>NC_137482.1:2669822-12669822 GCF_918807975.1 Aplidium turbinatum
TAACAGTGAATCCACCACAAATGCAGAACTCGAACAGACGTAGGTTATCATGTAATGGTGAATCAAAGAAGAAGGAGATGTAATGGTGAATCAAACAAGATTTAATGGTGAATTTATTTTTGTTGATTTTCCTCTATTTTTTAGTGGTATCTTGGCTTACGCTCGGTGGTTTAAGATGTAGGCTATATCTTGAGCGGCGTCGAACCGACGCCCTTTCGAGTGTTGTACCAAAGATCAGCTATGCAGCTAATGTTCTACTACTGTTAACAGGGTATCAATTATTTCTAAGTCAATTAACTGTTAACTCTTTGGCTTTAAGTTTAAGCTATCTATTTTTACATTGTTATAGAGCTATGCATTTGCCAATGTTTTACAAGCACATACACAAAATGCACCATGAGTGGATTGCCCCAGTCAGTTGGGCGGCTTTGTACAATCATCCTATTGACCACGTTGTGAGTGAACTCTTTATTTTGAAAATTAACATTTTAAATATCAGGTTGCATGTAGTGGCCTATGTACTATATATTATTTTAAGTTATATGCAGTGGATTTAGGGGGTGCTTAGTTAGGTGGCCTGTCAACTGAGAAAAAACATGAAATTATTCTCCGTTTTTAGAATTTGTTTTTGCTTGTCAACCAAGTTACAACATAGCGGTGATTTTAGGCGTGTTAAAGTAGCAGAAGATTTGAGAAGCAAGAATTGTTAGTATTGCGTTTCTCAAACCTGAGATAAAATAAAATTCCAATTTAATTTCAAGTTACAGCATTGCGCATTTAACTATGATCTTACATTTAACCTATCCTAAGTTTTGCTTGGACGTAGCCTACCGTTGAAAATCTGGCGTTATTGGAATCATTGCCAAGTTAACGATTTAAGAGAGCAGGATAATCGTCGCTGTAGCTCAATGGATAAAAGTTCTTCTTTACAAACGAAGAACTGGCGTCATCAAGCAACGATCGTCCAACTTTCAGTTTGTGCAATTGAACAACTTACTCAATGAACAACTTTCTATAAAATTATATTGTTGTATTTCAGTACAACCAGCAAAGTGGTTTGAACTCTAATGTATATGTAGGCATTATTTTCACAGATCTTCCACCTAATGACAATATTTTTGACTAATATTTTTTGTACATTTCTGTAGGGGGGGGTGTATTAAATTACCTTCCGTATCAAATTATCTTCCCTTCCCCTAGGTGCCATGTTTTTCACTTTCAAACACAAACCAAATGCTGCAACTTTTAACCAGTTTCTTTATAAATTGATCTGTTTTAAAAATTATTTTCTACTGTTTAGATATCTCACATCATTCCACTTATGGGACCTCCAATCATCGTAGGGTCGCATATGCTCACCACATGGGTTTGGCTTATCATATTTCAAATAGAAACCGCAATGCACCACAGCAATTATCACTTCCCGTTCTTCTCGTCTCCACAGTTTCATGATTATCATCACCTAAAGTGAGTGATATTGAGATATGCAACCTGTTGACTGATCAATGTTTTTGTTATTTTGTTGTAATCTATCAAACTTTAGGCCTTAACACAGTGTTTTTACCATTTTATCTCGAGGTGCACTTGTAGACTTATGAAAATGTGGTGGCGCACCGGGCGAGTGAAATGAGCTCGACATTTTTTTGGATACCGTGTACCGGTATTACTCTTGCATTGCTTGCAAGGATTTATTTCATAGGCCTCATAATGGCGTTATTTTGAAGTACTGTATGCTTAATGAGATGTGCCAAAAAAGAAAAAAAATATATAAAAAATAAAGCTAATAATTTTAAATTAAAGAAGCACAAAGCGCAACCTTTGGTTGAAAAAAATTGGCTTTGACCAGGCCTACCTAGATATATGGTCTGATTTGTTACATTCTGTAGACTTTTCCAGATTTTGCCAGCATTTCATAACTGTCGAAGTGAAGTTTTCTAGAAATAATGTTTTAACGTCTTTTTTACTGTCTTGGTCAGGAAGCAAATTTAGCTTTAACATCACCAGGTTTTGAAAAACAAAGGCAATTGGATTCCAAAAATTTCAGTTAGAATGTTCATCGCTTTTTAACAGTTTGATTCGGGGATGCTCAATCAAACCGGGGATATCCCCGGTTTGATTGAGCATTTTTAAACTTTTTCTCATGTTTGACTGCTTTCCCGAAGCAAGAAAAAGCCATTCCACCTTTTATAAGTCAACCAAAGGTAAAACAAATCTCATAAAATTTCAGTCAGACAGTATAGTCAATATCTAAAAATGTGACAAATCAGGTCGCATCTCCAGGTAGCCATGCTCTAGCCAACAAAATATTCCACCATTTAATAAATGGAACTACTTATTTCATTGCGTCAGATGCAGAAAACACATAGGTTATTTTCTATCCATAATTCTAAAAATAATACAGATTTGTTTTGATTAATTTTTTAATTTCTTTGCGGCGCACCTGGCAACCTTAAGTGGCACACCAGTGGGCGCGATGCACTGGTACAAACCTCTATAGCAATTGGTAAATTTATGTTCGCCAAATTAAAATCCTTTGCAAAATATAAGAAGTTAGCCTGTGCGCAAACGGGCTTATTGTTCACTTTTCTTTCTTCGGTCTCAGTTTTTTAACGCCTTGCAAATGAAGAGAAACAATTGTGCACTTTTGTTTTATTTCTTCATATTTTTCTATCTAGTGATAAGCAAAAATAAACGACCGTCCTGTAACTCATCCAACTAAAAACTCTTGAATTTCGCTCCACGTAGTCAAAAAATGAAACGTGTAACTTACAAAAAATGTGAGATCATCTGAAGGCAAGCGCGAGACTAATTTAGTTTCTCGCGCGAGCTTGCGGTGATTGAAGCCAAACGTCACACCAGCCCTCCCCCAGATGAACCATGTGATATTCCAAACAAAAATGGTGAATCGACAAAAGATGAATGATGTACACAAAAAATAATGCAATATAATAGAAACCGACAATAGCATAACTGATGCTCACTTAAACGATTTCAAACTATCACAGTTGCAGAAACCAATTCCTAACTACAATCTATGATAAGGAGTAGGCTGTAGGTTACTAAACTCAGACAGCAAAAATCGAATTCAACAGTTGATAACAACTTCACGAGGCCTAAGTAAGCTTGTATCTTTTGAAATTGATGCAAATCGAGCGAACTGAGAGCATGGCTTCACCTTTACAAGTGCAAACACAAAATAAATCACGCAGACACAATAACAAAATGATTACAGTAGTTTGATCAGAGCTACAAGTTGCAAAGCAAAATTAAATTTATAGTTAAACTAAACATCCTGCCGGACAGACCATTCGCAGTGCTCAGCAATGTGTAGTGAAGGGTTGCAAAGTGTGGATCTGGTGTGCTGTGTGTACAAAGGGCAAGTACGTAATCGACGCGAGCTGATGACTCGCGCCTACTAGGAATTTCTCGTTCGAGGGAAACAATTGCAATTCCCTATCCCGAGCACGGTCGGGGTTAACATGATGTCGAGTGAAGAGGCTCCGACTGATTCGACCAGTGTAGGGCGCGTGCTCCCCCGAACATCTAAGGGCATCACAGACCTGTTATTGCTCAATCTCGTGCGGCTGTATAGGCTACCGCCTGTCCCTCAAAGAGCGCCGGCAATTGTTCCTTCGTGGCGGCGCCGCCGTAACGGCGTCGCCGGTCAGCGAGCGGCCGGGTATTTATCAGGTCAGAGTTTCGTTCGTTATCGGGATTTACCAGACAAATCGATCCACCAACTAAGAACGGCCATGCAACTTTCCTGCAGAAAGAGAAAATATTATTCAGGATAACATACAAATGGATTAGGGTTTGTATCTGCGTCATCAGAAGGTTGCGTGTTCAGATCACGTCGGAGTCACCAATGTGCGCAAACGGGCTTATTGTTCACTTTTCTTTTATCGGTCTCAGTTTTTTAACGCCTTGCAAATGAAGAGAAACAATTGTGCACTTTTGTTTTATTTCTTCATATTCTTCTATCTAGTGATAAGCAAAAATAAATGACCGTCCTGTACCTCAACCAACTAAAAACTCTTGAATTTCGTTCCACGTAGTCAAAAAATGAAACGTGTAACTTACAAAAAATGTGAGATCATCTGAAGGCAAGCGCGAGACTAATTTAGTTTCTCGCGCGAGCTTGCGGTGATCGAAGCCAAACGTCACAAGCCCACACAAGTAGAGCCATCATCCATAAAAATTAACTCCAACTAAAACATCGTGGGCACTTTATCGCCTTTGTTTTTATTAAACTTATTCTTGGTTTAAACCACAATGCTTTAGCAAGCAACAATGGTGATTAAATAAAATTTATATATAGAACTGAAATAAATAAAATACAAATTACAATATTCAGATAATATGAAACCAAGGAATTTTCAGAAATAATTATTTAAACTACCATTCAACGTTTTATAGGCAGAGAAAACTTTTTCTCGAACCGTAGAAAATGTAATTATCAGATCACCGCTTCAATGCGTGATGGAAATCTACAGATAAATCTGCATCAGGCATTGCAGAGTGCAAAAAACAGTGTTGCAGAACGCGTTTTCGAATATTAAATTCTCATCAGTGCAACTACGTTTATGAACGCAATAACAACGGTTAAATTTAAACTCAATACAAAACATTACAAACATTATAAGGACATATTCTCAGTGTTCAATTGAATATTAATAAATCCAGAGACATCAGAAAATCACTTCCCGCATGCAATTCCAGACCGACATTACTCGCTTAAGGTTTTTTGTTTTTTTGTTAAAACAAACTTAATGTTCAAAGCAAAAAAGCCATCACAATGAACATCTACCGAAGTATACTAATTTACAGTACTTTAGATAAGCACTGAAAATTAATAGACGGTACTGTTATTAATATCAATTCAGTATGATTTCAGTGATTATAATACAATGTAATACAGTAGCGTATCCAATTAATTAGCGACGACCTTCTAAACGTGTACTTTAGAAGGTCGTCGCTAATTAATTGGATACGCTACTGTATTACATTGTATTATAATCACTGAAATCATATTGAATTGATATTAATAACAGTACCGTCTATTAATTTTCAGTGCTTATCTAAAGTACTGTAAATTAGTATACTTCGGTAGATGTTCATTGTGATGGCTTTTTTGCTTTGAACATTAAGTTTGTTTTAACAAAAAAAAACTTAAGCGAGTAATGTCGGTCTGGAATTGCATGCGGGAAGTGATTTTCTGATGTCTCTGGATTTATTAATATTCAATTGAACACTGAGAATATGTCCTTATAATGTTTGTAATGTTTTGTATTGAGTTTAAATTTAACCGTTGTTATTGCGTTCATAAACGTAGTTGCACTGATGAGACTTTAATATTCGAAAACGCGTTCTGCAACACTGTTTTTTGCACTCTGCAATGCCTGATGCAGATTTATCTGTAGATTTCCATCACGCATTGAAGCGGTGATCTGATAATTACAATATGTTTTGCAATATCGCTAAACGTTCAATTAAAATTGAAAAAAATGTTTTGACACTTCGAAAACCACGTCGAGTACTGAAGCCTACTTAGGGTACAAAAGTGAATAAGTTTCATCTTCTGCGAAAGATGACTTAGTCTGGAACATGTTGCTGCTTGAAAATTATAATTTGCAAAAGTGGCAACGCAGTATCCGAAACCCAGTCAAGACTTTGAGGAAAGCTTTGCATTTCAAGATGTTGGTTTAACCTTGGGAGCGAACAGATGGTGGTTGTTTAAGTTTTTATTAAATATTAACCAGCGTTTACAATCGCCATTGTTAGTGTTAGGGCTGATGTATCTCGAATTACAGTATATGTTTCATTGTGGCTTCTATGCTGTGCTAGCCTTTTTACCTTACAAACTTGCTTTGTCGTTATTCTTCCCAGATAGCAAATCAGTCGTTTTTTTTACACTGATTTAACATTTACAGATATTGAATCAACGCAAAATTTGCTGTCTGGGTACACATAACTTCAAAATTAGGGAAAAGGAATGCTAAAATTTTTTTGTCATATCTCCAACCTACGTTTTACTGAATAAAACACATTTGAAATCCATTGATTGCCAGAGTAAAACTGGTTCTCAAAAGTGTGTCAAAATTTATAAGTTATTAACAATTGAGTTTAGTTACACCTCAATCAGTAGTCCTCCTTTTCAACTTATTTTTCTTGCCTGATGACTTTTTTGTTATCAAAGCAGTTGCTGACAAGTTTTCACTTGGAACTTGGCAGTTGTTCTTGGTAGCTAAGTTAAACACTGCAATTGCAAACTACTACACTGATAGACTTTAAACTTCTAGTATCTTTTTATCATCGACTACAAGCCTTTCAATTAAATTGGAAAAAATTATCGGGAAACATCGGGTAGTATTTAGCGCCCTGAAGAAATCAGTCGTGTCTGATTGACGAAACGTCGGAATAAAAGTGAATTATAGATCTTGCGATAGTTCAGCTTAGTTTGCACCAGTAGAACGTATCATGTTATTTAACTAAATGCTCAATTTTTAAATTTGTTTCATGGTCATTCAACGATTCATTCAAACCATGTAAATTTAATAAACAAGAAATGTTTAGAAGAAGCAATCTACCTGACGTCAGCACAAGGCTTGATTAGTTCAATTGACTGGCAAAAGCAGGGGTAGAAAACTCTGTGACATGAATTAGTGGTACGTTACAGATGAACCCGCTTCATGGGCGAAACAAGTGTCTATCAGTGTCAATTCTTGCTACACAAGAAATAAACGAAATAAATGAAATATGGTCGAAGTCTTACATGTTTAACTACTTGGGGGATGCTCTTGTTTCTGAAACTTATTCATTTTTATATACACACAGGTTCACAGAGAATTATGGATCAGTGGGTTGGCTGGATTCCTTTCACAAAACCAATTTGACTTACGTCAAGTCGATACAGTCGAAACGAAGCATCATGTTTTTTGATTCGGTTCCGGTTTGTCAAAAGTTTCCGAACAAAAATCCAAAGAAACAATGACGCTGACGCGACCAATTGTAGAAAATACACAAATCGCTCTTTTGATCACGATTGTGTAGCTTTTGTGAAAGGCTGTTTTGCCTCTTTCACTTAAAATTTTTCCTGACTGCTGTAGCCTATAGTTGAATTTTACTTTTATTTTGAAATCAGGTGGTTTGTTGCGTTGTAGCCTAATTAAGTGCAAGAATAGGTTATAGATTGTGAAATGTCAGTGTTTTTTTTTCAATACTTTTCGGCTGCTTGGCCGAGTGGTGAGAACCTTTGAACGGCAATCGAAAGGGCGTCGGTTCGACACCGCTCAAGAGCATGCAGCTTTGTCATTGGCAGGACAGTTAAAGGCATGCTTGAAGGAGGACACGAAGATTGGCTTCCTTGCACTACGTTGATATTCAAAAAAGTTTTCAACGCTCTAAGAAAAAGAAAGAAAAAACAAACTGCAAAAATAAAACTGGTCCAGCAAACATAGCTTCAGCGTTTAAATTCAATTTGAACCTTAGATTGAAGATTTGATTCTTTGTATCATTGCAGTTTCATGTTTACAGCTTAGTACTTCTGGTGTAGAATATAGATTACAACTAAATTGCATACCACTAATCATCATTTGCATATCACTAATTTACCATACTGCAACCGTAAATTAATATTTTAATTGGGTTCTCATTTATTATGCACTAGTGGCTTTCAGTGTTCAAGTGAAAAAATTTTTTTATGCAAAACCGACCTCAATTGATGGTGTTTTAACATTTGAACTAAGTATCAGTTCGCTTTCAACATAAAGGCAAACTTTGTCAGCTCGAAGCATTTCGTCTTCAATCACAGCGGTTTATCGCTTTCGCCATTATGCAATCAAGTGTTGTGTCATAGGTACTCGTTATAATTTATATGATGCTATAAAATACTTGTTTGCGGTTCTGAAACGCTTTACGGTGATAAATTATAATTATGTTATGTCGCTGCGTTTTAACCTTTTCGTACTGGATTTAATGGTTTTCACGCTATACACATGGACAGTTACAGTGCTTAGGTTATGCATATGGCCAGTCAACCAGTGGCAGAATAGGTCTAATGTACAACGCTGTAACCAGTTTGAATTTCATCAGTACTGCGCTGCTGATGATAACAATGACTTAACTTCAAATTTATGTCAAGAGCAAACTTATTTCAGTAAATCCACTAACTTTTTTGTAGAGAACAAATAAAGAGGCGGTCCAGTTCGTATACACCTTGCTTGCTAAGGTTTGTACTTCATCTTATAACTCCACCCTTGGTGGTACCCTGTATTAGGCTAGATCAATTCTAATCCGGCATCTCGACACCGACATAAGACCGAATCTCAATTCGAAACTTTTAGTTGTGTAAACGGAACTGATTTTGAGAGAGAAAACTTAGTTGGTGGATATGAAAATTGTCTCAGCAGGCCGAAGAGAGAAATTTAATCTGTTAACACTTATGGTTGCTTGCATTTTTTGAGCTCATCTACTAACCTCGATTGTGACGCCATCAATGTTAAGGCATTGTTTGACACGATATCAAATCATCATGATGAGTGACAGTCCTATTCCAATCTATGGGTAATTTTTAAGGCTCACTATTTCGTAAATTTTCAAAACTTATTGAAATACGACGTGTATTCAATATTCAATAAGAGACAGTTGCTATACAAAATAGATGTTTTTAGCAACAAACAAATGCAAATTCTTATCTACACTAAGCTTTATGTGATGTTGGGGTAGGTTATAATGAGGTTTGTAATGTTGGGGTAGGTTACAATGAGGTTTGTGATATTGGAGTAGGTTACAATGAGGTTTGTGATGTTGGGGTAGGTTACAATGAGGTTTGTAATGTTGGGGTAAGTTACAATGAGGTTTGTGATGTTGGGGTAGGTTACAATGAGGTTTGTGATGTTGGGGTAAGTTACAATGAGGTTTGTGATGTTGGGGTAGGTTACAATGAGGTTTGTGATGTTGGGGTAAGTACATGGACGCCAGTTGCTCAGCTGCACAACTCCATGTGGTGAAAACACTTGCAAGACGAATGCAAATCAGAATGTTTCCAGTTCAACACCTATCGAGATTACGCGGCCGTGTCTTTGCAAAACAATTAAAGGAGTTGGTTCTCTTGCTTTTTCGTCCACTAAATTATGGACTACTGGGCAAGAGAAAAAAACCTCATCTTTTTTGATAAATGCAATAAATATAGGCTACTCGACGCACACATACTGTACAGTGAGACAAAAATGGATCCTTCGGCTAGAGTTGACAAGTTGAAAAATGGTTACTACTGAGAGTGGGCGTACCTCTTGCATCTTGTTAGGATGAAACTGGTCGGGCTCTCCAACTGGGTTTTAAAAATATCCAAGTTAAAAAAAATTGACTGTGGAAACAGTAAGCAAAGCGATTTTTAATGTAATATTTAAAGTATAAAAGTGTTGATGTGAGCGTTTAATTTCTGATAGTATAGAGTTAAGGCAGCAAGAAAAACAACACTTATAACTGCCGAAAGGAAAACAATACAGCAGCTGCCAGTTTTTGATTGACTGATAATGTGACACTATCTTAATTTTGGTCTGAGAAAATCTTTTTTAGGCTTAGCGATTTTTTTAATGGGTTCCACCAACTTCACTTTTTGGTTTACCAAGATTTTTGTCTATCTGTTTTGAACACGCTTTTGTTTTTAACGTTTCAGTTTTTCTTATTTGTATGATATTTTATTATACAGATGTTGTGCGGTTTTGAAGTCATCATCTGTTGAGTTGATTTCGACTTTCGGTTGCTGTTTAAACCTTCTCACTCTCACAACTTTCGATTCCTCACAAACTTCTTCAGCTCTTCCATGTCCAGCCCGCTGCCTTTCATGAGTGTATGGAGCCATCTCGTTTTGGGACGGGTCATCTCGATTTTTAAAATAATAATGAAATATGTAATAACTAATAATAATATCCGCCACTCAATTAAAATAATGTACACATTATTTTGTTGCACCGTAACTTATATCGAAATGGAATTTGTTTTGTAGAAAGTTAGAACACTGCAGAAAATGATCTGAAGTTTTTCCAAGACCGTAGATGAAGATTTTAAATGTAAAAATATTTTGTAAACAAATCATTTGAACATTTCGCCTTGAAACAACAACACTAAACAGAAACAGCGTGTCACTCATCAACATGCGCAAAATGATGATGCTCGTCAATTTCATGGCGAGCAAAGAGTTAGACATCTCTGCTAATTGTTACGTCAGTAATGTTTCTGAAATGTATGCACCTTGTCTACAAAAACTCTAATTACAGCTTTTTCAAAGAGAACATGCACCTAAATGAAGAGTTTACTACCAAGCGTTTGTGTTTTGCAAGTTCTAAAATTCTTTATTCATTATTCATCAAATTGCATTTAGAAAGAAAACCCGTGGAGTTCAAAAATCGTTTTTATTCAGAAGACGAAATTTGTACTTTCTCTTCAAACCACCGCCTTTGTGACTTTATAATCAAAAAGTAAATTCTGTTTTCGGCATTAAAGCTGTTGAGCCTTCGATTTCGGATCTATTTCCATCTTTACAATATGGAAACTATCGCGTCAGCAAGCTGACTCATTGTCCGAGTGAGAAGTTATTGCCACACCGGTTAAGTCGACTGGTGATTCATTCCATTCATTGGGAACAGTACGTGACTTTCTTCCCATTATCAAACAGTATCCACATAAAAATAGAGCAAAAGTAGAACCAGAAAGTACGATCACACCTAAACCTCTGAAGAGATGATCTTTTGGGTCCGGATGATAATAAAATAAAAAGAAGCCGCCTAATGATGCCATTAAGCATAGGATCCCACAACATATGGGAGGACAATAATCCGAACTTGGTCCACATGAACGTTTCTGAAATAACATTTCAAATAAAATTGGTTTATTTTTTGGTAAATTAAATAAACTTTATCTTGTAAAAGCTTTTCCAAGCTTCCCAAGTCTTGCCCCATTGCTTGGGGGACACTGGCAACGCACACGCTTATTGTTATGACGTAATCATTGCGGTTGTGATGCAATATAGGTAAAGTGACATCATAATTGAAGCATTCCCTTTTAATAGTGGACATCAACAATGCGGCAGAGCAGCTTTGCTCGCTTTAGAAAACTGAAACTTATTGTTCTATTTGTAAAGTGGCAAATACACTTGCATCGTATCAGATTTGTGGCTCTGCTCAAGATTTTAAAGAAATTTGAAGACACAAGTATTTAGCGGAAAAGACCTTGATAAACGCAGGCTTGTAAGACAATAGGCAGCTATACTCATGAATTATTTACGATCACAGTTTTTGCATCATAAAAACAATAGACTGCAGCAGCTCACGACGTACAAGCAGGTACAAGAAAGTTAAAGTTGAACGAACTCAGTTGAAATATAATTTCTACCACTTTTTCACCACCCAACTGTCGGAAATTTTTTGTGATTTCAATAACTACTGCTTTCACGACAACTTAATTTGTTTTTTTGTTTGGTTTTATGTCGAGACAAAGCTGCTGATTTCTACAATGCCCAGAACTAACTTTGACAAAGAAAAGTGAACTTATGATAATTTTTTTCTGTTTGTTCCCCCCGAAATTGAAGTTATCGACATAGTTCTTGAAATCCTTCCCCCAAACCCCAACAGTGAGCAACTTGGGATTTCATTTGTATATTCATGTCACATATCACTACTGCGATTCGTTATCAGTGAGGATTTGTTGAAATGTTCATTGTAGTGAGTTGTAAAATCGATATCGCCGTCAGCAACAGAACATTTTACATTTTGCGGAACAACTTTTTTAAAAGAAAGAAAACTTATTAGAAATCCATAAAAATATTCATAATAATTAACAATATTATGAGCTATGTTGTAATTACTCTTTCAATTGTAGTATTTATCCAAATATTCATCGTTAAAATGAAAAACATTAGAAAAATTATTTCCATACAGCTATCACAACAAACAAGAAACACTAGTACAAATACATCAATTGAATTGGTTATTGTGTCCAAATAAGCCATGCACTTGTATTCCAACCGAGCCTCCATGTAATAAATTATTAGTCACCTTATAAGTGGTATCTTTGTGGGTTGTTTTCTTAAGATCAATTCCCTTTGGAGGTTTCCATTGGGAAGATGATTGCATTGCTTCTCTCTTTTGACGTCACTATTTATTACTATTGCGTCACCATTAGCAGTGTTGCATCACAATTTCAAACTAAGAATCCGTTTTTCAAACGTAAAAATCTTAAAATCGTACATATCAACAATGGCTGCTTTTAAACAACAATGCTGTAAAATGCTTCAACTTTTCACTTTTTTCGTACATGGGATAGAGCGTTTACCTCATAGCCTGGAGAGTGTCCGTTCGATACTTGACATCGGGTCATAGCAGCCTCACTCGGGCAACAAAGAAGAAATATTGATGGAACAAAATCTTTCTGGGCCTTAAATCTAGAATATACAGAGTTTTTGACTGTTCGAAAAGACCAACAGTAGACTAGTTACTTTCCCACCTTTGTTGTTGTCATAAAAAATTACAAACTTTAAATGTGTTATCACAGTACTTAATATTTTTGATGCATTTTGGTACCGAAGGGCAATATCGATCGTGAAAACTTTGCAGTTGAGTTTTATTTGCATTTGCAAAAAGACTTTGAAAAATGAAACCTTAAAAAAATCAAAATCTCTTTTTGTATCGTGTAGAAATAGATTGTGATTTGTTGAAAACGTCCTTGGCCAGATTCTCTATCGTATCTCACATTTTGCGTCCTGCCTCGGCTGTTAGGAGAAAGTCAAAATGCTCGAAATAGCATTTCATCAACCTAAATTCAGAAGAAGCCAAAATTTAGTTAAGCCAAAATTTAGTTCCATGCATAAATTTAGCGAAGTGTTTAATTCAACTTATGTTGCAAGTAAAAGGGGAGTGAGGCAAATTTTGCTCTCAATGTACAAATAATATGAGTTACATTCCTGCTTCTGTACTATTCGTTAGCTACCGTTAGCTCAGTGGTTACGCGCCCGGCTCAAAATCACGCGACGCTGGTTCGACTCTCGGGGTGTGCACTTGAGCAACGCATTTCAGGACTGCTTTCCATTCAGCGGCACTTAGTGAATGGAATAATTCCCCGGCAACAACACTTCAACAATCGAAAAACTTCACTCTGCCAATCTCGGTAACCGGCCCTGCGTCAAGAGCCTCTACAAGTATGCGAAACTACCAGGAATAACCAATCAAGGCTTTGTCAGTCTAAAGATAAAGATTCAAAACCAACCAATATTCTTCTGACTCATAAAACTAGTCTGATTTTCCTTTTTTTTTTTTTAATTGGAAATGCAATTAATATTTTCGAGATTTTCCATCAAAACTAGTGCAACAGAATTGGTGAATAGGGCTGCCAAATTATCTAAAATTATTGTCTAACTGCTGTAAGACAATGTTGCTGTCCAAAAGACTTGCAATTTATGATGAAATTATCGAATTTTTCGATTTTTATATTGATCTTTTCTCGTTTCTCTCCATATATCATTCCATTAAGCATTGAGTGTTGACCCTCTGGGATTAATCTTTTTAGAGTTTAAGCATTGTATTCAATATTCATAAATGAAATAGCAACTGGATATTGATTTTCAAGAATTTGTTGAAGTCCATCGGAATCAGAATTGCGATGAAATTGTTAGCATCAATCGATCTATTCTGAACATTACATAACAGAAGGGATTTTTGCTTTCAAAAACTGTAGTCGATTTTTTTCACATTCTTATACAATTGTGATATTTTCTCAACGTTCGTATCACTGTGCTACCCAACTTATTCTATTTTGTTGAAGCAATGTTTATTTTACTTTTTCAAACTTATCTTCTGTGGTAGACTACCACACACATTAGACCTTGTTTTCCGTTTGTCAAACTGCCATCACCGAGATTTAAACTTCACCAGTCATTGTGCCTTTACTTTTATTTTCAATTTATTAAAAGACCAAAGAAGTAGAATAAAAATTCTATTTTAATACTGAAGGTAGCCTGTAGCTTAAAATAACATTTCACGTTTTTGCACTTTAGTGTAAGCTACTTATTATGCAGCATTTTTGTGGATTGATATAAATGTTATTGATGTGCATTTTGTTTAAGCCGTCACTGTTTAAGCTTGTAGCAATAATACGTTTTGTTTCTCGGCAGCCAATGGTAGCAAGAATTGATGGCGACATACACTGCTGTAAAACTTTCCTGACCGACATATTACTGCTTTTTTACATTGATTAAACATCCACTGACGTTGAATCAATGCAAAAGAAATGATTTGCTGAGTTGGTGATGAGACTGTCGCCAGCAAACAAACTGGCTAACAAGCCAACCTAAAAAATCTCACAATCTGGAAATCAGATCAAAAGGTCTACAATCGCCACAACAATAACTTGCAAAGCAAACGGAATAGGGTTAGCGTTAAGGGTTAGGTAACTTTTTATGCTTGCCATTACAGTGGCAAAGTAACTGATAGAGACAAGTTTAAACAATAACAAACTGTATTTTTAAAACTGTCTTTTGTACCAAATTGCTATTATTGTGAAATGAATATATTTTTTCAAAGACATTTTCTAAAATGAGCATTATCTTTTTATCTTGCCGGGTTTAGGAGTTAACCTTTGACTAAATCTAAGGACGGAACTAGATACTGCCATCACCGAACTGTGTATAGCTGACAAATTATTAGAACAATATGCACAAATCTCAATTGTGTAGCAATTTTTAGATGAGAGCAGTAAACCCGTGCAACCTAATGCATCTCTATGTCTTTCGGTTAGTATCCATTGAGTAAAAGAACTTATCCAATGAACTGATGGCAACACATAACTGCGCAAGTGATGAACCGATGCAACATGAACATATATGATCGACACTAAAATGGTCCGGTTGAATACCATTTCTCAAAGCATCAAGAAACTTACTATATAACCACTTTTAAACTTTTTAACACCCTTCCATTTCCTTGTGGAAATAAGAAGCTGCTGCAGGCCAAATGGAAGCAAGTTTTATTATTGTCCTGTCTAACTGTACTGTACTGCAAGTGTTAATTATAGACTACATAATAGAAGTTAAGGTTTGAAGAACAATTCATTCTGACTGCAACTTTTTTCGTTTTCATCACACCAGCTTTCTCCGAAATTAGTTTTATATGTTGGTAACATATCTGATTTAAATTTAGTACGGTAACGCAGCGTATAAAGAAGCGTTCTTTCTGACTGTCATGCACAAAGTTGAGTGAGCAATTGCAATTTAGTATCCATAGCGGTGTAGTGTTCATGGTCACGCTAGCCATTAAGACCATCCAATCAACTATATTTTGAGCTATACTGATGAATGCAACCTAAAACACGTGTTTATCTATTACCACCGATATACTGTAGGCTAACACCGAGATATCTTGTGGTAACGGTCTTTCGCCGTCAATTCCTGCTACAGTACAATTGGCTGCCGAGAAACATTTAATAACTTGGTTTTAGCCCTAGAACTAAGCTTTCACGCGTCACAAAAGAACAATGCCCTGCCGAGCGTTGATGAGTGTATAACGCTTGGACGAAAAAGTGACATTTTGTTCTCCTGGGTATTACAACAATAAATCTGCATTTTTTTTTTGAACACATCGATCGGCGGATAATAGATTGCATCACTTCGTGTGTCAAAGAAAAACTAGCAAGTTCATGTTATATTGATCTAAAATGGGCTAGTAGCTAAGCTTATTTGAGGGAAAAGTATTTCTAAAAACTTTTCAGGACACAATTTTTTTCGCGGTCACTGTGTTGCGTGCAAAAGGAGATGATCAATCGTTTTTATTTGGTATTTCTCAACTGCAATTTAAACAGAACAATGTGAAAAAGCAATGTTTTGTTTTGGGTGTTAGTTTGACAGAATGAGGGAATAGCCGTAGTTGAGGTGGTTCCCAACAAACTGTCAACTATCATTAAGATTGCTGCAAACTTTCATTTTCCCAATTGCCACATACCCATGTCAAATTTGGACATGCAAAAAATGTGACAATAAAAAGTTAAAAAGTTTTGAAATGTGGTGTCACAGAAGACTATTACGCATCAGCTGGATGGAAAAAAAAAATAAATGAATTTGTTTCCCAACAAATAAACGATAAATGGAGTCTGATTAACAACATTAACCTCAGAAAATTGAGATATTTTGGACACATAGCAAGAAGCAACTCGTTGGAAAATTCAATGTTGAGTGGGATGGTGCAAGGTAAACGAACAAAAGGAAGACAAAAAATGAATTATTTGGAAAATATCAAGCAAATTACAAGAATAAAAAGCATGCCGGAAACACTAATAAAAACAAAAGACAGAACAAAATGGAGGCAGTTCATACGGGAAATCACAGCTAATCAAGCATGATCAATTTGTTGAAGAAGACCATCGAGTATTGCAATCAATGAGTTATTGTCAACATATTCCTTTGAATTTATTTTTTTATATTTCCTTTCTAATTTGAAGATTATAGTCACCCAGTATCGAAATTGAAAGGTACTCTTTTAATCGATGATTTTTATTTATTGTAGCTATAACATGCTATTCTATTCTGCATTCTCTTCAGAAAAGTTTGTAAAATCTGAATTTGATCCATATCGTTCCTGCATTGTGCACACCGACGTGATAATCCTTTCTGTAATTCTACCCACTCCATATCTTTCATAAGGTTTAACTTTCAACTATAGTGGCACACTTTTGTACACTTCTATTTTTATCTTAGGGTTTCTTTGGTTTATTCGTTTTACGCAATAGTTTCTAAGCTTCTGCATGAACTTTGGTGGGCAGTAAGCAGAGCACCTGGGTTTTACAAATATTTTATGCTTTTGTTTACAAAATTACATTAATGGCCTCAAGAAAGTCATCAAGAGAACAATTTAAATTCCGGAGTAATGACATTTTTAGGTGCTAAAAGCAGAACACAGCAAAATACATTAGGCAAAGCTATTAGAAACGATTCAGTCTGCAGCTATGATTTGAGACTTGTATTGTTTTTGCTTCCTCTTTCACGTATGTTGTTTATTAGCATTTGCAACGAGAGTTTTCCTGACAGGTCTTTTTCTCTAGACTTTTGAGCATTACAATATGGCAAGAATCGATAGCATTTCAGTACAACTTCAACCTCTGTGAGGTCATGCACTTTGCCACTTGTCACTAACAATCAACATCTACTTTAAAAGGAAGCTCTCTATTATGATGTTTTTTTTTATATGTGATGAGAAGGCGCTCTTTTAAAAAAAAAAAAACGGTTACAAAAAGTAGTCTAATGTTAAAAATAATGGATTTTTCTTATCTATGTCTGCTTTCAGCGCCCCGCGAAGCAAACAATGTCATTACAGTCGTACAGAGGCGTAGTCGAGTAGTCTACTAGAAGTGCAACAAACTAAAACTTAGACAAAAGTAAAATGCATTTGCTTCAAACAGCCCAATTTCCTATTAGGAAAGACCAACACACTCTGTGCTATCAACTGGCGTCGAGATGGGAATGCCAATCTCATAGCGCTTGAAAGCAACACAGTCCAATGACTTGCAGTGCCTGGATGATATAAAGGGGATGCTACCATCTTATACGCCAGAAACCAAAACGGTGGAAGCCCACTGTTGACCAAAGGCCTCTCCCTTTTTTGCCAATCCAATCGATTGTGTGTTTTGATGTACCAGTTTGTTGTTCCACATTCTTTGTCAGTATAAAGTCTTTGTAATTGACGAATTGGTGATTTTCAACCAAAATACTGTAGTGCACAGTAGGCTATGACGTTTTCTTCGCATCTAGGCACAATCCAGGTGGTTCAAGATTAAAGTTGGGTTGACGAAAAGGTAAGGAAGCAAACCTTTGTGTCTGCCGTTAAGTGAACCATTAAGCGTCCTGCCAGACACAGCTCCATACCTTAACCGGTGTTGAAGTGGCACCCTTATGAACGTCATACCAGATTTTACACCACCCGGCTAACCGAAAAAGCATGATTGAGCAAATGAAAAAAATGACGTTGCAAAAACATAATGTTGTGATGTCACGACTAAACAGACTAACTACATATTTGTATCCTTCACAACATTCCGAGAGTTCTGCGATTTTTGTTTTTGAATAAACCGTAATTCAGTATTTTTCTTTCGGTAGTGCGAATAATAAGGAACCAACAAAAAAACACTGCAAATCCAGAAAGGGAAACATCTATTTCTACTCTTTGACCATCACAGGATGTTCGGTATCAATAGGCTACCGCGTAGACTCTGTCAACAGTTCTCAAACACATTTATCAACATATTGCTAAATAGAATCATACTGACACAAGTTATGACTCTGTCACTCTATCTAGTATACAGGTTATAACATAAATCGTCAACCTTGATGTGAACCGGGCTGTTGGAAATTGATGTTAAGATTTTTACAAAAAAAAGCTTTTTGTCAGCTTGATTACACTCAGGTTTTACTAAAATTGTTCAAATAGGCACTAAGCTTTTCATGATTGATACAGAATGTTGTTGGCAACTTGCTAGTTTGCAATAACATGGTAAATTGCATCAGGATTGTCAGATATCTGTTGTTTTTCCGCATTGACATATGTGACGTCATTAGAAGGAGGTTGTATGTCTGTCCCGACGTATCTCATGTTGTTACCATGGTGGTCAGAAGAGCATAAATCTTGAGCATTTGCGTTGTCTGCTTTTCTAAAATATAAATTGTAATGATCTTTATTTTTGCAAAAATGCCCAAGTTTGTTTCCACTAGATGTTATAAATTATTTTAAAAGTTTAGTTTCCTTTTCATCAATAACCAACTTTGTAAAATTCTTAGTTATAGCATTTTCATTTTAGTATTTTTAGCATTGAACTCAACCTTTTTAGCTTTCATTTTCCAATTAAATACGTTACCAATTGAACTAATACTGTCTATTGGAAAATTTTCTTGTGACTCAACTAACAGAACAGCATAACACAAAGCGTAAAACTTTTGGTAACTTTGATATATTTAAACCGCCATAACTTTTACTTCTTTCATATTGTCAATCAGTCGAAAAATCATTTCTGGGTATGTTTTACATCACAAATTGTTTAGAAGTTAAGTATTTTTTTACTTATTTATCAGACATATATTACATACATTATATCAAATATAGTTATTACTATCTGAAGCCTTTACAAATTGTTTCACCTAACGGATCATCAGAAGGTCTTATTCAAATAGAATCCATAATAGGTCTTATTCAATAATATTATGAATATTAAGACCTATTATGAATCCATAATAGGTCTTATTCAAATAGATTCTATTTGAATAAGACCTTCTGATGATCCGTTAGGTGAAACAATTTGTAAAGGCTTCAGATAGTAATAACTATATTTGATTTAATTTGCTCTGCTTTGCTTTTTTGCTTAGCATTGAGCACTTTTTTGTAGTATTGATAGTTTTCATTGTTTTTACATACATTATATATATATCAGACATATATTGTATATATTTCAGACATATAAATTTTAACATACTTATTTATCAGACATATATTCAATGTGAGTTATGCTAATTTCATTTCCAACAGTCAATTTTTTGATTACGAAAATAATAACTAACCAACCAACTAAGCTAGGAATAGTAATATAAACAAAATGTTAATTGTTTACATCCAAAACCTCTCATACGTTTATCGATCATTCTAGTTTTTGTTGTCCAATCTAGAATGGCTAAGTTATCAAGTATCACAGTGAGTAGATTTGTACCTTATCAAAGTAAGCTACGGATTTACCTTTTCTTTAAGACAAGAAAAATGATTGTAATTCCGAAAATAACGACGATGAAAGCCAAGACACCAGCAACAACAACAGCAATTGGATTGTCGTTTTTGACCGTCGTCGTTACTGCTGTATTTCCTTCTACTGCAGAAACTAATAAAACGATTCAGAAATATTTAAAGGTTTTTTATTTGTTTTTTCTTTTTCATTTCAGTACAAACCATTCAGTGCCAAATGAAAATGCAACTTTTACGCAGATCTTTTTTTAAATAAGTGTTTAAAAATCTTATTTTTAATATAATCTTATTATAATGAGTAGACTATAGACCTAGGCCTTAAGATAAAAGAACAGAAAACTTGACTTAAATATTTGTGAAGAAATTAAAAATGGGCAAAAACTTAAAACTTTATAAAAATTTGCTGCTTTACTGCAAAAAAAACCGTGAACTATTCTGCTTTGGCAAAAATCGTAATATTTCAATTAGTTTTGGTAAAACAATCAATCACATTTACAAATTGTTGGAATCTATATAAGTTAAATCAAAAATTGGTAGCCCAAGTCAAAAAAGCCACTAAACTCAATGAGTTTCCAAACCTAGTATAGGCCTATACTCCGGTTTTCAAATACCAGTGTAAATAATGTAGGAATATTTCATTTTCAAAAATTAATTTACAACTGAAAGCGAGAGGGTGAAAAGAAATTTCTCAACGAAAAAAATATAATTTTTTTTCTCAACTTATCCTGTGATTCCCAGATTGGGAAGCACTGCTCTACGCAGTTTTAATTGGACCTGCTTCACTTTTTGAAACTTTACTTACAGTTACAAAAGTACAAAAACTGCTTAATGGGGCTCTTTTGTTTGGCTTGAGGCTGCTGTCTGTTGAGTGTTGTTTCGAGAGCTAGTGCAATTCGCTATTACCACAGCGAACTCGCAGCATTTGGCTAAAACATGTCGTTAATATCTACATTGTGAAGAAAATAAACATACTCATAGCAAATAACTTCAGTTTGTGCCTACATTGTGAAGTAAGCAACGATCATACTGCAAAAATCGAAACTCAATCTCTTGCATATGTTTATTTTATCTAAAGTAGAATACGTTACATAGAGATTACAATCACTTACTCTCTAATAACTATTTACTCAACCCAAGGAAAAAACACAACCAAGTAGAGATTGGGGAGCAAATCACTCCATCCTTATGGCAAGTAGGTTGTAAAAACATGATCTTTGATTTCTTTAAGGAATTCTAAAATTCTGATGTTTCTGATTTCACATATTTCTTTTGATTGGTTGAAACATTTTAATTTTGTGCCAATAAAAAGGTTAAAAATATTGAAGCTTTTTTTAGAAAGAAAAGAAAATCTCGAATAAAATAATCAAAAAATAAAGGATCCATCTTGCAAATTGCAAACGTTTCTCGGTGATGGCGTCAGAAAAGAAAGCGTTCAGTCACTGGTGAAGAAAGGGATCATCGACCTTGCGGAAAGCAATGAAGAAGCAGGCATTGAAATAAGCTTGATTAATGAAACACATTTAACTTTAGGTTCAGCTAAAAACCATGGTATTGATGATGGTGTTTACATTGCTGTTGTTACTTGGTGAAACATATAGTTGGATAATATCCCATATGAGAACTATAGGAGGTATTTTGGTGTTTTAAAGTTAAAAGTTATTTTGTAAGAAGCTAAAAACCATGATAAGGTTTATAGGCTAGATTGTAATAGAATTGTAATAGATTGTAATAGAAGCTGTAGCTTATTCCAATACAGAAGCTGAATTATATTGTTTTTGTTACAAATTTTTTCAATGCGATAGTGATATTGTTGTGCTAATCAAAACACAAAAGCGCAGTCTACATGGGAAGTAACTATAAGGAAGATGCAATTTCGTTTTTCTTTTGGAACAACGAGGTAGGATAATATCAAGAAAGGTGTGGTGAAAACAAAGACGCACAAGAGAAACAAAGAAATACGCAAGATTATGTAAGTACAATTGTCTAACAATAAATTGAAAATAAACAGAAAAATAAACGTTCACACGAAAATGGAAAGATTTTGTGAGAGGACATGGAAGCTTCAAGTTCAAAACAAGATACAAAAAATACCACTTTAGAAACGAAACATCTGCAACAGCAACCTAAGCTGAAATTTTAAACCTGAATACAAAAGCTAGTTTTCTTGTTTTCCCGGCAGCACAAAATAGGATTATGCGTTGTGAATTACGTTCTACCAAAAGTCAATTAATTTCGTTTTGATTCGAGAAGTTTTTGATCAAATTTAACTTCATTTAATTTTGTGACAAACTAAAAAATCTTGGTTTACTAAAGCCGTACATATTAAAGGCTTATTTAAGTTATGCATCCAAACATACCATCAGGGGTATCGCAGACAGGGCAAGGTACAAATAATGAAGTGAATTGCAATCGAGGCCGAAGGTATCTTCCACATTGGCCATTGGTAGCATTAAATGAAAGCAAAATTCTTCCTGGCGCTTTGCTGGTGACGTTGTTTCTAGGGCAATACGTTTTTTCTATTTGATTCAAACAACATGATGTTACGTTGTTTGAAAGAATATACTTCCAGCAGTCTGCTGTCCCTCTACTTCTTGATACTGGTATTGGCAACGTTTGATCTGAAAGGATATAAAGTTATATGGTGCAAAATTGTTCCTTTGCTGCCATTAGTGGTAAGTTTGGAAGTACTGAAAAATCACCAACAAAGATTTCTTCAAATTGACTGACAAACAATGTGGGTCGAGAACTCTGTGGCATACATTAGTAGTAGCCAGTAGGCTACAGAGCATGAACCTAGGCTGACAAGAAAAACGTAAAGTTTTAATAATGTTAGATTGATGCTTTTAATGTTTCACATTGAATGAGATTCGAAAGGTTTTTAGAGGGAGACGTTTTTCATGGATAATTTTGCTTTTGTTTCTTTGACTCAAAGTCACCTTTACTTGTCAGAATCAAGCAAAATAGTTACTTTACACAACTTTGCTGAACGCAGTACCAATACAGCAACGTCAGTTGTCGTAATGTGGTGCTGGCAAGTGCAGTATGGACACCTCTACAAATCAAATTTCCAATCCATGCGTTACCGTCGCGAGTCGCGACACTGATTCTGCAGAACTGGGTGAGTGTGAACTTCGATGTTATTTGTAACCGCAGAGCACTCTGTTCCCGGGGTAACCCTGCTTCCCTGTGGGTTGGAAAGGAATGCGTTCCGCCAACGAGGAAGATTCCTCCAAAACCAGGCAGATGATCGCTATTCAAGACACCTTTAGCGCTAGTCCTGGAAAGGAGCCCAGATCGCTCAACAAAGCACAACGTGGAAGCTACACCGTTATGGTTAGCGAATCGCAACTGCTCGCTGTACTAGTGAGTGCTCAGCTTTGTGCTGATAGCCGGGAAGAACGTCCCTTTCTTCACAACGAACCTATAAACGTTACTTCAATAAATGGCCAACATGGATTTGTTGCACTATTGGCCGATATGGAGTTTACCGAACGGCAATTTACTGGTAGCCTTTTTTGCAGTAAGAAGGTTTAGCGTGACTTTTAAATGACCTCCCCAGACAACCACTTTATCTGGTCCTGATCTTACCAAATCGGGTACGGATCTGACCAGATCTGGACTAACTTAGATGATGTGTCTGTCTGGGCCTGAATAACGTCCGCATTTTGTCGCTTCTACCTTTTTCTAGACCTCTGCTATGTTTAGCATACTGTATATTGTTTTTCGTTGTGATGGTCAGAAATGAAACACACTGAACTGAACATATGTCTACAGGAGGATTTCCCAACGCTAGGGCTCATACGTTTTACTTACTATCAGGTAGCGTGATTTCGTCTCCTTCTCGAGTAAAATGGAAGTGTAGAAAAAACATGGCGAAGGTGACGTCACTATCGGGTTGGTTGAACTGCCATTGCTTCTCATATTCGGGGTTATAATACTTAACTAGAAATCGTTGGAAGTGAAATGCATCGTTCACCATTGTTAGATTTTGACATCCAACGTTTTCGAAACAAAACCCTGAAAAGGAAGGAAGGCTATGTGTACCAAACATCAACATCTGCCATGCTGTAAAGGTTATAAGATTTCTAGAATAAAAAGCAGCGGTTCATAAACGTTTTTCGTTGCGACGCCTTTGGAAAGTCTGCTGACTTGCGATGCACCCAGTGATAGGAATTTCAGTAATTATTATTTATTTGTTTGTGTCTCCTTGTGTGTTTTGTGTTTCATTTGCTTCTCTGTGAAGTGAATTAAAATTGCGTTATGTGATTGTTAAATTATAATCAGTTGCTGCAGTTTCGTGATAGTAATGAGTTCCAATGCACATGTCAGAGAAATAATATCGGCAAGGATTTTGTTACTGCAATAGAATTTACAAACCAAACGGAATCATTGTTTGACACCCTTGAAAAATGGAAACGAATCACCAGGGCGCCGCGACGCACAGTCGGAGAACCTCTGGCCTATAGAAATGGCCTATCTTTATTTTGAAAGTCATGCATGCAGCAACTAATTAGAAACATAAATTTTGCATCTATAGGTTACGATGAATCAGAAAGTACATTATTTTCTATATCAAATAGGCTACCAAAGACATATAGAACCGAGTGACGCCATATTGAGATTAACACATTTCATTTTATTAAAAAATAAGAATACTCAGTTGGATATGTATGTGATACAACAAAGCGAACTCTCGCCCAAGTTTTCCATTCTACCAATTTAAATACGACATCTAACATGCATCTGGCGTCGCAAAAAAATGTAACACTTAGCTTGTTTAAGATTTTAACGTCAAGATTATGCTGAGTCGTGTGATGACACATCATGTACGTAGACTGTTAGGCCAAGAGGCATTCACAGTTTCTTTGCTTATTTCAGCTTGGTAAGTGGTAAACGAATGATTGCCAGAAAATCCAACTAAATAGTTGGACATGGATGAATGGAATTTTGGCCAATCGAGATTTCAATGCGTTTCACTTCTATTCTTTCTACTTTAAACAAGCAAAACTAAGTAACCTTAGCGGGGTTAACATGATGTATTACACAAAAAAATATATATAACATAATGACTCAAACGTTTTCGACACGTACGTGTGTCCTCATCAGGAATTAAATTTGCTGCAATATACATAAAATGAAAAATCGTAAGATAAATTTGACTTTGCACTATATAGCCTAATTGTAACGACACTCTCGACTGAAAAGCACAAACTGAACAAATGATACAAGAATGATTACGAGTAAATTATACGGTGGGAAACAGATCACATGAAGTGTAACTACAGGCATTAGACAAACAATTAGAACACACACACAAAAGGAACGATGAGCCACAGGCGAATAACTGCCGGTTGAGAGATGGATTGTTACGCTTGATTCTGTTTGGGTGACGCAAACCAGACATAGCCTACATTGGTATGTCAACCAGACATTTGTTGACAAGGGCCGGGAAGCACTTAAACCCAAACCTAACAACCAAAAGTGCAATTAAAGAGCACATCACCTCTTGTGAAACGTGCACTGGCAATGTCTTGATCGACCAATTTAAAATCAGCTCTCAAGGCAGATCTGATTTTCAGACTAAGATTATGGAAGCCTTAAGAATCAAACGTAACAATCCATCTCTCAACCAGCAGTTTTTCGCCTGTGGTTCATCGTTCCTTTTGTGTGTGTTTTAATTGTTTGTCCAATGCCTGTAGTTTACACCTCATTTGACCTCTTTCCCACCGTATAATTTACTCCTGACCATTCTTGTATCATTTGTTCAGTTTGTGCTTTTCAGTCCAGAGTGTCGTTGTACAGACATAGTGCAAAGTCAAATTTATTTTACGATTTTTCAGTTTATGTATATTGCAGATTTAATTCCTGATGAGGACACATGTAGGCTACGTGTCGAAAACGTTTGAGTCATTATGTTAGATATTTTGTTTTCTAACTTATGTAATGCATTATGTTAAACCCGCTAAGGTTAATTTGTTTTGGTTGTCTATGCCATGGTTCAAAACTGCAATTAATTAAGTTCAAAACATTATCTTTCCACTTTGATGATGTCTAAACTTTCGTCACATAAATTCGTCTCAGCAAACAAGACAGATTGCACCAATGATTCTGATTGTGCAAGTTTTCTACGAACACAAACTTCTCGGTCAATTTTTCAATGCAACAGTTAATGAGATTTTAAGATCCGTTACGGTAAGATTCACCAATGGGAAAAGTTTTAAGCTCCCAATTAAGTTTGTCATCTAATTAGTCGCAAAGTTGTTAGCGCAAAGTTGATCTGTGGATCAGTAATCGATAATTTTACTCTGCAGATCAGTGTCTGCCATCAGGAGAAAAATTGATCTTTGAAGTAAGCTGCTTAATCACTTGATTTTCTTTATTTTTTGAATGATGCACTATTGTTGTATACAACTCTTAGAGATTGAATTGATGGTACTTTCATAATTATGTAGACTACACTTGGTTACAAGAGTTGGAGCTCAATGCTTGTCTACAATCCTTTTTTCTTCCTGTCACAATCATAACTTGCAATCGTTTATTTGATTTGATTTATTGAGCTTGAAATGGAGATAAAAACCTGATTTTTTTGTACACACTTATGAACGTCAAAACGGTTAAACTCAAATTCAAAGTAGCCTACACATCTCGTAAAGGCGTCCTGGCATCATCTCTCGCTTGTTTTACCAATACTGCATTCTAACATAAGGTATATGGTCTCTCCACATACAACAACTCCCGGCACGTGGCAGAAGTGACAATTAAGAATGAAGCATCCGGGTCTGTAAGCAGGCCACGTCACGGAGAGCAAAGAAACAACTCAGATTCAAGTTCAACGGCAGCACAATTACATATCAAGAGGGCAATCGACCCGCCGGAACAACATTATACATTGGAGTAGGCACATGCAAATCAGCAGTGATGTACGCGTATACAAAAAATATTGACGCCGTCAGCGTAAACGTAAACGTTCGAAAAACCATACGCCTTATGCGTCAACGTAACTTGTAAAAAAGTTGGCGGCGTCAGCGCATACACTACCGTAAACTCATTTTGTTTGCTAGGTGCCAAACATTCACACGGTATAAACCACTCGAAACAAACAAGTTTTGTTTTGAATTTCCACGAAGATAGGCTACACAAGCATCTGAAAGTGTTCATCTGACATTTTGCTGCGTTTTGGTTGCAATATGTCTTTGCCCATTGAACACATTCTTTCAACTGCAACGCTGGAAGGTATCGGCGTGTTGTAGCGAAAAAAACATTTCGCAGTATGATAAAAAAAAACTGCGAAAACTTTACAGCTAAGACATTAAAAAGTATGCGTTGACGCTAAACGTTAAAAAACCGCGAAAACTTTACGGCGTAGCCTCAAGCGACAACTATCCAAAAAAACGTAGCCGTAAGCGTTAGCGTAAACAAAAAGTCTACGCCGCGAGTCTACGGCGTAGAATTTGCGACGTATACGTACATCTCTGCAAATCAGTAAATGAATTTAGCGAGCACACGGCTGTGGTGGCCATATGGAAAAGCACATGTTGGAAGCCACTTTATTTTATTCTTACCTGCACATACAAGAATGATGATTTTAATCAGCATTGTGACGTCCAGGTGAACAAACAAGTAAATTTCAAAACAATCTTTCTAAGTAAGGTGATTGGATAGTTTCGATTTAAACAAAAAATAATAAAACATGTTATTGAAGGAAGCCTACAGTTTTCATGTTACGGACGGTATAGACTGTGTATCGAAATTCTAGAAATTGAATGGCGAGCACAAAGAAATTGTCTGCGAGTTTTCTTTCTTAAATTTTCAGAATATTTTAAACAAAAATAACTATGCGCAACAGTTTGAACTAATTAACTTGTTGAAATTTATCTACATGCTATAGGCCTAACCATAACAAAGCTCAACTTGGCATTTCAACAAGACTGTGCTCGGTAGGCCGTGCGTTTCGATGTTTAACAAACATGGAACCAAGACTGATTCCTGTAAGACACGGTACTAAAGCGTGCAGTCTACCTCGCAGTGAGTTATACCGTCACCGATGGTGAGACTGAAGTTACTATTTCTGACAAGCTCCACAATATTATGGACTATATCATGTCTAAATAAAAAAGGGGGGGGGGGGGGTTGCGACACTTTTCAACCTTAAATGGGCGTAAAGTCCACAAGGGATCCACGTAAAGTAGATACATATATAGAAGTGAGAAGTTCTTTTTATTTGCATCAACAGCACATGTGGAAAAAACAATACAAGATTACAATGTGAACTAGGTTGTTTTAATGTTTGCTGACGATGATGGGAGTGGCAGAAGGACCGAACTGGTCATCAAGTCTGCCACACCCGTGTGGTGTCATAGCTTATTTGACATGGAACGGTGTCGGAGTTGAACACAAATATATATTGTATACATTACAAAATAAAAAACAATACACACACGAAATTTAACAGTACAATATAAAACAGGAATACAAGAAGCGATGCAGAAATACAAAATGGCATAGGCTATACATACAACACAGCATAGGATACTGGTAAGGAAAAAGCGAATATACAGTAATTAGCGAGATACGGTGAGAATAAGTAAAAACAGTTTGATGGCACTATATCAGTTACTTAATTTATACCCAGACATTAAGTGCAGTTTTAATTTTTTAGAAAACATACTAATTGTTTGAATTTTTCTTAGCTGTTCCGGTAATTTGTTCCAAGTGTTTGTTCCAAGAAATTTAATTGAGCGTTGACCAAGCTTTGTATGCATTCTTGGTTTAAAAAGTATATCTTTCTTAGCACCTCTGGTATTATAGTTATGAGTTTCATTACAAGGACGAAAGTACTCAGAAAAAATTGCTGGTAGATGTCCTTTATTGCTTTTATAAACAAACTTACATACTTCTATTAAAAACATGTCTTCGACTTGTAGCAAGTTGCTTTTATTGAACAGAGATTTGGTGGGAATTCTGTCCTTAATCTTGGTGAAGTTTAAACAGCGAATTATGCGATTGTGTACCAGATTTAAAGGATACAGTTCCGTTTTAGAAGCACGACCCCAACAGATGATACCATACATTAGGTGGGAGTGAACTAGAGCATAGTAAACTGCTTTTAATGTCTGGGAATTTACGCACTTTCTTAATCGATATAGAGCACCACAGCTTTGAGAAAGTTTTGTTGAGATTATATTGATGTGCTGTTTCCATGATAACGACTCATCAAATGTTATTCCTAAGTATTTGTAGGTGTTTGTGCGTTGCAAACTGGTATTTTGAAAATTTATTTCTAGATTTAAATTTTTTCGAACAAACTTTGACCCAAACAACATGTATTTGGTTTTGCTTACATTAATTGTTAACTTGTTTGTATGCATCCAGTTTTGAATCATTAGGAGGTTAGAATTCACTTTTTCTTGCAATCTAGTAGGGCTTTTATCCTTAATACATAGTAGTGTATCATCAGCAAACAAACGAGTCTCAAATTCAGAAGCGTAATTAAGGTCATTAATGTAGATAATGAACAACAGTGGACCAAGAACTGAGCCTTGGGGTACACCACATTTGATTTCTTCATATTTAGAATTTGTAGTACCAATCTGCACAAACTGGTAACGGTGATTTAAGTAAGACTTTAATAAATTATAGGCATTTCCTCTAATGCCATAATAATCCAGTTTCTTTAAAAGGATTTCATGGTCAACAGTGTCAAATGCTTTGGCAAGGTCAATAAAGATACTACATGTAGTAAAACCATCATCGCAATTTTGTAGTAATTGTTCATAAATATCCGTAGCAGCTAATGTGGTTGAATGTCCACCTCTGAAACCAAACTGTTGTTGGGACAAAACATTGAATTTTTCAAAAAAATTTACTAACCTTTTATGAATGATTTTTTCAAAGATTTTGGAGAAACATGTTAAGATGGAAATAGGCCTGAATTGATTAACTTTGTTTTTTACTCCCCCTTTATGAAGGGGTATCACCCTTGCAATTTTATAGCTATCAGGGAATTTACCAATTGTCATAGATTCATTTATTATAGAAGCTAAGATTGGGCTTATGACATACTTCAATCTTTTTATTGTTTTAATAGTGATGCCATCTGGACCAGTTGCTTTTTTGTTATCTAAGCTGTTGACAATGCTTAAAATTTCCATTTCATCAGTATTTGCTAGGTGCAGGGAATTGAGAAGTCTGCCTCTCATCAGGGACAATGGATTAGAAGTGGTTTTTGGAACTTTGGCTGCAAGTGAAGGTCCCACTTGAGTAAAATATGTGTTAAATGTATTACTTATTTGCACCGGGTCGGTTGTAACTTCATGACCATTACTTAATGAAAAGTTGGTTGCGTATTGTATATTATGTTTTTTGTTTGTACGGCCAGTAATTTCATTTATTATTTTCCATGTGTTGCTAGAGTTGTTTCTTTCTTTGTTTATTGAGGTTTTATAATAATTAGACTTCGATTTCTCTTTCACATGAGTAAGCAGATTTCTATATTTTTTGTACTTGGTGTATAATATTATGTCTGTCTGGAAGCAGGCGAAACAGCTCGCAAGTGAGGCCGCGTTGCCATACAGCATCGTAGACAGCTATAGGATCTAGAAAGACAAGGCCAGCCTTCTTTTCAGCTATACAGCAGTCTTCGATATTCTGGGCCAGTAGGGGTGATCTAGGTTCACTAGGGGTGATCTAGGTCACTAGGGGTATACTAGGAAAACGGTCAAGAGGAGCTAAAAGATTTACATTTTTGCACAATTTTCAACCACATACCAAGAACCCTACTAAAATTTGGCAAGACGCACGAGATCGATCAAACTGGAACATCATTGTACATCGAGGGCTGTATCAGCCATGATACCTACAGAGAGAGAGGAGTGATCTGGTCTAGAGTGGATTTTTCTGGTCGAAATCTACCTGGATGTCTCGGAAAGAGCCCACTAGTGATCGAGATGCCACGGGCGCAAACAGGCGTTTGAGAATTATGAAAGAAACGCAGAGATTATTGATTGATTGTTGAAAACTTTATCCTAGGACTGACAAAGCTTTTTTGAGAGCTTAATCCTGGCAGTTTCACATACTTGTAGAGGCTTTGAACCACTAACGCATGCCCAGTCATCGAGATTGATAAAGAGAAGTCTCTGCTTGTTGAAGTGTTGTCGTCGGTGAATTATTCCATTAATCAGGTGCCGCTGAAAGGAGAGGAGTCCTGAAATGCGCTGCTTAAGCGCACATCCTGAGTGGCGAACCAGCGCCACTTGATCTTGCAGATTTTTTGTTTGTGGAGTTAGGCGCTAAGCCAATAGAGCTATAGGGGCGGACACTGCTATCGGATAATAGCTTCTTGGGTCTTTTGGTGGCTTGTGAGAGTTAGGTATCGCAACCACTGAATCTCCTTTCCAAATGTTTGGGATTTTGAGGTGATGCCAGAAGGAAAAAATAAATCTACGTAATAAGAGCTTGAGGGCAGGGCCAGCATGGAGTATAATCTTAGGGTCGTTCTTATCTGGCCTTTATTTGACGTGGACGTTTCTCTACTGCAATTAGAGACAGGTCGTTGGAAAACTCCTCTTATGAAATCTCCAAACCTTCAAAGATGCTGAGTAACACATAACACTTTTAAAGTTTAACTTTGCACATTTGAAAATACAGGAATATTTTAATTTTTCTACATCTGATCTGAAACATCTGTTGACTTGTTCCAACCGCGTAGCGCTATTCAACATATGACCACTGTGAGTTAGTGACCAGTCACAAAACTCTATTTCAATCCTGCACTAAACCTGAATTGAACAAATTGAAAAGCGTTATTTTTTGCACAATTTTGAAACAACTATTTATGCAGACTGTGTTGACGTCACCAGGAAGTCAATTTAACATTGTAAGCTCCAACAAGATGACGCCAAGTTTCGCATGGGCGTTTGGCTCACTCTTGAGGAGTCTCGTCATTTCAACTTTGCAGCAAATTGTTACTTTTGCTTCCTCGTAAAAAGATGTCACAACTTTTTCCTGGCCAAGAAAACCAAAGTGATGTTAACTTACAATGGTAGAAAGTCGCAGGTACTTGACGGATTGTTTTGACTTGTATATTGCATGAGAAGGTTCAAGTATCAAAATATCATATGAGGTAGTTTGGGGAAAGAGTGTCAGATCCGCCCTGTTGCGGGGTGACGTGCTTTCAAAAGGGGTTCAACAGCACTGTTCACCAATGCAGAAACACTTTTAAAAACTGGCTTAAAGACCACGTGCTCAACATGTAAAGATTCCATGATAAACTATTATTACATTATAAAAAGGAGTAAAAAAAAAATCAAAAATACTTTTCGAACATTTGCCTAGTTTGGCAACTGGGGAAGGTAAACGTTAATCTTATAATAGAGATCAAGGCTCTTTGTCAGATGCCTGTGTCATGTGGAGATTTTCTTGTGTATTTCACTTGGAGTAATCTCTGCAAGGTCGAAGCACAAGTTGCAGGAGTAATTTTCTAAAAATATAGAAGTGTGAATCTAGTTTTAATTTGTGACAGCTCTTAATTACTCAGCACATTTTTTACTTCGGACAAATTTCATCAACAGCATTCATCTTAAGCCTAGTTGTTGGCAAAACCAGACTACAGTAAGTTATAAAATATGTTTTTGACTACACGAATGCGTTTTAACACGTTTCTAAACAACTTCTTGATTATAACTTGTTGTTGAAACCTAAGCTGGCCAACAACACTGCATTTAACATAGTATAAAGGGAACAAACATTGCCAACCTTATCGGTTGTAGATCTAGCCATTGTCATTTTAATAAACTGACTTGCATTGCTCAAACGAGAAAAGCTAATTAATGTGCACTGTGCAGTATATTTAAAGCGCATAGAACTGTTAAACTTTTATTTTACACATTTTATAATTCCCACATTCGCCTGCCCAAACATCAATAGACAACGGCATGTTTACTTTGGGGGATCCTTCAGAATTAATATGATGGCTCCAAATAGCATTAAATTGACAGCGGACGAATTGTCAAAATTTGGCCTTCTTTTTACAGGCAGGGGTTGGCTTGTTTAGTTTTTTGTTTTATAACGTTTAGGTTAAAAAATTAAAGAGTATCTGGCAATAACCATACAGCCAGCAAGCAGTTTAATATCACGTGGGTCTGGTATTTCATGAATCATCTGATTTTCTTAACTTTCGTTATCACCAAATCATGCAATGAGCGCTGTTAATGAAAGCTAATAGCTAATCAGCAAATCTGGCGTTTTTACATTGATTCAACGTTTGCAGTGCATTGCTGGCAGGCAAATAAAAAATATCTGAATTGCTTTGTAGACAAATAATTTGTAGTGCAATAAATCAAACTATAATTCAAATACTTTCTGTTTCGTAATAGTCTGGTCAGTTATGCACATTTCGGTGCAAACTTGGGTAGACATTTTTCACCTATATTTTCGAGTTGCTTAGCTGCAGTAGATGTAAAAACCGTCTGGAGCCCGAAAATTTCGGGGGTGGAATGTGCCCAAACGGCTGCCCCCACTTTTGGGGCTACAAGACAATGAAGCGCATACAAGAAAATGTCAAAATGTTTTAACTTATAGCATGTGGGTAGTCAATTTGGGGTAATTTGGCCCAAAAAATCGTTTAAAAGCACCTATTTTTATCTAAAGTCATCACAAAGCCAGTTATTTACATTAAAATAGCGAAAAATTGCAAAAAAAAAACGTCAAAAAGCACAACATTTTGCAAATGGTGAGTTGGTTACCGTACCGTATATAAAATAGTTGTTGTTTGTTTTACTCAATGAAATGATCTTCTTCACTGTCATGCTACACTACACATTGTCTCTTACGGGAACAAAAACTAAAGCATTGCAACCCTAATTTTGCACATTGACAGGTGTCACATTTAGGTATCTTGTACTTGCAAGTCTTCGTCAGTCTTTCCAAATGTTGTGCTCTTGCATCTGTTGTCCACTGAATGCTCAGCTCATTCTGCAATTTAACGCAACCCCAATGTTCAAGCAGACTGGTTTGTAGTGTTTCCCCATAATGTTATCCATCCTGCCTGATACGCGCTGCAATGAACATGTAGAGTCAGGGCATCAAGTGTAAGGTCCCTTATGTCATTCGATGATGATGAGACGAACAGCTCTTACCGAAGTCGATTCAAGTTGGCCTCTTTTTTTGCGTATGCAAATGAAACAAAATCAGCAATATCTGACATGCTCTCAGTCAGACATGCTTCTGATGGTAGCCAGCTGAACCTTTGGAAAACTCTTGTGAGTTGTTCCACTTTAGGATATTGCTTTCACCGGCTTCCATATATGGAACCAGCTGCGTTTAGAAATTTTGTAAAAGGAGCTTGTTGTATCCCCTCCAGCAAATGCATGAAAAAACAATATACCCAAGCAGACAGCCTCTCCTAAATGATTGTACGCAGCATTGATGGAGATGGTCTTCCTGTGTTTTCCAGAGCCAAAGTCCACAGTTATTTGGGTGTTGGCATTCCAATCAATAAACTGCTTCATGAAAGCAAGGAGGATGATAATTACATCTGTATTAACAGTCCGTACACATAGTGTTGACAACCACTTCGCAACATATCCTTAATGTGGCAAACAATCCTGTTATCAGCCTCTTCTAAGGCAGGGTGATCACCACAGCTTGTATCATAATTGCCAATATTGGCCCAAACACTACTACTGCTAGTGATGCAAAAGTATTTTTGCCATGACCAATGATGCTCTTTGTTGATGTCAGCAATAAGTTGGTTCAATCTCGTTTTGTTTGCCGAGTTTGTAAGATATGAGCCAGAAAGTTTGGCGGTAAGAGTTTCTTTTTTTTCAAACTTAAGTTCTGGGTTAGTGTCCGACCCACGTTGTTTCCTTGTAATGCTCTTTATGCTTAAGGCGTGGTATTGATCTGCAACCAAGTCAATTATGTCTGCCACAAGCCTCTCTCCCATGCTGGCTGTCTCATTTAAGACCATTAATGCAAATTCCTCAAGTGTAGAATTATTTTGCACGGTAGCAGCTTTAGCTCGAATGATGACAGAAAGATCAACCACAAGCCAATCTGCCTTTTCTGGATAGGTGACTGACTTGCTTGTCAAGCAATCAATGATCCTTGATTTTGCGTTGTGATATAGTAATTAGTAAGCCATCTTTGGTTGCCAGGCACTCTGGTAACCCTAAAAATACAGACATTAAGAATTGTGCGCATATTACGAAATACTTTCAACTAATTTGCTGGCTAACAATAAAACAAGACTACAGAAAAAGTAGACATAAAAAATATAAAAGGTCTTCTTTCAAACCTGTAAATTCGAGGCAAAAAACATCCATTGCAAGTTCTTTCCTGTTCCAGCAGGCATCACGAAGCTTGTTCATTATTGCAGGATTAAATATCATTTTGGGGCATTCCATTTGAATTTTCCCAGCAGTGCTTGGCAACTTCAAAGCGTTCTTTCTGATTGGTGTTTTTATTACATCATCTGTCCCTTCAACAAAACGGGTCTTCTTGAAGTTGTTGTACTGTGCCTTTCCCAAGTCAAAGATTTTCTTACAATCAACAGTAACCTCTACTGGATAAATAGCCGACGAGTTCAGCTTTGTAAACTGTTGTTGCCTGCTGAATGGGTTAATGTGGAGCTTTTTGTATATCTTTTTACAGTCCTGCACAAACTGCTCGATAAATGCCGCTGAACATTCTTTGTGTTGCTTGGTCATAGTATTATTCTTACCATCAACTTTCTCCAGGTGGTGAAGCATCTCTGGAAGAGATATCTCGATCTTTCGTAGAAAGTGTAGATCTTCCTTGTTGACCAGATTGATATATCCACCTTGGGATGCTTTTACTTGTTTGTTGGTTTGCTCGTGGCGCTGGTCAAACGCTACTTTGAAGAATTGCTGTCCCACAGAATTTACAACAACATGACCAGCCATAAAGTGTTCAAACAAATAGAATGTGTAACACTTCGATTTATTTTAAGTTTTGTATGAAGACTGACGACCACCTAGCATAATTGATGTGATCCAATGCAAAAAGATGGAGGTATTAATTCTTCCATTGTGCCTATGAAAAGTGGAAGGTTAGTCTCTCGCAAGGATCTCACGTACAATAGAACTGTTTTTATGATTTGTAGAATGTTGAACCAATACTTGAAGATTGTACTTTCATTACTTTTAGACAACCAATCTTGGAATGATTCGTCCTTCTTCATGTTCTGATAGTTCATAAGCATCCTTTGAAAGTTTTTTCAAGCATACTGCTGTCATTTGCAAAGCGTATCTTGCTTTTTTAATGAGGTTCACATCACATATGGCATTGGCTAATCCGACAGTATGTAAAGCAGTCGAGTTGATAATCGTATCAAGACCAGTGCCTTTCAGCAGCTGTCCAACACAGAGTAGAGCAGTATGTTCAATATGCAATCCACCTAGGAAACAAAAGTAATCGTCTTGGTTTGGACATTACCACTTTATCTGTTTCTTCATTGCGTACAGCGGTTGATCTGAACAGAGAACAATCAACAGCGACCTGGCCGGGATTCAGATATGCAGTATAATCTTTGGCAATGCTCATAATGTGCAGTTGCAAATCCCAGCTATGACTCACATGGTCGATTATTGGAAGAATGCTATTGATTGTTGTGATGTTTGCAGTTTGATCTCTTGCTTTAGTTGTATGGTATGCACTATGCAACCCATGAAGGAGGAGTACCGGTACTCTAATCTTCTTCTTCCCTTTGCATTGTAGTAATTGCTGACAGCATCCTTCACAATCAGCAGTAATCTTATTCACTGTTTTGTTGTTGGAGTGTCAGTTGAATGTTCTCTTTAAATGATTCTTCAAAGTCATGCATAGCGTATTGGGGGCGTTGTGCATGTTTAGGCAGCTTTGCAAGTGATACATTGAGGAATGTATCAAGCGAACATATGTTATTTGACTTCAGTTGGTGTACCTCTTCTGTGGCCATGTCTGCATACTTTCTTCTGACCCGCCGTTCATCTGGATCATTATGCAATTGAAACTGCATGATTGAAACGGATGTTCCATGCAGGTGATGAATTGCAGTAGAACTGGAGCTGTTTTGGTCGATGTTGTCATCAACTACCACAGTAAATATACCATGTCGTAGGGAAGTTGGCAATACTCTTCCATCTGATCTGCAGTAAAGGTATTTTACTGTAACTGAGAGTTCTTCAATGAAGCGAAGAGTGCTATAGTAAGATAAGGTTATCCCATGATGGAACAAGGCCTGCATCAAGTTTTTAGACCTAATAATAGAGTACAGCTTGATCGTAAGGTGGCAGTTGATAAAACCAGCCTTGTTCTTTGTGCGTCCACGAGAGAGCTGTGCAGGGATTCCTGTGACTGAGTTGCAGGGGTGTGACAGGGACGAGTGAAAGTTTTGGTGTTCTTTACAATCAATCAATCAACCCACAAATAGTTTGATATAGCAAACAAATTTTGTCATATTCTGGCTGCTTCTGACAAATTAGTGTAATCAGGATGCTGAAATGATTGAAATGGTGAAACAACGTTGACAACTGTCGTACAATTACACTTGAAGCAAGTCAGAACCACAAAAGTGATAGCTTGTTTATTCTAACACTAATCAGTTTTCATAGCCTATTGGATAATTCTAACACTGTCTGGTTTGTACCAATATTAGATCATATTATATGAGACAAACAAAAGATGTACCATACCGTAACTCAGAAAGATTAAGATTGTTGCAATGGTGTGTCTATTGACTGAATAAAGGGTAGTCAAACTTTTCTATTCCCTGCTGGGAATAGACTAAACAAAAGAGGAATCCAATTTTTGTATTCTCTGTAGGGAATAGTACTGTTGGATTTCTCTTTGTGACTGACCAATCTCAATGTTTCCCGAAGACTGACTGACTGCTTAACAATCCTACTCTTAAAACTCAAAAGTTAATCTGTCTGGTACAAATGCAATTCAAAACTAAATTCGCACCCCTTTCACTGCCCAGGTTACTGTAAACTTGCCTCCCGCTTTCGCATATTGCCACGTAGCCTACACAAAAACGGTCATTTTATCCATACGGTTTTAGTGTTTTGGACAACTGTTGTCCATTATCTGCTTCAATGATTGTTTTGGGTTAAAACTAATGCTTCCAACCGGTTTTTCAGGCCAAATTACCCCCAAACAAGTACTCATATGCCATTTAAAAAAAATAAAACAATTTTTCTACATGCGCTCTAGCCATCACTACCCCCCAAACGGGAGCGGCATTTTGGGGACCTTCCACCCCCGAAATTTTCGGGCTCCAGACGGATTTTGAGTCTGATGTGTCTAAGGAACTTGAAAATGCATATGAAAAATGTCTACCCAAATTTGCACAAAACAGCCCTAAAACGTGCATAACTGACCAGACTATAAAGCTGACAAAACTAGTTTTTTACTGAAGCTCTTTTGAATAATGAAAAGTTTGGGTGTTCATCAGGACAATTATCGCTTCTAGCACTAGTTGCAACGTTCATCTGATGAAATTGAAAGTAAAAGCAACAACAAACAGGAATGTTTATTGCTTCACTGACGTTTCGCGCACCATGACAATGCGCATCCCCAGAGCGAATAACATACAAAATAAAATTTCACAAGGTTATATACTACTGTAGTGCGATTGAAGGCAAGAAAAAATAAAACACATAATATTTTGAAAAACTGACCAATGATCATTTTGGCCAAAGCTCTTTTGTGACACCAACCGGCTTTTTAAATATAGTGTTTCAGGTCTTGACTTGTATTTTGCAGTATTTTGTTTTGACTTGCATTTTGTGTGGGGGTTTCAAATATCAAAATATCATATGACGTAGTTGTGGGGAGGAATGTCAGATACGCCATGTTGCGCGGTGACGTGCTATCAAAAGGTGTTCAACAGCACAGTTCACCAATGCGGAAACTCTTTTAAAAACTGGCTTGAAAACCACGTGGTCAATATGTGAGAATATCATGCTAAACTTTGACTAAAAAATAAATAAACCGAATTGATCGTAAGAGTACAACATTTTAAGTGTCCTGAACGTAGAGACAGAGGACGAGCTAGCTTGTCTGGATGAGCTCTGGACCTAGAAACACGTCGCTTACATGAGGTGTAGCCTACTTACAACGGCACCTGGCAATAACACTTCAACAATCGGAAACTTCACTCTGTCAATCTCGGTACCCGGCCCTGCGTTAAGAGCCACTATACAAGTATGCAAAACTACCAGCAATAACCTATCAAGCTTTGTCAGTTCAGGGATAAAAATTCAAAACCAACTAACTAACCCAAGGTGGTAAAAGATAAACCAATATATCGCCCACAAGTGATAAAAAGTAGACCCAAATGGGCATGGGCTCTATCCAAGGGGGGGTGAGGGGGGTGATCACCCCCCCACTAATTGGAGTGGGGGGGTGATCAATGCAAAATCACCCCCCCCCACTCATTTGGCTTTGAAAAGGTTTTGTGATATTTTATTGATCAAATTTTGACAAATATAATTTCGCTGTTAGCACATTTTGAATTTTTTATCAATATGAATATGTATTTCATTTCAATATGATTTTTTGGTTTGGCAACCCTGAACTACGAGCCAGGCGTTTACACTGTGTTTTAACTTAGTTTGCTTGGTAGCCACTTTAACAAGAAAATTCTGCCACTGCAAATGACTAGAATGACACCACCAACCAATCAAAACATGTTGTAAGAGGCTACCGTCCAATTGTGACCTTTCTCGCACTTAGCCAGAGAGTTAATCTTTGTTTTGAACTTTATTTGGTAATTACAGAAGAAAAAAGAGCAATAGCAGTTGTGAGAATCGAACCCACGTCAATGAAATAACTACTTTCTAATCCTAACCCCTAAAAAGCCAACCAGCTGCCAACTTAGTCGGCAGCAGTGGCCGAGTGGTTAGCGCGTTGGGCTCGCAGTCGAGAGCCTGCATGTTCGACTATGATATTGACTATGATATGACTATCTATGATATGATATGATATCTATGATATCTATGACTATGATATGACTATGATACTGACTATGACTATGATATTGACTATGATATTGTCTAAGTATCAGCATTGCACAAAAGGGTTGGCCAGAGGTAACATTTTAGTATTTATTTAGTGTTGCTAAACTTAAATTTTAATTAACTACGATTAAATACGTATTTCATTATCCCAAATTCATGATCACACCTTCTATCATTACTCGTTAAATGTTCAAGATAAAGAAGTTTTACTTTTTGAACATTTACATTAATTACACAAGTCAACACACAGCATAGTAGCCTAAATGTCAATCTAGGGTATATTTTGGGTGCTGAATTCAAAAATCATATCAGATTGTTTGCATCACAACAGGGTTTTATGATATCTGAATGCTGTTTTTGGTAAAATTTGTAAAAATCGAATCCTGATCTATATTGGTAGACTATGGCGTTTCAGGGAATTTGAACTTTTTTGTCAACAAGGTCTGCGATAAAGTCTAAATACACAAGAGATACAAACATAATATTAATGAAAACATTGAGGTATTTCATGACCTTTTTTTTCAAATTTTTATGTTATTGAAGTCTGGTAACTTCAACCCAATTCTTCAAAGTCAAACAGTTTAGATTTCTCATTAAACTAATGACTAATGGGGCATATGGGCATGGGAACATGGTCCAAATGACGAGACTTTTCATTGACAGTTCAATGAGAAGTCTAAAATGTGTTTTGCTTAAAATGGATTGCCATTCACAACATTTACGAAAATCATACAAGCGAAAGTTTGTCCCAGAGTAACGTTTCCCAAACGTGCATGTGAATTTCCTTTTTTCTGTAGAATTGAACGTATTTTTATTTGAAGAATTGGGTGCAAGTTACCAGACTTCAATAAATAGATAAATAATAAAGGTCGTGAAATACCTCAATGTTTTCATTAATATTATGTTTGTATCTCTTGTGTATTTGGACTTTATCGCAGACCTTGTTGACAAAAAAGAGTCAATTCCCTGATTCTACCAATATAGATCAGGAGTCGATTTTTACCCAAAACAGCATTCAGATATCATATAATCCTGATGTGACACAAAAAATCTGACACGATTTTTGAATTCAGCACCCAAATTATACCCTAGAATGACATTTACTATGCTGACACATAATGTGTGTTGGCTTGTGTTATTACAGGGAGTAGATTTGTGCCATATCAACGTATGGGTTACGTATTTACCTTTTCGCAAAACAAGAAAAATGATTGCAATTGCGAAAATAACTACGATGAAAGCCAAAACACCGGCAGCAGCAACCGCAGCAGAATTGCCGATTTTTGTGGCTGTTGTATTTCCGTTTACTGCAGAGATAAATGAAATTATTCAAAAACGCTAAAAAGGACGTTAATTCTATACAAGTCATTCAATGACAACTTTTACATAAATTAAATTTTTCTTAAAAAATTAGGTATTTAAAAATCTTTTAAAAAAAGGGGCGATTACTACCCGTATCAACGTAAAGTCAATCGGGGATCCGCGTAAAGCAGATACAAAAGCATCAAAAATTTAAGAAAAATGTGAACACTATAATATAAACGACGACCTTTTAGAGTACATGTTAATTGTATGAGTACATGCGTAAAAGTGAGACAAAGTCCAATTTGAAATTCTTCTGTTGCATTTTTCCAATTTGAAATTCAATGTTACATATGCTGTATGTAAATTTTACTGTACTATGCTGTTGATAAAAGTTGTACTGAAGAGGGTTCAATACCCGAAATCGCGCGATATGTAACATTGAATTTCAAATTGGAAAAATGCAACAGAAGAATTTCAAATTGGACTTTGTCTCACTTTTACGCATGTACTCATACAATTAACATGTACTCTAAAAGGTCGTCGTTTATATTATAGCGTTCACATTTTTCTTAAATTTTAAAAATTTTATTTTAAATATAACCGTATTGCAATAAATATAAGCCAAGATGACTAAAGAACAGTAATCTTGAGAAAATTTTTGGCAAAAAAGTTAAAACTGGGCCTGCAAAAACTTAGAACTTTAGGATTTTTTTTGCTTTGCTGCGAGAGAAATTTTTCAGTGAACTATTCTGCTTCGGCAAAAGGCGTGATACTTCGATTGGTTTTGGTAAAGTTACAAATTTCATTTTAGAAATCTTTGGAGTCTATTTATTATAAGTAAAATCGAACAAGGTTACAACTGGCTCGACAAGACAAATTTAATATAATTAGAAACTTGGCTTCTTTTCGGGATGTTTTAGTCTTGCAGAAGTTTTGCACCCAGTTACATTTTTAAATAGAATCATTTACAAAGAACTTCAATTACAAGATCCAAACTACAAGCTACCAACTTCTGAAACAAAGAAACTATAAGTTCAGACGACAATTCTTCAAGCATTACCACGTCTGCGTGAATAATTAAATAAATCTCCTCAGCAGTTACGTAGGCCCATCTATAATATTTCAAAGGCAACAGCAAGCAAAAACTTTTTACAACGTAACGCCATTGATATAAGGCCTGTGTGGGTAATTAAAGCTTTACATTGAGAAAAGCTGCATAATAATATGTTGATTGTTGAATAATCATGGGAGAAACTTAAAAAAAGACTATCAGATTGCAAATGAAATTGTGGTAATTTCTAGAACAGATGCCGACTATAACAAGTGCCGAATAGTGACTGTGTGTCGTTGTTTTTAATTTTTAATTAATTTGTTGATTAATCAATTTTTAAATCAACTAGAAAGTTTATTTCATAATTGAATTGACAAGCAAACACCCACCTGAAAAAACGGAGCGAGATAGTTGTGTGTAGGGCGTTGTGGGCACAATATCGTCTGCATCCCCCTTGAAATCCAGCAGCCTAGTGGGCCCTATTGCATTAATGACGGTGCCTAAAATGATTTCCAAACAAACTAAGTTATAGCAAGTGTGCTTTCAGCATTTTTAGCACAATAAATTTCTTCTTACATGATCATGCGTTACAACTTTAGTAAAAATATTAAGATTATAGAGCTTCGGTAGAGAGTTTGTCTTGTTGAACCATAGGCATACGAAGCCGAGCAACGTGATCAAGTTTAACATCTTCAAGTTTATTACATTTACATAAACATAAAACTACACAACAAATTAAGTATCGAACGTTTTCGACATCACAAGATGTCCTCTTCAGGAATAATATACATACAAATTAACTACATCTGAAAAAAATACAATGGTTAACTAAATCTATAAACAAAAAAAAAGAGGACATCTTGTGATGTCGAAAACGTTCGATACTTAATTTGTTGTGTAGTTTTATGTTTATGTAAATGTAATAAACTTGAAGATGTTAAACTTGATCACGTTGCTCGGCTTCATATGCCTATGGTTCAATATTAAGATTAAGAATAATAATTACACAAACAAATAAAAATGAAAAAAAAATCGAAAAACAATATAAAAGAAGGCCATCAATGTGTTTGTTACAAAACACTTAATGGTTTCGGCAAAGAATTCTTGCTAAAAACGTTTGGATTTATTACGTTGTTATTCTGTTAGTGCATTGTATTTGCTTTGCATAATGCTATTCAATCCTATTAAGTAATTGTCAGTCATCTGTTTATAGTATTGTAAAAAAAACACTTAAATACCACAAATGCACTACAACCGTGTATTTGTGGCTGATTACCGAATCGACAGAAACAGCAAACTGGCAGTGACGGAAATGTTCAATTGAAACCATTTGAGTATGTGGGGGGTCGAGAGTCTGGGGCATGAATTAGCGGTATCCAGGGCCAGGTGAGCTGAAGGATGCTACGTAGACGTCGCTACAATGACATTTGGACTGGAAGCCCAACGCTGCCGTCCAAAATAAGGCCTTAAAAAGATTGCCATGTTGGTAGTTCGCTAAATCTTGAATGGATTCTCAGGTTAAAATATGGCATAGTCGCAGCACCTTCAGCTATGATAGTAATCATGTTGTAGACAAAATCAGCCCAAAATGCAATATTATGAAAAGCATCATCAGAATTCGATGAAAGTTGTGTTTTAAAATCCTGATGTTTTGTAAACAGGCTACTTTGAATCGAAAAGACAGAGTTCTTTAATGAATTTAAAATGACAAAAAAATTAAAAAAGACGCCTAAAATATGTCAAAATGCCAAGCTCAAAATAGCCTGCCAAACGCATTGAAAAAACAAAATATTTCCCATATTTTGCGTTACAACCGCTAATATGGCAATCCTTTTCAGGCCTCATCTTAGACGGGCAGCGTTTGGCTTTCAGTACAGATGCTATTCGTTCACGGATACTATGAGCCAGCCGGGTGAGTAAAACACGGGTCTATCACTGCCGATTCTTGCTATTGCGCAATCAGCTGCCGAAAAACAAACACTGGATTTAAATTGTCTCCAAAAGTATACATTAGTTATAGTTTATAGTGATTGTTATAGTCCTCTTCGCAAGAACATAGACTGTAAAATATATGACAAAGTTTTTGAAACGCGGCGCAAAATGTTCTAATCTTTTCAATGTGCCGCAAGCTATAAAAGGTGGAGAAACACTGGACCAGGTTGCCATAAAAGTATAAAATCGATGTCCAAAATTTTCTGATGTTTTGACATACTATTTAACTGCAGAAATATTGCTTGAAGAATGTAGTTTCGCTGACAATTTAGCTTCGTTCAATTTCTTTGCAGTTTTTATTGTGAAGGCTTTTTGAATTTTCAAAACGTCAGATGGAAATCATGTACGTTTGATTCATCAAGTATGATTCACATAATAAAGCTCGAATATTCATGTAAGTTATAATGCAATTTACTTTTCGTTCTTACTTGAAGTAAGCATTAAATTTGATCAATAAATTCAATCAATACAGTGACCAAGATGAACTCAAGTTGTAACTGCAATACAGTCCAGGGAGAACGTTTCTTTGTCGAGTTTTGCGGTTACTCCCTGTGTACTACTGTGTGCAACCAGTGAATAATCAAGGAGGCACTTGGTCACGTTTCCCCCCAAACAGAAAAAATCATATACGTATTTTGTTCTCTGTTTTAGAAAAAAAAATCCGTGGTTTCGCTCGCTTAATCACATGACATTAGCCAAACTTGCGACATAGGGTAGTACCTCGCTTTAAATCAGGAGTAGATTAAAGGAGTAAAACTTTGGTCACGTGTCGACAAAAAAGCAAAAAAATACAAACTTTCCATCTAAAACCCTTGCACACTCAATTACCTTAACTAAATAAAAATAGAAGACCTACTGCGTTTGCTATGAACACACCAAAATCTTTCGATCTAACAGCTTACACTGCGCGTCTATAACGAATCGGTAGACAAGCACAAATATTGCGTTTTTATTGCTATATTTTCACTGATCGATGCATTGTGCAGACTGATGGGTTTTCTTTTCACCATCTCGCTTTCATTGGCAAAATAAAATCAGTTTTTTTCAGCCTCGCTCAGGGAAAGGTCAGTATTAGATTTGACAGTTTTGACTTAATTTTGTTTGGAAATTTTAAAACTGCATTAGATATTGAGAAAATATTAACTAAACGTAACGGTGGAAATTAACAAACGTTGGTTTTAACTATTGTAGTTTCGAACATGCAAGATTAGAAAATAGAAAATTCATGCGGTAGTTTTTCTCTGAAATTGCATGGCGTCTGGCAACACTACTCAAAAACGCCAGAATGCAATATTTTTCAGTCCGCAAGTCATACCTTGTCTACATTAATTCAATCTTTGCAAGACTAATTTGTTGGCCATGTTGCTTCAAAGTTACAAGTTTATGAACAGATTTTAAAAATCATTTTAAAAGTTGGAAAACAACGTTAGGTAAACAACTGAACATGACGACATGGTGTTCAGTTTAGTTCAGTACGCCATAGCCCTCAGGAGGGCCATAGGCATTTCTCTTCATAGAGCAGCATATTGTTTATAATCATGAGAAAAATCAAGGGCCATAGTCGAAGGGGCGCTACTCCCCCATCGATGGCATGCTTTTAAGTGTCTTGCCAGAGACACAGCCGCATGCTCTTGAGCGGTGTCGAACCGGCGCTCTTTTGAACCAGGGCTCTTATCACTCTGCTACGCAACCAACAACAAAATGAACCAAACGAATAACGACATAATGTTGCCTAGATTAATGAAACCATATTTTAATTTACAATTTTGGTAGGGAGAAGACTTTCTTTAACCATTGACAGATAAAACAGTTTTGTCTGTCTATATTTTAATTTATGCTAAACTAGTTTTATTTTCCAAACTTTATACTGTAAACATTTCAATGATGTTGCTTTTTCAATAATCGATTTATGATAAAAGCAATAGATATGTTCAAAACAATGCTAAAGTTGCCAAACTTCATTTTGACATCGTTTCGACAGAACGAAACGTTGCAATGATATGAAAGAATAGCTATAAACGAGAATTAAAAGGCAAACTAATGTAACATACAAGTGAAAGAGGGAGAGCGCAATTTTGCTCTTTTAAAAAAAACAAACTTTTTTTCGGTCAAATTCTCTCGATGTTGTGTCTGCCCACAATTCAATTACAATTCCCATGTTCGCTTCCCTCAGCATAAAAATAGGTGATATGTTGTAAATTATTTTCTACCAAAAGTCTGTTAATTTGGTTTTTGTTGAGAAAAGCTTTTGATTAAATTTATCAGAAGAATCAGTTTATTTAAATACAGAGCTTTCGCCACACAAGTGTGGCTTCATCAGTATAATCTTATTCAAATAGAAATACATTGAAAAATTTATTCAAAATATTTTCTTTTGAAACTAAGAAAGGTTGGTTTTCTACAGCCGTACAAATTATAATGAAGTGATACATCCAAACTTACCATCAGGGGTGTCGCAGGTAGGGCAAGGTATAAATGATGAAGTGAATCTCAGTAGAACTCTCCGGAACTGATGATTTTGTTTCTTAGCATTTATTGTTAGAAGAATTTTGCTTGGTGCTTTTCCGGTGACATTGTTTTCAGGGCAATATGTTTTTTCTAACTGTTTCAAACAACACGATGGTAAGTTGTTTGAAAGAATATATCTCCAGCACTTTACCCCTCCTTTATTCAACATTTGACCTAAAATGATAAAAAGAAATTATATGATACAAAATTCATTATTCAGTCCCAACAGGGGCAAAGCAATGCACTACTAAAAATCACTAATAGCTAGTTATTTAATTGAATTGACTGAACATTAAAGATGGTTAAGAGAACTGTGGAACATTAGTGGTGCAAAACAATCGAGGTTTTATCTTCATGGGCAAAGTACAATATTTATCACTGTTATTCTTGGTAAACCGGAACTGCCGAGAAAAACGTGAAGGTTTAATGACGCTGGATTGACGCTGACGGTGACGCTGGAAATGACGCTGGATTGATGCTTTGATTGTTCCACATTGCGTAAAAACTTAAAAGCTTTTAGGAAACTACTTTTTTCACAAATAATTTTAGTTTTGTTTCTTCAACTCTTTTGGCGGGCTCCGTTAAAATATTCGACCCTGAGCCCAGGATAAAGGCATAAAGTGCTAGACTTTCAGTTTTGCAATGAGTTCAAGATTCAAAATTGAAAACCCTTTTGTAATATTTATAAACACTTACGAATTGCTAAGGCAACGCGTGCACACCACGCTTCGTTTGGTAGCAAAATTATGAAACTGGGATAAAAAAAAAAAAATTGGGACAGTGAGCTCATTTTTTTTGCTTTTTTTTGGCATAAACTCTAACTTACACAACTGGCAGTTTATTTTGTCTTGCTACATTTTATACTTTTCACTGGAGTGCTTATATTTAACATATTAGCTAATGACAGAATTTCATCTTCAACTAGCTCACACCCGACTTAATACTGCAAGTGCCAAACCACTGGGTTAAACGTTACACTTTAAGTAAAACGTTCGAGGTCTTCAAATTCTATTCTTCCTGAAAAAGTATAGGCAAGAAATTCCAATAGCAAGCAGCTCAAGCATACACCCCGAGAGATTTGTATGCACTCCTTGTTTGTTTGTTTATCACCAACAAAACAATAAACTGGACTTGAACTTGAGTCGAACCAGCGCCACTTGATCTTGAGTCGAGCATTTAACCGCTAAGCTAACGGGCTAACTGTGTTGGCTACATAGTCGAGCGGCACTAAAAAAAGTGCCGGTTAAAAGCATACTAAAGGAAAATTTCAAACCGGAATTAAGCATTAAAATGAGTAAACTAAACATTCAAGAATAGATTTCAAAAACAATTACCGAAAAAAAATTGTTTTCAATGGCGCTGGCAAGGCCCAAAGTCCAATGTTTCATTTATTTTCATTTTTTTCAAAATAACCAAAACGTGCAAACACTGCTCGAGAATACGTGATAAAAGACAGCAATAACAAAAGCCACGTTACCACATCTGATGTTTTGAGCAAACTGTCTGCTGTTTTGATATTGAAATGTGCTGTTTTGATGTACATACATACATAGCCTACAGTCAAATCGCCCGCAGTAACAATTATTGCGTGATCAGCTGATTGCTAGTCTTTTGTTACGTAGACTGTACAGTCGCACGCTTCGTTGCTCAGGCCCAATCTCGTTTTGAAAGCTCTGACAAAAGCACGCGCGCACTGGTGGTCAGACCGCAATGGGGCAACATTTTATTGAAAATCGTTTTATGGTAGCATATGTTAAACACAAAGAACGTGGAAAATCGCCAAGTCGGGTTTTTCCTTTAGTATCCCTTTAAACATCGCTCATGAGCATGCGGCTGTGTCTTTGGCAGGCCACTCAAATGCATGCCTGAAGGTGGACACGAAGATTGGCTTCTTTGCCTTTTCGTGCGCTTAATCCAAATCTTCAACCATCTGACGCAAGCCTAGACTGGGTATACAGTAAATATCGGAAGTCGTCCATTCAATATTATTTATTGCGGAAAATTCATTTTCACTTGACAAAGCTGAGCGGTTATCTAATATCAAAAGTACTTTTGGTTCTTGTCCTAATTGGACTGTTTTTTCTTGACGCAACGAAGATTATTTGGATTTTTTCTGTAGCATATCACACACCTCAGCTTGCCTTCAAGAGATACAACAACTTTTTTACGTCAACTTTCAAATATGAAGCCATCTCAAAACTTAAACGGCAATTAGACCTTCTGTTCAGCACAATGTACAGTAGTTACAACTCGATAGCTGACTCCGCCGCAGGGAAGCAGCGCCGATTGTTTTCATGGTGACGCAATGATGTGTTATTGAAAGTGATGCATATATGATTGGATTTATTTACTAGATAAAGTAAACTTGTCGGAAACAAATTTTGCAACGGCTAGAAAACCATAACATTTTGAAATAGTGTAGAAAAATAATCGATCGGATAATCAAATGCAGGTTAATCGAGGTACGGATAACCGATAAAGCACTGTATTGCAATTCTGTAGCAATTGATTATGGTTCAACTATCACATAGCGCAATTCTAATTCAATTCCCCTCAAAACAAATGAAAGCTGGAGACGAAAATTAGGTAAATAAAAATGACTGGAGTTTCTATCGCTGGGTGCGCTGCAAGTCCAACAAACTTTTCCAAAAGCGTCGCAACGAAAAAAGTTTAAAAGTCACTAACCTAAGTGTTGCGTCATAAACGCTTGAATCTCTCCGAATAAAATTAATCATGACAGAAAAATGTACATTATGTAATCCGAAAGTTCGCTTTAATTTTATTACTTTATTTTAATTGTTGTAATTGAATTTCTCGCGTACCACCTGGAAGACTTTCGTGTACCACTAGTGGTACACGTATCACGGTTGGGGAACCACTCCGTTAATCGCAGTGATAATCTTTAGAGATACTTTTAATGACGTCAGAATGACGCAAGTTGTGTCAAACACAGATCCACAGAAAAATGTCCGATTTAAATAGGGCACATACGTTTTACTCACCATCAGGAAGAGTTAGATTGACTCCATGGTCTATGAGCTGGAATTGTAGAATAAACATGGCGAATGTGCCATCAGCACCAGGTTGGTTGAACTGCACTTGTTTGTGATATGTTGGGTAATTATTTATTGATTTAAATGTTTGGGATGAGAAGACATTGTTCACCATTATTGGATTTTGACCTCCAACGTTTTCGAAACAAAACCCTGAAAAGAAAGCGCAGAACTTGCACCGAAAATCAACATCTGCTTAAAGATTTCCGATAATATCATCAATAACTTTTTGAATAAACTTTAGTGTTCTAAAGTATTGGCTATTATACAGTTGACCTATTTTTATTTCGAAAGTCAAACATACAGTAACGGATCAGGATTACACTTTTTGCTTAATGCAGCTTGGTATGCAATAAAAAAAAGATTTCCAAAAATTCCAACTGAATAGTTGGACGTCTTAATTAGAATTTGGCCGATCGAGATTTTTTGTAATGGACACAAAACTGGGGAATTAGCTTTATTTCAACCATACCTAATTCTAAGGAAATTTTATCACTGCACATTTTCTTACAAAGCAGTTACATAATGCCATATGGTAGGCTATGAAAACTATGGAAGTGCAAACTTAAGCAAAGGCGGCTTTTCCGGTTATCTCGCCCTTGCAGACTTGGACAACTAGAGTTTTTGTCATGGTTTTTGTAGCCTTTCGAAATTAGATTAGAATTAGAATTACCTAATAAAAGCCCAGACTGACATTATTACATCATAGATCAGACAACTTTAAACAAAATTTATTTTACACTTGTTGGTTTAAAAAAAAAAGAAACTGACAACATAAAAGAAATCTTCTTTGTGCTTTGTATGCGTTGTTTATTATGCTGCCAAAAAACACTAATTTTATCACTGCGTATTTTGCAGTTTATCACTGCACAAAATGGTTGCGTCTTAGAATTAGGTATGATTTTACTGCATTTCAGATCTATTCTTTTCACTTTAATAATGTCATAACCTCTTTAATCTGATCTTATGTGACGAAACAAGGTAGATGGCGCCAACGAGGGATGATTGCATCAGATTTATATGAACACAAACTTATCGATCAAATCTTCCATACAGAAACAATTAAGATTTTAAAGTTTTTTAGGTTAAGATGCACCAACAGAGGATTCTTAAGAGGCAGATTAAGCTAAACGTCTGATTAGTCATGTCGAAAATCAATTAGGTCATAGTTCATCTGTTGATCAGTAATCGTTGATTCTACTCAGCAGATTGCAACCTGTCATCAGGAAAAAATTGTTTCTTGAATTAAACAGCACTCGATTTTTTTTTATCGATGCAAAATGCACTGTTGGTACATCCAACCCTCAATGATTGAATTGATAGTACTTTCATATATAGACTTTATAATGCAGTAGGCATATGCAAATCAGTAGGCTATATAATAATTTATTTGGACATATGGTAAAGCACATGTTGGAATCACCTGCATTTTATATTTACCTGCACATACAAGAATGATGATTTTGACGAGCATTGTGACGTCCAATTGAGAAAACAATTAAATTTGACAACAATCTTAAGTAAGGTTTATGATTGAATAGTTTTAATCTTGCTTGAACTTATATTCAACTGAAATGGATCAGAGTACGCCTAGTCTTAGAATAAATTTGCATATGAAAATTTAAACAAAAAGTAGTAAATATGTTGCTGGAGAAAGTCCACTGTTTTAATATTACGGCATAGTGCGTGTTCCACATTTCCAGAAATTAAGTGGTTCCCACAATGAAATTGTCTACAAATTTTGTTCCTAAATTTTCCGATTATTTTTGAAGAAAATAATAATTATTTACTATTGTATAAAATAATAAATTTGTTATAATTTACGGAGCTTCACACAGAATTTGAACAAGACTATGTGCATGAGATGAGCCGTGATCTTGATTTTCAAGATCACAGATCACTTTTATTTTAGTGATCTTATTGAAAAGTTGACTTATTGAAAAACGCATTTTTTTTAAAACTCGTAGGTTGCTGTTGTTGAGAATTTCCAGTCGGTTGTCGTCGCGATGATCTCCGCCACCTTCTTCCATTTCTCCGAAACCTTGAGCGTCAATCGTGGTTCATTTGCGATCGTCTCCGCGACGGCAGGCACTTTAACGTAGGACAGGTTTCCGTGCGAATCAGCTGTTTGCAGTCATGTGACTCACGCCATTGTAACCTTATAAACTCAATTGATTACAGTCATGAAGATCCTTCCTGCAGTCAGTTCAGTTGCAGAAGAACAAAGAACATTAGCAGAGGGTGGGAATCGAACCCACGCAATCGAAATGACTATTCCCTTGCCGTAACCTTAACCCAATTGGCCATGCTATGCTTGTGGCGATACATTCACTTAATTTTTTTTCTATCAAAAATCTTTGGAGAAGATCGGATCGAGAAGATCGGAATATCACGTGCTGAGTCACATAACTGAAATCAGCTGATTCGCACGAAAAACTGTCCTACGTTAAAGTGCCTACCTTCCGCGACAGTCAACTGGCCAGTTCCAGTACTGTAACTGCAGGTTGCTAAAAAAAATGAGAGCACTGGAACGGCAATCGAAAGGGTGCCGGTTCGACATCGCTCTAGAGTCTAGAGCATGCGGCTGTGTCTTTGGCAGGACACTTTAAAGCATGCTTGAAGGTGGACGCGAAAATTGGCTTCCTTGCCTTCCCGAACACTTAATCTAAATCTTCAATCACCAGGTGTAAGCCTGGATACGACAAACAAACTAAAAAAACAACTTCTTTTTGATGCTGAAGATCAAGTCTTGGACATGGATAGTTAGACACCTTGTGCATACAACGTTACTGTGCAAAGTAATTAGTGGCAATTTACTATGGCAGGCAACCACTGATGTGTTTGACAAGGTGCTTTGAAGTCTCAATCTAGTTTGGTCAGTGTTGCCATTTCAAAATGGAAAAAAAAACTTCTGTATTAGTCATAAATAATTAAATTTGCGCATATACTTTGTATTACATAAGGCAAAACAATCACTCAAATATCATTTGTGTGGAAATTCTAAAAAAGGTATGCTTTCTTGGACCCAATCTTAAATGTTTCAAAAGTTTAGAGAGGTGACGTAAAAAAACTGGGCTGCTTGATCTTCAAAATTATCAAAACTGGTAATCTTGCCCATCTCTGACTATATTGTGGGTCGCGAAATATTTTGAAGTTATCATAAATATGAGCATAGCATCTGCGTAATAATAAACTTCATTTTGTAATATAATGAACATGTTTTCTGAGCCGAACGGCGTTCTTGAAGATCGATATTTATTTACATAATATTTTCCACAAAATTACATGCTTACAAAATGTTTGATTCGTGTAAATTTAGAACAATTTTTTAAAGGTCCCGCAAAAATTGTTTGCAAGCCCCTGCCATACAGTTTCGTAGACATATGTAAGATCTAGAAAAACAGTGCCAGCCTTCTTTTTTGTTTTGGGTCAGGAGCATGACTTAGTCCGCAGTGGATGTTCGTCGTCGAAACCCAGCTTGCTCAGTTGGAAATAGGGACCCATCATCCCTAGTCGGAAAGAGCAGATCGATGATCGCGTTGACGCGAATGTAATTCAGCCGTTCGCGTATTCTAAAAGAAACATCTGGCCTTAAAGACTTGTGTGGTTTCGCTAGTCGGAGATCGGTGGTGAACCCCTAGATTCAAAGATATTGAGTGATACTTTACACTTTTAAAATCTAAATTTGCGTATCTGCATTTACAAGCATTTTTTAGTTTTTCTATATCTAGTCTTAGACATCGTATTGCAACATCTGACTACATAAAACTACTGAGTGGTGAAAAAACTCTGTTTTAAAGCTGCACTAAGTCTGAACTAAGCGATCAAACTTGAAAAAGTTGTTTTGAGCACAAACTTAAAACAACAAACTTATGTAGACTTTGTTGATGTCACCAGGAAGTTCGTTTAAAATTGTAAGCTGCAACGAGATGACGTCACATGACGCATGAGGCCCGTGTGGAATCTCGTCATTTCACCTTTTCAGCAAAATGTTATTTTTGCTTCCGTTTAAAACGATGTCATATTTTTTTCTTTAATGAAAATGTCTGTAGACTTTGTTGACGTCACCAGGAAGTCCGTTTAAAATTGTAAGCTGCAACGAGATGACGTAAAGTTTCGCATGAGGCTTTGACGTCATACTCGTGTGGAATCTCGTCATTTCACCTTTTTAGCAAAATGTCACTTCCTCTTCCGTTTAAAACGAAATCATATTTATAGCCAGAGAAAACCAGAGTGATGTAAAGTTACAATGATGCAAAGGCGCGGGTACTTGACGGATTGCTTTAACTTGTATTTTGCATGGGAGTTTCAAGTATCAAAATATCATATGACGTCGTGGGGAGGTGTGTCAGAACTGCTGGTGTGTAATGCCGTGTTATGGAAAGGGTTCAACAACCCAGTTCGCCAATGCGGAAACACTTGAATTGGCTTGAAGATTTCGAGCTTTACGTGTGAAACTACTATACGAAAGTATTATGAAAAAGAGTGAAGGAAATCAAAAAGTACTCTTCGAATCTAAGTTTGGTAATAGTGGAGGTTGATTTGTAAGATTATAATGGAGCTCAAAGCTCAGCCTCAGGTAGGCCTACTTGTGTCTAGTGAAGGTTTTCTTGAGTATATAGCCTATCTTAGAGCAATCCCTCTAAAGAAGCACAAACTACTTGATCAGAGGTTTTCAATATTTTTTGCACTGCGACCCCTTCAGAGCAATCAACGTAGCCTTGCAACCGCCCATACAAATATTCAAAAAAGCTTATTTAATGCAAAATTTAACCAAATTTGATTCATACCGACATCCTGCTATGTGTAGTTTTTCTGTTCTAACTGCAAATGATAATTTATTTTAAAGCAGCCGATTGATCTCATCAATGTAGTTCAGTTGTTCCTTACGCTTACTTCGACCGAATCTTTGGTGACCTTTTTGTCTTTCGCTGCCATCCTTGCTGTGCGAATAACTTTTGTTTATTGTGTTATGTATATTTTTGTTTATTTGCCAGCAGAAAAAATAAATAAACTGAACGGATCATAAGACTACAAGATTTTCCAAAGTGTCCTGGACGTAGAGACAGAAGACGAGCTGGATACTATGGTTTTAGAAACCCATCGCTTACATGAGGTGGTAAAAGATAATCCAATATGTCGCCCACAAGTGATAAAAAGTAGACCCAAATGGGGTAGTAAAAGGTAGACCTTCTGCCCCAATCTTACACAGAAAAAACAAAAATACATGTTAAGAGTAAAAATATTTTTTTTCTTATGTAGACGATAACGGTTGAATTCTTTTATTTCTTAGAACATTCATCTAATGCCTTTCAGATAGCTCACCAGTTTAAAATAAATTTTTGAATGTTTACCATGATTTTGGAAAGTGTTGGGAAAACTAAATACCAATAATTAGCGCCACTAGTGGGGAATAAGCATTATGCTTATTTCAAGGAACCTGAGTTTGAAGTTTTACATGGAAATGCAAAGAGTTCGATCTGTCACAGAGCACAGCCAGGAAGAACTGCGACAGTTGGCTGAAAATCGCTAATTATGGAGACTTTTTATTGACGCTATTTTGCACCCAACTGGACTAAACTAAATTATTATTAATATATCTTTGCAAGAGACAACAAAGCCGGTTCTATTGCAAAGCTCCATATTTTTGCACAGAAATATTCTTTGAACATATTGCAACAAACTTAATCCAACACTTTAAGCTTAAACTTGGCTCAAACTTGAAAATAAGTTAAATTTTAAGAAAGAATTAAATTGACAGAGGAAAGTCGTTCAGGAATGGTTTGCAAAGTTTACTGAATTTAGAGCTACAGGTAAATCGCGCCTAATTTTTTTAAAACTTCAACATAGGACCAAAAATGAACCACTGGATTTGCGATTATAATTTGTAGCTTGCTCGTATTTCTTCTGCCTCCTCCTTCACGGTTGTTTTTAAAATTTGTCTGCAACGAGAGCTTCTTTGACAAGTCATTTTCTGGAACATTATATGGCCAGAATTGATAGCACTTCGATGCAACTTTAAGTTTTGTGAGGTCACATGACTCACAACTAACTTCTATAAAAAAACTGTTGATTTTGATGTTTTTTTCGTGTGTAGAGAAGAGGTGTTCTTTCACAAAAAATGATTATAAATAGTAATGTTAACAATAATGTGTGTTTACACATCCAACTCACCATACGTTGCTTCCAGCGCCATGCACGACAGACAGTGTCAGCACATCTATACAGAAGCGCATCCGACTCCATTACACGAAAGTAATGAAATATGTTACAAAATAAAACTAAGACAAAAGCAAAATATATTTGTTTAAACAGTATCACTTGCTATACAGTAACTGCATTGTCCTATCATGGCCACCTGGAGATGCGGCCTGATTTGTCACATTTTGCAGATTTTGATTACAGCTAGTGTAAGTGTTTGACTGACATTTTTTGAGATGTTTTTACTTTTTGCGGTTTCCTAATGACAAAAAACTTTTTTGTTGCCTTGGGGAAGCAGGAGCAAATGAGAAAAAGTAAGTAGAAAAACGCAAAATCAGACTGTTATTGAAAATTAACAGTCTGACTAAAATCTACAAAAACAAATTTTCTTTGTTTTTCAACATGTGAGGATGTTAAAACCTATTGTGTCATCTGGGGAAAAGAATAAAGAAAGCGTAAAAATCTAATTTTTAGAGAAATTTATTTAAACGTTCGCACAAAGTTAGAAAAACCTGGAAATTTCTGCAAAATGTGACAAATCAGGCCGTATCTTTAGGTGGCCATCGTGGTCCTATCTACAAACCTTGAGATGGAAATACTAATCTCACAGAGCTTGATGCTAACGCAGCCCAGTTGTTGAATGATTTCACCACAACAACCTCAAGAGTGAAACAAAGAACATCAACATCAGTTTATACAATTCAAAGGAGTGCAATGAACAAAATAGGAAAACATTCTTTCAACACGTTGTCGTAGTTTAACGTTCCCACAACGTTACCATAAGACACCTTTTTGTGATAGAAAATAAACAATTCATCCATGCCATGAGACCAGGGCCGTTATTAAGCCTCTCAAACACTTGGAGCGTAGGTGCCTCATATGTTTGCAGTTCAAAACATAAATCCAGTTGTATGCAATCCACACACTTTGTTTAAAAAAAAAAATTGAGAACAAGACTTCTGTGATTTTTTTTTCAGTGTTTTTTGATATTTCTCTTGATAGTGCTCATAACAACAAACCAACAAAACAGAAACTGTACTCCGTAATCAACTCAAGAAAATTTCAGACCGGCAGTAAGCTATATCCGCTCTTGGACCACTACATGACCCCTCGGTAGAGCACATATTCTGACAAAAAGTCCCAAACAAGTTTATCAACATGAGAGACCCACAACTGCCGAAGCGTGTGGAAGATACTGATCGCTTTATCTTCCATGAAAATGTTTTGCAATGTCGTGAGAGATGAGAAAAAATGCAATTGTTAAAATGAAGTGATGCTGAAACTACTGATAACTCGCTCCATCTACTATCAGGGTTATAAAATAAATCGACAGCTTTGATGACAAGTGACGAATAAGCAGTAGGAATATAATGCAATAAAATTGCATCGAAAACGGCTTTGTTTGAGCTTCATTGCACTCAAGTTTCAGTGAAATTGTTCAAATGGTCAAACCACACAAATATATTTTTGTAATCATAAACTCTGACAAACAGTTGTGTTAGATTTTCTATAGCTTTGGTCCCAAATTGTTCACATCGGTCCGTACAGAATGTTGTCGACGACTTGTTTGTCTTTAATAACATGATAAGTTGCATCAGGATTGGTGGATGTTTGCTCTTCCTCCGCGAAGGCATATGTGACGTCATCAGGAGGAGGTTGTACATCCGTCCCATCATCCCTTGTGTTGTTGCCATGGTGATGAGAGGGGCGTATTTCTTGAGCATTTGAATTGTTCGCTTTTCTAAAAAATAAATTATTGGTTGAAAATTTCGTAATCTGGGGATACTTTGAACGACTTTCGTCTTTTTTATACCGTAAAATTTTAAACTCTGAACCAACCGTCCTGATTTTGCAATATATTAGGGGCTACGTATACCCCTATTGACATGTGCAAAGAATGTTAAAAAAAATTTGCACAAGTTACCTTTTTTTGAAATTATGGGGTGTTAACAGTTTCACGAGATTTTGGGGTTACTTTGAACGGGCACTAAATTCCTTTCTGTGTTCAATATTGTTTTGCGTATCACACTGCTTTGAACAGAAAATTGTATTTTAAACACACAAGTCAACGAATATGTACGCACAACAGTCAGTTTATGACATTTAAGCCTACCTGGGGGGGTATTTGAGACAAGGGGAAGGATTCCTCCAAATAGTGTTCAAGGTTTATTGTCTCCATTCTTTTTCAAGGTCAGGAAATCGGAACAGGCCACGATTGTTAACAGGAATAGCCTCAAAGTTACGTTTCAAAACGTCTTTCCATTCATAATCGATTTCATCTCTGAACGTTGGCCAATTCCATTCTACGTTTTTGCAATTCCTTAGTATGGATGGATTGGATGGTTGGTTTTTGAATCTTTATCCTCGGACTGACAAAGCCTTGAAGGTTATTCCTGGTAGTTTTGCATATCTGTTGAGGATCTAGACGCAGGGCCGGATACCGAGATTGGCAGAGTGAAGTTTTCCGATTGTTGCTAGGAAATTATTTGTTATTTTGTTCATCAGAAACTTGCTCCAACTTCCAGATCATTTTCATCGCAGTTGGATGGACTTGCATCACTCATTATCACTTCATCATCTTCGTTTCTTTCCTCACTTGCAATAGAAGCTTCATCTCTTGGCACACATTTTTTCTTATTGCTTGGAACACTTACTTCTGGATCACGTACATCTTCATTGCGAATGCTTTTACCCGGTTCCACAGCCATTTTTCTTGTTCAAAAATACCGTTCAAAGTAACCCCATCAGTAAAATAAAAGCTTAGCTCGCCAGAAAACCTTGATTTTCGTAAAAACTGAAAATAATACAAAAAAAAATAGTTTAGATCTAAGATCTTGACGATATTTCCAACATCTGGTTAAAAAACTGAGCTGAAATACCATCAAGCGGCTGAGAACCAGATAGAAGTTGGAACACTTCACCATGCCGTTTTGCTAGAAGCTCTCTTTCATGAAATTGTGCACTGGAGCGTGAAGTAAATTAAGTCTCGAACCAAATTTTCAGACTTAATCGAAAGTAATTTTACCATGGACTACGAAAAAGTGACTTTTAATCCGAAATTCCGCTATATTAGGGGGTTATTAACAAAACTATTACCCGGTCAACTAATTTTGGGGAACTGTTCAAAGTTTACCCCGGTTTCAAAGTATCCCCATTTTACGGTACCCAAGCAAATTATGTTTGAAAGAAGAAGAATGTTTTCTTTACATTTGTGTTGGCAACTTTGTATACAAAGAGCTAATTAAGTCCTAGCTTCTGTAGACTCTTCATTGTGGCTCAATCAATTGCTGACGTATGTTTGCTGTTTTTCTCCTGAAAGATCGCGTTTGGATTTTGTAGAATGCTAACTTGTTGGCTGTGATACCGATTTATCGAAGTGATGAGAGAGTGTGCACGACACTTAAGATGTTGTCGTCTCCAGAACACGTGGCCGTGTCTCAGCAAGACGCCTAAAGACAAACTAGGAGCTGACTTAGACTGCATGGTCTTTTGCACCTAATTGTCTGTTGTGTAGCATATCTGCAATTCTTACTGTAATACTGCATGTTATCACAATGGGAGCAAAATGAACCGGTGACTGTTGCTGTTGATTAGCACTTAAGGTACTTGAAAATGATTCTCAATAACCCTAGGCTTACTTTCGGGAAGCTAAAATTTTCTCCGATATATCAAGCCAGTTGATAATTCCTCTTCGTCATCAGTGCTGGGCAACACTAAACTGTTGTGTTGATTCTTTTTCTTTCTTGAAACAATGATTAAAGGGACAGGACGGGGTCATGGAATATTAGGGGTATATACAAATTCCGTGAGCTCAGTCATTGTGTTGAGTTCGGATGATCGTTGCAACCTGTGAGGGGTAAGTGTAGAAAAGTGCGGACGACAAGGTATACCACAGTGATCTAACGACCCGTGTATAAATAACCTGATTTTTATCAACGATTCACCAAACGATTATTTTTTAACGTTTTCTCTTATTTTTGAAGTGGCAATACCAGAGATAGAACGTTGTTGCTCAAATATTTGATTAGTGTCTTAATAAAGTTTTCTTACCCTTTTTGCAAGAGAACGGCAATTACAATTCCACAAACAAAAACGATGAAAGCTAAACAGCCCGCAGCAGCAACTGCAGAGGGATTGTTGGCTTTGAGACTTGATAAATCTTCTCCTTGAAACAAAAGGTTAAATAAAAAAGATTTATAAAAACGTATATATCTTGATATAGTACTGTATCTGTATATACCTAAACACAGGTTGCTGAACGGGTTGTGTTTACGTGTTTTAGCTCCCTTGATAAAGTCAGTCGTGCTGACTGACGAAACGTCTGAAATAAAAGCTAGGTATCATCTTTAAAATCAAGAGGTAACCTAGTAGCAGTGACGTTCGGTGGCTTAAACCATTGGGAAAGCAACTTGGAAATATGCTGCAGCAAGGTAGTAGGCAGGAAGGGCGTAACCGTTGGGCGAAGCCCAAAGGCAACACTTCCAGCGGGGGGTCTGGGGGACCTCCCCCAGAAAATTTAGAAAAACACTTCCAATTTCCAAACACTTCCAAAAACACTTCCACTTTCCACTTCCAATTCTTACTCAACATTCAATAGAATTCACAGGTGCGAAAACATGGAACGAATTTCCTTCTTCAATTAGAAAGACTGATACAAAGTCACTTTTTATTCACAAACTAAAACAACATTTAAACAAAACGGACACGCAATAGATTGAATAGAAAGACAACGTAGAAAGGCTTTCTTGCATTCTTGTGAAGATTATAGTGGAAATCCGAAATTATTTACAAAAGACTAGGCTTACCTAACAATAATATCGATTGCTTGTGCTGTACTTTTATGTTTGTAGATATTAACAGCAAACGCAACACTCCATAATCAACACGACACGTCGCAAAAGGGGATGAGAGCTTCATCAACACGATCAGGACATCATCATCTACCAGCTCATCCATTCCATCACCCACCAGGACAAGAAACAATAACTTAAACTGGATATCAAACCTCAATCGTCTTAGGCTACTGTGTGATGTGCAGTCTAACCATAGAAAGAGCTCAACACCTGCTCTCCTGGGCCACATTGAAACGGGCTTTGGCCTGAGGATGGGTTTCTTTTATGTCCGGTTTTCTTTCTCCATCCTATTAGTATTATTATGACTGCTCATCCACATCAATATTGGAACTGGCAAATTCAATCCACAACACTTTTCATTAGGCTGTCATTCATTACTACATGTGTGCTTCTCTCTGTTTTTGTTTTATTCTTTGCTATTTGTTTTTTGGGTTTTGTGGCCGTGCTAACTACTGATATGTAGCCTACTACATAACTTTTCATTCAGGCACGTTTTAAACCTTTCAAGGTTTTGCCACCTTTTCCCGTTCGTTAACGTGCTGGTAGGTTTATATCGATTTTTGTAGTTAGTATTTTTTTCGTCCCGGACGCGTTAATGACGAAAAATAAAATGATTGATTGATTGATTGGTGCGCTCTGAGACCATTTCCAAAACAAAATCTTCGGACTTTCCCAGTCCGAGGATAAAGATTCAATCAATCAATCAAACTAGGACTAGTCTAGAATGTTGGCTGCTTTTTTAGACTGAGCACAAAAACTTATTGTCAATGTCATCTGTAAGCATTTAAGACATGCATTGGACTGGTGCACTAGTAAAGAGCAAATAATTAGCCTATAAATTAAGCTAGTCCATTCTTGAAGAACACAAGTAAATTTGCTCTGAACTTGTGATGTCAGTCTATTGACCCAAAAGAATTTTAAAAACACTTGTGCTGTTTCAGTACTGGTTGGTTAATGTACCCTTTGGAGTTGCATGTTTTATTGTAGAATCTATGTTTTTTTTGGTAAGAGAACCAGCTTTCTTTTCACCCTACTCAGTAGTCTATAGTTACAAGCGCGCAAATCACTCATGAGTAGAGGCTGTATTCCTTTCGTCTGAAACCAAAAGCAGCCGCTATGAGATACGCATGACGTCACTGGGAAAGCAACTTTAACCATAACACATCTGATTGGCTAAGCAGATGGTGTCGTTTTGCAAAACGAGTGAGGATTGGATAAAACGAAGGCGTTTTTTGACGTTTTTCAACGTAGGGAAAGCAATTTTGAAAGTTGATTTCCCTGGAGCCTCAGTGATGGTTTCTGACAAAAGCGTTTGCGTTAATTGGCATTTATAGGCAAGACATGCGGTTTGGTGAGGACTTAGACTACTCACAAGCGTTACGAGTAATTCTAGTCACGAACACAGTATTTTTCAAGTTAAAATAGACTTGATAAAAACAATAATAAGTTAAACCTAGAATTCAGTCATTATATTTTGCATAGTTTGCGCTCAGGTAAGCACTGCTTTCCTTGCTTTCCCTCACCGATCGTCACTGCCTAGTAGCCTATAGTCACCAGAAGAACACACGTTACTTTAATTTTTAAACGATACTTCAATAACAAAGCAGATGTTTCAAACTGTTAACTTCTGAAATAAAAAAGCGACAAGATCAAGCAACTAAAGTTCTACTCCTGGTCTGTGCAGCTGAGCAATTCATTCCAACTGCATTTTGTCATTCAGTTGCAATAAATGAATGAAATAATTTGAAAGTAACAAAACTTCCACTACAAAAATAAATTTAGCCTCAGTGACCGGGTCTCTATTAATTATTATCAAAGCTTTGACAATGCGAATAAGCAAAACAGTCAATATCAACTTCAGAAGTAAAAATTTTAATGTTGATAGGCTACATATATACCGACATCATACAATGCATCAATTTATGCCAACACTATCAAACGAGAACGCATATGAGAAAGAAAGGAAATCGAAGACTTTCTACACCTGATTAACTTCTATGGTGATGACAGAAGTAGCATTGTCGGCGTTGTGATAATGTATCACAATAAAAGCATTATGATGAAATCAATGAAAAATGTATCCTTTTGAATTTTGATTATAAAAGGAAAGTAACGATTTCTCACCTGTGGTGGAATCACTCAACTGCTTGTTTGTGTCATCTTTGATAGGATTTTGTTGCCGACAAAATACAAATACGTAGGAAAGGATAAACGATGTGTATGAATAACTTGTAACGAATGAAATTGATATTTCTATCGGTTCTTTTGTGATAGTTTTCATAGATGTTGCTGGATAGTATGAGCTATGCAACTCATTCACACATTGATCCCAATTTTTTGGAGCAAATTTGAAGTACATAGGGTTTTCTCTTGAATTTGGCAAACGATTACCTGCAAGCAAAATGTTGGTAACATTTTCTCTTTTTGCAATTGCCAACAGATTTGTCCAACAAATGAGAATGTGCTAATCAAAATGAATAACAACACAGACATTTTGTAAACGATCATAGCACGAAAACCAAAATATTTTTGATATAGCCTATGCATAGACTCAGGGCCGGATTTAGCTGATGGGGGGCCCGGGGCACTTTTAGATCGGGGGGGCCCGTGCAAAAAATTTTTTTAAGCCTACGGCGCGAAAAATCATCTCTACGTCTACAGTAGCATCAGTCCAGTACTGCACAGCATTTTGCAGAAACTTTAAAGGCCAAAAGGAAAAAAATAACACAAAATCACATTTTTTTCTACATAGGGGGGCCCTTCAAAAGTCGGGAGGCCCGGGGCAACTGCCCCCTCTGCCCCCCCCCTAAATCCGGGCCTGCATAGACTTGATTCTATACACCTGAAGGGGAAAAAATGGGAAACGATATAGGGAGAAAGAACTTGAACTTACGACATTAAAGACTGGACAAGACTTAACTACATCACTGCAATTGAAACAGTTTAGTTCAGCAGGCCTTATTCCTAAGAAGGACCGTAGGAATTTTCCTCTAATCTAGACCAACGTAGGCCTACTGTTCATACATGAGAGAAATCACGATCTATAGTCGAAGGAGTGCCATTCCGCAATCAACGACGTGTCTTTAAGTGTCAAACATTGTCAATTGAAGGAGCATGTGGCACGTATCACGACACGTATTCGTGTTATTCGTACTAAACGATTAAAATCTGTTAATCAAATCTTTGAATTTACACAAAAAGCAAGATATTTATTTTGTGAACAGTTTTATGTATGAATTGTTCACAGGTCAACCAGTTCACTAAAAAAACATCATTGTTCTACTGAAAATGTAATCAAGTTTTTTTTTCTTCGATTCTGCCACATCCCAATGTGATAATTTAATTCATATTTTATCGATCCATAGATTATATTTATTGCAATACATCTTACCATCTGGAAGGCGCAGATGATCATTGCCGTGATAACGACGAAAGTTAGTCAAATTTAAACGCAACATAAAATTTCTTCCAAAACAAGGTGTGTAAAATGACCAGGTACAATTCTTGATTTCTTTTTCATTCCCATGCTTAATTGGGTTGAAGGTTATAACCCCAGCCGTGGTGTTCAATTTCACTGTACCGGAGCATATTTGCGACTTGCATATTCCATGGATTGTCCAAACTATGTACAAAAACACTTCAATTCAAATATTGATTAATACAATCAACCAAAATGACTTTTTTTTTGCTTAAATATCAGTTCGAGAACGTAGTGGTTGAAGTACCAGCTCAGTGGTAGACTGGTAATCGCCTTCGGCTCTAGTGCAGGTAGGTCTGAGATCGATTCCAGGTCGGGTCATACCAAAGACTCTAAAAACGGTACCGACTGTGTTCTTTCCTGCATAACGCAGTGAGAATAAATCGGGTAATAATGTGATGATATTCTAGATATGATATAAAATTAAAAATGTGACCAGTCGCTATAAGCTGTTGTAGAGCGACAATAAATTCAGTAAACTGTAACAAGTCATAAGGAAACAATGTTTCAATGTCTTGACTGGTCATATTAAAACCGCAAAAAACTGGCAACTAATCTTTAAGTGATCACCCTGAACTGAAGGAATAGATTTAGGGCGGTAATTTGCTTTGAAATTGTTTGCTTTTTAACGCTATGTAGCTACACAAAACTGTATGCAGCGCTACATCAAATTAGAAATGAATACATCGCTATACATGAAACAAATATTGCGAGTCCAATTAGAGTTAAAGGACTTTAGCCATTTAGGACGGTTTAAACAGCGATGATTTCTGAGTTACTGTTGTATTTGAGGTTAAGATAATAGGACGGAGAATGAAAATCGGACATAAAAGAAATACATCCTCAGGCAAAAGCCCGTTTCGATGTGGCCCAGGAGAGCAAAGGCCCAGGAGATCAATGTCTTACCATTTCAATACCCCATTACTACGGGAGACCGGGGATAGCTCGGACGATTTTTTGAAAACAGCCCATACTTTTTTTAAATTACACAGCAAGTTCGTGAATGTTATTTTGTTGTAAACCTTAAAGCTTTGCCAAAAAAGGGTAGGAGTATCGTTTGTTTCAGAAAACCGGAAATGCTTATAAAAAGCATAATTTCTACGGTCCTCAAATGTCCGAAGTCACCCCGGTACCAGAGTAATTTCGGACATGCCTGGGGTCATCTCGGACAGAAATTTTATGCAGACGTTTTGAGTTGATTTGACAGTTAATACAGAATATTTGTTTTTCTTTTATATGTCCGAACCATTATGTCTTTAAAATCCAATAAATTATTCAAAAGATCTGAAAAAAAGATTTTGTTTAAGTTTGATTTTTTCCACGGGGATACTTCGGCCATTGTGTCCGAAGTATCCCCGACCACGTGACTACAGGTAAATGAAGAAAATATGGCTACCTGATTAACTGCTGGTCAAAATCATCACTTGCATATCTGAGTATTGCTTTCTATCTACAACCTCAATGAATAAAAAGTTTGTTTTGGTTAACTGCAACGGAATTATGACCTTACACGTACAATTTTGAAATCTTGATATCACTGATACAATTACTTTTTCGGCCTCAACTTTCTAAGAAAACCAGACATACTTGCAAATTTTATCCTGATTTGTAATGGAGCCACAAAGCTTTGGTAAACGTGATTTAACAATACTCTACTGCAGTGGTTCTCAAACTTTTTCAGCTTGTGGCACATTAGAAAAAATATAAAACGCACGCGGCACACTTACAAAAGAAGAAAAATTGCTTTAAAAAAAACTATTTTCACGTGTCAATGCGATGGATGTGCTTGTTTATACCAATATAAGCTTCGACTGAAACGAGGTTGCATTGTTGACAAACATATACCCGAATTCCATCGTCAATTCTAAGCAGTCTCTCTCGTTTACAGCTTTTAATTTCAGTCAATACAGAAAAGCCATGTTCACATAGCCATGAAGATGCAAATGACAATATAATTTTGATTGCTTTTGCACGGATCATGAAATAGAATTTGGAAGCAGACAGCCAAAACATATCCAAGTTTTTTTGTGGAAACAGCGTTTGAAAAAATGGGTCGTTTCGTAAATCAATGAGCTGTTCTTCTTCTGCAGAAAAATTGCTTGATTCATTGCTTCCAAATGGTGGGAAGTAATGTTACTTAGCAATAGCTAACATAGCAGCCCAATATTGACGTGGCAATTACCCTGTTGTATCGGCAATGCCATAATTGGTTTCATCGTCACGTGTGGTTATTTATCATTTATTGAAGGAGTTAAAGCGCTTTTAAGTCGCATGCTTGTCTGAATAGTTTATTTTAAATATTTATACAGTTCTTTTCCAAAATTTCAAAAAGATTTGCGGCACACTTGAGAGTCTGTGGCGGCACACTAGTGTGCCGCGGCACACAGTTTGAAAATCACTGCTCTACTGTGACGTTAAATGCCTTATCCGAGGTATCCCCGCGTCCGAACTATCTCCGGTCTCCCCAAATTAGAAATGAATACATCGCTATACATGAAACAAATATTGCGAGTCCAATTAGAGTTAAAGGACGGGGAAACCCAAATTCACTTTTTGCGAGTTTTTTGTTTCAGCGTGATGTCATTGTGTACAACATGCGTTTTAGCAAAAAAAAATCCAAATTTCGTTGCCCTCGTCTCGCTAAGGCCGCTTTTGTTTGATACCTGTTTGCGAGGTCTCGCGCGCATCAAGCTGTGATTCTGTTCGCTGTGACGTCACAAGGTACATATAGTTGTGGCCAAAAGTTTAAGGCCAGACTTGATTTATGACGATTTTTGCATTACTTCAAAATACTGCATCATATATTGTTTCAGTTGCATCATCTTTATGCATCATCTTATATCTGATGCAGTATTTTGAAGTAATGCAAAAATCGTCATAAATCAAGTCTGGTCTTAAACTTTTGGCCACAACTATATGTACCTTGTGACATCACAGTGAACAGAATCACAGCTTGATGCGCAACGAGACCTCGCAAACAGGTATCAAACAAAAGCGGCCTTAGCGAGACGAGGGCAACAAAATTTGGATTTTTTTATTGCTAAAACGCATGTTGTACACAATGACATCACGCTGAAACAAAAAACTCGCAAAGTTAATTTGGGTTTCCCCGCTCTAGGACTTTAGCCATTTGGGACGGTTTAAACAGCGATGATTTCTGAGTTAGTGTTGTATTTGAGGTTAAGGTAGTAATGGGGTATTGAAATAGTAAGACATTGATCTCCTGGGCCACATCGAAACGGGCTTTTGCCTGAAGATGTATTTCTTTTATGTCCGATTTTCTTTCTCCGTCCTATTATTATGATGATGACTGCTCATCCACATCAATATTGGAACCGGCAAATTCAATCCACAACTTGTGTGTGGATAATTTTACCTCTAAAATACTTGACCCGTTGTGCTGCGTAATTTTTAGTTATCAATCAGTTTGTGTGAGCTAGTTAAGCAAGTTCCTCAAATGTTTAGATTTGTCCATATTTATGTTGTGATAGTGTATTATTCTTTAGTATTTCTTTTTAAAAATATTGTTCTTATAAGCCAGGGATCTAGAAGATCCCTTCAGAGATCCCTGTTATAGGCTTGAATAGGGCTGTATGACTAACCGAAAATTAGCTTATTGTTTTTGTTTTTTGTTTTTATAATGTCAAATGTAACATGGTAATGCAAAGAAATTTATTTCCACACGCGTCAGTTCAATCATAATATGGCTAAAAATCGATTTCGATCAGCTAGAAGCTAGATCATCTTCAGTTAATCTGAAAGCAAACACCATAAAATCAAATGATGAAAGTGCGAAGGAATGAAAAACGTTTTACTCCAGCTACGTCAAAAAATTGATGGAAAAACTAACAATCAAAGGCGAAATAAAAGGAAAATGGCACGAAAGAGTATGGTATAGAAATGTACCATCATAAGCCTAACCAGAAACACATCAACAATACGAAAAATATTGGTTAAAATGACAAAAAGTATGAAGTCTGTACTTTAACCGATAATGACAAAAAGAATTAACTACATCAAATTAGTTAATTCTTTTCGTGTGAAAATAAATTTCTTTGCATTACGAGACATGTAACCGAGTCGTTCGTATCAAGCATTGTTGTGGGTTTGACACCTGTCAGAAGATATTTCATTTTTTTTTTATGTAACATGGTAATAATACTTCATTTCACACCAGTACCAAAAGAGTTTCTATAATTATATGTAAAAGTAATGTCATGTTTACTTCACAGTGTAGTTTCTAACGATCTGTTTTAGCCAGATGCTGCGAGTTCGTTGTGGCAATATCGAATGGCAATATTCGATATTGCCACAACAAACTCGCAGCATCTGGCTAAAACAGATCGTTAGAATCTACACTGTGAAGTAAGCAACGATCATGCTGCTAAAAGCGAAACTCAATCAATTATTGCATAATGTCATGTTGTTGAAGCAAATTACTTGCAGATTTCAACCAAATCACGTAAACAAACAATTACATACCAGATTAAACGAATAAGCTAGGAATAAATTTACAGCTTACCAACTATGATGAAAAACACATTGATACAACTCATAATTGTTGAAACCAATAAAGTATCTAAATATCATTGGAACTTAGATGTTTGTACTGTTGCAATACGATTGTTACAGACTTGCCTTCTTCCTCAGAATTGTTAGGCTACAACTTTTGACCTGCAATATTATACAATCAAAATATGGGTTAACACTAGTTCTAATCCTTGCATGTGACAGACAAGCCTAAAGCTCATCAGGATAGCTCAGTTCAGGCATCAGACTTCGTGGACTACGAAAACGCAAGAGGAAGCAACGCTGGTTTGACCCTTGGGGTACGCACTCAAGCAAGGGATTTTTAGGGCAACTTTCGTTTCAGTGGCACCTATTGAATAAAGTAATTTACAGACAACACTTCAATCAACAACAAGCGAATTTTTTTTTATTAATATTGGTAACCGGGCCTGCATTAGTGGTTCAAGTTTCTACAAGTTTGCGAAATTATCACGATCAAACTCTCAGGAATTTTTCCAATCCAAGCTAAAAACATCCACATCAACCAAACAATTACGCATCTTTAGTAAGCATTCCTTACGAAAAATTTCACCTATTTTTTTTTTGATAATCTATCTGCAACTACCACACAATTTTGTCAAACTAGACAAAGTGGCGCTAGTTCGACTCTCGAGGTGTGCGCTTGAGCAACGCACTTTAAGGACTACTCTCCATTCAGCAGCACCTAATGGATGGAATAATTTCCTTTCAACAAAACTTCAACAATTGGAAATTTCACTCTGTCAATCTCGGTAAACGGTCCTGCGTCAAGAACCTTTACAAGTATGCGAAACTACCAGGAATAACCAATCAAGGTTTTGTCAGTCTGATGATAAAGATTCAAAAACCAACCAACTAAACTTATACATCAAGCAGCTGAATAAGCGTACACCAACTCCACCTTTGAAAACGTAGCCTCCATGACGCAGTTTGGACAAGATGCATGTACAATTGTACATACACATTTGGAAGAGTGCGTAAGGGTATAGCTTTAAAAATGACACATTCTCTTACGCCAATAGTCTCACAGAATATATTTCTCCGCAGCCGATTGTTGCAAGAATTGACAGAGATAGACACCGTGCTTTGCCCGTGAGGACGCTTCACACAGTCTCAAACAACCTTATTAATAATAGTATAGCTTTGGTAGAGAGGTACTTTTTAAAAACCATAGACAGACAATCGCAGTCTCTTCGTTCCAACATTGTCTACAAATTCACTTGTTCGTGCGACACGAACATGACATACATAGGTATGTCCACAAGACACTTGGTAACAAGAGCAACGGAACACCTAAATTTAACAGACATCAATAAGCACAGTGCAATCAAAGACCACATTTATGACTGCAGTATTTGTTCCAACATCAAATTTACATTAGATTCATTCAAAATAATTCGCAACTGTCAATCGGAGTTTGAAACTAAAATTCATGAGGCACTCCAAATAAAGCAGCACAACCCCAGGCTCAACAAACAATTATTCGCTGGAGGGGCATCTTTTTTGTTGAATTTGTATTAGCTTACGTTTATTTTATGTTATGTTGTCCGCTCACTATCTCGTCTCATGACCACACTCCCGCATAATTAAGACAGATTGCTACCACCTTTTGTGTTTGTTCGTCAGTTGTTGCTTGTACGCAGGTCAGTGCAGTTTTATTGAATTTCAGTCATTTATTATTAACATTTCACGAATAACTGTTTTGTTTAGATGAATTAAGATATTTTCCTGAAGAGGGCAGAAAGTTTTGCCGAAAACGTTCGAAATTATGTATCTATTTCATTTCTGTATTAATTTTGAATTATGCAATTCAATGTTATTAAGTTGTTATCGATTGTCTGTCTATGGTTATTAATAATACTTTGCTATTTTTATTATTTTTCAACGAAAAAAATGTTATTGAAATTAATTGCAACTGACATTGACAAATGTTTTCAGAGTGTTTTTTACGGTTCTATAATGTGAGTAAAGATCCTTAACATTTTAAGCTGCTACGTAATCTGCCTCGTTGTTGTCAGTTATATCTACTCATGATACGGCAAAATCACTTCTTTCTCAAATTTATGCTTTTGAAGTTTTAGTATGAACGATTTGCTGTTGAGCAGACATTTTATGCTTTTTCTGTGTTGACACACCACTTACAAGCAATCGTGCATACAGGTATAGTTTACGGAATAGGGACAACTCATTCATTGAGCAAAGTTTTTATTCCACTAAAATGCCAGCTTTCTCACCTACTAGTGAAAAGAAATCCATAAAAACAATCATCTTTAACTTATGTACTGCACGACCAAATCAAAGAAACATTTTAGCACAATTACTTTGCAGCCGTTAGTCCTAGATTGGGAGCTTGTTCTTTATTGTGAAGCAAATGAACAAAAGCAAAGGTTTGGTAACGGAAGACAAAACATCTTAAATTATTTTTATTTTGTTCCAAAACATTTTCTAGGCTTACACATTAGTGGTATATTGGTATAACATAAGCAAGCGTTTAAGAATTATAAACAAACCAACTGGGAGACACGCTTTAGCAACAGATTTCTCGTAAACAATTTTAATTGCTCACCTCTAACTAGAGTGATGTAATAAATTGAGTAGGCATAACTGCTGAAGGGAAAGCGGCGGAGAGAAAGAAACTGTTCACTCTACTCTTCCTGGCGCCAAAGGCTTAGTACTGTATAATGAAAACCTTATCGTCTCATCCCAGACACTTGGAATTAAGTGTGGGAACATATTTACTTTATATAGGCTTGACACAGTATTTGACTTATTAGCAGGTGTAGTATCCACCATTAAAGGCCACCACAAGTTTGGTTTTTCTGGTTTCTCTGCTACCGCACTAAGGAACGGTAGCTACTCAAACACGACAATTCCCTGTAAGACACCACCAACCAATCAGAACATATGTTTAAGTGACCACTGTCCAATTTTCACCCTTCTCGCATTTATCCAGAGACTTGATCCTACTTTGAACCTTGTTTGGTAATTACAGAAGCTCAAAGTGTTATGACAAGGGTAGGAATCGAACCCTAGTCTTAACCCACTAAACCACGCTGGCTACGGCGGAACATTCACTGGTTTTACTTTCTATTAGAAATATTTGCGTTTTTTCTCCGTTTCACTCGTAACTTTCTGATTGGTTGAAACTCTGTTCCTGTAACTTCTGGTTGGTCCAATGATTCATTTGTCTAATCACAAATTTTATGTGAAGTGCCTACTCTAAGGAAAGGACTGTAAGTTCAATGTTTTACTTCTATTTCTATATTCTATAAATCCACCAGTGGCAATAACAGATAAATTTTCGATAATCAACAAATATATTTTGGATTACTCTAGCATCAATACTATCAGTAACGTCTAGAGCAGTGGTTCCCAACCTTTTTGTTGTCACGGACCCCTTAAGACAAATTATTAATTCTGCGGACCCCTACCTAAATTTTGCCTGAAACTCAATTAACATACTATTGATTTAATTATGCTTCTCAACTATTGTACTGTGTCATATTGCATTGCCGCTATGACTCCTGCGGCAAATATCAGATTAAACAGTTGCTTAAATAAGAAAATGAATGAATTGTTCAAGAAATGTCAGCAGGATTTGAATATTAAGGTGACCCAAAGTGCTATGCCGAAACTTTTTCAACGTAAGCAAATTTAATGAGAGGGTTGTTGTTGCCTTTCTTGAACTCAACCACTGAACTATGGTTGAGTTTTTGACAATGCAACACGCATGTCATCTTCAAAGTCCAGGCGATTTCGATGTTTAGTTTTTATTGTAGCAAGAGCTAAGATCCTGCCTCGCAAAGGTAAGTGATTATAAATGGCAACAAAACAATAATCGCTTGCTTTGCCAAGAATGGGTAGGTTTGCAGTTGTGAGCACCAAAATTCTTCCACAGTTTTTGAATGAAATTCAATGCGTCATAACTCTTTTGATCTCAAATCAATTAACTTAGTTAGGTCATATTTACTGAGATCGTCATCGCTAATGTTGTTCAAGTCAAAAAGAAAAGGATTTCATATCCATGTTTTAACTTCGTTCGGCAGGTGTTCTAAATTAAAATAACGTCGAAATGAGATTTGCAGGGTTTCCAAGTATGCGCAAAAATTGTCTCTCATAGAGATCAAAAGAATACATTCTCTTTGAGTTTCATCGATCAAGATAAGATCTTCTAACATTGGAAAGTTAGCATAATTACCTGCTTCCAACCTGCGTTTCCAAACCGGCAACTTGGCTAAAAACGCTTTCAGTTTTTCAGCTGCATCTATTATTGTCACACCTGGTCCTTGAATGCCGCGATTAACATTGTATGACCGAACATATCGGCTAAGTAGGCCATGCCGTATAGAAAACTTTTACTCTCAAACAATTTTGAGAGGCGACTTCCTTTTGCTTTCAAAAGAGTTGATACCTCATTTTTTAGCTGCTGCAGTCGTTTTAAAACTTCTCCTCTAGATAACCAACGTACCTCAGAACGATACAAAAGTACTTCGTAATCTGACCCTACTTCTTGACAGAGCGCTTTAAAAGTACGGTGGTTTACAGCTCTGCTTTTGATGAAATTAACGACTTTCATGCAATTCGTCAGAATTTCTTTGAGACTTGCTGGTAAAGTTTTTGCTGCTAAGGCGTACCTGTGCAAGTAGCAATGAGTAACAACCACGCGAGGAGCTTTGTTTTTTACTAAAGCAGCAAATCCGGATTTGTCCCCGAGCATAGCTGGTGCTTCATCCGTGCATATAGAACAAAGCTTTTTTCCAAAATTCATCAAGGCAATCACGGACCCCCAAATGCTTTCTCACGGACCCCCAAGGGGTCCGCGAACCCCAGGTTGGGAACCACTGGTCTAGAGTGAAAATAAAAACGTTTTTTGAGAAAGGTTTTGCTTGTTTTTTATTTGCATTGCAAACACTTCGTGAACTTAATCGAGGATTCGAATTGAAACCAATCGAGTCCACAGACCAGACTATTGCTCCATAAAATAAACACACAACATAATTTTTAAAACTTATGAATTCACACGAATTCGCATTGTAGCCTTTGCCACTCCTCGCAATTTTGGATGGCTGCAGTAAACAAAGTTGTTCGGCGACAGTATCTTTTCATATTTTCATTGCCAGGGATGAATAGTGCATGTTGCTCTTTGAACTATAATGACATCTTCGTTTTAAGACAGCTAATGATTTGTGTTGTGTGTCGTTGGTTTTGCAAATTGCTTTGACAAGTTATATTTTGTGTCAACGCCTCTACCTGGTGATAAATATGAACATTGTGAAAAGTCAAATTATGTGTTTTCGCCATTATTCAGATATCCACTTTTAGTTACTATTGAACAGAGAACCTCCTGAACAGATCAGAGCTGAGTCAGTCAAACGATTCTACTGCCGCACAGCTCGCAAAATAAAATTAGGCCTACTGGTGCTACAAAATGTTGACAAACTGTGAAGAAAGGCAACTACTGGTTTTTGCTTTGCTGTGTTGTTTCTAAAGGTTCATAGAGAATGTTGTCGACAACTTGCTTCTTCAATACAACACTGTAAGATGCATCTTTGCTGGTGGAGGCACTTTGTTCATTCTCACTGGAAGGAGGTTGGCTCCCTCCAGCTGAAGCTTCAATGTTGTTGTCGTAGCCACTAAGTGATGCCTTCAGCTTGTTATTCAATTGCTGTGCTGTCCTACAAAAGTACAAGCGGAATTAACACAACAGACAGATACTAAATATGCCATAAGCTGCTTTAACTTATTTAACTTTTGAAATTGTTTAGTTTGCCGCGATGAGAGCTAATTTATACCGACCACTTTGAAAACTTGAGGCGATTGTTTCATTAATTTGCTGGTGAGCAAAATTCAAAAAAGGTTGGTAATGCCGATTAAAAAGAAAACAAAGGGAAGCCGCAAATCAATGATATCGACGACTTAAGCAATTTTACCGAGTCCAGGATTATATTGCAAGTATTTTTTATTTCGTTATTTTTACTTTGCAGCTTTCCGTTATCATTTACTTGTAACAGGTAATATGTTTATATTTGCTTATCTTTTGTTAAAGTAGACTATAATCTTTTTGCGTGCTGTGTCATTTTACTATTATGTTAACTTATAACTTTATTGCATAATAATACATCAATAATCTAAGATTAATTATTTATCAGCATGAGTTGGTTATATAGTAGAGTAGTGAGAGTCTTGCTATGACGTTCGAAATAGCTCCGAGTCGACACCACTCAAGAGCATGTGGCTGTGTCTTTGGCAGAACACTTTTAGACACGCCTGAAAGTCGACACAAAGATTGGCTTCCTTGCCTTCCAGTCCACTTGATATAAATCTCCAACTACCAAGCATAGGCCTAGATACGACAGGAAAAGCAATCATCAGCGTTGTGTCTTTGATATATACAATCCTGTCCTTAAAAATTGTTTTTAAGCGGTTAGGTGAAAATGAAGCATTTACAATATACTTCGTACAGAACAGTTAGTTGGCTATTTGGTGTGGCATGTTGCCTTGCCCTTGAAGCGATAATGACGTTGCCTTTGAAGCAATAATGACGTACTTAATTCATCCTCGTCATAAGATGCAATGTCAATGATGTCAATGCTTTCAAGTGTGCTAATATTTTTACCAAGATTGCCCTCGCTGCTTTATGAAAGCATAAACACAATTGGGTTTGTTCTTTAAGTCATTGATGTGGCTCGATGCGGAATCAAAGCAATGCACTGAGCATCTGGCAATTGATTGTGTGGCTCAATAATAACAATGTTATGGTTTGATTTATTGACGCTCTACAACTGTTTAGGTCATTTAGCAACAGGGCTTATTTCTAATTTTATATCAGTTTTCCGATGTTATCACATTATTACCCGACTTATTCTCACTGAGTTATGCAAGAAAGAACACAATCAGTACAGTTTTTAAAGTCTTCGGTTTGACCCGACCTGGAATCGATCTTAGGTCTACTAGCACTAGAGCCGAAGAGGAAACTATGCGACCACTGAGGTGGTTTATGTGGCTCAAAGCTCAAATAAATGCTTTTAACAATTACATCTTTCTAATTAACAATATTTTCTTTAACGTTTTTGCAACGTTATTAGACGTTGTAGACCGGTACTCCCTTCTCCGAGAGGAACAACTCGGAAAATGGCTCTGCAGAAGTGTTACAATGCCTTTTGTTAATTATTTTGCACTTACGTCTTGATTAAATTTTACCTTTTCTGCACGCAAAGAATTACGATTGCAATTCCACAAACAACAACGATGAAGCTCAAACAACCCGCAGCAGCAATCGCAGGAGTGCAGGCTTTTGGGAGTGCTGACAAGCTTTTGACCTGTTGATTTTTTTCTGAAAAGGCAATAACAGAAATGCAAAGTTGTGGGTTTTGAGTAGTCTAAAGTTATTGAAAAATGAATTTATCTCTTGCAGCATGTTTATCTATTGACTTATTTTTGAGTGAAAAATTTTTGCAATAAAAAATACAGTAGAAAGACACCTAAAAAGTGACAAGGCAACATTCATCTAATGAATGAAAAAGTAGAAGCAGAAGCATTCAACTTGTTCTTCTGCCGTTTTGTGTGCTTTCCCAGACTGCAAAATGCGTCATTCTTACATTGATTCCACGTCTGCAGACGTTGAAGACGTCTTTCTAAGGAGTCCGAGAAACTTGAAAAACTATGTATACTTTTTGTAGTGCCTTTGCACTCAAGTCAATTCATTTTGAAAACAATTCTTGATTTTTGAGAAAAATGTCCTCTTTTTTGATAATTCTGCACGTTTTCAAGCGATTATTACTTTTGTCGTCATCGTGATCGTATGCGCCGCTGAAGCCGAGGGTCTACCCTTTTACCACGATGTTCCCGGACTACACAGAAAGGCTACTAGAGAACAGCCAGTCTTTGATTTCATTATTCAAGACACACACATCTTCTCCTCAATTAGGTGGCTTGAAGATGGTGCAATCGTTAATGTGGTCTGCGATCTGTTCCTCGGAACCACATTCACAAGAGAGAGAGGGCATTCTCCATTGGTGCATGGCTGAGCGGAAAATTTTGACGCTCTTATGAACACGATTGATGTAACGTCAAGCCAATGGGACTGGTGTCGGCGTCTTTCTTTAGTTGTAGTCGTTCTTTTTTGAAGACACGCCTATTGTTTTAAAGGTGTCTTTCTTTGAGAATCCAAATTTTTTTTATTCGTATTGAGCCCAAATTATGTTCTCAACTCTCTTGCACTTTATATATACCGTAGTTTTGCGTTAATAGATCAAGGCATAATACTGTAGATAAAAAGTTAATAATCGCAAAGGTTACGCCTGTGCGTCTGTGCGCAATACAATTTTCTTTAAATTAAAATCACATTCAACTCATTTTAAAATACATCAGCTTGAACAAATAAATACTGACACCAGACACGTTTACATCACAAGAACCAGTTAATAATACCTTACCTTCCGGGAGAAGAATTTCGTCATCGTCGTTGTAGTCTTTAATACCATTGAAATATAGAATCAACATAAACTTTCCGTCAAAGCGAGTTGCATTTAACTTCCAGCGCGAGCTCACTTTGTCACCTGCAGACCCCTCCGATTGACCAAACCTTTTGACTAATCCTATTTCATCGTCATATTCTATTGGTCCAGGACCTTTTTGTGCGTTGCCTTTTCCATTGATCGTCAATGCTGCAAGAAAAATTCAAAAACATCTGCTGTAAAATAACTTCAGAATTTGATGTTAATCTTAACAATACAATATTTGCTTATTTGCCGCAACAAATGTCACACCAATAACACCCAATTTAACCTTGTACTTTAGATGTTTCTAAACTAAACATTTTTTATGTGAGCTTGGGGCAAAAGGTCAACCTTTTACCACCCTATGTGGGCCACCCATGTGAGTCCTATGTGGGTCTATTTTTCCACCTCACGTGGGAAATGTGTCTCCGGAGCTCACTGAAAGAATACCAGGAGCATTATTTTTATCTTCTGCGTCTTGGACACGTTGCCAAAAGTTATAATCTCACGAGACAATCGCCCGACGTAAGAAACAACTGGACTACATTGATGAAAAGAATTGGCTGCTTTAAAACAAATCATCATCTGCAGTTGAAAGATCCACATGCAAGAAGCGTCCATTTTTAAGTTTGAGTTCAAAATGATTGAGAACCGTTGTTTTTGCGGACCTTGTGATCACATATCTTCAGAAGTTGCTGAATTTTTAATTTGTTGACTTTTAGTCTTTTATTTGTCCACGTATAAAGAAATGATACCTACCAACGACTATGATGAACAGTTTTGCACATTTCATGGCTGACGATGAACAATCAAAGACGTTTTATAATCAAAGTTCTTGCATTGAGCTCTTCGGTTATTCTTTTTTGAATATTATGTTGAATTTTATCAATAAATTAGTGATTCATATTATGTAAACACGTTACATGCAAATAATAACCAAATGTGAATAAATTGTTTTGTATACGGCAAATGAATTTCTGCACGGACCTTTCGCTTCACTAGGCTGTAGCCACGGTTGTAATTGCAGGTAACTTATTTGCAAGTTCTATAACTTAAAAATTCCCCAGACAGCCAATTCATCTGGTCCAGATCTTTGCCAGATCGGGTGCGGATCTGACCAGATCTGGACCAGATAAAATGGCTGTCTGGGTCTCCACCTTTTTACTTTCGTTTCATCCTTGCAACTGTTTAAAAATACCCACATCAGCTTTTTTAGATCAGATTTTAAGTGTTTATCATGTAATTTGTAGTTTCTACTTTATTAAAACCTTCCAGGTTAGAATCTAAAAGCTTGAATTAAGACGGATGAGCTTTATCTCAAAAGGTGACATTTATCCTCCGATTGAAAACCTTTTTTGTAACGAAATGCAAAATCTGTTTTGTAGGTTTACACGGCAACTGTTTAACATCAAGCTGTGAGCTAGTTGGCGTCTTTCCTTGTCTAAACTAGTGCATTCTGTTCTTTGTCAGAAAATTTGTATTTATTAGGTTACTTCAACGTTTAACAATGATGAATCAATGTGAAAATGGACGAATGTGCAAACTGTGTTTGTTTGACAGGACACTAGCACTTCTCCGAATCTAAGAAAGGGTTTTGTAATAGTATTAGTAGTAGAAGAATCTTTTTATAAAACCAAACCAGTAACTAAACAGCTTGAACCCTTTGTGGCAAAACTAAGCTTCACATTTCACAGTATAAATCGAGTTGCGTAATTAAATTGTATAAGAGTTGCTGAGATACACACCTGCAATATGCTACTACCACAACTTCGAATTCTGACTTCACGCTATGTATAGGGCTGCAAAATGTGACTAAAACTACTGCCTCGTAATATCTTGAGGGCTTAGTTTGATTCAAAATACTCTTTAACATTGCACTTTTCAGCCATGCACATTATAGGCTACTAAGCTATGCAAGTGAGAAATGCAATTTCCGAATTTCCACACACTAAAATATAACATCAACCATTACAATTTTTTTTTTTTAATTTCAGCATACTGAAAGTGAACTGAACATATGAAGCAAAAATTTTAAACTACTGTTCTAACTAAATAAAATACTATACTTCCTTAAATTTTTCACAACCTTTTCAGAGACCATTCTCATTTCAAATCTTAACTTAACTTCACTCTTCCAGTTAACACGGAAGTGCAGCTGGGCCGAGAGAAAGCGACATTTTGCTGACATGGCAGTTTGTATAAGAATCGTTTATTCCTTGTGAAACCGCGTCTTTCCGCTCTTGTCTTTTGTTTATCTTTTTTAATACTCTGTTGGTTGATGACTCTATTAGGTCTATATATTATGTCATAATGTCTCGTCAAAGACCTTTGTTTTTGTCCACCAGTAGCTTATCTTTCATCAAGCCCAACATCACGATTTGTGTCCTTCCTCTAGTTTGCTTTAATTGGTGCTACGTAACTCAACTTGTTGTCACGTCGCAGTAGAATACATGCAATTCGTCTCTTGGTGGCGTGAATTTATCTTGTCATACGCGTCCGCACAAGTAGGTTACTTACTTCGTGACCTTAGTTTGTGACTTTATACACAGGCCTTGGTAACGTGCAAATTGGAGGCCTGACTGAAGGCCGATGTAATTTTGATTTTGAGCTTTAATCTAAATTTACTTCACATCCCATTGAACAAATAATAGTTTTGAGAGTCCAAATTGCCAAAGTGTGATCACTGAATCATAAATCACAGTAAAACTCTTAACTTGACATCACAAAGAATGACAAATATCTTCTCTGTATCAGTGTTGCCAGACGCTTTTTGGATTTCCAGCGCAACTGTCAAAATTTAAACCATTATTTGAATAGTAACCACAGCACAAAAGTAACACAAATTTACACAAAATATACACCAAAACCATATTTATTGACTAATATTCAAACTATCAACTTATAGGCCTACTAGCAATTTTTGCTACTAACAGATCGACTTTCAGTAAAATTTTAAAGGTGCACTGCAACGAAAATACATAGCTTTTGTATTTGTAGATCTTTCTGAAATAAAACGTTTTTCAACAATTTTTTTATTTTTTGTGTTACCATTAATTAAAAAACCTAAAAAAACCTTTTTTGAATTGAATGATTCTGATTGGTCAAAATTTTTGATGACGTCATTGGCTGGCAAAGCGGCATCCAAGGTCTATTGTTTTGCGTACAAACACAAGGAACAAATCGCGTAGGCTACCGAAACAGCGAACAATTTTGTGCTAAGGGAGTTTTTACACCCTTAAAATGGTGGCTACTTGTATGGCTCCCGGTTGTACTAACCGGGAAATCGTCAAATCTTTCATCGTTTACCTCTGAATAATGACGACAAGCTGAAGAAATGGATCTCAGCAATGAAACTCAAAAACCCACCTGTAAACAAGCACTGCCGTGTGTGCAGCAATCATTTTCTGGCCAGCGATTATTAACGCGATCTACAGGCAGAGCTACAAGGCACCAAGTCCAAACACCTGCTCATCCCTGAAGCTGTTTCTTCTGTCTTTGATTTTTCAAGATATGTGAAAGCCACTGTCAATACAGTACCCACAAAACTCGATCGACCTAGGTACAGGTCTGTGAGTACGATCGGGCGTTTGGATCGAATAGCAAAGCGAGAAAAAAACAAGACCTTGAAACAGGTCAGTAAGACAGTAAAACATTGGCAGGGTAGGCAAAGGCATATTAGGCAACTCTGAATACATAGGCTACTTTTAGTTGATATAAACCACTTGGTTCAAGCAAATTATTTTCCTGCATTTTTTTCAATGCAAATTTTCCATCCAACTGCTGTCTGAACTGGTGTTGTCAGAGCATGAATCAGAATGATGTTCTTCGCTGTCAAGTCGCCGTCTTTTTGGTTCAAAGAGAAATCCTTGTCTTGTTTCAGACATCTTGTTTATGCTCAATATGCAATGACCTATGCGACGTTTCTAAGGCAAATGTATGAAGCTGTTTACTTGGTTGCCAGCCGATGACGTCACAAAACACATAGCGCCATCAGGTGGCCGATTTTCATTTAGTTATATCTCCCAAACAAAAAGGCATATCAAAAAATTTTTTCGAAAAATATAATACTTAAACACTAAAGAATCACCAAAAAAATTTTAATTTTTCATTTCAGGTCCCCTTTAAGCCGCACTTTGTCATAGCCTGTGTATAAAGGTCGCCATGGTTTGTCACATGATCTGTGGCCGTAGTTTGTGACGTTGTGACAATACGAGAGCCATGATCATGCCAGCTGATTTTCAACATTATTTATTCTACCATTTAGACCTAGGAGAACTGCCCTATCATTTTGCTTTCATAGTTCTTGGAGGTTTCGTGGTTAAAACAAATAGCTCTTTCGGCTGAAAATTTTGTGCAACGGAATAAATCATAGGATTGACATATAACACTTATAATAGGCTACATTTCATTTGAGACAGTTGAAAGTTTTCTTTTACCGTTTTGATGATGTACTGAACCATCATTTTTCCTAACCCTGGCATAATACCAGAAAAAAAATAAGACCTCAAACACTATATTTAGTAAACCGGTTGGTGTCACAAAAAAGCTTCTGTAAAAAACTACTTTTGTCAGCTTTTTGAAACAGAAAGTATTTGAATTATAGTTTGATTTATTGCACTACAAATTATTTGTCTACAAAGCAATTCAGATATTTTTTATTTGCCAGCCAGCAATGCATTGCAAACATTGAATCAATATAAAAAAGGACAGATTTTCTGAATAGATATGAGCTTTCATTAACAGCGCACATTGCATGATTTGGTGATAACAAAAATTATGAAAATCAGATCTCATGGATTACCAGAAGCACGTGATATTAAACCGCTTGCTGGAAGTGTGATTATTGCCAGATACTCTTTTAATTTTTTAACTTAAATGTTATAAAAAAATAATTAAACACCGATAGCTCAGTTGGTTAGCGCGACACTTCTGGAACGAAGAAGCTTCAAGATCAAGCGGCGCTGGTTCGACTCTCGGGGTGTGCGCTTGAGCAACGCACGTTAAGGACTGCTCTCCATTCAGCGGCATCTAATGGATGGAATAGTTCCCCTGCAACAAGACTTCAACAATTGGAAACTTCACTCTGCCAATCTCGGTGACCGGGCCGCGAAATTTTTTTCCCACGAGATTTCTGTCTCATTTGATTCTAGTCACTATAAAAGTAAGATTTTCCGAGTGTTTTGAGAGATTGGTTGATTCAGATTGCGAAATAACTATTTGCCAATGAAATTCTGCAATGATAATAAAATATACGCTTTCCCTAACCCTACTGTTTTTGAAAAGCTCTTGTGCACCGCAAAAATTAATTTAAAGAAAAAAAGAAGTTTGACTTCGACGGGCGTCGAACCCTCATTCTCACGAACACTAGGCACAGAATGAAACCACTGAACCAACCGTGCCAACGAGAAAATGTGGCATTCACACGGTTTTAATACAAACTTTTTACCAAAATATGCAAATGAGACAGAAATCTCGTGGGGAAAAAAATTTCGCGACCGGGCCTGCGTCACTGATTTAAAGCTTCTACAAGTACGCGAAACTGCCAGGGTTAAGTTTTGTAAAAAGCTTTCTCAGTCCGAGGATAAAGATTCAATCAATCAAGTCGACCCCTGCCTGTTAAAAGAAGGCCAAGTTTTGACAATTCGTCCGCTTGTCAATTTAATGCTATTTGGAGTCATTATATTTATTCTGAACGATCCCCAAAGTAAACATACCCTTGTGTATTAACGTTTGGGAAGGCGTATGTAAGAATTATAAAATGTGTAAAATAAAATTTTAACAGTTTTATGCGCTTTAAAAATACTGCACATTCATGAGCTTTTCTCGTTTGAGCAATGCAAGTCAGTTTATTAAAATGACAATGGCTAGATCTACAACCGAAAACGTTGGTATTTTTTGTTTCCTAAATATAGGCCTACCATATTTTCATGGCCTAAAAAGAGGACACGTTTCGCCAGCAAGTAGAATTTTATGCTTAAAGAATCTTTTACATGTTTTTAGATCATTACTGTATAGGCCTACGCAGCAAAAAATACCAAAAAAAAAACAAGAAAACAGATTGACTGAACGTTTAACTTATTTTTACACATTTTTAGTGCTTTCTTAAGACAACAAATGATTTTATATTTTTAAGAGTCAGCAAAAAGTGAAAAAAGACCTAATTTTTGGACAGTTCCAGTCAGATAGCAACGTGCAACGATCGCAAAAATCTGCTAAAGGTGACAAATCAGGCACAACCTCCAGGTCAAGCCTTTACTTTTTTCAACAAGGAATGGTCAGCCTTAACGAAATTGTTAAATTATTTGCAAGAAATATGACTAAAACAGTAGGCTGCATATTACCGTTAAGATGCTAAAAACAGCATGAACTAAAAAGCTGTTCCTTTCCTTGCAAAGCTGTAGGCCTATCCATGCCACGATTTCCTTTGCTGTAGGTTAGGTGTTATACACATTGCACTTTTAGATATTCGTTTCGATTTGTTCAAGTCCCAAACGAACCAAACTGAGTTGGTAATCAACAAGATCTACCAGCGTTGTATCAATATAAAACGTATGTAGGTAAAAAAACAATTTTTTGTGAAAGTGTGAGCATGGCCTTTGAAATGTCATTTAATATCTTACAGTGAACCAGGCAATGAACGTTCAACAACAGTTCCATAAAATGCGCCAATTTCTTGTAGAATTTATAAATCAAAATGCTATTGCTACATTGGTAGGCCTATACAAAATGTTTAGAAAACAAATAGCCTACAAGCTGTCGCTGAAACGTCATCAAGCAATAGAATCCCGTTGAAACTATAAGCACGAAAACCCAAACTATCAAAAAAGAGGACATTTGAGCATTTTTAGTGTCCTCGGAGGACAATTCATTTTTCTTGAAAAAAGAGGACAAATCCTCTTCAAAGAGGACATATGGTAGCCCTACTTAATATCATGTTAAATGCAGTAGGCTATGTTGCTCGGCTTAGGTTTCAACAACAAGTTATAATTAAGAAGTTGCTTAGAAACGTGTTACAGCAATTCGTGTAGTCAAAAACATATTTTATAACTGTAGTCTGGTTGTGCCAACAACTAGGCCTAATAGACGAATGCTGTTGTTGAAATTTGTCTGAAGTAAAAAATGTGCTGAGTAATTAAGAGCAGTCGCAAATTAACACTAGATTCAGACGTCAATATTTTTAGTAAGTTACTCCTGCAACTTGTGCTTCTTTGCAGGGATTACTCCAAGTAAATTACACAAAAAAAATCTCCACATGACACAAGCATCTGACACAGAGCCTTGATCTCTGTTATAGCCTAAGATTAAAGTTTACCCTCCTCAGTTGCCAAACTAATGGTCGAAAAGTATTTTTGATTTTTTCACTCCCTCTCATGTATAGCCATAATTTAGCATGGCATTTTCACATGTTGAGCACGTGGTCTTTAAGCCAGTTCGTGTGTTTCTACATTGGTGAACTGTGCTGTTGAACCTCTTTTGATAGCACGTCACCACGCAACATGGCTGATCTGACACTCCTCTCCCCAACTACGTCATATGATATTTTGATACTTGAACCTTCTCATGCAATATGCAAGTTAAAACAATCCGTCAAGTACCAGCACCTTTGTATCACTGTAACTTTACATCACTTTGGATTTGCTCAGCCAGGCAAAATTTGTGATACCCATTTAAGCGGGGTAACGCCTAAAACATCACACAACTAAGGCGAAAGAGAAAATTGAATTGAGTCCTGTCTTTGTCATGAGTTACCAAGGGGGGTGGGGAAGACTTTTATACCTGGGACTGGTATATAAGTCCCCCCACCCCCCTTGGTAACTCATGACAAAGACAGGACTCAATTCAATTTTCTCTTTCGCCTTAGTTGTGTGATGTTCTAGGTTTTTCCTTTAAGCGGAAGAGAAAGTGACATTTTGCTGCAAAGTTGAAATAACGAGAATCCACACGAGTGTGCCAAAGCCTTATGCGACATGTGACGTCACCTTGTTGCAGCTTACAATTTTAAACGGACTTCCTGGTCACAACAACACAGTCTGCATAAGTTAGTTGTTTTGAATTTGTGCAAAAAATAACGTTTTTCAATATTAATTGTTCAATCCAGGCTTAGTGCAGCATTGAAATAGAGTTTTGTGACTGCTGGTTACTAACTCACAGTGGTCAAATGTTGAATAGCGATAAGCGGTTGAAACAAGTTAACAAATGTTCCAGATCAAATGCAGAAAAATTAAAATATTCCTGTATTTGTGAATATGCAAAGTTGAGCTTTAAAAGTGTTTTGTGTTACTCAGCATGTTTGAATGTTGGGAGATTTCAATTAACCCTGTCTGTAGCGACACGGGGTTTATGAGGACGCCCCACTCTAGTAGTGAAATATTTCTCAGAAGGAAATATGCTAGAAATGTGAAATTTCTTGACGTTTAGTTTTTGTTCTTTGTGAATCTTTTAAACGTACACTGGTCATTTTTCTACTTTCCTGTCCTCCACAATAAGCATTTCGTTTCAGGTGGATAGATATTTCCGTGCAATGCTAGATATATATAATTTCATGTAAATCAAATATAGTTATTACTATCTGAATCCTTAGCAGCCTGTTTCACCTATACTGATTATCAGAAGTTCTTATTCAAATAGAATTTTATTTAAATAATAATTAAATATATTCTATTTGAATAAGAACTTCTGATGATCCGTTAGGTGAAACAGGCTGTTAAGGATTCAGATAATAATACCTATATTTGATTTAATTCCCTCTGCTTTGCTTTTTTGCTTAGCATTGAGCACTTTTTGTAGTATTAATAGTTTTCATTGTTATAATTTAAAGTAAGTGCAATATAAATGTTAGTGCAATTACTTTGAAATGTAAAAACGCCCAAAAATGCCTTATATTTGTGAGCAAAAATAAATTTTTGTTTAGTTTAGCATTACTTTATGTTATAATTCAAAAATTTCAATTTTGAAGCTATTTTTGGAATGTAGAATAAAAACCAACTTTCTGACGTCTATTCATCTCAAACACTTTATTTCAATAAATTTGTTGGGTAAAAAATTAATTTCTATAAGCACAATACACATGGCTATTATCTTGTAAAATAGCTTGGCTTTGTGATTTTCATAGCTCCCGATATTAGCGATGAATTACCACCGGGCTAAGATAGCCCGTGACGTGCTTTCCACGTACGAAAACAGCTCGTAGATAGGGTTAAGAGGAATTTTCCAACGACATCCATCTACTCCATTGGAGAAACGTTCACGTCAAATAAAGGCCGGATGAGAACTACCCTGAGCTTATACTCCATGCTGGGTCTGCCCTCAAGCTCTTATTACGTAGATTTCTTTTTTTCGGCTCATCATCACCTCCAAATCCCAAACATTTGGAGAGGAGATTTAGTGGTTGCGATACCTAATTCTCACAAGCCACCAAAAGACCCAAGAAGCTATTGTCCTATAGCAGTGTCCGCCCCTATAGCTCTATTGGTTTAGCGCCTAACTTCACAAACAAAAAATCTGCAAGATCAAGCGGCGCTGGTTCGACACTCAGGATGTGCACTTAAGCAGCGCATTTCAGGACTCCTCTTTATTCAGCGGCAGCTGATAGATGGAATAACTCACTGACGACAACACTTCAACAAGCGGACACTTCTCTTTATCAATCTCGATGACCGGGCTTGGTTCATTGGTTCAAAGCCTTTTCAAGTAGGCTATACAAAACTGCCAAGATTAAGCTCTCAAAAACTCTTTCTCAGTCCTAGGATAAGAATTTTCACAAGCAATTAATAACACGGGCCAACAAAAAAGATAAAAAATTTTGTGTCTGCAATGTAAGATGTGATTTGGGGTATATTGAGGCTGCTGATTTAAAAAATCACATCAGATTTTACCCATCACATAAGGTTTTTGAGATTTTTGCATGATATTTTTTCTCATAATATTGGCTTTTTGGCCGAATTTTCTCTTACTGTTACCGTTTTATAAAGACCTTATGAGCCAATAGTGTTTGAAAATTTGTCATATTCATGGAAATGATTTTATTTTGTAACATTTGGAGATGTATGATGACACCTTGACCATTGGAGTGACCGACCTACCTTCAGAAGGTACACTAGTCAGAAGCCCCCCTTAGCTAGACGGTCCACTGGTCAAAAGAGTCACCTAGACTATCTGGCTAGTGGACCATCTGTCTATGGTAGACCATCCAACTTATGTACCTTCTTAGAACTGTCCATAAACCACCTCTTACAGGCAGGGTTACATTCACTTTCGCCTGAATGCTTAGTACCATTCTACTTTTTGATATATAACATCGGTTTTATCTTTTTCGCTGAACGTGGAGATTTAAGCTTATGTGAAACTTGTCTATGACTCATTCTTATTTGAATTTTCATGTATTCAGATTTTTTCATATTAGCAAGGTGTTAATTTTGTTTGTGGTGTGAATAAGTAGCAGAATGACATCTTCAAAAAAGTGTGAAAATGACCCTGATGTTCTTTGTTACATATGTAGCAGTTATAGGCTACTGTTCCTAGCCAAAGGCAAATCATAACAAGTTTTGTGAAACAAGCATATCTAACATACTTTAAAATTCGCCTGGGTGATCAGGACAAATCATAGGCTCCACACATGCTGCATGTAAAGCTTGTGTGGAAAACCTAAGACGATAGATCAATGGAAATCCTAAATCCACTCACAACATTCACAAAAATCATGCAAGTGAAAGTTTGTCCAGAGTAACGTTTCCCAAATGTGCATGTGAATTTCCTTTTTTCTATAGAATTGAACCTATTTTTAAGTGTCTATTCTATTCAATTTCTTCAATTTTATTTTTCTTTGCTGGCGCAAACATAATAGCAAATGACATTACAAACACACAACTGTAGCACCAACAAAAGGAAATGATGGCAAAGTCAAAAGGTTTAAAATATGTATTGGGGATTTGCAAAGCCACCAAACCTACTTCTTAACACGAAAAAAATAACAAAGTAGCCTACTCTTGTAAGAAAAAACGACGTTGAACGTTTAGTGTTAGCAGATAAACTTTGAAGAATTGGGTTCAAGTTACCACACTTCAATAAAATTAAAAATTAAAAACAAAAATAAAACAGGTCTTGAAACACCTCAATGTTTTTATTATTATTATGTTTGTATCTCTTGTGTAGACTTTAGACTTTATTGTGATCAATTTAGACTTTATCACAGACCTTGTTGACAAAAAAGAGTTCAAATTCCATGAAACGCCATAGTCTACCAATATAGATCAAGAGTCGATTTTACCAATTTTTACCAAAACAGCATTCAGATATGGATGGATGGTCATTTTATTTTTGTTTGGATGCAAAACGCCGAAACATACATAAAACAAAAACTGACAGTGTGCATCCAATGAGAGAGTGCGAAAGACCGTAGCACTGAAGGCGTAGGAGGTCGTCGAGTCTGCACTCTCTCATTCAAATAGTTATACGAAAAAAAGTATTGCGTTTTTAAATATTGTAGCAAATTGACACAAAAAAGAAGAAGGAAGGAAGAACAGAAAAAAACAAACAGATACAGATACTACAAAAAATAATAACAATTAACATAGTCAGGTAGTTGATGTCGTTTCTATAGTTCTTGATTATTGAAGAAGTGTTTTTTGCACATTTTACTGAAAAATTTGAAGCCTTTTTTCATGTTTTTTTTTCATATTTTGAGGTAAACTGTCCCATACCTGCATTTTAAACTTTTTTGAAATAATTGGGTATTTGCCTGTTTAGTATAAAGTGAATTGGAGCTTGAACGTCGGGTGTTATACGAATGAATAGATGATACATGTGTAAAGAAAGTTTTGAAGTTTTCCGGTAGTTTATTATTATAAAATTTGAACATAAATTTGCTTATTTCTAGTTTATAAGTAGAATTAACAGTTAGTATTTTATTTTCTTGATAGAGTGGCAGTAATTTAGTTTTCATTTCAAATGCTCCTGTAACGGTTTTAATTATCTTATTTTTTTTAACTTCGATTCTATTCAAGTATTTTGTGAGTGCGCATCCCCAGTTGATAATTCCATATTGTAGGTGCGAGTGTACAATGCTATAATAAATATTGATGAGAACTTTTCTAGAAGTAAATTTTCTAAGTTTACTCAGTACGCCTGAAGAAGAGGATAGTTTTTTCGAGAGGCTGTCAATGTGTTTATTCCAGTTGAGTTTGTTATCTATTGTGATTCCTAAGTAGCGCGTGTGGTCAACTTCCTTAATTATTCTACCATTTAATTTAATTTGCATATCGGAGAGTGTAGTCTTTTTATTGTTAAAGAGTATGTAGTGAGTTTTACTCAAGTGGAGTGTCAACTGATTGTTATCAAGCCAAGTGTAGAGTTTGCATAATTCTTTGTTTATCATCGGCTGGAGGTTGCTGGTAGTTTTTTGAGCCAAATAGAGAACTGTGTCATCAGCATGAAGTACAGGTTTTAAATTAGTTGCATCGGGAAGACGTTTATGTAAACTGAAAACAAAAAGGGGCCAAGTACACTGCTCTGAGGAACTCCAATAGTAATATTTGAGCGACATCATAAAATCATATAAGATATCATAAAATCCTGATGTGATACAAAAAATCTGATGTAATTTTTGAATTCAGCACCCAAAATATACCCTATAATGACATTTACTATGCTGACACAAAAAGTGTGTTGGCTTGTGTTATCAATGAGCAAAGACGCTCTTAAACCTGTGATGGCATTGTTAATTAAATTGAAACCACGTTCACATTCTGCTGTCGAACAAGGTAAAGTTGAAATAGCTGTCAAGAAAGACTTCAAATTATTGGGCACACTTTCAACTTTTTCACTAAAGTCTCTTAATCCTTAGATTGACTGTATTTCATCAATGTCGAAACGTTTACATACTCTTCTCACCTCTGCTTCTTCACGACGCGAATTTCCTTCTATCATTTTTTCAGGTTGCAAGTTAGCAATATCAATCAGTAGCTGATCATTGTCAGTGTCGCCATTTGCGCCAAGTCTCATTTGCACTCTGCTAACAATGCTCTGAATGAATTGATTCGCGTTAATTGATACTATTTTAGAATTCTGTATCAGAGGAATATTTCTGAACATTAAAAGTATCCTTCGCTGTTAAAGCCAACTGTGTTTTTCTCCCGGATTTTCCTTGAAACTCTCAATAATTTGTATTGTCCTTAAGTTCGGCTCTAGGTAAAGTTGTATACTTCGAGACTGAAGTTCAATGGATAACATGGATTATTCTTGCAGAACATCATAGAATAGGAATCAGGAAGGGTAGCATAGGTACTATCTTTAGAAAATCAGAGAGCATATAGTTGTCCGAAAAAGCAGCGAGTATACTGCGTATACCGCCGTATACCCTCGAATACAGTACTGGCGTTGCAGTTAAATATAGAGATAAATGGAATGCATGAAGGCCTAAGCAGGTGACATGTATACACAAATAACAACATTTTTCTGATTAACTCAAACGAACAATTTTGTTTCTGCAGCCTTAATCTCAAATTGTTCACATTGGCCCGTACAGAATGTTGTCCACGACTTGTTTGTTTTCAATAACATGGTAAGTTGCATCAGGATTGGTGGATGCTTGCTCTTCCTCCGCGAAGGTATATGTGACGTCATCAGGAGGAGATTGTACGTCCTTCCCAACATCCCTTGCGTTGTTACCATGGTGATCAGAGGGGCGTAGGTCTTGAGCATTTGAATTGTTTGTTTTTCTAAAAAATAAATTATTGGTTGAAAATTTGGTATTCAAACAAATGTTGTTTCAAACAGTGGCGGCTCGTCCATAGAAACTGCAAAACTGCAGCACCCCCTGCACATTTCAGTATTTTATTTTTTTTATTAATTTAACGTTTTTTTCGTGTTCTCTATAGATCCTGCCGACTGGAAGTTTCATAATTTCTGGGTTTTAAAAAATATGATGATTTTTTAAGTTTTGTATTTGGCAGCTCTGAACTGCAAGCCCTGCAGTTGCGATCTTATAAAAGAAGAACAAAGAGAAATTGTGACGTCATATTTTGGCTGAGGTTGCTTCAAATCCCACAATTTCGAACTGCAAATTTTGCAGTTGCTGGTCACGTGGTCAGGCTAGCTACTGTTGCAAATACTGTTGTTTTCAAGCACGATATTAGGTGGCTGCGACTGATGCTGTTACATGGTTAGACTAATGTGCTTTGCTTTCTGCACAAAAAGATAAAGCTTCGACTAGGTTTTCATTAGTGTTGTTAAATTAAATTTAAGAAAAGCTCTACCAATAAATTTTTGTAGTTACCAAACCTGGTGGATTTTTTATAAACTAAATGTAACCTAGGTTCATTGTTAACTTACGATAATAAGTTAAGGCCAAAGGTCACATGCTAAAACAGCCTATTTAAACTTGATGAACATCAGGAAATTAAGTGCTCAAATAGCCTCAGAATTCATAAAATACCACTAAAATAAGGTAAAATTTTATGGGGGTCATGTCCCTAGACCCCTTGGCATCGCGCCTTTGGCGCTCGCTCTTTCACGTATAGGCTACTTGCGGTTGCAGCACCCCCTGCTATAAATACCACGAGCCGCCACTGGTTTCAAAGAAGAAGAATGTTTTCTTTACATTTGCGTTGGCAATTTTGTATGCACTTTTTATCTTTTTCAACATCATATTATCGTTATATTCACTTTTATGATTGCAGCAAAGCCGCCAACAAAGATTCTTTCAGAAGTTTGCGCACAAAGTTTCCATGACATTTCCCAAACCCTAAACGGAAAGACAAGTTTTTGTAATGATTTGAATGAACATTGTAGCATCACGTATATCTGCTTAATGAATGCCATTGTACGTAGTTCTGTTATTACATAATAATACCCAAAACCAGGCTTGCCAGATTGGCATTTTCAATGCCAAATTACATAAATTCGGCATTTTTTTATGTTGTTTGGCATGAAAAAATCCTGTTTGGCAGTTTTTCAAAATTTGGCATTTTTTTAGCCTTTTTTGTTGTTTTTTTGCCGAAAATTTTTGTTTGGCATTTCTTAATTTGGCCTTTTAAACATTGTTCACATGACTAAATGTGATTGACAATTTCAATAAAACCATGGATATTTTTATTTCCCTCCGTTGTCTTCACAAAGTTTTGCGTTTGTGACGTCATACAACCTCGCCAAGCAATCAATGAAGATAGCTGGGTTGGGCAATAGCAATAATGTAGGCTGAGCTGAGCTTTTTTGCTGTTTTTTCCATTTTTTATCAAATCCATTACTCCTTAATGAAAAAACCTTCGATTTTGCAGCGGTTTGCCTATTTGGCATTTTTTAAAGTCGTTTGGCATTTTTTGACCAGTTGTTTGGCATTTTTTCTATAAGTGGACCTGGCAACCCTGATTATTCACAGCTTTTACACCAGTGTCCAAGCGTATGAGAATATTGTTAGTGATACTTTTTACATTGTTGTCGTTCCAATAAGGAACAAGGGAAAAGTCGACGAAGGTGTGTTTTATTTTCTGGTTTTTAAATCGTATTTGTACATTAGATGGGGAATCATTTTCCGTTTGAAAAGGTTGCTTTTGTTTATTGCTACCCGTAGCGGGATCTCTTCATGTAAGCAACATCACTTTCATCTCCCAATAACGGGAGCCTGTTGAAAGCTTTCGAAAGTGACTGAAATAGCAGGATGCTGTTTTCATTCAAATTTAAAATTCCATTGTTTCAATCATGCAATTGCCGCGCTAGGATATTATAATGACCTTGACATTAACAAAATAATAACATGTTAAGCTTTAAAATTACTTTAAGTGAGTCAAGCCCAGTCAGTTCAAAGGTGGGTGGGTCATGGCGAACCGGATCTATCCTCCACAATATCGTATTCCCATTACTGATAGTTTCCACAATAGCACAAATATTTATACGATCTTTGTGATTTAATCTGTCACGATTGAAATCACCAATTCATCAACAGTCAATCAACACCAACTTATAAGCGTTCAGCGCAGGATAACCTATGCACTGACATACTGGATGCATGGCAAATGCATGGCGCAGCCTCTGACATACTGTTGCAAACAATGCTGTTTTGTGACGTGATGTGAAGCATACACCATACAACAACAACATAGCCACGTTAACACATCTTCTTAGCGTCAAGTTATCAGTTTCATATACAAGAGCTAATTGGGTCTGAGCTTTTGTAGACTCTTCATCGTGATAATCGATTGCTGACGTCACTGACGTATGTTCGTCGTTTTTCTTCTGAAAGATCGCGTTTGGATTTTGTAGAATGCTAACTTGTCAGCTGTGATACCAAATTATCGAAGTGAGGAGAGAGTCTGCACGACACTTATGTTGTCGTCTCCAGAACACGCGGCCGTGTCTCAGCAAGACACCTAAAGACATGCCAGAACTAGGAACTGACTCACTGCATGGTCTTTTGCTCCTTCTTCGTCTGTTGTGTTGCATATCTGCAATTCTTACTGTAATACCCTTATGTTATCACAATGGGAGCGAAATAAAATGGTGACTATTGCTGCTAGTTAGCATTTAAAGTAGGCTACTTGAAAATGATTCGCAATAACTCTAGGCTTACTTTCGGAATGTTAAAAATTTCTCCGATATATCAAGCCAATTGTCGATAATAATGCCTCTTCGTCATTAGTGCTGGCCCGCTGCTGGGCAGCAGTAAAATGTTGTGCTGATTCTTTTGCTTTCTTGGAACAGTGGTTAAAGGGACAGGACGGGGTCATGGGATATTAGGGGTGTGTAGCCTACAAGTTCCGTGTGCTCAGTCATTATTTTGAGTTGTGATGGTTGTTGTAACCTGTGAGTGGTGAGTGTAGAAAAGTGCGGACGACAGGTATACCACAGTGATCTAATGACCCTTGTATAAACAACCTGATTTTTATCAATGAATTTACCAAACGATGGTTTTCTAACGGTTCCTTTTATTGTGAAAGTGGCAATACAAGAGATAGAACGTTATTGATCTTATATTTGATTAGTGTTTTAGGCTACTAAAGTTTTCTCACCCCTTTTGCAAGAGAACAGCAATTACAATTCCACAAACAAGAACGATGAAAGCTAAACAGCCTGCAGCAGCAACTGCAGAGGGATTGTTGGCTGTAAGACTTGATAAATCTTCTCCATGAAACAAAAGGTTAAACAAAAAAGATTTTTAAAAACGCATATACCTTGATATAGTACTGTACTGTATATAAAAAAGAGTTAGGCTACTGCTAATTTGCATTCATCAAATGCTGGCATTTGCACAACAATCTAACCTCTTAGTGTAATTTATTAAGTTAAGAATCGATTTCGCTATAGTAATAGCATCTTCAGCTAGCACATGTAAAAAAAGAAGAAAATTTGAAAAATACGTAAAACGAACAAATAAAGCAAACTCCGATGTTATCAACACGCATAAAAATTATATTTTAAATAGATGGTTACATAATATTAAAATCAAAACCTGCAAGCCTAAATCTTAACTGGTGTTCTCCCACGATTTCCAACAATGGAATATACTGGTACAAAATTCAAGAAATACATTAACCTGATCATCCGTCTAGTAAATTACAACAGTTTAAGAAGGCGAATACAAAGAAAAAACGCAATTTAGTTTCAGTCCATTGCCGTAAGTTTATATCGATAAAGCGTCAATAAAGAATAAGTGTAAATGGGCATCCATCTAGTAAATTACAACAGTTCAACAAGACGAATACAAAGAAAAACGCAATTTAATTTCAGTCCATTGCCATAAGCTTACATAGACAAAGCGTCAAAAAAGAATACGTTTAAATGGGCATAGTTGAAGAATCTACACCACAGGGGTCGCCACCACAAAACACCACCACACCACCACAAAAGTCAATTACTGTATGTCATTATGTACTGAAACGGAATTGCATAAAGTATTTAAAGCCCATGAATTTCCAATCTCAAGACCCTTTTTATCAAATCTTAGTAGACATATAGTTGCTTTTTGAAGTTTCAAGAAAAATATAAACGATTCCAACAGACGTTATCAGGGGACGCCCACAGTTAATTAATTATGATCTATTGAAACACAATAACACAACACGTATAAGAATTGAAAGCATTTTCAAATTGTTTTAAAGTTTCTATCGTTCACCTGGATTGACACTCCAGAAAAACAAAGCAATGCACTAATCGTTTAAACACGTTTTCAAATACCGGTACTGAAACTACTAAAGCGGTGGGATGGCGCAACGGATAAGGCGTTGGCTTTCCAATCATGCAATCCAATCGCTGGTTGTTGAAAAACACCGCTCACCTCTACCCAGGGTGTAATAAACTGGGTGGGAGTAGTTGCTGAAGTAAAGGCGGCCGAGAGAAAGGAACTGATAGCCACCCTACTCTCCTTAGTGCCGAAGGCTTAGTAGGCTATAATGAGAACTTTATCTTCTCATTCCCCAAAGCTCAGTATCTGAGTATGGGACCTTTACCTTTACTCTACAGTACCGTATGTAATCGGAAGTGCAAAACTTGTCTAAAATTTTTATTAACAAAGTTTTCAGAGCCATAGAAATGAACGTAAAATGTGACATTATTTTATGTTATTACCGGCGGATCGAGCCGGTAATTGAGTTGATTTGCGTTGTGCTTTTATACGATGATATAGCCTATATGCTTTTATATCATCAACCAGATATTATGATCTCATGGGATGGGTTTTTGATCACTTGTAAAATAAATCTTTTATTCAATGCAGCTTTAAAAAGATTAAACAGAGATAAATACACACTTGTGGCTTGACTTTTTTCTGTTGAGGAATGTTCTGTAGTTGTTGAGGAAACTATCCATGGAGTGGCACCTAGTAGATGAAACAATTTTTAAACGATACTTCAAAAACAAAGCAGATGTTTCAAATTGTTAACTTCTGAAATAAAAAGGCGACAAGATCAAGCTACTATAGTTCTACTCCTGGTCTGTGCAGCTGAACAATTCATTCCAATTGCATTTTGTCATTCAGTTGCACTGAGTAAATGAAATCATTTGAAAGTAACAAACTTCCACTACAAAAGGAAATTTAACCTCAGTGATCGGGCCTCTGTTTATTATTATCGAATCTTTTACAATGCGAATAAGCAGAACAGTCAATAGCAACTTCAGATGTAACAATTTTACTGTTAGGCAACATAGGCTATCCCCAAATTAATACAATGTATCAATTTATATCAACATCGTCAAACGTAAACGCATCTGAGAATGAAAGGAGATAAAAGACTTTCTATGCATGACAAGCTTCTATGGCGGTGACAGAAGCGGCATTGTCAAAGTTGTGATGATGTATCACAATGAAAGCATTATGGTGAAATAAATGAAAGGTGTATCGCTTTGATCACAAAATGAAAGTAACAATTTCCCACCTGAAGTAGAATTACTCAACTGCTTGTTCACATCATTCTTGATGGGATTTCGTTGCCGGCAATAGACAAATACATAGTAAAGGGTGAATGATGTGTAGTAGTAGTAGTAGTAAGAGAAACGTGGATTGGATAAAATTGATAGTTCTATCGATTCTTTGGTGATATTTGCGATTGATGTTGCTGGAGAGTACAAGGTATTCAACTCATTCACACATTGATCCCAATTATTTGGAGCAAATTTGAAGTAACCAGGAGTTGCTTGCTCAGTTCGCAAACGATTTCCTGCAATGTACGAGTATATGCAAAATGTGGTAGGCTAATGTTCCTTTTTTTTTTGCAATTACTTGTAGCTTTGTCTCATAAATAAGAATTTAGTACAAAGAACAAATAACAACACTGACATTTTGCAAGCGATCACAATAAGAAAATAGAGCTGCAAGTATATTCGGAACACGATCGGAATTGATTTTACAATATATTGTACAAAGGCAATAATCAGAAGGGAAATTAAATGGGAAACGATATAGAGGCAAACAACGTGAACTTGTGACGTTAAAACCTCTATTACTAAAGAAAGGTAACGAAAATGACAAAACACCATCGAATCAAGAGATATGTCGAAAAACAGCAAGAAGTCATATAACAGTCTCATACGAAAATTAAATGATAGCGCAGTAGAACCAAAACAGCAACATCATGCTACCACGGCTAATAAAGTTTTCTTCCAGTTACTACAAAATGGTAAGCCAACAGTGAAACACCCCTGACTAAAAATCAAGAATGTGAAATATCCTGAAAATACTGGTTTGACAACACCCTTATGAACTTAAGGCAGGCATTGATGCTGTAAAAACATCTGTGACATCTTGCGACCCAAGGGTATACATAACCTTGCGCCTATAAACAATTTTAGGCAAGACGCAGACAACCATTTGTTGCGTGATCTATTATGAAACAATGTAGTCTACTTTATTTATTGCAATCAAATCACTGAGGAGTCCACATCTGCTGGAGCAGGGGAGAAGTAACCTATATGCGCTGGATTTGAAAAGTTAGCAACACAACTTCCTTATTGATACAGAGGCAATACAACAGACAATTTTTTGTGTAGTTAGATTGCCCTTGCGCGATCCATCTTTTAGCATTTGCGTCCCATATTTGAGTCGCGACCCATACTTTGGGAACCATTGGATAACATAGCTTATACACTAGCGATCAGTCGATAGATCAACACACTAAGCGAACAACATTAAAATCTTCTGGTCAGGAACAGAGCTGAAACATTGCCCTGACCCGATCTACCTTGGAGTGACACTGGACCATACTTTCAGTTGCAAAAGCACATTGAAAACACAAAGGCTAAGGTTAACACCGGAAATAGAATCTTGAGAAAGCTTGCCAACTCTGGGTAGGGCATTAAATCACAAACCTTCAGAATGGCCACACCGGCTCTGTGCTACTCCACGGCAGAATATGCATGCCCTGTCTGGAACAAGTCTTGTCACTCCAAGTAACTCAACTCGGCACTCAACCATTCTTGTTGCCTTATTACTGGATGTGAAGCCTACAAATATCAACAAACTCTACCTGCTTACTGGTATTGCACCACCAGATATTAGAATAGATGTTCACAGCGAAGCTGAAAGGCTAAAGCAAACATACCATAAAAAAAACATCTTCTCTATAGACAAACTTCTGCACAGATCAGGTTGACATATAAAAATCTTCTTAACACACGTTCGGCCACTAACCTCAACGAAAGAAAAAACGAGGCTTAAGCAATGAAACAAACAACTCGAAAATGACTCATAATATGCAGGGTTCCACCATCAGAGTCCCTTACCCCGGAGAAAACGCCCTTTGGGCAAAGTGGGAAACGTTAACTAAAACTCCGGTGGAAGAGTATACTTTGAATTCTGGCAATGTTCATTTTGATGTTGTCTTATTTTCCAGCTTCTTGCATGCACAAAACAGCGTTGTTACCACAAGTCACATAAAACAGTTTGTAGCATGTGAAACACAATATTTGAAGCAACACTGGCCTGAACACGTGTTAAACACACAACAGCGGTAAACTGCATCCAGTGTAAAGGTTATAATTTAGGAATCTTAGAGTTTTGAGAAAATTGGAGCTGCCCCTTAATTTACATTATTGCCAAATCCACTCTAGCCCGGAATGGTATCCCCTGTTAGGATCCGAACTATGGGTAAAATAAGCAGAGAGAACAGTCTACTTCCAACTTGCATTGGGCCAGCATGGAGGTGCATGGCCCAACATTTCCCAAATACATCATGTCGATAAACAGATAAATGAGATGGAGAGACAAGATTGACAAAGAATGTGAAACAACAAACTGGTATAGAAAAACACACAATCGATTGGATTGGCAAGAATAGGGGAAGGCCTTCGCTCAGGCTCAGCAGTTGGCTAGTGCTAGTACTGCAGATTGAAAATGATGATATTAATGAACTGAAAATAAATTTAACGAAAATTGATTCGAAAGCGTAAAATCTGAAAATCGTGAGCGATCAGCAACGGTTAAAAATTGCACTTGGAAAAGTATCGAAATCGACACTGCCGGAGTTTGATTGTTTGATTGATTAGTTTGAACTTTATCCTCGGACTGGGAAAAATTTTTGTTGACTTAATCCTGGCAGTTTTGCATACTTTTAGAGGCTTTGAACCACTGACGCAGATCCGGTCACCGCGATTGACGGAGTGAACTTTCTGTTTGTTGTTGAAGTATTGTTGCCGGGGAATTTTTTCATTTAAATTTCATTCATTTTTCATTCATTTCAATTCATTCATTTTTCATTCAGTTTTTTCATTTAAAAGACTCCGTAGTACCCTATAAGAAAACATTAAAGATTGAACAGGACTTTCAAAAACTGCAAATAAAAGTTCTAACGACAAAAAAATCTGACTCTTTATTGCATTTAACAATGAAGAAGGAACCTTTCGACGAGAGGAAGGAATCTGATGATGATGAATGCTTTTGCATTTCAACATCAGTTAAAATTATCGACCATCAACATAACTATAATGTTGTCCGACGTTGGACTGACGTAATCAATATATTCATCGCTTTTTGTCATAACCAAAAAAGCCTTTTTCTTTTCTACATAACGGGTTGTATTCAAAATATAACTGGAGCCCCGATGTAATGCTCGTGATTTACTTTTCCAACTGTTTTGCGCGCATCACGCTCGGCAATAGGATTCTCATCTTAGGATCTCATCTCATTCTCAGGTTGGGATAGTTAGTCAATCACTTTTTTTGCGGATACGATAATGCAGAAACTTAGTAGCCTATGATGTTAAAAGTTTTTTTTTTTTTTTAAAGGGCAGGACAATGCCAATTATATTGAAAGCACTCATCAAACATCAGAAATGCCGCTTTTTTGTAGATTCGGTCACACCCCAATACAATTATTTATTTCATATTTTATTTATGCACAGTTTATGTTGAGCAGAAACCATCTTACCATCTGGGAGGCGCAGATCGTCATTATCATCATATTTCTGAATGTCAATCAGATGTAAAAGCAACATAAAATTTCCTCCAAAGCGAGATGTATTAAATGTCCAGGTGCAATTCTCCATCTTATTTGCTGATGTATACCGATATGGGTCCAAGTCTATGTACCCAACCGTGGCGTTCAACTTTACTGTACCGGAACATTCTAGCGATTTGCATATTCCTTGTAACATGTAGGCTGTGTGCAAAAAACAGTTCAATTTAATTATTCAAAGTTTGATTGATTACTGAAATGAACTCAAATTTTTGCCGCGAGAAATATCAGCTTGGTGGCTTTGTGGATGAAATGCTTTCCTCTAGAGTCTAGACGATGTTTCGATGCTTTGCCAGTTCATACTAAAACCGTATAAAAATGGCTGCAATCTTGGTCTCGCTTGACACTCACATATGGAAAGAATACTTTTAGGGCAATAATGTACTCTGAAATTGTCTGACTACAAAACTACATGCAGCGCTAATCAAATTACAGCTGAACAGAGCGCGATATTAAAACACATATTACCGCTATATATTGTCGGGGCTAATTGAATCACATGATTTTAAGCCTCCACTGCATCACAACCATTTGGGACGGTCTAAATACAGTAGTCGCGGTTTCTGAGTCCGTGAAGTATTTGGGAGAGTATAATGGTAATACAGTAATTGCGTATTTAAATGGTTTCTAGATGAATTGGTGATAGGTTGTTTAATGAGGTAATTGGTAACATATTGACCATAGTTTGCCGATATAACCTACAGATCATAACCGTTGAAGCAATAAGTCACAATAAAATTTGCGCAAAATTAAAACCTTGCTTTGTGAACCTGAATTCGTTTTGAATCATACTGGTCATTCTATTTCTTTGAAAAGCTGTTTCAAAACTGGGTCAATCCACTGCAATTAATATTTGATAATCATAAGCTAACTACGCTAACTACGCTAAAAGATGTTGATGAGCATAGACTTTGCTGTAACGTTGACAATACCCATACATTTTTTAATTCAGCCATTGATCCGATGACATCATTAGTATGGTTGCTCAACTGCAGCTTGATAACCCTATATGAGTTGGCTTAAGTAAGGCGGCTTAGATGAGATTTTTGTGGGGTTTGTTGGTAATTATTCTTTAATTTGTTTGGTGATTTTTCTGAGATGGAATCAAGGTAATTCATATTTTTGTTTTAGATTAATTTATTTCTGCTCAATCCATTTTTTCACAAGCTTGCAAGAATCTTATTTTTGGATGAAACAAGCCGTTGGAAGATTACTTTGATAAGATGATTTGCTTACTTTCATTTTTGCTGTTTATCATTGTGCTTGACAATAAGCACCCTCTGTGAATTGTTAATACCAAATGTGGTATTGTTATCATAATAGGCTATACCAGTTTTAACGAACAAACTACAAAACAATTGCAGCTTACTTACCAATTATGATGGAAAATAAACTGATCCAACTCATAATAAAGTATTAATCAAACTTAAATTTTTGTACTGTGCCAATACTGCTGTTATAGGCCTGTTTTTTCTTCTCAAAAATTACTAAGCTACAACGTTGACCTGTAATACTATAAAATCAAACTGTAAGTTAACACCAGCTTGAATCTGCACATATTACTGATAAAGCCTAACCCGATAGCTCAGTGGATTAACCGCCATACGTTGTGCACCAAGAAAGCCCAATATCAAACTGCGTTGGTTCGGCTCTCAAGGGATGCACTTGAGCAACGGGTTTTTAAAGACTGCTCTCCATTTAGTGGCACCTAGTGGATAAAACAATTCACATACAACACTTTAACAGCAATAGGAAACTTCCCTTTGTCAATCCCGGTGACCGGGCCTGCGCCAGCAGTTTAAAGCTTCTATAATCTGTAGCAGGCCACATAATGTGTATAGGCCACATAACGCAGCTTGAGTAGGATGCATGTACTGTACACAATTGGTAACACATACATAGAAGAGTGCGTGGGAGCATTGCTTTAAAAACGCCGCGTTCTCTTACGTCAACAGTCTCACACAACTTAGTAATATATTTTGCTGTGGAGGTTTATATTCCATCTACGTACACAGCATCTTGTATGTTCCTTTGTAGCTTAGTATAGCCTTCTATCTCCAAGTGATGTCGGATGATTTTAAGAAAACTTCTTCTTGTTAATGTTTTGAAAATTTAATGTTTCTATTTGAATAAGCTTAACTTAAGATGATCTAAGGTAGGGTTCCCAACCTGTGGTACGCGTACCACTAGTGGTACGCGAAGGTTTTTCAGGTGGTACGCGGGTAGCTTCCGTTTTTTTTGTAACTTTATATTTTGTTTATCTGGTTTTGTTTACAAGAAAAAAAAAAAAAAAATTCCGAAGCCTATTCTTATTGTTACGTAACTATTCCTGTTGTTTCATATCATTACGATCTTCAAAACACAGGTCATGTCAATTGTCAACAAGGGCACAATTGCTTTGAAAAGCCGTACAAACAACGCTGCGGGTCGCGGGACGGTGGGCGTTAATTATGTCAATTGATTGCTTTTGATAGATTTCATCTACTTTTATAGCTTAAGCTACAAATAGCGTTGAATAATGGTAGTTGTAAGCTAAAAATAGATCGGAATAAAATGTTCAATAACAGTTACAAGGAATGTTCTCCAATAAACTTCTGGCTCAGTATGGCCTCTTCATATTCAACGATAGTTTCCCATGCTGTTCCACAACAACTGATTTTCCCTTTTACGTGGGAATGCGAGCAGGGATTTTCAGTCATGATCAACATCAAGTCAAAAAATCGAAACCGACTAAGTGCGCCCGGAAATGACTTTCGATGCGCTGTTGGCAAATTTACACCACGCATCGACCAATTGGTGGACAGTAAACAAAAATTTCATTAAATTTTATTGTAGTGCTCTAGTGTTATTGAATTTAGTAGGCCAATATTATTCTTCTGAATCAAATATGATTCGATCAACTTAGTTGTTTTGCAAGAAGTGGTACCCTTGGCAGTACAGAGCGTCCAAGTGGTACGAGATCGTAAAAGGTTGGGGACTCCTGATCTAAGAAGAACGAAATTGATTCTTAGCTCTTTAAATTAAACTGAATAATTGAAAGTAAACTTATTGGTGTCATTTTTCAATGAAACAAATTCTTTATGGGCTAGTGCTTTATTCGAAGTTCTTAGTTCGAAAGCCAGATTCTAGTGTCCGGGTTTGACTTCTCTTTGTCTTGTTTCATGTTTGAGTATAAAATTTTACGAGAAACTTAGCATGGTGAGTTGGTGACTGAGCATTGCAGTATCTTAAAATGAGGAAGAATGATCTTTTTCTGATGCAACAAAAATTTTCATCAAAAATTTCGCTGCTGCCAAATCACGTAGAAAAATATCTTAGCGGCCTAGTTTGTATGAAGAGCTTCTAGTGGCACCTTTATGTTTTCATTTTCTCAGTGAATGTCAGTTTAAACAAACATAAAATATCATGGTGTACTAGCGTAGGTGTACAGTCTACTCTAAAAAAACTTAGACAAGACCTTTCAACTTTTTGCATTTATTTCTCATCTCATAAACAATGCAAGGTATATCGATTGTGTGAAGTATAACTGAAAGTGGAATATTCATTTATTTGTTTTACAACACCCAATGACCGCTTTATATTCTTCTATCGATACTGACAATAACAAAAACCAATAAAGCAGAAGTTTTACACTGCTGTCGAGTCTAGGTAAGCATCCAGAGTGGTAGATAGCTGTTTCGGTCTTTGCAACATTTCAGACGTTACAATTGAGCTTCTGCGCAGATTTTTACAATTCGTAAGCGCGATACCAAAGTGACAAAACATGGAATGATGCAGGGACGCGTCAAGGCTCTGCGGGGTTATCTAGCGATGAAATTGTTCAAGAACTTTGAAATCTTAATATCGGCCAAGCGGTGGAAGAGCGGGTGCAAAGAAGGTTAATAAAACGGTAGACTTTGTTTTACTCAAACTTCAAAAAAGTTCTCCATTTTACTTGAAGATTGTCACAGTCATAATCGGCTCGGTAGCTTAGTGGTTAGTGCACCCACCTCTGAATCGGTAGGCATGGGTTCGATACCCTGTCCGGTCTTATTAAGACTTTTTAAACTAAACTTGCGTGGCAGTGACCATTGGAATGGATTCGGATAATAATGTACTCAGTTGCGGCTCTATACGGCTGCATTGACACTGTCTGCTTTGTAAAGCGCTGAGAAGCAACGCATTCTGCGATCGATACAGCGCCATTTAAAAGCAAACATTATTACTATAGTAGTCACTTAGCAACTTTTTCGATTCGTTTGCGTGTGAGACATTTCGTTGTTTATGTTGTAGCCTAATTGTATTGCACAACAAAATACACCAAGTAGTCAACCAATCGTTCAGTCAATTTGAGAACGCTGATGTCGTGCTATAAACTAGAAAGTTTTTGTTGTAGTTAAATATAGACAGATGGAATGCATGAAGGCCTAAGCAGGTAACATGTATACACAAAGAACAACATTTTTCTGATTAACTTAGACAAATAGTTTTGTTTCTGTAGCCTTGACACCAAGTTGTTCACATCGGCCCGTACAGAATGTTGTCGACAACTTGTTTGTTTTCAATAATATGGTAAGTCGCATCAGGATTGGTGGATGCTTGCTCTTCTTCCGCAAAGGCATAGGTGATGTCATCAGGAGGAGATTGTATGTCCTTCCCAACATCTCTTGCGTTGTTACCATGGTGATCAGAGGGGCGTAGATCTTGAGCATTTGAATTGTTTGCTTTTCTAAAAATAAATTATTAGTTGAAAATTTGATACCCAAGCAAATGTTGTTTAAAGAAGATGAATGTTTTCTTTACATTTGCGTTGGTAACTTTGTATAGGCCTACAAAGAGCTAATTAAATCATGGCTTTTGTAGACTCTTCATCGTGACTCAACCGATTTCTGACGTATGTTCGTTGTTTTTCTTCTGAAAGATCGCGTTTGGATTTTGTAGAATGCTAACTTGTTGGCTGTGATACCAAGTTACCGAAGTGATGAGAGAGTATGCACGACACTTGAGATGTTGTCGTCTCTAGTACGCGTGGCTGTGTTTTAGCAAGACACCTAAAGACATGCCGAAATTAGGAGCTGACTCAGACTGCATAGTCTTTTGCTCCTTCTGGTTGTCTGTTGTGTTGCATATCTGCAATTCTTACTGTAATACTTATGTTATCACAATGGGAGCAAAATAAAATGGTGACTGTTGCTGTTAGTTAGCACTTAAGGTACTTGAGAATGATTCTCAATAACCCTAGGCTTACTTTCGGGAAGTAAAAATGTCTCCGATATATCAAGCCAATTGTCGATAATAATGCCTCTTCGCCATCAGTGCTGGGCAGAACTAAAATGTTGTGCTGATTGTTTTTCTTTCTTGGTACAGTGCGGTTAAAGAGACAGAACGCGGTCATGAGATATTAGGGGTATGTACAAGTTCCGTGCGTTCAGTCATTATGTTGAGTTGGGACGGTTGTTGTAACCTGTGAGTGGTGAGTGTAGAAAAGTGCTGACGACACCACTGTGGTCTAACGACCCTTGTATAAACAACCTGATTTTTATCAATGAATTACCAAACAATGGTTTTCTAACGTTTCCTCTTATTTTCAAAGTGGCAATACAAGAGACAAAACGTTGTTGATCGAATAGTTGATTAATGTCTTACTAAAGTTTTCTCACCCTTTTAGCAAGAGAACTGCAATTACAATTCCACAAACAAGAACGATGAAAGCTAAACAGCCCGCAGCAGCAACTGCAGAGGCATGGTTGGCTGTAAGACTTGATAAATCTTCTCCATGAAACAAAGGGTTAAATAAAAAAGATTTATAAAAACGTAGCTATATATCTTGATATAGTAATGTATATAAAAAAGAGCTACTTGTCATTGTGTACTGAAACGGAATTGCATAAAGTATTTAAATCCCATGAATTTCCAATCTCAAGACCCTTATTATCGAATCTTAGTCGACCTATGGTTGCTTTTTGAAGCTTCAAGAAAAATAAAAACGATTCCCATAATCAGGGGATGCCCACAGTTAATTAATTATGATCTATTGAAACACAATAACACAACACGTGTAAAAAGTGAAAGCTTTTACAAATTGTTTTGAAGTTTTTATCGTTCACCTGGATTGACAATCCAAAAAAACAAAGCAATGCAATGATCTTTTAAACACGTTTTCAAATACTGTACAGTAGGCCTACTGTATGTAATCAGAAGTACAAACATTGTCTAAAATTTTCATTAACAAAGTTTTCAGAGCCATGAGTATGAACGTAAAATGTGACATTATTTTATGTTATTACCGGCGGATCCAGTAATTGAGTAGATTTGTGTTAGATATATGTGCTTTTATACCATCAGCCAGATATTATGATCTCATGGGATGTGTTTTTGATCACTTGTAAAGTAAATCTTTTATTCAATGCAGCTTTAAAAAGATTAAACAGAAATAAATACACACTTGTGGCTTGGCTTGTTTCTGTTGAGGAATGTTCTGTAGTAGCTGAGGGGACTGGCCATTGAGTGGCACCTAATGGATGAAACAATTTTTAAACGATACTTCCATAACAAAGCAGATGTTTCAATTTGTTAATTTCTGAATTAAAAAGGCGACAAGATCAAGCAACTATAGTTCTACTCCTGGTCTGTGCAGCTGAACAATTCATTCCAACTGCATTTTGTCATTCAGTTGCACTAAGTGAATGAAACAATTTGAAAGTAACAAAACTTCCACTACAAGAGGAAGTTTAACCTCGGTGATTACGTCTCTATTTATTATTATCAAAGCTTTGACAATGCGAAAAGTAAGTAAATATCAACTTCAGAAGTAACAATTTTAATGTTGAAACATACAGTATATATACCGACATCATAGCCTACAAATGCATCAGTTTATGCCAATACAAGACGGACTATATAGTCGGTCTTGTGCCAATACCATCAAACGAGAACGCATATGAGAAAGAAAGGAGATCGAAGACTTTCTACACCTGATAAACTTCTATGCCATGGTGATGACAGAAGTGGCATTGTCGGCGTTGCAATGGATGTATCACAATAAAAGCATTATGATGAAATCAATGAGAAATGTATCCTTTTGATCATAAAATGAAAGTAATGATTTCTCACCTGTGCTGGAATCACTCAACTGCTTGTTTGTGTCATCTTCGATAAGAATTCGTTGCTGACAATATACCAATACGTAGTAAAGGATAAACGATGTGTATGAAGAACTTTTAACGGATGAAATTGATATTTCTATCGGTTCTTTTGTGATAGTTTTCATAGATATTGCAGGATAGTATGAGCTATTCAAGTCTTTCACACATTGATCCCAATCTTTTGGAGCAAATTTGAAGTGCATAGGAAGTGCAATTTCTCTTGAATTTGGCAAACGATTACCTGCAAGCAAAATGTGGTAACATTTTCTTTTTTTGCAATCGCCAGCAGATTTGTCCAACAAATGAGAATGTACTAATAAAAATAAATAACAACACCGACATTTTGTAAGCGATCATAGCAGGAAAACCAAAATATTTTTGATATGTGATATGTATAGAATTGATTCTATACACCTGCAGGGAAAGCAAAAGAGAAACGATATAGGGAGAAAGAACTTGTTGAACTTACGACATTAAAGAATGGACAAGACTTAACTACACCACTGCAATTGAAACAGTTCAGTTCGGCAGGCCTTATTCTTAAAAAGCACCGTGGGCATTTTCTTCTCTAGATCAACATACTGTTCATACATGAGAGAAATCACGATCTATAGTCGAAGAGGTGCCATTCCGCAATCAACGGCGTGGGTTTAAATGTCAAACATTGTCAATTGAAGGAGCATGTGGCACGTATCCGTGTTATTCGTACTTAACGATTAAAACCTGTTCTAGGGGTAGTCCCGGGGTAGTCCTGGACAAGGTCGTTCACTTACCGTCAAAATTTGGAGTCACTACGCAAAAAGATCTCAACACGCACAGCTTTGCTAAGGCGTCTGGCCGGCTCAGGCTGGGGAGCCGGAGTCGATACCCTGCGCATTGCCACCATCGCGCTAGTTCACGCTCCAGCAGAATACTGTGCACCTGTCTGGAGCCGCAGTGCCCACTGCCATCAAATCGACACTGCCATAAACGACGCCTTGCGTATCGTGACAGGATGCCTGCGACTTACACCATCGGAAAATCTCCCTGTCCTTGCAGGCATCCAACCAGCTGAGCTTCGTCGCGAAGAAGCTATCCTGTCTCTTTCTCGTCGCGCTACGAACCCCAACCACTTGCTCTACTCAAGTCTCTACGAGTCTGTGAACGAGAAACCTCAGCGACTGAAATCGAGACACCCATTTGCACGTGCCGCACAACTCCTGATGAAAACCGCTGAAGACCAATCCATCAGTGCGGCTACCTGGGCGGACCACCAATAGAGCTCGGAGTGGAAGAAGAACTTCTCAAGACTCCAAAGTTTCATCTCCGACACCAGCAACCACCCAACCGGAATGCATTTGCCAAGGAAGGCCTGGGTGCGGCTCAACCGCCTGCGTACTGGCGTTGGACTATTTCGCTCCAACATGCACAAATGGGAGATGGCTCCATCCGCGATTTGTGAGTGTGGTAAGGAGGAACAAACCGTAGACCACACCATTTGTAATTGCGCCATCTACCATGCGCCAAATGGTGTGCGTGGTCTGCGTGAACTGGATGACAAATCAATTAAATGGCTGCTCGACACCTGCCCAAACATCTAGACCGCGCCGCCACCACTGCCCAAGGGTGGTAAAAGGCAGAGCCTCTCGACCCCTGGAGTGGCGAAGAAGGTTCAAACGAAGAAGAAGAACCTGTTAATCAGATCTTTGAATTTACGCAAAAAAGCGTGATATTTATTTCGTAAACAGTTTTATGTATGAATTGTTTACAGGTCAGCCAGTTCACTAAAAAACATTATTGTTTTACTGAAAATATAATCAGGTTTTTGTTCTTCGATTCTGCTACATCTCAATGTAATAATTTAATTCACATTTTATCAACCCATAGATTATATTTATTGCAATACATCTTACCATCTGGAAAGCGCAGATCATCATTGCTGTCATAACTACCAATGTTTATCAAGTGTAAACTCAACATAAAATTTCTTCCAAAGAAAGGTGTATAAAATGACCAGGTACAATTCTTGATGTCTCTTCCATTCCCAGGCTTATTTGGGTTGAAGATTATGTACCCAGCCGTGGTGTTCAATTTCACTGTACCGGAGCATATTTGCGACTTGCATATTCCATTGATTGTGTAAACTGTGTACAAAAACATTTCAATTCAACTCAAATATTAATTAATACAATCTATCAAAATGACATTTTATTTGCTGAAATATCAGTTCGATGGCGTAATGGTTGAAGAACCAGATGAGATGCAGAGTGGTAATCGCCTTCGTTCATGGGCTCCGTTAGAGGGGGCCCGGAGTTTGATTACCCCCCCCCCCCCCACCAATTGAAGTGGGGTGTAACTAATGCAAAATTACCTCCCCCCTCAATAATGAAGAGATAAAAACTTCATTTTTAATATTTTTTTACTTTTGTGTTTTGTTCAAAATTATTGCAAAATCAGTCTGGCAAGTTTAAAATCGCCCTGCAGGAGGAATCTCACCATACCTTGCACACTTTGGGGCAAAAAAGATGGCTGACGCGTGTATCGGCCATTTCTTCAGTGTTGTCAAACTACGGAACCTTGCTAAACACACTTCAAAACTTCAACAATGCGAAATCAATTGACCTTTATTCCCAATTATTGCAAGGCAATACATACTTTGCGTTGCAGCTTTGCCTAGTTTTATTCAAACTACTTGAAAAGATAACTGGCTTGTTGCAGATCAAGTCTTATACCATCAGCGACATGATGGAGCTGGTTGAAAACTCAAAAGTTAATTACCAGAGTGTTAGAAATGAAGAACAATTTATGCAGTTATACAAGGAATTTCAGCAGCAAGTATAGATAGCTTATAGGCTGAGCTAATTTCAAGAAAGCGCTGTAAGCAAAGTGCTTTCATGACCTCGCTTCTCATTACAGAAGGCAGTCTTTGCATCTATTGACAGCATAGTGCAAGGCCTCACCCACCGCTTAAAACAGCGAAGGAATCAACACTCGCCAAATGCTTGAAGAAGTTTTAGTATCTGGCACAGTCAACGACAGTGCTGTTACAGCGTTGGAACGATATGGCTTCGACGAGAAAATTTCGGACCAAGATTTAAGCCACTTCCATCAGAAATTTGGGCCGATCAAGTATGTGTGCGATGTTCTAAACAAGTTAATGGGAATTAAACCTATTGTCAAAGAGTTGTATGCCAGTTTGGAAAAACTTGTAAGATTGCTATTGGTCAATGGCCCTTTTTCTGCAGAAGGTATAAGATCGTTTAGCTCGCTACGCCGCTTAAAAACATGGCTCCGAAGCACAATGACTGCTTTAAGACTCAATTCCATTGCCATGTGCCATGCCCATCAAGTGTATTTGGATGAACTAAGTGTAGATGAAATCTGCAAAGAATTTGTTTTCAACCATGCACAAAGATTTAAAGTTTTTAGGGACTTCTGACTGTTCTGCTTAGAATAGAAGCAGAGTGCGCACATTGTTTTGTTTGAGTTGAAGTACTCGTTTATAATGTTATTTCTTTGTAGTTTTTGTGAGATTTTGGCACAGGGTATTACCTGGGTGTTATGGCATATTTTGTTTAGTTTTATTTCTTACACGTCGCCGATGGTAGGCCTTCCTGTTGTTTCGATCAAGATGTCTCCCTATTTTCAGTTGTTGTACAAGTTAATGCATTTTTGCTTTTTTTATGAGTGCATACCTAGACCCAAGATGCTGAAACTTTTGCTTTTACTGTGGATGTTAGGGCACAGGTTATTGTGTTGTATTTATGTAATTGTAAATTAAGCTATAGATTCGACCTTAACGCTTTTGACCTTTTAAATCTAACCTTTTAACATCTGAAGTGCAAAATTTGGAGGACTTGAGACAAGGAAGAATACAGAAAAGGACTTTTGCGCACATCCCCTCTTCCAGTCAAAATTGTCTCAAAACTTTAAAAAATGTGGCAATTGTTAAAGAGCTTTTGCTCGCGATTTCAGACTCGTTGAAATAATTTTTCGATTTTAAATTGTGCTTAAAGGCAAAAATTTTGCGCCTTCGGTGCTTAACATGCCGTCTAAGACACTGTATAAGAAACTGAAGCTTTTAGTAATGCGAAGTGGGTCTGAGGGGCGACCTCCCAGAAGTATATGTGATGCGATAATCCAATAAGCCCCCTGTCGATGTCAAAACATCGCTCCCACCCCTGCTTAAATTACCCCCTCCCCACTCTCAGGAAGTGTCCGGAGCCCCTGCCATCGGTTCTAGTGCTGGTAAGTTTATCGATTCCAAGTTTGGTCATACCAAACCTTAAAAACGGTACCGGTTGTATTCTTTCTTGCATAACGCAGTGACAATAAGTCGGGTAATAATGTGAAGATATTCTAGATATGATATAAAATTAAAAATGAGACCAATACATATAAGCTGTTGTAGAGCGACAATAAATACAGTAAACTGCAACAAAACATAAGTAAACTATGTTTCGATGTCTTGCTCGGTCATATTAAAACCGCAAAAAATGGCAACTAATCTTGCTTTAAGTTATGACCAAGAACTGAAGGAATACATTTAGGGCACTAATTAGCTTTGAAATTGTTTGCTTTTTAATGCTATGCAGCTACAAACTATATGCAGCGCAACAACAAATTACAACTGAATACAGCGCTATACAGGAAACAAAATTTTGTGGGGCAAATAGAGTCAAAGGATTGTAACCATTTGGGACGGTTTAAATAGTGGTGACTTTTGAGTTCGTGAAGTATTTGAGGTTAAGGTAGTGATGTAGCAATGAAGTATTAAAATGGTAGAATGTTGATTTGGTGTTTGTTCGTTTGTTTAGTTTAAGGATTGATAACATTTACTTCAACCTGACATTCAACTACATTAGCAGAACAAAGCATATTGCATAAAATTCGAAACACGTTTACATACGTTGAATCAATAAAAAAAATGACGGGTTTTGCTGTCTGGGTATAGGCTATAATAGGCAATTCTGAACCTGTTGAACGAAAAACAGAACTGGATCTTGAAGTACTGTAATTGTGTCATAATTGACATGCACAAAAAGATGTGCAATAGAGCGAAACTACAAATTTGTAGTCTTGTGAACATTGACCATATTTATTCCTTACTTTTTTTTTTGTTGTGCAATAAAGAGATTTAACTTTTCTTAGTACGTCATTGTTGTCCATTAAAGAGGAGTTGATATAGACAGTTAGACACCCAAATACTTAATGTTCTCAAGAACGTGAATCGATACCTTGCCAGTAAAGGTTTTAGGCGTGGCAGATAGGTTTGAACAACATAGTAATAATAATAATACATTATTTCACACCAGTACCAAAAGAGCTTCTACAGTATAATTACATGTAAAAGTAATGTCATGTTGTTCAGCAAATTACTTGCAGATTTCAATGAAATCACGTAACCAAACAATTACATAGGGCTACCGGATTAAACGAATAGGCTAGGAATAAATTTACAGCTTACCAACTATGATGAAAAACAAACTGATACAACTCATAATTGTTGGTCAATAAAGAATTTAAGTATTCATGAAACGTAGATGTTTGTATACTGTCGCAATACGGTTGTTACAGGCTTCCCTTCTTCCTCAGAATTACTAGGCTACAACTTTTGTCCTGCAATACTATACAATCAAAATATGGGTTAACACTAGTTCTAATCCTTGCATGTGACAGATAAAGCTCATCAAGATGGCTCAGTTCAAGCATCAGACTTTGTGGACTAAAAAACCGTAAAAGGAAGCAACGCTGGTTCGACACTTGGGGTACGCGCTTAAGCAAGAGGTTTGTAGGGCAACTTTTGTTTCAGTGGCACCTATTGAATGAAGTTACAGACAACACTTCAACAACAAGCGGAAATTCTTCTGTTAATCTCGGTAACCGGGCCTGTGTTAGTGGTTCAAGTCTCCACAAGTTTGCGAAATTATCACGGTTGAACTCTCAGGAATCTTTCCAATCCAAGGCTAAAAACATCCACATCAACCAAACAATTAAGCATCTTTAGTATACATTCCTAACAAAAAATTTTACCAATTTTTTTTTTGATAATCTGCAACTACCATACAATTTTGTCAAACTAGACCAAGCGGCGCTGGTTCGACTCTCGAGGTGTGCGCTTGAGCAACGCATTCTAAGGACTGCTCTCCATTCAGCGGCACCTAATGGATGGAATAATTCCCTTGCAACAAGACTTCAACAATTGGAAATTTTACTCTGTCAATCTCGGTAACCGGCACTGCGTCAAGAGCCTTTACTTGTATGCAAAACTACCAGGAATAACCAATCAAGGCTTTGTCATTCCGAGGATAAAGATTCAAAACCAACCAACTAAACTTACACATTACGCAGCTGAATAAGTGTACACCAACTCCACCTTTGAAAGCGTAGCCTCCATGACGCAGTTTGGACAGGATGCATGTACAATTGTTCACACACATTTAGAAGAGTGCGTAGGGGTATAGTTTTGAAAATGACACATTCTCTTACGCCAACAGTCTCACAGAATATGTTTCTTAGCCGATTGTTGCAAGAATTGACAGAGATAGACACTGTGTTTTGCCCGTGAGTCTGGGCTTGTCGGTAGTGCAGTGCTAATTTTGCCACAGACTATCGACCACCGACTTTAGCATTCAGTTTAACTCTTAGTGAAAAAAATTCATAAAAACAATCATCTTTAACTTGCGTACTACACGACCAAATCTAAGAAACGTTTTGGCATATTTGAATTGCAGCCGTTAGTCATAGACTGGGGGCTAGTTCCTTATTGTGAAGCAAATGAATAAAAGCAAAGATTTGGTAACAGAAGACAAAACCTCTTAAATTATTATTATTTTCTCTCAAAGTATTTTCTAGACTTACACATTCGTGGTATATTTGTATAACATCAGCACTCAGCAGGCGTTCTTTTTCTTCGCCTTCAAGCAAGCGTTTAAGAATTATAAATAAACCAACTGCGAGACACGCTGTAGCAACAGAATTCTCGTAAACACAATTTGAATTGCTCACCCCTCACCTCTAACTAAGGTCTAATAAATTGAGTTGGCGTAATTTCTGAAGGGAAGGCGGCGGAGAGAAAGGAACTGGCCACTCTACTCTTCCTGGCGCCGAAGGCTTAGTATAATGAAAACGGTATTGTCTCATCCCAGACACATGGAATTAAGTGTGAGACCACCTTTACATTACATAGCCTTGACACAGAATTTGACTTATTAACAAATGTAGTATCTACCATTAGCGGCCGCCACAAGTTTGGTTGTTCTGGGCTCTCTGCTACCGCACTAAGGAATGGTAGCGACTCAAACATGACAATTCGCTGTAAGACTCCGCCAACTAATCAGAACATATGTTTATGTGACTACCGTCTAATTGTCACCCTCTCGCATTTATCCAGAAAGTTGATCCTACTTTGAACTTTGTTTGGTAATTACAGAACAAAGTGTTATGACAAGGGTGGGAATCGAACCCACGTCATCGAAATGTATTTCCTGGCCTTAACTCGCTAGACCACACTGGCAACAGCGGAGCGTTCACTGATTTTACTTTTTATTAGAAATATGTGCGTTTTTTCTCTGTTTTACCTGTAACTTTCTGGTTGGTTGAAACGCTGTTCCTGTAACTTCTGATTGGTTGAAAGGCTGTTTCTGTAACTTCTGGTTGGTCCAATGTCTTATCAAAACTTTTTATGTTAAGTGCCTACTCTAAGCAAAGGCCTGTAAGTTCAATTATTTACTTCTTTTTTTTATATTCTATAAATCCACCAGTGGCAATAACAAGTAAATTTTTGAAAGTCAACAAATATATTTTGGATCACCCTAGCATAAATACTATCTGTAACGTCTAGAGTGAATTTAAAAACATTTATTAATTAAGGTTTTGTGATTTGCATTGCAAACACTTCATGAACTTAATCGAGGATTCGAATTGAAACCGATCGAGTCCACAGTCCAGACTATTGCGGAATAGATTAAATACACAAAATAATTTTTAAAACTTAATCATACACACCAAATTTGCATTGCAGCCTTTGCCACACCTCGGAATTTCAGATGGAAATCTGAAGGGGATCAACAATCATTAAGGAAAATGGTGAAAATGCCTGGGTTTGCTTACTGTAAATCTATAATAAACAAAGTTGTTTGGCGACAGTATTTTGTCACATTTTCAGTGCCAAGGATGAATAGTGCACGTTGCTCTTTGAACAATAATGACATCTTCGTTTTAAGCAGGGAATGGGATGGGATGGAATGGAATGGAAGATGGAACGGAATGGAAGACAGATTTTGGGATGGAAGATGGAAAATGTCAAGGATGGAAAGGAATGGAAGATCTTGATGATGGGATGGAAGACAATCTTCCATCATTCCATCTCAATTCCATCATTAACTTTCTAACGTTATATCAAGAATTAGCTTAAATTAAATTTTTCAGACGACGATTTCGAGTTTTGCTTCGAGGGTTCCAGTACCAACGGAGTCGGAAACTTCACCATGAAGGCTTGCCGGTTGAGTAGCCTGGTGAGTGATGAGTTTGGAATAATCTGACCGCATGAGGACAGTTGTCAGCTAGTCATTGTGCCCTCCGGAAATGGGATCATCAATAGATCAACATCAACATTAAACCAACGTAAACCGATGTTGGCGTTTTGGGTTATAATAGCCTAGCTCATAGAGTGGTCGCCAACTAAGGCGCAAACTGATTCGGTGTTCTCGGAAACCTTTTTCAAGCAAACACAGCGTGTGTGGGGAAGGATTGACTCTGCACCACTCGGGAGGGCCAATGACAATTAGCTTAAATTTAGCCTATGGTTTTTAGGTTTATTTGTGGCATATTCAACGCGGAGATCACAAAATGTGAAGATGGAAGAGATTTCTGAGATGTAATGGAAGATTTCTAAGATGGAATAGAGATGGAATGGAAGAAAATCTCAGGATGGAAGATGGAAAAAACGTCTTCCATTCCATTCCATCCCATACCCTGGTTTTAAGACAGCAAATGCTTTCAAGTGTATCGTTGATTTTGCAAATTGATTTGACAAGCTATAAGTTATTTTGGGTGAACGCCTCTATCTGCTGGTGATGAAAATATGCACATTGTGAAAAGTCAAATTATGTGTTTTTGCCATTATCCAGGTATCCGCTTTTAGTGAATATTGAAGAGAGAACTTCCAGAACAGACCAGAGCTGAGTCAGTAAAACAATTCTACTGCTACACAGTTCGCAAAATAAAATTAGGCTACTGGTCCAACAAAAAGTAGACAAACTATGAAGAAAGACATCTATTGGTTTTTGCTTTGCTGCGCCGTCTTTAAAGGTTCATAGAGAATGTTGTCGACAACTTGCTTTTTCAATACAACACTGTAAGATGCATCTTTGCTGGTGGAGGCCCTTTGTTCATTCTCACTAGAAGGAGGTTGGCTCCCTCCAGCTGAAGCTTCAATGCTGTTGTTATAGCCACTAAGTGATATCTTCAGCTGGTTATTCAATTGCTGTGCTGTCCTGCAAAAGTACAAGCGGCATTAACACAACAGACAGACACTAAATATGCCATAAGCTACATTAACATATTATTTAACTGTTGAACTTGTTTAGTTTGCCGCTATATGAAAGCCAATTTATACCGACAACTCTGAAAATTTGAAGTGATTTTTCAACTGATTTGCTGGTGAGCAAATTCAAAAACGTTTGGTAATGCCGATTAAAAAGAAAACGGGGGGAAGCCGCAAATTAATGAAATCGACAACTTCAGCAATTTTACCGAGTCCAGGATGATACAATGTTTTTATTTCGTTATCGGTTACTTCGCAGCTTTCCGCTATCATTTACTTGTAACATGTAGTAGGGGAGATGTGTCACCAACGGGTCATTTTTCACATATTTGTTATTTTCTCTCCATACAAAGGTCATGCATCCTCCTTTTTTGGCATAACAGTAGGTTACATACCCTGGTATATTCAGCCAAAAAAGTTTTTTAATTTTCCAACTACTAACTGCCGAAAAATAACTTTTAAATGATAATAAAAAGTGCCCCGTTGGTCAAACCCCTATACGACCAACGGGCCACTGCTATTCGACCAACGGGTCACTTCTACTTGGCAAAAAGCTGATGCACTGGTGCTTATTTTGGACTATTTAATACACGAACAACATACAAACAACACAACAACATAAGCAACAAGCACTAGAAACATGCTTTTATTATGAAATTTCATTTCATATTTTCATATTCAATTCAATTTGATAATATGAGATTCAAGGGTTTTTGGTGTTTATTTTACTCTTTTTAAATCTCATATTTTTCTAAAGTTGCAGAAAACTGTAAGATAGGCTATGAGACAGGTGTTTTGTAGATGCCACGGGTGTTGGTGCAGTAGTTTTCTCACTATCCATTGATTCATTCTTTAACATAACGAGCCAACGTTGTTCGTGATATATCATATTTTTTCACCGAGTTTCGAACAGAAATATTTTGTTTCAAAACATCTTCGACAGCTTTGTTGAGATTTTCAGAAGTAAACAACCCTGTTTTATTGCTAGTTGTTTTAATTTTTGACATGTTTAGTCTGACTACATAAAGAAAGACGTTGTTGAACAATTAGCTAGTGACCCACTGGTCAAACAGGTGGGTGGTCCGTTGGTCAGATACATGATAGTTCTTGGATTTTATGACCTAGTTTAATGATGGATAAAATTTAAACATTTAACTCATTGCAATTTAATTAATCAATGAATACGCAATCAGCAAACAAAAAATAGTCTTGAAAAAATAAACCGATGGGTGAAAAAAATTGCAGAAAAAAAATGTTCAAAATTTACTTTCTACCTTGTAAAACATACTTTCCTTCATAACAATATGAAAAAAAATCACAGGTCCCCGCAAGGAAGATTTCCAAACCCAAAAAGGTTAATCTTGATACCACAATAACATTTTTCGTGCTTCCAACTTTTATTTTAAGAAATAGAAGGGTGGTCCGTTGGTCGTACCCTGTCCGTTGGTGGAACATCTCCCCTATAATATTTGATTAATGTTTTGTTAAGGTGTGACCTTTTTGCGTGCTGTGCCATTTTACTGTTATGCTGTAACTTTATTGCATAACAATTCATCAATCATCTGAGATTAATTATCATCATCAGTTGGTTGTACAGTAGAGTGGCGAGAGTCTTGATATGATGTTCGAGATGGCGCCAGTTCGACACCGCTCAAGAGCATTCGGCTGTGTCTTTGGTAGAACACTTAGACACCCCTGAAAGTCGATACGAAGATCGGCTTCCTTGCCTTCCAGACAACTTGATATAAATCTCCAACTACCAAGCATAGGCCGAGATACGACAGGAAAATCAATCATCAACATTATATCGGTGCTTAAAAATTGTTTTTAAGCGGTTAGGAAAAATGAAGTATTTATTGTACTTCGTACCGAACAATTAGTTGACTATTGGAGTGGCATGTTCTCTTGAAACAATAATGACGTACTTCATTCATCTTTGTCATAACACAGTCAATGATGTCAATGCTTTCAAGTGTGCCAATATTTTCACCAAGATTGCCCTCGCTGCTTTATGCAAGCATAAACACAATAATAATGATGTTATGGATTTATTTATTGTCGCTCTACAACTGTTTAGGTCTTTTAGCGACAGGACACATTTTTAATTTTATGTCAGTTTTCCGATGTCATCACATTATTACCGGATTCATTCTCACTGCGCTATGCAAGAAAGAACACAATCGGTACCGTTGTTAAAGTCTTCGGTTCGACCTGGAATCCAACTCAGGTCTACCAGTATCAGAGCCGAAGAGGAAACTATTCGACCACTGAGGTGGTTTATGTGGCTCAAGGCTTATATGCTATTAATAATTATGTCTTTCCAATTAACAATACTGGTTACAAGAGTAGGAGCTTATTGTTTGCCTACTCTCCCTCCTCTGTCTGCCTCAATCATACTTGCAATCGTTCAATGTGTTTTGATTTATTGAGTCTGAATCGATCAAGCAACAAGCTCCTACTCTTGTAACCAAATACTTTCTTAACGTTCTTGCAACGTTATTAGACGTTATAGACCGGTATTCTCCTTTCCGAGAGGAAAACCATCGGCAAATGACGCTGCAGAAGTTTTACAATGCCTTTTGTTATTTTGCGCTTTCGTCTTGATTAAATTTACCTTTTCTGAATGCAAAGAATTACGATTGCAATCCCACAAACAACAACGATGAAACCCAAACAACCAGCAGCGGCAATCGCAGGAGTACAGGCTTTTTTCTTTGCTGACAAACGTTTGACCTGTTGGTTTTTTTCTGAAAAGGCAATAACAGAAATACAAAGCTGTGGGTTTTGAGTTATTGGAAAATGAATTTATCATTTGCAGCATGTTTATCGTATTGATTTATTTTTGAGTGAAAATTTTGTGCAATGAAAAATAGAAAGAAATTAAAGACAGAAAGAAACCTAAAATGTGACAAGGCAACGCTCATCTAATGAATGAAAAAGTAGAAGCAGAAGCATTCAACTTGTTTTACTGCCGTTTTGTGTGCTATCACAGACTGCAAAATGTGTCATTTATACATTGATTCAATTTTTGCAGACGTTGAATCGATGTAAAAAGAGGGATTTTGACGTCTGAAATGATAATGCATGTCCTTAACCCGATTACGTACGACACAAAACTTATGGCAAACTTTCAAACATTTAAACTTTCAGTATTCAAAATTGCTTTTATCTGAGTAGTAATTTATATATAGTAATTATTATTTCCAATATCTTGTATTATAAAGTTACACATCACTACCTGAAACCACTCACCTTCGTTTGATTTTATGGATGCCTGGCAATAAATAAACGTGTAATCGATATGAAACTCCAAATAAAAGAACTTTCCGTTTTCGTCCAAGTCTGGTTTACTGGAAAGTGACATTTCTATAGAAGGTGATGTGATGTTTCTTGTGTTGGTTTCTTGACAGTAAAGCTTGTCAATGTCACTCACACAACTGTGTTTATTTTTTGAAGCAAACTTTATGCATTTAGGAAAATGGTTAGCGTCCATGGAAAGTCTCATTCCTGAAATTAAGTTTTAAAGTGGCCATCTGAAATATTTTTAGTTTTATTTTCCAATATAAAATAGTACTGCTATTTTGCATTCATCAAATGTTGGCATTTGCATAATATAAAATAAACTGGTTATTTCAAAATTTGGCTGAAAAAAATACCTTATTTCAGAAAATAATTAAATAAACTTAGTGTTAAGTTGAAGTCAAAGTCTTGTTCATGGAGCGCAGGCAAAATTAACGCATTTGTTGTCATAAATCAACATAGCACATTCGGTCATTCAAGTCTATTTCAGAAGCAATGTTAAAATCTAATAATACAACAAGTACCTAATCAAGTAAAAATGACACTGCTACCAATTTTGAACGTTTTGTACCATCTGCAAGAATCAAGTCGTCGTTCATTTCATAGTTGCGTATGTAGTTGACTTTAAGGATTAATAGAAAAGCGTCTTTGGTAAGTGCAGGGTTAAATTTCCAAGAACAATTTCTCGCATCACTTTCTTCAGTGTTTTCGTCTCGTTGAAATTGTATATGCCCAGTGGTCGCGTTGAGCTGTTGTTGAACGGAACACCCTTGTTCACTGGGATCGTTTCTATCTAGCATTGAAAGCAAACATTTAATAAATATTTTTTCTGCGCGTGTTCCACAAACCAAGAAACTTTAATAGTTTGGTTTAGCAAACTTTAATATGTTAAAATTCAAAGAAAATGAAGGGGTGTACCAGCAAACATCCATAAGATTGGCCCATGATACAAGGGTTTTGATACTATACTTTTGATATATGGTTTTGATATATATATACTGTACTTTTGATATATGGTTTTGATACTATACTTTCCACTTTCACTTTACTACGCTGAAGAGATCGGAAGATCGAAACACTGGCCTTTGTCCGTAGTTGCTTTTCATAATGTCTTTTTAGACATTCTTTTTGGGTCAATAATGTCTTTTAAGACATTACTTTTAAAGAAATAAAAAAGAGTCAAAAGTCATGTAAATTTCACTCTGTGTGGAGCTACATGTACTTGAGAGGTTAACTGTTATTTTTTTATTCACTTGTTTAATATGTTACTTTGGAGATTTTATTTAGGTTTTGCATGTTTCAAGAAGTACCATGACTTTCCATTGCAAGCATGTTTTAAACCAAAGTTATGATGGATAAAACTTTTTTTGTTTATGCCGTCCGGTAGCCTCGCGTTACAACATTCACCATTATCAATTTGGCAACATTGAACATGCGACGACAATGTAGGTTACGCAAGGTCACTTAAAAACCTCGTTATTGCATAGGCATGAAGGTCGACATAATCAAGCCAACTCACATTTCTTAGCAGAAGTGTATGGGGTGCGTATATTTTGTAATCTCTAGTTCGCTGTAGCAGATGGGGTATTTTGACCGGTAGACACTTTAAACATAAGACAATTTTCTTATATGAACCAGCTGACTGCAGCATCATGGACTTTCCAGCACTCAGTCAGAGACTTAATTTTTGCTTTGAACTTTGTTTGGTAGTTAACGAAGAAAAAGAGTAATGGCAGGAATCGAACTCACATCATTGAAACGACTATTCCCTAACCTCTAAGCCAAGCAGGTGACGACGACTTTAATTTACTTTTTAACGTATATGAGTCGCATGACTGCAATGAGCTGATTATAATCTTGCCTTCTGATTGATTGTAAACTTCATCTGCCGCAGGGACCTGCAGGTTACAAACACGCGTACGGAGTCAGGTTTTCTAGACTCTTACTCCACTTCAACTCCGAAGTCTGACTCGAAATCTACTCCTGCTTCAAATATATTGGAAATATTGACTTCGAACTCCAATCCGACTCTACACGCAAACCATAAATCACAATCCAAATTTTTATACCCGACTACGTTTACCACACTTACATCTTCCCTATTCCTTGCCATGAAAAGAAAAGCATCTTTTTAAGTAAAAAAATTACTGCTTGAAAAATAAAACCATAAAAGTACACAAAAACAACTGTTTCGAGTACACCGCAAATATTTGTAGGCCCATGTTAAGAGTATCAACTGGCAAAAAATAAGACTCCGGCTCTAATACGGCTTTTGTTTTTGCCAAAAATTTCAGACTATGGATCCGCTCCGACACCGGGTCTAAATATTTCAAAACTCCCGCTCCTGTGCACTACTGGTCCATACCTGCAGGAATAGATAAATATTAAAATATGAGAACGTTCAAAAAAGAGCAAGTGAATTCGAATACTCCATAAATGAGTTGATGCAAGTAATCAGGGCCGGATTTTGCTGATGGGGGGTCCTGGACACTTTTAGATTGGGGGGCCACCGTGCAAAATTGTTTTTTCGCGCCTACGGCGCGAGAAACCACCTCTACGTCTGCAGTAGCATTAATCCAGCACTGCACAGCATTTTGCAGAAGCTTCAAAGGCTGAAGGAAAAAAAATAACACAAAATCAAGTAATGAGTGGGTAGGCCCTTTGCTAAAGGTGTTGCGACCGTGCCAAATTTCTTGCATTTAGTAGGGGAAGGGAAGGTAATTTGATACGGAAGGTAATTTGATACACCCCCCCCTACAGAAATGTACAAAAAATATTTGTCAAAAATATTGTCATTAGATGGAAGATCTGTGAAAATAATGCCTATAAAAATTGCACCATGCAGCTAACTTGTGCTTTTGTGGCATAAAATTGTAAAAGTGTGTTTTTTTGAGTATTTTTGTAAAATTTATAAGTCATGATTATTTTCGTCTGGAAAATTAAAAAAAAGTTCCTGAAAGATGAAACCAAACTCATTTGACAGTTCATTGATAAGGCTTCAAGGGCATGTAACGTTTTATCTGCAATGTGCATCCAAACATACAAAAATCAGAATTTTATAACTTTTTTTGAAAAAGGTAAATTGATACATGTGGAGAAGGTAAATTGATACAGTATATTAAATTCTTTTTTGTGACTGTAATAAATGTTATTGATTTAGTTGATTTAAATAAGTTAGTCTTTATTAACTACACCTGCTACTTTGGGAAACAACTATTATATAGGCTTTTGTAGGCCTAAACGCTATCTACTGTCAAGCGCAAAGCAGAACAGCGCAAAGCACCCTCCTTGAATAAGAACTCCAGCCAATCATCCTTCCCATGTCCATCCCACTGCAGAAGCTTTGCCGCACACATAGATCTCAATAGTCATCCTTGCACCCAGGCACACCAACCACATATTAAATTTTCATTTATTGCTTTGCTGTCAAAGGGGATTTCTGTGTTAGTTTTACTGTATCAAATTACCTTCCTGGTGTATCAATTTACCTTCCGTGGAAGGTAAATTGGTACATTTGAGTGATGTTTTTAAAATTTCAATTAAAAAAAAGTAACAAAAATAGAAAAATGAAAATGTTTTTAAAAAGTGTGTAAGGGATCAGACTTTCATTTCAGCCTAAAATCAATAGTTTGTGTCACGTAATTTTCTGTTAACCGGCAAAAATGTTAAAAGTGTATCAAATTACCTTCCCTTCCCCTAAACGATTTTTTTTTCTCGAGCATGCTTGAAGGGTCCTTGCTATGTCACGGCAAGTGATATCGCTTTTTTGCTTTGATAGTTTGAAATATTACATGGAACTAAAATGAGAACATACCCGTCTTATTAAAGGAGAAAATAAATTTCGATTCAAGGCGTTTCAAATATGAAGTTAATTTGCCAACATAAAGCCGGACTATAACATGTTCTGATCATAAACAAGCTTTTTAAATTAAATAGAAGAATTTCTCCGCAGCAGCTTCGTGCTTGCAGAAAGCAGTTGCGGTAACGAAACATTTGTATCCTACAATTTTGTAATAAACTATTGATTTATGACATTGCTAATTCCATTCAAACACAGTTATTGCTTAAAAGACCAAACAGACTTATTTAACTTACTTGAGTTGGAGTTCTCCAACGACTTATTTTGGCCATCATTAAAATCATTTTCGCGTCGGCAATACACAAACACATAGTGAAGAGTGAAAGATGTATAGAAAAAGAAATCGGTTTCCTCATCATAACGTGCCTTAGACGAATGCGAAATCTCCATCGAATCTTTTGTAACGTTGTTAAAGCCTTTTTTCGGACTGCACAGTTTGTTCAATTCGTCCACACAGTGATGTCGATTTTTGAAAGCGAACTTTAAGCATCCTGAAGCTTTTCCTACCTCAGTTGTTAAACGTTTGTCTGCAACAAATTACACAGAACGAAAATGCATTTACTGTAATTTCCATTTAGTAATAATATACACTGTTAATCAAGAGGGTGGAAATCTTGGGGTGGAAATGTCCATGGGCGGAAATCTCTTGCAGCAAGGGTAGAAAACAAAAAACTGATGGATATTTCCACCTTTTAAAATTTAATCCACCCTGAGTGGTGGAAACACACACGCTGTTCATGGAGAGGGTGGAAAGTTTGTTGAAAATTGATTAAAGGGTGATTATTTTTCGCGGAAAGGATGGAATTAAACAACGGATTGTACCACCAACCAAAAATTCGTTCACACATCTCAAAAGTGTGATAAGTACATTGTCAAAAGGGAAAACCTTGGAGTAGAAATTCATAGGTGGAAATCTCTCGCGGTAAGGGTGGAAAGCGTAAATAATGATGGATATTTCCACCTTTTATAGAGGGTATGATATTTCCAGTGGCTCAAACCTTTTTATTAATTGAAGGAGTGTGCCTGCCTTTGCACATCTGTGTGTATGAATGTGTGGTTAGATTTATTGTTATGGGGCGTTAACTGATTAGATGACCGCGTGTGGTCTTTCGCTATCATCCTAATTGTGTCATAATCTAACTAACAGCTGCAAATTCCAATGCATATTGTTTTAATGGTTTTGACAATTTCATTTACTCTGTTTGTTTGTATATACAAGGAGCTATTGAAACAAAACAAATTTACTTGGCGTGTAAGGTAAAAAGTACAACGAAAAAATGCAAAAACATGGAATTTATGAGATAAAAAAGCGGTCTACGTTATGGGGTCGGCACTTAAACATAAAGAAACAAATGAATCAATCAGAAATTGAAGGAACAGCGTTTCAACCAATCAGAAAGTTACAGGTAAAACAGAGAAAAAACGAAAACATTTCTGATAGAAAGTAAAACCAGTGAACGCCAGCATAGTCAGCCAGTGTGGTCGAGTGAAATTCTTTAAACAATTAAATCAAGAAATTGAAGTATTTTGGCCACATGATTCGCAATAATTCTATTCAAAGACAGCAACTAGAAGGAAAATGAACATCAAACGAAATAGGGGCGGACCACCAAGAATTTGGACTAATAATATTGAAGACTGGTCAGGACTTAATAACAAAACTGCAGTAGAAAAATCTCACAACAGGGAAACTTGGCGCTTTATTGCCTCCAACCCTCGACGAGAGGAAGGAACTTAATGATGATGATGGGCCTACTTTAATGTCGAATGTTTGTTCTTACGTGCGGCGTACACCTCCAATCTAATATGAAAACTTAAGATAAGTACTGTGTTGTATTTTGTGCAAAAGGTATTTATTGACAAATTAACTGAAGTCTACCACTAAGCCAACAATTATAGGCCTAATCTATTCATTCTTACAGCTGTTTTAGTTTTATGCAGAGCTAATTGAAATAAAATTTCCCTCTCTGTTACAACATAAATTGATGGAGTTTTTTTTTATCAATTTAGGATGAAAATTTTCTCAGAATGGACATTTTTAAGGTATTTTTTCGAATTAATTTTTGGGTAGTCTCTCTGGACACTCCTTGGGTGTGTCACCTTCGGCGACAAACCGTCAGGCTATAATAGACCCACCAACATCTGCAATTTACTTGTGCCCTCTCTCGAAATTGTATGCTGGCTACGACCCTGTCTTGTGGTTACATTTGGACCCAAAGGCTCAAGATAATTTTGGTACCTTGCTAAGGATTCCGGGAACTTGAAAAACTAATGTGTTCTTTTTACAGTGCTTTTGCACTCAAATCAATTCATTTTGGGGACAAATTTGTCCTAATTTTTGAGAAAAATTTTCTCTTTTTTGATAATTCTGTTAATACTTTCTTATGCAATTATTAGTTTTCTTGTCATCGTCATCGCATGCTGAAGCCGAGGGTCTACTCTTTTACCACAATGGTGTTCCATTCACGGTGTTCCCGGACTACACTGGAAGGCTAGTACAGCCAGTCTTTGGTTTCATTATTCAAGACACGCACATCTTTTCTATTAAGTGGCTTGAAGATGGTGCAATCGTTGATGTGGTCTGCGATCTGTTCCTCGACACCACATTCACAAGAGAGAGAGAGAGAGAGAGAGAGAGAGATAGAGAGAGAGAGAGAGAGAGAGAGAGAGAGAGAGAGAGAGAGAGAGAGAGAGAGAGGGCATTCTCCATTGGTGCATGTGGGTTAGCGGAAAATTCTGACGCTCGTATGAACACGATTGATGTAGCGTCAAGCCGATGTGATGGGTGTCAGCGTCTTTTATTGTAATCGTTCTTTTCTGAAGACGTGCCTATTGTTTTAAAGGTGTCTTTCTCTGAGGGTCCAAATGTTTTATTGGTTTTGAACCCAAAGTATATTCTCAACTCTGTGCACTTTATATATACTGCAGTTTTGCGTTAATAGATCAAGGCATAATATTGTAGATAAAAAGTTAATAATCTCAAAGGTTACGCCTGTGCGGCTGTGCGCAATACAACATTTTTTAAATTAAAATTACATTCAACTCATTTTACAATACATCAGCTTGAACAAATATATACTGACACTTAATATCTTACCATCCGGGAGAAGAATTTCGTCATTATCGTCATAGTCTTTAATACCATTGAAATGTAGAATCAATATAAACTTTCTGTCAAAGCGAGTTGCATTTAACTTCCAGCGCAAGCTCACTTTGTCAACTCCAGACCCCTCCGATTTACCAAACCTTTTAATTAATCCGATCTTAGCGTCGTATTCTATTGGTCCAAAATCTTTTTGTGCATTGCCTTTTCCACTGACCGTCAATGCTGTAAGAAAAATTCAAAAAGCATCTGTTGTAAAATTACTTCAGAAATGGATGTTAATCTTAACAATACAATATTTGCTTATTTGCCGCAACAAATGTCACACTAATACCACCCAATTTAACATTGTACTTCAGATGTTTCTAAACTAAACATTTTTTGTGTGAGCTTGAGGAAGAAGGTCAACGTTTTACCACCCTATGTGGGTCACCTATGTGGGTCCTATGTGGGTCTTTTTTCCGCCCCATGTGGGAGATATGTCTCTGGTGCTCACTGAAAAGGTATCAGAGAGCATACAGTTCGTCTTCTGTCTCTTCATCTAGGACAAGTTGCAAAAGTTATAATCTCACCAGTCACGATCGGCCGACGTAAGAAACAACTGGACTACATTATTGATGAGAAGAATTGGCTACTTTGAAACAAATCATCATCTGCAGTCGAAAGCTCCACATGCAGGAAGCGTCCATTTTTATGTTGGAAGTTAAATTGATTGAGAACCGTGGTTTTCGCGGAACATGTGGCGACATGTCTTCAGAAGTTGCTGAATTTTTAATTTGTTGACTTTTTAGTCTTTTATTTGTCCACGTATATACAGTATAAAGAAATGATACCTACCAAGGACTATGATGAACAGTTTTGTACATTCCATGGCTGACGATAAACAATCAAAAACGTTTTATAATCAAAGTTCTTGCATTGAGCTCTTCGGATAGTCTTTGTTGAATTTTATGTTCAACTTTTACCAATAATTTTGTGATTTATATGTAAACACGTTACATGCAAATAATAACCAAATGTAAATAAATTGTTTTGTATAAATTCAATCTACTGAAACGGTAAATGCATTGCTCCACGGACCTTTCGCTTCAGTAGGCTGCAGCCACGGTTGTAATTACAGGTAACTTATTTGCAAGTTTTAAAACTTAAAAGTTCTCCAGACAGCCATTTCATCTGGTCCAGATCTTTACCAGATCGGGTACGGATCTTACCAGGTCTGGAGCAGATAAAGTGACTGTCTGAGTTTCCACCTTTTTATTCTCGTTTGACCCTTGCGGCTGTTTAAAAATACCCACATCGGCTTTTTTAGATCATATTTTGAGCATTTATCTTGTAATTTGTACTTTCTACTTTATTAAAACCTTTCAGGTTAGAATCTAGAAGCTAAAATTTAGATGGATGAGATTTATCTCTAAGTGCTACATTTTTCCTCCGATTGAAAACCCTTGCAATTGATTGGATTGTTGTAACGAAATGCAAAATATTTTGACAGCTTTGACAGCTCAAATTGTTTGACAGCACGTGGCAGTAGTGGGAAAATCTTTTTACAAACCCAAACCAATAACTAAACAGCTTGAACAGTTTGTGGCAAAACTGAGCTTCACATTTTACAGTAGGCTATACATCGAGTTGTGTAATTGTATAATTGCTGAGTTACACAGTACACACCTGCAATACGCTACTTCTTAACTGTACAATACAGTAATTCGTAACTGATATACCGTACGCAACTACACATATTTTCCATGCTTTTGATCTTTCTAAGTCATTGTGGCGAAATAATATGGGCGCTTAAAACACGAGGTTTAACAAAGCGGCTGACCTTTCAGCATTTCATTTGTTTTGCGGCTATGGATCTCTAACTCTGAGTGCAAAGTTTTTTTTAGCATTCACGTAGGTTACTACAACTTCGAATTCTGACTTCACGCTATGCATAGGGCTGCAAAATGTGACTAAAACTACTGCCTCGTAATATCTTGAGGGCTTTGTTTGATTCAAGATACCCTTTAACACTGCACTTTTCAGCCATGCACAGTATACTAAGTTATGTAAGTGAGAAATGCAACTGCCGAATTTCCACAAATTGAAATATAATATTAACCATTAGGTTTACAAAGAAAGTTTTAAAGCATTCCAGTCTGCTGAAAGTGAACTGAACACATGAAATAACAATTTCAAACTACTGTTCTGACTAAATAAAACACAACTTCCTTAAAATTTTCACAACCTTTTCAGAGACCATTCTCATTTTAAATCTTAACTTCACTTCACTCGTGCAACACGGAAGTGCAGCTGGACCGAGAGAAAGCAACATTTTGCTGACATGGCAGTTTGTATAAGAATCGTTTATTCCTTTTAAAGTCACGTCTTTCCGCTCTTGTCTTTTGTTTATCTTTTTAACTCTGTTGGTTGTTGGCCCTATTAGGTATATATGACGTCATAATGTCTCGTCAAAGACGTTTGTTTTTGACACCAGTAGCTTTCGCATTTTTATCTTTCATCATGCCCAGCATCACAATTTGTGTCCTTCCTCTAGTTTGCTTTAATTGGTGCTACATAGCTCTCAACCTGTTATTATTTTATCTATTTTAAAATAGAATTTTTATGCGTGTTGATAATATCGAAGTTTGCTTTATTTGTTCGTTTGACGCATTTTTCAAATTTTCATTTTTACATGTGCTGCAGCGTTTCTTAACCTTTTCTTACTCTAGCACCCCTGTAAACAGGCCTGACCAGTCTAGCACCCCCTAACTATCGTTGACATACGACTACTACAGTGCTGGCCAAAGGTTTAGTAGAGTCCGAAATTTTGACATGCCTTCAGATCGCTGGCCTATATTTTGTAATGAAGTCTCTTGTTGTAACAAACTGTGCAGTTGTTTTAACGAAGTTGATTCAGGATTTGGTATTTGACTTTCATTCAACAACAGAAATTCAACTATAACCATACGTAAGTGAATCAACTATCTTAAAACATCAGCACAGTTTGTTAGGCGACAAAAAATACAAAATATACCGCCAGCGATCAAAACGCATGTCAAAATTTCGGCGCCGCCATTAAACTTTGGCCTGCACTATTGAAAAGAAAGCGATGTACAAATTGATCGTTTTGTTTATTTTTCAAAACTACTGTCGCCATTGGTGATAAAAGAAATAGGAAAAACCGAGAAAAGTGAAAGAACATGGGACAAACCTAAGCATACTTAATTTACCCAGCTGGGTAACTAGTTACACATGTATCAATGTGATTTCTGTTGTTGCTTGTGTGTGACCAATTTCTCTATTCGAGGTTTCGTGTTGGTCAAAGCCACTCTCATATCGTGGAACAACCCATGTTGAAGGCGGTTCCGGCCAATTGTTTTGATTTGGAGCATGGTGGAAAACGCCTTTTCACAGAGGTAGGTAGTCGGAAATGGAACGAGCAATTCCGATGCTGCTCGTGCTAATGCAGGATATGCTTTCAACTGATCACACCAGAAATCAGCAAGCGGAAGGACGAAATTTTGTCCGACAACTCTGATTCACCTGCATGTCAATCAGCTTCTCCTTTAGCCTATTATCATCACTCATGTCTACCTAGAAGGGCTGCTGTATCCACTCTGCATATGAGTGATTTGTAGGAATGTATTTTGCCATGGTGGTTTGTAGAAGCGAGAGGTGAGCAACAATATTACAACAAAGCACCCACCAGGTAAGTTCGCACAATCTACTCAGGATCAATTTGCGTACTTGACTGGAAGATGACTACAATAACAGCAAATCATGTAGGCTACTTCGAAACAGCAATCATTGATATGACAACTGCAGATATTGGCAGAAGGATAAAAAAATGTAGAAAAGTAAAATGGCATTTTTTGATATTATACTGCACGCATTTAGCACCCCCTACAGTCTATTCCAGCACCCCCAAGGGGTGCTAGCACCCCCGGTTAAGAAAAGCTGCTAGCTGAAGATGCTATTACTACAGCGAAATCGATTTTTAATAAATTACACTAAGAGGTTAGTTTGTTGTGCAAATGCCAGCATTTGATGAATGCAAAATAGCAGTAGGGTATAGGCTTTTACCTGTTATCATGTCGCAGTAGACTGTCATGTTTAACCAATTCTTCTCTTGTTGGCGTGAGTTTATCTTGCCATACACGTCCGCTCAAGTTGGCTACTTACTTTGTGACGATTTATCTTGCCATACACGTCCGCTCAAGTTGGCTACTTACTTTGTGACGATAGTCTGTGACATAGCGATCTATATACAGTTTATACACAGGCCTTGACAACTTGTGAACCAACCAGAGGCCTGACTGAAAGCCGATGTAATTTCGATTTTGAACTCTAGTTTAAATTTACTTCACATCCTTTTAAAAAAAATGATAGTTTTGAGAATCCAAATTGCCAAAGTGTGATCACTGAATCTTAAATCACCGCAAAACTCTTAATTTGACAATAAAAAAATTACAAATCTCTTCCCTCAACCAGTGTTGCCAGACGCTTTTTGGATTTGATGACAAATTTATGTTGAATTGTATGTTGGTATGATGAAATACAATCATTGTCATTTTCTGTAAATCTGTGTTCATTCGGAGTAGTCTGCTAAGTAATCAACAAAAGATTACGGATCATAATATAAGTTATATGCAGAACGTATCAATCAATTTCATTCGCTTTCATTAGCCATTAAACACCAGCTGGGTCAAAACCAAGCCGGTCAAAACTGGTTCTCCATTCAGCGAAACGGAAGCTTTTGTTGATATATTGCGTTTGGACAACCAACTGTCCTCAGTGGGCTGAGCAAACTAAACAAACTATACGGAAGATGATCTATCTGCTAGCTGATCGAAATCGATTTTTAGCTGTTTATGATTGAACTGACTCGTGTGAAAATAAATTCGTTTGTATTACTTTTAAGAACGTTGTCTTCTTCTTCTGGCTTTATTCCCACTTCAAGTGGAGTTGCCGGTGCAGATTACAGTCCTCCACATCACTCTGTCAGCAGCATCTTCCTCCTTCACTCCCACTATTTCCATATATTCTGCCACAAAATCTCTCCTTTTTCTTTTGGGCCCTTCTGGATTTCTTTTACCAACTTCCAATTATTCTTATTCTTCTCGCGAAATAGCCTTCGTCTCACCTTAAAGGGCGGGGAAACCCAAATTAACTTTGCAAGTTTTTTGTTTCAGCGTGATGTCATTGTGTACAACATGCGTTTTAGCAAAAAAAAAATCCAAATTTTGTTGCCCTCGTCTCGCTAAGGCCGCTTTTTTTTGATACCCGTTTGCGAGGTCTCGTTGCGCATCAAGCTGTGATGCTGTTCGCTGTGACGTCACAAGGTACATATAGTTGTGGCCAAAAGTTTAAGACCAGACTTGATTTATGACGATTTTTGCATTACTTCAAAATACTGCATCAGATATAAGATGATGCATAAAGATGATGCAACTGAAACGATATATGATGCAGTATTTTGAAGTAATGCAAAAATGGTCATAAATCAAGTCTGGTCTTAAACTTTTGGCCACAACTATATGTACCTTGTGACGTCACAGCGAACAGCATCACAGCTTGATCCGCGTGAGACCTCGCAAACGGGTATCAAACAAAAGCGGCCTTAGCGAGACGAGGGCAACAAAATTTAGATTTTTTTTTTGCTAAAACGCATGTTGTACACAATGACATCACGCTGAAACAAAAAACTCGCAAAAAGTTAATTTGGGTTTCCCCGCCCTTTAAGACGTGACTCAACCATTTAAGGGGTGTCTCTCTCAGCTTGTTGGTTTTGAATCGTTACCCCGGACTGAGAAAGCCTTGATTGGTTATTCCTGGTAGTTTCGCATACTTGTAGAGGCTCTTAACACAGGGCCGGTTACCGAGATTAGCAAAGTGAAGTTTTTCTATTGTTGAAGTGTTGTTGCTGGGGAATTATTCCATCCACTAGGTGCCGCTGAATGGAGAGCAGTCCTGAAATGCGTTGCTCAAGCGCACACCCCGAGAGTCGAACCAGCGCGGCGTGATCTTGAGCCGAGCGCGTTACCACTGAGGTAACGAGCTTTCAGCTGTCCGACTTGCATTCGTTCTCTGATGATTTCATTTCTTACTCGGTCCTGCTTTGGTTAATGACTGTCTTAAAGTTTTTAACATTTGCAGTTTGTTCTTAACCGCATCTGGTATTGCGTCATCAAAACATGAATCACAAATGCCGTTTGTTGAAAACGCTGCATGGTGTCACTCAAGAACTATTATATATTATTCAAAATTATTTGTGTTTTCGAAACAAAAATTATGCAAAATACAGTCTGGTTTAATGCGCCACGAAAAATTGGTATACGAAAAATTTTGGATATCTCTTTCTTTACTGTTCTTGGAAACATTGAGCTCTACTGAGCCATCAAATCAGCCTTTTTTTACATTAATTCCATGTATGTAAATGTTAAAGTCAAAACCATCTCGCAAAAAAACTTTTTATTCTGTGAGTCTATTTGGATTTGCTCAGTCAGGCAAAATTTGTGATACCCTTTTAAGTGGAAGAGAAAGTGACATTTTGCTGCAAAGTTGAAATGACGAGACTGCTCAAGAGTGTGCCAAAGCCTCATGCGACAAGTGACGTCATCTTGCTGAAGCTTATTAAACGGACTTCCTGGTGACAACAACACAGTCTGCATTAGTTAGTTGTTTTGAATTTGTGCGAAAAATAACGTTTTTTAAGTTTGATACTTTAGTTCAGGCTTAGTGCACCTTTAAAGCAGTTTTTGTGGCTTGTAATTAACGCAATATAATGTTGAGTAATAACAATGCGCAGTTCAAGATCAGATACCGAAAAACTAAGAAATGCCTGTATTTACGGCTATGCAAAGTTGGGCTCTTACAGTGGTAGCCTATGTGTTACTAGGGATTTGAGGTTTTGCTTTTGACAAGACAACTAAAAATATACTGGAGTTAATTTTAGTTAGCCTATTAATCAAGGACTAAATTAGCAGCTTGCCCATTGCCCTTGCCCTTGCCTTTGCCCTTGCCCATCTGTTTACGGAATGCATTAAAACAAGACAAATTCCTTCTAACTGGAAGAATGCTATCATCATACTTCTTCATAAGAAGGGAGACCAAAAAGACTTGGGAAACTATCGTCCGATTAGTCTTTTTCCAACAATTTACAAACTTTTTACCCGAGTAATTACCAACAGAATTGCTAAAGATTTGGACTACCACCAACCGAGAGAACAAGCAGGTTTTAGGAAAGGGTTTTCAACCATGGACCCCTTGCATACTATCAACCAATTAATTGAAAAAACAAACGAATATAACATCCCACTCTGCCTTGGACTAATAGACTATAAAAAAGCGTTTGACTCTGTTGAAACATCAGCTGTCATTTTAGCATTGGAAAAACAGGGAATTGGCCAATCATACACTCAACTTCTCAAAAACATTTACGCGAAAAATACATCTATAATTCGGCTGCACAAAGACTCTGAACCATTTCAGATTCAAAAAGGGGTACGTCAAGGTGACACAATATCTCCAAAACTTTTTACAGCAGCCTTAGAAGAAATTTTTAAGCAACTTAACTGGGAAGAAAAAGGAATCAAAATTGATGGTGAATACATAAGTCATTTACGTTTTGCTGATGACATCATCCTTATATCTGAGCAACCTAAACAACTACAAACAATGCTAAGTGAACTCAATACAGAAAGCAAAAAGATTGGTCTTCATATGAACTTTAACAAAACGAAAGTTATGTTTAACAAACTGGCAGACATCGGCAACAATATTCTTTTGGACGGAGCGACTATCGAAAAAGTTGATCACTATATATATCTTGGCCAAAAAATTACAACCAACTCCAATAAAGAAGATGAAATCAAAAGAAGAATATCACTTGGATGGCAAGCCTTCGGAAGAGCAAGTTCGATATTTAAGTCAAAACTGCCTCTTTCTCTCAAGAAACAAGTCTACGATCAATGCATCCTTCCAACCGCTACATATGGTGCAGAAACTTGGAACCTTACAAAGAAATTAACACTTAAACTAAGAACTATGCAGAGAGCACATGAACGAATCATGATGGGTTTAACATGGCGAGATAAAAAGACTGCCGAATGGATCAGAAATCAAACGAAATTACGAGATATATTAAGCACAATCAAGAACTTAAAATGGTCCTGGGCAGGTCATATAGCAAGATATCAGGACAATAGATGGACTAAAAAATTAACAACATGGACACCACGAGAAACTAAAAGAAAGAAAGGAAAACCAAAAGTGAGATGGAAGGACGACATTGACAAACAATGCAATACAACCAATTGGTACCAACTAGCACATAATCATGTAAATTGGCATGAAAAGGGGAAGGCTTACGCTCTGCAGTGGGCTCCCACAGGCTGAAAATGATTATGATGATGATGAAATTAGCAGCGGTTCGTGATATCGTAATTGTAAATGTTTTCTTTTTACTTGCGACAAAGACCTAACATATATTTGGCAGCACAGTAGCTTAATTATGTTTACCAGACGCTTAAAGTTGATTTAAAACAGAGTGTATTCAGTGAGCAAAGTGGTATGAAACCCAATAGTTTGTAGTAAAGAGATTGTGGCCATCATAGCACAGTTCACAGTTTATTATTGGTCATCATCAGCTTTTTTTCAAAAGTATGTTTCTGACCACATCCACATGTGTGTAGCAAAACTACAGTAGCCTCCAGTTTACACAACCACGGAAACTAACGTCTTACACTATGTCGGCAACTTAATTGAAGCTAAAAATTACTGAATCTTAGTTACAGCCGTTGATACGCGATGTGTGTAAAAATAAACACTTTCCTTTTTGTCATCATTTAGTGATAAAGCAAAAGCTAATTGTGCTGCTCAAAACGTGGAGTTTTCAGTATATTGAAAAGTAGATCGGATTGTATGTCTTCACTCGACTCCGATTGTATGTCTTCACGTTGATCTCAGCACTATACAAAACAAACGGTGACAGTGCAGTCTTACAGACACCCAGCTGAATGCATTATTACTTGGAAGGAACTTCATTGCTAAGTATTAATATAAAGTGTATTTTCATATAGCGTTGTGTCCATGTTAGATACTGTATACGTTTCTTACAACGCTTTACCAAGCACACATTTTCAGTGGAGCTTAACAGAGTAAGATTTTTATTATTGTAGTTTACTCGAGGCCCAATAAAAAAAACTTGTAAAATTTGAAGTCAATTTTCCACAAAATTTTACCGAAACTTTAAAAATATAAAGAACATTTTATAACTTGTAGGCTACCTCACACAAAAAACGCTCGTTTACAGAGAGCTGCAAGAAATATCGTTGTGGCAGCAATTTTTCTCATTTTTGTAAAATCAGGGTAGGCTACTCAAAGCAGAAGTGTATTATCGCAATTTTGATCTCGCAAAGCGGTTCACAGCTGGTCAACATTAAATTAATAACTTGATTTGACTCATGTGACGTAGTAAAATAAAAGTAGCTGTCTTGTTGGAATTATGATAGGGCGCCTGCTCTGCACTTGAGAAGTCACCCAAAACAATAGTGTTAAAACAATGAGGAATACTACAAGTTCAAATGATAATAAAATTTTCTGCCATTTTTATAAAGTAATAAAAAAGCTGATCAGTCGTTGTTGTTGTTGTTAACTTCTGTCATCGCCGCCACTAGACTACTCGAGAGGCTGAATACAAAAAAGCTTAAACCATAGCATAGAACGAACTGTCCAAACCATCGACTTTTCACAATCAAGCCGTTAAGCATAGAGCACCACTATAGCCTCACTGGGCATTCAGCATACCCTTTTCGCCAGCGCCCCTCTTCCACAAATGCCATCGCCTCTCAGATAGTGTATGACAGGTACTTCAAAATTAAAGAGAATATTTTGCCCCATATTGAAGCAAAAGGAGTATTCGCTCCGTGACAAGTGAAAATACCGCAAGACCGCCCGATGGCGAGTCAAGACCGCCCGATGGCGAGTCAAGACCGCCCGTTGCCGAGTCAAACCCCTGAAGTCTTTTCAGAGAAATATAGGCTAAGGTTTGTTTTGAGCTTATATTCTGTTAACCCTGCCCACGTCCTGGTCAGGTAGATTCCTTTTTTACTTCAAGATCTAAAACGTCCATAGTGGAGCTTTAGTACAGTAGTTGCGATTCTTAAGCCTCACAAGCCACAGACAGACCGAAGAAGCAATTGTCCAATATCCCTCCTCTCTGTTCCTATCAATTTTCTTTTTCAACGGTTGATCTATGTCCATGTCAACCCAATTATCAACCTTCTCTTTCAGGCAGAGCAAGCTAGATGGAAATCCACTGTAGACCATGTCGCCCTTTTGGCCCAAGCCATCAAGAATTGCTTGGAGGCTGAGAGAAAGTCGACGCTCTTTTTCTAGACTCTGCTGCTTGCGACACTGTATGATCCCGTGGATTTACTTGCAAGTTGCTTCCAGATATACATATGGTCAATATGATCATAGAGCTTGTTATTAGAAGCTTCACCTTCGTCATCGGCAGCTTAAGACGAAGTAAACTTCCTGTTCTTGATTATCGCTTGAAGTATTTTGTCCCACAGAGATTAGTGCCGCCTCGATCGCTCATTTGGATAGCGCCTGACTTCATGAACGAAGAAGCTTCAAGATCAAGCCGCAGTGGGGATGTGCACTTGAAATGCTCTCCATTCAGCGGCATCTAATAGATCGAATAATTCCCCGGCAACAACACTTCAACAATCGGAAACTTGATTCTGTCAATTTCGGTGACCGGGCCTGCGTCAGTCATTCAAAGCCTCTACAAGTATGCGAAACTGCCATGATTAAGCTCTGCAAGAAGCTTTCCCAGTCCGAGGATAAACATTCAATCAATCTTCTGTTTAACATCTACATCCATGACCTGCCAGGCACAGTCTTGTTAGAAGGCTGTGTAAAGAAATAGCCTAATGTGAAAATTTAGGAACAAAGTTTTGTAGACGATTTCATTGTGGGCGGCATTTAATCTCTAGAGTCTAGAATTTGAAATACGGTACGGTCTTTGCCGTAATGCTAAAGCTTCCCTCTGTAAGTTCTGTTAGATGTTTTACTAATTTTGTTTGCATCTATGTAGGTTGCTTTATTCTGAGGTTAGGTCTTCTCTGACCTCCAAGGTTGCATATGTTCATCAAGATTGAAACCATTCTATCATAAAAGTGACTCTAAAAATTATTTTGAAAATTGCTCTAAGTGCTTGCTCACCTGGACGTCACAATGTTTGTCAAAATCATCATTCTTGTATGTGCAGGTAAGAATAAAATGCAGGTGTTTCCAACATGTGCTTTTCCAGGTTATGCGTCTATTCAAAGCCGATAATTCAAAGTGGTAAATTCAAAGCCGATAATTCAAAGATAACAATTCAAAGCGGTCGATTGAAAGCCGATAATTCAAAGACGACAATTCCAAGCGGTCAATTGAAAGCCGACAATTGAAAGCCGGCAGTTCAAAGTTGACGATAATTAATCCGCTTGATTGGAAAAGTCAATAATTGAAATTAATTAATCTTATTGTGATGTGATAAAAGTGCGAGCTCGTACTGTACTCAAAAGTCCATCGTTTTGCAATGCTGAAGTTAGTCAGAAGTCGAACAAGGAGTAGTATGGATGTTTCTTTCACGAAAACGGAAAGAGGAAGGAATAAAGCATGCCATGGCGGCTACTGCTATAATCACGACAGGGATACTAAGCTTGATGAGGGGTTAAGCTTCTGGTTATGTGAAGAGTATTGGAAGGAAAACAAGTGCAAAGCAAGAATGCTTGTCTGCAATGAAAAGGCAGTGAAATTTGTTGGAGAACATAACCACGCTCCAAATGGTCAGCGTAAGCAGGTTTTGGACGTTTGTGCCCAGGTTAAGTTGCAAGCAGCAACGTCTTACGCTACAACTCAGCAAATCATAAAGGCGGCAACAGCAGATTTGCATCCAAATGCAGCAGCTCAAATTCCTGAGGAACGTGTTTTGAAACGCAACATTCAGCGAGCCAGAAAGCAAGTACAAAATATTCCTGTGGAGCAGTCAAATGCTGAAGAACTGGTAATTCCATTAGAATTCAAGAAATTGGATGATGGTACTGTGTTTCTGCTTTATGATTCTGGGCCTGGAAATGATCGCATATGCATCTTCAGTACCCAGCGTAACCTTGAACTTCTCTCTCAGAGTCAAAGCTATTTCTCTGATGGAACGTTTAGCACAGCTCCAAGCCATCTCTTTCAACAGCTATATACCAACTATTTTCTGTTAGAATTGTCGGCTTTTGGTATGTAATTAAATTGAAACTGTTTTCTTATGAACTATTTTAGGTTTGAATTGTCGGCTTTTCTCTTTTCCTTTCTGTTGTGTTTTTTGTTGTTAATATCAGATTTGAATTATCGGCTTTTAATTGACGGCTTTGAATTTTCGTCTTTGAATCGTCGTCTTTGAATCAACGGCTTTGAATTTTCGTCTTTGAATCATCAGCTTTGAATAAACGGCTTTGAATTTTCGGCTTTGAATTTTCTGCTTTAAATTGTCGTGCTACCGCTTTTCCATGTGCTCATTAAATTTATTTACTGATTTACGTATGCCTACTGCATTGCATAGACTATATATGAAAGGACCATCAATTCAATCTCTAAGGGTTGTATGTAACAACAGAGCATTATCAAAGGACAAAGAAAATCGAGTGATTAAACTGATAAAAAATTTTCTCCTGATGACCAACCGCAATCCGCTGAGTATTATTGATTAGCTTAATTGATCTTTCACAAATCCTTTGTTGGTGCATTTACTCTCGAAGATCATAACATCTCGATAACTGTTGTATCGAAAATCTGGGTGGAAGTTTGTGTTGCTACAAAACTTGTACTATCAGTCTTCGTTGGTGCGATCTACCTCGTTCCGTCATATTAGGCCGGATTAGTGGGGCTATGACATCAAAGCAGAAAGATTGAAAAATGTGAAATGCCACTGCTGAAATATATTGTAGTATTGAAATAAAACCGTTTGAACAGCTTTATATCTGACATTGAAAAATTTCGATTGGCCGAAATTTTAATAATCAACGTCGGACTACTCAGTTGGGCTTTCCGACAATCCTTTGTTTATTATTTAACACTTTGCTCCTCAAAGGGAGGCCAGATTTGGCCCCCCCCTCAAATTTCCTTTAATTATTTGAAGCACAGTAACGCCATGCACTTGGTTTTTCTTGACTTTTCCTAAAATTGCCTGGCGAATCTGATGATTATAAATTTGATGCTAAAAGTTGTGTAGTTTTCTTGTAAATTCAAGATTTTAGTGAATTTTTGCTATTTCTAGCTAACTTCCAGCAAAGCGTGAAATGGATTACATTGCGATAACAAGCCATAAGCTCATAATTGCTTCGTGCATCGATATGCGCGAGCAGAGAGAAGCATCCTCTTGCTTTTCTTTGTTTGGTTTGACCTCAATAATACAAAGCGCGTTATTTCTTATGCTACAAAGAAAAGCCAGTGATCGCAAAGCTGTTAATTAGAAACAATAATAGCAGTCGTTTTTTGCGTAATCAGCTCTACAAAGAAGAATAGCAATCTACGATCAAAATAGTAGGCTATGAAGGCCACAAACTATTCAAAACAGTTGTTTCAAGCAGATAATATTCATTGACGAATAAAAAACGTTACAATAAGAAATCTTCTCTTGGGTAAAGACACGAAAACCTGGTTTCGAAATAAACGTTCTATGGAAATGCTCTCATTGACAAAACTTGCAATTGAGGAAATGTATCACTGCAAATGCTTTTGGGAGAAGCCGGAGAAATAGCGTTTTTGCAAACAGTAATTGTGAGATACACTCAAAATTGTGAGATAGGCTCCATTTACACGTAGCAGCTAACTCGATGGCGTCCCTTCCCTGCTTTATGTCGCCTACTTGTTGTTATGTCCTGTATTTTTGTTTCACAGTGCACTGTGTTTTGTTCCAAAGAGCGCAAAATAAAGATGATAATGCCTCATCTACATTACAAAATATTTTGTAATGTACAAACAAAATGTACAATGTACACAATGTACATTACAAAATATTTTGTAATGTAGACGAGGCATAAAGTTAGGCGTCACATAAGACAAACAACAAATCAGCTTTCTTCTTCATTGATTCAACATCTGAATACGTTGCCCCAATGTATAAGAGGCCGGCTATTGTGAAGACCCGCCATTTATAAACGATCCGATTATACCAAAAGTGGAACAAACTTGTGGATCAAAGAATGAATAAACAATGCTGAGAAAACTAAATCTAAGTGACGAACAATACCGATGTCTTCATTTATCTTGGAAAAATGCTGCCTAAACTTATCAACAAAAAATACTGTAAATAACGGCAAGGATCCCGAAAGCAGAATTTGCTCGACTTTGGCATGGATTTAGTCAGACATCTAATAATTCCACACATACAATAACGGGCTCTCAACGGCTGTAAGATACATAATAATCAACCTGGTTCTGGACGATTTGTGTAACAGTTTAGGGAAGACACTACTTAAAACGATGCACCACACAAAAGATTTTCAATGAAGACTGAGTCTAAAAACCGATGTGGATTGTGCTGCACAATAACTTCAAGTTTAGGACAGAAGAGGCAGAAAATATCACGATAAAAATAAAGACCTTGTGGGAAATTTTCGAGAATCATAACACGATGCAAATACCATAAACGCTTAGTTTGCATGCTGCTCTAAGCTGGCCGGCAACCACAAAGGTAGACAACACAGGCAGTTTATAATTCGATAACAGCGCAATAAACATTATAAATACGTAAACCGACAATTTTCTTTTACAAACGTTTTACGTCTAATAGTAAATTTTCCCACAACAATTTTTGTGAAGCGCTTGCAAACCACGGTTTTGTAAAATAATTCATCATTATTATTTTTTACTTCTCAGATATTGTAAAACGTCATCAGCAAAATCACAAAAAATTTTTTCATTACTTCAATGTAGTAGGCCTAAGAATTTTTTATAGAATTGTAGCCACGTTGTTTCAACAAAGAAGCCATTTTTGGAAATATAAAGTTATAGAAAATAATTTGCAATCATGCAAATGGTTGGAAAGAATCTAGGAAGTCTTCTCACAATCTGGCACAAAGTGATTATGTTTATTGTATCTCTGCAAAATGTTTTACGACAAACTTTGAAACTTCGTTATAATCATTATTATCTTTGAAGTCAAAAGTTAATTTTTTTTGGCCAGAAACATAATCACTGCCTTGCTGATGTTGTCGCCTTTACGCGTATTTTTTGTGCTTCAAACAATAAGGACCCAGTCAGCAATCCAGTCTATTTACATTGATTCAACATTTGTAAACGTTAAATTTATGTAGATTTGCTGACTGTGGGTTATTTCACATTTCCTTTGTTTACGCATGTTCCTCAATTCGCTGTTGCATTGTTTCGACGCTGGCGGACTAAAATTGTATTTTCAAATTGATTGACACAATCTTCAATAAAAAGTGGGCTTCGAACTTAGCTTTGTTGATGTAAATGCTGTATTTTTTGTGGATGTAATTTATGAGTCATGTTTATAAACACCCGTAAGCGAAATGACTTATGATGGAGCCTGCATGATATTTGTGATGCGACTTGACACAAATCCACAATTTCAAAAGCACCTAATTTGAACTTAGAAATTTCAGATAATTTCAACAACTTGTTCAATTGTCTTCTCTCTACTAAAAATATTCATACTACAAACTCAATTGTAGACCTAAAATACACAAACGAAGATGTAAACAGCTATTCAAGCAGGCTAAGGTGTAACTTATGAGAAATTTGGTTCCATAAAACTAGAAGCTAGCCATGAGTTTCGGAATGCATTAGTTTAGGACAAAAATGTAAGACAACAAACGCAGTTTTGTTTTTTTTCAAATTCGTGTAACAATATTACTCTGATTGTAACTATTTTAGAATCAGTGAGTAGCTTACAATAAGATTTGCTCGCAAATCTTTATCAATGCAATGATTCGGCACACCGCACACACACTTCGTGCAGTCGATTGAGCTCTTTGTTATTCAGAACTTTGCTTGAAATCGGATTAGCATGGTAATTAAATAGCGGCAAGATAAATCAAAATTGTCGTTTTTGGGTACCTTTGCAAAAATTGAAATATCAAGTTTAACATATAAAATTTCAAAATAATGACTTTTCAAACTTATAGACAAATGATTTGTTTTCACACCAGTGCAACTTCTGTTGAAATAGCACCAGCGGATAACACGTAACAGCTGATTGAATTTGATCCAAAAACGGCCCCCCCTTGAGCAGTTAACTTCCAAAAAAACGTTGAAAAGCAAAGGGTTTGGACGTCGATTTTTCTAGACGTAATACCTTCAGTGTTAATCAGAGGATGAAGGTTCACCCTTTTACCGCCCCAGAGATGCCCTGATGTGTCTCTGTTGTCATCACGTAATTACCAAGCTGAAATAAGCAAAGGAATTGCAAATGACTGATAATATGTACATGATGTCATCCTAAGTACCAGCACAATTGGCATTTCTTTTATAAACCGTAAAACACGCTAAGCGTTATTTTCTTTCTTGTAGCCTATAGAAATATAAAATTCTATTTCTAATTAGTTGCTGGGTGTTTGGCTTTTAAAATAAAAGTAGGGTATATCTAATAGCCTAGAGGTTCTCAAACTGTGCGTCGTTTCAACTTTTCAAGAGCGTCACGCCATGACTCCGTTTTCTATCTTAGATACAGATATCAATATCCCTTGAAATGTGCATTCGAGTTCATTATACGAATTTAGCACAACTAGAAAACTAGAAACTATACCAATTCTCACTTCGCCGGCAGACAAATGAAGGCTTGAGACACAAATAAATAAAAACTATTGATTTTTTTATCGCTGGATGCGTCGCAAGTCCAGCAAACTTTTCAAAAAACGTTGTAACGAAAACAGTTTGAGAATCACGTCTGCTATAACCAATTTACTTTGAAACACTGAAGTTTTTCAAATTTTTTTAAATATTTTCCTAGAACCATGGATATACAAAGATATTCATATTGCAGATTTAACGTAAAGTAATTCCTAATGAGGACACAAGTACGTGTCCATAACTTTTTAGTTTACTTTTAATTATGCTAAACTTCTTTCTGTCATAAAATATGGTAAACCTGTTGAAGTTATTATGTTTTGTCAGTCTATGGTTCAACAAAGCAAACTCTCTACCAAAGCTTTCTTTTCCTAAAAATCTTATAGGCTAATATTTTTACCATGGCAGATGTTTATATTCGGTGGAGATAGCCTACATGGACTCCCTTTCTTTTCAGGATTTTGTTTCGAAAACGTTGGATGTCAAATTCCAATGCTAGTGAACGATACCTTTCGCTTTCTACAATTTCGAGTTCAGAATAATAACTCCGAATATTACCAACAATGGGAGTTTAAACAACCTGATAGTGATGTAACATTCGCCATGTTTTTGCTGCAATTCCATTTAACTCGAGAAGGAGACAAAATCACGTTACCTGATAGTGAGTAACAGTAACACGTATGTGCCCTAGCTTTAGAAATCTTAAGCAAAACTCAATGTGGAACAATCAAAGCGTCATTCAAACTTTACTTTTTTCTCAGCAGCTCCAGTTTAGCACGAATGACGAAGATAGACATGTGTTTTGCCTGTGTGTGAATTCAAGGGTTCTTCAGCTTTGTAACATTAACGTTTGTCAAAGATTTCTTGTCAATCAATTGAATCAAATACCTGTTGGTGATTCTGCACTACTGGCACTTAGCCACTGGTAATAACAAAGCATTCATTTTGCATCATAGAATTTTTTTTATCATTTTAGGACAAATGTTGCCAACACCAGTATCAAGAAGCAGAGGGACAGACTGCTGGAGATATATTCTTTCAAGCAACGTGACATCGTGTTGTCAGAATCAATTAGAAAAAATCTATTGCCCTAGAAACAACGTCACCGAAAAAGCACCAGGAAGAATTTTTCTCTCAATAAATACTACCCGTGCTTCACAAGGTAGACAATACTTTCGAACTCGATTACAGTTCACTTCATTATTTGTGCCTTGCCCTGTCTGCGACACCCCTGGTAAGTTTGCATTTATAACTTTAGCATGATTTGTTTGGTTTGAGAAAGCAAACTTTTTTTAGTTAATGAAACAAAGCTTTATATCATCAATGATTCCTTGAAAAAATGGCATTAAGTTTATAGACTTTTGGTTAAAAATAATTCACAACACATAGACCTGTTTCTATGCGTCGGGTAAGCAAGGTTTAAGGAAGCCCATCTTTGTATTCAGTTTCAATGCTTCAACTAAATCTTAACCAAATGGATGTTTACTTGAATATGACACCTTATTTTTATGTGCTTACGAAAATGCACATAAAAAAATTTCAAACAAAAGTTTGCTTTGTTTCGAAATTGTGAGAAACAGAGTAGACTTTTCTCTCCAATCAACAAATATCCCCATACAACTGCAAACTAAATCAGTCTATTACTGGGTTGTAGAAACCTTAGGTTCGCTTTAGTATGATTTAATGATAGACAAAACCAATAGATAAAAATATTTAATGATAGATAAAAAAATTTTAACGTTTTTATTGGCACAAAATTAAAATGTTTCAACCAATCAAAAGAAATATGTGAAATCAAAAACATCAGAGTCTTTGAAATGCTTAAAGAAATCAAAAGACTATATTTTAACAACTTTACTTGCCATTGGGATGGAGTAATTTGCTCCTCAATCTCTACTTGGTTATGCTTCTCCTTGCATTGAGTAAATAGTTATTAAGAGAGTAAGTGATTGTAATTTCTATGTAACCTATTCTACTGTAGATCAAATAAACATATGCAATAGATTGAGTTTCGCTTTTAGCAGCATGACCGTTGCTTACTTCACAATGTAGATATTAACGTCCGGTTTTAGCCTGATGCTGTGAGTTCGCTGTGGTAATAGCGGATTGCACTAGCTCTCGAAACAACACTCAACAGACAGCAGCCTCAAGCCAAACAAAAGAGCCGCATTAGAACGATTCACTGACTTCAACACCATTCGTCATAGCACATAACGAGAAAACTGTGTTTCGAGAGCTAGTGCAACTCGCTATTACCACAGCGAACTCGCAGCATCAGGCTAAAACAGGTCTTTGAAACCTACATTGTGAAGTAAGCAACGGTCATGCTGCTAAAAGCTAAACTCAGTTTATTGCATTAATGTTCGCAAAGCCGGAGCCGCATGCGTCTCTCTAGCTCAGTGGTTCTCAAACGGTGTGCCCGGGCGCACTGGTGCGCCCCAGAGGTTATCTAGGTGTGCCCAACAGCATTCCTAAAAAAGTATTCTAATAAGAAAAACAAAAAGAATAGTTACCATATTAGATCAATTTTCTTATCTGCTCCTTCCGTTTAACATCATTATTACGATAATTTCAGGCACGGTCGCAGACATTCGGTAAAACTTGTATTTGTTGCTCACAATAGCAATTGTCTATTGTTGCTCACAATAGCAATTGTCTATGTGTGTTTTTTGCTGTTGGAGTAGATTCAGAATGTAATTGTAAAGCAGAAAGAAATTGCTAGTTGCTGAGTTAGTGTTCAAAGAAAAGGTGGTAGAGGTGTTAATAGTAGTGTGCTGTAGGTAGTCATTAATGAAGTATAGTAGTAAATAACTGTAATGCGGATTTTATAGTTAAGAATAAATTTCGTTGATGTAAATATCTTTTTTTTTAGAAAAATTTACTCTTACATATGGATAAGTTTCTTAAGAGAAAGCGTGACATTGATGAAGTTGACGCCGAAAGTGACTAAAATTTAAGTGTAAAAAAATGTACTAGTAAGAAAGCAAAACCACGACCGACTCGTAAATATGATGATAGCTATCTAAGTTTTGGGTTTTCCTGGATCGGAAGTCATGATAATCCTTTGCCTGTATGTTTAGTTTGCGGAATGAAGATGGCCAATGAATCAATGGTCCCTAGTAAACTTGCTAAACATTTTAAAAAGAAACACTTTTATCTACAAGATAAACCCATAAGCTATTTTCAGAGAATGTCTGAGCAACAACAAAAAACAGCAAGTTCCTTTAAGAGTATAGTGACTGTATCTGATAAAGCTCAAATTGCTTCTTACCAAGTCTCTGAACGGATTGCTCAAAATATGAAAGCTCATACTTTAGGTGAGTCAATTATTTTGCATGCTTGCAAAAAGATTGTCAGTACGATGTTAGGAAACGAAGCAGCATTAAAAATAAGCAGGATACCTCTGTCAGACGATACTGTTCGCAGGCGTATTCTGGAAATGTCTTCTGATATTGAGAAAAATGTAAGTGGTAATAAACTCCACTCTTCAGATTTTGCTCTGCAAGTTGATGAAACTACCGACATTACCAACAAGGCACAACTCATAGCATTCGTTCGTTTTATTAACGAAAACGAAATAACAAACCAGTTTCTTTTTTGCAAAGAATTAAGTGTGACTACTAAAGGTGAGGACGTTTTTAACATTCTGAATGACTACCTTGATAAGTGGCAGTTATCGTGGAAATCGTGTGTAGGTATTTGCACAGATGGAGCACCTTCTATGGTAGGTTGTATCAAGGGACTTGTATCTTTTATAAAGAAGAAAAACGAGAATGTTATTGTAACTCACTGCTTTCTGCATAGAGAGGCCTTGATGTCAAAAACCTTAGGAGAGAATTTAAGAGAGGTCTTAGATGAAGTTGTTAAGATGGTAAACTTTATAAAAGTAAGACCTGCAAAATCGCGGCTATTTGAAAAAATCTGTACCAATATGGAATCTCAACACAAACGATTACTTTTACATACCGAGGTGAGGTGGCTATCAAGAGGCAAAGTGCTTACTCGTGTACACGAGTTAAGACAAGAACTTCTTGTATTTTTTGAAGCAATGAAGCAGTCACATTTTTGTGACCTCTTGCAGTGTAAATTTTGGATTGCTAAATTACAATATTTGGCAGATATATTTCAGCATCTCAATATTTTGAACACCAGTATGCAAGGAAAAGGGCAAAACGTTCTTACATCCACTGACAAGATAAAAGCGTTTCAGAAAAAATTACACGTTTGGAAAAGTGCAGCGATTAAAGGTAGTTTAGAAATGTTCCCATTGGTAACTAATACTTGCAAAACTGAAATCCTTCCACTTGTAATTGAACATTTATCAACTTTAGAAGAAAAAATGAATTTTTACTTTCCATCACTTAACACTGCGCAATATGACTGGATTAGGAATCCTTTTTTAGAAAGTACCTCTGAATATAGTTTAACACTGACAGAAGAAGAAGAACTGGCAGCTGTGTCCACAGGTCGTGGATTGATGATGAAATACAAAGAGTGGTCTTTTGAAGCTTTTTGGATTTCTATCAGAAAAGAACATGTCGCGATATCTAAAAAGGCACTGACTGTTTTATTGCAATTTTCAACGTCATATTTATGTGAACTTGGCTTTTCTACCCTCGCCACAATTAAGTGTAAAAAGAGAGGAACTCTGCAATGCATCAATGAGGAAATGAGAGTTTGCCTCTCAAACATAAGACCGAACATTGAGAAAATCTCACAGGCTCATCAAGCACATGTTTCCCATTAATAAAAAGATAATTTCTTTATTTTTGAGTTTTATTGATTTGACTTAATTATGACATTTTAGTGCATTTTTATATAAAGTGTGCCCAGAATTATTTGTAGTATTGTAAGTGCGCTTAGACTGTAAAAAGTTTGAGAACCACTGTCTAGCTTCTCTAAAGTTGATGATGGTGGTATTAGTGCCGTATTTCACATTATTTTCTAACAACATAGTTATTCATCATAGCACATGCCTAGAGAATTGTGTACCGAAAGTTAATGCAATTCGCTACTACCACAGCAAACTCGTAGCATCAGGCTAAAACAGGTCTTTAATATCTACATTGTGAAGTAATCAGTGGTATTGTTAAATAATAATAGTAAATATCTACTGTAGGCTACATTGTGAAGAAACACTCATAACAAATAATTTCATAAACATACAAATCATAAACATAAAATTCTGACAAATGTTACAAGTTTCTTGCATTTTGTAGAAACAGATAAACGAAGATGGGTTACCGTACGTCATTGTTGATATGACTAAGTTTGTGACGTATGTGCAGCTCAGAATTTGATGGCGTGTTCAAGAAAAAACGAGAGTTTTCAACTGCCGTCTGCTCCTCCTTCTACTCCAGCTTCTATCCCAATTGGAAGGCCGGGAAAACGAGGAGTGGTTGGTCCGAAAGGTGATATGGGTATGAGGGGACTGAAGGGTGATTTGGGGGTTCGGGGACAGAAGGGAGATATGGGTTTGAAGGGTCCAAAAGGTCAAAAGGGAACATCAGCGAATGCGGAGGAAACAAATCGACTGACAGGTGAACAAAACAACAAATGTGTGTTAAAATGTTTGTTGCCATATACTTTGCAAGACCTCTATATTTCATCATCTATAAATTAATCCTTTAAATGCTGAAACTTTTGGGTGTTCATCAGGAAAGTTATCGTTTCTAGCAGTAATAGCAACGTTCATCTGGTGAAAGTAAAAGCTAAGGCAAACAAGTTATTGCTTTACTGACCTTTCGCTCATCATGACAATGCGCGTCCTCAGAACTACTAACATTCAAAAAAATTTACGAAGTTACATAGCCTACTACAGCGCGGTTGAAGGCAAGAGATCTTTTACAACTTGCAGGCTTGCAGGTTAAATGACTTGATTGCGTTTACTGTAATTAGCAAAAAAATGTTGGATCATTCCAATAACTGACCGGTATTCACGAACAACAAACTGACAACATTCACTGACCTGAACGTTCAACTCAAGCTCACCCATCTATTGAACAGACTTGCTCAATTTTTTATTTTTCCACTTTGCAAAAGAACGATAAAACTAACTCGAAATCTAACTGGTGTAAGGCAACGTTTCGTCATTTCCGAAGCATGAATTTTATGTCCATGTTTCAATAAACGGCATTGCACTACAAAAACAGTGCTTGGTGTGAAGAGCTGGAAGCTGTTTGTTTTGTCATTGCCAGTATTGTATAATCCAGCCAATCTCGCTTAATCGTACCACATCGGGACGCAACTTTCTAAAAGGTTCTATTAAAAAATCCCCTTTGAGCAACAAAGGAAAAAGGCAAATAATAGCTAAATTAACTTGTCGGTTTGCCACTGCCTGACATGGCGCAGGGGGTTAGGGGGTGGTAGTCATTGCATTGCATTGACGTGGGTTTGATTCCAACCACCGCTATGCTCATTTTTCTTCCGTAATTACCAAACAAACTTCGAAGGGAATTTTTTAATGGTACCTTTTCAAAACTTGCCATCGGGACCAAGCCAAACTGGCCCGATTAAACGTGAGCCGACTAAGCTGGATTGACTGAAAATAATTACATACATTAACGTCAAAAATATTACAGTAAGCTATTTACTGTAATTGCTTCAGCTCTGCTTGCTGCATTGAGCACTTGGTTTGCAATTGCTGCAATTAAGCTCTGGAAAACGCTAAAGCTATATATATATAGTTATATACTGTATGTTAACGTTGATGCATGTATATAAATATATACAGGCCCATGTGAGCACCGCCTTGCCCCTCTCCCGAAATTCACTAGTGGGCTTCTGACTGTAGTGATGGCTATTAAAAGTAAGGCAGGAAAGCACTAGGTTACGGCCGCAAACTCTTTCAATGTATAGGGAAAAAATTTACGTTTATCATTTCTGCAAATTACAGGCTAAACAATTCCATAGGTTTTTATGAAAAAATATTGAAAATGCCAACAAGGCAGTAGTGTAACCGGAAAAAACTTTGACAATGTAAGGCCTAGACTTTACTAAACAGCCGTGCCTCTCTACCCCCCCCCCCCCCCACTATTGGCGGGCACAGGGGCGGTTAACACGGCCCAGATATATATCATTTAGAAAAAAATAACAAGGAAAAGTTTTGTGCTACTTAAAGTTTGACGTAATACCGGCGCAAACGCAAACTGAAAAATAAAAATAAGCAGAAAAAAGTGAAACTGTAATCAACCGATCAAACGCATCAATTTGTAAGCCTACAAGCATGAAACATGAAAACGTCAAAATTATTTACGGCCAAAATTTGCAAACAATTATTGATTGGGACGTGACCATAGATTAGAAGGTAAAATTGTTTTTTGATGTAAAAATATGAAGTAAAGAGTTTTTAGTAATGAATATTGATATTTGTGGCGAAAATGCAACATAAAAAAACGTGTGGTAATGGTAAATTGAGATAAAAAAGAAGATAAAGTAAGTAATACAATTTACAGTTTTTTAATTTAAATTTGTGTCTGCGCTACTGAAAATTGTTTAGTATTGATGGCAGTAGAAGGATCTGCACTAGCAGTAAATATTTTTTCGGTGACGCATAAGTCGTATCATCTGATTGCTTTAAAGCTGGCAACGATTTTCAAGTTTGTTGTTATAGCTTTTCAATAACCAGATTAATTTGGAAAGTTTAATTGAATTATCTTCCCAGTTAGAGTTAATTGAGTTAAGTATTGGAAACAGAGATATTAGAAACAGTTTTTGTTTCCTGTAAAGAAATCCAACACATCAAATCATAAATGCATAAACTTTTTATCATAACACCACTCAGCAATAAGGTACCTTAGCTGAGTGGTGTTAATACTTTAGCAGCTAAGGTATAATACTCATGCATTATAAACGCTTCTAACCACATTCAAAGTAATATAAGTAAATTTCAATTAACCAGGATGACTCTACACTAAAAAGTGCAAATGCCGAGGATAAAAGAACTGTCCACTAAATGGAAATTGCCTCTTCGACTGTGTTGTCTGAGGCTCGCAAGACAACTCATCACTTAGCAGAAACATAATGGACTCACAGAAGGTAAGTTTAAACAAGATCTTGAAACCATGTAAAGTCTTTCAACAATCTAAAATCAAAAAATGAATTTTTCAAATTAATTTAGTCACTAAAAAAAATAAAAATATAATAAATTACAATTAAGTGAAAAATTGTTGCCAGCTTGAAGCCACACCGATGTGATTGAATCCATCACATCACGTACTGATGGATTCAGAAGATGTGATTTATGCTTCACCGAAAAAACGTATACTGTAGGTTACATTGTTACTTTAGATCCTTTTATGTTCATCAGTCTATTTTTTGTATGGTAACAACACCGCAAAAGTAGTCCCGAAATCACATAAGATACAATGTAGGCCTACAGAACGATTATAACTACTACCGGTACTCACACTATCAACAATAACAACAACCGATTCTGACTGACATTAAGCGTAGTTAATAGCCTCCAGTCAAATTTGACTTGCATGTTAGTTTGATCTGCATGTAGGACGTAGGTGTTCAGGTAGGTATGTTTCAGCATAAAGTAAAATCGTCAGCTGCACTAAGTGCGTTTAACTGCTTAGGTTAAGAATTTTTTTAACAAATTTATGTTGAATTGTCGCAGGAAGAATAGCAGCTCTGGAGCAGCAACTGGGTCTTCTGACGCGCGGTAAGAACCTCGAGATTTCAAAACACCAACAAATCTAACTTTTAAAATTGTTTTTTACAAACGTTTTCTTTTCAAGATTAATTAGGATAAGAAGTTTTTTATTACAACATAACTAAAAATTTCTATATGTATTACAATTAGTGTATACAACCTAAATTTTTTTCATAATATGAAAAAATAGTTTTCAATGCTTCAATAAAAACCAGTAATCTGTGCCTGTTAAAACGATATCAAATTAGCAATGAACACAACAGGAATTAGTTGGCAGTCAAAATTATATTCTTTTCCAACAGCCTTGACCACTGTGCCAGAATCAGGATGGTTTAACGGATTGAATGGATTCCAGTACAAGTTAACAGAAGCTGCAGCCAGTTGGCAAGCAACCCAAGCAGCTTGCCAAAAACTTAGAGGAGATCTTGCTATTCATGGGATGCAAAGTGATATTAGAAAGTTAGTGGTTGCTTGTTTTATTTTTAATTTTTGACCGATGCATTGTTGCCTCTACCTTGTCTCTCCCCTTGATTTTTTCTCAAGCTATTCTGCCTTCGCTTTATGCAATACTTGTCCGTAAATGATATACAGAGTTAGGTTTTATCGAATAAGAATATGCGAGGGATTTAGTGAGCTCAATATGTCCCTGGAATATGCAATCAGAAATAACAGCGTAGGTTAATATGTTGTAATCAGAGAAGTTTATTGGTGAATTCATTTCACAGAATACTACATTCACTGAAAACAACCTTTTGAAAAAGTTGTTTGTTTACTTTTGCAAAATATCACCTCTAAACCAGTCATGTCTTTTTGATGTTGATCTTATTTTTAAGGTACATATACAATGGAATGTCAGGTTCTGGTGGCCTTTGGATAGGATTGCGTGATGTTGAAGAAGAAGGAACGTTCAAATGGATAGATGAGACTGTTTCAACTCCAGACAATACTGCATGGTACATAGGAGAACCAAACGGAGGCATCGCAGAAAATTGTGCAGTGATAAATCCACCTCACTTCTTGCATCGCTTCAGCGATGCCAGATGTAATGGCTTCTTCAAAGGAATCTGTGAGAAACGTCTCACTGCTTAAAGCTGTGAGTTCAAACAAATAAAAGGACAAGAAAACTACAAGAAAGCTTTGTTTTGATTAATGTATTAAAATATCTTGAATCAATGGGCCACAAACACAACAGTCAAAACGAACGATTTTATACGAATGGCAAATGGAAGACCATGGAAGACCATGATTGCCAACGTCTGTATCAGATCAGGCACATAATCATCATCATTAAAATATCCACAAAGCCGATTTGTACTTATCATTTATATTTTACATTTTTTTTGTGCAGTGATCTATTTTGTAGCTATCAACGTTAATGGTAGTTCAACAACAAACTGTGGTTGACATGTTGAAATTTTCCTGCTTGTTTTTTTGCAATTGCTTTATGATGAAATACAATCATTGTAATTTTATGGAAATCTATGTTCATTCGGAGTAGTCTGCTAAGTAATCAACAACAAAATTGCGAATCAGAATATAATTTATATGCAGAACGTTTCAAACAGTTTCATTCGCTTTCATTAGCCTAGATTGCTTTTTATAGTCATGTTTGCAGCTTTCAGAAAGGCAGAGAAAGCAGAAACTAAACATCAGCTGGGTCAAAACCAAGCCGGTCAAAACTGGTTCTCCATTCAGGGAAATAGAAGCTTTCGTTGATATATTTCGCTTGGACAACCAACGGTCCTCAGTCGGCTGAGAAAACTAAATTCTTGTGTTCAAAATTCATCTCAGAGAAAAAAGATTTAAGTACACGTTTGTACAAATTGACTGAACAAAGTATAAAAAGATTAACTTTTAAGGACGATTAGGAAAAAGAATTACCTTCTGACATGTGTCAAACCCACAACAATGCTTGATATGAACGACTTGGTTACATGTCTTGTAATGCAAAGGAATTTATTTTCACACGAGTCAGTTCAATCATTAACAGCTAAAAATTGATTTTGATCAGCTAGCAGCTAGATCATCTTCAGTTAAGCTTATTCAAACGAGATATAAAAAATTTAATTTTAAATAGAAAATTAAAATTTTATTTGAATAAACTTAACTGAAGATGATCTAGCTGCTATCTGATCGAAATCGACTTTTAGCTGTTTATGATTCAACTGACTCTTGTGAAAATAAGTTCGTTTGTGTCAGGCTACTTTTAAGAACGTTGATCTTCTTCTTCTGGCTTTATTCCCACTTCAAGTGGGATTGCCGGTGCAGATTGCAGTCCTCCACATCACTCTGTCAGCAGCATCTTCTTTATTCCCACTATTTCCATATCTTCTGTCACACAATCTTTCCATCTTCTTTTCGGCCTTCCTCGCTTTCTTTTACCAACTTTCTTATTCTTCTCGCGAAATAATCTTCGTCTCACTTTACGAGGTGACTCAACCATTTAAGGCGTGTCTCTCTCAGCTTGTCTTCCAGCTGTCCGACTTGCATTCGTTCTCTGATGATTTCATTTCTTACTCGGTCCTGCTTTGTTAAGTTAATGGCTGTCTTAAAAGTTTTTAACATTTGTACTTTGTTCCTAACCGCATCTGGTGTTGCGTCATCAAAACATGAATCACAAATGTGGTTAGTTGAAAACGCCGCATGGTGTCACTCAAGAGCTCTAATCAAAATTATTTGTTGTCTTTTCGAAACAAAAATTATGCAAATTACGGTCTGGTTTATTGCGCTGCGAAATATTGGTCTACGAAAAGTTTTGGGTATCTCTTTCTTTACTGTTCCTGGAGACATTGAGCTTTACTGAGCAATCAAATCAGCTTTTTTTACATTAATTCCATGTAGATTCTATTTGAATAAGACCTTCTGATGATCCGTTAGATGAAACAATTTGTAAAGGCTTCAGATAGTAATAACAATATTTGATCTAATTCCATGTATGTAAACGTTAAAGTCAAAACCACCTCACAAAAAAACATTTTATTCTGTTAGTCTATTTGGATTTGCTCAGCCAGGCAAAATTTGTGATACCTTTTTAAGCGGAAGAGAAAGTGACATTTTGCTGCAAAGTTGAAATGACGAGACTGTTCAAGAGAGTGCCAAAGCCTCATGCGACAAGTGACGTCATCTCGTTGCAGCTTACAATTTTAAACGGACTTCCTGGTGACAACAACACACTCTGCATAAGTTTGTTGTTTTGAATTTGTGCGAAAAATAACGTTTTTTAAGTTTGAGCCTATAATTAAGGCTGACTGCAACTTTAAAGCAGTTTTTGTGGCATGTCACCAATTCAAGTAAGGTTGAATAACAATACGAAGTTTAAAATTAGATACAGAAAAACTAAGAAATGCCTGTATTTACGTTATGTAAAGTTGGTTTTTACAGTGGTATGTGTTACTAGGGATTTGAGGTTTTGCTTTTGACAAGGCGACTAAAAATATACTGGAGTTAATTTTAGTTGGCCTATTAATCAAAGACTAAATTAGCAGAGGTTCGTGATATCGCAATTGTAAATGTTTTCTTTTTACTTGCGACAAAGACCTAACATATGTTTGGCCACACAGTAGCTTAATTGTGTTTACCAGACGTTAAATTTGGATACAAACAGGCTGTATTCAGCTAGTAAAAGTCAGATGAAACGCAGTAGTTTGCATTAAATAGATTGTGGACACCATAGCACACTGACTAACATACAGCTTGTAGCCAAAGCATGGTAAAAGCAGTGCGTGGAAAAGTAGAACGGCAAGTTCAGATAGCATTTATCGAGGACTACTACATATCACTCAGACTTGACGTCGATTGCCTGTGCGCTATACAAAGCAGTCAGTGTCAATGCAGTCTTACAGACACCCAGCCAATAGCATTAAGTTATTACTTGCGGGAAACGTTTTTGTCAGATACTTACATAATGTGCATTTTCAAATAACGTTATGTCCCTTTTAGATGTACGTCGCTTACAAAGCTTCACCATGCAGACAGTTTCAATCGAGTCTTACAGAGCAAGATTTCATTACCGTATTTCACTGGAAGCCCAATTGAAAAGTTGAAAATTCGTCGTGTCACATCTCGACAAAAATATTCTGAAACTTTAAGGATATAAAGAACATGAGAATACAAAAACATTTTATAATGGCTACCTTATAAACTAACGCTCGTTTACAGAGAGAAGCAAGAAATACTGTGGTGGGAGCAATATTTCTCTCATTACTGTAAAATCAAATCAGGGTAAGCTACTCAACGTAGCGGTGTAATACCGCAACTTTGATCTCGCAAAGCGGGTTGTTGCTGGTCATTAAAATGACAACTTGATTTGACGCATGTGACGCAGTAAAATAAGTTTCATTCATCATCATTACCATCATCACTAAGTTCATCCTCTCATCGAGGATCGGAGGCAATGAAACGCCAAGATTCTCTGCTGAGATATTTTTATTGTAGGTTTGAAGACTTTAAAGTGCCTCTGACAGGTAAATAAATTCGCTAAATTTACCTAAGATACCAAAAAGATGACACTAACAAACTTCCCTGACCAGCAAATCGTAAAAAATATCAACAGGCTACTAAGTTACACCATAGAGGTTACACGCTTGCAAACTTTTGTTGACATCGGCGAATCTGGCACTCATTCAATTGCAAAAATAAAAACGGCAACACCGCTGTGACGTCACAGTAAGTGGGAAGGATACATTCTTTCTTTGTGATGACTTGGTAAAGTATGGTACGGCTACTGCAAAACGTGAATGTGTGGGACTCTGTTGGTCTAAAGCATGTGCAAATTAAGAATTACCGAAATGAAAAAGTGAACTTATGATTACTATCAGGTTTCGATCAAATAGGTTGAGTTTACTTTTATCAAACAGCATCTCAATTCAATTGAAATTGCAGTTTCATAGGGCTACAATTTTCATACTTTTTCATTTGTCCTAATCTGGCTATAGCCATTTTGCAGTGTAACAACAGTATCTCACAAACAGTACCTTTAATTTATGGTTGAGGCAATGCCTACAAATTGCTGTTTATGTGACATTGTCAGTGACAAAGACCGTGTGCTTTCTTTTCCCACTTTCCCACAAAACAAGGTACTGAGAAGAAAATGGTCAAAGTTTTCTTCAAGTGTTCGAAAGTGGGATGGGCCATACAAAACTAGTCGTATATGTTCACTTCACTGAAGATGATTTTGTTAATACCACTCAAGTAAAAATGCCTACAGGCATGTGTTGGAGTGTATACTACAAGGTGATGCTCTCGGAAGCAACAATCGGATTGTGATGCCGTCATGCATTGTTTGGCGAATCCGAAACAATTTTCTAGATCCAGATGGCCGTTCCACAGGATTTCAATGGCCAACTGAAGGCACATTATGAGAGAGAGAGAGAGAACTTTTATTTATTTTTGAATAGTGAGGATGAATTAAATATGAATGATGATTAGTACGATTTCTTCATTTTTCACTTCAAGTATATTTTAGGTTTTGTAGGAACGTATCCAATACAGTTTTATTAAACTGCAAAAAACAATAAATCTTCGAAAAAACCAACCGCTTGTACCAACTCCGACCAAACTGTGATCCACCAGTTACATCTAGGAAGCGTTTGTTTCATCCGTTGCTAACGACGTCCACTTAGGATGACGTAATACCACCAAAGTCGTCCCAGAGCAGTGAAATATAGAGTTTCGCCTGTGGTCGCGCTGCGGAGCAGTCGTTTGATTAAATTACGCCCTAACCAGTCGAGCTACGAGGTTAAGATTAAAAAGTTCGCTAAGTGTAATTCTGCGCTAGGAAATGCTTTAAAAAGTTACTATACTTGGATCCAACCTGTCAGGGGCACTTTAACATCATTAGTCCGTATTCTTGGTGGTCTATTTTGTTAACCATTCATTCTTCCTTCACTACCAGTATTACAGTATATTTGTCTAACAGTTAATTGAATTTTAAATTCGACGCTCTAAATGGCTGTTTTGTTCGACTTATGATAGAGGGCCTGTCATGCTCGAGAAGTCACCTAAAAAGAGACTGTTAAAAAATGAGGTTTCCGAATGAAAGTAGTTCAAAATGCAAATAGAATATAGTGCAAAATGCAAAAATTTGTTACGTCACTAAAAAAAAGCTGAACAGTATGTTGCAACAAGCATGTGGATTGTGGCAGTTGTTATTGGTCTTGAGCTTAAATAGTAGGTAATTACCGCACCCACTAGACTGCTCGAGAGGCTGGATACAAAGAAGTTTGAAAGATGGTACGAAGCTGTCCAAACCATCCCCTTCCTTGCGCGAATTATTTGTGTTTATTATGTTTTGCATTTGCTGTTGTCTTCATAATATACAGTAGATATTAATACGATCTGTTTTCGTACGCTGAAAGCACGTCACGGGCTATATCTTTGCCCTGTGCTAATTAATCGCTAATAACGGGAGCTATGAAAATCAAAGAGCCAAAATATTTTACAAGGTAATAGCCATGTGTGTTGTGCATATAGAAATTAAAGTTTTACCGAACAAATTTATTGAAGTAAACGTCAGAAGGTCGGTTTTTATTGTACTTTCCCAAAAATAGCTTCAAAATTGAAATTTTTGAATTATAACATAAAGTAATGCTAAACTAAACAAAAATTTACTTTTGCTCATAAAAGAAGGCATATTCCCAGCCAGCAAGCCAATATGGGTCCCACATGGGGACCCATATGGGCTGATGTACGGGCCCCATGTGAGCTGCCTATATGGGACCCATACACATTGTGTCCGCGGGTATCACATTGCGCCCATATGGGCTGCCTATATTCATTTATGGGTTTCATGTGGGTTGCTCACATTCAACTCACATATTAATGTGGGCTGCCTATATGCAACCCCTACCCATATGTAACCCATAAATCTAAGGCTGCCCATATGTACTGTATATCAGGTATATATATATGGTCACAGCGGTAAACCATAATCTCTTCGTGGGAAAATTGTAACGTAAGATTCCCAAATCCGTTCGTCTGCATGCAATGACCCAAAAATAAACACACTTTCGAAACGTCTATTCAAACAGTGTATTCCAGTAAAATTAGCCCGAGGCTATCGAAAATAGGTGTAACGCCTACACCTCTAAAAAAACTGTCACTACACAACAGATTACTTGGATAAAAGACGGAACCTTTGTCCAGCTAGCAAGCACTAAGCCAACAGTTAAATGTGCGGCCAACTTTCAAACAATCATTTTACGAATGACCAGAATAGATAGCAATATCTCAAATTCACGTATGCAGTACTGTGACGCAATAAATGAAAGACAATTATGAAGTCATTCCAACAGGTGTTTAAGCTGATGTAATATTTCCTGTTTAAACAGGCCCAAACAAGTCCTAACAAGTTTGACACAAGTCTATGAACGATGGTGCAATTTTGGCACATTTTCTAGCAACTTCCATGACGTAATATTCAGTAGACTTGAACGGTTTTATATGACGTTTGATTTGTACAGAGATTGGCCGTAACAATATATTAACTGCAGACAGTTGCCAAAGTGCTCAAACTGCAAGCAGTGAACTTTGCGCAATGCATATCAAGGTGCCCCCAGTAAAGCGCCAACCAAGAGCGTCAATTACGTTTCTTTTTTTTTTTTTCGCGCAGCAAGCCAGCAAGCCCATATGGGCCCCATATATTATTTTAATGGGCTTGTGGGCATGTGGGTTCTATGTGGGTTTTTTTGTTTTTGCCATTTGTGCCCAATATGGGCTTTCTTGCAGAATGTGTTGCTAAATGACAAGGTGGAATATAAAACTTCCAATCTTCAAATGCGTGATCATATAAATGCATTTTAATAAATTTAGCCACATAAAATTATTGATCATGGGTTAAGCATGAAATATTGATGGGCCTCCACTTTGTTTATGGGCAGACCATGGGCTGCCCACTTTGTTTATGGGCAGACCATGGTCTGCCCACATTTTTTATGGGCAGAACATGAGCTGCCCACATTTTTTATGGGCAGACCATGGGCTGCATAAATTTTTTATGGGCAGACCATGGGCTACCCACATTTTTCATGGGCAGACCATGGGCTGCCCACATTTTTTATGGGCAGACCATGGGCTGCCCACATTTTTTATGGGCAGACCATGGGCTACCCACATTTTTCATGGGCAGGCCAGGCCATGGGAAAAAAAAAAAAAAAATTATTGCTATGCATTGCGCAAAGTTCACTGCTTGCAGTTTGAGCGCTTTGGCATCTGTCTACAGTTGTATATATACCTGATCTACATATGGGCAGCCTGTATTAGATTTATGGGTTACATATGGGCAGCCCATATTAGATTTGTGGGTTGAGTGTGAGCAACCCATAAATGAATATGGGCAGCCTATATGGGGGCAATGTGATGCCCGCGGACACAATGTGTATGGGTCCCATATGGGAAGCTCACATGGGGCCCGTACATCAGCCCATATGGGTCCCCATGTGGGGCCCGTACATCAGCCCATATGGGTCCCCATGTGGGACCCATATGGGCTTGCTGGCTGGGGTGTGAGTCTTTGTAATGGCAATTTAATAAGATGGATTTTAATAAGCTAGATATTACAGTATATTCTATAGCGTATAATTATTTTTCCTTTAATAATAGCCTAAGATGAAAATTTAGAAACCAAACTTGTGGATGCTTTCAGTATGGGCGCCATTTAATCTCTAGAATTGTGAAATGCAGTTTATATCTAACACTCAATCCTGAAGAAGTCAGTCGTGTCTGATTGACGAAACGTCGGAGTTAAAACAGATTATCACCTTATACATCTTGTCATAGTACAGCTTAGTTTGCACCCAGAAGAACGTATATCATGTCATTTAACTTAATGCCTGAACAGCCTTATTTAATTTCGTAGGCTCCTACAGTTAGATGTTTTACTACTTTTTGTTCATCCTTTTTTTATAAGCTGCTTTTTACTAAGATTAAACCTACTCTGACTCTCCGAAGTTGATTAGGAAGCAAGGTTGAAAGGTTGAAACCTTACAAATAATAAACAACGCTTGGAAGATTATTTGAAACTGATCAACTATTTGTTCACCTGGACGTCACAATGCTCGTCAAAATCATCATTCTTGTATGTGCAGGTAAATGTATAGTGTGCAAGTGATTTCAACATGTGCTTTTACTTGCACCCACAAAGTTTATTCATTGATTTACATATGCCAACTATACTGCATAGTTTAGATAAAAAACTACTATCAATCCAATCATTGAGGGTTGGATGTAGGCTACCAACAGTGCATCATTCACCGATAAAGAAAATCGATTGATTAAGCAATTTTATCCGCCGATCAGTTTTTCTCCAACCAACTACAATCCTTTGCATAGAATCGACAAAGACTGATTCACAGATAATCTTCACAATTATTGATTCTCAATTTAACGAATCGAACGACTAGCTTAATCGCCTGCTTAAAAAATCTTATGTTGGTGCAGGTTGCTCTAAAAGATCTTAAATGTCATTAAATGTCGCAAAGCATTGACCGGAAGTTCGTGTTCATATAAAACTCGTAGCCTACTATCAGCCCATGCTGGTGCGATCTATACCTTGTTTCGTCATATAAGATAGGTTTAATGGGGTGATGACATCATTATTATTGTTTTCTTCAGCTTATAGATGTAAACATTCTGATTTGATTAGTTACTGCATGTTTGATTCAAAATGAAAGTAGACTAATCTGTATGCCATGACAGATGTTGATTTTCAATATAGAGACTTGGACTTCTTTTCTTTTCAGGATTTTGTTTCAAAAATGTTGGATGTCAAAATCCAAGAATTGTGAACGATACCTTTCGCTTCCAACAATTTAGAATTATGAATAATAACTTTTACCAACAATGGGAGTTCAACCAACCCAATAATAACGTCACGTTCGCCGCATTTGTGCTACAATTCTATACAGATCGAGCAGGAGACGAAATCACCTTGCCTGATAGTGAGTAAAACGTATGTGCCGTATGTTTAGAAGTTTATCCTGTGCACCTGTAACTTGAGTCATTCGAAAGTCAAGTGACGCTAGATCAAGGCGCAGCAAGTAAAGTGCTGTTCGGCCAACACCACATCACCCAACAGTGTTAAAAACTTATTTTTGTCATTGATTAAAATTAAATACATCTCTTGTGCTATTTGCTGTATTGGTAGGCTAGACTACTGCAAAGTTGTGGAAAGTAACTAAAATGCTTTTGCTCCATAACTCACACGACTACTTACAGTAGCTCCAAAAGAATTCTGAAATGTTGTTTCAACCGGGAATTTTCTTGCCTATTTGTTTTCAGAGAAAAAATTTAACTTGACCTCAAACATTTTGGTTAATTTTTGTGTTTTCTCCAGTTGGATTGGCACTTGCAGTATTTGTGTTTCAGATGCAAACCATTTGATGATGATGTTTTGTCAATACCTAAGACAAAATTAGCGGTCAGTTGTACACTGTACAAGTTGTGGCTTGTGCCAAGGGAAGCAAAAATGGGCTTACTGCTCCCACTTTTCGATAAATTTCCTTAATTTTTCCACAAAACATAAAAAAGAGGGATAATTTTAAATTTATTTTGTCGAATGTCGTGGTTTTTTTCTGCCTCTTGTTTGTTTGAGTCCTACTAGGTCTAATAACTCATAGGGTAGGCTACTTACAAAGCATGGTTTACCTGTGATATTCTGGCATATTGTAGGTGTACATAAGAATTGCAAAAGGAGCCCAAGTTGGAATTTTAAAAATTGAACCTATTCTAAACTTAACAGCATGAAAGTCACATTTAGGTTTTTATTCTGGGCTCAGTAGCCAAAAATTAAATGGAGGCTTATTGAAGAAGCAAAACTAAAATGATTTATAAAAATTACCCGCTTTTAAACCTTTCAGGTTTTTACACAATCTGGAATGAAAGCATTTTAATCAATGTAACTTCGTTAAAAGTTTACTGATTCCAGTTCAATTAAATTCTTGTTGCTGTTTTTGTTGTAAGTTATTTCATTGCTTAGCTATTGACTGAGATGTACGTATACGTCGCAAATTCTACGCCGTAGACTTGCGGCGCAGCAAAATGTCAGATGAACACTTTCAGATGCTTGTGTTTCTTCGTGGAAATTTAAAATAAAACTTGTTTGTTTCGAGTAGTTTATACAGTGTGTTTATACAGCCTTATACAGTGTTTATACAGTCGGCAGCAATGGCCGAGTGGTTAGCGCGTTGGGCTCACAGTCGAAAGCCTGCATGTTCGACTCTAGCCACCCGCACTTGTTGTTGTTTCTCTAGGCAAGAAACTTTACGATAATTGCCTCTACCCAGTGATCGATTTCGAGTAATGGGTAGTACCAAATTTAAGTCATAAGTAAAGTAGACAACCGGAAACAGACATTGCCGTCGGCTGCAGCGTGGGTCAGGTGTGTGTCGGAAGGCGTAGACCGATGCATAGCGCTCAAGTCCGCTTTCCCGCAATGCAGGATAAAGATAAAACAAAACAAAAAACAAACAAAGTGTGAATGTTGGGCACCTAGCAAACAAAATGAGTTTACGCTAGTGTATGCGCTACGCTGACGCCGCCAACTATTTTTTACAAGTTACGTTGACGCATACGGCGTATGGTTTTTCGAACGTTTGCGTTTACGCTGACGGCGTCAATATTTTTTGTATGCGCGTACAATGCCGTACATCACACTGGCTATTGATGGGAACAAAAAATCCATGTTGCACCATATAATTTTATATTATTTCAGATCAAACGTTGCCCACACTAGCATCAAAAAGTAGAAGAAAAAATTGCTGGAGATATATTCTTTCAAACAACTTGACATCATGTTGTTTGAATCAGTTAGAAAAAACATATTGCCCTAAAAACAACGTCACCAGCAATGCAACAGGAAGAATTCTTCTCTCAATAAATGCTGCAAACAATACTCCACGCCTTCGACTTCAATTCACCTCGCTCTTTGTACCTTGCCTTGCCTGCGACACCCCTGGTAAGTTTTGATGTATAACTTTGTTATAGTTTGCACAGCTGTAGAAAATCAACCTTTTATTAGTAAAAAAAAGTGTCACGTTTGTAGTTTCAAGCCAAAGTTTAGAACAAATTTTTCAATTTTGTGGTTTTAAAAAATTTGTCAGATTTGAAAAGTTGTGAAATTGACTAAAAATTTGCTTGAAACGCAAGCGATATGGCACATTTAATCCCGTAGTGTCATAACTCATGGGCTTTTAAGGTTAGTCAGAGAAAACCAATTACATCACATAAGACACAACTACTGATCACTAGTGCTGGAAGTTGCTGACGCAGTTAACAAAGTCTGTGGTAAGTTCGTCGCCGTTGGAAAACAGGACTAGCTTACATTCCACTAAGTCAGTGGAATACACATTACACAGGTCAACAGTTTAAAATCAACTTTCTGGTACATAAACAAAAAGATTGTTTTTAAGGTAAATTTGGGTCGCTGAATAAATCTTTTTTTTTACTTCAGCCTTTACACGTTAATGTGTGATGGCTGCAGTGAAAAAAAAAAGATTTGACACGCTGAAACGGACTTTAGTTTCGCATTCCCCGGCCTCGAAAACTCCCAAACCCCTTCTTATTGTGGTGACCAGTGCTGTTATTCATTTATCCATATCCGTTTGGCTTTCCAAAACTTTTCGCTTTTGAAATTTGCTTCTCGTGTCTTTTATAAACTTTTTTTACCGCTTGTGGTTTGGTATAGCGCGCTCACCTGGCAAGTGTCCTTAAAGTTTAGTGATGTTAGCAAATCTGAACGAAATGAAGCGTGTCATCGTCAATAGGCTAGCCATATATTCCATTTTTGCTATGAATAGAACGAAACAAAAAGTTTGCTCTGTTGCGAAACGAAATAGTTTGAATATATGTCCCACTGTAGATTTCTTACCAAAGTAACCATCAGAAGAACCATTATTTTAATATAAGTTTTGCCCGGATAATTTTTTTAAATTTTCAATGCAAGCCTAGCAATGCAGGCCCAGTAGTAGTTCCTACTGCATTATTTTTTTAACTCAACAACAACAACAAAAAAACTGCTACCTTAATATCATGCTGTTTTTTCAATTTTGTTGCTTTGAAATACGGTTCAATGACGTTGAACACTGTGGGATGTTTGCATTGAGGGTTTTATCATAATGCTTTTAAAAACAGTCTACTACTGCACTGTAAAAACCTTAGGTTAGCTTTGTTGAAGCATGCTTTATTGATAGATAGGCTACTGTATTTTAACAGAAAATGTATTTTACGCTGCCATTAGCAATCAAGCTTTTAAGGGTACCGGGAGTTAAAATGAAAAAATGTGCATCAGAAATGAAAATTCGCAGACAACTTTAAAAGTTAAATTTCCTTGATTGTAAACTGGAATGTTTTTAAATTCTCATTCAATAACAAGTGAGAGTAAGATTGGAGCATTTTAATTTTGTTTAGTTATACACATATTTTTATTTAATAACACATTGCTTATGTATATTACGAAAATAAGTTTAAATCTAAGCAAAACTTTTTGAACTTTTTGCAGTCGACAGACCGTGTCAAAAGGAAACGAGCCAAAATAAAAGTAAGATGTTGTCATATTGCTTCAATATGTCACCAGCCATAACTTAAGCAACCAAAATTAAATAACGTCAAAGTTTTTTTGCTTTGTTTAAAGCTCTATTTCGTTCTGGTGTAACATAAGGTCAAACAACGTGATGTGAAGGTTTAACTTATTTTACCCTTTTGCTAACAAGAGTGCATGAGGCCTATGCTTCCAAACGATTACGTTTCTGCTTTTGCCTATATTGTATATATAATAATATTCATCACACTATTATCTTACATATTTTTGTTGAGCCTTTAAAGATCGAAAAAACCTAGAACATCACATAACTAAGGCGAAAGAGAAAATTGAATTGAGTCCTGTCTTTGTCATGAGTTACCAAAGGGGGTGATGGGGGACTTATATACCAGTCCCAGGTATACAAGTCCCCCCACCACCCCCCTTGGTAACTCATGACAAAGACAGGACTCAATTCAATTTTCTCTTTCGTCTTAGTTATGTGATGTTCTAAGCGTTACCTTAAAGATCAAGTTCCTTCCAATGCTACACCTCACACGAGCGATCAAATTCTGCATGTGTTATTGCTCTATGAGAAAATCGAACTTGCCACTATTTTTGTTTGTGCATTAGTTTAAATCGCTCTTGTTGCAAGTGTTCATACGTCATCAATTGAAATTGACCTGGAATATAGGGAGAAATAGCTGTATTGTGTCTTGACCACTTTCCCTTTACTTTAATAGTTTCTAACCCCAACCGAAACCCTCACCTAACCCTGAAGTTTGTGGTTTGAAAATAATGAAGTAAAAGGAAAGTAGGTAGTAAAGTCTTGAATTTTGTTTGTGCAATAAAGTGTTAATCGTCCTTGCATTTGCAAGTGTTAATTGTAGGTCTATTTTCAAAGAAAAGAGTTTTATTTTTTATCTCTTATCTAGGTTTGGTGCACAGATATCTAGACTAGTCTAGAAATCTGTGGGTTTGGTGACTGTACAATTTTAAAATAGTGGTAACACTGTTTTATCGATGTATATTTTAAACCTTTGTGTTTTACCATCTTTTCTTTTTTGTTGTTGCCCAATTTGTATGTTTACTTTGCAGTTCTTTACATGTTTGAGCAAGCAGCAAAAAATAAAGTTGAAATAAAATTGAAATGAATTTAGTTCGTAATATTACAACATTGCAAGAATAGTTTTTACAAAGTATTTTGTTTGACTTTATAGCTTTGCAATCAACTACACAAGAAAGTCAATCAATTAGCAACAGCGCCATTGCTGCTACTGTGGTTGCCGTCTTGTTTGGCATTCTCTTGCTGATAGCATTAGCTCTGATCGGTCTTCTGCTCGTGAAACTGAGGTATGTGTCTGAATAGAATATACTGCACCTGACTACAATAGTGAGCATTTTACACCCTTTTGCAGCACAATAAAGCATTTATATTAGTCGAAGCAAACCATAAAGCAGTCATTGAAAAGTTGAATGAACAAATTTATTTGCAGTTAATTTAAAGCAATGGTTGTTTGTCCACTCCTTCTATCACCCCCTTCATCACAACGGTAGCTTTACTCGAATTCTTAATTATTCTGCTGCTTGAATATAAGACATTTATTGAACAATAAATACTACTAATACTACAAAAAGTGCTCAATTCCAAGCAAAAAAGCCAAGCAGAGCGAATAACGTCAAATATAGTTATTACTTTCTAAAACCTCTACAGCCTGTTTCACCCTAAAAAGGGAATCATCAGAAGGTCTTCATTCAAATGGAATATAGACTTTCTGGTGTTTGTCGTATCCAGGCTTACACCCGGTGGTTGAAGATTTAGATTAAGTGGACGGAAAGGTAAGGAAGCCAATCTTCGTGTCCACCTTCAGGCATGTCATTAAGTGTCCTGCCAAAGACACAGCCGCATGCTCTTGAGCGGTGTCGAACCGGCGCCCTTTCGATTACCGTTCCAGGGCTCTAACCACTCGGCTATGCAGCCGACGATCCCCCTTTAAGGGTGAAACAGGCTGTAGAGGTTTTAAAAAGTAATAACTATATTTGATGTAAATGTACAAGGTCATATCTTTGCATCATTTCAGCATTTTCTAATTTTTGTTTTGCAAATGTATCACATCAATTGAGTTCTAATCTATTAAAGTTTTGACAGCCGCACAATGTTACGTTTGTTCTTAGTAATATAATTATTAATTTTGTTTTTGTGTTTGCCTTGGCTGAATTACACGCAATTATTGCAGTTGGGTACAATGCATTTTTAAATTTATCATTTTGGACTGTTTCAGTTGTCCTATTATAAGGATATACAATTGTATGATAAGGCTAGAGCTCCTTTGAAACAAAACACAAAGTGCTGTATAGTTTGATCTTTTTCTAGGTAATCATGCGCTGTGACATACAATCATGTGGCTATTCGTTTGATGCCTCAGAGGAAAAGTGTTTTTTTTTAACCACTTAGCATGCCAACCTTCAGCCTCGTCATTCAAAACATGTTGTTGTTTTTAATTTATCCTGCAGGCAGTGGCTCGATGTTTTAACATCACTTTTTCATCATTTCTACGTTAATGTTCAGACCGTTGACAAACGTGACTGGAGATAGCTTTGCGCAGCTACTTTCTGGTGAACAAAAATAACAACATATACATTCGACAAGGAAGTTTGATATTGTATCCTATACATAGATGGCAGTCAACGTTATTTGGAACGGTGGCAGCCTTTGTTGCGGTGCAATTCCACTTCCTTCAGATCTTAGTAACGGTTTCTTAATTGATGTTGTTTAGCCGGAGGATATTGATTGAGGTGTATTTGTCTTCGGAGTGAGAAACTCTTTTAAAAAAACTTAATAGCCTACTAGCAGGTTTGTGTAGTTGCAAGGGCTTTTGATTATTGAGAGATGCCCACTAACCGAGGCTGATAGTTTAACATTATTGTAATGTTCACTTGTTGTTGAAATGTGAAGAAAGGCGTTCTTCCCGGCTATCAGCACAAGGCTGATTACTCACTAGCACAGCGAGCAGCAGTAACGCTTCGCTAACCAGAACGGTGTAGCTTCCACGCTAGCCATAAAGACCTCCAATTAAACGTTTAAGTTATTTTGGCAGCCGATTGTAGCATCGAATAGACAGCGATAGACACGTGTTTCGCCCATGAGGCTGGGCTCATCAGTATCGCACCGTATTCTTGCTGCACTGATGAGCCCAGCCTCATGGGCGAAACACGTGTCTATCGCTGTCTATTCGATGCTACAATCGGCTGCCAAAATAACTTAAACGTTTAATTGGAGGTCTTTATGGCTAGCGTGGAAGCTACACCGTTCTGGTTAGCGAAGCGTTACTGCTGCTCGCTGTGCTAGTGAGTAATCAGCCTTGTGCTGATAGCCGGGAAGAACGCCTTTCTTCACATAACCCACCCCAGGCACCTGCTGGTTTTGTTGGCTCTTTCTTTCCACAAAGATAAGAGTTAAACTGACTGGTAAAGCGGCGGTCGATTACTCAAGTGGCAAGAATACGGTGCGATACTGATGAGCCCAGCCTCATGGGCGAAACACGTGTCTATCGCTGTCTATTCGATGCTACAATCGGCTGCCAAAATAACTTAAACGTTTAATTGGAGGTCTTTATGGCTAGCGTGGAAGCTACACCGTTCTGGTTAGCGAAGCGTTACTGCTGCTCGCTGTGCTAGTGAGTAATCAGCCTTGTGCTGATAGCCGGGAAGAACGCCTTTCTTCACATAACCCACCCCAGGCACCTGCTGGTTTTGTTGGCTCTTTCTTTCCACAAAGATAAGAGTTAAACTGACTGGTAAAGCGGCGGTCGATTACTCAAGTGGCAAGAATACGGTGCGATACTGATGAGCCCAGCCTCATGGGCGAAACACGTGTCTATCGCTGTCTATTCGATGCTACAATCGGCTGCCAAAATAACTTAAATGTTGTTGAAATGTTACTGCCTGCAACTTTATCGTTCACTAAATGCTACTAAACGCAGGGTTGTCCAAATATACGTTGTACAAGCATACAGGCCGAAAATGAAACCATCGTGGCATGATCACATCGTTTCTAAGTTTGCAAAACCGGTTGAAAACCATTGAGCTATTGGGTAACTTTTTTATCCAAAACCACAACCTCAAAAATAAATACTAATTCTATTTGCAATATGTTGTGGTAGTTTAGCGTACACTCATGTAAAATGGGTCACAGCAAATTGTGTGATGACGGCAATGAACCCCAATCGATTGTGAGTGAATTATGTTCTGTTGGATGGCTCAAAGCCTTCAGTCTGACATTATGACGTTAGAAAGCCCATAAAGTTGGAAAGCCCATCTAAATCAAGATCCGGCCAACGGACATGCAAAGGAACAATTAACATATCGAGCACAGCCGAGTGATGTGGGCTACAGTACGATGCTTGAAAGGGCTTTGGTTCCGTTCTTGTCGCTCAACAACTGATAGAGTCTTTAACGACACGGCTAATCTGTAATTTTGTATACGATATCATCACATTATTACCCGACTTATTCTCACTGCATTATGTGAGAAAGAACACAATCGGTACCGTTTTTAAAGTTTTTGGTATGACCCGATCTGGAATGAATCTTGAATCTAGCATATGGATAAAACAAAAGTTGCACAATTGTTTCTATATATTTTATAGCGTCAAAACTTAGAACAAAGAAAATAGAGAAGAACAAGCCGTTCGCGCACACTACCAGCACGAGAGCCGAAATCGAAGCCGCTCGACCCCTGAGCTGGTTCGACACCACCCAAAAGCGCCCGACTTCCCGTCCACATAATCCAGATCTTAAACCACAGGCGTGAGCGCGGACACGACAAAATTCTCATCAAAATTTTTGTTGTATTTCCAGACGTTCAGAGCTTTCCAAGCCTACCGCATTCAATCCCCCTGCGGTCGTCCTACAAAGTAACAATGACGTCATAGACGCAAATACCTACCATGAGATTCATGTAAACCACAGCGATACCTTTGATGACGCTGCATCAGCTGACAGTGTCGTGGAGGGTGCTACAGAGAATGGATATTATCAGTTTTCACAGGAAGAGCCAGCGGCTGAGCCCACCTATAGCGTTGTACAAAAGAAGAAGTCGTTATCTGCCACGCCGGACCACCTACCCTCCAATGAAACCGAGCAATCTCCCGACGATACGTAAGAAAGGCGATGTCATCGTCACAACAATGATGAATCTTTTAAAGATGAAAGATCAAGCTTGCATTAGCTGGCTAAATATTTATCAACATTCTAGCGTTTTACTTTTCATAAATGTTTTTGAGTGAAGAAGACTACGTAGGCCTAATTGTTTGTTGTGTTTTGCGCATGATGCTCTATGTTAGCAACTCTATGATTTGAAAAACAAGTTGTTTACACATTTGACTATGCCTGCTGCAAACCAGTGATTAGCAGCCTAAGTTAAATCTTAGTGCGTTTACTTGGCCAATGAACATTATCACGTTTTCTCGATATCATCGCAATTTATACATTCGGTTGCTGTGTTGTATATCTCAGTGCTTGCAGGCTTAGCCTACTAGCTGCTGTGCTGTTGCATTGTTTCCTGTCTAATCTGCATAGCTAGATACTGCTACCAATTAGGATAATCACGACCACACTAGTGTTGATTACGACTACTCTGCTTGTCTATTCGGCGTTTACGACAATAACTACAATTATGTAACATTTTAAGTAATCGGATACAATTGCTTTCCTATTCTACAATTATAATTATAATTATTACTACAATTTCAAAACACATGCTTATGATTATAAAAGTTGGCATGAACTGTGTCACATTAATAGCCTATTAATGTGACACAGTGATAGGCTCAAGAAGAACCAACTGCTTTTTCTTTCAATTATGATCATATTCGTTTTTCGTTTCCAATTTTGTAACATAATTTATGAAACATCGTTAAGTAGAGATTGTAGACTATAAAAAAATTAAGAGAAAAGCAGCCAAAGATCATGGTGTAACCAGTTCGAAACAACATAAATCACCAAAAGATCTCCTATGATTTCGCAGGGCCGTTGAAAAGAAAATTTTTGGCCTAACGCTAATCAATTCCCCCTCCCACCAAACAAAGTATCTCTAAAGAACACTATAACTTCAAGAACTACGAAGTGGCTTCTTTGTTCCCATTTCTCCCTGAATCAATTCCGAACCCCTAAAATGATCTATGAAACCCAGGTTCCAGAGTAGTATAGCTTCTGGAGCCTGGACCCTGTCAACCATATTGAATTTGCAAGTGTATTTTTCTTGAAGCTGTTTGCTTTCAATTACTTTGACAATCAATAAGATGATCTGTGTTTTCGTGCATTTAATTAGATTGCTGAGTACTCTATAATTACCAAAACTTTATGCCAAAACTCATTTGGTAATCTATAATTACCAAAACTCCTGCCACCTACCATAGGCGTAGCCAGGGGGGCGAAAGGGGCCATGGCCCCCCAAAAATTTTCAAAGTTTGGATTCCGAAGTTGAGCCCTTTGTTGAAAATATAATAAAATTTGTAGAAATTTATAACGTTTTCCAAGACATCTGGCTAGTAACACCCCCCAGGACTTGTTTTAGACACACAGAAAGACACCAATAAATTTTGCAAATCGTAAATCGCGCAAAATTTACTCGATTTACGTTTCTTTTAACTAATTTGTGGAAGCAATTTCAGAATCGCTTACTCTGTTGGGTTTTAATAAGTTAATAGCTGTTTATCTGCTAATAAATTTCATACAAATATTACCCTAAAAGTGTTTCCAGAAAGCGCTATAATCCATTATTTAAGTGTAATTTTGCAAAAATTTTCCGGGGGAGCATGCCCCCGGACCTCCCCTTCGGCACGCTCTAACCCCCACCAGTTTCATTGCTTCCCCTTGCTCAAGCCACCAGGATACGCCACTGCACATCAGGTGGTGATGTCTTAAATCAAACACTTTGTCGTTCTCTTCAATTCATCAAATATTTGCGCACCCCCCAAAATTTTTTTCCTGGCTACGCCACTGCCACCTATATTACCTTTTTGTAGTTACCATCCGGAGCGCTTTCTTCTATCTAACAGTCTTGCTATTAACTTAGATGTTATACTGTTGCTTCCCTGATTTAATGACAAATTGCATTGATGATGATTATGTGCCTGATCTGATGCAGACGTTAAAGATCATGGTCTTCCAAACTTCTCTGTCATTTGACATCCGTACAAAATCGGTAGTTTTGATTGTTGTGTTTGTGACCCAATGGTTCAAGCTGTTTAAATAAGTTAATCTTTGCCGACCTCTGCTTCTTTTTCCCTGTATCATGCTCATTAGTGCTAATCTTTCCAAATCTCCATGTCTGTGAATATGCGCTATTGCCATGCAAAAATTAATACCAAATATCCTTCAATAATATAAGGCATATCATTGAAGGAAAATTGGTATTAAGTTTTGCATGGCATTAACGCTTGTTTGCCTTAAAACGCTGCTATGTAACTATGCGCAATGCTGCACTTGATTTATCGCATTTATCGATGAGAAAACCGTTAACTTACGGTGCTGCATCGACACCGCACGAGCTCCAGACAGTGAATGAATCCGTTTGTTGTAGAGGTGTAGCCTACCTAGTTGGGTTGACTTTGCAACTTATGATTTGACGACCAGAACATACCGAATGTTTTGTCAGACGATCACCATCAGTTTCGTTTTCTCATTTATAGTAACAACTGCACTTCTTAAATTGTGGCAGTTTCGAAGGAAAAGTATTGCAATTCTAGGAGATAAAAATATGCCACGTCGAGAAATTGACCATCGCTTCAGATTAAATGTATTTAATGTTCAAACAATCTAGCTTTCTTTGAAAGCAACTTAGTTTACAACGTACAAAGCAGAAAAGACAGTGACAAAAGGCACATTAAGTCTTAGGTATCGCCTGATTGATGTTTATTTTGATTTGGAATGCTTAATTAAAACTTTTTCCAGCTCTTTACGCCACACTCAAATTTTTCTGTGATTTGGAACTTTTACTCCCTGGAAATTGTTGAACATCTCTAAAACTTGCGCCTGCTTTTTTTCATCGCATAACTGTGGCAGTCATTATTATTCATGTAAATATTAATTTACAGTTGCAATCAATGTGTTTAATGCTCATCAACATACTTAGCTGAAAATTGAATGAGGCTGTTCACCAGGCATTTAGTTAAAAGACATGATGCGTTCCACTAGTGCAAATTAAGCTAACCTACCCTACTGCAGTTCATTGCTATTTAGAAGTCCCTTCAATCATTTCATTTTTGCAAAAAAATCGCTGTGTTTGTTTTTTTATTTTATCTTTAAAAAAATGAAGTAATTAAAATGTTTTTATTGAAACATGTGGTGTCATAAATAGGATCATGGTTTAGGGACTCATGTTGTCAATTTTCTTGTAGCCAGGTAAGTCCCAAAAATCTGCAGTTCACAATAGGGAATGACAACAATTAGAGACAGTAATCTTAAGCCCTCCAAAGGTAATAAAAAATAAATCTCGGCCCTGGAGCATGAAGAAAGAAGTTGGGTTTTGCCACTCCGGGTTTTGTATCGCTCTTACAGTTAAATGTGGAAGAGCTTAATAAAGCAAAACGTGACGTTTTGGGGCGAATAACACAGCAGTAGCCTACGAGGCAAGTGCAATTCTCCTACACAAAACTCATTTTCTGTAGCCTGCTCTCCCAAAAGCAGTTGGTTTGTCAACATTGGGCGACTGCATTATCGAGTCGCTGCTTGAGGATGCGCAGATATCTGACCCCGATGAAACGCAGTGTAAAACAACAACAACTTCTTATACAAAAAAAGAAGTAGGCTAAACGTTGACAGGAGGTGCAGGGGGTACGTTTGTACGCGGGTCCGGAATTATTTCTAGTTCTTTGTAACCTGAAGGGCTCCTGGAGTTTGACGAAACCACCGCGCATGGTTTGAATACAAGCCTATTGCGTTTTTTATAGTAGGATCCCTCAAACGCTTAAGTATTATAGTCCTGTACTGCGAAAACTCACGCGCGACAACGCAAAAAATACTCATTTTGTTTCATTGGTCCCACATCTCCCCTAGTGTCTTGATTTGGAGGTCGAGAACCTCATTGGTATCGGACCAACATCACTCTCTCAATGGCCCTGTTTGCTGATGTGTCGATGTCATGTGAGGGCTGCTGGTTTTTGAAACAAGATCCCCGAGATATATAGCAGTAAACATTCCCATTAGAACCCAGCTGTTCCAGCCGGAAGCACGTTTGCTAGAAATACAAGTCAGTTTGTTATAGGATAGTGAAAGGCCGCAATTTCTGCAATTGGTAAACAGAAGGGAAAAAGCAGGAATCTAAGCGAAGTTAACTAAGCTAGAGTAGGCTACTTAGCCTAGGTTCAAACCTACACAGGTTCTGCAATGCTTACGGACATCAAACCTTAGGTATAGGCTATGCTTTCAAAACATAACGCTTCGCCGAAATCTTGACGTCTTTGTAAACTTTTCTATTGAACAATAATTGTCCACCACTTGTTTGAATCTTCTTTCGTCTTAAAATAACAAATATAACTTTGGACAGCAGTGTTGTAATGTTTTCTCAAATTAAATGCCATTCTGAAGACTTGAGGAGTTTCTTCACAGCAGCCATATGTAAGTATTGTGGTGGTGTTGAGTTAAACGAAAGTTTGAGGTTTTGCAAACTAAGTTGTCACACTTCTTGCGGTATAGTGCAGGGACTGTACACTGACAGCAAAATCCATCATGTTTATATTGATTCGACTTCTGCAGACGTTAAATCAATGTAAAAACGACAAGTTTGGTGTGCGGGAGACTACATTTATGTGCTTTGTTAATTAATGTAAGTTATCATTAATGTTGCCTTTGTGTATAGGCCTAATTACTTTATCACTAAACCTCTCAATGCTACGACATTAGGGCGCAAAATCAACGGCTTTTTCATACAGTATTATGAAAGATTTAAACTAGATACGAAATTGACAACTTAGAAACTGACATGAGCCAAGGTGACGATGAGAATCAAAGATTTCTGGGTTAGAGCAGTGGGGAGAAAGAGAGGCTTTATGAAGCCTTAATAAGCCATTGTCTAGTCTAAAAAATCGTAAAAAAAATGGTTTGGCGTCACAATTTAGCAAATTGTACGAGTTAGTATAACAGAAACCCAGCGTTTTGCAAGGTACTTTACTGGGTGGGTTAGTTTTCACATGGGAATTACGTTTCTTTAATATTATTATCTAATAGCTGTTTAGAAAACCTACATGGTCAAAAAATCTCATTGTAATATTTTTGATTTCTCTTCCGTTTTTTGCGCTTTTCCATTTGGAAAAAGCCAATGCCAGTTCAATGTATCTTCTCCGTTTGGTGTGCGAATTTATCAGTCACGGAGTATTAGAACAGTCCAGAAATGTTCCTGGACCTTCCTTCCTCAAAATAATCAAGAGGACTTCACTTTAATAGTGAAAGTTCGTGACTTTGAAGGAAAGAGCGAAACCGATTACATAGAATGGCCGAATGGTAAAATATTTCGAAATTTACTTTTGGTGTAAAATTAAATCGAACTTTTTAATTCGTGTGTAGCACTGACTGTTTATATGATTTCATTTGGAACGGGCTTTGGCATAAGAATCTGTCTTTTACCATGACACTTCTTTGTCTAACCTGCAAGCACATATGTAACAACCTAAACAAGAAATAAGTTTAATTTGAAGGAATTTTATTGACGCTCCCCTTTCGAATGAGATTTTATTCAACAAGAGTCATAAAACGCAATAATTCTGATGAATATAAAACTAACAAGGCTAAAACAAACACAACAGTTAAACATGGAGGTCATGAACATTTTATCTAATTAATACCGTATGTAATTTTTCGTTCGTTTTGGTCCACTAGTGCTGAAATCTATTTATATTGTAGGCTAGTTGTGTTTCGAATAATTTTTGTTTCGGTCCAGTTGTGCTGAAGAGTTCTAATGAACGAAAACATGTTCCACAACATCAATTAAATTATATTTATTGAAATACTATTGTGAGTGTTAGCCTGGTCAAATGTTTTAAGGTTCAGACTTTTAGGGAAAAAAAGCTATTGATTTGTTTTCTTAGTGATTACTTTCTGTAATAGGTTGATCGCCCATTTGAGGAAGTGTCATAGTACCAGATCGCCTTTTCCGGTTAGTTTTTCCCACTTTTGAAACACAACAGTTATAAACCTATGGCAAGTGAATTAACACTTTAAGAGCTTGAATTTATTCCAGGGGTACGGTGGACTGGACTAGACTATTTAGCACCTCCTGCATACAACTGTATGAAATATGTAAGGGCGAATGGAAAGTCCAAAGATTGCGTCGGAAAGTTGGCGGATGAATATTGCCCTGGCGAACAAATAGAGTTGAAAAACTGGCCACCAATTATAACCAGTTCAGCATCAGGAAATTCTGGTCGGAGTTTTCCTCCATATCTCTTCTTTGAAATAGTCTACATCGACTTATTTTGCCCAAAACCTCAAGGTATGACGAGTATTAAAGTTGTGGCTATATACTCTATAGTTAACACAAAAGATATTTTTTAAAGAACAGAATCGGTAGCCTACTGTTGTTTCAAGATTTTGGTATAATTAGTCCTGGTATCGAACCCAGACATGCCAGCACTAGAGCCTGTAACAATAACCACTCGGCTACTGAGCTGGTGTACGAAAACGAAAGATGTGGGATTCTAACTGCATAATGATTGCGCATGTGCGAAACTCATTGCAAAAAACATACGCTGATGTGGTGATGTTGCGTGACAATAGCTAGTTTCTATTCATAATAATGTGCATTGTGCAATGTGCAGTAAGCAGTTCATTACGTTACTTGTGTCAAGCTTCGCGACAGTTTTTCTCCTTTGGTGTTGTTGAAAAGACTGATCGTGCTAACTAAGCCTTGCCTGCCTACCTACATTTTAACTGTTAGCATGCACGTGTATTGGCTGTTCAAAATAACGAGACAATGGGTTCTAAACACTGTTTAACGAGTGCATATTTTAAACCAATGTATTGATTTTGCTCTTTTCTTCTATTGGTGCCAAATCTGTGTGTTACTATTTTTTCTCTGCATGGTTGCTCCAGCAATGAAACAATAGATTGAATTCAAAAACAAACAAAAAAATTAATCAGTGACATTTTGATTTCTCTCTGACGTCTTTATATAATGTAAACGGATAGAAATAAAGCTTGCGCTCCTATCTAAAGAACTTGACCAAGGTATAACTGTTGCAACAAAACACAAAATGTAGAGGAATATTATTTGACACTTCTATACACTTTCAGACACCAGCGACAACATGATCTCCACAGCAGTAGCTGCAATATTTGCGATTCTTTTTCTAGTAAGCGTGCCTATCATTATCGCATTATTGCGCAAGACAAGGTGAGATAACTAAATTCAAACTTGCGTTTGTTTTTTCCTTAGTAAGTCCATGTAAGCAGCAGAATACCCTTGTGACAAAATAAAAAACGGTGTTGGTTGTAAATTGTAATGTCTTTAACATGACATGAGATGAAATCGAACCCAGACGGTGGGAAACTCCAAGTAGGTATAGACGTATAGTAGATCTAATATTGCGGACATAACACACTATAATGTAATTGTTTAGTTGGTTTTGTTTAGGTAGGCTAAACTTTTGAAAATATTATACCCAAGGTACAATCGGCGTTTGTTTGTAGAAAACCTGAAACTATCGCAAACGAAATCTAGTGATAGTAGCCTTATATTTCATATTTGAAAAGTATATTTTAGGAAAATTATGATTCATTCGCACAGAAAATTAAATGAAAAACTGCCATTTAAAGTCGAATTTTTCGTAAAATCTCATGATTTACAGAAATCCATCAGAATTCAACCAATCTACCATCAGAGAAACAAGACAGAGAAATGTAGGAAGCATCAACACGTACAGTGAAGTAAGTCCATCAGTAAAGGCACCGATCACTTTAGCTGGACCAGCAAACATGTCTGCATTACAAGAAAATAAAGATATTTTAGTTGGGTCAACAAAACCTTCAGTCGATAATAATTCAAGATATCAAGCTGGTGCGTCACAAAACATCACACCGATTGGTGCAAACCAACCGGTAGCATCATCTAGCGGACCTAATAATTACAGTGAAATTGGTTTGCTAAACAACTCTGCAATAAACGGTTTTCAGCCTGATACTGGCGGCAATGGAGGAGACAAGCAAGTAGTAGAAAATGTCCTTTATCACACTTTTGAAGGTTCCAAAACACAGTCTACCTAAATAACTCACAATGATTGTTGGCAAGAATCTAAAATTACGTTGCGTAGTTTATTTTGAATTTATCGATTGAATATGAGAACACTGAACCAGGAAATTTTTTTGAAAACAGAAAATAACTTTTTGAAAACACAGTTTTACTTTACGCAGCATATACAGTGGTGTCATCTGTCTTCGTTTTCATTGTGCAATAAATTACCAGTAGAAATGTTGGCGTCTGGATGTCATTGTGTTTGACAAGGCATCCAGCAGGCAAAGATAAGTTAATTAATTAAATAGCTACAGTAATGGATCTAGTCTACTCAAGATAGGCTAATATATCAAGGCAACACACTAATTTTCTAAATAAAAATGGACAAACGAAGCAAGCCTGAATGGAGTACGAGTGTGAGCTCTGTGGAACCCGATCTTGCAGATCCCAACTAAAAGGAAACACGCACTTACAATTGAAGGATGTTTTCAAAAGTGCTACTTTATAATCAGTAATTGTTCTACAAAACCTTATGTAATAGCATCGTTGGTGGCTGAAAGAACTAAGGAAACCTTTCACATAACGAGTCACAATGTTATCCGCTTACCAACGATTGTTTACGACCTACGCTATTCTGCCATCTCACTGAAAGTGACAAGCTGGGCAGTTAAGTAACCCATTGCTTTCCTGTTAGCGCCACAGTGGGTATAGCCCATACTAACGAATTGTTTTTATCCAACGGCTTTCTAATGATGACACTTATCTAAAAGTTTAATCGCTGCAGACAACTGGTGGACCCTGATGGTCCAAGATAAAGACCAGGCTTCGTAAGCCGAATTGAGAGAACATCTTATCTAAAAATGATCGCAACACGAAACCTCAAACGAAAGGTATTTTATCAACGCAACAAAAAAACAGGCAATTGTTACAATGCACAAAGTGTCGTGAAAACAAGCCAGTGTATAGCCTGATAAAGTCCAATATGTCGCCTACACAGCACGTAGAAACTTCACTTTGACTTTGCTTTGCTTTGCTTTCAGTCCTGGATAGAACCATAAAAAGTCAAACCCATGGTTAGTCGTGTTCAGTACTGACTGAGGATTCCATTCTTAATAACTTCGTAACCCGCAGTCCATGCCTCCACAACTTCTGCGGTTGCTTTGTCTTTAAGAGCAGACTTGATGACCTTGATCAAAACTCCTCCCATCACCAGCTGAAATAGTTACATTAATAATCTGTATGGTTTGTATCATGTGGTGATCATGTATTTGGTGATCATTAAGCTTAGTAGTGATTTAGCCATTTATAGGTAGGCTATGCATTTAGTTGGCAAACTGTAGGAACCTAATTTTTCACAATTGCTTCAGCATGTTGCACTTCAAAACGCGAAAGTTCTATTTTAAATGTTCATCACAACTATGAGCACAGAATGCTGTGATTCAATGCTTGAATGCTAATTTTTGGTCTGAGGAGCACCATTAAACCATGTCAGAATATAAAAGCAGCTTCAGCTGTAATGCCAATAAAAATATACAATCGCTACATGAAAAGGTGTCCTGAGACTGCACAAAACCAAATTAAGTATGATCAAAAATTTCAAGTAATTGAAAGAGGTGAAGACGCTACTGGGTATGCAAGTTTGGTGATATCAGTCATTCAGTGATGTCGTAAATCTAAACACTAAACATATGTCATAGATTTATTTCATCACAATGATGTTCTCGATGCAGCATTGGCAAACCTCAAATTCTTTTTTGGCAACTTCCTTGAGCTTATGCTTACGTCCAAGCCGATGCAGCAACGCTTCCAACTCTTCGGAGTGGTCCAACAAGGTCACAATTTCTCCAATGGCTCTGGCAACCCTGTCGAAGAAAGTGAAATTGTTTAGAGTTGAGGACAAATGTAACTGTACTTGAAGAATTTCCAAAGTAATTATAAGCAAGAGCGCAGTCAGGGGAGGGCAAAGGAGGCAATTGATTTTACGAACTGAAGAGGAAAGTGTGGATTGTTACAAGGCTGAGCAATTCAAGACACTAAAATTTCGTTTTCGTTAATTTGTAACTACTACGACACTTGAGAGGACACCGATTCGACATCACTCAAGAGAACGCGGATACGTCTTTAGTGTCTGCCTCCTGTTATGAATCCATACTCATTCATCACAAATCCTCAAATTAGGGTTTAATAAACAAAACACACGATATAGCTGAACATAAACATAGTGGTTAACATCAACATAAGGTAGTAGGTATTAACTTAGAGATTATACACTACAGCTTACAAACTAAAGATTACATGCAACTGAAATGTCTTCACTACTAAACAATCTGCTGTATGAAGCTACGCTGCTAAAACACAAGTAAAATGTCGCGGCAGGTATTTGATTGTTTAAACCAGGGAGTCGAACCGAACCCGAACCGGATTTTTGTAAACCGGTTTTGGTGCGATTTTGTCTGAACCTTAACCGGAACTGAACCGAAAATTTGAGTTAGCTTAAACCCTAACCGAACCCGAACCGGTTGAAAAAAGCGGTTCACTCCAGCATTACGTCATTGTTCGCATTGTAGTAAGTGAAGTTGTACGTAGCATGTTATCTTGGAGGCCACATTGTACGGATGAATTATAGCCTATTCCGTAACACACGATCCACTATCATCGATGCTTTGGAGAGGAAAGTTTGAGGTAAGCAACTTTTGTTCTGTGACATCATAGACAATATAGTTTGATTGTAACTTGTGCAACAAACAACAAAGGCAAGTTAATTGAGCAAAGCAGTGTTGAGATCAGTGTTGCCAACCTTGCGGTTTTCACGCCCCATTGGGCTAGTTAGTAGTTGGGCAATAGTAGGCCTAGGCCTAATTTTATCGGACCCGAACCGGAACTTATAAAACCGGTTATAAGTTTCTTCGAACCCGAACCGGAACTGAACCAAATTTTGAAACAATCTTTGAACCAGAACCGGACCCGAACCGGAAAAATCAAACGGTTCGACTCCCTGGTTTAAACGAGCAATTGCCTACGTCATAGTAGGAGGAGCAATACCGCAAAGGAGAAGCAATCGAAATGATTAGGCATGAGGCAAAATAAAAATGGTCCGTTGTAACTTGTAATCTACAACACCTAGGTGTAACAAAATGAATACCGAACTTACTTCGTTGCGTGAGCCATCAGCTTGGGATAATCTTTTATGTCCTTGACAAGAAATCCGACATCAACCGGGGCACAATCGTAAAAGAATGCAGCGAGGCGTAACTCGTCAGAAAAAAGCCTTTGAACAAAATCATGTATAAATACACTAAAACGAATCAAGATGTGAATTAGAAAACTGTAGCCTAATCTTGTTACAACACATTGCACTACAACGCAAATAACACTTTTTGTTTAGGAAGCATTTTTAAACACTTAATAAAATGCTCAACTATTTACACCCACATAAACTCACTGAATAAAGATAGCACGGCCTACTTCTATCATTCCGAGTTTAGCTATTTCCTCCCATGAAGTTCTCAGGAGTGTGATTTGACGTTCAGAAAGAGACATAATGAGTTTACATTTAAATGGGGAAAATAAAAAGTACTTTGCAAGTAAACGTTTCATTAAAGTGGTTCACCTCCATCAGAATCGTAGCTTGACCGTTTTTTTAGGTGTTCACTTTTCAGAAAACCTCAGTTTACTTGCATTTAAAAAAATCCCTGGGTGTGTTTTCATCAAGAGCTTCACTGTAACTGTGACAAGTAGACTTATGTGCTTAAAGCTTACTTTAAAAGTAAACACCTAAAACAATGGTCACGCCACGCTACTGCTCTTTATGCAAGTTAACGTTTTAGTGCATAGCAGATAAAAGTTAAACCTTTTAAAAATAAATTAAACTTGCAATATATTGTAGATGCCTACACTTTTCTTTGCAATGTCTTGCATAATAACGAATAGTTTTTTCTGATCTTAAGCGTATAAACATCAACCGGGGCTGGTCTGTTTACAACTGTAATAGCTGGTCTGTTACCAAAGGAAGTCTTGAAAGATTGGATGCCTGTCATCGAAGACATTTACGTTTCATAACTGGTCATACTTGGCCAAACAGTCTTATCTCGAACAAAAATCTCTACAAAATATGCAACAGTGAACCATTGTCTTGCAAGATCTCCACCATGAGATGGAACATGTTTGGACACATTCTGAGACTTCACCAGGACTCACCTTCCCAGAAAGCCCTTGAATTTGCAATAATTGGCAGCAAAAAGTACCAAGGCCGAACCGGACGTCACCGTACCAATTTATTACAACTGCCGAGATCTGACATCAGAAAAGCTGGCCTGGGATCCCTGCTCAGCACACCACATCTCCATCGATTGCAAAACATCGCAATGGACAAAACAGAATGGAGATCCTATCTACCTTGTTGAAAGACTGATCGAAGCCAGCGGATGCCAAACGATTTGGCTACACTGGCGGCGGAGACAGTTACAATAATAATAAGCGTATAACTGATGCGCTAGCTTAGTCAGGAGTCAGGACACAACCCGAAGCGTTCGTTCTAGAAAAAGAAATCTTCACTCACAGGGACGCAAACGAGAACAGCATTGTTCACCGCTTCACGATGAGTTCCTTTCTACCAACACTCTCTTTGCAAGTGAACTCGAGCTGTGCGGCGATGCTGCTTGAAGTGAGACTGAAACATCAGCGGTAAGCTACATTACAACCATAGGCTTCATGCAAACTCCTGGTAACAATGATAGCTTGGTAAAGACGCATTGGAAACCAACCTTTTTGTGTTTAATTCAACAAATATACAAGAACTTTATGCTTTGAGCTTCCACGTTGCAACTGCACCATTTAATTAAAAAGTAGTGTTTTTCTTCATTTTGTGATTAATTCACAAAAACGTATCGTTGCAGGCAAAGCTGATGGGCAAATATGTTCTGCAATATTGTGTTGTAGTGTTTGTTCATTCTATCAGCGTTCTCCGCTTTCGCCTCTAGTGCTGGTTGATCTGAAATCAATTCCAGGTCTGGTCATACCTGAGACTTTAAAAAGGATACGGATTGTGTTCTTTATTATTGCGTAACACAGTGAGAACAAGTCGGGTAATGTGTGATGACATTGTAAATATGATACAAAATTGACAAAAAGAATGTCGTTAAAAAGATCTTAATTGTTTTGTTTTTTTTTTGTCGTATCCAGGCTTACGCCCGGTGGTTGAAGATTTAGATTAAGTGGACGGGAAGGCAAGGAAGCCAATCTTCGTGTCCACCTTCAGGCATGCCTTTAAGTGTCCTGCCACAGACACAGCCGCATGCTCGAGCGGTGTCGAACCGGCGCCCTTTCGATTGCCGTTCCAGGGTTCTCACCACTCGGCTATGCATGCTATCTTAATTGTTGTAGAGCGATAATAAATAAACGAAATCACTAAATTGTAGAGAAGGCTACGGTTACCGAACTAAGCAAATTCTACACATATAGTTTTTAGTCTAGAACAGTGTTTCCCAAACTTTTTTTTAATAGCGCCCCCCTGGACAACGAACAGAGTATCAAACGCCCCCTCGACAAAAAAAAAGTAAAACCAAAGTTGTTTTCCATTCATTACAACTTAAAGTCCAACTCTAATGAGACAGATGAGGTTGGTGCAATGTCATTAGCCTCTTGATATCGGGTTCCAGTTTGGATAGGAACAATCTTAAGTCTCCCCGTCTAACTTTGTCAAGACGGTTTCTTTTGTTATCCAAGTATTGTCATGGCACTGCAAGCACGCTCCACCAAGTATAGGCTGAGAAAGGCTATGATAAAAACTTTGACCCGATTCCACACGTGAGGGTATTTCTCTTTGATTGGGTTCTGCAGCCATAACGTTTGATGCAAGATATTGAACTTCGGTTTGAGTGCAAAATCGCTTTGCAATGTTATCAGTTTCTTCTCAAGAATTCCATGTTCCGAAATATCACAGAATGGGTCGATTATTATCCAGCCAGGGATTTCAAACTGGAATACATCCTGGAATCGAATACTTCTTGAATATGATTGCTGTACGTCTCTACATCAACATTAGATATGCCTTTGTCACTGGTATCAAGTTGATGCAAGCTTGAGATTTGGAAAAAGTCTCGTCTCCCTAAATTTCGCTGATACAACACGAGCTTATTACTGAAACCAGACAGTGCCGATTTCACTTTGATTAGATTTGCTTCGTTACGGTACCCTGAAGGGATACATGTAATTCATTAAATTTGGAAAATATGTGGCACGAAACAGCTTAATCCGCTTTCAGGATGTTGCTCTAGTTCGGTACCACAAACCTAAGTTGTTTCTAGTAGAACACAAGAGTCGACTTGCCTTCGCTGAGAAACCCAACATCGGGAGCTCCCACTCCCAAAAAAAAAAAAAAAAAAAAAAAAAACATGTAAGGCAACGTCGACCAAAGAGCGTGAGGACTATTCACCCTCCCACAAAATATGTCTGACAAGGAGGCGATATCATTTCTCACAACCAGAAGGTCATTAGCAAGATCAGGGTGACAACTCTGTAGAAATTCCGCGACAGTTTCAAACAGCGAATAAAATCGCGCAAGGCCATTTCCCATGGAAAGCCATCGTATTGATAGCCATTGCATGATAACAAAATGCTTTGCAATCCTCTTGTAAATGCCCCGATTTACTCTCAGCGCCCCCCAATCGCCCACTTTATAGCTAGCGCCCCTTTCATGGTTGCAAATGCCCCCAGGGGGGCGCTGGCGCCCACTTTGGGAACCACTGGTCTAGAAGGTGTTTAAACGACTTTAATTGGCGTAATGTTTTTTTTTTGTTTTTTTTTCTAGATTTAAGCCATCATCTAGTCTCGGAAATTGTAAAAAAATTGGTTTGGCGTCACAATTTTACCAAAGCGTAGGCCTACGAGTTAGTATAACAGAGACCCAAAGTTTTGAAAGGTACTTTACTGCCACTGGGTAGGTTTGTTCTCGTATGGGGACGTTTCTTTAATGTTATTATGTAATAGCTGTTTAGAAAACCTACATTGTCATAAAATCTCATTGTTATATCTTTGATTTCTCTTCAGTTCTTTGCGCTTTTCCATTTGGAAAAATCCAATGCCAGTTCAATGTATATCTTCTCCGTTTGGTGTGCGAATTTATCAGTCATGGAGGATTAGAACAGTCCAGAAATGTTCTTGGACCTTCCTTCCTCAAAATAACCAAGAGGACTTCACTTTAATAGTGAAAGTTCGTGACTTTGAAGGAAAGAGCGACACCGATTACATAGAATGGCCAATTGGTAAAATATTTTGAAATTTGCTTTTGGTGTAAAATTAAATCGAAATTTGTAATTCTTGTATAACACTGACTGTTTATATGATTTCATTTGGAACTTTTGTCAAAGTTTGGCATAAGAACCTGATCAAAGAACCTGGTCAAAGCTTGGCATAAGAACCTGTCTCTCACCATGCCACTTCTATATCTAACCTGCAAGCACATATGTAACAACCTAAACAAGAAATAAGTTTAATTTGAAGGAATTTAATCTATGCACCCCTTTCGAGGGAGATCTATTAACGCGATGTTTGTCAGCGAAATTTTATTCAACAAGAGACATAAAACGCAATAAATCTAATTAATATAAAACTAACAAGGCTAAGAAAACACAATGGTAAACCTATGGTAAGTGAATCAACACCTTAAGAGCTTGAATTTATTCCAGGGGTACTGTGGACTGGACTAGACTATTTAGCACCTCCTGCATACAACTGTATGAAATATGTGAGGGACGAATGGAAGGTCCAAAGATTGCGTCAGAAAATTGGCGGATGAATATTGCCCTGGCGAACAAATCGAGTTGAAAAACTGGCCACCAATTATAACCAGTTCAGCATCAGGAAATTTTGGTCGGAGTTTTCCTCCATATCTCTTCTTTGAAATAGTCTACATGGACTTATTTTGCCTAGAACCTCAAAGTATGACAAGTATTAAAGTTGTGTCTATATACTCTATAGTTACCACGAAACATATTTTTTAAAGAACAGAATCGGTAGCCTACTGTTGTTTCAAGATTTTGGTATAATTAGTCCTGGTATCGAACCCAGACATGCCAGCACTAGAGCCTGTGACAACAACCACTCGGCCACTGAGCTGGTGTACGAAAACGAAAGATGTGGGATTCTTACTGCATAATGATTGCGCATGTGCGAAACTCATTGCAAAAAACATACGCTGATGTGGTGATCTTGCGTGACAATAGCTAGTTTCTATTCATAATAATGTGCATTGTGCATTGTGCAGTAAGCAGTTCATTACGTTACTTGTGTTAAGCTTCGCAACAGTTTTTTTTATCTTTGGTGTTGTTGAAAAGACTGATCATGCTAACTAAGCCTACCCTATCTACATTTTACCTGTTAGCATGTGTGTAGTAGCTGTTCAAAATAAGCCAATGATATCTAAACACTGTTTAACGAGTGCACATTTTAAACTAATTTATTGATTTTGCTCTCTTTCATTGGTGCCAAATCCATGCGTTACTATTTTATTCTCTGTATGGTTGCTCCAGCAATGAAACAATAGATTGAATTCAAAAAAAAAAAATTAAATTAATGACGTTTTGATTTCTCTCTGACGTCCTTATATAATCTGAACTGATAGAAATATAGTTTGCGCTCCTATCTAAAGAACTTGACCAAGGTATAACTGTTGCAACAAAACACAAAATGTAGAGGAATATTATTTGACATTTCTGTACACTTTCAGACACCATCACACCAGCGACAACATGATCGCCAGAGCAGTTGCTGCAATATTTGCGATTCTTTTTCTAGTAAGCGTGCCTATCATTATCGCATTGTTGCGCAAGACAAGGTGAGATAACTAAATCAATCAATTATCAATTAATTTATATTTCGTCATTAACGCGTCCGGGACGAAAAAGATACTAACTACAAAAATCGATATGGACCTACCAGCACGTTAATGAAAGGGAAAAGGTGGCAAAACCTTGAAAGGTTTAAAACGTGTCTGAATGGAAAATCATGTAGTAGGCTATACGAGGTATGTCAGTAGTTAGCACGGCCACAAAACCCAAAAAACAAATAAAGGTAGCAAAAAATAAAACAAAAACAGAGAGAAGCACACATGTAGTAATGAATGACAGCCTAATGAAAAGTGTTGTGGATTGAATTTGCCAGTTCCAATATTGATGTGGATGAGCAGTCATAATAATAATAATAGGATGGAGAAAGAAAACCGGACATAAAAGAAACCGATCCTCAGGCAAAAGCCCGTTTCGATGTGGCCCAGGAGAGCAAGGTGTTGAGCTCTTTCTATGGTCAGACTGCACATCACACAGTAGCCTACGACGATTGAAGTTCGAGATCCAGTGTAAGTTATTGTTTCTTTTCTTGGTGGGTGATGGAATGGATGAGCTGGTAGATGATGATGTCCTGATGGTGTTGATGAAGCTCTCATCCCCTTTTGTGACGTGTCGTGTTGATTATGGAGTGGTGCGTTTGCTGTTAATATCTACAAACCAAAAAGTACAGCACAAGCAATCGACATTATTGTTAGGTAGGCCCAGGGCCTCCGAGAGAAGTCAGCACTGGTCGGGAAACAATACGAAAAATGGGCCCCATAATATTTTTAGCAAATATACAACTAATTTGTCTCTTGCGTTGCATGTTCGTGTTAAGCTGAAATTAGCCTACTTTTCTCAGCATGAAAAGAACTTCGTTCAATGTAAAAAGTATCAATAATCACTGTATTACACTTGCAGCAAAAATGCCATTGAGGCAAACTATTTTGTCTAGAAAGCTTCGTAAACACACAATAGGCCTACAGGCAACGAAAATAGTTCAACCAAGCATTTAATTCAGGAGTGTCCAAACTTTTTCCACGCGAGCCAGATTTGATAATAAGTGTTCGCGGGCCAACAGCCACAATAATTTTTCTGAAAACTGCAAGTTGAACTTATATAATTTTTGTGTGTCTGCAGGCCAAAAATAACACATTGTATGACAACAGGCGCGGGCCATACAAAAACGTCTCGTGGGTCAGAGTTGTCCCGCGGGCTGGACTTTGGACATCCCTGATTTAATTCAACCCTTTCTAGATTTTTTGCAATGCAAAGTTACGGATCACAGCATCAAATGATAAAATCTTGCGACGTCTGAATTGATGCACAATATGTATAGTTAGGCTTTTCAATCCGTTTTGAGTCATAGGCCTACTGGAGCGCAAACAATTCTTTACAAATTTCATTAATTGCTAAAATCACGTTCTCAAAGCGCAACCGTTGGAGGTAGCCACCGGAACACAAAAAAATCATAACAAAACTATTTGGAAAAACCTTTCGAAAGTTGCAATCAATGATTCCTTGTGTAGAGATTATGGAGTGGTTCGTTCTGGTTTGCAGCTGAAGTTTGCTGTGTGACTTTCTATCAAAAGTACCAACTCATCCAAAATGTCTTGAAAAATGTCATTGTTGTAGCTTACAAGTGGTTTAAATTTGTCCACATGCCCGCAACTGCACAGCAGACATACGATGAAATTTTCATGGAACTTCAAACTCATCGACGATATGTTTGAGTTTGTTGATACATTTGTCAATTCCAACAACTATCGAGTCCTTTGCAATGTACGGTAGAATGCATTTCCTTCGAATGATTCAGCTAGTTAAGTGGAGTTATAAAAGCATTCTGTCCTCAGGAAAAAAAACTTATTTTCTTTTAAATTTATAATTGCCACTGCAACTTTAGCTTGCGAGTAGTAGCCTACTCTTCTCAGCTTTCTCTTACTCAGATTACATCTTACTTTAATTTCATTAAATTCATCAGTGAATCTTGTTTAGGACCGTAATCCACATAATGTAAAGCAGTCACAAATTTAAAGCTGCTAGTTGTAGGCTACTTTAGCATTGACTCAGCGTCCGATCAAGCTCTTGTTGGTTCCAACTTGATGCATTTAAGAAACGTCTCTAGAGCTTCAATTGCAAAAGGGTAATGTAAAGCATTGGGTTTGACTGCACCACGCCTTGATTACCCTCTCGAAGTCAATTTTTTTTTGCAAGATGATAGGACAGCTTTCTTTAGATTTTTCAGAATTTTTCCTCTGACTGGGGTATAACTTTAAAGATGCCACAAGCTTACAGATAATCAATAACTTCAAAAATGATAAGGCATTTGAACAACGCTGTCTGTAGGCAACATTATGAATTCCAACTAGATTTAGCCTAAGCAACAACATCTATAAACAATAAACTTAAATAAAGAAAAAACTCACTACCTTCCAAAATCACATCATGAGAAGCATGACCACCAAAAGGCTACTTGACCACACGAAAACAGAAGATCTTTTAACTATGACAAAATTAAATCCAATTGCAGCAATAATAAAATCAAAAGTTTTAAAACTGTTCGGCCACACTAAAAGATCACAATTCGGAATCAGCAAAGTTTGCACAGAAGGAAAAGTAGAAGAAAAAAGAAAACGTGGCAGACAACCAAAACGATGGCAAGATAACATCCAATCATGGACCGGACTCAACTTGGCGACAATGGGCGAGCTGGCTCAAAATCGCCACTCTTGGAAGCAAATAACTCATGTTGATGCGCAATCTGCTGCAGGCGGAGATGATGACTGATGATGATGATGATCCATAAACAAAAAATATACAGGATTTCTTTAATCGTGCTTGGACTGATACCTTTAACTTTACCAGATAACCTATGTTGGATACAACATCCTATGCCTGGCCAACGCAGATTTTGAAGTTAAGGTTCAGTTGTCAAGCAAAAATAGTTCCCGCTTAGCTAAAACAGCACCAGTTTTCAAGTTGAAACTATCAATACAATCGAAACCGTTCAGTGATACAGAAATCATTTCAGCTTCAGATTTTACGTCTTGAAGCTGTTCAACATCGCCTACCTTAACACGAAAATGATTTGTTCTTGATGACAAGCATCGAGAGTGACATTTACAGTGATTGAGAAATACTTGGAACTACGCACTTCATTTAAGAATTTGTTGATTATTTAGTTGGTACATTTTTACTTTAGTACTAAAAATGGGCCTCCCTCAAAAGTGCAAAAACAAAAAACTACTCGATTTTCCTTTACAAAGTTTTGCTAGGGGGGAAACTGGCCCAACTTCCCCCCTTCTCGGATCCACTGGGTAGGCCTAATCCAGTGTTTCTGAAAGTGGGCGAAATTGCCCCCCTGGGTGGCAATTTCGAACTCCAGGGGCGCGAAAAAATCAAAGGGGGCAATCGGGGGACGAAAACACTCAAAGGGGGCGAATTTATCAAACCACCAATAACAGTCCAACGCGCTAATAACAGTCCAACGCGCAAACCGCATTTACTGCAAATAGATGAATCCAACTTGACCGACAATGTATCGCTGCTCCTGCTGCTTGGATATGTGCGTTTTGTTCATAATATGAGAACAAGAAGAAATTATTTTTGCCATTAGTCTTCCTACAGATATTCGGGCATCAAGCATCTTTAATGCACTGAAAAACTTTTACGAAGAGAAAGGGATTCCACTGAAGAATATTCCACAATGCGCAACTGACGGTGCTCTGGCAATGGTTGGAAAGCATCGAGGGTTCATTGCACTGATGAAAAGAGCAATTCCTGGACTTATTGCAATACATTGTGTAAATCACTGTCAGCATTTGGTTGCCCGTAATCTCAGTCCTGAACTGATGAATCACTGAATATTGTGATTTTTTTTTTTTTTTTCTGACTGAATATTGTGATAAAATGCGTCAACAAGATAAAACGCAGGTCAAAATGTCTTAACTCAGTTTCCCAATTTGAGCGAGAATGTTATTACAGAAGAACAACGGCAAAATACTGCTCACATTTAGACATGCTTCATAAAGACGTGAAACTTCGCTTTGCAGATCTCGTGGACCTCCATGTTCCAAACTGGGTGGTACAACTATTTTCTACCGAACCTACAGACATACTGTAGAAGTGAAACTTCAAGAGCAATTCATTGATATGCAAACAGATGATGAGTCAAGAGTGGAATTCAGAAATGATCGATACGATTTGTTTTGGTGCCAGGTTGCTGGCAAATATGAGCTTCTCTGGAAAGAAGCTAGAATGTGGATTTTGTCGTTTCCTACTTCATATATGGATGAAAAGAGGTTTTTGGCTGTGACATTGATGCTTTCAAAGCAAAGAAATCGCTTGCTATTTCATTAAACGGGATGATCTTCGACTCTACCTTACGAAGATGTCGCCAAACATTTCAAAACTTTGTAAAAGTCGCCAAGCTCATCCATCCCATTGAACATTATCTTGTTACTGTCAATTTCGTTGAATAAATTCCCAAGACTAAATTTGTCTATCACTCTATTATTAATGTTTATTTTACTTGACAGAATTAGGGGGGCGAAATTTTATTTCAATAACGAAAAGGGGGCGATGGACTAAAAAAGTTTGAGAAACAGTGGCCTAATCTTTTGTAAATTATTTTAGATTTTCACTAAAATCTTCACAAGAATGCAAGAAAGCCTTTCTACGTTGTCTTTCTATTGCGTGTCCGTTTTGCTTAAATGTTGTTTTAGTTTGTGAACAAAAAGTGACTTTGTATCAGTCTTTCTAATTGAAGAAGGAAATTCGTTCCATGTTTTCTCACCTGTGAATTCCATTGAATGCTGAGTAAGCGTTTTTGAGAAGTATGGAATGTTTAGAGAATCATTATCATGGTTTCTTGTAGACAGGCTGTGAACCTCTTTGACATATTTAAAAAGGTTGGAGAAGCAATCTGGTAGTAAATTGTTGTGAAATTTAAACACGAAAACACCAATTTTCAGTTTGAACAATTGCTCAATTGATATCGGGATAAATTCAAACTTGAGTTGTTTTTTTTTCCTTAATATGTTGCGCAAAACAAGGTGAGATAACTAAATTCAAACTTACGTTTGTGTTTTCCAAAGTCCATGTAAGCAGCAGAATACCTTTGTGACAAAATACAAATCGGTAGTGGTTGTAACGTCTTCGACATGACATGAGCTGAAATCGAACCCAAACGGTGGGAAACTCCTAGTGGGTAGTAGATCTAATATTGCGGACATAACACACCATGATGTAATTGTTCAGTTGGTTTTCTATATTTATGTAGGCTAAACTTCGAAAATGTTATACCCAAGGAACAATCGGTGTTTGTTTATAGAAAACCGGAAATTATCGCTTACAAAATCTAGTGATGGTAGCCTAATATTTCATATTTGAAAAGTATATTTTAAGAAAATTATGATTCATTCGCATAGCAAACTAAAAGAAAAACTGCTATTTAAAGTAGACTTTTTCGTAAAATCTCATAATTTACAGAAATCCATCGGAATGCAACCAATCTACCATCAGAGAAACAGGACAGAGAAATGTAGGAAGCATCAACACGTACAGTGAAGTAGGTGCATCAGTGGATGCACCGATCATTTTAGCTGGACCAGCAAACATGTCTGCAGCACACAAAAATAAGCATATTTTAGCAGGGCCAACAAAATCTTCTGTCGATAATGATTCAAGATATCAAGCTGGTGCGTCACAAAACGTCACACCGATTGATGCAAACCAACCGGTAGCATCATCTAGCGGATCTAATGATTACAGTGAAATTGGTTTGCCAAGCAACTGTGCAATGATTGGTTTTCAGCCTGATAGCGGCGGGAATGGAGGAGACAAGCAAGTAGTAGAAAATGTTCTTTATCACACTTTTGAAGGTTCCAAAACGCAGTCTACGTAAATAACTCACAATGAGTGTTGGCAAGAATCTAAAATTACGTTGGGTAGTTGATTTTGAATTCATCAATGAAAACATCTTGAACCAGGCTACTTTTTTGAAAGCACAATTTTACTTTACGCAGCATATAAGCTACAGTGTGTTACCTGTCTTCATTTTTATTGCGCAATAAATTACCAGTAGAAATGTTGGCGTCTGGAAGTCACTGTGTTTGACAAGGCATCCAGCAGGCAAAGATAAGTGAATTGATTAAATAGCGACAGTAACAGATCTAATATACTCTAGATAGGCTAATAATCAAGGCAACACACCAATTGTCTAAATAAAAATGGACAAACGCAGCAAGCCTGAATGGAGTGTGAGATCTGTTGAACCCGATTCGTACGATGTTTTAGTTTGTAAATATGAAGTGTGATCTTATCGCGTGTTTCCTTCCAGTTGAGATCTGTAAGATCACGCTCTAACAATTGAAGGATGTTTTCTAAAGTGCTACTTTATAATCAGTAACTGTTCTACGAAACCTTATGTAAGGAAACGTTCAAATATTACGTAACGCCTTCGAGGGGGAAGGGGGGTTATGTAAAGCGTTACGTTAGCGTCACATCGAGGGGGAGGGGGGTTCAAGCAAAACGTTACGTAACGCTTTCGAGTATGGAATGGTAGTTTTTTGTGCTGAATTCGTAGTGAAAAAGCGTCACATGGGGGAGGGGAGATTGAAAAAAGCGTTACGTTGGCGTTACATGGTGGAGGGAGGGGTCAAAAATTCGGAAAAAAGGCGTTACGTAATATTTGAACGTTCCCTAAAGCATCGTTTGTGCCTGAAAGAACTAAGGACACCTTTCACATAACGAAAGTCACAATGCTATTCGCTTAACGATTGTTTACGACCTACGCTATTCTACTGTAGGCCTACTATCTCACTGAAAATGACAAGCTGGGCAGTTAAGTATCTTATTATCTTCCTGTTAACGCCACAGTGGGTATAGCTAAAACAACTACCGAATTTTTATATAACGGCTTCCTAATTATGATCACTTATCCAAAAGTTTAATCACTGCAGACAACTGGTCGACCCTGATGTTCCATGATGAATACCAGGCTTCTTAGGCAGAATGGAGAGAATAATTTATCTAAAAATAATCGCAATGCGAGACCTAAAACAAAATGTATTTTATTTACCCAACAAAACAACAGGCAACGGTTTCAACGTATAACGTGTAGTGAAAACAAAGCCAGTGTAGCCTGATTATCGAAAGCAAGGCCCAATATGTGGCCTACACAGCACGTCGGGACTTCACTTTGACTTTACTTTCAGTCCTAGATAGGACCATGCAGTAGAAGGCAAACGCATGGTTAGTCGTGCTCAGTACTGACTGAGGATTCCATTCTTAATAACTTCGTAACCTGCAGTCCATGCCTCCACAACTTCTGTAGTTGCTTTTTCTTCAAGAGAAGACTTGATGACCTTGATCAAAACTCCTCCCATCACCAGCTGAAATAGTCACATGAATTATCTGTGGTTTAGAAAATAATTTCATGGAAAATTACTGTGCCGTTTAGTATAAAGAGCACCATTCAAACCATGTCAGAATAAGAGCAGCTTCAGCTGTAATGTCAATAAAAATATACAATCACTAGATGAAAAGGATGGCCTGCGACTGCCACAAACTATTAAAGATACTACTGGGAAGGTAAGTTTTGGTAATAAAACAGTGATGAAATTTAAACACTAAACATATGTCATAGATTTATTTCATCACAATGACTTTGTTTTCGATGCAGCATTGGCAAACCTCAAATTCTTTTTTGGCAACTTCCTTGAGCTTATGCTTACGTCCAAGCTGATGCAGCAACGCTTCCAACTCCTCCGAGTGGTCCAACAAGCTCACAATTCTTCCAATGGTTGTGGCAACCCTGTCGAAGAAAGTGAAATTGATTCGAGTGGAAACATGCAACTGCACTGTACTTGAAGTTGCCAAAGTAATCATAAGCAAGGGCGCAGTCAGGGGTGGGCAAAGGAAGCAATTGATTTAACGAACTGAAGAGGAAAGTGTGGACTGTACAAGGCTGAGCAATTCAAGACACTAAAATTGCGTTTTCCTTAATTTGTAATCAGTACGACACTTAAGACACCGATTCGACATCACTCAAGAGAACGCGGATGCGTCTTCAGTGTCTGCCTGGTGTTATGAATCCATACTCATGCATCACAAATCATACAAAACACACAATATAGCTGAACATAAACATAGCGGTTAACAACATAATAAGGTAGTAGGTATTAACTTAAATAAGGATATTATACACTACAGCTTACAAACTAGACATTACATGCAGCTGAAATGTCTTCACTACTAAACAATCTGCTGTATGAAGCTACGCTGCTAGAACACAAGTAAAATGTCGCGGCAGGTATTTGATTGTTTAAACGAGCAATTACCTACGTCATAGTGCTGCAAGGAGAAGCAATAGAAATGATTAGGCATGAGGCAAAATAAGAATGGTCAGCTGTAATCGACAACCCCTGGGTGTAACAAAATAAATACTGAACTTACTTCGTTGCGTGAGCCATCAGCTTGGGATAATCTTTTATGTCCTTGACAAGGAATACGACATCATCTGGAGCACAATCGTAAAAGAATGCAGCGAGGCGTAACTCGTCAGAAAAAAGTCTTTGAACAAAATCATGTATAAATACACTAAAACGAATCAAGATATGAATTAGAAAACTGTAGCCTAATCTTGTTACAACACATTACACTACAACGCAAAGAACACTTTTGTTTAAGACTCATTTTTAAACACTTGATAAAATGCTCAATTATTTACACCCACAAAAACTCACTGATGAAAGATAGCATGGCCTACTTTTTTCATTCCGAGTTTAGCTATTTCCTCCCATGAAGTTCTCAGGAGTGTTACTTGATGTTCAGAAAGAGACATAATGAGTTTATATTCGAATCGGAAAAACTAAAATTACCCTGCAAGTAAACGTTTCATTAAAGTGGTTCACTTCCATCAGAATCGTAGCCTGACCGTTTTTTTAGGTGTTCACTATTCAGATAACCTTACTTTAGGCTACTTGCATTTCAAAAATAGCTCTGGGTGCGTTTCAATCGAAAGCTTCACTTCCTAACTACAAGTACACTTACATGCTTAAAGTTTACTGTAAAAGTAGAACACCTAAAAAATGGTCACGCCACGCTACTACTTCTTATGTAAGTCTACGTTGCGGTGGGATGGCGCAACGGATAAGGCGTTGGCTTTCCAATCATGCAAACCTGGTTCAACTCCCGGCTAAGCTGGTTGTTGAAAACACCGCTCACCTCTACCCAGGATGTAATAAATTGGGTGGGCATAGTTGCTGCAGGAAAGGCGGCCAAGAGAAAGGAACTGGTCATTCTACTCTCTTTAGTGCCGAAGGCTTAGTACAATGAGAACATTAGCTTCTCATCCCCGACACTTGAATCAAGTATGGGACCACTTTTACTTTTACAGTGCTAGTGCATAACAGATCAAAGTTAAACCTTTTTCAAAATAAATCAAACTTGCAATATAATGTAGATGCCTACACTTTTCTTTGCAATGTTTTGCATAATTAATAACGAATTGTTTTTCTGCTCTTGAGCGTGTGACTGCTGCACCAGCTTAGTCAGGGGTGGACACAACCCGAAGTGTTTAGTCTAAAAAAAGAAATCTTCACTCTAACAGACGCACACGAGGACAGCATTATTTACCACTTCACGATGAGTTGTTCCTTTTTACCTACGCTCAGTGCCAGATTAAGGGGGGGGGGCGGACTGGGCTGAAGCCCAGGGCCCCCACTTTTGGGGGGCCCCACCTCAAAAAAAAATCTATCAGTTTGTTTAGCTGCACAGCTGGAGATTGCTGCTTTAATTCGTATCTCAAACAAGCAGAGGCGGCTCGCCCATATGTGCTGCGGTGCTTCAGCACTCCTGCCCCGCCCCAGTTATTCAATTTTTTTTTTTTTAACATTAAACGTATTTATTTGCTCCCTACATATCCGGAAATGGTACGGATTTTTTTTGAAAAAAAATTTCAATACTGCAAACATGGCTTGCGCTGTTTTTTTTTTTTCATTTCGCCGCCGTGTCGGTTGGGTGGGTTAGTAGGCTAGGCAGCTGGGTAGGCTTTATCAGATGTGCCGGATTTAGATTCAACACCGGATTTAGAACATGTTGACCATCTGACAGTAATAATACGATACGTTTCGAAACAAGGTCCAATCGAGAATCGAGCGATTTTTTAAAATTTGTACCAATGCACTCTCATACATGAGCAGAAATCGCCATATTATTGTTTTGGAGTTTTTGGAAAAGCTTAATATCAACATGGAAGACTCCCGCGATTAAAGTTATGATAATGTTGCCAATATGAATGGCAAGTACAGTATAACGGTCTTCAAGCTCTTCTGCGCGAGAAATATAGTGTAGCTCATTTGGTGCCTTGCACAGCACATTCACTTAATTTAATCAGTAAATGAGCTGTAGAAACATGCCGTTCTGCCGCTGAGCTTTTTGAATTGTTGCAAAGACTTTATTCATGGCTAGTCTCGTCTACTCATCGTAGGCAAATCCATCGAAAATTCCTAGATGGTTTGCCTGTTTTAAAGACATTATCTGATACAAGATGGTCTGCTAGATATGATGCAGTCAGTGCATTAAACAAAGGATGCAGTGAGACCATTTTAGCGCTTGAAGAATTGGCCTCTGATGATACTCAATCTGGGGAGAGCAAAGTCGAAGGAGAAGGATTTGTAAAAAAGTTGAAACAACTGGAGACAGATATTTTGCTTGAAATGTGGAGTGCAATTTTGGAAAGGTTTCAAAAAACGAACCTGTCCCTTCAAACAAGTGGATTGTGTTTGAATAATGCAGTGCAGTTGTTACAAAGTCTCATGAGCTTTGTCAAAAGCGAAGGATCCAACTTTGAAATGTATGAAGAAAAAGGTAAGAAGAAATGTGGATCCAACACCTACGCAGGTTCTTCAAAACGAATTCAAACTCAACGTTATAGGCATTTTGATGAGCCCTCTACAGAGCCAACGATTTTTCCCCAAGAGATAAATTTAGAGTTGAAGTGTATCTTGCCATAATTGACAAACTATCTGCAGAACTGGATAAACGTTTGAAAGCATATCGTGACGTCGAAAGTAAGTTTGGTTTCATTTTAAAACTGACGGACCTTAGCTCTAACAAGATTCATTAAGCTAGTGTTGCATTGATGAAGGAATATCCCATGGATTTTGAAGCCAATTTTTCAACTGAAACAGTTCATTTGCAGAATTTGTCAAAGTGAAAACTTCTGATGGTGGAAAAGAAGCCTCAGAAAACCCTGATAAACACAAAGTGGAAGACAGTGTTGAGCTCAACATGTTCTTACTTCTAAGGGAAAACAGGTGCGTTGAAACCTTTCCCAATGTCTTCATTGCTCTGCGAATGTATTTGTGTATGATGGTCTCCAACTACAGTGGAGAAAAATCTTTTTCAAAATTAAAGGGAATCAAAAAGGAAGTTCTAAATTCTTCGCGGCAAGAGCGAGTTTCGAATCTTTCGCTTCTAAGCATTGAACACGATATTTTGGATTCATTGATTTTTGAAGAATTGATCAGCGACGATTTTGCCACGAGAAAGCAAGAAAGCGTCCATTTTGAGTTGATATGAACAATTTTCTAGGGCAGCAAACAAAATGACTACCGGTACCGCCTACCAGCAGTTTACAGTTTCATTTTTGATTGATGGCCTATAGCCATAGCCTACTCCCAGTGTTGTACGCGTCAATGAAATAAATTGACGGCGTCAGCGCGAATTGCCTAAAAACTTTACGGCGTAAAGTACTGCGTCAGCTCAGAAATTGACGGCGTCAGCGTTAATTTCTAGCGCTATTTTAGCCAGGGTTTCACAAAACGAAAGTATTGCAACTACGTTTAGGCTAACAATGGCTATAAATGAAGAGCAGGTTTTATGTTTGGAGACTGTATTGTAATTAGCTTCTTAGTTATTTCCTTGTAGAAACACAAGCATTTCAAAACGTTTGTCTGACAATCTGCTGCGTTTTGGGACGCATAATGTCCTTTCCAAGTGAAAACATGCGTTCCCTGGCAGCGCTGAATTGTAGGCTACTGGTGTGTTGTATTTCAAAAACAAGTCTTGAAATCATTTACTCGGAAAGGGATCACTGTTCCAAGCGTGCTGTGATGGCTTAGCATATGTAAATCTTTTAATGAGGTCTACTGCACCAACATCGCTCTTTTCAGGGGCATAGAGCTTTTGAAATAAAGTATCTTCAACCTCCGCGATGACATTCATTAACTTTTCGCTTTCTCTTTCTGATCCCTCCTTCTCGATACTGCTCACGATATGAGTGATCACCATTTGGCAAACTTCTTCCGCTTGTATTCAAGGTAGCCATTCCAACCAACGCGAAAGCGGGTAATTCGGATGAGTCGGGCTGGCCAGAATACATTGTGAAACGAGATTTTCCATAAAAACAAAAAATGACGCATAGCGCTTGACGCTTAAAATCGGCAAGATAGTTGATGGCGCTATCACTTCCGTCAACTAAAAATAAACTGACGGCGCTAGCCTCAGCGTCAACAAAAAGTTGACGGCGTCAACGTACAACACTGCCTACTCCTATGAATATGATTCTGTTTTTATTGTGTGAAGCTGACAAACAATTCACAGTTCATACATAAAGTTGCGGCCAAAAACAAACGTTTAGTTTTTTTGTGAAACGATTAAGCTTACTTTGATCGCTCTGTATCTCAACAGTTTTGTGTTTAAGTATTCGACACCATTCACACCAAGCACTAAAAGTTTATTGCCATTGCTAAATTTGCTTTTCAACCAGAAACGATTATTTTCCGAAGAAATACTGTTGAAAATTAACCAGGTATTTCCTCACAATTTTCTTGGGGCAAAATTGTTTGTTTTGAACAGTAGCCTACTGTATTGCACAAAATGAACATGTTATCGTACAGTATCAATAATCGCCTATTAGCAATTTGTATTGAAAATGTTGCCACTAAAAATTGTGGAGAAAGGATCGAGTTCACTTTGAACAGTGGTAACCTATCCCACAAACGGATACGTTTGTTGATCTGCTCTAAAATGATTGGTTTTGCTTTCAAACAGACAACTAGAGAACAGTAGCGTACCTAGAGAATAGTGCCGTTGCTCGGGTAAGTTTGAGAGTTTGCGCCCCCTCTAATAAAGCCAGCATTTGAACGAATTATGTCATTTTGTTGTTCTGAAAATAATGTTTCTGTTTAATCGCTTTTTTCGATCCAATCGCAGCAAAAGCACAGTACCAACTACACAATAGACACAACTCGGGATTTGGAGGCGGAGCCCCAGCTGCTGAGAAATGCTTTTAGCGTCATTGATCGATAACCTTGTTAGCGAAAAATGTCACTTGATAAGGGCCCCCGCTTTCAGCTCAGCCCAGGGTCCCATAAACCCTTAATCCGGCCCTGCCTACGCTCCTCTTTGCAAGTAAGCTCAAGCTGTGCGGCGATGCTACTTCAAGTGAGATTGAAACAGCAGCGGTGGGCTACCTTGCACTCACCTGCTTCATGCAAACCCCTGGTCACAATGATAGCTTAGTAAAGACGAATTGAAAACTAACCGTTTTGCGTTTAGTTCTACAAATATACAAGAACTTTTGCTTCGAGCTGCCACGTTGCAACTGCACCATTTAATTGAAAAGTAGAGAAGTTTTCTTGATTTTGTGATTAATTCACAAAAACGTATCGTTGCAGGCAAAGCTGATGGGCAAATATTTTTCTGCAATATTGTATTGTAGTTTTTACAGTATTTATTCTATCAGCGTTCTCTGCTTTCGCCTCTAGTGCTGGTAGATCTGAAATCAATTCCAGGCCTGGTCATACCTAAGACTTGTGGTATGACTCATACCTTTTGTTTTCTTTATTATTGCGTACCACAGTCAGAATAAGGCGGGTAATAATGTGATGACATTGTAAATATGATACAAAATTGACAAAAAGAATGTCGTTAAAAAGATCTTAACTGTTGTAGAGCGATAATAAATAATCCAAATCACTAAATTGTAGAGAAGGCTACGGTTACAAAACTAAGCAAATTCTACACATATAGTTTCTAGTCTAGAAGGTGTTTAAACGACTTCAACTGGTATTATGTGTTTGTTTTTTGTTTGTTCTAAAGGGAGGTAAATACAGTAGCAATTGTGCAACCATGCAAACATAAAATGCCCAATTTTACTTTACTAAAAAAACTTTGCTGCTGTGACCACTGACCTGGAACTACAGTCTTAGTCGCCATTTTACTTTGTTGTCGTCTTGCTTTTATTTTGTAGTCTGTCAACCTTGCACCAGACTTGCCACCGAAACAACTATGCAGGCCTACGCATGGTTGTTGTTAATTTTGTGAGTTACTTCTGCAATTGGAGGTTCGAATCCAAAGCCATACATTGATATTATAACATGCCCTTTGATATAGTTCAATAACGTTAGTTTTGCGCAATGGTTCTTACAGCATTGCATTGAGTCATGCATGCACTGCTGTTTACGTCATGCCTCCCTGTCATGCCTCCCTGTGGCTGTGAGTCATCATTATTGCAACTGGACTCGGTAACTACTACAGTGGTTTGTCACTTGTACAACATAGCTCTATTTTTGTGAATACCTTTTTAAAATTCATTTACGTTCGTGCGTTTCTTTAGCTATTTTGTAGTACCTAAAAGCGTAATACCCTTATAACATAAGTTACCAATCACCCATTCTGAATTGAAAGTCAGAGCACTTGCGATTCTTGTTTAATATCTGCTATAAAGTAATCTGTAGTATTCTTCATCTGCCAATTAGAACAGAGCTGGACAATGCCATTACCGTACATTAAAAGAAACAATCAAAGCGATTCTTCTATCGAGTCTTCTAAAGTTCGTTGATACACCACAGATTGACACATTCTTCCGCAACGGAGTTATACACTGACAGGTCCCATCTACTGCACCGGGTGGCAAGCCGAGGGCAAACAAGAAGGTGGTCCGCTGTTTGGGGCTCGGTGCCACAGATACATGCAACAGGGGCCGTGTCGTAGCCCCACTCCACCATTGCAGACTTAGTGTGTCCAACACCGGTTCGGAGACGATTTAATGTTTTCCACTTTGCCCAAGGAGTGTTTGCTCCTGGGGGGAGGGACTCTGATGGTGGGATCTTCATTTCAGTGTATGATGGGTCATTTTCGAATTGTTGTTTCCATTGCTTAAGTCTTGTTTCTTCTTTTGTTGAGGTTAGTGGCTGAACGTGTATTAGGAAGCTTTTTTTTATTTCAACCGGGTTTGTGCAGCAGTTTTTCCATATAGAGGATGTTTTTCATCACATGTTTGTTTTAGCCTTTCAGCTTGACTGTTAACGTCTCTTCTTATGTGTGGTGGTGCAATACCAGCAAGCAGATAAAGTTTGTTGGTATTTGTGGGCTTCAGACACCCAGTAATAAGACGACAAGAATGATTGAGTACCGAGTTAAGCTTCGATGAGTGACAGGACCTGTTCCAAACAGGGCATGCATATTCTGCTGTGGAGTAGCACAAAGCCAATGCGGTCATTCTGAGGGTTTGTGGATTAGTGCCCCACCCAGAGTTGGTAAGCTTCCTCAGGATATTGTTTCTGGTGTTAACCTTAGCCTTTGTGTTTTCAATGTGCTTTTTGTAGCTGAGAGTACGGTCCAGTGTCACTCCAAGGTAGACGGGGTTAGGGCAATGTTCCAGCTCTGCTCCCGACCAGGAGATTTTGAGTGTCCTTGTAGCTTCTCTGTTTTTTAGGTGGAAAGAACATACTTGTGTCTTTGAAAGGTTAGCTTTAAGGTGATTGTTGGTGTAATATTGTGTTAACTCCTCGAGCGACTTTGTGAGGTTTTGTTTTATAGCAACAAAGGTCTTTTCTTGTGATGTTATGCAAAGATCATCGGCGTATATAAACCGCTTAGTGTGTTGATCTATCGGCTGATCGTTGGTGTATATGTTGTACAGTAACGGTGCTAGCAAGGAAGTCCATTCCGTTGATGATGCCAGCGGCTTGTTTTTGAATTCAGGATAACTTGGAATCGTCTGTTGTGGAGTAACGTTGCTACAAGCTTTGTTACTGCAAAGCGATATACGAGTTAAGATGCGAAAATCTGCTGGTATGGATGGCATGCCATCAGAGATCTGGAACATGGTGGACCTCTCTTCCTGGAAAACTCCACAAACGTTTTCACATAAGCTGGGATGGCAACAAATTACCTTAAGACCTACGTGATGCAACCATCAATGCCCCTGCACAAAAACAACGGACAAAATTTTGCTGTTCTAACTTCTGTGGAATTACCCTTCTCTCCACTGCAAGTAAAATCTTTGCACGAATGCTTCAGGCTACTTTCCATAGTTGAAGAGTAGGCTACCTCGCAGAATGACAGTGCGGTTGAGAGCGAATACACTAGAAGCACCATCGACATGGTATTTCTTCTTCGTCAAAAAGAATAGCCTATGCAGAAAACTAAATAAGATTCTCTTTTTCACCTAAGTCGACCTCACTAAAACCTTCGACGCAATAAATAGAAAGGGTCTCTATATAATATCTTGAAACGTTTAGGCTGTCTGCCAAAAAGTTTTCGGTATAATCATGCAGCTGCACACCAATCAACATGACCAATAAGTAGCCTACAACATGACAATGACCTATCTGCACGTTATAGTATATCAAATGGTGTTAAACAAGGTTGTGTTTTAGCACCAATACTAGTTCTATTTAAGTTCGTTTTAACTGCAACGCTACAAGGAACTACAATTCCGTGTTCAATCTTCGGTGTTTCAGAGCTCGAACAAAAACGTAGAAACAGCTTATTCAGAGATTGCTTTTTGCAAAAGACGCAGCCTTGCTTGCTCACACAAAAGAATCACTACAACGCTTAACTTCCTGTATTGCAGAAGCTGTTAAAATGTTCGGGCTACTGATCAGTCTAAAAAAGACGGAAGTATTACATCAACCTGCACCTGAGGAAATATTCTGCCGCCCTCATTTATTTGTTGACCATTTGGAAACTGCAGTGCAGCAGTTTTAATACCTAGGATACACTCTATCTTCAGATGCCAAAATTGATGAGAAAATCAAGTGCAGACTGGCCAAAGCAAATTCTGCTTTCGAAAGACTTCATGGATGAGTTTGGAACAATCATCACTTACAAAATAAAACACAGATCATGATTTATGAGGCGGTCGTTTTAACAACTCTCCTTAATGGATCATGATGGTTTTGGGTGGTGTATCGCCAACATATATGACTTTTGGAATGTTCAATCTAACGTTGCCTCAGAATCATTCTGAACAACCATTGGAGCAAGCATGTCCCAGACAATAAGATCATCAAACAGGCATTGCCAGCATGGAGTCTTTGTTGTTAAAAATATACCGTCATGTTTCCAGGATGGACAATCACAGACTCCTAAGATCACCTTATTCAAAGAACTTTCCACAGGCCACCTCCATGTTGGAGCCCCCAAGAACTATGAGAATACGTATATCACCAACCAAGAGGGCAAGCGTCGAAATGGATAAAACTTATGAATTCTCTGTCATCACCCGTGGCAGGCTTTATATGAAACCGTTGCTGCCTGACGCTCACGCATCGGACTTTTTAGCCATATGAGAGTTTGCAAACTCTTTCAGTGCCACGCTTTTTTTGATGAAATTTTCAGGATTGAGCTTGAGCAAAGGCTTTCATTTTGAACTGCTGTATTTTGAGAACCGTAACTGCTAGAAAAAAAATCAAAACATGAAAGTTGTTGCATTTTCAACAGTCTTTTACAGTAGGCTATGTTTACAAATTTTGAGTATTTTTTTTTTTTAAATGCCTTAAATGACTAAAATTTCTGACAAACTACAAAAATTCTGTGTTTTTTTGAGTTTTTTTTTTGCTTCCGTTTAGATATCTGAAAAAAATCTTCAAACTGCGATAAACTTCACCGGTAGATGTCAGGCAAGTACTACGCTTGTCGCACAAAGGTTGTCACGGAGATATCGACGCGTTTTGCGAAGAAAAAAAGTGGATATACCTCACTTTGCACAAAAAATGACAGTTTTTTGTAAATAATTGATAATTGCAGAAAAATTTTAAATACAAACCTAGTTATTTCTTTCCACTTTTAGACAATACAAGTCTTCCTCTTTCTAAAACAGTCAGACTCATGCAGTTTGGCAAACAAAAAGACTAGATTTATCTACTTATCAAAAGACATCACACTACTACGTGTATACACTAGGGGCGGTAGATACCGGGACGCGCAACTCCGTTGTTCCGCCAACATTAGAAGGGTCAATTGCCAATTTGACATTTTTTTCACGCTTTGTTGCTCGCTTGTTTTCAACTAAAAACCTTAAATTACTTTAAAACCAACTTCATTCTTCTTATATAACCTATAAAATGTACATTATTTTGTAAATCGGAAAAAATCGTAACCCTTCTAGTGTTGCGGATAAGCCAAAAGCGGATGTAGTTGCGCATCCCGATATTCTACTGTCCCTAGTATACACGTAGTGAGCACTGGTAGTGTTGTGACTTCTTCGAAGTACAATCTTGGCTTTGAAGGATCACCATGTCAGGAAGAAACTATCTTGTTTAGAGAATGTTATAAGTTTAGCTTTGTTATAGTATTAAAAGTTTTTTGACTGCACTGTATTTTAAAGTTCAAGAAATCTTGAATGTTTTAAATGTAGCTAAACTTTTAGCTAAGAATGGACTTTGAAGTCATTCAAGATCTCCCAGTTAGCGTTTACACGAAGACCATCACCCTCGAAAATGAGGGATAGCCATTAGCCAATTAGCCATCATTTCAAGTCTTGATATTGTTGAAACAATCCAATCATAGAAATCAAAGTTTGCTGAAAATGACAAAAAATCGAATGAAATGATTTCGAGATGATAGGCTATCGAAGAAAACTTTGGCATCATCTGCTTGAAAGGAATATAAAATTTTGTGAAAACATGTGATCTGCCAGCAGTGGCATGACCTGTTGTTGATGATAATGATGGTGGCAGACAGTTATTATAGTAGCAGGCATGGAGAAACCATTTTAAAAGTAGGTGGGCCCAGAGGCGCAGCAGTCAAAGTCAATCCAACTTCTGGGAGGTAAAACCCCCCAGACCCCCCACAACATTATTGCATTCCTAATATTTGAAATCGTTTATACATTGTTTTCATGTTTGCCTTTCGTGCCAACAAGCAAAAAAATTCCGTTTTTGGGTCAGCTTTAGACAAAAATTTACAAAATTGCTCTATAGGCCTAGGCTATAAGGGCTTTACAAAATATGGCGATGTACACAAATCAAAAGGCAGCAGTACACACACAGTTATACTTTTTAGAATGAGGTTCCTCTGAGTTTTCTTTGAAACTGGACTTGTCTAAAGACCTTAGGCTATGGCGAAAAACAATTTAATTTTTTTCTTTTCAGTGTTGGCAGATAGATAGCCTACAAACAATAATACAGTAGCCGGCCACACAGTAGGCCTACTGCCCTACTGTATTAATTTCATCTCTGATTTGCCTTTTCCGCTAACTTTTCAAAGAAATTTGGCTTTCAAAAGTGGATGCGTCAAGCCCACCCAGAAAATAAAATAGGTGGGTCCAAGCCGCGAAGCCTACGTGATTCCTCCATGCCTGATCAGTAGTGGCAACAAAAAGAAGACAGTTTTGACAAAAAAGACAAAAAAGAACTTTTGTCAAACAAGTGCTTCGGTTATTACACGATTTCATTGCAAACTCAAAATTTCAAAGGTGATTTTCTTGAACCAAAGAGAAACTGTCTTCTGTGATCTAATTGGTTTCTAAACTTATGTTTGGTTAGGTTCTCAAAGCTTAAGTTTTAGTTTTCATATCATGCTCATAGTCTTGGCTTTATTTGATTGGCGTGAGCATCAAACAAAAAGGTTCAATTTTTTCGACAGGAATTTAAAAGTGCAAACTTTGACTTCAAATATTTTGTCTTATGTAATATTCAGATATTGACCAGACCACTAGTTTTCTACAATAGGCTCTGTCGCGGTAACCGGCGTTTCGATGCGTCTTTTCTTTGATCCAGAGCGTGATTGAACATTTGCCATGTTCTTGATTGAATCAGCATTTATGACAGACTATTGGCTAAAGCACACCAAGGAGGAGACGTTTGTGCGCTCACGGAAGTAATAAATTCGAATTAACCATTTGAGGGTTGTAAGATCACTGCAGTGACCTTTGTGTATAAAATTTGGAAATCTTAGATGATAAAAATAGGTCTTGTTATTTAGTGTCGCCAGAAGCAAATCAAATGCAGTGGTTTTGTGACAAGTCGTAGCAATTTTAAAATAAAACCAAATTATCAGGGCTGCAAGAAACGAATTTTGTTTTGCTGGAAGCAATTTCATTAAGTAGTAGATTAGAAATATAACGAAACAAAACAACTTATTTGGGTGAAAAATAGAAATGCTGTCATAATTTTGTGACGTAACACTCGTGAACATGACCAACTGGCAATCGTTTCGAACTCACAAAAACGAAACGGCTTCTTTTGAAACAAAGGAAATTAAAAGTAAGACAAATAAATTCAGTGTTGAAACTAAACGAAATATCTTAAAATTCGAAAATGTTTTGGCTTCCAACTGCTTTGTAAAGTATTTTAGTTTTTCAGTGCTAAATCTCAGTAGTAGGGTTTAATTTAATGCAACTACGGTTCAGAGACTGCATTTTTTATTTAACTAAGCAACAAACAGGACAGATAGACAGAAACAGAAGCGTTGACAGGAGAGTCCAGGACGTACTTTTGAACCCGGCCTGAGATGATATTAGGGGCCCGGAACTTTCTCAGGGGGCTCAGGAACTTGAAAAAAACTACTGCGTTTGGATATAGTGCGTTTTTCTAAAAAGTGATCTGGTTTGGGGCACGAGAATCTTAATGGTACCTGATACTCAACCTGGTACCGGGCCTAATTATCCTCTCAACGGCCCTGAACAGAAGATAAATGAAACAAAAGCAGATAAAGTTGATTGAATTAGATTTACAAAATTAATTCCTTTTTTTGTATAAGTTGAACTGACAAAGCCTTGACAGATTATTCCTGGTAGTTTCGCATACTTGTAGAGGCTCTTGACGCAGGACCGGTTACCGAGGTTGACAGAGTGCGGTTTCCGATTGTTGAAGTCTTGTTGCAGGGAAATCATTTCATTCAGTAGGTGCCATTGAACGGAAAACAGTCCTTAGACTCCGTTGCTTAAGCGCACACCTTCAGAGTCGAACCAGAGAGTACGAAGGTTCACAGCGATTGCCTTATTTTCACGATACTAGAAGAGCGGTATAGTTGGTACCGCGACATGAGGCTCTTTTTACAATTGCAGAAAATTTGTAATGCTGCTGGTACAGTCAGCTACAGAAAACAGTTAGCAAATGTTATGTGGAGCATATTTAAAGAATGCTAGTTTAGAAACACAGTTGAAAGGTTACCAGTAAGCAGTTTTTCTTGGGGTCGAAACCGTTGCAGTAGGCTGGGTGTAAAACAAGTACACGAGCAGTTTAATTAACAATGAGCATCCAGTGAATATCTAGACCTGATGCACGGTAGGATTAAATGAAAGTTCATTTATTAATGTTGTCTTTTCTTGCCTGGACTGCAATGCCGTGCATTGGAAAAGAATTACCTTTTGAAAGTGTACTTCCCAGGATCAGGACATTATTTGTCTAATGTCCTATTAATAAAGCTTTCTCAACAACCACCTCGCGTCGACAAACATCCATTACAAGAACTTGCTGCTGAGAAGCATCTTGAGCAGCAGTTGTCAGTCTGGAGTTTTCAATTGGTCGTTGCAGCAGAAGCATACCAAACTCAAATCAATCTACGTGATTGACTTGAAACCAGCAGATAAAATAGACAGGTAGAAGGAGAGAGATTGAGCGGAGAATCTCAGAATGAGCGCTTGAATCGAAAATGGTTTTATCGTAAAAAAAGATTTATCGTGAAGATTTTATCGTGAAGATGACTCCTGACCCAATGTGTGATTGCGGCCTAGACAATCAGACGATGAAGCACATCCTCACCAACTGCCCCCTTAGCCCTTCATGTGATGACAACGACCTCAAAAACATCACAAACAATGCTCTTACCTGGCTCCGACACTGGCGTGACAAGCTATGAATGAATGAATGAACTTGAAACCAGCAGATAAAATAGACAGGTAGAAGGAGAGAGATTGAGCGGAGAATCTCAGAATGAGCGCTTGAATCGAAAATGCAAAGTAAATGTTTGTCGACAGAAATCAAAGGCGTTTCATCAGTTAAATCAGTTATCATAACAAAACAAGCTAAAATCGACTACATTTTTTGAAAAGTAGTTTTTGAAGATACGTTTTGGTTAATTTACGGCGGCTCAACTACAAACAGCTTCATACAAGCTGTTTGTATTAATAATATTAATATTGTTTGTAATAAGTCGGCAGCCGTGGCCGAGTGGTTAGCGCGTTGGGCTCGCAGTTGAGAGCCTGCATGTTCGACTCCAGCCACCCGTACTTGCTGTTGTTTCTCTGGGCAAGAAACTTAACGATAATTGCCTCTACCTAGTGATCGATTTCGAGTAATGGGTAGTACTAAATTTAAGTCATAAGTAGAGTAGACAACCGGAAACAGACATTGCAGTCGGCTGCAGCGTGGGTCAGGTGTATGTCGGAAGGCGTACACCGATGCATAGCGCTCAAGTCCGCTTTCCCGCAATGCAGGATAAAGATAAACAAACAAAAACAAACAATACCACGCTTTTGCACACGCGCGCAGCCATGCGCACAAAGCGATATGACCACTTTCTCGTGTTTTACGATAAAACCAAAACCAGAAAAATGTTTAAGGCAGTCTTGCAGCAAATTTAATGTGTTTAATAATAACAATTAAACTCTTTGAATGTCCTGTTGTATTCTAAAACTAGGCCTAAATTTGGATTTAAAAAACAGCCGATTAACCCCCTCTCCCTCTATAGTAGATTGAGTAGACTAACCGACATTACTTTTTTTTCGTCAAGTAACGTCATTTGTATGAAATTTTTTTTTTTTGTTATCGCCAGCCTTATCTCCCCTTTGTTATCTTTGTATTGCGCTGCATACTTGCAACAGGGTAGTTCTGATAGCATCCATGTGGAATCGATTGTAGTACTAAGAATACTCTCTACTCAGCTTGTAAACACTTCACTGATATGTTGGTTGTTAGTAGGCCCCGCTACATAGTTAGACATATAAGGTAGTTAGCTACAGTAGTCCCCTCTTATTAAGCCCACGGTTAATAGGTCCGCCCGCTTATTAAGCCCAATTCGACCCCATCTGGAATTACTGAATGTATTGGAGGAGCAGAAAATTGTCTCCCGCTTAATAAGCCCAATATCGTCTGGTCCGGGTGCGGGCATAACAAGAGGAGACTACTGATGGCTAGTGGTTTCAATTTGTTTGTAACTTTCTCAGTTTTGACAGTAGCGTCACAAAGAGGCAGCATTGAGCCTATAAAGGAAGATGTAGGCCTGGTATAATGTGTTTTTTAAGCACTAATTTGATTGATGTAAAAGGTCGTTTGCTTGCAGAACAACTTGTATTTTTTCTGACTAACATAATTATATTTCAATATGTCTCTTTCTGACCATCAAGTAGGTCTCCTAAGGACTTCATGGGAAGAAATAGCTAAACTTGGAATGAAGGAAGTAGGCCTTGCAATCTTTCATCAGTAAGTTTACCTACAGTAAACTCGAAATTTTACAGAAATTTTGTGCCTAGTGGGAACTTTATTCTCAATTGTGACATTGCCCGCGACTCCAAACGAAGCCCGATAGCTCAATTCGTTAGCGCGTCATCTGTGAATAAAGTGAAGGACTGCTCTCCATTCAGCGGCATCTAATGGATGGAATAATTTCCCGGCAACAAGACTTCAACAATCGGAATCTTCACTCTGTCAATCTCGGTGACCGGGCCTGCGTCAGTGATTCAAAGCCTCTACAAGTATGCGAAACTGCCAGGATTAAGCTCTGCAAAAAGCTTACCCAGTCCGAGGATAAAGATTCAATCAATCAAGCAAGCCATTGTCTTTTGTCGACGTCTTCTTGTGACAAAATAACTGCACGTCTCAAAATATACAACTTCAGTAGAAATTGTCTTGTCATCCTGCTAATTGGTAGATGTAGGCCTACCTCACTGAGTGACCACTGACCAGTGACCAGCTAGTTTAGCAAGTGATGACCAAGCCAGTCTGACGCTAGATAAAACATTCATTTGCTGACTTGGGCAATAGCTGAAATGTACTTGCTTTGAAGCACTTGCTGAGTTGAAGCACTTGCCGAGTTGTCGCATGCTGATTGCTGAGTGATCCGACGACGGGTTGATGGCAGAAAAGGCATCTGAACGGACAATCTAGGGCTCTAGGCTATGCCAACCCATATGAAGATGCGGATCCAGTCATCCACGGACAGCCATTCAATCGTGCTGCTGAGCATTTTTATGTGATATAAGAAATAAAATTTCAAATTGGCATTTTTTCAGATGGAGACTTCGGCTATATCAGTTTTTTGGCACATTTGCCATAAAAAATGTCAATTTAGCACAGTTTTTCGCTAGCTATAATTAAAAGCTGTCTAATTAAGCTTATTAAGCTGTCTGTTCAAATTTGTATTAAAACAATTTTTTCCGGTATGCAAAAGTTATGCAAACAGACTGAATGCATGCAAAAGTGAAAACGCACAAACTGACTTTAGCGCGGTCACTTCCAAGATTGGGATCACAGCCTTATATTTTACTCTGCCTTCTAAATCCACCTCTGTTGCCAAGCATCCAGAAACTCTAACTAGTCTTTGAGATCAGTGGTTCCCAACCTTTTTGTTGTCACGGACCCCTTTAGACAAATTATTAATTCTGCAGACCCCTACCTAAAATTTTGCCTGAAACTCAATTAACATACTATTGGTAATAATTATGCTACTCAACTACTGTACTGTGTCATATTGCATTGATGCTATGACTCCTGCAACAAATATCAGATTAAATAGTTGCTCAAATAAGAAAATGAATGAATTGTTCAAGAAATGTCAGCAGTATTTGAATATTAAGGTGACCCATGGCCACCTGCAGATGCGGCCTGATTTGTCACATTTTGCAGATTTTGATTACAGCTACTGGTGGTGCTTGACTGATATTTTTTGAGATGTTTTTACTTCATGAGGTTTCCGAATGACATAAAATTTTTTGTTGCCTTGGGAAAGCAGTAGCAAATGAGAAAAAGTAAGTTGAAAAACGCAAAATCAGACTGTTATTGAAAATTAACAGTCTGACTAAAATCTTTGAAATCAAATTTTCTCTGTTTTTCAACATGTGAAGATGTTAAAACCTATTGTGTCATCTGGGGAAAAGAATAAAGAAAGCATAAAACTCTAATTTTTAGAAAAATTTATTTAAACGTACGCCCAAAGTTAGAAAAACCTGAAAATTTCTGCAAAATGTGACAAATCAGGCCGTATCTTTAGGTGGCCATGGGTGACCAAAAGTGCCATGCCGAAACTTTTTCAACGTGAGCAAATTTAATGAGAGGGCTGTTGTTGCCTTTCCTTAACTAAACGACAACTGTGGTTGAGTTTTTGACAATGCAACACGCATGTCATCTTCAACGTCCAGGCGATTTCGATGTTTAGTTTTTATTGTAGCAAGAGCTAAGATCCTGCCTCGCAAAGGTAAATGATTATGAATGGTAACAAAACAATAATCGCTTGCTTTGCCAAGAATGGGTAGGTTTGCAGTTGTGAGCACCAAAATTCTTTCACAGTTTTTGAATGAAATTCAATGCGTAATAACTCTTTTGATCTCAAATCAATTAGGTCATCTTTACTGAGATCGTCATCGCTAATGTTGTTCAAGTCAAAAAGAAAAGGATTTTGAATCCATGTTTCAACTTCGTTCGGCAGGTGTTCTAAACTAAAATAACGTTGAAATGAGATTTGCAGGGTTTCCAAGTGTGCGCAAAATTTTTCTCTCTGCTTTCTATTACGAAATAGACGAGCCAATGCTGATTTGACTGTAATCGACATGCGTTGTGGTAGATGTAGTTTAAGGTCAATGTACAGTTGTACACTGTGGGCAGCAGCATAGATTTATTTTAATGCATCCCGGTACAGTTTATTCCAGGGATATCTATAACTAGTTATAGATAACCCTGGTTTATTCTCGCGGGCTTGAACTTGGCACATTTGCATTTAAAGAGAGAAATGAAAGCAAAAAGATCGCTTTTCGTTTTTTTTTTCCAAAATTCATCAAGGTAATCATGAACCCCCAAATGCTTTTTCACGGACCCCCAAAAGGTCCGTGGACCCCAGGTTGGGAACTACTGCTTTAGATGCTTCAAACAAAAACCTAATAGATTTCCAAAACGAAAACGTAAATGATTTGTTTTTTTCACTTACTTGCAGTTTGTTTGGACTTTTTGTTGAGGTTTTGTTTAGATTAAAGTCGTTTGGGGTATATTTTGTTGAGGTTTTATGAAATACACGTTCTTTAGAATGTTCTTGAAGTATGCCATAATCAAAAATGATGTTTTATATTTTGTTTTAAATGATGCATTTTAGACTTTTTGCTGAAGAAGTGAAGTTTGCTGGTTACTTTGTTCGGCTTGCTCCAGAAGGTACAGAGTTTGATCTCAAAGATATAAAAGAATATCCAAGGCTTGTCACCCATGGAGCAAAGTAAGTAGTAGGCTAAGATCCAATTGAATACATGTCATGAACAATCAACGAAATCAACAGGCCAATCGAGTTGGCCAATTCATCAAGAAGCTATTTATCTATTTCTGAAAATCAAAGTCTTATTCAATAAAATGGGGAAAAAGATCATCAGGCAAAAATCAACTGAGTTTGATAAATTGGATTATTATTTTTGCTCATTATTGTTGTCTGCCCGACTTGTATTATTAAAATTACACAAATGATTTCCAGAGTTGCTTCTTCCATTGGAAGGGTGGTGAAATCGCTGGACAATCCGTCAGAGTTGGAAGCATTCCTGCACGGTTTGGGTCGGTTTCATAAGCTCAAGAAAATTCCTGAAAAAGACTTTGTTGTGAGTCCATTACTCACATAGACGTAAACCGTGATGCGACAATTTATCGAAAGACAATTTATCGAACGACAGTTAATCGAACGACAGTTTATCGAAACGACAGTTTATCGGACGACGAATCTCCCGAAACAAGTTTTATCTAGGATTAGGGTTAGCGGTTCGATTAATTTTCTTTCGATGAACTGTCGTTTCGATTAACTGTTGTTCGATCAATAGTCGTTCGATCAATAGTCGTTCGATAAACTGTCGTAGTACCACATAAACAACTGGACAAAGCAGCAACAAAATCTATTGCAACTTTGTTTTCTATCAGAAAAACTATGACTGACATTTCAGATAAAGTCAAAAACTAAATAATTTACTTCCACAAGGCAGTTTTCACAAGTATCAATTTGTAACAATAAAATTTGCTGCAACTGTCTATCAGTGAAACGTTTTAACTTCAAGGTTTGCAGCACATTGCTGAGCCTGGCCTTCTAAGTACTGGTGTGTACTCCACTGTTATTTTTAGACGTATTTACCAGCTCTGTGGTTCATTTTTGACTTTGAAACCTCTCCTTTGACTTTAGTCATGTAGTTTATTTGCATTCAAGTTATTTTAAACACTAACCGTATACAAATGACGATCTTAAGCCGCTCGTTGACCTTCAATAGAGATAACACTGTGCAAAGTTATTGGATAATTTACTGAGTTAGCATGTCGTGCTAATGTTTGATCAGCACATTTTCTACAATCGCTTTTAGATTACTATTCATTTTATATCACCAGGCAGCAAACATTTTTTACGTTGATTCAACGTCTAGAGAATGTAAAAAAAAACGGTTGATTTTCTATCTGGGCAATCGTCTCACTAAGAGTTTATCTCTATCGGATAGCTACCAAAGTCAAAACAAAGTTATTCCTTGTTACTTTGCTTTTCAAAAGGAAAAGGATAAGTTGCTTCATAAATCGCCATCTTGCGCAGCAAAAGATTAATGTCATTGTACAGTGCAGGCTACTTGATACCTGGATGCCAATCTATTAATATATTGGTAGAGTATGTGATCTGCCGTCTGTTCGTCTGCATCACAGTTGCATGCCACAGATGCTGATAGGGCCCACCTCACTTTTACTCCACCAAAGGCAATTAGTCTGAACGCTGGAGGACTCCACCATCAAGTGGCTGCTGGAGGAATGCCCAAATATTTGACCCCGATCAAATGTAGTCTAAAAACAACTTTTTATAGGCAAAATCATAATAAATTGAGTTTTATTTTTAGCAGCATGATCGTTAATTATTTCACAAGTTAGTGTAGATTGAATATTCTTTTTCAACTTAACGTTACGGGTTCGCTGTTTTCACGAGCTTTCGAAACACAGTTCTCTAATCATAAGCACATGACTATAGGGAACTACGTTTCGAAAGCTGGTGAAAAGTTGCAATTACTACAACGAACCCGCAGCATTAGCATAAAAAGAATATTTCATCTACACTTGAAGTAATTTTATCAGTTTCTTGAGTAGACTACTTATCACATAATCAAGAGCTAGACTTCGATGGTGTGAAATTTTAGTTACTGTAAAACTAGTTTATGAATAAAAGGTTTGTATTTAATTTGAAGCGTTTTTACTCCAACAGGCGATGGGAAGTGTTCTGATTAAAGTTATCAAGTCAGTTCTGCAAGGTAATGCAACTGATGATGTTGTTCAAGCGTGGGTTGTGGCTTACGCAGTCATTAAAGAAGGAATCGCCAGTCAGCTTTGATACTAAAACTGAAACGTAGCCATGGGAGGGAGGGGGAGCTTGCAAATTTGTATCTTGTCTCTCCCAAAAAAAGAGTTTTTAACATCATTGCATGACATTGTATTACATGTTGAATGACGTTTCATACATGTTTGGCTGTATTCAGTAGCTATATTTTTAAACAAACTCTTTATTTCAAATATTGAAATATTTGCTCACACCAATGTTGCTTTGCCCCCTAATAAAATTGTATACTTACGTCACTGACCAAAACTAATCGTATCTTTAATATCTTGTGCAAACTGTACCGTCATTTAGACTAGAGCATATTTGTTGAAGATTTCACACACAAAGTGCAGCCCAAGATTCATATTTTATCCCCACCTTCACCATCTTCACCCACCTTCACCATTATCCCCCATTTCACCATCGGCAGCAGTGGCCGAGTGGTTAGCGCGTTGGGCTTGCAGTCGAGAGCCTGCATGTTCGACTCCAGCCACCCGCACTTGCTGTTGTTTCTCTGGGCAAGAAACTTTACGATAATTGCCTCTACCTAGTAATCGATTTCGAGTAATGGGTAGTACCAAATTTAAGTCATAAATACAGTAGACAACCGGAAACAGACATTGCAGTCGGCTGCAACGTGGGTCAGGTGTACGTCGGAAGGCGTACACCGATGCATAGCGCTCAAGTCCGCTTTCCCGCAATGCAGGATAAAGATAATAAAACAAAACAAACAAAAACAAAAACAAAATCTTGTGTCTTCGACCATTAGCTCATTTGAACAACTTTATTTCGCTAACATGACTATCTTGTTAATAAAACGCTCTTTGTGACTTCAAATTTTTGTAACAGTTCGACTTACGCAGGAAAGGTGTTTGCTGTTTATATTTTTTTTAGCCGCAGCGATAGTTCAGTTGGGTAGCGCGTGGCTTCGTGAACGAAGAAGCTTCACGATCACGCGGTGCAAGTTCGACTCTCGGGGTGTGCGTTTGCGCAACGCGTTTCAAGGACTGCTCTCCATTCAGCGGCACCTACTGGATGGAATAATTCCCTGGCAACAAGACTTCAAAATCGGGAACTTCTCTCTGTCAACCTCGGTAACTGGCCCTGCGTCAAAAGTCTCTATATGTATGCGAAACTACCAGGAATAACCTATCAAGGCTTTGTCAGTCCGAAGATAAAGATTCAAAACCAAACCAAGGCTTCTCTGACGATGAAAACAAGGTTGGGTGTTATTGGTATTGTTGCCAGATTCACAAAAAAAATTGATGCTGGTTTCAAGATTCCTACAGAATAAAAACAAAAGCAAGCGTTATATGTTTTTGCAGCATCGAAATAATAAACTATGGCATATTATGTAACCTGGTCAAAGCATGATGAGTGGGTTTTGACACAAAGGAAGTTGTTGCTTTGACACAACCTATTGTGCACCGTGTCTTGTGAAGACTCAAAATAATAGTCACACTTACGTTATCTTAACATCTGATTTTGTAAAAGTGGATGCGAAATTGCACGTTATTTCAGCACAGCATAGAAAAACCAAGTGTTGCAAGTTTTACCAGCGTTTTGCGCTCAGGCAGAGCACTGTGTAGTTTGTAAACTTCTTAGAGAATCGAAACTCACAATCCTAATTCTTCATGCGAATGCAACAGCAACTAAGCGTTCAAACATATTTGCATGTCGCTACTCTCGCTGGAAGGCAAAAAGATCCAATCTGTTCTTGCTAATTTAATCAATCAGGGAAGTCGAAATAACGTTATATAAAGAAGTAAAAGCTTATTTCGTAGTTCAGCTATGCAAGTAGAAAGCATTGAGAATAGAGATACAACTTCAGTAGCAAAGTAGACGAGGGCTAAATGCAAAACTGATTTCTTGTTAGAGAATGTTGTATGTAAAACATAGGGCGTTTCCAGCAAAACTATGCCCAGCAGACCCATGTCAGTCGCTTGTCTCTTTCTTCCACAGACACAAGTCATCGGTTGCTAATCTGATTTCCAACTGCGTTTATGAACTGTAACCTACTCTGTGTGTCCAGCTTAGTGATTGAGTAGTTAGTGTCTTCGGTTTTAGTGTTGCTAGGTTTGAGTTGAATTCCAGGTCGTGTCATGCCAAAGATATTTTTATGAATGGTGCCGATAGTAGCCTATTGTTTTGTTTTGTTTTTTTAAAGCATTGAGGATAACGCGGATATGCTATTATCTAAATACGGTGTGAATTGGAAAAGTAGAATTACCAAATGTATTAAAAAGTCGTAGAGGGTCAATAAACAGACCATACCACTAATCACAATTGTACAAAATATTGCAACTGATAGAAATGACAGCTATTATTATTGTTGCTCCTTAAACCAGTGTCATGAATCCCATACAAGTTGATTCCAGAAGTGAATGACTAATACGACTGTGGTTTTTCTCTGACCAGACTTCAGAAGAAAAACTATTGTTTTAGACGCAAGACAAGTATAGCATTGCAATTTATAACGCCTTCAATAAAGAAATGATTTGGAGAGTTTATTTCTTGTTGACACGTAAGTTGTAGTTGTAGTATTTTATGCTCGTGGACCTTTTTTCAAGAATTGTAATTAAGTTATTATCAGACTCGCGTATAGGCCTATACGTGAGATCAACAAAAGTAGCCTAAGTCAGTGCAAACAAGGATTATTTCGCTAACTAGAATTGTATTTTTTTTTTTGTTAAATTTCATACTACGTTGGTTTTGTGTAGGAAAATTGAACCACTGACATTCGCCCGGTCATCGGGATTGACAAAGTAAAGTTTCTTATTGTTGAAATGTTGCTGTCTGTGAGTTATTCCATCCACCTGGTAGGCTATCACTAGGGCAACCAATTTTTTTACCAAAAAACTTGAAATTTTGACTTTATAATTTACAAATTTTGACCTAATTTTGACCAATAACTTTCTTCGTTTGCAACCCAAATGCGAAATACAAAGCATATTAGAAATTAAACCGTTAGGTAAGGATATCTTCTTTTTCTAATGAAATAAAAGGAAAATGTGGAAGACTCGACGACACCACAGCTAACGAACAGGTAATGAAAGTAACTCGAAAAACTGCAAAAGATAAATATGGAGTGTCTTTAAATATCTCGAAACTACTGAGAGGGTTCTGCAGTATTATACTCCAACATCAAGTAATGTTGCACAATGCACATTATCGCCTTTGAAGTTCTTGTCTTTTGTCATTCACCTTTAGGTGTTGAAATAAACTCAGAAGCGTAATCAAGCAGTGTACTACGAACTTTAGAAGAATTTGATTGTTTTTAACCTTAGGCATAATTATAGGCTAGCTAAAGACAAATTTGACAACATCAGGAAGCTAAAACTCAACACTATAATATGTATAATGGTCTGAGTATTCACCTAACCAAGAACAAAGACCACGCTACCTGCCTTCCACGCCTAGCTTATAATCGTCAGCAGTGGGCGAAACAAGATTATTACCTCAGAAATTGCAACAAACGGATTATTACGTCAGAATAGCAACATAAATTGCAACAAAAAATCATTATCTGTGTAGCTTTTAATAAGTCAAGTCAATTTATTTTGTTTTAACAGCGCCATATATTAACAAACAAGCGGAGTAAATGTAATTGTCAAAACAATTTAATAAAATATCAATAGAGAGAAGAAAAACTACGATAAAAGAAAATTTTGACCTAACCATAAAATTTGACTTTTTTTTTACTTAATAACTTTGAAACCTCTCTTCGTGTCAGCCTAAAATTTAGTTTATGGACGTTTTATAAACTTTAAACTAGGCAGAAAAATTTTGACTTTATTGACTTTTGGTTGCCCTAGCTATCACTGAATGGAGATTTGTTGTTTAAATACGCTGCTCAAGCGCACACCCCGAGAGTCGAACCTGCCCCGCTTCATCTTAAAGTTTCTTCGTTAAAAAAATTAGAACACAACTGAGCTGTCAAGTCAAAAATTTTGGCTTCAAAATGTATCATGTTTGTTTTGCAGTACTTGTCCACTTCAAAGCGGCTCCTGAAAAAACCACTGAAATCTCAAACCGTTTCGGAGTTATCACTAATTTTATAAACAACAATAATTCTGAGAAGTTGAACTCTACGTGGAATTTTTTGCACCCCGAAAATGATTTCTTATTTGTTGTGAAAATTTCCAGACTGTCAAACTACAAAGAAAGTGATTACTTAATTCTTCCAGATGGTAAGTAATAGGCTAGCCTAATTGTTCTTTTTCCCAACACGGCTGTTCATAAAGAAATATTTTTGAGCTCTGTTTTGTTTTGTTTTTAAATCCCTAAAAACGGCCACAATCGTTTGTAAAATGAGCAAAGATATAAAAACCAACCAAAAACACGATTGTAAAGATATTTGAAAGGAATTTTACTTGTAGACAAATACAACGAAACCATTTAAAAGAAACTTTGGGTCCAAACAAAATAAAATTTGAAAAATGTTTCTGTTTTTTATAAACTAAGTATATTTCAACATTGAGGCTACTTCTCTATCAACTGAACCGTCTCAGGCAGTCCACGGTTAGCAACTTCCGCGTCAATCATAGGCACTAGCGGCGATGACCTCGCTTGATTTTAGAACAGATCTCAAGCTGACAGCATGACGAGGTTTGATCCATGGACTTCTAAATAGTAGAATCTGGACTGGAAACTCAGTGGGCAACATGAGGCCAAACAGTTGGTACAACAGTTGGCCAACAGTAGGCCAACAGGGTTAGTTACTTGGCTGTTGGCCGACTGTTGTACCAACTGTTTGGCCTCATGTTGTCCACTGAGTTTCCAGTCCAGATGCTACTATTTAGAAGTCCATGTTTGATCATTTTAACCGCGTTGGTAATTCGCCTTCTGCTTGTTTGTTCCTCCAGGCCACAGTCACAGATCACCAAAGAAAATCATTTCCTCCTCGTTGTAGATAAAGTGCGACACCGGTGCGTGCGAGCAGTAACTTGGGTCTTACTCAAGCCGTTTTTTGCAACTGTATTTCGGTAAGGTGGAGGTCAATGTTGGAATTGACAGTGGAGGTTTTTAGAGCTCTTCTTCTACTCCATTGCTGGTTTGCATAACCAGCCATCTGAAAGATTATTTTTCCTCAGAACCTTTTGTTCTATGCTGCGTGGCAGATACAAATCATCATCACGATTTCAGCCCTCGAACTTTCTCGTTTTTAGACTAGTAGGTCTTGAAGTGAGCAGGCGAGTGGAATGTATGGCCAGATGGTGCAACCTTTTTCCTCTGGTAAGAAGCCCTCAAGAAGAGAAAGGTTGCCCAGTGGTGTTGGTCGCAGACATCTCTTCATAAAACGCAAAGCGCCAATTAGGTTGATGCTGGTTTGGTGGCACTGGACACTGAGGTTTCAAATTAGTGTACAGTATTCTACTATTGTGTGATTGTTTTCGCTACGCTAGCGCAACGCAAACAGCGAGAACATGCCAAATTTAGGATTCCAGCTAGAATCAACCTAGACAATCACTTTATCTGACCAGATCTTTACCAGATCTGATACGGATCTGACCAGATCTTGACAAGATCTGGACCAGATAAAGTGGCTGCCTGGGAAGCAGTTGCAGCATATTTGTGAATAGTGGTAAATCCTTTTGTGTTGTGATATTTTCAATGGGCAAGGGTAGCTACAGCGACATATAGCCAAAGCTACCCCTACGAAATTAGGCCTAAATTTTTAGGTTTGGACAAAAGAACAATGGCTTTTTATTGATGTTAAGTTTAAGCTCGTGTTTCTTTGATTACATCATTAATAATAAGACTAATTATGAATTAATTTTACAATTAATGATACAGGCTGTTATACAATAAATACTATCACCACTTCAACAGGGGTGCTCAGTGCTCACTGCTCAATGCCAACCAAAAAGCCAAACAAAGCGAATTAAATCAATAATAGTTGCTACTTTAGAAAAAAAAACATTTTCAGCATGTTTCACCCTAATTGGGATCCTCAAAAGGTTTTCAATCAAATGGAAATTTATTATGTATATGCAAAGAATAAAACTAATTAAAGAAGCTTAACAAAAGGCACAAAGCGTTTGTAACTTTCATATAGGCCTACTGCACTTTGCATTATTGCATAATACATAACTTTTAACGTAGCTGTGCTGTAGAACGTGTTACATAATGTTTTTGTGTCATATACAGTAACTGACCTTATTGCTTCATGTAACGACTTTTTACTTAATAGGTTTTCACCTTTTCAGGAACGCCTTTCGAACGTCAAGCGGTACCTCAAAGAGGGAAGCCAACTTGTGCCAAGTTTTCTTTTGCAACAAACAACAACACATCAGATAACTGCTTGGAGACGCTAGAGAGCGAGTTTTGTTCCAACACATCAGCTCACCACTTGAAGCATGAGAAACCGCTACAAATAATATCTCGCAGCAGTTCAAAAGAGACCGGGAATAAATTGTTCAAGTTCCGGATTATTTATCTTATTGTTTCTTGTTCCCCAACTAACGAAAACAAATCAGTTTCCGGTACGTGGAATTTAGATTTGTTGAGCCTTTTTGTTTCCCTGGATAGTGTCTATGTTCTGTTCCGTTTATTCCCAATCAGAAAAATCTATCAAGTCAGGTGATAAGAAATAATTCATTTACATTTGAGTCAGTGAAACAAGATTTAATCAACTATTAATTTTAAACAATATGAAGTAAATTACGGGAATGGAAAGCATGGGGAATTACTAATAAATACGAAAGACAGAAAAACAGTTCGTAAGAGAGATCACAGATAATCGTGATCAAGCATGATCAATCTGAAAGAAGAATCAATTTTAATACATAAAATTATTTTCAGTCATAAATGATTTTTTTTTTGCCAGAGAACGACACGACACAAACTTGTTTCAATAGGAACATTATTGTCGTTTAAATACAGTATGACTACTTTTTTTCTTAGTCACGAAGTGTCAATGTTTTCATTGTTGCTTTGCTCCAAACTGAAAGATTATTAATCTCACACGCTGTGACGAGTTCGAACACACAACCTGGGAGGGAAGGTCGACACATAGCAAGCAACACTTGCGTTGTTGAAAGTCAAGCCGTGTGAAGGTGTATGTGTGCAGAATGCTAGCACTTTCTTACCAAAAGTGTAAAGAGAAAACAATGGTCACTTTAGGGTTACAGGAGAAACATAAGCAACCTTTGAGAATAAATTCCCATTCTGTTGCAAAACAGCAAGAAACTCAAAGAAAACAGTGTTTTTTTAAAACGCTAATAAAAAATTAAATTCTAAACCAAACTCGTTTTCACGCATTTAAATGGCATCATAACAACAACAAGGCAATAAAGTGCGTAAAAGCTGAGGATGGAAATATGTGTGAGTGTGCTACATACAAAGAAGCTAAGTCACCAGTTGTGTCATTTGTGTGCAATGATTGTTCTGTAAACACTTTGAATTTAAACACAGCAAACATTTTTTGTAGCTATTCCCTTTACAGAAGACAACAAAGAACTACAATCGAATTCCAATGACGTGCTGGTGCCTCTTGTTCTTGCAATTATTTTGGCAATCGTCATGTTTGCATTGATCTTTACTGTTATCTATTTCAAGTAAGTACAAATTTAGATCTAATCTCCTCTTCTAAGACCAAGACAGATTGCTGGAAGTATGTGACTGGAGAAAACAAAAAATATAAGCAATAAGTGTTAATAGGAGGTTCAAGAGGAACCTTTAGACCAGGGCACAGGGTCACTTTAAACCTTTCATGAGGTCCCTAAAACTTGAAAAAAACATCGTCTCATACTTTGCCGCAGTGAGTTTGTATCAAGTTCATTTTAATTTAAAGAGTTCTTAATTTTTTGGGGAAAACCAATTTTCTTCCATAAATTCCATTAACAATATTGTCTTGTATCTTTTTTTTTCAAAAGTTGTTTTGTTATGCTGTTATGGGGGTGTGTAGATATTATTGGTACCATCTCAGACCCAAAATATTTGCTTGGGGACCCTGAGTATAAGTATGGACAGGTTATGAATGTATACGGGATAAGCATGACATATCATCATCATCATCATTATCCATCGTCGGTTTGTTCCCCACTAGTGGGGGTGGCCGATTGTTTCCGCGCAGCAATTGTTTTAATACCTTTTCTCCATTTCACCCTGTCCCTTGCATCTTCTTCCTTCAATCCGACTTTTTTAAATTCATCCTTCGCTTGTTGTTTCCACGTTCTTCTTGGACGACCGCGTTTCCTCTTCCCATCCACCTTTAGATCTAGTGCCTCTCTAAGAAAACTTCCTTCCTCCCTCCTTATCACATGTCCATACCATCTTACCCCATTTGCCCTTGCCAGTTGGTCTATGGTCTCTCTCATCTCTAGCATATCCAACAATTCTTCAGTCCTTTTTTCCTTTCTCGTTTTCACCCCACACATTGCTCTCACCATTGACCTTTCCGTTCTTCTCAGGATTGCCAGTTCACTCTCTCTCAATACCCTCTTCTCTCTCAATAGCCTTCTCTCTCAATAGCCAGTTCACTCTCTCTCAATCTCTCTCAATACATATATAAAGCGTATATATATCCATACAGATTCTATTTGAATAAGACCTTCTGATGATCCGTTAGGTGAAACAATTTGTAAAGGCTTCAGATAGTAATAACTATATTTGATTTAATTCGCTCTGCTTTGCTTTTTTGCTTAGCATTGAGCACTTTTTGTAGTATTAATAGTTTTCATTGTTTTTTATCCATACAGTATACAGTATGTTATGGATATAATTGTATGCTTATGGATAAGTGTGGCAAAACGTAATTACGTGGGATCTGACGTAAAAATTCGACCAGACTTTTATGTTACCCTTTTAAAAAGTAACGTTTTCAATACTAATACGACCTTGTTTGGTGCTTGTCCTTGGTTTTTACAATTGTTTTCCGATAATAAAATTTGTTTGTTCTTAAAACTAACTGTTTAGCCACAGACTTATAGATAAAAATTAGGGGTGGAATAGCGCAGAGGATAAGGTGCTCGCTTTCCAATCATGCAATCCCTATTCGACACCCAGCGTAAGCTGTTTATTGAAAATTACCGTGTACCTCTAACCGGGCTGTAATAAAGGAATTGGCGACCCGTAAGTGCAGACTCCGGCTATAATGAGGAATTTAAATTCTTGTTTTCCAATGCTTGGGATCAAGTATGGAAATCACTTTACGTTTTAAGCGATGATTGCTCTACAGTAAAATAGAATGACATTTATAGATGCAAATCAAAGACAAAAGATCCCAACAAGCAAGATCCTTATTACGACGCTTTTCCTTCACCGTCCGTTGAGAATTACAAACGTTCTACCTTCACACCGGCTGACAAATACTTTACCACTGCTGATGATGAAGAGTCTCCACATGCCAGTACAGCGATAGAAGCAACCCATGACTATAAAGTCTTAAAAGAACCACCAGTTGACGCAAACGTGGTGTACAGTGTAGTGCAAAAAACGCGTAAATCTTCAAACGCTGCAGATCTATCACAAAGAAATGATGTCAATTCTGTTGAGGAAGATTAAAAAGGAGAATTTGAAAATTGGCGATGTTGCATTTTCACATGTGTGTATTTTTTTTTTTTTTTGCTTGAACATCACAGTCAACAAACTTGACTTTTGTAACAAGTGCACTAAATCAACGGAACATATGTCCACAGACGTTAAATCAATGTATATGATGATTAAATTTGATGATGATCAAATTTGAAGCAGGAATATGTTTGGTTGTGTCTTCAGGCCTAATCAAAGAGTAGATATTCTGCTGGAGGCCATGTGTGCAAACGGGTTTGTTATTTTTAAACTTAGACACACAATGGTTCGGATACACATCTGATATGACATGACGTCATCACGATTCATCACTCTGTGATCTCCCTAGAATCGAAGTCTGTCCTCTTACAACTTCGTATAGATCCCTTGATGTGTCTTGTGCCATTAACATGAGTTTTTACTTAGTTACTTGGAATCAACGTGAGGAGGTTGACAACTAAACAAACTGCTGACAGTTTTCCATCTAATAAGTGAAGAAAAAAACGCAGTGACTCCTTTAATCAGGGCGTTACTAGTGACTCCTTTAATCAGGGCGTTACTACCACAATGCACCGAGGCCCCAGAACAAGGGCACCACGCATTTCTACACTTTCTTGTACTGTAAAATCTTGAAGTTAAAACCTACAGTGAACTTGTTATTATTTTCTTATGAATGTACACGTAGCCTAGAATATGTTTTTTTCGTACAGGATTTTTGTTTATTGCCGTACTTGGGGTTTTTGTCGCAGCTTACTGATGGCTCCACTCTAGCCCAGGGGTTCCCAACCGGGGTACTCGTACCCCTTGGGGGTACGAGATTAAACATCAAGGGGTACGAAGATCCTTGGGCCACAGAGCAGCTTTTCAAACAGATTTCACAGTACAATTTTATTTTGGAATTGTAAATAATATTATGCCATTACCGTCTTTGCTTTGAAAAAACAAATATCTACAAATAATTGTTGTTATTTAGTAGGCTAAGAAGCCTCATCGTCTCATAACCATGTGTTTTTTACTTGCTACTGCTGAAAATGGAAACCTTGCTAATTTTCCTTGTCTTGATCAAATTGCAAATAACTCTTTGCTGCAAAATGTCAAAAATGAAATTATTTCCCATTTAAAGATGCTGGTTGATTTTTTCGATAGTTAAGCTGCTTTTTTGCTGGTGAATTGAATTATTTCCGGATTGGATTATAAATCTATTTCTTTTTTGATTTAACAAAAATCTGGGATGGGGATAATTTGAAGAACATCATCGAATTGAAAATCTGCCAAAAATTGAAACTGCTGTTTGACAAATCAAAGTTAGAAGATTTTTGGTGTGTTAGCTATGAATCTTTCCCTAATCTTGCTATGGAAGCCATGACTGTGTTAATTCTCTTCTCAACAACTATTACTGTGAAAGTGGCTTTTCGACCATGATGTTTATCAAGAATAAGTACAGAAATTGTCTGCAACTGGAAGATGATTTCCGTGTTGCCTTGAGTAAAATCGAACCATCGTTTGAGCGAATTTTATCAATGAAGCAGCAACAAATATCTCACTGAGAAGTGACAAACAAAATAACTGACATTTTATTTAATTTGGTAAAAAATTTAATCAGATTTTTTGCGGGGTACGAAGAATGCTCTGACCTGACAAAGGGGTACGAACAGCAAAAAAGGTTTGGAACTCCTGCTCTAGCCACTTAACGTTTGTGTTTAGCTCGGCTCAGTTTATTTGTTTGTCGTATCCAGGCTTACGCCAGGTGATTGAAGATTTAGATTAAGTGGACGGGAAGGCAAGGAAGCCAATGTTCATGACCACCTTCAGGCATGCTTTTAAGTGTCTTGCCAAAGACACAGCCGCATGCTCATGAGCGGTGTCGAACCGGCGCCCTTTCGAACGTCATTCCAGGGCTCTCACCACTCGGCACAGCAACAGCCACACGACTCATTTTGATCTTCTGAAACTACTGTACAGCAATATGTTGATGCCAGAAGTGTGTACATGATGTGGAGTCTCGGTTTTCGGCCGGATTCGGAATGGAGCCGGAGTCTGCGATTCTTGGCAAATAGGATACAGGCGCTGAAATGGAGCCGAAGTCTGATTTGTTTGCCTGTTGATACTGTTAACATGCAAATACTGTATTTACGTTGCACTTGGTGCAGTTGCAAAAAAATGCAGGTAAGTTTACGACAACAATTTGCAAGTCCAATGACAAATTAAATTGAAAAGATGATAGGGTAGATGTGACAGCCGATTTGCTGTAAAAGCTTGCAAACATTTGATCGTGTTTTAAATTTAATCTGGGGTAGGCTACTTCACCCAACTTCGATTTGTTTCTGTTCTATAGTTCTTGTTTCAAAACAGTTTTTCTTCGTATGAAAACTTTCTTTGAAAGCGAGCCCCAAATCTTGTCATTCATCGGATCGCAACCCGGAGATTAGATCGTTCACCTTCTTTATTTAAACTTGGAGTTTTATCTTCTGGCAGCTCTGACAGACAAAACAGGCGTGTGGTACTCGTCATCATGGATATTAAATACAAGTCCTCATGGCGGACATATCATGATTGATCGTATTGTTTCGCATCACTCCTGATGGTAGTTTTATTCCGCACTGCATGTTTGAGTCTGAACTTGAAGTATAATGGAGTTTTTTGTTTCTTTACCGAAAACTGTCAAATAGCCTATTTGTGATGTGTATCAAATTTTTGATAGGCTATGTAACGTTTATTGTTTCAGAAAAAAAATATATATATATAATATAATCATTTTGTCAAACCCAATAAAAAGCACCAAATGAAATGCACAGTGTAGCAGCCCTGGACAAAGTTTACTTGACCTAGCTTTCCACCACCTGCCTAAATATTGAGTGATTTGTTTCGTACAAAACTATATAAAAACTCTATGCTCTTCTGAGGTTTTCTGGCTTTTTGTTCAAAATAATTAACGTTAGCACTTCGCCATCTGAGATCTTAGAAATCATGAGTTTAGAATATCATGTGAACGTCACTGTTTTTATTTTTAATAAAACGTGCTTCTATGGCTCAACAAATTGTACAATATTGAGGCGTTTTTCTCGCACTAACGCTATTATGACTAATGAAACTTCTCACAAGGTTTCGTACTCGGTTGAAAAGACAAGATTCTAATGGAGCTTCTGCATTCGTCCAAACAAAGCGGCAGAATTCTTTCTGGAGCTTTTTCGCCGATAAAATGTGCCAATGTGTAAAACTTATAGGCCTTCAAACTTGTTATGAATTTCTGAATTTGAGCATGAGTGAATTGACGCAGTTATAATTATAACTTCATGTTGAAAACTTTGCAAAGTGGGGATTTACCATGTGTGATCTAAGTAGCCTATCTAGATTGCTTAATTAATCACAGCAACATCATTGCATTGTTATTTCTGTGAATAATTCTGACACGCGACAACCGAAACGTACTTTTTCTATTGCCTGACAATAGTGAATTGAGTCACAGCATTCCAAAACAATCCAAACTTCCCATCATTCCGGGATTCAAAACATGACAACACTATCACTAGATCTGCAACGCTGCTTGCACAAAGTGTTTTCAATAACATTTCATCAATTCATTTTTGTTAGAAAAACTTGTCTTTGTTTAATTGTTTAAGTGAATCTTTATACCAAACTGATTGAAAAGCTGATGCAAGATTTTTTGTATGATTTATTTTTAAAGTCACAATTTATTTTGCAGCGCATTTCGTGCATGATTTTTGAAATTCACTTCTTAGTATGATGGTGACGTCACAATGCTGCAAAGTTAAATGACTTAAGCTCGTGACTTTGCGTTTTTTTATAGAATTTGTAGCACGCTGCAAGAAAAGCTGAATAGTCAAGTATTTCAGTGGATCGCTTTCGTACCGAAGCATTAACGAACGTGCAAGAAAGTATTGTTGGATAAACTTTTCTTGCTATAAACTGACTCGACTAAATTAAGTTTATTTCACTAAGAAAATATTCACTTGGAATTTAATTCAGTAAATCGTTCATTGGATACAAACCCGGGTTTTGTGCAAGAAGTTAGAATAATAATTTCTGCAAGGCGTACGGTAGTTGCTTTGAAAATTATCTGGGAAACTTGCGAGGTTTCAGTCTCACCAAGAGATCAGGTTGGGCCTGCCTGGTTGGGCCTGCTCCACACAGCTCTGGATTTAAGCAAGTAAAGAAAAATGAAAACACAACTGTTGCTTGTGATCTTACTAAGTAAGTAATTATGTAGCTCCGTTTCCTAACCAAGTTCACTATAACAATAACCGAGCAATGTTTCAGCCTCTACAACTATGCGAAACTGCCAGAATTAAGCTCTGCAAGAAGTTTCCCCAGTCCGAAGATAAAGATTCAATCAATCGATCACTATAAAGCTTTTTAACAATTAATAAATTTTGATTATTTAAAAAGCATAAGTGTTTAGAATCTAAAATTTTGTTAATTTTTGGCGTGATCAACTCTGAACAGTGCCCAGCAGTTGTCATCATTTTGTAGTTCTGAAGTAAAATGCGATAAAAAGTTGGCCTAATTTTATTAAATAGAGCTAAGCAATCGTAATTCGTTTTTTTTTTTCAGGTCAAGTAATTGTAATTATATAATGCAATTGAAGCACAAAGCTCTGTAGCTTGAAACACACCAGGCTATTTTTTTCTTTTAACGGACTCCTGCTATATTAGGGTAATAACAAGCAATATGTTTGTTGTGATGGTCAGAAATAAACCAACCCAATGCCGTTGAGAGTATATTTTGGCAAGGTATCAATGAGATCCTTGAGCCCCAAATCAAGACATTTATTAGAAGAACTCACTGTATCCAAAGAATACGCTGTGGTTTCTTCATACTTCTGGGCCCCTTGAAAAAGTTTCGGGCCTCTAAAATTATTCTGGCCCTGGTCTAAAAATACCCTCTGGACTCCCCCTATCAACGCTAGTAAACTGACACAAAGTAAACTGAAGTGACGTTACTGAAAATTAGAATACAAGTGACAAAAACTTGCACCGTATGAAACAAGATAATAATGTGATGCTACGTTTCTTTTTTATAGAGACTGTAGCCTACTGTGTCAATTTCAAGTCATCTTTGCCGCTTTGTGATATGTTGACATTCTTATTGCACCACTTATTTTATCTTCACCGTATGTGGAAAAATAATTCAATGTCTTTTGGAATACTCCATTCTGGAATTGAACCCAGACTTATCGTGGATAGGCTATTGTTGAAAGATACTACGTAATCTTGCAATTCCAAGTTGAAAGTGCTTGCGGAAACATACTGCACATTGCACAACAGCTTGTAGTTTCAAATGGTACGCTATCCTGGCCAGCAAATTGGTTCTTTTTAGATCAGCAGACGTTGAATCAATGTAAGAAAAGCTATTTGACTTGCGAGATATAAAGAAACTAAAACCGAACCTTTTGCCATGAGCAAACTTTGAAGTTATGAAATCCAACATTGTATCGTCATAATAGGGACGCGTGACAACATGACAAGCGACTTTAGCAGCTCCTCAAGCACAAAAATAGCATTCCCTTATTTCAAGCACAGCTGACGTCTAATTGAAAGGTTAATAATACGCTGAATCAGGCGTGGTTGCTTGATTATATTTTGGAAATTTGGCTCCACAGAATAATGTTTTGTTTTTTTTCTTATTTTTTAATACCATGGCTATGTGTTGCTTGGGCAAAAGAGAGTAGAGATTAGCCTATAATTCGCCTCTGGATCTTTCGATATTGGATATAAAGGTTAGCCTACCACTTTGCTTAGCATTCTGCTCTTTGTATGCAAGACGTGTGAGCAGCATTGTTGAGCAGATATTTTAGGCCTGGTGTCAATAATAGGCCCATCCTCCAAAACAAAACTTCTACAGTATAAAGAAAACAAGAACACACCAAAGAATACACCATCTTTGCATCGTTCGAGAGCTCTTTGGAAAGATTCTTAGCGGTATAATCATTCTGGACCTACGTCCAAAAGTTCCTCTTGGTCCTTGCTATAAACACTACTAACGTGTGGGCAAAAAAGTTTACGTGAAGAAAGTCAATCGCGTTAATTAAGAAAAAACTAAAAATGAAGCTTAGCATTCTATCTTTACTGTACACTCTTCATATTCTCTTACATCAAATTTGATGTAGTTCGCTCTTCTTGGCATTTTTACTTGGTATTGAGCACTTTTTGTAGTAAGCTATAAATAGCTATTGCTATTGTGAAAATTGCTATTGTCTAGCAACTTTTACAAACAGAAGGACATATAAATCCGCATACCCATGTTATTTTTGTAGATTGCTGGTTTTGTGATGGCGTTTCAACGAATTGTAACAATCGTACTCTGAATGATCGGTTTGGCTTTATCGAGTACAATTTCACACCACAAGGCGAGGATTGCAATCATTGGAACTTTGAGCCTCCAACTGATGACGGAGGATATGTTCTTATCATGAAGTTGTTTCAAATTAAAAACTCGGCTAATGTAATTGCTGCATTTTTACCTCATGGTGAGTCTCCAGTAGAGTTGCCCAATGAATTTTAAACTAACAAAATATTTTACTTTTACATAAAAGTGACCACTTTTACTTTTGAGTATCTGCCTTTTTGGGGCTTCTGGTGCCAAGAATTTGAAACCGAGAAAATTAAGGCCGCAAATCCATCCTTCTACGGGCCCCAGATTAACGATGTTTCACAAACGACATGGAAACGCTTCTTGAGCTTGAGAGAAGACGTTGCAGATCTTTTCGTTCCATTTTGTGGACGGAAAAAACGGTAGATCTGCTGATGAAATAAAGATAATAACTCGCAAGATGATGATGAAAATAATTTAACTTTTCATGCATTCTCAAATTAGTTCCAAGGAAACTATATGCAAGTTAATGCAATAACCTATTAAAAACACTTTCCATCGTTTATTTTTAAGGTGAGCCTTTGAAAGACACACCGGCTTGCTTTGCATATGTTTCCTCGGCTGCATACCAAGCTAAGGTTGCAGACCAAGCTATATGTGATGGCGTCTCTGAGGCATTTGATTGCTCTAAATTTGTGCTGCAAAGCAACGCATGGCCCCTCATGTTGACATTCTATTCCAAAGAAGTTGCTGATCGCCGCAAAGCCTTTGGATTTAAATTGGCTTACGTTTTTCTGGAATGTCCCATACATGACTTCAACGTGACAAGTAAGTTGACAGAAATTTAAGGTTTTGCGATGCTGATTAGAACATCCCAGCACTCACGAAACATGGCTACTGGATTTTGCAGCATGGCAAGTCAAAAACTTATTTGTCAATTGCAGAAGTCATCGAAAAGTGTGATTTGAAAAGTCTATAGATTGATTGATTGGCGTTTATTTTGTTGCGAATATAAATACACACATTCATTAAGCAAAGTTAAATAATACAAAACGATCACGTAGAATGTGTGGATACTGCAACGGGAGGCTGCGAAGTGATCTGGAAGGTCTTCCAGTCAAGCAATAACTTCTAGTTTTGTGCCTACTTTCGTAAAACGATTATTTTAAATCACCTTTTTTGTAAAAGCATCAGTGTCTTGTGGAATTTGTTTTTTTAGAACAAAATATTACTGAAAACAATGACGCCATAAGGAAAAATGAAGACCAGAGTGCTAGCAGTGTCCCAACAGTGATGGCTGTTGTGTTGGGAGCTCTTCTTCTTATATCGTTGTTAGTGATTGCACGCTTGATGAGAAGGTAAAATTAATTTGTCAAATGCTGTTCATTCGTGTAAAAACAATAAAAGAAAAAGGAATAATACTAACTTGTAAAACTGAGGTAAACTAGGGACGGTACATTACGGGACGCGCAACTCCGTTGTTCCTTCAACATTAGAAGGGTCAATTGCCAATTTGACATTTTTTTACGCTTTGCTGCAGGCTTGCTTTCAACTAAAAACCTTAAATTACTTTAAAACCAACTTAACTCTTCTTATATAACCCATAAAAAGTAAACTATTTTATAAATTAGAAAAAAACGTAACCCTTCTAGTGTTGCGGATAAGCCAAAAGCGGATGAAGTTTCGCATCCCTATGATCTACAATCCCTAGGTAAACATAGCAAATGTTGTAAATTCAAATCTTGTTTTTCAAAAAATTGCACCATTTTAGCACATTTTTGGCCCAATCTTTAGAAGTATATCAGCAAACTAATTACCAAAAGCGATATTTTGGCCTGGTAAAAATAACTTGGTTTACCACCAAACAGAGAACGTAAAAATGGTAGACTATGCCTAAAAGCTATACTTCTAGCTTTATCAAACAGACCAAAGTAAAGGGAAGTGTGCAGGAAGCTAATGGTATTTGTTTTGACTTATGTGGTCTGCCAGAGTTGGACACTTGAACAGATGCAATTTACTTATTTCACTGAGACATACGACACTGACAATTTTACATTTTTGTGCTTTTTGTGATTTATTTTAGGAAAGCAGCTGAAAGTTCAATGCTGTCCACCAACTACTTGCACAATCAACTCGTGCCGACATCGAGCGTACAGAGTGAATTTGTAGCGCCGTCTAACGGCACAAATGCTTACTCATATGCTGATGAATCTTCCGCAAGTCGTGTTCGAGATAATGGCGTTACCAATGACTACAGCTCCATATCCACAAAACAAGTCGTTACGAACATATTGTATCACACCCATGGTCACGTTGGAGGCAATGGGCAATTAGGTTGATAAGGGAGCTACCAAGCCGGTGTCTTGGCCAAACAAACAATTTTAAGCAGGCCAAAACGATTTCTTGGAAGGCCAACAAGTTTAGTAGAGCAGTAGACAACGTAAAAAAAATACAAGAAAGGTCGAGTTTATGTAGAAGCAATATCGTTTGGAAAAAAACAGACTTTTAGAGGTAGAAATGTCTACCAGGCTTCTATGCAGCCACTATCATTATGATGTGCTAAACAGTAGCCTGCTGGAAGAAATACGATTTTCTAACACTTTGCGTAGCCGTGGGAAATTGGAGATCAGAGGGGATGGTCGCTAACCAGCTACAAAAAATATCGCGAATTTGGGCGATATAATGTCCAGCTAGTTGGGTAAATTGTAACTTACATTGCTGCGTTTTTGAAAATCTAGGCCTATTTGCAAAGATTAAATTTTTAAAAATTTGGTCTCACCCTCAAAATGTTTAACTTTCCTGCTATAGCCTATGCCAAACATAGGCTATAGCAGAGGTCAAGGAAAAAGTAGAAGCGACAAACGGGGACATCACCGGTAGGATAAAAAGACTAGGCTATCGACTATCGCTTGATGCATTATGGAATCTTTTCCATGGATTGAGAAATTCTTTTTAAAAGGTTTCCAGACACCACTTTATCTGGTCCAGATCTGGTCTGATCCTTACCCGATCTGGTAAAGATCTGGACCAGATAAAGTGATTGTCTGGATTGTTGTAAGCTAATTCTAACAGTTCTAAAAACTTCTAGCCTACCAATATAGGCCTAAACTTGACTTGCCGACGCAGGCCAGCAGGGGCCAGGTTTTATAAATTGAAAGAAATGTTTTACCTTGTTGAACTGTTGCAGCTTGAAATATAGCCTTCTTCATCCACTTAAAGCCGTGCTTTATTTTCCTTATTCTTTTCGCGGTTAGCCTACGTCCATTTTTAGCATTGAAGATGACCAAAGCGTTTTTCCCTAAAAGCATGAATTATTTGTTTTGCAATGAAAGCTGTCAAAGTCGATACCGTAGTCTACATCCCATTGCATGAGAAACAAGTTGGGAAATAGGTTGCTTCCGTTGGTTGGTTTTTGAATCTTTATCCTCGGACTGACAAAGACTTGATAGGTTATTCCTGGTAGTGTCGCATACTTGTAGAGCAGTGGTTCCCAACGTATGGCCCGCGGACCCCTTGGGGGTCCCTGAGAAAGCATTTGGGGGTCCTTGATTACCTTGATGAATTTTGGAAAAAACCAAAACGAAAAGCGATCTTTTTGCTTTCATTTCTCTCTTTAAATGCAAGTGTGTCAAGCTCAAGCCCGCGAGAATAAACTGTACCAGTACCGTATGCATTAAAATAAATCTATGCTGCTGCCTACAGTGTGTATATTGAGTATTGACCTTAAAACTACATCTACCACAACGCATGTCGATTACAGTCAAATCAGGATTGGCTCGTCGCCTCGTCTATTACGTAGTAATAGAAAGAATACGGTGCCACCAAAGTTTACCTCATAGTGGCGGGAACGACACCACTGCTTGCAGTTGGAGACAACATTGTAGCCTACTTAGATATGTAGGCTACTGGTAAGCATATAGGTGAGTGGTATGCATAGTTATTATTACAATGGTCAATAGTATGTTAATTGAGTTTCAGGTAAAATTTAAATAGGGGTCCGCAGAATTAATAATTTGTCTAAAGGGGTCCGTGACAACAAAAACGTTGGGAACCACTGCTGTAGAGGCTCTTGACGCAGGGCCGGTTACCGAGATTGCCACAGTGAAGTTTTTGATTGTTGAAGTGTTGTTTCCGGAGAATTATTCCATTCAAGAGGTGCCGCTGAATGGAAAACAGCCCTGAAAGTGCGTTGCTCAAGCGCACACCCTGAGAGTCGAACCAGCGCCACGTGATCTTGAGCTAAAAAAGTCATCTGTGTAGGGGCGGATACAACGAGTAGTTTTGTAGGGGGAGGCGGCTTCAACAAAATACTATGATGTGTAGGCTTATGTGTCTTCATCAGTGTTGGGCGCGATAACTCATTTTTCAGTTAAGCGATAACGATAATCGATAAACGAAAAATGCCTAAAGCGATATCGATAAACGATAAATCAAAAAAAAATTAAGCGATAACGATAAGCGATAAATTATCGCCGATAATGTCCGATAACGATAATTTTTTTTCTTGATTAGCGCTGCCCCATCTCATGCAGCACGAACTGTTTTCATCAACATGACGAAAAATCGAACATAATATACTGTAAAGGGACAAAACTTTTTGTAAGTTATGCATGAATAGAATCGCAACAGAGGCAGTAGGTACCGAATCTTCAACCTCTTGATCCAGAATCAAACCACTGAGGTAACCGCCGTTCTTATAATTATACCTTCAGATACCAGTTGGATGCTTTTATCAATTGAGTTACACTGCCGCTTACGTGCAGTAGGAAAAACAATTAAATCAAATGAAAATACCATAAAAAATTCCAAACTTTGTATTTTGCTTTCTGCTTAAAGGGCTGTTTACAGCAAAGTCAGCAATAATTGAAAAAATTCCAAAAAACGCAAAATGCTTGAAAATTTATCAGTAATCTTAAGCGTTATTGGTAGTAAAAATATGCATACTGTGAAATCCATCAAGCTTGTCAAATTAGTCGTGTTTGTTTAAGAACAATGACACAACTATCGTAATTTACTGATAATTTCAGATAATTTTTTTTGTTTTCTTTGTGAACACCATCATTAAAGCAATGGCAGAACGCTGAGTTGTTGAGATAAGAATTACAGTATAGGCACTGTATTAGTGGGAATAAAAATATTTGAATGAGGTAGGTTAGGTCGCATAGGTAAATGAGAAAGGTTATAGCCTACTGTATTTAGCATAATTTTACCACGCAACTCGATGCGCCTATTGTCATGCAAAAACTACTACAAGTTTACAAGATGCAAAAAATGTGATGTCGGTCTGCATGTCAAATGCTTCAAGCAATATCATATTCCGCAATGACTTGTTTCAGTGATATTGTGTTACTTTGCTAATTTTCATCTTCATATTTTTTGAACTTTCATTTTAATAAAATGCTCGATGACAATAATGACATGAAAAGACATGAACAAGACATTTCCCATTTATCACTTTGAGCGATAAGTAAAACGTAATAACGCTTAAGCATCACGCACAAGAAACTTGTGAAATTTGATAACGGATTTGCCTAGCGTCTTATATATAGGACGGCTTTTTTCTCAAAAAGTACAAACACAATTAGGAAAAAAATAATTGTGATATGTTCTTTAGGTCATAATTATGCAATATTTAAATTTTCCGAAATTTTTTTTAAGTACTTTCACTTTCGACACAAATGGGTTAACTTTTTAAGTTAAATGGCACTTACGAATTTGGTTATTATTTTTGGATTAAAGTTATATCGCCAAGCTAGAAAAAAATCGATCTTATAGTCTATAACCGATCTTGTGTTGTTATTGTGTGTGAATTTTGTCTTTTAAACTGAGTTTGTGACGTAACCGCACGTCTCAAGGCAAGTTCTTGCAATTTTAGTTAATCTACTCATCTAAAGATTTAATGCGCTTAAAACAGTAAGTTTCATGTTTTGACGAGAGGGATTTTATTTTTTTGCGACAATTACTAAAAACTAACACTTCCAACGAAAAAAGAAAACACAAGAATAAAATAGTTGATCGTAAGGTGGCGCGAAAGACCATGTTTCCGATGTAAAAGCGGTAGGCACTTTAACATCACCCACTCGTCGAAGAGTGCCTGCTTTTCAATGTGAAATTGCTTTGTATTTTAGTCACAATTTTCCTTATAAACTCCATTGATTGCAGTCATTAACATCCTTCTTGCACTCAGTTCAGTTGCAGAAGAAAAAATAGTATTAGCAGAGGGTGGGAATCGAACCCACGAAATCGAAATTACTACTCCTCTGCCCTAACCATTAGGCAACGCTAGTAGTAGCGAAGCATTCAGTTAAATTTCTTTGTATCAAAATTTTTCGATCAGAATATCACGTGTCGAGTCACATGACTGAAATCAGCTGAATCGCGAGTACGCTTTTCGACGAGTGGGTAATGTTAAAGTGCCTACCTGTAAAAGCGGCCTCGTATTGCGACACTTTCACAAACCACTTGCCAATTTCTTTCGCTTCGCTTCAAAGGAATCTGTACCGCCTGTGCGCTTACATTTTAAGTGTAAAATTCACTCGCGATTGTCGATTGCAGAAAAACAACAAGAGACTTGTTGCATGCATTTCATTGCATTGCAATTTGCGACTCTAAAAATTATTGTGTTGTCAGGGCCGTCGCTGCAGGAGAGCGTGCCCCCTCCCTTGACAACGACCTGTGCACATAGGCTACACTTCGGGCACTGAAGAAGTACTGGTTTTAATTTTAGTTTCATTATCTAGGTGGTTAGTAAAAACATTACTTTTAATGGTCTTTCCACTTGTGTGTTGATCCCAATGATCCGAAATAAAATTTATCGGCGATTAATTATCGGCGATAATCAAATATTGCCTTTGGCGATAACGATAAACGATAACTGAAAAAATAATTGAGCGATAACGATAAACGATAAAAATTTATCGCCAATAATTATCGCCGATAATGCCCATCACTGGTCTTCATTAGTCCCATCTTCTTACAAATAGGCTACACTAAGAATAAAGTTAGCCTACTTTCCCGTGTTTCATTTCATCAAGATCAATTTCAATTCAATTCAATTTATTTTTCTTTGTCGGAAAACAACAGCAATGATAAAGTTACCAATAGTTTACCGGAACAAAACCAACAAAAGGAAACGACGGCAAAACCAAAGAAGTTTAAAACGTGCATGCGATGTAAATTTAAAGGATAGCCGACGTCGATGAAAGTAAATTTAAGCCCCGCCGTAGTTCAGCTCTCAGAGTGTGCGCTTGAGCAACGCATTTCACGATTGCTTTCCATTCAGCGGCACCCAGTAAATGGATCATTTCTCAACAACAAAACTTCAACAACAAGAGAAAACTTCACTTCTGCCAAACCCTCTGTAGGCTAACAGACCCTGCGTCGGTGGTTCAAAGCCTCTGCAAGTATGCGAAACTACCAGGCATAAATTATGAAGGGCTATGTCAGTCCGAGGATAAAAATCCAGTCCTCTCCGATAGCTCAGTGGTTAAGAAGTGCCAAACTCAACATCAAGCAGCACTGGTTTGACTCTCGAGGAGTGGGCTTGAGCAACTCATTTAAGGACAGCTTTCCTTTCAGTGGCACTTAGTGGCTGGAATAGCTCACAAACAAGAACGTTTCATCAAGCGGAAACTTCGTTCTGTCAATCTTGGTGACCGGGGCGGTTTTAGTTGTTCAAAACCTCTACAAGAAGCGAAATTACTCTCAAAGAAGTTTTCTTTGTCCGAAGATAAAGATTCCAACAGTCAACGAAACATTTATTATTTTGCACACTACAATTATATAAAATTAGATGGAAACTCTAAAACGGGACAAGTTTAGTTTTGCATGGGAGAGGTTTTGGAAAAGAGCCGAGGTTTGAATTTTTATTGTTTCTTCTTTTATCCTGTAGATGTATGTCATGACTGTAATAAACTCAGCATGTCAACTGTTATCAAACCAATTTGATTACGAAAAGAAAACTTGATTCCAAGTGAACAGTTTGCACTTATTTTATGCAGACTAGGTAGTAGGTTGTTTTATTTCACTTGTTTCTAATAGGACAAATGAAACCAAAGTGGGGCCTACAAGGCTTAGGGACTTTTTTTGAATAGAAGGCTTGGTACTAGCACAAGTAGAATGTGGTAGGCTGTGCTCAATAAAAATGAATAGACCTAAATTTTCAATAGTAGCCTATAGCCCAGCCCTAGTACTTAAGCTATACAGTAGGCTACTAAAGGTTGTTGAGAGCTCATTTAGTGACTTGAATGCAACAGCTTGAAATCTTGTATAACTCAGGAAAAGGGTGTTTTCATAAGAAAAAATAACAGTCTGAAATTCCAAGACCTAGTCTATACTGTAATCCATAAAACCGCATTTGAACGACCCTATGAGTTCCCACTTTCCACATTTAGGTTGTGACATCCTCTTGCAAGTAAATCTAGCATTGAGAACAATATGGGTAGAGTACAGTAATGGCACAAACTATCATACCAAAAGCAGAAACAGCAGATAAAATTATTGATCTTGAGAAAGAGGTGGAGTCATTAAAAGTGACACAATCAAAAGAAGAAATGACACAAGAAGTACTTTCTGAACTCAAAGATCAAAAACGAAGACAGAAAAATGTTGTAATTTTCAACCTTCCTGAACTACAAGGAGCAGCCACAACTAGTCAACAAAAAGAAGCTGATGCCAATAAGTTACACCAAGCAATTAATGAACATGTTAAATGCGACATTGATGTATCCAACAACAGAAGGCTTGGCAAACCTAAGAAAGATGGAGATGCTCGACCATTACTGGTGACTCTGAAACACGAGGACAATGTATCTGTTTTGATAAAAAATAGCAAAATTCTGAAAGAGTCAAAAAACTTATTTGTGAAGAAGGACTACACCCCACTGGAAAGACAAAGATGGAGAGATCTATGGACAGAACTAAATGCAAAGAGGAGTGCATGCACCAGCGATGTCGAAAAATACAACTGGCAGATCAGACAGATGAAAGTGGTAAAGGTGAACATGAAATGATCACCTCAACAGAAGATAAAGAGTGTCTTGTTTCGTATACCAACTCGGATACGCTAACTAACAAATTAGATGTTCATTGATTGCCAGAGAACACCAAGTAAATGCAAAAATAATTGTTGTTGTTGAAGTATAGTGCCTAAAAATTCGAAATTTGGTTTAACTTCACAAGAGCTAAATATATAGATGGATTTAACCTTTTCTGTTATAATACATTACCAATAATGGTAGGGGTGTTTGTATATACGTCCATTGTTCATTGAAGTGTGTTAATTGTACTAATATTCCCTGTATGATTCCTGATACCGTGTTATATGTATTAAGTGACAGTACTATGTATTAAGTGACAGTACTTTGTGACTGTATCAGTGTATATATGTGTTTTTCATGTATATATGACAGTAGTATATCAGAATGATGAAAAAGCACCTTGGTGCTTACAACATCAAATTATTATTATTATTATATATTATTATAAAAAGAAGAGATTTCGATTAACTCCTGCAATAATACTTTCATTGTCAAATATCTCAAAAACTAGATTGTTTAAAAAAATTAAGTGAATGTTGGGAATCGGATGCAACTTATTTTGTCCCCTGAAAAGGTCGAGTGAAAAAATAAAATAAAGCTGAAGTCGCTGATCGGAGTTTTCGCAAACATTTTAAAATTTTCCCCTTGAATTAATCACTGAATTTTTATGGGCCACCACAAAATAAGAGTGTCTTTTTCTTTGTTTTTTTGTCTAGAAATGTTAGTTGGAAGGGAATAAATCATTTCAATGTGGCACATGTCGTGATCATTTGTGTCATTATGGAAGGGGCTACAATATTACTTCGATACCCCTAACCCGAAAGTGAGGTTCTGTTTATCAAAATAACCCAACCCTAACCTATAAACCTAACCAATGCATATGACCCTAAACCAAAAGTGAGGTTTGGTTTATCAACATTTATGTCAAGTCTTCAAGATAGTTAGCGTTGTCAACTGTTTCGACAACTCGGACAATGGCAACTCCGATCAGCGACTTCCACGCTTTGTATTTTTTCTGTCGGTCTTTTCAAGAGAAAAACTTTGAAATATTTGCGGCAACTTTGATCAATGACTTCGGTTTTGCTGTATCTGTATCTTTTATTTTTTATCAGTTTTTTTCAGGGGACAAAATCGGGGGACAAAATGTTCAAGAGCCGAAATAGGTTGCACCCTTGAGAATCAGGGACCGTTAAAATAGTCTAAAACAACTCTCACTTTTTATTGCATCACATTACTCACAGTGCATTTGTTACCATACTGTATCACTAGTACCAACTAGGCTACCTATCATTACATATCAATGTTTACACCTTTACAGGGTCAGGGGCGTTACACAGATTCCTGTTGTTGTAATTTAAACATTGCAATGGCAGAAGCTGGTGTTAAAGTTTCCCCAAGTCATGCCGACATTCCAAGTGATTTAAGTGATGTCGGGGCAAAAGCAAAAACCCCCCAGACAAAGTTTGCTGTCTTAAAGACGTTCATAGAAGCTGTCGAAGTGTCCGATCGTGATATAGTAGATACGGTCTTCAACTTGGTAAGTTCTTGTTTATCGCCTTATCAGATTTATTGACACTCAACAGTCAACAACATTTTTAAAAATTATTTGATTATGATAAAATACAACTTGATGACAGTCAAGCATTATTTCAAGTTTAAAAGCATGCTTTTTTGCATTAAAAATAGCTGCAGCTTAACACAAACTAACTCTGGCCCATTTAATTTCAAGTGATATTACATTCCAAGCCTTAAAGCAGCCGGCGGCCATGGCTGCCAAGTAGTGCTTGAATGACCGCCGGTGCTACCTCCTCAGTCGGCCAAGTTTGGCCGCTGGTTTCTTCTGGCCAATTATTTAATTTCGCAATAGAATGATCATGGAATTAGACGCAGTGACGCAGAATTAGGTCAGCAGCACGTCATAATCGCCATTCGCCACTGTTGTATTGTTGCGGAACGTTTCCTATTGTATATATGGAATATATCCAGATGCGATCGCCAGCGCTGTAAGTCTTGTTTGTAATTCCCAACGTTTATTTTAACAAAGTGTTACTCCGAACTGCTAATTTGCATTGGCTAGCAATATTGTCGTTTTCATGTCGATTCAATGTTGTCGGACATTGAATCGTTGTTGAAAAGGAGAACTAGGTTAGTTGACATCCGAAGGGAAAACACGTGTCTTCATAATTGAGAAATGTTCCCGTTGTGGGTTAGTGACTTTCTGGGTTTTTTTTTGCTGAGACTTTTCGGTCATTTGTCCGAAATGACTTGAAAAAATTCGGTCATGTTTTATTTATTTCGGTCGTTTTTTTCTGATGAAAATATTTCCTTTCAAGTAGCTGATAGAAACCAAAATTTGCACTTCCTGACTAACTACAACATTAAGTTTCGCTGAGAAACGATGTCGTGTTTCTCAGCGAAACTTTGAAACAGCGTTGTCGTGTCATTTTGACCGAATTGACTATATATTTTTTCGGACATTTTGACCGAATTGATTATAGCCTATATTTTTCGGAAATTTTGACCAAATTGACTATATTTTTTTCAGACATTTTGCTAAAAAATCGGTCAATGACCGATAAATGACCGAAAAAAAAACAGGTGACTTCACACCCTCAATAGTGACATCATAACGGTATAAATGGTCAGGTTTTATGCATAAGTTTTATGCAAATGCAGTTGAAACAATTTACTGAGCTGTGACCAGTTGAAACAATTTAGTGTTAGATGGTCCCGCAATACCGAATTACAATCAGACTGATAAAGCCGTTATTGTGTGGTACAACAATTCTATTGCAGGACATCGCCCAGACTTTAACAATGCTAAGTGATCATTTTAGCATTGTTGCAAGTTTAATTCTATTTACTTGTGCTATCATTATTTGTATTTGGCCTCCAAGCACGCAGATTTGGCGGCCGAGAAGGAGCTCTCGGTAGGCCACGATGGCTGCCAGAAAAAAAACGAGTTTTTAGGCCTGCATTCATTTTTAAGGAGAAGTTGGTAAAGTTTTGTTTTCAATGCCCTATGTTATGAAGTACAGTAGCTTACCATTAAAATGACAGATTTAAGTAGAGTAGAAAAAATAAAAAGTTTGCAAATTTAGATGACCTGATAGTGATTCAAGAAAGTAAAAACTTTTAATTTAGAATGCTCGTTTCTCTTTTTTATAAACGTGTCAATCAAATCTGCAAATATTAAAATGCCCAAACAACTTGTTTCTTGGAACTAGACAGAAGTGCTAGATTGAGAGGGTTAACAATTATGTACATTTTACCTGATGACAAATTAAAAGCACTGAAACTGAAATAGCTTTGCAGACAAAGATGGCATATTTGTTTATGGTAGCTTTATTCTATGCATGTCTGTTTTGGTTGCAGTATGTCTGGATATTTGGTAAACACTTGTATTATTTATCGCCGCCTCATTGGCAGAAGGCTGTTGTATATATTTATAGGCTAATCTTAATAGTTCTTATTTTTTCATGCTGGCTGTATCACTGAGTTCACTTGCATACAAATGTCATTATTTGCATAGGCTAATCAACTTGCCAGACTTTTTATGCATTCGAATTATGTGGTTATCCACTATTCACATTCTTCAAACTAGTATTTACATGATTTTCTTCCATTACTGTATTTGTGCTTCAATTTGCTTTCTCAGATATATATAAACAATGTTTAATTAGTCATTTACGATAAATCTGAACTAAATGTGTATTCTGTTTAATCAAATAGAATATTCGAACTAAATTAAATTCATTAAAGCATTTTTTAATATGTGTGAATGATTGACAATGCCTTAAGATTCATAAAGCTTATAAAAATGCAATAAAATGATTGATGCAGTTATACGTTTAGGGTCATTCCATGTCAACTGTCCCAAAAAAATGGAAATTTTAACCCAACATCTCAGATTTTGCACAAATTTAATATGCAGGAAGAACTTTTCGTGCTGATTCCAGAGAACTAATTTTTTTGGAAAATGGTTGAGGTTTGACGAAGTTAAAGCCAATATAAAATGGCTACTTTTGTGGTCAATGAAGCGGAACAACTAATATGAAAGTTATTAACTAACTTCAAAACCAAATTACTTTCTTAGTAATTATTTTATTATAATGAAATCTTGAAAAAAGGTTACCTCTTTTATCGTTTCTTTACTTATGAAGAAAAATTGCAAAAAATTCATGTGCTTACCCCAATTTGGGGGTAAAGAAAGTGGTCCTCAAAATCACTCATGCGTGACCCAATTTTTGAACGCTATTTACTCAAAGAGCACAGGTGGTATTGGCATGTGTAATACATCATTGGAAAGCAATGGCTGAGAAGATCTCAGTCGCAAAATATCCTCAATGCTTATTTGGTGTCTTCTGAATGTAGGATGCATGAAATTTGAATGTCGTTTTCCATAATTTAGTATAGACTCTATAGAGCCAAGGCTGTGCTTTTCGAATTGTAACAGCAATGCAAAATCTTATCCTTGTACTGAGGTAAAATGAGTTGCTGTAGATGCTCCTTGGAACTGTTTGACTATGTATATACAAGAACTTTCTCAGATATGGAGCAGTGCATAAGTTAATATCAGATGCTGCTGAATGTAGCTTCAAACATCACTTTTGGTATCTCTCTGCTGAGATGGTACCACTCGCACTGTTCAGCTCTGAATTTCAGGAAGAGGAAAAACATCAGATGGCTGATGAACTTATACGCGTAAAACCTAAAGATCCTGTTTTTACACCAGCAGATCAGGTTGGCACTGGCTACGGAAAACCACGTTTTCCATCAGAAATCAATCTGGAATCAAAACTGACAAATTTTGTCACAAAGGACTCTCGTTTTTTTTTTCTGTTTTAGGGGTAAATGATGATTTTCTTCTTTTACCAGTAGAGAAATGGTCTGAATCAGAGTCTTACCAGAAAGTGTTGGTTCCATCAATGTCACAAAACATGTGGCTGAACGTGGAGTTAAGCTGAGCACCGATTACCTACATAGTGCCAAAAACAAGGAACACTATCAAAACACTTTACAAATAGTGGAAGCCAACAGAAAAGACGCACCTAATTTGAGAAAGAGAAAAAACTAATATCCTATTGCACAGATTAGGCTAGTCGATAACATTGCTTTCTGCTACAAAATATGTTAGTAAAAGTTTGCAGTTACTGTTATAGGCTACAGATTCAATACCAGGCTTTTTTGTAGCAAACTCATTATTGTTAGCTTTCTATATTATGTATTTGATCTATTTCCAGTACGAAATTAGTATTTTAGACCACTTCCGCTCACTGGAGTTGTATTTTTAGCTATTGCAGCGTTTAAACAATGTCAATTCACAGAGATCTCGTACAGACAAGCATATTCTTTTAATTCCCTGTAGAATAGTTGCACAGGCATACTTTTATGAGTTTGATGCATATTATGTTGTTGAAACATACAAATTCTTCTAAGAAATGTGAAAATAATTCAATATTAACCAAATGGCAACCCTGGAAATTTGAATGGGATGGTGGCCCACTTAAAAGTGCCCCAATTTTACTGATTTTTGGTCCAGCAAAGTTTCTTGGTTAGTGGCACATTCTCACATATTTACAAGTCAATAGTACAAAAAGTAAACAACAAGAGGGTTGTGTGCACCCTATTGTTGGCGCAAGTTATCTGAAAATATAATCTCATTATTATTTTGTCTCCAAAACGAATAAGGCACAATAAGCAATCAAGATTTTTGGAAGCAATAAACTGCTATTTAATAGCTTTCATTTGAGCCCACTCTTGCAGTTCTAGCTGGTGTGCTCATCTAGATATAGCAGTTTAAAATTGTTGTTACGCATGAGTGCACATTATGGATACACCTCCATCTTTACCCCTTAACTATGCAGGCCTCATGCAAAAAGTGCTTAAACATTTATAAGCTTATCAAGTAGGACCTAGACACAGCCCTTGCTGAATTTAAAGGTAATAACATAATCAGATTATGAGAAATTGAATTGTTAGTGTTCGTACTAGTAAATGGGGGCAAGCGTTCTGGTTGAGTGATCACAATAAATGCAAAATTTCAAACTCGCATAACTTCACCAAACAATAATGGATTTCAAAAAATTTTTTTTTGTCGAGTTCAGTGTTTTGAGCTTAATCTGCTGATGAAATGTCAAAACAATCTGAGATGGTGGGTTAACTGGCTGGGACAGCTGACAAATAATGACCCGTTATGCAAATAAGCAAATTCACGTAAAGTCATTTGGAAAAATTTATAATTCCAGTAATCCAGTATATTTCATCATTTCTAGCTTGTTGGTGGAGAGTTTGACTTGGAAGTAAACTTCATCATCCAGGATGAAAGCTGCATTCTTCACATGCTTGATATTATGACTGTTTGTTCCGTGCAGTGTCAGGTATATAATCTATACATATACACTGTGTGTATATTGTATTCATTATACAATGTGAATTAATGATTAACCACATGCTGAAGTTTATAATTTTTTACACATTTTTAATTTCATGCTGATGCGTGTCACAAACACGTTCATGTATATATTTTTGCAGTTTAGTTAGAAACAATACAATTTTTTTATCATTTCAATTCAATTTTTTTACATTTTTAATAATCTAGTAAATATTTCAACGTGAGAATAAAGATCCGTATTCCACATAAAAGCTCCCTCTTTTCCGACCTTAAAACGTACCGGTACTGAAAGTTGCGATGCAACTTATCTTTTTGGTTACTATTATTCAAGACATTGCTCATAGTTTTATGTTTAGCGATATAAAAATAGTAATTTTTAGGCGGAAATTTGGAGCAAATTTAAAGGGATTTGTCGTAAAAGCTATCGAAATTTGCAAGCATGCGTGGATGTTGGCTTAGCACAAACGCTTCTAACCATTCTACCAGATGCTTGTGAAATTATGTCTGGTAAGCTATATATACAACGTTGAATTATTCTACTGTAATTTAAATATTTACATCTTTAGGATTGCATATTCTTCCAGCCCAATTTTCATTCGTCTGATAACTTATTTCACTTTATTGGTGAAATGCTTAAGAAGTGGATATTTACGCACATGGTGTGATTTACCTTCATATAGCTAATCTTTGAATGAGTAGAATATATCGTTTTGCCGCAAACAACTTGTCGTTTTCAGGAATAAATGTTGACAGTGAAGCTTCGTGTAATTTATGTGTATGTGATCGATATTGTGCATACTTTCATGTAGCATTTGACTGATTGACCGTGCATCCAACAGTAGACACTAGAAAATCCTTTTGACTAACACCTCCTAGGTAGCACCATGTTGAAAGTTTCATATTTATATTGGCAACTGTGTTCATGAGTGTCAACAATAGACCAACATATTCCTCTGCTGCTTAGAGCTGATAGTGGACATGCTGAGCATCCTGACAAGCTACAATATCACCGTTAAAGAATTAAAGCAACTTTTGAGCATGCTAAAGGGAGAACATGGAAAATGGGTAATTTTTTTTGTTTTGAATGTTGCTATGTAGCAATTTATAGCATATGGCTGTCATTAGCATCTGGGAAAACGTATTGTTAAAAACGTCACTCTCTACTGGTCAATCTTCTACTGGCTAAGAAGGATATTTGAAACAAATTTGAAAGATAAAAATTGAATCAGCTATTGGTTGCCCTTGCTCGTGCGATATAATGTATAAATTGTATATTATACTGTTAAAGTGACAGCATCCTTTCAATGATTATGACATGCCTCTGAGCATTGAACCAACCGATGCTAGATGAAAAAGTGTAAAGATACATAGTGTCAAGCTTCTGGAGATGAGAAGATAAGGTCCTCACTTCTCAATAGCTTTTGGCACTAACGAGAATGGATTGGACACAGTAACTTTCTCTCGGCCTCTTTTTCTTCAGCAACAATACCCATGTAATTTATTGCGCCCTTGGTATAGGTGAGCGGTATTTTTTCAGCAACCACTAGGGAGTAAGATAAAATCGCTGCTAAATTATTACATATTATATATGCTGAAAACACTTGTCCTTCAAAAAGCAATGCACCGGAAGCCTACATGGCCAAACGGCAACACTTCCTTAAAAACGCGTGGATTCGATTAACTAATGACTGGTAACTAATAAACATCTAACATCAAAATGTGATATTCTTTCGCAGCCACCTTATGCTACCAAGCTGCTCGGAGTGTTACAATCCACCACAGAGAGACAAGGTCCAGATTGTTTCTTCAGTTTCCCTGGGAAGCAAGATGCGGCCATTGCTCTCCCTCCCCTGAAGACGTGGCCCTATGCTAGCGGATTTACGTTTACGACATGGTTTCGAATGGATCCACTGAATAGCCTGCGCTCTGACATGGACAAGCCGTATCTGTACTGGTGAGTTCACTTGTTACTTGAATCAAAACATACAGACATAGTTTTCCAAACTATATGTGCTGTTGATATTTTTAACTTTATAACATTAACAGCACATATAGTTTGGAAAACTATGTCTCTTTAAAATTTAAAGGCATACTAAATGAATTTTTCAAACGGGAATTAAACATTAAGATGCGTAAACTGAACATTCAAGAATACATTTAAAAAAAAATTACCGAAAAAAAATTGTTTTCAATGGCACTAGCAAGGCCCAAAGTCAAATACCAATAACAAATACCAATCAGATCTGATGTTTTGAGCAAACTGTCTGATGTTTTGATGTTGAAATCTGATGTTTTGATGTACATACATACATAGCCTACAGTTAAATCGCCCGCAGTAACAACTATTGCCGTTGCTATTGCTCGATCAGATGATTGCTAGTTTATAGTGACGTAGCCTATACAGTCGCACGCTTCGCTGCTCACACCCATTCCCGTTTTGAAAGCACGCGCGGAATGCTGACCAGACCGCAATGGGGCAAAATTTTATTGAAAATCGTTTTATAGCAGCATGTTTAACACAAAGAACGTGTACAATCGCCAAGTCAGGTTTTTCCTTTAGTAGCCTATCCCTTTAACACGCCAGTTCAGCGTGTAAGTGTGATACCTTGTGAAGTCATATAGTTTCGGGAGAGAGTTTGCTTTCTTATATCAAAGACAGGCAAAACACAACAATACAACAGGATTGAGCATTATAACAATATATTTTACATGTTTACAAATAGTTTTAACAGTCGAACGTTTTCGGTTTAACTAAAACCTTTATCAAGAATCTGAAAATATTTATAAAAATGCAATAAATTTCAACTTGTTGAAGGTAACTAGCTAACTGACTATAAGCATCAAGAAATACGCAGCGATTAAAAGCAATAGTGTGAAAAACCGGAATGGCCCGTTTCGGTGAGTCCGATTCGGTTAGTTCCCTAATCGGTGAGAGCCCTATTCGGTGATTTTTTTTAAATTATGGGGTACCGTAACCTAATTATCATTGCCGTTTTAGGGTTACAGGTTAGGGATTAGAGTTAGAGTCTTATTTCAACGTTTAGCGACGTTAAAACGATGTAAAAGCGGCTATGATAATTAGGCTACGGTACCCGATAATTTTCAAAAAAAAATTCAAAAAATCACCGAATAAGGAACTCTCCGAAAAAGGCTCTCACCGAATCGGACTCACCGAATAGTAGCAGACCCGTGAAAAACAGATAGACAAACGGAAAAAAAAATTACATTAGAAGGTAACTACGTAACTACAAAAGAATTTGCACCACAGGATGCGTGATACATCTAGTAAATGTTGAAGAGAATGGACGCGCCCCCTCAAATAATTGTTTGTTTAAATTTAGGTTGTAGCGTTTGATCAAAAGGGCATCCTTAATTTTTGTTTCTAATTTCCCAGACGCCTTCGTCTCTCTGCTCAAATGTCGTATACAGTTTTGCATGTCCGTGTGATTCGGCATTGACGTACGGTACATCGATATGTCCACCAGACATTTGGCCACGAGAGTACGGGAGCATCTGAACTTTAGAGACTTAGCCTAAAGGAAAGTGCCATCGAAGACCATATCATGAATTGTTCTTTTTGCACAGATCGAAAATTTTCTACTGACTCATTTAAAACTTTACGCAAAGGCAAATCCCAATTTGACACAAAAAATCGAGAAGCGCTGTTAATCAAACGCTACAACCCAAATTTAAACAAACAATTATTTGCGGGAGGCGCGTCCATTTTTAACATTTACTAGATGTATCACACACCTTGTGATGCAAATTCTTTTGTAATTACGTAGTTGCCTTCTAATGTATTTTTTTTCCGTCTGTCTATCTGTTTTCCACACTTGCTTTTAATCGCTGCGTATTTCTTGATGCTTATAGTCAGTTAGCTAATTACCTTAAAGAAGTTGAAATTCGTTGCATTTTTATAAATATTTTCAGATTCCTGATGAGGGCTTAAGTTAAGCCGAAAACGTTCGGCTGTTAAAATTATTAAGTTATAGACCAGCAGTTGCAGATTTTTCGTTTCTAAATCAAAAGTGTAGTGTTCACTGCACTGGCCACTGCCAACTGCTATGATCACAGTTTATTGTTGAGTGAAACGCCCATTCAGCTGCAGCTCTTCAAGTTCCATTTGTCTTTTCTGCCTCATTGGCTGGGTGGTTCCGTATGGATGCACACGTTAAATGCCGACGTTGTGTGTTTATGTCTGTGAGCACCAAAGACAACAGATAGTGAAGAGAAGGGGATCTTGGTGTGTTCTTGCGTGTGCCACATTTTATTTCCCGGTCATTATTGAACGATTATTTCCTCTCTCCGCATCATTATTTTGCGTAAAAGTGTCATATGTGAAAATTGCGGTAATGTCTATCACCAGCAGGTCATTATCGCGTTCAGCACTCACTCGTGCAGAATTCAGGTATGGTCTCAGGCTATCTTTTTCTTCCAAATCAAATGCAGTGACGGTTACAAATGCCGCAGTCACACTGGTGGTGTTGGTGAACAACTGAACATGGTGAATGATTGTACAGTCGAAACAAAACCTTAATTCTTAACTTGATATGCCAATGTGTGTTCTCTTAAAAAAAAATTTTGCAACAAACACGAGAAATGATTTTCTGATATTGGATTTTCTTCAGTGTTTATGGTGCAAATTCTCATTGTAGATTCTTTAAATTTGTTTTCTTGAAATTCGAAATAAAATAGAATCTGATTCCAACGTAACTGCACTAAGTGTAATCGTAAAGATAACGTCATCCGTGTTTCATTGAAACAAACTCAAACGTAGTGGCATGATGCACTTGTGTATGGCAACGAAGCTGTATTGGAATACAAAACTAAGCTGATTCAGTTTAAAGCATAAAGAATTAATCTGGCAGCTATGCACAGCTTTTAGTGTTCCGAAAGAAATGATACGTACAATGTACATGGAAGTAAACTTAATATTTTGCTCTGCAGTTTGACTTTTTCAAAAGTTGATGGCCAATCGCGCATTACTATTATTGAACTGTTTACCATCAGCCTCGGAATCAGACTATTCTTAGTGTTAGTTTGAAGGATCATCTTATCAATCCTTGAATGGCCATGGCTCAGCCATGTCTCAACCAATTCTGTAGGCTATGGCATTCGCTTATGGCACTATCACCTTTGTGTTGTAATGAATAATTTAAACTTCTTATTTTCGTGTGATGATCTTCATAAAAATTGTTTGATTTTAAAGTATTTACATCACAATGTTAGCACTGATTGTGTTCGGACCGTTTAATATTCTTTTTCAGAATATAATTGTTCTGCTTTGTTTACTTTATTGTGTACCATCTCTATTAACAACGCGGTTGTAGTAATTCTTTTGTAAACAATTATGATTACAAAAAGTTTGGTTTTTAGTTGCATAGCGACTGGTTTATGATCCATTTGACATTTGATGCAGAAGTTCTTTCTATTGTAATACGGTATGTGTCGGCGCTACTGTCAAGAAAATTTGTGCCTGTAAACGGATGGCCAATTTACTTTCGACTTGTCTATGAAATTTTATCACTTTTTAGGCTTTTGATTGGGTGTGAAAGTGATGGAATTGTTTTTGTTGCAACCGCTATATTGATCTGAGAATAAACCATACCTTTGGCAGCTCATCAAGTTTTTCATTCTACATGATAACATACTCGTAAGGAAGTCTGTACATTACAACCAGTAACCTCTTGTCTCAGATCAGAACTTTATTATGATCCTGCTAGTTTGTGATGAGCGTTGAATTAATGTAAAAAAAAAACGACTGATTTGCTGTCTGGGTCATTGTTGCCCATGCGGACTCATGACAGCCGGCATACGTAGGCCTACCTGTTTGTCATCATCCAACCATTAGTTTTACGTATTGTTGGCTGGTCTGCTACTGCTGTATTGTTCCTACTCTGTGTACTGTACATGGCTACCTTGAAGCATTCTTCATTAAATTTTAATTTTTCCAGCTTTCGCAACAGCAAGGGAATGGGCTATTCTGGCCATTTCGTTGGGAATTGCTTCATAGTCACAGTTTTGAAATCCAAAGGAAAAGGTTTTCAACATTGTCTTAAGTTCGAATTCAAACCACGAAAGGTAACATCAATATTTGTTTTGGTTTTGCGAAATGTTGTAAAACTTTAAATAAAGACTAAGTCGTAGAATATACGGTGGATAATAAAGTTTAAATTCATTCATTCATTCATTCATTACAACGTGCTAACTGAATATCGATTTCTGCGGATAGCGACGTGGTTGACTCAATACAATGCTTTGCTAAGTCGCATTATACTTAGTTTGTTATGTTTTTTTTTGCGGAAACCTCCTGCACGGTGTATTACTTCCTTTTTGTGAAACTTTGATGCTTTTTCTGTGCTTGTTTGAGGAAGAATGTTTGCGGCGTTATCAGTGTGGTGATGCTCCCAATCAAGACGTCTCTGGTTCAATACCAGTCCTCACCGGGATACGCTGAAACGTGCTCTCCCCCGAATAAACCCAAAGCGTATCTATGGTTGGTAAAAAAATGTTTGCATCATTCGCAAGACTCCAAAGCTTCATATGAGACACCGGCCCCCACTAAAATGCTTTTGCCAAGAAAGGCCTGAGTGCGGTCCAACTTGCGCACTGGCGTCGGACTATTCCGCTTCAACAAAGGTACACGGAAAGAAGATGGCACCATGCACGTCGCACGATCTGTGAGTGTGGCAAAAACGGACATACCGCAAACCACACTATCTGCAGCTGCGCCATCTATCATGCGTCAAGTGCGTGGTCTACGCTAACTGGATAACGAGTCAATTCAGTGGCTGCCACACCCGGCTCGTCGCCCAAGTGGGTATCGCCCACTTTGTCTCGCCCAGTTGTCGTGTACCGGCCACACCTCTTCAACAATCTATCCCGAGTCACCGCCGAGTCACATTTCACCGCCACTGTTTTATTGTGGTGAAAAGCAGAGCACCTCGAACCTTGACCCTTACAGGGGCGAAGAAGAAAGGTTTAAACGAAGAAGATCACATTGTAGAGTTCATCAACTCCAAATGTTTTGAAATATATTATACACCATAAAAAAACATGTTTTCGTTATTTGTTGTTTATTGGTTTCGGACTTCCTGTTGGCAGCAGTGCACTTCTCCAAAACGTGCTCGTGAAAACTTCACGTTTGAACTATTTCCGTCTGTTTTGGTTAGTCTCTTCTCTCACTGTTGGTCTCTTTAACTGCTTCCGAACCGTATCATCAAATGCAATTATAAAGATTTTTCCACCGGTTGAAAAAAAAATGGAACTGTGTTAGGCTCACTTCTGGTAAATGCAGTGCCATATGTATCAAAATGTTGTCTGAATTAAGATGAACATTTTTCCCAAATCATTTATGTACACTGTACAGACTACTGCGACATAGTTAGCTTGTTATATTATGAATATAAATGAGTATTGTTGAGAGTAGATCTAATGGTTTAACCACTCCTCGCAATCGAAAGCTGAAGATGGCTGTTGTGTCGTCTACAAGGCGTGGGGATTTAGAAATACACAATAACGCCATGCTACTGCCTATTTCTATACTATCTCGCTATATGCGACCATCTTTCTCGGCGTCTTCCCATTGTACATTTAGTAAAATTCCAAGAAAATATTGGCAAGTTGCTGTATGATTGTGTGGGCGGCACGAGAGATTGTTGAACCAATCGGATCCAGATGTTTGACAGCAGAACCGAAAAATCGTTTTTAGGCTTAGCTTGTTGTTGCATTATTATGTGCATGACGAATAATTTCCTCAAATATAGCACGGAAACACATCACTTGACCATCTGCGTAGCTTAGGCAATTAATAAATTTTAGTATTTCACTAACGTTTCGCGGATTGTTTCAAGACGCACTAATGAAACCTGACAGTGTAATTTTCAAAGCAAAAAATAACATCAAACCATGTTGATTGTTGATATATAAAATTTTGCATATTGTAGTTTTTGCCTTCATTTTGTGTCCAATGCTTTGAATGTAAGTGGCTGAAATGCTACTTTGGTATGTTGGTGGTTTCATGCAGCAGCAAGCATCACTCCAGATGCTGTTTTGCCCTTTGAACGCCTGTCGATTGATGTGAGTTTCAGCATTGTGCACTCTTGTTTAGCGACGTTGAAACGATGCATAGAGGCAACTTTTAAAGCATGGGAGTTCCCAAAGTTTCAGCATTCTTATCTCCTGCTTTGAATCCGCGCGGGCTTGTACAGAGTTAGTACTAAGCCTGTGCTTTACCTGTCTGAATTTTCTTCTGCAAAGGTTAATTTGATGTTTTTTCATCCGAATTCAACGTAAATAACTCGGTGTTTTGATCATTGGATAATTCAATACCCCGGAAAGGGTCTACATCAATTCTAGCATATTCATGTCATAAATCCTGCCATGCTTTCCTGACAGTGAAACCAGTTACATCCATAGCTGCATAAAACCGTTTTTCAATAGGTCATACTGTTTATTTTGCCGCAAAACTTGTGACAGCCTACCTTTTGTGTGGTTGTTAACGTCGAAGATTGAACCATTCAGGCATACATTTCAACTAAAGTTGCTTTTTGCGTCGTTGGATGTAAACAAATGTAAAAATTGCAATCTTGATGGCTGAGATTGTAGTCGTTATTGCCTATATCATGTTAGTGAAATTGATTGCCATCTGTTACTGCATAAACACGTTTCGCATACTTCACCAATACGTGAACCTCAGAACAAAATGTAAATCTTCTGCTTGAGATGATAAAGTGATCGTAGAAGATATTTAAAAGTCAGAATGCTGCCTTGTTCCTGTCCAAAGGCGCCATGAGCATGACTGTGGTGCACAAAGCCTAATTATCCAACAAAATATCCTTTCTGAATATGATTGCTTATTTAGTTTGTATAATGTATATACTCCTGAGGGAAATTATTTCGACATTTCGATTGATCTGAATAACAAACATTATGTTGCATTGCAGTGGTACATGGTCACCGTCGTACATATCTACAACAGGTGGCGCACTAGCGAAGTGAAATGTTACGCAAACGGACAACTTGTCTCTTATAGCGAGATGAATTGGAGTATTGGTGGAAGTGATGTAAGTTTTAACCCAGGCAGAAAATTAATCGTTTTTACATTGATTCAACGTCTGCAGACGTTGATGTTTCCAAATGCTCTTGAGCGGTCATGTTTTTGCTGGGCCTTGGTACATTGTCAATCATGTTTATGTCAGCTTACAATCACACGTTAAGCTTGCAACTTTTAAATTTTCAGCTGAAAGCCGTTTGTTTGTGATCAAGGGTTATGGAATAGAGGCCTACTGTACTGTGGCTATTTGAACTGCATCTTAATGATAGACACTTTCTTTTTTTGTTTTTCATCCCTTTGCCACAACGAATTGGGTGATTTCTTACAAAGAACCTCAAAGAAAATTGTTTTTTTTTTGGTGAGGATTCTCGCATTGCATTTGAAGCCGCCGCGTGTCACGTTGTTATATCCAGGCGCAGCAGCCAATGGGTTATGTGTTCATCGGACATTGTAAGGTTCACATACGGTATCTAATATATATCCTTGGGTCGATACTCCTTGCTATGTTGGCAAGCTCATACGAAAAGGTGTTGCTTCGATACATGTACTTATTGTGATTCACTTGAGAACAGCTCAAGTCAATTGATAGGCTCTTCTCTGAATGCGACCACTCACTTCGACTTTTAAAGTTCTAATATGACGAAAATCAATCGCTTTGCCCTCAAGAGTCTGAAAGCGTCGCATAGTTAGAAGTTGGTTGTATTTTTTATTTTGACTTACCCTCTTTGTGCTGCCAGCAATACGATCGCTGCTTCCTGGGATCAGCTGAGACCGGGGATGATTCTCGTGTGTTCTGTGGTCAGATGACGGCATCGTATGTCTTCAGTGAAGCGCTGAGTGCATCTCAAGTGTATGCGTTGTACCAACTAGGTCCAGCTTATAAGGTATGCACGACTATGACATACGGTACTGTAGGCTACTTACAGTTTAGTTATGAACGAATTGAATTGGAGATGGACTTGTTTTACTACATGTACGTTAAATAAATGTCTAGTTGAACAGTCATTTTTTACATTAGTTCAACGTCTGCAGACGTTAAATCAATGTAAAAATGATTGATTTTGCTGTCTGGGTCCATGTTTCGTAATGTTGCTTCCTAACCTTGCAGAACCAGTTCAAGTTTCCCACGGAGAGCGACCATCTGCTGGCGAACCATCATCGGAAAGTTCTTTATGAAGACAACAAGCTCTCTGACGCCATCGTGCTGTCGTATAATCCCAAGTCCACAGATGGCCAGTTGTGCTTGGAAAGTTCCCCAAGATCACACACTAAGGATAGCGCAGACAATCAACGATGGTTCGTTCACAATCCACATGCTCTTATGCTACATGTAAGTTCTGTCACCATTGTGTGGTTTTGTTGTTTCTTTTATCTTTAACATGGAATTCTTTCAAGTGCAGCATAAACAACCCACTTGGAAGGGCTGCAACTTCCGCGACAAGCTTAAAGTACCTTCGCAGTGAGAAGTTATGTGATATCTTGGAAAATTCTAACGGAAAACTGCGGATACTTCAACACTTTTGAGCTGTTGTTGACAATAATAATAATAATAATCGTGTTTTTATTTGCGCCCATTGCGATATCATACATAACACTGCGATCACAGATGCGATACAACAGACGACAGGAAGCAGCGAAGGGACATATAGTCTTCGAGTCATCTGCTCCCCTTATTTTGGCTTGCTATTAAGTGTCTTTGCCGAGACACAGCCGCGTGCTCTGGAGCGGTGTCGAAGTTGGTTTTTTTTTCGGTCATGTATTGGTCATTGACCGATTTTTTAGCAAAATGTCCGAAAAAAATATAGTCAATTCGGTCAAAATTTCCAAAAAAAAACAACGTTTCTCAGCGAAACTTAATGTTGTAGCTAGTCAGGAAGTGCAAATTTTGGTTTGTATCAGCTACTTGAAAGGAAATATTTTCATCAGAAAAAATGACCGAATTTTTTCAAGTCATTTCGGACAAATAACCGAAAAGTCTCAGCGAAAAAAAAAAACAGTAAAGTCGAACCCACGTCCTTTTGAACGTCGCGCAGACGTTCTCACCACTCGGCTACGCAGCCGACAGTTATTAAAAGAGACCGTTATTAAAATCGAGCCATGAATTGTTGTTTACAGTTTTACAAGAACAGCAAGTTTACAAGAACATGCTGTCACAACTTAACCTTGTGCTTTTAATTTAATCTAGATAGACCTTTGGCGAAGTTGCTTTGTTATGCAACAAGCATTAAAGTGAGCTACAACACTGGATTCAATTTTTTTTCTTTAAATAAATAATGTCAAATTATATGTTGTTGGTTACTTGCATACACAAGTTGAACACGGGCAGATACAAAAGTATGTTTTTGCATAATATTTCGATTTCGGGAAATGTACGGTGTTGATGTGACTAACTTGAAGCTTGTACGAATGTACGTACATCATCAAGTTACAAACTCTACTAATATCTTCAGTTTTCCATCTTCAGTTAAATGTCTTTGCACGTGATTAATGCATCTCTTGTGTCGCAAGCTCACTCTCGTTTTGTCTGGCAGGATGTGAGAGCAGTCGTCACTCATTCCATACACAGTGCCTTACACTCGGTAGGTGGCGCTGAAGTGTTGTTTCCACTCTTCGCTCAGCTCGATTACAAGCAAAGCGACGGCTCGCTAGAGACCACTGTGTGGTAAGCATTTTCGAACATCTTGCAACTTCGATCAATTTAACTTGAATCTGCTGTGTACCACACAATTCAAGCGGCACAACATCGAAAAAGAATTTTATTTAACCTTAAAACAATTGTCATCATTGGAACATGAATGACGTGAATGTGTTTTTTTGAAAGCGAAATGTGTAGCAAATAACTTTGGCAGAATTTATTAACCATACATGATATATTGATATATATAGTAATAACATTATATATTAATATGTTGGGAGAGATAGAGTTATATTTCCAACTCAATTAGCTGTTAATTATTCAATTTGTTGGGTTTGTGAAGCAAGATGCTAAATGTGTTCCACAAAGACACTTTCATATAAAGAAAACTATTCAAAAAACGCTTTATGCGAAGGGGTTCACTCTCAATTTATTTGGTGCAATAATTCTGCAGTGCCACCCTCTTAAATTTCCTCCTCCAACTCTTGCAAGGCTCTGTGAAGACTCAGCAGCAGGTTCTCCAGGGCAAAGGTTTCCTCGTCATCGGGACTTTATTAGAAAGAGCCCACAAAGATCATATTTCAAGTAAGTTAAGTCTTGTTTGTCTCTCGAGTGAATCGAAACTATGATTTGTGTTTATGTACAACGATGTACTTATTGTACTGTATAAAGGCAATGAACAATGCTGTCGTTTCAACCTTAACATTTTGTGTTTAATATAGGTCTAGGCAATTTTTAACTGTTCCTGAGTTCTTTGAGCAACCATCCAAGACATAGAGGTTCTGCCATGTTTGCATTTTAAAATATAATAATTTTACTTAGAAATAAAAGGCTGTCACAATCAATGTGCAAGGCGTCGCGTCGGGCTGCTTTGCGTCTTGACAGAATGTGCTGTTTTCATTATAAAATTCTTGAGCGGTATGTTATTATCGGTCAATGACCAGTAGTAACCTCTAATTGTGAAGTCATTGTTAATAACGTAATTCTAGATCATTCTGTATCTGGAACGTTCTGTTGTTTTCACAATTGCCAATATCGTTTGTCATGATGTCACAAGGTTGTCTACGAATGGACCTCTGATTACGAAATCTGTATTATGTAACAGTCCTCTACTCCTACGTGACATTCTTTAGACTTCTTTAAGCTTCTGCTTGTTGACATTTATTGTAACTTGACAGAACAATGTGACATTACGTAACCTTCTCGATGTTACTAGATCGAAACAACTTTCTATAAATAGTGGTGTGGTTTGCGTAATGATTATTATGATGATTATTGAGAGTTGATTATGAGAGTTGTGTTATGGGTTGTGGATTGGTAGTTGGTGCAGAAATTATTGTTGATTGAGAGTTGAAGTAATCGAATACAAGTAGATGAGAATTGGTGCTGATATAAATTGTGTTCGAAATTAGAGTTATTTGAGAAGCCGTTCGTTAAAGTCCTTCAAGAAGTTAGATTATCATCTCACTAGTAGAACCATTCGACATTTAATTGACTGCTTTTCGGTTTGACCCATTAAACTACGTCATTGAACCTTTCCAAGTCTTTTTCCTGGTATGAGATAGAAAGAAATCGTGACAAAGGCACAGTTTTGCGTAGATCATGCCCACAAATTTTTAATGCTTTAAAGCGTATTCGATCAAACACTTAACATTATAATAAAGACGGAAAGTATGGAATTTGCAGTAGCCTGTAAGCTACATAGTTGCTCTTATGCTAACATCTCGCATTGGCGCTGTCGCAGTGGATGTGCTCAACGCACTGATAGCGATGGCAAAGTTCCTGGACCAACTTCCCAACTCTGTACCTCTCATGAGGCAGTTCTGTGACCATATCCTCTTCAATCCTGCATTGTGGATCCATACCAAGACGAAGGTGAGTCACTAATGGCGTTCAAAAAAAAAAAACATGATATAGTGCCAATAGACACAGTATGGATTTATGCAAATGTTATTTTCTTGACAGGGTTACAATAAAAAAATATCTTTTTTGAGTTGTTTAATCAAGGAATTACAGCATAACATAACTACGAGAATAATTATAGGATATAATCGTAAAATTAATATAACATTAATAGTTTGTCAATGCATTTGGTAGTGAACAGCCGAATCTATCCGAGTGACAGATGTTGTGGAAGTGTATTGTAAAACCATCAAGATTTGATACCTTTAGCTGCTTGGCCGACATGATGCTAAACCACCACGTTTGTGGTGATGACGTATGACCCGTTTCATTCCTAACTAAAGCCAATCTCTTTCTATCGTCAATCAAATAAAACACTTATAAATGAAAGTTTCAACGATTCACAGAACCATTTTTTCATTCCCCATCAATTCAGATCCAGATATGTCTCTACACGTTCCTCGCCACCGAGTTCGTCTCCTCTCCCACCATCCAGACCAGCATCCGTCGTGTCAGCACAGTCATCCTCCTCATCCATGCTCTCAAGTACTACTACTGGGTGGTCAATCCACAGAACAGATCCGGGATCGCTCCAAAGGGGCTAGGTAAAGATAACATGTCTCCATTTGTGTTTACAATGATCAGGATTCCCACCTGAGATTTTGTTCTCTATTGTTTGTTTTTAATTGCCAATCACTTGGTAGTTTTTAAATCTTCTATGGTAGCTAGTAAGACGTAGTAGCCTCCGAGACAAGAATTTTCAACCTCACTCCACTCGTTGATTTCTATTGCTTTGTGTCATCTTATCGTCGTTGTTATCGACTGCTTGAGGTGAAATAACCGGTTTATGTTGAATTTGCCACTAAATGCTGTGGTGTCTTACTTTAAGATAGTTAAGCAATGAATTCCAAAATAAATGAGGTTCATTCAACTCAAAGTTCCTTAGCTGAAAGAAAGATCTCGATTGGTGTACTGACTGGTGATGCCTTGATTGTAACTTGCGCATGAAATGTAACGACGCGCCATGTTTATTTTGGGCTTGGAACCAACAAAGACATGCTACTGTGTCTTATCTGCCTTATTGACATTGGTGGATGAGTGTTTTATGAAGCATCTAAAGTTCATCGTTCTTTGTCTTTACAGCTGGTCCAAGACCGTCCGTGGAGGAGATCCTTTCACTCCGTGCCTTCATCCTCTTGTTCCTGAAGCAGCTAGTCACAAGAGCAGGGAGCATAGCGGATGATGAACTTCAGTCCATCTTGGGATACCTCCTCACCATGCATGAGGTTTGTTGTGAGACTAGCTGGAAGTTGCAACCGACATCAGACTTTTGAGTAGAACGCTCATTAATGTTTGGCGATTGTTTCAGCTGTTGCCAAACTAAGAATTTTCAAACTTAATGCGAATGCATTTTGTAAATACTTATTTTACTGAATTTGACACAACCGATATAGTGAACTAACCTCTTAGCATACCTGCACAGTTATTTTTGTCGCATATAGCCTTATGGCCGGTAATTAAAGTGGGTAGATGTCTAAGGAAAATCTATCTTCAAATTTTTCTTCAAGTATGTCATGATTTTAGTAATGCACTTTGGCAAGATGCAGTCGCCTGTTCTCGGTGAGCTTCGAACTGGGATTCTTTTGATCACCGATTGGATGTTCTCAACCAAGTAGCCGACTTGTTACCACCATCACTAACGGTTGATCTTGCTTTGCACAGGACGACAATGTTGTTGATGTCCTTCAACTGCTCGTTGCCATGTTGAGCGAGCACGGCACGACAGTCACTCCTGTGTTCGACAAGCAGAACGGACTCGCCGTCGTATACAAGCTGCTCGGTTCGCGATCCGCCGTAGTCAGAATCCATTCCCTGAAGCTTCTCGCCTACTTTCTCAAGCAATGCTCGGAGAAGTACGGCTTTGTTCATGTTTAACTGTAGCTATGTTAAAAACATTCCTTTTTTCATAAGTGTAGATACAAACGATCCGTTTCAGCCTAATGCTACGAGTTCGCTGTGGTAATGCAATAGTGACGAGTGACTAGGGAACCGTGTTGCGAAAGCTAGTGACAAACTGCTTTCATCACAGCAAACCGCAGCATCAGGCTAAAACTGGTCGTTAGTATCTACACTTGTAAAATAAGTAACGGTGTAGTAGTTCACTTTTAATCCGGTGACGTCCCCGTTACCGAGGGTGGCCGGATTCGATGCTGCAATAGCCTTCACACCCTGCCTCTAAAAGTCCTAAAATAAGTAGCGATGATGCTACAAAAAGTAAAACTCATTCTAGTACATCAAGTTTCCTTTGATGCACTTGGCTTCGTGCTACTTCTTTAGCAGTAATTGTATTGTTCGTATATGAGACCACAATTTATTTCATCACTGAGGTTTCGCGCGCTGTGACAGCGCATCCTCAGGATGAATAGTTTGAATACCCTTCAATCACAGCGATCCATCGCCATGTCTACCATATAAAATTTCGAAAAGAAATACTGCAAAACAAGTGATGGCAAAGGAAAAAGTTAATTCAATGAATGTTTACAATTATGAGCAAGATGTGTAAATGACTGTTGTAATCATCTTCCGTCTTTGTACCATTTTGTTTGTTTTTGTAAAAGAAAGAGATGCTGCCACAAATATATCTTCATTTCTTAGGAGGAAGAGCGAGATAATGGAGTCTCAAAGCCTCTTCATGCTGATCGGGGAGAGGCTGTTGCTGTATCCCGATGAAATAGACATTCCAACTTACAACGCTATATACGAGATCCTAGTAGAGAATCCATGCACGCAAGTCCTGCAAAAGCCGCACCATGAGCCATCCGCCACCACCTTCATACAAAACCCAGGTGTGTGGCCACTATTGCTATTGCTAAGTCGCAAAATTTGTCAATTTTCGCTCTTGACCAGGATATTGAATAGTTACCCAAACAACAAAATCTGTCATTTTTACATTGGTTCAACTTCTACAGGCGTTGAATCAATGTAAAAATGACTCATAAAACCGGTTGTTGTGAGACATAAAAACTTTATCACACACAAATCAATACAAAATCCTGGTTCTTCATTGTTTGTTTTTATCAGTTTCTTGTATTTATGAGCACATAGCGCACAAGTTTAGCAAATATTTTCTTTAACTGTTTTGCAACTGCACAAGAATTCAAGTTTTTGCGTTTTTAATGTCGAATCAATTTTAACCCCACACAGATGTAAATAAAATCTTACAAATTAAGTTCATTCAACAAATATTTAAAAAAAAAAAGCTAAGCCGAAGTATTCATTCAAACAGTAAGGTGACTCAAACTGCTAGTTTTGCATTGCTTCAACATCTACCTACGTTGAATCAATTTGAACAAAGATAGTGCTTCGTTCTATAGCTTATGACGTCATACAGCATCTGCTCTGGCAAGTTCCCTGCTGATTCTGAAGGAGAAGCTGATCTTCGGCGTTTTGCAATATCCGCTACATGAAGGTTTTTATAAGATTTTGTGTAACCTGCTCATCTTTCAGCCATGATGAAGGTTACTGCGAATATGCTCCGTCAATGTCCCTCCACATCCACTCTTGAGGTCAAACTTATCTTCCTCAATGACATGGTCAGTCTCTTCCAAGCCAACGCAGAGAACAGACGAACACTTCTGCAGCAATCCGTTTGGCAGGACTGGATGCTTTCTTTGGGGTAAGCGTTACTAGTTTTGCTTCTGTGTCTTAAAAACCTTGAATGATTGATTGATCGTGATACTGCCTTGGCTTTAAAGTTTACAGAGGCTTTGAACCACTGACGCATGCCCGGTCGCGAAATTTTTTTCCCACGAACTTTCTGTCTCATTTGCATATTTCTGTAAGTGTCGCCATTACTAGTTACCGCGGCACGCGTAACTGTTTTTACCGATTTTCGCCCTTCAGGTCCGAATCTAAACATTGAACTTGAAAAAAACGTAGCCTGGAGACACGCCTAGCCTAGTCAAGTTTAAAAAAGTTGAGAAAAGAAATTGATTCTGGTCACTAGTCTGAAAGTAAGATTTTCTGAATTGATTAAGAATTAATCCTAACCCATTAGCCCTAACTTTACTTTCTTTGAAAGGCTTTTGTGCACCGCAAATATTAATGTAAAGAAAAAAAATTGACTTCGATGGACGTCGAACCGATGTCCTCAGGATTATAAGGCAAAAGACGAAACCACTGAACCAAACACGCCACCGAAATACGTCTGCATTCACATGGTATTAATACAAACTGTATGCGAAGTAACAAAAAGTTCATGGGAAAAAAATTCGTTGCCCTGTCATCGTGATTGACAGCGCATAACCCAAGAGACGCACCAGCGCCACTTGCAATTACCATTTCTTCGGTGGGAAGTGGGCACCGGTCCAACAACTATCGAGCTTCACCAATCTCCTTATGCAACTCCCAGTTATTTCGCTACCATCTGAAAAATTTTCACAATCACTGTGCGAGTGTGGTTACTTTTAATGCAGTTGGTAATAGAAGTGTCGCAGTAACTGGTCGTGGAGTTTCGTTTTCTCCTAATGTTAACTATTTTTCACCAAAGCGTAAGGCTCCTTACGTGGAGACCATTTTTACATTTTTTGTTTTTTCATATCCTGGTGGTTGATGAGTTAAAATAAATAAAAAAATCCAATCCTTAGACTGCCCAGACAGCAAAATCCGTCATTTTGACATTGATTTAACGTCTGCAGACGTTAAATCAATGTAAAAATGACAAATTTTCCTCTGATTACGTTATTTGCTGTTCAAATAACGCTTTGAAAATCTATATATTCAGTTACCTTCGTCCACGAAGAGCGGAGGAGTATAAGTGTCAGGAGTTGGTCTATCAGTTGTTCCGCATCCTTCTCTACCACTCTATCAAGCTGGAATGGGGAGGGTGGCGAGTCTGGGTCGATACCCTCGCTATCGTACATTCCAAGGTATGGGGTGGGGTTATTAAGAGCCGCTTGTCGACCTGCTTTCTAGCACCAGAGAAAGATAGAAAACGTTTAATTTGTATGTTATGAGAATGGTACAGTACAAGCATGAGCAAAACGAAAAAAAAGCAGCACTATAAAAAATAAACAAATTCAACAACATTTGGTTAGTTCCTTCAAGATTTATGCTCGGTGAACCACGAACATATGATCATCCGGATGCAAGGAAAGAACCAGGGTTAAGAATTTACATCTATCCAGATTCCTGCAGATGTGACGTTACAATACTGTAGGCTTTTGCTTTTGCCGCAACGCACGTCATAGACACCAGCCGTAGCAGCAACACTGCTAATTTTTCGACTGTACAGTCAGCTATCAGCCACCGGTGCGTACCTTATTTGTTCAAAGAGTACACACGCAAACCACATCAACCCTCAACGCATAGAGGACACATGTGTCCCGTTTTCTAAAATTGCAGCAGATGTGACCATGTGCTGGTTGTGCTACCCTTAACACTCAGAGAACACAGCTTTTCCAAAAAATGTTTTTGAAATATCACAGAATGAGATTTTTTGTTTCACAAATTTTGATTTGCTTGTGTGACTAGCAGAGTTAAGTTTACAATACTCGTTGTAATTATGTAGAAATTGTTGTGAGTTAAAGATTTAGCGTGATCAACTTTGTTTTGTCGAGTGATGTCGGTTTAGCGCTACCGAGATTACCAGAAGAGGTTTGAAGCACGTTGAAGGAAGTTAGTTTATGCTCATTCGTGTCGGATGGAGGGGAAATCCCGTGGTCCAAATAACGAGATTCGTCTTCATCTAGGTCTCGTACGAGGAACACAAGGCTTACCTTGAAAAGATGTACGACGAGTACAAGAAATCGGAGCAGCACAGCAAGGAGACGGGCCAGGTATCTGCAATCACAGGAATGCAATCAACGGTACACAGCAAGCCAGCAGAGCTTTCTATTGAAGCAAGCGACAGCCAAGGTAAGAGAGTTTGTTTTCATTTTATCACAATATGTTAGCACGGAAAATGAAGTACCAGTGGCAGCACGCGATGTGCTCGTTCTCGAATAAACAAGAATTTTGACCACGCTTAAAACGTTTAATGCAGTGGTTTGGACAGTGAAGGTTGGTAAATGGATCTTTAGCTTTATATTAGATGTCATCATCAATGATATGAGAAGTAGGAAAACATCCATTGTGGCACAGCGTATTGTATTCAATTAACATGCCTATTTATTTTCTGCAATCAAACCGCATATTTCAGCTGAAAGTGCTTGTACCTCCCTGATGAGGGCTTAAGTTAAGCCGAAAACGTTTGAATGTTAAACTATTTGTAAATATGTAAAAAAATATACTGTTGTAATGCTTAACTCTGTGGTATTGTTGTGTCTTGCCTGTCTTTGGTACAAATAAAGTTCTTTAAACCAGAGCGATGGTCGCATGACCAGCCCAGAATCAAACGGTCCACCGAGAAAGTTCCCAAATCGCGGTGGGATAACCTAACCCAAAGTTGTTTCTTGTAGAAAGTGACCCTTGTAACGAGGCGGGGAATATCTTTCTAGGCTAACTGAAAAAGCGGAATTCCGTATCCCGGGCCGGCGTAATCTAATGTCTCCCTCTAACCAATCTGCCCCATAGCGAACATTGCTTACCCCTGTTTATATGATCAGGTGATGCTTCAGAAGTAACTCCTATTGAAGCAGGAGAAGTTCTTGCCATCAGTGAAGCTAAATATGGTGATGAAGATCATCTCGTTGTCACTGTAACTGATCACGACGGAGAACCAGCAGCATCAGAGGATCTAACGAAAGCTTCGAAGAGTATCTCGGCTCATGAAGAGGACAGTGAAAAGGAAGAGGACGCCGTGAACGAAAAGTTGGATGCTCAATCCAAGGAAGAAGAGAAGATCGGAGATCATCCTGTAATCACGGAGGATGGTGAAACTTCTAATGATAAAGACACTGAGGTGGATGATGAAAAGGTTCCTGAAGATGTTGATCAAGTTGCAGCAAAGGAAACGGAAGAACGCGACACAGATGGAGCAGAAATCACTTCCAATAAAGATGATGAAGAAACGCGATCAGAGACAAGTAAGCTTTCAGAAGAGGAGGAAATTGACAAGGATACGATAGAGGATAAAGAGAAAAATGATACTTACAATGAAGAAGGTCAAAAAGAGGATCCAGAAAGGGATGAAGACACTTTCAAAGATGAACCTGACCCTGCTGAAGAGTTGACAGAGCAGACACAAAATTTAGAGAATGTAAATGAGTCTGTATTGGAAGAAGCGCAAGAATCCGCTAAAACTGAAGAAAAGGAAGCAGAAACAGAACCGGGTGTTGGTGACGTAGTTTCTGAAAAGGAGGAGGAGGAAGAAAAAGAGTTAATAAAAAATACTGATGTTGTGAGTAGTGAGGAGCAAACTGAGAAGGAAGAAAATTACAAAGAAGAGAAATCCGATGAAAAAGATCATAAAGAAGAGAAATCTGATGAAAAAGACGATCAGAACACTGATGCAGATCATCAAAAAGAAGAGGAGCCAGAAAATAAAGATGACACTCTCCAAAAAGACAAAAACTCCCCTGGTGATGAAGAGATTGAAGAGGTTCTACATGTTAAAGAAGATGAGTTTGAAAAAGAAAATATTGACTCCAGAAATGAAAGTGATGAGGAAGATCTCAAAGCAGAAGGTGATGAAACTAGAGACGCTGCTCTAGAAAAAGAGATCAAAAGTTCCGAAGAAAAATCGAATCATTCGACCAAAGATGAAGATGCTGTTAGCATAGAGGCTTCACATGGAAGCATTGCTTCCGCTGAAGAAATATCTAAAAACTCAGGAAAAGAATCAAAGACTACAAATGATGGGGATGTATCTCAAGAAGAACAGGTTTCTGACGCAGTGGAACCAGAGAAAGTTAGCTTGGAAGATGTTAAAGCTGAAGGTGTCATCCCTACCAAGGACACTGATAAGGCTACACACAGCCAAAAAGAAACCAAAGAAGAAGATCATGCTGCGATTTCTCCTGCGGAAAGCACAGAATTGGAAGAAAATGATGCACATAGTCAACCCACGGTATGTCAAAGATTTTTATGGCGGCTTTTATTTTTCCACTTAGATTCATTTTTCTGTTTTCACATCGATACTGTACAAAGTGTACCGTACATCAAACGCTTTTTGTCAATTTGTTTGTGTTAACTTTATTTCGTGACACTCTGCAGTCTCCACTCTCTGGCTGTGTTACGTCATAATTGCATGTTGTATATACGTAGGAGGAACCTCGCCAACAATTTAGTCCCGGTCCACGAACGGTCGTGTTCCGGGTACCAGAATTTAAATGGTCGGACGTCCATTTGAGGTTGCTGGACGACTTGTTCTTGCGTCTCGAGGAAGACATAGAGTCCTGGAGGAGGTTCGTGGGTATATATAATTAACTTGATGTTGTTTTAACAAGGAAGTGTTAAATTATTTACATTTAGAAAAGTTAATGACAGAGTTGCCAAACACGGATCAGCTAACTTGTTGCTACAATTAGCGGAGGTATTTTTCTAAATGACAGAAGAAATAATTGCGTCTAAACGTGAGGATCAACTTGGTTGTTGCATACTTTTATGGTAATAATAAGATTTAACGGCGTAGTTGCACTGTACCCTAGCATTGCGTGCATGCACACAGTATGCCATGTAACTGCCCAGTAGCAGATGCAACAAAAGAAAGCAGCGATAGACTTTACACTGCGGTCATCGAGTCAGCTTCTCTCGTTGTCGTTGAGTGTCTTGGCAAAACATAACTGCAATGCTTTCTCTGGAGTTCGAACCAACGTCCTTTGGAACGCCGGTCACTCGGTCAGTCGCCTTTACCATTTGCAGTCGGTAACAATAAAGCGATTCGAGGTTGAATAAACTTTGTTAGTTACCGCAGCTAGTTGTAATTTTTAGCTTTTTATACGTTGTACTAGTCATACGTTGACTTACTGTACTTTAACGACCTCACAAAGACGTGTTGTGATTGTTTTGCAGCGTCAAGAAGCCGTTTGTTGACGTTGTCAATAGCAGCGAGAATGTGATTTTCCTCCACAACACTCTTCATCTTTTCTCCCAAATGATCGACAACATCATCTTGGCCTGTGGGGGCATCCTTCCCATCTTATCCTCAGCCACATCACAAAACGTAAGTGTTTGATTTGCCGACCTGCTACGCTCCAGAGGTTCGTTTGAAGATTTCCAATCGATGGCTCCCGTCCGTAGCGTCCTGCATAGCAATAGCATATTTGCAAGTTGCAACAAAGAATTTTGTGAATAACATGAAACACATAAATGCTTTTAGTTGAGCCAATATTGCAAATTTGCAACAATTTGTGTTTCTAAATATTCTATGTTGGTTGTACTACACCTTTGGAAAAAATATGAAAATTTTATGTTTTTTCTTGTGCGTTACGGGGTTACTTCGAATCTATCGAAACGTTTTTCACAAAATGAGTTTTCACTTTCAAAAATTTGTTTTTGTGGAGTTTTCAAACAACATGCGTATCATTGGCAAGTATTCAAGAAACTATCTTGATTACATCTTTTCAACCTTATTTAACATCATCTGTCTGTTTAGTACGAGCTAGATTGCATCGAGTCCAGTCACGGACTGTCCATGGAATCGGCCTGGGACATCCTGAACAGGCTCATGGCCTTGGTGGACGTGGTTGGTTTCGCTTCGAATCTCAACTTTGTCGACGTTGAAGCTGACAAGAACATGCAGACTGGTGGACTACTGCGCCAGTGCTTGAGAGCTAGTGAGTGAAATTGTTTTAAGTTATTCTATAAGTTAACAAAAAATGTCCCTTGGCCTATAGTGAAATTGTTTTAAGTTATTCTATAAGTTAAGAAAAAATGTCCCTTTGCCTATAGTTACCACCAACCTTATGTTGTATCGTAGAAGTGCAGTTTTGCATTTTTCTTTAAAATCTATTTAAGTAAAAGTCGACAATTTTTTTATATATCTGCGTTTTTAATAAATATTTAGGAAAAAAATACGTTTCTGTTGTTCAATTTATATTCGTTTTGTACTGTGCAATATCATTGCTAACCATTCTCTTGTCCCCAGCCTGCCTATGCGCTGTACGTAACTGCTTGGAGTCACGTTACTTACGTCGCAACGTCAGCGTGCCATCCACGCCCAACGTCATCAAGCCGACGCAGGAAGTGGTGGCTACGAACGGCGCAGAAGAGCCTGATGAAGTGAGTGACTGCATGGAATATCTTGTTGCTAGCAAGCGGTTGATGCCTGCGACCATAATACAAACGCTCAAGGACGTCCACTGTACAATGTACATTTAAGTTTCTTGTACTTTTTGTGAGTGCTTTGATAAACAGTGTCCAGTTCTACGCTAAACCACTCATTCATGTCGCCAATGGTTTGAGGTAGGATGTAGCCTTCTGTTGGTGTGTTTCTTCATATCTCGGCCTACAATCACACTTGCGATTATTATTAACGTTATTAAAATATATTTTCTTTGCTTCTACCCGCAACATTTCCGTTTTGAATTCTAATAAATAGATTCGAAGAAAGTGTTTGGATTGTTTCACGTCCAGCTCTTCGTGTGTTGCAAAGAAGCACATTGCGTCTCATCGATGAAAATGACGTCACAATACGACACATAATTTGAATTTGAAAGCCATTTTGTTAACTTGACCGCAATATCTTAAGTCTCTGTTGAATGGCCAGACGCAGTTGAGCCAAATTGCATTAAATAATCACTGATACTAAAATTTGTCTAAAAATATTCTATACTAAAAATACGTCACATGCATATCTACTGTAGTTGTGACGTGGGCGAACAAATACAATCTGCAACGATCAAAAAACCTGTTTTTAGAATGAAGATGAGAACGCTGACGTCTTTGCCGTGGATGCGGCGAAGATCTTGTTATCTTTTATGTCCAATAAATCCACTCCTATCCTGGATCCTCTCTCCCTCCTTCAAGATGCAGATGTTGGTAGGCTCAAGGCTGTCATCTACCGGGATATAGTAAGTGTGTTCTTTGTTCGCTAGTTAGCGCGTTACAAGGTTACATTGTAGTGTAGCTATTTAGCTAGTGCAAAGACGTAACTACCCAGCCATCAAAATTTCCATTTTTACATCGTTTTAACGTCGTCAGACGATGTCAAAATTAAAACTTTGCTATCCGAGTATTACTTCACTGCAGCAGGGTTGCCGAAGGCTAGCTTCGTATGATTTCATCTAAACACTCGATTCAAATTGTTCACGATCTCACTAAACTCCATGCAATGACAACTTTTGTGATTTTTATCCAAACTGCAAATTTTCGCCAAGTGCAAATTTTTACAGTAAACGCGTTGAAATGTGGTTTTTATTGAACCTAGCTTAACTACTGTTAAACAAAGCGGTCTACAAAACGACCCTACTTTCTACTGTTGTTTTGGCCTTTTGCTATTCTGCTTCCTATTGCAGGATGACAACACCTCGTCGCAATACATCGCCCTGTCCGTCGTTTACTTTGTGTCCGTTCTGATGGTTTCTAAGTACCGGGACCTCCTAGACCCGGACAGCTTGGACAAGCTCCAGCAGGCTACCGTTGCTAGGCGACTATCTCCAAGGCGACGAATGATTGGTATAAATATTATCAATTTTTATCTTTTAAACGTCTGGAAACATTGAGTCAGTGTTTAAAAGGCTCATACGTGAATAGAGGCTGTGTGTACTAAGTATAGTACTACGAAGTTGGATTCTTCCTTTTGATGTTTTATTTTCCAATCTCCAGATACTTGGTGGATAGGGTGCATTAACCTATTGAGACAAATAAAACCTAACAACCACACGGATTTAACATAAAATAATGTGAAAATAAACTAAAAATTGCACACGTTTTCGGCCAACATGAGTATGGCCGAAAACGTTCGTAATTTATAGATTTTTTCTGTTATTGTATTATGTTAAATGGCGTGTGGTTACCAGGTTGTAGTTGTCTATGATTCAAGAAAATAACCCCTTTATCAAAATTGTATTAGCTAAATTACAGCTCACGTTCTTGAGCAACGTTTATGCGCGTTCAGCGCCATCTCTTGGCTCTAGTTGCGCTGCATAACAGGATTAGAAAATAAACGGTGCTTGTTAGGAAATGTCCCTTTAAAAGAAATTATCTCTAGCCGTTAACTTGCGCTGTCAATCCACAGACAGAGGAGCTCGATTACCGTCCAAGTCGAAACCCTTGGAAGAGCCCGAAGCCGTCGTTCCTGTGGCAACGGACACCATGACGAACGGTCACGCTCTACCAGACAAGGACGTTGATGCCGCAGATGAAAATCGTAAGTTGCGGTGATATACGTGATACCTCTATAACTTGGACACCTTCTTTGTTGCTGGTTGCCACGTCAAATGACGCTTTCTGGTTTCAAGCGACTTGGTTCAAATCTCGTTTGTACTTTCGTTAGCATTTCAATATGGCGTCATGAATAGTGACATCGCCTGCGTCATAACCAGTGACAATTCTTCAGTTATTCGTCTATGATGGGCTATTTAGGTTATGGGTAGCTACCAAGACAGTTAAATTTGTCATTTTTGCATTGATTCAACGTCTGCAGACGTTGATTGCCATTGGTCTGAACCTGCCAAAACAACACGAAACAGCCACAATAGAGCTGTAATAGAGGCCATCTCAGTCCTGAAAGACTTTATCTGGTAGCCATTGTACGATATGGCACAGACCTGCTCACATCAAGTCCAAGGTGATGGAATTGTTTTCTTGTTTCAGCCGCCGAAGTCGAGAATAGTGCGGCCTCGCTTGACCCTGAGAAGCCAACATCGTCCAGCGTGCAGGTAACACTCCAGGAATGGCTTCTTCTCGTGCATGCTTTGTTACTTATAATTTTTCGTTTCACACCACCATTGAAAAAACGTCTCCAGCCATCTTATCTGTTTTGTAGTTGTTTTAGAAATAACGAAAAAACATTTATTTTTTTCTTTTAGTTTTTTGTAGTTTGTTAGTGTAGTATCACTGATTATTTAACTCAATTTGACTCAACTGCGTCTGGCCATTCAAATCAACAGAGACTTAAGATATTACGGTCGTTGACAAAATGGCCGCTTCAAATTGGTGTCAAAAAGAAAATATTTGTTGGATGAAGAGAGTTGTGTTATAATGTTAAATAAGATTTTAATATTTTCTTCAATTTAAGCAAGGCTTATTAAATTGTAACTTGTAAAAAATCATATTCGAAACTGTAGGCCACTTTCATACTGTATGACTTTAATCGAAAGAAAATATATGTCGGCTGCAGTTGGACCAGGCTTAGTTGCTTCATTGTTATCTAACCTTAAAATAACGCTAAATATATTAGAAAACATTGGAATTTATAGAGTATAACCTTATTTTACCTTAGCACTGACATTGAAGAAATTTCTTAAACACCGTCCCACCGCTAGATAACATCACTAACTTTTTATATATTGATGTTCTCTGTAGCTAACCATGGCCTACTGTGCCCAGACAGCGAATCAATTATTTTTTTTACATCTATCCAACGTCTGCAGACGTTTCAATGTAAAAAAAAAACGATTGATTTGCTGTCTGAGATAGATGGGTTTGGTTTAATTTGCTTATTTTTATGAAGGTTTTGTGCTTGTATATTGTTTTCCGCCAGAGTCCACATGACCTTGTCCGCTGGTTTAATTTAGTTTGGTGTGTTAATTTGGATGCTTTTCATTTTTGTGTGTTTATTATTTTTTTCATTTCGTGGTTTCTTGAAAGGATATTTTACGAAATTTGACCAAAAGTACGAATTACGATGAACAGACGACTTCAGTGCATGAAAGACTTTCGCCTAATTATTTCCCTGTACAGGTAGCATGCTAAACTACATCCGGTTACGTCGCTTCGACATCGAAAGACGTTGAATTAACGTAACCTCGCAACGAAATTATTTTATTTATTTGCATGCATTTTGAGGTGTTATTTTGAGAATGCCTTTTGGTGTAAAGGGCCAAGTATTTTGCTTGTGAGTGACCCCATCCCATGATGTAAACACTGAACACAAGGTTGAGAACACGTTACGGAAACTGCACTGTTTTCGTTCCCAATACGAAAGCTCAGTTCTATCTCTGCTGACACCATAGACACTGAGCTTACTATGAATGAAGATGATGAGAATGAATATTGGCGAGCTTTTCAACCATAAAACTTAACAACTAAGCCGAAATTAGTTGGATATTTTATTTTCTGCATTTTGGGCTCAATTGCTTGTTTAGATTGGCTCAGCCTTCCAGAGACCTCACGCTCACATCTGATCTGCCTGTTTTATTATTCACAACTTGTAGATGACGTCATGTTGTGCGGTTACATTTTATCTACGGTGTTTTGAGTTGATTATGTGTTGGTTAAGTTGGTTTTAGCTTGCACTTTTGTTATTTCTTACTTTTAAATGTGGAACACTAACAAATCCAAAACATCAATTTCTTATTACATTATCAACGAATGTTCATCATTCGTTAAACCGGTTTTTTCTATTGATATTTTATTGATAGATAGATAGATTTTTTTTTGTATTGATAGATTTTTAGAAGGCAAAGAACTTTCTAGCTATTGTATCATTTGTATAAAGCTACAGACTTCCTTTGCCATGCTTAGACGTAGATGCTTCCTTAGTAGACCTTTCTAGTGGACTGTGTAAACACTATTTTATCACATCACTTCCAGTCTGCATGCTAACGATGGTATCTTGTTACTGCCCAGACAACAAATCAGTCGTTCTTTACATTGACTTGTTGTCTGGCTGCGCTGTGTCCACTAGGTTGCAATATTAGTACGAAAGTATTGAAGTATGTGAATTGTTTAAAACATCATAATACTTTTACTAAACAACGTGTTCTCGGACTTCAAAACGTTTTGATTTGCTGTGCTTGTAATTGGCAAATTTAAGTTTGGAAACACTCTGATCTATTAGAAGTATTTTTCTAACGTAGAAATTTGACCATGAAAAGTGAAGTTACAGTTTTCAGCAGCCTACGCTAAGCTTTGTAAAGTCACGAATAGGTGCCAAAGTATTACGCAATTACATCGAATTTACGTCGTATAATGTTGTAAAAGTGATTGTTGGTCTAACCAGGTTGCATCCGTTCCCTCCACCTACCACTCGTTCGACAGAAGCGTGGTTGTCAAATCGAAGACCAACGACGAAGGTGATCTTCAGTTCCTACTGTACATGACCCAGACAGCAAAATCCGTCATTTTTACATTGATTCAACGTTTGTAAACGTTGAATCAATGTAAAAATGACAGGTCTTGCTGTCTGTGGAGTTGGCTACGACATGCATACGTACAGTTTCATAGTGAAATGCCATAACGACAAAAAAAAGGTCATTTCTAGGCTGACTGTGCAGGTCATAGCCAGGATTTTCACTTGTCTTCTTGAATGTAAAAAAATGCCCATGAGAACATTACCGAAATATCCAGACTTTGTTAATTTTATGGTAAGATTCCACAAAGGTTGTAGACGATTCTTCAGGGCTCTCTGAAGGGTTTATGTTTGGTTTGTATTGACGCAAGTCAGGATCGCGCTGTGTCATTTGTTTGGTAATAATCACACATACTATAATACCAGAGAGTATTACGCTAAATTAATGCATTCGATGTCACCACAACTTTTGCCACACAAATTGTGACGTTATCAGGAAATGTTTTGTTCATATAATCATAAGTTTTGTTGGTCATTGTTCCGTTGCAACTTGCTGGTGATAATGAGCAAGGAATCCACTTACATCTTACAATTATGTCACAATCGTCGCCATTTTTCATTGTTTTTTCATCCAACAGCGGGATCGCAACTTCCATCCACGATTGCAAGCTCCTCTACTCCTCTTCCTTCCTCCACCGAGGTCCGAGAGGAGGCACTTGGTGCAGTAACCAACGGAGACATTGATCACACAGATCTTCCCAAGTTTGATCCTTCTCACCTCAACATCTTGGAAGATAGTGGTGAGAATGAACGAGTTTTGATATTTGTGCTTTAATACGGCGTCGGCACCGCTTGGGAGCCGTGTCTTTAGCGGCTGTGTTTTTAGCAGGGCACTTTCCCCTGACAAAATCCGTCATTTTTATATTTAGAGAACGTCTGCAGACGTTCCCTCAATATAAAAATGAAGGGTTTTGCTGTCTGGGTATTGGGTAATGGCCTACCTGAAGGTGGACACGAAAATTGGCCTTTTTGCCTTCCCGTTCAGTTAATCTAAATTTTCAGCCGACGTGTATGCGACAAAAGCAAAAAAGTTTAAAACAAAATGACAAAAGGTATGAAAACATTCTACGGTTCTCATTTCACGTTAACCCAGGCCATTGGTATTCCACAATCTACTTATCGCCCGCAAGCACCTTAGGTCGGCTCTTTATATGCTTTTATCTGTTGTTTCATCAACGTTTGTTAGTGTTGAATTGATGTCAAATATGTTTTGCATGCTCCACAGAAGCCGACATCTCCTCCCGTCTCGAGCGCTCCATGGATGAACTAGCTCCCTTGCTTCGGGATATCTTCCTTGACTTTTCTTCCTACCTGAGCAAGACGTTAGTCGGAAGCCACGGACAGGAGCTACTGGTTGAAGGTAATCTGCCGCTTTTGTGATGTCATCGTGATTTAACGTTTAATTACATTTAAATGATGCAAACTACCTTATCTCGAAAGACATCCATAGATGTAGAATGTAGATGCTTTGGCACCTTAACTTCCGTTGTTGTTCAGTAGGAAGTAGTGACAATGGTCGCCGTCTGCATAGCCACAGATGGTAGCCGACTTAGTTTATGTCCTTAGAAAAGGTTGTAAAGTTAATGACGATGACTAACGAAACTATGTTTGTTACAACAATTTAATTTTTGAAAGTCTCAATAAATCTCGTTATTTGTTAGAGTTCACCACTGGACGTTGGAGTTTAACATTTTCAACCTTAATACGATTGCCTGGATTAAACTTTCTTGCTTTTACACAAACACCGTAGTTTTCTCAGCAACATAAAAATTATTTTCATACAACATTGCTTTCATATTATTACATCACCAGGGCTGGTATGTATGAGGTCATACACGTCTGTGGTGGAGCTCGTCATGTTGCTGTGCTCACAAGAATGGCAGACCTCCATACAGAAGAATGCTGGATTGGCCTTCATCGAACTCATCAATGAAGGAAGGTGAGGTGTTCAATTGTCTTTGTATCCAGACTTATTGCCTGGTGGTTTGGGGTTTTGATTAAATGAGCGGGAATGAAACGTGCCAATCCTCCACCTTTAAATGTATCTTTAAGTGGCAAAGACACATCCGCGTACTCTTGATTCGGTGTCTTTTTGAGAGTCGGACACTCTCATCCAAGCAACCGACATCTGAGGTTTATTGAAGCAACCAAAGGTTCCGTATACATTTGAAACCAGATTTCTGGTCAACTATCACGTAATGAATCATAAAGAATTGTTCATGCCTGCCCTTTGTGATTCATAATTTCAAACAAATGATTGTTAAAATCAGTAAGTTATCAATTTGCTTCCATCTCTCTCCAGGTTGCTTTGTCATGGCATGAAAGATCACGTGGTCAAAGTAGCCAATGAGGCCGACTTCATTCTGAGCAAGCAACGAGCTGAAGACGTCAAGAAACACGCTCATTTTGAGGTGAGTTCGATGTCGTTCTGTCACTCAAAGTGACATGTTTTGTGCTGCCGAGCGAGGACGAGTTTTTGACTTGCTTGAAAGTAGACACGAAGAATGACGTTTTTCCTTTCTGTCCACTTCAACTAAAATTCTGTAGTGGTCGCTCATCAGCAAGATAACTCTTTTAAGTGTCTGGGCAAGACATTTATTAATACCGGCTTGAAATTATGTAACTAACTAGAAAAATGATTTCTTGTGCATTTCGTTTTTCAGTTCATTGTGTAGATCAGTTATTTTCGTTACTTGAGAAGGGCTAACTTGAGTATGGCCGAAAACGTTCGTAGTTAATAGTTTTATGTTCACTATAATGTATGATGTTAAATGCCGTGTTGTTGCTTGGTTTTATCTGTCTATGGTTGAAGAAAGTCACCTCTCTACCAAAACTGTATAACTAGAAAAAAGTTATCACTTTCTAAACTTAACCATTTCCAGGCAACGAACAAGCGCAGAAATGTTCAGATAGAATATTTAAAAACAAAACAAGCAACTTGTCCCAGTCTCGCTTATGATTTTAACAATGAGACAAAGAGTTGAGATCTTGAATTCGTTTTTCCAGTCGTCAAGCGCGATCTACCTCGCCCAACAGCGAGAGGAGCAGAGACAATGCGACGCTCTCATCTCGGCAGCCAAGCACAGAGACCACGCCGCGGCCCAAGCTCTCAAGAACAGGATTACTAACATCTTGACCAACAAGCTGGGCGCGTGGGGATCCACATTTAACAGGTAAAAATACACCAACTGAGAAACCATTTTGTTGGCTTAGGTGTTAAGTGTTAGCCTCGGAGTTGTGTGATGTGGGTTCGATACCTTGTCTACGCATAATTTATTTTATGAAAAAATACCAGCGTTTGTTAGTAGGCAACTTGCAGTGTAGGTCAAGTAGCCTCAGTATAAATTCTATTAACAACCGGCTGGTTTGTTGGTTGCGTTGCCGAGTGGTGCGAGATCAACGTTCAGAAGGGCGTCGGTTCGACACCTACCGAGAGCACGCGGTTTTATCTTTGGCAAGATATTTAAGACGTGCTTTGAGATGGACAGTGCGGTTAGGTTCATTCTCTTCCTTTCCAATTTATCTAAAGATTTGGCCATTTTATTTATTTTAACAACTTCCAACAGACAATGTCCTATAAAATTTAATATATGCGTATGATCATTGTATGAAGCTGTGTGCGGTAGGTGGGTATAAGTATCGCAAATACTTCGAGAGAAATTTAAATTAATTTGTTTTTAATGCATTTCGTATTATAAATTCGCTCCTTCAATGCATGCAAAGTTGATCCGAGTGTAAGATGAACATATATAACATAATATCCAAGCGATAATCATAACATGAGAAAGCAATCGAGGTTCTGAATCTCTTTTTCAGTCGATCCCACGAATACTGGATGTTGGACGCATGGGAAGATGATACTAGGAGGCGTCGGAGATTCGTGAGAAACCCATACGGAAGCTCCCACAAAGATGCTGTGCTTGCCGCCAGTAAAGAACTAAGTAAGTATCTAAGGCGGAGATGGTAGGGTACCTCGATCGAAGTCCAGTTTTGTCAGCTCACATTAGCCACAACGTACTTGTTGTGATGTAAAGGAATGTAGGTAAAAATCTGTACAGGAAATATCAATGCTGAAAAAACACCGACCGGAAAATATCTATACGGAACATATCCATGCAGAAAATATTCCAACTGAAAAATATCCTTATTTTTCGAGAGAGGAGACATTTTCCGAGTGGGTATTTTTGGCCACGGGAATTTGAGCTATTTTTTATTTATTCTACTTTGTAACAAAAAAATATCTTTTCTATCGGATATTTCTGTTTTCATTCATTGAAACCTCCACCTTTCCATGCAGATCCCATCCACGATGCCGCGACTCCTGGATCCATCCCAAAGTCTCCATCATCATTCAGTGTCCAAGGAATTGATCAGCTCCAACCTACAGATGAAGAGCTTTCTCAGGAAGAAATTGACCTCGACGAACTACAAGGTGGAAAGGGTCTCAGGCCTGTTCTATATCAGAGATATCGGTCATTTTATTTTTGCAAGGAATATTTCTATTCTTGTTAATTATATTGATAAGTGTTTTGGATAATTTGGGCAATATTTTTATTTCAGTTTATTTATTAGTTTTATACTTTTATGTTATTTGTTTACTTATGCCCTCCAGACTCTGAGGAAGCTGCTTTTACGGTTGTGAAAGCTCTAAGTTATTGAATCTTGCTGACATTGCCCACACTATCTTGAATTGATGTTAGTCGTTGTTTTTCTGATACGGAAGCTCTTTCATATAAACCATCTTTGGGTTAATTTTTGTTTTTTCAATGAAATTATGATCTGGATATTGGCGATATGTTTTCCTTGGTTTTATAAGTTGAAGTTTATAAATCACTTCCTGATACCCATCCTGCTCTTCTTCTCAGGTCCTGTGTCATTCAGCACGGAGGCTGGTCTCATATCTCCAGGAGCATGTCTTCATGGAGTTTTTTCCATTTCTTCCGACGAATTTTTCTTTGAGGTTGTGGAGCAACATCCAGATTTCGCTAAAGTCAATCCAAAGGTGCGTAATCTTGACTTACTCAACTTGGCGTTTCTTTGTTGAACTGTAACGTCTTATCATTGATTGTGACGTTTCTTTGGATGAACCTTGACCTTTGTTTACTGAACCGTGATGTTGCTCTTTCACCCGTGACACACTTTGCATTTGATGAGTTTCATATCTGCACTGTTTTAATATGCGTTGGGTTTGGAGCTTTAACCTTCTGCGAGCAAATCTGTGCTTCCTTTGTAAACTGATTGGTTTGATAAGTGGGTTCTAGTCTTCGTTTTAACGTCGTTTGATATTTGGTCTTCTATAAGTGCTTCTTTGGACGGTAAATTTATTGATTCGATGTGCGGTTTGCAATGGCAGTTGTTATGCTTAGAAACTTGAATACACCCAGAGGTTAAGTTTTCTTGAAAGAGATATACGCTTTTACCTTTGCATCGCTTTGTTTGGAAGGATGGCCGTAAATATTTCACTGTTTCTCATTTAGAACTTGCTCAATATTTTTGACGATGCGTGGCATTGTGTACATTTGAATTTTTTTAATTTGAACTTTACGTATTGCTTCCTTTCACTTGTTCTTGCTGTTCAGTTTGATAGTGCTTTTGTGTACTCCTGCATTGAGGTATGCCCTACCTTATCAGACTTGTTTATTTTAATCACACCCATTAACTTGGGAGGTGGACACGAAGATTGGCTTCCTTTGCCTTCCCGTCCACTTAATCTAAATCTTCAACCACTAGGTGCAAGCCTGGATACGACAAACAAAAAAACAAAAACTGGGGAGCATGCAGGCTAACCTAAATCCGGTAGCAGATTCATCTTGTATGGTAGGACTATCTGCTGTCCATGTCTGACGTCCCTTGGTTGACTGTGTGCTGTTGTTTGAACGAGATTGCGGGTCTCTGTAGTTTCATATAAACTGTGGCGACATCTAGCGGTGCTAACCGAATGTAAATTTTACATCGTGCCAAACTGTTCCCTTTGAATAATTGAGCATCCCTCAAGTTACCAGCCCGTGCTATTGGCGCATTATTCGTACCGATCAAGAATTGTATTTGTGACGCATTCACCAAGCCTAGCCATAAAAAAACTGCTGTACTTATTGGATTATTATTTATAACAACTTTTATTTGAAAGAACGTTATTTTGTAACAAACTGTGTCAAAAAAACTTCGCAATCAAGTTACTGGTCAAGTCAGCAACGACCAATATAAGGCACTTCAAGTTAAGCCTGTCTAAGTGTAACTCAATCTGTTTATCCTCCTATCGATTCTTTCATTGATTTCGTTTTTGATTTTCTGATGACATTTTTTTAATAATTTAAGCTTTTTTATTCTCTGGTCAATGCTTTAATCTCCTTACTTGATTCTCTTCCCAGCACAATGTCGATAATCCGTGTTAACTCCGGGAGATTAGTGGATTGTTAGCGGGGATATGGTGCATTAAAGTCAGTGATTTATTCTCTGATCCTCAATATCGTCTGTTTTTAATATGGCTGGTGTCATAATATAAGGTATTATGGGTCATCTGCTTTCAAAGACCAACTGGATGTTTTTACATCGTTTCAACTTCTCATAACGTCGATTTAATGAATTACATTTTGAGACAAGCGTTGTGGTAGACTTGTATTTCAAAGTTCTAAAAATGATTTAGATAAGAAAATCAATGCTTATCTCTTGCCTCTCCGCAAACTATTGATTTTTGTAGCGGTTTTTGCATCTTTCTTAGCATTTATCATAAACTCCGATATAATCTCCTGTGGATTGTGACGTCTCCTGACGGCAAAAACTGTCATTTTTACATTGATGCAACGTCTGCAGACGTTAAAACAATGTAAAAATGATAGACTTTGCTCTCTGAGCCCTAGCATTTGCTTCTTTCCACATCGTCGATCCAGGTGAAAATCATTGACGAAAGCTCATCAGAGCTTATGATAGACAATTCATTGTAAACTGGCCACTGGCCACGCTTGCAACCGATCCACAATTTTTGTTTACTCAAAATGTATTTTAAAAGTTTGCTGTCTTAAATTTTATTTGGTATTAACGTGTGTACCATGTTGAAAGCTTGATAGCTCCATTTACCTTGATACGGCTGCGTGGAGTAAGGTGTGTTAACTTGTTGAGACGGTCAATATTTTATAACATAGCAAATACACTTGATATCGCAAAATTGTACGACAACAGTATCCCAAGGTTCGATTCCCTCTTTGTGAATTGGTATATCAGTTGCCATGGTATGACATCATCATGGTATGACGTCATACATCATAAGCTGTTGCTTGTGACGAGCACACTTTCTACCTTCCTTGACAACGCACGTCGCACAACGCATGCTTCATATCACAGTTTATTGGTTCACCACAGTACTATCGCCCACAACAGCGCGTCTGTCTCTCGCCCTTTTTACCACGTCATAAATAGAACGACGTCATTGAAACGTAATGAAAAAATATGCGTCACCTGATCGTCACTCGGATTCATTATATGGTCGAATGACGTGACCTTTTGTGACGGTGACGTCACAAGTTGTCAAAACCTTTGCTGTTTGTGATGATTTCCCGGGCCAGGCCCCAGACCTGCTTCACTGCTAGGTCCAGCGACTCCTTGGATGTGTCGGCAAACAGGTCCACTCCAGAGAGGAAGTAATGAGGGAGACGTTGACAGCGCAGGCAGGATACCAGCTGAAGTAGGATGCCCTGAAAGCAAATGTGAAAGTTGTTGACTCACAGAAAGTTTTAGTGCAGTGGGTAGCTGGAAGTTACTGTGTAGTTTTATTTCGAGAAGGCTAGTCAAATGAAATAAAAACATGACGACACTGTAGTTGGGTAATGTTTTGATGCTGCTTGCCTTGGCAAGGCATGCAGCGTCAGCACAGTAGCCATAGGGCGAAAACATAACTACCGCACATTCACCATTTTCTTCAATGCTGGGTGCTAAACTGGAATGAGAGTCAGTGCTATTTTTGTGAGGTGTTTGGTGTGATCCGACGGAGTGTTGAACCCATGCCTACCGATTCAAGAGGCTTAGGCTCTAATCACTACACCACCGAGCAGGTGTTGACAGAACAATCCGAGAGAAAACTATTCTTTCAGTTTTGCTTCAGTTCAAGCAGCTGAATGTACACTATTGTACAGTAATAATAGGTATTGACATATGTATTTCAACTTTACAAGACGTTTCTAGGCCTACAATTTGAGATAAAGTAAAATTCTGAACTTCGAGCCTTCATTTCACTTTAAGATATATTTTCGGCATTAGCATCGATTTTCACAGTGCCCACCCACCTGCAATCGGTCGCCAATCGACGCGATGCTCCAATCAACTTCCCGTTGGTGTTTGTCGCATTCGTACAGTAGCATGGTCTTCATGTGGTAGTTGTTCAATGGGCTACCACGGAAGTCTAAGTGCCTGGTATAATTTATAAACACGGCTTGCTGAATTAAATGCGAATCAAACTTGCATCAAGTATCCAGATGTTTAGCAATGTAATCGTAGTCATGGTAGCAGAAAGACGCCGAGTGCTCATGTTTTCGGTGATTTATTATCTCATTTTATGAATTTCAAGAAAATTCTTCAAGCGTTGTGCTGAGCTGACGTTTAGCTTGTCAAAATATTGGTTTATCCTCGTTCCTGCTTTACATTGTTGTGTGTGCTCACCTGTCTCTCAGTGTCTTGAGGATGGAAAGGCATCTTCTTCTTGCTCCTCCTCCTATCAGTATGTCCTCGGCTGCTGTGAATGACATCATCCAGGCATCACCTTCCGCTGTGCTGATACAAGAATTAAAGTTATTTGATGGATAGAAAAGGTTCGATTGCATGTGTCGTTCTCTGGTTTCACATAACTAGAGAATACAGTTCCGAAAGCTTGTGAAAAATCGTTACTACCACAGAGAATTCGCAGCATTAGGCTGAAATATAGCGTTTTAACTACACTTTTGGCTTATAAAAAAGATTGTGCAGCTGCAGAAAATATTAACACATCACATCGGATGTCGAGGTTGTAAAGCTTTGTTGGTTTGAAAATTCAGTGTGAATCTTGCGTGTACCGGTTGGTTTTTATGCTGAAAATTGTGTTTGATTCGACTCTATAAGTTATGACTCTGTAAGCTTATCTATATCACTTTCATATCTTGAACTTAGGTGTAAACATGGTACCGCTGATCTTGGATGAAATTTACACATCTCCCCATATGGCATGTGTTGACTGAATTCCGATTAGTAAAAAAATGACAGAGAAATCTGCTCTGTATAGATCACCCTGCGCTTTATTGAAATATGTTAGTAATAGCTTACTTGAAAAGCTGGGTTTTTTTTTTCGGTCATTTATCGGTCATTGACCGATTTTTTAGCAAAATGTCCGAAAAAAATATAGTCAATTCGGTCAAAATGTCCGAAAAAATATGTAGTCAATTGACTATATATGACCAAAAATGACCGAAATAAATAAAAAATGACCGAATTTTTTCAAGTCATTTCAGACAAATGACCGAAAAGCCTCAGCGAAAAAAAAACCCAGCTTGAAAGTTTGATTGGTGGTACAAAACTTGAAAATTGCGAGTAGAGCTGTGTGCATTGTGCAACCTACTCGCAATAACTTACTTGTGACTTTCCATCATTCTATTAGGTAATTCTTTCGATAGAAGATTGAATCCCTCCGCTTTCACGTCTCCAGCTAGGCTAGCAGGTGGCCACACTGAATTGGGGTCTGGGGTGGGCCAAGGCATGGCGCTGGTGGGCCATAGCATGCCACATTTGAACGCCGGCGTCACTCGCACCTGTTGTGTCATAAAGTCGATGGTAAACCTAACAGTATGCAGAGTTATGCTTGGTGGTAAATACTTAGTAAAAGTGAAGACAAGAAAGCCAATCTTCGCGTCCATTTTGAAGCATTTTAAACTATAAACCCGTGCTTTGGATAAGTACCGAACCCACAACCTTTCGATCGTTGGTGAAATGTTCTCACCACTCGAGCAGCTTTCCTGGCTGCGACCAGGAGAGCACATCTAGCTAGAAATATTGATCCTTTTTTGCATTGAAAAACAATTGGGTGAATGGACAAACGAGAAATTTAATTAAAACACATGTCATTCCCCGGCCAGAAAATCAGTCCTTTTTTACGTAAAGGACTGATTTGCTGGCCGGGGAATAACATGTGTTTCAATTAAATTTCTCGTTTGTCCATTCAGCAAATCAGTCCTTTACGTAAAAAAGGACTGATTTTCTGGCTGGTGTTCATTTGAAATCGATTTGTTTCTATGACAAGGCAGACAGTTAGGCGCAGCCCTTATGGGGGGGCCGTAGCCGAAAACTTGACTCCCCCAAATTCAACATTACCTCATTGCTGAGCAGGAACGGAGATTCAGTGCCATTTTGTTTCGTCTTTGGTTTGACCCGATTTTGGAATCGAACCCATATCTACCTACTCAGATGCGGGCATTCTAACCACTACGCCATCGAGAAGGTAGTTAAACTCTCCACCAAACTTGCCTAAAAGATCTTGCGAACTCACCATGATGTTGTCACGTATGATCAGTGTGACGTCAGTGGTGCTTGTGTCCAGCCTGACAATGTCCTTGAAGTTTAGTTTATCAACCACTTGCGTCACCAAGGTGTGGAATCTAGACCTTACTTTCCTTGCAGATAAGTAACTGGAACAAAAAAGAAATCGTTTTTTGAAGGTGTTTTTGAGTGATATTTTGCATTGTTTTTGTGTTCTGTGATGTTGAGTGGTGGCCTATTTGGTTTCTCTTTTGCTGTGCTTCATCCTCCGGCAGGCTTTCTACTTCGTGTTCTTGTGAGCATCGTGTCTTAATTGTTGTATCGTGCCACAGTTGAGTCGGCATGGCCGTAAGTTCTCCTGTAATCTGGAAAAACCTAGTAAGTCTGTTGAACACAAATTTGAGAAATCAAAGGTTTTTCTAAAGCATTATACCTCACTCACATGACTTGCTAAGTTCTTCCAGTTGAAAATCTGCCAACAGAGAAGCGTTTCTTGCACTGTAACTGAATCAACAGATGGGGGAAGACCTACTAAATCCAAATAAGGGCCTAACTGAATTTTTTCAATAATTTGACTTACTAGGTTTTTCCAGATTACAGGAGAGTTGTCGTTTCTTCTAGTTCATTAAACTTTCCGGACAGCAAAATTCGCCATGTTTACATTAATTGTAACGTCTGTAGACGTTCAATCAATGTAAAAATGACGAATTTTGCTCTGGGTTGAAGTAGTTAGGATCAAAACGGTTGGAACGTTTGGTTCAATCGAATAAAAAAATAAAGAGCCCAAAATGTAGATACTTAACCTTTCAGCCAACGTTTTGAAAACAGTTTAATTTTTACTTTTTGCCTCTTCAGTAAAAAGAAAAGTTACGATATAACTTAATTACTTGGATGCTGTTATGAATTCCACCCAGAGTGACATGCTTCTTTTTCTTCCGTCGCTTAATTTAAGAACGGCGCATCCTGGAAGCGAACCATCGTCCACGAAATTAAAGACTCCCATTTGGTTCAGAAACAGAACAACATGGTATTCATTTGGGGAAATCACCTCTAAACCCTCCAGCCGATTTCCCACTTCTTTCAAGGAACTGCACGATATGAACGAAAATTAAATTCCACTTTCAATTGCAATGGCCACAAAACTTAAGTTGACCAAACAAGTGTATTTCATGTTTTCCAATAGTGTTTGAATGGTTAATTTGTCGATTCATGTTAAATCTCGATTTTTGCTGGTTTGTCGGATTAAAAACTCTTTTATTGATAGGACGTTTTTGTTTCGTTGTATTTCGCAGGATATCAATTTTTTACTTTTGTAACCCATTTAGTGGCTTAGTACAGCACTTGCGCCATATCTTGCCACTAAACAATATCGGGTCCTGCTAGGCTGCTACAAGCGTGTAAATCGGTTGGCAAGTTGTAGGCTCGGTTATCTCATCAAATCATGATCTTGTGAAAAGAAATTGAGAAGTTATCATAGGATTGAAGAGTAACTTTTACGTGGTGGTGTGTTTGATTACGTCACTGCACCTTCCCCGAAACTGTTTGTTTACATTTTACAATCGTTTTTGTGTCCCACATAGCAAATCAGTCGTCTTTTTCACATTGATTCAACCTCTGCGGATACAGACGTTGGATCAATGTAAAAAAACGATTAATTTGCTGTCTGGGATAAATTTTTTCACCTGATGAACCTTGCCTCGTGGGCCTCCACTTCTTTCAGTATGCTGATGACAATTTTGCCAACATCTCTTACTTTTCTTGATATTTCTGCTTTCCTTGGGATCGTTTGTTCGTTGTAAAACTTCTCCACATGGTAAGCCACTGTGGCCTGGGACTCCAGCATGGTGTCTGCGTTTTCAAGCTATGTCTTATGAAAATATAGTCTAGCTTTTTTTATGAGGTTGTGTAGAAAATTCCCTCAAGTTAAACAGCCTGTTAAAAGTCACCACTAGAATTATAGCTTATCGGATGAAACGACCCAGTTTCTGCAAGAAATGAATAAAATATTGAATATTGACAAAGTTGTGTTTAAGCTCCTTAGAATTTTTCATATTTTATGGAAGCACTCAGTTTTACTCGAACATAGCGAAGCGTCTGCATACGTTGAATCAATGTAAAAAACGGTTGATTTTTTGTCTGAGTAATTTCTTGATTTTCTGTCTGAGTAAAAGCTGTTCATTTTCTGTCTGAGTAATTTCTTACGTTAAAATTATGCTACCTGTTGCTATTTCGGAACTTTTGCGATATAATGTTTTCAAAAATCTTGTATCATACACAGTAAGCTATTCCGTTTAAGCTTAATTTCAACACTTCTTGGGCTCACGCATTCGCTCATCATTTTGCCCTCACCGTTTGTTTTTCATATTCTGTTGATGTCGCTTCTTTTTTCTTCCCACTCTTCAACGCTCATCTCACGCACAGGCACAACGATGTATTGCGCTTTCGAAGGCGTCTGTGACAATTTCCAATACGGGTTTTATAGATTGTACATTTTCGGATTACAAACGCAGAGTTTGCTGTTCTTGTTGGAACATTGAACGGAGAATGATGATGCATGCCCTGATTTTCACTTAGCCAGTGTTTGGTAAACTTTTCATCACTGAAGAGCGCACTTGGCTGGTCTATAAATATTAAATCATTTGCTGTTGTAATATATAGAAACTAACATATACCAAGTTTCTTATTGTAAACTCAAGGACATAATTGACAAAAGGACGGATGAGATAATCCCATTTCTCCCTATCCCGATAGACTGAAAAAAAAATTGGGCCCTTTCTGATTCTTCTGTTTCTTCGTATGAACCTTCTTCGCCACTCCAAGGGTCGAATGGCTTTGCCTTTTACCACCCCTGATGCTCTGTACAGGATTTATCCGACTTCTACGACAGAGCAAGAGCTTGTGTGATGCTCTGGGCTACGGTCGTGTGACACACGACGAAGAACAACCACCCTCAAGCAGTGGCGGTGACTCGGTGTAGTTGTTTGGGCAGGGCGCGAACTTGATTTTGATTATTATCGCACTTCGTCGTTGCGTCGTGTATTCCTATTTTTCCGAACCTGTAATTCCGCTCCCAGGCCCTACTTGACTAAATTTTATAAAAAAAAATTTCAAAACTTCTTGATCTAATTTTTGTCGCTGATTGTTTGTTATCCCTGGATGGATATTTTGGTGTAAATTTGTTGAGGCGAAGTTGAGATTTTTTGAATTTATTGTGACGTCATTGAAAAAGATGAAAGTGAATTTCCGACGTCGGCTTGAAACAAAAAGTGTTCGCGAGATGAGAGAAAACAGACTCGATTGTTTGAAGATAATATTCACTTGACTGGTCTGTGGTCAGCTGGCAGGCCTTCTTAGAGCTCAAAATAGCAAGGATGGTTCATGCGAAATTGTTAGAACATTGCAATACGTAAAATTAACGTATTTTGATGAAAACTTAGACGTTTTTTTTGTTTGTTGGTGGGTGGCGATATTCTTTTTTGCTCTGTTTTCAATTGGAGAACTATTTCTAAAATAGCAGTCTTTCAATTAACCGTAAAGTTATTATTTTTCTCTCTGGTATCTGATAAAGCGAGCATCACCATCCACCAGCTGACCAACTTATTCACAGTTTCTGAACAACAATAAAGTGTCAAAATATTTGCCTTGGCTGACATGCATTATTTAGATCTTGTTGCAGTATGTGTTTACGACATGCCATATGGGAAAGTAATCTGCTTGGCGAGCTTCATTATAAAAATCAACTTTATTGTGGAATCTTCAAAATTTTAAACCATTCTTTTTGAAAAAATTCTTGGGTCACGCTTCTTTCAAAATATGATTTTTATTTCACTTTTTTTTGCTTCTTTTTCATGTCCATATTAAAATCACTAGCAACAAAAAGTGACGAAATTAAAAAAGTTTCGCCAGGATAATACACCTCAGCTTTGAGACAGTCTCACCACTATTGTTGTTACAAGTTGTTGTTGTGGACGTTTATTCAATGCAATCCGACATTTATTCTATGAAAATCATTCTACGAAATCTACGCTGACTAAAAAAGTTGCAAGTGCGATCAATTCAACTAATCTTGTAGATTATTTCATTGCTGTAATGGACATGATCTGTTTATTTAAGATGTTTTTATTGTTTAAATAGTAATTTAATTTGATCTATAATAGGAGAAATTAATTTTATGCTATTCCCAGCCATCTCGTCAATCAAGCCCCAACTAGATAACTAGGAGCTTTTTTCCAAAGGCTACCATGATTTACATGGGGCGCATCAATAATTCATCGCCATAAATAATGGATGCAGCCAGCGACCCGGCACTGTGATTGATTTTAAATACAGATAGTTCAACCAATGAAAATCAGCGACGTGAAAAACTGCGACATTTGTATTTTGATGAACGTTCCTCCGCTTTTCGTTGCACCAACATTGTTCAACGTTGAACCAACGTGAAATAGAACATGTTTAGTGAGTTTGGCTAAGAAAACCTGAACTCGCTCCAAATCTAACGCCTGGGAAATGTTTTATTAATATTTTTCTTTCCCTCTGACGCTTGGAATGGCCTTGAATGAAAGATAAGCCATCATTTACCGCACTAGCCATATTTCTTTGGTGTCATATTTCCATTCATGTCATAATTATCGACGTGCTATTGTTTTATTCACGCAAGAGGGCGCTCTGTTGTGATTTTCTGTTTTTACGAACCAATCTCTTATTCATATTGATAAATTTGTTTTGTTTGTTAGTTTTCCCGTGGAATAAATGGGGCCATTGTTTTGGTCCACAGAAGTTACATGATTTTATGGTTTGTCTGTCTGTGAAAAGGTAAAAACTTTCTTAAATCACTCTGCATGTAGTTGAGATGTTGAAATATCACAAGAGCAGTCTGCGATGAACATGACGTCACGTTAAACGACCTTGTTAGCGAAGTCACATTGTGCCAGGTTTCTGGCGTAGAATAATGTTAAAAACGTAGTTTAATGTTGTAGGTACTGGCTTACACTGACGGTGTCCACGGGAAGTGGCTCTTCCAAGAGGTCCGCGGCGTTTACTCCAGAAGATATTTGCTTCAAAACTCTGCTCTCGAGATCTTCCTCGCAAACCGAAGTGAGTTGTGGTGCCCATGTTCATTTATATATATTTTGTTTCTGATTCAAAACAACGATATTTCGTAAAAACTAGATCATTGACACCTTGTTAAAGTGGGTGTAAAGCATACAGGCTTTTACAAACAAAATATTGGATGAAGTTTCGATTTGCACTGGCACATAAAAATTCTATGCAAAGTTGTTTGTTTTTTTCTCAGATTGGCGCAGAGCTTGACGTTCCTCCAGATTGCGTTGTGAAATCTTAAATAAGTTGTTCCACTATCTTAGCGACAGGGTTGATCGGTTCAAACCGGTTAAAACCTGGTTTAAACTGGGCAGTTTGACCACCTATTACTGGTCAAAACCCCTTTAGTGTATGAATCAAGTTGATTTTTAATTGAATTAAAAATATTACCCTCCATGTTTAGTAATGATGTTTAACTATATTTTGTTTTGATCAACAATAACCTAAATGCTGGATTTGGAACAAAAAATATTCAATTTCTCTGTTTATTTTTGATATTTCAATCAGTTGGTTACCGTATTTTACGGACCATAAAGCGCATCCGATTATAAGGCGCACTGTCAATAAATTGCTTTGATTAGTTTTATGTTCAGACATAAGGCGCACCGGGCTATAGAACGCAACGTATTTTAAGGAGTATGGGTTACCATATAAAGCGCATTAAACAAAAATGCGTAAGAAATGTAAGCAAGTCACAATAGCACAATGAGCAAAAGAAAAAAATGGGCCTAGTGAATATCACAGTTGCTAGTTGCTTTTACCGTAGTTTATTGTGTAAGACGGTGGTTTATTTATATAATAATAGTATCGGTACTGGTTGTGAGTGTAGGCAATGAATAAAGCACTACTTGATCCATACATTAGGCGCACCGGCTTATAAGCCGCATGATCAATTTATGAGGAAAAAAGGATTTAAATTGCGCCTTATGGTCCGTAAAATACGGGGATTTTAATTATTGAGAAAATTCAAATTCTAAAAATAAGTTTCTGATGAACCAAAAAATGCTTGGTAGAACGATGAACAATTTGCACAGCCAACTGAAGTACAAGAATTTATTCCAACAAATTTTTTTCATGAAAACCATTTGCCATCAAATTTTGCCTGACAGGTCGTAATTGGCGGCATTTAATGAAAGTTCAGGCGGCCATGGCCGCCAGCTATTTCGAGGCCTGCATATCAAAATGGTCACAACTCACAAAGTCTGCTTTTATATTTCCTAAATAGCCCATTGCCCAGGTAGCCGACCATTACTACACTCAAGTCACTACACTCAAGGTAGTCACTACATAAAAATATTTTTCTAGGTTCTGACCAGTTTTGACCGGTTTAAACCTAGTTTTGACCGGTTAAAACCAGGTTTAAACCGCTTAGAGATCAACCCTGCTTAGCGACCAATTTCTTCCTGTCATCTTCACATTCCGTTCTCGAATTTGGTTGGTTCGAGAGTGAAGCTTACCACTGTGACGTAGTAGCACGTGATTGCCACCCAGTGGAGTATAATAAAGCTTGTCAAAACTCACAAACTGAGTAACTACTTGATATTTATCTCTAAAATGACACTTTATTACCCACCAGCCTGTGTGATGTTCAATTTCGCGGACAACGAGACGATGAAGAAAGTGGTGGCGTACCTCCCTGCAGTGGGAATCGGAACAGGCTATGGACTAAGCCAAGAAAGGTAAACCTCTGCTCGGACTTCATCTTCAGCCAGCCAGTTAAATTTATCTTTTTTCCATTAAATTAACTTCTGAAGGCGGTTTATCAATGAAAAACGCTAATTTGATGGCTAGGTAGGTAGTAGGCTGGCGCAAAATCTCGAAAAAAAAATTTTTTTCTTTTAAACTTTTCGTCAGTTTGGAATATTGTTCCTTTTGGTAAATGTATCTCCTACACCAAATTTCACAAAAAAATATTAACGTTTGACCCTGGTTCACCTGGTTTGAATTTTTTCAAAATATTGAATTTTCGCTTATCCCTGAAACTGCTCACCCGCTATCTTCTAACGCACTCTAGCATCTTAATGGACACAATAAAGTGGTTTAATTAGCAACTCCATGAACACTGACACGTGTATAACTCTCAAAATGTCGAATTCTACCACTTTTCAGACATGATTTTCTTTGTGCACCCTTCACCGTAGTAAATATCTACTGCTTTCAGTTTCTTGAATCATTTGACGATGTTTATCGATTTTCACAGGCCAACAAAACTTTTTTTTATATAAAGGCAGTCATTTTAAGGTATTTCAAGGCCCCTTATTCTGAAAATGCACTAAGTTTTCTCGAATTGGCTCTAGTTTTTGAGTCACAGCAAAAATAATTTTTTCGTAATTTTTGAGACCCTATGGATTTAATGTCGTGTCGTTTACTACATAGACAAAACTGGAAGTAATCCCAGGCACATTTCTGAGTTGTATAAACACTATTTGGAACCAATCACGTCGATTACAACCCAAACAAACAGCTATTTAACGTTTACTGGCCCAGTAACAATCAAAATACGACGTGAAGTAAGCCTGAGGAGACAAGATGTAGAATATAGGCCAATAACTTGCGTTTTGCGTTAATATATTTGTTGACTTCAACAGTATCAGACTTACTAAGTGAGCTACTAAGTACAAACAAAATGCATACATTGTTTTGCTTAACAAACTAGACAAATAAGCAAAACAAAGCTGTCGATGAACAAACGCCTTGGAGTCAAGAATGCCATGTTGATCGAGATGAGGAGCCAAGATTCCAGCTACCACTTTTGATAGCTAAATCTTTAACTACTACAGTAGGTGGTAGAAATGGTTTTGAGAAAAAAACTTGACCTTGCTCAAACACTACTGAAGGTATTGAGGTTACTCTCAGTCATGCCCGTTTTCCTATTGTTTCAAGCAAATCACCACTCGAAACTAGAGAGGGCAAACAGAAATAGCAACGTCCATGCAATGACTGCCTTGCACACTCCATGTAAACATAATGTTTCAACTTCCTTCGAACATCCTCACCGTGCAGAAGTATCAATTTTCATGGTGATGCCACGGCTTTCTTTATGCCATGGCACTCTGAACTTCTTAGCCTTGAGCCCAGAAACGGGTTTGCGTGCAAAGTTTGCATACTTTATAGGAGGAACCCAGGACTTACCTTGATCACCCAGGTTCATGTCAAAGTAATAATAATAATGCTTGTTTTTATATAGTGCTGTATCTATCGCAGAATGCGTTGCCTCATGCAGTAAAATATATCTGGGTTGTTTGTACAGCATCTTACTTGTCAAAGGCATATTTTATTAGCCTATATGCCATTTATTTAGCCTATAGACCAGAAAAAAACTTCTTGCAGCAAAGACTTGGCCTTAGCAAAGGCTTAGAATAAAATTTCATTTGTACAGTATGCATTTCAATAGGCCTACCTATTCAATATAAAGCTGCATTCATAAACACATGACTTTCGGGATATTGTTCTTGTGTGGTAGGCCTACTGATTCACAACTGTTTTCATTGAATATTTATGTATCTTTATTTTGTGACGTCATAATTTCGTAAACTTTTAAAGTGAAAAGTTTTGGAAACTTGTCAACATTTTTTTTTGTGTGTAGTTCTGTAAAGTTTGCATCGCCCTTGTTGCAAGTGTTCATTGTACCGTAATATTCGGCCTATTTTTTCTTTTGTTAAAGAGAGGGTTTGGGCTTGTTTTGTTTAACTTCAGCTCGTGTTTAAAATTGCCCTTGTTGCGCTGGCAAGTGTTGATTCCCTATTTTTGTACCGTTTTCACATAAAAATTTTTATCTTTTCTATCTCATTTCCAGGTTTTGTGGCTGTGCAAGTTAAAGATAGTGACATCCCAACACTGTTTTTGCATATTTTAAACCGTTTGGTTTTGCCATCTTTCCCTTTTGTTGGTGCTAAATTTGTGAGTTTACTTTGCCGTTTTCTTCATGTTCGCGCCAGCAATGAAAAATAAATTGAATTGAATGTCTCCCTTATGTTAAACACAATTCATTTCAACCTTTGCTTGCGTTTTCAACTTTCGTGCAATATGAACCAATTGAACTAGACAAGTGCAATTATGACATCATAATGGTAAACAGGGCTGAAAATAAGTGATTTGCTAATTGAAAGCTTTTGAGAAACGATTTCAAAAATATTTTCATTGTCGAATATCTCAAAAACTAGAGCCAATTCGAAAAAACTAAGTGCATTTTCGGAATCAGGGGCCCTGAAATACTCTATAGACTCTCATCTTCTGTGCCAAATTTTTTTTGTTGGTCTATGTTATAAATTCACTGACTGCGAAAAGGCTGTAAAATCAACTAAAATGACACTAAAAGCATGCACTATTAGTGACTCTCAGACTTGGAGTAAGGTGAAGATGTTCCACGTGGAAGTTAACAGAGGAAGTGACGTCAAAATCACGTGGTCAAACTTTGAGAAATCCCCTCTTCAGATACTGCTAAACCACTTCGAAATTTACTAATTTTTCGGAAAAATTCAGAATTTCTCCTTGGGTGAACCAGGGTCAAAGGTCAAAACCCAACAAAAATTTTTGGTTTAGAAATATCAGTGAGCAAAATGGAACATTATTCCAAACTGACAAAAATTTTAAAGAACATCAAGGAAAATGAGCCACCCTAGTAGGTAGGCTTAAGCACCGGTTTTTGAATACATTTATTATAGGACTTGATTGCCTGATCGTTGTGTGTCGGTTTTTGCAAATTTTAACTTCTCATTTGTTTCATATTTCTTGTGTTCGCTTCTTGTTGGCCGGTTGCGTGGCCGAGCGATGACAGCATCTGCGCAATGTTTAAAAGACAATTTATAACTTACTAATCATCATCAGCAACCAATTTAGATTATACAGGCCATGAATTAATCCTCATGTCGAGGGTGTGGCCTGTCTGTCTGTCGAGAACGAAGTCTTCCCCTCCACACTTCTCGATTTATTGGGTTGGCAGAGTCCATGTTCAGGGCTACAAGGTCACGTTTTACAAGTTCTTCCCAAGAAAGTTTTGGTCTACCTTGACCCCGCTGTGCTGCGATGTTGACACATCTGACCTGTGAGATCCAGCTTGAGCTGCGCTCAACGTGACCAAGCCATCTCAGTCTGCCTAATTGGAGGACTTCGCTGATGTCTTTTAATTTGAGCTTTGATAGCAGAGTCTCAAACCGGATGTTGTCCTCAGGCCCGACCAGACAGGTTCATCTTACCATCGCTCTGTCATTACGTTGTAGGCGCTTGACGGTGCTTGCTAAAGTAGCCCACGTTTCAGAGCCATAGAGCATGACACTCCTCACACAACTGGAGTAAACTTGTCCTCTGGTTGCAGCAGGAAGTTGCTTGCTTGTGAGGATAGGGAGAAGTTCTCTAAACTTTTTCCAGGCTGACTTGCACCGAGTTATAGCCGCATGCTCACACCCCCCTCCAGAAGACATGGTATCACCAAGGTAGCAAAAGTCAGCTACCACGTCAAGTGTGCCACCTTCAATCTCAACCTCGCTTACCGGCCTGCCATCTATTGGTCTTGCTGTGCCCTGACAGCGTGGGCATGAGTAGTGTGGGTCCGGTCTGAGTGACCCTTTAATTCCACTACACTTTTTGTGGACCCAGTGGGAGCAATTGGTGCAGAAGATAGAGTTGCTACCGGTTCCACTTAGGCATACCGAGCAAGGGTGCTTTCCTGATCTTCTTAGGGAGTTCTGGTTGATGCCAAAAAGCATTATTTTGGTCTTACCCATGTTCACTCTTAGGCCCTTTGCTTCCATTCCCTTCTTCCAGGCGGCGATTCTGTCAACTAGTGACTCCAATGAGGTGTCGATAATGGCAGGTCATCCGCATACAACAGCTCCCAAGGGCTGCCTGTGCGCAGTTCGAGTGACAGGGCCTCCAGGACAATGATGAAGAGCAGTGGGCTCAATACAGAACCCTGATGCACACTTACGCCTACTTTGAAAGTGTTACTGTGCCCATCCCCAACACGCACACAGCTCCTAGCATTCAGGTACATTGATTGTACTATCCGTGCTAGCCATTCCTCAACACTCAGCTTTCGCATGGCCCACCAGATCACCTTCCTTGGCACTCGATCAAAGGCTTTTTCTAGGTCTACAAAGGCCATATAGAGAGTCTTGTTTACGGCAAGGTGTTTTTCTTGAAGTTGACGGATGATGAAGATGGCGTCAGTTGTACCTCGGCCTGGCATGAAGCCGAATTGCATTTCATCAATCTGTACTTGTTGCCTAATCAATTGTTCTGTCACTCTCTCAAGTATTTTCATGGTCTGGTCAAGCAGCTTCAAGCCTCTGTAATTACCCCTATCAAGGGCATCCCCTTTACCTTTATAGATATTGACGATGTAACTTTCTTCCCAGTCTGCTGGTATACGACCCTTGCTAATAATAGCTTCTACAAGATCTCGTATAAGAGCAACTCCAGTTTCACCTGTTGGCTTCAGCATCTCTGCTATTATTCCTGAAGGACCAGTGAGCCTTGCCCATGCGCATCTTACTGATGGCTCTTTCGATCATCTCGGTGGTGATTGGTACACTAGGTCCCTCAACAGATGATTCATCTGAGAGATTATCCGGGTTCCAGGGGAACTCTACATTGAGAAGTCGTTCATAGTATTGTTTCCAAGCGACCTTCCTTCCTTCCTCGTCGAGGGAGAGTTCACCGGCATCATTTTTGATGGGTTAATGTTGTTATTTTATTGTTGGTATGAAGTCCTGTTTACTGATCGAAAATCTTTAAAAGCTATGATTTCCTGCAGGAGAGTATCTCTGGTCAATCCCCGTCAATTATTGAAGTCTTCAAACATGACCGAAAGGTGGCAGCGGAGAGAGATATCGAACTTCGAATACCTGATGTTCCTGAACACCATCGCAGGTGAGCTGAACGCAACGTCTGTACGGGGCTTTCAATCTTGTCGAAAGTGAACAAATATTTTTAACGTATCCAGGTTTATTTCTGGTGGTTAAAGATCAGCATTAAGTGACAAGGAGACTTTGTGTTCACTTTCAAACGTGCCATTAAGGTGTCTTCCTGAGACACAGTGGTATGTTGTTATGAGTCTTGAGTTGAGCAAACACACTCCTCATGCACTCACTCAATTAACCAACCGATCTAACCTAACTCTAAACCAACCGATCTTTTACTTAAAAGATGCACATCTTCCTAAGTTTCAACAAGTTTTGCTCTTGCATCGAGTATAAATTGCTCTTGAAAGCTATTTCATCGTACAGAATCTTCATTAATTTATATGGCTACATGTTTGTTCATTCATGGCCTTTGGTTCACGTGAACAGGGTTACAATCACTTTGCAGTGTGCCGCAATTAACAAGATCAACGATATGATAGGAAACTAGTTTTTGATTTGACACAAAAGTCAATCTAATCTTTTCCATTAAAGGCCGCACCTTCAACGACCTCAACCAGTATCCAGTGTTCCCTTGGGTGCTTTCCAACTATGACGTGTCAGAGCTTGATCTGTCGTTGCCAAGCAACTACAGAGACCTATCGAAGGTGAGAGGTGACAGCCATGCAAAACGTTTTAAGTAGCTTACATTTGATAACTTATAACCGGCACTTCCACTCATGCCGATATGTGCTGGCTGTTAATATCGCTCACTGTCAACTCAGAGTGTATTAAATTGAATGAAGAGCGGCCGAGAAATAAAGTTGCCACTCTATTCTAGTTAGTGCCATGGACTTGGCGCTTTAGAACTAAGTGATGATGATGATGGCGTATGAGCGATCTTTCCAGGCTAGATTGGAGGGCAGGAAATCTTCAGCCACTCAGCAGTCTCGTCGTACAGGACCCTCAGACCATGCGCACCGTGTGGAGGCCGGTGGGTTAGGCATTGGTGGATGACATGGTCTGCGGTCTGTTCCGTGGTACCACACTCGCATTCTGATGAAGGAGCCAGACCCCACTTGTGCAGTGTGCATGTCCGAACGAAAGCGGCCGACGCCAGTTTGCAGGCGGTTAAGCCTGACTCACGCAAGCCTTGCGAGGGACATCCCTGGTGTACGGGTTCGGCGTCGGGTATGAAGTCACGGAGCGTGGAGGAATGAGCCAGTGATGATGGCACCTTTGAGACAAATGTTGGATGGTTTTATTACATTCTAGCACTTCAGTTGTTTTATATGAACTCGATTTATTGTAATTTAATTTTCATTGGGTTGTGTCCAGCCGGTCGGGGCTTTGAACCCAAAACGCTCGGCCTACTTCCAGTCGCGGTACGAGAATTGGGACGACCCAAGCATTCCCAAGTTTCACTATGGAACGCATTATTCCAATGCTGCTTTCACCCTGGGCTGGCTCATACGAGTGGTGAGTGACACGTTCATTTTCGTCAAGTCACGTGTCGGCCATGATTGTGACGTCATCAACTCACGTTTTACAAATTTGTTCCCTGAAATCTAAGTTGGCGACTAAATCTAAACAAATCTTAGCGCCATCAGTGCAATTGTATGACGTTATAATTCAGCCAGATTTGCGATTGTTAACGAGTTTCGAAGTTTTGCATTGACCGAGCATCTCCTGACGTTAAACCAGGATAAAGTTGAAGATAATAAAAAGTGAGACAGTTTTGGCCACTCACTCCATAGTCATTCGTTGGTGACCCGTTAGCATTGGTTAAACCTTATGTTTAGTTTTATTTACGTAAAATAACGTTGCTTTCCTGACAGGAACCATTCACCACCATGTTCTTGGCGTTGCAAGGTGGCAAATTCGACCATGCCGACCGCACCTTCCACTCCGTGCTGCAATCCTGGAAAAATTGTCAGCGGGACTCTCATGACGTCAAGGTAAGATGACATCATCGCACGGCACAATATGATGCGAGTAATTTTTTCAGCAAGTGAAATTTTCACATGAAATGAACTTGGATACATGTCATTCACCTTTCTACTGTGTGAGTGAAGACATCAGTTTAAAACCCTAACCTTAACCTTTAAAACCTTAATCAACTTAAAAACTTGCTTTGCCATTTTAATGTCTGAATTGGGTTTATCCGAAAACAAGCATAATCAGGTCTGTTTAAGGTGGTTCAAAACAAAAGTCTTCGCCAAGAAAGAAAACTCAGACGAAGGCAGAAGTTCCTGTAAACGTTTAACTCATGAACGGTTTTATCACTTGAAACAGCACGAAACTTTCCCCCTCCATTTTATTTAAACTTTCTTTTGTTACTTATAGCAGCTCAAGATTTAAATTTTGCTAAAAGTTGGTTTCCTTTCAGGAGTTGATTCCTGAGTTCTTTTATCTGCCCGAGATGTTCATCAACAGCAACAACTACAACCTAGGGGCCACCAGTGAGGGCATCAAGATAAATGACATCACTCTACCCCCCTGGGCGAAGTCAGCGGATGATTTCGTTCAAATGAACAGATTGGTGAGTATGTTGGTTTGAAGGACTCCATCTCTCACCAATTCTTGAAGTTTCATTAAAGATTTACCTCATTTCTCTTCCCATAATGCTTCATCAGTCACAGTGCAATTTACTCCACCATCAAGTTTCTTCCTCATGTTGAGTACAACGCAATGTGCCATTGCTCGCGATCATGATTACTTCAGAGCATTTTTATTTTAATAGTGTAAATCGTTCTGTGTTTTTAATTTCGGTTTTGCTTCTTCTAACCTTAAAAAACGCGTCCAGTTACACAAAACTTAGATCAACGTTTTCAATGTTATCTCCAGTGGTGGGAAGCCAGTAGGACAACTTCAGTTTCCTGGGTCTAAAAATAGTTGTCTAGTGCTGTATGACAGAAACAATGAGCGCGAACCCCTATGCATTCAGTCTCTAAACGCTTTGGTTTTCATGCTGTTTGGTATATTTAAGTCCTTCTGTTTTGTATATACATCGTTTCATCGTTTTGTGCTCACACCAGAGCAAACATCGAGTGTTGTATAACTCAACTTAATCTCAGGCTTTGGAATCTGAGATTGTGTCGTGCCAAATCCACCAATGGATCGATCTCATCTTCGGCTTCAAGCAGAGAGGTCCAGAAGCAGTGCGGGCTACCAATGTGTTCTACCATCTCACCTACGAAAATAGCGTCAATTTGGACCAGATTAAGGTATTCAACATTCCTCAGCTTTGGAAATGAAGACTATGTTTTTGTATAACGCTGTAGTGTATGTGTAGTTCATTATTGCTGGGTGCCAAGCTAAAATGAGATTCAGCTCCACTTTTTAAAAAAAATTAATATGGCCCAACGGGGCATCGAACCCATGCCTACCAATTCAGAAGCGGACATTCTAACCACCAAGCCGGCTATGATTGAGTATTATTTTGTGAATGATACAAAATAATAAAAAATCTACCTATTCCTAGCATCGAATTATGGTCGCTGTATCTCGTTGTTTAAACGACATATTATAAACAGGATCCTGTTGAAAAGGAGGGCATCCGGGAACAGATAAAGAACTTTGGACAGACTCCCAGTCAACTTCTAACCGCTCCTCATCCTCCAAGGAGTTCCGCCATGCACATGGTGAGTCGCTCTGTGACGTCACAAGTTGGACAACGATTCTACCAAGCTACTTTCTGATTAGCTCTTAACAAAAAAAGCAAACGAATTTTGTGCAATTCTCTTGCAAGCATTTTCTGCCAGACTCTGCTTTACGCTTGAAGCTAATCCTTGAGCTAAATGTTTCGCAATTCATTGTAAGGCAGCTTTTTAAATGTATTGCAGACGTGGATAATAATTTGCATTGAAAATGAAGTTGTATACTTGGCTTTCTTGACGCTGACTTTGTTTCATCACAAACCAATTGTTTTGTTTCTCCTAGACCCCGATGATGTTCAAGGAGAAGGAGACACAGGATGTGATCATGGTCCTTAAGTTCTTATCCAACTCCCCAGTGGTCTGTGTGGCCGCCAACACCCACGCCAACCTGCAAACCCCTGCAGTTGTCACTTGTACCAAGAACCTGCAATTCTGCATCAACAAGTGGAACAATGTAAGATACTACAAGTCTGTGAGGTCATAAAAGAATATTTTCATCCGCCATTTTGGTACCATCATAATGCACACAATTTATCCCACGCTTCATCTAAGTTGGAAAAAATTACCATTTTTGCGCCGTTGTTATGGCATGCCTAGAACCATCAAAACAAGCGATTTTATCCATGAACCGATTTCTTGCCCTCAAACACTTTATAGTGCGGAAACAACACACTCGGAAAATAGGAAATTGATATGCACTTACACTACTATAATACTAAGATCAAGTGAACAGTATAATCATACACATTAAGTAAACAGAACTTCATGTCCATGTTTGATCATCCTGTCACGTGTCCTAGCATGACATGGTTGGTTGGTTTCAGCGAACGTCAAACTCCCAACGCTCGGTGATCCAGCCAATCAGAATGCGCTTGCTTTGGCCTGCCTACATAGTTATTGTATTAAAAATCAAAAGCTTGTGAAGTGACATGCCACTTTGCCAAGCTTGTGTTGATAAAAATGTTGCAATGACTCAGGTGCCCGACTCGAAGCCCTCTAGCACCTCCGGTGGTGAAGAAGCGTCCCTGCCTTTGCCAATAGAACCGGACCCACAAATCCGTGAGTGGTATTGCATAGGCCATAACATTCTGCATTAATGTCAGAGTGGCGAATCATGATTGTGTTTTGCTTACCGCTACAACAAAGCACACTTTTTTTTACATTGATTCAACGTTTTGATTTCACACGTTTGCTGAACATGAGTTTCGTTTCTACTTTTGCACCTTTTATTAGAAAATAAATCTGTTCATTACCAAACTATTAAATCTTGTCACTGCATATGGCTTCCAAGCACTACAAAAATGCCTGAAAGAAATCCATGAACCATTCTCTAATTGCTAAGCTGACACAGTGGTATGTTGTTCACAGAGATCAGTGGAGGGACATGCAAGCGTCAAATAAGCGACTTGCTCGATCAGAGCGTCACAGTACAGAGCACGTGTTTTGTAGTAACCGCAGACAACAGGTTCCTAGCGACGTGCGGCTACTGGGATAGGAGCTTCCGCGTCACTCATATGGAATCAGGTTGGAAAGTTTTAAGATCCAACCCCCACCCCGGACAACAAAATCTGTCATTTTTGCATTGATTCAATGTCTGCAAACGTTGAGTCAATGTAAAAATGACGGATTTTGTTGTCTGGGCAAACAGTGCTCAAGTTAAGGTCTATTGCTATATTATTTTAAAAGGGCCAATTTAAAACTTTACTTTCTAACTGTCCATTTGTGTTGGGGTCGTTGAAATTGGGTTTCACCCTATTTTATGTTCTTTGGGGTGATTGACCCCGTCCTTTAGTGCCGCCATGTCCCATCTTGTATCGCTCGACGTTACGTCACTATGACGTTATTGTCACCAGATGCGCGTTTGCACTGTGACGTCATACTTGCGTTTCAACCCCTTCGTTGAATTTACGGCATAATTTTGCGTTGTTCCAACGTAATCGAAACCTTTCCTTGTTTGTTCGCAGGGAAACTTAACCAGGTCGTGTTCGGACACTGGGACGTGGTCACCTGCCTGACCAGGTCGGACACTTACATTGGAGGAGACTGCTACTTTGTGTCCGGATCCAGGGATGCAACCTTGATGCTGTGGTACTGGAGCGGAAGAAAGAACTTAATCATCGGAGACTCCTCATCAGCTGGTGAGCTTGTATCGCGTTGATGACGTTATGGTGTGCTATGATGATGGCGTCATCTTGTAGTAATCACGTCAACGTGTGTTTTAAACAAACTGTACCAAAGAACAAAACTTTGCCTTCTAACTCTGGTCTTATAAATTTAGACAATGAGATTGAAAATAGGCGATCGCCCCATCCGTTTGTTCATTTATATATTTTATCTTTAGCCTAATACATGTGATTGCAGCTGTTGAGAACTATGTGGCATGATTTAGTGGTCCGATACTAATTAGCCCAGCCTCATGGGCGAAACACGTATCTATTGCTGTCAATTCTTGCTACACTCGACTGCTTAAAAACACATGTGATGTGCTGTCACTTATTTGGTCAACCGCAATTGTTTGTCATTAGTAGAAAGATTATGCCAGCAAATCAAACTTACCTTTGAATCATTATCCTCATAATCCTAACGTTTTGTCAACCAGATGAAAACCCTTCCCCTCGTGCCGTCCTGACCGGCCACGACACCGAAATCACGTGCGCGGCTGTTTGTGCTGAGGTGGGACTCATAGCCAGTGGCTCTCTGGAAGGTCCCATCCTCCTCCACACCATCACTGGGGACCTGCTCAGATCGCTTGAACCCAGCCACTCATCTTTCGATGACGTGTAAGTAGAGTTTTTTCGCTTCCTGAATGTTACCAAAGTCTATGCCCAGTGGTCGTTGAAGACTCAGATTTTGGTTGGGGAGGTCGGCAATGGGTGTAGTTGATAAGTGGAGGCAAATTTCTCTTCCCTTACTCACCGCCAGTAATAACAAGACCTCTCCTGCTTAGTAGTAGTAGTAGTAGTCTCCTGCTTACATTTTGTTTAAAAGCATGAGGTTTCCCCAGCTACTCCACTGCTAACCGTGTGTTTCATCTCAGTGATGTCACTTGTTAGAGATAATGCTTGTCATTGTGTTGCCATGACAATACGCGTTGAAGTGATGACGTTGTCAGCAATTTGAAACATCGATTAAAGGAACTATTTTCTCATACGCTTTGTCGCCCAGGGCTTCTACACCACGACCCGAGCTGATCGAGTTCACCAGTGAAGGGATGGTGATAGCTTCCTACAACAGCGGCCTTATAAGCAACTTCACTATGAACGGGCGTGCGTTGAAGAGCAAACAAATTGAAGATAACATTCAAGTTAGTTGGAATGAGGAGAATGTTTGGTCGTGATTGGTTTAGAATAATATGTATCCTTTGACTGGGAAAGCATTGTATAAAGAATGTCTTCTACAAATTATTAACTCTAAACTAAAGTTTCCTTATCAAACAGACATTAATTTACTGTAAAGTGCTGTGAAATTGCGGTATGTTTTGTCAAATTGATTAATTCATCAAAATCATATTTGATGTAATTTAAGTTCTTCTACCAGGCGATGTTGAGCAGCAAAAACAGCCAGTTCCTCATCACCGGAGGAAACAAAGGGATAATGCAGGTCTGGAGTGCGTGGGACTTTAAGCTCCTCTACACCTATCCACAATGCGATGCTGGCATCCGGGATATTGCTCTATCCCACGATGAGAAGTAAGACCTTCAAACGGTTGTATCTTTCAGCTCATATTACAAATGTCATGTGACTCGTCACTGTAATAACTAAACATCTTCTGACTTTGCAAGTTGTAAATCACGAAGTTTTTCCCTTCGTTGTAGCGGGCTGTTCTATCTTTTCTATGATACACTTATAAACAGAATTTCACCACATCTGCATCTCTTGCTGAGGACCTGTGTGGCCGTTCATCGCTGTCATAGTTGTCCTACTGAAATTCAGCGATAGTGTTTTTTAACTGATCTGCTGTGGTATGCTAGGAAGCGGACACGAAAACTGCATCTCATTCACCAAATATTAAGCCTGACCAGAACAAGAAAGTCGTTGAGTGTTCATTGTTATGAATCGTGCTCGTCTTTCCAGGGTTGTTATCATCGGTATGACGTCAGGCAGTATCGTGGCCTTCAGGATCAACTTCAACAAATGGCATCATGAGTACCAAGACAAGTACTGATGAGTACCACGGCAAGTACTGATGAGGATCGGGTTAACCTTGTTTCGACGGCCAGAGAAGGAAAGCCGCCACATGCTCCCTCTAATTGTGATGGTGCTTTGTATGCCTCTATTTAAACGATGTAGTCGTGTTTCTGATATCTTGTGCATCTAGTTGAGAACAACCAATGACAATGTTACGTAATAATTACCATGAAGACAAACAGAGCTTTGTAGTAACCGGTCTGACGTTTGAAATTTTCTAAATAAATTATCAAACTTTTCATTAATGTTAATGAGTGCCCGCTAACCGGAACAGTTGATTAGTTTTTCCCATTATCATGCAGTATTGAGAGACTGCAGTAGATTACACAACAGCGATTGTGTCAATATTAGAGTGTCCTGCCGAAAAATAAGTTTTTCTCGGCTGCTTCTGTTAATTTTTTTACACAAATCCACACCAGACATGGCGGTGGCCGTCATCATATGGCCGGGAAACACCACTTGCTTTTCTATTAACAAGATTTTTTTTTTGTGCTACACTTTGCACTGATCCATCTGAAAACATGATCGATCACCAGATGATGTGCTTTGATATTAAATTTTCTGACGACCTTGGCTTTGCAGATTGTACATTACACGTAGTAAGCAATTGTCGCTGTCCCAAATTATCGTCAATTGAAATGTTAATCTCTAAGCTTGATTGTGACGCGGTGCTGGTGGTTGCTTGATTCTTTGTGACGAAGTAATGACGTTATTATTACGTCTAGTGACGTTTAAACGCTTCAAAAGTAAACGATTATTTAATTTTCCGTTCAACTACTGAAGCCTCCCTTATTGTGTCCCTGAGGATTTCATATGTTTCCTATTCTAACCGTGGTTTGTGCAATTTGAGACTCAACATCTTTTGACCTACTTTGACGCTTGCAGAATTTGATTGTTAAAATATAATGAATTGTGGCCATTATCGTAAACAATTACCAATTGTGATTTAGCAGATCGAAATTACCATTCCAAAAGTGTAATTGTCAAAGACTAACAACTCTTTGTGAATAATTTCAAAGTGTCTTGAGTCCAACCGCTCGTATCATTGTGTGCCGCGCTCATATATGTATATCTACACCTTATGGTAACAATAAATATATTTAAAAAATATTTATGCTACTAGTTGTTGTAATGATACAGAAAGTTGTGTTGTAGCCTATAACTTACCAAACAATTAGAAAGCAACAAAGTTGGGAGGTTTAGTGACTGGCTGTCACAACTTGCAGATTGCCTTCTGATGGAGGGAGTTCTTTGGGAAGTGTATCTTTTCTGCTCGTTTTAGGAAAAATGTGCAACTCCCCACAAAGTATCTTCATTCTTCATAGTTGCGTTGTATGGAACACTTACAATTCTGATGGCCATAAAAAGCGCCCTGTTAGCTCAGCGGTTAAGCGGCTGGCTGACGATCACGCGTGGCTGGTTCGGCGCTTGAGCAGCTCATTTTAAGACTCCTCTCCATTCAGCGGCACCTAGTGGATAGAATGAATCCCGGGTAACAATCGAAAACTTCACTCTGTCAATCTCGGAACGGTCGCGAAATTGTTTTTCCCACGAGATTTCTGTCTCATTTACATATTTTGGTAAAAGTTTGTATTAAAACCGTGTGAATGCAACATTTTCTCGTTGGCACGGTTGGTTCAGTGGAAACATCCTTTGCCTAGTGATCGTGAGAACGAGGGTTCGACGCCCGTCGAAGTCAAACTTTTTTTTTCTTTAAATTAATTTTTGCGGTGCACAAGAGCTTTTCAAAAAAAGTAGGGTTAGGGAAAGCTTGTATTTTATTATCATTGCAGAATTTCATTGGTAAATAGTTATTTCGCAATCTGTATCAACCAATCCCTCAAAACACTTTCGGAAAATCTTACTTTTAGAGTGACTAGAATCAATGAGACAGAAATCTCGTGGGAAAAAAAATTTCGCTAACCGGACCTGGGTCAAAAGCCTCTACAAGTAGGGGGAAGGTTTGGTTAGTTGAGCCGGGTAACGGTTGATCCATCCGGTTTTATCGCAACGTCGTGCATGATTAGTCAACCGTTTCATAACGAAAATATGAAAAAACTTGAAGTCCATCAGCACATGTAGTTTTAGGGATTTTCTACAAGCAGAAAAATTGTGAAGCAGTTAAATGTGAAATGGTAGGTAAAAGTAGTTTTGAGAAAAATAAGAAATGTGTTATTTTTTCTTACGATGTTTCATCGTTGTCTTAATGGAAATACTGGGATAGGTGAGGGTAACTTACTCTTTGTTTTAGTAGTTCTCGTTGCTTGATTAGCCAGTTGGTTCTTGGCAATTTTTCATGAATTTTGAAAATGGCGGCGATGTTAACAGTTGAGCCACTTGCAATGTTCACGGTTGAGCCATGCCTTTATCATAAGGAATGTAGTTTATGAGCCGATGGTCCTTACGTACTGCCCTAATTTTGTTGTACCGTACTGTAATTGATGCGTAGAACTGGTGTCCTAGCCGGGGGCGGTCCACTTCCCCCCTTAAACTTCCATAAGAGTAGTTTTTTCTGTAATGCGCCAGTTTGAGGGTAATTTTTTTAGCACTCCCCCCTTATATTTTTCTCTATGGCAACGCCACTGGTTGCTAATGTTCGTTTTCTTCACAAACCTCGCAAAATCGTTTCAGAAACGTAAAAGCACCTTCGTGCAAAGTTTCCTATTCAATGATTCTCAGTGTTTTCAGAAATATAAATTTCTGTTCGTTCAGTGTTCACTGTTTTTTCATTTTAAGACACTAGACACAGTTTAAACTTTTTTTGATTGTTTATTTGCAAGATGTTCAAGAGAAGAGTTTATTGTGTTTGATGCAGATTGAGCTTTGTTTTGGGATATCTTTTGGAAGTGAAATAATGGTGGATCAACCGTGAACAACGGGTGGCTCAACCGTGAAATTTAGGGTATCATTTGAGCCGGCTAAATTTCAATTTTAAAATGCCGATAAATGATATAAATCGGGGTCAGTCGCAAACACAAACATGTTCACAAGAACCGCAAAAGACTGAAATTTATCATGATGGGTTCGGATTTTTGGTAAAGTTTGTCGTTAAATTTTTATTGCAGAAAAATCGATTTCTGGCTCAACTAACTAGACCTTCCCTATGCGAAACTACCAGGAATAACCAATCAAGGCTTTGTCAGTCCGAGGATAAAGAATCCAAGCCAAATATTCTACATTCATTAGATTAGTTGGACGTAGCAATGGAAGAATGTAGCCTAACATACTTGACGTTTTGCCAATAGGCCTATCTGAAGGCTGGCTTCACGATTTAGCGCACTCCCTTGAGCTGCAGTGTAGGCTAACCCAAACTGGACACGAGAGGCAAATTGCTTGTAACGGTCAACTGAATCGAAGTTTATGCAAATAAGACTTCACAAATAAGCATTGAAGTTAGCTAGAGTTGGATCAATTACAATGGTAATTGAATGTAGGCTACCTGTAGGCTGCAGTAATTAATTAGCCTACACATTTTCATGTAATTTTAATGGACGCTCTTTGCTGTTTTGTAACTTAATTATAATTGTGATTTCAAAAGAAAAAAATGGCGCAAATTGCAATTCGTCTACTACTTTTGTTAAGTTGTTTGCAAAAAAATTGAGGTGTTTGTAATGTAGTTGTAGCTCCAACTCTGGTAGGCTACTAGCAGTTGTTGTGGATAGACGGCGATATTACTGTAGGTGTATAGACAAACGTATCACCAATCATGTAGGCTACTGTGTCGTAGGCGTATCTACAAGCGTATGCAGTAGCTTATGTCTTTCAAATTCTACAAGATTGCAATCGCCCTCTACAGTTGGCCAGCGCAGCTGTTACCACTTGGTACCCCGTGGAGGTTGCAGTAGGACTTGGCGTAAGCAATAGCTTCACACCCTTTACCAGATGTCTAGGCCTATTTCTACACTAGGAAGCACAAGTACGTCACTGTAACTAACACTACTTACAGTCTGTTCAGAATTGTCTGCAAGAGGCAGACATCCTTGCAAGTGAGCACTATGTCCTAAATAGCCCAGTCAGACACAGGATTGCAGAAGTTTCTACGTCGCGTCGCCGGTCCAAGCCCTATCCGTCGCGTCGCCGGTCCGAGCCGTAGCCTATAGTTCGCGTCGCTCCACCGAGCCCTATCCGTCGCGTCGTTCGTCCAAGCCCTTATCCGTCGCGTCGTCGGTCTGAGCCGTAGCCTATAGTTCGCGTCGCTCCACCGAGCCCTATCCGTCGCGTTGCCGTTCCGAGCCCTAGCCGTCGCGTCGTCCGTCCAAGCCCTTCTCCGTCGCGTCATCGGTCCGAGCCATATAGGTGGCATCGCTTGACCGAGCCCTATCCGTCGTGTTACCGGTCCGAGACCTATACGTCTCGTCACCGGTCCGAACCCCACAGTTGAATTAGCTACTAGATGTGCTGGTCTCCGTCTTCTTAATTGGTTAATTTTATACCAAGCATTGATGAATTTGAAACCCAATCATTGCCTAGCCAGACAATGCCTAAAGCAGTCATGTAGTTCAGTTGAAGTCGGGTGGTGGTCGCTCAACTTCTTATCAGTGTCTGGCCTGTCAAGTTTGAGCTTGTCAGATCTGAGTCGCTCAATCATAGGGTAGTACAGTCGCAAGGCCTGGGAGTTATAGACTATTTCTAATTAACCAACTTTCAATGTCAACTCAGTCAGTGGCCAAGTTAGTCTACTTAGATAACATAGCCAAACACTTTACAAAGCATTCATAAATGAATGCAGTATAATAAATGTAGGCTAGTAGGCTAGTAAGCTAATACTAAATGTCTCTAGCGCAGAATGAGAACACCTAAAACAAATCTAAGTACAATTGATGAAACCTATTGAATTATATTTAAGGAAAACAGGGTGGAAAGTAAAGATATAAGATCTGTGCAGCTTTGGCATGTACTCAATAAAACGCATTAGTCTTAGACTTGTTTAGAATGCAATGATTTTTATTCTGTCATGGACCTTTTCACTGCCGTACCTTGTAACCCGTTACAGTAGGCTATCTGTTATGGGACTGCTACAAGGACTGCCATGACCTATGAACTCTCATGTGACCATCCACTTTCTGTACAAACCCAGCCAGAATAATTGCACTCTGTCTGGTGTAAATGGTTACGTCGTAAAATGGAAACTTTCCTGGCCGAGAAAACGCCTTGTGTAACCCAGAGCCCACGCCTAAAGACTGAACGTGTCAAAGCTGTCTTCTCATCTTTCTGATTTCTAGATCTTTTTTAACTACTCGTAGGCCTAAGTCCTTACAGTATGTTCAACAAGCGAAAGTATCTTATGAACGTTTTATCACTTACTGCAATAAAGACTTTAACTGGCTGACACTTCCATTATCTTAAACAACGTCTCTATGTTTGGGACGTGCTTTTGCTTCTACTGCCTAGACCCTAAAGCCCGCCTAGACCCTTAGTTTGTATCCTGTTTTGTCGCAACTAGCAAATCAGTCTTTGTTCATTGATTTAACGTTTGAAGACGTTTGAATGTGTAAGGACGAATTCTCTGGTAAGGTCTTCTGCATGATGTTACCTTTTTTGTACTTTATTACCAACCATCAAAATTACCCTACTACAGCGCTTACTGACGATGAAAGAATACAATAGCGAAACATCTGCTAGTTGGTATTGTCCCTGCATCGGACCAGGTCTCAGACATCAACGAGACGTCTATATACTTAGACGTCTGTCTCAGACGAATCGTCTCATCTCACTGAGTAGGCTACTAACTACTCTAAACTCTTGCTCGCATCTTCAAGATCATAACTCTTACCAGAGGCAACACTGCTTGTCTAAAATCACGTCTCGGACGTCTGTATCAGATCTATCTTAGACGTGTCTTGCAAGGCTGCCTCCCTCACGATCTCTTGTGCTCCTTACGTCCTTCTGCTCTGCGTCTCGAGTCTTGCATGGTTGAGTCTTTTACCTTACTGAAAACTTACCTCTGCACTACTTCAACATTTGGTAACGATAAAATTGTGTAAAGGAACACTTTCCAGTTGAGACTCCTTGTCAAACTACGTCTCGGACGTCTTCATGAGACATCTGTCTTAGACGACTCTTAACAATGCTAACCTTTCGCCTGTAGTTCCTGTAGCCTACCCTTTTCATCGTTTTTTTTTTACCTCTTTTCCACTCGCAACCAGCAAAACTTCCTCCTTAGCCCTCGTTGTTTCTTCGCTAATTGTGATCAAAGGAAGTCAATATAGTGACTTTTGCCAGCTGGCATGCTGCTTGTCTCAGGCGCCTAAAACACGTCTGAGACGTTGAGAAAGCTGCCTCTCCAGTTCCCTTTAGTTGCTGGACTCGTGTGACTTTATCTTCCTTGCGCACATTTTCAATTGGTTCCTCACCTTACTCCCGAGTAGTGTCAAACCACACACTCGATGTCTTTGTGAGGCATTTCATTTAACTCGTCATCGAGGCTGACGTTTTTTGTCTTCTCAGTTTCTCATCATCATCATTAAGTTCCTTCCTCTCGTCGAGGGTTGGAGGCAATTAGGCGCCAAGTTTCTCTGTTTTTCTTTGTGAGATTTTTCTACTACTTTTCTACTACTCAGTTTCTAGACCAAATATTATCTGTTTTCACTTCTGCATGCTTTAACCTGCTCTTACCAGTAAAATTGTCCCTTGAAATTGTTTCATCGCTAGATAGGCTACTTAAATATTAATGGTTCTTGCAAGCTTGCAAAGTCCTTCTGTTAGAACATGTCTCGGACGTCGTTCAGACACCTGTCTTAGACATGTCTTTATGGCTACGTGTTCACTTCCTTCACTGCTTACGACCCTTCGTCACTTATCTTTCTTTATCACTTAACTTACTTTACTTGTCTTTTTGCCTCCTATTCGTTTCTGCGCCACTCTTTGCTCTCACCCCCTCCTCTCCCCTCCCGAACCCGCAAAACTGTCCTATCAAGTCGTTACTAACCTCACAAACTACTGAAACAATAGTAGCGTTTATTTGCTGAGACACTGCTCATGTCAGACCACACATCGGACGCCTTCGTGAAACATCAATCCTGAAAACTATCTTTGCCAAGTGGGACTCTGCTCGCTTTGTTTGTTCAAGATGCTAGATGCTCTGCTTTGCTTTTACATAATATTTGTGTCATCCTTTTTTTAGTTGCGTAATCTCAATCCACACAACTGCTTTTCATGACGTTGATATCAGCGTGCACTGACGTTGATATGATGCAACAAAACACGTTTTCTTGCTGGGTCACTCCTTGCTTTAAACCACGTCTCGGACATCCTCGTCGGACATCTATTTTAAACGCGTCCTCAACAAAGCTACTTCCTTTCTGACCTTAGCACCATTTTTCTCTTGCATTTCCTTAACAAATTGTCTGTTTAGATCGCTCCAAAGTTTTATGAACATTAAAATGATGTGATGGAAACGTTTAAGTTCTGCTAAGCAATAGCCTCCTCACATCTTTGTAGAAAAGTGGAACATAGGCGAAAGATTTGTCATGGACCTAAGTGACATGAAGTTGCAGATTGGGAAGAATCAATTGAACCAGATTGTGTTTTTCAGTGCAGCTCATGAAGTGCAAATTAAAGTGCAGCTTTGAATAACACTATTAAATCCTTCGGTTTGCTGAGAATGTATAGATCATTATCAAATCAATTGAGCAAAACACCTGTAGCCTACTACGAACCTTCTGCACTATAATCAATCAAATCCTCGATGTCAATTAGAATATATTATATAACCTCATTGAAGGAATATTTCACAAGAGATCATCACATAACCAAATGACAAAATGATCTTCCTTGCAAAGCGCATGTCAATCGCTGCCTGATGATCAAAACAAAGTGAACCACACTTTTTTGTAATTAACTTTAAACTTACATTGTTCTTGTCGTCTTCCTTTGGGTTGCCAGTGGCCACCCGATCGCATTCGCAACCATAACCTCAATTTTTCCCTAACTCAGTGTTGCCAGATGTAAATTCAAACTAAATAAACTGAACCAAAGACCTGTGCTATCTGTATGTAACCTGAAAAATAAAACCATAAACAGACATAACTCAGCAACAACACTACATTTAACATTATAAAAACAAAAAGCGAACGTTTTCGGCTAGTCATACAGCCCTTTTCAAGCCTATAAGAAAAATACATATTAAAAAAAATGCTAAAGAATCATATAGTATCACAGCAAAATTATGGTCAAATCTAAACATTTGAGAAACTGTCTCGCTCACACAAAATGGTAACTGAAAATTACACAGCACAACGGGTCAAGTATTTAAGAAGTAAAAATTAATTAATTGTTCAGAAAAGGAATCAGGCAGAATTACGCAAGATTGACAGAAGCACAACACGAGATAGTGGCACAAACAAAGTGCTTCTCGCATTTGCTTTGTTTGTGCCACTATCTCGTGTTGTGCTTCTGTCAATCTTGCGTAATTCTGCCTGATTCCTTTTCTGAACAATTAATTAATTTTTACTTCTTAAATACTTGACCCGTTGTGCTGGGTAATTTTCAGTTACCATTTTGTGTGAGCGAGACAGTTTCTCAAATGTTTAGATTTGACCATATTTTTGCTGTGATACTATATGATTCTTTAGCATTTCTTTTAATATGTATTTTTCTTATAGGCTTGAAAAGAGCTGTATGACTAGCCGAAAACGTTCGCTTTTTGTTTTTGTAATGTTAAATGTAGTGTTGTTGCTGAGTTATGTCTGTTTATGGTTTAAAAGGGTTACCTCTCTACCCAAATTGTATGAAAAATAAAAGTTGATGACATTAACAAAAGATCGATTCCTGGACATTAAATGAGGCAGAAAAAATTCAACTGATAAATTGATATCAGCTGATTTATGCTTAATCACTAAAGTTCTCATTTCATCGTAGTACTTTTAACTTTTTTTATTTTTAACTACTATTTTTAGTATTTTTAACCCTCCCTAAATCCGGGACTGCTTCCACATAGCAACCTCCCCGTGTAACAGCTTTACCTCTCTATCCTTGTAGTTTTAACAGGTGTGTGGAGTCGAGCGAAACATTTACGATTTCGACTTTTCAGTTTATAACTGGACTTCGATCCCGACAACGGCTTCAGTGTTGCCAGATTTAAAAAATATTGTTCTTTTTTATTTTGTTAAAAGTTCATTTTACTTTAAGTTGTGATAAAAATTGAAACGGTGACTTTCATAAAAACTAACAAGAGCAAACACTTCAACTTTCTGGTGAAGTTGTAGAGTACAATAACAAAAACATTATTTTGAAAAATGATTGCAAAATTTTTTTTTATTGTTTATTGTTTTGTAGGGTAGTGCGGGGCAAGACTAGTCACATTTTGGTATTATTGTGTATATCTTCACATAAAGTTAAAAATGTTTCAATTTTTAGTGTTAAACAGTTATACTAAGGCTTCCTTAAACAAGATAGCAAAAAAAAGTGAAATTTATTTTTAAGTTATGTTAATAAAACATCATTTTTACGACCGAGTCAAATGACTGGTTTTGCCCCTAAGTAAGGGTAAAACAGGTCAGTGTTTTTTTAATGAGAGAAAGAGTATATTTACACATACAAAGTGCAGTTTCACATACAAAGTACACCACTGCAGCACATTCGTTCAGAACAGACATCAGCAAACATGCTGGATTCCATTTTATGACATTATTTGTTCAATTGCTGTGCCGAATATCCATGGTTCTTCTGGACGACAAAACAAACTGAGCAAGGAAGATTATAACTAAATTTGCCATTTTATTCACTAACAATGAGGTATACATGGTACATTACAGTTGCCAAATGTTAGAACAGAGGTGACGAACCTGCGGCCCGCGGGCCGCATGCGGCCCGTCAAAGAATTTTGTGCGGCCCGCAAAACAATTTGACAATCGCTCATGCATTAAAGACAAAAGACATCTCAAAGCTGTTTTATGCCTTCACTGGTACCGCACACCTTTCCTTTGTGCCATTGCATTATTCACCAGCAAAGCCTTTGCGCAAAATCTGTGGAGTTTGATCATGATCAATGATCATGTGATATCGGCATGAAAATGAAAGATGAAAATCTTAGTATGCAGTTGAGAGTTGCCACATCGTCTATTCGACCTAATATTGAACGCTTAGTCAAGCAAAAAACGTTCCAAAAATCCCACTAAGCAAAAAAAATCACTGCTTCAATGTTATTTTTTAATATTTTATGCTTCAATGCTGCATTAGATAGCTTCAGCTGTATGATTCGCATGGGCTTTTGTTTGTTGTTTGAAAAAAAAATTTCATTAACTGATTTGTTGTTTCGGAGCATAATGGTCGAAACATTTAGTCAACTTGAGCAAAAAGGATAGAGCCAAAAAAAGAAGAAATCATATTCATATGAAAGCAAACGCTTCGAAAACTAAACTGTCTTCATTATCAGTGCAAGTACTGTTGCTCTATCCTTTTTGCTCAAGTTGATTTGTTTTTATTTTTTATTGTTGTATGTTTCGATTCTGCGTAAGATAATTTCAACTGTGTGGGTTTTATTTGTTTGTTTGTTTTTATTATCTTTATCCTGCATTGCGGGAAAGCGGACTTGAGCGCTATGCATCGGTGTACGCCTTCCGACGTACACCTGACCCACGCTGCAGCCGACGGCAATGTCTGTTTCCGATTGTCTACTCTACTTATGACTTAAATTTGGTACTACCCATTACTCGAAATCGATCACTGGGTAGAGGCAATTATCGTAAAGTTTCTTGCCCAGAGAAACAACAGCAAGTGCGGGTGGTCGGAGTCGAACATGCAGGCTCTCGACTGCGAGCCCAACGCGCTAACCACTCGGCCACTGCTGCCGACTCGGCCACTGCTGCCAAATTTATTACTGCTGCCAAATTTATTACTTTCATCTGCCGTTTGTTACTTTTCATGAATAATTTCTTGAGTCGCTTCTAAAAGATTTCATAGTAGGTTACGATTAAAAAGTTGTGTGGCCCGATAACTCATGTGTAATTGACAAAGTGGCCCGCGACCGCAAAAAGGTTCGTCACCTCTGTGTTAGAAGAATTGCTTTTGTGAACAATTGATAGAAACACAATCAAAAATACACTTCAACGTTTTCTAGTAGGCTATAGTTCAATATTGTTACACTTTTTTTAAATCTTTCATTTGTGATTTTTTGCGTTTTTGTCCAAACTTTGACGCACACTTTCTATAAGAAAACATTAAGAACCATAAATGAATTTTATGTGGTAGACTTATCATATCTTAGTGAATAAGTGGACAACATTTCAGTGCAAATTTTTACTGGGGTCAGGGGTAACCAAGATATTAAAAGGACCCCACCTTTTTGCTTTTTTTCATTTCGACCCACGTTTCACATTAAATAACTCCCAAATCCTTTAATATTTTGTACTGATATTTTCTCAGTGCATAGAAAATCTTATAAACAACATTTCTACCAAATTTCAGCCAAAACCAATCACAAATGAGGTCTTGGCGAGGTTTTAAAATTTTGGAAAATCTTAGCCGAGAGCTGGAAACGGCCATCTTTGGATGTCTATGACCTTTGACCTTTTAGAGTGACAATGTGAACGATGTTGTTTTTTCAATATTTGGCAGAAGTACTATCACCTGTAAAAAATTTGGGTTGTTACCTAATTTGGTTTAGCAATGATAGGGCCTCAAACATGGCCAAAAATAATAAAAAATCGTGCCCCCTTGGTAGACCCCCCCCCAAACTAAATGCTTCGCTCACACTAGGATAAGCTGATTTTTGATGTAATAGGCAACTAATACCCTATGAACCAGGTAGCCTAAGCCTACATGACAGTTTGGTTAAAGAATTTAGCATTTTCACCAAAAGTTTGGCACAGCACTTCATGACTGACTTGTGTTGCCCCAACCAAAATAGCCATGACTGAACAAAAATAAATACCCAATAAAACTAATTTCCAAGGAAGAACTACAAGATGAGTTTTTTTGAGACAAATTACAATAATTGTAATTTCGTTTAAAGTAGAAAGTCTTGGTTTAATTAACAATTTTCATAGTGTAACGCTCTGTTTAGTCTAAACCACAAAAAAAAGTTAGTCCAAAATATGAAGGTAAAATTTTACACCAACTTACGTTTCGCAGCCTAGACAAAGATAGCAAGCAAAAACTGCATAGCAGTTGCTGTTGTCGCATCACAAAAGAACCACTAAGTGCGCTAAAGCATTTTTTTGAGTGTATTATTTCCAAAAAAAAAGTTATGCTTGATTAAAATCAAACTGACCGGTTTTATCCGACGACTTGTTTTGCCCCGAACTACCCTATTAAGTCGGAGTCGGCCTTTTTTTAACGACTCTGACTCCGGACACGCCAAAATCCTTCCTATTCCGTCTCCAGGACCGACTTCACAACCACGAACCTTTAATTGATAAACAAGGTGGTTTCAAACAAATATGCAAAATGATGAGGTCAGGAAGTGGAATAGAAAGTTTTGGGGTGGAAGATGAAAAATGCCAAAGATGGAAGATTTAGATGATAGGATGGAAAACAATCTTGCATCATTTCATCTCAATTCCATCATTAACTTTCTAACCCGGTACTAAGACATAAAGAAATGTAAAATAAATTGAGTAAAACCTTCCGTTTTTTATGCTGAAATAATTCGATTTTCGATTTGTATTGAACCAACGCGACTGTTGTCCGAACGAATGTTCGAGAACGAGAAGTCAACAACATTGAAGTGAAATCGACATCGAGACATGAAACAATTGTGAGTAGACGTCTGCGGACGTTGAATCTATGAAAAAACGACTGATTTGCTGTCGGGAGTACTAGGCTACATGTCTATTCCTTCAAGTAAGCAATCCTGAATTAACGGCTCCTTTTCACAACGTATTCTACTGTGGAACTGTATGTTTAAACCTTGCATACAACCGTCGCCGCGGCCTTCTGTATGATAATAATAATGTTTTGTCATTATTTAATTACGCTCTACAACTGCCAAGGTATTTTAGGGACAGAACTCATTTTTAATTTTATATCAGGTTTACGATGTCATCACATTATTACCGGACTTACAGTATTTTTGCTACATCATTGAACAAAGAACACAATCAGTAGTGCATTTGAAGTCTTCATTATAACCGGACCTGGAATCGATTTCAGGTCTACTAGCACCAGAGCGGAAGGCAAAAGCACTCGGCCATTTAGCTGGTGCCTTTTCTGCAATTTCTGAATGCAATAAATCGAACTTATAACAACTAGATAATTCTAGTTGTACAATTCGATGAATTAGAGCGAAATGTCGGTAATTTTAATCTCATTTGGTGAAAACTTGTTTACTCTAATTGTAGTTCTAATCTAATCTCCGGTTTTGCTAAAAATTCTAGTTTGTCTAAGAGTATTTTCACCAAATGAAAAGAAACTGCGCTCCTACCAGCCTTATGCTAGGAAAATGCAACAAAACATCAAGATCAAAGTCCCATTCCATCGCGAAAGCAGTGAAGCCAGGCGCGAATCTAAAGAGTTTTTTTCGGGGGGGCCAGAAAATTTGAAAATCAATTAAAAATAAAGAAAAGGCTTAACAGATATGAACAATGATACTACGACATATTCTTCTTCAACAGATTGATCATGTTTGATCAGCTGTGATCTCCCTTATGAACTGCCTCCATTTTGTTCTGTCCTTTGTTTTTATTAGTGTTTCCGGTATGCTTTTTATTCCTGTAATTTGCTTGATATTGTCAAAATATTTCATTTTTTGTCGTCCTCTTGTTCGTTTGCCTTGCACCATCCCAGTCAACATTGAATTTTCCAACGAGTTGCTTCTTGCTATGTGTCCGAAATATCTCAATTTTCTGAGGTTAATGTTATTAATCAGACTCCATTTACGACTGATTTACTACGACATATACGATATGCTATAAAATAGACATTAAAAGAACCATTTTCATCAATTGTGATGCCGAGGGACTAATATCAGCTGTTTAGAAGCTTATCAAACCATTTGATGCGGAAACATACAATTTCTACAATTTTTCACAAAATTTCGGGGGGGGGGGCCCAGGCCCCCCCCCCATAAATCTGCGCCTGAGTGAAGCCATAAAAAACTTGATTAATTTATCAATTTACTTACGTCACAATGTTTATTATGCCGTATGTAGTTTTAGTGCTATGGTAGTGGAATGACATTTTTATCTGAATAGAAAAAATATGTGACAACTGCGTCAAACTAACTCTAATCTAGTTTAAATTCTACTCTAACTTGTGAAAACTTGAATAGCTCTAGTTATAGTCTAATTTCGAAAAGCTGAAAAAATTCCAGTTGACCAACATTGAATATTGTCTATAACTCGAATTCCAAAATCGCACATTTTTAAGTTACAAATCAAGTTTCAAAAAGCAGGATGTCACCACAAAAATATTCACTTGATGTTTAAACAACGTAAACAAATTGATTTTGCAACGATGTCCCATGAGGCTGCAAGGAAAGAATACATTCCTGAACAAGAATGCTCGAGCTTGTAAGTCGTTTCTCTGATTTCTGCAGGTTGGATATCTTCTTTTCAGTTTTAGTCAATTTCAGCGTTTGCCGATGTTGGATCAACGTAAAAAGGGACCGTTTTAAAGGGCTCTTTATGAAAAGGGCCGACTGTGTTTTTTCTTACAATAAGCTTTAATAATTAAACTCGCTTTTTGCACAAAAACGTTGATGAAGTATTTGCAGGTAGGCTACGAGTTCTTCAGTTTGATTTTGCAAAAACTAGTTTGTTAATTTGAGATGGAAATCAATCGCGAGGATAGCAAAACATGATGCGTTCCACTAGTGCAAATTAAGCTAAATTATCACCATCACTTTATACATCTTGTCATCATCATTATGTTCCTTCCTCGTATTGAGGGTTGGATACAATGCGCCATTGTTCTCGACCATGAGCTGTTCGTACTGCATTTTCGTAACTTAATTTTGTCCATTTTGTGATGTTTGTTGTCCAAATCATTCTTGGTCTGCCTTTGTTTCTTTTACCGTTTATCTTCCCTTCTATTAATCATCTTTGTAACGAGTTTGCCTTATTGTGTGTCCAAAATACTTCAATTTTCTTCGTTGGACTATTTGTGAGAGAATTTGCTTGAATTGAATTTGGAGAGTACTTCATCGTGATTGGTCTTTTGTTTCCATGAAATTTTTAACATTTGCCTGTATGTGATAGTTTAGCTTAATTTGCACCAGTGGAACGCATCATGTTATTTAACTATATCCCTGGTGAACAGCCTCATTAAATTTTCAGAGCAGCAAAACATTAACTTTTTTGTTTTGGAAGCTTGAAAGTTCATCAATTGTGTGAATACCAGCTCAGTGGCCGAGTGGCTTCATCTTCGGTGCTGGTAGATCTGAGCTCGATTCTAGGTCGGGTCAAACCAAAGACTTTAAAAACGGTACCGATTGTGTTCTCAGCTTGTGGGCCGCTAATTTCCACCTCTGGCCTTTCTAAACAGTAACATTGAAGATAATAGACAATAAGCTATGCATCAGTAAACAATTCAAAATCTACAAGCTACGAGAGACACATTGAGACAGTTGTTCTATATATATTTTCGTAGCAAACATGAAAAACGATACGAAGACTAAAAACACTTGTGCTTGAACCACATATAGACAGCTTAAAAGTCCCACTTATAAAAGATAACCTTCAAACGTCGATAAGAATGAATTTAACAGTTCATTGAACATTTTTGTATCAGTCATTTTATACATTGATGCAACGTCTGCAGCAGACGTATGTAAAAAGGACGATTCAATGTAAAAAGGGCTGATTTGCTAGCTGGGTATAGGTAAGTGGAAAGTCAGTTTCCGTTAATAGAACGTACAGTGCACGCTACAGCACAATAGCACAACATATCCATAGACATATTTTGAAAGGAATTCTTAATGCAATTTGACACCATCATAATAACGTGTCGATCAATTTTCGGGTTCACTAAACGAGCGAGACAGCAGCTAGATAATGAATAAAACACAACATTTATTTCGTCGGGTCAACGTTCACCAAAGTTGAGTTAATGTAATAGTATAAACGCTTGTGCTGGAGTTAGTGCTTGCATGTTACACCCAAGAAATTCAGTTCTTTAAACATCAATTCTACGCCAGTAGACATTCAATTGATGTAAAATAAATGGTTGTTGTATGGTGTAGCAGCTGCGCTTCTTAACAAACTTCTTCAACTTTCTTTGAAGTGCAGTTGTGTTGAAAGCAATGATAATTGCTAAGTAGCAAATGGTTAAGAAACCGAGCTTTAAAACAACAAAGAAACCTTCGGACTTTCCACATTAACTCAAGAAGTTGAGAAGGAGCGATCTTCTTGGCGTCAGCACTACCTGACTACTCACTGTAGAACAGCGAACATTGTGTTTCGCTGACCATACCGGTGTAGCCTCTACACTAGCCATTTATACTTTTCCCAAAAACATGTGTTTCTCGGCAGTCGAATGAAGCAAGAACTCAGCGATAACTCAGCTTAACACAAGAACATACGAACAATCGCTTTCTTGTTTTACATTAAAATAAATACGGTATGAGCGCCATTCTATTTTTTGGATAACTCTTGAAGGTATCAATATACCACAAATGGGCGCCAATAGCCATATTGACATGAACAATTACATTGTAGCCCATTACCAACCACCACGATCGGCACTGGTTACCCAACATGAAGAGAGTGAAGATGTAGATTAGTAGCTCAGCCAAATAATGAGGACAGGAAACGTATTCGAAAAGACCTCCTTTCGGTACACCATAATATTCCCTGTCGCTTTGAAACGTTCCATCTTTAAGTAGAGTACCTGCACTTTCTGAAATGAAAACGTTATTGATATTTTGCTTTGTACTTTAGACAAACTTGCAAAAACTGGTTCACATTGATACAATGTGTGCAGACGTTAAGTCATACTATATGTCATGAAACATCTACAGAGCGTTTAGCAGCTGTTGTAATTGTACTATACGTCCATGCCAACTACGTTTGTTCACCACAGTGTTACCTAAACTCATCTAAACCATTTTTAACAAGACTAAGCATAACTAGAAGGCTGCCGTTTAAAAATGTTTAGCTTGGCCAGGCTGGGAATCGAACCAGGGCCTCCAGATGTAGAAACAAGGGCACTGAGCAATCAGAAACTGAGCTGGTCAGCATAAAAGCTTACTGTTATTCTTCCTCAAGTCGCCAAAGATAACGTGTGATCTATGCTGAAGGTATGAAGCAAAACAAAAACCAATTATTCCGATCACGTGGTTCATTCGTAGCGTCCCGGATGGAAGCTTCTTTAGGGGCAGACACTCTGATATCAAGGTAGGCGTCTGAAACACAGACGTCAGAAAAATGAAAACCATAACTACTAGGACTGCTCGAAACAAAATTGTCTCTTCGAATAACTATGAAAATAAGGTAAGAACTTTCTCCGGCAAACATATATTGAACATTGCTTTGATGAGCTCTCCCAATTTTATGGACATTCATTGTTTGAAATATGAAGTTTGTTTTATTGAAAGGAAATTTTACTCTACTAAATACGCGATTCGATAAAAAAAAAAAAATCACATTTCAAAAACAAATATAATTCTTGTACCAAAGACAGGCAAGACGCAACAATACAACAGGGTTGTGCATTATAACAATATATCGTACATATTTACAAAATAGTTTTAACAGTCGAACGTTTTCGGCTTAACTTAAGCCCTCATCAGAAATCTGAAAATATTGATAAAATGCAATAAATTTCAACTTCTTGAAGGTCGCTAGCCAGCTGACTATAACCATCAAGAAATACGCAGCGATTAAAAGCAATAGTGTGGAAAACAGACAGAAAACAAATTACATTAGGAAAAGGCAACTGCGTAACTACAACAGATATTAAAATAAAATTATGTTTCGTTTGAAAATATTTTCGGAATATTTTGGTCCAACACTGAGCTTGAATATAGCTTGAATGTAATTAAAATTCTTTAACAAGCTAGTGATCCATGAACTAACACGAAGTAAGGTCAGTTACTTCAAACTTGCTTTATGTATTCGAGGATTTTCTTGACCTTTTGTGCCGAGTTAATTACGAAACAAAACAACAGCTTCTATCAAAAACGAAAGACTTTTCTTTCGAACTGCTTCATTCAAACAACAAAATGAACTCTTGCGCAGTAACCTTTGCCAAGTGCCAACCGTGGAATTGTGCTCAAATTACTCTTCTGGGAAACCGCAAACTCCTTTAGCTGAAGGTTTTGCATTCACCATTCGCATCGAATTACATCCAATCCATCAATAGATTGTGACGCTGCAGCTAAGTGCGATTAAGTGAAAAGTTTCCGCAACGTTCTGAAATCTGAAGCATTGAATTCTGAATTCAATGCTTCAGGTTGGATCATTAGATGCGACAAATGCGGATTTTTTTAAGCGGCCGAACTAAGCTAATAGTTTGATTACAAAATCGAGAATCAGTTTTCTCGAAGTTAATCGATGAATCACCTATCGGCAATTCTAATCAGTGGATTATGGTTGATGCATTCGAAACAAACTAATCTGTAAAAAGTTTTTTCATTAGCAAATTTCCTTAATCGGTGAATTAATCCACTGCTGGTACATCTAACCATTAGTCGCTCAATGCAATACTTCAAATCACCGTTTTAACAGTAGCTTACTATGTTCACGGAAGACTTCTTTTTAAAAAACGATACAGTTCAAATGGGTAATCAAACTTATGATATAACTTGCTATGACATACCAGCATGATATAGTAAACAAAACCCCAAACATATTGAATAATGTTCAACTTTGCTCTGCTGGAGAAGACACTAATGAACAAACAATCATATAGCCGCTTCATGGAGTGAACAGTGAGCATCGCCAGCACAAGCAGGACAGTTAATTGGTCGCCTGAAAGTGAAAACATGTTAGCTTTGAGGCGTTTACAAGCCAAAATAACATTTGAGATTTTCTTTGCTACAACTAAGCTTATCCCAGCCAGTAAATGAATCATTTTTTACATGGCTTTAACAGCTGCTGACGTAAACGTTTGCAGTTAATGTAAAAAGTAATTCGTTTGCAAGCTGGGACTACAATTTCAAGTTCTCCGATTACTTTAAAATAAAAGCAAGTACAGCATCAACCAAATTATACTACGCTGTATATAAAGAAGGTGGTTGCCTTAATAATTTCATTCCCGCGGACCCATACATTTCCACCCTTTTAAATTTCAAAACGATGCTTTTAGAGAACGTTCAAATATTACGTAACTCCTTCGAGGGGGAGGGGGGGTTTATGCAAAGCGTTACGTTAGCGTCACATCGGGGGGGAGGGGGTTCAAGTAAAACGTTACGTAACGCTTTCGAGTACGGAATGGTAGTTTTTTGTGCTGAATTCGTAGTGAAAAAACGTTACATGGGGGAGGGGGGGTTGAAAAAAATGTTACGTTGGCGTTACATGGGGGAGGGGAGGTCAAAAATTCGGAAAAAAGCGTTACATAATATTTGAACGTTCCCTTACTACTCTTCTTGCTTTTACTACTCTTTTTATTCGTAGTGATCTTTTAGATTACGTAACTAACTGTTATCGCAATTCTAGATCTCCTATTAGAATCTAGGGCATCTGCTTGACTCGAAGATCCAGCATGGTCTCTTCGCAGATTCCCGTTGCTGGGAATTCCTTTTTTATTGCTGTATTTATTGTACTATATTTACCTACAACGAAATAAATAAATCAATCAATCAATCTTCGGGCAATCAATTTTGCGAGCATTACCATTTTTGTTGCACTGTAGCCTACAATCATACAAAAACATATCTTTAAAATCATGAGTTAAATACTACGTGACGAGTATACCATGCCATGATTTAAGACAGTGGTTCTCAACCGGGGTGCCATTTACGTTTTGCAAGGGTGAGCAGGTTATCAAATATGCGCTCAGACATTGAAAGGATTTGCGCTAAAACTCAGCACAAATTTCGCACTGACTTTGTTTGAAATGAACTTCATTAAATTGTACATGATATGATACGGAGCTGTAGTTAATTTTTTTTTTGCGAAAACACTTTTCAAAATTATTTTTATTTAATGCAGAAACTTTTTGGTTTGACTGTGGGTGCCGCCAAATTATTTGGTTGTTTGCAGGGTGCCGTAAGACGAAAAAGTTTGAGAGCCACTGGTTTAAGGCACATGCGGCCCGCGGGCCAAATGTGATCAGCGAAGCGAAAATATGTGGCCCAAGACAGGCTTTGATTTCTGGTCTGCGCCGCGAACACTTGGAAATGAAAAATATTGGTCAATGAGAAATGCAAGCTTTTGCCCGTGGTCTGACCAGGATACGTATATTTCACCCGGCAGTATGAAAGGTTGCACACACCTGGTTTAAGCTTTAAAATTAAATTAAAATTATCAATTGATGTCTCTGTTAGGCTTCGGTTCGAAAAAGAAACTACTTTTTTTTCTCGCTACCCAGTCAAGTCAACCTATAGCATGAGTTATGTCATGTCTCAGTGGTTTGAAATGCTCCACTTAATGTTAAGTCATAGACAAACAAAACAAAGTAACCTTTGCGGGTTTAACATGCCGAATTACACATACGTTACACATACTTACATTGGACGTACATCGACACGTACATGTGTCTTCATGTTCTTGTATCACGTGTTCAGTTTGTGCTTTTTAGTCCAAAGTGTCGTTACAGTTATATTGCATAGTTAGATTTATCTTACGATTTTCATTTTACGTCTATTGAAGATTGACATAATTCCTGATGGGGACACAAGTACGCGTCGAAAACGTTTGAGTTGATTTTTTTTTTAATTATGTTATATCTCTGTGTAATACAGCCTGTTAAACTCGCTAAGGTTACTTTGTGTAGTAGCCTATGGTTCAACCATGGCGGTTCAACAAAGCAAACTCTCTACCAAAGCTTTAATGTTAAATCGTCCATTACAAAACATTGGTCAAAACATCGATAAGTCCAACGCTTGGTTGGTTTGAATCTTTATCCTCGAACTGATAAAGCCTGATAGATTTTTCATGGCAGTTTCGCATATACGGTACTTGTAGAGGCTTACATCTTTTCCTCTTGTTGTTGTCTATGAATTTATGGTACTCGAACATTTTGCTGAAAGACATTTTGCCAAAAGGACATTTTGCCGAAACACATTTTGCTGAATGGACATTTTGCCGAAACTCATTTTTGTGTTATATGTATCGATATTCTCCACAATGTGTTTTAGTCTATCGTTCACAACCTTAGTCCTTTAGGCAATTTGTCCATTCGGCAAAATGTCTCGGCAAAATGTCCTTTCGGCAAAATGTCCGCGCACGGAATTTATCCACTAGGTGTTGCTGAATGAAGAGCAGTCCTGAAATGCGTTGCTCATGCGATTTTCGCTTCCAACAGATCGACCTTCAGTCAAATTTTAAGCTTGTCATGGCCTGTGTATAAAGGTCGCTATGATCTCACCTTTGGGGTATGATGTCGCATGAAGTGAAAAAAGATCAGCGATCCAACTTTCCTCAATAAATCCATAACACAGACCAATCACAGTGCACAAACACACCATGTTCCATATGGAAGCTACGATGTAGTAGTGAGTAAAAAATCTGCATTCAACATATCTCTTACAATACCCATACGCATATGACCCACACAACTTCTATAGCATGGTATATACTGTTCGCATTGCAAGCATATTGACAATGATTCATAATTTCATCAGAAATATAGAAAACTTGTAACGTATTCGATCTACCTGTTCTAATGGCATGTTACCGCACTGCATATAAAATAGGATACTTGCCTTTTAGGGACATCAAGTCTGCTGAAAATAGTTTTAGATTTCCCATATTCCAGTACAAATCTAAGAAATCTTGCTACAGCATTTCGGGATTCCAAAACATACGTGGAGAGGTAGCCAGACGTCAACAATAGAATCATGATGACCCATGCTGCGTTTGGAATTGTGATGGGAAAAGCGAATATGTAATCATATGTAGAATAGTCCATATTTCTCCATTCGTTCACTAATTGCACAACACACTACCAAATTTGACAACAGGATTTCAGTGTAGTCCTGCACTTTAAATCATAAAACAATTTCTGGTGTCTGGTGACAAACAATACTAGGTGAAATTATTTAATTAAAGTTTCATTACAAAGCTAATGCTGCAATGTTTTAATCTTTTTTGCAAGTAATCAAAGTATCCAGTAATTAACGTCAGCTCGACATACGAGCGTTGACAGGGGGCGTCCAGGGGTTAGGCTCCTTTTAGATCCAGCCTGGGGTCCGGAACGTTTCCAGGTTACCTAAAAACTTGAAAGGAAAACACCTATTCTTCAGATAGGCTATAATTATGTTCGCACTAAATCTACATATTTTTAAGCAACTGCTGCTTTTAGGGGAAGAACAATTTATTTTTGAATATGTGGACGAATCTTAGCAAAGCAGTTATTGACATGCTTGAGGGTGGACGAAACTTGACTTCCTCGCCTTCCTTTCAACTTAATGTAAAACTTCACTCACCATGACAAACCCGGCGATGGTTAAACATCGTGCGTAAGATTGCTTCAAAAACTATGGCCGAAAAAACACTTGTGTTGCGTAATATGACATTCAACTGATATGTCTAAACTTTTCAAACTAAGAAGATTATAAACTTAAACCTTCGGATTTAACTGAATAATGCTTTCCTTAGGCTTTATCATCTGACACCAGCACCAATCAAGTGCCAATCTGCAGTCATTTTAGAACTAGACTGGTAATTAAACTGAAAGTCAGCTCAGGGGCGGATCTAGGTATTCACGTTAGGGGGGGCGATGTCATTGACATTCAGGCAAGTGATCAGCCAGGCACAAACAACGACGGGGGTCTCCCCTAGAAAATTTAGATCGAGTTTGATGCGTTGAGAGCATTTCGAACACAAATTATGAGAAATTGAAATTCTAAACTTAAAAAATCTTCAACAATGCTGTTGTTTAACAAAGGGAGGGATGAAGAGCTGATATGCCCTTGCCATGTCAAGTTGAAGCCAGCCTGAGCAACCTAGCCGCATTTATAGTTGAGACTGAAGGTTTCATTCTTGATTGTTTCACGGCAATTTAAAAATTGACCTTGGAATGATAATAACAGGTAATTCTGTCTTCCCAATATTGATACAAACATTGAGGTCATAGCCGTAGGAGATGGGGGAGCAGGGAGGGCGATCGCCCCACCGCTGAAATAAAACATCGCTAATTTGGGCAAAAAATGTCCAGTTATTTGGGCAAATCAATCTTTCCATATTTCGACATTTTACAAGTTTAAGAACTTTGCATAATTATTATAATTTATGAGATTGCCAAGTTGATGCCTGTGGAGTTATTAGACTACACTACCTCAGCAATTGAGTAATGTTACTTTTCTGAAAGCAGTTTTGCAAAGACAAAATTTGGGCAAATTTTGAAACATTTGGGCAAATTTTGTTTGCCCCCCCAAAAGATTTTATTCTCATACGGCTATGATTGAGGTTATAGACTTACTGTATAACTTCGAGGTTTTATTCCTCTGACCAGTTTTAAATTGTTATAAAGAGCAATGAGGAAAGGTTATACATAGGCTACACTCAACATATTGAGTAACAAAAGTGGGGGCCAGGTCAAAACACTGGGTCATGTTTCACCCCGTAGAATCGCCACTATAGGCTAGGTATCGATTGTAATTTTTTATTTTGGACCAGCGAAACACTACAATTTGTACAATAGAATGGCTGGCAGTAAAACATAGTTAGAATGGCTGGCAGTAAACCAAAAGATATAGTCCTCCTTAAAACGTGTCATGCACGGTCGCTGCACCAGACAAAAAAGAAACTAACAATAACAGAAACAACTATTTCTGTAAACTTCACAAATAAAACGAAAATAAAAAGCTACTTTGCCGGTAAGGGTAATACTAACATGTGTCGTAGGCCTACCTTTGACTACAACACTAAGTCAAGTTTACGGCTTCTACTGTTGGCAAATCGATTTATCACAGAGTCTGTGTCAATTAAAATGTCTCGATGCTGGTATAGTAAGGCCAATCCATTCAGTCTTTCCTCGCCGATGTTGTTCCTCAGCCAGGTTTTCAACAACCGAAGAGATGAAAAGCTTCTTTCGGCTGATGCTACGCTGACTGGCAAGGTTAGCCTAATAGTATTTTTAGAAGAGAGTTTACGATTGTGTACACATTTTCATCATACGGTTGTAAAGCTTCTTCCGCAGTCATCGGTATAAGACTGCAGCAGTCGCCGGAACAGTTTTATTTTCCCACTTCTCCTTCCATAGTTGGATCTCTGAACCTAGTGCAGATTCCACACTATATATATGACGTAACAAGCCGTTGTAGGCATTGCAAATGACTTTTGTCAATGTTATTTTATTATTATTATTTATTTGCGTCAAACAAAGTTGTCCATATCCAAAACAAAAACAACGAAATAATACACCAACTGCAAATGCATAAAAGTCACAGAGAGCCACTTTGGATGCCGTCGGTTTAAAAGCTCACTAGCCTAAATGGGCTATCTACTATTACAAATTTATATACAATGAGCGTTGGAAGAATTGAAAGTATTCAGAACGATAAAAACAATCAGATGACATCATGTCTGATATAAAGCGATTTGAGGAGTGAATGCAACGGTTGATAAACGAAATTTTTTTCCTCAATAAAGCATCAATTATCGGGTCGGTAGCCTACTTAAGCAATTTCGTGGTAGCAATGATGTTAAGTGTCAAGATGCTAAAGTCTCATTGAACAAAACTGAGCTTTGCTGTTTCTAGATGCAATTTCAAGGTGGAATTGCAATGGTTTTAGTTCCACGTCTGACCGTCAAAGTTGCCAATAACCTGCTTTGTCAACCAACTTATCTAGGCTAAGGGATTTATCGCTATGCTCTACAGTGCCGGCAAAAAGTTTAGAAACTTTTTTAAATTTAGTAATTTCGTTCGGTAATTAGACTCTGCGACGAAATAATAGCCTTATACTATGTTATTATTATAACCTACCCTAGCCTAACCTAATCTTTGAACATGACGAAAGACTTACTCAGCAATGCTTTCGATATGTTGTTTTCCATATCGTATACGGTACATATAAATGAAGAATAAAGCTACTTTCTTGGGTTTTAGGGGGGCGATCGCCCCAATCGCCCCCTCTGGATCCGCCCCTGAGTCAGCTTAACACATGAAGTAAATTCTAGGTGAGTGATAAATATTAGCAAGCACCCACTCATCAAATGATATTATAAGTTATTTAACTCAACACTAAAACAACAAATACAGCTCAAGGCACTTCGGCTGCGGTTCATTCCAAGCAAAATTTTCAGTTCATCTCAATTGTACTGTAATGTGTTCAACCGAGTAAAGATGATTCGATTTTTCAATAGCTCAATGACGTGTTTGCAAAAGCGGTTTGTTAAGAGTAATTAAAGAAACCACAAAACGATTTTTACATATTGACAATGAAATATTATCTTTTCAAATACGATGTAACGATCACTACTCGACTCGAACTGTGATAATGTATAATTGAGCTCACAAGTTACAATCTTATGTAGCAGACTGCTGTGAAGGTTAATTTAATAACGTTATAGGTTAGGCTATACATCGAATCACATTTAGAGCAAAGTAACCTAATTAATAAAACAAACTGTTGCCTTAGGGTAGTTGCTCTTGTAACCGAGGTGTGCGTGAACGGCTTCATACTCTTCGGTGCTCATGACCTACAAAATAGTTTCAGGGGAAAAGGGAACATGTCACTCTGATTTTGTAGACTAGAACCAGGGGGGATCTAGCAAGTAGCCTTAGAGGGGGGCAACTTCAACAAAATACAATAATGTGTCGGTTTACATCAATTCAACCTTGCAAAGAAACCGTAAATGAATAAGAAGAGGCGATCTCCCCCCCCCCCCCCCCCCCCAGTTCCGCCACGGACTAGAACTAGCTAGAAAGTACACATGTAATTAGCACAACACACAATGATACCATGTAACTTCATCAAACAAAGTTTTTCCCATGCAAAGTTTCTTTGCTAATAAAGTTGTCTCACGTGCAATCAATGGGGTTTCCTGAGTGACGACCTTTCACTGCAGTACCTAACCTTTTCGTGACAACGAAGCACATTTTTGAATCGCGACGGCTAAATCTAAGCGGAATAGTTGCATAACCCCACATTCATTAATTAAAGCAAAATATTTTATCTTAGCAGAACAGCAACACCCTAAAAAGACAAACATTTAAAACCAAATCCCAGCTGAACGCATCTAGTTGATAGTTCTAAAAGCAGCTTCGACGTTGTAGCAATATTGTCAACCAAATGACATCCGAGCAAAATCTACCAATTGGCTGCTTTCTGGTAGGCCTACTCACAAACTAACTACACTCCCTCACATGAGCTCATCTGTAATATCAAGTTCTCAATTCTGGCCTGCGCCTTGCCTAGGCTAATCTTGAAATGTTTTTGTCATAAAGATTTAAATTTGAATCCTAAACCAAAGCAAAGCTTCGTGCTGACATTCAACCTTCTTACATGCAAGTACAGTTAAACTAATATGTCTATACACGTTTATGACAAAACCGTTCACTTATTGTGCTATTAGTGACGAAACAAACTGAATATCTTTTATTTATACTCAGGCTAATTATAAGTGAGAGAGAGAAACCTTTCGAATTGGTTGACAACGATTTAAGTCTATAAAAAACTTGAAGGGCAACGTAACAAGAGTTGTTCAGGCGCCTCAACAAACGCATTTAAATCAGTGGGCCTACACCTCGTCTAATAATGCTTTTTGCGCAAGACTGCTTGACACACTGTATACAGATTACAGAAGTGTTGACAGGGAATTCATAAAGGATGTTTAAACCTCGTCGATGCCAAAATTAGTCTCACTATGATGGCCTGCACACTTCCGCACATGATGAAAGAACCGCGTTTAATTTTAACCCACAGTTGGATGCAATATTATACCGAGACAGAAAAGTGACTGTGAATCAACGTCAAAACATGTCGAATACCGGTACACTAGACTACTTATCTCCGGTTATTCCTTTTTGCAAAAAACTTCAAGCTTTTCACTAGACCTGTTGAATTTTATTCACAGTAGGGTTCCCAATAAAATAAAAATGATTAATCAGTATCAGTTTTGCTACAACTGCAAATAACTCAGCTGCCAATTTGGACAATTGCTCATGCATTAGTGAAAAGCAGCGGGACGAGCTGCGAGCACTTTACCGGCTGCAGAGCAACATTGAGTTACCTAGCTACTTCAAATCTCAAGAAGGAAATTGGCACAGCCTCGGGCAAACCAATAACCGCACGCAATAACTTCGGAAAAGCGTAATGTCGGTGTTGTTTTTTCTTTATTGCTGGGTCATTTGCAGCAAACCGCCAACGCATTAGGCTTCTCAAAACAATATTACGTCATGAAAATATTTTGCATTCTTGCTGCCATGCTTCAGGAAATAAATAGGGGAATGCCCCAGGACACTTTAGAGATTTCTTTTAAGCTCCTAATCTTTCTCCACATCGAAGAACAGGATGTAGGCTTGAACAATAAACATTGCATTGCAAAAAAACGAAATAGGTCAAAAAAGTATCAGATTCAACAAATCAAATTAGTTCTTTCTTACATTGACTCAACGTCTGTTGACGCAAGGTATGTTTATTTCAGCATCATCAACACTTTTTTGTAGTTTTAACAAAACCCATAAATTTAATACTGAAAAGTTTGGGTGTTCATCAGGACAATTATCGTTTCTAGCACTAGTTGCTACGTTCATCTGATGTCAGTGAAGCAATAAACCATCTTGTTTGTTGTTAATTTTACTTTCAATTTCATCAGATGAACGTAGCAACTAGTGCTAGAAACCCATAAATTTAGTCAACACTTCACTACCCATTTTATAACTTTCTACACTACTGTAATTCGGCTTTTGCCAGAGTTTATAATAGGTTCGCTTCTTTCAAGTGGCAGGAGCGAAGTCCCTGAATATATCATATTTCAGCAATCAGCACTCTCCCTTCCGAAATATTTTTAATAAACATTTCACACTCTGAATACGGTACTAAAAAGTTTGGGTGTTCATCAGGACAATTTTGTAGCACTAGCTGCAACGTTCATCTGATGAGATTGAAAATCCCTGGATTGAAAGTAAAAGCATATTCGTACAACTCATAAAAAAATATATTCGCTCTGAAAATGCGCATTGTTATGGTGCGCGAAACGTCAGTGAAGCAATAAACCATCCTGTTTATTGTTGCTTTTACTTTCAATCTCATCAGATAAACGTTGCAACTAGTGCTACACACGATTTCACACTCTGTTATAGCATCATTTGACAAAGTTTTACTATCGGTTTAGACTGAAAGTGCTCTCTGAATGTGCCGTTTCAAGGTATTTTTTCAAAATATTCTGGGCCTGACCCCCACGTGGGTGCTCCACCTTCGGTGACTCGCTGCTGGGCTTAGCTACTCACATGAGCAAAAATACTTTTTAGCCCCCGCTAAAATTTTATGCTGGCTACGCCTCTGGAGGTGTCAGGCCCGGATTTAGGGGGAACAGTTGCCCCGGGCCCCCCGACTTTTGAAGGGCTCTCCTATGTGGAAAAAATGTGATTTTGTGTTATTTTTTTCCTTTTGGCCTTTAAAGTTTCTGCAAAATGCTGTGCAGTACTGGACTGATGCTACTGTAGACGTAGAGATGGTTTTTCGCGCCGTAGGCTTGAAAAAAATTTTTGCACGGGGGCCTCCCCGATCTAAAAGTGCCCCGGGCCCCCCATCAGCTAAATCCGGCCCTGGGAGGTGTGGTATCTTTGTTGTCATCATCAGGTTCCTTCCTCTCGTCGAGGGTTGGAAATAATGAAACGCAAAATATTTGTGTTTCGAGATATTCTAATTGCATTTTGTAGTCAAATCCTGCCTTCGGCACGCTCTAACCCACCCCCACGAGTTTTATCGCTTCCCTTGCTCAACCCACCAGGATACGCCACTGGATCTACCGGTCATGTGGCCCACGGCGAATAAACCCAGTTAAATTCTTTCTTATAATCTGTTAGGAATCCTATACTTTTAATTTAAGGCAGATCACGGGCAGATGTTAAATTTCCGAATTTTAGATGACTGAATCGATACTAATTAGTTACTAATAACCACTTGTTTCACTGAAACCAATAATCAATCTGCAAAATCGAGAGTTTTATAAAGACATGTTGTATTTCTCCTCAACAAAGGCTACAAAACAAAAATATAGGCTTCTTTCGGCCTTCCCAAACCAAAAAATGGAAAATTTGTGGCATTTACTGCACAAGGCTTGGTTTGACATCGACCACCATGCAAAATAACAAAAATCAACAAGACGCAGCACAAATCACTGAGAGTTGTGTTTTTGTTTTGTTGATTTGCTTTATTGAACTTTCACATTTGTGTTCACCGACGATCAGAAACTATAACCCAGACAGCAAAATCACTGAGAAAGTAACTCTAAAATCAATGAAAATCCTAAGTTAACTTCATGTTGCACTGCTAGTGAAACGAAATCCATGTTTTCAGTTGTAAAACACAACCAAGTATTTAAAGCCGTGTCTGTGTCTGAAACATGTAAAATTGACGAAACATAACCTTTGTGTACTCAAGGTTAGAGTCGTTCCCACACTTGACACTAAGCATTAGCGGGATGAGAAGACAAAGTTTTCTTTGTACTAAGCCGTCGGCACAAACGATAGTAGGGTGGCAAGTTCCTTTCTCAGCCGCCTTTCCTTCAGCAACTACGTCTATACCCAATTTATTACACCTTAGGTAGAAGCAGGGGCTCCGAGAGGGGGGGGAAGTCGGGCAAGTTTCCCCCCTAGCAAAACAGTGTAAAGGAAAAACGAGTAGTTTTTTGTTTTTGCACTTTTGAGGAGGGCCCATTTTAACTACTAAAATAAAAAAATGTACCAACTCAGAAACAAACAAATTCTTAAATGCAGTGCGTAGTTCCAAGTATTTCTCCATTATTGTAAATGTCACTCCAGATGCTTCTTATCAAGAACAAATCATTTTCGTGTTAATGTAGGCGATGTTGAACAGCTTCAAGAAGTAAAATCTAAAGCTGAAAGGATTTCTGTATCACTGAACGGTTTCAATTATATTGATAGTTTCAACTTGAAAACTGGTGTTGTTTCAGCAAAGCGTGAACTATTTTTGCTTGACAACTGAACCTTAACTTCAAAATCTGCCTTGGCCAGGCATATGAGGTTGTATCCAACACATCTGGGAAACTGGAAGGTGTCAGTCCAAGCACGATTAAAGAATAGTGAACCCTGCATATATTTTGTTTATGTTGTTGCTGCTTAAATCTAGCTGGAGTTCATAGTGTTGCCTACAGCGTTGTTCAAATGTCATATCATTTCTAGAGTAATTGATCAACTGTAAGCTCGTGGCATCCTTAAAGTTATAGCCCAGTCAGAGGAAAAATTCTGAAGTCTAAAGAAAGCTGTCCTGTCATCTTTGCAAAGAAAATTGACTTCGAGAAGATAATCAAGGCATGGCGCAGTAAAACCCAATGCTTTACATTACCCTTTGAAATTAAAGCTCTAAAGACGTTACTTAAATGCATCAAGTTGGAACCAAAAAGACCCTGATCGGAAGCTGAGTCAACGCTAAAGTAGCCTATCACAACTAGCAGTTTTAAATTTGTGACTGCTTTGTATTGTGTGGATTACAGTCCTAAACAAGATTCACTGATGAATTTAATGAAATTAAAGAAAGATGTAATCTAAGTAAGAGAAAGCTGAGAAGAGTAGGCTACTACTATAAGTGCAAGCTAAAGTTGTCTGTAGCAATTATAAAAAGATTTTCTTTTCCTGAGGACAGAACGCTTTTATAACTCCACTTAACTAGCTGAATCATTCAAACGAACTGTAGGGCCTATTCTACAATATACTGCAAAAGATTCGCTAGTTATTGGAATTGACAAATGTATCAACAAACTGAAACATATCGTCGATGAGTTTGAAGTTCCATGAAAATTTCATCTTGTGTCTGATTTGCAGTTGCAGGCATGTGGAACAAATTTAAACCATTTGTACAACAATGACATTTTTCAAGACATTTTGGATGAGTTGGTACTTTTGACAGAAAGCTACACAGCAAACTTCAGCTGCAAACCAGAACGAACCACTACATAATCTCTACACAAGAAAACCATTGATTGCAACTTTGAAATCGATACTAATTAGATACTAATAATCACTTGTTTCATTGAAACCAATAATCAATCTGCAAAATCGAGAGTTTTATAAAGACATGTTGTATTTCACCTCAACAAAGGCTACAAAACAAAAATATAGGCTTCTTTCGGCCTTCCCAAACCAAAAAATAGAAAATTTGTGGCATTTATTGCACAAGGCTTGGTTTGACATCAGCCACCATGCAAAACAAAAATCAACAAAACGCAGCACAAATCACTTGTTGTGGTGATTTGCTTTATTGATAAGAACTTTCACATTTGTGTTCACCGACAAGAAATTATAACCCAGACAGCAAAATCTGTCATTTTTACATTGATTCAACGTCTGCAGAAGTTGAATAAGTGTACAATGACGAATTTTGCTGTCTGGGAATAAGCCACAACCTCATGTAAAATCCTGGTATTACTTCAACACCAAATAGACGTTCTTAAAAACAGTTAGACACACTCATAGTCATTTCAAAGCACGAAATACACTGTGAAAGTGACAATAAAATCAGTGAAAATCCCAAGTTAACGTTAAGCCCTTCATATTGCACTGTTGGTGAAAGGAAATCCATCTTTTCAGTTGTAAACACAACCCGGTATTTAAAGCCGTGTCTAAAACATGTAAAATTGACGAAACATTATTATTGTGTACTCAAGGTTAAGGTCATTCCCACACTTGACACTAAGCATCAGGGGGGTGAGAAGAGAATTCTTTGTACTAAGCCGTTGGTACTAACGAGAGATAGTAGGGTGAGTGACCCGTTCTCTTCTCTCAGCCACCTTTCTTTCAGCAATTACGTCTATACCCAATTTATTACACCTTAGGTAGAAGTGAGCGAATTATTATTAACAACTAGCTTAAGCCAGGAGTCGAACCAGGATCTCGTGATTGGAAAGCGAGCACAATATTCTCCGTGACATTCCAACACATGGGGGTGAATCTCTTCAGTTTTAGGAGGTAAACCATTTGCAACAGCTGACAATGTGTTCTGCTGAGTGAAAAGTTTAGCGACAAAGCCGCTGGTTTTACCGTTCTTATAACGGCCGATTTGAGTAGACTGCATGGGAAATTTGGCAATCTTGTTCGATAAGGGATGAAGTGTGCAGCAAAGGTTAAAAACCGCTGTAACATACGAATAAAAAACCCCATGGTCCCAAAGACAACAAAAAACAAATACGCAACTCAACAGGCCAACGGCCGTTGGGGCATACATAAATTATAATAAGCTTTTTGGTTCCAGAAGCTTCCAGATTTCCATCCGCACCAGCCTTTATCTTGTATTGTCTTTAAGTCATCGGCGCCGGTGTAGTGAGGATCGAGAATCAGAAACATCGTTTCCCCAATTGTCTCGCTGAAGCAGACACCGAGAATAGTATGCGCAAGTACGCCACCACCTGGACAGAGTGTAATTGTTTGAAGTTTTTGAATTAGATGCGTTCGTCGTCGTCGTGTGAGCCTCTGGGGCAGAGGGTCTATCCTTTTACCACCCCAGATTCACGATGTTTTGCGTTAAGTACGTCAGGCAGTTTGCCATTACTGGGGTTTGAACCATTACACATGACCAATTGACCATAGAATTAACAAGGAGGGAAGAGTAACAAAAGCGGCAAGAAAAAAAGTTTGGGTTTCGAAAACTTGAAATTAATATTTCTTGATCACCTCCAAGGGTTAAGGGGACGTGAGGGTTTGTAAAGCCATTAAGACCCCAATCGAACGAAATTACCCTCTCTCGGATTGAACGGAATATAGTGCAGTTAACAACAGCTTTATGGTCTTGAGACGTGGGCGAGTGAATAAGAGCGGCATACTGCACACAGTAGTACAATCTAGGCGAAGGTTCGATTCCCACTCAAGTCGGAGAAGTCCACAATTCCCATCGTTGGAAGTTGGATTCCCGCTCGACACATGGATATACACCACTGATGATCCAAACAAGGGTGAAATTAGAGTAGGAGTCTTCCGTTTTGGTTCGATCGGGCTCTTAATGTTATGTGCAATGATTTACCTTACTGGAGACGATACACTAAAATCACAGTAAGTGAAAATACATGAATTGACCAAAGTACCTATCATGACAGGTGACCCGTGTTTCGTGAAGTGTCGCGATAATTCCCTTCCATGGTTCACAAGGTCAGCCCCTACACTGACGTAGGTGATCTTTGATGTGACGCCGATGTATTCGTTCAGTACGTTGCTGACTTCAATTGATCCGATCCACTTCTTACTGCCTACGAATCCTTTAGGCTTGTCTTTGATTTTAACCAAAATCTGGAAATCACATCGATGAATTACGTTGCCGAAAGTTCCAAGAAAGTAATGCTAATGTGAATTAGAAGACAATATTTTTAAAGCGTTGAAAGCAATACATGTACGCGACACAACGTTATTAAACCTATAGTTAGTTAAGCAGAGCGAAAATTATTCCGCAAGGTCCGGTGAAAAGTTAACTGTTGTACCGCAAACATTCAAACAAAAACCATAAAGTTTTGCGTAAGTTTGACTTGTATTTAAATTCATCATGAACAAATTAAGCAAAATCTTTTCTTTTCTATGTAAACCACAAGAATCTACTACTACTACAAAATATCGTAAAAGCGCAAGTGATCAACTGCAGACAAGCATATCTATGCTTTGCATTGGATTAATACAATTCAGTTACCTGTTGTATTTCCTTGTGCGAGGGAGTACGTAGATCCGTGTACCCCTGATGACGAAACCACGATACCAAGGTCTGTAGCGACCTATACGAGCACCCCCACCCTGCATCATTGCAGTTGTCCTGATTGTAATGGTGGTAGTCGTACTGCCCGTGCACCGTGAAAGTCTAAAAGCAATTAGTTGTTGCTTCAGGCCGCTACAACATAGGACATAAAATGAAACGTCACTAAAATAAGGATTCAACTTTTCTTTTTTTTGTTTGATCTCAGCACAATCAGGAATGAGCCATGTGCAAAGTAATGCAAAATCAACCACAAATTGTCATTGTAATATTTTCTGCGGTTTTACTTGCCGACTGTACTAGTTAATAAATTATTTTATGACAGCAGAACTCAGTTTTCTTTATTACATCACAACTATTCGTCGTTCCGCAACACATGTTACTCTGTTACTGAAATAAATTCTATCATGGTGAAAGGTTTCGTGCAATGAGTGAAAAGTCGAATCAGACTACGACAGGTATCCAAAAAGTTACATTTTTGTCAATACTTAAACCGCAAGAAAACTATACTCCTCAGACAAATTTGCCGTCTGGCAACACGGCATCAACAACACTGATAGATTGATTATTATTATTTTTAGAATCAACATTACCTAAATTGACACAATGTGACATTTTACTGAACGGGAACATTAATTTGATTACATTGCATGTTCCCGAGTGACATAAGTGAAAGTGATTGAGTATTTCTTTGAAAATATACATGAGGCCTACGAACAAACTAAACAATATCAATAAAATATCAAACCTAAAATATAGAAACTAATTCCATGATCCCATCTTAACTTTTTAAACTATACATTTGACTTCCAGTGTGCAAAATTTCCAACTTCTTCTTCGTCGTATGAGCTTTCTTCCGGACTATATGTTTGGGCATGAAGTCATCAGCCACTCGACAGTCTCGCCATCCAGGGCCTTCAGTCCAAGCGCTCCATGTGGTGGTTAATGGATTGGGCAGTCATGGACGACATGGTCTACTGTCTGGTCTGTGGCACCACACTCGCATTCCGGTGAGGGAGCCAGGCCCCATCTGCACATGTCTGAACGAAAGCGACCGACGCCGGTTCGTAGGCGGTTAAACCGGACCCACGCAAGTCTTGCGAGGGACATTCCCGGAGGGTGGGGATCGACGTCGGGTAGGAAATCACGGAGTCGAGAGGTGTTGTTTTGCCACTCCGTGTTCCATGTGTAGTTCCTCCAGTGTGCCGCACTTATTCCAAGATCTTCAACGTTGTTCAGAAGCTGTCGTGCGGCGGGCACAAATGGGCGTCTTGATTTCAGTCGCTGCTGTCCTCCAGGTAGGCGCTGGAATGTACTGTGGAGGAGGTGGTCGGGGTCCAGTGCGCGACGAGCAAGGGAAATCATGGCTCCTTTACGGCGAAGCTCAGCAGGTTGGATGCCTGCAATGATGGGAAGGCAGTCCGTTGGAGTGGAACGCAGGCATCCAGTCACAGTGCGTAGTGCGTCGTTGATGGCGGTGTCAATGTGGCGGGTGTGAGAGCTGCGGCACCACACTGGTGCGCAGTACTCGGCGGTAGAATGGACGAGAGCCAAGGTAGCTGTGCGAAGGGTTTTCGCGTCAGCTCCCCAGCCGGAACCCGCCAGCCGAATTTCCAACTAAGTTTTAGCAATGCAGACGAAATGAAAGCTTTCAATCGTTTACTAAACTATAAGTAATGCTTCTCTATTGTTTAGGCTTAACGCTCAAAAAATTGATTCAATACAAACTAACGTGGCCGTCTGCCATAGTGGGACTCTTTACTCCTATGTGGGGATTCAGTATCAACTTCTGTTTAGTCGCCCCAACAGATAGATAACTTGCAATCGTGCGGCGAAATATCGGCCTTGTGGGAGGTTCCAGGAATGTGTTGTGAAGGACGTCCTGCGTAGAAGTGATTGGTGAAAAACAACTCCAACATTATTCGAGAACCTACGTACATATTCACAACTTGGTTAAAAAGTTGAATTTCAGCCTTCTGAAACTGATATCACAAAAATAAGCACTTTTACAGCTCATATCTTTGCAACTCAAAAATCAAATCTATCAAATCAATGTAAAAAGACCCATTTTCTGTCTAGGGTAGGCTAGTGCCCACCTTCCTGTAATCTGCTAGCTGGTCGTCGGTTTTGTTGGCAGGAAGGCATGCGGAGACGGGGTGGCACCATCCATTCAAGATAAAGTGAAAGTGTTCTGGAATCCCCATGCTTGTAACATTGTAATCATAATTATCGATGACAGATTTCTTCATCAAATGCAGTTGTCGGTGGAGAGATAGCTTCAAGGAGTTGGCAACTCTGTAATGACATAATGAGCCTGAGGGTGAAGAGCGATATTCAAGGAGTGGAGTTGGGACCCATTGTACGATAAACATTTTGAGTTTGGAGTACTGCTTTATCATCCTGCGTTTAATCAGAGCATAATCTTGATCAGTGACGTTCGGTGGCTTAAACTGTTGGGAAAGCAACTTGGAAATATGCTGCAGCAAGGTAGTAGGCACAAAGGGCGTAACTGTCGGGCGAAGCCCGAAGGCAACACTTCCAGCGGGGGGTCTGGGAGGCCTCCACCAAAAATTTTTGAAAAACACTTCCAATTTGGTGCGCTCTGAGAGGATTTCCAAAACAAATCAAAATAAAAATCTGTCAAATTGTGCTTCGCCTATGTCGTGATCATACATCCATTTAATGTTTAGAAGTCATAAACAATCTTAATTTTAACGTTCAGGACCAAAATCCAGTGTTAGACATGGAATAATAGTTGTCTAAATATTTAATTCGTCATGAATGTTCATTCTCAGATATTCAGTTAGGCCTACGCCCTACACTACAAAAACTAACACTTAGGCCTAAACATTACAATCGCAAGCAATTTGTACAAAAAGCTGGATAAGTTTGCCTACTGCGTATAGAAGCTTAACGAACTAAATATTGCATCCGCACCTGAACGTTCATTGACGAAGTAACGTTATATCAACGCTGTAAAAAGGGCAAAGGCATGACTATGAAAGCTAGTAGGCTAAAGTGCATGGCGAGGAAACATCAAAAAACAGCAACAATCTTTTCGCCTTTATGATGCTGTGCTGTGTACCGTGACGAGAGACCATTCTATGACGAGTTAGTCCAGCCATTGTACGCATTGACGTCACTGGGAAAACAACTCTAACCATAACACATCTGATTGGCTAAGCAGCTGGTGATGTTTTGCAAAACGAGTGAGGATTGGATAAAACGAAGGCGTTTTTGTACGTGGGGAAAGCAACTTGGAAAGTTGATTTCCCTGGAGTCTCAGTGATTGTTTCTGACAGGAGCATTTGCGTTAATTGGCATTTATAGGCAAGACATGCGGTTTGGTGAGGACTTAGACTACTCACAAGCGTTACGAGTAATTCTAGTCACGAACACAGTAATTTTCAAGTTAAAATAGACGTGATAAAAATAATAAGTTAAACCTAGAATTCAGTCATTATATTAATATATTTTGCATAGTTTTCGCTTAGGTAAGCACTGCTTTCCTTGCTTTCCCTCACCGATCGTCACTGATCTTGATTAACTGCTTTCCGATGATTTGAAATCTACTTTTCTGAACATTATTTCGGTTTTAAAGTATCATCCGTTAAATCGTGCTATCGGTAATTAACTCGGTCCCAGTATAATCTGATCAACGATCTAGATTTAAATGCTTCATAACCAGAATATAAGAAATGGAAATTCTTTAGATAGAAAGTATGCCCGACCTCACTCTGCAACTACCGTACTAATTAAAATCACGAGAACACAAACTAGTCCATTGTGCTTTTGTTTCCCATTTAAATAAAGCGTTTCATTTCTAGAGTAAAAATCAACAACAAAATGATTTGAACTTTAAAAATTCTGTCTCATTCGAAAAAAGAATTACAACATATATAAGATAACGCAGTATTGTTCTGTATAATCATGATTGCTGTGCATTTATCAAATTCTGGTTACAACTATTATATTGTTATAAATTTTATGAAAAGTATTTTTTTACTCATTATTATATAGTAACAGCAGTGTATAAAAGTGAACCCAATGCCACAACATACCATTTTGTTTTTCACTTTTTGCAACAATATAAACATCATTTGTTTAGATTAGAAGTTAAGTGTAATAGATGTTATTTCAAATTGTTCAATGTTCATGCTATAAACTGTTTTGTCAATAAGAAAAATGTAAAAGTTTTCTTAAAAATTAGTATGTCATCGCTAATTGTTAGCCAAAAACATAAGCAATTTCTTAACAATAACGTAATGGCCACGTGACTTTTAATACTTTAAACTTTCAGAAGCCGTGACCAGGGTCTTCTTAAATGGTTCATCTATAGTGGAGCACCTAAACATCCAAAATGAAGCTTGGGAACAAAACTCAGTCAAGAAACGAATAATGTCATATTTCAAATCTACATTACCTGTTTAAAGGTGTGTTTAACGGGATGAAGCAAAGAGTATTGAAATGGGCTGGCAGTTGATACTTGACTTCATTATGGGCGTTGAACTTAATAATAGGCGATTTTGCTTTGTTTGACGTGGTCATGCACTTCAACATGGTCGCCTGTACGCAACCATTGTGATCTTTCAAAAAGGCACCATCCTCACCTCCAAGCTCTAACAAGCTTTTGATAGTTTTTTGCTTTGAAGAAGTTAAAGACAATATAGCATTTTTTGCAGGAAGGAAAAAGCTTGTATTATCTGGAATAACGTGCTCTTCATCAAACACAAGCTTTGCTGAAATGAAAAGACATAATTGAATATTACAAGACAAAGAAACGTGTAATCTTCAGACAGTTGTCAAACCCGCAACTTGATAAGCACAAAAGTAGCACTTGAAATTTGTCACAGTATAATGTGTAACCATAGTGCAACATAGTATTTTGTGGATGTTTAATAAAATAATTCAGCAACACATTATCTTTCAATGCTGTTTTGATCTTTCAATTAAACAATAACAAATTAAATATGCAATTAAATATGACTTGCTTCTCTGACAAGTTGAGACACTGGGAGATTCCGATCCGACGCAGTCTGGTCAGGTGCATATCGGATCGGAACTCCCTTTCCAACTCAATCAATTGACGTCCTGTAAACGCTGTCCGCATCCGCTTTTTATCTCCGGGTTGACTTTCATTCGTAAAAGCGGATACTGATCCGGATATCGATCCGCTGTCTTTGTGAATGCGTGAAATCGGAGGGAGAATGTGGCAATTGTTTTGAACGAATGATTTCTGTTTTAAACTTTGCGCTGTAGTTTCATTTATTTCCACAGTTCGTTTTCCTCCGACGTTAGCTGGAGTGGTTTGATCTCCTTGTGAGGGATTCGGATAGCCCGGTAAGCAGGTTACTAGACCTTTTTGGGACAAGCTTTGCATAGTTTGAGTAGAATCCCTCTGGTGGCCAGCCTGAAGCAACTCCGCAGTGGTAGCGGGCTCGCTCTGCCATTGTGACAAATTTCCAAAAGCTGAGAACGTTGCTATGGCAGCCGCAGTGGAAGGGCTCCAAGCATATGACAAGAACTGGTAGGGTAAAGCATTTGGAAGGTCTGGGATTTTTAAGGTATTTCAATCTTTAAATTCCAGTTGATCGCTTCCCTGCACTCTGTCATTGCAGGACAAAGCAAAATTCATCTCATCGCCATCATGAGTTTCTAAACTTATCAGTTCCGTCGCTTGATTATCCGTTGGTTGTGAGCCACGACACAACAATGTCCGTTCTCCATCATTGTTACAACATAATGCTGCATCTCCCATGCTGTTTGAGGCCTTCTTTAAGTTTCCATCGTCTTCACCATTTTCATCTTCAATGATTTTCTGTTGACATAAAATACATTTTTAAGTTTTGAAATTTTTGTTTTCTCATTTATAAATTTTCTAACTAAACAGTGCCAGAAAACGGGCAAAATAACTCAAATCTTTTAATGAAATAGGCAACAATCACGTGACGTCAGGATGAAATCCAACAACTTAAAACTAAAAATATAAACTTAGTGACCATTAAAATGCCTTCTCTCCCTTTGATCAAGATGTAAAATGTGAAGTTTAAACCAATCAGATTAGTGCAAACTCCCGGCTTTAATAACGCGATGCCGCTGGAAGGCATTGGGAATATGTGGAATGAAAAGTCGTTACTGAAAAGTGGCGAAGAGCAATCAGAAAAAAGGGAAGAAACTTTACGGAAAATGACTCAAAATATTGGTAGAAAGAACGAGGAATGCAAAGACTGGCTAGGAAACATTGCAAGGAAGTGAGTATCTACTCGAACGTTGATAAGACGTGTTTTGGTGTTGAATCAACATTTGGATCGTTTCTTTAAGATCCCAGGTTCACCAACCGATGCAGTTTCCCTTCGCTGTCTGCACACTGAACTCATGAAAGCGCACCAAGGCTTCATTCAAACCTGCTAGCTTTGAACTATTATATATAAAATTTAGATTTCACAATAAAACTTGTCTCTCAATGCAAAGCTTGATCTTCAACTACCCCCCCCCCCCCCCCCCCAGGTACACCATCCCCATCGACCATATCGGATTCGAGTTCGAAGTCCTCCTCTTTGAAAACGAAGATGAAGTCGACGACAAGCCGGATGACGGTATGATGACATCACTAGTACACAATCGTCACAGCCGCGTGCTTATTATTGCCAGTCGTGGTCTCTTTATTTAGCGTAATTTAGTGGATGAAATGGTGCACCCTCCAACAAGTGGTAACGCGTTGCACTATCTGCCTGGGTGATCGAGCCTGCGTTGATGATTCACACATCTACAAGTATGCGAAACAAGTATTAGTTTAAACTAGAGTTTAAACTTTTTTAAGGGGTCGCTTTCTCAGTCCGAGGATGGAAATGGCCACATGAGATGTGTGTGCGGTCATTATTTTCTACAATCACAAGTCGGAGGTTGTTCCATACGGCGATGTTGGTTCCTCCGATCTTTGAGCTCATTGGTGGGTTGTGTCTGCTTCGGCCAAAACGCCAGAAATTTCGTCTCGATCCGACTCCACCGAGTCCATCTGATTCTTAAATTTGTTGCTGCCAATAAACTGGATCTTGTTATGAAACCAAATGATGAGGTTTCACTCAGATTCTCTTCTATTCAGGGGTGTACATTCGTGGCCTCTTTCTGTAAGGGGCGCGGTGGGATCGTGGCAACATGATGATGGGGGAGTCACAACCCAAGAACGTATTTGACAGTCTCCCAGTCATGTGGTTGCAGCCAGGAGAGAGTTCAAAGTTCGTTCCCAAGGCAACGTACACATGTCCGGTCTACAAGACAAGCGCGCGTCGTGGCACGCTGTCTACCACAGGTGCAGAGTTGCCAGATTGGGCTACTTATCGCGAATTGGGCTACTTTTAATTCGCTTTGCGACTTGAATTTGAAGGTTTGCGATTTTTTGACATTTGCGACTTTTTGGGCTACTTTTTACTTCCCAATGCCTAACAAAGATGAAAGTGGAAAGAATCACAGAATAATCGACTTGCATCACATCTCTCACTTTGGAGCGTTTTTACGTTTTTTCTCTTCTCTCTTATTTTGGTAAAAATGGCGTGATGCCCCTTCCACGTGACCACGTGTACTTTTCCTAGCCAATGAGCGAGTAGCGTCTTGCTGAGTTTTACCCAGTTGGCCTTGGCCGAGTCGAACTCGAGTAGCCTATTGGCTATTGTCGCCTCACTATCAGCATCTAGATCTATGCGTTTGTTGTTATAAAGCAGAAGTTTCCCAGGGGGTTTTGTAAGTAGTTGCTATTGATAGATTAGACTTAGAGTGTGAGAGTGTAAGAGAGAAGAGAAAAAACGTAAAAACGCTCCAAAGTGAGAGATGTGATGCAAGTCGATTATTCTGTGATTCTTTCCACTTTGCCACCTTTTCCTTTTGTTAGTTTTGTTACTGTATTTCTTTTTCTCAATATCATTTCTTTTGCATTCTGACAAAGAAAAATAAATTGAATTGAATTGACTTATTTTTTGTGGTTAAGATTTGGGTTTAAGTTTGAATTAGTAAACTTTAAACAAGATATGTACGGTATTGTTTAATTAGACAAAGACTAGAGATGTAGTGGGTAGTAACTAGTAATGTAGCAAATCTTATTAGCCCAATGGAGGCTAGCTGTGACAATCTTTTAATATTTTAAGTCAGCAACAATGGTAGCACAATAAAGCTAATTGAGTGACGTTAAAACCAATTTTGTGACCAGTTTTCCTCTGGTTAGCGCTACCAACTAAACTCTTCTCGTTAATCTTTGTTGTGCTACCATCATTGCTCACTTTCTTCTGTGTTTTAAACCTTACAATATATATCCATTTTCAACTTGCCATGAACAAAACTGTCTAGATCACATATACTGGTATTCATAGAGATATTTGATAGTAATGAATATTTCAATGAGCACAATTATGCAGTACTACCTAGATATGAATGCATAAATAACTCTTAACTCCGTGAGGTTTGTCATTGCCATGTGGGTATTGTAAGATTTATGTTGACATTTTTGTGTTATATACATCACTTAGTGGTATTGTAAAACAATCAATAGACTTTTTTTTTAGTACTCGTATAGGTTTCATTAAAACAATTAACGGTATTGGTGTTCATTTCTTGGTCTGTTGGTGTAAGCATTATTTTGCATATATTTCTGCTCTTGTATTATAATAATAGTTCTTGTGATCTTTCCGATTACTGACTGTCAATACTGTAGCCTATAATCTTTTTTCTGTTTAGGTAATTTAAGGTTGTAAAGTTTAATTGTACAGTAGGAACTGATATACAATGCAATATCTTACAATTGGGACATGTTGGAAAATTATGCAACATACAAAATACAGTTTTCCTTGAAAGAAAAACATCGCGCAGAAATTGGGCTACTTTCAAATCCATTTTGCTACTTTTTGTAAAAAAAATCTGGCAAGCCTGCACAGGTGAGTGCTTTTTGGTCGTCTACCCCATGGGTACGTCACTTTTCGCTCGTTGATCAGCGAGATGTCACATTAACTTTCGATCGATAACTTACATTTTTGTTGCCATGAACATGAAGATATTTTATCACAGCGTTTTGTAACAAGTTAGTCTATTTGTTTCGATAGTGCCATGTAACAACACAAGTTTTACACCAAGCGTTATGATTATAACCCCAGTAGTCCGACGCAAGGAGTGGTCACCTCAGCTCTCAAAATCCAAAGATTTGTGCTTTGAAGCAAATTCGCTGATCCCACGTTTCATGTGAAATCATCTTTGTGACAGCCACTCGCAAGTTGGTTAACCATAACGTCTGCAAACGTTTAATCAATGAAAAGTTTGCAGGTCATTCCACCAACTTCGTCATGATGATGGAGCTCCTAACCGACAAACCAAAGAGCCATTGGGTGAACCGCGGCGTGGCGATCCTGTGCCAACTCGATGACTGACGACTTGCCTCGTCAGGGAATCAATGTTTAGTTTTGTACATTATTACGTATATTGTTAAAAGATGGCGCGATTTCTTTTGGTGTTGGAGTTTTTGCTTGCACAATTTGTTAGTAGACACTGTGCTCACCCCTGTTAAATGTTTTGTATTTATTGAAGCCTGCAACGCACTGTGTGGAATGAACAAGTTCGATGAGTGTTGGAGCGATATCGTTTGTTGTCTAAGGCTACGTTTACATGAGAGGCGAAATGAAAATGACCGCAATGAAATCTCAAAGCGGCGTGAAAAACTTTTTGTTCACATGGAATCTCGTTGCGACTGCAGTTGGTTTCGGGAGAAAGGAATTCTGTCTCTACGCATGAGTGATTTTCGCGCCTGTTGCTACTGAGCAGTCAGCAGTTGACCACCGTCATTCTGGCAGAATAATTTTTCCACTTTCCGCCTAAAAAAGTTATCCGTGAACAAGTGCGAGGCATAAAATGCGACCACACACACATTCGAAAAATCTTGGAATAAAACTATAATCCGCAATACGTGCCACTTAAATTTTACATGCATCGGATTCAGTATTAAATTACCTTTTGAGGGATGTGCACCAATAGGTGCGCATTTGGAAGGAACTCCTAGCAGAACGCTTCAAAGATGGAAGATATATTTACAATAAACATTAAAATAATACGATTTTTGCATAATTGACACCTCTTCAAACATCTTGGAATAAAACTATAATCCGCAACACGTGCCACTTAAATTTTACATGCATCGGATTCAGTATTAAATTACCTTTCCAGGGATGTGCATCAATAGGTGTGCATTTGGAAGGAACTCCCAGCAGAACGCTTCAAAGATGGAAGATATATTTACGATAAACATTAAAATAATACGATTTTTGCATAATTGACACCACTCAAACATCTTGGAATAAAACTATAATCCGCAACACGTGCCACTTAAATTTTACATGCATCGGATTCAGTATTAAATTACCTTTCGAGGGATGTGCACCAATAGGTGCGCATTTGGAAGGAACTCCCAGCAGAACGTTTCAAAGATGGAAGGTATATTTACGATAAACATTAAAATAATACGATTTTTGCATAAATGACACCTCTTCAAACATCTTGGAATAAAACTATAATCCGCAATACGTGCCACTTAAAATTTACATGCATCGGATTTAGTATTAAATTACCTTTCCAGGGATGTGCACCAATAGGTGCGCATTTGGAAGGAACTCCCAGCAGAACGCTTCAAAGATGCTGGAGGATATTGTTACGATGAACATTAAAATAATGAGATTTTTGCATAATAGACACCACTCAAACATCTTGGAATACAATTATAATCCGCAACACGTGCCACTTAAATTTTACATGCATCGGATTCAGTATTAAATTACCTTTCCAGAGATGTGCATCAATAGGTGCGCATTTAGGAGGAACTCCTAGCAGAACGCTTCAAAGATGGAGGATATAGTTACGATAAACATTAAAATAATAAGATTTTTGCATAATAGACACAACTCAAACATCTTGGAATAAAACTATAATCCGCAACACGTGCCACTTAAATTTTACATGCATCGGATTCAGTATTAAATTACCTTTCCAGGGATGTGCATCAATAGGTGCGCATTTGAAAGGAACTCCCAGCAGAACGCTTCAAAGATGCTGGAGGATATTGTTACGATAAACATTAAAATAATACGATTTTTGCATAATACACACCACTCAAACATCTTGGAATAAAACTATAATCCGCAACACGTGCCACTTAAATTTTACATGCATCGGATTCAGTATTAAATTTACTTTTCAGAGATGTGCACCAATAGTTGCGCATTTGGAAGGAACTCCTAGCAGAACGCTTCAAAAATGGAAGATATATTTACGATAAACATTAAAATAATACGATTTTTGCATAAATGACATCTCTTCAAACATCTTGGAATAAAACTATAATTCGCAATACGTGCCACTTAAATTTTACATGCATCGGATTTAGTATTAAATTACCTTTCCAGGGATGTGCATCAATAGGTGCGCATTTGGAAGGAACTCCCAGCAGAACGCTTCAAAGATGCTGGAGGATATATTTACGTTAAACATTAAAATAAGACGTTTTTTGCATAATTGACACCACTCAAACATCTTGGAATAAAACTATAATCTGCAACATGTGCCACTTAAATTTTACATGCATCGGATTCAGTATTAAATTACCTTTCCAGGGATGTGCACCAATAGGTGCGCATTTGGAAGGAACTCCCAGCAAAACGCTTCAAAGATGTAGGATATATTTACGATAAACATTAAAATAATACGATTTTTGCATAATTGACACCACTCAAACATCTTGGAATAAAATTATAATCCGCAACACGTGCCACTTAACTTTTACATGCATCGGATTTAGTACTAAATTACCTTTCCAGGGATGTGCATCAATAGGTGCGCATTTGGAAGGAACTCTCAGCAGAACGCTTCAAAGATGCTGGAGGATATATTTACGATAAACATTAAAATAAGACGTATTTTGCATAATTGACACCACTCAAACATCTTGGAATAAAACTATAATCCGCAACATGTGCCACCTAAATTTTACATGCATCGGATTCAGTATTAAATTACCTTTCCAGGGATGTGCACCAATAGGTGCGCATTTGGAAGGAACTCCAAGCAGAACGCTTCAAAGATGGAAGATATATTTACGATAAACATTAAGATAATACGATTTTTGCATAATTTACACCTTGTCATCTGTGTCTGGTTTTCTGATCCTCTTTCTCTCACGGTTGCTTGTATTGTCATCTGTGTCTGGACTTCTTATTTTCTTCCACTCACGGTTGCTTGTATTGCCATGTGTGTCTGGACTTCTTTTGTTCACAAGATTCTTTTCACTGTACAAGTATATTTGAATTCGTTTGGCAACAGCACTTCCTAATGAATACAAGTAATTACCGAGATGAATTATTAAAGCATCACCAAGCTTATGACAAAGTATCTGATTGGAGGTACTTTTTCAAGGAGCTGGTATGGGACTCCGAGTTGGTTGAGACCGCATTTCACACCTCTTTGTGTGAAACGTTGCACCGGTATACATTGTATGGCTGCTAACAGTTGTGGGACAGCAACAAAATGCACATTTAACATCATATTGTTCGGCCTCATTCTTTCCTGTGTATACAAGACCCTTTGTTGCCAAAAAGTGCGGACTAAAGCTGTAAGTAGGAAATCTGCAGCAAACGAAGGTAATCAGTCGGGAATGTTCACAACTCATGTTTTCTTTTATCACAAAATTGACATCATCCTTAGTTCCAACGTCAAGCATTTTCAGCAAATGCTTTTTTCTCTCCATTGTGAAATGATTCAAATCGGTCGTAACGAACTTCAAAACAATTTTCTTTTTAATCTTGACATATTTATCCCAATGGTTATCAGTGTCAGTATTATATTTTACGGCTTTCACATATTTACTAACTCCCTTTTTTAGGAGAAAACAAAGTGGTGCCAACAAATCTGAATTTGCATTCTCCAAGTTGCATGTTTTTAGAAACTTTTCCACGTCATTTGGAGATGCCACTGATGCCAGATACAAAGAAGCCAAATAACAATCTTGCAAATTTGAACCTCTCTGGGAATGCTCCTCTAAGACACGTTCATATGCCTCTTTCAATTTGTCCCTGACACGTTCCATGACAGAACAACAAGTATCCTTCCATTCTCTTCCAGCATCATCAACAAAGCAAAGACAGAAGATTGTGGACAAAAACCCATCAAATTTTTCTCCTATTTTAAATACCATTTTAAAATATTTTATTACGAACCTAACAAATGTAATGAATTATTACTAATATAATAATATATGAGATGTTGCAAAGCAGAGTGCTTATTCATCTTTCAATCACATACAGTAAACAAATTAATAAAGATAATAACAATATTGAAATTAGCAGTGGTATCAACAGTGATACTCACGCAAAAGTAAACAGCTATGTAATATCAATGTGAGAGTGAGTAGGTAAAAACATGAAACACACAAAAACAATAAGCCAACAATTTGTTATCAAACTGAAGCAATACTGGTATGCACATTGCACAATTGTAAAGTGACTGCTAGTATGCCCTTGATACTAACAGTGCAGTTGGACACTAGTGTCGGATTTAGGGATGGGCATTTTCGAATAGTTAATGCAAAATTAATGCAATTAATGCAAAATTAAGAATTACTTTCAATTTTGCATTAATTGAAATTGTCTTGAGCAGGTTTTGTGTGCTTGAACCCCAACATAAAATGCAATATTGTATAGTACAGTGTTAACATGCTGTGTTTGTTTGTGTAGTTTCTAATTTTATAAAATAATCCACATATTTTCGCCAATCTCCCAGATCTTCAATGTGATAATTCCAACTTAGTTTGTCATCAAGAAATATGCCAAGATATTTGATGTTTCAACAACTGAATAAAAATAACAGTTAACCTCTCAAGTACATGTAGCTCCACACAGAGTAAAATTTACATGCCTTTTGACTCTTTTTTATTTCTTTAAAAGTAATTTCTAAAAAGACATTATTGACCCAAAAAGAATGTCTAAAAAGACATTATGAAAAGTAACTACGGACAAAGGCCAGTGTTTCGATCTTCCAATCTCTTCAGCGTAGTAAAGTGAAGGTGGAAAGTTGTCTTGAAGCGTTGGTTGAGATGATGATTTGAAACTTGAGTGATTGTTGTGCGACAATGAGACTGGATTTATGTTTTAACTTCGGACTTCAGCAAAACATAATTTTACAGCCTATTATAAGGTGTGATTTTTTTGAGAGAATTTGTACTAAGAAATGGCAGGAATTTGTTAAAAATAAAAACTAGAAAAAAAGACAAGAATTTGCAACTGAGCTAGGACATAACAATCATCTGAGATGGATCTAAAATACAAGAAATTAGATACTAGCGGCACATATAAGTATTAAAATTCAAAGAAAATGAAGGGGTGTACCAGCAAACATCTATAGGATTGGCCCATGATACTAGAGAAGGAAGATCAAAACACTGTCTTTTGTCCGTAGTCATAGGCGTCGAAATAGGGTGGGCAGGGTGGGCGACGCCCACCCTGCCGTGAAACGAGGGTGGGCAAAATATGTTTCGCCCACCCTGTTTTCATGCCACTTATGAAGTGTTCGTTACAATTATTTCTGTTTTTCTTAAACGCTGGACTATCCAACCAACTGCAGCGCAACTTCTTGTTTTACGCTATGTCTCTCGCTAGGTATCCGACAGAACAAAGCAATTCCGTAACAACGCTGCGTGGAAAAACGGCGGTACGCACTGCATTGTTGTTGCTACGGCAACTGCCACAGCTGGCAATTCCTGGTGAGAGAAAGCCACGTTTGATCTTTTCTCCAAATTTGCGTCGGCAATTTGATCTTTTCTCCGAATGGTCACACTTTCGTTACGTCACAATCAAACTTCAGTTCCCGGTCAGCGTAAGGGAATGTGAATATGACATCATAATGAACATGACAATAAAATAACCGATACAAACTAAAGACGTACTAAAAACAATCGCTTTTACAAATGCGGCAAATCCGAAGGCGCCACTTTAAAGATAACAGGTCACGAGTCACGCGCTTTTTAGGTCGCAAAGGAAAACATAAAAGAAGTTTGTTTAGTTTAGCAGCGCTCATAAGATCGCAAGATGCAAGAAAGAAAACATCCAACCTATTAAAGCTTAATTGCTGCAGCGACGCTAAACGCAGTCTTTGTGAGAAAGACTAACCACACTTTTCGAAATTAGCGTCGGCAATTGCCGAGGTGATTGTAAGGACAACAAGATTACAAGAAAAAACTAATTTTCTTAGACTACACCAGACTAAGAGATTGATTAATCTTACTATTGCTGGATGTTTTATTTGGGTTACTTCCTACTTCGCCGGCGCTTAGACACGTGCCCAGCTGGGAGAATCTTTTATAAAAATATCACCCTATAATTCAGGCCTTGAAACTGAAGGCGGCCATCGCCGCGATTAACCTACAAAAACCGACATTTTGTCCGCCGGGTCTCGCCCTTCCGTCGGCCGCATTTGTCCGCCATGAAGTTCCGAGAAAATTTTACACAAGCGGCCTTGTAAATAAAGTAGTAGTACTTTGCCACTTATAATCACAAAGGACCAGAAAAGAGTTAAAGCACTCGATAAATCACAATACACCCTGTATATGCTTGAATTGTTAACATTATTGAGTGATCAAGCAGCTGATGTCTGACATAAGCAGGATGCAAGTGACACCACAATACACTTTATTAATGCGATAAATTCAGTCTTCAAAATTAGCGTCGGCAAATGGCGCATTAGCGTCGGCAATGAAAATGCCGAGGCCACACGAGCGCTTGTAATGTTAGGGTTAAACATTCCTCCCAGTCGTTATGGCACAGCATAGATTTATTCCCTAGTCAACACCCTGATGGATCTTTATGAAAAAAAAGAGGCCTGTGGAGTGGTATCAAGGCCCGAAAGCCGCGAAACGTGGACGCTTCATTGCGAACGGCAAAGACGATATAGATTTACAGCCAAGCTATGAGCCTCTTGATGTGTCTGATTCCAGTGATGACGCGACAACCTCGTGCTCCGATACAGCATCTGATGATTCCGATTCTGACAGCTAGTTCATTATCAAACAGACTTTTTGTTGTTCGCAGTATCCCAATTGTGCCGAAATTATGTTAGTGTATACGTAAATCGAGGCAATCTTCTCGCAGGGAGCTATTAATTTGTTACCTGTATCTGGTTGAGCAATTCACGTTATTTCATGATAATTCAACGTTGCTAGATGTCGAATTAATGTAAAACAAACGTAACTTTCTTATTGGGCATTGCTGTTACGCAATATAACCGAGCGGAAAAATTAAATCGATTTGTGCTGACTCGAACGTTGAATCGACCCAAAACTAACTTACTTTTCCCCGTGAGTTAACGTGAATTCCTGCAACAGCGTGCCACGTGCGTATCTTGTAGCTCGCTTTATCGCTACTTTTGGCATTATTACATCACAACAAATCAAACAGTGCGGTCGTGATAGACTACTCTAGTATATTTTTCGCTTCTGCCGAAGTAAAAATGTGTGTCGAAGTTCCGATGGCCGCCATGTGCTTGTGATTGGCCGCCGAACAGCTTGCTTCAGTCGGACACGTTTGGCCGCCGGAAAAAAAAGGTGTTTCAAGGCCTGCTATTTGCATTGATTTAACTCCAGTAGACGTCAAATTATTGTAAGCATCTACTCCTTGTTGCGCCTCGCTTTCCGTTATCTCGTCCAGCTGATACAGCATCTGATGATACCGATTCTGACTAGTTCATCAAACAGACTTTGTGTTGCTCGCAGTGTCCCAATTGTACCGAAATTATGTTGGCTTATAAGCTTACGTAAATCGAGGCGATCTTCTTGCAGGGAGCTATTAATATTTTACCTGTACCTGGTTGAGTATTTTACGTTATTTTATGATAATTCAACATCGCTAGATGTCGAATTCATGTAAAACAAACGTAAATTTCTTATTGGGCATTGTTGTTACGCAATATAACCCGCCGGAAAAATTAAATCGATTTGTGCTGACTCGAACGTTGAATCAACCCAAAATTAACCCAAAATAAACTCCCCTCCCCGTGAGTTTTTTAACGTGAATTACCGTAACAGCGTGCGTATCGCGTTGCTCGCTTTATCACTACTTTTGGTATTATTACATCACAACAAATCAAACAATGCGTTCGTAATAGACTACTCTAGTATATTTTTCGCTTCTCGTTTTAGTACAATCTTTTCCTAATAAATATTCACAGTAATTGCCGAGGCAATTTCAACTTTTGCAGTTTGGCCTCGGCAACGTTTTTGCCGAAGTAAAAATATGTTCATTTTGAAGACTGAACCATTGCGAATTTGCAAACATACACATTCAATGAAATCTGTTTGAAAACTCTTGCCCACCCAGAATTCCTCTCTTCTAAGAAAAAATCGACGCCTATGGAAGCTACGATGTAGTAGTGAGTAAAAAATCTGCATTCAACATATCTCTTACAATACCCATACGCATATGACCCACACAACTTCTATAGCATGGTATATACTGTTCGCATTGCAAGCATATTGACAATGATTCATAATTTCATCAGAAATATAGAAAACTTGTAACGTATTCGATCTACCTGTTCTAATGGCATGTTACCGCACTGCATATAAAATAGGATACTTGCCTTTTAGGGACATCAAGTCTGCTGAAAATAGTTTTAGATTTCCCATATTCCAGTACAAATCTAAGAAATCTTGCTACAGCATTTCGGGATTCCAAAACATACGTGGAGAGGTAGCCAGACGTCAACAATAGAATCATGATGACCCATGCTGCGTTTGGAATTGTGATGGGAAAAGCGAATATGTAATCATATGTAGAATAGTCCATATTTCTCCATTCGTTCACTAATTGCACAACACACTACCAAATTTGACAACAGGATTTCAGTGTAGTCCTGCACTTTAAATCATAAAACAATTTCTGGTGTCTGGTGACAAACAATACTAGGTGAAATTATTTAATTAAAGTTTCATTACAAAGCTAATGCTGCAATGTTTTAATCTTTTTTGCAAGTAATCAAAGTATCCAGTAATTAACGTCAGCTCGACATACGAGCGTTGACAGGGGGCGTCCAGGGGTTAGGCTCCTTTTAGATCCAGCCTGGGGTCCGGAACGTTTCCAGGTTACCTAAAAACTTGAAAGGAAAACACCTATTCTTCAGATAGGCTATAATTATGTTCGCACTAAATCTACATATTTTTAAGCAACTGCTGCTTTTAGGGGAAGAACAATTTATTTTTGAATATGTGGACGAATCTTAGCAAAGCAGTTATTGACATGCTTGAGGGTGGACGAAACTTGACTTCCTCGCCTTCCTTTCAACTTAATGTAAAACTTCACTCACCATGACAAACCCGGCGATGGTTAAACATCGTGCGTAAGATTGCTTCAAAAACTATGGCCGAAAAAACACTTGTGTTGCGTAATATGACATTCAACTGATATGTCTAAACTTTTCAAACTAAGAAGATTATAAACTTAAACCTTCGGATTTAACTGAATAATGCTTTCCTTAGGCTTTATCATCTGACACCAGCACCAATCAAGTGCCAATCTGCAGTCATTTTAGAACTAGACTGGTAATTAAACTGAAAGTCAGCTTAACACATGAAGTAAATTCTAGGTGAGTGATAAATATTAGCAAGCACCCACTCATCAAATGATATTATAAGTTATTTAACTCAACACTAAAACAACAAATACAGCTCAAGGCACTTCGGCTGCGGTTCATTCCAAGCAAAATTTTCAGTTCATCTCAATTGTACTGTAATGTGTTCAACCGAGTAAATTAAGAGTAATTAAAGAAACCACAAAACGATTTTAACATATTGACAATGAAATATTATCTTTTTAAATACGATGTAACAATCACTACTCGACTCGAACTGTGATAATGTATAATTGAGCTCACAAGTTACAATCTTATGTAGCAGACTGCTGTGAAGGTTAATTTAATAACGTTATAGGTTAGGCTACATCGAATCACATTTAGAGCAAAGTAACCTAATTAATAAAACAAACTGTTGCCTTAGGGTCAGGGCCGGATTAAGGGTGTATGGGGCCCTGGGCTGAGTTGAAAGTGGGGGCCCTTATCAAGCGACATTTTTCGCTAAAAATAAATGGTAGAGTGGGGCTACGACACGGGCACAGTTGCATGTATCTGTGGCACCGAGCCCCAAACAGCGGACCAGTGGCGTAGCCAGAAAAAATGTTGGGGGGAGCCAAATATTTGATGAACTGAAGAGAACAACAAAGTGTTTGATTTAAAGCCATCGCCACTTGATGTGCAGTGGCGTATCCTGGTGGGTTGAAACAATAAAAGTGGTAGGGGGGTTAGAGCGTGCCGAAGGCACGCGTACTCTAGGGGGGTCCGGGGGCATGCTCCCCCGGAAAAATTTTGAAAAATTACACTCAAATAATGGATTATAGCGTTTTCTGAAAACACTTTTAGAGTAATATTTGTATGAAATTTGTTAGCAGATAAACAGCTATTAACTTATTAAAGATAACTCTTACACACGAACGGGCAAAAACTGCGGCTAAAATTAAAGAACACTAAAAACTCAGCTACACAAAAACTCAATAACTACACAAAAACCCAACAGAGTAAGCCATTCTGAAATTGCTTCCATAAATTAGTTCAAAGAAACGTAAATCGCGTAAATTTTGCGCGATTTACGATTTGCAAAATTTATTGGTGTCTTTCTGTGTGTCTAAAACAAGTCCTTGGGGGTGTTAATAGCCAGATGTCTTGGAAAACGATATAAATTTCTACAAACTTTATTAAATTTTCAACAAAGGGCTCAACTTTGGAATCCAAACTTGGAAAATTTGGGGGGGGCATGGCCCCTTTCGCCCTCCCTGGCTACGCCTATGCAGCGGATCACCTTCTTGTTTGCCCTCGGCTTGCAACACGGTGCAGTAGGTGGGACCTGTCAGTGTATAACTCCGTTGCGGAAGAATGTGTCAATCTGTGGTGTATCAACGAAGAAGATAGAAGAAGAACTGCATCATATCTAACTGACCATCTTGTATCAGATAATGTATTCAAAACAGGCAAACCATCTAGGAATTTTCGATGGACTTGCCAACGATGAGTAGACGAGACGAGCCATGAATAAAGGCTTTGCAACAATTCAAAAAGCTCAGCGGCAGAATGGCATGTTTCTACAGGACATTTAGGCTGGCGATTAAATTGAGTGAATGTGCTGTGCAAGGGACATTATGAGCTACACTACATTTCTCGCGCAGAAAAGCTTGAAGACCGTTATACTTGCCATTCATATTGGCAGCATTATCATAACTTTGACCCGTAATCCGTACCATTTTCGGATATGAAAGTATCAAATAAATATGTTTTTTGTTAAAAAAAAGAAGAAAAATTGAATAACTGGGGTTGGGCAGGGGTGCTGCAGCACCGCAGCACATTTGGGTGAGCCACCCTTGCTTGTTTGAGATACGAATTAAAGCAGTAATCTCCAGCTGTGCAACTAAAAAAATTAGTAGATTTTTTCTTTGAGGTGGGAGCCCCCAAAAGTGGGGGCCCTGGGCTTCAGCCCAGTCCGCCCCCCCCCCTTAATCCGGCACTGCTTAGGGTAGTTGCTCTTGTAACCGAGGTATGCGTGAACGGCTTCATACTCTTCGGTGCTCATGACCTACAAAATAGTTTCAGGGGAAAAGGGAACATGTCACTCTGATTTTGTAGACTAGAACCAGGGGGGATCTAGCAAGTAGCCTTAGAGGGGGGCAACTTCAACAAAATACAATAATGTGTCGGTTTACATCAATTCAACCTTGCAAAGAAACCGTAAATGAATAAGAAGAGGCGATCCCCCCCCCCCCCAGTTCCGCCACTGACTAGAACTAGCTAGAAAGTACACATGTAATTAGCACAGGGGTGGGGAACCTGCGGCCCGCGGGCCGAATGCGGCCCGCGTAACTGTTCTATGTGGCCCGCATCAAAATTTCGTAAAAAAATTTTTTTTTTCTTTTGCAAAAGTGAAATCATTTGAAGCTAAATTACCTGTGGAAAGTACAACTTGAAAACAATAACACCGCACATTTTCCTACCTTGCAAGAGCAAAAGCTTTCTACAACAGCCAAATATAGGCTACCCATTGCCTATGTATGTGTCAATCTTATGGAGACATTTAATGCAAGATTTTTGGATATAAAGAGTAAAGAAATGGAGTTAGATATTTTTGCCTCTCCTTTCAATGTGGTTGCAACTGATGTTCCTAGTAACTTCCAACATGAAATAGTAGAGCTCACAGAGTGAGGGTACGTTGAAAGCGGTGTACCAAAACATTCCACTGCTCAACTTTTATCAACGCTACATAAATGCTGATGATTTTCCAGTCATGCGGAAACATGCTTTGAAATATGTGTCTCTGTTTGGAAGCACCTACCGTTGCGAGCAGTTTTTTTCCAAATTGAATCTAACAAAAAGTCGGCTTCGCTCCAGACTGACTGATAAAAACGTGGAGATGTAGTTAAGAGTTGCAACATCTTCCGTGTCAGCAGACATCACACGACTCACCAAAAATAAAAACTTTCAGCCATCCCACTAGCTGTGAAAGTGAAATAAATCATTGTCTACTTCGCTGCATTTTTTTATCTGTAAATAAAATTTCGAAATTTTAGTGGCCCGCCTGTGTTATTTCTCATTTTATGTGGCCCGCAATACTAAAAAGGTTCCCCACCCCTGAATTAGCACAACACACAATGATACCATGTAACTTCATCAAACAAAGTTTTTCCCATGCAAAGTTTCTTTGCTAATAAAGTTGTCTCACGTGCAATCAATGGGGTTTCCTGAGTGACGACCTTTCACTGCAGTACCTAACCTTTTCGTGACAACGAAGCACATTTTTGAATCGCGACGGCTAAATCTAAGCGGAATAGTTGCATAACCCCACATTCACTAATTAAAGCAAAATATTTTATCTTAGCAGAACAGCAACACCCTAAAAAGACAAACATTTAAAACCAAATCCCAGCTGAACGCATCTAGTTGATAGTTCTAAAAGCAGCTTCGACGCTGTAGCAATATTGTCAACCAAATGACATCCGAGCAAAATCTACCAACTGGCTGCTTTCTGGTAGGCCTACTCACAAACTAACTACACTCCCTCACATGAGCTCATCTGTAATATTAAGTTCTCAATTCTGGCCTGCGCCTTGCCTAGGCTAATCTTGAAATGTTTTTGTCATAAGGATTTAAATTTGAATCCTAAACCAAAGCAAAGCTTCGTGCTGACATTCAACCTTCTTACATGAAAGTACAGTTAAACTAATATGTCTATACACGTTTATGACAAAACCGTTCACTTATTGTGCTATTAGTGACGAAACAAACTGAATATCTTTTATTTATACCCAGGCTAATTATAAGTGAGAGAGAGAAACCTTTCGAATTGGTTGACAAAGCGAAAGGTTGACAGGCTAATTATAAGTGAGAGAGAGAAACCTTTCGAATTGGTTGACAAAGCGAAGGTTGACAAATGCAAAGCGAATGAATTCACGCAAGAGCAATTGATTTAGAGCCAGCGATTTAGCTTGAGCTGCAAAAAAAACCTGCTATAGTTGCAGTGTATCGCGATGCGATTGTAACATGTATTTGAGGACCTAAACAATGTTGATTTACAAATGAGAATAGACTGTGCTATTTCTCAGGCTATGTCAAAACATGCCCTTCAACATGCCAGGTTGACCTCGATAAAAAGTAAAAATAGCTATGTGGGGACCACATTTAGGTACCATAAGCCACATGCTTTGAAAGGGTACGTGGGGGCCAAGTTTGGACTCCATTAGCCACGTTGCTCAGACAAGATTGCGTGGGGGCTTGATTGCTCCATTAGCCACGCTGCTCAGACAAGATTGCGTGGGGGCTTGATTGCTCCATTAGCCACGCTGCTCAGACAATAAACAAAAAGTTCAAGCGTAGTAGCTTGTAAAAATCAGTGCTATCAAAAAAAGCGTTATTACGTCAGAAATTTTGTTCCACGTCAACAAAATGCGCCAGCGCAAATTTGTATATATTTAGAAAAAATAGAGATTTATTTATAGTAAGAACTATGCCGAAATTTTGTAGAACAGAGAATAAAGATAAATGAGAGAAAATACTAGAGAGTTTAAGTTTAACACGTAGGCTACCAATTTGCAATTAATAATACTTTCGAAAAGGCTGGCGACAAAAAATACTACGTGGTCATTCATTGATTCCAACAAGCCATTTTGTTAGTCCATTGTGATTAGAAGGCAAAAGTCGTCGTCAAAAATTAGGCGCTGTAGCTTTTGAATTACAAGCATTTGTCTCTATCGAATGTGGAATGACGTTGTTTTTGCGAAATAGGCAAAGGCGCTTTTTGCTTTAACGTTAAAATGCAATATGCAGGAATGTATGAGAAACAAGCGTACAAGTTAATTATCAACATACTTTCTACAACGTTTAATAGTGTTGTAAATGAGAAAATATTTACCAATATAAGATAAAACATTAACGCTTCCATTTTAAAAGTGGGCGGTTGATAAAAGGCGATAGCTAGATTAAAAAACAAAATGAAAACAAGCACTCGCCGTTAGTTGATTTCGTCAGTTCGGTAGCAGAAAGTCTTTGATTTTCGATCTTTTTCGGCTTGAAGTTGACTATAAACTAATACTCCTTTTTGGTTGAATTCTTCTCTTTGGATGAGTTTCTTGTTTTCTTCTTACTTCTTTCTTGCCAAGGAAACACTCGGAAGGCACCAATGCAGGGGTTCTAGGTTTTATTGTTGATTTATATAGTTTATTTACCCCTGATAACAGCAGATACGCTGCTGGCGTAACAAAGCTTCGATGGTACAATAAGGTAACACAATGAGTCTCAAGTTCTTTTATTCGTGAGTTCGAATTGAATTTAGATTTTGAATTTGAAAAGTTATCTTATGAGTCTGAGTCTACTTTCAATAATATTATGAGTCTCTGTTAAAAATTGAATTTTATGAGTAAATCTTATATTATTAATCTCTATTAAAATTGTTTTGTGCAGAGGTATATAAACCGCTTTTAGAAAAAGGGAAAAAGCAAACAGTTAATGTAATTTAAAATTGGCAAATTCCAAAGATGTTTACGAACTGGGTTGAACTCCTGCTAGTGAGATTCCGTCACGGGTGAACTGCGGGTATACTGAATAAGCAATAAATGGCCATTTTAACAGACTCACTTGAGAAAGCTGCCGGTGAAAGGTTATTTGAGTAAAAAATGATCCATCAATATTATCTCGGTGCACAACAAGTGAGTTTTCTTAAGAAACGCAACTAGCCTAGATTTATTCTCACTTTTGGGTTCAGTGAGTTTTTAAGAAACGTAAATGTTATGTAAGAATTACATCTGTACAGAGCTAAAAACAATGGAAATTCATTCTGGTCCCTACAGATTTAAGTCTATAAAAAACTTGAAGGGCCACGTAACAAGAGTTGTTCAGGCGCCTCAACAAACGCATTTAAATCAGTGGGCCTACACCTCGTCTAATAATGCTATTTGCGCAAGGCTGCTTGACACACTGTATACAGATTACAGAAGTGTTGACAGGGAATTTATAAAGGATGTTTAAACCTCGTCGATGCCAAAATTAGTCTCACTATGATGGCCTGCACGCTTCCGCACATGATGAAAGAACCGCGTTTAATTTTAACCCACAGTTGGATGCAATATTATACTGAGACAGAAAAGTGACTGTGAATCAACGTCAAAACATGTCGAATACCGGTACACTAGGCTACTTATCTCCGGTTATTCCTTTTTGCAAAAAACTTCAAGCTTTTCACTAGACCTGTTGAATTTTATTCACAGTAGGGTTCCTAATAAAATAAAAATGATTAATCAGTATCAGTTTTGCTACAACTGCAAATAACTCAGCTGCCAATTTGGACAATTGCTCATGCATTAGTGAAAAGCAGCGGGACGAGCTGCGAGCACTTACCGGCTGCAGAGCAACATTGAGTTACCTAGCTACTTCAAATCTCAAGAAGGAAATTGACACAGCCTCGGGCAAACCAATAACCGCACGCAATAACTTCCGAAAAGCGTAATGTCGGTGTTGTTTTTTCTTTATTGCTGGGTCATTTGCAGCAAACCGCCAACGCATTAGGCTTCTCAAAACAATATTACGTCATGAAAATATTTTGCATTCTTGCTGCCATGCTTCAGGAAATAAATAGGGAATGCCCCAGGACACTTTAGAGATTTCTTTTAAGCTCCTAATCTTTCTCCACATCGAAGAACAGGATGTAGGCTTGAACAATAAACATTGCATTGCAAAAAAACGAAATAGGTCAAAAAAAGTATCAGATTCAACAAATCAAATTAGTTCTTTCTTACATTGACTCAACGTCTGTTGACGCAAGGTATGTTTATTTCAGCATCATCAACACTTTTTTGTAGTTTTAACAAAACCCATAAATTTAATACTGAAAAGTTTGGGTGTTCATCAGGACAATTATCGTTTCTAGCACTAGTGGCTACGTTCATCTGATGTCAGTGTCCAGTGAAGCAATAAACCATCTTGTTTGTTGTTAATCTTACTTTCAATTTCATCAGATGAACGTAGCAACTAGTGCTAGAAACCCATAAATTTAGTCAACACTTCACTACCCATTTTATAACTTTCTACACTACTGTAATTCGGCTTTTGCCAGAGTTTATAATAGGTTCGCTTCTTTCAAGTGGCAGGAGCGAAGTCCCTGAATATATCATATTTCAGCACCAGGGTTGCATTCCTGGGGGGCTCGGGGGGGCTCAGCCCCCCGAAATACGAAAAGGCTTGATCTAGGGGGAGCTCAGGGGGGCTCGTTCAAGCTTCCATTTTTCAGCTTTTCTGGCTGAACAACAAATTCTCGACTGAACAAATAACACTTTTAACAGCTTTCTCACAAGAGAACTGCAAAAAAACACGAACATAAGTTCATAGCAATCGCCAATTATCACTTTTGTCAGAAACTCTCCAGATTGGGAATATCAACTTAGTAGTAGGTAATCGTCATGTCAAATGGACTGTTAATTCTCTACTTCAAATAAAAAAAGCTATTCAAGAAGGAAAGTATTCGTTTGATGAAGTTGTTAACTTGAGTCCCGGAAGTACAAAAAACTACTCCTTTAAAGGCACAACATTGGACCAGTTCAAAGCTCGATGTAGAGACTAGGCTACCCTTCTTTTGATCGTAATCGGTTTATTCAAGCTTTGGTTGACAACATTGGAAGCAGGATGGTGAACACCAACAATGAAAATTCTGTGAAGAGTTTGGAAATTATTGTACCAGAGTTATGGCCTGCTGCAGTCGAAGTTCCATGGCAAGAAGGGGAGCAGAGATTACAAAAAATAGAGGAGAGATTTCATGTCATCACTCCTGTTTCCGATTTTCGATTGTATGTTGACAATCCTTGTCATACACCAGATACGATAAAGTTGCTCAAGAACGTAGTACTAGACATGATTGCTATAAGTTCTGCTGAAGCCGAACGTGGATTTTCACAAATGAACTTGGTCATCACACCGCTACGATCACGGCTGACCATATCACTTGTTCAGCATTGTTGTTCATCAACATCAATGGACCACCTCCTCATTTATAGAATCGCACTGAGGCAACTCAGAAGTGGTTGCAGACTCATCGGTCGGCTGTGAATATTCAAGTTAAGCATTCTAAGCTGCCCACATTGAATGAACTCAGATCTCTGCAAAAACTGTTTGCTGGCTAAAATCAAGGACTGTCGTGGTGCTTATAAATAACTTAGCCTATAAAACCAAAGACCTGGCAGACAGACACAGGCTGTTTGTTTTGTGTAATCTCGTTTGCACCAACTTGCAAAGGAGATTGCAGTGTAGCAACTAAGCCAAATTCTAAACTTATAATTTTATATCGGATTCAACCACGTTTTGTTGCTTCTACCTTTTTCTGTACTTCAAGCTATGTTTTAGCATGGGTTGTTTTTCGACATGATGTTCAGAAGTACAGTAGAATTCGCCTATAACGGCTTCGTTTATAACGTCAATTCTCCTATTACGTCACATTTCGCTCGGTCCCGGCAGAATTCCTATCTTTTACATACATTGTAGTTCGGCTACAACAGCATCGCCTATAACGTCAATTCGCATGTAACAGCACCCTTTATTGGTCCCCAGACGTCTTTTGTTCGTTTATAACGTCACTTTAAGCCATCACCTTCATCAGGAACAGTCAGTCTTTTAATCCAGTTAGCGCTGCTGCTTGCAAAATGTCTTCCCTTTATTTCGCTACGTCGTTCTCAGCAGGGACTTTAAGTGAATTAACTTTTTTCCTGCGTGAAAAACTATCACGTGTAAAAAGCAGCTCTACAGCTGTGTCAAATCCGTGTCAAAACTGAAACAGCTCAAGATCAATGCCTTTTTTGCTAATAAACAATGAACTTTTCTACTAATGTATGTAACGAGCTGGATTGCGCAAATTTCCTGTACCTTTCGCTGTAGGTTATTTTTTTTAAACAATTTCTTTGTTTACTGTATTTTCTGCGTGCCTTTTGTCAGTTTGGTGGTACACAGTAACCCTGATTGGATTATAGCCTACACCTCTTTCTTTAATCAAAAAACACTTGTGGAATAGTTTGCGGTAGTTCGTCTATAACGTCAATTCGGCTATAACGTCAGTTTTTGCAAATCCCCTAGAGGTGCCGTTATAGGCGAATTCTACTGTAAAAACAAACTGAACGGTGTTTCCTTTTAAAAAAGGTAAACATTGTTGGCTGACCTACACTGATTACTTATACATACTTTGTCTATAACAACACAGCTAAGTGTTAGAGCCCCCCCAAATAAAGTTTTAGGAATGCACCCCTGTTAATCAGCACTCTCCCTTTCGAAATATTTTTAATAAACATTTCACACTCTGAATACGGTACTAAAAAGTTTGGGTGTTCATCAGGACAATTTTGTAGCACTAGCTGCAACGTTCGTCTAATGAGATTGAAAATCCCTGGATTGAAAGTAAAAGCATATTCGCACAACTCATAAAAGAATATATTCGCTCTGAAAATGCGCATTGTTATGGTGCGCGAAACGTCAGTGAAGCAATAAACCATCCTGTTTATTGTTGCTTTTACTTTCAATCTCATCAGATAAACGTTGCAACTAGTGCTACAAACGATTTCACACGCTGTTATAGCATCATTTGACAAAGTTTTACTATCGATTTAGACTGAAAGTGCTTTCTGAATGTGCCGTTTCAAGGTATTTTTTCAAAATATTCTGGGCCTGACCCCCACGTGGGTGCTCCACCTTCGGTGACTCGCTGCTGGGCTTAGCTACTCACATGAGCAAAAATACTTTTTAGCCCCCGCTAAAATTTTATGCTGGCTACGCCTCTGGAGGTGTCAGGCCCGGATTTAGGGGGAACAGTTGCCCCGGGCCCCCCGACTTTTGAAGGGCTCTCCTATGTGGACAAAAATGTGATTTTGTGTTATTTTTTTCCTTTTGGCCTTTAAAGTTTCTGCAAAATGCTGTGCAGTACTGGACTGATGCTACTGTAGACGTCGAGATGGTTTTTCGCGCAGTAGGCTTAAAAATTTTTTTTGCACGGGGCCCCCCGATCTAAAAGTGCCCCGGGCCCCCCATCAGCTAAATCCGGCCCTGGGAGGTGTGGTATCTTTGTTGTCATCATCAGGTTCCTTCCTTTCGTCGAGGGTTGGAAATAATGAAACGCAAAATATTTGTGTTTCGAGATATTCTAATTGCATTTTGTAGTCAAATCCTGCTTTCGGCACGCTCTAACCCACCCCCACGAGTTTTATCGCTTCCCTTGCTTAACTCACCAGGATACGCCACTGGATCTACCGGTCATGTGGCCCACGGCGAATAAACCCAGTTAAATTCTTTCTTATAATCTGTTAGGAATTTTATACTTTTAATTTAAGGCAGATGTTAAATTTCCGAATTTTAGATGACTGAATCGATACTAATTAGATACTAATAACCACTTGTTTCACTGAAACCAATAATCAATCTGCAAAATCGAGAGTTTTATAAAGACATGTTGTATTTCTCCTCAACAAAGGCTACAAAACAAAAATATAGGCTTCTTTCGGCCTTCCCAAACCAAAAAATAGAAAATTTGTGGCATTTACTGCACAAGGCTTGGTTTGACATCGGCCACCATGCAAAATAACAAAAATCAACAAGACGCAGCACAAATCACTGAGAGTTGTGTTTTTGTTTTATTGATTTACTTTATTGAACTTTCACATTTGTGTTCACCGACGATCAGAAATTATAACCCAGACAGCAAAATCACCGAGAAAGTGACTCTAAAATCAATGAAAATCTTAAGTTAACTTCATGTTGCACTGCTAGTGAAACGAAATCCATGTTTTCAGTTGTAAAACACAACCAAGTATTTAAAGCCGTGTCTGAAACATGTAAAATTGACGAAACATAACCTTTGTGTACTCAAGGTTAGAGTCGTTCCCACACTTGACACTAAGCATTAGCGGGATGAGAAGACAAAGTTTTCTTTGTAGCCTACTAAGCCGTCGGCACAAACGATAGTAGGGTGGCAAGTTCCTTTCTCAGCCGCCTTTCCTTCAGCAACTACGTCTATACCCAATTTATTACACCTTAGATAGAAGCAGTGGCTCCGAGAGGGGGGGAAGTCGGGCAAGTTTCCCCCCTAGCAAAACATTGTAAAGGAAAAACGAGTAGTTTTTTGTTTTTGCACTTTTGAGGAGGGCCCATTTTAACTACTAAAATAAAAAAATGTACCAACTCAGAAATAAACAAATTCTTAAATGCAGTGCGTAGTTCCAAGTATTTCTCCATTATTGTAAATGTCACTCCAGATGCTTCTTAATCAGAACAAATCATTTTCGTGTTAATGTAGGCGATGTTGAACAGCTTCAAGAAGTAAAATCTAAAGCTGAAAGGATTTCTGTATCACTGAACGGTTTCAATTATATTGATAGTTTCAACTTGAAAACTGGTGCTGTTTCAGCAAAGCGTGAACTATTTTTGCTTGACAACTGAACCTTAACTTCAAAATCTGCCTTGGCCAGGCATATGAGGTTGTATCCAACACATCTGGGAAACTGGAAGGTGTCAGTCCAAGCACGATTAAAGAATAGTGAACCCTGCATATATTTTGTTTATGTTGTTGCTGCTTAAATCTAGCTACAAAACAAAAATATAGGCTTCTTTCGGCCTTCCCAAACCAAAAAATAGAAAATTTGTGGCATTTATTGCACAAGGCTTGGTTTGACATCAGCCACCATGCAAAACAAAAATCAACAAAACGCAGCACAAATCACTTGTTGTGGTGATTTGCTTTATTGATAAGAACTTTCACATTTGTGTTCACCGACAAGAAATTATAACCCAGACAGCAAAATCTGTCATTTTTACATTGATTCAACGTTTGCAGAAGTTGAATAAGTGTACAATGACGATTTTTGCTGTCTGGGAATAAGCCACAACCTCATGTAATATCCTGGTATTACTGTACTTCAACACCAAATAGACGTTCTTAAAAACAGTTAGACACACTCATAGTCATTTCAAAGCACGAAATACACTGTGAAAGTGACACTAAAATCAGTGAAAATCCCAAGTTAACGTTAAGCCCTTCATATTGCACTGTTGGTGAAAGGAAATCCATCTTTTCAGTTGTAAACACAACCCGGTATTTAAAGCCGTGTCTGAAACATGTAAAGTTGACGAAACCTTATTATTGTGTACTCAAGGTTAAGGTCATTCCCACACTTGACACTAAGCATCAGGGGGGTGAGAAGAGAATTCTTTGTACTAAGCCGTTGGTACCAACGAGAGATAGTAGGGTGGCCCGTTCTTTTCTCTCAGCCACCTTTCCTTCAGCAATTACGTCTATACCCAATTTATTACACCCTAGGTAGAAGTGAGCGAATTATTAGTAACAACTAGCTTAAGCCAGGAGTCGAACCAGGATCTCGTGATTGGAAAGCGAGCACAATATTCTCCATGACATTCCAACACATGGGGGTGAATCTCTTCAGTTTTAGGAGGTAAACCATTTGCAACAGCTGACAATGTGTTCTGCTGAGTGAAAAGTTTAGCGACAAAGCCGCTGGTTTTACCGTTATTATAACGGCCGATTTGAGTAGACTGCATGGGAAATTTGGCAATCTTGTTCGATAAGGGATGAAGTGTGCAGCAAAGGTTAAAAACCGCTGTGACATACGAATAAAAAACCCCATGGTCCCAAAGACAACAAAAAACAAATACGCAACTCAACAGGCCAACGGCCGTTGGGGCATACATAAATTATAATAAGCTTTTTGGTTCCAGAAGCTTCCAGATTTCCATCCGCACCAGCCTTTATCTTGTATTGTCTTTAAGTCATCGGCGCCGGTGTAGTGAGGATCGAGAATCAGAAACATCGTTTCCCCAATTGTCTCGCTGAAGCAGACACCGAGAATAGTATGCGCAAGTACGCCACCGCCTGGACAGAGTGTAATTGTTTGAAGTTTTTGAATTAGATGCGTTCGTCGTCGTCGTGTGAGCCTCTGGGGCAGAGGGTCTATCCTTTTACCACCCCAGATTGACGATGTTTTGCGTTAAGTACGTCAGGCAGTTTGCCATTACTGGGGTTTGAACCATTACACATGACCAATTGACCATAGAATTAACAAGGAGGGAAGAGAAACAAAAGCGGCAAGAAAAAAAGTTTGGGTTTCGAAAACTTGAAATTAATATTTCTTGATCACGTCCAAGGGTTAAGGGGACGTGAGGGTTTGTAAAGCCATTAAAACCCCAATCGAACGAAATTACCCTCTCTCGGATTGAACGGAATATAGTGCAGTTAACAACAGCTTTATGGTCTTGAGACGTGGGCGAGTGAATAAGAGCGGCATACTGCACACCGTAGTAAAATCTAGGCGAAGGTTTGATTCCCACTCAAGTCGGAGAAGTCCACAATTCCCATCGTTGGAAGTTGGATTCCCGCTCGACACATGGATATACATCACTGATGATCCCAAACAAGGGTGAAATTAGAGTATGGCGTCATCCGTTTTGGTTCGATCGGGCTCTTAATGTTATGTGCAATGATTTACCTTACTGGAGACGATACACTAAAATCACAGTAAGTGAAAATACATGAATTGACCAAAGTACCTATCATGACAGGTGACCCGTGTTTCGTGAAGTGTCGCGATAATTCCCTTCCATGGTTCACAAGGTCAGCCCCTACACTGACGTAGGTGATCTTTGATGTGACGCCGATGTATTCGTTCAGTACGTTGCTAACCTCAATTGATCCGATCCACTTCTTGCTGCCTACGAATCCCTTAGGCTTGTCTTTGATTTTGACCAAAATCTGGAAATAATATCGATGAATTACGTTGCCAAAAATTCCATAAGGCTAATGTAAATTAGAAGACAATATTTTTAAAGCGTTAAAAGCAATACATGTATGCGATACAACGCTATCAAACCTATAGTTAAGCAGAGCGAGAAGTATTCTGCAAGGTCCAGTAAAAAGTTAACTGTTTTGTACCGCTGTTAACTGTTGTAACTGTTGTACCGGAAGATGCAAGGGACAGGGTGAAATGGAGAAAAGGGATTAAAACAATTGCTGCGCGGAAACAATCGGCCAACCCCACTAGTGGGGAACAAACCGACGACGGATTATGATGATGATGACCGCAAACATTCAAACCAAAACCATAAAGTTTTGCATTATTTTGACTCATATTTAAATTCATCTCAAACAAATAAAGCAAAATCTTTTCTTTTCTGTGCAAATTACAAGAATCTGAATATCATAAAAGCGCAAGTGATCAACATCAGACAAGCATAGCCTATCTAACTTTGCATTGGATTAATGCAGTTCAGTCACCTGTTGTATTTCCTTGTGCGAGGGAGTACGTAGATCCGTGTACCCCTGATGGCGAAACCACGATACCAGGGTTTGTAGCGACCTATAGGAGCACCCCCACCCTGCATCATTGCAGTTGTCCTGGTTGTAATGGTGGTAGTCGTACTGCCCGTGCACCGTGAAAGTCTAAAAGCAATTTGTTGTTGTTTCTGGCCGCTACAACATAGGGCATAAAATGAAGAGTCACTAGAATAAGGATTTTTTTTTATCTCAGCACAATCAGGAATGAGCCATGTACAGAGAAATGCAAAATCAACCACAAATTGTGATGCTATATAATTATGTGATTTTAATATTTCCTGCGGTTTTACTTGCCAAATTGTACTAGTTAATAAATTATTTTATGACAGCAGAATTCAGTTTTCTTTATTACATCACAACTCTTCGTTGTTCTGCAACACATGTTACTCTGTTATTGAAATAAATTTTATTATGGTGAAAGGTTTCGTGCAATGAGTGAAAAGTCGAATCAGACTACGACGGGTATCCAAAAAGTTACATTTTTGTCAATACTTAAACCGCAAGAAAACTATACTCCTCAGACAAATTTGCCGTCTGGCAACACGGCATCAACAACACTGATAGATTGATTATTATTATTTTTAGAATCAACATTACCTAAATTGACACAATGTGACATTTTACTGAACGGGAACATTAATTTGATTACATTGCATGTTCCCGAGTGACATAAGTGAAAGTGATTGGGTATTTCTTTGAAAATATACATGAGGCCTACGAACAAACTAAATAATATCAATAAAAAATCAAACCTAAAATATAGAAACTAATTCCATGATCCCATCTTAACTTTTTAAACTATACATTTGACTTCCAGTGTGCAAAATTTCCAACTTCTTCTTCGTCGTATGAGCTTTCTTCCGGACTATATGTTTGGGCATGAGGTCATCAGCCACTCGACAGTCTCGTCATCCAGGGCCTTCAGTCCAAGCGCTCCATGTGGTGGTTAATGGATTGGGCAGTCATGGACGACATGGTCTACTGTCTGGTCTGTGGCACCACACTCGCATCCCGGTGAATGAGCCAGGCCTCATCTGCACATGTCTGAACGAAAGCGACCGACGCTGGTTCGTAGGCGGTTAAACCGGACCCACGCAAGTCTTGCAAGGGACATTCCCGGAGGGTGGGGACCGACGTCGGGTAGGAAATCACGGAGTCGGGAGGAGTTGTTTTGCCACTCCGTGTTCCATGTGTAGTTCCTCCAGTGTGCCGCACTTATTCCAAGATCTTCAACGTTGTTCAGAAGCTGTCGTGCGGCGGGCACAAATTAGCGTCTTGATTTCAGTCGCTGCTGTTCTCCAGGTAGGCGCTGGAATGTACCGTGGAGGAGGTGGTCGGGGTCCAGTGCGCGACGAGCAAGGAAAATCATGGCTCTTTTACGGCGAAGCTCAGCAGGTTGGATGCCTGCAATGATGGGAAGGCAGTCCGTTGGAGTGGAACGCAGGCATCCAGTCACAGTGCGTAGTGCGTCGTTGATGGCGGTGTCAATGTGGCGGGTGTGAGAGCTGCGGCACCACACTGGTGCGCAGTACTCGGCGGTAGAATGGACGAGAGCCAAGGTAGCTGTGCGAAGGGTTTTCGCGTCAGCTCCCCAGCCGGAACCCGCCAGCCGAATTTCCAACTAAGTTTTAGCAATGCAGACGAAATGAAAGCTTTCAATCGTTTACTAAACTATAAGTAATGCTTCTCTATTGTTTAGGCTTAACGCTCAAAAAATTGATTCAATACAAACTAACGTGGCCGTCTGCCATAGTGGGACTCTTTACTCCTATGTGGGGATTCAGTATCAACTTCTGTTTAGTCGCCCCAACAGATAGATAACTTGCAATCGTGCGGCGAAATATCGGCCTTGTGGGAGGTTCCAGGAATGTGTTGTGAAGGACGTCCTGCGTAGAAGTGATTGGTGAAAAACAACTCCAACATTATTCGAGAACCTACGTACATATTCACAACTTGGTTAAAAAGTTGAATTTCAGCCTTCTGAAACTGATATCACAAAAATAAGCACTTTTACAGCTCATATCTTTGCAAATCAAAAATCAAATCTATCAAATCAATGTAAAAAGACCCATTTTCTGTCTAGGGTAGGCTAGTGCCCACCTTCCTGTAATCTGCTAGCTGGTCGTCGGTTTTGTTGGCAGGAAGGCATGCGGAGACGGGGTGGCACCATCCATTCAAGATAAAGTGAAAGTGTTCTGGAATCCCCATGCTTGTAACATTGTAATCATAATTATCGATGACAGATTTCTTCATCAAATGCAGTTGTCGGTGGAGAGATAGCTTCAAGGAGTTGGCAACTCTGTAATGACATAATGAGCCTGAGGGTGAAGAGCGATATTCAAGGAGTGGAGTTGGGACCCATTGTACGATAAACATTTTGAGTTTGGAGTACTGCTTTATCATCCTGCGTTTAATCAGAGCATAATCTTGATCAGTGACGTTCGGTGGCTTAAACCGTTGGGAAAGCAACTTGGAAATATGCTGCAGCAAGGTAGTAGGCACGAAGGGCGTAACCGTCGGGCGAAGCCCAAAGGCAACACTTCCAGCGGGGGGTCCTCCACCAGAAATTTTTGAAAAACACTTCCAATTTGGTGCGCTCTGAGAGGATTTCCAAAACAAATCAAAAATAAAAATCTGTCAAATTGTGCTTCGCCTATGTCGTGATCATACATCCATTTAATGTTTAGAAGTCATCAACAATCTTAATTTTAACGTTCAGGACCAAAATCCAGTGTTAGACATGGAATAATAGTTGTCTAAATATTTAATTCGTCATGAATGTTCATTCTCAGATATTCAGTTAGGCCTACGCCCTACACTACAAAAACTAACACTTAGGCCTAATCATTACAATCGCAAGCAATTTGTACAAAAAGCTGGATAAGTTTGCCTACTGCGTATAGAAGCTTAACGAACTAAATATTGCATCCGCACCTGAACGTTCATTGACGAAGTAACGTTATACCAACGCTGTAAAAAGGGCAAAGGCATGACTATGAAAGCTAGTAGGCTAAAGTGCATGGCGAGGAGACATCAAAAACAGCAACAATCTTTTCGCCTTTATGATGCTGTGCTGTGTACCGTGACGAGAGACCATTCTATGACGAGTTAGTCCAGCCATTGTATGCATTGACGTCACTGGGAAAGCAACTCTAACCATAACACATCTGATTGGCTAAGCAGCTGGTGATGTTTTGCAAAACGAGTGAGGATTGGATAAAACGAAGGCGTTTTTGTACGTGGGGAAAGCAACTTGGAAAGTTGATTTCCCTGGAGTCTCAGTGATTGTTTTTGACAGGAGCATTTGTGTTAATTGGCATTTATAGGCAAGACATGCGGTTTGGTGAGGACTTAGACTACTCACAAGCGTTACGAGTAATTCTAGTCACAAACACAGTAATTTTCAAGTTAAAATAGACGTGATAAAAATAATAAGTTAAACCTAGAATTCAGTCATTATATTTTAGGGTGGAGTGAAAAAATTAAAAATCACTAATTCAAAAAACGTCCCCTCTCAATAGTTGCCTTTGGTCCCAAAACTAAGTTTAAAAGTGGTTTAGGGAAGTTGCCTCGAATGCTCAGGTGACAACCTTGACGCAAAGGTCATACGGGGGTCAAATCCCATAAAAATGCCATAACTCTGTGAGCGGTGATGCTAGAGAGCTAATTTTGATGCCAAAAGAAGCAGAATGTGCAGTTTCCTATCTGTCTCAAAAGAATTTTTTTTCGAAATTTCACTAGATATATGGTTATTTTCACAAAATGTAATTTTCAGGTCAAATATGAATAACACATAGCATTATGCACAGTTTAACATCACCATATGAGTATGTTATATCTCTAACCAATGAAACACACATTTGAGTGGTTTTAGAGCAAGCACAGGATGGTAACAACAAACAAATATGAAATTGGGTTTCATAATATTACAATAGCCTAGACGACAGACGTTAAATGCCAGTTTTATGCAGGGGGACATGGTATCGACAGGAGGACCTAAGATTGAAATTGCTTTTTGGTATTGTATTGCTTCATCAGTTTAGTTTTCGTGACCGAATCTTTAGCCTGATCAGACCGTCACGTCTGTTGAAGCCAGCTTTTGCTGATAAGTTTCGGTTACAAGCTTTATGTGACGCTCCACAGCTTGATTGTGGCATGGGTGGCGAATAATGAGCTTTTCTTCTCTGATTTTTTCGATGTCGTAGTTACTCAGGTGTCGAATTTCTGGCGGTTTGTTGGTTTGGTCAGAATTTAAGTTCACAAGTTTGTAGTAAGATTTAGCATGATTGAATTTTCTCACATGGACAGCAGCTACGGATTTTTCCCCATCGGATGGCTCGTTTTGGACTGGTGCTGCTTCACTTTCAGGCACTTCATGTTCGATTGAAAATTGTTTAATGACCCCTCTCAAACTAAGGATTTTGTTCACAGCTAAATGACGAATATTATGGGTACAGAATCTGCATGGCCGTAATGTTGGGCACTGTTGATGAAGATCTCGAGCTTCTTGAAGTTGGAGGACTTTCCCATGCAAGGTAGCTGACTTTGGTCTGTCGCATACCCCGTTTTTATGTTTCTGTACAACGACAACATTGACAACAATCGTAAAATTTTGCATTAGAGTTTACTTTCCTGCATGGTTTGAAATCAAGCACTACCACACGATCACAGATGGACCGAAAAACTTCTTCAACATGCTACAAAGAGTCGTCAAATTTCCGAACAATAAAGTCAAGAAGATTGCACTGGATGTCCTTAAGCGAAATGCATTCTTTGCGCACCAAGAAAACATTCTCTTGGGGATACTGGCAGATGATGATGAGACAGTTCGTCATTTAGCTGTAAACAAAATCCTTAGTTTGAGAGGGGTCATTGAACAATTTTTAATCGAAAATGATGTGCCTGAAAGCGAAGCAACGCCAGTCCAAAACGAGCCATCCGATGGGGAAGAATATGTAGCTTCTGTCCATGTGAGAAAATTCAATGTTCCAGCAATCAACGTTCATGCTAAATCTTACTACAAACTTGTGAATTTAAATTCTGACCAAACCAACGAACCACCAGAAATTCGACACCTGAGTAACTGCGACATCAAAAAAATCAGAGAAGAAAGATTCGGTCATGAAAACTGATGAAGCAATACAATACCAATTCAATCTTAGGTCCTCCTGCCGATACCATACGTCCCCCTGCATAAAACTGGCATTTAACGTCTGTCGTCTAGGCTATTGTAATATTATGAAACCCAATTTCATATTTGTTTGTTGTTACCATCCTGTGCTTGCTCTAAAACCACTCAAATGAGTGTTTCATTGGTTAGAGATATATCATACTCATTATGCCGATTTCTTGTGGAGTGATTATGTTATGGTGATGTTAAACTGTGCATAATGCTATGTGTTATTCATATTTGACCTGAAAACTACATTTTGTGAAAATAACCATATATCTAGCAAAATTTCGAAAAAAACTTCTTTTGAGACAGATAGGAAACTGCACATTCTGCTTCTTTTGGCATCAAAATTAGCTCTCTAGCATCACCGCTCACAGAGTTATAGCATTTTTATGGGATTTGACCCCCGCATGACCTTTGCGTCAAGGTTGTCACCTGAGTATTCGAGGCAACTTCCCAAAACCACTTTTAAACTTAGTTTTGGGACCAAAGGCAACTATTGAGAGGGGACGTTTTTTGAATTAGTGATTTTTAATTTTTTCACTCCACCCTATAATATATTTTGCATAGTTTTCGCTTAGGTAAGCACTGCTTTCCTTGCTTTCCCTCACCGATCGTCACTGATCTTGATTAACTGCTTTCCGATGATTTGAAATCTACTTTTCTGAACATTATTTCGGTTTTAAAGTATCATCCGTTAAATCGTGCTATCGGTAATTAACTCGGTCCCAGTATAATCTGATCAACGATCTAGATTTGAATGCTTCATAACCAGAATATAAGAAATGGAAATTCTTTAGATAGAAAGTATGCCCGACCTCACTCTGCAACTACCGTACTAATTAAAATCACGAAAACACAAACTAGTCCATTGTGCTTTTGTTTCCCATTTAAATAAAGCGTTTCATTTCTAGAGTAAAAATCAACAACAAAATGATTTGAACTTTAAAAATTCTGTCTCATTCGAAAAAAGAATTACAACATATATAAGATAACGCAGTATTGTTCTGTATAATCATGATTGCTGTGCATTTATCAAATTCTGGTTACAACTATTATATTGTTATAAATTTTATGAAAAGTATTTTTTTACTCATTATTATATAGTAACAGCAGTGTATAAAAGTGAACCCAGTGCCACAACATACCATTTTGTTTTTCACTTTTTGCAACAATATAAACATCATTTGTTTAGATTAGAAGTTAAGTGTAATAGATGTTATTTCAAATTGTTCAATGTTCATGCTATAAACTGTTTTGTCAATAAGAAAAATGTGAAAGTTTTCTTAAAAATTAGTATGTCATTGCTAATTGTTAGCCAAAAACATAAGCAATTTCTTAACAATAACGTAATGGCCACGTGACTTTTAATACTTTAAACTTTCAGAAGCCGTGACCAGGGTCTTCTTAAATGGTTCATCCATAGTGGAGCACCTAAACATCCAAAATGAAGCTTGGGAACAAAACTCAGTCAAGAAACGAATAATGTCATATTTCAAATCTACATTACCTGTTTAAAGGTGTGTTTAACGGGATGAAGCAAAGAGTATTGAAATGGGCTGGCAGTTGATACTTGACTTCATTATGGGCGTTGAACTTAATAATAGGCGATTTTGCTTTGTTTGACGTGGTCATGCACTTCAACATGGTCGCCTGTACGCAACCATTGTGATCTTTCAAAGAGGCACCATCCTCACCTCCAAGCTCTAACAAGCTTTTGATAGTTTTTTGCTTTGAAGAAGTTAAAGACAATATAGCATTTTTTGCAGGAAGGAAAAAGCTTGTATTATCTGGAATAACGTGCTCTTCATCAAACACAAGCTTTGCTGAAATGAAAAGACATAATTGAATATTACAAGACAAAGAAACGTGTAATCTTCAGACAGTTGTCAAACCCGCAACTTGATAAGCACAAAAGTAGCACTTGAAATTTGTCACAGTATAATGTGTAACCATAGTGCAACAAAGTATTTTGTGGATGTTTAATAAAATAATTCAGCAACATAATTATCTTTCAATGCTGTTTTGATCTTTCAATTAAACAATAACAAATTAAATATGCATTTATATATTGATGAAAACCAGAGAACACAATCATAACTTTTTTATTTTTGGATATACAATGAACGAAAAAGCACTTTTTTTAAAAAAAGATTTAGTAACTCTTGTATTGGAGTCAGTGAGGTAAACTATGGATTCAGAATCATATATTTTTGTCCAGCTTAAACTTCATACCATCTCGCTTGAGGGTAACCACCGCTGTTCCCTTAACTTGAAACAGAACGGTTACTGAGTCAAGTTTTGCTTTTGCAGCTTCAAGAGCAACCGTTTTGATGTGAACAATCTTTGCGTTGTCTAACATGCATTTAAGAGTACTCTTTTCAACAAGCCAAATATGGATGTAAGAATCTTCGCTGGTGACATTCTCATGATTCTCACTGGTACTGAATGTGCCGCAGATATACATGCCTGAAAGACAAAGATAACATCAGTCCAAAAATCCAAGCAAATATGTATGAGTTGTAAGCAATCATTGTACCAAAACAAAAATCCACTACTGCAATAATTTCAACCAAAAATTAATCACCAAAAGATATCGTTATCAGCTAAACCATTCAAGTTAATTATTCTTCTAAAAATTGACAAAAATCTATTCACTTTGCAATGCTTTGGGTAACATATAACAAAATTGAAAGAACAGCTATAAAAACAAACCTTCAAAGAAAAAGTTATATATGGTAAAAGAATAACAGGCCATACCTACAATGTTATGTAATATAGTTATATACAATACATAGTAGATAGTACATACGTCACATGTAGAAAGAGTGAAAGAACTAGACTTGTTGTGACTGTTGACTAAATAGTTGATAGATAAACATGCACAAAGTACATTCCAAAACACTAACGAGATCAAGGGATAAACCAAAACAGTTAATTCCAGTAAACTTAATGTGCAAATAGGTAAAATGTTTTTCTTGATAAGCTCTTTTTAACTTTTATTGCAAATGTGCAAACTTTCAAAAATACTTTATCTTAAAAAACATAAATAATTACAGCAGATAACTTAGTGTTAAAGCATCAAAATATTCTATTGCTACCTTCTGGCAATCTAGCATTCAATTGTTTGATCTGGGAAACTTCAACAAAATGCATACAACCAGTAACGAATATTTTTCCCTGATATTTCCATCCAACCAAAACTCCTTTCTGCCCACTCTTTAGGGCATGCGTAATTTTCTAAAATGCAAAGATATGTTATTGATGAATATTGCCATTGTGTCCATTTCTACTACAACCTTTATCTTTCAAGTTCTTTTTATGAAACAAAGTGGCTAATTTTTTCATGCTAGTTGCCACGGTTGCAATCAAAAAGCATTGTTTCGTGTCAGGTGCTGTCAGAGTTAGGATGAAGGTTGAGATAAGGGTTAAGATTAAAATTATTTTCTTTGCCCAAGAGTAGGATTTTTTTCTTTGCCCAAGACTTAAAAAGTCTGCAAATCACAAGTTTTTGTATTTAACAGCTTTGAACTTTTCTTAAATTAGGGCAGAATTTTTTATGTGGCAACACTTTTATATGAAAAATTGCCGCAGCCCATATAAAAATATACATCAATCATTATCATTTCTACAAGAAATATTAACTAACACTTTTCCTCATTTGCACAATTGCACTTCACAAGACATTATCAATGACAGTAAGAGTGAGAAAAAATGAAAGAGTGAAATATATGAAAATATATCTTTACAAATGAAAGAAAAAGTATTTTTACACATTGTCTTTTAAGGTTTCTATCACATTTTTATATAATGTGCACACATATATAATTATAACTGTAGACTAGGGTGTTGCAGGCGCCCCTCAAAAAATTAAACTTCATCAAATTCACTTCTACTTTTTTTTTATGTGCCTTTTGGTAAAAAAACACATTGTGTGCAATTTCAACAAGATTGGTTGAAAATTGAACTAGCAGATTTAATTTGAATTTTTCAATGCTTAATTTCACTATTTTCAAGAAAAAATGTCAACTCACCGCCTGTAAATGAAAAAAATTGGTGTTATTTTTATATGGTTGTTTTTCAATGATGAAAATGTTTATTAATTGACACTTGTATTTGATTGTATCATATCCATACTTTAAAAATTTTGAAAAAATTACTGCCTATGTCACTGATTTTGAGTTTTTTAGCAAATAAATTATATCTTTGAACACTCATCTTCTATAATTAAGTGTATTTTTGGATAATTATTAACTCAAAATTGATTGGTCACAACACATCCATGCCAACCAACATGCAATGAATTCCTTGTATTTTCTACAACTTGAAGAATGTTCTGGTAGCGTTCTTCAAGCTAAGCAGATGGAAGGAAGTCATGTGCCAACTTGACACCTCGCTCTGCAGAATCATTAACAACATGGAAGTGATCAACTTTGTTTTTTGCTTCTGCATATGAGTGTTCATGACCCCACTCATCCACTGATTTGCTAAGAAAAAATGAATCGATCTTCATCAGTTGAAAGAAGTTCCATGAATCGGGACCTATGAAGCTGCAAAGCATTCTATCATTTGCACATTGGGTAAGATCAGGAAAAACCGGTTTACCAAATCCAACTCCAAATCTTTTCTTGAAAATACCATCACTTTTTGGCTGCTGCATTAATGCCTGAGCAATGATTGTCTTTCATTGTTGGACACAAGAGAACTAAAGAGAGATAGTGGAACCATTTCTTCTGTCATGTACCAGAGTTGTTTTAAAAATACCTTCCTTGTACTTTTTGCCACCAAAGAATCTGTGTCAGTGTATTGTGACAATGTTTTTAAAAATTTGAGATCATTTGAAGGAGCAGCTCTGCTGATAGGATATGTAAGCCACCAGGGAACATATATAGCCTACACAGCAAATTTAACAAATCTTTTAAGCTTCTTCAGCTGATCCTGCCTCAAAACTACATAAGGCTTTTGCAATTTGAGTATCTCATTTTCCAGAAGAACAATAGATAAGCTTGCTCATCCAGTTGGCTCGGTGCAGTGCTCCTGGTGGTTGCAATGTAACACCAACTGAAGAAGTAGTTCCCATATACAAGTCACATAAATTTATAAGTTCTAGATAATCATTTCGTAAGAACTTAGTTGAATCTGGATATTGCTTCATCTGATTAAAGAGTAGAGATAATTCTTCTCGACTGTCTTTCCATAACGAATTACTTTCATGTGATTTCGATATGCAGAAACCATCTGGCGAGTTGTAACAAACACTTTCAAAGTTATTGTGAAATCGCTCAAACACAGAAATGTTAGGGCCTTTGCTGCTTTCAATTTTAAGATCACTCCAAACATGACTCAGGATTACTTCACGAACGTGATGCCTGCATGCTACCCAAAGCAAATCCTTCTTAACATCATTCTGCAACTGTATGCAGGCACCAGTTTTGTGGCCAGTATTGCTACTAGCCGTGTCAAAAACCATACCTGCAAGAGTGCAAGGCAAGCCCTGCAGTTCCAACTATCCAAGAGCTCTAGACTGGCATTTGCAACTAGCCTTCCTGCAGCTTCTGAAGAGCGTGTTGGCAAATGTGGAATACTGAGTAGTTTTGCACCACCCACACCGGACAGCAGTATAGGAAGCCAGTCAACTTCTTTATTGGGATCTTGCAATGAAGCCATTAACTTGCCATCCCAGTGGATGTTGCCAACTTCAGGGGGTGACCAAGATTCTGTAATGTCTTGAGTGATTTTGAAAATAGTCTTGATTCTACACCTGTGAGCAGTTGCAGGGTGCAGATTTATCCGATTGGTTTCTCCAGAACAACTTTATAAATGGATGATTGTGGATAATCCGTTTGGTGTTATCTTGTTGCTTATACTAGTAGCCACTAAGCCACGTGATTGCAAAATATCATGGGGAACAAAAATTGTTGTTCCTGTTTTCATAGTACGCTTATGTCTTCGTTTAGGTTCGGCAGATGAAACTTCAATACTATCCGTTAAACCTTCTTCACTGTTATTATCAGTTGAGCTCTCAAGAATGATGGTTTTCATGTCTTCTTTCCGCTTCCTTTCATTTTCCTTTCTTTGCTTCTGAACTGCAATTCTCGATAGCTTCCTTTTTACTTTTTGTTGAAGTAGCCTACTTGATCACTTCCACCCATTGCCGCTTTCCTTGTCATTTGCATGCTGATGCTCCTTAAAAATTCTCTATCTTCTATCGGAATACGTTCTATTGCATCTCGAGGCCAGAAGGGAAAGGTCAGTTGTAGCTTGTCTTTAAATGATTTGATCCTTGTAGATTGCTTGCCTTCATTCTTTTTGTAGTATTCCAGCTGAATTTTGAGAACACCATTTATTTCATCGTGAAATTTCACTATTTTCTGAGCCATTTTTACTGAGTGTAGTGTGGGAATGTTAGCTTTTTTATAAAATATCAGAACATCATTTGTTGTCTGATTAGCTGCTTGTGTTAACAATTCTCTTTTAAATTTCTTTATTGAAGTTTCTTCCTCCATCTCTTTTAGGAAAGACAGAAAGCTAAGAATAACTTGCCGATATGTGGGAAGTTTGCTCCCCTTGATTTTTTGGTCGTCTTTAGTAGGAGATGTAGACAGAAGGAAACGCATTTTTTCTAATTTTTGTGATCCACTGGTCATAATAGTAGATTACAACACACAGTGTCTACACTCAGAATGGCCCATTTCGGCGAGTCCAATTCGGCTTGTGCGATTCGGCGAGTGTCCTATTCGACAAGAGCCCTGTTCGGCAAGTTCCCTATTCGGCGATTACCGATTAATGAAATACCATAGCATAAATAAGGATCATTCAAAAATGGAGTTAGCGTATCAGGCATTGTAAAATATTTCATGACTTGTGACATAAGAAAGGTGCTGTTAAGATTGTTACAGTAGTGTATTACCAAAATTAGACTTACCTGAAAATTAACGCACTAGCTAATGCCCACAATGGTGGGAATATGGCAATTTTGTACTAGTAAAATTCATTTGCAATCTGCTCACTCAGTTTTTCTGCAATCTCAATAAAACTCCACAAAGTGTCCTAATATGCCAAAAGGAATACCAAAAAAAAAGTAGAGCTGTTTTTGACCACATGAGGGCGCCTGCAACACCCTACTGTAGACAGTGCACACCGTTTCGACCTTCCGGTCTCCTCAGTGCAGGTACACTGGTATGGCCATGGAGATATATACCTCCATATGACATTTTCCTATTTGTGGTGTGGTACGTAAGCACCAAAAATAGTACTACTGCCAACCTTGCCATACTGCAAGCAGTGATCTTTGCGCAATGCATAGCAAGGTGCCTCCAGTAAAGTGCTCAATCAGCGTAAGCCAAGAGCGTCATTAACTTTGGTAAACAAAATCTATCATATTTCCAATTACCTTAACCTTTAACTACTTGCGCTGGGATATTTTGTACACCATTGGTACCAGTTTCACTCCCTTGTCTGTTTGGAAAATAGTTTGGTCAGCAAGCGCCATTATTCATCAGACCAACTCCTTCGATACTCTGTGACTCTTTAATTTTGTTTTAGACACTTGGTGGCCAGCATGTTTAGAATGGTAGTTTGAAGTTTTGTTTTGGAGTATATGATTTGTATACTTGCCGTGACTTGGACAATATATTTTTTGTTTTGGTTGTTTTATTATAGAGTAGGTTTGTACAGCTATTTTTCAATGTTGCCATTTTCACAATCACATCCATATAGTCACAATGTAGGCTATAATACATGATGCAAAACGTTTCTGCGTAATGCATACTTTGCAGCACTTTACCAAACAAACAAAAGCAGGTTACTTCATCAATGTTTAGCTTTCAAAAGCAAGCCACTTTGGTCTTTCTTACACACAAAAAAAAAACAGATCTGTGGTTCTGCTTTCCACTAAACATCACAATGCTTCAGTTGATGCCAAAGTCAAAAAGCCAGGAATTATTCACTTCTATTATATACTGTATTATATACTGTATAAAGTGCTTCCTGAATTTTTGTGTCAAATTAGGATTTGCCTTTGCGTAAAATTTTAAATGAGTCAACACACGACACAAAAATTCAGGAAGCACTTTTAATTAAACGCTACAACCCAAATTTAAACAAACAATTATTTGCGGGTGGCGCCTCTATTCTCCTCAACATTTATTAGTTGTTTCACGTACCCCCGTGGTACAAATTCCTTTGTAACTTAGTCATGCAGTTGCCTTTTCTTAATGTAATTTTTTCGTCTGTCTGTATGTTTTCCACTCTATTGCTTTTAATCGTTGCGTGTTTCTCTATGCTTTTAGTTAGTTGTTTAATTAGTTAGTTACGGTAGTCACTGTCAAGAAGTGAAATTCATTGTAGTTTATAAATATTTACAGATTCCTGATGAGGACTTAAGTTAAGTCGAAAACGTTTGAATGTTGAACTATTGTAAATATGTATATAATATACTGTTGTAATGCTCAACCCTGTGCCATTGTTGTGTCTTGCCTGCCTTTGGTATAAAAAAGCAAACTCTCTCCCGAAACTATATTATTTATAATGTGTTGCCTAAAATACACTGTGCGAAAAGTTATGACTTTGAGATAGACGTAAGTAGTTAAGGGTTAACAAATATTCAATTTTTTCTTATTAAAAGAACATTCACTCCAATTTCCCATCCTCTGGATTAACCACTGAATAATGTTTAAACAATAATTAGCAACAAATACTTAAAACAGTAGAGTTTAAAGACTTTTTATTTGGCTGAGAAAAAGAAATAGTTTGCAAACAAAACAACACTTCAAATTCAAGGAAAATTTTACACTTTCAACAACCAGGCCTGTGTCACTAGTTTGATATAAAACCACAAAGAGTACGAAAAAATATCAAGATGCTTTCAAAGTGAGAATAATTTATTCTTTAATCAACCAGCTAGTATTTATTTTTTTATACAAATTGTGTAAAAACCAACTGTAGGTACCTTTTGGATAGGTTCAACTATGCTAATTTTCTCCTTTTCCATGTTGATTCACTTTGAGGGCTCAGTAAAATAATTTAGCAATTATTATTTTTTAAATATAGACTAGGCTACAGGATACCTGTTAGAAAAATAATTTTGAAGTTTTAGTGTTCACGTTGGCTCCATTGGTACTGATATTTTTTAAGAGTGGCTGCTTCTTTCGGGGAAGGGTACAAGCGGGATGCATCTTGTTTGATTGGAACTTTAGTTTAGAACAGGAGTCATCAACTGGCGGCCCGCCACACTGTTATGTGCGGCTCGCAGAAGGTATCATCATACAAGTATAACCAAAAATACTTTTCTTGAGGACTTAAAAAGAGCATGAAGGCAAAAAGTACTTTCCGGGAAGCATATTTTCGCTTTGCATACGATTCCACAGACCAACCAATCACATTGCGAGCAGACATTTTCACAAATTAAAATTTCGAAATTGAAACTCCGATCAAGGTTGACGTTGATGGACAAACATTTGCATTCTATTTTGAGAATGTCTGTCACAAATTTCAATGTAAACATTGATGTTCATTGCAAACACATTTAGCAACAAAAATCTCGACAAAATTGTCTGTGAGCATATAGGGTTGCTTATTTTAAGTTTCTAAATGTCATGTAAACACTAGTGTGTGTTTCACCATTATTGTGTTTCACTAGCAGTGTTCCCCTTCATGCAAGTTTTTGGTGGCAAAGTAGGTCGGTGTGCCAACTCAATTTATAATGAATTGGCAAAACATTATATTAATTTAAAGACTTTTTCTGGTATTATAAAAATATTTTGCTTGGTAGCCTACTGCAAAAATGTTGTTAATCAACAATTCTTGCCAGGCTGATATGCACCGCAAGTGACAGTTGTCGAATAATTAATCAAAGAAAGGCTGTTCTATGGACTCTCACAAAAATGATGAAAAGCCAACTCATTGCTTTTTTAGAGGAAACACTGTTCATGAGTTATGATAGAAACATTTTTTCAGTGATTTCTACAAGCGTTTGTTTCATGGTGCCTGGTTTCTTTCTCCCAGTTATTGGAGCCTATTTTTCGCTGATATGTTTGCAAATCACTATTGGGTATTGTTGCCTGTATTGCAATGTGTCAAACAGTTCCTTGAAACTGTTAATTGCAAGATATCTTTTGTGAAGCGAAGTGACAGCAATCTTGATTGGCAATGAATTGAATAGTCTGATGTGACGAAACCGATCGCCTCGCTATAAGTGCGCAAAACAAGTGGCTTCGTTTATTAGACATTGTCAAAGTCAAAAATGGTGTTAAAGGAGCTTGGCCTGGCAGTAGCGTTGTTCGACTAATTTTGTTGCTGCGGTATTCTAAGATATAATACAGTAAATATTAACAACATGTAACGCTGGATACTGGGTACGAACTGCATTCTTTTCTAGCATAAGAGTCAACCTACCTAAAATTTTATCAGTGCGGCCCGCCACAGCTCTCCTAAGTGCCAAAGTGGCCCGCATGCAAAAAAGGTTTGTGACAGGGTTGTCAGACAGCTTTTGAGAAAAAGAGCCAAACAATGTCGAAAAAAGGGCCAAACTGGATAAAAAACAGCCAAATTGTTCAATAACGTTAATAACGTTGTTAATAATACATAATAACGTTAACAACGTCAATAACGTTACATTACAACAACACAGTGGAAGCCGTGGCCGAGTGGTTAGCGCGTTGGGCTCGCAGTCGAGAGCCTGCATGTTCGACTCCAGCCACCCGCACATGCTGTTGTTTCTCTGGGCAAGAAACTTTACGATAATTGCCTCTACCTAGTGATCGATTTCGAGTAATGGGTAGTACCAAATTTAAGTCATAAGTAGAGTAGACAACCGGAAACAGACATTGCCGTCGGCTGCAGCGTGGGTCAGGTGTACGTCGGAAGGCGTACACCGATGCATAGCGCTCAAGTCCGCTTTCCCGCAATGCAGGATAAAGATAAACAAACAAACAAACAGTCTTCTACATTCTACAAGAACAAATGAACAACTCCACATCTTCATCTTCTACAGTGTTTCCACTCGAATCTTTGGCATTGGCATAAACATTGTCAGCTAAACACTGTCTAAAAAATCGTAATAACACTTTTCAGTCTCAATTTCCGAAAGACATTTATTTAAATAGCTACCTAGTAGTTTGATAGTAAAAGCCAACTGCTTCTAAAAAGAGCCAACTATTGAAAACAAAGGGCCATGGGGCCAAACAAATTTTTTATGCGCCATTTGCCTCTAAAAAGGGCCAAATGTATAAGCCATTAAGCCTGGTTGGTGATCCCTGGTAACCTGGTTTCGTGAAGATTTTTCGTGCAAGTTTTTTTTATTAGTGCTGCCAGACCTTACAAAATTTTTGTTTTCCAGAATCTAAATTACGTTTTCTATGCAATCTTCCGGATTCACAGAACAACCTCCTACCAAATGGGTTTTATAGTTGACATGTGAAAGTTTCGAAAACGATTTTATGTGGATATGGTTATATTTACATGTATTGTGGTATGTTTCGGTATCTAGATTGCTATGGTGCTATTTTATTTGCATTGTGCATAATTGCATCGTGCTATTCTCTCAACAGACAAAATAAAAGTTTTTTCCCTCACTCTCTTTCTATTTTATTTTTTTGTTTTTAGCTCGGCCTATAGGCTATCTATCTTATCAAAAGGAAAGGTTTAAAGTTAAATGTTGTAAGATTGATATATACTGACAAAGTCATTGTTGTGTGGCAAACGCCAAAATCTGTGCAATACCCTTGGATCAATTTAATGTGGTAACCTACCCTCTATTTCCTCAGTGCAGAACATTTGTATTTTCGGTAAGCTTTGCTAATCCCTAGCTTTGCGTATGCGCGTAATACGCAAAAATTAAAATGACCTTTTACCGTGGTTTACGATGAAACCACGATGAACTTTAAATACCACAAAAAAAAATGACGTCCATGCGATACAACGCAATTTTACGCGAAAAGTAATTTTTAAGGTGGGGGGGTTTGGACAAATTTTTCAAAAAGATTATGCCAGAGGTTTTATTAGAATATACTGTTGTATCCTAAAATCACGGCTAAAGCCACCTAACGGAGTGGAAGGTCTGCGCGTCATGGATGATGAAACTAAAGACTGGCTGCTCTCTAGCAGCCTTCCAGTGTAGTCCGGGAACATCGTGAATCTGGGGTGGTAAAAGGATAGACCCTCGGCCCCAGAAGCTCAGACGACGACGACGACGACGGCTAAAGATGAAGTTAAAATTGCCTCTCGTTCTTTGTGTTTAACATGCTACCATAAAACAATTTTCAATAAAATTTGCCCTGTTGCGGTCTGATCAGCATTCCGCTCGTGCCTTTGTCAGAGCTTTCAAAACGGGAATGAGCGTGAGCAGCGAAGCGTGCGACTATACAGGCTACGTTACTATAGACTAGCAATCAGCTGATCGAACAACAGGTGTTACTGCGGGCGATTTAACTGTAGGCTATGCATGTATGTAGTCTACATCAAAACATCAGATTTCAACACCAAAACTTCAGACAGTTTGCTCAAAACATCAGATCTGATGTTAAAACATCAGATGTGGTAACGTGGCTTTTGTTATTGCTGTCGATAGTGACGTATTCTCGAGCAGTGTTTCCACTTTTTAGTCATTTTGAAAAAATTAAAATAAATAAAACATTGGACTTTGGGCCTTGCCAGTGCCATTGAAAACAATTTTTTTTCGGTATTTTAAAAAAAAATGTATTCTTGAATGTTCAGTTTACGCATTTTAATGCTTAATTCCCGTTTAAATGTTTCATTTAGTATGCCTTTAAATTACGATCAAAGTTTTTTTTGCAAAAGCTTATTTAACAAATGTGATATTTCTAAACTGCAAAGCAAATCTATCCCTAAATACCAGTGGCGCCGCCAGGCCTTCAGCAATGGGGGGGCAAAGTATTGACAGTACAAGACAGTACCGGTAGCGTAGTTAAAAATTTTGAAAGGGGAGGTGTTGACAGCCGGAGGGCGAAGCCCGATGGCGTGTTCGCCGAAGGCGACACTTAGCGGCGGAGGGTCTGGGGGGGCCTCCACCAGAAAATTTTGAAAAATTACTTTCAGTTTGGTGCATTTTGAGAGCATTTTCAACAAAATTGTGGGTATGAATATTTCTGTAAAATGGTGCTGTCCAGTGGCATAGCAAAAGGATAAGATCATGTTTTCTTCGGCATTTTTCGGAAATAAAGCTAAGTCTCTATGTTTTCTTGTTGCTAATTCCAGACTGAGATATTTGAATGTTTGGTATTGGCAAAACTCGCTCTTTTAATGCAGTTTCGTTTAAAATTAGGCAAACTTTGTTTTAAAGACATAGGTTGATTGCTTTTTTTGCGAGATTATTACAGTTTTATTATTTATCAATTTTCTCCTTGGTTGATTCAAAAAGCGATCTTATTCCGGTAAGTCACTAACTTTTATGCTCTGAAGTCAACCCAAAGTTTAGAAAATGTAACGTCATAGAGGTCATACATCTTGATGAGTGTCAAACAAACAGCTTTGAGACAATGAAGTTACTTTAGGCTATTTCTGATATATGCAAGTTTTGTATAACGAAAAGCTGTTTAGATGTTAATCTAGATCGAACAAGCGATCTCAGCAGTTGCAGATGACTTGCATCCTTGCACAGTTTTACGAAAAATTACATCATAGGCTAAAGCTTTTCTTGTAAACAATGTATTAACATCCATAAATTCAATTTGAAAGGTTTAAACCCCCGAACCCCCCTTCCTTGGCTACGCCACTGGTGCAAGACAGTGGTATATTATTTAATTTCTCTTGTTTTCTACCAGGGCTGGAAAAAATGTTTAGCTTCCCGGGAATCTGTTTTTTAGAGAAAAAATTTCCCGCGGCTTACAATCACGATAATGACTGTGAACCTTATATTTTACTGATCTCCGGAGCTGACGTAAACCTTAAAAGTCATGTCGACACATTCTTGATGCCCCCCTTATCGAAAATTGTTCTTTGTAATACCGCTTTGAAGGAGGATTATAAATTTTAAACTTCATTTTGAATTGAAAAGACATGACGTAATGTCTTCCAACCTTAGTTATATATTTTTTCATTACGTAACGTCTTGTAGAAATAAATTGAAAATCAGTATGATCACTCAAATTGAAAGCAATTGGACTACAAATCCTCACTAAACCAATCAATCAATGGTCTTGTTGTACCGAAGATGACAACCTTATATTTTATTGATCTCCGGAGCTGACGTAAGCCTTAAGGCATAGATCTGTTGACTCAATGCAAACCTTTTGAAGGTTTGGGGGAGGCTGTCAATTCAACTTTTTTGTATCAACCGTTGTATCTCTAAAACCACTGAGGCTGCGACCACGAGATTTCTTGACTTTTCCTAACTTTTATTCACCTCTATTGAGCTGAAATTTTGAGCAAATAAAGGGTATAAATTGAAAAATATAAGGCATTTCTCAGCACATCCTCTGAAATATCTCATATTCTATTGTGAAATATTTTCCCACCAGCTGGATGAAAGTAATTAATTTGGCCCATGTCTCGCTTATATTAACTGTTTCACAGCGTGAAGGGCATCGGCTGTATGTAAAATAATGAAGAAAAAAAATTAATCACAACATTACAATGCACGTTCTTCATTACTCTACCAAAAAATAATGTGTAAACTCACGCTACAAATTACACTCATAAGTGACCTCAACATTTCATCGTATATGAGCAGTTCTAAAATTCACATAGTTTTAATTTTCGGATATGCTCAGCGTGAATAATTTTACAAAGTGAATCCCAAATTTTGAAACCGTGCCAAAATAACAGAGATATCACTCCTAAAGCATAAGAAGAATCGACAGCCCTCCCCCCCCCCCAAACTGAGCAAGACTCCGACTCCAGGAGCCCAACCTTCTAAAGGTTAAAAGTCATGTCGACTTATTCTTGATGCCCCCTTATCGAAAAGTGTTCTTTGTAGTACCGCTTTGAAGGTGGATTACGACTATGAACAAAAGAATAATTTTTAATCTTCAATTTGTATTGAAAATACATGACGTAATGTCTTCTAACCTTATCCCATTTTTTTCATTACGTAATATTTACCACCACCAAACCACATTTGACGATCGAGTTTGTTAATTTATTATTCGGTAAAATGTTTAGATGATGTCACGTCATTACGCCGATTTGAGATATAATTTCATTCATGACGTCGTATGGATGAAAAACTTTTACAAGTTTTATACTCTGCTGAGATTAAAGAAGAAACATAAATGATATAGATTGGAGAAATTGAGTCTCCTTTACAACGTAAGAATCGAACAACTCAAAACTGCTGAAACAAAACGTTTTGTTTAAGTGAAAGAATAACTGCATGCAACCAATGCCAAAATGCGCGCGGGAGAAGTCATGAGTGTGTGAGGTATCAAAAATTTAACAGGTTGTTATTTTTCTACATCAATGTGACGTTAGTTAAAACTTAAAAAAGTCTATATCTTTGCTTCTGTAGAAAATCTGTTTATATTCTGTACAATTTAGTCATCAAGGTTTTCCATACTTTTTTAAAGAGAGAGCTTTTGCCCCCCCCCCCCCCCCCCCCTTTGCAACTTGAGTTGACTTACTTGAGGTTGGGATCCAAATATTAAAAAAATAATATTAATATGTATTAATAAAAAAAAAATTAAAAGATGATGCCCAAAACATTGGGAGGGCAGCTGCCCCGCCTGCCCCCCCCCCCCTGCCGGCGCCACTGCTAAATACGTGTAAAGCTGACGCAAATACATGTTTACGTATAAGCTGCTAACAGCTATCATTGCTGAATTGACAATGATAATGCGATGTTGCACTATTTAAAGCCCAATAAGATTAAAGTTCCATTTTTAATGCCGAAATAGAAACATTATTTCCACATTAGTAAGTCATTTGTTCACCTAGATGCCGAGTATTTCATGATCGAACAGATTTTGGAACAGAAAAACACATTCACAAGTAAGCGAAAATCATTTAGCATTGAAACAACGTCAAACAGCGCTATGTCGATATATAAATTGCTTCCTTTCGCAATATAATCAATCAGTCAATCAATTTGAAATAATCAACCAAATTTAGAAGATTCGCTAGAACAAGAATCAGATGACACAAGTTATTTTTGATGCTTTGGAAGTTAAAAATAGAATAGTAGCCTACAATTTTAGGAATAGCCTACTGACGCCAGTTTATGACTAAAGGCCGCATGGTTGGTTGGTTTGTTGTTTTGAATCTTTATCCTCGCACTGACAAAACTTTGATTGGTTATTCCTGGTAGCTTCGCTTAGTTGTAGACTGTAGCCTAGAAGCTCTTGACGCATTGCCGGTTACCGAAATTGACAGAGTGAAGTTTCTGATTGTTGTTGAAGTGTTATTGCCGGGAAATTATTTCATTCATTAGGTGCCGCTGAGTGGAGAGCAGTCCTGAAAATGCGTTGCTTATGCGCACACCCCGACAGTCGAACAGCACCGCATGATCTTGAGTTAATTTCCAGCCATTTTCAAATTAACAGTTAAAAATGCAACCTTTAGGCTAACCTGTGTCATATGTTCTTTCTATAAAAACAAATAGGCTGCTCCAGAAATTTAATTTGCATTACGACCTGTGTATGAATACCTGTAGCCTACCCACTTTACTTTATCAGAACTGGTTGCCAAAAAATTTCACGTTATTACCAGGCAGGGCCGTAGCCAGACCGCAGAGCAAGGGGGGCAACTTTTTTTAGGGGGAGGGGCCAAAAATTGAATCATTATAATTGTAGCTGTTGCTCGAGAATGTTGGGATTTTGCCAGGGGGGCAAATTTTTTTCATGGGGGGCGAGGCACCCGGCCGGCTACGGCCTGTTAGGCTGTTACCAGGTGAAAGTTTTTCCAAAATAGGCCATGTTTAAACGTTTTTAAACATACATGAGCAGTGGTAGGCTACATCTTAAATTGTGAGGTCCCTAAATCTTCAGGCTCTCGGCTTCAGTCTTTTTAATCTAATGGTAAATCCGCAGTGCATACTGGGTTACAGCTTCAACATCGAATAGTGGATGAAAAGTAGGCGTGAGCACGGTGAGCGCGTAACAGGGATATCTAAAGAAGGGGATACGAAGGCTTTTATTACGTCTGACAATAGAAGGGCTTTTGTTTATCGTAAATAATCTGTGTTTATCGTAAAATAACAATTGGTACCGATAGTAGTTCAATAAATCTTGTCATGACAACTTGCATTGCGCTATTAGCATCAGGCTTGGATACTCACTGCATGCTCATGGTTGCTTGTTAATTCAACTACTCACTACTTGCTTTACATCTAGCCTACTGCAAATTGGCTTTGTTAAAAAAACAGCTTACTGGCAACTTTTCAACTGTCTTTGTAGACAAGTATTCTTTGAATATGCTCTACGTAACATTTGCTAACTGTCTTCTGTAGCTCATTGTACCAGCTGCACTACAAAACTTTCTGCGATTTTAAAAAAGAACCACATGTTTAACGTGTTACAAACTACCGCCCTGGTAGTGTCACGAGAATAAGGCAATGGCTGCGAGCCTTCATATCCCCTTCTCTAGATATCCCTGGCGCGTAAGCTTATGAGGCCTGCATAAAGTTCGCGTGGAATTTACACAATTTAACGTAGGTTATCAACTTAAGCTGAACGAGTTTTACAACAACTGAGCGCAATTGATCAAATTTTGTACGAAAAATAGTCCAAAGATGCGCAAAATTAAAGTTGTGGTTCGTGATTTGGACCACTCTTGACTGGACAATAATGATAAAATTTCTAAATTTATGAATATGTCATGCACGGGTAAACATGACGGTTTCTAGGGAAAGAAAGCACTAGGGTTGCCAGATTGGGCGCTTTTACGCCCAATTGGGCTACTTTTGATTTCTCCAGGCGCCAAAAATTCGCGTTGGGCGCGTTTGTTTGGCTGGCGCCCAATTGGGCTACTTTTTTTTTAAAAATATAATATAACTTTTTATGCAAAAATTGTATCATGTTCAAGAGTTTTACCTAATTCGTAGTTATTTCATTGAGGAGCACAGCGTTTTTGGAGGCCTCGGTCAGGCAGGGTTACCAATTTGGTATGAAGATGCCAATTTTCAAAAATGTGCATGTTTAGGCTTTAATATCTGGCAATCCTGGCAACTTAACTGATCCAGATTTTCACGAAAATGCAGTGGACATCAGTTTAGTTTGTTTTTATTTCACATATTATATGTCAAACATAGCAGGGGTCTAGAAAAAGGTAGAAGCGACAAAACACGGATGCTATAACGTGCATGATGCCAAAGCAGGACAAATCAGTTATGGCATGGTCGCAACACCTTAATAAAGTTTTTACAAATTTAGAAAGATGAGAAAAAAAGGGCTGGTGATTTTTTTTTTAACAATTTATATGAGTAAAAAAAAAAAGCAAGACAAAAAGATAGTTTCTACGCTGATCGACCTTGGTGGGTTATCAAAACTGTTGATGGTCTTGAGGGGAACACTCTTGATCCGTTACCTCATCACGAAAAGCAATTAAACCATCTTTTTGTGTTTAGGTACCAGTACCGTACTTGTTTGTAGTTTAGGTTTGGTGGCCGTGCTTAAATTTACTTTCATCGATGTATCCTTTAAATTTACATCGCATGCACGTTTTAAACTTCTTTGGTTTTGCCGCCGTTTCCTTTTGCTGGTTTTATTCCCGTAAACTATTGGTAACTTTATCATTGCTGTTGTTTTCTGAAAAATAAAAATAAATTGAATTGAATAGTTATTTTAACAAACAGTTGAATTGAATAGTTATTTTAACAAACAGTTGAGTGAATGCATGGTTGCCAATCTGTCTGAAAGACATAAAGAACTGGAAAAACACTTATAATTTGGGACTGATGATCAAGCAATCAAGAAAAATTTTGTATAATGGCCTATTTCTTTGCTTGGGCTCCATTTTAGAACCCCCAAAAAAATTGGGCTACTTTTGGGCTACTTTTTGCATAAGCTTGGGCTCTTTTTTATATTAACCTCTGGCAACCCTAGAAAGCACGCCAAGGAAGGGTCATCTGCCTTTTCAAAGGCTGTTGGTGTGTACTTTATATAATCATAGCCCGTAGCTGTTTCTATTAAAGTTATACCTTTTTCAATTCTCTACTTTTTCACTGTTTGAATGATATGCCATGAACTTTCAGGTTGCATGTTACTAGATTGAAATATGATGTTATGTTAATAAGGCTGTAATGCTGACTTACCGTAGATTTTAGTTTTATGCAACTAGGCTACTTCAGGCTAATGCAAATTTGCCAGACAACACCGGCATAAAGAATTAATTTTCTTTTTCAAATTTGAAAATGGATTTGTTTATAAAACATGATCTATTTAATCAATTTTATCAATCAAATTAAACTTTGTATTTTATAACACTTAGGCAAGCTAAGCTAGTCTCCGATTTGCTTAACATCAGTCTATCAACAGCTCACAAGCAAGCCTCTACTACCAAGGAAGAAATCTTTCTGCACGTTTGTGGTTTTTGAGGAGTTATTTTTGCTATTGAGTTAGCAGCTGCCTGGTGGTGGTTATCAAACAATTGTAAAGGTAAGGTTTCTATCTTGTAAGATAAGGCACACTGTGTTTTGAAGTTTTGCTACTAATATCAATGTGTAAGTTTTACAAAAGGTTTTTCCATTAGAACTTTTTGCATTGTTGACATTGCAAAATGAAATGTTAACAGGGTATTGTTTAAAAAAAAAAAAACGTACACTGGATAGTGGATATAAAAAAAAATGTAAGTATTTTAACAATGATTTAATTTTAAAATTAAATTTGATGTAACTTTCATGTTTTTGTGTGACTTGCTCTTTTGTGATCTAAACAATTCAATTGGTGTCAAGTTACAACTTGTAGTAAACACTCGAGACTATTAAGTAACCAGTTATACAGATGAACCAACTTTTCAGTGACTATTGTGTTGACTACAGGTAGTCAAGGAGATATATAAGAAAGTATCCCTTAGTTGGAAAGCAAAGACTTTGAAAATTGTTTGCAAGGTAGAGCTCAGTAAAATTTTCAATTATTTTAAATTTTAGAAAGTATTAGTATCTTAGCAATCATCAGATATCTGAGTGAAGCGTTAGCACACCATAGAATAGTTTTGTAAATGATTTTATGTCAGGTAGGCTAAATGGTTTGGATTTTTTCTTATATAGTACGGTACTCATGTTTTTTAATTTCTTTGTAAATTTTACTATGCAAATATTAGCCTACCATTCTATTTACTAGCAGTAAAAAACATTACCTCATAATAATAATGTTTTTAAACAATAAATAGTACTATTAATACTACAAAAAGTGCTCAACGCCAAGCAAAAAGCCAAGCAGAGCGAATTAAATTAAATATAGCTATTAGTCTCTAAATTAGATTCTATTTGCATAAGGACCTTTTGATAATCCTCCTTTAGGGTAAAACAGGCTGTCATGGGTTTAGAGACTAGGCTATAGGCTAATAACTTTGATTTAATAATGTTTTTATATATCTCTATTTATCTCAGATATGCAACATGCATTGCTTTCATCGCTTTAGAAAGCATATAGTGACAGTACAGTCATAAACAGGCAAGGCCTGAAAAAACAAATGTTACTGTAAGAAAAATCTGCAAAGGCTAATGTATGTATACTTATAATAGAAATAAACATGTCCGATTTTTTTCTGTGTCTTATGTTAGTACCAGATAAAATTTTAACTTCATGATAGGTAATATAAAATAAAATACAGCACATACCGTACCATATAAAATGTTATAATTTTTATTTAGTTATATTTAACACAGTTTTATACTACATGTATAGTTTTAGATTATATATAAAGTGAGCAAAGATTTCAGTCAGAAACTTGTGAAAATGATTCGAAATATGGGAAGGCAGTCTGTTGTCACACCATCCCGAAGTAATACCAACAAAACACGGTTAGAATTTGTTTCAAGATTATTTACATTAACCATCCTGGTTTCAAACATGAGGTTGTTTTATCTCTCGACTTGTCTGTGTTGTAATATGCTGTATTTTACAAGTTTGTTTAGAGAAAGAGAGTCAAACATTTTAGATAGAAAGAATGAAGGTTGTATTGTAGAAAGGCATGGGCCACTTTAGCAAGTGTAGCCTACAATTTATCAAGTGATATAATGAAATTTTTTTCATTATTTTTGCACTGTTTTAGTAGCGTTGTTATGTTAAAAGTTATTTCTTTCATCTTGGGTATCTGAACTCATACAAAATGCCTGCTGTGGTACCTAAGTAAGTTTTTTTTTGTGCATTGCAGTTAGTGTTAAGTAGTAGGCTATTTTCTATATTATATCTGTTGATTTAATCCAGTTTCCCAGAATGAATATAGAATAAATTACGTATAACTAAGCATGCATGTATTTTGTTGCTGTGTCATCAGTAACTTTTCAAATACTTAGCCTAGTTTTCCCAAAATGCACTAGTTTCTTTTAGGTTTATATTATTTTGCTTTTAATTTAAACCATTGTTTCTTAATGGCACTTAGAGACACTTAATGACAAGCCAAAATAAGGGGAGCAGCTGACTTGAAGATTAATAATGTCACTGCTGCTTCTGTTGTAGGACGTAGGACCTATGTGATCGCAATGGGCGCAAAATAAAACATGATTATTATTATTATTAGCTGTGAAAACAGTTTAGTAAAATCCAGTATTGCAATAATTTTATTCAGGCATCGAACTCTGAAGGTTGCTTCAAACAACACCCTTTGTCGGCATTCTGATGGTATGTTTTTATAACGTGTCTTTAACCTATAATATAGGTTATAGGTCAACATATTATGTTGACTTTATTACAGTCAAATAATTTACAAATAACAAGTTTTGATTGTGAGATTATTATTTATAGCTGTCATCTTGTTTTATGTATGTCATCTTGTGTGATGTATACTTTCCAAGGTATATGTATATTTATTATTTATGTATGCTGCGTACAATAAACTGTAGTGTACACTTTGCTTTCATTAGGCTGTTTAACGAATTTGACACAAGCTAAAAGGACTACAACAGCAACGTTTAAAAGCATTCAAGCATGATAAAAAAAATTGTTTCTCTGCTGTAAAGACTACAGTATATCCTAATTAGTGATGACACGTTTACAATTTTGTTAACTCATATCTCTATCCAGGCCAAACTATAAGCGGATCAGAAGGATCACTTGCAGATTCTATAACTTCTATTGAGAAGAATTTTTTCTTTGGTGCACGCGGCAGCCACCGAAGTGATCCGTGCGTGACCAAGTCTACGTTTGGTGAAATGCCGGATTGGATGACAGTTTATGGCATGGAGGTGGGTTGTACACTTTTTGTCTCATCTAAGCTAATTTCTGGTGATTCTACTTTGGATTCAGTGGGCGAGAAGGCATCATCATCAATTAAGTTTCTTCCTCTCGTCGAGGGTTGGAGGCAATGAGGCGCCAAGTTTCTCTGTTGTGAGATTTTTTTAGGCAAGGAAAATGAAAAATACTGCTATATATACTGCTTTAAGATTCAGTGGTCAAGCACCCTACTCAAGATCACGCGGCGCTTGTTTGTGTCTTGGGGTGTGCTTTCAGGACAGCTCTCCATTCCGCGGCATCTAATTGATGGAATAAATGCCCTGGCAATATCATTTCAATAGTTGTCAAAAAATTCACTCTGTCAATCTCAGTAACCGGTCCTGCGTCAATGGTTCAAAGCCGTTACAAGTATGCGAAACTACCAGGATTAAGTTTTGTCAGTCCGAGGATGAAGATTCAAAAACCAAAACTAATCAACCAATATGTAAAGACCGGGCTTCTTTGGACAAATCTTTTTGTCTATAATGAAACTTCTAGTTACACCACTTGTCTTGTTTCCAGCATCAGCAAAGAGCGCGCAGCATTCCTCATTTTCTTGCCGGGGGAAACTACGGTTACCCACACGCTGTGTACGAAGCGGCGGCCGATATTTTTGAGCGTTTGGCTGAGCGAAAAAACGTAGGGGAATCTTTAATAAACTATCCTCCTGTGAAAACAAACAATGTCCCTCCAACATTTTCTTCTCAAAGAATGAAAAGGCAATCCTATGAACTTGCATATGAAACTTTAAAGTGTAAGTACCAACAATGTGTGAATTCAACAGATAATTTATTTTTCTTAAAGTTTTGCAAGTTCAGTTTTTTTTTATTGATTTGTTTGGTTTTACTAAATTTAAACAACTTTTAGTCCCATCCAGGGTAATGGCAGGTTGGTGATTAGGTTAAGTGGACATGAAGCAACGAAATAAATCTTGGTGTACACCTCCACTCCTCCAGACATACCTTTAAGTGTTTTTACCAAAAATACTGTTGGGTTAGTCTCGAAATGACCACAAAAACCTCAGTCATCGCTCACGTAGCAGTCCTTGCGTCGCCCAACGGCAGGTACGCGCACAGTGCTGCGTAATTACCATTGCGTGGCGTCTCAGGGCATAACATGTGTTATGCCTTTACACTACATCTCCGCCCAAGCATCGAGGTACTGTAAAGACATCATACAGAAACAGATGTATAACCACACATTGCAAATACAGTACAATAAACAGAATAAGTTTTCACACGGTTCATGGGAAGATAATAGGGTACGGTATTAAATAAGATCAGTTAAGCTTTTGTGAGCAAGTCTCATGTATGCAAGTTAAACAATCATGAAACTTCGCGGAACGTTGTCAACTTTCCTATCGTAAGACACTTTCAAGGAAATATGGTAAATCAAAACAATATGCACTAATAAGACACAACTATAGTCCTACATTATCTCCCCCCCAAAAACACAAGACGTAAGCAGTTAATATGCCAAGCGTTCAGGTGGTTTTGAGATCCTGCCGGATCTTGTTCTTGTAGATTGGACGTCGCTGGTCTCCGTATTTGCTTCGTTGTTAACTAAGTGATTGTCAATAGAATGAGAGATTTAACATTTCACGCTAGGCCTACTACTTATATCAAATTCACCAGCCTGTGGTATTTTTACCAATGCTCTGCGGTTTCTACGAACTGATGTTCCTTGATTGGTGTCTATGATGTATGACCGTTTGGCGTCATACTCGTTTCTCACGACCCCCTTCTGCATGTCACTGCTGTCTCTAACAAACACCTCATCACCTGGATGGAGGGTGGGTAGCGGTCTCGCTCCATGGTGACGGTCAAAGTCTTTTTTTTGTTTGATTTGATCCTCAAGGTCAAGTTTACGGACAAGTGCAAAATCTGGCCAATTTGGCAGCAAGTTGTCGGGAAAACATGGAAGTTTTGTCCGGAGCTTGCGGCCCATCATCAACTCTGATGGAGAAAATCCATTCCTCAATGGCGTCGAACGATAAGCCAACATTGCCAAGTACGGATCTTTACATTTGTCAAGAAATGTCTTCATGGTTCTGACGGCTCTTTCGGCTTCGCCATTAGATTGTGGATATCTAGGACTAGACGTAACATGAGTTATGCTAAAATCTTCTACAAAGTTTGAAAAGTCTCGGCTCTTATACTGCGGGCCGTTGTCAGAAACTAGTATCTCGGGAATGCCATAACGAGAAAACATAGACTTCATCTGATTAATGATGGAAGGAGATGTTGTACTCGATAACAAGGATAATTCGATCCATCTCGAAAAATAGTCTATCAGCAAAAGATACTTCTTACCTTTGAACTCAAATAGATCACTCGCTATTTTTTGCCATGGTCTGCTCGGTCTCTCTACGGGCAGCATTGGTTCACACCGATTGCGGGAATGTTCCGCGCAACAAACACAACTCCTCACCATTTCCTCGACTTGTTTACTCATTCCTGGCCACCAAATTGAATCGCGAGCTCGTTGGCGACACTTGACGATTCCCATGTGGCCTTCGTGGATTTTCTCCAGGATATCCAATCGTAATGAAACGGGAATCACTAGTCTTGTTCCTCGAAGTAGCAATCCATCGTGTACGGACAATTCGCTTCTAAAGGGATAAAATACTTTTAGTTTTGGGCCTAACTTACGTAACCACTGAGCTATCCGCCCCGATAGCTCAGTGGTTACGCGCCGGGCTCAAGATCACACGGCGCTGGTTCGACTCTCGGGGTGTGCGCTTGAGCAACGCATTTCAGGACTGCTCTCCATTCAGCGGCACCTAGTGAATGGAATAATTTCTCGGCAACAAGACTTCAACAATCGGAAAACTTCACTCTGCCAATCTCGGTAACCGGCCCTGCGTCAAGTGCCTCTACAAGTATGCGAACAAGTACCAGGAATAACCTATCAAGGCTTTGTCAGTCCGAGGATAAAGATTCAAAACCAAACCAAACCAAACCAAACCAAGGTCGGGCATTCATTTGTGCAATAATGCATAATCTCACAGCACACTGAGTCATCAGCCAGACGTTCTTTGATTTGTTGTAGACGACTCTCCGTAGCTGGCAGCGATTCAACAAGAGAACAGACGAAAGCGTGGACCTGCTGACAGTCATCTTCGTCTGTTTTGGAAGGTGGCTCTACCGGAGCTCTGGAGAGTGCGTCTGCAAGGATTAGGTCTTTTCCTGGAATGTGCAAAACAGAATAAAAAAAACGCATTAGGCGAATCCGAAACCGTTGTAGTCGTGGCGTCAATTCTGCTAACGACTTTGCTCCTAAGATTGCAACTAATGGCTTGTGACCAGTTTGGACAACAAACTTCAGTCCTATGACGTAATCAGAAAACCTCTCACATGCCCAAGTGACACCTAGGGCCTCCTTTTCGATTTGAGCATAGTTCTGTTCTGTGGTACTCAAAGAACGCGAAGCAAAGCATACAGGGCGCCAATCACCATTCTGTTGTTTCTGAAGCAAAACTGCCCCTAATCCAAATGAACTAGCATCTGCTGAAACAATTGTTTCTCTTGTTGGATCGTAAAAACACAATACTTTTGTGGAACAGCACAACTGCTTCACTTTAACAAAGGACTTCTCTTGCTCCTCTGTCCAAGCCCACACAGAATTCTTGGTGAGTAATTCTCTCAGCGGTTTAGCTGCTTCTGAAATTTCTGAGGAAAACTTCCCTAATTGATTGACCATACCGAGGAATCTTCGAACTTCGCTTACGTTCTTTGGAGCACCCATATCGCGTATGGCTTTCACCTTGTCTGGATCGGCACGGATTCCTTCGCTGTCGATGACGTGACCTAGAAACTTTATCGACGTTTTACAAAACTCGCATTTTTCGTTTAATGTTAATCCACACTTTTGTATTCTACTCATTGTTTTGCGCAGCCTGTCGTCATGTTCGTTCTTGGTGGTTCCAAAAGCTAAAATATCGTCCATTTCACAAACCACTCCCTCAATATCTCCAACGATTTGGGACATTCGTCGTTGGAAATACTCTGGGGCACTTGATATCCCGAATGGCAAACGATTAAAGCAGAATCGTCCGAACGGTGTAATAAACGTTGTCAACAGTTTTGACTGCGTTGATAGTTTGATTTGCCAGAAACCCGATTTTGCATCTAACTTAGAAAAATATTTTGCACTTGCCAGTTGGCCTAAAACTTGATCTACATAGGGCAACGGGTGTTTTTCACGTTTCACACATTTGTTGAGTTGAGTGTAATTGACACATATGCGTAGTTTGCCGTTTTTCTTTGGGACGACGACCATCCCTGAACACCAATCCGTTGGTTCATTAACTTCCGATATGACACCATCTTTTACCATTTGATCAATTTCACCTTTAACTTTTGGAAGTAGAGGGATGGCGACTCTTCTCGCTACGGACACTTGGTAAGGTTCGGCATTGTCACAAATTTTTATGTTGTACTCCCCCTCGAGATATCCCAATTTTCTGAACAAGTATGGGAATGCCTTTTTGTATTTATCTGACTCTAGGTCGAGATTATCCACAAATTTAACTACATTTAATTCCTCTATGGCAGGTTTTCTGAGCAAGGCTCTGCTACCTGAATATGTAACATAAATTTTTTGCCATGCCGCACGTTTTTTGTAGGATACGTAGTAGTCGAAGTATCCGACAATGTTCAATGTTTGTCCATCGGGTCCTTCTAACCTTTGGTCAGGTTTTACCAATTGAAGTTTTTGGAAATCTTTAATTAAGGTTTTTGGTATAACTGTAACATCCGCTCCTGTATCTACTTTAAAATCAATGACGTCGTTGTAAATTCTAATAGGCACGGTCCAATTACTCGTTGAAGATTCATTTATTTCACCTAAGTAAGACGTCTTTTCCTCTTCGTAACTAGTTACGACTTTATCAGCTGATATCGACGAGACTTCCTGGTATTTATTGCTGCGGCATTGTCTTGCAAAGTGGCCTATCTTTGAACATTTAAAACAAGTAATGAATTCAGCTGGACATTTTTCGTTTTCGTAATGTTTATTTCTACCACATCGTTGGCAGCATTCTCGCCTCGGGAAGAACTTATTGCGACGTTTTCTTTCAACCCCGTCCACGTAGTCGAAATTTTTCTCCGCTCTACCTTGAAGTTCACCTTGTTGCTCTGCAATGCTTTCTGCGTGTCGTGCGGCGTCGATAGCTTTTTGTAAAGTTAACTCTGGGTCCATTTGCAAGCGTTCGGACAGCGACTTATTTGTAATTCCTACCACGAGTCTGTCTCGCAGTAGCTGATCAGACATAGCGCCATACTGACACTTTTCTATCATGCCATACAGAGAAGTAACATAGTCATTAAAGCGCTCGCTTGGCAGTTGATCTCGGCGGTTGAACACTGCTCTTTCGAAAATTACGTTATTGCGCAGTTTGAAATGGTTGTTGAAGCGTTCCTTGACTACGTCGTAGTTGATCGAATCGGCCTCTAATAACTTAAATGAAGAAAACACATCCTCGCCTTTGCTTCCTAGCAAATAGACTTGAGAGTTGACTTGCACTTTTTCAGCTTTCGACGCTAATTGGGATGCTTGCCTATATCGTTCGAATCTTTTAATCCACTGGCCCCACTCGTTATGTTGCCAGTTAAACGCATCTGGTAACATTATCTGATGCGACATTTTATCTCACTTCTGACACCATGTTGGGTTAGTCTCGAAATGACCACAAAAACCTCAGTCATCGCTCACGTAGCAGTCCTTGCGTCGCCCAACGGCAGGTACGCGCACAGTGCTGCGTAATTACCATTGCGTGGCGTCTCAGGGCATAACATGTATTATGCCTTTACACTACAAATACAACCTCGTGATATGCGTCGAACCGTCGACGTTACGAACCGTGTATCTCTATTCCCACCACTCAGCTCGCTATTCAGTCGAAATATCAACGAAAGACGTTGTTGCAATGACTTTTGTAGCCATAACTCTACTCTCCTTTATTGCGGATTGAATTAATTTTGTTTGAATATATCAGGGGTTCCCAACCTGGGGGCCTAGTGGGCCATGAGCTCTTTTCAAGGGGGCCATTGAAATGTTTGAAAAATAATATTGTTTTTAATTTATCATCTCTTAGTCCACTCCATCACTATATAACAAAAGAAATAAATTAAAATATAATAAAATACTAGTACATTTTGCACAAATCTTCATGAAATAGTCTTTAATGCCCGGTTGTTTCAAAAATAAAATAATAATCAAAAATAGGGGGGGGGCATTGATTTTTCAAAATTTTCAAAGGGGGCCACGGTGTAAAAAAGTTGGGAACTTCTGGTATATATGTTGGATTGTTGTTGAGAATTATGAAAACATTCTCATGTGAACTTGTCACAACCTTTCATTTCAACACTTTCTATTGTTATCATCACAAACTAAATCAACACTTTTATCATTGTGGTTTACTGAGGTCTTGTAAAAAGATGTTTTAACAATAATCTTAAGCTAGCAACTGTGGGAACTGTAAATAACGACAAAAGATATTGTTGATCTTTCGGCCCTACTCTCATTCTGTTATCAAATTGAAAAATAAACGATTTTGAGTTTGGGTTTGCCCTATATTTCAGGAATTTCAATGCATATATTTAGTTTTGAACAAACCAAGTTAAATCGATCAAACATTGCCACGTTGGTCGAAATTATTGAAGAGTTTCCCTCAGTTACCTGAGCTATAGGTGACTTTTAAGTATTTTTTTAGATCAAAAACTTCTCGAGGAAATCCTGGCCGATAGTGGATACTTTTTCAACTATCCTGCTGTAAGTGTCGTTTTGATGGTTGTGCTTTGAAAATGATAAATATAATTAATGCGGCATTGAACAAACTCGTCTCTTAAACAAGCTCTCCGTATTTATCCGCATTTATGTCGTGCCGTAATGTCCATCTCTCCTCAGCGTGAGAACACAGTCATGCTTTCATGTCACAAGCATCACACGCGATGTAAAGAGTTCCATAGTTAAAAAACTAAACTTCAAATGTTAGTTTTATGCATCAAACCATCTCATTGGTTGCTAACGAAACTTGTCTTTCCTGTTGAACGCTGATAGCACGCGAGATGTTGACGTCACGTTTTCAAACTTTATTTGCGAAATTTTATTGTAGAACTGTATCAAGTACCCCATGTGTTTATCACTAACCTTTACTTAAGCTGTACAAGCATTACGTTATTAATCTTTATTAAACGCTGATTCATCGTAACTACCATAACTTGAACAGGCTGAAGACACTTCCGCTCTCATCATGGTTGTTTTGTTTGACTTCCAAAACCGGAAGTGGGCACCTCGATGCATCATCATAGGCGAAGATACCATCCAGCATGTCGCGGAGGTGGAGAACAGCATCTTTGATCACCGAATCCGATTAGCCGCTTCATTGGCGAGATGTAGGGTAAGTGGATGGTGTGTTGAAGGAAGTTTAACATTTGTAGTTGCAAAGCCAAGATCCAAACGGCTTTCATCTTTCAAGCTTGCCACCTTCTCATGTCGTATTCGTATGTTCTTGACCGTGTCTGATGCTTCATATTTTTTAGCACAACGGCACATTGAATACGATTTGATCACTGGTATAATGATGAGTAGGATTATGATGCTAGGATAGTGAAGAAATACAACAGGGTCAGCAAAGCTGCCACCCTGGTAGGTAAAACAATACTTAACGAGAGGGTCTGCTACTATTCGGTGAGTCCGATTCGGTGAGTCTGATTCGGTGAGTTCCTAACCTCTAACCCCTAACCCTAACTCCTAACCCCTAACCCCTAACCCTAAAACGGCAATGATAATTAGGCCACGGTACCCGATAATTAAAAAAAAAAATTGAAAAAATCCCCCGTTAAGGGATCGGACTCACCGAATCGGACTCACCGAATCGGGCCATTCCGTAACGAGACGAGTTGACCAATCGTGCATTCCTGTCCATACAAATTTTATCGGTTGTTGAAAGATAGCGGTGCAACGCTGCTGCTGTTAATGATTTAGACGACCTCATAAAACGAGAATTTGCACATTGTTTGTTTTGGCTGCAAGGCTATAATTTTCACGTTTGTCTAGCCTTTAACAGACCTGTTCACTCAAACACCACCGTAGCAATTGTGATAGAAGAAAAGCTTTGGAACCATCGTCTGACCTTGGGTTTGCGTTAGATCCCATTCAAAGCTACGACGTTTCAAATATCATTGCAATGATGATTTGACTTTGTCGAGTCTGTTGCTGCGTCTTCTGATTAACTCGAAATGCCGCAAACGTAACTTTACACGTATCTTGGTTGAAAATTTATTACAAATTTTCAAAGTTTTGTGAAATTCAAGCTTGCTGTAAAGTGCAGACAATACGCTTTTGTATCCAAAGTGGCCATTGATGATGCTTCTAGCTCATTGAAAGTTGCTAATAGGCTTTTGTGTCGTCTTGAGCGTGCTCGCAGGTGGCCTCTGAGTATCTTGAAATGACACCCTTGCAGAATTTCGTAGTATCTGCTCCGCAGCATGATCCGCGATACTTTGTTTGCGATACTGAACTTATTGTTGTTTAGTCTCGTGCAATAATATACTAATATAATAATTACGAAGCTAAGTATATTTTTTTGTATTTTGCTTAGAGCTGTAACTATCGTATGTTTTGTTTTCAAACGCTGAAAGTACATTCATAACCTGTTCTGAGAAGGAAAACAAACTATACAATGATCAAGCATACTTTTGTATCATGATTAGAGTAAATTCAGTGGTATGATTGTTTCAAACATGTAAAAAGCATTGAAAATAGCAATTTGCTATACTATTTACTGTCATGAAAGTACAGTCAGTAGCAAAAGACTATAAGCTATAACATTGAAAGCTGCTAATAAGCTTTTGTGTCGTCTTGAGCGTGCTCGCAGGTGGCCTCTGAGTATCTTGAAATGACACCCTTGCAAAATTTTGTAGTATCTGCCCCGCAGCATGATCCGCGATAACAATATACAATTAGGCTATACATGCTATAACAAGTTACACTTAGTTGTATTTGCTGCATTTAATTTCTTTAGTATAATGTACCAAGCCCAAGTAATGTAAACACTTTATTACACAAGGAGTTGAATATATAACAATTAAACATTTAGAGTTTTGAATTTAATTTCAATAATGACTAATGAGTATACTGATCATGCTTGTTGTTCCATGTTGTGAGTTTGTGTGTAGGTTAGTTAACCATGTCTGCAGATTACTTTAAAACGTTTAATCAAAGTCATAAGAAATTTCCCTTTCAGGTCAAACACCAGTCTCTCTCCATCGACTACGTTCTCCCTGAGAATGTGCGGCAGCAGGAGAGATGCGCCTCGTCGCTGCCTCAGTACGCCTGGGTGAACACCCTCAAATCAAAGTTAGTTCCTCTTCATCTAGTTGCATACAGTACATACAGTTTCATTATTTTATTGACTTGTTCGACAGTTCAACTCTTAAAGTCCAAATTAACGAACAGTTATACGTGCCCGTTAAACTTTTGCAAAGGGCCTGAGCGGAGAAGCCCAGATGGTTTTGGGAGGATCAATGCTTACGTCTTTAGTCTCATTTCAATGTTTTGTAATCAACTTAATATTTACAAGCAAACCTGCCTAAAAACCTTGCAATCAATTTATTTGAAAACATATTTTTAAAATCTTGTTTGTAGTGTGGCTGAGGTCATCCGCGTCTTGGAGGAGAACCACTATGCAGAGTTTGTGGACAACAAGATCCTCATACCCAAGAAAGGAAAGTTCTACCGAAAGGATTTTCACTGCAATGATGTCATTCTCTTCCCTGGGGACCAAAAGGAGGCTTTGAAGTGCCTTGAACTTGTAGAGGACGGAAAGCTTGTTTTGCAGGTGACTTTGTTGGCATTGTCACTTTCAAGAACTCTATTATGCGTCTGGGAAGAAAAGCATGGTAGACTACCAGCAGCATTTCTACAAGTATTAGTGAATAGCGTTATAAACACGATATGTTAGCACGCTAATGAATCGGAAACAAGTTGAATCGTGTGTGGTTGAAATGTGGATCCAACGTTTGTCTAGGGTGGACAGTGGACACATAAATAAGATCTAGATCAAAATACAGTTACTACTCCCTAAAACCTCTACTACAGCGTGTTTCACCTTAAAAGTGGGATCATCAGAAGGTCCTTATTCAAATAGAATAAAAATAAGTAAAAATGTAATAAATAAATGGATTCTATTTAAATGAGGACCTTCTGATGATTCCTCCTTTTAGGGTGAAACAAGCCGGAATGGCCCGTTTCGGTGAGTCCGATTCGGTGAGTCCGATTTGGTGAGTCCGATTCGGTGAGTCCGATCCCTTAACGGGGGATTTTTTTCATTTTTTTTTTTAAATTATCGGGTACCGTAGCCTAATTATCATTGCCGTTTTAGGGTTAGGGGTTAGGAGTTAGGGGTTAGAGGTTAGGAACTCACCGAATCAGACTCACCGAATCGGACTCACCGAATCGGACTCACCGAATAGTAGCAGACCCGAAACAAGCTGTAGAGGTTTTAGAAAATAATAATAACTATATTTGATGTAATTTGCTCTGCTTGGATTTTTGCTTGGCATTGAGCACTTTTTGTAGTATTAATAGTATTTATGGTTGAAATCAGATCTAGCTTATTCATAAACTGGTGGATATGCTAGACATGAAGGAGACTATGGACTAACTTGCAGGGGCAAATGGAGTAAGATGATATGAGCATGTACTAAGGAGGGTAGAAAAAAGTTTGAAGTCATGAATTTAAATTACTTTTCTAGAGGTTTTAAAGTATTTTGTATATGTGATCAACGGGTAGCTTGTTGTCACAAATTTTACTCATTGAACTTTGACAACATGTTTGTTTTTAAACAATCAACAATATTTAAGCACTTGTACACTAGGTATTTAAACATCTTTGTTACGTGTGTAAATGATTGTTTTGCTTTTTTAGTTGTTTTGAAACTTTCAATTTCATTCTTTGACCTATCATTTCTGCTGTGTGACAACATAATATACGTTCGCTTTAAGTTTAATACAAGGAACGGTTACTGGATCTATTAGGCAATATCTCATTCTTTGTTTGAAGTTGTTTACTATAGAAATCTTGATACGTTTTCAATTATCTTGACGTCAATGAAGTTTTCTGTCCATTTGTAATTTGATATATTGTTGTTTCTTCCGAAGCCTTTCATCGCTTAATAAGATTCAGCTTTCACGAATGCGCTCAAGTTCTTTTGGGTTGGGAGGACACGTGGCATCATCTGTTCCTCAAAATAACAACAACATGAAACTCCTAGGTTTCATTAAGCAGACCAATTGTTGCAGCAAACCTAGAAATGGTAGCTTGCACTCTGCTGTAATTGTCAAAGGATTATTTCCGTGTTCTTGCAAGGGGATGGGGTGTTTGTGACAACATAATCATTTTAGGAGCAAAATGGTTGGAACTCAACACGTAGATACTAAACTTATGTTCTGCAAACGTTTCGAAAACTTTACTGTGTTCGTCTTTATTGCTATAAATGTGTATAGGGTATAAATGTTCATAGCACTAAAGAGGAAGAGAGTATAACAATTTTATTTTTCTAGATTGGTTGATGAATTTAGGGATCTTAGTTTGAAAATTGAAAAGTTAAGTGCTTCACTTGCCAGTGAAGAGTGCACGATCCATTTGTGTGGTTTGTTTGCTCAGCAGGTAACAGCCCGCCCGATTATGAGAACAATAGTTTGAGATAATGTTTTGTTTGCTTATTTGCGTTTCCACGCCGTTGTTAAGTTGAAAGGTTTGCCGTGTGAATGTCCATGATTATTTCAAGTTTGCCGCTTTCCAGTTTATTGGTGCAAACATACGAAAGACGTATTTAAAACGTTTATCAATTCAAAATGTTGGCCATTTTATCAAAAGCGTTGAGAAGCTGTACGCATTCCTTTCTTAAATTTGTAAATTTTATTTAATTTTTCTTTATTCCGCTTAAGTAGCTACAACCAGCAACATTCCAGTTCGTCAATAAACATGACAAGCAGTGGTTCCACTTTGGTGGTAATTACCACAATTGTGGAATTTTCATCATGCTGTGGTAAAAATGTGGTAATGAAAAATTTGTGGTAATTTAGTGGTAATATGGAAATTTTGTGTGGAAATGTTGCCAAAATGTGAAAATTAGAAATTTTGAAAATTTGACATCAAATAATATCAACAAATAAGAGCATTTAAACTGTTGTCTTCCGACATCGAACAGATATGCAAAAAACTACTTATAATAGCATGCGACTAGCATGTTCTGCTGTTTTCGGTTTGATTTTGGAATGCGTCCTGACTCCTGACTTTTGACTTTGAACGTAGGGTGACCATGTGATCATATTCATAGTCAAGATGTCTTTCAGTTTCTAGCTGCGGTGTCATGTACAGTACTTTGCTTACTTATTTTGGACGTTTTAATATCTGTTAATAACCGGCACTGTTAATAAACTGAGTAGTGAGTAGTTGTTTTAGACCTTATATATGTAGCCAAATAATCGCGTTGCCAGATAAGGAATTCTGTAATTCTGTCCTAATTTGAGAAAAGTTTAAAGCTAATGAAAACAAAAACTTGCATTTTGGAATTTTTTTTTAAGTTCTGGATAAAGATCAAAACCCTAACCTTATTCCTAAGTCTAACCCTTACCTTAACCCTTCCTAACTTTAATCCTAACTCTTGCAACACCTGATTGTAACCATGACAACAAGTGGGTAAAAATAGTCACTTTGTTAATGTAAAAGTAAATCGAAATACGGTTAAAATCGGGAAGAAACTCCCAGTAAGAAATGTGGTAATTTGAGGACAAATGTGGTAATACAAGTGGTAATCTAGCTTTGTAAAAGTGGAAGCACTGATGACAAGCTGACATAATCTGCTAGGTTCATAACAAACCTCCGATATTGCGCAATCATTGGATGCTCATTGCTCATACTTGCGCGACCAAGCTACAATCAGTGTACAAAAGTTCTATGTTTTGTTGTTACAGCGATGACATTATCTGAGATAATATTTATGAGACCCTCTTTAGTTACTTACCTTGTTGATACAATAGCAAATATTGTGCGACATCACTATTGTATGAAAAGTCATGATAAAGTACTCTACTCAGTACCTTGACAGCTAAACAGCGCTACACAATCCAATTTCCTTTGTTCAGCTCGAGATGATGTTTCTGACAACAACTCTGTGGTTGTTTTCAATCTTATCACAATGACATAATAATAAGATGGCGTATATGTACATAGTTTGTGTGTCTTGTTGGCTTTCATTGTCCCATTTCAGAATTAGATGATTGACAACAACTTATCATTTCAGGACAAGACGAGCAGCCTGGCAGCCCTATCTGTTGGGGCTCTACTCACAGAAGACGACGAATGTGACCTCATACACACCGATGTTGGCTCCGGTCTCACAACTGCTCACCTTGCCACCATACTTTCTAAGTAAGTGGTAATACGTCGTCGGCTCCAGCTTTTGTCTTCAAGTTTTCCTATGTGGCTTTGGATCAGGGGTGTCCAACCTTTTTGACCACAAGGCCACATACGGTTCAAAGGGGTTGGACTCCCCTGCTTTGGATGGTAGTGTCGGACGCGATACAGGCTAATAACAAAAGCACATGCAGTTCAAAGAAGACTTTGTATAGTAGTCTACAGTTGGATTTCAGAAGCACAAATTATGTGATATCTGAATGGCGAATACATATCAATGTGCTATACTTGGACAAAGTTTAATATTGCTGCAGGGTCAGAATAAGTGTTTTACGTGTTGCGGAAGGTTTTTTCCTGCTCTATCTCCCTGTGTAGGGCTGCGGAGTCGAAAGGGTTTTGACGTTGTGGGAGTAACTTGAATTAAAACCTCGGTGATATGTTTATTATCATCCCTTTGTCCTTTCTTTAATAAATGAGACACGACGTTTGTCTCCCCTTGCAAGAGAACGCCAGTTTTGCCGCCCTTTCGCCACGAAGCCTTGTTTTTGTGGTTGATTCTATCCAGGTTCCTTACACAGATGTCTTCTCTCTTTCCTGTCGCCATACCATGTTTTAATAATCTTAGCCACTTATAACTTTGCGCTGTATCTTCTGCAGAATGACACAGAAACGTATGGACGCAAAGGAGCTGATGTATGGTAGAACAAGCAACCAGCACGTACTGATGGGTTCTATCCACACTGGCACTAAATCGAATGTAGGTGCAACACACCAGCCAACTGTGTTTGCATTTGGCATAAGAAGCGAGGCACATATGGCTCAGATGACTCAGTACATGCTTCATATGGGTTTGTCAAGTAAGAGAACTGGTTGTACCGCATACCTTTGTAAGCCGTTACTTTGTTAAGGGTTAAAAACGATTTATAGGAGGATCAAACTGGATTACATTGGTTCATAGTTCGTTTAAAATGTAATGACATGCAGCATCTGGATTGACGATAGCCGATGAAACATTGTATGGTTGCATTTTATTTTTTGTGGCAAAATATTTTGATTTGCTTTACGCGAACTATGACAGCACTTTTGCTTCTTCACCTTCAACCACATCATTACGTCACCGCCTCGTGAACGCGAAACAAAAAGTTCATCAAAGACTTCTTATCGAGGATAAAGTCTTTACTGGATGATCCCTCTTCTTCGATAATGATGAGATGACGTTGCTCATAAGACGTTCACTTTTCAATCATGCGATCCTAGTTCTACTGGTTGGATAAAATCACCGCTCACCTTTACCCAGGGTGCAATAATTTGGGTGTGGGCGTAATTGTCGAAGGAAAGGCGGCGAATAACCTTAATGTTTTATTTTGATGCCTATCAGATGTGAAGCTGATGTCTGGGAGGTTTGAAGACATAGATCCGAAACGTGATACCCGGTTCGACAATGTCAAAGCTATATTGGTCACGCCTCAGTGCACACGTACAGCAGTGGCCAATCCGATCGAGTTTATGCTGAATGAAGGTGATAAGGAGACCTATGCCATGTTGAAAGATTTGTCGCATGGGGAGCGGCACAAGAAGGCGACGGAGGCAGGTCTCATGCACGTAGAGAAACTCAAAGCTGCTCTTAAGTGTGAGTGCTATCTTTGTTGATATAATCCAGAAACCAAATCAGTCCTTTTTCACATTGATTCAACGTCTGCAAACGCGGAATTAATGTAAAAACAGACTGATTTGCAGTCTGGGAAGCTGCATCGTTACAAAAAAAAAATTAGAGAAATATCTTTAAAACCACCCGTGGCTTTGAAGCCTTGATTTAAAACCTAAATGCATTGAAAATTGTACAACTTCTTCCAACGCACTGGTTTGAAAGTAGTGAAACAATAAACATGTTTGATTTGTTGCCCATTGTAGCTGCCTACTGTTGCTTCAGCAGACAATGCGGGTTTGCCCAACCAGACCGCATGGGTTGCTTGTTTTAGATCATTAATTTTTAATGCCATTAAATGTAAAAACGGAGATTTTCATGGCTTGGATCTCACCCACTACTCTGATAGTCATCTCTGCGTCAGATAAAGTTTCCTTCGTTACAAATATGGAAGTGTTCTTATGAATCTTTTTGTTGTGATAGCAGTGTCTGCAGACGTTGAATCAACGCAAAAAAGTAAGTTGTAGTTCATTATGTTCAAACCTTCATTCAGTTCCAAAGGTCCAGGCCGTTGTGTATGTCACACGTAGCATCCACACTCATGAGAACGAGTTGGTTGTGAACACTGCCATCAAGTGGCATAAAGACAACGCGGAGGAGACCCGTTCGTTCAAAGTGTGTCCTCCCACTCTATCTCTGTTGAGTAACGACATCAAAGACAATGAAAAGACCGCACAATCGAAAACCAAAAGAGGGAAATCAATCACTGCGCTGGCTCACAACTTTCTACGGATGCGACAAACGTCACAAATGAACGGCTGCTTCGTAGCTGTGCTGTCGCGAGATGTGAGTGGCATTCCAGCTCAGCAAACGTTTAAAGTTGCCTAACAGAAGTTTAAAGTTATCAATAGGTTGTATTTCATTACATAAGCTGTGTAACTATACGTTCTATGTTCTTTTGGTTCTAAGAGAAACACTTGAGTAATTTATGCTAGCTGTTGATACCGTTATAAAAAATAGTTAAAAATGTTGTTACATATAAGGTCGATAAAAAAGTAAAGGTGGGTCCTATGCTTGAATCCAAGCATCGGGGAATGAGAAGATAAGGTTCTCATTGTACTAAGCCTTCGCACTAACGAGAGTAGGGTGGCCAGTTCCTTTTTCTCGGCCGCGTTTGCTTCAGCAACTACTTTGCCTACCCAACTGATAAAACCCTGGGTAGAGGTGAGCTGTTAGGTTTACTGACGGGCAGTACTGTATCCAACAGCGTCTCATTTTGTTTTAATCTCCCCAGATCGACAAGAGCGACCCAACCGAAGCGAAGGACATGTTGCGTCGAGCAGCGTTGCAGGGTTTGATCATTCCAGTCGACAAGAAACCTGCAGCCACTTCCCCGCCTAAGTGAGTGTATTTGCATTGATTTGTTTGTCATATCCAGGCTTACACCCGGTGGTTGAAGATTTAGATTCAGTGGACGGGAAGGCAAGGAAGCCAATCTTCATGTCCACTTTCAGGCATGCCTTTAAGTGTCCTGCCAAAGACACAGCTGCATGCTCTTGAGCGGTGTCGAACCGGCGCCCTTTCGATTGCCGTTCAAGGGCTCTCACCACTCGGCTATGCAGCCGAGTGTTTGCATTGATTTACACTAAGAATTTTTAACTCTCCAGTGTAAATAATTTGTAACAAAAGGTGATCTTGTTTCGCGAAAGGGTAAAGCGTGCGGTTGAGGTTAAGAACAACTGAGTTAAGGTGCGTCTACACGACGACTGTTTTCTTGCTTAAGCTAGCAAAACTTCTTGTTTGTTTAAGTTAATCGCACTTTGTGCCGCTTACTTTTAAGAAACTGAGCGAGTAAGCGAGTGCCCGAGAAAAAATACGCTCCAGAGCGAAAAACTGGGCGCTTAAGTGAGTTCAAATCTTTTTGCGGCAAAACCTCAGGTCTACACTCAGTAGTCTGGCTGCTAGTCAAGCAACTAGGAAGTTTGTAGTTGTTGTTTTGTATTTGATGCTTCCAGTGTTCTCTGGCCACGCCTGTTTCTAACTTTTTAACTTCACTAAGGTGTCGGAACACTTTTTGCAGCATTTTTTACACAAGTTGAGTTCAGTTGCTTTTATTTCTGACCATGATCATCACAACAAAAATAACACACGTTAACATTTGAAAGCCATTATTAAATCATTGAATGACTGCAACAACTCAAAGTGCCAGCTCACTGCGACTGCCGACTAGTTAAAAAACAGCTGGTTTACTTCTTGCTTTGGCGCGAACTTTTTGAAACGTGACGTCATTGCGGTTGAAATACTCACGTGACCGCGTTCAAGCAAGCAAAATCTTTTTTTGAGATTGTGAGTATAGACGGAACAAGCTTAAAAACTAGCTTAAGCAAGAATTTCTAAGCAAGAACACTTTCTCGTGTAGACGCACCTTTAGATACATAAATATTTAACGTTGTTATAATACTCCAAAAGAAAACTTTGTTACTAAAATTTTCATCAAATCTGCTTGTGACTTTACCAATGATCCAAAAGGATGCGTAGTGTACCAAAATAATTAAAAAAAGTAAACAGTATCTCACTAATTAAATCGGCAAACGTTTATTATATTAGAGCTTCGGCACAAAAGTGTGGCTTCGTCAGTATATTCTGCAACAAACAAATAGTACAATAGGCTACTACGATATTGACATTATTATAAAATTTAAATTACTCATGGAAACAAAAATATAGATTTGTAAAAGTATTAAAAGATTCCACCGTACGTTAAAAAGTCGTGTACTTTATATTTATTTACGGACAGTCTTAATGTTACCTGTTAGGGGAAGGTTTGGTTAGTTGAGCCGGGTAACGGTTGATCCATCCGGTTTTATCGCAACGTCGTGCATAATTAGTCAACCGTTTCATAACGAAAATATGGAAAAACTTGAAGTCTATCAGCACATGTAGTTTTAGGGATTTTCTACAAGCAGAAAAATTGTGAAGCAGTTAAATGTAAAATGGTAGGTAAAAGTAGTTTTGAGAAAAATAAGAAATGTGTTATTTTTTCCTACGATGTTTCATCGTTGTCTTAATGGAAATGCTGGGATAGGTAAAGGTAACTTACTCTTTGTTTTAGTAGTTCTAGTTGCTTGATTAGCCAGTTGGTTCTTGGCAAATTTTCATGAATTTTGAAAATGGCGGCGATGTTAACAGTTGAGCCACTTGCAATGTTCACGGTTGAGCCATGCCTTTATCATAAGGAATTTAGTATATGAGCCGATGGTCCTTACGTACTGCCCTAATTTTGTTGTACCGTACTGTAATTGATGCGTAGAACTGGTGTCCTAGCCGGGGGCGGTCCACTGCCCCCCTTAAACTTCCATAAGAGTAGTTTTTTCTGTAATGCGCCAGTTTGAAGGTGATTTTTTTAGCACTCCCCCCCTTATATTTTTCTCTATGGCAACGCCACTGGTTGCTAATGTTCGTTTCCTTTACAAACCTCGCGAAATCGTTTCAGAAAGGTAAAAGCACCTTCGTGCAAAGTTTCCTATTCAATGATTCTCAGTGTTTTCAGAAATATAAATTTCTGTTCGTTCAGTGTTCACTGTTCTTTCATTTTAAGACACTAGACACAATACACAGTTCAAACTTTTTTTGATTGTTTATTTGCAAGATATTCAAGAGAAGAGTTTATTGTGATTGATACAGATTGAGCTTTGTTTTGGGATATCTTTTGGAAGTGAAATAATTGTGGATCAACCGTGAACAACGGGTGGCTCAACCGTGAAATTTAGGGTATCATTTGAGCCGCCTAAATTTCAATTTTGAAATGCCGATAAATGATATAAATCGGGGTCAGTCGCAAACACAAACGTGTTCACAAGAACCGCATAAGACTGAAATTTATCATGATGGATTCGGATTTTTGGTAAAGTTTGTCGTTAAATTTTTATTGCAGAAAAATCGATTTCTGGCTCAACTAACTAGACCTTCCCCTAGGCTATATCTTTTTTTCAATGATTTTTTTGAAATCGTTGTTAAGCTTATAACGAAGTAGTAAGATATCTTCACTAACAGCGGCCATAAAAGAACAATCAAACTAGCTCTGGTTCAATCTTCCAAATTATCATTTATTGATGCATTGTAGTTGACCGCTACAAAAGTTAATCGGTTACCCTACTTCAGGGGTGTCCAACCCGTGGCCCGCGGTTTGGACACCCCTGCCCTACCTGAATCAAAATTGTTTGGTTCTCCAAGTTAGCATGGCCTACATCTTACAGGATTATAAAGGAAGAAGGTAAACGCAATGAAGAAGGGCTTGAGAAACCAACCAAGCAAAAACATAAAATTGGTTTCGGCAAGAAAGTGAAAGCCCAAAGCGGCAGTCAGCCACTGCATCATCAAAATCCTTCGCATCACGCCAAATCTGCTACAGTGAAACAAGCGAGTGTGTTGAAATCGGTCCAAGCTGTTGATGTCCACACTATCCTTGACTCGTACGAGAATAAGAACAAAGGTAAGCTACATATCAGTCACCACCTCTATTCTTGGTCGTATCCAGGCTTCAGGTGTTTGTGTTCACCTTTATGCATGTCATTAAGTGTCTTGCAAAAGAAAAAACTAGGATCATTCTGGGCGGTATCGAACCGATGTCCTTTCTAACGTGTTGCAAGGGCGCACACGACTCGGCTATAGACTACCACTGAGGACATCACTTCTATGTCGTGTCATAATGTACGCTTAACATTTACCGTGTTAAACTAGTCTCCGTTGGATTGCGTAAGGCATCAGTGGTTTTACATATTTTCAAAAATAAAAGTTTGGAATAAGGTAGTCACAGGAGAAATTAGTGAAGACCAAAGAAAACATGGGAAGACACTGCAGCCGTGGCCGAGTGGTTAGCGCGTTGGGCTCGCAGTTGAGAGTCTGCATGTTCGACTCCAGCCACCCGCACTTGTTTCTCTAGGCAAGAAACTTTACGATAATTGCCTCTACCTAGTGATCGATTTCGAGTAATGGGTAGTACCAAATTTAAGTCATAAGTAGAGTAGACAACCGGAAACAGACATTGCCGTTGGCTGCAGCGTGGGTCAGGTGTACGTCAGAAGGCGTACACCGATGCATAGCGCTCAAGTCCGCTTTCCCGCAATGCAGGATGAAGATAATCAAAGAAAGAAATCTGACAAAAAGTAACTTAAAATTTTAAGTGGAGGAGTACCTGCAGACAACTGGTCGACCCTGATGTTTCAGGATGAAGACATGGTTCAAAAACACCTCAGCATTGCATTGTTTTATATCAATTGATCAATCATTTTATTTTTCATCATTAACGCGTTCGGGACGAAAAAGATACTAACTACAAAAATCGATATATGCCAGCACGTTAGCACGTTAACGAACGGGAAAAGGTGGCAATCCTACCAAAGTACCGCAATGTTTGATCAATTGTGCATTAAAATTTATTGAAGTTATCTTGTTTTTGTTTTCTTACCTTTAAGTGTAGGCCAAGTGCTTTGGTGCATATCTCTACTACAAATAATTTATTTTTTGAAAAATGCATTTTTTTTAAGCAGATAGCATTTCATCGTAAACTTGGTCGAGCAGCCTATTCTGTGAACCATTTGCTGAAGGCAGAGTTGCATTGTTAACCTCCTGAATTATGCTTGTGTGCTATCCCAGAAGCTTGTTTGCCACTTTTTCTGTAATCTACTTCTGCATTTTGTGTTGTTACATGCTACTTCACAGCAACATATATAATGCTCACTTACTTTTCATGGCCCTCCAACAGCGCTAGGTCCATCTTCACCTGGATTTAGGTCGGCGGAGGCTAATAAGGTTAGTGATAGCTGTGGGCTAGTTTCGGCATACATCAGTGTAGTGCAGGTAGCACAAACATCAGGTCAGGGTCGTGGATGTAGTTATAGCGATGGAGTGATAAGGCATGCCCGGCTTTCAGTGACTAAGAGCCAGTTGTAGACTAGTACCGGTAGTTAGTTGTTTTAGTATTAAGTTATGAAAAATTTTATTATAGAAAATAAAATGCAGTACCGGTACGCAGTGACATTAGTCATAATAACTGATAAGATGAAATAAATCCGTAATGATGTTTGACGCTAAAATGCTTGAAATGTTAAAGCATTAACGTCTATTTTAATGACTTATGAGCACAAAATTTTTCAAGTCAGAAAATATATCAACTCTTTGGGGTCCTAGAAAAAGAATCAGGTCTTCAGAATAAGTCGATTATTTTCTAAGGAACTATGTTGTCTTGGTTATCTCGAGTTGTTACGTAGAAACACAAGATATCAACTCTTCTGGATGGATTCAAAATGACATCTCATAACAAGTTTGGTGTAAATGGTGCAGCCACCACTTTTTGAACGTCCCTTTTATTGAGAAAGCCTCAAACACATGGCCTCTGTGGTCCGCCCGATAGCTCAATTGGTTAGCGCGTCACTTCTGGAACGAAGAAGCTTCAAGACCAAGCGGCGCTGGTTCGACTCTCAGGGCGTGCGCTTGAGCAACGCACGTTAAGCACTGCTCTCCAATCAGCGGCATCTGATGGAAGGAATAATTCCCCGGCAACAAGACTTCAACAATCGGAAATTTCACTCTGTCAATCTCGGTGATCGGGCCTTCGTCAGTGATTCAAAGCCTCTACACTACAAGTATGCGAAACTGCCAGGATTAAGCTCTGCAAGAAGCTTTCCTAGTCCGAGGATAAAGATTCAATCAATCAAACCTACTTGGTCTGCAGAATGGCTGTTTGGTTTATACAAAGTGAATTGATTTGGCATCAAAGGAAAAGCTACGGCTACTACGCAGTGCCATCTCAAGCATGATGCTGCGAGTGAACGCAGAACGGCCTTCTAATATGAATCAGGGACTTTAATTTCACGGCTCCGCTTCGTATATCTATGTTCTGTAACTTTGTGTTTATAATTTTCAGAACCAGTATCGATTTCCAAACCCTCTGCAGTTAAGGCACACAAACCATGAAGACAAGTCCAACAAACATAAAAAGTAGTTCGCTAAACATTGTGACATCATTAACCTGCATCGATGTCACGTCAACCTGTTTAGTGGAATGGTGTAGAATTTTCCAACTGAAACTAATTAGAATGTTTGAAAATGGCAACACAGAGAGTTAACTTTTTGTGACAATATCTGACTGCATACGAGACGGCTCTTGTGCATAGATTGCTTCTTATCAAATTTGTTTTATCTGTCTTTGCTTTTTATTAACATATTTTATGTCACATACGAGTTTTGTACAAATATATGACAAGTTTTACTTTTTTAATAGCTATGCCACAACTGTAAGTGGGTTATGCAAAGCTACTTCTTCGTTGTCATTTGCAATTTTTTCGAGTTGTAATTTTCCATCCATTTTCAGCGCTTCACAGTTTACCGACAGTTTTCTAATGAATGTTTTGGAATAGAGTTTATTAATTGTTTGGTAATTTTAGCTGCGAAAGTCAATGTGTAGTGCATATCGAAACTGTGTGTTGTTTATTGTTACACCGTCCAAGCAAGCCTATAACTGCTCCTTGAAACGAAGATGGGAGATTTGTTTTCTCATGAGCATAGCTATGCCACGTAGACTAACTATACCAAGAAATGGTATAATCATCAAAATGGATGATGATAAGTAGGCCTATACCATGTCTTAGTGTTCCAAACTACAAGACTTCTTTGGGACTGGTTACAAGCTTGCTAGGTATACCAGCAATGTGTTCTTCGGCTGCAAATTGCGTTGTTTTGCGCAAATGCAACGCAAGCTGCTAGATGCAAACTATTACAGTTACTGTGTTTATAAATCTCTCTGTATAACTTTTGATACCGTATATTATTGTCAATATAACTTTCAATGAATATGTGTTGTTTGTAGACTTACTCCCGAGTTTTGCTGCTGAAATTGCACTAGTTCATGTGACGAAAGATGCCTCAATTGCCCAATATGCAGCAATCTGCTAATTCATTTTTGTCGCTTCACTTTCAAGGTATTTTTATTGTTCAAAGCCAGTTAGTGGAAGTTACCACAGGTGAAGTGATCCCCTTGCAACGCTTTGATAGCAGGGTATGAGTGACACCACAGTGGTCCCGGATTTGGCATTTATTTCAGCTCTGTGTTTAACCATCATAATGAAAACAATAAATGCCAAACGGAGTAGAGGTCCAGAGAAAAATAGAAACGACAAAACGTGAGGGTTGAAGCGTGCTCCGAATCTGTACGCTACCTACGGAGATTCTTCGAAGGACGTTACTCAAGGCTATTTTCAATTGCAATGTGCTTTCAACGGGTCTGCTACTATTCGGTAAGTCTGATTCGGTGAGTCCGAATCGGTGAGTTTCTAACCTCTAACCCCTAACCCTAAAACGGCAATGATAATTAGGTTACGGTACCCGATAATTAAAAAAAAAATTGAAAAAATCCCCCGTTAAGGGATCGGACTCACCGAATCGGACTCACCGAAACGGGCCATTCCGGCTTTCAGCAGCCGAAGATTTCCGTAAGTTTCGCTTTCAGCTCATATTTCATAATAAAATTACAGCAAATGATTTTGAATCGAAACAAACTTTATTTCGAAAATCCCAATTTCCGCTTCGAAACACTTTCACGATCAACATTCGCAAACCGGAACAATAGGTAAATGTTTGGAAAACACAGCGCTTTCTGCGTTCCAAGAATGTTGAGAATTTGTTTCAAGGACACATCCGAACGATGGCATAGCTTTCGAAAAGGAAGTGGGCTATTCGCTAAGAAACTTTCAAATCAAAATACAGTATTTAGAAAATAATGTTATTTAGAATTTCCCCAGGAAAATCATAATAAATAAATCTGTTTTAAAGCTACATAGTAGTGAGCAGCATTTTCAAATCGTCAATGCCCATTGCCCACGCTAGAATGCATAGTAAGACATTTTTTTCCGATGTAGAATTTTACACTTAGCAAGAAAAATCATTTGACTGCAGCAAGTTTCGAATATTTTGAGAAACAAATTTGATTTAAGCTCAGTAAATTATCGTCTTGTTTTACAAACACAAAGAAACACTTCTAGTGGCCATGCTTAACATGTCGTTACATAATCATTTCAAACAATATTCCAAAAAGTAAACTACAGATGTTTAACGTTGCTCCACTTAGCCCTGGAAGGGTGAACCACACGCGAGTTGCAGCCCAACACAAGTACAGCATTATTATTTATTAAAAACGCTGCATGGATTTTTTTTTCACGTTTTCCGCTCACCACAAAATGCAATGAACAGGAAAAGACATTGTTTTTTTAGCTGGTTGCCACTCAAAGTGCTTTGTAGCATACCAGAAACTAAGGCAATCAATTCTTATTCAAGAGCATTGCTAAATAAATCTTGCTAAATTGATATCTCATTTGAACTGCGTACGCAGTTGAACTAATGAACAAACAATTTTAGTGAAGTAAATTCAGAGATAAATGTTAGAAGACAAAAAAACTCAATGGCAACAAAAGTCGCTTACACAATAAGCTAATTTCAACCACAATTTTTTCTTAACAGCATTTAAAAACAATGACCTAAAATGCCGCATTACAGACACAGTCAAATGAAAACAATTTAAAATCTGATAAGTTATTCATTGCACAATATATTTTAAAATGCATTGAATGAATGTATTAATGTTTTACCCAAACATTTACTGACTTCCATATACGATTACTTCCAACACAATGCAATCTTGTTTTTATAAATAAGTGTTGATGTTTTTTTCTAGATAAATGAACATCCCACCAATCTTGATGGTTCAAATATTGCTGGAATCATAACATTATGCCTTAGTTTTGCAATATATATAAATTAAAACATCGTCTGATTGTCGGCACTAGGAACACAAGTTAAGTATTTTTTGAAACACTTAAATTTCGAAAAAGTCCATTTAAAGGACCATTCCCAGGCAGCCCAGGGGACGACTTACATTTGTACCATTCATTGTAAGTCAACATCCATGAAAAGATTGCACAGCTACCACCCAGTGCTTTACTATAAAATGTATGAAAATATAAACAGGTTGATATTATCATTATAAACCATAACAACATCAAACAGCAGTTTATAATAAATAAAACATTAACAAGTGAGGCAGTAAATTTATACCTTGATTTGATATTTGTCAAAATTTTACTTCCAATGGGAAGAAACTGTGCGGCTGCTGTTGGGATTTTATTCCATTGTTTTTGAACTATTAGCTCAGAGTTCATTATTAAGATGCAAAAGGTCAGAAGGAAAGTATGACCAGAGATATCAAAACCATCCCAATAATGTCCTTGCTTCAGCTCCTTGCACTCACTTATGTGATTGATGTCAAATTTTGGGTTATTTTCTTTGTCTAGGCATAAACCAGTGAGGTCATAAATATATCGAAAAACAATGTTTACCCAAAAATACCATAACAGTGTTGCAACTAGAAGCCTAAGAGTTGAAAGTATTACAGTTTTTTTCCAATAATCTCCACCATGAACAAATGATGTCAAAATCATATATGATCCAGTCACAATCAATGTCCAAGCCCAACCCCATTTCACAAAATATTGATTAAAAAAGTTTCCCTTGCTTGAAAAATAACTTTCTGGAATGACAACAGCAGTTTTCACCCCAGACAAAGTTAGTTCCATAAACCACAAGAACATAACTAAATACGATGATTGGATGAGAAATAGTTTTTGAGACCATTGCCAGACTGTCTTAAGAAAACTTCTTTTGCTTTCTTCTACCTTCAAATCACTCATTTTGAAAGTGTTTTTGATTTGACAGGTTACCAACTTTAATTATCTAATCAACCTGGAGAAATAAAAAGTTTATTTAATACAACTTAGGTGTCAAACCATTTCGAGAATAGCAATTATATGCAGCTTATAAATCTTCATTCTAACTAACAACAGTGAGAAATGACAAACAACGTACTAGAGATGTACCGATATATCGGTATCGGTGATATCGGCCATTTTTTGAGTATCGGTATCGGCAAAATTTGGCCGATACTGTGGCCGATACTAAACATGCAAAAAAAGGCGTTTGCTTCGGATTTTCTGCAGAAGCAAAGATATAAATTTTTTAAAGTAGTAACTAACGTCACATTGAAGTAGAAAAATAACAACCTGTTCAAATTTTTGATACCTCACACTCCCATGACTTCAAGCATTGTTTGCTTACAGTGATTCTTTCACTCAAACAAAACGTTTTGCTTCAGCAGTTTTGCGTTGTTTGATTCTTAAGTTGTGAAGGAGACTCAATTTCTCCAATATTTATCATTTGTGTTTCTTTTTTACTTTCAGCAGAGGATAAAACCAGGCCAAGACTACCCAGGTGGCGGGAATGTGTAGTTTTGCATCGTTTTTGCGTTGCTGGACGTTTGAGGGACCAGTGTGGCTTGGTTGTTTTGGTGGGCTGGTTCTGTCAGTTTATGATTTGGTCGCCTTTCGTTGTGGTGGACTCACCAGGCTTGAACAATGGCGTGGCGGAGTGGGTGGGGGTGGTGGGACTGCGAATCTTAACTGATCTAATCAATAAGTGGTCTTGTTGTGCCTGGGATGGCGGCCTCATTGTGGGGGGGAGTGTCCTTCTCCGCTGTGGGCACGGGGCTGGGTGCTCACTGGTGCGACGGGCTGTTGCGATTCGCTGGCCATAACGGTGTAGCTTCCATGCTAGCCATTTAGACCATCCAATCAACTATATGTTTCTCGGCAGCCGTTTTGTAGCAATAATTGACATCGACAAGAATTGAAATGGCTAGTGTGGAAGCTGCACCATTTTGGTTCGGAATGGCCCGTTTCGGTGAGTCCGATTCGGTGAGATTCGGTGAGTCCGATCCCTTAACGGGGAATTTTTTCAATTTTTTTTTAAATCATCGGGTACCGTAGCCTAACTATCATTGCCGTGTTAGGGTTAGGTGTTTGGGGTTAGAGGTTAGGAACTCACCGAATCAGAATCACCGAATCGGACTCACCGAATAGTAGCAGACCCGTTGTGGTTGGCGGGTCACGGCAGCTCGCTGTGCTGGTGAGTGCTCACTGCTCAGCCTTGTGCTGGTGGCCGGGGGGACGCTCCTTTCTTCGCAATGAGGTTGTCATCTTGGGTCCACGTCTTTTAGGTGCAGACAGTTAGGCGCCGGTCAGATAGGCACGCACTCTGTGGTAACATTTTGTGTGAAAAGCATTGCCTTACCTGCCAAGCTGATACAATCTGCAGACTTTACTAGGAATAGCACCTAAATGAACGGGCGCCACAGTGCTCCGCACCTAAATATCTGGCCGCCACAGTGCTCCGCACCTAAATATCTAGACGCCACAGTGTGCGCACCTATTTGACCGGCGCCTAACTGTCTGCGCCTAAAAGACTTGCTCCGCCTAAAAGATTTGTGGTCCCATTGTTTTCTTTTTGGGCCTACTTATTCTGCCATGACATTGTTTGGGCTTGGTGAGTTTGTTGCGGCTAAGGGTGGAAGTTGAATCGCCGACTGGTGGAGCCGGCTTGCTGGGGGCAGCCGAGTTGCACGGGTTTTTTGAGTGTTTGGCGGGGTGAGAGCGATGCAGAATTGTGCATTTTTGCTGTCTGGGTAGTCTTGGCCTGGCAAAAGCGCCCCCATGCTGCTAAAGGTCCAAAAAACCCTTGCAACCCAGCTGCCCCCAGTCTGCGACCCAACTTCCACCCCTCGCTGCAACAAACCAACCAAGCTCAAACAATGCCACGGCAGAACAAGCAGGCCCAAAACGAAAGCAATCGGACCACGAATCCTCACCAAACTGATCAAAACGGTCCTGCCGCGCCCAATACGACAACCCCACCGCGAAGAAAGTGAGCGTCCCTCCCGGCCACCAGCACAGCGAGCAACCGCCAACCACAACGGTGCAGCTTCCACACTAGCCATTTCAATTCTTGTCGATGTCAATTCTTGCTACAAAACGGCTGCCGAGAAACATATCTTAATTGGATGGTCTAAATCAGGGGTGTGCAACCTTTATTACAGGAGGGCCAGATATAAATAACTTGGTTAAACCGCGGGCCGCACGTTTATTTAACATTTGCTTTCTAGTAGCTGCAGACACAAAAAAGTAGTTTTTTTGTTATTCATGTTTTTTTTATGGCATTATTAAGGGTTATCTCCTTGCAAAAATAATATATATGTTAAGAGGCATAAATTTCTGAAGAAAACTGCTATTCTAATTTTTGTCACACCGTCTTTAAACGAGTTCAGTGAGAAGTTTACAGCTGGCTTCTTTTCCCGACGGCTTTTCCAAATTTGCTTTAATGGAAGTGCTGGCAATTCGAAGTCCATTTTCCAAGTGTTTGTCTGTCAAAACCGATCGATGGGAAGATTTCATGACGCCCATATTAGAAAAAAATTGTTCACACAAATACGTTGAGCCATAAGCAGCCATTTTTGAAGCCATGGATTTTTTCAAATCTGGAAAGTCGTCTTAGTTGAGATGTTTTTGGTAAAAATCGCCAAGATTCATTTCTAAATACTTTGCTTTCAAATCCGTTTTCTCTTGAAGATCAATCGGTTCAAGTTGGATGTCAGCTGGTGCTTTGTCAATGTCTGTGTTGAATGGCGAAGCAAATATACCAAACAAATATTCATGAGATTTGAAGTCCTTGAAACGAGCCAAAAATTCATACAATTTTTCAAGTTGGTCTGCAAATTCAGCTTTCTTCTCAAGATGCATTCCATAGCCTCTCAAAGTTGGAAATTAGAAACGTTTTCCTGTCTGTACTTGAGCTTTCCAAAGTCGTAATTTGTTCATAATGCCTTTTAAATGTGACCATACATTTTCATGTTCCAAATAATTAAATACAATGGATTAGCGGTGGCCGGTGGGAGATTTCTAAAATGCTTAACAGAAGGTGCGAAATCTACAATAATTCATTTTTATTTTTCTACATCAATGTGACGTTAACTAGTTACAACTTTAAAAAATCTATATCTTTGCTTCTGCAAAAAATCCCCAGCAAACGCCTTTTTTTACAGGTTTAGTATCGGCCACAGTATCGGCCAAATTTTGCCGATACCGATACTCAAAAAATGGCCGATATCACCGATACCGATATATCGGTACATCTCTAGTTTTATAGCATTTGTTTTTCAAAGTTCTGATATTCTGTGCTTGAAACTCAGTATTTTCAATGAATATCAATAATAAGGGTACGTTGTAGAGATGTACCGATACCAATATTTTGGCCGATACCGATCCCGATATCACTTTTTTAGGCCGATACCGATACTGATACCGATATTTTGGCCGATACTTTGGTGTTACAAAAAGAAGCAATTTTGGTATTTGCAAGGAATTATATCAAATGCTAAGTTTTACCTTACTTGCATAAAACTATTAAAAAAAGATTTCAATTGGCATAATTCATTAAAGATTCAAGAATCCAATCTCAACCGCATTGTTGTGTCATAATAGTAGGTTTTAGTAATGAAAGGCCACCATAATTGAGGATTGTGGTATAAGGGAAGAAATATTACATCATAATTGGGGTTTCTGAAAAAAAAGTGTTTGCGCAAACTCTCCACATAGGCTAATCAAAATTGATAATAAGATGTAAACTGTAAACCAAGTGATTTGTGTAGTCGTACAAAAACTATTCGACAAGTAATGTGCAACTTAAGGGCTCTTGTCGTTTGGTTGAAAAACTTTTGCCAAGCCAAGACTATTGGTATCGGCCTAAAAAAGTGATATCGGTATCGGTCAAAATATTGTTATAGGTACATCTCTATATAAAACACTGACTGAGCTTGTCATGGGGATACTTGGACCTGTGCCCATGATCATTTGAATCTTTCATAAGGGCCCAGGAAACCATATTCTTTGTAGTCCCATTGCTACCTTTAAAGTTTTTTTTTTTTGGGGGGGGTGGTCTTTCATTGGTATCAAACCTAAATTATCCTCTAAACAACTCTGCTTTGAATAAACATATTTTTATAATTGAAAACCAGGATGCTTTAGAACAGTGGTTCCCAAACTGTGGTACACATACCGCTATTGGTATGCGAAAGCCTTTCAGATGATACGCAAGAAACTCACTTAACTTGACACAAGGACATCCACAGTTGACAGTAAAAATGATACAATTTGCGCAAACTTTTAGATTACTTAATGTGCCTTTTTGTGTCATAATGAATTTTTTTCATAGAAGATTCAAGCATTTATGACTCAACATCTACGTCAGTGATTCTTAAAGCTTTTCATTGCAACGTTTTTGAAAACTTTTGTTGGAAACACACGAGTCAACAATAGGAATTTCAGTCACTTTTATAAATTTGTGTCTTTAGCCTTTATTTGTCTCAAAATGAAATGAATTTAGAATTGCGCTATGTGATTGTTAAACTATAACCAATTGCTACAGTTTCGCAATGATGAGTTATCATGCACATGTCAGGTATAACAACATCTGTGAGCACTGTATTATGCAATTGAGTTTAGATATGATATCGTACAAAGCGAAATCATTGTGCAACACCCTTGAAAAAATGAAACTACGCAGCAAGGGCATGGAGACACACAGTTTGAGAACCTCTCACCCAGGTTGTTTTTAACAGAAAAGCCAAAACTTTTTAGTTTTCAATGTTGCTACTGCCTACTGATAGTAGCAGTGGTAGTGCACCTTATTTATTGGTCTTTACTTCAAGTAATCTGACAGCTAATTTGCAGATTTAAGTACCGTAGTTCCTGATGAGGACACATGTAGCATTGTACGTGTCAAAAACGTTTGAGTTGATTTTTTTTAAATTATGTTATACGGTATATCTGCGTAATACAACATGTTAAACCCATTAAGGTTACCGTACTTTGTTTTGTTTGTCTATGGTTCAACAAAGTAAACTCTCTACCAAAGCTCTATCATGTTATGCGTATCAACCTTGATAATCATAAATATTGATGTCATACACTCATACTCATACCGTACCGTATTTGCCATCAAACCAGTCAATCTTCCGCCAGAACATTGTCATTAAAAAACATTCATCATAATTTAATTAATATTTTACAGGTAACTTCCAAAGTTAAAATCATTGCTGCATTAAACCCAACTCACTATTTTCAATGAAAAACCATAAAGTCATACGCAATCTAAAGAACTAGCCCAAAAACCACAACCAAATCAAAACCAGGCTACCAGCCAAAAAAAAAACGCAACCGCTGAATTTTTTGGTAGCCACTTTAACAAGTCGAAATTCTGCCACTGAAATTGACTACAACGCAACCGCCAACCAATCAGAACGTGTTATAAGAGGCTACCGTCCAATTGTGACCCTTCTAGCACTCATCCAGAGAGTTAATGCTTGTTTTAAACTTTATTTGGTAATTACAGAAGAAAAAGAGCAATAGCAGTGGTGAGAATCCAACACGCGTCAATGAAATGACTACTTTCTAGCCCTAACCCTAACCCCTAAGCCAACCAGCTGACAAAAAATCCATCACTTAATTTGCTTTCTATGATCTTCTTTTTGTCATTTTTTACGTCACTTAAACCGTAGCTTATGATTGGTTGGCGGTTTCATTCTAATCAATTTCAGTGGCAGAATTTCGACTCGTTTCTAGCACTAGTTGCTACGTTCATCTGATGAAATTGAAAGTAAAATTAACAACAAACAAGATGGTTTATTGCTTCACTGACGTTTCGCGCACCATGACAATGCGCATCCTCAGAGCGAATAACATACAAAATAAAATTTCACCAGGTTATATACTGCAGTGCGATTGAAGGCAAGAAAAAATAAAACACGCAATATTTTAAAAATTGGCCAATGATGTGTGAGCGGTTACTTTCCACGTTAAATTACGTAAAAACTTCCAACAATAAACATAAAAATTCGAAGCGGTGACGACCAACAGAAAAAAGTGCGATTGAAGGCAAGAGAAATAGAACACAATGTTTTAAAGATTGGCTAATGATGTGCGGTTACTTTCGACGTTAAATTACGTAAAACTTCCAACAATAAACATAAATTCGAAGCAATGAAGACCACTAGAAATTCGAGACAAAATTAGATTGCAATAACGTGTCCAACTGTGTTTAAGTAGGCTTGAAGCCTGCACGTCGAGACAATAATGATTTATAAGGTTTTGGTAAAAAGTTTCCGTCGTTCCGGTTGAGTACATTGCAATGTTTGGATGTGATGTTGATGAAGCAACTTTCTGCGGTGGTGCGTTGGTAATAATTACTTTCATTTTTCAAAATTTTTGTTTCTGACCAGTTAATTTTGTGATCCTCTTCTAACATATGTGAACAAAGGGCTGACTTTTCATGTTCCATATTTTTGACCGCTCTGCGATGTTCTTTGACCCGGGAATTTATACTACGTTCAGTTTGGCCAATATAAACTGCGTCACAATCATTACAAGGAATTTCATAAACAACACCACATTTATTCTCAAAAGGGGTAGGGTCTTTTGGTAGTGATAAAATATTGCCGATGGTTCGAAATGGTTTCATAGCGACTTTAACTCCGGCGCGATTCAATGCTCGTCTTATCGACTCAGAAACTCCCTGTATGTATGGAATGGTGGTGAAACTGTTATAAGTTTTGCTGTTGCTTTGTTTGACCTGACGTTTGGTCGAGAAATGAGTGTGCCGTTCTGCCATTTTCTTGGGAAATCCATTAAGTTTTAAAGTGTTATAAATTTGTTTGTTTTCGTTTTTCTTGTTCTTTGCAGAGGTGACCAAGTTGTTGGCGCGGTTGTAAAGTGTTTTGGGAATAGATAATTTGTGTTGAAGAGGGTGATGTGATGTGTATTGCATGTACCGGTTGGTATGTGTTGGTTTTTTGTAAATCTCTGTGGCTAATGTACCGTTGGTTTGTCTGGTGACCTTCACATCAAGAAATGCTATGCTTTGGTTGTTTTCAACTTCTTTAGTGAATTGGATGGAGTCTGATATGGCGTTTAAGTGTTGATGAAATTGATCTACTGCGTGGTTTTGTAGTATAACATAAGTGTCATCTACATATCGAAGCCAAATTTTGGGTGGTGATGAAAAAGTGTTGAGAGCTAATTCTTCGATGTGTTCCATGACTAAATTGGCCAAAACCGGCGAAAGTGGCGACCCCATTGGTGTTCCAAAAACTTGCCTGTAAATTGTCGTTTTGTAGGTAAAAAACGATGCATTAAGGCAAATCTGTAGAGCACGTTCAATATCCGGAATTGTCCAATCAGTTCTGTCTGAAAGAGTGCAATCTTGGGAGAGTTTATCTAAAGCGATACTACGGGCCATGTCGACAGGTACGGAGGTAAACAAACTGATTACATCAAAGGAAATTTGAACTTCATTGGGATTTATTTTATAATCGGCAATAATATCACAGAACTGTTTTGAATTTTTAACCGAGAAATCGGTGCACCCAACCAAAGGATTGAAAATATTGGCCAAGTGTTTTGCCAAATAATAAGTAGGCGAACCGACAAACGAAACAATTGGTCGAAGAGGAACTTCCGGTTTGTGTATTTTAGGTAAACCGTAAAATTTTGGAGCAATGCCGTCTGAACTTCTCAACTGTTTATAAGTCAAAAAATCAATTTTATTTTCAGTTTTTAATTTCCAAATGAATTTATTGAGATTAAGTTCGGTTGCCGGAAGAGGGTTCTTTTTACAAATTGAGTAAGTCTTGGAATCGGACAATAAAGCGTTAATTTTTTGTTCATAGTCACTGGTGTCCAGTATAACCGTACAGTTACCTTTGTCAGCTTTCAAAATTGTAATATCCTTGTTGTTTTGGAGACTTGTTAAAGACTTTTCTTCTTCGTTAGATAGGTTCTTTTTCGGGATCTTGGCATGTTTCAGAATGTGAGAAATTTCAGAACGAGCATCGGCGACTTTCATGTTGGCTTCTTTTTCTAATCTGACTAGACCACGTTCGGCGCTGCATATAAAATCTACGGTAGGAATTTTTTGTGGAACTACGGCAAAGTTTAAACCTTTTTTCAAAACGGTGGTTTGGTGCTGCGTTAAAGAATGTGACGAGAGATTTTTTATCCATCTTTTGTCATTGCAATTGTTACTGTGAGTTTTTCTTGGGGCTAATTTAGAGATCTTTTCTTCGTGCTTCTGTTTTGTTTTTTGAGCTGTCGAAATCTTCCTTTTTTCTGCATGTTGGTCTAATTTATTCATTGATTCTGCATTTAAAATTGCACCTAATTCGTTTTTCAAACTTTCCGACATCTGCTTCTTTTCCTTTATTTTGCCATGGTTTTCTTCTATGCAGAGTTTCAAAAATTGCCAACCAAACTTGCGAGCTAAACTGACACCTTTCGGAGATTTGACTGGTGGCGAAAACTTTAAACTATTTGGGAGAATTTGCATTGCCTTGCACGTATGATTAAATTTAAGATGACCATATTCTTTTTCTATCGTTTTGAAACAGTTGACGTAAGAGCGAGCCTTTCTGAGTACGTTATTTCCATGCTCTTTTCTGATTAAACTGAATACTGAAAAGTTTGGGTGTTCATCAGGACAATTATCGTTTGGCAAAACACTTGGCCAATATTTTCAATCCTTTGGTTGGGTGCACCGATTTCTCGGTTAAAAATTCAAAACAGTTCTGTGATATTATTGCCGATTATAAAATAAATCCCAATGAAGTTCAAATTTCCTTTGATGTAATCAGTTTGTTTACCTCCGTACCTGTCGACATGGCCCGTAGTATCGCTTTAGATAAACTCTCCCAAGATTGCACTCTTTCAGACAGAACTGATTGGACAATTCCGGATATTGAACGTGCTCTACAGATTTGCCTTAATGCATCGTTTTTTACCTACAAAACGACAATTTACAGGCAAGTTTTTGGAACACCAATGGGGTCGCCACTTTCGCCGGTTTTGGCCAATTTAGTCATGGAACACATCGAAGAATTAGCTCTCAACACTTTTTCATCACCACCCAAAATTTGGCTTCGATATGTAGATGACACTTATGTTATACTACAAAACCACGCAGTAGATCAATTTCATCAACACTTAAACGCCATATCAGACTCCATCCAATTCACTAAAGAAGTTGAAAACAACCAAAGCATAGCATTTCTTGATGTGAAGGTCACCAGACAAACCAACGGTACATTAGCCACAGAGATTTACAAAAAACCAACACATACCAACCGGTACATGCAATACACATCACATCACCCTCTTCAACACAAATTATCTATTCCCAAAACACTTTACAACCGCGCCAACAACTTGGTCACCTCTGCAAAGAACAAGAAAAACGAAAACAAACAAATTTATAACACTTTAAAACTTAATGGATTTCCCAAGAAAATGGCAGAACGGCACACTCATTTCTCGACCAAACGTCAGGTCAAACAAAGCAACAGCAAAACTTATAACAGTTTCACCACCATTCCATACATACAGGGAGTTTCTGAGTCGATAAGACGAGCATTGAATCGCGCCGGAGTTAAAGTCGCTATGAAACCATTTCGAACCATCGGCAATATTTTATCACTACCAAAAGACCCTACCCCTTTTGAGAATAAATGTGGTGTTGTTTATGAAATTCCTTGTAATGATTGTGACGCAGTTTATATTGGCCAAACTGAACGTAGTATAAATTCCCGGGTCAAAGAACATCGCAGAGCGGTCAAAAATATGGAACATGAAAAGTCAGCCCTTTGTTCACATATGTTAGAAGAGGATCACAAAATTAACTGGTCAGAAACAAAAATTTTGAAAAATGAAAGTAATTATTACCAACGCACCACCGCAGAAAGTTGCTTCATCAACATCACATCCAAACATTGCAATGTACTCAACCGGAACGACGGAAACTTTTTACCAAAACCTTATAAATCATTATTGTCTCGACGTGCAGGCTTCAAGCCTACTTAAACACAGTTGGACACGTTATTGCAATCTAATTTTGTCTCGAATTTCTAGTGGTCTTCATTGCTTCGAATTTATGTTTATTGTTGGAAGTTTTACGTAATTTAACGTCGAAAGTAACCGCACATCATTAGCCAATCTTTAAAACATTGTGTTCTATTTCTCTTGCCTTCAATCGCACTTTTTTCTGTTGGTCGTCACCGCTTCGAATTTTTATGTTTATTGTTGGAAGTTTTTACGTAATTTAACGTGGAAAGTAACCGCTCACACATCATTGGCCAATTTTTAAAATATTGCGTGTTTTATTTTTTCTTGCCTTCAATCGCACTGCAGTATATAACCTGGTGAAATTTTATTTTGTATGTTATTCGCTCTGAGGATGCGCATTGTCATGGTGCGTGAAACGTCAGTGAAGCAATAAACCATCTTGTTTGTTGTTAATTTTACTTTCAATTTCATCAGATGAACGTAGCAACTAGTGCTAGAAACGATAATTGTCCTGATGAACACCCAAACTTTTCAGTATTCAGAATTTCGACTTGTTAAAGTGGCTACCGAATTTTTTCGGTACCGTGCCTCGAAACCAGGGATGCCAGCGACAGATTTCCAATAAACTTAGATTATGTGCTAAATAAACACAGATGAGGTAAAAAAAAAACAGGTCCAAAAAATATGTAGTAAAGCGGTTAAAAAAACCTGCATGTGCTTTCAGCACCACTTGCGTTTCATTATTTCATATATAATATATTTTTTTGCAATTGCACTATCAGGAAATGCTTTCCTATAAAACATGAACTAGATGATTAATGTGAGTGAATGAATGGTACATGATACTCAGAAAAATAACCAGCAAGCAATGCTTCAGCTTTGGCAATTTGATCTGATTACGTGGCTAAATTTTGTGTTAAAAAGACATTGATTTTCACATGAGACTTAGCAGCACTGGAGTTTTGTTTGTGTTTTTCAGTCTTGCTGTGAGCTAACAACATTGATTTATTAGCATTTTTCAGCATGGCTTTGCAACATTTATATACAATAACTGTTGATTTTATTTGAAGCACCTTCTTTCATTTGCAACCAATCTTTGAATTCAGGAACTTTTAGCCAGTCCTTTTTGAATGATTGTCCATACCACAATTTTTGCTTCTTTTTGGATTTTTCATTTTTATCACTCGTTTTTGTAAGAATACCGGTACTGTAGAAGAGTTCAGTTAAGTTTATAAGATTAGATCAACACTAACAGTCGTATTTGAGTCTTATAGCTTAGGCAGCCTAATACCAATACCCCTGTCAAGCGTAATAAATGATGACAAATCTATGTATCAATTAAAACCTGCTCACAACAATTCACTAGACTACTGTATATCAGCTGTACATCACTGACTTCAGTAGCTGATGCAAGGTGGAAAAACCAAGCTCTGGCATCCTTGCTCGAAACAAAACTAGCCCAATTCTGCAGGAAATCAGCGCAACTGGCAACCTTGGGGAATGGGTGGTATTGTATGTGTTGCCAAATGTTTTTAGCCAAAAAATAGTTTTTATTAGAAAATGACAAAATTCAACATCACACGACCTGCAACTGCTAAAAATTTTCCGCGACAAGGAAGCAAAACTAGTCCAGTTTGGTGGGCAAAACTTGCGGATTTGGTAACTTCTCAAAATGATTGCGCATTGCCCGGCATTTTCAGGATTTGGCACATATTTTAAAGGGTTGGCTGGTTTTGAATCTTTATCCTTGGACTGACAAAGCCTTGATAAGTTATTCCTGGTAGTTCCCCATACTTGTAGAGGCTTTTGACGCAGGGCCGTTTACCAAGATTGACAGAGTGAAGTTTCCGATTGCTGGCGCAAACATGTAGAGACCGATAAAGTAAACACACAAATTTGACAACAACAAAAGGAAAGATGACAAAACCGAAAAGTTTAAAATATGCATCGATAAAACGCTATCTTGAAAATGCACAGAGCAGCACAGTCACCAAACCTAGAAAAGAAAAAAAAAACTTTTATTTTGTCGCTTGTGAAAATAGGCATTTTCTATTGTTCTGAACATGTAGCTCACGATCAGCTTTTCGATTGTGTAGGTGGAAAGGAAAGCTGCTGCCACAGCTTTAGTTTCGCTGAGTTTCAGTCGCCAGTTTTGTAGATAAGCTGAGAGGGTTTTCATGTCCTGGCTCAAAGTGGCTTCTGGATTTCCCACGACTTTCTGGAGTGGAGATTGCCAGGTCGTCCGCATATGCGTATTTTGCTAAAACCGTGGGTGTAGATTCATTCATTCATTTTATTTTTCGTCATTAACGCGTCCGGGACAAAAATATACTAGGCCTAATAGCCTATAACTACAATAGTCGATATAGACGTACCAGCAGGTTAATGAAGCCTGGATAGTAGGCTAAGTCATGTAGTGGGCTATATGCAGAGATGTACGTATACGCCGCATACTTGCGGCGTAGACGTTGCTTAGCGGCGTAGCGTAGTAGACGTAGCGTAGGGGCGTAGCGCATAGCGTCAACGCATACTTTTTGATGTATTTTTTTTCGCTACAAACGCCAATACTACCACCGCCTTCCAGCGCTGCAGTTGAAAGAATGTTTTCAATTGGCAAAGACATATTGGAACCAAAACACAGCAAAATGTCAGATGAACACTTTCAGATGCTTGTGTTTCTTTGTGGAAATTCAAAATAAAACTTGTTTGTTTCGAGTGGTTTATACCGTTTGAATGTTTATAGGGACGGTACATTACGGGACGCGCAACTCCGTTGTTCCTTCAACGTTAGAAGGGTCAATTGCCAATTTGACATTTTTTTACGCTTTACTGCAGGCTTGCTTTCAACTAAAAACCTTAAATTACTTTAAAATCAACTTAACTCTTCTTATATAACCCATAAAAAGTAAAATATTTTGTAAATTAGAAAAAAACGTAACCCTTCTAGTGTTGCGGATAAGCCAAAAGCGGATGAAGTTTCGCATCCCTATGATCTACAATCCCTAGAATGTTTGGCACCTAGCAAACAAAATTAATTTACGCTAGTGTATACGCTGACGCCGCCAACTTTTTTTAAAAGTTACGTTGACGCATACGGCGTATAGTTTTTCGAACGTTCACGCTGACGGCGTCAATATTTTTTGTATGCGCGTACATCACTGGCTATATGTCTGTAGTTAGCACGGTCACAAAACCCAACGCCGAAAGGAAGTGGAGCCAGCACCGATCTCTGTGGGAGGCTGTTTTTCAAGCGTCTCAGTCTGCTTCGCCGTGAGTTGCCGGTGGTGAAGCTTCGATTGCATCTACTTCGTCCGCCCCCATAGCTTAGTTGGTTATCGCGTGACTTCGTGAACGAAAAAGCTTCAAGATCAAGCAGCGCTGGTTTGACATTCGGAGTGTGCGCTTGAGCAACGCATTCTAAATACTGCTCTCTATTCAGCGGCACCTAGTGGATGGAATAATTCCCTGGTGAGAACACTTCTACAATCGGAAACATCACTTTGTCAATCTCGGTAACCGGCCCGCGTCAAAAGCCTCTACAAGTAGGCTAGGCCTATGCGAAACTACCAGGATTAACCTATCAAGGCTTTGTCAGTCCTAGGATAAAGATTCAAAACCTACCATCTACTATTAAGTCTTTATTTTAAAAATTATCCAGCTTTTGGCCAGGGATAGCCTATCCCATGTTTTTGGCGCGTCATTGCTGTTGACAATTTTATTCTCGGACTGAGAAACCCTCTTTGGAAACCTAATCCGAAGTTTTACATACTTTTGAAAGCTTTGAACCAACTGCAAGCTATAGGCAACTGACATTAATGGAGTGAAGATTCTACCTCATGTAAACAATCTTTCATTCTGCAATAACAGCAAAACAATAGGTTACAGAACTCAGCAGTAGCCAGTTCGGAAAAACTTTAGGCTAAGTTAGGCCTATAGGCTATTTTTTTACGGCAAATACGATGCAAAAAGTAAGTTATTTTATGCACAATGATCCATGAATTATAAAACACAAAACTTAAAACAGGCAAAAAAACTGATAGGCCTACGGACAAGCTGACTTAACCCTTTGACGCACATAAGGTATTGGAAATAAATTTTCAGTCAACCATTGTATTTTTATGGTTAGTGGTGTTGTTTAAGAGGACTTTTGAAGAAATTAAAAAAAATTATGTGTAGTAAGAGAAATAATGTATGGCACGTATGTGTGCCATTGTGCCTCAAGGGTAAAGATTTTGTCTATTTTCTCAGCACCAGCCTGTGTTGCCAAAATGGCAATAGAAGCGGTAGAATTGTTATATGGTTTTCAACAGCAGCCTGATAACCAATGCAAGGTTTTGCAGATCACATTGATTTAATCGCGAACAATGAAATCGACAAACAACGCACCACAAAGACACTGAAAACACAGATAAAAAGTGTGGAATCCAAATGAAATCTGCTAAGTAGAATTTTGGAAACTAGCAAGAACACTCAACACAACATTTGACTGATTAAAAATTAAGCAACCTTCAAGTTCTATGCAAATATTATTGCCATGCATTGTAGAGACCTAGGAAACTGACTTCAAGACCAGGGCTGTAGCTAGACCGCAGAGCAAGGGGGGTCAATTTTTTTTTAGAAGGGGGGCAAAAAAATTGAATCATTATAATTGTAGCTGTTGCTCGAGAATGTTGGGATTTTGCCAGGGAGAAGCGAAATTTTTTTCAGCGGGGCGAGGCCCCCCTGGCCTGTTCAAGACCTTGAACCATCTGGTTCACTAATATAAAGTAAGATAATGGACACCTCAAATACAGTATTCTGAGGTAAAAACAATCACTGCAGATTGAAATAAAGGTGTACAAATCATTGGAGGATCTATAGCCACCTGAATCAATGTAAAATGATGATGAATTTAGGATGCAATTCCCGACCGAATTCCCGAATATTGATAAAAATTGTTCATTGGTTTTAAAATCACATCATACAACATGCATACTGTACTACAAAGATTTGTGGTATGCATTGAAACAGTCTCTGTCTTTCACATAGCATAGATGATTACAACATTCCAAACATTGGTTGTTGGTCTGATTGTATGTTTTCCGGGTAGTGCACAACTTGCATCGCTTTCTGTCTTCCATCCTTTTCATTGTATGGTTCATATCAACTGATGCCATGGAGCAAATTCTTTTGGAGGTCATGATAGATGCGACTGCCGTTTCCTGTTAGTAAATGTTCCAATCATACTCCTAGCAACAAGTCGTCGAAATGTTTTAGAGTCAACGTTGCTCATATATCAGGATTTTCATCACATAGTTTGTTGTAAATAACAAATGCATTATTTACAGCAATGTCCATTAGGTCAAACACAATTCGCAAGTAGTATTTGATTTTAGACTTGTGATCAAATTGATTCGTCACTTTTTTTTGATCCATTATATCTACGCCACCTATGTGCTGGTTGGAATACTAATTGCTTCACAACATCTGGACAGGCAACAGATTGTTTCGAGCCTGATTCCTTCTTTCTTCACTTCACCCAATGGAATAGCTGTGAAAAAGTTTGATACAAAGTTGATGGCTTTGTTGTCCATCCACTTCACAAAGTATGCAAGATTTTCAGCTTGAAAACAAGCAACATCCCCTCTCTTCATGCTCTTGTCAGCAAAGACTTATGATTTTGGCAAATGCTTCCTATTGGATCTCACTGTGCCAGTACTGAAAACATTTCTTTTGGAAAGGACATCCTGCAGTCCGCAAATAACACACGATTGACAGCGACTTCAAATAACAAATAAACAAAAGACACAAAGTTCCTACAGTGCATGGTGCACATGCACTATGCAGGCTATAAATCGGGTGGATACAAAGGTAAACAGTGGGATTACTGGGATAAACTACAAAACATAAGTTACCGTACTTACAAATAAACTGCTCCATGCCAACTGGAACGTCAAGCTTATTTATAGACAAAATCTATTCTTCTTGTTTTCTTTTGAGCAAAAAGGTTAATGACTTTGTGCTGGGTGACGGTTGAAGAATTTTTTCTCCGTTGAAATGACAGCAAGAGCATTTAGCCTTTCTTGATTCATGGTACTCCTCAGCAAAGTTTTGATTCTTTTCAACGTTGAAAAGCAGCGTTCACGCTCTGCTGTGGTCATAGGAATGGTTCAAAGGAGGATTTTTAACAGTTTGGAAATTTCACTGAGAGCATTATTTAAATTACTTTTCTGAATAAATGTCAACAATTCAAATAACGTGGAGTATTCATGCATGTCTGATCTGCTGTAGAATAATGCAAGTTCAGTTTCAAACTTTTCTTTTTCTAAGATGGGAATGGGATATGCTTCAACAGTTACTGCCACTTCATCTTTGGGCAGTTTATTCTTAAAGCTATTGAAGCTTCTTTTGTTGAACCATTTTGCAGCAACTAATTGTTTGGTGAAGGAATATCTAGCCATTATGTCAACACATATGCAGTCACACACCTCCTTCGCTGCAGCCATAAGTGTTTTTGAAGAATTATCACAGTACTTTGAGTTTCTTACAACAGAAATTGCACTTTTGAAACTGCTTATATATATGTATATATAAATATAATATTCATGTACTGTATATACTTTGAACACATCAATATCTCGAGATTGCATTTGGTTGAAAATCACTTATTTGAGGCATTATTTGATGAAAAAGCTGCAACCAAAAGAAAAATTTTTCGTTGTTGAGGTAATGCAAAATACCTGTTGCTTCTGAAATGGTATCATGATCAGTACCGGTAGTTGATGTAGACTGTATTTCATCAAGGCAGAACTTTAAGGGTTTCAAATGTTCATGAACTTTATCAACTGTACGTATAATGGAAGTTCACGTTGACAGCATCATGTTGCAGCCTCCCATGTCATAACCCAGTGGTTTTCAACCGGGGTGCCGCGGCACAAAAAGGTGCCATTTACGTTTTACAAGGGTGCCACAAGTTATTAGAGTAGTGTTATGAAATATGCGCCCAGACATTTAAAGGATTTGCCTTAAAACTCAGCGCAAGTTTCACACTGACTTTGTTTGAAATGAACTTCATTAAATTGTACATGATATGATACGGAGCTGCAGTTAGTTTTGTTTTTGCAAAAACTCTTTTCAGAATTATTTTTATTTAATGCAGATACTTCTTCGTTTGACTGTGGGTGCTGCCAAATTATTTGGTTGTTTGCAGGGTGCCGTAAGCCAAAAAAAGATTGAGATCCACTGTCATAACCTATCCTTCTACCAGTCTACAGCTTGCTACACAAGTAGACTAGCACTTATCAATCATCAACACACAGCCTGAAAATAACAATGCGATGTGGTATTAATGTAAATATGGCAGGCCCTGCTCAGCAAAATGCTGATAAAAAAAGCTAGCCAATTAAGAAGTTACCTTACGTTGTTCTTACAGTTACATCCCTAGATATTTGGCTTTAACTTATTATCGCAAGTAAACAATGAACCTAGCTTAAATTTAATTAAGTAAGAACACTAAAGATAACCTAGTCTAAGCTTTATCTTTTTGTGCAGAAAGCAAAGCACATTAGTCTAACCATGTATCGCAGCCACCTAATATTGTGCTTGAAAACGGTGAAACATACTTCTTAAAGTGCCTCTGACAGGAAAATAAATTCGCTAAATTTACCTAAGATACCAAAGAGATGACACTAACAAACTTCCCTGACCAGCAAATCGTAAAAAATATCAACAGGCTACTAAGTTACACGCTTGCAAACTTTCGTTAATTTCGTCGAATCTGGCACTCATTCAATTGCAAAAGTAAAAACGGCAACGCCGCTGTGACGTCACCATGGGTGAGAAGGATACATTCTTTCTCTGTGGTGACTTGGTAAGGTATATGGTATGACTAGTGACTACTGCAAAACGTGAATGTGTGGGGCTCTGCTGATCTAAAGCATGTGAAAAATGAGAATTACCCAAATGAAAAAGTCAACTTATTATTACTATCAAGTTTAGATCAAATAGGTTGAGTTTATTTTTATCAAACAGCGTCTCACTTCCGTTGAAATTGCAGTTTTTTTAAACTCCTGTAGGGCTACAATTTTGATAACTTTTTAATTGTCCTAATCTGGCTATAGCCGTTTGCAGTGTAACAACAGTATCTCACAAACAGTAGGCTACCCTTAATTTATGGTTGAGTTTATGCCTGCAAATTGCTGTTTATGTGACAGTGTTAGTGACAAAGACCGTGTGCTATCTTTTCACGCTTTCCCACAAAACAAGGTGCTGAAAAGAAACTGGTCAAAGTTTTCTTCAAGTGTTCGAAAGTGGGATGGGCCATACAAAACTAGTCGTATGTTCTCTTCACTTCACTGGAGATGATTTTGTTAACACTACTCAAGTAAAAATGAGCTTGAGTAAACTTTACATTTTGAAGAAATCTGCCATACCAATAGCATCTATGAAAGCACAGATGCAACCAATTGCTGATGATAATTCCAGCACTTCTAAACAACAACGTATGCAAAAACGTACCCTCTTGCACAGGTAAAGTAGGCTTTTACATGTATAGACTCTGTTATGTACGGTAACTTTATAACTAAGATTTTGTTAACACCGGCACTGACAGCTTGCATTGCGCAAAGCTCAATGCTTGCAGTTTCAGCACTTTGGCAAGGTTTTCGAAAGTAGCCTACCATTTCTGTGGCTCTTTACGTTAATGGAAAATCGCCACACGGAGGTAGGCTATATACCATCGTGGTCACTTTTTCAACAATTTTCCACGTCCAGATGGCCGTTACACCAGATTTCAATGTGCAACTGAAGGCACACTATGAGAGAGAAAGAACTTTTATTTATTTATGAATAGTGAATATGAATGATGATTCGTACGATTTCTTCCTTTTTCACTTCAAGTATATTTTAGATTTTGTAGGAACGTATCCAGTACAGTTTTATTAAACTGAAAAAAGAATAAATCTTTGAAAAAAGAAACCGCTTGTACCAACTCCGACCAAACTTTGATCCACAAATTGCATCTAGAAAGCATTTGTGTCATCCGTAACTAACGACGCCCACCCACGATGACGTAATACCACCAAAGTCGTCCCAGAGCAGTGAAATATGCACTTTCGCCTGTGGTGGCGCTGCGGAACAGGCGTTTGATATAAATTTCGCCCTAACCAGTCGAGCTTCGAGGTTAAGATTAAAAAGTTCACTAAGCATAATTCTGCGCTAGGAAATGCTTAAAAAAGTTACTATACTTGGATCCAACCTGTCAGGGGCACTTTAAGTCTAAACTAAACAGTAGCTAGCGACTGCCAACGGCTAGCCTGACCACGTGACCAGGCCAGCAACTGCAAAATTTGCAGTTCGGAATCGTGAAATTTGAAGCAACCTCGGCTAAAATATGACTTCACAACTCCTGTTTGTTCTTCTTTTATAAGATCGCAACTGCAGAGCTTGCAGTTTAGAGCTTCCAAATATAAAACTTGAAAAGTCATAATACTTTTTAAAATCCAGAAATTATGAAGCTTCTAGTCGGTAGGATCTATAGAAAAAATGAGAAAAAAACGTGAAATTAACAAAAAATAATAAAATGCTGAAATGTGTAGGGGGCGCTGCAGTTCTGCAGTTTCTATAGACGAGCCGCCACTGGATGAGAAAGTCGAATTAAACAAAGACCGCAAACATTCTATTTATTTTATTGTTTTTGCACTAAATGGAGATAATTCTAAGCCTTGATGCTGCTTAGTGGTAGGCTATGCTCGTGATACAAAAATAATAATCAATAAACAGTTCAAATCTAAACAGTGAGTGGATTGGAGACAAAAAATAAAATAAAAAGACGTTGCTAAATAAAAATTTCATCAAAACAAAGCATTAAAAAAAAAAAGTTTTGGTGAAAAAGTCCAACAATGTTTCAAAGCATCAAGGCTTCCAAGTTATGACTTTAAGAGCAATCGTCGCTGCTGTCGCAACCGCTTTGCTTTCCGGGTCGTTTATCCGATCTGCGACTTCGTTGGCGAAAGCAAGCAGTGTTTCCCTTCCTTCTGGTGCTTCGGCGAGTAAAGTTAAAGCTTTGATCGCGTTTAATCGCGCTTCTGTCAATGGATTGTTGATGAGACCAAGAAGCTTGGGTAAAGCACCGGCCCTTATTGCTGTGTACTTTCCTGCAGGGAAACAAACGTTTTGAAAATCTAAAGTCAGAAAAAATCACTTCTTTGGAACGGCAGTAGCTTGGCCTACTGTTTCATTCGCTGTTTTGTTGCAGTAAAGTAGAAGTAGACTACTGACCAGCAAGCTTAAGATAATAATTTAACAAATTTGACAATTTAGTAGCCTAAGCAAATTGGAATAACTTGAAACTTTTTCGAAAGACTTTGGAAGTGGTCAACTAACTATGCAATCATTCGGGTCCCTACAGGCCACATAGTTTACATATCACAGCCAGGTAGGTGTGTGGTACAAGTAGCACCTTTGAACCCTGGGTAGTCACCATGGATTGTTACACCATGGGTCTCGGGGAACACTGGTCTTGATCACACACCAAACTAACAAGTGGGTCCACGTCCCACCTCATGGGCAACAACCTCGACTGGTTGGCTAAAACTTGTTAGAAATCCTGCTGCCTTGCAGGAAATACTTTTTTAAGTAAAGGCTAGGCCCACCGCCAATAACTGTGGTTAGCGTCAGGAAGGGCATCAGGCTGGAAAATATATGCTCCAAAATATTATTTAAATGCAGCAATATGCAAACGACCTGGTCTTGACAAGTAATAGTATGGAGGGACTGGAGAGAAAGTTTGAGAATTGGAAAGAAGCATATGAAACCAAGGGTATGAAGGTGAATCTTGAAAAAACAAAAGTGATGGTGAGTGGTGCAGAAGGAACAGTTGTTGAGAGCAAAGTAGATCCCTGTGGAATATGTGGCAAGAGAGTGATGAGAAATTCAATGCAATGCAAGGAATGTGGAAAGTGGGTACATGCAAGATGTGCTAATGTCAAGAGAGCCGCAAGAGAGCCTAAATGTCAAGAGAGCCGCAACAAGATTGGCGAAGTGTTTTGTTTGTGGGAAATGCAGTAAAGGAAGGAATGATGTGGAAGGCCATGATGATGAGTTCTGCCATGGCATCGAAACAGTGACAGACTTCTGTTATCTGGGTGATCGGATAAATGGAAGTGGTGGATGTGAAGCAGCGGTGACAACAAGGGCAAGGTTGGGCTGGGCAAAGTTCAGGGAATGTGGGGAAATGTTGTATGGCAGAAAATTTTCACTAAGGATGAAAGGAAAAGTATATCGGAGCTGTGTGCGGCCTGCAATGCTATATGGTAGCGAGACATGGGTATTGAGAGTGAACTGGCAATCCTGGCAAGAACGGAAAGGTCAATGGTGAGAGCAATCTGTGGGGTGAAAACGAGAAGGGAAAAAAGGACTGAAGAATTGTTGGATATGCTAGAGATGAGAGAGACCATAGACCAACTGGCAAGGGCAAATGGAGTAAGATGGTATGGACATGTGATAAGGAGGGAGGAAGGAAGTTTTCTTAGAAAGGCACTAGATCTAAAGGTGGATGGGAAGAGGAAACGCGGTCGTCCAAGAAGAACGTGGAAACAACAAGTGAAGGATGAGTTTAAAAAAGTCGGACTGAAGGAGGAAGATGCAAGAGACAGGGTGAAATGGAGAAAAGGGATTAAAACAATTGCTGCGCGGAAACAATAGGCCACCCCCACTAGTGGGGAACAAACCGACGATGGATTATATGATGAGCCAGGACGCCCGTTAGAAAGTTCAGTTCAGTTAGTTCTATTGGCGAATATGATAATTTTCCTATCTCGCAACGGAGCTATCTAATTGGTTGGTTTTTGTATATTTATCCTCGGACTGACAAAGCCTTGATTGGTTATTTCTGGTAGTTTCGCATACTTGTAGAGGCTTTTGACGCACGCATGTTACCGAGATTGACAGCAGTGCCGGTCTTTGGGATGTGCAAACCGTGCGATCGCACAGGGCCCGCAAATTAGGGGGACCGCAATTTACTCAGAAAATGCAGTAATTTTGTCATTATCAATAGAAAAATTCAACAAGTGAATTCAACAAAGGAATTAGCAACAAGAAAGACTCAACGGGTGCAACCTATTTTGTCCCCTGAAAAGATCGAGCAAAAAAAACAACATAGCCGAAGTTGCTGATCGGAGTTGCCGCAAACATTTCAAATTTCTCTCGATCTTTTCAGGGGACAAAATTTGATTTTGTTACTCCGATTTCAGGGTACGAAATCGGGGTACGAATTTTTCAGGGGACGAAATAGGTTGCATCTAAACTCAACATAGCTTTATTTCCAAAAAATGCCCAAGAATGCATGATCTTATCCTTTTGCCATGCCACCGGACAGCACCATTTTACAGTAATATTCATACCCAAATTTTGAACATGCTCTCAGAATGCCCCAAATTCAAAGTAATTTTTCAAAAATTTCTGGGGGAGGCCCCCCAGACCCCCCGCAGCTGGGTGCCGTCTTCGGCGATCACGCTGTCAGGCTTCACCGCTGACCGTGAAACCACCCCCTCCCCTTTCAAAATCCCTAGCTACGCTACTGAATTGGATCATTGTCATTGGGGCCCGCAAATCATATTCCGCACAGGGCCCGAAATGCACTAAGACCGGCACTGTTGACAGAGTGAAGTTTTCAGATTGTTGAAGTGTTGTCGGGGAATTATTCCATCCATTAAATGCCGCTGAATGGAGAGCAGTCCTGAAATGCGTTGCTCAAGCGCACACACCGAGTCAAACTTGGGTCGCGTGATCTTGAGCAGGCGCGTGACCACTGAGCTAACGGGGCGGACAATTCAATCCCAAAAGCTCTGGGTCGAACACCTCAAAAACTCAACCCTGGCATGTAGATGTGTAAGTCAAGAGTTTAGGAAAACAGTTTTGCTTGCAATCAGTTTAGTTAAATATAAATAAGAAAGCAGAAAACTTTCGGACTTGGAAAATTCAAAACAAATTTTGACATAAGCTATTAAACATTATACCAAGTACGTCAACAGTATTTTTTGCAACATTTTGTTTTACAAATTATGCAACGAACCTTTGGTGGTCACGGCGATTGTCATGATCGCTCCAGCGGCGTTTGCCTTCACCTCACTGTTCTGATCGTCCAGAAGATGCACTAGAGCAGGAACGATATCAGCATCCGTGCAGGCCGCGTTCTTTCCTAATACAGGGACACTGACGTCCATCATGACACGAGCGGCTCCTACGCGGACTTGGCTATCCTTATGCATCAGCAAGCCCTGAGTGCAAAACAATCCATTGCAAATTAACAGAGAAAAATTACAATGATTTGTTGTTAGGCTATGTGGTAGGGTATCCAACTTTTAGGCGACTTTTCAGGAAAATTAGGTTCGGGTCAAATTCTGACTGGATTTTCGTCACTGATTTCAAAAATGACATTATTTTTTCATTATGACGTCATCTTGATGTGCCAGCTAGCGGGTTTTTGCTATTTTGGCCTTATCACGAATATGGTAAGAGCTAGAGAGTTGGAACTTGCGCCAAAATGACCGGAAAGGACAATTTCCTATTTGTTGTCAATACAATATGAAACGCTAACTGCAACAGAAAAAGAGTTATTTTGAAAAAACATGTTTTTGCTAATTTTTGGACAAAAAAACGAGGAAACACAGCAATTTTGCTGCAGTGACGCTTTTATTTCGATAGTTAAGTTGCTGTGCTGCGCTACATTGCTTAACAATTAAGTACAGTGGTAGTAGTCTAGCATATTGTATTTACAATTGATTATATACCTCAGCAATCAGCATTGATTTTTACATGCATGTTGCAATACTAGCTAACTTTAAGCCCTTGATCTTTTCGTTCAAAGATCTATCAAACCAAACCATCATTCAACAACACAACACATTTCAATGAGATTATTTATCACTCCAAACTGTGCAAAGCAGCACAAATGCGCAAGTCTCTTTTGGCCAAACCATCTTGGTAATCTCGAATCAAGCCGTTCACAAAGCCTTTCCTTCTGCCAATGAAGCGCTTTGTTCCTCGATTGTTGTTGTTGATCATACGCCAAAACACTGATGGAGATGAAAAACATGCAATGCGTGGAGCCATCTTACTTTCTTCGGATAAAAAATCACGTAAGTTGCCACGCTTCAAAAGCGTCTGCTCGACATCAACGTTTCTTGGAAAACTTCTCTGTCTTACCGCATCAGCAGCAAAAGACGGAGCTTCAGCGTGAGAACTTAAAAGCAACGTTTTTAGGGCTCAACCATTGGGATGCATGCTTAACAAAATGTTTCAGAACAGCGTTGAATACTGGTTCCTCAACAGATTTATATGCAAGTAATAAATCTCTTGTAAACAGTACAATTGAGAGACCTTCAACAGCGGAAGGTTGAAGATGGATGACTAAAAATGCTGGCAAATAAACACAAACAATGAAAGAAACAATACGTTGAAGTTTGGGGATATCCTGAGGCCCAACACGATGCTCAAAATTTAGCATTCTTAAGTAACCACTCGTTGTTGTTATTCAACGCGCATGGGACACGCTTTCTTGACGATAAAAAAGTAGGAGTTTCAAATTTCCTGGAACATCCATCACTAAATGAGCTGCCAGAGCAAGAAGATACATATGGTCGCTCCGAAAAGATGAATCTTTAGCTTCTTTCTTGTGCTCAGAAAACCATAAGATCTTGGCTTTTAAATGATTTGCGGCTATAGCTGTGATGGAAACTTTACAATCTTGTCGGATTTTTAGATGTTGGGGCTTAAGTTTTGGTATTTTTTTAATCATGTTCATCAAACCACCATCTTCGTATGCATTAGGGCCTTTCACTTTGCCTTACAAAAAGCTTTTTGCGTGTGTAAAATAAATTTCATTTACATGGAAGAGACATTCAAGAGTGCGTACCACTACTACACTAGTTACTTCCACTGTACTTAATTGTTAAACACGGTGGCGCAGCTTAACAATCGAAATAAAAGCATCACTGTAGCAAAATTGCTGTGTTTCCTCGTTTTTTTTGTCCAAAAATTAGCAAAAACATGTTTTTTTCAAAATAACTCCTTTTCTGTTGCAGTTAGCGTTTCATATTGTATTGACAACAAATAGGAAATCGTCCCTTTCGGTCATTTTGGCGCAAGTTCCAACTCTCTAGCTCTTACCATATTCGTGATAAGACCAAAATAGCAAAAACCCGCTAGCTGGCACATCAAGATGACGTCATAATGAAAAAAATAATGTCATTTTTGAAATCAGTGACGAAAATCCAGTCAGAATTTGACCCGAACCTAATTTTCCTGAAAAGTCGCCTAAAAGTGGGACACCCTACTATGTAGGCTATAGCCTACTGCTCTAAATAGAAAGGTCTAGTGTTCGCTACCCAGCATTTGTTTTGTAGCCTATGTCTATTAGTTTTAAACGACAAATTGTTATCATTTGTGCTGACAATTTTTTTTGAATATTTGCTTTTGAAACTGCTGTATTACAAATGATTAGTAAAACGCAAAATTATCGTCTTTCATTTAATCACGTGTCTGCTACTCGGTTTCGCAAACAAATACTAATATTAGCCTAAACAAAGCTTCTGATAGATGGGAACACTAAAGTGATAAATAGGTTAGTTTAGCCCACCGTCAACACAGGAACAATGCATGCGTGGAGTGCTGTGATTGGGTCGACTCTAACGCAGAAGTGGAGGGTGTCAAGAATGAGGTGCTTGATTTCATCTAATTCCGCTTCCAACTTTTCCACCAAGGGTGGAATGAGGTTGGCATCAACTATCCCTCTGGCACCTGACAAAAAGACGAATGCACATCATTCTCTACATACTGTATACTTACCCAGAGAGCAAATTCCAACAGTTTACATTGATTCAACGTCTGCAGACGTTGAATAAATGACTGTTGTAATAATGAACAGACTGTTGTAAAAATGACAGAATTTGCTGTCTTGGTATACATTATCAAGAAATATCTTCTGACAGGTGTCAAACCCACAACAATGCTTGATATGAACGAAAATTGTAACAAAAACTTTTTGAATAAGCTTAACTAAAGATGACCTAGCTGCTAGCTGATGAATGACTCGTGTGAAGAAAAATTCGTTTGTATTGGTATACATTACTATTATACATTATCATCATACTTTAGTCATACATACATCTTTGTCAACTTGTTCTAACGTTCATGCATTTGTGGTTTGGAGATCAGAGATATGTTTTATGTAAAAACTCGCAACAATAAGCTGTTTTCAAATTTTAGCCACAATTTACATGAAGCAAAAAAGCACAATTATAGGTAAAACAATATTTATAGATATTACTAACAATAAAAAAAATTAAAAATGAGAATTGCATTTGTATAGTTCAAACAAGTAGATCAATTACTTAAAAGAATCAGCCGTCTCCTCATTCCTGAAACAACTGAAGAGCGCCAGTTGTTGATGTGATGCGGATACGACTGAACCTAACAATCACCACAAAAACAAACTTCAACCATGGCTACCGAAAGATACGGCCTGATTTATCACATTTTGCAGACGTTTCCAGATTTAGCCAACTTTTGGTAATTGTCCGAACTAAATTTTTCCAAATTATTATTTGTCTTTTTTTACTATCTTCTCTAGGCGACAAATTGGATTTCTAACATTGCAAAACTTTAAAAAAGACTATTTGTTTCAGAAAATTTCAGCCAGATTGTTAGCCGATCTCTAATATTCTGATTGAACGTTTTATAACTTACTTCTTGTTTATACGCTTCCCAAAGGCGACAAAAAGCTTTCATACCATTACGAGTTGGCGAAAAGTAAAAAGATTTAAAAAAATCTCAGTCAAACAGCTGCAGTAGTCACAGTCTGCAAAATGTGACAAATCAGGCCACACCTCCAGGTATAGCCATGGTTCAACTTACTGAAAGTAAAAGAGATGAACTGGTAATGCACGAATTTACAGATTTTTGCGAGTGGACTATTTACAGGTTTCGCATATCTCAGTGTTCTGTATCACAAATATTACAGCCTATCACAATATCATATAACTTTTAGTCATTGACATACCGGTATACAAATGCAATGCTTGTATGGATTGATTAGTTGTTCTGATAGTAAACATAACCAACTGATCTCAACAATCCGCACTAACCTGAGGGAATCTCTGAAACCATCTTAATTGCATTGTGTGCATTTTTTCTCACAATGTCAACCTTGTCATCAAATAACTGAAATACAACATTGTTTAGCAGTGCTAAAACATCATGTTATCAGCATAGTCCCATTAAAAACCACTTGCCACTACTGCCACACAGCATGACGATAAGAAATTAAATTGGAATGTATTCTTTACATCAAATGAATAAATTACAAGTTATTATATAATCTAATTTCAGTAATCAGTTCAGTTAGTTGCCCATTATATATTGTAAGTGCAAATACAATGTTAATGCAATAATGCGATCTAGTACACTTATATATCATACAAAATACTGTGCAATACCAACTGACAAAAATTTTGGGTAAAAGAGTAACAGTAGACCCCAAGTAAAGCTACAATAAAAAATCCGATTGGTGACAAAGTAAATGTGGAAGAGGTTTTACTTACCTTGGATATAGGAACAATGACACCACTTTCAAGAAAAGCATTACGACCAATGTTATGAGTTGCAATAATATACAAAACTTCTGTAGCTTTGTGGCGCACTGTACTGTCATCGTCTGTTAACAATCCTTTCAAACTTTCAACACAACCTGAATCAAATTAGAGTTATTTAAACTTAAAAATCTTGCAATCACCAACAAAAAAACACTGTTGATATGACTGACCACTGACCAGGTTAATCTATGTTGAGAGATAGCATTCTGAATATGGCCCACAAATATAGATATTTGCATGCTAGCAGTGACGTGCGATGAGGTTCCTAGATGGTGAGGCACTAATTTTTTCAAGTCACTTTTACAATAAAATTTTTTAACAACAAAAATGGTATTATAACTTCCTAATCAAAAAAATTAGCAGCATGCTTTCACATTTATTAAAAATAAAATCCATGCGCCTATCCTTTTGGACTTAAACATTTGTGACTTTGTTGTATAGACCCTTCTTTAGTCCTAACAGTATCACTAGATATTGAAAACAAGAGACAGGGAAAGCAGAAAAGGCAATTTTTAAAGCATAGCCACACAGCCACTTCTTGTTTGAGCAGCAATCTCTTTGAAAGTTGCAAGTTATTTTTTTTTGTTCAGTCGTCTGATGCAAACCTTATAAATTTAGAACCGGTCTTCCTTTACTTCAACTTCAGACTTCAACTTTGGATTGAAAGTTTATGTTTTTTAAATCTCTCAGATTTGATACTAAATCTTCCTCCATTTTTTAGTTAAATTTTATAAGAAACAATCCTTTACAGTTTACACTGCAAAAAGTCACATACCACGTACTATGCGGGCATACCAGCTTGACGAAAAAGGTTTCATAGCTGTGACGTCACACTTGAGGCAAGCCTCAAATCGTAGCTAAAGCGTTCATGATGATTGCTGGGCGACTTTGCGAAAGAAAAAGCCACGCATAATGCAATGTATGGAAGTTTTCTGATCTGAAGTGAGGCAAGGCGTGGCGTTGCCTCTCCTCGCATATTTCAACGATTTTGACCACGTGAACGCTCGATATGAATATCGCCACAGAAACAGAAAAAATTAAAGCACAGTTTGGGTGTAGAAACGTAAAATTTGAGGGAAAGGGGGCACGACTATAGCAATTCACACAAATAAAAGCACCTAAAAACGTGCAATATTTACTACTTTTTAACAAATAATATTTATTCTGTGATAACCATATCTTTGATATAAATTTTGCTTTGCCAGATGTTGGCAGGTGAGGCACCCCTGACTGCACGTCCCTGCATGCTAGTTTAGCAATGTAATGAAAAACAAGTTGTTAATATGCATATCTAAATAAAATTTACACTCATCAATTGTTACATACATTTCATAATAGTCAGTCATGCTTTTATTTGCGCCCATTGCGATAACATACAGTACACTGTGATCACAGATGCGATACAACAGACGACAGGAAGCAGCGAAGTGACATATAGTCTTCGAGTCAGCTGCTCCCCTTATTTTGGCTTGCCTTTAAGTGTCTTTCGCCGAGACACAGCCGCATGCTCTGGAGCGGTGTCGAACCCACGTCCTTTCGAACGTCGCGCAGACGTTCTCACCACTCGGCTATACAGCCGACAGCACTAGTGAACATTCTAAGATAATTTATTTTAATGTCAAATAAAATACAGACCAATAACATAATAAATTCAAACGTCTTCGGCTAGAACTCGTTACCTTCATCAACATTATACCTAATACATGTAAGCAACATAATAAATAAAATATATATAGTTTTAAATAAACTATATATATGCATTTTTTTCACAATGTAGATTTTAACAACCTGTTTTAGCCTGATGCTACGAGTGTGCTGTGGTAATAGCGAAGTGCATTAGCTTTCGGAACACAGTTCCCTAGTCATGTGCTATACGAATGGTGTTGAACATGCACATGACTAGGGAACTGTGTTCTGAAAGCTAGTGCAATTCGCTAGTACCACAGCGAACTCGCAGCATCAGGCTAAAACAGGTCGTTTATATCTACATAGAGAAGTAAGCAACTATCATGCTGCTAAAAGCAAAACTCAATCAATTGTATATATATATACGCATTTTATTATCATCACAACTATCCAGAACATTGTGAAAGACTCACCAACACCTATGGCCCGATAAACCTTCTCTGGATCATGTACAAGATCACAGAGGGTCATCAGAGCTCGCTGCCGTGTTATTAAATTTGGATCTTTGAGTTCTCGATTCAGCTTTGGAAGAGCACGATTGCCGAAAGCTAAAGGAGCTTTTGTGACATCAATATTTGGAGGTAAAGCGTAAGATATTCTTGTGGTAGCCATATTAACACTTTTTACTAAAAACGATTCTGCACATGGATTGAAAATTCATCAAAAACAAAATGTCAGGTTTATTTAGCAAGTTATCATTATTTTCTTTGTATTGACAAAAGTGAATATGAACTTGATTCATATACATATGTCATAATCAAGTCATAAACAAGAAAGAAAGAAGCTTTATATATATTTTGTCTTTTCCTGTGAACATACATAAGATTTCAAAATTTTATATCGCACTCTATATATATGTATTATTATTCATTGTGAACAAGCACATCACATATCAGCAATGTTAATGAAGCAACAAAACATAAATTTGTTTTGCACCCATTATAACAACATACAGTACACTATGATCATATATACATTTGATAAACAGAAAGCAGCAAAAGGACATAATAGTCTTTGAATCAGCTGCTCCCCATATTAAGGAACGCCAAAAAGTGTCTTTTCCGAGACACAGCATGTGTTCTGAAGTGGTGTTGAACTCACATCTGTCATACAGACGTTGAAACGTCATGCAGACGTCTCACCACCCTGCCATGTCGCCGGTCAGATATAAAATAATCTATTTCCTGCCTGCTTTCACTTTCTCATTTATCAGGTAAACACTGAAACTATTGCTAAAAAATCAAAAGCAATAATGCAGAAACAAAACCAACAAAAGAAATAAAAAGGATAAAACCAAAATGGTTTAAAAATTGCATACAAGTTAGATCAAATTTGTTAATTGAAGAAAAAAATAAATGTAGCAATGCATTCCACCATTTAGGCAGCATCTTGACTGGTTAACCGCAAGGTTGTTCGGTGCTGCCAGACCTTTCTATTGCTATATTTTGATTTGTATGTAATTGTGTTTCTTTTTCTCGACTCGTATTAGAAAGGCAAATAAACAAAGATCTCTCTCTCTCCACCCAGGAAGTTAACCTGGGTGGAATGCATTTTTGATCAACACAACCTGCTACCTTTGCTTGAAATGAAAATATAAAGAAGCAAAAGTAGTGCATTTTACCTGTGGGCCCGCTTAACACAGCACTGCCTGTCTGCCTTGAGCATTGCAAACAAATTACTGGTAAGCATTGTCTTTGAATTGATATTCAGAAATAAAAGAATACTAAATTCTTTACCCAACATGTCACAGATTGTCAAAACTAGCTAGGTAGCTGCTATTGATTGTGGAGATCTTTTTTAGGCTGAAAAAGCTTTTTTGTAAGCTTATCTCTAACAGTGTGGCACAATTATAAAGACTTTAAACTATGGCAAGTTACTGATACAGATCCAGTCACTTAGAATGACGGAGTGAAGTTTTTGCTCGTTATTCAAGTGTTTTTGTCTGTAAATTATTCAGTTCATTACAGTAGGTGCCACTTAAAGGAGAACTGGATTTAAAATATGTTGCTCAAGCGCACACCCCAAGATTTAAACCAGCACTGCTTCATCTTGTTTCTAAGGTGTTGCGACCGTGTCATATATAAAACCGGCTGTCCTGTTTCGATATCACGCAAGTTACCATATAACGTTCATGTTTTGTCACTTCTAACTTTTTTTAATCCTCTGCTATGTTTGCCATATACTGTTTTTTGTTGTGATGGTCAGAAGTAAAAACAAGCTGAACTTTGTTTATGAAGTCAAGATAGCTTCTGAGTTATTGAGATGGACAATATTCAATAGCTTAGGCACACAAATGTTCTACAAGTAACAAAATAAGATGTTACAACGTTGTCTTATCACTGTAAATCCAAGTTGGAAGTGAATACCTGGACCGGACATACCAAAACTGTCTGTCTCATAACCAGAGGTGGGCAAAAAGTAGCGCCTCTCCCGCTACCGCTACTTTTTTGGTAAAGTAGCGGTAGCGGCGCTACTTTTTAGTTGGAATAATGTCTGCAGTAGCGGCGCTACTTTTTTTCCAAAGTAGCGGGAGAAGCGCTACTTTTTGCCCACCTCTGCTCATAACCGTCTATGAATATAATTTCGGACAGAGATTTCCATAGCACTTTAACTTCTCAGAACTGCCGCCAAGCGAGTTTGCAGTTGCTATGATAACATAAGCACTTTATATTGTTTCTAGCGGTTTCCGTCATGCATCAGCTATTATTTCAGAAAAAAAATTTTTTTCAAGGAGCTTGATCAAAAAAATCTTTTGAATCGGCAAACGTATATTTCAAAAATGGATGGTAGCATTAAACTTCTAAAAATTAGGTTTAAGCACATGCATGTTAACTTTTGTAATTTCCTGTTTTGGTTCTTACAAAAAAAAAATAATTGCTTTGCTGCAGAGCAGTTGCCGTTTTGCATTCTTGAAATCTAAATCTCTGATGTATTGGCTCATCAAAGAGTGTCCAGGACTCCAGGTGTAGTAACTCGTTATTTGCAGTACCGGTACTGTATTAGTATTAGTTTTTGCTAATGCATTATCGTGATAAAATAGATATATTTTCGAGTTATATTGGATCATGCTCTTTTGTTTCTGCAACAAAATATTTTTTCCCACCAGTTTAGCTCGAAAGGCACAAATTAGGCCATGGTAGGTTGTCAGTTCAGTTTAATTTTTAATCTAACTATGATCATACAGCTATAACAACATTTACACGGTTCAGAAAAGTAATTTGGTACCGTAGCTATATAACTTATTTGTGGCGTCTTTTAGGCCAGAGTATACATTGTGTTAATAAATATAAGTAGGCTAGTGTAGGGAGCTGGCAGACTTATTACAAAACTCAAAAATAATTTAATACCGAGTTCATTTCTAGCCTGATTATGTTAATGTTTAGGATTGCCCACGGTCTTTCAATTCTTTCCACCAGAGGTATGCCATAAATGCTATAAGCAAGGATCTTTGTAGTCATTAATTCAGCTCAGACTGTGAATAATCTCCAGAATAAAGTACAATTAGCTACAAATTTGAATGTTATGATGTTGAAAGAGTGCATGTTATTATGGAGTGCTAAATGCTGCAAGTCCCTCCCCCACATGAGTGCATACAATGCAACCGTATGATATGCTTTTACTCATCTATAGCCTAAATTGACAAGGGAGCAAACTATTGGACAAGCTACCATCAGTTATGTTTTCTTGGTCATTTGATGGCTTTTAGTACAATTAATGGAGCTGGTATACAAGTCCCCCCAACCCCCTTGGTAACTCATGACAAAGAGGCATTGACCAAAACATGTGGATTGAAGTGTGTGAACAGTAAAGCAAAGGTAAGGTAGTTTCCACCTTATATGTTTGGTGGAGTCCTGTCTTTGTCATGAGTTACCAAGGAGGGGGGGGGGAAGACTTGTATACCAGCTCCCAATTAAGTTATGTTTACCAATACAACATAGGTGTACTACAATAATATCATTATTATTGTATTTTATGGCGTAACAATTTGTAATGCCTACCAGTATCTACTGTACAGCTAAATAGGGTGAAAGACTCTGCAGTTATTGAGTCAGCTGTTCTCATCTTAGTATGCCATTAGGAATCCCGCCAAGACTGCCACATACATACAGCCACATACTCTTGGTGGAGATCAACACAACACCTTGCAGAACAATTCAGTTCACTTTTTTTTATTTCTGATCATCACAGCAAAAACCATAACACGTCAACATAGCAAAGGTCAAGAAAAGGGCAGAAGCAACAAAACGCAAACATTAAAACATGCTTGAGATCGAAATAAGTTATTAAGTTGAAAGAAATTTAGCACGGTTGCAACACCTTCCAAAAAATTTAGGATGGATAGATTTTTATTAGCGGCTGCAAAAAAAATGTAAAAATAAATCAAAACACAATGTACATCATATATTATCATATACAGTAAAACTGTTAAAAAGATTACAATTAAAAAAAACAAAGTGATAATATAGCATCACAGCAGTGGGAGGCTGTGAAGTGACCATTCAAGTCCAGCAGCCACCTCTAAACTCATCAATGATAATTATTATATATATAATTGGCTAATTGAGACAAATAAAATAAAGAAATACCGTAACAGTGAAGCTGTCCAACATGATAAGAAATTATAAATTTAGGTAGGCCATCATATCCTATGTTACAATTGCAAGTCTGATCAGTAATTTAGCATTTGCCTAATATGTGTAAAGAACACTAAATTGGGCTTTTAAACTTAAAGTAGGTAAAGTTTTAGTGCAAACTGAATGGTTGGATTTATTAGACTATTTTCCAACTATATATTGACTAACTTATTTTCAAAGTGACATTTGAGCAGAGTATTTGATAAGAAGTCCTCATAGAATTACTATGAGTGTATTTCGGCATATTATCAAAGGTGGATGTCATCAACCATTGATCAACCGGCTTGCTTCAAAATCTTATATACAAAGTGTGCGATGCAAATTTCGAGCAGTAATATTTGATATGGCTGGAGTGGTTCTGCCAAGTCCATTCCCACTGACTAAGGGTAAGTTTGTTTTGTAAGCCAAGAGCGTCCATCCATATATATAGGTTATTGTTTTAACATTTTTTTAAATAAAACTATCGTTACTAATTGAATGGAAATACAATTACAATGCTGCTGAAATATTATTTCAGAATATGAATCCTTAAAAAGAATTCCTGCTGGAACTATATGGAAAGCTATAGAGCTTTATGGAGATAAAGGATCATGGCCTAAATTAGAAGTTGGGCAACTCAATGCGACGCAGTTTGGTGAAATTTTTAGTGAAGAATGTTCTGTTGCTGTGAGTTTTTGATTGATGCAAATAGGCTTTCACACATTTATTCAGAACTAATAGTTGCCATGAGAATATATGAGCTGGTAGCTTCGTCTTTGATGTACAGTAGATACATCATACAATTTATGTTTGGTTTGACTTAAATACAATGTATATTTTAGTTTGGAAATACAGGCCTCTAAGCTCCTATAGTTTTCCGGCAATCAAGCATGGCTTACCAGAGCTTCTTCCCTGCGGCCAAATTCTCAATTCTCATGCCAGGCACCCAAAACAAAAAATTTGTGGTTTTAAAAATCCGTTACTTATTACTGTATTTTTGCATTGACTCGGGTAAGAACAATGCATACAAGGCCCTGAAACATATTTGCAGTTGTATTTAAACACACTGCTTCCCAAGTAGGTGTACAGAGCTCGTCTTTGAGTTTTTACAGGTCGACACTCAGACTTTTGCAAAACTTCATCAGCGATATTTATTGTCAGCTTGTGAGGAACTTTGTCTTGTTTGTGAAAAAAAGGTTGCAAGTGAAGAGAAAAAAGTTTTAATATCAACAGAGTAGAGAAAGATTGGCTTGTGAAAGCCGGTGACTAAACATAGTCTACTGGTGTTGTAGTTTTGGAGGCCATTTTAGGACTTCTCAGCAGCCGGGAGCTTAAAGGCCTGAAATATCTTGGATTAGTGGTTTAATTTTTATGGTTTTGCAAAGGATGTGTTTAATATTACAGCAGAATTTGCTTAATTCGTCACCTCAAGGAGATTAGAAAAAAGTGACAAATTAGGCAAACTGATGAATTATGCAAACAGATGAAAACTACTGTATATACACCATAACGGGACCGACGGAAGTGTGATGAATAAAGCAAACTGACGAATTAAGGGATGACGAATTAGACGAGGAGTTCTACTGTACTAACATTATATTTTACTATGAGTATGATAGTTTTATTTTATTTTAGGCTGGTGAAACAATTAATGTGAGGGATTTTTTGTCATATTTGGAAAATGGATTGAATCATCCTATATCTGAAGTGTTAGATTGTGTTGACTGTCTGCGGCAGTATGGATATAAAACTGCTTTGCTGACAAACAACTGGAAGTTTGAAAATGGTGAAACATTTTTGCCTCTTAATAGAAGCAAGTTTGATGTGGTAAGTCAATGCACATTGCTCAGTTACAAAAATAGATGATGCAGCATATTTTGCATTGTATTATATTGTATGTGTCACATTGCAGGAAATGCCTCTAGTTGTTGAACATATAGCGGATAAGTCTATCAGGGTAACCTATATAGGAAATTTATTTGCGATAAATGGATTCAAAGTCTAACTTGTCAAAGTGAAAGTTGCTACATTTATACAAATCTATTCTTGTGCGTACTATACTTTATTTACAATCTGACTTTCGGCCATTTACAATGGCCATTTTTAATACCACATGAATTGTTATGCTTGCATTTGTGTAAAAGGTGTAGTGTACAATATCAGTATTTTTGTAATCACATTGCCACTTCAACTCCCAGCTAAAAACACTGAATGTTTTTTAAAAGTTCAGTTTATTGGATGTATTTTGAATTGTTTAGGTGATAGAGTCAGCCGCGGTCAACATGAACAAGCCAACACATGGAATATACAATTTGTGTTTAAACAAACTTGGCACAGCATCTCATGAAACTATATTCTTGGATGATATGGGACCCAATCTCACTGCTGCTAAAAGTCTGGGAATTTATACAATAAAAGTAAGTCTTATACCAGTCTTAATACAAATGAAGTAAGTTTTACACATTTAAAGTAAATAGCCAACCCTGCAAACACACTTTTTTTTGAACAATATATACTTGCTGGGCATATCTTTGATCTGATTCTGCTAAATTTAATCCTTATTCATTGTTAGTTATTTACTGTTTAATTATTGTAGGCTACCTAATTTTAGTGTTGTTTGTTTAAATATTTGAGTGGCAGCTGACTCTGGTGACCTTTTGGTCTTTTGCTGCCATTCTTGTTGTGCGAATTATTTGTGTTTGTTTTATACAATTTTTGCCACCAAAACAAATCAACTGAAAATTAACTAGCATTCCAGTGTTTTCACTTTTTTTTTTCTTCAAAACTTAGAAGAGCTTTAGAACAGAACTGCTACTTATTTGTTCTTCAGAGATCTTGTTCCCTTGTTCACTTTTGTTTGAGTAGCATCATGTTTGTTTTCTGTCATCGCATGTTGAACCACGTACGTGTATTTGACTGATTTGTTTTATATTGCAACATTACGGTAGCTTATGATTAATTAAGTAATCGATGCAAACAGGTTGAAGATGTGAACGTGGCCATCAGTGAACTAGAGGAATTATTAAACGTCACTCTAAATAGCTTCACCAAAGCAACACGTCCTGTTAAAGAAGATATGAAATTTTCTGTGGACAACTTAACCAAGTATTTGAATGTACGGAATCTAGTTTATTTTTGATAAACGATGAAGCTAGCAGCAAATTTTATAATGTATATTGTATATAGTTTTTGTAGTTGTGATGCTGAAATGTTTACAAATACAAACCAATTATTTTTGTAAATGAATGTTTGCCACATTTGTAGCGGCAAATTACAAGTTTACCGAAAATGTTGTTACAACGTACAAACAAAGCTGTGAACATGACCATGCTTTTCATTGTAGCTTACTCTTCTTTGTACAACATAAACAACTACACTGGTAGGTAATTAATTGTTTTATTCATTTGTTAATATAACAATAGTGAATAATTGAAAGCCTTGTGGGCTGAAAATCGGTAATTTTGTAGACTTTTTATACTCAGTCAGTACCAATAATCTGTTCTTTCGTTATTTAGGAAAAGTTAAATTTTAACCTAACCCACAATCCGGAGGTGCGGCAGTTCAGCCACGGGCAGTCCAATCCAACCTACTTGATTGACATGGGCCCAAGCCACAAAAAGCTTGTCCTTCGAAAGAAACCACCAGGAAAGCTCCTTCCATCCGCTCATGCTGTTGAACGGGAATACAAGTGAGTGATTCATGCATAAGTAATTCACGTGGTAGCCGCTGACGGGCACTCAGTGTCTATGGGTCATGTCATTGAATTTTGTTTAATTTTCTTCAGAAATCTTTACAAAAAATCGTTATAAACAAGGCAAAATTTGAAAGCGACATATTAATTTCATCAACGTCACGTGACTTTGTTGAATTCACATCGGTAATAAAAAATATTAACTAATTTAGGTTGTTTTCAACGCCCTTCTCACTTTAGATTTTAAATAGGGTCATGGATTCAGTAAAAAGGGCAGGCGTTCCCATCCCCCCTCTGCTCGGGCTATGCGAAGATGTATCTGTTATAGGAACTCCGTTTTACATTATGGAATTTGTACAAGGAAATATTTATAAGGTTTGTATGACGGTTTTACTTTCAAGTTTAGCGCAACTACAAACAGCTGATATACAAAGCATACCTTGGAGATTGTGAGCGTAAGGTTTCTACTCGCAATTTTCAAGTTTTATACCGCCAATCAACTATACAAGTCGTACCGCACGCTTTTTTGAATATCTTTCATACAAGATCATTTTCACTGGCAATACAAGCAAAGAAAGTTTAAGACCATAGTATTTTGTTTATACGCAACATTCTATATCATTGATTTGTTTTCAAAGCAGAAATTCTCATTTTATAAACTTGAAGAACGACGCACATCAAAAGATTTCACTATAAATGAGGCCTACTCGTTTTTTAAAGCTGGAGAAGATTCATATTAACATTTGGCGCACAAAAAAGGTGGTAAATAGAAATAGTTTTTAATTCAAATAATTTAATTCACGGTTATAATTGTATCTTGAAAGGATTGGCTAGATCGACATCTGAAAATAAGTTGTTGAATAGGTATACCATGAACATCCACAGCTTTAAATAAATCTTATTTATCGAATGACTGTGAGACATTATAGAGAGAGGCAATAGATTGCTGTCTCCTGCATGATTGTTTATTGTGCACAGAATCCATCTCTTCCCGGCATGTCACCCACCATGAGGAGGCACGTGTATGATCAGATGATGTCTACACTTTGTTCCATCCACAAAGTGGACATTGACAAGGTCGGTCTGGGTGATTATGGAAAAAGAAGTAAGTTATCAAGAGGCTGGTTAAATGGCCAAAACTTGTCACTGTAGCTCACTTCTATTGAATGAAAGTGCTGGCATTGTCTTTTAACTAATCACGTTTGCCAGATTTACATTACATTTACATTTTAAGTTGAAAGACAGCGTTTTCTACGGCAAGTGGTGTTGCAGTTTCTTGTGCCGAACATCCACGTACTACGTAGTTCTGTAGCCATTTTGTCATCGCCAACCTGTTGCGTTTATTGTTTGACGTTTAGATAAGAAAAGACCCTACTAACTACAGGACTTCCTTTCTCAGATCACTACGTTGACCGTCAAGTGAAAACTTGGACAAAGCAATACAAAGCCAGTGAGACCCATAGCATACCTTCCATGCAGAGACTGATGGAATGGCTTCCACAACACCTTCCCTCTGATGAACGCACTACTGTTGTCCATGGGGATTTCAGGTTGGTGAAATTGGTCTTATCTATTGTTTTTCGTCGAGGTATCAGGCTTCGTCGAGGTATCTGAAGTTTTGTGGGGAGGCTATGCGACATGCGTGCTGTAGAATTCGGCTATAGTGACACTTTCCTACAGCGGCATTTGTTGCAAAATCTCGTTTTTAAACTACAGGTAGAATTCAGTCATAATGTCTTCGGCTATAGGGACATTTTGCTATAGTGATACTTTTTTCGGAGGTCAGGTGTCACTATATAGGCGGGTTTTGCTGTACCTATGTCTTGTTTACCTATGTCCGACTTAAAAAAACACAATTTTTTATCTTCAAATTATTCTGTGGCATTTGATTTAAAACATATGGCAACTGTAGCATGCGTTATTGCGTTATATTTGAAGGAGAAGCCAAAAAAATGTTAGTTTTCTTAGCAAGTAAAAGCACCAATTCACAAACACTTGACATGGTGTTAACTGGGCTCGACATAAAAACGCAGCATATCAGAGACCTGGCTTGAATCTAATGAAACAATTGGCTATCAAAAAGGTCACTCAGCACTGTATATTGCATCATCACCTCTACATGTCACAGGGTTGACAACCTCATTTACCGGCGAGATCATCCAGAGGTTCTGGCCGTATTGGACTGGGAACTTTCCACCCTTGGTGACCCTCTGTCCGACCTTGCCTATTCGTGTCTACAGCATCAATTACCCCGTGACTTCCCAATACTGCCAGGTATGTGCCCCATGGGTTCTAATAGGAGCGGAATTTACCTTTTGGAAAAAAAAACCTTTGTCGTTATTGGAATTCGCAGCTTCTAGTCATAGTCACGGTCGAGTGAGAAATACTTTGATTTTCGTTTTTCTTCTCATAATTTACTTATGTAAGTTTGGGTAAATTTGGCAATCCTGTTTGATGAAAGGGTTAAATGTATGAAAAGTCTATAATTGCACTAGGTTATCTAACGTGCCTTGTGGCTTCATGAAATGAAGAACTCTAGGCTACTGTGTAACCTTCATCTAACACGTATGACTGTATGTAGTGTACTCTGAGTTCAAAATGTTTGTTGTCCCAGGCTTGAAAGGATTGAACCTCCAAGAGTTCGGCATACCATCCCAAGATGAAATGATCGCAAAGTACTGCCAAGAGATGGGAATTGATGTGATCAAAAACATGGACTTTTACTTTGCATTTTCCTTCTTTAGAATAGCAGCCATATTGCAAGGCGTATATAAGCGTTCACTACAAGGTAGGGAAACTGTTATGGCATAATAGAACATGTGACACGTAACGGATAAGCGACTTGTTTACCTTAAATTTCAAAACAAAAACATAATTGGCGCCATATTGCGTTGGAAAGGATTTGAAGTTATTTTAAAACATGACTTTTTCAACTTCAACCACCGCTTTATTTTGGTAATATTAGATTTCCTTTTGTAATTTCAAAACCTTCTGTGTAGGCCAGGCTAGTTCAGCCCAAGCCAATCAAGCCGGGAAGTTGGCTGAGTCGATGGGAGATCTTGGTTGGACATTCGCCGCAAAAGAGGGTTTCCGTTTGTTTAACAAAGTTAACCCCGCCCCCGGTATTCCAACCGGCAACAATCGCAAATATAGCACCAGCTCATCAAGTAACTGTGAGTGCTCTCTGAAAAAGTTGAAGTTGTGCTACAATAATCTCAGTACAGCAATCTATTGCACCGGTATTTGATTAGTTCACGCTACAATCCGGAAGGTGTTTTAACGGCCGTTTGGCTTCAATTTTTGCAATTTGTCGTATATTTATGATGCCACCATATTACTACCCGACTTGTCCTCACCACTCCACACAGGAAATAACATGATCTGTACTATTCTTAAAGTCTTGTTTTTGTCCCATCTGAGCAAAACCAGGGTTACTACCCAGCCCGCGAATCAATGTAAAGAACGACTGGGTTGGGTTGGTTGTGTAGTGAAGGACACATACCTGCCTTGTACTTAGCTAGTGCTGACTTGTTCATGTTTGCCGTTGGTACACTCTCGTAACCTGGTTTGAAACAAAATGCTTCAAGTAAAGTTAGCCAATACCATCATCTTTGGCATGTGCTTTATATGCTGCAGGCATGTATAAAAGCCGTGTACTAACACTGATGGCTCATTTAAACTTTTTTTTATTGCTGTAACCCAGACAGCAAAATCCGTCATTTGTACATTGATTCAACGTCTGCAGACCTTAAATCAATGTAAAAATGACGGATTTTGTTAAACTAAACTAAACCACCCCCCTCCCACCAGCTATGCTTCCTGTCCACATATCGTCGCTGCGACCGAAGGTTCAAGATCTTCACGCGAAACTAACCAGATTTATGGATGAAAATATTTTTCCAATCGAAAAGGAATTCCAGAGTTATTACCGGTCAGAAAACAAGTGGACAAGCCATCCCCAGTTAGAAGTTCTAAAGGTGAGGGTTAGTACGGTGGTCCATTAGGTTTGTCTGAGACTCGGATGTACCTTTCCGGATTATGTGGTAGACCTGTGTTCTTTACTATACCGGTACTTGTTTGAAATAAACGGCAGGGTCACCACTCCGCGATGTTTCCCACTGCTTCAGACAGAATGTACAGGTCTTTAACCTCATCATTGCTTTCATAAGTGAGAGCCGGTTAACATTGAACACAACATTACGGTTGCGACTTGAACGTTTTATAAACTGCAAACTTTGTTCTGAGTTTAGGCTTTTTGCTCAGTAACTTTAAAATTTGTTATTTATCGCAACGAGGCACTGATATATTAATTAATCAGACATATTATTCAGGCAAGCGAGGAGTTCTTTATCCAAATTTCAAATGTTGCATGTCTTGTGCATAGTGTAGTTGGTTTGTTGAAAATTTAGCGGTCTGGCATCCCTATCAGCAATCAGTCCTTTTTACATTGATTGAAAAAAGGACTAATTTGCTAGCTGAGAACGTCTCTCTGAACCTATGGATTTTTATCGAGCTTTAAGGCAGCATCTTGACTGGTTAACCGCAAGGTTGTGCGGTGCTGCCAGACCTTTCTATTGCTATATTTTGATTTTTATGTAATTGTGCTTCTTTTTCTCGACTCGTATTAGAAAGGCAAATAAACAAACATCTCTCACTCACTCACTCTCTCTCTCTCTCTTGTCAAAGGCAAATAAAACAAACACCGCTCACTCTCTCTCGCTCTCTTTCTAAGTTTTCTGCTGGGTCTTCTGATTGATAAGTTGGAGATAAAGTATGACATCATTGCACGTTTCATCAATGTAAAAACTTAACTTATAATCGATCGTAATGTTGCAGAGCAAATCAAAGTCGGAGGGCTTGTGGAACTTGTTTCTACCCTCAGAAACCGATCATGAAGGAAGGTACGGGGCCGGTTTAACCAACCTCGAGTACGCCTACCTGTGTGAGGTGATGGGGAAGTCTATTTATGCTCCTGAGGTGAGCACGTGTTTAATGCCTTTCCAAACAACAAATCAGTCGTTTTTCTGATGCCAAAAGCGACTGATTTGCTGTCTGAGTTACGGTTATCAACGTTGTTTGGCCGTAACTCCACGTTTAAAAAAATTCAACACTCTTGATGTTCTGCCTTTTATGGAAAAAGGATATTAGCATTTTGAAACAACATAAACAAGAAGGATGTTCTCTCAGGTCTTCAACTGCTCTGCGCCCGACACTGGCAACATGGAAATATTGGCCGAGTTCGGTACGGAAGCACAGAAGGAGACCTGGTTGAAGCCACTACTTGATGGGAAGATCAGAAGCTGCTTTGCCATGACAGAACCCGAGGTGACCATCTGATGCCTGAGAAGAGTTCACACATTTAAAACCCAAGAAGATATGCGATGTTTTAAATGCAATTTTGAATATTCTATTTGAATGAACTTAAATGAATATTCATCTTGCGGATGAATATTGGTTTGTTGTTAGATAGTGTTAAACTGGCTCGCGTGAAAATAGTGTTATTTATATTTTTTCTAAGTGCAATAATATATATATTTGTCTGTGATACCAACCTCAACGTGGTACAGTTGTGGAAACGCTAGGAAGTTTCCCATCTAGGCCAGGGGTTCTTAACCAGGGGTGCACGGTAACGCACCACTAAGGGGTGCGAGATCTGTGCCTAAGCGGTGCGGGGATGCTGAATTATCAAGGTTTGTTATAATATGACGTAAGAAGCAAAGTTGTTTTACCAGGCTTCAATAAAAATTTCGAACTGTCGGCGACTATTACTTTTCAGCCAATCCTAAGAGGGAGTGCGAGAATTGGTTGGTAATCTCAAGGTGGTGCCGACAAGGATTCTAGGCTAATGGGGCTTTGGGGATCCCAATCACCCACTGGTAGAAATGTACTGGATCTCAAAATTTTAGAAACGATGCTATTTTACTACCACTTGCTTATATTGTAACGAAGATTATTATCATGGTACTGCCTTGCTACTCTAGCGTTAGTGGCGTCTTTCATGCTTCTTTTACATAGGTAGCCTCATCTGATGCCACCAACATCCGTTCCTCCATCGTGGAAGATGGTGATCACTACGTCCTCAATGGAAGGAAGTGGTGGACATCCGGCGCATTAGATCCAAACATGAAAGTAATCATCTACATGGGAAAGAACGATCCTGGTGGTAAGAATTCTTTGTCATCAGTCCTCCTTTGTTATCACCTTTGTGAGTTGTGCGCTACCTCGAGGCACAAAATATTCCTGTTATGCGACAATTACTTTCATTTCTGCATTCGTTATGACGACATAGTGCAATGTAATAAGTAATAACAGATGACAGCTGGAAGCAATCAAAAACCTATAGCCACCGCGAGTCGGTTTATTCCATTTCGGCAACATTTACTGTCTTGCCAAGACTCTAAACGGTGCTCTCGAGCGGTGTCGAACCAATATCCTTCCGAACGTCGTGCCGGCACTCTTATTACTCCGGAACGCAGCCAATAGCCCTCCTCTTAACCGCTTGCACCTTTACACTCACTGTTTTGTTATGCTTTGTTGTACTGTATATTGATGGCATTACTTGCCGGATAATGGATGTGACACAAATTTTGCATAGAATATCCATTGAAGTTGGGAGGAGGGGTAGCGTTTATACATGTTTTTTGCTCTGTGCCATTATATTCTAAACTTGAACTAAGGTTAACGTTTACGTTTCCTCGTTACTGATGGATTTTGTAATTTTGTTTACAATATCTCGATAGTTTTTTTTTTAATGTCTCTGCGGTTGCTACGGCTTATTATTGCTTACACAATTATTGTCCGAATTAAAGAACACAATCGATACTTTTTTTTGCAGTTTTTGGTATAACCCCACTTATTATCGAACGCAGGCGTTTCACATGGAACGTGTCACTATTTTAGTGTTTGTTTCATGCACATCGCAATATAGTGGTTTGTATTAAACGCAATAAGTTGAAACCATAACCTCTCTTAACAGCCTCCCGCCACAAGCAGCAATCGATGATAATAGTGCCTGCTGACACGCCTGGTGTCAATATCATCAGACCTTTGACTGTGTTTGGATATGATGACGCCCCTGTAGGTCACGGTGAGGTCACGTTTGATAACGTGAGAGTCCCAAAAGAAAACATAATCCTAGGCCCTGGTCGCGGCTTTGAAATAGCCCAGGTATGTTGTGACAAACGTTTCTTATGTCAGAATAATCTGCATTATCGTTGCATTGCAGCGATAGCCGCCCCTTTTTATCTACATGGTCAGTGCTGTGTTAAACCCTTTGTGGGCCCCGGGGCCAGAATAATTTTGGGCCCTCTATCGTCAAGCAGACCTATAGTATTGTGTATACTTTCACTGCACTGATATGGAAATGTGGTTCACTTCAATAGACTTTCTCACCAGTTTAGAAAACAACACAAGTGTAAGTAACCGCAAACACAGGTCTATCATTTCTTAGCTACACCTTTGCTCGGAATGAAATCCAAGAGTGTTAACAATTTCTAATAAAAAAAATACTGGCAATGGAGTATAGTGACAACGCGGTAATACCACCGTACCGTGCAGAATTTTAACTGTTTGAACTTTGCGTCGCGGTACCGCGATAAAATCTGAGGATAAAACCAAAACTGAAGAAATTATTAACTGAAGGTATTTGAAGATAAGAGAAATTTCTTGTGCATATATTCAGAAAAAAGTAAATACAGAAGAACGTTTCTGCTAAAAGTATCCAGCATTCAATAAAAGGCAACTCAGATGAGCTATAAAAGGTGGATAACAAGTGGTGCAAGTTCCTCAATTGTATAAGTAGGCCCTAATTTTTTCCAAAATTTGCTTTTGTTTAATAGATTCCCTTGCATTTGATGTGCACTTGCACAAGTGCACTCTTATTCTTCATGGTGCAGACTGCAGAGGCAGTGTGACATTTCGAGATGTTTTGCGTTGTAGTGTACGGGAAGAGTGCTGCAGCGGACAGTTTTTTTCTGCTCGTGACATCACTAGTCAAGGATATTTATAATTACGGTAGTGTAAATGTTAAAAATGAAATGATAAATCATAAAATAAATTGAATATATAGGTAGCCTATATGTGAATTCACAAAGGGCCCAACTCCATTTTTTTTTCATTTCACTTTTTGTGCTTTCCGATTTCTTTCAATCAAAAGAAATTGAATACCGGTATGTGAATTCAAAAAGGGCCCTCTAGTATTTTTTTTTCATTTCACTATTTGTGCTTTCCAATTTCTTTCAATGTCTTGTAAATTATACTAAAAAAACAGCCAAATTTTTCAAACATATTGATAAACACAAAAAAAATACCCTATCAATATTTCCATTGATTTTGAAATGGGCCCAACTACATCAATTACACTTCAACTTCTAAATAGTTTCTCCACAGAATCTTCACCGAGTGAACTTATTAGGTATGATGCTTCTTACCAGTAAGCATAAAATCATTATCGAAGTTTCACCACAAAAGTAAATGACCAAAATAATTAAAACGGTTGTGCAAAAACACTTTGTGGCAATTGGGCCCTTCTTGAATTCAATATTCAATTGCTTCCCACTTGTTATATATATGTTAAATATATTTCTGCAGATCATGTTACCGGAACTAACGGTGTCGCATTTTAACTTTCTTTTAAGGTAGTAATGATGTTTTTAGAGAAGTTTCAGTGTAGTAAGGGCCCAAATTTGAGATGTTTTAGTATAATAAGACCTAAATCATCTTTATAATGGACAAGTACACGCAGTAAACTTTAGAAAATCAAAAAAAACTTCACTGAAACGCAAATGTATGTTATTTGTGGGCCCCCTGAGATGGTGGGCCCGGGGGCCGGGCCCCTCTTGGCCCTCCCCTTAACACAGCACTGTACATGGTCATGGTTTTTATCACACATGAGACACTGAAAGGCCAAACGGACGTCAATTTGACGAAAACATGCTAATCTGACAACTCTGGTGATAGTTGCATGGTAATAGCGAATGAACAGCACCATACGAGACACAAAATAACAAACTGTAATACACCGTGATAAAGAAAAGTTCTGCAATAATTGTTTCATGACGTTTTGAAACGACAACTGGGTCATTTATCTGCTTGTGATGATCCTTTGTAATCCCGCCATGCCTGTTGTATGCAATTCTCTCTGTTTGGTAATGCGGTTCCATGCGATACTCCTAGAAAACTGAAAACTGTTATAAATTGTTTTGTTCCAGGCGAGGCTTGGTCCAGGTCGTATCCATCACTGTATGAGACTGATCGGTCATGCGGAACGATCGTTAAGTCTAATGAAAGACCGAGTGAGTATATGATTTATGTTTGTGTTTGAAGCGTACCTGGATCTAGATTATTGGGTTTTAAGTTATGTAGGTGCGTTTTGGCGGATCCGATGCAGCAACTTCTTGTACAATATTAAAGAAAACACAACATTGTATTCATGTTTGGCTAATGTTTCATGTTCATGTTTCAAAGCAAACTGTCATGAAGTATTTCGATTCGAACGACATTCTTTGTGAATTTTAATAAAAAAAAGTTCTTACAACCTTATTGGCTCATTTTTTCTCGTAAAAAGACCCCAAACTATGATTTTTATTTAGAAAACGTATTCTTCCTGGCATGAGGATTATGCGTTGTAGTTCCACATCACAACAAAAATATCGGTCAGGACTATATTAGAAGGCAAATCAGCTGCACTTTCATTATTGAGTGATGAAACAACTGATGGACTCTTCATTGTGACCTAGGTCCGGAATAGAGTGACGTTTGGGCGCCCTCTGGTGGAACGAGACACTATATTGCGTGATATCGCCACCTCGCGAATAGAAATTGAGCAGTGCCGACTTCTTGTCTTGAAAACAGCACACATGATGGACACCGTGGGAAAAAAGGTACCTAGTGTTTGTATGGAAGCTCCAATTAGTAAATAGAGTGTTTGAAATTGAGAAACTACAATCACCAAAATTGAAAACCTGCAAAATTTTCGTAACTTACTGGGTACAGCTTTGTTCGACGATCATTTCCTGCCTTCGGTTGCATATCCGAGTTGTGAAAGCTCTAGTGCCACGTTGGAAAAGGTACCGGTTCGACACCGCTCAAGAGCATGCGGCTGTGTCTATGGAAAGACACTTAACCTGAAGATGGACATGAAGATTGGCTTCCCGTTCCCTTAGTTCAAATCCTCAACCACCAGACGTAAGCCTGGATACGACAAACAATTAATTGCGTTTGTGTCTGGCATGCCACTTAAATACATTGCGCCAGGCGTAAAATTGGATGCATCGAAAGACGAGAATTTATTTTGTTCTCCAACCTACTTTGTTGACTGGGTCTATAACATATCGATGTAGTGGCGACTTTGCATGATTAGTTATGCTGAACGTTGTAGCCTTTGAACGACATTAGCATTGTTTATCTCTACGTATGTCGTATATGCAATCTATCATCTTACATTGCAATATGCATGTTTTTATTACGTTTACAAATTATTGTAAATCAACTGTTGGCTGACCATCGACTGGTTTGTTGTATTGGTCAGGTAGCCATGAAGGAAATCGCCATGATAAAGATTCTAGTTCCTTCCACTATGTGCCGCCTCATTGACAGGTGCATGCAAGCGTTTGGTGCTGCAGGTGCGTCCACGATCATGTCATGTTTATTTGTATATGAGTTGAACAGAGACGAGTGCAGGTGAAAATATCATAAAACTGCTTAGAATTACCTTCCACTCTACAAAATTGGTCGGTCCATGTGGTTGCTTTATTTCGACTGTAGAAAGTTACAAGGTCATTTAGGGACTTTACGTTTTCATCATCGCTTTGAGCAAGAAACGCCACAAATTTCTATAAGCCGACCTGGAATCGAACCACGATCTAGCAATGGCACCCACGAAAGGAATTTGTTTGGTGCTACATTGAAGGTTGATTTTGATGATAAGTTGTATGACGTCATCAAGGTTTACTTGTAATCTAACGGTCATTGGTTCGACGCCTATCCAGAGCACGCGTCTGCGTCCTCGTGCACAAGCTTGAAGGTAGATACGAAGGTTTGCTTTCACTTTATCTAAATGTTCAATCAACGTGATGAAACAATACCATCATGATTCGTTTCATCAAACCAAGAAGCTTCTACTGTAGTTAGGGCTGTCAATGTTTTTATTAAAACTGATGAATATTTTTTGACCAGGTGTGTCTGGTGATTATCCTTTAGCAACTTTCTATGCTTGGGCCCGCTCCTTGCGGATTGCTGACGGTCCTGATGAAGTCCACCAGAGGTCGCTCGCAAGACAAGAACTGGCGGAAAAGTGACATCAGACGAACAGATCATTTAATTTTAAACCGTGTGCACTGTTGACCAAGCTAATGGGTATATAGCGGCGGTATATAGTGCAGACTTTGCTTTCAATCACCATCATTTGGTTTTGTTTTCTTGGCATTGTGTTAAAATACCATTTGATTAGTGGTAAAGTATTATTGGTCCATAGAGCAAATTTAAGGGGACGGAATATTAATTTCAGCACCGCCTAAATAAATTGGTCGAAAAGTGTGCTTAATTTGGAAAGAGTATGAAAATTGCAATCAAAATATGGCACTTAAATAGATGAAAAGCGTTTTTGTGAAAAAAAAATTTCAAAGAAATGCAAAAGTTTTTCCGATTTTTTTTAAATTTTTACCACCGGTAAAAGTTCAGTAAGTCTCAAAGGAGAACTTATATCATTCCTAACTTTTTGCTGGCATTGATTTTCTTCTACAGGAGTATATTGAAAAAATTAAGGAATTTTGAATTTATGTAAGCTACTAGATAAACTTGATATAAGCTTATTTGCAATTTTTTTATAAATTTTAAGTTAAACAACACAGAAATAGCCAACATTTTCTCATAAATCACTTCTCCAGTATACAGTATATTGATTAATGATTATGCCTGCAAGATTTCATGTCATTCTGACAAGAAATAAATGAATAGTTGTAAATTGAGTAGTTGAAAACATCAAAAAATGACTTAGGAAGAACAGCATTTGACACACAAAGACATTGAATAGAGTCAAAATTTTATCGTAATCAGAATCCTGATGAAATTTGCTGCTTTTTGGAAACAAAAATCATAAAAAAACCATTGCCGTCAGAAATGTCCCCTTAATAACTCACTTGATCAGACCTAACAAGAAGCGTCCATGTGAGAGGCCGACTTGTGAAAGTATCTGGAAAAGTCACTGATTTTGGTAGTTTTTACTTGACTTTTTTTGATTTTTTTTTTGATCTTTTTCGATCTCTTTCAGTTATTGAATAGCGTTTGCACACACCGTTTGAACCGGTGTTAGAATTATCAGCTTTTCCTGGCGATTTTTATTCTGTTAATTTTATTTGCAATTTTTTTCGCACTGATCGTGAGTTTTTTACGCAATTTGTTTTTCGTGCAATTCTAAACAAACACGTAACTCTGTTTTGAAAAAAAAAAACGAGTGTCCAGACCGGGAGCCCAACTCGGTACCATTGCATCATGGTCGCGAGGTGTAGGATATGAATACAAATCGGAAGTTACTTGGTGACCATTCATAGTCCGATTGAACATTAAACCAGGGCTGGAGATCTAATGTAGAAGTCGTTGGGTTCAGTACCAGAGCTGCTATCCCAGTCAGCAAATCAGTTTTCTGCATACGCTGAATCAATTTGTTTAAAGAAGAACTAATTTGCAAGTCTGCAGAGGCCGAATACTTTGATGTAATTTATGATTGAAAACATAAAATTGACTACATCCAGTTCACCTCCTTTTCAAGATGAGGACATGAACTATAAATTAATTCCAGTATAAACTAAAAACTTACATTGAGATGCAAACCCAGCCAAACATTTGAAGCCACACGTTGAATTTAACAATAACTAGAAAACTAAATTACCTTGATGCTACATCTTCAAATTGGTGCTTTATGACGTAAGCATACAACAAGTTAGCTACATTGCAATTTAAACTTGGAATCATTCATGTCTCAGACCCACACCTTTCTCAAAGTACATGGGTAGGCTATAGATTGACTGCACTAAGCGCCTAGTCTATGGGTGGTTTCAGTAACAGGTTTTATAAAGACGATGTACCTGCACCACAACGAGCAATCAATTTGTTAAAACTGCGACCATCACGAAATAATAACATATAACTAAAGCTGAATATTGATATAACTAAAGCGTTCACAGTACTGTAGACAATGTACTTTTGATGTATACCGTGAGATGTACTTTAGTTTAAACCAGGGGTTCTTAAACTGGGGTCCGTGGACCCCCAAGGGGTCCGCGGACTAGTTTTAGGGGGTCCATGAAGGCCCAATGGAAATCTCAGTGTATAATTTCAAAGATGGAATAAATTTTTCAACAGAAAAGAGATTAAGTTCAAACAACGCTGATGATTTCTAGTTTGGCGTTTCCTGATAATTGTTATCGCATTGTAGCCTATTGTTTTTTGTTACGTACGTTTATTACGTCACTTTCCACATTCTTATTTTTGCCGCTATTTGAACATCGCAAAATTTTATCAGTTGCAGCTAAGCTGGACGTGCTCTACCATCTTGTTTGCACACAGACATGTGCAGACATTTAGAAGCATTGCAAAACTCTTCAGAGGTTACTGCTTAGCCGCAGAAGATATTAAAATACAGCATGGATACGTTACCCTTTCCTCGTTGAACTGGAATCTATCAGTGCCTTGCAAAAGATGAGTTCATTGAACTAAGGGCAGTGAAATTATTGAGAATGTCTTTTAATTCGAAAACTATTGGCGAATTTTGGAGTTCGTTGACGCAAGCATATCCTCTTTTTGTAAAGAAAAATGGCTGCTTTAATCCCTTTTGCAACTACATATTTATGTGAGTCAGGATTTTCATCCTTGGTAACTATCAAAACAAAGAGTCGAAACCGGTTGGATGCAAAGGATGACATGCGTGTTGCCCTGTCAAAGACGAAGCCACAATTTCATGTTCTTGCTGAAGACAAACAGCAGAATCCTTCACATCATAGTTCACATTAATGAAATAATTCGAAGATATTGAAAAACAATCTGCATTCGCTATTTCTTAAATTTAATAAAACATAAATTTTGTTACCAATCCATTTTAATTTTATTGCGCTATGTCCAATTCATGCTGATCAAAAAAGTTTCTCGGACTAGGCCACAAAGGGGGTCCACGCAAACCAATTTTTTTTTAAGGAGTCCGCGTTAAAAAAAAGTTTAAGAACCTCTGGTTTAAACTAATCCCTCATACATCTGTGGATGATTGCATGCTTTAATTAAAGCACATAATGCATTTATTAAATGGCTCATCTATAAATTAATGCTGATTAAGTTTGGCCAGTTATTCACAAACATAGTTCTGCTTGGTTGAGCACATCTGTGATTGGTTACGCATGATTGAGTTCTTTAGTACCAGTGCGACTTCTGTCACAATCAAAAGCTTCGATCCATCATCGGCAGCTGATCGATAGAGTTTGAACTGTCGGTTTCTTTGAAATGATGATAGTAACGGTAATTCGGTATCATTGGTCACTATAATCCAATTTTCGTTCAAAAAGCGCTTGGGTTTTGAACAAGAAGCAATAGAAATAATAAGTTGCAATGTCATAGGCTAGCAAACGCACTTCTACTAGTGATGTGGATACTTTTGTAAGTTTTGTAGAGGTATCTTCTCTGCCAACAACCCGGTCCAGAAGCAATTAAATGTCATACACATAATTATATTAATCATCAATTTACCCAGACGGCAGACCAGTCGATTTTGACATTGATTCAACATCTGCAAACGTTAAATCAATGTAAAAAATAACTTATTTGCTGTTTGGATAGTAACTATTTTTTTCGGTTACTTTTCTGAGCTTATAGATGAAGAGAGCATTAGACAGTGACTTGCTGTTGGGTTAGATTTGTCCTTGTAGCCTACCATTGGTTCCTACCTTACCTTAGTTGTTATTCCACGGTGTAGCTCGACGAAGAATAACAATCGTAGTTGTCGCCTTTTCATGAGAACAATCAATTAATTGCAATAGATTGAGTTTCGCTTTTAGCGGCATGATTATTGCTTAAGGTATTCCACAATGTGGATACTAACGACCTGTTTTAACCTTATGCTGCTGCGAATCAATTAATTGCAACACTCGTTCTTTATACAACGCCATTGCAAGTGCGGATTATTTGCCTATTTAACGTCACGACAAATTACAGCAATGTATTAGTAAACAACTTTATCTGTTACGAAACATTTCCTCTTCAAAGAAGATTAAAGAAAGGTGCTAACAATACTAGCTTTACTTCAATCTTCGTGTTTATTTTGTCACCTAGTATTGCCAAAACAAATTTTGGATTATCAAACAGTGAATTTGTTGTAAACAAATTAAATTTTTAAATTGATCAATAAATCAATTAAGATTTTAATTTTGTAGATGCGATACAATACAGAGTAACCAATAGCTTATGAAAGAGGGGCGAGATGGTACGTTGAAAGTGTTATCCATACTAACATTATTATCGCTGTTTCACGTTTAACATGGAGGTTTGTAACCTCAAAACTGCAGCTGCATTGTGACAAATCATAACGTCACGCACTTTGCAACTAAAACCACGTTATGTTAAAACTGAAGTAACAAGTTTGTCAAAGAAACACATTTTCACAGCTACAGCTATACGTCAAAACACGTTATATCAACACCAATTTACATTTTTTAGCAGCATTAATCCGCTAATAACTATTGAATGGTAGAACAAACAACATTAGGAAATTTCAAATGACACCACCTAAGATCGATTGGGTGAAAAACTTTTTTTGTGAAAGGCATATTTTATTTGTTTTTACTACGTTGCCTGTTAGTTAGTGTAGTAGGCTACACTAATTTTTGTTTTGATTCAAAAAAATGTGGGCGTTTAGTTAGGGTAGGCTATATAGTCAGTGCACCAGATTGAATAGGCTACTGCCCTTGAATAAAATAGGTTTCTGGGAGCAGGGCCTATGAGAGGGGGGTACGGAGGGTACGGCGTACCCTTGAGAGCCCAGACCTGTGATTGTTGGGGGCCCGGAATTGTGATTTTATAGTTTACGCGCCAAAATGTTTTGTTAAAACCATCCTAAACGACTAAATTCAAGCATAAAAGTTGTTATTATTTAGTCCTGGGGGGGCCCGTAATGTAGCAAGAGGGCCCGGAAAGGTAACTAAGTGCATTGTGCGCAAATTAGGGGCCCAAAGTGGTGATTTAATGCTTTACGTTAAAAATGTTCTGTTAAAAGCACCCTAAATTAAATCATAAAAGTTAGTTATTCTCCTGTCCGGGGGGGGGGGGGGGGGGGGCATAGCGTAGCAAAAGCAAGGTTGAGATTGTCTAACCGCCAGATCTTTTTTAAAAGCCCGGGTGTTTTTGGGTTTTTTAAAAACTATTTGAGAAAAGAAGTTTCACGCTTGTTTTACTTTAAAATGAATTTAAGAGTTGTAGCAGGAGCCAGAGTCAATACTTTCGGAGCTGGAGCGGAGCCAAAGTAAAAAAAAGTGGCTTCATTCACCTCTGCTCAGCATGTGGTGAATGCAAAAGTTAATGGTCAGATGATTAATTTGATTATGTTTTGACCTGATGTTGTGTTTGAGCATTGGTAGAGAGCTTGACTTGTTGTACGAGATACATATGACACTCAGTAACGTTAACGGATTTAACATTATTTATTAAACACAAAAAAAAAACAATAAAAAAACTACTAAATCCAACGTTTTCGACACCACATAGTGTCCTCATTTGGAATAATTATAAGCTACATCTAAGATAAATAACTAAGTTTGAAAATTTTACATTAAAGCTGTACAAGTGACATCTTTCAACAGCACCATCAACAACTGGCAAACACAAATTGTGTGTGACAATTTACATGATATGCACAACACAAAACACTAATTAAAAACGCAAAGCAAGATGGTAAGTTTGTGAAAACTAAAGCTGATCAAAAATTATTTAAGATCAACAACAGGTGAAGAGCGTTTAGTCAATCTGGCAAGGCTCAGCATAGAATCAAAGTTAGCCAGACAAGTTAACTTTGATAAAGTTATTAAAGTTTTTGCAGAAAAAAAAGGCAAGAAAAATCTGTTTTGCTGAATAAATGAACTCAGCGATGTACAAAATACTGCTTTTGGTATATAGTTTACATGCAAGCATTGGCTAAGAGTTAAAGAAGACCCTGACAAAGTTTATTTTGGCCAAGTTATAAAAGTTTTTGAAAGAAAAGTCCAGACAAGCTGTTATGCTAACTAGTAACTAAATACCGATTATGAAGTTATTGTAGTACAAGTATTACAGTATATTTAGTTTTGATTGTGGGCTAACTTGCAATCATACCATACTACAGCTACTAATTTGATGCTCTTGAGCCTGTCGAAGCGTGAACTTTTGAAAGTACTTGAGCTTTTTTGCTTTTGGACGGTCATTGTCATTCTCAATCTCAGCAAAATTTTGTGCATGTTCAAGTTAAATGACGGACTGATTGTTTAATAACTATATATAAATAGTGAATTTTTTATGTTCAGCAGAATTTGGATATAATGGACTATTCATGGGCAGCATTTTTTGTCCTTTCCTGTATCAGAAATCTGACATCTGTTACATCCAAATGCCTTGGAGAAAAAAAACTGACCAGAGTGTTGGTCCATTACATCAGAGTTCTACAGTAATAGCACATTATACTGTTATGTAGTTGTTAAACTGTACAAATTATCCTCTTTGTACAATAATAGCCTACTGGCTGTATGTGGTCCATGTCTTTTAGGTGCAGACAATTAGGCGCTCGTCAAATAGGCGCGCACACTGTGGTGTCAGGATATTTAGGTGCAGACCTTTGTGGCGCCCGGTCATTTATGTTCTGCAACGTCAAACTCTGGTAAGAAGATGCTATGTTTTAATGGAGTGAAACTATGGAATCAAATACCAAAAGAAATACAGGAAAAGTGTTATAATGCTTTTAAATTTAAATGTTTATTAAAGAATATGTACAATGATCACTCCTGAAACATATATATCATCTGCTTATTTCTCTGCACAGTTTTTTTTTTATGTTGCCCTGTGTTACTCCACTGATGAGGTATTATGTACAGTGCTGGTATTGTGCTATATGCGTTAATATTCTTAATTTTGGGTCTTTTGTTTAAATGTTTGGGTGGCAGCTGACTTTGGTGACCTTTTGGTCTTTCGCTGCCATCCTTGTTGTGCGAATTATTTGTGTTTATTGTGTTTTTGTATATTTTTGTTCTTTTCTTTTTCGCCAACAAAACAAAAATAAACTGAACTGTCATTATTCAGATGCATAGGAATATAATTTAATTTAGAATAGGCCAATCCCATTCTCTGTTCCTATAAACTTGTATTTTATGATGCTCAGTTTTTTCTTATCTGGCAGCAGGGCAGAGTAGGCCTATATCATATGAGGTAAGTGACATATTTATCTTTCATATTCAATATTATTGTGCATAGCCTATTAAAATTAAGTAATAGTTTTATTGCAGCCTGATACTATTATATCGCACAGATGTCTAATTCTGCAGTAAAATATTGTATGGTGTGCAATACGCGGTACGCCTAAGCAAAAATCACGGGCTTTGCCCAAGACGAAGGGGGCCCGGAATGACTCTTCGTACCCTTGATGAAAACTTCTCTCAGAGGCCCTGTCTGGGAGTGACATGCAAAAAAGTGTAGTTTTGATTTTCATGATTTGGGTGTGTGGCCTATCTGGTTTTTTTTCGAACCGGCGCGCTAAGTGACTCTTCTTAGCTGCAATATTATTATCGTCACAATATCAAAATACTGTATAGACAATGCATAACAACTCACTGCGCTGTTTCGTTTTGCTTCATGGGAGCTATTATCCAGTTAGTAGGCTAAATTAACCCTTTTTACATTGATTCCACGTCTGAAGGCGTTAATTCTATGTAAAAAAAGGATTAATTTTTTGGCAAGGTGGGAGAGCAGTCATTCACAACAGTTAAAAAATCCACGCTTTCAACAAAACAGACACATAAACTTCACGTAGCAGTGTCGGTTAATTGAAGGAAATAAAATATTCAAAGTTCAAAAGTGAATTGCAAATCACATTTTGCACAGTCAGTGTTTTGAGTGCTTCATCCACACACAGTGACAACTCACAATTTTGACCTCTTAAAATTCCGTGGTGTATGGTGCAAGTAAAGTCTGAAAAACAACAACAGGCTATTTTTATTTAGCACAATTTTGTGCTCAAGCTTAGGGCTTATATTTAAACAACTATTTTTTCAAAATCGAGCTTCTTCAAGTCAGTTAAGCCCAATTTGCAAAATGCCAAAACAAATGCAGATTATGACAGCAACTTTTAATTCGCGCCCGATCATATGCCAGAAGAGCCAGCCATGCTTTTGTATCAAACGCCAGGTAAAAACTTTTTGCCATATTTCAGCTAATGTTCGGTGATTGAAGATTTAAAAAAGGTGGACGTGAAAATTGATTTCTTGGTCTTTCTGTCTATTTAATGAACACCTTGACTAGTGTCATAGTGTGTGTTTTTCCAACTACACAGCCAGGTGCTCTCAATAATAGTTCAGTTTATTGTTTTGTTGGCTATAAACAAACAAAAAGTACATACAAATTGAGTGTCTATCAGCACAACAGGATGGCAACGAAAGACCTGTAAGGTCATCTATGTCAGCTGCCACCCTAGCCTGTTGCAGGTAACATAGTAATAAAAAAATAATAATAAAGAACAAACAAACAAATAATCATACTATGAACAAACAAAACACATACAGTGATTATTTGTTTCAACTACATTCAACTACACAGCCTGGTGCTCTTAGCAATAGAATGCAACTAAGCTGCAGAAGAGCAAACCGCAGACCACATAGTTTACCACTGCCCAACTTTTACTCCACTAAGAGCAGTTGGTCTGTCAACGTTAGAGAACTCTACTATCAAGTGGCTGCTCGAGGAATGTCCGGACATTTGACCCTGATGAAAGGTAACATAAAAACAACTTCTCATACGAAAAAAGATTACTCGAATCAATGCCGGTCTTAGGGCATTTCGGGCCTTGTGCGGAATATGCTTTGCGGGCCTCAATGACAATGATCCAATTTAATAGCGTAGGTAGGTATTTTGAAAGGGGAGGGGTGTTTGACGGCCGGTGGGTGAAGCCTGACGGCGTGTCCACCGAAGACGACACCCAGCGGCGGGGGTGGGGGCTCTCCAACAAAATTGTCAAAAATTACTTTGAATTTGGTGCATTCTGAGAGCATGTTCAACAAAAATTACTGCATTTTTTGAGTAAATTGCAGGCCCCCTAATTTGGGAGCCCTGTGCGATCGCACGGTTTGCACAACCCAAAGACAGGCACTGCTCGAATGCTCAGCCGATATATTATATTTTTGATAAATTTCTAAATCATGAGCCACGACATTTGATTTTACTTACATTGCAGGAAATGTTGTCAAATCTATTTCCAGTCACGTGATATGAAGATGCTTTGTGATTTCCAAAGTCAGTGACATCACTGACGGTGCTGAAATTGTGCGCATGCGCGGAATCAGTAGCACCCGAGTGAGGCAATAGATGCTGAAAATTATAACACACATAAAGAGGATGAGAATCTTTCTTTGTACATTATAGTTATTTCCTTATCATTCTGCTGCTAATCAGACGAATACATCTGCTGTGTCGTTAATATGAGCAACAACAACTTAAACGTATTAAAGAACAGTTTTTGAGACTGTAAAAGCATACTTGTAAATGCCTTGAACCACTGACGCTGGCTCGGTCACCGAGCTTGATAGAACGAAGTTTCTACTTGAAGCGTTGATGCTTGTTAATTATTCCATCTACTCAATGTTGCTGAATAGAGAGTTGATTAGGAAAGCGTGTTGCTCAAGTGCACACCCCGAGAGTTGAACCAGCGTCACTTGCTTCCGCTTTTTCTTTGTTTGCAAGTCTGAGCGTTTGTCCAACTGAGATATCAGACAGGAGAGCTGTAGATCCGATGAATTTCAGCCAACGGTTGACTGCCGGACTCACAATATTTTTCTGACAAAACGCGAATAGTTAAATAAATATCATTTGTTTATCTCAAAACATCACAATATTTTTGTTTGGTTTTGAATCTTTATCCTTGGACTGACAAAGCCTTGATTGGTTATTCCTGGTAGTTTCGCATACTTGTAGAGGCTCTTGACACAGGACCCGGTTACCGAGATTGACAGAGTGAAGTTTTACTATTGTTGAAGTGTTGTTGCCAGGAATTATTCCATTTACTAGGTGCCGCTGAATGGGAGCAGTCCTGAAATGCGTTCCTCAAACGCACACCCCGAAAGTCGACCAGCGCCACGTGATCTTGAGCCGAGTGCGCAATCACTGAGCTAACGGGGCGGACAAGTTTAATAAGTTTTAATAAGTCTCGCATTCAACAACATTACAAATTATAACTCTGGTCATAAAGATGAGGTCCCAGGTTAGTGAAAGCAACCCTTGGTTGCAATATTCTTTGGCACCGACATAGATCCAAAAAGACTTTAAACGGCAAGTTAACAAAGATTTTTATTAACTGCTTTTCACTCCCCGCAGTGTACAGCATATAATCTTAAATTGAAGGCCTGAGCTGTAGAGCTACTTAAGTTAGTTTCTGTGAAAATTGAGTTATCACCAAAAATACAATATGTTGTATAATGGTCAGTGCCTGCCCACCCGCAAAATTTTATTTAAAAAACGTCCTAATTTCGCTTAACACACATGTTTAGCATAGAAATATAACATTAAACAACGTTGAAAAAGCTTCAACTTGCTTTATCTCAAAGTTGTATTTTGGACGTAGTTCTGCAACTCAGGTCTTAAGTAGCAGCAGTGGCCGAGTGGTTAGCGCGTTGGGCTCCCAGTCGAGAGCCTGCAGGTTCGACTCCAGCCACCCACACTTGCTGTTGTTTCTCTGGGCAAGAAACTTTACGATAATTGCCTCTACTCAGTGATCGATTTCGAGTAATGGGTAGAACCGAATTTCAATCATAAGTAGAGTAGACAACCGGAAACAGACATTGCAGTCGGCTGCAGCGTGGGTCAGGTGTACGTCGGAAGGCGTACACCGATGCATAGCGCTCAAGTCTGCTTTCCCACAATGCAGGATAAAGATAATAAAACAAAAACAAACAAATTCAGCTGTTACATGTTCAAATTCCGGCACATTATGCACAAGAATTTAAGAAAAGTTAATTTCAAAAGTCACCCAACCTCTGTTGATTGCCTGACTGACGAATCTTCTTTCCACGTCACTGATGACGTCGGGATTTGCATCTTGTTGGACAGTCGTGACGTCATGTCAGAAACTGGGTGACTTGGCAACATTGATGACATCATAGTTGGTGTAGCGTATGAATCAAAAGAAACAGAAATGTCTTTTCTTAGTCCTTAACAATAAAACAAATTCACATAATCAAGACAAAATAGCCATTGAGAGGAAAAAACGCCCCAAATGGCAAAGTCCGTCATTTTTACATTGATTCAACGTCTGCAGACGTTGAATCAATGTAAAGATGACGGACTTTGCAATCTGGGTGTGATGGTTGTTCAGCCAGTGTAGAAAAATACAGAGACCAAACTGTAGATGCTAAATTCATGCTCAGTAATCGTTTCTAAAACTAAAATGTTTTCATCTTTTGATTTGTAGCACTGAATATGACAAATGGATAGCTTTCAAAATGCGTATTAACATTAAACCTAATTTATGTTTTTAGAACTTGGTATTTTTTTTACTTAGATTGAAAAATATTTTTATTCTCTTCGTGTTTAAAAATATTCCAAGGACTTAGGCTATGCGATTAATTCACAATTTTATTTTATCAAAAAGCAGCGCAATTTTTCAGATTAATTCGAAATATCAGTTCAATTAACGCTAAAAAAGTTTAAGACTTTTGTAGTTTTGTTTAAAAAAAACTTTTCCAAGCTTTGATATTCTTTTAATTTTTTTTTATAAAAAAATCCATTTAATTTTGTTTACCTTTTTTACTTTTTTTCATTCTAGAATGCGTAAATTGGACATCATCATTCATCAACAATGAAAAAACTCACTACTTTCCAAAATCACATCATGAGAAGCATGACCACCAAAAGGCTACTTGACCACACAAAAACAGAAGATCTTTTAAATATGACAAAACTACATCCAATCGCAGCAATAATAAAATCAAAAGTTTTAAAACTGTTCGGCCGCACTAAAAGATCACAATTCGGAATCAGCAAAGTTTGCACAGAAGGCAAAGTAGAAGGAAAAAGAAAACGTGGCAGACAACCTAAACGATGGCAAGACAACATCCAATCATGAACCGGACTCAACTTGGCGACACTGAGCGAGCTGGCTCAAAATCGCCACTCTTGGAAGCAAATAACTCCTGTTGATGCGCAATCTGCTACAGGCGGAGATGACGACTGATGATTACCTTTTTTCAAAAGAATTTTATTTATGTTCTTTCAAAACCATTGTGAGTTTTTAATCACCTGCCATTGAACTGATGAATTGTGCATCTTGTCCATGTCTCACAGAATATATTTCATCACCGCTTAGGAGGCTCGGTGCAGACTGATAGATTTGGCCGGAAAATGAGAACGTAGATGCGGCAGAAACAGGCTGAAACGGCCAAGGGCTAGTTGATGCGCAAGACGATTTTCGCTTCTTCCATTTTGCTCTTCGGTTTTGAAACCAAACCTTTGAATTTTTACAGATAATTTTTCTACAAGATATATTTAGAAGACTCAAAATTTTAAAAAATTTACTTTGACAATCGTCAACGGATTGGGTGAAGTCTAATTGAATTCTTTAGTACGATCTATAACCAATTAAATATTTATAAGTTGTAATATCTCAACATCAACACAAACGACCGGTAATAGTTGGTCTTTTCCAAGACTTTGGCATTTGAAGCTTGTTCTTGTCAAATGTAAAATAAATTCTACCCGAATCAAATCAATTCATGTCTATAAATGCAACAATGTGATATTTATCCATTAAGACTAGAGAGAATAAATCAAAAAATCAAGACCTACATTTTCAAAACTTTCAATTACTTTCTATCGATTTTCATGTTCACAGAACAAACAATTAATTAAACTGTTTAATGCCAGACAGATATTTTGCACAAAAGTTGGTTCATAAAAACAAACTGAAAGCCAAAGATGACATCTAGTATTGCAGTGTCAGTTACCTCTGATAAAAAGACTGACAGTCAAAGTTTTTGTCATTATATTGAAGTTTACAACATATAAAAAAACTGATTTACGTATAAACATTAGGTCCTAGCAAATATTTTCTTTCGTAAGATATTAATTACTTTTATGAAAGTAAATCACTTATCTCAAACGTACACTACATGAATGTCTATTATCTGCTTTAAAAAATGCATTTGGAAAGCTATATCCCTGTTTATATTGTATTGTAGGCTAATACATGGGCCCAACCAGCACAATTATTTTTTACAATTACGTGTGCAGAGGTTGTGTGTGCAACAAAAATGCCCGAAAACTGTTGCGATTTTTTATTGCGACATTCTTCCGGTTAAAGCATTGAAGTTTAAACCCTTCAGAAGTGAGTTAATTCAAGTTAAAAACATTAAAAAAATTAGAAAATGTATAAACTGTCAATCGGACGACAAGTGGTTGGTTTTACTCTTTATATTCAGTTTCAACACAGAAATATAATTTTATAAAATTGATCCAATGCATGTGAAAACTGTTATTTAAAACGAGGCCGAAAACTTTATGGGTAGGCCTATTGAGTTATTCCTGGGAAAACCGTTTTACCAACTGTGATTTTCATTTAAACCACTGACAAATTCTCTACATTGTAAAAAATTATATCGTGAGTGTTAAAAGTAGGTTTGAGAGAACTTCCAAATCAGAGATTTGCAATTTAAAGTTAATTTTCAAATTAATATTTTGTTTGTAAACGAGACATCACTTTGTTACTGGAACTTTAGTTTAGTACCAAGTGATTTACAGGTTTACCGGTTGCTGAAAATACTTTTGTGTTAGTCTTCGATTAATACCTGAACCCTGGACTCGGTGAGACCAATCCTCACAGCCAATTCTTCTCTCATGAAGATATCAGGATAATGAGTAGATGTAAAACTTCTCTCCAGCTCATTCAATTGAGCAGGAGCAAATCTGGTCCGATGGCGTTTCGATTTGGTTTTTGGGGATGAGGGGAGTCTTTTTGCTTCAATGCCTTTACAGGAAATTTGCTTCTTCTTTTCTTTGCTTTTGCTTTCAAGAGAACTTTTCTTTGGTTCTGTTTCAGACGCATTTTCTTTACCACAATGTGCAGCACTTTCGCTGTGCGCCTCTTTCGTTTGGCAAGTTTCCTTCTTTACTTTACACTTGTCGTTCATCTTCTGATCTTCGGATGCTGAGTCATTATTCATTTTGGTGACGCCGTGGAGAGTAGAATCATCATTCCAATTAGTCTCCTCTGTGTCCGGTGTCCAACTGTCCTCACTCTTCTGTCTGCATTTTTCTAATATCTTCCTTAAGTCAATGTGCTTCGGGTCAAACTGATCACAACTGGCAGGCAAGGGTTGCTCAACCTGACAACCAGCTAGAGTTTCCTGCCGGAAGTTAGAGCGATCTTCAATGCTCTGTTCCTGTGAATCCTGTCTGTAATAATAATTTGACATCTCCTGATTCGGGTGCTCTGCGAATGCTAGCCTTTCTTCCGATGGGGATTCCCGTTGCCATGGCGAAACGTATTCCGGAATAAAAGCGGTGGAATGATATCCATTTGTATCCTCTTGGAAAAGGTGCTCCGGTTTAATTACATACGCAGAGTCTTGGGACTTCATCCCGATGTCAACAGTTTTGGACCAATTTTTCTCATAAGCCTGACTGCCGTGACAATATGCAACACTTTCAATCTGAGACTGTTCTAGCGTTTGCGGTAATTGTGACACGTTTGTCTGTAATTGGACGTTGTAGCTTTGCATTATGAAATAATTTACGCAATTTTTCACCAAAATGAAGCTACAGTAAAGGATCAGAAAGGCATCATCACTTCATGTAACAGCAAGCAACGAAAATATCAACAGTGATATTTATTATCATTCTAACTGTGAATAAATACAAAGTCAGTTTATTGTGAGAAATAATTTTTGGTGAGTATTCCCTCTGTCACAACTTGTTATTGTCACACTGAGTTATTGCTTTCAAATATAAACTGTTATTTAAAAGTTGAAAGCTGCCAAGTTACCTTCATTTTACTAAATTTCTGCATCATATACATAACTACTTTTTGACATTACTGATCCTTTGATAAAACTTAACACTGTCAACACTGTCCTTTCACCTTTATTACTTATAACACTTCAAACAAACAAGCAGAAAAATTATTTTACTAAATGTGAGTTTTATAACAGCAAAAACACTTGAAAAGAACGTTAGCAAATAAGCCACCTTTCGGGATATTAAATTTCTTTCACCAAAATTTACCAATTTTTTTATGTATATATTTTTTATTTGTTACTGTTCCAATACTGGGATCGTGATATAAAACCACAGCAGAATGACAACATAAAGCTTTTAACGTCGTCTAATTTTGCTTTTCCTTTTCTCTGTTACTTCGTCTCTCGTGAATTGAAAGAGATTTTTTCTCAGCACAAGATTTACAACGGCTACTTTTTACTAACTATCGTAGCTTTGTTTTTAAGAAGCAATTTTTTCACTCCTCCTAAACGGTGTTGAGGTGACAAGAGATTTTTAAAGGACCATTTCCACTTAGATAAGACAAATAAGCATTTGCATGTTTGTTTTCATGTCGTTTAATTTTCATTCTTGACAAAAAGATGTACAATTGTACAAGATTCGAAATACAAACCCAAACAAACAATTTCTCAAAGTAAATTCTACCAAAATATTTTTGATAACACAAAAACGAAAATTAGAGTTCCTATAAATTCAATGTTGTTTTAATAGTGAGTAAAAATTAAGCCGCAAGTTGAATAGATTTACCAAAAAAACAAGATCGTCTTTTTAAACTGCGACCGGGAGCGTTTTTTCGCGGCTGGCGAAGAAGAAAGTGAATCAATTGCAATCACTTCTTCAATTCTTACAAACAAATGTGCAAAGTGGTGTTGCTAATCAGCTTCAACGATGGGTAAAGTTTTTGTTTTTTCTTGAACTAAATATTACATCATCTAGCATTGCGACTGTCAGTACAAGTTAGCTTCAACCAAAAGGAGGTTAAATTTTTTCTGTTTTTGTTAGAAAAGAAATAATAATGTTTTTGGTCAGACCTACAAGATGATTTTAAAGACTCTCAAACTATTAAACGCTGGTGACTTAACAAGTTGGAAGTATGTTTGCTGGGAGAGACTTTCCAAGTAGCATTTCTTCATGTCATACTTTTTATTCAATTTAGAAAATTTCCTGTTTAGTTATTTATTTAACTTAAACAATTCACCAATAATATTAATAATAATATTTACATGAAGCCTCAAATACAATGCAAACTATGCTCCTGGGCGCTGTGCTGTACGCTGCGCTGTACATGACGATGGTGAAATAATAACAAGATACTTTCACTCATAATGTTTAGTAAATTTTTAGTTTTGATTTATTTAAATTCAACATTGAATTGTTTTTCGAAAACCTATGCATCGTTAGCGTGACGTCCAACAGAATGGTGACGAAACTGACGACGCGACAACATGTGTCACTGTGGCGTCACAAGGCATTACGTCAACCATGCACACTTGCCATGACGTCACAAGCGGGATTTGACTCTGGATCTGTCAGCCTTCATTAGCACGTGAGGGAATTAACTTGGAAACGATTGTTGTTTTGCAAGCATGACGTCACCATGACGTCAATTCGCTATAGTTTTTAAAATCATATAAAAAAAATGTAACAATGCCGATAGATTTTATGTGTAGTAACGTCAAATAAACGTAACAAAGAAAAGTTGAGCAGTTTCAACCAGAGCTTGGGAGTTAATTTTCGAAAGCAAAACATGTTTTTGCATTGATTCAATCCTTCGGCCTATATAAAAGTAACCAGTTGTGTGAGCGGTGTAAAGCAAAAGTACACTCCCTGTGGCCTACCACTTTGCCTGAAACTATGTAATGTTAGAGATAGCAGTGCCAGCAAGCTGAACTCATTTATTGCTGTGCTTTGCTGTACTTGCATTTACGTAAAAAGGTAGAAAATAAATCTCCGAAAAAAACAGAGCTAAATTTTTTGCCAAAATATGTTATTCTATTCTTAATAACTCACAACTGCGTCTCGACACACTTCATCAAAATCTTGAACAGCTAGATATAAAACTGGATACGGAAAAAACACAATAAAATGCACCTGGCGCAATACTTCCTCTGTAGAAGGCTTTGCAATAACTCGGTTCTTCCATCAAGCATGACTGCAAATCGAAAACAATATTTGGAAATTAAAATTCACTAGCCATCAACAAGACTGACTGAGTGCCTGATGCTAGACCTTCGACATACTTTAAATTGATACATACAACTTTGTCATTTTTCTGTGTTCTGTTCAACTGTCGCATACTTCAAAACTCTAGCTAGAGGAAAGGAAAACATTGATATTTATTGTTTTTAGTTTCAAAAACATAGTTCCTAATCTATCTATTGCAACGTAAGGTGAAAACTTTAATTTTTGATTTTTTTACCATTCAACAATCTTGTGTGCTTTTTCAGCAGAACCAAACTTGAGCAAATCTTTCAAATGCAATTTTTTAGTTCAGTGTGTGATGAAAAAACTAATCGAAAAAGTTCTTGAAAAAAAAAATGCTTCTGGCACTGGCAAGCAATCAATCAATGTGTTCTTGGCAGAAAAGAATCTCCAGCTGACAAAGTTGATCTTTATTACGTTGTTCATATCATTGTGAAAAAAGTCAGTTTTGCTTGATGGGATTCCATGAAATACTTTTTCCCCATTCACTGGCGATGTTAATGTTTCTATCCGACAACACTGAATCGATTCAAATCATCATAAAGTCTCCCAAATGGACAAGTGATAAGAGCGACCACATGACACTTTGAAAAGCGTCGATTCGACACAATTTAAAAGCATGCTGGTGTGTCTTGGCAAGGCACAAAATAAAATGCTAATAGGTGGAAACAAAAATTGTTTTTTTCTTACTTTTGTTGAATAACAGTTTTTACATTTTTTAAGGGAGCAGCTGGTTCAATGACATCACGATCTTTCGTTGCTCCCAACCAATCAGACGCGTTGTTTGGATAAATCACATGAAGTCGTTTATACCATGCGTACAATGCCGTGATCAAGCCTCTTGTATTGTCCGATGATCATTGTAGCTTTTCTGGCTGAGGGTCCATCTTTTTACCACCCCAAGTTGACAATACCTCTCCTGGCTACACCAAGAAGCCATCAGAAAGCAGCCACTTTTGGGTCTCATTGTATCAAAAACAAAGCATGAAAGGATTACACATAAACGTTTTTATTTTTGTATAGGCCTTATCTAATTAGTAGACGCAGTCAAATGTTTTTATTCAAAACGTTATTTCCTCATTATACGCAAAAATAGAGAAAAAATATTCTTGAAGAAACCAACCAAAACATTTTCACTGGTTTCCTACTTTTGAAAACACGCTTCCAAAGCAATTTACGCTTACATTGTATTTCACCGCCATTTTGGCAACAACATCTTTATTAGACCAAGCACGTGGGAGCGGTCATTCTTGTAAACATTTCTGCTTTTAGGTTTTTTGGTTCTGTGTTTACTGGGTTTAAATGAACCTCAACATGTCTTAGCACTGGGTATCGAACCCTCAACCTTTGCTTCCAATATCGATGTTGCAGGAACATTGGTGAACTTACAGTCAATATTTTAGCTTGAAAGATTCTATTTTTACATTGATTTTATGTCTGTAGATGTATAAAAGTGTTAAAATGGGGCATTTTACTGGAACGGTCCATGAAAAGCGAAAATGAAATTCAATGGATAAACTCAATTTCTCTTTTTTGTCCAACACAGATCTTGTGAATTTGCAACTACGATTTGCGTTTCTAAATCGTTGCGTAACGGAACTTCACGCAAGTGCTGTCGTTTTTAAATAGATGATAAACTGTGAGAACGCGACGTGGTCGTAAAGAATATGTGGATACTATTGATTTGGTTTGGCGTTTGGGCAAGGTGCAATTCTGCAATAGGTCTCAAAGCCTCACAGGTCATCTAACACCATTAGAGAGATAATTGATTGATATACAACTCACTGGCGTCCCATCAAGCCATCTCATTACCGTACTGACGTCACAGTCGCAAATCAGGGCTGTAGATTTGTTGTAGTTAGGGAAACAGCGCAATTTTGAAATAGAATTGATGAACAAGGTATTAAAAAAAGTCATTATGCAACAATGTTGCCATTTTATTTATTATCATTCGGTCAACAGCCTGGGTGCTAACGTTTTGTAGAGTCAAACGTCGCTAGTTTCATTGTTATAGCCACAATGCCACATCTATGACTGTCCACACTGAAAAGTTTGTAACTATGTAAGGAGGAAATCGGATTTATTGCAATGATCTTTTGATATAAAACTAAAAAATGTGCCCTGTCGCTAAAAGACCTTAGCAGTTGCAGAGCGACAATAACTAACCATAACCTTATTACTATAACTTGAAAATGTCAACAACTCAAATATTTAGCCAACTGGTTAGTGCGATTTTTTTAGGGTCTGGGTTCGATTCTCAGTCAGAGCACAGTTTTTCAAAGATCATTGCAATAAATCCGATTTACGATGTCATCATATTATTACCCGACTTATTCTCACTGCGTTATGCAAGATAGAACACAATCGGTTCCGATTTATAAATCTTCGGTTTGACCCGACCTGGAATCGATCTCAGATCCACCAGAACCAGAGTCGAAAGCGAAACCACTTGGCCACTGAGCTGGATGGTCTTTTCAAGTTTTATCCGATTTGTTGAAGCACGCGCCTTGATCGTTTACGGCTCCATCAGGTGTTGCTTTGGGCAAGGATGTAGGTTTTTAATGTTTTTCAGCTCGCATGATTTCACTGGCTGTGTTTAGCACGTGGTAGCTTTAAACTGCTGTACTTCTAATTGCTAAATAAGAAAATATTGTTACCACTTCATATTTGAAACCACATCCCGCTTATAAACCACATGCGGAAGGTCTTAGAAAAGTACTTGATGCATCCACTCAAAAGCGAGGTCCACCACGGGGCTGTAATGTATGTGGCACACAACCAGTGACCAGATTTTCAGTATTAACTTTTGAGGGTAGCCTACAGTAACTTGTATATTAAATATGTATATTTTTCACATTTCTTTGGAGTTCAACGTTATTTCTTGATTCTGACGTCAGTGACACCAGCACAGTAAGGGCATCTTCGAAGCTGCAAACAACGTGGAGGCTATGAAATGTCATTGCCAATGCTATGCATAATACTACATAGAGACATACGTTATTATTGTTATAATATATTACGATTCTGTCAGTCCGATGATAAGCATTCAACAAACGTTATTGCATATTCCAACAAATGAAGGATGAATTTAAAAAAGTCGGACTGAAGGAGGAAGATGCAAGGGACAGGGTGAAATGGAGAGAAGGGATTAGAACAATTGCTGCGCGGAAACAATCGGCCACCCCCACTAGTGGGGAACAAACCGACGATGGATTATGATGATGAACAACATGCTTTTTATGAAATACCATAACCACATTGCTTCACAATTTAAGTGCTGAAATGCATCAAACAAGATTTTAATTGTGCAAGAACGAAAACTTTATTAACCCAATACAACACAACTGACTGTGCTTTGTCTGGAAGTGCATTACTCCTTACGCCATAAAATTATTAGATACTATACAAGTTGCGATGTTATAACATGGAAGGGATATTGCATAAATAAAAATCTCATGTCATTTTTAATCGTCAGAAGCGCATCAGTTCGTAATTTACTTTCCAATTAAAAATCACATCCATGATGCATGTTTAATCTGTGAAAAGTTTTTTTGTTCATTATTTTTTTAATGTCTAGGTTTTCCCGATTTCGATTCAGTCGACGAGAAGGGAACAACCTGAATCTTTGTGTCTTCTTTTGAAACCCAAGGGGGTTGGTACGAAGTTGAGTTAGATGAGATAAATATTCCCTAAAAATTACCTTTTTGTAAAGAATAAATCTTTTTGACGTTGCTATAAATTTTTATTAATTAAAATCTTCATTGAGATTGTGTTTTGCTCAAACATGTTTTTCTGTTTGTCTGTTCCGCTATGGCATTGTTATCCAGCATGTTACCAAGTTTCCCAATGCTCAACCACGTATTTTGGACAAGAATCGAACTGAAAACCTTCAAAGGAACATTCAAGTATTCTCACCACTCTACTCCACTGCTGAGAGTGTTCACTCAGAGTCGCAAAAGAGACAACAAAGTGATATCCCAGAAAGCACATCGGTCGTTTTTCACATTGATTCAACATCTGCAGACGTTGAATTTATGTAAAAAACAACCGATTTGCTGATTGAGATAATCAGTCACGAAGCATAGGTTGCGATCAGATGCGAGAAAGTTGATTCGGGAATAATCTTCAATGCTACACTTCTTGCAACACGAGCAAACAATACATGAAACATTAATGAAGTGCACAGCTGAAAGGTTTAATCAAAAATAGCCTCTACGTATTCATCAGAGGCATCTGTTGAAATAACCTCATCATAAAGTGCACAGCGTTTCCAGACAGAAAATCTGTTATTTTTACATTGATTCAACGTTTGCAGACGTTGAATCAATGTAAAAATTACGGATTTTCTGTCTGGGATAAGATTCTTGCATCTTAAAAAATGGTTGAGATTTATTTGGATTTTAAAACCAATACAGTACTCCATGAATGGAATAATGCAAAGTAAGCTGACACAAAGTACAACGTTCGTCATGTATAAAACCGCAGCAACTGAATCACTAACCAGATACACTGGAGACGCTCATTGTGATAGTTGTTTTCGTGCAACAACTGCAGCGAAATAACACTCTAGCGACAGCTGACCGCAGTCCAGACATGTAATATATTAACGCTATCGGCGCTATTGAACCGTATACAAGACATATTGAGTAGCAGATGACAGCGATGTAAAGATTCAAGAGATATTCTTCGGAGACCACATCTATCAAGATGACGATCATAGTTGGTAAAGTGCAAATGACAAACGAAATTGCTATGATCAGCAGCAACTTGATATTGTGATTTATTTGTGGCAACTCGCAGCATATTGAAGTTGGCGTTTCCTCGAAGACCTTTACAAAAAATAACATTTTAACGATATGAAATTATAAAAGATAAATTTGTAATCAACTTTTACCAAATAGTATTGGCTTACTAATAAATATTGATAACATTATAAAAAAGTGTTCAAATGCAAACAAAAATCCAAGGAAAACTGTTGCTCTAACCCAAATAATCAAAATATTTCGAATGGTTTGTTTCGCAAGACTTCCAGAGGATTTTGTTCTAATTTTATTTGAGAATGAAACTTAAAAATGCCACAAAAAATAAACAGACCGAAGGTTTTTTAGCGAACAGTAACTATATTTGTTGTGCATTGTTGCGCAATAGTAGAATATGAATATATTATCTATCATTTAAATCAAATATAGTTATTACTATCTGAAGCCTTTACAAATTGTTTCACCTAACGGATCATCAGAAGGTCTTATTCAAATAGAATCCAAAAAATAAAATAAAATAGAATCAAAAATAAAATAGAAAAATTATTCAAATGATTTAATTCGCTCTGCTTTGCCTTTTAGCTTAGCATTGAGCACTTTTTGTAGTATTAATAGTTTTCATTGTATTTATCTATCTTTTATAAATAAACAAAGACGTTTTATCATTGAAATTTATAATATCCAGATTGTGACAAACACAATCAAATACATTTTGTAACGGATTTAAACACTTCCAGCGTAGAACTGGATTTGGACTCGGGTTGAATTTATGAATTGCATTGGACATTTCATTTGAAGCTTTGAAACGAATTCTCTAATTTATACTATATTTAAATCCAACAAAACAAAGTAGGGGGTACTTCCATCCAAAACACAAACAAAATGTAAACAAATCTAATTGATATTCAAAAGAGATTTCACTGCGTGAGTTCTCTTAATAATTCAGACATAATTCATTTCAAAATTGTTTTGGTCATGTTTGATTTTCAAATATTATGTTTTCGGTTTTAAACATAAATTATCGGCCGGAAACACTTTTACAATAATTTAGATTTGCTGTGACATTGTGAAGCATGATCGAAGAAGTTCGTTCTGATCCTCAAATACCGTAAAACCGTGTTTTTGTATTATGGCATTCAGTGTGTGAATTGTGGCTGGAATTGCAGCTTTCACTCAAATGAGCAATGAGCTGACAATGTACCAGTCTCCAGACCTTAAATCAATATAAAAAAGCATTGATTTGCTGCCAATGGTAACAATCCGTGCTCTAGGTTAATGCAATTCTCCAAAAAGCAATATCATTCATTTTCACGCAGAAAAATATTTTTTTGGAATTGAAATTTGTTTGTGATTGAAACTGCCATTTTCACATTCCAATGTAAAAATAACGGATTTCGCTATCTGGGTCAGTTCAAACTGCACAACTTACGCTTTCCGAATCGCTCGGTGTTTTTGGCCGAGAGACGTCGTTTCCACCAAACGTCACCGTGCTGCTGTGAGTAGGGATGCTAGGAGTGACGTCACTGTGAACAGGGAGAGCTGTCGGTTTCTCCGGGGCTTTGTAGCAGTAATTGTCATTTGCTTCTAAACAAGAGATGAGCGATTGCATTTTACAAAAAAAGATTTCAATTCAGTGAGGAATTCAAAAGGGGGCAACCAGGGCAATCGCCCCCCCTAGAACATAAGGAGTAACCTTTTTGCCATGTTTTTTCAAGACTGGATTAAGGCATCATTATATCAATCATCAAGATCCATTTTTAAAGACAGTAAAATTGTAGCAGTCTTAGATGCGTTTATAAATACATTCATCATCATCATTACGTTCCTTCCTCGTGTAGAGGGTTGGATACAATGCGTCCATTGTTCTCGACCATGAGCTGTTCGTACTGCATTTTCATAACTTAATTTTGTCCATGTAGTGATATTTGTTGTCCAATCCATTCTTGCTCTGCCTTTATTTCTTTTACCATTTATCTTCCCTTCTATTAATGATCTTTGTAACGAGTTTTGCCTTATTGTGTGTCCAAAATACTTTAATTTTCTTCTTTTGACTATTTGTAAGAGAATTTTGCTTGAATTAAATTTGGATAATACTTCATCGTTAGTGATCTTTTGTTTCCATAAAATTTTTAACATTTGCCTGTATGACCAGAGCTCGAAGGCATCGATCCGTTTTTCCATTTTTTGTGACACTGTCCAAGTTTCAGAGTTGTATAAAAGGGTTGACCAGACATAGCATTTTAATATTCTTTAACGAATTGATAAATTTAAACTTTGATTGATTAAAACATTTTTCATTTTTTCAAATGTAGTTCTTGCAATTTCTATCCGTCTTAGAATTTCATGTTTACACCTCCCATATTCAATTATTAAATGTCCAAGATAAGAAAAAGATTTAACTTTTTGTATATTTTGATTGTCAATTATAATTTGGAGCACTGGAGTGTCTGGTGATTTTGAGATTATCATTGATTTAGTCTTTTTAACGTTAATTTTCATATTAAATTCTTTTCCAATTCAGTTAACATTGTCCAATATTTCTTGAAGATCTTCTAGTGATTCAGCCAAAAAAACAGTATCATCAGCATAGCGTAAATTTGTTATATTCAATCCGCCAACATTTATCCCTTTTATATCATCAATGCGTCGAAAAATCATTTCTGTATATGTAAAAATTAAAAAGACATGGAGAGAGTACACATCCTTGGCGTACTCCACGCTTTATATCAATTCCTTTAGACAAATCTTTTTCCATGCGAATAAATGCTTTTTGATTCCAGTATAAATTGATTATAAAACGTAAGTCTTTGCCATTCATACCAATATTGGCCAAACAGTGAATCAGTTTCTCATGGTTAACTCTATCAAATGCTTTGTCATAATCAATGAAACATGCATATACATCTTTATTTACTGCATTGTAACTCCCACAAATCGTTCTGAAATTCAGTATACCCTCTCGTGTTCCTTTACCAGTCATAAATCCTCTTTGAGTCATGCTAACCTCATTCTCAATAGTTTTACGATTTCTTAACAAATTTATTTTCAACAAAATTTTTAGTACATGACTGATCAAACTTAATGTTCTAAAGCAGGGGTGGGGAACCTGCGGCCCGCGGGCCGAATGTGGCCCGCATGACTGTTCCATGTGGCCAGCGTCAAAATTTCTTTATACTGAAAAGTTTGGGTGTTCATCAGGACAATTATCGTTTCTAGCACTAGTTGCTACGTTCATCTGATGAAATTGAAAATTAAATTAACAACAAACAAGATGGTTTATTGCTCCACTGACGTTTCGCGCACCATGACAATGCGCATCCTCAGAGCGAATAACATACAACGTGGAAAGTAACCGCTCACACATCATTGGCCAATTTTTAAAATATTGCGTGTTTTATTTTTTCTTGCCTTCAATTGCACTGCGGTATATAACCTGGTGAAATTTTATTTTGTATGTTATTAGCTCTAAGGATGCGCATTGTCATGGTACGCGAAACGTCAGTTAAGCAATAAACCATCTTGTTTGTTGTTAATTTTACTTTCAATTTCATCAGATGAACGTAGCAACTTGTGCAAGAAACGAAAATTTCTTTACCCAAAATATATTGAAACAACAGCTCAAAAAAGAGTAGTCTCTGCATTCTCAGTATGTTGGGAATGGCCTTCTATGACTAGTTAATCCATCATAGTCATCAGTCATGCGGAAACATGCTTTCAAATATGTGTCTCTGTTTGGAAGCACCTACCGTTGCGAGCAGTTTTTTTCCAAATTGAATCTAACAAAAAGTCGGCTTCGCTCCAGACTGACTGATAAAAACGTGGAGATGCAGTTAAGAGTTGCAACATCTTCCGTGTTAGCAGACATCACACGACTCACCAAAAATAAAAACTTTCAGCCATCTCACTAGCTGTGAAAGTGAAATAAATCATTGTCTACTTCACTGCATTTTTTATCTGTAAATAAAATTTCGAAATTTCTAGTGGCCCACCTGTGTTATTTCTCATTTTATGTGGCCCGCAATACTAAAAAGGTTCCCCACCCCTGTTCTACAATCACCGCAGTTCTTTGCTTTGGATTTCTTTGGTAGTCTGACAAAAACAGTTTCATTCATTTCTTCAGGTATAAATCCAGTCATATAAATTTCATTACATAATTTGTTTATGCGTTTGACAGTTACGCCATTGAGTGCTTTTAGCATTTCTGGATGTTATCCTTTCCTGCAGCTTTATTACATTTCAGATCTTGAATGGCTTTCTCAACTTCAGATATCAATATTTCTTCTCCTTCATTGTTGGTAATTTCAGGCATACATGTTCTATCATCATCATCATCATATAATTCTGTTACATACTCTTCCCATTTACTCTTTATTTCCTCTTCCTCAAATAATAATTTTCCTCCTCTATCCATGATGCAACTGTTTGCTTGTTCAGCTGTTTTCATACATGTTAGCTGTTTAACTTTGTTGTTTAGTTCAAGTGACTTATGAGATGTTTCTAGTTGGTCTATTTCACTGCATTGATTTTCCCACCACCTTTGTTTAGCATCTTTGCATAATTGGGATATTTCCTTATTTAAAGCTTTATATTTCTTGTGATTATTGAATTTGTTTTTCTTTTTCTGTTGCAGTCAAGTATCTTCTCCGTAATCCAAGGTTGTTTAATATTTTTCCACTTTGATGGTAGAATGTTAGTAGCTGCATCATTTAAGGTTTCTTTAATTTCAATCCAACTGCTATCATAAGTTTCTTGTGTAATTACTTGAGGAATTTCTGTTTGCTGTAATAATTCAAATTTATTGTTTACTGTAATACTGAATTTCTCTCGATATTGTTCATTTTTAAGCATGTTCATGTCCAGATGTTCTGACATGTTTGTTCTTTTCACTCTTTTTAGCTTTATTTGGATTTTCATAACAACTGGATTGTGGTCAGACATTATGTCACATCCTGGATACGTTTTAACTTGTTTTACTGCATTTCTAAAACTCTGGTTAATCATAACATAGTCAATTTGATTCCGAAATTGATAACCTGGACTTTGCCATGTATACAACCGCCTAGCAGGATGTTGAAAAAGAGTGTTTGCTATTACTAAATCATTAAGTTTACAAAACTCCAGCAACCTTCTTCCACGTTCATTTAAATTGGCAACTGTAGGTGGCAGTACCTAAACCAAACAAGCCAGCTGATGATCCCAAGAGCTATCGCCCAATATCACTACTCTGCGTCCCATACAAAATCCTGGAACGGCTCCTGCTAACTAGACTCGAGCCAGTTGTTGATCTCCAGCTACCAAAAGAACAAGCTGGATTTCGGCACGGACGCTGTACGACTCATCAAGCAGTCAAGCTGACCGAGGATATTGAGGAAAGTTTCGAGAAGGGCAACAAAGCAGGAGTAATCTTGGTGGACCTCACTGCTGTCTATGACACTGTGTGGCACCAAGGACTAACCCTAAAGCTCCTCCGCATGATCCCAGACAAAAAGGTAGTGCGATTTCTCGCAAATATTCTTGCAAATTGGACCTTTTTGCTTAAGACGAGTGACAGGCAGTGCAGCCGGCCCCGCCGCTTAAAAAACGGTGTTCCGCAAGGATCATGCTTATCACCCCTACTATTTAACATCTACATTAGTGACATGCCAGAGACTACGTCACGCCAGTACGGCTATGCTGATGATCTGGCACTACTCAATTCTGACAAGTCCTGGCATGTGGTAGAGGAAGCACTGACAGATGACATGGCCCAAATCTCAGACTACCTGAAGCTGTGGATGCTGAAACTGAGCCTGGCAAAGACCACCGTCACACCTTTTCACCTTTGCAACATGGAATCTACGCGCCAATTGTCAGTCTCTCTTAACGGAAACCCACTCCCACACAACCCGTGTCCCACCTACCTAGGAGTGAAGCTCGACCGACAATTAACCTACAAACACCATGCTGAAGCCCTCCATGCTAAGCCATCAGCACGCAACTTGCTGAGATGCCTAGCTGGAACATCCTGGGGTGCCAGTACATCCACACTCCGTACAAGTGCTCTTGCACTTGTTTACAGCACCTCCGAATATGCTTCCCCCACTTGGTGCCGCAGCGTACACACTTCCAAAATTGACACTGCCCTCAACACCACCATGAGAATAATCACCGGTTGCCTGCTTCCAACTCCCACTGACTTTCTGCCGGTACTATCAGGCATCGCCCCAGGTAGACTTCGTAGGGAAAACCACGTACGTGGTCTGGTCCTACAAGCTATGTCAAGGGATGACCACCTCCTCAACCAGATTGTTCTAAACTCGCACTCCCAAAAGCCCCAGCGCTTGAAATCTCGACGTCCGTTCTCCCGACATGCTGCAGCTATCTGCAAATCGAACTTCCACATTTCCGAAGTTTGGAACCGTGAATGGAGAGAAGTTGCGAAACCAACCCAATTCACAGTCCTTCCCAGTACCAACATCCCACCTGGAGCAGAACTACCCCGGAAGGAATGGGTGAAGCTCAATCGCCTGCGGACTGGAGTGGGCCGCTTCAGCAGCAACATGTTCCAGTGGGGCCTCGCTGATTCACCATCTTGTGCGTGTGGCTCAGATTTTCAAACTGCACACCACATTATCTATCAATGTCCTGTATACCGACCACAAGATAGACATGTGGACCTAACAACGCTCGATGAATACACAATCCATTGGCATCTGCGCCTGGATGTAACAATGTGATCTGTGGCGGCCTCAAACGCAAGAAGAAGATTTAAATTGGCAAATCCATAACGACCAGTTGTGGGATATTCATGATGATCACCCACTATTGCATTAAAATCACCCATTACTATATTAATTTCTCCACTTTTGGTATACTTAAGCACATCCTTTATTGACTCATAAAATAACTCAATCTCTTCATCAGTATGTTCTTGGGTTGGTGCATAGATTTGTAATAGGTTTACATTAAATGGTGCTGCTGACAATTCAATCATCATAACTCTGTTAGAAATTGGCCAAAATTCAATGACTGAGTTAGCTATTTCTTTTTTCATCATTATACCGACGCCGTGCATATGCTGTTCACCTCCTAAATATACAAAAACAAAACTATCTTCTGTCACTTTACCATCACCCATCCATCTAGTTTCACTTATCCCAATTAAATCAAAGTTCATGACCGACATCTCTTGTTTTAAATTTTCGTATCGACCTGCTTTATAAAGGGTTCTTACATTTCATGTTCCTGTTTTGAGTGCCCTTTTCTAGTATTCAGCAGTCTACCATCAGATTTATGCTTTCCAGAAGGATTTGGGCATAAGCCATCATCACGAGCAGCTGTGCGCATAGAAGAGGTTCCTCCTTCCCTGTAGCTTTTAGGGGACTTCACAGCAGGGGGCCCTGACCAGTCTCCATGACTCATTTTCGTATTAATAGCTGGCATTGTTTACTATGGAATATATACTTGGTAAGGCTCCAATCTTTTCCAAGGTGACCAGCCACTGTACTCTAACCGTCAAAAGTGTGCCTAAACGAGTCACATCGTTTAGCTACCATGCCTTCCAAGCCATTGACTATTTATGGTTCTTCTGCCTTTTCAGCCATTCTAGACTTTATGCACTTAAAGGGATTGACTTCCTTACCATTCCCTTCCCTTCCCTAAATACATTATGATACCATAATAGGTAATGCAGGATAAATCAAAATTTTCTGTCATGTTATTGTTATTTTTTTGTAACTATTTTGCAGTTTTTACCTTTCTCAGATGCGAACACGCTAGATGTCGTTGTTGTATTTCTCGGCTTATTTTGTGCAACCACTCGATTGTATTTTTGAATTGTTGCCAAGATCATATAAGCAATCCCAATTGTCGCGACCAGCCACGCTATGACAGATACAAGCAGGAACGAATTGGTTTGAGGGAGCATTATTGCGGAACACTCTTTAATGACGTCTAAACACAGTTTCGAACCATTAAAAATTCTGTACAGCGATAGCTATAAAAACGTGCATGTCCGCCCATTAGATCAGTTGGTTAGCGCGTGACTTCGTGAACGAAGTAGCTTCACGATCAAACGACGCTGGTTCGACTCTCAGTGAGCGCTTGAGCAACGCATTCCAAGGACTGCTCTCCATTCAGTGGCACCTAATGCATGGAATCATTCTCCAGCAACAACATTTCAACAACCGGAAACTTCACTCTGTCAATCTCGGTAACCGGCCCTGCGTCAAGAGCCTCTACAAGTATGCAAAACTACCAGGAATAAAATCTATCAAGGCTTTGTCAGTCCGAGGATAAAGATTCAAAACCAACCAACGTGTAGTGGTGTAGCAGTGGTGTTAAATCAATTCCTGTACAATTTACTGAAATGAGAGAATAGGAAATATTATACAGTAGGTGGGCTTCGAAGCAAAACGGACACAAGACAAAATTGTGTCATAAAAAAACTTCAAATTATTTTAAAATACTTTACTCCTTCTTTGAAACAATTTTACAATAAAATAGAAAATTGTCGTTTTTAAATTGATCCAACGTCTGCAAATCTACCGACCTGTCCTACACGTAAAATCGACGTAGTAGGTTGGCGTGCACTCGCAATTGGAGGCACAGTTCCACCCAGCTGATGAGGCAATGCATAGGGAGATTGGAGGAACCCAGTTGAAAATTAATATGCTCAACATAGTTGCGCGTTTGCTCTTCTTTGATTGCTCTTTCACTTTCTAAAATAAACATTATATATTTTTAACATTGGCTTAAAGTTATTGCACCATCTCAAGATATTTCCATTTCCTATTTTCATCTTTATCACATTACGTCACTTTCTTTTCTGCAATATCGAAATTCATTTAAATCATTTCACTCCATTACCCAACCAACCTTATATCTATACCTTGCAAGGGCGCGGGAAGTAGGGGTGCTCAAGGGGCTGCAGCCCCCCTAGAGCTAATTCAGCCCCCCTGGAATTTCCGATAATTGCTTCAGCCCCCCTAGAAAATTCTGACAATTTAAGGTACATAACGTTGTAAAGTAGGTGAGGCTTGTTGCCGATGCCCAATTCGTTTAAACAGTTGCAGTTGTAATTCGTGAATCGTCTAAACGTAAATATTTATTCATGTCGCTTTTTGGTTCCGATGAAGTTGCCTGCAATTTGCTGGGTTTGTGTCCTACTCGTTGGTGCGTTCGTGCTTCTGCCCTCGCTCGTGTTGTTAAGTGCTACCCTACCCTGTTGCAATGTCTGACAGACATGACAGGCAATGAGAGGTGACGCACGTACAAAGATATTCGGCTTGGTAAAACAAGCACGCACGATGCGACCTTATTTTGCGATTACCTGCAGCGGTAAAGTTTTTCAGCTTGCAGAAGCCGTCGCAAGATAGCTCGAAAACAAGAAGATCTCTGCTTCTACAGCTTTAGAATCCATCATCATTCTCCACAAACGGATAAAAAATCTCAGAAAATATGAATCCGCTTACAAGCCTATGGAAGCAGCGAACGTCTTTACGTCTGCTAATAACCTAAAGACGCCAAAAGATCCCGGAGTGAGCAAAACTCCAGTAAGATTTCGAAACACAGAGGAATCGGATGCTTTGTCGTCTGCGGGAGAAGGAGCGTGGAAACGGCAATACACTAAAGCCCTTAATTTGGTTCAAGCTGAGCTTGATCGAAGATTCAACCAGGCGGATCTGCTTACAGCAGCCAACAGAGAGAAGGCCCTTCTGAGCTGTGCAAACAGTGACGAAAGGTCTGATACTGAGATCAGCTTACCCGATGCCATCAGAATAATCTCCTAAAAACGCAACTTACCTGCTCAGCGATGTTGTAAGTGGAAAAATCGCAAACTCCGTTAAAAAAGTTGCTGAGATACTATTGCAACTAAACTTTCAAGCACTAGATCTTTTCAAAGAAACGCGGAAATTCGTGGAGCTCTGTCTTTGCCTCCCGATTTCAGCTGCATCATCAGAACGTTCTTTTTCTGCTCTAAACGCCTGAAAACATGCTTGAGAAGCTCAATGACACAAAAAAGACTTAGCCTACTCATCTTGCGTTGATGCATGTCCGGCTGCGTAGTCGTCGGCATTCGTCGGCTGCGTAGCCGAGTGGTGAGAACGTCTGCGCGACGTTCGAAAGGACGTAGGTTCGACACCGCTCCAGAGCACGCGGCTGTGTCTCGGCGAAAGACACTTAAGGGCAAGCCAAAAAAAGGGGAGCAGCTAACTCGAAAACTATATGTCACTTCGCTGCTTCCTGTCGTATCGCATCTGTGATCGCAGTGTACTGTATGTTATCGCAATGGGCGCAAATAAAAATATGCTTATGTCCACCAAAACACTGTCGATGTCAAAGAACTCATGACACAGTTTATAGAAAAAACACTTGAGCGAAAAGCACTCTTTGGAATCGTATTTCATATTGATTTCCTGAACAGCTGCTTTGTTGTTACCGTTCTTTATTTGTTACAATAACAAAGTGTGTGATTTGGCGTCGTTTTTTTGCACAGGAGGGGACCGAATTCTTACAACCCGCTCTTAAAGTTCACTTGCATAAGGGGGTCTGGGGGCGAGGCCCCCAGAAGCTGACAACACTACGGAAGCTTCGGCCCCCCCTGGAGAAAAATAGTTCCCGCGCCACTGATGCCTTGTGTTGCTTTAGAACGTATTTGGGATAGGATTGGTTACAAACGAAAAGAAATTTAAAATCACACTTTTATGGTGTCAATCCATGGCCTACAAAATTAGACGGCCTAGACAAAGTGCACAAGACTTCAGAACTAAAGGCTGAAATCGATTGCAGATAAAAATATAATATTTACCTAAATTCAATATTTTGTCTACCCAAAATGTTTCTTGAAGTGTTTTTAGTGTTCAATTGTTTTAGTGTTTAGTACTTTTCATTTTGAAATTTGAATAATAGCGTATAGAGAGTTGATAGAGTAATACCCGCCATTAGAAACTGATGGGTATTGAACTGGCATCTTCTTTACTGGACACAAGGGACAGTAGAATATCGGGATGCGCAACTATACATCCGCTTTTGGCTTATCCGCAACACTAGAAGGGTTACGATTTTTTCTGATTTACAAAATAATGTACATTTTTTAGGTTATATAAGAAGAATGAAGTTGGTTTTAAAGTAATTTAAGGTTTTTAGTTGAAAACAAGCGAGCAACAAAGCGTGAAAAAATGTCAAATGGGCAATTGACCCTTCTAATGTTGGCGGAACAACGGAGTTGCGCGTCCCGGTATCTACCGTCCCTACTGGACACAAGCTTACCTCAATGAAATCTTTATTTCACTATATTCTTGTCACCACTGAGGTTCACTTTCCCCACATAATCCTGAATCGTTTTTTAAATTTTACTTTTCGATAACTTTGTTTGACGTTACTTTTTTTTGTCTCTATTTTGTTGTGATCCTATGTTTTTCTCATTTAATTCCTTTTACATAGACGCGTGACCCGGATATTTAACTTTCATATTTTCCATTTACTGATTTCCACAAATATCTGAATGCAGTTTTGTAGATATAGTTTTTTTTACACAAAGTCATGGAAGAATAATATATCAGTGGAGTGAATAAATTCTTTTGATCCCATCAACACTACCCTCCGTTCTTACATGTTCTTTTATTTTCAGCTAAATCAAATACATGAACTATTCTATTCCAAAATGAGGTGAAACACACTTACATGTCGAACGGTTCTTCCAATGAAGTAAGAGCTTTCACGAATTCCATAAATAAGTGCCGAAATACTTCCACTCATTACAATAAACAAACTAACAATCATTCCAGTCCGAAACGCCCACCAACCCAGCCAAGCCTCGTTGTGTGCTCTGCAATAATAACCAGGTAAACTCACTAAAGGGAAAACTTTACAAAAACCATAAAAACGATTCGAAATAGCATATCGTAAATGTTGATGATATTTGGTTTGGTTTTGAATCTGTATCCTCGCACTGACAAGTTCTTTGATAGGTTATTCCTGGTAATTTCGCGCACTTGTAGAGGCTTTGAACAACTGTTGCAGGGCCGGATATCGAGATTGACAGAGTGAAGTTTCTGATAGCTGTTGATAGCTCTTAAAGTGTTATTGCTTCAAAATTATTTCATCCGCTAGGTGCCGCTGAATGGAGAGCAGTTCTGAAATGCCTTGCTCAAGCGCACACCCTGAGAGCGAACCAGTACCGTTTGATCTTAAGTGGAGCGCTTAATCAACTGAGCTAATGGGGGAACCAATATAAACTATACAGTACGCCCCATGCAAAGGAAGGCAGAATTCCTCTTTTGGCAAGTGGAGTATGAAAAATGATCTTTCTGATTTTTAAAAAATTGGCCATCCATTATCCCCCTCAGCAGTGGTGGGAGATTCAATCTAATTACCAACTGGTTCGCCTTAACTAAAATTAACAACATCTGGCCACCCTGAAACCTCTTATATTGAAAAAGTTCTTATTTTGTTTAGATGCAACGTTTATTGTTATGTCTTTGAGTGTTTTTTTAAACTTCCATTGTAAAGCTTTCCTTTTCTGTTTCGAATTAAAAAGGTTGCTTCCGTATACGTCATATCATCGTAAGCAGCGGTTAAACAAAGGTTTTGTTTCGTGTGGGATGAAATGAGATTTATACACTAATCAGGAAGCGTAATTAACATGAAAAAACTGTACCAACCCACTAGTAGTCGGCCCACAAGGAAACTCAGCTAAAGCCCGCTCAACCGCTTTGTGTAGGTGATCATAAATTAGAAATGTTCGATATAGAAATATTTGTAAACGTCGTCTTGTCCTACAGTTTTGTTTCGGCATCCAGGCAGTTTTGATCCGTTTTGTTTCGGCATCTAGACAGTTTTGATCCGTTTTTTGGGGGTGCGTGCAAATTAAGTGGGTGCGAAGATATGGAAGCCAATCTTAAAACATGCCTGTATCTCTGGCCAAAACAAAGCTATTTGTTCTTGATAAGATTCGAACCAGTGTTCTCAAATCGTACAGTCGCCCCAACACTCAGTAATAGGTGAAATTCCATACGAAACAAAAGTCCATACAGAAAATATCCACACGGAAATATTTACCAGGAAAATACACTGGGAAAATATTCCCTCGAAAAATAAGGATATATTCCAGTAGGGATATTTTCCATATGGAAATTTGCATGGATTTGTAGCTATATTTCTGCAGTCGGCCATGGGCCTACAGCTTGCGATTGTTAGGTTGTGAGGACGAATGTCAGGAGAAGTAATGCGTCAATTAAAATCCCAGAAGAAAATTCCATGGGTTTGAATTGCTAAGACGCCTAGAACACCTACATATTATGAGTTCCGAAAAACGTCAACGATTGCGTCATACGAGTGTTTCGTTGCATGAGTTTGCCAAGAATAGAAAATTAGATCAATAAATTTGACATAATCAATACAATATTCTTGAAATGGCTAAAAATAAAAACACTTTAAATAAACAAAAAACACCGTTATAGCCAATATTTTACTTTCTGTTTGTGCCTGCGCGTAAACTATAGGAAACGTATCGATATTAATTAAGCAACGTAAACATTGGCGCGTCAAATTTTAGATTAACCATTATAGGCAGTTTTAAAGTTGTACGTAAAATTTCAATAAAATCCAAAATATAAATGGCCGTTTAAAAAAAGTTATTGCAGGGGTAGAGGTCTTCCAATTGTGGCAAATTAAACTATTTGTTTTAATCCACTTTGTACTTCAACTTAATCAATCTTGATAACCGGGCCTGCGTCAGTGGTTCAAAGCCTCTACAAGTATGCGCAACTGTCATAAATAACCTATCGGAGGGTTTGTCAGTCCGAGAATTCTTCACAGAGCTAAGCGTTCACTTTTTTCAATTATCAAGATAGCCATTGTCACAAGACAATGAATTCTACGTTAACAATCAAGACAGAAATGCAACACTAATTCCTTTTCAATTCCCACTTTCAGTTATTTTAGATGTTCAGCGTATATTTTTCAGACTTCTACTCTCCGACTTCTTAAATCTTTCATGTTTACTATCCAGGTGAAATAAGCCACTGGGGAGTAAAATTTGAAAGTTTCCATCATGATGAGAGAAAATTGTGAAAGGTACAACCAGATACTAAAATTTAAGTTTAATTTTGATGTAAATTTATGGTCTGGGATAATATTTTCAGTGTGTTCGAATAAATGTCTCACCAATATTGGGGCGTAATAATGCGAGAACAGTGATATGAAGCAAGTCAGTTGCTAATTTAGTTTTTGTAAGATTTTGTCATGTACGTACCCAACAAAACACCATCAATGTTTCAGCTTGTATTTACAATGTTTCCAATGTCTGTTTTTGTAATATTTCATAACCAAACTCTTCATACTCACCGAAAAGGTTCAGGTGAACCCCAATTCCTCTCAAACGCCAAAGTAGCGTTGAGGAACTCATAGAGAGAAAAGAATCCAAACAGTAGGTTTGCCGTCGATGTGTTTATGACGTAAACGTAGACAAAATTATGACGTAGCTTCTGTCGACTGTTGACAACTGCAGCAATGACCACGGCGTTTATTAGTATCTACAAAATTGCCAAACAAAGAATAGTTAGAACGATAATTAACGAAATGTTACGTAAAGACATTAACATCTAGTCTTTTTTCGGAATTGAAACCCATAAGCCATTTGAAGGTATACCGTAGAAGCTGGTAGGCTAATGTGGTTTATGCTGCAAAGCAGTGGTTGACCACATTGGAAAGCAGGGTCATGGAGTCGGACCAAAAATGTACGACTCCAATTCCGGCTTCAGTGTTGCCAGATTTTTGAGGGTTGCCAGATTTTTTGAAATCTTGCCCTTTTTTATTTTTTAAAATTAAAATTCACTTAAGTTATGATCGAAATTAAGACGGGGACATTCACAAAATTTGACAAGAACAAACACTTCTATTTTATGGCAAAATATTTAGACCACAATACGGAGAAAAAGAAGCAATATTTAAAAAAAGATTGCAAACAAAATTTCTATTGTTCATTATTTTGTATCAAGCCGGAGTCGGAGTTGGCGTTTTTAGTAACAACTTCGACTCCAGACGCGCTAAAATCCCACCAATTTCAACTCCGATTTCACAGCCTTGTTAAAAAGACATTTAACTTCAACAAACCTCTTATTCTCTTGTGATGGAAATATACAGTGTAATAGCCTATGTTTATATTGTACAACACTGCTGGTTACGTATTGACAGTATTTGAAAAGAAACATACTGTATATTACATCTACCGCTTATTAGGCTACATGCAAAATCAATTATGAGTATAATTACCTGACATATAGGTATCACTGCAAAGGCCAGAACAAAATAAACTTTCCCTGGAGTGCAAATGGAATTTAAGGAGTCTTCTGTAGTGGAAGAGTTCATATTTGACATCTTCCACAAACCTTACACTTACTCTCTATGATTTAATAAAAGGTTTGCAATCTAAAGAATACAAAAAATTGTGTTATTTTTTTATAATTGGAATGCACTAAAAGAAAATGGTTCTGTCCAAAAAAAAATTTCTGTAGTTCACTTCACTGCAAACATTGAACCCTGGTAATGGTACCACACACTTTCATTTCAATTATTATTCCATTAGCTCAAAAGCATGGTAGGGGCGTGGTCGTTTGATCCTTAAGGCTGATGCTCCATCATATTATACCCCTTAAAAATTCGTAATGTTCTCCTGATTGCGTAAAGAGGTCATTTGAGAAGAGGAGCTGCCTGTCCGTGATCTCATCATTTATGCTCAATGCAGAACTACTGCTTTATTTGAGAGGTGAAGGATGTTATTGTTGATGACTTGGTCTGTGGTCTGTTTCTTCCTTTCGTAAAAATCTAACATTTCCATTCTTCTTGTTTCTCCTCGGCCTACTTTTCGTATAACTTTTTATTATATCTTTTAATTGGCCTGGGTTAATTGATCGAGTCTTTATCCTCGGACTGAGAAAGCTTCTTGGAGACTTTAAACATGGTAGTTTTGCACACTTGTAGAGGCTTTTTATACCACTGGCGCAGGGCCGGTGACCCAGTTTGACAAGATGAAGTATCCGATTTTTGAAGTGTTGCTGTCTATGAGTTATTTTAATCTTTAGGTGGTCTTGAATGGAGAGGTGTCTTTGAATGCGTTGTTCAAGCGCACACCCCGAGAGTCGAACCATCACTGCTTGATTTTGAAGTTCTTTAGTTTGTGAAGTCAGGCATTTAACTAACTGAGCTATCGGGGCGGACTATATTTTCAGCCATCACCCACGGAAGAGTGTGTGTCCAACCTATCAGTGGTGCAATCTTATGTACACTGTACGTACAGTAGGCTATATGAAATTACTAAAAGATACCAGCTACAGTAATTTCTTTATGCTGTGCCGAGTTTGAAAATAATTGTTTAGCAAATACAAAAAAGCGAACAACATTCTTGTTATTTTTAAAAACTGTGGCTACTCGGCGCACAATTTGATGTAACTGCGTTTTCCTGTTTGTAAAAAGGCCAAATAAGAGGTGGTGCGGTAGCGTCTGTATCGATATCCGAAAGGGAAATGTTCTGGTGGTCGTTTAAAATAAGAGTGTGTGAAAATTCGCCATCAAGCCAGATGGAAGTTTGCTGACGTCCAAACACAGGGCGGAAAACCTTGTGCTGACTAACTAACCTATCCAAGAAATTCACTTTAGAAATTTTAAACTAAAATTTCATTTCTGTCATCAGCTTTGAAGAGTCAACCCAACATACATTTGTACAACAAGGGAAATCCAATGGAAGCCGCTGGACAACTTAACAAAAAATGTCTTTTTGATATTTTCTGTAACATCCAAGCTTGGTCAAGCGATACTAGAACTAATTTACTGTCAACTTGCCATCAAACAGTGTCTACCTGGTTTATACAGTTCTTAGCAGTCAATGGATAAAGAAGCAGAAAAAGTTTTATCGCAATAGATAAACTTTCAATTTTGGAAGGTGCGTTTACGTTGTAATAATGTTAAGAGGTTTCGTGGAGTCAAACCCAGTAACTGCCTGCCTGCCACATTATGTGAAGTTTGTTGAAGATGGGAAGTGTTTATTGACCACTCATTTAGCTAGCAAGGTCTTTGTTGCTGCTCTGATTCACTGGCTACAAACGTTGCATTGATGTAAAAAAGACGGATTTTGTTGGCAAGGCAGTTTAGTTTCGTTTAATTTATCAGCCCTAAGCAAACACTAAATATGGCGCTTACTATTTTCTTGCGTGGATTAGGAACACACCATCCTTCAGGTTATTTATAAACATGATTCATCCATGGTTGAACGCAAGATAGGAAATGAGACAACTATCTCTACGCAACCATAAACGTCCATTTAAAGTTTCAAAGAATTCTGTACGAGATTGTCCACAAAGCAATGCTACTGTCAGTAACGTTAACAAGGGGATCCAGAGGGTACATATAGACCCGGAATAAATTCAAGGGGTCCTAACCTTTCCAAAGGTCCCGGGACTTAAAGAAACCAACGATGTTTTTCAGATGTAGTTTTTTTTCTTGTAAGTGCCTTGATTTTGTGCCCGAAAATTTCATTGGTTCCCGGCCCAAATTATCCGCTAATGGCTACTGTAGATAATATTGGAAAAAGAATTGTGCAGAATTTGAGCATTTTCAGGATTTCAATACTTAATGATGAAGTAGGCACTGATATCTCTTAACCTCTGTTCGGGTACCTCGATGTTATTGAGCTTAAAAAATGATACAAGGATCCTTCGCTTAGAAGGCAACCAAACCATTAAACATGGCAAGCAAATAAAATCAGCCAAGGTCGGATTCAGTTTATTTGAATAAGATACTGAAAATTAGATATTGAAGAAGCCTGCTTTGCGGTGGCGAAAGCTCAACAAATTACACAATTTTTTAAACCTGGCTGATCCTATTTTCTGTTTGTCGAGTTCAATATTTAGCGCTGAAAGTATGAAAAAACTAAACCATTGTAAAAGCAATTCGAAAATATTGCAAACTCGTTTTTCAAACTGTTGAAAACAAACTTCTTTGGTCATAACGAAACTTTTCACAAAAAAAATAAATTTAAATTTAACCAATTTTTTCTAAAGTTGTTTTAAAAGTTCCAAACGCACGAAAAACGATTGTTTGAATTTTGAAACGAAATTCTTTACTAACGAACTTATTTCTAAGCGAAGCTAAAGTAAGTAGCCTAAAACATCTTGATTTATTACAAATTAATTCAAACATACTTGCTTTTTTCCAAGAATGGATTGCCCCTTCCCATTTATTTTATAGTCGCCACAAGAGTAAATAACATTTAGTTTAGTTTAAAACTATCTTCTTGTTTGCATAAAAACATCGAAAAAATAGGACCCTTATTCTTCACTTGCAAAGCTGATTTAAACCCAACGTTGATTTTGAAGTTAAAATATTTAAATTTGAACCTTTCAAAATAAAAATTTCCCAAAGTGGAGCGTAGCAAGCGGCAAAAGGTGTGAAGGGTTTTTTGTTTCCACTTTCAAGCATATCATAATAGTTATTGCAAAAATACAACCGGATGCTTTTGGTGAGTATCGAATCGGCGTCCTTTCATCCGCTAGGCTGGCGCTCATAACTGATCGCTACTGGGTGAAGCACGAAAACTATTAGCGTTATTTTAACACTCCTGCTGTCTATCACCAATTGTAGTTGAAGACTTGAGTTGACGAACTACTTAAGTCACAAAATACAACTTTTGAGCAAAAGTAAGTTACAGTTTTTCAAAGTTACTAAATCTGTTACTTTTATGCAAATACCAGCGTATGCTATAGCGAAGTAAAGTCGTTTTTAAGTCGAATTTTGCTAGGGGACATGCATTTACCACAATACAACATATTTTTAAACTCTGGTCTTCAATTGCAACTCCAATTGTTCTTTTCTTCAGCTACAAATGCTTATAGTACTTACAACACTTTGATTATAAAACAGCCTTATGAATTCATCTTCTATCTGCAGTCTTTCTTCAGTTGTAATGACATAGCCATGCATCATTCACCAGCAGTCAGTTTCCGATGGAAATTGTGCATAGTGTGACTGAAATGTCACCACTGATATAGAAAGTACACTAAGAATTATGAGACACAACACTCGCTGTATCATTGTACGACCTCCTTGGCCTCGCGTTGGTAGTCAGGTGGAACTTCCTCTTTTCTGCATATGTTTTTGTCACTTTATTGCTCTTCTACAACGGCTGAGGGTTTCTGCTACTATCTGTACTAAGTGACTACAATTTCACGACCATCTCATACCACAGAATTTCTGTTGTTTAACATTAAGTAATGTAGTACATTTACTACCACTATCACACATCATTATCCGATATTACACCACTGTTGTGATCACATGTACAATGTGCGCTATTATTTCCCGACGCATTCGCATTGCTCAGTGAACCGTTACAATCGGTAGCAATTTTTGAATTTTTTTGTGAACTGACTAGATTTCGAACCAAGGTCACTCTAACGCAGCGGCAGCAGTGTCGTATAAATCCGCCACTGATTTGACGTGAGCAAGCACCCGTCGCTGCGCTAGCACAGCCATGCTGCACATCCATTTGAAGAGGCTCATGATAAACATGTTATTTTAAAACAGAAACTAAGATAGTCCGGCAGCCCGTGACGTATTTGTAACATCATAAGGTACAAAAGGTTTGAGTGTTTTATCAACCTTGCCCCACTGTGGGATGTTCAGAAACCCACATCCGAGGTTTCACTGCTGGGGCGTTTGGGGGCTACGGCCCGGTGAAAAACCCATTTTGGGGGTCAAAAAAACATCATAAGGTACAAGAACAAAACCTATGCCAGATTTTATGCCTTCACTTGTAGACTTTGGAACAAGTCGATCTGGGTGCCCCAGGTGGGGCATTTCAGAATAAGGGGCCCCCAAAGTTGGGGCAAAATACGTAAAAATAACATCATAAAGTACAAAGATGAAACTTCTTTCATCAGTTGGGGCATGTTCCACTGAGTACGAAACAACTTTACTTATGGCCCCAAGGTGGGGCTTAACCTCATTTTGGGGGTAAAACCCCTAAAATTCACAAAATTAACATCATAAGGTACATGGATGAAACCAAGTGCAGGTGATAGTACCTCACTTACGGATTTCAGAACATTAAAATTTGGTCGCCCCAGGTGGGGCATTCCCGAATAAGGAGCCCCCAAAGTTGAGGCAAAATACGTAAAAATAACATCATAAGGTACAAAGATGGAACTTGTATCATCAGTTAGGGCATGTTCCACTGAGTTCGAAACAACTTTTCTTATGGCCCCAAGGTGGGGCTTAACCTCATTTTGGGGGTACAACCCCTAAAATTCACAAAATTAACATCATAAGGTACATGGATGAAACCAAGTGTAGGTGATAGTACCTCACTTACGGATTTCAAAACATTAAAATTTGGTCGCCCCAGGTGGAGCATTCCTGAATAAGGAGCCCCCAAAGTTGGGGCAAAATACGTAAAAATAACATCATAAGGTACAAAGATAGAACTTGTATCATCAGTTGGGACGCGTTTCACCGAGTTCGAAAAAACTTTTCTTATGGCTCCAAGGTGGGGCTTAACCTCATTTTGGGGGTATAACCCCTAAAATTCACAAAATTAACATCATAAGGTATAAAACCAATAGTGTCTTTCGCATATATTTCAAAACGTCTGCAAATCTTTTGGAAAATCAACGAAGTATGTAAGATATAATATCTACACAGCGTAACATTTGCTTATTAGGTTAAAATTTATCACAATGAAAATAGATATTGTACGCAGGGGTGGATTGGCGGCTAATCATTAGCCTACTGGGAATTCGAGAACGTTCCCGGTTGGCCGGTCAGAGGGTCACTGTCCTCAGGTCCGGATTTAGGGGGGGCAGTTGCCTCTGGCTCCCCGACTTTTGAAGGGCTTCCCTATGTGGAAAAAAATGTGATTTTCTAGCAAATGTTATGCTGTGTAGATATTATATCTTACATACTTCGTTGATTTTCCAAAAGATTTGCAGACGTTTTGAAATATATGCGAAAGACACTATTGGTTTTATACCTTATGATGTTAATTTTGTGAATTTTAGGGGTTATACCCCCAAAATGAGGTTAAGCCCCACCTTGGAGCCATAAGAAAAGTTTTTTCGAACTTCACATTTCGAACTTCACATCATCAACAACATCAACAATGATTTTGTTATATATTTTTTCCCTTTGGCCTTTAAAGTCTGCAAAATGCTGTGCACTACTGGACTGATGCTACTGTAGACGTAGAGATGGTTTTTCGCATGGGAGCCCCCCGATCTAAAAGTGCTCCGGGCCCCCCAACAGCTAAATCCGGCCCTGACTGTCCTGTTTTATGTACAAAAGAAAATTTTATTTGAAATATAATAGTCGTAGCGCTATATCCTTATTGTTTGTTTGAATAACACTGACAATGATTCAAGTTACAAATCGAAGCTTGCTGTACAAATACGTACAATGTCTAATTTTATAGCCTACATCATATTACCGATGAAAGACTTTTTCTGAAATAAAATCAATTGTTTGTGAAACGAGCATTTTTATGCTAAATCTATTTTGATAGAAGTGGACCGTTATTATTTTTAAATTCCCGGGCTAATTTAGTTTGAAAATCCGCCCCTGATTGTACGTAGGCCTACCTACATTTAAGTTTCTCTCAGGCTAAACACTGAACAGAAACAAATCACACTATGTGGTCTCATTTAAACAACTGAGAGGACTTCTCGAATAACATGTGATTTGTGCTGAAAGGAATGGAAAAATTGCTCGCTACAAAATAACGAAACCTGGAAGGCGTGCGAAAGAAACGTTAAACTATAGGCTACACTAGAACGAAAAGATGCACATTGAACTATTTAAAAACGTATGCCCTGTTCATCAAGTCAAAAGGCTTCTTGAAAAAGCATGCCTCCTGCATAATCTCTCTTGAGTAGGCTATGCACCATTGGCCCCGGTTTGCAGCCATGTGAAAAGATTAATCCTAACAGTTTGTTCCATGTGGTTTCGTGAGTTCTGGTGGAAACCGTAAAATTAATACAAGTTCAAATCATACTCTATCCCCATGTTTACAAGAATAAAGGTAAAAAGTTGCTTATGTAGGCTATAGCCGACAGTTTATTTATGCTTGAGGTGGAGAAAGGCAAAAACATCTATTCATTAAAGGTCTGCAGGTTCGTCGTCAGAAAAGTCACATTCATCCGTTTCTGTTGTTTCATCATCTGATTCTGTTCCGTCTTGGTCCAAAACCTTCTCACTTTGCAGAACGTTATCCAGCGTGGACGGAACTGGATCTCCATGAAACCAAGCTGGAGTGAATTTACCATCTTCCAAACGCCAGCCGCTTTCAACTGGTGTGTCTGGAAAAAGCTTCCTTTTTCGGCAACATATTTCTAAATGCCACAAATGTAATTCGCTCTGAGTATTTTCTGATGGAGCACAGTTTTGCACGGGGGAAAGTTGCTTACATCTGAACCTTTCAGTCGTCGCAATGGATTGGAACCTTTCGGTTTGTATGTCTCAATGATTTTTTTGAATCGTAATTTATTAAGGCAATGACCACTTTTACATCCATACATCTGGCACACAAATTTTTCAATGCCTTTTTCAATGGTTTCATCAAGATTTTTCGAATATTCCAAAGCAGCAAAGACATGTTGAGCATGCACATTTTTCTCCAATATATTAAGGGGTCGAGCCTTCCCTTTACCCAAAAAAGCAGCTGTATAATCACAGCTTGTAAAGCAATGTAAACCGGGAAGCGACCAAAGCATGTCTGGAGATAAAGTACTGCCAAGCTTTGATACATCAATATATCTCAGAGTATTGTTTGCCTGTACACCAACTTCCATCCATATGTTTACGTCTTTTTGTACGAACGACAAATTTCCCAACAGTATAATCAGAACATCCGTGTCATTAGAGCGGACTACCACATTTTTCACATCTTGGCATGCGGTGACGATGTGGTACATTAGGCGCGTATCTGCTTCTTCGTGGTAGCATAACAAGGACTCCTCTTCACCAGACAACATTTTTTCGCCATATTTTCGATAAACATAACATTTTTCATCAAGTGTAGCATAAAAAACCTTTAAGTCGAGGAAGCTGGAACACTCATCTGATTTCCAAGAATTAACAAGAAAATACACCAATGCTTGCTTGAAGTTGTCATTCCTCATTGCGGCTGCAAAATTAACAGGTCGTTTCATGGCCTCTCCTTCGATGACGTATCGCTGATCGCGGAAGTCATGAATTGCTCGGCGATCTCGCTGGGCATCTTTGATGGACGGCGATACAGTTCTATAGAAAACAACGTGTATTGTTTTCCCACTGTGTCTGCACAATTTCTTCAAAGTCGTCTTTGCAACACCTCCGAACGTCATCGGCAAATATCCAAGAGTGTGAAGAAGAAACATACCATCGATCAACGTGCAGTCAACAAAAGGCGGATCTGTACTTTCAATTTTCTTTTAAAGAGCCTTCAAAAGCATTGACTTTTGGGTTGATTTCATCGTTGCATCCATATGGCACAAAGACAGTGGTACTGGTGTGAAGGGGTAAGACAGCATCAATTCCATGTCTACCTTGTGATCTACTGCTAAACATAGAAGCCTTCCAATCAAATTGCGTTCCATTCTCAAGTGAGAAAATTTGCCTTCGCGGGTTATGCTTTTGACAACGGCAGCTTCAGAAGCAAAGTTGCAGATTTTGTTTTTACGTATTGGCTTGTTGAAGGTGCTAGCGTCCTGGTGGCATTGACTAATAAATTTGTTTCTATCTTCAGTTCCTACTTTTCCTGTGCTAATATTGAATAGAAAGGATACATCGAAGCCTGCACTAAATGGATTAACTGTATTGCTTACTTTTTATATTAGTTTATCCAAATGTCTGCGATCTCTATCGATGCTTGAAGGATGAAGGTCGAATGATGCTTTCTCTGCTGATGTCATCCCCAGATCTTCATAGAAGTGGGGAAGGATCGTTTGGCGCATAAAGTGGGTAAGTGCCCATCTCTGTCTGGCACCAATGGAATTGGTGAAAGACGTAATCCCAGTGAGTCGATTGGCGGATTCTGCATTGATTGTTTGCTCCAAAGTTTGATCAACAGCACATCCATAGAAGTTTTTTTCAGTTCTTTTTACGGACAAGATGCCTTATTCCAGGGTGAAAACAGATCACTTATTCCAGGGTGAGTTTCTTTCATTTTTAGCATGTTATCCTGCAGTCGCAAAATCCATCTTGCATAATTTGGTTGGTTGAAAATGAAGAACACGCTTGACATCTCTCCTATGCAGTGCACAAACAACTGATGATTTGCAGAATGAATACTCCGAGCAAAGAGGAGGTACGTCTTGACAAGTTTTAAGTATCCATACCAGTACTGGGCAGTCTTGCCATTTTCTCCTGTTTCGGTTTTCCTTGAAAATTCTTGGTAGGAACTCAAAACGTAGACTACGCTACCGGTATTCTAAACAATTGAAGACTAAAACTTTATTATTTGATAGCCCTTGTAAACTGGTTACTACCGGTAGTTGTCGTGGTCGAATTCTACTTTTTGCATCAGCCAGATGCTTCTGTGCTACTAATGGTGTCTGCTAACCTGAGATGTAGCTTAGCTTTTAGTTTGTTGTAAATATCTTCATCAAGTTAACCTTTTCTATTGAGTAGAACTAAAATGGTAGGCTACTGGAACCGGCACTACACACTGGCAAGATTCAAAATCTTTAATCTATAATACTAAATCTTACATTTCTAATGGCGCAGGTTAACTGGCAGTCAGTATGAGAATTTCAGAAACAGCACGTGGAGTTCTCTATGCGCTATTATTGTCTTCGACTCTTGCCTTGTACGAAATACTGTATAACCACAAGAGTAGCATAATATCATTATGTTGTCATACAGAGTAACACTTAATAGTCTATGACGAAAGCATGCCTGTTGCGCCAAATCGATCATTATCACATTGTATGCTACTGTACACTACAGTCTTCAACCAGTGAAATATTAAATTATACCGCAGTTGCTTATTATGGAATTATGACTTTCGCATCCGGTATCAGTCTTTGTGCTAGGAAAAATCCTCAGCTGAAGCAAAAAATTTTTGACGTTTTACAAACACTTGGTTTCATCCAAATCGGCTACAACCTTGAATTTGGGGGTTGTATATCCTAAGATGAGGTTAAGCCCCACCTTGGAGCCATTAGAAAAGTTTTTTCGAACTCGGTGGAACGCGTCCCAACTGATGATACAAGTTTCATCTTTGTATCTTATGATGTTATTTTTACGTATTTCGCCCCAACTTTGGGGGCTCCTTATTCGGAAATGCCCCACCTGAGGCGACCAAACTTTAATGTTCTGAAATCCGTAAGTGAGGTACTATCACCTACACTTGGTTTCATCCATGTACCTTATGATGTTAATTTTGTGAATTTTAGGGGTTGTACCCCCAAAATGAGGTTAAGCCCCACCTTGGGGCCATAAGAAAAGTTGTTTCGTACTCAGTAGAACATGCTCTAACTGATGATACAAGTTCCATCTTTGTACCTTATGATGTTATTTTTACGTATTTTGCCCCAACTTTGGGGGCTTCTTATTCGGGAATGCCCCACCTGGGGCGACCAAATTTTAATGTTCTGAAGTCCGTAAGTGAGGTACTATCACCTACACTTGGTTTCATCCATGTACCTTATGATGTTAATTTTGTGAATTTTAGGGGTTTTACCCCCAAAATGAGGTTAAGCCCCACCTTGGGGCCATAAGAAAAGTTGTTTCGTACTCAGTGGAACATGCCCCAACTGATGAAAGAAGTTTCATCTTTGTACTTTATGATGTTATTTTTACGTATTTTGCCCCAACTTTGGGGGCCCCTTATTCTGAAATGCCCCACCTGGGGCACCCAGATCGACTTGTTCCAAAGTCTACAAGTGAAGGCATAAAATCTGGCATAGGTTTTGTTCTTGTACCTTATGATGTTTTTTTGACCCCCAAAATGGGTTTTTCACCGGGCCGTAGCCCCCAAACGCCCCAGCAGTGAAACCTCGGATGTGGGTTTCTGAACATCCCACAGTGGGGCAAGGTTGATAAAACACTCAAACCTTTTGTACCTTATGATGTTACAAATACGTCACGGGCTGCCGGACTTAAGAGATGAGTAATTCCAAAAAAAAGCAAGCAAATTTTACACATTTAATTCATTTTACTTCTGCGTTGATTTGATGTTTGTCAGCGTTGTATGAATGTCAGCATTCGTCAATGGAAAGCTACCATTCTTAGTAAGTAGATCTGACAAGAAATGCGTAGGGGGTAATTTCTTCGTGCCCAAGACAAAGCACGCTTTGCGAGAATGACGTCACGTTGCGTCATGACCGGCATTAAGTCATTGAAACAAAACTTCAACCAACGTAGATTCAACATCCAAAGCCGCATCTTCGCAACTTAGCTAGTTTCACATAAAATGGCTTCAACACTTAAGATAATTTAGAGATTAAAGGAACCAAATTTACGAACAGAAACCCTTTTTTAAAATTGCCTCAACCGTTGTGAAAGCAAGTGCAAGGGGATTTTGTTCGAACCATTAAATGCACGTTTTGTTGTGTATTAATCACTTCAATATGAGAATAATGATTAATGATTCATCTGTTTACCAACAAATCACAGCATTTGTCACAACTAATAAACTACGTCATTTTACGTTTAATTTGACGTTTTACAAGCAAGATGCAAGCAATTGGACAGTCTTGAATTGCTTGAAATGACATGTTGGGCAATAAGTAGAAATGTTTCTATCAAATGTCTTTTACAACTTGCCAGACAGCAAAGTCCTTCATTTTTATATTGATAACAAACTGACAAATTTTGCTGTCAGGGTTGGTCCATAAGATAATAACTGAGGAATAATTTTTATATTATATTTAGGTTTCTAACTGTTCTAAGAGAATCTTTTGTTTTATTAGTTTGCGTTTTGTCACCTCTACCTTTTCTAAACTTCTGCTATGTTGACACGTATTGTTTTTGCTGTGATGGTCAGAAATACAAAAAACAATCAAATGAAGCTGATCTGTCCCTGCGTACATTAACATACAAGGGCAAGTATGCAGCGGAAAAAGAAACATTATTGACGCACAATCTACATGATAAATAATGCAAAGGACGAAGTAAATAATTCAAATTTACAATTATCTCCCTGCTACTCTGATTATGCCAAAACTATACAATTCAAGCAAAGTGATTTTGAAGAAGGAGCTTTACCATTTGACACCTCAAACAAAAACAAAATTTTCCTAGAATTTCAATTTAAACATTGTCTTAAAATGATATCGCTGAATCAACTAAAACACGATATCACTAATCGATGAACTCAAAACGTTAGTAGGCTAAATGAAATCAATAAGTCCTGGTGCAAGGCGACTGTGTATTGTAATTTAAAAAAGTTAAACAACGGACAAATGCATTGCTAATAACATTGTAAAAATTATATCAAAGCTTAAGACCAAGAGCCTGATAACCAAATTTATTGTGCCTCAAGAAAAAGCATTGCAAATTACTAGAAATTTAAAACCAAGTAGGCTTATGTCACAATATTTTAAAAATGGAAGAGTAACCACTGTCGTATAGTTATTAAATGCAGAGTTGCTGCTCTCAATCAAGGGAGGATTAGCTTACTGGGACTTTGGGACAAACACTTCCGTGGGCTGCTTGACTATGGGCGACAACCGACCATTGTTCTGTAGAAAATGTGGCGAAAACCTTTGAAAAAAATACAAGCATAATAATTCAATTAAAATGCGGGAATTGTGCAAATGTTCATTGCCTAAAAGAAAACCTTTGCGTTTTAAAAAAAAATCTTGTTTGATGAAATAGGTCCACTTTTATTTTTGAATCCCTGAGACGATTTTCTTTACTGATTTGCTTCTATTTTTAATGCGAGTTTTTTCATATAATAGCAAATTAATTAGATTTCTACTAAATGATTTAATAAATCCGCTTGGTAAATCTACTCCGGTCCTAAGCTGTTTTGGTTTTAATAACCGGTGGATTAAATAAAACAGTGGATTTAATAAGCCGTAGATGACACATTAAAAAAATGCAAAATCATAAAAAAATATTCTGCCAAAGCAATTGGACTTAATACGCAGTTGAATTTGTTATTCGTGAATTTATTAAACGGGTTCTACTGCAAGAACGCATTGCATTGTTCATTCTGCAAAACGTCCGAGCTCCAGCGGGGTTCGGCGAAAGGGTATTTTCGCAGGCCGAGTCACAGCACACATCGCTGTTGAGTTCCTGACAATGAACACGGACCCACAAGGCGTGAGATGCGCTTGGTACTATGACGTTGGCGCAGATGCGATTTAGAATAAATAAAGTGTGTGGAGTTGGTCCGAATGAAAATAAAACTTGCTGAAAATAAAACTTGCTGAAAATAATAAATTAAGAATTTACTCAACAAACCATTAGGACTTTTTCCTACGGTCTGACTAAACTTTTTAAAAATCATACTTCCTCATTTTTCACTGCTTTAGAAAATGGCGCAACAATTTAATTACCATTAGGCACTAAAAGTAAAGAAAACCTGAATGCAAAAGACTTCAATGAGTCCGTTTGACTGTTTGTAATTGCAGCAGTTAGCAAAATGTGACAAACCAGGCGGCATTTTCAGACACAGAGAGACGTGGTGCACTATATCTCACCCATCTGCATTAAAGCCATGTAAATTGTGCATTTTATACAGTAAATGTATGAATACAACAGAGTTGAGCATTATAACAATACATTTTACATATTTACAAATAGTTTTAACAGTCGAACGTTTTTGGCTTATCATAAACCTTCATCAGGAATCTGAAAATATTTATAAAAATACAATGAATTTCAATTTCTTGAAGGTAACTAGCTAAAAGGTAACCTTTAAGAAGTTGAAATTGAAGTTGACTGTTAAAATTATTTGTAAATGCGTAAAATATATTGTTATAATACTCAACCCTGTTGTACAATATTGTTGTGTCTTGCCTGTCTTTGGTTCAAAAAAGCAAACTCGCTCCCTAAACTATAAATGTATAAATATCTTTAGTTTACCCAGTGAGCAAGTAATAAGCCGAGCATTTTAAATATAAAAATACTGAGAAAACTGAAAAATTTGCCAAGACCACTGCTATATTTTATTAATTCCACTGTAGATCCGTGATATGTTGTATTTAAATTTAAGAAATGATAAAAGCATTGGTAGGGTTAAAGTAGCATTTTTCTCAACATGTCTTAATTAAAACATTGAAGATTTCTTAAAGGATCTCGTCTCTAGAGCAGGGGTGTGCAACCTACGGTTAGCAGGCCAGAGCAAGGGTCACCAACTGGCAGCTTACCACTCGATCACGTATTGGTTAAAACGTGTACAAAGAGCAAATCTGCTTCTGGGCAGTTGAAAAACATGGACGAAAACTTTTTATTGCGTTACAATTGTTTTGTATTTAAAAATTTCAAGCTCTTGTTTCATAGTTCCTGGTTTCTTTTTCCTTGTTGTTGTTGTCTATGTATCGCTGATTTGTCTGCAGGTCACTAATTTTAGCCTACTTGTATGAAAATGTGTGAAAAACTACCTTGTTTTGTGAAACTGTTCGTTGCAAGAAATCATTTGTGAAGCGAAGGGACAATACCACTCTTGTTTGGCTATGAATATTTTAATGAAATCGCTTGCCTTGCTGTAAGTGCGCAAAAAGTGACCTCGTTTATTAAGCATTATTAACAAAGTCAAGTGTTGCTAAAGAAGCTTGGCCTGGCAGTAGCGTTGTTCGATTATATTTGTTGCTGCGTAATTCTGAGAAAAATATTGACAATACACAGCGCTGGATATTGAGTATCAAATGCGTTTTTTTTTTTTTAGCAAAAGAATCAAATAATTTAAAATTTTACTAGTGCGGCCCGCCACAGTAGCCCCCATTACAAAAAGGTGGTGACTCCTCCTATAGAGAACTGATTGAAATGTTAAAACGACCTCACGCAGACATTTGTACCGACTCAGTTTTTGTTTCATTTTGTTGGCTCAGTGGTTTGGTGGTTAGGGTATCCTGCATTCATAGATGTGGGTTTGATACTCTGTCGGGTCATAACAAGAGTTTTTATAAGTGAAACTGAATGTCATTCCTGATTCGCATTCAACAAAGTAACTCTCAGAGTAACAAAGTCCCCAGTTGCGCCACCATACGACTGTGCTAACACTGTCTGCCTTGCAAAATGCTGAGAGCAACGTATATCTGCGATACAATAAAATATAAATACAAGTTATTGTTGTTGAAAACTACTTCACAATGTTGATATTAACGACCTGTTTTAGCCTGATGCTGCGAATTCGCTGTGATAATAGCGATTGCGCTAGCTTTCAGAACACAGTTCCCTAGTCATATGCCATTATTAATAAATATGTTGTTTGCAAATAATTTCAAATACAGTACTACCACCATCATCAACTTCAGAGGAGCTAAAGAACCGCATGCGGCTTCGGAGCCGTAGGTTGCCGACCCCTGCTTTAGCTGTACTTGAAAAGTTCCATTTGGAAATTGACAAAGAGAATGAGCTTACTTGCTCAATCTGATTCATATAACTTTGCAGCCGGCGAGAGTGGCGCTAAAGTGTCGCATTTGGGTTTCGATGCGAAGACCTAAGTTACACTTTTAATCAAAGTTATTTTTTTTATCGTAAGTTTAAACACTTTACACTAAATTTCTCTATCAGAAAACTAAGATACTGTACACCAAATGGGGCTCTTCTTTAAAGCCGTATTACAATCCCATGCTCAACAATTTCATGTGAAGTATTCAAGCATTCACGAGGCTAAGGAAGGGCATACCGAAAGTGACAAACAGCATTGTTAGATTAATACCAAGTTATTTTTGCGTATCGCTAAACAATAACTTGTCTTTTCGGAAAGTCTTATTTTTGCAACGTAAGGTATTCGAGCTTTTCTCACTTTTATGGAGTTCATTTCATTTTCATTGATATACATAACATCAGTGTGTCTGCATGGTCTAACAGTTTTCTGTTTATGTTAATCAGCTTAGTAGTCCTCGAGGAAATGTGTCTTTCAATTGGCTAATCAATGAGCAAATACTTGACGAGGACAATGAGAGCAGTAGAAAAGATTTAAACACAAAGATACATTTCAAGTGCTGCACTTGTTTCGAACACAATTAAAACCACTTTCTCTTCTGTAAATAAAACACTTTACCTCAAGAGGCACATTCGTGTCAATCGTGCCTTGTTTTATGATAGATGTCGTGAATGGCGAGTCGGTAGCTTGCTGTGCGGTCAGTAGGTGAAGAGGTTGACTTGTTCGTCGTCTGCAAGTGGGCGTTATGTGGGACAAGCCGCAGTCGTTCTTACCCTTGCAGTTGTGATTTGCTTGTCAAGAGTCACAGTGACCGAGAACGAATATGACATTCTAAGAAGCTTTTTTAAATACTTTCAATTGGCATTAAATATTTCAGAAACATTCTTCTGTTAGTTGGCTGCATGGCAGAGTGAGGAGAGAGTTTGAACGATGTTCGAAGGTCTTGGGTTCAACACCTGCCAGGAGCGCAAGGCTTCAACAAGACATTTTAATAAAAGCAATTGAAGATAAACATGAAAATTGAAGTACTAGACTTTTGTCTATTTACTCCAGATCCTCAGCAATGTGGTCTATGCTTGGATGTAACAATAAGAAGCAACAAAAACAAATTATGCAAAAGCAATTTTAACGGCGCGTATTTTACCTCTTTTGTCAGACGCATAACTTATCTTGACATCAAGTGATGAAACTAAATTCAGGCAAAATGTCACTGAGAAGTTTGACTTCAGTGTAACTTTAAATATGTCACGATACGATAATTTGAGTACTTGTTGCACATCTTCAATCAGTAGTGATGACAGTTACGAAGCAGAAATTAGCATTGATGTTTCGGACAATATCGGAAAACCTCGCATGGGACTCGGATCAACAGCGAATGAAAACATAGCATTGAGAAGGAATTATCGAGAATTGGAACATTTGTGGAAGACGCAGAAAGTATTGGGAGATGAAGAAACTTATGTTATAAAGTTGATCGAGCTGTACGAAAAAAGTGTGAAGGTATGTAGTAACATTAATCCGCAAGTACATTTTCACATCTCTTTGGTTGCCATTCCTGTGTTCTGTTGTTGTATTCTAGAATTTGTTATGCTCGAGTCTAGAACCTTGTTGCTTTGCGCTATTATATTTTCGTCCATAGACAGGCTGTTCAAAAAAATACTTAGAAATATCATAAAACGTGAAGATTTTGAGGTACAAGTTCATTGGTCTTCATTTTGTTTGACATAAAGTTTTTCAATCAAGAATGAGGCTTGGCTTTGCCTAAACCAAATTTGTTTCACACTTTGTTTTAACCTAAAACGTCTGTTGCAATAAATTCACCCGAAAAAATTAAAGAACTTTTATACTTCAGAGTAATTTCTACATGCATAATATCACTCAGACATCTTACACACAACATAAGGTACAACGAAATACACTTCAACAAACTTAAAGTTGTTGTTTTGATCCAAGTGATGATAACTTCAAAGCCTTTGCTTCTGAAGCAGTGGTGATCAATCTTTTTGTTCTAAACAGTAAAAGTGATGTATTTGGCTGTGTGAGGTCATTTCAGCCCAGTGGCGTAGCCAAGGGTGGGGTTTTGGGGGTTGCAACCCCCCCCCCCCCTTTGGCACGCGTGTGACGTCACGATATTGAGAATGATGCTTTCAGTCTAAAAAAAATTGCTTAATTTTAAACAAAATTGCATTAAAAGAGCAAGTTTTGCCAATACCAAACATCTCAGCCAGGAATTAGCAACAAGAAAACATAGAGACTTAGCTTTATTTCCGAAAAATGCCGAAGAAAACATGATCTTATCCTTTTGCTATGCCACCAGACACCACCATTTTACAGGAATATTCGTAACTACATTTTTGTTGAAAATGCTCTCAGAATGCACCAAATTCAAAGTAATTTTTCAAAATTTTCTGGGGGAGGGCCCCCCAGACCCCCCGCCGTTGGGTCGTTAAAACCCCCCCCTTTCAAAATTCCTGGCTACGCTACTGTTTCAGCCCTATCAAATCCATTTTGAACAGTTCCCTTTATTTTTAAATCGTCGTTATTTTCAAAGCTTTTATATAGTTATGAAAGTTTTTTCCACTGAATTTTGGTACTTAACCAAATTTAAATTTACAGAAAATATATTCACGCCAAGACTATACCTCAAAACTCTATTCAACGCTGGCTTTTTGTTGCTTGAGCGACACCCAACGGACTTGTTTTTCACACAACTATTTTTTTTTCGACAACAGATGACATTTAACACAGATGACTTTCTTTAGCTTATTGAATGCTTGAACAAAACGAAAATTTTATGCCGGTTCCTGAACGGGCTATGCGACATGAGCGTGCTTTACAAGCCTTATTGTCATCCTATAACTCTTAGTCTTCATCTTTGCAGCCACTTAGTCATGATAGCCTACATGCGATGCGATTTTTTCATGATTGCTTGTTGAAATTCTTTGGCAAACAGGTGAATTACAAGCGTTTAACAAAACGAGTCAGCCGAATCAGATCCCATCTCAGTGAAGACGAAATTAAAGAAATGGAAAACGATTTGAGAAAGAAAGAGTTTGCGGCCAAATACAGAATGCTTCTGCATAATCAGGTACCGTGTAGTTTGTAATAAAGTTACTTGAGAAATCCTCTGGTTTTGCAAAGTAAATTCTGTATCTAGCAGCATTGCAACAGCTTGAATCTAATTGTATACTAAAAAAAACTTTTCATTTCAGCTCCAACCCATCAACATTTTTTAATTAACGACTACAACTAGCCAGTTAAACTAGCAACAACTAGCAAGTAGAATTAGCTACAACTAGCTAGTTAAGCTAGTTAACAAATACAACTAGATGGAAATCAAGTAAATTTGTTGTTCGTGTTTGCTTCAGGAATCCCAGGAGTCGGTTGGTTTTGAACAAAACGAAAACCAACCAGTTCAATCCGGTTTCAGCCAGTCAGAAGAAGCTTTCAACCACGAAGAAATAGTTAGTAATCGCCCATTGGAAGTGATTGCAGAAGAAGTAGAAGAGCGATCTCTAATGGAAAAAGAAACTTCTCAGACAAATGTGATTGCAGTCAACAAGACTGAGGGAAGATTGGAATACGAAGATAACAATTTTAAACAGAGAAATAGAAAGAAAAGGTTTGACGATAACGATCTGTAAAGTTTTCTTTAAAGGGATACTTAAGGAAAAACCTGACTTGGCGATTTTCCACGTTCTTTCTGTTTAACATGCTACCATAAAACGATTTTCAATAAAATTTTGCCCCATTGCGGTCTGATCACCATTGCGCGCGTGCTTTTGTCAGAGCTTTTAAAACGAGATTGGGCTTGAGCAGCGAAGCGTGCGACTGTACAGTCTGCGTCACTAGAGACTAGCCAATCAGCTGATCTCGCAATAATTGTTACTGTGGGCGATTTGACTGTAGGCTATGTATGTATGTACATCAATACATCAAATTTCAACATCAAAACATCAGACAGTTTGCTCAAAACATCAGATGTGGTAACGTGGCTTTTGTTATTGCTGTCTTTTGTGACGTATTCTCGAGCAGTGTTTGCACTTTTGGTTATTTTGAAAAAAATGAAAATAAATGAAATATTGGACTTTGAGCCTTGCCAGCGCCATTGAAAACATTTTTTTTTCGGTAATTTTTCTTGAAATGTATTCTTGAATGTTCAGTTTACGCATTTTAATGCTTAATTCCCCTTTGAAATTTTCATTTAGTAGGCCTTTAATAACATCACCATAAAAACGAGAAATATTTTTTTAACAAATGCGCATGACAACAATTATCGTCCGAGACAGTCGCTCTTGCTGTTCGTAAGACAAGTATTGTCGTTTTCGCGATGGCAGCTATTCATGGTACTTTTAATTTCACTTTCCTCTATTCGCTTTGTCTGAACGGCGCTATGAAGAAATAGAGGAACATTGTTTCCAATGGCAATTGCTTCCTGACAGAAATATAATGCAGTAATAATGCGATTACGTCAGAAAACAATAGTCAAATATTGACCTAGCCGGAATAGTCAAAATGACAAAATGAAGCAAAAACTACAATAGAAAATTAAAACAAAACTTGTTCCCCTGTGGGCTGGGCACTCCTCAATACTCTGCAAAAGCAAGAAGGCGACGAAAACTGCTGAGAGCCGCTAAATTAAATGCGCATGGTAACTCGAGTTGCAAAAAAATAATTACGCACTTAACCGGTTAAAGCTTAAAAATTAAAACTCCAGAGTCTAGGCCTTTTCATATCAAATCATCATTTTGTTGTAAATTGATGGAAGTTTCTGTGAAGCTCGCAACTTTACCTGATTTTACAAGAAACAATTGCTTAGAGGCCCTAGACTTTAGGGCCTCTTAAGAAACATCTCTCTCTCTCAAACATCTCTCTCTCTCTCTCTCGGTCCACATCATTAACGGATACCTCAGTGTTCTTCTACCAACGTAAGTTAGAAAGGGGCAAATGTCTTTTAACATAAATTACAATGGTATCAAAACGTTGTGATAGTGTTAACACATACTTTATTGGAGGGGCAAAGATCAAATTTTTGGTAGACTATTGCCTTCCAAGCCCCTCCGCGGCTACATCCCTATTCGAATAGCCTCAGCTTCATTTCCTCAAAGCTTGGGCAGTAGAGAGATAACTAACTATTGGTTTAAAGAAGTCCAAAGCAAACACATTTTCTTGTACATTTTATCAGATAATTTGCTTGAAAATCTAAAGTTTTTGTTTACTCGTTTCTTAAATCGTTTTTTAAATTATGAATTATTTTCTGCTCTGCATCATTTTCAGCATCAGCCAAACTTTCCGCAGCCAAACTTGCCAACCAAAGTCGTCACGGTCGAATAGTTTTAGCAATAAGCCCCGTCCAGAGACCACAGCAAACATCAGCTCTGGTAAGAAAAGCAGCATAAAATGTTCTAAAATTTAAATGTGCAAACTAATGTAACCCTATTATCCTGTGTTGATGATTGTATCTTCAGCGAATATTTAAAATTGCAAGGACTAGTCCACGCTTTCAAAGCAAATTTTGACAACACTTTAACAACAAGCAGAAAGTTCACTCTATTACTGACAGTGGTTTAAAGCCCCTATTGCGTAGAGTAACTGCCAAGAACAATCCATCAAAGGCTTTGTCAGTCCGAAGATAAAGATTCAAAACCAACCAAGGCCAAAAATATTTACGCCAAGCTGTATTCCAATATCGCCTTCACTATCATTTTAAGAAGATAATGTTGACCGAATGGAATGAAGTTATTTTTTTGGTAAGATATTAAATATGGTTTAACTGCATCATACTGACTCATGATCACATTGGATGAGCTGAGTAATTTGGTAACATTGAAACGAAAGCTGAAAAGCAATGACAGAAAACAAAGTTTAGCTAATGAAAAACTGTGTATGGTTGTACACACAAATTGTTTGTAGCCTACCGTGTGCAAGTTATTTAGTTCCTGATCGATTTGATCATTTTTTTGCGTTGCAGTAAACTTCGCACGTTTCAAGAAAAGTATTTTTGCCAACAGAAAACAATGAAACACTCCAAGAGTTAATCCCAACTTTGGAAGGATTGTTGGACCAACTGCACAACATAAAACCTCACCAGTTTTACGAGAACCAGCGAAAATTAAAATTGTACGAGATTAGGCTTGTTGAAGAAGAGCTAAAAGGAAGAAGAGAAGACTTTTTCAAAAGTGTTGATGCAATTGTTAACTGGTACGATGTAGCATATAATCTTATTTGAACATTACTTTTGTTATTCTTGTAAAAAATTAATTGATCACAAACTTCGGTGTAGCCTAATACAAATTGATTTGAAGGACTGCATTGGTTAGCGAGTCACTTCTGGAACAAAGAAGCTTCAAGATCAAGCGGCGCTGGTTTGACTCTCGAGGTGTGCGCTTGAGCAATGCATTCTAAGGACTGCTCTCCATTCAGCGGCATCTAATGGATGGAATAGTTCCCCGGCACCAAGACTTCAACAATCGGAAACTTCACTAGCTGTCAATCTCGGTGACCGGGCCGCGTCAGTGATTCAAAAGCCTCTACAAGTATGCGAAACTGCCAGGATTAAGCTCTGCAAGAAGCTTTCCCAGTCCGAGGATAAAGATTCAATCAATCAATCAATCAATGAAACCTGACTGTAAACAAATAAATCATTTAATATTGAAAACAGTTGCTCCATTTTCAGATCAACTCAATTTCACTTCAAAACAAAAATATTAAGATTAACAGCGATTGGATACAAAAAAAGGAAATGTTATATATTGGTTTGTTTATCTAAACCAGGGATAGCAAACTACAGCCTACAGGCCATGCTTAGTGCGTTTCATTAATTATTTTGGCCGGTTCTATAATTGTTGAGAGCAGCAGGCGGCGAAAATAATTTGGATACAACTTGGAAGGAAAGAAGAAATGTATCTTTTTTCGATTGTCAAATTTTCAGAAAATGGGACTCTCAAACTAAAATAATTACTCACCCCTGATTTAAATTCTTAAGTCATAAATAGGGTCGCAAACCCCCCCTTTTTTAATTTGATAAATAGGAAGGGTGGTTTATTATTTTTATTTTAAAGATAGACGAAAATGCATTGTATTGCAATATTGCATCCTCAAACTTAGAGTTTAAAGTACTTTAATCGGACTAGAAGAAAAAAGACTTTTGTTTTTGCGTTTAGGGATAAGCCAGCCAAAGAAGAGAGTAAGGAAGAAGAAGTGGAAGAAGAAAAACCCCGGCAACGAAAAACGTCTTTTATGCGTTCTGTTTTGCGCAACTTCTCGATGGAACTTATGATGAAGACAATGCAGTATGGATGGACTGACTTGGGTCAGTGTCGCTACCTACGAACGAAAGGAGGTGATGACGACATAGATCCATCGGGCGCCAACACTTTAGCAAAAGATACTATGAAGGTAAATGATCGGTTAGATTTTGAGCAGAACAAGCTTCCATAGTTTTTTCACACTAAGGCAGTGACGGATTCTTGGGAGGGAGGGCACTTAGGCGATCGCTCTCTCCCTCTGAAGCACAGAAAAGTAACTTTAAACACCAGTAGACACCTTTCACGGTAGAGACCAGTTCAACACCCTGTCTGATCATATCACACACTTTACTAGAAATGGCACTAAATTTCATGTCTGCTTGTCACACAGCACAATGGTTTATTATGATAGTGTTGTACTTGGTTCCCTTTACATGACTGCAGTAAAACCGTCTGTCTAATCAAGCATTGCGACCAACGCATAAACTACAATATCTCTACAGTAATATCAAAATATTTCGTTTTTTTTTTTCACACAAGTTGTTTTATAAATCAATGCAAAATTACCCCAATTTTCTAAGCTGAGATTTCACTTAAGGTGTCTTTTTTACTTTCAGATAAATTTAGATCCACCTCCAGTTCATCAAGAACCGCTCAATGGGAAGCAACGCCCTGAACCAGGCTTTGATGAAAGTGGGAAAATGATAAGAACAGCCGACTTATTGGGACTTAAGTGAAAAAGTAGTCTTTGTGTGCTGCACCTTATTCGCCGAAAGGTAAAGACATTGCTAGTCAGATAGAGAAAAACTGAAGGATAAAAAACAAAACAAATGGTCTTTATAAGGAATCCTGTATTAATTCATTCTGCAAGTCAGTCGCTTTTTACATTGATTTAACGTCTGCAGACGTTGAATTAATGTAAAAATGAACGGTTTGCTGTCTGAGAAGTTGCCACTTAGAAACAGAGTTTCTTAGCGAAGGAGGTCGTCGCAGTTTCAATTGAATTAATGATGACTGATGATGATGAATTGAATTGATGATGGTGATGATGATGACAGCCGTTTTTTTTGTAGCCTAATATGCAGTCAGGTGGTTGAAGAGCTAGTCTGAAACCTGAATGGAGGTCAGTTAGACACACATCTAAAGCGAGCATTTGCGACTGCCAAAGTGATCTATTTGACAGAAAACTTGACAGAATGATTCACTTCGTGAGTTTTCTGTTCAGTTTTATCGAATTCCTCGAATACCGCATTTTTGTCAAATTTTTCGAATTCTCCATTTTTGTCACATTCGTTGAATTCTAAACGAAAAGCTTGATAAATTACAGTATAAACTTTCTTATTTTCCTACCCATTTTATCGAGCTTCTCAAATACTATGTAGCCTAGACCTACAATTTTGAATTCAGCGTAAAAGTTAAAATCGTCAACACACGACTTAGCACTAAAAGAGGCAACTTTTTACCTTCCTTCATCACAGCAACTTTAAACTTATCACTTGATACTTTATCTAACTCAGTTAGTGTCATTACTGACCGAATTTATGAAAGACAGCAAAAACGTTTGCGCGTGCTGTGTGAAACGACATCTGGTGTGGTTTGTGAGTTCGGGAAATCTCCTTGCGTCACCACAGTCACCAAGCTTTTCTAGTGTTGTGATAACTCTTGCGATTGTATTTTGCAGAGATGTACGTATACGCCGCATACTTGCGGCGTAGACTTTTTGTTTGCGCTAACGTTTGTTTGCGCTAACGCTTGCGGCCACATTTTTTTTGGATAGTTTGCGCTTGAGGCTACGCCGTAAAGTTTTCGCTTGAGGCTACGCCGTAAAGTTTTCGCTGTTTTTTAGGGCATAGCGTCAACGCATACTTTTTAATGTCTTTTTTTCGCTACAACACGCCAATACCTTCCAGCGCTGCAGTTGAAAGAATGTTTTCAATGGGCAAAGACATAATGGCACCAAAACACAGCAAAATGTCAGATGAACACTTTCAGATGCTTGTGTTTCTTTGTGGAAATTCAAAATAAAACTTGTTTGTTTCGAGTGGTTTATACCGTGTGAATGTTTGGTACCTAGCAAACAAAATGAGTTTACGCTAGTGTATGCGCTGACGCCGCCAATTTTTTTTACAAGTTGCGTTGACGCATACGGCGTATGATTTTTCGAACGTTTGCGTTAACACTGACGGAGTCAATATTTTTTATATACGCGTACATCACTGGTATTTTGATCAATAAAAAGTTGACCAACCAAAGATCTGAACCAGTGTTGCATGACTTTCATAGCTGACCAACAAAGAAAGATACCACTCTAGTATTTTGATAAATCATTTGTAATTTTCATAACATGAAACTCTTTGAAACGAGTAATTGCTATAAGCCACAAACAAGTGATTTTAAATAAACAAAACATATTGTTTGACAATGTTCATACAAACGTTAAATACTTTTCTTACGATAAAAATTAACCACTTTGATTAAAGCTAATTTTGCAGTTCAAATAAACAAATATACAAAAGAAATAAAAGTAATCTATCATGATAGGTTTGTACCTAAACGAATTTCTTCATAAAGAATTTGTTCCTTCAAAACAATTTGTTCCGAATATCTCACGCTGCAACTTCACAATAATAAAAAAATTGCCAATAACATGATCCTGCTTCTGGGCTTGCAAATCTGTGAAACTTTAATCTCATATCTCACTATGACACTGGAAATCATTATGCAATGAAGGTACAAGCAATCAATTGTTTATGCTGTGACAGGTGAAGTCATGAAGTGGTCGTAAACAAAATATCATTCTGGCCTAGACCGTCATATTATTACAAAGCGAAAGATACCATGAAGCATGCTCACTTTTGCAAATTTCATACAAACAAGTTTCCGAAATACGATTACAGAGTAAAGAATAAACAAAAGACGTGTATAAAATTGTTGCCACACATTGGTACAGACGTAAATTAAACTTATTGACAAGTTTATTAATTGGTATTCCAAAAGTTTATAATATGAACTGAATAATTATTATAATTTAATAATTTATCAATGCTCACACTGTAAACAATAGAATGTGTATAAGTTAAGCGATTAAATTCTCGTCCCAATTTTTATACAATTGACACAAAACCATGATGTTCAACCATCGTCATTGAAACCCAGACAGCAAATCGATTCTTTTTTTAGTTTGATTCAACGTTTGCAGACGTTGAATTTATGTTTGCAAGAACTGATTTGTTTGCTGATACTTCCCAAAGTGGCAGCAATTCAGAAGCAACTTCCATTGTCTTTTACGTTGATGTGTAAATTTTAAACGACAAAGTTATACTAACAGCGAAAAAAATTGAATACAATAATAGTTTAACTCAACTCAAAACTGCTTAACATGTAATTGGGGGTGCTGTATCTGACTGCTAGCTGGTGTGAGTTTCTATATGTATGGTTTTAAAAAATACACCTCATCTTGCATGTCACTGTGCATTAAAATAGTAAACTGCAAACGGCAAGTCAGCACCCCAGTCAAAAAAAACTATAGAAACCTCTAAGTGTATGACGTATCACAGACGTCATCTTTGGAAGCATCTCTTACGACTGAAGTGGGTTGTAAAACTGTTTAACCAGACCTACTGGAAATACTGTTTGAGACTTTAACGGTTTTAGTGAATAAACTGCAACAATAAAACATTCTAACCAGTGCATCTCTTAACCCTGCCATGTAGTACACCAACACAATGGGGGAAATTGAACTGTATAGAAGGCAAATAGCGTAAGGTAGGACGACCCCCAAGTAGCTGAGAGCATATTCTCTACTCACAGCATCGATCACGACGATGCTCATAACTGGTAAATTGAACAAGATGAAGAGAACTGACATCACAATTAACAGCTTGATGTTGTGATTGAGAGGAGGAAGGTTTCTGATGCAACATCTCTTTTGGCCCTCAACAGAAACCTGGTTTAAAATAAAACAAAATTATTTGTTTTTGTAACCAAAGGGACTGTTTAAGAAAATGTTTGTTTAATCATATACTGCATTGACTGCTGAGGTTTGATTTCTCAAGTCATCCGTAAATGCCAGCACAGAGTCCTCCAGAGTATTACAACCTAGGAAAGTGACCGAAATCAAATTATACGAATAACCATTTTGGCAGTCAACGCGTCAGATTAATCATATCAAAATATCCAGTGTCACTCTGGTATATCTTTCGACTACATGTTGTACATTTTCATAATAAGGTCGATGCAAATTATTTATTTCAAAAAAATTCTTCACAACCTTTTATATTTGCCTGGTCATTGTATGGCCATCGTAAAACGGCACCATCATAGTACTTACATGAAATCACAACACTAACACCCACCAAGGAGTGAGCTTTGCAGACGTTGAGGTGAGATCAAAATACTCTCTTTGCATGCTTGAAACCCACACGATAGTTTGCGAAAAGTTATATAAGTACTTACGTCACTTAGGCGTTGCTTGTTGATGCGTTGGTTGTCACTGATGTCATTGTTCGAGTCACTCACACCGACGTCATCTGCAAGAGGGCAGTTTATGACGTTATAGTTTAGGCTGAGGTCATCGTACAAGTTGTTAGTTACTGTATATGTTGGAAGGAAAGCGACGCTATCTGTCATTTCAGTATCTTTCTCAACGACTAACAGTCAAATCACCATACTCATGATTTGCACTTCTGTTGAGTGCATCATAGTCAATTAATTTAGTAATCATGCCTTCGTAGCTGAATGGTTTGCGTGCCAACGCAGCGTTCAAGTCGTCGGTCCGACACCCCTCTACAGCACACAGCTGTGACTCATTGAGATGAAGAATAATGGGAGCAGCTGCCTCGATGATTACATGTCTCTTTGCCTCTTTCAGCTATTTGCTGTGTTGACAAAATTGAAAAACTCGCATGACAAAATTGAAAAACTCACCTGATTTAGACAATTGTATTGTAGACACAGTTGATAGGCCCCTGAATCGAGGTGAAGACATTATGGCTTTGTATTTTCGGATTGTAGTTATGATCATGAAACCAATCCCTAACGTTTCTATTAGCCAGAAAACAGCTGACAAAAGCTTGAAGTCTTTTCTCAACGGGTTCATAATTCTCGAGCATTGATGGTGTATGTCTGCAATATTATTTTAGTTACTTTGAAATAAACTACAGGAAAACTACGTTTAGTTCGTATATAAAAAACATGAAAAGTATGTCTATATTTCAATTTCATATACATACACTACTTCAATTTTTTACAATTCATTGTGGCCTAGATTTTTTTACTTTGTTTAATTGTAAGGTTAGGCTTGATGGCGTCATTGATAGAGATTTAATTCTAAAATAAAGTTCGTTTGAAATCAGGTGGGCAAGGTAGGTGGATGTTGTCTATCACGTGATGAATTGAAACATTACGCTTGTTGAATACAAGAAATACTTTACAGTGTTACTGCCATTGATTATAATTATATTATTAAATTATTATCACAATATAATTTTATAATCCAGTGTAATTACTACAAAAATATAATTCAAATTTTAGAAAATATTCACCAGATCTGCATGGGTAAATCCCATCTCCATAGAAACCGGGCGTGCAAGCGCAATATTCCACGCAGCTCCATCCGGATGCACAGGCGATGCAGAGAATCGCAGGGATGATCCAGTTGAGGAAGATGATAGTCCACATTTTACGACGGTCGTGAATATTCGTGTTTCTCTTAACAACCTATTGAGAAGCAGGAACGGTTGAATAATAATTAGTCATAGAGACTAAGGTACCGAAACTGAGCTTGCAGTAGTCGCTGAGTTGCACGCTGCAGAAAACCTTTTTCATCTCAATGTTCAAACTGGTTTAAACTGGTTCCAAATGGTATTTTCACATAGATAATTATTAGTTTGATGCAAAAGTTGTTCAGTTTTTCATAAACTTTAAAGAGCGTTTTATAAAGCCTAACCGCGCAGCTTTCAGATGCTTTTGTACAATGTCAACATATGTGTATAAATTTAAATTTTATGAAATTGCCGCTTGCAAGGCCACTTTGGTAGCAGCAAGACAGTTTCACATCAACTTACAGAAGCAGTCGTTCTTCCAATGAAATAGGAGCTCTCCCGAATGCCATAAATTAGAGCCGAGATGCTTCCACTCATTGCAATAAACAAACCGACAATCATTCCAGCTCTAAATGCCCACCAACCCAACCAAGCCTCGTTATTTGCTCTGTTATAACAAACAAAAACAGTTTTTAATTTAAAAGATGCATTGCGTAATGCTAACCAATTAGAAGCAGATATAACTTTAAAGGGTGATGAATTCATAAATTAATATTTGTCCATTTCTTTACAAGTAAAAAGGCAACAACGCAGTAATGATCAACAAGTCGTAATCGCTTGTAAGATTCCTGAAAAGATTATTCTCATGGAAATTGCGGAAATAAACAACGCTCTGCAGAATGGCAATATATACCAGCAGGTATAATTGAGAGACGTGCGGGGAGAAGCAAATAAGGCTTAGACGGGACGCAACTTTCCAAAGGGTACCATTAAAAAATCCCCTTTGAACTTTGTTTGGTAATTACAGAAGAAGCGCGGAGGAACAAACTGCTGACCATGTCGTTCTCGAATGTCCGATCTATAAGGCACCAAATGGAACGCATGGTATAGCAACGCTGGACGAAGCTACACTCACCTGGCTCTCCATCACCTGCCCTGAAATTTGATTTGATCTAGTCTCAAACGAAAAAAGAACAGAAGAAAAAAGGGCAATAGCAGTGGTGGGAATCGAACCCACGTCAATGTAATGACTACCACCATCCTAACCCTCTGCACCAAAGCAGCCTATGGCAAACCGATGACTTAATTCAGCTAGGAATTACGTTTTCCTTTGTTGCTCAAAGGGGATTTTTTAATGGTACCTTTTGGAAAGTTGCAGACGGGACATCGCCACATTTTGATCTCAAATTCAGCATTTTTAACACTAAAGTGTAGCATACAAAGAAAGTCTAGATTTTACTTTAGCTTGCAGCGGGTCACGGTTTGCGCCGTGTTCTTCCATAAAAATTCTTACCCAGCGAATGAGACCGTTTTCATTTTGATTCAAAGTTAGCAGATGTTGATTCAATGGAAAATGGACTAAATTGCTGGATGGCTTATGCCCCTGGCGGTGACTAAAGCCTGGTCTACACTACAAGCCCGAAAAGCGCAAACGCCTGCCTTGTCCAGCCTCGACTGACTAAAAACTGTCTACACTGGCAAATTTGATCTTGCGACCGTGTGCGTTCAAGCGCTAACAATGTCACTTTCTGCTTGGTTAAGTCAACTGGCTGGAAATTCGCCTTCAATTGATTTATACTTATCAATCAAACGCATCCATCGCTGTACTGACACAGTGTAATAGGTCAACTGAAAATAATCTAGAATAGTATTGTAGACTAGAGCTATCCTATAACTTGTACAGTTGAACACTGCAATCAATGCAAAGCTAGCAGGTAGGCCAACCCAAGTTTGACCAAAAGCCTGGTGAAGTGCTACCTGAACCTGACCAACAACTAAAGATAGTTTGAATTCGTCTAACTAAGAGGTAGGACCACCATACTAGCTGGAAGGCCAACTTTAATCATACCAAAAGCCTAGTGAAGTGCCACCTTAACCAAACTAACAGTTAAGTAGGCCTATGTAAGACTTTTTTAAACTTAACCTTTTAATTTTTATCTACACACACCAACTAACCTATTAACTGAAACAGAGTACCATCTTTCCAGAAAACTGAAACTGCCTTTCCACCAAAGTCCCGCAAAATGCCAAGACCTGAGCTCAAACTAAATTCTGCGCCAGAACCTTGGTCAAGCGAATCTCTCCAGAGCGTAAAAAAAGCTCGCGATGACCAGACATTTTCAGGCCGACGGCGGCGCTGTTGCCGAGAGAAGCTTTGTGTTAAATAAACAAAGAATGCGCCACGCTCAGCTCAAAATATTTTGTAGTGTAGACCAGGCTTAAGCCATGACTGTCAATCGCCCCAGACGGCAGAATCTTTCTTTTCATTGATTCAATGTCTAACGATGCAAAAATGATGGATTTTGCTGCCTGGGGCACTGAGGCAAGCGAATTAACTGATCATACAAAGCAATTACTGGAAAGGTTCCTTTGCTCCCCAGTTCCTTTCAAATACCAAGACAAGGCTCAGCAACTCGTAGAAGGAGAATATCCCGAACAGAAGATTTGCTGCCAACGTATTGATGACGTAAACATACACGAAATTGTGACGTAACTTTTGTCTGCTGTTAACCACTGCCACTATGACAACAACGTTGATGATAATCTGAAAAAAGTTAGAAATTCTTATTTTTACTCTTTTGAGCTCAAAATTGGTTGCGAGCATAAAAACCCAACCACTAAACTCAACACTCAACACAATTAAAACTTTTTTCACGTTTAAACTTAAAAAAGCCAGGAATTTAGACACCACAGCTACCTTTTTTTCAAGGTTGCTCAAAAGTGTAAATTGACTTGCAATTTTTACGACAAAACACTCAAACCACCTTAAAAATTGAAGAGGTTTTGACGCCGTTTCAGTTCATTCACTATCGTGCATTTGCTCCCTCAGGTTGGAAATCAAAAGATAATAATAAACATGATCTTACCTGGAATATTGGAATAAAAGCAAAATAGAGCATTCCATAGTTCTTTCCAGGGTGACACTGGTATCTGGCAGTACTTGGGTCGGTGGAGTTCCAAGATGCGGAATCATTCATTTTTAGTAAAAGTTTTTACCTAACTTTAAAAAATTTCTAAAAACGGAATGGTTTCATATACAACATTGAAATTTCAAGATAGAGTTTAAATCAATCTTGTCTGTCCTGATAGCTTGATGAAGATCTGAGTTTGCCAACGGATAAACTGCAAGATAAAGTATTTGTGCTTCTACTTTTGGCGCCTGCGAGTGAGCAGCACTACTAGGACAGTGTTCAAGAAATAGCTTTCAGCTGTACCCAACTACATTACGAAGTTATGACAAGACAAAGAGTCTGAATATAATACATACGACGCTTGAAGAACATTCTGTTTTTGGTAACTTTTTTCCAAACAATTTCTTGATTTGCAGCTGCTTACCTTAAAACCATCGGAATCAGTTCAGCCTTCTCTTGATTTTTTTTCAAACTAGCTCGATAGAAAATAGTAAAATAGTCTCGGGAGAGAGTTTGCTTTCTTGTACCAAAGACAGGCAAGACACGACAGTAATATTTTCAGATTCCTGACGAGGGCTTAAGTTAAACCGAAAACGTTTGACTGTTATAACTACTTGTAAATGTGTAAAATATATTGTTATAATGCTCAACCCTGTTGTATTGTTGTGTCTTGCCTGTCTTTGGTACAAAAAATAAAATAAATGTATAAGAACTCATCACAAATATTTTCTTCACAATGTAGCCATTCAATAGCATCTTTTTTGTGACAAATGTATGTCGTTTGCAAGCACTTGCGAACTTATTCCTTTATGGCTACTTTATTAGAATTACGTACCTTTATTTTGTTATACATGTTAGACACTTTCCTTCCCACGCATAAAGTGCATGTCCGCTGCACACGATTGATGAGCAAAACAAAGCGCCTGTTATGTCATGCACAGAAGATTTTGACAATATAAATTTCTAACAGTCAGATAAGTAAGCCAACAAGTCCGACTTTTGTGCATTGATTCAACATCTGCTGACATTAAACCAGTGGTGGATGAGTATCTCCAAAACTACTTGTTACACTAAGCCAGGGGTGCGCAAATAGTGGGTTGCGACTCAGATTTGGGTCGCGAGACTATCCACTGTGGGTCGCAAAACAGTTTAAACTTACTATCAATATAACACGTTTGCAAAACATAAATACAATCATACACTTTCTAATGTGATAAGTTTCATACAATTTTACTACAAGAAAATTTATACTTTTAATGGCAGTAGCCTTGTCCCCGCTTATTAAGCTTGCGGTTAATAGATCCACCCGCTTAATAAGACCAATTTGGTCCATTCCGGAATTACTGAAAATATATTAATGGCAGAGAATCGTCCCTCGCTTAATAAGCCCAAAACTGTCCGGTCAGGATGTGCGTTTAATAAGCGGAGAGGAGCGTCTTGAAATTGATATTAAATTGCAAAGTATTTTGAGCAAAATCATATGCTTCGGAAACGTTTAGGTCTCGAAAAATTAAAAGTATTGTTTTTTTATTGGTAGTGCCCACAAGTATTTGCGTACTCTTGTACTAGGCTACAGTATACCTGTTCTGGTACATTGTTAGTATCGTAATAACTAATAAGAATCAAAAGTTGGTGATTAATATCAAATTTATTGTATTTGGATTCTAAGACATGCAAAAAAAACCTAACCAAACATTATTCGCTGCCAATGTGTTCTGCACTGATATATTTCATCAGCTTGTTCAAGTTTCAAATAGCCTAAATATATTGAAAACCATTGTCTGCCAACACGAGATTTTAATCTTTGTTGCAGCAATTCGCTTTATTTCAAATTCCAACTTTGACGAAGCATTCAAGCAACGTCTATATTTTAAAAATACAACCGAAAATTTTGGCTTATCACGTTTGCGGCAGTTTGCAACTCTAGTTCAAACATGTTTTTAGTTCCTTATTAGCACGTGCCATGTTTCAACCAATAAACAAACATCCGCAGTCAAGTAAAATCCAGCGAATTGCAACACAACGCGTCATATTGACGTTTCACAGCAAGGTCAAGTTAATCACGTGCCTGTGTGATGTCATAACAACTCAATTGACAAGTGTAACAATAAAATGATGAAAACAAATTTTCATCCTACAATAATTGATTGATGCAAATGCAATCATCATTAAGTCACTTTGGGTAACAAATTGAGCTTTTTGCATCACTTCAACATTTGCCTGCTTAGAAACAACGTAGCCTCAAAATTTGTATATTGTCATCAATAACGACGCTGTATCACACATGTACAACTTTGATGCCTGCAGCGTGTCAAGAGCTTGTTGCAAGTACAGTATCCGGTACATCTGGATCCTGTAGGCTACTAAGATATCTTGCAATGGGGATGGCTGAAGTTAGGGTTGCTCACTGAAAACTGAAGTTTAAAACTTAGTGCTACCATGCTGCAGTGCAGCTCAATCGCATGCTGCTATAGCCAGGTGTAGCATAAATGAGCTGTCTATACATGTACAAAATGTGAATCATTCTGTGTATCGCTAGAATAAATGTATGGAAATATGTGATGATGTGTTTGTTTTTACTATTTAAGGGATACAGTGGTAATGCAGCAGGAGAGCCAAAGGAAACTGTTTTGCAATTTTGCAGATTTTTGATTTCTACGAAAAACCTTCAGCCTTCCGCGTCGCAAGAAAAATCAGTACAGCGAATCTTCCTGATATTCCACCGCCACTATACTGCATGTGCATACTAAAGCTCACTGGTCGTTCTATTGTTTAGTAATAATACGCCTGTGACGAAACAATGCACGGTTTTCATCAAAGCTGCATACTGTAGTTTCGTAATTTCCTTTCATTTGAAAAGCATTAAGCTCTATCGGCTCTATTTTTGGAAGCAATTAGTTTATTGTAACTATTAACGTTCCAAGCACTAACTGAAGGGATCATTGTCTTCATGGCAGTTGCTATAGTTACCTATAGTCACCGCCTTTCTATGTTTCACTTGCTTTGATACGTCACATAACTTTCAGACTAATACAACTTGGCTAAAAAGGCCCCGGTTTGGTGAACAGATAACTCAACTGGATAAATAACAAATAAAGAAACAGGAGCAAATGGATTGAATAACACGCTTGTTTAAAAATAAATTTTCTTTTGGGTTGAAATGAAATGAGAAAAAAATCGAAAAAAAATTACTAGATTTATTATTTCTCGTCATTAACAAGCCTAGAACAACAAAAGTAGCAATTGCAATCGATATAGGCTACCTCCGACGCATCACTTTAAAAACGAGAAAGTGTATCAACAGTTTGTAAAATTTAAGACGTGTTGTTTGATCAGCAAAGTAGAGGAGCCTTCGTATATTTCTCACAAGCACAGTCGCACATCAAGCATGATGCTGTAAACACTTGCTATGTTATGTAATATGTCTTAAAACAAACTATTTCCATAAGCAGTCTTGACTAATTTATTCTTTATAGCGTACACTGCCTACTGAAGTAGGCTACAGACACTCAGTGGCCTACTGCATTGATGCACATCTACACGGCTTGCAGTTTTCGTGACTAGTAATATGTACTGTAGAAAGTTCGATCTATCCATATGGACGAAATACTTGTCTACTGCTGTCATCTCTTGCTACAAACGGCTGCTAAGAAACAGCTTTCCTGACTTTGTTTTGATTTTTTTTTTCGGCAATAATTGATGAAAAAGAAATATTCTTCTTAAGTGTATAACGATCATTATACCACGCTGTGCTCTCACAGCATGGGTCTGCAACAAAAAATACAAATTGGTACAGAAAGAAGGAACTCGTGTTTATGAGGCCAATTATGGTGCAATGGTGAAAAGAAACGTCATTTTCAATGTGACCGCTCAGCTGAACCGAACTCAACTTTAGCACTCGTGATGGTTGAAACCATGAAAAAAACAAAACTTACTTTCACAAAGTTTCAATAATTTTTGGGCCCAAATTTTTCTCATGCGCTCTAGTTATTTCAACATAAACAAAGCAAACATAGTTTGGCAAAGTCAAAGAATTTGAATGAATGCAACGTTATAAGGTGATGCATTTCCTGTGTGGGTTGAATAGCCGCATTCTACTGCATTGAAAGGTAACAAACTGCAAAGACTAAAGCTCATTATGAAAGTAGTTGGCAGTAAATATTTTTTTTTACATTGATTCAACGTTATTTTCATCAAAATGTTGAATCAATGTAAAAAATACGGATTTTGCTGGAATTATCAGATAATAGACTCTATTTATAGAATAGAGCATTAGCAATAAGCATGGAGCATATTTTATGACGCCACAAACATAAAAAGTCAAATGGCACTACAGGCCTCAACATTGTTGCATGTCAACACAGATACAAATAAATGAAGCGGCTTATTTCTCGCGGAAGTCTGCGAAAACCGAAACAGTTTAGTTTTCTCAATCACTAAAAAACCCATATCAGGTTGGTTTTCATGTTATGACAGAATGTTTTAAGGGATTTTTAAAATCTCATATTCAAGAAAGCGCTTATTGGTCTACCAACACACAAAACACTTCGATTGTTTTCAAAATTTAGCATACCGCAAAACATTGTTTGAAAAGAAACGGGTGCATAAAAAATATCAAACGTTATGAAAAAATAAATTCCCACCGTCAGCAAATCAATCAATTTTCACATTGACTCGATGTCTGAAGACGTAAAAACTGATTTGCTGATTGAGTAATTATCCCGATGAGCTGTTAATCAAGAGCTGCTTTTAGTCACGTGTTCCGATCCACTATTGTGACATGCCTCAACTTCGTAGCGGATATGTTGTTGTTGAGAGTTCATTGTGACAATTTGTTTTTCAGTTACTTGCTTTCCCAATCTGATCTCTGAGTTAACCGCTTTGTGTTGCATCTATATTAGATGCGGGGGAGGGTGACTACTCTTCATACATAGCTGGTCGACTTTTGCTGTTTTGTGTCACATGGCTATTCCTGTAAAGGCCCAACCTGCGCACCAACACACCAAACTGCATGTCACTGCACGAGATTTATCGAAAACCAAACAAAAAAATGATTTGAGAACTTCTTCTGCGATGCCAACAAAGGATTTGTGGGTTTTAATTGGTTACGTCATTCCTTTTTTGAAACCATAATCGAGAGATTTCCAAACATTATTTGCCGTCGAGAGGCACACGCTTGATAGCGCAGTTAGGAACGTAGATAACATGAGGAAAGAGAACTACCAAACCATTAGAAATCGAAGCAAATGCTATCATCTCTCTTTCCAGGGGCGGATCCAGCAAGCACTTTTAAGGGGGGGGGGGCAATTTTAACAAAACACAATGATGTGTAAATCTACATAAATCTAATCTCGCAAAAACACCGTAAATACAGTTACTTTTCTATGTTTTAGGGAAGCGATTGCTCTAACTTCCCTCTTGGATCCACCACTGTCTCTTTCCGCATACATTTGTGTCATAAACTGCATGACATCACATCAAAATTTGAACATTCAGCTCTTTTTTCAAAGTTTGCTTTCTTTAACACAAATCTGAAAAACGTTTGGCTGCATAGAGAAAGATTTTGTTGCTCACAAGTCATTCATAATTCAATTTAATGACAAATGCGTATGAAGAGATACATTCATGACTAATACTAGCTGCCAGGAAACATAAGCACTCCACGCGTACAAACCCACACAGATTGATTAGTACGCTAAAGTGACGCATAATTAAGTTCTTTCAGTAAACACCTTTTATACAAGAAATTGAATTACAGCATAAAATGCACCTTAACACGATTCTATAAATGATATGAACCTTAACAGGGCCGTTGAGTGGATACTTTGGGAAATTGGGTCCGCTACCAACCAGCGGATCGAACCCTCAAACAAGACACATCTAAAAAATGGAAGACATTAAGTCTAAGAAGGGGAATCACTCGATATTTTATCAAGAAATGACGGCGTATCGAATCACGTTTATGTGGTCTGAAGCCGATAACCGCTCAGCAATGCTATGGAATCCAGGCATCAAAACCACTCATTTTTACATTGATTCATGTGAAAATGGCTGATTTTGCTGTCTGGGAATCTGCAGAAGCAAAACGAGCCTGGTTTCTTAAAAAAACATTTCAATCATTCATTTGCTTACTAAAATTTGTAAATTAACTCTTCCATTTTACATAGTAGAATTGCTTTCAAAATAGAAGATATTTTCTTTACTAAAATTGCAGACCGCTGTTTACGGATAACTGACAAAAACCACAGTCGGCTATTGAATGAATATCTACAAATTAACTTATTTAAGTTGAAATTATTTTGGCTGCGTTAGTAACTGGCTAATTTTTCGCGAAATCAAACTGTAGACCATGTTATTCTTAGGTGCCCCATCCACAAAGCACCAAATGAAATGCATGGTACAGGAGCACTAGTCAAGGTAGCCTACTCTGATCTGAAATTTGAAAAATCTGTCTGTATAATGCCGCAATTCTGTAAAGCCAAGTTTTGTTTGAGAAAAATTTAAAAGTGTTAAAATAGCACATTGGAACACGTTTTACCTGCTCGCATTTTGAAAGGTTATAACTGTATAATTTTAAAAATGTCACAAAATATCAATTGTAGCTTGGTCTACCGACATTGTGTAATGTGTAAGTTATTCTGAGCGTACAAATGAATACAAATAAAATAAAACCGTATGCTTTCATAGAACTCTGCAATTCTAAGTAAGCATTTAAATATCAGTATGTCTGGTACGTTAAAGAACGCATCATCCCATTGAAGAAATTTATTCTTTCTTTTTTAAATTAAATAAAAATGAATAAGAATACCAACTGCGGTAATATTAATGTTTTCACGCAAACTCCAATGACTTGGCAATATTGATAAAAGTTTATAAGAATTCTGTAAACAAATTATAAATAGAAACAAATGGTTTACACAAAAGGTAAAAAGTGGCTGTATCAGCCAATTTTATTGGGTTTTTATTAATTCTCGAACAGCTTTATTTGGGAAAAAAAAAACTTTTAATCCTTACGCTTTTCTTATATTGATCCAGACAGCAAAATCCGTCATTTAACATTGATTTAAAGTCCGCAGACGTCAATGTAAAAATGACGGATTTTGCTGTCTGGACAGTATTTTGCACCTGAAATGTTTTAGTAAGTTATACCTAAGGTAATTATTTATCTGCTGGGAGTTAGCCACTGTATAAATTTTCATCAACAGGATAGAAACAGCTTGCTTGCTTGTTGTTTTTCACTTTTGTAGCAGTGGGAACGGATAGAGTCATTGGCTTTCCGATAATGCAAACCTGGTTCGACACCCGGCTTCAGTTGCTTTTTGATAAACATCGCTTACTTCTATCCAGGGTATAATAAATTGGGTGGGCGAAATTTCTGAAGGAAAGGAGGCTGAAAGAAACCACCTGGCCGCCCTACTCTCGCCAGGGCCGAAGGCCGTATAATGAGAACCTTGTCTTCTCTTTCCTAAAAGCTCAGCAACTGAGTACCCTACTACTGCTTAGTTGTTTTTGAAGCTTCTTAATCGTGAGCAATGCGTAATCCCAAAAAACATCTTGGTCGTGTTCTTTCTTTTACAATCACTCGAAGAAGACACATTTATCATACTTTTATAGAGCTACTCGATGTTTTTGGCAACATATAGGCAATCAGAGAGCAGTTTGAGGGTGTAATCTTTTAGAAGACGACAATTTTCCACCACTATACTTTTGTTGTATACGTTCTTAATTGTGACGTATACAATTTGGATACTTTTACTCCAATATCAATTTTATCTCTTTTATCTGTCTATCCTTTGATACCTTATCTAGAAACCGTTTGTCTCATTTTTATTTTGTTCAATTTGTCTGCAAGGCTTTGATTAATTGAAACCGTTTCCATTAGTTTTAGACGAAAGGTTTGCCATTCAAATTCAAGTTCAATAATGACGCATTCTTTTTACTCATTTTATTTCAATCCTTTTATTTCTCGTATTGTTACATGAAATAGTGATTTGTTACATTTCGCAGATCTTTCCAAATTTTGTTAACTTTTGGAAAAGGTCTGAATGATATTGTCTAAAAATATTGTTTTAAAATCTTTTTTATTGTCCTTCCCGGGTGAGAAATTGGGTTTTAACATCGACTGGCTTTAAAAAATAAAGTCAATTTGACCCAGCCGCTTTCTAACTCTGATTGATCGCTTTTAACTTAGTTACCCTTTTTTTCTTTTTTTGCTGCTTTCTCAAGCCAATAAAAACCGTCTATATTTTTATGAGTCGGCAAAAAGTAAAAAAAATCTTCAAAAATTTCAGTCATACAGTGGCAGTAGCCAGGGCGTAGAAAGGCTAAGGAGCAATTGCCCCCTCGGCCGAAATATTTTAAATGCATATTTTACATTCTGTTACAGCATCATTTGACAAAGGTTTATTTCGGTTTTAGGCTGAAAGTATTCTCGTATTTTCGTATTCTAGTGTTCTCGCTGAAAGTATGCACAGTTTTGTGTTACTTTTTTTTCAAATTTTTCTAGGGAAGACCCCTCACACTCTGCTCAGTGCTTCGCTTTTGCTGACTCGTTTCCGGGCTTCCTACAATGTTCAATAATACTTGTATGCCCCCCCCCCCCCGAGAAAGCTTTTGCTGGCTACGCTTCTGGCAAAATCTGCAAAATGTAACAGATCAGACTAGACCTTCAGGTAGTCATGAACATTGGACATTCTTCAGCCACTACTTGGTATCCTTGTCAGTGGGCACCAGGCTTTCCACAACATGCAGATTACAGATGTCCTATGCAGTTGGCAATCTTTGATTGTATGGACGAAGCCCCTAGCTCCTTGGATAATCACAAAAAATTGCTTTTCCCTAATGGAAATCTGTTTAAAAAGGCCCTAAAATGTGGCAATGAGGTTATTCTTCCAGAAGCCCGAGGTCCACCTTCAACACCCACAAGGTCCGGATTCGGACCGCGGTCCGCCTGTTGAGTAGCCCTGCCCTAACCCAACATATCTGCACCAAAGCGACTTAGACGAGTCAGCAATCGGTTGTGAGTGGCCAAATTGTTAAATTTACTGCAACGCAGTTTAAAGAACGGCAAAAATGCTTATCTGTTAGCTTAGCTGGCAAAAGTTGTTTTTTAAACTCATTCAACGACGTCAAGCAGTGAAGGGCAGTTTTGCAAGCTGGCAATTTGCTAAATGTTCGAACAACATCACAATAAAGTGATACAATATTTGTAAAAAGATAACAGCAGCATTACCAGAATGGCAATACAAAATGTTAATGACTAAATGTCTGCAAACGACCTTTGACCTTTGAATGCTACACCTCTAAATGAGTTTGCTGTGGTGCGACTGAAGACGAAGAACTTTCTAGCCTATCTATTTTTAATTGTAAGGTCACCTCTTGCATCAAATTAACTTTTCTTTTAAAAGTGCATGCAATCTGAAACGCAATTTAGCGATTGCACCAATTTCAAACGACACTTTGAGAAAAGAAACAATTTATGAACTTATTGACTGGGTGATGAGGCAGCTGACAGATGTCGATAGTCGTATTAGATTTATTAACATTTGCTACGGAATAATAGCACGCTATGGTAAAGTTTTGCTCCAAATAAACGATTAAAGTTTATTTTATTTTACCAAGAAGTTTGTGGGAAGGGTGAAAAGTCAAAAGAAAACTTGTTACAAAGAAAGCCAATTCATTGTCATAGTAGATCTTCACAAGCAACCCACACAGCAAAATCCGTCGTTCTAACGTTGATTCAATGTCTACATCAACATCGACGTCAACGTCAGTAGAAATTGAATCAAAGTAAAAATGACGGATTTGGTTATTTGGGTAGCAACACATCACCAAGTTATTAACAATTATTGACGTCTGTTTTAGTTGCTTAAGAATAGTTAATAAGTTTATAGGTTTAAAATGCCAATATTTTGTCTTATTAAAATTTATTTCAAAAGCATGTATTTTTTGTGTAGCCAAGCCTATATGGCTTTGATCTCCAGAAAACCTTAAAAGTCTCTTCCACTCTTGTTTGGATCTTCAGAAGGTTCTTATTCAAATAAAACTTTTTGTGTATTTTTAAGCAGTTATAAATACTGAAAATATTTCTGCTAGGTACAGTTTAAATATTAATATATGACAATATCATGCAATAGAAGTAGAATTTTCGATCAGTGTAAAGATCAATAATAGGCTAAGATGTTGCGACCGTGCCTTATTTTAAACTAATTGTCCTGCTTTGCAGTGGCGTAGTTTGTTTGTTTGTTAGTTTGTTTGTTATATCTTTATCCTGCATTGCGAGAAAGCGGACTTGAGCGCTATGCATCGGTGTACGCCTTCTAACGTACACCTGACCCACGCTGCAGCCGACGGCAATGTCTGTTTCCGGTTGTCTACTCTACTTATGACTTAAATTTGGTACTACCCATTACTCGAAATCGATCACTGGGTAGAGGCAATTATCGTAAAGTTTCTTGCCCAGAGAAACAACAGCAAGTGCGGGTGGCTGGAGTCGAACATGCAGGCTCTCGACTGCGAGCCCAACGCGCTAACCACTTGGCCACTGCTGCCGATGAAATTTTGGGGTTTTGGGGGCTACAACCCTCCCTTTGGCACGCGTGTGACGTCACGATATTGGAAATGATGCTTTCAGTCTAAAAACAAATTGCCTAATTTTAAACAAAACTGCATTAAAAGACCGAGTTTTGCCAATACCAAACATTCAAACATCTCAGCCTGGAATTAGCAACAAGAAAACATAGAGACTTAGCCTTATTTCCGAAAAATGCCGAAGAAAACATGATCTTATCCTTTTGCTATGCCACCGGACAGCACCATATTCATACCTACATTTTTGTTGAAAATACTCTAAGAATGCACCAAATTCAAAGTAATTTTTCAAATTTTTCTGGGGGAAGCCCCCCAGACCCCCCGCCGCTGGGTCGTCAAAACCCCCCCTTTCTAAATTCATGGCTACGCTATTGCTGCTTTGGTATCATGCACGCTATAATGTCAGCGCTTTGTCGCTTCTATATTTTTCTGGACCTCTGCTATGTTTGTCATATATTGTTTTTTTCGTTGTGATAGTTACAAATAAAAACAAACTAAACTGAACTTTGACGCGCTTATACTAGCAATGAAAAATTTATTAAATTGAGAACTAAAATTTGTTTTGTAAAATCTCTTCAAAAAAAAAACAAAATGAAAAAAAAACTGACATTTTCGTTACTTCCAATCAAAAGTGTGCAAACTGTAGGCTACATATAAAACTGGAAAGCTATAATTAAAAACAAAAAAATTTTCTCTGCAGAAAAATAAAACATGATCGCAAGTAACGGCTCAGTAACTGACTGCGAGCCTGGGCTTCTCTCCTGTGTTCGTGTTTTGTCATTTCTGTCTTTCTTTCTAGACCTCTGCCATGTTTGACATGCGTGTTTTGCTGTGGTGGTCAGATGTTAAAACAAATTGAACAGCAGACCTATTATATTCAAATTTGATTAAACTTGTTTTTCAAAAAAAAATTTTTATTTTTTCGCCTGGCTTGGGAGGGTACATTAATATTCATAGTATGTGACGTCAATAAGATCGTATCACACTCATCTATCAAACTAACGAAAACAAAGACCCACTGACAAAAAATATCAATCGAAAATAAAACAAAAATCAACAAACAATGAGATAATAAACAAACAAAACATTATAAATATTATGTCTTTGGCAGGGCACTTAAAGACATGCCTGAAGGTGAACACGAAGATTGACTTCCTTGCCTTCCCGTCCACTTAATTTCAATCTTCAACCACCGGGTGTAAGCCTGGATACGACAATACTGTGGGAAAGTTGTATATATGAAGTGTAGTTGTAATAATTTATGGTTAGTTACACTAACACTAACAGTTGATTATTCACGGATTAAACTAATTCTTGAGTAACTAATCAGAAAGTTAATTTAATCTATCGCTTAAATAGACCGCTGTTGGCGCATTCAACAAATTGCTTTGTTGGTGTGGATTAGCCTTCTGAAGTCGCCATTAGTGGGCTCAGGATAGCTTCTGTGGATTTTCCAAAAGATATTGCACAAGTCCCATCACAATTTTTAAAATTTTTGATCAAGGTATAGTCGTGTTATTGCTAATAAACCATGCAGCTAAACATGTTATGAAACATCATTCCGCCAAACGCCATGCTGACGTGACTTTGATATCAAAACAAACGAACCGTTCTCAACTTCTGCGTGAAGGAGAAGACAAAGCAAAATAAAGATAGGACATACTTTATCCATACATGTTCTCCCAAACGCCAATCTTACGTTTTTTACTAAACCAGAACAAATCATTGTCAACTTATATCCTCAATCTGCAACTACAACCATAAAACTTACAGCCCTTCAAATAGGGCCCGTGATCAGAGATTCGGAGTGAAGAAAATGTTACACCAAAGCAATAGATAAACCACACTTTCACTATACATGCAGGCAGTTATTCGCTGTTGTGAGAGTGGTAAAAGAGAGAGTTTTGTATCTTTTTCGGGGTAAAGATAGGTTTGCGAGGAAAAATACCGGTGATAGAAGTAAGGATTAAAATGAACAAAATGCGATTGTTGAAAAATGTCATGTATTTGAGACTTTAGCTTTACTGAAACGATAGCAGCAAAAACAAACAGAATCGGTCAAACACTTTTACTAATGCTTTATCTCACTAGAAAAGAAAGAAGTTGAACACCAATGATTGAAAGAAAAGCAATTAAAACATTATTATCAAAAAAACCTAATTAACTTTTTTTTGAATGGGTCATTCATTTTCTCGTTTGAAATAACGTAAACAAAAAATATTTGTAATTAAAGTCTTTTGAACATGCACCTGCTAACTTCACTAATAATCTTTCATGCTTTTGTTTAGAAATAACGTGGATAAAAATAAAAACAACTTATTCCCATTACCTTTTGACTTTGCAAAAGAAATGCGTGTGATCTTATGCAAATTCGATGCTTCCACCAAAATTTAAAATAAATGTCAAATTTATTGTTACGTCTTTTGGCAAAACTTTGTGAGGTCAGCTGATGGCCACCACCTTACAAAAGTTACTATATTAGGAAAGATAATTCGTAATATCCCCAAAACAAAACCAACTTGTCTAGTCTTACAAGTAGCCTACGTCGCACCTGAACAAGTGTAATTAAAGATATGAAGTTTGATACTTGAGCATCAGAAAGTTTGGATGTTTCTCGAGATACTTTTTTAGCTATAATTGCAATGTTCATCCAATGAATCAAAAAGAAAAATCAAAGCCAATTTAAAAAATTTCTGTTTCACTGAGGTTTCACATCCTTAGAGTTAATAACCAGATGAACTACATATAGAGCAGCTATGTGGTCAAAAAACAGCAAAACGCAGCCGCAAAGGGCGTCGTAGTTTTTGCCTAAGTATGTAAGTTTACAGCTTTTCGTACTAGCTCTTGCCCTAAACAGCTGACGTGTAATTTTTACATCACTTCAAAGTAAAACTTGAGTTTGAATTACTCAGACAACTTCTCTTTCTTCATCTATTTTTAATACAATTGGGGTAGAGAGGTAACTTTTTTAAACCATAAACAGACATAACCCAGCAACAACACTACATTTAACATTTTAAAAACAAAAAACAAAACAATAAGCGAACGTTTTCGGTTAGTCATACAGCCCTTTTCAGTCTTTAAGAAAAATACTTTTAATAGAAATACTAAATAATACACTATCACAACAAAAATACGGACAAATCTAAACATTTGAGAAATCATCTATTTTGCCTCAGAGAAACTTCGGCCGCCCTACATGGAAATCCATGAGGATTTGCCGGATTAGCTCACAACAACTATCTAGAAATCTAATCTCAACCGATCTGTGGTTGTAGTAATCTTAAACTTAATTGAACTTTTTTTTAGATGATTTTGGTCTTTAAGCATTGACAAATAGCCATTTTCTTTATTATGTAGAATTAAAGCGTGTAAGATTGTGCTGTGGTCGTTGTTAAATAGCAATAATTTAAGCTAAGTGGGCGATTAAACTGAGCTACTAGCCTGCTGGTTTAAACGATACCCTTAAACTTAATGCGCTTACGTAAGATGCAATAGTTATAGAAAATACACAAGCAACTCGATCAGTTCTAAGCGATTCCTAAATATTCATAAAAAGCCTTTCTTCATCAGCTAGAACATGACACTGAAGTACAGAAGTATGAACTGTCGTATTTGATGATGGACAGGGATGTTTGGACTTTGCAGAAACTATGTTGATAGTGTCTGGCAGCCTATCAAAAAAAACTTTTGATAGGCTGCAAAATTTTTTATAACGTATTGCCCAGGCAGCAAATCAACCAATTTTTACATTGATTCAACGTTGTTGTTGCTCACATCTTAATGATGTAAGAAAGAAGTGATTTACGGTCACAGACATTGGCCTACACAGAATGTGACGTAACAATAATCAAAGTGTCGTCACCAAGTACGTCATAGTAGGTGGTATTCTGCAGCAAATTCAAGTCTTGTGTTTCATTTAAAATGAATTTGAGAATTCCTCATTTTAATGATAATAATTGCTTTCAGGTAAAACTAAGTGTTGCTAAACTCAACAGAAAAGATAACCACAAGAAACATACTGTGCAGTATATTTGCAAATGTTGAACGAAAATTCAAAGCAGTTTCTCTATACCTACCAACCTCGTACATCAAATTAAGAAAGTAAATCATTTCAGTTAGCAACGTACTGTAGGTAGCCATGACAGCTTAAAAATTAAAAGTATAAAATAATCTTTTTTTGATCAAAGCTGAAAAACCTCAGCTGTGCGTAATTTTGCGCGGTGAAGTTTATGGTCATACAACCACGATTACTACCTCTTACGTCACACAAACAAGGCCTGACGTGAAAGCTTAGTCAACAAACCTTTGAGCCGCTTTACAGTAGTTCGACATTAGGAAACATCTTGTTAGCACAAAAAGAAATGAAAATGTTCAACAAGAGCTTGAGACTGTGAGCAGACACTGTTTGTGTCCAGGGGTGTTCAATAAACTATCACTGGAGAGCAAAAATGTATTTTCAGGAGAGCCATAGATGTCTCTTTAATTTTCGATGTACAGTACCCATTGCAATTGTTGTAAAGTAAGCTGTCAAAGTCTATCTTTTACAAGCTTTTTAGCAAAACAGTTCCTTGCCTAAAAACAACATGTTTTGAAAAATCAAAATTTTGCCATTCCGAATAATCTACGCATTTTAGAAAATAAATCCTTTTATGATATTCTTAATCTATGCAATATAATGATTATATAATAATAGCAAAATTTCCCAACGGCAATCTCTTTTTGGCGGAAGAGGGCAGTGTCTGACGGGCAGGCATCCTGTAAGGCGGGCCTCAATAAACAGAGCACCCGGCAGCCCGTTGCAACCGGTTCCCCTGAATCTGCACGTTCCAATCTTATTGGAACGCAGTAGACATGGAGCTGGCCAAGAGTATTTGCGTAGCCCCTCGTAGTCACGACCACCTTAAACCACCACATAAGCGAATGGACTTTGTCTCAATTTGGACCAGGACCGAACAAAGTCCAATGGCGATGATATTACGGGTAACGGGGACAGGCTTGGTAGAGCTGGAAGCCTCCAGCCCGGTCTCACACATTGGCGGCGGATCTATGATGATCGTCTCCTAATAATTATAAAATGTTGGATTTGACGAATTTTTACACTTTTCAAACAGATGGGGTCGGTCAAATACAATGTAACAGCTATTAAAAAACAAGAAAAGCACGCCCTTCGTTTAGTAAATAAATGCCCCTGTTTTCCCACACCATGTCACTTCTCCTATACGCTCTTTGATGTAAGTAGCTTTGTTAGCTGCCGATAGTTTGAAAGAAATAAGTAAATCCTTCGTGTTTGATTTGATGTATACGCTGAGCTCCTAGCCAGCCAGTTAGTTGATTTTACATTACCTCAACGTCAGCAAACGTTCGATCAATGTAGAATAAAACAAATACTGGCTGGGACACTGCAACTGGTATGGAGAATATTTTATAGCAATCCCAACCAAATGTTATTGCTTGTTACGCTTGTAAACACGTCTGTGACGAACATGGTTGTATCGTAGTAACAACGCCGACATATTACAAACAGGGATAGTATTTCCTCGTTTGTTTTACAGCAACAAAACGGCTATATATGCTGGAACAGAATTGCAATTTCATCAATCAAGTGTTCAATAACTTTACAACAGAAATAGCTGCAAATATATCGAAGAACATCACCAGAAAGTAGAAAATCAAGATTAATATCTTCAAGATGAACTTCCAAATACTCTCAATAGTGATATTTTGTAAGTTGAATACATTATTATTCAACCTATTTACTATTGCAAATTGTAATTGGTTAAAGTATGGGAGACGCTGCTGCTCTCTAAATTTACTGCTCATAGAAGCTGCAAGAAACCGAATTATCTCGTTTAACTGATGATTACCCTGCTCTTTTACAGTTCTCCAATGCATCGTGAACGTGAAAGGCCACGCAAGGTTGCTTGAGCCACCTAGCAGGTCGAGCATGTTTCGATTTGCATACTCGGATCCAATGCTTCTTCCGTATAGAGACGTCATTCAACCAAATTATGAAGACAATCAACTGAACTGCGGCGGTAAACAGGTAAGTCAGGTTAAGATAGAGCAACTGACACAACTATCACAGAAAGGAAAATTTTTCATTGCTACATTGATTCAACATTTACAGACATTGAGTCAATGTAAAAAAGACGGATTTTGTTTTTTGTTATCTAGGTAAAACGCCAACATAATACGCAGTTGTTAAAATGAGTAGCCTAGTTTAAAATTTCGAACAAATGCAAAATGTAAGTATCAATTAAAAACTCTAAGCGGACCTCACCCACTCAATGGGCTGACAAGTGCCAATGTTAATTTTCTTTGCCAGAAGCAAATTTTGTCGAAAAGGAAAGCACTGGTCACGTTATTTATGCAAATGTTGTATTTTTGGAGCAAAAAGAAGACAGTGTTTAAATTGAGTTTGTTATGAATGGCGGTTAATTCTCCTGTTCTTCTCTCAGTCAACTAGTGTACGTCCATGTATTTTATATTAGCTCAAGAAATAAAAAGCTTCTGTTGCTCTGAAAACAACATTGACAGAAAGCTTAATTACATATTTTAAGAAATACAAGGTTTCCTTACTTTTGTTTCTTTGTTTTTTATGCAATCGATTGCAACTTTCGTCAATACGAATTTTCTTTAGGTGCAAACCGACAATGGGGGAAAGTGTGGCGTTTGTGGGGACTCGTACACAGCTCCAGTGAAAGAAAATGAGGCTGGTGGGAAGTACGCCTTGGGAATTATTACAAGGTTAGTCCAATAGACTGTACATAAAAAAACGTTTTCAAGTAAACATTTCATACACGAATATATCGTAAACTGAAGATTAAAGTCGAATCAAATACAAAAAGTATGATGCATTTGCGTCTATGCTATCAGTGACGTCACAAGCCCTTTGTCTTTGATAGAAACTACAAACAAGGACAAATTATTGATGCAACTGTTGAAGTCACAGCTGAGCACAAAGGCTATTTTGAATTCCGTCTGTGCGAATGGAACAATGTCAACCTCCCAATAACGCACGAATGTTTGAACAAGTAAGTTAGATCAGAATTATATAAGTTTAGCTTCACTTTTCGGTAAGCAAATCGGTCATTTTTTTACATTGATGCGTCTGTAGACGTTGAATCAATGTAAAAGTGTCTGAATTGCTGGCTGTGTTTGTTTACCTTGCTTGAAGGTAGGGTACCAAAGAAGTTAGGCGATATTAAAAGTGTTTTCATTGCACTTTTATATGCCATTAACTGATGATATATTTGTTTTACAGACATCTTTTATCGTATGAAAATGGAGAAACAAAATGGTATTTACCAGAAGACCCAGCAGCTGCTAAAGGGATGCACAACTTTAGGGTGAAACTCCCACAAGATGTCACTTGTGAACAATGCGTATTGCAGTGGAGGTACAGAACAGGTAAACACACAAAAGAACATTTCACTACTATTGCAAGTCTAAAAGTTGTTTTCAAGTCTTTAGACTGACAGTGATACTACGTTTTGTTAGCCTCAAATTTATAAAGAAATCAATTGGTAACCTTAGTTTTTGTACGATGATCAGAAGGACGCCGGTTTGACACCAATCCAGAGCATGTGGCAGCATCTTTTGGCGAGACATTAATGACGTGCTTTAAGGTGGACACGAAGATTGGCTTCTTTGCCTTCCTTTCAACTTAATCTAAATTTTTAACATTTAAGCGGTAAATTGGATAAGAAAAAAAACACGCGAATTCCAAAAGATTTTCAATTACTTTATTTTTTAAGGAAACTCGTGGGGCTATGAAGACAGTCAGCAAGGTCTTGGTTTGGGACAACAAGAAGAATTTTACGGTTGCTCTGACTTTTCTGTCCAAGCCGACAATGAAAACATTCCTTCTATCCCCTCCACCACTGAAGATACTTCCATCACACACGACAAGTCGACGACATCACCAGCTATCACAACTACCCCTATTTCATCCAAGCCTAACCCCACAACCAGCCAAGGCCAAATGAACACACGGCCAAACACCAACGCTATCGCATCAACAACAATGAAAACCACATCGACAGAAATTCCCAGTGTCATTCCATATCCAGGTAAGATGCTTTCGACATATACAAATAGTAGTTTGCTTGAAATGTAACTGATTTACAAAACCTAATGTGTTCTTTATCAAGTTCAATCATTTAAACTAACCAAAAATTGAAGCAAAATGATAATATTTCTGCATTTATAAATGCTCTAACTTTGTTGGCTAGCAATTTACAAGCATTAAGCCTACATTTGTATTTGAAAAGCGTACATTAGGATTAGCTTCCTTGCTTTCTCATGTACCTTTAACCACTAAGCATAAGCTTGGGAGAACACATTTTTTAAAACGATACAATGCTTTTTCAGACGTGGACTGCAGTAAGACTCAGCTTGGTCAACCAATCTATCGAGACTGCCATTCCTTCTACATTTGCGCCTATCCACAATTCGACCCTTTTTTATTCGCCTGTCCACAAGGAACTGTTTGTAACCCGAACAATGGCAACTGTGACCACCCTGCTGACGTGCCTTCCTGCAATTTACAAGAGTAATCCAATGATAAAACGCTTTTACGCATGAAAAACTTATTCAACATATGTTTATTTATTTTGTATTGTGTAGTCAACTGGCAAAGCCAACTACCTTAAAATTACTGTATCAAGTTTTTTATCTTGTTTGTGCTGTTTATGTTTTTTACATCATTTTTTATAATTGTTTATATCAACTTCTCATTAACTTCGTTTTTAATGAGCAATATCGCTTTGTTAAATTTCACGTTGTAGCGCCTCTTTTAGCGTTTGTTTCGCTATTACTTTCAACGCTGAGTTTTTAAATAAACAAAAAATATCAAAAACTTGGTAATTGTGAAGAATGGAGCGTTAGCACAAGCCTGGGCACTCACTAGTACAGCGAGCAGTTGTACCCTTGTGGCATGAATTAGCGGTACGATACTAATGAGCCCAGCTTCATGGGCGAAACACGGTGTCTATCGCTGTCAATTCTTGCTACAATCGGCTGCCGAGAAACAAAAACTTGGCGACTTTATTTTAAACTAGAAAAAATGAGACTCATTTTGCTCAATTCCTACAAAGTGTTTTCATACCTTTACAAACCTCAATCAAATATAGGCTTCCTCACCTCTTCATCCCATATTATTCAATTTAATCACTCCAGGTTTTCCAATAAAGTTTGCTTGCTAAATGCATAGTAGGTTAGTTATGTTTGTTGTTTGTTCTATGCCAGGGCTAATTAACTAGCGAACCGCGGTTCGAATCCGGACTTTTTGGATATTAATTTTGGACCTCGGGCTTCTGAAAGAACAATCTCATTACCACGTTTCAGGGCATTTTTGAACAGATTTCTACTGGGAAGGAGCATTTTTTTCCCTGTGATTATCCTAGTAGCTGTCGAGCTTCGACATCCAGACCACCCAACACTTTTTCAAAAATCTAAGTCGAGCAACATTTTACCAAAGAAAAAAACGGTTTGATACTAGTACTGATAGTTTAACTTTCGTGGTTGCGTGTGAAATAACTTATTCACCGGACCGCTAAAAATATTCAACTTGTTAAACTGGACCTTTGTTAACATTAGTTAAGTAACCCTGTTTTATGCTATGTCTTAGTTTCAGTTGATACCACCTTCGTATCTCAGCAGTCGAATGTAGCAAGAATTGGTAGCGATAGACATATTGTTCCGCCCATGCGGCTGGGCTCGTCAGTATCGCACCACTACTTCCTGCCACAAAGCGACAACCTCATGGGCGAAACACGGTGTCTATCGCTGTCAATTCCGTGGACCGCTCCTTCTAATCTAAATCTAAACACTACTTTCGTTGTTGGCTGTCAGCCATATTTACGGCCTTCGCTCATTAATACTTCGACTTATCATCATTGCTTTAATACAAACAACAACAAAAAAACAAACAAACAAGCAAACAAACAAGCTAACCTAGAACCGAACATGTGTTTCAAATTGGCACTTTTTGCTTACTCAACTTGAAATCATTCCTTTTGAACTATCTCGTAGCTGTCAAGTTGATTTGATACAAAATATTTGCTAACAAATTCAACTTCTCTATTTATTTTAAAACCGCCCCAGTGCAATATGATGATTCTGACCAACTGAACTTGATAAAGCTCGGCTGCATTAAAAAAGCACAAACAACGTTTTAAAAATCGGCTTTCATCTTATCCTGTGGCCTCGTGGACCTTCAGACTAAAGAACGTAATCTACAAAGTTATCCACGATTTTCAGAATAGAGAAAAAGGTTTTTTGTAAATGTTAAGGAAGCTAAATATATCATAGCTTGTAAACAGTAGATTATGCTGAGTGAAGAAGCTGTACAGCGCTCGGCTTGCCAAACTAGTTGCTATTATATTAATTAGTTGTAGGGCAACATTACATCAACCCAAAAGTTTCAAAGTAAGGTGCAGCAGGATCCAATGGCATGTGGTGATGTCAGAGGTAGTGATTGTTTTTGTCTATTATACCTCTTGTGACGATGATAAAACGTAACAATTCAGCCAAAGATTTACATGGAAAATTATAAATTTCTTTGAATTTGCCTTTAAGCTGTTTTTGTTTTGAAGCTTCCTGCGTCATTTTTCCTAGAGGCTGGACAGGTTTTAGGTTTTCATTCTACTCACGTCTTCCAACGTTAAATCAATGGTGAAACCACTGATTTTGCTAATGAGCTGCTATATTTAAAGCTATCAGGTCGGTTTGAAAATTTTTATCAGAGGTTTGGATCTGCACCGTGTATTTTTCTGCGTCGTCACACATAGACACATTAGCTTTGCTTTTTTATTTTCTATTTTTTTTGTAGACGCACATTAGAAAACTAACCTCCTAATCTTAATCCCATAATAAGCCATAACTTCGTTTGCACTCTTGTAAATGCAGCCAACAGTTTCGAGGCAAATGAAACCAGCATATAAAAAAAAGATACTTACATTTTTTTTTATCCAATTTACCGCAGATTTTATTTTTTTTTACTTACAATGGGCCTATTTGTAAAAATATCCAAATTTAAAAAAATAAATTATATTTAATAAAAGGTTAAGTAATCCAGCCTGTGGTCTACCTAGGGACTTTAAATAAGGAGATGCAAAATCAAATCTGCTTTTTGCTTATCCGCCACACTAGAAGGGTTACTTTTTATGGAGTTATTGTGTGAAATAATAATCATTCGCCATCTCCGCTTGCAGCAGATTGCGCATTAACATGGGTTACTTAACAAGGTTCCATGTGATTTTATGAGCCGTACTGCTTCCATGTTGGCTCAAAGCAGATTTGAAGAAGGTGATATGTCACCAGATTATGTCGCCAGATTATTGTGTGAAATATTGTGTTTTTAATACAGTAGCTTATAGAAAAATAATTAAGTTGATCAAAAGAATTTAACGATTTTTGTTAAAAGCAAGCTTGTAGCAAGGCGTAAAAATTTGTAGATTTGAGAATCAACCATTTTAATGTGGCCGGAAAAGCGGCATATTCCGTCGCTTAAATTTACCGTGTAACTTCCTTTCAATACGTGGCATTATGTCACCTGCCCAACGCGGGCTATTGAGCGATCGCGCTTGAACGCTGAAAGGATGGTTCTCAATACAAGGCGAGGAATTGATTGTCAACTGTTCCCGTCTCATTTCGACTATTTTTGCTTGAAAGTGGTGAGATAAACTTCCAGTGATTTATTTGTATCTTTCTTAAAAAATGTATAAACTATGTAGCCTACCGCCAGAAGAAATGTATGAAAATCTATGATAGACCTAACACATTTATTTCTACCGTTAGAAGTAGAAATTCAATTATCTGTTAAGTCATGGTGACACACTAAATGGTATTAATACCACAAAAAGAAGGTATTAATAATGGTATTAATACCACAGAGAAACTTGGCGCCTCGTTGCCTCCAACCCTCGATGAGAGAAAGGAACTTAATGATGATGATGATTAACAGAAATATGGACACAAATTTGCATTTTATTACGTTAAACAATTTCAAATGATGATACGTTAACGTAACACTTTGCCTTTTTCAAGGCTGTTGAGAGGATATTTTGGGTCGGTACTAATGAGATCCCCGGGACCCAAATCAAGACATTTCTAAGAAAAGCTCACCATAATCAAACAATGCTCGGTGACCTCTCACATTTCTGGCGCCCTTGGAAAGATTCTGGGTCCTAAAATTATCCCGGGCTCCAATCCAAAAGTACTCCCTGGACCCCCCTCTCAACAAAACTGCCCTTTCTTTGTCTTATAAGGCAAACGGTTGTTCATAAAGTTTCGGAAAACAAAAAGAGGCTTAGCTATTGAATAATTGAATGCGCACTCGTTAAAATTCACGTGAAATATTTTGACGTTTTCTTTATTTTGACAGCTCTGTCAACGCCAGCGTAAACGTGTACGCCAACGTAAACGTGTACGCCAACGTAAACGTGCAAGCCAACGTAAACGTGCGCTGATGAGAATGAAATGGTCCATTTTGTTCTCTGGGTCGTCGTTCACTAAACAACAACCCAGCCATCCAATGAGTCGGTTGAATCAATGTAAAAAAGAATTGATTTGCTGTCAAGAAAAGCTGAGGTCTACGCAATTTATAATTTATGCGTTATAGGAAGCAGGGTATAGCCTATAGGATGGAATGGAATTGAATTGAAAACGTTTTTTCATCTTCTATCCTGAGATTTTCTTCCATTCAATCTAAAAAAATTCTTCCATCTTTCATTTCATCTTCCATCTGCAAATTTTGTGATTTTTGCATTGTAGCCAATATGCCACAACTAAGCCAACGGACTGTGGGCTGAATTTTAGCTTAAAATTTAACAGCAGTAGCCTACTATTCTATGGATTGTTTAGCCTACCGTATGGTGACTAGGGAACTCTGTTTCGAAAGTTAGCGCAGACCGCTACTACCACAGCGAACTCGCAGCATAAGGCTAAAGCAGATCGTTGGTATTTACATTGTGAAGTAAGCAACGATCATGCTGCTGAAAGTGAAACTCAATCAAAAAGAGCTATTTCTGTGGTTTTGAAAGTGGTCTTGTTTCGGTGCAACTTCAGCGCTTGATGCGCAGGGAGCGCAGAGATGGAATACGTTAGAGATGCTGTTTTCCGTGTTTTGTGAGTTCATTTGAAACATCAGGGGTATCTCAATGACGGCATCTCAATGTGACTTTTTATCAATGTTGTTTCTGGGGGAAATTGATACTCGGCTGCTGAATTCGAACAAAAAAATATTAACTCAAAGATACTGGTTTTAACAGTTTAGAGGTAGATTGTGTAACATGACACTTCACACACTAACTAATTAGGATATAAAAAAATGCTATTTATAAAGATTTTTTTTCCAATATCTTATCTTTGGAAGTAAAGTCTTTTTTGAAGAAGATCAATTCATAATTATGCAAAATGTACATTTTTTAAAATTAACAAAAAACTTTTGGCTTTAGAAAAAAATTCTTTCTTAAAGCAGATAAAACCATATTATTTCTGAATCCATAGAACCCAAAATCAGGTTTCTATCATCTACGGTTCACAAGTTATACCAATTTTAGGGGTATGCCCCCTTTTGATTTACACACCTAGGTTTCACAAACAGTGTTTGGGGAAACTGCCCAAAATATGATAAGACATGTTTTATAGGTCTAGGCCACCATTTTAGAACCACTCTTTTTTTAAATTCAATTTTTTTATGAAGACTGTCTTTCATCTCGTCGCCCAAACCTTCCATCCGTTTTCATTATTTTCATTTTCCATCTTCCAACCCCAAATCTGTCTTCCATTTTACCTTCCATTTCGTTCTATCCCCATCTCATTACTTCATGTTAAGAAAGAACCGAATAAACTTCACATTGCAACAAAATCAAATTTTTCTGTAAATGATTGTAAATTACGGAAACAATTCAAATACAAACCTAGTAATTTGTTTTCCACATTTAAAAAAAAACACAAGTTTTCCTTTCTAAAAAAGTAAACCCCATGCATTTTAGCAAACAAAAACCTGAGTTATGATGATTGTAAACAGTGTGTATTTTTTTAGAAACATAGCGAACCACTTGTAAACCGCCCTTCAAATCCACTGCTAGTTATGTCGATGAGACGTAAAATAGAACTTTTGTTACATTATATAGCTCAGATAGTGCATCAACTAAAACTTTAAAGCATTAAAGCACTTTCATTGTTCTTGAGATCTGCCAACGTAGAACGGCACATTTTCTTTACTTTTTGTGACTTTGACTGAACGAAATGAAATTTGCGTGTTTTATTTTTGTTTTTAAATTTTTATTTTTATCTTTATTTTATTTATTTTTTAATTTTCATGTTTTAAACAATTTTTTTAGTTCTGTGTTGTAATGATTGTAATGCCGTTTTTCCGTTTGTAATTGTTGCAAGAACTTAAGCAGTGACAAGAACTAGCAGTTTATCAAACAATGATGCTTTTACTTTCTCGAGCTATTCAAGCCAATTTGCTAATGGAAGAAACTTACAATATGGCTCCAGTGCGAGTTCATCTTCTTCAGTTATTTTCACCGCTAGATGATGAGCTAGAGCAAAATAAAGAAAGTTTCGAGAAAGAGTTTCAAAGACAGGCACAGGAGCACTAGCGTACGCAGGGGGGGGGGCATTGGGCCATGGCCCCTCCCCCTTAAGATGTTGTGTGACGTCACGATATTGAGAATGATGCTTTCAGTCTCTTTATGCTTGGGAATGATGCTTTCAGTCTAAAAAAAACTTGCCTAATTGTAAACAAAACTGAATTAAAAGAGCGAGTTTTGCCAATACCAAACATTCAAACATCTCAGCCAGGAATTAGCAACAAGAAAACGTAGAGACTTAGCTTTATTTCTGAAAAATGCCGAAGAAAACATGATCTTATCCTTTTGCTATGCCACCTGACACCACCATTTTACAGGAATATTCATACCCACATTTTTGTTGAAAATGCTCTCAGAATGCACCAAATTCAAAGTAATTTTTCAAAATTTTCTGGGGGAGGCCCCCACACCCCCCGCCGCTGGGTGTCGTCTTAGGCGAAAACGCCGTCGGGTTTTGCCCGCCGGTCGTCAAACCCACCCTTCCAAATTTCCTGGCTACGCTACCGTTAATGGCTCCCCCCCCTTGAGAAAATCCTGCGTACGCCACTGCACAGGAGATTAAACTACCACAGGAAGTTTATTACATCACGCATCTTGCATTGGTTTTGTTTGCTTTGGTTTTGAACCTTTATCTTCGGACTGACAAAGCCTTGATAGATTATTTTTCGTAGTTTTGCATACTTGTAAAGGCTTTTAACGCAGGGTCGGTTACCGACATTGGCAGAGTGAAGTTTTCGATTGTTGAAGTCTTGTTGCCGGAGAATTATTCCATCCAATAGGTGACGCTGAATGGAGAGCAGTCCTTAAAATGCGTTGCTCAAGCGCACACCCCGAGAGTCGAACCAGCGTCGCTTGATCTTGAAGCTTCTTCGTTCACGAAGTCACGCGCTAACCAACTGAGCTACCGGGGCCGACGATTGCATTAAATGTAATGCTTTCTGTGTTAAATTTAAATCAAAGTTTAGAGAAATCGAGGTTGCAAACAAACATTCCCTCAGAGATTTCTGTATATTGCTAAACTTTAATTCCAATGTGAACTCAAACTAAACAAGTGACGAATTTGACAGCACGTGGTCCGTGAAACTAGATTGATTCGATTTACACCTTTTTAAATGCTAAGTTGAAATCGTTGAGAAAATATACGACTTACAACTTGGAAGAAATTAAAAGCAACAAACTCAAGAATAAAATACATTGTAATCAAGTTTAAACTTGAATAGAATTGATGGAGTTTGGAACCATGGAAGAAACTCTCTTTTTTTCAAATTGCATTCAAAAATTAAAATCGCCTAATTTATTATCAACAAGAAAATCGCCTAATTTTTGTCGAATCCAGGCTTACAACCAATGGATGCAAAATTACATCCGCTTTTGCTATATACGCCACATTAAAAGAGTTACTTTTTTATTTACGAAACATTGTAATTTTTATAGAATTATATTGGAGTAATGAAGTTAGTTTCCAAGTAATTTAAGTTTTCTTGTTAAAAGTCCTAAGTTTGCAACAAAATGTAAGACATTTAACGTATTGATAATTGACCCTTCTATAGCGGACGGATAAGCGGAGATTTGCGTCCTAAAATGTAAAGTCTTTATTCGAAGTGAACGGGAAGGTAAGAAAGCCAATATTCGTGTTCACCTTCAAGCACGTTGATGGATGTGTTGCTAAAGACAGAGCCGCACGTTGCTGAGCGGTGTCGAACCGGCGCCCTTTCGAATGTCAAATCAAGGCTTGAAAATATTTATTGTTTGTGAATGTATGAAATGATAGAGCTTCGGTAGAGAGTTTGTCTTGTTGAACCATAAGCATACGAAGCCGAGCAATGTGATCAAGTTTAGCATCTTCAAGTTTATTACATTTACATAAACATAAAACTACGCAACAAATTAATTATCGAACGTTTTCGACATCACAAGATGTCCTCTTCAGGAATAATATACATACAAATTAACTACATCTGAAAAAAATACAATGGTTAACTAAATCTATAAACAGAAAAAGACAAAAAACTGCACAGTACTTCTGACTAGCTCAAACTCAACGATATAGGCTCCACGAGAATCAAAGGTAACTGCATCAAAAGGTGTTAAACAGCTCACATGATATGGTAAAAAGGCAAGGTGCGAAAAAACTAATTTTAGTTTTTTCGTCAAAATTTTAGTCAAAATTAGTTTTTTCGCACCTTGCCTTTTTACCATATCATGTGACCTGTTTAACACCTTTTGATGCAGTTACCTTTGATTCTCGTGGAGCCTATATCGTTGAGTTTGAGCTAGTCAGAAGTACTGTGCAGTTTTTTGTCTTTTTCTGTTTATAGATTTAGTTAACCATTGTATTTTTTTCAGATGTAGTTAATTTGTATGTATATTATTCCTGAAGAGGACATCTTGTGATGTCGAAAACGTTCGATACTTAATTTGTTGCGTAGTTTTATGTTTATGTAAATGTAATAAACTTGAAGATGCTAAACTTGATCACGTTGCTCGGCTTCGTATGCCTATGGTTCAATGTGAAATATTTTATGCTGACTTTCAGCTGACTTGCCGAGCGGTTGATTGTTGAGAGGTCGATCACTTGATTGTAACTCGAAAAGACATCGGTTTGACGCCTATCGAGAGCAAGAGCCAGTGTCTCGGGAATACATCTAATAACGTGCTTGAAAATTCTACATTCTCATTCTCAGTCTACCTTCTCGTTGGCTTGATGTAAATTTTAACCAAACGTAATTTTGAACGACAAAAAATAGAAGTTTCCGAGAAAGTTGGTTGTTAATTATATTATCGATGTTCACTCATGTACCATCTGGTATTCTTTGCTAAAAAATTGTAACTTCACCAACACTTTTTGTTAACTTTAATTGTCTACCTTTCATTTTGCTCCATGGTTTGTGTTATGTTTTCTCTTTACTTTCTTCTTTGTGATTTATGTAATCACAAGTCTACTTTATAAATAACAGTAATTTGGTTTCAATTTAGCTTTCGTTGGGAGTTTTAAGATCAACTTGCAAAATCCCGCAATAAACTTTAAGTTGACTAATGACAAGAGATAATGTCCTCGTCAGATTGCTAAAGATAAATGATTAAGTTCATGTTATCTAAGCCTGGAATAGCGTTATCACGAGGCTTGCGGTTGAAAGCGGTCGCCCGAGGCTTTAGAGAAACGCAAGGTACACGCTCGGACAAAGATAACCAAACATGGAAATCTCTCAGTCATTACGTACTTAATGACGCACACGTAGTATGACGTGTTGACGCTCACGCATCACGTGATGACGAGCGTTCAATCTCCAAGCAGGGAGTTTTTACCACGCCAGCTGGTTTCCCAGTTGCACCAGTTTGGCTGCAAGAAACAGTCACTGCAAAAAGAGTGCTATCCAATGATTGTAAACCAACATAGTTCAGTTGGTTAGCTCGTGAACGAAGAAGCTTCAAGATCAAGCGGCGCTGGTTCGACTCTCGGGGTGTGCGCTTGTGAATGGTCACCTAATGAATGGAATACTTCCTCGGCAATGACAGTCCAACAATCAGAAAATTTCACTCTGTCAATCTCGGTGACCGGCCCTGCGTCAAAAGCCTCTACAAGTATGCTAAAATACCAGGAATGTCAGGGCTTTGTCAGTCCGAAGATAAAAATTTAAAAGCAAACCAAGCCCCTTCAAAAGTGTCCTGTAACAGTTGAAGTTAAAGCGACAAACAAACTTTGCTCAAATCAAAGTAAACTTCACCTAACCGCCTGTTTTAACTTGATTATAGAACACAGAGAAGCCTCAACATCATGCTAAAGCAGGTCATTCGTCATTAGTTACTGTGGTATACACTTGTGAAATAAACAACGCTTGTGCTGCCCAAAGCGAAACTCAAGCTATTATAGCAAAGTAAATTGTTCGGATTGAACTGAATTTTTACCACAGAAAAATACTTTATCTTGAAGAATTGCTGGTCTAACAATGCTAACATTATCTTTGACAGGTTGCATTGCATAATATTCGACAAACTAACTCAAACTTTATCTCATACGTGGGTGTCAAGCTTTTTCACAAAGCCGCAAAATAAAGACAACATTACGCGGGGAAATTATAAATTATGGAAGGTGTTTTCCATGCGTGAAGCCCTGCAATTTCATTGTATGCCCTTCCAAGCACCATCAATTAAGCTTACCTGGGTGGTTCTTTCAAGTGTTTGTACGTTACGCGAACCTTTGGACGCTAGGAAAACACATGAAAATTCCCCGCCAACGTCTGTGTTGACAGAGCGGAAAGCACGCGGTCACATGCGCTGGGGTGGGAAATGACAAAAAGCAAACCCTCGCTCAAGTCTAGAGATTGCAAACACTCTGCAACAAGCGAGCCATAAAGAGGAGGTGTTGGTCGTGAGGTCAAGTTACACCGCTTTAAGTAGCAAGCTAAAGTCAGATTTACCTTACTGTAAGTAAGTGCCACTGATGATGTGGTAACAAAGTGCATCTAATCTGCAGCACTTTCACGTGTTGCAAAACTACTAGCGATAACTTCTATAGCCATGTAGATTGATTAATTATTTTAACGGAAGATCAGGGAATGAAAAGGGTGGATCTGTGACTTATTTGTATTTTTAAAACAGAAATGTTCTAAAAAAACATGGAATTGTATAGAAGAGCCATAGAAGCTATGTATTTGCGGTTGGATTCAGGATCAGTATTCAGGATCAACTACCTACACATAGTTCGCTGTCTAAGTTTCATCTCAAATTAAAAACAGCAGCCAACAAAAATCCAACTTGTCGCAGAAATTTTCGGGTGTTTTTCTTCGCAAAGTTTCCAGCTACAAGTTATCGCTGACTCCCAGCCAGGAAATGGGAGTTCTGTCATACGCTGATGCGACCTTTGCAGACGTTGTAAAAGTTAAAAAAAAACAGCGATTCAATCAATCAATCATTTTATTTTTCGTCATTAACGCGTCTGGGACGAAAAAGATACTAACTACAAAAATCGATATAGACCTACCAGCACGTTAACGAACGGGAAAAGGTGGCAAAACCTTGAAAGGTTTAAAACGTGTCTGAATGGAAAATCAGCAATTGGTTTGTACACTGTAGCCTACAGCCAGAATTGATTGCCATGCTTAAATGTCAACAAAAAACTTTCTATAAAAAGTTTATTTCAAATGTAGAGGCATTAAAGACGGCTGTTAGCCAAACCACAATGTCAGTGGGAAAATGTTTTGTGAAATGAGTGGGATTATCTTAAAGTAATGCAAACGTTAAGGGTTGGTTGGCAGGTTGCTAATTTGCATTTATCAAATACTGGCATTTATGCAACAATCTTAACTATAATTATAGCTTTTTTTGTATTATTTGACTCGTTACTAGAATTTGATGAATTTATCCTGATCAACTTTTATTTCGATTAGATCTGAGAAGTGTGTCTGTTCATCATCGTATACTGGGCCACGTGTTTTCGAGTAGCAACCCAGACAGCAAAATCCGTCATTTATACATTGAATCAACGTCTGCAGACGTTGATTCAATGTAAAAATGACGGATTTGCTGTCTGGGAAACTCTAACTTTGTAGCACATGGATTTATAGCTCGCCTAGAGGCCTAGATTAACAACCAACACAATTGTTTGGAAAAGTGTGACTTCCTAAAATTGCAACTTTTTTCATGTTTATATGAATGCTAACAACTTCTTGACCAACTTTAGGCTTAATGTTTTCTATTTCCGGAAAACTCTCTTTGCAAACCTCATAACTCTCAGAATTGTAACTGTGGAAGGATTATTATTCAATGGGACCTCATTTTGCATAATTGCAAATATTTTATAGAAGAAATTTAATTCCTTAAAAACAAAAAATAGATTAAAGTTGAAATCTTTTAGATTCCGTTCTAGGTTTAAGACTCTAGGTGCTGCGGAAAATAATAAACTACGAAAAACGCAAGGATTCATTTATTAGGTTACAATGAAATGCTTCAATAGCTGTAAATAAAATCAGTAAAATTAAAAACATGCAAAACAAATAAAAAGATTAAAGAATGCTTTCTATTTTTTATTATCCCGGTTTTCTTTATGTTTGTATTTACGCTTACGCATCGTGTCATTCATTCCATTAAGTTGTTTGACTCACATGTGCCAGTTGTATTTTGGAAAGGCAATCAATAACTAATCAAATCACTCACCAAACTTTACTCTCTTAAAATAACTCGGCTCGGCTTGTTATTTCGTCAGTCGTTTGAGCTATTCCGAGAGAGTCCGAAGATCGGCGATAAAAAAAACGAATTTCTCACAGACCAATTTATTGCCGTTCAACAGTTGCTGACGTAGGTTAGCCCTTATATAGCTGTGCTCGACTCAATGTCTCTCACTTTGCGATTGCTTTCCCAGGTGAAGGTTGTAAGTTTCATTGCATTTGCATTGAAGAGGTTCCATACCCTAAATAAGATATGATAGGCTACGTGATAATTTGGAGTTTGTCATGCACTTACCTAAGACAATGGGAGCTAGAGTTAATTGTTTTTTTTAAACCAAATAGCTCGCCCAGATCAACAACCAACACAGTTGTTTGGAAGAGTGTGACTTCCTAAAATTGCAACTTTTTTCATAGCAAAAAAAGGTAATAACATCCAACTTTTTGCAACTAAATCCGAAAAACATGGAGGTTGACCTTCGGGTCCGTTTGCAATCGTGTCATCAAGTATCTTGACAGAAATGACAATCTATATTTTCTTAATTGTCAAAAACCGCATTCAACTGGGTTGGCATGGCTGCTTTAAGAATCTGTAGAATCAATCTGACCATCATACCCAGGGCCGTTGAGAGGGTAATTTGGTACTAGCCTCGTGGAAATAAAAGAAATTTGAGCCCAGTACAAATCTGGGCCGGATCCAAATCAAGGCACTTCTAAAATAACACATTATACCCAACGTTTCGCGGTGGCTTCTTTGTTCCTGGGCCAGGGTTTAAAAGTACCCCCTGGACCCCCATGTCAACGCTACTGATCACACCCTGGCTTGTGTCTCTCAAAGCGCGTTTAGGGTGCGAGCTGGATAAATGTATAATTGAATGCAGTGGTTATTGTATTCAGGCTTGTATCGGTCATTGCAAAATTAGATAAAGTTGGTCGGAATGGAATGAAAGTGAAGCTTCCTTTCTTCAAGTGTGCCTGAAACTGTCTTGCTAAGACACAGCTGCATGCTTTAGACTGGTGTAGAACCGATTACTTTTCTAACGTGTGTTAGATGCTTCCACTGATGGGACACGCAACTGATGCGTTTATATGAATGCTAACAACTTCTTGACCGACTTTAGGCTTAGGCCTAATGTTATCTATTTCCGGAAAACTCTCTTGCAAACCTCATAACTCTCAGAATAGTAATTGTGGAAGGATTATTATTCAATGGGACCTCATTTTGCATAATTGCAAATATTTTATAGTAGAAATTTAATTCCTTAAAAATGAAGAATAGATTAAAGTTGAAATCTCTTAGATTCCGTTCAGACTCTAGGACTCTAGGTGCTGCCGAAAATAATGAGCTACAAAAACGCAAGGATTCATTTATTAGGTTACAATGAAATGTTTCAATAGCTGTAAATAAAATCAGTATATTTATTCCATAAAGCTTATGCTGTTGTAAAATAATAATTAAACAGATATTTAAAAAAATTAAAAAGCATGCAAAATAAATAAATAGATAAAAGTTGTCTTTCTATTTTTTATTATCCAAGTTTTCTTTATGTTTGCATTTCCACTTACGCATCGTGTCATTAATTACATCAACTTTTTTTACTGACATGTGTCAGTTGTATTAGCAAACCACATCAGTAACTAATCACTCACCAAACTTCACTCTCTCAAAATAACTCGGCTCGGTTTGGTATTTCCGAGTCGTTTGAGCTATTCCGAGAGAGTCCGAAGATCGGCGATAAAAAAAAGTAATTTCTCACAGATCAATTTATTGCTGTTCAAACATTGTGACGTATATCAGCGATTATATTGAAACATGCTTGTGCTCGACTCAAAGGCTTGCAGTTCACGATTGCTTTCCCAGGTGAAGGTTGTAAGTTTCATGCATTGCTTATAGCCTACCTTTTCTGTCTTTGATATGACCAAATTATTTGAATAGACCTTCGCCATACACATTTGTAGTGACAGCACGATTAAAGACAACAAGAAGTTTCGATAGCAGATTTAAAACCTGGGTATCTTTTAAAAAAAGCAGTAAAGACCAAGGAATAGTAACTAAAAATGAACTCACTTTTTGACTGAAGCTAAATATGGTTAAATATACTATAAAGCAAGTTTGTTTTTTGAAGTGATGTCAGTAACTTAGTAAGTTAGTGATTAGTTAGTGATGCAGGTAAAGTCAATAGAAAGAGAAAGCGTAGCAGAAAACATTCAGATATGGACATGACTCAACTAAGCAACACTGGGCAAGTTAACTTAAAATCGCCTCTTGGAAACAATTAACCCATGTTGATGGGTCATTTGCTGCAAGGGGAGATGGCGTCTGATGATGCTCTGATGAAGTTTCGTTTTTGAAGTGATACAACAACATAGCACAGCAGAGATTGGCATTATTTCAATGTTGATCATACACACTTCTGTACAAAACTGAACTCTTGTTTTATGAGTTAACCTGTGCTCTCTTGGGTCTACGAAGTCTTTATCGAAACAAGAAAGTTAACAGAATTTGAAAAACACTTTTTGTTTTGTAGTTTATTTTGTGAAAACAAATGTTTTAACAAAACTGTCTTTAGGTGATTTTCATGATAACATTGTTAAAGATGATGAGCAGTTAGAATGTTTTAGGTTTTAGTTCATTGAAACAATTTTGACTCTAATTATTCTCACTGTTCCAGTAGTTTTGAAGATGTGGTTTCAATTACTCTGTCTCCTTTTCCTCTGCTTGCTCGGAATAGGAACTGCAATCAAGAAGAAAAAACAAAGGTAAAACTACGTCATTAGAAAACATTAAATTTCGTTTTCGTTGCTCTGTTGCATTGTTACAAGACTACAATAGTGTTGCATCTGAAGCTGCAAAGAAAGTTGTTTTCACAATGCACGGCAAATATCTCAGAGAGCAACGCAGCCGTTTTTTTACATTGATTCAACGTCTGCAGACGTTAAATGATGCAAAAAAGTTAAATTTTCTCGCCAGGGATAACAAAAGGTTATAGCGGTTCAGAAGAAACAAAATGGTTGTAGCGTAATAAATTTCTTTTCTGCATTGTGCTGCATATTTTAAGCAGACATCTAATCATTTACTCAGCGTATTTCCATTGAACAGCGTATTTTGTATAGCGTATTTTTATTGATAGACAACACAAATAAAGTGGTGTAATATTCTTCAATGTAGAAATCTATTCTTGTTAAGAATGTTTGTCTAATCAAATAGTTTACAAAAACATCAACAAAACTGTTAATTGTGTATTTGATTCGGATGTAGTATTTGTAAAATGCTACATAAGCTTATAATACAATGCCTCAGTGATGCAAGAAACATTGACCCGTAATCAAGTGGGATAATTTTCTCTTCTTCTTTGCAAAGCTATTACGAAGAAAACGATATCTAAGCAAATTACAGAATAAGCACCTTCTGACAACACCGTAAAGGGTGAAACAGACTTTAAAGGTTACTTTGGTAATAATGATTCAATTCACTTGAATTGACTCTGCTAACTCTTTAACTGCCACGCTTTTTTTTATGCATTTTTCAGAATTTAGCTTTGGCAAGGCTTTGGTTTTGAACTGCTGCATTTTGAGAACGGTAACTGCCAGAAAAAATAAATACATGAAAGTTGTTGCATTTTTAACAGTCTTTAGAAATATGTTTACAAATTTTGTGTATTTTTGTTTTGAAAATACCTTCAATGCCTAAAATTTCTGACAAAATCCAAAAATGTTGCGTTTTTTTTTATTTTTTTTCGTTTTCGTTTAGATTCCTAAAAAAATCTTCAAACTGCGGTAAATTTCAAATGATTGAAAATTGCAGAAAAAATTCAAATATATACAAACTTAACAATTTTTTTCAACTTTTAGAAAATACAAGTCTTCCTCTTTCTAAAAAAGTAACACCCAAGCAGTTTGGTAAACAAATACCTGAGTTATGGTGATCGCATAGATAGATAGATGTTTATTAGCTGCTGCAAAAAAGATGCACAACAAGTCAAAACACAATGTAGGCTACATAGCAAAACTGTTGAAATGATTACAATTAAAAAGAAAGAAAATGATGAAAGCATCACAACAGCGGGAGGCTGCGAAGTGACCATTTAAGGTCTTCAAGTCAAGCAGCCACCCCTTAACTCATCAATGATAACTTAATTATAGGTTGGTTAATTGAGAAAAAGACATAACAATAAATAAATAACAGTGAAGCTGTCCAAGATGATAAGAAATTAAAAAAATTCAGGTAGGCCAACGTAGCCTGTGTTACAATTACAAGTCAGATTAGTAATAGGGGGATGTGTTAATTGTCGATTCATACCGTACGCTGCTAAAAATTTGTGGAGCAGTATCAAAATCTAGAATATTTATGAAAATGGGACATACGATCCCCCTAACCCCCATGTACATGCCCCCTGAACGGCCTGATTTGTCACATTTTGCAGATTTTGATTACAGCTACTGCTAGTGCTTGACTGACATTTTTTGAGATGTTTTTACTATTTGCGGTTTCCTAATAACAAAAAACTTTTTTGTTGCCTTGGGGAAGCAGTAGCAAATGAGAAAAAGTAAGTTGCAAAACGCAAAATCAGACTGTTATTGAAAATTAACAGTCTGACTAAATTCTACAAAATCAAATTTTCTTTGTTTTTCAACATGTGAAGATGTTAAAACCCATCGTGTCATCTGGGGAAAAGAATAAAGAAAGCGTAAAAATCTAATTTTTAGAAAAATTTATTTAAACGTTCGCCCAAAGTTAGAAAAATCTGAAAATTTCTGCAAAATGTGACAAATCAGGCCGTATCTTTAGGTGGCCATGGGTACTCCTATTTTCAGAAAAATATGAGATTGTTGGCCTTTTCACCCACTATACTTACGTTTTGGTGGTATTTATCTTACTCATATGTGGCTTTTCGGGGTCTGTGTGTTCAAATATGACATTAGAAAATTCCTAAGAACTTTCAATATGGCGGTATTTCAATATGGCGGCCAAAATGGGGCTTGGAATGGGTACTTTTGTAAATTTTGACCAAACATAGTTGTGTGATATGTCGAATTATAGGTTTTCGAGGGCGTAGAATACGAATTTGATCCCAAAAGTAGGCTTATTCTTTCCTGGCATGCGCAATGAATATGCCTGAGTATTTATATATGTTCATACTGATGAATTATGCTTGTTATTTTGCATTGTGTTTTGCATTATCCTCAGGATATGCAGAGTATCGACAGATCGCGCCAGACGGCTGTCTTAGAAAAATCATTCTTGGAAGAGAAAGCAGAGATAAGTGGCTCCTCCGAACAATCAGCTGAAGAAAACCGAAGCGAGTATGAAGTAAGTGATTTCGAGGAAGTTTCAAGAGGACACAGAAAGAAACGAAAGCTCAATTTTGGTCTCAGTATATCTGATAAACATGATGGCATGCCAGCGCAGTATCGTCACATCCGTTTAGGTGAACGAAAAGTGCGTCCAGAGATTTACGAGGCAATGGACAAATTAAAAAGCGTCAACCACATGTCAGAAACACAGGCGGCAGCGGCGTTGTGACCATCGGCAATAAGGTTTTTGGTCGAAAATGGAAACTTCATAATAAGTCTCCCGATGAGATGAGAGATACGTTGCCTGATAAGCGCAACGTGAAACAGGTGGGGCAAAGTTTAGAAGCTTTGGCGTTAGATGAAATCGTAAAACAGATGATGGACAGCGATGAAAAATCGGCAGTTACGTACGCAGATGACGGATCAAAAAAGCAAGGAGCTGGGTCCTTTTCAGTTCAGGGTGTAACGATAAATGGCATGTTTCGACCACTACCAACATTGCCAATTGCATCCGAGACTCGTGAAAACCTAGCAAAACTGAAGATTGCCGTGTTAAATGTGTTATCAGCTGCTAGATGAGTCAGCACCAAACTTCTGTTTGAAAAACTTGACTTCATTCTTACTGATCAGACTTCGCACAATCTAGAGGTAGAGAAACTTGTAGCTGAAAGACTTGAGACTGGGCACATCCCTGATCACCTCTTCTGTAATGTGCATCCAACATTGATGTTCAATAGAATAATCACGAGGTTATGGGCAGAGATAGAGAACGCTCTTGGAAAGGACAAAATCTATTCAAAATTCCTCGTTGAAGCAAGTAATACACATTCAAGTGCAGGCCCGGATTTAGGGGGGGGGCAGAGACAATCTGGATTCAGAACGGGCGGTAGGATTCATAAATTATGAACTCAAACAACGAGGCGCCAAGAACTTAAAGTGTGCGTCGACCGTTCAAGTAAAGGCCAAATCACAAGACTTGATAGAATCCAAATTTTCTGGTTCATTCCGAGAATATGGCAACATTGCAAAGTTTACGATTCCCGTCATAATGAAAGCCTCGGATGAGCAACAGAAGCATTTGCAACAACAGAGCCTCGCCGACAAAGAAATAGCTAATGTAGCACTTGATAAAAGACGAAATAATGATTTAAACGAACTGAAAAAACTAGGCGGTCCTTTTACGAAGGACTCTGATGTGGATAAGATTCTAAATAGTAATATAACAGAGATTGAGAAACAGAAGCGGTTATACCTTGAGATCAGATACGCCGGTGACACTGCACTCTCAGTTCCAAAATAAAGTGACATTTTTTGTTTATTGAAAGACCATAAAAAGTTGCCATCTTCTGTTTATGGAGCCAATCTGAAAGTTTACCTGAGTAATTTGAGTTGCAAAGCGGATGTTACGATGACTGATTTAAATTCTGTTCTTGACGGCATGAATCTAACAAAGAGCTGAATACTGTGTTTTATACTAAATTACATATACGTCATAAGTTTGAAAATATGTTGTTATCAGCTTATTTTTCGTTTGAAATAATCGTGAATTCGTATTCTACGCCCCCGAAAACCTATAATTCGACATATTACATGACTATGTTTGGTTAAACTTTACGAAAGTAGGCTATACCCATTCTAAGCGCCATTTTGGCCGCCATATTGAATTACCATTATATTGGATTTTTGGAGGTAATTTTTAATGCCATATTTGAACTCACAGACCCCGAAAACCCCTATAGGAGCTCCATAAATACCGCCAAAATACACGCCGTTTGGTGAAAAGGCTTAAAAACTCATATTTTGGTGAATTTATGGATACGCCCTTTTCAGGGGGCATGTACATGGGGGTTAGGGTGGTCCAATATGATAATTGTTTTCATATTCCGGATTTGGATACTACTCCACATATTCTAAGCACCGTACCACGTTGCCATCGTGAAATTCGTCAAATAACACACCCCCCTATTAGTAATTTAGCATTTGCCTAAACAGTGTGTATTTTTTTAGAGCTCAAGCTCTTTAAAAAGCTCGTGGCAGTTAGCCTATAGCAGGGATGGCGAACCACTGACCCGCGGGTCACAAAGTGACCCATCACAGATTTTCAGTGACCCACTTGTCTTTTTTAAAATAATGAAATTTAAACAAATATTCAGCAAAGACTAAATGTTTCACTAAATATTTGTAATAAGGCCCCACCCTATCTATTTTAATCTAGTACCGTACTGCATTGCCATATAGCAGTCTGACAAAACTAATATAAAGCCGTAGTAGTGCGTTTATCAGTATCACCGCAAGTTACTGGGTGCTTATGATGTAATAAAGCTATTGTGCTCTTGAGTGTTAGCAAATCATGTTACATTTTTTACCCTTTTTAGTGCCTGCATGCCTCTTGGCTGTTCAGGATTAGTGTGGTCTGGTAAGCTGCAAACATTTAATGCCTGCAAGTAGGCCTAAGTTTTTATATTCTGTTGAGTTGGTCTCTTTGTAGGCCTACTTTGTTTTGCACTAGCGGTAGTTGAGTATAGTCTTTCCAGAACCTCAAATATGAGTATCTTTTACCTAATTTTTAACTGTCAGTTCGTTTGCTAAGCCAAGTAGTGAAAATGATTACAAACAAAAGAAAATTTAATCTGATGCCAGTATTAGTGGTAGGCTATTCCATGATGAGTGGACTTGCAAATTTGGAGTAATCAAGCATGAAGATAAAGCCTTGTGTTGTATTTGCAAAAAAGTTATTATTACACGTTTCTACAATATCAATCGTCATTTTGAAAGCTATCATAGTAGTTTGTGTTCTATGAACGAGGTTGAAAAACTTGAAATTATTCAGAGAGAAGTAAAGCAGTACCGGTATAGACATGATTTTTATACAATTAAGCACACGGAATCGTCTCAGCTCAGATATGAGTGCTGCATGTGTGAAGCTAAAAACTACGGATGACCAACGAAGGATAGTAAGACTTGCAGAGAAGATGCAGCAGCAAGTTTCGCATTAACATGTAATTAAATGAATGACCCACTTTTGCTTTTTCAAGGATTAAGGTCTCTTTTGTGACCCATGCACTAAAAAACGTTGCCCTATAGTGTGTGTACTTGGCAACGTGCGCTCTTTTATGGTATTTCGACCATTTATCGTGCTTATGTAAGAAAAGCAGTTTAGATGATTAAATTGTATTTTAGCTATAAAATGAAGATATCTGTTTCCATAAATCATGTTTAGTCACACTTGATGTGTTTTTTTATTGCGTTTGTGACAAGCAGCAACAGCGTACTTTTCGCCCATCCCTTGCTATGTCAACTGTACACTTGTTTAACTTGTCTGATGTAAAAAAGAAGTCAAGTATATTGAATTAGTTACCCATTAGCATGCCAATCAATCTTTATTTTGTTAAATCAACGCCCGCAGACGCTGAATCAACATAAAAACAGTTAGTTAACAGACAGAAGGTACTTACTATCGTAAATAGTTTATGAAAGAATTGTTTTGGTTTAATGTCAGACTAGGACTAGGTGATGGCAATAACAATGATGATAAGTTTGAGTGACGATGTAATCTCATCTAAAATTGAAAATAAGATGACATACGCTACACTGCCAAAAAAACTTTGACGTTGTACAGCGACAACAAGAAAACTGTAAAAATTGCTCGTAATATCAATCCTATATGTCGGGAAAAATTCTGTGGCAAGAGCTCCGGCATGTTAAACTTAGACAGACAATTAACTATTTTTTACATTGATTTAACGTCTGTAGACGTTGAAAGTTCCTACTATTCTCTGCGTTGTGTGGCTGTGATTTACCAATGTCAGAAAAATTGAAGTGGTTACTGATTTAACGGATAGTTTTACGTCATAAATTTTGCAATACTTGACTGTTCCATATGCCAAGCCTACTTCGTAATATTGTAATTAATATAATTGCATTTTCCCAGCATAGTAAAGTAAAAGAGAATAGGCTATGCTTTTTTGATCAATATTTACAGTTCTGTTAAAAAGGAGCGATCTTCCTGGAGTCAGCACTGCCTGACTACTCACTATAGAACAGCGAGCATTGTGTTTCGTTAGCCATACCGGTGTAGTCTCCACACTAGCCATCAAGACTTCCTCCAAAAACATTTACAGTTCTGTCGACGTTTTGTCAACTGGAAGAAGTTTAGACGCTGGATGCCAACCGTTAGCAGACAAATGTTCTAAGGTTTAAAATGTTATTTTCTGGAAAACTCTGGAAAACTTTTTCTGGAAAACAAGTTTCTTTACAAAGCTACCATGGTCACCGTTACCACCGCCCTAACATTACAATTGATATGACACTGGTAGAGGCATATTTGTCATTCTGAGAAGAAAGACAATTCTCACCAGCGACCAGTGTTTGTTTAAAGTGACAGAGTCTTCCATTGTTGACTTTTTGAATAGGTAGCATGAGGAGTGTCGAATGCTTTTGTTCCATGAATGGCCACCGTCCGACGACCAATCAAACACTGTTTATTAATGTAATTAATTTTTTTCTTTCTTCATTTCTTGTAATTAACTACCGCTTCAATATCATAAAATACCAGCCAAACATTGATTTAATGTTACCTGCAGACATTAAATCGATGTTAAAAAGGACTAAACCAAACAGTAAATTAACCATTTTTCAAACTGGTTCAATTTATGCGTTGTTTTGAGACTTGTTTTTAAATAAATTAACACCCCTTTGCCTGTTGTATTACGTTATTTTTGAAATGAAAAACAAATGAACAAACAGTTGATTTGACGTTTTTGTTGCTCGTTAGTGTGCTGCTCCATTGTTGAAGACTTTATTTCAACGTTTATAACACGGCTGGAAACGTTAGTACGTTACTACCGGCAAACCTTTTTTTTTCTACTTTATTTTCTTATTGATTCTGTCTGGAATGACAGCTACAATGAAGCTCAACCGATCACAGCGGAAAGAGGAGCTTTTGCGATTGCTCTTTTGCCAACAACCTTGATTGAATGGGTTGTTGATTTTAAACGGTTTGACAAATGGTTACACAAATAAATGTAGGCTATGCATTGCAATGCAAGTGACTTGTTATTCATGTGCTAATAGCAGTCACTCAAATTAGTGTGACTTTTTAATTCTTGTGTTATCGCAGCCAGTCTCCAGAACCAGCGTATGACTTTTTAATTCCTTATGTTATTCGTAGTGATCCAGTGGTGAGAGAAAGCTTCTTCAACTCTACCGCATTCCATGACAAAGTTACAGAAGTTTACCAGGTGAGACCAACATCGACCTATTTTGGATGACAATGCTTTTACCACTACAATATAGAGCATGTCGCAAGTAGAGATTTAGATATTGTTAAAGACCAAATTGGTTTATGAAAAAAATACAAAGATTTTGTGAAATAAATTAACGCCCCGCTGTTTATTATATCATTTCATTTATCGTCATGAATGTGTCTGAAACGAAAATAATAGCACTTGCTGCAACATGGAAATGATATATTTTTCTCAGTTTTTTTCATGTTGACAATTTATTGCTTTTGTTGTGATGATGATGGCGTATGAGCGATCTTTCCAGGCTAGATTGGAGGGCAGGAAATCTTCAGCCACTCAGCAGTCTCGTCGTCCAGGACCCTCAGACCATGCGCACCGTGTGGAGGCCGGTGGGTTAGGCAGTGGTAGATGACATGGTCTGCGGTCTGTTCCGTGGCACCACACTCGCATTCTGATGGAGCCAGGCCCCACTTGTGCATGTCCGAACGAAAGCGGCTTGTAATGGTTAGAAATAAAAACAACTGAACTGAACAAGTGAAGCTGGTGCCAAGCATGTCAGTGAATAAAAAAAGATGGCAAAGTCGGAAATGAAAAAAACAGCAAAGAGCCGTTGCAAAATTTTGCTTTTGGTGAAAATCATTTTAAAAAATCAGCAATCTCTTGAATTCTAGCAGGTGATGTGTTTAGTACTTACTCTGACGTTCAGATTCACGAGAAATATAGAAGCAAGAGCGGTGACTTTGTGCAATCATTATCATAAAGCAAATGTCATGGTTTTTAAGCGAGTGTGCTTTTTCAAACTATATCATACTTATCTTTTTAATCATAAAAATACCCAAATTGTCCTGACTGGTTATGTAAGAAAAAACGCAGTCGATACCGTTTTAAAGTGTTTACTTCAACCCGTCTGGGGGAACGAACCTAAGACCTACCGGAACCAGTCCAGAGCGCAAACTACGTTGCTAGAAAGCTGTGTTTTCATAATCTGAGAGTGCGGTTGAGAGTTCAAGAAGAGTGCACCAAAAGCAGTACGAGAGAAAGAGCAGAAGAAGGAAGAGGAAGTCAACATAACAGCAGTCGACAAAACAAACCAAACACGTGGTAATGCTTATCACAGCAGGCAGCGGTGAAAGAGAAAAGTGACGTTTCTCACGTGATAACAACGCAGCGGCGAGAAAGGAAACGTGACGACGCACGTCATCACGACGCATGAGAAAAGGTTCGCAAATATTTGGACGGTTACTGCCACCTCAACATATCATTGATACCGAGATAGAGAGTATGTTACAATTGTACACTGAGACGAGCTGAACACCACAATTATTTATAATCCTAAGGTATTTTATTTGTTGAAAAACTTTAATTGGAAAAAATGAACCCCGTTTAATGCATTTGCTTTAGTGACACCTACCAAGAGCATGTGGTTGAGCCTTTCACAAGACACTTAAGGTCATGCTTGAAGGTGGACAGGAAGATCGGCTTCCTTGCCTTTTCGTTCACTTAATTTAAATCTTAACTGATGGGCGTAAGCCTGGATACGACAAAACCTTAGATCTGTGGCTGGACATTTAAAGGCATGCTTGAAGGTGGAAACGAAGACTGGTTTCTTGCGCTTCACTAACTTAAATCTCCAACCACCAAGCGTAAGCCTGGATACGACAAAAGAAAGCTTAAAAACGAATTGAATTACTTGAAGCAGTAGCAGAGACCTTTACTGGTCAATTACAGAACCAACTCCATCATTTCACTTCGTACTTTTTCTTCTACAGATCAACAAAAACGCCGATTTGTACTGTAAAGTGACCTACGGACGTTTTTACTTCTATGCATCTACAAATGACTGCACAAAATGCTCGGATCTCTGCATTGATCCTCCGGAAGAAATGAAATACAAATGTCTGGACAAGTGCAACGACTTTATGATTAATTATGAATGGGAGCAAAAGTACTTTGCATTGGCATCCGAATTTAAGGTAACATTCATGAATTCTGAAGAAGCATTGAATCAAAATTCACTCTAAGCTTTCGCTTTAAAAAACGTTTATTTCAAACTCGATGAGTTCAATGTCTAATGTAAATGCATCACAAAATTCAACTGTCCAAGTCAGGGGTCCGCAAATACTTGTTGGCGCGACCCAACAAACAATCGTTCGAAATCTTCGCGACCCAAACGTTTCAGAAGCATATAATTTTGCGCAAAAAAATTGCAAATTAATGTTCATTTCAATACGGTCGTCCCCGCTTGTTAAGCCCACATCGGAACCGGACGATTTTGGGCTATTAAGTGGGGGGACAATGTTTTACCATTCCTATACCTTCAGTAATTCCGGAATGGACCAAATTGGGCTTCTAAGCGAGGGGACCTATTAACTGTGGGTTTCGTCGTCGTCGTCGTGTCAGCCTCTGGAGCCGAGAGTCTATTCTTTTACCACCCCAGACTCACGATGTTTTCGGACTACACTGGAATGCTAAGAGAAAGCAGCCAGTCTTTGTTTTCATCATCCATGATGCGTAGACCTTCCAATCCGTTAGGTGGCTTAAAAATGGTACAGTTATTGATGATGTGGTCTGCGGTCTGTTCCTCGGCACCACATTCACAGGAGGAAGAAAGAGACCATTTCCATTGGTGCATGGTTGACCGGAAAAGCCGACGCCCGTACAAAGACGGTAGTGGCGCACCAAGGCCTGTCTTTGCAGTGTCAGGCCGATGTGACATGTGTCGGCGTCGGAGATGAACGAATGGAGTCTGGTGGTATTTGACTTCAATTCAGAATTCAATTTACGGTCCGCCCAAGTAGCTGCAAAGATGTCTTATTCATCAGCTTCGTTGATCAGAAGTTGAGCGGCTGGCACGAATGGGTGTCTTGATTTCAGTTGACTGGGGTGCTCGTTTCTGGGAGCAGAGATCTTGTGGTGGAGAAGATGGTTGGGCTCCAGTGTCCGTCGATCGAGAGACAGAGTGTTTGTGCTTGAGTAGCGTAGCGCGAGATGTCAGTTTCTTGCGCAGTGACACTAAATGGTGGTGGTATGTGAGCGATCTGTCTAGTGTCACCCCAAAATATTTTGATTCGTGGCAGAAGGACAGAGGTTTTCCATTGTTCTCAACATATAGCTCACGATCAGCTTCCAGATTGTGTAGGCGGAAAGCTGTTGCCACAGTTTTGGTTTCGCTGAGTTTCAGTCGCCAGTTGTGGAGATAAGCTGAGAGAGTTTTAATAACCTGGCTCAAGGTGTCTTCTAGGCTTTATATAACCGTGGGCTTAATAAGCGGGGACTACTGTACTACAATCGATAGTATACATTTTTTTGTACAAAATTGTACGAAACTCAGCACATGAAAGAGTATGGGATTGTATTTAATTTTGTCATACAAGTTATATTGATAGTAAGTTCAAACCGTTTTGCGACCCACTATTTGCGGACCCCTGGTCCAAGTAACAAATAACCGCGCAGCCTATCCGATTTCGGGTATTGAATCCCTTCAGTGCAACTTTATAATCAGCACAGTAAAATTTACAGCAGTTTAGTTAATACAGTAGTTCTGTTTTTCAAGAACGCTAAAATTGTAATGCGGTTGCAAAGAAACCAATAAATTCAGTTTATTTTAGCTTCTTATATGCCTTTAATGCATCACTACCACCACCTTGCGACAAATTTATTCCAGGATTTTAGAGAAGATGTAAATAAGATTGTTGCTGTTGTTGTTGCTGTTTGGATTGTAATTTCTACGGTTGCGGTATTGGCTGTGGGACTTGCAGTTGGTCAGTACCTATACAATAAGCGCACGTGAGTACAAGTACTTTCTTCATTCAACTTGTAACCCTGTATGAACGTGACCAAGTTTTTTCATTTACAAAATGGCTGCAAACGTTAAAATGTTGAAAATTTATTTGTTTTCTCATTCGTTTCACATTAAAATATTAATTAACTCATATAGTTGCTTATTCCTTCTGATGATGCTTATTCCTTCTGATGATGCTTATTCCTTCTGATGATTCTCCTTTTAGGGTAAAACAGGCTGTCAATGGTTTAGAAAGTAATAACTATATTTGATTTAATTCGCTCAGCTTGGCTTTTTGCTTGGCATTGAGCACTTTTTGTACCATAGTATTAATAATATTTATTGTTTGACATAATTTGACAATGTTTGAAACTCAGGAAGATAGACTCAGAAAATTGTTTAACTCAGGAAGATAGACAAACCATGACAAGACATCAATAGTTTTTTACACTAATTCAACGTCTGCAGACGTTGAATTAGTGTAAAATCAATGTAAAAAAGGACTGAGATTTACAGACTGTGCAGATTAAAAGGAGTTAACCAGGGCAGATAGCAAGAGTTCAACCAAGCATTTTACTACTTGATAAATTTTTAAAGATGAATTTTTACTTCAGTTTCTTTGTTTCGTTGGCGAGAAAACAAAATTATACCGAACACATTAAATACAAATAAATAATTCGAACAACAAACATGGCAGTGAAAGACCAAAATGTCGCCAAAGTCCTGCCAACCAAACATTGAATGAAGAGCTTTTTCACAAGTCTAGCATTTTTTGCACGTTTTGAAGAACTTGCATTCAAACTTCCTCTCCTTGCTTTATTTAGATTCCGCGTACTCTTGTGCTTTTGGTTAAGTTAATGTGAAGATGATGAACAAGTAAAGTGGGGGAGAAAATATTATATTGCATTTTATCCTTGATTTTGTATCCGCTACTGTTTATGACAGTACCACCTTCTTCAGCCAGAAGAACAGCTGAGAAAAAATGAACCATCCTTGCTTTTTGCATTACAGATACTCCAAACGCCCTCCTAATAACAAGATCCCTGACGGAGATAAAAACACATATGAAGACATGTCTACTAGTGGGAGCTACACTAGCGTTCCTCCCTCTGATGCGTAAATTGTAAAGACCAACCGACAATATGTTACTCTTGGGTCAAAAGTACGCTTTACCCAGCTAGAAAATCAGTCTTTTTTATAGCTTCTCATCTGCCGACATTAATTCGGCGCAAAAAGAACTGATTTGCGGCTGGATATAACTCTGCTTTTGAGTGGATCTAAAAACGAAATTGAATCGTCACAGCATAATTTACGTTAATCATTGAAAATTTTAAACTGAATTTTTGCTTGATTATGACACTTATTTGCGAACAATTAACCCATTGTGCAATTGTTTTACCAGTTGTAAATCTAAAAGTGAATCTAACAACATAACAGTAAATCTAAAAGAAATAGTAAATCTAAAAAAATAACAGTAACCTCTCAAGTAGCCTACGTGTAGCTCCACACAAAGTGAAATTTGCATGACTTTTGACTCCTTCTTTATTTTTTAAAAATAATGTTTAAAAAAACATTACTAAAAGTAATCAAAAAAAGACAAGCAGGTTTGGTAACTACAAAAATTTATTGGTAGAGCTTTCGCCGCCGTAAAGGCGGCTTCATCAGTACTCTTATTCAAATAGAAACTATTTGAATAAGAGTACTGTTTAAAATTTTATAGGGATTTAAAATTTAAAATTTAAATATTTAAAATAGGGATTTTAATATTTTAAAATAGGGATAGATATTTGAAATAGATTTAAAATAGGGATTTAAAATTTTATTTTGAAACTATTTGATTCTATTTGAATAAGAGTACTGATGAAGCCGCCTTTACGGCGGCGAAAGCTCTACCAATAAATTTTTGTAGTTACCAAACCTGCTTGTCTTTTTTTGATTATTATACGTTTGGTTGAATCCTTCTAATTGGATCCTACAATTATTCATGATTATCAATTCTCAAAACACCGAGAAGCCAGAACTGAGGTTTAGAGTCTGCAGAATCATTTTACTACTATTACTAAAAGTAATCTTTTAAAAAATTAATTTTAATTTTTAATATTTAAATAATTTACGTTTAATAATGTTTTTTTAGACATTATTTTTAAAGAAATAAAAAAGAGTCAAAAGACATGTAAATTTCACTTTGTGTGGAGCTACTTTTAGGCTACTTGAGAGGTTACTGTTATTTTTTTATTCACTTGTTGATTTATGCGTAGGCCTATCAGTTTGTATCCTTTGTAGATCCTTCTCTTGTATCATGGGCCAATTCTACAGATGTTTGCTGATACACCCCTTCATTTTCCTTGCATGTAAATCTAAAACTAAACAAAACAGTTGTCCGCCTTGCCATTGATCAGAATAACAAAAATCATACTCATCATCACAAACAAGCTTGAATCAATTCTTTTCACAAACATCAATCAATGCAATCACACGTGATGTCATCTAATTGTCGGAAATGATTTGCTTCTTAAATGCATATAACCCATGATTGTTCTGTCATCTGGAATCCTTTTCGTTTAAAATCGCCATGGTTTTGTTATTTAAAAATTAATGGTTTCCGATATCATTTCTAAGCAACCATAATCGGCTTATATTCTGCTGACTTGTATATATGCCTGTGTGCAGAGGTGTAAATAACTGTTTGGGATAGAGGGAAAAGTAAAGCTAAAAACGGCTCGCTGGTTACATGTCATGTAAATGAGGCAAGTATAGTTAGCCTACTAGGCTACTCTTCTGAAAACGCAACAGTCTGTTTCAGCGTTGGTATAATGTTGCAAAGGTTCGTATTCAAATGTTATGTACAATTGTAGATGAGGTGTTTTATAAAACTAAACGTACTATAGTTTCAACTTGTCTCACCATTTTCCTTTATAGCTTACCTTCCCCTCTGTTCCATAACCGCTGGTACGGAAATCTTTGATACAGTCAATGTACTAGACAATAGACAGTGTATACTGATATTTTGTGATTGGTGCTTAATTTTTCGTAATTTCTTCGAAAACATGAGGTATTAGGTTATACGAGTCGCATCAGAAAATATTAATAATGCTACCTGGAAGATTTTAAACGAACTCAAATTTCAAAGCAGTGTGCAATATGGATAAGCTTGGGCTGTAATCAATTACATTTTTCTAGTAAGAATCTTTATGAAGATAATAAGAACACGAGTAAAACGACTCTAAAAAGTGCTCTCACGTATTAATAAGGAAAAAAAAAATTCCTTTTGTACAGTACTTTAAATGTCACTGTAAGAGAACTAACAGAAAAGTAAGTAATAGGACTACAGTATTGGAAAAGAAAAAAACACTCCATGAAACAAAAGAGTGAGAAGTTACCAAGCCTCATGTTGGCCAAGCTTTTGCTTCTCAGTGTTCAAAAATGCACCAAACGTAACCTGAGCATTAAATAAAATCACCATTTTGGTGTTAAAGTTAAATTGGATAACTTTAATAGGGATTTAAAATTTTCCTATGCTTAAAAACAATATGTAAAAACATGTATACTGAAAAGTTTAGCTGTTTATCAAAATTAATATCTTTTTAGCAATACTTTTAAGTTGTAACGTTCATCTGAGGAGCGTGAAAGGAAAAGCAGAAACATACAATTTGTTGCGTTTCATGCTATTCAACATTAAAGTAGAAAGTAACCGCTCACACATCACTTGCTCCTTATTTGACATAATGTATGTTTTAGTTTTCTCTTGCCTTCAGCTGCACTGATGTACGTAATTTCGTAAATTTTATTTTGTAGGCTATGTTATTTCCTCTGAGGATGCGCATTATCATGGTGAGTGAAACGTCAGTGAAGCAGTAAAACAACTTGTATGTTTTGTTTTTACTTTTACATTCATCAAATGAACGTTGCAATTGATTAATGGTGAAAATCTTTGAGAGCTTAATCCTGGAAGTTTTGCAAACTTGTAGAGGCTTTGAACCACTGACGCAGGCCCGGTCACCGAGGTTGGCAAAGTGAAGTTTTCCGATTGTTGCAGTGTTGTTTTATGTGAATTATTCCATCTACTAGGTGCTGATGAAGGCAGAGCAGTCCTTAAAATGCGTTGCTTAAGCGCACACCTCGAGTGGCAAACCAGAGCCTCTTGATCTTGCTGTTTCTTTGTGAACAAAGTTAGGGGGTTTACCATTGAGCTAACGGGGAGGACTGCTGGAAAGATAACAAATATTTGCTTGATTCGTGTAACAAAATGTTGGATTGAATTTTGATCGATTTTTCTAGCATTGTAAATAAAAGCTTTGCAACTCATATTCTGATCTGGTTTATTTCATTATCATTATCTCTCTACAGCGAGAAAGAAAGATTTGTATAGTTAGATAGCAAATGTAAAAGGGTCGGACACAAATTTATGTTGCTTTTTATTCGTCATTGTTGATGACTACAAAAACAAATACAATATAAAAAAATAATAAACATCAGCGAAAGTCACAATTGCAAGTGAATGAATGTGAGATTACATAACTACAATCTAGAAAAGAGTGAACCTCAACATTGCCTTTTCGGTTAAATTTAATTCAGTTTTTAAAAGTCGCAAAAAGAGCAACATGCCTATTGCTTATACTACATCACGAACTGAAAACTTAACAAATAAAAGCCGCTACTTTTCAATACATGAAGAACCAAAGTTGTAACAAAAATAGTGGATTACGTCAAATTTCCATCGGCATTTCACATTCCCCAGTCCCCACCAAACAAAGATGATGAGTTTGGATTGTCCAACTTGCATTGCTGCGACTTCTATAATTGCTTATTTCCAAGCCGTGAAATTGTTGCGGATGAGCTTTAGCAACAAAATCAAACATCATAATTTCAGCCTTAAGCAGTTTGCTTAATTATGTCTGGTAACTTTGTAGTTTCCATGCTGAAGTATTAAACGAAGAACTACTGCGCAAGTACACAACTACGCATGGCTATTAGCGCCACCATTCTTGCTTAGGCTTCAAATGTTAAACTTTTAATCAGCCGCCTGCTGGCGGAGTTTGGTTTGGTTTTTGAATCTTTATCCTCGAACTGAAAAAGCCTTGATTGGTTATTCCTGGTAGTTTCGCATATTTGTAGAGGCTTTTGACGCAGGGCCGGTTACCGAGATTGACAGAGTGAAATTTTCGATTGTTGAAGTCTTGTTGCCAGGGAATTATTCCATCCATTAGGTTCTGCTGAATGGAGAGCAGTCCGTCCTTAGAATGCGTTGCTCAAGCGCACACCCCGAGGGTCGAACTAGCGCCGCTTGATGTTGAAGCTTCTTTGTTGACGAAGTCACGCGCGATCCAACTGAGCTATTGGGGAGTTAAACAAGTTTGTCTGCCCAATCAAAGCGTTGCTCAGATAAACGTCAAAAAATGCACGTATGGTTTGGGAAACATCACCGAATAGACTGGACTGATTACAATCAGGGGTATATATCAAAAGTTAGGTTTCAAGGATTTGTATACTTTGTAAGCATCTTCTACATAGCTTAGCCAGTAGAACGCTTTAGGCAGTGAGGTAGCCGTTCATACAGTTCGAGCAAGCTATGTCAAAATTTTCAAAGATAAAGCTTTTAATTCACCCCGATATCTCGGTTGGTTAGGTATATGACTTTATGGACCAAAAAATCGTAAGGTCTGTAATATATTGGAAATGTGCCTTTAAACTTTTAATCTTTGGAGAACTTGCCTTTTAAGTTTGTACCTCGTGTTTCACGTTTTGCCTTGCGCGTTTTCCATGACCTCTTGATTGGCCGCTGTTAAATACGCTTTTCTGGCAGCGTTGCGGCATTCTCCAATTCGAGTTCAACTAGTTGTCCAAGTCAATCGTTTTAGTGCCGCAGTTATGTGGGCGTTTACGTTGACAGTTTATGTTTGAGATTCAAATAAAGTTATCTGTTCGTCTTTGGGAGTTCGTCCGAAATAGTCAGACGTAAAGGCCAGCGCGAAACATTACAAGGTCAAGCGGTGCTGTTTCGATTCTTGGGGTTTGCTCTTGAGCAACGCATTTTTAAGATTGTTTTTCATTTAGCGATACCTAGTGGGTGAAATATTTTACACACAACAACACATCAACAATCGAAAAGTTCTCTCCATCAAACTCAGTGACCTGGCCTGTGTGAGTGGTTCGAAGTCTTTACAAGTATGCGGAACTACCAGAATTAATCTTTCAAAGAAGCTTTCCCAGTCCGAGTATAAAGATTTAATCAATCAATCTGGTTGTTGAATAAGAACAGCTTACCTTCTACATGGAGTGGGTTCTTCACCAATAAGTACTATCAATACTACCAAAAGTGCTCAATGCCAAGCAGAGCGAATTATATCAAATAAAGTTAATATTTAATGGCTTAAAACTGTGGCAGCCTGATTCACTTTTATTGGGATCATCAAAAAGTTCTTGTTCAATTTTATTTAAATAAAATTCCTTATTGATGATAAGGATGATGATATTGATGATAATAAGGATGAAACAGGCTGTCCAGGATTTTAGGTGATCTGTAACTATATTTGATATAGAGTGGATTCTTACATATTTCGTAACGTCATAGAACCAGTATAAAAGATTTAGAATCATCCCACTGGCTATAAGGCACGCTCGTCTTAGCCTACCTCAAAGTCCTAGCAAGCAAAATCAGTCCTTTTTCCATTAAATAAAAAGAACTGATTTTTCTACCTGGGCTTGTCTTCTGATCCTAATTGCAAATGGTATTGCACAGCGGCCAAACAAATGATTTTAAATTAACTGAGCTAGAAATTACAGAAAAGAAACATTGAAAATATTGCACATTGTATTAAAGGGATACTCACTTAAAAAATTGCCTCTGTTTTGCAAAGGATAAAGGCAAATAAATCGAGAACGATTGGGACGATGAGCTTGTTATTGCACAGTAGCTATTTGAATGCGTTCTGTTCCTTAATAACGTATCAAATCTTTTTATAATAAAATTGATTCGGCTTCCCCTCAATTTGTGGAAGGCAAAAAAATTCGGTTAAAGTGTAACTTAGGAAAAACCACCCAGCAGATAATACAAGAGTTAAACATTTAACTACAGCTTCACATAATAGCAACGAATATTCTATGTGGAAGTATACGGATTATTATTAGGAAAATTTATAACCTAAATATTTTTATTTTTTAATACTCATCGGCTACAAAAATAAGTTAACTTTAAACAAAAGGTAGTAAGAGGATCGATCCCTAACTAGATTGAACCCCATCACTGAATACGAGCAGAGAACATCAAGTTTGGATCAATGGTTTAAGTCAAATATGGTAATCAAAACTAAACAAATATAACACCCTAACATCTAAACTAACTTTACAAATCGTAGATAAAACCAAACCATTTAAAACTTAACCCTATCTGTAGCGACACGGGGTTTTATGAGGACACCCCACTCTAGTAGTGAAATATTTCACAGAAGGAAATACGCTAGAAACGTGAAATTTCTTGACTTTTAGTTTTTATTCTTTGCGAATTTTCTAAACCTACACGGTCATTTTTTTACCTTCCTGTTATTCACAATAAGCATTTCGTCTCAGGTGGCTAGATATTTTCGTGCAATACTAGATACGGTATGTATAATTTGATGTTAGTGCAATATAAATGATAGTGCAATTACTTTGAAAAGTAACAACGCCCAAAAATGCCTTATATTTATGAGCAAAAGTAATTTTTTGTTTAGTTTAGCATTACTCTGTGTTATAATTCAAAACTTTCAATTTTGAAGCTACTTTTGAGAAATTAAAACAAAAAGCGATTTTCTAACGTTTTTTCATCTCAAACACTTTATTTCTATATATATTTGTTGGGTAAAAATTTAATTTCTATACGCACAATACACATGGCTATTATCTTGTAAAATATTTTGGCTTTGTGATTTTCATAGCTCCCGTTATTAGCAATTAATTAGCACGGGGCTAAGATAACCTGTCCGTGACATGCTTTCCGCGCACGACAACAGCTCATATTAAGATAGGGTTAAATTTTTAAGACACAGTAGGCATACACGAGTGTGCTTGTTGCGGTTGTGATGTTACGAAATAAAGCATAAAATGGAGAGTAATGGAAACATCAAGCGATTTTATCCCATAATTGTACGACAAATTATAAACAGAGAAATAAACAACAGCATTCCATTTCCAGCAATAAAACTTTCTTGCAGAGTGCAGTAAAACAAAAAGAAGACCGATGATGCAAAACTTGACACTTTAAAAGCTAGCACAGGTATAGCTCCAAAATACCAAATCGTCAATTGAAAACAAATTTCCCTTGTACACAGGTAACACAAATCCGGACGTAGTATAGCATATTCCAGCAGCAATGCAAATCTCAAGAAGATGTAAGTAACTTCAGAGCTGTACCAGTTGATCAACCACTGGGACACGCTTACAAATTCAATGAAAACAGAGTAAGATATCATAGCATCAAGCATAAGATAAATCAAAATTGACTTTGAGGCAATTACTGGTGCAATAAGATTTGTTGTTTTATGTTCAGCGTACAACCAGAAGGCTGTCATCAAACTTCGCAAGCCATAAACGTAGGATGAGATCAGATAGGCGATCAACAGATTGATTCCAACCCCAAAAGCTAACGAAATTGCATTTTGCATTTTCTGAAATTACATAGCAAATACAAACGTTTTTAATATGAAAATTCAAAGAAAATGAAGGGGTGTACCAGCAAACATCTATAGGATTGGCCCATGATACCAGAGAAGGATCCACAGAGGATACAAACTGATATGAATGAATCAACAAGTGAATAAAAAAATAACAGTTAACCTCTCAAGTACATGTAGCTCCACACAGAGTGAAATTTACATGCCTTTTGACTCTTTTTTATTTCTTTAAAGTAATGTCTAAAACGACTTTTAAAGACTTTTAAACTTTTAAAGTCTAAAAAGACTAAAAAGACTTTTAAAAAGTCTTTTTAGACATTACTTTTAAAGAAATAAAAAAGAGTCAAAAGGCATGTAAATTTCACTCTGTGTGGAGCTACATGTACTTGAGAGGTTAACTGTTATTTTTTTATTCACTTGTTTTTAATATGCATTACTTATTACGACATTAAACTATTAACTATAATAATTAATGTGAAGAAAGGAGCGTTCTTCCTGGCTATCAGCACAAGGCTGAGTACGCACAGCTAGCAATTGCGATTCGCCAACCATAGTCCATAGCCTAACGGTGTAGCTTCCACGCTAGCCATTTAAATCATCCAATCAACTACAGTAGAATTCGCCTATAACGGCTTCGTTTATAACGTCAATTCGCCTATTATGTCACATTTCGCTCGGTCCCGGCAGAATTCCTATCTTTTACGTACATTGTAGTTCGGCTAATTAACTGAATTAACTTTTTTCCCTCGTGAAAAACTATCACGTGTAAAAAGCAGCTCTTTTATTGCCCAAATTTCGTGTACCTTTCGCTGTAGGTTATTTTTTTTTTAAACAATTTCTTTGTTTACTGTATTTTCTGCGTGACTTTTGTAGTTTGGCGGTACACTACACAGTAAACCTGACTGGATTTTACACCTGTCTCTTTCTTTAATCAAAAGACAGTTTTGGAATAGTTTGCGGTAGTTCGTCTATAACGTCAATTCGGCCATAACGTCAGTTTTTGCAATCCCCTAGAGGTGCCGTTATAGGCGAATTCTACTGTATATTGTGTTTCTCGGCAGCCGATTGTAGCAAGAACTGACAGCGATGAGAAAGTTTTCGAAAGAGTAAATCACTCCTTTCTCTATATAGTGTAATGGAAAAAAAAGGCGTTAAACCAATAATGATGAGGTGTACCCATCTTTGGTACAGAATAAAATTAAAAATAAGATGAATAAATGGTGATTTAACCAAGCGAATAAACGTCAAAAAAGGCATACGACAGGGCTGCCCTCTCAGTATGCGTTACTTCATCATCTGTGCTGATGTACTTACCAGTCGCACAGAGCAATTCCAACTTATTAACGGATTTCGCTTCTCGAAGCTGACACTCAAGATTCAGCATTAAGCAGACGATACTACATTCATCAGAAGAGACCTTCAATCACTATAAGAAATCAACAACGAACTAGCCTTATATCAGACCATGTCCGGCCAGAAAGTGAACCAGGGAAAGACCCAGATCTTAGCGTCTCAACCCAATCTGGCCCACCAAGTTTGACAGCACATCCCTGACGCTGCGGTTTTGAATTACATCAAGATCTTAGGCATTTGACTAGGAACAACCAAAGCCGAACTAGACAAAAAGAACTGGTAAATAGCCATCACTAATACTCAACAAACTGCAAGCCTCCATAAACCCATACGACTTTCCCTCTATGGAAAAATTACCATCATCAACACTCTACTGCAGGGCTACTCAACTGGCGGACCGCGGTTCGAATCCGGACCTTTTGGGTGTTGATGGTGGACCTTGAGCTTTTGGAAGAATAAGTTCATTGCTACGTTTCAGGGCTTCTTTAAATAGATTTCTACTGGGAGGAAGCAATTTTTACTGTGATTATCCTGGTTGCTGGGGGGCTTTGACACCCAGACTAATAGGATAATCACAGTAAGGGGGCTTCGACCTCCGGACTAGGATAAACACTTTCTCAAAAATCCAAGTCGAGTTACATTTTACCTTAAAAATTGGTTTGGTACAAACAGTTTAACTTTCGTGGTTGCGTGTGAAATAACTTATTCGCCGGACCGCTAAAATTATTCAATTTTTCAAACTGGACCTTCGTTAACATTAGTTGAGTAACCTTGCAATCTACTGGTACCCATCACATTACATATGACTAGAGTGCTGATGCCAACAAAGCAGCACATCAAAGATCTCAACCAAATCTTTCTCAACTTCCTCTGTTATCCCTCACCTTTCGAACAATTCTACAGAAGCAAAACTTTTCCTCCTGCCAAAGATAGAGGCGTAAACATAATAGACATCCAGACAGAATTTCAAACAAGCCGCATCGACAGAATTCGACAACTGCGTTTATTGGGAGATCCAACTAAAATCTGCCACGAACTAATTTTTGAACATTTACATCAATCTGAAAACCCAAAATTAAAAAAGGATTTCCAAATATGATCAACAAAGAAAGATTATTTCTTGGAACGAGATCCTTCTCAAAGTAAAAGAAATTAAACATCTCCTTCCACCTCCCATATCCCTTTCTTCATTTTGATTGGCACATGGAGGATGCAATTGGAAAGACTTTGAAAGATCAATACAATCCAATAGAATCACAAACTGCAAACTTTGCCGAAAATCTGATGATAACGCGGTCCACGTCCTCACCGAGTGTGAACTATTTGTTGTTGTCCAGCAAAAAATGCTTTCTTGATTTGTTTCAAATGTAAATCCAGTGTTGTACGTTGACGGCGTCATTTGACGGCGTCAACTTTTTGTTGACGCTGAGGCTAGCGCCATCAATTCACTTTTTAGTTGACGGAAGATATAGCGCAGTCAACTATATTGCCAATTTTAAGTGTCACGCGCTATGCCTCATTTTTTGTTTTCATGGAAAATGTTGTTTCACAATAAGAGTTTCACAATGGATTCTGGCCAGCGCAACTCATCCGAATTTCCGGCTTTCGCGCTGGTTTGGAATGGCTACCTGGAATACCAGCAGAACAAGTTCGCCAAATGGTGATCACTCATATCGTGAGCAGTGGCGTAGCCAGGAATTTTGAAAGGGGGGTCGTTTTGACGGCGTGTTTGCCTATGACGATACCCAGCAGCGGGGGGTCTGGGGGGCCTACCCCAGAAAATATTAAAAAATTACTTTCAATTTGGTGCATTCTGGTAGCATTTTCAACAAAAATGTAGGTATGAATATTCCTGTAAAATGGTGCTGTCCGGTGGCATAGCAAAGGGATAAGATCATGTTTTCTTCGGCATTTTTTGTAAATAAAGCTAATTCTCTTTGTTTTCTTGTTGCTAATTCCTGGCTGAGATAATTGAATGTTTGGTATTGGCAAAACTAGCTCTTTTAATATAGTTTCGTTTAAGGTTAGGCAAACTTTGTTTTAGAGACATAAAGAGACTGAAAGCATCATTCTCAATATCGTGACGTCACACGCGTGCCAAAAGGGGGAGTTTGAAATCCCCAAACCCGCCCCCTTGGCTACGCCACTGATCGTGAGCAGTATCGAGAAAGAGGAATCAGATGGAGAAAGCGAAAAATCAATGAATGTCGGAGGTTGGATACTTTATTTCAAGAGCTCTATGCCCCTGAAAAGAACGATGTTGGTGCAGTGTGTAGTGAAACCATCTACAATTCCTTTATTAAGAAGTTTATTACGCTAAAATGCAACTAGGTTGTTCTAACGACATAAACTGCAAACTGAATTGAGACTGAAAATAAACACCAGTAAAAACGACAAAGGAACTTAAGGCAACGTAACAAAGCAATCAGCAACGAAGCAATCAGCAACAACATAAATTACAATGCAACTTAAAGCAATAACACGTCATTCACCCCTTCCATAGATTATCAATAGGGATCAACAAAAATTAAAGGCGCTAATACATTAAATACATTTAATTAATTTACAAATCTGTTTGGCGGTCGCCTTGAACGAGATGAGCGCCGGGGCATGGGGCGCTCGCTGGAATCAGCCGGTATATGAGTTTCCGATGACGGGGCAGGTGCATCTTCATTGACAGACTCATTATTAGTTGTTATTTGTTCGGGAAATTCCACAGATGGATTGTTTATCCCTTCGTTTGGACTCCCGGGATCCGGCAAACTAAGAGTCGACTCGTCAAGGCCACCACGAGCAGTTGGAGCGATGTCACGAATTGACACTGTGGTTTCGCGTCCGTTCGCGAAACGAACGTGCGCGTAGTTCGGAGTTGCACGAGTCATTTCCACTTCTTCGACAAGCGGTTCATACTTGCTAGCACGAACGTGTCGTCTCAATAAAACCTTTTGAGGACATTTAACCCAAGTAGGTATGGAAAGACCTAGACTTGAACGACGCTGAAAATTAAAAAATCGCTCGTGTGGCGTCACGTTTGTTGCAGTACATAATAAAGAGCGCATAGAATGTAAAACATCAGGTAGAACACACTCCCATTTAGAAATAGGAAGATCTCGAGTTTTCAAAGCAAGTTTTACAGAAGTCCAAATTACGTCGTTGTATCTTTCGCATTGGCCATTAGCCCGTGGATTAATAGAGGTTCTGCTGGTAGGAATACGCAAACTGTACATGTAAGACACAAAATCCTTAGACATAAACGATGCACCTCTATCCGAATGCACATAACCACATTTACCAAACATTGCAAAAAGACTAGACATGCACGAGATTACAGTTTCAGTGTCTACTTTACTACAAGGAAAGGCGAAAGGAAATCGAGAGTACTCATCTACTACAGTCAGAATGTATTTGTTATTCGTAGCAGAAGGTAAAGGTCCTTTGAAATCGATGCTTAAGCGCTCCATTGGTTGCGTAGCTTTTATCAATGGAATTTCAATTGGCTTGTAGAACTTAGGTTTCAACTCAGCACAAATTTCACAAGCGGATGTCATTTTACGGATGTCATCAATAGAATAAGGCAAATTCTTTGTTTTAACATAATGATGCATGCGAGTTACTCCAGGGTGGCATAAGGCCGCATGAATTTCATACAACGAATTGTCCATCATAGTTGCACAATACACTCTAGATAAAGTGTCGGGAGCAGTATTATACTTCCCTGCTCGATAAACAATTTCATAATCGTACTGTGATAGTTCCAGTCGCCATCTCAAAATTTTTGCGTTTTTTACCTTGCCATGGTTGTTGCTGTTGTACATGAATGCCACCGATTTTTGATCTGTGACAAGTTTGAATCGGCGTCCCGCTAGAAAATGACTCCATTTTCGAATGGCTTCGATAATTGCCGTCGCTTCTTTCTCTATGCTTGAGTGAACTTTTTCACTTTTGTTGAGTGTCCTGGAAAAAAAAGCAACGGGTCGCCCGTTCTGATTTAAAGTGGCTGAAATGGCAATGTCAGATGCGTCAGTTTCTACTGTAAATGAAATTTCTTCATCTATCACCCCAAGCGTAACTTGAGCCAATTCAGCTTTCAACGTCGCGAAAGAGTTTAGGGCTGCATCATTCAGAGGAAAGGTAGTGTTTCGAATTAGAGGCTGAATCTTGTCAGAATAACGCGAAATCCATTGCGCATAATACGCAAGTAAACCGACAATCCTCTGCTGTTGTTTACTACTTTTTGGAGGCGGGATTTTTAGTAAAGATTCCACTCTTTCGGGGTTAGGACTTAAAGTACCTTTAGAGATTCTATATCCAAGCAAGTCGATTGTATCTGCCGAATAAGTACTTTTTGCTTCATTGAAAGTTAGATTGCATTCTCGAGCTACTGCAAGAAATTTTGATAAATTTTGATCGTGCTCTTCTTGGGTTTTCCCGCAAATGGTAATGTTGTCAAGATAAGCGTACGTACCTTTGCACTCGTAGTCTTTAATAATGTTGTCCATTATCCGTTGAAAACCAGGTACTGCATTCGTTAGACCAAACGGCGTTCTCTTCCATTGCCACAAGCTTCCATCGGCTTCGAAAGCAGTGTAATTTCGATCTTGCAGAGGAACTTCTACCTGGTGGTACGCACTTTTTAAATCTAGCGTTGTATAGATGCTGTTCCTAGCAACATTGTTCACTACGTCTGACATAAGAGGTAAAGGATACGCGTCCAAACAAGTGAATTTGTTTATGGTTTGGCTAAAATCGATGACCATACGCTTTTTGTGATTTTCTTGAGTGACCACAAGAGGTTGTGCTCGCCATGGCGAACGACTCGGCTCAATTAAACCTTCCTTATAAAGTCGCTGCACCTCTGAAGAGATAAAACTTCTATCGGCTTGAGAATACTTTCTAGGCTTTGTAGCAATCGGATGGCACTCCTTCCTTAAGTGTTTGAAAAGCTGTATTGAAGTAGACGTTTTAATAGCTTCTAATGCTCCGATCTGTAACGTTGGCATAGGCCCTCCAAATTGAATGTTCACGCTTTTGTGCTGTTTCATAAAAGTTTGTCCGATAATTAGGTCGGTGAGCAAATTTTTCAAAACAGTGACTCCTACATTATCATACTCTTGTCCAAAAAGCGCGACTTTTACGTTACAGATTCCTAAACTTTGCGATGAACATCCTTTCACGGCTAATCCAATGCGGCATTCACTTTCTTCAAGATTTAGTTTTAGACGCTTTCTTAAACGGTCGCTCATGTGACAAAGGGTAGAGCCAGTGTCGATGAGAGCATTGGCTTGAACTCCGTTAACTGTAACAGGGACGTTGACCTTTGCGTGGGTGTCGAAAGATTCGGTTGTCATATTCATAATGACATCTCGTGGAGTAGAAGCAGATGAATAAATAGGTTTTCGATTTACCCTGGAAAGACGACAAACTTTTGAGAAATGACCTTTTTTAGAACATTTGAAACAAATAACTTCACGAGCAGGGCAATATCTTCTACTATGTCGCCTATTTCCGCAATAGTTACACTTTTCAACCAACGCGGCGCTAACATCTGAGCTTTCTTCCTTATCTGAAGAATCTTCAATTTTAAAAGTAGGACGTGTTTTAAAAGCTGTTGCGCCACAATCAAGTGAAGACGGAGTCTGGCTCGCAGTCATTTCGACACGATTGCAAAACGTTTGGGCATCATCTAAGGATCGAGCTTTATCAAAAGTTTGTTGTAGCGAAGCATTTTTGTCCTCTAGCAAGCGTTGTTTAATGTGATTTGACGAAATCCCAGCGATAAACGAGTCACGTATAGCTTCCTCTTTATGCGCAACTGCCGATACGGCCCGAAAGTCACAGGAGAGGCTCAATCGCTTTAAGGTCTGCATGTACTCGTCTAGTGATTCATCTGGCTTCTGCTTCCTAGTTTTTAAAACAAATCGAGAAAACATGGGGTTAGAAACCTTTTCAAAAAGGCGCTTCAGTTGTTCGATAGCTTCATCATAATTTGTTGTCTCACACACCAGTTCATATATTGAAGCGTCTATATGATTTATAAGCAAATTCAACTTGTCTTCAGCTGAAACTTCTCCGAGCTTTTCTAGATAAATTGTAAAAGACTTGTACCAATGCACCCATTGTCGTTTAGCGTCTTTACTTTGCGGGTCCGCAGCTAAGAGTCTAGGGCGCAAGTCTTTTAGATCCATACTTTATTAGCGTAATAAAATGTAGTGAAACCATCTACAATTCCTCTATTAAGAAGTTTATTACGCTAAAATGCAACTAGGTTGTTCTGACGACATAAACTGCAAACTGAATTGAGACTGAAAATAAACACCAGTAAAAACGACAAAGGAACTTAAGGCAACGTAACAAAGCAATCAGCAACGAAGCAATCAGCAACAACATAAATTACAATGCAACTTAAAGCAATAACACGTCACAGTGGACCTCGCGAAAAGATTTATACAGTATATGCTACACCATCAAAGCACGATTGGAACAGTGATAGGCTACCTTTCCTAGTAAACGTTTTCAAGGCTTATTTTTGAAATACACCACACCACTACCATCCAGCACTGCTGTGGAACGCAAGTTTTTACTTGGAAAGAACATTATGCGTCCCAAACGCAGTAGATTGTCAGACAAACATTTTAAAATGCTTGTGTTTCTACAAGCAGGCCCGTAGCCAGGGGGGGTTCCCGAGCCGAAAAGGTCCACATTTTGGAGAAGGTGTAGTGTACATACGATCACAGGATCAGCTACATATGATCAGCTGAAACCTTTCAGAGAGTTCTGAATAAACATGTTAATATATTGTTGCTTGTTTAGAACAGGGGTCCGCAAATACTTGTTGGCCCGACCCAACAAACAATCGTTCGAAATCTTCGCAGCCCGAACGTTTGAGAAGCATATAATTTTGCGCAAAATCTTTTGCAATTTAATATCAATTTCAATACGGTCGTCCCCGCTTAATAAGCCCACATCGGGACCGGACAATTTTGGGCTTATTGAGCGGAGGGGGGGGGGGGATTTTCTACCACTCCTATACTTTCAGTAATTCAGGAATGGACCAAATTGGGCTTAATAAGCGAGTGGATCTACTAACTGTGGTCGTCGTCATGTAAGCCTCTGGGACCGAGGATCTACCCTTTTACCACCCCAGATTCACGATGTTCCAGGACTACACTGGAAGGCTACCAGAGAGCAGCCAGTCTTTGGTTTCATCATCCATGACACGCAGACCTTCCACTCCATTCTGCAGTCATTGATGATGTGGTCTGCGGTCTGTTCCTCGGCACCACATTCACAGGAGGAGGAAGAGGCCATTTACTATTGGTGCATGGTTGAGCGGAAAAGCCCGACGCCCGTACGAAGACTGTTGAGGCGCATCCATGCCTGTCTTTGTGGTGTCAAGCCTATGGAGCATGTGTCGGCGTAGGAAATGAACGAATGGAGTCTGGTAATAGGCTACTTGACTTCAATTCAGAATTCAATAGATGGTCTGCCTAAATAGCCGCAGAGATGTTTTGTTCATCAGCTTCGTTGATCAGAAGTTGAGCGGCTGGCACGATTGGGTGTCTTGATTTCAGTCGACGGGGTGCTCGTTTGGAGAGCAGAGATCTTGTGATGGAGAAGATGGCTAGGCTCCGCTGCCCGTCGACTGAGAGACAGAGTCGCTTTTTCACAACGAAGATCAGCGGGTTGGATGCCAGCGAGAATTGGGAGCTTGTCCAATGGTGTGGGACGCAGGCATCCGGTCACTGTGCGCAAGGCTCTGTTTATGGCTGTGTCGGTGTTTATGGCAGTGAGCACTGCGGCACCAAACAGGTGCACAGTACTCTGCTGAAGAGTAGACAAGGGAAAAGGCTGCTATTCGCAAAGTGTCAGCCCTCACACCCCAGCTGGAGTCTGCCAGGCGCTTGAGTAGCCCAGTGCAGGATGTCAGTTTCTTGCGCAGTGACACTAAATGATGGTGGTATGTGAGCGATCTGTCTAGTCACTAGTGTCACCCTAAGATATTTTGGTTCGGGGCAGAAGGACAGAGGTTTTCCATTGTTCTGAACATGTAGCTCACGATCAGCTTCCCGATGTTTTAGGTGGAAAGACGAAACTCAGTACGTCAAAGAATATATGATTGTATTTATTTTTGACATACAATTAGTTATATTTATAGTAAGTTTAAACCCTTTTGCGACCCACTGTTGATGATCTCGCGATCCAAATTTGGGTCGCGACCCACTATTTCCGGATCCCTGGTTTAGAACCTCGCATATCGTAGACAATTTAGGCTAAAAGCGAATAGCAGAAATTGTTATATTGCAAAATGTGCAGTAGTTTACATGACCTTAAAAGTGCATTCGCCCCCTCTGCCCCCGCTTCCGGCGTCCCTGTAGATGTGCTATTGTTAAAGTGAAAATTGTTCGTAGCCTATTTATTTACTTCGTTTTTGTAATGTTGACAATTTGAAGTTTGTTTTGTTTTTTGGTCTAAATATTATGTACTGCCACTTCCTTTGTTTTGATTGCTTGCTTGGGGACAGGCAAAGAAGAAAGTGTTATTAAAAGGTCCATATTTTCGGATTTGGGAACCCCCCCTTGAAAATGTCTGGCTACGGGCCTGCTACAAGGCAATAACTAATAGGCTAAGCAGCCAATTTCAATACAGTCTCAAAACATAATAGCCCACCTGCTCTTTATTTATAGCTATTGTTAGCCTACACTTGGTTGAAATACTTCTGTTTTGTGAAACCCTGGCTAAAATAGCGCTGACGCTGACGCCGTCAATTTCTTTAAGAGCTGACGCAGTACTTTACGCCGCGAAGTTTTTAGGCAATTCGCGCTGACGCTGACGCCGTCAATTTATTTCATTGACGCGTACAACACTGTGTAAATCTATGCTTGTTTGGTAAATCTATTACAAAATTTACAATGAAACACAAGCATAAATTACATAAATTGTAGCATAGTTGCAAAGGGTCTTGCAGACCGCACTGATTCAACGTCATTTGTTTTGTGGTTGACTGAAGGTTAAACAAGCAAGCTACTGCTGCCTGAAGTCATTTGTTCATCTAAGGGGAGCACTATTGTGCGAGACGAAATTACTTTCTGGAATGTTAGTACAGTCTGGAATTTCTTTTCTCATGGTTCTGTAATTCTTGAAGGGCTAAGGAGCCCAAGTTTATAAACACCATTATAGTGATATTGGATTTTTATCGTATCCAGGCTTACTTGTAGTTGACGAGTTTATAAAGTATCACTTTGGATTAAATTTTACAAGTAGGCAACTGTTAATTTTGAGTGGAAAACATTAGTTCACTTTTGAGCAACCTGATTAAAAATACCAGCACTTTATCTGAAAATATAAAGAAGGTCTGGCAACGCTTTGGAATACTGCATCCTACTCAACTAGCAGACCGCGATCCGAATCCGGACCTTCTAAGTGTTGATAGTGGACCTTGAGCTTTTGGAAGAATAGCCTCATTGCCACGTTTCAGGGCTTCTTTAAACAGATTTCTACTGGGAGGAAGCAATTTTTACTGTGATTATCCTAGTTGCTGGGGGGCTTCGACCCCCAGACTCCCAACACTTTCTCAAAAATCCAAGTCGAGTTACATTTTACCTAAAAATGTGGTTTGGTACAGATAATTTAACTTACGTGGTTGCGTGTGAAATAAATTATTCACCGGACCACTAAAAATATTCAACTTGTCAAACTGGACCTTTGTTAACATTAGTTGAGTAACCCTGGCTTACCGTACCTTACTCTTCCAATTAAAATGGAATGTTGCGCTTCCCCGTGCTGTTTTGGTTTCACTGACTAAACTATATCTATGCGCAGGCATAACTTAGCAGTAGTGCGACATTTAACATTGTAACACAAAAAATAGAATAAAGCGAACGTTTTCGACTGTACATACAGTATAATAGCATGCAACAGGCGATTTATATCTGGATTGAAATATAAACGTTGAATGATTTACCATGCAATTAATTTACGGATACTACTTGTATATACGAATGATACTATACCCAGTGAAAAAACATGTTTTATGTAGCCACTTGCTAACAAGCAGTTAACAGTCTGACTGAAATTTTCTTAAAATGACATATTTCAATCACTCACAGGCTGTTACAACATTACTAACCAGTGAGGGATGATAAACTGCCATTTTTAAAAACTTTCAGTCAGACTGGACAAAAATCTACATAATATAAAATCTGCACCTTCAAGTAAGCATGGTCATACCTGATTACCGAATGTTGTCCAGCACCTTGTATCAAATTTCAGGCATTGACTGAGAACACTGAATATCCTCCTAAGATAACTGCTTCACCAAAACTAGACAATGCGCTGTGTCATCTAATGAGCCTTGTATTTGTCAAAGTTGGATTCGCAGTGGCTATAATTACCATATATGGTAACTGTAGCTTCTGATTTTTTGTTGAACACGGGGAAGTCCCCGATAATAATCGTTTCCAAAATAAAAACTTTTGCATTGCATGCAAAAATGCAACTGGTTTTGTTTTTGAGTAGTTTTGCATAATGATATGGTCCTGGGCTATCATGCAACATAATAGATGGTTTGGTAAAAAAATACTTGGTTTTGAGAAACGTTGATTAAGCTAACGATTATTATGACAAAATGCGCATTGAATTCAACTTAAGTTGTGGAAAGTTTGACATAAATTGTGAAATAAATTTCGTTTTCACTCGGTTTGCAATATGAGTGCTGCGTGTGATGCTGTGCGAGCAACCAGACGTATTTTCTACTCATACGGACGATATTGTAACGAAAAGTTGGATGAGTGCTTTCACAGTGCTACGAGACATGAGGAGTATTTATAGCACGAAGGTTCATGGATTGAAACGTCAGAAATAAATTATCAAAAACAAACATTGCCAATGTTAATGTATTGCAGATACACGATTTTGCTATAGCCTAACACGCAGATTGTAAATTGTACAAGAAGCGTGTTTAAATCTGAATTGAAAGAGAAAAAATGATTTATTTTATTAGGATTAAAGAAATGAAAATATTGGCATCATCATAACGTTTTAATTATGAAGTTTTTTTGCTGTCGTACCCAGTGGCAGCTCGTGGCTCGTGCCATGGGGCTGCAGGGTTGCAGCCCCACCTGAAAGAAAGAGAAGAGGGAAAATATGTTTTCCTCTATCAGTGCCGGTCTTTGGGGTGTGCAAACCGTGCGATCGCACAGGGCCCGCAAATTAGGGGGCCCGCAATTTACTCAGAAAATGTAGTAATTTTGTCATTTCCAATGGAAAAATTCAACAAGTGAATTCAACAAAGGAATTAGCAACAAGAAAACATAGAAACTCAACGGGTACAACCTATTTCGTCACCTGAAAATTTCGTACCCTGAAAAGATCGAGAAAAAAACAACAGAGCCGAAGTCGCTGATCGGAGTTGCGCAAACATTTCAAAATTTCTCTCGATCTTTTCAGGGGACGAAATAGGTTGCATCCAGACTCAACATAGAGACATAGCTTTATTTCCGAAACATGCCAAAGAAAGCATGATCTTATTCTTTTGCTATGCCACCGGACCGCATCATTTTACAGTAATATTCATACCCAAATTTTTGTTGAACATGCTCTCAGAACAGACATAACTCAGCAACAACACTACATTTAACATTATAAAAACAAAAAACAAAAAGCGAACGTTTTCGGCTAGTCATATAGCCCTTTTCAAGCCTATAAGAAAATACATTATGGTATAAGAATATATACCATAAGAATATACATTATGGTATGACCACACGACATTTGGTGACGAGAGTGGGAGAGCATTTGAATTTAGCTAATTTTAATAAAAACAGTGCAATTAAAGACCATATTAGAAACTGCCAATCGTGCTCTAACAATAAACCGTCTTTGCAGTCTTTCAAAATTGTTCGTAAGTGTTTGTCCGAATTCGACGCCAAGATTCACGAGGCATTGATCATCAAATCTTTAAACCCAGGGCTCAACAGGCAATTATTTGCTTGCGGAGCTTCTTACCTTTTAGCAGTTTTTTGATTGAATTATCACGTCTTGTGTTTCTCGCATTTACTTTGTTTTGTGCCACTATCTCTTGTGCTTCTGTCTTTCTTGCGTAATCTGCCTGAGTCCTTGTCTGAACAATCAATTAATTTTACCTCTGAAATACTTGACCCGTTGTGCTGTGTAATTTTCAGTTATCATTTTGTGTGAGCGAGGCAGTTTCTCAAATGTTTAGCTTTGACCATATTTTTGCTGTGATACTATATGATTCTTTAGCATTTCTTTAATAATGTATTTTCTTATAGGCTTGAAAAGGGCTATATGACTAGCCGAAAACGTTCGCTTTTTGTTTTTTGTTTTTTTGTTTTTATAATGTTAAATGTAGTGTTGTTGCTGAGTTATGTCTGTTTATGGTTTAAAAGAGTTACCTCTCTACCCAAATTGTATGCTCTCAGAATGCCCCAAATTCAAAGTAATTTTTCAAAATTTTCTGGGAGAAGCCCCCAGACCCCCGGCTGCTGGGTGTCGGCTTCGGCAATCACGCCGTCAGACTTCGCCCGCCGACCGTCAAACCACCCCCCTCCCCTTTCAAAATACCTAGCTACGCTACTGAATTGGATCATTGTCATTGGGGCCCGCAAAGCATATTCCACACAGGGCCCGAAATACCCTAAGACCGGCACTGCCTCTATGTTCGTCCGACCCGGTTACTTTTTTCACTTAGGAATTGCGGATCGAAAATTAAAATATTAAAAGTTTTGTTTGGCAACACCGACTTTGCGCAAACTTACCTGCAGCCCGAGATTCTGGCTTTCAAGCGCTCTGATTGGCTAAAAATTATCCTTGAAGCTCCACCTCTTTTGGTATTTTACAGCAATTTTTTGATCTGTTGGGGCTGCATGGAAAACAGCCCCACCTAACCGAATAACTTTAGAGACTTTTTAAAGTTAGCTTTTATTTCGCAGAGTAGCGATGATCCATGAATGTAGATTGTAGAAGTGTTAGCTGTAGAGTTCGGGTATTCATCAGGTTATAGGAAGTGCTAGTCCACCCTAGGGCATCTCAAAATCACTTGAACCTGCAACGGCTAGGCTAGTCAAGACTAAGCTCAATACTAGTAAAGTTTGTCTCCAAAGCAATACTGTTAGTCTTTTTTAATTACAGCTTAGGAATACATCAACTTTTCAACAAAGTTTGAATGCATTTTTTTCAATATTTGGGGTAAAAACATGCTCAGAACGCACCAAATTTAATGTGATTTTTCAAATTTTTCCGGGGGGGACCCCCCACACTCCCTGCAAAAATCGTTTGCCTTCGGTTTGAGACTAGCATCAACAGCATATGCGAGATTTAGAAATGGAGCAGCTGGAGAATAAAATCTGGAGAAATATATATATATTTTTTTTTCATCATTATCATTCGGTCATGCCATTGCCTTTGCTGGTAAATGGCCTCCACCCACATATGCTTCCCCCATCATTTTTTCGTTATACTCATCCTGGTGATAGCAGTACTTTTGTTAACTTTATTTTATCATCTCTTTAGTCATACTTTTGTTCTCTTGGTTTTCTTCGTCCATGAGAGTCCATACCGTGATTATTTTGGCACATCCATGGCTACATGCAGGGTATGGGATGGACGGCTGAAATGAAATAAAAGATGGAATGGAATGGAAGGCATATTTTGGGGGTGGAAGATGGAAATAGGTAGACGATTTAGATGATGGGATGGAAGACGGTTTCCATCTTTCCTTCCCAATGCCGTCATAAACTTTCATCGCATAGAAAACATGTGAAACAAGTTAAGTGCAAATTTTCGTTTGATTACGTTTCTTAAACTGAAATAATTTGACTTTTTGTTTGTATTGAAACAACGCGACTGTTGTCCGAACGATTGTTCGAGAACGAGAAGTCAACAACATTCACACTTCGTGGTAGCATAGTTTCACTTACTTCAGTTCATCCTCTTAAATTTATTACGACTACATCGCTTTTGAATGATGACTGTGTTTGAAAACACATGAACAATTCGATTACATTAGCCAATTAAACCGTCTGAGGATCAACAACATCGTGGCAGCATGCCAAGCGTTTTGAAAACCAAAAGCCAAACTGTGATAACATCTGTAATTTAGAGAATCAAGTTGACATTATGTTCATTGAACAAAAAAAATTTAGATCTGTTTCATAAACCCACTTCACAATACCTTCCGCTAGGCAATACGAACATAGGTCTTCTATACCTCTAACTTCTAATACCAGGATCTAGACGGTAAGATCTTCAGAAAAACACCTGCTAAATTTTTAACTTACATCTAGCCCATAGTCTGTGGACTTACTTGTGGCATATACAATAGGGCTGCCATACGTCCTCTTTTAAGAGGATTTGTCATTTTTTTAAAAATGATTTGTCTTCCGAAGACATTTGAAAATGCTCAAATGCTTCCTTTTTTCAGTTTTAATTTTCTGGCTTATATTTGCAACAGGATTTTGTTTGTGTGTGACTTTTGTCGAAAGCTAAAAAAAGCTAAGGAAAAATACAAAGGTAGTGTTAGCCTCGGTGATCATATCAGATGGATTTTTATTGTACAGCTCTTGTGTTGCCTAATTGGATTAATATAGACTACTCCATTTGCCAAGTTCAAATATTTTAATTGGATGCTTCTGTTCAAACTAAAGTATAAGATAAAGTTCAGCTTCGTGTGATAGCTCAGTAGTTACGCGCTGCGCTCTAAATCACGCGGCGCTGTTTCGACTCTCGGGGTGTGCGCTTGAGCAACGCATTCTAAGGACTGCTCTCCATTCAGCGGCACCTAATAAATGGAATAATTCTCCGGCAACAGCATTTCAACAGTCAGAAAACTTCACTCTGTCAATCTCGGTAACCGGCCCTGCGTCAAGAGCCTCTACAAGTATGCGAAACTACCAGGAATAACCTATCAAGGCTTTTTCGGCGCGAGGATAAAGATTCAAAACCAACCAACCAAGTATATGGAAGAGAAAAATGTTAATGTTGATGGTGCTAAACTGTTCGGTCGATACAGAAGCTCGTTCAATCTTTTGTAAAGGCCCCTATAACTGATACATTTGCTTTTTCTAAAATGATGGCACTTGGAAAATGGAGAGAATATTTCAAATATTGCAGAAACTTGGAATTTTTTAATGTAATATTTTTAATTAAATATGCTAACTAGAATTAATTTTTATCAAAACTCAAGTAAATACTTTTTAACTTGCAATGCAAAGAAATTTATTCTCACACGAGTTCGACTTTTGTTCGACGAGTTCTTTATTTGCATTACAAGACATGTAACCGAGTCGTTCATATCAAGCATTGTTGTGGGTTTGACACCTGTCAGAAAATACTTCATTTCTTTTTAACTTGTAAATTCAAAAAAATTCTCATATTTACCCTCTCACTCGTTGTTGCTCAGCGTAGACCCCACTAACAATATTCTCTCTAAGTTTGAAAATTGCATTAATTCCTTATCATAACAGCCGTTTGTTTAGTTTGTATTAGACTCTTAGAGCAAGCACAGTTTTTATAATTTTTGTAGGAAGTGTAATACACAGTATGCCCTTGAGCGAATTGACCGATCAAAAATTCGAAAATTTGGTTTCGGGCCGTACAAACTACCAATGTTCTGTACTACAAGAGGTAAGTACTTGGTTTTAAGAACTTCTTTAACTGAAAGATGCAAATTATCACCGTCTTGAAGAGATGGAGACCTTTGTGTTTTTAAAAGAAATCTGGTTTAATAATAATGAAGCCTTCACTTTTACATTCCCAAGAAGATTCACTTTGCCAATCCACTCCCTGGTAAACCTATGTCAAAACGCAATAAACCAGAATGCTTCATTAGTTTCATAAAATAGAATAAAAGATTAAAGGAATCTATGATTAAAGCAGTGTGACCATAAAATGAGTTTAATTGATAAAAATACGATACATCATAAACAAAATAATCAATAACAGCACAGCACCATTTCCAGGAATAGAATCGTATGGTAGGGTCACAGGGTGAAGTACAACCAAGCAAGATATCCCGATGTAACATTGCAGGCATAAAAAGAGAAGACTGATGTAGATCCAAAACCCCAAACTAGCAAATATACTTGGCATTCCATTATGAATATGTCAATAAGAGTGGCCTGTCTTATAACGTAATCCAACACAACAATGACCTTCAGAAGCATGTAGCTAATTCTATAGTTGTACCGGTTGAAAAACCATTGGCACATGTTCTCACACCAGATAAAAACAGAGTGACCTATCATTGCGTCCAGTATGAGATAAATTACAATAGAGTTTGATACGATTCCTGGTTTAATGGAGTTTACCCAAGGGTCGTCGTCGAGGCTGATCCAATAAGCTGTTGTAAGACTTCGCAAGCAATAAACGTAAGATGACTTCAGGTATCCAATAAAAAAATTTATTCCAACCCCAACGACGATAGAAATCATGATCTCCATTCCCTGAAATTGCATTAAATTAAGGCTAACATTCATTACAATGATATAATTTTTATAGTCAATTTACCTTTACCAGGTCCTTTCAATTATATTGTCATACAGAGAGGAATGAAGGAGATTTATGCAGTGGGATAAACTGGAAATATGATCACATTGGATTACCACATACATAACGAAGGTAGGAGTAAATAGATGAACAAGGAACCATGAAATCAGTAGTATGGTTATGTGAAGTGGAAGAGCTGGCAGTGAGAAAGATGTAAGAAAACAAAACATGCAAGCGATGACGTCAAAAATGTGGCAATGATATTTTGAACTGACAAAGGTAAACAATATGAGAACGAATATTATTTGAAGACAAACACAAGTCAACCGACTAAGGAAAAAGTTGAAGAAGTGGATTTGAAAACCGGTATGAATAATAAATAAGAGAATGTTAATATTTTATGCAAAAAAAAAACCGAAGACGGAAAAGATAATGAAAGCACAAAGGAAACTTAAAAATGATGAAATCAAAGCAAGGTTGGTTGGTTTTGAATCTTTATCCTCGGACTGACAAAGCCTTGATATGTTATTCCTGGTAGTTTAGCATACTTGTAGAGGCTATTGACGCAGGGCCGGTTACCGAGATTGGCAGAGTCAAGTTTTCCGATTATTGAAGTGTTATTGCTGGGGAATTATTCCATTCAGTAGGTGGCGCTGAATGGAGAGCAGTCCTGAAATGCGTTGCTCAAGCGCGCACCCCGAGAGTCGAACTTGCGCCGCGTGATCTTGAGCCCGCCGCGTAACCACTGAGCTATCGGGGCGAACAAAGAGATGCCCTGAGAAACGCAAAGCATCGCAAGATCCTGGTTTTTACTGGTGACCCTGCTTGTTGGAAATATTTTTAATGGAGATAAGAGCAACAAGCTAACTATGATAATTAAGTGTAATTTAACACATTAAACTCAATGTACAATAAACAAAAACACATTCAACATGTGCTAAAAAATCCAAATAGTTTTCATTTTTGGATCTGGAAATGCTAATAACAATTAAACAAAATCTACCCTTAATAAGGAGGGCAGCTGTAAAGATAAAAATTTGTTTCCAATCTAAAAACAAATTGTTTGAAACAGGCGTTTTATAACTGGATTGAAATATAAGTTTTGAGTGATTTATGATGCAAGTAATGTGCGGTGGTTATATTCGCAAGACGAAGTACATTCACCATTTAGGGTAATAACCTGTCCAGAAGCTGTACAGGCATTCCCTTTTAACCTGCCGTAAGCGTAGATTTTAATGTTTCAATTAATAAAATTCCCAATGAAGAAAATTGTCTTATGCAGTCACCAGTTAGCAAGAAGTTAACAGTCTAAAAATTCTGACTGACATCTTCCAAAAACAGCATATTTCCGTCTTTGTACGTTGTCATAACATTGTCAACTAGGGACAGATGGTAAACTGTCATTTTTAAAAGACTTTCAGTTAAGACATAATAAACATCTGCAAAAGTCTGCAAATTGTGACTAAATCTCGAGTTGCACTTTCAAGCAGACGTAATTATACCTGAATGTGATTTTCAGAGTTACGGTTCTTTCCTCGAATGTTGTCCACGTTGTATCCACAAAAGATAACTGCTTCACAAAAACTAGACAAACAACTGAGGAAGCTAACCAATCTTCGTAAACATTTTTTGTCACGCTGGTTGTGGTTATCAACAACATATAGCAACCATAGGCTCTGTTTTTTTTTTATTAAGCACAGGGACATTCTCGATATACTGTATGATCTGAGAGGAACCGATACTGCATAATCTGAGAGGAACCGAAAACTTTTGTATTGCATACAAAGATGGAATTAGTTCTACTTTAAATATTCTTGGAGAATCTCCTTGACTGGTAGCTTATGCGGTATGTAAATGGTCCAATCAGAGATGCTTTCTCAAGTTGCAAACAGTTAACCAAACATACAATTATTGTTACAAAATCTGCATCGAGTTTAATTTAGGTTGTGAAAGATTTCACATCAATTGCAATAAAAATTTATTTTGACACAAGTTGCACTTTGAGTGTGTGTATTGCTGTGTGAATAATTAGAATCAGCTGTATAGCGGAGTAGTAAAAGCACTGGCTCCTCGACACTAGAAAGGGCGCTGGTTCGACACCGCTCAAGAGCTCATGCTGTTGTGTCTTTGGAAAGACACTTGAAGGCATGCCAAGAGGAGAACAGAAAGATTGGCTTCCTTGCCTTCTCGTCCGCTTAATCTAAATCTTCAACGACCTGGCGTAAGCCTGGATACGATGACGACAAAACAACTAGAATTCTACTTCATCGACGATCAACGTAATGTTGCATGAGCGCTTCCACATTGCATTGAGACGTGAGGAATATTTATAGCCCGCGGGTTGATGGATTGAAACGTCAAAAACGATTAATCAACCTCAAACATTGGCGATGTACATAGATTTTAGATACATGATTTGGCAATATGCAGCTTGTAATTTTCACAAAAAGCATCGTGGAATGTTTGAGCTTAATTGAAAGAGAATGGTGCTTATTTCAATACGACATAAAACAAATAAAAAATTGCCATCATCATAACGTTTTAATTGTAGCCTAACGTTATATCATATTGCTGCTGTCGAGAGCTGTCGAATCATGATTATTCATATTATTCATGATATATCCTGATTATTCACCCAGAAGTTGCCCTGTCCATATTGTTTCATTTTTACAAGACAATGTGTTGTTTTATTATGTCTACGTGCATAGCCGTAAGAGGCAGGGAGTCAGGGAGGGAAACTGCCCCCCTGTTGTCGAAAAACTCCGAATATTCGGGGAAAAAACTGCCTCCTTGATCCTTCTATGAAACTGTCCAAATCAACATGTTAATGTTGGCACTCATTTTCTCTAGCTCAATACAGATAGCTATTTCGATATGTAGCCTATGTTCATGCAATTTCAATAAAATTACACAGATTGGAGCAAATTTTGTCCCCAAATATTTTAGTCCCATACGGCTATGTCCACATGCCACGTGTGAAGGCTGACAGAGGGTGGTTGCCAAATGGTTAAAGCTACTGCACTTTAAAAGTAGCTTCAAGATCATACTTGAGATTTAGAATGAACGAAGACAGCTTGCGTTGGTAAAAAACTATGTTTCTGCAGCCATGATGCAGCTAGCACATGAAATGTAAAAAAGGATTACTGTATTGTTTTTCATCTATATTTAGTTGTATCACTACTGGTAGTTCACCCCACAAATGATCCCACAAAGATTCCAGTTGACAAATGATCCCACAAAAATTATTACATTGTGCCTAACTGAAATCCAGATTTTTCCAATTTTTTTCGACATCATGTCATCGTATCTTCAGTCTTACTCAGTATTGTTCTTTTAACTCTTCATATATTTCACTGATGAAATGATAGAACGTGATAAGTGATTAACTAAGTCTATATATTGTTTCGCTAGCAAGTAAAATGCAAGCAATTTTATTTGAGGAATTTTTAACATTTTTCGGGATAACTATTGGTCTATGCAGAAAAAAGTTACAGCAAACAAACAGACCCAAAAAAATTAAGAGAAATGTACTAATCAGATTTAGCCCATGAATCTTTTGCCGTTCTATTAACTTTTTTTCAGTAAACTAGAGTCAGCTACTAAATTATAAAATGGCTAGAACAAAATATGAATAAATTGTAAGCAACCGTGAAAAACTGACTCAACTCAAAGACTGTTTCTTTCTTTGCACCATTGTCTGCATTATAGATAAAATGCGTTTTGCATTTGCATTTACATCTGCATCGTTGTATATTTGAAAGCTGTAAGATTTTATGTCTCGAATTCTGTTTGCGCAGAAGGATATCAAGCTAGGCTATGTTAAGTGCCCAGCTTGGACATTTTTTCCGATTAACTACAAGAGTCCCGAGTTGGAAAGCAAAGACAGGAATAGCTCCAAAGTACGAAACACAGAAAAGAAAAATACATACCCTCAGACCATGGTTTGTTCATGGCGGTCATTTGAATTTCAAGTACCACCTTCGTTTTGACTTGTGGGAGTAGCGTATAGCATTGTTTGCCCTTTTTAGAGCCCTATAACTTCTATTGTAAATCTAATGGAAGACTTAAAAATTGCTATGCTTGTTTATTATAAACTATACTACACAATTCAACAATAAAAAACAACATTTCTTGATGCATGGGTATTGGGTGAATCATCAAAATTCAAATTTTTTGCCCCGTACAACTTTTTTTTTTCAGTTTTCGAATACTTCTGACACCCAAATCAACTAAGGAAATAAAAATTGGTATCGCAGTGAAGTTTCAATTATAAAGTTATATGGTGATATTGTTATAGTCACAAGTGTTGCACAATTATTTTCTGTGCTCTTATAGTAAATGAACTTAATCTACTTTGCTTCCTATAACTAAATGTGAAAAATATGCACTCAAAAGAAAGGTATCAGTATAAACCGAAGTTTACTATGGCTGTGTAACCTACTGCTTATGGATCAGGAAAGGCAGCCCAGGAGTTGCTTCGCCTAGTTGGAGGAAAAACACGTTGCGGATTCGGATTGCCACTACACGGACATGCAAGTGCTGGTCGTACTTTAACATGCGTTTCCATGCAATTCTTTTGCTGTAGGCTACTGATCCAGGTGATATCAATATTTTTTCAAGATCATTTCACCACCGCTTCAATCTTGCTCTTGTTCTCTTTGATTTTCTTAGAGTCCATAGAGTCCATGACGTGGTTATTTTAGTTGCCTGTTGTGCGTAATTCTAACATTACGGTTAACCCATTGCTGGTAGCCTACATGTTTTTGAAATTTTAAGAACATTTTTTTTATCTTTGGTCGTTAACAAAAAATCATTTTATGACAGAAATTTGTAAATTTTATTGCTTAAGTCTATAAAGTGGAGTTTTATGGAGTTAAGAGTATTGAAACAGGCTAACCATAAAATTATTTTCCATCAAAACTTCAACTGAAACTTTTCTAGCTTGGAGACTTAAGAGGGATTCCTCTATATTTGCACTACCGGTATTCTACGTAGCCTATGCCAGTGCTCAGTGTAAAAAAATACTAACATTCGTCTCTCAAGATTTAGAAATAGTACTCCCCATATAATGGTCCTTGGTTTAGTTTATACTAGGTCAAACAAAGTTTCTAGATGGAGGCTATAGCCTTATATAACGAGACAAACGTAAACATATCAGGTTCAAATCAAAGATTTTTGTCAAGTTATAAAAATGAAAATTAATGTAAAAAAAATCTGACAACTTAGCAGGAAAAGCTGTAAATTGAAGATAAAACATGTTTGTTGAACGTTTTAGTACTGAGATCTATTAGGTCGTCTGTGTTGTAGGTTACATGCCCTTGCATAGGCTGAGTTACCCTTAATTTTCGAAAAACAGGATAGTTTCTCACTACTTAAGCGCTTTACCTTACGAAGATATTTTGTTTATGCTTTTCTCTAATAGTATTATAGACTATCAGCTATTATGACATACGTATTACGTAATCGACTATGTGCTGTGTGAAAAACTTTTTGAAGATACTGTAAAAATAAAATACAAGCAGCATAATAAAAAGATGCTTTTTTGCTAAACCTTTAATACATAGTATGCCCGAAAGCGAATTGGCTTACCTCAAGATTGGAAATCTTCCAGTTGGGCCGCTTGACTTTGGGCCGGTCAGACGACCACTGTTTTGTAGCCTACAGCAAGGCAGTATCCTTTGTTGTGTTATAAACACTAGCAATTTCAAATAAAATATACAAATTTTCAATGACTGGTTAACAGCAAAACAACTACCTTTAAATTACTCGAAGTCATCATTCTTACTAATGTACTGGAGAAACATCAGGAAAAAAGTGTTGATTCTCAACAATTTACAATACAAGTAAACACAAACGATTTTCGTAGGACAACTTCGACAAACTACCTCGGAATCAACATTGATGGGAGTTTAGATTGGAAAATGCACAATTGCACATTGATGACATTTGCCAAAGACCTTCAAAAATCTCTGGAAGTTTTTTCACAGTAAGAAAATATCTAAACAGAAAAGCGTTAATCGGCCTTTATGCAGCAATAGCCCATTCTATAATTAGCTATGCTGTAATCATAAGATGGGATTCAGCTTCAAAGCAACAATTAAATCGAATTTTGCTCTTGCAAAACAGAATTATACGAGCCATAACATTCAGCGAACGAACAACCACAGCAGTTCTACTCTATCAGAAGTGCTGTGTACTACCTGTACATTTTGTACACCTCATCGATAAACACGAAATCGCACAAATCATGTTTACATACAAAAATAAACATCTTTCATCAATTTTTACTGGATACTTTCAAACACAAAGTGAAATAGGCTACATTACCATAACACAAGATCCTCTCAACAGAACAATTATTTTTTGCCAAGAGTTGAAACAAACAAATCAAGCTCAAGTCTAAAAGTTCAAGGTCCAATGGCATGGAATGACATCCCACACGAAATATGCAAACTTTCCCACATCAAAAATTCAGTGATAAATAAAATTACACTACCTGAAATTGATGACAAATCAATCCCCTACATAAAAAAACAACTTAGCCTATCTCCACTAAGATTTACTGTGCTAAAGATGCCACTGATACATCGTAATGATTTTGTTGCCATTAGTCATTTTGAGTGCTTTTTCAATCTATTTTTATTTATTTTATTTTGTTTTGTTTTATTAATATACCAGTTAAGAGCAGCTGACTAGATGTCCAAATGGTCTTTCGCTGCTCATGGCTAACCAGATTGAATTATTCAACACTGGGCGTGTATATGCGTTCCTCTGTTTATGAATTATATGTTATTGTGATGTAAGTTTATTGTGTACCGTACTATTATAAAATCTTATTGGCAAATAAAGTTATTTCTCTCTCTCTCGCTTTTTCCCTCCTCCTCTCCCTCTCTTTCTCTCTCTCAACTAAAAGAGATAAAGACGATCTTTGCGTTTTCTGATTTAACAAAACTGAGATTGTTTTTACATATATATCTTTTCAAAATAATTCTCTTTGCTAATACGCCTATGAGTAAGCTTCTCAAATAAAAGGCAAACCACAACGTGTTATTGTTGTCGTCGTATTATGAAAGAAACAAAATATAAAAGCATTGTAAACATTAAATGAGTTTATTATATTTATAGTATATTATTGCACTGAAGATGAAGATCGTATAGTTTACATAACGTTTGCGGAACATGAGTTGAAAATCTACATTTTGGGCTTTTTGTTTAGTGATTAAATGAGTTTTTCTTTTATAAAACTGCGACATATCGTATATATTAGCATCAATAATACCACTCCACATTTAGCAATAAAATCTAAACTGAAGTACACAGAAGCGACAAATCCTGAAGCATTAGTCGCGACATAAAAGGAAAAGAGAGGTATAATTCCAAAATACCAAATCATCGAATGAAAAATAAATTCCCAGATGCACATTGCAAACAGAGTTGGGGGTTCTGCGGAATACCTCAACAAGATTATAACCCTCAAGATGATGTAGCTAATTGCAGAGCTGTACCAGTTGATCAACCGTTGGCATATATTTACACATTCAATAAAAACAGAGTAAGCTATCATTGTGTTCAATACGAGTAAAATCACAATCGACTTTGAGTAATCTACCGGTTTAACAACGTTTTGTTTGGGGTAGTTGGTGAAAAGCAAATAAATTGTCATCAAACTTTGAAGCCAATAAACATAGGATGACTTCAGACATCCAATGACCAAATTAATTCCAACCCCAACGAAGAAAGCAGTCAAATTATTATCCGTTTCCTGTAATTGTATTGCAAATATTATCATTTTTTATATACAATAATTGCAACGATATAATATTTATATTACATCAAATTCAGTTATTAGTATTACAGTACTTTTGAAAACCTCTACAGCCTGTTTCACCCGTATATGGGATCATCAAAAGGTTCTTATTTTAATAGAATCAATGAGAATCAATAGAATCAATGAGATTCTATTTGAATAAGACCTTTTTTCTGATGATCTCAAGTAAAGGTGAAACAGGCAGTAGAGGTTTTTATAGGGTGGTAACTGAATGTGATGCTATTTGCTCTTCTTGGCTTTTTTGCTTGGCATTGAGCACTTTTTGTAAAATAAGTAAAATCATGGCCACCTAAAGATACGGCCTGATTTGTCACATTTTGCAGAAATTTCTAGGTTTTTCTAACTTTGGGCGAACGTTTAAATATATTTTTCAAAAAAATAGATTTTTACGCTTTCTTTACTGTTTTCCCCAGATGACACAATAGGTTTCAACATCCTCACATGTTGAAAAACAAAGAAAATTTGATTTTGTAGATTTTAGTCAGACTGTTAATTTTCAATAACAGTCTGATTTTGCGTTTTTCAACTTACTTTTTCTCATTTGCTACTGCTTCCCCAAGGCAACAAAAAAGTTTTTTGTCATTAGGAAACCGCAAAAAGTAAATACATCTCAAAAAATGTCAGTTAACACTAACAGTAGCTGTAATCAAAATCTGCAAAATGTGACAAATCAGGCCGCATCTACAGGTGGCCATGGTAGAATTTATTGTTTAATAGTTATAATAAATTTTTATAATTATATTATATCATAATAATTGTTACCTTGAGAGTTTAATCATGTAGTTCAGGGGTGTGCAAACCGCGGCCCGCGGAAAGATCTGGATTTTAAATAATGTGTGGCCCGCTAGACAATTTTCATTTATGCCTTAAGTTTACAACGTTTAGTAAACGTTATTTTTTGTTTGGCAACCCCACAAGTTCAACCAGTGTGAAATTAAGCATACAAATTTTTACCTACATCCTAAGAAGATACATCTTTTGATAACAGTCACATTTTATTTGTAATAGCACAAGTCTATTCACTTGCACGCAGTGTAAAACTTAAATTAATTTTACGTCGTCCGTATGTCAAAAAAACAGACAAAATATCCGGTATTGTTTTGCAGTTGGATAGCCTACTTGCGTGCTGTGTGTAAACAAGAAGCAAACATCCGTCCGCTGAGCATCCCCCTGCGTTTCTCGCTATGCGCGCTCTGTCTGAAGGCGCCTTTAAGCTAGTTAGGCGTGACGCGTAAGCAGTGATATACGCGCATACAAAAAATATTGACGCCGTCAGCGTAAACGGAAACGTTCGAAAAACCATACGCCGTATGTGTCAACGTAACTTGTAAAAAAAGTTGGCGGCGTCAGCACATACACTAGCGTAAACTCATTTTGTTTGCTAGATGCCAAACATTCACACGGTATAAACCACTCGAAACAAACAAGTTTTATTTTGAATTTATTTCCAAGAAGAAACACAAGCATCTGAAAGTGTTCATCTGACATTTTACTGTGTTTTGGTTCCAATATGTCTTTGCCCATTGAAAACATTTCTTCAACTGCAGCGCTGGAAGGTATTAGCGTGTTGTAGCGAAAAAAATACATTAAAAAATACATCTATGCGCTAAAAAACCGCGAAAACTTTACGGCGTAGCCTCAAGCGCAAACTATCCAAAAAAATGTGGCAGCAAGAGTTAGCGTAAACAAAAAGTCTACGCCGCAAGTCTGCGGCGTATACGTACATCTCTGGGCGTGAGGTAATTGCATCGTCATTTATTGAGTGCACATTCGTCATAACATAGTGAACAATAGGTAAATATTTCCAGTTGTGGCCCGCGGACTAAGCTGGTTATGTGTATTCAGTCAGCATAGTGCTGAAAGCTTGCACACCCCTGGTGCAGTTGATCAGACAGAGAGGAGTAAAACAAATGGAGGCAGTTTGGTAAACTTGGAATGAGATTGTAAGGGGTTATCACGTACAAATCAAAGGTAAGAGTGAAATTAAGATGTATGAGGTATCGTGGGCATTGTTGTATGAAGTGAAAGAGATGGTGGTGAGAAAACTGCATAAAAATAAGAAGCAGGTGGAGGTAAAAATATTGCAATGGTTGCTTGGACTGAGATGTAGTAGATGTAGAGAAAATGAAGAAGGAGATTATCTGAATGCAAAAACAAGTCAACTGGTTCAAAAAAAGTTGGACAGATACGGTAGGTTTCAGGTCGTTATGCTACAATAAAGGAAGAAAAAATCATGTAAGTAAAATTAACGGAAAGGCTGCAGAAAAGAAAACTTATAAATGATAAATTTAAAGCAAGGGAGACATTGATAAACAAAATGCAGTGTAAGAAACTAATTTTCACCTACGACTCAACTCAGTGGAGTCGAACGTCTTTTCTCAAATAAATCCAAATGAACAAGAAAGAAACTCGTTATGACAAATGAATTATATTAACTTTAATTTAGTTTTAAACTAAAACCTATGCAACAGATGATAGAAATTTTAAATAGTTTTTACATTTATTGAATCTGGAACTTCAACAAAGTCTTTTCCTTTAAACTGCATCGGCATCCTGCTGCTCTTTAGCTCCTATGAAACGGCACCCTCTTGGTTTCACAAAACTTGAAATTTAAATTTGTGTTTGATTATATTATTTTGAATAAAGCTGATAATTACTTAGCTTAGCCTATAATAACGCACAAAACAATTAAGCGGTGTCAAAGCATTGATTGGGCCAGGGGCTCCGAGAGTGGGGAGAAGTCGGGCAACTTTCTCCCCTAGCATATCATTGTAAAGGAAAAACGAGTAGCTTTTCGTTTTTTCACTTTTGAAGGGGGCCCATTTTTGCTCTTAAAATAAAATTGTATGAACTTAAAAACGAATAAATTTTTGATTGAAATGTTTCAAGTATTTTTCGATCATTGTAGATGCTACAATCAAGAACAAATCGTTTTCGTATTGAATCAAGCATGGCCACCTAAAGATACGGACTGATTTGTCACATTTTGCAGAAATTTCCAGGTTTTTCTAACTTTGGGCGAACGTTTAAATAAATTTTTCTAAAAATTAGATTTTTACGCTTTCTTTATTCTTTTCCCCAGATGACACAATAGGTTTTAACATCTTCACATGTTGAAAAACAAAGAAAATTTGATTTTGTAGATTTTAGTCAGACTGTTAATTTTCAATAACAGTCTGATTTTGCGTTTTTCAACTTACTTTTTCTCATTTGCTATTGCTTCCCCAAGGCAACAAAAAAGTTTTATGTCATTAGGAAACCGCAAAAAGTAAAAACATCTCAAAAAATGTCAGTCAATCACTAGCAGTAGCTGTAATCAAAATCTGCAAAATGTGACAAATCAGGCCGCATCTCCAGGTGGCCATGTTTTAACTTAGAAACTGATGCTACTTTTGTTAAACGAGTAGCCTACTATTTTTGCTTGACCAACTAAACCTTGACTTCAAAAGCTGCGTTGGCTAAGCATATTGATCTAACATGTCTGAAAGGTGAACGATATTCAGGCAACATTAAAGGAAGTAACCCCTTTCTGCCTATTTTTTGCTTATTGATGGCATTGCTTAGATCAAATTGGAGCTTATAGTGTACAGTGTTGTCTACATGTCATATCAATTTAAGAGTAATTGATCGACTGTAAACTTATGTCATTTTCAATAGTAACTCGGCCAGATAGGAAATTGTAAAGAAAGCTGTCCCATTCTCCAAGTTGACTGCTTGAGCTGCTTAAAATCTATGCTTCTTTACACAATGTGGATTACAGTCCCAAACGAGATTCACTCGACTAATCTACTCATATAGCGATAAAGAATTGTTCAATGGACAATCCGATGAATGGAATAAAATTATAGGAAAATGGAATCAAAGCTAGAGAAAGCTGAAAAGAGTAGGCTGAGCTTGGCTACTTGCAAGCTTAAAGGTGCACTGCAAAGAAAATATATAGCTTTTGTATTCACAGATCTTTATGAAAAAAAGCGATTTGTAACAACAAAATTTTTTTGGGGTTTGTCATTAGCTCAAAAATCTAAAAAAAGAGATATTGATTTTAAAGATTCTGATTGGTCAAAATCTTTGATGACGTAGTTGGTTGTTCAGGCAGAATTCAGAACTACTGTTTTGTATACAAATAAACTATCAACAAGTGGGCTACATATACAGAGAATAATTTTATACTTGATTTTTACGCGTTGAGATGTTCTTTTGTATGGCCCCCGGTTGTAGTAACGGAAGAATCGTTTTATCGTTTGCCTCTGAATAATCAAGACAAGCTTGAAATGGATCTCTGCGATGAAACTCAAAAATCCACCAGTCAACAAGCACTACCGTGTGTGCAGCGATCATTTTCTGGCCAGCGATTACCAGCTTGATCTACGGGCAGAGCTACAGGGCACCACACCCAAACATTTGCTCATTCCTGAAGCTGTCCCTTCTGTCTTTGATTTTTCAAGGTATGTGAAAGCCACTGTTTCTGCAGTACCAGAAAAACTTGATCGACCTGGGTCCTATAGGTCCACATCTCTGAGTAAGAGTGGGCGTTCGAATCGAATAACAAAGCGGGAAATGAACAAAGTTTTAAAACAGGTCAGTAAAACATTGGCAGGGTAGGCAACTCTAAACACATAGTTTTGTTTCATATAAACCATTTGGTTCAAGCCAGTTATTTTCTTGCATTTTTTTGCGGCTTCACCAGGCAGTGGATCGACAATTGATATCTACGCCAATCCCAGATCCTGAACTACCTACCCCTGCAGAACCTAAACTTTCCACCCCTGGGGAAGTTTCAGCAATTGAGCAAGAAGTCACAAAGTTATTGTCTACCTGCAGTATAGACACACAGACAGACCCTCTTCCTTCGCCACCACTTTGCTCTGCTCCATGTTGCCAGGCACCAAGGATCAGCACACCCAGAAAACTAGCCACACAGGGTCCCATCACAGCGAGGAAGTCTCGGACCACGTTAAGCCTGGATTGTTCATTTTTTAGTGATCTGTCATTAGAAGTCGATGAGTCGTATGAGCTATCTGACTGCAGCAGCAGTGAAGGCCTATATGAGACAGATGAAGAAGAGATTGTTTGTTCAACAAAGACTACCAAACTATTAGTTTTTGAAAATAAATTAAATATATTGTTTAAAAAGTGCCATGCCATCTTTTCATGCTGCTCATCACTGGATAACATTATCAGGACATTTATACAGGGCCCATGATCACAGTGACATGCAATGAACATCATGTCTAGACATGGCGCTTGTGCAACGCTTCCAATGTAAATGCATGAAGCTGCCAACTAAGTGAACAACCAACTACGTCACATAATAGCACGTCATAAGGCACATAGCGCCATCCGGTGGCTGATTTTCTTTTCGTTCTATTTACCAAACAAAAAGGTTTATCAAAAAAAAATTTCGAAGAAGATAATACTTAAACACCAAAAAATCACCAAAAAAACTTGAAAAGCCATCAGCTATATCCAATGGTAAGGCAAGCCAAGACGATTGGAGCTGGTGACATGCTGCAGCCTTCAATTTATCCGCCTTTACAGTCGTTGAGCTTGGCTGGCTTCATCCGCCTGTTTCGCCGTTGAGGACTTGGGTAGCCTACCGTGAATTACGTTTTGTCTGGCCTCTACCTTTCGACCAACCTGGCATTGGTAACCCTTCTGGGAGCAGTTAGCTTCCGCCAGTACCGCTCTAGAGGTACCGTCACTGAGGCACGGAAACTCTCTCACCACGTTAAGGTAGTAGTCCGAGAAGCGCTAAAGGCACCGCATATGAGATGTACACACCATACAACCCTAGGCCTACTACAAGGTTTTCTAGACAAAATAGTGAGCAATAATAGCAATTTTGCTGCAAGTGTAGTCGAGTGATTTTTGTTGATTGTCACATTGAAAATTTTTTTTCTTAACGTTACGTAGCCTACTGTAAGCTTAGGTAAATTTGAACTTCAGAAGAATTCAATTGTACGCTAAGGAAAGTAAGCCAAGTTCAGCTTAAAGCATATGATGCAACGCATGATACAAATTGGTTGCTTTTATTATTGCTGAAAATTGTTTTTCTGGGGCCCATTTTTCGTATTGTTTCCCGATCAGTCTTGATTTCTCTCGGAGACCCTGGATTGGGCTACCAGTAGGCCTATTACAAGAAGATGGAACAATGAGCGCCCATTAAACTGTCTGTTACAAAATAATAGATTTTTTTTGAAATTTTTGCCATTCAAGTTTTGACTTGCTTGTTTTTATATAGCACTTTATCCATCGCAGAACGCGTTGCTTCTCAGCGCTTTACAAAGCAGACAGCGTCAATGCAACCGTATAGAGGCGCAACTGAGTACATGTACACTGGACAGATAACTTTGCAATCAATGCAAAAAATGTTGGCATACCTGCACACCTGACATGTGGCAAAAATTTGAAGACAGCAAAAAATGTGACGTACAATAGCATTTTCAGAACAAGCATAGAGCATTTACAGCAAAGTAAGCTACCTCATTGGAGATGTGCGGAAAAAAGTAGTAGTCTATTGGAACCAATGCAAAAGGCGGAACAGAATAAGGAAGTTTTTCTTTTTCTTTTCTTTTGTAAATCGATAAAAGCCTCACGTCACAGCAGTGCTGTTAGTTTTGTGGCAACTCAAAAGATTGTTAAGCGTGGAAAGCCGTTCACAGGTTAGAATTATGTCAAAGAATCGTTTCTTAAGGTAGCAGAGGAGCTGTGTTCTGAATCTGATTTGCTGTATGTTTACAGAAATACCACCCAATACGCATGTGGCTCTTTGTGGTCATGCATGCTGAAAAATATAGCAGAATGGCTACATTGTTAAAAAAAGGTTGCCGACCCTTGTCTTAAAAGGAGAAAAATCGTAAAAATAAAGTTTAGTGCTTATCTTAATACCAATGGTTAGCAACAGGCGTTTTACAACTGGATTGAAATATAAGCTTTAAGTACTCGACCATGCAACTAATTTAAGGTTGATTTCAGTGTCGGATCTAGGGAGGGGGCGATTGGGGCGGTTCTCCCCTTATAACACAGAAAAGTAACTGTATTTATGGTGTTTTTTGCAGGGTCTGACTGATGTAATGAGAGGAGAATCATTGTGTTTGTTGAAATTGCCTCCCCCCTAAAACTACTTGTTAGATCCCCCATGGGTGATTTATGGGTAATTTTGAAGTGTTAAAGACTACTGTAGTTTGAGAGTACTACTTTCTGCATACCTACTTGAGATTTAGCACAAAGAGGACAGCTGACTTTGGTTAAATAAAACTATGATTCAATAACAATTAAGTATCTGATAATGAAAAACTGGGGAGTTTTTTTTAGTTTTTTATCACGATCATTGGAATAAGAACATGTTTACCAGTTTTGCTGACGAGTGCTCTGAATACTAGGTTTGTAAAATATGATCACAACGTCACCTAGGCTACCATAAACAAAAACTTAAACTTTCCAAACAATAAAATACCTAACGAAAAAAAGATGCCCCATGTAGTCAGACTGATTGATTGAAAATTTCCGATTATGAAATAATTCTATTTTTCTACAATGTTACAGCATTGTTAACTAGTGACATATAGTAAACTATCAGTTTGAAAACCTTTCAGTCAAGCTGAACAAAAATCTGCAACTGTCTGTAAATGTGGTGTAATCCTTTAAGTCAGGCTGCACTTTCAAGTAGGCATGGTTATACCTGATAGCAATTTTCAAAGTTGTACTGCTTTATCGAATGTTGTTCTCCTTGTATCAAACGTCAAATATTCAATGAAGATATAGAACATCTTTATGAGAAACCTGCTTCACCAAAACCAAACAATACACTGTGCTACTGCAAGCTAATGAACTTTGCATTTGTAAACGTTTTTTTCGCAGTGGCTATGATCGCTATATATGGTAACTGCAGCCTCACCCTTTCTTTTATTGAACATAGGAAATTTCCAAGTACTGCTTTCGAGAAGTACCTTTTTTATTACATTTGAACATGGAATTAATTTGGTTTGGGGTATTGCTAAAGATACTTCTAGACCTCGAATATTATGCAACATCTTCTGTTGCCCGACTGTAGATGGTTTGGGAAGAAATACTTGGCCAAGTTGGCAAAAGTTGTCCAAGATCATGAAAACACATTTCATTACCACACAATTTGCGAATTGAGTGCGTGCAATGCTGAGTGATGGTTTGTCTATTTATGCAAAGTTTGTTTTAATGTAAAATTGGATGAGTGCTGCACAGTGTTACGAGACATGAGAAATAACATTATTATAGTCTTGCCAAAGTTTTAAAATAGATTTCAGATACATGCTCTTGCGATAACAGCCAGCTCGCAAATTACACAAGAAGCAGCTTGAAATGCTTGAGCTTAAATTGAAAGAGAAAAGTAATTTGTTTTGTTAGGAATAAAGAAATAAAAGATTGGTATAGCAGCGATTCTAGGGGGAACACTTGGTTGCGTTAGAGTTTGAAGACAGAAAGGAGACAGTTTGGATTGGTTAAAACTATGTTTCAGTAGCAATAGCGCAACTGGCATTTGAAATCTGGAGCAATATATTCTAGGATTTTATAATCATCATTCGTTCATACCATTGCTGATAAGTGGCCTTCACATATGTTTCCGCACAGTTATTTTGCTTTGCTCATCCAGGTGATACTTATACTTTCATCAACATCTTTCCACCATCATTCTTACTCTTGCTTTTTTTCGATTTTTGATAAAATCCATGCCGTGGTTATTTTGCCACATCTGTTGCCCTTTATTCTGGCTACATGATCAGTTATTTCCACTGCACATTATTTACCAATTTAGTAGCATTTTTTATATTTATCATGTTCCAAATAGTTTTTTTTTGGGGGAAAAAGTGTACTGTATAAATTTCATTGCGTATATAGACCTAGGTTTATAAAATGAGTTTTTTAGAGAGTCAACAATGTTCTATTATACTGTTATCCACAAATTCTTCCCCTTCAAGCTTTCAACTGAAAGTGTTTTAATGCAGAATTTTGAGAGGTACTTTTGTATTTGTCCTTTGACTACTACACTATTGCTCAGTGCAGCACCACTAACAAGGGTCTCGTAAGGTTTGGAAATTAAACTTCCCATAATTGTCTATAGTTTAGTTTAGCTCAGTGATGAGCAACCTTTTTGTGACTGTGGACCATAAAATTTTTTTAGAAATCTCTGTGGACCATAGCCTTTTTTGTATATCAGATTTATAATTGTGGCTAAGTTTAGAAAAACAACATATTTATAAGTAATCAATTTAACCAAATATTTATATGTAACAATTGACCAAATATCATAAAATTTTACGTCAGTGACTGCCTTGTTCTTGATGTTTGTCACACATTAAGTCATAATTACAAGTAAAAGTTTGATTCAATCTTAATCTTACTGTACCACGCTTATTAATATCAAGTCGATTTCTTTTTTACAAAAAATGTCATTAATAACAGAAAATCCAGTCTCAACTAGCCATGTTGTTGGAAAGGATATGATAAAAGATTGTGCAATTTCGTAAATCTGTGGATTGGAGTTCATTATTTCAGTATAACCATTTGACGACACCTTCCTTTTTTATTTTTGTAATATGCTGAACATTTTCTTTCATGTCTAACAGCTCTTCACATATTTTTGGATCAATATTTTCATTTGGTTCAAAGTTTGAAAGATCAAGAACCCATTCTGGGATATCTTTTTCCAGAATGTCTTTAATCCGTCTCTGACAGTCTTCATGGAGACCTTACCGAAAGTGTGTGTGTGTCTTGAATTATTTTATCCGTGGACCACCGAAAATTCTCTGTGGACCACTTGTGGTCCACCTGGACCACGTTGCTCTTCACTGGTTTAGCTGTCTCCAATCTTTTTTCTTTCACGGACCGGTTTTAAAATGAAAATAGCTTCGCGAACAGACAATAAGAAAAACGAAGTTTGACATTTGAGCTATTTTTCGGTTTGTTATTTTTTATAGCGGTTTAAACATACTTCAAGCAAGATTCGTAAAATACTATAGACAATGTAAAGTCAAAAAGGCAACTAGTTTGGCAGGAGTCTGGGAGGATTGCTTCTTAGAAAATTTTAACTAATACATAACTTGGTTTTTTAGGGGCCCTTAAAAAGTTTACCGACACTATTTTTTTAATTTCATCACTGAAACCATGCGTTTCCAAGGTCACCCATAAGGGTTATGACTTGCTGATTGAGCAAACGAAACGAACAAGAAAAATATGCAAAAATATAAACAATTTACGTGTTTTTTTTTGATTTTGAGGAGCGGTACGTTACCAAGTTCTCCCTGCTTGGATCCGTTACTGCTTCGATAAATATACAACATGTTGTAAGTGATATTCTTTTGTATGTATTTAGTGCATGGCTGCAATTGTTTTCACTGTGATCCATTTATTCTATGGCTAAGGACATAGTCTACTTTCAATCACTTTCTACTCTTCACGGCCATTTTAGACGTGTATTCTCACTATCCGATAGCAACCTTTCGCGACCCGGTACTGGGCCATCACCCGGTGGTTGGACAATGGACACCCCTGGTTTAGTTTGTATTGGAACAATCAAAATTTATGGACTTGCATAACGAGACGAACCTAAACATATCAGGTTTAAAACAATAATTTTTGTCAAACTATGAAACAACCACCGCAAACAAATTGGACACCGCAGCAGTTAAAGTTGCAAATTGCGCATTAAAACGCGTTTGCTGAACTTTTGATTTTTGAATATGTTAGGCAGTGTGTTCTCTGAGGAAAACAACCAGGTTTTATATCCGACGTTTGTCAGCTAAGACGATTAACTTTATCAAGGATGCTGAAACAGGTAAAAAAATCTGCTCAGCAGCAAAATGGCACAACACAGAAACATATTGATGAAAATCAAGTCCTCCCAGGGTAAAAGAATGATTTTTTGCAATAAGTTTAATGCAAAGTATGTCGATAGTCAAACTGACCACTAGAAGGTGTGGAACATGCCTAGTTGTGCCGCTTAACTTTGGCCCCTGCCCAAATGACCACCTTTTTGTGCGGTAAGAGACGAGTAGATCTTTTGTTTTGGCAGAAACACAAATACTTTCAACTAAAAAATACAATTTTTTCGCAAGCTAAAAGAGATAAAGATCTTTATGTTATTTAATCAATCCCGCTTGAGAAAACTGACGCCGTTTTTGTTTTTAAATGTTTGCGACAATTCTTTTTGATAAGAATCCGCCTTTGAGTAAGCTTATCGCATAACGCACTAAACCTACATGCGATCTTGGTTTTATGAAATATAATAAAGCAACATAAACAATAAACATTAAATGAGTTTATTTGGTAGCAATCGATCAATCATAAACAAAAGAATTAGTAACAGCATTCCATTTCCAGCAATAAATTCTTCTTCTAGATTGGAGTACAACATAGCGAAGATGTTCGTTGTAGTATTTGCGACATAAAAAGCTAAGATTGGTATAGATCCAAAATACCAAATCATTAAATCAAAAATGCATTCCCTACAGCACACGTAAAAAGGAGTAGGTCGTTTTAAGAAATATTCAAATGGCATATCTAGCCTCAAGATGGTGTTTGTAATTTCCAAGCTGTACCAGTTGATCAACCACTGGTACATGTTAACACATTCACTGTACACAGAGGGACCTATCACACTGCAGGGGTGCACAACCTTTTTGCTATTGCCGGCCGCATTCCGATTAATTCTATAAAGCACGGCCGCCAGTGAGTTTTAAATGATTTTTTTTTTCAATTTGCGTTATCTAAGAGAAGAATTTATTCGTTAATATTTACTAAACTTATCATACTTAGGCTATACCTAATAGTACCATGAAATATCAAACATTTTGAAATGAATTTATTCAATAAAAGTCTGCGACATTGCAACTCCCTTGATTTTGCATACGAGCACCGGTTAAGACACCAATCTCAGTTAGCCTGATTTGTTCGGTACTCGTTTTTGTAGGTACTTCATTCGTGAAAAGGCAGACTCACACTTTTCTTCAAATTTTCGACACAGATTTTCCTCGACTCGCCTTCCAATTTTGCATAATGGTGTGACATATGACGACAAAAATGCTGTTTTGCATTATCTCCTTTAACAGTTTTAACTACTTGACTGCATATTAGACACATCATAGTATGCGCTGCCGTCTCCATCATGAAATAACCCAACTCCCATTTGGAATTGAATACCCTTTTCTCCTCTGCTAGTGTTCTTTTTCTTTTTAAGGACATAATGCAATGTAGGCAGTGCCGGTCTTAGGGTATTTCGGGCCCTGTGCGGAATATGCTTTGCGGGCCCTAATGACAATGATCCAATTCAGTAGCGTAGCTAGGTATTTGAAAGGGAAGGGGGTTTTGACGGCGTGTTCGCCGAAGGCGACACCCAGCGTCTGGACTGGAATGCCTCAGAAATTTTTGAAAAATTACTTTGAATTTAGTGCATTCTGAGAGCATGTTCAACAAAAATTTGTGTATGAATATTACTGTAAAATGGTGCTTGCCTCACCCTCACCCTCAGCACTTGCCTCACCCTAAAGCCGCAACTATGACTTCAAGGAATGGGCTACCGGTACTTGCTTGTGAATCGAATTGAATTTTTTTCCATTGGAAATGACAAAAATTACTGCATTTTTTGAGTAGCCTAAATTGCGGGGCCCCTAAATTTCGGGCACTGTGCGATCGCACGATTTGCACACCCCAAAGACCGGCACTGAATGTGGTTTTTCAAGTTTTAAAATTTGAAATATTATGTATTATGGATGGCCTTGTACCGTATATAATTGGATTAAATATTATGGATGCCCTTGTATATAATTACAAGGGCATCCAGTGGTTCTAGATATCCCTGTATAATATTTAAAATACATTTCATTTTTATTAACGAAATAATTTTTTTATTTTAAAAACAGGGCACGGCCGCCAACACATGCTTATTAAATTACGTGTTAACGGCCGCATAATTATTCATCGACGGCCGCAGGTTGAACACCGTTGTATCACAGCATCAAGCGTAAGATAAATCACAAGTATAAACAGATAAATCCAAGCAACCACACGGCATTTAACATAATATATTAAACTGAACATAAACTACGAACGCTTTCGGCCATACACATGTTAGCCCTTTTCAAGTAACACAAAATAAATTTTACATCTACATTGAAATAAATTTTCATTGTCAACATTATTCCCAACACTATTCTTGTGTGGAGTTGATAATTTGAAGGTGTTAGATATTGTAAATTTTGAGATAGATTTTCCACCCAAGCATCGTTTTACATCGGAAAAAGTCAAGAATAACATTTTTAGCTGTAAAAACACCTGACGACATGTTTATTCACCGTACCCATGGCCACCTGAAGATGCTGCCTGATTTGTCACATTTTGCAGATTTTGATTACAGCTACTGCTAGCGTTTGACTGACATTTTCTGAGATGTTTTTACTTTTTGCTGTCTCCTAATGATATAAAAGTTTTTTTTTGCCTTGGGGAAGCAATAGCAAATGAGAAAAAGTAAGTTGAAAAACGCTGAGTCAGACTGTTATTGAAAAGTTAACAGTCTGACTAAAATCTTCGAACTCAAATTTTCTTTGTTTTTCAACATGTGAGGATGTTAAAACCTATTGTGTCATCTGGGGAAAACAATAAAGAAAGCGTAAAAATATAATTTTCAGAAAAATTTATTCAAACATTCGCCCAAAGTTAGCAAAATCTAAAAATTTCTGCAAAATGTGACAAATCAGGCCGTATCTTTAAGTGGCCATGCCGTACCCTACTCTAAGAAGGCAGTTTCACATCCCGTTGCACTTCTAGAAATCCCTGGATTTACCAAACAGCACAAAGTTGATCGTGCAAAGACACCTGCGCCATTACAGCCATTACTGCTATTTTCCAAATGTGTTTTTGGGTGTTGTTTTTTTTTGCAAATTTTGCATGTTCTGCTGCTTAAGATATCGTTTTATTTTACACACATATGACAAACTTGTCAAAAATTTGTCTCCTTAACATCAATCGCTGTTACGTAGTCTTTCATGCAAGACTGTCACGATTTCTTTCTATCTCTTACCAGGAAAGAGACTCGGAAAGGATTAATGACGTAGTTTAATGGGATATCACCGAAAAGCAGTCAATTAAATGGTTGGATAGTTCTACTAGTGAAATGATAATGAAAATTCTTTAACGAATGGTTCAGCACTTCCAGCAACTAATCAAAGTAATAGTAATAGTGAACAGCAATAGATTCCAACGCTTACAACTATTAATCGAGTTTACGTAATCCACTCACAGCTTCTCATACGATTTTAATTTCCATCAGAAATTATATTAGCATCAACTTTGCTTTACTCGTATTCAATAACTCCAATCTCGATCAACAATAATCTTTGCGTCTATTACCAACTACCACTACTACAATAATAATCTCTCACGCAAATTACGCTACTATTTATAGTAGGTTTGATGGTCTAGTAACTTCGTGAAGGTACAATAACGTTACATCATAAGAACTCATTGTTCTGTCAAATTTTACTACTGGCAAGCATCTTTATGATGTCACAGCACCCAACACCTGGCAAGTCAAGCAAAGAACATTCCCGACTTGCACGTATACAAAAATGTTCTGGAAATACGTTACATAATAAAGATTTCGCAATCAAAGATCTACAGTATTGGTAAACATCCTTATGATGTCATGACAAACGACATTTGGCAATTGTGAAAAACAAAAGAATATTCCAGGTTTGTATGTTTACAGAATGTCCTGGAAATACGTTACATAATAAAGATTTCGCAATCAGAGGTTATACTACAAGACAGTAACAGATAATAACGCATCACTCAAGAATTCCACAATCAAAACAGCACGTTCGGTCAAGATACAAAGCAGCCCGTCGCGAGGCCTTGCACGTTGATTGTGACAAAGACGCATTGAGGTAACTTTAACTTCCCAGTTGTTACCATTGGAATTATCTGTCTATTTGTATAAAAAAGAAGAAAGTTCAATTGAATTCAAAACTAGCCGGAATAATTTGACTGAACAATGTGACTAAACGAATTACTCTGTCACCATTGGCATGTAGCCTACAATGCGCAAGAGCATAGCTTTTACTGTAGCATAGATGTTCAGTTCAGCAGGTTATAGCCCTGAGAAGGCAAGGCCATAGCGCTACATAAACGTTATCACTATTATAATGAAACACTAAAAAAGTGAATATTTAACAAATTATAACGAAAAACCATACAGCACTTTTGGTTGGTTTTAAAATCAGCATAATCAAAATTAATAATGTAGCCTACACCCCGATTCAAAACTTGCAATATGACTTTCAGAACTTTACAGCTTCTGCTGACTGCCTGGTTTAATCAATCACCTTCAGTTATTGTTTCTAGCTGCGGGTGTACGAGCCATTCAGATAAAAGAAGTCATCATTGGAGATCGTAATATTGCACAAGAGCTGCTAAAAATTGGAATTTTTTTCTTGTTTTTGTTTTCGGTGTGAAGAGCACGTGACCAGGTGACCCCTTCTACACCTGCTAACGCCTGGGGAAACGATCACCAGTGAGTTTCGCTATTGAGCGTCGGTGTAGCGAAAGGACAAGTTATCATCGTCGTGTGAGTTTCTGGGGCCGAGGGTCTATCTTTATGCTACCCAAGATTCACAATGTTTCCGGAATGTACTGGAAGGCTACTAGAGAGCAGCCAGTCTTTAGATTCATTATTCAAAACGCGCAAACCTTCCACTCCATTAGATGGCTTGAAGATGGTAGAATCGTTGATGATGTGATCTGCGGTCTGTTCCTCAGCATCACATTCACAGAAAAGAAAGAGGAATATCTGTCAACTTTTCAGGCTACAAAGTTTTGTAGGTGTAACCCAGTTCAGGTAGAAAATAATTAATATACGATAAAGCCTATAATTGTTAACTTTATTTAAAAGCCAATTAAGATGTCACTAATCATTTGCTGTAGCGACCTGCAGGTTACAAATACGCTAACCGAGCCATTCATATCAAGTATTGTAGAGGCTTTGACACCTGTCAAAAGATGTTTCATTTGCTTGATGCCTAAACATTTGTAATTTTGAATTCCCATACAAAGACTAAGTTGGTCTTAAACAATAGGTTATTAGGCGAATCGATTCCTAACTAGATTGAACCCCACCACTGAATACGAGCACAGGATATCAAGTTTGGATCAATGGTTGCAGTCAAATATGACAATCAAAACTGAACAAGTTGAACGCTCTAACATCTAAAACTAAAGTAACAAATTTTAGATAAAACCAAACTTGAATTTTAAAAACATAGCACACCAGTAGGCTATGTTTATCACGGTCGTAATTTTACGAAATAGAATTTTAAATTTTAAAGCAATGGAAACATCAAGCAATTCTATCCAATAATCGTACGACAAATTATGAACAGAGAAATAAATAGCAACATTCCATTTCCAGTAATGAAATTTTCTTGCACTATGCAGTAAAAAAAAGTGAAAAGTCCTGACGCGAAACTTGCGACATCGTAAGCTAAGACAGGTATAATTCCAAAATACCAAATCGTCAAAGGATAACCACTTTCAAAAGGACATAGGCGACAGTAATCCAGACTTCGCGTACCACATACCATAAATAATGCGAACTTGAAGATGATGTAGACAACTACGATAACTCGAAAACAGCAGCTGTACAACCACTGGCCTATGCTCACACATTCAATGAAAACAGAGTAAGATATCATAGCGTCAAGTATAAGATAAATCACAATTGACTTTGATGCGATTACTGGTGCAGCGATTTGTACTAGTTTCTGTTCAATAAAAAACCAATAGGCTGTTGTCAAACTTCGCAAGCAATAAACATAGGATTTAATCAGATAAGCGATCAACAAATTGATTCCAATCCCAAAGACGAACGAAGTTCCATGTTGCATTTTCTGAAAGTACATTGCAAATATAAACGTTTTTCATATGCAATAATCATTGTGGCATTAAATTATTAACAGTAATAGTTCTAATGCAAAATAAATATTTATGATTATACAAGACAAGTAAAACCACATCATAGAGCAGTATTTAAACAATGAATGCCATAATATTTTTTTGGTTTACACAAACCCCACAGTCTGAGGAACCTTTTAACTGCAAGTTAAAATGAATAAGTAAACACTATTGGTGGTTTATCACTTATTTTTGGAGTACATGTGATGAAGAGAAATCGCTGGCCGGAAGATGGTTGAATCTTGATACTTATTCTTCCTTGAAGAAGTCACAGACCACTAGAGTACAAGCTAGCTATGTATGGATTTCGTTGTAAAACAATGAAAACTATCAATACTATAAAAAGTGCTCAATGCCAAGCAAAAAGGCAAAGCAGAGCGAATTAAATCAAATGTAGTTATTACTATCTGAAACCTTTACAGACTGTTTCACCTAACGGATCATCAGAAGGTCTTATTCAAATAGAATCTTGATTATAATTTGATTCGATTTGTTCTATTTACATAAAGATTATTAAATAAGATTATAAAATCTATTTAAATAAGGTTCTATTTGAATAAGACCTTCTGGTGATCCGTTAGGTGAAACAGTCTGCAGGTTTCAGATAGTAATAACTATATTTGATTGGATTTCGTTGTAGATATTAAATTTTACATTGAAATTACAAAAAATAATCGTTTAATCAACATTGATATAATTCTAATTTGTATTCACCTGGTTTCCATGTTCAAAAACATGTGTAGAAGAACGAATTGCTTTGGTTTTACTCAAATACTATTTTGTTTTAAAAACTAAGTAGGACCATTAATGACAGGGCTAACAAAGCTTTCGCGTCCTTGTACTCTAGTGGTATGTGGAAGAAGTTTATGTGATCTCTACTTTTTACTTGTCAATTCAAAATCATGGTGTTGTGTCCAAGGCCCTTACCAATCCGATCGTACCTTGGACAGTAACATACCTTGATCTCCTCCCTTGACATTTTATCAAATTTTAAAAAATAGCAAAGGCAAACTGTTCTTCATAATTTTGCATTTCATTTTTAGTCGGACTTTTTTTAATATTATCTAACTTTAAAAATCCATAAAATTAGTTCACGAACCAAATTCCAAATAAAACAAATACAGAGTATTTGTGAATAGTTATTGACATTTTTTCTGTAACAAGTAGCCTACCCATTACGCAATAGTTGGAGAAGAAAATAACCATTTTGCGATTTACTACGCATGAACTAAGATGGCAAACGGAAAATTTGAAAAGTCTCTACACTACAGTGAATGCAATCTTCTGGTAGATCGAAGTAGAACGAAGCAAAGAGTGTTGATACAAACCTTGCGACATAAAAGGATAAGACATATGTAGCTCCAAAACACCAAACTACCAAACATAAAAAACATTCTGTGGCGAACACATAATTAAAGTTGGCGCCTTCTAGAATGTAATCCAACGAGAAATAGATCCTCAAGATGATGTGGCTAGCTACAGAGCAGTACCGATCCATCAACCACTGGCAGATGTTTACACATGCAATGAAAACATAGTAAAATATCATTGCATCCAATATGAGATATGTCACAATTGACATTGAGCCAACTCTTTGTGTAATGCGGTTTACCATAGGGTGATCTATGCAAAATAAAACAGTCAATGTCAAACCTCGAAAGCAATAAACATAGGATGATCTTAGATACCCAAGAAACAAATTAATTCCAATCCCAACGACTAAAGAAGTCGTAATCTCCATTTCCTAAAATTGCATTGAATATGCATTAATTATAATGCTATAATAATTATAATATTTTTGTATAATGTATATTATTTCTTACCTGGCCTGTTCAATTGTGTTACCATACAGAGAGGGGTAAAAGAGGTTTAGGTAGGCTGAGAAACAGAAGCAAAACAAAAGATGAAATTTGCGGGCAGCTACATCAATTGGTTATTGAAGGTATGATGGAAGGAATGAGGTGCAGGGGAAGAAGGAGAGGAACTTGGGAAGAGGTTGTAAAACAGTGGTCTGACTTGTCGAGCATCGGAGAAGCAAAAAAAGTAGCGGAAGAACGCGACTTGTGGTAACAATTGACGGCCAACCTTCGTCTCGGAGACGACACATGATGATGAGGATCTCGGAATAGAACTATATTGGATCATCACGTACATCACTTAGGTAGGAATGAATGTTAGATGTATATAAGCAACCTTGGAATCGGTAATATGGTCATATGAAAGATTGGTAGTAAAGTTGAAAGGTTCGTGGTTGGCAGTGAAGAAGATGTAAGAAAACAAAATATGTTAATGGTGACGTCGAAAATGTTACAATGATTTTTGGACAGACAAAGCTGACAAACTGAAAACAAATACAATCTGAAAAGGGCCATTTCTGCCTGATAGGGTTTGCAGACCCTTATAAGATCTTTGTTAATGACACCACTTTTACGAACAATTGTTCCCCAGATCACGTAAAACCGTTCAACCGTTAAAGTCTAATTAACCTGGTGTCTTTCGTCACAGAACATTTCTGGAAATGATGAAATGTTGCATCATTCCGGTTTACCTCGTGTGGAATTATACGACTATATGTTGATTGTTACGTCATAGATGCCAGTTACTTGCTTGTTGAAATATTCCATTAGTTTCGTTATTTTTCGATTGTCGCTTGAGAAGGTTGGTCGAATATTAAAATGCTCTGCTTTGTGCGTACCAACTAGACGAAATTTCCGTTCTTTATTCAGAAATCTGTCCTGCAGTGTCAATTTTTAGCGCGTCCGTGTTGCCCTCCTTTGAATTAGCAGCCTGTGCTTCTGTCCTTTCCTGAAATACAATTCGTGAAGAGGCTTCAGAAGTGTGTTTCGTTCGGTGTCATCGGTTTTATCTTACAATTTTCCCAAGAAAATGTTATAGTTTTCCGCTGTGACCAACCACAATTCTCAAACTTGATTTGACAGAAACAAAGTTTCTATCTATTACAAATAATCATGTTTACACAAATATTCTGATTGGTTTGGATGTTAGAAGCAATAAAAGATTGGGGCAAAATATCAAGATTTTGGTAACCCACCTAAAAATTGTTGTTTTTATTGTTAAATTGTGTGGTATAGTTTATAATGAGCTAGCAGAGCAAATTTTGGCTTTCTATTATATTTACAATAGAAGTTATGAAGCCCTGAAAATGGCAAAAATTGCTATACGATACCCCCCACAAGTCAAAAACGAGGGTGGTACTCGAAATTCAAATGGCCACCATGAACGTATCATTTGAGATATTGATCTAAAACTTGGGATTCTTTCGTTTGGTAGCTTAAGGCATAGTATGACAACTTTTCAGCAAAATCTGAAAGGTATCATATTCGAAATATTTTCGTATTGGGTGTTTTCATGCGGAATGGCCCTATTTTTCATTTTTTCAATCTCGATATGGACCCGGTAGAGTTTATCAAAAGTTGGTAATATTTTACACAAGTGATTTTATCTAAGGGTATCACAACTTTAATACACCACCATGAGAAAAATTTTTCAATTCATTTTGACTTGAAAAAATTTGTTTTGAACAGCCCTACGAGTTACCAAAACAAAGGAGCGGTTAAACTAGTATATGACGACCAAAAGCAAGACTGAACAGTGGCAATATGCATTTTTCTTCAATCCCACTTATGCTATGAAACATTATCCTTCGCAAATATTTCCGCAATACATTGTGAGAAGCTTTGTTCCATCGCGTTAGGCCTACATCAATGGTTCTTAACCAGAGCAGCTGGATTGAAATATAAACTTTGAATGCAATTGATTTGCGATAGTATACGAAAAATACTATTCCCCAATGAAAAAAAAAAGTTTATGTAGCCACTTACTAACAAGCGGCTAACAGTATGACTGAAATGTTCCTGAAATGACATATTTCCACCTCTCACCACTGTTACAACATTACTAACCAGTGAGGGTTGATAATCTATCATTTTTAAAAATTCCCAGTCAGACTGGACAAAAATCTGCAAAAGTGACATAATCTCAAGTAGACCTGATCGATTGTAAACTTCAAAGTTGTGGTTCCTTTTTGAACGATATCCAGTCGTATCAAACTTCAACAACTGACTGACAATATTGCATATCCTCTCAGTCTCAAGATAATTACTTCACCAAAACTAGACCATAAACTGCGTAATCCAACTATAGCCTTCTACGTAGCTTACTTGCAGAGGTGGGCAAAGTTACTTTCAAAAGTAACTGAGTTACAGTTACAGTTACTTGGCCAAAATAGTAACTGAGTTACCGTTACAGTTACCGATTTCAAAAATGTAACTAGTTACAGTTACTAGTTACAGTTACTAGTTACTTTCAGTTACTCATAAATCTCAACATAAACGCTGTAATCCAAATTTAAACAAACAATTATTTGCGGGAGGCGCATCCATTCTCCTCAACATTTATTAGATGTATCACGCACCCTGTGGTGCAAATTCTTTTCTAGTTACGCAGTTGCCTTTTCCTAATGTAGTTTGTTTTCCGTCTGTCTGTTTTCCACACTATTGCTTATAATCGTTGCGTGTTTCTTGATGCTTATAGTCAGTTAGTTATAGTTGCTTTCAAAAAGTTTAAATTTATTACAATTTATACATATTTTCAGATTCCTGATGAGGGCTTAAGTTAAGCCGAAAACGTTTGACTGACTACTTGTAAATATGTAAAATATATTGTTGTAATGCTCAACCCTGTGGTATTGTTGTGTTTTGCCTGTCTTTGGTACAAAAAAGAAAACTCTCTCCCGAAACTATATTCTCTTTAAATGCTCGAAACAAAGGAAATAATTTGTTTTCTCTGCTATGACTCGAAGTTACTTAGACATCGACTTCCAATTTTGAATCGAGAAAACAATGATGTAATAAGGTTGCGAACAGTGAACGTAACACCGAGACTCCGGGTCCTAAATACTCCAAAAATACGACTCCTGTACACCTCTGGCAGCTATACGACAAGCATGAACTGAGCTATCAAGTGTCGCCAAACACTTTTGCTAAACATTGCATAGAAAGTCACATACTGACCAATCACCAAAAGCAATTAATTTAACCAAATCAGTTCTCAAAAAGCGCTAAAAAAAAGCCAAATCGCCAAACCATAAATATGAAGCCAAACGTCTTAAAAAATCGCCAGATTTCTGGATTTTGGCGATGAATTTGCCAATATGGCAATTCTGCTCCATAAGATCACAAAACAAGAGCGCCGCGCATGAACAGTGCTGCTCCGATACAGCTGCGAGAAGAATGCATTATTGAGCAACGCGCAGCAAACACGCATAAAGCATGACACAAACATGTGCAGAGTAATGGACGGCAATTAGAAACATAAATTTCAATACAAAAGTAACTTGTAACTGTAACTGTTGAAAAAGTGCTAAAATAGGAACTAGTTACCGCGTTTCGTTACTTTTGGAAAATAGTAACGAAGTTACCGTTACAGTTACTCAAAAAGTAACTAGTTACAGTAACTAGTTACTTTTGTAACTAGTTACTGCCCACCTCTGCTTACTTGTCAACGTTTGTTTCGCACAGGCAGCGTTGGGCGCGATAACTCATTTTTCAGTTAAGCGATAACGATAATCGATAAACGAAAAATGCCTAAAGCGATAACGATAAACGATAAATTATCGCCGATAATGTCCGATAACAATAATTTTTTTTTTCTTGATTAGCGCTGCCACATCCCATGCAGCACGAACAGCTTTCATCAACATGACGAAAAATCGAACATAATATACTGTAAAGGGACAAAACTTTTTGTAAGTTATGCATGCATAGAATGGCAACAGACGCAGTGGGTATCAATCTTCAACCTCTTGATCCAGAATCAAACAACTGAGGTAACCGCCGTGGCCCGTACTTATAATTATACCTTCAGATACCGGTTGGATGCTTTTATCAATTGAGTTACACTGCCGCTTACGTGCAGTAGGCAAAATAATTAAATCAAATGAAAATGCCATAAAAAATCCCAAACTTTGTATTTTGCTTTCTGCTTAAAGGGCTGTTTACAGCAAAGTCAGCAATAATTGAAAAAATTCCAAAAAACGCAAAATGCTTGAAAATTCTTCAGTAGGCTATAGGCCTAATCTTAAGCGTTATTGGTAGTAAAAATGTGCATACTGTGAAATCCATCAAGCTTGTCAAATTAGTCGTGTTTGTTTTAGAACAATAACATAATTATCGTAATTTACTAATAATTTCAGACAATGTTTTTTGTTTTCTTTGTGAACACTATCATTAAAGCAATAGCAGAACGCTGAGTTGTTGAGACAAGAATTACAATATAGGCACTGTATTAGTGGGAATAAAAATATTTGATTGAGGTAGGCTGCAATGCTTACTTGAAAGCGGCCTCGTATTGCGACACTTTCACAAACCACTTGCCAATTTCTTTTGCTTCGCTTCAAAGGAAGCTGTGGCGCCTGTGCGCTTACATTTTACATGTAAAATTCGCTCGCGATTGCCGATTGCAGCAAAACAACAAGAGATATGTTGCATGCATTTCATTGCATTGCAATTTGCAACTCTAAAAATTATTGTGTTGTTAGGGCCGTCGTTGCAGGCGAGGGCGTGCCCCCCTCCCATGACAACGACCTGTGCGCACACACTTCAGGCACTGAAGAATAACTGGTTTCAATGTTAGTTTCATTTACTAGGTGGCTAGTTTTACTTTTCATGGTCTTTCCACTTGTGTGTTGATCCGAAATAAAATTTATCGGCGATTATATCGGCGATAATCAAATATTGCCTGTGGCGATAACGATAAACGATAACTGAAAAAATAATTGAGCAATAACGATAGACGATAAAAATTTATCGCCGATAATTATCGCCGGTAAATTATCGCCGATAATGCCCATCACTGCGCACTGGCTATGATTACTATATTATGGCAACTGTAGCTTCTGATTTTTAGTTTAACATAGGGTAGTCCCCGATAATCGCTTCCAGAAAAAGAATCCCTTTGTAGCCTATTGCATGTAAAAATGCAACTGGTTTAGTTTTTGAATAGTTTTGTATATATGCTCCTGGGCTATCATGCAACATATTGGTAGTTTGGTAAGAAATTCTTGGTGAAGTTGAAAAACGTTGATCAAACGATTATTGTGACAAAATACGCATGGATTCAATAGTTGTGGAAGCTTTGAGATGAATTGTAAACCAAATTTTATTTTTTCTCAGTTTGCAATATGAGTGTGCGCAATGCTAAGTTAAACTAGACGTACTTTCTACTCATACAGACGATATTTTAACGTGAAGTTGAATGAGTGCTTGGACAGTGGTATGAGATGAAAAATATTTATAGATTGCTGGATCATGGATTGAAACGTCAAAAACGATTAAATGAAATCCATACATTAACAATGATTCAAAATAGATTGCAGACACATGATTTGGCTATAACACGCAGCGCAGCTTGTGGATTGCACAGAAGAGGCATGAACTAATCAGCGCAATTAAACAAATCAAAAAATGGTATCTTCATCATCATAACCTTTTAATGATAAAGTTTTGCCATAGGGTTGCTATTAAGAATGTTACCTGAAAAGTTCTAGTACTTTTAAATAGGCTTGACCTTCAAGACACCAATACGCGCTGAGAAACTCTAAACTCAGCAGCTTCCTTTTCCACATTGTTTCACTTTTGCAGGACAATATGTTGTTTTATGATAATAGCCCACATGCAGGGCCGGATTTACCAATAGGCTAGGCAGGCTGAAGCCTAGGGCCTCAACATCCAGGGGCCTCGAAATTCGGTTTCGAAGTTTGCAATTGTTTTCAAAACTTGACAAGTTTAAACTAAACCCTACCTAAAGTATATATCAAGCTTTTCAAAGTAGAAAATTCTATACACAACTGGTTTCAGCCACATTGTAAACAGTCATTATTACGTCATTATCGTAATAAAGGCAATTGTTATGCGCATTCTGCTGGAAGTTTCTATGTTAAAGTACCGTAGAGTGGCGTAGCCAAGGGGGTTTTGGGGTTTGCAACCGCCCCCTTTGGCACGCGTGTGACGTCACGATATTATCACGATATTGAGAATGATGCTTTCAGTCTCTAAAACAAAGTTTGCCTAACTTTAAACGAAACTGCAAAGAGCGAGTTTTGCCATTACCAAACATTCAAATATGTCAGCCAGGAATTAGCAACAATCAATCAATCAATCAATGTTTTATTTGTCAGTAACAGGAACATAGGTACATGTTTGAAATATGCAATATACACAGTACAAAAGTTACACAGGTTCCCATACCGACAGGGAGACAACGAGACGACCATACGGTCTATTAGTCAATTGCCACCCTACGGAAATTACGATTTTGCCATTTAAAATAAGCTTACAAGAGAAAAATAATAATTGAAACGTTCCCGCGCTTCAATAACAGCATACGCACAAAAAAAAACATATTGATGATAACGTAGGCCAAAACACAAAATTCCATGAAGCAAGCAGAGAATAATAAAGTTTTCGAAGCAACTGACAAGTTGGTTTCCATAACATATCACTTACGATGCACTGTAGCTTTGTAAAATTAACGTTTTGATCTCTTTTTTGAAACAATGAAATGATAAGTTTTTTAGCCTACTTGGAACCTCTGACCAGAGCATTGGTCCCAATACCTGCATGGACTTCTTGCCAAATTCTGTGTTTGATCTGTTTATAAAATAATTGTTGCCTGTTTGATATCTTGTGTTATGCTGATGAATAGATGAAGCATTTGTAAATAAATCACAATACGTAGACGGATACTCATTCATATGAACTTTGTACATATGTTTTTTTATTTCAATGTTATGTATGTCTTTTAGTTTCAAGATGTTCATTTTGAAAAATAAAAAATTTGTGTGAGCATAGTAATTTTGTTTCGTAATTATTCTTATAACCTTTTTTTGTAATTTTATTAATGGATCCAGTGCACTGTCACAGGCCTTTCCCCAGCTTGAAATACAATATTGCAAATGACAGTAAATCAAAGCGTGATACACATCTTTTAAAGTGTCTGTGTTGACATAATTTCTGAGTTTAAGCAACGCCCATGAACCTTTTGCTACTTTTCCGCAAATTTTATCTATGTGATATTTCCATGTTAATTTGTTATCTATGTAAACGCCAAGGTATTTTATTTGATCTTTTTGTTGAATGCTTGTGTTACCAATGTTAATGTTAAAATTTTTTATGTGTTTTTTATTTGTTATTAGCATGTATTCAGTTTTTGAGAAATTTAATGATAATCTATTAAGCTTCAACCAGTTGTAAACTTTTTGCATTTCGGCATTCACATTGTTCTGCAAATTTATTTCACATTTGTCGCTCATCATAAGATTGGTGTCGTCAGCAAATAGTTTAACATTCATGTTTGTTGAATTTGGTAAGTCATTTATATAGAGTAAGAAAAGAAGGGGTCCCAATGTCGATCCTTGGGGCACACCGCAGGTAACCTGTCTTGAGTTTGAAGAGATTCCATTGACGACCGTGTGCTGTAGACGATTGCTAATATAGCTTTTTAACAATTGTAATGGAAAGCCCCGAAAACCGTATGTTTGCAGTTTCTGTATGAGAATAGTGTGATCAACTGTGTCGAAGGCTTTAGCTAAATCAAGAAATACAGAGCAAGTTGTATCTTTATTATCTAGGTTAGTTAAGATGTTATCACAAACGTTTGACACAGCTAACGAAGTGGAATATTGAGGTCTAAATCCATACTGATGTGGTGTGATCAGGTCTTTTTTTGTTAGATAATTGTACATTTGTTCATACAGGCATTTTTCGAATATTTTGGTGAAGGGGGACAATAGTGATATGGGCCTATAGTTGGAACAATTTTTCCTGGAGCCACTTTTGAAGATTGGGGTAACTTGAGCGACCTTTAGTACATAGAGACTTGAAAACAAGAAAACATAGAGACTTGTAGCTTTATTTCCGAAAAATGCCGAAGAAAACATGATCTTTTCCTTTTGTTATGCCACCGGACAGAACCATTTTACAGGAATATTCACACCCACCATTTTGTTGAAAATACTCTCAGAATGCACCAAATTCAAAGTAATTATTCAAAATTTTCTGAGGGAGGTTCCCCACACCCCCCGCCGCTGGGTCTCGCCATAAGCGAAGCACGATCGTGAACCCCCTCTCCCCCCTTTTCAAAGTTTCTGCCTGCGCCACTGACCGTAGTCTTTTCTGCAAAAAAAAAACAATATCGGTACATGACATCAGGGTCAGGGCTGCCACTCTTATAGTGGTTTTCCACTAGATCTAGTGGTTTTTGAAATAACCTGGTGGTCTAGTGGTTTTCTTGGAGAATCTAGTGTTTTTTTTTAATTTTGAGAGTGGCAGCATCAACTTTCCTTCTGTTGTTAACAAAGAAGATTTAGATGAATGCTCTCCATGACAGTGATAACCTTAGCCCACCAGAGTTTTGGCTAAAAGCGAAAATGGACAACCAAGGTTTAAAACTTTGGCAGAAATGATGTGCTGCCTGTTAGCACTACCACATTCTAAAATTTAAACTTTACAATTAGTGCAACGGTTGTTTGATCAAAGCAATTACAAGCAAAACTTAATTAACTAAATTTTTATTCTTTTAATTAAAAATTTGCACCCATGAATGTGGAAAATGAAAACAACGAAGACTTCAATGCACTCATATTTTTAACATTAAGGAATGACATGTGATATTGTTTAGAGAGAAACTCTGAGCTCAAAAATAGGGAAGGGCCTCACAAATGGAATAGCCTAGGGCCTCTCATGGTCTAAATCCGGCCCTGCCCACATGCCATATGTAAAGGCTAATAGTGGATGTAATTAATGCATCAATACATTCCATTCAAAGAATGGGGGTAACTTCTCTGGCCTTCTGGAAAGTTTACATCATCATCATCGGCCATGCCTGAATAAGGCGTCAGCTACCGTGAGTCTCCACAACCATCAATTGTCCATAGTTCTTATTAAGTTTACAAAATCTTGGTTTGTCTATGTTGAATGATTTTTGAAGATTTCCAAACGTAGACGCCCTCGGTGCGGGATCTTGCAGACCGCGCTGATTCACAACGTCATTTTTTTTCGTGATAGGCTGAAGGTTAGACAAGCAAGCTACTGCTGCCTGAAGTCATTTATTTATCTAATTCTAAGGGGGAGCACTACTGCACCAAACGAAATTACTTTCTGCAATGTTTGTACAGTCTGGAACTTCTTTTCTAATGGTACTGTAATTTTGGAAGGGCTGAGTAGCCTAAGTTTATAAACACCATTATAGTGATAATGGATTTTTATCGTATCCAGGCTTACTTGTAGTTGATGAGTTTATAAAGTATCACTTTGGATTTTACAAGTGCTGTTAATTTTGAGCTAAGTTTGACTGGAAAGCATTAGTTCAATTTTGAGCAACCTGATTAAAAATGCCACTTTGTCTGAACATATAAAGGAGATCTGGCAACGCTTTTGAATACCGCATCCTACTCTTGCAACCAAGATGGAATATTGTGCTTCCCGGTGCTATTTTGATTTCACTGACAAACGTATCTATAAACAGGTATGCCGGTAGCTTAGCAACAATACGACATTTAACATTGTAACACAAAAATAGAATAAAGCTAACGTTTTCGACTATACATACAGTGGCATGCAACAGGCGGTTGATGTCTGGATTGAAATATAAACGTTGAATGATTTACCATTCAATTAATTTACGAATATATACGAATGATTCTAGGTGCTCTTGCACAAGACGCCCTGTTGGTCAACCGGAAAAAAATGATGACGTCACACACATATTGGAATAGACTATTATGAAAGAAGAAGAGCGGGGTGGAAATGCACTGAAACACACCGGAAAGAAATTGTCTCCCATTTGTTGATTTGTTGTTCAATTTCAACAAATTTGCTATCGTAGGAAAGCACAAGCATAGATCTAACCAACTAAGTTAATACCAAGTCCCAAAATACTACTAGCTCCATCTAGTGGTCACTTAAACTTGACCATCAAAACTTCAACCAAAACTTCACCAAAACTTCATTTTAAATGATAAACAATCTAAATCAAATCCAATTAAAAGAACATGTTACTGTGTATTGAAGTACTAACTTTCATTTTTATATCTTATTTAATATGCGAGCAATCGTTGTTCGAAGACAGCCCCCCCAACGAAGCTTTTGCCCAATGCATTTCAATGGCGAATCGATCGTCTTTCAGTTCACGCCCTGCGTGTTCACGATAATTAATTGTCTCCCATTTATTCATTTCTTGCTCAATTTCAACAGATTTTCTATCGTTGAAAAGCACAGGCATAGATCTAACCAACTAAGTTAATATCAAGTCCCAAAATACTACTAGCTTCATCTAGTGGCCACCTAAACTTGACCAAATGCAAACCATCACCAAAACTTCATTTTAAATGATAAACAATCTAAATCAAATCCAATTAAAAGAAAATGTCACTGTTTATTGAAGAGCTAACCTTCATTTTTATATCTTATTTAATATGCGAGCAATCGTTGTTCGAAGACAGCCCCCCAACGAAGCTTTTGCCCAATGCATTTCAATGGCGAATCGATCGTCTTTCAGTTCACGCCCTGCGTGTTCACGATAATTAATTGTCTCCCATTTATTCATTTCTTGCTCAATTTCAACAGATTTGCTATCGTTGAAAAGCAGAAGCATAGATCTAACCAACTAAGTTAATACCAAGTCCCATAATACTACTAGCTCCATCTAGTGGTTACCTAAACTTGACCAAATTCAAACCACTATCAAAAGTTTAATTGCAATGATAAACAGTCTAAATCAAATCCAATTAAAAGAACATGTTACTGTGTATTAAAGTACTGACTTTCATGTTTATATTTTATTTAATATGTGAGCAATCGTTGTTCGAAGACAGCCCACCAACGAAGCTTTTGCCCAATGCATTTCAATGACGAATCGATCGTCTTTCAGTTCACGCCCTGTGTGATCACGATAATTAATTGTCTCCCATTTATTCATTTCTTGCTCAATTTCAACAGATTTGCTATCGTTGAAAAGCAGAAGCATAGGTCTATCCAACTAAGTTAATACCAAGTCCCAAAAAACTTCTAGCTCCATCTAGTGGCCACCTAAACTTGACCAAATGCAAACCATTACCAAAACTTCATTTTAAATGATAAACAATTTAAATCAAATCCACTTAAAAGAACATGTTACTGTTTATTGAAGTGATAACTTTCATTTTTATAGCTTATTTAATATAAGAGCAATCGTTGTTCGAAGACAGCCCCCCAACGAAGCTTTTGCCCAATGCATTTCAATGGCGAATCGATCGTCTTTGATTCGCATTGCGTGTTCACGATAATTAATTGTCTCCCATTGATATTGAAAAAATGCTAAAGTCATAGAAAGGATTAGGATCAGGCACACAAATAGCCTAATTGGTGGTGTAATGGCTTGTCCGAATCAAGTAATGTAGCCTAACAAACACTGATCAATAGGAAAGCGATGTGTGCTCTAGAGCGGTGTAGAACTTTGATCCTTTGTGAGGTCGTGGAAGAATTCTTGTCACTCGGCGCGCAGTCGACATCAACTGGAAAAGTTCGGTTGAGGAAGCAAGTGATGTCAGCTCCAAGTGCAGGAACCAGAAAATTGTTCCTATTTGGATGGAGAAACTTCTGCAAATAATGAAAAGAAACAACAACCAGCGATACAGTGGGTGCGGATACTTATGTTTTGTTCAATGCTTAGCCAAATAATTTTTTCACAACACATAGGCTAAGCCGAATAAACCTAGGCTTAAATATGAATCAAAGGTAAGCAACGAAACCGTAATGAAATGACTTGGGCTTGCATTCTCGTGTTCTTTCATAACCACATGAAGTCATTTTTCCAAAGGCATCCGTGTGTGTAAACAAAATGATGCATAGGTCCAAACCTTAAACGTTGACACACAAAAATCATGTTACAAACGTAACTTTTATTAAGTTAAAAAAATAATTTTGTTTCATGCGACATTGCACTTTTGTTAGCCTAGTTTGTTTGTAATAGAATAAACATCACAAAGTATGTGGGCAGCAACTCTTTTTTATCATTAGGTAGCCCTGAAAAGGGCTGTTTTTTGGCAAATGGACGATATGGCGGCTACAGTAATGGGTAGGACTCCCGTATGGCTATGGGACAGTTGTCTGACACTTTTTAATGATGAAAAAAAAACGATAAAGAATATTAGCCTACAGTCATCACTGTTTTGATTTCATGTTATGAAACAATGACTAAACTTTGCAATAAAATTGCTTTAGTTCATGATTTGTTTTAAAATAACGTTTTATTAGAAATAATGTCATATTCGTCCCATAGGTGCCACATCTCCCCTACATATTTTTACTCTCAGTACACCTAGTCTACACAAATGTTTAATCTACATGCATTTTATGTACTTCATCCAATCCATTTAATGTTTAACATAATCCACGTTAAGTGTTAGTGTATGTCATTTTAAAATAGAACTACAAGAAACGCTCACTAGACAAGTTAGAGTATGCACCCCACCAGTGCCGGTCTTTGGGGTGTGCAAACCGTGCGATCGCACAGGGCCCGCAAATTAGGGGGCCCGCAATTTACTCAAAAAATGCAGTAACTTTGTCATTTTCAATGGAAAAATTCAAAAAGGAATTAACAACAAGAAAGCATAGAGACTCAACGAATTCAACCTATTTCGTCCCCTGAACATTTCGTAACCTGAAAAGATCGAGAAAAAAAACACGACATAGCCGAATTCGCTGATCGGAGTTGCCGCAAACATTTCAAAATTTCTCGACCTTTTCAGGGGACGAAAAAAAAAAACATTTGTTACACGATTTCAGGGTACGAAATCGGAGTACGAATTTTTCAGGAGACGAAATAGGTTGCATCCAGACTCAACATAGAGACATAGCTTTATTTCCGAAAAATGCCAAAGAAAGCATGATCTTATCCTTTTGCTATGCCACCGGACAGCACTATATTACAGTAATATTCATATCTAAATTTTTGTTGAACATGCTCTAAGAATGCCCCAAATTCAAAGTAATTTTTCAAAATTTTCTGGGGGAGACCCCCCAGACCTCCCACCGCTGATTGTCACCATCGACGATCACGCCGCCCCTCCCCTTTCAAAGTACCTAGCTACGCTACTGAATTGGATCATTGGCATTGGGGCCCGCAAAGCATATTCCGCACAGGGCCCGAAATACCCTAAGACCGGCACTGACCCCATTCATCGGAATGAATCTCTGTTCCTGGTGCGATGTGGCGTAGAATTTCTGCCTCCAGTGTAGCCCTGTCCCGCCACGGTACCATTACGATGAAGCATTCTCTAATAGCACAATTTTACTAGGGATATCTACAGGCATTGAGAAGCAAAAGAACGTGCCCGAAGGAGGGTGGGTTAAATAAAAGTGTTGTCAAATATTCCTTCAAATCCCAAGCTCAAGTGATATTGCTCACCTGCTCGAACGTAGTTGACTAGGCGTACAGGAATGGAGGAACCATTTTAAAAGTAGGTGGGCCCAAAGGCGTAGTAGTCAAAGTTATTCAAACTTCTGGGGGGCTTCGCCTCCCAGACCTCCCATAGCATTGCTGCATTCCTGATACTTCAAATCGCTTATGCATTGTGTTTTCATGATTGCCTTTTGTGCCAGACACCGAAAAAATTGCGTTTTTAGGCCCGATTTGGTCAAACAAATTACAAAATTGTTAAATTGTAGCGCTGTACAAAATATGGCGATGTAGGCTACACACAAATAAAAAGGCAATATAGCCTACACGCACAGTTATAATACCAACCTGGGAGAAATAATCTGCAGCATTATACAGTAGGTCTACGTGCATGCACTGCATAATATGTAATGATATCATTGTTTTAACCTTGGAGAACAATTAGATTGATTTATAGATTACTTCACCAATCACACGCAAGACGCAACCACATCCACTGCTCATCAACAGTGGGCTCAACAGAAAAGTTTGAAGATTAGATTTCATCATTGAGCTATCAAAGATAACACAGGCAAACAAAAATTTTTTTTAAAGGCACGGTATGTGAGAGTCATTTTAGTAGTATAGAAGTACATAGAAGTACAATTTTAATTAATGCTTTCTTTGCTTTGTAATCCAAGCTCAAGCATATTACGACAAAAAATGCTGCATTGGCAACAGTTCAAGTTTAGGTGGCCACTAGATAGAGCTAGTAGTATTTTGGGATTTGGTATTAACTTAGTTGGTTAGATCTATGCTTGTGCTTTTCAACGATAGCAAATCTGTTGAAATTGAGCAAGAAATGAATAAATGGGAGACAATTAATTATCGTGAACACGCAGGGCGTGAACTGAAAGACGATCGATTCGCCATTGAAATGCATTGGGAAAAAGCTTCGTTGGGGGGCTGTCTTCGAACAACGATTGCTCGCATATTAAATAAGATATAAAAATGAAAGTTTGCCCTTCAATAAACAGTAACATGTTCTTTTAAATGGCTGTCGTTAAATGTTTTTATCATTGCAAATAAACTTTTGATAATGGTTTGAATTTGGTCAAGTTTAGGTAGCCACTAGATGGAGCTAGTAGTATTTTGGGACTTGATATTAACTTAGTTGGTTAGATATATGCTTCTGCTTTCCAACGATAGCAAATCTGTTGAAATTGAGCAAGAAATGAATAAATGGGAGACAATTAATTGTCGTGAACACGCAGGGCGTGAACTGAAAGACGATCGATTCGCCATTGAAATGCATTGGGCAAAAGCTTCGTTGGGGGGCTGTCTTCGAACAACGATTGCTCGCATATTAAATAAGATATAAAAATGAAAGTTAGCCCTTCAATAAACAGTAATATGTTCTTTTAATTGGTTGTCGTTAAATGTTTTTATCATTGCAAATAAACTTTTGATAATGGTTTGAATTTGGTCAAGTTTAGGTGGCCACTAGATGGAGCTAGTAATTTTTTGGGACTTGATATTAACTTAGTTGGTTAGATATATGCTTGTGCTTTTCAACGATAGCAAATCTGTTGAAATTGAGCAAGAAATGAATAAATGGGAGACAATTAATTATCGTGATCACGCAGGGCGTGAACTGAAAGACGATCGATTCGCCATTGAAATGCATTTTGCAAAAGCTTCGTTGGGGGGCTGTCTTCGAACAACGATTGCTCCTATATTAAATAAGATATAAAAATGAAGGTTAGCCCTTCAATAAACAGTGACATGTTCTTTTAATTGGATTTGATTTAGATTGTTTATCATTTAAAATGAAGTTTTGGTGATGGTTTGCATTTGGTCAAGTTTAGGTGGCCACTAGATGAAGCTAGTAGTATTTTGGGACTTGATATTAACTTAGTTGGTTAGATCTATGCCTGTGCTTTTCAAGGATAGCAAATCTGTTGAAATTGAGCAAGAAATGAATAAATGGGAGACAATTAATTATCGTGAACACGCAGGGCGTGAACTGAAAGACGATCGATTCACCATTGAAATGCATTGGGAAAAAGCTTCGTTGGGGGGCTGTCTTCGAACAACGATTGCTCGCATATTAAATAAGATATAAAAATGAAACTTTGCCCTTCAATAAACAGTAATATGTTCTTTTAATTGGTTGTCGTTAAATGTTTTTATCATTGCAAATAAACTTTTGATAATGGTTTGCATTTGGTCAAGTTTAGGTGGCCACTAGATGAAGCTAGAAGTATTTTGGGACTTGGTATTAACTTAGTTGGTTAGATCTATGCTTCTGCTTTTCAACGATAGCAAATCTGTTGAAATTGAGCAAGAAATGAATAAATGGGAGACAATTAATTATCGTGATCACATTGGGCGTGAACTGAAAGACGATCGATTCGTCATTGAAATGCATTGGGCAAAAGCTTCGTTGGGGGGCTGTCTTCGAACAACGATTGCTCGCATATTAAATAAGATATAAAAATGAAAGTTAGTACTTCAATACACAGTAACATGTTCTTTTAATTGGATTTGATTTAGATTGTTTATGATTTAAAATGAAGTTTTGGTGAAGTTTTGGTTGAAGTTTTGATGGTCAAGTTTAGGTGACCACTAGATGGAGCTAGTAGTATTTTGGGACTTGGTATTAACTTAGTTGGTTAGATCTATGCTTGTGCTTTCCTACGATAGCAAATTTGTTGAAATTGAACAACAAATCAATAAATGGGAGACAATTTCTTTCCGGTGTGTTTCAGTGCATTTCCACCCCGCTCTTCCTCTTTCATAATAGTCTATTCCAATATGTGTGACGTCATCATTTTTTTCGGTTGACCAACAGGGCGTCTTGTGCAAGAGCACCTGATTCTATACCCAGTGATACAACATGTTTTATATAGCCACTTACTTACAAGCGGTTAACAGTCTGGCAGAAATTTTCTTAAAATGACATATTTCAATCACTTACAGCTGTTATAACACTACTAAACAATGAGGGATGATAAACTGCCATTTTTAAAAATTTTCAGTCAGACTGGACAAAAATCTGCATAATCTGCTAAATCAGGCTGTAGGCTTCAAGTAGACATGGTCATACCTGATGGCAATTGTCAAAGTTGTCGTGATTTACCGAATATTGTCCAGCACCTTGTATCAAATTTCAGATATTGATTGAGAACACTGAATATCCTCCTAAGATAACTGCTTCACAAAACTAGACAATGCGCTGTGTAATCTGATGAGTTTTGCATTTGTCAAAGTTGGATTTGCAGTGCCTATAATTACCATATATGGTAATATAACTGTAGCTTCTGATTGTTTTGTTAAACATGGGGAAGTCCCCAATAATAATCGTTTCCAGAAAAAAAACACTTTTGCATAGCATTGGTCACAGCGGTAAACCATAATCTCTTCTTGGGAAAATTTTAACATAAAGTTCCCTAATCCGTTCGTCTGTATATAATGACCGAAGAAACACACACTTGAACTTCTTTTCAAACAGTGTATTCCTGTAAAATTAGCCCGAGGCTACCGAAAACGAGGGGGTGCAACGCCTACACCACTTAAACTGTCACTACACAACAGATTACTTGGATAAAAGACGGAACTTTTGTCCAGCTAGCAAGCACTAAGCCAACAGTTAAATGTGCGGCCAACTTTCAAACAATCATTTTACGAATGACCAGAATAGATATCAATATCTCAAATTCACGTATGCAGTACTGTGACGCAATAAATGAAAGACAATTATGAAGTCATTCCAACAGGTGTTTAAAGCTGATGTAATATTTCCTGTTTAAACAGGCCCAAACAAGTCCAAACAAGTTTGACACAAGTCTATGAACGATGGTGCAATTTTGGCACATTTTCTAGCAACTTCCATGACGTAATATTCAGTAGACTTGAACGGTTTTATATGACGTTTGATTTGTACAGAGATTGGCCGTAACAAGCATGTAAATGCAATTGGTTTTGTTTTTGAGTAGTTTCGTATGGTCCTGGGCTATTATGCAATATATAGATGATTTGGTAAGAAATACTTGGTCAGAATAAAAAAATGTCGATTAAGCTTACGATTATTATGACGAAATGCGCATTGAATTCAACTTAATTTGTGGAAAATTTGACATAAATTGTAAAACAAATTTCGTTTTCTCTCGATTTGCAATATGAGTGCATGTAATGCTGTGTAAACAATCAGACGTATTTTCTACTCATACGGACGATATTGTAACCTAAAGGTGAATGAGTGCTTTCACAATGCTACGAGACATGAGGAGTATTTGTAGCACGCGGTTTCATGGATTGAAACTTCAGAAACGATTAATGGAACCCAAACGTTGACGATGGTTCAAAATAGATTGCAGCCACACGATTTAGCCATAACACGCTGCTTGTAGATTGCATATTAAGAGACATGAATTAATCAGCAGAATAAAAAAAAAAAAAAAAAAAAAATTGAATCACCATCATAATGTTTTAATGGTAACGCCTTATCATAGGATTGCTGTTAAGAATGTCACCTGAAAAATTGTAGTAGGCCTCCTTTTAAATGCACGACATTGCTTCTAAATCTAGTCTTTCAACTTTCAAACTTTAATTTTATGTTTAAAAGTTCTGGAAGACAAAATTTGTTTCACTTTGATGAAAATTGATGTTTGTTATTCAGTTAGACATTTTGCAAGATCTACGTTGTAGGCTACTGCTTTAGAAACCATTACTGTCCTCTTCGTAGACTTAAAGCAAAAAAAACAGTCATTTTTGAATGCCGACAAAATCAGCATGCTTTGTTGCAATGTTTACTGTACTATAAGTAGAAATTAATGAAACTTCAATTTGAGGTAAATCTACTTGAAAAAAATGTGATATAAAGTGAACAGAGGAACGTATACGAACACAACGTTTCTTAATGGAGAAATAACAACATCTGGCAATCCTGAATAGAAAAAAACAAAAGTTTGGGAAACAAATAATGCCATATGAAAAGATAAAACAGATGTAACTCCAAAATACCAAATCATCAAATGCAAAAAAAATTCCCTGAAACACATAAGACCAAAAGTGGTGGGCACAAACCAATCATCGAAGATGCGTTTGATCTTTAAGATGATGTAACACATTTCAACTCCATATATCATCCATTTGCTCATGCTTTCACACGCCATGAAGACAAAGTGTGATATCACAGCATCCATTATAAGACAAGTCCCAATTGATCTTGAAAAAATTCCTTCTAGAACGTGATTGAATCTTGTACGGTTTGAGTGAAGCCAGCAGATTGTACAGATACTCGGTAGACCATAAATATAAGATGATTTCATGTATGCGATCGCAAAATTGATTGCCATTCCAAAGACAAGTGCAGTTGGATTATTTCTTGCTCTAATCTCAATTCGAATTTCCATTTTGATATTAAATAATTCCATATAACCAGCTACAAAAAAATTATAAACAAATTCAATTATTTCTCGGACTTATTGGCATTCTTTAAAAGTGTAGGTTATGTACCAAAATGTGTAGGCTATCGTATATATGCTGCAAAACACCAAACCAACAAACTCGTCCTTGTCGTGTGGGCATCTGGGGCCGAGAGTTTATCCTTTCACTACCTTAGATTCACGATGTTCCCGGACTAAGCTGGAATGCTAATAAAGTCCAGTCTTTTGTTTTATCATCCAAAACTCGCAGACCTTCAAGTCCATTAGGTGGCTTAAAGATGGTGCAATCGTTGATGACGTGGTTTGCGGTTTGTTTCTCACGTTCAAAAGTGGAAGAAGAAGTGATTCCCTATTCGTGCATGATTGAGAGGAAATCCCTACGCTCGTGCGGAGAAGGTTGAGGCGCATCCACGCCTGTCTTTGTAGGACCAGGCTGGCCTGAGCATCACATTGGTACCGGACCCAAGTTATTCTCTCAACGGCTCTACGCACACCCACGAGCCACCCTGTTATATTGCTAGGTAAAAGTCTTACTCATCGATGATTAAGTGGATGATCATTCGTGCTTGTAAACAAAGAAACAAATAAATAACAGGATAAGGCAGTTATTTCTATGTGACTATGCCTGCGCTAATGGAGCAAAGCCTCTACAACTGTGGTTCTCAACCTGAAGCTGTACGGAGTGACGCTATTTTGGGGATAGATAGAAGTTTAAGACAAATGAACCAATTGATTGACTTGCCAAATTTTTACTGAAGAATTTCACTTTCATTTAATTGGAAATGCAACTGTTAATGCACAAGCTCAGTATCATTTTGATCGGTAGAAACACTAAACCTGTTCAATTACAAACTGACACATTTAATAAACCTATTGCTCAACGCTTTACTTTGAGAACAAATTGTGGAGTTGCACTCTACAAAACATGACCCGACAGTCACAAAGTCTTCACTTGATCTGCCATCTTCCACTCGATTGCAGTGCTGCCATGTAACGCCTTATGCCCGATGGCACGTGTGCTGAAAGCAATCCAAGCAATTACATCCCTAGCGTGACTGAAGGCATGACACATGGCAAACTCATGTTTAGCTTGCAGAATCTAAGCTTTTCACATTGATTTAACGTCTGGATATGTCGAATGAATGTAAAAGTAAAATGTATACATTTTGCTAGCTAGGCGTCAAACCCGTTTTCATAGGAACTTTTGCAACGCTTTTTATTTCAATTTTCAATGAATAGCATTACACTTTACAACACTATTTTGGACAAATTTTGTGTATCATAATATTAAATGTTATCATATTATTGCTTATGTCAAAAATGACATTAAAGTTTTTGTAATTTCAATGGTTCTGTCACAAATTATAATTTTACGAAATGATGATTTTAAGTTAATATGTCTTACAAATAGCTCTTGCACGGCATAAAAATTGCGTACCACATCTAAAAAAGCACAATAAAAACATAGTAAGGCAACCAGTATGGACACCTAATCAAAAATGCACATAGGACAGAGTGATTCGTTTGTATGTTGTGTCAACCTCCTGTACCAAGCTCCAAACGTAATCTTCCATCATGACTTCATCCTACAGTACTTTCCATGGTTGCGTTTTTCCATAAATAAAATGACTTCATCATGCTCCTTGCTTACATCGCCCGAATTATCGCAAAAAAGCTAAAGAGAATGCAAATAGTGCGATAAGGGCATGTGGCATCCAAGCTTTTGGTAGCTTTTAATCAAACTTGGCACGACCATAACGTGGTCTTTTCTTCTATAGTTACTAAGAAATCCTTTCACTGTCATTCGAAAAGCTTGCCGTGCACTTTTTTCCACAGCAGTCATTGCTTCCTCCAGTTCTTTTGATGCAAACATTTTCCTTATTTGGGGCTCAACAAATGTCTCGCCCTTATACTTTAGCTTCAGAAAGGTTTGGAAACATTGAGCAAACGTGTTAAAAGGTACAACTTGCTGGACCCAATAGGCTACTTTTACAAGTGTTTGGAAAGCCCAAGTTTTATATATGAAGGTGGAAGGAATACTTTACTTCGTTCAATGAGGGGTACGTTTTTGACACTGTGGAAGCCTCGGGTAAGTTCTTACCAGTTTTTATCAAGTAGGCCTAGTGCTGCTCATCTGCTCTTTTATTCCACAAATAAACAAAAATGTTTGTTATAACAGCCTTGCAAACTCAACAAGAAGGCAACCATTTTAAAATCTCCACACACGTCCCAACTGTGGCTCTTGCATTGTGTAAAATTTAACAACATTGTTAGAGATTCGCGATGTTTTATTTTAATAAAATGTGCAATTTAAAAGCTTAAACCAGTGGTTCTCAACCGGGGAGAAATTTTTTGAGTTTAAGGGAGGAATTCCATTAAATTTTTAAAAAATTTACATTGAAAAAGTCCAAGTACAACTTCATAGCAAATAATTTTTTCGAAATTATTTGGGAGATGCTTCCAAAATATTGAGGGGATATATCCCCCCATCCCCTACTTCGACACCACTGGTGTTGTGCACTGTCACGACCTGTGCCACGCAGCCGCATACAACTACTTAAAGAGCGCAAACAAGAGCTAATTTTGCGTTGAGTTGTGCTGTGAAATGAATTGATATATCAAATAACTGTAATTTTTTATATTGTTTTTTTTTTTTTAGTGATGTTACGTGTGAAGGATAAAAATCCTTAAGACTGATACCCACCGAAGTGGGTTACGTGGGCTGCCTACACGCCATTGTAAAACCTTCACACACCCTGGGCTCCGCTTGCGCAGAATGAAGATGATCGACACGATGGGCGATTTCAATTGTGATTTGGTATATTTTAAGTCGGCCAATTGCGACTTCGATTCGAGTGATGATTTTGATAAGCCAAACCAAAAACTTGCTTAGCCGGTAACTTTTATAGACGGCCGGCTGTGCGGTCCCGGATCCCGTTTATACTGCCAATTGGAATGAGGAAGGAGTCTTAGAACTCTAGCTGACAGTGGCGTAGCAACGCAATATGCCGCTCTTGGATTTTTGCACGAAATGCCGCCCCCTTTAACAGCGTCGTAAAAGCTGATTAAAATTCCACACCACAGAAGAATAAAGCAGTGTTTGTTCAATTTTATTGAAAGTTCAAAATTCAATACGTCTAGCTTTCATTGAAGCAAATTCAGAAATTATATCATCAAAAGATGATGTTTCGACTACGGTAAATCACTTTCAATGGACATTGGACAGTAAGTTATTACTAGCGCAGACAGCTTTACTATTACTTTCTCCAATAGTCGATCTCACGTAAGATTTTAATTATCTCAAACTCCTTAATTTGATCATCTCAACTCTCACGTTGTGAGTTAGTATTTCTGGCCAAGTAGCGACATTGTTATGAGAAGAATAGATAGCATTTGTTTTATCTTTAGGCTATGTAAAAGCGTTTCATTCATAGGCTGACTTCTTTCAATGTTCACTTCGTTATTGTTTTGCTCAAGGTATACTTCTTCATCCGTCTCAACTTGAGGTAACGGTTTACTGCGGCTGCAATCCTCTTCTGTTTCTTTAGCAGAGGCGATTTTTACAAACTTCAAAATGGCTCCTTCATTTTTTCTTAGTTCCTCTTTTCTAGCTTCCTTTTTCTTTCTAAAAAAGGTCCACTTTCTTTTACTCTCTTCATAGGTAAAAATTAACTTAAAGAATTTGGAGCTTAAATCTTGTTCTGGAATCTGCAGCACTATAGTTAAAAAACAATAACCACAATTGCAAATTTGCTGAGTTAAGCTAAGTGATCTATTTCAGACCTGAAACTTTAAACCTTTTACAAACCTAACCCATCTTCACACATGAAGATGGAGAAATCCCGTCTATCTACCACCCACAAACAGATGATTGACCTCAGGGTCTCTTCCTGTCTCCTCGCGAAAGTGAAATAAACTGAAAACTAATCTAAACGTATAATTGACTGAACAATGCTATAGCTTACAAGTTACAACCGACATTCTAACAGCATGAGTATCATGATGCCGTCCCAAATGCCACATAGTGAGTCACAATCTAAAAACGTTGCAAATTAGCTTTAGAGGCATAGGCCTAACGTGTAATTTTTTTGGCTCCACTTAGATCAGTGATCTTAGATCAGATCGGTCACAAGCACGTTTTAACGTTCGCGTTTTGTCGCTTCTACCTTTTTCTCGACCTTTGCTATGTTGACGTGTATTGTTTTTGATATGATGGTCAGAAATAAAAATAAAAAAAACAAAAACAGCGTTAACGTAGGTCGTTTAAGTCTGAGTCTACCTGAGAATGAAATGTGACTGTCTTTGTTCGTTTAAAACGTTATCATATTTTGCCGCCCTCCAGCAACGTGCCGCCCTTGGATTTATCCATAAGATCCAATGGGTAGTTACGCCACAGCCCTAGCAGAATGGTTTCTACTACAATCTAGGGGGAATTCTAGAAAAACCATTTTTAAAATGCCAGGGTTCTAAATTTCGGATTCCTTTTTTGTTTTTAGTAATATGGGGAGGAATGAATAGTTCCAAAATGGGAAAAGGGAGGAACGTAACAGAAAATGCTGGGAGCCACTGACTTAAACCATCCACCTTGGGTCACTGGGGCGCTTCATCTGCTTTTCTATTTTTTCTTACCAAAGTAAACCACTTAGAAACATGCTAACCCTATTAACTGTGCACTGTAAACTCCACTAGCCACTAACGTCCTTACCACTAACTCTCCGAAAAACGTGGCCAATCGCAAACAGCCAAAATTTTAACCTATCACCTGTTGACAATTTCTACGTTGCAAGTTTGTAGCTTTTCGCCATCATCTAGCGAGTTCGTTCGTTCGTCGTATCCAGGCTTACACCCGCGGTGGTTGGAGATTTAGATTAAGTGGACGGGAAGGCAAGGAAGCCAATCTTCATGTCCACCTTCAGGCATGTCTTTAAGTGCCCTGCCAAATACACAGCCGCATGCTGAGCGGTGTCGAACCGGCGCCCTTTCGATTGCCGTTCCAGGGCTCTTACCAGAAATAAAATGCTATGCAGCCGACGTGAGCGATGAAAAGGAATGACACATGATTTAAGCAGATTGTGTGATATCGAGCCGCACTTCGATTGATACTAAACAAAAGTACCTTTGTGAATTTTGGTTTTAAATTTTGATTGGCAGTTTCGAATTATTTCAAATGAATCTGATGTAAAACGAGGCACTTCAAATAAAGCAGCGCAACGCTAAGCTCAACAAAGAGCTATTGGCTGGAGGGGCATCTTTCCTATTGAATTTATATTTGATTAACGAAACGAAAATACAGGTTACGTTTTTATCCTGCGATTATATTTGAGCTAAAGGCCTAAAAGGCCTAATATTTTAGGCCTTCGCCCCCATAGCTCAGTTGGTTAGTGCGTTACTATTGGAACGAAAAAGCTTCTATGTCAAGCGGCGCTGATTCGACTCTCGAGGTGTGCGTTTGAGTAACGCAAGCTGGTTTGGTTGGGTTTAGAATCTTCATCCTGGGACTGACAAAGTCTTGATAGGTTATTCTTGATAGTTTCGCATACTTGTAGAAGCACTTGACGTAGAGCCGGTTACTGAGATTGACATAGTGAAGTTTTCCGATTGTTGAAGTGTTGTTGCCGAGGAATTATTTCATTCACTAGGTGAAGCTGAATGGAGAGCAGTCTTGAATGCGTTGCTCAAGCGCACACCCCTAGAGTCGAACCAGCGCCGTTTGATCTTGAGCCGGGCGCGTAACCACTGAGCTAACGGAGCGGGCAATTTAAGAACTGCTATCCATTCAGCGGCATTTAATGGATAGAATAATTCGCCAGCAACAAGACTTCAGCAGTCGAAAACTTCACTCTGTCAATCTCGGTGACCGGCCTTGCGTCAGTGATTCAAAGCCTCTGCAAGTACGCGAAACTGCCAGGAATAAGCTCTCAAAGAAGCTTTCCCAGTCCGAGGATAAAAATTCAATCAATCAATCAATTTCCATTACTATTTTACAGAGGTGGGCAATAGAGCGCTACTTTTGTAGCGCCGCTACTTTTTTGGTGAAAGTAGCGGTAGCGGCGCTACTTTTTAGTTGGAGTAACGTCTGCAGTAGCGGTGCTACTTTTTTTCCAAAGTAGCGGTAGCGGGAGAGGCGCTACTCTTTGCCCACCTCTGCTATTTTATAGGTTTTCCACAACCTGATTTGTCTACACTTTTGCAAAACTTCTATGGCACTTTTAAATCACCAGAGTAGTTTTCTTGAGGTAAACTTTCACCAAACAACGTATGGACATGTTGTTGAGAGGATAGTTTGTGTCGGTACCAATAAGATCCTCGGGTCCAAAATGACGAATTTGTCATAGGACATGACTAGAGAACTGTGTTCCGATAGCTAGTGCAAACTGTCCTTACCACAGCGAACTCACAGCATCATGCTAAAACAGGTCGTTTGTATCTGCATTGTGAAGTATACATAGACTACATAAAACAAATTATTATCTCATTCATATGGATTTTTTTAGTTTAGAAACGACTTTTTGTGCGACAATCTTTAGAATTCCAAACGACGCACCTGAGCGTCGAGACGCATAGTTTGAAAATCATTGTTTTTAATATATAGTAGAACTTTGATGGTTTGGGCAACCAAAGTCAGCGTTTACCGCGAAAACTTCCAGTAAGCCAATTTTCCCTTCAGCAGGCTGCGTTTTCAATTTATTGCAAAAAACATTGTTCATCATTCAACTGCTGTTCTTTTTTATTTTAGAAAATCCTTTAAAGAGTCCTGCGTCTCGGAAGGTCACTGGATAACGTCGGCTGCATAGCCGAGTGGTGAGAGCATTGGAACGGCAATCGAAAGGGTGCCAGTTCGGCAAAAGCATGCGGCTGTGTTTTTGGCAGGACACTTAAAGGCATGCCTGAAGGTGGACATGAAGATTGACTTTCTTGCCTTCCCGTTCACTTAATCTAAATCTTCAACCACCGGGTGTAGCTTGGATACGACAAAAACTGAATAACCATCCAGCTTTAAGATAAAACCAGCGACGGTTTAACTCTCGGTGTATGTTCTTGAGCAACGCAAACAAGGAAAGCGACACAACACTGCAACAAACAAACACGTCATGTTGTCGACCTCAGTAACTGGGCCTGCTTGAGTTGTTCAAAGTCTCCATAGCATGGGTGTCATCATGAAGCGGTCGGACTTGACAATATGTTTTCGAAACTTTTTCTTTAAAGTGTAGGCTAGTTAGTATATCTACAAAGATAACAAACTCCCAGACTTTGATCTCTAGTAAAGCTGTTCGAAAATACTCACTAATCCACTGCCCACGTAAAAAATCACCCGCTTAAATAAACTGTCTTTTTTACTGGAAGTTGGTCTAGTTTTGGTAGGTCAGTTTTCATAGTTTGTTGGGAAGGTTTGCTTAAATTTTAATATGACCAACTTAAATTTTATGAAGTTCTTGAAGACAATATTTGTTTCCCTTTGATGCAAATTTATGTTTGTTAGTCAGTTCAACATTTTGCAAGATCTACGTTGTACTGCTTTAGAAGCCAAGAAAATAATAGCATGATTATAGAAGCCATTACCGTCCTCTTCAAAGACTTAGAGCAGCGGTCCGAACCTTTTTTCTATCATGGACAGATTTTAAAATGAAAAGTGCCTCGCGGATCGGCAATAAGAAAAACGAAGTTTGACGTTCGGGTTACTTTCAAAGATCTAATTTTTATACCGGTTACAACAAACTTCAAGTTATTAGTAGGCTACATAGGCTAGTACCTATCTTGGCTTTTGAGGAGCTCTTAAAAATTTACCTGTAGGCTACTACTGTATTCCTTCAACCCATTTTCTGAATCCATGAGTTTGCAATGCCACCCGAGAGATGGAGAACATGAAAAGGAGGGAGCGAAGCAGAGGAGAAAATTTAACAAAAAGATCGAAGTATTAGGCCTACGTATTTTTTTTTGGGGTAGCATGTGACCAACTGTACCCTCCCAGGATTGGTCACTGCTTTGATAGATATAGAACAGGTTATAAGTGGGATTCATACGTATAAGTGCATGAATGCAACTGCTTTCATTGTAATCAACTTATTTTATGGCTGAGGACATGCGTTCAACCAACTTGCTATCTTTACCACCATTTCGAATGAGCATTATCGCGACCCGGTGGCAACCCTTTCGCGATCCGTTTCTGGGTCACAACCCGGTGGTTGGGAACCCCTGACTTAGAGCAGAAAAGTAAAGGTTTTTCTTAAATGGTCTTTCTATAAAAGCAGCATCCTTTGTTGCAATGTTCACTTTAATCAGTAGAAATTAATGAAACCTCAACTTTACTGAAGTCTACTTGATAGCATACGATATAGAATGTACAGAGGAACGTATAATAACACCACATTTCTTACTGGATTAATAGCGATAGCTGGTAGCATATAATAAATAGCGACAAAACATTTGGATGCAAGTAATGTCATTTCAAAGGCAAAGACTAATGTAATTCCAAAATACCAAATCATCAAATGCAAAGTAAATTCTTCGTAAAACAAGTAAAGAGTAGTTGGATAGTCCCCCAAACGTTTAAAGAATAACTTGTATCTTATCAAGAGGTAACAAATTTCAAACCTAAACTCATTTGGAATCAAATTGCCAAGGCTTTCACACCGTAGGAAGACAAAGTTTGCTATCACAGCATCCAATATAAGATAAACCACAAGTGATCTTGCAAGAGTTCCTTCCAGAACGTGATTGAATCTTGCACGGTTGAAATGAAGCCAACAGATTGTAAAGGAACTCGACAGACCATAAAAATAAAATGACGCCATGAGTGCGATGACAAAATTGATTGCCATTCCAAAGACAAATGCAGTTAGAAAATCTATTTGTCCAATCTCAAATTTAATTTCCATTTTGATATTCAATAATTCTATATAACAAGCTAAAAAAAACTACAAACAAATTAAATTATTTTACAGACTTATTTGCTTCTTTAACTAAACAGTGTATGTACCAAATGTGTAGATTATCGTATGAATGCTGCAAAGCACCAAACCATCAAACTAAAACCTCTTAAAACCACAAAATATAAAAGCATAAAGCTGGCCAAGTTAAATAAGATTACGCGTACACTCGGTAGCGATGACAGTTAGGATCAGGGAGTACTTTTAGATCTTGAGCCCGAGATAACTTTAGGGGCTTGTACCTAACCTTTCTAAGGGGCCCAGACACTTAACAACGCCATCTCGTATCCTTTTGATATTGGGGTTATTTTTACAAAAATACAATTCTTGAATAGACGTTTTCAGAAGAGTGTTTCTTTCGGTCATTGCACACAGACGAACGGATCCGGGAAATTTATGTTACAATTTTCCCACAAAGAGATTATGGTTTAGCGTTGTGACCAGACATAGTGCGTTGCTCTTAGAAGTGCCTTGATTCGGGGCCTGGTGATCCCATTGGTACTAAGCGGCCCAAATTATTCACTCAACGACTCTACGCACACCCATGAGCCACCCTGCCACATTGTTAGGTAAAAGTATTACATATCGATGATGTGGATAATCATTCGCTCTTGAAAACAAATAAACAACAGGATAAGGCAGCTAGCCTACATCTGTGACTATGCCTGCGTTAGTGGTTCAAAATCTCTACATGCGGTTCTAAATCTGCTGGATAGAATGACGCTATTTTGGGAACAAATAAAAGTTTAAGACAAAATTTATTGACTTGTCTAATTTTTACTGAACAATTTCACTTTAAATTAATTGGAAAAACAAACCTTAAATGGGCAAGCTCACTAAGCTTATTATTTGATCAGTAGAATCACTTAGCCTGTTCAATTATTACACATTGACCCTTTTCAACAAACTTATTGTTCAATGCTTTACTTTGTGAACAAATTGTGAAGTTGCATTCTTCAAAACATGACCCGACAGTCACAAAGTCTTCACTTAATATGCCATCTTCCACTCCACTGCAGTGCTGCCATGTAATGCGATTATGCCCGATGGCACGTGTGCTGAAAGCCACCCAAGTACTGCAAGTAATTACATCCCTAGCGTGACTGGAGGCACTCATGTTTAACTGGCAGATTCTCAGTTTTTTAGATTGATTTAACGTCTGAATACGTCGAATGAATGTAAAAAGTATATATTTTGCTAGCTAGCAGAATCTCAGTTTTTTGCATTGATTTAACGTTTGTTCAGTTTAGTTTGTTTTGTTTTGTTAACAAACAAACAAAAATATACCAAACACAAATAGCTTGCACAACAAAGATGGCAGCGAAAGACCAAAAGGCCACCAAAGTCATCTGCCACCCAAAACGTCATAAATACGTCGAATGAACGTAAAAAAGTAAAGACTTTGCTAACTGGGTGGCAAACTCTTTTTGATAGGAATTTTCGCAACCCTGTTTTACATCAATTTCCAGTTGCAGATTAATAAATTTCGAGGCATGCATGACTCTAATGAAGTTTGGGTTTCGAGACCACAGTAGGCCATGTTGTTTTGTTTTACAGTACAGAGACATGCAATCACTTTGTTCACTTGTTCAAATATGGACTCAGTGTTGTTGTAGCTTTGACACATGCTGAATGACTAAATAGGAAATGTGAATCAAAATATAAAGGTGTAACCAACTTCAAGCATTGGACCAACATCAATTTTTTGAACTATCTCACTATTCTTGCTAACATCAAATCAATGGTTCCTTGCCAAGAATCAACTCTTTTGCTCCTCAATGAGAACTGAAGCTAAACCAACTTCTTCATTCCAGAATCAATGCTTCTCCTGATAAGCATTTAATCTTGATAAGCTCTTTATTCGATAGAAAAACTACATGACTTGGATGATGAAGCAAAGTGATTCCTTTGTAGGAATCTTGCAAATCAAGCAAGCATCGATATCCCGAGAGATAAAAAAATAAATTAGTGATTCTTAGTTCCTGATATTCTTGATTTCCCAGTTTTCTAATTCCTGAATCTCTCAAATTATCAATTCCCTCAATCTCTTAATGCTTTTGACCCTTTATTTTTCAATACCATAATCTCTCAATTCCTTATTCCCCAAATACATCAAACCCCTAAATTTCCTCCGTTCAGTAAAACCTCAATTCTTCAAATCCACTAAACTCCAATCTCCTAAATCCTCCTATGATTCCATGAAATCACGTTTTATGAATTGTCGTTTAGTTAACCTGTGGTAACGTCACACAATTAAAATGGTTTGTTTTAAAGAGTGAAACTGTTCACCAGGCATTTGATAAATAAAGTGACTTGCATTCTTTTGGTGACTATAGTATAGGCTACTAGGTTACCTCATCCTTTACCTGTATCAGCCCCCTTGATAAAGTCAGTTGTGGTGACTGACGAAACGTTAGTAATAAAAACTAGTTATCATCCTTAACATCAGGAGATAACCTAGTAGCCAATAGTCACCAGAAGAACGCAAGCCACTTTATTTATGATTTGTTTTGTAAGTATAAATCTGCTACACCCCAGAAAGTAAATCAAGTATCTTAGCGAGTTGAGATCAAGCTATGGTGGTACAAAGGCAGATCTTTTCAATTAATAGTACCGTACGCGATCATTAAGGCAAGCTCTTCATCCAGGAAGACTTGGGGAGACAAAGATAATATCCAGAAAACCACGATGCTTCCAAAGAAGATCATAGAAGTTTATCCAAATGGCAAAAAAATTAGTTAGGCTACATCAAAATGATGATGCATTCCGTGTTTGAGTCGAGCTTCACTGCTGACTTTCTTGCCAAAGTTTCTGCTGTGCTTATCTTAATAGGCTACTTTGAAACAAGTAGTTCCTCATAAGTTAAGGAAATAGTCAATTGTTTGCTCATGTCATGAGAAAACCTTTACTAGGCTACTAACTTATTTAATATTAATATTAAGTCATTCATATCAAACACCTCAATCGAAACAGGCTACCATTATGAAAGTTTTGTGAATTGAACCTGCGATGTCAAACCAAAGTTCATAGGTAATGTATTTTGCTAGATTACTTTAGAATTTTTTGAGCAATGGTTGCAAGTAAAAGATTAACATGTTTGGGTTAGGGTTAGGTTTGTTCTGCTTGATCGCTTCTGTTATGTACAGTTAAGCTTATACTTTCTTAAGAAATTTGTTTTCCCAAACTGGAGTTTACTTTGTAGGCTGCGCTCATGTTTGTGCATAAGCCTCAAAGCCGAATTCTTTTGTTAGTTTTTCCACTACTTGATTTGTCGCAGACTTTTGCAAACTTCTGCGGCGCTTTCAAGTTGCTAGAGTAGTTTTCTTCAGGCAAAATTTCACCAAACAACGCACGGACATGTTGTTGAGAGGAAAGTTTGTGTCGGTACCAATGAGAACAAAACACTTCTAACACAAATACACAATATTCAAAGACCATTACGGTGGATTTTTAAGTTCCTGGACCTTTTACAATTACGGCTCCTGATTTCATCCCTGGCCCGTATCCAAAAGTACTCTCCTGGACTCACTCCCCTGCCAACGATATTGTGCACATCCATATCGGTTATAGACTGACTTTATAACGTGGTATCCTACTGCCAATCACAGGTTCGGTTAAATATTTCTGAACTGTGTTGAATACTTTATTTGAGGTCATTTCAAAAACATACAATCACGGTTCATCATCATTTTGTTCCTTCCTCGTATGGAGGGTTGGATACAATGCGCCATTGTTCTCGACCATGAGCTGTGCGTACTGCACATTCATAAGTTAATTTTGTCCATTTTGTGACGTTTGTTGTCCAAATCATTCTTGGTCTGCCTTTGGTTAATCACGGTTAATCGTATTTAATTGTGACAACATAAAGCAAGAAAGCGACTACAAAACGAAAAACAAGACACAGTTTTAAGGTAATTACAGTATTGAACCTTCCATAAACATAGGCTAACAGATCAAGACGGGACATCAGACGTAAACCCATCCCTTATCCTCCCAGAGTCCGTTCAAACTGATCAAGCAAAACGAGTTCAAAGCACCTTGATGCAGATTGGAGTCCAGTTTTTAGGTTAAGTGGCCAAATAATCATTCAATTTCTCTATTGTCAGATTTATTCAAAAACTGGACTCTTATCAGCAATAGTAAGCTTGGAATCTTTCTTTCTGCCTCGTCAGTTAAAATTGACTCCAGCTAGGAGGATAAGCAATAAAAAACTAAACAGTATATACATACAAAATAAAAAAACGTTTAGCCTACAGTTCAATTCAAGAATCAAAAATCAAACATTTCTGCTTAATTCTTCACATTCGGCGAGGTAGGTGACTTTAAATTATTTATTATATTTCCGCTACAGTTTGAGTGATGGCAATCTTTCGTTCCTTTGCACAAGAACGTTCGGTTTATGAGAAAGACACAGGTTCCAGTCAGCAGGTACAAAATTTTGAAGAGATTTACAAGTCAACACTGTTAAAAGATCTACTTTGCACTGCGTTGACAACCATGTACTGTATCTCTAGAGCAGGGAAAAGATCTTTCTCGAATAGCTACAAAACCAAAATGCTTTATTGCAGGGGTGGCCAACTAGTCAGAGACTAGGAGCCTCATTTCTTACTGTGTTAACCGCAAAGAGCCACATCATACACATTGGCAGTAGCGTACCCAGGAATTTAGAAAATGTTTGACGGTCGGCGGGCGAAGCCCGACGGAATCCTAGCCAAAGGCGACACCCAGCGGCGGGGGGTCTGAGGGGCCTCCCCCAGAAATTTTTGAAAAATTACTTTGAATTTGGTGCATTCTAAGAGCATTTTCAACAAAAATGTGGGTATAAATATTCCTGTAAAATGGTGCTGTCTGGTGGCATAGCAAAAGGATAAGATCATGTTTTCTTGGGCATTTTTTGGTAATAAAGCTAAGTCTCTATGTTTTCTTGTTGCTAATTCCTAAAAAACACAAATACAATATGAACGAAAGAGCCGCATAATACCGGGTAAAGAGCCGCATGCGGTTCGCGAGCCGCGGGTTGGCCAGGCCTGCTTTATTGCAATGTTCACATTTACTCAATAGAGCTCAGCACAACTGACAAAACCTATACAACTAGAAAATAGAAAAACGTTCACAGTTCAATTCAAGAATTACAAAGCAATCTTCTGATTCGACATGATAGATGACTTTCAATTGTTTAGTGGGCTGGTTCAAAGTGTGTTGCTGCTACATACACACTTTCAAACAATCTACGTCAGGGGTGTGCAACCTTTATTATAGGAGGGCCAGATATGAATAACTGGGTGAAACCGCGGGCCTCAGGTTGCACACCCTTGATCTACGTTGTACTAGTTCGGCAATCTTGTACCTCAAGAGCAGGAAAAAGATCTTTCTCGAATGGCTACAAAACCAGAATGCTTTATTGCAATGTTCACATTTACTCAATAGAGCTAACAACTAACAAAAACGTACATTTTAACAAAGTCTAATCGATGAAAATGCGATATAGTATGGACAGAGGAACGCATAACACTACATTTCTTACATTACTGAGTAGAAATTAAAGATACTTGAATTTGAGGCAAGTCTACTTGAAAAAAATACGATATAGAATGTATGAAGGAATGTATAACAACACCACATTTCTTGCTGGAGTAGTAACGTAATCTGGCAACACAAAATAGAAGCAAGAAAAACATTGGGAAACAAATAATCTCATTTCTAAACCCAAGACATATTTAATTTTAAAACAAAAAATAACAAACATAACAAAAATAACAAAATGAAGAAAAAAATCCTGGTAATAAATACCATCAGTGGGATATGACATCATATGGTTGAAAGCTGTTTTGAATTTTATAATAATTAAACTCATTGTAACCATCTGCTCGTATTCCATTTGTATCCAATTGCTCAGGATTTCAAACCCCATGAAGACAAAATGTCCTATCATAGCGTCCAATACGAGATAAGTCACAAGTGATCTTGCAAGAATATTCTCCAAAACGTGATTGAATCTTGAACGGTTAAAATGAAGCCAACAGATTGTAAAGGAACTCGACAGACCCATAAACATAAGATGACGTCATGTATGCGATCGCCAAATTGATTGCCGTTCCAAAGAAGAAAGCAGTTAGATTGTTTATTTCTCCAATCTCAAATTCAATTTTCATTTTGGTTTTAATAATTATTACTTATAACAAGTTAAAATAGGTATAGAGTAGGTGAATCCAAATATTAGTCGGATTTGCTGCACAGTATTTGCATTTTTTAACTTAAGCACACATGTAGGCTATTAAAAACATAGTGGCCTATCTTATGTGCCCTAAAATATAACTGTATATCATAAAACTAAACCCCCCCCTCAAAAAAAAGAAAAAGATATTGATGCGTAATGTTTGATACTGGCTCATCAAAATGAGATGGTGCTTACACTCAAATGGAGCTGCCCTATTTCATTGCCAGGTGAAAGCCTTACGCCTTGATAGCTCACTGGCAGGAACGTAGCAAAGAAAAGTTTCGGAAGGGGCAAATGAGCATTACACTATTGCGCATATTAGTTATTCTGTCGGGCGAAAACTGAAAAATGTGAAAAAATACTTTAAAATTCAGCGTTCTGAGAGTCCATTCAAGCTAAAGCAATAGTAAAACTGATGCTGTAACAAAATTAAACAATCTGCTCTAACAGAGAGTGAGACGTTTATTTAAGTTACACGAAGTCAAACCAGTTGTAAGAATAAATAGAATAAGCCTAGAAAAGTTGGTTCGATAGTAGACTTAAGCTTGTTAATTTGCATTATCTAATGTTCACATTAGATCTGAAGTTTACGTTGTATCTACGTAATAACAAACATTCGACATCCGACATCGCAATAGGCTACTAGTAAGCAAAACGTTAAACAAAATGTCTGATCAAAGCAATCCGAAAGGAAATACATCTTCTTTTAGTAAAGCTTTCTTCAACTTTTCAATAGCTTACAAGTGTGCTAGTCGGTTACATGTAAAATATATTTTAGAGGGGTAGGCAACTGTCCCTTTGCCTGCTTTCATTTCGCTCCTGCTCGCTTGTAAAACATCCAGCTTTGCAAGTACCAACAAGCTTAAACAGCGATGGCTTAACTCAAGGGGTGTGTGCTTGACTAGCACACTTAACGACAGCTATCTATAAAGTGACCCATAGTGGATGAAAGAAATGACAGGTAACATCATTGTAACAAGGGAACAAACACTTCATGCCATTAACATCGGTGGCTAAGCCTGCGTCAGAGGTTTAAAGTTTCCATAGCATAAGTCTCAACAAGAAGCGGTGAAGGTTGACTACATTTTGGTAAGGCATAAAAGTTTAAGACAAAATGAACCAACTTATCGGCCTGCCTCATCAGTGATCACTGCAAAATAATTTTACTTCAAATAACAAACTGTAGAATAGCTTTCTACAAACCATGACCGTCAATCACCAAGCCTCCAGTGGATCTGCCACTGCCACCTTTCACTCGATTGCAGTGCTGCCATGTAACGCAATAATACCCGACTCATGGGTGCTGAAGCAACCAAAAGAGTTTCGGATAACTAACAATGTGCGCGCCGGAAGCATGACAACAGAAACCTATTTTTATCTTGTAAAATCTAAGCTTTTTACATTGATTCAACATCTGGATACGTTGAAAAAAATTGTTAGCTGGGCAGTGCACCCTTTTTGAAAGGAAAGTGTTCAACGCCTATTTACTTTCTAATTGCAGCCACACTCATTGTGCTTGATACCTGAACTTTTTATCGTTTTATTGCCACTATGGCCTTCTTACATGAGTTACTATAGGTCTATTTGTTTGTTTTGTTTTTTCACTAGCAACTATTAATTATTATTTTTGTTGAATTCAAGGTTAAGAGAGATGTAAATAAATGTTCTGATAACAGAAATTATGAGATTTATTTTGTGACGGAAGAAAAAAGTAAAAAACTTTGCGGCTGGTATGATAATTTTTTCTGCCTACTTTAAGCTATGCTCTCCTTGTTCATAGGCCTAGTTGGGCTATATAAAGCAAAGCGTGGCCACTGTCGGCCCAAGCGAACCACCTGCTAGAATAAAATCTATGTTCCATTGGTGGCTAATTTAACTTTTAGTGGGCTACAGTTTTCAGTGTGTCGAGAATACTTGCTTTAAATTTAACCAGTGTTGTACGCGTCATTGAAATAATTTGACGGCGTCAGCGTCAGCGTGAATTGCCTAAAAACTTTACGGCGTAAAGGACTGCGTAAGCTCTTAAAGAAATTGACGGCGTTAGCGTCAGCGTCAGCGCTAATTTCTAGTGCTATTTTTTGCCAGCGTCTCATAAAACGGAAATATTTCAACCAAGTTCAGGCTAACAATAGCTATAAATAAAGAGCAGGTATTATGTTTTGAGACTGTATTGTAATTAGCTGCTCAGCCTATATAATTAGTTATTTCCTTGCAGAAAAACAAGCATTTCAAAACGTTTGTCTGACAATCTGCTGCATTTGGGACGCATATTCAGGGGCGCCGGAGCGATTTTTGACTGGAGGGGCAGGAGTATGAAAAAAGGGCACTTTTGTTGCTGAAAGGCCAATTTTTTTTAAGTTCTAAATAAGATATAGCGATAATGCTCATCAATCAGCTCATTATCGAGTAATGATACAACTGTCCGCTATACAAAGAACAATGGCACGGAAGGGCATCATGCTATTTTATAATGATGTAATATAACTTACTGTGATGGAGAATTTTGTGTCGTGAATATTATTTTGAGGCAAAAATAGAACATTATAATTAGGCTAAAAGCGAATAGCATAAATTGTTATATTGCAAAGTGTGCAGTAGCTTACATGACCTTAAAAGGGCACCATTGCCCCCTCTTCCCTCCTCATCCACAGTAGTTTGAGGGCAGAGGGGCATCCGCTCCCCCTGCTCCCCTCCCCCGCTTCCGGCGCCCCTGCGCATATTGTCCTTTCCAAGTGAAAACATGCGTTCCACAGCAGCGCTGGTTGGTATTGGTGTGTTGTATTTCAAAAACAAGTTGAAAACGTTTAGTCGAAAAGGTATCACTGTTCCAAGCGTGCTGTGATAGTTTAGCATGTATAAATCTTTTAACGAGGTCCACTGCACCAACATCGCTCTTTTCAAGGGCATAGAGCTCTTGAAATAAAGTATATTCAACGTCCGCGATGCCATTCATTGATTTTTCGCTTTCAGTCTCTGATCTCTCGTTCTCAATACATGGGTGATCACCATTTGGCGAACTTCTTCCGCACGTATTCCAGGGAGCCATTCCAACCAACGCAAAAACTGGTAATTCGGATGAGTCGCGCTGGCAAGAATACATTATGAAACTCTTATTGTGAAACGAGATTTTCCATGAAAACAAAAATTGACGCTTAGCGCTTGACGCTTAAAATCGACAAAATAGTTGACGGCGCTATCACTTCCGTCAACTGCAAAATAAACTGACAGCGCTAGCCTCAGCGTCAACAAAAAGTTGACGCCGTCGAATGACGCCGTCAAATTGATGGCGTCAACATACAACACTGAATTTAACAAAACCAACTTCGCTTTTCAATAAGATCGGATTTTGATAAGTATTTTAAAATTCTACTTCTGTTACATAAATCCTTACCTTAACTTTTTTCGAGCTAAACTTCTCAAACGAAAAGTGCCCTTTGTCCTATTCGCTGCAAGCACCTCTAGTTCATTGTGATTTGATCACGTTTCAGCAAAAGTAATCACACTTTGTTTTCAATAAAATGCCAGCCAATGACGATCATCATTCTCATCACGTGATCATCATCCTCATCACGTGATCATCATCCTCATCACGTGCCATCTCCGATCCGAAGGTTGGCTGTCATTTGCTTTCACATGTCATGTTCTTCCGCTACTCTTTTTGCATCTCCAATGCTTGACAAGTCAGCCTACTGCTTTAAATCATCTCCCCAAGTTCGTCTCCTTCTTCCCCTGCACCTCCAATATGATTTTATAATGTTGGTTAATATGAGAAGTATCGTCGAAGTGCTGTATCAACATTGAACAAGGGTGTAAGATATTTGCAGAATTTGTAGAAGGTTTTAGCCTATCATCTTTGATCTACTTCTTTCTGGCGTAAAGTACTGTAAAAGCAAACCACTACAGCAAGTAGGCCTATTATGACGCAATCTTAAACGTAACTCTTAGAAAAATTTCTTTTTGTAAGTCACAGGAAAGACTGACCAAACACCACGTGAGATAGATCATTTGTGGATAGTAGATTGCATTCACTCGGCAGCAGTGGCCGAGTGGTTAGCGCTGCATGTTCGACTCCAGCCACCCGCACTTGCTGTTGTTTCTCTGGGCAAGAAACTTTACGATAATTGCCTCTACCCAGTGATCGATTTCGAGTAATGAGTAGTACCAAATTTAAGTCATAAGTGGTATGGACAACCGGAAACAGACATTGCCGTCGGCTGCAGCGTGGATTAGGTGTACGTCGGAAGACGTACACCGATGCATAGCGCTCAAGTCCGCTTTCCCGCAATGCAGGATAAATATATGAAAAACAAAACAAAACATTCATAGTTGATATTACATGGCCTACATCAGCCACTAAATCAAAAAATAATTAAGAGCTTTTCAACCAAAAAACGCAACGTCGATTAGATTTAATGAACGATCTTAGCCCTCTGATCAGGGAATGGGATGGGGTGGAATGGAAGGCATATCTTGGTATGGAAGATGGAAAATGTCAAAGATGAAATGGGATAGAAGATTCGGATGATGGAATGGAAGACAATCTTCCACGATTCCATCTCAATTCCATCATTACCTTTCAAACACGGTTATACGTATTGAGACAAATGAAAAGTTTAAAAAAGCTTGGGTAAAAGCTGCCGTTTGATTATGTTTCTTAAACTGAAATAATCGATTTTCGATTTGTATTGAACCAACGCGACTGATTGGACGGTTGTTTGAGAACGAGAATTTGACTACAGTCACAGTGAACCAAGCATTCTCGTGGGTAGCATAGTTTCACTTCAGTTATTTAAATGCACTACATCGCTCTTGAATCATTTTACTTGTGTAAAAACATGAACAATCAATCAAGCAGTCTGGGAAACAATAACACAATGCTGCAGCATGAAGAGCACTTTGAAAACCAAATCACTTACTGTGATAATAATAACTCAATCAATCAAAACTGAAAATTGAATGAGGCTGTTCACTAGGCATTTGGTTAAATAACATTATACATTATACTGGTGCAAATTAAGCTAAACTATCACAAGATGTATGAAGTGACAATCTACTTTTATTCCGACGTTTCGTCAATCAGACACGACTGACTTCTTCAGGGTGCTAGAATAGTTTAGCTTAATTTGCACCAGTATAATGCACCATGTTATTTATCAATTAATCAAACTTATTTCACTATAACTTCACATACCGATAGGCTACGGTACATTTGACAAAAGTCCGAGAAAAAAATAGTAGGCTATATGCCTATATCAAACACATATCCTAACGTTTATTCATATAGAAGCTACACCTAAAAGGCACTGAAAAGAACATGCAGTTATCTCAGACAAGTGCCCTCACAAATATGATATAAATAAAACTTAAGCGATAAAATAGAAAGTCATCTTGCCCTGCTACAAACTCCAACGCCACACTGGACAGAAATCATCGCGAATACAGAGCAAATAAAAGCAGCGGCTGCTGCAAAAACATTGACCATACACATGGAGACATCGAAAAAACAAATATTTATCTACAGTAAGTGAGATAGCAATTAATGTAAACTTCCATGTCAATTACACATTACGATGCTTCCGCAGTGTCTTTTCAATCAAATGAGTCCTTGCTGCACAGGATTCCTTACTGCACAGGTACATTTGGTTGGGGCCCCCTAACCCCCCGCCGCTGGGTGTCGCTTGTCGCTTTCTAAGGTAATAAGGTTGTTTGTTTGTCGTACCCAAGTTTACACAGGTAATAAGGTAATTGTACAGATCAAGACGGGACATCAGATGTAAACTCATCCCATATCTTCCCATCGTCAGTTCAAACTGATTAAGCAAAATGAATTCAAAGCACCCTGATGCAGATTGGAGTCTAGGTTAGGGATAAGTGGTCAAATAATTATCCAATTTCTTTATTGTCAAATTTATTCAAAAACTGGACTCTTCTTAGCAACAGTAAGCTTGGAATCTTTCTTTCTGCCCAGTCAGTTTAAATTGACTCCAGCTAGGAAGATAGCCTAAGGGTTAACATAAGAACTAAACAGTAGCCTACAAACGCTTGCAGTTCAATTCAAGAATAAAAAAACCGTGCACGGACATTTTGCCGAAAGGACATTTTGCCAAAAGACGTTTTGCCGAAAGACATTTTGCCGAAGGGACATTTTACCGAAAGACATTTTGCCGAATGGACAAATTGCCGAAAGGACTAAGGTTGTGAACGATAGACTAAAACACATTGTGGAGAATATCGATACATATAACACAAAAATGAGTTTCGGCAAAATGTCCATTCAGCAAAATGTCTTTCGGCAAAATGTCTTTCGGCAAAATATCTTTCGGCAAAATGTCTTTCGGCAAAATGTCCTTTCGGCAAAATGTCCGGGTACCAAAAAACAAACACTTCTGCTTAAATCTTCGCATTCGGCAGTGTAGGTGACTTTCAATTGTTTATTATAGCCTACAGTACTTCCGCCACAGCTTGAGTGATCGCAAACTTGCGGTCCTTTGCACAAGAACGTTCGGTTTATGAGAAAAGACACAGGTTCCAGTCAGCAGGTACAAAATGTTAAAGAAATTTGTTGGTTAACACTCAGGGGCGCCGGAAGCGGGGGTTTTGAATTTTGTTTCGAAATGATTTTGTTTCTTATCTAAGAAGATTGAGTTCTATATTTTCTCTCCGCTGCATTGGATATTTCATTGGAGTTTTATAGAAGCATTCCAAGGAACCTTAACTGTTTTTTCTACCCTTGCTGTGATCTTGGGAAGGTTATTATTCTAATAAAATTTAAATAAATTTTACTAAATCAATGGATGATTGCAAACTATACGAACATAAAAATGATAAGATTCGACCACAACGATTTAACATTCGGGGTATGTGCTTGAGCAACGCACTTAGAACAGCTTTTCATAAAGCGATGTCTTATAGTAGATGAAATGATTTTATTCAGTTCAGTTCAGTTTGTTTTTATTTCTGACCATCACAACGAAAAAAAACAATATATGACAAACATAGCAGAGGTCTAGAAAAAGGTAGAAGCGACAAAACGCGAACGTTAAAACGTGCATGATACCAAAGCAGGACAATCAGTTTGAAATATGGCACGGTCGCAACACTGACAGTACTTGACTTTGTCAACAAATTGTGGAGTTGGATTTTTCAAAGCATGATCGACAATCACCAAGTTTTCACCTAATCTATCACCTTCCACTCCACTGCAGTGCTGCCATGCAACTAAATCATGCCCGAAGTCACGTGTGCTGAAAGCTACCTATGTAGTGCAAGCAATCAAATAACATGAGTGTCTGGAGGCATGACACAAAGTATAGTTTTTTCTGGATAGCAAAATCCTACACACATAGAAAATAGAAAACGCTAGCAGTTCAATTCAAGAATTACAAATCAAACACTTCTGCTTAAATCTTAACATTCGACGTGGTAGATGGCTTTCAATTGTTTAGTCAGCTGGTTCGAAGTGTGTTGCTGCTGCATAGACACTTTCAAACTATCTACGTTGCACTACTTCGCCAATCTTGTTCCTCAAAAGTAGGAAAAAGATCTTTCTCTAATGGCTACAAAACCAGAATGCTTTATTGCAATGTTCACATTTACTCAATAGAGCTAACAATTAACAAAACAGTAAATTTTAACTACGTCTATTCGATGAAAATGCGACATAGTATAGACAGAGGAACGCATAACACTATATTTCTTACATTGCTGAGTAGAAATTAAAGATACTTAAATTTGAGGTGAGTCTACTTGAAAAAAATACGATATAGAATGTATGAAGGGATGTATAACAACACCACATTTCTTGCAGGAGTAATAACGTAATATGGTAACACAAAATACAAATAAGAAAAACATTGGGAAACAAATAATGCCATTTCTAAACCCAAGACATATTTGATTTCAAAACACCAAATAACAAAGTGAAGAAAACAATCCTGGTAATAAATACCAACAGTGGGATGAGACATCATCATGTAGTTGAAAACGATTTTGAATTTTAAAATGATTATACTTATTGCAAACATCTGCTCGTATTGTACTTGCATCGAATTGTTTAGGATTTCACATCCCATGAAGAGAAAGTGTCCTATCACAGCATCCAATATAAGATAAACCACGAGTGATCTTGCAAGAATTCCTTCCAGAATGTGTTTGAATCTTGAACGGTTGAAATGAAGCCAACAGATTGTAAAGGAACTCGACAGACCATAAAAATAAGATGACGTCATGCGTGCGATGACGAGATTGATTGCCATTCCAAAGACAAGTGCAGTTAGAAAATCTATTTGTCCAATCTCAAATTTAATTTCCATTTTGGTTTTAAAAATTATTGCTTATAACAAGCTAAAATAGTTATACAGTAAGCGAATCCCATTATTAGTCAGATTTTGTATTATTAGATTATAGGACAGTATTTGTATTTTCAACTAAAACACACATGTAGGCTACTAAAAACAGTGGCTTATCTTAAGTGTGCTCTAAAGTTCTAAAGCACTATGTCATAAAACCAAAACCCTGGAAAAACACAAAGAGATGTTGATGCATAAAGTTTAATACCGGCCCATCTAAATGAGATGGTGCTTACAACCAAATAGAGCTGCCCTGTTAATAATAATAATGTTATGGTTTTATTTATTGTCGCTCTACAACAGCTAAACTCTTTTAGCGACAGGGCTCATTTTTAATTTAAATCAGGTTTACGATGTTATCACATTATTACCCGATTCATTCTCACTGCGCTATGCAGGAAAGAACACAGTCGGTACGGTACCGTTTTTAAAGTCTTCGCTTTAACCCGACCTGGAATCGATCTAAGATCTACTAGCACCAGAGCCGAAGGCGAAACCACTCGGCCACTGATCTGGTCAGAGCTACCCAGTTACATTGTCAGGTAAAAGCTGTAGGCTACGCCTTGATAGCTCACTGGCAGGAACGTAATCAAAAAAAAGTTTCAGAAACACTATTGAACATATCAGTTATTCTGTCGGGCGAAGACTGGCAGCATAACGCCGAAAGCGATACAGACATGGAGGGGCCTCCTTCTGAAACATGTGAAAAAATACTTTAATATTGAGCGTTCTGAGAGCCCTTTCAGCCTAAACCAATAGTAAAACTGATGCTGTAATAAAATTAAGCAATCTGTCAAATAACGCTGTAACAGAGAGGGAGAGGTTTATTTAAGTTACGACACCAAAACAGTTGCAAAAAATATATAGAGTATAGGCCTATAAGAATTGGTTCGATATTAGACTTCAGTTTGTAAATTAATATCTTTCGCATTATCTAATGTTCACATTAAATCTGAAGTTTATGTTGTACCTATGTAAAAACAAACATTCGACATTACAGTCGGCTACCGGTAAGCAAAACGTTAAACAAAATGTTTGGTCATAAAGTAATCTGAAAGGAAATATATCTTCTTTTAATAAAGCTTTCTTCAGCTTTTCAATAGCTTGCAAATGTGCTAGTCGGTTACATATAAAACATACTTTGGAGGGGAAAGGCAATTGCTCCTTTGCCTCTTTTGATTACGCCCCTACTCGCTTGTGAAACATCCAACTTCGCAAGTACCAGCAAGCTTAAACAGTGATGGCTTAACTCAAGGGGTGTGTGCTTGGCTAGCACACTTAAAGACAGCACTCTATAAAGTGATGAAAGTCATAGTGGATGAAAGAAATGACAGGTAACATCATTGTAACAAGGGAACAAACACTTCATGCCATTAACATCGGTGGCTAAGCCTGCGTCAGAGGTTCAAAGTTGCTATAGTATAAGTCTCAACATGAAGCGGTGAAGGTTGACTACATTATGATAAGCATAAAAGTTTAAAACAAAATGAGCCAATTTATCGAACTGCCTCATCAGTGATCACTGCAAAATAATTCCACTTCAAATGACAAACTGTAGAATAGCTTTCTTCAAAACATGACCGTCAATCACCATGCCTTCATTCGGTTTGCCACCTTCCACTCGATTGCAGTACTGCCATGTGACGCACTAATACCCGGCGGCATGAGTGCTGAAGCAACCTGAAGAATTTCGGATAACTAACAATGTGCATGCCGGAAGCATGACAATCATCATCACCATTAAGTTTCTTCCTCTCGTCGAGGGTTGGAGGCAATGAGGCGCCAAGTTTCTCTATTGTGAGACTTTTCTACTGCAGTTTTGTGTCCTGACCAGTCTTTAATATCATAACTGACCAGTCTTTAATATCATAACTTTTACTTTAACATAACTTTACCTTTCTAATTGGTGCCACACTCATTGTGCGTGATATCTGATCTTTTATCGTTTTATTGCCACTATGGCACTCTTACATGAGTTACAATATCTGGGTTTTTTTCACCAGCACAACTGATAATTATTATTTTTGTTGAATTCAAGGTTAAGAGAGATATGAATAAATGTTCTGACAACATACATTATAACCAAGATTTATTTTGTGACGTAAGAAAAAAGTAAAACCATGTGCGGCTGGTATGATAATTTCTTTTTTTGCCGACGTTAAGCTATGCTCTCCTTGTAAAGCGGTGGGATGGGGCAACGGATAAGGCGTTGGCTTTCCAATTAGGCAAACCTGATTCGACTCCCAGCTTCAGCTGGTTGTTGAAAAACACCGCTCACCTCTACCTAGAGTGTAATAAATTGGGTGGGTGTAGTTGCTGAAGTAAAGGCGGCCCAGAGAAAAGAACTGGCCACCCTACTCTTCTTAGTGCCGAAGTCTTAGTATAATGAGAACCGTATCTTCTCATTCCCCAAAACTCAGTACCTGAGTATGAGACCTTCACTTTACTTACTCCTTGTTTATAGGCCTAGTTGGGCTATATAAAGCAATACGTGGCCACTCTTGACCCACACGAACCACCTGCTAGAATAACCGGTCTATTTTTCACTGGTGGCTAGTTTAACTTTTAGTGTGCTACAGTTTTCAGTGTGTCGAGACTACTCGCTTAACAAAACTACTCGACTAACAAAACTACTCGACTAACAAAACTAACTTCACTTTTTAATAAGATCGGATTTTGAAAAGTATTTTAAAATTCTACTTTTGTTACATAAATCCTTTACCTTAACTTTCTTTTCGAGTTAAACTTCCCAAACGAAAAGTGCCTTTGTCCTATTCGCTGCAAGCACTTCTAGTTCATTGCGATTTCAGCAAAAGTAATCACACTTTGTTTTCAATAAAATGCCAGCCAATGACGATCATCATCCTCATCACGTGATCATCATCCTTATCACGTGCCATCTCCGATCCGAAGGTTGGCTGTCATTTGCTTCCAAATGTCGCGTTCTTCCGCTACTCTTTTTGCATTTCCAATGCTTGACAAGTCAGCCAACTGCTTTACATCATCCCCCCAAGTTCGTCTCCTTCCCCTGCCCCTCCTTCCTTCCTCCATACCTTCAATAACCTATGACGGATGCTGGCTCAAAGTGCTGATTCTAAAACCATAATTGTATATAATATTATTTTGTATTGTTGGTTAATATGACAAGTACTGTCGAAATGCTGTATCAACAAGGGTGTAAGATATTTGCAGAATTTGTAGAAGTTTTTAGCCTACCACCCATTTTATTCTGGCATAAAGTAAAAGTAAATCACTACAACAAGTAGGCTTATTATGAGTTTATGACGCAATCTTAAACGTAACTCTTAGGAAAGTTCTTTTTTTAAGCCACAGAAAAGACTGACCAAACACCACGTGAGATATAGATCATTTGTGGATAGTGAAATGCATTCATAGTTGACATTACGTAACTTATATCCGCCATTAAATCAAAAAAATAAGAGCTTTTCAACCAAAAAACGTATTGGCGATTAGATTTACTGAACGATCTTGGCCCTCTGACCCTCTGGGGGTGGAATGAAAGGCATATCTTGAGATGGAAAATGTCAAAGATGAATGGGATGGAAGATTTGAATGATGGAATAGAAGACAATCTTCTGTCATTCCATCTCAATTCTATCATTAACTTTCTAACACTGTGTTGAGACATATGAAATTTTAAAATAGCTTGGGTAAAAGTTGCCGTTTGATTATGTCTCTTAAACTGAAATAATCGATTTTCAATTTGCAATGAACCAACGCGACTGAATCTGACTAGAGAATCTCATTGGTATCGGACTCAAAATATCCTCTAAACAATCTGAAAATAGTTTCTATTATTTTGACTCGAACGAGAGTTGAAACTCAATCTCCCGACATGAACACGGACGTATTAAGTAGGTGGCCTACTCTTAATACTGTCCTTAAGAATCCCTTTTTTTTTCCGGGATTGGGTTAAACTTTTCCCGGTTTTCCAATAAATTTTCAAAACCCGGAATTCGGACACTTTAGCTATAAAGATCCATGTCTCATAAACCATACTGAAGAAAGTACCACACTACAGTAGGCCTACCACTACTATAGCAGAGTCGAGTTGGGTGCTTTACTGTAAATAAAGGGGTTGCCAGATTCTATTCTTTGAAAGCGGAACTGAAGATGATCTAGCTACTAGCTGATCGAAATCGATTTTTAGCTATTTATGATTGAACTGACTCGTGTGAGAATAAATTTTGTTGCAGAGATTTCCAGATGTTCTTTTTTGAACCAAAATGCCGTTTGTGACTATCACAAAAGTAAGCCAATGCTTCTTCGTAAAATTTATCTTAAAATTTGCAAACCTAAAAAACTTAATTTATTGTCTCATATTGTTCAGAAATTTAAGCTGTTCAAAGCAGTAGGCTACATCTTCACATAACTGTTCTGAATAGACTAAGCTACCGTTGTGCAAAATCGTCAGTTTATCAAAGTGTAACTTTGCTAGATGAAACAAGTTCTTACTGAGATTGTCAACCTCAAGTTGTCAACCCCCTAGTGGTGAGCCCTGGTAATTGATTCTTGCAATCAAGCGAATGACAACAAATCGAGACAGCAATTATAGCTCACAGAGCTCCATGCAACTCCATCCTGTACAGAGTGATGTCGACCCAGAGCATGCGTCCTTCATGTCAAATAGCTGTTCAGGACGGGCAACTTCGGTTGTCGTATGGGAAGGCATCACCTTGCTGTAGTTGAATGTGGAAGGCCTGACCAAGTCTAAAATCGACATCTTAGAACAACTAGTGAAGGCCAACCAAGTAACGACTATTCTTCTTCAGGAGACACACGCCACCAACAGTGCTGTTCTGAAAATTCACTGAGATAAAATGTTTATTACATTTGTAATTTGTTTTTGAATTTGCAATTTCTACAAGACCAACTAGTTAAAAATACGTTGACAAGTTATTTGTATTCAGGTAGAAAGATTAAACCCATCATTGACGAGTTGCTAAGATATCAAGTTGAATTCATTTTTACTGACTTTGGACGATGTTTAACTTAAAAGCGTAAGTATATTTTTAGCTGCGTGATTGAAAGTAGGATTTTGTGTGGAAATGTGGGCTACATAATATTTTGTCATCACTTTTACATATCGCACCCTACTCTCAGAACCAAGATTGTGTCATTTGCGATTTTTGGTGCACTCTTGATTTTCCTGCCATTGATCGACAGTATGACGTTGCAGTCTATTGAATATGCCACATCTGGCTCAAATATTTTTTTCTGTGTTCAAAACTAATTTTGGTCATTTCAACAAACAAGTATCTATCAAGGTCAATTTTATTCAACCGTGATAACATAAAGTATGGAGGCGTTTACAAAGCGAAAACAAAATACAGTTCAAAATAATCACAGTATTCAAACTTCCTTGACTTCCTTAAGTATTAACAGAAGAAAAGACATCAGACGAAACTCATAAAGCGAGACATACAGACAGAACACAACTATTCAATTTATAAATCACAAATACAAACATATACATATATACATATATGATGATGATGATGAAACACTTTTGCCTTAATCTACACATTTGGGATAGCCGAATGTTTTATTATTTTAATTTCTTTCGATTATTTTATGTATTTCTATCCGAGCCTGGCAGCGATGTTTAGTTCTAACGTGCAAAATGTTTATGAAAAAAGGCAGGTGTCCGTTAAAGTGGTACAAGAAGGTTGCTTGTTGATAGACTATTTTGAAAGATTTACTTCTTACTGCATTGGAAACCGTTTTTGTACCTTTAAAGCAGGAAAAGGATCTTTTTTGAATAGCTACAAAACCAAGGTGTTTTACTGCAATGTTTCGTTTACTCAATTGAACTTAATCACAAGAACGTAAATTTTAAAGTCTATTAGTTGTAAGTGAGATATAAGATATATACACAGGAACGAATAGGAACATCAATTTTTTTACATTAGTAACATAACCCTCTGGCAGCATAGAAAAGAAAACCACGAAATATTTGGACACATGAAACGTAATTTCAAGAGCAAAGGTGGAAACAATTCCACAATACAAGAAAAACAAAACATAGACGACTTCCCTGATTAAAAGATCAACAAGATTGGAGTACTGTGTTACATAATCTAGTATCTTTTTTAACCTAAACATAAAATAACATACTTCGAACATGTGGTTACTTGCAAGCCATAGGCCAATCTCTTGACACCTGATGAAGACAGAGTCTGCTATTATGGCGTCAAGTATAAGATAAGTCACAATTGATTTTGAAAAAATTCTTTCTACAACGTCATCCAGTTTTGGGCTGTTCAAGTAAAGCGACAAGATTGTCAATAAAGTTGGCAGGCAAAAACCATCGGATGGTTTCACAGATCCAATGAAAACGTTGATCACCAGTCCAAAAATGATTGCAGTTTGCTTGTCCATTTTTCGAACTTCTATTTCAATAATTATTTGGATGTCCAGTTACTTAATCACTACCAAAAAATAACTATATAAAATACAATTTTGAATGCATGAGTTGAAGGGCCGAATTGTCACAAAGGTGTTTTTGAGATTTATTCTTTAGAAAGCAACTTTAGTTTAAGATCCCTTATTTAAGTTATACAATGATGTTTAGATTCTATTTGAATAAGGACCTTCTGATGATCCCTCTTTTACGGTGAAACAGGCTGTAGAAGTGTAGAGAATAGTAACTATATTTGATATCAATAAACCATGTGATAAACATAACAGACTGTTCAATGCCAAGCAAAAATCCCAGCAGAGCAAAATACAGCAAATATGCAGTAGTAAGTAGTTGCTACTTGTAATATTTTATCAACCTGTTTTATCTTTGGTGAGGTATTCAGAAGGTGCCCGTTCAAATGCATTCTATTAGATCAATGGATAATCATTTTGCCAACAAGAAATGACAAAGTTCAGCAACAGCGGTTGATCTCTTACATGCACTTAAGCAACGCTTTCAAGTCATGACACTTAGTGGATGGAATGGTTTTCCGGTAACACACTGCAACACGCCACAACTTCATTACCGGTACCAACTTTATGACTTGCCTAATTGTTACTGAAGAATTTCACTTCAAATTAATTGGAAACACAAATAGGAAATACTCAAGCTCACTGTCGTGTTGATCGGTAGAAACATCAAACCTGTTCACTTGATGACTGACTCATTCCAATAAACTTACTGTTCAATACTTCACTTTGTAACAAATTGTGGAGTCGCATTCTTGAAATTATGATCTACAGTCACCAAGTCTTCACTTGATCTGCCACATTCCACTCCACTGCAGTGCTGCCATGTAATCCAATCATGTCCGAAGGCATTAGTGCTAAAAGCAACCCAAGTACTCCAATATCTGTTTTTTACATTGATTCAACATCTGCAGACGTTGTAAGCAGACGAATGTAAAAAACAGTTGATTTGCTGTCTGGGAAAAGCTTGCTTGTCTGGAGGCATGGCGCAATGTCAGCCTTTTCCTGGATAGCAAAATCAGTACTTTTTTTATTGATTCAACCAGTGGATACATATAAGCAACATAAAAATGACGCTTTTGCTAACTGAGTAGCTTATTTTTCCTGAAAAGAAAATTTTCCATATTTCTCAATATCCCGACCAGCTCGGTGACCGAGTGGTTTTTCGCTTTCGGCTTTGGTGCTGGTAGATGTGAGATCAATTCCAGGTCAGGTCAATCAAAGAATTGAAAAAAAACGATACCGATTGTGTTCTTTCTTGCATAAGGCAGCGAAAATAAGGCTGATAATGTGATGACATCATAAACTTGACATAAATATTAAAAATGAGCCCTGTCGCTAAAAAACCTTAGTTGTTTCAGAGCAACAATAAATAAAAACCAATTTACTTGTTTGTTGAAATCTATCTTAAAATTTGCAAAAACTCAAAACGTTGATTTATTAACGCAGCCACACAATATTGTTCGGAAATTTAAGCTGTTCAAAGTAGTAGCTTATCAAAAGTAGTTTTGCTAGATGAGACAAGTTCTTGTTATTTTAATTTCAAGACAGTGATTAAACAATAAAACGAAACAATAAAAATAGTCTATCTCAATAAAAATACCATGAAGCGTACACGGAGGGACGTACATCAACACTCAACGCCATTTTTTCCATCAATAATAAGTAATCTTTGTCTGACTTCACAAACTTTAACCACTTAGCATCGGCGTTTTCGCTTACCTCATGGTGCCATCCCAACGGCGTTTTTTTTTTTTTTTTTTTTTGCAAATTTTTTTGCCGACGTTTCGGCTGTAATATGGGCTTGTTAACTCATTTTAAACTACTCCAAATGGCATATCTTCTTCTTCAAACCGTAAATCAGCTTCTTTTACGTAAATTCAACGTATTCAGGCCTTCAATAAATGTAAAATGGCTTATTTAAAAACCCTTGTGACGAAACAAGGGTTTGCCTGGTTTTGAAACTCCTTCAAGGCAAGTGAACTCATGCGAAACCCATTCAGCTTTAGCAATTCATTCGGCGTGGAGTAATCAGCAGTTTTTACATGAATTCAACGTGTTCAGGCCTTGAATCAACGTGAAAGGTCTCATTGAATAGCCAGTTTGAACTGAATTTCTCAAACCTGCTTGTAAACAGACCAGCTTTTTCCTTACGAAGCAAAATAACGTTGATTTATTGAAGCCAAACGCTCGCCGGGTGGCGCAAGCAAAGCGCGCGCGCGTCTTTCGATGCTTTCCAAGCGCAAACGCTACGAGAAAGGCTAAGGCAGATATTGTGCCAGAATACCAAGTTATAAGACCAAAACAACATTCCCTCCAAAACATCTTTGCAAGAGTGGAGCGTGTGAAAGCGTAATCGAACACAAGTGCAAGCTTCAGCATGAGAAAAGCCATTTCAGAGCTGTACCAGCCTGTCATCCATTTTCCTATGCTCTCGCACCCGATAAAGAAGCAACAAGATATCAAAGCGTCCAGGACAAGACAAAGCACAATTGACATTGAAGACAAGCACTCTATCACAACATGAAACAGTGTTGAGTAGTGTGAGTAAATGCTAAAGACTGCATACAAAGTTAGTATGCAGTAAACATAGGATGAGATCATGTAACCAACGAACATATTGATTCCAGTCCCAACGACGAAAGCAAACATATCTTCCATTTCCTGAAATTATATTGCAAGCATAAACATTTTTAATATTTAGTTGCTAACTTATAATCTAGTTTATTTGTATATTTTATTTCCTATTATCAAAGTGTAAAATATTATTTCCATATCACAAAAAAGCGCAAACTTTAAAGTGCGCCGGAGACCGAAATCATTTATTGAATACAAAGATTTGGCACAGTCGAACACCAAAAATAAATTGTAGGCTTATCTATTGGTTTCAACACATTTTCATTTTTTAGCTAAAGCGTACGTGTGTGATAAAAGGTGTAGCCTACAGGTGCTGTAACATCTGTTTGAATAAGTGTTGCGCCTGATGACTGATAGAACATCTATAGCAATAGCATGTAACCTATAAGGTAGCGCATGACTTAGCCAGTTTAGTTTATTGTAATAGCTTATGTGTTATGCATTTGGCTGGTTCTCATTAGCCAACTTTTAAATTTTTCAAGCGAGCGCTTTCTAAAATAGTTTCGAATTGGTTAAAATAGAAAACCTCAATTTTTTCAAAAAATTAATCGACCTATGCTCGAAAACTTGAAATTTCCTGTGCAAAATGGCTTGGCTCAAGTTTGAAATAACATTGCGCCAAAGACTGTTCTGCGACAGAAATGTCATCATCATAGATGAGATTTATCTATCCAAAAGAATCGAAGCAACTGGAGGGCAAGTGTTTGGACAGACAAGTGCCTGCCAGATGCAAAATTTTTTATATTACTATGTGTGATTGATCTATTTCGTCAATGTGTTAGTAATTGTAGACTTAGCCACACACTGCATGCTGATCAATTGTGTTTTTTATGTTTTATTTCTTGAATTTAGGTGTATAAATATACCGTAGCCTGTTACATAAAAGTGTAACAGACTGTTGCTGTTTGTACTTCAAACTCAATTCTAACATTCAATATCATTTATCTAATGATATGTTTGGGTGACAAATGTCGATTTATTGCTTTTAAAATATTTACGTTTAACAAAAATGTCTTTTCAGACAACGACACAAGTCATTTAAGTCTCTTTTTCTTCCGAGCGAGACTTCTAAATGCTTCATGATCGTTTTACGTCACCCAGTCTACCAACGAGCGACCAGAAGTTTAACTGGTTAGCCTACAATATATTTCTAATAATCCTTCACAACCGAGTACTTGGTATGACTTTCTTTATGTTTTATATTGGATTTGTAAAAAATTCCAACTAAAATAAATAAAAAACACGTGTGTTTTGATTTCGGTTGTAAATTTCGTTTCTGTGCGTTGGATCAGTGTGTAGAGCTGCACTAGAGGAATGGATAAACAAATTCAATCTTAGGCCTCATTCTGCATACTGCGCCATTTTGGCTTCCTGTCCAGATGCTTACGTCCAGATGCTTACGTCCACGAGTAGCCTTACGAACTTTGTCGCAGTGTGGTAAACACCTTCATGTTAAGAAGTTGGAAGATCTTATCACAACTCTGTCTCTTCTCAATTCCGCAAACTAACGTCAATACAAGCTGAGAATGGCAGCCTAACCTTATAAGCTGCAAAATAACTTACTGGTTATAATTAGCAAATGGGCGTTTTTTTAATTCGTTTTCATTTCGTTTCGAAAAGAATTTCGAATGCCCCCACTCCGCCACTGCATGGCTACATTTATGTTGTTGTTCGGCAAATAAAATGCCTTAAAGAAATCTAAATTCAAATATTCTTGAGGGATAGTCCTATAAAAACTGGGCAAAATCATGCATTACAGGGGGGTATAATAATATCTCAAACAGAGCTGATTGAAAAAAAAAGGATTACATTTTGCAATTAGTGCTCGAAGTATGCGGCAAAATAATCCTAACATTCTAGGCACCGATTTTTTTTGTTACTCAAAGTAATCCCACCAAGCACCGCTAAATGGAAATCTGTCCTTAAAGTTTTTTGCTCAGGCCCGCGACCGGTGAGTAAAACCAATATTGCTTGTGATAGGCAATACGTTTCGAAAGATATTATTATTGGTAGCCTACTTTTTAACCCTTATCTTTGTTTTGACAATAAACATTCAAATCTTGATGACTTTTCTGAAGGTCAGTCCTTTCACTTCGCATCAAACTTCACAGACTCGCTGACAAACAACAGCTCAGAATTCTCTTTTGTAACAACTGTTTGAATCAAACTAAACTACACAATGAATTGGGAAAGCCGACAAGGTTTACTTTATTATAGACTGTATGGGGAAGTCCCCAAGATTCTTTTCAAAAGGGAAGGACTTCTTGTCTTTGTTGTGGTTTTGAATCTTTATTATTGGATTGACTAGTAATTTCGCATATTTGTAGAGGCTTTGAACCACTGACGTAGGGCCGATTACCAAGATTGGTTGTCAGTTTTTGTCCGAAACTGGTTGTCAGTTTTTTTTTTTTAAAACGAAAGAACTGACAACTGGGCCAACACGAAATTGATATTCAGCCTGATTCAAACATAGGCCTATAGAAGCACAGAGTGCAATGCGTCACTGAAGATATATTTTTCAGACTCGCATCTGAAATTCTTCCCACCAAATTGTGGTAAAGTCAGTGATGAACATTGTGATCGATTTCACCCATGTTGGAAATTTGTTGAATAATAACTAGGAATGAGCCATTAACCGCATACAAACGATAGTGCCAGAAGGCGAGAATGAACACAATGAGTTAGAAATCTATATATAAACTTGACAATCCTTTGTTGCATATGCTGGGCTGAAATCGAAACGCATGAAATAATGACACTCATAGTTGCAAATTGTGATAAACATTTTGGGGCAAGAGAAACCTTAGAAATCTTCTCAAAACGTTTAAGCATGTCATTGTTTCTTGCCAAAAACACAACCATGTGCTTTGGAGTGGTGTCGAACTGACATCATGCAGAGGACTATCACTTGTTGGCTACCTAGCCAAGGTTGGTACAAATAGTGGTTCCCAAACAGATACCGTCCTTGCTTTTACGATTTTCAGAGTATGACTACGTAATAGAACTTAAAAATAAGAACTTAAAATCTACGTTAGTCTATTCCATGAATATATTATAAAGCGTGGAATGAGAACTCAATTTCTTCCACCAGAAATAGACTCTTTTAGTAGGACAACACACATACCAAGGAAACAATTGGCAATGAAATATGCAATATCAAAAGCAAAGGCAGATATTATTCCGAAATACCAAATCATAAGACAAAACCAACATTCCGTAAAACACATCCGACCAAAAGTGGGGCGTTTTAAAGCGTATTCCAACACTATTGCCAGCCTCATCATGATGTAAGCCATTTCAGAGCTGTACCAGCCTGTCATTTCTTTGCCTATACAAGTAAATAATCTTTAACCCACAGATGCCATATCTGTATTTATCTTTGGGTTAATGAGCTGCTTTAGCTTATTGCAGAAACAATGCACTGAATTAGGCGACAAAGGCAATTGAAAAAGCTTTTGCAACTTTTTCAAATTAAACAGTGTAGAAATCTTCTCTTCTTACCATACAGCAAAGCTACTGATGATATACGCTAATTATCTTTCTGTGAACAAATTTTAGATGGGTGGAACAATCCACCCTTTCCTTCATTCCACCCTTGCCGCAAGAAATAACCACCCTCAATAATTTCCAACTCAACCTTTCCACCCTCCTTGTTAACAACGTGTGTATTTCCACAGTTTAGGGTGGATTAAATTCTAGAAAGTGGAAATATCCACAATTCTTTTCGCTTTCCACTCTTGCCCCGAGAAATTTCCACCCATGGAAATTTCCACCCCAAGGTTTCCACCCTTTTGATTAACAGTGTATGCTCTCATAGAGAATGAAGGCGGAGTGGGCTATGACAGTGTCCAGTGTAAGACAAATTACAATTGACATTGAACAAAGGCGCTCTGGCGCAACGTGATTCAGCATTGTGCGGAATGATACAAATAAAAAAACTCCATACTAAGTTAGTATGCAGTAAACATAGGATGATTTTATGCATGCAATTAGTAAATTGATGGCCGTTCCAACAAAGCAAGCAGTTTCATGTTCCATTTTCTGAAATCGCATTGAATGTATAAACATTGTTAATACTTATTTACTAAATAACAATCTAGTTCAGTTTTATGTTTTATTTCCAACCATCGAAGCAAAGAATTCTACCTGAATAACATAACAAGGTCAGGAAAAGACATAAAGGACAAAATGCGTAAACGCGTGATGGAGACGGATATGATTTACTAAATACAAGGATTTGTCGAGTCGGACGCCCAAAACAATAATTTATAGGCGTATCCAACTATTTTAACACATTTCCATACTAAAACACTTAACTTAACACTTATTAAGTTACTTAGGCTACACTTACTTACATACTAAAACATTAAAGCATTAGGCCTACATATCTTGTATCGTGTAAGAAGTGTAGCCTCGGCAGGGGCTCCGAGAGGGAGGAAGTCGGGCAACTTTCCCCCTAGCATAACATTGTAAGGGAAAAACGAGTAGTTTTTCGTTTTTTCATTTTTGAGGGGGGCCCATTTTTGCTCTTAAAATAAAAACGTATGAACCCAAAATTAAATAATTTTTGAGTGAAACATTGCAAGTATTTTTCGATCATTGTAGAATTGTAGATGTTACAATCAAGAACAAGTTGTTTTTGCATTGAGGTAGGCTATGTTAAATTGCTTCAAGGCGTAAAATCTGCTGCTGTTAAATCTATTGATTTCTGTATCACTGAGCAGTTTCTGTTGTTTTAACTTAGAAGCTGATGCTACTTTTGTTAAGCGTGTAGTCTACTATTTTGCTTTACCAACTGAATCTTGACTTCAAAAGCTGCTTTGGCCAGGCATATTGATCTATAGGCAACATGTCTGGAAAGGTGAAAGATTTTCAAGCAAGATTAAAGGAAGTAAACCCTTTCTGCCTATTTTCTGCTTATGGATGGCATTGCTTAAATCTAGCTGGAGTTCGTAGTGTACAGTGTTGTTCAGATCAATTTAGGAGTAATTGATCGACTGTAAGCTTGTGTCATTTTCAATAGTAACCTGGCCTACTACAAGTTTTTCTAGACAAAATAGTGAGCAACAATAGCCATTTTGCTGCAAGTGTAGTCAAGTGATTTTTGTTGATTTTCACATTGAAAATTTGTTTTTTTCTTAACAATACGTAGTTAAGATTTGAACTTCAGAATAATTCAATTGTACGCTAAGGAAAGTAAGCCAAGTTCAGCTTAAATCATATGATGCAACGCATGATACAAATTCGTTGCTTTTATTATTGCTGAAAATTGTTTTTCTGGGGCCCATTTTTCGTATTGTTTCCTGACAAGTCCTGATGTCTCTCCGAGGCCCTGAGCCTATAGGTATGCTCAAAAGCGCTCGAACACCTAAAAGCAGTTTTTAAACATGTCATCATGGTAGCTCACAAATAAATTGAACAAAATCAGGAACCTCAAAATAATGTAGGCCTACTTTTGTTTCAGGGCAACACAATAGAGTTGGATCAATTAAATAGTTTTCAGTTCAACTACATTAGCCTACAATTACACCATCAAAATTTTTAATTAGCCTACTGGGTTACAATTAGGCCTACATTGTTCTGAAATTTTCAAATTACAATTATTTCCAAATGTAATTACTACACGTTTCAATTACAAAACTAAATGTTTCAATATTTATGCTCATCGATGATTTCTTACAGTTAGATTTTGTCATGTAAAATTACGTTTGATAAAAATTACGTTGTAATGTAAAAGTCCCTTTTGAAGCTAAACTAGCTACTGTACTTAACCGAAATTTTGATATCATGCGTGCAACTTACCAAATGTAATTGTAGTTTGAAGCATAATATTTTGAAATAACAATTATACAACAACAAAAAATCTCAATTGCAATTAGGCTATAATTAAACTTACATAAAAATGTGTAATTAATGACATTCAGTTACAATTACTGTGGTAACTGATGCAACACTGTTACACAAGTTTATCGGTCTAGCTTGGCTTTGATTGGTTGGTTGGTTGGTTGAATTTTTATCCTCGGACTGAGAAAGGCTTTATACAAGGTCATTACTGACAGTTTTGCATAGCCAACGTGTAGAGTAGAGTCTTTGTATCGCTGAGGCAGGCCTGATCATCGAGATTTACAGAGTGAAGATTCCGTTTGTTGTTGCAGTGTTGTTGTCATTGAAAAAATCCATTTACTATGCCATGCTGCATAAAAATCTGTATTTGAAGTTCTTTGCTCAAGCCCACAACCCGCCAGTTAAACCAACGTTGCTTGTATATACGTTTCGCAAGATATTCTATTGATAGCCTAGTTTTGACATTTACCTTATTAATTCTGACAATAAACTTTCAAATCTTGGTGACTTTTCCGAAGGTCGGTCCTTTCACTTCGTATTAAAAGGTGCACTGCAACGAAAATATATAGCTTTTGTATTTATAAATCTTTATCAGAAAAAGCGATTTGTAACAATACAAATTTTTTGGGGTTTGTCATTAGCTCAAAAATCTAATAAAAGGGATATTGATTTAAAGGATTCTGATTGGTCAAAATCTTTGATGACGTAGTTGGTTGTTCAGGCAGAATTCAGAACCACTAGTTTGTATACAAATAAACTATAAACAAGTTAGTGGGCTACATAAACAGAGAACAATTTTATACTTGAGTTTTACGCGTGGAGATGTTTTTTTTGTATGGCTCCCGGTTGTAGTAACGGAAGAAACGTGAAAGGGGTACACTTTCATCGTTTACCTCTGAATAATCAAGACAAGCTTAAGAAATGGATCTCTGCGATGAAACTCAAAAATCCACCAGTCAACAAGCACTACCGTGTGTGCAGCGACCATTTTCTGGCCAGCGATTACCAGCGTGATCTACGGGCAGAGCTACAGGGCACCACATATAAACATTTGCTCATTCCTGAAGCTGTCCCTTCTGTCTTTGATTTTTCAAGGTATGTGAACTTTAGGACATAGGGTAAGAATGGAAACCTTGGGATTTGTGACCCAAGCAAGGGTGCATGCACAGTGGTAGGCTAACTCTGGTCTCTGGATTGTTTTACATTACCATAGGCTATGTGTAACACACATATATAAGAACAAAGTTCACCAAGTGGGTTCTAAAACTAAAAAGTTTGGATAATATTTTACAACTATCTAAACTGACCTGTTTGAGATTGGATCTCGGAGATCCTCGCCGACCACATCCTTTAGTGCAGCCATAATTGCTTCTAAGACTTCTGTATCCAGGCATATCTTTTCAAAGCTGCCGACCTGGTTTATGCATTGGCGAGATATGTTCGTTTTGGCTACCACGGCGTCAATCTCATGGCAACATTCATTTTCCATCATTGTTGGCATTATGGCACAATTTCCACAGCTACACCATTTCAAATTCTCCATCCGACTGGTGTGAGAGCTGGCGCTGTCGGAGCTCGAATCCGAATCACAGTCATCTCTGTCAAGGCGCTGTCTTTTTGGTTCAAACAAAAATCCTTTTCTGATTTCAGACATCTTTAAAGATTACGACTTGTGCAACGCTTCCAGTGTTAATGTATGAAGCTACCAACTGAGTGAACAACCAACTACGTCATAGGGCACATAGCGCCATCCGGTGGCTGATTCTCTTTTCGTTATATTTGCCAAACAAAAAAGTTTATCAAAAAGTTTTTCCAAAAAAGATAATACTTAAATACCAAAGAATCACCAAAAAGTTTTCATTTTTCATTTCAGGTCCCCTTTAAACTTCGATAGCCCAAGGCCAAAACCATCTTTTGTTACAACTGTTTGAACCAAACAAAACTACACAATGAATTTGGAAAGCTGATAATGTTTGCTTTATTATAGTAGGCATTCATTCTTTCATCTTTTCAGATGATGGTAGCACTCTGGGTACGGCAGCTTCTCATGTGGCTCTGAAGTCCAATCCTGGCGTGGCAGTCTCGTCCACAGTTTGGACATGTGAAATCAGAGGAGTTCTGAGGCTGCTGTCTCTCTTTTCTTCTTTGTCTTCTTTGCTCTAGTTGCTTCCTCGGCCTTGACTGACCTTTTGCTAGGCCCGCACTGACTTCGTGGCGTTATCTGTTGCGGTTTGCTGCGATCAGTTCCCAGCTGGTAGGGTCTTTGTCAGTTAGCTTCAGGTCTCGTTTACAAACGTCTCTGAAACGCAGTGCAGGTCGTCCTAGTGGGCGTTTTCCTGTGGCAAGTTCACTGTACAGAATGTCCTTTGGAATGCGCCCATCCTTCATTCTGGATACATGCCCCAACCAGCGTAGACGTCGCTGGCAGAGGAGAAGGTGCATGCTCAGGGAGCAAGAACGTTCCAGAACAGTGGTATTGGGTATTCTGTCCTTCCAGGAAATACCAAGAATGCGCCTCAAGCAACGAAGGTGAAAGCTTTCAAGGCGGTTTTCTTATCTGGCATAAGTGGTCCAGGTCTCACTACCGTACAGCAGAGTACTAAGAACACACGCACGGTAGGCTACACTTTGAGTTTTATTTTAAGTGTCAAAAGATTATTGTCCCACACTCTCGCCCCGAGTTGATCCATCACTCCTGCAGCCCTGCCTATCCGTCTGTCGATTTCCCTATCTTAGGACAGGTTGCTGGTGACCGTTCTTCTTCTTCTTCATCGTGTGTCACACGGCCGTAGCCCAGAGCATCACGCAGGCTCTTGCTCTATCGTTGAACTCGGCCAAATCCTGTGCAGAGCACCTTGCTTTTAGGTCAGGGCATTCGAGTAGATGTTGCATTGTTTGCTCCTGTCTGCATTTGCAACTTGTACTCCCCATGGAATACCCCCAGTGTCTCATCAAGGTTTTACACCTGCCAACATCAGTTCTTAAGCGGTTGAGACATCGCCAATACTTCCACGTTTCACTTTTTCCGGGAGGAAGGCTCTCCAGGGGTGTGAGTTCCATATTGGTCAATGTCGCTCCGGCTGCCAGTCCCTCCTGCCATAGTTGAACCCGCACATTGGCGGCGACATCGTCTTGACCAAATGGGACAACTGAAGCAAGGAAACTTTTTCTTGACTTCAGACGCCTGTGTGATGGAGTTTGGCCATACAGTGGGTGTCTCAAATCTATGTCCTGACAAGATCTTTCCTTTCTGCTGGTCACGCTTCTTCTGATGTTGGGGGGAGCAATTCCAGACAGAATGTGCAGCGACGTGATGTTGGTTGGTTTGAGACAACCTGTAATCAGACGGCAGCTTTGGTTCAATATAGGGTCAATTTTCTTGGCATGTGCTGAGCGTTCCCACACTGGGCAAGCATATTCTGCAACCGAATAGCATAAGGCTAAAGCAGTTGACCTGTTGGTTGGCTAAAGCTGGTGACCGTTGAACCAAGGTAGGTGAAGTGGTCAGTCACTTCAAGCACTTCTGGTCCTATGGTGATGGCAGATGGCTTGGAGACATCTTGGCCCATGACTACTGTTTTCTTGATACTGATGGTCAGTGCGAATTCCCTGCAGGCGTGTGCAAACTGGTTGAGCAATTGCTGCAGCTCGTACTCGACGTGTGCTGACAGTGCTGCGTCGTCGGCAAACAACAGTTCTCTGATCAGCACTGTACGGACCTTTGTCTTAGCTCTCAGTCGGGCCAAGTTGAACAGTTTCCCATCACTGCGGGTGTGTAGGTGGACTTCTTGTGTGGAGTGACCGAATGCAAAGTTCAGCAACAGAAAAAAGAAAATCCCAAACAAATTCGGCGCAAGGACACATCCTTGTTTCACACCAGACCGAATTGCGAAGGGTTCAGAGGTCTCCCCGTCATAGCTGACCACTCCCTGCACGTCCTCGTGGAAGGAAATGATGATGCTAAGCAGCTGTGGGGGACAACCAATCTTCTGCAGTAGATGAAACAGGCCTCTCCTGCTGACAAGGTCAAAAGCCTTCGTCAGGTCGATAAAGGCGATGTATTACGGCCTCTGCTGCTCACAGCACTTCTCTTGAAGCTGTCGTACGAAGAAAATCATGTCTGTTGTGGACCTCTGGGCGCGGAACCTGTACTGAGATTCAGGGTAGACCCTGTCGGCCAATACCTGAAGGTGCCTAAGGACCACTTTGGCAAAGACTTTTCCCCACGATGCAAAGCAGAGAGATGCCTCTGTAGCTGTTGCAATCAGTGCGATCCCCCTTGTTCTTGTACAGAGTAATGATCCTGGAGTTGCGCATGGACTGCGATACTTGGCCCTCTTTCCAACAAAGACACAGTAACTCGTGCAGTGGTTTTAGCAGGACAGGTTTCCCACACTTTATGACCTCAGCTGGAATGTTATCCTCTACCGGTGCTTTCCCACTTTGCATAGAGTCAATGGTTTTACTCAGTTCTTCTAAAGTAGGTTCTGCATCAAGCTCTGCAATAACAGGTAAATCTTCAATGTTGTCTAGCACGTCTTGAGAGTCTGAGTTTTCTGTTGAATGTAGTCCCAGGTAATGTTCCACCCAGCGTGCCATCTGCTTGTCCTTGTCGTCTGTAAGGATCTCGCCAGTCGATGCTTTAAGGGGGGCACACTTTTTGATTGGTTTTCCTGTTGCTTGTTTGATGCCCTCATACATTTTTCTTATGTTGCCACTGTCTGATGCAAACTGGATACGTTCTGACAGCAGAAGCCAGTGGTTGTTTGCACAGCGGCGTGAGGTTTGCTGAGCTTTGTGTCAGGCGGCTTTAGGGCTTGCAGGTTCTGACTGGTCGGGTTTTGTTTGTAGCTGAGCAGTGCTTTACGTTTCAGGTCAATAATAGGTTCCAACATAGAGATGTGTGCTTCAAACCAGTCTGTGTTCTTCCGCTCCTTCTCTCCATAGGTCTGGACGGCTGCACGGTGGATGGTCTTACTCAGTGACTCTCACATGTGTTCTGCGTCCTGAGTCTGGACAATGTTCAGGCTTTCTTCAAGACCTTCAAGGAACTTCTAGTTTTTGTTTGGAAGGGAGGTTTTGCTGACATCGATTTTTGGCTGGCCTTTCTTCTTAATGTGATGCAGTAGGGCGTGTCAATTTACTCAAAATTTTTTAATTCAAAATGACGGGTGTTAAAAACTTGTAGTTGGACTAGAAACTTCGCTAAATATATTTTTTTTCAAAAATAAATGACGTCTTGCTTGGTAAATCGTTCCCTAAAAATTCAAATATTTGACAATTTTTCAAATTTTACCGACCTCTAGAAATTTTCATTGACAAATTGTAGGTTCTGTGACGTCATAGTTTGCTTCCTTTTGAAGCTTGCAAAGGAGGTGTGAGATATCAAATGAAGTACTATGATATCATAAAGTGCAGAAATGCTAGCAAAAAAACTCTCTTTAATCAGCAACTTTTGCCTGCGATGACTGCAATTAAAGTAGGTTAATTCGATTTAATTCAATTACTGTAAGTAAACTAAACTTAGAATCAATTAAACTTAGTACCGGTAGTTGTTGATCAACTAACTTTTGTAACAGTAAATACTATTGCTGTATGACAATTTTTATTTCAACGCATGCCAAACTATCAGTTAACAGTAGATGTTAATCAGAAAATATATTTCGCACTTGCTAGTGCATCTTCAGAATCAGATCAGAACTGAAGATGCACTAGCAAGTGCGAAATATACTTTTGATTAACATCTACTGTTAACTGATCCCTGGTGCCTTAGCAATTGAGGTTTTAGCTTTGAGATATGGACCAGGGATAGTTGCAGAACAAAACTAGGTCAGAAAGTGAGGCAGACTCCGACTCAGCTCAGCAGCAGCCTAGAGCAGTTAACTACATGCCAAACTATATTTTATCATGTTACAGATTAACAATGTTATAGAGCTAATTATGATATCAAAATCTTTTGTGTGATTTGAATTACTGTAATTTCAAACGGTGATTGATATGGATTTAAAGCGAAAAACCAGGAGTAGTACATTTACACATATGAACAATCTGATTGGAACTGGAAGAGAGCTGCTGCCATCTGAATTGCCTACTCTACGTGATGTGTTGAGATGTGGCATTCTGCTGAGAGAAGAGTATAGTGAAGATGTTAGAAACTATCCATCAACAAGCCTTGCTAAAGATATCTACTCAAAAGTGATTGACAAATGGAAGCTTGCTAACTGTTGTTTCATACCCCCAGTAGTAAACTCTAGGGTAAGCATTACACGGAAGATTCAAGAAAATTGGGAGCAAGCCAAAAAAATATCTTTAGGAAGAGGAAAACTAAATCAGAAAGAAGCATTCATTAACAAATTGGACAAGTTATTTGACATTCTTACTTGCAAATGCCGAATTGTGTTATGCTCTGATTATGGGTGCACTGTCAATGGTATTTGCGAAAAAAAAATTCACATACACTGCAAGTGTAACAAAGATGTGAAAATCCCTGTCAAAGAACTTGCATTTATCAAAAGTCAAAGAGAAAAAAATGGATCTTTGGGACTATATCAAATTGGCTTACCAGATTATCCGGAGCATAGCAGACTAATAAAAAAACTAAAACGACAAGAAGAGGATAAAAATAATCTATTTAAGTTTAGCGAACAGCAAGAAATGAAGATTGAAACCACAATCTCCAGTGATGAAAGTAGCACAGAAGACTTTCAAAGTGATGCATTCATTGAAAAAGATCCAAGCTACGATATTGAAATGCAGGCACCAAGAATGTCTTCATCTGCTGCTCAACAACCACAACGATTACAGTAGGCTATAATCGACTAGAAATTCCTCACGTTGCTATGCAAAGTATTCGGTACGGAGTTGGCTTGCGCGCAACAGCTGCTATTACTACAGCAGCATATATTGATGCTGGTTTAGTTACTGGGAATGATCCCACTTTTGTTGTGGATCATAATAAAGTCAAAAGGGCTCAAGAAAGAGTATCCGATTTCATGAGCCGGACACCTCATGACGCATCGGCAGTTCGCTCAATTGAATGCATTTTTTATGATGGTAGGCAAGATACAACAAAGATTATGTTGCATGCCGACAACTCGAATCGACAATTTCCCAGAATGATCAAAGAAGAGCATTATACGGTATGCAGTGAGCCTGGTGGAAACTATGTCTGCCATTTTACCCCAGTAAAAAGTTCTACAAAAAAACATGCCGAAATTATTGCTGATCATCTGGTTAATTTTTTGAAGGAGACTGGAAGTGACAAAACCCTGCAAGCAGTTGGTGGTGACTCTACAAATGTCAATACTGGTTGGGAGGGGGGTTCAATGCACTGGGTTGAAGTTAAGCTTGGTCGAAAACTGAACTGGTTAGTTTGTGCACTTCACACAAACGAATTGCCACTCCGGCATTTAATAACCTGCTTGGATGGAAAAACTTTATCTAACAACAAATGGACTGGAAACCTTGGGAAAATGCTGGAGAACGCAACTGACTTGGAAATACATCAATCCTTTTCCAAGATATCTATTGGAGAAGCACTTATTCAACTTGAAGAAAGTGTTGTAGATAATCTTTCGACTGACCAAGCATATGGTTACAGGATGACACAGGCAATCAAAACTGGAAATCTTCCCTCGGATTTGGCTCTCTTACACATTGGCCCTGTCAATCATGCTAGATGGTTGACCACAGCAAACAGATTTTGTCGAATATGGGTTTCGAAGCACAATCTAAAAGGAAAAAATCTCAAAAATTTGAAATTGATTGTTGAATATATTGTTGGTGTCTATTACCCTTGTTGGTTTCAAATTAAAGTCAAGCACAATTGGATTGAAGGATTGAAGGAATATTTTGTTTCAGCTTCGTCTACTTCAACAGCAAAACAAATCTGTCATACAAGCAGTTTTGCCGACAATCAAACGATCAGCGTGGTATGCATTTAGCGAGATGATAATTCAAACTATGTTGTGCTCAGAAGATATGGAAGAGAGGAAAAAAGGTCTGGAAAAAATAACAGCAATAAGAGCCGGTGACAGAGTATCCAGTTTAGGTGATGACTCTGTTCGTCCTAGAAAGACTCCCACAATTAACATTAATGCAACTTCTTTGATTGAATTGATCGATTGGTCAACAGAAGTCTATGAGCCTCCTTTAACTGTTATGCTACCATTGGAAGAAATCAAAAAGTTTGTTGATACGCCAATGAAAGTTCCTGAATGGCCCTGCCATGGCCAAGCTGTAGAAAGATGTGTAAAGATGGTGACAGAAGCTGCAAGCCGAGTTTACACCCACGAAAAGAGAGATAGCTTTGTTAGAGTTCAACAAGCGAGTCGACGAATTATGAGTAAAAATGAATCGAAACAGGATTTAGCTCAAATGACAATGCCTGCAACTTTTTAAAACTATTTTTGAATTTGTGAACAGCATTTCAGACAATTTTGCAAAGTGTAAATTGTTTCCTCTTATGTGCAAAGTTTGAAAAATACAGTATACACAATTTTTGGCAAATATAGGTGGTTTAGGCATTTTTTCACTAAATTTTCAAGATTTATTCTAAACAAACTTGTTTTTCTTACTTGAAAGAACAAAAATTGAACAAATGATTGTTGCTTATGTCAAAAAATATAATACAGAATAAAGTGACGAAGAATATTTTAAACTGGGAAAGAATCAACTTAAAATAAATTGAAAAAAAATTTTTTTTTGAGAATATTTTAATTTTTTGTTAATTTACCAAGCTAAACAACTAAAATTTATTGAAAAAATTGCATATTCTATCTTACTACAAGCATACACAAGTTTTTAGACCCCAGCATCTAAAAAAAAATACAATAAAAAATTTATTGCTATAATTGACACGCCCTAGTGATGCAGCCTCTTGGGCCTTATTGATATCCTTGAGGCAATAAGAGAGTGGTCAGTATCGCAGTCTGCACTGTGGTATGATCTTGTGTTGCAGACACTGTTTAAAGAGGTACGTCGTGTGATGACTAGATCCAACTGGTTCCATCGTTGCGATCTGGCGTGTCGCCAAGATGCGTTATGGATAGCGTTGGTTTGGAAGAAAGTGTTTGTTACACAAAGGTTGTGGTAGCAGCAAAGCTCGAGCAGCCTTTGCCCGTTTTCGTTCATTTTGCCAATCCCATGGTGACCCAGCACAGGCTGCCAAGACTCATTGTCTGCGCCCACCCTAGCATTGAAGTCCCCCAAGACGAAGATGTGCTCTGATGCTGGGATTTCCTGAACAGCCTTGTCTAATTGCTCATAGAACTGATCCTTGGCTTCAGGTGTGGCCTGCAGTGTTGGCGCATACACACACACGAGGTTTGCAGGACCTTCATGCGTGGAAAGGCGCAGTGCAAGGATTCTTTCTGTGCCTCCCGTAGGGGGTTCTAACATGTGCAGCATGGTATTTTTAAGAGCAAAGCCAACCCCATATGTCTGGTTTCATCCCTTGCTTTCCCTTTCCAGAAGAAGGTATAGGAGTCCTCCTTTAGGGACCCATTGTCAGGAAGTCTTGTTTCTTGCAAAGCAGCTATATCAATGTTCAATCTGTAGAGTTCGGGATCGATCACTGCAGTCTTACAAAAGTCCTGTATATCTCTTAAGTCGTCTGATAGACCAGTACGCATAGTTCGTACATTCCAGCTTGCAATACGAATGGCTGGAGTTTTCTGTTTACTTCTGTCATTTCTTACTTTGTTGTCTGGTGTATGGCATACAACCCACCTATCGAGTAAGACTCTAAGCTCCACACACCCAATGAAGCAGGTAAGTCTTGACGGGTCAGCACCTAACTGGCCGGGGGCTACCCGGCTTAAAGCGGGAGGTAGCTGAACCATAGGATTTCGAGGATCCTTCCCATTGTCGAAGACAACCCGTGGCGTCTAGCTTTACGCCAATTTAGCAAAGACTTATAACCCGTAGACTGCTGTCCTCCGGTTTGTTTTTCGCACCCAGGGATGGGGCGACTGGAGTGGCCTCTCCAGAGTGCTGGCCTGGGCGTCTGTATGGAGGTCTTGCGCTGCCCAAAAACACAACAGGACCTCCCTCTCTGCCTCTCCGGCTTGGTCTAAGGGAACGCAAAGCGTGACACTCGGCGACGGTTTGGCTGCAGGAGTTGCCGGAAGGATGTCAGAGTTTGACAGTCGACCGCTTCACGTACTCCACTCCGGATTTTATGTCTGGGTTGACTCCCGTAGCCTTTTCCAGGACTGGATATAGCCGCAAGACAGCGGAGGTTTTTGAATCAAGGTTTGCCTTCCCCTAGACCAGGGGTCACCAAATGGCGGCCCGCGGGCCGCATGCGGCCCGCCACGCTGTATCGCTGCGGCCCGCGGAAGGTATCAGCGTACAAGTATAACCAAAAATACTTTTCTTGAGGAGTTAAAGAGCACGAAGGCAAAAAATACTTTCCGGGAAGCATATTTTCGCTTTGCATACGATTCCACCGACCTACCAATCAGATTATAGTTCTAGGTGGGGGTTGCTTAAAGTTATTCCAATGCGATGTCCAGCCACACTGTTCCAGTGGTTGATTAAAACGTCTGTTTTCGAATTTCGAAATTGTCTGTGAGCATAGGTCCGCCAAGTTAGAGCTTTATATTGTATAGCGAACATGCTACGTTCACGCTTTTCTAACTGCTCTTCCGCTGTAATGAATGTACTATTTCGCACGTTTTGTTTACCTATGTACTCCAGTCAACTGTGGGCCAGATATTTATCCTCAAGTATAAATAAATTGCGTGTGGCTTACAATAATGCATTTCGAACATTGCATAAATTACCGAGGCGTGTTAGCATTAGTAGTATTCAGACGTACCATCATATTCCTACGTTTCATGCCCTATTCCGAAATCGTATATTTAATTTTGTCAACCGCTGTCAGGTCTCATCTAACAAGTGGTTAGTTGCAGTTTTTACCTCAGAGTGTTATGCTTCTTCTGACTATGCGTCTCACTATAACGTGACTATGTACGCATAGGTGTTGCTTATATGTAACCTTGTGTGTTCTGTGACTTGTGTTGTGTTTATGAATATGGGCCTGTCTCTTTAGTGCCTAATGCAAATAAATAATAATAATAATAAATAAAATAGGGTTGCTTATTTTTAACTTTTAAGTTTGCAAATGTCATGCAAACACTAGTGTGCGTTTCACCGTTATTGTGTTTCACGAGCAGTGTTCTCTTTATGCAAGTTTTTGTTGGAAAATTAGGTCGGTGTGCCAACTCAATTTATAATAAATTGGCAAAATATTATATACCGTATGAATTTAAAGACTTTTTCTGATTGTATTATGAAAATATTTAGCTTAGTAGGCTACTGCAAAATGTTTTTTTTTTAAGAAATATGGAACGCTTCACGATTTTGCGTGTCATCCTTGCGCAGGGGCCATGCTAATCTTCTCTGTATCGTTCCAATTTTAGTATATGTACTGCCGAAGCAAGTCCTGCAAAATGTTGTTAATCAACAATTCTTGCCACGCTGATAAGCACCGCAAGTGACAGTTGTCAATAATCAAAGAAAGACGGTTTTATAGACTCTCACAAAAAGGATGAAAACCAGCTCATTGCTTTTTTAGAGGGAAGACTGTTCAAGAATTACGATAGAATTACAATTTTTCGGTGATTTCCACAAGCGTTTGTTTCATGGTTGCCTGGTTTCTTTTTCCTTGTTATTGGAGCCTATTTTTCGCTGATATGTTTGCAGGTCACTATTGTTGCCTATATTGCGATGTGTCAAACATTTCCTTGTTTACTGAAATTGCTAATTGCAAAATATCTTTTGTGAAGCGAAGTGACAACTCCACTCTTGCTTGGCGATGAATATTCTGATTTTTTTGTTGGTCGTATCCAGGTTTACACCTGGTAGTTGAAGATTTAGATTAAGTGGACGGGAAGGCAAGGAAGCCAATCTGGGTACGAACTGCGTTCTTTTCTAGCATAAGAGTTAACCTACCTAACATTTTATTAGTGCGGCTCGCCACAGCTCTCCTTAGTGCCAAAGTGGCCCGCATGCAAAAAAGGTTGGTGACCCCTGCCCTAGACGAACTGCCGTCCAAGGCTGACGGGCTCCGTCTGCCCGGCTGTTGTACTGTCTGGCCTCTCATCTGTAACCTTTCCGACATGGTTAGACCTGCCAGGGGCTACGAGCCCCGTCGGTATAGCCCACAGGATTCTTGAGGTGCTCAAGCCTCCCCACCACGGCAAGGTAACGGTACGGGGAGAAGATTTATTATAGGCCATAGTAAAATCTCCAAGCTTCTTTTCAGAGAAAAATAACCTAGCCGACTTGTCCTTGGTTTGCCACGAGGAGGGATTGTGTCATATTATGTGTGTAGAATGGTAAGAAATGTTGTCACAACATTGCGCAATCACAAAAACAGTTTTTGCTTCCAAAACGCAAGCAATGCGAGATGTTAGACTGGAGATGATTAAATTTTCTTGAATCTGATGTACTGTACATGCATGCAAAATGGTGACGCTAAAGTATTTGCTAGGGAAAATTTAGCTGAAAGAATCTAAAGTGGCCATGTTTTGTATTGAGACAGTTTGGTGCGATATTTTGTATGCATATGAAAAATATATCTTCGCAATGATAATATGCCGGGCTGCTTGCGCTCATGTCCGAGTCACACTTTAAGGTCAAGTGAACTACTAATTATTGAATTTAACTCCGACGTTGGCTGGGTACTTTACAGTAAATTTCGCATTCTGTTTTTTGCACCGCTAAAGGCTTCGCGGGATGTTATTGCAATCACTAACGCATGTGCAGCATCAACGCTTTGGAAACGTTTTGACAAAAGGTGGCCAGAAGCGTGGACATCGATATAATGGCATCTGGGCTGGAAGCCAAACGCTGCAGTGCAAGATGAGGCCTGAAAGTATTGCCATATTGATAGTTTCAACGCAATTTTTCCAAAAGTATAGCTATATGCTATTATAGTGACATCCACGCCTGAAGCAAGAAAGCATTCCATTTTACAGCCCCCATGTCCATTTCTCAAAATTTACTTTGTTGATATTGCTTAAAGGCTGGTCATTTTTGGTGCAGACAACGCTGACATCAAACAATAGTTGCCCTTCTCAATTTGTTAACTAAAATTATTTCGTCTCATTCGCTCATCAACAAGAAATGATGGTAAGGCATGACATATATCGATATCATGACAGTTCAGTTGGCCCAGCCCGATAGCTCAGTAGGGTAGCGCGTGCCTTCGTGAACGAAAAAGCTTCAAGATCAAGCGTCGCTGGTTCGACTCTCAGAATGTGCGCTTGAGCAACGCATTCTACTCTAAACTGCTGTCTTTCTAGCGGTACCTAATGGATTGAATAATTATGCCAAAGCAGCACTATGCCGAAGTAAAATGTGACCAACCAAGTCGCATCTCCAGAAACACGGAATGGTTTACTCCATGTATGCTACATTCAGTTTAACCTTCACTTTACATGCTGAAAGGTGAATAGATGCGACTGCACTAGAACAAGTTACATGTGGAGATCCATTGACTACATGGCGGTGAACTGAAGCCATTCTAGGTTGTTTCAACAAAACAACAAGCATCGAACAACTTAGTTTGTTCAATCCAGGAAACAGAGTAATACATGTAGAGCGTTCATAAAGTTCAAAGCAAAATTCAATTTCAAAGTAATCACGTTCCAAATTTTCATAACAGAACGCAAACGAAATATTACACATGCATTTACAACAACAAAAATAAAGAAAAATTACAAAAATATTAAACACAAAATTTTTAACCTGTTTTACCCTAAAAGCGGGATCATCGGAAAGTGCTTGTTCAAATAGAAAACGATTCTATTTGAATTTAAGATTCTATTTGAATAATCACTTTCTGATTATCCCGCCTTTAGTTTGAAACAGGCTGTAGGCTAGAGGTTTTAGACAGTAATAACTCGGTTAATAACTCAGTAATAACTCAGTAGAACTCGGTTAATCCGGATTCGATTTGACCGGCGATTCCATCCGGATTAGGCGAAGATCCGGATTAACCGATGACGGTTCTATCAAACCTGACTCATTTGTACTTCCAGCTTCATCCGGATTAGGCGAAGATCCGGATTAACCGAATCCGGATTAACCGAGTTCTACTGTATATATGATGTAATTCGCTCTGCTTGGCTTTTTGCTTGGTGTTGAGCACTTTTTGTAGTATTAATATTTATTTATTTGCATCAGGCTCAAGATGGTCCATATTACAATCAAACATAAAAAGTAGAAACAAAGCAGATACTCAACTCCGAAGAGCTGAGTTGTAATGTAACAAATACAAAGATTGATAACAACGGCATGTTTGCATTAGTTTATAAATCTACTGATTGATTTTGATTGAATCTTTATCCTCGCACTGGGAAAGCTTCTTGAAGAGCTTAATCCTGGCAGTTTCGCATACTTGTAGAGGCTTTGAATCACTGACGTAGGCCCAGTCACCGAGAATGACAGAGTGAAGTTTCCGATTGTTGAAGTGTTGTTGCCGGGGAATGATTCCATCCATTAGATGCCGCTGAATGGAGCGCAGTCCTTAAAGTGCGTTGCTCAAGCGCACACCCCAAGAGTCGAACCAGTGCCGCTTGATCTTGAAGCTTCTTCGTTCCAGAAGTCACGCGCTAACCAACTGAGCTATCGGGCGGACATTGATTGGAAGACAAGTTACATAGGGTTACAAACTGACATAATTTTTTTACGAATGAGAGCTTGCAAAGTTGTGGTGTATGTATTGTTTAATTTTTATTAATATGTTTAATATGGATTACTTACGATGACGACATGATTAGCCTACTTGGATTACAATCTAAGTCGTTGTGCTCAGGCTAGTGCCGGTGCCAGCAAATTAAAGCTGAGTGAATGGGAAAGCAAGGAAGCCTTCGTGTCCATCTTCAAGCAGACCATTACTGTATGCTTTTGACAAATACACAATCCCCTTCTCTCTGTAGAACCAATGTTGTGTACGGCTCCCACCTGTTGCTATACGCAGCCAAGTTAGGCCAAGTTATGGTTCACAAATAGAACAAGGTCTTGTGTATGCGATTTCAAGAGCATGACCACGCAATAGAGCAAGAACACAAAATTTGCAGTAGTTTATCCTTAAACAATTCGATAAAGTATTAACAGAGGGACATACACACATACTCCATATTTCATATCAGTAATAACATCTTGTGGTAGGGTAGCATAAGAACCCAGAAAGAAACCTGCTACAAAACATGCAACTTGAAAGGCTAAAGCAGGTATTATTCCAAAATACCAAATTTTCAAACTAAAAAAAAATTCTGACAAACAAATCGCACTAAGAGTGGGACGGGTGATAGAGTAATCCAACACTACTGCAAGCCTCGAAATAACGTACATCATTTCAAAGCTGTACGATTCTATTATCCATTTGCCTATGTTTTCACATTGAGTGAAAACAAAGTAAGCTATCATAGCATCCATTATAAGACAAGTCACGATTGATCTTGAAATAATGCCTGCTATCACAACGTTATTTTGTATTGTGGGGTTTAGGAGGAGGAAAAGAACTGCAAGCAAAGTTGGCAGGCAGTAAACATAAGATGACTCCATGTATGCAATCAACAAATTGATTGCCATCCCAACAAAGAAAGCAGTTACATGTTCCATTTCCTGAAATTATATTGCAAATATTAACGTTTTCAATATTAATTTAGTAATCTATTTTAAGTTTTTTTTCCGACCATTAAAACAAACAAGGTTACGATACTTGCCCTTAACAGGGATCTATCAAAAGGTAGAAGCGACAGAACGTGTGCGTTAGAGCGTGCTAAAGACAGAAATTGTTCAATAAATACAAAGATTTGGATTGTTTGAAAATTGTAGGTCTTTCCAATTATTTTAACACATTTCTGTTTTAGAACTAAAGCATATACATTTCCAAACAAGTGCAGCTTATTACCAATGGTCCAAAACATCAGACTATCAAACTAAAAGCGCTTTTAAAGGAATATCGCCAAAAGTTAGACAGCTCACAAATGAATTTAACACAATTAGGAACTTCAAAATGATGTAGGCCTAGTCATGGCTGCTAAAATTTTTCAGTTTTGTTTGGTTAGAAGTAGAACTACGTGATGTCCAACTATACCTGCCAAGAAGAGGGTGTGTTAAATTTAAGAGTAGCCAGATGTTGTTCAAACTTTTCGGGTAAATTGCAATCTTACAGTAGTGGTTGCTCAAGTGTTGCCTATTATAAATAATTTCAAAATAAATTCAAGGCATTGTTTTATCATCTCATATAAACTCATCAAAGCATAAGGTAATAATGTTTATAAATTTAATCTATACACAGAACGTATAGCCTATAGGCCTAATCAGAAAGCAATTACACACAATACTTCACATCTCTAAGGCGTAGTTTTCATTTTCCGATATTTTTGTTAGTCTTAAAGGCTTAACTAGATATTTTTCAAACCTGTTATATTTTTTAGGTTAAATAAGTTTGCAAATATTATTACAAGATAATTTTATTACAATTTGTTCTGGAATAACTTTGTTTAATCTCAAATTTTTGGCTAGATTTAAATGGCAAGTTTAGGGCGACCACAACTATAAAGTACTGTTTATGCCTGAAATTTGAAAGACACCTGGCAACACTTTATATTAATGCACCTCTTCTTAATCTTAGGAGTTAACATAGCCTGGTGGGAAATCCCGCTCTTCTGAACCTCTGGTTGAATCTTTATCCACGGACTGGAAAAAGCTCTAAAGGGTTATTCCTGGAAATTTCACCTTGTAGAAGCTTTGAACCAATGACGCAGGCCCGATCTCCGAAAAGGACAGAGTGAAGATTGTGTTTGTTATCGAAGTGTTGTTGCTTGAAAATTATCCATTCACCAAGTAGACAACCGCTGAATGAAAATCCGTCCTTTAAGTTCTTTGCTCAAGCCCACATTCAACGAATCCAAATTACCGTTGCTACATTGTTTGACAAACAGTTAGTTTGACTCTATTTGAATAAAACTACTGAAGAAGCTGGCTTCATTGCGACAAAAGCTTTCTTTAAAATAACTTTAGTGGATATTAAGCCTGACTGTTTTTATTCATGGATATTTGTTCTAACAAGTTTACTAAAAATCGCTTGATCATGACAAATATTTAACATAATGAAATGCGAGGTAGTGTGGTCATATACTACTGTATGTCCGTTTTGCCCCGGGCATGGGGAAAAACGGACACCCAGAATAAAATTCATTTTTGGTAAATAAACAAAAAAAGCACATTAAGTTTCATACTCTGGACAGTTGTTGTTAAGTGACATTATTCAAAAACCGCAATAGATCCAGGATATCTGATTTGTTAGCACGAATAGAGCACTTTGAAGATAGCATGTCCGTCGTGCCCCGCCTTCCTCTATAACTATGTTTTGCCATTTATCTTAGTTCTGATAATAAACTTTTAAATCTCGGATTTTTTCAAGCTTTGATCTTTTCACTTCATTTCAAACTTCACAGCTTCACTGACAAGCGGCAGCTCAGAATTATTTTTTTGTAGTTATATCTGTTTGAACCACATCGTCGTCGTCGTCTGAGCTTCTGGGGCCGAGGGTCTATCCTTTTACCACCCCAGATTCACGATGTTCCCGGACTACACTGGAAGGCTGCTAGAGAGCAGCCAGCCTTTAGTATGACAGCTCAGTTGACACCATGACAGCTCAGTTGAACCACATAACCTACACAATGAACTAGCAAAGCTGACAACGTTTGTTTTATTTGGGCTACACACAGGCTAATGCCCAAGATTGTTTTTCAAAAGTGTAATGTTACCTTCTTGTCCTTGATTTGCTTTGTGGACTGAGGAGGAATTATTTTTACTTTTTATTGTTAAAGGTGATTGGTATTTTGAAACGTCATGTTGTGTGGATGACCTGATAAAAAATGTTTTCAAACTGCTCAATCATAGAAACAATTTATTGTCTCAAAACGCAAGTATTGCAAAGCTTCAATTAGAGATGTTTAAATTCTTGTACATGTCAAATGGTGGCGCTTAAAGTTTTTACTGGGGGCAATTAATCTGAAAGGGTCTGAAGTGGCCATGTTTAGTGTTAAAGCGATTAGTTCTAGTGCCATATTTTATGAGCATGGAAAAGGAAATATATTCTCAGTTATCATATGACATGTTGCATGACTCATGTCCACTGTTGGTCACACATTAAAACTAAATGATCTACAGAAAGGTAACTACAGTACCAATCAAATTTAACTCTTACATTGGCTGGGTAGCCTACTTTAATCTTTGCATTTTTCAAATTCATGGTTATTCCAACAAAGCAAGCAGTTTCATGTTCCTTCTGAAATTGTAATGGATATAAAACACTTTTAATATTTATTTACTAAATAACAATCTAGTTCGGTTTTATATTTTATTTCCAACCATCGAAGCAAAGAATCCACATAGCAAGGTCAAGAACAGACATAAAGAGCAAAATACGTAAAACCGTGATGGAGACTGATATGATTTACTAAGTACAAGGAGGATTTGTCAGATCGAACGCCTAAAACAATAAACGCATATCCAACTGTTTTCACACATTTTTATTCCTGAGCTAAAGCATAGGCGTACATATCTTGTAGTTTGCAAGCAGTGTAGCCTAGGTAGGTCTATGCTCCAAAGCTGAAAGATATGAAATATATGGATATGAAAGAAAATATCTTCTCAGTGATAATATGACGGGCTACTTGTGCTCATGTCCGAGTCACACTTTAAGGCCAAGTGAACTATTATTGAACTTATCTCCGACGTTGGCTGGGTAGCCTACTTCACAATAAACTACGTATTCTGTTTTTTGTACCGGTGAAGCCTTCGCAGGATGTTATTGCAACCACCAACGCATGCACAGCATCAATGCTTTGGAAACGTTACGACGAAGGTTGCCTGAAGGTGGACATCGGTGTAATAGCATCTGGACTGGAAGCCAAACGCTGCAGTGCAAGATGAGGCCTGAAAGGTTTGCCAAGTTGGTAGCTTTAACGCAAAGTTTCCCAAATCTATAGCTATATGCTATTATAGCAACGTCCGCGCCTGAAGCAAGCAAGTATTCCGTTTTACAGCCCCCATGTCCATTTCTCAAAATTTAGTTTGTTGATATTGATTAAAGGCTGGCCATTTTTGGTACAGACAACGCTGACATCAAACAAAAGTTGCCCTTCTCAATTTGTTAACTAAAATTATTTCGTCTCATTAGCTCACCAACAAGAAATGATGGTAAGGCATAACATATATCGATATCATGACAGCTCAGTTGGTCCACCCCGATAGCTCAGTAGGGTAGCGCGTGCCTTCGTGAACGAAGAAGCTTCAAGATCAAACGTTGCTGGTTCAACTCTCAGGATGTGTGCTTGAACAATGCATTCTACTGTAAACTGCTGTCCTTTTAGCGTAATGTTTATGCATTATGCGAAAAAAGAACCGCATAAACTTCACTTTGCACAAAAAATAAAAATTCTCTGTAAATGATTGAAAATTGCAGAAAAAATTCAAGTAGGCTACAAATTTAGTAATTTTTTTCAACTTTTAGACAATGCAAGTCTTCCTCTTTCTAAAAAAGTAAGACCCATGCAGTTTGGCAAACAAAGACCAGAGTTATGGTGATTGCAAGCAGTGTGTATTTTTTAGGGCTTGGCTCTTTAAAGAGCCTGTCGCAGTTAAAGGGTTTTAATATTGATTACTGACGATGAGGATACGATGACTTGGATTACAATCTAGCCTGAGTCGGGGTGCTCAGGATGGTGCCGGCAAATTAAAGCTAAGTGAATGGGAAAGCAAGGAAGCCTTCGTGTCCATCTTCAATCAGACCATTGAATGCCTTTGACAAAATATACACAATCACATTCTCTCTGTAGAACCGATGTTGTGCACAGCTCTCACCTGCCGCTATACGCAGCCAAGTTGTGGTTCACAAATAGAACAAGGTCTTGTTTGTACGATTTCAAGAGCATGGCCACGCAATAGAACAAGAACACAAAAATCGCAGCAGTTTATCCATAAACAATTCGATAAAATATGATCAGAGGGACGTACATAAACACACCATATTTCATAGCAGTAATAACATTTTGTGATAGGGTAACATAATAAACAGGAAAGAAACATGCTACAAGACATGCAACTTGAAAGGCTAAGGCAGGTATTATTCCAAAATACCTAATTTTAAAACTAAAAAAAAATTCTATGCTACAAATCGAACTGAGAGTGGGACGGGTTAAAGAGTATTCCAACACTATTATAAGCCTCGAAATAACGTACATCATTTCAAAGCTGTACGATTCTATTATCCATTTACCTATGTTTTCACACATGATGAAAACAAAGTAAGCTATCATAGCATCCATTATAAGACAAGTCACAATTGATGTTGAAATAATGCCTGCAATTACAACGTGGGTCACTATTGTGCGGTTGAAGATCAGGGAAAGAATTACAAGCAAAGTTGGCAGGCAGTAAACATAAAATGACTCCATGTATGCAATCAACAGATTGGTTGCCGTTCCAACGACAACAGCAGTTACATGTTCCATCTTCTGAAATCATATTGCAAATATTAACGTTTTCAATATTTATTTAATATTATAAGTTATTTTAAGTTTTATTTCCGACCATTAAAGTAAACAAGATTACGATACTAAAGGCTTACGTTAGGGCGTGCTAAAGACAGAAATGATTCAATAAATGAAGAGCTTGTTTCCAAAACCGCTTACATCCACTTTCGGTGATTTCGAGAAAACCACGAAAAACGTTTATGACAGTTTCGCTTGGTAAATGTAATGCGCTTTTGATTTCTAACGATGTATAACTACCTACTGAATTGAGCCATGACGTTTGTCCAGATCTAAGGAATATTAGAAGGCTTAGAATCGCCTTTTTATAAAATTAGAAATGTGGATAGAAGCGGTTTTGGAAATAAACTGGAGAATAAAAATTGCCAGAATGACAGAATCCAATTTTTGAAACCATTTTTCCAAGCTGACCACCACTAATTCATCACCACAATCCAAATTCACTTTAAACAAAGCAAAAAAACACAGTTATAAAGCTCAAGTAGGCTACTAAGCAGTCTGAGCACCGTTGGTAGCTGCAACAATAGGCTGCAAGCCTATAACAGTGCTTATCAGTGTTGCCAGATAGTAGATGCTTCAAACTACCAAACACATTTCAAATTTTGCCAAACTGACCAGAGACTGACTGTCAACTCACCAAAAATGTTTGCCAAAGTTCTGCCAACTCAAAATTTACTGCCAAACAACGTAAAATTCTGCCAAATCTCGAATTTGGTAGTGAAATTTGCCAAATGGTAACACTGCTGCTTATTACGAAACGATGACGAAAACGGTTTAACAATCAGCGATATGTCACGTCATACAATGGCTTAATATGATTGGTTAATTGTGGATACAAGTGATTTTGGAAACAAAGTGTGATGGCGCGTAAGCGGTTTTGGAAGAAAACGCAATTTTTAGTGTCGAATTTGAAGCAGAAAGAGAAGGTTTTGGAAAAAAAGGAATGGATAGTAGGTACCTATGGTAATACTCTACCTAATGACACTCTAAACTCAATTTTGGTAAAAGTGGCGCCTAAGCGGTTTTGGAACTGGGCTCTTCAAATACAAAATTTGGCTCGTTTGAAAATTGCAGCCCTATCCAATTGTTTTAACACATTTCTATTTTTGAACTAAAGCGTAGGCTACATTTCCGAACAAGTGCAGCTTATTATCAATGCTCCAAAACATTAGACTATCCAACTAAAAGCGCTTTTAAAGGTATATCGCCAAAAGTTAGACAGTTCACAAATGAATTTAACACAATTAGGAACTTCAACATGATGTAGGCCTACTCTTATTTCATGGCTGCTAAAGTTTTTCAGTTTCGTTTAGTTAGAAGTAGAAGTACGGGATGTCCAACTACCTGCCAAGAAGGGTGTATTAAATTTCAAAGCTGCCAGATGTTGTTCAAACTTTTCGGGTAAATTGTAATTTTACAGTAGTGGCTGCTCAAGTGTTGCCTATTATAAATATTTTAACAATAAATTCAAGGCATTGTTTTATCATCTCAATTAACCCATTAAACGCCGCACCTATTTCTAGAAGTTAATTTTTTTTCATTTTCTGATATGTTTGTAGCACCCTTCCAGTTTCGATAATTAGTAAAAAAAATTGAAATTTTTTTGTTTGTTTATACAAAATCTGAGGCGTTGCAGAAACGCAACGTCGATCAGCGGTTAAGCGATAACAATTTTTTTTTAATTGTTTGAGTAATCGAGTGTTAAGACTCCTTTCCCTTTGCGTCTTCTGCGTCTCTCTTTTGACTGTTTTCTTTCTTTTCCTCTGAACATATAAAACTCTAAGACCATATTTTAGTCAAGTGCGAAAACATAGTTTTCTATTCACAATTGCAAACAAAGAAATCATGTCGCATAAAAACATACGAGTAATAAATGTACACAAAAATTGCACTCAATAAAACACAATGTCCTTGAACACATCTACTTTGGATTATTGCCTGTTTTTGTGGTATAATTCATTGCAATGCTGATGAAGAGGAACGTCACACAACCCACAAAGAAAACGCGTTTGGCTGTGACACTGTCTGCAACGACGTCTTTTATTGCAGGGAATAGTTTTTAGAAAGTGGTGCAATGTAGAATTATTTGGTCAGCTATATTCAAGAGCAAAAACACTTGGGCGGCCAGTGGCAGAGATTGCAAAGCGTTTGGAGTTCAAAAGTTTCACAGTCACTTGTCGTGGAAACTCAAGTCCCAGCAATTTCCTTTCCAAATCTTCCAGGTTGTCAGCTTCTTTGCTTACAGGAAAAGATAAGAAAGAAGCCTTTTTCCTACTCCATTTTACTTCCGATAAGCTGCGTTATTTTTTCGGAACTGGGGTCGTTGGCACATCATCACTTTGTACTGGGTTGCAAAGAATTTCAATCTTTCCTGCGCAGCGTCTGGTAGCACTGCTTCACTTTCTGTCAAATCGTCTTCGTCCATACCCTCTTCGTCGCTACCTACAGCAGGATCTGGTGGTGCTATGACCATGTCAATTTGATCTTCTTCACAATGTTCCATATCTTCGAAAGCGGCTAATACCTCGGTAGCCACTTTAACAAGTCGAAATTTTGCCACTGAAATTGACTACAATGCAACCGCCAACCAATCAGATCGTGTTATAAGAGGCTACCGTCCAATTGTGACCCTTCTAGCACTCATCCAGAGAGTTAATGCTTGTTTTGAACTTTATTTGGTAATTACAGAAGAAAAAGAGCAATAGCAGTGGTGAGAATCGAACACGCGTCAATGAAATGACTACTTTCTAGCCCTAACCCCTAAGCCAACCAGCTGACAAAAAATCCATCACTTAATTTGCTTTCTATGATCTTCTTTTCGCCATTTTTTACATCACTTAAACCGTAGCTTATGATTGGTTGGCGGTTGCATTCTAGTCAATTTCAGTGGCAGAATTTCGACTTGTTAAAGTGGCTACCTAATACCTCCTCTACAGCAAGAAACTTCTGGCGAGACATTATTTAGTGTAACGTAATGCGTTCGGAAAAAGATAGCAGTAGCTCGGCCTGCCTCTTCTAACAATCAGTTACCGTGTGAGACAGAAAAAAAATCCAGCTCTTTTTCGATCAAGCTATCAGTAAGACAACTAAGTATCGTTTAGAGTTGGACAACTGGTTACTGGCTAGTAATTCTCAGAAATAATTTGCAAATCAGGTCAATTGTCACTTCATCGTTTCGTAAATGCTTTGTTAGCAAACAAACAGAAGTTTTCACCCGTAATCAGCATCTCTTTACAAAATAACAACGGTGCGTGTCTACTACACTGCATACTACACTGTATAGTGCATAATAAAGTATCGGTTTTACGCTGACGTTGCAGAAATGGTACAGCAAAGTTTGCACTTAAATATCTCCGGCTCTTCACACATTTAGAAGATGTGCTTACACTGGTATGTTCTAGCATCACTACACTATACTTCAAGCCAATTTTTGAAATTATTTTATTGAATTAATGCATATTGAAATACGACTAACAAAATGCGCTCGAAATGCGTGAAAAGTGTCGTAAAAGAGCGATGATTTTAAGTATACAAATTTTTTTATTTTTTTAAAATAAGGTTTTAAACACTTTATTTAGAGTTAAAATGATGAGAATATTCGTTTTTTTAGATAGAAAGTTGCTTTTGAAATGCGTTTATAGAGTAGGGCTACCATATGTCCTCGTTTAGGAGGATTTGTCCTCTTTTTTTATAAAAAATGAATTGTCCTCCGAGGACGCTTGAAAATGCTCAAATGTCCTCTTTTTTGCATTGCTATCATTTTCAACAAGGTTTTATTTTGATGTGACCTTGGCGAAAGCTAAATAAGGTTAAGCAACGATATCAAAAAAGAAAAGTAGCCTATGTTTTCTGTGAGCTGTGGCAGAAGTAGGTTATTCTTGTTTAAGAAAAGTGTTTATTGACTTTGAATTTGACAATACATTGCTTGCTGTGGACATGGTGGATACATTTATTTCTGTGGCAAACGAAGGAAGTGTTACTCAATGACCATGTCAGATGTATTTTTATTGTTCGACTTTTGTTTTGCCTGTTTGGATGTATAGACCGCTAATTTCATTTTTCGAGTTCACATCCTTTGATTGGATGCTTATTGCTTATGATGTCTTACACCAAAGAATAGGTTAACGCTTTTCAGTGGTGTGTGGAAGTATCTGTCAGAGAAAAATGTTGGCATTGATGATGTTAAACTCTTTGATCTAAACCAAAGTTTGTGCAAAGGCGTCTTAAACTTGATAGCCAGCTTGCATTAGCTTTGTTTAAATGATGGCATATTAGAAAATGGACAGAATAGTTCAAATATTGCAGAACTATAGATTTATTTTAATGAATTGTTAAAAATCGCGCAATTCTTCATCTACAATAAGCTATGGCTCAAAATGCAAATGTAAAACGAATGTTTTCTGTGGAGAAAATCAAATGAACAGCAAAATGTTCATTGACTGAATCTGACAAATAAATATATTATGTTCTTCATTTGTCACTTTTTGCTACATAGCCCTATAGGCTAATCATCTAAGACAGTGGTTCTTAACCTTTTTGTTTTGGCGGACCCCTTTTGGTGTCCTCGAAGCGGTCGTGGACCCCTAAAAAATTTATAGCATATCGCGTCTCCTTTTTTGTAAGTTTTGAAACGACACACTCAGAAGAATCTGCTGAACTCGCGACGCACTTATGACGATTGATGACATTGACGATTAACGAAGTTATGTTATGAACTATATCTTGGCACACAGGATCAAAAATCTGTATTGTACATGCTGATTGAATGCTTTTTTGCAAATTTTATTGCAAATGAATAGAGTTTTTGTGACCGTTACAAAAATTTTCTCTCTTTTTTCATTTGTAACCAATATTTCGTTGTAATCACAGCCATGGAAAAACCGTGAGTGCTAATAGGCTACAGACTGACGTTTCCATTTCTAAATTAAGCATTGAGCAACAACCTGCTGTCTCAAAAGAGTTAAGTTGATCATACACAGGCTTATGAAAAGATTTTAGTCTTTTGTATGAAATTTTTTGTAGTTAGGAAGCCGAACCTTTGTGCGACGCCCTTTGAAATTTCAAACGACGCACCACATCGTTGCGTGGTACAGTTTGAAAATCATTGTAAATACACAAATAAAGCAGAACTAATTTTTTAATGTCGTAATTTATCAATCTTGCTGCAAATTCGGAAACTTTTGCGGACCCCCTGAAAACGCCTCGCGGACCCCATAGAGGTTTATGGACCCCAGGTTAATAACCCCTGATCTAAGAAGATGTAAGAATTGTTTAAACGTAAAAATCCACTGGCATTTTGCTTGCTTACTAAACAGGTCCTCTTTTTGGGTGATGAAAATATGGTAGGCCTATTATAGAGGCTCAAAGTAAGCGTTGCAGCAACGCAACGTCAGCGGTTAATGGGTTAAACTCATTAGACTTAGAGCATAAGGTAATGAAAACAGCAAAGATGCACTTGTTAAACATTGTTTGACAAGTAGTTAGTAATTTGACTCTATTTGAATAAGATTACTGAAGAAGCTGGCTTTATCGCGGCGAAAGCTTTCTTTAAAATAACTTTACTGGTTACTAAACTTGACTGTTTTCATTTATGAATATTTATTCTAACAAGTTCACAAAAAATCGCTTGATCTTGACAAAATAATTAACAAATTGAAATGCGAGGTAGAGTGATCACTGGTCGTATACTATGTACCTTCAGTTCAGTTCAGTTGTTTTTTTATTTCTGACCATCATATCAAAACAATACACGTCAACATAGCAAAGGTCAAGAAAAAGGTAGAAACGACAAAACGCGAACGTTAAAACGTGCTTGTGATCGAAGTAAGTTATTGAGTTGAAAACAATTTGGCACGGTCGCAACACCTTCAGAAAAATTTAAGATATAATGGGAAAATAAAAAAATAAAAAATGTTACAAAACAAATCAACATATATAAGCTATAACTTTATTAGCCTACATAACTTTAGCTGATATATTGAAGATTTGTATGGACAGTTGCTATGAAGATCGGCCATGGTGCGTTATCAAGAGTGCTGATGGTCGTAAGGGGAACACGTCTTGATGCGTTTAGCTCATAGCAAAGAGCAAGGCAGGCAAAGAAAACTCCACAAAGAAATCCTATCACGGGCAAAGCCATTTCAAGCGCAACGCACCAGGCCTTGCACGACTCACAAAATAGATAGGCTATAACTTGACGACATGAAACAATGACAAAAAACAAATAAATCAAACTAGCAAAAAACAACATCATCATCTTGCGGAAATTCAATTATACCCAGGGAAGTTATGTCTTAAAGATATCAAGCGTGCTTTGATAAAAGTTGCGTTGATAAAGCGATAATTTTAGACCCCTGTCAGCTAAACTCGCCACTTCCACACCGATCCAACGGTGGCTAACGTTGAATTAATGCAAAAATGACAGTCATCGCCAGCTGGGATGTAGTAGTGGTATGTCCCAGTAATATGATAAATTTGGGTTACCGTATGTTTTACACGTTAAACCATATTAAAGTGACAAAAAATATCCAATTTGACATATTACGTTAAAAAAATAGATAAACAATCAGACAATAGCATGACGATCCAGTCCAAGATATTGAAATAAAACAACTGGTTGGAGCACATGGCCACCGCTTCACCCAAAGATGGAGATTGGTCAAAAAGGATGGAAAAACTTCTGCAGACTCTGTAGAACTTCTGTGGACAAAAAACACAAGAACCAGAAGGCCAGTAGGAGTAGGCTTACTATCTTACTATTTTGCTAATAAATCTACACACATTGGCTAATCATTGCTGGGCAATAAAAAAAAAAAAAGTATTAGTATGTTTGGTGCATGATGTAATACTTAGATGGGATTATTTCAAGGAAGATTTAGCTTGTTTATTTTTGATTTAAAGCCTTTTACAGTTTTACATTCATTTCTTATAGTAGTTGGAAGCTTGTTTCAAACTGTTGGCCCCATGTACCGTATTGATTGTTTGCAAGTGTTAATTCTGCAATATATCGGAATATAAGGAGAATTATTTCTTGTTGTTAGGCTACTTGATTGTTTACACATAAGTACATCATTGAAACAATGAAAACTATTAATACTACAAAAAGTGCTCAATGCCAAGCAAAAAGGCAAAGCAGAGCGAATTAAATCAAATATAGTTATTACTATCTGAAGCCTTTACAAAATGTTTCACCTAACGGATCATCAGAAGGTCTGAAAAAACATGCAAACAGTAAAGAATCGATAATTCTGAAAAGATATTAAATATTACAACTGTAATTTAATCTGCCAAAAAAAATCTCTAAACCTGTACTTCCTGAGAAGATATTAAATATTGCAACTGTAATTTAATCTGCAAAAAAAACCATCGCCACGACAAAGCTTCAATCAATTTGTTCCAATGGAAACCAAACAACATGATGGCAACATCTATGACATCACAAAGAAGCAAAATGCATATGTGATGATCAGCGCAATCTGTAGTAATCTGAACAAAATGAATAAAAATTGTTTTTAATCCTGTAAAAATTAAATGAGATTTATAACCTGTAAAAATCAAATGAAATTTAATTTTTTCAAAATTATAACCTGTGAAAATCCCAAGGAATTGTGATGATATAACCTGTAGTAACCCGAACAAATGAAATAAAAATTCAAAGAAAATGAAGGGGTGTACCAGCAAACATCTATAGGATTGGCCCATGATACCAGAGAAGGATCCACAGAGGATACAAACTGATATGAATGAATCAACAAGTGAATAAAAAAATATCAGTTAACCTCTCAAGTACATGTAGCTCCACACAGAGTGAAATTTACATGCCTTTTGACTCTTTTTTATTTCTTTAAAAGTAATGTCTAAAAAGACATTATTATAAATATATATAACATTATTAACATTATAACATTATACATTATTATAAAAGACATATAAAAATAATGTCTTTTTAGACATTACTTTTAAAGAAATAAAAAAGAGTCAAAAGGCATGTAAATTTCACTCTGTGTGGAGCTACATGTACTTGAGAGGTTAACTGTTATTTTTTTATTCACTAAATGAAATAAAATCTGTTTATAAACCTGTAAAAATTAAATGAGATTTATAGCCTGCAAAAATCAAATGAAATTTTTTTAAAAAAAAACTGTGAAAATCAAAATAAATTTATTTTATTTTGAAGTACTTGAGTTTAAATTTGTTTCTATGACGACATTTGCCGACCAGTTCGAACGCTTGTTCAAAAGGTGGCCACTATCAGCCTTCAGAATGGCCAGCTTTTCAGCCAAACATAGGCCACAATTGTTACGACCACCTCCACTATAAGGCCGAGCACAGCTGTGGATGGACCAAGTTATTTTAGGGTCAACACCCTTATCCTTAAGGTCCCAAACCGCCTTAGATAGCTCGGTGCTGTTTCGTTTAGACCTATCCATGAAGGTACATTTATGGTTGGAAAAACGTTTTTTAAAAGTAGTTTCACAACAACCAATGTAATTAAGAACCTTCGGGCTGTTATCAATAGTAGCTTTGTAAACAACGGCCTTCTGCAAGCATTGCCCATTCAAAGGACAATCTGGCCTCACCCTACAATTGCAACCAGGCTGCGATGGTACATTATCAGCCTGCAATATTGCTTTATTGTGGGAGGATATGACACTTGCAACATTCGGAGTACAACTGTAGCTCAGCTTAATAGTATTACGGTTGAATATTTTGTGCAATCTATGATGGGGTGGAAAGTGTATGGAAACAAGTTTGAAAAATTCCTTACCAATATTGCTATCAACCTGCAAGCTGAAAGGAGGGTTAAACCATAAAATTTTCCGGCTTCTTTTCCTAGATGTTCGTGAGTTATTAGCAGGGTTGTAGCAAACTCTCTCCGCAAAACCACTTTTCAAAAGGGCATCATTATAAACAGATGCGGTCTTATCAAATTCATTTTGGCCAAATGATGTGGCGGACAATCGCTTTGAAATCATGGTCGGAATTTGTCTCTTAATATTGGGTGGGTGATTTGACTGGGCATGAATGTAAATTGGGTCATTATTGGGTTTTCTATAAGGCCAGAATTTACCAGATAGCAAATTCAAAGTGACATCAAGAAAATCAGTTTCAATTAGTCCAGTATCCACAGTAATATTTAAGCCATGTTGTTTAAATAATTGAATGACATTTTTTCTCAAACGATCAATTTTAGGGCCAGATAAATTACGCAAAATAGCCAGACCATCATCACGATATAAGCCAAGCATGTCTCTGTCAACAATAGCAGAAAGTTCGTTCAAAAGAAACAAGCCGACCAACTCACAAATCTCAGCACCATCAAATGAGCCTATTGTAACATCAAACAAACCATCTTTCTTAGCCCAAGCTTCACCACCATCAAAAAGCAACGATTTCCTGGCATGGAAAATTGTTTGTATGATACAATCATCCAAATCCATAAATGGTTTGGCAAACTCAATTGCTTTACACAAAAGTTCCTCCGTAATGGATGGATAAAAATCAACAATGTCAAATTTCATAAAGGTGCATTGACGTTTAGATGGAATAGCCTTAAACCAGGATAACACAGAGTCTGTGTTTTTCCATTGATTCAGTTGTGATGCATCACGGATGGTTACGTTAATAGAGTCCAAGTATTGTTTACTTATACGGCCAATCTGGGACTTGGAAAGGTTAATCAACCTGCATTTAGGGTTTGATATAAAGTTTGGTTTATGATCTTTTAGCGTAATAAACGCTGGGTTGCTTGATACTTTTTCAACCCGATCATCAACCTTTAACGCATTAGCAATCTTTTTAGCCTCAGTATTGATCGTGTCACTGATAGCAGGATTCACCTTTTTGTATTTTGCCGATACATTATCATTAAGCATTTTTTTATAATCCTGGGTTTTAACTTTGTATAAGTTAGTAGTTTTATCTGCTGATATCAACAGATCCGGAGAGTTAATAATGTTCTTAATGTCATTAGTTAGTTTTCTCTGAAAAGAATTGTAAATGGGTTTGAACTTAATATTACGAACCATCTCGTATAAACCATTCTCAAATGGTATCAAAGCACCATGCTGTGGAGGTGTTCTTTCAGTCGTAAAGCCAAAGTTATTAAAATGCTCAGACTGAGAAAAATCCTGCTGGTTAAGATCGAAAAAATAGGCCTTCCAACGTAAACGTTTAATAAAATTTTCAATCTTACCTAACATCGTCTTCAAATATCGATCCTTACTTGGAATAGCAATGTTTTTTAAAGAATAACCGTAGTTAATCTTTTCCAAATTCAAAATAACTGGATAGTAGCATCAAAAGAAAGTGCTCAACTGGCTCAGTGCAGGAGCAATATTAAAACAATGAAAACTATTAATACTACAAAAAGTGCTCAATGCCAAGCAAAAAGGCAAAGCAGAGCGAATTAAATCAAATATAGTTATTACTATCTGAAGCCTTTACAAAATGTTTCACCTAACGGATCATCAGAAGGTCTGAAAAAACATGCAAACAGTAAAGAATCGATAATTCTGAAAAGATATTAAATATTACAACTGTAATTTAATCTGCCAAAAAAAATCTCTAAACCTGTACTTCCTGAGAAGATATTAAATATTGCAACTGTAATTTAATCTGCAAAAAAAACCTCTAAACCTGAATTCCTGAAAAGATATTAAATATTATAACCGTAATCCAATCTGCAGAAAAAAACCTCAGAATCACTAAGGACAACATCCATCCGCCACGACAAAGCTTCAATCAATTTGTCCCAATGGAAACCAAACAACATGATGGCAACATCTATGACATCACAAAGAAGCAAAATGCATATGTGATGATCAGCGCAATCTGTAGTAATCTGAACAAAATGAATAAAAATTGTTTTTAAACCTGTAAAAATTAAATGAGATTTATAACCTGTAAAAATCAAATGAAATTTAATTTTTTCAAAATTATAACCTGTGAAAATCCCAAAGAATTGTGATGATATAACCTGTAGTAACCCGAACAAATGAAATAAAATCTGCTAATAAACCTGTAAAAATTAAATGAGATTTATAGCCTGCAAAAATCAAATGAAATTTTTTTAAAAAAAAACTGTGAAAATTAAAAGAAATTTATTTTATTTTGAAGTACTTGAGTTTAAATTTGTTTCTATGACGACATTTGCCGATCAGTTCCGAACGCTTGTTCAAAAGGTGTGGTGTCATGACGGTGTCATGACGGTGTCATGACGGTGTGGTGTCATGACACCACATGACGTGGTGTCATGAAAACAAAACTACATTACAAAAGCTACAACGTACATGAAAGTTGCAATCTCTGTAGTTTTCATGTGGTTAATTGATTGTAAATTATTGAGTTCCATTACACCTTTTATGCTTTCTCTGCGGTCAATGTCAAATACAGTACGAAGAAAGTTATTGCATGTACGTTGTAGCTTTTGCAATGTAGTTTTGTTTTCATGACACCACGTTGAGATACAATATAATATCTGACTCTCAACTAGATAATGGTAAATGGAGAGAAGTGCTTGTTTGTTTAGGAAAGGCTTAATTTTTTTTGTCACGCAGAGTGTTGATCTTATTTTTTGAAGCAAGATTTCCATATGAGATTTCCATGACAAATGCTCGTTTACAATTATTCCCAGAAACTTTATTGAGGCAACTTGTTCTATGTTGCTTTTTCGAATATTCAAGGGTGGGTGGTATGATAGTGTCTTGCTTCCTTGACTTGAAAATAATATATGTTTGGTTTTGGTGACATTTAGAGACAATCGATTTGTTGATAGCCATTGATCTATGCATACAAGCTCTTGATTTGCCGTATCATATACCGTAGAAACGGTTTTATTTTTATATATAATGGTGGTGTCATCTGCAAACATAATTGCAGTTCCGTGTTGAAGGCAGTTAGGAAAGTCATTTACATAAATCAGGAATAGAAGAGGGCCTAAGATAGACCCTTGTGGGACACCCAAAGATATGTTGTTAACATTAGAAGATAGTGTGCCATTGAAAACCACTCTTTGTTTTCTATTACTTAGGTAACTCATGAACCAATCATAGGCCACGCCTCTTATTCCGAAATGATATAATTTAGCTAGCAATATTTTATGGTCAATGGTGTCATGGGCATGGGCACCTTATGCCCCGGGCATGGGGCAAAAACGGACATACAGAATAAACTCATTTTTTTATAAATCAATAAAAAAGAAAAACACATTAAGTTTCATACTTTGGGCAGTTGTTGTCAAGTGACAGGTTATTTCAAAAACCGCAATAGGTTCAGAATATCTGATTTGTTTGTTCAAATAGAGCATTTTGAAGTTAGCAAGTCCGTTGTGCCCGCCTTCCCCTATAACTTAGTTTCGCCATTTACTTCAGTTCTGATAATAAACTTTTAAATCTCGGTAATTTTTCAAACTTTGACCTTTTCACTTCATTTCAAACTTCACAGCTTCACTGACAAGCGGCAGCTCAGAATTATCTTTTGTAAGATCTGTATGAACCACATAAACCTACACAATGAACTAGCAAAGCTGACAAGGTTTGTTTTATATAGGCTACACCCAGAGTAATACCCAAGATTGTTTTCCCAGAATGTAATATAACCTTCTGAGGAGGATTATTTTTGCTTTCTATTGTTAATGGTGATTGGTATTTTGAAAAGTTATGTTGTGTGAATAACCTGATAAAAAATATATTCAAACTGCTCAATCATAGAAACAATTTATGCTCTCAAAACGCAAGTATTGCAACGCTTCAATTAGAGATGTTTAAATTCTCTGTAGTTTAATGTACATGTCAAATGGTAGTACTTAAAGTTTTTACTGGGGGCAATTAAGCTGAAAGGGTCTGAACTGGCCATGTTTAGTTTTAAAGCGATTTAGTTTTAGTGCCATATTTTTTAAGCATATAAAAGGAAATATATTCTCAGTTATCATATAACATTTTGCATGCCCCCATGTCCACTGTTGATCACACATTGAAACCAAGTGATCTGTAGAAAGGTAACTGCCGTACTGTAGTACTGTACCAATCAAATTTAACTCTTACATTAGCTGGGTAGCCTAGCTTAAACGTTGCATTTTTTTTTATTCTTTTGTAAAAGCTACATGGCGTGTAATAGCAACCACCAAGGAATTTACAGCGTCATTACTCCGAAAAAGTAATGAGGATAGCCTAGAACAAACAAGCATTTTTTTAGCAAGACACGGAATATTCTAAGTTGTTAAGTTTGTTGATTTTCCGTTGAAGTAGGCCATTTACGATGCTGTTGACGTCACACAAGAACTGCCCTTTGCAATAGTTAGCCTTAGCTGTAAATGTATCGTCTAGGTCAGGGCTTCCCAAACTGGGGGTCGCGACCCCGCAAGGGGGCGCGTATAGAGCTTCAGGGGTCGCAAAGGGTGTACCAATTTTACTCAAAGTACTGAATATTAACACTTCTGTGCAAGTTATTAACTGTGTTGAGAGTCGAACATTCAGTAGCCTACGCCTATTTTTGCAAATTAATGTGGTAAAACGGAATGGGAATTTAAAACCCTTTTATTGCAATGTGAAGTAACATGGCTTTTAAAAGTTGAAGCTAATAAGATTGTTAGTGTTGAAAATTGAAGTCGTGATTTTTCTAACGAAAAAAATCCAGACTTTGCCCATCATTTTCGCAATGACATCTGGTTCTTGAAGTTATACTATTTATCAGATTTGCTTAAAAAACTGAACGAGCTTAAGTTGTCCCTCCATAGAGAAAACATCTATGTTTTTACATTGAAGTCTAAAATTAAAGCGTTCATCTACAAATTAAACGTCTGGAAACAAAAAGTTAAAAACGATTCATTTGAAATGTTCTCCTTTACTGAAAAGTTTTTGGTTAACAAAGATGTGAAATCAAATGTTATTAAGCCTTTGGTTATTAAACGTTTGTCGAATCTGTTGAAACAGTTCCAGAAGTATTTTCTTCAAGAATTAGACTATACCAAATTACGTTGAATTCAAAACCTATTTGCAACGCAAAAACAAAGCAGCCTTCACACTCTTTGGCTTAACATTAAAGCGGAATATATACCATTACCTGATTCAGCAGTTGGCCTAACCGCACACCTGTCGTTTGTTTTGACGTATTTGTCTTGAAAATTCCCAGCAGAGGAAACTGAGGCAAATGTTGGTACTCATTGAGAGGATCGGAGGATCGTCTCACCAATGACGCAATTACAAAGATCAGTTAAAGTCTCCCTCAACCCAGCAAACATTGATCTAAAATAGTGGGAACAACTTGCCAGTGATAGGTCAATTTGGAGGAAAAGAACGAGGGAAGGCACAAAACTTTAAAAAAAAACAGGATACAAAAGGCTCAGAAAAAATAAAACATTAGAAAAAAAGCTAATACAACCACATTCCCAACTCTCCATACAATGTGATTTCTGCCCACGTTTTTTCCACTATAATAGACTAGGCCTCCAAAGTCACATCCGACTGGAAAATAAAACCAACGCTCGGACACGAGCTGGAGCCTACGACGACAATTTGTGCGAGTCAGCTTTTTCAACGTTGATGAACAGACACCATCAAAACTAAGCAACTTTGAAACCGCCTTGGAGCCAACATTAAGCCACGGCTGGACTTGCTCTGTAGCAAAAAGCGGTCGCATTCATCACATTCACATCCATCTGAATAAATATGTTTGGTTCTTTGTTTTGTTTCCAGTAGACTACGTGTCAATTATAAAGTAGCAGTCTTTGAGTACCGTTAGCTTGTTTTAAGTTCTCATTCTAATTAAACCTTTCCATCAATATCACAAATGTAGGTTATATTTCGCACTGTTCATTATTTGAACCGTGGAGGGTCGCGGAAAATTTTAGGAGATTAAAAGGGGTCGCAAGCAAAAAAGTTTGGGAAGCCCTGGTCTAGGTAACTTAGTGATTAACCATCTTTGAATCTAACATAACCTAACCTAAAATTCTATGGATACTGCATATCTTTTATTGGAAACTGTCAAACAGTTTCAATTCTTTGTTGAACATAATTCTACACTTGAAATACATCTGAAATTTGATAAGCAACCATTGGGATAACTCTGGTAACTTTGGACCGCGATAACTCTTGGACCGTTCCACCGAGTGAGCATATTCTGTATTGTCTCATTTTGCGATATGGGAATTACAGTGTTATTATTCAACGTTTATAGAACACAGTACAAGATCACTTCGCAATGCAAACGTTTAGTGAGTTCTACAATCTGAGCTTCTCATGCATTTAGTTTCATTTGAAATGCATTACGAAAGGAAATGGTTTGACATTTGAATCGAAATTTTTCACTTACAAATCTATTCAAAACGATAAGAAACAAAAACTAAATGAGTAATTTCAGGTTGAAACGGATAGATGCATTTTCGAAATATTTTTTTTCAAACAACCCCACCGTATTACACAAGTTTATGTTTTATTGAAAATCGCATCTAGCACGTCAATTTACAAGCACTTTTTCAAAATGTTTTCACTGGGTGGCTTATTTATCGTATACCTGAGTCTTGACGATAAACTTTTAATTCCTGGTGTTTTTTAGAAACTTCGGTCGTTCAGAAAACTTTTCACTTCGAAACAAGCTCCAACGACTCACTGACAGAACTCAGAGTACTGTAAACTGTAATTGCTTGGACTACACTACACAATGATCCAGAAAAACTGACAAAGTTTACTTTATTCTTGTACATAAAGGGAATCACAGAAAATGTTTTCAAAGAAAAATAACCTTTTTGAATTTGCACAAGAACGACATTGGTGTTGTTTTTGGAATTCACAATGACTCGTGTTACGGAATGCGGGTGATTTGGTAAGAAATCTTGTGTTAACGCTTAAGCCTACATTTCATTAGTTTTATTAGTTTGGTTTAAAACTAGACAATTAAAATATTTTGGTCACATGATTTGCAATAATTCTATTCAAAGACTACAATGAGAAGGCAAAATGAATAATAAAAAAACAGGGGTAGACCACCTAGTATTTGGGCCAAAGATCTTAAGGACTAGACAGGACTTGATTGCAAAACTGCAATAAAACAATGTCACAATGGGGAAACTTGACACTTCATTGCCTTAAAACAACTTTATTAAGAATGGTGATATTCAAGTTGTTAGGTTTATTGATGTATTGTTGAAGTTGGCCATGTTTGGTGGTGCTAACGTCACAAAAGAGTTGCCTTTTAAATAGTTAGCAGAGAATGTTCTGCCTAGCTGGCTTAATCATTAACCATCCAGCTTTGAGAGGAAAAAAACGCCTAGATCTAAGAGCAATAGAATAAGGTATGACATACTAAGCAGACATCCTTTGCCTACTGGCCAATAAAATGACAGGCCCTTTAGCACAGTGCTTCCCAACCGATGGGCCGCGACCCATTGGTGGGTCGCGAAGCTATTTCATGTGGGTCGCGAAGCATTTCTAAATGTTACTGAATGTTACAATTTTCTAAAAAATACCGACATTACTATGGATCTCACAAACCGCAGTTTGGTCTTGAACAGTAGGCTACTGCGCCTTCGCCATCGCTACTCTTATCTTCACTTCATTTGTTGACTTTCCATTTTCATGAACTGTGCACCCTGCTTTCTATTAGATCGGGAAATTATTGCATTATCATTACGTAACAATTCTGCAGCAATGTAACAAATATGTAACAATTAGATGTGTTGTGTCGCATTAACTATTTCACTACGTACGCCAGTAGTAAAGATGCCATAAATGCCATAATAAAGATGTCATATCCAGGGCTCCCATTCCTGGGTTTTTTACTACCCGTCTGGGTTGTTAAGGTTTTTTTTTTATAAAACGTTGATATCTGGGTTTTTTTCTGCATTTTTAACTTTTCTTAAATATCTATTGATTTTGCATAAAATTATTGGAATTGCGAGCTGAATTAACCATTTCAAGTAATTATTTAGCCACAAAATAAATTCTTTCTGATTTAAAAGCTATAAGCTAGTTCCCCCTCCTGATCACAAATAAAGCATTCAGTTCCAATCAATCAATCAATCAAAAAAGATTCAATCAATCAATCAGTTTGAGTACTGGTAATGATTTTCAGTCAAGTTCAAATGCAGTTTTACCAGGCTGATCTGCTGAGAATCACTAGTTTTGGTTCAATTGCTAGTTTTGTGAAAGATTTGTTGATAGCAAAACAGGCCGTAAAAAGAGCGGGGCAAAACTGTCATACCTGGGAACCTAAAAGAAAATTGGTGAACGAAGTAATGGAGGGTCTTTGCCATCAACGTTTTGAAAAACGACTCCAAAGACAAAAAGACTTGCAGAAAATAACTCTTGTAGAATGAAATGTATTTGAATAGTCAATGGGTGGTACAAAATTTAAAGATAGCAAAAAGTGTAGTAGACATCTCGAAGCTTTTCTAATACCTATTATGAACATCTGGGTTTTTTTAGCCAATCTGGGTTTTTTCTAGATAAAATCTAGGTTTTTTTTCAAATTTTTGGATGATACCACTGGTCATATCTCATTGTGGGTCGCACAATAAAACTTGCATTGAAAGTGGGTCGCGAACTGAAAAAGGTTGGGAAGCACTGCTTTAGCATAAAACTTCAAAGACAATAAAGAAAAAAAGCAACCAATTTTAGTAAACTTTAAGTATTTTTAATTGTTTTTAGGCAATTCAGTTCAATCTCACACAGCTGCAAAATCAATTTCCTTCTGTTATTGAGCACTGAGCAGTTGACTCGAAGGCTATATGTCATTTCGCTGCTTTCGGTTGTCTGTTGTATCGCATCTGTGATCGCAGTGCACTGTAGGTTGTCGCAATGGGCAGAAAAATGAAACATTATTATTATATTGTTAGAAGTTATATTTTATAACTTGATTCAGTTAAGTTGAAAGCAAATAATACAACTAATCAAGACGATGAACGATTTCATCTTGTATTTGTGTCGTTTGCTTTCATCTTCACTGAAGATGATTTAAGTTAGTTAATTTGAAATCGATTTTTCAGCTGTATAAAACTGAACTGAATTGCATGAAAATGAGTTTATTTGCATTACAAGTCAAGTAATAGAGTCGTTTATGCTAAGCATTGTAGCTTTGACACCAGTCACACGATTGCTCTTCGCTTTTCTCGCTTTACAATGCAAACATTCCATTGATGATGTGGCGAAAGCCAACGATTGCAACATATTTCTGGGTGGGCCATGGCCACTTGGAGATGCCGCCTGATTTGTCACATTTTGCAGATTTTGATTACAGCTACTGCTAGTGCTTAACTGACATTTTTTGAGATGTTTTTACTTTTTGCGGTTTCCTAATGACAAAAAACTTTTTTGCTGCCTTGGGGAAGCAGTAGCAAATGAGAAAAAGTAAGTTGAAAAACGCAAAATCAGACTGTTATTGAAAATTAACAGTCTGACTAAAATCTACAAAATCAAATTTTCTTTGTTTTTCAACATGTGAGGATGTTAAAACATATTGTGTCATCTGGGGAAAAGAATAAAGAAAGCGTAAACATCTAATTTTTAGAAAAATTTATTTAAACGTTCTCCCAAAGTTAGAAAAACCTGGAAATTTCTGCAAAATGTGACAAATCAGGCCGTATCTTTAGGTGGCCATGGGTGGACACAGGAAACTTTTAAAGAATTCTCATTATTGAAGGGCTACAAAATTGTTCATTCTTATCATGATAAAAATAAATCGCATTGACTATATATTACATGCATTAGAAGCAACCTACCTACCTCTGTTTATTGATTATGAGACTTGCCTCTTAGGACTCTACTTTGAGCTTTGATTTTTACATTTTTCTAAATCAATGAGCTGTACTTATTAAAAGATTTATTTAACGAAAATGGCAGAAATGCTACATATTACGTATAGAGGAGTCCAAATATTAACTTATATTAGCCTAAAACTTTAACTTACATGTTTCAAAAGTGCATCTACTCTCCCAGCGACAAGTCTCATAGATACCCCTAATCGTCCACAAATTGCAAGCAAGAGCTGATTAAGAAACAATATTTTGCGAACTTTCCTAACAGAACGAAAATATCATATATGCATCACATAAATAAAAACAAACTACAAAAGAGCACGTTCAAAGTTGTATTCAGGCTAGGTCTAATGTCGGTGATTGAAAAGTAACGTCAAGTGGAAAGGAAGCCTTCGTGTCCATCTTCAAGAATGCCTTTAAGTCATCTTCCAAAGACACAACAGCGTGCTTTACTTAGGCGTGAAACCGACAAGTTGAACAAGTCTATATAATCAAAATACGATATAGTATGGACAGTGGAACATTATTAGCACATTATTTCTCGTATGAGTAGTAAAATTTTATGACAGCATAGAATAGAAGAGCAAAGAATTTGGACACATAAAGGGCGATTTCAAGAGCTAAGACAAAATTTGCTTCAAAATACCAAAACATAAAACTAAAAATGCATTCCGCCCAACACATCTCACTGAGAGTGGGACGTTTTAAGCTTGTCAATGCGTGCACCTGTTGCTGAAAGAACTTTCAAACAAAATAGCCGACACTAAATTTGTTCAATGCCATTGGAAACGATACTGAGAAATCTATATTTTGCATAGGATTCCACATAATCTTGCTTTTCTGCCATAGCGTGGTTACTGATTAACTTTAGTCTGCACAAAGTAACGCACAAGAACTTGGTGGAAAATATCGAATGTTTTTTCTATTATTAAAGCCTTTGCAATGTCTGATCTTAAATGGTCTTTATTTTAGACAATAGGTATTGCAACTTATCAAAAATTATGAAAACTCATAATTATATCAGTAAGAACTAGTCAGTGGGGCTTTAAACCAATGGTTAACGAATATTGACTGACAAAAGCAGCGGTTGAGAACTACCGTATGTGGTATGAATTAGTGGTGCGATACTGATGAGCCCAGCCTCATGGGCGAAACACGTGTCTATCGCTGTCAATTCTTGCTACACTCGACTGCCGAGAAACACATCTTTTTGGGAAAAGTCTTGATAGCAGCTGGTGTGGAGGCTACACCGGTATGGCTAGCGAAACACAATCCTCGCTGTTCTTTTGTGAGTACTCAGGTAGTGCTGACGCCAGGAAGGTCGCTCCTTCTCAACTGTGTATATCCTTGGCGACAGCAGTTAGTTTAGTTATTTTCTTTTCACAAAGATAAGGATTCAATTCACTGACAAAAGCAGCACTGTGAGAACTGTGTGGCATGAATTAGTGGTGCGATACTGATGATCCCAGCCTCATAAGCGAAACTCGTGTCTATTCTTGTCGATTCTTGCTACACTCGACTGCCAAGAAACATTTCACTGATGCCGCGAAAATCAATAATTGCAACATGGAATGGTTCTGGTGGGGCATGAACTTCAAAAAAGTTTCTCTTGAATCAAAAGGAATCGACAATCAAGTAATCAATTTATTCAATATTTATATTAGCGACATTCCCCAGACAAAGTCCACACAGTACAGCTATGCAGACGATTTGGCCCTACTATATACAAACAAAAATTGGACTAAGGTAGAGGATGTCCTCAAAGAGGATATGGAGCTGATCTCACAATACCTAAAGGACTGGAGACTAAAACTCAGCACAGCTAAAACCACCATCACACCTTTCCACCTCAACAACAAGGAAGCTGGCCGCCAGTTACGAGTCCCCCCTAGATGGAACCCCTATCCGACATGACCCCTGCCCTACATATTTGGGAGTGACCTTGGATCGGCAACTCACGTATAAAAAACACTGTGACTCAGTTCGTGCCAAAGCATCAGCAAGAAACAACCTTCTCAGATGTCTAGTTGGGTCGACTTGGGGATCCAAAACCCCAACACTGCGCACTAGTGCCCTAGCGCTTGTGTACAGTGCTGCCGAATATGCTTCTCCAGTCTGGTGCCGCAGCACACACGCAGGAAAAGTAGATATCGCCCTTAACGACACCATGCTCATCACTGGATGCCTGCGTCCAACTCCTACAGACTTACTACCAGTGCTTTCAGGCATCGCCCCACCAAAACTACGCAGAGAGAATTCCACCATACGGCTCGCATTAAAGGCAGAGGTCAATGATCACCATCTCCTCCACAATGTAGTCCTTGACGCACAACAGCTCACACGTCAACGCCTGCCTTCCAGGCGCCCTTTTTCTCGACACATTGTGGCGCTTCATGAAGGTCACTTCAAACTGATGAAGTCATGGAGAGACCGCTGGGAAACCATCTCACGGCCCAACCAGTTCCAAGTCACACCAGACACTACGGTACCACCTGGCTCAGACCTGCCAAGAAAAGAATGGGTAACTCTGAATCGCCTCCGTACTGGTGTTGGTCGCTTCAAGCACAATATGTTTACCTGGGGATTGTGTGACTCATCAGCCTGTATTTGTGGTGACTGTCAAACAGCACAGCACATCATAAATCACTGTCCAGTGTTTCGACCTGAAGAACATGTGAATCTCATAGACCCTGATATGAAGACACTGCTCTGGTTGCAACAACTGGGAGATGTTACCTGAATTGCTGCCTCATAAGCAAGAAAAGAAGACAATCAAGTTTCGACTAGTATGCAAAGCTACCAGAATTTTACTTATAAAATTACTTTTTCAATCAAGGGACAAAGATCCCCACAAATCGGTTGTAAAAAAAAATACAAAAATAGTGAAGGCAGCCGACAGCAACAAATTAACTCTTTGAAGGTTGGGGGGGGCTGTCAATTCAACTTCTTTGCATCAACAGTTGTATCTCTAAAACCACTGAGGTTTGTTGTTTGTTTGTTTGTTTATCTTAGGCTGCGACTACGAGATTTCTTGACTTTTCATAACTTTCATTCACCTCTATTGAGCTGAAATTTTGAGCGAATAAAGGTTATAAATTGAGAGATATAAGACATTTCTCAGCACATCCTCTGAAATATTTCATATTCTATTGTTCAAAATTTTCCCACCAGCTGGATGAAAATAATTAATTTGGCCCATGTCTCGTTAATCCTAACTGCTTCACAGCGTGAAGGAAATTGGTAGTATGCGTCGACCTTTTGTTCTCACCACGGCTTATTAGCGACATCGATACAGGAAAAGCTTCAACTTTGATACGATGAGTTACCGTCGCTTGCGGTTGAAATTGCGCAAAATTAAACATAAGACTTGGTGCCAATGCATCTAGAGCGACAATTGTTTTTCGCAGACAATGATGTCCTTTCAATCAAACAAAGCATAGGCTACAACGTTATTGCAATGACTCAGCGTCATTTGGAGTAGATTTGATGTAAAATGTGAGATAAGTATTGAAAGTGATCGAATTGTTTCTTTTAATTGCATTTTCCTTTCTCGTGACATATTCAACGTTGTGGACTGTTCGAATCTACGTCGCTAAACGACGAAATTGTGCAAACGCCTGTTGGATTTCCCTTCTACGTGTAGTTATCATAAACGTGAAAGCATTGTTCAAGAAGCTAATCTGAATCACCATAGATAACCATAATATTCATATAGTTTCATCATCAGTAAATATGTAAAGTGCACTTCACAATTTTTGACAACGGTCTGACAATTTATTATATTGCAAAGTTTTGGTTTATTCTCGACTTCTATAATTCTGTGTAACAGTTTTTTTCTAACTAGTTTCTATGTGACTAACAATTTGTTTCATTATACATTTTCTTTAGTATTTCAACGCCATTATTAAAAAAATTACTTCCTTTTCACTTTTAAATAAAACATGGCAAGGCAAGGATTCAGTGCTGAAGAAATGCTGCAACATGTTTTACTGGATTCTGACGACAAAAGCCAGGCGGATGATTTGGAGGATTTATGGCACTCCGATGCAGATGAAGAAGCGGATTCTTCTCCGTCAACTTCCGCAACAGCGATTCCGATCGAGATTGACGACCAGTTACCTTCCATGGGCGATGTTCAACCGGAGTTTGCGCCACCACGATGGATTATGACATCGAAAAGACTGGTGAACAGCATAGAATGATGTCCTTTCAATCAAACAAAGCATAGGCTACAACGTTATTGCAATGACTCAGCGTCATTTGGAGTAGATTTGATGTAAAATGTGAGATAAGTATTGAAAGTGATCGACTTGTTTTGTTTCACTCTCATTTATCGTGACATATTCAACGTTGTGGACTGTTTTTAGATTGTTCTGTTTGGACCACAACGCTTTTTTGAATAATTAGAAATTTACCTACTGTAGAAGCTGCACTGTGACATATTATGATTTTGGTTTCAAATCTTTCCTTTTGTCCGACACACTATCAAAAGCAGAAAAGGCGTTAATGTTCCCAAAGCTTCTCACATATACTTGTAAACATTTATTTCCAAGTCGACATGTAAAGATTTGAAATGTAAAGATTTGAAATGCAATACGCTTCTCATTTGTGTAGGATAAACCAGAACATCACGCTTTTGTGAAAAAGACGATGGTTCTACCAGGTTTATACGTGATGCGGCTTAGTTGAATCAATATATTCGAAGCCACTTGTGCCAGGTTCACTGCCAATGATAAACTAAACCGCAATGCAGTACCTCGCAAAGCAATTGTAGCATAACATTTCCATTGGCTATAACTCGTCATAAATTGTGAAAACTTGTGTATTTACTTGTCAAGTTGTCTCATGTGAAATATAAGTTTACATAGCAATGTCACAATGAAATCTTATCTCCATTTACCAAACTAAAGATATGAACTTATGCGACGTCTTGCAACGTTGAATCGACGGAAAGGCGGGTATAACTGCCAACCTGAACTGAGAATGCATGAAAGAAATCGTTTATTGTCGAATGGACGTGACGTCAGAAAACGGTAAATCGACGTAGGCTAGCGCCGAGAGATATTTTAGTTAGATAATGACACGCGGCAGCGCGTTTACATTGAATAAAAACACCTTTATTTTATCCATTTCTATTTCCATTCTTCCTAGTTTCGTTTCACAATAACAAACAGATGAAGTTACGCATATTTACTAAATTATTCAATAAACAATAATGCATCATCCAGCATTATGTCAGCGCTGATTGACTAGACATATTCACGATTTGGTCGAGTTGTGTGAGAATTGTATTCATTTAATCGCATTATTTATAGTACGTAACACCTGCAAAAATTCAAGTAATTGCAGACTCTGCCTTCATAAGTGTAGTTTAGAAGTTGCCATCTCATATCGAGCCAATCGAATCAATGTAAAATAGAACGCTTTTACTTGATAGCGCGTGTGATATATAGGTTTTATCTAACAACTACTTCCAGTTACATTGAAAGTGAATGAGTAGGCATTATGCCGTCTGTGACAAGGACTGGAAATGTATAATCAGAAAATATAATATCATAAAGTATATTGCGTTATGTACATCTAGTAATTTTTATGAACATGGTACCATTTTGCAGGCAGGCGTTTTTATAGGGAAACAAACTTATTCCATAGTTTGATTTATGGCACTTATCCAACTGTTTCATAATGCGAATAGCTGTTTTAGTTGAATTTAGAAAAAAATATAACTTATAACCGCACACAGATGCAACTTTTTTCATGCTTTAGTTTAGGCAATCGGCAGTACGGTGAACCATAGTGGTACATAACATAACCCATATGCGGAGTAATCGCAAGGGTCAACCCAAGTAATGGAAAGGTTCTTTTTGAATTATGGTGATGGAATTCTTGTAATGCTATTGAACTTCATCTTGTTATGAAAAACTTATATTGTTTGTATTTGCAAGAAATATCAAACTTTTGGATATTTTTATCACTGAACTGTCCGTTAGTAGAATGTTTCTTTATTACTTTAGTTAGGCCTATTGGTAAGTCAGGAAAGTATTTGTTGATGTGACATATGAGGATATTCTAAGAGACCGAGTTATTTTGTAAATAATATTTGATTTTTGGACAACATCAAAATTTTCACACAATACACAAACGCGCATCGAGATATAGTGCTCATAGTTGGGAAAAGTTAGATTTTGATAATTACAACTTGCCTGAGTAGGCCTACAGCAAGGGACAATCAAAATAGATGAAACCGCATTCATGGTAATATAGACGTTTTGCAAACTGCTCTTTTCATTTTCAATATAACAACAAGAATGACAGCTTATTTTCACTAAACATATAAACAAATATCAAAAATTATGGATGAACAGCGCATCTATATTTTGCGGTTTAGGTTCAACAATGCATTCTAGCCGTCAAAATGATAGAGTATTTGGTAATTTTGTTGAGACATACCATTGCCCAATCGTTGAATTTACATCAGAGATAATTTTATTAGATAGATCATCAGTTTCATGCACATGGTTTATTCAGCGTTATAATGTTGTTTTTCAAGCCACGTGGCGTTCATGGTCATAACGCAACATTGCAGAAACAGCCAATTACCAGGTAGGCCTACTAATTATTATGCCGCTTTCGTCGAATCTACGTCGCTAAACAACGAAATTGTGCAAACGCCTGTTGGATTTCCCTTCTACGTGTAGTTATCATAAACATGAAAGCATTGTTCAAGAAGCTAATCTGAATCACCATAGATAACCATAATATTCATATAGTTTCATCATCAGTAAATATGTAAAGTGCACTTCACAATTTTTGACAACGGTCTGACAATTTATTATATTGCAAAGTTTTGGTTTATTCTTGACTTCTATAATTCTGTGTAACAGTTTTTTTCTGACTAGTTTCTATGTGACTAACAATTTGTTTCATTATACATTTTCTTTAGTATTTCAACGCCATTATTAAAAAAATTACTTCCTTTTCACTTTTAAATAAAACATGGCAAGGCAAGGATTCAGTGCTGAAGAAATGCTGCAACATGTTTTACTGGATTCTGACGACGAAAGCCAGGCGGATGATTTGGAGGATTTATGGCACTCCGATGCAGATGAAGAAGCGGATTCTTCTCCGTCAACTTCCGCAACAGCGATTCCGATCGAGATTGACGACCAGTTATACCTTCCATGGGCGATGTTCAACCGGAGTTTGCGCCACCACGACGGATTGTAACATCGAAAAGACTGGTGAACAGCATAGATTCCTCTCTCGACATGAACAACTACGATGATGTTGAGTTTCCCGACACACTGAAGTCTTATACAACTTTTGTAGAAAAGCCAAAGAACAGACAAGAGGGCGGCGTTAGCATTACTTGGTCTAATGCGAGACCGGTGCACAATGGGAGAAAGGGCCGGGCTAACATTATATCTGACCCGACTGGTGTTAGAGGAGAAGCCAAAGAAGCCAAGACTCCTCGGCAAGCATGGGAACTATTTTTTCTTTAGGCTACACATTTTGAACATTATTTTCAAGAAACAAATAGAAAAACTGCCACACTCATTTCTCAATTGCCAGAGAGAATTTTAGATGACAGCAGGTACTGCTATTTTGGCCAATCAACAACGAGGAGATGCTGGCCTTTGTTAGATTGGGGTATTTTCGGGGGCTTTTAGGACAGGCTGGTCATTCCACGCATGTATTGTTCAATCAACTGCAAGGGCATCCCGTGTTTAGTGCAACAATGAGCATGAACCGCTTTAAATTTTTATTTTCGAACATTTCGTTCGACGACCAAAATACTAGGCCGCAACGTTGGAAGAATGACCGGTTTGCCGCATTTCGAGTCGTTTTCGAAATGTTTAACGAAAACTGCGGCAAACATGTCATTCCAGGTGACTACTTGTCGTTGGGCGAAACGCTATACCCCATGAGGACACAAATTGCCTTCAAGCAATATAATCCAAACAAGCCTGCGAAATATGGCCTTCTGTTCAAGTCGGTAAACGCCAGCATCAGATTCCCATACACATTTGCGGGTTGCGGCATCGGTCTATTCAGGTAAACCGAAGGAAGATCCATTTCATTTTTACGTTCGTGGAACAGAAGAAGTGGTAAAAGGAATGGTGATGAGCCTGGAACAACACGGTGACCTTCAAGGTCGGAATATTTCGTATGACCGCTTGTACACCTCCATACCACTCGCGCAGTGGTTGCTTGACAGGGGTGTAACGTCAGTGGGAACCCTCAACGCTATACGTAGAGGAATACCCCTGGAAGTGAAGCAAGTGAGTGGTAGGGAGGAATTTTCGTACGAAATTTACTGGCAGACGAGTGAGGCTGATCTCAGCCTACATTCTTATGTAGTAAAAACGAAGAGTTTTGGCATGCGGAATGTGTTGATGTTGACGACCATGCAACCTCTATTGGGGAGTACCAAGGATGACGGCAAAAAGAAGCCAGGCTTGTATAAGCTTTACGACTTCACAAAAGGTGGCACCGATATCATCGACCAAAGGATGAGTAAGTTCACATGCAAAGCGAAGTCCCCACGGTGGACAACTACTGCGTTTTCTTATTTTTTGGATACTTGCCGCGTCAATGCATCTACAGTTTTAGTACTAAACGAAGGGACTGATCCACGCAAGCGAAAATCCTTCGACTTCGGTTGGGAACTTGCCATGGAACTCGTGAAGCCATTCATAAAGTCGCGATCTCTCCAGGGCCTGAACTATCACACCATACATAAGATTGAAGCAGTAATAGGGAAACAACCTTCAACAACAACTCCAAGCGGCAGAAGGGCCACTCTGCCCCAACTATCGTCGACACGCTATTCTGGGAGAAGGTGCCAAAGCCAGAAAAAATAAACTACCAAGAAACCGTGGCCAATGTCAGTGCTGTGAAAAGCCTTTATGCCCTGCACATTCCATACGAGTATGTCAAGCTTGCTTTTGCGCAGAATAAACTATTTGAATGATTGCGGTTTTATAAACATTGGCTTCAACCACAGCCTAAATAAAACGCGGAGCTCAATGAAAGATTACCTTTTTTCCTTTCATTAGACAGATAGCTATTTTTACGCTGATTCAACATATCAAGACGTTGAATACTTGTAAACATGCGCGGTTTTGCAATTAGATTGCTTATCAAAATCATCTATCTTTTTTTGTATAAAAAGTGGGTCATGAAACTAATCGTAATACTCGATGTAAAATTCAGCATTTTTATATGCTGAAACAGTATTGTATTCATATTTTATTAATCCATTTTCTATTTAGAAAATATCAATATAATGCGGTTTGAACATAGCTGAATTTTAGCACGGATACAACGACTGATTTTATGACTTTTATACAAACAAGGACAGAAGAGAAGTAATCTAATTGCAAACCCGCGCATGTTTACATCGTCTTGCAATGTTAAATCCACGTCGAAATTTCAATGTGCCTCATTGCACATTCCTAAATATTTCTGAACTTGTGTGTACATAACCTGACAGAACACAGGTTGCTTTACCATTGAATCAAGTTGAAAAACGTTGCTGCAAGAGCCTTGTGCCAATTGCTGCAGTCCGGTATTACTGTAACCAAATCAAAAATACTTATAAATAAATATTGAAATATTGATGAAATACTTATCAATATTTTGCTGCCAAACTGACATTTTTATCGCATAACCGCCCATTAGGCACCTAATTTTTTGTAAAGTATTTCTCCAGGTTCACAATGATTTGACGCATGATAAATACTACTTTGAATAAATCTAAATATTGTTTGGATTTTAGTGTGTGACGTATGAATCTTAGAGAGCTTATTGAATCCACAAGAAAATGACCCGAGGCATTACAGATTTTCCTTTTGACGAAAAGCGTTGTGACGTTCGGTTAATTAATGAACCGTAACTGTTTTATTTTGAATTTCTTTCTGACTTCTGTTTACGTAGACTAGAGCATCATCGACTTTATCAGGTAATCTTACTACTAGTACTAGCCTTGTATGTAGCCGAGTTCACATTGAACTTACATTGAGAGACGCTATTGCAACTACAATACATTGCATTTAAACCGCGTTTTTTGTCGCATGATCTTCCATTCGTTTTGTGGATTACATAATAGTATTTGATAAACGCCACCCTGCTTCTTCAGCTGGTCTACATTTGTTAATAAAGCGTAGGAGTTGCTGTTCTTGGAACCGAGGTCACAAGATCATAATCCAAATTGGTGTGACACGCGTTCAGAAATCTCATTACTGCATGTAATTGATGAAGCATTGTTCTTTTAGTCAAGGAGCGAGCTTATGTTTGAGCGTGGAAAAAGTTATTATTTTGCATGAAAAATATAGATTTAAATTGAGATTATGTAAAAAAAATTTAATCACAACATTGCAATGCATGTTCTTCATTACTCTACCAAAAAATAATGTGTAAACTCACGCTACAATTGCTTTAATCGCAAAATAATCCAAAAGTCATAAGTCACCTCAACATTTCAACGTCTATGAGCAGTTCTAAAATCCACATAGTTTTAATTTTCGGATATGCTCAGCGTGAATACTTTTACAAAGTGAATCCCAAAGTTTGAAACCGTACCTTAAAAAATAACAGAGATATCACTCCTAAAGCATAAGAAGAATCGACAGCCCCCTCCCCCCCCAAACTGGGCAAGACTCCAGGGAGCCCAACCTTGTAAGGGTTAAATATATTATCAGGATGAAAACACAACAGTTGTCACGACAAATATACTACGGTACTGAAATATACAAGCTTACTCACTCTTCTATCGCTTAAGTTTCATTTAAAGTAGGGGAAAAACTTTGACTTAGAAAACCTTATGCTTTATTTCAGTGACTCTACGTGAGTCTACGGTGTAGCTTCGATATGGATAAACGTTATGTGTTTGTATTAATTTTCTACCATGTACCGCGCCGGAATGTGAAGCGACGCTGAAATAAACTTGATTAATTGATTTATTTTTATTATCACAGTTTGCGTTTTAGTTTTCAAAGCGCTTTGCATGCTGCCGCATAATGTCATTGTTTGTCGCTCTATGATTAATTGTTCAAGTATTCACAAAAATAGAACCATTCAAGAGCGATGTTCTTCAATGTTGTGCATGTAAAAGTCTAAACTTAAGTGAAAGTATGTTATTGTCATACTCACACAGTGTGAAAATTGTCGACTTTACTTACTTGAACAATCGTCCACGAACAGTCGCGCTTAAAAAACGTACCCAGACAGTATCCTTTACTCAATTTATTTTACAACTTTTAAATGTCTTGATACGGCTGTGCAAACTTAATGATGGAATTGAGATGGAATGATGGAAGATTGTCTTCCATCCCTTTCTATTCTTGATATTTTCCAACTTCAATCCCAAAATGTACCTTCCATTCCATTTCATCCCCTTCCATTCCCTGTGTAAATACACCAAGTATGAAGTCATTTTGCGTGCATGGAGATTGACTTCCAGTCCACTCATTCTTTAACTACGCAAAATGTTTACAAATTTTTGCATTGTACAATGCAAAATCAAATCATTCGCTCAATAACCTTTAGCAACAGAAGAGCAAAACTTTCACTACTGTACCAAGATCTCGACATACTTCCTATCAGTAATTTGCATAAATTAGGTCTTTAAATTTAAAAACATGCTATTACCTGGCTACTTTGAACTTTATACTTTCAGGAAATTACTAAAGTACATTGCCATGGCACGAGCTTCTCAAAAAAATAACTTTCACTTACGCAGTGTCAGCTCAAGAAAAGGTCAAAGCAGTTTGAAATTCTGAGGCTCTAAAATATGGAGTGATCTGCCTTCAGAAATAGTCGGCGCTATGAGTATAAAAACTTTCACGAAAAAACTTATTATATGAATAAACTTTGTCTGCGACTGTTTTTATTGGCACAAACTTGATGACTGTTTCGCAAATTGTTTCGGACTGAACATTGTCGGTACTACGTATAGGCTAGGGACGGTACATTACGGGACGCGCAACTCCGTTGTTCCTTCAACATTAGAAGGGTCAATTGCCAATTTGACATTTTTTTACGCTTTACTGCTGGCTTGTTTTCAATTAAAAACCTTAAATTACTTTAAAACCAACTTCATTCTTCTTATATAATCCATAAAAACTAAAATATTTTGTAAATTACAAAAAAACGTAACCCTTCTAGTGTTGCGGATAAGCCAAAAGCGGATGAAGTTTCTCATCCCTATGATCTACAATCCCTAGTATAGGCTTACTATACTCACGAACTGGTGCTACGTACGACTTAACGGCTGTCATCTTGTTTAACTGTATTCAAGTCGGCCTATAAACTGACTGATTTTGTTAAACTATGAAGTTATAAACTATGATTAGCCCTACTTTTAGTGTTTATGCTTTGTCCTTAATGCTAGCAGCTAACAGTTCTTGTTTTTGCATATAGGTGTTTTTTTTCTTATACTACTTTTTTAGGGCATGATATTTTTTTTTGATTTACTTGACTGTCGTAGCAGTAAACAACCTTATGTTTTCATTTTTACGGAACTTAAGCTTATCTTGTTTCGACGTGATGCAGATGCTTGACATTTGTCCTATTGAAAACATGGGAAGCAGCTGACTCGATGACTGATATAGTCTTTCGCTGTTTCCTGTCTGTTGTGGAATTGTTATGGTGCTATTTTATTCGCATTGTTTATATGTTTGTACCGTATATTATTCTTGCAACAGACGAAATAAAAGGTTTCTCTCTATCTCTCTCTCTCATGGCAACAACAACACTTTCAAAATATCGAAGATACTACTAGTAATAATATTAATGGAAATAATAAGTTTTTGATAAAGTTGTATTCACTGCAGCCTACGTTGCTTTCAGCGCTGTAACCTACGAAGCAGACAGTGTCAGTGCTATACGAAGTAAACAATGTCTGTGCAGCCGTATATAAGCGCAGACGAGTGCATTGATAAGATCAATTATTCCAATTTTGATCTGCTGGCTGGTCCTCACACCTGTCTGCTGTCTGGTCCTCAAAGCAGTGATGATGAGAAGAATTAGCAGAATACAGTTACAATATATAATAGAGTATTGTATTCAAACCACAGAATGACAATCACCTAACTGTGTTATAACAATACAGGGTGAAGACAATTGTCGTAAAGGTTGTAACAACATAAAAAATTACATAATAAGACACATAGGCAATGGAATAACAGTATGATTCGTTGGCAAAGCACAAAGTGATTGGGCACACTTCTCACAAACACAAGCCACAAACACAAGGCACTTTAACACAAGCCACAAACTAGGTACCGGTAAGTCATACACAGTGTAATGTTGCGATAAGCCTCGCCTTCGAGGATGATGGCTCTCGCAATAAACAATCGCCGTTAGGTTTGAATGTCTTGCGAAGACGCCTGTGCATGAGTTGGTTAGCGCGGACTTGATGGCGCACACTCATCACGCACACATAAACTTGACAAAGCCATCAGCTTTATCCAATGGCAAGGCAAGCCAAGACGATTGGAGTTGGTGGCATGCTGCAGCCTTCATCCGCCTTCACAGTCGTTCTTGGCTGGCTTCATCCGCCTGTTCCGCTTTGGGGACTTGGGTACTTTGGACTACATTTTGTCTGGCCTCTACCTTTCGACCAACCTGGCATAGGTGACCCTTCTAGGAGTACTTAGCTCCCGCCAGTACTGCTCTACAGGTCACCGAGGCACGGAAACTCTCGCACCACGTTAAGGTATAGTAGTCCGAGGAGAGAGCTCTACACATTCACTCTACTCTACACATTCTACTCTACACATTCACATATTGATTTAGTGTAAACGATACTGCTTTACAGTTATGCGAACAGTTATGAGGGTGATACAAAAAGGCATCTAATCATCAACGAACAGTTAAATATAACTTTAGTCTATGAAATTTAGCGACTCCTTTCTTGTCGAATAAACTTCATAAATAAATGAGAACTTGTTGTTTGACCAGCAACGTAGCTAGAGAGAAAACTTCGGGGAGGAAAAAAAACAAATCAGTGGAAAGCAGACACAGCTTTTACCATGAACAGCAATTATTATTTTCGTGGCTACGGTGTTTTAGAAAACTGCCATGCCATTCCACTAATATAGCAAGTAACTAACACACAAAGACTCTGTGTGACGAAATAACGGTACAATTTGTGAATAAAAAAGGGAAAAATCTGAAGAGTTCCACTGAGGTTGAGCTCCAACAGGAGTGTCAACTTCAAGGCGAATATTTTTGGTCGTAATAAAGTTTTAGGTTAAACGTCATTCATCATAAAATCCAATTCATTAAAATGTTACTATAGTAAAAAAAACAGTTCTTTTTGGGGTGCAAGACATTGGAGAAATTTTTTTTGGGGGGGCGATTACTCTCGCAAACCTTTCCGTGGCCACGCCCCAGGTATTGACGTTGATATCGTAGAAATCAGTGATGTAGCAAGAAAAGCAATTGCAAAAATAATTTGTTGAATGACAGATATTTTTAAATTTCTGGTAAAGACATGGAATTCAGAAAGATTTGAAGAATCTGGTAAAAATCTGAACCGCTATTGATAACAATATACAAGCATATTTGACATTCTAAACTCTAAATATACCGGTCACAAAACCAAAAAGAACAATAACGGTTGCGTAACGCTCTGGGAGAATAGCGTAAATAAAAGCGAATAAGCAAGATGCTAAATATGCTACTTCAAAGGCTAAGATAGTAAATGCATGACAGTATGAATTCAACAGCTTAAAAAGGTACTCTGATATAACAATTTCTTCAGGGTTAAATCCCCATATATAATAAATGAGCATAATTTGACATCTCAACATAGCGTAGCTAATTTCAGAGCTGTAAAAGTTTATCATGCATTGGCCAATCCTGCAACATGCGTTGAAGACTGTATAAGCTACCAGGCTATCAAGCAGTTGATATGTCATTGTTTTTGATTGTGACATACGCGTTAAACATCGAAGCAGCAACGAAGATCGGTTTTTGTAGATCCAATAGGTCGTCCATAAGCTATGTAAACAATAAAACTGAGACGATTTCGCAAATCCAACCCACAAATTAGAAGAAAGCCCAATGATGCAGGACAACTCTATCTCCATACCTGAAACCAAAAGATTTTAGTTAGTTGCAAACGTATAGGAACCTATTTTCAGGAATGAAATCGAGGGACCTAGCTACCAGGCTTGGGGGCAATCGCCCCCCTAAAATTTTATCTTGTCTTCCCTCTCAGAAAAATGTTTTAATACTCTTACAAAGTTTTAAAACTATTATAATTTATATTTATAATGATGTTTACCCCTCCAACAGTTGCTTTTGCTTCTCTAAAATTGTCTTTCTAGTTACGTCACTGATGAAATTTAATAGCAGATTTCATTACGATTATTGGACGACGATTGGGATGGACGACAAGTGGCTCCTCGTGCCCCATCCTGTGAGTAACATCTGCACCCAAGCAGATGCCAAACGAAACTTGTCAACCAAGAGCCTCCACCAGGACGGCACAGCAGGCTGCAAGGGGCAATAGACAAGTTCAGACGCCCCACCATTCTGCAGCTCAACATAGAAGGCTTCACAACAAGCAAGATCAAAGTTGTGGAGCAGCTTGTCCATACCAACCGGGCACTCGTCATCCTCCTCCCAGAGACCCACTGCACCTCTGCAGATAGGCTAGCTATTTCCAACTACACACTAGCCGGGTCTACCTTAAGCAGGAAGCACGGCATTGCCACATTTGTGCATGAGAGCCTGAAGTGGACCTTTGTCGACCAATCTCCAACTGATGCCGAGATTGAGTGGGTGTGCATTTGTATCTCAGACTACAAAGTCGTCAACATCTACAAACCCCCACCCTCGCGAATGTTGCCACCATCTTTCCCAACGTTACCCTTCTCCAGTCTCTACGCTAGCGATTTCAACTGCCAGCACATCGACTGGGGATACAACAACACAAGCAGCGACGGAGAATTGCTGGCTGACTGGACCTCTACAAACCATCTTGCCCTCCTATTCAATCCAAAGGAACCAGCCAGTTTCCACTCCGGCCGCTGGGAAACAGGGACAAACCCTGGCTTGGCCTTCGCGAGTGTCGACAGCTCTCTTCCAGACAGACGTGTGCTTGAGAAGTTCCCGCGGTTCCAACACCGGTCGTCCTTCATCATCGCCCCAAAACTCGTGGCTCCTGTCCCGAGTTCACCGGTGAAGCGATGGAACTTCAAAAAAAGCCGATTGGAATCAATACAGCCTCTAGACCAGTGGTTCCCAACCTTTTTGTCCTGGTGACCCCCTTTAAAAAATTTCGTAGATACCGCGACCCCCACTTATATTCTTTCCTAAATGCAAGTATACTATTAACAAATAATAGGCTACAACAAAAGGCAGCACTAAAAATGTTTTTCTTGCATTTATTGACAAATCAATGCGATGGTTGACCTTGTAGGTCTGCAGCTAACCGTGAAATTCGAGGTTGCGTGCTGGACAGAGCCAGTCTCATGTCGTCTTCCACATCCATTCTATTTCTTTCCTTCGTTTTCATATGCAGAAGAGCTAAAAAACCACTCTCACTTAGATACGTCGTAGCGAAGGGCAGTAATACTTGAAAAGCCAGCTTAGAAATCTGTGGGTATGAATCATACATTTCACACCAAAATTGAGAAAGTGACTATGTATTGCTGGTTCGCAATTGCTAATTGCTCACTTAAATTAAACAACCAGCATTCCAGTCCCAGTTGAAAATATCTATCATTATGATTTCAAAAACACAAAGCTATTGCACTGATGTAATGTTCAAGTTCTCTCTTCCTCCTACACTACAAATAAATACTTAAACAGACCACAAACTACTAGCTCTAGGGCTAATCTCGTTGCTAGGATCTCATTGCGGTGTGTTTACATCACCCGCAACCGCTTCATTTCTGTTGAAACTACCGACATGAAATCCAGACCGCCACGAATCTCATTTCGGTCATCGCATGCAAACAGACTGCGAGTCTGGCAGACTAACCGAAACGGAAAATGTTCATTTCGGGCGCAATGAAACATCATGTAAACGTAGCCTGGCACATACTACTAGCGGTCCGGTACCGGTACCTCGTCCTACTTACATTCACTTTTGTTGTTGCATGAGCAACAGCTTCGCGACCCCCTATAAAATGCTCTGCGACCCCCTTGGGGGTCGCGACCCCCAGGTTGGGAACCACTGCTCTAGACCAATGAGTCTACTGCAAAGCTACCATCACCTGAAACATCTAACGCAGACGAGGCATACCAGGACTTCTGCAATGCCATAATAACTGCGGCAAAGGCCACAATACCACGTGGCCATTGAACCAGCTATACACCATGCTGGGACTCTGAGTGTGAGGACTCTGAGGACTCTGAGAACTCTGAGTGTGAGGCTCTCTATCGTTCCTACCTGAGCGCCACGCCTGGTGCTGCTTCTAACACCGCCGCCACCACCAGACTACTTGAGCGGCTGAACACAAAGAAGCTTGAGCGATGGAACGAAGCCGTCTAAACCATCGACTTCTCACACTCAAGCCGCAAAGCATGGAGTATCATCAACAACTCCAATGGACGCTCAGCAAACTCCCCTCGCCAATGCCCCGTTTCTGCCAATGCCATCGCTTCCCAGCTAGTGCAGAACGGGGCCTACAAGACAAAAGACCGTAAGACATCCCGCCTTGTTGCCAAGGAAGTATCTGCCCTGTGGCGAGTGAAAACACCACAAGAAGGAACAATCTCTGGAGATTTCACTCCAGAGGAATTCGCCACCGCCCTCCGCCTAGTGAAACCACACAAGTCTCCAGGGCCAGATAAGATCTGCCCTGAGCTTGTGCTCCATGCTGGATTGCTGGCCCTGCTCTAAAGTCCTGGTTACGTAGATTCCTCTCTTCCTACCTGCACCACCTCACAATACCAAAAATCTGGAGAAGAGCTTTAGTAGTTGCGATCCTTAAGCCTCACAAGCCACCAGAGGACCCAAAGAGTTATCGTCCGATATCCCTCCTCTGTGTTCCTTTCAAGATCTTCAAAAGACTGATCTATGCCCGCGTCAACCCAATCATCGATCCACTCCTTCCAAAAGAGCAAGCTGGGTTTCGGCGCGGAAAGTCCACCGTAGATCAGGTCACACTCTTGACTCATGTAATCGAGGATTGCTTTGAGGCAAAAAAGAAGGCCGGCAGTGTCTTTCTAGATCTCACAGCTGCCTATGACACCGTACGGCATCGCGGCCTTACTTGCAAGCTACTTCGCCTGCTTCTTGACCGACATATGGTCCATATGATTATGGAACTTGTCAGGAATCGAAGTTTCAGCCTTACCACCGGCAATCCACGGCGAAGCAGACTGAGACGCCTGAAAAACGGCGTCCCACATGGATCGGTCCTGGCTCCACTTCTTTTCAACATCTACACGCACGACCTGCCAACGACGGTCTCAGCAAAATACGTTTATACAGACGACTTGGAAATTCTCCATTCCACAAAGTCGTGGGAAAATCTAGAAGACACCTTGAGCCAGGACATGAAAACTCTCTCAGCTTACTTCCAGAACTGGCGACTGAAACTCAGCGAAACCAAAACTGCGGCAGCAGCTTTCCACCTACACAATCGAGAAGCTGATTGTGAGCTACATGTTAAGAACAATGGAAAACCTCTGTCCATCTGCCCCGAACCAAAGTACCTTGGGGTGAGGCTGGACAGCTCGCTCACGTACCGCCATCATTTGGTGTCACTGCGCAAGAAACTGAGATCCCGCGCTGCGCTACTCAAGCGCCTGGCAGGCTCCAGCTGGGGAGCGAGGGCTGATACTTTGCATACAGCAGCCTTAGCCCTTGTCTACTCTTCAGCAGAGTACTGTGCACTTGTCTGGTGCCGCAGTGCTCACTGCCATAACATCGACACTGCCATAAACAGCGCCCTGCGCACAGTGACCGGATGCCTGCGTCTCACACCATTGGACAATCTCCCCATTCTCGTTGGCATCCAACCCGCTGAGCTTCGTCGCGAAGAAGCCACTCTGTACCTCGGTCGACGGGCATTGGAGCCTAACCATCTTCTCCACCACAAGATCTCTGTTCTCCCAAACGAGCACCCCCGTCGACTGAAATCAAGACACCCATTCGTGCCAGCCGCTCAACTTCTGATCAACGAAGCTGATGAACACGACATCTCTGCGGCTAGTTGAGGGGACCATAAATGGAATTCTCAATGGAAGTCAAGCACCACCACTCCACCAGACTCCATTCGTTCATCTCCGACGCTGACACACGCCCCATCGGCCTTACACTACCAAGACAGGCATGGGTGCGCCTCAACCGTCTTCATACGGGCGTCGGGCTTTTCCGCTCAACCATGCACCAATGGGGAATGGCCTCTTCCTCCTCCTGTGAATGTGGTGCCGAGGAACAGACCGCAGACCACATCATCAATGACTGTACCATCTTCAAGCCACCTAACGGAGTGGAAGGTCTGCGCGTCATGGATGATGAAACCAAAGACTGGCTGCTCTCTAGCAGCCTTCCAGTGTAGTCCTGGAACATCGTGAATCTGGGGTGGTAAAAGGATAGACCCCCGGCCCCAGAGGCTCACATGACGACGACGATTAGGATTAGAAAATTCTCCTGCTGCAATCAAATCTCGTAATTTTTAAATGGTGACCACACATTTCAATACCTGTTTGAAAAGATTAATTCTACAAGCAGAGAATTCAAGTAAGTTAGTGTTGAAAGAGATTCTTTGCATTTAGACTGTCATAGGCTATTGTGCTGGCGTAAACTATAAGCTACTCATTCTTGTTATTAATACAACTATTTTTACTTGCTGATGATCGAAGTGAATTTTGTAAGCAAATTTTATTAAACTTTGCAAACCCACCTTGTAAGAAAGGAAAGTAATGTATCTTCATATATTCAAGCAAGAAATTGGTTAAAACTACGAAGATGGAGGCAATTATGAAGTCCATGTCGCTGTTGTCCAAGAGTTGCAGAAGTTATCGACGTGGTGTCTTGTTTTCAATTTTTTCAAAATAATAAGTTACCTTAATTGAGTTAAATAAGCTTTTGAACTGCATAGAGTGCATGGTGTCACATGAGGCATTTTTTCAGTCAGGGGTGTCCAACCTTTTTGGCCAAAGGGCCACATGCGGTTAACGAATGATTGCGCGGGCCACTTGAGTGTTTATTGCTAATTTGTAATCTCAGAAACGGCTATGTTATAATTTTTATTTAAAACCCTCACACCAAAATTTTAATCTTCAAAATGTATAATTTTTTTTTTACAATTATAAGAACAATGAACATATACCAAGATATAGTAAAGTCGACAAGTCACACGTCGACATTTCAATGTGAAGTTTGGCACTGTTTTTCTCTAAGAAGTTTGGCAATATTCGATGAGATGTATACGATGTAGCAATGCGAAGCGAGTTTTCCATATGGCTGTCAGCATTAGTGATCTCACAGGGGATTTGACCCCAAACAGCCACCTCATCTGGTCCAGATCGGGTACAGATCTGACCAGACTCGACCAGATAAAGTGGCTGTGTGGGACATGGTTCATCCGCGAAAAAACTTGCTCGCACAAGTAAGTGCTACCGAATAATGAGGTCAGGAAAACTTCTAATCTGTGAATCTTCTGATGTTTTTCTTTAGAGACATACTTTTCATATCACTGCAGAGTGCAGAAAATATTTCACTGCTAAATGCGTTTTGCGCGAGTCTCTGATATCAAGATGCACCTCAATAAAGCAAGAAATATTACTGACTGACTAACTCTTAATTCTTCAAGCACGAGTACGATTGTGTGGAAAGGATGTGGACATACAATGTGCATTGTGATGCAATAAAATTAACTTGAACAGTTGTGCATCCCTGCACAAGACACTTTAGAGCAGGAGTTTTTAACCTGGGGTTTGCAACCCGTGTGAGGGTGGCGAGCCGTTTTTAGGAGGGTCGCAAGGCGCCTGAAAATTCAGTATGTTGTTTTCAATTATGTTTTGCCAGAAAAGATTAAAAACTGTGTTTTTTTCGCAATCGACCATTCCTCGACCTGAGATTATTCTATTGTTCAAGCTTTCAGACGTTGCAAAGGCTTTAACAATAGGCAAGCATTCGATATTTTTCACCAAGTTCTTGTGCGTTACTTCAAGCAGACTAAAGTTAATCAGTAACCACGCTATGGCAGAAAAGCAAGATTATTTGGAATCCTATGCAAAATATAGATTTCTCAGTATCGTTTCCAATGGCATTGAACAAATTTAGTGTCGGCTATTTTGTTTGAAAGTTCTTTCAGCAACAAGTGCACGCATTGACAAGCTTATAATTGTTAAAAATATGCAGCACCAACCATCTCACTGCAACTGATTTGAATAAATCCATAAAGGATTGCAATAAATTCAAACGGTGAAAATGCGAAAATGTAGATCATTCTAATTTTTTTCTCCTATTGCCTAATCTAAACCAAGCGTGATACAAAATGGAAATAATAATCGGAGGAAATGTAATAAAACCCGTAATAACATCGCAAAAGGCGTTTTTGATTTCAGATGTTTACATTGAAACAGCAAACCTAAACATGAATCTGAATCTCGGCATGAATCAAATTTGGTTAAATTTTGCATTAAATATGCTTTTGTTGAATATTTTTATGGGGGTCGCGAGGCTATGTTGATTGCTGTGAAGAGATCGCGGTAAAAAAAGGTTGAAACCCCTGCTTAGAGCAATAGACAAAAAATGCAAACAATTTTTGTTTTGTTTGTTTATGTTTATCCTGCATTGCGGGAAAGCGGACTTGAGCGCTATGCATCGTGTACGCCTTCCGACGTACACCTGACCCACGCTGCAGCCGACGGCAATGTCTGTTTCCGGTTGTCTACTCTTAAATTTGGTACTACCCATTACTCGAAATCGATCACTGGGTAGAGGCAATTATCGTAAAGTTTCTTGCCCATAGAAACAAGAGCAAGTGCGGGTGGCTGGAGTCGAACATGCAGGCTCTCGACTGCGAGTCCAACGCGCTAACCACTCGGCCACTGCTAATTTTTCGGAATGCAAGTTTGCCATAAATTACGTACGCGATTAAGTTGATAATATAAGCCATTTCGAAAAATACTGCGCGGGCCACTCAGAACTTTCTTGTGAGCCACGGGTTGGACAGCCTTGTTTTAAGTGAAACGAAACAGCAAAGATCGTAAACACACATGGAAATCTATCAGTCTACAGTACATTCTGACATTTAACCCTTTGCAGGTTGGGGGGGGGCTGTCAATTCAACTTTTTTGTATCAACAGTTGTATCTCTAAAACCACTGAGGCTGCGACTACGAGATTTCTTGACTTTTCCTAACTTTTATTCACCTCTATTGAGCTGAAATTTTGAGCGAATAAAGGTTATAAATTGAGAGATATAAGGCATTTCTCAGCACATCCTCTGAAATATTTCATATTCTATTGTTCAAAATTTTCCCACCAGCTGGACGAAAGCAAATAATTTGGCCCATGTCTCGTTAATCAAATGATTTAAATTGAGATTATGTAAAAAAACATTAATCACAACATTGCAATGCATGTTTTTCATTACTCTATCAAAAAATACCAAATAATTCAAACGTCATAAGTCACATCAACATTTCAACGTATATAAGCAGTTCTAAAATTTACATAGTTTTAATTTTCGGATATGCTCTGCGTGAATAGTTTTACAAAGTGAATCCCAAATTTTGAAACCGTGCCTTAAAAAATAACAGAGATATCACTCCTAAAGCATAAGAAGAATCGACAGCCCCCCCCCAAACTGAGCAAGACTCCATAGAGCCCAACCGCCTAAGGGTTAAAGTTGAATATATTTTAGAACCAACATAACTAACAAACGATAATCTAAGCCAACCCCTATAAAATGTCAGTAATGCCTGTGTGTCAAAGAACTACTGCACTAAGCAAACGGAAAGCAATAAAAACAAGTTATAGTCCTACCCTGAACTGTAGCTGACTTCGAAAAAGAACTACAACGTTTATATACGTTTCGCGAGATATTTCATTGCTAGCCTAATTTTGACATTTACCTTAGTTTTGACAATAAACTTTCAAATCTTGGTGACATTTCCGAAAGTCGGTTCTTTCACTTCGTATTAAACTTCGATAGCTCAAAACTATCTTTTGTAACAACTGTTTGAACCAAACAAAGCTACACAATGAATTCGGAAAGCTGACAATGTTTGCTTTATTATAGGCCATATAGTAAAATCCCCAACAAGATTGCGCAATCACAGAAACAGTATCTGTTTCCAAAGCGCAAACAAAGCGAGGTTTCAAATTAGAGATGTTTAAATTTTCTTAAATCCGATGTAGGCCTACTGTACATGCATGCGAAATGGTGACGCCAAAGTATTTGCTAGGGAAAATTTAGCTGAAAGACTCTGAAGTGGCCATGTTTAATGATTGAAACAGTTTGGTGAGATATTTTGTACGCATATGAAAGAAAATATCTTCTCTGTGATAATATGACCGGCTGCTTGCGCTCATGACAGAGCCACACTTTAAGGCCAAGTGAACTACTAATTACTGAATTTAACTCCAACGTTGGCTGGGTACTTTACAGTAAACTTCGCATTCTGTTTTTTGTACCGGTGAAGGCTTCGCGGGATGTTGTTGCAACCAGGCGCGGATTTATGGGGGAGGCCCAGGGGGCCCGGGCCGCGAATTTTTTTTCCCACGAGATTTTTGTCTCATTTGCATATTTTGGTAAAAGTTTGTATTAAAACCGTGTGAATGCAACGTTTTCTCGTTGGCACGGTTGGCTCAGTGGTTTCCTCCTCTGCTTAATGATGGTGAGAACGAGGGTTCGACGCCCGTCGAAGTCAAACTTTTTTTTTCTTTAAATTAATTTTTGCGGTGCACAAGAGCTTTTCAAAAAAGTAGGGTTAGGGAAAGCTTATATTTTATTATCATTGCAGAATTTCATTGGCAAATAGTTATTTCGCAATCTGAATCAACCATGGCGTACTTAACAGAGGCCAAACCAACGTGCGTGCTGGAGTCTAAACTGGAGGCGAACATTTTCATTGACATATTGCATTGCAAACACAGTATATTTAAACCTAAAACGATTACAATGAAAATTTTGCTTTCAAATTTCAAAATGTAAAATACATTTTCATCTATGGCATTTCATATGCTTGACATAGTCTATTCCAATGAATAGTTGTTCCCGTGTGTGTTACAATAATAAAAATAATTACAGTAGATGTGTAAGGTTTTAACTTTGAAGTTATTATTTTGTATTGAGCTGATTCACAAAAATACAATGTACCTACATGGTCAAAACTACTACATGAAAGGACTGTGGCCAGTAGCGCAACCAGGATTTTAGTAAAGTGGGGGCGGGGGCTAAACCAAGCCCCCTGGTTGCGCAACTAATGTGGTGCTACTTTAGTTCAGATAATGAACGAAAAAATTATCTGTTACGACAACTTTAAATAATATCAGTGCAAGGACTTCTCAGGAATGAAAATGGACATTTAAAGAAGTTCTATAACTGTCCTTACAGAAGTCTCAACAACAAAGAAAAACAAACAAAAACAAGTTTTTAATGCATATATAAGTTTTAAATCTTTTGTTTTACTTCCTTTTCTGATACAGGTGAAAATAGACAACAATAATTTTCAAACATAATATTGGCCAATGTAGCTGCATACTTTTTGTTCACAGATAACTGGTATTGATCTGATATAGAGTGAAAAACACGACATAACGAGGGTCTGCAACAGTGGTTAACAACTTCATGAAACATGATATAACCATAAAGTACCCATTGGCAAACTGTGTCACCTGGTATATGCATATTATATATGGTATATTTCTCTTCAGGATTTCGAGGTAAACGAAAAGTTGTTTCTTTGTTTGCCTCATCATAATTTCCATGGCAATTAGTCACACAACATTTTCTACCCATCTTAATTAAATATCAAATAACCTCTTAACATACTTTGAAATATACATGAAAATGAAGATGTAATGAAAACTATGCCTGCACTAACTATAGGCTACACTTTGCAATGGCACAAGTTTGACAAAATTAAGGTCACAAATGATGCTTTGAGACCGCATGAACTGACCAAATTCAACTTATCAAACTTTAAGCAGCACAATTTAAATGCACAGTTTTTATAAGAACAATCTAAACATGGAACGTTTTGCTTTTTTTTTAAAAAACTTTGCTGGTCTCAAAATTGGAGACTAAATTTTTATTAATGCACACAAACTTAAAAGCGTTTGTTAGACTATTCCTTCTTATACCACATTAGACTATTCCTATTTATACTACATGCACAGTATAGAACAATCGGGTATTTTAGACTGCAACAAAATTTTAAAACCAGGTTTGAAAATGAGAGTGTCTCTTAATTCCTGGGTGCCTTCATGCCACATTTTTGCTGTACTGTTCTACAGTGTAGAAAAGTATTAGCCTGCACAAGTCTAGCCAGACTAAGCAATTATTTTTCTAAGGTAGAATTTCAAAATGCTGCCTAGGATTTCTAGATTTGTCTGAGCCATGGTGACCTTAAAATACTGACCATGCAAGCAATTTTAGGCTCAAGAGCTGAAGGCTGACCCTGCAATCATGCGTTTAATATACTACACCTCTACTAAAAATAAAAACAGCTACACCAATTTGGAAAAAAAAACAAAGCTAGCCTCAACAATTCCCATCATTCTCAAAGGTACCGTACAGTAGCCTAAGTTACTTTTCACACAATTTCATAACACTTCTGGGTGTGCCCTCAAGTAGCCTAACATTATTTTACCAAAACTGACGCGGCTACCGGCATTCGCTAGCTAGCCTTCAGCCTCGGTACTCAATATTTGTTTGCATGGCCAGTATTTCAATAAATCAACATTTCATTTATCCAAATATCCTACCCTAAATAACATTTCAACAGCAAGCACCTTCAAAACTACCGCAAAACCTAATTCAATTATTGAACACAATATCAGTGTTGCCAGAAGTTTAAAACAATTAACTTTTTAAATGAAATGCCATGAAAAGGAGTGCAATTTTCAAAACAAAGCTGAGTAAAATTAAAAATTTGTTCAATATATACATTATAAAAACCGCAGATAAAGCTGCTAAATGAAACGTTTAGTAAAGTTTCATCACATAGGATTATTATTAAAATTGAAAGAAAAAAAAAAGTATTTTAAAAACTAAGACTTTTCTGCGTTTTTGAAAAGTAAAGATAGTTCTTGTAGATTTTTCCTGTTCAAAGAAGGGTATGTTAAAACAATTGTGCAAATTCAATAACAGAACAACGGGACAGTAGGCTACCGATTAAAGCACACAGATGTCTGTTGGGGTTTTCACACCTGGCAACTCTGCATCGTTTTAGTATGGTTGCGCAAATGGCGAATGAATATACAATTAAAAATTGATTTTCTAGCAAACTTTTTCATATAAGATAAATATTTAAGGTGAAAAACGTTCACTTCAACTTTTTATACATAACTTTTCAATATGGTATGTCAAAGTCATGAAAACATGTTCGCCTCCAGTTTAGACTCCAGCACGCACGATGACATGGCCTCTGTTGAGTACGTCATGGAATCAACCAATCTCTCAAAACACTTTCGGAAAATCTTACTTTTAGAGTGATTAAAATCAATGAGACAGAAATGTCGTGGGAAAAAAAATTTCGCGCCCGGGCCCCCCCGGAAATTTTTGAGAGGAATTGTTGAAATTGTATGTTTCCGCATCAAATGGTTTGATATGCTTCTAAACAGCTGATATTAGTCCTACGGCGGACTTAACTTATCCTGGGGGGGCGGGAGGATAATTTTTTGTTATTGTTATGGTTGAAATTATTCATCGATCAGACTCCGTTATTTTCTTTCATACAACTTCAAATACATTTTAATAGCATCATTTGTTGGAGCTGACTCAGCTGAAACCAACGCTGAACCAAATGACGTCAGTTAAAACAGTCTGAAACCTTGAATGGTTCATTTATAGTTTTTAGTCTTCATTATAATTTCAATCCATTACCGTAGATAGGCCTGCAAACATACAAATATCCAATTGTTCATGGACACTGCATACAGGGTTTTAAACCAGATTTCAAGTTCACTTTGCATGCTTAGCAATTTTTATTCAAGCAAAATTTATTTTTTAAACATTCACAATTGATGAAAATGGCTGTTTTAATGTCTATTTCAGTGATTCTCAACCGGGGTCCGTGAAAGTTTTCGAGTTTGCAGCATGATTGATAAATTACGAAATTTAAAAATTGGTTGGTTGTGCTTTATTTGTGTATTACCGTGATTTTCAAACTGTACTTCCAACGAACTTGTGCGATGTCCTTTGAAAGTAGGTTTGCACAAAGGATTGGTTTCTTAATCGAAAAAATATCATATAAATGAATTAATTTTTTAATAAAGCTTTGTTCAACTTAATTCTTTTGAGACAGCAGTCTATTGATCAATGCTTAACTTAGAAACGTTAGTCAGCAGTCTATCACCACTCACAGTTTTGCAATGACAAAGATTATAACGAATTAATATTGATTAGAAATGAAAAAGGGGAGAAATTGTTTGTAACGGTTGCAAAATTCTATTGATTTTTGATAAAAAATTATTGAAAAACCACAAATCAACATATAGATTACCGGTACTGATTTTTGATGCTGTATGCCAACATTAAGCTCATAACATAACTTCGTTAATGTCATCAGCCGTCATAAGTGCGTTGCGAGTTCAGCAAATTTTTCTAAGTGTGTCGCTTCGAAACTTATGAAACATTTGATTCCATTATAGGAAAAGCGATATACCAAAATTTCAAATAAAATTTTTTTAAGGGTCCGTGACTGCTTCGAAGGTATCAAAGGGGTCCGCCAAAACAAAAAGGTTGAGAACCCCTGGACTCTATTTTATAGCATATCGTATGTCGTAGTATCATTGTTCATATCTGTTTTTTGGCCCCCCCCCCCGAAAAAAACTCCTAGATCCGCGCCTGGTTGCAACCACCAAAGCATGTGTAGCATCAATGTTTTGGAAACGTTACGACGAAATGTGGCCTGAAGCGTGCTGGACGGCAGTATAATGGCATCTGGGCTGGAGGCCAAACGCTGCCATACAAGATGAGGCCTGAAAGGATTGTCATATTGGTAGTTTTAACGCAAAGTTTCCCAAATCTATGTGCTATTATAGCGAAGTCCACGCCCGAAGCAAGCAAGCATTCCGTTTTACAGCCCCCATGCCCATTTCTAAAAAATTAGTTTGTTGATATTGCTTTAAGACTGGCCATTTTTGGTACAGACGACGATGACATCAAACAAAAGTTGCCTTTCTCAATTGGTATCTAAATTTATTTTGTCTCATTAGCTTACCAACAAGAAATGATGGTAAGGCATAATATATATCGATATCATGACAGCTCAGTTGGTCCACCCCGATAGCTCATTAGGGTAGCGCGTGCCTTTGTGAACGAAGAAGTTTCAAGATCAAGCGTCGCTGGTTCGACTCTCGGGGTGTGCGCTTGAGCAATGCATTCTAAAGACTGTTCTCCATTTAGCCGCCCATAATGGATTGAATAATTATGCTGAAGCACTATGCCGAAGTAAAATGTGACCAACCAAGTCGCATCTCCAGAAACCCGGAATGGTTTACTCAATGTAGCTTACATCCAATTAAACCTTTACTTTACATGCTGAAAGGTGAATAGGTGCGACTGTACTTTGTAGAACAAGTTGCATGTGGAAATCCATCGACTACATGCTGGCGGTGAGCTGAAGCCATTTTTGGTCGTTTCAGCAAAACAACGAGTATTGAACAACTTAATTTGTTCAATCCAGGTTAATAGAATAATACATGTAAGCGTTCATAAAGTGCAAAGCAAAATCCAATTTTAAAGTAATCACATGTTCCAAATTTTCATAACAGAAGGAAAACGAAATATTACCTATGCATTTGCAACAACAAAAATAAAGACAAATTACAAATATGAAACACAAAATTTTTTAACCTGTTTAACCCTAAAAGTGTGATCATCGGAAAGGCTTATTCAAATAGAAAACGATTCGATTTGAATTTAAGACTCTATTTTAATAAGCACCTTTCATTGATCCCGCTTTTAGGGTGAAACAAGCTGTACAAGCTTTAGACAGTAATAACTATATTTGATGTAATTTGCTCTGCTTGGCTTTTTTGATTGGCGTTGAGCACTTTTTGTAGTATTAATAGTACGTAACGTTTAATTTTTAATGACATGTTTAATATCGATTACTTACGATGACGATACGATGACTTGGATTACAATCTAGCCTGAGTCGGGGTGCTCAGGATGGTGCCGGCAAATTAAAGCTAAGTGAATGGGAAAGCAAGGAAGCCTTCGTGTCCATCTTCAATCAGACCATTGAATGCCTTTGACAAAATATACACAATCACATTCTCTCTGTAGAACCGATGTTGTGCACGGCTCCCACCTGTCGCTATACGCACGCAGCCAAGTTAGTCCAAGTTATGATTCACAAATAGAACAAGGTCTTGTTTATAGAATTTCAAGAGCATGACCACGCAATAAAGCAATAACGCAAAATTTGCAGTAGTTTATCCATAAACGATTCGATAAAGTATTAACAGAGGGACATACACACATACTCCATATTTCATAGCAGTAATAATATTTTCTGGTAGAGTAGCATAATAAGCAAGAAAGAAACCTGCTACCAAACATGCAACTTGAAAGGCTAAGGCAGGTATTATTCCAAAATACCAAATTTTAAAACTAAAAAAAATTCTGACCAACAAATCAAACTGAGAGCGGGACGGGTTAAAAAGTAATCCAATACTACTACAAGCCTCGAAATAACGTAAATCATTTCAAAGCTGTACCACTCTATTATCCATTTGCCTATGTTTTCACATTGGATGAAAACCAAGTAAGCTATCATAGCATCAATTATAAGACAAGTCACAATTGATCTTGAAATAATGCCTGCAATTACAACGTGGGTCACTATTGTGCGGTTGAAGATCAGGGAAAGAACTGCAAGCAAAGTTGGCAGGTAGTAAACATAAGATGACTCCATGTATGCAATTAACAAATTGATTGCCATCCCAACAAATAAAGCAATTTCATGTTCCATTTCCTGAAATCATATTGCAAATAACTTAGGCTATTAAGTTTTATTTTTAACCATTAAAGCAAACAAAATTAGAATACTTGCCCTAACAGGATTCTATCAAAAGGTATAAGCAACAGAAGGCGTACGTTAGAGCGTGCTAAAGACAGAAATGATTCAATAAATACAAAGATTTGGATCGTTTGAAAATTGTAGCCCTATCCAATTATTTTAACACATTTCTATTTTTGAACTATAGCGTACATTTCCGAACAAGCACAACTTATCAATGCTCTAAAACATTAGACCAGGGCTACTCAACTAGTGGACCGCGGTCCGAATCCGGACCTTCTGGGTGTTGATGGTGGACCTCGGGCTTCTGAAAGAATAACATCATTGCCACGTTTCAGGACCTTTTTAAACAGATTTCTACTGGTAGGAAACAAAATTTTCTGTAATTATCTTACAGTCGTGGCCAAAAGTTTAAGACCAGACTTGATTTATGACGTTTTTTCTTATTACGTCATAATACTGCATCAGATGTTGTTTCAGTTGCATCATCTTTATTCTGGGTCGAAATCTGATACAATCAGTCATTATTTAGCAAATATCAATTGAACATTAGCCAGTAGAGCTTACTTTTCTGTATTATTTATCTGCCTAAAATGGGTAAAATGTGCTCTCTTTCGGAGGTTCAGCGATGTCAAATTGTTGTTCTCCACAGGGAAGGCTACACAGAACGTCAAATTGGTGATTGGCGAACGTCAAATTTATGCAAGATAGAGCCCCATGCCATCGTTCAAAGATAGTAGCAGAGTTTTTTAGGGCCAAGAAAATTACTCTTCTGCAGTGGCCGGGGAACAGTCCAGATCTTAACCCTATCGAAAACTTTTGGACTTTTCTCAAGAACAAAGTTGCTGAAAAACATCCCTCGGGTATTCCTTCCCTAATTGAAGCAATCAAATTAGTCTGGATCCGTGAAATTCCTGAAGACATTTGCAAAAATTTAATCGAAAGTATGCCCAGAAGAATCAAGGCCATCATCAAAGCGAACGGAGGACACACCAAATATTAAAAAATTGCGTTTTTGGTGCAAAATACAATATAAAGGCTTATTACTTTGTTTTACTGATTACTGATTAACCATCTTTGAACCTAATATAACTTAACCTAAAATTCTGTGTAGGCTACTGCATATCTTTTATTGAAAACTGTCAAATAGTTTCAATTCTTTGTTGAACCTATCTCTACACTCAGGGCCGGATTTAGCTGATGGGGGGCCGGGGCACTTTAAGATCGGGGGGCCCCCGTGCAAAAATTTTTTTCAAGCCTACGGCGCAAAAAAACACCTCTACGTCTACAGTAGCATTAATCCAGCACTGCACAGCATTTTGCAGAAACTTTAAAAGCTGAAAGGAAATAAAAATAACACAAAATTGTATTTTTTCCAAGCAGGGGGCCCTTCAAAAGTCAGGGGGCCAGGGGCACCTGCCCCCTCTGCCCCCCCTAAATCCGGGCCTGTCTACACTTAAAGCACATCTGAAAATGGATAAGCAACCATTTGGATAACTCTGGTAACTTTGGACCGCGATAACTCTTGGACCGTTCCACCGATTAAGCATACTGTGTATTCTCTCATTTTGCGATATGGCAATTACAGTATTATTACTATTAAATGTTTATAGAACACAATACAAGATCACTTCGCAATGCAAACGTTTAGTGAGCTCTACAATCTGATATTCTCATGCATTTAGTTTCATTTTAAATGCATCACGAAAGGAAATGATTTGACATTTGAATCGAAATTTTTCACTTATAAATCTATTCAAAATGATAAGAAACAAAAACTAAATAAAAAATTTAAGCTTGAAACGGATAGATGCATTTTCGAAATATTTTTTTTCAAACAGCCCCACTGAATGAACTACACAAGTTTATGTTTTGTTGAAAATCGTATCTAGCACGTCAATTTAAAAGCAGTTTTTCAAGATGTTTTCACTGGTGGCTTTTATTTGTCGTAGTAGGCTATAGGCTACCTGAGTCTTGACGATAAACTTTTAATTCCTGGTGTTTTTTAGAACCTTTGGACATTCAGAAAACTTTTAACTTCGAAACAAGCTCCAACGATTCACTGACAGACAACTCAGAGTAGGCTACTGTAAACTGTAATTGCTTGAACTACACAATGATCCAAGATAACTGACAAAGTTTACTTTATTCTTGTACATACAGGGAAATCACCGAAACTGTTTTCAAAGAAAAATAACCTTTTTGTATCTGCATAACAACGACATTGGTGTTGTTTTTGGAATTCACAATGACTCGTGTTATGGAATGCGGGTGATTTGGTAAGAAATCTTGTGTTAACGCTTAAGCCTACATTTCATTAGTTTTATTAGTTTGGTTTAAAACTAGACAATTAAAATATTTTAGTCACATGATTTGCAATAATTCTATTCAAAGACAACTATCAGAAGGCAAAATGTATGAAAAAAGCAGGGGTAGACCACCCAGAATTTGGACCAAATATATTAAAGACTAGACAGGATATGATTACAAAACTGCAACAAAACAATGTCATAACAGAGAAACTTGGCACTTCATCGCCTCCAAACAACTTTAGTAAGAACGGTAATATTCAGGTTGTTAGATTTGTTGATGTATCGTTGAAGTTGGCCATGTTTGGTGGTGCTAACGTCACACAAAAATTGCCTTTTGAATAGTTAGCTGAGAATGTTCTGCCTAGCTGGCTTAATGATTAACCATCCAGCTTTGAGAAGAAAAAAACGCCTAGATTTAGCAGCAATAGTATAAGGCATGACATAAGCTTCTTCTTCATCGTGTGTCACACGGCCGTAGCCCAGAGCATCACGTAAGCTCTTGCTCTGTTGTAGAACTCGGCCAAATCCTGTGCAGAGCATCTTGCTTTTAGAACAGGGCATTCAAGTAGATGTTGCATCGTTTGCTCCTGTCCGCATTTGCAACTTGTGCTCCCCATGGAATACCCCCAGTGTCCCATTAAAGTTTTGCACCTGCCAATGCCAGTTCTTAAGCGGTTGACATAAGCTAAGCCGACATTCTTACTGTGCAATAAAATGACAGACCCTTTTAGCTGAGAATGTTCTGCCTATAGCTGGCTTAATGGTTAACCATCCAGCTTCGAGAAGAAAAAAACGCCTAGATCTATAGCAGCAATAGTATAAGGCATGACATAAGCTAAGCCGACATCCTTACTAGGCAATAAAATGACAGACCCTTTAACATAGAAATTCAAAGACGATAAAGAAAAAAAGCAACGAATTTTAGCAAACTTTATGTATTTTTGATTATTTTCAGGCAATTCAGTTCAATCTCACATAGCTGCAAAATCAATTTTCTTCTGTTATTGAGCTGCTGACTCGAAGACTTTGCCACTTCGCTGCTTCCTGTTGTCTGCTATAGCCTACTGCATCTGTAATCGCAGTGTACTGGATGTTGTCTCAATGGGCGCAAAATAAAACATTATTATTATATTGTTAGAAGTTAGATTTTATAATGTTAGGCCTATTTATTTAAGAGGAAAGCAAATAATAGAACTAATCAAGTAATCAATCAACTAATCAACTAATCAATCAACTAATCAACTAATCAATAATACAACTAATCAAGACGATGAACGATTTCATCTTTATATTTGTGTCGTTTGCTTTCATCTTCACAGAAGATGATTTAAGTTAGTTTGAAATCGATTTTTCAGCTGTATAAAACTAAACTGACTCGCATAAAAATGAATTTATTTATATTACAAATCAAGTAACAGAGTCGTTTATGCTGAGCATTGTTGTAGGTGTAACACCAGTCACACAATAGTTCTTCACTTTACTCGCACGTGGTAGGCTAAACATTCCATTGATGCGGCGAAAGTCAACGATTGCAACATATTTCTGGGTGGGCAGGAAATTTTTAAAGAATTCTCATTATTGAAGCGCTACAAAATTGTTCATTCTTATTATGATAAAAATAAATCTCATTGACTACATGTTACATGCATTAGAAGCAACCTAACTGCCTCTGTTTATTGACTATGGAATCTACTTTGAGCTTTGATTTCTACACTTTTCTAAATCAATGAGCTGTAGGCTATTTATTAGAAAATTTATTTAACCAAAATGGCCGTAATGCTTCATGTTACGTACAAAGGAGCCCTAATATAAGTTAAGCCTAAAAATTTAACTTACATGTTTCAAAAGTGCATCCACTCTCCTAGCGACCCAAGTCTCATAGACCCCCCGAAGCGTCCACAAATTGCAAGCAAGAGCTGATTTTAAAGAAACAATATTTTGCAAACTTTCCTCACAGAACAAAAATAATATATCATATATGCATCACATAAATAAAAACAAAAATAAAAACAAATTACAAATATAGAGCACGTTCAAAGTTGTATTCAGGCTGTAGATCTAATGTCGGGGATTGAACAAGAACGTCAAGTGGAAAGGAAACCTTCGTGTCCACCTTCAAGCATGACTTCAAGCCATCTTCCAAAGACACAACAGCGTGCTTTACATAGGTGAGAAACCAACAAGTTGAACAAGTCTATATAACAAAAATACGATATAGTATAGACAGTGGAACATATATCAGCACAATATTTCTCGTATGAGTAATAAAATTTTCTGACAGCACAGAATAGAAGAGCAAAGAATTTAAACACATAAAGTGCGATTTCAAGAGCTAAGGGAAAATTTACTCCAGAATACCAAAACATAAAACTAGAAATGCATTCCGCCCAACACATCTCACTAAGAGTGGGACGTTTTAAGCTTGTCCATGTGTGCACCTGTTCAGGGCCGTAGCCAGACCACAGAGCAAGGGGGGCCAACTTTTTTTAGAGGGGGCCGAAAAAATTGAATCATTATAATTGTAGATGTTGCTCGAGAATGTTGGGATTTTGCCAGGGGGGGCGAGGCCCCCCTGGCCCCCGGCTGGCTACGGGCCTGCACATGTTGCTGAAAAAACTTTCAAACAAAATAGCCGACACTAAATTTTTTCAATGCCATTGGAAACGATACTGAGAAATCAATATTTTGCATAAGATTCTAAATAATCTTGCTTTTTTGCCATAGTGTATTGCGAAAAAACACAGTTTTTAATCCTTTTTGACAAAAAAAAATGAAAACAATATAAGCCTACTGGATTTTCAGACGCCTCGCGATCCTCCGAAAAACGGCTCGCGACTCCCAGGTTGAAAACCCCTGCACTACAAGTATGCGAAACTGCAAGGATTAATCTCCCAAAGAAGCTTTCCCAGTCCGAGGATAAAAATTCAATCAAACTGTTCATAAAGTTTAACACATAAAAATATACAAAAAGTGCTCAATGCCAAGCAAAAAGCCAAGCAGAGTGAATTAAATCAAATATAGTTATTAGTCTCTAAACCCTTGACAGCCTATTTGAATAAGGACCTATTCTATTTGAATAAGGACCTTCTGATGATCCTCCTTTTAGGTAAAACGGGCTGTCAAGGTGTCACAATCAAGGTGCAATGCCTCGCGATGGCTTGCTTTGTATCTTCAACGAGCGTGTTGTTTTCATTATGGAATTTTGAGCGATGTGTTATTATCGGGTATTGACCTAAAGTAACCTCTGATGACGAAATCTGTATTATGTAACGTGTTTTCTACAACCTTCGGCCCTACGTGACATTCTAGAGACTTCTGTTGTTTACATCTCAATGCTACGTGACCGACGATGAGTTCGTGTGATGCAACACTACGTCACCTTCTCGAAGTTACTGGACTGAACAACCAACTATATAAATAGTGGTGTACAGTAGTTTGTGTAATGTTTTATTATTATGATGATTATTATTATGAGTTGATTATGAGAGTTGTGCTATGAGTTGTGGATTGGTAGTTGATGCAGAAATTAGAGTTATTTGAGAAGCCGTTCGTTAAAGTTCTTCAAGAAGTCAGATTATCATTTCGCTAGTAGAATTATTCGACATTTAATTGACTGCTTTTCGGTTATAACCCATTAAACTACGCCATTGAATCTTTCCAAGTCTTTTTCCTGGTAAGAGATAGAAAGAAATCGTGACACAAGGGTTTAGAGACTAATAACTATATTTGATTTAAAATACAAAAAGGTTATTTCCCTTTGACAACATGCCCAGCAATCTTCTTGTATAGACTAGAATAAGCAAACTTTGTTAGCTTACCTAGTTTGTTGTGTAGTTCATACAATTGTTGCTAAAACGGAGCGGTCTGTTAGTTAAGTGGTAGGAGTTTGGTTCGAAGTGAAAGGCTTAACTTTTTTAAAAAACACCAGGAATTTAAAAATCTTTCGTCAAAACTCAGGTAGCCTACTGTAGATATGACAAGTGAGCCTTGAACAAAAATATCTCGTAAATGCTTGTAAAATGGCGTGTAAAAAATATTTTAAAGCTTGTAAACTTGAGCAGTTCTGAAATAGTCTGCAGTGGGGCATGGACCTAGCCAAGTGTTATTTTGCCCCTTTCTCGCACAAGTTTTTTTTTTATAATATTACAACATTTTAATTGTTAAAAATATGCAGCACCAACCATCTTACTGAAACTGATTTCAATAAATTCATAAAAGATTGCGATAAATTTAACCTGTAAAAGAGCGGATATATTGATTATTCTCAAAATGTATTCTTATTATCTAGCCAAGCTTGATAGAAAATGGAAATGACAATCGGAGGAAATGTAATAATAGCCGTAATAACATCGCAAAAAAGACGTTCGTGAGGCTACGTTAATTGCTCTGAGGGGTTGCGGTGAAAAAAATGTTGAAAACCCCTGTTGTAGAGGCTTTCAACCACTGACGCAGACCCGGTCACCTAGATGGACAGAGTGGTTCCTGAAATCTTGTTGCCAGGGAATTATTCCGTCTATTAGGTGCCGCTGAATGGAGAGCAGTCCTTAGAATGCGCTGCTCAAGCGCACACTTAACAGTGTAGGGCTATCTAGTTGTTTTAACACATTTTATTTTTTGAACTAAAGCATACATTCATGTAGCCTATGTAGGGGAATTGTTGGATCTTTAAACCAGTGGGACCATTAAATCATCACCCTAAATTTTTCCTTTCAAATTATTTTTTTTAGTTAAATGTTTTTAGGCTGAGAACAATTTCAATCCATGATTTCCAAAAGATCACTGTAAAGCAATGATAAAAAAGTGATTTTTTTACGATTTTTTGTTTTCTACAGCCAAAAGTAAATTTTAGCACACTAAGTTTTTCTTTTTTAGCGTTTCCTCAGTGCTTTTTTGATTATCTTAAATGGTTATTATTTCAAACAATAAGTATTGTAACTTATAAAAATTATGAAACTCATAATTTTGTCAGTAAGAAAAGCTTGGTTGAAAAACATGCATGGTACCATATGGGACCTTTAAACCAGAAGCTGCTAGTCAGTGGGGCTTTAAACCAATGGTTGACGAGTATTGATCGAAAAAAGCAGAGGTCGAGAACTATGCGGCATAAATTAGTGGTGCGATACTGATGATGACCCAGCCTTATGGGCGAAACACGTGTCTATCGCTGTCAATTCTTGCTACACTCGACTGCCGAGAAACACATGTTTTTGAGAAAAGTCTTGATGGCTAGTGTGGAGGCTACACCGGTATGGTTAGCGAAATGCAATGCTCGATGTTTTAAGTGAGTAGTCAGGTAGTGCTGACTGCTGACGCCAGGAAGATCGCTCCTTCTCAACTGTGCATACTGCATATTATCCTTGGCGAATGGCGACAGTTGGTTTAGTTGTTTTCTTTCCATAAAGGTAAGGATTCAATTGACTGACAAAAGCAGCGGTTGAGAGCTATGTGGCATGAATTAGTAGTGCGATGCTGATGAGCCCAGCTTCATGGGTGAAACACCTGTCTATCGCTGTCAAATCTTGCTATACTCGACTGCCGAGAAACACTTCACTGATGTCGCGAAAACCAATGATTGCAACATGTAATGGTTCTGGTGGGGCATGAACTTAAAAAAGTTTTGAATAAAAAAAGATCGAGAATCAAAGTTCGACTAGTATGCAAAACTACCAGAATTCTACTTCCAAAATAACTTTCTCGGTCAGGGGTCAAAGATCCCCACAGACCACAATCAATCAGTTAATCGTCAATATACAGCACACTTTTATTGCGGTTGTAAAAAGAACAATCACAAAAATAGTGAAGACAGCCGAAAGCAACAATTTAAAAGTATTATAAGCATAGATGAAAACACAACAGTTGTCACGACAAATATACTACTGTAGACTACTTATTGTTGGCCAATGAGAGTTAAGTTTGCTGCCTCTGTGGGCATACTGTTTTTTACTATCTACCATCTTATGCTGAAATGCTAGCACCATACTGGAACATTAAATACAATAAACTGGGCTGTAAATACCAGGTATGGGATGGAATGGAATGGAATACGTGTTTTTCCATTTTCCATCCTGAGATTTTCTTCCCCATTCCATCTCCATTTCCTCATATAAATCTTCCATTCTATCTACAAAATTTCATTCATTCCATCTGCTATCTACAAATTTTGTGGCTAAATTTAAGCTCTAAATTTTACAGTAACATTTTTCTGAGGATTACGTACCGTTTGGTGTTAAAACTTAGCGTACAACTACAAGAAGAATCCAGAACTATGGAGTCGAGCAAAAAAATACAACTACGACTTCTCGGTTTATAAATGGCCGACTCGGACTCCGGACACTCCAAAATCCCGCCGACTTCACGACTCCGACTGCACAGTCCAGGAAGAATCTGTGGTCTTGTTTCTGCGCAACTTCAACATTTGTGCAGGAAGCACATCGCGGTGGAATGCGTTGGAGCGGGTGTTATTCGTGTTCTGGCAATTTTGTGAAACATTATTCAGGGTATAGGTATCACGTAGAGCCAGTAGCGTACCTTGGGTATGGCAGGCATGGCTCGAGCCATGGGCGCCACATTGATAGGGGCGCAAAAATTGGTTAATAAAAATTAAAATTTGTGACTTACACTTTCTTCAAAATCTAATTTGCGCCCAATAGTCTACAATACAAAGATCAAAAATGAGTCTTTCTTTTACTGTATCCATTATTAATTCAATGGAATTAGAATTAGCGGGGAATGAAGACCCTGTTGAGCTTGATTCTAGTCTTGGATCTATGGCGCGGCGTCGGAGGCGTAGAGTAGGTGGAAGACCTTTGGCCGTCGTTGAAACACCACTACTCTGACCGCCGCTCCGCTCAGTCTGTAAAGCCGGACGGCGGCGTCCTTCGCGGGCGCCGCCCTTATCGCCTTAATCCGGCGCCCCAGCGGCGCGGGAGACCGCCACCCATCACCTGTTTCGGGCGGGGAGTTTGACTGGGGCGGTACGTCTGCCAAAGAATAATGTAGGTGTCCCAAGGCGGGCTCGGGGAGAACGGAAACCTTCTGCAGAGCGAAGGCCAAAAGCCCGCTAGAACGAGATTTTTAGTACGAATAGCTACCGCAAAAGCGCGCCTATCGCTCTTTTGTCTGTTCGAGAGCGTCGAACGAGAGGTGTCAGAAAAGCTACCACAGGGATAACTGGCTTGTGGCGGCCAAGCGTTCATAGCGACGTCGCTTTTTGATCCTTCGATGTCGGCTCTTCCTATCATTGCGAAGCAGAATTCGCCAAGCTTTGGATTGATCACCCACCAACAGGAAACGTGAGCTGGGTTTAGATCGTCGTGAGACAGGTTGGTTTTACCCTACTGATGAACGCTCGTCTCGCGACCGAGGATCGTCGTGACAGCAACTCTTCTCAGTACAAGAACGCAGATTCGGACATTTGGTACGTTGGCTTGGCCGATCGGTCAACGGCGCAAAGCTACTGTCCACGGGCTTACGACTGAACGCCTCTAAGTCGGAATCCCTCGTCGTGTGAGCCTCTGAAGCCGAGGGTCTATCCTTTTACCACCCCAGATTCACGATGTTACCGGACTACACTGTAAGGCTACTAGAGACCTGTCAGTCTTTAGTTTCATCATCCATGACATGCAGACCCTCCACTCCATTAGGTGGCTTAAAGATGGTACAGTCATTGATGATGTGGTCTGCGGTCTGTTCCTCGGAATCACATTCACAGGAGGAGGAAGAGGCCATTTCCCATTATGGTTGAGCGGAAAAGTCCGACGCCTGTACGAATACGTTTAAGGCGCACCCATGCCTGTCTTTGTAGTGTCAGGCTGATGGGGCGGGTTTTGGCGTCGGAGATGAATGAATGGAGTCTGGTGGTGCTTGACTTCCATTCAGAACTTCATTTATGGTCCGCCCAAGTAGCTGCAGAGATGTCTTTTTCATCAGCTTTGTTGATCAGAAGTTGAGCGGCTGGCACGAATGGGTGTCTTGATTTCAGTCGTCGGGGTGCTTGTTTGGGAGAGCAGAGATCTTGTGGTGGAGAAGATGGTTGGGCTCCAGTGCTCGTCGACCGAGGGACAGAGTGGCTTCTTCGCGACGAATCTCAGCAGGTTCGATGCCAGCTAGTCGGAATCCCTCCTGATAAGCGACGATTTGTTCGCGCCAGGTCCGGAGCAGGCGAAGATAGAGCGATCGTGTCTTCGCAGGCGGTCGCTCGGCGAAGCTGCAGAGAGGCCGTTCGAGTCAGTCGCGGCAATACGCGGCCGGTCGGCCCCGACACCTCAGCTCGAGGCCGGGCGCCGAATCATCCGCAGACGACCTAGTTGAAGACCGGGGTGTCGTGATCGCTAGAGCAGTATATCGACTGGATTCGTTGAGAGTAAGCCTTCTGATCTGCGATTTGTTTTGTCCCATGACATATCTACCGCAAATGGCACAAAGCGCAGCATTCAATCAAATTGATTAGCTCCACAGAGAGGCAATAACACATTTATTTTCTACGTGATTTTTGTTCATAAAAGACTTGTATGCAATATTTAACTTAAATTGTTAAAAAGGGCGCACATTTAAACTTTGCCATGGGCGCCATTTTGCATAGGTACGCCACTGCGTATAATACTGTGTCATATAATTATGAAAAATAGCTGAGCATATCAATCCTGAGACCGGCAAAGACAAACAGCAGATAATACAAAATATTTTTTATGGAAAACAGTTCAACTGTAGCCCACAAAAACATGAAATCAAATACTGGAGAATTTACAAATCGTTTTCATTTATAATCCTTTTTACTTTCTGCGAGCCTACAGTTATATGCTGGGACCAAATGCTCACAAAAAGGGTCTGCTACTATTCGGCGAGTCCGATTCGGAGAGTCCGATTTGGCGAGTACCCTATTCGGCGAGAGCCTTTTTCTGAGAGTTCCCTATTCGGCAATTTTTTGAAATTTCTTTTTAAAAATTATCGGGTACCGTAGCCTAATTCCCATTGCCGTTTTTACATCGTTTTAACGTCGCTAAACGTTGAAATTGTGCAGAAAAAAAATATATATAAATTGTTTGAACAATTAATTGAAAATTCGTCGTGTCAGCTCAGTTCAGTTGTTTTTATTTGTGACCATCATATCATAAACAATACACGTCAACATAGCAAAGGTCGATAAAAAGTTAGAAGCGACAAAACTCGAACGTTATTTTCTCAGGATGGAAAATCTCAGAATGAAAAATGAAAAAAAATGTCTTCCATTCCATCCCACACCCGGTATTTACAGGCCAGTTTATTGTATTTAATGTTTCAGTATGGTATTGGCATTTCAGCATAAGATGGTAGTAAAAAACTGTATGGCCGCAGAGGCAGCAAACTTAACTCACATTGGCCAACAATAAGTAGACGACAGCAATATATTTGTTGTGACAACTGTTGTGCTTTCATTTTAGCTTATAATACTTTTAATTTGTTGCTTTCGGCTGTCTTCACTATTTTTGTGATTTTTTTTTTACAACCGCAATAAAAGTGTGCTGTATATTGACGATTAACTGATTGATTGTGGTCTGTGGTTAACTTTGTCCCCTGACTGAGAAAGTTATTTTATAAGTAAAATTCGGGTAGCTTTGCATACTAGTCGAACCTTGATTCTCGATTTCTTTTGATTCAAGAGAAACTTTTTGAAGTTCATGCCCCACCAGAACCATTCCACGTTGCAATCATTGGTTTTCGCGGCATCAGTAAAGTGTTTCTCGGCAGTCGAGTATAGCAAGATTTGACAGCGATAGACACTTATAAGGCTGGGCTTTTTTATGGCAGGGTCAAGTTTTAATGAAAACAAAAATAATTTTAGACTGAACTTGGTTTAGGAGTTGTGGTTGTGTTTATCCCTTCGTTCGAACCAGTACATCGTACATTGACGGCTGCTACAATCTCATTTGGGGAAGAGAATAGCTTTAGCTGACATTATATTTATGATTGAGCTGCTGCTGTAACCCCATATGACAAGTGAAAAGCTCGGCAAAATTAATCCTATGTCGGACACAGTCTTTCGGACATTCCTGAACAGAACGTTTGACATTCTTGAGAATCGCACTAATTAAAGGCAGTAGTAACATGATCATAAACAGTTAAGAGTTTCGAAGAACCCTTAAGAAATTGCTACAGCCCAGGCCAAATTTAGGGGGGGGGCAGAGGGTTCAGGTTCCCAGGGCCCCCGACTTTTGAAGGGCTTCCCAACGTGGAAAAATGTGATTTTGTGTTAGGCCTATTTTTTTCTTTCAGCCTAATGCTGTGCAGTGCTGGATTAATGCTACTGTAGACGTAGAGGTGGTTTTTCGCTCCGTAGACTCGAAAAAAAAATTCACGAGGGCCCTCCCGATCTAAAAGTGCCCCGGGCCCCCCATTAGCTAAATCCCGCCCTGCTACAGCCGACGGATTTTCAAGTCGTCAGGGTGGGGTATTGGGAATAGTTTTCAACTAGCAATAATCGCGTCTCGGATAAACCTCATTGACTACGATATGGCCTCTGCGCAAAGCTACGACCAAACTCCTACCACTCACTAACAAACAGCTCAGTATTAGCAACAATTGTATGAACTACACAACAAACTAGGTAAGCTAACAAAGCTTTATTCCAACCTATACAAGAAGGTTGCCAGGCATGTTGTCAAAGGGAAATAACTTTTTTGTATTTCATGTATTAAACTTTATGTACAGATTGATTGAATCTTTATCCTCGGACTGGGAAAGCGTCTTTAGGAGATAAATCCGGGTAGGTTCGCATACTGTAGAGCAGGGGTTTCAATCTGGGAGTTGCGAGCCATTTTTCGGGGGATCTCGAGGCGTCTGAAAATCCAGTAGGGCAATATTGTTTTCATTTTTTTGCCAGGAAATATTAAAAACTGTGTTTTTTCGCAATCGATTATTCCTCGACTTGAGGTTATTATATTGTTTAAGGTTTCGGACATTGCAATGACTTTAATAACAAAAAAGCATTCGATATTTTTCCACAAGTTCTTGTACGTTACTTTGTGCAGACTAAAGTTAACAGCCACCACGCTACGGCAAAAAAGCAAAATTATTTAGAATCCTATGCAAAATATAAATTTCTCAGCATCGTTTCCAATGGCATTGAAAAAATTTAGTGTCGGCTATTTTGTTTGAAAGTTCTTTCAGCAACAGGTGCACACATGGACAAGCTTAAAACGTCCCACTCTCAGTGAGATGTGTTGGGCGGAATGCATTTCTAGTTTTATGTTTTGGTATTTTGGAGCAAATTTTGCCTTAGCTCTTGAAATCGCACTTTATGTGTTCAAATTCTTTACTCTTCTATCCCATGCTGTCAGAAAACTTTATTACTCATACGAGAAGTATTGTGCTGATATATGTTCCACTGTCCATACTTTATCGTTTTTTTGTTGGATAGACTTGTTCAACTTGTCGGTTTCACACCTATAGCACGCTGTTGTGTCTTTGGGAGATGGCTTAAAGCAGGGGTTTTCAACCGTGGCCCTCGGCCCCCCATAGGAGCCACAGAGCGTTCTCAGGAGGGCCACGATAAAAGGCGTCATTAATGAATTATAACATGTATTAATTGACAGAAACGTAGAATTGTGACACAAAAATCACTCATGTAGGTGTTAGTATCGTAAAGCTAGCTAAAAGCATGTTTTTTCATCGTATGTTCTATCTCAGCATGGTCCAACTACAGGCCCGCGGGCCGCATGCGGCCCGCGAGCTTTCACAGTATTGATTTAATTTGTATTTATGTTACAGAAAGTAATTTTAATTAGAACAAGTATAGCATTTGGACAAAAAGTGTCAAAAATTTAATTCAAAGTTGTAGACAGCAGGGCCTATACTGTTTCAACCTATCAGGTGTCGTCAGTACAACTGGGCTTCTTAAAGGCTGATATATACCTAGTGTTAAAGGCTGATATGTACCTTATGTACCTAAACTTCCTGTGCAATCTTGCTTTCCTTATACAGACATGACAATGCACATGAATGTGTTAAACCTAAATTTGCAGGGGCAAAATGAAACCTCAGAGTGCTTCTGGAAATTAGTTAGCAAAGTTAGATTTCCCAAACTGAAAATTTTTGCATTAAAAATGCACTCAATGTTTGGAAGCACATACATGTGTGACACAAACTGTGATGTGTGAGAGTACATTTTCTAGAATTCAGCAAATCAAGTCTAAAAACAGAAATCGAACGATAGACGAAACACTGGAAGATAGTCTCCGACTTGCTACCACTAACATTGAAATTGATGTAGAAACGATAGTATCAGAGAAACCTCAACCACAGGCATCTCACTGATAGAGCTTTGACATAAATTTCAATTTGCTATTAATTTTAACAATTTCGATTTTTAACAACTTTAACAATTTTGATTACGCACTCACTATCATTTTATTGGAAATGGCCCGCATGTTGTCACGTTTTTGTAAAGTGGCCCGTAAGTTAAAAGTAGTTGGACCACGCTGTTCTATCTCACTGCATGTTGCATCATCTTTTGTGATTGTAATGTAACAATCAAAGATACGCTTGATTTATTGGCGCAAGTTTCGCTCTGAAGTATAAATCATTTAATCACTCGTTAACTGTTTTCATTGATTTCCTTTTGTTCGTTGTTCTTTAAACAAATGCATTTTTATTTCACTCAAGGGAGCCACGGTCTTTTAGAGCCACAGTCCGGGGGGCCATGACTCAAAAAAGGTAGAGAACCACTGGCATAAAGCCATGTTTAAAGATGGACACGAAGGCTTCCTTTCCACTTGACGTTACTCTTCAATAACAAACATTAGATCTAGCCTGAATACGACTGTGAACGTGCTTTATATCTGTAGTTCGTTTTTATTTTTATTTTTATTTATTCAATGCACAGGGATGGAGGAACCACGTGGGCCTCGTGGGCCTTGGCCCACCTACTTTATTTTCTGGATTGGCCTGGCCCACCCACTTTTGAAAGCCAAATTCCTTTGAAAAGGTAGTGAAAACGACAAATCAGAGAGGGAGTTCCAAAAAAAGGTCTTCAATCATTTGATACACAGTAGTTTGATTATCTTTGATAGCTCAATGATGAAATCCAATCTTCAAAGTTTTCTGTTGAGTCCATTATTGATGTGCAGCATGTGTGGGTGTGATTGCGTGTGACTGGTGGAGCAATTTATCAATCAATATAATTATTCTCTATGCTCTCTATGGTTAGAACAGTGATATCATTACATATACACGTACTGTATAGGCTAATGCTGCAACAGCTGCATATTATTATACTCCCATGTGGTATTATAACTGTGTGTGTACTGTTGTCTTTTTATTTGTGTGTACATCGCCACATTTTGTACAGCGCTATAGAGCAGTACAACAATTTTTTTAATTTTTTTGACTAAATCCGGCCTAAAAATGGAAAATTTTGCCTTTTGCCACGAAAGGCAATTATTAAAACGCAATGTGTAAACCAGGGGTCGGGAACCTTTTTCTAACAGCGGACCAAAGCCAAACTTTACATGGTCTTTGTCAAGAAACTAAAGATGATTTTATTCATAAGGTTTTAACCAACTTAAAATGCGGCCACCCCAACTCAAAGCATACTAAAAATGAAGGCAGGTAGCTCACAACAACATGCAACACAAAATAGAGAACAGCCAGAAGGACAAAACACGCCAACGAAGTAATCATTAGAACAAGGAGCAGTACAGAAACAAAGTACGTAGAAATAACGTAAAACAATATATTATAACATTTACCCACTCTAAAAGGTAATGGGATCCCCATATCTAACGGGAGGAACCCCTTTGGTGGACCTAGACGATCTTCTTGGATTTTCATTGGAAAGGCTTGATCGGGTTAGGTCACCAGTCGTTGTTGATTGCGGATTGATTGCTGGATCGCAGTCGATCACTTGGTCGCGAACAACTTCTTCGACTTGATCGAAATTATTTCCCGGTGAAGCGCCACTGCAAGGCAACCTATCACTCGGTGTGAATGACTTTTCTTCTGTGTCCGATGATTGAGGAGAATCCACAATATATTCCGATGATTGAGGAGAATCCACAATATCCCCGTAAGAGATATTATTAGCAGGATGTGGGGCTAAGTCTCTTAGAGACACGTTAGACTCTCGGCCGTCGCTGTATTTGATCCGAGCGTATAATGGGTTGGCTTCGGTTAAGAACACTTTCGTGACTTGATCGTCGTGTTTGCTAGACCTGTTAAACTTTCTCAGTAAGATTGGGCCAGGAGTGCTTAACCAATCAGGAAGGGACTTCCCGTGTGCCGACCGTCTAGAGTAGTTGAAGAATCGCTCATGCGAGGTAGAGTTTGTTGATGTACACAGTAGCGATCTCAATGCGTGTAAGGCGTTCGGAAGGACATTTTCCCATTTGCTTACAGGCAGGCCGAATGACTTGAGGTTACATTGTATCGCCTTCCATATTACTCCGTTGTAACGTTCAACTTGCGAATTGCCTTGCGGGTGATAGGGTGTTGAGTGGCTCACAGCTACACCCCTTTCCAACAAGAATTGTTTAACATCCCTAGACATGAAACTTTGGGCTCGATCAGTATGAATAAAACTACAGGTACCGAACATTGCAAACAGTTGAGAAAGGCACTTGATTACTGTGCCAGACGACGTATCAACACAGGGAAAACAAAACGGAAATCGTGAATACTCATCAATGACACACAATATATATATATTAAGAGAACATGATGGTAAGGGACCCTTCAAATCTAAGTTTAGCCTCTCCATGGGCTGAGTCGCTTTGATTAAATTACTCTGGACGGGTTTAAAGAAACGTGGCTTAACTTCAGCGCATACATTGCATGATTCACATATTCTTTTAACATCAGTTGTCGAGTAAGGCAAATTTTTCGAACGCACATAATGCAACAAACGAATTAGACCCGGGCAACACAATTCTTTATGAATATTTTTAATGTTTCGCGCAGGTACCGTTGCGCAAAATGCTCTCGATAAAGCGTGGGGTGCTGTATTGTCTTTGCCGGGACGGTAACGAATGGAATAAGAAAAGGATGCCAGTTCGAGGCGCCAACATAGCACTTTATTGTTTTTGACTTTTGTCCGCTTCTTGCTGTCAAACATGAAAGCTACTGATTTTTGGTCTGTAATTAATGTAAAATGCCTTCGAATCAGAAAATGGGACCATTTTCTTACGGCTTCAATAATACTCGTAGCCTCCTTTCCCATGGTAGGGTAGTGTAGCTCGCTCCCTTGTAATGACCGAGACATAAATGCTACCGGTCGCCCACTTTGATTTAGAGTAGCCGATATTGCTACATCTGATGCGTCACATTCTACGGTAAACGGTGAGTTCTCATCAATCGCTTGAAGGGATGCATTAGCAATAGCTTCTTTGAGGAATTGAAGGTAGTTTATTTGTAACGTGCTTAAAGGAAAGGCATCAACTCCCTTTAGCCTTTGTATTTTGTCAGAGAAGCCCGGAACCCACTTAGCGTAATAGGCAAACAACCCAATTGTTCTCTGTAGCGATTTTTTAGAAGTGGGTGGTGGTAAATCCCAAACAGCTTTTAAACGCTCAGGATCGGGCTTAATTTGTCTATTTCCTACGCAGTAACCCAGGATGTTAATGTTCTCCACACCATAGACGGTTTTGTTATTATTGAGCGTCATATTACGTCGTTTCATGGATTGTAGAAATTTTGCAGCGGTCTTCTCTAGTTCTTCAGAATTACGACCGCCAATGATGACGTTGTCAAAGTACAGGTACGTGTTTTCGAGTTTGTCCGAAGCAACAACGTTGTCCATTATGCGTTGGAATACTGGGCCACCATTTTTAACACCAAATGGCATGCGATTAAATTCAAATAATCTTCCACCAGCTTGAAAGGCAGTATAAGGTTTATCTTGGTCAAGCAAAGGAATCTGGTGATACGCTGATTTAAGATCATAAGTCGCAAATCTATTGTACTGTGCAAGACTGTTCACGATGTCCTCGATGCGGGGGATGGGGTAAGCGTGGAGTTCAGTAAATAGATTAATTGTTTGCGAGTAATCGACGCAAAGTCTTTTACGTCCAGACTCAGGATTTGTTACTACGACTACTTGAGCACGCCATGGCGAATTACTCGGCTGAACGATTCCTTCAGCAAGCCAATTGTTAACTTCTGAATCGATAAATTTTAAGTCATTGTGACTGTACCTCCGAGATTTAGTCGCTACGGGTTTGCAATTATCTTTCACACTTGAAAATAATGATGGACACTCTACTTGGGCGGCGGCTACGGCACATGTCCCAGACATATTATGTGAAATGATGAGGTCATTTTCAGGACCAACCAATTCGAAAACTAAACGCTTATGCTTGCTTTGAAAATCTAAACCAAGAATTATATCAGAGCATAAGTTCTTTAGAATATAAAGTTCAACGTTGTTATGCGTGCGATCAAGAATGTTTAGGTTTACTACACATTTACAGAGAACTCGACTTTTGGCTGACATTTGAGCCATCGTCACTTCGAGCCTTGCCGGAAAAACTTTGAGGTTTAAGTCTTTAACTGATCGTTCGTTGATAAAACTCTTAGAACTTCCGGTGTCAATTAGAGCGGACAGTTCATGACCAGCAATGTTTATAAAAATTGTTGACTGTTTCAAGTCATTGTTCACAGTTTTTGCTGAACAGACATTACCTTGAGAGGGCGTGCCGGTACTGGTCGCTGGACATTGAATATCAATCGATGCTGCCGCCGTGTTATTTGCTTGATGGCCAGAGCTGTTCCCGTTCTTTCGACAAACTATTGCCCAATGTCCTTTCTTGTTGCACTTAAAACAAACTGATGAGCGCTACACAGTTCTTGCGGTTATGAGAACGCTTACTCCCACAGAAGTAACATTGATGTTGAGTATAAGTGGCTGATAGATTGTCGGATGTTTCGTTGTTGTCACTAACGTTTATGTCACTCTTAGAGGCTGACGCTAACACGTCCTTTTCAGAGAAATCAGCTTTGTGGCTGTCGTAAACTTCAAAATCTTTGGCTTCTTTTTCTGCTTCAGTTAACGATAACGCTTGGTTGAAAGCCGACTCAAAATCCAAAGTTTTATTCTCCAAAAGACGCTGCCTGATATTCCGCGAAAATATTCCATTGATAAATGCGTCTCTCAGCATAATATTCTTATGTTCTGCTGCAGACACAGCTTTAAAATTGCAGTTCTTTGCTAAATTTTCTAAATGGTGCCGCAACTTATGTAAGGTTTGATCTGAGTGCTGCTTTGCAGATGACAGCACATGTCGCGCATATATTTCGTTTGGTTTCTTGATATAAATTTGTTCCAAAAGCTGCATGGCTCCTTCATAAGTCTCGCACTCATCAATGTATTCAAAAACTTGGGGCGAAATCATGCTAATCAATGCTTTTAATTTAAGTCTTAAACGGTTGACTTCGCCTGCTTCGTTTTCGGCAGGTCCCTGTTGTAAGTGCTCCTGAATATAGTTCTCAAAGACTTGTCGCCAGTGTCTAAATTCTCTGGCCGCTTGTACATTGCCAGGCTCAATGTCTAATCGCTGAGGTTTTAACAACCTCTCCATCCTTTGCGATTTTTAGTTGAAAATTTTAAGTTGGTTAAATTGTCATGAAACTAAAGATGATTTTATTCATAAGGTTTTAACCAACTTAAAATGCGGCCACCCCAACTCAAAGCATACTAAAAATGAAGGCAGGTAGCTCACAACAACATGCAACACAAAATAGAGAACAGCCAGAAGGACAAAACACGCCAACGAAGTAATCATTAGAACAAGGAGCAGTACAGAAACACAGTACGTAGAAATGATGTAAAACAATATATTATAACAGTCTTGACGAGCCGTAGCGTATTAATACCAGTTTTGATAGATTCAGAGACATGTTTTGTTTTTGTTTTATTATCTTTATCCTGCATTGCGGGAAAGCGGACTTGAGCGCTATGCATCGGTGTACGCCTTCCGACGTAGGCTACACCTGACCCACGCTGCAGCCGACTGCAATGTCTGTTTCCGGTTGTCTACTCTATTTATGACTGAAATTTGGTACTACCCATTACTCGAAATCGATCACTGGGTAGAGGCAATTATCGTAAAGTTTCTTGCCCAGAGAAACAACAGCAAGTGCGGGTGGCTGGAGTCGAACATGCAGGCTCTCGACTGCGAGCCCAACGCGCTAACCACTCGGCCACTCCTGCCGACATGATTTCAAGGCGTTGACGTAGCCTAATGCCTTCAGAATATCGGCTAGTAATATCCTTGACGGGAATCAGCTGAACAAATTCTTAAACATCAAAATTTTTGTTTACTACACGCACAAATACTGCCAGCTCAGCTGTAGACTTATCTGTCGTGTCTGTGCTCTCATCTACTGCCATTGCAAAAAACTGTAGATATACAATAACTTTTTGCTAAATGTTACGTTCTCCGCTATCTCTTCTTTTCGTCGAGTTACTGTTCTTGTTGAAAGACTTAGACCTATATCTGAAAAGTAGTTTGTTTTTTTTCTCTGGACATAGCCTATGTTTTCAATAACATCCATCTTGAACCTTTTCCCAAATTCTCCATCACATTGACTTTGGCTTTCGATTGACTTTGACTGCTGCGCCTCTGGGCCCACCTACTTAATGGTTCCTCCATCCCTGGCAATGCATATATGATATTTATTTTCGTTCTGTTAGGAAAGTTCGCAAAAAGTTGTTTCTTTAAAATCAGCTTTTGCTTGCAATTTGTGGGCGCTTAGGGGGATCTATGAGACTTGGGTCGCTGGTTGAGCAGATGCACTTTTGAAACATGTAAGCTAAATTTTTAGGCTAATGTAATATTTGGGCTCCTCTATACGTATAGTATGTAGCATTACTGCCAATTTGGTTAAAGAAATTTTCTGATAACTACAACTCATTGATTTAGAAAAATGTATAAATCTAAGCTCAAAGTAGATTCGAGACAAGTCTCATATTCAATAAACAGAGGCAGTTAGGTTGCTTCTAATGCATGTAATATATAATTATGGTCAATGCGATTTAGTGTTATCATTAGGGCAACCAAAAGTCAATAAAATCAAATTTTTTCTGCCTTGTTTAAAGTTTATAAAACGTCCATAAACTAAATTTTAGGCTGACACAAAGAGACGTTTCAAAGTTATTAAGTAAAAAAAAAGTCAAATTTCATGGTTAGTTCAAAATTTTCTTTTAACGTAGTTTTTCTTCTCTCTATTGATAATAATGATATTTTATTAAAACTACACAGATTTTGATTTTTTTGTTGCAATTTCTGTTGCTATTCTGACGTAATTATCCATTTGTTGCAATTTCTGAGGCAATAATCAATAGTTTCGCCCATTACAAACGATTAAGTAGGCTAGGCGTGGAAGGCAGGTAACGTGGTCGTGGTAACTAATCAAATTCTTCTAAAGTTCGTAGCACACTGCTTGATTGCGCTTCTGAGTAACCTATACCTCAACACCTAAAGGTGAATGACAGAAGACAGGAACTTCAAAGGCGATAATGTGAAACATTACTTGATGTTGAAGTATAATACTGCAGAACTCACTCAGCAATTTCGAGATATTTAAAGACACTCCATATTTATCAGTTGCAGTCTTTCGAGTTACTTTCATTACGGTTTAGCGATCCATTACTGCGTCAGATAAGTTTTGTGGTGTCGTTGAGTCTTCCACCTTTTTCTTTTATTTCATTAGAAAAAAGAATATATCCTTACATAACGGTTTGATTTCTAATATTCTTTGTATTTTGCATTTGGGTTGCAAACGCAGAAAGTTATTAGTCAAAATTAGGTCAAAATTTGTAAATTATAAAGTCAAAATTTCAAGTTTTTAGGTCAAAAAATTGGTTGCCCTAGTTATCATGATAAGAATGCACAATTTTGTAGCGCTTCAATAATGGGAATTCTATAAGAAAATCCTGCCAACCCAGAAATATGTTGCAATCGTTGACTTTCGCCATTTCAGTGGAATGTTTACCGTGTAAAGCGAGAAAAGCGAAGAACTATCGTGTGACTGGTGTCAAGCCCACAACAATGCTCAGCATAAACGATTTTGTTACTTGACTTGTAATGCAAATAAATTTATTTTTATGAGAGTCAGTTCAGTGTTACAGCTGAAAATCGATTTCAAATTAACTAGATCATCTTCAGTGAAGATGAAAGCAAACGACACAAATACAAGATGAAGTTGTTCATCGACTTGGATAGTTGCATTATTTGCTTTCAACTTAACTGAATAACATTATAAAATATAACTTCAAACAATATAATAATAATGTGTTTTTTTTTGCGCTCATTGTGACAACACAGATGCGATACAACAGAAAGCAGCGAAGTGACATATAGTCTTCGAGTCAGCTGCTCAATAACAGAAGAAAATTGATTTTGCAGTTGTGTGAGATTGAACTGAATTGCGTGAAAATAATTAAAAATGCATAAAATTTCATAAAATTCGTTGCTTTTTTTCTTTATCATCTTTGAATTTCTATGTTATTAAAGGATGCTGTCAGTCTCTCAAGGTCTCTCACATCCCATCTAGCAACAACCATGTGGTGAGGTGGCGCTTCTGCAAAAAGCGATACAAAGTAGCATCCGCGAGATACATATTATAGTAAGTAAGGCACGTACATGGTAGTATAACACAATAACAAAAATATATCATAAAAATGGTTGAAGCGACAAGGTGGCATGACGTAGTCATGGCGGCAAATGCCAGCTGACGAGGTGCTTGAAGCTGTTCAAGTGTGAGAACAGGCAGAACAATTTGGTAGACTGTGAGTGTGTGCAATGTGATACAATACAGGAGATAGGCTACAATGTCAGTGAATGAGCGAAAGCGTTGAGAAGGAATAGCTTAGTTAACGTAGGCTAGATGTAATGATGGGCACCTGCAATTGCACTGGGAAACAGGTGATGATGCGATATTAGTGAATGAACAATGTCAGTGAGACATGGCGTGGCTTGAAGTGCGATATGTAAAAGCGGTAAATAATAACATAGGGTAAATGGGAATACTACGTAACATGACAGTGTCATGGCCAGAGATGGGCACGGTACAATTTAAAAGTACCGCGGTACCGGTACTTGTCAAAAATAGTACCGCGGTACCGGTACGGTACTCGGTACGGTACTTTTTTAAATACAAAAGACTTAGAATGATGATGTTTTTTGTGATTGTAATCGAAATAATCTTACATTTAAAATCACAAATGCATTTTATCTCCATCCCAATTATATTAACAAGCACAAGTAACAGCAACGCGCCATGACGATGTTCATAACTTATTCTACACAAAGACTGCTCAACCAGCCCTTTGGTAGGCACGCAAAGCTGAATGGAACAGATCGGAAAATAAAGTCACAAGTCTCTTGATTTTGCTCAGTATAAATGCATAAATTTAAGGTAGGCATATTAATACTTGTTAGTTTATAGCTGTAGCGCACCCAGCATGGGGCTAAGGGGATCAAGCCCCTCCCAAACCCGCCACCACAAATAAAGTTTTTGTATGTTCCCCATTTATACCTTTTGCTCACAGGTTAGATATAAATAAGACTTTATAGACTTATAGATAAGGGCCAACCCAACATGCCGTATAGAAAGCTATTGGAAGTAAAGGCCATTCAGCATCAGAGGAGAAAAGTAATGAAAGTAGTGTTACTTAAGTAGCAATAAAACAAAAAAACTGGTATCCATCTAAAATGGACTGGCTTGCAATCTGTTTTTTTTTTTCGCTGAGACTTTTCGGTCATTTGTCCGAAATGACTTGAAAAAATTCGGTCATTGTTTATTTATTTCGGTCATTTTTTCTGATGAAAATATTTCCTTTCTAGTAGCTGATACAAACCAAAATTTGCACTTCCTGACTAGCTACAACATTAAGTTTCGCCGAGAAACGTTGTTTTTTTCGGACAATTTGACCGAATTGACTGAAGGTATCATAATCATAAAAAGGTATCATTTCTAAGATAAAAAAAACTATTTCAAAGAGAAATTGTTAAAAATGAAAAGTTTTGTTAAAAAGAATTGTTAAAACGAAAAGTTTATCTTCCTAAGACCTAAATGATTCATTAAAAATTAAACTATTAAGTGAGATATTTTATGACTAAAAATATTGGGATTTTGAAATATTTTTTCAAAACTTGATGAAATTTGTCAAAAATGTTTGTTTTTTGACTGCAAAATTTACTTATTCTACTTGAGTTATTATAAAGATCAGTACTTTTTTACTTCTACTTGAGTAATAATGTGCTCTGGTTCTTTCTACTTGTAATTGTAACGAATTAGAATTGACCTTCAGTAACTGTACTTTTACTTGACTATTCAAATGGACCACTTTTTATACCTCTGTTCAACATTTATCTCTAAAGATTAAACAGGGGCCCATAACATTTGAAAAGCATTAATTATGCTACATACGGAGCAAACCGCAAAACAACGAATCCTCATTGGACTCCCATTTTAACACACACAATTCAAAGCAAAGAAAATACTACAAATTTTTAGGAATTGCAGTACAGTCCCCAACACTTTACAAAAAAAAAGATAAGACCCTAAAGTTATAGGCCTATATTACTTTATAACTAATTGGGTATTTACAGTAGTAAAAGTTTGAGGCAAGCCTATTATAGGCATTCGCTTTCAAAAACAGTAGCATCTCATAATGAATGTCTCTTAATCCAGTTCGTTTCGGCCTCAAAATGTCTTTAGCGGTGGAAAAACTCTTTCAATAGCAGCACTTGAAGGGATTGCAGTGTTTGTTTTAATAAACAATCTTTCGATCGTCGGATGCTTAAAGCACATCTCTCTTCCTGATTTCTCTTCCGGTTAAAGTCTTTCATCATGATTTCTCTTCGCGATTTCTCTTCGCGCCATTTTTTTTCATGGATTAAATCGTTACGGAGTTAACATTGTTGAAAAAAAAGTACCGATAAAAGTACCGAGTATTTCAACCAAAAAGTACTGGGTATTTAGGCAAACGGTACAAATTTCAAAAAGTACCGCGGTACCGGTACCGGTACACAAAAAGTACCGCGGTACAATTGTACTCGGTACTGCCTACCTCTGTTCAAGGCGTAAGCTTACGGCTAATAGGGTGTATGTAACAGGAAACAGTAATTGTTCAATAGAACATACCGAAATAAAATCGGTAGGCAAAAAGCGGCTGGTAGGGGAAGGTGGGGATGGTTCGGACACTTTTTTTGAAATTTGGCCGTAAAAATTGTTTTAAACTTTTTTTGAAGATTAAATTGTATGTCAACTTATAGCTATGTCTTTTTTGAAAAAAGGGTGCCTAGCATAGATTTCTCAAAATTTGTTTTCTTATTAATTTTCCTAAAATGCTGACATCACTGAATTGTCCGAACCTACCCCAATGAAGGGGTAGGTTCGGACAAGGTATGGGGCTATGTCGGACAAACCAAAATATGGATGAAAATAGTCTTGAATAACATGCATTGTACCAATAATATTTACAAAGAAGTCTGCAATTGTTTCATGTTGAAGGGAATAACAAAATATCAAAAAAATTACAGAAGGTCTATAGCCTAGCCTATACAATTTCATTTAATCATTAAGTCTCAACGCTGAATTGTATGTCGTTTACGTCTAGCGTAAATTGTAACCAATCAAGTCAATCGGAAATTTTACGGCTCCTCGTTGTCTTTTCGATGTACCAAATTGAAGAGGCTCAGGCAGAACGAATTCAATAGAAGACTCTTCAACGACATGTATATCTTCTACAGCTGGTTCCACGAAAGAATTGGGTGCCTTGACATGATGGCGGAGAAATTTTACAGTGAATTCTTTCGTTTGGTTTTCTGTTGATGATTCGCCTTTGCATTCACTTTCACTTCGATTTTCTGCTGATTTTCTATTACTTTGGCCGTTAGTTTCTTCATCAGATGATTCAGACTCTGACTCGATAACTTTTCCGACATAAAACACTGCCGACTTTCCTAAAACCTCAAAACGTACTAGAACGTAGGCTAACAAACAATTGTGGGCTCTTTGATAGAAGTGTAGGTGTCTTCATCAAAATCTTCCTCTCCAGTGCTGTCAGAGTCCAATAGTTCAATCGCCATTTCTTCTTCTGAATCACTCTCCGGAGCACGAATATTTGAAACAACTTTTTGGCACAGACGTTTCCTCGGTTGAAGCTGTTTTTTCAAAGTAGTCTTATTGCGTACTTTCAATTTTTCTTCTTCTATGCGAAGTTTCTCTGGAGTATCTGTGGCAATCATACATCGAGCACGTCTTCTCCCGTATTTATTTTCCTTTCTAGGTGGTGGTTTAGGATATGGGCGAACATTTTCTGGTGGTGTAAGTAATGAAGAAGTGGATGGTCCTACGTTTGAGCTAAACGCAACATCAGATGGAAGAAAATTTTCCAATCGAACGTCTGTGCTTAGTTCAGAAGAGTATTCGCAAGCTGAGATATCGACATCTTGCAGAATACTCGAATATCGTTGGGAGTGCGAAGGTTGATGAGGTGTAAAACTTGCAAAGTTATTAGCCTCATCCGCTGGAGGCGGAGTAGGCCTGTCCGTAACTGCAGAACACAAAAAATCTTCTTCAGAAAAAATATTTCTGTCCAATGGGAAGATGCCAGTTGCTAAAAATTCATTCTTAATATTGATTGGAGTAGCACTTCTATTCCATGCTTTGTAACAAATTGATGGTAGATCATATATTGTAATAACCTTTCCTGGATGAGACGTCATCCAATCATCTACTCCTTGACTAAAAAGGTCTTAAATGGGCCGAATACTGTCTTATCAAGCGGTTGTAATTTATTTGAAGTATGTGGTGGAAGAGTAAGTAGAATAATCCCGTTGTCTTTCGCATAATTCACTGCCTCGATGCTTATATGTGACGCGTGATTATCCATAATGAGCAATACTTTCTTTTTCTGCGAACAGCGAGTAAAATCTACAAAAAAATGTAGCACCTTAATAAAATTGTCTGTGGTCATCCAACCCGACTTATGTGCCAACGCCATTGGCCCAGTTGGAATACCTGCCAGTACTCGAACTGGATTTTCTGGAACACGTGGAAAAATCCAAATTAGAGGCAAAGCTACTCCACTTGCTCCTATTATTCCGACTTGTGTGACAGTTTCTCCTCGTTTTCGTGATGTGACTTGCCCGACATGATGAGCTCCTTTGGGTCCAATTACTCTTTGAACTTTTGGTACAGTTGTTACTCCTGTCTGCATTAATAGTATAGTAGAGCATTAATAATTATTATGTAAAGGTAGACCAATGCATTAATGGTGATGCATAGGCCTACTACTTGGAACAACAGCTATAAGATTTGTTTAGCAGGATAGCCTGTCAGTTGAAACGACGTGTTCATGTATTTTTAGCAACAAAAGGTATGAAAAGATATAACTTCTTACCTCGTCTAAATTAAAAATTTCTGAGCCGTTAAATCTATATCTATCAAGAACATGTTGCAATTTGTCCTGAAATTCTCCGACCGTTGTTCTATTGAAGCTAGAGATCCTCGCTAAGCTTGTAGCTTCTGGTGTTCTTAAGCTTAGAGTAGGGTGACGTTTCATATAACTCAGTAGCCAGTCTCGCCCAGCCATCTCATTTTCTGACCAAGTGCTGGGAATTGTAAGAGAATTTGCGCACGCGTATTCATAAGCCAGTCGCCTCACTGCTTTCGTCGTCAACCCATAAAACATTTTGGAACATTGTAGCCTACAAGATATTCCGATAACGATGTTTCCAATTCAGTACTAAAAATTTGTCTTTGTCTGAAGTTTGGTTCAAAAGAGTAATCATTAAGATTCTTCCCGCAACATCTTTTCACATAATCTGCGAGCGTTGACTTTTTTACACTATGATGCAAAGCACTTCTTCTTATGCTCCAGTTACTTTCAATTACAGATCGAACAGCGGCCTGCATATTACTGGCCGGGGTATAATTGCCTGCTGTCTTTCGTTTATATGTTCTTACCATTTTACATGTATAATAATAACTTCTAAATAATACGTATAATTAAACAAAAACATTCTCTGTATAATGGGGATACCCCGGACACTTAGATATTTTATGTCCGCGGTATCCCCATGGTCACGTGTAGCAAACAATGGCGGATTTCTACTAGTACAAAATGCTCTGCTAGAAAACTCTTTTGCTGTAAAGAACCTGCTATCTACAACGTATATACTACACTAAAGGTTAAAAACTTTACTGCACAAACTTTTTTATAAAAGCTCATGACGTTCACTGAAAATATTACGTCTTTGAGAAAAAAATCTAAACTTCTAAATTTGAACAACTGAAGTTCTTAAACAGTCCTAACGCAGCTGGCAACTTTCACCAATGGTGGCGATGTGAAAATAAAACCAGAAGTTGCTTGTCCGGGGTATCCCCTTGTCCGAACCATCCCCACCTTCCCCTATGTTTTTAGTGGTTAATCAACTTTTGAACGGCGTGTGATAAATGGTACTGGTTTATTGATATCAGTAGGCTACGTGGCAGCGCTCCTGCTTTATTAAGAGACTAAAGAAATTACATGGCCATATGCCAACCAAGCTTACACACAAAGTTCCATATTCAGGGTAAATAACTGTGCATATACTGATGCAATTACTGTGCATATACTACTGCAATTCCAAACAAAAGAAAAACAGCGGCTAAAATGGCTAAACAAAGTTTCTCAAATTGTTAGCTCCTAATAATACTATAAAAAAGGGAAGGGACCATAACCACCTTTATGGGCTCAGGCGGCTTCGCATGATTTCCCCTATCCTTTGCCCCAGGAAGTTACACGAACTGATTGCTTCTGGTGAGAATGCAAGGGTACCAAAGTGGATGACTCCTAGCCGGAGTAAAAAGACGCACAAAAATCACGAAAGGTTGCTTGGGAACGAACCACAACGCTTTGCAGAGGGGTGCCTGCACGTCTGTATAAAATAAGATTGGGACGGGTGTCCTGCAATCTGTGATGCCGGTCAAGGTCAAGAAGAACTGGTCAAGATCCCGTCACGTGATTGACATGCAACATACAGCCTCGAGAAGAGACTGCAGTTACTCTTCACTGCATTGACTGCGTCGTGGTCTGTGGCTGACTGAAGAGCGGCAACTTGTTCTTGGTCAGTGTGTCTGTAACTGGCTTCGTGCATAGTTCCAGCCTTTCTTCAACAAATGTTGTATATTGCTTCTCACCTAGGGATTCAATCTTCCTCACAGTTTCTGCCACTGGGGTTTCCACGATGTCCCTCGTGTCAAGGACCAGTAAATCTTGAAAGCTCTCTAGAAAGAGATTTCCCATTTCTGGAAACATTTCCATAAGCACCCTGGCATCCTTTACAAAGGCTGTCGGTACAGGTTTTTGGTCATGGTGAGGATGCTCTTATGTCAAGTTCTCTCCTCGTGGCCTGCTCTTCAAACTCTGTAATGATCTTGGCTATTTCTGGCCCTGCCACCATCCAGCGACTGAGTGCTCCAGGATTTCCTGTCTGTCCAATAGCTCCACCAGACCTTTTGACCATAGCGTTGTTCTGCTCATGACATTGGTCGATCGCCATGGCAGAGAACTTATTGCTGGTCTTGTGTACCACAAAGTTTCCAGACTTGAATTCTGCAAGGACATGTAGGTGCTTGTCAATGAGGTTTATCATATCACGGATGTGTACATTAAGCTACCTGGAATAGTGAATATGATTTTAGGCGAACATCCAGGTCATTATCTGTGTTGCACATAAAGCTCAAAAAGTTTCCTTCACGAAGAGATCAAATGTACACCAGAACGACAACCTCTAGTAGCAGCGCCGCAGTAACCATGTAGGCAGACCATGACACCCATTCCTCTATGGATTGCTTCTCTATGGATTATAGAGCTGACGTCAATGTCCTCAACCATCAATACTCTTCGTGTATAGCAGCTTGAGCAATCAGCAGGTAGAGAGGTCTTGCCGGACGTTGTACAGCCGGTGCAGTGAAGTGCTTCATCTCCATGGCAACGGGTGACACACTTGTGTAGTCTACACTGAAGGCAGAGGTGTTACCGTCTTAGAGGTGGAGATGTCTTGACCAAGCACCAATACACCAAGGTCGTGTCCACCATTTATGTTTGATGGATGTTGCATTAAAGATATACCAGTGCCATAGAAATAACCTTGGCCGTAGCAGAGCTAGGGTTGTGGTCAATATTATCAACATCCCCAGTAGTGAACAGCCCCTGGCGCAGCTTGGGTGGGAAAACAAATTCTTCCATGTTGAAGCGCTGGCAGACGCCATTGGAAATGTCTGCTGTGAGCTAACGTATTCTAGACTACAAAAAACACATCCGTAGGCCGAAGAGTGTGTCGATCAGTTCTCTGCTCCTGGTCACAACGTGAATCTTGAGGGTCAGGTAGAGTGGGAATGGGGTTTCTCTCTCGCAGTTGTGGCGCACTGAGGTTGACTCCATGCAGCATGCATGCTTCACACTGTTGAACACCAGTAGCTGCGATAGTGTAAGCGCAGCAGTTGTGTTGGTTATGTTGGCCAACTGAGTCTGGTGCTTGATGTTCGGATTGTTCGCTCCAACGAGGATCATGTTAACCAGAGCAAGGAGAGATGGTGTCACAGAATTTACCTGAGAATCAGCTAGGAACGCACCGTCAAAGGTGAATCTTGTCTCAAACATTTCTCTACGGACTATCTGTGCTTCTCTTAGTAGGTACATCGCATCACTGTCATGATCACAGGCCTTCATCAGGGTGAGAGAGGGACCTACGTCTTTCTCAAACAAGAGAAGTGTGTCTCGGCCCTGCGAATGCGCTCTCAGATCAGGAAGTGCAGAAAGAAGCCCATCCTTCAGCCTGGTTGTGTGTACCCTGTTGGTTACCGTGGCACCCAGCTGCTCTATAATCTGGTCTTGTGGAGGTTAGCCACGTGGTAGAGTTTGAATACAGGGACAGTGTCCTCATCTTCATGCATGTCCTCCATGAACACCACCAGCTGAGCCATGCAATCGCTCATCATCATCGTCTTTGAGTGATGCTGGTCTGATTTTGTTGTATAACGCACGGAGACAGCTGCGATGGTATTTTGCCTAGATGGCAATCAGGTCTCCTGCAGACAGCTTTGCCAGCAGTTCAGTGTCCTCCAATTCAGTGGCACATCTTCGAACGTTCTTGTCAATTCCCATTGTAGCTTCTTGGTGCAAGTCTGCTGTGCCAGCTGACTTATTGCAGAAGGAAACAGATAGGCGAGGTTGACTGTGGAAGCCTGTGGGCAGCTGCTGATCGTGTGCTGGGCAGGGTTGGAGTACCGGTACCAAATTGTTGTCCTGAAGCGGATTCTGCTCTGTTCTGATGGTCAAATATTTTTTGTTCAACTTTAAACGACATTTCTTGTGCCACTGAGCATTGTGTCTCCTCAAGTTAGCTTCTATGCCATCGCCATCATCCAGTCTGTTGACGTCGAGTTCCATTGGCATATGATGAAGTCCCTTGAACTGGACGAGTTCTTCTTTCAATGATGCATAGCCAACACTTCTCGGTTTCATGGTAGATCTTAGTAGGCACTGCAAACTAACTACCATCGCTACAAGAGCAAGAGTGCAAAACTTCCATCCTTGCTGCCTGCACACTCTGCACATGCGCGTTAACAAATAACAATCACCACCACTGAAAGAATAAAAGAATAGTGTTGCCATTGTTGTTTCAATCGTACAAAATACAGTAAGCTAAATTAAAAAAGCCAAGCAGAAAATTTGGAGCCAAACCAATATGAAAAATCTAAAATAAGACCAAAAGGTCAAACCCAATTTTTTTTGGCCAAACGATTTCAAAAAGGGCCGAATTTGTGAAGTTTAGCCGTAAAGAGGCCAACCTGGCAACCCTGATCATAATGAGCAATACACTAACACAGTCAACACTCTGTAGAATGTGTAGACATTTTTATTATAACACATATGCATGGTTTGTACATCATACACACCATTAAGATTAACCAATGACGCCAAATATCAATATTCTGATACTTTGAGGTCATTGACCTCTCAGGGTCATCAGAGGTCAAATCTGACTTACTTCCCAACCTTAAAATGACCCTTATGGTATGTGCTAACACTAGTGAAAATCTCATTCTTTAGTCATAATTTGCACAATTGGCTTGATTGTGAGAGGTTATCAGCTGCACTATAATGAGTTTAATTGAGATGATAAAACAATGCCTTGAATTTATTTACAAATTATTTATTATTTATAGCCTAATAATAATTTATAACACTTGAGCAGCCACTACTGTAAAATTATAATTTACCCGAAAAGTTTGGACAACATCTGGCAACTTTGAAATTTAACACACCCTTCTTGGCAGGTAGTTGGACATCCCGTAGTTCTACATCTAATCAAACGAAACTAAAAAACTTCAGCAGCCATGAAATATAAGTAGGCCTACATCATTTTGAAGTTCCTAATTGTGTTAAATTCATTTGTGAACTGCCTAACTTCTGGCGATATACCTTTAAAAGCGCTTTTAGTTGGATAGTCTAATGCAGGGGTCACCAACTGGCGGCCGGCGGGCCGCCACGTCGTTATGTGCGGCCGCGGAAGGTATCAGCGTACAAGTATAACTAAAAATACTTTTCTTGAGGTGTTAAAGAGCATGAAGGCAAAAAATACTTTCTGGGAAGCATATTTTCGCTTTGCATACGATTCCACCGACTGACCAATCAGATTGTAGTTCTAGGTGGGGGTCGCTTAAATAAATACCAATGCGATGTCCAGCCACACTGTCCCAGTGGTTGGTGTTATAATCAAATAAAGACGGTTTTGTAGACTTCACAAAAAGGATGAAAAACCAACTCATTGCTTTTCTAGAGGGAACGCTGTTCATGAGTTACGTTACGATAGAAACGTTTTTTCCCTGATTTCCACAAGCGTTTGTTTCATGGTGCCTGGTTTCTTTCTCCCTGTTATTGGAGCCTGTTTTTCACTGATATGTTTGCAGGTCACTATTGTTGCCTGTATTGCAATGTGTCAAATCTTTCCTTGTTTACTGAAACTGTTAATTACAAGATATCTTTTGTGAAGCGAAGTGACAACACCAATCTTGCTTGGCGATGAGTAGGCTATTTGCTCGCCTCGCTATAAGTGCGCAAAACAAGTGGCCTCGTTTATTAGACATTGTTAAAGAAGTCAAAAGTGTTGTAAAAGGAGCTCGGCCTGGCAGTAGCGTTGTTCGACTAATTTTGTTGCTGCAGTATTTTACGGTAATTTTTACGGTAATTTTGTTGCTGCAGGTACGAAATGTGTTATTTTCTAACATAAGAGTCAACCGACTTAAAATTTTGTTAGTGCGGCCCGCCGCAGCTCTCCTTAGCGCCAAAGTGGCCCGCATGCAAAAAAGGTTGGTGACCTCTGCTACTGTTTTGGAGCATTGATAATAAGCTGCACTTGTTCGGAAATGTACGCTTTAGTTTAAAAATAGAAATGTGTTAAAACAATTGGATAGGGCTACAATTTTCAAACGATCCAAATCTTTGTATTTATTGAATCATTCCTGCCTTTAGCACACTCTACTGGTTCTGTCGCTACTACCTTTTGATGGACCCCTGTTATGGCATGTATTGTATCCTAATCTTGTTTGCTTGGTCGGAAATAAAACTTAAATTAGATTATTAAATAGATATGGAAAAAGTTAATATTTGCAATATGATTTCAGGAAATGGGACATGTAACTGATTTCTTCGTTGGAATGGCAATCAATTTGTGGTTTGCACACATGGAGTCATCTTATGTTTACTTCCTGCCAACTTTGCTTGCAGTTCTTAGCCTCCTCGAAAACCGCACATTACCAAACATCGTTGTGATAAGAAATATCATTTCAAGGTCAATCGTGACTTGTCTTATCATGAACGCTATGATAGCTTACTTTGTTTTTATCCAATGTGAAAACATAGGCAAATGGATAATAGAATGGCACAGCTTTGAAATGATTTACGTTATTTCGAGGCTTGTAGTGGTGTTGGATTACTCTTTAACCCGTCCCACTCTCAGTTCGATTTGTTGGTCAGAATTTGTTTTTAGTTTTAAAATTTGGTATTTTGGAATAATACCTGCCTTAGCCTTTGAAGTTGCATGTTTTGTAGCAGCTTTCTTGCTTGTTGCTTTTGCTATCCTACCAAAAAATATTATTACTGCTATGAAATATGGAGTATTTGTGTATGCTCTCTGTTAAAACTTCATCGAATTGTTTATGGATAACTACTGCAATTTTTGTGTTCTTGTTCTATTGCGTGGCCATGCTTTTGAAATTGTATAAACAAGACCTTGTTCTATTTGTGAACCATAACTTGGAGTAACTTGGCTGTGTATAGCCGCAGGTGAGAGTAGAGCCGAATTTAGCTGAAGGAGGGCCAGGGGCACTTTTAGATCATGGGGCCTCCGTGCAAAAAAAATGTTCGTGCCGACGGCGCGAAAAACCACCTCTACGTCTAGGGGAGATGCGGGAGAGTTGAGCCAATTTATGCTTTTGAGCCCATATTTCCGATTGTATGATTGCTAGTCCAAATGTTGTGTGCTTATGTTGAAGTAGAACCAATTGGCTTACAATCCCTCTGATTAAATGTTAGTCAATATCAAACGTATTTTCAGAATTTAACTTTAAAAAAGTTTTGTCAAATGGCTCAACTCTCCTGCATCTACAGGAGAGTTGATCATAGTGTTAAGGAGAGTTGAACCGGATAAGGAGAGTTGGTCCATGTAATATAAAAGTTCAAAGTTAGAGTAACGTAGATCTAAGCATGTTCTGCAAATGCCTCATAAACCTTGTGAGTCATAATTTTTGCTTTCGACAAACAATTAGCGCAGTTAAGAATGACTTTTATGTTGAATGTCAAGCTATCTGTAAGCCTAAAGTAGGCCTACTGTATATTTATGCACCACATAATTTTATGAGTGTAGACTCTTTTAAAAGAAAACATCAAGCTTATATAAGCAGTATGCCACAAAATACACCCAGATTTATATTCATAGTAGCTCTGAAGGAAATCTCCTGCGTGCTGCTGAAGCAAATGAACGTGGCACCTGGATTCAATCAGCTGCAAACGAATTTGGGGTCCACAATAGGTTCAATTTAGCCCATTTACGGCCGGTGTCCTTTTAAAAGGACATCGTTTTGAATGCATCAGTATTGCATCATCTTATTTTGATTGAATCATTTTGGACTTGCTAGTAGTTGTTTAGGGTCTGTTTTGGAAGGTGTTGATAAATATTTGCGAACAAAGTACTTTTTCTGAATTTTGTGAAAGTTTGAAAATTGTTGAAAAATGAGAAGAACTGGATGAAGTGAAGTGAGGAGGAACATGCATGTTTTATTGCCTATTGGTAATAGGTATGAATTATGTTTCTTCATAGTTTGACACTCTATAATATTGTGCTTCCAACTACACTCTAATTTGTGTAAGGTTTTGCTTCTTTTATTTGTTTATTTTGCTTTATATTTATTGTTGCCTTTTAAAAGGACACCGGCCACATGGCCACATTTTTTTTTGGCTGTTTGTAACACTGTCAAAGAATATTGAACATCGTGTAAAAGCAGCATATTGTGCCTATGGAAGACTTAACTATCGTGTTTTGAACAACCATGCTATATCTATCCGCACAAAAATTATGGTCCTCCGGACAGTCGTTCTATCCACCCTTCTCTATGCTTGTGAAACCTGGACATTATACCGCCGTGACATCAAACGTCTTGAAAATTTTCAGCAGAGGAAACTGGGTCAAATGCTAAGCACTCGTTGGGAAGATTGTCTCACCAAAGATGCAATCCTTGATCGCGCTAGGTTGCCCAGTTCAGAAGCCACCATATTGCAACACTGCCATCGCTGGACAGGACATGTCATGAGAAGGGACAACGAGGAGGGACAACTAGAGACTGGACCCCCTCCCCAGAAGACCAAAAATGAGATACAAAGATCAGCTGAAAGTCTCCCTCAACCATGCAAACATTGATCTGGATTCATGGAAAACCTTGCTAGTGACAGATTACTCTGCAGAAAAAGATCTAAGGAAGGCACGGAAATTTTCGAAAAAAAAGGATACAAAAAGCCCAAGAAAAACGAACACTAGAAAAGCTAAAACTTCCACGTCCCTCCCTCCATACAATCCATATCCCCCATACAATGTGACTTTTGCCCACGTCTTTTCCATCATAGACTGGCCTCCAAAGCCATATATGACATCACCATCCAAAACCAAATTCGATTTGATGACGAAACCAATGCTCGGTCACGAGCTGGAGCCGCCGACTGTCAGTGGCGTATCTCTATGGTTTGTGCCGCCCGCGGCGGACCATGATTTTACACCCCTGAACGCGTGAAGTAGGAATCAGCACATAGAATTCGAGCCAAATCCGTTTCAAAAAATATTTTTACTATGCATTTTCGTTTACGTTTAAAAATATTCTGCCGCCACAAGCTTCCGACCGGGGGGGGGGACTGCCTAATGGGGGGGGGGCACCCTCCCACTAGCTACGCCGATGGTTATCGTGAGTGTAATATGTTCATACAATAACTTTGAAACGTCCTTCAAGAAAGATTTGACAAATTTCTACCGAAACAAACACCTTCTTATGTTAAGGTATCGCAAGATATACATTTGACTATGTGGCCGGTGTCCTTTTAAAAGGCACACAAAAAAATGCATCAAAAAAGCAAAAATCATCAAATTTTTTTAAACTAATTCAAAAGTTATGACAATACAACTTTGTGACTGAAATATTTCCTAAAAAGAGCAATGGGAACTTGTGGCGGCTTTTAATGGGTTAGGGCGATACATTAAGAAACGCAAAGAAAAACGTCACGACAATTATGGATACAAGAAATGTAAAACAGCTAATATGATATTTACAATGGCAATGGAAACTGAGCTAGCCAATCACCTGAAAGACTAGGCCTCTACCTATCATGGCTTGTCAAAAGACAAATGTCGCATGCTTGCCTACGAATTTGCTGTGAGAAATAACGCTGTTATTCCCGATAGCTGGAAAGAGGACAAGAAAGCAGGACAAAGCTTCTGGTTGGGATTCAAACATTGCCAGAAGTTGTGGATACGTAAGTCTACTCCTGAAGCGACATGATTAACAAGGGCAACAGCACTTAACAGATACACTGTTAATACCTTCTTCGATAATCGTGCAACTGTAATGGATCGCTATCATCAGCCACAAGACATATAGATTACCGGTACTGTATTTAGGAAAAACAAGTTTTACTCAATGTGTCCACCATTTGCGTCGATAACAAGTCGGAGACGCTTCGAAAAGGACCTGCAAAAGTCACAAATAACTTTTTGAGGTATTTGGCTCATTCTTTCCTCAAATTAACCTTCAGCGCTCCCAAACTTTGGTTGTGTTTAGTCGAAACCTTGTTCTCCAGGTACAACCAGATACCAAAGTCCAGGGGGTTCAGATATGGGGATGGAGGCCATTCTTCCTTGGAAATGAAGAACGGCACATTAACTGAAAGCCTGTTTTGCGTTCTCTTAGCTCCATGTGACGGGACAGAATCTTGTTGGAATGACCAATTATGTTTTTTGAAGTATTTCTTTGCCCAAAGGCAATAATGAACCCTCAAGTGATCATTTCGGTAGTAGCCTATTCTTGGTTCAATTTTACTCCTTGGTTCACAAAAATCATTCGACTCCTTCTGATTCGTTGACTGCGACCCACACCATCACTGCTGATGCCGCCCCTTGTCTCTAAGTGACTACCCGAGGTTCCATGTCACCATTTCTTGACTAAACACGATCATTCTGACTGTTAAAATGATGCTACATATCAAATTTCTTTTCATCGCTGAACACAAGGTTTGGCAGCGTGCCTCCTTTAATGCGTGAGAGCAGAATTCTGGCTCTGGAGAGACGTTTCTCAATGGTATTGACATTTAGCTACTGTTTCTTCATGTATTTAAATGGGCTCATCTTCAATTCCTTCTTGAGAACTGTGAACATGGTTCCATAGGCCACGTTCACCTTCTTTGCCATGGATGACCCTTGTAATAGATAAGACGTAATAGATAGGTTAGCTATTCAATCACAGCAGTGTAACAAATAATTCAGTAAAGATACCTTAGGCTGTTTTATAGAACTCACCACAATGCCTGAAACATTTGCAGGATTGGCTAGACTGTTTTAACAAATAAGTTGAAGTAAAAGTCTACTTGCTTTCATCTTTTTGCCTCATTAATTAACTGTTTCAAGCAAGTAGGCTTATCGTTTTAAGCATAAAACAACAATTTAAACGCTAGAATTGTAGATTTGAGAAAACAAATTTATTTATTAAATGAGAGGGAGAGTTGAGCCATGTGGTTTAACTCTCCTTGACGTGATGGTTCAACTCTCCTAATCGTAACCATTTTGAATTTAGCCTGGATTTCTTCAAAACGTTTTCAAGAAGCTGCGTGGTAATTGCAGTGTTGTATGTGTCATTGAAATAAATTGACGGCGTCAGCGTCAGCGCGAATTGCCTAAAAACTTTACGGCGTAAAGTACTGCGTAAGCTCTTGAAGAAATTGACGGCGTCAGCGTCAGTGCTAATTTCTAGCGCTATTTTTTGCCAGCGCCTCATAAAACGGAAATATTTCAACCAAGTTTAGGCTAACAATAGCTATAAAAAAGAGCAGGTATTATGTTTTGAGACTGTATTGAAATTAGCTGCTTAGCCTATTAGTTATTTCCTTGCAGAAAAACAAGCATTTCAAAACGTTTGTCTGACAATCTGCTGCGTTTGGGACGCATATTGTCCTTTCAGTTGAAAACGTTTACTCGGAAAGGTATCACTATTCCAAACGTGCTGTGATAGTTTAGCATGTATAAATCTTTTAACGAGGTCCACTGCACCAACATCGCTCTTTTCAGGGGCATAGAGCTCTTGAAATAAAGTATCTTCAACGTCCGCGATGCCATTCATGGATTTTTCGCTTTCTGTCTCTGATCTCCCGTTCTCAATACATGGGTGATCAGCACCATTTGGCGAACTTCTTCCTCGTGTATTCCAGGGAGCCATTCCAAACAACGCGAAAGCCTGTAATTCGGATTAGTCGCGCTGGCCAGAATACATTGTGAAACTCTTATTGTGAAACGAAATTTTCCATGAAAAAAAAATGACGCATAGCGCTTGACGCTTAAAATCGGCAAAATAGTTGACGGCGCTATCACTTCCGTCAACTAAAAAATAAATTTACGGCACTAGCCTCAGCGTCAACAAAAAGTTGACGCCGTCAAATGACGTCAAATGACGTACAGCATTGGGTAATTGTTGCATACAATCACCTTTTCCAAAGGTACCTTGCACTATATTTGTAATTTAAATATCTTTTATAGCTTTAGAGATATTTAAGCAAATGCTAAAATTTTTCGAATTTACTTTCTGATACATTTTTGCATTTTCAAAGATAACTTTCCCTGGCAATATCGTGAAGCTTTCTTTACAACACTGACGCTGTAACAACGTTTTTTAATACCACTAGTGACAGTAGAGTGCAATTATATTAAGCAAAATTTCTGCTAGAGGTGGTGGCTCAACTCTCCCTGTGCCTCAACTCTCCTGCATCTCCCCTACAGTAGCCTTAATCCAACACTGTACAGCATTTTGCAGAAATATGTACCCTCTGTCCCCCCCCCCCCCTTAAATCCGGGCCTGGGTGAGAGTCGTGCACAACATCGGATCTACAGAGAGAATGTGATTGTGTATATTTTGTCAAAAGCATTCAGTGGTCTGATTGAAGATGGACACGAAGGCTTCCTTGCTTTCCCATTCACTTAGCTTCAATTTGCCGGCACCATCCTCAGCACCCTGACTCAGGCTAGATCAGGGACAGGCAACATACGGCCCGCGGGCCGGATCCGGCCCGCGACGGGATTTTGAGCGGCCCGCAGACAGTTTCCGGTCTTTAAATGATAATGGCCCGCGGCCACACTCTGCTGCAATACTCCACTGCTTGCTTACTACGTCAAATAATAGTGACAATTATTATTATTCTTTATGTTCTTTGATTCTTTGTTTTCGGTATTTAGTCGAGTGACCAGCATGTCATGTTCTGTCATAAACGGGCCCTTCCATTCTTTTTCTTTGTCTTTTGTAAGAATTGAACACCACTTCAAGAGAAGGGCACTTTTGCTCACGAAATGTACTCAACAATGAAGGCATTCAGGGTGAAGCTAAAACTGTTTTATCGCCAGCTCAATGAGAATATCGCAACGCACTTTCCAACACTCGAAACTATGGCACTCCAGATGATGACAATTGAGAAGTACACCAATATGACATCTGCACTAGGCAATGAATTTGGTCGTCGTTTTGCAGACTTTCAGAAACTTTCTGCTGAATTTGATATCTTGTCATCACCCTTTGCACCTGAGTTTGAAAAGGTGCCGGATGCCGTACAGCTGGAATTGATTGATTTGCAGTGTGACTCTACCCTGAAAGAGATATCCCAATCTAACGGCATTGATAAAGTTTATGCGTCACTGAATGAGTCCAAGCTTGCCAACCTGAGAAAGATGGCCATGAAACTACTTGCTCTGTTCGGGTCTACATACATTTGCGAGCAAACATTTTCGACCAGGAACAGAGACAAAGTTGCGATCCAATCTCACTGATGTTCACGTGCAGTCTTTATTGAGGGTTTCTATGTCCGACATGCAGCCAGAGAACGGTAAATTTGATCGACCACAGATGTCTCATTGACTTCAGCAGCTATTGAAGTACATTACATTAATTGTTAATAAATTCATTAAATACTGTTTTTGGTCTCTATGCTTTAAACTTAAAGTTTACATTACATTAAATACGATTTATTCCTTGTCTAGGTAGATAAATACGCGATTAATGTAGCGATTCATAAATCCGGCCCGCCAAGTACTTCATTTTTCCATATCAGGCCCGCCGACTGGAGAAGTTGCCCGCCCCTGGGCTAGATTGTAATCCAAGTAATCGTATCCTCATTGTCAGTAATCTATGTTAATAAAAATTAAACAATGCTTACACCACAACTTTTCAAGCTCTCATTCGTAAAAAATTATATCAGTTTGTAACCCGATGTAACTTGTCTTCCAATTAATGGATTTATGAACTAATGCGAACAGACTGTTGTTATCAGTGGCGGCTGGTGCTGTCTGTGAGCAGTGGGGGATGCAAACGACTTCGCGGGGGTGTCCCCCCAGAAAAATTTGAAAAATTGCACTAAATTTGGTGAGTTCTGAGAGTATTTTTACTCCAAATTTTGAAAAAATGAATTCAAACTTTGTTGAAAGTTGATGTATTCCTGAGCTGTATAAAAAAAAACTAACAGTACCTGGTAGCCTATTGCTTTGGAGACAAACTTTACTAGTATTGAGCTTAGTCTTGACTAGCCTAGCCGTTTTGAGATGCCCTAGCACAGGGGTGGGCAACGTGAGCTACCGCGGGCTACCTGTGAAATAAGTTTTGCGCCTAGGGCCGGATTTAGCTAATGGGGGCCCCGGGCACTTTTAGATCGGGGGCCCCCGTGCAAAAATTTTTTCGCGCCCACTGCGCGATAAACCACCTCTACGTCTACAGTAGCATTAACCTAGCACTGCACAGCATTTTGCAGAAGCTTTAAAGGCTGAAAGAAAAAAAATAATAATAACACAAAATCACATTTTGTGCTCATAGAGGGGTCCTTCAAAAGTCAGGGGGCCCGAGGCATCTGCACCCTTTGCCTCCCCCTAAATCTGGGCCTGTTTGCGCCTGTAAAAATCCAGCTTAAATTGAATTCGCTGCAGGAGGATGACATTCTTGTACAAAATTTCAATAAGATATAAGCTCCATTGCTGAAAATATAAATTAGTAGTGTTTATTTGATGTGCGGCCTTCCTGTAAGCATTACATTTTCCTAACTGGCCCCCGTGTTAAAAAGGTTGCCCACCCCTGTCCTAGCACTTCCTATAACCTGTTGAATACCCTAACTCTACAGCTAACACTCCTACATTCATGGCTCATCGCTACTCTGCGAAATAAAAACTAATTTTAAAAAGTCTGTAAAATTATTCGGTTAGGTGGGGCTGTTTTCCGTGCAGCCCCAACAGATTCAAAAATTGCTGTAAAGTACCAAAAGAGGTAGAGCTTCAAGGATAATTTTTAGCCAATCAGAGCGCTTGAAATCCAGAATCTCGGGCTGGAGAGCAGTTTGCCCAAAGTTGGTGTTGCCAAACGAAACTTGTAATATTTTAATTTTCGATCCGCAATTCTTAAGCGATAAAAGTAACCGGGTCGGACAAACACAAAGGAAAACATATCTTTCCTCTTCTCTTTCTTTCAGGTGGGGCTGCAGCCCCATGGCACGAGCCGCCACTGGGTTGTTATCAATCTTTGTATTTTGTACATTTCGACTCAGCTCTTCGGATTTGAGTATCTGCTTTGTTTCTACTTTTTATATTTGATAGTGATATGAACCATCTCGATTCTGATGCAAATAAATAAATATTAATACCACAAAAAGTGCTCAACGCCGAACAAAAAAGCGAAGCAGAGCAATTTACATCAAGTAAGATTATAGTTATTACTGTATAAAACCTCTACAGCCTGTTTCAACCTAAAAGCGGTAATCGGAAAATGATTATTCAAATAGAATCTTAAATTCTGATGAAACAGGTCAAAAATGTTTTGTGTTTAATAGCCTATTTGCAATTTGTCTTTATTTTTGTTGTTGCAAATGCATAAGTAATATTTCGTCTTCGTTTTGTTATGAAAAATTCGAACATGAGATTACTTTATAATTGGATTTTGCTTTGAACTCTATGAAATTGTATTATTCTGTTATCTGGATTGAACAAATTAAGTTGTTCGATACTTGTTTTCAGCTCACAGCCATGTAGTCAATGGATGTCCACATGCAACTTGTTCAGTTGTTCTAGTACAGTCGCATCTATTCACCTTTCAGCAAAGTGAAGGTTTAATTGGATGTAACCTGCATTGAGTGAACCATTCCGGATTTCTAGAGATGCGGCTTGGTTGGTCACATTTTGCATGGCTTGGCATAACTATTCAATCCATTATGTGCCGTTAGATGGAGAACAGTCTTTAGAATGCGTTGCTCAAGCGCACACCCCGAGAGTCGAACCAGCAACGCTTGATCTTGAAACTTCTTCCTGCATGAAGTCACGCGCTTACCAACTGAGCTATCGGGGTGGACCAACTGACCTGTCATGATATCGATATATCATGCCTTACCGTCATTTTTGTTGGTGAGCTACAAAGACAAAAAAGTTAGTTAACAAATTGAGAAAAGCGACTTTTGGTCGATGTCAGCGTCGTCTGTAGGCTACCAAAAATGGCTATCCTTTTAGCAATATCAGCAAAGTAAATTTTTAGACATGGGCATGGGGGCTGTAAAATGGAATGCTTGCTTGCTTCAGTCGTGGACGTCGCTATAAATAGCATATAGATTTGGGAAACTTTGCGTTGAAACTACCAATATGGCAATCCTTTTAGGCATGGGCTGTATCCAAGGGAGGTGAGGGTAGGGTTGCCAGATGTTCACTTTTTTGGTGAACAAATCACTATTTTAACAAAATGTTCACTGAAAACTATTTTGTTAATAGTGATAGTGAACATGTTCACTATTCTGCTATTCTTAACAATTCTGTCAATATATTTTAGCCAATTGCTATGGATTAACCAGTAGGCCTACCATACACTTCTGCTGCTTAGAGACTAAAAGCACATGAGTCTTGTGCGTTGGTGAAAAACCCTTACTATGCTACCCCAGTATAATTTCGCCAAAGCCAGGCTGGCCAGCACGAAGTCCAACAGTGGAGTGTACAGTCTAGGTAGCTGACAAACTGAAAGCCACTAACAACCTAGAAGTTTGGCCATTTAACTGTTAGTTTATAGACTATGTAGGCCAGCTACTCAATCATGTGTGATGTGGCTGATAAGTTAGACTCTTGAGTTGAAATTTCCAAAAGTGCAGATGATGTGAAACTTGCCACAACTTACAATCTACCAGGCAGTAAGCTTTTAACTTGTTAATTTTGCACGAGTTTTAAAACAAGAAACAAATTTGCATCTTTTAAGACAAGACGATCTTCAATTTTTTCGATACTTAACCCACACAAACTTTAACTCACCCTAAATTCAAATTCATTCCATGTGAGAACGCATAGTGGCAACTGTCTTAGCTTAGATAATTTTACGTGAAGGGAAGTGGGCTTACTGACCCTAACGCAGGCATGGGGGTCGATAGTGAAAAAGTAAAGAATATTCCGTTATTCGATAGTTCCAAAAAAAGTAAAGAATTAACCGATTTCGATACTAGAAAAAAAAAGTAAAGAATAAAGAATGTAGTAATCGATATTGAAAAAAAAATACTCCACCACTCTTCCCGAATGCTCAAGGCACAAATTGAAAAAAATTCAAAGAAGTGAAAAATACTTCCCACTCAAAGGACTAGGAGTAACAAAACATAGTTTTAAATGCAGTCATGCAATAATAATCCTTCTGAGAAAAGTCACAAACACAGTTTTAAATGCAGTCATGTAATGTGCCTAACTGCTGAAGCAAGCATTACCATTTTCTCAAAGTTGGAATCATAGAGTTGAGTACGTGTTGGGCTCAACACCCTCTTAGCCAAAGAAAACAGTCTTTCTAGAAGTGCCGATGAAGGCAATGTTGTATTGTGCATTATAAAGGGCTTGTACAAATCTTTCGGTAATTCATCATCAGTGTTGCACCATTCAATTCAATTCAATTCAGTTTATTTTTTTTGTCGGAAAACAACAGCAATGATAAAGTTACAAATAGTGAACGGGAACAAAACCAACAAAAGGAAAAGGTGGCAAAACTACAAAAGTTTAAAACGTGGATGCGATGCAAGTTTAAAGGTTACGTACACGAAAGTAAATTAAGCACGGCCACCAAACCCAACAGTTTAAAGTAGATGAATTAGTTGGAAGAACCAGTTGGCTCCACATACCTAAAGCAACTGGAGGTGTGCCAGTTGATGAAACCATGCGGGGACGACTGAACCTTACAACCAATATAAAAAAGAAAAATCAACAACACGAGCATTTAAGAATAAACAATAAACATACGGTATATTATTACATATTAAACATATTATTTACATATTAAACATATTACATAATTATACAAAATACTATGTACAGTGCATCGTTTAAAGTAAAATGAAGTGTTCGCAGCAACGACAGTGGTGTGATATTGAATAGGAATTAATAACTGATGGGTACAGGAATTTAGATTAATTAACTTATTATTTGAGCATGATATTAAACTGATGATCATGAATGATAAAAAATGTAGTGAAGATGATATGAAAATGGTCTAGATGGCATGCGGGTGACTTCGGTATCGGAGCGGGATGGAGTTTCTTTGGAATTTTTTTGAAATGAATTTCCAACCAAACTTCTGGAGAGTGATACAGCTTCATTGTTGAAGTACTCTTATCAAACAAATCTACACAATGAAAGCCACAAGTTTCTTACAGACTTGGAACCTTCTGCTAATCTCTTTTTTGCTCTCTCTTCAAATCTCCAGAAAAAAACGATTTCTTTTTTTACAACTTCAGATTTAGAACTCATTTGAGAACAAGAGGCTTGGGCCTGTTCAAATTCCAGAAGGGTTCGAGTTGAATGCGATCAACCAGGGTTTCTCCGCAAAAAAAAATTCGCTCCTCCTTTCAATAGAATTTCAAAGTCTGCCTAATAAAATTGTGGAATTCGGTTAATATTTTACGTTGTTTATTTGTAAACTTTGCAGAAAAGTACCGAATATCGAATATAGGATTCAATGCACAAAAAAGTAAAGAATAGCAGCTAATCGATACTTATTTGAAAAAGAGAAGAAAACACGGATTCGATAGTGACAAAGTAAAGAATAACGCTATCGAATATCGATTCGTAATCGATAGTCCCAACCCTGCCCTAGCGCGTACACGTTGCATGTAACCATCAGCTAATCATAGCCTTTTATAGGTCTAGGCCAGGGGTCACCAAACTATGGCCCGCGAACTGATTTCATCCGGCCCGCCACCTGTTGTGGAAGTAACAGCTGCACTGCATTGTTGTATGTTGAATTTGTACATTTTTCACCAGGCAGCCTACATGTTGGTGTTCTATTTTTATCATTAGGCGCAACAAATGGGGACAGCCTTGGCCAAATTTGGAAAGATGTAGCTTAATGTTTTTTCAAGAACACGGTGCCCTGTATAGTGTATCACTGCAGGGGATAACTTTTCCAGCAGCCTTTCGATTTTCATCACAACTTTGCTATTCTACCGCTGACTTTGTTATTTATTGAGCTCAATTCAAGTCAATGGAGATTCTAAATAGTTGTATATCTTTTTGCAATTTGCATCCGGCCACAGCTGTTAATCTCGCAACAATCCGGCCCTCAGAGAAAAAAGTTTGGTGATCCCTGGTCTAGGCTAGTATACACTTAGCTTTTTTGTTTGTCGTATCCAGGCTTCTTACGCTCGGTGATTGAAGACTTAAATTAAGTAGATGGGTGTCCATCTTGTCCTTCCGGTATGCCTTTAAGTGTCCCGCACAACAACGTGTCGTTGGTCCAACATTAGACCATCGGAAACGTCCCGTGGGCCCTCCGTTGGTTTCCGACGTTGGCGCGTAACAAATTTGGCCAGCGGGCCACCTTGGGCGAATCGTCAGTCACAAAAATCGGTTGGTTAAACGTCGATCCCCCGGTGGCACACTGTTGGCCAACCCTTTCCCAACCATTTGCCACCTGCGACCAACCTGACGACCAAACGCTTTCGTCGGTTCCACGTGGAATCCACGACGCAATTTACAACTATCCTCACTGTGGCGAAAAAAGGCTTGGCTAATCGTAGACCCAACGTTGATGCACTGTTGGCCAATCCTTTCACGACCATTTGCCACCTACGATCAAACGCTTTCGTCGGTTCGACGTGGAATCCATGACGCAATTTACAACTATCCTCACTGTGGCAAAAAAAATGCTTGGCTAATCGTAGACCCAACGTTGATGCACTGTTGGCCAACCTTTTCCCGACCATTTGCCACCTGTGACTAAACGCTTTCGTTGGTTCGACGTGGGATCCACGACGCAATTTAGCCTACAACTATCCTCACTGTGGCAAAAAAGAGTTGTTTAATCGTAGAACCAACGTTAGTGCACTGTTGGCCAACCTACGACAAAACGCTTTCGTTGGGTCGACGTGGAAGATGCAATTTACAATCATCCCCTCTGTGGCGAAAACAATTTGGTTACTCGTGGGCCTAGCGTTGGCCATCATTTGCTCACCAAACCGAAAACGTTTCTTAACTTTGACCACATGATGGCGTGTTGTTAACTCACTTTTTTCGAGTTAATCTATGCTGAAAATGATGACCACGAAGACGTGGGATCGAGGCCTCAATTCGCAGTAAACCTTATCACCTACCATACTAGCATTCCACTCGGTACAACATTGCTAGAAAAGGCACTTATACAAGCAAAAAGTAGGACAGATGGCAGTTAAGTTTGTTTTTATTTCTAACCATCACAGCAAAAACAAAAAACATGCTAAATATAACAGCGGTCTAGAAAAGGGCATGAGGCAAATTAAATCAAATTTCCTGTCTTCCTCTTCTCAAACTTCTCAATCCCTATCTCTTGCGTATTTCAGCCAGTCTGAAATAGCGGCATGGATATTTCAATTTGTTGCTGTGGACAAGTTATGCGTTCTTCGTACTCCATCTAAAAATAATAATGTCATTGGGATAAATTGCCAATAGCTGGTCCAAACCAATATGTCTAGTGGAAAAGGTTGGTTGCTGAAGCCACGTAACTAACTCTAACAAGCAACTTTTTCCCATAAACAATGAACTAATCACACTGAAAAAGCTCTGAAAGTATCTCCCATGGATAAACTCAGAATTACATTGATTACAACAGTCTGGAAAAGAAAATGAGAATTATCCTGCTACAAATAAACTTTGAAACCATTTCTTCAAAGATTTTGCGAATTACTTCTATTACAAATACAAAATTATGATTTTTCGTCACTGTAATAAACACCTTTTTCATGCAACCTTGCATTAAATTAACTACAGAAGCTTTGTCTGTAGTTATTATTCATTAAAAACTGAGAGTTTGTTGAAAAAGAAACATAAGGTAAAGGGGTAAATGCTTAAGCTGACCATGCTTGTGCTTGGAGTGAAAAAGGATTATCGAAATCTGATGTAGCCTCATCATCATCAGCCTATTTCTCACAAATAGAGCAAGTTTTCATCGACCTGAATATTCAAAACAATTTACTTTAAAATGTGAAAATGACCTTAATGACCTAACAAAAACTTGACCAAATAATTTAGTGTTTTTTTAGATTTTATGTTAAAACTAATTGCTTTTAATCAATTAGATCGTACCAAAATTGCAAAATTGCGATACAACACAGTAGTCTGAGCCACACAACTGGCGACATAAAAATAAACAATTTATTGAGGGTTAGCTTTTTTTATCAATGTAGGAGGAAACACTTTGCTTTACCAGTGTCCATTTAAAACAAACTGACTTGAAATAAGTAATGGTATTGAATTGACTTTTCATTGAACTATTAAATAAGCATCTGGAACCTTTTCCTTACTTTCAGAATCCTTACAAAAAACGCACCGCACAAGCTTGCTACAAAAAGTTGACTTCATTGAAAAAACAGGAGATAAGCTATTTAGTATTATCAAAACTAACACAAAAATCAATGCACTGCACAGTACACACCCAGGTGTGTCCTAAAATTTAAATTTATGAATAATTATGTATCGGTATTGCATTATAATTAATTATAGTAGGCTACTACATTAAACTAATTGAACCATCTCATGCTTTATCAAAAATGCTAACAACAATAAAAACAGCGATATGCAGTACCTAGTAGGCTATACACTCACCAATGCTTTTCCAGGCGACTAATGATATTATTCGAGGCTGGAGCTTGTAGGCTTAAAATCTTTCGCAATTTCATTGGTTGGACCTTGCTGACATACCAAAGCACCGCAATATTATCTTTGTAATTCGTACAAGCCCTCAAGCCGTCACAACTCACTGTGAATAAATTTAAAAGCGGGGCAGCATGGGAAAAAAATGAAAAAAGAAGAGGATGACCTAATTAACACCAATGCATGACCTAATTAACAAAGAGCTGTTTATTGCCAGCCAGCAAAGCATGCTTTTGTATCAACATCTGTGAACGTTGAATCAATGAAAATCAATTTCTGCTCTGTTGTCCGGGTGAATCTAGTAGTTAAACTTAATTCAATTCAATCAAACTTTGGATTTAATTAAACCACAATTCTATTTGGGTTAAATCACTGGCGAACAAAATCAGGCATTTTACATTGATTCAACATCTTCAAACATTGGATGAATGTGAAAAAATTGGACTTTGCTTTTCAAAAGAAACTTTTAGGTCGAAACGAAATACTTCGAAAATTCGAAGCAAACGAGATGAGAACAACAAGTTTTGTGGCTAAAGGAAGTAATTTGTATTGAACGCTCGAAAGTCTGAATGGTTGAAAAATAGTTTTTGCCCACCACAAACATTTATATGATCATTTGTAGGCTACTTTATGGGGGATATTTGCAGTTATTGTAAAAACATGATGAAATCATTTTTTTGGTCCAAATTAAATTATTTTATTTTGATGTAGTTAATTCTAGTCAAACGTTAAATACGGCAGATGTAGGCTAATGAAAATCCTTATTCTCAAACAAGACAAAATTTTTGCATTTTGAGTTTTCTTGGTTATATTTTCAACAAAATATTATTTTTATATGAATTTTTGGCGACGGCTTATATTTCATTTCCAAAAATTTCCGATATCCAACCGATTTACTGACTTTTAAACTATTGAAAAGCTGTAAAAACGTTTATCAAAAGAAAATGAATTTCTTTAATCAAATTTATGCAGCATTTGGTCATGCAACATTTTAATATAGGCTATTTGTATGAGTGATTGTAACACTTTGTTTCGTGAGACTTGTGTTTTCTCTAATTGAAAACTATTTGATTTAATTGCATAGGCTAAGCATTTTGAATTCTATGGACTTTGAGTCTGATTGCAAATAAATAAATAAAATTAAGATTTTTTGGCAAAAGGTTTGCTCACAACCGAATGCCCACGACGACGAACGCGCTGTGGGGCCCACCATTGGCTCAACGTCGCTTCAACAAACTATTTTTATATAGCGTTTTTGTTAGAATAAACCTTTGTTCACTTTAATTTCGTCAAATTGTAAAATATACTGGCCAATGCTTCGAATTATTTTGTTGTGAATACGAAAAATGATATTTGTTGTAGAAAGGTTGATTCACAACCGAATGCCCACGGCGACGAACGCGCTGTGGGGCCCACCATTGGCTCAACGTCGCTTCAACAAACTATTTTTTATATAGCGTTTTTGTTAGAATAAACCTTTGTTCACTTTAATTTTGTCAAATTGTAAAATATACTGGCCAATGCTTCGAATTATTTTGTTGTGAATACCAAAAATGATATTTGTTGTAGAAAGGTTGATTCACAACCGAATGCCCACGGCGACGAACGCGTTGTGGGGCCCACCATTGGCTCAACGTCGCTTCAACAAACTATTTTTTATATAGCGTTTTTGTTAGAATAAACCTTTGTTCACTTTAATTTCGTCAAATTGTAACATATACTGGCCAATGCTTCGAATTATTTTGTTGTGAATACCAAAAATGATATTTGTTGTAGAAAGGTTGATTCACAACCGAATGCCCACGGCGACGAACGCGCTGTGGGGCCCACTATTGGCTCAACGTCGCTTCAACAAACTATTTTTTATATAGCGTTTTTGTTAGAATAAACCTTTGTTCACTTTAATTTTGTCAAATTGTAACGTATACTGGCCAATGCTTCGAATTATTTTGTTGTGAATACGAAAAATGATATTTGTTGTAGAAAGGTTGATTCACAACCGAATGCCCACGGCGACGAACGCGCTGTGGGGCCCACCATTGGCTCAACGTCGCTTCAACAAACTATTTTTTATATAGCGTTTTTGTTAGAATAAACCTTTGTTCACTTTAATTTCGTCAAATTGTAACATATACTGGCCAATGCTTCAAATTATTTTGTTGGGAATACGAAAAATGATATTTGTTGTAGAAAGGTTGATTCACAACCGATTGCCCACGGCGACGAACGCGCTGTGGGGCCCACCATTGGCTCAACGTCGCTTCAACAAACTATTTTTTATATAGCGTTTTTGTTAGAATAAACCTTTGTTCACTTTAATTTCGTCAAATTGTAACATATACTGGCCAATGCTTCGAATTATTTTGTTGTGAATACGAAAAATGATATTTGTTGTAGAAAGGTTGGTTCACAACCGAATGCCCACGGCGACGAACGCGCTGTGGGGCCCACCATTGGCTCAACATCGCTTCAACAAACTATTTTTTACATAGCGTTTTTGTTAGAATAAACCTTTGTTCACTTTAATTTTGTCAAATTGTAACATATACTGGCCAATGCTTTGAATTATTTTGTTGTGAATACGAAAAATGATATTTGTTGTAGACAGGTTGATTCACAACCGAATGCCCACGGCGACGAACGCGCTGTGGGGCCCACCATTGGCTCAACGTCGCTTCAACAAACTATTTTTATATAGCGTTTTTGTTAGAATAAACCTTTGTTCACTTTAATTTCGTCAAATTGTAACATATACTGGCCAATGCTTCGAATTATTTTGTTGTGAATACGAAAAATGATATTTGTTGTAGAAAGGTTGGTTCACAACCGAATGCCCACGGCGACGAACGTGCTGTGGGGTCCACCATTGGCTCAACGTCGCTTCAACAAACTATTTTTTATATAGCGTTTTTGTTAGAACAAACCTTTGTTCACTTTAATTTCGTCAAATTGTAACATATACTGGCCAATGCTTCGAATTATTTTGTTGTGAATACGAAAAATGATATTTGTTGTAGAAAGGTTGGTTCATAACCGAATGCCCACGGCGACGAACGCGCTGTGGGGTCCACCATTGGCACAACGTCGCGTCAACAACTATATTAGTCATATTAAATTTTTGTTGAAATAAACTTTAAAAATTCTTCATTTCACAGAATTATAATACATACTTGCCATATTTCTTAATTCGTTTGTCAGAAACACCAAAATTGAGATTTATTCTCAAAAGGTTGGCTGACAACCGAATGCCCACAGTGACGTACGTGACGTTGGTTCTTCGTTGGTTCAACGTTGTGTTAACAACCTATTTATGATATTGACGTTTGTTGAAATAAAAATTTATAAAAGCTTCAATTCACAGAATTGTAATGGGTACTTTTCATTATGTAAGATTATTTCACCCGGAATATCAAAATAAACAATCGGTGGCTGGAGGTTGGTTTTCAACTGAATGCCCACGACGACAAATGCGACGTTGGCCCACCATTGTCTTAGCATTGTGTCCACAACCAAGTTTTACACAATATATATTTGTTAAAAAAAGTGTTTTATGTGGTTTATATCACCAAATTATAACATGTTGTACCCTTTTTTACTGATTCTTTGTTCAGTTAAAGAAATAATGTTAGTTGGCAAATGGTGGTTTGGCGGCGAAAAGCCGACCGCGACGTTCGCGACCGTTGGCCAACGATCAGGCGACATTGTTTGCTGTGCGGGGTCTTACCAAAGACACAACCGCATGCTCTTGAGCGGTGTCGAACCGACGCCTGTTCGAACGTCGTTCCAAGGCTCTCACCACTCGGCAATGCAACCGACAGTATTTTGGCATGTGTTTGAGAACTTTGAAGGTGCGGTCGTGCGCGTTCAAAATGTTCACTATTTTGAGAGAAAAAAATCTGGCAACCCTAAGTGAGGGGGGTGATCACCCCACCACTAATTAGAGTGGGGGGGTGAGCAATGCAAAATCACCCCCCCCCCCCCACTCATTTGGCTTTGAAAGGTTTTGTGATATTTTATTGATCAAATTTGGAAAAAAATATTTTTGCTCTTATCACTGTTTGAATTTTTTTCATGAATTTTTGATTTGGCAACCCTGAACAACGAGCCAGTCGTTTACACCGTGGAGTTTTAACTTAGTTTGCTTGGTAGCCACTTTAACAAGAAAAACTTCTGCCGCGCAAAAGACTAGAATGACACCGTCGATCAATCAGAACATGTTATAAGAGGCTATCGTCTAATTGTGACCCTTCTAGCACTCAGCCAGAGAGTTAATCCTTGTTTTCAACTTTATTTGGTAATTACAGAGGAAAAAAGAGTAAGTTAATAGCAGTGTCACAATCAGTGTGCAATGCCTAGCGATGGGTTGCTTTGTATCTTGACCGAACGCGCTGTTTTAATTATGGAATTCTTGAGAGGCGTGTTATTATCGGTCAATGACCAGTATTAACCTTTGATTGTGAAATCGTTGTAACGTAATTCTAGATCATCTTGTAAGATGCGAACCTCGAACATTCTGTTGTTTTTTCAATCACCAAATATCGTTTGTCATGATGTCACAAGGATGTTTATAATGGATCTTTGATTGCGAAATCATTATTATGCAATGTATTTTCTAGAATCGTTTTCGCTACGTGAAATCTAAAAACTTCGGCTTGTTTACGATTTAATGCAACTTGACAGAACAATGAGTCCTATGATGTATCATTACATGACCTTCTCGAAGTTACTAGACCGAACAAACCTTTTATAAATAGTGGGGGGTTTTTTTGGTTTTTTTCTTCGCGCAACGCTCAGAGTTCAAGATGGATACCACTACATCTTGCAGGTTTACAAATTGTCCATATGGAATGGATTTGTTTCCTGTCTCATTATTAGTGCGTCCGCTCCGGGAGCCGTCCACACACCCAAACACTCAGCAGGCACACCATACTTACATGGAAGATACCTACCAGGGAGGCGAGGGACTTACTCCGATCGAAGGGACCCACCGCGGTAGATGGTAATCTGTGGATGTAAATGTTTGGTTAGTGGCTGCCTCAAGCTGATCTGCCTGTCTCGACTTTCCTCTTGCTAATGTTGGAGCAGATCTAGGAGATGGCGGGTCAAGCAGTGAGAACTAGCGCGTTTTGGTAGAGAGTTACTTTTTATTTTATTTGAGTTTGTTTGTGTATGTGTGTGTATCTTCTTGTTGCCCGCTTGAAGAAGGGCACCTGTTTGTAGAAAACGGGTCACTGCAGTCTGACATCTCATTTGGCGGAGATGCCAGAGAGGAGCGGCCAGAGGGAAGGTAGCTTTCGCTGACCCCAGAGTCATCTTGGAATGGGCCGCTGCAATCCTGTCATCCCAGGGCGAGTGGGACAACGGAGAGGGACGGTTAAAGATCTCCCGCTGCAATCACTCCTCCGGCATCAGGCCGTTGCAGAGGAGTGAGAGGGACGGGTTAAAGGTGGGTTGTTAAGCCCTTGGCTGTCTAAGCTTCTTCAAAGATGATCTACGACCGTACTGTGCTAGTGAGATCCACCGCTGCAATCAGTCATCCCTACCACCGAGGACGACTGAGAGGGCGGTTGAAGAGTGGATCTCGACTGGTTCTTCTTTCTTCGGACCGTAGGAGGAGGTTTAGAGGAGTAGAAATGTCAGATGACAAAGGAATGTTATGCTTTTGTGTTATGTCTTTCGTTTTTGTCATGATGACCCACAGGGCTTGAATGGTGGACCGTTTTGTGTCCTGTATATATGTGTCGCCTATGTCCAGAGATATCTTCTTTTGGATGATGGTGTGCTTGGCGACATTCATCATGGTCAAAAGAATCGGGTTGTTCTTCTGTCCGTCAGGGATTTGGTTGTAGAGGATCATGTCCTTTGTTATTTCCATGTCTTCTTTGGTTAGGTCAAGATATTGTTGTTTGAGGCGCTCCCATATTCCGAGCGCAAAGGAGCACTTGGTGAGGACATTTATAAATAGTGGTGTAATTTGCGTAATCATTATTATTATGAGTTGATTGTGAGAGATCATTGTTGTAGTGGTGACAGTTGGTAATAGATGCAAAGATTATTGTTGATCGAGAGTTGAAGTTATTAAATACGAGTAAAGCAAAGTTGATGCTAATATAAATTCTATTTGAATAAGAATTGTATGAGAAGCTGTGAGTGAATTACGTTAAACTCGATCAAGAGTCGCAAGTATTGGAATCTATTGCTGTTTACTGTTACTGTTACTTTGATTAATTGCTGGAAGTGGTGAACCATTCGTTGGAGTCCTTCAAGCGTGTTCATATGTCATTTCACTAGTAGAACTATCCGTGAATTTAATTGACTGCTTTTCGGTTATAACCCATTAAACTACGTCATTGAACCTTTCCAAGTCTCTTTTCTGGTAAGAGATAGAAAGAAATCGTGACAAATCGTGGTGAGAATTGAACCTACGTCAATGAAATGACTACTTTCTAGCCCCAACCCTAAGCCAACCAGCTGACAGAAAATCCATCACTTGATTGCCAGCATTTGATGAATGCAAAATAGCAGTACCTGCTTTGTAGGCTTATCATCTTCTTTTTGCCCTTTTTCAAGTCACGGAAAACGTAACATATGATTGGTTCGAGGTTTCATTTGGAGTGGCAGAATTTTTCTTGTTAAAGTGGCTACCAGTTTGCTTACGCAAAAATGCCCTTTCCGAAACGATTTGGACCCCCTGTGCTTTGATCAGAATGAAGCTGATGCTGCAATAGGGGGTCCGGGGGGCGCAGCCCCCCAGAAGTTAAAATGATTATGACGATTTTAGCCCAACTGTCCAAAAATCACACCCCACCCCCGAATTCTAAAAGTGGATAGAGCCCCTGCTTTTAGGCCTCATCCTGCACGGCAGCGTTTGACTTCCAGTCCAGATGCTATTGTACCGACGTCTACGCTTCAAGCCACCTTTTGTCGTTACATTTCCAAAGCATTGATTCTGTACGCCTACATACGTTAGTGGTTGCAATAACATAGCGGGAAGCCTTCACCAGAACAAAAAACAGAATGCAAAGTTTACTGTAAAGCAGGGGTGTGCAACGTGCGGCCCGCGGGCCAAATGCGTCCCGCGAAGAAAAATTGTGCGGCCCCCGAAGATGTGCCAATTTTGAATTGTGTGCGGCCCGCGAAACGTGTTTATGATTTAGTTTAGTCTGGTACATGTGAACAATTCATTGTGGAGTGGATTATTGTAATTTCGCACCTTCTGTTAACCATTTTAGAAGTTTCCCATCGGCCACCGCTAATCCGTTGTATTTAATTATTTGGAACGTCAGAAGATCAGAGGCGGAGCCCTGCTCTCGTCTCTGGCTTTATCGATTTTTTATTTGATCTCTTGCTTTATACCTTTTGTAGAGCCGGCTTGCGTCAAATTTAGCAGTTGCCTAATGTAGGCCTACCCAGCTAACATACCCTAATCGGGCCGGTATAGGGCCAATGCGGTGTTATATCGGGTCCCTTTATTGGCACGATACAGTAATCTATACAGGCCGGGTAAGAAAGTGCAAACAAGTTCTATACTGGACCGATACAGTATTACTACAGTTGCCAGCACGATGCCATTACCCAACCGGTATTTGTACCTTTACCATATCCTAATCGGGCCGGTATAGGGCCAATGCGGTGTTATATCGGGTCCCTTTGTGGTAAAAGTGGAAAAAAGGCCTTTGTGGTACGAACTTGTAAGAACGGATGCTATGACGTAACCACCGGTAAGAACCTTAAGAACGAACCCTCCGACCTAGGACGGGTTCTGTACGAACGAGTGATGCTAATATGTAATGTATTAAATTTAAGTACGAACCTTAGTTAGAAACTACAAGCTTACGTTTTATATAACTTGGTTTAGTTATAAAAAAAGCAATAAATAAATATTTTTTCATTTGTGGTCTGTAAAGAGTGATTTTTTTTAAGTAATCTTCAACAGTTTAGTGTTCGATTCCCATCACTGAAGTTTTTTTTATATCGATTTTACTAATGATAATGTGCTCTGTGTTCAATTCCCATGTCTGATGTTTTCTTTTTTTAAATCGATTTTATTCATGATAATGTGCTCTGTGTTCAATTCCCATGTTTGAGTTTTTTTTTTATAAACAATAAAAATGTAAAATTTTATATGTTAGATGTCCTGTTTTTAGTTGGTGTACATACATTATCACAGTGGTTGCAATGACTACAAGATATAGAAAAGACTTTGAAACATAACCAGCTTATTTTTATTAATGGTAGCAACCTTTTAACCTGAAATTAAAACGATGTGATATTGAAACAATTCAATTCAATTCAATTTATTTTTCTTTGTCAGAATGCACAAGAAATGATATTGTGAAAAAGAAATACAGTAACAAAACTAACAAAAGGAAAAGATGGCAAAACCTTAATGGTTTAAGACGTGCATGAAAGGATCTAATATTGCGGTATATGCATCAATAAATATAGTTAAGCACGGCCACCAAACCTGATACTTTAAAATAAGTTGATGAATTAGTTAAGAATCAGTCGCCTCCTCGTTCCTGGAACAACTGGAGCGCCAATTCTTAAAGCAATGAGAACACGACTGAACCCAACATCACAAAAACAAACTAATATACACAGTTACACACACATACAAGCAAGTGAATCTAAAAAACAAGCCCAAAACAGCCAAATCAACACAAAAACAAGTCCAATAATTTGCAACCAAACTGTAGCTACAGTGTAGGCTACAATGTTGCCTTTACCAAACTGTACTGTGCCAATATCGGCTGTACTGTGCCAACACCTTACCAAGCTGTACTGTACCATTGCAACACCGGATTGCCATTATAAACTGTAGGCCTACCTTACAGGTTTGCCTTTACCACACAGTACTGTGTCAACACCGGATTATCCTTACACAAACTGTACACTTTTGCCGTTACACAAACTGTACACTTTTGCCTTTACCACACAGTAATGTGCCAATACCGGATTGCCCTTACACAAACTGCACACTTTTGCCTTTACCACACAATCACAGTAGCCTACTGTGCCAATACCGGATTGCCCTTACACAAACTGTACAGTTTTGCCATTACCAATCTGTACTGTGCCAATTCCGGATTGCCCTTAGACAAACTGTACAGTTTTGCCATTACCAAACTGTACTGTGCCAATACCGGTTTGCCCTTACACAAACTGTACAGTTTTGCCATCACCAAACTGTACTGTGCCAATACTGGATTGCCCTTACACAAACTGTACAGTTTTGCCATTACCAAACTGTACTGTGCCAATACCGGATTGCCCTTACACAAACGGTACAGTTTTGTCATTACCAAACTGTACTGTGCCAGTACTGGATTGCCCTTACACAAACTGTACAGTTTTGCTATTACCAAACTGTACTGTGCCAATATCGGATTGCCTTTACATAAACTGTACAGTTTTGCCATTACCAAACTGTACTGTGCCACTACTGGATTGCCCTTACACAAACTGTACAGTTTTGTCATTACCAAACTGTACTGTGCCAATACCGGATTGCCTTTACACAAACTGTACAGTTTTGCCGTTACCAAACTGTACTGTGCCAATACCGGATTGCCCTTACACAAACGGTACAGTTTTGCCCTTACAACATTGTATCGGCCCGATACAGGCTTTGTATCAGACAAACTGTACCATTTTGCCGATACAATACTGTACGTTGCCGGTATTGGCCTGATACAGTGCAAACGTTACCGATACACCCGATACACGCCGATACAAATACAGTATTGGCCCAATACTATGATGTTTGCTGGGTAGCCTATACAAGCAGTTGGATCAGAACAACTTCAGCCTAGCGGCCCATTCCTTGCCAAATTTGTTGAACTAGTCAAAATAGCAAATTTGTTAAAATTATAAGTAAAGAAGTAGAGGTATTGGAAGAAAAAAAAATTGAAAAAGTGGCAATTGAAAAGGGCAAAAAAACAAACAATTGAATGAACTCAATACAAGACTGCAGCAAAAAAACAGTACGGTATGCAAATGAGGTGTATGGTCATATAAAAGGCTTTATGAACAAATTACGACTTTGGAAAGCCACATACAGACAAGAAATCTTTTCCACTTTCCAACTTTGAGAGACCATGGAATGCATCCTCAGAGAAAAACTGAATTTGCAGACCAACTTGAAAAATTGTTGTATGAAATTTTAGCTCATTTCAAGGACTTTAAATCTCATAAACATTTGTTTGATATATTTTCTTCGCCATTCAACACAGACATTGACAAAGCACCAGGTGATATCCAACTTGAACTGATTGATCTTCAAGAGAAAACGGATTTGAAAGCAAAGTATGTAAAAATGAATCTTGGCGATTTTTACCGAAAACATCTCAACCAGGATGACTTTCCACATTTGAAAAAATTTATGGCTTCAAAAATGGTTCTTTTTGCCTCAACGTATTTGTGCGAACAATTTTTTTCTAAAATGGGCGTCCTATCGATCGGTTCTGACAGACGAACACTTGGAAAATGGACTTCAAATTGCTAGCACTTCCATTGAAGTAAATTTGGAAATATCCGTGGGGAAAAGAAGCCAGCTGCAGACTTCTCTGAACTCGTTTAAAGACTGTGTGACAATAGATTTAAATAGCAGTTTTCTTCAGCAATTTATACGTCTTAACTCATTATTTCTGCAAGGAGATCCCCTAATAATAGGTACCATATGAATATTGAATAACAAAAACCTACTTTTTTGTGCCTGCAACTACTAGAAATCATATGTTAAATAAACATGCGGCCCGGGTTTCACCCAGTTATTTATATCTGGCCCTCCTGTAAAAAAGGTTGCACGCCCCTGCTGTAAAGTATCCAGCCAACGTTGGAGTTAAATTCAATAATTAATAGTTCACTTGGCCTTAAAGTGTGACTCGGACATGAACGCAAGCAGCCCGTTATATTATCACTGAGAAGATAATTATTTGATTTCATATGTGTAGCCATGGCCACCTGGAGATGTGGCCTGATTTGTCACATGTTTGCAGATTTTGATTACAGCTACTACTAGTGTTTGACTGACATTTTCTGAGATTTTTTTACTTTTTGCTGTCTCCTAATGATATAAAAGCTTTTTGTTGCCTTGGGGAAGCAGTAGAAAATGAGAAAAAGTAAGTTGAAAAACGCTGAATCAGACAGTTATTGAAAAATTAACAGTCTGACTAAAATCTTCGAAATCAAAATTTCTTTGTTTTTTCAACACCTGAGAATGTTAAAACCTATTGTGTCATCTGGGGAAAACAATGCAGAAAGAGTAAAAATATAATTATTAGAAAAATTTATTTAAACATTCGCCCAAAGTTAGCAAAATCTGGAAATTTCCGCAAAATGTGACAAATCAGGCCGTATCTTTAGATAGCCATGGTGTAGCCTACAAAATATCGCGTCAAACTGTCTCAATACTAAACATGGCCACTTCAGCGTCTTTCAGCTAAATTTTCCCTGGTAAATACTTTAGCGTCACCATTTTGCATGTATGTATAAGTTGGTTAGTTGGTTGGTTTTGAATCTTTATCCTCAGACTGACAAAGCCTTGGTAGGTTATTCCTGGTAGTTTCGCATACTTGTATAGGCTTTTGACGCAGGGCCGGTTACCGAGATTGACAGAGTGAAGTTTTCGATTGTTGAAGTGTTGTTGCAGGGGAATTATTCCATTCATTATGTGCCGCTGAATGGAGAGCAGTCCTGAAATGCGTTGCTCAAGTAAGTGTACACCCCGAGAGTCGAACCAGCGCTGCATGATCTTGATCCGGACGCGTAACCACTGAGCTAACGGGGCGGACGTACATCGCATGGTAACGTGCACGTACAGCACATCAGATTCAAGAAAATTCAAACATCTCTAATTTAAAACCTCGAATTGTTTGCGTTTTGAAAGCAGATACTGTTTCTGTCATTGCACGATGTTGTGACAACATTTCTTACCATTCTACCAACATAATACGACACAATTCCCACTTGTAGCTAATCAAGGACAAGAAGGTTATTCCTCTCTGAAAAGAATCTTGGGGATTTTACTATATGGCCTATATTAAAGCAAACGTTATCAGCTTTCCGTATTCATTGTGTAGCTTTGCTTGGTAACAGACGTTGCAAAAGATAGTTTTGAGCTGTCGAAATTTGATGCGAAGTGAAAGGATCGACCTTCGCAAAAGTCACCAAGATTTGAAATTGTATTGTCAGAACTAAGGTAAATGTCAAAACTAGGCTAGCAATAAAAATATCTGGCGAAATGTGTACAAGAAACGTTGGATTAACTGGCAGGTTGTGGGCTTGAGCGAAGAATTTCAAGGACAGATTTCAATTCAGCATTGCATAGCAAATGGAATATTTCACTGACAACAACAAACGGAATCTTCACTCTGTAAATCTCGATGATCAGGCCTGCCACAGTGATACAAAGCCTCTAAAAGTTGGTTATGCGAAACTGTCAGTAATAACCATGTAGAGGCTTTCTCAGTTCGAGGATAAAAATTCAACCAACCAATCAAAGCCAAACTGATAAACTTGTGCAGCAGTGTTGAATCAATGGTAATTGCAATTAAATGTCTCTAATTACACATTTTTATGTAAGTTTTATTATAGCCGAGTTGTAATTGAGATTTTTTTGTTGTTGTATGAATGTAATTTCAAAAAATTATGCTCCAATATACAATTACATTTGGTAAGTTGCACGCATGATATCAAAATTCCGGTTAAGTAGCTAATTTAGCTTCAAAAGGGACTTTTATATTACAACCTAATTTTTATCAAATGCAATTTTACTTGTCCATGACAAAATCAAACTGTGAGAAATCATAGATGAATATAAATATTGAAATATTTAGTTTTGTAATTGAAACGTTTAGTTAATTTCATTTGGAATCAATTGTGATTTGAAAATTTCCGAACAATGTAATTGTAACGTAATAAATAAAAATTTTGATGGTGTAATTGTAATTTGTAATGTGGTTAAACTGAAAACTATTTTATTGATCTAACTCTTCTTTGCTTCGATGGTCGGAAGTAGGCTACAACAAAGAACCGAACTAGATTGTTATTTAGTAAATAAATATTAAAAATAAACTCAATCTGTGTTGAATCGGACCAGCTGAAATTTGATATGAAATTTTGTTATTTTAACGTGCAGCTTCAAAAGAACTGGTTGCAACGCCAAAAAGGTTGCCATTGGAGACTTTTACGTGAGGCTGTTAGCCCCAGGAGTTGCTCGGAATATGCCCAGCTTTCAGGCTATAGGTTCACCCCTACACCGCGTTGAGGCATCGCCATAGAGATGAGGGCTGAACAAAATCAGGCTCTAAACATTCCGAGCTCTGCAAACGTTACGACGACAGCACTTTAAACAATTATTGAAAAGATATTTTCTTTTATATGTAGAAAAATATGGTATTAAACTAATTGTCTTAAGTCATACCACTAATCAAGGCGACAATAAGATCTTTTAGCTAATTTTCCTTCCCCCCCCCTCGCCCCAGCAAGGACTATAGCGCCAACGTTTAACTTGCACAATAAACTGAAGAAAATTTAACCTTCGTCCGAGGCATAATTTGACAACGCTTACAGGCGGCATAGGTTCAATAATACCTTCATATGTTGCTTGAAAATTAGGGTAGGTATACTTTCTGTATGATTTTTATTGATCCAAAAGTTTCAATACACTATACTCAGACATATTCTATTATGATTGTTGGCAGTTGCTATCTTTCCCGAGATCAGAGGCGGAAACAACGTAAAACTAGGAAAAGCTGTGTGGTTTGCGTCCACCTGTTTGCGACCAACACTCACATGCAAAGACAGCACGTCATATTTGTGTAAATGAATAAATTAGTTTCCTAGACTATTGTTGAAACTGTAAATAAGGTGTTCAGTATTCATTTGCTATTACAAAAAACTGTTCCTTCAAAAGTAAAAATTTAAGTCTTTTTTCTTGCATGAATTCGATACAAAATTTGCGAATGTAGCCTACAATTGTAGCCTACCTATGCCTCCTTTTAAGAGTGTAAAAACAATTTGTCACTAATCCCGAAAACATACCAGTAAACATTTTTCCTTGGCTCAACGTTGTCTGACGGTTGTTCGGGTTGGCTGAGGGTAGTGTAGTTTTGCCAATTTTTGAAATATTTTAATTGAAGATACCTTCGAAGAATTGTTTAAGTTTGCATCATGGTATTCCTTTTGCAATGTAATGGGACAACAAAAATGCAAAAAAAAGTTAGAATTAGAAAGTCGTTTTTGCCAATGTTGGTGTGCAGTTGTACAAAACGTTGGGCCAACGTCATTATTTGCGAGCGAACTATGGTAAAAGGTAAAGGTGGTCCCATACTTGATTCAAGTGTTGGGTATGAGAAGATAAGGTCCTCATTGTACTAAGCCTTCGGCATTAAGGAGAGTACGGTGGCCAGTTCCTTTCTCTCGGCCGCCTTTACTTCAGCAACTACGCCCACCCAATTTATTACACCCTGGGTAGAGGTGAGCGGTGTTTTCAACAACCAGTTGAAGCCGGGAGTCAAACCAGGATTGCATAATTGGAAAGCCAACGCCTTATCCGTTGCGCCATCCCACCGCCGAACTATGGTAACCATCAATTTATTTACGTTGGCCTAAAGATTTTAAAATAAGTTGGCCCAACTGCGACGAATGGTGCAAGATACGTTGGGTCAACAGAGGAGCACTATTTTACCAACTGTCACACTACGTTGGGCCGAGGTACAATGTTTGCTGGGGTAAGCAATAACACTTCAATAACAAACGGAATTTTCACTCTGTTCTCTTCGGTGAGCAGGCCCTAGTCTGTGATTCAAAGCCTCTACAAGTTGGTGAAACTGCCAGAAATAAATTATTAAAGTCTTTCTTTGTTCGAGGATAAATACTGAATCATTTTTATTTGTGAATCATTTTGTGAATCAATGAAGTGAACCATTTCGGTCTCGAGCTCGCTTTAACGTTTTGTGAAGGATAAATACTGAATCATTTTTATTTGTGAATCATTTTGTGAATCAATGAAGTGAACCATTTCGGTCTCGAGCTCGCTTTAACGTTTTAATTTGTCTCTTCTACCTTTTTACAGACGCCTGCTATGTTATGGCAAGTATTAATTTTCATTTTGATAAAGGCAGAGCCCCTCGACCCTTGAAGTGGCGAAGAAGGTTCAAACGAAGAAGATTTTCACTTTGATTATCAAAGATGTACGAGCATACAAAAAATATTGACGCCGTTAGCGTTAACGCAAACGTTCGAAAAACCATACGCCGTATGCGTCAACGCAACTTGAAAAAAAAAGTTGGCGGCGTCAGCGTCAGCGCATACACTAGCGTAAACTAATTTTGTTTGCTAGGTGCCAAACATTCACACGGTATAAACCATTTGAAACAAACAAGTTTTATTTTGAATTTCCACGAAGAAACACAAGCATCTGAAAGTGTTCATCTGACATTTTGCTGCTTTTTGGTTGCAATATGTCTTTACCCATTGGAAACATTCTTTCAACTGCAGCGCTGGAAGGTATTGGCGTGTTGTAGCGAAAAACAGACATTAAAAAGTATGCGTTGACGCTATACGCTAAAAAACGGCGAAAACTTTACGGCGTAGTCTCAAGGGCAAACTATCCAAAAAAATGTGGCCGCAAGCGTTAGCTTAAACAAAAAGTCTACGCCGCATGCATGCGGCGTATACGTACATCTCTGATTATAAGAAATGAAACACGAAGCTGAAAGTAGGTTACAATTAAGTAAATAAGCTACTGTAAATATTAAAAACGTTTATATTTGCAATTTAATTTCAGAATATGAAAGCCGCTTTCTTCTTTGGAATGGCAACCAATTTAGTGATTGCATGACAATATTTGATAATATGATAAAACGTTAATATTTGTTATATGATTTCAGGAAATGAAATTGGAATACGTAATTGCACTCTTTGATGAAATGGCGACCCATTTGCTGACTGCATACATGGAGTTGTCTTATGTTTACTGCCTGCCAACTTTGCTTGCAATTCTTTGGCTGTTCTTAAACCCCGCAATGCCGATTAACCTTACGGTACAACGCATTTCTGCAGAGTCAATTTTAATTTTGGTTGTAGGCTACAGTACTGAACGCTTTTATAGCTGACTGTGTTTTTCTTCATTTCAAAATTAAAAATGTATTAAAACAACTGGATAGCTTTTAAGTTTTTAGGTGTTGCGACCATGCCAAATCTCTGTATTTAGTGAATCATTTTGGTCTCGAATACACTTCAACGTTTTTGTCTCTTCTACCTTTTTCCAGACGCCTGCTGTGTTATGGTAAATATTGATTTTCACTTTGATTGTAGGAAATGAAACTGGAAGTAGAAATAAGTTAAAATAAATATTAAAAACGTTTAAATTTGCAATTTAATTTCAGAATATGAAAGCCGTTTTCTTCGTTGGAATGACAATCAATTTGTTGATTGCATACCTGAAGTCGTCTTATGTTTACGGCCTGCCAACTCTGTTTGCAGTTTTTGCCCTCCACTTAATAAAGAATAAGGGTTTGATACAACACATTTCTGCAAAGTCATTTTTTTTTTTTTTTTGTAATGGACGCTTTGATAGCTCACTGGGTCTTCATCGGATGTGAGGACATAGGCCAATGGATGATCAACTGGTACAGCTCTGAAATGGCTTGCTTCATCCTGAGGCTTGGAAATTTGTTATACGCCGCTTCCAATTGCCTTACTCTTGGTGAAATGTGTTGGATGGAAAGTGTTTCTGGCTTTACGATTTGGTATTTTGGAGCAATATCTGTCTTCGCTTTCCAAGTCGCAACTAATGTAGCAGGTTTCGTCGCTGGTTTCTATGTTGCCCAAACCGAAGATTTTCATACTGCTACGAGAGATGCATTGATGACGCATGTCCGACCGGCCACGATTTATCGTATATTGTTAATGGATAGACCATGGCAACTTTTATACACAGGATTGCAACTTCTATACAACGTGTTAGTTTCACGTTTGAATAGAGGCCGAATAGAGGCCGATCCGAATCACTAGCATAAGTAGATAATTTTGATTTTGCATTATTATTGTTAAACAACATTTCGCGTTGTACTATTTTGCGTCTTAAAAGAGTTCAGAATGCTGCCGCTCGGCTAATTACTTTAACACTTAAGCATTAGCATATTACTCCTATACTAAAATGCCTGCATTGGCTTCCAGTATTGTATCGTATTCGCATCAAAATATGTCTATTAATTTATAAAGTTTTCTATGGTTGTGCTCCGAATTATCTGGACACTTTGCTTGTTCATTATAAACCTGCCAGAACTTTGCGTTTTCAACATTAATTACTCTTATGTAACCCTTCATGTAAGACACAATATGGAAATCGTATCTTCCCAGCAGTTGTTGCTGCCAGTTGCTGGAATTGTTTGCCTATTTGTGTAAATGAAGCTGAAAATTGAAATGAATCCAAAACTCGCTTGAAAACGTTCTATTTCACTAAACTTTATGACTGAAAGTGCCATATTAATTAGCACCACTGTCATGTACAACGCCCAGGAGCATTAGTTTGCACTGTGGATGTGGCGCTATATAAATGTTGTTATTATTATTATTTGAAAAGTAGCCTAGGTAATAAATGTACTGTAGTATTTTGTAAATTTTGTGTGATTTTGAGCTACTTTTGTGCTATTGGCAACACTCAGCCTTGAAATTTGGCGTCGGTATTCGGCAACTGCAGAGGGAAATACCGAAGTAATCGAACAAAATATGAATTGCGTCGGAAAAAAAATTGCCGACGCAAATTTTGAACAAGTGTTGAGTACAGAAACCCAATCAGCAAATCAACCCTTTTTTGCACTGATTTAACGGCTGCAGACGTTGAATAAATGTAAAAAAAGGCTGACGTGCGCAAAAAATGATAAACTAAGGCGAAAAAGCGTGTCCAGTAGAGTGAAGGAAAATTACGTAGGCAGCAAAATCCGTTATTGTTTCAATGACTGGTTTTGCTGTCTGGCTTTAAATTCAAACGAAACTAGGCCAGTAAGATGTGCGTCTTTGCGATCAAGACTCCTATGACATTCTTGAAGCAAAGATACTGGTAATGTCTAAGAAATAAATCGAAAAATTATAAGAAAATATGTTCAATGATCTTGGTCGCAAATATAAATATTGCCGCTTTGTCGTTCTCAACATTTGATTTTCAACTTTTGTGCCGAAAACGTCACATAATTTGAAAATAGTTGTGCAAGTTATCGCTGAACGATGAAGATTTGATTTTTATGCGGCCGCCAATGTTTGAGATCAAATGCATTTGTTTGCTGGTCATTTGTTCTGTACCATTTGTTTGTTGGTCATGCGTTTTAGCCTCAACCTGAGGAAACCCTCCATACAAAGTGGTCACTTGTTCCATCGATATTTTAACGTTGATTGTATTGTTGTTTCAAAACAAATACTGTTGTTGATCCATTGTTTTGCATTGTTACATCAGAAGTATCCTTTCATTAACACTTTGCTCCTCAAGGGGAGGCCAGATTTGGCCCCCCCCTCATATTTCCTTTGATTATTTGAAGCACAGTAACGCCATGCACTTGGTTTTTCTTGACTTTTCCTAAAATTGCCAGGCGGATCTGATGATATTAAATTTGATGCTAAAAGTTGTGTAGTTTTCTTGTAAATTCAAGATTTTGGTGAATTTTTGCTATTTCTAGCTCACTTCCAGCAAAGCGTGAAATGGATTACATTGCGATAACAAGCCATAAGCTCATAATTGCTTCGTGCATCGATATGCGCGAGCAGAGAGAAACATCCTCTTGTTTTCCTTTGTTTGGTTTGACCTCAATAATACAAAGCGCGTTATTTCTTATGCCACAAAAGAAAAGCCAGTGATCACAAAGCAGTTAATTAGAAACAATAATAGCAAACGTTTTTTGCGTTATCAGCTCTACAAAGAAGAATAGCAATCCACGATCAAAATAGTAGGCTATGTAGGCCACCAACTATTCAAAACAGTTGTTTCAAGCAGATAATATTCATTGACGAATAAAAAACGTTACAATAAGAAATCTTCTCTTGGGTAAATGCACGAAAACCTGGTTTCGAAATAAACGTTCTATGGAAATGCTCTCATTGACAAAACTTGCAATTGAGGAAATGTATCACCGCAAATGCTTTTGGGAGAGGCCGAAGAAATGGCGTTTTTGCAAACACCAAACAGTAATTGTGAGATACACTCAAAATTATGAGATAGGCTCCATTTAGGCTACACGTAGCAGCTAACTCGATGGCTACATGTCCCTTCCCTGCTTTATGTTGCCTACTTGTTGTTATGTCCTGCATTTTTGTTTCACAGCGCACTGTGTGTTGTTCCAAAGAGCGCAAAATAAAGATGATAATGCCTCATCTACATTACTAAATATTTTGTAATGTAGAAGAGGCATAAAGCTAGGCGTCACATCAGACAAACAACAAATCAGCTTTTTTCATCATTGATTCAACATCTGAATACGTTGCGCCAATGTATAAGAGGTCGGCTATTGTGAAGACCCGCCATTTATAAACGATCCGATTATACCAAAAGTGGGACAAACTAGTGGATCAAAGAATGAATAAACAATGCTGCTGAGAAAACTAAATCTAGGTGACGAACAATACCGATGTCTTCATTTATCTTGGAAAAATGCTGCCTAAACTTATCAACAAAAATACAGTAGATAACGGCAAGGACCCGAAAGCAGAATTTTCTCGACTTTGTCATGAATGTGGTCAGACATCTACAGTAATAATTCCACACATACAATAACGGGCACTCAACGGCTGTAAGATACATAATAATCAACCTGGTTCTGGGCCGTTTGTGTAACAGCTTAGGGGAAGACACTACTAAAAATGATGCACCACACAAATTATTTTCAATGAAAACTGAGTCTAAAAACCGATGTGGATTGTGCTGCACAATGACTTCAAGTTTCGGACAGAAAAGGCACAAAAATATCACGATGAAAATAAAGACCTTGTGGGAAATTTTCGAGAATCATAACACGATGCAAATACCATAAACGCGTAGTTTGCATGCTGCTCTAAGCTGGCCGGCAACCACAAAGGTAGACAATACAGGCAGTTTATAATTCGAACAACGCAATAAACATTATAAATACGTAAACCGACAATTTTCTTTTACAAACGTTTTACGTCTAATGGTAAATTTTCCCCCAACAATTTTTTGTGAAGAGCTTGCAAACCACGGTTTTGTAAAATAATTCATCATTATTATTTTTTACTTCTCAAATATTGTAAAACGTCATCAGCAAAATTACAAAAAAAAATTTTATTACTTCAATGTAGTAGGCCTAAGAATTTTTTATAGATTGTAGCCACGTTGTTTCAACAAAGAAGCCATTTTTTGGCAATACAAAGTTATAGAAAATAATTTGCAATCCTGCAAATGTTTGGAAAGAATCTAGGAAGTCTTCTCACAATCTGGCACAAAATGATTATGTTTATTGTATCTCTGCAATATTTTTTACGACAAACTTTGAAGCTTCGTCATAATCATTTTTATCTTTGAAGTCAAAAGTTAATTTTTTTTTGGCCAGAAACATAATCGCTGCCTTGCTGATGTTGTCGCCTTTACGCGTATTTTTTGTGTTTCAAACAATGACGACCCAGTCAGCAATCCAGTCCTTTTACATTGATTCAACATTTGTAAACGTTAAATTTATGTAGCTTTGCTGACTGTGGGTATTTCACATTTCCTTTGTTTACGCATGTTGATCAATTCGCTGTTGCATTGTTTCGACGCTGGCGGACTAAAAATGTATTTTCAAATTGATTGACACAATCTTCAATAAAAAGTTTAGCTTCGAACTTAGCTTTGTTGATGTAAATGCTGTATTGTTTGTGGATGTAATTTATGAGTCATGTTTATAAACACTCGTAAGCGAAATGACTTATGATGTGGCCTGCATGATATTTGTGATGCGACTTGACACAAATCCACAATTTCAAAAGCACCTAATTTGAACTTAGAAATTTCAGATAATTTCAACAACATGTTCAATTGTCTTCTCTCTACTAAAAATATTCATACTACGAACTCAATTGTAGACCTAAAATACACAAACGAAGATGTAAACAGCTATTCAAGCAGGCTAAGCTGTTACTTATGAGAAGTTTGGTTCCCTAAAACTAGAAGCTGGCCATGAGTTTGGGAATGCATTAGTTTAGGACAAAAATGTAAGACAACAAACGCAGTTTTGTTTTTTTTCAAATTCGTGTAACAATATTACTCTGATTGTAACTATTTTAGAATCAGTGAGTAGCTTACAATAAGATTTGCTTGCAAGTCGTAAGTAAATCTTTATCAATGCAATGATTCGGCACACCGCACACACACTTCGTGCGTTCGATCGAGCTCTTTGTTATTTAGAACTTTGCATGAAATCGGATTAGCACGGTAATTAAATAGCGGCAAGATAAATCAAAATTGTCGTTTTTTGGTACCTTTGCAAAAATTGAAATATCAAGTTTAACATTTAAAATTTTAAAATAATGACTTTTCAAACTTATAGACAAATGATTTTTTTTCACACCAGTGCAACTTCTGTTGAAATAGCACCAGCGGATAACACGTAACAGCTGATTGAATTTTATCCAAAAACGGCCCCCCCTTGAGCAGTTAACTTCCAAAAAAACGTTGAAAAGCAAAGGGTTAACATGCACACACCCAGGCAGCAAATCAACCGATTGTTACGTTTATCAACCTCTGCAGACGTTGAATAAACATAACAAACGGTTGAGTTGCTGCCTGAGCAGGGGCTCGTCTCAAACTTTTGAGACAAAAATTTAAAACAAACTTAAGTTTTGTATCTTTGGTCCTTCAAGCTCCCTGAACGGCTTTAGATTATCAACTTCATACACCACGAAAAGTTTCGTTTGGAAATCAGAACGCAGAGTATTGTGCTCTTGTAAGGGAGGCAAGAGTCTATTCAAATACCACATGACGTCTTAGTAGTATGTGATGTCAGAATTGCGTCACATAAGTAGACGAAAAACTTCATGTGCGGCATATGGATGGAGGATGATAAGAAAAGCACGAATATTGCGCCACAGTGTTTGAACATTCCCTGAGGGTCTGTTGTACTTGAAAAATGTACGTACTTTTATATCGATTAAACGTTATTGGAACTGAGGAATGTTTTTTACGTTCTTACCCAGACAACAAATTCCTTCATTTTTACAGACGTTAAATCAATGTAAAAATGACGGATTATGTTGTCTGGATAACTCGACGTATTACTAAACCTCTATTTTGGTAGTGTCATGTTTCTTTCTTTTGTGAACAAATGTACAGTTTTATTTAATGTCGCCGTACAATGAAGTAATTTATAAGTGACAACCACTACTGTTTCAGGTTTGTTCTCATCTGAAATGTGCTTTTTCGAATTTAACTTAAACCATTGAGGAATAATTTCAAAATCTAGTAAAAGTGACATCATTTGTTCAAATGCACCTCTTGGTCAGTGCTGAATATCCAAGCTGGTTCTAAAGACAGAATTTTTTGCTTCATTGAATGTATCGCTTGTCCTGGTCCAATGATCATGATTACAATGGCTTTGCTACTCAAGCAGCTGTGGTGTTTGTAACGTAACTTACTGGCAACCCAACTGTGATATTAACCTATATCATGAGGCTCGACCGCAAAGGCAATCCGACTGTTGTCGAATATAGATATAGATGGTTTATTAAATTTGAGCGAAATCACAATGATACTTGACGTTTTTGTCAACAGTCTCTCAAAAAACCACAATTCCAAGTAATAATGTTATGGTTTTATTTATTGTCGCTCTACAACAGCTAAGGTCTTTTAGCGACAGGGCTCATTTTTAATTTATATCAGGTTTACGATGTTATCACATTATTACCCGACTCATTCTCACTGCGCTATGCAGGATAGAACACAATCGGTACCGTTTTTAAAGTCTTCGGTTTGACCCGACCTGGAATCGATCTCAGATCTACCAGCACCAGAGCCGAAGGCGAAACCACTCGGCCACTGAGCTGGTCACAATTCCAAGTGAACAGAACAGGAACAGTGACAAGAGAAGTCGTTTTCTGAAATAACGAAAAGCACAAATCACGCATTTGCCTAAAACTACAAGGCAATAATGATTAATGTGAGTTTTTACATTGCTACATCCATCGTGAATATGCGTCGACCTTTAGCGCTTTACGGACAAATAGTGTGAATAACAATACATTAAATCAGCAATAAATTTCACATAATTAAAATGTCCATACTAATTTTTGCCAAGTAAGCCGGTGAATTGCGACAACAGCAACAGTCTGAAATTCTTTACACAGGATTCCAATGCGGTTACAATTTAGCTATAACAAATGAAAATAACGCGTTACGATACGTCGAAAATACGTAGATCATGCACAATAAAGCTGTATCATTAAGCAAGCCTTCTTTAAGTGAACACAGCGCGTACAAGAATGATTGATATGTCAGACGTTTTAACACAAAGCAATAGTCAAATTTACAAATAAGCAAACAATTTGTACACACATGAAGCAATCTCTTTAAAGCTGCTTGTCCGAATTCTACAAATCTCGACTTACCAAATAAGTCCGAACTGGTTGACACAAACGTAGTCACAAACCCAAGTTCACAGTTGAACAGAACTCTTGCCCCACAATTGGCTACAAACTATCTGATAATATTTCAGGCACAAGTGCGCTTATTTAAGATAAATTTTTACATGTTTTGAAATTCCCAAATTACAATAAAAATCAACAAATCGAAAACAATATTTTCGATGAAATCATGGAATGTTGTTCCTGTAGGCAATCCCAAGGGGCGATGATTTCAATAAATTGTTACGTCACAATAAACTTGGAGCCACCGTGGTTTGCAAGGGCGTATGAAATCACCAAAATGTTTTTCAAAACAAAGTGTTTTTTCTATATTGTTTTAAACTAAGAAGCTTTCCAGTTAATTAATTGCAGTTGATGAATCGCCAGGAGAAAGCTGCTATGCCGTCAAAGAGGGCATTTATCCATATATTGCCACTCGTAAACACGTGAACTTCAAAACTTATGCAGTGAAGAGAAAATATCTTACACAACCAAGCATCTCTTCATGCTTTGGCACTTGTTGCAGAGATGTAGCTGGAAGTATGTATGGTCGATTTGTCACACTCTTAAGTTACATTAAAGACTTTATGGAAATGGCACTAATTCTCGTTCTTACCTAATATGGCTCAGGGTGGTAAGGATGGATGGTCATTTGTTTGGATGCGAAACAAACGTAGATAAAATATAAAAAACATGCTGTGTGCAACTGTGCATCCAATGAGAGAGTGCGAAAGATCGTAGCCATAAGAAGACGTAGGAGGTCGTCGAGTCTGCACCCCCGCATTCAAACAGGTGTACAAAACCATGTATTGCGTTTTAAAATGGCAAATTAACACAATATAGAAGAAAAAAAAGAAGTGAAAAGAAAAGTAAAACAAAACGAACACGTATGCAAGTGTTCCGGCGGGTCAATTGCCCTCTTGATCAGAATTGAAATTGTGATGAAATTTTGTTGACATTGAATTTGCGTTGTTTCTGTGTTCTGCGTGACGTGGCTTGCCTGGCTGCAAAGAGATTTCACAACTGATTATCGCCTTTTGCTGCGTGCCGGGAGCCGTTGTTTCTGGACACAACTTTGCCTGCCATTGTGTTGAGTTTCATTTTCATTATCGAAAAAAGCAAGCTAGAGAAATGAATGTGTACCACGGATTTAAGTTGTCGTGTTAAAGCCATTGTAAGTTTATACAAAATCAAGTTTTTATCCCAACTCGCTAGCTCAATAAAATCAAAAAACAACAAGAAACAATTGCAAGTATGGTTCAGGCAGACCGAGGAGGGATTGTAGGTAGGCAGTGAGCACCTACTTTGTAACCAGCAAGAAATACAAAAAGAAATAATAATGACATTGAAGATAAAATCAGGTAATGCTGGTTGTCGCTTCTACAGCTCTTGCTTATTGAAGAAGTGTTTTTGCAGGTTTTGCTGAACAGTTTGTAGCATTTTTCTATGTGTTTTTTTATGGTAAATTTTCCCATACCTTTTTTGTTTGTCGTATCCAGGCTTTCACCCGGTGGTTGAAGATTTAGATTAAGTGGACGGGAAGGCAAGGAAGCCAATCTTCGTGTCCACCTTCAGGCATGCCTTTTTTAAGTGTCCTGCCACAGACACAGCCGCATGCTCTTGAGCGGTGTCGAACCGGCGCCCTTTCGATTGCTGTTCCAGTGTTCTCACCACTCGGCTATGTAGCTATGTAGCCGACATCCCATACCTTGATGCCCATGCATTTTTAACTTTTTTGAAATAATTGAGTATTTGCTTGTTGAATGTAAAACGATTTGGTTCGTCCATGGCCTACTCAAATACACATAGTATTCTAGTGTGCCACAGTTCGTCTATGCCTTTATGACTGCTCTGACTGAAGCTTTTGGTCTTCAAAAGCGCTGGTGCCATCGTTTTTTTTTTTAGGTAGATGTGGTGTGGCACTACATAAAAACACGTCTTACCAAAATAAGTTTGAGAGGTGTAAACTAGGGGGCTCACTAAACAGCTTTATGTGTTCACGTCGTGTGCTTTACGATAGCGTGGCACCCATCACCGCGATATTCGCTCGCAAAATTTTAATGAATTAGAGACAAAAAAACGTCATGATTCAAACTAGTTTCCGTGTGCAGCTGATGATCTGCTGTGTGTTCTTTAACTGGGAAGGCAACACTCCTCAGTGATGCTCAGCACTAGCGCTTGATGGAGTATGGCTGTGCTAACTTCCACCCATTTTAATCAAGAAAAAGGTCTTCGTGTCTTGGACTGAAACCAAAAATTGGTTGTTGTCTATTGGCATTTCAGTGTAGTCCGTAGTCCAGTGGTTCTTAAAATCTTTTTGTTGCAGTACTTTCGGAAAAGTTTGTTGAACTCATGATAAACATTTGAGTATTTTTTATTTGTTTTTGTTTGCAGCCTTCATTTTGCTTGCGGCGAAGAATTAAAATTGTGCCTTGCGATATTATTCTAACGTTTTAATGACATTGTTTTACATGTAGAATGAAGTTTCAGGAATGTTTGGCTGAATTCACAGCCTACACTTTAAAACACACTTTTTTATTTCAAATAAGTCTTTAAAATATTTGTCTCTCCAACAGTTGCTTTTATCCCCCTAAAATTTTTTTCTAGCTACGCCACTGATATAAGCGTCCGCCCAAGAGGCTAAACCTCTGTTTGGTCCTGTGCATTAAATTTCAATTCAGTTCATTACTCCACAGTCCCCAGGCGGGCAGTTGGCATTTTTCTATAAAGCAGAACACTGTTTATAATCATGTGAGTAATCAAGGGCTATAGTCGAATGGGTAGCACTCCGCAATCGACGGCATGTCTGTGTCTTGCCTGTCTTGCCAAAGATACAGTCACAAGCTCTTGAACGGTGTTACACCGGCGACCTTTCGAACCAAGGCTCTCACCACTCGGCTACGCAGCCGACGCAGCCATTAAGTTTGGAAGATTTAACATTAAATTTATCGTTGACTTTCAGTTCAGTTTCTTTATATTTCTGACCAAAAAAAAAAAACAATGCACGTAACGTAAAAAGTTATACAATTTTCTAGAAGCTCAAGTGGTTCCTTTGACTTTTTCGCCATCTCTTCCAGTTGATTCCATGAATCATCTCGATAGCTTATGTCTGTCCGCCCCAATAGCTCAGTTGGTTAGTATGTGACTTTGTGAACAAACAAGCTTTAAGATCAAGCGGAGCTAGTTCGACTCTCGGGGTGTGCGTTTGAGCAACGCATTCTAAGGACTGCTCTCCATTCAGCGGCACCAAAGGGATGGAATAATTCCCCGGAAACAACACTTCAACAATCGGAAACTTCGCTCTGTCGATCTCGGTAACCGGCCATGCGTCAAAAGGCTCTACATTCTACAAGTATGCAAAACTACCAGAAATAACCTAACAAGGCTTTGTCAGTTCGAAGATAAAGATTCAAAACCAACCAACCATCTCTAATTTTAACTCAAAGCAAAACTGATTTACTTCTGCACAAAACTGCAAAGGTGATTCCTATCAAACGTTTTTTATGTGATTCCCCCTCAGAAAACCCATCCCTGAGAAAACCTTACAAAAAATAAGGCCAGCCAGCTCAGTTCATTTTGTAGGTGAAGCCTACTTTGTTAGGTCAAGCAGTTATAATAGAAACTCAATCTGTATTGAATCGGAAGAGCTGAAATTTGATATGAAATTGCTTTATATAAACGTGGAGCTTCAAGGGAACTGGTTAGAACGAGCTGCATGTTGGTCTTTAATTTGAAATTTTGCTCGAAATTAGGAATAGATTACATCACCTCGCTAGTGTGTCCATCCTGCTTCAAATTGCTAAGTGGAACGCTTCGTACAAACCTTTAAAAGAGCAATGGACAAAAACTGCAAGGGAGAATCGAGCAAGTAAGATGCTCATCTGTTGGTACTGACGATGTACAGAAGTACACCTCACCAATGCCTCGACTGGAAGACTCCAGCCATAGACTGCTTCACACAGCCGAAGTTTTTTATGGACGCCAACCAAAAACGCTGGTGTGTTTGTTCTCTCTAATCGAAAAAAGTAATTTATAACAAGCGAAGCTATGAAGAAGGTTCATTAGTTTATGCTCGAAACTACACTGTTAATCAAAAGGGTGGAAACCTTGGGGTGGAAATTTCCATGGGTGGAAATCTCTCGCGGCAAGGGTGGAAAGCGAAAAGAATGGTGGATATTTCCACCATCTAGAATTTAATCCACCCTAATCTTTGGAAATACACACGCTGTTAACAAAGAGGGTGGAAAGGTTGAGTTGGAAATTATTGAGGGTGGTTATTTCTCGCGGCAAGGGTGGAATGAAAGAAATGGTGGATTGTTCCACCCATCTAAAATTTGTTCACATCACAAAATAGTGATAATTAACGTATAGCATCAGTAGCTTTGCGGTAATTATTCTTTTTTTTTAATTTAAAGTAAATTTTTATGCAACGTTATATAATTTCTTGCTAATATGAATAATTTGGAATTTTTTTTTTGCAAATTAAACTTGATTTCAGCGTTCCTAGCAATTGAATTTCAACCACGAATCTATTGGGAAATATTGTAACTTATTTTTCATATGTAGGGTACGATCATATTTTGTCGGTGGTTCAGGTTTTTGACGATGCTGACTGCACGTTTGGCTTACTATCGGAAACAGCAAACACAGTGATGCAAAACAATAGATTTTGACAAACTACTTGAATTTTAAGACAGTCAAAAATAGTGTGGTGGCAATATAAGGATTGTGAATGTATGTAAATATCGAATGACTAACTTTGAAATTACAGAATCAAGACCAAAACAAATATTGTTTGCTAAAGCCTAATGTTCACCATCCCTATGGAAAACCATGTTCTGCTGAAACACATCAGCTCAAATCTCACAAAATGTTGTCAGGAATCTGCTTTGCCCCAAACAGAGTCCGTGATTTTTATGACAGATCAACATAATAGCTGTTCGACACTTGCCTTGACATTTAATCTAAGCAATAAAGATAAAAAGAAACAGACCCCGACCCTTTGACTAGGGAAGAAAGTTTTCACAAAGAAAATAATATACATTTATTATAACGATTTCCCCATGGGATATGCACGACTTGAAGCATGATGTTGCCAACAATTTTCATTAGTAAAATGACGATCAGCGATCACAAACTCGGAAACACCAGCGAGATGCACAACAACGATCGCTACTTTTACTTCGATCGATCTGGCGAACCGTTTTTTCGCCTCCCGCGGATGAATTGGTATCAGAAAAACTAGACCATGCACAGAACAATACTGCAGGCACAATTGTTGTAAAAATTAGATTATGACGTCACTACTTAAACTTTGACGGGGCAATATGATACAATAAGTACAAAGCTTTACAATGCGGCGATGCGTTATATCAACGTGAGGAGATGCAAGTTAGCAGAAGAACTTGGTTTGTTTTGATAAAGGAAGACGAAGGCCATGAGTTAATTCTTTGCCAAAGGGATTATGACGTCACTCAATTCAATTGGACTGTCAAGCACGGCGGTTGTCCAAAATACACAATTACGTAGAGAGCCCATAATGCTTATGTGAACAGCATGAAGAAAATATTCGCTTCTTGCATCGAAAATATAAAGAGTCGAAGTCAATTGAGATATTACGGAAGTTTATATAAAAGAAGATTTTAGAAATGATCAAAATGAAACTATAGGAATGGCTTACGACAATGTTTATGAAAACCTGGTAAGTGAATGTCTTTTATTCATTGAACTTGAAATAATTGTGTAAAGTCGTTTTTGTCACTACGTTTACACAATTTTTGATCAAAGAGAAAGTTATAAAATTCAATGACCAATGGAATACTTTCATATGAAATATTGTCGTGACAAGCTTAGTGCCAGTGCTCCTACATGAGTGCTAAGAAGATATTAGCAAAGTAGCAGAGCTTGTGATGTCCCACAACATGTGTAGGATTTTGCTAAATCTTTGACTTTGCTGCTCCGGCAGTGTTTGCCTGACTGCTTGAATGTGTTTGTATTTTTATTGTAGATGTAAAGTATTTGCAAATATAGCTTTCGTTGCCGTCAGTTGAATCCCAAAATAAAGTTAAACGTTGGCTGTCATTTGTAACAGACGAGAATTTCAGTAACAAGTGCTGAAGCTTTTTATTATGATGGATGAAACCCCTGTCATTACATTCGATGTACATTTTGCAGGCGGCAAATTTTAGTCAAGTTGATGGAAAAAATTCAAGCGATTGTATCAGTCGATTTATGCCAACTATTATTATTGAACACAACACAGTTCAAATCATGTCGAGAACAAAGAAAGTTATTTTTCGTGGGTCACATTTTGCTGCTGAATGCTTCATTGGCTTGCCATTTTTATACTGGCACGAAATTGTTACATTGCCATTAATTCTACTATAACTTATTTGTTCGTGTGCCATAGAGATGGTATAGTGTGCCACAACAACAGAATTCATTGGCATCACATAACCCAGATAGCAAAATTAGTCATTTTTACAATGATTTAACGTTTGCAGACGTTGAATCAATGTAAAAGTTACGGGTTTTGCTGTCTGGAAAGTCTATACCTTTCCAAGTATAATCAGTTTTACCATAGGCCTATAACTCTTATAAGGTTGGATCAATGCTAATGTTACATATTGTTTTACAGGATGACCGTTTCAGCTTGACAAAAGTCACAACTCCTTATCCCATTCTCCAGTCAAGCACATCTATACGTGCACATTGCACAACCAACTGCTATGCCACATCGAGGAGCCTGAAACTGCACTGCTTCTGCTTTTGTACACATATTGGATGTTTGATATTAACTTTCCCAAAGAAGTCGCCAAAACGTTACAACTTTTACTTTTGCGACATTTCCGTTGCTTTTAGCACACTTGTGCAAGCTTTAATAAATCAGTTTTGAATACCAATTTGGTAGTGCTGGTGTAAGGCAGTGATTTTCAACCGGTGTTCCGCAAGAAATTTATTAAGGACTAGTGTTCTATGGAACACCAGTCGAAAATTAAAATCACAACAGCTATGCGTTTGTCTTTCTGCAATTCTTGTCCGAATATCAACTTTGTGCTCATCCAAACAGGCCCAGAAATCATATTGAGAAAAAGTGAATAAATTAAAAGTACAACGAAAAAATACAGGAACACGGAATTTTTGCGATAAACAAACGGTTTGAATTATAGAGTGGACATTTCCACCTCAAGCAAAAAGAATAAAAAGGTAAAAATAGGACCATCCTAAAGGGTGGAAATTTGGAAAATCTGAGAGTGCATGCTGCTGAAGTGGAAATTTCCACCTCAGAAGAATGGTGGAAATTTACACCTTTTGTGATGGAAATATCCACCCTATAAGTGTATAGGGTGGGTGGAAGTTTCCACAGTTTAGGGTGGATTTTGCTAGGGGTGGAAATGTCCACCATTGGTCAAGGGTGGAAATATCCACCAATTTTGGTGGAAAGATCCACCCTAAAAAGGCATAGGGTAGAAAACAGAGACCACCCTTAGGGGTGGAAATTTATACACCTTTTACTTAACAGTGTATGCATCTGGTTCAAAGTGGCTACCGGGTACAGTAATTATAAGACGGCGTTTGGAAGAGATACATCAACTTCAGCCCAGGTTTCAAAACGTTCAAACTGAAAGTAAAAGTGACTTTTCTGATTCAAGTAAAGATAAATTTGCACTAAGTCCAAAGAAAGGGTTTGAACTGATTGATGCCAATGAACACTCTAGGCATAGTAAAGCTGTCCCGCAGAGACGCCATCCCATTCGAAACAGACGCAAACCTAATTTCTATCAAGCTTAGCCAATACGTTTGTTAGTCGTATGTGCTTCTGACCCTAATTGTTATATGACCATTATTACTGTTGTATTTTTAGACATTCACTATAAAATAAACAATAATAACAGTAGTAGCCAACCAAGTGAAAAAACCCACAATGCAATTACACCCGGATTCAAATTATGCATCACTTGCCAAAGACAAGCACAAAAAGAGCTTGATATTCTAGCCAAGGGCAACCCGTCTGACACGGATGAGTGTGATGATGCATGCTAATCTTCAAGTACATCTGAAACTGACAGATCAGAATTTGCAATTACAGATAATGAAGGTGCACTTGATGCACTTAATGAAAGTCTTTTAAATCAAAATCTGTCACCAATCAAATTGAACATTTACTATGACACCATGATGCATATGCTGTGTGATCATGTACTTTTTATTAAAAAATCAATAATCAGCAGTGCCCTATTTATGGCATATGTGTTTCGCTCTACTACTGTAGAGCATCATTAGTGCGTTAATTGTATGACACTTCAAGTCTATTGATTGAAAACGTTATGAATGTAGCAATGAAAAATTCATGTCAATTGCTGAAGCTCGCAACGAAACGTATTTATCATACTTTTCTACATGAAACAGGTAGCTTTTCTTGACAGTTTAGCATGCATTAGTTGGGGAAAAAATCTTCTTGCAGATTTGAGATATGGGGCATTGAAATGGAGTACCCCAAAACTTTTGTACAATAAAATAAAGTGTTTTCCTTTGCTTTTTTCAGAAATGTAATAACATATTTGAATTCCTTGCCCAAAAACTATAAGAATACATATTTTTATTATTTTTGCATTATACAAAACAAGAATTCTAAGCTATTTTTCTTTTTGTGATATGAAAATAGCGCCTCTAGTGGCAAAAATATAATCGTCGATATCTTGAAAACCGCTTGATGGATTTTGACAGTGCAAATGCCAATCTTCATCTTTTCCCAATAACTCTAATATACTAAAAAATGAAGAATATCTGAGAGAATGCGTTACAAAATTTCAAAATTTTGACTGTATTATAATAGAATGACCCATACATATTGTTTTTCATTGTGCTTTTGTGTTGTGCTTGTATTTGCGTTACTGACGTTAAATCAATGTTAATAATAGCAGATTATGCTGGACAAGAAATATTGTTTTCTTGTGTGCATTTGTACTGTTTCATTTAACACCTTTTATTCTACTATGTGCTTCATTTAAATGTGTCATTCATTGTAAATCGAACATAGAATGCATATAACTTATCAATTAAATTTAAAAAAAAAAATTGATTATTATTTACTGATATGGTATCAATCGAGCAGGATTTAACAAAATGGGCAAACAAGCCTTGAAAAGTGTGTTTAGCAAGTTATAGACATGAGTTTTTGTTCGCCTCCAGCTTGGACTCCCGCAGCTCGCACGATGGCAAGGCCTCTATTAAGTAAGCCATGGTACAAACCTAACTGCAGTGTTGTAGCTTACGCGTCAATGAAATAAATTGACGGCGTCAGTGTCAGCGCGAATTGCCTAAAAACTTCACGGCGTAAAGTACTGCGTCAGCTCTTAAAGAAATTGACGGCGTCAGCGTTTTCTAGAGCTATTTTAGCCAGGGTCTCACAAAACGGAAGTATTTCAACCAAGTTTAGGCTAACAATAGATATGAATAAAGAGCAGGTATTATGTTTTGAGACTGTATTGTAATTAGCTGCTTAGCCTATTAGTTATTTCCTTGTAGAAACACAAGCATTTCAAAACGTTTGTCTGACAATCTGCTGCGTTTGGGAAGCATACAGTAATGTGCTTTCCAAGTGAAAACATGTGTTCCACAGCAGCGCTGGATGGTATTGGTGTGTTGTATTTCAAAAACAAGCCTTGAAAACGTTTACTCGGAAATGTATCATTGTTCCAAGCGTGCTGTGATGGTTTAGCATATATAAACCTTTTAACTAGGTCCACTGCAACAAAATCGCTCTTTTCAGGGGCATAGAGCTCGTGAAATAAAGTATCTTCAACCTCCGCGATGACATTCATTGATCTTTTTTGCTTTCTCTCTCTAATCCCTCGTTCTCGATACTGCTCACGATATGAATGATCACCATTTGGCGAACTTCATCCGCTTGTATTCCAGGTAGCCATTCCAACCAACGCGAAAGCCGGTAATTCGGTTGAATCGCGCTGGCCAAAATACATTGTGAAACTCTCATTGTGAAACGAGATAACAAAAAATGACGCATAGCGCTTGACGCTTAAAATCGGCAAAATATTTGACGGCGCTATGGCTATCATTTCCGTCAATTAAAAACAAAAATGACGGCGCTAGCCTCAGCGTCAACAAAAAGTTGACGCCGTCAAATGACGTACAACGTAGGCTACGACACTGTTACTACTTGTCACTACAGTACAACTAGAAATCACAGTAATAATTACCCAGACAAATGCCGGTGGTGGCACATTAAAGCTAAGCGAATACAGGAAGACAAGGAAGCTTTTGTATCCTTGTTTGAACGTCTCATTAAGTTGCTTATCAAAGGCACCCCACAACCACGTGCTTTTGGTTGATGTCAAACCGATGTCGTGGAAGGTTCTCATCTCTAGGCTACCTGGGCGTGTATGTCGCTATAATAGCATCTGGCACTGGAAGCCAAATGGGGCCAGACAAAATAATACCTAAACTAGATTGCCTTATTGGCGGTTTCAACGCCAAACTTGTGAAATTTGGCGTTTTTTTAATGGATTCGCATTTTAAAATATAGACGAGTCAATATACGGAAAAAAGGCACCTAACCCCAAAATAATTGATACAAAAGGTTTTTCAACGGATTCTGTTACCAAGGAGCATACTAAAAAACCGGGGATATAGTGAGCTTCGGGATACGAAATCACGTGACCTCGCGAGAGCACTTCTGCGCACAGTAGTGTCACTGTTTGGCATTTGGCAAGTATTCAAAGTTAAAACAGGGCTGTTGGTGATTAGGCTGCACGTTGAAGACTAGTTAGTAATGATCTTTGGTTGTGCAATAGGGACAGAAAGGCTAATGAAGGTCTTTTGCATGCTGGTTTTCTGTAGGCTATCTGCAAATACACATCTAAATACTTTACAAGTGGATTTAGACTAGGTTTATAAAACATTATTTTGTATTGTCCATTGAAGCAAATTTGTGTGACCAGTGTTGTTTTCTGTGCAAAGTGGAATATAAGAAACAAAACAGGCAGTTCTGAGATTATTAAGGTTCCTTTTTTGTATTAAAAACATGACTGAGGATACTTTTAATACAAATGATTAGTTTGTGGGCCTACATTGTAGCCTTGTCATTGTAGTGAGAGCTTGAGTTAATTTGTCAGAACAAGAGCTACTAGTAAGAGTATGGGTTAATTTCAATACATCACACAATCAATAGCCTACACTGACTAGTATCATTACTCATTCAATGTAGCTGTGTGCATATAAAATTGTGCTAGGCCACAGGCAGGTGAAGCAGTTGCTCAGTTCTGTCATCAACAAAGTCACTAATTTAGGCAAAAATGTATGCAATTAAGCAATGTTTGGGAAACTACTAAACTAGCACAATCTGATAAAGTAGGCTATGTTAAATTGTTGTTTGTAGGCTACAACTCAATAACAGGATAGCAATATTTGTACCTAAAGACATGAAATCATTTGTAAACCTTTGTGCATCTGCCCAAAATAGAAATTGCAAAAAATCTGTAAACATACCGTACTGAATATATATAATACACTTTTTGCTACTTCATGTCCACCTGAAGAATTGTTTGCTTGATTAAAAATATTAAAAACTTTCAATCACTCCTTTATGAAACAGAAACATTTATTTAGTTTAGGAATAAGAAATATATATATATGGAAAGACCTTGTTTTAGAGAAAATTGACATGTAGCTCTGCTCATTAGTTTTGAATACTTTGTTAGCTTAATACCAGCTAATACAATATGGTACTTTGTTAATATCATACTGACCATAGTTACTTTTTTATTCTAAAAGGAGGCTTTTTACGAAGGTTTTAGTAGTCTACTGCATAACAGTCAGAGTGAACGTAAGAGTAAAGTGCAGAGTTGGCCAGTTTTACAGTCGCCGTAATTGTAATATATGCTAGGCTTATTATTATGTTCTTAAACTCAGTCGATGGCTGTTATAATAGTCCAGTCAAAATACGGTTTGACCCTGAATAAATTCCAAGAAAGCGTTTTATGATTTTTTTATTACTATTATATGTGGGGAACAACATACTAAAAGTTTACCAAAAATTGATTACCACAAAGGTTCTAACCATGACGTCATAAGACGATGACAGCCATCGCACTAAAAATAACCAATATTTCCTTATTTCAAAGCTGTAGGTTACAGAAGAGTTTCCATTTTTTATACTATATATTTTGATTTAACAATTTTTATACAAAGTTTTATACTAACTACATGGACAGGCAAAGTCATGACGTCATCAATGACGTCATGACATACACGTACATTTCTAAAAATTATAGAATACACAGTGCATTTTAATAGTCACTATTTTCATCATCAGACACTGCTTCCTCACTCATATTGTCACAATGCCCTTCTTGACATGGTCCGCATACCCGTGAACAGATAAGTCCGTGTCTTTTGCAAGTGCACCAAACTGTAGGCTAATACAACCACGAGAACTATTGCAGTGAATTATTTTCAGAAGTGTTTCTGGCGCAGGTGAAGTATCCATCATCACTGGAACTAGACTGTTGTTCTGCAATTCCCATCCCCATTCAGTAGTGTCCATGGCCTCACCATTGTCCATTCAAAGCATTACTTGGAGGTAACTCCGAAGGGCATGATACTTCGTTGCAGAGGAGGTTGGTGGCAGTCGTTCAGGTGTAACAAAGCTTTGGCTGAACCAACTTTTTGGCAGAGACTAGAATACCTCATTGCAAACAAATTGTCTCCAGGTTTGCCCTCGAACAATGCCACCATCGCTTTACACCCAGCGTCTTCAATCTCAGCTATGTTTTTCTTAGGTGTGGAAAACATCGTAGCACAGCTATTTAAGACAGAGCCTCCCTTGAAAACCTTGTGTAGAGCGAGTTTTTTCCCGATTCCAAAAACCGCGGAAGTGGTATCGCATCCCGTGAATGCATGCAGGAACAGAAGACTGCTGCAGACATTGTTTCCAAGTAACTTCTTCATAACCTTAATGTCGTATACTCTTGCAGGACTCCCTTTATCCGAGTAGAAATAAAGCTTGTTGCCATCGCTGGTTGACGCGTGATGAAGTAACAACACTAATAGATCTGTATCTTCGCCAATGAGACTATAGTACTTTTGTTGGATGACATTGACACTGCTGCCTTAACAATCTCTACATCTGCTTCTCCCTCTGATTGTATTACGTGACAACCTCTGTCCTTCATGCGTTATGAAATGAGATTGATAAGAGACTGTTTGTTCTCCACATTCGAAAGGAAATCCTCCTTTTTCCCGACAAATTTCGTTCCTTCAGCAATGTTCACTTTCTTACTTATTCGATTTTTGCGCCGTCTCTGATGGGTAATGTCCTTAGTGTTTGGTCCTCCAATGTAACCATCAAATACTATCGTAGCCTTACCATATTGCTTTACTGTGAAAGATACATAGTCGTCAGCGATTGAACAATATGTCTTTCCTTCTGACCACTTCAGTCGATGGAGAAGAGAACTTCCGTCAAGAACATTATGTTCCACTTCTGGTACATCCTTTAGTACTGCGTCATCTGAACTCTGTTCTTTTATAGCAGCCATCAGTTGTGCTTTGTTTGGTTTGCGTAAAAGATGTTTTGCCTCAAAGAGGGATGGTGGGTATGGTAAAAGTTCATAGGCCATCACCTCATCAAGGGAAAGATGAGCAGTTTGAGACACCACAAGAAACCTTTGGAACAAAAGAGCGGGATCTATTGTTTTGTTTATAGCAACGTCAATTGCCACACTAGATGCCAGGGTCTTGGCTTTCATTGAACGCTTGTAATTAACTGAAAACAGTGATTGACCCTCCATTGTTGCCACTATTTCTCTGCCAATGGTAAACAGGTTATGGACATTCACATCCTTATTTACATTGACCCCGGTGATAATGTTGCGAAGAGACACTTCATCAGAAAAAGGTGAAAAGGTCTCGAGTTTATCTGCAATTTTCTCCAGGTCTTCACGATCTCTTCTCGTCCTTGACGTTCTTGCCTCCTTGTGTTGTTCACTAGTGACAAAGCTCTGGCGAGTGAAACCCTGCATTGTATCACTGTAGGGGGGAAGACAAGCACCTTCACGTGGTCCTCCCCGTCAGTAACATACGAAATTATACAAAATACGTATGCGAAACGAAGCTTGTCAAACAAGAGCTAATGAGACTGTTCAGCGCAGGGTGGGTAGGAAAATGCCCTTTTCAGGGCACGGCAGTGCTCGCACTGTCGAAAAGTACCGACGACCCACCGTACTGCAGCTGAACACCGAGGGCATCACGGCCAGCAAGCTCATCATCATCGAGCACCTGGCCACCAAGCATCAAGCCCTCATCATCATCCTCCAGGAGACTCACTGTACATCTGTGGATAAGTTGGTAATAACCAACTTCACACTCGCAGGCGCAACCTGCAGCAGGAAACACGGCCTCGCCACGTTGGTCCATGACCGGCTGAGCTGGTCCTTGGTTGACCAATCCCAAGCTTAATCGGAGATCGAGTGGCTTTGTGTAGATGTAGCAGGCTACAACATCGTCAATGTCTACAAGCCCCCACCTTCGCGGATAACATCAACAGCCATCCCAGTGTTCCCCCACCCCAGCCTCTACGCTGGCGATTTTAACTGCCACCACACTGACTGGGGCTACAACTCCATTAACAACGACGGAGAAAGTCTGGCCGCTTGGGCAACCAACAACAACCTCGCCCTCTTATACGATCCTAAAGGCGCACCGAGCTTCCACTCCGGTCGTTGGAACACTGGCACGAACCCAGACCTGGCTTTCGCAAGTGATGACCCCGATGATCGCCAGCCGGACAGACGTGTGCTAGAGAAGTTCCCAAGGTCTCAACACCGACCCTCGCTAATCACGACCCCCTTGCTTGCCACACCTATTCCGAGCAAGCATGTCAAGCGATGGAACTTCAGAAAGGCCGATTGGAAATACAGCTTCCTCACAAACGAAGCTACGCAGTATCTCCCATCCCCACACACCATCAAAGTGGATGAAGCCTACCAGGACTTCTGTGATGCAATCATATCTGCGGCAAAAGACTCCATCCCGCAAGGTCGACGGAAAAACTACATACCTTGCTGGGATGTGGAGTGCGACAGGCTCTACCGCGACTTCCTCCGTTCCCCCCAGGGCACCGCCACCACCAACTCAGCAACAGCCCTGTTGGCAAGATTGGATTCAAAGAGGAAGAAGCGCTGGACAGAAGCCATAGACTCAATCGACTTCACGCACTCCAGCCGCACAGCATGGAGTACACTCAACAACCTCACTGGCAGATCACGTGCCTCTCGTCGCCAATGCCCCATTTCAGCAAATGCCATTGCCTCACAACTTGTGAAAAATGGAGTGCACAGAACTAGAGACCATGAATCAGACAAGTCCGTCCTTAAGGAAATGACGGACCTCTGGAAGGTCCCAACACTTGTCGAGGGCAACATCTCTGGTGAGTTTACCCCAGAAGAATTTGCCTCCGCTCTCCAACACCTAAAGCCAGGCAAATCCCCGGGCCTTGACCACCTATGCCCAAACTAATACTCCAAGCTGCCCCCTCTATGAGGTCCTGGTTAAAAGACTTCCTTTCCTGCTGCTTGCGTCACCTGCGCATCCCAAGAATCTGGAGAAGAGCCCTAGTGGTTGCAGTCCCAAAGCCGAAGAAGCCCCCAGGGGATCCGAAGAGCTACCGCCCCATCTCTCTGCTCTGTATCCCCTTCAAGATACTCGAGAGACTTATCTACGCCCGTGTCGAACCGATAATAGACCCTCAGCTTCCTCGGGAACAAGCCGGCTTTCGCCACGGAAGATCAACCGTAGACCAGGTCACTCTGATGACCCAAGACATCGAGGACAGCTTCTCGGCAAAAAAGAAGGCTGGCGCCGTGTTTGTCGATCTCACGGCTGCCTACGACACTGTATGGCACAGCGGCCTTACCTGCAAACTACTCCGTCTCCTTCCTGACAGGCACATGGTCCATATGATTATGGAACTTGTGCAAAACCGCAGCTTTACCCTTTCCACCGGTAGTGGCCGACAAAGTAGACTACGTCGACTCAGGAACGCCGTCCCACAGGGCTCTGTCCTGGCTCCTCTCCTCTTTAACACTTACATCTATGACCTGCCTGACACCATCTCCAGGAAGTATGCTTACGCAGACAATCTGGCTCTCCTGCATCCAGCCGGAGATTGGCAGTCAATGGAGAGGAACCTAAGCCAGGACATGTCAACTATATCAACATATCTCCAGAAATGGAAGCTACAGCTCAGCAAGGCAAAGACAGTGTCGGCGGCCTTCCATCTAAACAACAAGGAAGCAAAACGTGAGATCAACATTACCACCGATGACGAACACCTCCCCTACTGTGCCGAACCCACCTACCTCGGCGTAACCCTGGACAGGTCACTCACGTACCGACGACACCTGGAGTCACTGCGCAAAAAACTATCTGCGCGCGTTGCACTTTTGAGGCGGCTGGCGGGTTCCGGCTGGGGAGCTGATGCGAAAACCCTTCGCACAGCTGCCTTGGCCCTCGTCCATTCTGCCGCTGAGTGCTGCGCACCGGTGTGGTGCCGCAGCTCTCACACCCGTCACATTGACACCGCCATCAATGACGCACTACGCACTGTGACTGAATGCCCGCGTCCCACTCCAACGGACTGCCTTCCCATCCTTGCAGGCATCCAACCTGCTGAGCTTCGCCGTAAAGGAGCCATGATTTCCCTTGCTCGTCGCGCACTGGACCCCGACCACCTCCTCCACAGTACACTCCAGCGCCTACCTGGAGGACAGCAGCGACTGAAATCAAGACGCCCATTTGTGCCCGCCGCACGACAGCTTCTGAACAACGTTGAAGATCTTGGAATAAGTGCGGCACACTGGACGAACTACACATGGAACATGGAGTGGCAAAACAACACCTCCCGACTCCGTGATTTCCTACCCGACGTTGATCCCCACCCTCCGGGAATGCCCCTCGCAAGAATTGCGTGGGTCCGGCTTAACCGCCTACGAACCGGCGTCGGTCGCTTTTGTTCAGACATGTGCAGATGGGGCCTGGCTTCCTCACCGGGATGCGAGTGTGGCGCCACAGACCAGACAGTAGATCATGTCGTCCATGACTGCCCAATCCATCAACCACCACATGGAACGCTTGGACTGAAGGCCCTGGATGACGAGACTGTCGAGTGGCTGATGACATCATTCCCAAACATATAGTCCGGAAAAACAGCTCATACGACGAAGAAGATCACTGTAGGAAGAGGACAGTGGCACAGACAGAGTCCACAAGGCCCTCTGATGTTCGGACATTCCACTTCCTCTGGTGAGTCCTCCTGCAGTTTTTAGGGAGCGCATCAGAGCTTGCTCGATGACTAGGTCGCAACCCAAGCCTGTCCAGTACTGATCAGTACGCCTTACAACATGCAAGCCATTCATAAATCTATGGAACACTGATGGCATATCATCTTCCAGAGTGGTCATTGACTGGAGGTAAAGGTAGGCGGACTTCACATAGTTCCCATGCCCACCAGCTGCAAAAAGGGGCAAACATTCGGCTACAGCATGAAGGTGCATCAGCCAGGTCGGCTACATTGCCGAGTGGTGAGAGCGCTGGAACGGCAATCGAAAGGGCGCCGGTTCGACACCGCTCATGAGCATGCAGCTGTGTCTTGGGCAGGACACTTAAAGGCATACCTGAAGGTGGACATGAAGATTGGCTTCCTTGCCTTCCCGTCGTGTTGCACAGCATTGTCACCGTAAATTGTTCCCAAGATCTCTTTGATTCCACTCCCATCCAACAACGTTCCTATGGCACCCACAAGATTCATCAATGTGTGGAAGCTCCCGAGCATCAGGACAACATCTTGAACCGGGCTGTCTTCAGGCACCTCGTGTTTGATTTTTGACGCTTTCCAGTAGAGTGGCTGATCGAATGTAACAACTGCAGCGGAGCGGTGTTTATCAGCAAGTTTGCACAGATACTCAAGAGTGGAGAAGATGCATGACTTGTCTCCGGAATACATGTCAATGATGGGCAGGAAGATTACCTAAGACGACCCCGGATGATCACAGTCTTTATGTAGCATGTGCATCATTTCATTCCAGCTCGGTGCAGGCTGTCTGAAGCGGAAAGACATCTCCCACAATACATCAACCCGATGGTCAATGGCGTCGAGAAATGGCAAGGGCTTGAATGTTATGCTTCGGCGAGTGTGTTTTGCGAAACGGTATTCCCTTACATCAACTCTGCTTTGTTCAACTATCTCCAAGTCCGCAGTCTTCCGTCTGAGAACAGTGCGACTGACCTTCCTTCCTGGAGTAACAGTAGCTACCATCCCCATGCCGTGGAAAGTCCCCTTCCCATCTAACGTGATGATATTATGATCGACGTTGTCCGCAGCGAACAGCAGTGCCGTATCCAGTCTGTCTATAGTACCACCGAGTACATCCTGGCCAACAGAAACATTACTGCAATCTATTTATTACAGTCATCAATGAAATCATACACAGAAAACTATACAAAATATGATAGACACTGAAAGGCGAGTCGCCTTTAAGATTTTATAGCTTTGGCGGCCATATTCTTTGACGTCATATTTGGACCCTTTGTGGTAACCCTATTTTGGTAAACTTTTAGTATGTTTTTCCCTACATGTTATACTACCAAAAAAAACAATAAAACGCTTTCTTGGAATTTGTTCAGGGTAAAGGGTTTTTCTTTCGTATTTTGACTAGACTATAATATTTGGGCACTTTCATTAAAATTGCACACATTTTGCCCACCTAAAGTGGTTCTGTACGGTTATAACTGTAGGCCTAGGCTACAATATGAATAATCAATATAGGCTAACTAAAGGGCCCAATTCGCCCAAGATGCAATATGCCTGAAAATCAAGCGACCCAAAAAAATAATCTGGCGACACAACTTTGGGTCGCGACCCATGCGTTGGGAACCACTGGTATATGTGATATGATGGCATTGAGTAGTCTTTGCATCATACTGATAATATTTGCTGAATTATAATACAATAATAAAATAAGTATGAATATTAGAATGTAAGTGATGAATGAATTTTATTCATGGCCTACAGGCTACCATTTTGTTATACATTTGCATCACAGATATATGAATATTTTTAGGCGTTTTTAGTGAATCAACTGTTTGTGGTCTAAAGTACTATGGAAAAGACAATCCTGCTTTCCTCGAAACTGCTCGTTTCATAAATTTAATTGCAAATGTGTGGAAAATCATGTCTGTTTCAACACCTACAAAAGTTAAGAATAAGATCAAAAGAATGTCTTTAGTTTAGTTGTTAAATTTATTTAATTAGGTTGAAATTGTGTAAAGTGACAACAATACTTATGACGGCCCAGCAAATAAGTTTTTTGCACATTTATTCAACGTCTTCTGACTTTGATTCGAGGAAAAAAGGTTCCTTCTGGCGAGGATAGTAGGTCTAAATTCTATGGTGTACCAATGAGTGTATACTACTCAGAAATTGCTAATGTGCACTGCATTTTTTTCAGCTTTTCGAAAAAGAGATGAGATGTGTTCTCCAATTGAAGCTGATGGAATCAAGCAACAACCGAGTTTGACCTTCTTGGGAAAAGCTAGAGATCTATTTATACTTTGGAAAAAAAGAAACCTTTCTGGGCTCACTTCACAGACATTTACTGCATGCATTCAGACCATGGGTGCGGTTCCAGAGTTGGCGCAACATTTGATAACCAACCATCATTTCACCTATGTTCTTACTGGAAAATTTTTGTCCGATTCAATAGAAGGACGGTTTGGGTGGTATCGGCAAGCCAATGGTGGTAATTTTTTCATGTCCGTAAAACAAGTTCTGGAAGCTGAAAAAAAATTCGCACTCTTAGTTTGTTGCAGCAACATGCTCTTCTTGCAGCAGCTAACCTCACAACCCTTGATGCTTTTCCACTCGACTTTGACGTTGCGATGTCAACTGTTCCGTCTACAGATGTTTAATGGTTTACTGATTTTTTTTCTGCGGTTAATGTGGATGACCTCTCCGATGCTGATGCTAATGTGACGTATTTTGTGAGCGGATACATTGACCGCAGTATCTCTCGACGTAGAAAGTGCAGTGCTTGCAAGATGTTATTGGTAAAAAATGTTGATGGGCCGAGTCTCCTTGAGTCGGTACCACATGATCGTGCACATCTTTTTGAAATGGCTGACCGTGGTGGTTTATCCGCTCCCACAAAATACTGCTTTGCAGTGACAGCGCTGGCTGTTCAATATTACACTGCTATATTGTATGATGACTTGGCTAAGTCGAAACTGTTTAGTTTGTTAAATCAGCGTTTTATTTTTACTTCTGCAATCTTGAATGTCGAATATTGGCTTATTTTTTATTTCTTTTTTTTGAACATGTGATATATTTTATTAAATACAGGTCATCTTTACGAAGCACAGTCACAAAATTCTGACTTTAATCAATCACCCTATCTACGAAGGGATATAGCTATTTGCATGATTAACTGTCTTAGTCTTTGATTAAGTATATTTACGTCTACTTGTCTATATTACGAAACATAATGTAATCTAAATGGCGATATAAAGTAGACATTTGCACTATAGAATATTTGACTTGGGTAAATTTGATCAAACTGTTGGAAGCATCAATTACGGGTTGTTGAAATTGCTTGTATCATCAATCTTATCATTACTTGCTTCCTTGATTGTCACTATTGCATGGTATTGTGCTCTGTCATGTTGCACCATCTGATGTATCTTCTTGAAGAAGTCAATTGCATTGATTGACGAAACGTACGAAAATGGATGTTATCGTTTTCATGACAGTGTAACTGTTGATAGTGTTAGGTAACATGCGTAACTGTAATGTGTCAATGACAGTAGTCTATGTACGCGCTTTAGTGCATTCAATGCTGTGCTGGTGTGTGTAGAGCCAGAGTTTAATGAATACCGTATATTATATGTTCGCAAACCTGCAATAAACTTATATTTTCAACTACAATAGTCATGTATGCTTTTTGTGCATTAAAATGCAGTGGAACGGTTACGAGCAACCTATTTGTGCAAAAATAGTTGTTTGCTACAATCGTCCTTCTCCCAACAACGCCTTAAATCGCCTTCGCGTCCCGATACTCACTATGTCCCCGTAAAAAACATACCAAAATTCTACCAAAATCGGACCCCAAGGAAGGGGTCATTTTCAAGGAAATATACGGCATATTTCTAAATAATTTTGCGTAGGCTATTGGGTAGATGGTGGTATTCAAGTTGTTATTGTTCTTGTGTGTGTGACATCATAATCACATGAATGCGTGCATAGTCGCATCACAATGCAAAGCGAAGTTATCGTTGTTAAAGTCAAAAAGATTTATTCAAGCAGAGTCACTCAGGGCTGCCAGAGCTTGTTTTTTTATTGCACTTCTGTGGTTTTATTTTTGAGTCTGGGGTTTTTGGACCATAATTTATAAGCTTTCATTATGCTATTTTTAGGATATTTTAAGTGCTAAAACGCTAATAGTGTTAAGAAAGTTAATTATGAAAAAAAGCAACATTTTTTCGCGCCATCGACGCGATATTTGCTCAGTGTTGTACGTTGACGCCGTCAACTTTTTGTTGACGCTGAGGCTAGCGCCGTCAATTTATTTTTCAGTTGACGGAAGTGATAGCGCCGTCAACTATTTTGCCGATTTTAAGCGTCAAGCGCTAAGCGTCATTTTTTGTTTTCATGGAAAATCTCGTTTCACAATAAGAGTTTCACCTATGGTTTCACAATGTATTCTGGCCAGCGCGACTCATCCGAATTGCCGGCTTTTGCGTTGGTTGGAATGGCTCTCTGGAATACACGTGGAAGAAGGTCGCCAAATGGTGATCACCCATGTATTGAGAACGAGGGATCAGAGACAGAAAGCGAAAAAATCCATGAATGGCATCGCGGACGTTGAAGATACTTTATTTCAAGAGCTCTATGCCCATGAAAAGAGCGATGTTGGTGCAGTGGACCTCGTTGAAAGATTTATACATGCTAAACTATCACAACACGCTTGGAACAGCGATACCTTTCCGACTAAACGTTTTCAACTTGTTTTTGAAATACAACACACCAATACCAGCCAGCGCTGCTGTGGAACGCGTGTTTTCACTTGGAAAGGACAATATGCGCAGGGGCGCCGGAAGCAGGGGGAGAGGATTCCCCCTGCCCTCAAATTTCTGTAAGTGTGGAAGGAAGAGGAGGAAATGGTGCCCTTTTAAGGTCATGTAAGCTACTGCACACTTTGCAATATAACAATTTATGCTATTCGCTTTTAGCCTAATTATAATGTTCTATTTTTGCCTCGAAATAATATTCACGACACAAAATTCTCTATCACAGTAGGTATTACATCATTAAGTTATAAAATAGCATGATGCCCTTCCGTGACATTGTTCTTTGTAGGCTATAGCGGACACTTGTATCATTACTCGATAATGAGCTGATAGATGAGCATTATCCCTATATCTTATCTTTAAACTTAAAAAAAAATTGGTCTTTCTGCAACAAAAGTGCCCTTTTTTCATACTCCTGCCCCTCCAGTCAAAAATCGCTCTGGCGCCCCTGAATATGCGTCCCAAACGCAGCAGATTGTCAGACAAACGTTTTGAAATGCTTGTTTTTCTGCAAGGAAATAACTAATAGGCTGAGCAGATAATTACAATAGGCTACAGTCTCAAAACATAATAGGCCTACCTGCTCTTTATTCATAGCTATTGTTAACCTGAACTTGGTTGAAATATTTCCGTTTTATGAGACGCTGGCAAAAAATAGCGCTAGAAATTAGCGCTGACAATGACGCCGTCAATTTCTTTAAGAGCTTACGCAGTCCTTTACGCCGTAAAGTTTTTAGGCAATTCGCGCTGACGCTGACACCGTCAAATTATTTCAATGACACGTACAACACTATATTTGCTGCATAGTTTTATTTTGAGTTTTATTTTGATATCGATTCAGTCAAAAAAAGTAAAGAAAAAAACCATAAACGATATTGGCGGAAAAAAGAAAAGACTTGGACGTAATCGATATTGAAAAAGTAGAGAATAACGCTATCGAATAGCGATTTCGAACCGATACTTGTGTAGGGTGCTTAAATCCATGCTTAAATCCATTGTCCTGCTACTTGGTGGTTTCCACACGTTTAAGAATTTGCTAGGAGCGATTGGAACATTGATGGACGGCACAGGACTTTAGAACATTCTAGGGGTAGCTTACGGTGAAAATTTTGTAGCCCATATGCTAACAGGCAAAGCAGTTCAGAGAGCATTCCGTGGTCATCTTCTTTTGGACAAATGTCTTAGCCGAATGATGGTATCAGAGATGGAAGACGTTAGTCCCGAATTCGCAGCGATGGTTCAATCTGAAAGGATGTATATTGAACTATCAAACGGTGAGATGGCATTAGAAACTGTATTCATATCAGCGACCCTCAGTAAGATAAATGAACAGCTGGAGAAAAGGAGGATAGAACTGGGTGCTAGATCCAAGACAAGTCAATTGTGGCTGAATTACCAAAGCATGGTAAAAGTTGCCAGGTCACTGATAAAGGCAGATCGAATAGGTTCTTGGCAGATTCACCTACGTGCTGTCAATGACTGCATGCCGATATTTGCCGCAGCTGGGCATTACAGCTACTTGAAATCAGTATAGCCTACTTCTATATCCAACAGATGGGACAGCTTCACATTAACCAACCAGACGTATTCAAGAAGTTTGAAAAGGGTTTTCATGTTATCCGTCGCAGCAGCCAGTTCTGGGCAGGCCTCAGCTCAGATCTCGTCATCGAGACGACATTGATGAGGTCGTTGAAAACCATTGGGTGTATGACGCACGGAAGTGGAATGGATGAAAAGCAGAGAGCCCTTTGGACCATGTCCAAGTCCATAACATCAGAGTACAACATCGCTATTCAAGAGTTTACAAACTTGTCATTCACGACATCTGAACAGCACAAGGATTCAACAAAGGTAAGGATGAAAAGGGACGCTGCTGACCTGGAGAAGATTAGTTCAAAACTTGTCGTATGTTCACCTTTCTTGCAAGATGCTTCGTTAAGGAACGTTTTCACTGGTGTTGTAGCCGATGATGGTGTGAACGTGCACGAATATGAGACTGTTGGAAAAAAAATCTTACAAAAAATGACAGGACAACCTGCATTCGCATACTCATTCAGTAGAAAGGATAAAGCCAGGACCCTTGGGCAAAAATCTGCTATCAAGGTCGCTCCTGACCGAACCATTGATACTGCACTTCTTTTTCAACGCTTCATGGTGGTCTCCCAAGCTGGACATCTATCACTGGAGGAAGTTATGTGTTACGAGCTTAGTCCTTTCCCTCCTGCTCTCTTTGAATCGAGACATGTATTCCGAAAAGCAGTTAAGCCACGGTTAGCACACGCGATCTGTGATCAAGCAAGTAATGCAATCCTACATTCTGTGCCAAAAACGGAGTGCCACGTACTTGATGGCAATATGGATCCGGTGCATCCAATATGGAAAAAACTAATATTATTTAATTTAATTTGTCGCCAACATTTGTTGGCATGTCGGAGGGTTTTGTCACCGTTGGGTGTATGCTAACTAGAGATTGAATAAACTGATAGCGAATCATTCCCAATCCCAACATTGATGTGTTCTACTACGACTTGCGTTCATTTTATACGTTTAATAACTTGAGGAAGTTAGGTAAAAGTACGGTACCGCATTGCCTATTCATAAAGCACAGCTAGTGAAGTTGTGAATGAACCTCAAAACTTCAGATTGCTAAGTGCTAGGCAGCGCCAGCACAACACGTAAAAATAAATCATACCTTGCCTAATTCTTGGTCTCAAAATTTCATATAATCATGCTCATAGGCTCAATAATACTTTAATGCTAATTTCTTCCTAGAACAGACTATGCTCTGGCCAGGCCAAATTGAAGTCATACAACAGATTAGATTTATAAATTCTCATAAAAAAAGAAAAAGTTTTTATGCTACTTCTAAGCTTCAACTAATCGCTCCTTAGCGACTTTACTAAACTTCCAATTGTTCCTGACTGAACGTAAAGTGAGCCAGGAGAGGCACAATGTTGCTTTTGCAACGTCACAATTCCATTATTTAACAATGGCTACAGTAAAAAAGAGACTCTTTTTTGATCTCTGTATTGTATTCGGCGCAAATTAGATTTTGAAGAAAGTGTAAGTCACAAATTTTAATTTTTGACAAACAGCGATGATAAGCGAGAAAGATGTAGGCTATTTCATGCTGTGACATCTTCACATCACTCTGATGCTATCAAGGCCGGATTTAGCTGATGGGAGGCCGGAGAACTTTTAAATCGGGGGGACCCCAGCGCAAAAACCACCTCTACAGTGTACAGTAGCATTAATCCAGCACTGCACTGCACACTGCACAGCATTCTGCAGAAACTTCAAAGGCTGAAGAAAAAAAAACATAAAATCACATTTTTTCCACGTCGGGGCGCCCTTCAAAAGTCGGGGGGCACCTGTACCCTCTGCCCCCCTAAATCCGGGCCTGGATGCTATGTTGTACCATAGATATCTTATATATAGATATGCAATGTTTGAAGGCTAACAGCGTAGCTATGGCTGTATGCATTGACTTCAAACTTGGCACAGCAAAACAACTTTATTTTTAATATATTTTTTTGGTTTTTGTTTAAATAAAACTTTCTTCGTTTTCAATGTTGACGTATGGATTGCTTGTGATGACGTCATATTTTCGTTCCGCATGGACTGCTTTATGGAGATTCTGGCGATTGAAAACAAATCACAGTCACAGAGGGTACCTCTAAATACCCATTGTCAGGCATTGTCGGGCATTGTCAGGCATTGTCGGGCATTGTCGGATTTTTGGGGGGTTGTGGAGCATTTTCAGGGGTTGTCGAACATTTTCAGGGGTTTCAGGTATTGTAGAGTAGGCTAACTACTTTCAGGCGTTGTTGGGAATTTCTAGGCATTGTGTAGGATTTCCAAGCATTGTCAATCATTATCAGTGGTTTACAGGCTTGTGAGGCATCGTCGAACATTTTCAGGCATTATCGAACATATTCAGGGGTTGTCGAGAATCTTCAGGGGTTGTCAGGCATTGTAGAGTAGCTACTTTTAGGCATTGTTGGGAATTTCCAGGCATTGTCTAGGATTTCCAGGCATTGTAGATCAATATCAGTGTTTGACAGGTTTGGTAGTCATTATGGAACATTTTCAGGAATTGTCAAACATTTTCAGGGATTGTCGAGCATTTTCAGGGGTTGTCAGGCATTGTAGAGTAGCTACTTTCGGACATTTGTTGGGAATTTCCAGGCATTGTCTAGGATTTCCAGGCATTGTCGATCAATATCAGTGTTTGACAGGTTTGGTAGTCATTATGGAACATTTTCAGGGATTGTCGAGCATTTTCAGGGGTTGTCAAGCATTGTAGAGTAGCTACTTTTAGACATTTGTTGGGAATTTCCAGGCATTGTCTAAGATTTCCAGGCATTGTCGATCAATATCAGTGTTTGACAGGTTTGGTAGTCATTATGGAACATTTTTAGGCATTGTCGAGCATTTTCAGGGATTGTCGAACATTTTCAGGGGTTGTCAGGCATTGTAGAGTAGCTACTTTCAGGCATTGTTGGGAATTTCCAGGCATTGTCTAGGATTTCCAGGCATTGTTGATCATTATTAGTGGTTGACGGGTTTGTCAGGCATTGTCTAACATTTTCAGGGGATGTCTAGCATTGACAATGCCTGGAAATCCTAGACAATGCCTTGAAATTACCGACAATGCCTGACAATCCCTGAAAATGCTCGACAACCCCTGAAAATGTTCGACAATCCCTGAAAATGTTCGACAATGCCTGAAAATGTTCCATAATGACTACCAAACCTGTCAACCACTGATATTGATCGACAATGCCTGGAAATCCTAGACAATGCCTGGAAATTCCCAACAATGCCTGAAAGTAGCTACTCTACAATGCCTGACAACCCCTGAAAATGCTCGACAACCCTTAAAAATGTTTGGCAATGCCTGAAAATGTTCTATAATGCCTAACAACCCCCTCAACCAGGGAGTCGAACCGTTTGATTTTTCCGGTTCTGGCTCAAAGATTGTTTCAAAATTAGGTTCAGTTCCGGTTTGGGTTCGAAGAATCTTAAAACCGGTTTTATAAGTACCGGTTCGGGTCCGATAAAAATAAGCCTAGGCCTACTGTTGCCCAACTACTAACTAGCCCAATTGGGCGTGAAAACCGTAAGGTTGGCAACACTGATCTCAACACTGCTTTGCTCAATTAACATCCCTTTTTTGTTTGTTGCACAAGTTTCAATTAAACTATATTGTCTATGATGTCACAGAACAGAAGTTGCTTACCTCAAAAAATTCCTCTCCAAAGCATCGATGATAGTGGATGGTGTATTACGGAATAGGCTATAATTCATCCGTACAATGTGGCCTCCGAGATAACAACATGCTACGTACAACTTCACTTACCACAATGCGAACAATGACGTACGGTAATGCTGGAGTGAACCGCTGCCGTCAACCACTGATAATGTTCGACAATGCCTGGAAATCCTAGACAATGCCTGAAAGTAGCTACTCTACAATGCCTGACAACCCTTGAAAATTTCCGACAATGCCTAACAACAAGGCTGTCAACCATTGATAAGTAAGTATAAAGACCTTTTTTGGAGCTGTAGTTCCAGGACAAGCTGAAGTTTTATTCAATTAATCTACTGAATGTTACCAAAATGAAAGTTACTGCTGGCTACCGAAAGCTGTGCTACAGCATTTGGTAGCCTAGTTATGGTGTGTACCAAACATTAAAATTGTCTTGGTTTGGCGGTTGGATCCGTGATGCTAATGAAGCTGTCTCAGCAGGGGGGAGGATGCCCCCTGCCCTCAAACTTTCTCTGGATGGGGGGCAATGGTACCCTTTTAAGGTCATGTAAGCTACTGCAAATAGCCAAATTATAGGGCCTATAGCCTACAGTAGGCCCACACAAATTATCCCGTGGACACATTTTATACTTTGCAGCAGATTGTGAATTGTGATGCTATGAATGTGAAATTTACCTTTCGTTTCTTGTTCAAGCTATTGCAATTATTCATCTGTCTCACATTTCGACTTTTATGGCTAATAGCGGAAAAACGAATGAGTTACCCAGCATTATCGCTATATCTCATCCTAAAACTCTCGTCCTAAAATTGTTCCGGCGCCCCTCTATCTCAGGTTTGTAAACTGCCTACAACAAGCTTTAATGAGTCACTGGAAATAAGCTTAAATGATCGTTCCAACAATCATGAAACAGAAGTTGCATAACCTACGTGAAGAAAGATTATTGTCTTGATTTTTCATAGTAGGCTATTCTGTGAAAACTTGAAATATACGCCAAACAAAATATTCCAAAGGAGCTCAAAAGCCACCACTCGCCAAGCCCAAACCGTACAATAATAGCCTACCATAGATACGCTAGCCAAGCTGGCAACCTTGATTGTTGATTGTGATAAAGTCAGTCGAGCGTGACGATAATTCCACGATTGCTGAGTTGCATATCTATAATGTAAGATATCTATGGTTGTACCACCCGGGGACTTAGAGAGCGTTACGGGACGATCGACTCGTTTAGACGGTTGCCATATGTAGGCCGACCCGATCTCAATCGTAACGTTTCTAATATTAATAAAACTTACTCATGCGAAATTTTAAAAGTAACCGAACAATACGGTACAGGTAATTTTAGCTGAGTTTTGCTTGAGGCTACACTAAAAATACTGTTCGGAATGAATAATACCAAGTAAACAGCATTCAAAACCAACACAGATCGTTAAGTTAATACGCCGTTGCTGCATCTGCGAAAACCAACAAGGAAAAACACTCGGAAACAATAAATGTCCTATAGACCAACATCGTTTTCGGGATCCATTACGCTTACGCCTAGGTTTGGTGTTTTTTTCAGATAAAACTATCTGAAAATAATCTGTAGGTATGCAGAAGCTAACCATGTCAAACCTAAGTAAATTTATTCCAAAATAAACGTGCTATGGAAAGATTTTTAGAAACCACGAATTTCCTCAACTGCGCAATTACGCATTATGGATTTTCCCTAAACCACGAAATCCTTGCTCTCAATCACGATTTTCGTTGGTATGTTTAAAGTTGTTGGAGTTTTCAGCTGAAATTATTTTTTTGTAAAGTAGACGCAAGTATCTAGAAGTGATTACTACAAAAAAATATATACATTCAGAATTAAAGAGTGGGTGAAGAAAAATATTTCGTATTTATGAAAAAAAAATCGTGGTTAGGGAAATCACCATATATGGTGAGGAAAAATACGCAAACAAAGATAAAACGTAATTTTAGTATAAACATTTCGCTATAACATTTAAAATCATAAGGCTACATGGAATCGCCAATATTATAAGACCATATTCACTTTTATGAACAAGTTTCGGAACTGCACCCATGCTCGAATACAAGCCGTAAACGTTTCAGTGGTAAGGCCATTATTGCTGGACTTTTTCCACTTGATAAATATATCGATTACTTTCTTCAGGTGTAACAATTCACCTTGATCTTTACAAGAACTTCTCATAGGAGCATACATTTCATCTAACTTTTGAGTAGCTGAAATACATCAATTATACATGTCAATTAATCAATCGGTGTTTACCTAGCTTGCAGCACTCACTATATCAATGCCATAACAGAAATGTGAAATTAAGATGCATCTACTGCTATTTTATAATTTTTTCCAAATCAAGCAACATTTTATGATTTTATGCCGAGTGGGACCCCTGGATTGCCCATAAACTTCCAAACCACAGACAGTTGACTCACTGAAGACACCTACAAACATAAATTCAAACAAAACCTAAAGCTTTCAAGGAAATTACTCAACACATGCAAGCGTGCTAAATGAACAATCAGCATCCAGCAGCTCCTGTTGGTTGTTGTTAACCACGTGCAATCCCTAATCCATTGGTCGTGATTTGGTACCGATTGGGAACCATGCTCGATTGCAGTTTTTTTCTTTTAGGGTTTAAAGTTAGAGGCAAGTTTAGGGGTTAGGGCTATTGAGTCTGTAATAGTAATTCAAAGTTAAGTGGAGGTTACTTAAAAGAATAAATCTAGGCTACGGTACATCTCAAACAAAATCACCTGAATCAAGTGAAAATAGTAGCCTATTATATGTACGGTACCGTACAAGATAGCAAGAATAGCCACTACCTACTAAAGATCCCTAGTGTAACATTAAAAATTTAAATCTTACTTAATGTCAAAATAGGATTAAATGTAAAAGTTAGATTTAGCCTGAATCATTCAGGATTGAATCTTGAATGTATGCCGATATAATACAGTTTTCTTTGTGTGATATTAGTTTAGTAGGCTATGTGTTTCTGTTTCTAAGTTCTACAGCCATAAATTTTTTCTATTAGTAGCCTACTATGGGGTGGCAGCCGACTTGTAGATTGTATGGTCATTTTGCTGTTTCTCTTTTCCAATTTTAACTTTTCATTATCAATACTGATTGATTTTACTAATTACTGTACCTACTTTTAGCTTCTGTCAAACGAACACATAAATGTATATGAATTCAATTATTGTACTAAGTGCCCAGCGCACATTTAAATTCAATTAACAGCTGATGCAGTGCCTTGAAAATAAATCTCTCAAAACTGTAGCATACTGCGATCTTTGCAACTAAGTGATCTGTTACTGTTAGCGCTAACCAGTCACCAGCGATGTTACTTTGAAATCCTCGGCCTACATATGGCGGGAATTTTCAGTGAAAGGAGCGCAGTCAACGGTCCCGTAACGCTCTCTAAGTCCCCGGTACCACCACACCCAGTGCACTCCGAGTCCTACACCACCCGTCTGCAGCACTTGCACAAAATGCGCCTTTCTAGCTTTTATTGCCGCAAACTCTTTAATAAAAGAAGCACTGTACAATGCTTTGCTCGTGCTTAATGTAAATCTTATTTGTGCATGTTTTGGATAAGCGCGGGCCCCATAAATTTGCGGGCCCTGAGCGGTCGCACAGTTTGCCCACCCCAAAGGTCACCTCGGAGTCAAAGCAACCTCTTGAGCTTCTAGCTAATTCTATAACTTGTTACGAACCCTTAACATACGGTTCCAGACGGTTGTTCGCCTGGTCAAACGTCATATAAAAACCGTTCGTCTACTGAATATTACGTCATGGAAATTCCTAAAACATGAGCCAAAATTGCACCATCGATCGCAAGACTTGTGTCAAACCTGTTGAAACCGGTTTAAACCTGTTTCAGTTTGAGACCGGTTTAAACATGAAGTATTGCGTCACGAACTGCTCTCGTGCCTTTGAGTTATCACAAATTTTTCTGATTCATTCTCGAAGTTGTTTGTTGGAAGTCGGTCGCACATTTAACTGGTTTATTTGGTGCTTGCTAGCTGGACAAATTCTCCGTCTTTTATCCAAGTAATCTGTATCGTAGTGACAGTTTTAGAGGTGTAGGCATTGCACCCCTCGATTTCGATAGCCGCGGGCTAATTTTACTGGAATACACCTTTGAATAGACGTTTCGAAAGTGTGTTTATTTTTCGGTCATTACGTACAGACGAATGGATTCGGGAATCTTATGTTACAATTTTCCCACGAAGAGATTATGGTTTACCGCTGTGACCATAAAAAATAAAAGACGAGTTCTTGTCAGTTGGTAGGTCAAGAAGAAATTAAAGCAAGAAAAAAAAAAAAAAAACGATTTTGTTAGCTGGTAGGCCAAGAAGCACTTGAAGGCATAAAAATAAACGACGTGTTTGTTGTCAGCTAGTGCAGAAGAACTACTTAAAAGTACAAGAAATAATAAAAGAAGATTTGTTGGTTGGTAGTCTACACTCTTACAGAAGCAAAGAAAAGTAAAGACAATTCTTCTCAGTTTGGTACAGAAGAAAAATAACTTTGACATTCATTGCCAAGAAAGAAGATTAAAAGACAATCCATCTGTGCTTGTAGATTCAAGTGGAAGAATCCAAGCAAGTTTTGTGGACTTTAGGACTTCATACCCGTACAGCTACGGTATCGTGCATTTAAATTCTTTTTTGTATTTTTACGGTCTTTGCAGTTAAGTTTTTTATAACTACTGTAGCCTAATAATTTTGTGTGTTTGTGTAACTTAATTTTTTTAATTGTTAAATTTAGCCCCAACATTTAATATGTCTACACTCGGTGGCGACAAGGACTCGACCGCCGTAGACTCGACTGAGTTTAGGCCTGTTGATGTTCTTTGCGGTCGGGCAGGCCATTCTGGGGAGGGACCCATTAACGATGAGGCTAAGTCAGTTCGAGAGGCCCGGCATCTTAGACGGGATATTTTGACTCAAATTGGGAAACTTTCTGTAGCCCTAGGTTCTTTGAGTGATAAGCAGGAACTGTTAATTTTTAGATCTAAGTTATCTACTTTAGAAGAGGAATTACGGCATTTCCATGCTCTTTTGACTAAAATCTTTAACTCTGCAATCTTGGCAGAACTTCGTGATAGGGTAGATCCCGAATTTAACTCGTTAAAAAATAACTTTGAACAAAAAGAAAGTGAGTTCTCAGATATGTTTGATGCTGACATACATCCTGAGGATAGCGCCTCAAATGTAAGCACTGGGATGTCTAGGACTTCGTCTCGGATAGTGGCACAAATTAACCTGCAGCTAAGACGAGAGGAGCTCCAGATACAAGCTGAGGCCATTCGAGCTGAGGCTGCCGCGAGAGCTGAGGCCGAAGCGAGAGCTACTGAGGCTGCCGCGAGAGCTGAGGCCATTCGAGCTGAGGCTGCGCGAGAGCTGAGGCCGAAGCGAGAGCTGCTGAGGCTGCCGCGAGAGCTGAGGCCATACGAACTGAGGCTGCCGCGAGAGCTGAGGCCATTCGAGCTGAGGCCGCCGCGAGAGCTGCTGAGTTCGCACTCAAAGACGCTCAGTTGAGGGCTGAACAACGTAAAGAGGTAATTTTAGCTGAATATCGATCAGAGGTGGGCTCTCGGCGTAGCTCTAAGAAGGGCTCTTCTAGGCATTCCAGAAATGAACATCAATCGCAGTTTAATTTACATAACCTTTTCCAAACGCCCGTTCAACCTGTGAGTGGACCAGGGCAATCCACACGTTTTCCAGCTGTTTCAGGAGGTCTCGGGGCCGCGGCTAAGGGTCTTCCGAATGCTGTAGAGCCAAGGCCTGCGAATTACAACCGAACTCCTCCCCCAGAGCGTACAGGTCACGGGGCCGCCATTAGTAGTAATGCTTTGCCCCCTTCACAGTTTTCTGCGCCGCTAGGTTTTGATCGCCCAGCTACACGTAATTTGGGTGGTTGTGAGAGGCGTATCGCGTCTCCTGAATTTAACGTGTGTGAGGATCGTGATCGGGCTGTGCATGTGACTGAGCCCACTCAGCCCCTTAAGGGATATAGCTTGTCTTCTCCCGCTAAATCGAGTTCTCAACAACAGGATTGCTTTTTTGAATACCAAACTAGTAGGACGTTTTTCGATAAGGCGGCCTTGATTGGTTACGATGGTAATAATATGCCATTTATCTTCTTTAAAAATCGTGTTACGGCCTTAATGGCAGCTTCGCCCTTTAAGGGGACTCGTTTGACTTTGTTACAAGCAGCTTGTGTTAGGACAGCTGCGCAAACGATTGCTAATTTGGTTTCTGACACCCCTGGCTTGTCAGAGGAAGACAGGATAGAAATGTCGTTAGCTCGCTTGTCCCAGCGTTTTGGGGTTCGTGGAGGTCTTTTTGCAGAACCAGAAATTAGAAAGTATCGCTATGGTAGCAAATTGACTTCGACCTCTTCCAGTGATCTGAAAGAGTTTAAAGATGAATTATCGCACTGTTTGCTTTACGCGCAAGCTTATGGTCAGCGTGATAAATTAGAAGGACGTTTTGTTTTGGATTTGGCTAAGCGACTCCCGTTTGACGCTAAGCAGCGTTATCTTGACTTTTTAGGTGATCAGTATGGTGGCACTGATGAGCCTACCTTTCAGAGTTTGTTTGAATTTGTAGTACGGGAGGAAATGCGTAAGTCGACTGATTTTAGCATTATGCTAATGGGCGATTCTGGTGAGTCGCAGCAATTTAAAAAGTTTGGCAAAGGAAAATTGCCTTCATGTCCGGTTAGGCAGATGTCCGTAAAACCCCATGATGATGTGATGTCAGGGAGTTCGCAGTACTCGACTGTTGTTGGCGCACCGCGCGGTGGTGAAGCCAGACGTAAAAACCTACCGGCATGTATTTGTTGTTCGTCACGTGGTCAAGTTGAATATCATTTTTTGTCTAATTGTAAAGAATTTTTGCGCTTGACACCTAAAGATCGGAGAGATGTCATTGTGAAAGCTGGCAAATGCTTGAATTATTTGCGCCAGCATATGGTTAGGGATTGCGTTCATGCAAATAACTGTCGTAAGTGTGGGCCTAACAACGATAGGAAACACTATTTTCTTCTGCATGATTTTTATGTGACGTCACGTGATTCTCTGGATTCGGTTGGGAAAGATGATGCTCGTGCCAGAGTTCCTGTGCGTAATGTTAAGATTGGAAATGTTAAAGCAGCCTTTAACCGCGTTACTGCTGCTCGTGTTTTGAATCCAATGACTGGCAAATCGAAGTTGGTGTATTGTCAGCATGATCCTGGTTCGCAGTTGACGTTTGTTTCGAGTGATTTGGTGTGTGAACTTGATCTTAAACCGTACGATAAAGCGTCGTTTAAAATGGATACCCTGGCTGGTCAGAAAGCTACTTGTGCTGACCTTGTCAAACTCAACATCCAGTCGTTAGAGACAGATGAACTGTTTTGTGATATAACCTCGGTGGTTAACCCAGCTTGGGCTGATGATGTTAAAACTTTACCGCATAAACAAGATTTAAATGGTTTCCGTCATTTTCATGACGTGAATATGTTTCATCTGAATGATTGTAGTACTGTAGATGTACTGATTGGCTACGACAACGCTTATTTGATGTGTGCAAAAAAAGAGCGTGTTGTTGCTTTGCTCACTCCTCTCGGCTGGTTGGCTTGTGGTGGTAAGTCACCCTTAGATGAAAGCGTTGCTAAAGTGTGCAGAGTGCAGACGTCTTCAGAGTTGGATGTCATCTCTGGCTTTCAGCGTAAAATTGAGTCTCGTGATATGGAAATAGCAGACCTGAATAAAGTCATTCAGGATTTGACGTTGCAAAATAAAACCTGTGAATTGTCTCGCAATGATAATTTGGCTAGAGAACTTGTCGAACCGAATATTGAGTTGAAAGATGGTCGATTTGAGATACCTGTTCCGTTGAAGGAAGATATTGATTTACCTAACAATTTTGTGTTGGCGTCAGATAGAGCTGCTGCTTTAAGAAAGAAAACTTTAAAACAACCTGAACTTCGTGATTTCCTTACTGACACCATGAAAGATCTTAAATCAAATGGCTATATTGAGCGTACTGGTGAAGCAGGAAATGTCAAGGGATTTGAATGGTATTTACCATACTTTGTTACGTCACAATTAAAAAAGCGCATTGTTTACGATGGCAAGTCTGAATTTCGAGGAACTTGTGTTAATGATGTAATGTTTTCGGGTCCTGACTTGTTAAACCCTCTGGTAGATGTCTTGGCTAGATTTCGGCTTGGTAGATTTGGTCTCATGGCTGATGTGACTAAATGCTTCTTTCAAATAAAATTACCTGAGTCGCAAAGGGATTTGTTTCGTATATTGTGGTTTGAAGATGATGACCTTGAAAATGGTAGGATGGTACCATTTCGTTTTTGTGTACACCCTTGGGGAATAAAGAGTAGCCCGTATATCGCTTGCTTGGCTATAAAGAAAATGATCGAGCAGAATCCCAGCAGTGCTGGTGAATTGACTCTCTGCAATATTGCAAATAATATGTACATGGATGATTTTATATTTTCGGCTGATAGCTTAGAGGAAGCTCAGCAAATCACTCATGAATCAATTGCTTTGTTTGATAGCCGTGGGTTTAAACTTGGTAAGTGGAGTGCTAACAAGGAGGCTATGATTGTCTTGTCAAATTTGGATAACGAGATGCTTTCACCTTTGATTCGTGACATTGACTTTCAGACTGAAAATATGACTTTGCCATCAGCGAAGACATTGGGTTGTGTGTGGCAAACCGAGTCTGACGAGATGCGTATCGCATGTTCCTTGAAGCCCTTAGCTAAACACACGCGCCGAAGTATGCTCAGTCAGCTTGGACAAAATTTTGATCCGCTAGGCTTTGGAGCGCCATTTTTTCTAAAGCACGCCTTATACTTCAGCAATTGGCGATAGACAAGTTTGATTGGGACACCGAGGTCCCTGATAGCTTTGTTAAAGAGTGGGAGTCGTGGCTTCGCTCTTTGGACCTGCTTAAGGATTTTTCGTTACCGAGATGGTATTTTGCAAACTCTGGTGTGTGCAGTCCGGATGATATTGTTTCATATCAATTGCATGGGTTTAGTGATGCTTCGGCGCAAGGTGGCGCCTGGGAGGCAATGGTTAAACAATTTAAAATTGCATTTTTTCACATTTTGGACTCTTCAATTCGTAAGCCCAAATTTATTGAACTGCTTACGTACACAGGCAGTGCCGTTCGGATCGTGAACGAACGCCCTTTGGTACCTTTGAGTGACGACCCTAGGGATTTTACTGTCATCACCCCTGCCTCACTTTTGACCCCATACTTAGACCCATACTGTGCTGTTGGGCAACCACATGATCGTGACCAACTAAGAAGGGATTATCGGTTCAATTTGTCACTTTCTCATCAGTTTGGGAGTAAATGGATCGATTTTTACTTGCCAGGTCTTCAGGGCCGGAAAAAATGGCTAAAAATGGCCGAGAATTTGGAGCCTGGTCAACTTGTAGTGGTAGGTTCTCTCCAGGACATTGGTAAACGTGGGAAGTATCAACTTGGGAGGGTGCATGAGGTAGTTCCACAAATTAGGAAAGGGAAGCCTGTGGTTAGGAGAGCTAAAGTTGCCGTCTGCAACTATGATGAGAGTACGGGGAAAGTGAAAGTAGACTATGTGTTGAGGGATATTTCGTGCCTCGCCCCCGTAAAGAACACCTAAGTGTTATGGTTTGAGCCTGGTTTTGTGTGCGGTGGCCGACACTTGTCTGAGCCCAGAACAGTCGGTTATTATCGCAACCATGGTATATAGCGTCATTTTTTGCGTGTACCTACTACCTATGGTACCAATTTCATGTATCGTCGTGTTTATTCTTATTGCTGTTCATTCTTTGCATGCCCTTTGTATTTGCGTATTAACTTAAACGTGAGTGATTCAAACAATTTGTGTATCATGTGTTTTTATTCATTGGCTCACAATTGTCGTCAATTCTTTTTTAGTTATGCCATGTCAGACTGTCATAACTAGGGGCCGCTATGTTCCAGACGGTTGTTCGCCTGGTCAAACGTCATATAAAAACCGTTCAAGTCTACTGAATATTACGTCATGGAAATTCCTAAAACATGAGCCAAAATTGCACCATCGATCGCAAGACTTGTGTCAAACCTGTTGAAACCGGTTTAAACCTGTTTCAGTTTGAGACCGGTTTAAACATGAAATATTGCGTCACGAACTGCTCTCGTGCCTTTGAGTTATCACAAATTTTTCTGATTCATTCTCGAAGTTGTTTGTTGGAAGTCGGTCGCACATTTAACTGGTTTATTTGGTGCTTGCTAGCTGGACAAATTCTCCGTCTTTTATCCAAGTAATCTGTATCGTAGTGACAGTTTTAGAGGTGTAGGCATTGCACCCCTCGATTTCGATAGCCGCGGGCTAATTTTACTGGAATACACCTTTGAATAGACGTATCGAAAGTGTGTTTATTTTTCGGTCATTACGTACAGACGAACGGATTCGGGAATCTTATGTTACAATTTTCCCACGAAGAGATTATGGTTTACCGCTGTAACCACATACCAAGCCTAGCTCACCAACGTCGTTTACCAAGGTGGGGTCCTCCAAGGACCCCATCGTTTTTATGGCTTAAAGTATACGGTATATACAGAGTCATCAATAATTAACGTTACAACTTCAAACAAATGTATTTAACAAATGGTAGATAAAAATTGAGTAATAAACATATAATATTATTCTCAAATAAATACATATTTAGGAACAACAAGTTTTACTCATTGTGTCGGCCATTTGAGTCGATAATAAGTCGGAGACGCTTCGAAAAGGACCTGCAAGAGTCATGAATAGCTCTTTGGTGTATTTTGGCTCATTCTTTTTTCAGCTTAGCCTTCAGCGCTTCCAAACTTTGGTGGTGTTTAGTCGAAACCCTGCTCACCAGGTACGACCAGATGCCAAAGTCTAGGGGGTTCTTCAGGTTTGGGGATGAAGGAGGCCATTCTTCCTTGGAAATGACAAACGGCAAATTGGCTGAGCCAGTTTTGCGTGCTCTCACAATACATACAATCAGTATACCGGCACACTAAAGCACAAGAGCCAACTTGTAGTCTACTTTCTTCATCCTTAGGCTACTTAGATTACAGTTTATAGGCTACAGGTTATGTAACAAAGGAAGATTGGTGAAATTGTAAGTAAAGCAGATGCCATTTTTATGACAGTGTAACAAATCCCTGTTTTTACCCAAAGTGTTATAAAAACTAACATTTTAGTCTTAGCATCACATACAGTATAATATATGTGTTTCTACAAACTACTTAGACAAAGAATCATATTCATAAACACACAGTTCATTCACTGTCATCTTCACATTCTTTTGCACTTGTCACAGTTGTGTTGGTGACTCGGTGCTGTTCGCAAAGGTAACGTTTGCATTTGGAGCATATTTTGTTTGTTTGTTTGTTTATCTTTATCCTGCATTGCGGGAAAGCGGACTTGAGCGCTATGCATCGGTGTACGCCTTCCGACGTACACCTGACCCACGCTGCAGCCGACGACAATGTCTGTTTCCGGTTGTCTACTCTGCTTATGACTTTAATTTGGAACTACCCATTACTCGAAATCGATCACTGGGTAGAGGCAATTGTCGTAAAGTTTCTTGCCCAGAGAAACAACAGCAGGTGCGGGTGGCTGGAGTCGAACACGCAGGCTCTCGACTGTGAGCCCAACGCGCTAACCACTCGGCCACTGCTGCCGGCCACTGCTGCATATAATGTTAACTTTTCTATTGTTGTGTCAAGGACATTGAAAACATCTTCTTCTCTTCCGTCTCACTAGCTGCCTTAACGTTAAGAATACATTTGAAGCTTCAATCAGTGTTTCGAGCTACAGAAACTCTCATAACTTCAATAGCTCTAACGATGTGAAGCTGAAAACCAGATGGATTACATGCTCTGCGCAAGACATTAGGTTTCGTCAATTCTTTGCCTAACTCCATCAAGAAATAATATCCTCGATCAGATTTTCTACTGTTCCAGTTTCTGTTTTTGAACACCCAAGTGATATAGGAACTCAGGGCTCCAATGTCAAGCACGTTCATAAAAAGTCGGAAAGGCCATCTTGACATTCGTCTGGCACAAGAATATTCACTCACCAACTTGTCTGTATCATCCACTCCGCCTTTTGTGCTGGTAGGCCAAGAAGCACTTGAAGGCATAAATAATAAAAGACGTTGTTGTCAGTTGGAACTTAGAAGCATAAAAAATAAAAGACGTTGTTGTCAGTTGGAACTTGGAAGCACAAAATAATAAAAGACGAAGTTGTTGGTTGGTAGGCTACAGAAGCAAAGAAATAATAAAAGAATATCTTGTTGGTTGGTAGTCTACAGAAGCAAAAGAAAATTAAAGACATTTCTTCTCAGTTGGTACTGAAGAACTTCAAGCTAAAAATTAAAGGCGTTTCTTTGTTGGTTATGAAGAAAAAACTACATTGGCAAAATAAAAGATTAAAGACAATCGATCTGTGCTTGAAGGTTCAAGTGGACGAATCCAAGCAAGTTTGTGGAACTTTAGGACTTCATATACCCGTACAACTACGGTATTGTGCATTTAAATTCTTTTTTGTATTTTTTACGGTCTTTACAGTTAAGTTTTTTTATAACTTAATAATTTGTGTGTTTGTGTAACTTAATTTTTTTAATTGTTAAATTGAGCCCCAACATTTAATATGTCTACACTCGGTGGCGACAGGGACTCGACCGCCGTTGACTCGACTGAGTTTAGGCCTAATGATGTTCTTTGCGGTCGGGCAGGCCATTCTGGGGAGGGACCCAGTAACGATGAGGCTAAGTCAGTTCGAGAGGCTCGGCATCTTAGAAGGGATATTTTGACTCAAATTGGGGAACTTTCTGTAGCCCTAGGTTCTTTGAATGATAAGCAGGAACTGTTAATTTTTCAATCTAACTTATCTACTTTAGAAGAGGAATTACGGCATTTCCATGCTCTTTTGAGTAAAATTTTTAACTCTGCAATTTTGGCAGAACTTCCTGAGAGGGTAGATCCCGAATTTAACTCGTTAAAAAATAACTTCGAACAAAAAGTAAGTGAGTTCTCAGATATGTTGGATGCTGACATACATCCTGAGGATAGCGCCTCAAATGTAAGCACTTGGATGTCTGAGAGCTCGTCACGGATAGTTGCACAAATTAACCTGCAGCTAAGACGAGAGGAGCTCCAGATACAAGCTGACGCCGAAGCGAGAGCAGCTGAGGCCATGGCGAGAGCTGAGACGATACGAGTTGAGGCCGAAGCGAGAGCTGCTGAGGCCGCCGCGAGAGCTGAGGCCATACGAGTTGAGGCCGCCGCGAGAGCTGAAGCGAGAGCTGCTGAGTTCGCACTCAAAGACGCACAGTTGAGGGCTGAACAACGTAAAGAGGTAGTTTTAGCTGAATATCGATCAGATGTGGGCTCCCGGCGTAACTCTAAGAAGGGATCTTCTAGGCATTCCAGAAATGAACATCAATCGCGGTTCAATTTACATAACCTTTTCCAGACACCTGTTCAATCTGTAAGTGGTCCAGTGCAATCCACATGTTTTCAAACTGTTTCAGGAGGTCTCGGGGCCGCGGCTTAGGGTCTTCCGAAGGATCTAAAGCCAAGGCCTGCGAATTATAGCCGAGCTCCTCCCCCAGAGCGTGCAGGTCACGGGGCCGCCATCAGCAGTAATGCTTTGCCCCATTCACAGTTTTCTGCGCCGTTAGTTTTTGATCGCCCAGCTACACGTAATTTGGATGGCTGTGAGAGGCGTATCGCGTCTCCTGATTTTAACGTGTGTGAGGATCGTAATCGGGCTGTGCATGTGACTGAGCCCACTCAGCCCCTTAAGGGATACAGCTTGTCTTCTCCCGCTAAATCGAGTTCTCAACAACAGGATAGCTTTTTTGAATACCAAAATAGTAGGACGTTTTTCGATAAGGCGGCCTTGAATGGTTACGATGGTAATAATATGCCATTTGTCTTCTTTAAAAATCGTGTTACGGCCTTGATGGCAGCTTCGCCCTTTAAAGGAACTCGTTTGACTTTGTTACAAGCAGCTTGTGTTAGGACAGCTGCGCAAACGATTGCTAATTTGATTTCTGACACTCCTGGCTTGTCAGAGGAAGACAGGATAGAAATGTCGTTAGCTCGCTTGTCCCAACGTTTTGGGGTTCGTGGAGGTCTTTTCGCTGAACCAGAAATTAGAAAGTATCGCTATGGTAGCAAATTGACTTCGACCTCTTCCAGTGATTTGAAAGAGTTTAAAGATGAATTGTCGCAGTGTCTGCTTTACGCGCAAGCTTATGGTCAGCGTGACAAATTGGAAGGACGTTTTGTTTTGGATTTGGCTAAGCGACTCCCGTTTGACGCTAAGCAGCGTTATCTTGACTTTTTAGGTGATCAGTATGGTGGCACTGATGAGCCTACTTTTCAGAGTTTGTTTGAATTTGTAGTACGGGAGGAAACGCGCAAGTCGACTGATTTTAGCATTATACTCATGGGCGATTCTGGTGAGTCGCAGCATTTTAAAAAGTTTGGCAAAGGAAAATTGCCTTCATGTCCGGTTAGGCAGACGTCGGTAAAACCCCATGATAATGTCATATCAGGGAAATCGCAGTACTCGACTGCTGTTGGCGCACCGCGCGGTGGTGAACACAGACGTAGAGACATACCGGCATGTATTTATTGTTCGTCACGTGGTCAAGTTGAATATCATTTTTATCTAATTGTAAAATATTTTGCGCTTGACACCTAAGGATCGGAGAGATGTTATTGTGAAAGCTGGAAAATGCTTGAATTGTTTGCGCCAGCATATGGTTAGGGACTGTAATCATGCATACAACTGTCGTCAATGTGGGCCTAACAACGATAGGAAACACTTTTTTCTTCTGCATGATTTTTATGTGACGTCACGTGATTCTCTGGATTCGATTGGCAAAGATGATGCTGGTGCCAGAGTTCCTGTGCGTAATGTTAAGATTGGAAATGTTAAAGCAGCCTTTAACCGCGGTAATGCTGCTCGTGTTTTGAATCCAATAACTGGCAAATCGAAGTTGGTGTATTGTCAGCATGATCCTGGTTCGCAGTTGACTTTTGTTTCGAGTGATTTGGTGTGCGAACTTGGCGTTAAACCGTATGACAAAGCGTCGTTTAAAATGGACACTCTGGCTGGTCAGAAAGCTACTTGTGCTAACCTTGTTAAACTCAACATCCATTCGTTAGAGACGAATGAACTGTTTTGTGATATAACTTCGGTGGTTAACCCAGCTTGGGCTGATGATGTTAAAACTTTACCGCATAAGCAGGATTTAAGTGGTTTCCGTCATTTTCATGACGTGAATATGTTTCATTTGAATGATTGTAGTACTGTAGATGTACTGATTGGCAACGACAACGCTTATCTGATGTGGACTAAAGAAGAACGTGTTGGTGAAAATCGTAGTGAACCACATGCTTTGCTCACTCCTCTCGGTTGGTTGGCTTGTGGTGGTAAGTCACCCTGAGATGAAAGCGTTGCTAACGTGCAGTGGCGGATCGTGACTTTTGGCCATGTGGGTGGTGTTAATGGTGATGTAAAATATGACGTCACGAAGTGACAGAAACGGACGAGCGCCGAAAGCGCGAGCCTCCTAGGGGGGTCTGGGGGCATGCCCCCCCAGAAAATTTTGCATTTTTATATGCTCTAAAATGCCATTCCTGGTGTTTTCAGGACAAAAAATGAAAATTTTAAGCAGTTGAAAATGTGGATTTTTAGAACTTTGAAACAAAAAAATTGTTTTTTCTTAAAATGAAAAACCTGACTTGGCGATTATACAGTGATACTTGCACATAATCGACATAATCTTGCCTGAAAGCAGATAATCAAAACCATGATTGATTTGAAGGTAGGTGGCAAGTTCAACTACTGCTCCCATGGACTGAATGTAAGCTGTGAATGTCTCGTTCGAAAGCCCAGCCATTCCACAAACACCCCATTCTTCAAAATTTTTGTTTCCTCCTTCATAAAAAGGCAACCCGACATGATTTTGTTCATGGCTGATGCTCATCATCGGTGTATGAGCAGATCTTTCCAGGCTAGATTGGAGGGCAGGAAATCACCAGCCACTCAACAGTCTCGTCGTCCAGGACATGGCTGATGCTTAATAGCATGAACACTGTGATCTCTTTCTTTCTCTCCTGAACAAATTACCAAAATTTAATATATCTGCACTATACTGCTTGTGTCTTTGACCTCCACAGACTGTACATACCTTTAAAGCAAGTTTTAAAAGACATTACTTTCCAAACGTTGGTGATAAAATTGATGTAGGCCTACGTTGGCACCAGCTGTGAAGAAACCTCTCCACGGTCTATCCATTACCAATATATGACAAAGCGTGACCAGAGAGAAATGCTCAACCAATGCATCTGTCACATCAATAACAAATTCTTCTGATTGAGCATAATAGAAACCAAGGAAACACCCTGCTGCATAATTTGCGGCTAGGAAAGCATTGACAGATATTGCTCCAAAATACCAAATCATAAGACCAGAAACACTTTCCATACAACACATTTCACCAAGAGTGGGGCGTTTGGAAACGTATATTGACAAAATTACAAGCCTCAGCGAGATGTAAGCGATTTCAGAGCCGTACCAGTTGTTCTTCCCGTGGCCTATGTAGTCACATCCGATGAAGAGCAAGTAAGCTATAAAAGCATGCAGTACAACCAAGAAAAAAATGGACGTTGCAGAAATGCGTTGTACCAAATCGTTAATTGGTTTTGCGGTGTCTAAGTAGAGGGAAAGAACTGTAAGCACAGTTGGCAGGCCGTAAACATAAGACGACTTGTAGTATGCAATCAACAAATTGGTTGCCATTCCAAAGACGAAATAAACGACTTTCATTTTCTGAAATTAAATTGCAAATATAAACACTTTTAATATTTAGCATATTTACTTTATAATAATCTACGTCCAGTTTCGTGTTTCATTTCCTATAATCAAAATGAAAATTAATATTTGCCATAACATAGCAGGGGTCTGTAAAAATGCAGAAGCGACAAAACTCAAACGTAAAAGCGTGCTCGAGACCGAAATGGTTCATTCAATTGATTCACAAAATGATTCACAAATAAAAATGATGCAGTAATTATTCTCGAACAAAGAAAGCCTTCGATACATTATTTCTGGCAGTTTCGTGAATCACTGACGCAGGCCCGGTCACCGAAGAAAACAAAGTCGAGATTCCGCTTGTTGTCGAAGTGTTGTTGCTTGTGAAATAATCCATCCCCTTATGACCGCTGAATGGAAATCTGTCCTTGAAATTCTTTGCTCAAGCCCACAATCTACGAGTCAAAATGCCGTTACTTGGCCGACGTTTCGCAAGATAGGCCTAAATATTGATAGCATAGATTTGTCATTTACCTTAGTTGTGACAATGAACTTTCAATTTTTTGTGCATTTTCCGAAGTTCGGCCTTTTCAATTCGCATCAAACTTCACAGACTGGCTGACAGTTCAGAATTCTCTTTTCTAACAACTGTTTGAACCAAACAAATCAACACAATAAACTGAGAACTCAGGCAAGGTTTGCTTTATTTGGGGAAGTGAAGGTAATTTGATACGGAAGGTAAATTGATACAACCCCCTTACAGAAATGTAGGCTACAAAAAATATTAGTCGAAAATACTGTCACCAGGTGGAAATCTGTGAAAATAATGTCTACAAAAATGGAAGGCGAAGCAAAACTGACATTTGCTTTTTTTGAAAAAACACAAACAAAATTACCACTTTTGTTTCTCTATTTTCTAAAACTACTTGAAAGAATATTCCACACAAACAAATTTGAAACTTTCGTGCCACACTCTGTAGCAAAGAGGTCGAAATAACTTTGTCAATACTTTGTTATAAAAACTTGTCTACTTAAATATGATGATATATTTAGCTGTTTTTGAAAAATTCTGCTTCTCTTTTAGTTTTGAACATTTGTGAACAATGCATCACTATCCTTCAAAACATGAGCTTTCTACATATTTTAGCTTTGCTTATTATAGACTTTCTTAGACAGCTTGTTTATGGCAAAACGGCAATGGATGATTGGGACAAAACAAACATATCGACACTTTTGCAACACAGCCTAAAAGAAACAATAGCTTTTTGGCTTGACAATTGTTTTAAAACGGATAGCTAGTACGTTTTGGAGACCTGAAACAGCAAAAATGCACTTTTCAAACATTGTTTGACAAACTGTTTGTTTGACTCTATTTGAATAGGATTACTGAAGAAGCTGGCTTTATCGCGGCGAAAGCTTTCTTTAAAACAACTTTTCTGGTTATCAAACCTGACTGCATTTATTCATGGATATTCAATCTAACAAGTTTACAAAAAATCGCTTGATCTTGACAATATAATTAACAAAATGAAATGCGAGGCAGAGTGGTCATTTACTATGTACCTTTTGCCCCGGGCATGGGGTAAAACGGACACCCAGAATAAAAATCATTTTTTTGTGAATAAACAAAAAAAGAAAAACACATTAAGATTCATACTCTGTACAGTTGTTGAACTTGTTGTTAAGTGACATTATTCAAAAACCGCAATAGGTGCAGGATATCTGATTTGTTAGCACGAATAGAGCACTTTGAAGATAGCATGTCCGTCGTGCCCGCCTTCCCCTACAACTTTATTTTGCCATTTACCTTAGTTCTGATAATAAACTTTTGAATCTCGGTAATTTTTTCAAACTTTGACCTTTTCACTTCATTTCAAACTTCACAGCTTCACTGACATGCGACAGCTGCTCAGATTTATATAGGCTACACACAGGTTTATATAGTTTATACAGTATATACAGGCTACACTCAGATTTATATAGGCTACACACAGGCTAATGCTGAAGATTGTTTTTCAAGAGTGTAATATTACCTTGTTGTCCTTGACTCCTTGATGTGCTGTGACGAGGGATTATTTTTAGCTTTTTATTGTTAAGGGTGATTGGTATTTTGAAAAGTTATTTTGTGTGGATGACCTGATAAAAAATGTTTTTAAACTGCTCACTCATAGAAGCAATTTATGCTCTCTGGTCACAGCGTTAAACTATAATCTCTTCGTGGGAAAATTGTAACATAAGATTCTCGGATCCGTTCGTCTGTATGCAATGACCGAAAGAAACACTCTTCGGGAAACGTCTATTCGAGAATTGTATTTCTGTAAAAAATAGCCCACGTCTGTCGAAATGACTGGTGCAACGCGATGCACCACTAAATTTGTCACTACAGTACAGACTACTTAGATAAAAGACGGAAATTTCGTCCAGCTGGCAGCACTAAGCAAAACGGTTAAATATGCGACTAACTTTCAAGCAACAATTTTACGAATGACCAGGATAATTTGCAATATCTCAAACGCACATAGGCAGTTACTGTGACGTAATAATGATAAGCAATTATGAAGCAATTCAAACAGGTGTTCAAAGTGATTTTTTTTTTGTCGTATCCAGGCTTACACCCGGTGGTTGAAGATTTAGATTAAGTGGACGGGAAGGCAAGGAAGCCAATCTTCGTGTCCACCTTCAGGCATGCCTTTAAGTGTCCTGCCAAAGACACAGCCGAATGCTCTTGAGCGGTGTAGAACCAGCGCCCTTTCGAGTACCGTTCCAGGGCTCTCACCACTCGGCTATGGGGCCGACGAAATCCCAGACCTTCAAAGTGATGATGCAATGTTTCATCAGGTCTTACGAACGATGGTGCAATCTTGCATCATCGTTTAGGAAAAATTCCATGACGTAATACGCTAAGATTCAGTAGACCGAACGGTTTTTAAGTGACGTTTGATTTGATGAACAATTGTCTAGAACATAGCGGCCCCTAGTTATGACAGTCTGACATGGCATAACTAAAAAAGAATTGACAACAATTGTGAGCCAATGAATAAAAACACACGATACACAAATTGTTTGAATCACTCACGTTTAAGTTAATACGCAAATACAAAGGGCATGCAAAGAATGAACAACAATACGAATAATACACGACGATACATGAAATTGGTACCATAGGTACACGCTAAAATGACGCTATATACAATGGTTGCGATAATAACCGACTGTTCTGGGCTCAGACAAAGGTCGACCACCGCATACAGAACCAGGCTCAAACGCTAACACTTACGTGTTCTTTACGGGGGCGAGGCACGAAATATCCCTCAACACGTAGTCTACTTTCACTTCCCAGTACTCTCATCATAGTTGCAAACAGCAACTTTGGCTCTCCTAACCACAGGCTTCCCTTTCCTAATTTGTGGGACCACCTCATGCACCCTCCCAAGTTGATACTTCCCACGTTTACCAATGTCTTGTAGAGAACCCACCACTAAAAGTTGACCAGGCTCCAAATTCTCGGCCATTTTTAACCATTTTTTCCGGCCCTGAGACCCTGGCAAGTAAAAATCTATCCACTTACTCCAAAACTGCTGAGAAAGTGACAAATTGAACCGATAATCCCTTCTTAATTGGTCACGATCATATGGTTGCCCAACAGCACAGTATGGGTCTAAGTATGGGGTCAAAAGTGAGGCAGGGGTGATGACTGTAAAATCCCTAGGGTCGTCACTCAAAGGTACCAAAGGTCGTTCGCTCACGATTCGAACGGCACTGCCGGTGTACGTAAGTCGTAAGCAGTTCAATAAAATTGGGCTTGCGTATTGAAGTGTCCAAACTGTGAAAAAAGTATTTGGTCATGTCGGCCACGAAACCAAATCTATCAAGCCGAAATCTAGCCAAGACATCTGCCAGAGGGTTTAACAAATCAGACAAGTCAGCAAAAGAAGACATTGTTGCATGCGCAAGAAGTTGCATGCCCCAAGTATTGCAACGCTTCAATTAGAGATGTTTAAATTCTCTGCAGTTTAATGTAGGCTACATGTCAAATGGTGGCGCTTAAAGTTTTTACTGGGGCAGTTAAGCTGAAAGGGTCTGAAGTGGCCATGTTTAGTGTTAAAGCGATTAGTTTTAGAGCCATCATGGCTACCTAAAGATACGGCCTGATTTGTCACTTTTGCAGAAATTTCCAGATTTTGCCAATTTTGGGCGACTGTTTAAATAAATTTTTCTAAAAATTATATTTTTACACTTTCTTTAATGTTTTCCCCAGATGACACAATAGGTTTTAACATCCTCACATGTTGAAAAACAAAGAAAATTTGATTTCGAAGATTTTAGTCAGACTGTTGATTTTTCAATAACAGTCTGATTTGGCGTTTTTAAACTTACTTTTTCTCATTTGCTACTGCTTCCCCAAGGCAACAAAAAGATTTTATATCATTAGGAGACAGCAAAAAGTAAAAACATCTCAGAAAATGTCAGTTAAGCACTAACAGTAGCTGTAATCAAAAATCTGCAAAATGTGACAAATCAGGCCGAATCTGCAGGTGGCCATGGTGCCATATTTTTTGAGCATATAAAAGGAAATATTATCCTCTCGGTTATCATATGACATGTTGCATGCCCTGAACAAAGACGGTTATTTTTCTTGAATGTATTAACAAAAGAAAAATGATCGAATCGCAATTTCTGCAACAAAATACACAACGTAAGATTGTTAAACTCAACACTAGAACTAGAACAAAAGAAGCTGTTGTTCGCTAGCCTGCCAGAATGAAATGATACGAATAAAACAGAGTACTGCCTCGCGGAGTACACGTGACAAAAGGAGTGCAGAAGTAATCAAGGAAGCATGCTAACTGCAGGCATTTGTGCATCCCCCCCAGCTCGTAAGGCGAAACTGTAGACTTACGAGCTCGACCCCTTGATTACCCATTGACCAGAGGATGCGTCTAAATCCAATGCCGGCCGTCGGGACCGCGTGGAACGGCGCAAAACAGGCGATTTTTCAATGTGAGGGACTCCACTTGTAGGTTCGGTTGGTTCCACTGAATCGAAAGGTAGCGGCTGCTTTGGAGGTTCAGGTGAGTGCTGTGGCTCACAAAGCTTCGGGCTTGAGGCTGGTGTCGGGCAGGTGAGTGCGGGCGGACTGTGATCTGCATCGAGAAGCAACATCGGAGATTCTCCAATTTCTGGGCTAGGGCCTATTTCGTGATGTGGAGGGTGGGGAGGGCAGTAGTCCGTTTCAGGAGGCTGGGCAAAAGAAGATGATGGGAGGCTCTGTGGGTGAGCAATGATGTTTGGTTGAGGAGGGATGGGATCGGCACATGCTTTAGTATGTGGAATTACTCGCAAGAAACGTCGATTCCGTTTTGTGATTCTGCCCGACCCGTCAACTTTCACTACATATTTGTCATGCGGCAACGTTTCGACAACCATTCCCACTTTGTCCCATTTTCGAGGATAGTTGCCGTTTTGGTTTTGGATAATGAATTTGAAACAGCCGACGTGCCCGAAGCGGTTGTTCTAGTGTTGTGCATGCCCCATGTCCACTGTTGGTCACACATTGAAACCAAGTGATCTGTAGAAAGGCAACTACCGCATCAATCAAAATAATTTAACTCTTACATTAGCTGGGTAGCCTCAAACTTTGCATTATTTTTTTCGTTTTGTAAAAGCTGCCTGGTGTGTAATAGCAACCACCAAGGAATTTACAGCGTCATTTCTCTGAAAATGTAGCGTTGAAGGATAGCCTAGAACAGTGGTTCTTAACCTTTTGCCTTGTCAGTACCACTTTGAAATTATCAACCAGTTCTCCCACCCCCTCCTAGGACTGGCTGAAAAGTAATGGTCGCCGACAGTTCGAAATTTTTGTTGAAACCAGTTAAAACAACTTTGCTTCTTACGTCATATTATAACAAACCTTGATAATTTAGCATCCCCTAGGCACAGGTCTCGCACCCCTTAGTGGTGCGTGCATCCCTGGTTAAGAACCCCGGGCCTAAAACAAACAAGCATTTTCTTAGCAAGACATGGCATATTCTAAGTTGTTAAGTTTGATGATATACCGTTGAAGTAGGCCATTGTTGATGCTGCTGACGCACATAAGAACTGCTCTTCGCAATAGTTAGCCTTGGCTGTAAATGTATTGCCTAGGTAGCTTAGTGATTAATAGGGCCATTTTTATTTCGAACTAAAAAAAAACTTTTGACTTTATTTTGACCTAACAAAATTGCTTATTTGTAGAGGCCACAGTTTTTCCTTGAATTGATACCAGTTACCCAAATATGATATTTTGTCGATTTCAGACCCAAACGTAATATTTTGTTGAAAAGTCAAGGTGTTTTATGGACAGTGTTGGGCGCGATAACTCATTTTTCAGTTAAGCGATAACGATAATCGATAAACGAAAAATGCCTAAAGCGATAACGATAAACGATAAATCAAAAAAAAGTTAAGCGATAACGATAAATGATAAATTATCGCCGATAATGTCCGATAACGATAATTTTTTTTTTCTTGATTAGCGCTGCCCCATCCCAAGCAGCACGAACTGTTTTCATCAACATGACAAAAAATCTAACATAATATACTGTAGTGTAAAGGGACAAAACTTTTTGTAAGTTATGCATAAATAGAATCGCAACAGCGGCAGTAGGTAGCGAATCTTCAACCTCTTGATCCAGAATCAAACTACTGAGGTAACCGCCGTGCTTATAATTATACCTTCAGATACCAGTTGGATGCTTTTATCAATTGAGTTAGGCTACACTGCCGCTTACGTGCAGTAGGCAAAATAATTAAATCAAATGAAAATACCATAAAAAATTCCAAACTTTGTATTTTGCTTTCTGCTTAAAGGTCTGTTTACAGCACAGTCAGCAATAATTGAAAAAATTCCAAAAAACGCAAAATGCTTGAAAATTTATCAGTAATCTTAAGCGTTATTGGTAGTAAAAATGTGCACACTGTGAAATCCATCAAGCTTGTCAAATTAGTCGTGTTTGTTTAAGAACAAAAACATATTTATCGTAATTTACTGATAATTTCAGCTAATTTTTTTTGTTTTCTTTGTGAACGCCATCATTAAAGCAATGGCAGAACGCTGAGTTGTTAAGATGAGAATTACAATATGGGCACTGTATTTGTGGGAATAAAAATATCTGGTTGAGGTAGGCTATGTCGCATAGGTAAATGAGAAAGGTTATACTGTATTTAGCATAATTTTACCACGCGACTCGATGCGCCTATTGTCATGCAAAAACTACTACAAGATGCAAAAAATGTGATGTCGGTCTGCATGTCAAATGCTTCAAGCAATATCATATTCCGCAATGACTTGTTTCAGTGATGTTGTGTTACTTTGCTGATTTTCATCTTCATATTTTTTGAACTTTCATTTCAATAAAATGCTCGATGACAATAATGACATGACAAGACATGAACAAGACATTTTCCATGTATCACTTTGAGCGATAAGTAAAATGTAATAACGCTTAAGCATTACGCACAAGAAACTTGTGAAATTTGATAACGGATTTGCTTAGAGTCTTATATATAGGACGGCTTTTTCTCAAAAAGTACAAACACAATTAGGAAAAAAATAATTGTGATATGTTTTTTAGGTCCTAATTATGCAATATTTAAATTTTCCGGAAATTTTTTTAAGTTCTTTCACTTTCGGCACAAATGGGTTAACTTTTTGAGTTAAATGGCACTTACGCATTTGGATATTATTTTTGGATTAAAGCTATATCGCCAAGCTAGAAAAAAATCGATCGTACAGTCTATAGCCGATCTTGTGTTGTTATTGTGTGTGAATTTTGTCTTTTAAACTGAGTTTGTGACGTAACCGCACGTCTCAAGGAAAGTTCTTGCAATTTTAGTTAATCTACTCATCAAAAGATTTAATGCGCTTAAAACAGTAAGTTTCATGTTTTGACGAGAGAGATTTTATTTTTTTACGACAATTACTACAAACTAACACTTCCAACAAAAAAAGGAAACACAAGAATAAAATAGTTTGGTAACTCATGACAAAGACAGGACTCAATTCAATTTTCTCTTTCGCCTTAGTTGTGTGATGTTCTTGGTTTTTCCGATGTAAGAGCGGCTCGTATTGCGATACTTTCACTAACCACTTGCCAATTTCTTTCGCTTCGCTTCAAAGGAATCTGTACCGCCTGTGCGCTTATATTTTAATTGTAAAATTCACTCGCGATTGCCGATTGCAGCAAAACAACAAGAGCCTTGTTGCATGCATTTCATTGCATTGCAATTTGCAATTCTAAAAATTATTGTGTTGTCAGGGCCGTCGCTGCAGGGGGGCGTGCCCCCTCCCCTGACAACGACCTGTGCACACACACTTCAGTCACTGAAGAAGACCTGGTTTTAATTTTAGTTTCATTAACTAGGTGGCTAGTAAAAATATTACTTTTCATGATCTTTTCACTTGTGTGTTGATCGGAAATAAAATTTATCGACGATTAATTATCCGCGATAATCAAATATTGCCTTTGGCGATAACGATAAACGATAACTGAAAAAATAATTGAGCGATAACGATAAGCGATAAAAAGTTATCGCCGATAATTATCGCCGATAAATTATCGCCGATAATGCCCATCACTTTTTATGGACAAATATAATCTCGACAAATCTGTCTAACTTTTGCTGAAGACGATTTAGCTTGTTTAGGCATTTTTGTATTAGGCTACAAAATGTCAGTAGGCTATTCCTAAAATCTAAACTGTTGATCTTCAAAAAGACCACGTTTGTGAAGAGGAAGTGTTTTCATAAGAATAATTTAATACGTAACAATGAATAAACAATGGACAATTTTCGATAAAAGTTGCTGCTGATCTAAGTGGGCATTGTGACATATTTCTTGCTTTTATGGATTAATATGGTTTGTCACGATTTCTTTCTATCTCTTACCAGGAAAAAGACTTGGAAAGGTTCAATGACGTAGTTTAATGGGTCAAACCGAAAAGCAGTCAAATAAATGTCGAATGGTTCTACTAGTAAAATGATAATCTAACTTCTTGAAGGACTTTAACAAACGGCTTCTCAAATAGCTCTAATTTCGAACACAATTTATATCAACACCAATTCTCATCTACTTGTATTCGAGTACTTCAACTCTCAATCAACAATAATTTCTGCACCAACTACCAATCCACAACTCATAACACTACTCTCATAACCAACTCATAATAATTTCATCATAATAATAATCATCCTGCAAATTACACCACTATTTATAGAAGGTTTCTCGGTATAGTAACTTCGAGAAGGTTACGCAATGTTACACCACTCATTGTTCTGTCAAGTTGCATTAAATGTAAACAAGCAGAAGCTCAAAGAAGTTTAAAGAATATCACGTGGTGTAGAAGATTTTTACATAATAAATATTTCGCAATCGGACACCTACTAGTAAACATTCTTATGACGTCATGACAAACGACGCTCAGAAATTATGAAAAACAACAGAACATTTCAGATTTGCATACTTACGGACGTTTCTGGAAATACGTTACATAATACAGATTCGCAAACAAAGGTTACTTCAGGTCATAACCGATAATAACACATCGCACCAGAATTCTACAACCAAAACAACACGCTCGTTGAAGATACAAAGCAAGCCATCGCGAGGCATTGCACCTTGATTGTGACATGGTTTAATGGTGTCGCAGTTCTTGATTTATTGTGCTTCCACGAGAATTTTGACAAAAATCACTCTCAAGAAACACAAAAGTTTGTCAAAAGCCATAATTTGACAAATTTTGATTTCATTTAAAATTTTGACTTCATTGTCAATTTTGACTTTATTTTGACCTATAAACTTCTTAGAAACAATCCCTAACTGCTGAAAACAACTTTATTCTTTGATTCGTGGACATACAAAGTCCCTAATTTTTTTTTACTTGACTTTTGCGGGCCCTAGTGATTAACCATCTTTGAATCTAACATAACCTAACCTAAAATTCTGTGTAGGCTACTGCACATCTTTTATTGAAAACTGTCAAACAGTTTCAATTCTTTGTTGAACATATCTCTAGACTTCAATACATCTGAAACTTGATAAGCAACCATTTGGATAACTCTGGTAAGTTTTGGACCGTGATAACTTTTGGACACTGGACAGTTCCACCGATTAACTCTCATTTTGCGATGGTAATTTTTTTTTATATAATATTATATTTTAATTGTTAAAAATATGCAGCACCAACCGTCTCACTGAAACTGATTTCAATAAATCCATAAAAGATTGCAGTAAATTCAACCGGTAAAAGTGCCAATGTATAGATTATTCTCAAAATGTTTTCTTATTATCTAGCCAAGCTTGATTGAAAATGGAAATGACAATCGGGGAAATAGTAATAAAAGCCGTAATAACATCGCAAAAAAGACGTTTTTGGTTTCAGAAGTTTACACTAGAACCGCAAAACTAAACATAACTGGATGTCGGCATGAATCAGATTTAGTTAATTTTTGCTTTTGTTAAATATTTTTATTGGAGGTCGTAAGGCTACGTTAATTGCTCTGAGGGAGTCGCTGTGAAAAAAGGTTGAAAACCCCTGTTGTAGAGGCTTTGAACCACTGACGCAGGCCCGGTCACCGAGATTGATAGAGTGGTTGCTGAAATCTTGTTGCGGGGAATTATTCCGTCTATTAGGTGCCGCTGAATGGAGAGCAGTCCTTTGATTTAGAATGCGCTGTTCAAGCGCACACTTAACAATGTAGGCCAGGGCTATCTAATTGTGTTAACACATTTTATTTTTTTAAACTAAAACATACCTATAGGCCTACATTCATGTAGCCTATGTAGGGAGATGTTGGATCTTCAAACTAGCGGGACCATTAAATCATCACCCTAAACTTTTTCCTTTCAAATTATTTTTTTTAGTTAAATGTTTTTAGGCTGAGATTAATTCCAATCCATGATTTCCAAAAGATCACTGTAAAGCAATAATAAAAAAGTGACTGTTTTACGATTTTTTTGTTTTTAACAGCCAAAAGTAATTGTAGCACACTAAGTTTTTTTGCGCTTTGTCAGTGCTTTTTTGATTATCTCAAATGGTTTTTATTTCAGACAATAAGTATTGCAACTTATCAAAAATTATGAAAACTCATAATGATGTCAATAATAACTGCTAGGTTGAAAAGCATGCATGGTGCCATACTGGACCTTTAAACCAGCCGCTGCGAGCCAGTGGGGCTTTAAACCAATGGTTGACGAATATTGACTGAAAAAAGCAGCGGTTGAGAACTATGTGGTATGAATTAGTGGTGCGATACTGATGAGCCCAGCCTCATGGGCGAAACACGTGTCTATCGCTGTCAATTCTTGCTACACTTGACTGCCGAGAAACACATGTTTTTGGAAAAGTCTTGATAGCTGGTGTGGAGGTTACACCGGTATGGCTAGCGAAACACAATCCTCGCTGTTCTTTTGTGAGTACTCAGGTAGTGCTGACGCCAGGAAGATCGCTCCTTGTCAACTGTGTATATCCTTGGCGACATCAGTCAGTTTAGTTGTTTTCTTTTCACAAAGATAAGGATTCAATTCACTGACAAAAGCAGCACTGTGAGAACTGTGTGGCATGACTTAGTGGTGCGATACCAATGATCCCAGCCTCATAAGCGAAACTCGTGTCTATTCTTGTCAATTCGAATTGACAGCGATTGCTGTCAATTCTTGCTACACTCGACTGCTGAGAAACACTTCACTGCCGCGAAAATCAATAATTGCAACATGGAATGGTTCTGGTAACTTAGGGCATGAACTTCAAAAAAGTTTCTCTTGAATCAGAAGGAATCGACAATCAAGTTTCGACTAGTATGCAAAACTACCAGAATTTTACTTATAAAATTACTTTTTCAATCAGGGGACAAAGATCCCCACAAACCACAATCAATCAGTTAACCGTCAATATACAGCACACCTTCATCGCGGTTGCAAAAAAAATAAAAATAGTTAAGGCAGCCGACAGCAACAAATTAAAAGTATTATCACGATGAAAACACAACAGTTGTCACGACAATTATACTACTGTCGTATACTTATTGTCGGCCAAAGTGAGCTGAGTTTGTTGCCTGTGCGGTCATACAGTTTTTTACTACCATCTTATGCTGAAATACCAGCACCATACTGAAACAATAAATACAATAAACTGAGCTGTAAATACAAGGTGTGGGATGGAATGGAATGGACGACGTTTTGTCCATCTTCCATCCTGAGATTTTCTTCCCCATTCCATCTCCATTCCCTCATAGAAATCTTCTTCCCTCTTCCATTCCATCTACTGTCTGCAAATTTTGTAGCTAAATTTAAGCTAAAAATTTTACAACAATATTTTTTATAGGACTACGTACCGTTTGATGTTAGAAGTTATCTTACAACTACAAGAAGAATCCAGTACTGTGGAGTCGGGGAAAAAATTCAACTCCGACTTCTCGGTTTATAACTGGACTGGCCAACTCCGACTCCGGACACGCCAAAAATCCTGCTGACTTCACGACTCCGACTGCACAGCCCTGGAAGAATCTGTGATCTTGTTTCAGCGCAACTTCAGCATTTGTGCAGGACGCACAACGAGGTGGAATGCGTTGGAGTGGCCGATATCTCTGTTCTGTCAATTTTGTGAAACATTACTCAGGGTATAAGTTTCACGTACGTAGAGAATTGCTTTTTTTTATTCTTGCAAGTGTATCATCAACAAGTTTTAGCCTGTTGAAGTAGCGTAGGAGTGGTTGATTTTTTTCCTTTGTGTTTGCGATGGTGACTGTCCGGTGTGTGTTATGCAAGCTTACTCACTCTTCTATCGCTTAAGCTTTATTTAAAGTAGGGGAAAAACTTTGACTTAGAAAACCTTATGCTTTATTTCAGTGACTCTACGGTGTAGCTTCGATATAGATGAAAGTTATGTGTTTGTATTAATTTTCTACCATGTACCGCGCCGGAATGTGAAGCTATACTGAAATAAACTTGATCAATTGATTTATTTTTATTATCACTTTGCATGCTGCCACATAATGTCGTTGTTTGTCGCTCTTTGGTTAATTGTCTAAGTGTTCACAGAAATAGAATCATTCAAGAGCGATGTTCTTCAATGTTGTGCATGTAAAAGTCTAAAAAATTAAGTGAAAGTATGTTATTGTCATACTCAGCACAAAGTGTGAAAATTGTCGACTTTGCTTACTTGAACAATCGTCCACGAACAGTCGCGCTTGTTCAATACGAAATAAATCGACATAATTATGTTTAAAAAACGTACCCAGACAGAATCCTTTACTCAATTTATTTTACAACTTTTATATGTCTTGATACGGCTGTGCAAACTTAATGATGGAATTGAGATGGAATGATGGAAGATTGTCTTCCATCCCTTTCTATTCTTGACATTTTCCAACTTCAATCTCAAAATGTACCTTCCATTCCATTTCATCCCCTTCCATTCTCTGTGTAAATATACCAAGTATGAAGTCATTTTGCGTACATGGAGACTGACTTCCAGTCCACTCATTCTTTAACTACGCAAAATGTTTACAAATTTGTGCATTGTACAATGCAAAATCGAATCATTCGCTCAATAACCTTTAGCAACAGAAGAGCAAAACTTTCACTACTGTACCAAGATCTCGACATACTTCCTATCAGTAATTTGCAGAAAAAGGTCTTTAAATTTAAAAACATGCTATTACCTGGCTACTTTGAACTTTATACTTTCAGGAAATTACTAAAGTACATTGCCATGGCACGAGAGCTTCTCAAAAAAAAATAACTTTCACTTACGCAGTGTCAGCTCAAGAAAAGGTCAAGGCAGTTTGAAATTCTGAGGCACTAAAATAGGGAATGATCTGCCTCCAGAAATAGTCGGCGCTATGAGTATAAAAACTTTCACGAAAAACTTATTATATGAATAAACTTAGTCTGCGACTGTTTTTATTGGCACAAACTTGACGACTGTTTCGCAAATTGTTTCGGACTGAACATTGTCGGTACTTCGTAGGCCTACTATACTCACGAACTGGTGCTACGTACGACTTAACGGCTGTTATCTTGTTTAACTGTATTCAAGTCGGCCTATAAACTGATCAATTTTGTAGTATGAAGTTTAAAGTATGATTAGCCCTACTTTTAGTGTTTATGCTTTGTCCTTAATGCTAGTAGTTAACAGTTCTTGCTTTTGCATATAGGCTAGGTGTTTTTTTCTCATACTACTTTTGTAGGGCATGATATTTTTGTTGATTTACTTGACTGTCGTAGCAGTAAACAACCTTTTGTTTTCATTTTTACGGAACTTAAGCTTATCTTGTTTCGACCTGATGCAGATGCTTGACATTTGTCCTATTGAAAACATGGGAAGCAGCTGACTCGATGATTGATATAGTCTTTCGCTGTTTCCTGTCTGTTGTGGAATTGTTATGGTGCTATTTTATTCGCATTGTTTATATGTTTGTACCGTAGGCTATACTATTCTTGCAACAGACGAAATAAAAGGTTTCTCTCTATCTCTCTCTCTCATAGCAACAACAACACTTTCAATACATCGAAGATACTACTAGTAATAATATTAATGAAAATAATAAGTTTTTGATAAAGTTGTATTCACTGCAGCTTACGTTGCTTTCAGCGTTGTAGCCTACGAAGCAGGCAGTGTCAGTGCTATACGAAGTAAACAATGTCTGTGCAGCCTTATACAGTATAAGCGTAGACGAGCGCATGGATAAGATCAAATATTCCAATTTTGATCTGCTGGCTGGTCCTCACACCCGTCTGCTGTCTGGTCCTCAAAGCAGTGATGATGGGAACAATTAGCAGAATACAGTTACAATATATAATAGAGTATTGTATTCAAATCACAGAATGACAATCACCTAACTGTGCTGCAACAATACAGGGTGAAGACAATTGTCGTAAAGGTTGTAACAACATAAAAAAATACGTAATAAGACACATAGGCAATGGAATAATAGTATGATTCGTTGGCAAAGCACAAAGCGATTGGGCGCACTTCTCACAAACACAAGGCACTTTAACACAAGCCACAAACTAGGTACCGGTAAGTCATACACAGTGTAATAATAATAATGTTATGGTTTTATTTATTGTCGCTCTACAACAGCTAAGGTCTTTTAGCGACAGGGCTCATTTTTATTTATATCAGGTTTACGATGTTATCACATTATTACCCGACTCATTTTCACTGCGCTATGCAGGATAGAACATAATCGGTACCGTTTTTTAAAGTCTTCGGTTTGACCCGACCTGGAATCGATCTCAGATCTACCAGCACCAGAGCCGAAGGCGAAACCACTCGGCCACTGAGCTGGTTACACAGTGTAATGTTGCGATAAGAGTAGCCTACTCTACACGATGGCTATCCCTCGCCTTCAAGGATGATGGCCCTCGCAATAAACGATCGCCGTTAGGTTTGAATGTCTTGCGAAGACGCCTGTGCGTGAGTTGATTAGCGTGGACTTGATGGCGCATACTCATCAAGCACACATAAGCTTGACAAAGCCATCAGCTTTATCCAATGGCAAGACAAGATGATTGGAGCTGGTGGCATGCTGCAGCCTTCATCCGCCTTCACAGTCGTTCTTGGCTGGCTTCATCCGCCTGTTTCGCCGTTGGGGACTTGGGTACTTTGGACTACGTTTTGTCTGACCTCTACCTTTGGACCAACCTGGCATGGGTGACCCTTCTAGGAGTAGTTAGCTCCGCCAGTACTGCTCTACAGGTCACCGAGGCACGGAAACTCTCGCACCACGTTAAGGTAGTAGTCCGAGGAGAGAGTTCTACACATTCACTCTACTCTACACATTCTACTCTGCACATTCACATATTGATTTAGTGTAAACGATACTGCTTTACTGTTATGCGAACAGTTATGAGGGTAATACAAAAAGACATATAATCATCAACTAACGGTAATATAACTTTAGTCTATGAAATTTAGCGACTCCTTTCTTGTCGAATAAACTTCATAAGTAAATGACATCTTATTGTTTGACCAGCAACGTAGCTAGAGAGAAAACTTTGGGAGGAAAAAATAAACAAATCAGTGGAAAGTAGACACAGCTTTTACCATAAACAGCAATTATTATTTTCGTGGCTACGGTGTTTTAGAAAACTGCCATGCTATTCCACTAATAGCAAGTAACTAATACACAAAGATTCTGTGTGACGAAATAACACTACAATTTGTGAATAAAAAAGGGAAAAATCCGCTAGAGTTCCACTGAGGTTGAGTTCCATCAGGAGTTTCGACTTCAAGGCGAATATTTCTTGGTTGTAACATAGTTTTTGGTTAAACGTCATTCATTATGAAATACAATTCATTGAAATGTTATGATAATACTAAAAACAGTTCTTTTGGGTTGCAAGATATTGGTAAAATTTTGGTGAGGAGAGCGATTACTCCCGCAAGCCTTTCCGTGGCCACGCCCCAGGTATTGACGTTGATACCGTAGAGCTCAGTGATGTAGCAAGAAAAGCAATTGAAACAATGCAAAAATAATTTGTTGAATGACAGATATTTCTAAATCTCTGGTAAAAACATGGAATTCAGAAAAATTTGAAGAATCTGATAAAAACCTGAACAGCTATGGATAGCAATATACAAGAACATGTGAAATTCTAAACTTTAAATATACCGGTCACAAAGCCAAAAAGAACAATAACGGTTGCGTAACGCTCTGGTAGAATAGCATAAATGAAAGCAAATAAGCAAGATGCTAAATATGCCACTTCATAGGCTAAGATAGTAAATGTATGACAGTATGAATTCAATAACTTAAAAAGAAACTCTGCTACAACAATATCTACAGGGCTAAATCCCCATATAAAATAAATGAGCGTAATTTGACATCTCAAAATAGCGTAGCTAATTTCAGAGCTGTAAAAGTTAATCATGGATTGGCCAATCCTGCAACATGCGTTGAAGACTGTGTAAGCTACAAAGCTATCAAGCAGTTGATAAGTCATTGTTCTTGATTGTGACATATGCGTTACACATCGAAGCAGGAACGAAGTTCGGTTTTTGTAGATCCAATAGGTGGTCCATAAGCTATGTAAACAATAAAACAGAGACGGTTTCGCGAGTCCAATCCACAAATTAGAAGAAAGCCCAATGATACAGGACAACTCCACCTCCATACCTGAAAACAAACGATTTTAGTTAGTTGCTAACGCACAGGAACCTATTTTTAAGAATGAAATCGAGAGACATAGCTGCGGGGACTTGAGGAGAAATCTCTTCCCTAAAATTTTATTTTTATTTTCAAGAATGGAATCGTCTAAAATTTCATCTTGTCTCCTCTCTCAAAAAATGTTTTAATACTCTTACAAAGATTTAAAACTATTATAGTATGTCTTGATTGATGATGTTTGCCCCTCCAACAGTTGCTTTTGCTTGTCTAAGATTTTTATTTTAGTTACGTCCCTGATGACATTCAATAGTAGGCTACATTTCGTTGCAATTAGAAAATTCTCCAACTACAATCAAATCTCGTAATTTTTAAACGGTTACTTCACATTTCAACACCTGTTTGAAAAGATTAGTTCTACAAGTGGATAATTCAGGTAAGATAGTGTTGAAAGAGAATCTTTGCATGTAGCCTGCTATGGGCTATTGTAGCTACTGCAAACTATAAGCTACTCATTCTTGTTATGAATAAACGTTCGTTATACGTATCTTTACTTGCTGAAGATCGAGGTAAATTTTATAAGCAAATTTTACTAAACTTTACAAACTCACCTTGTAGGAAATGGAAGTAATGTATCTTCATATATTCAACCAGTAAATTGGTTAAAACTGCAAAGATGGATGCAGTTATGAAGTCCATGTCGCTGTTGTCCAAGAGTTGCAGAAGTTTTCGATTTGGTGGTTTATTTTCAAAGTAACACCTTAATTGAGTTAAACAAGCTTTTGAACTGTATAGAGTGCATGGTGTCACATGAGGCATTATTTTAAGTGAGCCGAAACGGCATAGGTTGATAAATACACATGGGAATCTATCAGTCTACATTCTGACATTTAAAGTTGAAAATAATTTACAAACAACATCACTTAAAAACGTTAATCGAAACTACCTTCTACAAAATGTCAATTATATTTGTGTGTCAAAGAACCACTGCACTGCGCAAACGGAAAGCAGTAAAAAAGTTATAGACCTACCCTGAACTATAGCTGACCTCAAAAAGAACTACAGCTTGGGGTAGGCTACTAAACTTTAAATTTTAGCTCAGTCAGAAATGGCCTGCAGCTAATTACCGGTTTGTGCCTAAAAGCGAGGGTAATTATAGTTATAAAACATCTTATCTTTTCCTACATTCATACAAAACGCTCCATACGATTACACATTCGTTTGAAAGACCTAGGTTTTTGGTGCCTATTTAATAGGGTTGTTATAACGTATAGCCTGTGCAGTTTACCACACCATGGCGTATTGGTAAAAGTAAACATGTTGTCAATCTAGACTCTAACCTTAAAATGTTATCATTAACCCTTCATTCACTTCCTTTATATATGTAGGCAGGTCAGAACCTGATGGGGAAAGACCCTGACGTCATAGCAGGCCAAGTTTCTTCTTACAGTCTACTGTATATAACGTAACTATAAACTTCACACTCTAGGGTGTTTGAAATAATTAAAAAATTTCATATCAAGTTTCAGCTCTTTCGATTCAACACAGATTGAGTTTCTGTTATAACTGCTTGACCTCATAAAGTAGGCTTCACCTACAAAATGAAGTGAGCTGGCTGGCCTTGATTTTTTGTAAGGTTTTCTCAGTGATGGTTTTTCTGAGGGGAATCACCCGAAAAACGTTTGACAGGAATTACCTTTGTACTTTTGTGCAAAGGTAAATCGGTTTTGTTTAGAGGTAAATTTATAGATGATTGGTTGGTTTTGAATCTTTATCTTCGGACTGACAAAGCCTTGATAGGTTATTTCTGGTAGTTTCGCATACTTGTAGAGGCTTTTGACGCAGGGGCGCAGGACCGGTTACCGAGATCGACAGAGTGAAGTCTTCCGATTGTTGCCGGAGAATTATTCCATCCATTTGGTGTCGCTGAATGGAGAGCAGTCCTTAGAATGCGTTGCTCAAGCGCACATCTCGAGAGTTGAACCAGCGCCGCTTGGTCTTGAAGCTTGTTGGTTAACGAAGTCACGCGCTAACTAACTGAGATATCGGGCGGACGGACATAAGCTATCGAGAGGATTCATGGAATCAACTGGATACCCATACCCATTACCCATTTACCCATTACCCATTTTGCTAAGTCGTTTGCCCATCTATCTTGCACTTCACTTTTGTGATTCTTCAATTGAATGTTTGGGAAATTAAAATGTTTAGGCCATGCTTCAGCAGAAATGTTTAACCTTCGTCCGGCGGCATATTACCGTATATACAATTGTAATTGTAACTTTTGCGTTTTCAAATTGTGAAAACCTTTTTACTGGAAGCCGTATCGCAAAGTTTAGCATATGGAGTGAAGTCGGAGTGAAGCCAGAGGTTTCCAATTTTCAGAAAATGGAGTGCATTCGGAATTTCATTTATCAAAAAAGTTTTGGAGTGGAGTAGATTCAAAGGTATGTTCAGCTACATTCAGGGCCGAATTTAGCTGATGGAGGGCCCGGGGCATGTTTAGATCGGGGGGCCCCGTGCGAAAGACCACCTCTACGTCTACAGTAGCATTGATCCACCACTGCACAGCATTTTGCAGAAACTTCAACGGCTGAAAAAAAAATCACATTTTTTCACGTCGGGGGCCTTCAAAAGGGGAGATCGGGGCACCTGCACCCTCTGCCCTCCCACAGCCTAAATCCGGGCTTGGCTACATTGCTTTTTAGCTAAATCGAATAAGTCTCGTATAGTTCTGATTGTAGAAGAGATGAAAAGTTTCCCAATGATTTTTGACCTATCGTTAATGCTTATAAGTGTACGCAACAAAAACATTGACATGCTATAGCCTACTAAAATTGACAAAGATATTTTTGCACTCCTGAACTATTTCATAATAACCTAGCCTAGAAACTACTCATTGGCTAGAGAACTCAAAATCACATTGTGGAGTGGATTCGGAGTTTAAAATTATGAAACTTTTCGGAGTCGAATTTGAGCGGAGTTTGGTTCTATGGAGTAGGAGGAGTCGGAGTCCCAAAAATCACAATCCGCTCAACACTGCCGTATTGTCCTGCCATTTCTACATTGTTAAGTTAGATTGCGTGAGCCAAAATTCAGAAAAACATCTCTACGTGTTTCCGGATAAGTGCCAAGTTGTTTTTACACCCTTAACAGGAGGCACAGGTAGGCTACAATTGTACCTTCGCAATTTTGTATCGAATTCATGCCGGAAAAAAATACCTAAATTTTACTTTTGAAAGAATATTTTTTTGTAATAACAAATGAATACAAAACACCTTATTTACAGTTTCAACAATAATTTAGGAAACATATTTATTTACCGTGTTTACACAAATATCACACGTTGTCTTTGCAAGTGAGTGTTGGTCGCAAACAGGTGGACGCAAATCACACAGCTTTTCCTAGTTTTACCTTGTTTCCGCTCCTGATCCCGGCAGACATAGCAAATGCCATTAGGAAGTTTCTGAGTAGTGAATTGAAACGTTTGGACCAATAAAAACCATGCAGAAAGTACAGTATACCTTCGCTGATTTTCATGCAACATATAAGTTATTTAAAGGTATTATTGTACAATGTACATATAGTCCAGTCGTTGAAGGGTTTTACCTTGACTTAATTGGTGTAAAGCTGAAATTTTGCACATTGGTTCTGTTCATTGTGTACAATGACCAAAAAAAAATCCCCGTGAAAATTGTTTGGTGAAAAAAAGTTATCCGCTATTTTCGAAATTCCGCCATTTTTTTCAAAATGGCGGATGTACAAATACTGAAATATTCAATTTTTATGAAATTATTGTTAGTGTTGGTGCTCATTTAAAAGTAAATTTCATACTGCAATTATTTCACATTGGCAAAGTTTTGGTCCACCGTGATTGTCGGAGGAAGTTTACGGATACACGGAAAGGGGTTCAGGGAAAATGCCTGCAAGGAAATTACGACCCGTGACAAGGATATTCAAGCTTCTGAAGCCTCCAGCATACTGCGTCAAAAGGGTGCTGATGGGATTAATCCTGCCAGTACTAATAGAGGGGACATTGTTGCGATAGCTGGTCGAAAAGTACACATAGACTGTCGTAAACGTTACACCAACCCAATCGATATACAGCTTAAGAACAACAGAGAGGAAAGTGGGTCCTGCGTCACGAGGAAACGAAGTGTTCGAATTCTTGATGGCAATTTCGGCAGTAAGACTCATTGTTTGTTTTCAAAACGTCGAAAATCTGGGCGACCGAAGGATGAGGAACAGGACCAGGCATCTCTAAAGATGTGTTCACATCTTGAACAGAATGATGAAGAACAGTTAACGATATCAGATCTCAGATATAAAATGAAGGAGTTTTTAGCAAATGATGATTGCCTTTATTATGGATCAAAATATCTGAAGACCCAATCAATGAATTTATTTATATAACTGAAGGTCAGGGCCTTCATGACATTGTCACTATGAGAGAGAAGACATCCGAATTCCTCCGATCTCATTACCTAGAAACAAGGCATGAGGATGATGAAGAGTCACAAAAAAGAGAAATACTTATAACTGCGGCAAGGATCATCAAAAATGATGTTCCATCTGTTAATGATCACTATCCAAGCACTGACGCACTCAATAATAATAGTAATCGTGTTTTATGTGCGCCCATTGCGATACATAACATACAGTAACACTGCGATCGCAGATGCGATACAACAGACGACAGGAAGCAGCGAAGTGACATAACTTATAGTCTTCGAGTCAGCTGCTCTCCTTATTTTGGCTTGCCATTAAGTGTCTTTGCCGAGACACAGCCGCGTGCTCTGGAGCGGTGTCAAACCCACGTCCTTTCGAACGTCGCGCAGACGTTCTCACCACTTGGCTACGCAACCGACACTCAATCTCGGTCCTGCTCTAATGTAGCCCACTTGCCTGAAACTTTGCGAACACTGTTGGGTTCTTTATTTGTAGGAAAAGACACAAAGCAAAAGGTTGCACGTATTGGCCAAGCTGTCGTTCTCACCACTCGACCGACCAGATCGTCAGACTGCGAGCGGTGATTGCACCATTGCAAATTAGTCTTGCTGTTCAAGGACATCATTTGTACAGGTCGAGATTTCTTGTTGATACTTTACAGTTTACACAATATGGGATACTGTTCTTCTTACGCAGAAGTCCTGAGGTTTGAAAAGAATGCAGCTGATTGCGTAGCGTCAGAATCCATTGTTCTAGAGAACATAGACCAACTCGAAAGCACAATGTTATTTGCAGCTGACAATGTTGATCATAATATTATCACCCTGGATGGGAAGGGGACTTTCCACGGGATGGGAATGATTGCTGCCTTGACATCGGGTCAGAAAGCAAACCGTATGATTCTAAAGCACAGCATATCACAACTCAACATCACAGAGAAGACTAGGATTGAAATCATGCAACTCCGCTTTGCCAATGAAGTGTAGAAGACATCACTGGCTGGTTATGTACCTTTTTCTCAAGATCAAACCCTGAGGAATATTGTGAATGGTGTTGTGGCCGAGGATAACGTTAATGTACATAAACATGAACAAAAAAATGATTGACCTATTCGATCAGTAAAACACTTCGGGATAGCCTAAAGGCTGCGAAGTGATCACTGCTCCAGGGGATGCTGATGTTCCGATTGTGAAGGCTACTGTTCTTAGTGCAGTGTCACACTCGACAACGTTGATTGGAGAAGACACAGATCTGTTGGTCCTGCTTCTTCATTATGCGCAACAAGTAAACAGAGATCTATATTTCCGTTCTGACAAGGAAAATGCTGACAAAGTGTATCATATAAACGAACTGAAAATGGTGATGGGTGAAAAATTATGTTCCCATTTACTTTTTCTACATGCCTACACTGGATGTGACACAACATCAAGAATCTTTGGTGTAGGTAAGAAAAACTGTCTTTCACAAGCTGGTAAAGGGTGATGCTATTCTGAAAGACTGTGTCAATTACCTCCTTCTTCCAAAGCAGACAGCAGCATCCATTGTAAACAAAGATTGTCAAGCGATGGCTGTGATTTTTAGGGGCACGCGGACGGATTCCCTCTCGTCATTGCACTACAGAGTAGGGTACTAAAAAAAAAGTAGTCTCTTCCCAATCATTTGTGACACCAGAACGCCTACCACCTACTGAGTCATCAACAAAATTTAACTGTCTAAGTGTTTACTACCAAATGATGGTCTGGCTAGGACAGAAGAGTGATATGGAAATTTGCTGGTGGGGTTGGAAACTGGAAGGCAGTCAGTTTGTGACAACAGAGTCGTACATGAATGCGGAACCAGATTCCTTCTTATGGATTATCCACTGCAACTGCACAACTGCCTGTAGCACTGCCAGGTGTAGGCAGAATAATCTACCCTGTACCTCAGCATGTGGACAGTGCAACTTGATGCCTGTGACAATACGTACAATCAGTCATTACTGGATGAGGATGATGACCAGGACTTATTAAGCAACTGAATGTAAATAACTTAATAAGTGGTCTGCGATTCTTGTACTGCCAGTGTTTCACTATTTGTTTGGTTTCATATAACTTAATAAGTTTTTCCATTAAACTAATTAGTTAATTTCATTTTGAATTGTTTTAATGAATTCCTTACCACCTTAAACCTAGGGATAGACGCCAGAATTAGAGCTCTAGCATGAATATTAAGTAAATTATTGTCATTATACTGTTTTGGCGGCCATCTTGAAAATGACAACTTTCCGGTGCTCTGATTCATTTTTAATATATTATTCTTGATGATAAATACTAGAAAAAACCGTTGGAAAACCTTTTGTAGGAATTTTTTGGGGTCAAACCATATATTGACCTGACTATAAGTGAACAAATTTATCGTTTTTGGAACTATAATGCATTAGCGTAGGCTATTATTATATAATATTTTGTTAATGTCACTTCGTTTAAAGTCAAATATAGTTGTTATTGAGTACCTACTTGCTAATTAATTGTGACAATGATAATATCATATTTTAAAGAAGCCGTAGTATGACGATACTTCGGAAAAATATTCAAATTTTGTTTATCTGCCAATTTGAGAAAAAAAAAATGGCGGATTTTCAAAAAAGGCGGATAACATTTTTTCACCAAAAGATTTTCACGGGGATTTTTTTTTTGGTCAATGTACATAATCAACAGAAACAATGTGCAAAGTTTCAGCTTTACACCAATTAAGTCAAGGTTCGGCCCTTTTTTTCGCTTCAACGACTGGACTAATATGCCGCCTGTAATGCGGGGTTCACACTGAGCTTGTCTGGCATTTAGCATATAGCGGGTGGGCGTGTTTTCATGTCTGGCGTGTTTCGGCTTTATGATTTGCGCTGACATGTTCACATTGGTTTCCATAGAAATAAGACGTTAAGCGTGTGGAAGCCATTGAGTGAGTAGGCTTGTTCATATATCCGTTGACAAACTTTCAAAGCTATAACAAAACCCGACATTGCATTTATATCCGCTCTGATGCTTCGTCAACAAGAAAACTTAGTATTTTTTTTTGAAAAGTAGCCTATGCAAGACTACTTGTAAATAACAATGAAGTTTTTCTTCTGGCATAGACCTAGGCTACTTCAAAATAAGTTTGTTTATTGTTCTTTACAAGTAGGCCAAGTCTAGGCCTACTTCACTTCCTGGCTGATTAACCAACAAAACAAACTGAAGACGGTAGCCTACGGTATTTTTATTAAATTTTTCACAAAACATTTAGATGGTTGGTGCTCCCATATTTCAAAGAAGGGATGACCTGGGCCCTGGGAGAACAAAATCTTGTGACATAATTGAGGAATAATTTCATCGTTAGTTTAGAATGAGTAGTAGTAGGTCTACCTTATAGATGATCTGCTTTCTTGACAAAACGTGTCAGCTCCGCTTTGTCGCTTCTACCCTTTTTTGGACCTCTGCTATGTTTGCCATATATTAACTTATATGATCAGAATAAAAACAAATTGCAAGCGCAGGTTACTTTTATTTCAGCGATGTTTGGAAATACAATTGGTCGTGAATTCAAGTGGCCCATTCGTGTAATTTCATTTAGAATCTTGTGTTAACTTCCCGGCTTCTCTTACAAGTTTTATGGTTTGCCTTAACGGTCTTGCCTTAACATATCTCCGCATCACAACTGTCCAAAAAGTATAGGCTGTGGCCAGGGATGGAGGAACCACGTGGTCCTCGTGGGCCTGGGCCCATCTACTTTATTTTGTGGGTGGGCCTGGCCCACCCACTTTTGAAAGCCAATTTTTTTTGAATAGGTAGCGAAAACGGCAAATCAGAGAGGGAGTTCCAAAAAAGGTCTTCACTCATTTGATATACACTAGTTTGATTATCTTTGATAGCTCAATGATGAAATCCAATATTTAAACTTTTCTGTTGAGCCCACAAGGCACTATTGATGGGCAGCACGTCTGGGTGTGGTTGCATGTGATTGGTAGAGCAATCTATCAATCAATTCATTATTCTTTATGGTCTCTATGGTTAAAACAATGATATCATTACATATATGCACGTACTGTATAATGCTGCAGGTTATTACTCCGATGTGGTATTATAACTGTGTGTATATTGTTACCTTTTATTTGTGTGTACATCGCCATATTTTGTACGGCGCTATAGAGCGGTTTTGTAAACTTTTTTGGCAAAATCGAGCCAAAAATGGAAAAATGTTGCTTGCTAGAAAGAAATGTAATCATGAAAACACAATGTATAAACGATTTAAAGTATTAGGAATGCAACAATATTATTGGGGGTCTGGGGGGCAAAGCCCCCCAGAAGTCGAATTGATTTTGACTGCTGCACCTCTGGGCCCACCTACTTTTAAAATGGTTCCTCCATTACTGGCTGTGGCTGACATCAGATGCTCTGCAAACATCAATCAACAGTCAGTGTTGGGCGCGATAACTCATTTTTCAGTTAAGCGATAATCGATAAACGAAAAATGCTTACAGCGATAACGATAAACGATAAATCAAAAAAAAGTTAAGCGATAACGATAAACGATAAAATTATCGCCGATAATGTCCGATAACAATAATTTTTTTTTCTTGATTAGCGCTGCCCCATCCCATGCAGCACGAACTGTTTTCATCAACATGATGAAAATTGAACATAATACAGTAGAACTCGGTTAATCCGGATTCGGTTAATCCGGATCTTTGCCTAATCCGGATGAAACTGGAAGTACAAATGATTTGTAATCTTTTTCTTGAGAAACAGCTTTGGATTATCCGGATTATTTAATCCGGATCTTCGCCTATTCCGGACAAAAGTTGCGCTTTCTCTATCGCTTTATCCGGATTTGCCCGACAGTTTTGCCACTTTATGCTAAAACGTAACGCGGATTATTGCGAGAAATTTCTTATCTATTGTTCCGTTAATGTGACGCAATAAATTCTTAATTTCGATTGTTACTTAACAGCCGCACATTCGTCTTGAATGCTGCAATCTACAGTACATTGCAGTCATTCATAACAGCTGTTAAGACACTTTCTAAGCCGGAAAAGCGTAGTCGTCAGGACAGGACCCTGGCAAAAATTACGATTTTCTTCCGTTCATGAACAGAATTCCCTCCTAACGCAAAATTCGTCCGCAAATGCCCAAACTCGTACTGTAACTTGAAAAGATGTCGGTGGAATTTTCGGTCGTAATGTCAGTGACGTTTTTCCAATCGAAGACTTTGTTTGGCCGTGATTTTTTGTAAGTTTTCAATAGAAACTCGTCTTCGGTAACTGTTTTCAAAAGTTTTGAGTGACTACAGATTATTCCGACACACATGTCTGAAGATGTAACTTTTGCCGGTGTGTTCTTGCGTTAGGCGCAGAGTCTACAAATACATTCATTTTACATGCATAGGCCTACTGCATTTCAAAAGAACTCTATCACTGGGTCGCTAATGTGGTGATCGCGCGTCTCGGAATTGGCAGATGACCACACTAATGCGTTCAATTTCGGTGATTTTTACCGATACCCTTCTATCTAGGTAACGTCAGGCTTGATAGTACCGTCATCGGTTAATCCGGATCTTCGCCTAATCCGGATGGAATCGCCGGTCAAATCGAATCCGGATTAACCGAGTTCTACTGCTGTAAAGGGACAAAACTTTTTGTAAGTTATGCATGAATAGAATCGCAACAGCGGCAGTGGGTATCGAATCTTCAACCTCTTGATCCAGAATCAAACCACTGAGGCAACCGCCGTGCTTATGATTATTCCTTCAGATACCAGTTGGATGCTTTTATCAATTGAGTTACACTGCCGCTTACGTGCAGTAGGCAAAATAATTAAATCAAATGAAAATACCATAAAAAATTCCAAACTTTGCATATTGCTTTCTGCTTAAAAGGGCTGTTTACAGCAAAGTCAGCAATAATTGAAAAAATTCCAAAAAACGCAAAATCAAACGAAATTTAGGCTATATCGGAACAACAATATTGGATTTTTCAAAGTTAAAATTAGCCATTTAATGCCAAAAACTCTCTGAAAAACTCCCTGAGCTTCCGATCCTCGGATTCCAATGAGTGAGTTTGCAGCGCTTCCCCAGTTCTCTGGCTGAATTTTAAATGATTTTTTATTCAAATTCACTAGGCTATTATTTGTTACGTTTTTGTGTCTATGGCCTCTCCTTATAAACCGATTTCTTATTATGTTGATTAGTTATTTGTTAACTCTGATTTGCAAAATTACTATTCAGCATTCATAATATTGTTGCCCCACGAAAACTTATGGCGTTTATTATGTGACCGGCTTCTTTATGACTTGTTCAATAGGTTAACATTTTAGTGCTTCAGGTATTCCAACTTTGGTTCTCGTAAATCTTTAGGGTAAGCGTGTGGAAGCTATCGGTGATATAAAAACATTAAACGACAGCCAATTAAAAGAACATGGTACTGTGTTACTAACCCTAACTCAGTACATTTATAACTCAGTCCGGTACGGGTTTATAATTATTTATATTGGTCAGCCTACTGGTTGATGCAGCCCCCCCACGTTTTGAGACCACGAACCGCCACTGCTGTCAACAGTCATATAAGACTGGCAATATAGGCTACAGCTACACGCGTCGGACTCTTAATTCTTTGCTCTAAAAAGTACCAAACCAAGCACGGATGTACCAAAGCAAGCAACTACGATGTACCAGTATATTGTAAGGCTTCGAAGTTGAGGAAAACGAAAATTGACGATAACTACAACGTAAAAAAAAACGAAAAATCAAGCCGCAGATAGTGTAGCTACATTCGTATCTACAATGGGCAAATAGGCCTAGCATAAGGCTTAGGCATATGATGAAACCAAGACCTGAACCAGTAGCGTAGCCAAGAAGTTTGAAAGGGGGGGTTTTGGCCACCCAACGGCGAGGGATCTGGGGGGCCTTCCCCAGAAAATTTTGAAAAATTATTTTGAATTTGGTGCATTCTGAGAGCATTTTCAACAAAAATGTGGGTACGAATATTCCTGTAAGGAAATATTCTGTCCAGTAATGGTGCTGTCCGGTAGCATAGCAAAAGGATAAGATCATGTTTTCTTCGGCATTTTTCGGAAAAAAAGCCAAGTCTCTGTGTTTTCTTGTTGCTAATTCCTGGCTGAGATGTTTGAATGTTTGGTATTGGCAAAACTCGCTCTTTTAATGCAATTTTGTTTAAAATTAGGCAATTTTTTTTTAGACTGAAAGCATCATTCTCAATATCGTGACGTCATACGCGTACCAAAGGGGGGTTGTAACCCCCAAAACCCCCCCTTGGCTACGCCCCTGACCTGAACATACACTGCAATGCTGAATCCTTCCAAAACGAACCTACACCAATCATCTTAAACTTACTCTACTCTAACGACTAGAAAGATTCATATGATAAGTGATATCAATCATACCAGCGGCATTAAACGCTCTAAACACTGATTGAACCAAGTAACACAACGAATGATTACTATAGCAAGAAATAAGCTAATCTGGTATAAGCATGAAAATGACGGTACAGTGCATATAAGTCCACAGATCATTGTGAATGCACAGCCCACATATTTGCAGACAATAAGCACTTTTATCAGCCACACATATCAAAGTAAACTAGATACAGTATACAAATTTAAATAATTGCAAACAATATATTATACAGAATAATATATGTACTGTAGCCAGGGCTGTGGAGTCGGGGAATTTTGGCGTGTCCGGAATGGAGTCATTTAAAAAGCTCACTCCGACTTGATACAAAATAACGAAAAACAAAAGTTTTGTTAAGACGCTTTTTAAAAGAATATAATTTCTTGTTCGCCGTATTTGGGTCTAAAAGTTCACCCGAAAATAGAAGTGCTTGTTTTTGTTAAATTTGTAAACGTCGCTGTAACAATTTCGATCATAACTTTGATAAAATTAAATTTTACAAAAATGGAAAACGATAAAAATTATAAAAAAAAACTGGAAACTCTGAAGCCGGAGTTGGCTAGTTATAAAACGAGGAGTCGCATATTTTTCGCAAGACTCAACAGACTACAGCCCCCCAGACAGCCACTTTATCTGGTCCAAATCTTTACCAGATTGAGTACGATTTTGGCCAGATAGAGTGGCTGTCTGGGTTGCATATAATAGCTTTTACGGTGTTCAAATAATCTCAAATGAACTAAATAACGACAGTGCAAACCACATTGTCTAAGCCAAGGCTAACTTCAAATTACTACAATACATACAATTTTAGTGCCAAACTCCCCTCCAATCTTTTATAACTTTTCAAACCAGTCACATTGCAATTTGCAACAAACTGATGGCAAGCAGGATGCTCATTTGATCAAGAAGAAAAACACAATTAATTTGATGTTCACGTGCGCTCACATATCGTGACAGATTATGTAACGTTCTAAACTAGTCATTATAAGCTACTCCTAAACGATTAAAACAAAAAAAAACGATATTTATGCAACAGTTACAAAGCATAAAACGACGTACAGTATGAGTGAAACAGAGTATTGTTAACAGTCGTTGAACATTTATAAAATAGCGATTTTCATTTGTTGGCAATGCAGCAAAGTGAGCGCATTTGCCGCAAAATATCCAGTTCATTAGACAAACTGTTACATGTATAACACTTAACCGACCCAACAAAGAGAAATTTCTCAGGCTCAAGCGAGTGGGATTCAAGAAAGTTTAAAATGTTGAGAAAATAACAACCAAAAGGTTTTTTACAATTACAAACGATGTCATGTCTGGAGGCATAGCCGATTAACCGCCACAGTAGTTTAGAAGATATTTGTTTGAGACCATGTCGACTGGGGGAAGAGTAGCAAATATCATCTGCAAACTTTATGTGATTAACACAAATATTACAAAATCAGACAAGACAAGTGAAATCACACTTATGTGCTTTTCTGTTGAATGGTGCATACATACTAAACACTGTGTGACATGCACATATCAGAGGCGTGTTTGTATGAATCAAAGTTTGGCGTGGTTAATCAATTGACCAAACAATGCTTCTTCATCTGTATTGTATGTAGCAGTAGACAGTGCTGTCCCTATTGCTGACGAGTTTTCTTTTAACATGGAGAGCAAACATTTCTGAAAAAATATATAAGTTATGATGCAGGCCGCATAAAAATGAACCACAGAAAAGTACTGAAGTTCCTTGATTTATGTCAAAAACTTTCAACACTTAAATAACAATATTTAAATAACATGCTTGGTCGAACTTGGATGTAAAAGATGGATTTAAACGTTTGTACAGTATATATGTATTGAAAAGCAAGCACACATCTTGCAATTACATACCTAATTTGAAGATATTTAATATTTTTAATATCAAGGACAAGGGACACAATTACCTCGACATCTGTTATAGTTCTTACAATGCAATGCTTTGTCATGTCCTGATGTAACTTGTATTATCCGCATATCAGACAAGACAAAATTTTCTTTTTCTTACTTGTATTTTATTTTTGTGTAAACTTTTTGGTCTTTCTTAAATACTCCCAGCAGGACTCTCACATCACCACCTTGCATTTTCTGATTCTAGGTAATAATTACCCCTCAGTGAAATCTTCAAAGGAATTTATGCTTTAAGACAGAAAGTCATTACAAATTTATGCTCTCACTGTTGTCATCTGGGTGTTTCAGTTCTACAGCTGCACATAAAATAAGCGTTTGTAATTAACTTTTACTAATTTTAAGCATGAAATTTATTAATTTTAGCAGATGAATCTTCACATTAATTAATATATTTAGTAACAAAAAGAGATTCTATTTGAATAAGGACCTTCTGATGATCCTCCTTTAGGTGAAACAAGCCGTCAAGGGTTTAGATAGTAATAACTATATTTGATTTATATTTGGTAACATAACATGTATATTATATATAAAGGAAAAGTTTTGTTTTGAAGGTAACCCACAGCTCAACCACAACCAGATTTTGCATTTATATAGCTTATGCGCTTGCACTTAAGAGTAATTGTCATTGCAATACATAATTCAGCTTCACAGTGACATTGTTGAGACAATACTATAAAGTCACTCACTAACTTTAACCACACTCTCTACTTCATACTTTGTGAAGATTCTTCCATTAAAAGCAAGAAATTGAAAGCATTTTCAACAAAGCTGTTGTGATCTTTCTTGTGCAAGTTTTGTGGAAAATATCAATTTAAAAGACTTATCTTCACAGGACTTACACAAACAACTTTTCGATTTCTGTAATTTTAGGTGTGGTATTAATTATTTTCTCCCATATCATCATTTTAGAAACTAAAATCTTCACTCACAACATAGCCATTGTATCTGTGAGCTTACAGTAACAGTACTTATTCGAAGTGGTTATATCTAACCATGGATTACCATGGTTGCAATTAAAAAGCATTGTTTTGTAAAAAGTGTTGCCAAGGATAGGTTTAAGCTAAGAATTTTGCCCAGGATTTCAAAATCTCATAAATCACAAGTTTTTGTCTTCAACTACTTTAAACTTTACTCAAATTATGGAAAAATTTCTTATCTGGTAACACTAGTGCTGTAAATATAGCCACGCCTTTAATTCGTATTGCTAATTTCAATATATGTGTTTATTCATCATCAACATCCCTGATCATAAAATATGTAAATAAAGCAATACAAAGTTTGTTTAGATAGCTCAGTTGCTACCCTGTAAATAAGCATTACGTACAGTCGTACACCTGAGATTAGTTTGATGACACAAAAGCAGTAAAACACACAGTGAAAAACCAAAACCATTACAATTTACAAAAATATGAACAACACATGTTTTCACACTAGAACTAGATTTCTCTTCAGCTCACTGACATCAGCAGAAACGTTTTTTTACCGTTTCAGCAACGTTTTCCAACTACCGTAAGTTGTTTTGTTATCAATCATTATTTAAAATTTTTAAAGTCAGACTATAAATTAATAATTACCCGGATGGCCTATATCTTTTTCATTTCTTTCCGTAGCTTTTTCTTCAACTTCCTAGTTCCTATCTTTGTACCCATTATGCTTTTTATCGTACAGAGCAGGAACATTTTAAGTTCTACCAGTTTTTTATTTAATTGTATGTTTTATTTTTTAATTGAAGCAATATTAACTGCAATATAAAAAAAATAATACCACTTGATCATGTACCATTGACATAGTCTATGTCATGACTTAGGTTTGTTTGTTAAAGTACCATTCTAAATTTTACTTTTAAATCATAGACCTAGCCTATACCGAATACCGGTACATTGTGTTATACCGGTACGGTACTGCCCTGTATTGTAGCAGGCCAAGTCAAATATAGCCACTCGGCCTTCATAGATTCAGGGCTAATAAAACAGCATAGCCTACAATACTGTAGCCTACATACCGGTATTCTAATTCAGTATAATGCATCTAAACCTGAACTACGCTTTCATTTATTTGCCAATTATATACCGTATAAAGTTGTAAACTGTATTAGCCTTGTATTAGCCTTATTAGCCTTGCAACGACCAATCAAATAAAATTCAATGCCATGTTCTTATTCACGATGTTTCTGACCACTTTCCTATTGTAGTTGTGATAAACTCTGTAAAACCAAAACAAGAAAAATATACACAAAAAGTAAGGAACATGAAAAACTTTGTTGCTGATGAATTCGTTTGTGATCTGGAAAATAGCTTGACCAACCAATACACAGAGAGGAATGATTCAGTTCATAGCAAATTTAATCATTTCATCGACACTTTTAATGACACTTTAAACAAGCATGCACCTTTACGATTGTTGTCTCGAAGAGAAAGAAAACTCAAGACCAAACCATGGCTAACAAAAGGAATTTTGAACTCCATCAAAACTAAAAACAGACTATATCACTTAAAAATAAAAGACCCAACAAACACTTCTGCACAAGCAACATACAAAAAGTACAGAAATGTACTTACTCATACCAAAGAGCAAGCAAAAAAAATGCATTACAGTTTTCTTATTACGCAAAGCAAGCACAACACTGGAAAAATATGGAAAACCATAAATGACATCATCAAGTACAAACATAAGCACACAGCTCACATACCAGAAGAAATAATTAGCACTGACAATGAAAAAATATCTGACCCTGCACAAATAAGTAACTGTTTTAATGATTATTTCACAGAAATTGGTCCTTCCATGGCATCTAAAATCCCTCTACCGTCTCCTGGCTCATTATTGAAATTGCAAAGTGTCCCATTCTCCTTTTTCCTAAAACCTGTCAATCAAGAAGAAGTATTAAAACATCTTAATAATCTTTCTGTCTCTAAAAGTACAGGACATGATGGAATACCTATAAGATTTGTCAAACTATCCTCACCAATAATCGCCCCTTTCCTCACCAACTTATTCAATGAGTGTATCGATAAAGGTGTATATCCTGATGTACTAAAGGTCGCTCAAGTTACCCCAATCTTCAAAAGTGGCTCCAGGAAAAATTGTTCCAACTATAGGCCCATATCACTATTGTCCCCCTTCACCAAAATATTCGAAAAATGCCTGTATGAACAAATGTACAATTACCGTATCTAACAAAAAAAAGACCTGATCACACCACATCAGTATGGATTTAGACCACAATATTCCACTTCGTTAGCTGTGTCAAACGTTTGTGATAACATCTTAACTAACCTAGATAATAAAGATACAACTTGCTCTGTATTTCTTGATTTAGCTAAAGCCTTCGACACAGTTGATCACACTATTCTCATACAGAAACTGCAAACATACGGTTTTCGGGGCCTTCCATTACAATTGTTAAAAAGCTATATCAGCAATCGTCTACAGCACACGGTCGTCAATGGAATCTCTTCAAACTCAAGACAGGTTACCTGCGGTGTGCCCCAAGGATCGACATTGGGACCCCTTCTTTTCTTACTTTATATAAATGACTTACCAAATTCAACAAACATGAATGTTAAACTATTTGCTGACGACACCAATCTTACGATGAGCGACAAATGTGAAATAAATTTGCAGAACAATGTGAATGCCGAAATGCAAAAAGTTTACAACTGGTTGAAGCTTAATAGATTATCATTAAATTTCTCAAAAACTGAATACATGCTAATAACAAATAAAAAACACATAAAAAATTTTAACATTAACCTTGGTAACACAAGCATTCAACAAAAAGATCAAATAAAATACCTTGGCGTTTACATAGATACGGTAACAAATTAACTTGGAAATATCACATAGATAAAATTTGCGGAAAAGTAGCAAAAGGTTCATGGGCGTTGCTTAAACTCAGAAATTATGTCAACACAGACACTTTAAAAGATGTGTATCACGCTTTGATTTACTGTCATTTGCAATATTGTATTTCAAGCTGGGGAAAGGCCTGTGACAGTGCACTGGATCCATTAATAAAATTACAAAAAAAGGTTATAAGAATAATTACGAAACAAAATTACTATGCTCACACTAATTTTTTATTTTTCAAAATGAACATCTTGAAACTAAAAGACATACATTGTAATGTCTTGATCTCTCAAGATATATTGATTCTTATACTGAATTATAGCTTCATCAAACTAGCGTCTTGCGCATACATCAGTAACTCGTGAGAATATATATTTCGTCATAGTAATGGTAACCGCACATATATACAAGTGGTAGATGGCGCTATAGGCCTAATCATTCAATCTGTTACATCTTCCTTCTTCAAATAGGCCAACATTATTTACACAGCATAAAAATACAATCGTGAAATATGAACAGTAACACAAATGCTTGTAAGTCACAAATCGGTGAATAAATCAATCACGATATCTTTGTGGGGTGACAACTTGTCTGCCAGATCGCGTTGTCCTATTTTCAAGTCGAGAAGTACTTGATTCATTTCGAACATCAGGCACATTTTGATTCAAATCATGATTATTTGCGATAGTTTTCATCAGGATCAAATTTGAAATCACCATGACAGTACGGATCAGCGGGCATTTGCAATAGATGTCTACGATTACGTCGAAGAGGTCCACGTTCATTGCAAACAATGTAAGATCGAGGTTCATTGCATACATTCGAAACAACAGCATTGTTCCAATAATTACGTGTTTTATAACGTACTTTATCTCCTTTTTGCAAAGTAGGTAAGGGTTTTGTATGACGATCAAAATAAGACTTCTGGCGATTTTGACGTTTGCGTAAATCAGCATACACATCAACAACTTTAGGCACAAGTAAAGTGTTAGCAATAGGCAATTTACTGCGAAGACGACGACTCATCAAAATTTGAGCAGGTGAGTAACCAAGACCAGCAATGGGTGTATTACGGTACTCTAACAAAGCTAAATAGGGGTCAGTGCCTGCATCAAAAGCTTTTTTGAGCATTTTCTTTAACGTCTGAACAGTGCGTTCAGCCTGGCCATTACTCTGAGGTTATTCGGGGCTGGAGGTAATACTCTTAACACCATATTCTTTACAAAACTCAACAAACTCTTTGCTTCGAAACGGCATATTGTCGCTGACAATTTCTTCAGGAATACCGTGTCTCGCACAGACACTTTTAACTTGTTCTACAACAGTCTTTGCTGTCTTGTCAGCTAAGGAAAGCAGTTCTGGGTACTTGGAATAATAGTCAACAACAACAAGATAATCGCGATTTTTAACAGTCATTATGTCCATAGCAATTTTTAAAAAGCGTCCATCTGGAATTTCGTGAGAAACTAGCGGTTCACGTTGGTTGATTCGTTGATGAGCACAACAAACATTGCATTTTGCAACAATGTTTTCGATGTCTGATAACATCCTAGGCCAATAAAGCAAGTCTTGCGCTCTGGATTTGCATTTTTCCATTCCAAAGTGGCTTTCATGGATTAAATTCAACATAAACGATCGTAACTCGACTGGAACAACGATTCGATCGTTGGCCATTATTAAATGTTCGGCTTCATGCAATATGTCACGCATATTCCAGTAACTTCTAGCTTCGACCGGAACGTCTCTTTGTGCACGAGGCCATCCATTTTTGCAATAGCTTTTGACCTGCATCTCGCTCTGTAGCCTCAGTAAGCTCGTCCATGCGAGATGGCTTAACTGGAAGGCTAGTTATAAGAGTGTGGATTACACGAACAAGGTCATCATTCAATTCATTGTCTGGCACAACATTGAGATAAGCACGTGATAAAGTATCAGCTAGGTACATTTCTTTTCCTGGAACAAATTTGATTTTTAAATCGTATGGCTGCAAACAAAGCATTAAACGTTGAAGTCTAGGCGGAGCTTTGCACAATGGCTTCTTCATAATTGATTCAATTGGTTTGTGATCAGACTCAACAACAATAGAGTCTTTTCCATAAATGTACTGATGGAACTTTTTTGCTGCAAAAACGATAGAGAGCATCTCTTTTTCTATTTGTGCATAGTTTTGTTCGGCGGAAGTCATGGACCTAGAAGCATAGGCAATCGGTTTTCCATCTTGAAGTAAGCACGCTCCGAGTCCCTTTTGAGAAGCGTCGGACTGGATTGTTACAGGCTTCATGACATCGTAGAACGATAAAACTGGCTTACTTGTCAACAGTAATTTAAGATGAGTTAATGCTTCGTCATGAGCATCAGTCCACTTCCATTCAACTCCTTTCTTTAACAGATCACGTAAAGGCGCTGTAATGGAGGATTCATTAGATATATATTGAACTTCGTCATTCCTAGCAATCGCTGCAAAGAATGGACATCTGTGGGCTTGGGCATGTTCACAATAGCGTCAATTTTCTTTTCATCCGGCTTCAGACCATCTTGTGAAACAATGTTACCCATATATTCAACAGTTTTCACTTTGAGTTGGATTTTCTTTTTGTTAAACTTCACTCCTTTTTGACGAGCTCTGTCTAGCACAGCTTTGAGAATTTCATCATGTTCTTTCTCAGAAGATGCTGCTATGATGATGTCATCAGCTATGACATGCACATTGGCAATGTCACCAAATGTCTCTTCATCTCGTTTCTGCATTATTTCAGATGCGGACGACAGTCCAAAAGGCATTCGAAGAAATCGTTTTCTACCCCAAGGGGTGTGAAACGTAGTGAGGTACGAAGATTCTTCTGTCAACTTTACATGCCAGTAAGCGTCTTTCATGTCAATTACAGTAAATAAATTCTTTCCGGACAGTTGGGATTGGACATCCGCTGGTGTGGGAATATTATGACGTTCACGCTTAATAAAAGTATTCAATGGTTTTGGGTCTAAACAAATGCGCAACGATTTGTCTTTCTTTTCAACTACAACAAGGTTATTTACCCAATCAGTTGGCGTATCAACATCAGCAATGATTTTTTGTGTTTTAAGTTGTTCAAGATGCTCTTGCAAGTGTGATCTTATAGCATAAGGGATTTTTCTGGGGTGCTGGATTACAGCTTTGGCATCAGGCTTGAGCATTATGTGGTATTCTTTATCATAAGCTTCAATGCCAGAAAAAATATCAGCATATTCATGGGTAATATTTGCAATAGTACCAGTGCCATTTTGTGTGTATGCGTCGATACGTTTAACAAGGTTTAAAATAGCACATGCATGTTCACCAAGAATAGCAATATCAATGACATCAGTTACGTAAAATAACAAGTCAAAACAATTTTTTCTTTTATCATAGCATTTGATTACGGTGGTGCCATGCGGCTTAACAACGCTATTACCAAAACCACAAAGCTTGGTGCTCGTCTGCTGCAATTCAAGACCGGACATTTGTGCAAAAAAATTGTAAGGAATAACATTTGCAGCTGCACCAGTGTCAAGCTTACACAATACAGAATATTTGTGACCATCAGGATCACCAATAAGCAAGCGAGTTTTCATTTTCGTGCTGCTTTCTTGTTCATCAATGGTAGAAACTTGTAGAAATGTTGGTTCTGATTCTTCGGCTTTGATGTCGTGCATCGGCTTCGTAGGTGGCTTTCGACACACCGATTTAAAATGATTACGCACACCACAGTTGAGACATGTTTTACCATAAGCAGGGCATTTTCTGGGTGCGTGGACTTTACCACAGTATCTGCAACTGTCTCTTGGCTTTGGAACGGGTTGCATCGCAGAGGCTGCGCGGTTCGTCATGGTTGACTGGCGTTTACTACTAATGCTGTCGATATGTTGTGGTTGTGTGTTATTCATGACCAACAAATGGCTTCTTGTTGCGTCATAAGCGTGGCATAAATCAATGGCTTTTGCCGGCGTTAAGTCTGAGGTTTGCATCAGCTTTTCTCTAATACTCTGGTTTGAAATACCACAGACAATTTGATCACGAAGATTTCTCTCTTTAACAGCTTGATTATGAAATGCACAGTCATTTGCAAGTGTTCTGAGATCATTAATCCAACAATCAAAAGACTCACCATCAAGTTGATTTCTATGCCAAAACTTGTACGTGGAAAAAATTTCATTCTTCTTTGGTTCACAATATAACCGAAATTTTCTCAGTAGCCTACGTGGTCGTAATTATCTTTGCTATCATTATCATCATTGTCTGGAAAGACAAAATTGCTAAAGATTTCTTGTGCTGCAGTCCCAGCACAGTGTAGCAAGATTGCGACTTGCGTCTCTGCTGACTTCTTACTGATCTCAGCGGCTACATAATAGGTTCGGAAAGACATCTCCCATTTTTTCCATGCTTCTGCTATGCTTGAACTGTTGAAGTTCATCGGGGCAGGCTGCTTAAAATCTGCCATGTTTTAAGACTAAAAAAACGACTATTGATAATTCTTCTTGCAATACGTAGGTTCAAGTAAGTTCTGACACCATGTAATGTCTTGATCTCTCAAGATATATTGATTCTTATACTGAATTATAGCTTCATCAAACTAGCGTCTTGCGCATACATCAGTAACTCGTGAGAATATATATTTCGTCATAGTAATGGTAACCGCACATATATACAAGTGGTAGATGGCGCTATAGGCCTAATCATTCAATCTGTTACATACATAACATTGAAATAAAAAAACATATGTACAAAGTTCATATGAATGAGTATCCGTCTACGTATTGTGATTTATTTACAAATGCTTCATCTATTCATCAGCATAACACAAGATATCAAACAAGCAACAATTATTTTATAAACAGATCAAACACAGAATTTGGCAAGAAGTCCATGCAGGTATTGGGACCAATGCTCTGGTCAGAGGTTCCAAGTAGGCTAAAAAACTTATCATTTCATTGTTTCAAAAAAGAGATCAAAACGTTAATTTTACAAAGCTACAGTGCATCGTAAGTGATATGTTATGGAAACCAACTTGTCAGTTGCTTCGGAAACTTTATTATTTTCTGCTTGCTTCATGGAATTTTGTGTTTAGGCCTACGTTATCATCAATATGTTTTTTTTTGTGCGTATGCTGTTGTTGAAGCGCGGGAACGTTTCAATTATTATTTTTCTCTTGTAAGCTTATTTTAAATGGCAAAATCGTAATTTCCGTAGGGTGGCAATTGACTAGTAGACCGTATGGTCGTCTCGTTGTCTCCCTGTCGGTATGGGAACTTGTGTAACTTTTGTACTGTGTATATTGCATATTTCAAACATGTACCTATGTTCCTGTTACTGACAAATAAAACATTGATTGATTGATTGATTGATTGTTGATCTTTTTGCATTTAGGTTGTTTGGAAAAAAAGGTTAACTTACGGTATCTATGATTAGTTTTAAAACAAAAACAATCTGGTATTTCTGTAAATTTGGAATTATTTGTCAACTATTTAGTCTCACTTAAGTATTCTAGTGAGATCTGATGATCTGACCCTGGTTTATGTTACAGCAATACTCCTAGTATTTTTTCATAAGCTTTGATCTTTCAATGCTAGTATATTAAATCAATTACATCTTGCTGCTGGCTAGAATTTGAATTGACTGCTGATAACGTGTTACAAAATCAAAATATCTACAGAGCCAAAACTGCTGACAAACTATAGCCTAAGCGAGTCGAACCTCGACTCGAACAGATCGAGTTCTCATGTCAAGCGCGTAGAGGAAAAAGTTGAAATAACTCAACTTCTGTTTTCACGCTTGAAATCGAGATCTCCAAACCGGTGGCGCGATTCGGTCACGCTTCACGCTCTCAGTGTGAACACTTTTTTTTCAGTGTGAACACTCGTTTTTTTGACACGCTTTATGATTTGCGCTTATGCTTGTCAGTGTGAACCCCGCATAAGAGTTGCCAAATTATGCCGCCGGACAAAGTTCAAATTTTCCTAAATTTAATGAGCAAGCCAAATATTGGCGCTTATTGTCTTTAGCCTACTGGGGGAGGGGGGAAGTTAGCTGAAAGTGTCTTATAGCCTAGTCGCCATGATTAGTGGTAAGACTTAAGACAATTAGCTTCATACCATATTTTTCTACATATAAAAGAAAATAGCCTACTTTCTCAATTACTATTGTTTGATGTGCTGTCGTTGTAACATTTGCAGAGCTCGAAATGTTTAGGGCTGCAGAGCTCGAAATCTTTAAGAAAAAATTCCCATATCAAATGTCAGCTCACTCGATTCAACGCAGATTGAGTTTCTGTTATAACGACCTACTTGACCTAAAGTTTTTTGTAAGACTTATTTTTTTAAGTTTTTTTCAGTGATGGATTTTCTGAGGGGAAAATCACCCTAAAAACGTTTGATGGAAATCACCTTTGTAGTTTTGTGCAAAGGTAAATAGGTTTTGTTTTGAGGTAAATTTATAGATGATTCATGGAATCAACTGGGTGAGATGGCGAAAAATAGTTTGTCAAATTTCACATAATTGTTCAATCACAGTAACCGCTTGAGCTTCTAGCTATTTCTATAACTTGCTATATCGTGCATTGTTTTTGTTGTACGGTCAGAAATAAAAGAAACTGAACTGAAAATCAACGATGAATCAACTTAATAAAACTCAAATGTATCCACAAGTCCAACAAACGTTTCCAAAGGTGTGTCAACAAAAAAATTTTGAGAACCACTGAATTACTCCGAAATTTCATTGGATAACAACCAACTTTTGGTTTCAGTCTAGACACGAAGACCTTCTTGATTAAATGAGTGGAAGATAGCACAGCCATACTGCAAGCGCTACTACTGAGCATCTATGAGAATTTTTTTTTTTTTTTTTTTCTTTCACTTTTGTTATGGTTTAACGTGTAAAACATACGGTAGCCTAACCCAAATTTATCATATTACTGTGACATGCCACTACTACATCCCAGCTGGCGATAGCACAGCCATACTGCAAGCGCTACTGCTGAGCATCTATGAGAATTTTTTTTTTTTTTTTATTCACTTTTGTTATGGTTTAACGTGTAAAACATATGGTAGCCTAACCCAAATTTATCATATTACTGTGACATGCCACTACTACATCCCAGCTGGCGATGCCTGTCATTTTTGCATTAATTCAACGTTTGCTAACGTTGGATCAGTGTGGAGGTGACGAGTTTAGCTGACTGGGGTCTAAAATTATCGCTTTATCAACGCAAGTTTTATGAAAGCACGCTTGATATCTTCAAGATATTACTTCCCTGGGTATGATTGAATTTCCGCAAGATGATGATGTTGTTTTTTGCTAGTTTGTTTTATTTGTTTTTGTCATTGTTTTCATGTCGTCAAGTTATAGCCTATCTATTTTGTGAGTCGTGCAAGGCCTGGTGCGTTGCGCTTGAAATGGCTTTGCCCGTGGTAGGATTTCTTTGTGGGGTTTTCTTTGCCTGCCTTGCTCTTCTTTGCTATGAGCTAAACGCATCAAGACGTGTTCCCCTTACGACCATCAGCACTCTTGATAACGCACCATGGCCGATCTTCATAGCAACTGTCCATACAAATCTTAAATATATCAGCTAAAGCTATGTGGGCTAATAAAGCTATAGCCTAACTATATGTTGTTTGATTGTTTTTTGTTTTTTTGTAACATTTTCTTTTTTTATTTTCCCTTTATATCTTAAATTTTTCTGAAGGTGTTGCGACCGTGCCAAATTTCTTTCAAATCAATAACTTACTTCGGTCTCAAGCACGTTTTAACGTTCGCGTTTTGTCGCTTCTACCCTTTTCTCGACCTTTGCTATGTTGACGTGTATTGTTTTGATATGATGGTCAGAAATAAAAACAACTGAACTGAACTGAGTGGTGCCTTTCCAGTTAAAGAACGCAGAGCAGATCATCAGCTGCACACGGAAGCTACTTGGAATCATTACGTTTTTTGTCTTTAATCGATTAAAATCTTGTGAGCGAATATCGTGAAGCGTAAGACGTGAACACAGGGAGCTGTTTGACGAGCCCCATATTTTATACCATTCAAACTTATTTTGGTAAGATGTGTTTTATGTAGTGCCACATCCATCGCAGAAAAAACGACAGCACCAGCGCTTTTGAAGACCAAAAGCTTCAGAGCAGTAACAAAGACACAGATGAACCAAGTGGTTTTACACTCAACAAGCAAAGACCCAATTATTTCAAAAAGTTTAAAATGCATGGGTATCAAGGTATGGGAGAATTTACCACCAAATATTGAGAAAAAAACATGGTCAAATGCTACAAACTGTTTAGCAAAACCTGCAAAAAACACTTCTTCAGTAAGCAAGAGCTGTAGAAGCGACAATCATCACCTGATTTTATCTTCAACATCATTAGTATTTCTTTTTTGCATTTCATGCATACATATTCGTTTTTTCACTGTGTTAATTTTCCATTTTAAAAACGCAATACTTGCATTCGTATGTATGTTTGAATGAGAGAGTGCAGACTCGACGACCTCCTTCACCTTCATAGGGCTACGGTCTTTCGCACTCTCTCATTGTATACACACTGAAGGTGTTTTATTATGTTATGTACGTTTAGTTTCGCATCCAAACAAAAACAAATGAACATCCATCCTTATCACCCTGAGTCCATTTCACTCGGTGCATGTTGGATAAGAACGAGAATTAGTGCCATTTCTATGAGGTCTTTGATGTGACAACAGGATATCGAACCCAGTCTACCTCATCTGAAGCGGGGTCCTACCTACTCAGCCGGGTATATGTTCTTAAATGGAAACAGTTTGAATAATAAGAATAGGAGTGACGCACGCAGTAGCGTTGACAGGGGTGTCCAGGGGGTACCATTGGACCCGGCATCATTTTAGGGGCCTGTAACCTTTCCAAGGGGGCCTGGAAACTTGAAGAAACCATTCGTTGGATATGGGACATTTTTCTTAAAAATATCTTGATTTCGGGCACGAGAATCGCACTGGCACCGGGCCCAAATTATCTTCTCTAATAACTTACTTCGGTCACACGCACGTTTTAACGTTCGCGTTTTGTCGTTTCTACCATTTTCTCGACCTTTGCTATGCTGACGTGTATTGTTTTTGCTGTGATGGTCAGAAATAAAAACAACTGAACTGAACTCTCGCCGGCCCTGGGCGTACGCATAAGGCTTTGTTGTATCTTCTTGAATTACAACAAACGACATCACCTTGTAATTTTTTTTTCAAGGTGGAATTTCGAAAAAAGTTCTTACATTCCAATGACAGGGATCGACCATACAAACTTCCTACTACAGCTCTGCAATAAGTGCCAGAGCAAAACAAACATAAAGGGATGATTGGTTGGGTAGCCAGCAAGTCGTGTAACAAACAACACGGCTACTTGAGTAACAAAGCCATTGTAATCATGATCATTTGACCAGGAGAAGCGATACATTCAATGAAGCAAAAAAAATCTGTCTTCAGAACCAGCTCGGATATTCAGCACTGACCAAGAGGTGCATTTGCACAAATAGTGTCAACTTTTATTGGATTTTGAAATTATTGTTCAAAGTTAAACCATAGGCATACGAAGAGGCGTTAAGTTAAATTCGAAAAAGCAAATTTCAGATGAGAACAAATTATTTTTCATTGAGATATGACCCAGCTAACACCATTGGTCCTCACTGCATTGTCGCAACGTCTGCAGACGTTGAATCAATGCAAAAACACTAATTCTCCCAGCTGGGGCGTTTAAAGTAGCACCTAAACAGTAAGTTAATTGTCACTTATACATCACTTCAACGTTCGGCGACATTCAAAATCAACATTAAATAAAACTGTACATTTGTTCACGAAGAAAAAATAACATAACTCTACAAAAATAGAGGTTTGCTAATACTTCGACGAGTTACTTTGAGAGCAAAATTGGTCATTTTTACGTTGAATCAATGTAAAAACGAGGGATTTTGTTGTCTGGGTAAGAACGTAAACAAACATTCTAAAATTTCAGCAACGTTAAATCGACACAAAAGTACGTAAATTTTTCAAGTACAACAGACGACTCAGGTCCTGTTCAAACACTTTGGGGCAATATTCGTGCTTTTCTTCATCACCCTCCATCCATTTCCCACATATGACGTTTTCGTCAACTTATGTGACGCAATTCTGACATCACATACTACTAAGACGTCATGTGGTATTTGAACAGACTCTTGCCTCCCTTTTACATGCGCACATTTGAGGTCGGTGCTCTGCGTTCTGATTTCCAAACGTAACTTTTCGTGGTGTATGAAGTAAATAATTTGAGGTCGTTCAGGAAGTTTGAATGGCCAAAGATACAAAACTTAAGTTTTTTTAAATTTCTGTCTCAAAAGTTTTGAGACGAACCCTTGCTCTGTCAGCAAATCAACCGTTTTTTAGATTGATTCAACGTCTGCGGACATTTGAATGGTTGATTTGCTGTCTGAGACGCATGTTAATGAATGGATACTTCTGATGTAACAATGCAAAACAATGGATCAATAACAGTATTTGTTTTGAAACAATAATACAATCAACGTCATAATACCGATGGAACAGGCGACCGCTTTGCATGGAAGGGTTTCTTTGGGTTGGGCCTCAAACACATGACCAGCAAACAAACGGTGCTGAATGACATGAAGCACAGGTTAACTACATCGCTAAGTTTTCATATTTGGTACTGTTGCAATGACTTAGGCAAGCTAAACTATGGTGTACAACTGTACCAAGCTTTCCTTATTTCATTACTTCTATAACTTTTCACTTCATACCCAAAAACCGTATCAAACAACGCCTGTATGAGTGTATAGTGTATAGCATACGTTCAATCATCGTAAACAAGACTGATTTGCTGGCTTGGTAAACATCGTCAAAACCACTTCCACAAACATCACATTATCATTTCCAAATTCGATCGTGTCGAATTATTACGGGTCAATGCATCAAGAATGAAACTTACACGGCGATCACGTAAATATTTCAAACTTTGGGTGTTTATGGCTGTTTGGTAACAATAATGACAACATTACATTTGCTTAGTAAGATTTGGCAATACAAGAAGAATGAAATTCATTTGGACAATGCGCAACTACCACTTGCATTTCGATAGTTGGATATACTTTGGATCTGCTAAACTTACTAGCGGAAAGTTTTCAAAATAACATATTTCACAACATTTTTAATGTGGTTCTAAGATCTTCACTAATTTAAGTTTCCAACTTCTACGAGTAAATGCTGCAAATGCAACAGACTCTACTTATTGCACGCCCATGGAAGCCATGCCGCTACCTAACAAAGCTTGCAAAAGAGTAATTTTTATTCACAGGAGATGTACATTTGTATATTACCGGTTTACAACAGTTCCTTGTTTCATGACGTCTAAAAACGTTGAAATAATGTAAAAAAATGGCAGCTATTTTACCAAAGCATTGGGCAACTATGGTTGAAAATGCTTTGCCCGGGAGCAGTGCATCTTTAACTTTGGCTGACCCAATAGATTGTTCGAGATTTAAAACAAACGTTTACATCGGGATGAGAAAATCAATCCTTTTATGAAGTGATAGAACGTTGTCAGACGTTAAATCAATGTAAAAAAAACACTAATTTATAGCCTAGGATGCCATCGGAGACAGCTGACCACGCGACACATGTGCCACCACGCGGAAGAAAGCACCGATGCTACATTATGACGTCACACGAAAGGCTGACACGGATGGGGCACAGGATTCATGATGGATAATATTTATGCAGTTCGCTGGCGTAAGTTAAAGTGACGTAAAATGTAAAAACATGGCACAAAACATTTGTTCGAACCAGGATACAAGCATACACCTATGGATCATGGTTCGGCCGTGAGTTTACTAAATCTGTTACACTTCGAACATAAACGTCAGTATTTTTCTAAGATTAAAGGACGATTTTTTCCGGTTGAAAAACTGCTAGAAGAAATTCCCATTCATACAGTTACGCCTCAGATGACGATCAAACAGCATCCTGAAAACTTCGCTGGCTTGAAGCAGCAATGGCTGCTTGCCACTTAACAGCAAACAAAAGCGATATTGCAAGAGCCCTGTAAAGCGATACTACGTGGAGTGAATATTTAGAATAATCTACAAGCATGGCTGAATAAGATGCGTCTGGCTCACAATACGCCGAGTGGTCGACCACACCATTGGGCTACAAGTAAGTTCACGATGACGTGTATGCGATCATGCGCGACGGGTTAAAGGTCGACAGAAAGCAAAGATTTGCGTGTGACGAGGCCAAGAAAAGACTTGTCGTACTATGCAGCCTATGTTGTTTCCCTGCTGTTGTTTCCGACAAGGATTGTCCATTGGGTCTTTGACATAAAAAATTAAGCTTTTATGAAGATGAAGAACCTTTCAGTGAAAAGAAAGGTATAGCAAAAAAATGCAAAGGGTACGTTTCATCTTAATAACTTTATTAACATCTAAGCAAAAGAAGCCCTTAGATATACACGCCATACCTGTATGCGGCCACATTTACAAGTACAATAACAATTTTGGAAACGTAGCTCGCTACAACTGTCGTCATCGAAAACTGTGACAATTCACAATGTAAAATAACGAAGTGTTAGAGCAAATATTTAAAATACTTTATCATTGCGTGAGGATTTGATTCGGTTTTAGTAAAAAAAAATCTCGGCTGTGTCGTCAAGAGCAAGATGAACCGAAAAAGGAGGAGACACCGGAAGCTAACCAAATCCACCCAGCAAAGTTTTTATATCGTCGTAACGCTTCAAGACTGGCTGCTCTCCAGTAGCCTCTCGGCGTAGTCCGACATGATCAAGAGGGGTGGTAAACGGATAAACCCACGGTGAACGTCCAACGATGTTGAAACAATCTAAAAGCGGATACATTTGCTGGTTGGAAAAGTATCGGATCTTTTGGTGATTGCACTGAAGTTGCAGCTACGGAATGTCTAACGACTCACGACAACCAGGTTCTCTGAAACATCTCAGATCAGTATAACTGCTGTGAGGAAAGTAATTGTCAAGCAGCTGATGGTGTTCTAATATAAGGGAAAAACGAAGAAGAATAGACAATTGAAAACAAACGCATGGCGTCAAAACTGTCAGAAACGCTACCAATGCACGTTGAAACTGCGGCACGTAATCAAATAGCTTGACGCGCGTTCCTCAAAAAGAAAGGAATTGGAAAGATTTTTTATTTCGAGAGCTTTTGAATGTGAAACTTTTGACTACAAGTTTAAAGACTTTCAATTCTAATTTTATGAAAATGTGATTTGAACGTATTCGGAAATGCTCACTTCATACACTCCTGCGTCTAGGTGCAAGCACAGGAAAACCAGCACAACCAACACCGCCTTGAAAGAACAAAACAATTGTTTAAACTTTTTTCTTGCGCTTGAATAAACTTCCAAAATTCGATCGTTTTTTTGTTGATTTTCGATTATTTTCTTCAGATTCAGTAGAATTTGGAGGAAGTTTGAAAGTTTTTCCTTCGGCCAGTGTCGAATTTTCGACCTTAGGCTTAGAGAACATGTCTGGTAGAGAGTGACTGCTGATGGACTTTCTTGCAGGTAAAGGCAAGGAGTCAACGTCATTCGAACCCAAAGAAATGGTTCTTCCAGGAGAATTCTCCCTCCTCAATTCTTTAAGAGCCTGTGTGACTTCGATCGTGCAAGATCGAACCGAATCGTTGCTTCGGTTAAACTTCGGAGAAGATCGCCTTCTCGGTAGTGTTCGGATTTTTTCGGAATCCGAATGTTCCTCAGCTTCGGGAATGGGTGATGGCGACTTGTGGTTTGATGACGTTTTCACGGTGAGCATAGTGGAAGAGTTTGATCTGAAAAAGAATTTGAAACTTGTGCTTATTTTTCGTTTGAAGAGTTTGGTTAAAAATATTTCAAATGATCATGTTTGTAAACTACAGTGCGTATCGTAACAGCGTGGACGTCGCTACGTCCATGGTTAGATAATAATTAGAGATACAACACAAACTGATAGTCAGACAAAACAAAATCATATTCGATTGAGCCTCTTGCTTAGTTGAACTTGCAGCATCTTTTTCAGCTCTCTCTTGCGCAACCACAAAAGCATTATTACGTTGATTCAACGTCATAAAAATGTGAACATAGCAACACCAACATCCATAACTACATGATAAGGACAAGCGTTTTGAAGCAAAAAGTTAGTCAACTTAACTGTACACATTTTTAGTTACATTCGATTATCTCAAACAATGCATCGGTTTTTGAGTCGCATAGTTTCAGGGGTGTCCAATCAGAGGATGACGCAGCACACTGCGAAACAATTGAGAGCAGCGGTTCTTACAGTGTTGTGTAGCAAAGCAACAACGTGAAGACATTTTGTAACACGAAACGGACAAAATTATTTTCGCATAAAGCTCCAAATGAAACGTTTGGCAAATACCCGTTCACTGATTGAGCAATTCTCAACAACAACAACCAACTAATCACAATTAAGATGTTTCGTTGATGACAACACCCACACATTGCTGCTTGAAGTGCAGCTGTCAAAACAACATGCTCATTCCATGGTGTTTCCAATTTCCATTCCAATTTAACCATCCGCATGATGGCAGTATAGCGATGCAACATGGCAAAATGAACCTATTTTTATATTTGAAAAAAGTTTTATAATATCTGAAGAAAGTTTTTTTTTTTTAAACAAAAAGAAACCAAATTAAACGAAAAGCTGGAACACCACCATGACAGCATGCTACTAACCGACGATGGGACACACTGGACCACGGCTTCATGTAGCTGATGCTGTGTGATAAACATTGTAAGGTCAAAACTTTCCGCAATAATATTACTTGAACAAGCAGGATCAGCAGGCATAGCCACTTCACTGTGAAGCACGAAAGCTGACTAGCTCACGCAGCCAAGTTAGGATATAAAATGAACTTGTGTAATAACTTTTGTTGGTAACAAAATATAAATTCCTTTTTACTACCAGGCACTTCTCATTGAAGTATATTAGAGCTGCCTGAGTTTCGCACAAGCCTTCAAGCTGCATTATATTGGTTAGCAAAAGTATCATAATTAGATGAGCTAGCGATCGGCAGCAGGAAAACATTTTTTGAATGCAAACCGCAACAGCTATAAATAATCACTAGAACGAGTAGCGATGCTACAATCCCACACCAGACAACAAAATCTGTCATTTTTACATTGATTTAACGTCTGCAGACGTTGAATCAATGTAAATATGATTGATTTTGCTGCCTGGGACATAGCAAAAATCTACCATTTTGTGTCGATTCAATGTCATCAGATGTTGAATGCACCCAAAAAAAAAACATAATTTGCTACATAGACGGAGCGTGCGTTTAGCTTCATGAGCTTGCAAACAGACTTGATGTCGCTTTCGAAAGTCGAAACCTCTGCACTGCAGTGAATTGCGCGGAACTTGAAGTGAAAATGAACTTGAAGTCTCGGCCCGAGGTAACCACTAACCAACGCAACAAGGGCTGGTACAAACCGCATTGCGCACACGCGGCATAATCAACGCAGTAACGGACTCACGCAAACTGATTGGCGCACACACGACCGTTGCCATAGAAACCCGATCAAAGGCGGAATATGCGCATCTTTTGATTCATCTGCAACGCGAAAACGGGCGTTTTACAGCGGTCAGTCATAAGTTGCGATATTGTAGTGAAAAAGGAGCAATGTCAAGTCGAAAACTTAATCAAACGTCTCTCCGTAACTATTTTTCAAGGGCTGCTTACGGATGTCAGCAACTTTTAAATTTATTCAAGGTGACGTGCTGTTGAATTGATGTAAACATGAATGATTTTACTTTCCACAGGTATATTTTCAAGCGTATGATCAAGTTAGTATTTGCATTCCATTTTCAAAACATTGTCATTCCATTTACAGTATACCTTTTAGTAAACCTTTTCGTCTCTTGTTTCATGCTAATAAATCTAGTTCGTTGCTAAACTTTATGTTGTGCCTAGCTTAAAAGAGTTGCAGTTCATCAACCGCTAGCTAACGCAGACGCATGTCATGTGTTTGCTTAACCGAAGTGGTCGAGTTTTGTTTATAATAATTAACATGCCTGAAGGTGGACACGAATATTGGCTTCCTTGCCTTCCCGTCCACTTAATCTAAATCTTCAACCACCGGGTGAAAGCCTGGATACGACAAACAAAACGGTAGGTCGAACGTAGCGATAACTCCGAGTGTGGCAATAAAAGCAATCCTAGTGTGGCGGCATGTCGGCATAATTACGTCATCCATCTGCGTGACATTTGCTGAATTTACGTTGCTTCTGATGAAACACGCTTTCGCCCCCACGGCCAAAAAAATAGCTAGGCGCCTATGAAAATGACTGTTGGACACATCACTTTCAAGTCATTCTTTTTAACTTAAACAATAAAATTGTTTCCACACTGAGTACAATAGTACATGCACTTCAATCGAAATAATTAGGGACAGACGCCTTGACAAAAAACAACGCTCAAGTTAGACATGCAATCAGGAATCCAAATGACAAGTGTTGTAACCCCCTGCTCTAATGCTTTACAATTACAAATGAAGCTTAGGTTGCCCAATACAGCCAATCTAAATAACAAGGAAGAGTTTGAAAAGATGTTCACTTTTCGAAAACTAAACTGTCATCATCAGTGCTACAAATGACATAAATGTCATTACTGTCATTGTGCTATAAACGACATAATTGACATTTATGTCATTTATAGCACTGATAATGAAAACAGTTCAGTTTTCGAAACGTTTGCTGAACATTATGGGCTCTTGATTTCTTCACTAGATTAAACCATTTTGCTCCTTTAGGTTCAACTATTGTGCTCCTATATCTACTTTGTTTCCTTGATGCTCAAAAGAAAATAGATAGCTCAAAAGAAAATAGATGAACACTCAAAAACTTTTTCGTTGTGTCGTCAAACCACAAGCTGAGAAATAACTGGGAAACAGATGGGAAGCCCACCTGTTTGAATGAATGGGACCATTGTCGGTTCTACAGAGTGATGTCACTGAGAGAACAATACAAGAACAAAGCCTCATCAACATCAAACTAAAATATGTTGCACAATCACAGGCTGCACTAACGCATATGTTTATTAACACTCACATCGGTTCACTTCGCCGGTGGTCATTATAATGGGAAGGATGCTGGGTAAAGGTGGGACAACTGCGTAAAGACTTCATCCCCTTGCTTGACTCGGTATCAGAGTCTTCAAATGAAGGATCTGGATAATACGTGATCAATGATGTTGATTATTATTGTTAAATTAATCCTTAAATCCAATACAATTGTCCATCCACACATACAACAGAAGAATTGAATACTTGCATTAGAATATCCAGTAGAAGTTTTGAGTTGAGGATTTGAGGCAGGTGCGGTTCATTCACACACTTTATCGATACAAAAGCAAGCAAATGGAGAGAAAGTGATAACGAGAATCGAAAACTAACCTGTTCACAAACTCACCTTTCATGTGTAACCCGTCCGTACTGTCGTTAAGAGTGCCTTTGCCTGCAAAAAAAATATGTCAATAAACGATATTAGTTGAATTTTATGTGCAACCCGTCATGATGTACGTTTTAATGCCTGCTATGATAGTCTGGAAACTTAGTAAAGACCATAAATAAAAACCCTTCATGACAATAAATGCCCCAACGAGGTCTCCATAGGCACGGTTGATCTTGGGGAGCACCTCATTGTGGTAACAATAGTGAGTCGAGCTCTGCAACAACTGAAATCTTCTTGTGAGAAACTTAGCTCTTAAACGAAGGTATTTTTTCAGCATAGAAACAAGATTTTCTTCTCAGAAGTTAAACACTTTCCCACTCAACATTAGTAGCTCCTAATCAAAGAGATTTTTCTGCATGAAAACAAAAACCCCTTCTTAAAATTAAAGAATTTCGCACTCACCATTAGAATAGTCGTGATCAATTTTGTTCTTCAACATTGTGACATCATTTGCAATCATCTTCTGCTTTAAGCTATGTGCCTTCCTATTGTTGTTCTCATGATTCACAGATCGACCGGATATGAAGTTAGCTTTGCAAATCTTTTCTAACTCCAACCAACGCTTCTTGTAATCATGGTTATCTTGTTGTACTTCGCGTAGAAATTCTCTGTAAAATTAAATATTTTTAGGTTGTACTCTTCCAAGATAGTATTCTTTGTCAACTAGAATCTACGCACACGAAAAATTAAGTTCAATCATCATGATTACTTATTCAAACAACACTTCGATAAGCAGAAACTTCACTTTGTCTGTTTCGGTGACCTGAAGGGGCCATTAATCCAAAGTCTTTTACAAGCATGCGAAACAGTCAAGATCAGGCTTCCATAGGCTACACTTTCTTTATTTAGGAATAAGGATTTTCACTATGCCTTGCGCTAGTCGTAAAAATATAAGCCATTGAAGCAGAGGGTTTATCCTTCTACCCGAGTATTGGCGATGTTTTCCAGACTACATAGAGAGATGCTACGGAAGAGCAGGGGACCTCAAGCCTCGTAATTCACAACAAACAGACCTTCTGCTGCTTTTTGGTAGACCGAAGATAGTACAATGGTTGATGATATGGTATGTGATCTGTTTCTCAGAACAACGCCCAAAAGAAAGTTAACACCGACCCGTCAAAACCACTTCATAAACTGGTTTAGTCTTTGCTGGAACTTGTTTAGAAACTTACTTAGTAACTTGCACTTCCAGGTCGAAGGTGTCCACTTGTCTACTATGCACTAGCTGAACCGATGTGAATATAGAGCTCTTCTTCTTCATTTTCAAAAACTAAACAAAAATGATTAAAAGATTAATTTTTTAAAGTTTAAAACTGAATGCTTTTTACATTCATAGCCATACGCACAGTAGTTTTAGGCCAACCAACAAGTACTGGGCCCAGTTAAAGTCATTCAAGAATTGTTTGCCGTATCCAAGATTATGCCTGATGGTTAAAGATTTAGATTAAGTAGATGGAAGGTCAAAGTAGCCAATCTTCAACCATGCCTATTAAGTACCCTGCCAAAGACATGGCCGCTTTCTCTTGAACGGTGTCGAACCGGCGCCATTTCGAGTGCCTGGCCAAGGTTCCCACCGCTCGGCTATGCAACCGACATAGCTTCGAAATTCATTCTCTTGTCACTGATGACTAAACAGGACGTGACGTAAATTCGCTACTGTGTCGTAGCTGGATATCAAAGTCAAAGCAGCCATCATAGAAAACACTTCATCACCATACCATAAAAATACAATTACATAGAATTATGCCGGAACTGTCTCAAGTTCAAACAAACAGTTAATTGCGCAGACTGTGAGACTTCCTCATGTTTACGTCGTTTCCAGGCAACACAGACAGATTGTTATGCAACAATGTAACCTGGTTTGACATTTACAAAACATAACCTTTTGTCACAATAGTCTTCAAACGAAACAGCCAATCAACAATAACGTTAATGCAATAAAAATTACACGATATTGTTTCTATGTGATACGACTCAGCGTAACATGTAACTAATAAGCGTAGGATCAAAATATATCGAACTAGAGATAGTTTTTTTTTTTTCGGAAACGTGATAACAGTTTCATGTGTAGTACTAAGCCATCGCTCCATGCAGTAATTGCGCAGGTTTAGGGAAGGACTCCAAAGAATATGGCAAGAAGGCACAAACGAACTTGATTGACATCTCACCCATTGATATCACATCGATTAAAAACAAAATTAAAAGCTGTCTCTTAGCAAAATATTGACCATTTCATTTTAGCTTCTATTTTTAGTGATCAAAGAATATCACCAGAGCTTAGCACGATAAATCTTGTTTTTAGCATTTTGACAACAAATTAATATACGTAGTGTCATATACAATAAATACTGTTAAAGTGCTCAATGCCAAGCAAAAAAGCCAAGCAGAGTTAATTACATCAAGTGCAGTTACTAGTCTCTAAAAACCTTTACAGGCTGTTTCACCATTATTGGGATCATCAAAAGATTGCTATTCTGGTCATTTTCGCAGGCTTTATTTGAATAAGAACCTTCTGATGATCCCAATCTGGGTGAAACAGTCTGTTAAGATTTTTAGAGACTAGCAACTGCATTTGATGTACGTAGTATCATATGTAGCCTACAGTAAAACTCGCATACTGAAGAAGGTTTTCAACGACAAACGCTAGCCCAGACACTAAGGTTAAGAGTGAAATTTATGCTTTTTGTTATTTCGCGATATTTTTTGCAGACTATTCCAATCAAACAGGTCAAAAATAAACCGAATCAACGACCAGACCAACCGTCTCGATCAGTACAGTAGAAATATCTTCAAAACTCTATCCGATGATGATAAATATATGCAAAATCAAAAACCAAATCGCTCCTTACCTGGCTTTTAGCCTGTTCCACCTTCTTTTGTGCCTGCGCCCGCTTCGCTTCGTGCAGCTTCGTTTCAACTTTGTGTGTATTCTGAAACAAACGAAAATGATCAAAAGTTGTCGGTGCTGCAGAATGTAAGCCTCGTTCAAGCCACACGAAACCACAACTCAAACACAAAACAAAGCTCAAAGAGAGCAATGTTTATCAGGTGGTTATTGAAGAACATCGCTCCTCTCTACCTAGGGTATAATAAATTGGGTGGACGTACTTGCTGAAGTAAGGCAGCCGAGAGAAAAGAACTGGCCACCCTACTCTCGTCAGTCCCCAAGACTTAGTATAATGAGAACTTCATTTAATCGCCTTCTGTTGTATAAACCTCTGAAAGCAACAGATTTACTAAGATATCCAACTAACATGAACACCAGCAAGAAGTTATGGCAACTTCTCACCTTCAGGCAAGTGATCAGCCTCCCTGGGGGAATCCACTGTCTTATACTCAGTCTCTCTTCTGCTTGTTCCAGAAGATTCCTTGTGTCCGCCAACTCCTCCATGACCTCTTGCAATCTTGTTTTAAGCTCTGATTCGGAGAGGAGAGAGGAATGGGAAGAGTTCAGCTGAAAAAGACAATGTTTCAAGAAAAAAAAAACAGAAAAGATTTTTTCTTTGAAAGTTTCACTGCACTGCAGACAAATAAATATTAATGTCAGGTGAGATAAAGTAGGAAGGGCAATGAGATGTTTGCAATTATAGCACGTGCTGACGGTACGTTGATAGCTTGTATCGCGTGGAGTCTGCAAATGAAATATATCACAAATTTCGCATGCCAGAGTCACAATTTTTCTGGTGAGGACAAAACCGTCAGGACATGCTGCCAAACGACAAGTTACACAAGCCACACGAATATTAAATCACCTCTTCACAGCGAAATAATAAGAGGTGCACATAAAAGATCAGCACAAACCAGGCAAGTTATAAAACAAAACCAAACAGGTAGTGGAACTTTGATAGCGATGTGGCTTCGACCATTTGGATATTCATAAATTTCTGAACCCTTTTGTTAAGACGCGCGTCATACTAGGGCTGCGAATGTACGTTGAAGAGATATAAACGTCGAAACGACACACAGAATGATTAAGAGCGATTTTGAATCCTTTTAAAGCGATAAGAGAATGCATACAAATATTTTCATAAGAAATGAAGAAAAAAGTGGCGCTGGAGTGCAATTGTCTTATCGCAACCTTATCAAATAATGGCTAGTTTCGAAAGCTTATATTTTTACATTGCTTCAATGCCAGGAGATAGTAAACCAACCACCATAGAATAGAATTCGGTCAGCTATGAAAAAAGTCTCGTCACATCTGTGACGTCAGAAGAATCGAGGTACCGATAAATATTAAGTAAACCTTAAAATAAACTGATGCTTCCGTTTGCGGACAGATTTTGTTTATTGTGCAACCGGAAGATCGCGATAAGATGTCGTCACGAACGCTTGAAAAGCAGAGTAGGGTGGATTGGATACTAGCAATTCCATGTACACTGTACAGTGTACACTGTACACCGCACATTTATCAGTTATTAAACAAAGACATTACGTTCGATTACATTTGCATAATGTTCACAACATAATTATTAACATTTTTTTGGAAAAAATAAACGTATCCTACATTGAGTGACAATGTTAGTTTGGGTTACCAGCAAAACGTGTATCCTATACTTTTGCAAAGGTTCTTTTTCAGAAGGACAGGAAGTCTTTTAAAACAAAGGGATGTTTTGTTTGGATTGGAAATAAATCAAAATCAATAAATGGAAGCGGATCAGACATTAACCGGACCAAATAGTCAAGTTCAACGAATCGATTCTGTCTGGCGCTGAAAAACGTATTTGCCAACCCAGCTTCTTAAAAAATTTGCCCTTTTTACATTGAGTCAACGTCAACAGACTCAGGTAGAGCGAAAAGACTTTTCAGATGCGTGTAGTATCCCTTAACAAAATAAGATAACATCTCTGATTGCTATACTGGAAAAAATGGCAAGTATGACAAAGCGACTTAGTTGAAAAAAAGCATTGGAAAAATTGATTAAAAAATGAGTCATGATGGTAAGAGGACCACGAGGAACATCATGGGAGAAGAATAGTAAAACATCAAGCAAGTCACCATCAAGATACAGCCTGGCATCACTGCTGCGACTGATAGTTTCCTGTTTGATGGTGAGGTTTGAAACAGCATTCGTTATTGCAACATGTCTTTGTAGAACACACCGAAGCAAACAACTGGTTTTATGGTTTGTTTGAAAAGTCATGTAAGTGGTAACACATTCACCGTAGGACGAGCGTTTAAGACTTAATCACACTCAAACAATTATTCATTTCCGTGCACAACACATTTATGAGCTAAAGATAAAAATTGTTTAAACGTAAACGGTGATAAAGATACACATATCTGGCAGCATCCATCTTTCCACAATCATCGTTTCGAAGGGCAGCTACTTTAAAAAGAAAAAATTCAGTCATTGCCACTGAAGCCTCGAACCAATCAACCAATCATAAGCTATGTTTTCCGTGACGTAAAAGAAGATGATACAAAGCAAATCAAGTGATGGATTCTCTGTCAGCTGGTTGGCTTAAGGGTTACTTAGGGCTAGCAAAATAAGGATAAAAGAAAACTACGAGCACTACCAGCAACCCGTATTTCACGATGTTGAAACAATGTACAAAGAACAAATTTTGCAAGAAGGATAGACAGACGGTAGAATGTTCCTGGTGCTAAAGACTTCGATGACGTCCGGAGTGTACATTTTGTGGGCAAAGATGTGACTCATTCGTGGCGAAGGTTGCTACCGTGCGTACCGGTTATAATACAGGCATCGCAAAAAGACATAAAATTAAAACACAAGATGAATAATACACAGTCGGTTGCAGTGACCAGAACGTTTCCACAACGCTCAAAGGGATAGTAGTTCGACAGCCACTAAAAAGACGAGATAATGAAAACACAAGAAACTTAATGCCATGCAGGATGGTGGAGGCAAAAATTGACTTTCTTTCATTCAGTTTACTCAAATCAAATCGTCAAACCTAGACATGCTAAACAAATTGCCATACTCATCATTACAGTGATACCAACGTCTGTAAGCCCAGTCTTAAATATTCCACGTAGTTGAAGAAAAACATTCTGTAGCACCTTGTGGTTTAGTCATATGAAGTTAGCCATTGTATAATTATGACATAGGCTTAGATGCATATCTCGATTTCATGCTTTGCTAGGATATCGCATATTTTACCTAGTATATATATTTTTCGTCACAGACGTGCTACTGACAAAACACAACCAGGTCTTCAACAGATACTTACCCCGTCTCTGGTTGAACTAGACTCGTTATTGCCTTCCCTATTGAGATCATTCTTCATCCTAGACACAACATAAGCACATGTTGACAATTCGTTTCACGATTCGATAAAGTAAAGTTAATTGGAATTAAGGGGATGTGGGGATTTTGTAAAGTTATTACGGTTGATGGAACGAAAATGAAAGACGCTTCGATCTCCCCTCAGACACATGGATATGTAGTGTACCACTGATGATCTCAAACAAAGGTAAAACTCGAGTTTGGCGTCTTCAATTTTCGTTCAACCGGGGTCTTAATACAGTTAATCGTTTATAAACATTTGTGAGACGCAACAAAAAGCAGAAAATTCGTATCAACCTAAACTTAATGTGTAAACGCGTCTTTCATGTGCTGACGTGAAGAAAATAACAATCCAATCACTGCTCTGTGAAAGTCGTTTCAACTAACTACGCTCAGGTTAGTGTGATGAAAATGTAATGGGCGAAACAACCTTTTGATCAATATGGCTTCACCGGAATCCCAGTGGCGATTACAGAAAGAACCGTTTGTTGATTGCTACTCTTTTAGACTGAAGGTCCTCTACAAAAATGCATGAATGAGCCCCCCGACATAACACCCAAGAAAAGGTGTTTTTAATTTAAAAAATTGAGGTGGAGTTTTAATAATAAAATTAAAGTTGTTATAGCCAGAGCTTTGGTCGAGAGTTCACTTTGTTGTATCACAGACATATAAAATTCAGCAACGTCATTGGGTTATTTTATTTTACGCAAAAACTACATAGACATAACATAACTTAACAAGTAAAAAAGTTCAAACGTTATAGCCGTTCCACAAATGAACTTCTCATCCGACCTACCAGGCGTCTTCTTCATCTAGCTTGTGCATGTCGGTTTGCAAACTGGTGAGCTTGTTTTGCATTGCTGCCATAGCGGTGGCCGCAGTACGCCGCACATGGACAGCGTAAGCGACACCACTCAGTGCCAAGCCAATGGAGATAGTGAGCAAGGCGTCCTTCAGCAGACTCGACTTCGCTGAAATCATAAAACCAAATTTTAGTGTAGGCTTAAAACAGTCAACAATAAAACAATAACATTACTTAAAGCATGCAAACACAAAAACATCTCATCTAGTAAAATCCGTCGGTTGACATCGATTTAACGTTCGAAGACTTTAAATTAATGGAACAAAATTTTTCTCGCTAGAATAGTGAATCTTCCTTAGATGAGCGTTCCTCCTTTAACCAGGAGTTGAACATCGTGATGTCAGTTGTGTTCATTGTCTAGCGGAGTAGATGCAAGGGTAAAGCTTTGACGAAAAAAACTCTGTCGCTGGGCCTGTGATGGCTGAAGAGCAGCCAACGTCAAAGAGTGAATACTTCAGTCTATAGTTTGGTATGGACTGGTCTCAAGCAAGGTACTTGGTTCAGAACATTCTGTTACTGATATTACATCCCGGAAAGGGGGGAAAATATAGTAAAGGTCCTTTGTCATACAATGTGTCTGCAAACACAACTAACACTTATAAAATAACAAGCTTTTTATATAAAATTAACCATTTTAAGCGTATTTAAATTGAAACTTATCAAATTTAATAACTGCTAATCACTTCAAACAATTATATATAAATTATACACTGTAGTGACTAGCTCGTGATCAACGAAGGCTACAGAGAAAAGAAAGTGGGAAGTTTAAAAGCAAGTGAGTGCTGAAGGCAGGAATTGCGAAGAACAGGCTTGTGCAAAGCAGCTGGTGTTAGGGCAGTCAACAATGAACACAAATCACATTCAAAATCAGGTGTTTTAATTACAAGTCTTCAATGAGAACGGATTAGTTGCACACAGATGCAAGATTCACTGTTAAAACACGTTCAAATCAGAGACTACCAACAGTCCAACATTCATTATGATTAATTAAAAGTGCGTTTTCCAGTGCCCAGACTACTGTAATGCTTGTCCAAAGTCCATCTGTAAGCATGTTGTCAACTGTCACGCGTCACAGCAAATGGAACAGTCCTTTTACATTGCCCTAACGTCTGCAGAAGTTAGGTCAAATTTAAACAAAACCACGTGCTCTTAGTGGGGGTCGAACTGAGAACCTTTGGAGGGTCGGTCTGACATTGCTGAGAAACAGTCCACAACGAATCTGCGTCAACCCAACTGCGCTTTGGGACTTGAAAACAAAAACTGAAAACCAACACGACGGCTGCCAATGGCAAAATAATGGTAGAAAAACATTTGTTAGTAAAAAATCCAAGTCTAAAATCACTATTCGAACAAAATCCAATCAAAGAACGTTATATTCAGAAATGGAACTTCATGCAACTTGAATGCTGTGCAATTTCCCTCATTCTATGTTTAAACAACCAGTTTATCATACAAAATTATCTTTAAAATTTAAAAATTGCAATTTAACAAGTTCTACTTTTTAAGTGACAACTTTAGCCCATGAGATCACAAATAACCAGGCTCAAAACAAAAATATTTTACATTGATTTAATTTCTGCAAACGTTTAATCTACAAAAAAGGATTGATTTGCTGATTGAGACATACGTACGATAACGTATCTTTTATAAAAAATATGCGGGTAATTAAAACCAAAAAAGAAGATACCGTACTGTCGTCGAGTCTCAAACCTCAAAAAAGCAAAAAGTGAAACAACATTGTCACACGAACATAACACAGACTTGGAATGTTGTCAATCTAACACAGCGATGTCATGTTGGATCAAGATGAAAGATTTCCAAAGTGACGATCCTCTTATAATAGCTGACACTTATGCACCTTTCAATATTGTAAATTGATTTTTAATCTGTATCGACCGTGGTTTAACCTTGTCATTTACACGAACGAGGAATTAACAAAGATGTGTTGATGGCATGCCACTGGTTGAGAAACATTTTGTTTCAGTTTTAAACAACTACCAGAGGAGGTACAATAGAAAAGACAACACTGTTTAAACATATGTTTTTGCGTTTGTGTTGAAATGTTAGCGTTTTCATGATCGTATCTACTTGTAGCTATGTGGTCTAACTTTAGCTCGTTACGGGTTCTATAGAGCTCAGTTTCAGTTCAAGCCTGCTGATGATGCTGGAAAACTTTCTCCAACTTGGGAAACCTTAAAGATTTTACTCATCTTTAGAACAAAACTAAAACGGTATTAAGAACTTTTTCAAGTTATTAACATACTGCTGGTTGACCGTAACAAAGAGCATATCACAAACTTTGCATTTGCATTCCTGATTAAAATTTGAAGTGAAATTTTGAAAACCAGTAAACTCGCTGTGTGTGTCAGTTCGTTGAAAAACAAGTAATTAAAATTAAAGCAAGCCTGTCACTTATAGCGACGTAACGAAAAAAGCACCCCAGTTAGTCAAAACTTCTATAAAAATCAAGACAAGGAGCGACATGGCCCGTTTCGGAGAATCCGATTCGAAGACGCCAATTCGGAGAAATCCCAGTTCGGAGAAATCCTTTATCGGAGAAAACCGATTCAGTGATTTCTTGAAAATCCAGGGACGCCATCTGTTCATTTCGAATTTGTAGGGATCATTTAGGTAGGCGTTTTTGTGTTTACATTTTCATGCGCATGCAAACGAGACAGACAGCAACGATTGTTTTATAGGTTAGGCAATTAATCAAACCAATATAATCGTTGATGTCACAGTGGTAGATCATGCTAATAATGTTGAGAGGAGAGGGGATTTGATACATCTGACAAAGACAAGTATTAGGCCTACAAGTTAATACTGTTAATTTATTACATTTTAAGAAAGCGATCGCCAGATTCGCCAGTGATGTATCGACCGTGATAATGATTCATGCGTAACAAGTATGCATATGAAACGCTGTTTGATAACTGCTTTTTTATTTTACTGAAACTTTAGTTGTGACTTTATTTGATTAACCTCTGCTCTATTATTAATCATGAAACACCGTTTGACAACTGTGTTTTTTTCTCGCTAAGACTTTAGTTGATTAACCTATATAATAAGCTAATTCATGTAAATAAACAGAGGCCGCCGTGGGATTTTAGAAATCTTCAAAAAATGCTTTCTCCGAATTGGGTTATCTCCGAATAGTGGCAGACCGGACAAGGAGTAACTGATGGTAGGCTGTGCACTTTTTTGTACAGTATTGTTTCTGTGCTTGGAAACGGCCAACCAATGTTACACAATCTTCACTATTGGGCCATCAATGGTCGAGAAAACGGATTACAGTTTGCTCTGTCAAGCGCATACAATGAAGAAAGAATTTGATGTTTGAAAGTGTAAATCACCGATTGATTGGCTACAATATTGTGGCAGTCCGCAAGCATACTCGTGTTTCCGCACATCTACTTTAGGCTATGCATTAAATAATTACGTTGCAACAAGCAGTTAAATTAACAACTGCAACATCATTATATAGAATGTTACATACAAAGGAGAAATATTAAAGTCATTGCATATTAAAGAAAAGGGATAAAAACAATTGCTGCGCGGAAACAATCGGCCACCCCCACTAGTGGGGAACAAACCGACGATGGATTATGATGAACCAAGACACTAAATTTTAACGTGAGCAATTCTAACTACAACTTTATTGGTGTTATAGCAAGGCAACATTAACCGGTAAGTGGATCTTACACTTTGGTGGACCAAATAGCACAAGTTCTGTAGCCCGTAGATATACTTTACGCTTATGAGCTTGTGACTGTATGCCTAGTTTCTTCAAGATTACAAAATCAGGATCAGCAAACCTGAAAAATTATAAAAGTATTATACAAAAAATGTGAACCAAAAAATCAAAAATAATATCCACCGACCTGACTCCAGACAACAATCAATCGTTTGGTTAAAAGTGCGTTTCTTGTTGTGAGAACAATACCCACTGTCAAAGAACAGAGGAAACCAAAGGACAAAAACACCTACAACTCTCTCGCAGGAAAGCAACGTAAAAAGCTTTCAGAAAATAATAAAACAAGTTTCAAGTGTAAGACAGAATTAAAAACGTGTGCTAAACCACAAAATAGAACATATTATAGCACAAATATCACCACAATTTCAATTTCTTTCACCATATGCACAATTTCATACCAAGAAACAACACAAAAGCAGTATGAAAAGAGTGAAAGCCTATGAAAGTTTCAGAAGTTTGAGAGAAGAAAGTAGCCTTCGGTTGTTTGAGAGCTCGTAACAACTGCCAACCTTTATAGCCACACAACACAACCTCCATTGCTTTCAACCAGAGCTTAAGTCGGTGCTCTTTGATGCCATCGACCAATGATAACACTAGTGTGCTGTTGCTGGCAAGGCTGAACATTTAAACGAAAACACGGAAAAGTTAAGACATCAATCTAATGCCAGTTATTCTACAATATGAGTTACATGATTCTACAATATGAGTTAAACATTAAATGTTTTTAAGCCATCGATCAGGTTTGGTGAGAAAAGGGTTCTTCGTGATATAGGCATATCTAAAATGTAATCAAAAGCATACCGGTAGCTCTTTCTTAGTAAGGCTTTTCTTGTAAAAACCTGTCACATGCACAGATAACAGCGACACACCGGCAACTTTATGAAGCATTGAACTTAATCGCACAAACCAACTTGTTTGCGAAGACTATTACGTGGATCAAGTGTTTGCATAGCAAGCATTTCACTTCTGGTCGGTCAACATACAAAAGTAGAACCATTCTCAACCAATTATAACAAAAGAAACTTACAATCTGGTACACGTGCATGACTGCATGTGTCAAGTGGCAGCGCCGTCTTAAACGACAGACTTTGTGAATATAGAAACGGCAACATCAAGAAGTGATGGTTCAACTTTTGAGGTGTGTGCTTGAGCTTGAGCAATGTATTTTAAGAACAGCTCTCCAATCTCCATTAAGCAGCACCCAGTAGGTGGAATAATTCACCGACAACACTTTTCACAGTGCCTGAGCCTGCGTCAGTTGTTCAAAGCTTCTACAAGTTTGCAAAGCTGCCAAGAGTTAGCTTCCGAAGATGCTTTCTCAAGCAAAACAACTTAGAAGTTAGCTTGATGAACCATACCTGCTGTAAGTGGAGCTTTGGATTCTGAAGCTAAATTAAATTGGGCAGATATGATAACACTAAAAAAACAGGTAACGTGCCGTATATTCCGAGTATTAACAGAACTTTAGAAGCATCAATTATTGCACTATGCCTGTGCCGCAAAATCGTAAATATTATTGCTATTATCACTACTCACATAGGCATAGCCGCACCAGAAATCCCATACAGCTTAAACTTATTTGCATACAGGGGAAGATCAACATCTCCAGACAACCAATCAGCCATCTCTGCAGCTGTCCAGTTGTGAACTGTAAAACAACTTGGATAAGCATCACATTATAGCAAAAGACCATAGCCTACAGCCAGGGTCCATTTCAAATCCATTTCACTTGCATATTATAATGATGTATAATATATGCACAATTTGCACATTGCACCTAGTCTATATGCCTTGTCCATATAAATGCAACTTTTTAACAACTAGATCTTTTACTTGACATGTATAATGGAAAAGCCAAGAAAAACTACTTTGCCTCTTTAAACAGACAGAAAGTTTCAAAAAGAATTCATATTGCATTGCTACATTTAATTAGGTTTGAGATATAAATTCGTTGATGCATGACCAGGGTTGGTGTGACAATAATTTCCAGCTTTTACCATATCGATCTTTAGAAAGTCACCAGCCCTCGTAGATTCATTTACTATTGCTATTTTTTAACAGCCCAAAAACGTAATTGCTGAAAACAAACCGCTTCAAAAAATTAGTTACCATAAATGTAATTCAATTTTGGTAAAGAGGTCACTTTCTTCAACCACAGACATATACAACCAAGCAACCACACGGCATTTAACATAATCGATTAAACTTGAATATTAAACTCGATTAAACTCGATACAGATAAATGTAATTGTACAAAAGTTAAATTTAATCTAAATAACCAAGTACTAGTTGTCCTTATCCATGCCCATTAGGTCATTACCAATTGTAGAGTTCTTCCAGTGGCTTAGATTTGGAAATTTTTTTTAATCATTTTTTATTCTATCTGATTTATGACATGTATTGTTGTATATGTAGGAGGCCGGCAGGCCGAAACGGTGTGCACTGTCTGCAGTTATGGAGCACTATACTGAAGGCACCTTGCAGTGCATTGCGCAAAGCTCTCTGCTTGCGTTTGAGCACTTTGGCAAGGTTGGCAATAGTACCATTTTTGGAGCTTAGGTTCCACAAATGCGAAAACGTCACACGGAAGTATATGTCTCCGTGACCATACCCAGTGTCCCTACTGCACTGAGGAGGCCGGAAGGCCGAAACGGTGTGCGCTGTCTGCAGTTAAGTGTATATAAATATAATTGTGTAAAGTTTACAGATAGTTATAACTGCAGCAGGAAAACTTTTATACTTGCTTAGAACAACTAAGTAAAAAAAGTTTATCTACATTTAGAAAACACATGACTTTTCTTTAAGCACATCACAAAATTAACAATATCACAACTTTCCAAATAACACAACAAATCTACAAACTATGTAATTGTCAACACTGGGTTCATGTCATCAGTAACAAAACAACTCCTCCAACTTTCAGACAAACTCCAACAAAAGTTTACGAACCTGCAGAACGCACCCAGCTTTCCCAGAACTCTTCTTCAGTGATTCTTCCATCTTTGTCCGTAGCGAAACCAGGCAAATTAGAACCACTCGAGTGAGTGAAGTCTTCTCGTCGAATGTACTAAGACAAGAAAATTAGTGACCAATGCACAGGGCAAAAACCAGTAAAAGTTGAATATCTGCAGTTTCTACAAGAAATGTTCAAGCTGGAGATTCTTGTCGTGCATACTATTTTTACCTATTGCACATTCCCAAGACTAAAAATTCAGAAACCAATTTTCCAAAACATATTAATTTAATAAAAGCATCATATTATTACCATAAACTACCAAATATTTATTAGTATCCATATTCCTTATTAGTAAATATTAATTAAGTATTCCACAAAATTAATTTAATGTTGATACCATACCTTTGCACCTTCACTCAATGACACATTCCCATCATCGTCATGATCCAATTCATCATGAAGTCCTTTCATAGATTTTCTTGCAATGCTGTCCACAAACTCAATATCTAAAAACGCAGTGTTTACTTACATTCTTGAATTATATAAATCTATGAATATTAATGCAACAATATCATTTATATCATCCTGTCACATGATGTGGAGAAATCAAAAGTTCCTTGTTCTCAAATGTTTTCCATACCCATTCCGGCTAACTTCACAGTAAGCCTACACACTGGATAACTCAATCTTTGGTTTAACTTAACACCTTTTTGAAGGTCTCCACAAAAACAATTGTTAAGTCATTTGAGCAGATAGACAGATTTACTAGCTGGACACTTGGACAGCACTGCTTTTTCTCACATTGTCAATCAACGTAGGCAGCATTTTTAAACTTTGTATCCTACAATCTCTTCATTTTGTCAATGTTTCTGTGGTATGCCGTTTTTCTGTTAAGCAGATAGTTTTCACCTGTTTCAGCTTCTTTTGTAGTCAGTTTTGCTGACTGGCAAAAAAACAGAAATACAACTAGTTATGATTTTTAACATCCAGTAGCGGCTTCGCCTGCATGTCACGAGAAGAATGCAAAAAAAAAAATTTTAATTAAATGCCTGGAGAACAGTATAATTCTGCACCCTCAATCAAATTTATCTATTTTAGTACAGTAGTATGGTAGCTTACACAATTAGGTACACAATTTTACCACCATCATGGGACCAAACTTTTCTATCACAAAAGAACAAGCTTACCAGTGAAATCAATATCTTGAAAGTTTTGAGGCACATCAACCTCACTGAGCACTGATGTTACATGGTGGGAGCACAGACAGAGCAAGTTGGAGAATTGCATTGCCACAATAGAAATAAGAGTAAGACGAATTTTGTTGACGGATATCTGTCTTGGTGGCTTCATTTTCCGATTTGTGGTGACAAAACAAGTGTTGGCAAATAACATTCCAATTGAGGAAGCAAATCCAGACACAAACAATATCAGTAAATGTCAAAGTGTCATCTTGTTTCACAAATCTTTTTAAAAATCAGCCACTGTGACAAACATTAGGAATCATGAATGCCAAAAACCTAAAGCAGAACAAAACAATAATTGTCACTACAGGGTCAAATATTAATTGTTCTGAAAAGTATTTGAATGACATGTCCAGCCACTTGTTAGATTGCATATACCCATTTATAATTGTTAAACTATATTATAATTACAGTATATTTATATACACAATACGATAAATGGTATTATATGTACAGTAGATGTATTGTATTATAATATATATATACAGGCCCGGATTTAGGGGGGGATTCTGAAGGCCAAATGTAGTACCTTCTGAACAAGCGTTCTGAACTGGTAGGTAAATGTTGTCATCGCAATAAATTCAAACTCAAGATACCGGTACTTCAAAATAACACAAATTTAATTTCTCCATTTGGATGTCTTCATTGAGAGAGCAAGTCTTTAGGCGCCGACAGTTAGGCAAGCACACTGTGGCGTCTGGATATTTAGGTGCTATTCCTAGTAAAGCCTGCAGATTGTATCAGCTTGGCAGGTAGGGCAATGCTTTTCACACAAAATGTTATATATTATACAATATATTGAACAAAAAAATATGTCATGGCTTCCGTGAGTGAAGCTGCTTAAACCGGCAATGCTTTTCACACAAAATGTTATATTGAACAGAAAAATATATTGTATTTTAATGAGAGTGTTCGGTATTTATTTGTTGTTAGTCCAGGTTTGTGTCGGCGAAAGTTTTATCAATAAAATATTCAAGTTTCCGAACATGACTGAGTTAACTTTTAGTTAAGTCAAATAATAACTACGCTAAACATCAGTAAAAAATATACCGTAGCCTATATTCAAGCGGGTGGTAGGCTGAGTGAAGAGTAACTTAGTTTTCCGTCAAAACCCTGATAAGGTTTAATAACGAGCAAAGTCGCACCATTATGCTTGCAACTTGTAGCCAGGGTTCACATGCCCTATACAGTATACAAGTGTATTCATGTAGTAGAGCATTGTCCCATACGTACTCGCCACACGACCAATCCATCCCGAGTAGAAGTAATTGCAAAAGATAACAGATTACCGGTAAGTAAAATACATCTGGCTGCAACCTGTGTTCAGGATGCATAGCAAATGTCCTGTGGAGACGTGCTAAAATCAAGAGTAGTAGAGCGTTGTCTCGCACCTCATCTCTACACGCGGATTAACAAAAAACATATTTTCCTGTTCATAATAACATTTTGTGTTAATAGCATTGCCCTACCTGCCAAGCTGATACAATCTGCAGACTTTACTAGGAATAGCACCTAAATGAACGGGCGCCACAGACAGTGCTCCGCACCTAAATATCCAGACGCCTCAGTGTGTGCGCCTACTTGACCGGCGCCTAACTGTCTGCGCCTAAGAGACGTGGACCCTTAATTGAGGCTTTCATGGCATCTAATAGTGAACCCTTTGTAATTCTGAGTTTTTTTTGCAGATTGAATTAAGGTTATAATGTCTAACATTTTTTCAGGTATTATCGATTCATTGCTTTTGCATATTTTCAGGATCTTCTGATGATCCTCCTTTTAGGATGAAACAGGTTGTATATATTATACGAGATCATATACCCTACTTCAACTATAATATTACCTTCATACAAAAAGTGATAGCCTATTCCTTTATAATATAGGACAAAAAATTTTGTAATGATAAAAAATGTTGTAATTTGTAAAATTCCACTTAAAAACATGTATATATGAAAGTTGATGCAGAGGTTTATGACAAAAATTGTTAAAGATGTTTTGGCTTGTTATTGAAGTTTATTCACACTCGGTGCAGGAATTAGTATACAGAAGTCAGATCACTGTAAACTAAAACTTTAATAAAAAAAATAGTGCAGCATAACAAGTAAAAATCATATACTAAAGTCTAAACCTCATACCTGAACACCAAAATGAAAGCTCAACTTGTGAGCCGCAATTCACAAATACATATAATAAACAAAACAATACAGTAAAATAACGTGCCACTTATCATGGCTAATCAGGCTGCTTAACTGCAAGACTGGAACATATGTTTGCTGCCTTCCTGTCATTTTTTGTTAACTTATTCAGATTGAGATTCTTTTTATTTGGTTTAGTAGTACAACATGTATACATCAATTTGGATGGTATGTCATGAGTAAATAAATCATATGAAAAAATACAATGGCTCAAATAAATTGATCAACATTTGTTAGCATAATGTCACGTTTCATGTAATACTGAAATAGAACACTTACACCAGTATCACTCTCCACCTGGGGGTTGATAATCTTCACAATAATGGGTGAGGCCCAAGGCCATATATGACTAAGTACAAGTCTACCTGGAATTATGACAACCTAGATACAAAGGCTTTACCAACATGTAAAGCAACAAAAATGACTGAAGGCGAATGTGATTATGATTTCTAACTCCAAGGTAAATGTACTTTACATGAGGTCAGATAAAAGTTCAGACTGTTGATAAAAGGCAAGAAAGAAACCCAATAGCACAAATAATCTGAACTATCATACCACAATGTCCACAAATGCTTGAAATATATACACTGAACAAAATTAACACACAACTAGGGATGTTCAATTTCGATTATTTGAATATTCGAAAATCGAAATTCAATTTATTTTCGATTTCCGAATTTCGATTTCGAATATCACAACTATTCACCAAACTGCAAAATGTGATTTTATTGAAAGAAACGACATGAAAATTTGCTAGAAAACGCGAACAAAAGCCATGAAAATTTGCGAAAAAATAACACAAAATAACATCTACAGCTCCAGAGTCCAGGCCCATGTTGGTGTTTATGAAAACAAGCTGAACGACATGGTCACCCGTCAGTCGGGATCTCAGCTTCGTGACGGTCAGGCCAGCTTTTGAAAACGATCGCTCCGCTGGAGCCGAGGTCGCTGGGATCCCAAACACTTCAAGTTCATTTCCACTGCCTTCAAGCGATTCACTGCCGCGACATTTCACTGCAGAGTGCAGAGGTTTCGACTCGAAAGCGACATCGAGTATGTTTGCGAGCGCATAAAGCTAAACGCACGCTCCGTCTACGTAGCAAATTATGTTGTTTTTGGGTGCATTCAACATCTGATTACATTGAATCGACACAAAATGGTAGATTTTTGCTATGTCCCAGGCAGCAAAATCAGTCATTATTACATTGATTCAACGTCTGCAGACATTATATCAATGTACAAATGATAGATTTTGTTGTCTGATGTTGGATTGTAGCACCGCAATTCGCAAATCGTTCTAGTGATTATTTATCGCGAAGCTGTTGCGGTTTGCATTCAAAAAGTGTTTTCCTGCTGCCGATCGCTAGTTCATCTATTGTTTTATGTATCAACACAGCATAAAAAGTTGCCCCCTCACAGTGGCCAGCCGGGGGGCAGAGGGGGCCTCGCCCCCTGAAAAAAATTTCGCCCCTCCTTGGCAAAATCTCAACATTCTCGGGCAACAGCTACAACCTACAATAATAATGATTTTGCCCATATAAATTTTTTCGGCCCCCCTAAAAAAAGTTGCCCCCTTGCTCTGCGGTATGGCTACCCCTTGCTCTGCGGTCTGGCTACGGCCCTGCTCCCACGGCTTAGGCGCCCAATGATTCGGTAAAAATGGATAAAACTGCGACAAAGCTCAGCCTACAGTTTCTGCTATTGCACAACCTAGCTATCTTCCATTCTTGAGAGAAATTTGTGAAATTTGGCATTAAAAATGCCAACCTGACATCCCTGGTGCAGGACTGGCCGTTGGACTCGCGAGAGCGTGTGATAGTCACGTGATCGACGATGCGCATGCGTCGTAGTCTTTTTTTGCTTGCAAAATGCGACAATACAGATTTTGCGCCACTTGCGTTACTTTCAACCGCGTTCAGCCGAAAATGTGGCTATAATTTCGAATATGTCCGATACGAAAAACGAATTTCGAATATCACCATAATCGAAATCAAAAATCGAAATTGAACACCCCTACACACAACACCAAAAAAGTCTCAATTTAGCATGGCTTGGATGTTTCAGCACAGCCTGCTACACACTCAAAGATTTTTATTTTTAACATTATGTAAAAACATTCATACCCATTAGATGCAACTACACATAAAAAATACAAAAAAGGTATATAATGCAAAAGTTGTCGGAATGGCCCGTTTCGGTGAGTTCCCTATTCGGTGAGAGCCCTATTCCGTGACTTTTTTTAAATTATTGGGTATCGTAGCCTAATTATCATTGCCGTTAAAGGGTTAGGGGTTAGAGGTTAAGGGTAGGGGGTTAGGGTTACGGTCTTATTTCAACATTTAGTGACGTTAAAACGATGTAAAAGCAGCAATGATAATTAGGCTATGGTACCCAATAATTTTCAAAAAAAAATTCAAAAAAATCACCGAATAGGACTCTCACCGAAAAAGACACACCGAATAGTAGCAGACCCAAAAATTGTATAGGCTATATATGATATATTATATATACATTATACAATCTCTTGAGTTTCTTCTGGTGACAACATGCTAAATTGCTACGGTATAACACTACAAAATATTTTCAATTCCAATTTTGAAGCATTCTAAGCCTGACCATTGTAAATACCGTGCAATATCCTAGTTCATAGTCAAGAGAGCATTGAAAGAAATTTGATGATTATCATAATTTAATGCCTGGCAGGCCTCGAAATTCGTTTTTGTTGACGGCGGACAAACGTGTCCGATCTGAGCAGCTATCTCGACGGACAAATTAAGTCTCACGGCGGGCACACCAGTTTTAGCGTCGATCGTCATGTTTAATCACTTTATCTTGTTAATTCTTCACCATTTGAGAACGATAGCTACGGTTTAGAAGGCTTTTTAAAATTTCAGCAAAGTCAATGACTCTGAAAAGCTTTCATCAGAACAATGAAGTGCGCTTGAAGAGTCAAAGTGTCGCGTAACTGCTTAATACGCCGCATAACTGATTAACTTCCACCGAATGAGGTCGTGTGGCTTTTTGTGGCACAATGCTCTGGGAATGAGTAAGCAAACTTCTACACCAACCCCTATATTTTCGGGTCCACGTCTTTTAGGCGCTGACAGTTAGGCGCTGGTCTAATAGGCGCGCACACTGTGGCGTCTGGATGTTTAGGTGCGGAGCACTGTGGCGCCCGTTCATTTAGGTGCTACTGCTATTCCTAGTAAAGTCTGTAGATTGTATCAGCTTAGCAGGTAGGGGCGTAGGGCAATGCTTTTCACACAAAATATTATATTGAACAGGAAAATATATTGTTTTGTTAATGCGTGTGCGTTGTTGGTCATGGCTTCAGTGAGTGAAGTTGCTTAAACCGCCAATGCTTTTTCACACAAAATGTTATATTCAACAGAAAAAATATATGGGTGAAGCTGCTTAAACCGGGAATGATTTTCACACAAATTGTTATATTGAAGAGAAAAATATGTCATGGCTTCAGTGAGTGAAGCTGCTTAAACCGGCAATGATTTTCACACAAAATGTTATATTGAACAGAAAAATATGTTATGGCTTCCGTGAGTGAAGCTGCTTAAACCGACAATGATTTTCACGTAAAATGTTATATTGAACAGAAAAATATGTTGTTTTTTTAATACACGTGTTCAGCATTTATTTCTTGTTAGTCCAGGTTTGCGTCGGCGAAAGCTTTATCAATAAATTATTCAAGTTTCCGAACATGTATGAGTTCACTTTTAGTTATGTCTACACTAAACATCAGTAAAAAATGTACCGTAGGCTGTATTCAACCGGGCGGTAGGCTTAAGTGAAGAGTAACTTAGTTTTCCGTCAAAACCCCGACTAGGTTTAATAACGAGCGAAGTCCCACCATTATGCTTGCAACTTGTAGCCAAGGTGTAGCCTATATGCCCTGTAGAAATGTATTCATGTGAACAGTAGTAGAGCGTCTTACGCGTTCTCGTCACATGGCCAATCCATCCCGAACAGAAGTAATTGCGAAAGATAACAGATTAAGTAAAGTTCCATCTGGCTGCAACTTGTGTTCAGGATGCATTGCAAATGTCCTGTAGAAATGTGCTAATATCAAGAGTAGTAGAGCGTTTTCACGCACCTCAACTCCACACGATCTATCCGTCTCAAGTAGAAGTAATTATTAAAGGTAACAGATTGCACAAAGCTGCGCCTTTAAACCGGCAACTTCTACTCCAGAAGTACGTGTCCTGTGGAGATCAGGTGGTCTACTGGTCTAATTGCCCTGCATATAAGCCGATGTTGGATCTGAGCACTTCATTTGCACCGAAAAGTTTGGTAAGTTTGCCACATCATAAAGCAAAGATTGATATGGCAGCTTCGACTATTTCAACTTCACGTAATCGTGAAAAAATTGCTGCTGATGGCTTCATGTGTACGTTGCAGTGTTTGATTGCGCATTTTTCGTATTTATTAATTGTTTAATAAAAATCTTCATCCTTCCACCTCGTGTAGCGTACCTTCTCAAACAAAGAGCTTGCTGTTGGTTCTTTGCTGTAGCCTAGGCTACTTGCAAAGTCAGGCACTGCACACCAAAATTTTAACCACCCGCTTCAATATAGGCTAAGGTATGATTTTTTTTACTGATGTTTAGTGTAGTTATTATTTGACTTAACTCTTTCGCAACCACCGAGGTCAAGACGTTTAATCTAAATAACCAGACATTTTTCACACAAATCTGTTGTATCTACGCCGTAAAAACATCTCATGTGATCGACGTAGACGCACAATCTTGACATTAAATGAAAGCATACATCTTCAGCTATCCGAAGATGCAAAGCTTTGCAATAAAATTTAAAACATTCAATCTACGACTAGCAACTTTCCATACGGTGTTTTTTCTAATTTCTAAAAAAATTAAAAATTGGCAGAAAAGTGTACTTCATTATAATCTTTACTACCCAAGCATGATAAAATAATTTGAAAATATATGTAGTTTAATCGAATGCCAAAACAATTCTGCACATGAGAAAAATTTTACTTCGTTTCTGCGCGCAATGCTTTAGGAGGTACAGCAGAATGATTATGGAGAAAATTTTAAGCAAAAAGTTTACGTAATTTAGCCTACAGTCTTTTTGATCAAGAAACATTTTGTGTGAAAAGCATTGCCGGTTTAAGCAGCTTCACTCACGGAAGCCATGATATAATTTTCTGGCAAGCTGCCATGCTGATACAATCTACATACTTTACTAGGAATAGCACCTAAATGACTGGGCGCCACAATGCTCCGCACCTAAATATCCAGACGCCACAGTGTGCGCGCCTATTAGACCAGCGCCTAACTGTCAGCGCCTAAAAGACTTGCTCCCATATTTTCTGTTGTGCAAAGTTTCACTAGGCTTCTTCTTGAGATTTATTTTTGTGTGTCATGTGAGCAAAAGTGAATTTTCCCTAGGGCTTTTCTTTCTTACTGAAATACCAAAACTAAACAAATTTTGCTGCATCTTGCTGAAATAGCCTACTTGTATAATCTAATTTTGTAACCAACCTTGCCTTATCAATATTACTCTGAGATCAAAGCCAGACATTGTGACGTGAGACTTGAACTAAGTTGCGTGTGATTAGTGAAAAAGTACTGGTACTCCCATCGGTTCTTAGCGAAGAATTCACCTTTGTTAAGCTGATGCAATGTCATCAATGGTTGAAGCAACGTAAGAAACGAAAGTTTTCCTGCTTGAATGGAAGCTTAGGGATACCAGTCTTCGAAATTAGCCTCGGCAATCGGCAATTGCCGAGGTGATTGCCGAGGCAGATGCATGAATGGCACATTAGCCTCGGCAATAAAAATGCCGAGGCCACACGAGCGCTTGTAAGGACCACAAGATTACAAAAATAACCCTAACTTTCTCGACCACACCAGACTAGGAGGTTGATTCAATCTTACTATTGCTTAATGTTATTATTTGGGTTACTTTCTACTTCGCCAGCGCTTATAAAAATATCACCCTATTTGCATTGATTCAACGCCAGTAGACGTCAAATTATTGTAAGCATTTACTCCTTATCGGGCTTCGCCTTCCATTATCTCGTCCAGCTGTATCAGAAACGATCGCGACGCTTTCACAACGAACCGCACAACAACAGACGTCGAATACATGTAAGTAATAGGTTAACGCGTTAACCTTTAGAGTAAGCTTTGTTAATTGGGGTTAGTGATAGATGTCTGGTTCCGTAACAGCAACAGGTGCAATTTTATGCGCTGACAATGCTCATGTGAACTATAAAAAAAGTTTGCAACCTGATAAATACTGGCTTAATTGTTACGCAATAAGTTATTCTTTTATCGAATGCTTGTTCTTTACCAGTGTCATTGCCAATATAAATCATGGTAAAGAGAAGATACAGTTAAAAAGTGGGATTTACCTGCTATAGGTTATGAAACAGAGGGGACAGAAGGAAAAGTTAGTGTAGTATTTTGCAAAATTTGTAAAGAATTTTATGACGGAAACAAATTGGAATTAGAAAAGCTATGGGGCCCAGTTAAAAAAGTAGTACAAAATTGGATAAATGGTACTTCGGCAGTAAAGAAAAGTAATGCTTCCGATCATATGACATCGCGCGTTCATGAACAGGCAGTTTTGCGTCTTCAAGCTTAAGCTTCAAGCGTCTTAAGAAATGACGTCGTCGTCATTTCTTATTGGGCATTGTTGTTACGCAACACAACCGGTCGGGAAAATTAAATCGATTTATGCTGACTCGAACGTTGAATCAACCCAAAATTAACATACTTCCCCCCCCCCGTAAGTTATTTAACATGAATTATCGTAACAGCGTGGGTATCGCGTTGCTCGCTTTATCGCTACTTTTGGTACTATTACATCACAACCATGGCGAACAATGCGGTCTTGATAGACTACTCTATTATATTTTCGCTTCTCGTGTTACATGTTGTGGTAGCCTACAATTTTTTTCGTAATAAACGTTCACAGCAATTGCCGAGGCAATTTCAACTTTTGCCGTTTGGCCTCGGCAACATTTTTGCCAAAGTAAAAATATGCTAATTTCGAAGACTGGGATACAGTATTCATATTTTCTAGATGCACGCTAGAATGCACGGAAATTATATATTTGCAACAATTATTTGTGCTATGCAATGATGATTGGTATCGCTATTTCTCGGCAGACAAATATGACCGATCTAGATGGTACTTCCCGCGGACATCACATGCTGTGACGGCGGAGATGAATTTCGAGTCCTGGCCCGGTAAATATTTTACGTTAATACAAAAATCGAAGCTGGTATACAAGTCCCCCCTTGGTAACTCATGACAAAAGACAGGACTCAACCAAACATTTAGGGTGAAACTACTTTACCTTTGCTTTACTGTTCACACACTTCAATCCACATGTTTTGGTCAATTCCTCTTTGTCATGAGTTGCCGTGGGGGGGGACTTGTATACCAGCTCCCAAAAATCTTATCAAAAGTCAAACAAATAAACACATAGCTCATCCTAAAAGTTCCTATTTTCATTGTTGTGTTGATTTCAAGGTAAGCAATGAATTGGTAACAGTAAGATGGGTTGACTTAGGAAAGGAGCTTGGAAGACGTTCAGAATCTAATATAGAAATATTGCATGCGTTTCCAAACAATTTTTGAACTTCTTGATTGGAAACACTGTGTGGTGGTCCATAATAATCGTCACCTCCAATTTCAAAACTATTTAACAAATACTTGCATTGAGGGGCCATCATTTTGATCATCATATCTGCATAAGTAGTTCTTTGATCTTTGTTAATTGCAACAATGGAAGCTCTGTCCCAGATAACATCAAACTTTCCAACTATTTGAGATGAAAGATGAAAAAAATCTCCTCTGAACAGAGTGACTTTTTTGTTGATACCTTTGTAAATATCAATTTTTCCTGACTCATCAGATAACACTTCAAACTGAATAGATTGCTCATCAAAAAGTTCTTTAACAGCTTGTTCAACAAATTCACAACCATGTACATCATGACCTTTGTCTGCCAAGTATGTCATGTCCACTGATTTCCCACATAAAGGCATAAAAATACGACTGTTTGGTTTTAAAACTATCTCTTCAAATTTTATCAAGCTGGGATTCACGCTAGTTTTGTGAAATCCAATTTGCTCTTTTTCCCATCTGTTGCTCCAATCCTTCTCTGTTAAAGCAACATTTTCCCACACTCCATATTTGTTTGGTCTTTTACCTGTTTTGTTATCCATTACCAGTACTTTTAATTTTCTAATAAATCTTATCAATCTCCTTAACATTTAAATCCTATAAAAACCAAATATACAAGTCTGGTCTCTCCGGATTGGTCAAACTGGTCTCTCCGGATTACCAACCCAAGACATATCATATGCGCCACTGAGTCAATTAAAAAAAATCTCAATTTTAGAAGGTGCCGTATTTACGTACCGTAATTTAGTTTCAGGGGAGAGTTTGCTTTCTTGTACCAAAGACAGGCAAGACACAACAATACAACAGGGTTGAGCATTATAACAATATATTTTACATATTTACAAATAGTTTTAACAGTCGAACGTTTTCGGTTTAACTTAAGCTCTCATCAGGAATCTAAAAACATTTATAAAATGCAATAAATTTCAACTTCTTGAAATTGAAGGTAGCCTAACTATCTAACTATTTCTTGATGATGCTTACAGTCAGCGTTGCCAGATGGTGTTCTACGACACCAATTTTGAAAAAAATGTTGCCATTTAAAACCGCTTGGTGTTGAACAAATTTTATTCCACAGCGTCACAGATTTGGTGGAATTTGGAAAATATTCGCTGCTTTGTTGCAATGAATTTATTTTATTGTTTTGCTGCATTTATAAAACTGTTTGTCCGTAATCCTTGCTGACCTATTGCCCGGCTGCTTTGAGTTTTGCTTGTCTGCTGAGTTCTGAAGGTTTGTTTATTGCTGATCTATGTTTTATCGGCTAATTGTATATGCTACACTACACCATAAGTAGTTCGTCCCGATAGTTCAGTTGTCCGCCCAGATAGCTCAGTTGGTTAGAGCGTCACTTCGTGAACGAAGAAGCTTCAAGGTCAAGCGGTACTGGTTCGACTTTCGGGGTGTGCGCTTGAGCAATGCATTCCAAGGACTGCTCTCTATTCAGCGACAACTAATGGATGGAATAATTCCCCTGCAACAACACTTCAACAATCGTAAACCTCACTCTGTCAATTTCTGTAACCAGCTCTGCGTCAAAAGCCTCTACAAGTATGCGTAACTACCAGGAATAACCTATCAAGGTTTTGTCAGTCCGAAAATAAAAATTCAAAACCAAGCAATATAATTAATCGTAAAAATATTTATGCAAAAACTTAAGGTCTTAGGCATGGCTATTCTTATGTTATTTTAACCTTCTAGCTTCTCCACCCACCTAACTATCATACTGTATTGGCTGTGTTGTACATGTAAATGTGTACATGTAAATTTTTATTCTTTGTTATGTAAATTTTTGTTATTCCCAATACTTTTCTAACACTTCTGTATTTTTCGGAGAAAATTTAGTGCGTTGGTGTAATTCTAGATGAAATGGTATAATTTTGGAGGTTGAAATGGTGTCGTGAGCAAACTGGAGTCTGGCAATAGTACTGACAGTCAGCTGGTTTAGCTGCCTTTAAAAAGTTGAAATTTATTGCATTTTTATAAAGTTCAGTTCAGTTTTGTTTTTATTTCTGACCATCACAACAAAAAAATACAATACCGTACATGACAAACATAGCAGATGTCTATAAAAAGATAAAAGCGACAAAACGAGGACGTTATAACTTCATGATACCAATCAAAGCAGGACAATCAGTTTAAAATATGGCATGGTCGTCGCAACACCTCAAATAATAAATATTTTGTAGAAGGTCCTTATTCAAATAGAAGTATATTGTATTTGAATAATTATTCAAATAGAATAGAAATAGAAAAGGAGGATCATCAGAAGGTCAAATAGATTGTATTTTAATAAGGACCTTCTGATGATCCTCCTTTAGAGTGAAACAGGCTGTCAAGGGTTTAGAGCAGTGCTTCCCAACCGGTGGTTCGTGACCCATTGGTGGGTCGCGAAGCTATTTCAGGTGGATCGCGAAGCATTTCTAAATGTTACTGAATGTTAAAATTTTCTAAACAATACCGACATTACTATGGATCTCACAAGCCGCAGTTTGGTCTTGAACAGTATTGCGCCATCGCTACTCTTATCTTCACTTCATTTGTTCACTTTCCATTTTCATAAATTGTGCACCCTGTTTTCTATTAGATCGGGAAATTATTGCATTATCATTAGGCTACGTAAAAATTATGCAACAATGTACCAAATAAGTAGCAATTAGATGTGCTGTGTCGCATTAACTAGCCTATTTCAGTACGTATGCCAGTAGTAAAGATGCCATAATAAAGATGTCATATCTCATTGTGGGTAGTACAACGTAACTTCCATTAAAAGTGGTTCGTGAACTGAAAAAGTTTGGGAAACACTGGTTTAGAGACTAATAACTATTTGATTTACTTCACTCTGCTTCAGTGCTTCCACTTTGAAGGATTTTATCCCGAAATCGGGATTTTTCAACGCTTTGAAGGATAAAAAAGGGATTTGAAGAAAAGAAGGATTTTTAACAATTTTACAAGGAAATTTTGTCTTAAAAAGGGATTTGTTCTTTTTAGCAATTTTAAAGAAAATTTTATTCATATTCCCTTTAAAAAGTTCTAAAAACGACTGGAATAACGATGATCAGCTGGTTTCCGTCGCCACTCGCCATCTGGAAACCCTCTCATTCTCTCCTTTTTCACCCATTCTCGTCTTTCCGTCGATTCTCTCTTGGTTGATTTCTATTCTCAGCATTTTGGGAATTGGAGTTTAGACGTAAGTTCACTGAGTGAGTTAGTTTTAATTCTTTTAGTTAAAATTTGGTAGTCCGTTGATTTACGGTTCAATTTGAATAGCAATGACAAAGTTTAGTGAGCTTCGACGTACAGTGGCATGATAAGCTTAGGCTGGTGGTATCCTTCCGGTTTAGAAAAGTTAGTTATAGCCTATGCTAATCTACTACGGCGTGATAATACTAGAGCTAGCTAGGCTGTGTGTAGGATATGTATAGTGTACACAGTCAGACCGAGTCAGTATCATGAATAGGCCTAGTATCTTAAAGTTTTTCATCAGTCTCAGATGATTGTGAAGATGTTAGTACTGACAAGGAGAAAAAAGAGATAGCCTATAGAGTTGAACAAGTTAGCACATCAAGGAAAACCAAACTAGACACAAAAAATAAATTTCTTAATGGATGGATATTGGATACGGTAATTCGTTACTGGACATTTACCACCTGTACATTTTCAGTGTTAGGAAGAAGTTAGGAGTCTGGGTGGGAAAGATTAGAGTGGTACCGGAACCGTAATTGGTAAATGATGTCCAGGACTCCAGGTGGTAAATGTCCCAGAACCGACTAACTGACAAGCAGTTTTTTGGCTGGACAGTGAACAAAGGAAGTAAACCATGTTATTGTAAAATATGTGTAGCGTACTATAGTAAAACAACGTTGCTTCGACATATTGAGCTATAAACAATAGGCATGAATAGGCCTAGGCCTGAATTTTCATCAGCTTCAGATGATTGTGAATATGTTACTGATGAAGAGAGAGAAAAAAGATGTAGAGTTGATAAAGTTAGTGCATCAAATAAAACCAAAACTGCATACAAAATTAAATTTGTTAAAGGATGGCAAACTGACAAGCGGTTTTCAGGCTGGATATTGAATAAACACAGCAAACCATATTGCAAAGTTTGTGGCACTTTTGTGTACTGTACCAAAACAGGGTTAATTCGGTACGCTGCCACAGAAAAGCATCAAGCTAACTTGAATTCGGCAAGAAACACTGTAGGGGTCTCGGCAATGTTCGAAAGAAATATTGACACTAAATCTAATGACATTGAAATAAAATCATGCTCAGATTCCATCCTACAGCAGGCCTACTCAACAGTATGTTCTGATTCATAAAGTTATGAAATATGTGTAATTTCTTGTAATAACTAAAATGACAACCTTTATTCAGGTCATACTTTTGAAGTAGCCTACCAGTCGGTAATAAATTTCATGAACAGCAAGGGCAACGCTGATGCAGAGTCAGTCTTAGAAATTTAATTTTGTATCAAGATTATCACCTATTCAGTCTGTTCCAATGACTGTTGTTCCTCTGTAGCCTAAATGAGATAATTTGGCTCATTTTGCCTTTTTGTTTCACCACTTAGGCTACATATGCAGTGCCAGTGTTCACTGTTCACAATTAGTAGGCTAATGTTTTTAATAACTGAGTCTGAGTGTTAAGAGTATTAACTGCTGAGTGTTAGGCTACTGTGCTCCTATGATGTAATCATGTGGTGTTTATACTACAGCAGGTGTGAATGTGTTGAGATACTTCTTGTGTGGTGTAGTTATATTCCCTGCCATAATGCCACTGCCCACTGGACATTAATATGTCAAATTTATGGTATTAGATTGGGTTTGTCAACTAAATCAGCCATGCTACTGCCTGCAAGGTGTTGTTTTTTGTAGCAATTTGAGAAGCCTACCGTACCACTTCTTCAATTCACTGATTTTCTGTTCTTTCAGGTTAAAACGTAACTTAGGTGAGACATGGCCACCTGGAGATGCGGCCTGATTTGTCACATTTTGCAGATTTTGATTACATCTACTGCTAGTGCTTGACTGACATTTTTTGAGATGTTTTTACTTTTTGCTGTTTCCTAATGACATAAAACTTTTTTGTTGCCTTGGGGAAGCAGTAGCAAATGAGAAAAAGTAAGTTGAAAAACGCAAAATCAGACTGTTATTGAAAATTAACAGTCTGACTAAAATCTTCGAAATCGAATTTTCTTTGTTTTTCAACATGTGAGCAGTGTTGTACGTTGACGCCGTCAATTTGACGGCGTCAACTTTTTGTTGACGCTGAGGCTAGCGCCGTCAATTTATTTTTCAGTTGACGGAAGTGATAGCGCCGTCAACTATTTTGCCGATTTTAAGCGTCAAGCGCTATGCGTCATTTTTTTTTCATGAAAAATCTCGTTACACAATAAGAGTTTCACAATGTATTCTGGCCAACGCGACTCATCCGAATTACCGGCTTTTGCGTTGGTTGGAATGGCTCCCTGGAATACACGCGGAAGAAGTTCGCCAAATGGTGATCACACATGTATTGAGAACGAGGGATCAGAGACAGAAAGCGAAAAATCCATGAATGGCATCGCGGACGTTGAAGATACTTTATTTCAAGAGCTTTCTTCCCCTGAAAAGAGCGATATTGGTGCAGTGGACCTCGCTAAAATATTTATACATGCTAAACTATCACAGCACGCTTGGAACAGTGATACCTTTTCGAGTAGCCTAAACGTTTTCAACTTGTTTTTGAAATACAACACACCAATACCAACCAGCGCTGCTATGGAACGCATGTTTTCACTTGGAAAGGACAATACGCGTCCCAAACGCAGCAGATTGTCAGACAAACATTTTGAAATGCTTGTTTTTCTGCAAGGAAATAACTAATAAGCAAGGCCCGCAAAAGTCAATAAAGTCAAAATTTTTTAAGGACTTCGTTTATCCACAAATCAAAGAATAAAGTTGTTTTCAGCACCTAAGGGACTGTTTCTAAGAAGTTTATAGGTCAAAATAAAGTCAAAATTGATAATAAAGTCAAAATTTGTCAAATTATGGCTTTTAACAAACTTAAATCTGTGTTTCTAGAGAGTAATTTTTGTCAAAATCCTTGTGGAAGCATTGCAAATCAGGAACTGCGACACAATTAAACCATTAACCCATAAAAGCAGGAATATGTCACAATGACCACGGATCAGCAGTAACTTTTATCGCAAATTGTCCTTTGTTTATTCATTGTTACGTCGTTATATAATTTTTATGAAACACTCCCTCTTCACAAATATGGTCTTTTCGAAGATCAACAGTTTTGATTTTAGGAATAGCCTAGCCTAATGACATTCTGTAGTACAAAAATGCCTAAGCAAGCTAAATCGTCTTCTGTCTTCAGCAAAAGTTAGATTTGTGGAGATTTTCCTATCGCTATAAAACACAACGAACTTTTTATAACTTAATCCATAAAACACCTTGACTTTTCGACAAAGTATTACGTTTGGGTCTGAAATCGACACATCATTATGTTTTGGTAAGTGGTATCAATTCAAGAAAGAACTGTACCCTCTATAAATAAGCAATTTCGTTAGTTCAAAATAAAGTCAAAATTTGATAAAAATAAAGTCAGAAATTTTTTTTTTAGGCTGGGTCAAATAAAATGGTCCTACTAATAAGTTAAGTAGCTAATTACAATACATTCTCAAAACATAATAGGCCTACCTGCTCTTTATTTATAGCTATTGTTAGCCTAAACTTGGTTGAGATATTTCCGTTTTATAAGACGCTGGCAAAAAATAGCGCTAGAAATTAGCGCTGACGCCGTCAATTTCTTTAAGAGCTTACGCAGTACTTTACGCTGTCAAGTTTTTAGGCAATTCACGCTGACGCCGTCAATATATTTCAATGACGCGTACAACACTGCATGTGAGGATGTTAAAACCTATTGTGTCATCTAGGGAAAAGAATAAAGAAAGCGTAAAAATCTAATTTTTAGAAAAAATTATTTAAACGTTCGCCCAAAGTTAGAAGAACCTGGAAATTTCTGCAAAATGTGACAAATCAGGCCGTATCTTTAGGTGGCCATGGGTGAGAATGAGATTAAAAACTTTAAAGTTGTATTGGCACCTTTTTTAGCTCAAATAACGTCAAAAATAACATCGCCTATCAAGGAAATTTTGAAGGATTTCCGACTGAGAAAAAAGGGATTTTTTAGGACAAAAAAGGAAATTAAAGAGGATTTATCAATTGTCAGAAGTGGAAGCACTGCTCTGCTTACCTTTTTGCTTGGCATTGAGCACTTTTTTGTAGTATTAATGGTATTTATTGTTTACTAGTTATAATAGGTACAAAATACAATAAGATTAATGTAAAATTCTTTTCAAATAATCAAAAGAAGAAAATTGATGTATTTCGAACATACAATAAGGCAAAACTCATTACAAAGATCATTAATAGAAGGGAAAATAACGGTAAAAGAAACAAAGACAGACCAAGAATGATTTGGACAATATCACTATTTCACCAAATGAATAAAATTAAGAAAATGCAGTGCAAACAGGTCATGGTCAAGAACAATGACCCATTGTATCCGACCCTCAATACGAAGAACGATTATAATGATGATGAACGTGTAGTATTGGAGGGATGCAACCTAGTTCGTACCCTGAACAGTTCGTACCCTCAGTTCGTACCCTGAAAAGGTCGAGAAAAAAAATTAAAAAAAGCCAAAGTTGCTGATCGCAGTTTCCGCAAACATTTTAAAATTTTCCCCTTGAAAAGATCGAGAGAAAGATAGTGTAGCACAAAGCCGAAGTCGCTGATTGCAGTTTCCGCTAACCGTAACCATAACGCTAACCCTCGCTCATCGCAGTTTCCGCAAACATTTTAACGCAGTTTCCGCTAACCCTAACCATAGACTAATCTATGCTCTAACCCTAACCTTCGCTGATCACAGTTTCCGCAGTTTTTGCTAACCTTTACCCTAACCATAGAGTAATCTATGCTCTAACCCTCGCTGATCGCAGTTTCCGCAAACATTTTTCCGCAGTTTTCGCTAACCTTTACCCTAACCATAGAGTAATCTATGCTCTAACCCTCGCTGATCGCAGTTTCCGCAACTACTTTTTCCGCAGTTTTATTTTTCCGCAGTTTTCGCTAACCCTAACCCTTGAGTTTTTTTGCAGAAACTCCGATCAGCGAGTTCGGCTTTGTGCTATTAAACTGTGATCAGCGACTTCGGCTTTTTTAATTGTTTCTCTCGATTTTTTCAGGGTACGAACTGAGGGTACGAACTAGGTTGCACCTGTATTGGAGTAAGTCTCAGAGGCTATATTCACAAAGGTGCATAGGGTTCAGTCCTCGAAATTAGCGGCGGCACTCGGCAATTGCCGTGGTAAATGCCGCCGTAAACGTCATAATGGCCATTCTGCTACGGCAATAAAAATGCCGCCGCAAAACGAGCACTTAATTAGGACAAAAATTGTTCAAAATTTCTTCCTGTGTTATTTACTCGCAGCGGGAGTTTAATTAGCAGAAACATCGTACCAAGACCTCACCTCGGATCACTTTACTTGCTGTGAACACTCACGCAGTCTTCAAAAATATTATATTTTATAGCATATTTTTACTAGGCAAAAACTTTGCCAAGGCCAAACGGCAAAAGTTGAAATTGCGTCGGCAATTGCTGTGAACGTTTATTACGACAAAACTGTACCAAAACATGTAAAACGAGAAAGGAAAAATATACTAGAGTAGTCGATCACGACCGCATCGTTTGATTTGTTGTGATGTAATAATACTAAAAGTAGCGATACAGCGAGCAACGCAATACGCACGCTGTTGCGTTAATTCACGTCAAATAACTCAGGGGGAAAGTAAGTTAATTTTGGGTTGATTCAACGTTCGAGTCAGCACAAATCGATATAATTTTCCAGGCTGGTTATATTGCGCACCCAGACAGCAAAACCATCATTTCTACATCGATTCAACGTCTACAGACGCAAAATCAATGCAAAAATAACGAATTTTGCTGCCTGGGTAACAACAATGCCCAAGAAGAAATTTACGTTTGTTTTTCGACATCTAGCGACGTTGAACCATCATAAAATAACGTTAATTGCTCAAACAGGTACCGGTAACAAATTATTAGCTCCCTGCGAGAAGATTGGCTCGATTTACGTATACACTCACATAATTTCGGCACAATTGGGATACTGCGTGCGAGCAACACAAAGTCTGTTGGATAAAGAACTAGTTAGAATCGGAATCATCAGATGCTATATCGGAGGATGAGGTTGTCGCGTCGTCACTGGAATACTTGAAGACGCAAAACTGCCCGTTCGTGAACGCGCGATGCCATATAATCGGAAGCATTATTTTACTGCCGAAGAACCATTTATCCAATTTTGTTCTACTTTTTTAACTTGACCCCGTAGCTTTTCTAATTCCGATTTGTTTCCGTCATAAAATTGTTTATAAATTTTGCAAAATACCACACTAACTTTTCCTTCTGTTCCCTCTGTTTAATAACCTATAGCCGGTAAATTCCACTTTTTAACTGTATTTTCTTTCACGATGATTTATATTCGCAACGACACCGGTAAACAATAAGCATTCGATGAAAGAATAACTTTTTCGTAACAATTAAGCCAGTATTTACAAGGTTGCAAACTTTTTACAGTTCACAAGAGCATTGTCAGCGCATAAAATAGCTTGTGTGATGCTCTCCGCTACCGCCGTATGAAACACGAAGAATAAGCGCATACAATTTCGTTTGTTTAATCTTTAAAGCATACGGCAATTGCCGCCGCAATCCAAGGTTTGCTGATTTGGCGACGGCAATGTTTTTGCCGTCGTAGATGGAATCTAATTTCGAGGGCTGAGGGTTAGGGTAAGGTACAGGTGCACGCATAGAATCATGTTTGAGTTTGTTACAGATTTTGGATGGGATATGTTTAAAAGTTAGTTGCTTTGTTCAAACAACTTGTGCACAATCTGAGTAAAATGGGTAACGATGACATTCAGCTTCCACCATTTCGTAACATTGATGACTTCATGTTAGCAAGTGCCCGGTTTGGTATGCCAGAATATCAGAACAAAGAACGATGGAACAATCGCATTGTACAAAATCTTTTATATTACCAAACAAATTACATGGTGGTTGCACTTTCAGCATTTTTCCTGGTGATGTAAGTTTCTTATTTTTACTTGTAGATGTAAACATTAGGGTGTACGGTTTCAAAATTTTTTTTCAAATTTTCCAACAAAACCAATTTTTTTGTTGGGAAATAGCCTAAGCTGAAAACTCATTATCTCAAATATTTTTTTCCTACTCCAACAATTCAAGGTCCCAACTCAAGAAAGAAATTTGGTGTAAAATCATGGTACCGGTGATGGGAATTTTAACCACTAAAAAGGACTTTGAAGCTTTTTGCAGTTGGTATGAGTAACATAAAGAGTTAGATATAAAAAAGTGTGCCACAGTGGTCACTAGCCTGGGGTTCAAAGAGCTATGGGGCTGGAAGGGCCCCAAACATTGGCTGCAAGGGCCCTAAAAGTGTCCAAGTCAGCTTTATGAAAACGACAGGGGGTCGACTTGCACTATAATTGCAAGTTCAATAATTAATCTCTCATTCCCAAGCCAAAGATACTTTAGCCTTGCTTCAATGTTATTAGGAATAACATATCTTGAACTGTTTGGTTTACAGATTGTCGATGACAGGGTCCAGCACTGTTAGCTGGTAGGTAGTCAACTCAAACGGGTCACTCAAAATGTGCCGGGATGTGCAGCAAAATGGGCCGGGATGTGCAGCTTCCCATTCCAGCCGTTTTGTGACGTAGAATGAGTTACTCGGTAGTCTCTGAAACTAAGAGTTTTATAGATTAATTATATATTAAAAAAAAGGTGCTGGTTTAGGATCGGCCGCCTTGGTTAGTGACGTCACGAAAATCTGTGACGTCATGCAAAAAAACGCAACTACTTTTAGGAAGGGTGCAAAAATGGGGAATAGAAGTAAAATCAATCAATCACTGGTTTATTTTTTTTCTCAAATTATCACGACAAATACATTGGTACATTACATAGAAGTGAGAGAGGAAGGAAGCGAAAGACCTTATGAGGTCACCAAGTCAGCTTCCACCCCGGCGGCAGTACCGTATTTTACAAAAAAAATACTACCAATGACAATTATACTGAAAACACTAGAGAAAATAATGAAACGTTGAATAAGGTTACAATCGCAATATGGGGTTAGTAAATGCAAGCCAAAACATGAGAAGATTGTATATGAACATAACATAAAAAAAAACAAAAAAAAACAGAGAAATCAAACAAAACACAAATTAGATCCCAAAAGTTGTCAGACATGTCAGATCAATTTCACTGAAAAATACACAACAGAGTTGCATTTAGCAAGTAGTAGACAAGAGTAACAACCGACCAAGTGCGTTTGATATTGCTTTTTGAATGAAAAGGGAGACAAACATTTAATTTCTGAAGGAACCTTACCCCATGCTTGGGGTCCCAAGTACTATAGCATTAAAAGCGGAATGACTATTGATTTTTAAATATTTGTAGGCATTATTATTGATCTAGCGCTAACTTAAACTGTTACTATTTTGTACCAATTCTCAGCAATTCATTTTTACAATAAAAATACTTGCTTTATTAACGTAACAACTTTCACGTTTATATGTTATCTACAAAACAATGCAATCGTGGTTCAGTATAAACCGCCCACAGTTTGCTATGATCGATGAATACTGCCTCCACCAAATATGCTGTAGCTTTCTCATTTCTGCTCGGATTTTAACAATTTTTCTATCGTTGGATGGCATTATGCTTCATCTACCCGAATGGATTAATTGCCCATCTAAAGTAGGCATTATATTTATGTAGCGCTAACTTAAACTTTACTATTTTGTACCAATTCTCAGCAATTCAATTTTTACAATAAAAATACCAAACCAACACAAATTAAAAGAGTATGTCTTGCTTTATTAACCTAACAACTTTCACGTTTATATGTTATCTACAAAACGAGAAATCGTTGTTCAAACGTAACCGCTCGACGAAGCTTTTTTCCAATGCATTTTTCAAGGCGATTCGATCGTGGTTCAGCATAAGCCGCCCACAGTTTGCTGTGATCGATGAATAGTGCCTCCACCAAATATGCTGTAGCTTTCTCATTTCTGCTCGGATTCTAACAATTTTACTATCGTTGGATGGCATTATGCTTCATCTACTCGAATGGATTAATTGCCAATCTAAAGTAGGGATTATATTTATGTAGCGCTAACTTAAACTTTACTATTTTGTACCAATTCTCAGCAATTCATTTTTTACAATAAAAATACCAAACCAACACAAATTAAAAGAATATGTCTTTCTTTATTCATATGTTAACTTTCACATTTATATCTAATCCACAAAACGAGCAATCGTTGTTCAAACGTAACCGCTCGACGAAGCTTTTTTCCAATGCATTTTTCAAGGCGATTCGATCGTGGTTCAGTATACGCCGCCCACAGTTTGCTGTGATCGATGAATACTGCCTCCACCAAATATGCTGTAGCTTTCTCATTTCTGCTCGGATTTTAACAATTTTCCTATCGTTGGATGGCATTATGCTTCATCTACCCGAATGAATTAATTGCCAATCTAAAGTAGGCACTATATTTTTTTAGCGCTAACTTAAACTTTACTATTTTGTACCAATTCTCAGCAATTCAATTTTTACAATAAAAATACCAAACCAACACAAATTACCTTTATTGTTATTTTATCAAATTATTTTTATTGTAAAAAATGAATTGCTGAGAATTGGTACAAAATAGTAAAGTTTAAGTTAGCGCTAGATCAATATAATGCATACTTTAAACTTGCAACCAATGAATTCGGATAGATGCAGTATCGTGCTTTCCAACGATGGTAAAATTTCTCAAATCCAAGCAGAAATGAGAAAGCTACAGCATATTTGGTGGAGGCACTATTCACCGATCGCATCAAACTGTGGGCGGCTTGTAATGAACACTCGAAACTGATCGCTTTGTGTTTGCATTGTTTTGGTAAAACGCTTCGTCGAGCGGTTACGTTTGAACAACGATTGCTCGTTTTGTGGATTAGATATAAATGTGAAAGTTAACATATGAATGAAGAAAGACATATTCTTTTAATTTGTGTTAGTTTGGTATTTTTATTGTAAAAAATGAATTGCTGAGAATTGGTACAAAATAGTAAAGTTTAAGTTAGCGCTACATAAATATAGTGCCTACTTTAGATTGGCAATTAATCCATTCGGGTAGATGAAGCATAATGCCATCCAACGATAGTAAAATTGTTAGAATCCGAGCAGAAATGAGAAAGCTACAGCATCTTTGGTGGAGGCACTATTCACCGATCGCATCAAACTGTGGGCGGCTTGTAATGAACACTCGAAACTGATCGCTTTGTGTTTGCATTGTTTTGGTAAAAAGCTTCGTCGAGCGGTTACGTTTGAACAACGATTTCTCGTTTTGTAGATAACATATAAACGTGAAAGTTGTTAGGTTAATAAAGCAAGACATACTCTTTTAATTTGTGTTGGTTTGGTATTTTTATTGTAAAAATTGAATTGCTGAGAATTGGTACAAAATAGTAAAGTTTAAGTTAGCGCTACATAAATATAATGCCTACTTTAGATGGGCAATTAATCCATTCGGGTAGATGAAGCATAATGCCATCCAACGATAGGAAAATTGTTAAAATCCGAGCAGAAATGAGAAAGCTACAGCATATTTGGTGGAGGCACTATTCATCGATCACAGCAAACTGTGGGCGGTTTATACTGAACCACGATTGCTCGTTTTGTAGATAACATATAAACGTGAAAGTTGTTACGTTAATAAAGCAAGTTTTTTTATTGTAAAAATGAATTGCTGAGAATTGGTACAAAATAGTAACAGTTTAAGTTAGCGCTAGATCAATAATAATGCCTACAAATATTTAAAAATTAATAGTCATTCCGCTTTTACTTCTATTCCGCATTTTTGCACCCTTCCTAAAAGTAGTTGCGTTTTTTGCATGACGTCACAGATTTTCGTGACGTCACTAACCAAGGCGGCCGATCCTAAACCAGCACCAAAGAAAACAGCTATTGTACTTGCAGCATATCATTACACTTTTCCTTATAATATTCAATTCATTCACAGAATATTTTATGGTACGGTAGTTTTGTAACTCTGTAAAATGGCAACTTCAGTTACTAGCAGCCGAATGTCCATAAAATAACTACCAACCCATTAAATAAAGAAACAACCCAAAGTTGTAGAGAAGTAAAAAGAAACTTGCCTCTTTTTATGACATTACCATGCAATGTTCACCATGTTTATCACTCGCTACCCCAAACATCTGGCATTCATTAAAAATCAACCAGATGTCAAATGAAAGAGCAATTGGTTTTGTGAAAAAATGCATTAGCCTACTGAAGGAAAAGTAAAGGATAGTAATGATATGCACTCATTGCACTGCAGGCACAGGAAAAAAATAATGAGGTTGATGACAGAATAAGAGGTTATCTTATTTCGATGATGCACTGATTACTTGCAGCATGTTGCCAGGGCTGTGGAGCCACTGTAAGAGAGCATTGGCTTTGGCTCCAGCGCCATCAAGCATTTATCAAATAGCTCTGGCTCTAGCTTTGGAGCCATCAAGCCCGGCATTATGCAATAGCTCGGAAGCTGCAAATAGAGCTGGGCGATCTTGGTAAAATAATTTCGATACGGTATTATCAAAAATAAAACCATATTATCCAAGTTTTGATATTTTACGGCGAATGCAAAGCACGGCTTTCTATAACTGCATGAAAAACATACTGAGCACTGGTACTGAAATGAACAACATGACAAAAATGTCAGCATGTGCAAGTGTAGGAAAAGTCAGTGCATTAGCTCACCACCATGTACAGATGCAGCTATCCTTGTTGATAGTTTTTGATGCAAAATAGAGATGCAGCTGTGAGTAGCAAAACAAAATAAAGTATCTACCTAGCTGTAGCTACCGTAGGCTATGGCCGCTACACTATGCTACGGCCGCTACGCTATGCAAATTCAGTCAGCTTGCAAGTTTCCTATCGTATTTACCGGACTTCATCCTTTGCAACAACGCAACACGTGGGAATCAATCAGCAGGATTGCGTAATCACAAAGACTGCTTGTAATACGTAAACATTTCCAAACAATGTACACACGCTTAAGGGTTGTTTGTTTGTTTTTCATATCTTTATCCTGCATTGCGGGAAAGCGGACTTGAGCGCTATGCATCGGTGTACGCCTTCCGACGTACACTTGGCCCACGCTGCAGCCGACGACACTGTTTGTTTCCGGTTGTCTACTCTACTTATGACTTAAATTTGGTATTACCCATTACTCGAAATCGATCACTGGGTAGAGGCAATTATCGTAAAGTTTCTTGCCCAGAGAAACAACAGCAAGTGCGGGTGGCTGGAGTCGAACATGCAGGCTCTCGACTGCGATCCCAACGCGCTAACCACTCGGCCACTGGTTGTCTGCGCATGCAATGTCAGACTGCTCGCAATGCGTAAACAATGCACACACACTGGGTTGTCTGTGCATGCGATGTCTGTGTCCATAGGCGCCGACTTTTCAAAAAACCTTGGGGGGCGAGAAAGGTGATGACGTCATAACCATAACGCTATTTTACTCAATTAAAATAGTCTTTGATTAAGCTTACCGTCTTGTTTATATTGACACCTAGGTCGCAAACCGAATTTATTAGAACCGCTGCTTGAAACGATTAGTTTTGCGCATACAGTACGCCTAGTCGTAATAATTTTGATATTATTAGCTCATAATCGGAACAGTTAGAAAACAAGCCGATTCATTTCCTTTTCGTGCGAGTGAATAACAACGACCAAGACAGTGAAGTTATCGAAATAAAACGCAAAGAATCATGATCTCAAGCAGAGTGGAAACCCGCTATCAGTTTTATTAACTTCGTTTTGCTAATTACTTACCTTCAAAGCGTTAACAGCGAAGTGTTTTCTCTTATGTTTTTTATCGAAAGTCTTTATAGTCTTTTATCGAATCCCGTATAGGTCGAGATTTTCGCAAGTGATTTTCACCTCAAAAAGCCAGGTTCAACTTATACACGGGACAAGCTGTTGTCCCCAGATCGGCAGATTTCAAAATTAACGCATTTTTGCTGCGGCAAAATCATTGCCGACGTAGATTACGGAAGATGAAATGGCGTCGGCCGAAGGAAAAGTTTTGAATACGTTTATTTGCAAAGCTTCAAACTTAACTTTCAAATTTAATGATTTCTTGTCAATTCTAAACTTTATGCACTTGTTGAGCAATATGCAAAGCTCACTAGACAAAAGAGCTGTTTTAAGAGATCAATTTTTTTTATTTTTGCGTGTACGATGTAATCGTTCTTATTACGTAACATTCCATGATCGTTGAAGTCGATGTCAAACCTTAGCGGTCGCATAAAACAATGATGTCAGGTTGGCTAGGTGATAATAGCGATAAGAGACGCGACCAAGATCATTAACCACCTTTTCTTTTATTGGTTTTCGATTTCATTCTCACACATTGCGAACAAAACAATGCGTTCTGTGGAATCATAATTGAATCTCACAGCGGGAAGACCTCGTTGAAAATAGATCGTCTAATTTAGCTGGTTTACGTAATACTGCAATGAATAGTTAGGTGACTATTCCAGCAGCGTAAGTTACTCTACGCTCTACTTTGAAATTTCCATACGGTATGATTTCCAAGCTGTATTCACGTAATTGTTCGGTGTGTCGTAGTTTCAACTCGATAGAGTTTGCTAAAATCAATTTCATGTTTGAAGTCACAAAAAATCTAACGGACGTTTGGATAACTCGTGAAATGAGAATAATTATTCAACCTCGCATTCGCATTTTTGCTACCACGCGTTTGGACTTTGAAGTTGCTCCTCATGCGCGGGAAGATCAAGCAATGTGTGACTGAGCGTGCGTACGGTGCGCATCTCGGTAGTAATTCACGTTCCAGAGAAAGCCATGTGATCAGCCGCTGTTTTGCGGGCAAGAGCAACGCAGGCTGTTTTTCGCTTTTGGCATTCTCTAAGTCCGTTTAAATGATCTAAATCTCTCGCAAAGTATTTTATCTTTAAAACACCACTTGTAATAGCCATTTTTGTTGCCCCTCAACCACAAATTTACGGGGGGCACCGGCCCCCCGCCCTCCCCGGGAGTCGGCGCGTATGTCTGTGTCACTGCGCATGCGAAAATGTTGCTATAATTTCAGTACATTTATAAACGATAAAATCGGAGCTTTGTGAATAAATATCGCTGCCGAAAAAATATCGTATCGTAATATCGCCCAGCTCTAGCTGCAAATTTTAAAAAAATTGCTCCAGCTTCGGCTCCATTAAGTATGTTTATTGTTTGTAGCATTTACCACAGTAGGACACAACGGTTTAGTAATTTGCATTGTAGTATTATATATAAAATTCTGTTTAAAGGGATAAGCACACTAAAGTACGGTAGTAATTTTGCAGCTTCATGTTATCAGTTTATAAGTATTACTACTTGATTTTAAGCTAATCAAGATTAGGCTACCCAACCCTGAAGCTGGAGCAGATAAAATTTTTGTAACTCCGGCTCCACAGACATTTCAAAAAGGCTCCAGCTCCAGAGAAAATGCTTGGCTCCACAGCTCCGGCTCCACAGCCCTGAATGTTGCTGCAATAAATTTCAATCTTGTTCGTTTCTGATGTGATTATGTGCTTTTTGTGTGATAGTAGTGTTTAAAATGTTTGTTTTCTGATTGATATTTCAAAATTTTGCTGTAGACAAGCATCAAAGGAGTACATTGGACATTGTAGTAGTGTTGATGGTTTCATACAGTGTGTACCAAAAATGTATCTACTTTTTTGTGTGCTCAGTACGGTACTCAACTTACATGTTCTCGTAATAATAAAAAATGGACAGAAGTTATTGGTGCACTTGCTAACATATTGGGTTTGGTGCCTTTGAAGCAGAAGCAAAAAAATATATCAGTTAATAAAAATCAAGAGATGCGTTTATTTTTTTGTTACACACTGTAGATAAGGTTTGTTTGAATGTAGAAAAGTGGAAGTTGGGACCTCGAAACCATGGAGTTAAGAAAAAGTATTTCACATGTGGTCATAACTACTTATTTTCCGACAAAAAACAATGGTTTCACCATAGGTTGTAAAAAACCGTACACCCTAGTAAACGTGTTATTAAAATAAGTTTTTGTGCTTAAATTATTAGCTTATCAGTAAGCTAAATTATGTGACAGGCTCGACTCAGTCAGTTTCAGTGAAGTGTCTTTTTGGTTCTGCTTATGGTATCTTTCACTGTATCAATGCTCCACACAGACTTAGCATGTGGCCAATTTAGCAAACTGCCATGTTTTATCATTGTGGTTTAGTTGATAATTATCTATTTTAGTCTTCAAATCATTAGTAGGGTAGGCTATAGTTTGTTCATAGTAAGTAGGGTTTCATGTATTTCATTAGCATCATTCAAATTTAGTTTTGTTCCCATTAGTAGCCCAAGCCAGGAATAGCCAATTCTTTCCTTGCAGTTATTGTCTTCACTTATATTCTCCATTTTATTCTGTCCATCGCATCTTATTCCTTCAGTCTGACCCTGTCTGTCTCATTCATCACCTGTTCCTTTTTATATTCTTTTTACACCATTTTAAACACTGTTTTATCAATGCATATTTTAAACCTTTTGGTTTTGTCGTATTTCCTTTTTGTTGATGTCAAATTTGTGTGTTTACTTTATCATTCTCTAAAAGTTTGTGCCAGCAATGAAAAATAAAATTGAATTGAATAGGCGTCCTCGTTTACTCTTCCCATTTACCTTCAAAGTCAATGTCTTTCCCAGAAAACTTCCTTCTATCCTCATTCCTCAATGTTAATTAATTTGAAATAAAAAGATTTAACTCGACTGTGGATTGTTAACTAAACCACCTACCTTTCTTACCGAGACATACATTAATTAATATTTTTCCTACTAAAATGAGAATTGACTATCTACAATATACAATATATACTTCTTGTTAGGTAGCCTATAGAATATTTCTTTTCATGCAGGTACATCCGACCGCTTGAGACATTACTAGGTGGGGGTCTCATTTCTGGATTGCTTGCCGGTTTGTTGTTTATGTCTCAAAACAGGTTGGTATTCTGTTGATTCATATGAAATATTGGCATTCTTTACATTGATGCAACATCTGTAGGACCAAATTTTTCTTGTGTTTTAATCTTCTGCAATTTTGCTGAAAAAAAAACAATCGAAATATTTATATAAGAAGCAAAGGGTCACAAACAGTAAAACTTTGTACAGCAGAATCTACTTTTACTTCACTGATAAATCCAATCATTGTGAAACACGAGTAGTATGACTCTTCCATTTTCGTTTGAATGGGGCCTTAGCAACCATATTTGATATTTATACTGTGTATATTTATTTTTTTAGTCTATATTTTTATCTAGTGACCTTATAAATGTGTTTGTACTGTAAATAATTTACTTTCATGCCATATTGCCATTCAGCTTCTGGATATACATTACTTCTCTGCTTCAAAAGTTTTGCCGATTGTTTACCAAACTAAATTTACTTTGCAGAGGAGCCATGCAGAACTTCAAGCGAGACCATCCAGCTTTGGTCATGACAGGCATTGTTGCTTGTGCCACCTTGGCTATGTATATGCTTGGTTCGATTGTTGTGTTTATATTCAGCATAGCTTTGCCTTTGCTCTGTAAGTTATCATCAGACTTTTTAAGTTTTCGTACATTTGTTACACTGTTCTTTTTAACACTGTAATTGATAGGTAAAAGTTTGATTGAAAACCAAATTAGCTAATGCCATTACAACTACACACAGTCAAAACAGATGTATGGTTTTGATATTGCATACTCCATGGAACATCACCAACAAACTCATAAGCAACAAGCATTGTGGTGCTCAAAATATAATCAAATCGATTTTAAAGTGAAAGCCATGTAGAATTCCCTTTCTCTGATGTGTTCAACAGGCATCAAAATTCTTTTTTCTCACCAACCCTTCTGTAGATATAGAGCAGGAGTGTCCAAACTTGTTTCTAGGCCTGCCAGATTTGATAATGTGGAAGTGCCCCCAGGCCAACAGCATCTGACAACCTTATTTTACATTTAAAGAAAGATGCATATACACTACAGTAATATTGTGTATTATTTAATGACAATTTCATACAACAAAGGAATATGCAGGTTTAAGCATTTTGTTGTAGAGGGGAAGTGCGGGATTCATGGGACAGATTTTTTCATTTGCTGATATTGACTGATTATTGACTTGCTGAAGCATGACCAACAAAAGGTTACTTGATCACACAAAAATAGAAGATCTTCTAACTATGACAAAACTACATCCAATTGCAGCAATAATAAAATCAAAAGTTTTAAAACTGTTCGGCCACACTAAAAGATCACAATTCGGAATCAGCAAAGTTTGCACAGAACAGAAGGCAAAGTAGAAGGAAAAAGAAAACGTGGCTAGACAACCAAAACGATGGCAAGATAACATTCAATCATGGACCGGACTCCACTTGACGACACTGGGCGAGTTGGCTCAAAATCGCCACTCTTGGAAGCAAATAAGCCATGTTGATGCGCAATCTGCCGCAGGCGGAGATAACGACTGGTGATGATATTGACTCCAACATAAATATAGCATCTTCGATTTTTTCATAGTTTGTAGATCTGCAGATTTACGAGGTATTATGCAAAAATAATCAAAATGTTATAATTACTTTTTGAGTTGTTCCAAATTTTATCAATGCTATTGATTATCCCATGGGACAGTGTTATGGGACCGACGGACATACCCAAAATTGCATAAAAAAGTACAAGAAATTGATTGTAACGAACGGCAATTAGTTTATTTTCACTAAAAGTGACAAATCAGCATGAATCGTCATGTTCTTTTCCCAATGTTCTGAAGCAATCGCAATATCCTTGTGTAGAGTGACTTATGACTATGCAAATTGCAGAAGAAACATTGTCTGAAAAACGTAAAATGCCACTTGGTTGTAACAAGCTGCAAAATTGGTTGTAACAAGAATGATTTTTTTGTAAAATGTTTTCAAGAAATTGAGGCAACATCTCCATTGTTTGAAAAAAACGGTTTGTCCCATTGGTCCCGCAATCCGCAACTTTAATGAAATATTCTTCTGCTTTCAATACTGTTGAAATAATACAAACTCTCTACTATCGCAAACCATGCTTCTTACATCACTAATTCAAAACAACTTAATTACTGTCAAGCATTGTTATTTCTATTATGTTTTACAGATTTTTTTTAATCCTACTTTTTGAACTGGAGATACACATCTCGAATTCAAAATCAATATCGCGGATAATAATTATTAACTAAGGGGCAAGATATCACGCTGTCCCTTCGGTTCCCATTTCCCATCAGTCCCACACCTCTCCTACATATCTTAGGATATGATAAGGTTAGGCTCAGGGAGGCAATTACCTCCTCCCAAATATTTTCAATAAACACTTCACCATTCGTTACAGCATCATTTGACAGAGTTTTACTATGGATGTAGGCTGAGAGTGGTCTCAAATGCGCAATTTTAAGGTATTTTTTTCAATATTTTATAAGGGGGTCTTCAAGACGCCCCTCTGGGTGCTTTGCTTTCGCCAATTTGTTCAAGGGCTCACTAACATGTGCAATAATACTGATTTGTCCCCCTTGAAATTTTGTGCTGGCTATGCCCTTATAGCTCTATAAGTTATTTGCTTTTCCATAAGAAATTAACACTTCCTGAAACATTGCAAACAAACAGCTGTGTTAACGTGAAACTGACGTATTAATTTTAATAACTAGGGAAGGTCTGGATCGAAGTTAGTGATAGACAAGTGTAAAATATCACGTAGGTAGGAGTCGCTCAGCTTTCTTCTTCAAGTTTGTAACCGAGAACGTCAGCTCACACAAATATGTTCAACCGAACAAGCTCAACATTTTCTTTGCAAACTTTTGTATTTCTGGAAATTTGTTTTTATTCAGCTGCTGGTAAAAAGGCACCAGAGAAAGATGTTGCTGCCAGCTTCGCAGAGAAGCTCAATTAGTTGCATTTGAGCTGGAAGTAGCAATTATATATAATAATTCTTTACATTTCGGGCAAAATCTCGAAAGCTACTGATTTCCTTTCCTCTCCAGGCAATAATAGTTGATTTCGCGATTATGACACAACTATAATATTAACTTTTCTCGCCTGACCTCTGTCGGTGATAAAATACTGTTTTATTAATTTTTGAAAAAATGCAAGTTCAATTTGTATGATGTCTGTGGGCCAAAAATAACACATTGTGCAACAACAGGGGAGAGCCGGACTTTGAACACCCCTGATATATAATATATAAGCATATGCAGAATGAGGTTAAATTTGCTTTTGAGATCTGTATTCTCTGAAGATTGTTTCAATTAGAACCACATGTGGGAAAGTCTTTTGACGTTAGATTTTAACTTTCTTACTAACATGATTTTTCAAATTGATGTTGCTCTAATTCACCAAAGCTGTTGTTGTGTTGCAATCTACCATTATTTTTTCAGTAATCTTGCTTCACGCTTCACTGAGGATGCGAAACTTACGTAACAAGGTCCAGAACAAAGTCGAAGCCGTGGGCTTGAAGAAGACACCAATGGGATCTCTTTTGAAAGTTTTGGGCCAAGAAGTCACCATCGGGTTCAATTAGATTAGTGCTGTTGTTGTGTTTTTGCAATAAATCAACTGTATGAAATGTTGCAAACATGTTACATTGTGTCACATAAACAGTGATGACATTTTTGTTGAAACTGGTTAGCTGTGATTGTGACATATTTGTTATTTTTTTTGTGGTATTCTTATCCCAGGCAGCAAACGTTTAAAGTTAGTGAAAACAGCGTGAAAGCGTCAAATTTTATTCACTGATGTGTTTCGCTACTCTTAGATTTAACTTTTTTTTATACATCAGTGTTAAAAAAAACTTCTTGCTCCTGTATTTTGCTGCACAGAACAGTCTCATATGGTGCTTGTGTCCCAGTCCTGTATTTGTATAAATACGATGCAATGGTGTTTTCACTTACATTGGTGTAATGTCTATTTCCGTACTATCACTGAAATCATAGACCAAAATCTCACGTGATGTGAACAGTCTCATATGGTGCTTGTGTCCCAATCCTGTACTGTATTTGTATAAACACGATGCAATGGTGTTTTCACTTACATTGGTCTAATGTCTATTTCCGTACTATCACTGAAATCATAGACCAAAATGTGCTGTGTTGTGTCATCAATAATTTATTCCAATGATTTCACTTGTGCAGAGTAACTGTGTTATCACCACTGCACTGACAAGCATAGACTTATAAAGCAGAGACATATACTTCCGTAAACAAGTGCATAGTATTGTCCGAGTCAAAAGTGGCCAACTATTTCGCTTTTTCTAACAAAGAAATCGTGAAGTAGTGTTCATTGGCTGCAAAACTGACTTCAGTGTTCTTGTTCTGCAGTTTCCAACACTCTACGATAAAGGCTACAAGCGTTGAATCATTGTGAAAGATGATTGATTTGCTTGCTGGCGCTACTCTTGTTTGTAAAGTTTTTTTTATCGGTACCCACTGCATGTTAAAGTGATGCGGTGTCGTTATTTCGTTTTCATGTGCTGCAAGACTTGTGTGCTTTGGAAGGTATCATTGATTTTGTCGACCAAGTAAAAAGTTGTTGTACATCCATAAATTAACCATTACAATCACAAATCTAATTAATTTTTCATGCTTTGATGGTTTAAAGGGTGCTCAATGATTATGTCACCACATTTTATTGCTTTTCTTTACCCTCTCCCTTATATGACGTGACGCAATACCACGGCTCCGATAACAATCCCCGAAGCCTTGGGTTACTGATATATTGGAACAACGCATTTAGGGAGTAATCATTTGGAGACCCTTGTGATAAAGCAATAGCAAGCTTGACTACCACAAAATGACGTGACTTCGTATGTTTTGTCTTTCTGTAGATCTCTGTTACGTCATAGCCCCGTACAAGTAACCCCCAGCAGATACAAAGTTCTTCAGCACCATCTTGAACTACGCGCTGTTTAGATAATCATGTTTACGACCAAACTATAACCGTCTTGATCTTAACCAAAAATAGAATTTGCTTTTGTGCTCATCATTTTGTTAAGTTGTCATACTTACATTAAATTCTTCGTTGCATAAATGAACGGATGTGTGCAATTATTGATATAGATGGGGCCCGGAGACCGTACACAAGCTTTCAGAACTGAATGCTAAAGTCGATTGCAGATAAGTATGTTCCTTCGGTCATATTATTTGCCTGAAATGTTTTTTCAAGTGATTTTATTCCATTGTTTAAATGTTTTTCCTTGATTATAAGCTTTAATGTGAGAAAAGAATTAGCATTTTATCAAGCAATGTGTAAACGCAACTATTAGTTCAAACCTTGTACACTGTACAGAGTTCTTTATATGTAGATTCAGTAGTTTTGATTGGTGGGTATTAGCCTGCTTAATCAACGATCAATATGCTAAAATTTAGATCGCAAGATAAAAAAAAAAAAAGCACTAAAACAATATTGAACACCAAAAAATGTTGAAACGGCATTTTAGGCAAATGTAGAACCCAAGTGCACTTTTACCTACAATCGACTTTAATTCTGAAGGCTTGTGCACTCCAGGCCACCTATTTTTGTAGGCCACGAATAGAATGCATGCAGCAGACAGGCAACTTTGATGACTGTTTCTATCGAGATCATTTCATAAATGACGGTTCCTTATCAAGGGAAACTTGACAATGAAACCTGAGGTCCGGATATGGAACTTATTATGAAATAGAAAGGAAGTAGCCTACTCGGTTCCGAAAGATTTTGTATGGAATAGCCCACATGTTGTTTCAATTGTTTGCTATGGCTTCTAGTAGCATATGCTACAGACGTCTGCAGGTGTTGAATAAGTTAAAAAGCGACTGATTTGCTGTCTGGCATGGTGGTACAAGGTCACTCAAAGTTTTGCGATGCTCGCAGCTAATTTGTTACCAAAATAAGGAATATGCGTTGAAACTGAGTACGCCAGTATGTTTTTCTACAAATAGCTTGCTAGACTCTGTGCTGCTGAGATCTTGTGTGGTGCCTCGCATTGAGAAAGTGCAGTCGGTATACGTCGCTAAAGAGTCTCCGAAGTTCCACGAATATCAAGCGGGAATTTTAATTAGTGGCAACTTGTGAAAGAAAACAAGTAACTTTCGTTTCAATTCGTAGTTCAAGAAAATACAACGTAGCCCACAAAACAGCCCAAATAAATGGGACTTGCTCGGAGATAAAGCAGTCATTATGTAGTAGGCTATAGATTGGCCATGCAATATTATTTTTAAAAAAGCAGTAAAAACTGCTTATTTGACTGCAGGGTGATTGGGGCAATCTAATTTTTCGGTTACAGTTTTTAAATGCCAATGATTGAATACAAATTAGCTTAAAAAACTACAGGTTGACACACTTTGCACTCGCATAAGCCATCTTTAAAGAATTAATAAATTTTTGGCCTCTGGAGACTACATCATAAATTTTAAACATTTACAAATCACATTGTTTTTGTAGAAGCGTAACCGAGAAGTGGAATGTTCCCTTTCGGTGAAAATGAATGAAATAATTGGTAGCCTATGGCCTCTAGAATTAATTTCGCCATAAAAATTTCAATTAAATAATATAGGCTAAGCTTAATTTGTTATCGCTTCTGGCGTATAAACACATTGCAGTTACGTTATCGGTTGCAGTCAACACTCTTGAGCGCAAATAGCCTTCAGAGAGTCAGTTACGTGATGCCATAACCAACTCGAAGTGGCCAAGACGCCAAAGTGGTTATAGTCTTCGGCTCTAGGTCAGAATTTCATCTCAGGTCGGGTCATAGGCCTTTTACTTACCTACAGTAGGCCTTTAAGGACTCGAAAAGGGATGCCTATTGTGTTCTCTCTTGAGAATTGGTAATAATGTGCAATCATAATACGCCTATATTTGATAATAATGTGATGACATCGACGTAGTGGTTCCACAGGCCTACTCAGTTGCAGAGCTGCGGAGAATAGCCTAAGAGATATCGATATTCTCACATTTGTTTTCTCTCGGTCGCCTTTTCTTTATCAGCTACCCTCCCCCACAATTTATTACCCTAGGTATAGGTGAGCGGTGTTCTTCAACACCCAGCTTAAGCCGGGTGTCCAATCAGGTTTACATTGTCAAAAAGCCAACGACATGTCTGCTGCGCCATCTCACCGCCAATGAAAAGGAGTAAGTTAGGTATAAGCCTATCTAGTCTACCTACCTTTCGCAAAATAATCTTAGCTATTGCAGAACAACAATAAATAAATTATAGGCCCTAGTCCCTACCATTAGATTACGGCACTTGTTACATAGGTTAGGCTAATCATTAATACAATGTAGGGTACATGTAGATAAAATGATTGATGCATATAGGCTAATGCTAATGTTTCAATCTAGTTTGTGATGTGCTTTTTTACTCAAACCGAATCGGGATCTTTTAGCATGCATAGGCTAATGCTATAGTGATGTCTATAAATCTTGCGCAATATATCTTTCTTTAGCAACTTCTACATGACCTTAAAAAGAACTTTCGATTTCTTAAAAGCTACTCACAACTTCCAAGCAAATTTTTACAAATAGAATGTAAAAGTTTTTACTTTTATCAACTCAAGCCGGCAATTGAAAAGTCGAAGTAAATGCGGTTTCGAAGACGACCCTTTTGCGAAACTTCTTCGCGTTACAGTGGGAAGACAATGCTGGAATAAAGTTTATAGAATCCTCTAGATGAGAAAAGTTTGGTAACCTTTGCAATTGATTGATTGAATTTTTATCCTCGGACTGAGAACGAGTCTTTGAAAGCTCAATCCTGGCAGTTTTGCATAGCCTACTTGTAGAGCAGGGTCACTCAACTAATATTAACAAAAGTCCAGTTTGACAAGTTGAATATTTTAACGGTCCGGTGAATAATTTATTTCACACGCAATTACGAAAGTTAAAATATCTGTACCAAAGCACTTTTTTAGGTAAAATGTAGCTCGAATTGGATTTATGAGAAAGTGTTGGGGAGTCGAAGACCCCCAGCAACTAGGATAATCACAGTAAAAATTGTTTCCTCCTAGTATAAATCTGTTTAAAGAAGCCCTGAAACGTGGCAATAAGGTTATTCTTCCAAAAGCTCAAGGTCCACCATCAGCAACCAGAAGGTCCGGATTAGGATCGCGGTCCGCCAGTTGAGTAGCCCTGTTGTAGAGGCTTTGAACTACTCACGCAGGCTCGGTCACTGAGACTGACAGAGTAAAGTTTTCGATTGTTGAAGTAGCCTATAGTTGTCTGTGAGTTATTCTACCCGCTAAGTGCCGCTGAATGTAGAGCAGTTCTTGACGTGCGTTGCCCCTACGTTGCTCAAGCGCACACCTGGAGAGCCGAACCAGCACCGCTTGCTCTTGAAGTTTCTTCAATTGTTAGATAACTTTGCAGAACGACCTACTTTTTCTAAATGCTTTAAAAACTTTAAGCCACTTTTCAAACACAGTGATTGATTGTTTCGAATGCTGCAAAGCTTCCTGGCTAGATCGTGTTCCAGTTTCTTTTGGGACTGAGAAAGTTTGAATAGTTTCGTTTCTGCTCTACGAAACAGTTGGATATCCGCTACTTGCCTCTTTGTACACAACCCACTGAAGTTTCAATGCGGAAACCAGGAACGGTATACGCTTTTTCCACAGAGCTTTCAGTCGTTGCAGATCTATTTTTAATCATGCGGTTATTGCAGAGATATGTCAGCAAACAGAAGCCTAGCATTTAAATTAAGAATAGCCTACCTGGGTAAAAAGCCGATGAACCTTTTTAACAAAAATTATGAAAACGATGAAAGAAGTCGTACAAGATTTAACTACTTTAGATCATTTTTTAACTCTTTCGCGCCCAGCAATTTTGCACGGTTTGACCGCAAAACCCAGGCATTTTTGCTATTTTTTCTCTAACTTTAACGAGTTGACACGCGTGACACCGATTGTGTATTTTGACGTGAAATATCTCATTGGAGAGATAATTTCAAGTTCTGACTATAAATGTTAGAACCTACTTTCCTAATACAACATATTTGAAGATGCAGTATTTTCAAAATGTGTACTTTTTTAACTTTTTTTTTGTTAAAAATTTTGTGAAAATGAAGCATCTTACAAAAAAAATACTCCCACCTTTTCTGTAGAACCTAAAAAGATTTTTTTTTCAGTGGACTTCCTAATGATATGAAGAGTCAAGGAAAAATCAAACATGCCTTGTTCCTTTAGTAGCCTACATACTTTTCTTTTAACTGTTGGCTAAAGTAACCACACTTTGTCAAATTTGAGCAAAATTTTTTTTTAAAACGCAAGAATATCAATAAAATAAGCATTTTACAAGGGACCAGTAAATTTATAGATTATTCTGCTAAGTTTTATATCACGCATCAAACAGCATCATTTTAAAATGATGCTGGGCGTTTTATGTTAAACCTCAAATCATTTAAAAATGATGCTGGGCGTTTCGCATTAAGCTGCAAATCATTTTAAAATGATGCTGGGCGCAAAAGAGTTAAATGAATGAAAAAAATTCTAAAAAATGTCGAATGGCATTCCTAAAGTGTGCTTTTCAATGCAAATGTAAGTTTTGCTATTACCATTTTTGTTTTTTAACAGTGAACTGTAATGCACCACAGCTACTATTTGTATAGACCTGTCCTAGTCTATGTTTTGCAGTAGTTACACTAACAAGAAGACACGAAGCCGATGAGACTGTTAGAAAGAGGACCTTGTGTTACAAACAATAATACCCTTCCTACTGTACTTTCTTGTACAATGAACTTTGCTTTGTTCCGAGGTTGATGAAATTTTTAGGGCGGTTTAACCCCATAGAATAGATAGATAGTTTCCAAAATAATAATTCTATCTGTATCCAGTAGCGTAACTCCAAAGCCAGGTAGGTTTATACCGATTTCATAGACCGATTAACGTTTTTGCGTAAGATAAGCAGTCGTGTGTTTTAAAAATCTTGTTCACACAGCAAATTTACCAAATGAGGTTGAAATCTAGTGAAACTATCAGTAGGCTAATAGTTGAAATTTTCTTTGTTTTTGTTCTGTGGTTAAACCTTTGACTGATTCCTTAACAATAATTTATAATTTTTTATTTAGGCTACCTCGATTTCGCCTTTAAAAAAATTGCAAAGTTTTTCCGGACAACCTAGAAAGTTTAAGACAATTCCTAACGTTGAAGTTTCAGCTCTTTTTATTTTAATTAATTGAAAATAATGTGTAGGCACATTGAATTATTGCAACCAAAATCAATCACTTTTTTTTGAGTTGAAAATTTTTTCTTGATGAAATTCATTGAAAAAGAACGAATTCTTTAAGCTGTTTTGATTAATGAATCATTTTTATATCAGTATAAATTTTAGCTATACGGCAGTAGCCTACTTCGGAACGAAGATAACAGTATAAAAATCACGTCATTTTTAATCCTTCTTATACTACTGTAGGAGCGACCGCAACGATAACATGTAAAGCCTGATGCCACCGGTGATGATGAAAAATTCCAACGTTTTTTTTATTGTGACGTTTTTTCTTTCAGTTAGAGTACGTCAACAGGCACCAGCTTTCTTATTCCTTCTACTTCAGACATTATAGATTTATGCGTTTACAGAAAAAAATTAAGAACTTTCCAACATTTTTCTAATTCACGTAGCCTACAAGTGAAGGTTGAAAAAGTTGTGTTAAAACTTTTGTCCCTTTAAAAATTGTTTATAACCAGATTTATATTTGGAGTAATCTGGAGTAGTTGCGGTTTTCCATAGTAATGTAAACATGAACAAAATGATTAATTAGCATTTTGCTGCGATAGGCATAAAAAATAGCTTTTACTGATTGTAAAATTTCTTGAGTTCTGCTTTTGCTTTCACAAATTTAAATTTTAGATCAGCACTGAGCTATCATTGTTCAAAGTTTTTCACAGTATTTTTTTTAATTTTATAAAAATTTGAAATATTTAAATTCCCAGGGAATTATTAATGAAATACCCTTACGTAACACAATATGTAAATAGCCTTGTGCTGCAAGTGGTGCAGTAGAAAACAGACTATTACGTAACAAAGAAAAAAGGAACTAGACTGCCTATTTATAATATTTAATGTGTCGCAGTCAAGCAGTGTACGGTTATAAACGACTACACTACAGTCAAAATAAAAACACGACAGCTGCTTTGAAATGAATTTTGAGCAAGAGATGAGTTTTCTAAGTGCAAGAAAGTCAAGTTCTTGTACAAGTTTAGCAAGAACAGACGATATTTTTCCCGATGTGGTTTCTGAAACCCAAATGTCTTCGTCATTGCCTTCGTCTCTAAAAGAAGACTGGAATTCAAGAAGCTCTAAGTGTCAACCAAGTCGATCCTGTTGCCTCTCCACTGCTTCCAAAGGCAAAGTGAGTTGATTAATTTTTTAAATATATTTCTTTAGTGGGAAGAACTAACTAGAAAAGGTGATACTTCCTCAAATGGGCGATCTACCTACTACAGAAAGCAATCACTAAGAAAACAAATCAATAGCTTTTTTTCCCTAAAGTCTGAACCTTAATTCATTTGTCCAGGCAAACACTCACAATAGTATTTTAATAAAATTTAAAATTTAATTTATGTCGTGGAACCGGTTCTCGTTCATTAGAACTCTTCAGCACAACTGGATCGAAACAAAATTACTTGAAACAAAAATTAGCCTACAAAATAAATTTTCTCCTTTCTTTTATTTTGTAGGTTAATTTTTGTTTCAAGTAATTTTGTTTCGATCCAGTTGTGCTGAAGAGTTCTAATGAACGAAAACCGGTTCCACGACATAAATTAAATTTTAAATTTTATTAAAATACTATTGTGAGTGTTTGCCTGGACAAATGAATTAAGGTTCAGACTTTAGGGAAAAAAAGCTATTGATTTGTTTTCTTGTTATATTTCTTTAGGGTGAAAAAGCGTCGCTTATTATCACAATGTCATATAGGTCTGCGAATAAGATGTAATTTTGTGAGCATGCAACAACAAATTCTGAGAATGAGCAGATGTAATTGTTAATTGTTTGGCTATTTTCGTATTGTTTATTAGCGTAAAATTGTTTTTATGATATTTGTGGTGCGTAAATGCAACACCAATTGGGGGTGTTGTATGTCACAATCTACCACACAACTATTGGTTCTTCTTGTGAATTGTTTTCTGTTCGAAATCAGCTGTAACCGTTATTGCAAATAAATTAACAAACTGTTACTGATGGACACATTTGTTCCCGACAATTTTCACCAAATCAAACGTCATATAAAAACCGTTCAAGTCTACTGAATATTACGTCATGGAAATTCCTAAAACATGAGCCAAAATTGCACCAGCGTTCATAAGAATTGTGTCAAACCTGTTTGGGCCTGTTTGGGCATGTTTAAACAGGAAATATTACATCAGCTTTAAACACCTGTTGGAATGACTTCATAATTGTCTTTCATTATTGCGTCACAGTACTGCATACGTGAATTTGAGATATTGCTATCTATTCTGGTCATTCGTAAAATGATTGTTTGAAAGTTGGCCGCACATTTAACTGTTGGCTTAGTGCTTGCTAGCTGGACAAAGGTTCCGTCTTTTATCCAAGTAATCTGTTCTGTAGTGACAGTTTTTCAGTGGTGTAAGGCGTTGCACCCCCTCGTTTTCGGTAGCCGTGGGCTAATTTTACAGAAATACACTGTTTGAAAAGAAGTTCAAGTGTGTGTTTCTTCGGTCATTATATACAGACGAACGGATTCGGGAACTTTATGTTAAAATTTTCCCAAGAAGAGATTATGGTTTACCGCTGTGACCAACATTCGTGTGTTAAATTTCGTCCGCATCATGTGACAACAGAAGTTTATTTTTCTGCTGAGTGGCTAGTTCTTTCTTGATATAATTTGAAACTGTTACTCAGCTCACAACTCGCACCTAGCATTAAGAAAATGTATAGGCCTACTCTTCTAATGACCAGGCCCGGATTTAGGGGGGGGCAGAGGGGGCAGTTGCCCCGGGCCCCCCGACTTTTGAAGGGCCCCCTATATGGAAAAAAAGGTGATTTTGTGGTATTTTTTTCCTTTTGGCCTTTAAAGTTTCTGCAAAATGCTGTGCAGTACTGGACTGATGCTACTGTATACGTAGAGATGGTTTTTCGCGCGTAAGCGCGAAAAATTTTTTTGCAGGGGGCCCCCCGATCTAAAAGTGCCCCGGGCCCCCCATCAGCTAAATCCGGCCCTGCTAATGACTTACGGATGCACGTAAAGAGCATCAGTTAAACGACTGGAGGCCTACTCAAATAACTTACGTTAATACTTTTTCACAAAAGAAGTTTTTTATGCATACCTGGAAAAATTGAAATGTTTTTATGAAACTATTTAAAATTTGTGGGGTTTTATAAATAAAATAGCGTTTTAAAATTTAAATGAATTTTTTGACTCAAAATGAAAACAAATTAGTTTGCAAAACATTTTCTGAGCCATTACATATAGTAGCATTTAGTGACATAAAATTTTATGTTAAATTGAAAGATATTTACTGATTAAAAAGTAATTATACTATTAAATATAGCAAATATTATATTATAAAAGTGACTATTATAAAAATAGTCAGGGTCTCGGGCGATTACTTGTGTATTTTTCTCATAGGCCTAGGGCTAGGCCTACCACGCTCATTCAAAAGCCTATTTTTAAAGAAGTCTTAAATGTATTCTTTTACATACACAACATGTTCAAATCTCATGGGCTACTGTAGCAACACAACAAAAATTTTGATGAGCAAACATTTGACATTTCAAAATTAAAATATCTTTATTAAATCTTTCAAGCAATGACGGTGCTATTTTGAATTCGCAAAGTGACGTCAGTTATTTACGAAACGTTTCGTAACAACTTCGTGCAAATCACAGTTTATTAAAAAAAAAAAAAAATACAAACCATTCCACCATTAAAGACAACTTTCCAACATTAACAACTTTTCTGTTGATTAATTTGTTGCAAAGTGTCGAAGCGAAAAAAAGTTAAAAAATCTTTGGCTTTTGGCCCTGTGTTGATGGAAGTGTAGAATTCCTCATTGCAGTTTCAGTGATGCAATTACAGGCAACCTTTGAAGGTACTTCACATTTGTCACGCATAGGTCTGTCCGGCACGACACAGATGAGGGTATCGAAACCATCGCGTGCGAATAACTTCCACGAGTTTTTACCGATTCTTCTGTTAGACAGTTTTGGATTGTTTCATGGCTAGTACCTAATTATGATCTAAGTGTAAAGATAAACACAATTACAGTGGTTTAAAAAAAGCCGTTGTGTTCATTTCTGTATACCAGGTAGGCAGGTTCATATCGAAAACTATAGTAGATTTAAGCTGATACTTGTTATTAAGTGTTATTTTCGTCGGCAGTACCTGTTCTGTTTCTTTATGCACATAGGTCAAAAACTGTAAGTTCGTTTTCTTCACTTTATAATGCAAGCTATTAACTTGTGTTCCTATCAGTGTAATTAGAATAACCTACAGCAATTAATCTTCAAAAATGGCAAAAACCTTGGCGCATTGTTTCAAGTTTGAAATGACTAGTAGGTGTAGCCTATTTGTCTTGTGTCGTTAATTGATTTTTAAAACAAATCTTGACCGAGTCTCCGTTGTAGCAAATATGTTTTTCTGATACTCCGATACAGTTTAATATTATTCTAATTTACATATGCACGAGCCAAATGCCATCAGTTTTATAGAAGCTTATAGACCGAGTAGCTTCATCAGCATATGAAAGTGTCTTTATTAAAAGTAGGTCCTTGAATATTGTTTAATATGGTGCAGTTTATTAAGTACTTTCTGGTGCCTGCTTTAAAAGCATTCTTATGACAATGGTAACGCGATAAAAATAGACAGAGAGCGTTGAATAAACTCAACTTTCGTTCCAGGATTCCCAAAAACTTTTACAAAACTGCGGACCGGATTGCATGATCACGCAACGGATCGTCGACAAACTGCTTTCTAGGATGCTTCAGCTCGAGAACGAACGCTCAGAAGTAAGTAGGGCAATCAAGAATAAGGCTTGTTTTTACCAGACGCAACATAGAGTCTTGCAATACACAAACAAAGAAATATTTCGCACTTCAACTGTCTGTGGCACTCCGAGTGGAAATTTGAAAATTTTATCACTTTTTTTAAAACTGTGTCAAACCAATCAGTCAATTGTCACCTTTGTGCCAATTCTGCCGAGAGCTTGATCAAATATTTTTCAAAATTAAAAATCTTAAACTTACGAGTAACATGATTTTTGCGAAGTCCTTTCCTGCATGACAATAATGTGGCTGGAAATAAAATTTTGAGGGGCAAAAACACTTGGGGACAAATACTTAATGTTTGAAAAAAAGGGTTTGTTTAAAAATATAGCTACTGAATGCAGCCAAACATTTATGAAACATCATTTAACATGTTATTCAATGTTATTAAAAGCGTTATAAAAGTATTACAAACATATTCCTTTTTAAGGGGTAAGACAACATTGTGGGGATGATTGCTCTCCGGAGTGTCCTCTTTCAAGGACAGTGTTTTGCCAAGCCGCAAGTTCTAGATAAGTGTCAAACCGACGTCATTTTAAACCTCCTACAGGCTACTTAGCCGAATAGTGGTTGAGGAATTTACAAAAATAATAAACAAATGATCTTCTAATAATAGAAACCGACCGCAAGACCAGCCAAAGCAGCTTCTTTAGTGGCTTCTCAGAATTGCTCAAACTGCGACGAAATAGTGCAATAAAATCATTATGAATCTACGATTCAATTAATTATACGTAGAAAGATATTCGAGGGTTTAAAGTGGGCGATATCGTTATCGCTTTTGAAGAACTCGAGCTTATTATTTTCTCTAAAATTAGTCTTCGTTAAACAACGTATTGAAAGCATTTATGCGTTTGATTTGTTAAATTTGAAATTTACTTTCAATATGGACACTCTAAAGCTCAACTGATAAGATTTTAATCAAACTGTCTGATGACATAAATTATTTTGTATTAGGCGTTTGTCACTCATCTCTGCTGAATTTTTATTATATTTGGGCTGAAGTGCATGAAAGCTTTAGCCAAGGCATTAAAAACCAACTTTATTTTAAGTTGTTTACTCCATATTTTAAGTGTATTTTAACTAATTATTAATTCGCTTTTAATTAACAAACTCAAGAACATATTTTTATGAAATTTCGTTTCATGACATTTTGTTGCTATAGTTACTCGCAGCCAATCGCTCTTGGGCTGTCCAATTTCAAATGATGCAAGAAGGACATCAAAAAACAGTGAAAACCTTAGAAGAAAATATGGAAAAAGTAAAAGAAGAAAAAGATCGCTTAAAAGCAAAAGAAGACAAAAACTGTGATAAGACTTCACTTATCAACCTAGCTGCTGAGTCATGCGACCAACTGAAGCTGCTTTCACACCAAGTAAATTCTTGAGGCCTTCTTTTTAATTTTAATTCCGATAATAATCTATCGTTAAATACGAACGAATTATTGAACCCCAATATGTACGGATGATCAATGGTGGATAAGTAGTTGAGTAGTTCTAACAGGCTCTTGGTAAGTTAAATGCCATCTAAAAGAAAAAGCACCAAAGCACCTCAACAGAATGAAAGCAATGACAAATTACTTTCTCAACGTTATGCTAAGAGAACTTTATAGATAATAATGACAATGATGACTCCCATCGCTTTAATTTAATATATTATACTCGTTTCTAAGAGAAAACGACCATCTTAGCTGTGAGCAGAATTGTACCCAAAAATTCCTGTCAGAAAAGGAGCCGGGACAAAATAGGTTCGATGGCACGTTTTTCGATAGAAACTTTCTCTGTTTTACGTTAATATACACAAAAATATTACATAAGCAGGGGCGCAGCCAGCCAAAAATTTCGAAGGGGGCTGGGGTGACAAGTCAGTATTATTGCGCATGTCAATGAGCCCGATAACGAATCGGCGAAAGCAAAGTACCCAGAAGGGATCTGGGGGGGGCTTTCCCCAGAAATTTTTAAAAAAGATAAATTAAAATTGCGCATTCTGAGAGTACTTTCAACATAATTCATGGTAAAATTCTGTCAAATGATGCTGTAACGGAAAGTGAAATGTTCATTCAAAATATTTCGGGAGGAGGTGTGAATTACCTTTTTTCCCGTGACTACGTCCCTGTATAATAAGCTACATACATAAAGATAAGTTTAGAAATCTAACGTAAAATTGTGAAACTTAGGTTTGATTGTGGTTATTACAGAAACTTGATGTTTTTTGTAACTTTGAAGTCAACATCTTGAGCTAGAGTTTTCCTAGTGGTTGTTGGTCCTTGTTTTGATACAGGAATAGAACAAAGCGAAATGTTGCTTTCAGACTTGCACAAAGACGTGACCGTCTATTTTTGTCAAGCGCTATAAATACATTGCATGGTTCTGCATAGCATTTCAAAAACGACGTCTCTCGTGGTCTAGAAGCGACTAAGCATTTTGCAGCAACAGAAACCATTTTTTCTTAAAATAAACTCCTTTTTTGGGCTCAAACAATTTTATAATAAATGCGCTTACGCCACTAGATGTAAATTGTCATGAATACTTGTCATCTCGAAACATACATCAATATACGTAGATCCTCCGTGCTTCAAAATTTGCTTAAGAACATTTTAACAAAAATCCCCGGCTATTGACATGTAAATTATGTTAAATAACACCGGTAATTATCATAATACAAAGAAGACATTTCGATTTAGCGCAGCAACAGGCGAGTGATCTTTTTGTGAAGTAATAATAGACTTTTATGTTGATTAATGTGATGTAAAATTATGACGATCAGGGGTGCCGGTTCAGGGCCGTTGAGATGCTTACAAGGCCTGGTACTGTTGTCAATCTCGGGCCGCAAAACAAGACAGCACTAAAATGCACTATAGAAAATATGCGGCGTTTTCTTTACCGTTTCGGGCCCTCTAAACAGGTTCCGAATCCCTAAAATCATTGCGGCCTCAAGTCCAAAGTCCTTAAATGCTTTGTCCCCCAGACCCCCACCACTTCCTCACAAATCCAAGTCGAGTTACATTTTACCTAAAAAAAGGTTTGGTACTGTTCTGATAGTTTAACTTTCGTGGTTGCGTGTGAAATTACTCATCCATCGGACCGCTAAAAATATCCAACTTGTCAAATTGGACCTTTGTTAACGTTAGTTGAGTAATCCTGCCCTAGAATCTCATGTCAACACTGCTCTGCCTGTTTAAATCTGGCTCTTTATTACATCAAAGTCGACTGTGACAAGAATACAAAAACGTTGTATAACCTCGCAGTAAGAAAATCAGTAAGTTTTTTATTGATTGATTCTACGTCTGCAGACATTGAAGCAATGCAAAAAATATTTGATGTTTTGTACTAATTTAGCGTTTGTAGACGTAGAAGCAGCATTAAAAATGATTGATTTGCTAACTGGACTGCAATGTTTTCATTCAATATGAATATGAAAAATTATTAATTATTTTAAGACTAACCTGTTCTTTTTCTCTAGGCGGAAATTTATCGTGAAGATTTCATAGAAGAACGGAAAGCAAGAGTTCGGGCACACGCCCAAATCGAAACTTTGAAAACTGAACTGAAACGTGAAAAGAAATCCCGTGCAAAACTGGCATCTTATGTTCAGCAATCAAAAGTTTGTGAATCGCCTCTAGAAGTCCGAAGCTAAACAAACAAATTTTGAAAAAATTAGTGCTAGAAAAAATGACCACGAAACATTTATAAAAATATGTTTTCCATCGTGCAATTTGTTTTGTATTGAAAACGGGCATACATGAGATTATTTAATTGTTTAAACGACACCATATCAAAGCTAAATGATTATTGCCTTGTGATGTACAGCGTTAGCAGAAGGTGACTTTTTTACGTTGCTTCAAAGTCTGGCGACGTTTCGGTGATGTAAAAAAGGTAAATTATTCAACTGCTAGCTGAGTAAAATTTTGTAGCAAATATGAAAATTTCAATTCTGGCAAAGCGTTTGATAAAGATTTGTATTTGCATCTTTACTGTGACAACATCACTTAAAAATAAATTATGTCATCATAATTTAATTTATTTGTCATTGAAACTTACTTTGATTGTGTTGTAGCTTGTAATAAAGGTTTTTGAACAATATGTTGTTTGTATGCCATCGTGAATATTATCATTACGTCAAACAACAAACCATTGTAAGCTGTGTCAGTTTTGAAGGGGTATTAAAAGTGTCTGAGAAAATTGAAATGTTTTTATTGGCTTGTCTGTCGACTATACTCTAAATTGAAACATGGTTTTCATAGTAACCCTAACCCTACTTCTTCTCTCATTTTTTTAAATAAAAATGTTAAGTTTCTATTCCTACTAGAGTATTTTGTGCAAATCGTTTTTCTTATTTGCTGTGTCACAACAGTAAATTACAGCAAAAGCTGATGAAAAATCCAAACTTTTACTTCTGGACTTTCTGTTCCCCTCGTTCGTTGTTTACCGAGAACGATTTGTTCATGCTGTTACATTGCTTCTTTATATTGAAATATTTTTGTAATGATTTTGTAGTTAATTATTTAGTTGTGAAGCGCTTTTTAATTTAAATGTTGTTCCTGATTCTATAAATTACTCAATTATTCAACAACTCTTGAAAGCTTTATTTTTAATTTAACGATTTCACCAATCATTAATTCATTCGGTACAGTGTGTTCTACCGTTATTTATTTGCACTTTTATTAGATATAGCATTCTCAGACATCAAAGTCCGCTATTTTTGCATTGATTCAACGTCTGCTGACGTTGTAAATGTAAAATAACGGATTGTGATGTCTGGGTTGTATCATAAAGAAGCTATTGGCTTTCTAGATACCTGTACTCCACTGGAGCATCTTTCATGTGTTCATTTCACACTTTAGTCATTGTTATTTTTATGAATAAATTATTATTTAACTATCTAAGAAACATCCTAAAACCCAGAACGGTGAAGATGAATGGTTTGAATCTTTATCCTCGGACTGACAAAGCCTTTGATAGGTTATTCTTGGTAGCTTCATATACTTTCAGAGGCTTTTCACGCAGATCTGGTTACTGAAATTGGCAGAGTGAATTTTTCCGATTGTTGTTGAAATTTTGTTGCCGGGAAATTATTCCATCCATTAGGTTCCGTTGAATGAAAGGCAGTCCTGAAATGCGTTGCTCAAGCGCATACCCCGAGAGCCGAGCCAACGACGCGTGGTCTTGCAGTAGTCGGGCGCCCACTGAGCTAACAAGGCGAAAGAATCATGTCAATTTGGAAAAGATTGGTTCAATAAAGTATTTTTTATTGGATGAGGATAGGCCTATCCAAATCAGTGCAAAAAGCAAAATTACAGATAGAATAATAAAGCCTACAATCGTCCCACTATGAAACGTTAACATGGTTACTGGTTAGTGAAGTGATACGCTGGGCAAAGGGCATATATGGTACCAATAAAAAGCAACAAATGGCTTAAACTAGAAAACAAAAAGGACTTGGACAGGGATATCTAGAGAAGGGGATATGAAGGCTCACAGCGATTACCTTATTCTCATGACACTACCAGGGCTGTAGTTTCTAGTGCTTTAAACATGTAGTTCTTTATAAAATCGTAGAAAGTTTTGTAGTGCAGCTGGTACACTCAGCTACAGAAGACAGTTATCAAATGTTACGTAAAGCATATTTAAAGAATACTTGTTTACACAGACAGTTGAAAAGTTATCAGTAAGCTGTTTTTTTCAACAAAGCTTTTGCAGCAGGCTAGATGTAACGCAAGTATATAAGTAGTTGAATTAACAAGCAACCATGAGCATGCTGTGAATATCCAGGGCTGATTCTAATAGCGCAATGCAAATTATCATAACAAGATTTATTAAACTACTATCGGTGCCAAGTGTCATTTTACGATAAACACAGATTATTTACGATAAACAAAAGCCCTTCTATTGTCAGGCGTAATAAAAGCCTTCGTATCCCCTTCTTTAGATATCCCTGGACTTGGAAAGTTCAACAACTGAATCACAGACTAAGTTATTGCAAGCTACCTTATGCAGCTGAGGTCTGTAGCTATTAAATATAGTGGAACTAGTTTCTAATTCAAATCAAGTAGCCTTAACCTACCTACAGGGCCTCTGAGAGAAGTTTTCACTAGGGGTACGAAGAGTCATTCCGGGCCCCCCTCTCACTCCGGGCCCCCTTTGTCTTGGGCAAAAAGTGTGATGATTGCTTAGGCGTATTGCACATCACACAACATTTTACTGCAGAATTGGACATCTGTGCGCAATAATAGTATCAGGCTGCAATAAAACTATTATTTTGTGTTGTGCATATCATGTGATCTGACCCTCGCCAATTTTTGTATCCTGCATTGAATTCGTGTGTCAGTTATTGATGGTGCTGTACTGCTGTTGAGAGGTGTCGCTTATTGTACATCTTTAATGTAAAATTTTTAAATTCATTTTTTTTATTTCTCTTAGATGTAGCTTTATTTCTGAAGAGGACACTTCCGGTATGTCATGTCGAAAACGTTGAATTTAGTAGTTTTTCCATGTTTTTTTTTTGTGTATTTAATGTTAAATCCATTAACGTTACTGAGTGTTATATGTATCTGGTACAAAGCCAAGCTCTCTACCAAGGCTCAAACATAACATCTTAATAAAACATAATCAAGTTAATCATCTGACCAATCCTAAACTTTCTTCATTGACTTTTGCATTCACCACATGCCCAGCACTAGCAGAGGTGAACGAGAGAACTTTTTTTGACTCCGGCTCCGGTCCTGCTCCGAAAGTACTCTCCGGCTCCTGCTCTAACTCCGAAATTCATTTTGAAGTGAAATAAGCGTGAAACTACTTCTGTCAAATAGTTTTTGAAAAACACAAAAAAAACACCAGGGATTTTTGCCTGAGTTTTTCTCAAACCTGCTTTTGCTACACTGTACCACTCCCCCTTCCAGGACAGGAAAATAACTAACTCTTATGATTTAATTTAGGGTGCTTTTAGCAGAACATTTTTGCACGTAAAGCATTAAATTACCACTTTGGGCCCCTAATTTACTCAAAAGGCACTCAATTACCTTTCTGGGCCCTTTTGCTAGATTACGGGCCCCCCAGGACTAAAGAATAACAACTTTTATGCTTGAAATCAGTCGTTGAAGATGGTTTTAACCAAAAAATTTTGCGCGTAAACTATACATAACTAACTAAACTAAACTATACCACAATTTCGGGCCCCCAACAAACACAGGCCTGGGCCCTCAAGGGTACGCCGTACCCTCCGTACCCCCCTCTCATAGGCCCGTACCCCCCTCTCAAACCAACAAAATCTTCCCTTATTTATATGAATCTGCTTGACTATGTCCCAATGCCATATCATAACGTAGTTGTAAGTTCAATCTACCACCAATTTCGTTAGTGCATGTTTGCATCAGATTTTAGTTCACATTTTTAACTTTTTGTTTCGTTGATTAAAACTATGAAATAAGATATCGTCATATCAATAACAATACTACATTGATTTGTTGAGTAACTGATGAGAAATCCATGATACAGAGATAGTCCATTGGATTAGTGACCAAGGCTACTTTGATCTTCGCATCACGCAAGCCCAGGGTCGTTGAGAGCAGGGGTGGATCCAATTGGAAGGGGGGTAATTGGGATGATCACCCTCCTAAAACACAGAAAAGTAACTTTATTAATGGTGTATTTGCAAGGCCATATGAATGCAGACCTACACATCATAGTGTTGTGTTGGAATCACTCCCTCTAAGGCTACTTGCTGAATCTGCCTCTGACTGAGAGGGTAACATAAGCCCGGTCCCAATGAGATTTGTAAGGCCCAAAACAGGACACCTCTAAAAAGCACCTCTTATAATTGAAAAAAAATACTTTAAAGAAGGAGACATGCTTATAAAATCACTGAAAAATATGTAATTTTCAAAAGCAGGTTTGCCTGTGAATTGAATGCAACGTATTTTAGCAAAAGAATATGCTGAGATTCTTTAAAGATATTGCAGGACTCTTAAAAATCATCTTGGCTTCAAACGTATTCCCTGGACCTCATTTTAACGCTACAGAACTAGGTGTATTTGATATTTTCAAAGTTTAGTCTTTTTTTGCATTTTCTTGTTTATTCTTGTAAATTTAATACAAATAAATAAAAGTTCTTTAAAAAGTCAGGAAATAATTACAAAAATAATACTTTTATCAACATTAAGCACACATATCCAATTAAAAAGTCTTTAATCGTTTTTACAAATCATTCATACAAACGTGTTTTTATTGCTTCAATTTTTGTGTTATTGAAGGCTAAATATAGAACGCATTGCATGATCTTAAAGTCTTGAGTGCTGCGGATATTCTTTATTCAAAAAATGTCGTGCGAACGAATCTGATTTCATCACATCTTTCCGGTGCATCTCAGCCAACAAAACTCTTATAAAAATAAAATCGACAAAATTTACGAATAGGGTATAACTTGCTTATAATTTGAGTAGGTCTGTGACAATAACAATCACGAACTCAAAAATATTTTTTATGAAATTAGCGGCAGTATGCAGTTAAAAAATAATGCATGTTATGCCAAAACTTAAAACATTCTCAAAATTCAAAACATGAAGTTAAATGTGTCAAACTCTGCTCGCAAGTTGGGCTATAAAGCTCTTGTGGGAGTGCACTTGAAAAAATTTTCTTTTTCATAAATATAGGCCACAATATAATGATGTCGTAGGGAGTCTATTTAGCGCTAATGCGGAAATAGCCGTAGTCGGCTTGCAGTGAATGGCTAAACAAAGAAACCTCTATTTGCTAAATTTCGTTCATTGAATCCAAATCTGTGGCAATATAACCCCGTAACATTTTTGCATATGCAACCGCCTAACAGACTTGCAAGTTGTTCAAAAGCTGTAGAAAAGGTTTATTTAAAGGAGGCGTATTTTTTTTTTGTTCAAATTTATGCGCATTAAGCATAGCTAGCTAACAGTAGACTAGCCAGAGGCAGTGATACAGATACCTCTTACCGGTAGCCAACTGTAATTTCGAATGTTTGTTTCAGCGCATTGCGAAGGCTACACCTCGGCTTTAATTTAAATTTTACATTAGTAAGCTACCACTGTGCTGTTTTTGTGGAAAAGAGGACCACTTTAAAAAAGGAACTGAAGCCTACCATTGAACCAACAATCAGCCTGCAGGGGTTTTTGGTTTTGTATTGATTTAAAGTTTATATAACCCCCTGATGACAGCTGGGGTTCTTCGGTTTTTTATTGTTTATTAACCCCTGATGACAGCAGAACCGCTGCTGGCGTAACAAAGCTTCGATGGTACAAAGGTAACGCAATGAGTCTCAAGTTCTTTTATTCGTGAGTTCGAATTGAATTTAGATTTTGAATTTGAAAAGTTATCTTATGAGTAAAGTTATGTTTTTTTTTTTTTTTTTTTATTATCTTTATCCTGCATTGCGGGAAAGCGGACTTGAGCGCTATGCATCGGTGTACGCCTTCCGACGTTCACCTGACCCACGCTGCAGCTGACTGCAATGTCTGTTTCCGGTTGTCTACTCTACTTATGACTTAAATTTGGTACTACCCATTACTCGAAATCGATCACTGGGTAGAGGCAATTATCGTAAAGTATCATATATTATGAGTCTCAGATTAAATTGTTTTTTGCAGAGGTATATAAAGCACTTTCAGAAAAAGGAAAAAGCAAACAGTTACGTAATTTAAAATTGGCAAATTCCAACAATGTTTACAAACTCGGGTGAACTCCTGGTGAGATTCCGTCGCATAGGTGAACTGCGGATATAACGTTTTGTTAAAGCGGAGGAGATTGAAAGCGATGAATAGCCATTGAACAGCATCACCCGGTAAAGCTGAGGGTGAGAGGTTATTTAAGTAGAAAATGATTTATCAAAATTATTTTTGTGCACAACAAGTGAGTTTTTTTTAGAAACGTAAATGTTATGGGAGAATTATATTTTGTAGAACATTAAAAACAATGGAAATTGCATCGCTGGTCCCTACAATCACTCCCTGCAAATTTTAAGACCGTGGGATAGAAAATCACACAACGTTAAAAACAATGGAAATTGCATCGCGGGTCCCTACAAGCCTACAGGCCTACTCGTACTCTTTTTATTCCTACAGTTATAATCCTTACAATAATCCTACAGTAATAATCCTATACGCTGGTTGCATCAGCTTAAGAGGGCCCTATTTTGATTACAGGTGTAGCCTATTGCTCAAAGTATTTTAATCACAATACGGTACATTGGTTGCAGTGCCGCATGTAGCAGATGTGTAACGCAAACAAAGTGAAAAACTACATAGTCTAAGTCTATGGATACCAATGTCCGATGGTAAGAATGTGATTAATTACCCAATATCATTCCAAATTCTACACCTACAGGGAATAGACAAGCTCCACAACTACAAGCATGAGAAGAGACGTAAGGGAACTCAAAAATGGCCTATTTCATCGAACTTGTAGGAGCTACATCACACGAACGACGTGAAAATCAACACCCGTTGGACAGAAGGTACGGCATTATTTAGTTTGCAATTTAGCAATTTATATTTGGTAACTCTGAATAGAAGCTACGCATGATTTGCTTTGCCCTTCTGTGCTTTCTGTGTTGCATAATAACAAATAACCATAAGTGTAAACTGAATTGAGATTTGGAGCAGACTTCCAGACAAATAATGTTCTGATTGCACAAGCAGCACGATGACTAGTGTTATTATTTCTTTACGCTAATTTTTTTGTTGCAGCCGTATGAAAATTACTAAATGTGGTCTTTCAACTACCAATAATTCATCTGGTACTGTACCTAGCCCATTCCAGTAGGCTACATATTTGAATTATCAGGTTTGGTGGCTGTGCTATAATTATATTCATTGATACATATACCTGAGAATTAGACCTTTGCATGCACGTCTTCAATCATTATATATGATTTTGCCAAATTCTCCTTTTGTTGCTGTATTTTGTTTCCGAAATATCCTTTCTTATACCGTAGCATTCCAACAACAACAAAAATGAATTGAATTTAACAAAACTGATTTTGTATGTGATGAAGTGAAGCATTTATTTCAGTTCTGTTGGCCAAGGTTGATATTACTTGTAGGGAAGAATAGTAAACGCTGTCTTCATTGGTTTTAAACTGACCATTAAAAGTATTTGTGTACAATATAAATTAAAACGTCTCTCCATTCAAAAGCATGAAGCTGTTGGGAGTAGCCAGGTTAGCAGTTGTACCTACTTTTCGATTTCTTGTTGCATCTAAGGATATTGATTTAGATTATGTGCCAATATGATATAGGCTACGATATGTTGTGGTAAACTTAGCATCAATAGTCTACAAATATTGGTTTCAATCCAATATCAAATCGTAAAATCTACTGGGTTGTCATGAGTTGATATTATTATAAGCACCTGGGTTTTTTTTTTTTTTGCTGAGACTTTTCGGTCATTTGTCTGAAATGACTTGAAAAATTTGGTCATTTTTTCTGATGAAAATATTTCCTTTGAAGTAGTTGATACAAACAAAAAAATTTTCGGACATTTTGACCGAATTGACTATATATTTTTTCGGACATTTTGACCGAATTTACTATATTTTTTTCAGACATTTTGCTAAAACATCGGTCATTGACCAAAAAAAACCCCAGATAGGCACTTAAACATGCTGTATCAGAAACGAATGGCTGATAATTGAATGGAACAGAACCTAACATGAAGTTAAATATTTCACAAAGCTTTCAACATATTATCCTATTTGAGCAAAAAAATAGGGATGTACCGTACCGGTATCTAATATAGAAATTAGACTTTCTTTGCTTGATGTTATGAATACTTTTTATACATAGGTCTATTTGAAGTTCAAAGCTGCTTTAATGAAAAGTAAAAGTGTAATAGTAATTTCAATTGTATTCTGTAATTTAGCAGGCCTTGAAGCTCCTGGCGGCCATGGCCTCTAAAAAGTTGTTAAATGGCCTCTGTAACTAAGCCTCCTTTTTTTCTCTATTTGCATTTGTATGTGGAACAAGGCAAAACCTGTCACACGTCGACAAGAAATAAAGTTGACAAAAGTTTCACAATCTGAGCATTGATCTATAAAAACTAGAAGACTAGCTATGTACACTTACTTGGGAAGCAGTGCATTTAAGTACAACTGCAAATATGTTTCAGGGCCTTGTTTGCATTGTTCTTACCTGAATGAACGGAACGCCAAACACGATATTAATTAACGGATTTTTAAAAACCCAATTTTTTATTTTGGCCCCTGGGATGAATCTCTGGTAGGCCATGCTTATTGCTTAGTTGACAGAAAAATAAATGAGCTTGGAGGCCTGTCTAGTTACAGTATATATTTTAATGTCAGGCTACCATAAACTTTAGAATAATGATTTCTCGTGTTTGTTGCTTTTGTTAATAAAAATATAAATTGTTTTTATCAACATTTTTAATATACTTACTGTATGCTTTAGACCAGAGATGGGCAACCTTTATACATGTGCAGGCCAAATGAAGTAGCCTAGTGACAATGCAGAGGCGACTCGCAACAATGTTCATTCAATAACATAAGACATGAACTTTACTTCAAAGTTTTGAATGATGTTGCGGGCCGTACAAAAGCTACATGTGGGCTGAATGTCAAATGTGATTTACTATCTGATGATGCTGGTTATTATAAACTTTTGAAGTGTTGTACAAATGTAGCTTGAATGGCCGGCTATTTCTATGGGTTAGTGATGTAGAAAATTGCAGTAAAACTTTTACTATATATACTACAGATCCTAAAGATTTCATTTACATTTTAGATACTTTCGTCCAAGGGCATTGTCATCATCAACGTCATCATCATCATATATACATCAAAGGGCATTGTCATCATTCAAATCACCAAATTACCTACCAGGTGATGAAATTCATGGATACCGAGTAGATCGAGTATGTCTTCGTAGTGTATGTTATCTTACTTATATATATATCTATAATAATATTTTCTCTGTTTAGCTTCACAGAATGTCATTGGTACCGGTACATAAACTGCAACAATATTCAATCTGTTTTTGAAACTTTTGAAAGAATTTAATGTATAAGTAAATAAAATCAGTCCGATTCGAAACTTCTATATTTTATTGATAAAGCTTTCGTCACCACAAAAGTGGCTTATTTAGCTTGTGTTGTTTTCAAAATATAAAGTGTAAGCTTTATTGAAATAAAGTGACACATGTTATTTTTATATTTAGGTTGCTGAAATACCAGAGTTTTCAATACAAGCAGTAGAGCTTATTCACATGAAAACTGGAAGTTCACATCTACATTTAGCTCGTGATGACAGGAATAATGTATTTAAGTATGTTTACCATTGCATACTGACAGAATCTGGTGTCGGTTGTTTGTTGCCAATAAAGACTATTCATCTATCTAGTTAATCTATACGAGGATGTTTAAAAACATTAAAGTTGCAACTTGTACATGTAATATGTATGGTAAATTGGTAATTGGTTTTGTGAATGATTTTAAACCTGTTAACTTTTTAAAGATTTTAAAACCTAGAACATGTATTTTTACTTTAAGATTCAACTATTTGTGATTGTTTTTTAGTATTTTACTTCGAACGACTCCAATGAACAGCAGTGGTGTGGCTCATGTTTTAGAGCATGTTGCACTCTGTGGTTCGCTTAAGTTTCCTGTTAGAGACCCTTTCTTCAAGATGCTGAACCGTTCTATGTCTAGTTTTATGAATGCTCTTACAGGTTAGTTACAGTACTTACAGCATACTGTGCAGTTGTGTAACACCCAAACCTACATCATAATAATGATTGCTTGTCAAAAGTGGATTGTTTTGTAGTTTAATGGCAGTGTACACACTACTGCAGTACACAGTGTAGTGGCATGAGTCTTTATGGCTATCATTGACATAACATTGATATGTGTGTACTGTACAGTCTTAGTAAATGCCCAGTGATTATGTAGAGTCAGAAAAAATCCCTACCCTCTCTTAAAGCTTTGCGATTTTTGTACTTCTCTATTAAAACTTTTTTTAGGGTCTGATTACACAATGTATCCCTTCTCAACCCAACATGCTGAAATTATCAACGGTCACAAAACGTCGAAGGATTTTAAAAATTTGATGTCAGTCTACCTTGATTCAGTTTTCTTTCCAAGAATAAGGAAAATGGATTTTCTCCAGGTTTATTTGTATTATTTTGCATTTTCAATATCATTAAGTTTAGAAAAAATGCTTTCATTGAAGTGGAACTTGTTTCAAATGTGGTCTATTGTCAGCTTCAAATGTAATTGAAAAACATAATCTTCTTAAATTAAATCGGAAAGCTTGTAAGTACGATAACCTGACTAATCAAGCTAAATCTGTTTGAAAAACATACAAAAGTGAACGAATCGTCGTGAATTCAACTAAAATTGTACCCCAGTCCTTATATTGGCAGTCTGATGGAACACAAAATTTCACTTATTCCCTACTTGCTTGTTTATCCTTCTCTGATAAGCCATCATGCTTTAGTTATTAAATGAGATAGCGGCTTCCTGATTGACTAGATGACGAGAAAGTTAGTTTGCTAACTAGTTAATTTGATGTTTTTATCGTTACGTCCTAACTAACTTATAGTTTATGTTTTTACGTTTACAAGTTGTTACTGTATGTGTAATGCTGAATAAACTGTTTCTTGTCTTCGCTAAACAAATGTCTGATAACTTGTGCTATGTTTTAACTTATCTAATTGTGCACGCAGGAAGGCTGGAGACTTGAACACGCAAATGTAGAGGATCCTTCGTCTCCGATAGTTTTCAAAGGGGTTGTGTTTAACGAAATGAAAGGAATGATGGTACTTACATGAATATAGCTGTTGGTGTTGCTACTAATCACTTATCATGTAACTACCGCTTCACTTGCTGCAATGCTATATGTTCCTTGAAAACCTTACTTCAAGCTACAAACTCTTATGCATCATGTATTTCCACAGTCTGATCCCAACTACTTATACGGCACAGCCATACAAAACCATTTACTACCAGACCACACGTATGCTGTGTGCAGTGGGGGACGCCCTGCAGACATCCCAAACTTAACATGGGAAGATTTGAAAAACTTTCATGCATCGCACTACCACCCCAGCAACGCAAAGTTAGTACCTTGAACGTTTCATGTGACTAAACTGTGTGTGGAAATCTTTATTTTCAAGATGAAACACTTTTTTTTGAAAACTTAGTTAGTTTTACATTCTTGTAGAGGCTTTGAACCACTGACCCAGATCCGGCTACCAAAACTCACAGAGTGAATTTTTCACTTGTTGATGTTTGTTTTATCCATTAGGTGCCACTAGATGAAGAACTTGTGTGTTGTTCAAGTGGACACCCCGAGAGTTAATCAGCGCTCCTTGATCTCGTCATTTATATGCTCACAAATCAAGCTCTAAACCAGCCGAACTGTTGAAGTAAACTAGATAATGATTTGCCAATCTTGAGACATTTTAGACAACATTACAACTACTTTGAGAATACTATCAACACTTAGCATCACCATTGTAGATTTATCACATACGGAGATCTTCCTCTGGAGCCCCATCTAAAGCAAATCAATGAGCAGGTCATGAAGAAATTTGAAAAAATCGATCCAGACACTGATGTACCCCCACAATCCAGATGGAAGCAACCAGTATGTGCGATGGACAGTTTTATTTATCTTTGTTGGACAGTAGAACATATGCGCCCCGTCAGATTTTCTCTCTGTTTTCACTTTGTTGTATTTGTGATTGGGACATGTTTCGCAAGCAAAAAAGAGATTTATCGCTATTTGGTAAAAATATTGTTCTCAACAACTTATAGGATTTTAACTTGAGTTCCTTTTTTGGCTTTGCAAAATGCTGTTTATTGTAAACTAATGTTCTGGTCGTTCCGCAGAGATCGGCGTCCATAAGCGGCCCCCCAGACCCAATGGCGGCCAACCCTGACAAGCAGGCCACCCTTTCCGTCAACTACCTCCTGTCCGAGTGAGTTTTGTGCGTGCTGCTGCACCATTATGCGTTGATATTTGTAAGTTCATTCTTGTCAAATTATACTGTGGTACAGTGGCAGTGTAACCGAAGGCGTCAGAATACATTAAGTAAATTTCGTCATCAATAAACAAGTTCTGATGGACTAATATGACCAACGCCTGCAACGGACGCAGAATTTGCAAAAATAACGAAAACTAACGTCAATTTATGTAGAATTCTGAAGGTTTGTGCTACAAAAGTCTTACATCGATTTGAAACTTTCAAATCTTGGTAGTAAGTTGGAGAAATGAAAAAAAGTTGACTGTTTCAAATGTGGTAGCGATTTGAACATCACAATGACGTTTCAGCGTTTCTGACGTGTACGAAGGTATGGTGGCTTCTGTGTTGTGCACATTGCTAATCGATGGGCCTGCTTCACCATTTTATAAAGCCTTGATAGAATCTGGGCTCGGGTCAGACTATTCTCCCAGCACAGGTAAGCACGCTTTTTGAAAATGTCACTAAAAGTATATTCCTTTATCTAACAGTAAACATGAGTTTTGGTTCTTCGTCCTGGTAGTATTGATACTGCAGTAAATCCAGTCATCTTTTTTGCTTGTGCTCTACATAAGCTGAAACTTCATTTTGGTGACTTTAGGCTACCATAACCACATCAAGCAAGCTATATTCAGCGTTGGACTCCAGGGCTTAGCCCCAGTGGACGCTCCCAAGATAGAAGCGATCATCAGGACGACGATGGATGGCGTCATAGCGTGAGTTTTTAGAGGTTCATTTCTTTACTATGGGACCAAGGCCTTTATTTACAATTTAAGTTACTACAATACTACATACTTACCTATGAAAGCAATTTTGAAAGAGAAGAAAGTGTTATTTTTAGAAATTTTGCTCAGATTGTTCGCAACGTTTTGCAAAGTGATAAATCCAGTCGGATTTCTGGGTAGTTGTGGTAGGCTGAAGAAATTTTGTATGTTTAGAAATAATATGTACGCGAAAGAATTCAATCCTGTTGGACTTTTATTGTGCTTGTGCACCAATGGATTTTTTGGCTAGTCGTATTGTTGATGGTTATGGTTAGACTGACGAAAATACATTATGTTATATCTTGGTTGCTAACCGATTTCTAAGAAATGAACACGACTTTGTTGAGTAACCAGGTTTTTTTTGACATTCTAAAGCTCCAAAGACATTTTTTTTGAAAACATGTCTCTTGTCTCTTACCTACGACATGAAACTTAAATGATATCCATTGTATCTGTGCAGCAATGGGTTTTCTGAGGAACGCATCGAATCTTTACTGCATCGCATTGAGCTCCATAACAAGCATCAAAGCAGCAACTTCGGGCTTGGTTTGACCTTTGTAAGTCTTTTGCCAAAGACACTGGACTTTTCTTAACGAAATTAAGGTAGTCTTAACCCAGACAACAAAATCCGTCATTTTACATTGATTCAACATCTGCAAACGTTGAATCAATGTCAAAGTGATGGATTTTGCTGTGTAGAAATGGCTAGCGTGAAAGCCACAACGTTATAGTCAGCAAATCGCAATTGCTCGCTGTTTAGCGAGTACTCAGCCTTGTACTGGACTGCCAGGAAGAACACTCTTTTCCACTTAACGAAAATTAGTCAGTTTTTCGTTGATGCAACAACGCCGTGAGGCTGATTTAGACATCCGGGATCACTCTTGTCCTTTGCCACGCTCACCATTTCTGCTGCATGTTCTTTTGTGATAGCTAGGCATTTGTAAAAAGGCGTTGTGTGAACAAAGACATATTGCTTCAACTTTTGTTGCATTCAGGCTTACGCCCAGTGGTTATAAATTTAGGTTAAGCCAATCTTTGCAATAGTTGCAGAAACTATTTTGTGTTAGAAGCTCTGTCATGAATGCTGCTTTTATCCGAGGTCTGTGGCTTGAAGTTTTGTGTTTTTTTCTGTGTCGTTATAAGGTTATTGTCGTCACAATACATGCCATAGCTAGGTCATAATTGTCGACTGCTTTGCCCTGGTTCGACACCGCTTAGGGGCGTGCGGCTGTGTCTTTGAACGAACGCTGAAAAGCATACCTGAAAGTGGACACGAAGATTGGCTTCCTTGCCTTCCCGTGGACTTAATTGAAAATGCTCAAACACTGAGTGTAAGCCTGGATACGACAACAAAAATGAAACAAAAACATGTGTAATTTACTATTTTTTAACGTACAAGCTGCTATTTTTTACATTCGTAAAAGCTAAAGTTTTTGTATGCTCACGTGTTTGTAAGAAGGAAACACATCACCCTTATATTCATCATCATCATACATGTTTCCTCAGAACATCATGCCTCTCTGGCAGCACGGTGCTGATCCTTTGGAGTCGCTCCATGTGGATGCTTTGGTGAAAACCTTTAGGGAAGCTCTGGAGGAAGATCCTGATTATCTGAAGAAGAAATGCAGGGAATACTTCAAGGTACCGTACCGTCAAGCCTCTCTTTTCTTTGCGTCATCACCGGGACGTTCTTCCACTATTGGAAGAGGCCAAATCACTCCTTGCAGCATTTTTTTTGCCCCCTTTCCTTCAGTTCCATCGGTGTACCGCATTTTCCTCCTTCAGTCTAACGCTTTGTATTTTATCTTCATCCGTTATGTCTACGCTTGTATTGGACGTCCACGTTTTCTTCCTATTCACTTTTAGATCCATTGCGTTTGTGAGAAACTCTTCTTCCTACTTACCATATGTCCATAACATTTTTTTCTTGTTGCAATAAAACTGAATCAATCATTGTTCAGTTTACATAACATGCAAGGGCTGGATAGGAGTGTTGGAAAATGGACAGTAACTTCACTTCATATTTACCTTACTACGGGCAACGTTTGGACCATGCACATAATTATTAACAAAAAAATAAGATGTCGAAATCGTAATTTAGTGAGCGAAAATATTTTATTTGTTTTATACCCCAGCATGTCGCCATTTCATGTCAGAACAAAAAGTGAATGAAATCTGTAAATATACAACAAAACGAACCGGACCTATTGACAGTGAGCATGGAGCAATTATGTTATTGTTATTATTAACTTTATCATTTAATTATGTTCAAGAAAAACTCCCACCGTGTCACCATGACAATGGTACCAGATGAAAAGTACAAATCGAAGGCTGAGGAAATTGAGCAAAAGAATCTGAACAGGCACATTCATGAACTATCGAAGGGAGAAAAAGAACAAATTTTCAAACAGGTCGGTCGCACGAAATATCAAGACGTTTCTGTGTTTGTGTTCTTAGAGCGGTCAGTGGTCATTGACGAAAACAGTGTTTTCTCCTACTCAGAAAATCAACCAGTTTTTACATTAATTCAACATCCGCAGACGTTGAATCAATGCACAAAGTGACTAATTCACCAGCAGGGATATAAACCAACAGCTCTTGCTTTCAGGGCAAGGAGCTACTTGCAAACCAGCATGAAGTGGAGGATTTATCTTCCCTCCCTACCTTGAGAGTTGAGGACATTCCTCAGAAGCAGGAGGAATACGTTGTCACCGCAGGGCAGTGGAAACTTATGGGTGAGCATCGGAACGAGATCGACTTCTTCTGCCAGTACATTAATGTAACGTGGTCAGATTTAATCCAACGTAAAGAAGATGTGTCCTGATCTATGTTTTATTGAGACCACCTAGGCATCTACAATAAATTCTGTTAATTGTAAAAAAACTTTGACTCAACAAAAGTTTGTACTGTGTGGAGACGCTTAATTTTACGGCAAAAGATTTATATTTACATCACCCGATGTTGCCAGAAGATGATGTATTTTTGCTCTTTTTCATATTTGAAAACAAACATTATAACCTCAGATAACCCGCATGTGATCGTGACGTCAGAGCAACCAACCAATGGCGTGACTTACTTCACGAGCATCATTCCCATTGATGAGTTGCGGGAAGATTTGAAGCCATATGTTCCCTTGTTCTGTGACGTGTTAACTCAGTGAGTGAACCATGTGGCGATATAAGCTCTGGCATTGTGATCTAATAACTTCTAGAATAATCACCGAGCTCTGCGAGCTAAGCGAATAGAAGATCAAACGATGCTAGTTCCAATCTTGGCTTGTGCGATTGAACAGCCCACACAAGGACAGCTCTCTCCCGAATGGATAGCTCTCCACCGAATGGAGTAGCTGACAGGCAGCAGCACTTTGACAACCCTCAAGAAACTTCAAACTGTCATCTTCGGTAGCTGGCCATTGTTCGGCTGTTCCAAGCTTCAAATATGCAGAAGGTAGCGCTTCCATAAAGGACTTTCTCAGTCTGAAGATTAAGATTGTCACAGTCAATCCGCCATTTAGTTTTCTATTTCCTCTTAATTTTGTCCTGAGCTTTGTGACAGATAAAAAAGTAAAGAAATTTAAACGAAACTATCGCCCGGCGTTCGGAAGGGCATCGGTTCGACTACCACTGAAATTTTGCGTTGACAAGACACAACTTACGCACCGTACTAAAGTGTTGGCTTCATCATCATCATCATAATCCATCGTCGGTTTGTTCCCCACTAGTGGGGGTGGCCGATTGTTTCCGCGCAGCAATTGTTCAACTAAACAATTTTCTCCATTAGGCAAAAATCTGGACTTGACCAAAGGTATTTTTCTTCCAGGATGGGTACCAAGGAAACGGATTACGTCAATTTTTCACAGTTGGAAGATCGCTACACTGGCGGTTTGAGTGCCTCCGTGGCGACATCTACCGTGCATGACCCCGTGGAAACTGAGACCTACGTGAAGGTGTCCTCGCATTGTTTGGATAGAAATGTAGAGAAGATGTTTGAACTTTGGGAGGAATTATTTAACGGGTGGGTATTTTTAATATTATAAGAACGATCAAAAGTTTTTTTTATCCACGCTGTTTTTCTTATTCGATGACTTTCCGAAATTTCTGGTTCGCCCGAAATATTTTGCCTGCTAAAGACTTAAACACTTGGCGAACATCCTGCTTTCTACCTTGATCAGCAAGCCATCTGGAATGGCATGATGCACAATTGTGATATGCTAATTCAATGACTAAGTTTCAATAGTTCGGATTTTAACGTTGCTGTTAATTTTTCACTATATGAACTTTTTCTCACGCTTACGGGAATGTTTTTCATTTCAGAGTGAATTTAAATGATAGCTCCCGTCTTCGAACACTGATTCGTCAAAGCGCTCAAGACATGGCCAATAGCGTGTCATCTCGCGGTCATTTGTTTGCCATGCGCACTGCCGCCCAATCCCTGACCCCGGGAGCCGCTTATGATGAAATATTTTCAGGTAATCCACTCCCACAGCTTGACAAGCCTTTAACTTGAGTTTAATTTGCAACGTCTGTAGACGTTGAATCAATGTAAAAAATGACGGCTTTTGCTGTCTGGGGCGCTGTCAATCTCAATGTTTCACCCTTCACGTTCATTGATCTACAGCGTGACTATTGGCCATAGATTTATAATTTTTTTACCAAAAAAAATAATAATGCGTTCAAAACGTGAAGTGAATATCCATTCCAATCCATGCAAAACAAAGACTTTTCGACTCTTGGCGGACTGGTCCATACCATTGTTTCAAAGGTGATGAAGGGCAGAGCCCCACTTTCCTCAGACAAACGGCGGAAAAAATTAGTCAAAAACTTCCCTACACTCTTCTTGTCCAATGTCCATACCTTCTCACAACCTCATTGCATATTGGATTTGCCGATAAATAATCTTCTTGCTCAATTACTTTCAGGTTTATCTCAAGTCAAGCTCATGCAAAGATTAGCTGAAACCGACAATATTTCTGACGTAAGAGACAGATTGAAAGAGATTTCCAGTTACGTTTTGCGTCAGCACGTCATGACGCACTCACGTGATTGTAATGGACGTTCTATGCTTCACGCAACTCGTGACGCACTTCCGACGGCTGCGTTCCAGCTGGACCGTTTCCTTCAAGCAAAGCCAAATCGAAATGTTGCTCCAAGTTTATTAAGTAAGGACATGTTGTATTTTGAACACGTCTAAACATATACTGACAAGAAGTGATATTAAAAGGTGTGAAAAAATTATTAAAACCAAAAGCAGTTTATTTCAGTTCTGAGATGAAAAGTGGTTGCTAATCAGTTAGTCTATTCTTGCTTAGATTGAGAAAGATTTTATCGAAGAGCAGTGCTTTGTAAAACCGTGTGTTTTAGTTTAAAGCAGTTGTTCATATTTAAGCGTACTTTTGCAAAATTGTTCATGAAATCCTGATGACGTGTTGAAAGGAGTGACAAGACAAATTTTGTTTCCCAGACAGCATAATCCGTCTTTTTTACATTGATTCAACGTCTGCAGACTTTGAATCAATGTAAAAATGACGGAGTTTTAGCCTGGGGAACCACTGCCTTAAACAAATCAGCTAGATTTCACGATCATCTACAAAATCACCTCACCATTACTGTCGTCTATTGCTCAGATAACCTGATTGATAAGAAGGAAATCGAATATTCCGCTGAACCTCGCGACGGTCTTGGCCGACCAATCAGATGGGTAAAGTTTGAACATAAGACCCCAACCACAAAAAAGTAACTCATTTAACATATTAAGCTTTTACTTGATAAAAGTAGTTTCACACACGCCAATGTTGCTTGTGAGTAGAATGAATAGCTGTAAAGCTCGATGTTCCTTCATTCTATGTCGAAGGTTTAGTAAAAGTGACGCCAATCTAACCATCTCGTGGATGTCAGTGTTTGTAGTAAAAAGGTTCTTTTGTTTCGATGGTGTAGTTTTAACAGTCCCGTTAGCTGAGTGGTTACGCGCCCGGCTCAAGATCACGCGGCGGAAGTTCGACTCTCGGGGTGAGCGCTTGAGCAACGCATTTCAGGACTGTTCTCCATTCAGCGGCACCTAGTGAATGGAATAATTCCCCGGTAACAACACTTCAACATTCGGAAAACTTCACTCTGTCAATGTCAGTAACCGGCCCTGCGTCAAAAGCCTCTACAAGTATGCGAAACTACCAGGAATATCCAATCAAGGATTTGTCAGTCCGAGGATAAAGATTCAAAACCTACCAATCGCGTGATAGTCTTTACTCTAGTAAGCTAAGTGCCAACCATAGCAATCATACGACGGCACATTGTTGTGGTTCATGCTGGCCAACCACTTTGTTCTTGACAAGCAAAAAGGATTTGTGATTAGTGTTGTTTTATAATGGGTTGGTACTGATGTGAAATTGTAAGTCACTCTGCATAATCTCCAGTTAGGCCGAAGGATGTTTATTCCTGGACTGAGGAAGGGTTTATGCAATCCTCCTTGTGCTAAGCAGTTTTTCATTTTTAGATAAAGACAACTTTTTTATACAAATACGCCATAAGAAAATTTAAGGTCCGGTTCTAATTCCAAGTTAAAAATCGTACTTTCTCTTTATTTTATCCTGCAGAACCTTCTACCAGCTCCCTACTCAAGTCAACTTCACCTCTTTGTGTCTCCCAACTTCTGCCACCTACGTCACAGCCCAGTCTCCAGCCTTGAGGATCGTGGCCAGGCTCCTCACCACAAAGTACTTGCACAGAGAAATCCGGTAATTCTCAGATTCTTTATATACTGCCGGAGAATCATAAATTTCCATTAATGCTCCATGCAGTATTTTTGTCTAAAAACTCCATGCGTTGTTGAATGCTAACACTTCTCTTGTCGGTACTGGAAAAGGTGCCGGTTCGACACCGCTCAAAAGCATGCGGCTGAGTCTTTCACAAGAAACTAGGTCATGTCTGAAGATGGACACGAAGATTGGCTTCATTGTCTTGTCGTCCACTTAATTTAAATCTTCAACCACCATGTGTAAGCCTGGATACGACAAACAAAACAAACACTTTTCTTGGTAATGTGTAGTTTGGTTAGAGAGCTGTTGTATTGCATAGCATAGCAACCCAAGTGGCCTAACACCAATCACTTTCTCATTGGATTAAAAACGCTTCACTAAATCAACGGTTTGGTGAAAAAAAAATGTTTTGTGACCTTAAGAAATATTTAGATTTGTGTGTGGATACGTGGTTTGGCTTTCAATCATGTGATCCTGGTTCGACACCCAGTCCAGTTAAATCTTGAAAAACAACAGTTACCCTTGATTTAGAATGAATGATTTGAATAACACAATGAATACGTTTTCATCTTAGCTCCAACGTTCAGCTGCGCGTCGTGAGACCACAACTTTTGTATCTTCATTTGGTTTCTTACAGTTTTTTTTTATTTGGTGTAGAGAAAAAGGCGGAGCTTACGGAGGCGGAGCAAAGCACGGATTAGACGGAATTTTCCGCTTTTATTCCTACCGCGACCCAAACAACCTCAAGACAATAGAAACGTTTCACGATAGCGTCCGGTGGCTCTCGAGAGGGTTGTTTTCCCAGCAAGACCTTGACGAGGCCACACTGGCTGTCTTCCAAACGGTACGCAAAAGTTTAGTATCATATTCCTCCCATATCATGAAAGTCACCTTAGAAATCGCTGGGATAAACGGGAAGACGAAACTCATATTTCTGTTTTTACTTTCCATATATTCTACAAGACAAATCATAAATGTGCGCTTGAATGTGAAAATCTAATCGCTATTTCTCTATACACTTTTTGAAATGGTATCGTTTGGTCCTCTAACCTCTTTTGAAAGTGGTCACAAGATTTACTCTGCATTTCAATCTAATCGTTTTATGTTTGAATATGTTTCTTGACCAGATCGACGCCCCAGTGTCGCCATGCAACAGAGGCATGGGATACTTCATGGATGGATTGTCGAACGAAACGAGACAAATGCACCGCGACAGACTCCTCAGCGTCACAAAGGACGATCTTGTGAAGGCCGCAAAGTGAGTCGATCGCGGTCGAATCGAGCACAGCATCCTCTCACAGGAGAGTATAACCAACAATGCGGCATGAGAATCCATAAAATACTTAGGGCTTTTAAAAATTGACTTACCCTTGGAAGTTTGGAAGTTGATTTTTTAACCATAAACAAACAATGCGGAAAAGCAAAAAATTTCTTTAAAAGGGATTGAAAGTGTCTGTGAGTACGAAAAGGTTGACACCCATTAATCCAAGTTCAGAATAATGCTTTCGACTTGGCTGACGTCACATTTGTATAAGCTTTACGACGCGATGCTTACCGATGTACGCTGAGCCTCGTATGAGCCTCTGCTTTCAACGTATCAGATTGGTTGCAAGCACTGACTGAAAAATGAAGTCTTTGGTTATGTTGTAAGTGGTAGACAAAATAGGTTTGATCCTTCGTTACGATTACTTTGGTGCATTACATTATTTAAATCAGTTTTTCTTGTAATTGTATTATCTTCGCTTTGCAGAGACTTGGAGAACGTTGGGCCACCTGGAATCGCTATTATCGGACCCAAAAATGCGAAGATTACAGCTATGACGGACTGGGATTGCGTTTCCTAATTTCACCAATTCACCCTGTTGCGCGTTTCTAGATAGTTTTGTAGCAAGATGTTTTTGTTGCGTTCTTGACGAACAGAAGAAGCTCCTCGTACCAAGCCTACCCCTTCTCTTATCAAATTTCACTTTTCCACATGGCCATGTTTTGCAAACTCGGGGACGAAGTGAGTGAGCTCACTGAACCCCGTGCAGGTTCTTGATCAGTTTATTTATTTCTTGAGTATTTTTCTCCTGGGTTATCTTAGTAAGTTGGAAGGATTGTACTAAAGATGCTGCTATCGCCCTTTGCAAACGATTGAAACCGTGACTTTAGTTTCTCAATTTTCTTCACACATCGACTTGGATTGAGCTCAAGATGGCCGTCGTCGGTTGAGACTCATTGATATTTTCGCTTGTCTGCTCAACGAGATATTTTACTGTCACGTGACCTGTGACTGAACGCAGACATGCAAATGATGCGGGAGAGCATACCGTTGAGATGGCTAGGTAATTCAGCGCCTTTTTGTAACAGCTGAAGAAGGCAAATTTTTGTGTATGTGTACTAATAGCAGGAGGTGGGGGATTCGTTTTTCAGATCCCCTATAGCTTGCTGCGCGTATTTTTTCACTGTAAACGTGGAATGACGAATGTAAGTCCGCAATTACTCCAACGTTTAACCAAAAAATAAAAAGTCCAAAATGGAGATACTAAATTCATCTTCAGCATGAGCTTAGCATTGCTGAACATGAGTTTAGAATCTACATTTTGGGCTCTTTATTTTTGTATTAGATTGACCAGGCGTTCCAACCATTTTACCCCAACTTACTTTTCAAAAAATTCTTGCACTATGTAACCAAGTAGTAAAACCTCCTCGAATCTGACCAGCCAAGTTCCACTGTCTGATTTTCCTGTGGACTCTAAATTTATATACGGTAGCTGAGGTTGCTTGATCTAACCAGAACCACTCCATGATTCAAACCAAACTTTGCATGCTGTCCCGTCAGGAATGACGTCCTTATTTGTACCAGCGGAGTTGTGTGACATGGATTGCTTGTTGATTTTTTTTTGCCATTTCTTGCAATCGCAATTAAAAGCTATTCATGTCTGCTAATAAATAATAATTGGTCTTTTTATATAGCTCTGTATCTATCGCAGATTGGCGTTGATGTCAGCACTTGCAAAGCAGTCAATGCATTCGTACATAAGCGAAGCCGAGTGGATTAATGCTCTGAATCAGTACCGAGTGCCAAGAAGGAGATAAGGCCTTTGGTAGGCTTACGATCTAATCGGGTACCGAAATCATGTCCTATGGGAGCCGAAATCAACCCATCGGAAAAGCCATAGCAGGGATTTTTAAACAAGGTACCCCTGAGCCATACACATACTAACTTACATCGAGATGTACGCTAAGGCTGGCATATCAAGATCATAAACTTTATGAAATTTTGCAGGCAGTTGGTAGTTTCACTGTATAGCTTACAGCTATTGTGTCCTCAAAATGAGACACCGCATCAGATCAGTTGCCTATCTATGAGAAATCGATTGTTACGTGAGGTCAATGACGTAGTTAGAAAGAAAAAGAGGCAAAAGCAACTGTTGGGGGGGAAACATCATTCAACATGAATTCAAATGTAATAAGTTAGTATTAAAACATATTGTGTTTGGGGAAACAAGATAAAATGTTGGAATGGGAGCGATCGTCCCCCGTGGCACGTGGCTACGTCTCTGGCTGAGGTGGGCTACGCTCTACAATGTTGGCCTAGCGAGTAACAAATCGTCTTTACCAAATCGTCTAACAAATCGTTTTTGGTAATACCAAAAACTAAGTGGTTGAATTAACGTCTTTTGGTTTGTCCTTGCATTTATTGTCCATCGATTTCTTGACTGCGGTATCAAGACAATCTAGATTCAACAAATTATAAAATCTATTCTATGTCATTTAAAACTATGTCAAAAAATGTTTTGTTTTGATAATGAAGCCAAAACCAAGTGAGAAATTTGTGATCTATTGTAAGTAAAAGCTTGGTAGGCTAAATATTAGGCTACGTTGAAGATTTTATGCCAAATCAAGTCTGTGTTTGTTGTGTTTTTCTCTCATTGATTAGGTAGGCCTAAACAGAAAATAAATACAGCAATCTGGCGTGCTTGTGGTTTTTTTTTTGATTTGAAAGAATTAACTCCCCTCTTTGCCATTTTTAGTCTTACGATTAGCCTACGTAGGCTACATAATATTTCCCGGGTCAGAGCTAAATTTTATTAATAGACTGCAGCCAATCTTAGTGTATAAAATTCGGAAGATTAAAAGCTTTAAATGTTTCCTTTTCATCAGAACTATTACATTAATTTTTACTTGTGCTAACTAAGTTAGAAATGATTTTGCTTTTTAAATATCACGCGCTTTTATAGGAGGAAAGTTCTCAAGTTTATTCAAACAAACAACTTTCTCTACTCTACGTTTACATTGTCATACGTCTTATCAATGTAAGAAAATATGCAAATACATTACTAAAATGAAGACAAACAAGTAAATATAAAGCAGCCTTTAATTCCTATTTAAGAATCAGGTGCCCAGCAACGTATTGTAGCTCATACACTTGCAGTAGCTGACTGGTTAAGTAGAGTACATCAAGTGTTTCTATGAATGAGTACAACTTAGGTAAAATTCAAGACTTCAAGGTTTTACCATCAGTGCAAATACGTAAATTAAGACAATGTAAGGACGATATTAAAGTTTGTATTCAATTTAAGTCAAATAAAGTTTTGTTCAACTGTTTACCGTACACGATTTTTAGACACACCGCACGAACAGCAGTTTACATGTAGCCTATTCCTGTTATAAAAACTTTAACTCACTTCTTACTTGATCTTCCGCAGGTAACTAGGATAATAATGAATTATTCTCTTGCGGTATTCTATATTCAATTACAAAAACGTTACCAAACAATCAAAGAATTATCTGAAAACAAGTTTGAAGAACATATGCAAGAGGAATGTCGTTAGAAAATCATCGAAAAGATGAAACGTCAGATAATTCAGATGATTTGGAAGCTCGATTAGGCAGTGTTGATAATAATCACGATAATGATAATAACAATAGCATTCAGACAATAAGCTTAATGATACAAAAAAATAAAAGGTGTAAAACTCAAGAGAGTTCCAGTGAAGAAACTCCAACCACTTTAACTTCAAGAATCAGTGCAGAATCCTTAGAGGATGAATCCGATTCCGATGAAACCTCAGCGCCAGTATCTAATCACAGAACTTCTGAAAGTGGTAACAATTTGACTGAAACGTCAACAGTTACCAGTCCCAACCGAGTGGTAATGTTACCGCGTGTCAATACTGATGATATTGTGGCCATCAGTGAAAATTCCAACATGGAAGTTCCTCATGTTGAAGGAAGGAATTCAGACGCACCAAGGTAGGTTATGCAACAGAAAAATAGCATTTGTATTTTAACAATATGAATTTCTAAAATAAATCCATTGATTCTATGATAACCAGTGGTGTAACAATAAAAGTTTTTTTGTGAGGTGGCAGGGCAGGTCTAGCTAAAGGGCGACGATCCACATTGTAGCACAAAATAAGCAAAAATGATGCTGGTTTGAACATTCGACCTGGTTTGTGGGAAACATATCTCTCTACCACACATCACAAAGACACCTCCAATAGTTGGTGCCTGCCTCCGGTGTTTTCGGTGTAAAATGTTCATCGCCTTGTGGGGTCTCTTGTAGATTACGTTTTAATTAATAGTTTACAATACCGCAATCTTAACGTCATACAAACTTAACGTCAGAAAATGAAAATAGTTGCAGAAACGCAATGCAAGCATTGCAGAAACGCAGAAACGAAACGCAACTTAACGTCATACTTGCAAAACCTTATTTTAGATATATGAACACGATGTGATATTGCGTCGATAAAACGTCATTATACTTTCTGATTTGGCATCTTCATTGATTCACCTTCAAAGTTACCAAATAAATGTTTGAAGAAACATAATCAACAGTCAACTTTTCAGTGTTAATTTTCAGAAACGTTGGGCAAAATGATAGTGGTAACTTTTTTTCAAACCTCACTCCGGCACCATCAGCGCTAGTGAGCACTACTTTCCCAGCAAACACAATCTTCAAGTCAGGTATTGCAACAAAAGTAAGTTTAACTACAGAATGAATCTTGATATACAATATAGTTCTATTGATTTGTTTATTTCACAATCTGTCAAGTATAATCTGTATCTCAGTAAACTTATTTGGTCTACTAAGACCATGTAGTCTAAACCCAGTATTGGCCTTTGTTGTTGCTTCTATTTTGAAATAGTTTATGTTGTTTCTACGTAAAACTTTTTCTATTCGTATTGCTTCATTTAAAAAAAAAGCAATTTTGTTTTCTCGAAAATTTGAAACTGTGCAAAACAATTTACCAATCAAGCCGTTTACGTTCATGAGTACCGGAAAAAATACGTTTCGTTTTGTTCCTGAACACAATTTGTAAGATGTTTTTCCTTTTAGTTTACTGTATTTCTCTAAAAATCTTTTTTCTTTTTTTTTTTTTTTTTTTTTTTTTTTTTGAATTTTTTGAATTTTTGAATAGGTTTAATAGAAAATTTAAGCTATCATTTTTCAACAAATTTATACTTATATTTAAGCTATCATGTTTGTGGAAACTTATATTATGTTTTATGTTTATTTTATGTATACAATATATTTAAAAATTGTTGGCATTACACTAGAGTGAATTATAATTATCCTACGTGAACGTATGTGTAGCTCAGTGGCGGCCAGATCGTATGTGGCATCCTAGAGCTAGTTTGTGGTTTTGGGATTAGTGAAGGGGTTGATGGGGCTTATCTTCCTTTTTATCTTCGATCCGCAATGCCAATTTGGACTGGAGCAATCGTGAGTTGTTTTTGTTTAACAAAATTCAATAGATTTTAAGCTTTTCATTAACTACTTCAAGACGTTCAGCCGTAGGATGTAGGTCTACAGCAGTGATTCTCAACCTTTTTTCTTTCGTGGCCCATTTTTGTTTGCATAAAAGTTCTGTGGCCCATTCAGTTTTTATGGAAGAAAAAAATTACAAAAAAGGTTTATAAACAAAAGCAGCAGAACATTGCCTTTGGGATGTTGCTGGAATCTCCTTGTTGAATCCAGGCGCTGACGCTTCACACTGTCTTCTTTTCGTTAAAAAAATTCATATCTTCATACTTGTAATTAAGATGAACTTTTTCCAGGTGAAGTTTCAGTTTTGATGGCCTCAATGAATGGTGACTAAGAACTTTACGACTTAATACACATTGTCCTTTTTCTTCTCTGTTATCAAAAATTGATGTATATACTGAATGTAATTTTCATCAAACTTAAAGCTTCAAGTATTGTCAATTCCTCCCCAAAATAATCCACAAAATAAAATGCTGCACGTACTAAAAAGCGGATCTGCAGAAGTTCAACAAGGCTACCGCTTATAAAGATGGCTTAATTGTAACCGCAAACTAGTCTATTGCATCACAAAGTGTTGTAAAACTGAGTTGATGTAAGCTGCATGTTAAATAATTAGAATGATGATTGCCACTTTGTAGCTAAAAACAGCAGCATCATTCATTGTAACTAAACAAACACACAAGTGTAAAATTGACTATAGTGACAAAAATGAAACAAAATGTTTCAATAAATCTTTCAATTTTTCAAATATGTCTGTGGCCCACATCAAAATGCTTCTATGGCCCACCAGTGAGCCATGGCCCACTGGTTGAGAATCGCTGGTCTACAGTCATAGGCTTCTTATGTTTAGCTTTCCATGAAAATATGTGAAGTTTTTAATCCCGAAATGTATCGGTTTTCAATTGGTCCAAGAACGTGACGACTGTTTTCATTTGACTTGACATAACACTCACTGTAAACAGTCAAATCTTTTAGATTAAAAGAATAAACTTTAAGCGAAATTTTATCTTATGGTGAACAGCCTACTCCACATTATTATACTACTTTTGTAATATTTCCTTATCTACCGTATAATTTTATTTCACTCGGCTCTAAATCTGGGCGTCACAAGCCTGCAATAGATCTTCTTTTTTTTCAGTATTTGATGACCGCAGTAACAGGTTCGGTTGCAATAAACAGCAAAAGGCAACTAACGGTGAGTAATAGCCTACGCATTTGTTGAATATTCAAATCCTATTAGCTTCGCACACTTGTAAAGGCTATGAAGCACTGAGGAAGGCCTAGTTACCGAGACTTCCATTAAATTGCCTGCAAATTGTTTTCACATTAGTTTTTTCCATTTTAATTGAAGATGGATTGATGTCTTTTGTACCAGATTATCATCTTTGGCGTTTTCAGCCTGATATCTTTGGGCTTATCAATCGCTTTGTCATCTCTCATTGCTCCTGACGTCACGGGGTACGCAACAGAGTCTTGTTCCAATGCCTCAGCAACTAACAAAGCTGCGAGCAAACCGGACAGTGAGGCGTTGGAGTGCAATGAAGCGGTAAGAAGGCACACAGGTGTGACGTGTCTACTGTAAATTTAAAGTAAAACTTGTTTTCTTTAAAGTAAAAATCGTAAAGTAAAAATCGATTTGAAACTAAATTTGTTTGTATTGTTGATTCATATCATTGTGTAGCCTACTTTCTGTAGAGTAGCCTACTTTATTATTCTTACTTGTAGGCCTAGTTGCACTTGTTCTTGGTTGTAGCTATTGCTACATTCAGGGCCGTGTGAACACCATCTCGTCTTACCCTAAGTCCATTAGTGTGGGCCCCTACCTTTAGCGATTGTTCTTAAAAAATACTTCGAAAGTTTTACCTGAGGTGTCCCCACCTTCACAGATAACATTTTCGCTTCATAACCTATCTCGATTCATATTGAAATTTGTCAATTTAATTATTATCAATTAACTAGGCTATTTGAGTGGGCAGTGTTTACTTCGAAATATTGCTTGTTAGTTTTTTTTGACACAAAAAACTTTGCACTCCCTTAATCCCCAACTTTGCTTGCCCAATATTTCAGAGATGAACGAAGTGTGGTTGAACGAGCGAAGCGAGTGAAACAATTTTACAAAAATGGAAAAAAAATTGTAAAATTACAAGCCGAAAAACGCTTCACGAAATGAATATGAGTGGGCCCCTATTTAGAAGTAGGCCACCAGTCTGGGGTATGGAAAGAAGTAAATACGGCTGGTCACAGCGGTAAACCATAATCTCTTCGTGGGAAAATTGTAACGTAAGATTCCCAAATCCTTTCGTCTGCATGCAATGACCGAACAAGAAACACTCTTCAGGAAACGTCTATTCGAGAATTGTATTTCTGTAAAAATTAGCCCGCGGCTATCGAAATCGAGATGCAACGCCGTACACCTCTAAAAACTGTCACTACAGAACAGATTAATTGGATAAAAGACGGAACTTTTGTCCAGCTAGCAAGCACTAAGCAAACAGTTAAATGTGCGACTAACTCTCAAGCAACCATTTCACGAATGACCAGAATAGATATCAATATCTCAAATTCACGTATGCAGTACTGTGACGCAATAATGCAAGACAATTATGAAGTCATTCAAACACCTGCTCCAGAGGCTGATGCAATATTTCATGTTTGAACAGGTTTCAAACTGAAACAGGTTTAAACAGGTTTGACACAAGTCCATGAACGATGGTGCAATTTTAGCACATTTTCTAGCAACTTCCATGACGTAAGATTCAGTAGACCTGAACGGTTTTATATGACGTTTGATTTGTACAGAGATTGGCCGTAACATAGCGGCCCTTAGTTATGACAGTCTAACATGGCATAACTAAAAAAGAATTGAAGGACAATCGTGAGCCAATGAATAAAAACACATGATACACAAATTGTTTAAATCACTCACGTTTAAGTTAATACGTAAATACAAAGGGCATGCAAAGAATGAACAACAATAAGAATAATACACGACGATACATGAAATTGGTACCATAGGTACACGCTAAAATGACGCTATATACAATGGTTGCGATAATAACCGACTGTTCCGGGCTCAGACAAGGGTCGGCCACCGCAGACAAAACCAAGCTCAAACCCTAACACTTAGGTGTTCTTTACGGGGGCGAGGCACGAAATATCCCTCAACACGTAGTCTACTTTCACTTTCCCCGTACTCTCATCATAGTTGCAGACGGCAACTTTGGCTCTACGAACCACAGGCTTCCCTTTCCTAATTTGTGGAACTACCTCATGCACCCTCCCAAGTTGATACTTCCCACGTTTACCAATGTCTTGGAGAGAACCCACCACTACAAGTTGACCAGGCTCCAAATTCTCGGCCATTTTCAGCCATTTTTTCCGGCCCTGAAGACCTGGCAAGTAAAAATCGATCCATTTGCTCCAAAACTGCTGAGAAAGTGACAAATTGAACCGATAATCCCTTCTTAGTTGGTCACGATCATGTGGTTGCCCAACAGCACAGTATGGGTCTAAGTATGGGGTCAAAAGTGAGGCAGGGGTGATGACAGTAAAATCCCTAGGGTCGTCACTCAAAGGAACCAAAGGGCGTTCGTTCACGATCCGAACAGCACTGCTGGTGTACGTAAGCAGTTCAATGAAATTGGGCTTACGTATTGAAGAGTCCAAAATGTGAAAAAAGTACTTGGTCATATCGGCCACGAAACCAAATCTTTCAAGCCGAAATCTGGCCAAGAGATTTGCCAGAGGGTTTAACAAGTCAGGACCCAAAAACATTACATCATTAACACAAGTTCCTCGAAATTCAGACTTGCCATCGTAAACAATGCGCTTTTTTAATTGTGACGTCACAAAGTATGGTAAATACCATTCAAATCCCTTGACATTTCCTGCTTCACCAGCACGCTCAATATAGCCATTAGATTTAAGATCTTTCATGGTGTCAGTAAGGAAATCACGAAGTTCAGGTTGTTTTAAAGCCTTCTTCCTTAAAGCAGCAGCTCTATCTGACGCCAACACAAAATTGTTAGGTAAATCAATATCTTCCTTCAACGGAACAGGTATCTCAAATCAACCATCTTTCAACTTAATATTCGGTTCAACAAGTTCTCTAGCCAAAATGTCATTGCGAGACAATTCACAGGTTTCATTTTGCAAAGTCAAATCCTGAATGACTTTATTCAGGTCTGCTATTTCCATATCACGAGACTCAATTTTACGTTGAAAGCTAGAGATGACATCCGACTCTGAAGACGTTTGCACTCTGCACACTTTAGCAACGCTTTCAACTAAGGGTGACTTACCACCACAAGCCAACCAACCGAGAGGAGTGAGTAAAGCATGCGGTTCACTACGATTCTCACCAACAGGCCCGGATTTAGGGGGGGGCAGAGGGGGCAGTTGCCCCGGGCCCCCCGACTTTTGAAGGGCCCCCCTATGTGAAAAAAATGTGATTTTGTGTTATTTTTTTCCTTTTGGCTTTTAAAGTTTCTGCAAAATGCTGTGCAGTAGGGCAAAGGCAGGTTAGTTGATACAATTTTCACATTTAGTGAGATTTTACTAAAACTGTTGGATATAGAAACACCATTTATGGTGCTAAAGAAACTTCGTTTGTTGGGCTAACTTTCCCCCAAGTTTAGTCTGTTTGATGTCACTGGTTATCAGTTCAGACTCATTCAAACATACATCTCCGGTTTGTATCAACTAACCTTCCAGGAAGGTTAGTTGATACACCTATGAGGTTAGTTGATACATGGAACTTCTAGTTGATACGATCAAAATACGCCTCAATTATACTGAGAATATAATATACTTTATAGGCTACTTTTGAAATATTTATACTCAAACTACTGTAGTGTAGATAGTAGAACCATATTGCCAGGTCAGAGTTAACCAAAATCCATGACAGTGCTGCAGTCTTATAGTGTTATCTAGTGTAAAATGTGATAAAGATATTTTACATCCGGATGTTCTTCCTAACGTCAATCTGTTATACAGATTTGGAAATTGACATAATTGTCAATTCTTATGACAGCCAGGGTTTACGTAGGCCTACAACGTACAGTAAGAGAGTCTTCAGTTGATCTGTAGCATCCAGTGGTGTAGCCAAGGGAGGGGGGGAGAGGTTTGGGGGGTTACAACTCCCTTTGGCACTCGTGTGACGTCACGAGATTGAGAATGGTGCTTTCAGTCTCTATGTCTCTAAAACAAAGTTTGCCTAATTTTAAACGAAACTGCATCAAAAGAGCGAGTTTTGCCAATACCAAACATTCAAATATCTCAGCCAGGAATTAACAAGAAAACATAGAGACAGCTTTATTACCAAAAAATGCCCAAGAAAACATGATCTTATCTTTTTGCTATGCCACCGGACAGCACCATTTTACAGGAATATTTATACCCACATCTTTGTTGAAAATGCTCTCAAAATGCACGAATATCAAAGTAATTTTTTCAAATTTTCTGGGGGAGGCCCCCCAGACCCCCGTCGCTGGGTGTCGCCTTTGGCAAAGACGCCGTCGGGCTTCGCCCGCCGGCAGTCAAAACCCCCTCTTTTCAAAATTCTTGGCTACGCCACTGCATCGATCAGTTTTTCTTTTATAAAACTGGGGCATGTTGTCAAAGAGGCCTTGTTAGCCTAATTCTGTGATATTGTCAAGTTCACAGGTTCTGCAGCTTCATTTACACACAGCTCAAAAGTTCAACAACTAATTCCAAACCAATTTACAGAGTTTCACATGTAGGCCTATTTTACCTGAAAATATGGTTGAAATATTGCAGGTCACTGAATGTATGAATGCAGTTTAGTTGATACAGTGTATCAACTAGCCTTGGCTAAAATGTATCAACTAACCTTTTCCTTACTTTTATCAAAAATGTGTCTGCCATCAATCTAACTAAGTCGGTTAAAATGATTTGATTTATGCAATGATACTATACACCTATATACTGCCTGTCGCCAATAAGTTAATCTTTTACCGTTTTTCAAACACTCAAGAATTAACTGAATTGTAAATTTGAAATAATTTACAAAAAAACTCAATTTTTGAACATTTTGCATTATTTTACAAACTTGAAATTGGATAACAGCGAAATCATCATGTCACCACTCAATCATTATTCTTCACCAGTTGGTGGCGGTATTTGTACAAAATCCGTTTTCTGGAATCCGTTTTTAGTGGTGTATCAACTAACCTTCTGTATCAACTAACCTGCCCTTGCCCTACTGGACTGATGCTACTGTAGACGTAGAGGTGGTTTTTCGCGCCGTAGGCGCGAAAAAATTTTTTGCACGGGGGCCCCCCGATCTAAAAGTGCCCCGGGCCCCCCATCAGCTAAATCCGGCCCTGCTCACCAACACGCTCTTCTTTTGCCCACATCAAATAAGCGTTGTCGTTGCCAATCAGTACATCTACAGTACTACAATCATTCAATGAAACATATTCACGTCATGAAAATGACGGAAACCACTTAAATCTTGTTTATGCGGTAAAGTTTTAACATCGTCAGCCCAAGCTGGGTTAACCACCGAAGTTATATCACAAAACAGTTCATTCGTCTCTAACGACTGAATGTTGAGTTTAACAAGTTCAGCACAAGTAGGTTTCTGACCAGCCAGAGTATCCATTTTAAACGACACTTTGTCATACGGTTTAATGCCAAGCTCGCAGACCAAATCACTCGAAACAAACGTCAACTGCGAACCAGGATCATGCTGACAATACACCAACTTCGATTTGCCAGTCATAGGATTCAAAACACGAGCAGCAGTAATGCGGTTAAAGGCTGCTTTAACATTTCCAATCTTAACATTACGCACAGGAACTCTGGCACCAGCATCATCTTTACCGACCGAATCCAGAGAATCACGTGACGTCACATAAAAATCATGCAGAAGAAAATAGTGTTTCCTATCGTTGTTAGGACCACACTTACGACAGTTGTTTGCATGAACGCAATCCCTAACCATATGCTGGCGCAAACAATTCAAGCATTTGCCAGCTTTCACAATGACATCTCTCCGATCTTTAGGTGTCAAGCGCAAAAATTCTTTACAATTAGACAAAAAATGATATTCAACTTGACCACGTGACGAACAATAAAAACATGCCGGTATGTCACTACGTCTGGCCACACCACTGCGCGGTGCGCCAACAGCAGTCGAGTACTGCGAACTCCCTGAAATCACATTATCATGGGGTTTTACCGACGTCTGCCTAACCGGACAAGAAGGCAATTTTCCTTTGCCAAACTTTTTAAAATGCTGCGACTCACCAGAATCGCCCATTAGCATAATGCTAAAATCAGTCGACTTGCGCGTTTCCTCCCGTACAACAAAACCGAACAAACTCTGAAAAGTAGGCTCATCAGTGCCACCATACTGATCACCTAAAAAGTCAAGATAACGCTGCTTAGCATCAAACGGGAGTCGCTTAGCCAAATCCAAAACAAAACGTCCTTCCAATTTGTCACGCTGACCATAAGCTTGCGCGTAAAGCAGACACTGCGACAATTCATCTTTAAACTCTTTCAAATCACTGGAAGAGATTGAATTCAATTTGCTACCATATAGCGATACTTTCTAATTTCCGGTTCGGCGAAAAGACCTCCACGAACCCCAAAACGCTGGGACAAGCGAGCTAACGACATTTCTATCCTGTCTTCCTCTGACAAGCCAGGAGTGTCGGAAACCAAATTAGCAATCGTTTGCGCAGCTGTTCTAACACAAGCTGCTTGTAACAAAGTTAAACGAGTTCCCTTAAAGGGCGAAGCTGCCATCAAGGCCGTAACACGATTTTTAAAGAAGATAAATGGCATATTATTACCATCGTAACCAATCAAGGCCGCCTTATCAAAAAACGTCCTACTATTTTGGTATTCAAAAAAGCAATCCTGTTGTTGAGAACACGATTTAGCGGGAGGAGACAAACTATATCCCTTAAGGGGCTGAGTGGGCTCAGTCACATGCTCAGCCCGATCACGATCCTCACACACGTTAAAATCAGGAGACACGATACGCCTCTCACAACCACCCAAATTACGTGTAGCTGGGCGATCAACAACTGGCGGCGCAGAAAACTTTGAAGGAGGCAAAGCATTACTGCTAATGGCGGCCCCGTGACCTGTACGCTCTGGGGGAGGAGTTCGGTTGTAATTTGCAGACCTTGGCTCTACAGCCTTCGGAAGACCCTTAGCCGCGGCCCCGAGACCTCCTGAAACAGCTGGAAAACATGTGGATTGTACAGGTCCACTTACAGATTGAACAGGCGTCTGGAAAAGGTTAGGTAAATTAAACTGCGATTGATGTTCACTTCTGGAATGCCTAGAAGAGCCCTTCCTAGAGCTACGCCGGGAGCCCAACTCAGAACGATATTCAGCTAAAACTGCCTCTTTACGTTGTTCGGCCCTCAACTGAGCGTCTTTGAGTGCGAACTCAGCAGCTCTAGCTTCGGCTTTCGCGGCGGCCTCAGCAGCTCTCGCTTCGGCCTCAGCTCTTGCGGCAGCCTCTGCTCGTGCGGCCTCAGCAGCTCTCGCTTCGGCCTCAGCTCTTGCGGCAGCCTCTGCTCGTGCGGCCTCAGCAGCTCTCGCGTCGGCCTCAGCTCTCGCGGCAGCCTCAGCTCGTATGGCCTCAGCTCTTGCGATGGCCTCAGCAGCTCTTGCTTCGGCCTCAGCTTGGATCTGGAGCTCCTCTCGTCTTAACTATAGGTTAATTTGTGCAACTATCCGTGACGAGCTCTCGGACATCCTAGTGCTTACATTTGAGGCGCTATCCTCAGGATGTATGTCAGCATCCAACATATCTGAGAACTCACTTACTTTTTGTTCGAAATTATTTTTCAACGAGTTAAATTCGGGATCTACCCTATCACGAAGTTCTGCCAAGATTGCAGAGTTAAAAATTTTAGTCAAAAGAGCATGGAAATGCCGTAAATCCTCTTCCAAAGTAGAGAACTTAGATCTAAAAATTAACAGTTCCTGCTTATCACTCAAAGAACCTAGGGCTACAGAAAGTTCCCCAATTTGAGTCAAAATATCCCGTCTAAGATGCCGGGCCTCTCGAACTGACTTAGCCTCATCGTTAATGGGTCCCTCCCCAGAATGGCCTGCCCGACCGCAAAGAACATCATCAGGCTTAAACTCAGTCGAGTCGACGGCGGCCGAGTCCCTGTCGCCACCGAGTCTAGACATATTAAATGTTGGGGCTAAATTTAACAATTAAAAAATTAAGTTACACAAACACACAAAATTAAGTTATAAAACTTAACTGTAAAGACCGTAAAAATACAAAAAAGAATTTAAATGCACGATACCGTAGCTGTACGAGTATGAAGTCCTAAAGTCCACAAAACTTGCTTGGATTCTTCCACTTCAATCTTCAAGCACAGATGGATTGCCTTTAATCTTCTTTCTTGCCAATGAAAGTCAAAGTTATTTTTCTTCAGTACCAAACTGAGAAGAAATGTCTTTACTTTTCTTTGCTTCTGTAAGAGTGTAGACTACCAACCAACAAATTTCGTCCTTTATTTTTTTATGCCTTCAAGTGCTTCTTGGCCTACCAGCTAACAAAATCGTCTTTTATTTTTTATGGTCACAGCGGTAAACCATAATCTCTTCGTGGGAAAATTGTAACGTAAAATTCCCAAATCCTTTCGTCTGCATGCAATGACCGAACAAGAAACACTCTTCAGGAAACGTCTATTCGAGAATTGTATTTCTGTAAAAATTAGCCCGCGGCTATCGAAATCGAGATGCAACGCCGTACACCTCTAAAAACTGTCACTACAGAACAGATTAATTGGATAAAAGACGGAACTTTTGTCCAGCTAGCAAGCACTAAGCAAACAGTTAAATGTGCGACTAACTCTCAAGCAACCATTTCACGAATGACCAGAATAGATATCAATATCTCAAATTCACGTATGCAGTACTGTGACGCAATAATGCAAGACAATTATGAAGTCATTCAAACACCTGCTCCAGAGGCTGATGCAATATTTGTTGTTTGAACAGGTTTCAAACTGAAACAGGTTTAAACAGGTTTGACACAAGTCCATGAACGATGGTGCAATTTTGGCACATTTTCTAGCATTTTCCATGACGTAAGATTCAGTAGACCTGAACGGTTTTATATGACGTTTGATTTGTACAGAGATTGGCCGTAACAACGGCCTTTCATGATTTAATTAGCTATTGATTATCGAGCTACTGTAATATCGTTTTATTCTGTGGACAGTTAAAAAACATTAGATCGACTAAATAAGTGGGGTTCCTAATTAGCCGTTGCCCCTCTGGCCGGGGGTACGAGGGGCGGTAACCACGGCCCTGGTTACACTGTTGTCTTTGCAATTTACTGTGTTGCCCAACCAAGCAGTGAAAAACTCTAAAACAGTTTAGTATTTCCTTTTTCCGTTTAGTTTATTCTGATAGAATCTAAAGGTTCCCAAACTGGGGTCCGCGGGCGATAGATGATATGTGTCTGACTGGAAATTTCTTTCAGATTGATGTTGAGAGGCATTCATTTCAAAGACTTTATCATTATCAGGGCCGTTTTAACCTCCCCCTGTACCTCTCGACCGGGCCGGGGCCCACTCATTTCAGTTTATTTAATGTTTTTTGGCCATTTGAAATTTAAAAGAAAAAGTGTGCAACCACTGCTACAAAAGCTTGTTATTCAATAGCTTAAATCACATAAGGCTGTATTTACCGCTTCTAAAGCCCCCAGCCGAGAATCCCACTTCTTTTTAGGGGCCCACCCATATTTATTTGGTCCAACGTTTTTTGACTATTTGAAATAACAAAAGTGCCAATAGCTCGATATTTCATAGCTTTAGCTGCACGATAGGTTTTGGATTGCCGATCATCACTTGGAATGACTATTTTAAATCAACGAAACCAGTAAATCTACGCTATTTTGTTAGAGTTTATAAAAGAAATAATACTACCCTTGAACTGGCCACCCTATTGTCCTAAGTGCCGAAGGCTCAGTTCATTCAGAACCTTATCTTCTTGTCCCCCGATGTTTGAATCTAAGAATGGGACTCACCATGACCTACTTGTGGATTTCGAAGAGGGGGCGCAAGATAGTGCTCCCACAGACCTTATCATTATTACATCTACTGCTTCATTACTTATGATATTTCTCTTAATATTTTCAGAAGCTTGTAACTGTTCTTGCGGGTATTTCTTTGGCGTTCGGTCTAATTGATGCCGTCATATCCATAGCGAGCGCCATTGTTTGCGGTCAAGCTCTTTTCCGGTGCTGCTCGAAACCTGATGTCAATGTTGTTCAGGTAAAATATTTCTCAATGAAATTATTAGTGCAATAATTTTGTGACCAATGTCACGCTTTATACTTAAAACACAAACTCTAAGGTTACATTTCAGAAAAATGCATTTTATATTATTTCAGCTGGCTTACTTCACTACAAAGGTTTGGTAGCCTTCTAGTTTTGCACCCTGAATATAGGTCTTTGGAAGTTGAAGAGGATAACTTGATAGTACCTTAGTACGGGGCCCAAATTATCCTGTCAACGGTCCTGCCAAGTCCTTGAATTATGAAATTCGTTTCTGTACCTTCTTTTGTTTCTTTATCATCTTTTATTATTATCAATACTTATTAATACTAAACTTATCAATACGTCTGCTACATAGTCCAGTGGTGAGAGCCCTGGAACGGAAATCGAAAGGAGGCCGGTTCGACACCGCCCAAGAGCATGTGGCTGTGGCAGGACACTTAAAGACATGCCTGAAGGTGGACACGAAGATTGGCTTCCTTGCTTTCCACTTAATCTAAATTTTCAACCACCGGGCGCAAGCCTGGACACGACAAAAACATTATCAATACAAGCATAACAAAATCCGATCTGTTTTAAGCTTTATTTGTTATACTGTGGAGCTAAGAGGCTATTTCTTTACTACTCTCAGAAAAGGTGACAACACAGGTCACCCAATGATAGTAGCCATTTGTTCCCCTATTCATTAAACCGACAAAGTGGAGAAGCTCTTTTTCAAAAATGTTTGTACAAAATTTGAATTTTCTTACAAATTTATGGCTTATAATATTATAGATAATCACGTCGTAAAGTCAACTATTTTAACAAAAAATCACCCTAATTTTTGCAGGAAGCTCCAGTGTTCTTCAGAACTGGACCGACAGGAGATGTTGAGGCAAATATAATAACTGGACAACATCGTCCCCCTGTGGTTGTTCCGTTACCAGAATATAATGACGTAGTATCCGATTCAGGTAAAATTAATTGAAACAGTTATTTACTATCTAAGATCAGAAAAAAGCTTTATTTAAATGTTTATAGCCAACTTCCAAGATTTGTGTGAATGGTTTTTATTGTATGACCTAAAAGGGTTTCGAACCAGATCTAACTTACTAACTTGAAGTACAACACCATAACCAGCAGACCAGCAAGAAAGCCCCACACATAAAGATTCACATTTAAAACAGATGATTATTTCAACTTAGAATTATTGATGTTGTTTAGCAGGTCCTCCTCACACAACAAGCCAACTCCCTTCTCAAACAGATCTTATGGATGTTGGTGGACTCCCGTTTCCTCCACGAACACCTCCTCCAGCATACCGAAGATCAATATCCGAAGACACAAATGACAGTTCCGATGAAGGCATTCCAACTTGAAGAGTTATCTTCCAAGCATTAGCCTACTTTTTTTTGGTTTTTCATTATTGTATATCCTGTTGACGTAAAGCCGATACGATGTTTTGCAATTGTCCAGAATTAATTTAACAAAAGTAGACGCTTAGACAAAATCTTGACGCTTTTTCTAACGATTAATATTTTGCCAAAAACAATTAATTTTAATCGGCTTCGAAACAAATTTGCAATAAGTAGTAAGTATGTTCACATTGCTTACAAATCTGTGAGCAGTGAAGTTTGCTGTCTTTGGAGTTGCTTTTAGTTTTTCGATATGTCCAATGTTATGTTCCTCTGTCAAATGATGTTAGGAATACAGTTTTCGCAAGCTAAAAATTTCATTGTACATTTCATATTTCTTGAGCAACATCAAGCTGGATTACTTGTTGATTTCCAATGACTCGGTTTGAGCAATGAGAATAATATGAAAGAAAAGTTTGTTTTGAAATCGCTGGCAGCAGTAATGGCGTAGGCTACTGTACTGTACCTTGCAGAGCAATTACAAAGTCCATTATTGATATTCAACGTTGTTTAACCGTTCTTTTAAGCCAACTTGTAGTTTACAGCTTCAGGCTAAGGTATTTTTATTTTTTTATTGTACTTTGTTCAGGGATATCTAGAACAACGGGATTGCTGACTCTGTTTTGAAGTGGACAATAGGAGGGTTACTGCATCAGACTATGTTGCATTGCATTTAAGGAAGAATAAATGTTCCTCAACATGCATTTAGTGACTGGCTGGTTCAACGCTTGCTTTTCAAGATCATGATTGAATGGCACTGGTTCAAGTCTCACACCAGATAAAACAAAATTAATAAAGCAGTATACAACATTAAATTCAGCAATTTAAACATCAGAGAAATGAATGTTAAGTACGGTATTCACAATTTAGATGAATATTCCTACAATTTATTACATCGATAGGAGATAAAACACATTGCTACAAATGCAAAAGTGCATAAATATAAAAGAATATTAATTTAAACAGCAAATAGATAAACAGCGTTGAATTGAAACACAAAATGGGGTAATGTTCATTTAGTTTATTTAGCACTTTTGGAGTTCAGTTTGCGAATAGTACGAGACATTTTTGCTGGTGGTTCAATTTCCACACGATTCAACCGTGTCAGTTCATTTTTCGCAAAGCAATTAAATGAGACTCTTAAAATTAAATCGAAATTGTTATGGCCTGAAGTACATGTTTGCGAAAATAAAACATTGTAAGACTCTGAGTCCTTTGCAAATTGGCAGCAGCTGCAACAAATGAACCTCGCTGATTGCTGGTAGCAAGCAGCTTTTTCCGAATGAGCTCATCTGCTATTACTGCGGCATACAGCTGGTTCGCAAAGCTACAGAGAGTAAAACAGTATTCTGTTGGTACCGATAATCCGCCACGATTTGCCATCGCAAGTAGTTCATTTGGATTACTTTTTAAGCATTCGTCGGTTATGGATGGATCAGTGTTTTCTTGAAATAACACATCTTTGCACGGGGTGCATTTCCTTGTCCGTGATACACTTCTGGCAATGTATCCACTCACGTAGTATGTGATGGAAGAATCTGTTTCGGAAATTTTGTCTATGGTTGCAGTTTTAAAAAATTCCAAAAGCCAATTGTCTTCCGTAATTTCAACATAGTCCTCATGTAACGGTGTATTTTCACTTTGAAGAGCAAGGTTAGATTTCTTGAAAATGGACTCTTTTTCGATTAGGCTTAAGCAACGGATTTTTTTCTCAGCTTGAAAAAGTTGATTTATGGACATGAAAAAATTGCCACCATTAACTTGGCGGTACCACCCAAATCTTCCCTCAATCGGATCGGAGCAAATCTTTCCAGGGAGAACGTAGAGAAAGTCGTGGTGGAGTATTAAATGCTGAACCAGAGACACCATTGCTTGAATAGTTTGAATGCATGCTAAGAAAGTTTCTTTAGTTAGTCCTGCTTTGTCTGATTGCTTCCAAGATATCAAAATATTGGCAGCCGTGTTCAGAAAAGTGAACCTGCTGTCCGACTCGCTTTGCGTCAGTTGAAAAGGCTCGCAAGCGGCATCCCTTTTTCTGTAGCCTGCATACAAAAACATCAACATAATATTGTTTACACAATATATAAGTATAAAAGTCTTGAAACTCAACTTATAATAAGTATTAACAAAAATCAACCACTCCTGATATTTTCCACGTAAACAGACAAGTCAAAAGAGGTCAAAGAGACAAATGATTGAGGCTTTGAGTTTGCAATAAATTAATAGTTTTCAGTTAAACTTTATCATTTTGAAATAATTCTTCAAATTAAGCTAAATTTAGTGGAAGCGATGGTGCTTAACATTGTGCAGGTCATTACATGAAACAATAACTGCAGAGGTCAAACAAACAGACACACAACATAATGTAAAATCATAACACAGATACGTTTTCTGTCATGCCAGAGCTTTTAGTCTGAGAATTGAACTTTGGGCATTCCATACATGAGGTGGACGTTTTAACTACAGTAATCAACCATTTCTACTGCTAGCAGATTGAACTTTGCAAGCGTAAGATATATATGTACTAGCAAAAACTAAAACCGTACTGTCACTTTCAAACTCACATTTGCTCGGCGTTTTCAAGGACATTATTTTCCAAATCTCTAGTACAAATTTTAAAAATCGAGCAGTCCCCAAAAAGTCTGGATTGTCTTTCGCATAATACTCCAAGGCAGTGATTGTTGGCTCACTGAATACACCTGAAAAGTAATAATTTTTAAATTAAAACAAGACTAAACAAAAAATTTACAGTCAGTAAAAGTTGCACAAATTCTAGTTCTGCGATCAGCAGCAGGTGTCATCGTATACAAACGCATACAGGTACTTCTTACATGTGACTTGTAGTTGTAACCGATAAGAGTTAGGCTAATCAACAAAAATTAGCACATGTTTTACTGTTTCATGAAACACATGCACCATCTTCTCTACGGAAAACAAATAGTTAAACGGAATTGAATGCTGTACGTTAGGTATTCTATTGCAAATTAAAACTGTTTTAAAAGCGACTTACACAAAGCATGTTGCGGAGATGTTCGTGACACATTGCTTGGATTTAGCGAAACTTTCTTCAAGGTGTGGGCAACTTTTAAACATTTGTGTTCTTCAATTGCGTAAAGACGTTTAATGTGGTTGAAGTTGGCATGGCACGACTCTCCAAATACACTTTCAAAACCTGCATTTGGTATCGTCATGTAGCATTTAGACATAAAATTGTTGAAAATGTTCTTGAAGTTGTGCGTGAAATCAAACAGAAGAAAAAGTTTTTCGCCAGACCTTGTAGGATGATCGATAAATGGTTTGAGTACCCCTCCACACAAATCAACCATCATCTTTCTATAACGACAAAGAAAATACATAAGAATAAGTACCGTACTTCCAAAAGATCCTGCTTGGCTCTTTCCCACAATAACTACATGATTATTTGTTAAAACTCTCGTATTTGTGCACGGTAATGTTGTAGGCTATTTAACTTCGTGCAAACTACTAAAAATAAAAACCAAGATACTAGAAATAAACCTTGATACACAGAGTGGAACTTGCTGTAGGTGAAGTAGAACAACCTAACATAAAACAAGATTTGAGTCTTACAAGATGTAGACCGAAAGAGCAAGAACACAACTGTGATAACACATTTTCATACAGAGCGCCAGATCTGGAATTCAGATCTGATAAAAATTGCTAACAATTTATCAACGCTACGACATTGCACTATGCGTGCAAGCAGCGGCGCTTGTAAAATCCGAGGAAAAGGACTGTAAACAAGTATTAATTTTACAAACGTTATTTTGTTTAAAACAAACCACATGCGAATGCCAAAATACAGCCTATTGCTACAAAGCAATTTTAGTTTACAATAACTCACGAATGCTGAAAATGATGAAACACAGTCTTGCAACCAGTAACTTAATAGAAAAAACACAGCCTACCTGTTGCAAACATGATTGTCTGTAGAAACTGCAACCACAAATACTAAATCATTAAGGGCCGCCATCACTTTGTTAAACCAAAAGTGCAGTAGTTTTGTGTCCAGTTTGTTTACAGGAATCAGACATACAACATCACGAAATTTTGAGCATGAAGATTGAATCATAAATGTAAGATCCGTTTTAGCAGGAGCTCCATCTTCAGTGATTCCTACAAAAGCTCCATTGCTGTATTCGACTCTGCGTGCTGTGTAGACTTCATCAATTAAGAGAGTGACAAACTTTTCGTGCTCTGTCAAATCAGAAATCCGTTGCTTCAAGTATGGAAGGTCTAGTTGGCCAGACTCAACGGTACGTCCACTGGAATATGAGCGAAGCGTGCTCAAGGATGGCAAAAGAAAAACAGTTTTCAATTTTTTATATAGCGATGTACTGGTCAATTGCCACAAAAAGGCCATTGTTATTATTGTAGCAGAATATCGCCGACCTTCTTTTGGTTTAAACAGCAGTTGCAACTGTTCAATTATGAAATAAAATAATGCAGCATTTGCTACATTTTCACCTCTTTCAGCCACGACGCTGATGTAGTCTAATTGTAATGCGCAAACAGCTACATCAATAAAAGCAGCACTAGTGGAAGTGCTCTTATCAGCCACAGCTTTGCAGTGCGCCAGGGACCTCAGAATACCAGGACCGCTCACTGGAGAATTTTCGGTGTTTTAGTGGCCACTAGTAGGGTAAAAAAAACTCACACGTTTTTGAGAATTATGAATGTGATTTTTTGAGGTCGGTAGTGGTCTGTTTTTTGCAAGCAAGTGATGAATCCTCATGATGTGTAACTTTATTATAACAGATGGTATTCCTTACATATGAGTACAAGCAATAACGTGGTGGTTCTCGTTTTAAGAGACTTAGCTGAAGACTAATTGCTACCCTACTGACTGAGAGATGACTTTTAAGCTTATGATTTTCAGGCTAACTTAAATCTGTGTCTAGCTGTTTCAGTGGCAAGTACTATTATTACTTCACTAGCTGGTACAAACAGGTTATTTTAAGCATAGATTGTAGTCATGGTCATCCCTTTTACATCAGCAATAAACATGTGTTGGGGTGGGTACCGTACCGTTTCTCCAGTTCTGGTAAACTTCCTAATAATTTTGTAAACTTTTGATCAGCAATGTTGCCTTTTACCTATCAGGCTACATACCTTAGGAATTTTTGTCTTGAAAAGAGAAAAAAGTCCTTTGCTTTGAAAGAGAAAAAGAATAGCCTACGTCATAACCAGTCAAATAGTATTTCAGATTAAAAGACCGGAGCCGGTCAAATAGCCACTGCCTTCAATGTACGTTATATCACTAGCCTATCAGTTACTTTACATGATTTTATTAGGTTAATAATTTTTGCTTAATGTCTAAATAAATATATACAACTAAGGATAGTGCTGTTATGCAAGTGTTTAGATACCATGGTGTTTACTTGCTGTATTCCAAAATGTAAAACTGGATATAAAACAACTAAACCAACCACCACTGAAAAAATCCAGTTCAAATTTCCAGCTGGTAAAATTCTACAACAAAAGTGGATTAGAGCAATTCCTCGTCGAGATTGGAATCCAACAGAAAAACATAGATTGTGTGCAAAACATTTCAATAATGATGATTTCATTACCACTTCTCATGATACAAAAAAGAGTCGAAAGATTACTCGCAAATCTGATAAACTGCAACGGATACGTTTTAAACCTATGGCTGTTCCACATGTTTTTCTGTGTCTTCCTAAGTATTTATCTACACCTGGGCTCCCATCTCGACCTGCATCTGCAAGACTTAACTTAGAAAATGCAGCAATAACAAAAATGAGTGAAGATCTGTTACAACAGAAAACATTTAATGATTTTGCATCATTCCAGCAGAAAATAAAGAATGAATCATTGATAAGTGGGTACATTGCAATAAAGAAAGACAATTGTATGCAATTTCATTACATGAAATGCTCAGGGAACTTTGTTGATGCTCCACAGTTGCTGGCATCAGTAATTATTACTGATAGTATGGAAGTTAAAGCATGTAGCTGTATGTGCAGATAATCATGTTTGCAACAGGTAAGCTAAAATATGTTCTTATATTGATACATGTGCAGCATTTAAGAAATTGTTGTTTAGGCAATTGACATTTTTGGTGTGCAAGAAATTAGCTTGCTTTGGCAGCTAATGACAGTTAGTTGTTGCTAATCTCACCATACTCTTTGTCTTTAATCTCAATGTAGAGCTTGAAATTTTTTGATAAAAATGATTTAACTTGGTAACATTTTTTCTTTACAAAAACCTATGAGCAACTCACATTTGCTTCCGGCTTTGTGCAAAAGTGAGCTTGTTAGTGACACTGCATTTGTATATATACATAATGTATATATCATACAGTATGTGAAAAGATTTGGAGTTTTAAATAACAAATGTGGAGTTAAAAAGTTTAATTGCATCTAGAATTTCTATCCTCTAGAGTGTGGTGTTTATATGGTATGATTCCAGTGTGGTTTGGCATTTTGGTTTTGTCAAAGCAGTGTGTTGCACTGCTTTTAATGTCTGGTGCATACATAGCATCATCCGATGATAACAGTTATAAGCATAATTTTAATGCTCTTTTTCTCTGTGTGAGTTAGTTTGTTGTGTTATGGTAATTTATAAACTGTACTAACTACTGGTGTATGTATATTATATATATATATTTTAGAAAGCTTTTTGTGGACCTTGTGATGGGAATTTGTCACACAGCATTGATCACCCAACACGGAATGGAGAACGTTTGTTTATTTTATTCGACTTTACACACAACTTCAAAAACATGTACAACAACTTTCTTAACAGGAAAATAATGTATCTTCCCACTGTTGGCCATGAACAAATATTGGGTGAAGCCTGTTGTGCTGAATTCTCAAACATCAAGAAGCTGTAGGCCTATGCTCTGGAAGAAAATAAGACTCTGAAAATAGCCCACAGCTTGAAGAAAGTATCATTAAATCCAAGCAGTATAGCACGAACTTCTCAACAAGCTCTAGGTAAGTAGATATGTTTGTTATACCTTGGTTACCTGTTTATTTCACTAATAATTATAAGCTTATAACAAACTTTATATTGTACATAGACATAATTTAATGTATTGTTAGTTAAAATAGCGGTTACTGTGAAGCCTTAAGTTTTGTAAGATAGCAGCTTAATGTCAAGCCTTCTTGGTAAATGACAACCTCTGGTTATATGAATAGGTTTGTGCTCTTTTTACTGCATGATTAATTATTGAATGACTATATAATTATTAATTAGTAATCATTAAATTCCTTATCCATTAAGTTTGTTGATGTGAACAATTCAAAAGAGCTTCATGAATGAAAGTATATTATACCATAATGTACCTTCCAGGTGTATTCAGTAAATCCACTGCCAGAGGTTTGAAATACTATCCCAGCACCTACCCTCCATTCATGCAGACTGCTCGGTACGTGAAATTTGTGAACAACATAATTATGGAAAATCATGTCAGTAAAAGCACCATATAAAGGTAAGTCTTGTTTCTGAATTAAATAGGTACTGTCGCTAAGAACAGTCACACAATAGTTATGGTTTTAAAAGCATTTTTTCAATCTGGCCAGAACTCAAAATCCAGGTCTGGTATATCCCTATTAGTGTCTACTAAAGTATATTATACACAAAATAATTCTGGTTATGTTTTGGTAGATTTAAGAAAAAGAGACCAAAGGTATATGGCGATGAAGGATTGAAGGTAGTAGATGGTGAAAATCATGCAGCATTGGCATACTTGCAAGAAGCAACACAATTCTTAAAAGAATGGCAAGCATCTCATAGATCTGGACTTACAACCGAAACCTTCACAGCGTGCATACAAACTATGGGGGCACTCCCTGAATTAACTCGGCATTTGCAAGATAAACACAGTTTCCAGTATGTTCTGTCTGGCAAACTAATGTCGGATCCTTTGCAATCATCAGTTTAAGCAGAGCCACAATAGTGGGTAGATTGCTTGACCCACGTGTTACGTTGAATTCTGTTGTTTGTACTTTGTATGCTTGTGATATTTGATGTATGTTCATACTTGAAGTCTCTGGCCTGACCCGACTGGGATACGAATCCGGTGAACAGTTACAATAACTGTTTGTACCTTTTCGGAAATGTCCAAGCATTGTTATGTTCAGGCTATCCATTATCCACACCACCTTACTATTTTTATTAAAGAAACGTGGCCTTTTGCTCCAAAAAGGTTGGATGTGTTAAATGTCATTATCAAATTAAAACGGTCTAGTTTTAGTGTAGTACCGGTATTTGAAGAAACTTTCCCTTTCACGCATTCACTGTTACATCATTATTGCTGTAAATTGTATTTGGAAGCCAACTTTGCTACCGTTTATTGGTAATATAGGCTACTTGTGATAATCTCTAAAATGTGGTCTGACGAAGTGAGTTAAGTTGCCCTCAAAACATCAAAAAATAAATGTGGTGGATCAGCGTTATGTATTGACCTCTTAGAACATTAATTTAAGAGAGCATTAACAAGTTTGCAGGGTTTCGAAAATCTACCCTACTAGTGTCCGGGGCAAAAACAAGTGAGTCATCCCGTACTTCAGAGATCCCTGGCAGTGCGCTAATAGATTGCTCAAACCAGAAAAGCTTTTGATGTTTTTGCCTTGCAGCAAGTGTTGATAAGTACTTTGAGGCAAGCGAGAAGATGACGAAAAGGCCGAAACAGTCAGGTTGTCAAATACAAGCACTGAAGCAAGCAATTTTGGGGCTTCTTTCAACTTAGTCAATCAACTTAGTCATTGTCAATCAGGTAAAAAGAAATTTGGTTTTCTTCAGTTTTGAAAACATATCCAAAAAGCAGTGTTACTTTTTGAAGTTCATTCTTAAGTGCAAAAAAGTCTTTGATTTCATCGACTGCTAAAAACTCCATATTTTCTTTTTCTATTTTTGCGTTTTGTTTCTCGGCTCTTTCGGCTGCAGTGGACGTAGACGATCGTTTGATAGTTTGAGCTGATGATAAATATTTAGGAAGTCCTGGAAACACTTTTGGAATTACAGTAGGTTTTAGCCGTTTTCGATCTAATTCGGTGGTTTCTCGCTTTACTTTTCGTCTTTTCTTTTTATCAAAGGAAACTGTTTGAAAGTCATTAGCATGAAAATGCTTATCGCAAACTCTATGATTTTTACTTAAAGTCCAGTTTTTGCGTGGAATAGCTGCAACCCATTTTCTTCGAATATCCGGATCTGCAGGGAATTTAAATAAAGCGGGCTTGTCTTCTTTGCTCGACTTGTAGCCACTGCTACATCCCGGTACACAGCACGTGTTCACCATCGCGACAAGATTTTAAAAATGAGCGATGAACGGAATAAATTTGCAGATAACTTAATTAACTTAAAATCAACTTACACTGTGACAGATTATAGAAACTTTTAGCATTCCTAAATTATAAAATCCGACAATATTTACAGACTAGTAGGTACGACGTACGAGAACCTATAGCCTAATAGTCCCATGCAGTTGTTGTAGCTATTTTAGATTTAAGCGTTAAAATCTTACACCTCTTTTAACAACGCTTTTTTACAGTTTAAAATGTTGACTCCAAGCTTGCCTCTTGTTTATTCAATTCAAACTGTGACCTACCAGAACCGATGCCGTACTAAAATGTATCAACATACTGACAGTAGTCCAGCAATCGTGTAAAGTACAAAATGTAGCCTACATTTAAAGTAACGCCAACTACCGATATTCTTCGAAGTCTGTAACAATACTAAACTTAACTGACTATGTTCTATATAACTAGCCAATTGAATCTTAACTGCCAGTGTAGCCTATTGGTACTAAAACGCTGAAACTATCACACTATCCTACATCGTTAGATTCTCTACTGTACACAGCTGCAAAGCAACGACTGGATTTCTTTTTCTGTCATACAGTCACGAGACTTGCTTCACAGCAGGTATATTGCAGTGTTTTGTCATAGAAACCATTGTTATATTTCACTATGGTTTTGTAATACGTGCGACTGTTACCAGACTAGAGCCATGAAATAGATTAGCTGAGAGAAAGTTAGGACAATAAAGTGGTCTGTGTGTTAGGGCTACCATATGTCCTCTTTTAAGAGGATTTGTCCTCTTTTTTGAAGAAAAATAAATTGTCCTCCGAGGACAACCAAAAATGCTCAAATGTCCTCTTTTTTTACATTTTCAGTTTTTTTGCTCATATTTTCAACAGGATTCTATTGTTATGTGACCTTTTCGCAATTTCCAACCATTTCTGTACCAATGCAACATTCTGATTTATAGATTTTCAAAAAAAACGTTGACGTAGCCTACTATTTGATCTGCTGCTCTAAACGATCTTAGATGTTCATTGAAATATACGGTACTACATTGCTTTGCGATTGTCTTAAAAGCCAAATAATGGTCAGCGATGAGTGCGAGTGGAACTGCAAATCCACTTGTGAGGAAATTTTCTCATTGACGAGATCTGATCAACCAATTTATGAAAATGAAAAATTGGACAAATTAAAAAAAAAAAAAATTAAAAAGTGAAGTAAATCACAAAGAAATGAAACATTAAAGAACGCAAAAACTTGCAAAAGGGTTAGATATATTTACATTTTGAGGTTCTCACACTTTTACAATAAATTATTATTTTACCCAGATCTATTTTGTATTGATTCAGCGCTTGTAAACGTTGCTGATTAGGCCTACCAACTTAATAGTTTGGCTAATTTATCAAGTGAAGCAAATGGAACAAAAATCCAAAGTGCACTATGCATGACATTGACATGTAGCCTATTTCAAAATAAATTGTGGCATCGATACTAGTAACAGCCTTTTAGTTAAGTCTGTCCTAAGCATCTCATTAACAGCTGTATACAACTTCAATTACCGTACTGTATATTTTGTGCAAGTAATTTTATGATTTCGTCAAAGCTGATCCTTTTTTTCTGAAAACGTAAGGCGTGACTACCTGCAGATACTGCCAGATTTGTCACATTTTTATGACATTATCACATCACATTTTCATTTTGTCACACAAATCTAACAAATCGGCTTTCGAGAAACAAACAAACTGGTATGTTTTTTTTTTGCTGTAACTTTTACTGCATAGGTCTATAATAATTATCCAAAAGGATGTAAAAAAATTTTCATACGTAACATTCTACTTGTATTTTACTCGCTGGCGAAACGTGTCCTCTTTTTAGGCGATGAAAATATGGTAGGCCTACTGCGTGTAATCTATTAAAGTGTGGTGTATCTAAGTTAATCAAACAGAAATACAACAGATATCTAGAAAAGGCGACTTCTCAACAGCGTAATTGACTCGCGCTTTCGCCTTTTTCGTTCTCGGGCGTTAACAGCGCTGACCCTTCTAGTGTCCATCGCTTTATCGAAATTTGCTAAGTCAGCAATCCCGGTGTTCTAATATCCCTGACTTTGTTGAACAAGTTAACATACTTTCTCTAGTCAAAAACATACTTTCTCGCACAACTCGTCAGACATGTGAACTTTTTAGGGCTGGCATTAAATGACGTAACCAATGGAATTACTTTCGCGCCTTCACGCATGACTGGTTAGAGGTTAGTGGTGAGTCAACTAACCTGACCTTCCCCTACTGGATTGGCCTATGCATGAAAAGTTACACTGAAAAAAAAGGAGGGGGGGCAATTTATTAATTAGATTCAGCTAATAAATATTTTTATAGTTTCCTTAACTTTTTCAGTAAGGAAGGATCAGCTTTAACAAAATCACGAAATTGCTTGCCCGAAATTGTACACAATCGTTAATACTCTAAACACGGACTCAACTAAGAAGCTGTATTTTTTCCTTGCACCATTGTGGCTGCATCATAGATGAAATTTGTTTTACGTTTGCATCTACAGTAGGCCGTAAATATCCATGTGCCACGATCTCTTTTGCACTTGGCGTCTACAAGCGTTGAATCTAGGTTGTTTAAAAATAAACTAAATCAAGGATTTTAGCTAAAAGAATAACTTTGTTATAAAATTGTGAGACACGTAAAATATAGCCTAAAAAATGAAATCCTGTTGAAATATAAGCAAGAAAACTGATAATGCAAAAAAAAGAACATTTGAGCATTTTTGAGTGTCCTCGGAGGACAATCAATTTTTCTTGAAAAAAGAGGAGAAATCCTCATAAAAGAGGGCACATGATAGCCCTAATTTAATACAATAGTTCTCATTTAACATTTTTGAAGCTTTTGCGTGTCTTTCAACGGTGCATGTTCGTCGACTGCTCGTGACTTGAAAATTACTTTTTCAAAAGCAGATTGCAGCTTAGCCTACTTTCTGCACCTCTTTAAGTGAATGAAGTTATGTGTTCATTCTACAGTCGGGCAGGTCGAAAAATAACCTTCAGTTTAGAAGAGTGATACTTTAACCAAACTAAACCAATGGCTCTTTAAGTTGAGAGTGTGATGAATTTTAATAAATTATAACAACACACGGTACCAGTGGCGGCTCTTGATCATTTGTAATGGAGGGGCTGCAATCTTGATTTGATATGTTTATTGGTCGAAGATGATTTTATTAGAATTTTAAAAGATAGTTTAGCTAACAATCTCTCACTAACCTGCTGGGTTTTTATTTTCGGTCATTTATCGGTCATTGATCGATTTTTTAGCAAAATGACCGAAAAAAATATAGTCAATTCGGTCAAAATGTCCGAAAAAATATATAGTCAATTGACTATATATGACCAAAAATGACTAAAAATGACCGAAATAAATAAAAATGACCGAATTTTTTCAAGTCATTTCGGACAAATGACCGAAAAGTCTCAGCGAAAAAATAAACCCAGCTAACCTGTATTAGTTACCAATGACAAAGTCAAGTGTCAACAAAACAAGCAAGCTATATTCATAATAAAACTTTTCAAATAAGAATTATATTTAAGCTTGAGGCAAGTCGCTTGTCATTAGTGTGTGATGTAATTACCAACTCAGCCTTTCAATAGAATGGAAAGAAGTCACGAGACCAATTCATATCACAGTCCTTGCCAATACCAAAATACCATCTGGAGCAAAACAACCACGGAAGGAATGGGTAAAGCTCAATCGCTTGCCGACTGGGGTGGGCCGTTTCAATAGTAATATGTTCCAATTGGGCCTCACCGACTCACCAACTTGTGTATGTGGCTCATACGGACCCCAGGATAGATATGTGGGCCTAAACGCTCGATGAACACACAATCCATTGACTGCTGTGCCTGGATTTAACAATGTGACCTGCAACGGCCGCAAACGCAAGAAGAAGAATAATTTGTCTATTGTTCAATCACAAACAATGTGATTGTCTTTCCCACTTCTTTGTTTTATTTTTTTAATCATGAACAATGTGATTGTCTTTTCCACTACTTTATTTTATTTTTCACATTACTTTTCTCATTACAGATGGGACTGTGTGACTTGCAGTCCACCAACTATATACTCAGTGTATTGCTGGGCAGTGTCTTACTTTGTTCAAATTACGTCACAATAAGCACACGTCATTCAGAGGGCTTATTGGGATGCAATGCAGCCCATGTTTTCATAGAAACAACGCATTTTTTCGAATAGTAAAGGATGGAAAACATAGTTACAGCAAGCCAATTAATTAATTTAGCCAGATCAATGGAATAATACTTAAACTGCTTTCTTCTATAAAAACAGTGGGGGCTGCAGCTTCTACATTCATTATGGACGAGCCCCCACTGACAAGTACTCAAAACATAGCGGTTTTGTGTATGGTCCGAATTTATTTACAGTAGCACATGCAACAAATAACTTGGCGCTGACATCATTTGCAGAGTATTCGCGATTAATTGACAAAAACATTGATAGTCCAAGACAACAAACAATGTATTTTTCTTTCATCGTTGAAACATAAGGTAAAAATACAATTGATGGAACAAAAATCGTGATGTCATCATTAGGTCAAAGTATTTGTCGTTCTTCGGATGGAAGCAGCCCATTAGCCTACAATCTATTGGAAGGGACAACCAACAAAACGTCATCGGTATAATATAATCACAAAGTCAAATAAATTAACAATATACGGTACATTGTAAGTTTTTATTCAATTCTTTGTCTTGTCACTATTGGTTTGTCAACATCTTGTGGTAGGCTCCCTTTCGTCTTAAAATGCACAGCAAACAATTTGAGATGAAATGACTAAAGAACAAATAAAAACCTGAATTGTAAAACTACTTACGTCACATTTTGTTGAAGTTAAGTCATCACCAAAAATATGTTGCGTGATGGTCAATGCCCGTCCGCGCGGCAATTTGATTTTAAAAACGACTTAATTTCACCATAACACACGCTGGTGTTTGGAAAGAAATAAAATATTAAACAACGTTGAAAAAACTTTAACTTGCTTTATCTTAAACGACGTGTTTTGGAATGAAGTACTTCTTCAACCCAGATCTTCAAATTCTGTAGTTAATTGTATAAACAAATGTAATTAGATACTGCATTAATTTACAAAGAGGTATACAATTCCTTATACAAGCAAAAATAAAACGATTTTCCGAAACCTGGTTCAGACAATGAGATTACAGATGGCTTCAGGCCTGAGGTAGCACGCTTACTTCTGCCCTTATATAATCCCATTAAACATTACCATTGGTTTCGTTTTGGAAAATATCACCAAAAGAGGTTTCTGCATTCTCAAAAACACTGCTTGATCCTTATGCATTATTTGTATGATTCAAAAAAACCAATGTTTTTTGGTTTACGCTTACTTCATCATTATCATAAACACGTGAGAAATAATAAATAAGTTGGCGAATAGCGGTACCGTTAGTTCTTAAAATTTCTCGCAGCAAGTTTGAAATGTGACGCTTACCTCTACCTTTATATAATCCGTTACTAAACACATTACTTTTGGATCCGTCATGGAAAACATCACCAAAAGTGTTTTTTATGGGATTAAAAACATTGGTTGATCCATATATGTCATTTTTATGTTTCAAAAACTTCAAATGGTTTTGTGCAGAGTTTGAACCACCATTAGAAAAAACATTGTTTAATGTGTTGCTAAATGAAAAAGGTCCTGCGACATTGCTGGAGTCAGACTGCGCAGCATTAACATTGTCAGTCAAATTCAAATCCATATCTTTGTCCAAAACAGGAGTTTTTAAGTTGATACTCATTGAGCTGGACGCTGCGGAGCCGTGGACTTGTCGAAAACGTGCGAGTGGGTTGTGAACAGTGTCTTTTTGCACCACGGTGTAAGTCAACGTACCGGAAAGAACAAGTAGAGCTGCAAAAACAAAATGTAATCGGTTATGCATACGTTTGCATGACAATCTTGTACAAAAAAGTAATTCAAATCCTCCATAATTGGCGTGGTCGTGTAGCTCAACTAATGCTTTTTGGATGGGAAAGTGTTAGTAACAAGTTTATTTGAAAATATTTATTTACAAACTCTTTATTTTCAGGCAAAATACAAGCAGGGGCTGATTTTAAAATTTAGCTTGTCGAATTAAACAATTCCTGTCCCTATCAATTACGCCTCTTATAATACTTGAAGCTTTTTCAGTTTTCCATAAATTTATGGAGAAATATTTCAAAATGGCCAACTTTTTAATCTGAAGTCTGATATAATATGTTCTATCGACAACGTGGCTTAATCGTCTACCGATGTGGCATGTGATCAGCAAAAACGACACTAGTAGCATACAACGATCGAAGAAGTTGGAGTACCGGCAACCCTCATTTGAATAACTCGCAATGTTTAATTTAGATTGTTGGGCTGGGGATGCGCCCAGCTACTTTAGGCATTTTGTTCTACAATATAGTCTCCTAATAGCTCACCTCCAAATACGAGAAGCACTGTTGCGACAGGCGAAGCTGTTCTGTCTCTTCCATGTCGGTTATTGACTTTGCCTCCGAAGGCAATGATGAGACAAACGACTCCCAATAATATGGTAATGCCGCCAGCAATCAGAAAAGCAGCCGAGGTGCGTACGAACCACTCTCGTTGGCTCACTGAACAATTAACAGTTAAAGTTTTCCGGCAAAGAAATAAAAGCTGCCAAGTAGCCTATGTTTCAGCTCTTCTACAAAATATTTAGAATGTTTTACGAAAGACAAGCCACGTTTCAAATTGATGCAGCCAGTTGTGCCAGGCAATTTTATAAGAACCAAAGACGTTTGCAGACTTGAGCGGATTTTATTAATTGAAAAGTAATTCACAATTATTTAATAAAAAAGAATTCATTACTTTTGAAAGTGAAAACAATGAAATACTTACAAGGTACTTTAAATTGATGTGATCCAAAAAAACTGCTTGAAATTTGGTTTGCGACAAGGCCTAGACCAACATACTGTATTCTAAACTCATCTGTGTTTTTTGAATTTACGGGCTTAAAGCATATCTGAAACAACAAGAATAAATAGAGTAAGCTACTTTTGTATATACAAACAAAATAAAGTAACCTTAGCAGGTTTAACATGTTTTATTACACAGAGATATAATAACATAATTAAAAACAATAATCAACTTAAAGGTTTTTGACACGTACGTGTGTCCTCATCAGGAATTACTTAAATCTACAATATACATAAAATGAAAATTATAAGATAAATCTAACTATGCACTATAACTGTAACGACACTCCAGACTGAAAAGCACAAACTGAACAAGTGATACAAGAATGATTACGAGTAAATTATACGATGAGAAACAGATCACATGAAACAAAACACATTTCCTCTAATGTAACGTGCACTGACAATGTCTCGATCGACCAATTTAAAATCATCTCTTGAGGCAAATCTAAATTATTTCAGACTAAGACCATGGAAGCCTTAAGAACCAAACATAATAATCCGTCTCTCAACTGGCAGTTATTTGCCTGTGGCTCATCGTTCCTTCTGTGTGTGTTGTAATCGTTTGTCATACTCATATGCCTGTACTTTACACCTCATGCGATCAGTTCCCCGCCGAATAATTTACTAGTAATCATTCTTGTATCACTTGTTCAGTTTGTGCTTTTCAGTCCGGAGTGTCGTTACAGTTAGGCCTATACAGTGCAAAGTCAAATTTATCTCATAATTTTTATTTTATGTATATTGTAGATTTAAGTAATTCCTGATAAGGACACACGTACGTGTCGAAAGCGTTTGAGTTGATTATTTTTTTTTAATTATGTTACTATATCTCTGTGTAATAAAACATGTTAAACCTGCTAAGGTTACTTTGTTTTGTTTGTCTATGGTTCAACAAAGCAAACTCTCTACCAAAGCTTTTGTATTTTAGTAATTCACAAACAATTATCAAAACCGCCAAACTATGCCAGGAAATGCTTTTGATATTGATATAGTTTTTGTTTTTGTTTTTGATATTGATATTGTTTTTGTTACACAGGATCACTTTACGGTTGTTTTGTTTGTTTTTTGTTTTGTTTTTTTGACCAGAGACCCGAATTCGACATAGTAATAAAGAAGTGTTCAAACTTAATCGTTAAATTAACATTTTTTTTATATGGTTCTAAGTTAAACTGTAGAGAAATAAAGCAGACTAACCTTAGCGGGTTTAACATAATGTATTACACACAAAAATACAACATACTTAAAATAAACCCAAACGTAATAATCCGTCTCTCAACTGGCAGTTATTCACCTGTGGCTCATCGTTCCTTTTGTGTGTGTTCTGATTGTTTGTCAAAGGCTTGCAGTTTTGTAGTTTAGCCTACACCTCATGTAATCTGTTTTCCACCGTATAATTTACACGTAATCATTCTTATATCACTTGTTCAATTTGTGCTTTTCAGTCTGGAGTGTCGTTACAGTGTAAAGTCAAATTTATCTTACAATTTTCATTTTTTGTATATTGCAGATTTAAGTACTTCCTGAGGAGGACACACGGACGTTTCAGAAACGTTTGAGTTTATTTTAATTACGTTGTATTTTTGTTTGTAATACATTATGTTAAACCCGCTAAGGTTACTCTGTTTTATTTCTCTATAGTTCAACAAAGCAAACTCTCTACCAAAGGTTTTAAGTGTGTAAAATATTTTGCAACAGTCTTTTCTGTGTTACATCAATAGTTGTTCCATCTCCTTTATGTTTTGCTATCAATTTTGCTCTATTGCAAAGTTTGGTGTAAATAAATACATGATATACTTAAACTAAATTAGAGTGTTTAACTTAAATTTAGCGATGGTCTTCATAATATCGAATGAAACTTACTTCCATCCAGAATAGTAAAGTGAAAACCCCGATGATAAATACCAAAGCAAGTGCGTTCAAAACCATTGGAGTCACTTGAAGCTTTGTATGCATGGTTGAAAGTGTACAGAAATACAACAAATATATGAAACGTTTTTACACAGCGATCAATTTCTGAATCTGACTAAAACTGAGATCTCACACGCTTTTATATGAATGAAGCGTGTGCTTTTACTTGCAACGTCAATCACATGGCTCGATCACGTCATACAGATTTGCGCACATAACAATAACAATTAATCTAATAATATAAATTAAATCTACACTAGTCTGATGAATCGATTAATTTTCAAATATAATGTCTAAGATTTTCAACACTGACTTCACCATACTCGGTTGCTCACATGTGTAGCCAAAATAATTTTTGTATTGTTCTTTGGGATGATGATGGCTATCCGTCGTCTTCAAACATGTAGGTTTTTGTATGAAAGCTAGCAATGAGATCTTGAATAACTGAGCAACCTAATAAGTCTAGTCCTAACGTTAAAAGTTCGGTTGCAATTCTGTAAGGTATTTGAACAAATAACGAGCCGACGTAACCCTTGGTGACCGACCATGAGCCAGTGGTTCAAAGCCTCCACAAGTACGCAAATCTATCAGGATTAAGCTCCGGAAGAGGTTTTCGCATTATCGACAGAGATTCCCACGATGAATCAATTTATTTGTTCAAATCTTTAGTGGAGTTTACCAAAGGGTTTATCTGAAATAACTTTATTTTTGTCGAAAGAAAATGTCTTTACGACCAATATAATTTGAAACCAAATCAATGCAACAACTTATGTGTGGGAACAAAATCTAGTATTTTGAAATAAGTTACTTGTGTGCTAAACGTTTCAACAGCTGAACGATTCCTTAGAAAATTCACAATTTGAATTTACAGCAATGTAAAGTTCTTTTAGTTTGGATACGAAACAAAATCAAAAGACGTGGTTTTGACATCGAAACGAAATGCTTCGAAATATTTTGCCTCAAACAGCTTTATTTTAATATCAGCCCTCTAGTGGCCAATGCAAAGGGTGTCTTCTTGGCGCAAGCGCTTGCGATCGCAAGAAAGGGTCGTTCAAATGTTATTGACCCAATAAGAAATAAAACATGATTTTATTTTAATCAACAAAATTTTTAATGTAAGAAACATTAATCTTGTTGTTTTGGAGATTTCAATCGGAAATGATGTTAAGTCTCATTTGCATTCTTTTAATCATCATGTTTTTTCGTCTCGTCTAGGTCGCACCAGGCAATCGTAACTCTCAATCAATCATAAGGCTCCAGAATATTATGATTGCCTGGCGCGACCTCGACGAGACAAAAAAACATGATGATGAATGAGTGCTTGACTTTCTATGTTTGAAGTGCGCCAAAACAAGGATAATAATTAATTCAACCTGCAAAGGAATAGAAACCAGCAAGGATGTTGTATTGCGCTGGTAGTGCCACGTGCAAAGCTGTCTGCGCATCGCAAATTGGAAAGGACCGTGTGGAAAAGGCTGCATGCGTCAATGCGTGCATATGCACGAAACGTTTGAAAATTATTAATTGATTAAACAAACGGTTTCAAAGGTTCGAAACCACATTTAGTTTCACAACGTTTTGTTAAAACATTTTGTTAGTTTTTTTTTTAGACACAAAAAACTTTTCACTCCCTTAATCCCCAACTATGCTTGCCTAGTATCGACGAGATGAACGAAATGTGATTGAACGAGCGAAGCGAGTGAAAAATATTACAAAAATGGAAAAAATTTTTGTAAAATTACAAGCAGAAAAATGCTGCACGAACTAAATATGAGTTGGCCTCTAGTTTGAAGTAGGCCCCTAGTCGGGGGGTTGGAAAGCATTAAATACGGGCTTTCATGATTTAATTAGCTATTGAGTATCGAGCTACTGTACTGTAATAAGCTTATCTTTTTATTTTGTGAACAGTTAAACAACATTAGATCCGCTAAATGAGTGAGGTTCTTAATTAGTCGTTTGCCCCTTGGCCGGAGAGTACGAGGGACGGTAAACACGGCCTTGGTAACATTATTGTCTTTGTAATTTACTGTGTTGCCCAACCAAGCAGTGAAAAACTCCAAAACAGTTTAGTATTTCCTTTTTCCGTTTAGTTTATGTTGATTGCTAATGTGTGTCTGACTGGCAATTTATTTCAGATTGATGTTGAGAGGCATTTATTTCAAAGACTTTATCATTATCATGGCTGTTTTAACCGCCCCTGTACCTCTCGACCGGGCGGGGGCCCACTCATTGCAGTTTACTTGAAGTTTTTTAATCACATAAGGCTGCATTTACCGCTTCTAAAGCTTCCAGTCGAGAGGCCCTCTTCTTTTTACGGCCCCACCCTTATTTATTTGGTCCAACGTTTTTTGGCTATTTAAAATAACAAAAGTGCCAACACTGCTACAAAAGCTCGACATTGCATAGCTTAAGCTGCATGAGTGGTTTTGGTTTGCCGATCATCATTTGGAATAACTATTTTAAATCAACGAAACCAGTAAATCTATGTTATATTGTTGGAGTTTATAAAATAAATAATACTCCCTTGAACTGGCCACGCTATTGTCGTTAGTGCCGAAGGCTCAGTTCATTAAGAACCTTATAGGCCTACTTCTCGCCCCCCTCATCTCCGATGTTTGAATCTAAGAATGGGACTCACCATTAACTACTTGTGGATTTAGAGGGAGCCCAAGATGATGTCACACGGACCTGATCATTATTGCTTCTACTGCTTCATTACTTATGATATTTCTCTTAACTTTTTCAGAAGCTTGTAACTGTTCTTGCGGGTATTTCTTTGGCGTTTGGTCTCATTGATGCAGTCACATCCATAGCAAGCGCCATTGTTTGTGGACAAGCTCTTTTCCGGTGCTGCTCGAAACCTGATGTCAATGTTGTTCAGGTAAAACATTTCACAATGAAATTATTAGTGCAATAATTTTGTGACCAATGTCACGCTTTATACTTAAACCACAAACTCTAACTCAAAACGTTACATTTCAGCAAAATGCGTTTTATATTATTTTAGCTGGCTTAGCCCTTCACTACAATGGTTTGGTAGCTTTTAGTTTTGCACCCTAAATAGGTCTTTAGAAGTTGAAGAAGATAGTAGCCTACCATACCTTAGTAACTTACTCCATAGTGCCGGGCCCATATTATGCTGTCGACGGTCCTGCTAAATCCTAGAGTCATGAAATTCGTTTCTGTACCTTCTTTTATTTCATTGTCATCTTTTATTAGTATCAATACAAGCATAACAATACGTAACAAATCAATACATGTCCGCCCCGTTAGCTCAGTGGTTACGCTCCCGGCTCAAGATCACGCGGCGCTGGTTCGACTCTCGGAGTATGAGCTTGAGCAACGCACTTCTGGACTGCTCTCCATTCAGCGGCACCTAGTGAATGGAATAATTCCCCAGCAATAAGATTTCAACAAAATTTCACTCTGCCAATCTCGGTAACCGGCCCTGCGTCAAAAGCCTTTACAAGTATGCGAAACTGCCAGGATCAACCAATCAAGGCTTTGTCAGTCCGAGGATAGAGATTTAAAACCAATCAAGCATAACAAAAGCCGATCGGTTTGAGCTTTAGGCTATTTGTTACAGCCTACTCTAGAGCTAAGAGGTTATTTCTTTACTACTCTCAGAAAAGGTGATAACACAGGTCACCCAATGGTAGTAGCCATTTGTTCCCCTATTTATTAAACTGACAAACTGACAAAGCTCTTTTGCAAAAATGTTTGTACAAAATTTGAATTTTCATACAAATTTAAGACTTATAATATTACAGATAATCACGTCATAAAGTAAACTATTTTAACAAAAAATCACCCTAATTTTTGCAGGAAGCTCCAGTGTTCTTCAGAACTGGACCGACAGGAGATGTTGAGGCAAATATAATAACTGGACAACATCGTCCCCCTGTGGTTGTTCCATTACCAGAATATAATGACGTAGTATCCGATTCAGGTAAAATTAATTGAAATAGTTATTTACAATCTTAGATTAGAAAAAGATTTATTTAAATGTTTATAGCCAACTTCTAAGATTTGTGTGATTTTTTTTGTGTGACCTTAAAAGGTTTCAAACTCAGATCTACTAATTTAAGTCTAACACCATACCCAGCAAACCTGCAAGAAAGCCACACACATAAAGATTCACATTTAAAACAGATGATTATTTCAAATTGGAATTATTGGTGTTGTTTAGCAGGTCCTCCTCACACAACAAGCCAACTCCCTTCTTAAATAGATCCTCTTGATGTTGGTGGACTCCCGTTTCCTCCACGAACACCTCCTCCAGCATACCGAAGATCAATATCCGAAGACACAAATGACAGTTCCGATGAAGACATTCCAACTTGAAGGGTTGTCTTTCAAGCATTAGCCATTAGCCTACTTCTGTTTTGGTTTTACCTTATTGTATATCCTGTTGGCGTAAAAACGATGCGATGTTGTGCAATTGTCCAGCATTAATTTAGCAAAAGTAAACGCTTAGACGAAATCTTGACGCTTTTTCTAAAGATCAATATTTTGCCAAAAACAATTAATTTTAATCGGCTTCGAAACAAATTTGAAATAAATAGCAAGTATGTGCACAATGCACATAGCAGGAAGCACATAATTTACGAATCTGTGAGCAGTGAAGCTTACTGCCTTTGGAGTTGCTTTTAGCTTTTCAATATGTCCATTGTCCAATGCCACGTTTCTCTATCAAATGATCTCACGAATACAGTTTTCGCAAGCTAAAAAATTCATTCCACATTTGATATTTCTTGAGCAACATCAAACTTAATTACTTGTTGATTCCCAATGACTCGGTTTGAGCAATGAGAATAATATGAAAGAAGAGTTTGCTTTGAAATCGCTGGCAGCAGTAATGACGTAGGCTACTGTAGCTTACGTTGCAGAGCAATTGGAAAGACCATTATTGATATTCAACGTTGTTTAACTGTTCTTTTGAGCCAACTTGTTCGTTAGTTTACAGCAGAGGTGACGAACCTGCGGCCCGTCAAAGAATTTTGTGCGGCCGCAAAACAATTTGACAATCATTCATGCATTAAAGACAAAAGACATCTCCAAGCTGTTTTATGCCTTCACTGGTAGTGGTAGCCTACACCTTTCCTTTGCTATTTTCTTGCCCTAAGGCCTAAACATTAACTTTCAGGGTTTAAAATTAGAAAATAGGAAAGCTATAAGGTAAAGTTGTGAAAACACTATTCACCAACTTCACCTTGTATTTTTGGTTGAGTCCAATCTATGACGTCTTGGAATTTTGACAAGCGCTAAGTTGTGTGGCCCGATAACTCCTGTGTAATTGGCAAAGTGGCCCGCGACCGCAAAAAGGTTTGTCACCCCTTTACAGCTTCAGGGTAAGATATTTCAATTCTGTTATTGTACTTTGTTGAACAAGTTATCTGCAGCAAGTTTCTTTGAAAGAATAAAGATCAGAAGAAAGTGAATCGATCTTCGATTCACCTCAGCACTGATAAGAGTCCATGTAAGAAATGCATTAAATAAGCTATATTTTGTTGCGATTTTTATGAAATTGTTTTTTTTAAATAGCCTACATATGATTTACCAGTGACATGACGTTTACCATCAATACAACAAAATTGATAAAAAAAAACTCTTTTCTTGCTACTTGTTGTATTTTCATGACAGCGTAAATTAGCGTCGTTGCCAGAGAGAGGAAAACAAACTGTATTGGTCCTGATTTGAGAAAATTCAATCATCAAGAAGTCCTTTCTAATGGAAACTAATTGCTAAGGAAAGATATCGTTTCATTTGTAGCCTATCTGCTGTTTATTTTGTTATTGTGAGCACATCATAATCAGTGGCGTATGTTCAGGGTGTTCAAGGTGTGCACTGCACACCCCAAGAAATCCAGAAAAAAAGAAAATTTCCATCGGTTGTCGATGTTCTTTAGTTTCATGATATTCTAACATCTTGCTGCATGCTGATTGCTTTCTTTTCAATTGCAAAACTCGTCCCCTTCTAATTTTAATACTCCAACGTTTGAGGTCATTGCCTTTAATTTTTTTCGGTCATTACCTTTAAGCTGGGTGTGCACTGACAGCTTGGCGAGTGCTATTTAAAATAAACAATTAAGAAAAATGACGTCACAAGGCAGCGAAAACAGCAATGGTTTTAGGTCAGCCAGGCTGTGCACTCGCTGATCTGCACACCTTGGCGCGTCATTGGGGGAATCCCAGGCAATAGCAAGTTTTAGCTTGTTGGATTAGAGTTTGAGGTGATCAGCGTTGGAAACAACTTTTGCTAGAACTGAAGCAAAAGCAAGCTTTCTACGACGATGTAATTCAAAAATTTATTGCACAAACAAGAAGAATCGAATTATGCTATAGATGAATTTTTCTTCTGTAGTCGAGGTGTTGGAAACATTTTCGTTTTTACTAAGTAGTACGGCGGATAAACGTACAGCCGACCAACATAGCAATCGACTTTCTTTTCTTGTTTATTATCGAGTTGCTTTGCTATTGTTTTTTGTTTTAACTTTCACCTGTTTGTTTTTAATTCGCTTGTACATTTCTCAAGGTGTTGCGACCGTGCCTAATCCTTGCATGAAGTAAATCATTTCCATCTCGAGCACACTTTAACTTTTGCGTTTTTTCACACTCCTGCTGTGTTATGGCAAGTAATATTGTTCGTTTTGATGGTCGGAAATAAAAAGTGAACTGAAGTATATGACTTTAGAAATGCAACTTAATGTTTGATATTATTAAGTCTTTCATTCAATGCGCTGTCAAATAAATATCTATTTTGTATTCTTCTCCATTCCGACAACATTATTTTTGTCAGTTCTGTTCATGTTCAGAATTTGTGCTGAAAATGCTCTCTGAACGCACCAAATTCAATGTTAATTTAAAAAATTTTCTTTTTGGTTGAGTCCTGTTTTTGTCATTTGTTACCAGGGGGGGGACTTGTATACCAGCTCCAAAAAAATTTTTTTTTAATTGAGAGAACTCAAGACCAAATGCCTCTGAATCTGCTACCAACCATGTAACTTACGTTACCGAAGCAGAAGAAAACTTTTGTAGTGTACACAAATGAACTCGTAAGAAACCTCATTTATTTTTCAGAACTACGAGCATCTAATGAAAGTAAACAACAAAGCAGATGGTGGATCATTTTACATTCAATCTAAGGTACGAACAAGCAAGTTGTCATTTTTGTGCTTGAACCATTGTTTCCAGTGTCGATAAACTTGCTTTAAATAGAATTTAGTAGGCTTATATGGTTTATAGCTGTACTTTAAGTTTTTTCAATTTTTGATTTTGTGTGAGACATGAACGCATTGTTCAGACAGCAAATTCACCGTTTTTTACATTAATTACAGGTTGAATCAATGTAGAAAACGGTTGATTTGCTGTCTGGGTATCTTTACTACTATAGCTAAGCTTACGCAAGAAAGACGCAGCTATAATACATGAAAGCAACGTAACAAAGGATATAATCTGCTGACTGGGAAGCACTCAAAGCAACCTTGTTAATGAAGCAATTGGTTAACCGTTTACTGCAATCTATTTACGCTTTACCTCGTGCACTAATAAAATAACTTTTATTGCAGATATATCGAGCTAAAGAAAGAATTGATGTCGAATTGAAAGAAGTAAATAAAGCTAATGATAAATCTGCATTGTGACACTGGAGAGAAATCCTGAACTGTGAAAGTTGTTCGTTTGTTATATTATAATGTTCGTTTATTATAATGTATAGGCTTAGTATGCAATGGAAGTAGAAACTGTCGCTTTTGCAATAAAGTTAAAACTATGAAAGTATTACGGTAGTTCTTTCCATCACGATTGATGCTTGATGGGTAGGACAAAACCGGAGAAAGGGAAATTGAATCTTCAAGTGCAAAATCTTGAAGTTTATTCTACAACTTTTTGCTTAGATAGAATGAGAGTATGTCTGACTTGAAGCGTTAGATTAAGTTGTGTGAGAGCCCGACTATAAATAAAGAATCGGCAAGATGAAGCAGCGCTGGTTCGACTCTCGGGGTATGCGCTTCAGCAAGGCTTTTCAAGAACACCTCTTCACTTAAGTGGATGAAATAATTCACAAACAACAAGAGGAAACTTCACTTTTTCAATGTGGACGACCGGGTCTGCGTCAGTGTTTCAAACCCTCGGTAATTATGCGAAACTAAATGCAACTCACAAGGATTTCTTTGGAGCACTAAGCGCACATTGTCGTCGCTTTCACGAATTCACAGTCTTGACATTTCATTCATTTTTATTACGTTTCATAATCATGCGTGAGGAAAAGAACTATCCTCACGCCCGCCGCGTAAATATTTCAATGAGTAAGGGAGCGTTCAAATATTACGCAACGCTGTTTTTCCGAATTTTTGACCCCCCCTCCCCCATGTGACGCCAACGTAACGTTTTTGTCAACCTTCCCCCACGTGACGCTTTTCCATTACAAAGCCCGTTTTGCCATGTACCTACTGAAAACGTTTAGTAGCCCACCGTCCAAAATGTTTCGATCCAAACCTTTCATTGTTTGGTTAGTATATATTGAAAGAAACATCACAAAAGCGCAAAAGAAACCGCAAGGAAAGCTAAGCATCTTCGAATGGGGTCATTTATATATAAGGCTGCTACAGTCCGTAGTTTCATAATGGTAGTGCAATGCTTACAATGATGTAATATTTTGTGCTGTCACCGGCGATCAAGGTCACAATTAGGTCGTTGTTCTATTGCAGACATGTTGTGCAATGCTCGCCACGTTCTTCTGAACGGTCTGCGTGATGCTCAGCATGATGTTGTATAGGTTACCAGATACTCAAGCTATAAAGGCCAAATTCATAATAAAAAAAGGCCAAATTTTTTATTTACTTCTATTAAGGCTAAATAAACGCTAACAACTTTGTACCGACTGCTGTCTCGTATTCGTCATCAGCCATATCTGCAGTGCAGTTATCATAATTCTACTGTTTAGTATTAGCCTAACCTCTTCTGTTACAACTTAATTAAAATATTTTTTTGTAAATGCCATTTAACGATCAAGCATAACAGAAAATAATTTAACACTGTCAGAGCATAATGACCGGTTCGTTTGCATAATCTGTTTAATAAACACTTACTGTAGTAGCAGAAAAACTAGAAACCATTATCACTTTAATTCATCATCAGTAGGCTATGCCTTACTTACTGTATACTTACCAGTGACGTTCGGTGGCTTAAACCGTTGGGAAAGCAACTTGGAAATATGCTGCAGCAAGGTAGTAGGCACGAAGGGCGTAACCGTCGGGCGAAGCCCGAAGGCGTGTTGCCGAAGGCAACACTTCCAGCGGGGGGTCTGGGGGGCCTCCCCCAGAAATTTTTGAAAAACACTTTCAATTTGGTGCGCTCTGAGAGCATTTCCAAAACAAATCAAAAATAAAAATCTGTCAAATTGTGCTTCTCCTATGTCGTGATCTGATCATACATCCATTTAATGTTTAGAATTCATGAACAATCTTAATTTTAACGTTGCAGGACCAAAATCCAGTGTTAGACATGGAATAGTTGTCTAAATATTTAATTCGTCATGAATGTTCGTTCTCAGATATTCAGTTAGGCCTGCACTACAAAAACTAACACTTATTAGGCTTAAACATTACAACCGCAAGCAATTTGTACAAAAAGCTGAATAAGTTTGCCTCCTGCGTATAGAAGCTTAACGAACTAAGCATTGCATCCGCACCTGAACGTTCATTGGCGAAATAACGTTATATCAACGCTGTAAATAGGACAAAGGCATGACTATGAAAGCTAGTAGGCTAAAGTACATGGCGAGGAGACATAAAAAAACAGCAACAATCTTTTCGCCATTATGATGCTACGCTGTGTACCATGACGAGAGACCATTCTGACGAGATAATCTAGCGAATGTACGCATTGACGTCACTGGTAAAGCAGCTCTAACCATAACACATCTGATTGGCTAAGCAGCTGGTGACGTTTTGCAAAACGGGTGAGGATTGGATAAAACGAAAGCGTTTTTTGACATTTTTGAACCTGGGGAAAGCAAGTTTGATAGGCATATAGTTGCTTCCCTGGAGCCTCAGTGGTTGTTTCTCACAGAAGCGTTTGCGTTAATTGGCATTTATAGGCAAGACATGCGGTTTGGTGAAGACTTAGACTACTCACAAGCGTTACGAGTAATTCTAGTCACGAATACAGTAATTTTCAAGTTAAAATAGACGTGATAAAAATAATAAGAAGTTAAACCTAGAATTCAGTCATTATATTTTGCATAGTTTTCGCTCAGGTAAGCACTGCTTTCCCTTACCGATCGTCACTGATACTTACTCATTTTCAATACTTGGAGAATAGGCTATAGCCTATTAGCCTACCTCAACTTTTCAAAAAAATGATTAAAATATAACTGCTTCTGATAAAATTGGTTCGTTCTATTATTACTATTACCGGTAGGCTACCCTATAATCAGCAGGTCTATGAAGTTTTTAGATGGTTTACAGAATCAGTTGCTTACACCTTACTATGCTGTTGGTACTATGTACTGACTAAGCTAAGAGACTTCACTAATTAGGCTACTTGGCAATAGTCCCGAAACCCGGTTCAACTCAACAGAACCACCCTGTCCACAGCTAACATCACATTCTCTACTCTCTATGTCTCTACTTAGTAATTAAAACGGATATAGTTCAGGCTTAATTATGTGATAATGTGAGAGAGAGAGAGAGAGAGAGAGAGAGAGAGAGAGAGAGAGAAACCTTTTATTTCGTCTGTTGCGACAATAGTACGGTACAATTATAAACAATACGAATAAAATAGTACCATAGCTATCTAAATACCACAACAGACAGGAAGCAGCGAAAGACTATATCAGTCATCGAGTCAGCTGCTTCCCAGTTCTTAATGTGACAAATGTCAAGCATCGGCAAATTACGTTGAAACAAGATAGGCTGATGTTCAGTAATATTAATGAAAGAAAAAAAAAATCATGTGCTGCTGCGATCCTTAAGTGAAGTCCTGTGGTTTTATTCAAATACAGTATAAACTTTATTCCGGGTGATTAAAAATAGGAAAAACTTTTGAAATTAATAAACTCTTGCAGCAAGGGCGTTTAAACTTCAGTGTGATTGTGATATATTTTATGTGATACTTTTATTTGCAATTTACATAAAATAAAACTTTCTAAACTGGTCAAAATTTGCAGCCATAAAAGGCCAGATTTGCATCAATTTTTTTAAGCCAACTGCAATTTAAAAAGGCCAGATTTTTGGAATTTGGTCTAAAAAAAGGCCATCTGGCAACTCTGATGTTGTTCACTCACATCAAAGCAAGCTTTGTGATGTAAGAATGCTGCCTTGCAATTTCGCAATGCGAGGTTTTCAGCACTTAGAACCTGTATGGAATTACGGGAATTACAGTACCGCAGTTGATATTTGATAGAGATTTTTTTGGTGCTGAATAGGTGATGTTGGATATGATTTCAGCTTAATTTAGTATCCAAACGACGATACCAGCCAGCACAAATAAACTACCGTACCGTAGGCTACTCCTAAGCGTTACTTAACGTTTTGCTTGAACCCTCCCCCCCCCGATGTGACGCTAACGTAACGCTTTTCATAACCCCCCCCTCCCCCTCGATAGCGTTACGTAATATTTGAACGCTCCTTAAACCATTGGAACTGATGGATCGGAATGGAAAGCTGATTGAATTTCTTTCAAATTGCAGTATCCGCAGATTCTACGTGATCGTTTGTACTATTTGACCTTGCTTAATGAATGTGTGCAAGCTATTTATACTCGCAACAAAACAAACGCCAATCGCCAATCATTCATTTTCCACCTGTAGTCCACCCGCTCAATTAGCTGCAGACATGTTTTGTTTTGTCTCAGTTGTCTAGCGCATGACTTCGTAAACAAAAAACTTCAAAATCAAGCGGCGTTGGTTCGACTCTCGGAGTGCACGCTTGAGCAACGCATTCTGAAGACGGCTCTCCATTCAGCGGCACCTAACGGATGGAATAATTCCCCAGCAACAATCAAAAACTTCACTTTGTCAATTACAGTGACCTGTCTTACGTCAGTGGTTCAAAGCTTCTAAAAGTATGCCAAATTGCCAAGATTAAGCTCTCAAAGAGAGCTTTCCCTGTTCGATGATAAAGATCAAGTCAATCGAGAAGCCATACGTAGGCTACTCAAATAAACTTGATTGATTTATGGAGAAATTCACTTTTTCAGACCTGGCAGCACTGCATAAAAAGTGGAACAAACCAATCCATTCAGATTTCAGTTGCAGATTGCGGAATCGGCGTAATGTGTGTCAGCAATTCATCACACACTGTGTGATGAATTGCTGAAACCAAAAAGAATTCAGTACTATTCATCAACTAAACTGTATCATGGTGTTTGGCAAATTTCTTGCAATGGTGGTGAATAAGCTGAAATATTAGATTACCATACAACGAGTAATAAATGGTTGAATGTAGTGTAGTTCAGTTCGTTTATTTGTCACAAACACAAACATGAAAAGAATACAAAGTATACAATAATAATCGGTTGTGTGTCATATGACGAGGAGACTGCGAAAAGACCAAACGGTCATCTAGTCAGCAGCCACCTCAAGCTTGGTGATGTAGGCCTAAATAACATATATACAGTAAATACACAAACACACATACAAAAAAGAAAATCAAGCATTTGGTGATACAGATACACATGTTTTCATTATGCAAAAAAAAAAAAAAAAAAAAGCAAACAAACTAAGCAGGTTTACCGTGCTACTGAATGAATTAATTGTGAGTGGAGTTTAAGAGATATCAATCGACAATTTTAATCAGTAAAAAAGATAAAAAGCAACGTATACCAAAGAGATGAGCAAATAGAATAATGTACGGTATTTATAATTATATAGACAAAACAGTTATTATTCAACAGTGGCGTTTAAATCAAGAAGGTAGTGTTTAAAGTTTCTTTTAAAAGAAGTTGGAGAAAGACCTTTGAGATCACCTGGGACCTCATGCCACACTTTAGGACCCCTTATTAACATCTGCCTTTTACCTAATTCAGTACGCACTCGTGTACCGTAATTATTATAGCAAGGGAAGCAAGTGAGAAAAGTTTCAAAAAATGTATTTTACACCTCGTTTTTTTTTTGGAAGGAGAGGTTGAGGGTACACTTTCCTTTTGGATCTGATACTGATTCCATGATCGTCCGCCTTGTTAGCACAGTGGTTACGCACCCTACTCAAGATCACATGGTGCTGGTTCGGCTCTCATGGTGTGCGCTTGAGCAACACATTTCAAGGACTGCTCTCAATTCAACAGCGCCTAGTGAATGAAATGAGTCCCCAGCAACAACACTTCAACAAATAAAAACCTTCACTCTGCCAACCTCAGTAGTCAGCCGTGTGTCAAGAGCCTCTACAGCAGTGGTTCTTAACCTGAGTGGAGGACACGCCCGCCTTAAGGTAGCATCAACCACTTTTCATAGGGGCCGCGAGCTCTCCAGGCATACTTTATCCTTTTGCAGTGTAGAGTGGTCTCAATGTCCTGTACCGGTAGCTACTATTTTTTACAGTTTACATTTATTTGGAAAAGGAAGCTAGAAATTACTGTTAGGGTTATATGCAGACAGAGCTTTTATTGCGTTTGCTCTGCAATCTGGCTTCGGTATACGCAAAATAAAAGATCTGTTTAGTGCTAGTATGGTAGGTTAGGTTTAGCTATTCATTGCGATATTTATCGCAAAGCCTTAGCATCCAAAACTTTGTCTGCAGTAAACCAAAAAAAGAGTGTCCTGAAATATCAAGGCTGTGGCCAGGGTTGGCTGATTTAAATCAAATGATTTAAATCATTGATTTAAATCATGATTTAAATCAAACAATAAAAATCAAAAAAATCAATTAAAAAAATCAAATAATTTTTTATTTGCTAAAATAAAAATAGATACATCAACAAATGTTTCACTGCTTCTCTGTAATACAAAAGTTATATTTAAATACTTAAGGCTATAGGCTATGCATGTTTTGAAAGGCAACTTCGTTTACTTGGCAGTTCACAAACAGTGTTGTTCACTAAACATAGTTTTTGAGCAAGTTTTTTCCACTTTTGGTCTGGTTTAATCAGAAGTTCGAAATCGATTGGGCACTGCAAAAGCTGGCGAGCTTGTACTTATGTACAAACTTCTCAATGCAAAATAAACTGCAATTTTGTGTCATCTGAACTTTTATTGTTTTGGTATGATACGTCGGTAACATAATTATATTACACAGTTAAACTTTCTTTGCAAAAAGTCTGGTTGTAGGCTATGCATCAGTTGAGCAAAAAAGCAAAGTAATGTGTGCTCAAACGTAAGAAAAGATTTTAGTGTAGTGAGATGACAGTCTGAGACATACCTCAATCTCGATATGCACATTATGATTTAGTATAAAGCAACATATCACACCTACTTAAAAATATGTGCCATAACCTGACGCGACAATTTATCGAAAGACAATTTATCGGACGACAGTTCATTGAACGACAGTTTATCGAAAGACAGTTCATCGAACGACAATTCATCGAAACGACAGTTCATTGAAACGACTGTTTATCGAAACGACAGTTTATCGAACGACGAAGCACATATGCAATGGAATACTCAGGGGTTAGGGGATAATGGTTAGGGGCTAGGGGTAACTGGTAAGGGTTAGGTTTCGATTAACTGTCATTCGATAAATTGTCGTTCGATAAACTGTTGTTCGATTAACCGTCGTTTCGATAAACTGTAGTTCAATTAATTGTCGTTTAATAAACTGTCGTTCGATAAACTGTCGTAGTACCGTGCAATAGACACTAGACAGGCTAGCCTACAATATGATAATAAAAATGATTAAACACTTGCAAAGCAAAGCCTTTCAATCAATCAAGGGGTTAAAAATAATTCTGCTATCTTACTAAAATGATCTCTTCCCCCAAGTAGACTCGACGCTTTTTTATATAAAAAAAATCAAAAAAATCTGATTTAAATCAAAAAAATCCGATTTAAATCAAAAAAATCCGATTTTTTTGATTTTTTTAAAAAAATCATGATTTTTTCCAACCCTGGCTGTGGCTATATTTACACTATATAGTGTAAGAATAGCCTGAATATTGTTGCCAGAATTCTGCCCTAATTTGAGCAAAGTTTAAAGCTGTTAAAAACAAAAACTTGTATTTGGAAATGTTTTTAGTCTTGGGCAAATATCAAAACCATAAACTTATTCCTAACTCTAGCCCTTACCTTAACCCTTCTTACCTTTAATCCTAACTCTGGCAACACCTCATTGTGTAAAAATAGCCACTTCCTTTAACAAAGTGCTTAAATTTACCAAACCCGGAGGGTTGTAGCTGGAGCTCTTTGCAGTCATTTTTTTTCAATCGTCTGTGTAACTGTGAGGACATGCAATCTGATCGCAAAGTTGGCTTTTCCACACAAGTGGTTGTTCAAAAAAACAAGCCCATTGAAAGTTTGGCATATACGGTATTCAAACTCTAGCTCTGGAAAAGTCGAGTTGAACAAGAAAATGTAGTGAGTTTCAGTCGCTTAGATGCTGCACTGGTTGATGATTAGTTTGAGTGGACAAATCAAGCAACAACTCATTTATATGTTTTGAAACCAAGTGTCATAAAATAGTTTCCAGGTATAGATAAAACCCTGGAAATCTATCAAATATATTTTTAAAAGACCACAAATAAGTTTTTGTCTTGAAGGTTTGCCCCACTGCCAAGTAAGGCTTTGAAAACCTGAATCTAACCTTCTGTTTACTCTCTTGTCTCGCTCTCAACTCAAGATATTGAAATACTAACAGTGCTTAGATCCACATACCTTTGTTACATTTTCTACTAAAGGTGCTGTCACTACAAATGAGAGGCTGTGAGTTGAAGACTTAAACTACATTGCACAATCTTATGAGTGAAACCTCGCATTAAACATCTAGTTGTGAATCTTAAGTATAAGTAAGTGTACAGTACAGTATGTCACAAACATGTATGTGATCAATGAATACACCAAAATAAAATTGCTCTTGGTACTACACTTGTTCAAATAGAGGAAGGGGTGCAATGCAAGTAATCATTGCCAAAGGGAGGCATGCCGTAAAAAAGTTAAGAACCAATGCTCTACAGGTATGCGAAAATACCAGAAATAGTCTATCAAGGCTTTGTCAGTCCGAGGATAAAAATTCAAAAAACCAAACCAACCAATGAGAATTTGCATGCAATAAATCACTAAGCAACCATATCAACCTCTATCTCATGTCTACCAGCTACCTCCCTCTCAGCCCATCAGAAAAGATAAGTTGTTTTAAATTTACTCTAGTAAACCTTGTTGTTTGAAACAATAGCATAACGGCACTGAAGTTTCACTGTGGGCCACACTTTAAAATACGAACCTTTTTGTGGGACAAAATTATAGTTTGCTGCCCATGGGCCAAAACTTGTACTCCTCTGTTGGATACAACAAACATTTTAAACTTGTATCTATTTGTAATGATAGGATACGATAGCCTTAACTTATTTACACTAGGCTTGTCTTAGCTACTGTATTATAAAGGCAATTACATTACATGGTGAGCTGTCTGGTTGATTAGAAGAGAACCATCACAATGTCTAGTGCAGTGGTTCCCAACCTTTTTGTTGTCACGGCCCCCTTTAGACAAATTATTAATTCTGCGGACCCCTACCTAAATTTTGCCTGAAACTCAATTAGCATAGGCTACTATTGACTATTGTAATAATTATGCTACTCAACTACTGTGCTGTGTCATATTGCATTGCCGCTATGACTCCTGCGGCAAATATCAGCAGGGAATGGGATGGAAGACAAATTTTAGGATAGAAAATGGAAAGGAATGAAAGATCTTGATGATGGGATGAAAGACAATCTTCCATCATTCCATCCCAATTCCATCATTAATTTTCTAACGCTTTATAAAGACATACAAAATATTACGTTGCTTGCTGAAACAATTCGAACGGTACGTTCAAACAATAATTCAAACGGTACGTAATCCTTAGGAAAATACTGATGTTAAATTTTTAGCTTAAATTTAGCCTATGGTTTTTAAGTTTATTTGTGGCATATTCAACGCGGAGATCACAAAATGTGAAGATGGAAGAGATTTCTGAGATGGAATGGAATGGAAGATTTCTAAGATGGAATGGAAGAAAATCTCAAGATGAAAGATGGAAAAAACGTCTTCCATCCCATACCCTAAATATCAGGTCAAACAGTTGCTCAAATAAGAAAATGAATGAATTGTTCAAGAAATGTCAGCAGTATTTGAATATTAAAGTGACCCAAAGTGTCATGCCGAAACTTTTTCAACGTAAGCAAATTTAATGAGAGAAATGAAAGTAAAAAGATCGCTTTTCGTTTTTTTTTTTTCTCCAAATTTCATCACGGTAATCACGGACCCCCAAATGCTTTCTCACGGACCCCCAAGGGGTCCGTGCACCCCAGGTTGGGAACCACTGGTGTAGTGAGCATGATGATTGATAGTGCAAGTTCTAACTAAACCCTTTTGTAGCCAGTTTGGCATGGGAAGTTGGGCTTCTGTAGAATGCACATGGCCATTGTGCCTACCATAATGTGCACAAACATTTTAGCTATTCATCTATGACTAAACTAACTATGGAAGTTTCAGCTATCATGAATCAAGTTTAATTCATGTTAATGTTAACTTTGTTAAGCGATCATCATAATCCATCGTCGGTTTGTTCCCCACTAGTGAGGGTGGCCGATTGTTTCCGCGCAGCAATTGTTTTAATCCCTTTTCTCCATTTCACCCTGTCCCTTGCATCTTCCTCCTTCAGTCCGACTTTTTTAAATTCATCCTTCACTTGTTGTTTCCACGTTCTTCTTGGACGACCGCGTTTCCTCTTCCCATCCACCTTTAGATCTAGTGCCTTTCTAAGAAAACTTCCTTCCTCCCTCCTTATCACATGTCCATACTATCTTACTCCATTTGCCCTTGCCAGTTGGTCTATGGTCTCTCTCATCTCTAGCATATCCAACAATTCTTCAGTCCTTTTTTCCCTTCTCGTTTTCACCCCACACATTGCTCTCACCATTGACCTTTCCGTTCTTCTCAGGATTGCCAGTTCACTCTCTCTCAATATCCATGTCTCGCTACCATATAGCATTGCAGGCCGCACACAGCTCCGATATACTTTCCCTTTCATCCTTAGTGAGAATTTTCTGCCATACAACATTTCCCCACATTCCCTGAACTTTGCCCAGCCCAATCTTGCCCTTGTTGTCACCGCTGCTTCACATCCACCACTTCCATTTATCCGATCACCCAGATAACAGAAGTCTGTCACTGTTTCAATGCCATGGCAGAACTCATCATCATGGGCATGGCCTTCCACTTCATTCCTTCCTTTACTGCATTTCCCACAAACAAAACACTTCGCCAATCTTGTTGCGGCTCTCTTGGTCTTGACATTAGCACATCTTGCATGTACCCACTTTCCACATTCCTTGCATTGCATTGAATTTCTCATCACTCTCTTGCCACATATTCCACAGAGATCTACTTTGCTCTTAACAACTGTTCCTTCTGCTCCACTCACCATCACTTTTGTTTTTTCAAGATTCACCTTCATACCCTTGGTTTCAAATGCTTCTTTCCATTTCTCAAACTTTCTCTCCAGTCCCTCCATACTATTACTTGTCAAGACCAGGTCGTCTGCATACAAAATTTCACTCAATAAGCCCTCCCTTACTCCTTCAGTTACAACGTCAACCACAGTAGCAAATATCAGAGGTGACAAAACTGATCCTTGGTGTACACCAACCTTCACAAAAAACTCATTTGAATAATTTGATCCAACTCTCACTTTTGTTCTTGCATCCTCATACATAGACATCACAGCTCTCACTAATACCTCCGGTATACCTCTTTTCCTCATTGCCCACTCCATCATTTTCCTTGGTACTCTGTCAAATGCCTTTTCTAAGTCGACGAAACACATATATAGTTTTCTCTGCTTCTCTCGGTATTCCTCCTTATTAAGCGATATTAGTTTTTAATTGTGATGCTACATTTTTGGCTGATTTTGAGTATTTTTACTGTCTCCTCGTGTTGCTTTAAAAAGTCTGGTTTTCATCCTGAATCGTCAAACTTGATCAGTTATCTGCAGTAACTCCACCACTTATCTCTATCCTTGGTATCTTCAATTGTTAAGATTAATTTTCTCAAGCCATTTCTTATTATTATTCTATCAATATCTTCCATTTTGGAAAGTGCTGCAACAACACCGCTTTTACTATGTTTGTGTGAAAATGTTGGCTACAATGTATATATATATACAGGGTCATCAGTATTTATCGTTACAACTTAAATTGGTTGGATTTATGAAATGAAAGAAAATTTAGAATTTTTGCAAATGTATTATTGCGGAAAAAGCAATAGAGAGATAATACACAAAATATTATTCAATATGTCCTCCATCTGCGTCAATAACTAGTTGAAGACGTTTAGGAAAAGCCTTGCATGTGTCACGAATTACTTTCTGAGGGACTTTGGCCCACTCCTTCTGCAGTTTCACCTTCAGAGCTTCCAAACTTTGATGGTGAGTGGCCGAGACCTTGCTCTCAAGGTATGACCAAGGAGATTCAGATTGGGGGAAGATGGGGGCCATTCCTCTTTTGGGAATGAACTGCGGGACATTCTCGGAAAGCCACTCCTGAGTCTTTTTAGCCCCATGTGATGGTGTAGAGTCCTGCTGAAAAAAACAGGGACGTTTTTTGAAGTGCTTCTGGGCCCAGTGCAACAATGCGCCAATGAGGATGTCATCTCGATAGTTTTGCTGGTTCAATTTCACCCCCTGGTCAACAAAAAAGAGGGGTCTTTTACCGGACTCTGTCACGGCTGCCCAGACCATCACTGAGGCGGCACATTGTTTCCTTGTCACCACTCAAGATGCTTCATCCCCATCTCTCGACCAAACCCGATCGTTTTGGGTGTTAAAGTAATGTTCAACATCAAATTTCTTATCACTGAAAACGAGATTGGTAGCATGCCATCCTGAATGCAGGAAAGAAGAATCTAGGATCTTTGGAGTTGTTTATCAACAACTTGAGCAGAAAGTTGTTGTTTCTTGGCATGCTTGAATGGAGACATCTTCAGGTCCTTTCGGAGTAAAGTTGACATGGTCCCATACGACACTCTCGACTCTTTAGCCAGAACCTCGATGGATGAAATAGATTGTAACGCTAAATATTGATGACCCTGTATATATATGCAATGCATTTACAGTTACCATTCTGTTAATACTTGTCTAAGAAGCTTTTTAATTATATTGTGCAAATATAATTCTAAGCTATTGCTGTCAATGGCATTGGCAAGAAAATCTCAGGTGTTTCAGCATTTACATATGGCATTCACATTTCACAACTTTCAGACATAAAACCCAGCGTCATTAGAATGGTCGAATGCGACGTGAGGTTAGATGGAAAGACTGTGATTATAACTGGAGCCAACTCAGGCATTGGTTATGAAACCGCATTGGATTTAGCTAGCAGAGGAGCAAAAGTCATCATGGCTTGTCGCGATATTTCAAAAACAGAAGAAGCTAGGCAAAAGGTCTTCACTCTTTTACATTTATTTTATGATAATCTTAAGTGAGTTCGACATGATTCGGTTGTCAGATGTTGACCATTGATATGCAAGATCATTTTCAGTTATATTGTATGTTAATAATATGTGATAAAGCATGCAAAAGTTAAAATCGCAAATCAATCTTTTATGTGGTAAATACATGTGTACTGTGTGCAAGATTAAAAGCTGTCATAAAAAGTTACTGGGTTAACTGCAAGTATCAACAATGAATAAGAATGTTGGTGATTGTAGTTAATTTAAAACATAAAATCTTGCACCAATTATATATATATATACTAAGGTAGGCTACATGTCAAAGCAAAAATATATAGAATAGACATTAAATATCCTTTTTTTTATTAAAATACATTATACAGATATTGGAAGAAGTGGAAGGTGCACAAGTGACTATTCAAAAGCTTGATCTCGCTTCCTTATCTTCAGTTCGACATTTTGCTGAAGAAATTTACAAGTCAGAAGATCGGTTGGATATTCTTATAAATAATGCAGGTACCGTATATTGTGGGTTCCTTCTAGTTGGAATCAATAAAAAACAAACTAATTTATCACTATCAGTAAAAGTTATATGGACTTTTCAAATAGAGCAAGTGCCAATTTAAGGTAAAAAGGTTAGTTTTCAATGGTTCAGCTTTTTCCATACAAGACTTAATTGCAAACTAATGATAACATAAACTTACTTTTGTATGTATCAATGAAACCGTTATATTGTAGAGCTGCGTATGTTGTTATTCTAAAATCAGTGAGGTCCACCAATTCTGTGGGTGCAGGTTTTACACTTGAAGAAGTAATTAAGAACAAAAACACAACATGCATCCATAATCCTTTGCAATGAGCAATCCCTTTCACTCTTTAAAATGATTAGATGATGTTGCTGAGTGAAGAGGAAGTTCTTAATGATTAGCCTGATGTACAATCTAGGACTAGATTTTCCTAATTTTATTCTACTGTAACTTTTTAGTAAGTTTTCTATCAAAATTGGTTTGGAATTTGATTTACTGGAACATGTACTGCGAAGCAAATATATTGCACAAAATATAATGTTAACAATGAATACAATAACTTGTTAAGCAGTTCAAACTTTTTAGTAATGCTTCTAAATGGAAAATACTAAGTAGCATTAACTGAAAGCCTTTTATAGACAGTGTCAAAGCACGTTTAACCATAAATTCATCATTGCCTTGTCAGCAAAAAGGACGAAACTATAGAATTTCAAACAGCACATGATATCGTATATATTCGTTGAAACTACACGGAAGTAAAGCAGCGTCGGACACCAAGTTTGGCAAATACGTCATTCGTGGTTACACTTTTAGTGAACGTAATTTGGTGCAATGTCAGCACGAGAGTTAGGAATTTTGTCCAAGTTTTTTTCGATTTATTTTTTTCACATTGCATCTTTCTTTCATGGTAGTTCTTAACTAATACACATGTAACAGAAAGTAGGCTATTAATTTACGCGTTTTTTATTTTAAATCAGGCGTTATGATGTGCCCTTACTGGAAAACCGAAGATGGATTTGAAATGCAATTAGGAGTGAACCATATTGGGCATTTTCTTCTCACAAATTTGCTGCTGGATTTATTGAAGGTGCGGTTGTATAAACATATGTACAATACATACAATGATATTTTTTACTTAACGTAAATCACTACTTTTTGGTTTGTGTTAACTGTAAATTTTTCAAAAATTGTCAAAATATTATTAATATTAATCAACAGCTCTATGCGAGGGCGCCAGTATGTAAAAAAAAAGAATTGTTGCTGTGTGCACTAAACAGTTACGCGAAACAGTCCGGTTGCATTTCAGTGTTGCTGCCTTTCAGAAAAGCGCACCAAGTCGCATTGTGATTGTCTCATCACTGGCTTACTCCCAAGGACAGATAGTGTGGAATGACATCATGTCTGAGAAGAATTACAATTGCATGTATGCTTATGGGGCGAGTAAGCTTGCCAACGTCTTGCATTGTAGAGAACTGAGTGAAAGATTGGAAGGTTAGTGTGTGGTGTGTTCTAGCAACAATTCGTGTTTTGGACTGAACATTTTATTGCACACCTCACAATGATTAGACGGTGGTCTGCTACTATTCGGAGAAGCCGATTGGGAAAAATCCCAGTTCGGAGAGAGCCTTTTTCGGAGAATTCTAAAATTTCACAGCGGCTTCTGTTTATTCAAAGGAGTTAGCTTATAATAGAGGTTAACCAAGTAAAGTGTCAGCGAAAAAGTCTTAACTAAAGAAAAAAAAACTTATCAAACGGTATTTCATGATTAACAATAGGGGTTAATTAAATAAACTCTCAGCCAAAAAAGCAGTATTCAAATAGTAAGCAAGTAAAGTGTTAGCGAAAAAGTCTCAGCAAAATAAAAATAAACAGTCATGAAACGTCAAATGGCCTTCGAAACTATCGTGCCGGTAGGCCATGTTAGGCCGGCTTTCACAAGGCAACATGTCTCCATTCCGTTGGTATTCGAAATTTTATTCGCTTCACTCGCATTGGCAATATTTTTTCACCAACAAGGCAAAGTATGAGCGTCACTGTCGACCTTCAAAAACTTGAAGACTAGCTCTACACCTATCCTACGTGGAAATCGGTGGATTTAAATACTGCAAATATATTTTAGGTTCTTGTTTGCGTTGTTCTTCACCGAGTGAAAACACGATATCAATTAACCGGATTTTTATCAACACATTTTTTAACGGATTTTTTGTTTTGGCTGCCGGACGCGAGAATTTGACCGCCAGAAAGCAACTCTGGTAGGCCATGCTGGGTCTCCGGAAAAATAAACGAGCTTTGAGCTTTGGCTAGTTAGGCCTACATCGAATCCGATTCGATATATTTCCGCCAACGAAATTGAAGCAAACGCAAAATAAAATCAATGCTTTGTTTGCGACAACAGATTATAGCCTTCCCATTAAAACGTACATTTTTTTGCAGTTGTATTATATACTGTGTATATTTATTTTGTGGCGAATCTGGCAATCGCTTCCTTAAAACGTAATAAATTAACTTTATTAGCCCAGGCAAGCTTGTGGCTGGTGGACAGCTTTACAGAATCAGAAGATAAATGTGTACCTACTCTCCACATATGAAGCAAAAATTTATTTCGGTGTTCAATCATTGGTCTAGCACTCATACTTGTGCAAAGTTGCTATCGCTCTTTCCAGCTATGCTAAAGTAATAACAAAAATATACAACAACTTGAAAGCTACCTTATACATTTTAAGCTTCCAAAAACAATATACTGTATACTAATTTTGACCAAGCATAGCACTGGCTGCGTATTAGGATTGAATTACTTATAATACTTGGGCACCAGAATTACTTGGAAATGATAGTTAGTTTATCTTGTAAAAATTTCTTGTTGACCAGTGTTATAGGTTAAGTTAATTGCCTAATCTTTTGCATGGGTATGGGAAGGTAAACACAAAAACCGCCTAGGCTACCGTATCCAAATAATATCTCCAAATTCTCGAAAATTCTTCGGTTTTCTCGTGATTAACGTCCCGTAATATAATATTCCTAGCTATTATAATAGCTAGGGATATTATATAACGGGACGCGCAACTTCGCTTTTCGGCAACAATTTTTCACCCCTCAATAGAACCTAAATTACCTTAAATTACTTTCAAACCAACTCCACTCCTCTTATATAATCCACAAGAGTACATCACTTTGTAAATCAGAAAACAACGTAACCCTTCTAGTATTGCGGATATGTTCAAAGCGGACGTAGTTTCGCATCTGCATGATCTAAAATCCATAGGTTTAGCTTCTGAATCATGAGAATTATCACGTGATTTGCTTTAAAAATAATGTTCCCAAGTCATACCATGACTGACATCATTTGTAGGAAGTGGCGTCACTTGTTACGTGCTCCATCCCGGTGTCATCCGCACTGACCTCGCCCGCCACATGCATGAACCAAACCACATGGGCTTCTTCTGGAAGATGATTGCCAAAATGATGCTGGCGGTTTCGAAGTATTTTCTTTACATAACTCCGAAGCAAGGTGCACAGACGACCATATACTGCGCCATCGCCCCTCAGCTGGCCAATGAATCTGGAAAATATTACTCGTAAGTCAAATTTTCATCTTTAACAAGTGACGTAGGCATTTGACTAACGAAGTTCATTCGCATTTTTCTCTAATTTTGTGGTGACCAGGAATTAGAAGCAGTCCTCTTGATATTACCTTTTTTGATGGGTTGTTTTGCGACATATTCAGTCCTTCATTTGTGGTTATGACGATGTATTTGTCCTCCTCACGCCCACGCAAAGTAACACATTAGAACCTTTGCATCTTCTTTTCCTTTCTTCAGCAATTGCGCGGAAAGCAGTCTTCGAAGTCACGCTCTTAGCAGAGAAGACGCAAAGAGGTTGTGGGAACTATCTGAAGAATGGACCAAAGAAAAAGATGAGAAAAAAGAAGAAAATGACATTTAAGCTTATACCGTTTCTCTCCTGTCGTTAATTGATTAATATTACGATGAAGCATCTTAGATATTGCATGGAATTTATTAGATTTAGCTTTTCGCATTCTTGATGTTGCATTGCTCTTGAGTTATTAAGTAAGTAGTGCAATAGTGTATCTTAATGTTCTCTGCTGTAAACGCTTATTGTACATTGCGCTGATGGGGTGGCATATTATTCAAGCTTTGTTGTTTTAAAACCGTCTAAATTTGTTTGCTGGAAAGACAGTTGTAAGTGCTTTTTTGTTGAAACCAAAGTTACGAATCCAAATCTCGAAGGACGTTAAAGTCTTATTATGACAACGTTGAAACGATATAAAAAGCTCAACTTGTCCCAGCTGGAAAAGTGCGGTTCTGGGTTGGTGTTTCGACCCATTGATGATGATGAACAACGTTATATGCGATAAATTATGGTGTTTGGACTTAAAACATCATTTGCTAGATAAGCTACTTCTGTGAAACTTATCGTCCAAATAGTAATTTTGTAAACATTGGGGTACCACACAAATTCATTCATCTACCAACATGTCTTTCAAGTGTCCAATACCAATAATTTTCTTGCATTCACTGACGTAACCAAAAGGAGTTCGTGAACTTTAAGGTCCCCATGGAGGCTTGTGTAACGTCACGGTAATTATAGAAAAATTATTATTATGATTATTTTGATGCCATTCAAGTTTCGAACTAGGTTTTTTTTTACCATCTTCATCATTTGTTTAAGCATACTGCCCGCCTCACAGTGGCATTGTTAAGCATGACATTTTGCTCGGATTCGAAAGTGGAAAGATCTCTTGCTGCTTCAGGACAACAGTCACGCACCCTGTAATCTTATCGACTTGCAATATTTCTGTCATCAAAATACTTTTACTGATTTAATTTGTACAGTATGTACACGTTTTCTGTTTATGGTATTACCCAATGTGTTATTTGTGCTACAACCATCTATCAATGGAACTATTTATACGGTCGGCAACAATTTGCGCAGAAAATTGAATTAGCTCTTTTGAAGCAAAACGTTTCGCTGTTCTTCCTGTTCAATTTTTCAGACCCCTGCTAGCGGGGACAAACGCCAGGTCTCATGTACTGAAGAAGGATAAAGGGATAATGACGACCTTAGTACTGCACTGAAACCTTAAAGTTGCACTTAAAAATCTTAAAACTGCACTTAACCTGTACTCTGCTCGTCTGTAGTAACATTTGTAACTGAGGAAAGTTTGTTGTTCATGTAATCACTAATCACCTACTATCAATATACAAGGGGCATTGTGCTATAAATTTGTTTGTACTCTGCTCTGCTGCACATTTCATTTATTCTTGTGTTCTAGTCACTGTGTGTCATTATGTCACAATGAGCAAACTGATATTTTTGGTGCAAATTATATCCAAAATAGCATGTAATTGTATAATTGTAACACATAAGAATGATCAGTCAAACTGTGATTAAGTACAGATAGAGATATTATTGAAATCCGTTATTTTTACATTGATTTAACGTTTGCTGACCTTGAATCAACACAAAAATGACGCATTTTTCCACTGGGCTGCTAAATAAACGTTTGCACAGCTACCCCCTCAATTTATATCAATACTTTTGATGAACTCATTACGTACTTGCGTAGAGTAGCATAGTGTGTTAAATTTTAAAACTACCTTTTCTCCAACCAATAAAAATAATCATTTTCCTGTAGAGTGTTTCGTTTATCTGCATATTATTAAATCTGTGTGCAAAGGTATGAACTGCTGATTATGTAATGATTTCATCCTACTGTTTAGGTTGGTAGTGCTATTAAATTTGTTCATAAAATGAGTTTATAGCTAAATTCATTCAAAATCCCGATTTCTGAGAAATTATAGCGATGGCTCTCACAATGAAAGGTAATGTTTGTTTATAAACTTAATGCTGTTTTTAATCTGTTACCTTGGTTAAGTGGTTCATTTGTTATCAATGATCTTAAGCCACATGATACATCATGGCAGCAATTAAAAAATGGACTCTGCTCGTTACTTCGGGATTTTCATGCTTCAGGGGTTGTTATGTTTCATTCATGTTGCATTGTTGCGATAGCTTTCAAAACTGACTTAGCTTTTCTAAGTTATTTTCACTGACTCATCAACGTCTGTATCTGTAGAGGTTATTTTAATGTTAAAAGGACTATTTAAGCTAGTTGACCACACCTGATAGTGGTGTTCTTTCATTAATTTATGTTGCGTGTCTTTTGCTATTGCCTGTCAAAAGCTTTTTGTTTGCAATGAACCTTCTCATCGATATTATCCTACGCCAATTTGTGTGTTTTCACTATCTGATTGACCTAACAACCTCACCAGACCACACATGCAACTAACAGGGGGCACTCCCTCTTCTGATAAGGCCTCGCCTTCATTTGTTACATTTTTTGTAAAATAAATGTAATTATTTGTATGAAAACTATGTGCTGCTTTACAAAATTATGTTTATTGTAGTCTGAAAACATCCTTAACCTGGGGTGGTAGAAGGATAGACGCTCGTCCCCATAAACTCAAACGAAGAAGAAAAATGTTACACTTTTCAATTGTAGCAAGAAGTAGCGACTTGCAGGCAGCTGTGTGGTTTCTATTTCGATATAATTGAAAATAGTTTGTATTTTTAACATGCAGATATCAGTCCCGGCGTCATTAGAATGGTCGAATGCGACGTGAGGTTAGATGGAAAGACTGTGATTATAACTGGGGCCAACTCAGGAATCGGTTATGAAACCGCATTGGATTTAGCTGGCAGGGGAGCAAAAATCATTATGGCTTGTCGTGATATTCCAAAAACAGAAGAAGCGAAAGAAAAGGTAGACTTTCCACTTGTCATGTTTGCGTCTGCTTTCATCTTATTCTTGTGATTGGTGACTTCGATGTACAATTGTACATATTTTCATAACAACCGTTTCACAATGCTGCTTGCATTTTATGTCGTGTCTTTGTACACCGTTTGTTTTACGTTGTAATCATTAATACCGCGTTTCTTATTGTTTAGATCTTGAAGGAAGTAAAAGACGCCCAACTGGACATCAGGAAACTTGACCTTGCTTCCTTGTCTTCTGTTCGCCATTTTGCTCAAGAAATCAACGAGTCAGAAGATAGATTGGATATTCTTATAAACAATGCAGGTATTGTGCTGTTTACGTTATATGTGCAAAAACAATAATCATGTGTTATTGACAACAAATGAGTAAGCTTGTTTTGTGTTAATTGCTCCTCGTATGTAATATTGGTCACATGAGTCTATTTGGGCTTTGTTCTTATAACAAGCGATTGTGCAACAGTAAAATCTATGCGAAATATTCTATTGCTGGAATTATTTCATGGTTTTATCATTTCGTAGTCTGATGCTCTTTAATGAAGCAAGCTTTACCCCCAGGAATCATGTTGTCTCCCCCGAACAAAACAGAAGACGGCTATGAGATGCATTTAGGTGTGAACCACATTGGACATTTCCTTCTGACCAACTTATTGCTGGACTTATTAAAGGTAGCTTGCACCCTTGCTTGTTGTTCATTAACAGCAGTACTATTGCGTGTAAATTAACACTCATTAAAACATTTTTAAAGGAAATTATCCTCTGTTTTTCCAAGAATGGTCAGATTATCACGTGCAAAACAGGTTTAAGTTTTTTGCTATTGCGTAGTTACCTACCCAGTCAAGCTATGTACTTTTCTTTGTTTTAAATGCAGTAGAACGTTTGTTTGTATTCCATTAGCAACAATGTAGTTCATTAGACTGCATTGATTGAATTTTTGCATGAAATTTATGAACGTAGTTTTTGGAATGCATTAATGGTTTGGTTAACATTAAATATACGTAAAACAACGTTTAAATAAACTTGAAACAACCGAATTATGCAACTTTGGTTTGACATTGTGTATCATAGACAAACAAGCGGACGATTGCATTGAGTGTCCGGTAGTTGCTATTGACATTGTCTCCTTGCTTGGATGTCAGCTCAGAGGTCATTGTTAGCCTACTGTTGATTCAACATGTACAGACTATGAATTTATGTAAAAATGACGCTTTGCTGGTTGGGGTGTTGCTCGACGGTTGAGATAAATGTTTGAACCTCAAACCCTGGTGTACAATTCCTGCTTAGTTGTGCTAGCTGGAAATGGTTGAGCTGAACTTACATGTGATAATTTAATGAGACACTTTCCTTAATTCATCATTCACGCAAAGGTGACTTGGTATTGTAGCTCTATATATTTTAGTTTTGCAACACCGTAAATAAAAGAAAATGAAGAAATATCTTTCGACGATTGTCAAACCCACAATGGTTGATAGATACGACTTTGCTACATGTCTTGTAATACAATAAATTTAACCTTGTGCTGCTAAAAAAAAAGATTTCAATTCGCTAGATTATCTTCAATTATAAATATTATTTGAACCGAATCAAAAGAAAACAATTCAGATCTAAATCGTTTTTAGCTGAATGTGTACGGTTAAAGTTAAACTCACTCGAGTGGGAATAAATTGATTTACACAAAGATTTCAGATGAGACATCGTAGATCGCGTATACTTTTTTGTATTCATCCGCACAGCTTTTGCATTGACCAATAGGCCTAACCAATAATCACTAATCAGTATATTTCAAAACTTATAGAAAAGCTCCCCGAGTCGTATTGTAATCTTATCGTCGATAGCCTATGTGAAAGGAACGATGCAATGGGATGACATGATGCATGAGAAGAACTACAATGCAGCCTTTGCATACTCAGCAAGTAAACTTGCCAACCTACTGCACTGCAGAGAATTGAGCGAAAGACTTCAAGGTAATGCTAATGCCATGAGCGAAATTGCATCTGCACAACTCCCTTGCGTTTTAAATTGCTTATTTGCGGTAGGATGGCAGATCAGATAATGCACTGGACGTGTAATCAATAACCATGCAATCTTGGTTCACACTTAGCTACCCCACATGTTGATCGTTGTTATGTTTTATTGTGCTATGCATTCATGTGTTGTGGGGAAACTGGCCACCTAGTCTAATGTCCGAAAAAAAATATAGTTAATTTGGTCAAAATGTCCGAAAAAAACTTTTTTCTCAGATAAAACACGACAACGTTTCTCAGCGAAACTTAATGTTGTAGCTAGTCAGGAAGTGCAAATTTTGGTTTGTATCAGCTACTTGAAAGGAAATATTTTCATCAGAAAAAATGACCAAAATAAATAAAAAATGACCGACTTTTTTCAAGTCATTTCGGACAAATGACCGAAAAGTCTGAGCGAAAAAAAGGAGCATTGGCCATGTTCTTCGCTGATCCAGTCAGCAAACCGTCTGCAGACACTTTTTTTAAATGTCTATAAAAAGGACTGGTTTGCTGGCTGGGATGTACGGCTGACTAATAGAGTTTGAGAATTGCTCTCGCAGCTGAAAATGAGCTGAACTCATGTTTGTCAAGTTTTAAATTAAAAGCTTCACACAGTAATTTCAATTGACCTAAGAAAATAGTTTTATTTTGGGACGAAATCCTTGTTTTGATGAAAAGTGTAACTTTTTTTCAGGTACCGGAGTTACATGCTACGCTGTTCATCCCGGGATTATTAAAACTGATCTCTTTCGGCACATTGACAATCTCGGTCACTTTAACTTTTTCTGGAGATTTCTCTTCAAGGTGTACAATGCCTTTGATCGATTCGTTCCGTACCTCACCCCCAAGCAAGGGGCGCAAACAACCCTCTACTGTGCTATCTCTCCGGAGTTGGCAAATGAGTCGGGGAAATATTACACGTGAGTAGAAAAAGTGTCATTCCTTTTTCTAGTTGGTGTCAGGTGTGATGTCATAAAGGGTAATGTACGCTCCTTCTTACATTTTACTTACGCTAAAAGTTTAGACTGCTGACCAGACGCCTGCACTTCCTGGCTACAAATCTGGTTGAAATCGGCTGAAAATATTCGAACAAACTGGTATTTTGGTTCCGTGACCTCATTACCCCTTCACAGCCCTTTTGAGGCTATCAAGTTTTAAACAATAATAAACTCTGCTTACAATGTTTCAGGAATTGCGAAGAAGCAAAGGTAAAGATGAATATCGTGGAAGATGGGGCTGAAAAAAGATTGTGGAATTTATCAGAGATGTGGACTGAGAAGTTGGGGAATGCAAAACTGTGAACAAAAAGTTATGCCCTCTGACAAGTTTCCATGTTTTCTTCCGTGTTTTGACGTAGAGTATTTAGTAATTTTAGCAGTTTTGTAACGCTGCAATATTTTTAATTTGTTAAGTTCTAAATTTTTTATTTTAAAACTGTACTAACTGGTGCTTGTGTGGTGTCCTTATGACGGTGCGTTTGTGTCAATTCAATACACCATTCATACTTTTAGGATAGTATTTAATGATGTTGAGCCATATCGCACTCGCTTTGATTATTTTGCTTTTAAATAGAACATTTAATGATTTGCTACCGAAGCAGACGTGCCTTCGTAACTGCACCTAAAAAGGTAGCCAATTTGTCGTTGCTGATATAATGCTGGCCTGTATTGGTGATTTCCACTGCATTTAAGTTTGTGTTGAAAATTGTTCATCACCTAAAGAGCAACAAGGTAGTGGCGTGTCCCAGGTTGTCCCGTGCTAATGTTGAGCAAGCGATACTGGTTCTGCAATGTTTATTTTTATCTATACTTTTCACAAATTTCCACCATCATGATATGTGCCTTGAAGACTACTCGATCTGTTGTGTCTTGCGATACTGAGTTCGTGCTACATTTTCTCCATTTAATTTCTTTTGCAATCTGTGCTCGTGCCGAATATAAGTAACCGCATTATGTTGCCAAGTGATTCTATTTGGCTTAACCCACCGACCTTGTTAATGGACTGAAACAAGAAAACATTATGCAAAAAAGGGTAAAGGGTAATGCTTGATTCAAGTGTGGGGTATGAGAAGATAAGGTTCTCATTGTACTAAGCCTTCGGCACCAACGAGAGTAGGGTGGCCAGTTCCTTTCTCTCGGCTGCCTTTACTTTAGCAACTACGCCCACCCAATTTAATACACCCTGGGTGGAGGTGAGCGGTATTTTCAACAACCTGCTTAAGCCGGGAGTCGAACCAGGATTGCATGATTGGAAAGCGAGCGCCTTATCCGCTGCGCCATCCCACTGTTGTAGAAGTGATTTATTGAAGTATTTATAATATCTGTGAAACTCACGCTCATTTTGAACAGTTTTGTTGTCGCTCTAGTGACCCCAATGCGGGCATTTGCATTCAATATGTTGTGTTTCACGATGCACTAGCTGTCATGTTTGAAAAATCAGTTTTAAGCGGAGTGAGTGTTTTTTTTTTATCTAAATTTGTTCAATTGCTTTGCATTTATTGACAAGCTTCAGAACTTTATTGTCACATTTTGTAATTGAGGTTTTGTTTTGAGGCTGATCCGTACAGTTTATGAAAGCTTATCTTATTTGCTTGATCATCTATAAAACATTATACCGGTACCTTGGTAGCTGGAAAGAAAAGAAAAAATCAAAAGATACCGGTGGAACATTTATCCATCCATGGGTAGAAAAAGAAACGTCTTGTATGAAAAATAATAACCCTTTTGTTTAGGTTCTTTATTGGGTAGTTACATGAGTTAATTAATGGTTTCACGTGATTGGTTGGTGCAGATGTGAAGTTCACGTGAAAATGACTGGTGAGTTGCTAATTAGTTATTTTCAGTCTTATACCACAAGCTACTGTACTTATGCGTAAGCCTAATGTCAAAGTTGTGTGCATCGCACCCAGGGCAATATTGTTTTGAAATAACTTCACTTTCTCTCAATCAAAGACACAAGCGAGCCTGTACCTTCAGTTAAAACAGCTAAAAATTGTCGGTGGTGACCAAGCTGCTTATACTAGAGTAAGTAGGTGTATTCTTTCCTGTTGAAGAAAACACTTCTTCAAACTCATTTTTACGCCCACATTACATAATGCTGAGCTTAAAAGCTGACGTCATTTAAATTGAAACCATGACGCTGTTTGATTTCTGTAGGAGGAGCATTCTCTTTGTTGCCAATACACAGTAGCGTTGACAGAGGGCTCCATCGGGTACGTTTGGACCTGGGTTTTTTATCGCTCAGACTTTTTGGTCATTTGTTCGAAATGACTTGAAAAAATTCGGTCATTTTTTATTTATTTCGGTCATTTTTTCTGCTGAAAATATTTCCTTTCAAGTAGCTGATACAAACCAAAATTTGCACTTCCTGACCAGCTACAACATTAAGTTTCGCTGAGAAAAAAGTTTTTTTCGGACATTTTGACCAAATTAACTACATTTTTTTTTTTTCGGACATTTTGCTAAAAAATCGGTCAATGACCGAAAAAAAAATTACCAGGTTTGGACCCGGGATGATTTAAGGGACCCGAGAACTTCAAGAAATCGTATGACGCTATATGACGTATATCGTATGACGCGGTTTTTTAACGAATGAGTCTCATTGTTTTTGACAAATTAGTCTCAAACTGAGAGTCTCATTTGTACCGGTTCCAAAATATCCTCTTTATGGATAAGTTGTTTATTTTTTATAATAATTTAACCACAGGTAAAAAGTCAGCTGTCAACGGCATGGTTCAATGCGACGTGAGGTTAGATGGGAAGACTGTGATTATAACTGGAGCCAATTCGGGCATCGGTTATGAGACCGCATTGGATTTAGCTAGCAGGGGAGCTAAAATCATCATGGCTTGTCGTGATATTTCAAGAGCTGAAGAAGCTAAGCAAAAGGTAAAACAAGAGTTCAATCGTGAATCGACCCGAGCTTTAAAGCGATTAGGCTTAAACCATTGCATTGGTTAAATGCTTGATTTTAGTTTGTTCGTTCTGCCTAGTTAATCTCTTCCGTGGTTTTCATTTTTGAACTCTAGATAGATCTGTTTGCTGAATCCTTTCTGCAGTTACTGCAAGTGATACCAGAAGTTAGTGCTTGTGTGAATTTTTTGTAATGTTAAACTTTCTTTCAAGCACGAGCTTGAGTTGATCAAAACCAAGTTATGTTTCTAGTTTGGTTTATGTTGTAATCATAGATACCACTTTTCTTGCTACTTAGATATTAAAAGAAGTAAAAGACGCCCAACTGGACATCAGGAAACTGGACCTTGCTTCCTTGTCTTCTGTTCGACGTTTTGCTCTAGGAATCAACGAGTCAGAAGATAGATTGGATATTCTTATAAACAACGCAGGTGTGTTGCGGCTTGCCATGTTTGTAAGCCTATGCAGTGTCTGTTTTTGAAGAAGTAGGCTTCACTAATTTTTTGTCACATTGGCGTTGTCCTACCTAGCTTTATTTACACTTTCCCTGTGTACAAAGGTTAAAACCCTTCTCTAATAAAGTAGCAGCGAGTATTACACAAATAATATAACGTTGCTGGAAGATTCCTGTATTGCCTTATAGCAAACGTTATGCAACAGCTCATCATCATTAAATGAATGTTAGGGATAATGATGTGTCCACCTTGGAAAACCGAAGATGGCTTTGAAATGCAATTAGGAGTGAACCATATTGGACATTTTCTTCTCACAAATTTGCTGTTGGATTTATTGAAGGTAATTATTGGAAAGTAAATTTGTGGCGACTTAACATTTTCTGCGTGTTCACTGCATGGCTGTTTTATCATTTTTCTAGGGTAGGCTACAGTTTGTGATATTGATTTGGAAACAAGTTTCCTTTGGTTGAGTAGTAATTTGTATGAAAGATTGTCCACGTTAAAGAGTTTCCCCAGGCAGCAAAACCCTTCGTTATTACATAAAATGACGGATTTTGCTGTCTGGGTCTTGACTTGCATCGTTGATTCCTTTTCGTAGCCTCTAAAGACCTCTACATGTATGAAAATCGAGTTTTTTTCGTATGTAATCAAAATGCTCACTGGTAGTACTGTGTCTAAAACATATCCAAGTAATATTCTTGCAGCTCTGGTGACTAGCCATCAATAAACCCGAAGGTTTTCTAGTTGATTCTGTCTTAAGTATGTGTTTTTAAAACGTTTTCTTTGATGCGTTGAGCGGGCTGTGACGGTCAGTTATATGTTTTCAACCGCTTGAAATATGAACCATTTGGACTTGGCTATTCAGCTTTTATGTTCCGTGCGCCTTTTCCAACTCCTTTCCTATTTAGTTGTGATAACTACTAGAGATGCAGCGAACCCAAAATTTTTATCCGCACACCGCACCGCAACTGAATCACCTATCCGCACACCGCAATTTATCTGGAACTTTAACACTGCACCGCACCGCACACCGCAAATTACAAAATTTTCAAAAAATGTTTTACGCGTTATTTTTTAGAAAGTCAATTATGGCAAAAAGTACCCAGGGCATATAACTGGTACCAGTAACCTACCTACCAGTACAGTTGTGCACTATAATGACTAGGCTAACCAGATCATATTCTCTTACCAGCAATGCATTTAAGTTCTAAGACATCATGCTTTTTCAAATAGAATGTTCCTGGATCCAGTATCAGGACTTTTGAACAGTTTTTGTAAGCAATAATGCAATTTTAATGTCAGTGGCTGTATGAACTACACACTACACAGACAGACAAGATGTCAAGAGTAAAACTTATAGCCTGAACTCACTAGGCTAACTGTTACAGTAACTAATGCGGTAGTTGCGCTAGGCCTATAGCCTGGTAACTGAGCTTATCAGCTAGGCTATTAACCAAAAACACTCGTACAGCTTCCTCACAAGCCAGCCTCAAAAACCCTGTCAACTGCAAGCCATTTGCAGCATAGCTTTGAGCTTTCCAGCTTAGGGTTTCCGAAAAAAAAACTGATTCGTGTTTCCAATTTCAATTTGAAGTTTCATAACTGATTTTCTTGAAAAGTTGATAGTTTACGAAAGTTTAATTTCTTGAAAGTTCACGCGGCAAACGGCGCGGCGCGGCTGTTTCATTTCAACTTTCTACGCGGCGCGGCACGCGGCGAAAAAGTCATAAGCGGCCGCGCACGCGACACGGCGCGGCTTGCATCACTAATAACTACTGCTAGACAACTTACGGTTAACCTACGTCCCGCTCGCGAAATTTTTTTTCCCACGAACTTTTTGCTACTTCGCATAGAGTTTGTATTTATACCGTGTGAATGCAAATATTTTTCGTTAGTGCGTTTGGTTCAGTGGTTTCGCCTTTTGCCTCATAATCGTGAGGAAATCGGTTCGACGCCCATCGAAGTCATTTTTTTTTTCTTTTGGCCTACATTGCTTTTTGCGGTGCACAAAAGCTTTTCAAAAAAAAGTAAACTTATGGCAATTGGGTAGGGTTAATTCTTAATCAATTCGGAAAATCTTACTTTGAGACTAGTGACCACAATCAATTTCTTTTCTCAACTTTTTTAAACTTGAATAGACTAGGTGTGTCTCTAGTAGGCTACGTATTTTTTCAAGTTCAATGTTTAGATTTGGACCTGGAGGCGAAAATCGGTAAAAACAGTTACGCGCGCTGGGTTTTATTTTTCGGTCATTTATCGGTCATTGACCGATTTTTTAGCAAATTGTAGTCAATTCGGTCAAAATGTCCGAAAAAATATGTAGTCAACGCGCGCAAATCGATTTCAGTGATTGCAAAGAAGCTTCTTGCGCCACTCCACGATTTTTTGTCAATCGGAAATACAAGACATACACTTAGTGTTTGAACGTTGATCCAATGTCTTATTATATGTGATAATGCAAATACAGAAGTAACATTAATTTTCCCAAACGTGACTGACGTGGTGCTTTCAAGAGTGACGCAATGTTGCGTTGCCTTGGAAAGGTCAAACCGCTTGGTAGAGATTGATCGGTCCGTTCTGTCAATCGGGACATTTTCTCAGCATGATGCATAATTATATTATCAATTTTTGAGCGGGTGGTCAACCCTTTCGATATGTTATTGACCAGACCTCGATAAACAATGAAGTAAACCTTTGTACGTTGATCCAATGTCTCATTGCTTGTGATAAACGCAAACATGAAAGTAACACACTCAAAGACTTCAACTTTCTAGAAATGCCACTGTGTTTTCAAATCTTTTCTTCGAGTCGTGGAAAAGTTTGATCTGTCAGTCGGGAAATTATCCCAGCATGTTGCAATGTTGCATAATGTTGTTAACTTTTGAGCTGGTGATAACCTCTGTGAAATGTTTGACTCCACATCGATAGATAGTGATTTTGTGTGATGGTTTTTGCAACGTCGTACTCCACTCCATTAAAAACTTTAAATTTGAAGTAATGTGTAATTGCGAACCTGGTGACAATTGGCGGAAAGTTTTAACAATAGCTGCGAAGCGTGGCATAGATTGGCCAAGTTTGGCAGCTTTTGCTAATTCTTTGCTAACTTTTAATGAAGAGATCGCAACCGCAGAGCGTGGATTCAGTTTGCTTTCTCGGTTGCGAACTCCAGCAAGAAATCGCTTGCGTTGTTCAACTGCAGATAAACTTATGCGTTTGAGGTTGAATGCTGCATCATACAAAACATTCAATTATGACGCGGCACACGCGCACTGGCACGGCAACGCGAAGCGAGCACGCTACAACGTGAGCGGTGAAATTGTTGACGAGTTAAATCACTTTGTAAATGCGAACCATTGGAGCATAACGTGTTTTTTTATTTGGTCATTCTTGTTTTTATTCCTTTCCGTTGTGCAATATAAGATGTCTGCGGTCGGGTGTTGCAAGGTTGAGTTTCGCTGATGAACGTTGAAGAAACGTTTGTCTTGTTCTAACTTTTCTTAGATATAACACGACAACGTTTCTCAGCGAAACTTCATGTTGTAGCTGGTCAGGAAGTGCAAATTTTGGTTTGTATCAGCTACTTGAAAGGAAATATTTTCATCAGAAAAATTTACCGAAATAAATAAAAAATGACCGACTTTTTTCAAGTCATTTCGGAGAAATGACCGAAAAATCTCAGCGAAAAAAAACCAGCCACGCGATAACCAGTAATGGCTACACTTACAGAAATATGCAAACGAGACAGAAAGTTCGTGGGAAAAAAATTTCGCGTCCCGCTCTCATTTAGATGCATCACAGTGTACTGCGTCATCAAGGCATTAGTATCTTTCCAGCATGCCCGATAGTGTGCGTTGGGTTTTTAGGCTTGGTTGTGGATATGATCGCAAAGGCACTGTTAATCTTGCGTTAACTTTATTCTAGTTGTTATTGTCACTTAACTGGCACAACCCTCTTGCAGAGTGGATTCTATTGGTTTCTTAATCGACTTTTTGTTAAGTTTTCTTAAAACGCATGAAATCATACTATCAATGAAAAAGCTTGCAAAGGCTTTAATTTATTTCATTGAGATTATTTGCATCACAATTAGCGTTTCTGTTTGATGCATGTGTTTTATCATTTGATAATCTTGTATATATCTCAAAACGTTTTCTTAATATCGATTTGATATGAATATTGTATAATTGTATATGAGTGGGTTTTTATTATAAGCAATCAAAAAACTGTGAGGAGAACATAAACTTAATCACTGTTTTAAAAAACTTTGTCATCATAGTCATATCGTTTTAACAATTTCTTACAAAATTGTTGGTTATGATTGTCACCTGCTGTTTGCACAGATCAAATCCTTCACCAAATTTTATGTAAGATAAGATTTCGAGATTCAACTTTTATCGTTAATAAACTTCTATTAAAATTTGTGTTCGTAACGTCAGATTTTAGATTCATATGATGCTTCATATATGATGTATATATATGTGATATTCATATGATGTATTCATATCATTCATATGATGCTTAGTTAGGTGGTAAACTTCATATATTATATCACTGTTGTTTTGCAGAAAAGTGCTCCAAGCCGGATAGTCATTGTATCTTCTGTCGCTCACGCACAAGGGCAAATGAAATGGGACGATATGATGCAGGAAAAAAGCTACCATTCAGTGTATGCTTACTGTGCTAGCAAACTGGCAAATGTATTGCATTGTAGAGAACTGAGCGACAGGTTACAAGGTACGGTAGCTATTTACAAAAAATTTTGCAGCTGGGTCTGAATATCTTATCTTTTCTGACATTGCGATATAGTTTTGTTAAACAAGTGATTGTAAAACATCCGCTCGGGTATAGTAAGTAATGCTGCATGATGAGTAGCCTACCTGCTCATGTAAAGTAGGACTTCTGGATTATATAGAGATGCAAAACTGCGTTGTCCGCCACACAAGAAAGGTCACTTTTTTGTTTGCCTTTTTATTGGCTGTCCTGAAGTAATCAGTTTTAAACCTCGTAACAAACCATCAAAATATCCGAATTAAGAATTGACACTTCTAGGTATTTTGTGTGTCGTATTTGATCCCCCAATGTAAACGTACGTAAAAGCGTGGTGGGTTTGAAATTGCAAAGTGTGTTGTGTTTTGAAGGTACGGGGGTCACTTGCAATGCTCTTCATCCTGGCGTGGTCAGCACAGAGCTGGGAAGACATATGGATGACCTTAATCACATGTCGTGTATGTGGAAGTCCATGGTAAGATTCTTCTACGCTATTGGGAAACACACCATAGAAATCCCACCAAGGAAAGGAGCTCAAACGACTCTGTACTGTGCCATTGCTCCAGAGTTAGATGGTGTCTCCGGCAAATATTTCAGGTATTTTTAAACACAAAGAATTCACTTAGTAATCTTTATGTACAGTTTTTTGTTTATTTAACTAATGGGTAAGATGAATTGCTTGTCGTAAACATCGATTCTGAAAAGTTGAGAGACTGATTTTGAATTATGAATACCGTAATGCTTTTGATTTACCACCACAGCTATGACGTGCACTGCGTTGTTTGTGCAACATCTGTCGGTATTTTTTGTTCCATGAACTTCATCCTGGGTCAGTCGTTGCACAAATGTGAACTTTGTTTAACGTTGCCTGTTTTTTACATTCATTACTTTAGTGCTGTGGGATGGCGTAGAGCGGCTAAGGCGACCTCACTTTACAATAACACGAACCGGGCTTATGCTGCGTTCATGTCTACCCAGGTTGTAATAGATTGGGTTGGTATAGTTGCTCAAGGAAAGGCGGTCGAAAGAGAGGAACTGACCACCCTACTCTCGTTAGGGCCACATCTTATCTTCTCGAGGCTCATACCCTTACTTTTATGACAACAGCAATTGCAGCGAGACAAGACTCAAGCGCCGCGCTTTAAATAAAAAAGACGCAGAAAGATTGTGGGAGCTATCGGAGCGGTGGACTGGAGAAGACAATTCAACATCATGAATAATGTGTCGCATATATGGCAACACTGCAAGGTTATCGCTTAAGAAAATAGTACAATGCTGCATTGCCAACGCGTTATATGTGATCTTGACGTCATAATGTGATCACTTGATACCTTGCCAACAAATTTAAACTTGATTTATTTTTTTTTAGTACTGAACGTTTGTTGTCCGAGTGTATGCCAGTAGTGATGAGGGTGTTGTAGAACCCCTCGAAAAAAACTAAACTTGGTCCGATCACTCCCACCTTTTTTTCCTGCGGTGGTTTCATGAAAAAACACCTCAGTTCAAATTTCAGCTCATCTGGATCAAATTTTCCTTTAGCAAAAGAATATGACGAATTTTCATCTCTAAAATGGCCATGCGTCTAACAAGTTTGAAGAAAACGTAATTAAAATGAACGTATTGGCATGTATTTTGGATTCCACTTTAGTTGCCATTCATAGTAGCAGCAATGAGAATGTTAAGCATGCAAAAGGATCTTCTGCATTCACCGTCGTTCATTTTACTTGAAACTGTTATTTGATTTGTGGTTTTCTTTTTTATTTGCTTCTCTTGCCAGCAAACTTTTCTCTGATGTACTTATTTGCCTTTACCTTTCGCAGAAAAATAAAGTGGTGAACTTTATCCGTTATCTTTAAAAAAACTTCTCAGGGGTGTTTACATAAAACCACCGCAGGAAAAAAGGTTTCAAGCACTTTGGGACACCTGCAACACCCTAGTAGTGATCGGTGACTTTTTTTGCTTCGTTACTTTTATCATGCCTGAGAAGCCTTATAAATCAATCCCTGACTGCACTGATTCTACAATTGCCCGTTTAATTTTTTATTTGTTAATGCGCCTATAATCATATCGTCGTATGTCCGATGCTTTTTTGTGGATCTAAAAGTTACCAAACACTCTATGTGGTGAATTTACATATTGTGTACCATTAGATTGGTAACAATATATAAGTTATTTACCGACTCAACAGTGAACTTCTTATCGATTGTTTTCGCAACTCTGGTTTCTGTATCCACAACAGTGGATTGAACAAAAGCAACCAACCAAGCTCATGCACTTCATCGCAAACAATATTACGATGCCGAAAGCCTTTCAACTACTGAACTCAAATGCCTTTTTCTCCATTGCTTGTGTATTTTATACAGCGTACGTAAGTGTTACTGTCTGCGAACAAATGATGCAATTGAAAGGTCGAGAGGAGTACACTCGCATACCGGTGTTGACTTCTCAAAACAATGATATTTGTACAGTGTTGGAAATTTAACACTCGGAACGTAAACAACATGTGCTCAAGGCAAAATGTAACTTGCATTGCGTCAAAATCTAGACTGAAATATTGCATGATACCGCTTTCTTCACTCCTGCTTTAACAGTCGAGGGCGACGTATGTTATTTGAACAAAACACGACCTTTTTTGTTCTTGCTCAACCTGTTTCCCTGAGCACGCCAAAGTGCCATTGAAGCCTTTTGATGTGATTATCACGCTTATTATCAGCAAAGAATTTAATAAAATCTCTTCACAGAATCACGACCGATTGATTGTTTGGAGTAACCGATCGTTGTTCATCGAAATCGTGCTTCCGTTTGATATTCATCTGGTTCGGGAATTGTTCTCGAAGGCAGCTTAGCACCAACGACTCTTCGAATTGTGTCCTAAATAAACAACATCTTGGGTGTCAAGACCAGAAACCCTGGCCGTGATAGAGCTTGTAACACAACTATCAAGACAAAGTCCTTTTCACACAACTCACTTGCATGATATATAAATCACAGCTTGCTGCCTTTCAAGTGCTTTTAGTTCAACCTGAACAAGATGTAAGGATCCAACACGTTTGCAAATGTACAATGATTGGCAGCGTTCAAATCCCATCGACTTCAAGGCAACCTAGATGTACAAACAACTAGTTTCGTTGGCTTACAGGTTATTGTTCCCGCTTCGGAATCAGTAGGCATGGGTTCGGTTCGATGCCCTATCCAGTCATACCAACAACTTTTTAAAAGCGGTACTGAATCTTGTTTCTGCTGGGCACTCAGCAAATGGAGATTAAGGATAATAATGTACTCGGTTAATAGGCTACTGCACTGGCGCTGAGGAACGATGGATAGCCTACAGGGCTACGTATTTAAAACACACATTATTTTTGTTCGCTTATAACTTTATCTAAAGGTTAGCAACCTCTGATCAAAGGCTTTCTTCAACATCAAACAGGGTCTGGTACCTCGCAAAGGTTCTCAACGTCACTGTTAGTGGATGATAGATTGGTGGCACTGGCGTAGTCGTGGCAAGAAAGCATGGCAGTGTAGTCTTGTAACCATTCGTCTGATGTTAGAAACCGTAATGAGACAAAATTATGATATACGGTAACTGAAAAATATCAGTTATTTACAGCTTAGACTGCCGCTCAAGAAGCAAAAGCTTGCATATGGTTTATGGACGACAAAGTTCTAATCGACCAGCACATGATGATGGCGACTTTCATGTCGCACAGTTTGTGGTTTCACTAACTCAGGTGGGTTATTACTATGACGAATCACTTAAAATTTAAAAGTAAACCCAATTACGCTATTCAAAATTTCAGTTTTCGTAATCACATGCCGATTATTGAACATGATCTTTTGCCGACGCTGACAAATCAGCACCACACTATATGGTTCAGCCTGATCAGCTTCGAGTATTAAACTGAAGTTGTAGGCAGGTTGTGGACTAAAATGCCAAAAAAAATCTGGCAACACTGAAGTCGGAGTAGGCCAGTTATAAATCGAGGAGTCGGAGTCGTATATTTTTCGCCCGATTCCACAGCCCTGGTTGCATGTAGCCTACGTACAAAGAAAGCGACAAAATCTCTGTGTTCACCGACGCACCTTAATTGTTTCAATAAAGATATCTCACCTGAACTTACACCATCAAAACATTGAAGATCAAGTGCAAAAGCATTAGTAGCTGTTCCTGTGGCGGTAAGATGTACATTTTCGGCTTGAAGTATCAGACACTTTTCGTTGCTCTGTTGTGACTGCTTCTCTTGTGCTGTCGCCAATATGGCTACCGAGTATGATGGTTGAACGTGTGATGCAATGTTGAATAGCGGAAGCTTCATTCGAGCTGTAACGATAAAGTCTTCGCCGGGACCAAAACCATCTGACGTTCCCGTGCCATCCTCAGGTTTGCAAGATAACTTCAATAAATCTGACAGGTTGAAGTATTTGGTGGTGATAGTTTGGGGCTTCGACAAACCGTCTGTGACCTCACAGTGTGAGCACGGGTGCATGAGAACAGAAAAGTGGCGGAACCACCTGCAGTAAAAAAGTAAAAGATAAAAACTCAACACTAAAGCGATATAATCATTGACTCTTTTAGTTTACTCGCATGATGAAACTACCAAAAACCTTGTAGGTTTAACCAAAGCATACCAGTGCAGGCTACTGTGCAAGTAAAACATTGGCTTGACACGCCAACGGCACATTTGAACTGGCAGATACAGGCTGCATAAAAAAAATTATAATTCAATGAAAGAGTTTTCGGGGTTTAATTTGTAAAAAACAAACCCCAAAGCCAAGATACCTTTTGCCACAGTTGGTTAGATTGAACCCAATTACCCATTGCCCTTCAATTACTCGCTGCCAGGTACCATTGAGATGAAGGAACGACTCAGAACGCAGGGAATCATTTCCAACTGCAGGATGAACATAGGGCTCGGCACTGAAGAGATCAACCAAATCTGAGGGGTGGTATCTCTAAAAACGCAAGCTATAGGTAATGAAAACGAGATCTTTTGCTTTTGGTACAAACATAAAGAAAAACGTTTTATTACGGTACAGAAAACAAGATATAAACTATGTTGCATTCAGCTAGAACAACATCAGTTATATTACCGGAAAGCAACCTCCATATTTAAAAAAGAAATAAACGAAGTTTGATTTCGTTGTTTTACACTAATTCAGTTGATAGCGAGGCCTTCAAAAAGCAAATAAACTAGAGTACTAGACGCAAATGAAACTCGATTAATGTCCCATGCGAGGTGTCATCTGTATGTGACGGGTCATCCAAAGTGATTCAAAATTGAAGGATTATATCTATGATATGAGAAATTATATTGCAACTGCTTCATTTCATTCACTGTGGCGCAGTCGGTCCGGAGAACGACATTGAGAGCAAAGAAGTGACAAGATCAAGAAACAATAGTTCGACTCTCGGAGTGAACGCTCAAGCAACGCAATCCAAGGTCAGCTCTGGCACCAAGAAGCCACAATAATTCACCGACAACAATTATTATTCAACAAGCGAAAGCTTTATTCCGTCAATCTAAGTTCCCTGGTCTGCGTCATTGTTTATTAAAACCACTTGCATGTATGTGAAACTGCCATGATTCTCAAAAGGCTTTTTCAGTCGAACTCCGAGTAAAGATTCCTATAATCAATCAATCCATACCTCCAAGCAGTTATCCTCTGATTTTTCTGTAGACTTCAAGTTACTGTTCATTTCAACAAGAGCCTGAGTGGCAGAAGACAATACTTGATCGTGCTGTGATAATGTTCGTCTGAAAATACAATCAAGTGCTTCAGTGGTGATCCACGAAGTATAATAAATTGAGATTTATCAACTTCTTAAGAGCTATTTAAATTCCGGTTATAAAACTTTTCCATTCTTCTTCTTCGTCGTATGAGCTTCTGGAGTCGAGAGCAGCCAGTCTTTGGTGTCATCATCCAAGACACGAAAACAACATAACTTTTCATAAATCATGTTCATATAATCGCTGAAGCGTGTTGTAGGGACGAAGTTACATTTTTGCCAAACCGGAATTTGCAATGTTTGCCAGAATTATACCAAAGAACTACGAGAGCAGCCGATCTTTGCCCTTATACAAGCAGAACTTCCGCTCCACTAGGCGACAGTTGATGGTGTAATATGTCACTCAGCTCCACACTAATGCCACTCTAAGTGTTAAAAGATATCGAAAATATCCGTGCATCGATGAAGAGCTGAAGAAATAAATTCTATTTACCTCAGCTCATTTACCATCCGTCTTTGCCTGTCCACGGAATGACCGAAACTTTCGATCACCTTCATCAACGCCGGCGATTTCTCTGCAGGGCTGCCATCATGGCTAGGAGAAGTAAACAAATCACACTCAGTGTCCATGTGATGATCATCGAGGCTTTTTAATCGGAACGTTGAGTCTGAGGATTTGAGGAAATCAATACAATAAAACTTAATACTTTCCATCAGATAAAGTTGGGAAGACGAAAAACCCAAGTACCGAAAACGTTGCTTCAGAATTGACTTTGGTGACGCTTCTCATTCTCAGCAGATTTTTTATCGTTGGTTGGTTGGTTTTGAATCTTTATCCTCGGACTGACAAAGCCTTGATAGGTTATTTCTGGTAGTTTCGCATAACTACTTGTAGAGGCTCTTGACGCAGGGCCGATTATCAAGATTGACAGAGCGAAGTTTTTTTGCAGTGTTTTTTCTGCACGATTTGAACGTTTAGCGACGTTAAAACGATGTAAAAGCGGCAATGATAATTAGGCTACGGTACTCAATAATTTTCAAAAAAAATTTCAAAAAATCTCCGAATAGGGAACTCGCCGAAAAAGGCTGTCTCCGAATAGGGAACTCTCCGAATCGGACTCACCGAAACGGGCCATTCCGATATTTATTTAACGTTCCATCGCAATTTGGAAAAAAATGTTCCTTTTATATAGTTTTAACGTCATCAGACATTGAAAAGATTAAAATAAAAACCTTTTTTCTGGGAAACTGACAACACAAACCTGTGAGGACCTTTTTCTTCGAAATATCTTTCAAATCTGACACCAATGTGTGAAGAGTTTGATCGATCTGAACACAAAGTATTGTAAATCAAAGCTGCACATTCAAGACAAGGGCGTTAAACCAAAAAAAATCGAGTTTCACATCGTCACAGGCTTTCTGACAGCATAACATTTTGGCAAAAAAGCATATTGCCTTCAGCAATGTATTGCAATGTGCACCAAAATTTTTAAAATGGTGAAATTGTATAAAATAATGTAGCATTTCTGCTGTAAATCTAAAGGCAATGTGTTCAGATTCTTAACTTTTACATACAACGTAACGCAAGAAACACTCACGACATTCTCTTCAAGGTTTGAGTGAAATACTGCAACAGTTTCTACAACTTGACAATCAGACAACAAGGTTCCAGAGGCTACATGCGTTACAGAATTCCACACTTTTGCAATCTAGAATAACAATGGTAACTATTTAGTACGCAGAATTCGCCAAAGTCATCGATTTGCATAACTAGTCACTTTTTAAAGGTCGCCAATCTAACTTTTCTATTTTGTGTACTTTAAGTCAATTTTCCGAAGTCGTTCTCGGTCAATGTTTCAGTCAGTCAGCTCAAAGTTGAATAAACTTGTTAATTGTGAGCTTTACGCCGCCGTTTAAATTGCTGGTTGGTTTGTTGAGTACACTGAAACAGATGCACAGTAGGAAAACTGTCACAGAAACAACCCAGACAGAAAATTGTTGTCTGGGAAGTATTTTGGAGAAACTCTGAGAAAGCTCAGTTACTCATCGGGAATAAGCCAATGATGACATGGACTCAAAAAAACTAGCTTTTTATTTCCGGCGTTTCGTCAGTCAAGACTTGTGTTGTTGGACTGATGAAACGTCGGAAATAAAAAGATGGTAATCATTTCAACATTTTGTGATAGCCTGGTCAGAAGCCACAGAAAGAACGCAAGAAATTAAGTAAATAACAAAATAGATGGTTAATTAATAAAACAATCACTACCTATGAAAAAGCAATTTTGGATTATTTTGGACTAAAATAAAACTACCTGTTATCGCTACGTTTTTGTTGTGTTTTTCACATGATTTGTACCAGTTCGGCTAAGTCGTCAACTTTTACTTTCCCCTAGAGGTGGCGAGTTATACTGTATTTAGAAAATCGATTCCATAAATACAGGGTTAGGGTTAAAAATTTTCATATGTGCTTTTGCAATACTGTATTTATGGAATCGATTTTCTAAATACAGTATTGCAAAAGCACATATGAAAATTTTTACAAGGTTGTAAAGTGTAGGCCAATGCGTAATAATTTCAAAATAATAGCAACCTGTAGTTACTAGAACAATAAATTAAACAACATGGTATTTTTTTAACTTGGTGTACAATGCTTCACAACATTGATACCTGCATCTTTAAAATATGTTCCACTTACTGTGAAGCTTCTTAAATTAACAACACATGAGCATTTTGAAGTTTGGATTGCCAAAACAGCAACTTCAAAACCTTCGCCACCAACAACATGAATAGCCGAACAACCGGGAAACGGAATATCACAAACATTGGATACTTTTCCATCACTTATTTCCACAAGTTGACCATAAGTCGTTGCAAGCAAAAAATCATGACCTGAAACAAATCGTCACATCGAAGAAGTGACATTATTCTCAATCTGTTTAAAACACTTAAAACAACCACATTCATAAATATTGTGCGCATTCATATCTTGAAATGCATTGTTGTGATGGAAGGTTTTTGACAGTAAAAAATTTTAAAATCATTGTTGCTTAAACACTTGCATGCTTCCTACAAACATACACTGTATTTATTTACAGAAATTTACAATTTATTTATAACCTTTCTGAAGATATTTACACTGCATAGGTAACTTATTCAACAATTACCTGTACTGGATGCTTGAGTTGAATACACTGCTGTTGTGATTGGCGCATAAACAGCAGGAAGCTGGGAGTAATGTTTAGAATACTTTACGGATATAGTTCGAAGTACGATGTTGATTACAACGTTCCAATAAGCCCAACCTTCATGTAAACCACTTTCTTCTACAGAAGTCAAGCAAGTTTCTGAACTGGCTTTTTCAAGACATTTCTGGCCGATAAATGTGAACTTTGTGTCATTATCACAACTTTCAGTTTCCAACAAAAATACTTTACTTTTAACGTAAGGAAAACAACTTTTTATCAAGACTGTGTTAGCATATTTTGTCATATACATAACTTCACTATCACTGCTATTTATGCAGAGTAATGAAGGACCATCCACAAGAAAACATTGATTAATTTTAGAATGAGAGACAGCAGTTCTTTCAGAATCTAATACTTCAATTAATGAAACCAAGTTTTTGAGCTGGAAAATTTTGTAGCAAGACAATCCGTCAACGTTGCAACTCAAAAGTACACATGGCTCCATTACACCGGTTACATGGCAGGCAACTTTTGCTGAAGAAAGAATATTACATGTTCCTAAAATAGCTGTTACCAAAGCATCTTTGGATTCATGACTGAATTTTTTGAAGCACTTGCTTTCGTGATGGTACTGATAGACCCAGACACTTAAAACTGATTGAATGCCAGAGGTAGTATTTCTACAAGTGCACTGAAAGAACACCACATGTCCACGATGGATGAGAAGCGATTCTGAAGTGCTCATGTCACCATCCAATTGTTGGTTTGCATACGAATCAGCTGCCAGTGCATCAATACTTCCATCTAATTTTCTATGAAAAGAACACAAGTAAATGACTTATCCAGATGCAAAGACAAACAGTTTTCGCCACAAAGAATTGTTGCAACATTAACTTGTAATAACATGAAAAATAAGATTATTTCAGAAAAAGCACTCTGACAATGTTGGTCAAAAATATTGTTACATAGCAGCGGTACAAAAACAAAGTTGATTTTTTTTTGTATCCAAGACTAAGCACGGCAGTTGAAAGTTTAATTTAAGTGAACAAGAAGGCAAGAAAGTTAATCTTTATGTCCATCTTAAAACATGTCATTATGTACCTTGCCAAAAACATTGCTGCATGGCCTTGCACACTATCATACAGGGCCATGCAGCAGACACGCCTATTTTGATGTACGATATGTTTTAATTTCAATTCATTCACGCATCTAAAACAAAACGTTGGTATCATGTAGTAATCCATTGTTAACATACATTATATCAATGACATAACACCAAGATAAAAACACAGTACTACTTCCTTTATTGTAAATCTTCCTCAACTTTAAAATCTTCTATGTAAACTTATGCAGTCCATATGCATTGTTATACAATATACATAAAAGAATGCTTGGCGTGGAGTGTTAATTACTAGCCGTATATTTGAAACAGAATTGGGACCTACAACCAACAATCATCAAATTCACATCAGCCCTTAACCACAGAAATATAACTTTTGACAAAAAAATTTCAATGCCATATTTTTTTAAATTAAAGAGACAAACAACAACCATTGGTCAATGGTCAACGCACAACTCAAGATCAATGTTAACACAAATTGTTCAAAGGCAAGGAAAATTAAGGAAAGCTAGAACATGGAGTTTGTAGAAACATAGCTATTTTTTAACACCAAAAAATGTTCACTTTTTTAATTTTAAGACTGTACTCACTCTATCAATGTCACACCTGCTTAGATGTCATTAATTAAGCAAATAAACCTCCATAGAAGGATTTTTAAAACATTTATGCGATGTTTGCAAAATTAAATTTATGACAACTATGTGAATTTATTGTTTTTTACAGTGTTAGAGAACAGACTAGTCAAGGCTCTTGATAGTTGATATATATTTGCCCTTCACAAAATTTTCACTCGAAAACTTGTCACTTTTCACAAAATGCAAAGCTTTCAAAATACAAATGTTTTAACCAACCTCAGCTTCCTCATAGGCACAAACAATTAATAAACATGGCATCAGGCTATATTTGATAAACAGATCACCAAAACAATATTTTCATATTGACCCCATTGTCACTGAGTACAGTTGTAAAAACTGACTTGATAAGTTAGTCTTTGACAGTAGCTAGTTATTAAGAACAGTACATGGTTCTGACTTCTGAGCATATAACTTTTGCACATTCGCAAACCAGTGACGATTTTTCAGTGACAACCATTTCTTTTTTGTAATTTAAGAGTTGTAAGTGTTATTTTTGATAGACAAACATTGGTTGACAACATCTAGTAAATGTTGGTTTTCCAACGCAGCTGCCACTCTTTCTTTGTCTCCAAGTTGTTTGTTTACAGCTTTCTCAGATTGGTGTGATCCAGGAGCAATTTCTACTTGAACTTTAAATCGAGGAGGCAAAGCCCTAATAAGACGGACTCTAATTGCCAGGCCAATCAGTGTTGCCATGCTGCAATGTGGTATGGTTGGTGTGAATAATACCTGAGCAAAAGCATAAAAAGATCATTATAAAGTTATCAATTTATCATATTCCGCTTATGAATAATAAAACAATATGGCATTTTATGGTCAAAAATATAGCAATTAACTCATGTCATAAATCTAGATCAGGGGTAATCAAATAGTAACTTGCAAAATCTATTACCATGACTCAAGGCAAAAAAACTAAATCATTTAATGCTGTTTCTAATATAGCAGCACATTTTTACCAAACCTGCTGGCATTAAATCATAATTTTGTTAATACTGTGTATATAAGACTTTAATGGTTTACTTCTGATGATGATGATGGTTCAACAAATTGAGTGTTTAAAATAAATTGTATGGGCGAAAATGATAGAAATGGTTATTACTACAGTACGATATAATGGGCAAATGCGGACAAACAGTAGTCTGTTGCTGGAAAAAGTCCATTGTTCCAGCGCCAAAGTCGCTGATTGGAGTTGCCGAAACAGTTGACCATGGGAAGTATCTTTAAATAATAGTTGATAAACCGAACCCCACTTTTGGGTTAGGATTATCGAATTAAGATTAGGATTAAAGTTTGGGTTAGTCACACTTATTTTGTGGTGGCCAATACAAATTCAATGATTAATTCAAGGGAAAAATTTTAAAACGCTTGCGGAAACTCCGATCAGCGACTTCAGCTTTGTTCTACTTTTTTTACTTGATCTTTTTAGGGGATGAAGTGTTCAGGGGACAGAATAGGTTGCATCTGGCTATTTTTCTTGCATATATTTTAAAACTCTTGGGATCATCATCGGTCAATCAACAAATCGAAAAAAGATTGCAGCCCCTCCATTACAAATGACCACGAGCTGCCACAATGGAATGATCTATTCACTTCCAACTAACACTTCTAGACAAAATTACAAAGAAAAAGTCACACTTATTTTGTGGTGGTCAATAAAAATTCAATGATTAATTCAAGGGGAAAATTTTTAAATGTTTGCGGAAACTCCGATGAGCGACTTCGGCTTGGTTCTATTTTTTCTCTTGATCTTTTTGGGGGACATTTTTTATAAGTTTTTTAGCTTGAGTTAATACAAAGACAGTAAATTTGAAATAAAAAATAAATACTTCAAAAATAACTTTATTATGCTCGTAACAAAATACATACACACACTACTATAGGCCTCTAGAATTATTCTGATAATATTTTACTTACAGAAATAGAGTTTTCTTTATCATTTACTGTGATATCTTCTTCGGAAACAACACGTAGATCTTCTAATGTTAAAGGGTGCTCAGGGTCATTTATATCTCGAATGAGGTCAAAGATTTCACGACTATCAAATGGATCACGCACATTATTGTCCAGTTCTCGTATTGTTTTAACTCTTGTTCGAGGAGTTGTCCTTTGATGGATTAATGGATTTATATTATCCTTTTCTGGCATGGTTGTAAATGTTCAATGCAAATTTACTGAGAAAGTACTAAGTTTTGTTTTGAAAAGACTGTAAACAAATCTTCAATTCTATTCTACTTCAACTAGAAACAGAAAGAAAGCAGGGTTGCCAGATGTTTTTAAAATTTCCAGCCCAAAAGCAATTTCAAACTAGCCCAATATTGTTGCTTGTATAAACTATCCCAAAATTAGAAGAATTCGTTCACAAAATCAGTCCAAATTGACGAAACACAATCAATCATCAAAGATCTTATTTCTCACACTTAAAAAAACACCTAAACAGCAAGGCACAGTCCTAAATGTGCAATAATGCAAGATACAATAAGGATTTAAAATTAATTGTATCAAGAAACAACAAAAACGTTGCCCAAAAAAAACAATGATGAAGAGAACATTGAAACTATTTTTTCATTCTGTTTACTTCTGCCTAATTGCTTGTACCACTAAATGATTGTTCAACAGATTAGTTGCTGGAATATTATGTTGTTTGATGCTACCTTCGAGTCTTCGACCTTTGTATTAAATACTGTAAAAGTACACATAAATGCAACGATTTACACTCAAACTAACACATTAAATTGTTACACTTTGGAAATCACATCAGCAGTTCAAAAACAGTGTCTGCATTAGTTTCTAAATCACTAGTGTTAGCTTGGAAGTCGCTTTCAATGGTGTACATATCCGAGGTAAACAAACAATACATGGCTCGTGTCGGTTGAAATTTGTTGCAACAAACACCACAACGAGCCATGTAACCCCAAATACCCCAATGCGTTCCACTGCTGCATTGCTGAAGGGCAATGGAAGCAGGGAGAGAACAAATTGTGCCACTCTGGTAGTAGACAGTAAAACAGAGCACTGGGATCAGGTAATAATTAATAGATCAAACAAGCAGCCATACCATTCCTCCTTCACAGTGCCGGATTAACTATAGTAGCAGATGTAGCAGGTGCTACGGGCCCCGCGCTTCACAAGGCCCGCGCTTGGTGAGCAAAACATTTTTTTTTGCAAAAAAGCTGTCGAACATAGTTGGTAAGTAATTTTTGGCTTGCAAACTGGAATGGCATGGGAGAATATTATAGTTGTAGGATTAAATTACTTAGTCCCAACGTCTTATCCCTTCCTAATTATTGTAAACTTTAAAAACTGGTAATTTCCGCTGGAGGCAACTGCCTGTTCTGATCAACCTTCTATACAACATCTAACTACAGTATTTCACTTCGATTAAAGAAAACAACATTGACACCACGTTTCCTAACTGACAATTTGTTATGCATTTATCTATGTATGATGGTATACTAATTGTAGGCTACAGGAAAGAGATCATTTTCAAAATTGAAATTGATTAAAAACTAGCCTATCTGCGAAACACGATGGGGCAAGAGCGGCTACACTATAATCAAAAAGTATCAAATCTATAAAATATTCAATTACTTCCCAGTCATTATCTGTACATCAAATCAATCTGCTACAGGCCCGGCACTTGTTTAATCCGGCACTGCTCCTTTACGTGACGTTTTCGTCACTTTTCCGCTAAGGCCCTACGTAATCCAGTTTAACAGAAAAAAGTTCACCTAAAATTCACTCTGATTCATTCACTGTAAAGCGAAATTTATAGAATTTTATTGAAAACTGTTGTGATTTTTTGCTATTTTATGCTTAATATTGCTCCAAAAACAAGCCCAAAAACCCGCAGTAAAAAACAAAAACAAGCCCAAAAACTCGCAACCCGCGACTACTCAATTTTTCCCGCAACTCTTCAACCAAACTAGCCCAATTCCGCGGGAAAACCGCGGACCTGGCAACCTTGAAAGAAAGCATTGCAGGTTAGTTAGCAGTGTTGTTCAGGATCCGGATTTTTGGAGTCTGATCCTGCCGGATTTGAAGAAATTTTTCGGATCCGGATTGGATTGGATTGAATTTTTCCCAAGCTGGATCCGGAGCTGGATTATCCGAATCTGTTTAACTTTGTTTAGTTACGTTTTAATAAATTGAATGACATAAATTCCATGTAGTTGCTGATCTTCGTTTCAGAGAAGCTAGCCTCCGTAGATCTGGCAGCACTAGTCTGATACCGATGTACGGTACTCGCAGTCTGTCGCAGACTCGCAGTCAGCAGAAGCAAACCAGCAACTAAGCAAAGGCAGGTACGCCACGCTAAGAGGTTGATGAAAGTAGCCTACCTCGGTACTAGAAAGTGCTGGCCGGTGCCCAGCAGAAGCTAAAAAGTTTGCCATAGTAGATCTCCTGTTGCTGTGCAGTATATGTACTACTGTATTATGCTTTTGACTTGACATTTTAGATTATATTCACATTATCAACTGTTGATGCTTTACTTGTACTCAACTCTGTGTTTAGGTCTGAGGAAGAATAGTTTTCTGAACGACTTACATTTCTGTATTGTTCATGGAAGTGAGCATGTGATTAGTGACAAGTTATTATACACTGATCTTATAATGACATTTGCATCATTATATTCAAAAACAGTATGCTTTTGATAAGTGTGTGCAACTGGAACTGTGCATGCTTACTACACTGCTATTTTCTTTGTTTTGTTATTGTCGTTTATTGTTGTGTTTTAGATTGATTACTGGTAGGCTGAGTGCTACTTTAATATCAGTATGAATTCATCTCGCCCCGATAGCTCAATTCGTCCGCCCCGATAGCTCAATTGGTTAGCGCGTCACTTCTGGAACGAAGAAGCTTCAAGATCAAGCGGCGCTGGTTCGACTCTCGGGGTGTGCGCTTGAGCAACGCACGTTAAGGACTGCTCTCCATTCAGCGGCATCTAATGGATGGAATAGTTCCCCGGCAACAAGCCTTCAACAATCGGAAACTTCACTCTGTCAATCTCGGTGACCGGGCCTGCGTCAGTGATTCAAAGCCTCTACAAGTATGCGAAACTGCCAGGATTAAGCTCTGCAAAAAGCTTTCCCAGTCCGAAGATAAAGATTCAATCAATCAATCATTATGCTGCAATTGAGACAAGGATGGTAGGGTAAGAAAAAAATATTAGTGTAACATATGTCTGCTATAATCCTAGTTTTCGGATATTCGGATCTGGATTGGATATTGCTTTTCCTATTATTTTTGGATCCGGATTGGATTCGGATATTTCTAAAAAATTTCGGATTGGATTGGATTATCAAATTTCAATATCCGCACAACACTGTTAGTTAGCAACACCAGCACACCGCAATGATAAATAATGTTGCCAAACAGTGCTGCCAGACACCAGAAAAAGAGTTTCTACACAGCCAAGCAAATTCCTTAAACGAAACTGGAGAAAAAAACTTTATTTCATCAACGCTTTCTTACTAAAATGGACTCCAAGAAATTTTCTGCCAAGCAAAGCTTTTTTTCTAAGAATAATGTCCTCATGTATTTTTGAGATTTTAATTCTTAAAAAAAAAATACGCACTGACTGAGGGCATCTCTCGGTTTTTTCATCAGTCTATTGTTGAGATGAGTGTACTTTTGAGACTCCCACAGACTAGGGATTGTAGATCATAGGGATGCGAAACTTCATCCGCTTTTGGCTTATCCGCAACACTAGAAGGGTTACGTTTTTTTGTAATTTACAAAATATTTTACTTTTTATGGGTTATATAAGAAGAGTGAAGTTGGTTTTAAAGTAATTTAAGGTTTTTAGTTGAAAGCAAGCCAGCAGTAAAGCTTTAAAAAAATGTCAAATTGGCAATTGACCCTTCTAATGTTGAAGGAACAACGGAGTTGCGCGTCCCGTAATGTACCGTCCCTACCACAGACCCACACCACTCCTACTTCATGAAACCAAACTCCTTACAAACCACAACACTCCACTTCAATCTGATTCAGAAAAGTTTCATTATTTCAAACTCCGAATCAGGGATCCGAATTCACTTCAAAATCAAATTATGAGTTGACGTTATAGACAAGCCTACTAGCTAATGCGTGGGCTATAACAGGAGACAGTTGAGGGGTGCAAAAATCTTTGTCAACTTTAACAGCACGTAAACTTTTTTGTGGCACACACTTATAAGCATTACCGCTTGGCAGAGATATTCACAGGATCCAGATCCAGCAAGACCATTGAAAGTTGGCAGGATCAGCAGTAGTGGCCGAGTGGTTAGCGCGTTGGGCTCGCAGTCGAGAGCCTGCATGTTCGACTCCAGACACCCGCACTTGCTGCTGTTTCTCTGGGCAAGAAACTTTACGATAATTGCCTCTACCCAGTGATCGATTTCGAGTAATGGGTATTGGGTAGTACCAAATTTAAGTCATAAGTAGAGTAGACATTAGACAACCGGAAACAGACATTGCAGTCGGCTGCAGCGTGGGTCAGGTGTACGTCGGAAGGCGTACACCGATGCATAGCGCTCAAGTCCGCTTTCCCGCAATGCAGGATAAAGATAATAAAACAAACAAAAAGGCAATTTTTGAGAAAAAAGCGGGTTCAGGAAAGGATTTAAACGTTTTTGCAGCAGATCAAAGATTGAAAACAGCGTATATAATTATTCATGAATTTTCCAGAGTTTATTGTTTATACTGCATGCAGCGAATGCATAACATAATAGTCCTGTAGAATTTTCGGTCAACATAGAAAAAATTCTTATAAAGACGTATTATATACCGTTGGAAAGATAATTTTATCAGCTTTTCAATGATGGGTTTTGTCATTTTTTTTACCTTGGGGAAAAAAAGTTACGACCAAAAACGTGCCAGGGGTGCACACTAATTTGCCCCCTGTAGAATTTTTGGTCAACCTAGACAAAATTCTTATGAAAACATATTATATACTGTTGGAAAGATAATTTATGAACTTTTAGATGATGGTTTTTGTTATTTTTTTACCTTGGGGGAAAAAAGCTACGACCAAAAACGTGCCAGGAGAAAAAACACTAATTTGCCTAACATTATAATACGATTATAAGCTAAAATACGATACCTTCGTAACAGAATACAACATCATAAATTGGAATATCACTATCAGCAAAGCAAACTAACAATCGGAAAGCAAAAAATAAAAACATATATAACTTAATTAAGAGGTATTTATCATACGTTTAAGTGGGGTAAAAGCTGACCGAGACGGAGATAATAGGAGAGATTTCACCGAAATAAAAAGTTTTGCTTGTATAAGCAAGGACATGTAAGCAACAAATAAAAGCTATCTAAGAGGTAGTGAAGAAGTTTTTAGTTAAAATGCTCTTTCATAGGGTATTTTGTTACAAAAATACAAAAACAATCTGTTCTCTCCTTTCCCCCAGTTTTGGAGTGCCAAAAAGCCCGGTCTTGCTGGGGTTAAACCAGCTGTAGCTTAGGCCTAAACATGTTAAAACGACATTTAAAGTTTTAAGTTCTAATAAAATATAGCCTCAACACTAGGGTGCTTCATTTTTCACCATTTTTGAAATTCAAATGCCTGGGGTCCCATCTGGTGGTATTTCGGGTAAAAAGTTTACACTCCAATTTTTTTAATTATGACGTCATATTGAGGTGGTCCTTAAGGTTTGAAATTTTTGGGCCTCAAAATCTCGAAATTTGGCCGTATCTCCGGAACCATTTATCATAGATCGACAAAATCAGTATCAAAATGCGCAGAAGGGTCGGTTTCCTATGTTTACCTGATGTAGATAATAATAAGGTCTACATTCTTCAGAAAAAAAGGTATTTAAAAATACTAGTTTTTGGCAAAATTATCGGCTTTTTTACGTAGCCTACCGTACCGTAACTGCAAGCCTTAATGTATCTGTATTTCTGGCGATTGTGCTTTTTAGCTAAAGTATCAACAATCAATTTTGCTGAGAGAACCATTCCAGCTTAGCTTTTAAATGCACAGCAGCTATTCTTGTTACCGGAACGTTTAACTGATCAGTTGGTGTGGTTTCAGTATTTGGCTTGTCTAATGTCTCGTCTTGCTATCTGGTTAAGCAAAGCCCCATCTTGCATTGCTCCAGGACCCTTTTGGCGCCGTTCACAAAAGAAATGACATGGGAAAGATATATTTTGTTTATGTGGAACATGCATTCAAGGGTATGAATATCATGACCAACTTCATCATTAAAATAGTTGATGTCGAGTATTGACTCCAGACTTTTTTCTTGTGTTGAGAGCAGTCGTATCAGCCATGACTGATTATACTTGGAATAGGTGAACTCTGCAAGCCTCCTGGATGATGGTGTCAAAAATCAGTTCTGCAGTGATCGACACACTTTTGGGAAACGATTTAACAGCAAGCACACTTTCGTGTTTCATGTCATTATTATCAACAAGTTGACCCAAGAAAACGTATCGATCTATTTTATCAACAACGCCCCCGTCATAACATAACTGCATGACAGAAGCTGAGTTGAGAAGTTCTCACTTTCCATCAAAGATTTTTGTCGTTGGTGGTATACTGTCGAAGGTAATGCAGATATTTGATCTTTTCCAAGAACCGACCTCATAAGATCTGACTGCTGGCGTACCGAAGTCATCCTACGATCAGCAAGTACACAACTTCTATCATTTATTGAAAAAGAATGTACTTTCTTGTACATTTTTCCCCCAACAGCTGGTTTCAGAGGCTCGTATTCCTTATCATCTTCCCGATTCATATTCCCATCAGAGTCTATACTGTGTAGATATCTAACTGCTTCATTTCTTTTTTTCTGTTTCGAACATAGTAGTGCCTATGCTTTGGCAGATTGTATGCCACAAGTGATCGGTTGTTCAACTTTACTGCTCGTTTCCAACCTCCTTTTATGATTTTTTCGTTCCAAAGCCTTTTCTACATGGGCGACATCTATGCCACCGATAAACATTTTTTTGATTTTTTTTGCTGATCTTTCAAGAAAGCGATTTCCCTCTCCTGTACTCGGTTTTCGAGTTCACAGCTGCAAGAGAATTTCTTTTGAAAAACAACCGGATTTTCGGAGATCGAATACTTGCATGCACATATATCAAACAAGTTCTGAAACCATTCTTGATTAACCTCATTACCTCTTCGTTTCATTTTCTTCTTTCTTGCTGTAGCCTATTATACTTCTCTATCACGTCTTTTAACTTTGCTTCAATTCTCTGTTTGCTAAGCACTGGAAGACCAGCTTTATTCCATGTGCAAACTACATTTTTCAGCAGTTCATTTTTCAAATGAGGTGTTTTCTTGAAAAACTTACGATTAGTTTCAGCTACTTACTTTCTTCAAGTAAAAGTAGTGACTGACTATATCTGAATTAAGGGGAAGCACATTTCCCTAAAATTCCTTGAAGTTTTGCATCGACTTACTAATACTTGACCTTAATGCCATAATGACACTTAATCAAAAGCTAACGCAGGTGAGCAGCATATCTCTTCCTCAACGGTTACATTATAATAGTAATAGGCTACAAGGCTTGTGATAATGTTGCCTGTTTAACTGGGGCCATAACCAATTCGTTCATGAATACTTTCAGCAATTCAGGTTCATGGGGTTTTCTGTGCCAAGAATATCTTCAACTGAAGGATACGTAGGCTACTGCTTTCGTGTTCATGATTTTTTATGGCATCCTTTACGAGTTTTGCTGCAGTTTTAGCAATGCGCTCAGTCTCCTGAGATACATTGCTGTCTCTTTCCTGATACCATTTTTCACTTGCAATTCTACTCACACTGTCAAGGAGAATAATTTTACTCTTGCCATTTCTTTCGACTAAGCGCAATGAATTTCCATACTTTTCTTTTATTTGGGTCATCTTCAATGAATATATATTATCCCCAAGTTGGTTGGGTTTTTGAATCTTTATCCTCGGACTGACAAAACCTTGACTGGTTATTTCTGGTAGTTTCGCATACTTGTAGAGGCTCTTAACGCAGGGCCGGTTAATGAGATTGGCAGAGTGAAGTTATTCGATTGTTGTTGCCGGGGAATTATTCCATTCACTAGGTGGCGCTGAATGGAGAGCAGTCCTGAAAGTGCGTTGCTGCAGCGCACACTCCGAGAGTCAAACTTGCGCTGCATGATCTTGAGCTGGGTGCGTAACCACTGAGCTAACGGGCGAAAGTTCCTGCATCATGGAATGAAACTCTGTAACGGTGTAGCCTACAACTGTACAAGTCCATATCATCTTCCATTTTTTTTTACATGCAGCATTAAACAATGCCATTTTTTCAGTGGATGTTGGACGACCAGGTGTTGAATACTGAGCATCATTTTCAAACCTTGTTCTGCGTGGTACCTGGCTTCAGCAGCCACCAGGTCGTGTGCACTAAGCATTCGTTTCTGAACAGTTTTATCAAGTTCATCGTCTCTACTTTGGTATAAAGCAAGTGTTACGTAATATATTCCTGACGATTTTGTCCGCACCTCTTCAAATTTATTTTGATCATAGTGCCATTTATCAAACGTACAGCAATATATCTACAGTATAAACACTGCTTTTTAAAGTTGAACGACTGTTCATCTGACCGGGTCGAAACTCTCTTGCTACTGGATTGTTCATTGCTTGAGGCTGGACGTTTCTTGGATCTCGCATGGTTTCTCAAGAACTTACGACATGATGTATGGGTGTACGTAATATGGCCATTTTCTCTTTTTTCTGCAGAGTTGCGACCAGCGTTTCACAATCCAGTTTCAAAGCATGACTAATTATACTGTCCAAAAGGTGTATGGTACTATCACTATCGCAGAAATAAGCTCCAACATGACACAGTGAATCACCAGTCCGATAGCCTTGTCTACACTGTCTTGTCTAGCCTTATCTACACTTTGTACACTTGAATCACCGGTCCGATAGCCTTGTCTACAACACAAATTGCTTTTTCTTCTTAACTTGAAGCCATCTACAATGGGTCACACTACTTTACTAAGCTTTATCTGAAAAAACAAGCAAGGGAAATAAAACTGACCGCAGTAAGTAAACAATAACATAACGAAGTTATATTGAACAACGACAGTTCTACTGGTGCCCCCCTGTCTTGCTCACTTTTACCCCCTGGAACAGGTGTGGCCAATAATTCTATTTTTATTTATACCTTTTGCATCTATATCCTGCTTTTCTGTTGATAATTTATTAGTTTCTAACCTTTTGTTCACCCATTATAGGAAAGATAAGAATATAAATATTCTTATATTAAATTTTTTTCCCTAATTTCAATTTTACACCCCTGACACGTTTTTGGTCGTAACTTTTTTTCCCCAAGGTAAAAAAAATGACAAAACCCACCACTGAAAAGCTGATAAAATTGTCTTTCCAATGGTATATCATACGTCTTTATAAGAATTTTTTCTAGGTTGACCCATTTTTTGACCAAATTCTACAGGACTATAAAGTGAATTATAGAAGTCCTGCGTGCGCCCGAATTCAAAATGGCATTGGTGTTTTTTTTTTGATATGTTATACTGTATATAGACCCTTAATCACATTGACATGTCATTTAGAATTCAATTTTTAGAAGGATTGATGAATAGTGTGAAATAGGGTTGACAAAAGGCCATGATGTTCACAGAATCATTGAAAATTGGTCGGGTCAGGACCTTTCAAATTTTCAAAACCATCATGTCAGGTGTGGCACGAAGCAGCACGCCAAACAGGTACACTTGAAAAAGGTAGATCCGAACATCTCTGAACAATCTTCCTTTAGATTTGGTTTCAAAATATTTGGTTATTAAAACAACGTTGATGTGCATTCACACAAAAGGAAATGATTTCAAATATTTATACTATGAGGTCATATACCTACGTCAAGTCATGAACCGCATTGATGATCTGACACGACCGAACTGAAATATGTCCCTGACTACACAACTGCCACGTTATACAAATTTAAGTCTCCAAACTGCTGTGTTTGTCACGCACTGTTGCCATACTTGTATATTCCAATTTGCAAAGGATAAAACAAAAGCCAAATACTTTAAAATAAACATAACGTGATAATATAAATAAACACAAACGTCCAAAACTAACAGATCTGAAGCCAAGAGAAATCACAACAACAATTGGATGAAAAGTTTATCACTTGCCTGCACGATCAAAAGTCAATTGCTTTACCATGATTTTTTATACAGAACGTTGAATTCTTGATTTTACATAAATGTTTTACAAACGTTTTGGAGCAGACATTAGCAAATGGACAAAAAACGTATTCACGACAACTCACAAACATTAGAGGCCAAAGTTGGGCACAAACAGATTCATTAAAAACGTTGGAGTCAAAGATTGGTTCGTCTTGGTGAATTGTGGACGGATAATAATTCAGATACATGTTATTGTTACGTAACACAAGATAATATTCAGCTTCCAACTGAGAAACTTTCAAGTGGAATCGCTAAGGGCAGTAGTTTCTGAATTGGTATAAAACTCGTTAAACAATAACTTTATAAAATACCTTATTGTACTACATGGCAGTGTAAAATTGAAAGTAACCAGCGCACATTTCATGTTACACGACTTTCGATCCGTGCTATAACTTTTAAGGAGCCTTTTCAGTGAAACTGCTTGAAGCAGAACAACCACGATCTCTCCTCTGTACCGCCGATGAAACTCTTGCAAAACCAAAACACTCAGCTCTTCTTGGAGTACTAAGACTCCCCCGAGTCTAAGTCGTCAAAAGGCAAGTCCGATGGAGGCTTTATATCAGCAACACAATCGTATTTAGCGTCCTTGTACTTTTCATAGAGCGCTTGCTGGGGATGGTTTTCGGCTCCTTCAAACAATTCCAAGAGTCGCTTTATACAAGGCTTCACTTCTTCAAGTTTGTATTTCATATAAAACTCCATCGAATCATCCTGAAATATTGGAAAAAGGTTAAGTACAACAAAAAAACGAGTATCAAAAAACAAAAATAGAACAACTCAGCTAAGAAATCAGTAATTCTTCACTATAGACGTGAATCAGTGTAAAAGAGTGACTGTAGGGATACAACTGTTTTGCAGGAAAAGAAAACTTTCTCACAAAGTATAGGAGAATTTTCCCCAACGCTATCATTTTCCATTCCACATTGTCAAACCATGACGTTGAGTAATATTTCATTTTCTGAGAAGATGAGTTAAGAAATTGTTCTTGCAATAAAACATCAAAGACACCTAAACTTTAAAATGTTTTCTACGTCTTACCCATAACTTTGCAGACACAGTAAAACTTGCGAGACACACCGCAGAAGCTGCGATCATAGAAGGTCGATATTCGATAAAATTGAAGTCAACCAGGGCAAGCTCACAGAGATACTACGGAAACATTAAATGCAGGAATTTAATTAAATCGGTCAAACATGTCAGGGTTTCCAATATCCATGCTTGCGCTACTGGCTCGGTAAATACACGACAAAGGCACACTTGCAAGATAGAGAACTATATGCTACGTGTGGCAGAATAAGCACAAGGTAATCGACACAGATGATGCATGAGATTTCTGCCTTTGGACATTTCGTTGCGTTGCTTCATTCATTTGCGTTGCCACGTCATTATGTTACATAAACGTTACTATGAAAACTGATGGAGGCTAAGTGTGTGGGAATGAACAATGTACATAAGGTCATTTAAAAAGAATGGCTTATATGCAATGGCAAAGGTCTTGCCCATAAGGCATACCCACCCACCTGTGACAAAAAGTCTGTTCTCTTTTCAGCCTCAGCAGCTTTGAGAAATCTTTTGAGGAACTGGTTAGATGTCGGGACGGCAACATCAAAGTTTAAGACTTTCAACATCAAATGCTCCATCCGAAGCACCTGCTTCTTCGTGTAGGTATCGTCGGTGATGTAAACGAACTCACCAACGTCTGGAGGATAAATCTCTTCAAATTTTCTAAAAAACGAATAATTGTTAAATACAAAAGAACGTCACTAAATAGTTTAATGCTTTTTAACGCGATCTTATCGACCACATGCTAAGCGTAAAAATTGAATCAGGGTTTTGATGATACCAACTTATTTATTTTAAGGAAACTCGAAAGCCACACGGGAAGTATAGAAAAACGATTGTAAAACGCTGTCAACTGCAAACATAAAACACGAAAAGCCTGACAAAAGATTACTCAGGGAGTCAGCTACCAACCAACATGAGGAAGGTACCAAGCGATTAGTGATATGAATTCAAACAAAACCTTGAACTTACGCAGCAAGAAACATCGCTGCAGCTCCGACGAGTTGGAGTTTCCCTCGTAACACCGCCATGTGAGATAAAAACCTATCTATGTAGTTCACAGCCAAATGTGTGGTTTCGGTGTGGAGTTTGTATTCATCCGAGACCTCGACTAGCCAATCAACGAGTATGGATCGCATTCCAGTGGTGATGTCCTGTTGCTTTCGCATGTAGTTTCGCTTCGGCCGGTTTAATAACTGAAAGCATAATGAAAGTGTCAATTCAAGCTAGAGCTCGACCGATATATCGGTCAGCCGATATGTATCGGCCGATATCAGGTGTAGCCGATATATCGTATCGGCTATTTTTCGCCGATAAACATCGGCCAGCAAGAGCACACTCAAAACCAGCCATACATGCCTTTAGAAGAAACACAAGTTGCTCAAACGTTGCTTGCATAGCACAAACAATTGCTGTGAGAATATAATTTCCCGCCCATTCTAGTGCGCGCATCTAGAAAATGTTAATGCTGTATCCCTTAGCTTCCATTCAAGCAGGAAAAATTTCGAGTTTTACGTTGCTTCAACGATTGATGACATTTAATCAGTGTAACAAAGGTGAATTTTTCGCTAAGAATCGATGGGAGTGCGGGTGTACTTCTACACTAACCACGCACAGCTTATTTCAAGTCTTACGTCACAATGACTGGCTTTGATCTCCGAGTGATATTGATAAGACAAGATTCGTTACAAAATTAGATTATACGAGTAGGCTATCGCAGCAAGATGCAGCAAAATTTGTCAAGTTTTGGTATTACAGTAAGAAAGAAAAGGTCCAGGGAAAATTAACTTTCGTTCACATGACATGCAAAAATAAACCCAAAGAAAAAATCCTAGTGAAACTTTGCACAGAAGAAAATAGTAGCGTCATTGTAGAAGTTGCAAAAATAAAGAAAAAAATCCTGGTGAAACTTTGCACAGAACAGAAGAAAATAGTAGCGTCATTGTAGAAGTTGCAAAAATAAACCCAAAGAAAAAAGCCTAGTGAAACTTTGCACAGAAGAAAATAGTAGCGTCATTGTAGAAGTTTTCCGATTTGTGCCCAGAGCATTGTGACGCAAGAAGCCACACGACCTCTTTCGGTGGAAGTTATGCGGCGTAATTAAGCAAGCAACCACCTGCGCCGAGTCCCGGGCGGGTGGGCCGCGCCCGCCGGACATTTCAGGAATTAAAAAAAAAATTAATTCAATTATAAGTCCAAAAATTTCTGTAACCATCTGCCACCTTCTAATACTAGCCTACTTACCTTATCCGCAAGGTTTTCTCGCCATATGATAGGCCCTACTAGACCTACTAATTAAGCGATTAGTTTTCGTCAATTATTGCCATGTTACATTCATGCAACGTTAATCAACGTTGATTCGCCGTTAAACGAGCAAAAGTGTCCAGCCGCGCGGTTTGTCTCCACTCTGCCACTCGTAAGCCCAGTGCTATAAATCAAGTAAATTGCGCAAACCTGTGAGGAACTTCATTCGCAGCAAAAGTCTGACCGCAATTTCCACTGCTGTTACATCGTTTTAACATCGCCAGATGTTAAATCGGTTTAAAAACTGTAGCATTGTTCTTCAAAGGAGTAATTTTCTCTCAAACGACGTCATCAATTAACTCTGCTGCTAAAATGCTCTATTTTGTCGTCTCAACCATGACAGTTGCGTCTGTTACGTCACTGATACTAAACTGTGCACTACTGCACACGTGTTGGTTTGGCCGGATGAAACCGTTGGTTGTCATTAGTTGCAATTCAGCTCCTTCGTTATATAACTGTTTTAATTGTAGATTCAATGTAAGCTCGGTTCAATAGCGCAGTTTATCGCTAGATATTTGCAATTTATGGTAGTAGGAACTAGGAAGCCTAGATCTTGGACCTTGGTGGTAGGAAAACAACAGTGGAGTTCTACATTATTATTGGTGATCACGACGTGACGTGCAGTATGTGTTTGCCCGCCCAGCTATTTTGAAAACTCGGCGCCTATGACAGCAACCAATGCATAAACTTTCTTGGACTGGTTTGTTGCTTAATAACCTTGTTGGTAACAAATTTTTCGTAGTTGATATATATCGGCCGATATATATCGGTATCGGCCTAAAAATTTCATAAATATCGGTATCGGCCTGAAAAAGTGATATCGGTCGAGCTCTAATTCAAGCAGAGGAAACAGAATTTTCCCATTAAAGCTTGAAGACTTCGTTTTAATTACACAGGTGGGAAGTTGGGAACACAAAGTGTGAAAACACAATACACCAAACAGCTGGAGACAAAGACGAGACAACAAACTAGGCATTGTTTTCAGCGAGAGTAATTATGCAATCTCCCCACACGCCACAACATTTATTTAATCACCTTTTTCCGTGCTGTAGTGCTGAGACAGTTTTCCAAGAAAAAATTACTTAATCTAAAGAAACATCCCTTCGATGGACCTACATTTGTGCAAAGCAATTGTTCAAGCAAAGAAAGATACTTTACTTATTAATACTTAAGTAACGACGGAAATGTCGAAAAAGCATAATATAGCTTTCCGTTTTGGTAATATGCTTTCACAACACGCATGCAGTTTGCATCAAAATAATCGTGTGTCGATAAATTAAATCACAGCTATCCTATAGGTTGGACCTAGTTTGTATTGTATATCAGAGACAGTCATCGCAGATAAAAAATAGATTTACCTCAGCTTCCCTTAAATGTTCAAATATTTCAACTGCATACTCTGAAAGGCCGTATATACCAGCGTCTGTATCAATGTTGAATATATTTAAACGTTCTTCCTCTGAACAATCCAACATCATCGGAGAATCTACAGAAGAGAAATTGAATTCAACTTTAGTCATCAAAGCATGAACAAGGAACTTGAAAAAAAATGTAAAATGCTGCACTGAAATTTAACATGTTCCATTGTTTCTGTGGAAAGTCTGCACGCTAAAAGACCAGTTGTTGAAACAAGAGCAATATCATGAAGGTATTGTACAATTTTTTCACATCGACTGACAATATTTAAAACAAATTGAAAACAGGATAGGCTATTATGCAGAAAGGTATGTATTTCTTAAGCAGTGAACTTTGAACCAAGTAAGATTTCAACTGTCTCTACATTAATGTCCAACACTTATCGTGCAGGCCTCGAAATTCACGGCGGACACCAGCATGTGATGTCCGCGGGAAGTACCATCTAGATCGGTCATATTTGTCCGCCGAGAAATAACGCAGGAACTAGCGATACAAATCGTCATCGCATAGCACGAACAATTGTTGTGAGAATATAATTTTCCACGCATTCAAGCACGCATCTAGAGAATATGAATACTGTATCCCTCAACTTCTATTCGAGCAGGAAAACTTTCGATTTTTACGTTGCTTCAACGATTGATGAGATTGAATCAGCGTAACAAAGAGCATTGTGACGCAAGAAGCCACACGACCTCGTTCGGTGGAAGTTAATCAGTTATGCAGCGTATTTAGCAGCTACACGGCGCTTTGACTCTTCAAGCGCACGTCGTTGGTCTGATATAAGCCTTTCAGAGTGACTTCGCTGAAATTTTAAAACGCCTTCTAAAACGCCTTCTAAACCGTAGCTATAGTTCTCAAATGGCGAAGATTTATCAAGATACAGTAGAATTCGCCTATAACGGCACTTCTAGGGGATTGCAAAAACTGACGTTATAGCCGAATTGACGTTATAGACGAACTACCGCAAACTATTCCAAAACTGTCTTTTGATTGAAGAAAAAGGTGTATAATCCAGTCAGGTTTACTGTGTACCACCAAACTGACAAAAGTCACGCAGAAAATACAGTAAACAAAGAAATTGTTTAAAACAAATAACCTACAGCGAAAGGTACAGGAAATTTGTGCAATATGGCTCGTTACATAGTTTATACAGTTACTGAACGTTCAACTGTTGCTTTGAGTTTAAAGGTCAGCTGCTGTAGAGCTGCTTTTTACACGTGATAGTTTTTCACGCGGGAAAAAAGTTAATTCAGTTAATTAAAGTCCTTGCTGCGAACGACGTAGCAAAATAAAGGAAGACATTCTGCAAGCAGCAGCGCTAACTGGATTAAAAGACTGACCGTTCGTGGTGAAGGTGATGGCTTGAAGTGACGTTATAAACGAACAAAAGACGTCTGGGGACCAATAAAGGGCGCTGTTATATGCGAATTGACGTTATAGGCGATGATGTTGTAGCCGAACTACAATGTACGTAAAAGATAGGAATTCTGCCGGGACCGAGCGAAATGTGACGTAATAGGCGAATTCTACTGTAAAATGATTAAGTATGACGATTGACGCTAAAACTGGTGTGTCCGCCGTGAGACTTAATTTGTCCGCCGAGATAGCTGCTCAGACCGGACACGTTTGTCCGCGTCAACAAAAACGAATTTCGAGGCCTGTCGTGTCTTCAAATTTCATTTAAGCTTTTTGCATAATCTCATTTTATAAAACAGGAGTCTCCTGTGAATGAAGGTACAAATTTTGCTATTGAAATAGGGTTCGAACCAGAGAGGTAATTGTACCTGCAGATCGTAAAGAGACATCTTTCGAAGAAAGCTTGCTGAGTGGAACACGAACAACAGGAAGAGCAGTCAAGGCTGGATGCAGTTCTGATGAAGTGGTCGAAGACACAGATTTGACATCTTTTTTTGTAGCTTCATCAAATATCTAAATAATTGCACAACAAAATAGATAAATTTTGTCAGTGGTGTATCAGCGAAAAACTCATAAAGCATTGCACTGCCACACCACTGCAAATATACATACAATGACATTTTTAAAATGTATTTTAAAGAAAGAGATGTACTTTCCTTTTAAAATAAGCTATTGTAATAGTCAGTAATTGAAAACGATTATCATAGGCCATAGCAATCACACTATGTACCGGTACAGACATTTAAAATGGATGCGTGTCACTGGTGAGTGCTCACTGTTCAGCCCATTGCTGACAGTAAATTTAGCTAACCGGCTACATTTACATGAGTGATGTTATTGCATAAACTAGTAGAATGTATTTAGTATTTCAGTCAATGCACCATGCCTAGAAAAAAGATGATAACTTACTTTAAAAGGTTTTCCTGCAGTGGTTGGTTTGACTGATGCAGTGCCTTTTTGTGCATTGAAAAATCCTTCTGTCGTGGCATTCTATAAAAAGCAGCACATACAAAAGTTTTCTTTCTAAGGTTACACATTTTAGTTTAGTACAAAGTACTGACATAGCTTTACTTATAGTTCGCTTCGTTTGAGATCTGTTTATAAACTAAATAAAATAGATTTGCATAGTATACTGGCATCTGTGCTCTATATTCCAATATTCGTTCTCGCCAATCTGTCTTCATTGTGGTTTCAGCAAAAGAAATTGTAGTGAAGTTACAAACAGTTTAAATGAAAGATCCGGATGCTCTTTCGTCCAGGTTTGTATATGAAGAGAAACTAGACTAAAAGCAAATATACCTGTTTGGCGGCGCGGAACGGTTGAACACGGCCAGTGTTTTCATTAACTGGACCCAGGACAGATCTTCCAACTGCATATTTCTCCTTATTTGGTGCAATGTCACCACTAAATGGCTTTGGACCAGACTCATTAGTCAAGTTGGATTGCATAGAAGTTGCATTTGCTGCCATTTTTCATAAAACTTAAAAATAATAACCTGAAAATAATATATATGACATCATTTAAAACAATTCAGTATGTTAGATCTAAGCCATTTAGTTATCAAGAGTATAGTTATATAGCCTACCATATAACAGAACCATAACTGAGGCTACAATCCTCATCACTTGAGTATGGAGGATGTGATAACAGAATTTCATACATGTTTATTATTCACCCCTATAGCTCATTTCGTCATGCACTCAACTTTGTTCAAGAAACGAGGGAGCACGTCTTTTAGGTGCAAACATTTAGGCGCCGGTCAAATAGGCATGCACAGTTAGTGTTGGGCAATATTGGAAAAAAAAAAAAACGATACAATATTTGAAAAAATACTCGATATTTCGATACTTTTCGATATTTTTGTTCTAATTGAGAAAAGAGTTCCTCAGTCTTCGAAATTAGCATCGGCAATTGCCGAGGTGATTGCCGACGCAGATGCATGACTGGCGCATTAGCGTCGGCAATAAAATTGCCGAGGCCACACGAGCATCGAGCGCTAATAAGGTGAGGGTTAGACAATTAGACATTCCTCCCAGTCGTTATGCCAGTCATAGATTTGCTCCGTAGCCAACACCCTGATGGAGTTCTGCGAAAGAGGCGTGTGGACGGGTATCACAGGGCTCCCGAAAGCCGCAAAACGTGGACGCTTCATTGCGAACGACGAAGACAGTTTAGATTTACAGCCAACGATGAGCCTCTTGATGTGTCCGATTCCAGTGATGACTGATGACACGACAACCTCATCCTCCGATACAGCATCTGATGATTCCGATTTTGACAGCTAGTTCTTCATCAAGCAGACTTTGTGTTGCTCGCAGTATCCCAATTGTGCCCAAATTATGTTAGTGTACACGTAAATCGAGGCAATCTTCTCGCAGGCAGCTATTAATTTGTTACAGGTACTTGGTTGAGCAATTAACGTTATTTTATGATAATTCAACATCGCTAGATGTCGAATTAATGTAAAACAAACGCAAATTTCTTATTGGGCATTGTTGTTACACAATAAGCCGGGAAAATTAAATCGACTTGTGCTGACTCGAACGTTGAATCAACCCAAGATTAACTTACTTTTCCTCTCCGTGAGTTATTCAACGTGAATTTCCGCAACAGCGTGCGTATCGCGTTGCTCGCTTTATCGCTACTTTTGGTATTATTACATCACAACAAATCAACAGTGCGATCGTGATAGACTACTGTACCGTACTCTAGTATATTTTTCGATTCTCGTTTTACATGCTTTGGTACAATTTTTTTTCGTAATAAACGTTCACAGCAATTGCCGAGGCAATTTCAACTTTTGCCGTTTGGCCTCGGCAACGTTTTTGTAGAGGTTTGCAATTACGAGTTAGGGCTGTAATAGTTAAAATATCGAACGATATTGAAAAGATATCGTATCGTAAATTCGATATATCGCCCAACACTACGCACGCTGTGGCGTCAGGATACCGTATTTAGCTGCAGTCTGCGGAGCACTGTGACACTCGGTCATTTAGGTGCTCTGCCTAATAAGGGTGCAACCTAGTTCGTACCTTGAACCATTTGTACAGTCAGTTCGTACCCTGAAAAGATCGAGAGAAAAAAATTTAAAAAAGCCGAAGTCGCTGATTGGAGTTTCCCCAAACAATTTGAAACAAACTCGAGGGTAAGGGTTAGCGGAAACTGCGGTTAGTGGAAACTGCGGTTAGTGGAAACTGCGATCAGCGAGGGTTAGAGTATAGATTACTCTATGGTTAGAGTTAGGGTAAGCGGAAACTGCGGAAAGATGTTTGCGGAAACTGCGATCAGCGAGGGTTGGAGCATAGATTACTCTATGGTTAGGGTAAAGGTTAGCAGAAACTGCAGAAAAATGTTTGCGGAAACTGCGATCAGCGAGGGTTAGAGCATAGGTTAGAGCAGGGACGGGCAACATACGGCCCGCGGGCCGGATCCGGCCCGCGACGGGATTTTGAGCGGCCCGCAGACAGTTTCCGGTCTTTAGATGATAATGGCCCGCGGCCACACTCTGCCGCAATACCCCACTGCTTGCTTACTACGTCAAATAATAGTGACAGTTATTATTATTCTTTATGTTTTTTGATTCTTTGTTTTCGGTATTTAGTCGAGTGACAAGCATGTCATGTTCTGTCATAAACGGGCTCTTCCATTCCTTTTCTTTGTCTTTTGTAAGAATTGAACACCAGACTTCAAGGGAAGGGCACTTTTGCTCACGAAATGTACTCAACATACAATGAAGGCATTCAGGGTGAAGCTAAAACTGTTTATCGCCAGCTCAATGAGAATATCACAATGCACTATCCAACACTCGAAACTATGGCACCCCAGATGATGACAATTGAGAAGTACACCAATATGACATCTGCACTAGGCAATGAATTTGGTCGTCGTTTTGCAGACTTTCAGAAACTTTCTGCTGAGTTTGATATCTTGTCATCACCCTTTGCACCTGAGTTTGAAAAGGTGCCGGATGCCGTACAGCTGGAATTGATTGATTTGCAATGTGACTCTACCCTGAAAGAGATATCCCAATCTAACGGCATTGATAAATTTTATGCGTCACTGAATGAGTCCAAGCTTGCCAACCTGAGAAAGATGGCCATGAAACTACTTGCTTTGTTCGGGTCTACATACATTTGCGAGCAAACATTTTCGACCAGGAACAGAGACAAAGCTGCGATCCAATCTCACTGATGTTCACGTGCAGTCTTTACTGAGGGTTTCTATGTCCGACATGCAGCCAGAGAACGGTAAATTTGATCGACCACAGATGTCTCATTGACTTCAGCAGCTATTGAAGTACATTACGTTAATTGTTAATAAATTCATTAAATATATACTGTTTTTGGTCTCTATGCTTTAAACTTAAAGTTTACATTACATTAAATACGATTTATTCCTTGTCTAGGTAGATAAATACGCGATTAATGTAGCGATTCATAAATCCGGCCCGCCAAGTACTTCATTTTCCCATATCAGGCCCGCCGACTGGAGAAGTTGCCCGCCCCTGGGTTAGAGCATAGATACTCTATGGTTAGAATTAGAGTAAGGGTTAACAGAAACTGCGGAAAAATGTTTGCGGAAACTACGATCAGCGAGGGTTAGAGCATAGATTACTCTATGGTTAGAGTTAGCAGAAACTGCGGAAAAATGTTTGCGGAAACTGCGATCAGCGGACTTCGGTTTTGAGCTATTTTTTCTCTCGATCTTTTCAGGGGGAAAATTTTAAAATGATTGCGGAAACTGCGATCAGCGACTTTTATTAATCTTTTTTCTCGATCTTTTCAAGGTACAAACTGACGGTCCGAACTGTTCATGGTACGAACTAGGTTGCATCCGCCTAATAAAGTCTGAAGATTAGATCAGCTTGGCAGGTAGAGCAATGCTTTTCACAAAATTTTATATTGAACAGAAAAATATGTCATGGCTTCTGTGAGTGAAGCTGCTTAAACTGAAGTTATAACCTTGAAGATTTCACATCATGATCAATATTTAAAACGATTTGAACAGATATGATAAATGGAAAGCAATTCTGGAGCTTAGTATCCTGCCTTAAATGACATATGTGCACTTGGTACGGTACACTTTCTCAAACACATGGCTAAACTCAAATCATGCCAAGTGACAACAGAAAGAATTATGTCTGTCAGAGAAACTAGTGGGTTAGCCAAACAGAAACTCAATCTAAAAATAAAACAGTCAAAAGCTGCTCACCATTATCACAGCTCACAACTTTTAGTACCTTATAGCAAAGCCAGCTTTGATAGGTTAAGTCACAGACCACTTCAAAAAATAATAATAAACTTCAATGCGAAACTGCAGCGCACCTGTAATAAAAGCACTTGAAAAAAGATTCACTTTTCAAAGTCACTGTAGTTCCAAACTTCAACGTTATCAGCATTCTTTGAACCGTTGATTAAATTTCTGTATTTTTTGCTTTTTAAGCAATGTAGTGCATTCCAATCTTCCTTCGGGTCAGCACTGAATAGCGAACACAAAATTTAATTTTCTGGAAGCAAAGTACCTTTCTGCTGCCACGCTGATCATAAGCTGAAGCAAGCTTTTCAACTAGAAACCAAATAACAACAGAAGACCAACAAGTAACCGGGACAACGTGAAAGTCTTGTATTTCACCGCGTCCTACTGGAAATAACTTAATGATTCGCCATTGTCGTACTCAATGTTTGAAGAAAGTCAAAGAGAAAACGTTTCCTCAAGGAAGCAAAGGAATCCAATTTTGAATTATTTCTTTTAAATAAGCCGCGATGACGTTGACCAATAGCATTTCAGAACTTAGTCACGTGCTTTTACACGAAACAATCTAAGATGTTTTCAAAAATGCAAAAAGAGATGCGAACCAAGTGCAACGAGAGAATAGAAATCAAAATGTAGGTTATTGATTTTTTTATGAAAGTATGTGAAAAAAACAAAGTATGTGAAAAAAACAAATCAAATTTAAATAGCGTAATTGCACCATCAATATGTTTTTACTTCAAAAGCTCAAATATTGGTTGTTACAACGAAGTGCAAGGCGTTAGGGACAGAATTGCGTTTTTGTTTAGATCGTGTTGGTGTTTCTACTAGAGTTGGTGGGTAAGTAAATTTGCTCTCAATTTTTTTTTATAATTTAAATACAAAGGTGGCAATGCACTTGAGTAACAACTCAAGTGAATACTTGACTAGTGGACGGTAAGATCGTTTCGTTGTCTCGCTGCATAGCCGAGTGGTGAGAGCCCTGAAACAGCAATCGAAAGGGCGCCTTTTCGACACCACTCAAGAGCATGCGACTGTGTCTCTGGCAGGATAAAAGCATGCATGAACGTGGACACAAAGATAGGCTTCCTTGCCTTCCCGTCCACTTAATCTAAATCTTCAACCACCGGGTGTAAGCCTGGATACGACAAACAAAAAACAAGCTGCCAACACAGAATTTGATCAAACTGCCCATTTGCATTTTATTTCACACTTGTAGTGTTTTTTTTTTATAAATAGTCATATTGACTTGAGTGAATGATTGGGTTTGGGTGATAGTAGCCTATGATCTTCTACGATAATCCCAGGAACTTTTAGATGTAGCCTATAGAAGGCTATCATGAAAATGGAGGTGGTTCTTCTAAAGAGTAGGAGCTAAGATGCCTTCCTACAATCCCTCCTTAGCTCACTTTAATGCCACAAATAACTGCAGTAGCAATCCTTTATTTTTTGATTTATTTGAGTCTGTGAGGATAAAAACCTGGCTTGTTTCGCACGCTTAGGGACTTCTATATAGTTAAGCAGGCCTATATACTCGAAAATTTGAAGCACAAATGCCTGGGAAGGTAGGCTATCCTGTCATCCTCTGGCTTGTTAATGTAGGCCTAAAATACTAAAATTTCGACACAAAGAGGTAGGCTAGCCTACGAGGCTTCTTTAAACGTAGGCCTAATGGTCTTTAGCAAGCGGCAGAAGCGATTGAGGAGTGAAAACACCACTCGTCCGTAGGCAGGCCAAATCTTTGAAAACAAACGCTAGATAACGAAAAAACAACGTTGGTAGGTCCAGTCGGGTACGCAAAGGGGCATCAAAAAGTTATAAAGGTTAAAAAGGCTGAAGCAACACCCAATGGCTCTCAACTCACACATAGGCCTACTTAGCATTTGTTAGTTCATCGATTTCTACACTAGACCTGTCATCGTTACCGCTGCGAACAAGTTTTTCTCTGAGTAGGCGATCAAAATAAGATCCTTCAGGTTTGGCCAAATCGCTCGCCGCCATCAAGCTACACTTTTTAAACTTGGCTACAAAATTGGCCATTTTTAGTTTTTTAAATGCCAAAAATCAAAGGTGGGCATCCGCTACTTTAAAAGTAGCGCGCTACCTGCTACTGGGGCTAAAGTAGTGCGCGCTACCGCGATTTCTCCCGCTCCTTTTGTCTTAAAACTGATACAGAAAGTACTTTATTCTGACGTCAAAATGACCTTGAAAACGAATGATATCATTTGTTTAGCCTACACTGCTATTTTAACGTCGTAATAAAACACGCACTAGGTGAAATTTAGTGTTAGCCTATGCATCTTTCAAACACGAGCATTTAGAAATGCGAGTCGCTGAGTCCTTCCGCTTGAGCTTCAGCTAGGGATGGTAGAAGTAGTCCACTGTCCGTAGCTTCAGCGTGTCTTTTCCAGCTGAGAAAGGTCTTTCCACAGCAGCACTCGAAGGAATGGGGTGTTGTATTTAATGAAAAGACGTTTTAAATCGTCATTTGGAAAGCTCAAGGCTGTCTAAAAAAAGGCCTCCACAATTAACTTGTCTTTCCGTACCGACGTATAATGCGATGACACCAATACACCAAAATTCATCCTCGGAGTCGTGATTGGTTTGTTTGTTTTATTATCTTTACCCTGCATTGCAGGAAAGCGGACTTGAGCGCTATGCATCGGTGTACGCCTTCCGACGTACACCTGACCCACGCTGCAGCCGACTGCAATGTCTGTTTCCGGTTGTCTACTCTACTTATGACTGAAATTTGGTACTACCCTTTACTCGAAATCGATCACTGGGTAGAGGCAATTATCGTAAAGTTTCTTGCCCAGAGAAACAACAGCAAGTGCGGGTGGCTGGAGTCGAACATGCAGGCTCTCGACTGCGAGCCCAACGCGCTAACCACTCGGCCACTGCTGCCGACTATTATTGCTGCTGCCGAGTATTGGACTAGGGATGGGCAATTTTAGAACGGTGGGTTCGAATCGAATCCTAAACTATTTGAATAATTGGAATCTAAAAATAGGATTCGGTATGATAGCTTATCTCTTTTTTTCACGTCACATTTACGTTATTTATCATTTATGCACTAAACCAGCTCAGTGGCCGAGTGGTTTCGCCTTTGGCTCTGGTAGATCTGAGATCGAAATCAGGTCGGGTCAGACCGAAGATTTTAAAAACGGTACCGATTGTGTTCTTTCTTGCATAACGCAGTGAGCAATGTGATGACATCGTAAACTTGATATAAAACTAAAAATGAGCCCTGTCGCTAAAAGACCTTAGCAGTTGCAGAGCGACAATAAACAAAACCACACAGAAAGCATATTAACCGTTTTGACGTCTGCAGACGTTAAATCAATGAAAAAAATTGGTTGATTTGCTGTCTGGGAATAACATTGTTCACTGATGGACTGCGTGCGAGCAGCGCAATAAATAAGTTATATAACAAAGTTTGCCTAATTTTAAACGAAACCGCAGTAAAAGAGCGAGTTTTCTCAATACCAAACATTCAAATATCTCAGCGAGGAATTAGCAACAAGAAAACATAGAGACTTAGCTTTATTTCCAAAAAATGCCGAAGAAAACATGGCCTTATCCTTTTTCTATGCCACCGAACAGCACCATTTTACAGGTAAATTCATACCCACATTTTTGCTGAAAATGCTCTCAGAATGCACCGAATTCAAAGTAATTTTTCAAAAATTTCTGGGGGAGGCCCCCCAGACCACCCGCTGCTGGGTGTCGTCTTAGGTGAACACGTCGTCGGGCTTCGTCTGCCGCCGTCAACCCCTCCTTTTAAAATTCCTGGCTACGCACAGGTATCATGTTAATTCCATTTTGTGTTATTGTGATTTATGGTTATTTGAATTTGCGTCACCTACTTTAATTTGTCGATACCGGGCCGTAAGGGGCCCACATGTTACTTCTTGCCCAGGGGCCCACAAAACCTTAAGGCCACCACTGACAGGACGTATACCTGGGTTTCATGCAAAAGTGCGATTTGCCATTGATAGGCCTATATAATACATATTGTATTTACACACTAGGCTATAGGCTATGACCTATGATTCATTGCGAGACCTTAGGCTAATAGCTAAAAAGAATATATCCTCATCGAAATGCTATTGTGCAAGATGCTATGAAAATATTAACTTTGAGTCGCGCACTCAATACCCGTATTTTTGCAAGTTTATATGGTGAAATGTAATGAGAGTTCAGTTTAATTCCCTTTTACTGCATTGTGAAGTAAGATGGCTCTTAAAAACAAAACTTTAAAAATGCCATTAACGCTGAAGAATGAAGTCGTGGTTTTTCCAACGGAAAAAATACCAAACTTGGTCCATCATTTCTGCAATGACATCTGACTTTCAAAATTATGCTACTGTATTTGTGAAATTTGCTTGAAAAATGCAAAGAACTTAATTTATCCATCTAAGGAAAAAGCACCAATGTTTTTACACTGAAATCAAAAACTTAAAGCGTTCGTTAAACATTTAAAAATCTAGAAAGAAGAAGTTGAAAATGATTCATTAGAAATTTTTTCATCTACTGTGGAGTTTTTGACTAACAGTGATGTGGAACCAAATGTTTAAGCCGGTGGTTTTATCGACCACTTGTAAAATCTGTTGAAACAGTTTTAAAAGTATTTTCTTCCAGAACTAAACAATGCCAATTTAGATTGGATCCAAAACCTATGTGTAATACAAAAACAAAATACCGAGCACCTCTCTTCTAAATCTCACTTATTTCAGGAATAACATGCTGATCTATTTTCTGACTCTACGTTGCGGTTTGAATTTTCTGGAAAAAGTTTCACACTTTTTAGCTGGTTAAAGCGCAATATCTATAGGCCTAATTATCTCACTCAGCAGTGACTGCACTCCTGCCGTTTGTGTTCACGCGTCTGTGCGAGTCAACGTTATCAAATTTGACAACAATCGCAAAAAAATTCCGTTCCAGACTGGGCAAGATTGAAACCGCCTTGAGACCAGCAGTAACAAACATTGAGCAACGACTAGATTTGCTTTGCAGCAGAAAGCAGTTGCACTCATATCACACTGCGTAAATGTGTTTTCGGTTGTGTTTTGTTTCCAATAGGCTACGTGTAAAGTAGCAGGTTTCGAGTATCGGTAGCTTGATGCTACTCTAGTTTCGTTCGAATTAAGCCTTTTAATAAATATCAACAAATGTATATTTCGCTCTGTTTATCATGTCAACTGCAAAGGGTCGCGAAAATTTTTAGGAGATTAAAAGGGGTCGCGAGCAAAAAAGTTTGGGAAGTCCTGTACTAGGCTATAGGGGAGACTCAGGTAAGTTGGCCCAATAGGCAAGTTGGCCCACTCGAAATAATTTTTTAACTACTATAGTTATGGTTACGTATCGTACGCATACTGAGAAAGTGCTGTTGAAACTACCTTATCACCAGGTTGGGAGGCTCTAGCAAGCAGTATAAACATGTGAGCACGATTTTTGTATGAAAAATTATGATTTTTAAAATTTTTGGAGTTTAGAATTTTTTAGATGTCGAGTGAGTTTTTTCTTACTATATAAGAAAGGTTATTATTTAGTGAGTGCAGCGCTAGAGTGGTTATTAAGGCTCACTTTGACGGTGAAATCGTTGTTAAAAGCTCAATAGTTTGACATAAATTTTAGTTTTTACAATATGGTTGCCATGCAGGGAAGTTGGCCCATTTCGTGGGTGGGTACGTTGGCCACCATGGCCAACTTGCCTTCATGAGGTATTACATAGAATGATATTAATTGACTAATTAATACGATGACTTATTTTTGCAAGATTGAAGTAGCCAATCATCAAGTATCCAAAGTAAGTAAATTGCGGCTTTACATCGGCTTTGAACGATCAATAACAATAATAGGCTACACTTCCTAACATCGTTTTTATGCCACAAATTGCGACAACTTATTCCTAACCCATATGGTAATAATAGAATAATGGTAAGTAATCAAGAAAACCAATCCCAGAAATGTGTATCAACCACTTCTCAAGCGACGGTCTAAAACATACCTCGTTTCGGAGACATTAAGAAATGTTCCGATATTGGTACCCATGCAAAAATGGAGTTTGTAGCCTATTGCAAACAAAGTCCTACCTATCAGTATCGTTAAGGTAACCAGATCGTTAGGAATAAAGGCATGCCGTTCCAACTACATGATGTTTGATACAACCTTTGTTATTTTCGAAAGCTTATTTGGTGTACTGTAGGCTACTCATGTAAAAAAAGTTTAATGAGGTAAAATACAGCATTATAGCCTAGTAGATTATATTATAAACCATACATGAATGCACACATATTTGTTTGTTTATTTGTTTTGTTTGTTTATCTTTATCCTGCATTGCGGGAAAGCGGACTTGAGCGCTATGCATCGGTGTACGCCTTCCGACGTACACCTGACCCACGCTGCAGCCGACGACAATGTCTGTTTCCGGTTGTCTACTCTGCTTATGACTTTAATTTGGAACTACCCATTACTCGAAATCGATCACTGGGTTATGGGTTAATCACATAGAATAAATTATGTAGGCTACGGTATGTATGCCTCTATAAAACCAAGAAATAATTAGAAAGAAAATAAAATTAGGGAGAAAGAGAACTTTTCTACTGTTTAATATACCGTAGATGGACATGTTGCTCACGTGGCCAACTTACCTTTCTTGGTGGGCCAAATTACCCGCACAGGAAGGCAAGATGGTCCATTTTATTTTTTTCGGAAAACTTGAAAAATTATATACCTAAGAATGCTTGTTTGATGCAAGAATATGTCCACTTCTGGAGTGATGAATTCTCTACTCTTCATTAGCATTCGCTTTAACATATGTTTTGTTATTAGCTCACAAATTCAATTTTTCATTTTGCTGGGCCAACTTACCCGAGTCTCCCCTACTGTTAATTTAATTTGTTAAAGTCAATATATGTAGCCTATATAATCTGTCTGGTCAAAACAGCTGCCGCAGTCATAGGTGCGATAATCCAACAGTGCAACAATCATTGGTGAGATATAATAATTTGGTTCACTGACACTTCAAGACCAAAATTAATCTGCATTTGTTTTACGTGACACCCTAGATAGCAAACACCGTCTATTTTATATTGTTTCAATGTTTGCAGATGGTCAATCAATATGAAAACCGTTGTCTGTTGATTGGTTTTACTTCGTTTGAATAGCTGTTTTAGATCAATGAGAGCAAAATAAAATCTTGTTGGTGAATGTCACGCTGTTGATCGCAGGGGAACAGCCACTGCATCGCGTGAGTCTTCACATTGTTAGTTTCCACTGCATAGTTAACAACTTGATATTAGATTGAGACAACGTTTAAAACACAGCACAGCATTTATTTCACGTTTCAATAAACATAATTTGTGCTTTAAACAATACTTTGACTTCATTTAAATCATTTTCTTTATCAAAAATATTCTAAACTATTCTAATAGTACAAATGCAAGTGGGAAAAATAGTTTCAAATACCAACAGAGCGGAGAAACATTGGCCTGTGGATGCCGGAGACCAAATATGGCCTACCAGCACGGTAGTTTCGAAGGCTATTTAACTACTTCTTGGCAGCCATGGCCGCCGGGAGCTTCGAGGCATGCAGTGACAACTTCTTTTATCTGGGTGATCAAATCATAATAATAACGTGTGTTTTTATATACCATTGTGCTACTCCGGAATGGCCCGTTTCGGTGAGTCCGATTCGGTGAGTCCGATCCCTTAACGGGCGATTTTTTCAATTTTTTTTTTAAATTATTGGGTACCGTAGCCTAATTATCATTGCCGTTTTAGGGTTAGGGGTTTGGGGTTAGGGGTTAGAGGTTAGGAACTCACCGAATCGGACTCACCGAATAGTAGCAGACCCGTGCTACTCAGCGCTTCACAAAGCAGATAGGGCAAGATGTTTGGGAAATCCTGCTCCCAACCCTGGTACTAATTATTCAAACGAGAACTGTAAGAAATCAATGTCATTTAAATTGCATGCAATATTAAACATGTTACCTACAAACAATGCTCAAGTTGTCAACCTCCTAGTGGTGAGCCCTGGTAATTGATTCTTGTAATCAAGCGAATGACAACAAATCGAGACAGCAATTGTAGCTCACAGAGCTCCATGCAACTCCATCCTGTACAGAGTGATGCCGACCCAGAGCATGCGCCCTTCATGTCAAATAGCTATTCAGGGCGGGCAACTTCAGTTGTCGTATGGGAAGGCATCACCTTGCTGCAGTTGAACGTGGAAGGCCTGACCAAGTCTAAAATCGACATCTTAGAACAACTAGTGAAGGCCAACCAAGTAACGGCTATTCTTCTACAGGAGACACACGCCACCAACAGTGCTGTTCTGAAAATTCACGGATACGCATTGGCTGCACAAACTTGTACCACCATCCACGGTATTGCCACTTTTGTAAAAGATTCTATAAAATGGAAACCAGTGTCCTCCTCCCACCCTGGGGATTGTGTGACTCACCAGCCTGTGTTTGTGGTGACTGTCAAACAGCACAGCACATCATTAATCACTGTACACTGTCCAGTGTTTCGACCTGCAGAACTTGTGGATCTCATAGACCCTGATATGAAGACATTACTCTGGTTACAACAATTAGGAGATGTTGCCTGAACTGCTGCCTCATCAGCAAGAATGCCCAGTAAACCTTAGTTACAACTTTAGAATTATTGAGTAAAATACCTCACAAAAACATGGTAGTAAACATGCTGTCATGAATGTACAAAAAAGACACCATCACAACCAATTAAATCATTGCAGTGAATTGATGTTTAATAATGATGAACTTGTTTCATGTGGCTATTCAACGTGTCATCCTCAGTAAACTTTTCACCACACAATTTACAGCCATAAGGTTCACTATCTCCATGTATCTGCATATGTCGCTCCAAGTTACTTAATAATGTAAACGTCCGTTCACAAATATCACATACAAATAATTCCTCTTTTTTTTCAGATTCAAGTTTGCCCTTAGTGGATAAACCTTTAACAGTTCGCTTTTTAGAAGATTTTGTGTGTCTATTCATATGATATTTGAGATATTCATTTCTATAGAATGACCTATAACAAACTGGGCATTTGAATCTTTTTTCCCCAGTGTGACTACGATAGTGTCGTTGCAAATTGCCTCTTGATGTATAACTGCTTGAACACAAATCGCAGTGATACCTTCCATCTTCACTGGCAGATATATCATTGCCAAAAAATGTTTTATAGTTTGTTTTAAGAAGAATTCCAGGTTGCATCTCTGTGTCAGAAGATGATCTACGAGCTTGTACTTCATTTTTTTCAAAAATTTCTTCTGTAAGTGATTCTTCATCAAATTCATTCACATCTACATGAACTGTATAAACAGGAATCTCCTTAGATTTACGACTGTTTTTCTCTCGCCGAGATTCAACTTTCTGTTTATGTTTGTTTCGTTTGGCTTTTTTGACTTTATGACTATTTCGTTTGGCTTTTTTGACTTTATGACTATCAGTAAATAATCGTGTCATTGGGGATTCTGATACACCATTTTTGTTGCATCTTGCTTCATGAAAAGGATTTTCTTGCAATGGATTAGAGCATGAAGCAACGAAATCATTTTTGTCTTGACAAAAACAGTTAATTTTAGATTCCAATCTTGCAATCCCAGCATTCATGTCTTTCCTGGTCATTCGTAACTCATTTAGTATCAATAATGCAAGAGTTTCATTTGAAAAAACTCCGTGTTCTAATTGTTCAACATCCATTATTTTTCAAATGTATTGTAAGAACAACAAACTATTGAACAGAAATTTACCAGATGTGCTCAATGCTCATACGCTACAAAATCTGCAAAAAAATTACAAACACAATATTTCAATGTTGGGTAATACTACTTAATTGCTAATCTATTGTCATATCCGTCAATAAATTTAAAATAGCTATTGCAAGACAAATCATAAAATGATTAAGGTCACATAGATCTTCCTTACTATTGCATGACATGTCAGATTGTACTTGATTAGCTTTGAGTGAGAGCATGACATGCCTCAATCTCATGAACAGGGCTGTGTTAATTGCCTCCCCCCCCCCCCCCCGGCTTATTTGAATCCACTCATTTAAGATAAACAAGCTGTTACAGAAGCTCAATATTCAATAGTGTAAATCATGCAAGGCCGTATTTAATGCTTCCCAATCCTCGCCAAGGGCCCCATTCATATTTAGCTCGTATAATGATTCTCCTAAGCACGAATTTTATTCCTGAAACACGAAATTTTTTTCATCACCCACTCCTTAATTCTGAAGATATATTTTTTTGGTGGTAATCCACTTCTAGCTACTTGCGTCTACCTTACAAAACAATTTATTTCAGGCGAAAACTCCATCAACTTCGGAAATACGGAAGAAGATAGGGAATTTGGAGCAGGATTTTCGTGAAAGCGGAAAATTCCCTAATGCATAAATTATGCACAATTGAATTGGGGAATTCGTGGATACAACAAATCTTTCAATTGCACGTTTATTTTGGAATAAATTTGCTTCCATTTTACATGGTTAGCTCCAGCATACCTACTGATTATTTTCACATAGTTTCATCCAAAAAAAAAACCTTGGCGTAATGGATCCCTAAAACGATGTTGGTCTGTAGGAAAATATGTATAAATTATCGCGGATCAGCAATTTTCCTAATGCTTGTTTATTTAGTGAAAAAATATCAATCCAAACATTTTAAAGACTTGAGAACACAATAGCAGTAATGACATCATCAATTGATTGATTGAATCTTTATCCTCGGACTGAGAAAGCTTCTTGCAGAGCTTAATCCTGGCAGTTCCGCAATCCGCATACTTGTAGAGGCTTTGAATCACTGACGCAGGCCCGGTCACTGAGATTGACAGAGTGAAGTTTCCGATTGCTAAAGTCTTGTTGCCAGGGAATTATTCCATCCATATACATGCCGCTGAATGGAGAACAGTCCTTAACGTGCGTTGCTCAAGCACACACACCAAGAGTCGAACCAGCGCCGCTTGATCTTTAAGCTTCTTTGTTCCAGAAGTTATGCGCTAACCAACTGAGCTATCGGGGCGGACACCATTACACAACGCAACAGTGAAAAAAAAGAAATTTATTAAAGAAATTAAAATGAACAACACAGCATAAGAAACACGAAAACAACAAGGAGGAATTAAAATGATTTAACAAAGTCTTCATATATTTTGACTCGCTCTGCGTGACGAGTGCGCGCGAGACGTACTATGGCATCATAGTTAGTGCATTGCCATTTGTTGCTTTTAAGAGGCAGCATGGATGCAACAGATATTACGTCACATGCTGGGAAAATGGAGATGTCCAGATTTAAATCATCCGGGACATTTTGCATATTTCAAACATGTACTATGTTCCTGTTACTGACAAATAAACCATTGATTGACTGACATTTGTAAATTTGCCTCCGGCTCTGAACACCCCCACACTAGCCTGTATATATAACATAAGTGTATAATATACATGTTTAAATAAGTTTCTACATTCTCTGATGCATATATCTGAATTATATCTGCATCCTAGGCAAAGGCTACTCTTCATTTCACTTCCTTACCTTTTCCATGACCAGATCAAAACGGATATAATAAAAGCATGGCCGCTCTTGCACAATGGTAAAATTGCTCGAAACCCGAAATTTACTATCGCCATCTAGTGGTTGCTGTTTTGAACTTTTATTTGCCACATGGCGCTAAAGTATTATTTTCCGATTTTATTGATGTTTCAATGGCAATTCTAGGTTCACCAGAAGAGATTTAACAGCAAAGTTAGTGCAGACGGTCAGAAAGTTTTCAATTTTATTAGGGACAGGGTTTTGGGCCTAGGTGAAATATTTGCTGATTGTTGAAATCTGAAAAGCGGTTTTGGTCTAATTTTTAGTGCAGAAATAGGGATAGCAATCTTCTTACATGTGCCATTTCAGTTTTTGAGTTTAAACAAACATTAGCTTATTTTATTTAAAATTCATGTTTCGAGTTATTTTACCAAAAATTTGTGTTTAGGGGAATCACTATCAGGGGCTCCGAGAGGGGGGGAAGTCGGGCTACTTTCCCCCCTAGCATAACATTGTAAAGGAAAAATGAGTAGTTTTTCGTTTTGTCACTTTTGAGGGGGGCCCATTTTTACTACTAAAATAAAATTTATCAACCTAAAAGTAAACAAATTTTTGAATGAAATGCGTAGTTACAACTTTACAAGTATTTTTCGATCATTGTTATGTTGTTCTAACTTGAAAACTAGTGCTGCTTTGGCTAAGCGTGTATTATGTTTGCTTGACCAACTGTACCTTGACATGAAAAACTGCGTTTAACAGGCATATGATAATTGATCCAACATAGCCTATATTTGGAAAAGTGTCCAAGCAAGATTGAAGAAAGTAAATCCTTGTTGCCTATTTTCTGCTTATGGATGTCATTGCTTAATTGCACTAGAGTTGGAGTTCATGGTGTGCAGTGTCGTCCAAATATTATATCATTTTTGAGCAGTGTAATTGATCGACTAAGCTTATGTCATTTTCAATTGCAGCCAAGCCAGATAGGAAATTCTAAAGAAAGCTGTAGGCTACCATTTCCAAGCAGCCTACTCGAGTAGTTTCAAATCTGTGCTTCTCTGCATTATGTAGATTACAGTCCTAAGCGATATTCACTCCACTAACCTATTTATGCAGCGAAGATTGAAGAACTGTTCAATGTTTTTCGGCCTCAGAGAAGGCTCACACGACGACGACGAATGGACAATAAACTGATGAATTTAATGAAGTTAAAGGAAGATGTATATAATCAAAGTTACAGAAAGCTGGAAAGTAGGCTACTCGCAAGCTTAAGTTGTTATAGGAACAATGAATTAAAAAAAATATTTTTCTAGGGACGGAACGCTCCAACAACTCAGCTTTACCAGCTCAATCTTACAAACAAAATTTATTCTATTGTACGCTATGTTGCAAAGGATTCGCTAGCTGTTGGTAGTTTATTCACAAATGTATCAACAAACTCAGATATCATCGATAAGTTTGAAGTCCTATGGAAATATCATTGTATGTCTGATGTGTACATTGTGTAGTTGTAGGCATGTGGAAACAAGTTGTACAACAATGACATTTTGGATAAGTTGGTAGGCTACTTTTGAAAGAAAGCTACCCAGCAAACTTGAGCTGCAAATCGGAACGCATCACCCCATGATATCTACTCAAGGAAATCATTGATTGCAACTTTCGAAATACTTTTCCAAATATTTTTTGTTGCTTTGAAAATTTGTTACCTAAACCAGTACCTACAACAGTTGCGAGTTGAAAACGTGGTTTTAGCACACAGAAATTTGTAAGATTTGTTTATGCACTACCATGACTCAAAACCGAGTGAACAGTTTATGCATGTTGTGCATCAAATTAGACCTTGTAAAATCATTATTATTTGATGCTGTGATCCGTAACTTTGCATGGCAAAAGGTTCGGAATGGATTGAATGCTTTGTTGAGCTGTTTTCATTGCCTGCATTGTGTGTTTCCAGTTTCTCCTTTATCTACTGTAGGTTATACTAAAATTACCACCAATAGCAATTTCGATTCACAACATGACTGGAACCAACGCAGACTTGTCAAGGAAGGAGACGTTATCACCGACCCAAAAGCGGCTCTTGCAGGATTCCACACAACAAACAGACAAGAATTCATCAGCAAACACGTCCACATTGCCTCAACACTAGACAGTTTGAACAAACTATACTGCATTTTTTGGATATGGTGCATTTTTCTTGGAAGTGTCTTTATTTGGGGACGGAAAATCGTTTTGGTATGGGACCTAAATTCTCCTCTTAACGGCCATGGCCAAAGGCACCATGTATGTGCACATCATATAACTTTACTGCAATTCTTTCAAGAGAAAATATTGAGCAACAATAGCAATTTTGCTGCAAGTGTAGTCGAGTGATTTTTGTTTATTTTCATAATTATTGAAAGAAGTTTTTTCATATAGATATATCCGTTGTTTAAAATCGAAACTTTACAGGAATTCAATTTTACGATGAGGAAAGTAGCCAAGTTCAGCTTAGCCTTAAGACACATGATACAAATTCGTTACTTGTATTTTTGCAGAAAAATGTTTTTTTTGGGGCCCACTTTTAGTATTGTTTCCCGACCAGTCATGATTTCTCTTGGAAGCCCTGATCACTATACAGTGTTTCTTTAGATGTAGCAGTAGCATTTAATATGTATATAATTATTTTTCCTTTTTTGCAAAATTTTCTCACTTGCTTTACTGGCTCAGCCACATTTCATTCACCTAACCAGTGCTATTGGGCAAGCATAGTTTCAATAGTGGGAGACTAAAAATGTTTTTGTGTGCCAAAAAACTAATATGCAATATTTTGAAGAAAAAACACTGCTCACTTAAATTGCCTTAACATCAATTTAGGTGAGTTTACCAGTACTACTGTAGTGCAATCGACTAGACGACTACTGTACAATATTTCACTTCGACTTATTTTGCCTGTTTTGCGTTGTTCTGTCTTATTAAGTAGCCTACAAGTCTAGTAAGATTACAAGATCACTATTCTCTAAAAATGAGCTTTCTACGTATTTTAGTTTTGCTTATTATTATAGGGCAGTGGCTATTTGACCGGCTCCGGACTTTGAATCTGAAACACTATTTGACCGGTCATGACGTCACTACATAAGCACTTTTTTCTTTTTCAAAGCAAAAGACGATAAGCGCCTTCATAAGTTTTAAATTCAACACGTTTTCTTCAACTGAGTCCGTGGCGCATACGAAACGTCTCGGGCTGCCATTCTGGAGGGAATGAGTTCGATACTATCCGGAAGCGTTCTTTCTTTTTTTTTTCTTTTTAACCAAATTTTGACCCGAAGTGCATTTTTGTGGTCAATTTTTAATTTGAGTAGCCTACAGCCCATTTTTTTAAATCTTTCCAAATGTGAGTAATAAAGTTAAGTTTTTTTAATTTGTGAATAAAAAAATAACAGTTAATTGAATAAGGTGATTTGAATAAGGTGATTAAGTGTTTAAGTTTGTTAAATTTTTTAAAAGTTTAAGTTTAAAAATGTCTGGAAAAATTGCAACAAAGGACGATATCAAGCAACTTATGAATCAAATGGAAAGGCAAATATCTGAAGCAGTATCGAAGGCATTAAATAACCACCTCGGAAAATTTGAAACCAAATTAGATACAATCATGGAAAAACTAAAACAGCAGGATTCTGAAATTGAAGAAATTAAACAAAGCCAAATTTTCATTAATGATGAATTTGAAAAAATTAAACGAGAAGGAGTGGAAGACAAAAAGAACAATCAACTTAACAAATCTTTGATAGAGTCTCTGGAAATCAATAACAAAAAACTTGAGGAGCAAGTAGTAAAAACAGAAGAATCTTTAGATGAGCTAGACCAATATGGAAGAAGACAAAACTTGGAATTTCATGGAATTCCAGTCCTATCAAATGAACAACCAGTTTCAGTAATCCAAGATTTATTGAGGCTCATTGGAATCGAAGTTGCCCATGAATCGATTAGCACTGCACATCGACTTCAATCAAAATACTCAGATCATCCGCCTCCGATTATTGTACGCTTCATCAATCGAAATGTACGAAACAACATCTATTCACAACGAACAAAATTTTCAACGGTCAAAAACTTTAACATAACAGGAATGTCAGGACTCTTCATTAACGAAAATCTCACACCCAAGAGGAAAGATTTGTTTGCCAAAGCTCGAAAAGCAAAACAAGAATTTCGTTATCGATATGTTTGGACCAACAATGGAGAAATTTTCTTGAGGAAAGATGGAAACTCACCACGGGTCAAAATATCAAAGCACTCAGACATGTCAAAATTAAGCTAATTTCATATTTTGTGGGATTTGTGTTTTGTTTAAGATTTAATGTTTTGAAATAATGGTTCGAAATTACAAATACCCATGCTCAAATTGTAACAATGCCTGCAAAACAAACCAAAACTGCATCTGCTGTGATTTATGCAACAGGTGGTCTCATTTAACTTGCATAAGTATTAGGGTGCGGCTGGTGCCCCTTGTATGGATGTTTCACTCTTACTTTTTTTTGGTGGGGAGGTTAGGGGTATAAAACAATCTGTTAAAATTTCAGGAAAAATAAACAATGTTTAGGGGTAGCAGGTCACCCTCAAACTTTTGAACCCCCTCGCTCGCCCTGATAATCACGATTTTTCAGTATCTGCAGTTATACTTGGGCTAGAGAGTTGATTTATAGCTCAAAATGACCAGAAACCTCATATTTATATTAGTCTTTCTAACATTATATAGGTCTATTTCCGTTGGAAAAAGAGATATTGCCAAAAATGATGTTTTAGGGTTATTATTATTATTATTACATGCGACATCATAATAATTATACCCACAGATTAACCACATAAGTAATCACAAAAGTCAGGAGAATTAATTTCAAAAGCTACCATTGAACATTTCAAGGAATGGAATTGTGAGATGGAATTGTGTTCCATTTAGTGATTTTTCAGTTATGAAACATTTTTCTAAATTTTTGGAAATGGTTTGGTACGGTACTGTATACAAGTTTTATTTACCAAAGTGAATGCATGATACATTATTTACCAGATTCAAAGAAAACTATGATTCTTTGACCCATGGAGATGTTGATAATTTGGATATTCCAATCACACCAACTCATCTCCAGGATCGAAGGCATAGCATTATTGATCTATGTAACAATGCATTGACACAATCGTTTGTACGTGGTGATTATAAAGAATTGGTGCATTTTGTAGTGAAACCATCTACAATTCCTCTATTAAGAAGTTTATTACGCTAAAATGCAACTAGGTTGTTCTGACGACATAAACTGCAAACTGAATTGAGACTGAAAATAAACACCAGTAAAAACGACAAAGGAACTTAAGGCAACGTAACAAAGCAATCAGCAACAAAGCAATCAGCAACAACGTAAATTACAATGCAACTTAAAGCAATAACACGTCATTCACCCCTTCCATAGATTATCAATAGGGATCAACAAAAATTAAAGGCGCTAATACATTAAATACATTTAATTAATTTACAAATCTGTTTGGCGGTCGCCTTGAACGAGATGAGCGCCGGGGCATGGGGCGCTCGCTGGAATCAGTCGGTATATGAGTTTCCGATGACGGGGCAGGAGCATCTTCATTGACAGACTCATTATTAGTTGTTATTTGTTCGGGAATTTCCACAGATGGATTGTTTATCCCTTCGTTTGGACTCCCGGGATCCGGCAAACTAAGAGTCGACTCGTCAAGGCCACCACGAGCAGTTGGAGCGATGTCACGAATTGACACTGTGGTTTCGCGTCCGTTCGCGAAACGAACGTGCGCGTAGTTCGGAGTTGCATGAGTCATTTCCACTTCTTTGACAAGTGGTTCATACTTGCTAGCACGAACGTGTCGTCTCAATAAAACCTTTTGAGGACATTTAACCCAAGTAGGTATGGAAAGACCTAGACTTGAACGACGCTGAAAATTAAAAAATCGCTCGTGTGGCGTCACGTTTGTTGCAGTACATAATAAAGAGCGCATAGAATGTAAAACATCAGGTAGAACACACTCCCATTTAGAAATAGGAAGATCTCGAGTTTTCAAAGCAAGTTTTACAGAAGTCCAAATTACGTCGTTGTATCTTTCGCATTGGCCATTAGCCCGTGGATTGTATATAGAGGTTCTGCTGGTAGGAATACGCAAACTGTACATGTAAGACACAAAATCCTTAGACATAAACAATGCACCTCTATCCGAATGCACATAACCACATTTACCAAACATTGCAAAAAGACTAGACATGCACGAGATTACAGTTTCAGTGTCTACTTTACTACAAGGAAAGGCGAAAGGAAATCGAGAGTACTCATCTACTACAGTCAGAATGTATTTGTTATTCGTAGCAGAAGGTAAAGGTCCTTTGAAATCGATGCTTAAGCGCTCCATAGGTTGCGTAGCTTTTATCAATGGAATTTCAATTGGCTTGTAGAACTTAGGTTTCAACTCAGCACAAATTTCACAAGCGGATGTCATTTTACGGATGTCATCAATAGAATAAGGCAAATTCTTTGTTTTAACATAATGATGCATGCGAGTTACTCCAGGGTGGCATAAGGCCGCATGAATTTCATACAACGAATTGTCCATCATAGTTGCACAATACACTCTAGATAAAGTGTCGGGAGCAGTATTATACTTCCCTGCTCGATAAACAATTTCATAATCGTACTGTGATAGTTCCAGTCGCCATCTCAAAATTTTTGCGTTTTTTACCTTGCCATGGTTGTTGCTGTTGTACATGAATGCCACCGATTTTTGATCTGTGACAAGTTTGAATCGGCGTCCCGCTAGAAAATGACTCCATTTTCGAATGGCTTCGATAATTGCCGTCGCTTCTTTCTCTATGCTTGAGTGAACTTTTTCACTTTTGTTGAGTGTCCTGGAAAAAAAAGCAACGGGTCGCCCGTTCTGATTTAAAGTGGCTGAAATGGCAATGTCAGATGCGTCAGTTTCTACTGTAAATGAAATTTCTTCATCTATCACCCCAAGCGTAACTTGAGCCAATTCAGCTTTCAACGTCGCGAAAGAGTTTAGGGCTGCATCATTCAGAGGAAAGGTAGTGTTTCGAATTAGAGGCTGAAGCTTGTCAGAATAACGCGAAATCCATTGCGCATAATACGCAAATAAACCGACAATCCTCTGCTGTTGTTTACTACTTTTTGGAGGCGGGATTTTTAGTAAAGATTCCACTCTTTCGGGGTTAGGACTTAAAGTACCTTTAGAGATTCTATATCCAAGCAAGTCGATTGTATCTGCCGAATAAGTACTTTTTGCTTCATTGAAAGTTAGATTGCATTCTCGAGCTACTGCAAGAAATTTTGATAAATTTTGATCGTGCTCTTCTTGGGTTTTCCCGCAAATGGTAATATTGTCAAGATAAGCGTACGTACCTTTGCACTCGTAGTCTTTGATAATGTTGTCCATTATCCGTTGAAAACCAGGTACTGCATTCGTTAGACCAAACGGCGTTCTCTTCCATTGCCACAAGCTTCCATCGGCTTCGAAAGCAGTGTAATTTCGATCTTGCAGAGGAACTTCTACCTGGTGGTACGCACTTTTTAAATCTAGCGTTGTATAGATGCTGTTCCTAGCAACATTGTTCACTACGTCTGACATAAGAGGTAAAGGATACGCGTCCAAACAAGTGAATTTGTTTATGGTTTGGCTAAAATCGATGACCATACGCTTTTTGTGATTTTCTTGAGTGACCACAAGAGGTTGTGCTCGCCACGGCGAACGACTCGGCTCAATTAAACCTTCCTTATAAAGTCGCTGCACCTCTGAAGAGATAAAACTTCTATCGGCTTGAGAATACTTTCTAGGCTTTGTAGCAATCGGATGGCACTCCTTCCTTAAGTGTTTGAAAAGCTGTATTGAAGTTGACGTTTTAATAGCTTCTAATGCTCCGATCTGTAACGTTGGCATAGGCCCTCCAAATTGAATGTTCACGCTTTTGTGCTGTTTCATAAAAGTTTGTCCGATAATTAGGTCGGTGAACAAATTTTTCAAAACAGTGACTCCTACATTATCATACTCTTGTCCAAAAAGCGCGACTTTTACGTTACAGATTCCTAAACTTTGCGATGAACATCCTTTCACGGCTAAACCAATGCGGCATTCACTTTCTTCAAGATTTAGATTTAGACGCTTTCTTAAACGGTCGCTCATGTGACAAAGGGTAGAGCCAGTGTCGATGAGAGCATTGGCTTGAACTCCGTTAACTGTAACAGGGACGTTGACCTTTGCGTGGGTGTCGAAAGATTCGGTTGTCATATTCATAATGACATCTCGTGGAGTAGAAGCAGATGAATAAATAGGTTTTCGATTTACCCTGGAAAGACGACAAACTTTTGAGAAATGACCTTTTTTTAGAACATTTGAAACAAATAACTTCACGAGCAGGGCAATATCTTCTACTATGTCGCCTATTTCCGCAATAGTTACACTTTTCAACCAACGCGGCGCTAACATCTGAGCTTTCTTCCTTATCTGAAGAATCTTCAATTTTAAAGGTAGGACGTGTTTCAAAAGCTGTTGCGCCACAATCAAGTGAAGACGGAGTCTGGCTCGCAGTCATTTCGACACGATTGCAAAACGTTTGGGCATCATCTAAGGATCGAGCTTTATCAAAAGTTTGTTGTAGCGAAGCATTTTTGTCCTCTAGCAAGCGTTGTTTAATGTGATTTGACGAAATCCCAGCGATAAACGAGTCACGTATAGCTTCCTCTTTATGCGCAACTGCCGATACGGCCCGAAAGTCACAGGAGAGGCTCAATCGCTTTAAGGTCTGCATGTACTCGTCTAGTGATTCATCTGGCTTCTGCTTCCTAGTTTTTAAAACAAATCGAGAAAACATGGGGTTAGAAACCTTTTCAAAAAGGCGCTTCAGTTGTTCGATAGCTTCATCATAATTTGTTGTCTCACACACCAGTTCATATATTGAAGCGTCTATGTGATTTATAAGCAAATTCAACTTGTCTTCAGCTGAAACTTCTCCGAGCTTTTCTAGATAAATTGTAAAAGACTTGTACCAATGCACCCATTGTCGTTTAGCGTCTTTACTTTGCGGGTCCGCAGCTAAGAGTCTAGGGCGCAAGTCTTTTAGATCCATACTTTATTAGCGTAATAAAATGAAGTTTATTAATAATAATGTATTATAATGTATTATTAATAATAATAATAATAAAATGTAGTGAAACCATCTACAATTCCTCTATTAAGAAGTTTATTACGCTAAAATGCAACTAGGTTGTTCTGACGACATAAACTGCAAACTGAATTGAGACTGAAAATAAACACCAGTAAAAACGACAAAGGAACTTAAGGCAACGTAACAAAGCAATCAGCAACAAAGCAATCAGCAACAACGTAAATTACAATGCAACTTAAAGCAATAACACGTCACATTTGACGCTGGTTTATCTTCGTGATAGTGAGATAGTCACGAACTTTGCATTTCATAAACCAGGTGCCATGCATAAAGCACGTTGGATGTCGAAGTTGTTGTATTGCTTGAAGATGGACTTAATGAGTTCTAAATTGTGACGGAATTGCCCAAACCAATCTGTTGCAGTGGTTACACCACTGCAACAGACCAAAATCCACCAATTTGTCCAGTTTGTAGTTTATTGTTACATTCCATGGTGGTTGACAACCACTGATCCTGCCACTGCACCTAAGAATGATCTTGGTTTAATTAACTCGTTATTGCATTATGTTCGTATTGACCAAACGCTTGCTACTTCTGCCCTCAGAGGCTTTGCAAACCATCTTTGGTATCTCACAGAAGAACTGGTGCCATTGGCTCTTTTCAGTCAACATGTCCCTCCCGAAGAGAAGCTGAAAATGGCTGATTGTTTGCTCTCGGTAAGATCCACAACTGCTTCCAACCGATATGGAACAGGTTTTGGCAGACCGTGTTTTCCCAGAATGCCTACTGAAGAATCCATGGATTTGATACAACTTTTTGGAAGTGGTTTGTGGATGTTTTTCGAGGTATTAAAGATTGGGCATACCTTCCTCTCGCGACCAATTAAAGAATGATCAGAAGATGAGCAGTACAAAAAAGCTAATACTATTGTACAAAGTCTTCATGTGGTCAACGATGCCGCCGAGAGAGGGGTAAAGCTATGCCATGATTTTTTGGGGGCAGCAGAGAGAGAAGGTCGTCATCAAGATATCCTGCAAGTGGTTGAGAATGCCAGACATCAGCTACCAAATCAAAGAAAGAAAAATCTGAAATCAGCATCGTGGTTTCTAGCATTATAAATTAATGCAATACTACCTTACTGCTTTACCTTGCAATGTGTTGAATGTTTGTTTCTGTTGAAATTAAATATGCAAATTACAATAGTTAGCAATCATTTTAAAAGTAGGTATTAGTTACACACTTATAGAACAAGTTTTTTAAATAAATTTTATGTATAGCCTATAATATACCATTTATGCCAAATAGTTCTTGTCGTACAAGAGAAAAATAGTTTTTTCTCATTATCTTTATTTCTCAAGGATGTAGACCTATATAATGTTAGAAAGACTAATATAAATATGAGGTTTCTGGTCATTTTGAGCTATAAATCAACTCTCTAGCCCAAGTATAACTGTAGATACAGTAAAATCGTGATTATCAGGGCGAGCGAGGGGGTTCAAAAGTTTGGGGGTGACCTGCTACCCCTAAACATTGTTTATTTTTTCTGAAATTTTAACAGATTGTTTTATACCTCTAACCTCCCCACCAAAAAAAAGTAAGGGTCAATCGATTCCAGTTTTGAAAATCATGGGGCACCAGCCGCACCCTAATAAGTATGACTGTCCAGCAGTTTCAAAGCCTTTCTAAATCTGCCAGTCCTCACTTTTGTATAACATGTTTGAATGAAAGCCTTCCGTTTGTTAATATATGCCCCAAGAATTTTTCTGATGAATTTGCTGTACCACTTGAAATGCACAACTGCTTTGTTGCTGATGACGGTGATGATTATTTATCAATCTCTAAAATGAAAAGTATTTTTCGAAATTGTAAACTTCAAGACCTATCAATCATTCATTTCAATACCAGAAGCCTTGGCAAAAATAAAGATCGTATCGAAGAGTTCATGCTTGAAAGTAACTTTAATCCCTTAATTATAGCCATTTCAGAAACAAAAATAAGTACTAACTCAGTTGACAATCTCCATCTCCCTGATTATAACTTTCTTCATAGTGACTCAACAACGAAAGCTGGTGGGGTTGCCTTTTACATAAAAAAGAACATTCCATATGCATTGCGTATTGACCTCAACCTTAAATTGCCAGAATGTGAAGATTTGTGGATAGAAATTCTTCAAAAAACAGGTAAAGCATTTGTTATATGTGTCATGTATCGCCATCCAAACTACAGCTTCAATCACTTTCAAGAAAAACTATGTAATTCCATATCAGCCATAGAAAACTCTAAACAGGACTACTTAATTTGTGGTGACATGAACATCAATCTTCTTCTAAAAAATAACAATATAACAATCTATAAAGAGTCATTGAATTCACTTGGGTGTAATTGTCTCATCCAAAATGCAACCAGATTTCTTGTTAACAACACTCCTTCTCTTCTTGACCATATATACTCAAACAACTGCAAACAAAACATTTCTAGTGGAATTTGTAAATATGACATATCTGACCATTTACCTGTTTTTGCAATCATAAAGAATTCTACTGTACGCTTCTCTAATATACATACTCAATACAAAAGGTCATGGAAAAATTTTGTTCTTGAAGATTTTTTGCTAGAATTGCAAGATGGTATGCAAAATATTGAAAACAACATAGCGCTAACTGATGTTGATGTAAACAGTAACTTTTACCAATTTATTTCTCACCTACAACTTATGATCAACAAACATGCACCTCTAAGACAATTATCTAGGCGTGAAAAAAAACTAACACTTAAACCCTGGATAACTAATGGCATTAACAAATCAATTAAAACAAAAAATAAACTTTTCAGATTGTGTTACAGGCATGATGATTCTAAACAGATTCTTTCCTACAAAGCATACTCTAATAAACTGTCACACTTAAAAAGAATTGCAAAAAAACAATATTACTACAATCTGTTTAACGTTAACAAAAATGATTCTGGAAAAATGTGGAAAGTAATTAATTCATTCATAGCTTGTCACGCCAGTGTCGGAGCCAGATAAGAGCATTGTTTGTGATGTTTTTGAGGTCGTTGTCATCACATGAAGGGCTAAGGGGGCAGTTGGTGAGGATGTGCTTCATCGTCTGATTGTCTAGGCCGCAATCACACATTGGGTCATGGAATTAATGATCTAACTACATACAAAACTCTTCCTCAAAAAATAATTTACCTCAACATAAAATCATTGATGACACAAAGTATGAAACTGATTCTATGAATTTTACAAATCTAATCAACAAACATTTCACTGAAATAGGAACAAAAATGGCAGCTAAAATACCATCAGTACATCCACGTAGTGATATAAAAAGTCAATTAAAATCATTTGCCTTTGAAGATATTATTGAAAGCAAAATCTCTGATTGTATCAATGGCATGAAAACAAAAACAGCTCCTGGTTTGGATGGTGTCTCCACTAAAATTGTTAAATTAGCTAAATGTGTCATTACTCCTGTCCTGGTCAAACTATTCAACAAATGCATTGCTCAAGAAGTTTATCCAGATTGTCTAAAACTATCACAAATCACTCCAGTACCAAAACACCCTCATCCCAAAGCCTTAACTGATTTTCGACCAATTTCTTTACTGTCGACATTCTCTAAAATCTTTGAAAAAATTCTATATCAAAGAATTAATAAATTTCTCAACAAACATAACATTTTATCTACATGCCAGCATGGCTTTAAAAGTAATGACTCCACTTCACTAGCCACAACAAGAATATATGATGAACTGTTATCTGCCATGAATCAAAAGGAATTTACATGCTCAATTTTTCTGGATTTAAGCAAAGCCTTTGATACTGTAGATCATAAAATCTTACTAAGCAAACTGTACAATTATGGCCTTCGAGGTAAAGTTCTGAATTTTTTAAATTCCTACTTATCTAATAGACAACAATGTACTAAAATACTTGGAAATACACCTGACTTTGAACAAGTAAAATGTGGTGTCTCTCAAGGCTCTGTTTTAGGGCCATTACTCTTTCTATGATATGTGAATGACTTACCAAATGCAACAAATTTTAAAACAACATTATTTGCTGATGACACCAATTTACATATGACAGATAAAGACTTAACTTGCCTTCAAAAAAGAGTAAATAAAGAAATGAAATTTGTCGATATTTGGATGAGACAAAATAAGCTGTCAATTAACTATTCAAAAACTGCATACATGATAATATGTAAAAATCCTTTCAAAGCCAAATCCTTTCAATTAAGTATTAATGGAAATCCTATTCAACAAGTAGATTCAATTAAATATCTTGGTGTTACCCTTGACAACAAGCTATCATGGAAATCACATTTAACTTTTCTTCGCACAAAGCTAAATAAAACTTGTGGAATTTTATATAAGCTCAGACATTTTGTACCACTTTGTACATTGCGTGTTGTTTATTTTGCTCTTTTTCAATCTCATTTACAATATTCACTAATAAATTGGGGTAGGGCTGATAAATCTATTTTACATCCCATGGAAATTATTCAAAATAAAGCTCTTAGAGCATGTTTATTTTACCCCAGACATGCCTCTGTAAATTTATTATATGTTGAATTTGATGTTCCCAAGCTTAATGACTTAATTGAAATTGAGTATGCCAATTTCATGCACAAATATAAAAATGGACTTCTACCTGATTGTTTCAGTGCTTATTTTAATGATTTAAATTCATTCATAGCTTGTCACGCCAGTGTCGGAGCCAGGTAAGAGCATTGTTTGTGATGTTTTTGAGGTCATTGTCATCACATGAAGGGCTAAGGGGGCAGTTGGTGAGGATGTGCTGCATCGTCTGATTGTCTAGGCCGCAATCACACATTGGGTCAGGAGTCATCTTCCATCGGAAAAGATTGCTTTTATTTCTCCCGACTCCGCAGCGGGCTCTGTTTAGGCAGCACCACTCTCTTCTCTCAAGGGTGGGAGTTTGTTGTAGACTTTCGGAAGGACTTGGGATGGCAGGATGTTGTGTCCTATCGGGCTCAGAGGTCCACATTTCTAGTCGTGCAGCTGTCGCGCTTGTGTGTTCCAATGGGCCGACTTTGATGAAGCTTTTGCGTGACTTGAGTCTTGCTGGAATAAGTTTGTGTTCATTTTGTAAATCGTCTATTTGTAAGAAGTGATTGAATAGCTTGGTTGATTGTGGGGTTCTTGATGACTTGATCTAGTTTAAGAAGCAAGGCCCTATGGTTGATGGTATCATAAGCGGCAGATAGGTCTACAAAGACGGCTCCAGTGGCGAGTTTCTGTTCGAATCCATCCTCTATATATTGAGTTAGGTTTAATACTTGACCGCAACAAGAGCGCCCTGGTCGAAAACCTGCTTTATATGATTTAAATAATATCCTGCTTGGATATGCTTGCTTTGATTTAAATAATAAACCTGCTTGGATATGCTTGCTTTGATTTAAATAATAAACCTGCTTGGATATGATTTAAATAATATCCATCAACATAATACTCGCCACAAGATAAAATCCCAATATTTCTTACCCAGAACTAATAATAACTCCGGGCAAAAAATGCTACAGTACTTGGGACCCCAAGCATGGGGTAAGGTTCCTTCAGAAATTAAATGTTTGTCTCCCTTTTCATTCAAAAAGCAATACCGTATCAAACGCACTTGGTCGGTTCTTACTCTTGCTAAATGCAACTCTGTTGTGTATTTTTCAGTGGAATTGATCTGACATGTCTGACAACTTTTGGGATCTAATTTGTGTTTTGTTTGATTTCTCTGTTTTTGTTTTTTTATGTTATGTTCATATACAATCTTCTCATGTTTTGGCTTGCATTTACTAACCCCCACATTGCGATTGTAACCTTATTCAATGTTTCATTATTTTCTTTAAGTGTTTTCAGTATAATTTTCATTGGTAGTATTTTTTTGTAAAATACGGTACTGCCGCCGGGGTGGAAGCTGACTTGGTGACCTCATAAGGTCTTTCGCTTCCTTCCTCTCTCACTTCTATGTATTGTACCAATGTATTTGTCGTGATAATTTGAGAAAAAAATGAACCAGTGATTGATTAACCTCTCAAGTACATGTAGCTCCACACAGAGTGAAATTTACATGCCTTTTGACTCCTTTTTATTTCTTTAAAAGTAATATCTAAAAAGACATTATTGACCCAAAAAGAATGTCTAAAAAGACATTATGAAAAGCAACTACAGACAAAGGCCAGTGTTGCGATCTCCCGACCTCTTCAGCGTAGCGTAGTAAAATGAAAGTGGAAAGTTGTCTTGAAGGGTTGGTTGAGATGATGGTTTGAAACTTGACTGATTGTTGTGCGACAATGAGACTGGATTTAATTTTTAACTTCGGACTTCAGCGAAACGTAATCTTACAGCCTACAGGTGTGATTTTTTCAGAGAATTTGTGCTAAGAAATGAAAGGAATTTGTTAAAAATAAAGACTAGAAAAAACTTTTTTAATTTGTTTTGAAACTTTTTTATTCACTTGTTGATTCATTCATATCAGTTTGTATCCTTTTGTAGTTTAAAAAAAAAAAAAGAAAGAATGCTTCCGGGTAGTATCGAACTCATTCCTTCTAGAATGGCAGCCCAAGACGTTTCGTACGCGCCAAGGACTCATTTGAAGAAAACGTGTTGAATTTAAAACTTATAAAGGCGCTTATCGTCTTTTGCTTTGAAAGAGAAAAAAAAAAAGTGCTTATGTAGTGACGTCATGACCGGTCAAATAGTGTTTCAGATTCAAAGACCGGAGCCGGTCAAATAGCCACTGCCTTATTATAGACTTTCTTAGGTAGGCAAGCTTGATTATGGCAAAACAGCAATGGATGACTGGGGCAAAACGGACATATCGATATCACCACAGCCTAAAAAAACAATAGTTTTTTGCCAAAAAAACAATGCCAAAAAAACATGCCAAAAAACAATAGTTTTTTAGCATGAAAAATTTTTCAAACAGATAGCTAGTTTGCTTTGGAGAACTGAAACAGCAAAGTTACATTTGACAAACAGTTATTTTGATTCTATTTGAATAAAACTACTAAAGAAGCTGGCTTTATGGGGGCGAAACTATTTAAAACTTGACTTTTTTTATTCATAGACATTCATTCTAACGGGTGCAACCTAATTCGTACCATGAACAGTTCGTACCGTCAGTTCGTACCTTGAAAAGATCGAAAGAAAAAATTAAAAAAAGGCGAAGTCGCTGATCGCAGCTTCCGCAAACATTTTAAAATTAAAGCCGGAGTCGCTCATCGCAGTTTCCGCAAACAAACTGAACTGAAAAGTTAGTGAAAGCGGAAACTGCGGTTAGCGGAAACTGCGGAAAAATGTTTGCAGAAACTGCGATCAGCGAGGGTTAGGGTTAGAGCATAGATTACTCTATGGTTAGAGTTAGGGTTAGGGAAAAGGTTAGCGGAAACTGCGATCAGCGAGGGTTAGGGTTAGAGCATAGATTACTCTGTGGTTAGAGTTAGGGTTAGGGTGAAGGTTAGTAGAAACTGCGGTTAGCGGAAACTGAGGAAAAATGTTTGCGGTAGCTCCGATCAGCGAGGGGTAGGGTTAGAAGAGCATAGATTACTCTGTGGTTAGAGTTAGGGTAAAGGTTAGCGGAAACTGCGATCAGCGAGGGTTAAAGCATAGATTACTCTGTGGTTAGAGTTAGGGTGAAGGTTAGTAAAAACTGCGATCAGCGAGGGTTAAAGCATAGATTACTCTGTGGTTAGAGTTAGGGTGAAGGTTAGTAGAAACTGCGGTTAGCGGAAACTGCGGAAAAATGTTTGCGGAAGCTCCGATCAGCGAGCGGTAGAGCATAGATTGCTCTATGAGTCTATGGTTTGGGTTAGCGCAAACTGCGGGAAAATGTTTGCGGAAACTGCAATCAGCAACTTCGGCTTTGTGCTATCTTTTCTCTCAATCTTTTCAGGGTGAAAATTTTAAAATGTTTGCGGAAACTGCGATCAGCGACTTCCGCTTTTTTTTATTTTTTCGGTTAGACTAGAGCATAGATTACTCTCATGGTTAGGGTTAGCGGAGACTGCGGAAAAATTTTTGCGGAAACTGCGATCAGCGACTTTCGCTTTTTTGAACTTTTTTTCTCGATCTTTTCAAGGTACGAACTGACGGTACGAACTGTTCATGGTACGAATTAGGTTGCATCCCATTCTAACAAGGTTACAAAAATTGCCCGACCTTGACAACTAAATATAATACTAATTAAATAGCTTATCGTACAAGGCAAAGTGGTCTTATATGACGTACCGTAGGTCATTAACTAGACCCAGAATAAAAATCATTTTTTGTAAATAAAGAAGTTTCATACCGTACTCAAGGCAGTTGTTGTTTAACTAACATCTCCATTCAAAAAATGCAACAGGTCCATGATATCTAATTTGTTTGCTCAAATAGAGCACTTTGAAGTCAGCATGTCGCCTTTCCTCGCTGCTCCCCCACCTTCCTCTACCCATACCTCAACTTATTCTCACTGCATTATGCAAGAATACGATCTGGCACGGTTTTTAAAATCTTCGATTTGACCCAACCTGGAATCGATCGATCAGCTATGCAACCTAGTTCGTACCCTGAACAGTTCGTACCCTCAGTTCGTACCCTGAAAAGATCGAGAGAAAAAAATTTAAAAAAAGCCGAAGTCGCTGATCGCAGTTTCCGCAAACAAACAAAAACTCTTAAGATCTTGACCAGAAATTTTAAAATGTTTGTGGAAAGCCGGAAACTCCGATCAACCCTAACCCTTTTGAAATGTTTGCGGAAAATGCGGAAAAACAGTTCTATTTTTTCTCTCGATCTTTTCACTTTGTTTGTTTGCGAAACTCCGATCAGCGACTTCGGCTATTTTTAATTTTTTTCTCTCGATCGTTTCCTAACCCTTACCCCTTTTAAAATGTTTGCGGAAACTGCGATCAGCGACTTCGGCAAATTCTTAGGATCATTACCAAAAATTTTAAAATGTTTGTGGAAACTGCGGAAAAACGGAATCTGCGATCATTGACTTCGGCTTTGTTCTATTTTTTTCTCTTGATCTTTTCAGTTTGTTTGTTTGCGGAAACTGAACTCCGATCAGCGACTTCAGCCATTTTTAATTTTTTCTTTTCGATCTTTTCCTAACCCTAACCCTTTTAAAATGTTTGCTGAAACTGCGATCAGCGACTTCTGCAAACTTTTAGGATCATTACCAAAAATTTTTAAATGTTTGCGGAAAAACGGAAACTGCGATCAGCGACTTCGGCTTTGTTTTTTTTTTCTCTCGATCTTTTCAGTTTGTTTGTTTGTGGAAACTGCGATCAACGGCTTTGTGCTATTTTTTCTCTCGATCTTTTTGGAGTACGAATTGAGGTTACGAACTGTTCAGGGTACGAACTAGGTTGCACCCGAATCGATCTAAGATCTACCAGAGCCGAAGACATCAACCATTCGTCCACTGAGCTGGAGCCTGGAGGAATAATAACAATGTTATGGTTTTACCAACTATTGTCCGCCCCGTTAGCTCAGTGGTTACGCGCCCGGCTCAAGTAGGCTACACACGCGCTGGTTCGGCTCTCGGTGTGTGCACTTGAGCAACGCATTTCAGGAGTGCTCTTCATTCAGCGGCACTTAGTGTTGTGAATGGAATAGTTCCCTGGCAACAACACTTCAACAATTGGAAAACTTCACTCTGTCAATCTCGGTAACTGGCCCTGCGTCAAGAGCCTCCACTTCCACAAGTATGCGAAACTACCAGGAATAACCTAGCAAGGCTTTGTCAGTCCGAGGATAAAGATTCAAAACCAACCATTATTTATCGCTCTACAACTGTAGGCAGTAGCCACCAGGACCCGGTAGGCACTAAATCCAAACTGAGTACATCAATAATGTCAAAGAGTAATGTAGGGGAGGTAGGGGACCTATGGAACCAAATTCAATTTTTTTGAAATTTAGCGATACATGTCAGCACACGTTGGCCAAAGTAGTGTTTTTCTAATACTGCAATCCACACTCTACCTAACTGCGAAAAATAAGAAGATTTCAATAACTATTTGTTATATTTTTTTATATATTTAAAACGTGACTCAAGTGTTCCATAGGTCCCCACGGATGGGGACCTATGGGACATGGTCGGGGACCTATGGAACACGCATTTTTAGAAAAATATTGTTAAAGGTGCTGTACAATTAACTTGATTTTTACTTTTAATATCACTGTTTCTTCTGTTTATTAGAGCATACAGAGATTTTGCGACAATAGGTTGTAATTACTGGACAATAAATGCACAAAATAAAATCAAAGGTGAAGAGTATTTGTCAGTTACAGATTTACAATCCATAATGTGCAAGATTTCCTTCAAACTTAAAAATTCCAGACAGACGTTTTGTAGCAGCACAAGGTATTGGCGCAGACAGAATACGAACGATGTCAGCACCTTTTACTGATGCCAGGTCATCTTCCTCTGGAAACAAAAAACCACCCGTAATCTTCTGAGAGCGCTTCATATATTTGACATCAAAATCACCATCATTATCTGGTCCATCTGTAATAACCGCTATAAAATTTTGGTGTCGTTTTCCGTTTGTGAATACCTTCACGATGATGTGATCGCCAACTTTTACAAGATCTGCAAGCGACTCTTGGCCACAATCTTCTGCTGTTTGCCTTTCCTGGTAATCGCTGTCTTCAGCGCTTGATGATTCCTCATCATATTCAGTGTCGGAATGGAGAGACATGGCCAGATCATTGTCGCTACTGGAAGAGAGCTGCTGTGCTCGTTTAGTAAACACTGACACTTTGGCTCGATTGGAAGACACTGGTACTTTTTTCTTTCGCAGTGATGAAATCCTTTCTTTCTCTGGAGTGTCAGTGATGATGGCTGTTTTTGATTTCGTTCTGGTACTTCGCTTTGCTGTGGATGACACTCTCGGATATGGCAGAATAGACGTTAGGAGAGTTTCATCATCAATTTCAACATCGGTTGCCCAAATGCCATCGGATAAATTATTAGCAGGAGTTCCTTCTTCAAGTGGAATGTCAGTGACAACTGAAGGCAAAAAAACATCATCTGGGAAAATGTCTGGATTAAAAGGATATATTCCCGTAGCTCTAAAAGAAGAAACAATGTTTTGAATTGAGAAAGCTCTGGCAAAAGCTTGCCCAGACAGTTCGGCTGTCTCGTAAATAGTAACTGGGCGTCCACTGTGCTGGCTCAACCACGAGTCGATAAAAGAGCCATAATATTTTTTAAAAGGGCCGTACACACAAACATCCAGAGGCTGCAGTTTGTGGCTACAATGCGGTGGGAAAGTAAGCAACGACAACCCGTTTCTTTGGCAAGGTCAATAGCTTCTAGAGAAATATGGCTAACATGATTATCCATTAAAAGCACTCCAGGTTTGCTTTTGGAGATGTTCATATGTTCAATAAAATGAGCTAAAGCTTGTGGAAATAATTCGCTATTCATCCATCCGGAGTTACATGCCAATCCAAGGCTTCCCGGAGGAGCACCTTTTAACATACGATCTTGAAAATGAACCCTGGGAAATATGTAGACAGGAGGAAGAGCATGTCCTGTAGCGCTAATGCAACAGCACATGGTCACATTAACGCCACGTTCAGAAGAAGAAATTCGGCTGACTTGCTTTATGCCTTTCTGTGCAAGAACTTTACCAGAGCTCACAACAGTGGACATGCCAGTTTCATCTAAATTAAAAATATTTTGAGGAGGAACAGAGCTAAGACCACGGAACAATACTTCTTTCAAGTTTTCAAAGAACGCATTTACAGCAATTCTGTTGAATCCCATAGTACGAGCTAAGCTTGTTGATTTGGGATGTCGAAGACTTATGTTTCCAGCTCTTTTTCTGAATCCACGAAGCCAGTCTTCACCGGCAGCCTGGTGAACCTCCCAACTTTTAGGAATCGCTAACTGTTTCCTCACTGCAAATTTGAAAGCTAATTGCCTGATTTTGATTTTAGAAAGGCCGTAGAACATCTTTGAAGATTGCGTGATGTATTTCAATAACGTCTGTTCTTCCTCTTCAGTGAAAATCTAAAAATAAATATCGATTTTAAAAATTCAGTAGGTCTTTAACCCTTTATGCTAAAATGGTATATAGGAGAAAGCTCACGCTATTAAAGTCTTTTAGCATTACAACTGTGTGATAATTTTGCTTTTACTTTATGCTAAAATTATGATAGATCCGCAATAATGTTAGCTAGTTTCGTTAATAAAACGGTTCGGTGGCTTAGTGGTTAGTGCGCCCGCCTCTGAATCGGTAGGCATGGGTTCGATACCTTGTCGGGTCATACCAAAGACTTTTTAAAAATGGTACTGAATCTAATTCCTGCTTGGCACTGAACAATGGAGTGGATTCGGGTAATAATGTACTCAGTTGTGCCTCTATACGGCTGCATTGACACTGTCTGTTTTGTAAAGCGCTGAGGAGCAACGCATTCTGCGATGAATACAGCGCTATATAAAAACTAACATTATTATTATTAATATGCTTTGGTGATATTTACCTGTTTAGTTACCATGCTTTGCTTGGAAATTTCTTCTGTACCATGCTTTCTTGCTTGTCGAATGTATCTTGAGAGAGTCGTTTTGGGCACACCATAAACAGCTACAGCACCTCTAAGAGTTTGACGTTTATCGATAACATCTTTCACAGCTAATTTTAGTTGCTCGTCAGTAAACAATCTTCTCATGTTCTTGCTTTTTTTAAAAGTTGGCATTGTTGAGAAGCATTTATAAGGGCACACACAATAATTTATTGATATATCTGAACAAACAAAGTCAACAAATAAACAACAAGCAACATCGCCTTAGTCAGGGACCTATGGACCACTGCCCCATAGGTCCCCACCCCATGGTGGACCATAGGTCCCCAGGCAGCCATTTTCAATTGTACACTCAGATTAGCACTAACGATCAGACTAGCAGCTATAACCTTGATGGTACCTGTAAACAGCTCAAATAAGCTTTCGATATAACTACAAAAGCTTTCTGAAAATTCTTGTTGTGATTGCTAAACTTCAAAAAATAATGACCTGTCTTTTTTTACTTTCATGCCCTAAAAAAACGTTTTAACGATGAAGAGGTAACTTTCGCTGCTGCTAGCCAAACTAACATGTGCTGACAAGAAAGAGAGACATCTCGGTTCCACAACATAAATAGCGCAGCAAAACGGACACTAGATGGCGAAATATTCCAATGGTTCCATAGGTCCCTTGGGTCCATAGGTCCCCTATCTCCCCTACATCAGTAATGTCATATTTCACGCATGATAGCGCTACAAACATATGTGATGTAATGCATGCATGATTGCGTTATTGTTTTGGGAAAGTGCATCAGTGCCTATCCAATCAATCAATCAATGGACCAATGGTTTAGCCCAGGGATGTCCAACCTTTTATTATAGTGGGCCACATTGTCACTTGGAATAAATCAATGGGCCGCAGGACCTATTAAATTTCAAGAAAAGTGGTAACATAAAGAAACAATTAAAAACAATTAATTTCATCTTTGAAAATAGGAACAAATAACACACATATAGAAAGAAACAAAAATTTATTCCCGCAATACAAAGTCAATGAGATTTTTGACATTGTTTTCTAGCTAACAGGTTATCAACATTTGCATTATAGGACGTTGTCTTGATTCTTAGGATGTTTACTAAGTGTTTGTCGGTCAGTCTGTTTCTTTCTGCAGTTTTTGATGTTTTTCATGGATAAAAATAACTGCTCGCAACAATATGTGCTGCCCCACATGCGCAATAGCCTAACTTTCTGGACAAATTAACCAATTTATTAAATTTATTACATGAATGTAATTCTTTATATAATAAAGGAAGAGTGTGTTCTCTGTGGAAAGTTTTCAAACTTTCTCGACTTCGCAGTTCAATCAGTTCAAGTTGGAATTCGGGTGGCGCTTTATCACACTGAAATGAAACTGGGTCACTGAATAATTTTAATTCAATTTCAATCATTTTGAAGTCAGAAAATGTGACTGTAAATTCTTCAAGCAAATCTTCACATAACTTAGCCTACTTTTCATAGTTGTACAGACCTGTCTTGAAAAAAAATGATTCAACCATTCTTCTATTTTGTTGCTTTTTCTCCATGAACTTCAAAATACTACTTGGGTGGAAGGTCTGCGTGTCATGGATGATGAAACCAAAGACTGGCTGCTCTCTAGTAGCCTTCCAGTGTAGTCCGGGAACATCGTGAATCTGGGGTGGTAAAAGGATAGACCCTCGGCCCCAGACGCTCACACGACGACGACGACGAGTAGCCTACATGTTTGAAATGTGCAAGTAAAAGTGATGTACGCAATGCAAAAGTTACATAAGTTCCCATACCGACAGGGAGACAAAGAGACGACCATACGGTCTACTAGTCAATTGCCACCATACGAAATGACGATTTTGCCGTTTAAAATACAAGAGAAAAAAATAAAACGTTAAAACGTTCCCGCGCTTCACCATACGCACAAAAAAAAACATATTTAAGATAATGTAAACACAAAATTCTAAGAAGCAAGCAGAGATTGCTCGAGTTTCCGACAAAATGTAATATTGCATATGAAACTGACAAGTTGATTTCCGTAACATATCACTTACATGCACTGTAGCTTTGTAAAATTAACGTTTTGATCTCTTTTTTGAAACAATGAAATGACAAGTTTTTCAGCCTACTTGGAACCTCTGATCAGACCATTGATTCCAATACCCAGGGCCTTCGAGGGAAATCATGACTGGTCGGGAAACATAGGGATCCTAGGAAAGTATCCCTAGGAAAACAATACTAAAAGTGGGCCCCAAAACTTTTTCAGTTTTGTTACTTTCCTCATCGTGAAATTGAATTCCTTTAAAGTTTCGATTTTAACCGTATCTGTTACTGCTTCCTTTTGGCGGCAAGAGTTACTAGCCGAGACCATCAGGTCTACGTTTCTCTTGGTAACGACTAGAACATCACACAACTAAGGCGAAAGAGAAAATTGAAAAAAAAACTAATCGGGAAATAGTTAAAACATCGCATTCTCAAGTTTTTGGCGCTAAAAGTAACTACTTTCAATTCTCTCATTTTCGCAAACCATCATTTTTCCCGATTAGTTTTCTTTTTTCAATTTTCTCTTTCGCCTGAGTTGTGTGATGTTCTAGTCGTTACCGTCTCTCTTATTGCTAATCAAATAACAACGGGAAAAAGTATGCCGTTGGTCAAACGCCATCAAGTTATCTATCACTTCAATCAATTTATTTTGCAAAATATATTCGTGATTGTGTATTTTACGTAGAAAAGGTGATAAAAGACTCGGCTTTTGACCTATTTTCGCCATTTCTTGGTCAAATTTCTCAGTTCACATTTTATTTTGAAAGTCTTCTTGCATTGAACACAGAATTTCATCAAATTTGTTTTTCCGTTTCTGTGCAAACAGTATTCCATGCACTTTTTGCACTACAAAGCAATTTGCGCAAATAACATATTACCTTCCTAATTAATTATTGTCTGCCAGCAAAGAATGATTCATATCGCGTCAAAGACCGACTCCCTACCCAGACAACAAAATCGACGTTGAGTCAATGTAAAAATGACGGATTTTGCTGCCTGGCTAAGAAATGAAATTTTAGCACCGTCGCGCAATGAGTAACAAACACAAAATGAAACCGCACGCTAATAGTAAACTGTCAATCAAGTTATTGAATATCAGCAAATTTCTTGCATTTCATAACTGGCTGTGACAAAAGGTTTATTGTGAACTTCACAATTATCCGATACCAACATAATCGGGATTAAAAATTGGGGCAAGAAAAAAAAGTAAAAGTCAAGAAATCTCAGGTTTCTAGCGTCACTGCTTCTATGTGAAATGCTGAATTAGAAGAGGGCGAAACCATAGGGTCTACGCCAGTAACAGGTACGGTTAAACAACGTATATCCCTATATGAAAAAACTTCTTTCAATAATTATGAAAATCAACCAAAATCACTCGACTACACTTGCACCAAAATTGCCATTGTTGCTCAATATTTTCTCTTGAAAGACTTGCAGTAAAGTTATATGATGTGCACATACACATCTCATACATGGTGCCTTTGGCCACGGCCGTTGAGAAGAGAATTTAGGTCCCGCACCAATACAATTTTCCGGCCCAAAATAAAGACACTTCCAAGAAAAATGCACCATATCCAAAGAATGCAGTATAGTTTGTTCAAACTGTCTAGTGTTGAGGCAATGTGGACGTGTTTGCTGATGAATTCTTGTCTGTTTCGTTGTGTGGAATCCTGCAAGAGCCGCTTTTGGGTCGGTGATAACGTCTCCTCCCTTGACAAGTCTGCGTCACTGCATCTGCGTTGGTTCCAGTCATGTTGTGAATCGAAATTGTTATAGGTGGTAATTTTAGTACCGGTATAGTCTATACAGTAGATAGAGGAAAAATTGTAAACACACAATGCAGGCAATGACAATAGCTTAACAAAGCGTTCAATCCATTCCGAACCTTTTGTAATGCAAAGTTACGAATCACGCCCCGATAGCTCAATTGGTTAGCGCGTACCGCCCCGATAGCTCAATTGGTTAGCGCGTCACTTCTGAAATGAAGAAACTTCAAGATCAATAGCGGCGCCGGTTCGACTCTCGGGGTGTGCGCTTGAGCAACGCACGTTAAGGACTGCTCTCCATTCAGCGGCATCTAATGGATGGAATAATTCCCTGGCAACAAGGCTTCAACAATCGAAAACTTCACTCTGTCAATCTCGGTGACCGGGCCGCAACTTTTGAAAAGGTACCATAAAAAAATCCCCTCTGAGCAACAAAGGAAAACGTATATTTTAGCTCGGTTTAGTCATTCGTTCCCCATCGGCTGGCTTGGCGCATTGGGTTAGGGCGGTGGTAGTAATTACATTGACGTGGGTTTGCTTCCCACCACAGCTGTTGCTCTTTTTTCTTCTGTAATTACCAAACCAAGTTGAAAGGGGATTTTATAATGGTACCTTTTCAAAAGTTGCGACCGGGCCTGCGTCAGTAATTCAAAGCCTCTACAAGTATGCGAAACTGCCAGGATTAAGCTCTGCAAGAAGCTTTCCCAGTCCGAGGCTAAAGATTCAACCAATCAAGCCATCAAACAATAAAGATTTTACAAGGTCTAAGTTGATGCACAACATGCATAAACTGTTCACTCGGTTTTGAGTCGTGGTAGTGCGTAAACAAATCTTACAAATTTCTGTGTGCTAAAACCAAGTCTTCAACTCGCAACTGTTTGAGGTACTGGTTTAGGTAACAAATTTTCAAAGCAACAAAAATATTTGGAAAAGTGTTGCAAAAGTTGCAATCAATGATTTCCTTGAGTAAATATCATGGGGTGATTCGTTCTGGTTTGCAGCTCAAGTTTGCTGGGTAGCTTTCTTTCAAAGGTAGCCAACCAACTTATCCAAAATGTCATTGTTGTACAACTTGTTTAAATTTGTTCCACATGCCCAGAGATGGGCAAGATCACCAGTATTGGTGATCTTGTATTGGTGATTGGTGATCTTGAAGAGTATTGTATTGGTGATCTTGAAGTATTGGTGATCTTGAAGATCAAGATCACCAAGAATAGGTGATCTTGAAGATCAAGATCAAGATCACCATACTATGTGATCTTGAAGATCAAGATCAAGATTGTGATCTTGAAGATCAAGATCACTTTCAAGATCACTTTTTGTGTACTTGAAAAAAATGAAGTTTTTGATCAATGATGTTGCAAAAAATAATTACTATAAGCAACCTGGGTAAAGGTATATAGTTGGTATTGCTAACTTTTACTTTTAACTACTCGATCGCTGGCCTAAGAATTGTAATAAGTCAGTGATTGTTGCTATTAGGCTTATTAATTGTTGACGTAGTTTGCGTAGAATCGCAACGTCACACCCAAGGCCGAGTTACAGTAGTAGGCTACTGAAAAAGTCGCAAAATTTGCAATTAGTTTTATACTTTTTATTTATAATAAATAAATAAATATAAACTTAGAACTGCATCATTTTTTACCAAATTTTTGTCTGGTTTATGTGGGAGTTTTTATTCGTGTTACTAAGTAGTTTTAACTTTCACTGTATTATGTCAATGTTTATTGCATAATTTACCCATCTGGCAACCTTGATAACCTTTTTCTGGCAACCTTTTTCTGTACTATTAATCCAATTATATATTGTATCCAGTAAAACATCCCATGTGGGGCACCTTGACTTAGATAACCGCGTGGTTTTTTCGGTGCCTCCATGGTGTAGTTTCCATATAAAAAAAAAAGCTATTTGTTATATCTCCTGATGTGTACTTTGAAAATGAATGTGGAGCTATGCCGAAAATAAACTTGATTGATTGATTAGTCTGATGTCCCATATGGCTCGGGTTCCAAATAGCGACTGTCAGAACAGCGACTGTCAATAGAGCGACCACACGACAGCGATTAATTAAAAACAGCGACTGTCAATAGAGCGACTACACGACAGCGATTCATCAAGAACTCGATTAATTAAAAACAGCGACCTCGAAATTTGGCCTCCAAGTCAAAACCTGCTGACTGGCATGATATAAATCCAAAAATTATGAAGTCGCTATTATGAAGTCGCTATTATGAAGTCGCCATTATGACAGTCGCTGTTTTGACAGTCGCTATCCGGCCTGGATGCCGTCCCATATTATTAAACTACTGCTGAGAGTCATCATGAACAGAGTTAGAAACAAATTACAACCAGAAATAAACGAATGCCAATATGGGTTTATGCCTGATAAAGGAACAAGGAATGCGGTCTTCATTCTGAAAAACCTCGCTCAAAGATCAATCGAAATGCAAAAAGACCTGTACTTGTGCTTCATCGACTATAAAAAAGCTTTTGATAGAGTTCAACACAATGAAATGTTATGCATGCTCGACAGAATTGGAATAGACGACAAAGATCTAAGAATCATTCAAAATTTATATTACGAACAATCAGCTGCTATCAGGATGAATGATGACTGCAGTGACTACACGCCCATTAAGAAAGGAGTAAGACAAGGTTGTGTGTTATCACCTGACCTTTTCTCATTATACAGCGAAATAATTTTAAGACACATTGAAGATGAAAGGGGTATTAGTATTGGAGGAAACAACATTAACCACATACGATATGCTGACGACACCGTTTTGATAGCCGACTCGGACGTAAAACTGCAGAACATATTAGATATTGTGTGTACGAAAAGCAAGATATTTGGCATGGAATTAAATAAAAAGAAAACAGAAACAATGGTCATAACAAAGAAAAAAGCAACCGAAACTCCTATTTGTAATTTATCAGTTAATGGAACAATTCTTAAACAGGTCCAAAAATTCAAATACCTCGGTAGGCTACTATGGTGAATTGGGATGCAAGAGACGAAACAGAGCTCAACATACGAACAGCCCAAGCAAAAGCAAGCTTCCAACAAATGAAACCAATTCTTTGCAATAAAAATATCTCTTTCAAAACAAGATCTAGAGTTTTAAAATGCTATATTTATCCTGTTTTTCATTACAACTCTGAAATCTGGAATATTTCAACAAAAATGGCAGAAAAGATTAATGCTTTTAAAATGTGGTTTTCCGTAGAATGCAAGTAGAATTTCATGGCTGGCAAAGAAAACAAATAAAGAAATTCTACACCAAGTGAACCAAACCAGAACTCTGTTAAAAAGTATGAAAACCAGACAATATAAATTTCTCGGCCATGTAATAAGAAAGCAAAAACTGGAGCATCTCTCTTTAACTGGTAAAATTTTTGGAAAGCGGGCACCTGGCAGACAAAGACAAACACATCTGGAACAATGTAACGACAAAACAGAAACAATTATCCATGCAACATATAATTGGAACATTTGGTCTAATTATTCATCTGAGGCCGTCGATGCCTGGTTCAGGCAAGGCAATTGAAGAAGAAGAAGTTCCTATAACAACTTAAGCTTGCGAGTAGCCTACTTTCCAGCTTTCTATAGATTTGATTACATCTTCCTTCAACTTCAGTAAATTCATCAGCTTATTGTCCATTCGTCGTCGTCGTGTGAGCTTCCTCTGGGGCCGAAAAACATTGAACAGTTCTTTATCTCTGCATAAATAGGTTAGTAAAGAGAATTTCGCTTAGGACTGTAATCCACATAATGCAGAGAAGCACAGGTTTGAAACTGCTCAAGTAGGCTGCTTGGAAATGGTAGCCTACAGCTTTCTTTAGAATTTCCTATCTGGCTTGGTTGCAATTGAAAATGACATAAGCTTAGTCGATCAATTACGCACTACCGTACTCAAAAATGATATAATATTGGACAACACTGCACACCATCAACTCCAACTCTAGTGCATTTAAGCAATGACATCCATAAGCAGAAAATAGGCAACAAGGATTTACTTTGTGAAGAAAGGGGCGTTCTTCCCGGCTATCAGCACAAGGCTGAGCACTCACTAGTACAGCGAGTAGTTGCGATTCGCTAACCATAACGGTGTAGCTTCCACGCTAGCCATTCAGACCTTCCAATCAACAATATGTTTCTCGGCAGCCGATTTGTAGCAAGAATTGACAGCGATAGACACGTGTTTCGCCCATTAGGCTGGGCTCATCTGTATTCAATCTTGCTTGGACACTTTTCCAAATATGTTGGATCCATTATCACATGCCTGGCAAACGCAGTTTTTTTTATGTCAAGGTACAGTTAGTCCAGCAAGCATAATACCGTACACGCTTAGCCAAACCAGCACTAGTTTTCAAGTTAGAACAACATAACAATGCTTGAAAAATACTTGTAAAGTTGTAACTACGCATTTCATTCAAAAATTTGTTTACTTTTAGGTTGATAAATTTTTATTTTAGTAGTAAAAAGGGGCCCTTTCAAAAGTGACAAATCGAAAAACTACTCGTTTTTCCTTTACAATGTCATGCTAGGGGGGAAAGTAGCCTGACTTCCCCCCCTCTCGGATCCCCTGCCAATACCTGCATGGACTTTTTGTCAAATTCTGTGTTTGATCTATTTATAAAATAGTTGTTGCTTGTTTGTTTTGACATCTTGTGTTATGCTGATGAATGGATGAAGCATTTGTAAATAAAACACAATAGGCCACGTAGACGGATACTGATTCATATGAACTTTGTAGGCTACATATGTTTTTTATTTCAATTTTATGTAGGCTATGTCTTTTAGTTTCAAGATGTTCGTTTTTAAAAATAAAAATTAGTGTGAGCATATAGTAATATCCAGTACACTGTCACAGGCCTTTCCCCATATTGACAGTGGTGAATTTTAGCCTACCTTCCAGGGATGCTACCTTCTTGTTCTATTGTCGTTCGGTCTGTTCTCTTTTGAAAGTCTGTTTTTAAATGAAAATTCTTTTGGTTTATATTCTGGTTTAGCCTATATATGTTACGAGTATTTTTCAATTCCTCGTTTAGTTCATAATGTGGTGCCTTTTTATCAGTAATAGTTGGTGGGAGTTATGAAAGCGAAACGGTTACACTGTTATGTCGTTTCAGAAATGCGGATGTGATAAGCTGAATTCCGTGAGAGTGGCATTTGTTAACAGGAATTAAGCATGACCTAAATTCCGTGAGAGCAGAATTTAGGTTTTAAATTTTTACAGTTGAAGTGCATTTGCAAATTTGTTCTCATAATTTAAATTTGTTAGTTAGAACTTAGAAACATGGTAGGCTAGCCTACATGTTACAGGTCCTTATTCCACCTCGTTTCTTCTCCTGGTTCAGTTCTTCAGGTAATTGTTGCAGAGTGCCTTTCTGATTGCGCAAAAAGGATGATGTCATCTGTAAATCTGAGATTGCTCAACAGTTGTCCGATGATGACAAATCTAGCCTCGGATTTTGGCTTTTCAAATATCTCTTCAGAAGTGGAAGGTCTGCGTATCTTGGATCTGGTTGGATCATGTTTGGTATGGTTTTGAAAATAAAACCAAAGATCGGCTGCTTTCTAGAAACTTTTTAATGTAGTCCGGGACCAGGAACAGCGTAAATCTGGGGTAGTAAAAAGATAGACCCCCGATTCTAGAGGCTCATACGACGAAGAATTTTAACTGACTTCATAGCATAGTAATTTGACTTTTTCTGCATCGACTCATATGGTTCAATAGTAGGCTAGGCTACAGCGCAAGTTTGAAGTTTCATAGGATTTCATTGGGAAATCATTTAATGATTCAAAATGGGAGCAGCACACTTGGTTTGATTTTCAATCTTAATTCTCGGAAGCCAACAAAAGCCTTTGATAGGTTATTTTTGGTATTTTCTGTAGCCTATGGGCTACTTAAAGGCTATAAAAGCTTCTGAGCAGGAGGAGATACGAAGGCTCACACCGATTGCCTTATTTTCATGACACTAGAAGGGCGATAGTTCGTATTGCACTAAACATGCGGTTCTTTATAAAATTGGAGAAAGTTTTGTAGTGCGGCTACAGAAAACAGTAATTAGCAAATGCAATGTAGGCTAAAGCATACGGAAATACAGCCTGGTTTAAAATTGAAAAAGGAATACGCCAAGGGTGCATTTTATCTCCTTCTCCATTTAATATGTACACAGAAATGGTCATGAGGAGAGCAGGGTTGAATAATTCCAATATCGGAATGAAAAACGGTAGCAGAATTATAAACAACTTGAGATATGCAGATGACACTACCAGTGACGTTCGGTGGCTTAAACCGTTGGGAAAGCAACTTGGAAATATGCTGCAGCAAGGTAGTAGGCACGAAGGGCGTAACCGTCGGGCGAAGCCCGAAGGCGTGTTGCCCAAGGCAACACTTCCAGCGGGTGGTCTGGGGGACCTCCCCCAGAAATTTTTGAAAACACTTCCAATTTGGTGCGCTCTGAGAGCATTTCCAAAACAAATCAAAAATAAAAATCTTTCAAATTGTGCTTCGCCTATGTCGTGATCATACATCCATTTAATGTTTAGAAGTCATGAACAATCTTAATTTTAACGTTGCAGGACCAAAATCCTGTGTTAGACATGGAATAATAGTTGTCTAAATGTTTAATTCGTCATGAATGTTCATTCTCAGATATTCAGTTAAGCCTACACTACAAAAACTAACACTTAGGCCTAAACATTACAACCGCAAGCAATTTGTACAAAAAGCTGGATAAGTTTGCCTCCTGCGTATAGAAGCTTAACAAACTAAATATTGCATCCGCACCTGAACGTTCATTGGCGAAGTAACGTTATATCAACGCTGTAAAAAGGGCAAAGGCATGACTATGAAAGCTAGTACAGTAGGCTAAAGTACATGGCGAGGAGACATCAAAAAACAGCAACAAGCTTTGTGGCATTATGATGCTGTGCGCGTACCGTGACGAGATACCATTCTGACGAGTTAGTCTAGTCGCTCTAGCGAATGTACGCATTGACGTCACTGGGAAAGCACAACTAACCTACCATAACCATAACACATCTGATTGGCTAAGCAGCTGGTGACGTTTTGCAAAACGGGTGAGGATTGGTTAAAACGAAGGCGTTTTTTGACATTTTTGAATCTGGGAAAGCAAGTTTGATAGTTGCTTACCTGGAGCCTCAGTGATTGTTTCTGACAGAAGCGTTTGCGTCAATTGGCATTTATAGGCAAGACATGCGGTTTGGTGAGGACTTAGACTACTCACAAGCGTTACGAGTAATTGTAGTCACGAATACAGTAATTTTCAAGTTAAAATAGACGTGATAAAAATAATAAGTTAAACCTAGAATTCAGTCATTATATTTTGCATAGTTTTTGCTAAGGTAAGCACTGCTTTCCTTGCTTTCCCTCACCGATCGTCACTGGACACTACCCTTTTGGCCGAGAACGCACAAGATTTTGAAGACTTAATCATCAAAGTGAAAAAGGAAAGTGAAAGGGCTGGATTGAAACTCAACATCAAAAAAACAAAAATTATAACAACTGGTAAAGCAGATAACATAAATATCAAGATCGAAAATCAAGAAATTGAAACAGTGAATGAATTCATATTTCTAGGCTCAGAAATAAGCTAGGATTCTAATAACTCACCAGAGATAAGGAGAAGAATAGCGCTGGGAAGAAATGCATTTGTTGGAATGAATAGCATTTGGAAGAGCAAGGATATAAAATTAGAAACAAAAAAGAAGCTGATCAAAACTATTATATTCCCAATTGCAACTTACGGATGCGAAACATGGACAATGAACAAAACAGACAGAAGAAAGATTGACGCATTTGAATTGTGGTGTTGGAGAAGGTTACTGCGTGTTTCTTGGACAGCCAAAGTAACAAATGAGAAAATTCTCGAACAAATTAAACCGGACATATCCCTAGAAGCTAGAATCGTCAGGCAGAAACTTTCATATTTTGGCCACATAATGAGAAGCAAATCAATGGAAAAAGACATCATGCTTGGTTTGGTCAGCGGAGGAAGGGGAAGAGGCAGTGCGGGATTAACCATTAGGCAAAGTAGGCACGTGCTTACAGGCCAGGCAAAAATTCAAGCCATTTTAAAATCAGTAGAAATTTAGTCATGTTTTCAAAATAATTATTTTCTAAACTAATGAGTGTTTATTTTAATAGCTTTGTTTTTCACAATGTTGACACATCAACAATGTGTCTACAACGTCTTGGTACACTGGCACTTCGTCCGCCCCGATAGCTCAATTGGTTAACGCGTCACTTCTGGAATGAAGAAGCTTCAAGATCAAGCGGCGCTGGTTCGACTCTCGGGGTGTGCGCTTGAGCAACGCACGTTAAGGACTGCTCTCCATTCAGCGGCATCCAATGAATGGAATAGTTCCCTGACAACAAGACTTTAACAATCGGAAACTTCACTCTGTCAATCTCGTTGACCGGGCCTGCGTCAGTGATTCAAAGCCTCTACAAGTATGCGAAACTGCCAGGATTAAGCTCTGCAAGAAGCTTTCCCAGTCCGAGGATAAAGATTCAATCAATCAATCAATCAATCACTTTTGTGTATTGAAAGCGATCTAGGCTACTCCGTAAGATTGACCTCCAAAAACTAGTTAACGCGTTCTCAATCGCAAAAACGCGCAAAGTTGCTATTTAGTTAGGCATATGACCAGTGTTGTACGTTGACGCCGTCAATTTGACGGCGTCATTTGAAGGCGTCAACTTTTTGTTGACGCTGAAGCTAGCGCCGTCAATTTATTTTTCAGTTGACGGAAGTGATAGCGCCGTCAATTATTTTGCTGATTTTAAGCGTCAAGCGCTAAGCGTCATTTTTTGTTTTCATGGAAAATCTCGTTTCACAATAAGAGTTTCACAATGTATTCTGGCCAGCGCGACTCATCCGAATTACCGGCTTTTGCGTTGGTTGGAATGGCTCCCTGAAATACATGCGGAAGAAGTTCGCCAAATGGTGATCACCCTTGTATTGAGAACGAGGGATTAGAGACAGAAAGCGAAAAATCCATGAATGGCATCGCGGACGTTGAATATACTTTATTTCAAGAGCTCTATGCCCCTGAAAAGAGCGATGGTGCAGTGGACCTCGTTAAAAGAGTTATTCATGCTAAACTATCACAGCACGCTTGGAACAGTGATACCTTTCCGACTAAACGTTTTCAACTTGTTTTTGAAATACAACACGCCAATACCAACCAGCGCTGCTGTGGAACGCATGTTTTCACTTGGAAAGGACAACATGCGCAGGGGCGCCGGAAGCGGGGGGGAAGCAGGGGAAGCGGATGCCCCCCTGCCCTCAAATTTCTGTGGATGGGGAGGGAAGAGGGGCAATGGTGCCCTTTTAAGGTCATGTAAGCTACTGCACACTTTGCATTATAACAATTTATGCTATTCGCTTTTAGCCTAATTATAATGTTCTATTTTTGCCTCAAAATAATATTCACGACACAAAATTCTCCACAGTAAGTTATATTGCATCATTATAAAATAGCATGATGCCCTTCCGTGCCATTGTTCTTTGTATAGCGGACACTTGTATCATTACTCGATAATGAGCTGATAGATGAGCATTATCGCTATATCTTATCTTAAAACTTACAAAAAAATTGGCCTTTCAACAACAAAAGTGCCCTTTTTTCATATTCCTGCCCATCCAGTCAAAAATCGCTCCGGCGCCCCTGAATATGCGTCCCAAACGCAGCAGATTGTCAGACAAATGTTTTGAAATGCTTCTTTTTCTGCAAGAAAATAACTAATAGGCTGAGCAGCTAATTACAATACAGTCTCAAAACATAATCATCATCATCATCATTTTCAGCCTGTGAGAGCCCACTGCAGAGCGTAAGCCTTCCCCTTTTCATGCCAATTTACACGATTATGTGCTAGTTGGTACCAATTGGTTGTATTGCATTGTTTGTCAATGTCGTCCCTCCATCTCACTTTTGGTTTTCCTTTCTTTCTTTTGGTTTTTCGTGTTGTCCATGTTGTTAATTTTTTAGTCCATCTATTGTCCTGATACAGTGGCGTAGCCAGAAAATTTTTTTGGGGGGGGCCAAATATTTGATGAATTGAAGAGAACGACAAAATGTTTGATTTAAGACATCGCCACCTGATGTGCAGTGGCGCATCCTGGTGGGTTAAGCAAGGGAAGCAATAAAGCTGGTGGGGGTTAGAGCGTGCCGAAGGCACGCGTATTCTAGGGGGGTCCGGGGGCATGCTCCCCCGGAAAATTTTTGCAAAATTACACTTAAATAATGGATTATAACGCTTTATGGAAACACTTTCAGGGTAATATTTGTATGAAACTTATTAGCAGATAAACAGCTATTAACTTATTAAAGGTAGCTCTTATTTACACACAAACGGGCAAAAACTGCGGCTAAAATTAGAGAACACAAAAAACTCAGCTACACAAAAACCCTACAGAGTAAGCGATTCTGAAATTGCTTCCACAGATTAGTTAAAAGAAGCCTAAATCGCGTAAACTTTGCGCGATTTACGATTTGCAAAATTTATTGGTGTCTTTCTGTGTGTCTAAAACAAGTCCTGGGGGGTGTTAATAGCCAGATGTCTTGGAAAACAATATAAATTTATACAAATTATATTAAATCAAATATAGTTATTACTATCTGAAGCCTTTACAAATTGTTTCACCTAACGGATCATCAGAAGGTCTTATTCAATATTTTCAACAAAGGGTTCAACTTCGGAATCCAAACTTTGAAAACTTGGGGGGGGGGGCCATGGCCCCGTTCGCCCCTCCTGGCTACGCCTATGTCCTGATATCTTGCTATATGACCTGCCCAGGACCATTTTAGTTTCTTGATTGTGCTTAGGCTATATCTCGTAATTTCGTTTGGTTTTTGATTCATTCGGCAAAACATAATATAAACTCTTTATTTATAGCTATTGTTAGCCTGAACTTGGTTGAAATATTTCCGTTTTATGAGACGCTGGCAAAAATAGCGCTAGAAATTAGCGCTGACGCTGACGCCGTCAATTTCTTTAAGAGCTTACGCAGTCCTTTACGCCATAAAGTTTTTAGGCAATTTGCGCTGACGCTGACGCCGTCAAATTATTTCAATGACGCGTACAACACTGCATATGACCAAGTTTTTGCACGGTACCCTGTGTTATAGTTGCAACAACGATCTTTGTGACAATGACAAATCTAATTTTTTAGTTGGCAACCCTGATTTTCGGGCCACTTATAAAATGTGCCTACAGGCCAGCAGACCCTTAATCCGGCACTGGGAAGGGGGCCCCCAAAAACAAGATGGCTTGACACAATTGTAAATGACAGTGGTATGGGAGTGCATGAATTGAAGGAGGCTGCGTGGGATCAATAGATGTGGACAAAGATGACGTATAGAGTGACCGAGAGTCGTAAACGACTGAACGGATGAAGAAGAGAACATGTAAAGCATACTTAAAGAATATTTGTTTAAATACACAGTTGAAAGGTTACCAGTGAGCTGTTTTTCTTGACAAAGCCTTTGCAGTAGGCTAGGTATAAAGCAAGAATACAGGTAGTTGAATTAAGAAGCAGGCTAGGCGAAGTTTTGAGCATTCAGTGAATAACCAGGCCTGGTGTTAATAGCGCAATGCAGGTTATCAAAACAAGGTTTATTAAAAGTTAAAAAAAAATTGAAACTCCGAATCAACTTCATTTTCTCAAAATTGTGCAAACTGCTGCTCCACTCCACAGCCCACGCTCAACTCCACCAGGTTGCGCTTTTCTTGGAAAGAAAAAAGAAACTGAATTGGAAACATAACAAGCCCATGTTGCCAGATTTGCAGGACATTTTTACCAATCATTGAAAAGATAAAAAATAAGTTTGTTACAAGAGAAAGTTAGCCTGCATTTGAATAAGCTTACAAATTTAAAAAAAATTCTTGTTTAGTTGAAAAATTTAAATTTTTATTCATGCAATTTGCAATAATTAATTTTGAGAATTAAAGTAGGAAAAGTTGATACTAAATTTTATGAAGTTATGAAAAGGTGATGTGGAATTCAATAACATGTTTATGGCAACCTGTGTCCCAACCAATAATGCACTGTGCAAAACAACAAGCAACATAAGAGAATCAACAAAGAAAATTGAATGTTTCTATGAAATCAACAACTGAGTTATCGAAGTTTGATGCATCAAACTTGAATGAATATGATGTTGGTGCAAACATAATTTGCAATAAGTTTTAAGTAAACTAAAGTGAAGACTGAGCACAATCAAAATGTATTGTAGTTCTAGGCCTATGCAATTCTATCTGTCATGCCCTGCAAGCATGCAGACCTGTTGAGAATGAAATTGTAAACACACGAGTTCAGCACTACAAAGGCTCAAATTTACCACCCCGCTAGCTCAGTGATTACGCATCAAATACCTAAAGATAATCATTTGTGTAACATATTTCACTAGACATGGTCATAAAAGGCTGTTGATAAGTCGTTGTTGCTAGTTCATTTGTTAAATTATAGTTTTTCTTCAGTGTCAAGATTGCAAGTTTACCTGATCAGTGATTTGATTTATCAGTAACCATTGTAATGCCTAACATGTTGCCTAACCTTGTGCTAATGGGGAGATAGGCTGTAGTAAGGTAGCCTACTGTATCTTTGTTTCCAAAATTGATATGACCAATTCATAGTAGCCTACCGTACTGTATGTTAGTATGATACAAGCTTTTTTGTAGCTGTTAGTATATGCATTAAGGAAATTGTGTTTGTATTCTACAATGGATCATATGCATTGCCATGTTATTCCGTCCAGAAGAAGTTATTTTTTGGATTATATGGGAAATGTATCATTTCATCGAACTTATAGTAAGACTATGTTACGATGGCTTGTTGCAAAAATGAAGTTTCTCCGCAATCCACTATTTTCTACTTTGTCTGTTGATCAAGATGGATTAAAGGTTACAAAAGAGGATAAAGTCCTGATCAATATTACCGATCCTCTTTCAAACCAAACTATCATTTGTAACACGAATACAACAAGCAATGAAACTTCAGATAATAAATTCTTTCATCCACTGGCTTCATCAGAATTGCTGGAAGAAGGTTCACTACCTTCATCAAATGATGCATGTGATCTATTGCCCCTTCTTATACCGTATAATGAAATCATTGACATTGTGACATCTACAGATTATGAGAAACGATGCATTGGTTTCATGACAGATAAAGGCCAAGGGCAGTCATTTAATCTGCATGTATTTCAACATGACAATGATGCAGCATTGGTAAGAAAAAACAAATTTATATAAATAAATATGTTTATGCATTGTGTATATACTATAGTAGGTTACAGACTTTTGTTGCAAGTTAAAATTAATTTATACAACTCCATGATTACTAAATGCCATATTTTTTATAATGCTGTAAAACGTAAATCATAATAATAATGAATCGAAGAAGGGACATATGTAGTCGTCAAGTCAACTGCTCTCATTATTTTAACATACCCGTAAGTGTCTTGTAAAGATAAAACCACATGCTCTGGAGCAGTGTTGAATCAACGTCTTTTTGAGTGTCAAACATACTTTCTCAGCCACAAAACCTTGAGGTTTCATTTGGTGATAAACTGTTTCAACTCTTTATACATTTTAAACATACCTCATTTTAGGTGAAAGAAATTGCAGAGACAGTTAGGAAATTCATATGTTGGTCGGAGAAGTGTTCGCCTTCTTGCTTATCTAACTTGATTAGTAAAAATGTCAAGCGTGAAGATTTAGATTCCATCAGGTATTGCTTAGGAGATGGTAGAAATTGTTTTTAAAAGTGAGTTTGGCTGTTGACTCTGTTGTTCAGTGTGGCCTCTGGCCATACTGGTGGTGCACTCAGTAACTATTTGTATGTTTCATGCAAAGCAGTAAAGATGTTGTCTTTTTAAAGTAGTGACATCTGACTTTACTGGGAGAAATCAGAAGTTCTGAGAATGATGGATACCTTTCGCTTTACATAGTTTTTCTTTTGTAGCACACTACTTGGGAGTTATTTGAGCAAGTCTTGAAGCACTTTTTACACAACTAAAACTCATTTTTTCGATAGTTTTGTGTTGCCCGATTGATTAATTGTGTATTAGTGTAAGTTCTAGTTGGTGTTTCTTTTGGGAGCAAGTCTTTTAGGCGCAGACAGTTAGGCGCCGGTGAAATAGGCGCGCACACTGTGGCGTCTGGATATTTAGGTGCGGAGCACTGTGGCGCCTGTTCATTTAGGTGCTATTCCTAGTAAAGTCTGCAGATTGTATGAGCTTGGCAGGTAGGGCAATGCTTTTTACACAAAATGTTATATTGAACAGAAAAATATGTTGTTTTGTTAATGCGCGTGCATTTATTTGTTGTTGGTCATGACTAGGGATTAGGGTGGTTCAAAAAAAATCAATTTTTGAAAATGATATGGGCTACCCTGCCAAAAGTTTCCATTTCCAGAAAAAATAACTTGTGTAAAATATTTTTGAAAAATAATAATGTTTAGGGGTGCCCCAAGCCCCCTAAAGTTTTGGCGATTTTTTCATATAAGCCTAAACTTAAAATGGCTGTGTTTCGAAAACTGTTCATGCTAACATACAAGTGTTTGGGTTCATTTTAATCAGCAAAGTGAGCTCTATGATTTGGCAAAGAATAGTGAATTTTTAAATTTCCGATTTCCATGTTAAATTTTGTTATGTGTTCTAAAGTTGTATTATTGCTGTACAATAGTAAGCCTATAAGTCTATTGGTTATTACCAAAGTCCACACAAGGTCTTAGGTCATATTGGGTTCCCCCACTATGACGAAATGGGTGTTAGCTGTTTAAAACAGGGATTTCATGGCTACCAACCACTCACTGTTGCCCAATTAAGGTGTTCTTTGATGCTTGAGGAAAGCGTTTGCGATGCTGAGACACAAGCTGCAAAAGGAACTGCAACTGGTCTTCACCTTTGGTCAAATGTCCAGAAAATATTTTGCAAGGGCAACATTTCTTTCAGCATGGTTATTAGTGACAATCAGTGATCTAAAGAAATCTTTGGCCATTTGGTAATCACTGTTTCCATCCCATTCTGCAACTGGAAGGTGGAGAAAGGCATATGGGATTTTCAGTTTCTTGAACAGCAGTTGTGTGTTGGCTGTAGCGAATGTTGCCGATGTTTTGGTGTGTATGTTATCCAACAACACAGTAGCTCTTTTTTCTGGAGTCCTCGGTTTCCTGAGCGACCATTATTGCTTTTGCCATTCGATTTTTGATGATTGGCTGGACATCATCATCAAAAGGAGACAGACCCACCAACTCTTCAGAAAGGGGCCTCAAATGGCAAGCCATTTTTCTGTTGCGACTTTGGAGATTGACTCATTGATGGTTGCATACTCCTTCAAGCTTTTCAGAAACACAGATCACTATTGGGAGCCTTCACAGCCAATGGAGCAGTAATCCATGCTTTAACATAAATACAAGAAAATAAAACACACAGTTTATGAAGTCCTGAATGATCTGAATGTCCTGAATGATCACATTTCTGAATGAACATTTTCTGAAATCATTTCTGAAGTCCTGAATGATCACAGTTCATGAAACATAATAATGTTTCGTCATAGTGGGGGGGCCCAATATGACCTAAGACCTTGTGTGGACTTTAGTAATAACCAATAGACTTATAGGCTTACTATTGTACAGCAATAATTCAACTTTAGAACACATAACAAAATTTAACATGAAAATCTGAAATTTGAAAATTCACTTTATAGTACTATTACTCTTTGCCAAATCATAGAGCTCACTTTGCTGATTAAAATCAACCCAAACACTTGTATGTTAGCATGAATTGTTTTCGAAGCACAGCCATTTTAAGTTTAGGCTTATATGACAAAATCGCCAAAACTTTAGGGGGCTTGGGGCACCCCTAAACATTAATATTTTTCAAAAATATTTTACACAAATTATTTTTTCTGGAAATGAAAACTTTTGGCAGGGTAGCCCATATCATTTTCAAAAATTGATTTTTTTTTAACCACCCTACTAGGGATGCACAATACAGAATATCGAATCTTAGAGATTCAAATCTCAATGTATTCGAATCGCATTTGCAGTTTCTTTTCGGATATTAGGATTCGAAAATAAATTTCTCAAATGAATAGTGTGCGACGTTAAACAAATGTAAAGTTGATATTTTCCGTCTTGCGCGCCAAATTTTTTCTTTATGGACTGTTTGTTCCAAACGCCCTTTCTTCCTTCATAAGGTTCACGCAGTTATCAGAACTGCAGACACACAGTGCGTTCCCGTTGTGGTTGCTACAACATTCCCTCTTTATGCATCCATAGGGCCTAGGTGTAGGTTTGTAGGGGATTACCTGTTGGCCTAATTGCTTTTATAAAATTTGGTTCCGGAAAGTGACAGACAATGTACCCGCCTCCATTTTTCTGTTGATTTAACAGCTGATGACGTTGAATCAATGACACATATCCATGTGTCTTAACTATGAGCAGTTTTTGTATATTGCAACAAACTTAAACAAGTGAATTGTTTGATAAAAATCACATATTCACAAGCATCAATTATTGGGAATTTATTCCAGGATTTAATAATGATGAATCGAATTTCTTAATAGTTGTACTAGTAGTCTTTAGCTTGACTAGCTTTTTTTTGCTTTTTGTTCGATATGTTACTATTTGGAAAAAATTGCCGCATAATTTCAGAATAGATTCGAAATTCTCGATTCGAAATTAAGTATTCTAGAATATTCTAGAATAGCCAGGTATTCTGTATTGTGCATCCCTAGTCATGACTTCAGTGAGTGAAGCTGCTTTATCCGGCAATGCTTTTCACACAAAATGTTGTATTGAACAGAAAAATATGTCATGGCTTCCGTGAGTGAATCTGCTTAAACCGGCATTGAACAGAAAAATGTATTGTTTTTTTGGGTCTGCTACTATTCGGTGAGTCCGATTCGGTGAGTTCCTAACCTCCAACCCCTAACCCTAAAACGGCAATGATAATTAGGCTACGGTACCCGATAATTTAAAAAAAAAGAAAAATCCCCCGTTAAGGGATCGGACTCACCGAAACGGGCCACTCCGGTTTTTTTAATGCGCGTGTTCGGCATTTATTTGCTGTTAGTTAGCTGTTATTTCCGAACATGACAGAGTTCACTTATGGTTATACTGTATATGTCAAATAATAACTACACTACATCAGAAAAATATATAGCCTACTGTAGCTTATATTCAAGCGGGTGGTAGGCTTGAGTGAAGAGTAACTTAGTTTCCCGTCAAAATCCTGACTAGGTTTTGCCAAAGCTGAGCTGATACAATTCGCAGACTTTACAAGAAATAGCACCTAAATGAATGGGCGCCACAGTGCTCAGCACCTAAATATCCTGACGCCACAGTGTGCGCGCCTATTTGACGGGCGCCTAACTGTCTGCGCCTAAAAGACGTGGACCCTTTCTTTTTTGGTGTTGTTTATGATTATGATCAAGATTGAGATCAAGATCAACTTCTGAAAATTTCTATTAAAGCAACGACCAAGTAGCACCACTTAACGTAAAGTAACAGCATCACGATCACGATACAATGTTCCTGGACTTCCCACTAGCAGAATATTGGTAATTAGTTTCCCTGTCTTTTTGTCCACTTAATTCAAACCTTCAACCATTGGGCGTAAGCTTGGACATGACAAAAACTTTGTATCTAGTTTTTAAAATATAAATTTCCTCCAGGTTTGAGGTGATGCTTCTTGGGAAGCTGCAAATTAAAAGCGATTATTCGTCCCAACTTAATTTCATTGATGAAGCTGTTGAAAAGTATCACTCACTGGAATCGGAACATGCTGCTGCTCTGGAAGACATGAAAATGATTGAGCAAACGGTACATGGTTGTTGTCAGCCTTAAGACAAAAAATGTCTGAACGATTCTTTGAGTTGATCATGTACTATGTCAAAAGAGTCAATTAAGTAAGACTGTGGGTTTCTAGTTGATAAGTTATAACTTCAATAACAAAATGTGTTTTTCTACAGCATTGCAGATATGCGTTGCTCTTATCAATTCAAAAATCATACAGTATCAGCACAGTGGTATAGAGGCACTGGCGCCGACTTACGGGGTTACGGGGTGGCCACGCCACCCCATAACCGCTGTGGCGAGGTGGCAGCCACCCCGTTTTAGCTAACTTTAGGTTACATTACTTACTGCAAATAAATGTAATTTGAACAGACGTTTAAATTTTTTTTGATCATTGGTTTTCGCTTCAAGTCAACGTAAAGCAAGAGGTGAACCAATACAGTATTGCGAAGAAAATGATTGTTTTTGTCACAAGCATGATACTCGCGTGACATCAAGCAAGCTAGGGAGCGTTCAAATATTACGTAACGCTGTTTTTCCGAATTTTTGACCCCCCCCTCCCCCATGTGACGCCAACGTAACGTTTTTGTCAACCTCCCCTCCTCCCCCACGTGACGCTTTTCCATTACAAAGCCCGTTTTGCCAGTTTATATCAAAATTATGACGTGGAAACATATGCACATAAAATATATTTCAAGATTCATTATGAACTTTTCTGCAAAGACTGCATAGTTTATTGTACTTGTTATCAGCCATTTTTGTTTTCACTGAAAAAGTTTTGATGTTTACTCTAAAAGTTACGTTAAAAAGAATATTGCAGTGTCGTCGCCAACGTAAGCAAGGTCCCAGTTCAAATAAATGACTAGTTTTGTATGCCGATCGCCTATACTGTATATAAAGCTGCTACAGTCCGTGGTTTCATAATGGTAGTGCAATGATGTAATATTTTGTGCTGTCACAGGCGATCAAGGTCACAATTAGGTCGTTGTTCTGTTGCAGACATGTTGTGCAATGCCCGCCACGTTCTTCTGAACGGTCTGCGTGATGCTCAGCATGATGTTGTTCAGGGTTACCAGATATTCAAGCTATAAAGGCCAAATTCATAATAAAAAAAAGGCCAATTTTTTTATTTACTTCTATTAAGGCTAAATAAACGCTAACAACTTAATTAAAATATTTTTTTGTAAATGCCATTTAACGATCAAGCATAACAGAAAATAATTTAACACTGTCAAAGCATAATGACCGGTTCGTTTGCATATTAAATCTGTAAGCAATTACTGTAGTAGCAAAAAAACTAGAAACCATCATCACTTTAATTCATCATCAGTATGCCTTACTTACTAGTGTATATACTTACTCATTTTCAATACTTGGAGAATAGGCTATACCTTAACCTTTCAAAAAATGATTACAATATAACTGTTTCTGATAAAATTGGTGCAAGTTTTATCACGTGGTACCCTCAGAAACTGAATTGTATTTTATTTTGAAATCTAGAGAATGTTAAGTTTATTTTACTGTAAAAAGAAAAAAGGATTTCGCATCTTGCGTCAAATGGGTTGGCAATGCCGATCACGGAGTGATTATTCCACTGTTTTCACTTATTTCCATTATTCCACTTTTATCACATAATTTAATTTCATGATGTTGATGATGATGATTACATTTAAGTAGTCCCGGGTCCGAATAGGTGCTGTTGGATATGATTTCAGCTTAATTTAGTATCCAAACGACGATACCAGCCAGCACAAATAAACTACCGTACTCGTACTCGTAAGCGTTACGTAACGTTTTGCTTGAACCCCCTCGATAGCGTTACGTACGGTCCCCTACATGAAGATTACGCAACACGTGGCTACGAGTTTTTTCCTTGTTGTTGTTGCGATCGTTTTATTTATTACTTGTCAAACGTCATTGTTACATTTGTTAGGTTTACAATGGAATTTATTAATCAATAAAATACGATCTTTCCATTGCCTTCCTCAAAAATCCTTTTTGAAAAATTTTAAGCTGCTCATAATATCGCTAAAAATTATGACAGCTATGAAATACTTGGAAATAAAATTATCTCGATGATTGATAGCTCCCCCTAAATGAATATCTATTTTCAAATTTCATTAAAAAAATGCAATTTTCGAAACTTTTTGAGTTTTATTTAAAAAGTGCCCTTAGTAAAGTAGCAGTTTTACGTTCTGCAAATTTACACGTTTACATGATTGTATTCGAGGAAAGCTATACTTTTGAAAAGAAACTTTTGAAAATATACTTATCGTTGCCTTCCACCACCTGCGAGGCGGAGTGATCGTTTAGTGCACTCAGGCGCATAAAAACCTACTTGCGATCTACCATGACGCAACAGCGATTGAACCACGTCCTGATTTTAAATGTTTATCAAGCTGAAGCTTCACGGTTACAACTTGACCAGTTGATTAACAGTTGGATTGACAGAGCTGCTGTTCGCAAAAATACTTTTGCCAAATGTTAAGTGTCAGAGCAGCAACGTAACAATAAAATTCACGACATACCTCCTGTGCTTTTTTTTTAAAGTTGCTTTGTAAATTATCGAGCTACAAAGCAGGTGTGAAAAGACAATTGCATCTACGAAACACGCTTAGTAAAAATCAAACAAAAACATGCAGTTTGAAAGTTTTTTGGTTGCCATATTGTGCTATCCGCCACCCCGTGCAAAAATAAAAGTCGGCGCCTATGTATAGAGGCATTGCCGAGTGCATTTGTACCTCAAAACAGTTCCCTCAATGCTAAATACTAATCAGAAATAAACTTTTTAGCCATTTTTCTAAGTTCTTTGGTTTGACTCGCACCAGCATTGAACCCATGACTGTCCAATTGCAGACACACTATCCTCAAAGCTATTAAGTTATTCATGTGTTATTACACATTCATCTGCATTAATGTTAATAAACGTATAGATAGGACCTCTGTCATATTTCAGAGTTGAAAATCTGAAGTATGATACATAGCTGGGCACAGTTCTGCTAAAAGAAAGCTTTTCCAAGGTTGAAACCTCCCTTTCATACACAAAACAAGAAGTTTCCCACAGAACAGAGCAAAGTGCGTTTCGTTTCTCTAAAAATCATTTACATTTGTATCCAGGCTAAGGAATCGAAATCTTCGAAGCAGGAAAACGGAATGCAGCAGATTCCGTCCACATTGATTGAAGGTTCACGTGAGGGGGCGGCAGAAATTCTTCGAAGGGACAACCCGTAAGCCTAATCAATGGTTTTCCAGGTTTCATGGTTCTATCAGTATCTATTCTCAGTTTGATTTCTATTAGTAAGGGCAGCCATCATGCCAAGCTGGTGCGTCAGAGTGATGTCTGACAACAGGGCTGGTTTCTATAAGGCTGACTGTATTTTTCCCTTAAAAACTAAAAGGTTTTGTAACACTATAATATGTGCCGAAACTATCTTCGTTTAGAAAAGTTAAAAAAAGAAAGACTGTAATCTACTCTCAGCATCTATGTCAACAACAACAGTATATATATACATGGGCAGTGCTTCCTGGAATAAAGAACGTCGTCCGTCGTTGGAGGAAGTTCGCCAGCAACGATGCAATTCAATGGACATGTCATCAGTGGCTGCATTGCGACGGAACAGTGGCCGCACGCGCCACTGCAGCGAGCCATGCAGTGCAGCTACCATGGGATTCGATAAGAATAAAACCAGGCTATTTCAGGTCATCAATTAGTCAAAAATTATTAGCTCATATCTTTCTTTAGGCTTGAAATGAACGGTTTGTCAAGTAAGGCGGACAAGGAATTCATTCTGTAAACAACCACTGACTACTGACTAGCATACATCACTTTTTTGTGCATTTTCTATATCATCCCAGTTAGCAAAATCCGTCCTTTTTGCGCTGATTTATTAATCTTCACATTCAACGTCTGCAGACGTTGAATTTCTGATGTGGACTGATGTTGCTAACTGAGATAATATCAAGTCTCAGGAGGGTATCTCAAGAATCGATTTTTCTGTAACGTAATGGCATCTTCGATTTGCACATGTTGTAAAGTAAATACATTATATATAATTATATAGATTAGAATATAGACTACAGATGCTGCACATGATATAGAATATAGATTTAGAACACAGACTACAATATAGCGCAAGTGATTTATTAATTGAATACTTACCTAAGAATACTTAATTTCTGTGCTTAACAAATCTTTCGATTTTCACCGTCACAGATAAATTTTGTGACGAATCTTGTTTTATCGGCAATAGGTTGGAAAACAATCTATTACTTTGATATGCCCAAATCAATCTGTTCGAAACGTGGAGATTTCTTTTGTCAACATCGCCCGGCACTCTAAGGTAAGTGACTTCACTTGCGATTGATTGCTAATGCATGTCTCTATTGCTGCTGCTGGATCGGAAGACGAGTCTCATCTCAGACAGCAACATAATATTTCATTTTTACATTGATTCGATGTATTCCATATACACTTAAATAATGTTTAGGTGATAAATGATATTTTGTTGCAAGTGGCACCTTCTAGCTTCACGGCAAAGGATCTGTCAATTTGTATGTTTTAAAGTTTTTTGTGATAATTTTTTTGTTTTTCATATTCTATTACGACTATAAATAATTAATACGCCTGTGCAAGAAAACTTGCACAACGTGTGCCGCATATGACGTCGGGTTAATGCGATCGATATAAACCAGATTCATGATACGCTGAACCAAGAAGTGGCACTTGTTTGTTAACATTCATGACTGTCATCCATTATGGCTCTAATTGTCACTTATGTAGGTTCGTAGAGACACAGACTGATGCAAACATGACGCTCTTAGCTGTTTATATTTATTTGTATTTACGAAATTAATCTATATAGTCTGCTCCTTGTTCTACTACATTATTCTAAATAGATAGCAGAACAAACAACATAATCTAATTACTTGTTTGAATATGAGAATATTTATTTTGAAATTCCTTAAAACACTTTGCGGTTGTAGTATTTCATGCTTGTGGAAAAAGAATTGTTTCTAAGGTTTAAAAACCTCTTTAAAGTCCACCGGACGGCAAACTTTTTTTTATCGTAGTCCAAAGCATTGTTTCAAGCTTGGCAGGCCTACTGATATTTTTGCACTTTCTTAATTACCGCATCACGAAAAGCGCGTTTTAACCGGAATGGCCCGTTTCGGTGAGTCCGATTCGATGAGTCCGATCCCTTAACGGGGGATTTTTTCAATTTTTTTTTTTTATAAATTATCGGGTACCGTAGCCTAATTATCATTGCCGTTTTAGGGTTAGGGGTTAGCGGTTAGGAACTCACCGAATAGTAGCAGACCCCGTTTTAACAACAGAATTTGATCAAAAAGTAACGAAACAATGACAACGAAAGCGAAATAGAATCAATGTAGTGTACGTCTATCATGTGGCCCACAACCACTTCATAAAAATAAAATAATAGTAAATAGCTCACGCCCACAATTGGGCCACGGGCCACAGTTTTTTGATCACTGCGACCCGTTAATGCTAACCACAGTGTGCAAGCTGTGCTATTTGGAGTGGGTCACAAAGCAATTAAAATTTTGTAGCCACTGTAGCTTTGTCCACACCACCACAGTAAAATGTCAACATCGTTCTGTTTATTTGTGATATCATACAAATAGAAAAGAGATTTATATGCGTGGTGTTTGTAAAGACATGTATGCTTTGAATAGGCGCTGTTTTATTGTGCCCATGTGACCTTTGTGACGTCACCCGACGACAAGCGCTTGCGTTGATACAAGCATCGGATAAATATAAATCGACTATCCAAGTACTAGTATCTTATTTAGTACTAAACCACTATCCAGTCTTTCAGCTTTGTACTTTATTGCTTGCAGGGTATCAAGCACAGAAACCACTTCGGTGTTTTTGCGAAGGACAGTGCCAGCCATGCCCTGGTATACAACAACTCATCAAAGGAAGACAACAAGTTCAAATGCTATTTGTTTAAATGCTCGAACGAAGGCGTGGTCAGTACGAGTCGATTGCAACGTCGTTTATTGTCATGGTTGATGTCGTAATCACAACAAAATGAAGTACTTAATTCTGTACCTGTGCAACTTCTAAATTGTGGTACGGACTTCTGTAGTTTAGTTAGTTGTAGTTAAGTTGTAACAAAAGCCTTGTAGTTAAGACTTCTGTAGTTAAGTTGTAACAAAAGCCTTGTTTCAAATTAAGTAGCTTTTGATTCTGTAGCATCTGTTTTAACATTTCGATACATTTCGATCTTGTTTGCAGTGCGATGAAATCATGCAAGCTATGAAACAGGCTTGTCACACATGCGCTAGCGGTCCGGACCCCTTGTGTACATTCCATGCCTTGTGCAAGCGCATCCACACCACCTCTGGAGGGAATATGGAGCATTCCTGGATTGAGAAAGGAACGAACTTAGCGGCAAAGTACATCGCGGCTTCTTTCACAGACGCTGAGCAGAAGAAAGTGAAACAGAAGATTGAGGTACTACTTTAACACTTTATCGATAAATTTTCACTTTTTTTACCAAATATCACTGGTTTCAAAATTGGTTAGTGTTTGATTGATTTTAACCACTTGACATTTGAAACCACCTGGTTGAAATAAATTTAATAAAAATTGACCTAGGTGTCTCTTAACACTCCTTGTATTAATTCTGTTTATTGTGGAGTGAGTAGGATGATTTCTTAGTGAACGAGATTTTAGTTACTTTTGTCAAATCTTGTAACTGATAAACCATTTCCAGGCAGAAGCAAAGTGACTCTACTAGGCAGTAAAAGCCATCTTTTTTACATTATTTCAACGTTTGCAAAGGTTATTAGAATGCATTTTGCAACCTAGATCCATAGACGACATGGCGTGTAAAAGTAGCGTAATATTTGGTACAAAGGATATTTGCCAGACTCTGCTAGTTTCTAAACTGTGCCAGTACAGGTATTGTTACAGAAGGGACAATATTTTATTTTCTCATATTGCCTTGCACGATCCAAGACATGTTGTTTTGGGGTAAAACCTAAATAGTGTTTGACAGATTGGGAACTGTTTTGCCACAGTATCTATCGTTGTCTTACTCGTTTCGACCATAATCAACCTTGCAGTCAGTGGTGAAATATTTCCATTATGACGTACATATAGTATCGCGTTTCAAGTTCCTTCTCATTATTACACAACAGTGTTCCAAACAAGCGCCGGTGTCGCAGCCAAATGAAACTGAGAGCCCAGGAATCGTCGCCTTTGTGATTTATATCTATGGTTTTATGTTTGATTTGGTTTTTATATTCTGTTTGAAAATTAACCTTCTGGTGATCTTAATTAGGGTAAAACAGGCTGTAAAGATTTTGAGATGACTCTTAACAATATATATTTTGATGCTGCAGCATCAGGCTAAAACAGGTCGTTTGTATCTACATTTGTGAAACAAACAACGATCATGCTGCTAAAAGCGAAACTTGCAATGTTTTTTGTTGTTTCCCAATGCGATGCAACCTTTACTGGTCCTTCTATTATGTCGTCACACGTGAAATACTACTGCTACTGATGTATTTTTGCGCTTTGGTGTTGAGTGAGCAATATTGACTGACCTAGCTTTGACGTATCTTTGTACTTTAGGAGTGCTACTTAGCTCATCAACCTGAGTCAAAATACGAGCGTCTTGTGGTTGTCATGGAGATGATGAGGCAGATATTTGAAGAGAAACAAATTGAACACGACCTTAAAGTTAAACAGGTATTGCTTGTCTTTTTTGTATTTGCTACTTTACTTTGCGCGTTGTAGCTTCCATTTCTAATTGTTAAGCTTGTCAGTTGATGAACCAACAAACAACAATTTTAATTTGTAAACTCAAAGGTCACCCGTAGCGTAAAAGCAGTGAAATTTTTCGTTTGAGAGCACCCTTTTACTGGGGCTAACGTTGTGCTTTTGCCATTCCTGAATTGGTAACAATGTAAGCTACTAGACAGCAAAGTTCGCCATTTTGCGGTCTAGGTTATTATAGGCAAGTCATCGGTTGACCTTGTCGGCATTTAAACCTTCTTTACGATTTGGCTGGTGGGTGAAATGGGTTATAGTCATAGATGATGTTCGTTTATACCATATTCGCTTGGAATGGAATCAAACTGTTAATAGCTTTTCAAAAGACTGAATTTTATTAGCGTTGTACATTGTACATATGGATGAATTAACCATTAAAGTTTTAGACAACATTTTAAAATAAATATGCTTCACTTTCAAAAATATTACTGTGACATAACTCTAACTTAGCACAGGTCTCGGTATTCACGCAGCGTCCAAGCGGATGGTTTCATTACATCACTACTTGTTTAACAAAATTAAGATCTCTGGTGATGTGTTTGTCAAAGTCTGAAATTTTTTAGATGCGAGATCCTCAAGCGAACGCAATGAGCAAGAAATTTACATTCTTCAAAAGCAGGGCTAAGAAATCTCTGACCAGTATTGAGAGTCTTCTGGGGAAGGTAAGACTTCTAAGGTTGAGCATCTACCACCACTGCCAGCGAATTCATTTGAAATACACTAGCTGTTAAACACTTGGCTTCGTTATCATTGTCTCGCCAAGTTTCAAGAGTTAAAGTATTTGTTTAAACGACAATTACGATGTGTGCATGGAAGATGTATTTAAGATTTTACCATACATTTTTAATGTTGCCATTCCTTTCAGTGTTATTATTTATTCTCTTGCAACCCTGCAGGGCGTGCAGAAGATGCAGGACTTGCAGCACGAAGCTGAGCAGCACATTCAAAGCCCGGTTGAAAAGCTCAAGTTCACTTTGGTGAGTGTGTAATGAATGAAAAAGATACCCTGCTGTGTATTATTAAATATGAAACTATGCGATGGTTTTAAGTGGTGGTATTAAGTGGTATTCCCATCTTGGTCGTCTTTGGGAAGTTTTACATTAAAACTGCGTTTTTTGATGGAGCTTACACGTTTAAAATTTCAAACTAAACGCTTTTTACAATGCCAATACTATTTCATTGTCAGCATTACTGTTATCACCAATGTTATTATTATGTGTGTTACCATAGGATAACCCACGTTCTGCCCCCAACACCCCAAATTTCCACCAGAACACGATTACCACTACCCAATTCTCTGCATCACGCAACAGACATAGATCTGGCAGCCCTGCATCGGCCCTCGACACTTCACCACTAGCTGGTAGCAGCCATCCGAAAGCCATCTTGCAACCAGATCCTCTCCGCCCGCGGTTTGTATTAGACAAGTTCTTTCTTTTTCTTATCCACTTAATTTAAACATTGATCATATGTGTACCTGTTAAGTACAGTGGTGCTGTATTCTTTGCAGCCGCAGATACATTTGGTTTCAGCTTTTCCACGACAAACAGTTTCAACCCAGTTTTGTGGAGGCGCAGTCGTGTTCAACAATTTTGATCCTTTTTTATGTTGATTTAACCGATTTACATCTATTTTAAGTGATAATGCAGCAAGTTTTTAACCTTTCAGTTCTTTCTGCATTTATATTTTTAAACTAAAACCATTCTTTTGAAATATTGACCGTTAGCTTACGTTCTTATGATAATTTTTCCACCTGATATGAAATCCACCATTTTGAATGTTTTTTTTTGGTAAAGAATGATAAATCAATGATTTCTCAAGACGTACAGCGAAACATCGTTGATGTCACTTTACTTTTGACTGGAAGCATTAAAGTTTAGGAGCCCCTGCATAAGGCATTATCTACTACAGACATTGACTGCTTGTTTTTTTATCAACAACTATTTCTAGCATGTGATCGAAGTCCCACAAAGTAATTACGTTGGCGACGGTGTCTATTTTAATATCAAAGAAACTTATTTTTGATATTTCTTTAATGTTGTCAACCAGCAATTGTTAGGTCAGAAAGACATAAAGTGTAATCTCAGAATGCGCACTTTTGCTTCGAGCGCCATTGCTTGAAACTTTGGTAACCTTCTCCGTTACTCCTATTAGTTGCAACACGGTTGGATCTCCAACCGAAGGCTCGATTAACGTGCGTCGAAAGTTGAACATGGCCGACAAGAAAGGTGATACAGCCTCGCCACTATCCGCTGCCACTGCGTCATCAATGTCCAACTCGAGCGCTCGAAGGTAATTGACGTCATCTTATTGTCACCTGCCGCGTCTTGATTCGTTTTCTTGTTTTTTTTTTTTTGTAATTAAACTGGACTCGTCTGAAGTAAAAGCATCAGGCTTCTGAAAAACTTCATAGCTTCGTCAACATTTTGTGCATCAATGCGCATCTTCAAACCACATCAATGCGCATCTTCAAATCAAAACTTTTCACTTATTATTATTGGCGTTGCCATCTTGTCTACAAATTGAAAACTTTGGACTTCGTGACTACAAGCTGGTCGAACTGTTAAGTTTTCTATTGTAGTTTACTGTACATAATTGAACCTTTATTAATAAATGTAAAAATTCTAACCTTTCTCAACCTGCTTCGACCCCCTGGGGTTCGCGAAGGTCATGTCATGGGGGTCGCAAAGGATTACGGAAAAATGAAAAATCTTTGCAGCAATCACTTTGTATACAGTAATGTCATAGCAAGTGATTAGTTGGTTGCACTGTTACGAAAGAGAACGCGTAGCTGGGTTGTAGGCCAATTTATCATCGTTTGTTCAAGTAGAACGAATGCACTGAGTCAGCCTGTTTAACAGTCTCAAAACGTTAGTTGTCGAAAAACCTTGGTCGGCGAAGTGAAGAAAATTGCTTTAAAAGTGAAGAACAAAGTTGTTAAAAAACATTTGTCTAAATCAGATTTCAATTATTGTGCAGTTGCGTTTAGTGAGTCAGGAGTACAGTAACTTCTCAACTTACGAACATTCGGAGATACGAACATTTATACAGTAAACGTATTTCAGTGTTTATAAATATTTCAGTTCTATACTTACCATGGACAAGAAACGAAAATATTTTGAAGCGTATTTAATATTTGGCATTACTTCCATAGTTAGCAACAGCATTGAGAAGCCACGGTGTGTTTTGTGCAATATACTTCTCAGTGCTGAATCTGTGAAGTCATCAAAGTTAAAACGGCATTTAGAAACAAAGCATTCCAATCACATCAGCAAGCATTTAGAATTTTTTCAACGCCATAAGGCCGGTTTGAAACGCCAAACATTGAAAGTTGTGACAGTCAACAGTTCCTTGAAATTAAGTGTTATTGAAATGTATTTTTGTGCTAAGTTTTATAGCTTATTTATAGAAAACAGAGCAGGAAGGGGGTCGCAGGCTGTATTGAACACCTAAAAAGGGTCGTGAACCACAAAAGGTTGAGAAAACACTGGTTTAGATAGTAATTTAGTGAAAAAATTGAATGCAGTAATATTGACGACCTTTTAAAGTACGGTACATGTGGTTCGAACAGAAATAGAAAATGTTGGATGGAAATTCAATGTTCATGACAAAGTCCAAATTGAAATTCTTTTGTTGCAGATCGCGATTTCATCATATTTTCATATTTTCATATTTCATCAGATTTCATCAGATGTTGCAGATCGATGAAATCGCGATCTGCAACAAAAGAATTTCAATTTGGACTTTGTCATGAACATTGAATTTCCATCCAGCATTTTCTATTTTTGTTTGAACTACATGTACCGTACTTTAAAAGGTCGTCAATATTACTGCATTCAATTTTTTTCACTAAATTAGATGCTTTTGTATCTGCTTTACGCGGATCCTCTATTGACTGTACGTTAATCAGGGTTTAAAGTGTCGAAATTCTCTTTTTTTTTCATTTAGATAGTAATAACTATATTTCATTTAAAATAAAAAGGCAATGTTAAACCCATTGGAATTACTGAGTTTTGTATGTCAATTGTACTGGAGGTGGATATTAGTTCAAGAGCTTTTTTTACTATGTTGTTTACTTTTTAAGAATAAATTGGAAATGTTCTGTTTTCGATCGTGCTGTACTTGAAACATTGTTCTCATTACCAACCTTGCACGGTATTGGCAAGGTCGCTTCAAATATTTTTCACAATCTCTCAATAGTTTCTCCACTCCTTTCCTTCTTCGGCTCGGTCGTCTCTTGCCTGATGTGCAAGAATCGCCAGCGGAAGGCAATAATGCGGTGACGATGAAGTCCGTGAAGGGATCATTCGCACGATTGTTTGGAGGAAAAAATCAGAAACCAGAGACAGAGCCAGTTGTCACCAGTATGGATGTCAAATCGGACACCTACAAACCTGTCTTCATTTGCACGGAATCGCCGCTTGCTTCTGACAACGAAACCACAAAACAAGACGGAAGTTCCACAAGAAGGAAAAATGTCTCCCGGAAGTCTAGAAGAGCACTACATCATTTCGGCGATCTATCTAGTGCTAGCTCCGACATATCTTCCGATGAAGACGATCACGGAATCTTTTTTGTTGCAAAGTCAAAGCATCATCAAGTGATTTCTCCTCTCTGTGCTCCTCCAAAGACACAGACCACCACCAGTGCATCCAAACCCGATGATTGCTCGGAGCTTTTCCAACCCCAGAGAAAGTTGTCAGAGTTTTGTGACGTCACTGGCACAGACCTCCATTGCATCGAGTCGTCGTCCTCTGTGTTTTCTGTCATTCCTCGCTTTGATGGCCAGGATAACGCTGGCACATGCGCGCTTGCCTGCGACCCCACGATGGGATCTGAGAATGAGTTGGATGGAAAAATCACTGGAAAGTATGGAGAATTCGACTGCAGAAATCTTGGGTAATCGATGCTGAGTGAGGTGGAAAAATCAGACAAAATCGTTGATTTCTTCTGTTTGGGTTGAGGTTGATTTCGTGAATGTAGAAAATTAATTGTGTGTCAAGAACACTACATGTGGTGTATGATATTTCATTAATTCTGCTCTCTTGAGTTTGACCACTCAAAAATAATAGCAGTTTGAGATGGAATTGATTAAATAATTAATTTTATTTCTTCTCTTTACCATTGCTTGTTGTCTGTTTCGCCCATTTGAATGACGATTGATTGTCCTTTGTATAACAAATCATTTGGTTTTTAATCATTCTTCAACTAACCAGTTAAATCAACAACACCACCCGATGTGCAATTGTGCATCCTCGAAACGAGAAATCATTTTTGGAAGCTAATTCTAGGAAATTTTGCATCCTTGTCCAGGCTTTGAACCACAGTCTCTGGCCCAGTCACCAAAGTTGACAGTGTAAGCTTTCTGCTTGCTGTTGTTATGTATCCGGTCAACTATTCCGTTATTTACTGAGTCGCACTGAATGTTGAGCTGTTCAAAGAGTGCGTTGCTCGAAACGCTATACATATATTTTTTTTTTGAAAAAGCACGTCGTTATCCCAGTTAGCAATATTGGTCCTTTTTACATCGATTCGACGCCGGCAGACGTTAAATCAACGCAAATGGACCGATTTTGCAAGCTGAGAGTAGGCAGCCTAAGCGGACAGGGCACGAGAATGCGTTTGGTTTGATTTTTAATAATGTGGATGGTTGATCATAATGGTGTTCCTGGCGAACCGAAGTTGCCTCTTTTACATCGTTTCATTATCTGACGACGTTGTAGCGATGTTAAAAGGTTAACTCTTGTAAGCTGGCATTTGCTAACTCGTTGTTGTAGCTTGAAATTGTTAATGTATCTGGTAAGTATGAACATGAACAATATCATAGCAGTAGTTTTGCACTTAGGCGTGATTGCCTGTGCTGCCATTGACATCTTCTCACCTTGTTAGATATTGATTCCCGCTTTAAAAGGCAATGGTTTGTGTGAGAGGGTTGATGGTTACTCAGGAACACGTAACAATCATGAGCATTGTGTGATCACTGTAGTGACTGGTAACCTTGTCAGTGCTGTTTAACTTATAACAATCATGCAGTGCACAAGTTTCCAGCAGGAATTAAAGGGGACCTGAAATAAAAAATGAAAATTTTTTTGTTGATTTTTTGGTGTTTAAGTATTATCTTTTTTGAAAAATTTTTTTGATAAACTTTTTTGTTTGGCAAATATAACAAAAAGAAAATCAGCCACCGGATGGTGCTATGTGCCTTATGACGTAGTTGGTTGTTCACTCTGTTGGTAGCTTCATACAATAGCACTGGAAGCGCTGCACAAGTCGTAATCTTTAAAGATGTCTGAATTAAAAAAAGGATTTTTGTTTAAACCAAAAAGACAGCGCATTGACAGAGATGACTGTGATTTGGATTCGAGCTACGACAGTGCCAGCTCCGACAGCAGTCGGATGGAGAATTTGAAATGGTGTAGGTGTGGAAATTGTGCCATCATGCCAACAATGATGGAAAATGAATGTTGCCAGAAGCCAGATAAAAATTTTAATTTTATAAATTTAGAAAAAGAGAAAAAAAGGCTAGTGAGTTTTTTTCTTTAAAAAAATTCTAAATTTATAAAAATTTATTAAGGTGTTGCGACCGTGCCATATTTTAAACTGATTGTCCTGCTTTGGTATCATGCATGCTATAACGTCCGCGTTTTGTCGCTTCTACCTTTTTCTAGACCTCTGTTATGTTTGTCATATACTGGTTTTTCGTTGTGATGGTCAGAAATAAAAGCAAACTTAATACGGCCACAAAAATGCGCAGTTTAACGATTGAGTCACTTCGGGTAATAATTTACTTTAAAAGAAAAACATCTCCTGGTGGTATGGAACTCATATCCTTGGTAATATGAGCCAGACAAAGATCGCACGCGCCACTGATTCACTTAGCCAAAACAGTTGAATTTAGAAGTTATATATGCACTTTTTTTTATTTGTTCGTCTTTACTTTGAAAAGAAGGTGGAAGAAAAATGTGCAGCAACAGCGCGCATGCGCAGTGAAAGTGACGTAAAGATTAAAAAAGGCATGGAACGGCTATATCTACGGCACCGTAAGCATAGCCACTTCCGGCCGCAAAATGGCCGCTGCACATACGGCAGTGCTTGTTGCTTGGTGGGTTTTTGAGTTTCATCGCAGAGATCCATTTCTTAAGCTTGTCTTGATTATTCAGAGGTAAACGATGAAATTGTACCCCTTTCACGTTTCTTCCGTTACTACAACCGGGAGCCATACAAAAAACCATCTCAACGCGTAAAACTCAAGTATAAAATTGTTCTTTGTATATGTAGCCCACTTGTTTATAGTTTATTTGTATGCAAACTAGTGGTTCTGAATTCTGCCTGAACAACCAACTACGTCATCAAAGATTTTGACCAATCAGAATCCTTTAAATCAATATCCCTTTTATTAGATTTTTGAGCTAATGACAAACCCCAAAAAAATTTTATTGTTACAAATCTCTTTTTCTCATAAAAATCTATAAATACAAAAGCTATATATTTTCGTTGCAGTGCACCTTTAAGTTTGACTCCTTTGCTGTAATTTGTGCTTACAAAAAGACGTTTAAACTCCGAAGCAAGGTGCTCATTTGGTGGTAGATTTGATAAAACAACCTCGTGATAGCTGTAGTAAATTTAACTTAACAATAGCTGAATAGACTCCATATATCTGGAAGATTTTATCGTTTTTTTTTTGTGCATCTGATATTCAATGTCTTAGCTTGCAAAATCGTTTTTTTTTTACATACAATGTCTGTAGACGCTGAATCAATGTAAAAAAAAGGAATTCTGCTAACTGAGAAAATCCGTATATCATTTTATGGTTCATTGAGGAATGTTTTTTAGTTTTGGTTTGTTTTCTTTTACGATTGCATTGAAAATCGTAATTTTGCCTTGTTTCTTTATTGTACCTGTGCACCTGCAATGATATGTGTATGGACCGTGTTCTAGCAGTTCTAGCAAGAAATATCGGTTCCTTTACTTTGTGTTGTTTTCGTTTCATAGGCTAATTTAAGCACAAGAGTTAGTAGGCGTTACTTTTCTTACTCTGAAGACTCATGGCATCTTCAGGTGAAATCACTGCTGCTTTATTTTCTACTAGCTCCATTGAAACAACTCCAATTCAATCGCGACCATCGACTCCATTGGTGGATTTGACACCAGAAAAGAAGTTATCGCATTCAGAAAGAAAATTAACATTTCATCAAAAAATTTTCAACAAAGTTGTAACACCACATAGCACAAAAAAGAAGCCTGGAAAAAGTGAGATTTAAAAGCTTTGTCAAATTATTTGGAAATAGTTTTGCATGAGAAGCACCAACAAATTGATGTCTTTAATTTGTTTTTACGCGTTCATGACAGGCTTTGTTTTCCAAAACGGTGCACGCTGCATGCATCTCTGCTCTGTGTATGAGCAAGTTAACTACTGCAAGCATTGGCATGCTTCGGAAGTGTTTCGAGTTGTTGTTGGATTCTTTGCTAAGCAACATGTTAGATGAATGAAAACCTGTTTACATCAGGGCCCTTTTCGATTGGAACTCTTCCCTGTACAGTGTACCTATAATGTGCCGGGCGTTGGCCCAACATGGTATTGTTGTGACACTTCTATTCATTGACCTTTGCGTGTACAGGTTGTTACAAACCAAGCTTGTTTAGAATGCGACTCTCCCGTCACGGATGCCTGCTTTCAGAAGGAAACTCCGCCGAAGACACCTGACCAAATACGGTTGGCATGGCGACGGGCTATTCGGGAGCAAGTGATGTTGAATAGAATTAACAACGCTTCATCTAATGCAGAGGGTAGGTTTCATTGGGAGGTTATCTTGTCATTGCTAGTCACGTGACCTTTTATGATCATAGTCGGTATAATATTGTTTCGCAAAACGTTCAATCCCATACAATAACTTGTAGCATCACATCACAGTTTTAAAAAGCGGTTGTTCTTTTACTTTGTTTGCTCAAAAACGAGCCAGTTCAGAAAAAGAAGTTCATTTTCGGATTCGGTGACTCAGCATTACCCCAAACAGTTGGTGTGCAAAAAAACATCGTATTGAATGGCCTTACGTCAATTACAGTTAAAAGATTATTGAATACATTCAAACGGCTTCGTTTATATATTCCTTGTGTGTGTGATTATCCCTGACAGCATAAATTAGTTCTTTTTTACATTGATTCAACGTCCGCAGACGTCGAATCAATGTAAAAAGGACTGATTTACCATCTGGGGTGTTCTTTCTCGACTCCTATTTGAAAGGTAAGTATAACTGACATCTCTCTCTCTCTCTTAGCCTTTCTTAAACTATTTAGGTTCTTTCATGGAGGAGCCACCTCTCAACGACAAACTGAACTATCAGGAGCCGGATCCTTGCGGGGAGGAGATGGCGAGTTTGTGGGAGGAACTGTTGGAAACTGACGACAGAGACCGCTACAAGATGGACAAGAACGTCTTACATGCCGCTGTTAAGAAAGGTGACGTGTATGACGTCAGCGTGACGTATGTAGCGTTGGTTCAACTCAAATCGGTCTTGAATGAAGATGATAACTGTGTGACTGGGATATACCGGTTTGTGAATGGGATGTACCAGTTTGTGACTGGGATATACCAGTTTGTGAAGGTTCGCAATTGCTCAATGGTTCAGTGAGCAGGACTTGTGGAGTCGGAGGGATTTTCTACATTATCTTTCGGTAACTTGCCTTTTTCTTTATAAGATGTTTTAATCACTATCTATTTCCAGGCATCCCCAGACGCCTGCGCGGAAAAGTGTGGTCGATGTTGTATGAGCAGTGGAAGTCACGTGATGAAGACAGTCGTCACGGTTCGTTGCCCGCTTTTACGCTCCCTCCAACTCCTTATGACCGATTGCTGAAAGAGCTCACCCCCCACCACCACGCCATTCTCATCGACCTGGGTGAGAGGGGCACTTTATTGGTTGGCTGTGCTGTCCTGTCATTAAAGTAACATTTCATAGTATTTAAAATCAGACAGAACTGTCGGGATTTGATTACCTCGGCTTAGTTTTATTACTTAATTACTTTTTTTTGTGAAGGTTTGCCTGGGATTGTATTTTCAGGTCGAACGTTTCCTTCCACTTCCTACTACAGCAAGCAGCTTGGAAATGGCCAACTCGCTCTCTTCAACATCCTCAAAGCGTATTCGCTCATTGATGATGACGTGGGCTATTGTCAAGGTCTCAGTTTCGTCGCTGGACTTCTATTGTTGCACGTGCGGGCATAACTATTGCTATGGTTGTTACAATGATTGTAAAAAAAAGCACATTTTGCAAAGCAAGCTGTCGTGAAGGACCATAAACTAAGTTTCTAAATTTATAATTCACTCTTTCTAGTGGTTGGTTATAGTTTACATAACTGCATATCTGGACATGACTAGTTGTATTGAGTTGAATATTTATAACAAAACAATAATTAAAGTTTTGAAGCATAGGCTCGGACAGAGGATTTCAACCGCCTCTTTTCATCCGCCTCTTGCTGATTATCTCCCCATAACTTTCACCTTTCAGTTTTTTCAGATATCATGTGGCCGGCCTGTATTTTCTGTTTAGTAAATGTGCCCCCTTGATAAACGGGATTTAACCCGGGTTGAGAAATGTGGGTGTTTGGATGTAACGCCCCAAGATTTCCACCTAATGCTACTTTCGCTTATTTTCAGTACTCCGCACAAAGCGAAGCCTTTCAGATATTATGCCACTTGATGGCAGGCATGGGTTGCCGCAAGCTGTACCTCCCAGACATGGCAGCCCTGCGTGTGGCGATGTACCAACTTTCCAGGCTCCTATACGAATATCACAGGTTAGTGACTTGATAACTCATGTTGCAAACCATTTCACATGAAGTTACCAAAGTTTTAACACAAAACTGCTTTTACATATTGTTTTTATGGATAGTTTTGCTTATTATCATCATCATTCCAACTCGGTTTTGTCCCTACAAGTGGGATGGCTGATTCTTTCCTTGCAGCGATGGTCTTCACTCCTACTCTCTATCTCGTTCTGTCCATCGCATATTCTTCCTTTAGTTCGACTTTTCTGCCTCACTCTTTATCCGTTCTTTTGGTCCTCCCCGGCTCACTATCAGAAATAGTGGGATATTTAATTTTTAAGGTTGTTCAAGATATTGTTGTTTCACCGTTGATCCAGCAAAGCTTTTTTACTTGGTATTTTGTGCGCAGTTTATCCCTTGGATTTGTAATATGTCTTAGTTGAAAGTGTTACTTGAGCATTTTTTGCACAATTAGTTTGCACCAATTTTTCCAGTATTTTGATTAAGGTAGAATCTTGCTTGTAGTCAATCTAACCACCAATCTTCCCCACAGGGATTTGTATGCACACTTTGCAGCAAACGAGGTTGCACTGATGTTGTTTTCCACACCATGGTTCCTGACGATGTTTGCCTCCGTATTGCCGTTTGGATTCACTGCGAGAATCTTCGGTGAGTGCACAAGTTGTCATGTGCCTGTCCTCCCCAATAGCTCAGTTGGTTAACCGCCTGACTTTACGAACGAAGAAACTTCAAGATCAAGCGACGCTGGTTCGACTCTTGGGGTATGCGCTTGAGCAACCCATGCAGGACTGTTTTCGATTCAGTGGCACTTGGTGGATGGGATAACTTACAGATATAAATACTTTGACATTCTAAAACTTCACTCTGTCAAACTTAACCGGGATTGCGTCAGTGGTTCAAAGCCTCGACAAGTATGCGAAACTGCCAGGATTAAGCTCTCGATGAAGCTTTCCCAGTCCGAGGATAAAGATTCAATCAATCAAGTTCAATGTAGCTGCTATTGCAGTTGATCCGCGTATTGTTGCTATCAGTTACATGGCCGAGTGGTGGGAACCTTTACTGGGAGTACAAACCGTCGTAGACTCCCATCTAGAGCGCGCTGTTGTGTCTTGACAAGACGCTAAATGACACAACTGAACGCGGCACCAAGTTTTGTCGCTTCTACTTTTTATCTAAACCTCTGCTATGTTGCCATGCATTGTTTACCCTCGTCAAACAAAAACAGAATGAACTGAAGGCGAAGATTGGCTTTCTTGCCTCTCCGCCTATTGAAATAAATTTTCAACCATTTGCCTCATATACCTGTTCGATGGCTTGGTGGGTGAAGCATCTGCCTTGCAGTGAACATAGACGATTAGACGCGATGCCCTTTCGAGTCCTATCAAGACCTTAAAAAAGTCACAAAGTCTCATGCCTGGTCGTTAAAAATTTGCGATTCCTACAGTACATTACACTCGAGCGATAGATCCAGAAAAATGTAGCTGAATTATATCTTGCGTTGTATGAATACTCACTTTTTACATGGGACAAGTTGCATTGTTGCATTGTATCGCCTGTGAGTTACATTGTATCGCCTTTATATAATGCATCGCATATGTGTCTATCACGGATTAAAAATATGTGTGCTTACAGCTGGCAGGGTTGTTTATTCCTGCTCCGTGGGCCATGGCTAAAATCCCGATATTTCTTGAATAGAATTCTTTCCATTCCTCTGCTGAGTTTCAAGCAGGAATAAGATTCAGTACCATTTTTAAAAGTCTTTGATATGATCCGACAGGGTATCGAACCCATGCCTACCAACCCGCAGGCGGACACTTAAACCACTAGGCCAACGAACTGGTACCTCACATCTGTGTTATTCTTGAACTAAATGTAGGAAATGAAAAAAAAAAGTTTTTTTTTGAATTTAAAAGATATTTGAAGCTCATTGTATCGCTCTTTGTTTGAGGCTAGCTACTATTCCCTCTGCATGCAGGAATACTTACCGTTGGTTTTGAAAACAAATCTGCATGTTAAGAGCAAAATGCTTGGAATATCTGGTCAATATAATCAAAACATAAGAGCTTAAAACGTAGTTAGTCAACTCATGTTTGGTAACGTTACAAAAACTAGACTGTTTTCATATATAAAAAATGAGAACACTTGAAGATGAAAACAGTTTTCAAAACGTTTGCTGACTAAAAGTTTAGTATCTACATTTTGGGCTCTTTTTTTTTGTTAAATTCGGATATGTTGCTTATGTTTGTGGGACAAAGTGAAACCTTTACTGCGATGAAGGCACAAAATATGTTTTACGAACCCACTTTGCAGATCTTCTATTTTTGGATGGCATCAGTGCCTTGTTCAAAGCCGCCTTCTGTTTGCTTAGCCACCACAAAGATAAAATATTGAAGGAAGACGGTTTTGAAAATATAGTCGGCTACCTCAAGAACAACCTGCCCAAGATGGATGACGACGAGGCTAAATCAGTCATCAATGAAGTACGTTGACATTTTCTTGATTGAGTGTTCAGTATTTTTTAAGCTATTTTTATCGCGGCTCAAAATTCACATTTTTTGGGCTGAAATAACCTCATAAAAGTGGACTTTTGTAACCCATTTGTAGTCTCGCTCTTGGCTCTTCTGGAAATTCTTTGCGATGAAAAGCTTCGCTGCTCAAATTCAGTCTTCCCGCGGTTCACGGTGTGAGAACCACTGCTTGGTTTTAAGTCCAATTGCTTGCTTTTAAATTAAAGATTTGTATTGCAATAAAAAAAATAAAATGACTTGAGTTACTTCCTCTGACCTAACAAAAAACTGCTCTCAAAGGGATCAAACCCGGGTCCTCTCGATCACTAAGCTCCGTATGTTTGAACAGATGTTTGACTTGGACATCACTGAGAAACTGAGAGTGTATGAGGTCGAGTATCATATCTTGGAGGATGGTGACATCTTCGGTGATGTGGATGAAATCGAAGACGAGGATACCAAGTGGGAGCAGAAGTACGCGCGACTGGAACAGGCTCACCAGACCGTGGTGAAGTACAACCAGGAGCTTGTGGAACAATTGGAGGTAACTGTCCAATAAGACACTGTTTGTTACTAACATCATGTGCTGCAGACGACATCCTTAGCTGGGTGGGATTTGAACTCGTTGATGAGTGTTTTGTTAAGATCTTACAATACAATCATCTTTCGTCATGACCAGTGAGCAGCAGTCTAATTCTAGCCAACAATATTTGTATTTTTTATGTTAATTCACTATCTGCGAACATTGTATCAATGCTCGATCGAATATAGCTAGCTGGGATAAGAACATCTATCATGGAATGCCCCGGAGGAAAATTAGTGAAGTTGTCTGTTCGATTGACGTGTGATGACGTACCTATCTCAGGTATCGTCAGCTACATTGTTTTTCTCCGACTGTGATGTGTGGACCCGTTAGATTGCCAAACATGCCGCATCGTGCAGGCGACTGCCTAACACCGAATTCTCTCGTTTTTTGCCACTGATGAGCCACAGCGACGAATGGTCCAGTCGGTTGCGTTTTGTAACTGATCCTCAATAATTTTGTTTCCTGCACAATTTTTTGTCAGCTCACGTATCTACAACTTTGTAGCATATAGCTGTTCTCTCAAATGTCCAATTACTGCGGATGCTTCCACATTGTTTTCACTATCAGCGTCTGTACTTGAGGCAACATTTTAAAGCAATTGGTTACTAGTTTGTGTCATCTTTTCTGACAGGCGGCGAAGATGCAGATATCCAGCCTCCAGCAAGGTTTGACTGACATGGCCAACATCGATGAACGGCGAACCCTTCAAGTGGAGCAACTCAAACAGGACAACGAACTTCTACGAATGAACCACAGAGTCTAACAATTGTCTTGATTTGTTTTCGATACGTTATTAATTATTGAGTAACATTGTCAGACGTCGAATCAACGCAAAAGGAGCAATGGTAACATCGCTTTGAGTTAAACGTTTTGAAGTAACACAAAAGCTCTTATGCTTTCTTTTGTGTCAAGAAGTCGCCAGGGCAAACCGACTCAACTGTCCTGACTTTAAATCCAAGGTAGTGACAAAATACTTGTGACAACAAGATTTGAAGATGTAGCGTTTTAACCTTCTTTTTTGTACAAGCTCAAGCATACCGGCGAGATGTGAAATACTGTTAATATTTTTCCTTAACTCATCGTAGAAACGTCTAAGGGCTTGTTGGGTTTTAGGATCTGATATCCCTGAAGGACGATTGTCATTGCTGCCTGATATTCGAGGTACGGAATATACATCCGAGCATTAGTCCGACCCAGACATCAAAATCGTCATTTTTTACATTGATTCAACGTCTGCAGACGTAAATGTAAAAATGGCGGATTTTGGGAGTTGTAGGCTAAGTCAGTGTTGACTTGTTGGGTGCGGGCCTAAAATATAGGACCTCCTACACCTTTTGTCCTGGTACCTACTTGTCTGCGTCAATTAACGAATCTTAATCGACTAAAGTATTACGTAGTATGCCGAGTATCACTAACAGCAATTATATGTATGCACGTTTTGGTTTTAAACTGTGATTTTTTTAGCTAAAGTGATTGGTGGTTAATGGTGTTTGTTGCTAACATAAACAAAGGCAAATATCTGTATTATAAACTATCAGCCACCATCTGGTGGTACAAGGTGCTATCCACTGCCACAACATCCACACAAAACTTTCACATTTTTGTAGATCAAAATGTCTTAGTAGCTGTTTTTTTTTCGCTGAGACTTCGGTCATTTGTCCGAAATGACTTGAAAAAGTTCGTTCATTTTTTATTTATTTCAAGTAGCTGATACAAACCAAAATTTGCACTTCCTGGCTAGCTACAACTTTAAGTTTCGCTGAGAAACGTCGTGTTTTATCTGAGAAAAGTTAGAACAGACAAACATTTCTGCTACGTTTATCATCGAAACTCAACCTTGCAACACCCGGCCGAATTAACTATATTTTTTTTCGGACATGTTGACCGAATTGACTATATATTTTTTCGGACATTTGGCTAAAAAATCGGTCAATGACCGAAAAAAAACCCAGCTTGGTAAGTGAATCATTGAGTATTCTTGCCCAGGCTCATTTGCTGTGAGTGTAATTTTCAAAATTTTTGAAGCTTAATTTGAATCATGAAACTTGATTTACTGTGCTATTATATGTTTATATTGCGTCGCTTTGTTAGTCTGGCTTAATGTTTAAAAAATTATCAACAGGACGAAAAATATTCGACTCCTCGATTTATAACTGGTCTACTTCGGCTTTAGTGTTGCCACATTTTTTTTTTTAATTCGAAAAGAGTAATCAATAAATTTATGAAATGTAGCGCATTGAAGTTGTGTAGTAAGTGGCCTAATTAAGTTTTGGTCTTATTATAAATTTTATTGTTTATCGTTTTGTATTGTAGTCGGTCTTTTTTTTTAACGACTCCGGTCCCACAGCCCTGGTCATTGTAAGGTAACACAACGACGTTTCATAATGTAAGTAATTACTTAATGTGTTCAAATTATGCTGTGTTGAAGCATTTTTGGGGGCGTGGGTTGTTACACAGGATCATTTCCACTCCTTGTACATAGATTTGCTACATGCTCTGTCCCTGGAAAACCACTGCACTACCCCTTGACAACTAGGTCAGTGCTGTAGTAATATCATTTTACATAGAATCATCGTCAAGTTTCTTTAGGAATTGCTATAAATCGTGATCTTTGAATTTTTACTGTCCTGTTCAAGCTTTCTATGAAGGCGCTTCATGCGAGGTCTCCTGCCAGCCTAAAAGGTTTACCGGCTATTCGTATTATTCGAAACGAGTATTTACTCTACTACTACATCACTGGCAACAAATTCCAACCATTTTTACCTTTATTTCGGTTTCTTCGAAAGATTTTTTTGTGTCTACGTAGCTGGAGTGGGTATTTTTCATTTCCGCTCTATGACGTTGTTTCGCGCGCAGTTGGGGAAGTACCCTCAACATTACCCAATTCGACCTTGCTTACTTATTCACAAGCTGTTTTAAGTCATTCTGTTTTGTGGAGGCATGGAGGTAAAAAAAAGTTTTTTATTTCATTAATTGAACTTCATTTTATTGAACGCATCGTGTAGTTTCGTGACATCATTATATGGCAAGGTAGTTTTTTGCCATTTTTCGTGGTAGATATTTTCAATTCTTTTGCGTTTTCTTTGTTTTTATTACTCTATTGTGCTTTACAGACACTTATTGCTGTCCAACCAGCAAAATTTGGCATTTCATTGTTTTGACATATCGCCCAAGTCCATGTCAAATTCGCGTATGTGTCTTGATATAGAAATTAATTATAAATCACATGAATATTTTCAAAAAAGCGTGTTTCTCTTGCCCAGGTTACATCTTCGTGATCGATGATTTATGTTGATGTTACGTCAACTCGGCACATTTTTACTTGTTTTCGAAAAGGTTTTGAACTGTGTTTAAAAACAAACTATTTTGCATTAATCTAACGTGGTCTGATCGATGTATTCTTCCGTTCATTGCCAGTTCTTTTAATTATTCGCTATTTGCATAATTTTTTTTCTGAAATCCTACAGTAACTCCTTCCCAGACAGCTAAATTCGTCATTTTTACATTGATTCAACGCCTATAGACGTTGAATCAATGTAACAATGACGGATTTTGTTGTCTGGTTTGATGAATGTCAACAATTATTATTGCTCATGGGGAAAATGGAGAATTCAGGGCTGTGGAGCCGGGAAAAAATATACTTTTCACTTTATAACTGGCCGAATCCCACTTCAGTGTTACCAGTTTTTTTTTAATTTTTTGGATTATTAAAAAAATTAAACCTTAGTTTTATGAAACGCTGTGTAAAACGACTCCCATGCTAAAATTTCTCCGACTCCACAGTCCTGGAAGAATTCCTAGCGCTCGCTTTCCTGTCAACGCACCAGGGTGTCATGCGACAACCAACCACATGAAGTGCACATTGATGTTGTGGAAAAGGCCTTTTACCTGCGGTCGATGTTTTAAATATAAATTTACCCCTTGTGCTCGTGTCCTGTGGTTATGTGAGTCGCTCTTAATTGCCCTATTGCATTGATGGTACTGGCGCTTGTCAAACTATTTTGCGTAGTCTGAGTGTGGTAGAGCTAGTTTTGCGCAATTGAAATGCGCGACAGAGCTTGCAGTTATTTCCACCCAGGCCAATTGGTGTTTTAATGTACCGGTACGATCCCATGTTCCATATTTTCTAGTTGCCTTTTCACCCAGAAGTTACGATTCATACTCCATTTTTTTTAAAGTTTCTAGTCTCGTGTCATCCTGGTGTTATACTTGCAAAATTTAAGCCACTGTCTTCTGTTCATGCAAGGCTATTGCGTCTATTCCGCACAACCCACTGCGAGCACGGCAGCAGAGAAATACCGGATTTGTCAGTTTGTTGCAGCACGTTCAACTGGTGTTAATATCCTGCTTTGTGAAATCCTCAACCACAAACCAGTGAGAATGCGACCAGGCAGATAACATCTCCAGATGGCCATCTTGCATTTGATTTGGTGCACTATTGATGGTATATGTTGAAATGCTTGAAGCAACACATTGTATAAACGAAATGTTTACAATGCCGCGTCTTTGCTATGAAATACATTGTCGTGCATGTGTCGACTTTGGGAGTGGTGTGTCCAATATAATGTGCCTGCTGCCAACCCACGGTTGTGGGGAACCTGCACAGCGTCACACGAATAATGATTGAGGTTGGTGGGGGGGCTGTTTGACCCCCCTCGGGGGCATACATCAAAGATACGTCATTTGGATTAGTAACAAACTGATCTACAAGTAGCGAAGTGAATGTTCTCACCAAACATGGCCATCGCGCCAAAGGAACACGGCGTCCTTTCAATACAAATTCTCAACTATCGGGCGTAAATCTGGATTCAGCTCCGCTGTTGCCAAGGCTAACTGCCGATGCGCAAACTGTGTCGACTACATCTTCTTTAACTTCCAATACAGCAAGTCAGTCGTTTTTACATTAATTCAACGTCTGCAGACGTTAAATAAACGTAAAAAGCGATTGAATTGCTGTCGGGCAAACCAAGGTGAATCTCAACAGAAAGCAAATCAATATACAATGTCGGTATATTTAGAACACGGCGCAAATTCATCAAAATTGAATTATTATAGCTCATGTTAAATACGGAGGAGTGATTCCATACCCACTTTCAGACAATAAAATGCGATCGAACGACCAAACAAATCATCCCACTTCCAATGAACCAAGAAAACTTTTAACCACACCAGCCAGAAAATTGGTCCTTTAAAAAGGGACTGATTTGCTGGCTGGGACACCAAGTTTGAATTACGCGTTTATAATGTGACGTTGGTTGACGGGTGGAAAACTTGTGAATGCTGCTTCCATTAGCTGTTCACCGAACACAATTGCAGACGTGATGAAGGGCGCATTTATTCGTCCTTTGCAAAAGTAGGGAAAGATAGACACCATAGCAAGCAAGTACTGTACAAACGTTTGGCAATGTGACAATTCTACTCACATTCACTTTTGCACTCGTTTGACTGCCAGGCACAATAGAAGGCATACCGCACTTTTGAATTGTTACACATCCAGCAACCTCGCCTAGGACTTAAACAACATAAAATATCGGCAAATAGTACAATGTTATTGTCAATTTAGTTGCATTCCTTAATTTTGCCTCAAAACGTTCGTATTTTCTAAGTTGGGCGTAGAAACCATTAAAACATCACCTTTCGTTGCAGGGTTACTTTACGGAATAACGCAAAACGTAATCACTGGAGAAAATTGCGTCATAGGCATATCTACTTGATGCACGTGCAATTCAAGTATCGCCAGAAGCAGTAATTGAAGCATTCAACCAGCATTGCCACAAGAATCTGCAATGTGTTTTTATCATGCACAATTGCACATTCTGCGTACATCGGCTGATGTTATGCCAGCACCTGATCCGTTGCATGTGGCACTGAAATTGTCTTTGCTCCGCAACCTGGGCAGTTTACTCGATAAGCTTGAGAACCTTCCCAATGGCAATTGTGTGGCCTTCGTCACGCAAGGTAAAGCGGCCCATTTGTGGGAAGTCTTTGAAGCTCTCAATGCAGACAGGGCCGTGCGTTTGCATACGAGCAACCACAGTTTGATCCTGCCAAAAAGACTTGTTTAAGTTCAAAGAAAAAACAAAATTGTAATGACTTTTTCTAACAGCATAGTACAGTGGTTCCCAACCTTTTTGACCTTGCGGCACCCTATCAAAGAAATAAATAGTTTGCGGCACCCTGGCAAAACTGGGTCAATTTTATGAGATTTCAGTATTTCAAATAACTGTATGAAATAACACAGAATGAGTTGTACAGTATAGCGTGCGTAAATAAATGTATTTATTCAAAAGTTAGTGTGAAATTTGGGCTTGACTTCTTGCACAAATTCCCTTAATATCTCGAGGAACATTCGACAAAGCCACCCACATTTCTACCTCGACTATAAGCAGTCGTTCTCGTTTTTAGTTTTAATGTTCGTTTGTACGGAAAATCCACTAATTTGGAGACCCAATTGTAATCGCAAAGCAATTCACAAAATATATTCATAAGTATAAAGAACAAATTAATTATGAATTAGCCTTTTCTCGATTAGCTATGTAGGCTATAGTGTTTGTATGCGCAGGTATGGTATTCCCCATGCAAAAGTTTCTATTTTATAATGGTTCGCAAACAATCGTGCAATTTTATAATCGTGCTAGGTCACACAATCCTATAATCCATCACTGCAATTTGACTTTGTGCGCCGTGAAACGCAAAATAAAATCAGGAAACCTGGCAATAATGATGCGTTTCAAGCGTTTTTATGGAAAGAACAGCAACGAGTCAAAATCTCTTTCACGCTGTTTTTCCTGGGCGAGAAAACAAAGGCCTACCGTGGATTAGAGTTAAAATAAATAAATAAATTCCACACTTAACGGGTTAAAGTTAAAATATCTCGCGGCACCCTTGAGCATTGCAATTGGCACCCCAGGGTGCCGCGGCACCCTGGTTGGGAACCACTGGCATAGTATATTGTGCTTCTTCGAACAGTGCACGAAAGTAGTGCCAAAACACAAGACACATTAATTGATAGAATCTTTATCCTCGGACTGGGAAAGCTTCTTGCAGAGCTTAATCCTGGCAGTTTCGCATACTTGTAGAGGCTTTGAATCACTGACGCAGGCCCGAAACCTAACATTGCCAATACTCCGAAGTTTAAGCTTGGTGCATGGCGCTTGGTGCAATGAACTCTAAACACATGGTTTTACTCGACACAGCTAGTTAATAGTTATGCAATGCAAGATTTCATACATGGAACGAGCAACTTTCACATCACTGCGTTATACAATAGTTCTGATATTTTAAATAAGTCGCTCGAAATTATGCGATGAACTTAGCTTTGAATGAACCTTTTTACCGTAGAATCAACATATGATTTGAAAACAAAACATTAAACATATCCACAGATGATGAAACAAATCTAAGAAACAGACAGTGATTGATTTAGTGATAAAATCAACAGTGAAGTTTATAGGATTTAACTTCTTACAGCGGTCACTGTTGAAACTCAAAGTACAAACGCGTCGGTATGCCCATGAAACGGGGGATTGATCCGAATGAAAAGATAAGTGATGCAGGGTATGGAAATTTCATGCCGCAGTACAACCTACTAGAGGCCAGAGGGCGAATAGTTATTTAGTTCCACAGCGACCTGGTTCGTTCGAAGCGATAAAATACTCAATACACACTTACACAGCAGGGTGTTTTCACAATTTCACCATTTTTCAGAAAGCTCGGGGTCTGATGTAGGATTTTTGGGTAAAAAATCAAACTTTTGTTCATTATGACGTCATGAAGATGCGGGGCCACGGCCCTTAGAGTTCAAATCCTTAATTCTAACGTATTTCGAAAAAGCGCTTTTTTTCTGCTGCCGATACGTCTTTTAACTGTTGAGGTGGCATAGGAAACCGTCTCTTCTGCACATTTTGTGAAGTATGATAATTAAGTAGATTTCGAAACACATGAATATTGGGTATTTAAAACTTTTAAGATGAGCTAACATTTTGGGTGTCGAGTTTTTACCCAAAACTCCACCACATCAAACTCCAGCCTTTTTGAAAACAAAAAAATGGTGAAAATATGAAACACCTCAATACACAATGCTAGACAACCTCACAAGTACATTCAGTTGATATGTACCTGTTTCACAAAGCGAGTCTTCTTCTTTTCTCCTGTTTTCCTATCGAGCAAGAATAACAACTTCATGATGACAACTTCTTCAGCGCATCTGCAAGATTTCATTTCAATCCTCATTAATCAAGTTTGCCTTTTCCTGCCTTTTTGTATTGATTGAACGCAAAATGCGTTGATTTAATGTAACAATAGACTGATTTATGGTCGGGTAGAGCATGAAAAAGTATACCTATAACCTATCCAATTGACAACTAGAAACTGTTCACATTTTCATGCTATTGAGATGATATGACTTCACAGCTTGCGGTGAAACTCAGAGCAAACCAACCGTTTTTACATTGATTCAACGTTTGCTCAATGTAAAAACGGTTGATTTGCTGTCTGAGATCGAAGAATTGTTAAAAGCTCGAAGAATTCATGGAATGGCTGAGACTTGGAACGGATGAAGTCAAAGAAAATTCACATAAACTCGTAGTCAATAACAACGATAGTCGATTGGCAAAGTGAAAATTTGCACCTACGTGTGAATGTGAAGGATTGCACTATAGCCAGCACAAATGATGGACTTGTACTCGACGATCGCTATCTGGGCGTCAAAGACAGTTCCAGTGGAACATAAGTTATCCGGGGAGCACAGAACAAATCCCTGGAAATGAAAGAGAATTTCGTCAGCATGCCAGCAATCCTTGGTACAACATCAGGAACATTGCACAACGGGTCGCCCAACTCCGCTTTTCTGGTCACATTAAAAGGGTCAACAGCCATTTTTTTGTGTCCTGCTACAAGCTTGCTTTCAACGAAAAATCCCTAAATTTCTTAAAAACAACTTTAACTTCGGTGTGGCGGATAAGCTAAAAGCGAATGTAGTTTCGTATCCCCATGATCTAAACCTCTAGTAACATATTTAGCTTCCAACCATACGATGCTGGTTCAACACCCACCCAAGCTACTTTCGACACAATGGCACGGATCTGGCTCTTGCATGGTCAAAACTACATTTTCAATAGAGATTCGGTTACTGCAGTAATGTAGTTCTAGTTTAGTTTCAATTTTTCTAAACTGGCATAAAAAACAGTAATAACATCAGTAAATTTTAAAATGCATTTATACACGCCTTTGATATTTCATCTTCTTCCACGGAATCAACCTTAACTTTTACGTTTTCACCAGCAATTGCCTGATCAGTGTCTTCATCATCAGAGAGGATACCCAAAACTGAAAAGTATTTCATTAAGATTTGAAACATTCCTTGAAAATAGTATAATGCTATCTTTATGCCAGTATGATTTATCAGCCGTTTCAGCTAAAAACAAGCTCACCATAAAGTATATGTACCACGGTATTATTGAAAAGGAGATTTTACCTTTCACTTTTCTCTTGTTTGGTTGCATAATTAGCTGTTGACCTTTTGTTATTGTGCCTGATTCAATTTTTCCCAGCACAATAACACCCATGTCTTTGCATTTGTCAACGATGGGAAGTCGTACCGGTCCCGAGCCTGTGCGGGAAACAGTTGGAAGGTTGTCAAGGTAAGAAATCAAAGGAGGGCCAGTGTACCAGGGGTGGTCAGAGATAGATGATTCTTTGAGGTTGGCCCCTGTCATGCCTGAACAAGGCATGAAATATATGTCTTTTTTAGGATTAAATCCAACCTTTTTCAAAAAAGGGGTGAGTTTATCTTTGCATTCATTGTAGCGTTCTTCATTCCACTTAACAGTTGAGTCATCCATTTTGTTGATCAAGACAATGAGATGTTGCACTCCAGCGGTTTTTGCCAACATGGCGTGTTCTCTCGTTTGCCCACCCCGTTCGAAGCCAGTTTCAAATTCACCTCGGCGAGCAGAAATAACGAGCACAGCAATGTCGGCTTGGGAAGCGCCGCCAATCATGTTTGGAACAAAACTTCTATGACCTGGAGCATCAAGTATAGTAAAATGCTTGGTTTCCGTCTCAAAGTATGCTCTGCCTACTTCTACTGTCTTTCCTTTATCTCTTTCTTCCTGGTTGGTGTCCAAGGCCCACGACAGGTACCAGGTCTCTCTGTTCTTTTCCTTTGCTTCACGTTCGTACTTCTCCAACGTGCGTTTGTCAACCATACCAGTAAGATACATTATCTGTCCTCCAATTGTAGATTTTCCAGCATCAACATGGCCAATAAATACAACGTTCAAGTGATCTTCTTTCTTCATAGACTTACTAGAAGTTTGAGGTGGAGGAGTTGATCTTGCTTCTTTTTTCAGACTTTTTGATGAAGATACTCGTGGTATTGACAATTGCTCTTGCATCTGTGCTTCCGGTCTTTCTGTTTTGGTATTCACATCTTCAGTAGACTCTGGTTGCCTCTCTTCAACTTCATCAACAGATTTCTGCTCTGGGGTGGAAACTGCAACCGACTGTAATTCTGGTTCTGATGTCTCTCTGGCATGTGTGGATGGTGCATCGCCTTGAGAATTTGTTAACTCTTCTGCAGGACTCTGTTGAGAAGAAGTCTTGAATCCGGGATAAAAGGACGGTGCGTTTACGTTAGGAACAAATGGTTTTGCGCCAATATTTAGTGATGAAAATGCAGGTGTGGTGTTCTGAACATCATTTTTTTCTTCCGAGGGATCATCCCAGGAATCAGGTATCTCTTGGCCATTCATTTCTACTTTGTAAAAACTAGTCACCCATGATCAATTATTAACATTTACTAAAACAACTCATGTTCAACTAGTAAAAAAACCTATTAAAAAGCATTATTGCATCTAACAGGAAATGTGATATGTCATATTATTACCCAATGGCAACAACTTAAAACGTAAAAAAAACAAAGAATGTGCCAAAGCTGTCCACCAAAGAAATTATTTTAACTGTACACAAAAATCTCAGTTACCATGTGATTGTCAAACCAATAATGCGTGACACACAAAACCAATTGAAACAACAACGGATCAAACATGTCAAAAAAATTTATTGTTCAAAAATGAAAATACGCAGCCTGGCAAAAAAGCCTTTCTTCGTCAGCAATGCGCAATAATTCCATTTCGCATATGAATTTGCCACAGGGCTTCAAAAGTAGATTTTCGTGTGTTTCAAATGAATGCAATTGCCTACAAATAAGTCAACAGACACTGCCAAACGGAAAGAAAAGACATCTTTTCTGCTAAAAAGTTATGGAAATTATGAAAACGATCACATTGAAACTGAGCATAAATAATGAAAGCAGTCAACTCCATTTAATCTGTCCACAGTTGATCAAATCAACCGCAAATGTGGATCGCTTTTCAGAATGCAAATAACTTTCCTGTATAGTTTTCCCAGCACTTATTTTGGACAACCATCATAATTAATTCGACTACCTTCGAACCCCAGCTGAATTAATGCAAAAACGATCAATTTTAATGAGTGAGACATTGTAGAACATCATGATTAATGTTTTCGTACGATTTTTTGTGGCGTCAGTTCTCATTGCATTGTGAAAATTGAGCAAAGTTATATAAAAACTAATGCTTGTCATCTGATGTCATCTACCAGAATTAAAGTAACTGGGATGCAGTATAAAACACTGTACCATCCAGTAAAATAAATACTTAGCGTCCAAAAAGCAAGATTGAATATACATACAACCAAATCAAAAAATGGACTTTAAAAATATTGGAGCAAATTTTTTTTTTGCTAGTTTGATACTATTTTTTACATAGTTTGATAGCCAAAGTGTCATATGACACTTTGGCTATCAAACTCAACAATTGAAACACATGCAGTATTTGCAGTGAATAAATACTGTAGAAACTTTTGGCTTTAAGACCAGACGTTTGATCGGACCAATTTAGCATGGACCATTGGACCTGATGTGGCCAAATTAAATGAATTGACTGTATGCATCTTGTACTTCACAAAAAGCAATCGTTGCTCTATGGAACACAACAATAACCAATTAGTCACACACTGGCATGGAAATACAATTGCCTTTGTAGGCCAGGTTCTTCTCATTACGTAAATAACATATGCATATAAGTCACACGGTGTGGTAATAATTTAGCGAATTGCGTATGGCAATGTACAATTTTCAGAAAAACTGAAACAAGTCAAAAACTTAAAAGCTCGAAAAGCTATTCAATCTAATGTATCATTATAATTATATTGAAATGCCGCCACATAGCACTGTCACATGGTGGCCATAAATTTGGCATTTCTAAGACATTAACTGTTTAAGTAAAGATTTAAATTTATGACAACATTGTTGTGCACTGTGCAGTCATTATAATTCATCATTAGCAAGGTTCACATTTTACAATTTCAACCCAATATAACTATTCACACATACAAACAAAATTGGTTAAAAACTTATCATACAGTTCAAATTTAAAAATTATTATACCACGTATAAAACTACCATCCCATACCTCTAGCATGTGAATACAACAGTATAACACCTCAGCAAAATAGCCATGCAATTAACCAATCTTATCTGTATAACAAACTGCAGTTGTCTGAAAACATAAATTTTGCTTGCATTAATGAAAGCAATCTACATAAATAACCCAAATGATCATAAACACGCGTAAATCCTTAAAAAAAACACTGAGAAAGTTTTCTGTATAGGGCAATTACACCGTAAATGAATTTTGATGTCTTGACGTATCATGCTAGACAGTTTTTCACAAACTTAAAGCAAGGAAAAAGCATGTATGATATGTAACAATTGTAACATGTAAAGATGGACCTGGTTCCACGCTAGATACCGTACCAAGCATCAGGGTAGATGAGATAATACGGTTCATTATATTATACTAGGTTTTCGGCAATATTGAAAGTAAGGTGGCCAGTTCATTTCTCTCGGTCGCCTTTCCGTCAAAAACTACATCCACTCAATTTATCACAGCTTGAGTAGAGGTGAGCAGTGTTAACAACCAGCTTAAGCCAGGAGTTACGACATTAGTTATTAGTCAATCAGTATCTACTGCCACATGGTTGGAATGCAAGGGCACTATTCACTCTTTCATCTCACCACTTGTATAAATGACAACAAAAAACAGCAATTATCAAATATATACAGTACCAATGACGTTTTACTTGATTATCATATAGACAATAAGTGTCAGATAAAATGAATACCGTAACAGAAGTGTGTCAAAGATTTCTATGTAAAAGCTATGCCTGCAAGAAGATTGAATAGTTTCACTGACCATATCATTGCTTTGTATAGAAGAGAAGTAGGTTGTTTTTGCCGAAAAGGAGCTTGCCAAATGAAAGAATAATGCATGACTAGTATTAACTATCTATGACATATATACGTAATACTTCTTACGTTATTCCATAGATTATGAATTAAATTTTGCCAAGGACAAGCGGTACATTTGTTAACAATACGACGTAGAAAAAACAAGGAACGTAGAGATGCCTTTAGCACAGCATCACAAATAACATTAACCAAACAAACAATCGGCACATCTGCAGCAATGCAGCACACGTTCGTGAGTAGACATTTTTCATTTACACTTTCAATACAGTACACATTGACGAACTGTGTAAACAACTAAACATGCAATAAATATGTGACATGCCAAACTGCATGACAATCAATCCTGTGCCAGGTTTTACATGTCTATTGCCTAGTGAATGAAAAGTCATTAGTCACTAACCAGAAAATATTGTTATTGTAACTATCATTATGCAAGTATAGCATATACTTCAACTAAGTTGGCTACTGCGCCATTACAATAATGTGTGGCTTTACATGCCTCCAAAACCACTCGTAGCAAAATGCAGAAACTTTATTGCTAAAATTGTCAGTTATGAGTATAATTATTCAGCACAAATTTAACAATATATATACATACCCAAATAGAATCAGATAGCAAACTTGTTGAAAGTTATTGGAAAACACAGTAAGAATGCGATGAAACTACTGTGTTCTTTCTCAAGTTGCCCGAATAGGATGCACTCGAAAAAGTTGTGTAGAAAAAACGATACTGTAGTTTAAAACACAACCAGCTTGAGCATAATGTTCATGACAGCAAGAAATGCATACAGACAGGATTGTGATGTCAAAACTTTAATTTTGAGATAATTTTAATAAAGCAATCCATTTACATTTTGGATTGGTAAAGTTTTAATGAAGTTCTGTAGTAACAAAACCAGTAACTACTGTGGTTAGTGTACATTCTTAGTTTTGTTTGTCGTATCCAGGCTTACACAGTACACACGGTGGTTGAAGATTTAGATTAAGCGAACGGGATGGCAAGGAAGCCAATCTTCGTGTCCACCTTCAGGCATGTCTTTAGGTGTCCTGTCAAAGACACAGCCGCATGCTCTTGAGCGGTGTCGAACCGGCGACCTTTCGACTGCCGTTCCAGGGCTCTCACCACTCGGCTATGCAGCTATACACTCTTAGTCAAGTGTACTGATGATCATACTCCAAAAAATAAACTCACAGAGCGCAGTTATTGTATGTACGGTATGGTAAAAATCACGTCATTAAGAAATTTGTAAAGGGCATCTAGGATTGCTTGCATTAACCCATAAACACTTCTGATACAGCCATCACATCGCACAGAAATGAAGCAGCAGCATGTTGAAGTAGAAGGATATTCTCATAACTAACTGACCTTACATTGTACATAAATTGCTACACGTTGAAACTTTTGATAAAAATCATAAAAACTTTTTGCCTTTGAGCAAAAAAGATTAACATATCCAAAAATATCATTTGAGAGTTGAAGTTATTGATAGTATAATACATTAGCATGGTACTGCTTTATCGTATTAAAAATTTTGAGCAACACAGGTACGGTAATGTTATCCCAAATTTCTATCTATATATAGTATTTCATTTCTTTTTTATCCATTTGTAATACTACGTTTCTTATGAGAATATACACTGCAACTTTTTGTGACTACTCAGAAAAGCATGTGAATATGTACTAGCAAGTTGTACATACATATGCAGTTTTCAAATCATAGTTCATCATTTACAGTTGTCAGTAAAATTTAGCTAGAAGAATGAAAAGCATCATCAACATGTATTACTTGATTGCTAGATGACTAAAACTCGTCGCATACCTGCACACACAAGCTTGTTTTTTAAGCAATATAGTTTTGTATGTTCAAAAGCGAGACACATTTTAATAATCATTAAAAAACTCATCATCTTCATTATATTCCAAACTTTGAAAATCTATTTTGTAACGCAGCATTCCACCAATACCACCAAAACCCTTCACAAATTGGGACCCTTCTTGTGATCTGTCAGTAACAATTTCAAGTGTAGCTCCAAAGTTTTTGTAGTTGTTAGCAAACCACTCCAACAACGGACAGCTTTCGGTCATTTCCATCTCAACTTGAGTATCTTTATCAGTAAAGTGGGTCTTGTCCTTTTCCTGATCTGGTCGCAGAAATAGGATTTTCTCCTCATCTGTACTGTGATTTTTCAGCACATACCGCATTGTATCTAAATTTTCCCATACAATCAACGTTTCTACAGCCCCCATTTCAAGTCCTTTGAGAGTATCATCCACACCAAAGCAAAACTTGCCAGTATCTTGGGATATTTCATCAAAGTATTTTCCAATTAATTTTTTTTCTTGAATGAACTTTACGTTTGACAAAACCTCAGTTGAAAGTTCAATTGCTTGGTTAAATCCATTTTCCCCACCATAAGAAACGTCAACTAATTTGATAATTTTTGCCTGCAACCTTTGATCAAACATATCGGATTGGCTAAGTTCTGTCTTGAAGTCAGCAGACCCAGCTAAAATCAGTCCTGTGACATTCGCTTTATCATTTGTAATAAAAAGAGTAACTGCAGTTTCCGCAACTTTTCGCACATAGTTGTGTCGTTTTTCCATTCTTAAACGAGCAAATCGAAGAGCAGATTGTCCTCCTCTTCCATGCTTCTTTGGTAAATCAACTGTAAACTTATGAAGTACATCTCTTGTATTTCCTTGTAAAGTGCCAAACAAGGCCCCATTACCATCCATGATAATAAAACCAAATTTATTGTCATCTGACAACAATGCTGTCAAAGCTTCTGTGTGAAACTTGTTATCGCATAGATACAAGGAAGTATTAATAGGTTTGAATGGCTCAAAATCTATATTCACTTTTTTCTCTTTTCCTTCATCTGTCACAATAGTGCCGCAATATACAACAAGTCCATTGGTGGGGACCTTATTGTACAGTTTCAAACGTTGCTGCACTGAAGTAATTGCTCCAAGAACAGATAGCCTATTGACACGACTTTTAATATTGGAAGCTGTTCCATATTCATCTGCCAGCATTTTAGCAACACGTGATACCTGATCTTTAGGAGGAATGATTAGTGAAATCATGCTGGTACCATTGCCACGGGCAGCTTCAAGACTTTTAATCAGTTTCTTGATTTTCCAAATTTCAACATTTCTGTCAGCTGCTGTTTCTAGTTCTGCCATTTGCAAATTCAGCTATGTTTTCACTTAAAAGCAATGAATCAACAAAGGCACTGATAAACAAAGACCTACAAAATGCATTGCATTATAATTAATCAAAATTTGTTTTTTGCAATTCATGTCATAAATTTATTATAGATTTACAATCTATGCTTAATTGCTTAGTTTTAACCTATTCCAACTACATTAATCTTATATTTGAGTTTTTTTGAAGGTCTCTCAACTTTTAGGTGTACATATCATGTTTTTGAAGAGACTAAAATCAAACAAAAAATAAATCTTCAGCGATACTGGTGGATGAAAATAATTTTGGAATGTCATATGATTTATTTAAAGTTTAGGTGACTGAAGGCATGTATGATTGTATCATATGCTGCTCTAAACAATTGGCCGACCCTACAGTAGGGATGGGCAAAATAGAATACCGAATATAGAATAACCGGTTGTGAAGCCTAACCGGTTTCAAAATGCATATGAAATCGGATAATTGAAACCGCTTTAACGATCGACTCCGTACGGCTCCGCCTGGTCGCAACGAATTTGCTGCAGCGAAAGTAAAATTGTTTATCGATTTAGTGCAATCCGGCATAGGAAAAACATACGAGTTTCGTTGTTTGCATTAAAGAGATCTTTCTTGTCAAGCGCAATATTTTGGTGTAACTGCCACATCTGCTTCTTCAGAGAGATGTTTTTCAAGTGCAGGTGTAACTGCCACTAGTGTTGGGCGATATTGAAAAAAACAAAACGATACAATATTTGAAAAATACTCGATATTTTGATGCTTTTCGATATTTTTGTTCTAATTAGGAAAAGAGTTTCTCAGTCTTTGAAATTAGCGCCGGCAATAAAAATGCCGAGGCCACACGAGCGCTTGTAAGGTTAGGGTTAGACATTCCTCCCAGTCGTAATGCCACAGCCATAGATTTGTTCCTTAGTCAACACCCTGATGGAGCTCTGCGAAAGAGGCATGTGGATGGGTATCAAAGCACGAAAGCCGCAAAACGTGGTTGCTGCATTGCGAAGACAGTGTAGATTTACAGCCAAGCGATGTGCCTCTTGAGGTGTCTGATTCCAGTGATGACGCGACAACCTCATCCTCCGATACAGCATCTGGTGATTTCGATTCTGACAGCTAGTTCTTTATTAAATAGACTTTGTGTTGCTCGCAGTATCCCAATTGTGCCGAAACTATGCTAGTGCATGCGTAAATCGAGTGAGCTTTTAATTTGTTACCGGTACTTGGTTGAGCAATTAACGTTATTTTATAATAATTCAACGTCGCTAGATGTCGAATTAATGTAAAACAAACATAAATTTCTTTTTGGGCATTGTTGTTACACAATATAACCCGCCGGGAAAATTAAATTGATTTGTGCCGACTCGAACGTTGAATCAACCCAAAATTAACTTACTTTTCCTCCCCGTGAGTTATTTAACGTGGATTACCATAAACAGCGTGCGTATCGCGTTGTTCGCATCACTACTTTTGGCATTATTACATCACAACAAATCAAACAATGCGGTCGTGATGGACTACTCTAGTATATTTTTCGCTTTTCGTTTTACATGCTTTGGTACAATTTTTTTCGTAATAAACGTTCAAAGCAATTGCCGAGGCAATTTCAACTTTTGCCGTTTAGCCTCGGCAACGTTTTGGTAAGGGTTTGCAGTTACGAGTTAGGGCTGTGATAGTTAAAACATCGAACAAAATTGAAATAAATATCGATATTGAAAAGATATCGTATTGTATCAAAAATTTTAATTCAAAATATCGCTCAACACTACATGCCACCAAGATGAGATCCCGTTTGACAGGTGAACATTTAAAAAGCCTAAATTTGTTACACTGCAATAAGCAATTTTGTGATGTTCATTGTTTTTGTAAAATCATTAAAATGTGTTGATGGTAAAAACGGTCAATTATTCTAGAATAGATAATATCTATAATATCAAACTCCTTACCCATGAAAATGGGGGGGTGCATGCAAGTTCCATAACAATATGATGAGTAGTTTTCAAGATAATTTAACTTTTCTTTTTACCACTAGGGGCAGTATTGTGCAAAAAATGAGTGACAAAACTTGAATATTTTAGGATATACTTATCTCATTTCTCCAATTTTTTTTTTAAACAATTCAGAACATCATAGAGCATTTTTTAAATGTACCCCCAATATTGCAAAACTTATACACTGCCCTCTAGTGGCAAAATACATGAAAAATTTCAAAAAGTGGGCCTCAAAATAGCCTCGGCGGTGGAGGTAAACGTCGATGAAAATTTATGAAACTTCATATTTGTGATCTACTGAGCTAAACACAGTACCACGAAAAAGGTAAGCAAAATCCGAGAGGGTCGGGGCGCCTGCAACACCCTAATAGATATCTGTATTCTATATTCGGTTTCAGTATTCTAAAATATTCTAGAATAGCTAATTATTCTATTTTGCCCATCCCTACCCTACAGTCATGGGCGCCAATCGCTCTCTAAAATTGGCAGGGTTGATCTCTAAGTGGTCAAAACTGGTTTTGACCACTAAGCGGTTTAAACCTGGTTTTAACCGGTGAAAACTAAGTTTAAACCGATCAAAACCCAGAAAATTTTTTTTTTTTGTGAATGGTCGGCTGTCTGGTCTATTTAGGAAACATAAAAGCAGTTGTGAGTTGTGACCATTTTGATATGCAGGCCTCGAAATAGCTGGCGGCCATGGCCGCCTGAACTTTCATTAATGGCCGCCAATACCGACCTGTCAGGCAACCACAGATGGCTGCCTGTAAAATTTGTACAAAAGATTACATTTATCTTGGATTTGTCTCTTGTTTCAGCGCCGCCAAAAACAAGACATCAAACAGCGTTAAGACTACTACCTTAGTTACATGTCGTGCTACGTCTTATGTGCTACGCAACAGAAGAGCAAATGTTGCGCAAATTTTATGGCAAATGGTTTTCATAAAAAAAAATTTGTTGGAATAAATTCTTGTACTTCAGTTGGCTGTGCAAATGGTTCATTGTTCTACCAAGCATTTTTTGGTTTATCAGAAACTTATTTTGAGAATTTGAAATTTCTCAATAATTAAAATAACCAACTGATTGAAATATCAAAAATAAACAGAGAAATTGAATATTTTTGTCCAAATTCAGCATTTAGGTTATTGTTGATCAAAACAAAATATAGTTGAACATCATTACTAAAAATGGAGGGTAATATTTTTAATTCAATTGAAAAGCAACTTGATTCATACACGAAAGGGGTTTTGACCAGTAATAGGTGGTCAAAATTGTCCGGTTTAAACCATGTTTTAACCGATCAACCCTGAAAATTGGTGAGGACATACATTAGGAAAGGCAGGGAGGGGGACGAACGAAGCGAGCTAGAAAGATTGGGGATCTGTTCTGACAAACAAACAAATGCAGTAGGTACAAGTTAAAAATGCAATGTATATATATTTTAATTGTCAGTGTCAGCATTAGACAGCAGATGTCTAAACACTCGGCAACGAGTCTAAGGCGAATTAAAAACAAAGTCCTTGAAGAGGTCATGGAGGTTGATCAAATTCAAAACTTTGTTGTGCACATGACAGACCATTGCATGCTTTAGCCGTTTCTTTGCCATGGTAGAAGTAGATTGTAATCAAGTTTTGACATGTCGCAAAGTTGAAAATGACCGTTCAGCTGAACACGAGCTGGTTGGTGAAATGAGCAAAAATCGCACAAACAGTTCCACTTGCGGAAACATTTACCGAACAGCGGATGGCATCTTCTTGAATAGCCTATTATTCGAAAATCTTCCACCAACTTTCTATTGTAGCCTACTGCTTTTGAAAGAAGTATAATTCTTGTGCAAGGGGCTCTCAGGGTAAGGAGAACTTAGGATAATCATCTACCGCATGTGATTGTAGCTTTCCATTGAAGAGTGATTCTTGTAGAATTTTGTAGTGCTCAAGATTGGTCGACTTGAAATAGTCAGAAAGATTTTGCTGCGCGCTGTCAAGCAAAATGACTGACTGCAAAATAATCTGACCGATATTTCGTCTCTGATGTTTGAAGTTGAGGATGTTGACCATGGCCATGCTAAAGACAATTTGGGATCTTTTTGGGACGTGACAGTTTCAATAATTCAAGGTTGCAATCCTCCATTAGCCTCTCAACATTTACAAAGACACGATGAAACTCTTCTTCACTGCGTAGATGGCGCCGGCAGAGTTCAGCACTTTCAAGCATACCAGCCACAGTCACCGTGCAACCTTGCAAGGCTTTATTAAAACATTCCAGAGGATGAATGAGTTCTAACTGTTTGCACAGTTTGGCACTGGCGTAACCAAATCAAATACAATTTGCGAGATGCACCAGGGTTTCCACCGTATAATAAAACATATGTACTACGTACTGGGTTTCCTCACATAAAACAAAAATGTTGTCCCCTCCTTTCAATAGACTTTAAACGTCTGACTAATAAAATTGTGACATTTGGTTATTATTTTCCCTTTTACAATACAAAAATAATGTAAAAACAGAGTTCGATCTTAACGCTAGTCCGCTAGCCAACGGCTAGTGAAAATTTGCACGGACTAGTAGAAATGTTGCAGTAGGCCTACTAGTCCGATTGGCTAGTGAAAATATTCGCCGGTGAAAAGTTTTGGTCTACAAAATGGCAATTGGCGACGTCACTCTGAAATACTGCAAAATTTGCTTGCCAGAGACAAAATTGCACGAAGAAGGCTGCAAACTCGATCAACTGAGCAATAAGCATGTGACTACTCGCAACTTCGCTAGACACGACGCGTGGTAGTAGTGAGCACGCCAGCACGGAGAAGCCAGCATCCAAGCAAGCAGCAGTTAGCAAAATTAAATTTTTTTGTTGATATATTGTGATCAAATGCTGATTCAACGTTACTACAAAGTGTCTAATGCTTAGTGTTAGCTGGGTACCGTAGTTATCGCTATTGGGGCGCATCTAGTACAGGAATAGGCTATGCTAAACTAAAACATTTTGTTGTTGTTGGCTTTGCAGTGCTAGTTACAATCACTCAAAGAGCTTCAATTTTTGGAGGAACGCTTATCTTAATGTCTCTAAGCCAAAACACTTATCTTAATATGTCATCAGACAACTGAAGTCAGTAAACTGGTCGGTGGTCGGACTAGTGAAAACGGGGAGCAACTGGTCAGGTGGGCTAGTAAAAAAAAAAGGTTAAGATCGCCCCCGGAAAAAGATGGTGGGGACATGTCCCTGCTGTCACTCATAAGTGCCGAGTTTTTAAACTAGCTGGGCGGGTGAACACATAGTGTCACATCCATAGGCGCCGACTTTTATTTTTGCACGGGGTGGCTAATAGCACAACATGGCAACCTAAAAACTTTCAAACTGCATGTTTTTGTTTGATTTTTACTAAGCGTGTTTCGTAGATACAATTCACTTTTCACACCTGATTTGTAGCTCAATAATTTACAAAGCAACTTTAAAACAAAGCACAGGAGGTATATATGTCGTGAATTTGATTGTTACGTTGCTGCTCTGACACTTAACATTTGGCAAAAGTATTTTTGCGAACAGCAGCTCTGTCAATCCAACTGTAAATCAACTAGTCAAGTTGTAACCGTGAAGCTTCAGCTTGATAAACATTTAAAATTAGGGGTCTGCTACTATTCGGTGAGTCCAATTTGGTGAGTCCGATTCGGTTAGTCCTATTCGGTAAGTACCTAAACTCTAACCCCTAACCCTAAAACGGCAATGATAATTAGGCTAAGGTACCCGATAATTTAAAAAAAAATTAAAAAAATCCCCCGTTAAGGGATCGAACTCACCAAATCGGACTCACCGAAACGAGCCATTCTGAAAATTAGGACGTGGTCATGGCGATCTATACTACTGGCCATCCCAACGTGGCAACAGCCAAATAATGTGGGGGTCACTGGGGGCCTATACGAAATTTCAATTTACGGACTGAGATAAGTGTTACAACATGAAATCAGCAATTTTCATTGCTCAAGTAATGTTTTTAGCCTAAAAATTGTAAATATAGTGCCAAAACGTAATTAAGATGTAATATTATTAAATAAGTGGCGAAAAAGCAGGACAATAGCTACATGTTAAGAATACCATGAGAATCAAGATATCAACAGAATCAAGGTACGGTACACGAAATCAAGAGTGACCCAACTTTCAAAACACTCAGTATGTTAAAAAATTCGTTTTCTAATCCAGAAGTATATATTTGTTTTTAGTAATAATTCATGCAAAAACGCCTTTTTTACGCCTAATACCTGTTGGTTGCCAAAACTTAATAGGCCCCCACATTGTTTGGCTGTTGCCACATTGGGAAGGCCAGAAGTATAGGTCGCCATGGACGTGGTTCAATCGCTGTTGCGTCATGGTAGATCGCAAGTAGGGATGGGCAAAATAGAAGAATAAACTATTCTAGAATTATTCTAGAATAATTTTTCGAATTTCGAATACCTATTCTAGAATAATCTTTTTTAATTTCAGAAAATGTCAAAAAGCTTTGTTTTTATCGTGGTTTTATTGAAGACGCATAATTGAAAAGTGGCAACGAAACAAAAAACAACAGTAACTGCCTAGGAGAGTAAGTCTTTGTTGCGATGCAGGAGTGGCTGAATAGTAAATACTTTCTGGCAAGATCAAACCACAGCAGGAACTTTTCTTTATTTTTGTTCCACCATTCACTTGCAGTCTTGCATCGCTGTTTGGCACTTTTGCCTTAAGGTACGATCGGATTTCCTCGGCAGCTGAAAGCTGTTCATTGTCGTCGTTACTAGATGCTAAAGTATTTGTCGCTTCAACACAGGAGCTATCATCCATTTCATTGCTGCATTGTTGTGGAACTTCCGACACTAGGTGTAGCGGTAGCCTCATCCAGAGTTGAATTGTGCTCCATGCTTCGTACGATAAAAATAAATGCAAATCCACAGCACAAGGGTCTTCCGACGTCCACAAACCGCACTGGTAGAGAGCTGGCTAGCCGTTTTCGCTAGAGCGAAGAGCTATCGCTGAGCCGAATGTAATTGATCAGTGAAGAATCGATAAAAAATTTTGGTAGTCGGAAAAGGGATTTATTAATTTCGGTTTGGAAAATTCGATTCGAAATGTCATTTCAATTCGAATAATTAGATATTCGGATTGCAACTATTCGAAATTCTATGTTGCCCATCCCTAATTGCAAGTAGGTAAAAAATTTAAAAAAAAGATTTTTGAGGGAGGCAATGGAAAGATCGTATTTTATTGATTAATAAATCCCATAGTAAACCTAACGAAAGTAACAATGACTTATGACAAGTAACAAATAAAATGATCACAACAACAACAAGGAAAAAACTCATAGCCACGTGTTGTGTAATCTTCACGTAGCTTGCTTGTTACGCGAGTATCATGCTTGTGACAAAAACAATCATTTTCTTTGCAATACTGTATTGGTTCACCTCTTGCTTTACGTTAACTTGAAGCGAAAACCAATGATCAAAAAAAGATTTAAACGTCCGTTCAAATTACATTTATTTGCAGTAAGTAATGTAACCTAAACGCCGTAAGTCGGCGCACAGTGGTCACATCATAAAGGTTGTTTTGTGCGTTTTTCAAAAGGGCAATTTTGCTAGGTTGTGGGCTAGCCTAGTTTTACATTTAAGTCTATGTCTCTTCTAACACGATTTGGTAACAAGTACAGTAATATATATAATTGGTACACAACAACGTTTGGTCCTGGTAATTCAGTTCCGCATTTTTTTGTGATTGGTATGTGCGCGTTGCGGGACGAAAACTGCAATATTGTACTAGTTCCATAATTACATTACTATTGTTAATACAACACGATAGTCGATAACACACACACAATACATCGGTGGGTTCATGCGATAAGTCGCTCCTAGCGGGCGCACAGATAAGAAACAAGACGCTGTAATGCAACGCAGAAGCGATTTTACGGCAATTCAGTCAGACTAAATGCAGTCAGACTTTTGCCGCGAATGAAGTTCCTCACAGGTTTGCGCAATTTACTTGATTTATAGCACTGGGCTACAAGTGGCAGATAAACGGCGCGGCTGGACACTTTTGCTTGTTTAACGGCAAATTAACGTTGTTTAACGTTGCATGAATGTAACAATGGCAATAATTGACGAAAACTAATCGCTTAATTAGTAGGTCTAGTAGTAAGCTGCGCCCTTTTGGGGCAAATTTTTTATTTCAATTGGGGGGATATCTAAATATCTGTGTATGCCTGAAAAATGAAGGCATGCAAAAAAAATTTTTTTTTCGTCAATGTTTAGACCCTGCTGTCGGCCCCGGAACATTTGCAGGTTACCGGAATTTTGAAATCTTCATAAAATCTTAATCTTTTGTGCTAGGTAGGGCATGTTGGTATTCATTTCTATTGTTTTTGGATAATTAATCCATTTATTAAGTTTACAGACAAACTTAGACATGTTTTAAAATTTTAATTTTTGCAACAATGACATATTTTCTTGCATTTTATGTAAATTTTTGTGGTTTTTGAAGGTTATGATAGTAGCAAGTTGGATTTACTGGTTCTGGTACATTCTGAAGCAATATAAATAGACTCATTAGTTAAACATTTTAACAAAAACAATGGCTAAGGAAGTCCAGATGAAAAAATAGTATTATAATTCTTATTTATGTAACAAATTACATCACAGACATGTAAGTATGTATGCTGTTTCTCCACCCAATAACTTGATTCCGATTTTACCTTCCAGGATACTACGAAATATACCTACCTGACTCATTCTTTTGAATGTATTGTAATAGCTGAGTGTAAGAATGGCATAACGATCTTCAATAAAGGATGATCCTGTAGAAATAGAAAAGTATGAGTCACTGAAAACATCCGAACTTCCGCTTCATTTGAATGTACTCAGATATTTTCTCTATCTCCGTACATTTCAATTTATGAATTCCACAACATCTAGTCAACTGCACAATTAACTCTATGAAGACATCATCAACATATATTCACCTGCATCTATAGCAGCCACAAACTGCAAGAAGACCATCATAGACCAAATAAAAGAGCTTGAAACCAAAAGAAAGACTGTGAACAAAAACAAGAATAACCAGTAGATTCTTAAGTTCAATAAATTTTTTTTAGGAAGTCTTAACTTTAAAATTTGTATTCTACAGGAAAATGTGTTGCTGAAGGTGTCGTGGATCATCCCACCTCAATGAAAATTAACATATCTAACATATGTGTTATTTGAGGAGATGGTACAAACTCTAATACTAGCTGGAAGGATGGTTCAATGGCCCATATCGAAAGAAGTATAGGAAGACCTTGTCAGCATGTAGTTCGCTTACTTCACCACTGCGAGTTATCACTTCGCAAACTTTTTGAACACATTGATGGATCAACTTCAGGGCCAAACAGTTTTAATGGCCCAATCGGAAAAATGCTTGCCAAAAATGTATGAGAAATGGAGCCCCTACTATTTGAACCACTAAATAATATATATACCAAAATATCCTGAAATTTCGGTTCAAGTTAGCAGAATCTCTCAAATGATGCAAAGCACCTGCATGAGCTGGGCAAGGCGACCACTAGTGGAAATCTTCCAGAAAGTTTAATCAAGAAAAAAATTGGCCCACTGTGTCACTCGCGTTGGTTAACTCTAACTTATTGAACCTAAGAATCTGCTGGTTATTCTTGTTTTTGTTCACAGTCTTTCTTTTGGTTTCAAGCTCTTTTACTTGGTCTATGATGGTCTTCTTGCAATTTGTGGCTGCTTAAGTAAAGATATGAAGAAAAGACTAGAGGCTGCTGAGATGTGGTTTCTCAGAAGGATGTTGAGGATATCTTGGACTGAAAAGAAGAGCAATGACGAAGTTATGAAATTGGCAAATGCAGAAAGGAGATTAATAACAACAGTTAGAAGGCGTCAGATGCAATTTGTAGGTCATATTCACAGACATGGAGATTTGGAAAAATTAGCTCTATTGGGGATGATACAGGGAAAAAGAAGCAGAGGTCGACAAAGATTAACTTATTTAAACAGCTTGAATCAATGGGCCACAAACACAACAGTCAAAACGAACGATTTTATACGAATGGCAAATGACAGAGAAGTTTGGAAGACCATGATCGCCAACGTCTGTATCAGATCAGGCACATAATCATCATCATCATAGATGCAGATGAATATATATTGATGATGTCTTCGTAGAGTTAATTGTGCAGTTGACTAGATGTTGTGGAATTCATAAATTGAAATGTGCGGAGATAGAGAAAATGTCTGAGTACATTCAAACGAAGCGGAAGTTCGGATGTTTTCAGTGACTCATACTTTTCTATTTCTAAAGGACTATCCTTTATTGAAGATCGTTATGACATTTTTACACTCAGCTATTACAATACATTCAAAAGAATGAGTCAGGTAGGTATATTTCGTAGTTTCCTGGAAGGTATAATTGGAATCAAGTTAATGGGTGAGAAACAGCATACGGTACTTAGATTACTTACATGCCTGAGATGTAAATTGTTACATAAATAAGAATAATAATACTATTTTTTCACCTGGACTTCCTTAGCCATTGTTTCTGTTGAAAATGTTTAACTAATGAGTCTATTTGTATTGCTTCAGAATGTACCAGAACCAGTAAATCCAACTTGCTACTATCATAACCTTCAGAAACCACAAAAATTTACATAAAAAGCAAAAAAATTCGTCATTGTTGCAAAAATTAAAATTTTAAAACATGTCTAAATTTGTCTGTAAACTTAATAAATGGATTAATTATCCAAAAACAATAGAAATGAATACCAACATGCCCTACCTAGCACAAAAGATTAAGATTTTATGAAGATTTCAAAATTCCGGTAACCTGCAAATGTTCCGGGGCCGACAGCAGGGTCTAAACATTGACGAAAAAAATTTTTTTTTTTGCATGCCTTCATTTTTCAGGCATACACAGATATTTAGATATCCCCCCAATTGAAATTAAAAATTTGCCCCAAAAGGGCGCAGCTTAGTCTAGTAGGGCCTATCATATGGCGACAAAACCCTGCGAATAAGGTAAGTAGGCTAGTATCACAACGTAGCAGATGGTTACAGAAATTTTGGGACTTAAAATTGCATTAAACTTTTTTTTTAATTTTGAAATGTCCGGCGGGCGCGGCCCATCTGTCCGCCTGGGACTCGGCGTTGGTGCCCGCTGCCCTATAGGGATCGACGCCCATGCCTACAGTCTACGATGTCCTATCCTAGTTGTGGTCTGGCGATGTTAAGGCAGTTACTTAGGTTTTGTTTGTATCACAAATTGAAAACTTGATCTTTATATAGTGTTGATTCAAAGTCTCCCAATCTGGAATCAACGAAAATAATCCGACTTGCAAGTGGAGATGAGACCTTGATAGTGAAAGTGTTGCGTTAGTGCAAAGAAACCTTTTATTAAGCGCTGTACTGCATGTGTGCTTTTGCTACTAGCACACTATGTTTGTTTTGTATATAGTCTGCTATTTTGTTTGATTACGGCATACACAATTGCCGCCGCAATCCAAGGTTTGTTGATTTGGCGATGGTAACGTTTTTGCCGTAGTAGAGGAAAGCTAATTTTGAGGGCTGGAAGTATATTTATTTGGAGCTGTTGTACACGTTTCCACCCTGGTAAAAACTACCATGACATCATAGACAGGAATTTACCATAGGGTGAAACTACTTTATCTTTGCTTTACTGTTCATGCACTTCAACCCATGTGTCTTGGTCGATTCCTGTCTAACGACGCTGTTCCTTGATATATCGAAACACGCAATCATTAACACTGCCAGAAAAAGCTTCATATACCCGTGTCGTCCCCAATGAATGATTAACGTTGCTGAAAAGACTTGATATTCACTGAGAATACGCTTTTTTACTAGGCTATTACATTTTAAACGTTTATAGTGGTGTTTGTTACCATACGTTATTCTTTTAGTTTGGTACAACTTGTGGAATTAGTTTGATGAACAAACAAAAAAAGTCAGCTAACTAACAAAAGTAAAGTTATCAAACAAAAGTCAGTTATCTGCAGTTTACTATAGCCTTTTGCTGCTTTTATGGTTTTGTTCTTTAACTGTTAGGCTATATATATATATAAAGTATATACCGTAGCCTGACAGTTAGAAGTAGCAGTTAAGTTTTTCAAAGTAACAATTATTTAAAAACAACAGTTAAGCACATCTCTAGTCTACATTACCACATAACATAGGACAACACTTGCTCCATGTCATAGTTAATGTTTTTTTAGCTGTTTCTGTGTTTTTTGTTGTAGGTTAGATATGTGTATTTTCAGTGGGCTATGTTAGCGATGTCAAAATAAATGTTCATAAAAGAAATTGAGTGGTGATTGCAGGAACATGAAATCCATGTTCTTCGGACGAAAGAGCAATACGAAACTCATGAGTCAGAACAGGGCAAGAAGGATTGTTTTTTCAATTCAATTTCATTTTTCTTTGGATAGGCTAAGTCAGGGTTGTCCAAAGCCTGGCCCGCGGGCCGCATGTGGCCCGCGACCTCCTTCAATGCGGCCCGCCGCCTCTTCTAGAAAACTTTTAAAAATTACCGTATATCCTCGCATATAAGCCGACCCTAGAAAAACAACCTTAAAATGGTAAATTTATAAAAATCCGCATATAAGTTTTATGTTTAATTTGTAATGAAATGATATCTGTTATGAAAGAGTACAATGTACAACGACACTACAGCACTCTTCATGTCACTGGCTATGATAAATACATTGGTGAGGCGCGGCGAGCCCTACTCAATGATCTCAAATCAAACCTGCGTAAGCGTCAAGAAAACATGTTTCAATTAGTGAAGCCTTCGTCTTCTACAACCATTGCTTCTTATGATGTATCACTTTTGATGGCTAAATCCAAAAAACTTCAATGTATTCAATGCTCCGCTGACTATAACTATATCAGAAGCCGATGACGATTTGCAGCTTGAATTGTGTGACTTGCAAAGTGACCAGTTTTTATTAAGCAAAGCTACACTGCCAATCACTCAATTTTGGCCTCTTCTTTCTGAAGAGCATTATCCTAATTTACACCGTTTTGGATTGCACTTGCTGTCAATGTTTGGCAGTACCTACTACCTTTGTGAAGCAGCATTTTCCGCAATGAAGTCGACTAAATCCAAAGAGAGGAATCTACTTAAACAAACATCTCTCGAAGCCTGCCTTCGTTTAGCCTTAACCTCAGTTGACATTGACACAAAGGAGCTGGCTTCCAAAATGCAGGCACACCCATCTCACTGAATTTTAAGTAAACTGTACCGTTTTACGTACTTTCTTAAATATTTTTTACGAATAAATTTATGGTTTATTCTTATTCATACTTGTCAGTTATTTATAAGGTTTCCTGGTCTACTGATGTTGCTCAAAATTTCCAAAACTCTCTTATTCGTAGTATTCACATCTCAGCTTCTTTAATTTATTCCCCAATATGTTTTTATGATAAATATAAAGATTCATTTACACATGTACATGTTTTACTTTACATCTGGTACGGTGAGACAGTGTATAAGAGGAAAAATGTCAACTGCGGCCCGCGATCTAATTTCCTTGCCGAATGCGTCCCGCGTCCCATAAAGTTTGGACAACCCTGGGCTAAGTAATGATGAGTTGAACAATATTGTACGGTAGCGAATGTAACAGTAATGATGAATTTAACAATAGAGTACGGTACAGAAACAAAACCAACAAAAGGAAAAGGTGGCAAAAGTTTTGTTTTGACTTGAAAAAGTTTGTTTCAAACAACCCTAATTTTTACCTACATTTTAATGCACAAAAAAGTTAGCCATCTGGCAACAATGCTATCAAGGAATGACATCGATGTGGGACAACATTGGGGCCTGGATGACATGTTCAGGAACAATTTTTTTTTTTACCAGGGCAGAGACTTGTACACCAGCGGGTGCAACCTAATTCGTACCATGAACAATTCGTACCATCAGTTCGTACCTTGAAAAGATTGAGAGAAAAAATAAAAAGGCCGAAATCGGTGATTGCAGTTTCCGCAAGATTAGAGTCTCGGAGTATCGGTTTCGGTATATGCAAACAAACAAACTGAAGAGATCAAAAGAAAATAATAAAACAAAGCCGAAGTCGCTGATCGCAGTTTCAGTTTTTCCGCAAACATTTTTTAAATTTGTGGTAATGATCCTAAGAGTTTGCCGAAGTCGCTGATTGCAGTTTCTGTTAACATTTTAAAAGGGTTAGGGTTGATCGAAGTTTCCACAAACACTTTAAAAGGGTTAGGGTGTTTCCGCAAACAAACAAAATGAAAAGATCAAGAGAAAAAAATAAAACAAAGCCGAAGTCGCTGATCGCAGTTTCCGTTTTTCCGCAAACATTTTAAAATTTCCAGTAATGATCCTGAGAGTTTGCCGAAGTGGCTGATCGCAGTATCTGCAAACATTTTAAAAGGGTTAGGGTTGATTGGAGTTTCCACAAACAATTAAAAAGGGTTAGGGGTTAGGGTTTACCGGAGTTTCCGCAAACATTTTAAAATTTCTGGTAATGATTCACTAATAATTCAGTGAATGACATTACCAGTGAATCACTAATGATTCACTGGTAATTTTCACTAAGGATGAAAGGAAAAGTATATCGGAGCTGTGTGCGGCCTGCAATGCTATATGGTAGTCAGACATGGGTATTGAGAGAGAGTGAACTGGCAATCCTGAGAAGAACGGAAAGGTCAATGGTGAGAGCAATGTGTGGGATGAAAACGAGAAGGGAAAAAAGGACTGAAGAATTGTTGGATATGCTAGAGATGAGAGAGACCATAGACCAAATGGCAAGGGCAAATGGAGTAAGATGGTATGGACATGTGATAAGGAGGGAGGAAGGAAGTTTTTTTAGAAAGGCACTAGATCTAAAGGTGGATGGGAAGAGGAAACGCGGTCGTCCAAGAAGAACGTGGAAACAACAAGTGAAGGATGAATTTAAAAAAGTCGGACTGAAGGAGGAAGATGCAAGGGACAGGGTGAAATGGAGAAAAGGGATAAAAACAATTGCTGCACGAAAACAATCGGCCACCTCCACTAGTGGGGAACAAACCGACGATGGATTATGATGATCCTAAGAGTTTTTGTTTGTTTGCAGAAAATCTTAAAATGTTTGCGGAAACTGCGATCAGCGACTTCGGCTTTTTTTAATTTTTTCTGTCGATCTTTTCAAGGTACGAACTGACGGTACAAATTGTTCACATGGTACAAATTAGGTTGCATCCTACACCAGCTCCATCTATTTATTATTGAAGAACCAGCAAAAAAGCAACTATTGTGCTTAAATAACAAGGGAACCATAACCTTAAAGATTATGGCTACCGTGAAACCTTACAACTTTGCCCAGATATCATGAGTTAGCTGACAATTATATGTTGTAAATTTTGTTGTAAAGGAGGTAATTCTTGTTGCAATGGCTTATCTGGTTTGCAAAGACATGTGCTAAAGCATGCAACAACTTAAATTATCAGACGTAATCTTTTTCATTATTTTTTTTTGTTTTATTTTGCTGGGCAAAGTTGTCCCCAAAGTGGCAACTTTGCCCACAGCTAGTTTTTTGGCTATATTTTACACATTTAGTTGTGGATCAAGCAATTTTAACATGGTATTATACAACTTTGCCCACAAGCAGTGTTTTTAAAAATAACTTACAGTAGAAAAATAACTTTCTGCCCAATTGGTAGGGACTTTATACAATTGGTTACCCTCATGGTCGCGATTAGCCACACCAGGCTTAATGACCGTATATTGAAATCAACTTGTTTATTGAATAGAAATTGCTAACATAAACAGTAAAGAAATATGAACAACTACTGAACGACAGTATCATCAATCATGCACCTTTCTGTGACACAGCGGTAACAGTGGATGTTACAAAAATGAATTTTTGGATACCAACAGCAAAATGATTACAATACATGTTTTACAGTTTGTGACAAATTACACAGAAAAGAAAATATTGTTTCGTCGATCAAAGATTGGTTCTGGAAGAACGCGAGATATGGCATCAAAGTCCACAAAGGTCTGATCCTTATTCAAGGGCCATGAGTACTTGTCACAAGACAAATTGTATGGGGGCCTTAAGAATTTGACTTAAACTGAATTGGAAACTTTTTCTTGTGATTTGGCCTGCATACAATTTGCTATTGTCACCAGTTGTGTTTCGGGAGGTTGAACCAATATTAAATTCCACCACTACCCAATTAGACACCATTAATTCATCTTTGTTTGGTTTTGAAAGAGCTGCTGTTGTTTCCATGTCGGCATTGATATAGATTCCCGTATTTTTTCTGCACAACGTCGTCAGATGTCATATAGTGCCAAAATGTGGTGATTTGGAACGTCAACCTGGTAGACTGCACTAGTGATGGAGCCAGCTGTAGCTCTGGAACCAGAGCTGTGTGCAAGCTTATCCTAAAAATTATAACTAAACAACAGAGAAAAAATCATAGCCATCAATCCCGCTTGTTTCTGCTGATTTAAAAACTGCTAGCAATTAGAGATTTAGCTGAATGAGGTATCACCTCATATTCATGATGCTATTTTAACCAATCACAGCAATGTGTCTCTTGTGACTTGTAATCAAGTTCATGACCTTAGGTACAAACTTTATGAAAGTTATATATATGCAAGAAATAGGCAGTTTGTGTTTGCTGGAGTGATCATGAGGAGTGGGCAAAGTTGTACCCAAAGCACAAAATAAGGGGTCACAACCACTAAAATGCCCAAAAAAATATCAAACTACTTTGAATTTAATAAAAACTCATTAGCACATACTCATGAATAAATACAGAAGCTTTGCATATGGAAAACACTCTGCATGGGTAAATGACCTTTGACCCCCATGTAAAATTTCCGACACATAGTTTTTGCATTTTTTTTCCTTGTATTTTCATTTGGAATTAACTTAATGAAAATAATCTTACAAAATTATTTTTTTCTGCTGAAACAATTGATAAAATATTCATATTTAACAATATCATCCATTAAACAAAACCAATAAATCATGAAAACCGCATTGTGGTTGGATATACAAGTCACAAATTTTGGGCAAAGTTGTCCACCCGGGCAAAGTTGTAAGGTTTCACGGTACTATTAATGGTAACTTTTGCCACTGCAAACAACTTAACGTACGGTACAGTTGATAAAACCAGCTGCGACTGGTAAGTTTTTTTTCCGCTGACATCGCCGTTTATCAATGCTTTTTCAGTGTGATATTTTTCTGTGGAGTTTATTCATTTGATAAAGATAGTGATAGAGTTCACAACAACAAAAGCATTTATACTGTAACTAAAATTAAAAGAAAATAATAAACTGTAAGCTTTCTTTACCAATATTGAAAATAATGATCTTCAAATGTCAACTGCTGGGCTAAACAGGTTACCTACAGATAGACAGATACTTCAATTTTCAAAATTAAACTGTTTTTCATTTACTGGTAGGCTAGTACACTTGCGAGTATAAAATGGAACTGTGAACCACGCATTATAAATTAATCTATTTCTATAGGCCTATACCGATATAACACTAGTGAGTGATAACATTTAATACCGTAACGTCATCAATAAAACCAACCACCCCTCAACTTAATTTGCTTTGACTGCATATCAATTTAGCTTTATCTAGATCTATCTGTTGTATCATATAAATAATATGATGAGAGCATATTGAGTTCAACAAAATACTTGGAACATCTACAATGTTTCCACATATGAACAGGGTATAGAAAATAAATTGGGCTGTATGGTAGCTTTGCTGTTGTTATGAATGCTAGGCTACTTGAATGTGACAAAATTAAAGAAAAAAAAACTTAGGCCTTATGTTTAACTGTCATAATACAGTAGCCATTTTAGATAGTAGTAATTTTTTCGTTCTTAACGCATTCATGACTAAAAATAAAATGATATGGTAAAGTGCAGTTGAACTACACAATGGGTCAGCCTTTGCGTCTCAAGTAAAAGACATCATTAGTCCTGAAATTACACCAAACATTTTTTTCTGAGTTTGCCATCAATTTGTTTATGGACAATATTGGCAGAAAAATACAAAATTGACACTTTTATATTCACTGAAAGAGCTGAAGCCCGAAATTCTCCTAAATTAGAAGTTACGTCACACGTTCCGCTTGATAAAAATCGCACATGGCAAAGCTACGTATCCTCTGGTATCCTGGTTAGCAAAGCCACCCACTGTCGAGTTGACTGGCATGTGGAAGTAAAACACATTATTTCGCTCAAAATTCTGGCTGATTGATATTGTAGCCTCATTTAAATTCAGGTTTAATTATTCATTTCTTTTGCCCAGACAGCTCAATAATTGAATTATAAGATGCAAAAAAACGATTGCTTTGCTTTTGAGGAAGTGTGTAGCTTGAGCAATGCATCACACTTGAAAGCAGAAGCGCCAAAATTAGTAAGCTACCTTTTGTTTGCAATCAAATTCACACACAAGAATGTTCACATTGGCTTAGTGTCGACAGTTAAACAAAAACACAATCTTAATAAATCTTCAACAACTTGAGCTATTTTGCCTATTTATACCGATTTTTACAACCACAATGGAGTAGCCTTGCTTCAAGTTAATTTAAAAATTTCAGAAGACTATCCTATTCACAATATAAATTGCAGAATGAGCATGCAACAACTGCATAAAAATAATATCGCACAACCTATTTGTGACTTTAAAGATTAGACTGGACGTTTTCGTAACTTTGCTGTGCATTTTAGACAGCCTGGCTTGAAACGCATTTGTGATGACGAAAACCTTTAGCCTATGGAAGTCAATAATATAAAACTTATCAAACACAAATTCTACACAAACACAAAAGCATTGTTGCTTTTATTCTTTTCAGATCTTCCCAATGCCATTTAGCCTATTGTTAAGTCGCTGTGGTCAGAAATACAAAGAAGTGAACTGGGCCTATTTGCAAAACATTTTTCTCAAACTCTTCTACTGGGCTATCTGTCACTGCACATCGAGACAATTTTCGATTGTCCAGAGACAAAACTTGTAGCCTAAGTTTATAGTATTAAAACTGTAGCCTTATAACCTACAAAATTTAAGGTTTGCATAGACAAGTGGTGAAAGCCTTTGTAAAACGCGTGAAAGGATTCCGGTGCGATAACCCTCAACAGAATGCAATTATATCTTCAGCAAGACACTCAAATATAGTAGGCTACTGAAAATGTAGCCTTATAACCTACAAAATTAAGGTTTGCATAGACAAGTGGTGAAAGCCTTTGTAGAACGCGTGAAAGGATTCCGGTGCGAACACTCAATGACACGCTTCAATGAATTTCTTGTTTGTTTGTTCACTAAATTCAGCGGTAGGCACATTAACATAGGACAGTTTTCCGTGCGAACCACCTACCACCATTGCGCCGCGGCGCATTGGTTAAGAAAGGTAGGACAATTCTCCTTATAAACTCAATTGATTACAGTCATTAAGATCCTTCTTGCACTCAGTTCAGTTGCAGTAAAAAAAAGAACATTAGCAGAGGGTGGGAATCGAACCCACACAAACCGAAATGACTATTCCCTTGCCCTAACCTTAACCCATTAGGCCACGCTGCTTGTGGCGACACATTCACTTAATTTTCTTTGTATAAAAAATCTTTCGAGTAGATCGATCAGAATACCACGTACTGAGTCGCATGACTGAAATCAGCTGATTCGCAAGGAAAACTGTTTTATGTTAAAGTGTCTACCAAATTCAGCAGTGAGCTACTGCAAATGTGCAACATAAAATCTAAAAAAAATGGTAAAGTGCATTAAAGCAGCGATACAATTCACATAAGCTTTAGCCTATATGCCTTGTGTTAGAACGCACATTGGCAGGACCAGATTTATCAGTAGGCAGAGTAGGCAGTTGCAGGGCCGTTGACAGGATTTCTCGGGCCCGGTACCAATTTATTTTTCGGGCCCCCTTCATCGACAATATTATGAATATAAAGGTTGTGTACAAACTTTTATTGATGTGCTGTAAAAATGAGGATGACACATGCCGTTCAAAGTAGAAAATTAAGAGGAATATCATTTATATCTTCTCAAAGATTTGTTGTACCGTATCCACGAATTTCCCCAACTGTGCAATTACGCATTAGGGATTTCTTCATAAACTGCAAAATCCTTGCTCTCAATCACGATCTTCGTTGATATGTTTAAAATTGTTGGAGTTTTCGGCTGAAATTAATTCTTTGTAAAGTAGAGTAGCCGTAGGAGAGTAAAACATTTTAGAGGGGCGAACACAATTTGCCCAAATTTTGTCTTTGCGTATATTATGTTCAAAAATACAAAATTACTCACAATCTCTGAGAGTCATCAACTTGGCCATGTACGAAACACAAGAAAAAACCGACAACAGCAAAACAAGGCTGAACTTACTTTAAGTTACGTTCATAGACCTGTCTGTGTCCCAATTAAATAAACCATCAAATTAAAACATTCTTGTGTATCACAAAAAAATATACAGCACGGTATATTAAGCCTAACTGGATTCAAAAAAATTTGAACTGAGACTTCACCAATAACTGGATAACAATAACTGCTGAATATTCATGTCACCAGATTATATGAAAATCTCCAGCCCAACTTCAATAAAAGGCCTGACCAAAAGTAGCTCAATCTTTTCAATTCAAAGATAGTCCAAAGACTCAATGTTTATAAATTTGCATTGAAAAAAACTAAAATGACAATCCGTTTACTTATCAAACCAGTAACATTACATACGGTACTTAATCCATGCTGCTTAAAATCCTACAACCTGAAAAGAATTTGAAAATTTACCATGTTATGTGCATCAAACTTCCACCTTTGAACAAAACTAATTTTGATACCAAAAATATTGACAATGAAATCATAGTCAATGCTTTTTCAGAAGATCATTACAAAGATACTCTTACTTCACAATGAAGCAGCTAGGCCTACTCAAATCACAAGCACTGAGAAAAATGACTCCCAGTCTCCCGGATAATAACTTCAAACTCAATCATTGCCACAAAATACAGACCACATTACCAAAACATGACACAAAAATAGCACTGTTTACATTGCCTGGTATATTAACTGCATGAATTGGATGACAAAGCAACATAACATGTATCTTTATATTTGATTGTTATTGCTCTAATACTGTGTCATAGATAGTAAATAGCTGAGCATATGAACCCTGGAACTGGCAAAGACGAAAAGCAGTTTATACTAAAACATTCAATATAGAAAACAGTTAAACCATAGCTCACAAAAACATGAAATTAAATACCGGAAAATTCACAAGTTGTTTTCATTTAATATACTTTTTCACTTTGTGCATAACTATAGTTAGTGGCCGGGATCAATGCTCACAAAAGTGGTGTATATGTGGGGTCTGCTACTATTCGGTGAGTCCGATTCGGTGAGTTCTTAACTTCTAACCCCTAACCCTAAAACGGCAATGATAATTAGGCTACGGTACCCGATAATTTAAAAAAAAAAATTAAAAAATCCCCCGTTAAGAGATCGGACTCACCGAATCGGACTAACCGAATCGGACTCACCGAAACGGGCCATTTCGGTATATGTGACCTCACAACTGTTGATTATTAAAGTTTATAACAAATGCTTATTTTGTTTGACCATATCTAAAAATGATAAGCTATCTTTGTAGTATTTAAGTCAAGTTTTGCGAGCACAGCATAACTCATGGTAAAATTGACTTATCCAATAATTGGATGTTTTTGCCCAAATATTTTTACAAACAACTAGGCCTACATTAGTGGGATATAGAGAAAAACAAAAACTTCATGAGCTTACCAGAACCCAGCAAGGTTTCAAAATTCTACCAATGAAGGAATGTAGGCTAGTGTGATATTCTAATGAACATCTGTAATAAGCTTATCTCAGCTTGTCGAAGCATTATTTTCTACAAATACTGAATCGAAACTTAACATTCTGCCCAAATTTTAGTACCAAATGTAAAAGTTTTCAAAATTGTCGATACTCTGTTTTACATTCAAAGCAAAATGTTTTTTATACAAAATGCAACACTACAAACAATAAAGTTAGTAAACTGGTAGAATGTTGAAAACTTATGGTAAGAATTGATTTGTCCAAATAACTAGATATTTTTTCCCAAATGATTTTTATAATCAACTACATTAGTAGGATATTGAGAAAAAACAAAAAACCTCATAAAGTTACCAGTACCCAGTAGGCTTTTAAATCTTACCCATGAAGAAATGCAGCCTACATGTTAGTGAATATCAGTAATAAGCTTACCTTATGATAAGATTGATTTGCCCAAATAACTGGACATTTTTGCCCCAACTTGGGACTTTTTTTTCAGCGGGGGAGCGACTGCCCCCCATCTCCTACGGCCATGTGATGTAGATGCAAGTAGCTAGAAGTGATTACCACCAAAAAAATATATATATTCAGAATTAAAGAGTGGGTGAACATAAATATTTCGTGCTTTTGAAAAAAAAATTGTGGTTAGGGAAATCACTATACCCGAAAGGAGGCCCGGTACTTCACCATCTGACGGCTGTTTTAACCTTTGATGGCAATTCCTTTTTAAGGTCTTGATAATATTTGAAGTCACGGGGAATCTTTTAAATCCGGGCCCCCTAAATATTCCGGGCCCGGGTCCAAAAGTACCACCTAGACCCCCCTGTCAACGCCACTGGGCAGTTGCCAAGTAGGCAGTGGGCCATGCCCCCCAAATTTTCAAAGTTTGGATTCGGAGGTTTGGATTCCGAGCCCTTTGTTGAAAATATAATAAAATTTGTAAAAATTTATATCGTTTTCCAAGACATCTGGCTATTAACACCCCCAGGACTTGTTTTAGACACACAGTAAGACACCATATAACAATAAATTTTGAAAATCGTAAATCGCGCAAAATTTACGCGATTTCCGCTTCTTTTAACTAATCTGTGGAAGCCATTTCAGAATCGCTTACTTTGTTGGGTTTTGTGTAGTTTTTGGTGTTCTCTAATTTTAGCCGCAATTTTTGCCCGTTCGTGTGTAAAAGCTAGGCTACCTTTATTAAGTTAATAGTTGCTAATAAATTTCATACAAATATTACCCTAAAAGTGTTTCCAGAAAGCGCTATAATCCATTATTTGAATGTAATTTTGCAAATTTTTTTCGGGGGGCATGCCCCCGGACCCGCTTAGAATACGCGTGCCTTCGACACGATCTAACGCCCCACTAGTTTTATTGCTTGCCTTGCTCAACCCACCAGGATACGCCACTGCACATCACGCGGCGATGTCTTAAATCAAACACTTTGTCATTCTCTTCAATTCATCAAATAGTTGGCCCACCAAATGTTTTTTTCTGGCTACGCCACTGGTTAGGCTGAAGTTATAGGAAATAATCATTTGTACGTGTTTAGTGCATGCCTGCAATTGTTTTCATTGTGGTGAATTTATTCTATGGCTAATGACATAGGCTACTTTCAACCAACTCGCATTCTCGACGGCCACTTTGGACTTGTGTTCTCGCGACACGGTAGCAACCCTTTCGGGACTTGATGGTTGAAGACCCCTGGTCAGGGCCGGATTAACCATTAGACTAATAAGGCTATAGCCTTAGTCCCTGGAAAAATTCGGCCCTCAATTTTTGTAAGGCTGATAGTGATGCAGATCCAGTACCAGTACAGTACAGTTTTTGCTTAAAAACGAATGACTGAGTTCAGTCAATAGCCTACATATGAAGAGCCCATTTCCAAAACCACGTAGGCGCAACTTTTACCGAAATTGAGTTTAGAGCAGGGCTTTTCAACCTTGGGGTCACGAGCCGTTTATCGGAGGTTTGCAAGGCGCTTGAAATTCCAGTGTATTGTTTTTACTTCTTTTTTGCCAGAAAAGATTAAAAACTGTGTTTTTTACGCAATTGCCCATTCCTCCACTTAAGGTTAGGCTACCTATTGTTTAAGCTTTCAGACGTTGCAAAGGCTTTTAACTATAGGAAAGCATTTGGTATTTTTCACCAAGTTCTTATAACAACGCTATGGTAAAAAAGCAAAATTATGTAGAATCCTATGCAAAATATAGATTTCTCAATATCGTTTTCAATGGCATTGAAAAAAATTAGTGTGGGCTATTTTGTTTGAAAGTTGTTTCAGCAACTGGTGCACGCATTGACAAACTAAATATTTAAAAATATGCTGCACCAACCATCCCACTGAAATTGATTTAAATAAATCCATAAAAGATTGCAATAAATTCAACCGGTGAAAGTGCGAAAACTTAGATTATTCTTATTATTTTTTCTCCTATTATCCAGCCAAGCTTGATAGAAAATGCAAATAACAATCGGAAGAAATGTAATAAAAGCCGTAATAACATCGCAAAAAAACGTTTTTCGTTTCGGAAGTTTACGTTGGAACAGCGAAACTAAACATAACTGGACGTCGGCATGAATCAAATTTGTTTAAATTTCGCATTAAATATGCTTTTGTTAAATACTTTTATGGGGGGTAAGAGACAACATTGATTGCTCTGAGGGGGTCGCAGTGGAAAAAAGGTTGAAAACTTCTGGTTTAGAGTGTCATTAGATAAAGTATTACCATAGGTAGCCTACCTACTATCCATTTCTTTCTTTCCAAAATCTTTTCCATCTGCTTCAAATTTGACAATAAAAATTGTGTTTGTTTCCAAAACCAATTATGCGCCATCATTAGCCATTTTTCTGTTATGTTCATGTTATTTTGCATTAAATAATTTCAGTTTTTCATCTATGCATTTTCAATTCTTTTTGTAACTTGGTTTATAATTTCAGTTTTTCATCTATGCATTTTCAATTCTTTTTGTAACTTGGTTTTCAAAATTAGGCCCTTCTCTAGTAAACAGCCTTAGGCCTACAGTAGGCTACCCTTAATCCGGTCCTGCCCCTGGTCAGTGCCGGTCTTTGGGATGTGCAAACCGTGCGATCGCACAGGGCCCGCAATTTACTCAGAAAATGCAGTAATTTTGTCATTTTAAAAGGAAAAATTCAACAAGTGAATTCAGCAAAGGAATTCGCAACAAGAAAACATAGAGACTCAACGAATTCAACCTATTTCGTCGCCTGAATATTTCGTACCCTGAAAAGATCGAGAAAAAAAAAACGACATAGCCGAAATCGCTGATCGGAGTTGCCGCAAACATTTCAAAATTTCTCGATCTTTTCAGGGGTTGAAATAAGTCGAAATTTAATTTTGTTACACGATTTCAGGGGACGAAATAGGTTGCATCCAGACTCAACATACTGTAGAGACATAGCTTTATTTCCGAAAAATGCCAAAGAAAGCATGATCTTATCCTTTTGCTATGCCACCGGACAGCACCATTTCACAGTAATATTCATACCTAAATTTTTGTTGAACATGCTCTCAGAATGTCCTAAATTCAAAGTAATTTTTCAAAATTTTCTGGGGGAGGCCCCCTAGACCCCCCCACCGCTGGTTGTCGTCTTTGGCGATCACGCCGTCACCGCCGCCCCTCCCCTTTCAAAGTACCTAGCTACGCCACTGAATTGGATTATTGTCATTGGGGCCCGCAAAAGCATATTCCGCACAGGGCACGAAAAACCCTAAGACCGGCACTGCCCCTGGTGTATAGTTTCTTTAAAGCAGCAGTTTAAATCAAAAAGTTAGTATACCTAAAAAACAATAATTCGAAAAAACTGATGAAACAGGCTACTATAAGTCGGTACCCGGTCAATTGGTCGAAAGACATTTGGTCGACAGTCATTTGGTCGACAGACATTTGGTCGACAGGACGTTTGGTCGACAGACATTTGGTCGACAAGACATTTGGTCGACAGGACATTTGGTCGACAGACATTTGGTCGACAGGACGTTTGGTCGACAGACATTTGGTCGACAGACATTTGGTCGACAGACATTTGGTCGACAGACATTTGGTCGACAGAACGATTAATTTTAGGGTTAACTAACTCTAACCTAACCCTAACCCTAACCCTAACCTAATCCTAACTCTAACCCTAACCCTAACCCTAACACTAACCCTAACCCTAACCCTAACCCTAACCCTAACTCTAACCCAAATGTCCTGTCGACTAAATGTCTTGTCGACCAAATGTCTGTCGACCAAATGTCTTGTCGACCAAATGTCTGTCGACCAAATGTCTTGTCGACCAAATGTCTTGTCAACCAAATGTCCTGTCGACCAAATGACTGTCGACCAATTGTCTGTCGACCAAACGTCCTGTCGACCAAATGTCTGTCGACCAATTGACTGTCGACCAAATGTCTTTCGACCAATCGACCGGCCACCTATAAGTCAATGTGCCGCAGTAGATTTTGAAATTCTTTGATATGTCAAGGTCCAAAAAAGTTAGAAAACCACAGCTTTGAATTAAAGAAAATTAAAACATCTCCAATGGAAATGTCACAATGTTTGCGTTTTTGAAACATGAACTTTTGCTATGATTGAAGAATGTGGTGACATTTTTCATCAAGTCACCGTAACACGAGTCATCTTTAAAAATAGAAAACAAAGCCAATATGCCCCTTACAGCAAATTGTAAGGACAAGAAAGAGATTACCCTCTGAAAACAATCCTGGGGAATTCCCTAAATAGCATATAATATCAAAGACTTTGTGGCTTTTCTCAGGTCATTGTGTAGTCTTGTTTGGTTCCTACAGTAGTTCTGGGTGGAAATTCTGAACCTGTCAGAGAGTCTGTGAAGTTTGATACGAAGTGAAAAGTCAGGACTTGGAAAAAATTATCAAGATTTAAAAGTTTTTTATTAGACCTAAGGTAAATGACAAAACTGAGTTACCAATAAAAATATGTCGCAAAACGTTCAGTAAATGCAAGCAGAAGCAACAGTGGTTCGGCTTGCGGGTTATGGACTTGAGCTAGGGTTGAGCAAACAATTTCATAAACTGAATTCTATTTAGCGGTTTTTAGTGAACGGATTATTTCACAAGCAACAGCACTTCAACAACAGGCGGAATCTTCACTCTGTAAACTTCGGTGATCAGTCCACATCAGTGGTTCAAAGCCAAAGCCTCTAGTAGCAGCCGACGTGAAATTGTCGGAATAACCTTTTTAGAGCATTTCTCTGTCCGAAGATTAATAGCCTACCGTACTCAACTTACCAGTCAAACCAAGATAAACTTATGTAGCCCTGAATGAGAGTGCAGTTGCCTAATGCCTACATCATTTTGAGGTTTCTATTTGTGTTTAATTCATTTGTGATTTGTTCCACTCTTTGTGATAGCCTATGTCTTGAAATGTGCTTTTAGTTTTATGGTCAAGTGTTTTGGACCATGCACAATTGCACAGGCTACTTATTGCTGGCTCACATATTTTTAGTTCAAAAATAAAAACGTGTCCAAATAATTAGATAGGAAAAACAGAGAGAGACTGTTCACCAGGCATTTGATAATAAAAGTAATTTGCGTTCTTCTGGTGACTATTTACTAGGTTACCTCCTGATGTTAAAGATGATAACTAGCTTTTGTATTTCCGACGTTTCGTCAGTCAGCACGACTGACTTTATCAAGGTGGCTAAAACAGGTTAACACAACCTGTTCAGCAACGATGGCACAACACAAAAACATACTGATAAAATGTTATAATAATAATGTCATGGTTTTTTATTTATTGTCGCTCTACAACAGCTAAGGTCTTTTAGCGACAGGGCTCATTTTTAATTTATATCAGGTTTACGATGTTATCACATTATTACCCGACTCATTCTCACTGCGCTATGCAGGATAGAACACAATCGGTACCGTTTTTAAAGTCTTCGGTTTGACCCGACCTGGAATCGATCTCAGATCTACCAGCACCAGAGCCGAAGGCGAAACCACTCGGCCACTGAGCTGGTACTGATAAAATGAATAAAGTAAGCAGCAAGAATCAGAATTAAAACACGCAACAAGATACCTAGAGGTTAAACTGAAAGCAGTGAATGCCTAAAACCAGTAGGCTACTTTCCAACAGCGTAAATTTATCTATCTATTGGGCCAGCGTCAAGAAACATTGAAAAGACATCAGACAAGACAGAAACCAAGGGAATTGGCAATAACAATGATAGAGAAGACGCACTGAGAATGGAAAAGATGAAGCTTGCGTCTTCTCTATCATTGTTATTGCCAATTCCCTTGGTTTCTGTCTTGTCTGATGTCTTTTCAATGTTTCTTGACGCTGGCCCAATAGATAGATAAATTTACGCTGTTGGAAAGTAGCCTACTGGTTTTAGGCATTCACTGCTTTCAATTTAACCTCTAGGTATCTTGTTGCGTGTTTTAATTCTGATTCTTGCTGCTTACTTTATTCAATTAATCAGTATGTTTTTGTGTTGTGCCATCGTTGCTGAACAGGTTGTGTTAACCTGTTTTAGCCACCTTGATAAAGTCAGTCGTGCTGACTGACGAAACGTCGGAAATACAAAAGCTAGTTATCATCTTTAACATCAGGAGGTAACCTAGTAAATAGTCACCAGAAGAACGCAAATTACTTTTATAATTAGATAGGCTTATGTTTTTAGGTGTTGCAAACGGCAAACAAGCCAAATCTCTGTATTTAGTGGATCAAGCACTCTTCTATGTTTGTGTTTGTTCCCGTCGGACTTCTTTCTAGTTCTTACTCGTAAAGAAACTTTGGAACTATTGATGAAGTACTTTATTGGAATACCAAACGTTAAACAGTGAAATAAATGGTCGAGTAGTTTTACTTGTGAGGTGAAAGATGTAAATTCTTGAACTGACAAATGGTTTACCTTCTCCAGACAAACGTCGTCGTCGATTTCAAATAAAAATACACTAGGCTACTACTTGCAACAGCTAGGCCTACTTTATAATTGGCAATAACTTCCACAATCTATTCAATATCGGCTGGAACTCTACAATCGTCTTCAATATACGTTTCATTACAACTTCTAATCCCCAACTCTAACAATAACTGTAATCAAATCACGCGGCTATTTATAGCAGGTTTGCTTGGACCAGACGCTTCCAGAGACTAGGGTAGCATCACATAACAAGAATTTATTCTTCTGGTCAACAAGTCAAAGAAGTTTCCAGAATCACAAAATTTCTAGGAGCAGATTTCACAATAAGATTGCGTAGCTAAAGGTTACTATCGGTCAGTAAGCGTCGACACACCACTGCAAAATTATGCAATAAAATAGTTCACCTTTCTAGAACAAATCTGTAACTTGCCGCAGGAGCAGGACTACGCATATTGATTGTGACAGTCCCGTCCACCTTTTTCCAGACTCCTGTTATGTTATGGCATGTAATATTTTTCACTTTAATGGTCGGGGATAAAACGTGAAGCTAACTAGATTTTTATTGAGTAAGGGAACGTTCAAATATTACGTAACGGTTTTTTTCCGAATTTTTGACCCCCCCCCCTCCCCATGTAACGCCAACGTAACGCTTTTTTCAATCCCCCCCTCCCCCATGTAACGCTTTTTCACTACAAAATCAGCACAAAAAACTACCATTCCGTACTCGAAAGCGTTACGTAACGTTTTGCTTGAAGCCCCTCCCCCCGATGTGACGCTAACGTAACGCTTTGCATAAACCCCCCCTCCCCCTCGAAGGCGTTACGTAATATTTGAACGTTCCCTAAATAAATATTAAAAACGTTTATGTTTACAATATAATTTCAGGAAATGGAACACGTAACTGCTTTCATCGTTGGAATGGCAATCAATTTGTTGATTGCATACATGGAGTCATCTTATGTTTATTGCCTGCCAACTTTGCTTGCAGTTCTTGCTCTGATCTTCAACCGCACAATAGTGACCCACCTTGTAATAGCAGGCATTATTTCAAGATCAATCGTGACTTGTCTTATAATGGACGCTATGATAGCTTACTTTGTTTTCATCCAATGTGAAAACATAGGAAAATGGATGATGGAATGGTTCAGCTTTGAAATGATTTATATTATTTTGAGGCTTACAGTAATGTTGGAATTCGTTTTAAACAGCCCCACTCTTAGCACAGTGTTTTGGTCACAATTTGTTGGCAGTTTTATCATTTGGTATTTTGGAATAATACCTGCCTTAGCCTTTCAAGTTGCATGTTTTTCAGCAGGTTTCTTCCTTGGTTTCTATGCCACTCTACCACAAAATGTTTCTACTGCTCTGAGAAATGGAGTGTTTTTGTATGTCCCTCTAATTATACTTTATCGTATTTTTATTAGATAGAAAAAATGTTTAAGTTCTTGTTTTAAAATCGTGTTACGTCGTCATTCTCTTGATATCCCTATGAACAAGGGAGTGTTCTGTTAATGAAAAACTTGCACTAACTTGGCAGTGTAGAGGTGACACTCTGGACGACGTGGGTTCGATGCCAACCGAAAGCAAGTGGTTGTGTCGTTGGCTCATAGATACTTACTTACTTGCTTGAAGGTGAACACAAATGCTTTCTCTCCTTTCTATTTACTTTACCTTAATGCCGTATCACCTTCATTAGTCTTGGTAATTACTGTGTTTTATATTTGTAATTCGCGTTTAACTTTTTTTGTTCCAAATGTATACCTGATATTTCATTCTTGTTATAAAAGTTTGAAAAATATGCTTTCTTTAAAACCGGATTTTACTTTAGCCTACATCTTGTCGACGCTTGCATGTAGGTCTATTATAGCCTACTGTTATCTGAATTGAACAAGCTGAATTGTTAGATACTTGTTGTTTTGTTGGAATGACTTAACATAGTTTCAGTTTAACGCCATGTAGTCAGTGGATGTCCACATGTGGCATGTTCTTATAGTGCAGTCGCATCTATTCACCTGTCACTATGTAAAGTTATGGGTGTTTAGATTTCAACCACCAGGTTCATAGAGCCTGGTGTAGTGGATATGTCCTTATTTAAGGCCTCTACTAATGTTTCGATAGATAAGGAATTGTCAGACCATCAACTTTGCGGTACTTTGCGGATACCGTGTTGGCAGGTCGTGCATAAAAATTGTTAAACGGAATTAAGGATGAAGACAAATCTCTGAGGAATGCCATTTTTTAATTCATCGTAGCCTGCTTAGTTTGCAACTTCCAGTGATAAGGTAAAACTTGTGTTGTACGGTAAACAAGCTCCATGATCATGCGGATCATGTGCCTATCCGGGAGCAGGTGAGGCTTTGGTGCCATACGGAGTTGTATGCGGCCGTGAGGTCGCGAAACAGCACACGCCTTATTCTTGGCCCCAAAGCAGTTTTCGATGTCTTCGGTCATAAAATAAATTTTGTATCCAGTAGATCTTCCACGTAGCAAACCAACTTGCTTCCGAGGCAAGAGTAGGTCTACAATTAGTTCTTCGACTCGAATGTAAATAAGGCGTTCGAAAAGGATCCAAAGAATAGATATCGGTCTATTAGGCAACTTTTGTGGTTTATAAAGGTTAGAGATTGCGACTACTTTGGCTTGTCTCCACATATTGGTGATTTTAAGTTGGCATAAACAGAAAAAGAATTTAAGAGGCCGAGACTTCATAGCGGAGCCAGCATGGTGCAAGAACTTACGACAGATATTGCATGAAGCAAAAGCCCTGAGCAAAAGCCTTGTGGGTCTTGGTTAACAGGAGTGCTGCGGTAAACTCATCCGGTGTGAAGTTACCGGAGATGCTTTTCTCATCTGGTATTTGTATTTTCCAGAAGTCATACGTTTCTCTTTTTACAAGATTGAAAAACTTGCACTCACCTTTCTTATAGGCTAAATCCCATTTTCCACTAATTGCAATACGATGTCATTGGCGGTAACAGGACATTTGCAAAAGGACAACATAGACTTGACGTCGGTAGGCGGCTGGTTTTCTTGCAGAAAATTCTTATAACCTTCGCCGATCTTCCACCAGACGAAAGTGCGGAGACGACATCACAAAAGGAAGAGATCGTGAACGATTCCTCATCTGCACAGGCCTTAGTAGATGTTTATCGGTTGACTATAACTAGGCTATATGTATAATAACAGCAGCACACCATTTCGGCTTTGAGGCCTCCTCAGTCCTCAGTGCAGTAGGTACACTGGGATGGCCACTGGTATACATGTACTGTATAATGAACGATAAATGGTATTAATACTCCAAAAGAGTGCATTTCTGATGATACCGCAAGGAGTGAAACGGGTTGTTAAGGTTATTTTGATTATAGTTATTCTACTGATTAAATATACTTGTAACTACAGTAAAAATGTGTAACTAGATGGATGTTAACACGTTGTTTGCATTTCTCCTTACTATTCGCTGCCCCCTTAGCTCAGTGGTTACGCGCCCGGTTCAAGATCACGCGGCGCTGGTTCGACTCTCGGGGTGTGCGTTTAATCAACGCATTTCAGGACTGCTCTCCATTCAGCGGCACCTAGTGAATGGAATAATTCCCCGGCAACAATATTTCAACAATCAGAAACTTCACTCTGCCAATCTCGGTAACCGGTCCTGCGTCAAGAGCCTTTACAAGTATGCGAAACTACCAGGAATAACCAATCAAGGCTTTGTCAGTCCGAGGATAAAAATTCAAAACCAAACCAAACATATTCGGCTAGAGTCCGTCAATTCGATAGCATTGACAATTATCTTTCCATCGCTTTTACCTCAGTGAGTCCACCCAAGGCGAGCATACCTTGCTGTGCTAAGGGCACATTGAGTTTTTTGTATAGACCTTACATATGATCCCACGAAGCAGTTGAAGAAAATTTGATTTATTTTTGAAATTAATACGTGAAATAAACTATGTCTAGGTTCCATCATTGTATCTTAGCAAAAATATTTGCAAAGCAACATAATTCACAATGCAATGAAAGGCTAAAGATCTAAACTAAAGTAGTGGTTTCCAAATTTTTGCAGCCACAGACTACCCCTTTTAAAGAATTAATAGTCTGAGTTGTTTCCAAGAAATCATAAAGACTGAGGGGACTTTGAATTAAAATTAAATATCCTTAGATACAACTTTTAGAGTGCAAGTTGTTACTATGTTTTTGGACCCCATTTACAATCATTTCACAAACCCCTTTGGGGGCTCGTACCGGCAGACCAAAGGTTGGAAACCACCGTCTAAATCAGGGGTGGGCAACGTGCGGCCCTCCTGTAAGCATTACATTTTCCTAACTGGCTCTTGTGTTAAAAAGGTTGCCCACCCCTGGTCTAAAGCTTTAATTATTCCATCTCATTTAATGACGTTGTGGTTGAGAAGCCAACGACTGGACCACCGCTTTCGGAAGTTTTGTCTGGTCTGTGTCTCGCGTTGCCGACTGCGTGTCGTCGTGATCGCCTCTTATTCGACATCTTCATAATGCCAGAAATCGTCGAGTCAACGCTGCACCAACGATAACGATTAAATGCAAATTAAAAATCAATATTGTTATTTCCGTTATTATGACAACATAAAGAGTTTTAAATCTAATTACACACACAAGACTACAGCAGCAATATTAAGCCAGCGGTTCTCAACCAATGGGCCATGGCTCACCAGTGGACCAGGGAAACATTTTGAGGGAGGCCACACACATGCACTGTTAAAAAAGCTCGATTTAATGGAAAACTAGTTTCACGCGTGTCACTATATAGTTAATTTTACACTTGTGTGATTTTATAGTGTTTTGATTGTAGTAACAATGAATAATGCTTTTTTTTGCTACAAAATGGCTATTTTCATTCTACTAATTGAAATAATAGTTTTGGAGGTGTGATGTAATCAATGCAGTCTATTGAATCACATACGGATGTTGAGTTTAAGCGACTGCAACAGTGTGGTTCTCAAAGGGATCCACTTGGCTCTTTAAGAAGGAATTTCTAACTTGAAGGGAGCAATAATCGTTTCCAGAAGAAGGTTTTTTTTTGCTGATTTTAAACTTATTTGTAGTTTTTTCTCTGCATAAAAAGTTAATAGACCATAAAATTTTTGTGCAAAAAAAATGCCCAAAATAGGTTGAGGACCACTGTACTACTACTAAGCAGCTAAAGACTACGAATACGATAGCTTATAAAGTCATTGAGTTAGATGCTCATATCTAGGCACATCATTAATTACTTTGCCAGAACAAACGAAACAAAAATGTGCTTAGTAGAACGCGAGAAAAAACATCATAGTCTAAGTCTTTCAAGATGTGATAGGAAGATTAGTTTTTACCTCAAATGGCAAAATAGGTATTATTATTATAGGGTGTAGAGTAGGCACAGTGAAAATAAGCTATCAAATTAAAAAGTACATTTCTACCAGCAAAAGAGTATCAGTAGATTGTGTTTTTGAAAGTGTTATACTGTAAAAATGTCAATTTTTTGAGTAAAAGGGCACACAGTTGAAGTTATTTCAACCTAGTAGCTATAACCTACGCTGATAATTGTTCCCGACAATTTTCACCAAATCAAACGTCATATAAAAACCGTTATGGTCTACTTAACCTAGCTGGCATCTTACGTCATGGAAATTGCTAGAAAATGTCCAAATATTGCACCATCGGTCGTAAGACCTGATGAAATATTGCATTAGCCGCTTGAACACCTGTTTGAATGACTTCATAATTGTCTTTCATTATTGCGTCACAGTTACTGTCTATGTGCATTTGAGATATCGCAAATTATTCTAGTCATTCGTAAAATTGTATGTTGGAAGTCAGTCGCAAGTTTAACTGTTTGCTTGGTGCTTGCTAGCTGGACAAAATTTCCGTCTTTTATCCAAGTAATCTGTTCTGTAGTGACAGTTTTAGAGGCGTACGGTGTTGCGTTCCATTTTCGATAGCCGCGGGCTAATTTTACAGGAATACACTTTTGAATAGACGTTTCAAAAGAGTGTTTATTTTTCGGTCATTACATGCAGACGAACGGATTTGGGAATCTTATGTTACAATTTTCCCACGAAGAGATTATGGTTTACCGCTGTGACCAATAATAACAATATCTTTTTCAACTCATTCTGACTAAAAACTAACAACTTACCCTTTTTGTTCAACGAAGCGCGACGACTTTGACTTGATGGATGATCTTGCAACTGAATTGTTTGGCTGATTCAAACTCGGTCGCTTGTTCTGAACAGCATCCGCATCTTTCGACTCTTTAATTGAAGGCAATTGGATGTAGTTGATGTTTATATAGCCACCTTTCCTATGAACTGATAATGAATCATCGTAGCTGGGAAACTGATCTTGAATCTGGAAGGATTTGAGACGAAATGGCTTGTGGGGATGTTCTTGTTCATGAATTGACTTCCGGGCGAATATGTCGTTCACAGTCTGAATTAAAAATTGTAGTAAATCGAACTCAGTAGGCCTAGCATTGGTTGGTTGGTTTTGAATCTTTATCCTCGGACTGACAAAGCCGGGCGCGTAACCACTGAGCTATCGGGGCGGATATTGCAAGCAGAAATTGCTCAACCACCATTGATGGGCTAAACTAAGTGGTTCAGATTAACCTGGTTCAGCTGTTGTGGCAAATTGTCTTCAGCTATGTAAAATAGGCAATTTGAGGTTGAAAACTTAACACAGAAGTATAAAAGTTTCATAATTTTATAAACCTTTCAATTTACTCAAAAACCCGACTGGCCACAAATGGGTCACAATTTCTTAACTGCGAAACAAAATTTCAAATTATTCAAAGAGGGTTTTATAACATAAACAATTCGTACGATAATGTTCTTTATAGAAAATATAAACGGAATCATTATTCCAAACATTCTTGTTATTAATGCGATGCAAAAACGGAACGCGGAGCAATTTGAAGTGAACGTGTTAGAAATCACCTGAAAGCAATTGATGTCGTTGTATAGGATAGGTTACCTCTGAAATTTTTCGGACTAAACTTCATAGAAAATTGCAACACCTTGCTCAACAATTACTGATGTTTCACCAATCGCGGTGTTTTTAACAAACTACTTTAACAAGAGAACATACAAAGCATAATAATGACAGAAATCAAAAACAAAAATGATTTGTTTTTTACCTTTTTTTTGTAGTTTTTCCACCGTAAGTTTGCCATCCATTTGTCGAAAACATTTTTTTCAGACATCAGCCTAGCTTGAACTACAGAGAGCATATCATTAATCGTGAACTTTTTGTATATATCTTGTCCAGCGTGAGATGCTGTGAAAGTATTAACAAAATTGTTATATTTTCTTCTTTGTTTCAGCTTGTGGGTCCAACAATCTAACCTTTTACTTCCCCAGGTTTATAATACGTATACTTTAATGGTAAATTGCAGCAAGGTTTAACAATCCTGCCATTGAGCCACAGCCTTGCCCACCAACATTGCGTTCATTGTACAGAAATGGAGAAAGAACTGTAGCGAAAATATCATGTAAGAGGGGTCAATCATTTCACAATGGGAGACGAGAAGCAACATAAGTACAGCATACTGTATAAGCATGAACCAAACACACTCTGCTAGTGATTGGTTAGTCTATAACTATATCAACAAGTTATTCTTATGCCTTTGACCAGTAATGTTCTTAGATTTGGTGTAATAAAATGCTATATATTTTATATTATCACAAAATAATGTTGTTATAGGCTAATTATAAATGTTTATAGTGTAATACATTTGTATCTATGCAGTCGAGTGTAGCGAGAATTGGCAGCGACCAGCGATAGACATGTGTTTCGCCAATGATCGCTGTTCTACAGTATAATGAGTACTTATTGAGTAGTCAGGTAGTTCTGACGCTAGGAAGACTTTCGTCTCAACAGTGTAAAACATTATTACATATTTTACATTTCGTGTGATAAGCTACGTACAAACTCTTTCCAGAGCAGCAACAGCATGACGGGGAACAAGAAGACATTCAGCACGACATAGGGTGAGAATAAAACACGATTTTAAATCTTCACCGACACCAAAAAAATCTCCGGGAAAAAGTTGACCTGCAAATTTCAAAGTTAAATAAAAATTAGACACCATTACCATTTGAGCTATTTAAAACAGCCATCCTTAGATAAACAATAAACATTCTTAACTTTGGCAGTAGTGGAATTCGGTCAGTTCGCTCGAATCGCTTCCTAAAATAAAAAAACGTTTGCAAAAACGGTTCCTGGCCAACTGTTTCGAGAGGACCTGATATAATTGTCGTATACAGGGTTGCCAGATGTGGCAAAGTCAAAGCGAATCGGTTGTTAAATTAAATCCCATTACTGCCTTGACATCAGTTTACAGCCACATCTTAAGCAATTGGGTTCGCAACCTGACACAAGCTTTGAGTTATCCCAGTATCGCAAACATGTAACATGTAGGCATTGTAGACTACATGAAAAGACAATAAATAGTCAGCAGAGTGGTAAGAACGTCAGCGCAACGTTTAAACGACGTTGGTTCGACGCCGCTGCAGAGCACTCGGCTATGTCTCGGCAAGACATTTAAATGGGAGCAGATGACTCGACGACTATAATATTCCTTTCCTGCTTCCAGTTGTCTGCAGGGCTGTGGAGTCGGGTGAAAAGTTTGTCGTAAGTGTTGAAGTGCCGTAAAACACTTTTATGACTCAAGTTTGTCCAATTAAAAATGTTTGTTAATCTAATTATTATTATAACTAAGCTATTGTACCTATATTTAGGAATCGAGTTTTGATCCTGTGTCTCGGGTTCTTGAGTTCATGCGGTCGAGGTAGAGAGAGCATCGTTTGACCGCCAAGGTGGGATGTAGTTACAAGAATATTCACTTGCTGAAACAAATGCATCAATTGCTTAAGTCTAAGGTCTTGAGTGGAATAGTGAAAAAAGCTGTTATTTCATTCACCTATATGGCAAGAAATAAAATGCTCACATGTGCTGTAAAGGTGAAGATATGCAGTTTACTTGAGTGAGTGAAATGAGTTCTCAAAATTTACAAAGCAAACAATATCTTTCAAAGTTGAGTTGATTGGACTTATTTTTTCGAATCAACGGATAGCCAGGGGTGTTCAAACGTAAACTATACGGAAATCCGAAAGTATTTTGTAAAACAGATAACACAACTTTTAAAAGTAAATCTTATTTGTGATTTTTGGACAAAAAGAAGCAACATTACTTTGGGTTGTTATTTGCTCCTACACGCTTACAACTTACTCTCACAATCTTGCAAATTCCAGACACGAGAAAGTAAATGCTTTCTGTAACTTCCGACGTATTTCCCAGCACTACGGTCTCAGGTTGATATTCTCCGACGAAACAATTCAACGTTATGTGACGTAAGTCGGCCTCAGTCCAGTCACTGAAAGCATATCTACAGTACAGCTAAACCATTAACGCGTAACGCAGTTATGATAACGTCTTTTCAGTTTATACATTATAAATGTTTTGAATGAAGTGTTAAATGCTATTAATAAAGTTAAACAGCTTTCAGCATGCTTGAAGCTACAGAAAATGCTAGACAACGCATTTAAAAAAAATTGACAAGTAACAAAACGAGATTAAAAACTTTGTAGATGTAAAGTTTAAACTAAACCAGTTGAGCAAGAACTTACTTATTGTTGCTTAGAATCACATAATTACGATAAAATAAAGTACAATATAAGTGACAAAAAACCCCCCATAAGTTATCGTGTTTTCACATCCTCACACATCACATCTCACATTACAAACTGGCTATTTGGTTAAAAATATCATGATAAAATAGACGGTTGGCTGGTTTTGAATCTATATACTTGGACTGACAAAGCCTTGATTGGTTATTCCTTGCAATTTCGCATACTTGTATCTAGGCTCTTGACACATGGCCGGTTACCGAGATTGGCAGATTAAAGTTTTCCAACTGTTGAAGTGTTGTTGCCGGGGAATTTCATTCCATTCGCTAGGTGCCGCTGAATGGAGAGCAGTCCTGAAATGCGTTGCTCAAGCGCACACCCCGAGAGTCGAACCAGCGCAGCGTGATCTTGCGCCGGGCGCGTAACCACTGAGTTAACGGGGCGGATTGTAAGTCATTAGACAATTGTCTGTAAATTTTTATTACAACTGCATCCTTATTAAGAATACCCACCAAAAAAAAGGAATTGACTTCACCATGTTTAGCCTGTCTGACCATTCTTGTTCATAGCTTCTTCTTAAAACCATATCGAAGTCTTGTTTGTCCACTCGAAGAAATTGTGACGTCCCTGTGTGTGACGTCACAATTATTTCAAATGATGTAGCTATCTAGGGGTTGATGTTAACTTCACAGAACAAATAAGCCAGTCTTGGTTTGGTTTTGAATCTTTATCGTCGGACTGACAAAGCCTTAGTTGGTTATTCCTGGTAGTTTCGCATACTTACAGAGGTTTTTGACGTAGGGCCGGTTACCGAGATTGACAGAGTGAAGTTTCCGATTGTTGGAGTGTTGTTGCCGGGGAATTATTCAATCCATTAGGCACCGCTGAATTGAGAGCAGTCCTGAGAATGCATTTTTTTTTAAACACATTTCTCTGCCAATCAGTAGCGAATCCAAGGGAGGCAATTGCCCGTTTCTCAAAAAAAGAAAAGAAAAGTAACTTTATTCATCGTATATTTTCAAGGTCGAATTTACGTAGACCTACACATCATTGCGTTTTGTTGAAATCTTCCCCCACCCCACACAAGGTAACTTGCTGGATCACCCCTGGCTGCTATCATACCATGCATTTGCTGCTGTTGGTGTTGATTGTACTGACCTACCTTTACACACAATTGTAGCTGTTCTCTTGCATTCTTGTATCAAAGCAAGCTCTCCAAATGACGATCCAGCTGTTATTTCACCGACGACATAATATTTTTTATCACCAGTCCTAACGTCTAGGTGACTGACCTTTACAAGATGTATGATTAGAGCTTAAACGTTGTTTTTCAACCCATAATGAGTTTATAAATATGAAACGTAGCCTACGTAATTTACAGCAAACTACAAACTGCGAAGCCTAACCTAGAAATTGCAAATGTTTTGAAGTTAATCAGAAAAATTCACCAGAAGACAAGATCAATGACAGATCTCTACTAGCAAGATCCATCACTTTTATATCGATTATTATTATTCAACGATTCAACGCTCCACAAATAGCTCCAGCTGTAGGTGAGCTGGAGCCTCATCAGGGTCCATGCAAAAAGAAGTGAATAGCAATAAGTATTTTTCAATCGTAGTAAAATCCCGAAAGCGGTTGTTCAATTTGCCAGCCAGCAAAAAAACGGGTGCGGGTTATACAGCAACATATCCCGGGCCGGATTTGGCCGGACTGTTAAACACCCCTGGCGTAGGCGTAGTCAGTAAATAAAAGGCGGCCAAGAGATAAGATCTGGCTACTCTACTCTTGTTAATACTGAAAGCTGTGTGATGAGAACCTTATCTTCTCATTACCCAAGATCTAGTAACTAAGTATGGGGCCACTTTCACCTTTATTGAACGCACATGATGGCAAACTAAAGTGAAGTGAAATCACCACGTACCTGGACAACAACGCTGCCAGTTACAATGAAGTACATTGAGATTCCTTGGTATCCTTCTTGTATGATGACCCGCCCGTCCTCATATGTCTCGAGGTTTATCACAGTGGCAAGTTCATGGCGGACGAGCGAAGAGTATTTTGAAAAGCACTGGAAAATTTGTGTCTGGTCAGCATATTAGATTTGAATCGTTTCTTACAAAAAAGGAGCACTTCTAAAAAGTAACTAGGCTATATCTTTTCATTAAATAGTATCCATTCACATTTATAAAGTGGGTTTGAAGCAGGAAGTTAAAAAAGTCTAAACAAAGAGAGAAAAGAAAGGAAGAGGAAAAAGGAAAGAGTTGCTTCCTTTATCATCTAGATAGCGTAACACAGTTAATTACGATGTTGTTTGTAGGATCAGCGCTCGAGCAAATCCATCTGATTGATCGCAAGCAGCAAAGATCTTTAGTCAGCTCGTTATAGGTATGTAGGCTTAACCAATTAGAAAGTTTTGGTTCAGTTTGTTTTTAATCAGTGCAGTTTAACACTGATTAACACATAGCATGCGAAACTACAGCAGCTTCTGGCTTATCCGCCACACTAGACGGGTTACTGTTTTGTGATTTACAAAACGATGCAGTTTTTATAAGCTGAGTAGTGAGTAGCTAAGTTGGTTTTAAAGAAATTATAGTTTTTTGTAAAAAGCAAATTTGTACGGGGCGTAAAAAATATTTCGAATTAAAAATTGACCCTTCTAGCCGTTGTAGTGTTAAGCAGGCTACATAGAATGAGAACAGACACACGAAAGAAAGATTGTGATTTGAAAGCTTATAATATCACAATATTCCATGTCAGAATCAGACCAGTCTAACTTTACTTCAAATATTTTGTTGATCACCGATATAATTGAACTCACACCTTCATCTGATTCACAACAGAATACAATATTTCCATTTCATCGTCCGTTCTTTCCCAAGGGTTTTTGGTTAAAATATATCTGGCTCTTTTTGATAATCCAGCATTCCCTGTGCCGGCGGTTTTAAAGGCGTTCACATTGAAACTAATCCCACTACGCTCGTCATAACTGAAAAGAATCCAAAACTAGGCCTAAATATTTGTGGTTAAGCAAGATCGAAAATCACTAATACTTAAAACAACAAACGCCAGGAACACTTGAAACAGAATTTAGTGCCAGGAAACAGAGATATGTGATGTTGTTATTTCGTATGACGCTATAAGTCCAAGCAATCTTCGTATAGCAAATCAATGAGAGGTGGGCTGTGACTTATCCTCCTTGAAGCTTGTTGCTGGGCATTTCAATGCAAGATGGTCTGTGGAGTGATTTGGAGCATTGCGTTTTAGGCAGCTTGGTTGAGCTGAGGAATATCTGAGCAGTAAATGGCCGGAAGAGCCATTGTAACTTCTCCCACCAGAACAACTATGAATTTGTGTCAAGAAGGAAAGCGCATTCCAAATGGGTTGTTCTGATTGAAATGCCATCCACTGTGTGCCGCTGAATGGAGAGCAGTTCTGAAATGAGTTGCTCAAGCGCACACCCCGAGAGCCGAAGTAGCCAAAGACTATTTTCCATTAGATCCTCTCAATAAAAACTCTTATTTCCACCGCCAAAACTTTTAAAATACAGTAATCTGATAAGTATGTCGATTATACTGAATGGCTTTTTCAGAAGTTTCTTGATGCCAACGAGTCGCTGGTTTTATAGATTTAATGCACAAAGACATAAAAGCAATCTCAGGTCAAAACGCAAAGTAAAAACAATAACGGAGGCAATAATAGAAGCGAACATGTCTTTCAAAAGGCTTGCAGAACTATAAAATAAATATATATCATCGGAGGAGAAAGCATAACCAAGAAAACATCTGATCACAGTAAATTATTGTATGAAAAACTATCTGGAATTCCCAAAATCAAACTAAAAAGGTAGTCTATGCACTGGTCTTGCAGGAAACGGTTTTCCCCTTGCCTCCATACTAATTCCGCCCTTGTCTCTGATAAAGAAATAACATTACAATACAAAACAAAGGAAATTTAAAACATCGACTAAAGTTTATCATCGCAATACTTACTAAGATTTTTGAAGTTCTTCTGTGCTCTCCTCCTTTATAATAAGCGGTATCTTCCATCTGTTCGCTTGGATGACGGCACGTACCAAATTTCGAAAGCTCAGCTTTGGGTTATGAGATTTCCATTCAGACAAGAATATGTTCGCAGCCTAAAGTTTGCAAAAGTATGAAAAAGTTGCTGAAAGGATGAGTAAAAAGGTAAAGGTGAGTCCATTACTTGATCCAAACATCCGGGGATAAGAAGATAAGGTCCTCATTATACTAAGCCGCTGGCACTAACGAGAGTAGGGTGGCCAGTTTCTTTCTCTCGGCCGCCTTTACTTCAGAAACTACGCCCACCCAATTTATTACACCCTGGGTAGAGGTGAACGGTGTATGTCAACAACCAGCTGAAGCCGGGATTCGAACCATGATTGCATAGTAGGGAGGTGAGTACCTTACCCGCTGCGCTATCCCACCGCGCTGAAAGGATGAGTACGGATCATTAAAACAGACAAACGGTCATTAGCACAAGCAACTTAGTGGCTCAACTGCATTTAAAGATACCTTTCAAAACATTTCAAATTATGTTCTCACTCTTTTCACAGCGGTTCCTCTTTGTTTCTCGATCTTCACGTCAAGGCTGGTTCGTCCAGGTATGATGAGCTCATCTTGGCCGGCAGATGGCGCAAGTACACGATCTAATAAAATCTAAACAGTCAACTTCAAGAAACAATTACTTGTGTTGCATATTTGGTAAAAGCAAGTACCTATAAGAAACGTTTATATTTGATTTAATGCAAAGCTTGTTTGATGCTACGCTTTGAAGGCAAAAAAATATATGCGATTATCTGATCCGAGATGTCCTAAAACTTCCAATTATAAAATGTAATAACCAAAAAAATCACAAAAACACATAGTAATGGCTGTCCTCTCGAAAGATAAGTGTTGAACGTTTTCTTGCAAAGATCAAAGAAATAAAATTATATCTTATTCTGTACTCCCAAAAGTAATATTAAGTATTCGAGATACAATCATGGCTATCTAGAGATGCGCCACATTTGTCGCATTTTGATTATTATCGATACTGATACAGTCTGCCTAAAATTTTCTAAAATTTTTTACTTTTTTTCTGACTCGTAATGATATAAAAGCTTCTTGTTGCGTTAGGGCAGCAGAAAAGTAAGTTAAAAAACGCTCAATCAGACTGTTATCGAGCAATTTAACAGCCTGACCTAAATTTTATGAATCAAATTGTCTTTGTTTTTCAACGCCTGATGATGTTAAAACTCATTTTATCACCTGGGGAAGACATAGAAGACGTTGAAATACATCGTTCAGAAAGTTTTATGTAGACAATTACCAAAATCTGAAAAATTCTGCAAAATGTTACAAATCAGGCCTATTTCTATGCAGCCATGATACAACCCGAAAGGGTTTTGAAATAAAAAAATACCGGGTAACCTGTTTAAATTAGACCACAGACTTACTTTCCACTGGAAGTGATTTTAATCGCTTAGGCTTGGTGGATCTTGTGCCCTTCAAATTTCCATATTCTAAAAATTTATAGCTGATATCGGGCAGAACGAAATTGCTTATGAATGGAGGAGGGTTCATTTTTGGGAGCACATCCATCTAAGCAATTTCAATTGCTGCAAAATCTTTTTTCTGGGAGAGAAAATATGACTCCTATGACACAATACATTGGATTGTGACCTCATGCGCCAACGAAAATGACGGATGCCAATTTTAAAAAAATCGTGAAAAGTTGTGGAGACCAGAGTGTTGGGATCCAAATGATGCTTTGGCTCAAGACTTCTCAAGATTTTTTACTCAAGAAAAACCAAGTCTTATCATTTCAGCTCACGAAACGTTTGGTGACAAAAAATTTCTGAATACAAGTTTACCAAGTGTAGACTATAAATGGACTTTAATTATATACACGTTGCGATAAAACAATTGAGGTTACACTCCAAAAAAACACAGAAAATGAAATAAAAAGAAATATTCTTATTCAGTATGACGCATTGTATTACGAAAACATGGAGGAAGCTCGCGGAGCACAGTTTGAGAAACGTTGCTTTTGCTCATCCTTGTAATACATTGCATATATATATATATACGGAATCCGACCTTTATAAGGATGGACTATAAAGTATGTAATAAAGTTATAATATTACAAAACGAAAATATAAAAATATAGTCAGGCCAGAAAATACAACGTCGCCTACCATAGCACAAAAATAGATTATAAAGAAAAATACTTCAGGTTTATCTCGCAAAAATTTGCCACACATACAGTGAAGATATTTTGATGTGCCGATCAATGGAGGGTAAATCCACGTATTGGAGAAAACACTTCTCATTTAATAAGACGATTTTCTATTTAAGCCTACTCATTTTTCTCTATTTTGATTGAAACAAAATGCAGGTCTTGTACAGTTTCAAGCAAAATTTTACGCAAAGAAAAGTTAAAAAAAAATATGTTGATACAGTAGATCGCTCAGCTGAGTGGATTAATTCGCTTCCACTTAATCGACAAACTACAACTTTTTAGGAGGTTAGATTGTTGTGCAATTGCATGCATTTGATTACAAAATAGCAGTACCACTAAATAGTAAAAAACAAATATTTGAAAAGGAGTTATCAACCAAGAGTGCTGTCCGATGTGGTAGAGGAGCTGTGAAGATTACTCACCAAAATTTGCAGGGTAAGGGTTCGACGCTCTGTCAGAGCATCAAACTGTGTCTTATGTAATATGCTTAATGAATAGCTGAAGGCAAACAAAATAATCAACTCCATTACGTTGCCATTCACTTCACCAATATGACAGAACGTCAACTCTGGACGTTAAAGCGCTGGTTGTATCAACTTGGTTCTAATTCAATAATTTTGCTTAACTAGGCGAGGTATGGCGTATAGTTCTCTAAAACGAATGCTATTAACGTCTGTGGTAATCGCTTCAGCAAAGCCTGTTTTTCAATATTCACGCAGTTATTTTCTCCAAATGAATGTGACCGTTCTTGAACGACGCATTGAATATTGGTCTTGAACGCAAGACTGTGGAGCCTCCTCTTCTTTCCTCTCTCTTCTTTTGAAGCTGCTCCAGCAATGAGCTCTTCTTCCTTATCAAGGTTCCAACGGTATCTTGGGATAAAACCTCTGACAGTTTCAGGAGACTCGGCCTTTAATAAAAAAAAGCTTGGGTAGATCATAAATCAGGGTTGCCAAAACTTTTCAGTGCAATGGCTTCGCTTAGAAGATCACACTGCTAAAGGGAGATCACATTATGCTCAGGGGCGTTGACAGGGGGGTCTAGGTGATACTTTTAGACCCGGGCCCGGAATATTTAAGGAGCCCGGATTTAAAAAAATCCCCGCGACTTCAAACATTATCAAGATCTTAATACAATCAGATCTAAAGGAATTGCCATCAGAGGTTAAAACAGCCCTTTCAGCCGTCAGATGGTAAAGTACTGGGCCCCCTTCTGGGTACCAGGCCCACTTCAGCTTTCTGGTGGTAAAATAGCTATTTCTGCCACCAAACAGTAAAATAAGAATTTAGTCAAGTATTGTGATTTCCCTAACCACAAATATTATCCCAAACACGAATTTCAAAACAAACAGGCTAATATTTGTTCAAGTTCAAAAACTGAAATGGCACAGGTAAGATTACTATCCCTATTTCTGCATTAAAAATTAGACAAAAACCATCAGCAAATGTTTGACTTAGGTCCAAACACCTTTCCGAAATCAAATTGAAAACTTTCTGACTGTCTGCAGTGCTGTAAATTCTCTTCTGGTGAGCCTAGAATGACCAGTAAAACATCAATGGAATTGGGAAGTAATACTCTACCGCCATGTGACAAATAAAAGTTCAGAAAAGCAACTGCTGGATAGAGATAGTAAGTTTTGCGGTTCAAGAAATTTTAAGATTGCGCAAGATTTGTTAAATGATCATGCTTAAACGACATCAATAAACGTTTGTACACAACCTTTTTATTCATAACTTTGTCGATGAAAGGGGCCCGAAAATAAATTGGTACCGGGCCCGAGAAATCCTGTCAACGGCCCTGATTATGCTACAATGTTTAATGAGTCAAAACAGCTAAAAAGTATCTGTTTAGGAAACCGAAAAAAAAAACACATTATATGAACTAATATGAAAGCAAATTTCCACGACCGGACAGAATGATGGTGAAAACTTAAACACTTTTAATGGCTCTCTGTTCCACCGGTTCAAGGCTGCAACAAGCGCCTGAAAACTGCCAGTTTTATCCCTCAGTCAAGGCTTTCTCCGTTCAAGCATAAACATTTTACAACAAAACAAATTCTTTGCTTTTATCTTTCATTTTTGTTACCAATGGACAAACTTAGTGATAAATTTGTCACAAGTACGTTTCCTTCAAATCATCATAATCCATCGTCGGTTTGTTCCCCACTAGTGGGGGTGGCCGATTGTTTCCGCGCAGCAATTGTTTTAATCCCTTTTCTCCATTTCACCCTGTCCCTTGCATCTTCCTCCTTCAGTCCGACTTTTTTAAATTCATCCTTCACTTGTTGTTTCCACGTTCTTCTTGGACGACGGCGTTTCCTCTTCACATCCACCTTTAGATCTAGTGCCTTTCTAAGAAAACTTTCTTCCTCCCTCCTTATCACATGTCCATACCATCTTACTTCATTTGCCCTTGCCAGTTGGTCTATGGTCTCTCTCATCTCTAGCATATCCAACAATTCTTCAGTCCTTTTTTCCCTTCTCGTTTTCACCCCACACATTGCTCTCACCATTGACCTTTCCGTTCTTCTCAGGATTGCCAGTTCACTCTCTCTCAATACCCATGTCTGGCTACCATATAGCATTGCAGGCCGCACACAGCTCCGATGTACTTTTCCTTTCATCCTTAGTGAAAATTTTCTGCCATGCAACATTTCCCCACATTCCCTGAACTTTGCCCAGCCCAATCTTGCCCTTGTTGTCACCGCTGCTTCACATCCACCACTTCCATTTATCCCATCACCCAGATAACAGAAGTCTGTCACTGTTTCGGTGCCATGGCAGAACTCATCATCATGGCCTTCCACTTCATTCCTTCCTTTACTGCATTTCCCACAAACAAAACACTTCGCCAATCTTGTTGCGGCTCTCTTGACATTAGCACATCTTGCATGTACCCACTTTCCGCATTCCTTGCATTGCATTGAATTTCTCATCACTCTCTTGCCACATATTCCACAGGGATCTACTTTGTTCTCAACAACTGTTCCTTCTGTTCCACTCACCATCACTTTTGTTTTTTCAAGATTCACCTTCATACCCTTGGTTTCAAATGCTTCTTTCCATTTCTCAAACTTTCTCTCCAGTCCCTTCATACTATTACTTGTCAAGACCAGGTCGTCTGCATACAAAATTTCACTCAATAAGCCCTCCCTCACTCCTTCAGTTACAACGTCAACCACAATAGCAAAAATCAGAGGTGACAAAACTGATCCTTGGTGTACACCAACCTTCACAAAAAACTCGTTTGAATAATTTGATCCAACTCTCACTTTTGTTCTTGCATCCTCATACATAGACATCACAGCTCTCACTATTAACTCCGGTATACCTCTTTTCCTCATTGCCCACTCCATCCCTTTCCTTGGTACTCTGTCAAATGCCTTTTCTAAGTCGACGAAACACATATATAGTTTTCTCTGCTTCTCTCGGTATTCCTCCTGCATTCTTCTCAATATAAACAGAGCATCCACTGTACCTTTTCCTGGCATAAATCCAAACTGCATATCATTTAATTTCACCAATGTTCTCAACCTCTTTTCTAGTATTCGCTCCACAATTTTCATTCCATGCTCTAGTAGTTTTACACGCATAATATTATTCAAAACGCATAGTCCAGTAGGCCTACTGCAAATGTCACAACGTAGGTGTAGGCAGCACTAAAAATATTGTTCAAAAACAGTGACAAAGTTTGTCCTATGTACGGAAACCATAACAGGAGGCAGGGATATCTTGACACCACGTAGTGTCAAGATATCCCTGACAAGAGGCCTACCCAAATTTTTCCTCCGTTAGTGTCGGTTTCTTTTCTACGATAGAGCCTCTGGAAATTTGGCTTTCACGTCTTTGATCTGTCGCGTTTTCTTTTCTAAGCAAAACCATTGAATTTTATATCAAAAAAGATTCTCATACGTTTTACTAAGTGTGCGGACTATGGTATTGTGTGAAAATAACATCAACTTGAAGGTATTAACAAAATGGTTGTTGTAGGCAATGGCACAAGCATTGCTCGTGGAAAAGACCATCTTGATTGTACCATCTAATGTGGGATTAATGTTGGTGCGCTTCTCTTGGCGTCATACTGTATACACCACAGTTAGGCTGGAGTGATTTAAAGGTGGTAATTACGTCTGTGGGTGTATTGCACTGGTCAATTAAGAGATTTATGGCTCGTTTTTCTATCTGAATGTTTTCTTTCTTGTTTCGCGTTACAACCCAGCAACAGAGCTGTTCCTTTTTACATTGAAAAGAACTTTTATATTCAAACTGCAAAAAAAGGTATAATTTCTGGATGGAAAGTAGGCTATGTTGCTGATATCAGACTAACAGCTGATAAAAATTAATTATTTTTACATTGATTCAACGTTTGCAGGCGTTGAAGCAATCAAAAAACAACTGTATTCTTACCTAACTTTAGGCAGACGAACGTATTTCAAGTTCAAGTAGCCGCCTCTGCTGTAATTCAAGTTCCGGTGGAAAGGTGGGTAAGGGCTGGGTGGTGAAACAATGACAGGGTGTCGCTTCTTATCTTGCACTTGGAAATCTTTCAATTGGAATGCTTTAGAATAGCGACGACGACCTTCTGTTTTATGTGAGACCACTTCTCTCACAATCTGCAAAGTATCCCAGCCTGCAATCAATCGTTTTTGACATTGATTTACGTGTACAGACGTAAAATCAATGTAAAAATCACCGATTTGGTTGGGAAGTTCTGGTACTACTATCTAGCAGGCTGCTGGGCAAGCTTCGAAAGAAAATTTTTCGTTTTAAAATATTTTTTGTTTCAAACCCTCGTGAGCTCTGAAAGTTTCAAAGAACCCAATGAAAGTAACACACACTGCGTGTAACGGTTACCTGTGTCCTGATATTCTCATGCCTTTTAAGGAAATATAAAAATGAAATCGCTTAAATATCGAAACAAAACCAGGACAAAATGCAACTGAGCATCGAAACAATAAAACGTACGTTTCGACAAATTGTAACAGAAATTATTGTAAAAAAAAGAAAACCTTCTTTTTATAATTTCTCCAGCGCAGATTGGTCATCCAATTTTCAAACACTTCATCTTCGTCGATCAGCCTGGCTCTGGCTTCTCGCAACATCCCGGAAAGCGTGAAAGGAATGCTCAGGACATCCCCAACCATTGCAGCTGAAAGAAAGTGGTTTTGAGGAAAGTCGTACCATGGGTTGATATACTTCAAGTTGATATGAATGTAATGTTCCACCCGCCACAACACAATAGGCGGTAACGAGGCTTCGGAAACGAGAAAAAAATGAAACGATTCATACGAATAAGGAAATCAAGGCTCGCTCTTAGTAACTATGTTTCTATTTGAATAAGATACTGAAGAAGCCGCTTTTACGGTGGCAAATACTTTATTAACAAATTATAGAAATTTCTGAATTCGGCTGATTTTATTAACTTCTTAACTTAAACGTATCTCACAAAATCAAAAAAGACAAATTTTACACAAGTTCTTACGAGGCGACGTCAATAATTGACCAATTGATCTTCTTTCCTTGTAAAAACTTTTTTACAATATAAATTCAGTAAGAAATTTCATTGGCATTCATTTTTTGCTCATTTATTCGTATTGTTGCAACACCATAGCTAGTTCTTTCATTTATAGATACGAGACCTGGCAGATGGAATGATTCACGGACAACAACACTTCGACAATCGGAAACTTCACTCTGCCAATCCCGGTAATCGGGCCTGAGTCAGTAATTCTAAGCTTCTTTTAGTTGGCGAAACTGCAAGGATTTCCCTTTCAGCGGCTTTCTCAGCCCGAAGATAAAGATTCAAACCAACCAATCACTCACCTACACGTTCCAAAGCGAGGATGGAATGTCTTGGCACCATCAAGCATTCGACGCGAGTTTTCGACAAAATGTAATATGACGTCATATTCTCGCCTAACCCAAAGTAATTACCAAGTCTCAGAGTCCCTGCGCAGATAGTTTGTTAAATATAGAACCATTGCTTTCTTGTAAAGGAAGCATAACGTTACAAACTTAATGTAAGAAATTAGAATGGGAGTAGGCTACGTCCATATTTCATATCCAGGGCCGTTCAGAAGACAATTTGGGTAAGGTACCAATGAGATCCTCTTGCCCTAAATCAAGACACTTCTAAGAAAAACGCACTATATCCGAAGAATACGCGGTGGTTTCTTCAAGTTCTCAAGCCCCTTGGAAGTTTTGGGCCCCTAAAATCATTCCGGTCCCAAGTCTAAAAGTACCTCCTATCAACGCCCCAGCACCTCATTCGTTAAGCGACCGGTTGTGAACGAAGAATGGCAAGAATATGGTTCAACTCTCGGGGTGTGCGGAAGCAACGGACAGCACCTTATTCAATCGGCAGCAGTGGCCGAGTGGTTAGCGCGTTTGGCTCGCAGTCGAGACCCTGCATGTTCGACTCCAGCCACCCGCACTTGCTGTTGTTTCTCTGGGCAAGAAACTTTACGATAATTGCCTCTACCCAGTGATCGATTTCGAGTAATGGGTAGTACCAAATTTAAGTCATAAGTGGAGTAGATAACCGGAAACAGGCATTGCCGTCGGCTGCAGCGTGGGTCAGGTGTACGTCGGAAGGCGTACACCGATGCATAGCGCTCAAGTCCGCTTTCCCGCAATGCAGGATAAAGATATGAAAAACAAACCTACTGGATGAAATATTTCCAGACAACAACAAGCGAAAACTTAACTCTGTCAATCACGGTGATCAGAATTGCGTAAGTGATTCAAAGCCTCTACAATAGGGTGGCTCGTTTTTGAACTTTTTTTTTAAATTCTCTCGGGGTAGTGGGGAAATGGTGCCAATGAGTGAAGAAAACGCTCATGACAAAATTTGAAATTCGTAAAAAATTGTCTTCAGCCTCCTCATGGGGCCCAAAAATCAAAAAATGGGGTCAAAAACGCAATTTTTGTCAAAAATATTTTTAGTTTGGGTAGATACAATATTGTTTAGATATATCTAAATAACCTAAAAAAAAAGTTGAAGTCATTTGAACTATTTCTTCAGCTTCCTCAGAGCTTCTGAAAATTTTCATTTTGCTGAAAATTTCGCATTTTCGTTTGTGGTTACATGACTACAAACTTCGTCTGTGACGTAAATTCAAATAAAAGACGTCACTTTTTCCTACTAAATTAACCCAATTTCATTAAAAAATGACGCAACAGCTCAGGACAGGTCTATAAAGAGAAATACAATGACGTTTTATAGCTGGTAAAATGTCTAACGCAATTATGTATCATGTAACCACCCACAAAAATGCGAAATTTTCAGCAAAATGAAAATTTTCAGAAGCTGTGAGGAAACTGAAGGAATAATTCAAATAACTCTAATTTTTTTTCTTAGGTTAATTAGATATATCTAAACAATATTGTATCTACCCAAACTAAAAATATTTTTGAAAAAAATTGCGTTTTTGACCCCATTTTTCGATTTTTGGGCCCCATGAGGAGGCTGAAGACAATTTTTTACGAATCTCAAATTTTGTCATGAGCGTTTTCTCACTCATTGGCACCATTTCCCCACTATACCCCGAGAGAATTCAAAAAAAAAAGTTCAAAAACGAGCCACCCTACTCTACAAGTATTCAAAACTGTCAGAATTAAGCTTTCAGGGAATCTCTCAGTCCGACTATAAAGCTTCCCACAAGCAAATACCGTCTGTGACAAAAGACACAGCACCCGATCAATTGTCTCTCTGCTCCGCAGCGAATAGCACGTCATCTATTGCCACGTGGTTTATTTGGTGGATTTACTTTTGCTGCCAGGAGGTAAAAACAACCACTTCATTCATGCTCAAAACACTAAGCCCTACATGGACACGTCTTGCTCAGAAGATATAAAAATGCCAGTTAACCCAGCAGGAAGCCGGTTTGACCAGTTGGTTCATGACTGCTATTTGTTGAACCACCAAAAATTTATATATTTAAACATTCTATTACCATTGACCATATTGATTTTAATATTGATACAAACTTGCCTATATGAAGGTAACGTGTTTTGACTTTGTGTTTGCTGAAGCTGTTTTTTGTTATCTTGTTCTTGCAGCCATCAGGTGGCGGCAGAGACAGCATTTTTTCACCATTCTTGGAGATCGTCGTTTCTAAGACACTCACACTCTGAAAATGATTGCAACGAGTCGACTGTTGTTTCTCATGAAAAGTAGAGCCATAAATTTAGCATGAAAGCTTTCCTAAATAATTAATCAATAAATTTTCAAGCTTTTCAGATTTAGAAAAGAGTTTTACGTCTTTTACAAATTGCTTCATCTCACTAAACATGTCGGTTGATTCAACTCACTCTAACTATTCTGCATTCGCCTGACAGAACAAAGTAAATATTCTCAGGCGTGTTGTCAGTGTCTCCCGTGATGATCGTGTCTGGCTTGAACTCTTCCACAAAACAATTCAAAGTGATGTGACGCAGATTAGTTTCACTCCAATCACTGAAAAACAATTTTTTCTTCTAGCTAGCCGAAGTCACATTTTACATCATTTTAACGTCATCAATGGTAGCTGGTGAAAAGCTCAAAGCAAAGAGGGTTGCAGATGGCAGCGAGCTTACGAATCAGTTTGATAACAGGGAACACAAGAAACAGCTATACACTTGAGCGCAACCAGCTCAGTGGCCGAGTGGTTTTTGTCTTCAGCTCTGGTGCTGGTAGATCTGAAATCGATTCCAGGTTAGGTCAAACCGAAGACTTAAAGTGCCTCTGACAGGTTGGACCCAAGTATGGTAACTTTTCTAAGCATTTTCTAGCGCAAAATCATGCTTAGCAAACTTTTTAATCATAACCTCGAAGCTCGACTGGTTAGGGCGAAATTGATACAAAACGACAGTTCCGCAGCGCCACCACTGGCGAAACTCCATATTTCACTGCTCTGGGACGACTTTGGTGGTATTACGTCATCCTGGGTGGGCGTCGTTAGCGACGGATGAAACAAATGCTTTCTAGATGTAATTGGTGGATCACAGTTTGGTCGGAGTTGGTACAAGCGGTTGCTTTTTTCAAAGATTTATTGTTTTTCGCAGTTTAATAAAACTGTACTGGATACGTTCCTACAAAACCTAAAATATACTTGAAGTGAAAAATGAAGAAATCGTACAAATCATCATTCATATTTAATTCATCATCATTCATCACTATTCGTCAATAAATAAAAGTTCTCTCTCTCTCTCATAATGTGCCTTCAGTTGGCCATTGAAATCCAGTGTAACGGCCATCTGGACTTGAAAATTGTTTCAGATTCGCCAAACTATGCATGACGGCAGCACAATCCGATTGTTGCTTCCGAGAGCACCACCTTGTAGTATCTACTCCAATACATGCCTGTAAGCGACTAATTACCGATACTGCCTGCAAGGAAATAAAATCACTTCGTTTAGTGTGCATTCTTTAGCGTTTAGGGTATTTTTAGCCTAATGTAGCATCCTTACTCTTTTGATAAGTCTCCGTTTTCTCCTTTCGGTTTATTGCTTTTTCTCGAGTTCTTCCTGCTCCTCATAAAAAAAAGTCCTCAGAACTGCGGGATGTATTAAAGTGTGCCTCAAAATCGGTCAAATTGGTAACACAGCTAGATGCGTCTTTCTTTAAAAGTTCTTTCGTCTATGGCACTTCATGGCAACATACACATTCATTGGGCTGGGACATAGACTCGCACTTGTGGCAAACGCACCACCTACAGTTCACAGCACGCCATTCATTGCTGAGAAGATCGAAATCGGGTTGGTGGTGTTAAAAAAATCATCTCCAGTGAAGTGAAGAGAACATATAGGAATAGTTTTGTATGGTCCATCCATGGCCACCTGGAGATGCGGCCTGATTTGTCACATTTTGCAAATTTTGATTACAGCTACTGCTAGTGCTTGACTGACATTTTTTGAGATGTTTTTACTTTTTGCGGTTTCCTAATGACATAAAACTTTTTTGTTGCTTTGGGGAAGCAATAGCAAATGAGAAAAAGTAAGTTGAAAAACGCAAAATCAGACTGTTATTGAAAATTAACAGTCTGACTAAAATCTTCAAAATCAAATTTTCTTTGTTTTTCAACATGTGAGGATGTTAAAATTTATTGTGTCATCTGGGGAAAAGAATAAAGAAAGCGTAAAAATCTAATTTTTAGAAAAATTTATTTAAACGTTCGCCCAAAGTTAGAAAAACCTGGAAATTTCTGCAAAATGTGACAAATCAGGCCGTATCTTTAGGTGGCCATGGTCCATCCCACTTTCGAACACTTGAAGAAAACTTTGACCATTTTCTTCTCAACACCTTGTTTTGTTTGAAAGTATGAAAATATAGCACACGTCTTTGTCACTGACTCTTGTCACATAAACAGCAATTTCCAGGCATTAGGCCTACCTCAACCATAAATTAAGTGCACTGTCTGTGAGATACTGCTGTTACACTGCAAATGGCTATAGCCAGATTAGGACAAATAAAAAATTATTCAAATTGTAGCCCTACAAGAGTTTAGAAAAACTGCAATTTCAATTGAATTGAGATGCTGTTTGATAAAAATAAACTCAATCTATTTGCTCTAAACCTGATAGTAATAATAAGTTGACTTTTTCATTTCGGTAATTCTCATTTTGCACATGCTTTAGACCAATAGAGCACCACACATTCACGTTTTGGAGCAGTCGTACCATACCTTACCAACTCACCACAGAGAAAGAATGTATCCTTCCCACCCAAGGTGACGTCACAGCGAGGTTGCCGTTTTTATTTTCGCAATTGAATGAGTGCCAGATTCTCCGAAAGTAAACGAAAGTTTGCAAGAGTGTAACTTAGTAGCCTGTTGATATTTTTTACGATTTTCTGGTCAGGGAAGTTTGTTAGTGTCATCTCTTTGGTATCTTAGGTAAATTTAGCAAATTTATTTTCCTGTCAGAGGCACTTTAAAAACGGTATCGATTGTGTTCTTTCTTAACATTATTATTACTAACATTATTAATAACATTATTATTACTAGGGTGCATAGCACAGCCTACAGTACACTCCAGCAATGTGCTTTAGGCTAGCAATTCCCAAGTTGTAAAACGTTTTGTAACTGCGAAGGCACCACAAGCATGCCTTCATTTTCCAGCCAGCTAAGTACTCGAGTAGTTGGTATCATGGCTCTGCGGTTGAGAGATCTAGATTCGATTCCAGGCCGGGTGATCTCACGCTATAAAAACTGTACCGATTATGTTTTTTATAAAGCAATGCAGGTAAGGTGGGTAGTGATGTGGTTACATCGTGAATATAAATCCCATCTTGAAAAGCATATTACACAGTCACCAAAAACAACAATTGTAAAAGGCCTATAAGCCTAAATCAATTATTATCAGTACGGTTCATCTAGAAATTACTAGAAAAAAACTTTGACCTTGACTCAGGTATAAAAAATACCATTTTTACCTAATACAAGTCACTGGAAAAGTATCACATAGGCTATAATTGCATCTATCTTTGTCATTATTATTCAAAACGTTAAATTTATAATGGTTAATCACAACACATAAGGTTTTTAAGGCCATAGGTTATTCCAGCTATAAAATCAGTCCTTTTTTGACCCTGACTCAACGTGTACGTACGGTACGTTGAATCAATATCAAAAAAGTTTGATTTTCTGGCTGGGATCTCTGCCCGTTCTACGACCATTGAAAAACAAAGCTTGCAACGAAGTGACCACTAACGAGAAAAAAGGTACGGATTTGACTATTCTCATCCTTTCTTGCCATTCCTTTTCATAACTCCTTCGTGATACCATGTGGAAGTCTGATTTGTCCACTCTGAGGAACTGTGACGTCCCTGAGAAACAATTGAACATAAATTTCAGGAGTTATCAGTTGACATATGACGCTGTATTTCTTTCAAGCTAAGTGGACTTCTGTGTTTTCATAGATTTCTTAGTTTTAAATCAAATATAGTTATTACTCTCTAAGTCTAAACCTTTGACAGCCTGTTTCACCCTAAAAGGAGGATCATCAGAAGGTCCTTATTTAAATAGAATTTTATATTTGAATGACCTTCTGATGATCCTCCTTTTAGGGTGAAACAGGCTGTCAAAGGTTTAGAGAGTAATAACTATATTTGATTTAATTCGCTCAGCTTGGCTTTTTGCTTGGCATTGAGCACTTTTTGTAGTATTAATAGTATTTATTGTTTTCTTAGTTTTAAATGCGTAGTGAAATATTTTTTTGTAAACCTGTAATTTCTTTTGAGATTAAGCTTTGCAAGTTAATTTATAAACATCCTTGCAAGATGAGTTGATTGGGTTAGATTAATTCTTTGTAATCTCAAACTTGGGCTAGTTTTCAACGGATAACCTTCTGGCGGCCATCAGTTTAAAATAGCATTTCAGCTTGAAATTTAGACACACATCTGGCAACACTCTTTCTTAGGTTGAAATCCCGTTCTTCTAAACCTCTGACTACAATGAACTAACCTACCTTTGCACACGATGGTAGCTGTTCTCTTGCAATCTTGTATTAGAGCAAGTTCCCCAAATGACGATCCAGCCGTTATTTCACCGATAATGTAATTTCTCTTTTGTCCAGTTTTTAAGTCTACTTGTTTAATCTTGAAATAAAAAACGATTGAAAGCAGGGTACTTGATAAAATAATAATCACCGGTAACAACAGTCTCATGAAAAAAGAAAGTATATTCTTGTATTCATAAGCCTTGTTTTTCGTCTTCTCTTACATTTACGATTAAAGTTTTTCGATTACGTAGTCTAGAAAGCAAGAAAGCCAATCTTCGTGTCCAGCTTTAAATATTTCATACTTTTTGCCAAGAACACAGCTCCACGAGTGCTCTAGTTCGATGTTAAACTAACGTTCTTTCGAGCGCTTTTCACACGCTCTGACTATTTGGTATTGCCTGTACGTGTAGCAGACACTGCTGTAGTGCCTACTTTCAATAAATGATTGCGTTATTAAAAGATAGGCGTAAGCAATACCACTGATTTGACGTACCCAGAGAGCAAAATCTATCATTTTGACACTGATTCAACGTTGAATCAATGACAGATTTTTCTCTCTGGGTAAAGCGACTTTTAAAGTTGATTGCATTAAACCGGGAGTCGAACCAGGATTGCATGATTGGTTTTAAAGTCGAATGCATTAACGGTATCATTGTCTGATTAAGCAGTTAAATTCGCGGGCTAACGTTTTTCCCATATGTTATATGTACCAATCGTAATCCGCTGATCGGAATCTCCGATCACTGATCCACAATTCTCATGCAGCAAATCAGTCGTTTTTATACATTGATTCAACGTTCTACAGACGTAAAATATCGTTAAATCAATGTAAAAAACGACTGATTTTCTATCTGGGATAAACTTTACGTAAACTGATGCGTAAATAGCACATAGCACCACTATCAGTTGGCTGCTCCTAGCCCAGCCAGGAAAATCTGTCATTCTTTTATTAGTTTAACGTCTTCAAACTTCGAACCAATGCAAAAAAAATTGACTTTTGCTGAGCAAGGCATTCTAAGAATTTTTGTAAAAATGTTTCAGAATACACAAAATTTGTATATTTATTCGAAATAACAGTTAAAAATACAACTTTTATGTTTTGCTTTTTTTCTGGTAGTTAGCCTACCGTTCTCAAAATACAGCGGATCAAATCAAAGCTTTGCTAGAAGCAAATTCTGGAAAAAGCCTGAAAAAAAGCGTGGCAGTTAAAAGGGTTAAGTCAATCACACAAATTTTAAATTAGTTGTCTAACTACAGGGCTTCCCAAACTTTTTTGCTCGCGACCCTTTTTAATCTCCTAAAATGCTTCGCGGCCCCTTACGATTAAAACGACGAACAGTGCAAAATATACATTTGTGATATTTATTGAAAAGCTTAAATCTAACGAAAACCACAAACAATTTACCGTTCTCAGTTTGTTTCTATTTATTTCTCACCATTGGGCAATGGGCAGCCTACTGAAAACAAAACAAAAAAGCAAACACATTTATTCAGGGTGAACAAAGCAAGTCCAGCCGTGACACAATGTTTGTTAATGCAGGTCTCAAGGCGGATTCAATGTTGTTTAGGTTGGAGCGGTAGCCGGTAGGCGAAGTAAGAACATTTCAGATAAGTCATTTTGAAATTTTTGTTTCCAGATATTCAATTTTTTGATGATTTTTGAATTTTAGATTTCAATGCAAAATATTGATGTTTTCCCCTAGGAGAGACAAATTAAATTCGTTCAGTGTTTCAAGCAAATCTGACATTTGGCATAATTCCAAAAGCTAGATATTATTGAGAAAATGGTGGATCAAGACTGGAATTTATTGTGTTGGAAAAAGCACGATTTCGGATTTCCACGTTAATTGGCTAGCCATTTAAAGCTTTGACGTTTGAAAGCCACCTCACTTCACGATGCTGTAAAAGAGTTTTTAACTCCGATTCCATTTCACCTCATAAATTTTCAAAAATAAGGGCAGCCTATTGAGTGCGCGACTCTTAATAAAGTTAATAACTGTCACAGCCTCACACAGAAGTGTTAATATGCAGTACCTTGTGCAAATATGGTATATTTCTGCGACCCCTGAAGTTCGTTACACGACTCCTTGGGGGGTCGTGACCCTCAGTTTGGGAAGCCCTGGTCTAACACATTCCAAAATTGAAAATAAAAAGTCAATGGTTGAAAGGTATTTTGCACTTTTTCAGCTAATCTTTTAATTTTATTTCCATGTCACAACGAGTGAATCAAAGACAACTGGCTCAAACGCTAAAACTCATCTACGAGCAAAGCAGTGATTCCTCACTTCTGACAAAGGTGAAAATATCATAAGTTCAGGGACTATAAAATCTATGTTTCTTGCATATTGCAAAAAAATAATAACGCAAACTTTGACGGCTTTGCTACGGGATAAGACACTTACCTGTACAGTGACACTGCCAGCCACAATGAAATACATTGAGATTCCACTGTATCCTTCTTGAATAATGACTCTACCATCTTCAAATGTTTCGAAGTTGATCACCGAGGAAAGCTCTCTTCTGATCAACGGAGAGTACTTTGAAAAGCACTGCAACATGTCAAAACATGTAGGCTATGCGTCAAGCCAATTAACCTCACGTAATATTTAATTTGAACTCCCTCAATAAGACTGCAGTAGGTTATTATCTAATAGGCAATATAGTGAATCACATTCTGTAGAAGAAAACACGCTTCTACCACAGAAAATGACGTTTATGTTGAGGATGTGTATTTTTACCCTAACACTTTAACACAAAAACAGCCCAAGTTTTTTAACGATTAATCGTATAAGTAACCAAAACACAACGGGTATTAGAGCCTTTTTTAAAGCAAGCTAATTTTAAGCTACGGTAGTAAAAACTAACATTTTCTAAACAAGGATTTACTTTTGAAATTCGTAACGCAAGTAACACATATTGTATATATTTTCAGAGAGGCACTCCTAGTTATTTCTGCATTTTTTCTTCTTCCGAAACTCATTGTATGCAAAGGTATCCTCATGGCTACCTAAAGATACGGCCTGATTTGTCACATTTTACAGAAATTTCCAGATTTTGCTAACTTTGGGAGAAAGTTTAAATAACTTTTTCTAAAAATTATATTATTATGTCTTCTTTACTGTTTTCCCCAGATGACACAATAGGTTTTAACATCCTCAGATGTTGAAAAACAAAAAAAAATTAATTACGAAGATTTTAGTCAGACTGTTAATTTTTCAATAACAGACTGATTCAGAGTTTTTCGACTTATTTTTTGTCATTTGTTACTGCTTCCCCAAGGCAACAAAAAACTTTTATATCATTAGCAGACAGCAAAAAGTAGAAAAATCTCAGAAAATGTGAGTCAAGCACTAGCAGTAGCTGTAATCAAAATCTGCAAAATGTGACAAATCAGGCCGCATCTCCAGGTGGCCATGGTAGACTATATTTCGATATCATGCAGCCACCTTCATTTCATTCACAACTGCGCACAAAATTTCTTTTTCTTCCTTAGTTCTTTCCCAAGGATTTTTTAACAAAATAAACCTTGCTCGGCGCGACAAGCCAATATTTCTAGTAGTCGCCACTTTGAAAGCGTGAACGTTAAAGTTGATGCTTTCCGATGTGCTTTCCCCGTACCTGTGAAGTCACAATGTATAATTGTTACGTCGGTTTATCTATGATCATAATGCTGTAATCAAAGCTGGAGAAAGAGAGGAAGACCGAAGCGATTACGTGCTCGTTGGACAGACGGCCAACTATCTCTCGCAAGCGGGAAAACCACCCTAAAACGAGAAGGTAACTTAGGTTTGTCTCAAGAAAGAATCGGTGAAAGAGCCCAATCGATGCCATTTTTACTGTAAATGCCAAAGATTTGAAAGTGAAAAAATTCAAACTGTAACTGAGACTTGCAAATACTCTATGCACTCGAATAAAATTTGATGGAGGTTGCTGCCCAACTACTAATCCTATTATAAGTTATTGAACTTGTTAATTACATCACAAAATTGTCAGTTTGTTAAAAATCGATTGACTTTGTTAGCGACTTAGCAATCACAATCTTACAGCGCTCTCGTGAGAGTATCGGCCGTGTCTTCGCCATCCAAGTTGATCTTCCATCTGTTGGCTCGGATGACGGCACGTACAATGTTTCGAAATGCGTGCACGGGATAACGCGACCTCCATTCGGACAAGAAGAGTAATGTGGCCTGAAGTCAATATATGTTGAGAGCAACCTTGAAGGTTAAATGGGTCTGAAAAAGCTTACAAGGTGAAAGGACCAGTTTAAATACAAGACCGGGTGAACGAATAGTTACTTTCACCATAGCAGCTATTACCACAAAGGAAACAAAATAGAATGACTGTCATCTCAAGTTGAAATTGTCCATCCTCATCATCCAAATTCGGTTTTGTCTTTGTCTTTACTCTTACTCTCCATCTCATTCTGTTAGTCGCATCTTCTTCTTTTAGTGATTTGTCCAACTTTGTTTGCCTCATTCTTTCCATGTTCTTCCTTTTCATTTTGTTGAATCTTGCACGTAGCAGTGTCCTTTGGCGAAGCGTAAGGGATCCGTAAGCAAGTGTTGCCCATGTAAAGTAGCTATAATAGACCCCCTGGTTGCAAGCTTGACAATAAATAACTCAAAGGTCGAGCCTGGTCTTTGCATTCAGTTTGTAGTAGAATGGTTTGCTCCTGTCAACTAGTCCGTTTGGTGCAGGCCTGCCACAAAAAGACAGTGATACATCATTCTTCTCGTGTTCTTACAAGTGCAAGGGGGTCCTGTGTGAAGGTAACTGGGTGAAGATTTCCAAAAAGGTGAATTCTGTCATACAGGGTAATAATTGTACTCGGCTGCGCCGGCAATGTTTGCTTTGCAAAGCGCTGAGGCCAAAGCATATACTTGCGATGACTATAAAACGTATTTTATTATTAATTTCTGCAGTGCAAAAGTGACATCTTTTGTTTCGGCATTTCGTTAGTTGTACATATGTTTTCTTTTGTCGTATCCGGGCAGTTGAAGATTTGAATTAAGTGTGCGGGAATGAAAGGAAGCCATTCTTCCTAACCACCTTTAAGTGTCCTGCCACACAGCAGCATGCTCATGAGCGGTGTCGAACCAGCGTCCTTTTGAATGCCGTTTCATGGCTCTCACCACTGGGCTATGCATCTGACTGTATTTAGATTGCTTACGTACAAGGCAGATATATCGATCTTCAAATTAGTTAATTGAAGATCGTTAAATAATATCCGTCATCTCACAATCGTTTTATTCATAAAGAAAAATGCAGTCATGACATTTTTGCTTACTCGTCTATTGAGGCTCTTTCTATGGTTCACTATCCGAGCTCCCATTTCTGATTCGCTCATCCTTTTATTTCCAGCAGAAGGCATTGGTGCAAAACCTGAAATAATAATCATAATAATACTAATATTAATATATTATATTAAAAATAATTAATAGTATTTTAATCATGGTGCAATCCTCTTCGACGACGATGCATACTTAGTCAGAGTGGTCATTAATAACACTTGTAGGCTCATGTCCTCCTCACATTTGTCAGCACAATCGATTGAATTGCTTTCACATGTTTGTTATAGTGTATCACAATTAAAGAAAAAATAAAATGTGGAATTATTTCCGTTCGTTTCGACGTAAAATTGTTATCGTCATTTCGTTTCAAATTAACTTTTTGTGAAGAATTTCGTTCCGACCAAAAAGAGTTCGTTTTAAACACTACTCTACCTTGCGACTCAAGCTGCCCTACTCTATTTATTCAGATTTATCCCCTTAGGGTCTTTCCACCAAGGTAGATGGTTCCACCAGAGGAAAGTGCTGCTGACAGAGTGATGTGGAGGAGTGCAGTCTGCACTATGAAGATGTGTTATATTCTACCTGTAGTTAAAAAAAAACGGCATTCTGCAACAAATGCCGCTGTAGGAAAATGTCAATATAGTCGAATTCTCCTGTATAGTGCTGGAGAAATGATTGGTTGAGAGTGGAGACATTCCTACAATCGCTTTTAGGCAGTAGCGTACGCAAGAGCTCGTACCATTGAGCTTGTTATTTGAACATATTGTTTTTTTGCTCATCCTGGTTTTATTTACTACGTTATCTTCTATTTTTCTTCAACGCAATTTATTAATAGTTTTGTGTAAATGGAGTTCAGTGAACGCGTAGGCCTACGGTAGTTTTGTTGTGATAGACAGAGCAATTATAGGCACAAATTATCTACAGCGAAACAAAAAAATCAAAATTGGAGTAGCTAGGATCGAAATGTCTGAAGTTTTTGCTTGCTTGAGATATGCTTTTCTTGTTTGCGTAAAATTGATTGAATCTTTATCCTCGGAATGGGAAAGCTTCTTGCAGAGCTTGATCCTGACAGTTTCGCATACTTGTAGAGGCTTTGAATCACTGACGCAGGCCCGGTCAACGAGATTGACAGAGTGAAGTTTCCGATTGTTGAAGTCTTGCTGTCAGGGAATTATTCCATTCACTAAGTGCCGCTGAATAGAGAGCAGTCCTTAACGTGCGTTGCTCAAGCGCACACCCCGAGAGTCGAACCAGCGCCGCTTGATCTTGAAGCTTCTTCGTTCCAGAAGTCACGCGCTAACCAATTGAGCTATTGAGTCACTGACTACATTACTTTCACTTATGGTTGATTCAAACTAGACGCATCACATTTGTGGACAGTGGATTCCATACATAATTGGATTTCCCATTAAATCAACAATTTACAACCAAAAAAACGTAATGTTTGTGAACCTTAGCCTCATTTGTCATCATGTAGCCTTCATCATGAGCACAATTTAGTCGATATGCTACGATTTGTGGCCTGTCATGGGCCTTATTTTGCTTCTGCCGTGAAATAGGTACAGTTTATCTATGGTTTAACATAATCTCCTGCAATTTTTTTCAAACCCTCCCCCAATGAAAATTTTCTGCGTACCCTACTGCTTTTAGGGACCTAATCGCGGTGAAAGTAAATATTCTTTATTCCTTTTTCTTTCAGCACAATACTTGGAAAAAGTTGCACTTCCTAACAATGAAAAAAGTTGCACTATAAAATTCCCGACGATAGCTCGAAATATCTTGTTGAAGTATTCTTTTCTGGCGGTAGTTGCAGCGTTCATATAATGAATGCGAAGGTAAAAGTAGAAACATGCAAGTTGTTTTATCGATTCCTCACTGACGTTTTGCGCACCATGATAATGTGCATCCTCAGAGCGAAAGCCGACTGCCAGAAAATACATTGGGCTAATCCTGATAAACACCCAAACTTTTCAGTAGGCGTACGCCTATTCTGTATTTAAGTCTGAAAGCCTTAAAAAAATTGCAAAAACTTATTTAAATAATCACAAGCATATTTTCCATTTTACTTGGTTCTTTTTTTCGTAGACCTCTTTGCAATAGTCCGCCCCGATAGCTCAGTTGGTTAGCGCGTCACTTCTGGAACGAAGAAGCTTTAAGATCAAGCGGCGCTGCTGGTTCGATTCTCGGGGCGTGCGCTTGAGCAACGCACGTTAAGGACTGCTCTCCATTCAACGACATCTAATGGATGGAATAATTCCCCGGCAACATGACTTCAACAATCGGAAACTTACTTCACTCTGTCAATCTCGGTGACCGGGCCTGCGTCAGTGATTCAAAGCCTCTACATTGTCTACAAGTATGCGAAACTGCCAGGATTAAGCTTAGAAGCTTTCCCAGTCCGAGGATAAATATTCAATCAATATTATTTTTTGTTCTCTTTTTTTTGCTATTCGTTAATCGTTAGCATAGCGTAGTGTTGCCAAACACCAAAAATCAACTTCTCCATAAACGCTTCGTAAATTTCCCAGTTAGAACCATTTCACCAGCACTTCATCACTACGAATCGGCTATAGTCCTTTTGCTAACTTCAAGGTAGTCTTTAAAAAAAGTAAGTCCTTACCTTATTTTGAAGCTGTTTTTCTACCAAATTTTCTAAGATCTTTAAAAAAAAAGAAAAACATTTGATTGAATTTTCAGGCGCGGGTTCCGCTCCTGCTAGGCTTAGAGTGCAGGCTTTGCTTTCGGCTCCAATGACCAATAGCCCGGAATTTTATCTATTCCTGACAATCTTAAAATTTCACCAAACGTTGAACAAAATTCTTCATCTGGCAACACTGATGCAGTGTTTGAGTAGGACGACAAAAAATGAAATATTTTGACAATATCAAGCAAATTACAGGAATAAAAAGCATGCCGGAAGCACTAATAAAAACAAAAGACAGAACAAAATGGAGGCAGTTCATAAGGGAGATCACAGCTGATCAAACATGATCAATCTGTTGAAGAAGAAGGTTGCCAAATGGGAAATTAATTTTGTCCTCAATACGGGGGAATTTGAAAGCCCTTGGGAAAATGAATTTAAGAGTGGAAAGATTTAGGACGTTTTATTTCATAATTTGTAGCAAGATTGAGACCATTTTTCACTTTTATAAGTAGGCCTAACCGCCTAAGTATATTTCTATAGGCCACAAAATCCTATGCTTCTACCCTGTCCAGGGATTTGTGTATACAGTTGGGAAACTTGTGACGCAATAAGTTGGTAATTCACTGGTAGACAATAGACATACGGCAACCCAGTGTCAGTGGTCTAGGTTTTACGTGCAAAAAATAGGCTATAAAAGAAAGTTTACCCTACAGACTACATTACAAATACCACAAATACGCAAGAGAAAACTACTGAAGATTATGCTTGTCACAGTAGCTTACATGAAGTTGAAATATTTTATTTAATTTTTTTTTCTGGTTGGCTGCTGGATAAAGTGAAGATCAGTTTCAACTTTATCTTTACAAAAGACACATAAAAACAGCTTACTTTGTGATGTTCCATTGACGTCAGGTTTTTCGAGAAGATCTCTGAACTTCTCGTCATCATAATAATCGGAGAGCTTGTAGCTTAGATCAGGCAAGACAAGATCGCCAAATGCTGATGCTGTCATATTCCACTACATTCGAAGCAACTGCTACTCAACCAACCAGTTTGCCACTGTACTTCATACAGTACGAGATTTTCAAACTCTTTGTTTATGGCTTCGTGGAACTAGAAGAGATTTTGAAAAGCGTGTATTGGAATCTAACAATGCCTTTTATGCGCTCACACAGTTTGAACAGTCAATTTACATTTTTACAGGGTTAATTGATCATTCACCAACTCAAACTTCGTCTTGACTCTTGCTCTTGAGGCATTGCTGACAAAGTTTTTATTAAATGACAATGCTAATGATCTTTGAGGCCGTCACATATCGTGTCACATTTAGGCCTATTGAGGCGGTCACAGAGAAGACGCCAACCACCCCTTCGTTATGGGTGGTCATAAGCTTTATTGGCGAGGTGTGTATTTTGGTTTGTTTTTGTTGAAACAATGTAGGCTACCTTGCTTTCGTTCCCCTTAGGTCAGGGGTGTGCAACGTGCGGCCCGCGGGCCAAATGTGGCCCGCGAAGAAAAATAATGTGGCCCGCGAAGATGTGCCAATTTTGAGTTGTATGCGGCCCGCGAAACATGTTTATACGGTAATTTAGTTTAGTCTGGTACGTTTGAACAATTCATTGTGGAGTGGATTATTGTAAATTTCGCACCTTCTGTTATTGTTAACCATTTTAGAAGTCTCCCATCGGCCACCGCTAATCCATTGTATTTAATTATTTGGATCGTAAAAATGTATGGTCACATAAAAGGCAATATGAACAAAGTACGACTTTGGAAAGCTCACGTACAGACAGGAAATCTTTTCCACTTTCCAACTTGAAGAGACTATGGAATGCATCCTGACAAGAAAACTGAATTTGCAGACCTACTTGAAAAATTGTTGTATGAATTTTTGGCTCGTTTCAAGGACTTCAAATCTCATGAACATTTGTTCGGTATATTCGCTTCGCCATTCAACACAGACATTAACAAAGCACCAGAAGATATAACTTGAACTGATTGATCTTCAAGAGAAAACAGATTTGAAAGCAAAGTAGGCCTATTTAAAAATGAATCTTGGCGATTTTTACCAAAAACATTTCAACTAAGATGACTTTCCACATTTGAAAAATCCATGGCTTCAAAAATGGCACTTTTTGGCTCAACGTATTTGTGCGAACATTTTTTTCTAAAATGAGCGTCATGAAATCTCCCTATTGATCGGTTCTGACAGACGAACACTTGGAAAATGGACTTCGAATTGCGATCACTTCCAAGTAAATTTGGAAAAAGCCGTCGGGAAAAGAAGCCAGCTGCAAACTTCTCACTGAGCTCGTTTAAAAACGGTGTGACAATAAATTTGAATAGCAGTTTTCTTCAGAAATTTATGCGTCCTAACTTATTATTTCTGGGAGAAAATAACCCCTAATATAAGAATAACATAAATAAAAAAAAAACTACTCTTTTGTGCCTGCAACTACCAGAAATGATATGTTAAATAAACGTGCGGCCCGCGGTTTCACCCAGTTATTTATATCTGGCCCTCCTGTAATAAAGGTTGCACACCCCTGCCTTAGGTCTTCTCTTTTGCGTTTTTCTTAAACAGTGCATCTCGTTTTGTTTCACAGTATATTTTGGTTGCACGCCTTTTTGATGGTACAGTTTTTGTTCTTGCGATGTTGAATGCAAGTAGAAAACTTTAGTATGACTCTTGCTGAATGAGTTAATAACACAACAGTAGGGTTGAATTTCATTTCAAAATCATGCTTTTCATTCCACAAGCTCACTCAGTCATACAGCAGAAATTCTAAAAATTAATTGTGAAATATTGTTTTCAGCTGGATCAAGGAAAACGAATGTATTTAACCTCAGACAGCAAAATCCGTCATTTAACATTGATTCAATGTAAAAACTACAAACCAATGTGAAAATGACGGATTTTGCTGTCTGGTACCGAATCTAGTTAAATTAGGCAAGTTATTGTAGCCTAATGCTCCATGAAAGACTAAATTCTATTCAAAAACAGATCTCTCTGATCAACGTCTCATAAATTGGATTTTTACAGGGGGGGGGGAGAGAAATTGCCTCCCTAGGCTACGCCACTGTTGCGGATTAACGGCTGTGAAAGCCGTGCGGATGACAAGCATAAATTGCTTAAATTAAAGTGTATTGACAATAAAACACAAACTAAAAAGGAAGGGAAGAAATTTTTTTGTCATTAGCATAATACAGAACTGGTCGTGGAAACGCGGAATGGGCTGACAAATTAAAGTTTTTTTTTTTAATATAAAAAAGTTTTAAATGCTGCAGAATTTAACAAAAAAATTTCAGAGCAGCTTGTTTGTTGATATTTTCGTTTAGGCATTTGCTGCGCCAGCCCTGTATGATGCATAAACGATCATTCAATCAACTATTAAAAAATCCATTGTATGCTGCATATCCAATTGTCCATAGGCTATATGCAGAAACTTCTATCCTGGTGTAAAAATAAAATATGCGATGAAAAGGAAAATGTCGATTAGGCCTTATCTGATTACAATATCATACTCAAGGTTAGATGCAGTTGCTCTCTATCTCTCCAATTACAATAATTCGCAAAGCATCACCACATCATGTTTGAGTGACAGAAAAGCAACCATTAGCGTAATTGTAACATTCTTTAGATGCGACTGCTGGGCAACAAGTCTTCTTTACTTTTACATCGTTCAAGTAAAAAATATGAACAAATCATGTTAGCCTACAATTAAATCTTGAAATATATTGATTCTAACAACCAGCTTTACGAAATAACAACACATAGGTTGCGCTTTCTAATGATAATAATTAGTGTATAAAGAAACGTGAAGATCGCTATCGATATTTTTACTCCAAATGTTTCCATCAGGAAAAACTTCAATCAGTGGCACCGAGTAGGCAAATTGGAATAGTGTATACTAACAATAAACAATATCCCTGCGTGTATGAAACCGCCAATTTGCCAGCCCTGTTCTCGACAGACATGCGGAGCTGTCAGAATAGTGCTTTCTAAAGCATGTTCTTTGTCTGAAAATAAATATTCTTCCAAAAAATCAAAGACTATCTTCATCTTCATCTATGAGCGGTTGTAATTCTTTTTCTTTGTTTGCACGTTCACGACAGTAGGTCGGTTTTATGACAACAATTATGAGGGAACAAACAAACGTCATGACAATTGGAAACAAAGTGGACCACGCAGGGCCAACTTGTTTCAACATCAGTCTCCCAAGTAAGGGAAAAGTTAAACGAAAAAAACCTTAACATGACAATTGTGATCATAGTAACAAACATTGGAGGAACAGGATAGGTTACTTCTGCTAAAAGTTCAAACAGTGAAGTATTTGCCATCCCGATGAAAAGTCCTTGTGCCGCAACAGCAGCGTATACAATATTTAAATATTTGATCTGTATACCTACCAAAATGAGAGCACAAGTACGGTAATAAGTAATGAGATCACACTGAACATGACCACTTCTTTATACCGCTTGGCGCTTTGTTTTTGTGATAAGCGGTCCAGCAATAAACCCACCCACTGTGTACATTGACCAGGCTACCAACTACACTATGCCTGATTGCTTATTAGTTTTATCGTTATTGGAAAATCGATGATGTAAAACCGACGTAAGAAGAACGTTGTTGTTTCTAAGTATTGGGTTGATGGCGCCAAATACAAACCACACGGCTATGAATAGCCTATCTTATTTGCAAACAACGATTTCACAACAGTGGCAAATTCTCTGAAAATAGACTTTGCATCAGCTTTTTCTTTCTTGATTTTGTTTGCTCGCACAATTTTTGCTTGTGCTTTGGAAGGTGACTTCGGTGGACAATTTCTTACCACCAAGACGGATGCCACAGCCAGCAAAAACGCCACGAAAGGAAGTCCAGAAAACATATACACCAAACTTGTGCTTGTCTGACAAATGAACAAGTTTAGATTTTAAAAGTGCAAGAAAAATAATTCTTAGTTTTACATGCCTATATGGAAAATATGCGTAGAAAAAATAGTGTAGAGGCGAACTGTAGACCAAGTAGGTCTAGTATCTATCATAAAAGTTAGAGTGGTAGATTACTTTCTGAGTTGTTAAAAGATCAGCTGAAGAAATTAACGACATGTTGATATCGACAAACTAAGTTATTTATTTAATGGGTGATCAGTTGATCACATAATCTTTTCTGATCCAGAACAATGTTATGTTACAAACTGTTGCCTATCATTTGTTAAAAAAGAATAATCGCATAATTTGGTGAAATACATAAAAAAAGCTTAACAACTTGATTGCGCAATTAACCGGATTTAAAGATAACCTATCTAAAGATTAACAGCTCAAACCTCTTTACTTTCTGAAATCCTTTTATAGACTGGTGTGGTTACAAAACACGCTTTAGCTTAGTTTACAAAGCTACTGTTGTTTACCGTGGGAGATCCAGGAGGAGGGGGAGGGCAATCGCCCTCCTAAAACAAAAAAGTAACTTTATTCACAGTGTATTTGCAAGGTAGGATTGATACAGACGTGCCCTTTTGAGGTCCAGATTACCTTTTTGAGGTTCAAATTTTTTTCAGGTTTTGGTCCGTACAGGTCCACATTTTTTTCAACATTTTCAAAATTTCTAAATTTTTCAAAAGCACCCCACGGATGTATTTGGACCTTGTTGAGCAGCAATATGTAGACAATAAGACATCATCCCAGTGGTGACGTTGGACCATATAACCGTACATAATTTTATTTTGCATCCCAGGGATGTACTTGGACCGCAAAAGGTTACATTATTGTGTTTTGTTGAAGTCACATCCTCCTTGAGGCTACTTGCCAGGTCTGCCCCTGGTTATGTGTGTAGTCTATACATGATTGATTGAATCTTCATCCTCGGACTGACAAAGCTTCTTGCAGAGCTTAATCCTGGCAGTTTCGCATACTTGTAGAGGCTTTGCATCACTGACGCAGGTCCGGTCACCGAGATTGACAGAGTAAAGTTTCCGATTGTTGAAGTCTTGTTGTCGGGGAATTCCATCCATTAGATGCCGTTGAATAGAGAGCAGTCCTTAACGTGCGTTGCTCAAGCGCACACACCGAGAGTCGAACCAGCAGCGCCACTTGATCTTGAAGCTTCTTCGTTTCAGAAGTCACGCGCTTACCAACTGAGATATCGGGGCGGCGATGTAGTGATGAAGTACTCACCTCTTTGACTGAAGTTGTGTTCGTCATTATAACTGTAGGCAAAAAGGACCCAATTGCTTCTCCAACACTTCGTCCCCCAACTTTAGTGCATCACCTCGTCCCACAACCTTAAAGCAAGCATCCTTTAAGGACAATTACAGGCAAGAAAATATACCCACCTAATTTTCTAATATTGCACCCAGCATTCTCTGAAAGGAAATTTTGAAATTGAGTGTATTTGTAATTGGACAATATAAATGCACTCATGATAATACAGGGTGGTCACTAGAAAAGCAGAAAATTTGAAGATCAAATTAAATGATGAATAAAATGTGTGCTCACTCATTTCTATTTTAACATGTTTTTATTTCTTTTAGGTTCTAGGTTCTTTTACGTTGTTTTAAATTGATACTTTCTAGGTTCTATTTGATTTTAATTTTGACACCCACATAATGGAAGAAGGCAAGAAACAGCTTTCAGACTTTGGAAGGCAAGTGATAATTCTTTTCAAAAGTGAAAATCCGACTTGGGGACTGACAAAATGTCAAGCTGTGTTACCAAATGGCGCCAGGGCTCACACAGCAAGGGCTTCGGTTCAGTTTCTTCAACAATCTACTCCTGATTTCATTGAACCGGAAGATTGGAAGAAGTCCAGACTTAAATGTCATGGATTATTGCATTTGGAGCTTGTTATTAACAGAGCTTCAGAACTGTCGATGTGACATAAAATCTATTGATGATTTCATTGATTTGAAAACGAGCTTGGGAAGAGCCTGGAACGATATCCCACCAGTTACCCTTAAAAACGCTACACAAGCTTGGATTTCTAGGTTAAGACAATGCTCTGAAGTACACGGACGACATTTTGAACATCTATAAGTGTAATATACCATATGCGTTCAAAAAACTTTGTAAAAGTTATTCTTTGTAAAAATAAATAACAGTTTGACAAATTTGCACATTTTACTTTAGGTTCTAGAATGTCTCACCCTAATTAAGCATCTTTTTGAATGAAACCACGGTCTGAAAGCAGCATGCTCGGCTTGAGACTTGGCCACGTTCAACAACAGAGCAACCCTTGCGTGATGCTTAAGGCAACGGCCTTAAGACACACAAAGAGACTGACTATCTTGCTGATGATTAATTGTACAATTTTTGAATATATTTTATAGACCGCTACACAGTACACACATAAATAATCCTCCAACTGGTGTGATGGACCTCAGACAGCAATGCAAAAACATAAGATGTGACAATGAAATTAGTAAACATTGATCAAAAAAAATATGCACTGAAATTTACCACTTTACTGTACTGTACAGAATAATAATGCAAATCACCAGCTCGGTTTTAAAAACTACATCGTTGGATTAAAAGTATAGGCTATGTAATTATCTTTGTATTGGAACAAGCTTCCCCCTACTATAAGAAATGAATGCAAAACTGTAAAAGGCTTTAAATCAAAAATGAACAAGCTAAGTCTTCCTTGAAATAATCCTATTAAGTATTACATGCACCAAACTTACTAATATATTTTTTTTTGCCCAGAAATGATAGGCCAATGTGTGTAGATTTATTAGCAAAATAGTAAGGTTGTAAGTACTCCTACTGGCTTTCTGGTTCTTGTGTTTTTTTGTCCACAGAAGTTCTACAGAGTCTGCAGAAGTTTTTCCATCCTCTTTGACCAATCGCCATCTTTCGGTGAAGCGGTGGCCATGTGCTCCAACCAGTTGTTTTATATCAATATTTTGGACTGGATCGTCATGCTATTGTCTGATTGTTTATCTATTTTTCTAACATGCCAAATTGGATTTTTTTTTTCACTTTTGTTATGGTTTAACATGTAAAACATACGGTAACCCAAATTTATCATGTTACTGTGACATGCCACTACTACATCCCAGCTGGCGATGCCTGTCGTTTTTGCATTAATTCAACGTTTGCTAACGTTGGATCAGTGTGGAGGTGACGAGTTTAGCTGACTGGGGTCTAAAATTATCGCTTTATCAACGCAACTTTTATCAAAGCACGCTTGATATCTTCAAGACATAACTTCCCTGGGTATGATTGAATTTCCGCAAGATGATGATGTTGTTTTTGCTAGTTTGTTTTATTTGTTTTTGTCATTGTTTTTATGTCGTCAAGTTATAGCCTATCTATTTTGTGAGTCGTGCAAGGCCTATGGTGTGTTGCGCTTGAAATGGCTTTGCCCGTGGTAGGATTTCTTTGTGGGGTTTTCTTTGCCTGCCTTGCTTTTCTTTGCTATGAGCTAAACGCATCAAGACGTGTTCCCCTTACGACCATCAGCACTCTTGATAACGCACCATGGCCGATCTTCATAGCAACTGTCCATACAAATCTTAAATATCTCAGCTAAAGCTATGTGGGCTAATAAAGCTATAGCCTAAATATATGTTGTTTTTGTAACATTTTCTTTTTTTATTTTCACTTTATATCTTAAATTTTTCTGAAGGTGTTGCGACCGTGCCAAATTTCTTTCAACTCAATAACTTACTTCGGTCTCAAGTACGTTTTAACGTTCGCGTTTTGTCGCTTCTACCTTTTTCTCGACCTTTGCTATGCTGACGTGTATTGTTTTGATATGATGGTCAGAAATAAAAACAACTGAACTGAACTGAACTATTGATAATGTAAAAAAACTGAAAGTAGCATAAACACTTCAAAATACAGTGGATCATCAAGTAATGCTTAACCTCAGCGCCTGGCAATACCACATGAGTCTACTGCAAGTCAGCAGTTGTGAACTGAGCTTTGAGATTACAGTATATATTTCAGCAGTAGCATTTTAAATGTTGGTGAAATTAACATGACACAGTTGCATAAACAAACTAAACATTTTTTATTTTATTTTAGGGTGCAACTGCATCATTTTAATTTGGGTAGTTTTATAAAAGTAACCAAACAAAACTAAGCAACACCACAACATTAACATTACATTTAACAGGTATAACATTTTTTTGTTAAATGTTGTGGTGTTGCTTAGCTTTGTCCGTTTATTTTAAAAGGGGCTGTTACCTCTCCACCCGAATTGTTTTATAAAAGTATTCACCAGATTTATATAAATTCATATTTTGTAGTTGCCCAAATCAAGATGATGCATTTATGGGTATTATGAAAAAAATTAAAGACTTTATAAATTTTGATGCCGAGGCAACTGCATCATGCCAATTTGGGCAGTTTTATAAATAGACTATGATCAGATAATTTCATATTTTTTTGTTGCCCAAATCTAAACGATACAGTTATGTAAATAGGAAAAAATAATGAATTTGTTCATTTTGGGGAAACTGCCTCACGCTAATTTGGGCAGTTGCATAAACAGACTAATCTGGTTTATCAGATAATTTCATGTTTTCAGCTACCGAAATCAACACGATGCATTTGTGAAAATTAATAAAATTAGCTATGTAGCAAATTTTGCGTTTTGATTTGGGCAGTTTCACAAAAGTATTAGAAACATATTTTGGTGGCTGCTCAAATTGGCATGATGCAGTTGGTTAAATGCATTTCGTAGTACAGTTTGATCACCATGCAATACAATACATCAATACGGGTGTGCCAAATGAAAATTTTGCGGCACATTTCTTGTGCAAATAAGAGGCTGTACTTAGTTTGATAGGTAAAAGATAGTAATTTATAGTTTTTCTTAATTCATGCAATTTTGTAGCTTTTCATTGCCCTAATAATTGCAAGATTTTGCCCGAATGCGCGACGTTTTGAAACAACAGGGGGGGCAGCTGCCCCCCCCTGCTCCCCTGGCTTGTACGGCTATGATGCAAAGTATAAACCTGATACATTAAAGGTGGTGAAAATGTCAAAATTAAGAATTGTGTGGGTGATTTTATTCAGGCGAGCTGTTGTTGGTAGAAAAAGATTAAATGAAAGACCGGAAGTTTTGATAATGCAAGAACGGAAAAGTAAAACCTTCTTACAAAGACGGTAAAGCACTTACTTTTATAAAGTGCTTTACTTCCGTTGATTTGCTGATGTAGGCCTGCAAATGGAATAGCTTACTCAGAACATGTACTTAAATATGTTTACGCACAATATGGTATCAATATCAATTTATGTTGTCAGCATAAGACTACTAAAACTGCACATTTTTTTTATCCAGATCGTAAAATCATCTTAGAAATTGCAGATAATTTTGCTATCGGGTTATGCCAAACTAAATAATTAGCAGTTTAGTGAAATGAAGTATTTATTTGGTAGCCTACACAGAATTTTATGGAAGGATTCAGTGAGATTTGCAATGCTTGTGGTTTTAATAAAAAAGACATAAATTACATGGCTCGTAGTACCTAAAGAAAGCTTTTGACTTAATTTAGAGGAACGAATCTTTTGCGTAGGCCAATGTTACTTTATGGTTGGAATAACTAAATTAGGCCTGCAAATATAGCCTGTACGGATATAAACAGCTACTTCAAAAAGATCAGAAAGAGTCTGAAGGGCTTGCCCTGGAAAGTTATTATAGCCTAAATGTTACTTCAGTTTGATCACTTTTTACGTGTTTCTTGAAGGCTTGTGTTTGATAATGATTGCCGAATTAAACAAGGTTTTGAAGGTTAGGTTACAACAAAAATATAGAAATATTGATCAAAACAACGTCAAAAAGTTTGATGGTTCATTTGCTTGAGAAAAAAAAAAAGTTCACTGAGTAAGTGGTGGAGGGTCAGGTCAGGAAACGTTTTTTCACTACTTTTAGAATCAGGATCTAGACTAAAACGTGTTTTTTGCTTCGTGGTTTGCAGCAGGGGCACTCAGTGATTGCGTGGGTAGCAGTGTGTTCCATCCTCTATGCGCGTGCCCAGCGTGGAACAAAAGAAGCAATTAGAGCCAGCTCCTACTGGTGCAAGCATGAGCGAAAGCGATCAATTCCCGTTCGTATTGGATTTTTCCCAAATGCATGAAAACAGGCTTACGTCTATAGGTCGCTAAACAAACGAAAAAAAATGTAAAATTGAAACAAAATTGCATGTTTTTTCTCCGATTTGGAAGAGGTCACGTGGGAAAGTAGGCCCTACCTCCCTTCATCTACTACTGCTATTATACTGTACTACGGACGTATAAAACTTAATATTACGTCATTTGATTTAACATATTTTTAATTTAATTTTTTGTTCAGGCTAGAGATATATGCACCTAACATAAATAAACAAGGAAATACGTTTTTTAAACATCGTTGCACCCTTATCAGGAATAATTTGGTTTTGATTAGTCGGCATCTGCAATAAAAAATAAAATAAAAATTAGAAGTTCAATTTGAAATAATAATAAAGTTGTGTTAAGTAACGCTTATTGAGTTTGACAAATGAGCAAAGATGAAATACAAAAGTAGCCTGCGGCCTTAAAAGCCTTTATGTTTTTCTCTGATCTAACATGACTACATTTCCATCTAGTGACTTACCAATCACAGTAGTACATTAGCCTGTGGCTAAACTGTTTATCAATGGAAATGATTTTACTCAAGTCCACTGTTCGGTGACATTTTACAAAGTGAAACCTATTCAGATTTACTAAATACATTATTTGAAGAAAGGCGTTCTTCCCGGCTATCAGCACAAGGCTGATTACTCACTAGCACAGCGAGCAGCAGTAACGCTTCGCTAATCAGAACGGTGTAGCTTCGGTGCGGCGGTCGATTACTCAAGTGGCAAGAATACGGTGCGATACTGATGAGCCCAGCCTCATGGGCGAAACACGTGTCTATCGCTGTCTATTCGATGCTACAATCGGCTGCCAAAATAACTTAAATACATTATTATTGACTTTCAGAAATAGGATAGCCTAAAACACGACAAAACTGTCAGAAAATTAGCGTGGGCTACAGCTTTGCGTTGGTATTTAGCCATAGGAATGCAGTTCACACAAGTGGTTTTGTTGTATTGGAATTTTTACCTGAAAGCAAAACAAAGCAACGTGATTGGCTTATTGCTTCTCGGATGTATTCACTTTTCTTTAGGACGCAAAGAAGGTACAAAACTTCAGAATGATTCTTGCGTTATTACAATAGAAGACCCTTACGACACGGAAAGAGAAAACGACATCAACCTGTAAGCTATAGGCTATCATTAGAAATTCTCGTTAGCTCAAATTCTTTTGAACGTTCCCAGTTGAGAATGCGTTGTTCATCTTTAAGAATCCCAATCAGAGAAATTGTTTGTAAACAAAGGTCAAAGAGAATCTTGAAATTACCAATAACCATGTTAGTCTACACCAGGCCCGCAACCAGCAAATATTTTCGGGGGGGGCATTTAATTTTTATCAAAGAACAAACATTAAAATGATGCATTGTGACATTTTTATGTTAATGTCCACGCCCATTGATAGAGTGTGAGGCACTACCATGCTACGGTTCAGTGGTCATAACTTATGTCAATCACGTTTTTGTTTAGTACAGCATTAAAGGAAACTAGCCTTTGTAACCTTTTCTCATTTAGCTATGATTATTGATTACCCAAGGAAGAAAATTACAATATCACAGTAATGTGTTCAGTCGGTTACAAATAAAATACAACATCTGTAGGCTACGAACTGCATTGGCACGACTGGAGTCATAAATTAATCAATAACATATATTTACATCAACATAAACCATATCCCTGACACAAACAAACATATACATATGAATAAACTCAACACGGTAATTACAAATTACAATCCTGAAACATTTTGTTGGCTCAGCAAGTTTTTATGTTTGTAGGCCCAAAGAAGTTGACTTTGCAAATGCAAAATGACATTTTAATTTAGAGCATAATGTTTAACTTTCTACTTGATTTGGCAAGTTCGTTTAACACCAATTCCGCGCTTGGAATTTGAGTACGATGGATTTGCATGAGAGCTAGTCCAGAAAGCCTGTCCTGCCCCATAATGCTTCTAAGGTAACTTTTCAAGCGTCGTAGACAGCTAAATGTTCTTTCTGCAGAAATAATTGTGACTGGAAGTGTAGCCAAAATTATCAAGAGTTTGTAAATGTTTGGATAAAACTCTTTTTGGGATTCTATTGCTGACACCGCATCAATCGCACTTGCTGGCCTTTCACTTTCAAGAATTCATTTAAAATCAGATTTACAAATGCTTTAAGCCCAACTGAGTAGCTTATTCACCACGCTATCGCAGCTACTTTTGATCTCGAATCATTTAGTTGTTTTTAAACGCTTTTTATGGTGATGATGGATGCTGACATTATGTATACGCTAACAAAACAGATAATGAGGATGCCAGCCTAATTTATCGAACAAAATTGTTAGCATAGCTTCCAACCAGCGTAGCCTACTTTCGGTTTCGATAGTCTACACCAGTGATTCCCAACCGCGGCTCTTAGAGCCGCATGCGGCTCCAAGCTAGCCTTCTTGCGGCTCTCATTGACCCCTGAAAATCCCACACAAAATATAAAAAATCTATTTATAATAATTAGGGTTCAAAGTTAGTAATGAATCTGAAGACAAATCTGAAGGAAAACGCAGCTTGCCGGTGGTGTTACAAGACATTTCCCAACACTATCTGACCATCGAACCAATGGATCATTGGAAGCATACAGCAGACTTATCAGTAACTTGCTTGATGAGTTCAACCGCCGCATTAACGGAATGAATTTATTTTTGCCAATGATGAACATGTTTGCAAATCCTATTGCAGTTAATGTGGCCACAGCTCCTGATAATTTTCAATTGGAGTTGCTAGACATGCAGTCAGATATCGAGCTCAAACAATTATTTCAAAGTGAAGACCTACTTGAACTTTGTAGTCGAGTTCCAGAGGGAAAGTATCGGAACTTGAAAACCAATGCCCAGAAAAATGCCTCTGTATTTGGATCAACTTACGTATGTGAAGCACTTTTCAGCAAATTGATCAGAATCAAAAATAAATATTGCAATCGGTTGACCGATGACCACCTCAAGCAGCTACTGCATACTGCATCCTCTGCAATTGCGCCTCGCTTTGACAAACTTGGCTCAAAGCCAATGCCAAGTTGGACATTAAATTGATTTGTGTTATTTTTCTTGTTAGTGTTGCTATTCGTTGGTACATGCTTTAAAATTTTCGTTATAAATACTTGAGTGTTTTCATGCGGCTCTATACGTACTCTGAAGTTTGAAATTCGGCTCCGACACCAAAAAAGGTTGGGAACCACTGGTCTACACTCTACAGTACGTGCACGGACATTTTGCCGAAAGGACATTTTGACGAAAGACATTTTGCCGAAAGGACGTTTTGCCAAAACTCAATTTGCCGACAGGACTAATTACCGAATTCTATAATTTCGCCAACTTGTCTAATCGGCATTTAGTCCTTTCGGCAATTAGTCTTTCGGCAAAATGAGTTTCGAAAAAATGTCTATTCGGCAAAATGTCCGGGTACCCTACAGTATGGCTGTACGTGTACGACGTATAGTAGGGCCTACATTTCATACTGCATAAAACGCTTAAAAAATTTTTAAAAAATTTCGGGGGGGGCAAATGCCCTCAATGCCCCCCCCCCTGGTTGCGGGCTTGGTCTACACTCAAGTGTTTTACAAAAAGTTTTCCAACAAATTTCAATGTTTGAACCTACTGATCACTGATCAGTTTATTTCAGCACAAGAAAAATTTTTCCTAAATGTTTCAACTAATTTTTAAAATATTTTCATAACATTTCGTTTAATTTGTGGTTTAACTCTAAACAATTGCTTTCTTTTAAAGTGAAATTTCTTGATGTTACTTTCTCAGTAAAGCAGCCAAAATAACTTTACTGGGAAAGCAACACCAAGCAGTCGATAACAAAAAATGGAGTCCAAGGCTTGAAACAACTAATACCCTACTTGACAGGCTGTGTGCAATATCTGTGGTAATTTTTTTTGCAAAACTACTAAATGATTTATACGGAGTTATATTTTGCAGAATTTCCAATCGAGCTTACCCTTTCCTAAACTGCTCAAGTTTCGATAAAGACTATTTGAGCTCATATCAGTTCAATAACAGTGTCAGGGGATTCCTCTTGCAGTAAGCGACGTACTGTAATGTTTTGCAATACAGGAGTTCAAATTCTCTGGCTTTATTGGTGACACATCTTAAAAAAAATTTAGGTCCCAACTTGGGCCTCAGGTTTGAAAACTATTGCCCTAAATGAACATAATCACTTAAAATTTAATGTAGTGATATGTGTGAAGTAGGCCTACAGTAGTCTCACATAATTGATACTAAGCATTGAAGGATGAGACAATAAGGTTGTTCTATACCAGGTCTTCTGCACTTACGAGAGTAGAGTATTCTGTTTACTAATTACGTCACCTGCTTTAAATTTATGTTACTGACGATCTGATGGAAATTTCTGAAAATCACACTTTATGTATCTACTAGGTACAGGGTGGTCCAAACCCTGGTATGCGGGCCACGTGCGGCCCACGTACAGCTTTTGTGAGGCAGGCAAACACTTCCTCAATGCTGGATTTTCCAGAGCAAAATTCACAGGTGTTATAATACACTTAGTCTACCTGCGTTTAACACGAACGCATTACAGTAGCCACAACCCTAAATAAGTCGCATACCATCAAATTGCATGTCAATAGGTTCTTCTTACAGTTTGTGAGGACACAGACTTGCGTTGATGTTTGCCGTTTGCGACTAATAACACAGACTGTCGAATGTAGTTGTAAGTTAACTGTAAACTTATCTATTTAGTCAAGTGAAATAATTTATTAATAAAATGAGTCAAAAGAAAAGTGCTAGAAGAAAATAGAAAGTTTCAGTCTGTTTGGGGAAAAGATATTTTTGGCCAATACTAATGGCAAACCACAGTGTCTGGTATGCTGGCAAGTAGCCTATGCGTTCCGAAAGAGTTTAATGTTAAGACTTTGCGCTAAGATGTTATCCAAAAAAAAAAAAAAGCCTGCATTTGCAAAAGCACTTTCTTAATTATTATGAAGTGAATGAAGTGATTGAAAAGCGACACACTGAACACTGAACAGCATGGTTGATGAAACAAACAGGTCGACCACCGAATTTAAGACAGAGATTGACACAATAATGACACAATAGCCAAAAGCAAAAACGCATAAATCGTTTTGGTTTGCTATTTCGTTGACATGTTTGCTATTTTGTTATTTTGTTATGTGCTATCTTCTTTACTAGCTGAAAATCACTGAAAATATTTTTTTCTGCGGTCCATAAAGTTTTCCTCAGACCTTAATGTGGCTTTTCATGTTCGCAGTCTTGGAATGCCCTGATCTGCTGTGTTGTCAAACTCTTCAAGACGCGGGGCTACGAAGAACTATAGTAAAAAATAGCGATTGTATTAAAATTTGCTAAATAATCTGTCCCCCATAAAAGTTAGCTATCTGAATGGGGCCGAAATATTTTTAAAACTCGTGAGAGCTTCATCTCTTCGTTTGTTTACCAATTTTGTTGTTTACTTACTAGGCTATATAGGCCAGCATAACAACCAGTAAAAAAGCTCATCAATGTAGCTATAAGCTAAGTGTAAAAACAGTTTTGTTCTTTTCAGAAAAAGCAACCTGGAACACTTTGATGTTAACGATCTCAGCATTTTTCCTGAACTCAAGACTGTGGAGTTTCGTGATTGCCTCCAAATTAAATTTTTAAGCAGCAAAAATTCAACAACAAACCTAAGAAATATAAGCAGCTTGAGCATCACGTAAGATCAAAATGTCAAGAGTAGCCGAGGCTACATATTTTGAATGGTAATCTCGTGGAATTTTATCTTTGCTTCTTTTGAAACTTTTCTCCAGCAGACTATTTGCTCGCATTAACCTCAAATTGCAAGAGCGATAAAATATGAAATATCATTCTATGAATGGTGGTGATGTAGGCATAACCTATGCAGATGTCATTCTAGCTAGAAATTCCAATAAATTAGGTTAAATTCCCAAATTGTCAAATCAAACCAATTTACAAAACAAGTAATTTGATGTTGAACTTCCAAGTTCAACTTTCAGTTGAAATTCCATCGAGACTGTTCACAGAGTAGGTTAATTAAATTTCTGCTTTGCTTTTTTCAACAGTTGCAGATAGGCTACCACAAGATGTTAAAATGCCAACAATTATAGCCAGTGTCAATAAAACGTCTGAATGAAATTGCCTCCAGCGTTCAATATTCTGTGGTTGTGGTTGCCGCACAAGCCTTTGGCAGACAGTCGCTGAAGAAACGATAAAATCTTCAATTGCTTGTAAAAGTTGAAGTCGTGCTCACAGTAACATTCAATCCAGCTTATATTTTTTCCAGACATTGCGGTTTAAATGCTATCCCATTGACACTGCTTGCCCACTTTCCGAACATACAAAGGTTGACCTTGACACGTAATAATATTTCCCATGTAAGCGGAGAAGGTCTAGATGTTTGTTCTAAACTGCAGGTAATATCCTATAGGTAGGCCTAGTATACGTAGGCGTTTTTTACCTGGTTGTTTTTAAATATATATCACATTAACATGATTCGTACTGTACAGTATTATCAGTAATATCAAGCTCCAAAGTGTCACATACACAAATTACTGTAGCCTAAATAATAATCAATGATGAGTTGCTCCTAATCCTTTGTTGTTCCGAACCATTGGCTACGAAGCCTACAATTCAAACGCTCATTGACGTTTGAAATAAAAAGTTCAAGTGTTAAGTTTAAATCGCTTAGGTTATCTTCAAATAAATACGTTAACGCTGTAAATGTGAGTTCAATACGTATTCCTCTCATCACAGCAAAGATTACAAATTTTGTTTATGCTGAAAATTGTTGTATTGCAAAAAGAACTTTGACTCAGCCTCCAAGTAGGCTATGTGCTTAGTTGTGTCTACGTATTTGGCTGTGTTCAAGAAATCTGAAAAAGGGTCGATGTAACACATTATAGCTGTCGCTGAGCTGCATGTTTGATTTAAACTCTGTTAACGTACAATCTACAAAAATGAACACAAAACGCCATATCACTGCAGAAAAATGTCTTTCCTTCGGTGCTCATTGTGTATGCTTGTGTGTGTGTGTGTGTGTTTGTGTGTGTATGTGTGTGTATGTGTTTGTGTGTGTGTATGTGTGTAATGTATGTGTGCAAGAAAAGGTAAAAGTTTTTTTCCAGTTACTCTAATATCGGCTAACCATGAAGCTGCGGCCTGCAATAGCGCTGATAGCATTGAATGCATGAAAAGTAATTTGCCTATACACAGAAATGTATTAATGACGATTGCTATATTTTACAGTCAGTTAATTTGGGCCACAATCCGATTGAAGAACTCAACACTACTTGGCTATCTCAGAAGCAATCCGTTCAGCGTCTAAGCCTTCGTGCGGCAAATATAGTAAACATCGAAACTGCTTTTAGAAAAGCAAAAAGTAAGTTAGCTCTGCCTTCGTTAGCCCAGTGAGCGCCCGACTCAAGATCATGCGGAGCTGGTTTGGCTCACACATTTCTAAGGCTGCCGTCCATTCAGCGGAACCTAATGGATAGAATAATTCCCCGGCAATAACACTTTAACAATCGGAAACTTTACTCTGTCAATCTCGGTAGCCGGCCCTGCGTCAAACGTCTCCACAAGTATGAGAAACTACCAGGAATAATGTATCAGGGCTTTGTCAGTCCGAGGATAAAGATTCAACACCAACCAACCAAGTAAATAGCTTATAACCTTGGCGTAAACTACTGTGAGTTATACACTGCAGTAGCTAACAAACTCAAACAAAAAAAAATTGACGAGCATTGCCAATTTGAGTTAGAATTAACAAAATAAATAGCTTACTTTTGAATGAACCAGAGAAAATACCAATCAAACAGCACTTTGCTATTGATCAACTTGAAACTAATGCGTTTCAAAACTTCTGCACCATTTCCATAAACTTTCAAAGTTCCAAGTCTGATACAGAAATTTTTCTTTCAAAAAGTAGTAGGCCTAAATGTAGAACTGTAACCTAAATTTGGCGTGTTAAACAATTTTTAAACACAAGATTCAAATCAAAATAACTCTATCCATAACGCAACCTTAGTAGCCTAGCTAATAAACTATTTTCTCCTAACTTAAATGATTTTGTCTTTGAGTAGATTGTTGGCCACGAAGTGATTGCTGAAATCTTTTGCAAGCCACTTTCATTGGTAAACGGAATGTTAAATCACTTCATAATTTTTACACGATATTTTTTTGCGACTTTTTACTAATCTAAATCAGAATTAAAAATTAATCAATAATTGCATTATTGTATAAATTGCATTTAGATTTACAATTTTTGGATCTATCGGATAATAAAATAGAGCATATACCAATAAAGCCATTTCAGAGAGCCGCTGATCTAACTACTCTCATTCTTGCCAACAACAAAATTACTAAAGTTCACCGAAAGGCATTTAAAGGTAAAGAAATTCATAATTCAAATGCATTTGTAGTAGGCCTATTTTAGGTCGATACTTTTAGTTGAAAATTTAGTTTCATGTTCAGTCGATGCCGATTTTTGTTTTTATATTTCAAGTTTCCAGAAAACTGTTTACCCGCTGGCACTTAAAAAAATGCAAATACGAGTTTTGAAGTAGGCTATGCAATATGCGTGTGTTATTTAATGGTGCTAAATGTTCGAGTGATTCACCGTTATGAAATACTTCTAGTGACGTAAAAGTATATTTAATCGAACGCTACAGCTATCCATTACATCTTTCTGATATACAGGTGCAATCAATCTTCGCTACGTAGATTTAACTGAAAACAGAATAAAAACCCTGCCTGAGGGATTATTCGGCTACTCACCACTGGACGAGCTCACTGTGGAACTTTGGGAAAATCCTTTAACATGTGATTGCAACATGAAGTGGCTGAAATTGTGGCTGAATAAGGTTTAGTTGTTTTTATAGTTTTCAGCTTGTGTATTGGCAGTAGGGTTTGTAATGTTACACTTCTGACACCATGTAACGTTGCGCAGACTTCGACAACTACAACATGACTCCGACACTAAGTCGATTGAACTTATAATTGTAATAACGTAATAAATGTAAGAACGTAAGAAACTGGCGCAACACTGTTAAGGAAGCCTATTTAAAGACGACCAATTATGACGTCATGAAAAGCGCGTAAATCAAACTGCGAGACACTGGTGAGGGCGAATTCCCACACAAAATTAAGAGTGCAACGGTGCGGTTCCAATACATTACAGGGTTGACAGAGGAGTCCATAGGGTACTGTTGGACCCTGGCCTGGAGAATTTTAGGGCCTGTAACCTTTCCAAGGGACCAGGAAACTTGAAAAACCACCGCGTATTCTTTTAAATATAGGTCGTTTTTTAAAAGTGTTTGGTTGAGGCCACGGGAATCTCATTGGTACAGCGCCTAAATTATCCTATCAACAGCCCAGTCCGTTGATAGGCATACAGTAACATTCATTTGTTTCTTTTGTATATTAAACTTTAACCTAAATAAGCAGTTTTCTTCCTTTATGCTTGTGCAGTGTGTTCATTAAATTTTGTCGCATTAGCTTTCACTCAGCGGAGCGTATCCTGACATACGGCTGAAATGCCACAATCCTATAAGAAATCAAGGAAAAAAGTTCATCTCTTCATATGATAACGTTGTTTCGGAAAAGGATCTGTCTTGTTTGAAAACCGATTTGGAAAACGAAAGTACGTAAAAATGACAAACAAACTATTGAACAAAAGGCAAAAACTATTGATTAATTTTATGGGCTATCGCTGAAAAGTTGTAAATTTCATTAATTAACTTCTTGGTAATTTTTATATAATACTTCAGATCTACGTAAACTTACAACTTTTACAATAACATTAAATTTTGAAAATTGAATGAGACTGTTCACCATGTATTCAGTTAAATAACATGATACGTTCTAGTGGTGCAAACTAAGCTGAACTATCACAACATGTATAAAGTGAGAATCTGCTTTTATTCCGACGTTTCGTCAATCAGACACAACTGACTTCAAGGGGCTAGACCAGGTAGTGACTACCTGACTATAGCATGGCAAAACATAGGACCATGTTGCTTAAATCACAATTTTTAGCAACATAGTCCAGTTCAGCTTAATTTGCACCAGTAGAACGCATCATGTTATTTAACATAAAATTTCACTTAATTTTTTTTATATCATCCTGTGGTTATATGCGATATGCTCAGTGAAATCCCAGCGGGTCAAATTGTTAAATTTATTCACGATTTAAAGTGATGAGTTTTTACACCACAGTCCACACGAAACACAAATCTTCACAAAAAGCCTCAAGTACCGTAATCAGTAACGTAGGCTATGCAAATATTTTTGCATTCCACTTTTCATTGCAAATACTATAGCCTAGTAGGCAATAGGCTATAAGATAACTATAAAGATGCCAGCAGTAACAAGAAAAATTGGAGTAATTAAGACGCTGAAAATAGATTGTATGGTATTGATGGCTATCACGTGACAATCACTGTCACCCCAACTAAGTGCATGTCTGGATGTCATTTTCATAGCACTGGTTCAAAAGTTTTGGGACATACCTGAAAATTACTCTGGCCATCCAGTGAGGACAAGGGCTATACAAATTAAACCCAGGCCACGTCATTCTCTTACGATTCTTTGAAGTTTACTTTCTATGGCTGCTATTTAGCTTGTAAAGAGCATGAAAGAAATTGTACACTACCTGTGTTCGACTGTTAGATGATTCTCAATCAATAGGCTACGTTTGGCATCCTGTATCATACAGAAACACGAGATACCTGTACAGAAGCACAGGAACTTCCCACAAGAGATGATGGGATAGCGTTCTAAACCAACTTCGGAACGTAGAATGCTGGGCATTTGGTTATAGGGCCAATTTGATTAAATCTTGCTTTTTTTCCAACAGATCAAGAAGATCTGCATGATGATCCAACAATTAAACCAACAACTTCCACAAAGCCTTCATCAGTGGCGCCACACAAAAAGAAATCGAAAGCGATACAGTGCCCCAGTTCATGCGTCTGCTACAACGAAAAAGAAAAGTTCATTTCAACCCACAGCAGAAACAAAGCTTCTGATTTTCCTCTTGTGGTATGCATGGATAAACCATTTACATCGATGCCCGCCAAAATGCCCGGTAATATTCGAGGAGTCATAATGTCAAGATGCAAGTGGAAAAAATTAAACTTCCGTCAAATAAAACTGCCAGATCTCACGACTCTTGTACTCGACAGTAAGTGTTTTTATCACATCGTCACGAGCTAAATTATGATGAATCAAAACTTACTTTATTTTTTTTTCAACTTGGAATTAAGTATACCTCCATGTTCGCAAACTTCCTGTAACTCAGCGTTGGTTGTGAATTGTGAATTAGAATTTAGATGAATCAAAAGCTTTGTTTCTCAATAGGTCTATTGTTTCATCACAACCAGGTCCGTCCCATAGCTCAGTTAAGCGCATTACTTCATGAATAAAGAAACTTCAAGATCAAGTGGCGCTGGTTCGACTCTCGGGGTGTGAGCTTGAGCAACGCAATTCCAAGAACTGCTCTCCATTTAGCGGCACTTGGTGGATGGAATAATTTGCAAACAACAACAATCAGAAACTTCACTCTGTCAATATCTGTGGCCGGGCCTGCATCAGTGGTTCAAAGCCTTACAAGTACCTGAAACTGTCAGGATTAAGCTCTCAAAGAAGCTTTCTCAGTCCATAGATAAGATTCAATCAAAACGGAGTTTTTTCTTGAGAGCAATAAGAAAACCTATTGAAAAGTGATCTACTTGTTCGTAAACTATTTGTAATTAAAAGAGATTGTAACTTACTTTTGACGCCACAATGAAATTAGTAATTACATTTTATAGTGCTGTACTGTAGGTTACGATTAATGATAACACCGATAGTCATTTGGACTAAATGTGTATCAGCCTTGGCATTAATAAAAATGTTCAAGAAATCTTTTTAAAGAAAATCAAATTACTGCCTTGATACCATCACCGGGTAAAGTTTATGACAATGTTGCCACATTGTGCTTGGAGGATAATTTCATTGAAGCAATTTCACGGGATTTTCTGGCAAGCTTTCCAAATCTCAAAGAATTGACTTTACACAACAATCGAATTGCAAGTTTTGCTGACGATCTTTTTCTTCAGAACAGGTGCTGGTATCAATAGATCTAAGTATTTCAATAGATTGATGGGCTGTTGATTTTTATTTGAGTAAAAACGATATCTAAAATAACATCGTCTTCATAAAGACATAGACTGTCTTATGGTGACATCTTATCTTACAACAGGTAAAGTGCAATGATTTCAAGGCTACATTCCTTAGCCGTTATTCTTTGATACCGGTATATAGAAAACAATCTAATATTATGCGTTATTTACTGCATTGTGTTTAGTCAAGTCAGGGATTGAGTCAAGTATATTTGAAATAGGAATTATATCTCAAACCTGCGCTAAGTCTTCAAAAAAGTAGAATAAGGTTTACTCCAGTGTTTCCCAACCTTTTCAATTCATGGACTATTTTTGCAATAGCCCAAACTTTTGCGAACTCATGTTACAGCAATCACAAAAGAACTTGTTTTAGCGAAATTTATTTATTGCTCACATTGTCAAATTTCAATGAGAACCTTGTCCCTGAACTTGCTTCACCAGTTCATGGAAATTGGGGTTGATGGTCGTTAAGGCACATCTGATGTCGTCTTCTGGTTGTAGTTGGTTGCGGTGCTTGGTTTTAATTATAGCTAGTGCTGAAAAACCAGCTTCACAAAAATATGTTGTCGGAAAGGATAACTAAGATGTCTCTGTTTTCCATTTTCACGAAACTCATAAAACTTTTTTTTGTTCCCATCATAGACGGAGCACCATCGTCACAAACAGAAACACAGTCAGTCCATGACAGTTGATGTTCTTTAAAAAAAGAATCTACTTTCTTAAATATTTCTTCTCCTGTAGTGTGTTTTGTAAGTTGACGGCAAAAAAGAAATTGCTCCATGTAGTCCTCACTTGCACGGTAGGCTATCGCATAAACACTAAGCTGGGCATCGTTTCCTATATCGGTAATTTCATCCAATTGTAAACTAAGTAATTAAACACAAAATTCCGTTGAGTCACATCAGAGTTGCATTGAAACACATATTGCGTACATATATGATCTTAGTTGATGTGCTTGCTGACTCATCCAGAGCCTTTTGCGGACTCGGGTTGGGAAACACTGGTTTACTCACTGCGCTCAGTATAGCCTATGCAAAATGTGCAATATTGAACCCATGCAGTGTTGACAATTGGCTCAGTAATATCTTTATAGCTTACATTAAACTTGGCTGCTCAAACAACCAATGTTACGTAGAAAGCTGAACAAGTTGCTGCTTGGACCGAATCCTCTCCAGACAGAGTTTAATGGAAAATGCTTAAAAGATTTGCCTAATTTATTCAAGCTGGGACTACGTGGGATAAAGCTACGCAAGATCCCTATGACGCTGAAAAACAAGGTTCTTGGAATCTAAAACCGCTGTGGACCTACAGTTTGTAACATGCAATGCTAAGTAGTTTATCACCGTCACAGTAATCTTAATATTTGTTTAAGCAACTTTTAAAAAACAAATTTTTCTTTTTCTTGTTTATAATCACTATTTTTGGTCAGGCATCAGTTATTGTCGCTTCTAATACTGTACATTACAGCCTACAGGCAGTGCGTCATTATGTTCTACTGTAAATGTTTTTACATGTAAAGCAAATGAAATTTTTGTGTCTTTTTTCTGTAGCACTACTACTCTTGTTACAAAGTATTGCATTTTTGCTATAGTACTTTTAAGCTGGAGGGAGATAGAAATAAACAACACTGTCTATGTACAATGTGCATGCACTGTATGCGTTGCATCGGATTGATGATTGCATTCAATGTATTGAATTTTTAATGGGACAATTTATAAAACAGTAGGCTAAATTATTGTAACGTATTTACATAATTTAGGTGAACCTGCACAAACTTGATCTAAGCGACAATATGTTAACCGATGTCCAGGAAAATGCGTTTTCCAACTGCCCCTTATTGACTTCGATTTCCCTGGAAAATAATAACATCAGCAAAATTGGTAAAGCTACATTCAGGTACCGGTAACGTTTTTTACACTTAGAAGTCTAGCCTCACTTAGTTCATATCTCAATCCTTTTTAGTATAAAAAAAGTAGGTTCGTGTGACCACATAGTATTACCATTTCATTTTGAGCATATTTTTCTTTTACCAAACAAATTCATTTACAATGACCCAGACAGCAAAATCCGTCATTTTTGCATTGATTCAACGTTAAAAGATGTTTGACTCAATGCAAAAATGACAAATTTTGCATTGAAGCGCCCAACTCCTTTGTGTGACAAATATTTGCAGCTTCTGATTGATTCGAGTTGTTTTTCTTCCTCACAATTTAGCACATTTTGAATCTCCAAAACATTACTAATTAGTTGCATAATAGGCTTACTTAAACAACTTTACAGTATATAATCATCACACAAAATATCAGACTAATACAACACCATGCAGTCTACATCAAACAATATACAAAATACTGTTGTAGTGAATATAGAATGTAGAATTGAAATAGTAATCAGAAGACATAACATTGCGCTAAAGTGGATTAATAGATCTTTTGCAGCGTTCTACAAATGCATAGCAATTTTTCCTAATTAGAGCATCAAAAGTTAAAGCGTCGTTTTGTTCCTGATACACTCTAGCATTCCCGTATCTCGACAAATTGTGAATAATTGTGTACAAGTCGTTGAAAACAACTCGTATGCGATTTAAAGTACAAGTTTTATAATTACACCACAGCTGAGAACCATACATTGGCACACAATATGATTGGTACATTACATTCCGTTACATTTCATTACAAAGTAAGTACCTACGTTTCATTACAAAGTAAGTCAAGAATGTTTCTTTTCTTTGCACTTACTTTGTTCGTTGTAGAATTTGACTGGTTTTCAACTATTGGTAGGACCACATGTTCATTGATTGATATTATAGGTCTGTTGATCTTCTGTTTGTTTGTCATTTATTTTGTGCACTATATTTGTTTGAAACAGAGAGATGCCGTATTTATCTTCCGTTGATTTATCTGAGAACGCCTTAACTTCGGTGTCACCGGAAATGTTTTCTTCCGGTGGATTTGAGCTGTCTCATGTCGAACTCTGGCAGAATCCGATGCAATGCGATTGTACACTGCGTTCGTTTGTAAAATGGGTCAAACAAGTAAGTTAAATATTGCTATTCGCTACTTCAATGGATCATAAGTTTTTGTAGTTACATCCCCATTTCCAAGAATTAACAAGCTTACAAACCCCAAAACTTTCAAGAGTGACTCTGAGTGAAAAACGTAAGTGTGTCTCGCTTTTTAATTGAAAAATGTCGAAAGTCTATTCCACACACCAGGAATCATTAAATGATAAGCTCCAAATTGAAGGGTTACGTTTTGGTCATTTAGATTTCTCTATTTGCCGGGCAGTGTTATTATATTCATTGAGCTACTACTGTAATGCAAATCGCTTTGTCAATTAAACAACGTTTGCAACTAGTAAGAAAACTTGTAAAAACATAACGCTGGTAAGTTTCAAAACAATAGGCTATATGCATTAGTGAAATAACTAATGAAAGAGTGATACTTTTACTTTTGTGCAGATGGAGCACGACAACCCATCTACAGAAATCCGCTTTCGTTGTGAGCTACCTTGGAATATGAAAGGGAAAACCTCAGACAATACTAACGAAGAAGATTATGTTTGTGGCAGTGACGGCTTACATATTACAAGTAAGTGACGTCTATTTGATAGTTTGTGCTACGTAGCCGAATGGTGAGAACGTCTGCGCGACGTTCGAAAGGACGTGGGTTCGACACCGCTCTAGAGCACGCGGCTGTGTCTCGGCAAAGACACTTAATGGCAAGCCAAAATAAGGGGAGCAACTGACTCGAAGACTATATGTCACTTCGCTGCTTCCTGTCGTCTGTTGTATCGCATCTGTGATCGCAGTGTACTGTATGTTATCGTAATGGGCTCAAATAAAAGCATGATTATTGTTATTATTGTGCTGCCGCAACAGATGACTAGCTGGTATCAACCGTGCTTAAAACTGAGTTAAGATTTTGTAAATGACATCCGCGCACTTCGAAAGATAGATGTTCGTAAAATTCCTTCTTTTGGATATCGTTTCACTTCATCTTCGATTGAGTTACAAGTGCTCAACTTTGTTTTGCGTTAGAGGATCAAACGTAACTTTAAAAGTCTTACAAGCAATAGTGTTTAGGTAAATGGCTTTTCCTTGATGTAGGCCTAATGCAAAATATGTAAAGATTACATCATGCTTAATTTTGACTTTCTATCTCATCTATGGCCTATCTACTTGTTCATTCGCCAAAAGAACAAAATAAACTGAACTACTGTAGGCTTCACCTCTGGCTACGACTTAGGCTAACTAGCCTTGCAGAAAACCGTGCACGGACATTTTGCCGAAAAGACATTTTGCCGAAAGACATTTTGCCGAAAGGACTAAGGTTGTGAACGATAGACTAAAACATATTGTGGAGAATATCGATACATATAACACAAAAATGAGTTTCGGCAAAATGTCCATTCGGCAAAATGTCTTTCGGCAAAATGTCCGGGTACCGCAGAAAACATACTACTACGATGACTATCGAAATCTTCTCTTCACCCACACCGTGTTTTATCAAGTTATTTTTTTCTCTAGATTCCACAAATGAGTCTCTTCGTAAAAGACAACCTGCGTATTCCAAAGCCAGCATCATTTTGGCTGTTTGTTTGACTGCTGCTATTTGCCTATGCATCGGCCTTGCAACAAAATGTTTATCATGTCGATTCAAAACGGATCAGCATTCAAGAAGAGGAAACTTTTTTAGAAGACAATATTACAAATTTTCTTCTCTTTCGACGTCTCCAGAACACATTGTTCGAGAGGAAGTACAGCCAGACCCCATGTTGTAAAACCTTTTTGGTGCCGTCGTTTTATTAATCCGGAGAGCTGCGGATGGACCAAATATAAACACAAAATTTTAGAAATGAAGATGAGCTAATAATTGGGGCTTCTGAAAGCAATCATCCACAGCTGTTATTTGCATGAAAACCACTATTTTTTAGAACAGGGTTTCCCAAACTGTGGTCCGCGACGACTGCACAGGTGGTCCGTGGCGATAAGTCACACATACGTTGTACAGTAGCTTACGTGCCCTGTCAAAGATAATTGCCGCAGTTCTTTAGAACTTAAATGATTTCGAAAGCTTTTGCTATCCAGTATCGTGAATCTTACTTGTTGTAGGCCTACCTTAGTTGCAGTCAAAAAGTTGTTTACGAAAAATTCTCGTATTCAACATTCTCATTTAACTTGTTGGTGTGAGGTGGTATAGGCATGTTTTGAGAAGAGATGAAGATGAGTTTTGAGAAGAGCGCTGGAGTTGCAAGTGGAGGGTCGTAGAAAACAAGGAAGACCCAAGAAAACGTGGAAAAGGCAAATTGAGAAGGAAAGCAGCAAAGTGGTCTTGACAAGAGAGGACGCGTTAGACAGACTGATGTGGAGGCAGGGTGTGAAGGCAATTGCGGCACTTGGAGGTAATCCGGCCACCCTCAGTAACGGGGCATCACCGGATTAAAACTGGACTACTCTACTGGTAAAACTTGTAGAACGTGTATTTGAACTGTGAGAGGAGCTTTTAGTTTTCCTGCAAACGCACAATGCTGACTTGATGGCTTCACTAGTAGCCGACGAAATTTGGCTTGGGAAACTTGCATACCTGGCAGGCATTTTTAACTTTCTTAATCTAAACCAATTGAAGTTGTCACTTCAGGGAAGAGATGCGAACATTTTACTTACTCAAAACAAAATAACAGCATTCATAAAGAAACTCAACACATGGAAAACAAGGATAAATAATAATGTTGTGGATATGTTTTCTGTTCTGTGTGACTACATTACCAACAAATCCTTAATTAATACAGAGTTGATTTTCTCTGGCGTTACACAACATTTGGAATAGCTTTCTGCACATTTCAAGAAGTAGGCTACTTTTTAAAAGAGACATATGAGAATTTTGACTGGATTTTAAACCCGTTTGTTGTTACAAAGACTGATCTGTCAGGACGCGAAGAAGAACCTTTACTTTCCGCCGCCCCGGGTGGCATGTCTGGTGGCATGTCTGGTGGCAGCACTTTCAGACTACGATTTTTGATTTTGATTATAATCTGATAAAAAAACGCATTTCATTTTCACATGCTTTTTCTTGAAGGGGCGGCAAAATCTGAATCCGCCCCGGGCGGCACATTCCGGCACATTCCCTAGCTACGCCACTGTCGAAAGCCCCCGCAAAAAATGATACAGTTGTGGTATTTGTGTCATTTTGAATTGAGTAGGTATTAGGGTGGATCAAAATTTGGACTTTTTTTCCGATTTTATTGCTGCAAACTTTCTTTCTTGCGAATAGTCATAAAACGACATTCCTGAAGGTTTGAGCTTGATCGGACATCGTCTGCATTTCCAAAAATCGCGATTTATAAAGGTACTTGAAGCAATTTTTTCGAGGCTTGAAAATGCATTGTTTTTAATAGGAAGTTGTTTTCACGAGATTTGAAAACGTCATAACTTACTTAATTCTTATCGTATAAAGATGATTTATGCGTCAACAGATTCAATATAATTAGGATAATCCAATTCATTGCGTAGGGTCGGAAAAATGACTCCGAAAAATGATGACGTCAGCAATGACATCATTAAACAGTAATGTGCAAATAGCGATAAAAGTGATAATCCTGCATAGTTTACTTCATCTTTAAGTTACAATACGATAATGAATTGATGTACTTTCCAAACATAAACATCATGCTGGTACTTGATGACGTAATTGATGACGTCACCTACACTATTGAGATGAAGTTATTAAGAGGAAGTTATGTTTTATCATCCTCAAAAGATAAATTAATTTAAAAGGAATTTAAAGATTTAGTCGCACAAACTATTAACTGCAGAAAAAAGTTGGTCTTGAATTCCATCTTTTCAGAAATAGGAGTAGCCTATACCGTGTATAAGTAGTGTTTTCGTATTTTTCATCAAACAATAGTCTTCCTTCTGTGACTATTATTGGTGGTTTTTGAGGCGCAGCGTAAACTCAAACAAGTATATCTGTCGTTTTGAATAACGTCACAGGTTAGCAGTTGTGAACTGAGCAAGCAACAACTGACACTGAGCAAGTGACAACTGAGCTAGCAACATTTCAGCAAGTGGCTGGAGTTGGTAAATTGTGACGCTGAGTAGGCTAAGCAATAAGTGAGCAAGCCATAACTTGACATGTCACAAGTCAGAAAATTCGGTTTAGCAAACGATGACCAAGCAAGTCCTACGTGAGCACGTAAATTTCATTTGCTGACTTGGCAGAAGCTGAAATGTAATTGCTGAGGTGAAGCAATCGCTGAGCTCAGCGAGCTGTAGCATGCTGAGTGGTCCGACGACCGTTTTATTTTAGTCACAATACAGTAGGCCTACTACCGTTTTGCTGTGGCCTGATGAGAATTTGCTGCTGACACAGTCAACATCGTTACAAAAACGAGACAAACACTTAGCCTACATGCCCAAATAATAATTAATATTTCGTTTTTCGAAATCATTTGCAAGAAATTTTAAACTTGAAGCAAACTGAAGGAATATTTTTGTCTCTTAGCTTTGTCAAACTAAATGCAAATTAGACATCAAAGTACGCTTTGGCAAAACAAAGAAATATCTCGAATTACCGCGAGTGTGACGTAGTGTCGTGGATGTGTGTGTACCCACTCACCTGTAACACAAACAGAACAAGGACGATATAGCAGCCAGCCTACACAGTAGGCCTATAACTAAGCAAACACGAGAGTTAAGTTTCGACTTAACATTGGTTCTGCCGAGCTCTAACAAATCTGATCGAAACTGTTCGTGTTCGGTTTCACATTAAAAGAAAAAGAATTGCTGACAACGAACTTGTCCATTTCTAAAAAGCAGCTGGACTTAACAGATTTCAAATGCATATTATTTCAAGCAACGTTCAGTAGAAAAGACAAATCTGCTTCATGGGGTCACGTAAGGTAAGCTAGAGGTTATTCAATTCTTGCAATTATGTTAATGTGTTAAGCTTAAAATATTAAGCTTTTTTTTTATCTAAAGTTAGGATTAACGTGTTTTTTTTTACCAGCTTAGTAAACTGAAAAAGTAAAGTCACCAAAAGAAACTCAGCCTGCCTGACATGGTCAATTGCGAAAATATTTACGAGAGATTGTGAAAGCTTCTATTGAAGCTTGAACCAAGTAGTTTTCTCATACTTGTAAAAGCATTCTCCGTATGTAAGGTACGTTACTAAAAATAAAGACGGTAAAAAGCGATTTTTTTCAGTTACAAGTAGTTTTTGCATCAAAACCGTAACTAGGGTTGCATTCATGGGAGGGAAGTTTAAAGGGTCTCACCTCCCCCCAGTGGGAAAAGTCTAATATAGGGAAGATCTAGTTGCTTGTCAATGTAACTGCGGATTTAAAAAAATAGATATGCAAACGCAAGTGCTTCTATCGAAAAAGAGTGATTATGTCAAGATATTATGATTATGTAATGCTGTAGGAAGATGGAAGTCTAAGCTATTCAAAAGAATGTTTCTAATTTTAATTAAAGTTTTCTTTCTTGTTGATTTGTGGATGCTGAGCAAACAGTTATTCTACTTCAAATTTATGATTATGTTATAGAGATAAAGGTATATGTTGAGATGCAAAGAAGAAACTTTTTGTCATATCCAAGCTAATCCCCAGCAGTTGGATATTGATGAAGTGGATAGAAAGGCAAGAAAGCTAATTTTTGTGTCCATGTTCAAATAGGTGTTTAAGTGCCTTGCCAAAGACACGGCTGCTTGCTCTCAATAAGTGTCGAGCTGATGTATTTTCAGGTCGTGCCATCGCACTAACGATTCGGGAAAGCAGCCGACAAGAAGTGTTAAGAAAGCTGTAATAATTCTAAAGGGGTCGGAATGAGCATGAATTGGCTTTCTGAGAGCATAGTTGCTTCAGGTCTTTCCAAATCCGATTGAAAAAAACTTGTTAAGAAAAACATTTACAAGCACAAGAACTCTGAAACGTATCAGACGCAATAAAGATTATAAAAAGCAGAAAATGCAAGCTAGGAAAACAATGCATATGAGTATAGGCTACGAATCAAAGACACTTAGAAATTAAAAGATGTGAAACCTTCAGTGCGCATTACCTGGACCTCACTTGGTAAGATCTAATCGCAGTAAAACTTTGACTGTTCTTTCATAAAGCATGTTGTTTCAACTTCCTTTGCTAACTCGAACTTTTTCATACTCAATAGTGCTTGAACTCTTAGCAAGGTCCAGTTAATGTAATGTGTTTTGGATACTTCTCAAATTAGCACCACCTGCTGATGTAAGCAGGGCCGTTGAGAAGATGAGTTAGGGTACCAATGAGGTCCTCAGGCCCAAATCAACACATTTCTAGAAAAAAACACACTATAAAGAATACGTGGTGATTTCTTCAAGTTTTCAGGCCCCTTGGAAAGGTTAGGGGCTCTAAAATCATTCCAGGCCCGGTCCATAAGTACCCCCTGAACCTCCCTGGCAACGCAACTGGATGTAAACAATTTTAAGGTGATGATGTAAAATTCTAAGAAGTTTAATGTGAGAACATTATCATGTTCTTCATCTTATACTTTCAATAATTCAGCGAACCAGGAAATGAATCCTGAACAGTGTTACACTTGTCCAATGCTTTGGGATAGCGTTGCGCTCGCATTCTTCTAATTGTGTGATCCTGGTTCGACACCCAGCTTGGACTAGTTGCTTTAAAACACGGCTCACTTCAACCCAGGGTGTAATAAAGTGGTCGGATCTAACTGCTGAAACAAAAGTGGCTAAAAGAAAGGCCAAGCTCACTAGTGCCCAATGTTCACGCTAAGCTTGAGCAGAAAAGACACCCTATATCTTCTAATCCTCCAAAGGTCAGTAAGTGAATATTGGACCAACTTTACAGACTCATCAACCAACATTTGTTTAAAGCGGAAAAATGCACTTTGATGCAAACCTCATAAAAGCACTTTTTTCGGCTGAAATCAGCGGAGGTTTGACCGTTTTACATTGAAGAGTGAGTTACGGTACTTTGTGTAGGCATTGCATGGACTTTAATGTTTAAATTTTAGTAGTTTTTCCAAAAATCAGTACATTTATAGATCTCTCAAGCTTCACGAATACCCGGCTAAAGAACTATTCCAAAAATGCATAGTTATACCCAGTAGCGTTGACAAGGGGGGAATGGGTAGATTTGGACCTGGGCCCAGAATGAATTTAGAGTCCTGGAAACTAAAAAAACACCACATATTCTTTGAATGTGATGAGTTTTTCTAGAAGTGTTTTGATCTGAGGCCTGAGAATCTCATTGGCACTGGGCCCAAATAATTGTCTCAACGGCCCTGGATCTACCACCTGCTGCAGACTAAAGCTTTCACACTTTGTATTTTAATGCTGTACTGAGTGTAGTTTATTGACTTCCTGCATAATGTTTTGACCTTTTTTGCAGACGCAGGAGTACGACAACAGCAAAATTGAATACAATCACAAGACCACTGAGGTTGCTGGTAGAGGTGCACACGGACTTGTTATCCCTGCATTTGAAGGATCTAGAGTGATAGCAGTAAAATGCTTCTCCGTACATGGCGGTTCTAGAAAAGTTCAACAAGTGGAGAAAAAGTAAATATTCTTTTATTATTTATTTGGATTTTGTTTCAGACACAAGTAGAATTGGTCCATAGGATACAAACACACAAAGAAAACGAAATACAACACCACACAGAGAACGAGTAGCAGCTATCGGTACTACACAAATATTAACCACAAGTTTCAGGCTGGAGAGCACGATCACGATGCTAGAAGAAAGCAGATTGATAATAACACTCGGAATTCATCAAATGCTGAATCCACGTATTCGATGTGTTAAAGCAGCGATCAGTAAATTGATATATACTTTTACGAAGGAGAGCATGAAACGTCGTAAATTTGTTACTTACCATCACAGAGCTTATACTTATACGTCTCGGAAGATGAAATATGATTCTATAGCTGTTATTATACGCTACACGTAGACGATTGATACTGTAAGAAAAATATTTAAAGCATATACCATTGATAACTCTATTTTGTTGCAATGTAACGCTTACATCAATGGAAATTTCAAGCTTCTGGGGGCAAGAGCTCTTTTGACACCTAATCTAGAAAACGGATAAAGAAGCCTTTTCTATACAAAGTCAACGAAGTGCCAGCGAGAGAAACCTAATCGAAATGTGTTGCTGCTGGGTTTGCGGTGAAATAGCAAACCACGATTTACCTCAGAATTTGAACTGTTGATTGCAGTTTTTAAATGTGTAGGGCTACCAGAGCACACAAGATTGTAGCTACAGCTATCACTAAATTCCTACTAGTCTTTCCGCCTACCTATTTTTATCAACACGTTTTTTTAGCATACTTATCAATATAATCAGAGCAATATTATCAATAACAGAGAAAACACACTGACCGAAGTTCAGCAAGTTTTATCTGGGCAGAGTTATGTGGTGGATTCAAGACGGTGGCCGCAACTGTCAAAAATAAACATCAGTGAAAATTTACGTTCGTTTCAGGATCAATTTCATTAGCAGACTTGCTCAAATAGTTTGGTTTTGCACTAAACTATTTGTATATTAACTACGCAGCAATTTGTTTGTTTACGTAAAACACTTCATTGCGCCATTAGCAGGGCCATGAAGTAAATGAGGCATTGCCTACTCGATTAAACTGTTGAAATAGATGAAAATGATATAAATATCACCGTCCAAGAAAAAGCATAATTTTTAAAAAACTGCGTATTTTAATATGGTATTTGCGTCACTTCTGATAACAATTTTATTGCTCCAAAGTTATTTCTTGACAATTGTGTTTTCACGCTCAAACTGTATGCTTTTATTTCTTTGGTGGGAGTTACATAAAGCGCTTTCGCGGTTAATGTTGAAAAACGACAAGAGCTATACTGAGTCGTTCTAATATAATTACAGTTCTATAGACTGCGTGCAAGACCCAACTTTTATTTTATTGGAGCAAAAGTCCATACAATACGAAATAACACAGTAACACAGGTATGGATGAGCTGCTGATGGTGCTAAGATGGCGAAAGGGGGCCATATATAGGGTGAACAAAGTAAACTGTTATCATCATCACATGGCAAGTACAAACGAAAATACATCAATGAAAAAAAAACAATAAAAACTGGCAACGAAAACGGGCAATAACAGGCAGTTTAAGTGGCGCTGAAAATTTCTATAAGAAGGGTAGGCCTATTGAAATATTGTTCGCATGAAGCTTGGTTAAAACTGTAATCTACTTTTTCTCTGTCAGAAACGAAAGTGAACCTATGACAGATTAAAAATGTACTTTATTTATTTACCGGTTAATCAAACGGATGGTCTGCCTGGGTCAACAGCACCTAGTGTGGGTACCCCTGAAACCCTACCTTTGCATACGCCACTGGGCAGTATGATGCATTCTTTTGTTTCTTTTTAAACCTCTTCGGAAGAGCGCAATAGCAATAAATGAGCTAATTGCTCACATGACTGATGAAAGTATCCTGATTTGTGTCGCCAAGGTCTTTTTTCTAAAAAAAACTTGTCAAAACATTGCATTTACGTACAAATAATGTAAAATTTTAAGAGTTAGGCAAAACAAAATTTCATAGACTGGAATATCGTCCGAAGCGAAAACAATATCAGTGATTACGCGCCCGGCTCAAGATCACGCGACGCTGGTTCGACTCTCGGGGTGTGCGCTTGAGCAACGTATTCTAAGGACTGCTCTCCATTCAGCGGCACCTAGTGAATGGAATAATTCCCCAGCAACAACACTTTAACAATCGGAAAATTTCACTCTGTCAATCTCGGTAATCGGCCCTGCGTCAAAAGCCTCTACAAGTATGCGAAACCACCAGGAATAACCAATCAAGGCTTTGTCAGTCCGAGGATAAAGGTTCAAAACCAAACCAAACCAATGATACAAAAAGCAGCAACATTTGAAAGCATTTCTGTAATGAATTCTTCAGAAACCTCTAGAAAACATATTGTACTGGTGTTAAACCAAAAAGATTTTTAAACGAAGTGAAATTTTGTTTCGTTGGTAATAAAACATGAAACTGAAACTAATATAAATAAGTATATTTCTACGCAAGCCAATCAACCCCATACAACCCCATAACCACTCAGCAGCAGTGGCCGAGTGGTTAGCGCGTTGGGCTCGCAGTCGAGAGCCTGCATGTTCGACTCCAGCCACCCGCACTTGCTGTTGTTTCTCTGGGCAAGAAACTTTACGATAATTGCCTCCACCCAGTGATCGATTTCGAGTAATGGGTAGTATCAAATTTAAGTCATAAGTAGAGTAGACAACCGGAAACAGACATTGCCGTCGGCTGCAGCGTGGGTCAGGTGTATGTCGGAAGGCGTACACCGATGCATAGCGCTCAAGTCCGCTTTCCCGCAATGCAGGATAAAGATAAACAATCAATCAATCAACTAAAAACCGATGCTAATATGCTAGCGCTAGGTCAACTTCGGTTAAATTAAATGCAAAGAACACAAATAGGCCCATTAATATCAAGATGATAGCGTCAGGCCCTGGGAGAGGTTACGTGCGAATAAAATCATTCCAGGCCCGGGTCCAGATATACCCCTTGGACCCCCTCTCAACACCACCAGATAGCTTTCTGATCTTATCAAACGATTTAATTTCTAATGTGAAGTGCATTTCACATTTAAATAGCAAGCGAAGAAATTTAGAAATTAAAATAAAGTCAAGATTTGCAAGTTTTGAGTATAAATCATCAATTTAATTGTCATAAACATGACACAGCAATAAAACAATAAAAATATTGGTTGTTTTTTATACCTAGCCCTTGCTGAACATATAAACAATTTATCTCCAAGGCCCTAAAATAAAAATGGTGAAAAATATTAATGACGTAACAAAACCGATAAAGTTACAAGATAGTTTAATACTGTGCTTCCCAACCTTTTTCAGTTCGCGACCCACTTTTAATTCAAGTTTTATTGTGCGATCCACAATGAGATATGACATCTGTATTATGGCATCTTTACTACTGGCGTACATACTGAAATAGTTAAAGCCACACAACACATCTAATTGTTACATGTTTGTTACATTGTTGCGTAATTGTTACGTAATCATAATGCAATCATTTTCCGATCTAATAGAAGACAGGGTGCACAATTCATGAAAATGGAAAGTCAGCAAATGAAGCGAAGAGAATAGTAGCGATGGCGAAGGCGTAGTACTGTTCGACCAAACTGCGGCTTATGAGATCCATAGTAATGTCGATATTTTTTAGAAAATTTTAACACTCAGTAACATTTAGAAATGCTTCGCGACCCACCAATGGGTCGCGACCCACCAGTTGGGAAGCACTGGTTTAATACGTTCAACATATTATGCAACTGTTTCGGCAAATAACTGCGCTAAATCTGTAAACAAATGGTTTTGTTTTCCAGAATGAAAAAGGAAATGGAAGTTTTAAGCTTAGCATACCACCCTTGTGTGGTTGATGTTTATGGATGGGTGCAGTGGTCTGGAGGAGTCGGAATCGTTATGGAGTATCTAGTCGGAGGAAATCTTATGGAAGTACTGGAGGAGGACATCGAGTTAGGAATGGTTTTAAAGCTTCGTTTTTGCAAAGAAATTGCAAGTGGTCTTGCGTATATTCATGCCGTTAGTGAGAAAATAAGACTCATACACGGTGATATGAAGCCAGAAAATGTTTTGCTAACTGAAAAGCTTCACTGCAAAATCGGAGACTTTGGAAGTTCTAAGATTGCTTCTTACACTGGAAGTCTGACATTAACGGGAGTAGAACCGACAAAAAAGCAATTCACTTTTATATACGCCGCACCAGAGCTTTTGAAAAATTCAACAATGAAGCTACTGCCTGCGCATGATACATACAGTTACAGCATTTTAATGCATGTTATTATTTGTGGTGAGATGACCATAAATCGTCAGTTCCTCGAAATATATTTAGACGGGGTAAGGGAGAGAGAGGAAAGACCAAGCATGGATAAAATTCTAAGCTTTAAAAGCGAGTTTGAAGCCCAAAACCAGAAAGATAACTTAAAGATTTTAAATCTTATGATAGAGATTATGCAGGAATGTTGGAAACAAAATCCGGCTGAACGCCCTAGAATGGGCCTTGTCTCAGATCGACTTCACTCGCTCTTTAAACAGTTTTCTCATGAAGAACTCGAAAAGCGGATTGCCACAATAACGGGCGGCATGGAATTCCAAATACCCTCACTCATCTCTGGAGAATGTCGGCCTATTAGTCAATTGCAGCTACAACATGCAGCATCAGCAATCAGAGGTAAGAAATTAAAAACGTACATAAGACCCCGTTAGCTCAGTGGTTACGCGCCGGGCTCAAGATCACGCGACGCTGGTTCGGCTCTCGGGGTGTGCGCTTGAGCAACGCATTCTAAGGACTGCTCTCCATTCAGCGGCATCTAGTGAATGGAGTAATTTACCGGTAACAACATTTCAACAATCGGAAAACTTCACTCTGTCAATCTCGGTAACCGGCCGTGCGTCAAGAGCCTTTACAAGTATGCAAAACTACTAGGAATAACCAATCAAGGCTGTGTCAGTTCTAGCATAAAGAATCAAAAACCAACCAACCATAGATGACCACATTGTTTTTAAAACTTTTTTGAACTATAGGCATACGAAGCCGAGCAACGTTATCAAGTTTAACATATTAAAGATTATTATATTTACAAAAAACACAAAACTACGCAACAATTAAATATCGAACGTTTTCGACATCACAAGATGTCCTCTTCAGGAATAATATACACACAACTTAACTACATCTGAATAAAATACAATGGTTAACTAAATCTATAAACAGGAAAATACAAAAACTGCACAGTACTTCTGACCAGCTCAAACTCAACGATAGGCTCCAGGAGAATCAAAGGTAACTGCATCAAAAGGTGTTAAACAGATCACATGATATGGTAGAAAGGCAAGGTGCGAAAAAACTAATTTTAAGATACAGAGAGCAAGAAAGACGAGCCGCAAGCATACAATTGTCTGTTCAAAAGTGGATTGTGACGTTTTATGTGCAAGGCTTCAAAGATCTTAGTTTGATACTCAAACCTGCCTCTGGACATTTGTGTTTTGTGCCACAAAACACGTTTCAAGTACAAAAAAATAGCTCGGAAAACAACAGACAAAACCGAAAGTTACGAGAAGTTTAAAAACTTTTGATTTGCTGGACAAAATTCAGAAACTTTAGATTGTATTGCAGCAAAACAATACACTTAGCTGATTTAGTTGACAAACCCAATCTATTAGAACAGTAGGCTACACAAAAGCAACACATATTTTGCAATAACATGGCATACTTTCTTTGTTTCCTGTTCAGCCAAAAAACTGCTTGTCAATTAGTCGGTTCTGGGACATTTACCATCTGGAGTCCTGGTGGACATCATTTACCAATTACCATTCTCATCTTTCTCACCAGGACTCCTAACCTATATCCCTAACACCGAAAATATACAAGGGGTAAATGTCCAGTAACGAATTAAGCTATCCATCCATTAACAAATTTATTTTGTGTTTAGTTTGGTTTTCCTTGATGCGCTAACTTGTTCAACTCTATAAGCTACGGTAGGCTATCTCTTTTTTCTCCTTGTCAGTAACGTCTTCGCAATCATCTGAGACTGATGAAAAACTTCAGGATATTAGGCCTATTCATGATACTGACTCAGTCTGACTGTGTACACTATACATGTCGTGTACACCGCCTAGCTAGCTCTATTATTATAAAACCATAATAGGTTAGCATAGGCTATAACAAGCTTTTCTAAACCGAAAAGATATCACTAACCTAAGCTTATCATTCCCAACTGTACGTCGAAGCTCAGTGAACTTTGTCATTGCTACTCAAGTTCAACCGTAAATCAACGGATTACCTGATTTCAACTAAAAGAATTGAAAACTATCCTTTCCTGCACTCACGTCCAATTCCCAAAATGGCGAGAATAGAAATCAAGCGACGGAAAGGCGAGAATGGGAAAGCGAGTGAGAGGGGGTTCTTGATGATTTGGCGACGAAAACCAGCTGATCATCCTTATTTCAGTCGTTTTTAGAACTTGTGAAAGGAAATATTAATAAAATTTTCTTTAAAATTGCTAAAAATAACAATTCCCTTTTTAAGACAAAATTTCCTTGTAAGATTGTTAAAAATCCTTAAAAAATCCTTCCGATCTTCATTTCCTTTTTTTATCCTTCGAAGCGTTGAAAAATCCTGATTTCGGGATAAAATCCTTCAAAGTGGAAGCACTGCTCACTGCTCGGAAAGCAGCCGACTTAATTTCTTTTTTAGCATTACTATTGACTTTATGGTATGTACATTTGGTATTAATATTGAGTAACAAGGTCTCATCCAGATGTTAATGGGGGTGTCACATGAAAGTCAAGGTTATTTTGGGGCAGCCTTACCAGGGGGACGAACCTTTCTGCGGTCGCGGCCACTTTGTCAATTACACATGAGTTATCGGGCCACACAACTTTTTAATCGTAACCTATATAGACTAACTTGTTCGAAACAAATTTTTGTGCAGAAAAGCCTATGATATCTAGGCAACAGTTTGTTGAACATCAAACTTTGTTTGCTTGCAAGTTAAGCAAAAAACATGATTTCTAAACAAAGTTTGATGCAAAACTACCAGGAATAACCTATCAAGGCGTTGTCAGTCCGAGGATAAAGATTCAAAACCAACCAAACAGATATGGAAGCTGGTATACTGGAACCTGGAAAATAGCAAAAGAAAGGTGTACTACACTGTACAGTACCAGTGAAGGCATAAAACAGCTTTGAAATGTCTTTTGTCTTTAATGCATGAGCGATTGTCAAATCGTTTTGCCGGCGGCACAAAATTCTTTGACGAACTTCTGGTCTAGACTAATCATCTGATTAATCCCTTACTCTAATGTGAGAGTTGAGCGATGACCAAGCTATAATTGGGATGAACGATCAACGATTTAATAACAGTTTTTTGTTATAATATTTCTATTAGTCAATTCATAAGAAATTATAGCTGCTGCATTTAAAATAATCTAAATCTTTGCATTATTTCAGAGACCCCAGACAGCTCTTTGTTATCTCGCTCGACATCCGAGCCAAGCACGTCATCGGACCCAGTATTGGCACCGCGCAGGAGCAATTCTGTTTTGACCGCAACTTCGGAAAGTGAAAAAACAGTTATTGGTAAAAGATGAAATTCTGGAGTTGTTTCTAAAAAAAGTTGCGCTTGTCTATTTGATATCTTATTCGAAGTAAAGCTTGTATTGTAAAAAGCAGAGTCGGCAACTAATTCTCCTCAGGGACAGATTGAGAAGACCCCGTTTAGCACAAGGCGTACATGAATGTAGTTTACCTCTACTTTCTCAGGCATGGATTTAACTTGTTGGCGATTGGTCGCTTTTGCTTAGTTTATGATATTTATAACCTTTTTTTGTCGTAGTACCTTTCTAAGCAAATTGTATTTTTGTTTTGTTAAGGTTTGTCGGTATCGAGAGCAGCATCGTCGTTTGAAGACACTTTAAACTCCCCACCTCAAATGTCTGCTAAAGATTATCAAAGTATGTTAATTTTTCTTTGCTTTTGCAACATTTTCGAATTCACTTGCTCGTTTTCCTCTCTCAGTTTTGTGTGATAGGCCTAACCAGCGGCATGAAAAGCTAATAGTTGTTACAATTTTTAAAACGCGAAGCAATCAATTAATTATAATTATCGGCCTAAAGGGAAATTAGAAAGTTAAGGAGTAATCAAGCATAGAAACAATTGAATCGATGAACTATGAACGATCGAAATCTATGAACGGTATCCGATACGGTGTTAATTACTGTTAAACCGTTCTAGTCTAGAAAACTAAATGTAGTGTAAAGCTTTATGTTTACATTTTAAGTCAAAAGTGTGGCATATTTAAAAAAACTTTGACCAGTTAGTTAGTTTTGCTACTGTATGTTTGTTCCTCTGATAGGTCTATTTACAAGCCTTGAGTTAGGTTACCAAAATGCTGTTAGCCTACATCATAAAACGTAAAACTTGTACGAAAATAGTTTATTTATCCGCGTTTAGAGAAAGCAGATGGATTAGTTTGAATTGTGTCAATTTTAAGTTTTTCTTTTTTAGTGGAAACCACTACACACTATCGCTTTCTTGGGTGGTGTACTTGTGTGTCCAACAGTAAACAATATTCTTATCCAATTTTTAAAGTATATAAATTAGGCTACCAAGAACACTTTGGAGCACCCCATGGCACTTCACAATATCGGGAATGCTGACAAAGTTTAGGAGGAAGAAGAGCGGTCTTTGTCCAATTGATAATATTTTATCAAAAAGTGTTAATACGATATACTCCATATAAACTTTTCATTTTCTTTTTTAGATTTCCAGACCAAAGTCCACGCAATCAAAACTTCAGTAAAATCTGGAAAAAGGGATGAAGCAATTAGGCATTGTGAGGCCTTGCAATCATACGATGTCTCGACTATACCAGACGCAAGCTATCTTTTTAAAACCATTCCATTGCTTGCTTCAAACGTTAGCCGAGAAGTTGCAAATTGGGAGATTTTTTGCCCATTGATACAGGTGGTGTTAAAAATGAGCGATCATCTAGCAGATTCTAAAGAGAGATTTAGCAGGGTGTTCGAATGCACATGTTTTGTTAAGAATTTTTCCAAACGATTGTACAAAGAAGGATATAAAAGTGTCATAGAAGAACAGTGCTTGCCAATGCTAAAGCTGTGTTTGAAAATGCTTAAAGAAACTCCAAGAGAAGACCGCAAAGAGAAAAGCAGACAAACAGCTTGGTGTCAACTTTATACTGGGCAAATCTGCTGTTACATAGGTAAATACGAAGAGGCTAAAGCAGCTAGCGAATCTTGCTTGTCTATCATGAAAGATGCATACAATCGCGATGCAAAAGACTACAGCATTTACGCGATGAGCTATGAACTTAAAGCCGACGCATGTCGTGCTTTGGGAGAAAGTGAAACAGAAAACATGTACCAAGAAGCAATTGATAAGATGAAGTCAGCAAACGATATTAACGACAAAAATAAGACTGGGTGGTATGATATTGTAACAACAGCCAGAAAAACACCCCATTCGCTCGAACGCATATGGGAATACAAATAAAAAAGAATGATGGAAGGTTGATTAGCCTAATTATAAATTGTCTCTCTTTTATTTAGAAAAAAGAAAATTTACAAATTTTATGCAGTTTAAATGTCATTTTTTAAATAACTATAACTATCCCAGCCCAATTATTCTTTTGCAGTTTGCTTAACCATGGCTATGGCTTAACATAATCCTGAAACAAACATATTATAGCCTATAGACTACTTCAACCAACGTATATTACACTCTGCGGCCTTTCAACTTAAAGTGATTTTATATAACAGCACATTTAAAAAACTTAACACTCCTGGTTGATTTTAAACATGATATTGTCATAAATAACCCAACAAGTAGCACATAACTGTAAAGAAATATTATTCCCAAATCTCAAGGGCTTTTAACACAGAAATAAATTGATGTTTAATATATTATTTTATAACTTAGAATTAGTCAAAGATCCGGTATATTATGATAACTACAATACTAAATGCAAGAACCGACTTTTCAGGTGCTAAACCTAAATCTCCAATTACCTAATCTCCTCGAGGTATGTTTTTTTCATGGATTTATATAGTTTTCTACTTGTCAGCGCTGATTGTTGACAGATTTGCTTCAATTTCACATAGGCTAACACAGCCTGGAAAACCTATTGCACTTACATCATCTTATTCAGTATTACAATTGTAACTAATACACTGTCACTGCACTTTTTGCTTGAGAATTTTGCTTCATAAAGAAACGGAGTACTGGGAGTTTACACGATCGTTTTAGTTGCCGTATCATACTTCTGCATACCATTGCTTTCACCGTGCACGAAAATTTTCTTCTACAAAGTCTTGTCTGAAACTTTATCCTGGCGGTTATTTTGCCAAACGTGAATTATTGACTTATTGGCTGCAGTGTTTTACTGCTTCCATTCTGTTGCATTACGTTTGTCACACCGCTACATTACACTGTGCACGTAATTGTACTCTAGCTGTGACTAGTATTGCCACAACCACAGCAAAATATTCGTTTTGTCATTTAAACATATTGGCACTTGCAAAAGTTTATCTCGTCAACTTGGAATGTGCTATTAAGGTGGGTAGAATTTTATCTTGTATTGTTATTTGTTGTTGTTGGTTTACCATATGTCATTTGGGTATAGAAATTCCTGATACTTCTACATACCGGTACTTATGTTGTTATTGATCAACATAGGCCAATAACATATAGGGTCTAGTAGTAGTAACAATAACTATAGTATAGGTCTTATACGCATCATGCTTAATGTGCCCAAGTCGATAACCACACATGCACATAAGCAAATCCGTGACTTTGCTACAATTTAACTGTGCCAGAAACATTATCATTTTGTTTTGTGAGCTACCCTGTTTGTGAGGGTGCATTTATTGTGGTTTGAAATGTTTAGGACAAAGTTTCTGACGTAATTGTTGTGCACTTATTCTATCTTGTGACGTTGGTGTGTTGAAACGTCATTGTTTATAGGCCTACTGAAGGTTTTTGAATTAAAAAGCACTTTTAAATCTTTTTTTTGTCATTATTTTTTTGGATAGGCGACGTGCAGCCCACGCTATTTTTCTTGAAAGCTAGGTTAACTGAAAACAATACCTTTTTAAACCAGTATTTCTTTTCGATTTATTTGTTACAAAACATATTTGACGAATTCGCAGCGCTGCTGAATGTCACACACAATAACCATGTGAAAGGACTATTCGTACAATATCAACCAATCTTCATTTACAATTTTTTTTAAGAGTTTCTTATGGGAAGAAAGTTCCCATTTTCCATTGGTAGGCTACAGTACCCCATATCAGCGTTGAGGGACAGTCATAAGATCGTGATTGAGCTCTCTTCATAGTGCTAGAGGCAAGGTCAAGATATCATGCACGTACTTTTGAAACTTGTAATAAAAATGTAGACGACATACAACACAAAGGTACAACGAATCACAGTGAAAATAGTTAGTTTCTCAAACTAGGAATTTCTCATCGTTTTAAAAGTCAAGAAAAGTTTAAACGATGCGATATTTGCCCATTGGACCAAAATACAGAAAATAATAACGTTTATGTACGGTAATATAAAATACACCCAGTCAGATGTGTGTTAGTTTTTATAACTGGATAAGATATATCGTGGGTGTTCATAAATTGTATCTGTAAGATGTAAGAGCTTTATCTTCGACCGTAGATTAAGCTTTGAACAAAGGTAGCTTCTTTTATAATAATAAAGAACAACGCAGAAACACGACAGCTCCCAGCTAACAGAATTCCTTCCTTTTTCCTTGATTTACGGTCTGCAGATGTTGACATATGACAATTCACTAGGTAAAATAGAACATAAGCCTAATCTATTTAGAATATTTTTTACTTCCAGTTAACACGTACTCCAGTGGGGAAAGGGGAACAAGGTCTCTGTGCGTAGTAGTTGGAATGGCAACATTGTTGTAAAATTAAAAATTTCGGTAAAAATTACACTTAATACTTCACCGATGTTATCAGGGGTAGCATAACTTGCCATTTACCTTGCGCTGGACAACCCATCTGCGCAGCTTTATAAATCTCTACAAACTGTAAAAAAAATGGTACTGCTATTTTGCATTCATCAAATGCTGGCATTTACACAACAATCTAACCTCTTGGTGTAATTTAATCAGAATCGATTTCGCTATAGTAATAACATCTTCAGAAATGCATCTTCAGAAATTCAGAAATGAAAAGATTTTCAATGCTGCAAGTTAAAGCTATATTCCGGATTTGTTTTGAAAGGCAGTAAAATCACTTATTGAATGAGAGAACATTTTCATTATTTGTTATTTTGAGTGTTCAGTATTTCAGTTCAATTCGACCTTAAGAAGCACGAAACGATATTTTCATCGGAATTATCTATTTTTATACCGGGTCCAACATTATTCCTGGTTCTATGAATAGATTTGTATGGTGTAGATGATGAATAGTATTTGTCTTGAATACAAAAGCAGCAAAGCAGAATATTTTTGAAAAGATGGAGAAAGAATAAGTTTTTCTCAATATTTTTAAGAGGCATGTAACCAAGTTCTCCCTCTGGACTCGGATGATGGTGCATACGCCCAAGTATCTCAGCACGTCTTAACTACCCACACATTTTTATGCAGGCTATTGCTTGATCTATTGTCATACAACATAGTTAAACCGCAGACGTTGAATCAATGTAAAAACCGGTTTATTTGCTGTCTGGTTAATTAAGCCTATGAAATTGCTGGTTTCCACAATTTTGTTCACATTCATAATAAGGAAACTTGGTATTCATGGAAGTAAATTGGCTGTCACTTAAATGAGAATTGCTCTTTTAACCCTATCACGCTCAGCGTTTGCTCGAGAAACCCAAGTTGTTCTGCCGGGCTTCTTTGCATCGCTCGATTTCTGATACAAATTCTTAGAACTTAAAAGTTTCCCTAATTTAAGATTTTTGTACCCAACGACCTTGATATATCCCTTCTGAAGACACACATTTCAAAAGGGGTTAATAAGTTTATAGATATTTTGTTACAAAACAAAGTTATGTGTCACGCATAAAAGAGCATTATCATGCTGGGCCCGAGAGTAAACATCGACAAGATACGCAAGAAAGTCAAACAGTACGGCAAGATACAATCCTGATAAAGAACATCAATGATTTGCATTCACATAAAACTTCAGTGCATTCAATAAATCTTTTGTTTTCATAGTAAATGAATTATGGTCGCGACGTCCATTCAAAAAATCAACAAAGTGCCTCTGAAGTGAAAAATGAAAAGCCGCATAGTTGTGTAGTTGCTTGTTTGTATTTGTGTAAGTTGGTCGTGCTTGTAAATATTGTCTTGGCAACATCAGTAGCAGGTGATATTGTCATGGCAACATAAGTAGCAGGTGACATTGTCATGGCAACATCACTTGAGAACCTACTTAAAATTGTTACCCAGCAAATACAAAAATTAAATTCAAAGAAAATTTCAAGAAATTAATTTTTCGTTCTCACAACGTGATGGTTTCTCACAAGGTGGATTCCCTGATTTCAGAGAGCTCAATCGTTCCATTTAAAAATGAGTCACTTTCAGTGCTCATTGGATAAATTTCGTTGACTTCCCCGTTTTTAAAGTAAAATTTGTCGTGCTCGTTCGGTTGTATCGTGCCCCCGCCGTTGTTCAAAGGAATCAGTTCCGCACCACTGCGCTGGCAAGAAACGGAAGAATTTTCTGATGAAGACCTGTTATTGAAGATATTGGAAGACAAAGATCTGTTGCTGTCGAAAACGTTTTCTGAAAGTGAACCAGCCAACTCGTCATTCGTGTATGGCAGCCTCCCATTAATGCGTGGAGAACCCTCAACGATGCCATTTAGATGTGATCCATTGCATCTATTGCGCTGAGGGGATTGTTCGGACGTTACAGAAGACTTTCCAAAGTTTCCCAGCATTGTTATTGTTGTGCTCCACCTCACCGACCCGGTTCCTGCAATTGACAGGTGATTCAAAACGCAAATCTTTTTGTCTCTCCGAATATTTGATTAAGAAGGACGTCAATGACAAAAACGTTGGCGTAGCAGCCGAGTGGTTGATTGGTTGGTTTTGAATCTTTATCCTCGGACTGACAAAGCCTTGATAGGTTATTCCTGGTAGTTTCGCATACTTGTAGAGTGATGAAAACTATAGTAGGCTTACTGCACTCGTCTCAAAAGGGAACCGGTTCGATACTACTCAAGAGCACAGGGCTGTGCCTTTTGCAGAACACTTAAAGGCATGCCTGAAGGTAGACACGAAGCGTTTCTGCGTTCACTTAATCTTCAACCACCGGGTGTTAGCATAATGTTAGCAAAATCATAACATACTACAGCTCAGCAATAAGACAACATGTTGCTTAATAGAGGCCATGCAATTGAAAGGCAGGCAACAAACATTTAAAAAGTTGTAAACTCTCTCAGATTCTTGACTTTCCCTAATCACTGACAAAGCTACTTTTTTACCTGATGGTTTTCTTGAATTACAGATATAATTGTTTGATTGACTAGCGTGAGTATGTCCTTGCTTCTTTTTCTTTTTATTCCCAGTCTTTAGCTCCGATTCCACTTTCCAAGAGACCCAGATCCGTTTGCATTCATCTTGAACCTGAAGTAAAATAATTTTAATAAAAATAATAACATTTTTTTACACTCGCCAGCAAACTTTTTCGTTCTCTCTCGTTCTAACGTCTCCAAACAAGCAATCAGTGGTAGGAAAGGCCATGGGCGTTTAGAGATACGGCCTGATTTGTTACATTCTGCAGACGCTTCAAGATTTTGATAACTGTCTCAATAAATTTTTCTAAACTAACATTTTAACATATTTTTAATGTCTTCCTCAGGTAATGATTTGAGCAACATCACTAGGCCTTGAAAAACACAGTCAGTTTGGTTCAGAAAATTTCAAACTGTTAGCGCTTGTTAACAGTTTGATTGAGCGTTTTTTAATTTATAATTTCTCATTTTTAATGCTTCCCCAAGGCCACGAAAAGTTTTTAATTTCAATCAGAGAGTAGCGATAGTCAAGATCTGCAAAGTGTGAGAAATCAGGCCCCACCTTAGGTAACTATGGAGTGGCATAGTAATCAGGGGAGTAGGCGTCAGTTTAGGCATTTAGGGGAGAGGGCGTCAGTTCAGGGCGCCGCATCACTGGGGGTGGGCGCCAAATTGACTTTAGATTCTATGTTATAATGAATGAAGTGAAGCAATAAATAATGCTGCTGGCTCTGACGTCATCAAGTCGGCAAAACGTTTTTTTGTTTCGGGTCAAACGTATGTCACTTATAGTTACAGGATCGGAAGGTCCTCTGTTCGATTCTTGTCTTAAGTTTGCTTTTTGCTTTTTTTTCAGCAGAAGACTGTTTGTAATATTTGAAGCAACTACTTGTGGAATAAACCAAGCTAGCAAATATAGCTAGTTTGTTTTTGTTATATACGTAGCTAGAATAATTCTTAAGGTTTACATAGCTACAAATAACTATATCGAAATTAAAAACATGAATTAAAATGTATAACCCTTGCCAACTGGTTTGGAACCTAGAAATATAATCTGTTACTTTTCACAACACATTGCAGTATATCTTTTTCACAAAAACATTGATAAATCAGCAATGAATAAATAATAATAAACACGAATCTGTAACTAACTCTGAGGCAAAAAATATTCTCAAGAATGGCCTGAATAACGTCCTTTGTGTTTTGTGGGCTTCAACGCAAAGTGGTTGCAAAAGTAGATTGTACTGAATTCAGGCTGCAATGCAGAGAGAGTAAATATATTAGTAAAGCGTCAGCAGCACTTTAATTCTCACCTCAGAGTTGAGAAAGCAGTAGATGACAGCAACCAATAAGCCCTGAAACAAACAAATGCACTTTTACACACATGAACTGGAAGAGTTGATGACGTGGCCTAGTGCCAAAAACATACGATTTTACATTTTTACAACAAAAGGTGCTTTCCAATTTCCAGCTTGGCCGGGTACCGAACTTGGGTCGCATAGTCAGAAGCCAGTAATTGTATCTACTAGACAACACAGCCTCGTTGAAGCAGTTAAAATCTTTTAAAATTCACAAAAATCTACTCGTTTGTCTTCAAGTGATTTAAATTGTCGTAATCGTTATTGCCATAATTATGAAAATCATAATTACATTGCATTGTCAATGAAATGTAATTCAATTAACAACATTCCTATTTACATTGCATTGTCAACTTCTTTAAATGCGTCTTAGTTAGTATTTCAACTTAAGAAGTTTTTTGTTTTTTTAAGATTTTAAGCGAAATAATTATACATGCGCTCACTGCTCACCTCAATTGACGTAAATAATACTTCAAATGCTTTTGCCACAAAAATTGCTGTTGGGTTTGTAATCTCAACATATCCCAGAAACACGGTGGCAATGTATTGGATTCCCAAGAGCGGTATAAGAGCACAAGTCGACTTGGCCAGTCTGTAGGAAATGAAGAAACGTATCGATTTTAGGTTTTTTGATTGAGGTTGTTTTCTTTTATTTGGAAAAAACCGAACTGCAAATGTCGAAAGTGTTCGACTGTTCAAGTTATCCGTAAATATGTGTAATTTAGTAGAGTTCGCTTATAGTGACACCTGAAGGTACCTACGAAAAGGTGTCGCTATAGCGAAATATCACTACAACCGACTTCCACTGTGGGCTTTATTTTATAATGCTCAATCCTGTTATATTATTGTGCCTTGCCTGCCTGTGGTACAAATAATCTCGAATTTGTTTGCCCTATCGATGTTGGTGGTCGACAAAACACATCTTATATATTTACAACTCGATTATTAATACTAGGTGATCCAGGTAATACAACGTGTTTTAACATTACCAGGCTTTAAAAATAAAGACAATTTGATTTGGAAAGTTTCAGCCAGGCTGTTTGCCGCTTACTAAAAGTTTGATTGAAATTTAATGGAACTTTCTCATCTTTTACAGCGTCTCCAGGACAACATAAGCTGTTATATTCATCGGTCAGCAAAAAAACGAGAGAAAAATCTCAATCAAATAACACCAGTTAAAAAAACCTGCAAAATGTGACAAATCCAAACGCATTTCCAAGCAGTCACAGAATAATTGATTGTAATTTATTTACTTTTTTTGTTTTATTATCTTTATCCTGCATTGCGGGAAAGCGGACTTGAGCGCTATGCATCGGTGTACGCCTCCCGACGTACACCTGACCCACGCTGCAGCCGACTGCAATGTCTGTTTCCGGTTGTCTACTCCACTTATGACTTAAATTTGGTACTACCCATAACTCGAAATCGATCACTGGGTAGAGGCAATTACCGTAAAGTTTCTTGCCCAGAGAAACAACAGCAAGTGCGGGTGGCTGGAGTCGAACATGCAGGCTCTACGTTTTCTCTCTAAGTTTTTACCTTTCCCAGACAGCAAAATCCGTCACTATTACATTGATTCTGTCGATGTTGGTGGTCGAACAACGTTGAATCAATGTAAAAATAACGGATTTTACTGTCTGGGCTTTCGTCCACACTCACCTCCATTTGTAATGATCTTTACCTTCATCCGCACGGTGGCGCTGGTTGACCTTTAACTTCGAGCCCACAACTTTAATGACCAAAATAAATACCACAAAATTCATCTACAAAAACAGAGAAAAAACGCATTGATGGATTTTGTTTAGTTCTATATTTGTGAATTGACACTTCCTCAAAGAAATTGCATTTGTTTAAAGCTTGTTTTCTAAAAAAAGTAACAAGTTTCACCATACAAGATAGAATTAGGGTTCACCCCCACCCTTTGCGCTTCTCATCTTTTTTAATGCAGCGTAATCACGAGCTAAGCCTGCAACGGCCTTAGTAATCAGGAAAACAGGTACAAACATTTCCTTGAGAAAAGCATAATTCTTACCAGAAGCGATATGATAATAGGAACTTTGATGATCAACCAGTAAGCGCTCTTCTTGTCTTCAAACCAGCAACTGAAACAACATTTAAATTAAGCATTTAAATAACAAAAATTGAATAAAACAAGAAAATGGTAAATAAAGATTTTTTTTTGATAAATATAATCTTAACTGCTAGATTTTGATTATCAAGTGGAGATAAAATATTTGCGACTCCTGACAAAAACACTATGAGGAGTCGAAAACGTTCGATATAATATGTAATTTATTTTCTGTGTGGATGTGTGTCAAACAAACACGTTAAACCTGAGTTAGGGTTGGTTGGACGTGTGCATGGTGCAGTAATTAATAATTGATATAGCTTCGGTAGAGAGTTTGTCTTGTTGAACCATAGGCATACAAAGCCGAGCAACGTTATCAAGTTTAACATCTTCAAGCTTACTACTTTTACAGAAACACAAAACTACGCAACAAATTAAATATCGAACGTTTTCGACATCACAAGATGTCTTCTTCTAACATACATACAATTTTTGTTGTCTATTTTTTATTCGTTTTTTGATTCTTATCTTGTGTTATGTTGGTCCTTTTTTACACCTCGTGTAGTCCACTGCTTCATCAAGCGGTTCAAAAGTTGGTGCGTTGTTTAGTTTAGAAAGCAGGTTTAATTTCTGGCTAAAACTTTTTCAAAAACATTTCCAAATTTTAATACACAGATGTCCCAATGACTACCATTGTAGAGGATATATGATCTACTTTTGCCACTCTTGTGCCAAAGAAAAATGGTGCTAATCATACAATGCCAATGAGTTTTATATTCTTATGACTATGTTAATGATATTATCAGCACATAAAAAAATTATTACAATTCATATAAAAAATTACAATGAATTTTGATATGTACCCGTTGTTTTCGTGTTTGTCCAGCAACTTTGCCATAGCACTGCATGCTGCTGGTAACCAGGGCAGCACTGCAAGAAGACAAAATATAACATTAAATTTATAGCTTAGAAAGTGGCTGACTTAAGCAAAGAATAAAAAATGTAAATGCAGTGAGACACAAAAGGCTTCACATTCAATTTGGGGTTACAACTAAGTTAAACTTGCAACACGTCTCTTTTTCCAAAAGTGGTTGGTTGTTAAGAAAAAAAACAACAACAACTGGGGCAGGATGTGTGTAAGGGGAGACTATAATTGGAATGTGGAAGAAGAACCATAAAAATGTTATCGTTTATTTATTATCGCTCTACAGTGCTAAGGTCTTTTAGCGACAGGGCTCACTTTTAATTTCATCACATTATTGCCCGATTTATCCTCACTGCATTATGCAAAAAAGAAATTCAGAGGGTAGACCACACTACACCTAGAAATTATAGAGCAATCTCATTCAGAAAATTACACTTTTCTACATTATAATGCTGTCTGTCGACGTTGAACTAATGTAAAAAAGTTTGATTGGCAAGCTGGGATGATTGAAAAGAGATTGAGGTAAACCTGCCTGAAGAAGGTTCAAAGCGATGGAATGTTTTCAAGTATCCGTTAGATGGTGTAGAAGGGTCGAAAATGAGACACAGAAAACCAAACAAGTTGGGGTGCTTTGGAGAAAGATTACAGGGTAGTTAATATGAACATGATTTTTCTATTTAAGTAATTTTCCAATGACTTTTTAGACAAATTTAGAGTTTTGCAAAATTTGCAGCAACTTTAGCTACTTTCACGCGTCGCAGCAACATGATTTTACAGATTTCAAAGCTAATAATAGTTTTTCTCTTTATGTAAATGTACAACATAAAATAGCAAGATAAAAAGTTGGATAAAATTAAACAAAGCATTTTTATTTGCATTGAATTGTTATAAATATTAACGGAAAAAACTTTTTAACTCGTTAATTATTTATTTTGTGTTCATTAAAATCTAACACTGCCTTCATTAAAAGCAGAAATCAAAATCCTTTAATTACTTCATTAATATTAAAACAGCTTTTTATGCAGTTTATGAAGGCCTAAGATGCGTTATTGTCAGCCTGGTCTTATCCAGCACACATCGTTACAAACTCAATGATTCTTTAATTAGCTTTAGCGTGTTGACCTTTTTTCCATTAAAGAGCTACATTTGCTGATCAAACGGTCGATACGAAACCAACCAGTGAACGACAGTAGGCCATAAAAAAAAAAGAAGTTCACAAAATATGTTTTCCAACTTTTTTAAACAAGGGGATGAGGCTTTCTTGTCTTGAAAGAGGTTTTATTTTTAATTACTCTAAACTGCTATCCACCAAGCATTTCCCTTAATGCTGTTCACCAAAAAATAAACACATCGAAATTCTACGTGCAGTATATAGATGAAGCTGTAAAATTGATGTTCTCACCCCATCCAAGTACGAGAAATCCTCTCATCAATTTCTTGCGAGTCCGGTTAGCGTTCATGGTCCGCAACAGCATGCCTAAGTATATGCCTTCCACAAGTAACCAAAAGTAATTGGCTGTTACGGAGTAGTTCAGAATGACATAATACAACCTACACCATATCTGAAATGAACAAAATTGACTAAGACAATACGTAGTTGCAACTTAAAATAATTTTGGAAGTTTGCATGTATGAAAAGTCAAGTAAGCGAAGTTATTAGACAATCAATTTAGATTAACTGGACAACAGGGCTAAGCTAAGTTGTTTCCAACTTAATTTGATTTTAGGGACAGCAACATTGACATAAAACATTATAGGGCAACCCTGTATAACAGCATTGGGCAACCCATCCAACATTATCAGGCAATCTTGCAAACACCATTGGATAACCAAGCAAACTTTTTTAACCCAGCAATAACATTGGGTAGCTTCACTAACTATATAAACAGCGTTCAATCGTCCAAGAAACCATAGCAAGGTACTTCATAAATTACTTTGAAAACTTACAGCAAACGCCGTAGTACTTTTAGTACAAACGTCGTAGTACGTAGTACTTATAAATAATTCAGTAGGTTAACTTTTCAGTAACGTATTATTTCTTTCACGGCATACTGGGCAGCAAAAGTATGTTAGTTACCAAACGAAAACTAGACTCACGTAATAACTTGTCTGATCATAGGGCCTACACCAGAGCTCTCGCCATTGTAGTAGTTGGGATAAGTCCGAAGAGTTGTACCTGCTGAACACTCTGTGAGCGAGCTGTAGGACTGTACCGTCTTCTTCTTCTTCAACGGAGTCGGAAACTGTGACAACAAATCGTAGAAAAAATTGCTTAAAGTAAGAGTCAGTATGGAGTGACATTAACAATAGAAGATGCTGAAACAATGGTATTGTACAGTATTGTCCAAATATGGCGGTGTGGATGCCATCTATATAAGTGATCTCAAGTCAACAAGAGTGGCCTAGAGCTCAAGATCTACTGTAGTTACGTGTATTTGCGGTTAACGAACAAGGATTAGCTCCACTTCACGTTGTACAGTTTGCGACAAGTCACTTTAAATACGATAAATTACATGTGTAATAAGTAAATGGGGTTTTATCAAGTGCATCGGTGTGACATGTAACACGCTATCAAGCTTTCACAAGCTCTCAAAAGCAACCGATTAAGGACATCGATTTTTGAGCCTCTTTGATAGCAAAAATTGTTAAATCGTAAGAGATTTGAAATTCGATTGCAAAAACACTTATCAGTTCATTAGGCAGCACAACAACGTCATACTGAAGTGAAACAAGATAGGGCGATGGAAAAGTAGGTGGAAAAATCTCTTTGCTTCAATTTGATGGAGAAACTCATTGTCTTCAAAATGTTTAAAATCAGAGGTTGGTGACTTTTTGATAGTGCGAAGTCAAAAATGAAGATTACAATGTCTTCATTAACCCGACCACAGGTAGCAAAAGTTGCCGTTTCAACATCATTTCAACGTCGAGCCGTATTAAAACTATGTAGAAGCGGCAGCTTTTGCTGGCCGGGACAATTTTAAAAAAAGCTATTCATATCATTTAATGATAAATTTGCTTTAAAACTCGAAATTGGAAGACAAAGAGTGGCGAGTTCGACGTGTGTATTGTCAGTACAATTTCGCCACTAAAGGCAGACGCAATCTATTAGCCTAGCCTGTACAACCAATGATGGACAACAGAGCAATTGGTTTGGATAACATTATTCAAACGATGAGCTAATTCAAATGTTTTCAGCGCAGGTTTGTACCTTCGTCCACAAGATGATCAAGATAGACCATCAGATGTGGTTGAATCACCTGAATAGGCTCAAAATTCCGCCGAAAACGTTTGAATTTGTTCTAGTGTTAGTTTTATCGTTCGTTTTAATTGTTTAAAAACATTATTCAGCTCAAACGCTGTATGGTTTATCTTCTGTTTTTTTTGATACAACAAAATCACTTCTGTAAGCTATACAGGGTCATCAATAATTAATTAACGTTACAACTTCAAGCAACTGCGTTTAACAAATGGTAGACAATTTTTGAGTAATCAACATATAATATTATGGTCAAATAAATAAATATTGTAAAAACAAGTTTTACTCAATGTGTCCGCCATTTGCGTCGATAAAATGTCAGAGACGCTTCGGAAAAGGACCTGCAAGAGTCATGAATAATTCTTTGAGGTATTTTGGTACATTCTTTTTTCAGATTAGCCTTCAGCGCTTCCTAACTTTGGTGGTGTTAAATCGAAACCTTGCTCTCTAGGTAAGACCAGATCCCAAAGTCTAGGGAGTTCATGTCTGGGGATGAAAGAGGCCATTCTTCCTTGGAAATGAAGAACAGTACATTGGCTGAAAGCCAGTTTTGCATTCTTTCAGCTCCATGTGAAGGAGCAGAATCTTGTTGGAATGACCAATTACGTTTTTTAAGTGTTTCTTTGCCCAAGACAACAATGAACCCTCAAGAATACCATTTCGGTAGCTTTCTTGGTTCAGTTTCACTTCTTGGTCCACAAAAATCAATGGACCCCTTCCTGATTCGTTGACTGTGGGGCTGTGGGCCCACACCATCACTGATGCCGCCCCTTGCCTCCGAGTGACTACCCGGGGTTCCACCTCACCATCTCTTGACTAAACACGATCATTCTGACTGTTAAAATGATGGACATCAAATTTCTTCTCATCGCTGAACACAAGGTTTGGCAGCGTGCCTCCTTCAAAGTGTGAGAGCAGAACTCTGGCTTTGGAGAGACGTTTCTCATTGGTATTGCCATTTAGCAACTGTTTCTTCATGTGTTTGAATGGGCTCATCTTCAAATCCTTCTTGAGAACTGTGTACATGTTTCCATAGGCCACATTCGTCTCCTTTGCCAGTTTTTGAATTGGATCTCTTGGGATTTCTTCGTACCTTTTCTCTGGTTGCTTTTATCAATTTTGAAGTTCTGGCGTTTCGAGGGCAACCTTGGCCAGGTTGATTTTGACATTTCCAGTTTCTTTGTGCCTTTTGAGAGTTCTCCAGACCAATGTTCTGTTAATTTTTAAGTCCTTGCAAATATATCACTCCTTGACTTGCCCGATTTGAAGAGCTCTACAATAGCTATTCATTTATTCAAATTTTCATTTATGGCCTATAAAATTTAAGCCTAAAAAATATAAAATCGAGATATATTCAATTTATTAACATTATTAGGCAAAATATTGATGTTAAATACAGTTGTTTGAAGTTGTAAAGTTAATTATTGATGACCCTGTAATAGTCTGTAAAAACATAACATAGCAAGAAGACTACCTTGGAAAGCAGCAACATGCAGTATCCAGAGTAAGCCCCTGAGCATGAAAGCCGCCATTAGATTCATGTGAATGTAGGTACGCGTGCAGTGAAGTCGTCTGTGAGGAAACAAATGAATTTGTTGAACCGACAAGCAGACACATATCTTTGTACTCTCTTTTTTTCATCAGTCATGGCTTGTTTCTAGATGTGGACTAAAAACGAAAACTCTTGCATTTAAAAAACAAAACAAATAAACTTTGCGGCTCTGATCACTGTGACGTATACAGGCCATCACGTGGTTTCATATAAGGCAGGGCTACTCAACTGGCGGACCGCGGTCCAAATCCGGACCTTCTGGGTGTTGAAGGTGGACCTCGGGTTTCTGGAAGAGTAACCTAATTGCCACATTTTAGGGCCTCTTTAAACAGATTTCCATTAGGGAAAAGCAATGTTTTGTGATTATCCAAGGAGCTGGAGGCTTCACCCTCAGACCCCCCAAGCTTTGCCGTCTTCTCTGATGTGCGATCCACACAGCTACACTACAAAGAGACACAATACGTTTTTTCCTTTTTTATTTCTTTGTTTGTGTCAGACAAAAATCCAAGTCGTGTTACATACTACTTGAAAAGTGTTTCCGTGCTCGTAGGCTATTAGTTGTTTAATTTTCGTGGTTGCATGTGAAATATTCACCGGACCGCAAAAATATTCAACTTGTCAAAATGGACCTTTGCTAACATTAGTTGAGTAGCCCTGATATACGGTTTTGAGGATTTTCTTCAGTGATATTCACATGAATGAGGAATGCCTTACAGATGCAAAGGTCAAAGCAATCACCTTTTTATAGCTTATAAAAGCTTAAATGCAATACGACCGCTTCAAAGTATAAAAGCATGATTAGTTGTTTTTTGATATGCATAAAATCGATTCCACTTCGGTTTGACAGATAACATTTTTAATTCTTTTCGACATATAAGGACTTTTCAAGGTTGGTTGGGGTTTTGAAACTTTTAAACATTTTTTAGAAAATTTTTATTTTCTAATTCAATCAGTTTGTGTTTTAGATTAAAAACTTGTCAGTTAAAAAGCGGTGGCCAAGTAGTTTTATTGATCAAAACTAGACACAGTTTTCTTGTGCGTAGGACGTGTATACGAATATAATTTATTTCAAACACTTTGTTCCCCAAGATCACGTGGCCTACCCTATTTGTGACGCCTTGAATTTGATTTTTGAATCAAATTACGAATGCGCGTGAGACAAACTGTGATTAAAATACCCTACGTTGCATAAAAGCTAAAAGGACAATTCCACAATCACAACAACGTGCAAAACTTCAGAAAGCTTCTGCAAACTAAGTTCGCGCTTGATAAAGTCTAAAACATAATTTGTTTATCATTGATCTGCTTTGTCGAGTGTTTCCTTTTGTGAAAAACTTTGGTGCGTTTCATGAAACGAGATCAGTGTTACTCACAACCATCTTATTATTGCCATTTTAGTTAATGCCGAGTTTGATGTATCGCACCTACAAAAGAAAGCACCATTTTGGGGAAAAATTGCTTTTATCTTCTAATTATACTCCACTCCGATACCTCAGCTAGGTAAGATCCCGACTCTTCGTTCAAACCCCGACAGTGGTTCAAAGCCTCTACAAGTATGCGAAACTGCCGCAGGAGTAAGCTCTCAAAGAAGCTTTCCCAGTCCGAAGATAAAGCTTCCCACACTCAAACTATCAATTCCCTCTTTCTACTTTCCTTCTCCGACAACCAAAACTTGTTTTTCCTGACTTGCAATCAACTTAGTCCGAATCTTTAAGTCAACCTTCATAAACTTAAATCAATATGATCTCAGCTGATACTGGACTCACTTTGTGAAGGAGAGAAGTGTCAGAGCAATCACCAATGATGTCAGCGACATTGCGTGTCCGACAGTCACAAAGTGCCCCAGCATGGCGTACCGCATCCCCTCATTTTGAAACTGTGAAATAGTTAGTGAAGATTAACCAAATGGGCTTCTTGGTTAAATAGGGGTGTAGTAGAGTGACATATTTTATTTACTTAATAAGATTGCTACAACAAAGGCTTTATAAAACATTGCTAAACAAAAATATAAAGTTAGCGCCTAAACTCTTTACAACCCTCACAACACAACTGAAAAGTGGACAAAGAGAAATGTGAACAAGAGCTTCGTGAACCACGCCAGAAGCCAACACGTCGACTGTGCACAGAGTACGCAAGATCAACTGAACACAACCGAACAGAAGAGAGAATCAAGAGTTTTACAACATAGGGTATGCGAGCGTAGAAACGGCGTTTTTCGGTTGGAAATAAGTTTCGATTAATTTTAGGCTTTTCATCATAGACGACACCATATATCGTGCGAATAGCATCCCAGATAACTTGCTGATGTATCACTCAGTCAATAAGAAATGCTGTAGGCTTTTTGAGGAAGCTCCCCGCCTAGCTAGCTATCAAATGTAAAGATATTCCCTCTACATTTCGTTCCCTGGTTTGTGACATGTGTGATGCGCTTAGTTTATAACGTACAAAAAACACTGAAAATCGAACAATTTCAGGCCTACATGTCAGTAGTACCTTTAATCATTGAGGTTATAGCTTAGAGTCTTTAGACTACCTAATAGCTTTATCCGAATAACACATGTTGTATTAAGTCACTCTTCCATCAAAAAATCTATGTTTTTGTTGTAAGACGGCATGAACCAACAAGATACAAAACAAATAAAAATATTTCGTTCATGCTACTACACTTTCCAATTTTTAGCAAAAGAATAGATCGTAAAAGCGTTTAATAAGATGTTTTCCACACTATCGCTTTTAATCGCTGCGTATTTCTTGATGCTTATAGTCAGTTAGCTAGTTATCTTCAAGATGTTGAAATTTATTGCATTTTTATAAATATTTTCAGATTTCTGATGAGGGCTTAAGTTAAGTCGGAACGATCGACTGTTGAAAAATGTAAAATATATGATATTGTTATAATGCTCAACTCTGTTGTATTGTTGTGTCTCGTCTGTCTTTAATAAGAATTATGCAATTAAGAACAATAAATTAGTCAAACTTGTCAACCTCAGGGTTAGCAAGAACATCTTCATACGATGGATAGTCTGACGAGTTCATGTAACCGCTTGGCAGGTCGTAGTAGGATGAATTAGAATACATTTCTAGGTCTGTCTTTTCTTTGGTCGTCCCCAGGTTTCCGAAATAGTCGTTAAACTTTGCGTATCTGTTCCAATCCCCGGTGGTTGCGTTGCAATGCAATTCAATATTGCAAACTTCCTTATCGGGTATGTCTGGAAGAATATTAAAAAGAAGTTTTGGCTTTTCATTGGAAATGAAGATAAGTGTAAGAAAAAGAGGAGCTATGCCTTTCAACAAGTTTTGCGTTGGCCCGTGATCGTGATATAAAGAAAGATTTGTGTTGCTCTGCAAGTAGCAAAAATATCATTAACTTCACATCAAGTTTGACTTGGATAGTTGAAATTTAGAAATTGCAATTTAATAGAAAAATCAATTAGAAAATATCTTGTTAATATGCTTTGGAGAATCTAGCCATTTTGTTTCAAGATATTCACTGTTAATAAAGACTTTCAGCTGAAAACAAAAAACAACTGTCTGCAGTTACTAATGTTTCACAACCGTTTCTAATGTTTCTGGTCAAAATTCATGCCAAGTTACCTTCATTTTTGTTGCATGTAGTTCCGTGTCTTGGGAAAATTAATGACTTTTTATACGCTTACTTGAAAAATTTGTGGTTTGTAATATTGACTGTTCTGAAATTGTTGTGGACACAAGATACACAATAAAAACAAATGTCTTGAAGTTAAAAGCCGACCGGTCTTTTGTCCTAGATAGTGTTGAAGCCCGTGTTTGACTAACTAGAGTTGTTACGTAACGATTATGCAATGTGACATTGTTGTTGCTTCTGAAGTTCACCCTTGAGAAATAGCCAAAAACCCAAAAATTATCACTTAGACAGCAAAATTACAACTCTACCTGTTAGCAAAAGGCAACTTTACACTTTCATTCGGAATACAAACTAAACTGGCTAGCCCAGGGCTGGGCAAACTTTTTGTACTGAGGGCCACATTTGAAAAAATGTTGCAGCCGGGGGGCCGCACACTCTCATTACAAAGTAGGAAAATTTACCCGGTGTGTAAATAAACGCATATTCATATTAAACACAATTTTTGTATTTCACACTCAGTTACGTTTAAAGCTGTGCAATCATCATCACAAAAGTTAATGAGACTTGTGCAACTGTTCACAGTTTTTCACAATCTTCTGCAAATTGGGAGCAAGTTTGCTGGTAGATATTCTCATAACACCATGCAAGTTGGTGTCTGTCAGCAAAGACCTGTTCTTCGACTTGTTTATTTTTAAACAAGAAAATGCTTGTTCGCATATGTATGTGGATCCAAACAGTGTCAAAAACTTAGCAGCAAAGGTTTTAAGTTTGGAAACAAATCGTCAGACCATGACTTGTAAAAGTCAGGCAGTGAATCTGACTTAACTTCTCTTTCAAGTCATTATTTGCTTGCAAGTCCAGCAGTTCCAGCTGTAAATCCTCAGGAGCCGAATAAACTTCTGTAGTGAATGGAGAGCTGAGCATATTAAACTGCGGTTCCAGGTTCTTTAAAGGCATACTAAATGAAAATTTCAAACGGGAATTAAGCATTAAAATGAGTAAACTGAACATTCAAGAATACATTTCAAAAAAAATTACCGAAAAAAATTTGTTTTTAATGGCGCTGGTAAGGCCCAAAATCCAATGTTTCATTTATTTCAAAATGACCAAAAAGTGCAAACACTGCTCGAGAATACGTCACTAAAGACAGCAATAACAAAAGCCACGTTACCACATCTGATGTTTTAAGCAAACTGTCTGATGTTGTGATGTTGAAATGTGTTGTTTTGATGTACATTCATACATACATACTAATAGCCTACAGTCAAATCGCCGCAGTAACAATTATTGCGAGATCAGCTGATTGCTATAGTCTTTAGTGACGTAACTGTACAGTCGCACGCTTCGCTGCTCAGGCCAAATCTCGTTTTGAAAGCTCTGACAAAAGCACGCGCGCAATGGTGGTCAGACCGCAATGGGGCAAAATTTTATTGAAAATCGTTTTATGGTAGCATGTTAAACACAAAGAACGTGGAAAATCGCAAAGTCAGGTTTTTCCTTTAGTATCCCTTTAAGTCTTGGAACCTTCTGTCGAATTCGATAGCCAAGGTATCCAACTGAACTTTATACTTTGCTGCAAGTTAACCAGAAATGTTTGCTTCTTGCAGCAAAGGAAAGTGACAAAACCTGTTGTTGCCAGCTTGTCTGAGGAACAATGACAGCTTCATTTGGAATGATTTAACGTGGACGTACATCTCGTGTGCAAATAAACCATTGCCCTGAAGTTTTACATTCAATTCGTTCAACTTTTCCATGATATCAATGGCAAACCTAAAGTCCAACCTCCACTCTTCATCAACTATGTTGGTACTAAAATCACATTGAATGCTTGTGTGTGTTTACGCACTCAAACTGACGTGTGTGTGTTTACGCACTGAAAGTGAAGAGAAAAACACCTCGTAAAGGGAATAATAGTTTGTCATGTAACCTGTTTAATTAAAACAATAAGTGATGAGTTTCTGCAAGTGCCGGCGGGCCGCATAAAATGGTCCGTAGTTTGCCCACCCCTGGGCTAGCCTACTAAAAATGTTTTATTCATAAAAATTACTGTACAATATAGATCCACATACCATACTCCTTGTAGTTGACTTCCGGACACAGCAGTTGGGTTGTTGTGTTCCATGGTGCTGTGGGCCAGCACCCTTCCACCGACCATCGAACTGAACAGGACTCTAAACACAATTTTTAGAAACAGAGGTTAATTGTTAAGCAACCCAACATCAATGCTCCGTAAGATAGTACCTGGTGTAGTAAAACGTGTTTGAGAATTGTGCAAAAACTAGAAAATGAAACGATAACTTGAGTTTTCTTGATCGTCATGATAATCCAAAGCAACTTTAAAAACCCAGATAATCATGAGATAAATCACCACACTGCATCGTTGTTATGTGGACACAGTGCATCAATTCGTAACGTTTTGGTTGGTGATGTTTTTTTTTACATCCATAGTTTCATTGCACGAGCGCTCGGTTAGTTGGTTAACTTTTTGTATCAACTTTTAAAACACAAAAACCTTCATCTTAAGAATTGTACGGATCCTACAGTATATGCTACAAGTCGTGTTTGATGGATAAATGTAGTCCTAATACTTTTCTAACATAACTTCAGAACTTCTAGTAGTTCCTTCTTTCTCACAAGTTTATACAAACTATAAAGCATTCTCCCTCTGTTATCTGTGCATCACATAAAATAATAAACCTGTAACTAAGCATGAAGCTACTCAAAAAGATATCACTCAAACATGCCCAATATTGCTGAAAAAATGCGTTTTTTTGTAATGTGATTTTATAGATAATATACAGTAGCACGCTTTTATGCAAGCGAATTTCATGCAAAATTGTTGAACATTGAAAACGGGCAAGGAGATTGACTTCTTTGCCTTCCCGCCCTCTTCATCTAAAATTTAAAGCTTCCGCAATGGGGCGTAAGGCTAGACACGATAAAAAGACAATGAGCTTGACAAAAGCGACAACACCAGTCATTGGCTGGTCGACGTGTATTAACCTACAGATAAAGAAATAGTATTACAAAATTAATAGATGATAATATGTTTCATTTTCGTAAGAATGAATCCTTTAACCTTGGCTATAGACCTACAACTACATCTACTTTACATTAAAACTCTGGTATTATCTACTCACACTTCATTAGTCACAAGATTCAGTTTTAAATTACTCTGTCCTGTGCAGACTACTGTACTGTATACTGTAATGGAAATTTGATGAAGAAGATGTCAAATTATTGATTAGTTCGTGAAGGATCTTCCGCATAAACCTTTCCACTATTCTTTCTGTATTTTGTTTTTCTTCATGTGTTTTCATGTGTTTGTAATGTGTAATGTCATTTTTTTAATCAAAAAGATTATATATTGTATAAAAGTGTAGAAGAGCTTTTAATGGTTGTGTCTTTGGCGAGAAACTGAAGCGCATTCTAGAAAGTGGACAGAAAGAATAACTTCCTTGCCTTTCTATCCACTTGGTAGTAAATCACCGGGCATTAATATTAAGCTATGTCGGATGTACTAAAAGCAACTATAAGATGTTTACTAAAAATCTAATGACAAGTTTGTTTCTTTTCAAATGCGTAAAATTTGTGTTTCATAAGGCGATGATCAGATGGAAAAAACCGCGCTGCCGTTGAGTGTCGAACCCATTACCCCTCACAACATCAACCGACACAATTCAGGGACACCAGTCGAGTGATTTCCAAGTTTTTGTAGTAGCGGAATTTTTTCAAATAACTTTTAGGGCTATGGACCCGTAAACTTTTTAGAGTGTACTTTAGCGAAACATTCTCACAAATATTACTAAATATGTACATTTTAACACATTTTTCCCATAAAACAAAGACATTCACGGACTCTTTCGAGATCCATAGACCTAAAGTTTAGGGACCACCGTAGTAGCAGAAGCAATGAGAGCCGTTTCTTTAAAAAACCGTCTCACAAAGCAAAATTCCAGACGACAAAATCGTTCATTTTTACGTCGATTTAACGTCTGCAGACGTTGAATTAACGTAAGAATGACAGATTTTAATGTCTGGGACGATATGAGACGGCTTCAGGTAACATGCAACATTCCTACCAGCAACGTTGCCATTTTTACGTAGCTTCAACTTTTGACGATATTGAGACAATGGCAACCCCTTGCAGATTGGGATCCAAGACAGCAAACTTGTCTTTTTTACATTGATTCAATGTTTGCAGACGTTGCTGGCTTGGGATAGTTGATGCTTCTGAAAGCAATCCGCTGGTTACACAACTTCTCAAACCACTGCTTGTATACGTTTTATCAACGTAATCTGATTCACCATGTTTTGAAACGTTACATTTCCACTTTGCTGTAAATAGTTTCAGCTATTTATAGAGTGCGGAAAGTTTGTTTTAAGATTATAAAAATTTATAAGAGATCTTTGAAGATATATTGTTGAATACATACTCGCCGTGTTGGCATAGTGGTCGAAGATTTTGAATGAAATTGTCCTGATAAATTTAGAACCGGTAAATGAGGCTACAAACACAGCCATTTGTGCGTTGGTTAACCAATGTAAATGAGAATGACTTTACAACTTGGTAACATGCCGCCAATATTGGTCTACAGAATGCTAAAAGAGTTACATAACACTTTTACTCAAAATTTTAACCGGCAACTACTCCAAATGGGAAAATTTATAACAATATCTAAGCCAAAATTTTGCATTTGTGTTATAGTTTGACCCATGTTTGACCTACTACTTCTAAAAGAGAATTTTCAGTGGCAGAAAGTGTCCAGCCAGATAACCTTCTTTTCCCACATTCTTCATTGACTGTAAACGAATTAATCCTGTTCATGTTTTTAAAGATTGACAAATAATTGAACTAGGGATTTATATTCAGAGAAGTTATGGCATGTGATTGTACTACAACTTTGTACAACATGCATAAATGAACATTTAACCAATCGCAGGCTATAAATAACTTGGCACACTTGCAATCTCAATTGTTTCCGTAAGATAATTAACTCCTGATAACGCCTCAGACGACAAAATCCGTCATTTTTACATTAATTCAACGTCTGCAGACGTTGAATCAATGTAAAAATGAAGGTTTGCTGTCTGGGATGTTTCCAAAGCACAGGGTTAAACATTGGTCAATGTGTTCAAAATATCTGGTGACACCAAAGTGGGTTACTTTTCTTTTGTTTCATCGTTGTTTGACGTTGTAATAACGGCTTGCTAATGGGAATACTTGTTTGTGTTGGCCAGAGCTAAACAATGAGCTACAATGCATCAAATATTTTGCAAGTAATTTCCAAATAATGATATTGGGCTACTAACTGTAATAGATAAGCACAATTATCTTTTGCAGACAACAAACCTTATGAAATGCAATCCAGTCTAGAAAAGCACGAAATCAATATTTTTTCGAACATGACTACAAAGAAGTTTGCTAGAAAGGTCAAGATAGTTTCTGTTTCATAAATGGATTCTGTACATCACAAAGTTGCCATGTTTAGTGTTTCAGAAAATAGTTTTGAAAAATGCAGTTGTTTTAAAAATAGCAAACAATTGGTGGCATAGATTTTTAACAAACCCTCTTTCAACAACGCAATTTTGCTTGATTATTCTGCCCTTAAAAACATCACTATCACACAGCAACTAACATTTCGAAACGCGTCATTAGCCTTTAATGCAAACGCTCACTGGTTCAAACAAAGGTGGTGTTGTTATTGGCTTAAATGTTATTTGAATCAGTTTTTGTTTTGTTTAGCGTTGATAATACAAAGCCGCTCAAGGTGTAGAAGCTGTCAAAGCAAATATATTTAAAGATCTTTGACAAGATTTGTTAAAACAGGGGTCGGCAACTTTTTTGACATCATGGGCAGCTTTGAGGCAAGCATTATTTTGCTGACCGGCCATCAAACAAACACGTATGTTTGATACATACACAGTCGCATATATATTGCAACTCATTCAGCCACCGCAACACTGATAGCCCTTGCTTGGTTTGCAGCAATAAGCTGATCCCACCTCACCAAGGCATAATGACATTCAATGTCTCAATGTCACCCGCAGCCGCAATGTGTTTGCCATGCCCAGTCTACTGTACTTCGTAATTTTGTCTGGTTCGCCGTTGTTTTGTTGTTTTTGAAGGTTACTTTATGAAATTCTTGTATTTTGGTTGAGCACAGTGGCGTAGCCAAGGTCGGGGGTTACAAACCCCTCTTTTGGCACGCGTGTGACGTCATGATATTGAGAATGATGCTTTCAGTCTAAAAAAAAAAAATTGCCTAATTTTAAACAAAATTGCATTAAAAGAGCGAGTTATGCCAATACCAAACATTCAAACATCTCAGCCAGGAATTAGCAACAAGAAAACATAGAGACTTAGCTTTATTTCCGAAAAATGCCGAAGAAAGCATGATCTTATCCTTTTGCTATGCTACCGGACAGCACCATTTTACAGGAATATTCGTACCCACATTTTTGTTGAAAATGCTCTCAGAATGCACCAAATTCAAAGTAATTTTTCAAAATTTTCTGGGGGAGGCCCCCCAGACCCCCCGCCGCTGGGTGGTCAAACCCCCCCTTTTCAAATTCCTGGCTACGCTACTGGTTGAGCATTTCCCGCAACAAACGTTTGCTGATTATTAAAAATAAAATTTATATTTTAGCACTAGCCCGATTAAAAAAAAAATTTGCAAGTCTTGTAGAAATTTTTGCTTTGGTTTTGCCAGGCCAGGTAACAAATTTCTCACGGCCCGGTGATTGCCGACCCCTGTGTTAAAACACTATTTCTTTATCGGATTCCTACGATTTTGTCACAGTTTGTACCAACTCTAGGCTGTTTTTGAAGACTGGGATAACCAGCCCGCTATTACAAGTATGTTTTCATGTCTTTAGCTTAAATTTTGGATTAATTTTTTCCTACACCTGGCACAAAAGTTACAAGTGTCATTCAAAGATTGTGTCGAAGTCACTCGGCCACGAATGTAATTCTAGGTGTTCGTGTAACCACTTTTCTTTTCTGGCTTATTGATAATAATTGGATCATTGTATCAAGGAAATATCAAGACCACTTTTCTATTCATAAAAACATCCTTTTACGTTAAATGAATGCCTCATAACGACGTTGGGAAATGTAAAAACTCACAAAAGCCAAACTGTTCAAAATATCGATGAACTTTCACCTAAAACCGTAGCGAGAATTCAGAACTTTCAAGCTGCCAAGCACATTTTCTAAGCAATTGAAAACTTTACTTCAACTTTAAGCTTATGGTTGCCACAAAGGGCTCATGATTCTAACATTAAAATGATCATTGCTTGCATGTAGTTCATCGCCAGGTGATTTCTTAAGTCGGTTTTAGTTAAGGTAAGTTTTGTTTCACGAAATAAAATATTTACAGGCAATTGCAAATGCTGGGTCGGACAAAGGTCTCGGCAATAAAAAAAAATAAAAGATAATTTCTGTTAAAATTTAACTGTTACTTTTTTAAAGAGTTCCTTTCTATCGCTTTTCAGCTATATAAAGGTTTGTAACCGATTGAGCCTGAAACTGAGACCTTTTAATTCAGGTTCCATATGAAAAATTACATTATTTTTAACATAAAAGATTTTGTCTCGTCAAATGCTCGAAACAAAATCAAAACACTGACTAATAAAACTTTTCTGTTTTTGTAAACCAACCCAGCAAATTGTCCACTTCAAGCGGTTGACTGTCTCGTATCAATCCTGTTACTCAACGCAACAAGCAGTTTACCAGCCTCATTTTTTAATCATAAATTGATTTCGTTATCACAGCATCCTCAGTATGATCATGTCATGAGCAAAAATAATAATAAAATTCTTCAAAGATTTCAAGTTTAGGTATTGTATGAAGCTGGTAAACTGTTTTTTGCGTAAACAAAGCTTATACAAAATCAAAAGACGAGAGAATTTCAGAATGCAGAGAGCGCACTGAAATTTAAAATGGGTGGTCGTAAAAACCTGACAAATAATTGCTTCAAATTATTTTTTTGTTAAAGATTTCGTTTCATTTCGATTAAAAAAGGAAAAACTTGTTTGGGAATTAGTGGGCAAGATAATTGTAATTTCGTTTGGCCATAAGAAACTTAGGAATCATTGTTTAAGATCGAAGCAGTTAAACTACAACTACAAACTACAACATTACAATGTCAGAATGAGGTATCCACGCTGTTTAATGAAGCGATTCTCATACGCGCAATGTTTAGTAAGACATGGTGCAAATAAAATAAAGAAAATCCAATGAGATTGAAAAAAGAAGAGAATTTAGACATTACGCAGTACAGAAACGCAAAAAGCACCTCGAATTTAAGGTAGAGATGAAGACGTAGAGACAACCTTTTTTTAACTATAAAAGGTTTGTGTCAAGTCCTTTTTAAAAAAAATTTGCTTTCTATTGAAAATAATGTATTTGCAATCATGACAACAAAATTTGAATTTTAACTAACAATTGAGCAAGCGTAATTTTTCGAAAAATGCTTTGTTATAATACAACTAAGAAACGCCTCAAGACAATTTTTAAACATGTCATTGGTTGGCCATCAGAGATTCTAAACACGAACTTACAATTCACTTTAGGACAGTTTTGCTCGTTTTTGCCTGAAATTTTTAAGCATTTACAACGCGTCTATGCAAATTAGGCCTCCACAACTTAACTTGATCGCCAAATAACAGCAAAATTCAAGAGAAATTATCTAATATTCGCATATCTTGAAGTTTGTATTCAAAGAAGCCATGCCATTGTGATCACACAATTCGAGTTGTGTCACATCACAGAAACTATGGATCAATTGTTACTGCGTGTGCGCCAGAGCATGAGCTTTCAGGCATGTTTAAAACTTTTTAGCAGAAAATTGTTTAAGTAGATTTGAACTTTGCAGTGCAACAACTTGACACTAAATTTTCCACACATGACTAGACTCTTCCAATAAATCTACTAAGAATCCGTTGCATAACCTACTAGTAAACTGGTTGCCCTATCTCGTTAGTATTGCGATGGCAAAACGTCTCTTAGATAAATAACCTTAGCAATGGGTTACTTTATACTTTTAAATTCAAAACCTATTACATTTGTAGCGCCACACTATCCATGTACAACAGTTGTGCTTTTTTTTTCAAAGAATTTTATGTAGTTCTAAGAGTTATTCAATGAATTCCACAGCTTAGAAGTACTAACATATACTTCTATCAATATAGTTATTATTCACTTAAAAACCTCAACAGCTTACTTCACCTTTATCGGAATCATCACAACGTTCCTATTCAAATAAAATGAATATCTATAGATTGTGTATGAATAAGAACTTATTGCAGATCCCAATACAGATGAAACAACCTGTTGAGGTGGTTCGGTAAATAATGGCTACATTTGTATAACTCCCTCTGCTTGGCTATTTTGCTTGGCATTGAGCACTTTTGATTGTTTAACATATACTTCTATAGATTGCTTTGAAAAGTCGTACGCTATTTCGAAGATTCTCGAAGGTTGACCTTCACAGTTAAGTATACAGCATTAACATTGCACAAAGAAATCTTACACAAACATAACGCATTGTTTTCTTAACAGTTGTTTTAATAAGAACTTTATCCATACAAGAGATAGAACAACAAATTTGTCATTTTTATAACTTCAACTCTGACCTTCGGTTTAAGAGTTGATCATAAAAGGTTAAACAGAAACTCCACAATACTGTATCTACTACTCCAATGGCATTAGTCTTAGTCGTATTTTACGCTGAATTAAATTCAACAGAGCTTTGATGAAAAAAGTGTCATCCTGTATTAATCACGCTTGAGGCCTGACCCGAGCACAATGTCAGATTCAAAGTTTTGTGATTGAAAAATAATAAAGGTGCATTCCCAAACAGCATAATCAGTCATTTTTACATAGATTCAACGTCTGCAGATTTTCGCGATCTTTATTAATGCAAAACCTTTTCGATAGATCGCGACAAGGTGGTGTTAATCGATGTGATGCGTCAACTGCAGCTCTTTTTTCCAGCCAGCAAATCAGCTCCCTTTTACATTGATTCAATGTCTGCAGACGTTGAATCAATGTAAAAAGAGGCTGGTTTGCCGGCTGGGTTACTCGCAGTTCCGCGCAAGGACAAGGACCTCACATTGAATGACCATAACTTTTATAACAAGTCGCGTTTGAAGTGACTCGAAAGATTGATTTTATCAGATATAAAAGATGAATGAATAAATATGGGGTTTTATTACTGCTCAGGCATGCTACTAACGTCAAGAAAAGAGCATGAAAACTAACCCAGACAGCAAAATCGGACATTTTTGCATTGATTCAACGTCTGCAGACGTTGAATCAATGTAAAAATGACGGATTTTGCTATCTGGGTAAAGCTCACGGTGAAATGTACCGCTGAAACCCATTACATGTCAGCAACAAGATAATTGCTAACATCAGCTTTAAAATAATGTAGTCGACAAAATAGTTCATCTTGAAAAAATAAATAGATTTCAAGCTTTCTTCGATAAGTTTTGAACTGCAGAGTTTAGCGAATGACAACGTTATTTTAATGAACACTGACGCAATTTTAAAGTTTTCAAAATTCCAACAGGAAGTGAAGTTTACAGTTATAACTAATGGGAGTGGACCATAGACCATAAATTACTACAATTAAATTTATCAACATAAAAATCAAATAGTGGTCTAAAAAGTTTGTCCATCCCTTCGGATTAAAACCACTTATCGAGCTATTTCGGTCAAAAAACACCGAAAATCTGATTTTGGATCATAAAGAAACACATTGGAAGTTTTTACCAGTTGTCTGGCTAAAATTTGTATTTTCTATTTCAAAATCTGATGTAGTACGGGATTTGTGCATAGCCTACAACTGAAACAGGTTAATGGGTTAAGATGGCGCAAGTGGAAGTTTTGTAAAACTTTTCTTTTTATTAATGACTTCCTTTGACAGTTTCGTGCGCTTGACTCGTGATTTTGTAGCTGGTTTTCAAAGTATAGCCTACTCGACTGCTAACACTCCAAAAGTACCGTTCTATAAAAGCATCACTGAAACTGCAGAATATTGTAAGAACTGCGTCTGTTACCAAGTCAGATCAAATCATTGATTAACTGCGGTTTAAACAAAAAGTTAAACCACCCCACACCACCAGACAGAAAAATCCATCTTTTTACATTGATTCAACGTCTGCAGACGTTGAATCAATGTACTGTAAAAATGACGGATTTTGCGGTCTGGGATATGCCATAGGTTTCGCGACACACCTAAAATGTTTTTTAAAATTAGCGTGGTATAATGAGGTTTATATCCACAACATAAAAGCTGTGAAGGTCACCTGCCAACAGCAAAAGCATGACAGATTGACAACACGAATGTGAATAAGAACGTGTTTCTATATAACACTCTTTTCATTGCGTTGATTTCAACACTTGCAAAATTGATGATATGATATAAGGCATTAGTTTGGAAATATTTGGTAAAGGAAACTAATTCGCTGTCCACCTGTTGCAGATTATATTCCAAACCAAAACGTTCTTGCAGTCCATATTGTTGTTGACTACATGAGTTTGCAACTGTATGTTTAACTCCTTTTACAAATGTTTTATCCCTTGGATTAAACTTTCTTAGGTCGAAGGAGCTTAGTCTACAAAACATTGAAGCAAATGAATGCACAGAAATCATGTAATAAGATTTCAACAGTGATTCCACACTTTCCCGTGGGAATGATTTCAAACAAAACATAGGTTATACTGTACATATAAGTCGACTGTACATCGCATACCAATCTAATCACATGGATCAGCTGCATGACCGAATAGTAGGAATTTTTTCCTGATAATCGTAAAGATCACGGTTCGAATCCCACAGCGAGCAAAGGTCTGCCTTCGCAAGACCTTTAGTGATACGCGTGAAAGAAAAAGCTAAAATTGGCTTTTTTACCTTTTTGTCCACATACCGTATATTACTTTGATTAACAGTTTGCATGCAACAAAAATCTAATACTAAAGTTATTATAATACGTTTAGCACCAGAGCTGCGTGTCTTGGATGATGAAACAAAACGACTGGCTGCTCGCTAGTAGCCTTCCAGCTTAGTCCGGGAACATCGTAAATCTGGGGTGGTAAAAGGATAAATCCTTGGCCCCAGAGGCTCACACGACGACGATGAAGCACTTGAGCTTATTGATATAGGCTATGGTAATATGTAAAGTGATGTTGAAAACAGCACTTTTTGAAAATTCCAGCACTTAATTATTTTTTAAAAATATGCATTCTCAATCTTTCTTTTTTAGCACTACACGCCCGAATGAACACAGCAGCAACACACAAGTGGCTCGTTGATGTCCAAAGTGAGCGGTTTTGTCTTACCTGGTCCAATCTTTGATGCTACTGCTGCTGAATCTTCGTTTTTGAAGCAATTAATGGCAAGATTCAACACATGACACAAGTCTCTGCTCAGAGTCACCGTGTCAAGCTGAAAAAAAAAACACATTTAAATCAGCACTATCGCCATACATGACCAGATTGACCACACTATATGGTTGCACGATGTTCTAGCTAGAACCTAGTAGATCGGCAACGAGCATGTTTTGTTTTGTGATAGAGGATGCCCGGAACAAAAACATTTTAAACTATATCGTTTCATTTTGGCGAAAAAAAAGTTGTAAGTTACTCATCAAAAAAAATTTTTTTGTTGGGAGAACGAGACACAGAAACAAAGCCCACAATACAATAAAACAAACGAGGAACTGCCAGTTACTGTGGTATACGAACCAAGCTGGCAAAATCCGTCCTTTTTACATTGATTAAATGTCTGAATCAATCTAAAAAAAAGTTGTTTTCGAAAAATCTTTCCGTTTAAAACTGTTAAAAATTTAAATGTAAAACTGCATTGAAAACTGGGTTTAAATGGAATACGCAAACTGCCATAATCAGATACTCGACCCACATGACGTTTGAAAAATGTATTGAGCATCTGTGGATCTATGGAGAATATAAACACTCGTTTTTTTTTGCTGGCGGAAACCACCTACGTTGTAAACGCATGCATCAGCAGCCAATCAAAAATAGTTTAAAAGATGTTATCTTGTTATCAAAACAAATAACTCTGAAATTAAGAATCAAGTCAAATTCACAAGACTTTCAACCATAGTTAGATCAATCACTCAATTTTCAGTTCAATTTACGTTACAATTACACCATCAAAATTTTTTATTACATTAAAATTGCACTGCTTTGAAATTTTCTAATTACGATTACAATTTTACTTGCTTTCAAATGTAATTAATCGCACGTTTCGATTGCAAAAATTAAATGTTTCAACATTTGTCTTCATCAATTGTTTTTTACAGTTTGATTTTGTCAAACACAAGTAGAAATGCATTTGATAAAGATTCGGTTGCAATGTAGAAGGCCCTTTTGATACTAGCGCTCAACAAAAGTACCGATATCATGCGCGCAAATTATCAAATGTAAATGTAATTTGAACAAAAATTTTTTTGAAAATACAATTACACAATGACAGAAAGTCTCAATAACAATTGCATGGAAATGTGTAATTAATTATATTCCATTACAATTATTGTAATTAATCCAACTCTGGTTTCAACCTGACTTGAAAAACGATGACAGGACGAGCATATTTGTTTAGTTCCGATAACAAAACAATGGTTAGTTACATTGATTTAACATCTGCAGATGTTGAATCACGATAAAAAACGATTGTTTTACTGTCTAGATTGTGTGGTGTTGAGTGGACTGAAAGGTTGCCACATGTGGGAATTTTGGATGTTTGCAGAAAAGTGGAACATTCCTTCAGAAATTGTGGAATTTTTACAGAGAAAGTGATTTTTCGAACCTGTTGTCTTGCGGTTAATGTTTGATCACAATTATGACGCTTTTGTTAATTACGTTAACAGACATCAACGGTGAATATGAAAAGTGTGCAGGGATATGCAAACGTGTTTAAATCATTTAAGGAACAGTATTTTTTTAAGTGACAAACTAAGGTACTTCCCCTAAACCATTTCGATTTTTCCGTTACGAAAGAATTCGCAAAAGATTTACCAGCCATGTCGGCTTCTAAGAAGATACAGTTCTTAGCCACTGAAAACAGCATACATTGCGATGCTGAAAAGCCCACTTATCGCGAGCTGCAATTAGTTGGATACTGTGGCGGAACAATAGTGCCATATAATTTTATATTTAATTTTGGTAAAGAGGTTATTTCTTGAATCATACACAAATACAACCTAGCGGCCATACGGCATTTAACAGAATAGAATAACAGAAAAAATCTATAAATTACGAACGTTTTCGGCCATACTCATGTTAGCCCTTATCAAGTAACAAAATGACTGATACTGTATATAAATTTAGAAAAACATAACTGATCTACATACACCGAATCGAAAATAGAAATGCACAAGAATAAACCGGCAAAGCCAGGCATTTTGTATTTGTTGTAAAAAAGTCTAAGACGAAAAAGATAATTCTAACTGCAATAAGCGACATACTCGCATGCTAATGCAAGGAGAAAGGTGGCAAAACCCTTCGGGATTTAAATACCAAGAACATAAGTTTTATTTGAAGTCCATTGTGACTAGAACGCTATGTTACAGATACGACGCAACAGATAGTAAGACACAACGAAAGACTATATACAATCATCGAGTCAGCTTCTCTCAGCTATCTCACTTTCTCAGCGATCTACCCAGCAAATCAGTTTTCCTTTACGCTTATTCAACGTATGTAGACATCGAATCAGTGTAAAAATGGTGATTTGCTATCTGAGATAACGTGGGACTCTCCCATCGCAACTAAGTGTCTTATCAGAAAACAGACTTGTTTTCTGCAGCGGTGTCGAACCGACGCCGTCTCGGACGTCGCGCAAATGTTCTCACCACATGGGCAGACAGCCAACAAAGTTATTTGAATAGTGCGGCGCATGTTTGTAGCTGCGCAAAGCGACAGATGTCTTTAAATTGCAATAAAGAGCAAAAGTATGAATTTAGTGAAACCGTAGCTTATAATACGTCAAATGAAGTATTTATATTGCTTTAAATGTATAAATAGCGCGAGCATGTTTACACAGAACATTGAAATTTTAATTATTAATGCCAATTAGGCAATAATTTCAAGATCCAAATACACAAAGGCATGCCATACATTGTTTACACACCACCGAAAATGCGGCTGTATGTTTTTCAAGATGTATCATGTTATAAAACGGGTTAAATTTCTGTAAGCGTTGAGTTAAAGTCTATCACGTCACCACTTACGTGACGATTAAAATGGTGCAAGTTTGCGCCCCTACTGCGTTGATGCGTTGATGAAATATAATACGTTTATGCCAGAACAACCAGTTTATGAATTTGCTAAGCTGTCAGCTATTCGAAAGAAGTTGTTTACAGTAAAATTGAAACATATGTCGCTAATTTACAGATAACTGTTAAACTAACTTGGCCTCCATGTTCAATTTCGCCTCTGTGTGTTTTAATTAAAAACCGTTGGTAAAACTTCCTGTTATACAGTAACACATTGACCTGACAAAGGAAAAATTCCTGACTTACAACACAAACAAATTAACAACAAACGTTAAAATAGAGACAATAATCAAGATCATCATCACAGCCCAATAGTATCATCATTACCATGTTTGCTTTAACAAGAAACTTAAAGTAGAACCTAAAATTCTTTGTGTCGATTTACACTGTTACAACAATATACATTACAACAAATAACGGCAGACACCGGTATATATATGTACTTAATGGCATAAAACTATTTTTAGACACAGTGTTTAATAAATTTCCGATTGAGCCATAGAAAGTGACTTGACAAAATCTTTACTTTACTATGTGTTTAGTAGTACGAGTGTACTCAAGAGATGGGTCATTCAGTCGTATTTTTTCCTAACAAAGTACTTTGGATGGTATTTTGATCTCTTGTGAAGCGTATCACTCCTATTTACAACTGGCAAAACCAAGCTATCAACTTTCAGAAAGTAATTGCTTCAAGAGATATACTTTTTCGCGACACACCCACGGAATGACCACACTTCAACCAATAAAAAATAGATGCAAAGAGCATGATTGCTTCAAGAAGAATAGCCACATAAATTGCTGCTGCTCATCATTCTTTTGAAAGAATGTTCCATAACAATTGTCTTATTGCATCTTTAGATATGTGGAACTAAGTAATATTGCATGGTTAGCTTTATACCCCGACAGCAAATCAGTTGTTTTTTACATTGTAAAAGTAAAAAGCAAAAAAAGACTGATTTACTGTCTGGGTATTTACACAAAAATCCAACCAATGCCTTTTATTCTGAATTAATTCAACAATTCATTTGATGAATAGAAAATAAAAGTAGTAACATACTGGTTGTTTTACCACTTCACTGACGTTTCTCGCACCAATGACAATCCTCAGAGAGGATAATGTACATGTACATTTCGTTGGCCAATCAAAACAAAGCGCATGAAAACTTGCACACGTAGAAAGTTTTTTAAAACATAGAGTAACTTTTCCAAAGAAATACAAAGTAGAATAAAAAGTGTTCAATTCAGTGCTTGAAACTTTTTTAGAAGTAGACACAAATCGCAAACGAACAGCTTAAGGAAATATTAAAAGAACATCGTTAGTATCACATTGAACTATGCACGTACAGTAGGTAACAAAGCTTAGCAACTGTACAGTAACAACAAACAAAACGTAACATTATTAATATCATAAATAATTGATTGCGAGACTTAGAAAATCAACAGCGAAATCCAGTAGGCCTACCCTGTTTTTGATACCTTTAGGTTTCTTCGCACTTAAAGGAGATCAAATTTAATAAAGTCGTATTTTGTTGCGAACACATTTGTTTCCATCAAATTGATCTTCTTTTACGTAGTAGTTTTTCATTAATATATTTTCAAACATGTACTCTTATCATAATTTTTCTCGCAGTTGTATAACTTGTCTTTTGCTGGCAACGCAGTTTTTGTTTGGAAACCCTGCTTTAGCGAATCATCCTGTTTTCAAAAGATATCATAAAACAAATTTTGCGGCTGTGTCTTGAAACAAGCCAAGCATTAGCCTACAGTTACCAATTATTTCGTAACGGAGAAGTTTGAAACAATTATGATGGAAAGTTATTGTTCAATATTTTGGTGCCTCTCCAACACAAAAATGATTCAGAAATAATGAAATGTGGGTGTACAGAGAAGCAGTCCACCAAACAAACACGGGTTTTTGGTGAGACTGGACAACGACTCTTTTGCGAATCAAAGACCATGCAAAAAGACAGTTAATTATGCAGAGTCGCTCATGTTCAGAAGGCGTTGTTCCTCAGACAGCAAAATCCGTCATTTTTACATTGATTTAACGTCTGCAGGCTGTAAAAATGACGGATTTTCCTGTCTAGGATCGCTCTTAGGCTTCAATAGTAGAATCTAATCACAACATTATAAATTTTGTGTGTGTCAATTAAAACTCAGCAATCATAATAATGCCCCAAAATTAACTGGATGGAGGACATTCTAGTAAAACATATCAGCGGTTAAACGTAGCGTGAGATTTCACCAAGAATTTAATCAAAAAACAGAATGCGCTCTTTCTTGTAATAGTTTAACATATTTTCATCCCGAAGATCGTTTTTAAATTTAAAATGCCAGTGATTTAGTATTGCTTGATTAAATGTCAACAAACCAAAGTAAAAACCATTATTCAGCTAGTGAAATCCGCTCTTTTTGCATTGATTCATTGTCTGCAGACGTTGAATCAATGTAAAAAGGAGAGATTTACTAAGCTAAGACAACACTCACCTGATCATAAGTTCCCTGTGTAAACCGGTTCATTAGCTCTCTGGCTGACAACATGGTAAAGGTGCGTTTATACTTTTTCTAACTTTAGTATCTTTGTTGGAAGTTTATACTGCTACTAACATGACAGAAAGCTGTAAACTATTAGATCTTAAATCTGCTAAAAACAAAAATTATATATTTGTACAAAACCAAAAACCCTCAATGTGCCATGCGCAATCATTTAGATTTCACAAATTGCTCTTTAATTTTCATTGCTAAATCTATTAAACTTATATTGACATCAAATATGAAAATGTTTTTGGCCTAATGTTGCAATGTGACAAGCTGGCTAAGTTTCTCAAGCAATAGTTGCAACTATTTGCAGTGAGGATGCACATTTTCATGGTGCGCCGAACGTCAGTGATACAATGAAAGCAACTTGAAGGTTTCTGCTTTCACTTTCGCATTCATCAGATGAACGTTGCAACTATTGCTAGAAAAGTTAATAATTCTGATAAAGATCCTAACTTTTCAGTATTTATGCTAAATAAGCCTGGCACTGCGTTTTTACATCTACGTCTAAAATCATGCTCTTGCTGCGCTATTGAAAATCAAGCTGGTATTTAAATTTAATAACAGATTTTAATATGATTTTTTAACTACTATAACTAGTTTGGTTAAGTGACCATGTGTGAATTATCCATATCCAGAGGACACAGAGGAGTTGTATAGTACTTACTACAAGTGGTTAGGCTACATACTGTAACTCACTCATCAGTTTAGCTGAGATAGTTTGTACTTAATTTCCACATAGGAAAGTGTTCATCTGATGTTGCAGCGGCATTGTTGATAATTAGATCAAAGCTTTACATTAGAGCTTACAAAGTGTTCAAATCAAATTTAACACAACTTGGAATAACAATTTCAATCAAAACACAACCATCTCTCAGTCTAAAGAGCGCGGTTTTAAGCAATTTAATGTACTTTAGAGATAATTGAAAAATACCATTTCGTTAATCTAATTCAACTAATGCTTTTTAAGAGCTCCATTGATGTTCACATTCACAAATTACATTAACAGCTGAGAAACATTTTCCACGCTTTGTAGTAAGCAACTTAATGTCTCACATAAAATCACTAGCCTACTTTGCAAGTGCACTGATGATTTCGCTTGAGAAGTCTTCGTTTCTCTATGTCGCCAATAAATTATATGTTTTTACGCAAAGCACTCGGTCAAACAAGAGATGATCACTGCTAGCTTAATATTATATTTGTGGAGCCTATAAGTAGTTTGTCACAAAAGGAGACTTTCTTTCACTGCTCTTTCACATATCCAACCTTCCCTTGTGATTAAGTTACCTTTGAATATCGGCTCAGTGCTTTCAACAGTCTAATACGGGACAACAGATAAAATGAGTCTTTAGATGGCTTCAACCGAGACACAACATATCTATATTTGGTTGTGTTTGCGTATTCGCAAATGCAACCACCACGTAAAAATTGTGCAAACTTTGTGAAAGATTTAGTACAAGTTATAAAAATATTTGTTTTGTCAATAAGGCATAAAAAGGTCAAGACATAGAACTACACAATATGCTGTTTATCATCCAATTCAGTTACTACTCACTAGAAATCTTAACAGCTTGTTTCACCTAAAGATTATCAAAAGGTACTAATTCAAATGCAAATTAATGTAATTTGCTCTGCTTGGCTTTTTTGCTTGGTATTGAGCACTTTTTATAGTATTAATAGCATTTATTGTTCAATATACTGTAGGCTATATATATTTTTAAAGCTAAAAATCTTCAAATATCGCTGTAGTAACTCTGCATTTTTCAAATGTTGCTCTCATGACTCTGTCTCTGATGTTATCTGCAATGTACAACAAGTATCATAAAATAGCGCAATAAAAATAAATAGTTTCAGTACTGAAGCTGTTTGCATAAGCGTTTCAATTAATTGTTTTTCAAAACACGAATTTTGTTTTTGCTACAAGTATTGTATCATTAGTTTTACGTAAATATAAACCTTTGTTGAGACTTGCAACATAGTTTTTTCTGTTTGATCTACATGCATTCTTGGAAGAGACGACAAAAATGTATCTCACTCTGGACAGTAGTCAATTCGTATACTCTAGGCCAGAACTAAAAGAAAGCGAGACTTGAGGTATTGAGTGGAAAAAAAATGTTGCCTTTTTCGTCCAAGTTCACTGCAAAGAGTCCGTAGGGGATTTCAAGGGTTATTTGTTCGGTCTGTGCACCGCGTTGTGGCCGTATATCATTGTCACCTATGGTGGTGAACTGTGACGATCATATTTACCTCAAAACAAAAAACATGATCATAAGCAGAACTTTTATTTGCGTGACCAAATGCAGAAAGAAAAATTGAGATAATTACGTCGATTGAACGTTCAATAACAAAGTATCAATAGAAAACTATCACATTCTATTTGAGAGCGCAAACCCAGAAAGAATTTTTTGCATTACGTTTACATAAGGTAACTTTAAAATGGTATCACCCAGGAAGTCTAACGCACTTCATTAATTCAGCAATAGGACAGGCGGTGGTTGTCTGCATTGTGAAAGCCATCTTTGAACCCGTGTGCCATTAACTGACACGCTGTGTAGCCTACTTCCGTATATGACAATCCGTCGCCATTTAGCCAACAAATCTTTATCTAAATATAGAACGAGACTGTTCCTCGACCATCGGATGTTAAAACCTTCTCGTGTTGAGCTGGTGATTGTAGTAAGGAATATCTACACCTTGCCATTATCAAACCTACAGTATATCAAAAAGTTCTAAACAATAAATACTATCGACACTAGCCTACCAAAAAGACAACAAAATCGCATCTCTTAACCAAATATGAAAACAATTGACAGCGTTACATTATGTTCGTACCTACAAGTTGTTACCTTACATCCACGTGAAATTAATTGAATATTGTTATTTAATTAATTTCACGTGCACTCACAGACCCCTGCAACCTTATCACGGATCCCAAGAGGGCCGTGGACCCCCGGTTGGGAACCACTGCTCTAGACAATAAATACAATCAACACTACAAAAAGAGTGCTCTATACCAAACAGAAAAGTCAAGCAGAGCAAATTATAGCAACTATAATTTGTTACTAATTTCTTAAAAGTCTTAACAGCATGTTTCGCTCTTACTGAGATCCTCAAACAGGTTTTATTCCCATAAAATTAGAAATAGCATTCTATCTGAATAAAAACCTTCTGAGAATCTCAATTTGCTCAAATGATTCTATATTAGCCTAATCAAGTTATATATAAATGTAATGATAGATGGTATTAGTACCAGGAAAAAAAAAGTTTAGTGGAAACTGAAATCCAACAGGATAGCCTGGTTCACCTAAGTATTTTCAGAATAATTCCATTCAAGGTGGAAGTGGGTTTTTTGGGAGCATCGAATAAGCGCATAGCCACCAACGCAGATCTTATTAGAGAATCAAACGAAACAGAGCAAGACAAGGAATCGAACTGAAAACCTTCGTTTTGAAGTGCCATATGTTGTCATTGTATTACGAACCTTCAGTTTGTATTAATTCGATACCTGAAAACTTTAAAGCACCAGCAAAGTAACTGGAGTATTTCGCAAAGTAACTTGAATTTTATGGGCTGTAAATTTGTTAACGTAGGCACCGAGTGTGCAAACTTTGAGTGACTCATTTCTTTTGACATGGAAAGGACAGTGACGTACTTCGTGCGTTGTTATGACAACATTGTGCAATTTCTCCAATCGCTTTTCTTCACAACAACTTTATAATTTTTTTTGCAAAAAATGGGACAAGTAGAAGAAATTACCTACCGGTCAAGGTAAAATGGAAACCCAAACAATCTATACAAGTAAAAAACTTTTGAAGTGAATTGCTATCGAGCACTGCCGCTGCCTAATGAACATCAACTAAACAGCCATTACTTTTATGTTAATTGTATGTAAGTAGGCTAAGTGTTTTATTGACAAAAACAATTCATATTTCATCATTTGTACGTTAAAAGATTATTTTAAGTAGGATCATGTTTTGCCTGCTGCACTGATGCTTGCTGCTACACTCTGCAGTTTGCAGACGTTGAATCAATGTAAAAATGACGGATTTTGCTGTCTGGGTATTGTGGTTTAACAACAAAATCGCCTTCTACGAGATCAGTGTCAAAAACTTCCTTCTCATTCTGAGGCACATGATCTTGTTGACAGCAGCATAGACATGGTTGACACGTTTCTGATGGCGCATGTAAATTTCAAGGGGATTTCTTGTGTGATTGACACCAGGAATAATGGCAATTTTTTTTCAGCTATTTTAGAGTCTTTGTCGGTTTTATGCTGAAAATAAACGCCAGAGAAAATTGTTTCGAAAACAAAATATAAAACCATTAAAGTTTTACTTTTCCTTGACATTTAACTTGAAAAACGATTAAGAATCTTCAATTCCGACTAAGTGCATTCACACTGCATTAAACAAATATTTTAATCACCTCACACACAGTCAGGTGAAGTGTTCGGAAGTTGAGATACCACAGAAATAAGAAGGATGTCTTTCCGACAGAGAGGTCAAACGTCATAATCATGATTGATTGAAATAATGATCTGTTGTTTGGGAAGCAGGCCAGGTCAAACATCGATTAGTTATGATTAGGGCTATTTTTATTTTGACCTAAAAAATATTTTTTTGACTTTATTTTTATCAAATTTTGACTTCATTTTGACCTAACGAAATTGCTTATTTGTAGAGGGCACAATTCTTCCTTGAATTGATAGCAGTTACCCAAACATAATATTGTGTCGATTTCAGACCCAAACATAATATTTTATCGAAAATTCAAGGTGTTTTATGGAATATAAAAAGTGCGTCGTGTTTTTTGGCGATAGGAAAATCTCGACAAATCTGTCTAACTTTTGCTGAAGACGATTTAGCTTGCTTAGGCATTTTTGTATTGCAGAATGTCAGTAGGCTCTTTCTGAAATCCAAACTGTTGATCTTCGAAAAGACTACATTTGTGAAGAGGAAATGTTTTATAAAAATTATTTAAATATGTAACAATGAATAAACAAGGGACAATTTGCGATAAAAGTTACTGCTGATCCAAGTTGGCATTGGAACATACTTCCTGCTTTTATGGGTTAATATAGTTTAATTGTGTCGCAGTTCCTGATTTACAATGCTTCCATGAGGATTTTGACAAAAATTACTCAAGAAACACAAAAAGTTTTTTAAAAGCCATAATTTGACAAATTTTGACTTTATTGTGAATTTTGACTTTATTTTGAACTATAAACTTCTTAAAAACAGTCCCCTAGTTGCTGAAAACAACTTTATTCTTCGATTCGTGGATAAACGAGGTCCTTAAAAAATTTTGACTTTATTGACTTTTGCGGGAGCTAGTTATGATGAAATAGAATTCAGTGTTTGAGAAGTCACAACGGCTGCATCAAAGTACATGCAGTAGCATTGACAGGAAGGCCCAGAGGGTACTTTCGGTAAATTCTCCCGGATGGGGATGATTTTAGGGGCCCGTAATCATTCAAGTGGCCAAGGAAATTGAAGAAACCACTTCGTATCCGTTGGATATGTTGCATTTTCTTAAAAGTGTCTGAATTTGGGACCTGAGTCTCAAGTTACCCTCTCAACGGCCCTAAGTACTTCAATGCCCTCTGCTGCTTCTCTACATACTGTAGCTGCACTGAAGCTGTTTTCCTTGCAAAGCGCTGACAGCAAATATCTAGCAGCTTAATGAAACAAGTGCAACAATCCTAGACCGCAATGTTGCTACAATATCTCCATCTGCATGAAAAAATGGACAACACTGCTTTTTTCTCCTGCATTTTTTTCTTTTTCTTTATGTTTCTGTTTTTTACGTTCAACAAGCTCAAAATCCAATAGGTAACAAATAAAAAAAAATGTCAAAGTCCATGCATTTTTATCAAGTGCGACTCAAGCAGATGTAAACAGTGATGTACGCGCATACAAAAATATTGACGCCGTCAGCGTAAACGCAAACGTTCGAAAAACCATACGCCGTATGCGTCAACGTAACTTGTAAAAAAAGTTGGCGGCGTCAGCGCATACACTAGCGTAAACTCATTTTGTTTGCGAGGTGCCAAACATTCACAAGGTAAAACCACTCGAAACAAACAAGTTTTATTTTGAATTTTCACGAAGAAACATCTGAAAGTGTTCATCTGACATTTTGCTGCGTTTTGGTTTCAATATGTCTTTGCCCATTGAAAACATTCTTTCAACTTTTTCAAAATTTGGAAAGTTTGATAAAAAAAAAATGCAAACAACAACTAAGACATTAAAAAGTATGCGTTGACGCTATGCGCTAAAAAACCGCAAAAACTTTAAGGCGTAGCCTCAAGCGCAAACTATCCAAAAAAATGTGGCCTCGAGCGTTAGCGCAAACAAAAAGTCTACGCCGCAAGTCTGCGGCGTAGAATTTTCGGCGTATACATACATCTCTGGACGTAAACCATACTGATATAAGCAATTTCTAAATTTTGTTTGAAACAGCTCATAAACTCTTTTCAAACACTCTCAACAGATAAAAGTTCACATCTGCAGTTGCAAGTAATTCGAAAAATTATGCGACATAAGTTCAATTCTCGGTGAGAGCGATTAAGCTACGTTGGCTCGTTCCTAATCAGCAGTATTTGCAAGGGGAGTGATTTGGGAGTATTCGCAAAGGAACCGGGCCCAAAATATCCTCTCAACGGCCCAGAAAAATACTGTACAACGAATCAATGATGTCTATCTTTCCTACGCTTTAAAACTCTCTTTGAAGATAAGTCTCTAGTTACTATCAATAGCAGCTCCCCCATGTTAAATTACAGCACAAAGGTCAAGAAAAAGGAAGAGCTTAACTTCAAAAAGATGAAATCTATTTTTATTCGTTTCCAACTAATCCAAAAAAATGCATCCGTCTCAGAAGTACTCACATAACTAAGTACAGACATGTGGTACCTGAGGGATTTACTCCGATAAAATATCATGAAAGTAGGTAAATGATACTTTTATTTTGAAATATGATATGCTCAATTTCATGTTGTGATTGATCATACCTTATTGAAGGCTTAAACATAACATCAAAACATGTTAAGAATTTTTTTCAGGATTAACATGTTTTATGTTTCGTATCATAGTTCAAAGGTCTTTATCAAAAACAAGCTGTGAGAACATTGCGAATCATTTCGATGTGTTTCATTGTTCCATAATTTTAATGTAATAGAAGCTTAAACAGACTTAAAAAGTAACTTTCATGACAAACGTTCTGAGATACCAAAGGCTGCATTTTGTTATATGTTTCAATTTTCAGCAGACAAAATTTCGAAGTTTGCTATGTTATTTTTTTCACGTTCCTACGCTGTTCCTGGTTAATATTTTATCTTTTTTGAGAAGCAATTTTCAATAAAAAGCATTTTATTTTGACATTCGCAAGAGAAACCATAAAAGAATTATTCACCAAAAAAATCACATCAACTTTTGTCACATTGCAATGGATCTTACTTGACAAAATATACACCACATCAATAACACTTGGAGACCTGGGTTTGAATCTAGCTTTAGGCAAGTTGATGGTGTTTAGCTTTTATCAAAGAAAAATGCTACAAAAGACTATATTTTCACTGAAAGGTAAAATATGTATGTTTAAAATTTTTTCAAGACTCCAACCCACCAAACTACTGTCCAGTGAAGTTGAAAATTAACCTTATAACTGCTCGCTCGGGAAGTTATTAACATCTTAAGTCAAGCGCGTAACTTGCTTCCGAACGAGGAGCAATTCGTGATCTCCAGACGACTTTCAAAAGAGGCTTTGTAGTATAATAATATTGCCGATAACTCCATTTGGAAAAAGCAATCCCGTTTCAAGTGGTCATGATAGTATTTGGTAGTCTGTGACCCTTGAGTAAAGCAGACATCTGAATGACACGGACATAAATCAGTCTTTTTCCTAATGCTTTAATGACAGTGTAAGTAAGCTTTCTTCTATTTTTAATACTTATTTGATGGAAAATGTCTAAAATAAATCACCGTTTAAAGAAAAGCTCCCATTAAGTTGTATAAGTTACAGAAAGAATTTGAAAAATGTTGCACGGTAAATATCTGCACAATAGTCAGATAATTCCAAATATGACCCCGAAAATGTATCGAAGTTATTTTAAAATTCGAGTAATGATAAACGTTCATAAGTTGATTTTGAAAGGCGAAATATTTAGTCGTAGTTTGCAGGAACCACTAAAAAGAATAAAATCAGCAATACTTGCTGCCACCTTGTTTAGTAAATAACAACCAAAAACTTTAAACAAGTTAACAACTGACAGGTGATTCAGCATCTTCAAGAAACTTATTGTTGTTATGGAAAAAGTGGACTTTTCTATTTTTTGCATCAAACTTTATAGAAAATCTAGCAAGGAATTTTACCTAAATATTATACAATACTTGACAATATCATTTCCCAAATAGTTAAAGCAGCATTTTTCATCAATAAGCTAATAACAAGCAACAAGTTAATTCAAGGTAAAAACTATCGATCATCCACCAGATCATGCACGATCGCATGTGGTGCTGAAACGTCCGAAACATAAAACCGAAAATCGGATTATTTCAATACCTGTCATCTTTGGACTGTCACACAAATATGTTTTCTATTTTCCAATCGATTTAGTGGATAGATGTCATTAGCTATCCAAGAGTAGGAAAAAAAATGACAGACGCGGCATTGAAAATTAAAATATTGAGATTATTGCTTGCCAAAGCTTTTTACGGAACTGCTGTAATTATATAAACGACAAATGTACTAATTTACGTATAGATGTTATTGTTATGATTGATATAATATTGGCAATTAAAAGCTGAAATGACGACATAATATGTGTGCAAATGAACAAAAAAAATTAAAAAATTTGTGACTAATAAATTAAGAAGTAATTTAATAATGACTTGAGCAGTGCGAAGCAAAAACGACCTAGTTTTTACGTTGAAATCAAATAAATTCACATCAACCCAATAACAAAAAAAAAAAAAAACATATAACAAAATAAACAACAGAATTTGCCGGCACGTAACTAAAATCTGCAGCAATCAAATAAATTTAAATAAATGTCAGAGTTGCAGTTTTTCTCATGCATGTGCATATCTGCAGCTTTGTGCAATTTACATCTATCAAGAAGATGAGGAAACTACTGACATTAGAGATAAATAAACTTGGAGATAAATTAAAAAACTGTTAAACTTGATCACGTTACTCGGCTTCGTATGCCTATGGTTCAATAAATTAAAAAGATGCAAATCCGCTCATCGAAATTTGACACTTTATTTAGACAACTTTGACCACGACCACCAACACGCAGTATTATTTCCAATTTAATTTTACAGGATATTGGCAAAACTTGAAAGGTTCGAGAACAGCAAGTAATAGCAACAGCCGGATAATGATTAATCTGATGATTGTGGCATAAGACTGGCCATTAGCGTCAATTTAGTGATATGAAAACTCCTAAGAACATTAATTTTTTCAAGCAAAGAAAATTCCTTCCAACTCCGGCTATTTATACACAAGAAGTTTAACAACGAATAATTCTTCACTCTATTTATAAAGTTTGGACTTTAAACAACTTTTATGTTCCGTTTTATACTTATCCAATATTTAAGTTCTAAAAACACTTCAAGATAAGTTTAAATATTCTCGATAATACCTATAGCACCTGCTTTCCCACAACAATACCGCACGTTGAAGGGCGCAGCAGGTGATGATTGATTTCGTGCGGTAATTGATGATCTCATAATCCTCTTCACGACAAACTTATTTTTCACGCTCTTTCATTGCACCCACTCACCCACTCGCTCTTTCATTGCATTCACTCGCTTTGAATGAGGATTGCATTAGCTAGTGACTTTTTAACTTCAGTATCTCCATTTACGGAACTATAACTTCTTGCTAACCTCTATAAGTATTATTTTTCACTTGCATACCAGTAGGCTATACGAAAAAGGAATTATCTGCAAATGTCTTTGTAAAAAGTACCGTCGTTTCTTGGCTGAAATTGAACCAAAGTTCTTTTATCAGTCAGTTTCACGATCTATTGCTTTCACACTTGCGCTATCCAGTGGTAAGTAGAAGGAAACGCCCTTTTTTTGGCCAATACAAATAAACTTTTCTTATCTATTTCATACCATCACAGCAATGTGAAGTCCTCTTTCATTTCGGTATGTGCTCGGTCATTGAAACGTCAGATTTCCAATTCTTCATTATAAAATGTTTAAATTGCTGCTAAAATTATTTATGCTCTTCGCCTGGTGTAGATAGATCACGAACATGGAGATAGCAACTTACATAAACTGATAAAATGATTGAGGAGGTTTAAAAAGCAACGCAGCAATTCAGTGATAACAATTTCTCTCAAATACACATTTTTATTACCACAGCAGCAACAATGCCATTGAAACCAATGCATCTATTATTGGTTAGATGTTCTGCGCAGCTAAGAAATCAAGTTTTTCAATTTCAAACATAGTCGTGACAAACACAATACTTTTTTACTAGCTAAAGAAACCGTAAATCAACTTTTACCCTGGTTACCAAGTTCATCTTGTACTTTAATTACAAAGTCTAAAATCAATCAAATTGCGATAACAAATAAGTTATATTGTCTTCTGGACAACAAGTACAACAAATATCAATGTTATGATAATAATAATAGTACCATAACTATAATACAATTAACAGCATATAAGTACTAAGTAATGTAAATAATATACAAAATATATTTATATAATAGTATGTAAATTATAATATAACATAACCACGACCTAAAAAGTTAGCCCTACTACTCATAATATACCGTATTCCAGATAACAACACTTTTTTGTTCATCGGTCGTTTCGTGTTTCTTAATTCCTCATTCAAGTTAAATTTACTACGATACAACAATAAAACATAAAACTTTTTTATAGCTTGCATAGAAAACAATATTTTACCACCTGACGTAACCTGCACGTCAGGAGAATATCTCACAACTTCTAGTAATGTTTCAAAGTTTTTAACATTTGTAGCCTCGTCACTGATTTTCTAACTAGCCTACTGTATGCAGGGCCGGATTTAGCTGATGGGGGGCCCGGGGTACTTTTAGATCGGGGGGCCTCCCTGCAAAAAAATTTTTCGCGTCTACGGCGCGAAAAACTGCCTCTGCGTCTACAGTAGCATCAATCCAGCACTGCACAGCATTTTGCAGAAACTTCAAAGGCTGAAAGGAAGAAAAAAATAACACATAACACAACATTTTTTCCTCGTAGGAGGGCCCTTCAAAAGTCGGGGGGCCCGAGGCACCTGCCCCCTCTGCCCCCCCTAAATCCGGGCCTGGCTGTATGAAAATTAGTTTTTTGCGTCTCACAAAACTTCTTACTACTATCTCTGCTAAACGCTATCGACACTGGGATCATATCAAAACAAATTCTGTTTATAAAAAAAAAATGCTACCTCGATGAGAAATGTTGTAGATTTAAATTCTCCCGAGCGAGAGAATTCAAAGATCTCAAACAAAGTTCTTGCAAAGATGTGGCTGTGTTTGATCAGTTGCAATCAAACGTTCCCTTGCTTTTTCTGATTCTGATCATTCATTGGCTTGGACAACGCACCAAGACCGATCAACATTGAAACTGTCTGCTGTGCGTTTGTTGTTTTACCAATAAACATTTGAAAACTTCTCTTATTCTTTTTTCTACGTTTTCTAAATTTTTAAATTTTTCTAAATTGTTGCCACCGTGCCAAACTTCTAACTATTCTGTTTCTGTCTCAAACACGTCATAACGCTCGCGTTTTATCGCTTCTACCTTTTTCTTGACGTCTGCTACGTTTGACATAATTTGTTCTTGGTTGTGATGGTCAGAAATAATCATAAAAAAAAAAACTGAACTGAACTTTGTCTGCTGCTCAATTTTTAGAAATAAATATTAATTGAAACATTTCCCTTTGCAAAAGTTGCTCTACTGCGAGCATGTCCTAACGAGTCTGCGATGCAAAAATTAAGTTGCAAAATAGCTTTTTGTCTATCGGCGTGTGCAAAAATTCACAGTATACCTCCAATTGAAAAATTACACTTCCAAGTAATTGACAGAACATCAGCTAAAATAAGTAATTGACAAAAAAGGTAACGACAAAATAATAATCAGCAACTAGCTTGACAAAATTGATTTAATGTTTCTCTTTAAATCATACTTGCCCACTATTGAGAGGTCACGAGATGGCTGTCTCTTCTGAAAGAAGAATTTAAACAAAAATTCTAACTTTAATCTTGAATTTTCATAATTATGGTGCAAGCCTTCTTGATTTTTGTACTACCATGTAATTAGAACATCAATATTTCACAAAAGTCAACAAATGCTGCAGAAATTAAACCTTAACCCTTTCAGTAGCTCGCTACACTTTAATAGCAGGTGTTTTAATATTGTTTTTAATGTCTGACAATGTTGTATCTACACAAACATTGTGATCACAATATCTGTGTGCACTTCAAGTAGCTGAGTTTTCACGTCCATCATTAAAATATTCCGATTGTTTGCCAAGTACGTATTATAAGTACATAAAAGTGTATAGGACTTCTCCTGTCAAACCCACTTGACATTAAATTTGGAAAAAGATTTTGATTTTTAGTAATTTTTGTTCCAGTACATCATTCAGAGGAAACATAATTAATATCGATCGTTTGTTCTTCAATTAGTTGAGTCTTTTTAACAAAATTTCGAGAATTTAAGCAACCAATCAAAAATCAATAAAACACTTAAAACACTGAACCGAAATCGGTTGTGTTAACACAGTGGTTCTCAAACTTTTTTTTGTTGCGACGCTTCTGGAAAAGTTTTCTGGACGTGCGACGCACCAGCAAATAAAAGTAAATGGAGAAACTTATGATTAAAGTTTTGTTTATTGATACAACAGCAAAAAGCAATGCATATTATTTAATGTGACGTGTGGGCTAGTTTGTTTTCACAAAGTTCATTGAATCTTGGGAGAATTTTTGATATTGCCACCCGCATTTCTCTTTCTCTGTTTATTTGTGATCGATATTTGGTTTTATCACCGCCAAGGCAGAAAATTTTGCTTCACATAAATATGACGTGGCAAATGAGATAATAATTCGCAGTGCTTTCTTTCACCAAACCTGGATAATCGTCATTCATTGAATCCAAAAATTTGCCGGATTTCCTACTACGAAAGGATCACGAATCCATTCGTAGTTTGAAAATTTTTCCGGAAAGTATTTTACAAATTTCGACTCGAGCTTGGACAAATGTAAATAAATAAGCCCATACTTCGCAAATATGAAGGAAAAAAAACGCACTTGCAATTTCAATTCTTCACTGTTTTCAAAATGAAATTACACCTAGAAAAATGATTTAGAGTTTCCAATTTTTTTTAGGAGGATAGACATCCAATACTACGTTATGGTATCAGCAGTGGCAAATTGTTTAGTTAATTGCGGTGTAATCGGCTAAATGCATGGGACACATGCGTCCCAGCGGTCCACACAGGGTTAACCTGATTTTTATAATCTTAAACTGAGTTCAGCCAAGAAACGGAATTATTCTGCGACGCCCTTGGAAAAGTGAAACGACGCACCAGGGCGTCGCGACGCACAGTTTGAGAACTACTGTGTTAACAAAAGGCAGTGTTCTAATAATAGAAAGAACTACCAGAAACTTGGTAAAGTGATTGCTTTACTGAAACAGAAGTACTCAAATAATTAGCCAATACTAACCAAAACCATTCGCCAAGTTGGGATTTATCATAAATAAACAAAGAACGTCCGACTTCCTGGAAGCCTCCATCATGTCTAAGCTACGTAGAAACAAAAATTTTACTTAAGGAAAATCTTTATTCCTCTAGAAGTTGCAAACGAAGAGTGGTATTGCAATAATCATCATTGATAAACTTTTCTAAAACCGCGACTGAAGACTAGACTCATCCAAATAACATGTTGCTTCCTTAATTTTTGGTGTAAAATTTGCCTTGGCATTTCATATACCTTTGTATGTATTGTATGTAGAATGTTGTGTATATTCTTTCTATGTTTGATGTAGCAGATTAAAGTTTGTTAATTTACTTTTTAATGAAAGGCTTCTTACCTTCTTGATGGTACTCCGTTGTGCCGCATATTGTAACTGGTATTGTATTTTATTTGGTACCAGGCTAATGAAAAAACATAAGAGAACTGAAAGCTTTGCTGCATATTTACTGAAAACATTTTTGGCGTGGAAAACAAATGTAACAAAGTGGCATTGTCTTGTTATCTCTCCATTCAACAAATTATTTTTAATCAACTTTGCTTAAAATACATTTAAATTATAGTTTTTCCTCACACAAAACCACATTTAATATCGAAAATGCGTACTGCATTGCTTTCCGCATTGCTTTACTGCATTGCTTTCCGCATTTTCCGCTTTACCGCATTGCTTTCCATTAGGGGACCAAGTTGCGATTATTTAGCCTGGGAAAAGTTGAAGCTTTCTAAATCTACGCACTTTTCCAGCTGTCATTGAACTTCTGTGCATCTGGAGCAAAATAGATTAAGGCTAATCCATGGTAGTTTGAAAACAGAGCATTGGGATACTGCAGAAACAGTCTATTGCTTGATCTGCACAGAGCTCGAAAACTTATTTACTATCGCGGGCCACATAAATTGTAATAATAACAATAGTCATTATAAACAGACCGCAAAAAACTTGATTTTAAATGCCGCCTAGTAAATATGATAAAAAATACGCCTATTCAAATTAACAATACATAAAAGTTTTCTTTTAGAGATAGACAGATTTGCTTTTTTGCACTTAGTAAGAATACAGAAAGTCACTTTTATTAAAGTTTATCTAGAACAGGCCGTAAGTCCCGCCGGCCGCATATTCTTTACTTCTAGTTTGCAACTATACAGTTGTAAGGCACTGTCATTGTAAATGCAGTCGACTATGTTTTATGTACTAATACTGTAGCACAGTATTATGCAAACACAGACACTTATCAGCTAAACCCAATACTGCAGTCTAGCGCCCTACAACACCACACTAAACTTTTGCAACTTTGTTATTGCAGTTTCCAAGCCAGTCTAAAACGACTGTTTTGATGACTTGACTCTGAGGCACATTTGTTGTTCTACTAAAGTACACAGAAGCAGCAACTACTCCATGCAACAAAATCCGCTATTTTCACATTAATTTAATGACTGCAGACGTTAAATCAACGTAAAATTGACGAATCTTGTAGTTTGGGATGCAGGGTACTATTGAAAACTCGTATAAAACAACAATTGCTATTGTCATTTAAAAAAATAATGCTAAGGAGTTTTAATTACGTTCTCTAAACATCAAAACAACGTTAACAAACCCCATAAAACTCATCACTAAAAGCAACTTTGCAACCGGATGCTTAATCTTTGGAAATTTAGCCAAATTTAACTTAATTTTTCCATCTCTGGAGACGCAACTTTTCATTAATTTCGTTTATGATTTTTCCGACTACCAAAGTAAAAAAATATTATCACTAAAATATCACTTGTCATAAAGTATCACTTGTCATAACATAACAGGGGTCTACAAAAAGGTAGAAGCGACAAAACGGTAACGTTGAAGCGTGCTCAAGCGAAAAATTATTTATTAAACACAAAAATTTTGGCACGGTCTCGACACCTCTCAGCGCAGAGCTTTCTCTTCAAAAGTAGCCGTTTAGTTAAGTTTTAATTGATCTAACGTTTTTTCAGCTGAATTTAATTAAAATCGTTGATAAATCTAAGCAGTCAAACAAAATTGGTCGAAATTGTTTAAAGCAAGATTGTGTATACACAAATATGCCACATTGTATGATGTTTAATTGTCTATGGTGGACCACTGACTACATCTCATACACCTGGCACTCCATATGGGAATGATTTGAATTATGACGACACAAAGCCATAGGCTGCAGGAGTGGTTCCCAACCTGTGGTTCACTACTCAAAGTCGGGTGACCAAAATTATTTTTGGTTGTTTTCTTTTCAAACTAAAAAGCCATGGTTTGGTATGGTTTGGTATGGTTTGCCATGGTTTGCCATGGTTTGCCATGGTTTGCCATGGTTTGGTATGGTTTGCCATGGTTTGGCATGGTTTGGCATGGTTTGGTATGGTTTGGTATGGTTTGGTATGGTTTGGTATGGTTTGGCATGGTTTGCCATGGTTTGATATGGTTTGCCATGGTTTGGTATGGTTTGCCATGGTTTGGCATGGTTTGGCATGGTTTGGCATGGTTTGGTATGGTTTGGTATGGTTTGCCATGGTTTGGCATGGTTTGGCATGGTTTGGCATGGTTTGGCATGGTTTGGTATGGTTTAGTATGGTTTGGTATGGTTTGGTATGGTTTGGTATGGTTTGCCATGGTTTAGTATGGTTTGCCATGGTTTGCCATGGTTTGCCATGGTTTGGTATGGTTTGGCATGGTTTGGCATGGTTTGGCATGGTTTGGCATGGTTTGGCATGGTTTGGTATGGTTTGGTATGAAGCAACTGTTTTTTTTTGCGTGCCTTCCAATCTAAGCAAAATATCGGCTTTGGCTTGGGTCGCAAAATTTTCGAAACTACATTCTTAAAATTTGGGTTGCTTTAAAAAAAGCTTGGATGCCAGTGGGCTACATTACAGTAAAACGGGAAAATAGCACTTGGAAGTTTAAAAGTACAGCACATTGTTAACTATATAATCTCAATTAAATTGTATAGCTTTGGTAGAGAGGTACTTTTTAAAAACCATAGACAGACAATCGATAAATTAAATTAAATTGTTAACCAAACGTTAATACAATGCTTATATTTGAAAACATTTCCTAGCCGTTTTAGTCGTTCACTTAAAATCATCCCTTGCTAAATGCTAGTGATCTGTTAATGTTACTAAGATTTTATATAGCTAGGATAAAATCAAACCTTGGTTTCATGAAATGCAATAGCACTGATTTTAATTGTCCAGTAACTAAACCAGCAAGTCTACAGGAAAGCATTAGCATACGGTACCTTTCCGCAAGAATACGTTTGAATTACTGAATTAGTAGTTGTGTAAACACCACGTGCGATAGAATGGCTTAAAACTTCAACAAAATTCCACAGTATGCCATCCATTTTTTGTAGGTATAACACGCTTTTCAACAGTTATTGTTTGCCCAACATTAAATCCACAAGCTTTTTCAAGATACATTTCAAATAAAGACCACAGTTAACGGTAAGCTAGCAAGTAAACGCCATATACCTTACCTTTCCTGTCTGCGCTTTGCAGTTGAGTAGAACTGTTTGCACTGAAACCTTTTACACCCTCCTAGCAAATTTAGAGAATATCACAACATACGCTGATATTGTAATCCTACGTTAAGCCTACCTGGGCTACTGGACCAATTTCAGGCGATTTTTGTGCCATCAAAGAAAATAAAGTTCATATGTTGACGCAACGTCGTTTATAATTGAATCAATGCAAACTTTTCAATTCGACAGCTGCCTCTCATGCAATACTTTATTCTCAAATGCACTCCAAACATTTCGAGTGAAGCGAGTGATTTCTGAAAAATGAACTTGATTAAAAAAATTACCACAGCAAAAGCAGCATAATTTTTTTTTTGCATAACCTTGTTTTAATATTGGACCACGTTAATCAAGCAATTGCCACCAACACCTGGCTTTTCTTTCGAGTCCAAGACAGCTAATCAGTCGCTTTTCTGTTTATTCAACGTCTGTGAACATTTATTCAATGTAAAAAATATCAATTTGCTAATTGAATTTGCAGTTACTCCCAAACAGGAAAAAAGACTAACTCACCAAGCTGTACCCTAGCCAACAAAAGTAGTTTTTTTACATCACTTTAACGTGGCTTGGCGTTGAAACAGCGTCGTGAACAAGCAAATTTTGCTGGCGAGAATGGTAAGGCATTGATCAGCTTTCCACTAAGTGTTTGTGTATCTTCGAGTTCCTTAATCTCCCAATATCCATCTGGTTCAGTGATGATTACAACATGACTTAATGACTACAATTTATTAGACTTAGACCTGGCAGTCTTAAAGTGATTTTGCTGGGAAGACAATAATGCGACACGATTCTGTGCAAACGTTTCGGAGTGTTTATATAAACATGATACTGTTGATAAACAGCCTCTTTACTTTTTTTAGTACATGATATTTTTCACTGCGTTTCATCTAATACAATTTTGGTGAAGAGGTGATTTTTTTAACCATAGACAAATAAAACCTAACAACCAGACGGCATTTAACATAATAACATAAAAACAAACTAAAAATTACAAACGTTTTCGGCCATACTCATGTTAGCCCTTTCAAGTAACCAACTGATTATTTCCATCTAATAACTCGACAATCAGACTGCTAAGTTATGTTGAGTAATTTTGATAAAGGTGCTCTGACCTTACGGCGCTCTTTTACCTAATTATTACATAAGTTTTTTTATAACTTACGCAGTTAAACTTTGATCAAAATGTCGTCTGCTGAACAAGCTTATTTCATAACTGACTTTGTGTTGCATTGCCAAGGAGCCTGGCCGTGCACCAGGCCCGTAGCCAGACATTTTCAAGGGGAGGTTCCCAAATCCAAAAATATGGACGTTTTAAAAACACTTTCTTCTTGGCGTGTCCACAAGCAAGCAATCAAAACATAAGAAGCGGAAGTACGTAATATATAGCCTATCCCAACAAACAAAACAAACTTCAAATTGTCAACATTACAAAAACGAAATAAATACCGGTGCAAACAATTTTCACATTAACAATAGCACATCCACAGTGGAACAGACAGGGGCCCCGGAAGTGGGAGTGGAGGCAGATGCCCTTTTAAGGTCATGTAAGCTACTGCACAATTTGCAATATAACGATTTGCGTCACTGGTGGTCCACCTGGAATGTTTAGTGGTCCAAAGAGATTTTTGTTGGTTCACATAATGGACATCAGTTGCAATGGTCTATGGAATTTTTTTTTTTAAATGGTCCATGGGACAAATACATGTAAGCTTCAGCGAATTTCAATGTAATTCAGCATAAAGTATATCCCACACTATCCACTAAGCCAAAGGTCACCAAACTTTTTTCTCTGAGGGTCGGATGTAAATTTCAAAAAAATATGCAACTATTTAGAATCTCCATTGACTTGAATTGAGCACAATAAATAACAAAGTCAGCGGTGGAATAGCAAAGTTGTGATGAAAATTGGAAGGTTACTGGAAAAATTATCCCCTGCTGTAATACACTACAGGGCATCGTGCTCTTGAAAAAACATTACATCTTTCCAAATTTGGCCTAGGCTGTCCTCATTTGTGGTGGCCTAATAATAAAAACAGAACACTAACATGTAGGCTGCCTGGTAACTTGCCTGCCTGGTAACTCAGCTGTTATTTCCGCAGCACGTGGCGGGCCGGATGTAATCAGTTCGAGAGCCGGTTCCGGCCCGCGGGCCGTAGTTTGGTGACCCCTGCACTAAACCAACACACGTCCACAATTCCGTTGCCTGTTCTTAGGTCAACTATCTTTTCTCAAGAGAACAGTATTCATATTTATAAGATTTTATCAATAGAATTATCCAGAAGGTAGAATGCAAGAAAGATTAGTTATTACGTAAACTCTGTAACCGAGAAAATACGAGTTAAACAACTTACGTCACATTCGCTAGTGCAACACAAGGCATTATGACGCAGCCATAATCAAATTTTAAGACTTTTCTATTGTATAATGAATCATTTTCAATTATTTTATTTTTCGTCATTAACGTGTCCGGGACGAAAATGTTTTCAATCTTCCATTTATCTTCCAGAAACCTCTTATTTACAACTATCTGGAAGGTTTCAGTTGCTCCTGTAATCGCATATACACTACACCTAAATGTGGACCTTTTCGGCTCAAGGGGGGGTTCTCGGGAACCCTGAGAACCCCCCCTGGCTACGGGCCTGCCGTGCACAGACTAATTGAAAACTCAATCTATTTTGAAAGATTTGACTGTGATATAGGCTAGGCTACAATTGCAAGCATGGACGAAATGGAAAACTCAATTTGAAAGGCTCGATCAGGCTATATATGTATAGCTCAATTTATAGGCTACCTCATATATATTTATGCTCAATTTCTAAATTTCAATTCCATTTGCGAAACACATAATTGCCAAACTCATTTTTGAATTACATTAATAATGAAGTTTATTCTCTGGAGAGCATTGTGCTCAGTCAAAAACAAAATAAAATCCAGGCAAGCTAAGGTGTTTTTTTTTTAAAGAAGTCTTTCTGCCCCCCAATCAAATATTCTTGATCAAACATCATTCATTCAATCTACTCAATGCAGCAAAAAGCCTTTTCTAATCGATGCTCAAAGTCAAGTGCAGATTTTCTAGAAACGCTTTTGATACTACGCAACAAAATATGCAAGCTCTTTCTCTTCCAGCATTGCAGTCGGTACGCAGCTGGCAAGTTGATTCTTTTTTACATTGCAGACATTGAATCATTGTAAAAAAAACGGCAAGGCCGATTTTGCTGGCTGGGTTGTCACATACACTACTTGCATTGTGCTGTCTGTGCGTCGGAAAAGTTACGTCAGAGGGAAAGTTTGTTTGCCAACAATTGTCTTATGAAAAGGATGAATTTTCTTGGTTCAAAGTCTAAATTGCCTGTTTCTAAAGCCACTTTTGTTGCAAGTTACATCGGTTAAACGTCAGAACGGTTCAAAACAACTTGAAAGTCAATTTTGGTTTGGAAGAAAGACGCTCTCCCAAAACCGGATGCAATGAATGCAGAAAGTATTCACACGGTAAAAGATAACAATGAAAAGCTCTGCAAATAAATCCCAGAAACACTTGCTTTTTTTATCTTTCCTGTAAAGAATATTCAAGCGTATTAACATATTTCAGTGCCATTATAAAGAAAAGATCAACTGAAAGCTGCATGAACTTTTTCTCTACACATTGTACTTTTCGAAAACAACTTGCAGCTAGTTTTACGTTTTATTCCTCCTGTAGTTTTGAAAACTTATTGTCTAAAAAAGCTCAAAAATAAATTTTAGTTGCAAAACAAATAAATAATTTGATAAAATTGTTTGTTTCAACTAATACTATGATGAAAGCAAAAAGTAAAGAATGTGCGAGTACTTCCTTGTCTTGTTAAAAAAATTTAGCAATCGTGCAATTGTGAAGTAGGGTGGGCCGTTTTTGACTTTTTTTTGAAATTCATAAACGGCTAGTCATAAAAAGTGGCACATACATGAAAAAATTACGTGTGCAAAATTTCATCAGTTTGCGGGTGCATCTTCTGCCCCCGCAGGGAGGTCAAATTTTCATTTTTTTGAAAAAAAATAGGAAATTTCACTTTCCGTTTTGACATAATTTTTTTTATAATTTTTCTACTGGCTAGTTATAAATTGTAAGTGGGATGTTATCAGAACTTTCCTATGTAAAGGCATGTTCGAAGCTTGAGGTTTACTGCCCCCGCATCGACGACCAAAATGCTGAATTTTCACCAATTTGAGATGCTATTTTGTCATTGCTCAATAAACAAACTTGTCGCAAAAGGGCGAGATAGTGTTAACGCTGTACGCTCATTTATGTTCTGTCCACTAACTATGCAGGATGATACGAATGAGGTACGAACATCAGTACATATTTACGATAAAGAGTTACAAAAAAAAAGAATAACCTTTTGAAGTCAAATTCTAGAGGTGGGCCTGAATTTTCTGCAAAATTTGGACCAAATGAAAGAATCTGCAAAGTAAAAATATTTGAAATCGGTTGTTGTAGCCAAAGTGTTCCAATTTTCTGCAATGTACTTGTCCGTAGGAAAATCGTGTCCCTGTTACAGAACGACAGTTTCTTCTTGATCAAAGAACAACTCGCATAGTGGTGATTGATAAACATGATAAATCGGCCACAAAATCTAATTTTAAACGTTTTTCGATGAGAGTCGCAAGATCAGAACAATTCCGTTCTTTACGTGAAGACCCAGGAGCAGGCACAAGTAGCGCTTTGGTTGAAATACCTTTAACTTCTTATTCAAGCTCAGAAACTTTGTCATCCAATGAAGAACGCTGCGAAGATTTTGATTATCAACCCAATTTTGCCTCGGAAAACCACAGAAAAAGCAAGGTTACTTCCAATTTAGTAGTATTTGCTGAATCATGCGATCGTGCTGGTATTTCAGATAGGTCTGCAGCACTTACTGCTTCATCATTTCTAAAAGATGCGGGAGTTGTAACGGATAGCGAATCTCAATCAGTTATAGATAAAAGCAAAGTGAGAAGAGCGAGAAAAAAAATGAGGTTTACAACTCAAATGGAAAGTAGGCCTATCATGTGCATAAATTTGCAAAGCATATATTTTGATGGCCGAAAAGATTAAACCATCAAACAAAATGAAATTGCTGGGCGACTTCGAAAACATTTCGCAGTTGAAGAACACATTACTTTACTTGAGAAGCCAAGTTTTCATTTCATTGGTCATTTTACTGCAGCCAACTGATCTAATGTGTCAATAGCTACCGGGATTCTTCAATATGTTGGATCCAATAAAATTAGCTACGATAATGTAATGGCAATTGGATGCGATGGAACCGCAATAAACGCAGGTCAAAAAGGCGTCGTGATAAAGCTCCTGGAAGATCATTTCCAAAAGCCACTTCAATGGTTAATATGCCTACTCCATAGTAATGAATGGCCTCTTAGGCATCTTATAAAAGATATGGCAATACTAGCAGACCTGATAGCTTCACTGGGCCCATTTTAAAGCAGCTAGCCACTGTCACACAACTAGATGTTGTAAAATATAAACCAGTTCCTGCACCAGAGATTGAAATTGATGAAAATGACCTCAGCACTGACCAAAAATATCTTCTACACATGCACAGAGCAGTGAAAATTGTAGATATATCAATTCATTTCGCATATAGGAGTCCAGATATGATGAACCACTCAAGATGGTTGAACACAGCCAATAGAATTCTACGTTTATATGTTGCATCTAACGCGTCAGCTGCATTGGTGGAATGTGTGGACTATAGGCTATTATGAATGTTTATATTCCAGTATGGTTTGCCATTATAAAGGAAAGCAATTTCACTAATAGCCAAAAACATTTCTTTAAAAGTCTACACTCTGCTCAGAAGCTATCGAATAAACCCCCAATATCCTCAGCAAAGTAATATACAGGAATGCGTTTTATGCCCATCCTGAAAACATTTGTAAATGTTTGTAAATGACAAATTTGTGTAAACAAAATCATGATAACAATTCACGTGGAACTGTACAGTACATTCCATTTACGGAACCTGCAGATCATATTGCTTTTATTCTGAAGTAAATTATAGGTTGCGTTTTATAGCTGCAACTTCATTCATAGCTTGTCACGCCAGTGTCGGAGCCAGGTAAGAGCATTGTTTGTGATGTTTTTGAGGTCGTTGTCATCACATGAAGGGCTAAGGGGGCAGTTGGTGAGGATGTGCTTCATCGTCTGATTGTCTAGGCCGCAATCACACGTTGGGTCAGGAGTCATCTTCCATCGGAAAAGATTGCTTTTATTTCTCCCGACTCCGCAGCGGGCTCTGTTTAGGCTCTGTTTAGGAAAGCTGCAACTGATCAAACGTAGGCTACTATTGCTTTTAGTTTAAGCAAGACTACGTCTTATAGTTTGTCAGTTCGTATCATCCTGCAAAGTTAGTGGACAGAACATAAATGAGTGTACAGCGTTAACACCATCTCGCCCTTTTGCGACAAGTTTGTTTATTGAGCAATGACAAAATAGCATCTCAAATTGGTGAAAATTCAGCATTTTGGTCGTCGATGCGGGGGCAGTAAACCTCAAGCTTCGAACATGCCTTTACATAGGAAAGTTCTGATAACATCCCACTTACAATTTATAACTAGCCAGTAGAAAAATTATAAAAAAAATTATGTCAAAACGGAAAGTGAAATTTCCTATTTTTTTTCAAAAAATTGAAAGTTTGACCCCCCTGCGGGGGCAGAAGATGCACCCCCAAACTGATGAAATTTTGCACACGTAATTTTTTCATGCATGTGCCACTTTTTATGACTAGCCGTTTTTGAATTTCGAAAAAAAGTCAAAAACGGCCTACCCTATTGTGAAGTAAGCAATTTTTAATTTCACATTTTTCACAGTGAAAAAGTTCACCACAAACCCAACTAGATTTAAGGAATTGATTCTATATTTTCTGAAATGTTTTATTTCAGCTTTAGGGAACATTTTTTCTGAATTGCATGTTTGTTTATTTCATCAATAAATTATTTCTTCAAACCTGCCGCCACGTAATTGAAAAAATTACAAATCCATTAGCAATTCTGCGATGCCGTTTAGTTGCCGCAAATTGGACAGAACAAGCATAAATAAAATCATTACAAAACCTGTAAATTATAAAGTAAATTTAGACAAAAATAGCTGAGCTGTTTCAAACCACAACTCCTTTAGTTCTCCCCTCATCCAAAAAAACAAAACAAAAAAAAAAACAATTTGTTTGGACTGTACTTTGATATACTGTATTTGATATCTACAATACAGTATAATACTAGTACTTATGCAATCTAATATCTATACTAAAATTGCCTATCTCTTTCTCTCCCTTCCTGCACTGCACACAAGACAGCAAAAGAAAAATTCCATTCTAATAAATAGTTTGTAATGCTTAGTAAACAAAAACGGAGTTAAAACGTCATGAGGAACCAAACACAGCTAAAATTAACCCCATTTAACCTTTTTAATGCAAATTCAGAACGTTTTTAAACATTTCTTTAACCCAGTACGCCAACTAATGACTCAACAAGCCAACAATTACCTGGCAAGGATGGTATCAATTGCTTCAAATTACTTTGTTCCCAAGCTAATTTGTGCTATTAAAAGGAAGAGAATATTTGGTTGCATTGTGAAGGCATTTTTGGGGATAAAACAGTCCATGACAAACAAAAATTCTTAACAGGCCTAATTGCTTTTTAACAAAGATAAAAACTCATTCAGTAAATAGGTAAAACATTATCGCACTGAATTCGACTTTTGTCTGGACATTTGCAGTCTTGGCCGAGTGGCACGAAGGCTTCTTATCTACTCTCTGAAGGCTGTGGTTCGCCTCTCCCCGCAAACACACAGTTAAGTTTCAGTTTTAAACTTTAAATTCCAGAAAATAAAGTTGGCGGTTGACTTTCTGTGAAGCTCGGTAATAATAGCCTACTGCCACTGGACTTTCGACTTAAATGACTGTGTCGCTGGTAACCGTGTGTTGCAAGCAACTGACTTCTTTGCTTATCTTTTCAAAATTTTCATTATTTACTCGATTGAATATTATTGTTTTTCCCTATTGTGACTCTATCTACTGTGCTGTGGCAACTACAGAACTTGTGACTTTGTGTTGTAACAACGTAAGTAAACACAATTCTTTATCTCTTGGCTTTAAATTAAAATACTACTGGTTGCAACTTGTGGTCACAGCTGTCTTACATCAGAGCTGATTCAATTTCGAATTTCTTACTAGCTTAGGCAATATCTTTGCATAATGAGACACTGGTATGCAAAGCTTACGTTTTGTGATTGGGAAAAGAACTTTGCAGAGAATTTCTCCAAGAAAAATATGTGCACAGTCCGCTTTACATCCTACCCAGACAACAAAATCCGTCATTTTTACATTGATTTAACGTCTGCAAACGTTTACAAACCAATGTAAAATGACGGATTTTACTATCTGGGTACGACCTTTGCCATAAAAATTGATGATGCTTAATATTGTAGTTCTGACTAAAAGGTGAAAATGACAATGTTAGTTAGTGACGTTTCAGACAAATATTTTAATATTCAATTCAACTTTTACATAAATGAATCAACTTTTGATATCGAAATAGCAAGGAATATTGAAATAGATGTACTGTAGTGTCTGACAATTGAACATTTTATGAGTTTCCTAGTCTAGTTCTATTGCCACAAATTAGATTCTTATTGCCATCCTAGTCTTAGAACACAAACCTCTTCCTCTGACAACATCAAACATGGCCTCCACCATATTTGGTGTGAAGCGACTCTTGTGCGTAAAATTACGACTGTCTCAACTCAAATACTTTAGCAATGAAACTTTTGCTGTGTTTAAATTACAAAATTATAACGTAGTCTAAATTTGATGAAGGTAATACTTGCGAAAACTTCAAAACTTTCCATTTACTGCCTTGACCAAAAGCATAAAATTGAACATAACTTCGCAGTGTTTTATTCTTGTGATGTTTCTTAACGTAAAACTAGCGTTCTGCTACTTCGGATTTGTCACCTTTCTCTAAGTTACTGATTAACAATGGCGTGTAGCAAAATCTTTAAACAAATGAATCATAACAAACAGCAGCTAATATGTAGAGGCAGGCACGGGCTTCTGTTCCGAGCTAAAATATTTTCAAATTTAAAGCATTTCGTTTCGTTTCGACGCAAACTGTTTGTCTTAATTTTGTTTAATTTCGAAAGAAATGCATTTTTTTCTGCGGTTATAACCTCGAAGCAAAACGATTTTTCCAATATTCAGACTTATAAGGGGGCCAGCACAAAAATCTTTCTAAATTTCAACACAAATTCGTGATCTTGATTTCGTTTCGAACTAATTTTTTGTTTTTATTAAGGTTTGTTAAAAAAACACTTTCACACAGCCTGAGTAGTAGATACTGCTTTTGTAAACTCTGTTGAAACTGAAATGTTATTGGAAGCATAGCCGTGTTCACTGTTCAATGCTTATTATTGTCGTGTATTATTTACTGTTCGTACTCTTCATTGAATGTTCTTTAAAACAAGTTTAAAGATTTTGGAAATTGTCTCATATGTACAGTTCTAATCCATTCTAGTATTTTTTTACCAACCTAGGAAATAATCATATCAACCTGGTTCGACACCTGCCGGACTGAAAACTACTTTTCCTAAACTACTCAGTTTTACTAAAAATGTACTAAAGATTCTCTCCCGATAGCCTAGTTAGTTAAGTGCTTGACTTCAGATGAGGAAACATCGAGATCAAACGGTGCTGGTTCAACTCTCGGGGTATGCGCTTGAGCAACTAGTTTCAAAAACTGCTCTTCATTTAGTGGCAACTAGTGGATGGAATAACTCACAGACAACAACAATTCAACAAGCAGAATCTTCACTCTGTCTCACTCGATGACCGAGCCTGCGTCAATGGTTCAAAGGTGAGATGGCTGAATAATTTACTATTAAAATCAGTCCCGGTTTGAAAAGCAGATGTAGGCTAATTAATTCAGTACCAAGGATCTTATAGAGGACAATTATTCTGTAAGTTAGCAGCTGTCTTGAACAAAAAAAGTTTCTTTTCGACAAGTTAAACGACTATCCGTTTTATATTTCTACTGTTCTTATTAGGATCATGCCCATTGCACAATCAACAAAAAATAAATTTTCAAGGCTAGATAACCTTATTTGTCGTTATTAAGCATAAGAAGTGAGCATTTAAAAACTATATTGTCTCCTGTTTGTCCACCTCGTTAGCGCAGTGGTTAAGCGCCCGACTCACAATCAAGCGGCGATTGTTCGACTCTCGGGGTGTGCTCTTGAGTAACGCATTTCAGGACTGCTCTCCATTCAGCGGCACCTAGTGAATGGAATAATTTCCAGGCATCAACATTTTAACAATCGATACTTCACTCTGTCAATCTCAGCAACCACCCTGCATCAAAAGTCTCTGCAAGTATGCAAAACTACCAGGAATGACCTATCAGAGGCTTTGTCAATCCTAGGATAAAGATTCAATACCAAACCAACCAAGTTGTCCATTAATTTTAATAGACTTTAGTCAGCTTAGGCTACCATATGCGGCTGATGCTTCACTCGCATTGTTTAGTAAAAGTTTCAAAGTCAAATACTATATTTTCTCCTTTCTCTCGGGCAGTCGTTTTGGTTTGCGATCAATTGACTGTGACATTAAAATGTTGCTTGTTTTGAAACAAATGTAGACAACAATCTGGTTTGATCACAAATTCTAAAGTCCATCAGCCACAATCTTCTGGTCCATAATCGCCAAATGATATTATTTGCGTATTCTAGAGGTCTCTTGATGTAACATGAAGACATTGAACGTGGATAGAATAATTACGAAAATAAAGATGTTACGACTCCTCTGGTTGAGGAGGTAGTCATCCCTTGACATAACTTGCAAAACCAGCCTGTAAGCGTGATTTTCCCTACGGAGTCCAGCTGGGGCAATGCCTGATAGTAGGCTACCGGCAGAAAGTCAGTGGGAGTCGGTGGTTAACTCATGGTGGTGTTGAGGACAGTGTCAGTTTTGCTAGTGTGTACGCTGCGACACCAAGCGGGGGAAGTCTATTTGGAAGTGCTTTAAACAAGTGCAAGAGGACTTTGGAGTATAGAGATGTTTCACTTAAACATTTCAGAAATATTTTGCATGCTGATAGGTTTGCATGGAGTGCTTCAGCGTGTTGTTTATAGGTCAATTGCCGATCGAGGTTCACTCCAAGGTAAGTTGGGCATGGGTTGTGTGGTAGGGAGTTTCCATTAAGAAAGACCGACAATTGGATTCCATGTTGCACTTTTTTCTCACAAAAAACTTTGTCGCAAGCAAGTTAACCATCATGTCTAAAACCATTGCGGTAATTGGTAGGCGTCTAGGTACCAAGTTAGTGCTTGGCTTTCGGTTTAGAATTCCCTTTATACAACGTTTCAACGTCTATTGAGGTAAAAATAATATAGGCTATCAAGGTCAGCTCCGACAAATTCCAATTATATTGTCAGGAAGATGGAACGCCTGTGAGCGATGTGCATCGGAAGAACACTACTAGCTACAAAATCACGATCGTGTAGTTAGTTGATAAAAGGGGTTTGCACCACCTCAATGGCCGAGTGGTTATTGCCTTCGGCTCTGGTACTAGGAGATCTGAGATCGATTCCAGATCGGGTCAAACAGAAAATTTGAATAAGGTACCGATTGTGTTCTTTTCAGCATAACGCAGTGGACGACATATCACATCTGATAGGTAAGTCGCATACTTGAATCCAAGCATCGGGGGATGAGAAGATAAGGTTCTCATTGTACTAAGCCATCGGCACTAACGAGAGTAGGGTGGCCAGTTTCTTTCTCTCAGCCGCCTTTCCTTCAGCAACTACGCCCACTCAATTTATTAAACCCTGGGTAGAGGTGAGCGCTGTTTGTCAACAACCAGCTTAGCCGGGAGTCGAACCAGGATTGCATGATTGGATAGCGAGCGCCTTACCCACTGCGCCATCCCAACTCCGCGCCATCCTCAGATCTGATATAAAATTAAAAACGAGCGCTTCCGCTAAAAGACCTTAGCCGTTGCAAAGCGACGGTAAATAAACCATTGCATTTCGTTATGACATTTGTTGGTGTAATGAAAGTAAACGTAATTCCACATGCAATAAAAATGCCAAAACAATAAGTAACGACATGAAGAGATGATGCAGAAATCTTCTGTTGCTTTTTGTTTCAGTAGCACAACATGAAAATCTTCGTCTTCGTTATTGTCCGCCATACTGTTAAAATATGTAAAAAGTTGATAAGTCGCAGCACTGGTAGCCTAACAATCTTCATAAAAACTCTTGACCCAATCTTATGCCGCCAAAAAGAATTCAGTTATGCCTTAAAACTTCTTCGTTAATTTTAAATTATCCTGATTAGCCAAATTTATATTTCTTTTTTCTTTTACCATAAATATTTCATCACTTTTAGGCTAATTTCATTTTAGCGATAGCTCCTGAAGAGAGTCAGGCGAAAACCAGCAGTTTCGAGCTACCATGAGCAACATTCTCCTCGCAATAAATCCAATTAATAAGTTGTATTAATCACTATGCCATCTGTGTACTACTCACTGTGAAACTAACTAAAATATAAGTACATAGGAACCCCAGTTTTTGTAATGTACTTCCTAAGAGATTTGACACTTTCCTTCCTTCTTCCTGCCCCGTTAGCTCAGTGGTGAAGTGCTCGACTCAAGATCAAGCGGCGCTGGTTCGACTCTCGGGGTGTGCGCTTGAGCAACGTATTTCAGGGATTGCTCTTCAATCAGCAGCACTTAATGGATGGAATAATGTCCCAGCAACAATACCTCAACAATCGGAAAACTTCACTCTGCCAATCTCGGTAACCGTCCCTGCGTCAAACGTCTCTACAAGTATGCGAAACTACCAGTATTAACTTATCAGGAGCTTTCCCAGTCGGATGATAAAGATTCAAAAACAAATAAAAAACTTTTTCAGCTATACCTCTGTGTGGAGTGCATCAGAAGGTTCGTACAGGCAGCCTACTCAAAATAGAACGTGCAGTTTACATTGAGTAAGCACTATTTGAGTAAAACTCATCTGCCGTTTCTATCAAGGTAAAACTGGGGGTGACAGAGATAAACCTCGGCCCCAAAATCTCATACGTAAATAAACAACGACGTTAATTTTGTGTTTTTTCTTGTATAAACGCAGTGACCACAAGTCAGGTAAATTGATGTTGTCGTCAAATGGTCATACCATAAGTATAATACAAACTTAAAAGTAGCTTATAGTGGTTGAAATACCAAAGCAGTCGTAACCCAAACAGCAAAATCCGCCATTTTTGCATTGATTTGATGTCTGCATACGTTGAATCAATGTAAAAATGACAGATTTTGTTGTCTGGGAATGCGACAAAATTAATAATTTCTTACCCAGACGGGAACACTTAGGTCCCCTTCAACGCAGTCGTACCTCACCCCAGGTTGAGTTTCCACACATTTGTATGGTTCCTTGCAAGGTTTTTGACTGCAACGTCCGCTTTGAAGAGCTTGGGCTAAAATTGTGTTGTTATAAATTGTGCAATTTTGGTAAAGAGGCAGTTCTATTGAGCAAGAAGCAGACAAAACCAAGTGGTAATATCAGGAAACAATATGCTGTTGGATTTTGGCGAATGCAAACACACGAGGGGCAAGATGAAAGTATAAAAAAATTACATCGGCTAATTATATTTCTTTTGTATTACGATAAATGCCGCGTTGTTGCTTGATTTTATTGTTGGGCGTCTTGATCTTGAAGCTTCTTCGTAGTTTGAAATCAGGGCGCATTTTGAAGCGGTAGCCACTTTAAAATAGGACAGTTTTCCGTGCGAACCAGCTACCACCATTGCGCCGCGGCGTATTGGTTAAGAAAGAAAGGTAGGACAATTTTCCTTATAAACAATTGATCACAGTCATTAAGATCCTTCTTGCACTCGGTTCAGTTGCAGAAAAAAAAAGAACATTAGCAGAGGGTGGGAATCGACTCCACGCAATCGAAATGGCTATTCCCTTGCCCAGGGCCCAATTAACCATGAGGCACACGAGGCACAGGCCTCAGGCCCCCTGGCTTTGGGGGCCCCCAATTTTTTTACCTTAGTACCGTAGGCGTCAATACTTTTATAGGTTTCAAGCAGTGCCATTTAAAGGGGGCCCGGACCTCGGGCCCACCATCTCAGGGGCCCACAAATAATAGATTTTTGTGTTTCAGTAAAGTTTTTTTTTGAGTTGCTAAAGTTCACTGCATGTACTTGTCCATTAAGAAGATGACTTAGGCCCTTATTATACTAAAACATCTCAAATTTGGGCCCTATTATACAAATTTGGGGCCTAACTACAAGAAAACATCTCTAAAAACAAAGTTAAAATGCGATAACGTTAGTAACATGATCTGCAGAAATGTATTTAACATATAACAGGTTTGATGCAATTGAATATATGAATTCAAAAAGGGCCCAATTGCCACAAAGTGTTTTTGGCACAACTGTTTTGATTATTTTGGTCATTTACATTTGTGGTGAAACTTCGATAATGGTTATAATATATGCTTAAACATACTGGTAAGAAGCATCATACCTAAAAAGTTCACTCAGTGAGGATTGAAGTGCAATTGCTGTAGTTGGGCCCATTTCAAAATCAATGTAAAAATTGATAGGGTATTTTCAAACACGGCAAAGTTCAAACAGTCAAAATTTTGTACGATGGTATTACCGCGTCGTGACCGATATGTTTGATATGTTCCATTTCCAGTATTTTTTTTATTAGAAATTGTTAACACTTTTGGCTTTCATTCCAAGCAAAGGTGTAGCTAAGAAATGAAAGACTTGTGTTTGCGGTTACTTACACTTGTGTTGTTTTCTAAACTGGTGAGAAAGTCTATTGAAATGAACCACATTTCCATGTCGGTGCAGTGAAAATATACACAATATTATAGGTCTGCTTGACGATAGAGGGCCCAAAATTATTCTGGCCCCGGGGCCAACAAAGGGTTTAACACAGCACTGGTTTCAAGGATCAATTAATAAACTCTGCTAGTTCAAATTCAAATGTAGCATATATTTTGCTAGTGTTTTCAGTATGAAATTGAAATGAGCTCAATTTCCAATCTGTTATAGAGATTTTTCATCCAACAATGTTTGTAACAAGTATAAGAATATTCATCCTGTTAGAAAGTTGTAGGTAAATTGGCTAAATTAAAATTTATGAAGTTATAGTTTTGCTTGAACTATTTGTTAGCCCATATTTCATCATTCGCAGAGACTACATGGTATTGCATTGAAAGCGATTGCCAACAGGAGCCCCTAAACTTAGCTGTGCCTCGGGCCCCCGTGAGCCTTAATCAGGCCCTGCCCTTGCCCTAACCTTAACCCATTAGGCCACGCTGCTTGTGGCGATATATTCACTTAATTTTTTTTGTATCAAAAAATCTTTCGAGTAGATCGGTCAGAATATCACGTGCTGAGTCGCATGACTGAAATCAGCTGATTCATAAGAAAAACTGTCCTATGTCAAAGGGCCTTTTGAAGCAACCGATGTTTTAATCATTCGAAGGTTTGAACATACATGGAGATTTATGCCTAATAAAGATCTAAATATACAGCGAGATGGCCTATCTATAGCACTCCTACAACTTTAAAATTGTTAAAGTTACAGTACAGTAGCCTACAATGCACAATGTGAAAGAAAACGTACAGATTTATTCTATCAAAACTTTCATTACACCTACTTTTGTCCACGCAAGTGTCTATGCCTTCCTTCATCCCTGGTATGTTCTGGAATCCATCACATTCGCAATAGACTAACTTATTTCTCATCCTTGTGCAATACGTTGGATCGTAGGCGCTTGCCCAACGCGGTGGAACTAAACAACAACACAATGACAACACCCTTCATAAAACTGTAAATTATCAATTATCATCTTCCTTACACTGATGCACACAGTGCCGTACCCAGAAAGAAACTTATCAAAGGGCAAAAGTAACTACTGGGGGTAATACGTTGGTTTGGTTATGAATCTTTATCCTCGGACTGACAAAGCCTAGATTGGTTATTGCTGGTAGTTTCGCTTACTTGTCAAGGCTCTTGACACAGGGCCGGTTACCGAGATTGGAAGAGTGAAGTTGTCCGATTGTTGAAATGTTGTTGCCGGGGAATTATTCCATTCACTAGGTGTCGCTGAATGGAAAACAGTCCTGAATATACGTTACTCAAGCGCAGACCCGGAGAGTCGAACTTACGCCGCGTGCTCTTGAGCCGGGCGCGTAACCACTGAGCTAACGGGGTGGATTTAACGGGGTGAAACGTCATTTAACATTAATTATTGTACTACCAGTGCCGACCGCGCGTATACACGCGGTCACCCCTGGACCGCACTGGTCATTTTATAAATAGATAAATCTGGTCTTTTTGTTTGCCAAACTGCATGAGTCTGACTGTTTTACAGTCCCAATTAGTGTACAAAATTAACAATTTTGATTACAAAACTGAAAATTTAGATCACAAAACCAGATATTCTGCTCATACCACCAGAAGTTCCGGTTAGAAAACCAAAAGTTGCGGTAAGAAAACCAAAAGTTCCGGTTAAAAAACTAAAAGTTTCAGTTTGAAACTAAAAGTTCCAACAAAAAGATACATACCACAAGCTGATGTTTGACCGCCGTCGACAAAGACAAGCCACTCTGACTTTCCGCATTCCACTTCATCGTTCCGCTTTTCAATATTTCCGCGTGGTGGTTTTCCTGGTTCCGTCATCTTCACACTTGTGTATCCATTGTTCATCTTTGACGCTTCTCGTCGTGGGTGTGCTACATCATCTTTATCCCACTCCTCATCTCCCACGAAACCTCTTTTTTTGCTCGCATTCTCCTCTGCGTTCTTCAGAGAAAGACCCAACGCAGCTTTGTACTTTTTCAACAATTGCTCTAGTTCACCATTACCGCCTTCCTTTTCGGCATTGATATTCTTCATTGATATGGCAATGCAAAAACACAACACCAACTTTGAAAACAGCATTCTGGTAATTGTTCTCTTAAAACTAGAACGATAATATCGGTCTAAAAAAAATTCTGCAATTAAAATTTTTGCAATTTTGGTAGTTTATGGTTAAAACGGATTAGCCCTACGTCAAACATTTAAATTTTTCTCATGCCAACCGACATGGATAGCCTACAGAAGAGGTTATCCCGCTTTAAGAAGAAACATTTCCACTAACAAGCAGTTTTCACTCACATTTTATTGAAGTTTTCATATAGGCTAGCTCTAAATCTAATGTCGCCTTAATGTCTTCTTGCTGGAATTTTTGAACTATAGTGTAAGTTTTTCTCTACCTTGTGCAAAGAAGTTCTTCCACCATGCTGCAAGGACGGTATTCCTTATACTTGAAGTGACAAATGTCTTTATATAACTTGCATTATAGACTACCTATTAGCCACAGCGCAAATTAAACTTTTTAACATTTTGTTTAGTCATCAATTCGGTTCATTAAACTGTTGGTCAGACGTCAGGGTAACACGGTTGATAAAAAAAAAAACCTTGACAGAAATAGTACAAGACATTTGGCCTGTTTTGGACGCAATTATCTGATTTCGGTACACTTCCATTTTGCCGAATGCAAAGAAAGCTATGATCGACTGTCAGGATAAAGCCACATCTTAGCTTAGTTCACAACTTCACATCTAATATTTTTTCAGATCAAACCTATTCAAATGCTGTAAACTTTTTGATTTTTCTTTTGTTTGACGTTCCGAAAACAATTTTTTAAGTAAAACTGCATCAAGGTTGTTTACAATACTAACTTAATCAGTACCAGTACCAAAAAGTAGACAGGCATAGGTTCAGTGAGACTATCATGACAACAATTAGGGCATCTTCTATGGTTGTCTTCCATAACATTCAAAGCGGTCATGTAAACAAGACAAGCTTCGATCCGAGCAACCTAACATTTATAATGATGCACTTCCAACAGCCGGAGTGCAACAACAACAATAATTACCAACCTAATATATGCCGCACGAAAAAAGAGTCTCAAAGAAAGCTGAATTAGTCCTGTATGTGTATACTAGTCTTTTTAGATCAAAGTTATATAAGAGCTTTCCAATCATAGCAGAGTTAGTTTCAGGCAAAAACATTTCCGATTGATTTGCACAACCACAGACCGGGCTATCTGCAAAGCAACTGATTGTGTAAGTTTCAGCAGCAGCTTAGTCAAGCAAAGTGACATACATGATCAGGAAAGGCGTATTTTCCCGAGACAAATTCACAAATTAAAATGCAAAAATCAAATTCTCGAAAGACATGATTAAGCTCGCCAACTCACGCTTCCAAAATTATTTGCACTTTTTTTGTGCTTATTGGACTAGAAATTGACTTCTATCCTTTCACGAGATGCATTGGTCATGTCGTGCGCGAGTTAATGACTCCAGCGGCTACACACAGCAAGATTTGCAGTGCAGTAACACAAAAAAGATAAAAAAAAGCGATCAAATTACAGAACAGTGCGTTTTTTTGATCGATTTAGAATCGATTCAAACTTTTCTATGGTTGCAGACGAAATTCTTGCTGCAGAAGTTTAGGCTACACTGTCAATCTTAGTGACCATGACTAGGTCGGTAGATCGAAACTCTGGCACGGGAAGCCAGATATCTATAAAACAATACCGAATATAGTCATTCACAGTCATTTATTCTAAGCATCAGTTAAAAATGGTACAGTATTGAAAATATGAAATTGGTGCGGATCTAATTCAGTGCAGCACCAATTTACAAAATTATGAATCAACAATCGACAAGGAACATCCCGACAAGGCTTATGATGAAACAAAGCAGTATGACCAGATAAAGTTACAACGTCTGGCGACGGTGAAAAGATGCAAAAATGGTAACGCATCTCACTGAGGACCAACACATCAAAATTCCGATTGAATCGCCACTGAAAAAGCATGTGCTACAACACACAGCACAAAAACAGCGTGAAGAATGAAATAGACTACACATCGCATATATGAAAGCAAAAAGGTACAGCACTAAGCCAACACAAGCAAGGTTGCAATCTGCAATACGTTGAACATTAAAGAACAAACAAAGAATAGACTAGATGCAATCTAAGGTATAGATACGTACATGAAACGATTTGCTCCGGTAGGGGGCGCTAATGGTAATTACAATGTTTTATAAGTTACTTCAGAGCAGAGTTTCTTAACCGGGGGTGCTATCACCCCTGAGGATGCTGGAAAGCAGTGAAGCCAAATGTCCACCATGAATCAAATTTGCAAAACAACATGCACTAGTGATTCGAAATTAACGATACCCAGGGGGGTACCAGAATTTCCAAATCTTGTTTTAGGAGTGCAAGTGCTAAACAAGGTTAAGAAATGCTGGTTTAGAAAATGTTAAAACAATCGCCTACAGCTACACAGCATGAGGGAATAAAGATTTTCTGGTTGGATCCACGTGTAAAGAAAGTGGAGAACTTTGTGGAATTTTTGATTGTAGCCATTTCCTCACTCATAAAAAACAACATACACAAAAAATAAATATTGTACAAGAAACTTAGACCAAGTATTAGCACTGTCTATCCCAGACAGCAAATCAACCGTTTTTTTATATTGATTCAACGTCTGCAGACGTCTGGGATACGGCACCGGAGCAACACTTTGCATAATGCAACTTAGCGTTAACTGTGCCAGCAGCAGCGTGTGGTGCAACAAAGTATCGACCAAAGCTGTGTAACTAACCATTGACGGTTCTTGTTGTCAAAACACTGGTTTCGCCAACAATGAATCAGATTTCTCAGTTTCAACGTTTTCTATACGCGTTAATACGTCAAGTATAGTGAAGGTTATAAAGATTTAAAAAGTTTTACATCATACTTCTAAAGCAATGCTCGCATCATTGATGAAACAATTCACTGTAGCGCCAAAATGCTGATTAAATAGATTTTTGTCAATTATAAACATACAAAATGCAGATTACAATGCAATATACAGCTGCGGTGGCAAATGCTTCAAGAGTGAAAACCTCAATAACAAGGTCCGTTTTGTAAAATATTTCACACCGTTGTGTACCAAATATGCATGCCAACTTGTTGCTGAAAGAAGTTATGAAAAGATGATAAATTTATGAAAATTGAAATCATTTCAGCTCGACAAAATAAACTTCCCTGTTCGCTGAAGTCACCAGTCACGTGACACCAGGTCTTTGTTTCACCAAACAAAAAGTTCGGCAATAAAGGAAAGTGAATTGTCTTGAAATAATGAACATTGTCGTTCAGCGTAGACAATCTCTAAGCCGCCTGTACACTTTTTCAGGTGGCAACAATCAAAGAAAAATACAAAAATAATCGAAATTCAACATGTAACTGAGCAAGAATATGTTCGAAAGATTCATTTCTCAACTGAACAAGTGGTGACAGGCCCAGACAGCAAATCAAACGTTTTTTACATTGATTCAACGTCTGCTTATGTTGAATCAACGTAAAAAAACGCTTGATTTGGTGTCTGGGGGCACGGGTCGTTGGAATTGTGAAAAATGTCCATGTCTTCCAACTTGTCGGTCAATCGTTATCTGAGGGAGAAAGAACGATTCATTAATTCAAAGAAATTATTAGCAGCAAAGCTGGTTGGCTGAATTTGGTCGACGTTATCAATCAACCGCACTGGATGACGCTTCATGAAGACGAATTCGATCAAGCGAGCAAAATCTTGAAAACTAAAATATGGCGCTAACAAAAACTATACAGTACATAAAAAAACACAACAAAACAACTAAAAAAGAACAATCAAAAACGACAACAATGTAGGCCCAATGGGATGTGAAAATGAATGGAATTTGGTCGCAAAGTCACCGAAGTGCAATATGAAGCTCAAAAATGAATATCTCTGCATCGGCACATCGGAATGCAACTAAAGTATACTTGGGGTACCAGCCCTAGTGGGCTGAACGACTTGACGGGGCTTTTAGGGGTGAAAAGGCCGGAAAATCTCATGAAAGGTTATAAACGTGACCATACGTTATTTGGTTTTTAAAAATGATCATTATACAATTATACATCCAACTGACACCAGTGCAATAAAAATGTATGAAAAGCGGAGTTAGCTATCAAGAACTCACCTTCACAATATGCCCCATCCGCCATAACCAACTGCAATATCCTCTTGTAGTAGTGGTCGTGCTTTTCTCCTAGCAACGCTTTGACACGTGACTGACATTCCATAACCTCTTCGTCTTCATCTTCGTGAATCGCCTGGCAATGTTATCACATGATGAGGTCATAAAAGGTCAAAGGTTACATAAGGCTACTACCAAATTGTACTAAGTTGGTGCTAATCACCTACAAACTAACTCCCATCGGACTGCAGTGATTGATTAAAATTATTTGTTAACTTTTCTCATTAAGAAATGATAAAAATACCAAATTTCTCAACAAAATTGTGTCATCCGCAGCTTTGTACCTGGACGCTTCTATAAACCTTTAGAAACTTTTCGAAGCCAAGTTCCCATTCTAGTTCTTCTCTGTTGTGCTCTAACCTGCAGAAGACGCTCTCAGTGTCCGAATCCCCATCGTGGTCGCTTGATTCCGAATCCGTAAACGAATCGCTATCTGCAAACAAATGGAAGAGAAACTAGCAACAAGGAATGTGCAAGTTGATACCCAGACAGCAAATCAGTCGTTTTTTACGTTGAATCAATGTAAAAAACGACTGATTTGCTGTCTGGGTATAAACCGAGTCGGTTCCAACCGGTCGTGCGAGCACAGCGGGATAAGAAAACAAACTGAATTTGAAAACGAAGAGCCAAAACTCCAAAGATTAAGCATTGGAGACAGCAGTGCCTCAAAATTTCAAACTCGTTTGATTTATCTGATGGGGATGTCGAGTTGACAGGTTTGATTGATTGATTGTGTGCCTAATCTGACACAGACGTCATGGTCTTCAAAATCTCTCTGCCATTTGACATCCGTACAAAACCGTTGTTATTGAACGGCTTTGAATTGGCGCATAACCAGAAGAGCCTAACCTACGATAGCACAGATGTGAGTTTATCCTGTCTCACAACCCAAGACTGTGACGCACAATGCATAGAAATGATCGGTTTGTAAGTTTTTCCTATGACGGGTCGGGATTCGAATCAAAATCTTTTGAATGCGACTTTTCGACCTTCCAGCCACCGTGCTGGCTGATAACGGAGTTTCATCTTGCGTATCGAGTCAAGCTGGACGCCGGCTAAAGAGGTGGGTAAGTCAGAATTTTCTGGCGACATTGTGTCATCAGGAACAGCAGTTTAGAAATAAGAAATTTTCTGAAGCAAATTAGTGGCCCAGCAATAATATTCATCCGCCAATAATATACCCGACTGCCATTCTTCATTGGCGTTTCCCTGACTTCCGGTGCTTCCTTCACTATCCTCTTCATCCTGGAGCATCACTGATGTAGATTCTTTAGCCGAGTAAGAAGGAGACTCCGATTCTAAAAACAAAAATAAAAAATAAATTCACGATGAAATGAAACATGAAATAATACAAAACATTCTCGACGTCTAAGCAAAAATCCACCAGCGCATGTCTAACAATGAACGCGTCAGTAGATGCGGTTTTACAATGACAAAATAACAATCAGAAGAAACAATGTTGACAAAAAATGAAGCATCAACAAAAAGCAAAGTTTATCAATAAAAACGTTTTTAAAGTGTGCTTACACACGCAGTCGTAATAATCCTTTACAAATTTATTTATTTCATAAAAGTTATGACCGTTTCTAAATTGAAGTAATTTCTGGACGAAATGAAAAACTAAGTCTACTGGAACGTTTTACATCATTTTTGTGAAAATGGTACGAACAAATTCACCTGCAGCGTCTGAGCTAAGGAGAACACTCTCTAAGTTAGCTCTCAGATCATCCATGTCTTCATCATCATCAGATGCTGCTTCCGAAACTCCATTCAAAGTGCTCTCTAGATTAGATTCTTCATCCTCATCAAAGTTAGTGTCGTTCATGGAAGATACAACGGATATTCCTTGAAAATCTTCATCAACGTCCGAAGAAAGTTCCGGATCTTTATCTGTTGGTTCCTCATCATCCTCTTCATCTTTAACCGCATTTTGGAGATCCGGCAAAGAACAGGTCCGTAGGAGCTGAATTAAAAGAGGTCGATGTAACTAAGGGGATGTAACCAGCACAGCACCAGGCAACGTCTTTTGTCGTATCAAGGCGTACACCCCGTGAGTGAGGTTGTTGGTTAAGTTAGTAAGAAGTTAAGAATCTTTTATGTCTTTTACGTCTTTTACGCCTTTTACGCCTTTTACGCCTTTTACGTCTTTTACGTCTTTTATGTCCATTTTCAAGAGTTTCCGTCTTGCCAAAGCCACAACTGAGTGCTTTGGATAGGTGTCGAACCGCCGCCCTTTCGAGTGTCAAACAAAAGCAATCACCACTCGGCTATGCAATCGAAAACAAAGTTAATAGAACCATACAGACGAAGAACAAAGTTGGGCAGTGGGCTCACATGTCTTTTAAGAGTACAATCCGTGAAACTGTAGTCCTCCATTTTTATTTCCAAAATTAGCAAGTTTATGAGACAAACGTCCTTACTTTGGGGTTTGGAGAATCAAAATGTCCCAATGTGAGTTTCATCAACATCTGGTCGCTCGCTGTAGCGTAAAGGCTCTTACTCAATGGACTGGTCTCTTCTTTTGCTTCCAACTTGTCAATCTAGAGATGATATACCGAAAGACATCACTAAGCTGCAGTTTATGAACTCAAACTAAAGTGTTATTTCTAAACCTCCTCATGGAAGTTTCGAGCCTTATACATTCACTTATATTCAGAGTGAGTAGCATTTTTATGTTTTAATTCTCAAAGAATGAAAGTAGATGTTCGCATAATACAAAACTTAGGCCTAAAAACTTGAGGAGTACGACATCGCGTGTCAAGCGACACATCTCCAAAAATAAAATGTTACGCAGCTCTGATTAAAACTACACCTCAACGGAGATTCGAAGTTACTAAATTTAAATCAATTTAAATAATGCCATCAAATATTGACCTACCTTCGGCAGCGGTGAAGTGGTTGCGCCTTCTGTATGAAGTTGGTGCACTTTAGAAAACAATGGACTTGCGCATATAGATGGCTTCGGTACGGGGACTGTATAGCTTGGAGTAGAGAAACTATAAAATATCAAACAGAATGTTCATGAATTAAGCATATAAAAGATATATAAAGCCATTTTTCAGAAACCAACAGTAGGTTCCACTCCGGCACCATAAGCTAATTGGTAAACCAATTGTTGTTCCACACTAAGTATTGTAATGCTCATTATTTGATGGCTGTTTCGCTTTGACCCAGAGCGAAAAATGTTTAAATGTCTTATTTAGTTTAGCTAAACTAAAATAGAAAAGTAAATGATAAAAGATTTATCAATTGTTAAAAAGTATTACCTTTCAGCTTCAGCTTCTTCTTTGGCTGTGTCCTTTTCTGGGATCATCTCGTCCTCCTCACGCATAATCTCAGCTGAGGAGGGTCTCACTGCAGGCTCTAGAAGGTCCTGCGGCTTAGGAAGAGTTTGGGGCTTAGGAAGAGGCGGTTTTGGTGGCAGAGCAGGCTTTAATTGAGTTTTCGCTGGTTTTATCTCATCCGACCAAGCTGTAGATTCAGCTGCTTGCTGCGGAGAGGTTTTAGATTCGTTTTCAAATTTAATCTCTTCAATATCGTTTTCGGTAATCGCGTCTGCGTCAACAGGGTTTCCGTTCGCATAATGAACTTTTTCAGATTCTTCCGATTTCTCGGGAAAACTTTCTCCTTTAACTTCTCCAGCACCGTCTTGCGGTTTGGTTTCACTTATTAGAGCCTGGTCAGAGGGCGCTACAGTTGACCCATCTCCCTCCATCTTGGCATCAACACTTTCGGAGGTTGCTTCGTCGCCTTCAAGCACCTCTGGCTTCTCTACGTCGACAGACTTGATGACGTACGTGCCTAGCTTCTTGATTGGTTGAAATTTGGCGGCTAACTGCTTGTCAGGTCTCGCTTGACTGGACGTTGCTTGGTTTTCCACGGGGCTCTTGCGCAAGACAACAGTTTTTTCGTTGACAGCCACAGAAGGCTTGGGTTCAGTTTGTTTCTAAAAATTCAGCAAAAACTAAGTTCATGATAAACCAGTGAAAACGTGTGATCAACCCAGCAAGCCGCAGATGTTCAAGATCGGCTAATAAAACATAAAAGGTAATTTACAGTCAATATTAACGGAAAATATCCTTTTAAGCTAAAAAGCACGACGGTTCCTTAACGTTTGTTAGCGAAGTTAGTTGAAATACTTTCCCTCAGTGACACTTACCTCAACAATTACATTTTGAGAATCGTTGGATACGTCGGAACACGAAGAAACTGTAGACGAAGCCTGTTCCTCTGCTTGAACTAAAATATTAACATTACACAAGGCCACGTCACTAAGGGAAGTAGTCACGTGACATACGTTGCACCACGAGCTGGGTGGCTTAAAATTACCAAATAAACAAATGAGAAAAAACCCTTGGTTATCTAATAATGCAGAGATTAGCGTAAGATGATGAAGTTTGTATCAGTAAAATAATTCTAACAGTAATACATGACTTATTGGGGCATGATTGCTCGTTTGGCATATACAGCTTTGTGATTTTGAGCAAATATCATATCTGTTGACTTGTCGAGAGGAGCTTCCTTGCAGCGATAAACTACATCTATACAATGCAATGCACACAAGACAATTTTGCAGTCAAATCTTATGCGGTCTTCGTCACAATTATTGATAGAATTTTTTATTAATAAAATCTTTAGTGTCACAAGCGAAAGCACGTTCTACCTTTTCCCTGGTCAGTTCCCGGGGGAAGGGTCAGCGTTGGGGTGTGGAGGGTCATCTGGTTGAGTTTTTGGATGAACGTTCCACTAGGAACGGCCCATTTCCTCTTCCCAGGAGCAGGAGGCTCCTCCGAAGAGGCGGTGGAGGAGATTTGCTGTGGCGATGAAGCGTCGGGTTTGCCTGAACGACATTGGTTCGTTCTTTTAGCATCAATTTGACGTAATTTTTGGTTGATTGAATATCGCAAGTACCAAAACACACAATATATTGTTTAAACAACGCATTCTTAAATCCCGCTATTGCACCCTTATGTGGTCCAAATGTTCACACGTCGATCAAGATACAAGCGATGGATACGAGCAAGAAACCGTGGTTCTGGATAAAAGAAAAAAGTTGATACCAACTTTTTCTCATTTATTTTTTCAGAGAAAAGTGTTTTGTTTGAACTGCATTCTTTCTATTCTTGACCCCCCCAAGCCCCCATACCAAAGTAGCTCCAGGGTTATCGAAAATGTCTTTTCACTATTCACCAAACCAACAAAAATCCACCATCCTCTTAAACAGGATCTGGTTGACAGCTAAGAAAGGATTGACAACAAAAGCCACTCTGACGTCACCTGTAGGCCGAAATAACGTTTCGACTGCAGCACCAAGCATAGACGCCACATTTAGGAAGCCATGAGAGGTCAATTTAAGCTAGTATTCTTCTTCTTGCGTATGAGATGATAGCAGTCACATTGTTCCAACCAGGTGCTGCAGCCATCGGACTATGTTACTATCATGCACTGCGAGACTCTATATTTGGCAACGAAATAAAAGTAATCTGTAGCTAACTTCAGGATTACTTAGAATTTCTCACCTCCAATGACAACTGTGATTTCTTGGAGGGGCATCTCAGAGATGATATTTCCTATGTTGGCATCTTTACCCCAAGCCTTGCGTGGGGCTGCATTGGTGACCTGTAAATGTTAATTTTGATTTAATTTTACATCGGAACAACATCTCACATTGAAGTTAAATGACGTATAAGCAAAATAACGTCGCCGAAGTGTTTAATAATGATGATCAAATAATCATTTTTATACAATGCTCTGGTCATTGCAGATACTCGTTGCTATCAGCGCTTTACAAATCAGACAGTGTCAGTGCGGCCATACAGACGTGCATCTGAGTACATTAATCCCCCAAATCTGTTCCTTCGCCGAGTGGAAAGCAAGAATATTTCGTACCACCTTGGAAGGGTTTTGGTATTACCCGTCAGAACATCGAACCTACGTCTAACCCGTCAGAACATTGAACCTACGTCTAACCCGTCAGAACATTGAACCTACGCCTAACCCGTCAGAACATTAAACCTACGTCTAATCCGTCAGAACATTGAACATAGGTCTAACCCGTCAGAACATTGAACCTACACCTACCGATTCTGAAACGCACACTCTGAGTGCTAAAATGCAAGTCCGCAAAGTGGTTCAAGACAAAAGCTGAACAACTTTACGAAGCAATGAAGGAGTTAAATACCTGATTGCGCTCATGCAAAACAGGCAACGGTCTGGGGAGAGGTCGAGTTGTCTCAGATCTGCAAAGCAAAAGGAAATCTCTTTGGTGCAAAATTTCATGACGAAAATTGCGACAAACAAACCTAGTTTCGAACTCCTTGCTCTATGAGTAGTGCCATGCACAATGAGTCAAACTATCCTGTTGTAATGTTGCGTCGATGTACAACAGACGCTAAATCGTTATTTCCTTAAATTATCCAGGAATTTTAAATACTTTTCTTTCTTTTCTTCATCCTTTTTCTCTTGTGGCTCCTCATCTTCAAAATCGACGCTAAATCTTTCATTGACGCGCTGTAAGATCTTCTTTCGAAGAGCAGGGTCCTCCGCTCGGGACGGACTTAAAATCTGAAAAATAGCAGTAAAAACGCATGTAAATACATGTGCTTTTCAAAATTGGCATAACCATCATAGCAATAGAAATATCAACCCAGTGCGAGTAGAAATCAAGGTTGCATTGCTTGCAGGTATGACCTTTAGAAACAAAAGAGACTTTAAACAAAGCATCGTTTCCCGACCTTTACGTGGTCATGGGACCTTTCGAACAATGTTTATCTCGTTGGTAATGGTTAAGCCCATTTTAACTCTACTTGGCAACAAAATTTCAACTAAATCTTTCGAGAGCACTTTCACGAAGAAACAAAAGCATGAGAAAATATTGCACAGTTTATTTAGAGATTTAAAAAGTGGAAGCCATACTTTGTGATCTAATTTCTGAATGGGTTCTTTTGTCTCTTCCTGGACTATAGGGGCGCCGACCGCATGAAGAGCCTGCGTGACGCTGATCGGATTAGGATTATAGATGACCGGTTTCTCATCGGGGTTGACAATATCGCGTGCACCTCCTTTAGAGGGCCGCTCGTCGGGGTGGCTGGCTGCTTGTGCCTATGATCAGCAAATATAATTTATTGTTATTGTGAAATGAGTATTAGAAATATATTTGCACATCGTGAGACAACGTATCCCAGAAATTATATGCAGCAATCAAAAATAAAATCTAAAATCTCAACGCATGAAGAAAAGTCAAGAAAATAATCGACAACAGTTGACAATAAGGTGGCAATTATGCGTACACTAAACAATAAACATATATAGATCTATGTTTACGACCGTGGCCCCTGCTACGTTTGATTTATCATTCAACTGATGCAAGGACCGATACCATGTCATCTACCATACGTTGATCACATCAGCTTTGTTAGTGCGCTATTGGATATTAACTATCATCACACAACCTAACAGTAGTGATGGAACAAACTCAAGTTCCGGTTGGGGCCACTTTTTTCAACTCCGGCTCGGAGTTGGAGGTGTGTGTGCTAACTGTGTGTATGGCTGTGGTCAAATGCATGACCTTGGATAAATGTAATTTTGTGTTTTATTGTAGTATTGTAGTAATGCAAGAATACACAATTACATATGTTGGCCGTAACATTGGTCCTAAATGTACATGTAAGATTGAAAATGGGTTCAAGGAAGTCAATAAAAATCTTTGATATCTTAAAAACAATACTATACATCAGGTAAATAGAAAACACAGCTTGTGTTTTCTAACACAACCAACCGCTTGTTTAAAAAGTTCATTACCTCATGTAATATATATTAACAAAGGCCGAAAGCTCTGGCCTCGGGTCGGAGTTGCAATCCTCTGGCCGGAACAACCTGCCTCCGCCCAAAATCTTGTCTCCGGTGTATCACTACCTAACACACCTACCCTCCACATAGCGTAGCATACACTCATACAGTTTTACTGTATATCACGTGCAGCTGGGTGCGTGTTAGGATTGGCTGAAAGCAAACTGCTTTCGAAATCATTCCTAACTCGGCGAAAATATGCAGGTGTGTAGCAACAGTATTGCTCAAAGACCATGAGATGTGAACTCCAGATGGGATTTAAAATTTTAACTTTAAACGAAGTTTATACAACGTTGAGCCTTCATATTCATCGGCACAGAACACACCTTTCCTATTTGAAATGTAATCTTGGTTAAAATTGGTTTCGAGGGACTGCGGCCGGTTTTCAAGCTGACAGACACTTACTTGGACGGGATCTCTATTCATGCCTTCCTTGGCGTCAAGGACTTGTCTTCTTTTCTCGATATTAGCTTGCAGCAACCTTGCACGATCCTGAGCTTGCTGCTGGAGAGCGTTGAGCTTCTTCTTCCTGACCTCTTGGCTCTCCTCATCCTCGCCAGATGGCTCCACCTAGCGGAAACAATAAAGTTAAAATGGAATATGAGTTTGTTGCTTAGTTTGCTCTGGTGCACCACGAACATAAAAAATACACGAGACCGCAGAAAACATCATTTTTCATTCAAACGCACAAAATAGAATTTAAAAAAATTCTTAAAGCCTAGGTTGCTACTTTTTATCACATATTCAATTATATTAGGTTTTCTATCACATTGCTTGGTATGTTGGAAATCACATTGCTTGGACTTAATTATATCAGAAAATAATTTTCAACTTTCTTGACTTATGTTTAGTCACACATTTACGTGTTACGTCATGAACGTGATGGAAGCAGCGCTCATCGTCCTTCGCGCCTTTGGGGCTACCTCTGATATCACATAAACCTGGCAGACTGTTTGCTCTATTTGCCCAAGAAAATGCGGAAAAGGCAAGTTGAGAAGGAAAGCAGCAAGGTCAGTTGACAAGAGAGGACACGTTAGACAGATCGATTTGGAGGCAGGGTGTGAAGGCGATTGCGGGACTTGGAGGTGAATCCGGCCACCCTCGGTAATGGGGACATCACCGGATTAAAACTGGACTACTGCTGCTACTACTACTACTTGGCAAACAAAAAATAGTACAATCGTTCATGATAAGGGTGATTGTATGTTCGACAGCACCACACTCGTAGAAATATGATGACATTAACATTACTAGGTATGCATTTGAGCGTAGTTGCTGGCCTACCTTGTAAGCTTTCTTGTTGCCAAGCATTTTATTCTTCAAAGCTTTTCGCTCGTTGTAGTTTTGCAAACGAATCTGCTGCAGCCGTGCGAGATATTGATCCTCAGATTTCTTTCCTGGAAAATATTACTGCGCTTATAAGTATGTATTTGCTAAAGTAAGTCGTTTTTTCTTATAACATAAAAACAAGCATCCATTAGCTATGCACAGCTGCGAAAGTCAAACCTACTATTGCATGATGCTGCTGAGTGGTGAAGACCACCTGATTTTTCAAAGGTTTTTCCAAATAATAAGCCAAAACATGATAGTCTATTACATGCATTATCTATTTGATAACATAGAGTTGCTATGACAAATGTAATAGTTCACCTTTGACAAGTCCTCCAGCGGCGTAAGGCTTCAGAGCAGCCTCTACGCCGACCTGGGGATGCCTGGATGGAACGTCCTGAAAAATTAGCGAATTTAACGAAACAATTTCAATGTGAAAATGTTACTGCGTTCCAAAGTTGGCCAACTTCACAGCATTTTCTGCTTGGTTTGATGCTAAAGTCAACAACAGCGCTTTGAACCGTTTTGTGGATCCAAAAACTAGCTAAAAAAGCTTTTGCAATTTTGTGGCATAAAACACTTGTATCCACAGTCCATCTCCCCATGATCCATTGCCCTAGCCCTATATAAATTTTATGATAAATGAAATTTACTCTTTCGTTGCAACATTATTCCGCAATATTATTTTTAGACTACTTTTAATACAGGTAGCGTAAATAACTTCAAAGCTGCGAGTAAATACTTTTCGGAATTTTGAAACAAAGTTTCCATAGAAGACAGTACAGGTGGAGCAACTATGCCTAAACAATGAACAAGTTACAAACTACTGGGTATCACGCGCGAAGCAAAGCAATATTGGCAAAAAATAATGAACAAACCAAACCTTTTGCAAGTAATTTCCTTTCATTTTGTTCATCTCTGCTTCCCGTTTGCGCAGAAGGTACTCACTAACAACCTGCGCCTTGTTGGCTGCCTGTTCCGCGGCCATTCTATAAAGACAAATCAATAAAATGTTAAGGCTCAAGGCAGCGGTTTTCAACCTGGGTTCTAGAGGTCATCTGTTAGTGAAAGTTTCCAACTTGGATGGATTATACTCCAGCTAATGTCATCTGTGATTGTCTACGTCAGTGATTTTCAACCGGTGTTCCGCGGAACACTGGTGTTCCGTGAAAGATCGTCAGGTGTTCCGCAAGAAATTTATTAGTTTGACTAGTGTTCCATGGAACACCGGTCGAAAATCACTCCTTTGACACAATTAATGTGCACAAATAGCTATTATTCATGGCGTTCTTTAATACAGGCCATGACAACAGCGAGCGCTTCTCGCCGGCTGAAGGCTGATCAAAGGTCACTCGCGATCGCAAAAAGCAGCGCATTTCAGGTTGAAACGAAGAAAGTTTTAATTATTGCATCATAATATCAAAAATTATTGTATTAATTATTTGAAAACTCTCGAGGAGAAACTGTCTTTTTATTTCCCTTCTGCTCCTACCGAACGCTTTGACTGGGTCAGGGATCCTTACAGCTCAGCAACAGCTTTTGACAAAGTCATGACTGTACAGGAGCAAGAAGAATTTATTCAACTTAGACAAGATCGCACGTTAAGATTGAGATTTTCCGATCTACCTTTGGAACGTTTTTGGGTGATGACTTCCAAGGAGTTTCCTATTGTGGCAAACAATGCTATTTTGACTTTGCTTCCATTTTCAACAACTTATCTGTGTGAGATGAGTTTTGCAAGCATGACTGCTATAAAAGTTAAAAAACGAGAAAAATTGAGAACTGTTGAGGAAGAGCTTCGCGTTTGTCTTTCTGCAATTCCTGCCCGAATATCAGCTTTGTGCTCATCCAAACAGGCCCAGATATCGCACTGAGAAAGCTGACAGCCAATAAATTGTTGTTGTGCTGTTTATATTATTGCATCATTATAAAATTTCGTTTGGTGTTCCGCAAGATTATTTTAATGCATAAACTGTTCCGTGGCTCAAAAAAGGTTGAAAAACACTGGTCTACGTCATGCCGGGATCGACGTTTGCCGACGTCCAATGCTGACTATACGAGAAACAAAGGGTCGAAAACCGCGTAGTAGCAGTCAATGTTTGGTCAAATCTATTTCAGAGCAAATTCCTCTTGTGGCTGTGCCTGTGCAATTTGAAAGATGACGCTTCAATCTACACGCACCAATCGACCATGGAAATGAATTTGTACATCAGAGATGAGACAAACAAAATTAAACTTCACCCCAAAATTAAAATTAACTCAAGAAATGGCAACATGAAGGCTTCCCACATAAAGGCTTTATAAATAATATAATTTACTGCAAAAAACTGAAATTACATCACGCCAGAGCTGCAAAACTAAAATTTATCTTCAACATGCCTATTAGATGCAACAAACCTATTGGCTTGGGCTGCAAGAATAGCGGCCTGTCCTTTGTGCCTGTCTTCCCATGCTTCTTTGACCCGATTCAGACCTGGGGCTGCAAAATCAGCTGCTCCAAGCCTTCGAAGAAGAGAATGTTAGTCAATGGCTAAAATTAAGCTTTAACTTTAACTCTAGTTATGCATCTGCAGACGTTGAATCAATGTAAAAAACGATTGCTTTGCTGTCTGGGAATGAAATGGTTTCAACAACCAGAAAAACAATTCAATGTTCCACTGCGATTCTCACCAACCTGTCTCCTTGTTCGAGTTTATTGAGATACTGGTGATATTTATCGTAGTTCCCACGGTCACCATAAGCTGCTGAGACAGGACGATCTCTTTCGTTCACAAATGATGGTTTCTGGTTAATAGACATTGAGTACTTAAGAGATAACGAGTTGGATAATATATCACATTAACATCGGTCTATTGAATATACACCACGAGAAACCAAAAGAAAGAAAGGAAAACCAAAAGTGAGATGGAGGGACGACATTGACAAACAATGCAATACAACCAATTGGTACCAACTAGCACATAATCATGTAAATTGGCATGAAAAAGGGCTTACGCTCTGCAGTGGGCTCTCACAGGCTGAAAATGATTGAATATAACTGGAAATATTAATGAAACTAACAGGAGAAGTTATATTTTGTTGCTCATCATGCCCTCTGAACAAATGTTAGACTACAATGGCGCACAGAATTCGTTTTTTTTTTTTACAAAGGTGTATTTTGCATTGGGACAAAGCACAAAAAATGAAGCGGTACTAGTTATTTTTTTCATCTCAGATTCTAAAGTAGACAGCTGCTTTACTTCGACTCTAACCAAACAAGATCCTAGTTTTTCACATCGCACGCTACGTACAGGTTGCTTGGAAACAACAGGGTCTTCATTTTTCTTCGGTTCCAGAAGTTCGGATGACCTTTTGAGATGATTGACACGAGCTTCATCTCTCGCTCGTTTCATCTGCTCCTCCTTCAGTCGAAGAGCGCGCTCTCGCTGCCTCTTCTGAAGATCTTCCTACACCAGGGAGTTCAAAGTTTAAATAAAATGGGTTTGTCTCGCACCCTGATTTGCTTATGATGCAGGTAAGATGGTCAATTCTAAACTTGCAATTAAAGTTCGATACCCATGTAGTTGTGGGTCGATAAATCGTCGCTATCTGTTACTAAGTGGAACAAACATGGTAAAAATAAACCCCAATATAAAAACGAGAAATGATGGCCCATTACGTTACATTATCTATTACATTAATGGCTTTCCCTCTTATACATGGTGTAGTTCAAACACAGATCAAAACTTTATCCTAATCAGGCGACTATGGTTCGACACCCGGCTAAGCGACATTTCTGTAAAAGTTGTTACTTTTTGCAAAATGAACAACCAAAGATGTTACCAGTCTGGTGTTTGTCTGAAAGTACTGGTTTATAATTCTCCCATTCGTATGGCATGTTGCATCTTGAGGTCTACTAACCAGACAGCAAATCAACCGTTATTTACATTTATTCAACGTCTGCTATACTGCAGACATTGAACTTGTTGGCTGCCGTACATTGAATCAATGTAAAAAAAAAACGGTTAATTTGCTGTCTGGGATATGTTGGACAGACAGCGTTGAAATAACACAGAATGTGCCAATCACAGCAACAAAGCAAAAAAACGTATAGAACACGCAATAATCACGTGATTGATTGTTAGATCACAAATACTGTAATGTGATCCACAAACTGACCAAACGTTTCTTTTTTTCTTCCACGATCTTTGCCTTTCTTCTTTTCTCTTCTTCAACCAGCAACAGTCTCTTCTGCATAAGCAAACAAACTTGTATAAATTCACCAACGACACACAAAACAAAAACCAACTTGTATCAAATCACTCTGTCCACTTTAACTCAGGACGTTTAACTTTTCTCAACTATTTGACTACATGTTTCAATCGAAAACTATATGAACCACATTCTGAATTTTTGGGAAAACTGTTGTAAAATAGGTAGCAAACGAATTGATCGCATAATATCATTTAGGTCTTCCAGACCGGTAAACACCGCAAACCACATGGTGAACTTCACGATCAACGGATCAACGGAACCCCCAAACGGGGTTCATGTTCTGTGTGATTTAGACGATAAAATAGCACTCGATACCTGCCCCTAACAATTAGTCCAGGCAACCGTCACTGCTTCAGACAGAGCCCCCCGACACGGTCAACCACAAAAACTCACTTTTTCTAGTAAATCATCAATGGCCTTTGGTTCATTGACAACTTTGCTTGCTCGGACAGCAGGTTTCGGCTTCTTGACTGCAACGGAAGGCCCATAGGCGGCTGCTATCTGTTGGTCGCGTCGGTTACGGACGCCCATAGCACCACCACGGACTTCTAAGTTCTGGAGACGCTTGGCTGAAAATGCAAAGCAACTTATGAACACAAATAACTTTGATAGAAATACAAATTGGATAGAAACGTAAATGACAAGACAAATCCATTGGCTTCGTTCCAACCAGCAAATCATTTTCTTTTGACGTTTATCCAATGTCTGCAGACAACCGAAAGATTTTGCGAAACGTATGCTGTTGGCTTTCATAAATCGTGAGATCGCTCTGACGAGAAATGTCGTCAACGACATACAATATCATCGCTGCGAAAAACCTATCTCTTGAAGATCTTAATAACATTGTTGAAACGTACTGCTGGAAAACTAAATGGCATCCAAGAAAGCAAAATCCGTCATTTTTACATTCGCCTGCAGACGTTGAATCAATGAAAAAGACGGATTTTGCTGTCTGCGATATGCTTAAGCTTGAACAAAAAAAGAAAATTTTCATTAAGTGAAATGGACCAGTTTTGTTGATTTTATTCAGAAAACGATAAAACCACACATGTTGTGATAGCATCTCTTACCAGCAATGGGTTGATACCTTCCAGCAGGAGATGGCTTGGCACTAGAAGGCCTGGCCCTGCCTTTGTGCAGGACAGTATGGCTGAACTCGTCTTCGTGCTGTTCGGGCGAGAGAAACTGGGCAGTCAGACCTGCAATGAATGGCTTACGAAGGATACTGTTTATGGACGGACGTTCTCGTGGGCTCCGGCGAAACAAATGGGATACAAGGACCCGGAGATCGTAAGAGTAACGGGACGGGACCGGAGGGTAAGAGCCTCTGAATATAAAAATAACAAACTAAACATATGAAGCTATACGGTTGTTATCACGACAAAATAATGTCCCAATGCCGCAGTGGTAACGCCACTGGCCCAGTGGCAGATACGGGGGGTGATCCCCCTTAATAAACAGAAAAGTAACTTTATTCACAATACGATGAAACGTATTGTGAATAAAGTTACTTGAAAACGTTGGTAATAAAATCTAGGTACCGTATTTACTTGATTGTAAGCCGCGGCTTATAAAGTTTTTTTTCCATCATGTTTGCGGCTTAAATTCAAGGGCGGCTTACATTAAATTTTTAACACTATTACATGCGGCTTACAATCAAGTAAATACGGTATCACCTTTAACCAGTGGCGGCTGGTGGCCTCCTGAATTGGGGGGACTGCAAGGCAGCATATCCAAGAATTGTTGGAGGGCGATATCAGGCGAACCTTGCGGGCGTGTCGCCGAAGGCGACACCCACGGCGGGGGGTCTGGGGGGCCTCCCCCAGAAAATTTTTTACAATTACATTTAATTTGGTGCATTTTGAGAGCATTTTCAAAAGAAATTTGGGAGTGGAATAACAGTCAAAAATGCTGCTGTAGAGCTTGAAAAATACTAATATTTCAAATTTTTATATTCAAAATCAGTGCTAAATACAAATCAAACTATGTTCTATGCACTTCGTCGTTTTCTCAATAGTTCGCTCAGTTTGTTGTCTGCAAATATTTATTGTCGATCGCCGGCATCGGACACGATTGTCCACATACGATCCACACAAAAAAATACACAGAAACAAAAGACAAACAGAAGTACATTCACAGGAATGACGCTGAAGTAAGCAATAAATTTATTAATCAATCGTCCATTTCAGATCATGCGATCCATATCACACAAATTAAACATGCGAAACAAAAATCAATATTCAAAATGAAATATCATACTTAATCTGTTCAAACACCCAACTATAAAAAGAAATTTAAACTTTATCAATCGATGAATGTTGATATCACTGCTGTGCCATAGCAGCCATCAAGGCTAGGTAACGGCATAGCCTACATAGTGGTATTATAATGAAGGAGGTAGTTTGAGTTACGATAGCAGTCATACCTTATCAGGGAATCAACAATAGAGTTTGACGATGATTCACATTACCCAACAAAAAAAAGGCCCTTTTCCGTTGTAATGCATCAAATGTTATATGACATACAATGTTACACAAGACTTGATGTTCACGTAGCCTACGCTATAATGTTTGGGCAAATGGTGAATAATTCTAAATGCATTATTGAATGCAACACGCAAGCGATTAATTCACGTTGGTGATAATTTTCCCATGGTGACATGCATACATTGGGGTACAATATGAACGGAAGAGAACATTTTTAACTTCACTGGAGCTCTTGTAAAATTTTAATTTATTGGTAAAACAGTATAATGATCGTACTTGTCGGTTTATATCCTTGTCATCACACATTGCCGTGTCAAGAAATACACCCAAGTATCTGACGCTATCTACAGATTTGATTTGACTTCCGTTGAGCCGTGAAATTGGATTTAAATTTAACTTTAAGTGATTAGTTAGAAAATACATAGCAAACGACTTTTTGCAGTTAAAAACGATCTCATTACAAAGTACATAATCTTCGCACACACACAGTATATTGCAGTATACATGTAGTATAACCGTAGCTACATCTTTTTTGGAGCACCCTGCATGTATGCACCCACTGCTCCAGAACTAAAAATGCTTGGAAGTTAACATTTTTTATTCTTTCCTACAAAAATTATCTTTTGCCAGCTGAAGCCAGCTAGCAACCCTGCATGTATCACAATACAGAAGGACAAAGACAAAATCTCAATTCTATCACAAGTATAAATGCCCACTGGATGGCAAGTATAATTCAGTTCAATTCAAATTATTTTTCTTTGACAGAATGCAAAAGAAATGATATTGTAAAAAAGAAATACAGTAACAAAACCAACAAAAGGAAAAGGTGGCAAAACCTTAATGGTTTAAGACGTGCATGAAAGGATCTAATATTGCGGTATATGCATCGATAAATATAGTTAAGCACGGCCACCAAACCTGACACTTTAAAACAAGTAGATGAATTAGTTAAGAATCAGTCGCCTCCTCATTCCAGAAACAATTGGAGCGCCAATTCTTAAAGCAATGAGAACACGACTGAACCTAACATTACAAAAACAAACAAATACACACACACACATATTGTAATTATAACCATTGATCTCGCTCAAGCCATAGGTGCCACATTTACTCTTTGCTACACATTACTGAGCATCACATATAAAGGACAGCGGACCTTTATTTATAGATGAATTCCATTCGGCGACTTTTTGCCATGGCAAAATGGTCAATTACCCTCTCGTTGAAATCTTTGGTTTCAGTTATTAAGCGATTTTCTATTGACACCATGGCTAATGCAGAAAGTCTTTCAGTACACATGGTGCTGCGGGAAAAGGTTTTAATCCTTTTCAGTGATGAAAAGCAACGTTCTGGTTCTGCTGTTGACATTGGAGTGGTAAGTAGAATTTTAGCTAGCTTTATTACTTCAGAAAAAGTTGATTGCATTCCTTCCAGGTTTAGCAACGAAAGCAGCTGCACAAGTCCACTCACTGAATGCATGTCATTTCTAGAATAGAGAACAGACAGCTCCGGTTTGAGCTTGTCTTTGATTAACATAGGGTATGCTTCACAACATTTTTCTAAAGCTTTTTCTGGAAACTGTCTTGCATATTGTGAAGCATTTTTCAAATTAAATAAAGTGCTTGCTTCAAGATGATTGGTGAACTTGAACCTTTCTTGACACTGCATTAAGACAACATCACATACTTCTTTAGCATCAATGATTTGGGATTCAGGCATTCTCCGTGTGGGTGAAGGTGACTCATTGTCTGCAGCAATGCCTTCCCTTATTCTTTGTATTGCTGACAGAAAATTATCCAGAGAGCACTGCACTTTGAATGACTCAAGCTCCACAGACTGCAGCTGAGCAAACAGTATGTCAACATGAGGCATGATTTTCGAAAAGAAATCTAACCAAAACACAAATTTTGGATCTATGAGCATTCGTTTTATACCAGCAGCAGCAAAGCCAGTCACCGAAGAGTTGCTTTGTTCCAAAGTTGAGCAGCATTCTATAAGTGCGTCTTTTACCTCCGATACAGCATTCACCGTCCTGCTTTTAAAATTCCATCGTGTTGCTGATGGGCGAGGAATACGCCTTTGAGCAACTTGGTCCAAAGCAGCCATTCTTTGAGGAGATTTGGAGAAAAAACTTGGGATTCCCGAAAGACTGTTAAAAAAGACTCTGACACTGGTATTCTGCGAAGTGGCTTTTTGTATAACCAAGTTTAGCTGGTGTGCATAACAATGGACAAAGTGTGCATTGCTATATACTTGCTTGATTCTTGATTGCACACCATTTCTTGCACCACTCATAGCAGCAGCACCATCATAAGTTTGTGCTACAAGTTTGGATGTATTGCTCCCAAGCAAAACTTTAAGTTCCTGAAATAGGATTGAAGACAGAGCTTCTGCTGTCTGGTTAGCAGGATTAAAAAAAACCCAAAATCTTTCAACAGGCTTCCCATGACTTTCATACCGTAGTACAATCACCATCTGTGTCTTCTCTGAGATGTCAGTAGTTTCATCACACATGATTGCTACAAATTCAGACTGTGATATTTCTTCTTTAATTTTGCTTTTGCAAAGCTCAAGAATCGTTTCCAAAAGCTCATTTTGAATAGTTTTGGATGTACCTTTGAATACCTTTGCAGAATTAAAATGATTTTGGAAGCGTGAGTCAAGATTGGAAGCAAAATCAATTAACCCCATGAACACACCAGGATTTTTTGAGCCTTGACTTTCATCATGTCCCCTTAATGGCAATTCAAATCTGCCACAAAATTTTATACAATCTATAATCTTTGACAATACTGTTCTGTTCTTCGTTACTTCTTCATTATGTTTAGTAATGGAGAGTTGATATCCAGAATCTATAAGTGTAGCAATATTAACTCTGCCAAGCACTGAAAGACTCAAAGTATTGTTCATGTGGAAAGTTGATCTACTATGCTTCTCTGTCTTTCTACTGAGATGTTTCAGGTCTTTCACACCTACTTTGGTCCAGGAATGTTCTTGATCTCCACCAAACAGTAAACAGGGAAAGCAAAAGAAAGCATTTTCACTGTTGCAGCCACACAGCCAGTCATGATCATCATACACATTTCTGTTAAACTTCCTTGCATAAGGGTTACCTCTACTGGTGGATGATTGGGAAATGTCAAGGTTTGGAGTGGGTCTTCCTTGTGCTTTGATGCTAAGTTTTTCTTGCAGAGACAACTGGGAAAACCTAATTTTTTTCAATGACATTACAGAATTATCCATTGTATATAAATTGCAAAATGTTCCAATTAAAGTGTAAATTATTATAGCATAAACCTGTTAAGACAAATGAAATCATTGTCAATTTTTTTAAATGAAGGTAGATTCAGAGTCAAAATAAGAGTATCCATATATATATGATATTTTTTTTTTATTTATTTGCATCAGACTCAAGATGAAAGTAGAAACAAAGCAGATACTCAACTCCGAAGAGCTGAGTCGTAATGTACCAAATACAAAGATTGAGTGTAACAGTCTGTTCGCATTAGTTCATATATCCATTGGTTGGAAGACAAGTTACAGCGGGTTACAAACTGATATAATTTTTTACAAATAAAAGCTTGAAAAATGGTGATATTGTTATCAACGAATGCAGAGGTGATGCTGCATCGTCTCTGCAGATTAAACAACATTCTGTAACAATTATTGTATCCAACACGTAAGCGATTACTACTGGATAGAAGATAGTTACACCATAGTTGACAGGCATATAAAGGCATACAATAGGAACGAAACAACACATTTTTAACAGCAATCAAACGTTTGGAAAACCTTGCTTTTAACATGTTTTCAGAACAATACAATGACCGTAATTGTCGTTTCATGTCTTTATCATCAGGTAGAAGCGTTAATTATTACTCCAATATATTTCAAGGGTCTCAAAGCAGATACGATTTTTATTTAAATACCGTATTATATATGATCGGATTATAGCCAAATTTCAACATCTAGGCTTTATATAAAACACCAACAGTTTTGTTGCAATTAAATATAATGTCATGAGAAACTACATACATTTGACAAACATTGATGAGTTTCTGGAGTCCCTTGACACTTGATGCAAAACAACACAAGCCTTCAGCATACATTAAATGATTGAAGACAGGAGTTGCCAATGCAGCAGCCAACAGAAAGACCGTTTAATTCAGAAGATAAATCATTCATGTAGATGCACTTCTGCAGCATACCGGTACTAGACCTAGAGGGCAGACACTAGTGAAGCACCTAACTTAACTATCTATCACTCCTGACGGATCACTGAGTGGAAACAATTATCGTTCCTTGCCCTAGAAAATACTATACCAACCCTCAGCAGCATGGAGTCACATGCAAAGATCAAAACCCTAACCTTATTCCTAACTCTAACCCTTACCTTAATTAACCCTACCTAACTTTAATCCTAACTCTGGCAACACCTGATTGTAACTATGGCAACAAGTGTGTAAAAATAGCCACTTTGTAATAACAATAATAGGATGGATAAAGAAAACCGGACATAAAAGAAACCCATCCTCAGGCAAAAGCAGGTTTCGATGTGGCCCAGGAGAGCAGGTGTTGAGCTCTTTTTATGGTCAGACTGCACATCACAGTCACACAGTAGCCTAAGACGATTGAGGTTCGAGATCCAGTGTAAGTTATTGTTTCTTGTCCTAGCACTATTGTTTCTTGTCCTAGCACTGTTGTTTTCTTGCCCTAGTACCGGTACATCCAAGAACCTGTTGCATACCCTAATCCTACAGCTATCACATTTACAGTCATGTCTCATCGCTACTCTGCGAAACAAAACTTAACTTTAAAAAGTCTGTAGAATTATTCGGTTAGGGGGGGGGGGCTGTTTTCCATGCAGCCCCAACAGATTCAAAAATTGCTGTTATGTATTCTGTAAAATACCAAAAGAGGTGGAGCTTCAAGGATATTTTTTAGCCAATCAGAGCACTTGAAATCCAAAATCTGGGGCTGCAAAGAATGTTGTCCCAAAGCCATGTTTCCAAACAAATTTTTAAATATTTTAATTTTCAATCCGCAATCCATAAGTGAAAAAAGTAATCGGGTCGGACAAACACAGAGGAAAACATATCTTCCCTTTTTTCTCTTTCTTTCAGGGGGGGCTGCAGCCCTGCAGCCCCATGGCACGAGCCGCCACTGCCTTTAACATCAGGAGGTAACCTACAGTCACCAGAAGAACGCAAGTTACTTTAATTTATTCACAATGTTTGCAAGGCCGGGTTAATGTTGATCTTACACATCATTGTGCTTTGTTGACATCACTCTCCGCTAAGATCATTTGCTGGATCCGTCCTTGTAATATTTACAAAGGAGAAATAGTGCAAGTTTAAGAGATTTGGTGCACTGGAAACAATTAACTGTTAGGGATGATTATTCCAAATGCATGTACATAACAGCAATGGATATTGGAATGCTATCAGCCACCATGTCTCAACTGTTTTGAGAGTAAGAGTAAGTTTACATTACCAGCGAGAATCCAAACAACGTATGTACACACCAACCTTATGATTTTAAGCACCAGATTCTTCATGTTCCCAGCTTCAAATGCATGCTTCAGTGTTAGAGTCTCATACACGACGCAGCCCAGCGCCCAAACGTCACTCTTGTTGTTATAAGGTTTGTTTTCACATATTTCAGGACTGAGATAGTATGGGGTTCCTGAATAGCAAATGCAGAAAATTTAGTCTGTCTAATAGCTCAGTTGTCTGCCCAATTTTTGGCACGAAGAAACAACAAGATCAAGCAGCGCTTGTTCGACTCTCGGACCTTGCGTTTGAGCAACGCACTGTGAGGCTGGTGGATGGAATGATTCACAGACAACAAGTCGACAATAGGAAACTTCACTCTGCTAATCTCGTTAACCGGGCCTGTGTCAGTGGTTTAAAGCCTCGACAAGTAGGCTATGCGGAAACGCGAAACTGCTAGAAAGATGAAGATTTAAAACGACCAACCACTACATCATTATAAAATAGCCCCATCATATTGAGCATTAATTTTTACTGTGTTCCCTGGATGTGGTTCCGCGCAACACGCTGTTAATGTTTGTGTCACGTTCATCCACTGCAGCTTTACTCCTCAAGTAAAGCATCGCAACTATAGATTAACTCAAAAATTTTACTTTAATCTTGTTCACTTTAACAACGTGATTGTGCCCATGGTTTAAACCAATGAAACAAAGCAGTGGTTTTTCAACAGGGGTACTGTGACATTATAAAGACAAATAATTGTATTTTACAAATGAATTTAATTTGTCATTTAAACAAAGCAAAAGAAGTCTCCCAGATCAACAGCTCGATTAGTACTGAAACTTTAAAATATAAATTGACAGGTGCACTTTGCAAATGCACGATTGTTAGTAGCCTAGAGCATTAGGATAAGCTGAACTGCCTTCACAGAGGCAAAGCACTTCAGCAAGCGTTCCACAAAGGCTATTTTGAAGATTTAACCAAACTAAATCGATTCATGAAATAAAGATGTATGCTATTGGTATTACTGCTGCATAAGTGATGAGATATACCCAGTGCTTAATTTCTCAACCCAACACACTTATTTTAAAACTTGTCGCAAGAGAAGCATCTTACCTTTCAATGAAAAATATTTGCAATAAATATTACTGTGTTGCCTTACCGATACAAGTCCTAGCTAGCTCCATGGTGTTGTTAAGGACTCTTGCAATTCCAAAATCACCAAGTTTAATTGTTCCTGCTTTAGTAAGAAAAATATTCTGCAAGTGCAAACAAAGAACGTAACTTTATGTGACGTCAGGCTATTACAGTTAACACGACTTTAAAATATTGCTGAATTTTATTTCTATTTGAATAAGAAACTGAAGAAGCCGCTTTATGGTGGTAAAAGCTTCATCAGTAAATTATACAAGTTTCCAAACCTGACTGGTTTTATATACTTTTTTCATTTATTGCTCTGCTTTTTAATGCTGCTGTGTTGAACATACAAAGGTTTGGCTAAATATTAGCATCAGTCTGACCAAACATATCATTCCACGACTAATTTATTCCACAAACTCTTGTGGGGTCATTGACATTTAAGCGCAGTCACATCAGCCAAGTAGGCACTGTGGCTAGGGATGGGCAAAATAGAAGAATAAGCTATTCTAGAATTATTCTAGAATAATTTTTCGAATCTAGAATTTCGAATACCTATTCTAGAATAATTTTTTTAATTTCAGAAAAAAGTTAAAAAGCTTTGTTTTTATTCTGGTTTTATTGAAGACACATAATGGAAAAGTGGCAACAAAACAAAAAACAACAGTAACGGGTCATTCCATGTCAACTGATCCAAAAAAATAGCAAAAGTTAACCCAACATCTCAGATTTTCTTGAAATTTTGTTTGGTTATTGAACTTTTCGTTCTGCTTCAGAAAAAGTAAGTTTTATGAAAATTGGTCAAGGTTTGACGAAGTTACAGCTTGTACAAATAAGGTGCTTTTTGTGTTCGGCGAAGCGGAACAGTGAGCATGGCAATGGTTGTTAAAGTTTAAAGGGTCGGAAAATCACTTTACCAAACGTTTTCAAAAAATTTTTCTTAAGTAATACGTTATACTATGGTCTGGCTTTCCAGGGTGAGAAAGAAAATTTTATACTGCAGGACCTTCCCCCTATTTTTAGGGGTATCTCTAAAGAGGTGCATGAAATCACTCATGCGTAACACTGATTTGAAATGTTGATATCTTGACAAGCACACATGCTGTGACCATGTGTGATATATCCCCTGAAAGCTCTTGATGAGGGGAATAACATAGTAAAATATCGTGAATGTCTTTTTTGTTTATTTTCTATAAACCAGCTTTCAATTTCAAAACAAATTGAAGTGTGATTTAGTGATTTCCTTAGTACATGACCAACGTATCGATCATACTCCACATACAGAACTTCTTTATTCAACATCTTACTATTGTCATGAGTAATATTAGCCTTTACAGCAAGCATAGAAAGCATTTAACTGGCAAAACATCTGAAAAACACAACAATATTGATGCTACATATCGATATCCGAGGCCGCAGGGAACCACAACGGGCCTTGGAGGTCAAAGTTAAATGTTGGGCTCTTTTCTCCACAATTCCTCAGCTTTTGCAAAAAAAAATGTGAAAATTATTTTTGATCAGCTTGAATTGGACATAACGCAATAAAATCAAAATTGATTGGTAACAAAATTTATGTTTTGTTAAACTTATGAAATAGCGAATGCAGATTGTTTGTCAATATCATCGATTTAATTTCATTAATGTGAAGGATGCTGCTGTTGTCTTCAACAAGAACATGAAATTGCGGCTTCATCTTTGATAGGGCAACATGCATGTTATCCTTTGCATCCAACCGGTTTCATGAAAATCCTGGCTCACATGAATATGTAGTCGCAAAAGGGATTATAGCAGCCATGGCTCTCTTTACCAAAAGAGGATATGCTTGCATTAACGAACTCCAAACATCGCCAACACTTTTCAAATTGAAGGATATTCTTAACAATTCCATTGCCCTTAGTTCAATGAACTCATCTTTGCAGGGTTCTCATCACTGATAGATTCCAGTTCAACGAGGAAAGGGTAACGTACCCATGCTGTATTTTTAATATCCTCCGCGGCTAAGCAGTAACCTCTGATAGAGTTTTGCAATGCTTCCAAATGTCTGCACATGTTTATGTGCAGAGAAGATGGTAGAGCATTAAAAACTGCAGTTCCATTTTGAAGCATCAATTCTTCCAAGGTTGACAAATTAGAATAGTTGTTAGTTTCCAATCTCCTTTTCCACAGAGATGACTTGTCCTGAAATGCTTTAAGTTTTTCAGAAGCGTCCATAGTTGTAACGGCAGGGCCTTGAAAAGAACGATTTACCTCATTCATATGAGCAAAAACATCCGCCAAGTAAGCTAACCCTTGAATAAACTCTAGTCTTCACTGTCAAACTGCTTTGAGAGTTCAATGTTTTTGTCTCCTAGAAAAAAATAAACTTCCATTTGAAGTTCAAATAAGTGCTTCAAACCTTGTCCCCTAGACAGCCAGCGAACTTCTGTATGATAGAGAACTTCATGTTCCGCTCCCATTTGACATAACCTCTTGAATATTCGATAGTTCAAAGCACGAGCTCTGATAAAATTAACGATTTTCACACTACCAGACAAAATTTATTTCAAATTAGTTGGGAGGGTTTTCGATGCTAATGCATGGCGATGTACAAAGCCATGAGTAACGATGACCTGAGGAAAATCATCAGCGTTGTTTGAACTTAATCTCTTTTCTTTTGAAAAATTTATTCCATTTTTGAAATTATATACTAAGATTTCTATTGGGCCTTCATGGACCCCCTAAAACTAGTCCTTGTGCCCCTTGGGGGTCCACGGATCCCAGTTTAAGAACCCCTGGATTACAGCATGTCTTTTGGAGACTAGGATACCGGTCAATGTAGTTATATTTGTGGAATATACAAATATTGTCCAAATATCCTTTTCTCAAGTCTTCCACAACACGAGCATGCAAAACCTCCCTTTCATCATCTGTCAGCGTGTTTACAGGAATCAGGTCTTGTTTTTGTGCTTGACAAGCCTTTTGATGGCAAGCAGCACTCATTAATTTACCAATACTGCATTTCTCCATGATCTAAATAGATTGTAATAGCGCTATTAATAATATTATGCGGTAATTTCTCTAAAAAAAAAAGAAATAATAATTGGAGTACAGGACCAAAGAAACAAAAAAGACATTTTCAATATTTTTCTCAAATATGAAGCTCAACAAGACCTTTCATTTGAGCCTACAACCAACTTTCTACCTAGTGTGCTTGTCGAGATATTTATGTTTGAAATATGTGTTATGCATGAGTGCACACATGTATACCCCTACACTAAACCCACCCCCACTCAATAACCCCAATACAAAATTCCAACAAAAAGCAAAAACCTCTTCAGAGTAACTCCCATTATAACCTGAACAAATTTTAAGGTGATACAAATTTCCTCCATGAAGATATGACACTTTAAAGAGCAAGCTTGTTTAAAATTAGAAGTGTTCCGGTTGAGCGATTACAAAAAGGGGTAAATTTCAAAGTGTTGTAACTTCAACTCCGTTTGACCAATTTGAAAAAAAATTTGTTGTTGAAATCACGGTTTCCTGAACTTTCCAAATGTGAAATTTAAAGAAAATCTGAGAGATTGGGTTAACTGGCCTGGATCACTTGACATGGAATGACCCTAACTGCCTGCCTAGGAGAGCAAGAATTTGTTGCAGTTAAGATTGTTTAAAGCTTCTACTAAAATGCTCGCCAGTGAGCCGCAATCGCAGTTTTGATGCTGTTAATCCAGCACTAGAGAGGGATCTTTCTCGCAATACTTTCTCGCAAGATCAAACAACAGCGAGAACTTTTCTTTATTTTTGTTCCACCATTCAATTGCATCGCTGTTTGGCACTTTTGCCTTAAGGTACAATCGGATTTCCTCGGCAGCTAAAAGCTGTTTGTTGTTACTTGATGCTGAAGTATTCGTCGCTTCAACACCGGAGCTCAATAAAGCATCCATTTCATTGGATTTAGAACTGCATTGTTATGGAACTTCCTACACTAGGTGGTAGCCTCACCCAGAGTTGAATTGTTTTCCATGTTTCGTACGACGAAAATAGATGCAAATCCACAGCACAACGGTCTTCTGACGTCTACAAAGCGCACTGGTAATAGGGGGGTATGTTAAAATACGAATTTTGAGTACAAACTCTGAGTACCCCCCAAAATTATGTCACTGGGAGTAAAAAAACATATTATGAAAAAAATTTTGGATTGCCCCCCCGGGAACTCCCCGCTACCGGGGGGTTTTATGAGCGATTGTCAAAATACATGGGATTTGATACCTACAATTTGAACCGATTGTCATAGAAGGCTGGGACCAGTCTCAAAAGTTTCGTTTTGAAAAGTTAAGATAGGAATGTAACAGTTTCAGAAGTGTCAGGTGTATGGACAGGCCCATTTTGGTCCAAAACGGCGTATTTGGCCTATCGTGATTGTATGAAGTTCAAAATTTTACCTTAATAAGTTTGAAATCGGGATATTTTTTTGTTGAAAACGTTGTGATTCGAATTAGTACTTTCAAATGAATCATATGCATGTCTAGTTGTAAAAAATTGATTGATTATATGACGTCATTACGTTTAAAATCAGAGACATTTTGGGTAGTGTCATAAAAATTGAAATATAGGTATTACAGCCAGTCATCATAAAGCATTTTCAATTTTCTTGCCCATGTTTGCTCTTTTGAAATATAAATATATGTACGCGTCAGTTACCAATACGACGTATTATATATATATATATATAATATTCAGTATATATACTGATAAAATAATAAGAACAGGAGGCTATTGCTATGTAATATTAAATGATAGTTTGTTTGTTTGTGCATTTGCAGTCTGTGTATTATTTTGTTGTTTTGTTTTGGATATGGACAGCTTTGTCTGACTCATATAAAGAATAATCATAGTTATGTTTCAAAGGTCCAATGTTATGGAAGTATTGTGTAGTTCTAGATATCAAATTAGTTAGTGTTTTTTATCTTTTCATTAAGAGCTTCATTCAATAGTTGAACTGTTTCATTTGAAACATAGCATTTGATATGGGCAGATCTGACATACGACACATCCAAGCTATTATGAATGATCTGATAAGTATCAGTAACAAGAAGTTCAGGATTTTCAGGGGAAATCCATATTTCTCCATGTCTACTGTTGCCAACCTTCTTGAAGTATGTAAGTAGTAAGGCATCATCATTCACAACTTCAACAATGTTAGCAAGGTGCCAGTGTTATTCACTTCCTTCAATCCAGATGGCAGCTACAAACTCACCAACTTGATAGGCTGGTGCTGCAGAATCAGCTTCCTGGTCATTTGATGTGGAGCTTGAATTTGCCTCTGTAAGCAAATGCAGAGCAGAAAGCACACTTTGGAGGTCTAACATTGTTATAGTTGCACATGAACGTGGATTATCTAACTAGCTGATAAGGTTGTTGCCATAGTCTTCAAATCTGGAATTTTTATAGTCTCATTTCAGTCGCAATATTGAAGCACTTGATTTTAGGGAGTGGCATGTCTTCTTTGCATAGCGAAATTCAGTGCAAAGTCTTTTGTTCTTTATGTGTGATCTGATACAACATCACTTAGAAGGTAAGCACTTACTTCCTCAGAAGTGGTGAAAGGCCCTGGTGGATTTTGCGCTTTCAGGAAATCTAAATCAGCAAGTTTACTTTGCTCTGCTCTGATATTAAGAGCTTCTTTTTCAGAGTAATCTTTTTCTTCATAAGCTTTCATCTTTTCCTTCCATTGTAGTCTAATTTCTTTGCTGTCTTGTACTGATTTTTCCCATTTCTTTTTGTCAATCTTCTGAATATTTTTAAGTAAATCCGTGCTTTTATTGAGAATTACACTTCTGGAGACTGTATCAAGATTTCTTTTACCATAAATATTTATCTTGTAGTTCACTAATCCGACACTACGTTCTTCACCCAGGTTGTGAACTGGTAGATTATCCAGTTTCTGTAGGACATCATCACTTGCCGATCCAATTTTCAGCAGCGATCCTGTGTCCTCATTTGCAGCAGGACCAAAACCAAACAGAGACCCTTTTTGAGTTGCCAAGCCTTTTGCAAAAGATTGAAGGAATAGAGCAAGCAAGCTCTTAACTTCGTTACAATGTTCTTGCAAGCAAACATCGATCGAGCTGAGAATTGTTGGTTTAGGTAATGTCGATTTGAACATATCAATTGACGAAAAAGAAGTAACACACTCTGATGTTTGCAGGAAATGATGTGCCTGAAGCATAGTCAAGTCGGGCATATATGACTCATGCAAAAATATTGCAACCCTATCATAGCTTATTAATCAAAAATTTTAGGCCCATTTCCAACTCATTAAGGCCAATTATTGCCAAATTTTTGATTTGGTACCATCGCAGTAGGCTAAATGGATCATTTTGGGCCAAAATGGGCTTGTACGGGCCAAACTATACACCTGAAACTTCTGAAACTGTTACATTCCTATCTTAACTTTTCAAGACGAAACTTTTACGACTAGTCCCAGCTTTCTATGGCCACCGATTCAAAAGTTAGGTGTCAAATCCCATGCATTTTGGAAATCGCTCGTTAGACCCCCCGGTAGCGGGGAGTTCCCGGAGGGGCAACCCCAAAATTTTTTCATATGTTTTTTTACACCCAGTGGCACAATTTTGGGGGGTACTCAGATTTTTTTAATTTTAACATACCCCCCTACTGGTAAAGAGAGCTGGCTAGCCGTTTTCGCTAGAGCGAACAGCTATCGCCGAGCCGAGGTGATCGGCGAAAAATTGATAAAAAATTTTGGTAGTCGAAAAAGCGGATATTTCATTTCGGTTTGGAAAATTCGATTCGAAATGTGATTTCAATTCGAATAATTAGATATTCGGATTGCAACTATTCGAAATTCTATATTGCCCATCCCTAACTGTGGCATCAAGCAATTTCGGCCATATTTTTGAGAAAAAACATATTTTTATAGAGTGCATGGTTAGGGTGGTAGGGTGCGTTGTTAAATGTTTGTTATGTGTGATCGTTGCTTGTATGTTAAAGAGAATATGCCTTGCCTGTCGTAACCACTATGCAGTATGCACCATACAAAATGCACTTTCCTCAAAACAGTACCAAAATCTGCCAGCGCCCTAGTGAGGCAGCATCTAAATGGCAATGCTACAGCAAGTGCACCAGTTATACATTCGTTCTTAATTCTGAGTGTGTAGTCACAAACCCACTGAGCTATCGAGGCAGATTGAAGGTAAAATTACTAACTTTTGTCTTTGTCAGACAAGGTATATATATTACTAACATTGTCATAGGGAATGATGGTCATCAAATAGAAATCATCCTTATAGATGGAGATGTTTTTAATATATCATTCATGTTGTCTAAACTATAAACTACGTTGAGCTAAGCACAGCAGTTCCATTACTATGACCATTTTGTACTGAATATTGTGGCCTATATTAGGCGGAAGGCCACAATAACTAGAACTTAATCAATCAAATATATAAATAATCATGTAAATTGGTTTTTTTTTCACAGAAATTGCCATAATCAACAACTAAAGTTCAGAGGAACAATCTAACTAAAAGTCTTAATAATAAGTACAACACCTCTAGATCTTAAATAATAATTTAGGCTTTTCTACAATTCAGGAGCTTAGATGCTAACTCACGGATGTTTTAATGTCCCGATGCAAAATCTTACGATCATGCACATGCTTCAGTGCAAGGCAGAGTTGAACAAACCAGCTTAGAACTTGCTTCTCTGAGAACAAAGCTCCTTTTTGCTTGTTTATTAAAGCATAGAGATCTCCTCCTTCACAATACTCCATCACAATATAAAGATAACCATTTTCTGGAATAATTATCAAAGTAGTAAAGGTTATTTAAGTGATTACAAATAACACATGCACATCACTGCACAAAGTTTATGCATATATATCGGTAATATATAATATATTTAAGTTACAAAAAATACATAAACGTAAACGCATAACAATTTGGACTAATGACATTAAAGAATAGACGGGGTTTGACTACAAAAACACAATCAAAATATCTCAAAACAAAAACACTTGTTGTTTCATTGCTTTCAACCTTCCACGAGAGGGAAGAATCTGAAGATAAATACACAACAACATGAACAATTGAACCTGATAAATTTCTGACTCCTAATAAATATTTCAAAACAAATTTTATTCTAAGCATAAAAAGACAAGAACGACCTTTGAAAAAAAATTCAAATTTAAAAAAAATTAGTTTTACACAATACTCCTTCAATACATCATCAAGCACACCAAATACCTTCAAAAGAAGCAGTGTATTGCACAATGTTGGGATGACGCATTTTAGACAAAACAGTAACTTCCTTTCTTGCCTCATTTCTTTCTTTCGGTTTCATTTTTGAAATTCCAATTTCCTATAAAATTAAATAAAAATTGTCTTATTTATATTTAAATTATTTTACTATTCCATGTGAAGTATTGGGTGTGTTATGTTAGTTGTGCTGTTGACAATGTATTAACATGTCTCTGTTGTTTGTTTTTTTTTCTCCACTCATGTTTCGATTGTTGACAGTAATTTATTACGTCTTTATCAGCTGTCATTGTTTTTTTTCTATTATTGTTTTTGTTACTTAGGCCTATTGAAGGTGAAGGGCTGGGTGAAAAGTGATGACTGACTCGATGACCTTTTGTGGTCTTTTTACTGTCTCCAATTCATTCCGTGGAAATTGTTAGTTATTGATTTCGTCATAAGTGATGTTTTTGTTGTGTCTGCTGAATGGAAAATAAATTTAATTGTTAGATTATTCAAAAAAACAAAGCAATAAGGCATTAGTGAATAAAACATTGCATCTGAAAGCCCACCACTAACTCAATAGCGTACAGTGGAGACATTTTTGATGATAAAAAAAGCTACAAAACTCAAAAGCAAATAAAAATGAGTACAATTTTACTCTTTCAGTACAGGTATAAATGCTTTTGTAATATCAAATCAACTAAATTACCTTCACAACATAGTGTTCTCCATTCTCTTTGCTCTTGACAAGGATAGCTTTCCCAAATGAGCCTTCACCAATCTTTCGTATTTTCTCATATTTATCCATTTTATTGCAAAATGTCTTTGAACGTTGTTGTTTTAACAAATAATTTGTGTTTTGCCATACATTACTTCACTTGTCTTTAGTACTGGTATAAGAAATAAAAACAAAATATTGGTCATAACAGCAACAAACAGAAAGTTCTTTGTAGTTATTACATCACGACCAACAATGTAACTGCACAAGACAAAAAAATCACGAGATAAAAGATCGTTTGATTGATTTGGGTTAATTTGTTCTATCACAGCACAAGGGATAAGCAATTGAACATTAATAAGCAAAACGTAAAATGGTGTATCATTGGCATAAGACTCTGTAGTCTGATACAGATCACCCAGTAACGTAGCATGCATTATTGGATTTGCATCGACATATTTAGGTTAACCTCAATCGACTGCAGACAAGAGTTGGCCACTTTTACTCTAGAGTTACTTCATACAAGTCTGCATTACATGATGTCACGATTTCTTTCTATCTCTTACCAGAAAAGAGACTTGGAAAGGTTTAATGACGTAGTTTAATGGGATATTACTGAAAGGCAGTCAATTAAATGTCAAATAGTTCTACTAGTGAAATGATAATGAAAATTCTTTAAGGACTTTAACGAACGGCTCAACACAGCCTCTCATGTAACTCTAATTTCGATCAAAATTTATATCAGCACCAACTCTCATCTACTTGTATTCAATTACGGTACTTCAACTCTCAATGAACAATAATCTCTGCACCTATTACCAACTCTACAACGACAATCTCTCATAATTCATAATCAACTCATAATAATCATTTACGCAAATTACACTACTATTTATAGCAGGTCATTTGGTCTAGTAACTTCGAGAAGGTTACGTAATGTTACACCATAACAAACAACATCTGGTAATTGTGAAAAACAAAAGAACATTCCAGATTCGCACGTCAACAAAACGTTCTAGAAATACGTCATATACCCAAATAAAGATTTTGCAATCAGAGGTTACTACCGGACAGTAACCGACAATAACATATAGCATAAGAATTCCACAATCAAAACAGCATGTTCAGTCAAGATACAAAGCAGGTTGTCGCGAGGCCTTACACATTGATTGTGACACATGAAATAAAAATATATTATATTGATGGAAAACAAAATCAGATGCAAGATACAGTAACTCACATATTAAACTTCATCATATTAAAGATGACTGTGGCTATATTTACACTATATAGTGTAATAATAGCCTCAATAGTGTTGTCAGATAAGGAATTCTGCCCTAATTTGAGAAAAGTTTAAAGCTGTTGAAAACAAAAACTTGTATTTTGGAAATTTTTTTTAGTCCTGGTTAAAGATCAAAACCCTAATCTTATTCCTAACTCTAACCCTTACCTTAAACCTTCCTCACTTTAATCCTAACTCTGGCAACACCTGATTGTAACCATGACATTAAGTGTGGAAAAATAGCCACTTCCATTCAAGATTGTGCATATTTAGGCCAAAAAGATTGAGCTTCCAAAAACGTTTAACTATTATGCTCTTTTCACTAATCTTTCATCCCGAGAGCGCCCCAGCAAAGCGCTACGGTAGTTACACGTGTGCTAGTGATCCGATTTGTATGAGTTAGTATGTTGATCAAAGGCCATGGCAGACTGACAAATGACAGCAACTTACTCTAAGTCTCCAAGGTCATAGCTGTTTATCACAAAAGATCAATGGACTGAGCTAAGTAAATCAAAGATCTTACAAAGAACATTTTAAGAAATCGACCTGTCTCATCATTTATTTCTTTCGCCATTCATTCAGATAATTTGAAAAATAAATCTTCTATCCCGCGTCCTGTTACCAAAACTACAAACAAAAAATAAAATTCCAACAGAATACTCAGTTGCGCCACCTTCTGTATTAGTGTACAGTAATATTTTGAAGAATGGTGTTGCAGTACCCGCGATCACTTTTGGTTCCAACGTCACACAGGTTTATTAGGCGAAATTCACACCGAACATACCAAACTGTCTTCATCATATAAAAACGTCACACGAAAATTGGCGCATGTTTGTTTCCTTTTACCATTCACACCAGGAATACAACTTTTGGTGTAAATGGTAAAGGAAACAAACATGCGCCATTTGTGGTTGCGACGTTTTTGTGTAGGCTACTGAATTTTGTACATTCGATGTGTGAATCTCGCCTTAGGCTACATTTTATACTGATTCTTTTATTAGTCATTTTACAAGAAAATCTTTTTGTACCCACTCACTAATTAGATTATTCCAATTGTACAATTTTATCGAGTTGATTTCGAGTGCCGTAATGGGTAGTACGGTATCAAATTTAAGTCATAATTAGAGTAGGCCTAAACAACCGGAAACAGACATTGCAGTCGGCTGAAGCGTGGGTCAGGTGTACGTCGGAAGGCGGAAGGCGTACACCGATGCATAGCGCTCAAGTCCGCTTTCCCGCAATGCAGGATAAAGATAACAAAACACAAAAAAAAAAAAAAAAAGAGTTGATAGTTCGTCATCTAGTTCGGACAGACCACGTAGGCCACTCCGTTTGGCACATGATAAATGGTAGGCTACAGTTGCAGATGGTGTGGACTACGGCTTGTTTCGCACTTATTTACACATCATAGATGGAGCTTCTGGGGAGGGTGACTATCAGGGGCTCTATCCACTTTTATAATTCTGGGAGGGGGGTGATTTATAGACAGTGGGCTAAAATCGTCTTAGTCATTCCAAACCACTTCAATAAATGGGGGGATGATCACCCCCTTACCCCCCTTGGATACAGCCCATGGTGACTATAGTCCTCACTCCTCAACACTGACAACACATCGATCCGTTGGTTGACGTTGCCTTGCATGCGATTTACTTAGAGCAAAATCCCGAAGCGGATTAACGTGTTTCGTGCCACACAACAACGCGACAGTGTCTGATCAAGGGCTGGGTTTGTCAGAGACACCCAAATTTAGAGTGCCTTGCGCTGTTCTGAACGTCGGGGGCACCGGTGCTGGAGAGGGTGATTACTGACTAATCCTCACGCCCGTTGGTCGATGTTGCCTTCATGAGAGAATGGGAGCTCCCGATGTTGGGTTGCTCAGTGAAAGAAAATCGACCCTTGTGTCCAGTCATAAACAACTTAGGTTTGTAAGTAGGCTACTGAAGTAAAGCGAAATCCCAAAAGCAGATTAAGCGTTTTTTTGCCACAGAGCCATTCCCATTCTGTCATGCTCTTTTTTGCTATGAGCTAAATGCGTCAAGATGCGTCAAGATTGCACTGTTAAATTTCGTATGTGTATTGTTTTTTTATGTTGTATATTATATATATCTATCAATCAAATCAATCAATATATCAATCAATCAATATTTGCGTTCAACTTCGACACCGTTCCATTTTAAATAAGCCATGACACCACACGGGTGTGGCAGACTCGATGACCAGTTCGGTCCTTCTGTCACTCCCATCGTCATCAGCAAACAACCTAACTCACATTGTAATCTTGTATTGTTTTGTTTTTTCGCATGTGCTGATGATGCAAAATAAAAGAACTTCTTCTTCTTCTTCTTCCCTCACCACCATCTCAGCACTCTTGATAACGCACCATGGCCGATCTTCACAGTAAGTATCTATTTATACAAATCTTGAAAATATCAGCTCAAGGATATTGTTCCCGACAATTTTCACCAAATCAAACGTCATATAAAAACCGTTCAAGTCTACTGAATATTACGTCATGGAAATTCCTAAAGCATGTGCCAAAATTGCACCATCGTTCATAAGACCTGTTTGGACCTGTTTGGGCCTGTTTAAACAGGAAATATTACATCAGCTTAAACACCTGTTGGAATGACTTCATAATTGTCTTTCATTTATTGCGTCACAGTTACTTTCTACGTGAATTTGAGATATTGATATCTATTCTGGTCATTCGTAAAATGATTGTTTGAAAGTTGGCCGCACATTTAACTGTTGGCTTAGTGCTTGCTAGCTGGACAAAAGTTCCGTCTTTTATCCAAGTAATCTGTTCTGTAGTGACAGTTTTCAGTGGTGTACGCGTTGCACCCCCTCGTTTTCGGTAGCCGTGGGCTAATTTTTACAGAAATACACTTTTTGAAAAGAAGTTCAAGTGTGTGTTTCTTCGGTCATTATATGCAGACGAAAGGATCCGGGAACTTTAAGTTACAATTTTCCCACGAAGAAATTATGGTTTACCGCTGTGACCAGATATATCCTGTATCAGCTAAAAGCTATATTATGCTGAATGCTGATCAAGCTATGGATATATGTTCTTGTTTTTATTTTTGTTGATATTTTTTTTAGTTTTCTGTTTATCCTGAGCTTTTCTGTTACAACCGTGCCAATTTTTATTCAATTATTCGGTCAGAAGCACGATGTAACCGTTTTTTTGTTTCTACCTTTTACTAGACCTTTGCTATGTCAACGTGTATTGTTTTCCCTGTGATGGTCAGAAAAATAAAAAAACAACTGAACTGTGATAATGGTCGATTCCAATGTTCCGTGTGATTACGTCATTTTCTTGTAACCTGTCAGGACCGAATGACCGATCGCGAATTCGCGAAATTGCACTCAGATTTTCGTGAATCAATCAATGTTTTATTTGTCAGTAACAGGAACATAGGTACATGTTTGAAATATGCAATTAATATACACAATGCAAAAGCAGGGATATCTAAAGAAGGAGATACGAAGGCTTTTATTACGTCTGACAATAGAAGGGCGTAAATAATCTGTGTTTATCGTAAAATGACAATTGGCACCGATAGTAGTTTAATAAATCTTGTTATGATAACTTGCATTGCGCTATTAGCATCAGGCCTGGATACTCACAGCATGCTCATGGTTGCTTGATAATTCAAGTACCTATATACTTGTTTTACATTTAGCCTACTGCAAAGGCTTTGTTAAGAAAAACAGCTTACTGGTAACTTTTCAACTGTCTTTGTAAACAAGTCTTCTTTAAATATGCTCTATGTAACATTTGCTAACTGTCTTCTGTAGCTCATTGTACCAGCTCCACTACAAAACTTTCTACGATTTTAAAAAGAACCACATATTTAAAGCACTACCAACTACCGCCCTGGTAGTGTCATGAGAATAAGGCAGTCGCTGCGAGCCTTCATATCCCCTTCTCTAGATATCCTTGTGCAAAAGTTACACAAGTTCCCATACCGACAGGGAGACAACGAGACGACCATATGGTCTACTAGGCCTAGTCAATTGCCACCCTACGGAAATGACAATTTTGCCATTTAAAGCAGTGAAGCACTGGTTGGTTGGTTTTGAATCTTTATCCTCGGACTGAAAAAGCCTTGATACATTATTCCTGGTAGTTTTGCATACTCGTAGAGGCTTTTAACGCAGGGCCGAGATTGAGAGAGTGAAGTTTCCGATTGTTGAAGTGTTGTTGCCAGGGAGTTATTCCATCCATCAGTTGAATGGAGAGCAGTCCTAAGAATGTTTTACTCAAACGCACACGCCAAGAGTTGAACCAGGGCCGCTTGTTCTCGAAGCTTCTTCGTGCATGAAGTCAGGCGCTAATCAATTGAGCTATCGGGGCAGTTAGTTACAGCGCAGTGTAATCAATCAATTTGATGTTTAAAACTATCAATCTCACTAAAGTTAAGTTTATTTTTTGTATACTGTTTCTTTTGTGATTCGAATATGGGCATTCTTGTCTGATACAAATAAATAAACTAGACTTGAATGATATCAGTATGGTACCTTAATTACAGGGAATGTTAGCCTATAGGTTTGAACCCATTGTTTCTGAAACTTTTTTTTTGAATAGAATGCTGCTTTGAAGTCTAAGCATTGCATTTTGTTTAAAAGCTAATGCTGCGTTTAAATCAAGAGGGATAGCCTATGCCAGGGCTTCCCAAAGTGGGGGTCGTGACCCCTTGAGGGGTCGCGTAACGAACTTCAGGGGTAGCAGAAAGTATACAAATCTTACACAAAGCACTGCATATTAACACTTACGGTATGTGCAAGATGTGAAAGTTATCAACTTTATAAAGAGTCGTGCACTCAATTAGGCTACCCGTATTTTGTAAATTTATATAAACTTAGTGAAATATGGAATAGGAGTTTAAACCTTCTTTGCTGCATTGTAAACGTGGATTTCAAAACTAAAGTCAATGCTTTAAAAAGTTGAAGTCGTGATTTTTCCAACTAAAAAAGTTTAGACTTTGTCGGCCGCTTTTTTTAAAGACGTTTTTGAAAGGCTTTTCAAATTATGCTATTTGTCAGGTTTGCTTGAAAAAGAGGAACAAATTTAATTTGTCCTTCCAAGGAGAAAACATCTATGTTTTACATTGAAATCTAAAGTTGGAGCATTTATCAAAAAAACTAAACATCTAGAAACAAAAGATTAAAAGAGTTATTTGAAATATTCTCATTTACTGAAACTGTTTGGCTAACAATGTGGATGTGGAATCAAAACTTATTAAGCCTCTGGTTATCGACACTTGTCAAGACTGTTGAAAGAGTTTAAAAAGTCTTTTCTTCTTGACTTGGACAATACCAATTTAGATTGAATTCAAAATCCATTTGTAATGCAAAAACAAAGTACCGAGCACCTCTGTTTCAAATCTCAGGAAAAATTTTCAGATCTATCTTTTGACTCTAAGTTGTGGCTTGAATTTTCTAGAAAAAAATTTCACACTTTTTAACTTAGCCTAACGTTAGAGCAGAATATTCACCATCATAAGGCTTAGCAATAACCGCACTCCTGCCGTTTGTCTCCACGTATATGTGCGTATCAGTGTTTTCAACGTTGATAAAATACCGTTCCAGCGTAAGTAACATTGAAACCGTCTTCAGACCAGCATTGACAAACATCGAGCGACGGCTAGACTTGCTTTGTAGCAGAAAGCAGAAAGCACCCATCACACTGAATAAATGTGCAACTTTTTGGTTTTGTTTCCAGCAGGCTACAAGTAGTAGCCTAAAGTAGCAGGCTTCGAGTATGGATAGCTTGTTATTAGTTTTTGTTTAAATTAAGCCTTCCTTTCAATAAATATCACAAATGTGGGCCTATATTTCGCATTGTTTATCCTTTTAACCATATAGGGTTGCGGAAAATTTTAGGAGATTAAAAGGGGTCGCGAGCAAAAAAGTTTGGGAAGCCTTGGCCTATGCCATTAAAAGCTATTGTTCAATTGTATATGTACAAATTTAACATTAAAAATGTTGTGTTAATAGGACCTCTGCTTACTTACGTGGATACAGTACTGTACCGGTACCGTAGTAGTCTACAGATAAAAAAAAATTGAAACTGCTGGCCGGCTGTGTAGCCGAGTGGTAGGAATGACTGCGCGATGTTTGAAAAAATGTAAGTTTGACACCGCTCCAGAGCAAGTGGCTGTGTCTCGGCAAAGACACTTAATGACAAGCCAAAATAAGGGGAGCAGCTAAGTCGGAAGACTATATGTCACTTCGCTGCTTCCTGTCATCTGTTGTGTTGCATCTGTGATCGCAATGTACTGTATAATATCACAATGGGTGCAAATCATGGCGATCTATACTACTGGCCATCCCAACGTGGCAACAGCCTAATAATGTGGGGGCCTATACGAAATTTCAATTTACCGACTGAGATAAGTGTTACAACATGAAATCAGCAATTTTCATTAGTCAAGTAATGTTTTTTAGCCTAAAAGTTGTAAATACAGTGCCAAAACGTAATTAAGATGTAATATTATTAAATAAGTGGCAAGAAAGCAGGACAATAGCTACATGTTAAGAATACCATGAGAATCAAGATATCAACAGAATCAAGGTACGGTACACGAAATCAAGAGTGACCCAACTTTCAAAACATTCAGTATGTTAAAAAATTCGTTTCTAATCCAGAAGTATTTGTTTTTAGTAATAATTTATGTAAAAACGCCTTTTTTACGCCTAATACCTGTTATTTGCCAAAATTTAATAGGCCCCCACATTGTTTGGCTGTTGCCACGTTGGGAAGGCCAGTAGTATAGATCGCCATGGTGCAAATAAAAACACGATTATTATTTATTATTATTAGTCAAGTTTTTAAGGTTTCTATGCGTGTTAGCCTACTGAAACATGTAGGTAATTAACCGAATCAGATTATCGGGGCTTGTGTAGCGGTAGGTTTTAAGCCACCCACAATTTTATGAGGGAGAAATATTGGAGAGACGTTGCCGACCATCGGGCACAGGCGGCTTTAAGCCTACAAGTGCCAGATTATCTTGTGATTTGATATTTTTGAATCTTCTGTATTGAAACAGTTTATATGTTAGGCAGTGTTTCCCAACCAGGTATCTTAGGCTTATAGTGTTAAAAAATTTGTGAGAACGGATTTTCAACTGATGGGTTTGAAAACGAAAAAGAGGAATAGGCTCATTGAGCAAAACAATGCACATATTACACTCAGTGTTATCGCACAGAATTATTCCCCCAGAATGACAGTGGTGTTTGGACTCATTTTGAAATTAAATCAGCAATCACAAAATGTGGTATTGTAATATTAATACACATTACACAAACAATACCATCAAATTGTTACACGCTTGAGACTATGAAAATATCTGTCTAAAAAAAGAGTGTATCTGTTTAAGTTAACAAATACAATTTTCAGAGGTCCTTAAAAGAAATGGTCGCAAATATGCACCTGGACTATATATATATATACATTGTTTCTAAAAACTTACTGAAAAGTATGTAATGAATAAAACATTACAAATAGTCCTGAGCGTAATAGTTCAGTATTTTTACATTTAGTGAAATATTGGGTGTAATACACTATAAGCGTTGCAATATTTATTTGGGTATGAGTAGCAGCTTGAAAATGGTTGGGAAACACTGCGTTAATCAATAAGCGATTATAAATGTCGATTAACCACTTTTTGTCTGTCCTAAGAAGAAATGTTTATTGTACAATAAAACCAAATAAAAACACCATTATTAACCGTATTATATATATTGCCTATTGTAATATTTGCAGATTGTTGAAATGTTGATTATTCTTTTCTTGAATTGCTATAATTAATTCATTACAATGCTTAATGAATGGCACCAGTAAGACTGTAATTGACTTTGTATTGAAAATGATACTTGTCAATAGTACCCAGCTTTATGATGGATTCTGAATTCCTCGGTGACATTCTTGAATGCTCAGTGTGTCTGAAGCCATTGGATGATGAGAACAAAGTATGATGATTATGTTTTGTACTGCTATAAGTTCACTTAATGTCAAGTTACATTTTTTTGTATTATTTTGTCAAAACTACTTTTTAAATAAGCTGAAACAGTACGTAAGCATTTACAACTTAAGCATTTACAATAAAAAAGTTTTTTTTGGAACTAGAAATATGAGAAATTCTAACACCAGACTCCCCTGTGTAAGGCTTGTATAGAAGTGGATATGTAATCTTTGATGGTGTACAGTGGGTAATGGGTATACATAATAAGGGTCTGCTACTATTCGGTGAGTCCGATTCGGTGAGTTCCTAACCTTTAACCCCTAACCCTAAAACGACAATGATAATTAGGCTACGGTACCAATAATTTAAAAAAAAAATTGAAAAAATCCTTGAATAGGGATCGGACTCACCGAATCAGACTCACCGAATCGGACTCACCAAAACGGGCCATTCGGACATAATAAAGTACTTTTCCAGGTTTTGCCTTGTCAGCACACATTTTGCAAATCATGTTTGCATTCCATTGTTAAATCACGTAAGGAGCTGCGATGTCCCGAATGTCGTATTGTAGTTCGTCAGCGCGTGGAAGACTTACCATCAAATATTCTGCTTATACGACTCCTTGATGGTATACGAAGCCAAAAGAATCAGTTACTTCTTGCTTCAAATTCTGATAAAACAGAAACAAGGCGGCATTCTGGTGGGTATCATATTTTATAGAATTATATGCCATGTATGCAATAAGAAGATTTGATTAATCGCTGATCATTACTTTCTTTGCAAAGAAACCTGCTTAGTGCTTTTGATTTATTTTTGTTATAGTTTTAGTTTTTTGAAAGAATTTATCTTTTTGCTACGTTGTTTGCCTTGTTCATTATTCCATTCAAGAAGTTAGTTATATAGTTATAACAAGCAGTAATTACCAAGCATAATGAATTTGTGATGAAAGCTTTATTGCATTGAACTTCACAAATATTAGTTAAAAGATTAATACTAGAATATACATTTTGGATGTTTTTTTGTTCTTGAATTATATATTTGTTTTTATTCTTTGCTTTGAGAATGGAAATTATTCTGTGGTCTGTTACTATTCGGAAAATCCAGTTTGGAGATAGCCTTTTATGGATATTTCTAAAATCTCATCTCACAGCCGCATCTGTTTAATCAAAGAAATTAGCTTACAATAGAGGTTAATCAAATAAAGTCTCAGCGAAAATGTCTCAATAGTATAATCGTATGTTTGTTGCTGTAGTTGAAGGAATTTTAAGCGAGCCTGTTCCAGCTAGTGGTGGTGCCAAGGATGGCGGTATACAGCCTCATGGTGAACCTCTTCGCCCAAAATCATTACACGAACGTACAAGCAGTGAGCCGGCATCAAGCAAGGTATGATTCATGAAGCTAGGATGTAACATGTAGAAAGATATGATTATGAAACATTAGGTACCGTAGCATATCTTAGCTAGTTCAGTTTTTCTGTAATTGTGTTTGCTCCGCTAACTGCATTGAGCACTCTTTGTTTGCAATTGCTACAATTTATCCTTGAAATACCACATAAAACATAAGCATGATTTTACTGCAGATACATGTCATGTCGTCCAAGCCTTTAGCAAAAGCAGTATTCCCTTTCCACTCTGCTCAGTCCAGGTACACTTTTCAGAATTTTATTGACTTTGATAAGTGTTTGTTTACCTGTATTTTTTAGTGGTTTTTAACGGCCACTTGATTGATTTCCAGAAAATGAGTTAGTTCAAATTTTTCGATTGATTTCAGGATAAACTGATTTCAATGGTCGTATGCATGTAGTCATGATCATCGTTTTATTCATTCTAAACTAAACAGATAGATTTTCTTATGGTAGGCGCTGGATAGCCACATATATGCTAGTACATATTTGCTATGCAGTGATGCAAATGAACCTTACCAGAAAATATGGTCAAAGCGGCTTTTCGAGAAGGTGTGGTGAACTAATTGTTGAAGGAAGGAACTCACAATAACTTGCCATTTGGTGTGTGTGTGTGAGAGAGCTTATTTATTGTGTTGCTTGTTTAAACCTACGTTGGTGCAGCCGGTAGAAGATTGATCAATATTTGTCCAAGTATTGGCAAGCTTTTAGTATTGATCACCAAACAAAAGTCGCATCAAAAACTTAATTTCTTCCATTGCCATGTTGGGACTCCAGCGTTCTTACTATCAATATACTTTGTTTTGAAAGGTTGATGAATGGTGAGTGTGTGTAAAGAGTGTTTGTTTTGCGGGTGAGACATTTGAATTAATAGCTGGTACACATCACTGGCTAAATCGTAATAAGTTAGTTTCATTGCAGAGTGCAGACCAGTTTTACCCGATTGTAATTGCTAGAAAATATCTTGCATCAATTGATTTTTTAATTTTTCATAAATGCGTGCATAGTTGCTTGCTATTTGAAAGAAGTTTTACAACATTCCGATTAAGAACAATGACAACTTCTTTAGTGTCATTTAGCCACATCCCAGCTATTTTGACTTATGCCATCACACCATTTTTAAATGATAAGTATAAAGTATTTTGTACTCTTCACGTTGGATTATCTCAGCCTTTAGTTAGTTGGTACACGGTTTTTCGTTCTTTGTTCCCCGTATTGCGAGGGTTGGACGTCACTAAATTTCGATCCTGCTTGATGGCGGCTTTCCACAATCCACATATTCCTATTTTGAACATTGACCACAACAAGGTTCCCCTTTCAATGAGTTATATTGTTTGCGTTTTTCTCAACAAACATAGGCTGCATATCATGGAGTTTAAAGTGTCATCAAGCTGTGACAATTACGTGCCTGATCTGACACAAATGTTGACGATAGTCTTTAAACTTCTCTGCCTTTGGCATTTGTGTAAAACCATAAGTTATAAGCTGCATAGTCATACCGTATTTATTTTTTATGTGTTACAATGGATATCTGCTCTGTATGTGCAAAAATGGTGTTTATGGCATTTGGCTTAGGCGTTACTTGGTTATTGTTCAGCTTGAAAAAAATCAATAACGATGTATTGTGCTTGAGATGTAAACACACTTTTTTTAGAAATTTGATTCGGCTATTTCCGATTTCATTGAAACCGCTTTGGGTATTTCTTTGCTAGGTATCACTGTCGTCACAACAATATTCACAAGAAAAACTAAAAGCTCAATTCATATCTTTTTACGACCTTCAAAATGGCTTTCATTCCTGCCATAAGAAAGCTTTTAAGTACCATAAGGACCACACGTATTTACCATTGCCGTGTCTTCAATATCGTCACGCATCAGTGATGATAATGTCTGTCCTCTAAACTTGTAAATTGCCATTTACATTGTGTTCCTTTTGTATGCCTCAGCGACTTGTCATTCGAAAAGGGTGATACGATCCATCTGTTGAAGAAGATAGATGGCAACTGGATGAGTGGAGAATGTAAGGGGCGGACCGGCGTATTTCCTGTCAGTTACGTTAAAGTATGTATTGTCACAACAGAGCCTGACGTCAAACTATTTATACAAATATTTGTTGGTAATTTGATGCCAAACCATTTCCGAAATCTTGAATGGTTTTTGTTTTGTGTCTTTTTCAGTGGGTATGACGTTTTGTTCACATTTCGGAAACGGTGTTACCGACTTAGATTCTTTGCAGATTTTTCAGTTTGGTTGTCATTTTTAATTAACTTTATCCAACGGAAATGTAACGCAAAACTTCCGTGTGCATATTTTATGAAGAGATCTTAGCGAGTTAGCTTTCTCGTAATAGAAATTTCGCTGCTTCAATTTTTCCATGAATCAAGAAACTACTTTCAATGTAAATTTATTACAGATGGTTTAACCGGTATTCAGCCGCTATATTGTACGTTGAGTCGATTTGGTTCATGGTAGCTGCTTAATGCTTTCATTCATTCATAGATTTTACAACCGCTACCATCAGAGCAACCAAGTTGCGTTGCTCTCTACGACTTTGAATCTGACAAGGATGACCATGACAGGGATTTCCTTCATTTTTCAAAGGTGGGTGACCTAATTTTGGTTAAAGGAATGATGTTGATAATTTGGAAAGATAATCATTTCAGCTCGATGCAGGTTGACTATTATTCATAATATTTCATTTAACCACTTTTTGGCTGTGGCCAAAATGTTGCGCCGGAGTTGGACTCTGTACGTTCTTGCTTTAAGCAATTGAGACGATTTTAAATCTGTTTGTTCGTCAGAACGATCGTATCACAGTCATCAGGAAAGTCGACGAGAACTGGATGGAAGGAATCTTAAACGAGAAGATAGGAATATTCCCTGTTTCTTTTGTTGAGGTAAATCCGTAGTTCAATTGTCGCTGCCCTATAATATGCATCCTTACGGGGCAAATGCTTATCTACGCCCAATAGGCTATCTCGCCGTGTTATCTACCCTCTAAGTCCTCCCCAGAGTCCCAAATAGCTCAGTTGGAACAGCTTAAACAGTAAATCCAATAACAAAACTTTATCAACAGTAAAACTTCGAGATCAAGCGGCGCTGGTTCGGCTCTCGTGGTGTGCGCATGAGCAACGCACTTCAAGGACTGCTCTGCGGATACCAGTTGATGGAATAATTCACAGACAATAACCTTCAAGCAAAAACTTCGCTCTGTTCAAACTCGATGACCGAACTTGCGTCTGTAGTCCAAAGTATCTACAAGTAGCTATGTGAAACTTTCAGGATTAAACTTTCAAAGAAGCTTTCCCAATCCAAGGATAAAGATTCTCTCGATCAGTCATGTTAGTTTTATGAAGAATAGAACCGATTGTGCCTGATATTACGCTTGCTGCGATAATATCAAAAATGTCTTGAAACCAAATAACCTGGAAATTCAATCAAATAATGCATTCAATAATAAATGCGGTTTTCGTATATAACCAATAATATAAAGCGAAACGAAACAAACCAACTCAAATGTTCAACAAGATTAATCAAATAAATACACTTATAACTATTTATCTTCTTCAATAGATTTGTCGTACTTGATCAGCTGTGACCTCCCCTATGAACTTTCCATTAGGTTGTTTTTTTTATTACAGTAATATTTCCAGCATGCTTTTCAGTCCTGTACAGTAATTTGTTTAATATTTCATCTTTTGTCGTCCTTTAGTTGGTTTGCCTTGCACCATCCTGGTCAACATCACATATTTTAATAAGTTGCTTCTTACAATGAAGTAAATTAGTTTTCTGAGGTTGATATGGCGGATTAGATTCCAACTATCGTCTATTTGTTGGTCCTTAAATTCATTTGTTTTTCAACTTATAATCATCAATGTCATCTCATAATAAAGTCCAATGATGCTTCTAGCTGAACAATAAAGCTCGGAAGTTGGTCGACGATATGTCCTCTCCTGATCCGGCGGAGGATAGTAAGTCTCACCGCAGTGGGATCTTTGGAGCAGCTGCCAGAAGAATAACCAGCAATAAACAAGGAGGAAAGAACACCAAGAAGCGCCATTCGTTTCCAACCTTTTATGCAGGTAGCCTGTTCACTTTAGCTTTGACAAAGTCTGAACGCAGTGTTTGCTTCTATTGTCTCGCTTTGTTTTATTTTGAGTTGAAGTAACTTTTTATGTCTATGAGCATTTGACAATGTTATGCTATGGGTGCAACATAATTGTAGTGTCCGCCTTTGAATCGGTAGTCGTGGGTTCAATACCCTATCAGGTCGTATCGTTACTAAAACTTATTCCTGCTTGGCACTCAGCAAACGAATGGATTCAGGGTGATAGTGTACTCAGTTGCGCATCTATACGACTGCGCTGACACTGTCTGACATGAAAAGCATTGAGAGCAACGCATGTTTGGGTAGATGCAGCGCTATACAAAACATATTAATTTTATTGACGCATTTTCAGAGGCTAGATCAAAGATGTTAAGATTTTTCATTCCTCAGGAAAGAAAAAAGAAGAGAACTCACCTTCCACTTCTACTTCCTCTCATCGTCACTCCATGGAGCTGAGTCCTTCATCTTCTATCGCATCCTCCAACGCCAACAATTCACCTGCATCAAACACCTCCATCAATGGTGACACTCCCTTAGTTGCTGCATCAACAGTTCAAGTCAGAATCCAAGACGATTCAGTGAAGATCCGTCTCCGGAGACAAGAAGCAAGCAGCGGTTTAACCAAACGCTGTTCAGGTGCAATAGAGACACACTCTTCACCTGCATCAAGATCATCTTCTATTCCGAATCCATCATCTGCTCAGGTACGATAGATTTCTTGGTATCCTTCGGAATTTCTGTTCATTTTCCTTGAAAGTGCTATCTCAGTGTCCAGGAAAGACACTTTATGACTTGCTCGAAGACGGGCGAGAATATTGGCTTCTCGTTCGCATAATAATAAGTTTTAGAGCACCACGTACAGTATGTATCTGGCTACGAATAAAATGTGTTTGAAGATGCAAGTCAGCGTATTCATATCTTCAGTTAGAAAGTTCCACTTTCAACGTTACTCTTTAAAGACCAATTTGAACTCCAAGACAGTATGGTTTGTTTTACGTTTGTTTCTGAAAAAACTTTTTTTTATTAGAACCTTTCAGAAAGACCAAAAAATGAGCGATCTTTCAATAGTCCCTCCATCGGTGGACCTGCTCTCTCGATGCCTGTGCCAACACAATTGTAAGTAATGACATACGTTTGATCATGAATCATTGATGTCATGCTGTAAGGTAGCCCTAAGTTGTGTGTTGTTGAAACGGCTGATTGATTGCTTTCTATATTGACTCCACATCAAGCTGATTTTTTTGCTTCTTTATTAAAATACAGTAAAAATGCTTATACTTTGGGTAGAATCGAACTAACTGGTCTTGGTTTTCAATTCTGCTTACTATCACAAAGACTCCTTTTTTCTTTTCTTTCCGATTCTTTGATTGCGTCATCCAGAGCTACTTTTGGTTCCACTTCATCCACTGGGCTCTTACCAAGATCTCTTTTAAAGTGTCTTATAAGTCTTCTATCACGCATCTTTTCATCTTCAATTTTGTCCATCTGTTTTCTCTTTACATTCTTGGGTCTTGTCCTTTGCCTCATTTTGCTGCATAGATCGCGTTCTCAACCATCAAGGTAGACCAGTTGTTTGCAGCGACATTTCTCCGATTTGTTGTCTAGGTTATTTTTTACTGTCTGATTTCTTTTCTTATTTTTCTTATTACTTACACATTCCCCCCCCCCCCATTATTAGCCCTTCTGGACCAACCGAATTCTCTATCGAAAAGTCAATTAGTGCTGGCTCCTCAGATAAACAAATGCTAAAATCAAGCGGCAATAGTGTACTAACGTCTGGCATGTATGATTGAGCAGCGCGCTTCATCGAATACAGTCTTCCATTCCAAAGCGTAAGCTGGATCGTAGTTTACAGTTAATCCAACAAACTAAAACTTTAAAAAAAGAACTAACAATTATGGCTTGGTATGTTTCGTTTGTTTTGAACCTTACATATAGATGTGAGGCTATCAGAATAAATCTTCCAAAGAGGGTTTAACTCCGAGTAAGATACTCATGCATTGTTGATTGTCATCAAGTTAAGCAAGGGTCGTTCTCGCAGGGTGACTGCCCTGTATGATTATCCGAGTCAGAAGTTCGACGAGCTTGACGTCATAAAGGGAGACTCTTATCACGTCATAGAAGTATGTGACGACGGATGGTGCAGCGGAACTCACATCAAATCTGGGAAGTCTGGTGTGTTTCCCGGAAATTACGTCACGTCATCTTCTTTAGCATCAACGTCGTCCAGGTGAGTTGGCCGTCAACGTCATTCGTGGTGACATACGCACAGCCATCTTATTTGTTACATTATATATAGTAATATAGGGCAAAAAAGCCAAAAGCCACAAACTTCGGTATAAATTAGTTTGTGAACATTAAAACAAAAGTATTTTACATTGGCTGTAAAGGCATATGGGGGGGCACTTTTGAAAAAAAATTGACTTGTCTCTGTGCATTATTTCTAAAAATATCTATTAAAATCTTCTGATTTTTTGCCCCATTTGTGGGGCAAAAAACATGAGTGGGGTAAAATATTTGGTACATACCAACTGTGTCATACAAAAGTTTTGAAAACCGTACCAAAAGCTTTTTACTGTGATTTTTGAGCCTTTTATGTAAAACCGACTTGTCAGAAAAAAAGTGCAGTGTAAAACAATCCAGTTGTGAGAAAAGCTTCATAGATAAATGTAATATAAAAATATTGAAACATTTTCTATGTAGTGCAACATTAAATTTTTTTAGGTGGATTGCTTTTTTTGCTCCAACTACCCTCTTGTTTTTTGCTCCATCTTACTATAATTTAAAGTCTGCAAACGTTGAATCAATGTAATAAAGGACTTGCTGTCTGGTAAGGTTGTAATTCAAAAACAACTGCTGCCTAGGATAGTAATCAGTGCTTACTTTACCATGTTGAGGTCATATAGTTCATTTATTGTACTTGTCGTTTTAAAACGCTTTTGTCTCAGCTGTTGTGATACAAAGTTCCTTTTCATTTTAAGACTGTTTTTATTAAAATTTTGTACTTGTGAGTCACACTGCAGGAGAAATTGTATGACGAAATTGAACTGTATATTTGATATTAAATTTGTTACAAACTTTTTTCCCATCATATTTACTTATAATTTGATTCTGTCAGGCCACCACCTATTCCCACAAGCTCATCATCTTCTACTCCGGTAAGAAGCATGAGTGATGTAGTGAAGATATAGTCTAGTTTGAGTACCTGCGTGAAAATAACCGTTTTGTTTGTCGAATGAATTCTAGCCCTTTTTCAACGCTTTCTTCCGTTGTGTACGAATTATATTGGTTTATAATAAATAAAGACCGTTTTAGATCTAAAATCAATCTTAAATCATTGTTGAAAAGTGTCTACAAGGAGTTTCCAATAAAAGCGAATGTCTTGGCAGGGAATCAAACTTGTGGCGAATTGTTCTTTGTAACAACGAGCTGTCACCACACTGATAAAGTTTATCGGTTTACAGAGAACCTATGAGCTATTTCGACAAAAGCAACAGCAGAAAGTCACCAACGATGTTGAGAAGTTGTCACCGGTTACCAAGTCGGCGAGTCTGCCTTCAACCTTGTCCCCTGCATTATCATCCTTGCCCTCTTCGACAGAAAAGCCTCTCAAGTCAGTTTCTCCCACCCCAATGAAACCCCTCACGCCAACGTCTGCCAAAAAAAGTTCCTCCCCCTTGGCTTCTTCCACATCCAACCCAACGTCTGAGGTTGCTTCCAGCCGGCTTCGAGCCGGTGCCTCCTCAGCTTTTAAACCAGGAGGATCTGGAAAAGTTACGCCACTGAAATTAAGCTCTTCCAAGTCACCCGCTCCCCTCAGGCCGGCAGTATCCCCTTCTTCAGTAAAGCTGGCATCTTTAAAAGTTTCAGAAAATGAAATGAATTCCAAAAGTAAGTTTCTATTTTTGTTTCAAGATAATTATAAGGATGATTATTATATTTGCTCGATTAGTTTCCGTCTGGGTAGTAAAGTTTTGATCCATATAAATAGGAAAGCAAGTATTCTTTAATCTTATCATTAAACACATTGTCATGACACAGCCGCATGCTCTCGGTTGGAATCGAACTGTTGACCTTTTGTTCATCAATTGCTTTCAGTAGTAACTATACAGCTCATCTCACACCTTACACTAACTTGTTATCTAATTAGTGAAAGTGGACACGAAAACTGGCTTCCTAGTTTTTTACTTAAATCTTCCACCACCTGGCATTATCTCTGGATATGACCAAAAAGTTATTTAATTTCTGAGTTGGATTTAGTGATCGGTAATTAATGATTGGCTTGAATTCTTCAATGCCATTTAAATTTAAAAACTTAAATTGTATAACAATCATTAATAATAATAAAATCTTTAAAATTATATCATATGTAAGCTATTCTTTCTAATGATGTTGCTTGTGATTGAATAGGCGAGGCTGCAACCACCAGCAGATCACTTGATCTTTCCTCATACAAATTGCACTCTTCCAACAAAGATTCGAAAAAATCCACAGAAAAGGTAAAAACAGCAAATACAAAAAACGCAGTCATGTATTCACACCCCTTTTATTTAAGACTTTTTCACAAATTTATTTGTTTGTTTAAACTACCAAGTTAGAGATCGAGATCCTTTCTTTCGAATGTTGATTGTTGTTTTTCGAACGTTAATTGTTGTTGATTTAACGTTGCTAGTTTATCAATACAACTTTGCTAGTTGTTGATACACCTTTGTTGGTTGTTGATGCAACTTTGTTGGTTGTTGATGCAACTTTGCTGGTTGTTGATGCAACTTTGTTGGTTGTTGATGCAACTTTGCTGGTTGTTGATGCAACTTTGCTAGTTGTTGATACAACTTTGCTGGTTGTGGAACTTTTCTAGTTGTTGCACCATTGTTGGTGGTTGATGTAACTTGTTGGTTGTTGATGTAACTTGTTGGTTGTTGATGTAACTTTGTTGGTTGTTGATGTAACTTTGCTGGTTGTTGATGCAACTTTGCTGGTTGTTGATGCAACTTTGCTGGTTGTGTTGACAACTTTGTTGGTTGTTGATGCAACGTAAGAATGCTTTGATAATTGACTGACTTCCAGGATAAGAGGAGAGATCGTGGGATGCTTAGCAAGTTAATCATGGGAAATAGTGGAGGAAGAAAACCAAGAACTCCTCCACCTCCTGGATCGTCTGCTTCTCCCTCCAGGTATGTGACGTCACAATGGTTGTTTGTTTCTGGTTGCTGTAGTAACTGCATTGGTTGTTTTTGCTATTTTATTTTTTTTATTTATTACTTAGCTTCTTGTGGTCGCACATTTTCCGGAGCATCAAATTGTTGTTTCACTTGATGTTTTTTTGTGTCTAATTCTTGTTTGAACTTGGGCTGAAAAGAAACACGGATTTGCGAATCGCGCCATTGGCTCTCGACTCTGTCAATCAGTTTGCTGTGTTGTTGATCAACGAATTCGATTTTGCTTAACGATTTGATTAATGTTGGAACGTTGCAAACCGCTCATTTTTATCTAGTTCTCCCGGTGTTTCTAACAAGGATTTTCAGAAGTTGTGGTCTAACCAAAATCAGCCGAGCGTGAAACCGTTACCACGTGACAGGTAAGTTGATTGTAATGTCAAACGTACAACCGACTGCTTGCTTCAACTGTGCCGTGAAACAGTGATCTCTGCTCGAGGGACGGAATTTTGTAGCGCTTTCCAATAGATAATGTTCATCTCACAGCAGTCGCCGCCTCTCCTGCTGTTGAAGGGGTTTTGATTACTTTTTACTAGTAAATTTTGTGACAAGAAGGATATTTCAACCACTATCTTTGATGTTGCTACTCAAGCCTGTTGACTTCCATACCCTTTCACCCGCCGAGTGGCGGCTTAAGCATCGGTGACTCCATTCGCACCTTTAAATTCGGCTGCCACCAACTAGGAAGGCAATTGTCCGACATTCTAGCACTGTGAAAAAGAATTGAGTTGTTTACTTGGTTTTAGTTTTTTTTAGAAGGATTGTGACTAACACTGAGTTGGATAATTCTTATAGTTTATGTGTATTCCTGCATCAGGTACCTCGCCATTATGGACTACCCTGCTCAGGATGAAGAAGAGCTGGACCTGACCAAGGGTGACGTAGTAGTTGTGCACAGTCGCAGGCCGGACGGCTGGTTCAAAGGAACGCTGCAGCGAACTGGGAAAAGCGGGTTATTTCCAAGTACTTTCTTGCAAAGGATTCCAAACTGAATTTTTGTTTTCATTCCGCAGCGTCACTGAGTTACACTGACAGCAAATCGACAGTTTTTTACGTTGATCTGCTGTCAGGATATAAGCTTTTGCGTTAAATATAAAGAAGGATCATTTATATTTTCTAATCAAATTGGTGCGTAATGTGGTGCCCCTAATAACGCTGTTTCGAACTTAGATGTTTTAGTTACAAGTCTAACTGATCGTTGTTGAAATTGAAAACTGTTTTTAGGCGCTAGTCTGAAATTCAGCCAGCACAGTTATCATTTTATGACGCTTCTACGTCTTGCAAAAAATGGAACTTTTGCTGGTTGGGAATTATGTTCACTACATTTTCTGTGTTGGTTTATTATCAAATTATGTTGTATCAATGTTGTGTTGACTGCTTTTACCTTCCCTGGATGAAATAGTCACCCCGCACTTCAATTAGAATACACATTATCATATCCCAGACAGTAAATCAACCGTTTTTTTACATTGATTCAACGTCTGCAGACGTTGAATATCAATGTAAAAAAACGGTTGATTTATTGTCTGGAACTAGATCATCTGACAAGCTTCTCCACCGAAACGCTTTGGCTTCGTTTTCCTTATACCTCAGCCAGGGAGTAGTTATAGATATCCCTGACCTCAGCTAACGAAGCTGAGATTTTTTACACTGCTTCAACGTTTGGCAGCGTTCTGAAAAGTGCAACTTTGCCTCCACTTTGTCAACTTGATTTCCACTTTGTTTCGTTATTTAAACTTTCAGTTCAACAACGTTTGTAGAGATAATACAAATCGTGAAAATGTCATTTAAAAGACAGTTCTAAGCTTTTATGTTGAAATTTGCATATATCTTTTTCATTAATGCAACTTCTGTATTGATATGTTTCCCGTCGCTTTTCCAGTGCAATTGTCACATATATGAAATGTTGTCCAACATAAATAAAGAACGTTGTACAAATGTAACTAAATGTTTTGACAACGTTATTTTCTTATTCTTAAAGTTGGTAGTTCTCGCCTGAAAACCAAAGTCTGCTATGTCAAAAAAACGGAATTTTCGTAAACTTCTACTTTCATACTCAATGTTTGGGTTAAAAGATAGAAAATGCATTAATTCTAAAATCATTTACATAAGCTTCAGAAAACTAACTTGTTGGTAGAAGCTAAGTGCATAAACAAGAGAAGAAAAAACTACGAAACCGAACATAGCTCACTTTGGTTTTCATCTTGACCGACACAAACCATCATGAGGAATTAAAGTTTATTGTTGAAGCGGGGTTCCTACGTTTCACACTCCCACCACAATCTTGATTACACTCCACCGTATCATGTCAGTAAATCGTCGTTCGTCCACTGATACAACCCAGACCGTCATTTTTACATTGATTTTGCATCTGTAGACGTTAAATCAATGTAAAAATGATGGGTTTTGCTGTCTGGGAATGTCCCAATTGAGTGCAAATTAATATGTTTACATTGTTTCCTCCTACTTCACTTTTTCACTCCACATCGTCTTTGTGCTGGGTATTCATCTATGGTGGTAGCTGGCAACATCGAGTGGTGCAAATTTATGAAACACTCGATTTTTTCAACGATTATAACAGGTTAAATTATGTGGTTATATTATGACGTCATACAGAAGTAGATGGTATCTGTTGCCATTCTGTTTGTCATATTGTCGTTGAATGAATTGTCAATGACTGTACTTGATAGCAGAACTAAGTCGTCGCTATGAGTTCAATAGCTATCAACTACGTAGTCTCTCTGATGTTTAATTTCTAACGCGTACCCTCCAGAGTAACGGTCGTATGTTAGCAACATAGCCAGCCTTCAACTGCCGTGTTCGCAATAATTTCTACTGAAATTTGCTGTCCATTGTTAAACGTTTTAGAAATTTGGAACAATCGAAAGATTTGTGGTAACTATACGCCGGTGATGCAATCATGAAGTAGCGTCGGTCCACAAGTTACCAGGGTTGCCCATTTTTTGTGTAATAAGTTCCGTCAAAGGAATTGATTATAAAGTATACATAAACATAGCACTGATAACTAAAATGGTGTTTTCCCTTGCAATAGAAAAGCGTACATTGCTATAATTCTTTGCCTTCAACACCGGACAACTCTAAAATTGCTTAAATTTATTACAAGCTGTTCACGTACATATGGCAACACTTTTGACATAAATGTAAGATAACTTATAACCTGGCGTAACTTTTAGACCGTACTCTATCCAGAAGTTGCATTAACTTTTGGACTGATGTAACTCCTACACCGAACCTAAAAACTAAACTCCTGGCCACAAGTTGAATAGTTTCAGAATCAATTTCCGACAGAAACGAAGCTCTGAACTGATCCAAGATGCACGCATAGAAATCCACCTCATTTTAAAATTAACGTTGCATTTAGTTTTTCCCGTGTTGGTACGCCTTCGTTGTCATATATTATTTTTGTGGTGCTGGACTGAAGTTTTTGATTTAAATAAAGTTTCGTTTTTTGTCGTCACGGGAGCTTTGTAGTGCTAAAAGACTGTCTTATTCCAATGGGTTGACCGGTGGACCATGATCGGTTTTTGGTTAGTATTGTGGTTGTCAGGGCAATCACTCACTATTAGCCTATCTATTTGCATTGTTTGTTCATTGTGACAGCAGGGCTGCAATCCTCAATAATGTCAGTAGAAGAAAGCCATTTTTGTATCATTTCAACCAAATTAAACTTCCAAAGTTGAGCTTTCATCGTCAATTAAAATTTAGTCTTACGTTAACACCAATTTTAAAGCAATTTATGTCGCCTTCGTTTGTGACATAAAATGTTGCCCTCCTGGAAAAAAACCTTGCCCTCCATGTGAAATTGATCTAGTTACACCACTGAACACAAGCTCAACTAGTCACTGTTTTTTTTTCCAAAAAAGGCCCATGTTCAAGAGAGTTGAAATGTTCAGCCCCTAGACTCTTGGACTGGCGAAGAAATAGGTTTCTCAAAGAAGAAACCGCACGTGCAGTGTAGTAAAGATCTGTCATACTGTTGGCTAAAATATTTAAATTAGACAGTAACATAGCCCACTTGAAGTTCCTGACGAGGCCCCAATAGAAAGCGAAAACATTCAATTTATTTCTTTGTAAGTTTTTTGTTTATCTAATAAAGATTGATAATTTCTATTAATTTAGCATGTCATAACTTAAAAAGAATTTGTTATGAAGGGTTGCTTCAGAATGAAACAAAACTTTAAAATATTTTCCAAAAACTTTGGAGGATTCCGCAGAAAATGAAAGGTTTTATTACAATTGTTTCCAATCTTTTCACGTTGAAAGCTTTCCAAAATTACTTGAAGTTAATCAATGTCAACGCTTATACTTTACTTTTAGTGCTCTTTTCTAGGATCTATGCTTTGGGTGTAAAGCCTTTTTCGAACCACTTAGGGGTCAGTGAATAACCGGTTGCAAACCGCGTTTTTGATCTTTGATTTATTGATGTTAAAAAGTGCCACTGTCTTTCGTCATAACGGCGTTCAACCATAAATCATCGAAAAAGTTACTTTGATCGTTCGTTTGGCAAAATTTAATCACAAAGTTACATTGTACAAGGCTGCTGTTTAACAAATCTGCAAACCCTAAACCAATGTAAAAAGAGAGATTTTATCCACAAAATTCTTCAGTCGCAACGCATCTTCATCGTTGTTTTCTTAAGGGCAACACGAAATCCTTTCCATTCGTTCCAAATGATATTTCTCCAGGGCCCTTGTGACTTTCCCCATGCGGCATTTGGAGTAGCATGGTAGCAAGCATCAAACCACCAACCACCAGTGTAAACTTCTGAACCTGAGCATTGACCAGTGCTGCAATTGAAAAATATTGTGACAAACGTACATCTTGATCTATTGTGGGAATTAGAGAAACTAATCACAAACGTTTGAAAACTGTGAAAAAACGTCATGTCTTGTTAAACAAGGAGTTATTACAACGAGACGTTAACAACGTCACATAGACAGAGTTGAAAATGCAAGATTCAGATCTGAAAATGATTTGCAACTCAAAGATGAAAACTTGAATAAAACCAGTAGCTTTATAGCCTATCATGAATCCTCATCATTTGTGTGTCCGCTCCAATAGCTCAGTTGGTTAGCACCTGACTTCAAGAAACCTCAAGATTAAGCTACGCTAGTTCGACTCTCAAGGTGTGCGCTTGAGCAACTTATGTCAAGAACAGCTCATTCAACACAACACTTCAATAATCGGAAACTTCAATCTGTCATTCTCGGTGACCGAGCCTGCGTCAGTGGTTCAAAGCCTTCACAAGTAGATAAAAAACTGCCAGAATTATGCTTTCAAAGCTGTTTTAGTTCGAGGACAGAGATTTAATCAATCAAGAACAGGTAAAAAGGTGCTTATTATAAGGTCTAACGATGTTTTATTTCATAGTTCAGGTATTAAGCTTAATTCATTCACCTTCTATCGTTATCCCTATCCTTTGTGGAAAACCGTTGGCCATGATGAATTCCGTTAGGTCCTCTACCCAGTCCATCTCCTGCTGTTCCACTGTAACCAGTGGCATGAAGTCGGTACAAGTCGCTTTCGTCCGACACCGAAAAGGAACTAAAACATGTTTTTTTTAAAATCATACCAAAGACCTTTTAAAAATTACTGAGTATTATAATTTTTGGTTTGCAGGATAATAATGCACCCGGCTGCTCTCACACTGTCAACTTTGTAAAGAAATGACAGCAGCGCATATCAGCGAAGTAGCGTTTCACAAAAACATCTCAATATTCCAACTTTATTAAACTTATGTTTTGCATAATTTTTTTTCTTAAGACTTTTGAAAGTTAGCTGATTTCGTCAATTCAGTGTGATCCTATGCGTGAGCTAATGTCAGTGAGATATGATAGTGAAATTAAAGTGTAGCATACATGGCGAACACTATAACCTACAGAAAATATGAAACACTACTTTTCCAACTGTAAAAAATTTGACAATGAAAACATTGGAAATTACTGTATAATAGATTCATCTGATTTGTTCTTTTCTTTTTTATCAATTTGTACTTCAGAATAATCAAGAACACATGTGATTTGCGATCAAAACTCTACATTCTTACACTTTGTGCGCATCTCATAACAATTACACTCATCATGTAGAACCAATTCTGTTACGGTACAGCTAGTTTAGGCTACTACAGAGTACAGACCTGTATTCAGCAAAGGCTTGGTCGTTATCAAAACTCCACAAATCGACTCACAATCTACACCGACGGTTCCGAGTTAGACTGTGGATTTTGTCAAGTCCTGTGTATATTTATATCAATTAACTGAAAATTAGGAAGCTTAGTGCACTTTTCCTGGATCTTCATAGAAACGTTATAGCCTATGCATTGAAATAATACTAAGGTATGTAGTATTTAAAGATGCTGAGAGTGTGTTCCTAAACGTCTAAAGGATGTTTCCATTGTTTTCTATTCAATCACAAAGGATTAGCGAAAGAAAAATATTAACAGGCTTTAATATTGAAGGTATGACGCACAGGTTTTTAAGATACTCTTTTCTTTTGCAAGTGAAAAGTTGCCTGTGCTGCACTCGACATAAATAATAAGCTTACAAGAAAGATTATTAGCATGATTATTACTAGCTTACCAAGCCAAAATTCCCCATTCAAATCCCCAAACCCATTTTTATACACATTCCACCCTTGATCAAAACTAACGCTTCCATCAAATCGTCTTTGGAAGACCTGCTAATATAAAACAAAAAAACGTGATAAGCTATAGCCTACCGTCCTCAAAAATATTAATCTGCTTTGCAAATAAATAGAGAGATAAAAACGATTGAGGAAGTCTGACGTTTTTAATGCTTTTTTGAAACGTATCGTAATTTTCTTTTAGTGTTTGCTTTTGAAAAAATATTTAAATTGAGCAAAGTGCGTTGCGTCTAAACTCTAAAGCACCACCTGATCGAAAATACATGAATGAAGAAGGAGAATCCTTCGATTGGGATAGAATAGTGGCAGTTTGTATTTACTGCAGCTATTCCCGGTCAGCAAAATCTGTCATTTTTACATTGATTCAACGTCTGCAGACGTTGAATCAATGTAAAAATGACAGATTTTGCTGTATGGGTTGTTATCGATTTGACGTAAAAAGCTTGTCATTGTATTGAAAGAGCCTTGATGTCAGGCTGTAGGCTATCTAGACCACTGGTTTTCAGCCGGGGTTCCGCAAGTTTACATTCAAATCCGAGAGTCTATTATATTATTATATGCATATTGTTTAAATATAATCAAATATTGATTAGGTTTGCCGTTTGCCACTATTAATAAATTTGCTATACTTTAACACGTTTGCTGCGATCCCGCATTTTCGTTGTTTTCTTGTGATGCGATAACCTTTAACTTTCTGCTTTCCGCCAAATTTTGTCGACATTTTTTCTTCGCTTCAGCCTTCAAGGAGTTCTTTCAGACAGTTCGTTTGTACACAGGTGGGTCAAATCGGCGTGAACGTGTTAGAGATCATTTTGTTTTGCCAGTATTAGGTTTTTTACAGCTTGTATTTTTATTGTACATAAATAAATCTGAAAATGAGTATTTTAATTTAGTTTTATTAATCGAATGATGTTTTTTGCATAAGGCAATTAGATTATTGAACAGGGGTTGCTCGAGCTTTTGGAATGTTTCATTGGGTTCCGTTCCACCAAAAAGGTTGAAAACCACTGGTCTAGACTAAAAATCCACAAGTTTGTTCGGTGGTGCTTTCTGGTTTTCTTTCTTTTGCGTATTTTGTTAGCTCCAGTATTTTATTCCTTCTCAATGTGTGTTAGAAAAACAATACAGCATTTTCCTCTTTCTTAACAGGGATTCACGCATCACTAAGGGGTACGAGACATGTTCCGAAGAGGCACAAAGCAGAGGTGTACAGGAGCCGGAGTTTTAAAGTATTTATAAACCAGTGTCTCGATTTTCAGCCGGAGTTGTAGTGGAGGCGGGTCCTGAAATTTTTGGAAAGAATAGGAGTCAGAAGAGAGCGGAAGTCTGATTTTTACTAGTTATTATTTTTTGCGTATAGTACAAATCATAGGCGCCTAACCCGTGGGAGCGTGGGGGCCAGGCCCCCACGCATATTTATGCGTGGGAGCAACTTTTTATGCTGCATTGATACATAAAACAATAGATGAACTAGCGATCGGCAGCAGGAAAACATTTTTAAATGCAAACCGCAACAGCTTCGCGCTAAATAATCACTAGAACGAGTAGCGATGCTACAATCCCACCCCAGACAAAAAAATCTGTCATTTTTACATTGATTTAACGTCTGCAGACGTTGAATCAATGTAAAATGACTGATTTTGCTGCCTGTGACATAGCAAAAATCTACCATATTGCGTCGATTCAATGTCATCAGATGTTGAATGCACCCAAAAACAACATAATTTGCTACGTTGACGCAGCGTGCGTTTAGCTTAATGCGCATGCAAACAGACTCGATGTCGCTTTCGAAAGTCGAAACCTCTGCAGAGAATTGTCGCGGCAGTGAATCGCTTGCTGTGAAAATGAACTTGAAGTCTCGGCCCGAGGTTACCACTAACCAACGTAACAAGGGATGGTGCAAACCGCATTGCGCACACGCCGCATAATCAACGCAACAATGGACTCGCGCAAACTGCATGGCGCACACACGACCGTTGCCATAGAATCCCGATCAAAGGCGGGGAATATGCGCATCTTTTGTTTCATCTGCAACACGAAAACGGGCGTATTACAGCGAATTGAAACTTGAAAGCTGGTCAGCCATAAGTTGCGATATTGTAGTGAAAAGGGAGCAATGTCAAGTCGAAAACTTAATCAAACGTCTCTCCGTAACTATTTTTCAAGGGCTGTTTACGGATGTCAGCAACTTTTAAATTTATTAAAGGTGACGTGCTGTTGAATTGATGTAAACATGAGTGATTTTGCTTGCAACAGGTATATTTTCAAGCGTATGATCAAGTTAATATTTTCATTCCATTTACAGACAATACCTTTTAGTAAACCTTTTCGTCTCTTGTTTCATGCTAATAAATCTAGTTCGTTGCTAAACTTTATGTTGTGCTTAGTTTGAAGAATCGCAGTCCATCAACCGCTAGCCAACGCAGACGCATAGCATGTGTTTTGGTCGAGTTTTGTTTATAATAATTAACGGTAGGTCGAACGTAGCGATAACTCCGAGTGTGGCAATAAAAGCAATTCTAGTGTGACGACATAATTACGTCATCCATCTGCATGACATTTCGCTGAATTTACGTTGCTGCTGGTGAAACACGCTTTCGCCCCCACGGCCAAAAAAATAGTTAGGCGCCTATGGTACAAATGCTTGCTTTGTAGGCTGCTTGGTGCGGTTTCTGTTTTGGTGTACAAGTAGGCTACTAAGTAAAGTACTTTATGGTTTTATTTTCCAAGGGTTAATTTTTTTTTATTTTAAAATTTGCTCTTCTTTTTATGGCAGGAAGTAGGGCAGGTATAGTTTATGATATAAAAAAATCTGCATTGTGGTGCCGATTGTGGTTTATGGTCTCCGTTTGTAGTCAAAGTGGAATTTGAAGTCAATATCTCCAAAATATTTGAAGCAAGAGTAGATTTTGAGAAAGACTTTGGCGTCGGAGTGAGGCAGGAGTCCAGAAAACCTGACTCTGTACACCTCTGGCACGTATATACAGTAAATTATATTGCTTGGTTATAAATTGAGGTAAGAAGCTATAGGCTTCTAGCTACCTATTTACCGGGACTCAACATTCTCAATTGTTAAGTGACTATTACTCTTCAGCTATCCTTAGAGGTACAAAAAGTCGAAAACTAGTTGGTGATTTCAATGTGGTAGCCTACCAACAAGGGAAAATAATAACAAGTAAAACAATATGAAAGTTTTAGAATGTTTGTTTATTTGAATTACTAAACAATTGAGTATTCTCTTCTTTGTTGTTAACATTATGACGTCTTCCCCTCCATCCTTCGTCACAGAATGCCTCCTCACCGGATTGAAATGTTTGAAGTCCATACACAGATGACGTATAACAAGACACGGGTCTAGTGACTAGTCTTTTTAGCTCTGCAACATCCACGATCACATTTGTAATGAAGAAGCAATGTGAAAAAGCCTTGAAATGGTCAAAATTGTTTTGATTTAAATTTGCAAGTATTTTAATAAGTTGCAATACAAATGCAGGAAAAAATGCTGTATGAAAACTATATGTTTTCCTGATCCTTGTTCGGTTTACCTGAGAATTCTCTTCGGATCTCCTCCTCAAAATCACCAAGCGCACAAGCTTCTCCTTTCTCTCCTTTTGCACCAACATCTCCTTCACTTCCTTTCAATCCTTTAGTTCCAGGAGCACCAGCCTTTCCAGGAGCTCCAATGTTTCCCCTTTCACCACTTGCTGTGCCAGTGGCATCATTGCCACAAACCGTGATTTGTTGACATTGTTGCATGCAGGCAACTTCAATGAAGGTTGCAAGCAAACCAACCACAAATGTTTTGGTTATCATAGTTTGGTCATTGAAATTCAAATATTTGATATCTTTACATTCCTATGTCATATACATTGCAACTTTATTATGACCTGAGCTAACTCCCTTTACACAGAATCACCGTAGGCTTAATTAGACTCAGGGATACCAGACTTGTTTAGATGTCCTTGATTACACTGTTCATGGGCTTAGCTCAGGGTTATCTAAAGAAGGGGATGCGAAGGCCCATAGCGATTGCCTTATTCTTATGACACTACCAGGGCGGTAGTTTGTAGCGCGTGAAACATGCGGTCCTTTTCAAAATTGCAAAAAGTTTTGTAGTGCAGCTGGTACAGTCAACTACAGAAGACAGTTACCAAATGTTGTATAGAGCATATTTAAAGAATACTTGTTTGAAAACACAGTTGAAAAGTTACCAGTAGGCTAAGCTGTTTTTCTTAACAAAACCTTTGCAGTAGGCTAGATGTAAAGCAAGTATGCAAGTAGTTGAATTAACAAGTAACCATGAGCATGCAGTGAGTATCCAGGCCTGATGCTATAATAGCGAAATCCAGGTTATCATAGCAAGATTTATTAAACTAACCTACTATCGGTGCCAATTGTCATTTTATGGCAAAAAGACATTATTTCCGATAAACAGATAAGAAACTGAATATGACTAGTTTTTAACTTTTTCACAAGCGAACTATCAAAACTACTGTCTTACACTTCTATGCCACAAACTATTAAAGCCCTGAACAAAATAACTTAAACATTTTAAACATCAACAACAAATTTCTTTTCTACCTTACATCTAATCACTTAGGCTACGTCTTCACACGTTTTCTTCATGAACTAAACGTAACAACATTTCCCTACACTTAGACACTTTGTCGCTCTTTCCACCTACCAACAAAGGATATCCGTCCACCTACACACCAAACTATCTGCAGGCATATAATCCTTCCAGCTCTTCGTTGGCATTTCAAGAAAAATCAGTCACGACGATTCACAATAATTATTGGTTGGTTAATAATAACAATGTTATTGTTTTTATTTATTGTTGCTCTACAACAGCTATAAGGTCTTTTAGTGACAGGGCTCGTTTTTAATTTTAAATTAGGTTTACGATGTCTCGACTTATAGGCCTACTCACTGCGTTATGCCAGAAAGAACACAATCGATATCGCTTAAAGTCTTCGGTTTGACCCGACCTGGAATTGATCTTAGATCTACCAGCACTAGGGCTGAAACTCCTCGGCCACTGAGCTGGTAACTCCACTTCTTATAATTTGAAGCTACCAAAAATTAAATCTGTTTCTCATTCGGAAGGTTATGAACTTTCCAGTCGTCGTGATTGTGCCCTAAAGCGATCGTTGCGGTCGTTGATTTTGTTGCTGTATCCCTGCTAGTTAGTTTTGAGCTCTTTTCTGGTAGTTTAAGAGCTTAGTGGATATTTGGATAATATCTGTATCTCTGATTCAGTTTGATTATTGACGCCAAAGTAGGAAATAGTTTTGGTCAGAAACACTAGATCAGTGGTTTTCAAACTTTTTGTCTTGGAGGACCCATGTTGGTGCTTTCGAAGCAGTTGAGGACCCCTAAAAAGTCTTATCTGAAATTTTAGTATATCGCGTCTCCTGATCGAAACAATGTTTCATAAGCTTCAAAGAGACACACTTATTAGAGTTTGCTGAACTCGCGACACACTTATGACGATTGATGATGATGACATTGACAAAGTTATATTATTACTACAGGCTTATGTTGGCAGACAGGACCGAAAATCAGTAGCCTAGTCTTATATTCTGGTTTAATGCTTATTTTTATTTTATTTTAATATTAATAAAGTTTTTGTGATCTTTAGGTTTACAAAGAATGTTTTCCTTTTTTCATTTTGGATTAATATTTTGTTGGCATCACAGTCATGGCGAAACTGTGTGTTCTAATAGGCTGCTGACTAACGTTTGCATTTCTGAATTATGAATTGATCAATAAGCTGTTTCAAAAGAATTAAGTTGAACATACATAGCCGATGGCCACCTGAAGTTGCGCCCTGATTTGTTACATTGTGCAGATTTTGATGTCTGCTACAGCTAGTGTCTGATTGAAATTTTTAAGTTTTTTTTTTACTTTTTGTAACTCGTAATGGTGAAAAAGTTTTTGTTGCGTTGGGAAATCAAAAAAAATCAAAAAGACAGCTAAAAAACGCTCAATCAGACGTCATAATAAAATGTTTAGAAAATTCATTCAGATAGTCACCAAAGTTGGTAAAATCTGGAAAATTCTGCAGGATTTGGCAAAATCGGGCCTTATTTCTAGGTAGCTAGCATGCATAACCTTATAAAAAGATTTAACTTGTTTACTTGACATTCTTTTAATTAGCAAACCCAACCTTTGTGCGCTAGGCTACCTTATGGAATTTCAAACGACCCATCAAGAGGCTGCGACGCTTAGTTTCAGTATCACTATAATCCACAAATCAAGCACAATTAATTTGAAATGTTGAAATTCATCAATCATGATACAAATTTTACTTTCACAAACCCCCTGAAAACGCTTTATACCTTGGGGTCCGCAGACGCCATGTTGAGAACCGCTGCACTAGATGTTTTTTTTAGTTTTTTGAGAGATACATGCCAAAGCGAAGCAGGGTCTTCTTAACTTGACTGAATAGCCTACTGCCTAAGGATGAGTTACCCATCACAGTGTACACTATAAGTTCCATTTCTAAGGCACATCTTCAACAAGGATATAAAGGTTTTTGCCTAGGTGGCCGTTTTCATGAAAAGCGTGCCCTTGCCAGACAGAAAATGATATTTTACTGAATTTTCGAAAGAAACCGATCAAGCACAATTTGAGAAACTGCATAAAAACCGGAACGCTGGCGAAATTTGAGAGCTCAGCATTTGTTTATCAAAGACCATTGCAACTATGATACAAATCGTCCACGTTCATTTAGAATTATTACTTGTTTAATATTTGTTATAATAGATCCTATAGCTTGCCGAGGTAGGTAGTGTTGTTGGGGAGAAAATAGCCTATTTAAAAGTACGTAAACGCAACTTTCCTTTGTTTTGAAAGTGACACATACCCAAGCATTCTCATTGTCCTCTACGTTTGTACTTTGTTCCGCTTCAATATTGCGCATCAGGCTTCTTGAGACTCTATTTTAATTGCAATCTCTATGGTTTAAAACTTGGGGAGATGATGTAAAACAGTGAGCTGACTTGTCAAGCATTGGAGAAGCAAAAAGAGCAGCAGAAGAACGTGACATGTGGAAGCAAATGACAGCCAACTTTCGATCGGAGACGGCACATGATGATGATAATGGTTTTAAGTTTAAAACACAATACATTTAAAACCAATGCACATTTTGAATTCTTTTGTAATCACAACAGAGCTGTAGCCAGGGGCGGTTCAGAGGATAATTTGGGCCCGGTACCAATGAGATCCTCTGTCTCCAAATTAAGACACTACTCACAACAGAGCTGTATCCAGGGGCGGTTCAGAGGATAATTTGGGCCCGGCACCAATGAGATCCTCTGTCTCCAAATTAAGAAAATTCTAAAAAAACGCACTATATCCACAGACTGCTAGGTGTCTTTTTCAAGTTCCCGGGAACTTTGGAAAGGTTATGGCTCCTAAAATCGTCCGGGAAGGTCCAAACGTATTCCTTGAAACCCCCATAAAGCCAGAAAACAAAGAATGTGACATTTTGTTTCAGCTAAAGAAAAAATTGCATCCAAACACAACTCAGTCGCTATTTCCTATTACTTGCGCTTTCACGCGCAAGCTATTAGACACAAGCTGGAATATTTTAGATTAAAACCATTTTCAACATCTTCAATCTTATTACGTTACAAAGGCTCTTCCATTAATTGATAATAAGCATCGAGTGACACATTTTGTTCTGTTTATTAGCAAAACCTGATGGCAAAATGACACAGAACATTGGTAGCGTTAAGTTCACTGTACAGTTTGTGACAAAATGGAGCAAGTGTGATTACACGCAGAAGCTTATTGGATATATTGGAGGACCTTCAGTGAATCCGTATCACTTTTTCAATTAACGTTTTTCAAAAATATTCAACTTCAGCAACTGGAAACGATTCGTTTAGTCGCATCGCATCTTCATCGTTGTTTTCTTTAAGGCAACAAGAGATCCTTTCCATTCGAACCAAACGATATTGTACCCATTTCCTTGTGACTCTCCCCATGCCGCGTTTAGAGCGGAATGATAACAACTGGCAAACCACCAACCACCGTTGTAGAGCCTTCCTGATGTTGGGCAACTGTCACAAAAGACTTGCGATAAAACTTTTTTAGTATTTACTGCTGATTTTCAACTTCAGGCTACAAATAAAACGTTTTTACGATATAGACTAATTTAAATCCTACAAAAATTTTACGCTATCTGAACTTGGATAAAAGTTAAATGTGTTTAAAGTGTATTCCTCATTTTATTAAAATTGTGGTTTAGTGTTAAATGAATCTCGTAATAGATCTGTCATTGTAGGCCAGTAGCCAGAGGTAATTAAATTCATTGTTGTTCGATCTTAGTCATAATACACGTTACGGCTATTGTACATACGGGCAGTAGCGTTGTCAAGGAGACCCAAAGAGTACTTTGGACCCGGGCCCGAGATAACTCTGGGGCCTGGATTACTTTTAGGAGGAAGAAATTATCCCTTTCCTTTGGATACCTATTGTTATGTTTAAAATGTGTCTTGTTTGGAGGTCTCGGGCTGCTCCTTGACACCGGGCCCAAATTGTTTCCTCAACGGCCATGTATGCAGCTTCTGTAATTTATTACTGCAATAAATAAATTCAGAGCTATAGCGATTAACTGTTTTTTCAGAGTTCATTTTATTTATACGTAGTCTATCTCATTGACCTAGTCCCGCTTTTCCGATCCTTTGTGGCAAACGGTTGACCATGATGAATTCCATTAGGTCCTCTACCCAGTCCATCGCCTGCTGTTCCATTGTAACCAGTGGCATGAAGTCTGTACGAGTCACTTTCGCTTGCCACCGAAAAGGAACTGAAAGACGCAGAAATAACTGACATAAGCTTATGTTTTCGTAGTGTATAGTAAGTTTCCGAAAATGCTTAATTCACCCTATATCGCTATTTGAGGCCGCTAGTTCCGATGACGTCATACGCACTTCAAATGTGTGGATTTGTAGTTTCCAAAAAAAAACGACGCTGCTGATCATTACAACAGAAAATAAGATTCAATATAAATTCCTGTATACAAGGTATGACGAGATTTGTAGACTGTATTCATACGTAATTTTATCTCAAATACGTAAAAGCAAAAAACATTATTATATAGCCAGTGACGTACGCAGGGGGGCATTGGACCATGCTCCTCCCCCTTTCAAAAACGTTTTTGAAATACTTTAGTCATTTAACTTTAAATTAAGTGTTTAAATACAACTTTCAATGTACTAAAGTGTTAGCCTACTTATTGTCAAAAATGCTCAATTGAATCAAATGCCCCCCACCTCCCCTTGGCCCTTACGTAACCTTGTGTACGGCTCTTTGGTTCAATCCGCCCCAATAGCTCAGTTGGTTAATGCGTGACTTCGTGAACGAAGAAGCTTCAAGATCAAGCGGCGCTGGCTTGACTCTGGGGTGTGCGCTTAAGCAACGCACGATAATCACTGCTCGCTATTCAGCGGCATCTAATGGATGGAATAATTCCTCGGCAACAAGACTTCAACAATCGGAAACTTGACTCTGTCAATTTCGGTGACCGGGCCGCAAAATTTTTTTTCCCACGAGATTTCTGTCTTATTTGCATATTTTGGTAAAAGTTTGTATTGAAACCGTGTGAATGCAACATTTTCTCGTTGGCACGGTTGGTTCAGTGGTTTCATCCGCTGCCTAGTGTTCATGAGAACGAGGGTTCACTTTTTTTTTCTTTAAATTAATTTTTGCGATGCACAAGAGCTTTTCAAAAAAAGTAGGGTTAGGGAAGGCTTATATTTTATTATCATTGGAGAATTTCATTGGCAAATAGTTATTTCGCAATCTGAATCAACCAATCTCTCAAAACACTTTCGGAAAATCTTATTTTTAGAGTGACTAGAGTCAATGAGACAGAAATCTCGTGCGGAAAAAAATTTCGCGACCGGACCTGCGTCAGTGATTCAAAGCCTCTACAAATATGCGAAACTACCAGGAATAAGCTCTCAAAGAAGCTTTCCTAGTAGTCCGAAGATAAAAATTCAATCAATCAATCAGTCCCAACTCTTTCCTGAAAATTGGCAAATTACAAAACTTGCAAATTTATAATTAATTTAAATAAATCACATAGATAACATGTGATGAGGAAGTAGCAACATAGAACGACTGCCAATTTCAGAACCATGGTGAATAATCTTGTAACTAATATTAATGAAATATATCAGTCAACATTGATTTGTCAAATTAGCAAAGAACTAGAGAAAATGATTATGTTTTCGCCCTGCATTGCACAAACAAAATGGCAGACAGGATCAGCACTGACAAAAAAGCGAAGCTGAATTTGATGCATAGTCAAAGCATTGCTTTGTCCTATGCTGACATGTGCTATTTTAAAAGCAAATGGGAAAACTCCCCGCAAGAAAATCCCACGTACGTCACTAGCAAGCAAGATATAGTTATGACTAGGGCCATTTTTATTTTGAACTAAAAAAAAATTTTTTTGACTTTATTTTTATCAAATTTTGACTTTATTTTGACCTACCGAAATTGCTTATTTGTTGAGGGCACAGTTCTTCCTTGAATTGATACTAGTTACCCAAACATAATATTTTATCGATTTCAGACCCAAACGTAATTTTTGTCGAAAATTCAAGGTGTTTTATGGATTATAAAAAGTGTGTCGTGTTTTTTGGCGATAGGAAAATCTCGACAAATCTGTCTAACTTTTGCTGAAGACGATTTAGCTTGATTAGGCATTTTTGTTTTACAGAATGTCAGTAGGCTATTCCTAAAATCTAAACTGTTGATCTTCGAAAAGACCACGTTTGTGAACAGTGGCGTAGCCAGAAAAAAATTTTGGGGGGGGCCAAATATTTGATGAATTGAAGAAAACGACAAAATGTTTGATTTCAGACATCGCCACCTGATGTGCAGTGGCGCATCCTGGTCGGTTAAGCAAGGGAAGCAATAAAGCTGGTGGGGTTTAGAGCGTGCCGAAAGCACGCGTATTCTAGGGGGGTCCGGGGGCATGCTCTCCCGGAAAATTTTTGCAAAATTACACTTAAATAATGGATTATAACGCTTTCTGGAAACACTTTTAGGGTAATATTTGTATGAAACTTATCAGCAGATAAACAGCTATTAACTTATTAAAGGTAGCTCTTACCTACACACAAACGGGCAAAAACTGCGGCTAAAATTAGAGAACACAAAAAACTCAGCTACACAAAAACCCTACAGAGTAAGCGATTCTGAAATTGCTTCTACAGATTAGTTAAAAGAAGCGTAAATCGCGTAAACTTTGCGCGATTTACGATTTGCAAAATTTATTGGTGTCTTTCTGTGTGTCTAAAACAAGTCCTGGGGGGTGTAAATAGCCAAATGTCTTGGAAAACAATATAAATTTATACAAATTATATTATATTTTCAACAAAGGGTTCAACTTCGGAATCCAAACTTTGAAAATTTGGGGGGGGCCATGGCCCCGTTCGCCCCCCCCTGGCTACGCCTATGTTTGTGAAGAGGAAGTGTTTTCATAAGAATAATTAAATACGTAACAATGAATAAACAATGGACAATTTGCGATAAAAGTTACTGCTGATCCAAGTGGGCATTGTGACATATTCCTGCTTTTATGGGTTAATATGGTTTAATTGTGTCGCAGTTCCTGATTTACCATGCTTCCACGAAGATTTCGACAAAAATTACTCTCAAGAAACACAAAAAGTTTATCAAAAGCCATAATTTGACAATTTTGACTTTATTGTAAATTTTGACTTTATTTAGACCTATAAACTTCTTACAAAACAGTCCCCTATAGGTGCGAAAACAACTTAATTCTTTGATTCGTGGATAGACGAGGTCCTTAAAATTTTTTAACTTTATTGACTTGTGCGGGCCCTAGTTATGACAAATTCTAGCCTACATTGAAAAGAATGTACAATCAAATTTTTCAAAGTTAGCTCAGGGTTAGCTTAACACTCTACCTGTATTCGGCAAAAGCATGATCGTCATCAAAACTCCATAATTCAATTCTCAATCTGCATTCACGATTTCGGGTTAGAGTGTGGATCTTATCGAGACCTGTTTGGAAGAAGAAGAATGAGTGGCATTCAAATACCCTAACAAATCAGCAAATCACTTCCACCAAAACTTTTAAAGTTTAAATCCACATTTGCGAAATGCCCGTACATAAATACATTTTTAAGGAAATAGAAAATGGAAAGGGGCTGGACTTTGTGAAAAGAAGCAGCAAGATCTTGTAAAACGCTGGTTGGACTCTTGGAGTGCGCGTTTGAGCAAGACCATTCAAGAACAGCTTTCCATGCAGCAGCACCTAGTAGATGGGAAATTATACAAAAAACAACACGCATTAGAGCTTTAACTTCACTCTATCAATCTCAAATACCAGGTCTGTGTCAGAGCTTCAAAGCTTTCGCAAGTGTATGTGAAACTGCCGAAGAGCTTTGAAAGAAGTTTTCTCAGTTTGGTGATAAAGACTCCTATAACCAATCAAATAAAAAACCTGTTATTAAAAGATCTATGTTTCTTTATTCATTTAAAGATCAAACAAACCAAGTGTTGTTAAAAATAGTGAGTATTGCTTTTAAACGTAGGCCTTACTTCTAAAACATGTTTTTGTTGCAACAACAAAAAAACTCTTCATAAATGGATAAAAAAACTAACTTCGTAAAATTAGTTTGATTCGGCCAGTAGCTTACCAAACCAAAATTCGTTGCTCAAATCTCCAAACCCATTCTTGTACGAAGACCAATCTTGGTCAAAACTAACGCTCCCGTCAAATCGTTTTTGGAAGACCTGTGTGAACAGTTTTAGATCAAGTTTCGAAAAAATATTTAGTGCTGATGAAGTGATCAGTTCAGTGAGAAATGTTACTATGTACAGAAAAAATAAATGTTCAGTATAGGTAGGAAATGGGATGAAATAGAAGATGGAATAGAATGAAGGGCAGATTCTGAGATGGATGATGAAAAAAGTCAAGGATGGAAAGCGATGGAAGATTTAGATGATGGGATGGAAGACTGTCTTCCATCATTTCATTTCCATAAAACGTTGAATAAAAGTTTCCGTTTAATTACGTTTCTTAAACTGAAATGACTCAAGTTTCGTTTCGTATTGAACCAGTGCGATTGTTTCCCGGACAATTATGCGAGAACGAGAAGCCGACAACACTTACACCTCGTGAGTAGCGTAGAATAGTTTTCACTCCGTGAAGGCCCCAAAAAGTACATCTAAGTCAGCGGTTCTTAACCTTTTGTCTTGTCGGCACCACCTTGAAATTACCAATCAATTCTCGCACCCCTTACTATAGGATTGGCTGAAAAGTAATAGACGCCTACAGTTCAAAGTTTTTGTTGAAACCTGGTAAAACTTGATAATTCAGCATCCCTGCGCCGCCTAGGCACAGGTCTCGCACCCCTTAGTGGTGCGTGCACCCCTGGTTAAGAACCTCTGATCTAAGTCTAGGTGTCCCCAGAAATTTAATGAAAGTGAAAGTAAAGATAGAAGAAAGAGTATGCTTGTCCTGCTACAAATTTCAAACACAGACTGGACAGAAAACACTGCGAAAACAGAATATACAAACATCCCCTCTCACGCTCACTCAAATTACAACATCGTTAACATGCACATTGCACAAGCTTGGACCCGCATGAATATCGCCACTCTCTCATCCAACTTCCCCACACCGCAATCCATGTTGGCGACTGACCAGCACACCGACTGAAGTCTAACAGTACAGCGACATTTAATGAACACAGCCTCAAAGAGTAAAAGCAAAAAAATTTAACAGTTTCGATTAGACTCTTCTAATAATAGTATAAAACAATTGCAGCCATTGGGCCTACTCCAATGGTAGTATAAGCACAGTAACTTCTTACCTGCCATCCTTCCTCACAGAATGCCTCCTCACCAGATAGCAACGTTTGTCGGCCTTGTACAGATGACAACGAGCACGAAACTTTTGGTATCAATGAGATCAGTCTTTTCAGTTCTGCAACATGCACAAAGCATCAATATGTTGACATAAAAGCGCAAATGATGATCTATTTCTATAGTAAAGGAATGAGAAAGACCACGACATTGGGGATCGACACGTTCTTTCAGCTTTGCAAAGTAAATGTACAATGCCTTGATAACATAAAAAAGCAATAAAGTGATAGGCCTATTGTATGTGTCGGAGTAGTTGAGAAGTTTTCATTTTTGTCTGCAAACAATGACATGGTTTAGGCTACTGTAGTAGAGTCTGCTAGAAAAGCCGTTAAGAGGTGATGAGCGGATGCACATTTGAAACCATATTCTAGGCCAAGAGCACGTGTCTGGCAGTGACGTACGGTGGCCATTTCTTTGACAATTTTTTGAGCATTTTTCGAAAGCATACTTGATTTGCACATTGACTTTTTCATGTAGCCTAACACTTATTCATTTGGTGATGATTTCAGAAACACGTAGTTTGGCGTAATCCAAAGTTTCAATCACAAAGGCACAAACTATCGTAAACTTGAAAGCGACAATCTTTATTTCAATTATTTGGTATTATTGTGCTTCACATATGTCTCGTTGTGTTATAGTTAAGCGTAACTCAGCAGTGCATTCAAAATGGTCTGGTGCTTATTGCAAATGTAGAGTAACTGATAACAATTTGAAATTGCATGTAGCTTAGGGTATTTCATATTTTCACCCGTTTCGGTTTTCTAACAGCCTGGGGTGTGATGTGATATGATTATCAAACATGCAAGTCTACCGGGAAGCCATAAAGGTGTGAAGCACGGCCCTTGAAGTTCCAAATAGCCCAATTTTCACGTATTTCGAAAACGCTAATAGCAGAGTGACAAAATTGGTGTCAAAATGCGCAGAAGAGACAGTTTTTTATGACCGCTTCTGATTGTCAAAAGATGTGTCGGCACCAGAAAAAAGTTATTTGAAAAAAACTAGTTTTTGATTAATTTTCAATTATAATTTTTAACAATAGAGAAATAAAACAGAGTAACCTTAGCGGGTTTACCACACTTTTTTTACACACAAAAATATAACATAATTAAAATCAACTCAAACGTTTTTGACACGTACGTGTGTCCTCATCAGGAATTAAATCTGCAATATACATAAAACGAAAAATCGTAAAATCCTTTTATGTATATTGCAGATTTAATTCCTGATGAGGACACAAGTACGTGTCGAAAACGTTTGAGTTGATTTTAATTATGTTATATTTTTGTGTGTAAAAATAGTGTGTTAAACCCGCTAAGGTTACTCTGTTTTATTTCTCTACGGCCATGACTCTACGGCCAACTCTCCACCAAAGCTTTATAATTTTTAACCAATTGTGTTTTTTAGAATCTTGTAAAGCGGGATCACATGTATTTATTTATTTTTTGTTATTCAGATAAATTTGCAATAAAAGTAAAACACACAGAAAACTAGGTAGCCTAACGAATTTTAATAATTGCTTAAAAACAAATCAATTCCCGGAGTACAATAATTGCAAAATATTCACGCAAGCGAAATCAGAGCGATTCAGCTTTGTAGCTTTTTTACTTATTTTTTTTTCAAAAGGCTTTTTAATTTTCCAACTCTTCTTTCAGTGGCCCGATTGTTGCCATCAACCGATTTCCAAAGTGTAGGTTAACTCTGTGGAATCTCGATGCAAGGGACCTCTTTGGTTCTTTTGGCAAAAAACTGTTTCAAACACGAAAGCTCAATCTCGCAAAAAGGAGCAAACATCAACAGAGTGAGGAATGGGGTGTCCAACGTTTTTTTCGTAAACAGTTTTTCGTAAAACAATTGTTCGTAAGCAGTTCTTCGTAAAGCAATTCTTCGTAAAGCAATTCTTCGGTCATGCAATTGACCGTAATACTAATTGTTCGTAAACAAATGTTCATAAAAGTTGGGCTACAGCTTTAAAAAAAACAAAAAAACAGTTACAATTGTTTACGAACAATCAATTAGGGTAGCCTATATCTTAGAGATGTGCTAATTGTGCTTAAGGACGTGCTGTACCTAAAAAGTGTAGACGAGCAGACAGAGTGTAGAGTCCCTGATTCAGAATGGCATTACAGTTTGTGAGCAGCGAAAAAGGAAAGCCAAAACTTTTGTATAGTGGCCAGTTTTATTACAGAGATTATAGTGCACTTAACGCACAAGGGCAAGAAACTACTTATTGGAAATGTGAGCATTTTAATAAGAAATGTCCTGCACGAGTAACAACTGCTATGGCAGCCATTGTACAATCCAGAGGTGAGCACAATCATGCTGGAGATGCTGGTCATGTCGAAGCAGCAAAGGTTATGGAAAATATTCGTTGTGCAGCAAAAGACAGTCGTGATGCCCCAAGTTACCTCGTCTCAGCAAAAACTATTGGACTCAGTCGAGCCAAGGCAGCAAAACTGCCAAGTGTGCAGAGCATGAAAAGGGCAGTCACCCAAGTGCGATTGAAGGAAAATGCAGGCCCGGCAATCCCACATTCTCTCCGTGACATTGTGCTTCCAGTAGAGTACAAGCAAATGTTTGCTGGTGTAACATTCTTGGCCTATGATTCTGGGCCTGGAGATAACCGTATGGTCCTCTTTGCCACTGAAAGAAATCTGCAGCTCCTTGCCCGTTCAAAGCACTGATATGCTGACGGCACCTTCAAGACAGTGCCTTCACTGTTTGAACAGCTTTACACAATACACCGACTGAAGGAAAACACTTTAGTGCCTCTGGTGTATGCCCTGCTGGGAGACAAAAGGAGAGGGACATACATTCATCTGCTGCAAAAGATCAAGCAGTTGTTACCTGCTGTTGCTGTTCCAGAGACAATTATGACTGACTTTGAGATGGCCATGGTTAATGCAGTAAGCAGAGAGTACCCACTTTCAACTCACCGAGGCTGTTTCTTCCATTTGTGCCAGTGCATTTGGAGAAAGACGCAATCAAGTGGCCTGAAGGAGCAGTACGAGACAAGTGCAGAGTTTGCTCTGAGGCTGCGCATGTTGTCGTCTCTGGCCTTTGTGCCTATTGATGAAGTCAGCCGGGCCTTTGACATTCTCATTGATGGGAATGTATTACCAGATGTTGCTCAGCCAGTAATTGACTACTTTGAAGACACTTGGGTTGGGCGCCCAGATCGTCGTCAAGGGCGCCGTCCTCCAATGTTTGCAATTCAAATGTGGAACTGCTATGATGGCGTCCTCAGTGGCCTTCCCAAAACTAATAATAGCATTGAAGGATGGCACAGAGGGTTCATGTTCCAGGTATCTGCAAATCATCCAGATATTTGGAAGTTCATATCTGCAATCAAGCGAGAGCAAAACCTAAATGAGGTTCGCATTGAACAGTATGTCAGTGGCCAGGCAGGACCCCCTCCAAAGAAGAAGTACAAGGACAGTGCAGAAAGACTAACTAGAGTCGTCCGAACTTGGCGTCAAGACTTTCAAGATGATGAAATTTGTGATTACTTGCGTGGAATTGCACACAATACTTCATACTAAACTTGGCTCGTGGACAATTTGTACGAAGTTACTCAAAGTAGTATTGGTAGTGTAAGCAAAGAATTGCTAAACACAGACAATTGTTGTATTCCAATAAATAACAAAAAATGCGCTTTTTCATTGTGCTTATTTCTTTGTGTCGTCGTAACTTGGTTATTCAGGAAAATTTGCATTACGCACCTTCATCGGAAATTGCAAGACAAACCTTGCTGTTGCGAAAAATTGTTCACGAACAATTCACCTATCATCTGTTTACGAACAGTTCACCTATACGAAGAATTGATGTATACGAAGAATTGCTTTACGAAGAAATTGATTTTACGAACAATTGTTTACGAACAATTGCTTTACGAACAACTGTTTACGAACAATTCATCTATATATAGATGAATTGTTCGTCGGTTATAAATGAATTGTTCCTCGGTTATATAAATGAATTGTTCCTCGGTTATAACCGAGGAATGAAATGATGAATTTTTACAGCAGCATCGGCAGAATACGAAACTACTTCAGCGTCAACGCTTACAAATTAACAATCTACCAAGAAAGACATTGCAAGGTTTGTTCTAGATAATATCTCATAATCACGATAACAATTTTAGGATTAATCTGAAAAACAAAAAATAAACAAATACATGTGATCTCCCTTACAAATTTGCTAAAACACGATTGGTAAAAATCATAACTTAAATTTAGTCAAAAACTAGTTTTTTTTCAAATAACTTTTTTATGCTGCCGACACATCTTTCGACAATCAGAAGCGATCATAGAAAACTATCTCTTCTGCTCATTTTCACACCAATTTTGTTACTACTATAAGCGTTTTTGAAATACGTGAAAATTGGGGTATTTGGTACTTTGAGGGCCGTGCTTCACATCTTTATGGCTTCCCGGTAGACTTGCATACTTATCGGGGTCATTTATTTCTTGTGTTTTTGTTTGATAAATCTATTCGGCATATCAGTGTTGCATCCCGCTTCCTCAACTTATCAGAGATGAACCTGCATCTTACAACACACACGATTTCAAGAGAAAAATGCAAGGTTGTTTTCCATTTTGAGATGGGACAGCAATTTTGGGGCAATGTCTCCTTTTTGCAAAATCTTTGTTGTGACTGACGTTGTGGGCCATTAAGTAGCCATTGTCACGTCACACTCTAGAATAACATGTTTTTGCAATGGAAAAATACAGAAGCATGTTTGAAAATGCAACAAAAGTTATCATTCAAAAATTAAAATTTACTCAAAAAAACCAGTTTCTTTGAATAACTTTCTTTCTTCCGATTCGACTTTCGACTTTTAGAAGTGGTCAAAAGAAACTTTATCTTCTGCGCATTTTGACACCAATTTTGTCACTCTACCATAGGTAGTTTTTGAAATACGTGAAAATGGGGTATTTGGAACTTCAGGAAGCGTGCCCCATATCTATATGACGTCATAATGAAGCAAAATTTTGGGTGTCAAGTTTTTATCCAAAATCTCATCACATCACACCCCAGGCTTTTAGAAAATCAAAAATGGTGAAAATATGAATTGTACTGTAGCAAGCATTGTAGCTATTATAGGGGTAACTTCAAGAAGTACCAGAGATAACTTCAAAAAGTCATTAAGCCTAACCAAGAACAATAAATAAGCAAGCAAAACTAAATACCCATACACAGTTTAGCAGTAGGCTATACTGTAACATAAACCTGTGATTGAGAACAAAGTGTTAATTAGACGGAATTACAGAATTCTTCTAATCAAAAATGAGCACAACAGATAATTTTTGTAGGATTATTGGCGTAGCCTACCACTGTTCCTTTGCCAAAGTCACAAAGGGTGGTTCGCAGCTGCTTCGTGCCACAATGTCAAAAACATACGTGATTTCAGCTAAAAAGCGTTGCTATGTAAATCGTCAAACCTGCGAGTTCTCTTCGGATCTCCTCTTCAAACGCATCAAAAGCACAAGTTTCTCCTTTCTCTCCTTTTGCACCAACATCTCCTTCACTTCCTTTCAATCCTTTAGTTCCAGGAGCACCAGCCTTTCCAGGAGCTCCGATATCTCCCTTTTCACCACTTGCTGTGCCACTGGCACCATTGCCACAAAGTGTGATTTGTTGACATTGTTGCATGTATACAATCTCGAAGCATAACACAAAAACACAACAAATTGCTATGTTAGTCAACATAGCCTCTTAATTTTCTCTTTCTGTTACATAACAATGAGTAATCTTGGATGTCACTTAAGGTATGCTTTATTGCTTACATATCTCGGCTCTTAATTGTTTTCTTTATTTTCGATAGAGAGCTTTGAGATGTTGCCATTGGAGAAAGAGGCATGACAGAGGAGCACAACTTAGTGTCATTTTTTAATAAAAGGTATAACAGTAGTCCCCGCTCAATAAACCCACTGTAAATAGGCCCACCCGTTTATTAAGCCCAAAATTGTCTTCCTCCGAGATAGGCTTGATAAGCGGGGACTACTGTATTACAATCATTCTTTCATTCAGGATGGATAATAAATTTTATAAAAACTTTCACAGGAATTTATTTTTCCAAACCCAGGAGTACATATTCCCTACAGAAGGCAAGTCGATGCTATTTGTTGCATCACTTGCATCGGAGTCAAGCTAATTGTCAAGGTGTCAGTCAAATTGGTTGACTCAAAAATTCTTCCAATGTTTATTAGAAAAGGCGTTGAAATAAATTGTTTTTCACGAAGTCAATTGGTCATGTACAGTGGCGTACGCAGGATTTTGTCAAGGGGGGGGGGGGCCATTGACAGTAGCGTATGGCCATAAATTTGTAAAGGGAGGGGTTTGACAAGGGTCGGGCGAAGCCCGACCGCGTTTTTGCCTGAGAGGACACCCAGCGGCGGGGGGTCTGGGGGGCCTCCCCCAGAAAATTTTGAAAATTAATTTGAATTTGGTGCACTCTGAGAGCATTTTCAACAAAAATGTGGGTATGAATATTCCTGTAAAATGGTGCTGTCAGGTGGCATAGCAAAAGGATAAGATCATGTTTTCTTCGGCATTTTTCGGAAATAGAGCTAAGTCTCTATGTTTTCTTGTTGCTAATTCCTGGCTGAGATGTTTGAATGTTTGGTATTGGCAAAACTCGCTCTTTTAATGCAATTTTGTTTAAAATTAGGCAAGTTTTTTTTAGACTGAAAGCATCAATCCAAAGCATAAAGAGACTGAAGGCATGATTTTTAATATCGTGATGTCACACGCGTGCCAAAGAGGGGGTTGTAACCCCCAAACCCCCCTGGCTACGCCACTGGCCATTGATATCCCAGACGTCTTCATGATATCCCAGTATGGTTTTAGTTTAGACTTTATCCATTTTTTTCTCACTATAGTAGGCTTACAGAACACTATGCTACATTGGCATACCTGGGGTGGGGTTGGTGGATTGGGCCATGTATTTCGTATTAGCTTAGTCTATAGAACAACATTGTTAATTGCTCTGACAGTGCAATCCAAAACATATTAAATGCCTTAATCTACGTCGTTAACTACTAAAACATTTTTAGGGGGGGGGGCCATGGCCCAATGGCCCCCCCTGCGTACGCTAGTGGTCATGTATTAGGCTAACTACATTCAGTGGTGTAACCAGATCAATTTTACATGGGGAAAAGGGCAAAGAAAGGGCAAGGCTTTTTCCAGGAGGGTCAACATTTTCAGTGACGTCATAAATAATTTGCTATAAAATTGAGGTTAACGTTAAGCCAACTTCTAATTGACGATGAAAGATTAACTTTCTTGCCTTTGGAAGACGTTTTTTTGGACTGATCATGCGTATGGTAGCCATCACAGAGTTTCTAGAGGAGCAAATGAGTAGCCCTGAGGAACCTCCCTCAGAAATTTTTGAAAAATTGCCTTGAAATTGCGCATTCTAAGAATAATTTCAGCCTAAATCAACAGTGAAACTCTGTTAAATAATGCTGTAACACAGGGTCAAAAGTTTATTTAAGTTACATAAAACTAAAACAGCTGTAAGAACAAATAGACTGCACTAGACTTATAATAGTTGGTTCAATGACAGGCTTCACTATGCCAATAAATATCTTTCGCACAAAATACAACACAGTAGCCTACTTACAGTATCTAATTTTTGCATTAGATCTGAGGTGTGCGTCGTAGGCGTAAAAACAAACATACAATTACAGTTGGGTTGGCTACTGCCTACTGGTAAGCAAAAGGTTAAGTAGGCTAACAAAAGCGCATCACTGCCTCTGACTATACTGTAGCCCACTGTTAGCAGCGAAAGTGTTACATTACATGACTAATAGTCGCATAAATTTGAATGAAGAAATACTATAGCCTACATCTTTTTTGGTCAACTTTTCAATAGTTGTTAATTGGTTACAAATCCAAAAATATTTTGAGAGGGGTATTGGAGGGCAATTGTATACTTTCCTATGCTAGGACTAGGCCTACGTCCCTGGTTATATGGATAGCACTTGCTGACTTTTGTTTGGTTATAATTGAGGAAAAGCGATCCAAATGACAGTTTGCAAAGATCGAAAATGCTGGATCATGACAACACATCAATTGTGACATATAGGAAACTATTTTCAGCTGGATCAAAGAAAACGAATGTGTTTCTCGGCAGCCGATTTCTGCTCAGCCTTGTGCTGATAGCCAGGAAGAACGCTCCTTTCTTCACGAAAACGAATGTGTTTAACCCGTTTAATCAAATTTCATTAAATTAGGCGAGCAGCTGTTGTAGGGCTACTGCACTATGAGATACAGAATTCCAATCAAAAACTGTTTTCCCTGATTAAAATTTTATTAGCTGCATATTTATAAGGGGGTAAGAAATTTTATAGGAGAGCAAAAAAATTACAGAGGTGGCAAGTTACCCCTTCCTTGGTTACGCCACTGTCTACATTAAAGATGGAGAGTATAATTTTAGGGGAGTTAGGAATTTAGAAATTAGTATTTTATGGTAATGGGGTGATTGGAAGATTTCTGTAAAAAGTTAGAATTAAGGAATATTTGGGTTTGAAGGAAATAGAGGATTTGGAGCGATGAATTTTTGAAGGTCGATTCGTGGAATCGAATCATGGTTTGATTCGTGGAAAATGGTTTGATAGGGGGTTCGTGGAATCAAGCTTTTAGCATATTGAGGCTTTGGGTATTAGATAATTGAGATTTTGAACATTAAAAATTTTCTAGGAGAGTGGTGGCTAATTTGGTAAGAAAATAAAGTTTTATGGGATGTAGAAATTAAGTTCTTTCTCTTTACTAGTCTCAAGACAAATAACTTACATTTTTTTCCTTTGTTTCGTAACAAACTGATCAAGCTTGCTTAAATCAACCGATTGAGAGACGATGATGAGAGATTTACGTAGAGAGATGTACCGGATACATCGGTATCGATATCGGCGACATATGTCTAGATGTGTTTATTGCTCATTTTACAGTTTTTATGGAAATGGGAAAATGACAGGTTTGTTATGGCTATGATTATAACAATTAAAACTTTTAATAAGTTTTTCAATTATCAAAATAGTAACCGTGATCTACTGTAGTAGACGGTGGCTAGTGACTTATTGTTCAAATTACTAAATTAGTTTGTCAAGCATTTTGTGTCGTAGGGGAAAACGGGGCTTGTCGGAGCACCGGGTTGGCTGAAACATTGCTGTTTTTTTCACTCCATATCATGGAGTGTTCTTTTTGCACAGATCGAAAATTCTCTGCTGACTCATTTAAAATTTTACGCAAAGGGAAATCCCAATGGCACGAAAATTCAGGAGCGCTGTGTGAAAATTCTTTTGTAGTTACGTAGTTGCCTTTTCCTAATGTAATTTGTTTTCGGTCTGTCTGTCTGTTTTCCACACTATTGCTTTTAATCGCTGCGTATTTCTTGATGCTTATAGTCTGTTAGCTAGTTACCTTCAAGAAGTTGAAATTTATTGCATTTTTTATAAATATTTTCAGATTCCTGATGAGGGCTTAAGCTAAGCCGAAAACGTTCGACTATTAAAACTTGAATACTGCACATAGTGAATCGCTACATGTCTCCCTGATAACTTGTCAAGCTACACGCCACTATGGCCTCACTGATATTGAACACTTTTGATTGTTGACATCGATTGAAAGACGCAATTGAATGCTCACGGTTATACTGTATACACTACAGTATACAGGTATAAAAAATTGACGTATATTCCAACTAAACCCGTGCGGTGCTCCAACAAACCCGGCCCATGGGGTTTAAACCTATAATGCATGTTTGAAATAATTAAATTTGTGCAAAAACTTGTAAGACATTTTGGTCAATCTTTTTTAATAGGCCAAGTTGCACAATATAATGGTCTAATATCACACTCAATAAAGTTTTGCAAACTCATTCTGAATTTTTGTAGTTTAAATTTTACTAAAATTTGTTCTGACTAATCCCGGTCTCTCCTAATATGCTTGGATAGACGGTTTGCCAAACAAAGTATTGTTAATCGCTTAGTCAAAACATTTGACTCCCCTCAAAATTTTGGCTGGCTACGCCATTGAATGTTATGGTTAATTTATTGTCGCTGTACTACAACTACTGAAGTATTTTAGCGGCAAGTCTCATGTTTAATTTTTTATCAGGTTTAAGATGTCACCACATTATTACCACACTTATCCTCGCCGCAGTGAGTCTGCGGCGAGGATATCTGCGGCGCAGTGAGTCTGCGGTTAGACCCGACCTGCAATCGATCTCAGATCTACCAGTTCCAGAGACAATTTAGGCAAAACCCTCTCGGCCACTGAGCTGGTTTTACGACTCGCCTGGAAGCCACGCGATATATGGGTGAGCGAAACGCAAAGTAACTTCTGAGCTATCATATCAATCTTCCTTTGCATTAGTTCAACACAGGTGCTCGCTTTTTGTTGGTGGTTAAGAACTTTCTTTAGTCTAGTTAAGGCTGCATCAACGGGAACCCAAATTCTGCAGAGAGAGCTGCGGTCGAAATGAAGCCAGAGCTGCCAGCTTTGAAAGTCATTACAGGCTGAATTGCACGTGGATAACACTGGTCTACAAAAAAAGAATTTTTTTTTGCTCCATGAACTTTGAAGACTGATTTAGAGTAATTTTGGGGTTCTAAATCCGAATCTGACCTCAGATTTATCCTATCACGTCAGGTTTGTGAAATATGATAACAACAAATTGTTACTTTCGTCAAAAGTGAAAGATTTGGCGTTGCGTTTACCACCAACTTATGCAGTGCTGTAACGAAAGGTTAGTGTTAGACAGGCCTAAATATGGTTACTGAACAAGCATTGCCATCATCATCATCATGCCATCATCATCACCATAGGCCTGCTTAAATCTTTGTGGTTTCATGCAAAACATTGACGGGGGAGGGGGTCAGTTACACTTATACCCTCCCTTTTAGCTTGTTATTACTGCCTTGTTCATAATGTTGCTTGGAAAACAAATTGGTATCAAAATTATAATTGGTAGGTGTATTTCAGCTGCTTATGCACCACATGGCCTGGATTTCCGGATCTTGCACAATGTGTATGTGCAATAAACGCAACGTCAAATCTTCCACTTTTGACAAAAGTAACAATATGCTGTTATCATATCTCACAAACCTGATGTGATAGCATAAATCTGAGGTCAGATTCGGATTCAGCACCCCAAAATTACTCTAAATCAGTTTTCAAAGTTTATAAAGCAAAAATTGTGTAGACCAGTGTAATTATTATGCTGTCCAAAAAACAAAACATACCTGGCTATCATTTCATTTTTACGCCAATTCACTAGAGAAGGCAGAAAAACTTTAGAGTTTAAACTAAAAAAACCTTTTCTAAATAGCTTTCAATTGATAGGAATAATGATAACAATGCAATATATTAAGTTTCGTTTTTAGCAGCATGATCGTTGTTTGCTTCACAAATGTAGATACAAACGACCTGTTTTAGCCTGATGCTGCGGGTTCGTTGTGTGGTAGTAACGTTTTGTCAGGAGCTTTCGGAACTGTATTCCCTAGTCACGTGCAATGACGTTTCTAAAAGCTCGTGACATACCACTACTAACACCCAGGGCCGGATTTAGCTGATGGGGGGCCCGGGGCACTTTTAGATCAGGGGGCCCTCTTGCAAAAACCACCTCTACGTCTACAATAGCATTAATCCAGCACTGCACAGCATTTTGCAGAAACTTCAAAGGCTGATGCAAAACAAAATAAACACAAAATCACATTTTTTCCACGTAAGGGGCCCTTCAAAAGTCGGGGGGTCCGGGGCACCTGCACCCTCTGCCCCCCCCCCCCTAAATCCGAGCCTGCTACCACCGCAAACCGCAGCATCAGGCTAAAACAGGTCGTTTGTATGATTGTATCTACATTAATCTTTTTTTTGCCAATTGCGACAAAATGCAGTGTATTGCCATTAGCCAATCATCAGCTCAGTTACGGCCTTGTGCTCTATCGCCGGTAGATCTGAGATCGATTCCAGGTCGGGACCGATTGGTAGGCTATTTTAAAAATTTTAAAAACGGGACCGATTGGTAGGCTACTTTTTTTGCCGTAATGAGGGTAAGTCTGGTAATAATGTGATGACATTCCAAATATGATACTAAATTAGAAATGAGCCCTGTCGCTAAAGATCTCAGCAGTTGTAGAGCGACAATAAATAAAACCATAACATTAGACTTATTGTTAACTTATTATGGCACTGCGAATCATATATGCAACACAATAAACAACCAGAATCAGCGAAAGGACACGTAGTCGTGGAGTTGGCTGCCTTCAACTATTTTGGCATGCCATGTTTTTGCCGAGACACAGTCGCTTGCTCTGAAGCGGCGTCAAACTGGTGTCCTTTACTCCTTCTGAGAGTCGCTCTCACTCTTCGGCCATGCATAAAAAAACAAATAATAAAATTAAAACAAAGAAAGGCAACAACAAAAAACACATGTTTCTTTAAATTTTAATAGAAAAACAAATTTCATCACACGCAAAGATGAAAAGGCTTTTGATTTTCTGGTTTTAGGTCAGTTTGTAATATGCTTGATCGCTTGCAGTTAAACATGGAATGACAAATTGGCAACTCTGCTTTAGTTCATCATTTGATGATTTATTTGCAAGCAAGTTTCAAGTCTGTTTGCGGTCAAAGAAAAATGAAGGCTATTTCCAGCTCATTTATTTGAGTGATATAAAAATGAAATGGTTATGTTTTATGTGTTTGTTTCCCAATTTGACGCTTTATTCACAATCAATCGATCATGATTGAGTTTAGCTTATTGGACGATACATACGAAAGCATTCATGACCACATTAGAATATTAAATTCAACAATCCAGACAGCAAATTAATCGTTTTTTATTATTTCGTTTATGTCATTATTCAAGAAACGACGGGTTTTTGTTGTCTTGGAAGCTATACAGGAACAGCATCGTTTTTCTTTAATGACCGGACTTTTAGTCGTTGCCAACCTCATGGAGTGAAAAGTCATTTCGTTTCGTCAACTTAGTCTTAGATGGACAAACATATTTCTTCGACAAGAGGTACAAGAGATTCAGGTTTCAACCAGTTTTGAGATAATGGCTGTAACTAAGACCTGATAGACATCTATTGTAGACCAGTGGTCCTCAACCTTTTAAAGAAGCGACCCCAATTTGAATAAAAATAAAATCAACGTCTACATACGACATCCTTTTGTTTTGCGGTACCGGTAGGCTATAGAGAAAAATATTTCAATACCGGTAGCCTACCCCTAAGAATAAATAACATGAATAAATATGTGTAGATTATACAAAATTACAGAAAACTGTGGCTACACATATATTCTAAAATGATTTTTTAAGATGTTTCCATTGACACATGCTTTTGATTTCAGGAACACAAAATTGTCAATTTGTTTTAACAATTAATTTGCACTGTTATACTGCGTAAGGATGAGTTGCCCATGTAGGGGAGAGTGCCCAACAGTGCCCCTCCCATCGTTTTTCGCAATCCGTGACAAATTATTCACTCAACTGTACATTGCCATGGTCACGTGGTCCGTAAAAGCTGCTGAAATTAAGTTAGGCAGAAATAAGTCATTGCTTGTTGTTGGCAGAAATGAAAGTTTGTTTTAGGGGGTAAAAAGTAAATTTTCAGAACTTTATAACTTTTTTTGTTGCAGTTTTTACGGTGGCTTCAGGGATGCTTCACAAGTTTTTCATGCTTGGTCAGTCACTAGACTAGGTTTCAGTAATAACGTTTCAGATCGTAGGCCTCGGTAAAAAGAACTGACGCCATCTTATCTTGTAGGCCCGTGGTTCCAACAGTGCCCCACCCTGAGGTCTCCTACAGTGCCCCGGTGGAGCACTGTTGGAAGCCATGAGATTTTATTAATCAATAAGCAGTGCCAAAATGATTATCAACATTTTATGTTATATCAACAATATTATAGGTGTTGGGGAGTTTTTGGTAGCCTGTGTTTCTAAGTTTCGGCTGTGGAAGAAGCTTCGTGCCTAAACTATATGTAGGCCTATTGTTTAGTAATTTTGTCTGTTAAATTTGGTTATTTTGCTCCATAAACCAAGCCATTTCTTATGAACCACATGCCAATATAAGGCCTACCAAAGTGTGTTGTGTCTGTATCTTGTGTTAATCATACCTTCCATGTGGCCAAATCAATGATGTCTTTAATCTCCTGCATTGATTGATTGATTGAATTTTTATCCTCGGACTGGGAAAGCTTCTTGCAGAGCTTAATCCCGGCAGTTTCGCATACTTGTAGAGGCTTTGAATCACTGACGCAGGCCCGGTCACCGAGATTGACAGAGTGAAGTTTCCGATTGTTGAAGTCTTGTTGCTGGGGAACTATTCCATTCATTAGGTGCCGCTGAATGGAGAGCAGTCCTTAACGTGCGTTGCTCAAGCGCACACCACGAGAGTCGAACCAGCGCCGCTTGATCTTGAAGCTTCTTCGTTCCAGAAGTGACGCGCTAACCAATTGAGCTATCGGGGCTATTATTGCATGTTCTTTCACTGATTGACTGTTGAATAAACACCTTCCTTATTGTAATTGGTAGTTAGGGTTAGGTCATAACACCAAAGTTTTAAAAAAAGTAATTACAGCAACTTGGGCTGTTCTATAAACTACAGCTCAGTGTGTTCGCATGGTTCCTTGGAACCTATTCGCATTATTTCGTTTAAGCACAGTCACCACGACGGGCAGATAGCGTGTCCTACATGTTATGATAATTGTTGCTGTTATATTTTGTGTCTGTGATAATTGTGTAGCATATGTACCACTTTAAAAGGTTTTGTCTTGACCTGACCAGCTCAGTGACATCCATCATGTAAAACAATACCGGTATTAACACAAGTTTCATACCTAGGGTAATCATTGCAAAAAGAGTGGCTCAACATTGCAACTAAAGGCACCAATTACTTTGATAGGGGCACTGTTGGATATGGTATCCAACAGTGCCCCACTTTGACAGGTGATTATTAACGCCTGATTATGAAGTTTGTGTAAAACTTTTAAACTTTTTTTTATGTGGAAATACTAAAGAAAAGAAGGAATTTTCATAATAGAAAAAAAAAATTGAAAAAAAATTTTTTTTTGATGTCTAAACCTCAATTTTCCAAAAAGCGGGGCACTGTTGGACACTCTCCCCTACACTATAAGTTCCATTTCTAAGGCACATCTTCAACAAGGATATAAAGGTTTTTGCCTAGGTGACTGTTTTCATGAAAAGCGTGCCCTTGCCAGACAAAAAATGACATTTCACTGAATTTTCGAAAGAAACCGATCAAGCACAATTTGAGAAACTGCATAAAAACCGGAACGCTGGCGAAATTTGAGAGCTCAGCATTTGTTTACCAAAGACCATTGCAACTATGATGCAAGTCGACCAAGTTCATTTAGAACTATTACTTGTTTAATATTCGTTATATTAGATCCTATAGCTTGCCGAGGTATAGGTAGTGTTGTTGGGGAGTGAATATCCTATTTAAAAGTACGTAAATGCAACTTTCCTTAGTAGTTTTGAAAGTGACACATACCCAAGTATTCTCATTGTCCTCTACGTTTGTGCTTTGTTCCGCTTCAATACTGCGCATCAGGCATCTTGAGACTTTATTTTAATTACAATCTCCATGGTTAAAACTTGGGGAGATGGTGTAAAACAGGGAGCAAGTCTTTTAGGCGCTGACAGTTAGGCGCTGGTCTAATAGGCGCGCACACTGTGGCGTCTGGATATTTAGGTGCGGAGCACTGTGGCGCCCGGTCATTTAGGTGCTATTCCTAGTAAAGTCTGCAGATTGTATCAGCTTGGCAGGTAGGAGCGTAGGGCAATGCTTTTCACACAAAATGTTATATTGAACAGAAAAATATATTGTTGTTTTATTGATTTATTATTGTTTTATTTGTTGTTAGTCCAGGTTTGCGTTGGTAAAAGCTTTATCAATAAATTATTCAAGCTTCCGAACATTATTGAGTTCGAATAGTCGCAGCTGCCATATCAATCTTTGCTTTATGATGTAGCAAACTTACCAAACTTTTTGGTGCAAATGAAGTGCTCAGATCCAACATCAGCTTATATGCAGGGCAATTCGAGCAGTAGACTACCTGATCTCCACAGGACACGTACTTCTGGAGTAGAAAATTACCAAACTTTTCTGTGCACACATGCAGTGCTCAGACCCAATGTCGGCTTATATGCAGGGCAATTAGAGCAGTAGACCACCTGATCTCCACAGGACACGTACTTCTGGAGTAGAAGTTGCCGGTTTAAAGGCACAGCGTTGTGCAATCTGTTACCTTTAATAATTAAGTTACTTCTACTTGAAACGGATAGATCGTGTGAAGATGAGGTGCGAGAAAACGCTCTACTACTATTGATATTAGCACATCTCTACAGGACATTTGCAATGCATCCTGAACACAAGTTGCAGCCAGATGGAACTTTACTCAATCTGTTATCTTTCGCAATTACTTCTGTTCGGGATGGATTGGCCATGTGACGAGAACGCGTAAGACGCTCTACTACTGTTCACATGAATATATTTCTACAGGGCATATAGGCTACACCTTGGCTACAAGTTGCAAGCATAATGGTGAGACTTCGCTCGTTATTAAACCTAGTCGGGGTTTTGACGGAAAACTAAGTTACTCTTCACTCAAGCCTACCGCCCGCTTGAATACAGGCTACGGTACATTTTTTACTGGTGTTTAGTGTAGTTATTATTTGACCTAACGAAAAGTGAACTCATACATGTTCGGAAACTTGAATAATTTATTGATAAAGCTTTCGCCGACGCAAACCTGGACTAACAACAAATAAATGCAGAACATGCGCATTAAAAAAACAACATATTTTTTTGTTCATTATAACATTTTATGTGAAAATCATTGCCGGTTTAAGCAGCTTCACTCACGGAAGCCATGACATATTTTTCTGTTCAATATAACATTTTGTGTGAAAAAGCATTGCCGGTTTAAGCAGCTTCACCCATATATTTTTTCTGCTGAATATAACATTTTGTGTGAAAAAGCATTGCCGGTTTAAGCAACTTCACTCACTGAAGCCATGACCAACAACGCACACGCATTAACAAAACAATATATTTTTCTGTTCAATATAATATTTTGTGTGAAAAGCATTGACCTACGCCCCTACCTGCCAAGCTGATACAATCTGCAGACTTTACTAGGAATAGCACCTAAATGACCGGGCGCCACAGTGCTCCGCACCTAAATATCCAGACGCCACAGTGTGTGCGCCTATTTGACCAGCGCCTAACTGTCAGCGCCTAAAAGACGTGGACCCGTAAAACAGTGAGCAGACTTGTCAACCAACTTTCGATCGGAGACGGCACATGATGATGATGATGGTTTAAAGTTGTTTGAAACACAATACATCCAAAACCAATGCACATTTTGAATTATTTTGTAATCAGAGCTGCTGTAGCCAGGGGCGGTTCAGAGGATAATTTGGGCCCGGTACCAATGAGATCCTCTGTCTCCAAATTAAGACACTACTAAAAAAACGCACTATATCCACAGACTGCGAGGTGTCTTCTTCAAGTTTCCGGGGCCTTTGGAAAAGTTATGGGCCCTTAAAATCGTCTTAAGGCGGGTCCAAATGTAGGCCTACTTCTTGAAAGCCCCCCCTCCCCCTTAAAGACAGAAAACAAAGAATGTGACATTTTGTTTCGGCTGAAAAAAAATCGCATCCAAACACCTCAGTCGCTATTTCTCATTATTTACGCTTTCACGCGCAAGCTATTATACACAAACTGGAATATTTTAGATTAAAACCATTTTCAACATCTTCAATCTTATTACGTCACAAAGGCGCTTCGATGAATTGATAATAAGCATCGAGTGACACATTTTGTTCTGTTTATTAGCAAAGCCTGATGGCAAAATGACACAGAACGTTGGTAGCGTTAAGTTCACTGTACAGTTTGTGACAAAATGAAGTGTGATTACACGCAGAAGCTCATTGGATATATTGGAGGACCTTCAGTGAATCCGTATCACTTTTTCAATTATTGTTTTTCAAAAATATTCAACTTCAGCAACTGGAAACGATTTGTTTAGTCGCATCGCATCTTCATCGTTGTTTTCTTTAAGGCAACACGAAATCCTTTCCATTCGTACCAAATGATATTGTGCCCATTTCCTTGTGACTCTCCCCATGCCGCGTTTAGAAGGGAATGATAACAACTGGCATACCACCAACCACCTCTGTAGAGCCTTCCTGAAGCTGAGCATCTGCCACAAAATATTTGCAGTAAAACTTTTTTAGTATTTATTGCTGATTTTCAACTTCAATCTACAACTAAAACGTTTTTACGATATAGACTAATTTAAATCCTACAAAACTTTTCCGCGATATGAACTTGGGTAAAAGATAAATGTGTTTAAAATCTATTACCCATTTTACTAAAATTGTGGTTTAGTGTTAGATGAATCTCATAATAGGTTTGTCATTGTAGGCAAGTAGCCAGAGGTCACTGTTGTTCGATCTTAGTCATAATACTCGTTACGGCCATTGTAGGCTAAATGCAGGCAATAGCATTGACAGAGGGACCTAAGGAGTAGGCTACTTTGGATCCGGGCTCCGGGCCAGGGATAAATCAGGGGCCTAGAATGCTTTTAGGAGGAACGAAAACGAATAAAACATCCCTATTGTTATGTTTAAAATGTGTCTTGTTTGGTGGTCTCGGCAGCTCGTTGATACGGACCCAAATTGTTTCCTCAACGGCCATGTATGCAGCTTCTGTAATTTATTACTGCAATAGATGAATGCAGAGCTATAGCGATTAACTGTTTTTCAGAGTTCATTTTATTTATACGTTGTCTAACGCATTCACTTATTCCTGTTATTCCGATCCTTTGTGGCAAACGGTTGACCATGATGAATTCCATTAGGTCCTCTACCCAGTCCATCTCCTGCTGTGCCATTGTAACCAGTGGCATGAAGTCTGTACGAGTCGCTTTCGTTTGCCACCGAAAAGGAACTGAAAGACGCAGAAATAACTGAGATAAGCTTATGTTTTCGTAGTGTAGTAAATTTCCGAAAATGCTCAATTCACCCTATATCGCTATTTGAGGCAGCTAGTTCTGATGACGTCATACGCACTTCAAATGTGTGGACTTGTAGTTTCCAAGAAAAACGACGCTGCTGATCATTACAACAGAAAATCAGAATCAATATAAACTTCTGTATACAAGGTATGACAAGATTTGTAGACTGTAGTCATACGTAATTTTATCTCCACAATCAAAATACGAGCAAAAACATTATTATATAGCCAGTGACGTAGGCAGGGGGCTATTAGACCGTGCTCATTGCTCACTCCCCCTTTCAAAAACGTTTTTAAAATAGTTTAGTGATTTAACTTCAAGTCAAGTGTTTAAATATAACTTTCAAGGTACTAAAGTGTTAGCCTACCCATTGTCAAAAAATATTCAATTAAATCAAATACCCCCCCCACCACCTACCCTTACTTAACCTTGTGTACGGCTCTTTGATTCAATCCGCCCCGCGATAGCTCAGTTGGTTAGCGCGTCACTTCGTGAACAAAGAAGCGTCAAGATCAAGCGGCGCTGGTTCGACTCTGGGGGTTTGCGCTTAAGCAACGCACGTTAATCATTGCTAGGGCCATTTTTATATGACCTTAAAAAATCAATAATATGACTTTATTTTTTGGAAAATATGACTTTATATGACTTTATGTGAATATCGTTTATTTTTACATACGAACAACGTCACTCATGAAACTAAAGAGTAAAACATACGCAACATAACAGTAATACACATCCATTTTTATTTTAAACCACTGTTGTAGTACAGTTTCATGTAGTGTGGAATGTTAGAGTCTTTGAAGTTACGATTTGGACGTAATAATGACTTTAGTAAGGAAAATGAGCGCTCCACAGACGCTGATGTGGGTTGACACTTCTGCAGTTTTGCATAAAGCGCTGGTGAAATGTCTTGTCTTGGTAGCTCCATAATTTGTTTCACATCGTTTTTGTCCAATCGCTTCTTAATGTAATTTTTGAGCTCAAGCGGATCTTTTCTGAAATCAAGGGCATTTAGATCAGCATGGGCCTCTTTGATGGTGTACGTACAACTTTCCATTTTGAGTATTAAGTTGACCTCAATGTGTGACCTCATAAAATATAGGTCTGTGACTGTAAGTGTTATGTAGGCTAATCCTACAGTTTGCCTTCGTTCAATCAGAAATTGCCTTACTTTCTTAGTGCTTAATTGCTTCACCGCTTAAATTGGTACTTTTTATTTAAAGTATACAACGGTATGACTTTATAACTCAAAAATATGACTATATAATTTAAAAAGCTGATATATGACCTAACCAGGAAAATATGACTTTATATGACTTCATAACTTTCTTAATATACCTCATAGGGATGCGGTTTTTGCGTTAAAATTGATTTCACGACTTACTGATGCATAGAAAAAAATATGACTTTAATGACTTTAAATGGCCCTAATCATTGCTCTCAATTCAGCGGTATCTAATGGATGGAATAATTACCCGGCAACAAGACTTCAACAATCGGAAACTAGACTCTGTCAATTGCGGTGACCGGGCCTGCGTCAGTGCTTCAAACTCTTCAAAGCCTCTAAAAATATGCGGAACTACCGGGATTAAGCTCTGCAAGAAGCTTTCCCAGTCCGAGGATAAAAATTCAATCAATCAATCAGCCCCAACTCTTCCTTGAACATTGGCAAATTACAAAACTTACGACAAAACTTGCAAATTTATAATTAATTTAAATAAATCACATAGATAACATGTGATGAGGAAGTAGCAACATAGAATGACTGTCAATTTCAGAATCATGGTGAATTTTCTTGTAACTAATATTAATGAAAATATCAGTCAACATTGATTTGTCAAATTAGCAAAGAACTAGGGAAAATGATTGTTTTCGTCCTGCATTGCGCAAACAAAATGGCAGACCGGATCTGCACTGACAAAAAAGCAAAGCTGAATTTGATGCATAGTCAAAGCATTGCTTTATCCTATGCTGACAAGTGCTACTTTAAAAGCAAATGGGAAACCCCCCTGCAAGAAAATTCTTCATACGTCACTAGCAATCAAGATATAGTTATGACAAGTTCTAGCCTACATTGAAAAAAATGTACAATCAAATTTTTCAAAGTTAGCTTAACACTCTACCTGTATTCTGCAAAAGCGTGATCATCATCAAAACTCCACAATTCAACTCGCAATCTGCATTCACGATCTCGGGTAAGATTGTGGATTTTATCGAGACCTGTTTGGAAGAATGAGAAGAAGAATGAGTGGTACGCAAATAAAAAATCAGCAAATCGCTTCCAATAAAGCTTTTAAAGTTAAAATCCACATGAGCGGAATGCTCGCACACAAGTAGGCTACATTTTTAAGGAAATAGAAAATGGAAAGTGGCTGGACTTTGTGAAAAGAAGCAGCAAGATCTTGTAAAACGCTGGTTGGACTCTTGGAGTGCGCGTTTGAGCAAGGCCATTCAAGAACAGCTTTCCATACAGCAGGACCTAGTAGATGGGACATTTTACAAACAGCAACACGCAATAGAGCTCTAACTTTACTCTATCAATCTCAAATACAGGGATTGCGTCAGCGCTTCAAAGCTTTCACAAGTGTATGTAAAACTGCCGAAAATGAGCTTCCAAAAAGTTTTGTTAAAGACTCTCATACCTAATGAAATAAAAAACTTGTTGTTAGAAGATCCATGTTTCTTTGTTCATTTAAAGATCAAACAAACCAAGTGTTGTTAAAATAGTGAGCACTGCTTTTCTTTAACGTAGGCCTTACTTCAAAGACATGTTTTTGTTGCAACGAAAAATCTCTTTATAAATAAACAAAAAAACTAGCTCTGTGAAATTAGCTCGATTCGCCTCGCTTACCAAGCCAAAATTCGTTGATCAAATCTCCAAACCCATTCTTGTACGAAGACCAATCTTGGTCAAAACTAACGCTCCCGTCAAATCGTTTTTGGAAGACCTGTGTAAACAGTTTTAGATCAAGTTTCGAAAAAATGTTTAGTAGCCTACTGATAAAGTGATCAGTTCACTGAGAAATGTTACTGTACAGAAAAAATAAATGCTCAGTATAGGTAGGGAATGGGATGAAATGGACGATGGAATGGAATGAAGGGGAGATTTTGAGATGGCTGATGAAAAATGTCAAGGATGGAAAGTGATGGAAGATTTGGATGATGGAATGGAAGACAGTCTTCCATCATTTCATTTTCATCACACGTTGAGTAAAAGTTTCCGTTTAATTACGTTTCTTAAACTGAAATGATTCAAGTTTCTTATTGAATCAGCGCGATTGTTTCCCGGACAATTATGCAAGAATGAGAAGCCGACAACATTCACACCTCGTGAGTAGCATAGTTTTGCACCGAAAACATAGTTAGGCACCAAAAAGTACATCTAAGTCAAGGTACCCCCCGAAATTTAATGGAAGTGAAAGTTAAGATAGAAGAAAGAATAAGCTTGTCCTGCTATAAACTTTAAACACAGACTGGTCATAAATCACCGCGAAAACAGAATATACAAAAGCAGTCCCTCTCACGCTCACTCAAATTATAACATCGTTAACATGCACATTGCACAAGCTTGGACCCCCATGAATATCGCCAATCTTTCATCCAAGTTTCCTTCACCCCAGTCCACGTTGGCGACTGACCAGCACACCGACTGAAGTCCAACAATACAGCGACATTTGATGAACACAGCCTCAAAGAGTAAAAGCAAAAAAAAACTTAACAGATTCGATTAGACTCTTTTAATAATAGTATAGAACAATTGCAGCCTTGGGCCTGCTCCAACGGTAGCATAAGCAGTTAGCACAGTAACTTCTTACCCGCCATCCTTCCTCACAGAATGCCTCATCACCAGAGAGCAATGTTTGTCGGCCTTGTACAGATGACGACGAGCATGAAACTGGTAGTGTCAATGAGACCAATCTTTTCAGTTCTGCAACATCCACAAAGCATCAATATGTTGAAATAATGGCGCAAATGATGATTCTATAATAAAGGAATGAGAAAGACCACGACATTGGGGAATCGACATGTTCTTTCAACTTTGAAAAGTCCTAAAGTCTATATCGATTTTTGTAGTTAGTATCGTTTTCGTCCCGGACGCGTTAATGACGAAAAATAAAATGATTGATTGATTGAGTGTCGAGTTTTTACCCAAAATCTCATTACATTATACCCCAGGCTTTTTAAAAATCAAAAATGGCGAAAATATAAACTGTACTGTAACAAGCATTGTAGCTACTATACGGGTAACTTCAAGAAGTACAAGAGATAACTTCAAAAAGTCATCTAGCCTAAGTAAAAATAAAGTCATCTAGCCTAACTAAATAACAATAAATAAGCAAGCAAAGCTAAATACGCATACACAGTTTGGCAGTAAGGCTACTGTAACATAAACCTGTGATTGAGAACAAAGTGTTAATTAGACGGAATTGCAGTATTCTTCAAATCAAAAATGAATATAACAGATTATCTATGTAAAATTATTGGGATAGCCTACCACAGCTCCTTTGCCAAAGTCACAAAAGGTGGTTCGCAGCTGCTTCGTGCCACAATTTCAAAAACATACGTGATTTCAGCTAAAAAGCGTTGCTATGTAAATCGTCAAACCTGCCAATTCTCTTCGGATCTCCTCTTCAAACGCATCAAAAGCACAAGTTTCTCCTTTCTCTCCTTTTACACCAACAATTCCATCACTTCCTGTCGATCCTTTAGTTCCAGGAGCACCAGCCTTTCCGGGAGCTCCGATATCTCCCTTTTCACCATTTGCAATGCCAGTGGCATCATTGCCACAAAGTGTGATTTGTTGGCATTGTTGCATGTATACAATCTCGAAGCATAACACAAGAACACAACCAATTGCTATGTTAGTCAACATAGCCTCTTAATTTTCTCTTTCTGTTACATAACAACGAGTAATCTTGGATGTCACTTAAGGTATGCTTTATTGCTTACATATCTCGGCTCTTAATTGTTTTCTTTATTTTCGATAAAGAGCTTTGAGATGTTGCCATTGGAGAAAGAGGCATGACAGAGGAGCACAACTTAGTGCCATTTTTTAATAAAAAGTATAACAGTAGTCCCAGCTCATTAAACCCACTGTAAATAGGCCCACCCGTTTATTAAGCCCAAAGTTGTCCTGTCCCGAAGTAGGCTTGATAAGCGGGGACTACTATATTACACTATATTCATTCTTTCATTCAGGATGGATAATAAATTTTGTATAAAACTTTCACAGAAATTTATTTTTCAAATACCCAGGATAGTGATGCAAGCCGCGCCGCGTACGCGGCCGCTTTTAACTTTTTCGCCGCGTGCCGCGCCGCGCCGCGGCGAAAAAGTTAAAAGGTTGAAATGACCCGTGGAAGGTTGAAATGACGAAGCCGCGCCGCGCCGCTTTTCGCGTAAACTTTCAAGAAATTAAACTTTCGTAAACGTAAACATTCAAGAAATTAAACTTTCGTAAACGTAAACTTTCAACTTTTCAAGAAAATCAGTTATGAAACTTCAAATTTAAATTGGAAACACGGATCAGTTTTTTTTCCTTCGGAAACTTTAAGCTGGAAAGCTATGCAAATGCAAATTGCAAATGGCTTGCAGTTGACAGGGTTTTGGGGCTGGCTTGTCAGGGAAGCTGTACGAATGTTTTTGGTTAATAACCTAGTTTAGCAGATAAGCTCAGCTCCCAGTTACCAGGCTATAGGCCTAGCGCAACTACCGCATTAGTTACTATAACAGTTAGCCCAGTGAGTTCAGGCTATAAGTTTTACTCTTGTGTGTGTAGTTCATATAGCCACTGACATTAAAATTGCATTATTGCTTACAAAAAGTGTTCAAAAGTCCTGATACTGGATCCAGGAACATTCTATTTGTCTTAGTTTGTATTATGTCTTAGAACTTAGATGCATTGCTGATAAAAGAATATATGATCTGGTTAGCCGGATGCAACCTAGTTCGTACCTTGAACAGTTCGTACCCTGGAAAGATCGAGGAAAAATTTTTAAAAAAGCGGAAATCGCTGATCGCAGTTTCCGCAAACATTTTAAAATTTTCGCCCTGAAAAGATCGAGAGAAAGATAGCACAAAGCCGAAGTCGCTGATCACAATTTCCGCTAACCCTAACCGTAACCCTCACCCTAACGCTAACCCTCGCTGATCGCAGTTTCTGCAAACATTTTTTTTCTGCACTTCCCGCTAATCCTAACTCTAACCACCATAGACTAATCTATGCTCTAACCCTCGCTGATCGCAGTTTTCGCAAACATTTTTCCGTAGTTTCCGCTAACCCTTACCCTAACCTTAGAGTAATCTATGCTCTAACCCTCGCTGATCACAGTTTCCGCAAACATTTTTCCGCAGTTTCCGCTAACCTTTACCCTAACTCTAACCATAGAGTAATCTATGCTCTAACCCTAACCCTCGCTGATCGCAGTTTCCGCAAACATTTTTCCTCAGTTTCCGCTTACCCTAACTCTAACCATCGAGTAATCTATGCTCTCTAACCCTAACCCTCGCTGATCGCAGTTTCCGCAAATGTTTTTCCGCAGTTTCCGCTAACCCTAACCCTCCAGTTGTTTGCGGAAACTCCGATCAACGACTTCGGCTTTGTGCTATTAAACTGCGATCAGCGACTTCGGCTTTTTTTAATTTTTTCTCTTGATGTTTTCAGGGTACGAACTGTTCAAGGTACGAACTAGGTTGCACCCTGGTTAGCCTAAGCAATTAGTGCACAACTGTACTGGTAGGTTACCAGTTATATACCTTTTTTTTTTTTCCGCGCAACTTAAGCCATGAGTGCTTTTTGCTACATCTGACTTTCTAAAAAATAACGCGTTAAAATATTTTTTAAAAATTTTGTAGTTTGCGGTGTGCGGTGCGGTGCAGTGTCAAAGTTCCAGATAAATTGCGGTGTGCGGTGCGGTGCGCGGATAGATGAGTCAGTTGCGGTGCGGTGCGCGGATAGATGAGTCAGTTGCGGTGCGGTGTGCGGATAAAAATTTTGGGTTTGCTGCATCTCTAGCCCAGGAATATATATTCCCTGCAGAAGGCAAGTCGATGCTACCTGTTGCATCGGAGTCAAGCTAACTGGCAAGGTGTCAGTCAAATTGGTTGACTCAAAAATTCTTCCAATGCTTATGACAAAGGGCGTTCAAATAAATTGTTTTTCACTAAGTCAATTAGTCATGTAATATGTTAACTATACATTCAGTAGCGTAACCAGATCAATTTTATATAAGGGGAGGGGCAAAGAAAGGGCAAGGTTTTTTCCAGGAGGGGCAACATTTTCAGTGACGTCATAAATGGAGGCGATAGGCTATAATTTGCTATAAAAGTGAGGTTAACGTTATTCTAAATTTTACTTGACGATGAAAGATTAACTTTCTTGTCTTTGGAAGACCTTTTTTTTGGACTGATCGTGCGTATGGTAGCCATCACAAAATTTCTAGAGGAGCAAATGAAAAATTACGAGAGGGGCCTGAGGAGTGAGGAGCTTCCATCAGAAATTTTTGAAAAATTGCCTTGAAATTGCGCATTCTAAGAATAATTTCAGCGTGAATCAACAGTAAAACTCTGTCAAATAATGCTGTAACAGAGGGTCAATAGTTTGTTTAAGTTACATAAAACCAAAACAGCTGTAAGAACAAATAGACTGCACCAGACCTATAATAGTTGGCTCAATGATAGGCTTCAGTATGCCAATAAATATCTTTCGCACAAAATACAACACTGTATCCAATGTTTGCATTAGATCTGAGGTGTGCGTCGTAGGCGTAAAAACAAACATACAATTACAGTTGGCTACTGCCTACTGGTAAGCAAAACGTTAAACAACAAAAGCATATCACTGCCTCTGACTATACTGTTAGCAGCGAAAGTGTTACATGACTAAATGCCACATAAATTTGATTGAAGAAATACGTAAGCCTACATCTTTTTTAGCAAACTTTTCAAAAGATTACAAAGTTTGTTAGTCGATTGCAGAGATGTACGTATACGCCGCAAATTCTACGCCGTAGACTTTTTGTTTACGCTAACGCTTAGGGCCACCTTTTTTTGGATAGTTGTCGCTTGAGTCGCCCTCTCGGCCACTGAGCTGGTTTTACGACTGGCCCGGAAGTCATTCGATACTCGATAGGGTAAGCGAAACTCAAGTAACTTCTCAGCTAGCATATCAATCTTCTTTTGCATTAGTTCAACACAAATACTTGCTTTTTGTTGATAGCTGAGAACTTTCTTTTGTCTAGTTAAAACTGCATCCATAATAGGAACCCAAATTCTGCAGAACAGTTGTCGAAATGAAGCCAGGGCTGCCAGATTTGAAAGTCAGTTACGGGCTGAATTGCCTTCTGCTCTATCGCCGGTAGATTTGAGATCGATTCCAGGTCGAGTCAAACCAAACATTTAAAAAACGGTACAGATTGATGTTTATTTTTGCTTAACGTAGTGAGGGTAAGTCTGGTAATAATGTCATGACCTTCTAAATATGATACTAAATTGGAAATGAGCCCTGTCGCTAAAGATCTCAGCAGTTGTAGAGCGACAATAAATAAAACCATAACATTAGACTTATTGTTATTTTGGCACTGCAAATCATATGCAACACAATAAACAACCGGAATCAACGAAGGACACGTAGTCGTCAAGTTAGCTGCTTTCGACTATTTTGGCATGCCATGTTTTTGCCGAGACACAGTCGCTTGCTCTGAAGCAGCGTCAAACTGGCGTCCTTTACTCCTTCTGAGAGTCGCTCTCACTCTTCGGCCATGCATAAAAAAAATAACACATAAAAAAATTAAAAACAAAGAAAGACAACAAAAAAAAGTTTCTTTAAATTATTATAAAAGAAAAACAAATTTCATCACACGCAAAGATGAATAGGCTTTTGACTTTATAGTTTTATGTCAGTTTGTAATATGCTTGATCGCTTGCGGTTAAACATGAAATGACAAATTGGCAACTCTGCTTTAGTTCATCATTTGATGATTTATATGCAAGCAAATTTCAAGTCTGTTTTTGGTCAAAGAAAAATGAAGGTTATTTCCAGCTCATTTATTTAAGTCATATGAAAATCAAATGGTTATGTTTTAAGTGTTTGTTTCCCAACTTGACGCTTTATTCACACTCGATCGATCATGATTGAGTTTAACTTATTGGACGATACATACGAAAGCATTCATGACCACATTAGAATATTAAATTAAACAATCCAGACAGAAAATTAATCGTTTTTTTATTATTTCGTTTATGTCATTATTCAAGAAACGACTGATCTTCGTTGTTTTTGAAGCTATACAGGAACAGCATCGTTTTTCTTTAATGACCGGACTTTTAGTCGTTGCCAACCTCATGGAGTGAAAAGTCATTTCTTTTCTTGTCAACTTTGTCTTAGATGAACAAACATCATTCTTCGACAATAGGTTCAAGAGATTCAGGTTTCAACCGGTCTTGAGATGAGACATCTACCGTAGACCAGCGGTCCCCAAGCTTTTAAGAAGAGACCCCAATTTGAATAAAATTGAAATTACATACGACATCTTTTTGTTTTCCGGTACCGGTTTAGAGAAAAATATTTTAAGTACCGGTACCGTTAAAAATAAATAACATGAATAAGTATGTGCATACTATGCAAAATTACAGGAAACTGTGGCTACACATATATTTCAAAATGATCGTTTCTTAAGATGCTTTCATTGACACATGCTTTTGATTTCAGGAACACAAAATTGTCAATTCCTTTCAACAATTAATTTGCACCATTAATGCGATGGTTGCGCCTGCGCACTGTCCACAGGTTTTTGAAGCTGCGGCTTGACTTTGCATAAGCATAACCGCATGCCATGCTCTACTAATCGATTACGATGTTTCATTTTGTCACTGCTCTGAATTCTGCTTCCAAAGCCATGTGGTTGAAAGCGGAATGAGCAGTTGAATAACGCAATTTGACATAGTCGGGACTCGGGTACGTTGAGTGTATTGACACCCAAAAGTATAGCTTTGCTGAGACCTTTGGATGTTTTTTTAAGCGAGTTAAAAATGCGGTCTGCTGCATCAGCTGTCATTTTGTAAGGGGTAGTTTCCTCAAATTTTTGACAGAAAAAAATCTATAATCTTGTCTTGCGCTTAGGACGACGTCAGGATCTCGCCATAGCAGTGCTCAAACTTTTTACTACACTGCGGAAGGTGTCCAAATATGATATTTTAAACATACAGTAGCCTATAACTCTGTAGACAACATTGCATTGTTGTAGTTCTGGAAATATGTCAAGCCCATTTTGCTTCACATAATTTTGCCACAAGATAAGTTTTTTTGTAGAAGGCGGTTATTTCGGCACTGAGTTCAATAATTGTAAAATCAAAACCTTACACGGTTGATTCAAACAGTTCAGCGAATCAAAGATGTCCGCTAAGCCACGTTTGCTATAAAGTGCTGTGACGTCACTACACGCAATAATCATCTTGAAAAAAAAAGTTAAAAAACGCTGCACTGGCAAAAAATAAGTCCAAAAACAAACAGCCCGCAAATTAAGAAAAACACTCAAACTTAAAAAGTTGAAACCAGTTTGAGCATACATATAAGTTGCACCAAAACAGTCAGCATGTGGGTCACTGATTAGTTATGGCGTCCCTCAAAAAGGTTTACGCTACTTCCCGTGGGGTCGCGACCGACAGGTTGGAAACCACTGGTCTGAACAACCATCAAGGATCTATTGCTTTAATATCCTGCCAGAACCTCACATTGCATTTGAAATTCCATGCAGATCGTTTGTAGGAAATCTAGTCCACGCGATTGCCCTTCGAGTAGAACGTCAACTCAAGTCCAAGACAACCACAGTCGAACTATACTTAGTTTTTAAAGATCGAACTCCTCTCTCGTTGAGTTTTAAAGGCCAAGGGTCTAATATACAACCAATTCACTTAGTTTGTTCTACTTGCAGAGTGTAAACGTGGCTCTTTCGTTTAGAGCAAGCATTGAGTAAAGTAGGCCTTTGGGTCAAATCCCGCCCGTTGGATCTTCTAATCTTGACGACCAGATGCTGTTGAGGCTATAAATTACTGCATCAAACCAATCTATTCTTTGTCTGAGTTTGTTGTATATTGTTGACCCCACGCCTTCACACGACAAATGAAATCCAAACACAACCAATCTGTTGTAGCAACTTTGGTTCTGTTTTGTAGCAGCTAAGGAATGTTGAATATTTGTTCATAAATTTTTAAGAGAAAACGATCTGTTTAAGTTGTTTAGGCATCAAGTCTAAAAAGTCATACGTGTTATTGCAGATTCGGTCTTCTTCAAAGAAAAAGGTGTTTTAATCTAATAGTCATATTGTCGCTAGCTATGCAAAATATTACGCTACAGGAAATTTTTTTCAAGATTAGAGTAGTTCATTAAAGAAACAAAAATTCGTCGTTGCGCTAAAAGCGGAGCGGACAAATAAACTCTTTACGCTGGAGTTAGATCAAATACCGTTGATGTGATCGAAAAAGGGCTCGTCCGGGAATTGAACCCGGGATCTCTCGCACCCGAAGCGAGAATCATACCCCTAGACCAGGGGTCACCAAACTACGGCTCGCGGGCCAGAACCGGCCCGCGAACTGATTTCATCAGGCCCGCCACGTGCTGCGGAAATTGCAGCTGCACTACAATAATTCTGTGCATGTGCTTCCCTTGGCATTAGCAACCGTCTTTGGCTTTTCCTTTTTGTGTAATAGACACTTCTTTGTTAAAATTGTTCGTTCTTATAGTTCGTTGTTGTATGTTGAATCTGTACATTTTTCCACCAGGCAGCCTACATGTTGGTGCTCTGTTTTTATCATTAGGTTGCCACAAATGGGGACAGATTAGGTCAAATTTGGAAAGATGTAATGCTTTTTCAAGAGCACGATGCCCTGTATAGTGTATCACAGCAGGGGATAACTGCACCAGCAACCTTTCGATTTTCATCACAACTTTGCTATTCCACCGCTGACTTTCTTATTTATTGTGCTCAATTCAGTTCAGTTCAGTTGTTTTTATTTCTGACCATCATATCAAAAAACAATACACGTCAACATAGCAAAGGTCGAGAAAAGGGTAGAAGCGACAAAACGCGAACGTTAAAACGTGCTTGAGACTGAAGTAAGTTATTGATTTGAAAGAAATTTGGCACGGTCGCAACACCTTCAGAAAAATTTAAGATATAAAGGGAAAATAAAAGAAAGAAAATGTTACAAAAAAAACAACAAATAAACAACATATATTTAGGCTATAGCTTTATTAGCCCACATAGCTTTAGCTGATATATTTAAGATTTGTATGGACAGTTGCTATGAAGATCGGCCATGGTGCGTTATCAAGAGTGCAAGTCAATGGAGATTCTAAATAGTTGTAGGCCTATATTTTTTCGCAATTTGCATCCGGCCCGCAGCTTTTAATCTCGCAGCAATCCGGCCCTCAGAGAAAAAAGTTTGGTCACCCCTGCCCTAGACCAACGAGCCGACAAAATAAGCACAAGTTGTACAAAACAACAGAAACTTTCCTTTTTTTAAATTGGGAGATGATAACTCTACCAAACTGTTCAAAACGCAATGCTCCAAATCAGTCCACAGATCATCTTGTATTGAAATGCCCAGCAGCAAAGCTTCAAGGAGGATACCACACAGCCCACCAATGCAACAACGTCCTCGTGGATTGGCTAAACAAAAACTGCTTGCACTTGTAACAAGATAAACATAATTTAAACGTTTTTTTTGTTTACTTTTTTTGCGTTTGCAAACAAAACAATTGCTGATTTTATGACAGCAAAATTATACTGCGTGGTTCAACTTAATTCGTTTTATGTGACTCGTTGGTCTAAGTCAGCGTTTCTTAACCGGGGGTGCTACCACCCCTTGGGGGTGCTGGAAAAGAATGTAGGGGGTGCTAAATGCATGCAGTATAATATCAAAAAATTGCCATTTTACTTTTCTGCATTTTTCGTCTTACTGCCAGTATCAGCAGTTGTCATATGAATGATTGCTGTTTCGAAGTAGCCTACATGATTTGCTGTTATTGTAGTCATCTTCCTGTCAAGTACGCAAATTGATCCTCAGTAGTTTGTGCGAATTACCTGGTGGGTGCTTTGTTGTAATATTGTTGCCAGGGGCGCCGGAACGATATTTGACTGGGGGGGCAAGATTACGAAAAAAGGGCACTTTTGTTTACTAAAAGGCCAATTTTTTTTCAAGTTTTAACATAAGATATAGCGATAATGCTAATCTATCAGCTCACTAGGTATTGAGTAATGATAGCCTACAAGTGTCCGGTATACAAAGAAGGGCATCATGCTATGTTATAATGATGTAACCTACTGTCAAGCCTTAAAGCAGCCTGCGGCCATGGCCGGTAAGTAGTGCTTGAATGACCGCCTGTGCTACCTCCTCAATCGGCCAAGTTTGGCCGTCGGTCTCTTCTAGCCAATTCTTTAATAGAATGATCGTGGATTAACTGTCGAAAATATGTAGTGTCAAAGAGTGACGCAAAATTAGGTCAGCGCGTCATAATCGCCACTGTTGCATTGTGCGGGAATATTTTTTATTGATGGAATATATCCATCTGCGATCACCAGCGCTGCAAGTCTTGTTTGTAATTCCCGACGTTTATTTTAACAAAGTCTTAATCCGAAGTGTTAATTTACGTCGGCTGGCAATATTGTCGTTTTTATGGCGATTCGATGTTGTCGGACATTGAATCGTTGTTAAAAAGGAGAACTAGGTTAGTTAACATCCCAGGGGAAAACATTTTTTGAACATATTTTGCAAAAATTATGCTTCTTTTAGGCTAGTAATGTCCTTCACATCAATGAAATACTTATTTTATTACCTTGCCGTCATTGTTAGCACATGTCGAACGTTGTTTTTCGTTGCTAAAAAGAATTCTAGGGGAGTGGCGAACTTCTTTAAAATCAGCCATATTGGAGACACTCGTGCGAGTGTCGTTTACGGTTAGATGGTCCCGCAGTACTGGATTACACTCCTGATAAAGCAGTTATTGCGTTGTGCAACGATTCTATTGTAGGACGTCGCCCAGGCCCAGTCTTCAACAATGCTAAGTGATCATTTTAGCATTGTTGCAAGTTTAATTCTATTTACTTGTGCTGTCGTTATTTTTATTTTGGCCTCCAAGCACGCAGATTTGGCCGCCGAGAAAGAGCTCCCGGTAGGCCACAATGGCTGCCGAAAAAAAAAACGAGTTTTAAGGCCTGAAACTGTGTTGCAAAATGTTGTGGCGTAAATATTATTTTGAGGCAAAAATAAAAGATTATAATCAGGCTAAAAGCGAATAGCAGAAATTGTTATATTGCAAAATGTGCAGTAGCTTACATGATTTTAAAAGGGCACCATTGCCCCTCCTGCCCCTCCATCTGCAGAAAAATTGAGGGCAGGGGGGCATCCGCCCCCCCGCTTCCGGCGCCCCTGATTTTTGCTCACCTCTCGCTTCCAGAAACCACCATTGCAAAATACATTCCCACAAATCACTCACATCCACAGTGGATGCAGCAGCCTTTCTTGGCAGACATGAGTGATGATAATAAACTAAAGAAGGAGCTGATTGACATGCAGATGAATCAGAGTTGTCGGACAAAATTTCGTCAACTTCCGCTTGCTGATTTCTGGTGTGATCAGTTGACAGCATATCCTGCATTGGCACGAGCAGCATTGGAATTGATCCTTCCATTTCCGACTACCTACCTGTGTGAAAAGGCGTTCTCCACCATGCTCCAAATCAAAACAATTGGCCGGAACCGCCTTCAACGTGGGTTGCTCCACGGTGTGAGAGTGGCTTTGACCAACACGAAACCTCGAATAAAAAAATTGGTCACACATAAGCAACAACAGAAATCGCATTGATAGGCTACATGCGTAACTAGTTACCCAACTGGGTAACTAAAGTATGCTTAAGTTTTTCCATGTTCTTTCACTATTCTCGGGTTTTCCTTTGTCTTTTATCACCAATTAATGAGTCAATGACGACAGTAGTTTTGAAGAATAAACAAATTGATCAATTTGTACATCGCTTTTCTTTCAATAGTGCAGGCCAAAGTTTAATGGCGGTGCCGAAATTTTGACATGCTTTTTGATCACTGGCGGTATATTTTGTATTTTTTGTCGCCTAAAAAACTGTACTGTTGTTGAGAGTTGATTCGCTTACATATGGTTATAATTGAATTTCTGTTGGTGAATGAAAGTCAAATACCAAATCCTAAATCAACTTCGTTAAAACAACTGCACAGTTTGTTAAACAACAAGAGACTTCATTACAAAATAGATCGCCAGTAATCTGAAGGCATGTCAAAATTGCAGCCTCTACTAAACTTTTGGTCGGACTTTAGTACCGTAGTCGTATGTCAACGATAGTTAGGGGGTGCTAGACTGTTCAGGCCTGTTTACAGGGGTGCTAGAGTCAGAAAAGGTTAAGAAACGCTGGTCTAAGTGTATGCATCTCGCTAAAGGTGCAACCATTTGATCACAACTACAAGATTGGTAAACTCATCTGAGTCAAAATTTGTGTCACAACATTGTGTGGTATAATTGCATAGCATCACCAAGATCGATAATACGTCATTCTTAGTAGGTCTACGTCTGACCCAGATAAGATGATAATATGGAAAAGGACATAACGTAACAAAATGACATGAGAGTTGCAGACATAACTGCAAATAATGCCGAATTAACAATAAAAGCTAAAGATAAATCTTTGGTAGAGAGTTTGCTTTGTTGATAAAAGGTATTACTATTTTGCACTAAGTTAGTTGAAGGTACGTAAGAGTTTAACTGACCGATAAATGCGTGGTCGAAAATCCTTGTGGCACATATTAGTGGTGCGATACTGACGATCGAGCCCGACCTCATGGGTTAAACACGGTGTCGCCTTCTTATTATTATCAATCGTTGGAAATTTTTGCTACAATCTGCTGCTAAAAAATTCTATGCTCAATGAGGTTTAGAAATAACTAATTTGCAATCAAAAAGCAAGTGGGCTCGTCCGGGATTTGAACCCGGGACCTCTCGCACCCTAAGCGAGAATCATACCCCTAGACCAGGGGTCGGCAAACTGCGGCCCGCGGGCCAAATGCGGCCCGCGGACAAACTTTTTGCGGCCCTCGAACGATCTTACTTTTAGTGCATAAACTAAAGTTTCATCATTATCTACGCATGAATTTATTTTATATCATAACAAAAAGCCCTTTAACATGTGTCCCGACATTACTCGGTAACTCTCATGTACGCTACAAAATCTCTCAAAATTATGGTCTGACGTTACTCAAAATTAAAATGGAAATAATTGAACTTCAATCATCCGACATATTGAAGGCCAAATACGATTCAGTTCCAATTGCCAACTTTTATAAAGAATATGTCCAGAAATCCACCTATCCTCATCTGTATGACAATGCAAAACGTGTAATGTGCATGTTTGGAAGCACATATTGCTGTGAGCAGCTCTTTTCAAAAATGAATTACGCAAAGAATAAACTTCGCACTCGCCGTCAGATCGTGATTTGAATGACGTATTGCAAATATCATCAACAAAGTTGCCAGTTGATTTAAACACCTTGGCCATGACACAGAAACAACATCATCCTTCACATTGATAAATGATAAGTAAATAAAAACAATGCATTGCGTTTTAATACGTGTTTGATAATAAATATGAAACGGCAACAAACACGTCTCATTGTGCAATAGACACAGGAATAGGAGTTGCAAGTGCGCCATGATTTTAAAGATAATGTGGCGATTGTTTATAGGTTGAAATTTATGCGGCCCGCACGGTACCAGAAGTTTGTAGATTTGGCCCAGTAGTACAGAAAGTTTGCCGACCCCTGCCCTAGACCAACAAGCCACATATTAAAACAATAATTGAAAATAATAACCCAGTAAAAATGTACCAATGATGTTGCGCACACAATGCACAGCAGTATCATTTTTGCAACATCAGGTGACCCAAACTAATTCTTAAGTTTTTTTCAAGCAATCTTAGTCGATAACATAAAACTTTTAAAACTGAAGCCTTTGATAATAACAATTTTTAAATCAGATATTTTGTTTAATTAAAAATAATGGGTTTGCATGTTAAAAATAATTCAAAAATATTGTTGATTTGAGTTGTTTGAAACAGCGAATTTTCAAAATTTAAAAACAGCTTTAAAATACAACTCCAAACTTGTGTTATAAATACAGTTTAAATAAACTGATTGATTGGTTATTTTGTTCAACATAAGCCGTTTTACTTGGCTCATTGGTCTAGGCCTAGAAGTATGAATCTCACTTAGGGTGTGAGAGGTCCCGGGTTCAAATCCCGGACGAGCCCTTTTTGATTAGTGCAAGGAGATTAATGAATGCATCAAAATTTTTATCACAACATCATGTCGTATAATTTCACAGCACCACTAAGATCGACGATAAGTCATCTTTGGTAGGTGCAACTTCGATAGTATTACATGGAAAAAGACACAATATAAAAATACTGATATGTAAGGCAATGATCTGGACAACCATGAAGCAACTGTTGCTTTATTATCCAAACCAAAAAAAAATTCTTTCAAGATTAGTTCATTAAAGAAACGAAAAGTTGTCGTTGCGCTAAAAGCGGAGCGGTCTCTTTTCGCTTGAATCAGATCAAACGCTGTTGATCTGATCAAACAAGGGCTCGTCCGGGAATTGAACCCGGGACCTCTCGCACCCGAAACGAGAATCATACCCCTAGACCAACGAGCCGACAAAATCAGCACAAGTTGTACAAAACAACAGAAACTTTCCTTTTTTTTAAATTAGAAGATAATAACTCTACCAAACTGTTCAAAATGCAATGCTCCAGATCAGTCCACAAGCCATCTTGTATTGAAATGCTCAGCAACTAAGCTTCAAGGCGGATACCACACAGCCCACCAATACAACACTGTTCCCATGGATCGGCTAAATAAAAACTGTTTGGACTTATAACAAAAAGGCGTCATTAACATTTAAAATTTGAACCTTTTTTGTTTGCTTTTTTTGCGTTTGCAAACGAAACAATTACTGATTTTGTGACAGCAAAATTATATTGCGCGGTTCAACTTAATTCGTTTTGCGTGACTCGTTGGTCCAGGTGTATGCATCTCGGTAAAGGTGCAACCATTTGTTCAGTAAACCAGCTCAGTGGCCGAGTGGTTTCGCCTTCGGCTCTGGTGCTGGTAGATCTGAGATCGATTCCAGGTCGGGTCAAACCGAAGACTTCAAAAACGGTACCGATTGTGTTCTATCCTGCATAGCGCAGTGAGAATGAGTCGGGTAATAATGTGATAACAGCGTAAACCTGATACAAATTAAAAATGAGCCCTGTCGCTAAAAGACCTTAGCTGTTGTAGAGCGACAATAAATAAAACCATAACATTATTATTATTTGTTCAGTACTACAAGATTGGTAAACTCATCTGAGTCAAAATTTGTGTCACAACATTGTGTGGTATAATTGCATAGCATCACCAAGATCGATAATACGTCATTCTAAGTAGGTCTACGTCTGACCTCGATAAGATGATATGGAAAAGGACATAACATAACAAAATGACATGCAGACATGACTGCAAATAATGCCGAATTAACAATAAAAGCTAAAGACAAATCTTTGGTAGAGAGTTTGCTTTGTTGATAAAAGGTATTACTATTTTGCACTAAGTTAGTTGAAGGTACGTAAGAGTTAAACTGACCGGTAAAGGCGGTGGTCGAAAATCCTTGTGGCATAAATTAGTGGTGCGATACTGACGATCCCGGCCTCATGGGTTAAACACGGTGTCGCCTTGTTATTATTATAACAATCGCTGGAAATTTTTGCTACAATCGGCTGCTAAAAAATTCCATGCTCAATGAGGTTTACGAATAGCTGATTTGCAATCAAAGAGCAAGTGGGCTCGTCCGGGATTTGAACCCGGGACCTCTCGCACCCTAAGCGAGAATCATACCTCTAGACCAGGGGTCACCAACTGGCGGCCCGCTAAGCTGTTATGTGCGGCCCGCGGAAGGTATCAGCGTACAAGTATAACCAAAAATGCGTTTCTTTAAGACAGAGCATGAAGGCAAAAAATACTTTCCGGGAAGCATATTTTCGCTTTGCACACGATTCCACCGACCGACCAATCAGATTGTAGTGCTTGGTGGGGGTCGCTTAAAGTTATTCCAATGCGATGTCCAGCCACACTGTCCCAGTGGTTGATAAAAACGTTTGTTTTCGAATTTCGAAATTGTCTGTGAGCATAGGGTTGCTTATTTTAAGTTTGTAAATGTTATGTAAACGCTAGTGTGCGTTTCACCGTTATTGTGTTTCACGAGCAGTGTTCCTTTATGCAAGTTTTCGTTGGCAAAATAGGTCGGTGTGCCAACTCAATTTATAATAAATTGGCAAAATATTATATATAAATTTAAGGACTTTTTCTGGCTGTATTATGAAAGTATTTAGCTTAGTACTGCAAAATGTTGTTAATCAACAATTATTGCCATGCTGATAAGCACCGCAAGTGACAGTTGTCTAATAATCAAAGAAAGACGGTTTTATAGACTCTCACAAAAAGAATGAAAAACCAACTCATTGCTTTTTTAGAGGGAAGACTGTTCATGAGTTACGATAGAAACGTTTTTTCGTTGATTTCCACAAGCGTTTGTTTCATGGTGCCTGATTTCTTTTCCCTGTTATTGGAGCCTATTTATCGCTGATATGTTTGCAGGTCACTATTGTTGCCTGTATTGCGATGTGTCAAACATTTCCTTGTTCACTGAAGCTGTTAATTGCAAGATATCTTTTGTGAAGCGAAGTGACAACACCACTCTTGTTTGGCGATGAATATTCTGTTGAAACCACTCGCCTCGCTATAAGTGCACAAAGCAAGTGGCCTCGTTTATTAGGCATTGTTAAAAAAATCAAAAGTGTTATAAAGGGAGCTTGGCCTGGCAGTAGCGTTGTTCGATTAATTTTGTTGCTGCGGTATTCTAACATAAATATGAACAACATGTAACGCTGGATACTGGGTATACGAAATGTGTTTTTTTCTAGCATAAAAGTCAACCTACCTAACATTCTATTAGTGCGGCCCGCCACAGCTCTCCTTAGTGCTAAAGTGGCCCGCATGCAAAAAAAGGTTGGTGACCCCTGCCCTAGACCAACGAGCCACATATTAGGTCGTTGATTGTAAATAATAATCGAGTAAAAATGTACCAATGATGCTGCCCGAGACAGCAAAATCCGTCGATTTTACATTTATTCAAAGTCTGCCGACGTTGAACATTGTAAAAATAACGGATTTTGTTGTCTGGGTCCTTGCACTGATCAAAAAGGGCTCGTCCGGGATTTGAACCCGGGACCTCTCGCACCCTAAGCGAGAATCATACCCCTAGACCAACGAGCCACGTCAAACGCCTTAAGTTAACCTGTTAAGTGCGTATGACGACAATTGTCGTCCGAGACAGTCGCTCTTGCTGTGCGTAAGACGACAATTGTCGTTTTCGTGATCGCAGCTATTCATGGTACTTTTAATTTCGCTTTCCTCTATTCGCTTTGTCTGGAAAGCGCAATTATGACGTGTGAAGAAACATAGATGCATTGTTTACATTACAATAACGATTGCAGCCTGACGGAAATCATTAATCCCTAAATCACTCTATTACAATATTTTATTACTATCTTATTACAATATGTGGTAGCTTCTGCACTCACCTACAATATAACCATAATTGCAAGAATAAAAAGATTTCATCCTACACGTGTTTTTTTTTTTTTTGAAATGGCTTCCTTCCAGTGTATAAAATTCGAACCACATCATGCGCGTTCAGTTAGTGTGAAGTCATTTTTATGTAATGTTGCAAGCAGTTTCACAAATTTTTGTTGTGTTTGAAAACATATTTTGTAACATATAGTGAACAAAACAATAGGGTTTTGTGTTGCTGCTAATATTAGAACAAGCGTCAGAAAATGATACAGTTTGAATATTTCCAAACTAAACTTCACTTGAGAGTAATGCAACTACACCAGAAAACAATAGTCCTGCTGGAGACTTCTCCGCAATAGTTGATGAAAAAGTAAAGCAATAGACACAAAAGGAAATTAAACAAAAGCGTATTGTGCTGCGTCATGGGGGTTCCCCAATATCCTAGCAAGCAATAATAATGCAACGAAAAATACTGCGAGTGATCAAATTAAATACGCACAGTAAGGAGAGTTTCGAAAATTTAATTACGCACTTAACAGGTTAAACAAAATAACACAAGTTTGCTGTTATATTTCAACGTTTTTTTGAATTTTGAAAATTTGCTGTTTCAAACATCTCAAATCAACAATATTTTTGTACTATTTTTAATGTGCAAACCTATTATGCTTAATTAAACAAAATATCTGATTTAAAGTGGTTATTATAAAAGGTTTCAGTTTTTAAAGTTCTATGTTATCGACTAAGATTGCTGTGGAATGGAAAATGCCATCACAGAATAGAAGACTGTTGGCCACCAACTCTCGCAGTACGGGGAACAGGAGACGTTATATCGTAGACATGAAGACAGACACAAAACATAAAAAACGCAATTTTGAGATCCCCTGTATGAGGAGCATCATATTATGGTTTTGTTATATTTACCCATGAGAACAACATTAGCCTACTTTTGAGCAATTCTAAAAGGGAATGCGAGAACTGGTTAGTGATTTCAAAATGGTGCCAACAAGGAAAAAGATTAGAACCACTGGTTCAGAGCAAGCATTGAGAAAACTAGCCTACGGCCTTTGAGTCAAATCTCGCCCGTTGGGTCTTCTAATCTGGCCTACCAGATGCTGTTGAGGCTATAAATTACTGTATCAAACCAATCCATTTTTTGTCTGAGTTTGTTGTATATTGTTAACCCCACGCCTCCACACGACAAATGAAATCCATACACAATCAATCTGTTGTAACAACTTTGGTTCTGTTTCATAGCAGCTAAGGAATGTTGAATATTTGTTCGTAAATTTTCAAGAGGAAACGATCTGTTTAAGTTGCTTATAGGTATCAAGTCTAAAAACTTATACGTGTTATTGCAGATTCGGTCTCCTTCAACAAAAAGGTGTTTTAAGCTAATAGTCATATTGTTGCTAGCTATGCAAAATATTACGCTACAGGATTTTTTTTTTCAAGATTAGAGTAGTTCTTAATGAAACAAAAATTCGTCGTTGCGCTAAAAGCGGAGCGGACAAATAAACTCTTTTAGATCAAACACTGTTGATGCGATCGAAAAGGGGCTCGTCCGGGAATTGAACCCGGGACCTCTCGCACCCGAAGCGAGAATCAAACCCCTAGACCAGCGGTTCTTAACCTTTTTTTCCCCAGCGCCCCTTTTCAGAGATTTCCATAGTCTGGCGCCCACCATAATATAAGGGCTGTAGCCTACTAATGACATTTTCTTCCAAGACTATAAGGCTAGCCTACAGCCAGTAGTAATTAGTTATTAGTTAGTAAGAAAAAACTAGTTTAAGCCGATGTTAGTTTTAATACTAAAAAATCAGCATAGATGTGCCTTAAGGCTCTTAACTTAAAAGTCTTAAGGCACATCTCTGCTGATTTTTTAGTAGTTAGTAAGAGTTACACTAATAACCATTATTGACTGACTATTATTATGACCAGTCCTTATGGTTTGCTTGCACTGCCTGCCCGCTGTCCCTGCCAAAAGCTGACCACAAAATGCCATTTACTTACTACAAGGAAAGGGAAACAATGCCCATTATCAACAACAAAGGCCATGCACAACACCATCCGACGTCCACGCTTGTCGGATGGTGTTGTGCATTGTGCTGTATAGGCCAACATAGAATGCTCTGAGAGAGAATCACTACTTCCCTTGTTAAACACAATCTCTATACTGTATATAGCTCCTCATCCTCGGTGGATTCTCGTACCCCCAGCAGAACTACTAAAGCAAATTTGCAGTGAGGAAAATATCGTTACACCTTCTGAATGTAGCGCCCCCTATAACGCCCCCTGAATATTTCCGCCCCTCTAAAAGTTAACAGCGCCCACTAGGGGGCGGTAGCGCCCAGGTTAAGAACCACTGCCCTAGACCAACGAGCCGACAAAATCAGCACAAGTTGTACAAAACAACAGAAACTTTCCTTTTTTTTAAATTAGAAGATAATACCTCTACGAAACTGTTCAAAATGCAATGCTCCAGATCAATCCACAAACCATCTTGTATTGCAATGCCCAGCAACCAAGCTTCAAGGGGGATACCACATACCACATAGCCCACCAATGCAACACGTCCTCATGGATTGGCTAAATAAAAACTGCTTGGACTTGTAACAAAATGGCGTCATGCAAAACAACATTTAAAATTTTAACGTTTTTTTTGTTTGCTTTTTTTGCGTTTGCAAACAAAACAATTGCTGATTTTGTGACAGCAAAATTATACTACTTGGTTCAAATTAATTCGCTTTATGTGACTCGTTGGTCTAGGTGTAGGCCTATGCGTTTCGCCAAAGGTGCAACCATTTGATCATAACTACAAGATTGGTAAATTCATTTGAGTCGAAATTTTATCACAACATTGTGTGGTATAATTGCATAGCATCACCAAGATCGACAATACGTCATTCTTAGTAGGTCTACGTCTGACCTCGATAAGATGATATGGAAAAGGACATAACATAACAAAATGATATGCAAACATCAAAGTAAATTACGAGACTGAAAATAATGCCGAATTAACAATAAAAGCTAAATATATAACAAAATAGAGGAACTTGATGAGAGGTCACAGGCTCACAGCTGATCAAGTATGGTTAATCCGTGAGGATGGAAAAGTTCCTCCTGGCTATCAGCACAAGGCTGAGTACTAGTTCTAGTAAATGGTACTGCTATTTTGCACTAGTAAAAGGTACGTAAGAGTTAAACTGACCGTTAAAGGCGGTGGTTGAAAATGCTTGTGGCATAAATTAATGGTGCGATACTGACGAGCCCGGCCTCATTGGTTAAACACAGTGTCGCCTTCTTATTATTAACAATCGCTGGAAATTATTGATGCAATCGGCTGCTAAAAATTTTTCTACTCAATGAGGTTTACGAATAACTGATTTGCAATCAAAAACCAAGTGGGCTCGTCCGGGATTTGAACCCGGGACCTCTCGCACCCTAAGCGAGAATCATACCCCTAGACCAACGAGCCACGTGAAACGCCTCAAGTTAAACAAAATATCACAAGTTTGCTGTTGTATTTTAACATTTTTTTGAATTTTGATGATTTGCTCTTTCAAACTTCTCAAACCAACAATATTTTTATACTATTTTTAATGTGCAAACCTATTATGTTTAATTAAACATAATATCTGATTTAAAGTGGTTCTTATAAAAGGTTTAAAAGTTCTATGTTATCGACTAAGATTGCTGTGGAATAGAGAATGCCATCACAGAATAGAAGACTGTTGGCCACCAACCCTCGCAGTACGGGGAACAGGAGACGTTAAATCGTAGACATGAAGACAGACACAAAACATGAAAAAAGCAATTTTGAGATCCCCGTATGAGGAGCATCATATTATGGTTTTTGTTATATTTACCCATGAGAACAACATTAGCCTACTTTTGAGCAATTCTAAAAGGGGGTGCGAGAACTGGTCAGTGATTTCAAAATGGTGCCAACAAGGAAAAAGGTTAAAGGGCGGGGAAACCCAAATTACCTTTGCGAGTTTTTTGTTTCAGCGTGATGTCATTGTGTACAACATGCGCTTTAGCTAGAAAAAAATCCAAACTTTGTTGCCCTCGTCTCGCTAAGGCCGCTTTTGTTTGATACCTGTTTGCGAGGTCTCGTTGCGCATCAAGCTGTGATTCTGTTCGCTGTGAAGTCACAAGGTACATATAGTTGTGGCCAAAAGTTTAAGACCAGACTTGATTTATGACGATTTTTGCATTCCTTCAAAATACTGCATCAGATATAAGATGATGCATAAAGATGATGCAACTGAAACAATATATGATGCAGTATTTTGAAGGAATGCAAAAATCGTCATAAATCAAGTCTGGTCTTAAACTTTTGGCCACAACTATATGTACCTTGTGAAGTCACAGCGAACAGAATCACAGCTTGATGCGCGCGAGACCTCGCAAACGGGTATGAAACAAAAGCGGCCTTAGCGAGACGAGGGCAACAAAATTTGGATTTTTTTTTGTTGCTAAAACGCATGTTGTACACAATGACATCACGCCGAAACAAAAAACTCGCAAAAAGTTAATTTGGGTTTCCCTGCCCACCACTGGTTCAGAGCAAGCGTTGAGTAAACTACGGCTTTTGGGTCAAATCCCGCTCGTTGGGTCTTCTAAATCTGGCCTACCAGATGCTGTTGAGGCTATAAATTACTGCATCAAACCAATCCATTTTTTGTCTGAGTTTGTTGTATATTGTTGACCCCACGCCTCCACACGACAAATGAAATCCATACACAACCAATCTGTTGTAACAACTTTGGTTCTGTTTCGTAGCAGCTAAGGAATGTTGAATATTTGTTCGTAAATTTTCAAGAGGAAACGATCTGTGTAAGTTGCTAAGGTATCAAGTCTAAAAAGTTATACATAGCATTGCAGATTCGGTCTTCTTCAAAGAAAAGGTGTTTTAATCTAATAGTTATATTGTTGATAGCTATGCAAAATATTACGTTACAGGAAATTTTTTTCAAGATTAGAGTAGTTCATTAATGAAACAAAAATTCGTCGTTGCGCTAAAAGCAGAGGGAACAAATAAACTTTTTACGCTGGAGTTAGATCAAACACTGTTGATGTGATCGAAAAGGGGATCGTCCGGGAATTGAACCCGGGATCTCTCGCACCCGAAGCGAGAATCATACCCCTAGACCAACGAGCCGACAAAATATGCACAAGTTGTACAAAACAACAAAAACTTTCCTTTTTTAAATTGTGAGATGATAACTCAACCAAACGAAAGGCACTTTAATATGCAGATATCCAATCCATGGACTTCTGTCCAATCCAACCACGAACCAATCAGATGCTACGTTGTCTGTCCAATTGTGACCATTCCAGCATTCAGCCAGAGAATTAATTCTTACTTCGAACTTTGTTTGTCTGATTACAAAATAAAAAAGAGCTATACCAGTGGTGGGAATCAAACCCACGTCAAATGACTACCACCGCCCTAACCCAATGCGCCAAGTCAACCGATGGCAAAGCATTGATTTAATTTAGCTAGAATTTGCGTTTTTCCTTTATTCTTCCTAAACGCAACCTTGATGACGTCATGAACAGCGTAGCTTCTGATTGGTTCGTGGTTTATTAGAAATCTGCTTGTTAAAGTGCCTACCCAACCAAACGGTAGGCACTTTAACACTACCCACTTGTCGAAAAGGTACGCAATCATGCGTGATGTATAATGACATCACTGGTATTTCAGTCACAATTTTCCTTATTAACTCCATTGATTGCAGTCATTAAAATTCTTCTTGCACTCAGTTCAGTTGCAGAAGAAAAGATAGTATTAGCAGAACGTGGGAATCGAATCCACGCAATCGAAATTACTACTCCTTTGCCCTAACCCATTCGGCCACGCAGGTTGTGGAGATGCATTCAGTTAAATTTCTTTGTATCAAAGTTTTTCGATAAACACGACCAGATAATCACGTGTTGAGTCACATGACTGAAGTCAGCTGATTTGGGTGTACGTCACGCATGATTGCGTTATGGAATTCGGACAGTGTACAACGTTAAAGTGCCTACCGTTCAAAACGCAATGCTCCAAATCAGTTCACAGATCATCTTGTATTGAAATGCCCAGCAGCAAAGCTTCAAGGAGGATACCTCACAACCCACCAATGCAACAACGTCCTCGTGGATTGGCTAAATAAAAACTGCTTGGACTTGTAACAAGATAAACATAATTTGAACGTTTTTTTGTTTGCTTTTTTTGCGTTCGCAACCGCAACAATTGCTGATTTTGTGACAGCAAAATTATACTGCGTGGTTCAACTTAATTCGTTTTATGTGACTCGTTGGTCTTATGCATCTCGGTAAAGGTGCAACCATTTGATCACACCTACAAAATTGGTAAACTCATCTGAGTCAAAATTTTATCACAACATTGTGTGGTATAATTGCATAGCATCACCAAGATCGACAATACGTCATTCTTAGTAGATCTACGTCTGACCTCAATAAGATGATATGGAAAAGAACATAACATAACAAAATGACATGCAGACATCAAAGAAAATTACGAGACGGAAAATAATGCCGAATTAACAATAAAAGCTAAATATATAACAAAGTAGAGGAACTTGATGAGAGGTCACAGGCTCACAGCTGATCAAGTATGGTTAATTAATCGTGAAGAAGGAAGAGTTCCTCCTAGCTATCAGCACAAGGCTGAGTACTAGTTCTAGTAAATGGTACTGCTATTTCGCACTAGTAAAAGGTACGTAAGGGTTAAACTGACCGGTAAAGGCGGTAGTTGAAAATCCTTGTGGCACAAATTAGTGGTACGATACTGACGAGCCAAGATAATAATTCTACCAAACTGTTCAAAACGCAATGCTCCAAATCAGTCCACAAACCATCTGGTATTGCAATGCCCAGCAGCCAAGCTTCAAGGAGGATACCACACAACCCACCAATGCAACAACGTCCTCGTGGATTGGCTAAATAAAAACTGCTTGGACTTGTAACAAGATAAACATAATTTGAACGTTTTTTTGTTTGCTTTTTTTGCGTTTGCAAACGAAACAATTGCTGATTTTGTGACAGCAAAATTATACTGCGTGGTTTAAATTAATTCGTTTTATGTGACTCGTTGGTCTTATGCATCTCGGTAAAGGTGCAACCATTTGATCACACCTACAAAATTGGTAAACTCATCTGAGTCAAAACTTTATCACAACATTGTGTGGTATAATTTCACAGCATCACCAAGATCGACATACGTCATTCTTAGTAGATCTACGTCTGACCTCAATAAGATGATATGGAAAAGGACATAACATAACAAAATGACATGCAGACATCAAAGAAAATTACGAGACTGAAAATAATGCCGAATTAACAATAAAAGCTAAATATATAACAAAATAGAGGAACTTGATGAGAGGTCACAGGCTCACAGCTGATCAAGTATGGTTAATTAATCCGTGAAGAAGGAAGAGTTCCTCCTGGCTATCAGCACAAGGCTGAGTACTAGTTCTAGTAAATGGTACTGCTATTTTGCACTAGTAAAAGGTACGTAAGGGTTAAACTGACCGGTAAAGGCGGTAGTTGAAAATCCTTGTGGCATAAATTAGTGGTACGAGCCCGGCCTCATGGGTTAAACACAGTGTCGCCTTCTTATTATTATCAATCGCTGGAAATTTTTGCTGCAATCGGCTGCTAAAAAATTTTTTTACTCAATGAAGTTTACGAATAACTGATTTGCAATCAAAAACCAAGTGGGCTCGTCTAGGATTTAAAGCCGGGACTTCTCGCGCCCTAAGCGAGAATCATACCCCCAGACCTAGACCAACGAGTCACATATTAGGTCATTGATTATAAATAATAATCGAGTAAAAATGTACCAATGATGCTGCCCGAGACAGCAAAATCCGTCGATTTTACATTGATTCAAAGTCTGCCGACGTTGAACATTGTAAATATAACGGATTTTGTTGTCTGGGTCGTTGCACTGATCAAAAAGGGCTCGTCCGGGATTTGAACCCGGGACCTCTCGCACCCTAAGCGAGAATCATACCCCTAGACCAACGAGCCACGTGAAACGCCTTGAGTTAAACAAAATAACACAAGTTTGCTGTTGTATTTTAACGTTTTTTTGAATTTTGAAAATTTGCTCTTTCAAACTTCTCAAATCAACAATATTTTTGTACTACTTTTAATGTGCAAACCTATTATGCTTAATTAAACAAAATATCTGATTTAAAGTGGTTATTATAACTGAACAACCAGCTACACTGTTACTAACTGATCCTGCTAAACAGTCATATTCCAATGTAGTGAAAAGACACAACTCCATGATTACAGTGGATAATCATCCTAAGTATCCCCACAAGATTACCTCTGATAAAGTCCAAACTGAATCTAATGTCAGAAAGGATAATTGGGTTACAGTCAAGAAAAGACGGCGCAAGCCCCGTCTGGGCCAGCTTGATTCCTCATCAAGTTTAAAAGCCATACACATGCCTGTACACATCTTTGTATCAAGGCTTCAGCCAGACACAACTTCAGAAACCATCACATCTTTTGCATCGAAGCAATTTCCTGAAGCCACTGATATAAGCTGCATGAAGTTGCAAACAAAATTTGATCACTACTGTTCTTTTAAAGTTTCTGTCTCAGGAATTCCAATGAAAACATGTCTGGATACTGCCAACTGGCCTACTGGTATCTTGGTAAAACGTTTCTTCAATGCTTCTAAGAATTTTAGGATAGAGCCTACAACCACACAAACTCCTGATGGAAGGTAACAATAAAGAACAATTAAAGGCTGTCTCATACAACTGCAGAGGTGTGGCATCATCTCTGCATGATGTTCAGTTACTATGCAAGGATTATGATATCATACTGCTGCAGGAAACCTGGTTGGCTAAGCAAAACCTGGCCTTCCTTTCTACAATTAGCAAAAATCACTATGCATATGGTTATTCTGCAATGGACTTTTCTGATAAGATGAATACAGGTAGACCTTATGGTGGCACTGCCATCCTATGGAGTAAAAGTATTCCTGCTTCTGTATTTCAAAGTGATGATTCATCTATTATTGGCCTTAAAGTTGCAATAGGGGAAGCAGACATGGTCCTTATAAATGTCTATCTACCTTACTGCTGTGATAACAATGAAGACAAATATTTAGAATACTTGGGTAAATTAGAAAGTATGCTTTTTGACTGCCCAAGCAACAACACTTGTATCCTAGGTGACTTTAATGCAAGTGACAAAAATATGTTTGGAAGCATGTTCAAAAGCTTCTGTGCAGACCAGGACCTGATTATTTCTGACATGGCCCTGTTACCTGCTGAATCATTTACCTACATCAGTGATGCTCATGGGACATGTAGCTGGATTGACCATTGTGTCACTTCCACCGCTCTACACCAATCCATCTGTAAGATAGAAGTTCTCAATGACTATATTATATCTGACCATCGACCCTTATCGGTTAATTTCAACTGTAAGTCGCTTCCAAAATTGGATTTCATTGATCCCAAATATACCAATTCAAATACTTTCTCTTGGAAAGCAGCATCTCAGCTGCAATTAGAACGCTATGCTCAAGAAACCAAACACAGGTTAGCTCATATTTCTTTGCAAGCTGATTCTGTCATATGTCAAAACTCTCTCTGCTGTGATAAATCTCATTTAAAGGAGATTGACAAGTTTTATGACAGTATCGTGGAGGTCCTCCTAGATGTCTCAAGAAAAGTTCTTTTAGTTAAAAACAAGAAAATATCTACTTATTCAACTCCTGGTTGGAACAATACTGTCAAGTCACTCCACAAGCAAGCCAGAGCTAAGTACCTGGACTGGGTTGAAGGTGGCAAACCTAAAACTGGCAGCATACACAAGGCCATGTCTGCTACTCGTAAAATATTCAAATCTTCTCTACGAAAGTGCAAAAGTAACAGAGATCAGCATGAAGCAGATGCCATTGCCAAAGCATTTCATGCAGACTCCTCGTTTAAAACATTTTGGGATAAAATTAGACAGTCTGGATCACAAAGATGTTCATTACCTACCTCTGTCGGAAGTGCTGTTGGAAGTAAAAACATTTCGATCATGTGGATGTGTCACTTTAATAAATTGCTAAACTCGACTGGTAAAAAAGTTGTCAATGAAGAATTTGTTTCATCGCACTTAAATGATATACATGGCTATCACAATACTAAACAATTTCTGACCTCTGCCGACACAGTTTCTTCTTTGCTTCATAAATTGCCATTAAATTGCTCTGTTGGTTGTGATAAAATATCTTCTGAGCACATTGCTTATGCAGATTCCCGTATCAGTGTATATCTTTCATCATTTTTTAATATGTGCCTTGTTCATGGGTATGTGCCAAATGCTTGTCTTAAAACTGAATTAGTTCCCATTGTTAAAAACAAATCTGGTGACGTTAGAGACATCGCAAACTACAGACCTATTGCTCTTGCTACTGTCATTTCTAAACTATTTGAACATGTTGTACTTTTTTTTATTAATGACTATCTCACAACAAACGATAATCAATTTGGCTTTAAACCTAAGCATAGCACAGATATGTGCATTTTTGTACTTAAGCAAGCTGTGTCTTACTACAGAAAACGTGGAAGTCCTGTTTTTTCTGTATTCTTAGATTCTTCGAAAGCATTTGATAGGGTAAACCACAACCTCCTATTCAAGAAACTAATTCAACGAGGAGTGCCAATGTGCCTTGTTCGTCTAGTAGTTTATTGGTATACCCATCAGCGGATGTACATACGCTGGGGTTGTCATTACTCACAGTCTTTTTCTGTCAGCAATGGTGTCAAACAGGGTGGTATTCTCAGTCCTTACTTATTTGCCGTGTATATGGATGATCTATCGACTGTGTTAAGCAAAACCAAGGCAGGCTGTTACATAGGTAATACACTTGTTAATCATCTCATGTTTGCTGATGATATTTGTTGTATTTCTCCAAGTGTTCATGGTCTGCAGAGTATCTTGAATGTGTGTGAAGATTATGCGCTTTCTAACGATGTCATTTTTAACTGCAAAAAGTCATTTGCTATGTACTTCCAAACAAAACACTTAAAGTTAAATATGAATCCAATTGTACGGCTCAATGGAAGTGAGATCAAATTCGTAGACAGTGTCAAATATTTGGGTGTTTTTCTTGACACGGCAATGTGTGACGACAAGGATATAAATCGACAAGTGCGATCAATCTACTGTTCTGCCAACAAATTAAAATCCAAATTTTACAAGTGCTCCAGTGATATTAAAAATGTTCTATTCCGTTCTTATTGTACTCCAATGTATGCATGTCATCTGTGGGAAAATTATCATCAACGTGACATTAATCGTCTGCGTGTTGCCTTCAATAATGCGTTTAGAATTATACATAATTTGCCTAAACACTATAGCGTACGTGAACATCAAGTCTTGTGTAACATCATAACATTTGATGCATTACTTCGTAAATATGTTTTTTCTTTTGTTGGAAGATGCGAAGTATCGTCTAACTCTATTGTTGCCTCCCTGATGAGGTCTGATTGCCATCATATATCAAATTACCGTCTTCATTATAATAATTCTATGTATGCTATTAACTAGTTTTGATGGCTGCCATGTCATCTGATTGTTTTTATCGTTCTCAATACTTTCAGTTCTTCTAACTTGTAACGCTACCGTACCATTGTCTGTAAACTTGTAACAGTAGATAGCCTATTTATTGAGATTTTGTGCATTTGCAGTTTGTGCATTATTTTGTTATTTTTAGATGTTATTTCGTTGTTGTTGTTCGTTATTTGTGCATTTGCAGTTTGTGTATTATTTTGTTGTTTTGTTTTGGATATGGACAGCTTTGTCTGATGCAAATAAATTATTATTATTATTATAAAAGGTTTCAGTTTTAAAAGTTATATGTTATCGACTAAGATTGCTGTGGAATAGAGAATGCCATCACAGAATAGAAAGCTGTTGGCCACCAACTCTCGCAGTACGGGGAACAGGAGACGTTATATCGTAGACATGAAGACAGACACAAAACATAAAAAACGCAATTTTGAGATCCCCTGTATGAGGAGAATCATATTATAGTTTTGTTATTTATCCATGAGAACAACATTACTTTTGAGTAATTCTAAAAGGAGGTGCGAGAACTGGTTAGTGATTTCAAAATGGTGCCAACAAGGAAAAAGGTTAAGAACCACTGGTTCAGAGCAAGCATTGAGTAAACTACGGCTTTTTGGTCAAATCCCGCTCGTTGGGTCTTCTAATCTGGCCTACCAGATGCTGTTGAGGCTATAAATTACTGTATCAAACCAATCCATTCTTTGTCTGAGTTTGTTGTATATTGTTAACCCCACGCCTCCACACGACAAATGACATCCATACACAACCAATCTGTTGTAACAACTTTGGTTCTGTTTTGAAGCAGCTAAGGAATGTTGAATATTTGTTCGTAAATTGTCAAGAGGAAACGTTCTGTTTAAGTCGCTTAGGCATCAAGTCTAAAAAGTTATACGTGGTTTTGCAGATTCGGTCTCCTTCAAAGAAAAATGTGTTTTGAGCCAATAGTCATATTGTTGCTAGCTATGCAAAATATTACGCTGCAGGAATTTTTTTTTTTCAATATTAGAGTAGTTCATCAAAGAAACAAAATTCGTCGTTGCGCTAAAAGCGGAGCGGACAAATAAACTCTTTTCGTTGGAGTCAAGTGAAATGCTGTTGATATGATCAAAAAAGGGCTCGTCCGGGAATTGAACCCGGGACCTCTCGCACCCGAAACGAGAATCCTACTCCTAGACCAGGGGTCACCAACCTTTTTTGCATGCGAGCCACATTGGCACTAAGGAGAACTGTGGCGGGCCGCACTAATAAAATTTTAAGTAGGTTGACTCTTATGCTAGAAAAGAACGCATTTCGTACCCAGTATTCAGCGTTACATGTTGTTCATATGTATGTTAGAATACCGCAGCAACAAAATTAATCGAACAACGCTACTGCCAGGCCAAGCTCCTTTTACAACACTTTTGGCTTTTTTAACAATGCCTAATAAACGAGGCCACTTGTTTTGCGCACTTATAGCGAGGCGAGTTGTTTCATCAGAATATTCATCGCCAAGCAAGATTGGTGTTGTCACTTCGCTTCACAAATGATATCTTGCAATTAACAATTTCAGTAAACAAGGAAATGTTTGACACATCGCAATACAGGCAACAATAGTGACCTGTAAACATATCAGCGAAAATTACGCTCCAATAACAGGAAAAAGACACCAGGCACCATGAAACAAACGCTTGTGGAAATCACCCAAAAATCGTAATTCTATCGTAATTCATGAACACTCTTCCCTCTAAAAAAGCAATGAGTTGGTTTTTCATCCTTTTTGTGAGAGTCTATAAAACCGTCTTTCTTTTATTATAGACAACTGTCACTTGCGGTGCTGATCAGAGTGGCAAGAATTTGTTGATTAACAACATTTTGCAGTAGACTACTTGCTTCGACAGTACATATACTAAAATTGGAACGATGCAGAGAAGATCAGCATGGTCCCTGCGCAAGGGTGACACGCAAAATCGTGAAGCGTTCCATATTTCTTTAAAAAAAACATTTTGCAGTACTAAGCTAAATATTTTCATAATACAATTAGAAAAAGTCTTTAAATTTATATATAATATTTTGCCAATTTATTATAAATTGAGTTGGCACACCGACCTATTTTGCCAACAAAAACTTGCATAAAAAGAACACTGCTCATGAAACACAATAGCGGTGAAACGCACCCTAGTGTTTGCATGACAGTTGCAAACTTAAAATAAGCATTAAGCAACCCTATGCTCACAGAAATTCGAAAACAGACGTTTTAATCAACCACTGGGACAATGTGGCTGGACATTAGGGTGCATCGTCTCCCCCTTTTTTTTGAAACTGGTTTCGTAACATTGAGAAGTGTGTTCCACTTCAGGAAAAATTCATCAAAAAAAATTTTTTTCGCTCAGGGACTCCCCCTTCCACTAGCGCCTGACCCCCCCAAATTGCGGACAGAAAAATCGCCATAACTCCAAAACTAAAATACTTAGACATAAAGTGTTTGGTATTAAATTCATTGCAACTATATGATTTGATCCAAATTTGGTGAATAAAACATATTTTATAAAGAAACAATTTTTTTGCTATTCAGTAGACACTGTTCACTCGAATACATCTAAAAAAATAGCTATGAAATGATAATGCACTGTTCGTTTTATGCATGTTCCCTCGCAAATATTATAATAATATCAATGAATGAACTTAAAATATCAATAAGCCTAAAGTGAATTCTGTTTCATTACTAATAATTATAATAATATTCAATAAAACTTTAAAAAAAGGCAGACTTTGTCTCATAGAATAGCCTTAAAAACGGCTTTAAAAAGGGGGGTCCAACAAACGTTTTCGTCTAGCTCCCTTCGGGAGTAGTCGCTAGAATAGATTCTTCAGGCAAACGGGGTAGTATTTGTAGTAAAGCTGTTTTAAATAATTACATTTCATGGGTATTTGAAAATTATGTGGCGATATACCGTAGTTACGCACAGAACTCAGATTTTGTCCCATAATCAAAGGCCACTTTTGAAAGTGGAGTTGCAAGCTTGTTAGATGGATGTAATGCAACAGTCTATGGTTTTTGTCGCAAGTTTGGTCTCTTAGATTTGCTTTGTTGAACCACCTGAAGAATGCTTTCAAAGTTTTGAATATTTTGAGCTGATGATCGAAAATCTGTGGCCAGCTTGACATTACGCTCGGAGCAGCCATTTATAACCGTTAACATTTCTGCTTTTGATTTGGCCAGTTTATACTGACCATCTTGTTCCCACTCTAACGTTTTTTTCAAAAAACATTGGGCGTACTTTTAACAGCTTAAAGAGATACCAGGAATCTTTACCAATCAAAACAATCAGTGAAGTATTGGCATCGATTGTGCCTGGAAAGCTTTCCTTTACCTTTTCTTTTCAGAGGTTCCTGAATTGAACCATCAGCTGCTAGCATTTTTAACAAAGCAGTAACAATTCCTCTTTTTGTTTCCTCTGGAACACAGTAATCAAACAGAGAAAGAGGAATCATTTCCTCAGTTAAGTACCAGAGGTGGAGATTCAGCTTCTTCAAAGCACTAGAAGCTACAATGGGATCAATCTTCTCAAACAAATGTAAAGTTTTCATTAACTTCAGGTCTGCCCATGGTGCAGAAACTCCTGAACTGCAACGAAACCACCATGACACATACACATATAGGAGGAACGTTGCAAACATTTTCAACTTATTAGTTTCCTCTGGCTGCGGAATCAAGTGTTCTTGGGATTAGCAGCATCCATTACTTCTTCACTTCAGCCCTTCCAGACAATAGTGACAACTTTATGACATAAATAACTTTAGCCAACTTCTGAGCTTTGTGAATAGCTCCTGGCTGTTTAAATTTAAATGGCTTCTTGCATGGCAATGGATAGTTGAAACTAAATAGACACAGCTCCAATAGTTCTCTGTAGTCTTCTTGAGGAAAATATCTTTCATCATTTTTTGTAAGCAACTGGGTTGCAAGAGCTACAGATTCACTGATTGACAAGCACTTGTAGCTTATGTAGGCTATCTAAATAAGGTGGGAAAAAGATGAGGTCTTGAGAAATAATGTTGAAGTGAGTACGAAAGTGAACAAACATAGTTATTTCAGGCGATCGAGATGTTTCAATACTCAGTGCTTCAAGCGCATTACCTACGATTAGTTCTCCAACATGTTTTCTGTTGCAATTCAGCACAACCTCCAGACCAAAGGCCAGTGTTTGTTGATGTAGTGTCAATACCATGCTGATAGCACCATCAACAGAACAGTTCCATGCATCCAATAATTCAGTAGTGAAATCAGCTATGATGCTCCCAATTGATTGCTCTATTTTAGGATTGAAAGGCACACCAAGCAGTTTGGTTTAATTTCGAGGACTGAATAGTTGATTGATGGTACAAAACTTGATTAAATCTTTAAAAAGAGACGGATCCATAACTCTTTATCTCATAGAGTAGCCTTGAATAAATAATATAATATAGCCTTGAATATAGAGTAGCTTTAAAAGGGGAGTCCAACTTGAACGTTTTCAACAAAATTTTTGTTTTTTTGTAAAATATGTTTTATTCACCAAATTTGGATCAAATCATATAGTTACAATAAATTTAATACCAAACACTTTGTGTTTAAATATTTTCGTTTTGGAGTTATGGCGATTTTTCTATCCGCAACTTGGGGGGGCCAGGCGCTAGTGGAAGGGGGAGTCCTTGAGCGAAAAAAATTTTTTTTGCTGAATTTTTCCTGAAGTGGAACACACTTCTCAATGTTACGAAACCAGTTTCAAAAAAAAGGGGGAGACGATGCACCCTACTGGACATCGCATTGGAATAACCTTAAGCAACCCCCACCTAGAACTATAATTTGATTGGTCGATCGGTGGAATCGTATGCAAAGCGAAATTATGCTTCCCGGAAAGTATTTTTTGCCTTCGTGCTCTTTAACTCCTCAAGAAAAGTATTTTTGGTTATACTTGTACGCTGATACCTTCCGTGGGCCGCAGCGATACAGCACGGCGGGCCGCATGCGGCCCGCGGGCCGCCATTTGGTGACCCCTGCCCTAGACCAACGAGCCGACAAAATCAGCACAAGTTGTAAAAACAAAAGAAACTTTCCTTTTTTTAAATTGAGAGATGACAACTCAACCAAACTGTTCAAAATGCAATGCTCCAGATCAGTCCAGTAAGTCCACAGACCATCTTGTATTGAAATGCCCAGCAACCAAACTTTAAGGAGGATACCTCACAGCCCACTAATGCAACAACGTCCTCATGGATTGGCTAAATAAAAACTGCTTGGACTTGTAACAAAATAGCGTCATGCAAAACAACATTTAAAATTTAAACGTTTTGTTTGTTTTTTTTTGCGTTTGCAAACGAAACAATTACTGATTTTGTGACAGCAAAATTATAATGCTTGGTTCAACTTAATTCGTTTTACGTGACTCGTTGGTCTAGGCCCTAGGGTTATGCATCTCGCTAAAGGTGTAACCATTTGATCACTAGGCCTACTCCAAGGTTGGTAAACTCATCTGTGTCAAAATTTTATCACAACATTGTGTGGTATAATTTCATAGCATCACCAAGATCGACAATACGTCATTCTTAGTAGGTCTACGTCTGACCTCGATGAGATGATATGGAAAAGGACATAACATAACATAATGACATGCAGACATTAAAGCAAATTACGAGACTGAAAATAATGCCAAATTAACAATAAAAGCTAAAGATATAACAAAATAGAGGAAGTTGATAAGAGAGGTCACAGCTGATCAAGTATAGTTTTTTTTTTGTCGTATCCAGGCTTACACCTGGTGGTTGAAGATTTAGATTAAGTGGACGGGAAGGCAAGGAAGCCAATCTTCGTGTCCACCTTCAGGCATGTCTTTAAGTGTCCTGCAAAAGACACAGCCGCATCTCTTGAGCGGTGTCGAACCGGCGCCCTTTCGGCTATCAGCACAAGGCTGAGTACTAGCTCTGGTAAAAGGTAAGTTACGTACTAGTAAAAGGTACTATTTTGCACTAGTTAAAAGTACGTAAGAGTTACTGACCGGTAAAGGCGGTGGTCGAAAATTCTTGTGGTATAAATTACAGTGATCAGATTAATAATCGTGTTTTTATTTGGACCCATTGCGATAACATACAGTACAATGCGATCACAGATGCGATACAACAGACGACAGGAAGCAGCGAAGCGACATATAGTCTTCGAGTCAGCTGCTCCCCTTATTTTGGCTTGCCATTAAGTGTCTTTGCCGAGACACAGCCGAGTGCTCTGAAGCGGTGTCAAACCCACGTTCTTTCGAACGTCGCGGAGGCGTTCTCACCACTCGGCTACGCAGCCGACAAGATTTCTCGGTAGTGGTGCGATACTGACGAGCCCGGCCTCATGGGTTAAACACGGTGTCACCTTCTTATTATTACCAATCGCTGGGAATTTTTGCTACAATCGGCTGCTAAAAAATTCTATGCTCAATGAGGTTCACGAATAACTAATTTGCAACCAAAAACCAAGTGGGCTCGTCCGGGATTTGAACCCGGGACCTCTCGCACCCTAAGCGAGAATCCTACCCCTAGACCAGTCGCTCCCAACCTTTGTGTTGTCACGGACCCCTTTAGACAAAGTATTAATTCTGCGGACCCCTACCTAAATTTTGCCTGAAACTCAATTAACATACTATTGACTAATGTAATAATTATGCTACTCAACTACTGTACTGTGTCATATTGCATTGCCGCTATGACTCCTGCGGCAAATATCAGGTTAAACAGTTGCTCAAATAAGAAAACGAATGAATTGTTCAAGAAATGTCAGCAGTATTTGAATATTAAGGTGACCCAAAGTGCCATGCCGAAACTTTTTCAACGTAAGTAAATTTAATGAGAGGACTGTTGTTGCCTTTCCTGAACTAAACGACTGAACTGTGCTTGAGTTTTTGACAATGCAACACGTATGTCATCTGCAACGTCATGGCGATTTCGATGTTTAGTTTTTATTGTAACAAGAGCTGAGAATTCTGCCTCGCAAAGGTAAGTGGTTATGAATGGTATAACAAAACAATAATCGCTTGCTTTGCCAAGAATGGGTAGGTTTGCAGTTACATCAAAATTCTTCCACAGTTTTTGAATGAAATTCAATGCGTAATAACTCTTTTGATCTCAAATCAATCAGGTCATCTTTACTGAGATCGTCATCGCTAATGTTGCTCAAGTCAAAAAGAAAAGGATTTCGAATCCATGTTTCAACTTCTTTCGGCATGTGTTCTAAATTAAAATAACGTTGAAATGAGATTTGCAGGGTTTCCAAGTGTGCGCAAAATTTTTCTCTCATAGAGATCAAAAGAGTAGGCTACATTCTCTTTGAGTTTCATCCATCAAGATAAGATCTTCTAACATTGGAAAGTTAGCGTAATTACCTGCTTCCAATTTGCGTTTCCAAACCGGCAACTTGGCTAAAAACTCTTTCAGTTTTTCAGCTGCATCAATTATTGTCACACCTGGTCCTTGAATGCCACGATTAACATTGTCAATATGACCGAAAATATCGGCTAAGTAGGCCATGCCGTATAGAAAACTTTTACTCTCAAACAATTTTGAGAGGGGACTTCCTTTTACTTTCAAAAGAGTTGATACCTCATTGTTTAGCTGCTGCAGTAGTTTTAAAACTTCCCCTCTAGACGTACCTCAGAATGATACAAAAGTTGCCTACTTCGTAATCTGACTCTACTTCTTGAAAGAGCGCTTTAAAAGTACGGTGGTTTACAGCTTTGCTTTTGATGAAATTAACAACTTTCACGCAATTTGTCGGAATTTCTTTGAGACTTGTTGGTAAAGTTTTTGCTGCTCAGGCGTAGGCTACCTGTGCAAGAAGCAATGGGTAACAACCACGCGAGGAGCTTCGTTTTTTACTAAAGCAGAAAATCCGGATTTGTTCCCGAGCATAGCTGGTGCTCTATCTGTGCATATAGAACAATTTTTTTCCCAAAATTCATCAAAGTAATCACGGACCCCCAAATGCTTTCTCACGGACACCCAAGGGGTCCGCGAACCCCAGGTTGGGAACCACTGCCCTAGACCAACGAGCCACATATGAGGTAATTGATTGCAAATAATAATGGAGTAAAAATGTACCAATGATGCTACCCCAGACAGCAAAATCCGTCAATTTTACATTGATTCAAAGCTTGCCGACGTTGAACATTGTAAAGATGACGGATTTTGTTGTCTGGGTCCTTGCACTGATCAAAAAGGACTCGTCGGGGATTTAAACCCGGGACCTCTCGCACCCTAAGCGAGAATCATAACCCTAGACCAGAGGTGACGAACCTGCGGCGCGTCAAAGAATTTTGTGCAGCCCGCAAAACAATTTGACAATCGCTCATGCATTAAAGACATCTCAAACAGGGGCACCGAAGCGGTTTTTGACTGGGGGGAAAGGATTATGAAAACAGGGTATTTTTGTTGCTGAAAGGCCAATCATTTTTTTTTAAGTTTTAAGATAAGATATAGCAATAATGCTCATCCATCAGCTCATCATCGAGTAATGATACAAGTGTCCCGTAGGCAATACAAAGAACAATGGTACGGAAGGGCATCATGCTATGTTATGATGATGTAACCTACTGTGATACAGAATTTTGTGTCGTGGATAATACTTTGAGGCAAAAATGAAAGATTATAATTTGACTAAAAGCGAATAGCAGAAATTGTTATATCGTATTGCAAAATGTGCAGTAGCTTACATGACCTTAAAAGGGCACCATTGCCCCCCTTGCCCCCCATCTACAGAAAAATTGAGGGCAGAGAGGGAATCCGCCCCCCTGCCGCCCCCCGCTTCCGGCGCTCCTGATCTCAAAGCTGTTTTATGCCTTCACTGGTACACCATTCATTCGCTATTTTCTTGCCCTAAACACTAACTTTTAGCGTTTAAAGTTTTTATTTTTTACTGTTGTATGTTTCGATTCTGCGTAAGATAATTTCAACTGTGTAGGTTTTATTACTTTCATCTGCCGTTTGTTACTTTTCATGAATAATATCTTGAGTCGCTTCTAAAAGATTTCATTGTAGGTTACGATTAAAAAGTTGTGTGGCCCGATAACTCATGTGTAATTGACAAAGTGGCTCGCGACCGCAAAAAGATTCGTCACCCCTGCCCTAGACCAACGAGCCACGTCAAACGCCTTAAGTTAAACAAAATAACACAAGTTTGCTGTTATATTTCAACGTTTTTTTGAATTTTGAAAATTTGCTGTTTCAAACATCTCAAATCAACAATATTTTTGTACTATTTTTAATGTGCAAACCTATTATGCTTAATTAAACAAAATATCTGATTTAAAGTGGTTATTATAAAAGGTTGCAGTTTTTAAAGTTCTATGTTATCGACTAAGATTGCTGTGGAATGGAAAATGCCATCACAGAATAGAAGACTGTTGGCCACCAACTCTCGCAGTACGGGGAACAGGAGACGTTATATCGTAGACATGAAGACAGACACAAAACATAAAAAAGGCAATTTTGAGATCCCCTGTATGAGGAGCATCATATTATGGTCTTGTTATTTAGCCATGAGAACAACATTACTTTTGAGCAATTCTAAAAGGGGGTGCGAGAACTGGTCAGTGATTTCAAAATGGTGCCAACAAGGAAAAAGGTTAAGAACCACTGGTTCAGAGCAAGCATTGAGAAAACTAGCCTACGGCCTTTGGGTCAAATCCCGCCCGTTGGGTCTTCTGGCCTACCAGATGCTGTTGAGGCTATAAATTACTGCATCAAACCAATCCATTTTTGTCTGAGTTGTTGTATATTGTTGACCCCACGCCTCCACACGACAAATGAAATCCATACACAACCAATCAGGAAAATTTCTTTCAAGATTAGTTCATCAAAGAAACAAAAATTAGTCGTTGCGCTAAAGGCGGAGCGGACAAATAAACTCTTTTCACTGGAGTTAGATCAAACACTGTTGATGTGATCGAAAAAGGGCTCGTCCGGGAATTGAACCCGGGACCTCTCGCACCCGAAGCGAGAATCATACTCCTAGACCAACAAGCCGCCAAAATATGCACAAGTTGTACAAAACAACAGAAACTTTCCTTTCTTAAAATTGGGAGATGACAACTCTACCAAACTGTTCAAAATGCAATGCTCCAAATCAGTCCACAGACAATCTTGCATTGAAATGCCCAGAAACCAAACATCAAGGAGGATACCACACAGCCCACCAATGCAACAACATTTTCATGGATTGGCTAAATAAAAATTGCTTAGACTTGTAACAAGATGGCGTCATGCAGGGGCGCCGAAACGATTTTTGACTGGGGGGGGGGGCAAGATTACGAAACAAGGGCACTTTTGTTTACTAAAAGGCCAATTTTTTTTCAAGTTTTAACATAAGATATAGCAATAATGCTAATCTATCAGCTCACTATGTATTGAGTAATGATAACCTACAAGTGTCCGGTATACAAAGAAGGGCATCATGCTATGTTATAATGATGTAACCTACTGTCAAGCCTTAAAGCAGCCTGTGGTCATGGCCGGTAAGTAGTGTTTGAATGACCGCCGGTGCTACCTCCTCAATCGGCCAAGTTTAGCCGCCGGTCTCTTCTAGCCAATTATTTAATTTCGCAATAGAATGATCGTGGATTAACTGTTGAAAATATGCAGTATCAAAAAGTGACACAAAATTAGGTCAGCGCGTCATAATCGCCACTGTTGCATTGTGCGGGGATATTTGTTATTGATGGAATATATCCATCTGCGATCACCAGCGCTGTAAGTCTTGTTTGTATTTTTCCGACGTTTATTTTAACAAAGTCTCAATCCGAAGTGCTAATTTACATCGTTGCAATATTGTCGTTTTTATGTCGATTCGATGTTGTCGGACATTGCCAGCATTTGATGAATGCAAAATAGCAGTACTACCTAGGTTAGTTGGCATCCGAGGAGAAAACTATTTTGCAAAAATTGTGCTTCTTTTAGTAATGTCCTTCGCATCATTGAAATACTGATTTTATTACCTTGCCGTCATCGTCAACACATGTCGAACGTTGTTTTTCGTTGCTAAAAAGAATTCTAGGGGAGTGGCGAACTTCTTTAAAATCAGCCACATTGGAGACACTCGTGCGAGTGTCGTTTACGGTTAGATGGTCCCGCAGTACTGGATTACAATCCCGATAAAGCAGTTATTGCGTGGTGCAACGATTTTATTGTAGGATGTCGCCCAGGCCCAGACTTCAACAACGCTAAGTGATCATTTTAGCATTGTTGTAAGTTTAATTCTATTTACTTGTGCTGTCGTTATTTGTATTTTGGCCTCCAAGCACCCAGATTTGGCCGCCGAGAAGGAGCTCCCGGTAGGCCACAATGGCTGCCGAAAAAAAACGAGTTTTAAGGCCTGTTTTGTGTTGCAAAATGTTGTGGCGTAAATATTATTTTGAGGCAAAAATTAAAGATTATAATTAGGCTAAAAGCGAATAGCAGAAATTGTTATAGCCTATTGCAAAATGTGCAGTACCTTACATGACTTTAAAAGGGCACCATTGCCCCCCCTGCCCCTCAATCTGCAGAAAAATTGAGGGCGGGGGGGGCGTTCGCCACCCCTGCCCTCCCGCTTCCGGCACCCTTGGCGTCATGCAAAACAACAATTAAAATTTGAACGTTTTTTTTTTGTTTTATTTTTTGGCGTTTGCAAACGAAACAATTACTGATTTTGTGACAGCAAAATTATATTTCTTCTTTCAACTTAATTCGTTTTATGTGACTCGTTGGTCTAGGACTCTAGGTGCTGTATGCATCTAGCTAAAGGTGCAACCATTTGTTCAGTACTACAAGATTGGTAAACTCATCTGAGTCAAAATTTTTATCACAACATTGTGTGGTATAATTTCATAGCATCACCAAGATCGACAATACGTCATTCTTAGTAGGTCTACGTCTGACCTCGATAAGATGATATGGAAAAGGACATAACATAACAAAATGACATGCAGACATCAAAGAAAATTACGAGACTGAAAATAATGCCAAATTAATAATAAAAGCTAAAGGTATAACAATATAGAGGAAGTTGATAAGAGAGGTCACAGCTCATCAAATATAGTTAATCCGTGAAGAACAGAGCGTTTTTCCTGGCTATCAGCACAAGGCTGATACCAGTTCTGGTAAAAGGTGGGTATGTAACTTACTAGTGGAAAGTACTGCTATTTTGCACTACTTAAAGGTACGTAAGAGTTAAACTGACTGGTAAAGGCTGTGGTTGAAAACCCTTGTGGCATAAATTAGTGGTGCGATACTGACTAACCCAGCCTCATTGGTTAAACACGGTGTCGTCTTCTTCATGTTATCCATTGCTGTCAATTCTTGCTACAATCGGCTGCTAAAAATTCTTTGCTCTAAGAGGTTCATAAATAGGTCTAAGTTTGCATGTGCAATCAAAAAGCAAGTGGGCTCGTCCGGGATTTGAACCCGGGACCTCTCGCACCCAAAGCGAGAATCATACCCCTAGACCAACGAGCCACATACTAAGGCATTGATTGTAATGAGACAAATGAGAGACATGGCAGACAGCAAAATTCGTCATTTTTACATTGATTCAAAGTCTGCAGACGTTAAATCAATGTAAACAGTAAATTGACGGATTTTGTTGTCTGGGGCACATACAATGCACAGCAGTATCATTATTGCAACATCATGCAACCTAAACTTATTTTTAAGTTTTGTTCTTTTTATAATAGCCACTTTAAATCAGATGTTTTGTTTAATAAAAAATACTAGCTCTGTATATTAAAAATAATTCAAAAATATTGTTGAATTGAATGTTTGAAACAGCGAATTTTCAAAATTCAAAAAAAAACTTTAAAATACAACAGCAAACTTGTGTTATTTTGTTTAACATAAGCCGTTTGACGTGGCTCGTTGGTCTAGGGCAGGGGTGGGCAAAGTTGTTCAAAGAAAGAGCCGCTCGCGGATAAACCATAAACACCAGCGAGCCGCAAAATCAGTTGACATAACATAACAGCAATAAAAACACAATGATTGTTTATCCACATGAGTTATGTACTTGACTCACTAATCTCTGAAAATTTGGACGATAAGTTGTTAATGCTGTGCGAATTAATTCTTCCATTTGTCAAAGTTGCACGATGTTTTGATTTTACAAAGTCATAAATTCTTGTAAAAATGAATAAGTAAGTTCTGGTACTACTTCTAAGCTTCAACTAATAGCGACTTTACTAAACTTCCAATTGTTGCTGACTGAACTCAAAATGAGCCAGGAGAAGCACAATGTTGTTTTTGCAAAGTCACAATTTCATTGTTTAACAGTGGCTACAGTAAAAGAGAGACTCTTGTTTGATCTTTGTGTTGTATTGGCCGCAAATTAGATTTTGAAAACAGTGTAGGCTAAGTCACAAATTTTAATTGATACCAACCGATTTTTGCGCCCCTATCAATGTGGCGCCCATGGCTCGAGCCCTACCTGCTATACCCTATAGGTACGCCACTGCTTGTTTGACAGTCCGAGATACATTTATAAATTATAATCTTAATTTTTTTTGTAATATTACGATTCAATGCAAGAGCCACAAAATTTATGCTGAAGAGCCGCATGCGGCTCGCGAGCCGCAGTTTGCCCACCGTTGGTCTAGGGGTATGATTCTCGCTTAGGGTGCGAGAGGTCCCGGGTTCAAATCCCGGACGAGCCCTTTTTGATCAGTGCTAGGAGATTAATGAATGCATCAAACTTTTTATCACAGCATCGTGTCGTTGTCGTATAATTTCATAGCATCACCAAGATCGATGATAAGTGGAAAAGGACACAATATAAAATACTGACATGTAAACCTCATATTGACAAGACATGAGGTGTATAGCTTCAAAATTGGGTTATATAAATTTCCAGACAACAGATCAATCCTTTGATGTTGATTCAAAGTTTTCAAATGTTATAAAAATTAAGCCATTGAATCAGTGCAAGTGTGTTTTTCACTTTGGCGTGCTACCCAGACAGCAAAATCGGTCATTTTTACATTACACTAAACTATTCTAAAGGCAAATATGAAAATGACGGATTTTGCTGTCTGGGCAGTGGTGTGGAAACGTATACAACCACTAATCTATTCTAAAGGCAACAACTTGTGAACTCATTCAAGAAACACAAATCGAAAGACTTATTTATCTTTGTAACAGCTTAAAACTTAGATACTGATACACAAAACTACAAAACAAACCATTACGCAAATCCGGAAATGCAAAGACTGCTCGTTCGGAAACTGAACTGAGCCATAAAGTAGACAAACTGGCAACATTGATTGTCGGTATGGTTAACAAAACGTTTGTGTACTGTACACACTGTGACACTGACATAGTTAACCTAACTAGCAAATCAATCCTTTTTTAACAACGTCCAAAGACGTTGCATCAATGTTAAAAAGAACGATTTTTCTAACTGCAAAGTCAGCAGGGGATGAAGTAAAATCAGGTTACCATACAATAAAGCTGCAAGCGATTTGTCGATTGCGCTTTTGCGACAATAAGTTAAGAAAATATAAAGTTGCAGTTGGCCAGGTAGCCCTTGCATTTTGGCAACCTATATTTCACTAGCGTCATTGGCAGCGTATTAGATAGAGAACATTGTCATTTTGTTTGTTGTGGAAAATTGTGAACTGAGCTAGCAACATTTCAGCAAGTGGCTGAAGTTGTTAAATGATGAAACTGAGCATGAGCAAGCCGTAACTTGGAATGCCAGAAGTTAGCAAAATGAGTTTGACAAGCGATGACCAAGCACGTCCGATGCTGGATGAAAATTTAGTTTGCTGACTTGGGCAAAAGCTGAAATGTAATTGCCGAAATGAAGCACTTGCTGAGTTGTCGCATGCCGTGTTGTCCGACTACCTACTTTTTAAAACTTGCAATGAAATGTATTGCTGAAGGTTAACAGGTCGATGAGCCTTCAACCCTTCATTGTATTAAAATAAATAATAAAAGTGAGTCTGTTGTCTGAAAAAGCAATACGTCATAAATGTTATCTTTTTTTAATCGAAATTATTTCAAACTGATCTTCAAGTTGCAGACGTCCTTTTCACATTGATTGTAATGAACATCAGCAAACGTTAAATCAATGTACAAAAGGTGAAATTTGCAAACTGGATAGAAGATGCATGTTTCAGATTTAGACTTTTAGTTTTGTTTGATATCGCATTGCTTGTAGGCTACTTGTAAAACGTCAACAAAGCAGTCAAACTACATACAACACAGTGACGTTCGGTGGCTTAAACCATTGGGAAAGCAACTTGGAAATATGTTGCAGCAAGGTAGTAGGCACGAGGGGCGTAACCGTCGGGCGAAGCCCGAAGGCGTGTTGCCGAAGGCAACACTTCCAGCGGGGGGTCTGGGGGGCCTCCCCCAGAAAATTTTGAAAAACACTTCCAATTTGGTGCGCTCTGAGAGCATTTCCAAAACAAAATCTTCGGACTTTCCCAGTCCGAGGATAAAGATTCAATCAATCGATCAAACTGGGACTAGTCTAGAATGTTGGCTGCTTTTTTAGACTGAGCACAAAAACTTATTGTCAATGTCATCTGTAAGCATTTACAACATGCATTGGACTGGTGCACCAGTAAAGAGCAAATAATTAGCCTATAAATTAAGCTAGTCCATTCTTGAAGAACACAAGTATGTTTGCTCTGAACTTGTGATGTCAGTCTATTGACCCAAAGAATTTAAAAAACACTTGTGCTGTTTCAGTACTGGTTGGTTAATGTACCCTTTGGAATTGCATGTCTTATTGTAGAATCTATGTTTTTTTTGGTAAGAGAACCAGCTTTATTTTCAGCGTACTCAGTAGCCTATAGTTACAAGCCCGAAAATCACTCATGCGTAGAGGCTGTATTCCTTTCGCCTGAAACCAAAAGCAGCCGCTATGAGATACGCATGACGTCACTGGGAAAGCAAGTTTAACCATAACACCAGATAACACATCTGATTGGCTAAGCAGCTGGTGTCGTTTTGCAAAACGATTGAGGATTGGATAAAACGAAGGCGTTTTTCAATGTAAGGTAAGCACTTTTGAAAGTTGATTTCCCTGGAGCTTCAGTGATGGTTTCTGACAAAAGCGTTTGCGTTAATTGGCATTTATAGGCAAGAAATGCGGTTTGGTGAGGACTTAGATACTCACAAGAGTTACGAGTAATTCTAGTCACGAACACAGTAATTTTCAAGTTAAAATAGATTTGATAAAAATAATAAGAAGTTAAACCTAGAATTCAGTCATTATATTTTGCATAGTTTTCGCTCAGGTAAGCACTGCTTTCCTTGCTTTCCCTCACCGATCGTCACTGATACAACATAGCATGAAGCACAGGTACACATGTATAAAACTTACAAAATTAACACGTGCAAGAGATTTCTTTCTTACCACGCGGTCGCTTATTTGCTGTTTGCGTCACGACTTGCTATCTCTGTACACAAACCATGACAAGTTTGAAGCTTTAGTTAGGCTATGTAGAATTAGAATATCAAGGGTCTCAAACACGCGGGTCGCATCATCGCATGCGGCCCGCGAGAATTTTTGGTGCGTCCCGCGATGCATTTTTAAACTTTGAAATAATTAACAATTACAGTAGGCTACACATCTTTTCTATAAATTTAGAAAGGTAAAAATTAACTCTAAAATTGATCAAAAAACCTACAAACAGGGTTGGAAGTAACGACTAGTTGTCACTATTCGATAGCGTTATTCGTTGCTTTCTGAATATCGAATGCTTATACCCATTCCTTTTAAAAATAAATATCGAATGCGCGTTATTCACTGCTTTTTTATGCAAGCAACGAAATCATTATTCGTTTTTCACTAATCGATATTTAGGAGAACTGCTGAATCATTTTTTGTTGTTCACTTACTTTGTCGTCAAAACGAATTTACGAGATTTGGTTTTCGGATTACTATCCGACCTAGTCCCCTTCCAGTTTTCGAACTTTAAAGGATTAAGGAAAATTTTTCGGCAACACAGTTCAGAAAAACCATGCCAGTGAGAGCCGTTAACAGTGTTGCAAACCTTGCAGTTTTCCCGCAAGTTTGGGATTGTTTGATTTCGAGTTTTTTTAAGTTTGCGGGTTGCTTGTTTTTGGGCTTTTTTGGTCAGTCAATTTTTAGTAATTGCTATTCGTTGCTTTTTTTAAGTATCGATAGCGGAAAGTCATTGCTTTTTTGGGCACTATCGAATAGTGAAATAGTCATTGCTTTTTGACTAACGACTTCCAACCCTGCCTACAAATGCCCATCAAACTTCACACGACTTTTCAGCACTACTGTCGTGCCATTTTATAGCGTGCGAGAAACTCGTATTGTTAGTTATTTGTTACATCATAATCACATTGCCTATTCATTTGTTGTGTCGTTACCCCAATAGCAACCTTGGTATTAGCTGAAGTCAGCTCTTCAAAAATTTAGTTTTTTCTGAGCAGTTTGAAAGTTTATTGCAAGATTTTTACTCTCCAGTCCGTCATTTCGTTCGCGTTCATTTTTGTTTATCTTTTGCGTTTTTTTTGCCTTTGTGCAGTGTTTCTCCATCTTTTTGTTCTTACTACTTTTTCTTGTGATCTAACCTTTTTGGTGTGTTCTTACTACCTTTTTTATTGCATTTTTACTATGTTATTTTGTTTATTGATTTCTTACTGTGTATTCCAACCCTCGGGTTAATTTAGAAGTGTTCATTTGGCCATCGAGCAATTTGAGTTTGAGACCCTTGCCTACTATAGAATAGATCAAGTGTGCCGAAACTGCCAAATCATTTTAAACTGTTCTAAAATGCCAAAGTTCAAGTTTGGAAGCATATTTACAGGTTTAAAAACTAAATATTTTTCCATCTCTCTTTACCAGCTGGGTTGTGTAATTTAATCGTCCGATTTCGTTTACTTTGAAAGTGATTGTGATCACGGGTGAGTTTAAGTTTGATAACATTAAGTAATAAAAATTAAGAATTGGCTGTGGTCAGTGGCTCACGTAGGTTCTTTCAAGATAATAATCACGAAACCCGAAAAATGCCCTTTCAAACATTTTTGCATATTCAAACATGAAAAAACGTTCAAGTGCCGAGCTGCTTCACAAAGTATCCCACATAATAGGAAACAATGCCTTTGACTAACGAGAGTCCACTCAGACGAAGATCAACCTCTTTAAGAATTTATGAACCAAATCGGAATGAAAAAGAAGACTTAAAAATTTTCTTTTTTAAGGGTTTTCAATTTCATATCTACTCAGCTTACACTAATATACCTAGATAAGTCGTACTGGTTGTAAACTATATTTCAGGTGGTTCGAGCGGTATTGGAGCTTCAACGGCCAAGGAGTTTGCCAAAGAAAAAGCATCACTAGTCATTACTGGAAGAAATGAAGAAAAGCTTTCCAAATCAGCAGAAGCATGCAAAAGCGCTGGAGCCAAAAATGTAAATAAAAAACGATGAGATATTAATTTTAAACCTCGTCATGTGACATGCGAAATCCGTCCGTGCGTCTATGCTATACATCCCTGTCACAGGTAACCTGTGGTACAGTACTCGATTTCGGACGTTTCTGTCCTGAAGCGCTTTGCGCTGACGCTAATTACTTTGTACGCTTACTTTGTTTGCCACAGTTGAGTTCTGTCTTGCATACTGAGCTGCAGTTGCTTTGTTCAGTTTAACCTTTAGTAGAAGTGTTGTTTGTTGAGTTTCGTGAGTTAACCTTATTGTGTTTTAGGTTATGCAACTTTTTAGTTAATTAAAACCAACTTTGTTTGTGTGACTAAATGTGTGGTACTACAATACCTATTTGCAAGTTGTTACCAAAACTTGTTGCACAAGTGTGGTAATAATTAATATCACAAGTAGCCTAGATCTACTTCATTCACACGTTTACCGTTTGGGTGTCATTCACACCAAAACCGTATCAGATTTTCGGCTTTGCATAAGTATTGAAAATACAGTACAGTACTGACTGAACGTAAACGTATACATGAACTATGAGCATGCATGTGCGCTCTACAATATACCTCTTCTGCAATATAGGCTACTGTAATATAGCCTACCAATATACCTATATCAGATTTTGTTGGCTTAGCAAAAAAAATTCGCTTGTCTGTTTAATAGAAAATCTTAAATTGACTTATGGACACCAAATAGGTGTTACAAGTACTTGCCGACCAGCGAGAGTTGCAAGACCTTGAGAAGATTATAAATAAAACTATAGAACAATTCGGACAACTTGATGTTCTTGTCAACAACGCTGGAGGAGTCTTCGCTCTTGGAGGAGTAAAAAGCGTAAGTGAATAAGTAACTTTGAATAAAACAAAGATTTCATTTGCTATCCTGCAAGACCAACTCAGTACTTCGGCTCATCAACCTCGATGTTTTGAATTGTCAATAATAAGAATACAATTTAAAAAACGTTGAATAGAGAGCAAAGTTTGTGTGATACAACAATCGCTTCATCTATGTTAGGATTTGCTTACTGGTACGGTAAGTGTATTTGTGAAAAGCGAAACAGCTGTTTCATCTGTGTGTGTCCTGAGACGGTGCGGTCCACAGTTTTGGGTTTCCTATATCATTTGGCCTTGTCATGACCTTGGTCTGGGTAGAATCTCACTGTCTTTATATCTTGGTAAACTATTGAATAAGCTGAAGATTCTATTTGAATAAGCTGAAGATGCTATTTGAATAAGCTGAAGATGCTATTTGAATAAGCGGAAGATGCTATTGCTATGGCGAAATCGATTCTTAATAAATTACACTAAGAGGTTAGCTTGTTGTGCAAATGCCAGCATTTGATGAATGCAAAATAGCAGTACCATCTTGGTAAACTACATAAGTTTCGGTCGGCTCGTTGGCTTGACGTCAGCTTTCACAGTCATGTTGCTTTTGGCTGAGAAGTCATTGCGGCTTTTAAAGAAAGGCCATACCAGCAAGTCATGGAGCTTCTGCACTACAAAGACGAGAGTTAAAACAAAAATTTTGAGACGCCTCCTCAGTATAAGGGTAAACGTCGTCGTCGTATGAGCTTCTAGGGCCGAGGGTCTATCCTTTCACCACCCCAGATTCATGATGTTCCTGGACTACACTGGAAGGCTACTAGAGAACAGCCAGTCTTTGGTTTCATCATCCAAGACGCGCAGACCTTCCGCTTTGTTAGGTGGCTCGAAGATGGTACAATCGTTGATGACCTTTGATGATGATGGACTCTGTTTCTCAGCATCACATTCACAAGAACTGGAAGATGCCATTCCTAACTGGTGTGTGGTTGAACGGAAAAACCGAACGCTCGTACGAATACGACTGAAGCGCACCCAAGCCCTGTCTAGGAAAACCAATTATACAGTACAAATAGTGTATATTCCAAGTTTGATTGCTCCAGAGTCCTTGATTAAGATTTTTATGCATAAAAACATAGTATTTGGCTAATGAGCTCTCAATGTTTAGCTCAAAGTTGCTTGGTCATCATTTCCAGGACAATAATCGCCTCACTGCAGCTATCTAGTGTTTCTTATTTCATAAAGTTTGTAACTTTTTACTAACTTTCTCATCTTCAGGCACCCATAGAAGCATTTGGGATAACCTTTGACACAGTGGTTAGAGCTCATTTTTACCTCACGAAACTTGCCATTCCCCATTTAAAAAGAACTAAAGATATTAACAATCATATTGTGGTTTATTATCGCTTCTGTATTGAAGGCTATTGATGCCGCCTTCCGTACTTGTCTATCTTGCACCATATTAACGATGTGATAACATTAGAACTTGGCCTTCGCACTGAACTGCTTACGCAATAAAGCGCGATAGATAGAATTGTCACGTTTTTGGTGTAACTTTGTTTGGAGTCGAACCCAGGAAGTCGGGTGTGTGCATCAAGTAGTTCAACTGCAGCCCAAACCCCCATAGCCGGTGAAACCACCTCACATCAACAACATGATAAAAATGATGAAGTCTTTTCATGCGTATCAAACAGCAAGGTCGAACACGATCCACGTTTGCTGCTTGGACGACTTTAGGCAAGAGGTAACCGTAGTCAGAGGATAGAGGAATACCTGGAACTCAGGGTCGTTGATAACATAATTTTGGCCTGGTACCAATCAAATTCTATAGCCCCTATTCAAGACATTTCTAAGAAAAATGCACTACAGTATATTTAAAGTATACTCGGTAGTTTCGCCGTTTTCAGCCCCCTTGAAAAGGTTATATAGCTCTAAAATCACCCTGGACAGTGTCCAAAAGTACCTCTTGGACTCCCATGTTAACGCTACTGCTGGAACTCCACTATTGATTGGCTGTCGAGCTTCTGGATACGAGCGAAGTGTAATGCACGATCTCCACAAACCTAATGTTTAGTTAAGGAAAAGATTTCACAATCTAATGGAATAGAGCCCAAAAAGTAGATAGGTTTTTCAAAAAATGTTTCGAAAAGTAAATTGTTTTCATCTTCAGTACGAGTTTGTGCTCTTTATTTTTTTATTAGATTGACCACTGACCAGTCGTTCCAACCAATTTGCTCCAAACTTCTGACAACTTGCAACCTTTCGTGCAGGCTGTGTCATCAACGTATCAAGCATGTGTACTGGGATCTATGCTGCTGATATACTTCCTGCAATGGCAAAGTCAAGCATTGATTATTTTACCAAGAGTGCTGGATTGGGTAAGACACACAGACATCAAAGTAGCAGTAACTCTTTGGTCTTTTTGTCGCTTGTGTTCCTTTGAATATATATTGTAAGTACAAGTGTCAATTGTTCTGCCTTTTGCCACTCTCAAACATTCTTAGTAGGTTGCAATGATATTTAAAAACAAACAAAAAATCTAAGTTGCTTCTCGCTGTTTTGGTAGTTGGTACTTTTTGCATTTGTTGAATGGACAAGATCTGTTTGAGCTAATGTCTTGCTGGTCTTGGATCAATCTCTAACATGTCGATATCTTATGACAGAACTAGCCAAAAAAAGGATTCGAGTAAACGCTGTGAAGTAAGTTTTTGCAGAAAAAACTATTTTTGTTGTAAATCCTGCTGTGCTTGTAGTTTGGTGAGATTTGATTTGATTTAATTTACAAAGAAATTTGTGATTGGTGAATCCGCTACTGACGTCATCACCAAATCAACTTTCGATACCCAAAGCTAATCACATAGAGCTGTTTGATGATGTCGAAACAGTGTTTCCAGTCTTATGTACAATGTTATGATAAAGATTTAGATTGTACCAAGTTGTGTTACCATCTTGGTAACTGCAGTTAGCCCTGTTAGCTCGGTGGTTAAGTGCCCGACTGTAGAAGTGTGCGCTTGAGCAACGCATTCAAGACAACTTTCCATTCAATGGCACCTAGTGGATGGAATAGCTTACGGACATTCGGACAACAACAATCAGAAACTTCACTTTCTCAATCTCAGTGACCGGGCCTGCATCAGTGGTTCAAAGCCTCCATTAGTATGCTAAACTGTGAAGATTGGTTGGTTGGTTTTGAATCTTTATCCTCAGACTGACAAAGCCTTGATTGGGTATTCCTGGTAGTTTCGCATACTTGTAGAGGCTTTTGACGCAGGGCCGGTTACCGAGATTGGCAGAGCGAAGTTTTCGGATTGTTGAAGTGTTGTTGCCAGGGAATTATTCCATCCATTAGATGCCGCTGAATGTAGAGCAGTCCTGAAATGAGTTGCTCAAGCGCACACCCCGAGAGTCGAACTGTGCCGCGTGATCTTGAGCAGGGCGCGTAACCACTGAGCTAACGGGATTAAACTCTGCAAGAAGCTTTTTCAGTCTGAAGATAAAAATAAAATCAATCACTCTTCCCTACATCCACACTCATGAAAATGTTCTGCCCAGTATCTGCACACTCTTTTAAATGTTTAGAATAGATCATTTGACTAGAAGCCAACATTTAGACCGGCAACTACACGCTAAAATTTCGATAGTAAAAAAGCATTCATTTATATTTGTTTCAGTCCGGGGTACGTGCTGACCGACGTTTTCCAAAAAGGTGGAATGACCGAAGACGAAAGAGATAAGTTCTTTAAGAAAATGGGAGAAGGGCATCCGTTAGGTGGCGTCAATGTTAGCTTGGAAGAATTTGCTAACACCATTTTGTACCTAGCTTCTGATAAAGCTTCAGCCATCACTGGTACCTGCTTGTTTGTCGATAGGGGGCGCTTATTAACTGGAAAGTAAAACGCGAAAGTTGACAAAAGATTTCAAAGGCCACATGAAACGTGCGAGCTTTTAAAATTACGTTGATGCGTTTAAACGGTAGACCACTAACAGTGTGTTACTGTATGATGTTTTCAAATTGTTTCATTTTCACACTTGTGCAAAATTACATTGCCAGAGTTGTTTTGTGGTCATTCAATACTTCAATTCGAATGAAGCTAAATAAAACTATGACACCCAGCAAGTCACAGTTAGGACAAGACGCCACATCAGACACGCATGAGATTGTATGGCCAATGAAAGCAAGAACATCTTTGAACTTTCTGTAACTCATTGACAGTTTTTGTACATGACAAAAAGTTTTACTTATGGGAAAAAAAACTTCCACTTGTTTCAAAATAACCACAGAGTCAGTGAGAGAAGAACACAAGCAACTTCAAATATCACGCAGTTCCAACCTCATTCAAAAAGTTAATTTAATTAATTTGAAAGTAAAATTGTAAGATGTTCTAGTTTCAATAAACACTGATATTTTTCTGATATTTTCATTATTAATAAAGAGTTGCATTTTGGATAAGTTTAACTTACAAATAATATTACTCTAGTGACGTTTCTACACACCTGTAGCCTAATCATATTATCGCAAAAAGGATTTCTTTCACAACAGACATTAGATTAGAATTTTTACTATAATGTGAACTAAACTGTGTTGCAAAGTTAAAAACGTAAGAGGGAAGCGAAGAGTCCGGACTGCGGAAAATTCTAAAAACTCCTCCTGTGTTCTGTTGGTCATGTGATCATAATTGTGATCTTGTTGAGTTCAAAAAATGAAGGCGGGAACATTTCAGGTTCACCTCGAATAATTCTTTTTTAATTTTATAGCTTTTAGCCACAGTAGGCCTATAGCAGTGATTCTCAAATTTTTTTTCTTGCGACGCCTTTGCAAAAGTTTGCTGGACTTCCGGCGCACTTAGTCGTAAAAATTTAAGAAATTTTATTTAGTTCTTCGTGTCTCCAGCCTTCATTTATCTCGCAGTGATGTCAAGTAGAAATGTGCAGTGTGATTGAACAGTTTATTAATAATGAGTTTCAAAATATTCAGTTATTTTCTGCTTGCTACTTTTTCCTACAGTGATTTTTGCAATGCAATGAACACGAATCTTTACCCCACCTTCTATTCTTTATGTAGCACTCAACGGCACCGAGTGGATGAAATAATTCACAGACAACAACACTGCACTATCGCAAACCACACTCGGTGACCCGATCTGCATCAGTAGTCCAAAGCCTCTACAAGTACGCGAAACTGCCAGGATTAAGCTCTCGAGCAAGCTCTCTCAATCCGAGGATAACGACTTCCATGATCAATCAATTTCGAAAACCGCCCGAAGTTTCTACACCTTCCCCTTATTTGTTAAATAAACATCAAATTAACCAAGCAATTTCCTGCTCAGTAGCCGAGTGGTTTCGTCTTCGGCTCTGGTAGATCTTAGATCGATTCCAGGTCAGGTCAACACAGAAAACTTTAAAAACGGTATCGATTGTGTTCTTTCTTGCATAACGCAGTGAGATTAAGTCGGCAATAATGTGGTGACATCGTAAGCCTGATTTAAAATTAAAGATGATCCCTGTCACTAAAAGATCTTAGCTGTTGTACAGTAGAGCGACAATAAATAAAAACCATAACATTATTATTATTAACCAACCAATGATTATGAATCGTTGTGACTGTGACTGATTTTTTTGAAATGCTAACGAGGAGCTGGAAGGATTATAGGCTATGCCCGCAGATTGTTTGGTGTGTAGGTAGACGGATATCCTTTGCAGGTAGGTGGAAAGAGCGGCAAAGTGTCTAAATGTAGAGAAATGTTGTTACATTCAGTTCATGGTGAAAACGTGTGAAGACATAGCCTAAGTGATTAGATGTAAGGTAGAAAAGAAATTTATTGTTGGTGTCATGTTGGTGTATAAAGTGTTTAAATTAATTTGTTCAGGGCTTTAATAGTTTGTGACGTAGAACTGCAAGACGTAGTTTTGATAGTTTGCTTGTAAAAAAGTTAAAAACGAATCTTGTTCAGTTTTTTTTTTGTAAGTAGGCCTATAGGCTACTTTAGCATAACCTTAAGAATCGACATTACAGCATGACTTAATATGCAGAAACAAACTTTTAAAAGCCAAACTATGGTCATCAAAGTAATTGTTGTCTGTTTGATAGCATCCTTTGTTGAAATGGTTTGCACTGAGCAATCTCAGCAATGTCAACATCTCACACTTTGTGGCAATGGTGCCACTGGCCCAACAAATGGTGAAAAGGGAGATATCGGAGCTCCTGGAAAGGCTGGTGCTCCTGGAAGTAAAGGATCGAATGGAAGTGAAGGAGATGTTGGTGCAAAAGGAGAGAAGGGAGAAGCTTGTGCGCTTGGTGGTTTTGAAGAGGAGATGCGAAAAGAACTCGCAGGTAACCTGTAAGAGCTTACAGATGACAGTTTGGATGAAATGTTACCCGTTACAATTTCACAAAGGGCTATTGTTATTTGCATTTATTTATGCTAAGCTGTTGTTTTGAAAAAACAACGTTTTCATTGCTAATCTTGTGAGTATTGATTTTGAACGGTTGATTGGCAGTCGGTAAGCTATTGAGAATAGGCCAAATAGGTAGAAAAAAGGCCAAAAATAAGCCAAACTCAAACAAGATAAAATAAGCATTGTAAGTCGTGTCTCAATGTGCCAGAACCCGAGCTTGGATTTGTTCTTGTTGAATATCAGCATTTAGAAGCAGAGATGCCAGACTATGAAAAGGTCTTAAAGCCAAAATAATACAAATGGTTTGGTTTTTGGTTTTGAATCTTTATCCTCGGACTGACAAAGCTTTGATAGGTTATTCCTGGTAGTTTCGCATACTTGTAGAGGCTTTTGACGCAGGGTCGGTTACCGAGATTGACAGAGTTAAATTTCCGATTGTTGAAGTGTTGTTGCTGGGGAATTATTCCATCTATTAGGTACCGCTGAATGGAGAGCAGTCCTTAGAATGCGTTGCTCAAGCGCACACCCCAAGAGTCGAATCAGCGCCGCTTGATCTTGAAGCTTCTTCGTTCATGAAGTCACGCTAACCAACTGAGCTATCGGGGCGAACTTAAAAAAAGCCAAACAAGGAAAATATTAGATAAAAAAGGCCAAATGGATATTTACCTGTTTCTATCAAAATACTGTCTATAATATTCATATTTCTTGATATTTTTATGACTTGTAGCGGATTTTGATAAATTGTAGCAACATTATTTCTGAAAGTAGCCCGAAAAATAACAAGTATAAAAGATCTGAAGCGGATTAGTTTAAATCCGCTACAATGGTGAGATCTGGAACCACTGGCGGACTTAGAGGTGAGCGCAGTCTGACTCGGCGCCAGCGTCACATTACGAGTATTATTACATGGCATCTTTTCACATATAAACTAGGTGGGCAATTGCCCACCTATTTGCTTGCCCCCCTAGCCTTTTCTTTGCCCCCCTAGTTTGAAACTAGGTGGGCAATTTTTAAGACTTAATTTTTGTTTAAATTAGATCCAAGTTAAAGAATGGACAGCTAATCAGTGGTTCTCAACCTTTTTTTGGCTGTTACCCTAATTTCCACCCTGAAGTGAGCCAATTACCCTCAAGATCAATTTTCAAAAACAAAAGTGTTTATTGCTAGGCCTATGTATTTCAAAGGGCTAACTATGGCAATCAAAATGCAATACTATGCTGAATACAAGATGACAATGCGCGGTAAACATTCAATGCGAAGGTTGGACCTGGACTTCAGCCGCCAGCTTTGTGATCTTGGCTTTGTGGTACTGATCCCGATTCTTGTGTCGCTTTCAACATCCAGGCGATTGCGCTTCTTTGACTTCATTCCCAAGACAGTTGAAAACCTGTTTTCACAGCGATACGTTGTTGAAAAAGATGTCAGGATATTTAATGCAGTGTCGCTAGCAGTGGCGAGTGGTTAGCGCGTTGGGTTCGCAGTCGAGAGCCTGCATGTTCGACTCCAGCCACCCGCACTTGCTGTTGTTTCTCTGGGCAAGAAACTTTACGATAATTGCCTCTACCCAGTGATCGATTTCGAGTAATGGGTAGTACCAAATTTAAGTCATAAGTAGAGTAGACAACCGGAAACAGACATTGCCGTCGGCTGCAGCGTGGGTCAGGTGTACGTCGGAAGGCGTACTCCGATGCATAGCGCTCAAGTCCGCTTTCCCGCAATGCAGGATAAAGATATGAAAAAAAGCAAACGCTAATGTTGGTGCGTCCTGGAGTCTGCCAAATCAGAAGGGTTCCAATCCAAAAATCAAGTTTCAACGCTTCGTTCATTCGGAGAGTGATAAATTGGGCTCAGCGCAACATTGGAGACTAGCCGTGTCCAAATTCGGAAAAGTAGTTGGCCAATGCCCATCTTCTTGGCTTGCTGGCCTAAGTGGTCAGCTATGTCCTCCTTCAACGCCGCTGTCAACTCAAGTCCATTGCCTTCGAAGTACATGTCAAGCGTCTGAAACTGCACTACTGTGTCTCTTCCAACTCGCTTGTTCCAAAATTTAACCTTCGCGATAAAGGCAGCAACGGCTACTTTGGTGTCGATCACAGTTACATTCTTGCCTTGAATTAAAAGATTATCTTTGTTCAATTCACCAAAGATATCAGCCAGGTAGCACAGCTGGGAAGTCCACTGTTGGTTAGGGAAATATTCAGCCAAGTCGGACTTCTTTTCTACCAGAAAAGCATGGACAGCCTTACGAAGTTCGACCAGGCGGGTTATCACTTTGCAACGAGACAGCCATTGTACTTCTGTGTGATCCAGTAATGCTTCGTATCTTTCTCCCATCTTCTTGCATAGTTCCTTGAAAATACGGCTGTTCAATTCCTTCACTTTTATAAAGTTCACAACCTTCACTTGCTTCACTGATTCCAAATCGGGTCTCGTTACCCTCCAAAAATAGGCAAATTACCCTCCGGGGGTAATTTACCCCCAGGTTGGGAACCACTGAGCTAAATGGAAAGCTTTAGCATACATTTAGAACTTATGAGCCTACTTTTGACTTTACTTATAATATCTTTAATGTTCCATTCAGGCCCGTAGCCAGCCGGGGGCCAGGGAGGGCCTCGCCCCCCCTGAAAAAATTTTGCCTCCCCTGGCAAAATCTAAACATTCTCGAGCAACAGCTACAATTATAATGATTTTGCCCATCTTTCCCGTTGCAGAGCTCCAACCTAGGCCCAATTAACTACAGTTGTTTTGTTTAGTTAACAACTAAGATGATTAAACAATTTCACAAACACAAGGATTTCTAAAGCTTTTTTTCTAACTGGGGAAATGTGTTGAGTTGTGCACACCAGAAGGCATCCAACTGCATTGGATCAAACTTCATTTTGCTTTTACTACTAACTTTCATTTCAATAAGATAGTCTTTCATTTGGTCATTATCATCCATAGAATGTAGGCTGAAAATAAATGGGTCTTGCATCCATCCCTGAGAAGTAGAAACCTCTCCAGTATATAGACATATACAAAAGTGAATTGTTACGCATTCTTCACACATGTGCCTAAATAGCGTATAATTTCACAGTGCACGTCGTAGGCCTACCCCCTGCTTTGATGCTTCGTACCCCCAACGGGTACACGTACCCCTGGTTAAGAACCACTGCACTAGACGCGGAGCATGTTACAACCAAGACAGGCAAACTTGGTGCTTATGGCCTTTGAACATTCTGTATCGAAATCTATCGATTTAGACTTGTTTGTGAGACGGTTTGCATCCAAACATCCGCGACTGCAATTGCAATAGACTAGCTCACGGGTGTATAGGCGGAATGTAATCATATATATCAAAATCCTCGGCACTAGCTTGTTCGAGCCAGTTAAAGTTTTTGCTCATAACAAGGGGGAAGGGAAGGTAATTTGATACGGAAGGTAATTTGGTACACCCCCCCTACAGAAATGTACAAAAAATATTAGTCAAAAATATTGTTATTAGGTGGAAGATCTGTGAAAATAACGCCTACAAAAATTGCACCATGCAGCTAACTCGTGCTTTTGTGGCATAAAATTGTAAAAGTGTGTTTTTCGAATATTTTCGTAAATTTTTTAACTCATGATTATTTCCGTCTGGAAAATTAAAGAAAAGTTCCTGAAAGATGAAACCAAACTCATTTGACAGTTCATTGATAAGGCTTCAAGGGCATGTCACGTTTTTTCTGCAATGTGCATCCAAGCATACAAAAATCAGAATTTTATAACTTTTTTTGAAAAAGGTAAATTGATACATGTGGAGAAGGTAAATTGATACAGCATATTAAATTCTTTTTTGTGACAGTAATAAATGTTGTCATTGATCTAGTTGATTTAAATAAGTTGTTCTTTATTAACTAGACCTGCTACTTTGGGAAACAACTAGCCTATTATATAGGGTTTTGTAGGCCTACACGCTATCTGCTGTCAAAAAATGAGAACAGCGCATAGCACCCCCCTTGAATAAGAACTCCAGCCAATCATCCTTCCCATGTCCATACTGCAGCAGAAGCTTTGCCCAGTGCTTTGCCGTACACAACTATACATGAGCCTCAACAGTCATCTTTGCACCCAAGCACGCCAACCACATATTAAATTTTCATTTATTGCTTTGCTGTCAAAGGGGATTTCTGTGTTAGTTTTACTGCATCAAATTACCTTCCGGGTGTATCAATTTACCTTGCGTGGAAGGTAAATTGATACATTTGAGTGACGTTTTTAAAATTTTAATTAAAAAAAAAAAAGTAACAAAAATATAAAAGTGAAAATGTTTTTAAAAAGTGTGCAAGGGATCAGACTTTCATTTCAGCTTAAAACCAATCGTTTGTGTCACGTAATTTTCAGTTAACAGGCAAAAATGTTAAAAGTGTATCAAATTACCTTCCCTTCCCCTACCGCTATTTATAACTTACAACAAGTCAACAATTGCTATGTTATGTTGGTCATTGTAATGCGGTTGCCGTGATTTAACTAGCGGATAAAATAAGAGACCAGTGTTGGTCTTAACACTAATCTGATATATTGCAACTTTTGTGGATACGGGTATTTAAGAGTTTAAAATGCCAAAATTATTTAAATTTTTTCGGCCCCCCCTGACAAAAAGTTGCCCCCCCCCCTTGCTCTGCGGTCTGGCTACGGCCCTGCATGGTTCTATTCAAGCAGATTAATTATCAATTTGTGTTGTGAGTAGGCTACCTCAAATTTTGTGTGAGATTCTAAATGTCTGAATTACCAAAGTTTGTTTTCTGGTTTTCAGCAAAATAAAATACCAGCTCTTTAGAATCACCTAATTCTGCAAAGATTCAACTCATTCTAATATCTTAGCAGTTGTGTTTCACATAGGCTATTATCATAGTTGCAGTGCTGTATTCGAGGGTATACGGCGGTATACGCAGTATACTCTCTGCTTTTTCGAGCAACTACAGTCTCTGGTTTTCCAAAAAGAGTGCCTATGCTACCCTTGCTGATTCTTGACAACTACTACAGAATTCTAAAATGGTGCCAATTAACGCGAATCAATTCATTCAGAGCATTGTTAGCAGAATGCAAATGAGACTTTGCGCTAATGCCGACACTGACAATGGTCAGCTACTGGTTGATATTGCTAACTTGCAACCTGAAAAAATGATAGAAGGAAATTTACGTCATGGAGAAGCAGAGGAGAGAAGAATTTGTAGACGCTTTGACATTTCTGACAGTAAACCCTGTGCTTTTTTTACGAATACAGCACTGCATAGTTGTTTCTTTTTACTTTAGCACAAGAGACCTCTGCAACTAAATGTTGCTAGATTAAATTTTATTACATTATTATTTACAAAATATTGTGGGCGGGGATAAATAAAGGAATTAATTATAGCCAGTGGTGGATTTCCAGAAGATTAGCTTCCGGAGCGCTAGTTTTTTACTTTCCAAATGCGCTAGATGCCGTAGAAAAAATTCAGAAATATGTCTTTATAAGACTTTGAACCAACACACTTGATGTACGGTAGCCTACCTAAAACGTTGCTAAAGTAAGTATCATGGTCTATAGATGGTACAGCGTTGTTCAATGCAAATATTCATATTTTAGTGAAACAATAATACAAAAAAAATACAAGTTATAGCCTAGAAAAAAGAAAGAAAAAAATTTGTTTTTAGTTTTTTCCACTTTTGATTTTTCAAGTTATAGCCTACAATTTTTAAGACACTTTTCGTATTCAAAATCATAAAACCTCTGGCCTCTGGCGACTTCGTGTCTCAATTGCCGGATTACGTCCATGGCGTAATCAGGATCCAATAACATACTTCGCTGGTTAAAAATTTCTCAGTGGAAGACGGATCATTCGTATAAAGAGTAAACTTGAAACAGTTACAGTGTGTAGAGAAGCACGGTCAGATGTCAGTATGAGGTTCATTTGTAAAAATCCGCGCTCACATTCGCTCGATGAAATTGGAAGGGATTATAGTGACGTTATCAAATTTTGAAGACTCTGGGATCTTCTTTTCGTAGTTATATATTCACGAAGTCCTCTCACAGCAGCTTCGCGTTCATCTAAGCGCAATCTCTTTGCCACTTCAATGATTTCGTTTTCTCCGTGTGTCATTATACTGTGTCCTCTGACCAAGTAGTTGAATCAAGTATTTTTCAGCTGTTAATAAATGACAGGTCTGTTGAATTCAACAAGCGATCTTGGATGGAATTTCCTAAGTGATTATACACCCTTCTCTGTTGGGTGGAAAATACCACCCTTTGGTAAGGTGGAAATGACCATCTTTCCGAATAGGCTATGGGGTGGGAATGAAAAAGTAGAAGTGGAATTTTTAGACCACCCCTAGAAGTGGTTAAAACTACACTTTTTGATTTACAGTGTAGAAGAGGCGGGGATTGATTAGCGGGCTATTTCTGCAATTGTTTACATGTAATTCTACACCTTTGAACTCTAAGTTTTCTTCAGCATCCTTAGCAATGCCATAATGTCGTCCGGGTTCGTTCCTTCGTGTTTCAAATAATTTTGCAAGATTATTAATTTTGTTATCTGCATCTTAAATAGTAGCCTACATGCTCTGTTTTACAGTTCAAGGCTTAGGCTATTTCGGATAATTTTTGCGAGTATTCGTACATCAAAGCCAAGTCCAACAAGAAATCCGTATATGTTATCTTCGACAAGAGTCCTTGATATTTTGCACGTTCCCAAGAATCTCTTGTGTCGCTAATAGCCCCCTTTTTAAACATTCGACAAGTGCTGAGAAATCATTCCAGACGGCACTAACTGTGCGGAAACTCGAGGCTACCCAAGTACCCAACGTGTGTCTAGTAGGCCTACCCTTCCGATTTTCAACAACTGCACTTCAACAGCCGCTGCACATTCACCCAATTCCCTGCTATGGTTAGAAGCGTGATAAAGGCTATAGCGTTTGTCCATAAAAGATCGAAATCGATTCAAATTACTGACTGATTTTACAGCATGACGAACCGATAGTTCCAATCTATGGTTGCACAACCTACCACACCACAATGTCTGAAAATTAATCACGAAGCCATTTTGCTACACCATTTTTGCGACCTATCATCACAGCCGCGCCATCACATACAACACAAATCAAACAAGAAGATAAAAATGTTGTAGACATGCGATTTGATCTTAGGCAGCTCTTCAAAGAATCATAGATGCCATTCGCCGTAAGAATAGCGAGCTCAACAAGACAAATACATTCACAGGTTCGCTTTCGTCAAGACTGGTACCAAGATATATTATCAGAGTGAATACCCGATTTAACGTGTTCGACTCATCAAGAATTATGGATATACTTTTACTGAACAGGGCAAAGCATAATAAGAGTATAAAATATTTGAGCTTCCGGAACGCCGTTCCGGAGAAGTCAATTTTTTGATCGAGCTTCCGGAGCGGCGCTCCGGACCGCTCCGGCTGAAATCCAGCCCTGATTATAGCCTATGGGTCTCAAAAGTTTAGTCTAGTTATAATATGCCTTTTCACCCACAATTTGCCTGAGAAATCTACGTTTTTAAGCTTAGCCTACATGTTTTAGGCCTACGCTCGGGAAAAAATGCCCTTTTTCCCTTCATTTACGCGCGAAAAGTGCCCTTTTTAACATAACTCTCGCGCTAAAAGTGCCCCTTTTTGAAAATTTGCCCTCCTAGTCCCAATTTGTGAAAAGATGTTATATGAGTATTAAATAAGTCTAGAACATGTCTTGAACAATGGTGAATATGGTTTTCATCTGGTAAGGTTACAATATATGAGAAATATTGATTATTATGCATTTTAAAGAATAAATTTAAAAAAGGCCAAATCTAGAAAAAAGCCAAATGTATAATTTCTAAGGCCAACATACTTTAAAAAAGGCCAAATTCGAGAAATTTGGCCTTAAAAAGGCCAATCTGGCAACCCTTCTGCGAACACTCATGTTCACTGCGGCCTGCGGGAAGGATCTGATAAAAGTCCAGACTGACATTATTACATAATAGATCAGACAACTTCAAACGAAATTTATTTTACATTTATTGGTATTTTGAAAAAAAAATGAAACTGACAACATCAAACAAATCTACTTTGTGTTTTGTATACGTTGTTTATGATTCGGCCAAAAAATACTTATTTTATTACTGCGCATTTTGCAGTTTATCACTGCACAACTTTGATTTATCATTGCACAAAATGGTTATCACTGCGCCTTAGAATTAGGTATGATCGATAATGAATATAAAGCTGTACTCCTCGCTGCTTAATTACAACACACTACAAGCGCTTGATTTTGTCGTTATGATTTGCATAATAATAATAAAAACCTTTTTATTTTCCCGTTTTCCACAACTTCTCCTTCCGTTACACAACCGATAACGCAGACAAGTCAATATTTTCTAAACCGTCCGGATATAGGCTACAACATGTTATTTTTCTTTTCATGTTTTTAATACACTTTAGATTTATCTTGCAGAGATTAGAACACTTATTGGTCCACCAAGGTCATGCTTGTCGTCGTCTGTGTATGGCAGACAAATGTTGCAATCAGGAGAAGAGGTTTTCTGCGAAGGGGGATGGCGGGTGAGTCATTGTGCTTAGGCTTAAGGATAAGAACGTGAAGTTAAGAAGTAACTTTTTCTTCCGTTTTCAGCTAGATATGTCATGAAAAGTGTTTAAGTTTTTCCAAGTGTTTATAATAATCAATAGTTCTTTTACTTTGTTAAATAACAATCATTCTACTTTGCCTACATTTTATGCCGTGAGCTTACATCTGGTCAACAAAGATTTAGGTTGAGCTGACGGAAAGAACAAAGCCGATTTTGTGTCTACGTTTAAGCACGCCATTAATTGTCATACCAAAGACACAGCCACATGTACTTGAATGGTCACTAAGTTAGCTACCAACTATGGCATGCCATTAGGCGTCTTTTCCAGACACAGTTGCGTAGGGGACGGTCGGGACCTGCGAGCCACTTTTTTCTTTTAGATGCATATCTTCTACGTTTCTCAATATTTTTCTCTAAAAATTGGTTTTGCAATGCCTTGTAGTGCTACCTACTCTACAGCAAAAGCACAAGTTATTATTTCAGCAAATGTTTAATTTACGCTCAAAAACATAAACACGCGCCAAGCGTCTTGTCGCACCCCACATGTAGGGAGCGATAAGACACGTGTCGGGAGCGATAAGCCACAATTGCGATAAGCCAAAAAATGTAGTATTTTAGCTAGGAAATCACTTCACCATTTCAAAAATACAATTCTAAAACACAGTTGTATTATTTATGTGTCAAATCAATCTTCAAGCCAGCTTCCAAGCTTTAAATTTTGAATTAAGCGATGGAGAATTTTCAAATGATTCCTTGGGATGAGTTGTCAGAATTTTCATGTGAAATAGCATAATTAATAGTTGCAAACGAAACAAAAGTCAGAATTGTGATATATTCTAATGGAAAGGTGTGAACAGCAAAAAAATTATGTCATATGACACTTTAACATCTGCTATCACAGGCACTTGTCATGGCTTGCAGGTCCCAACACAAGGTGACTCAAGGCTCCCTACCTGATGTTTCAGAAATGAAACAACAGCTGAAAAAAAACTAACATTGCTATCTAAAAATCTTTCAGCTTAATCTCATCATAAATACATGACCTACTATTACAAAAAAGTTCATGAACATTTCTTGCATAACAAATGAGTTATTTTAAAACACATTCAGTCAAAAAAATTTACTTTTTTAACACAAAACTTATAAATCCTCATTGCACCTTCATTTTTAGTACAATTTTGACCAAAGCATTGTGGGAAAGTTATCCAAGCATAAAAATATAATGACGTCAAAAAATGCAAAAAGAATACTTTATATTAAAAAAAAGGGGGGTGGATTATGGCTCCCACCATGATCATGGGTCCCGACCTTCCCCTACTCTAGAACGGTTTCGAACCGATGTCCTTCGAACGTCGTGCAAGCACGTTCAAAATTTGGTTACACAGTTTATGAAGTAAGTTTGTGAGGTTTCTTTTATCGTTTCTAGCACAACTGGAGTTGCAACATTCATCTGATGATAAACACCCAGACTATTTAGTATTCAGGTTTATTTTACTTGATAAGGCCAAAAACTGAAGAAATTGAAAGATAAAAGTTTGTCAAGATTGATTGTTTATTCAAATTAAATGGGTATCGAAAAAAACGTTAAGACTTTAAACTCTCTCAATTGTTTTTAATCTCCATTTTCTTCTTCGTTTAAAATCTATTTTCAAAGCAGACTAATACTATTGAACGCGATCTTATTATATTTGCAGGTCTTTCAAAGACGATTTGATGGAAGTGTTAGTTTTGATCAAGGATGGATATCGTACAGGAATGGGTTTGGAGATTTGAATGACGAATTCTGGCTTGGTATAGGCTACGAGTTAGATTAATGTCTTCTTATTTTTACATGTGATTTAGTTGGAAACTCAAAATGAAAAAAACATTAATTGAAAAACGAAACTAAAATATCTCCAATATAGGAAAACACTAATCAGGAGATCTGGTCGTTGGTTTGTTGGTTTTGAATCTTCATCCTCAGACTGACAAAGCCTTGATAGGTTATTCCTGGTAGTTTCGCATACTTGTAGAGGATTTTGACGCAGGGCCAGTTATCGAGATTGACAGTAAAGTCTTCCGATTTTAGAGGTGTTGTTGCCGAGGAATTATTCCATTCACTAGGTGCCGCTGAATGGAGAGTAGTCCTGAAATGCGTTGTTCAAGCGCAAACCCAAGAGTCGAACCAGCGCCGCGTGATCTTGAGCCGGACGCGTAACCACTGAGCCAACGGGGCGGACTTAAACTTAAAGAAAGTAGCCTAAGTTTTCTAAAGTTTTAGTTGCTTGTTCTTACTTACTGCTTTACACAGGTCTCAGTAAAATCCATTCTCTAACTCAGAATGGCGCATGCAAATTGCGCATAGACTTATGGGATTTTAATGGAGAACACGCCTTTGCTGAATACAGGTTAAATTTTAACTATAGATTCTTGATTCTAAGAGCAAAAGTTTGATAAATTATGCAATTTATTGTTGAGCGCACAGTAGCCTAAGACTTCTTGCATTTTTCAGTTTGTGCATCAGTTAGGTTATAACGCAAGTTTGGAAAGAATTTAACTCAAAACCACATAAAATCCCATTCGAGCCATAACTATATGTAGAGTTATGGAATGACTTGTTAGATCATTTGCAAACTATTGCTAAAATAGTAACTTAATAAACTTTCTAAAATCATCTTTTCTTCTTTATCACTGCCTCTTTAAGAAAGGTTGCCGATCAGGATGAGTTATATCCAGGACCGTGTGAGCACCATCTTGGGCTCCCCCAGAAATCCACTAGTAGGCCCCTATGTTTAGTGATTGCTCTTAAAAATTGGACCATAAAGCGTTTAGGGTCGCAAACTCTTTCAATACAAGGAAAAAATTTACATTCATCATTTTAGCAAATAGTAAACAACTCTTAAGATTTTCTAGAAAAAATATTTAATATGCTATGCGGGCAATGCATTAGCCGATCTAGAAAAAATTGGGAAAATACTAGAGTTTTAACAAAGCAAAATTTATAACATAAATAAATAATGCAAAACTTAATGTCCAAAAAAGTGAAAGGGGGTGTGGGCGTGGGGGGTTTGCTCCCCAAAGTTTTTGTCAAATGTAATTTTGTTTTGGTCATTTTTAGGCATTTTTATAACTAATAATGTTTTTTTTATCAAGATGCACACTTTGTATGTAATCAAATTCATCAAATTAAAATTGCATTGGGATGGAAGGTTTGGTTTAAAATTTAAGTTAGCCTCCCATTTCAAAAAAAAAACTTCATTCACAACCACAGAAGGATTTCAATAATTTGTTTCTTGAAAGTTTTTATAGCTTTGAAAGTGGTTTAGCCTTTCAGCAAACTAGAACTTCGAAAATTTATCTGAAGTGTCCCCACCTTCGCCGATAGCATTTTCTCTTCATAAGCTATCTGGATTAACACTGGATTTTATCAATTCACTTTTTTAATTAATTAGGCCATTCGAGTGAACAGTGTTTAGTTTGGAATATTCCACCATGTTGTTGTTATTTTTGGGACACAAAAATTTTCGTTCCCTTAATCTCCAACTATGCTCAATATCGCCGATGTGAACAAAATGTGGTTGAGCGAGCAAAGCGATCGAGAAAATTTTTGAAAAATGGATAAAAAATATAAAAAATAGGCTACATAGCCTATTGTTAAAAGACTACATGTAAAATTACAAGCCAAACAACGCTTCACGTACTGCCAGGGCCGGATTTAGCTGATGGGGGTCGTGGGGCACTTTTAGATCGGGGAACCCCCGCGCAAAAAACTTTTCAAGCCTAGGGCGCGAAAAACCACCTCTACGTCTACAGTAGCATTAATCCATCTGCCCCCCCCTAAATCCGGGCCTGCGTACTGCATGATTAAAGCTATTAAGTATCGAGCTTTTGTACGTAGTAATTTTTTTTTTTTAACACTTACAAAACATCTAGCAGATTAAAATGAGTGAGTATTCAGCCATGCCCCCTCCCCCGGCCGCGACATTTTTTTCCCACGAGATTTCTGTCTCATTAATTCTAGTCACTCTAAAAGTAAGATTTTCCGAAAGTGTTTTGAGAGATTGGTTGATTCAGATTGCAAAATAACTATTTGCCAATGAAATTCTGCAATGATAATAAAATATAAGCTTTCCCCAACCCTACTTTTTTTGAAAAGCTCTTGTGCACCGCAAAAATTAATTTAAAGAAAAAAAAGTTTGTCTTCGACGGGCGTCGAACCCTCGTTCTCACGATCACTAGGCAGAGGATGAAACCACTGAACCAACCATGCCAACGAGAAAATGTTGCAATCACACGGTTTTAATACAAACTTTTACCAAAATATGTAAATGAGACAGAAATCTCGTGGGAAAAAAAATTTCACCCCCCGGCCGGGAGGTATGGGGTCAGTTAACACGGCCCTGGTTATATCATTATTTACAAGTCAGTAAAAATGAGAGATTTAATGAAAAAGACTGATTTTAGAAAATGCACGCTATGCCTTCATACTTGAAATAAAATAAGATTTTATCTGACATTCATCTTAGGAAACTGTTTAAACATTATTTTTTCTTACATTTATTTTGGCGGGAAACTGTTCATTTTTAATCTGTGATTTCTCAAAGTAAACTTGAATTTATGAACTTTTATTGCAAGCTAATATAGCTTGATTAGGTTACAGATACTATACATTTCAGTTCCTTTTTGGTGTCGGGCGAAATCGACTTCTACAGACTTCATGCCACTGGTTACAGTGGCACAGCAGGAGATGGACTGGGTAGAGGACCTAATGGAATTCATCATGGTCAACGGTTTTCTACAAAAGATCTGGATAACGATAACTAGTCAGTAAATTGCTCATGAAAGTGACAAATTCAAACAATCATGCTAAAAATTGTCTTGTTATTGAACAAACAAAATCTTTGAAAACTTTACTGCTTATTAAACTTTAAGTAAACTAAATGTTTATTTTGGCTTAAGCTATGCAGCACCAATCGTGCTTTCCTTAAATTTTAATTATTCAGGGCAATAATATGGAGGCCCAATAGGCTACGCACCTATAGCCTACAACTGCGCTAACACTGTCTGATTAGTAGCCTAAAGTGCTGAGAGTAACATATCAATACAAAGCTATATAAAAACACACACACATCCGCCCCGATAGCTCAGTTGGTTATGCGCCCGGCTCAAGATCACGCGGCGCTGGTTCGACTCTCGAGGTGTGCGCTTGAGCAACGCATTTCAGGACTGCTCTCCATTCAACGGCACCCAGTGAATGGAATAGTTCCCAGGCAACAAGACTTCAACAATCGGAAAACTTCACTCTGGCAATCTCGGTAACCGGCCCTGCGTCAAGAGCCTCTACATTACAAGTATGCGAAACTACCAGGAATAACCTATCAAGGCTTTGTCAGTCCGAGGATAAAGATTCAAAACCAACCAACCAACATTAGTGTTGCAGAGCATTCTTCTTACTAAGCGCAGTGTAAGCTCTGTAAATGATAACGTTTGCGCATCATTCTGTTACATGATTGGCTTGTTCTGTATAAGTTATTGGCATCATTCTGTTACGGTACATGATTGGCTTGTTCTGTATACTGGCATCATTCTGTTGCATGATTGGCTTGTTCTGTATATTGGCATCATTCTGTTACATGATTGGCAAACACAATTAAGCCACTTCTCGTACCGTTGCTCATCTGGAAGTAAACGAAGAAGATTTAAATGTTCCGGTACGGTACGGAAATATTATAAAAGAGAGTTAACAACATTAAAAACTTCTTCATGTTTTTTTGCTTCAAAAAAAAAATTAAAGAAAAACTTTTCACTTGGCTATTTGAAGACATAAAAACTCAAGTCAGTAGGCTAAGTTGGGATAAAAACTTGCAGGCTATCTATCGACTATCGGTATTGAAAATCTTTTTAAATTGCAGTGGCGGCTTATGTTCAACTACTGGAAAATATTACACTGGTGGTTGGTGGTTTGATGTCTGCTACCATGTAAGTCCAAACGCGGCATGGGGAAAATCGCGAGGGGGCTGGAAAAATATAATTTGGTACGAATGGAAAAGGGAAAATATTGCCCTGAAGAAAACAACGATGAAGATGAGATGCGACTGAAGAATCGATTCCAGCGGCAAAAGTTGAACATTTTGAAGAACTGATTGAAAAAGTGATACAGGCTCACTGTAGGCCTAGTAGGCTATACTGTATAGCCAGGGATATCTAAAGAAGGGGATACAAAGGCTTTTATTACGTCTGACAATAGAAGGGCTTTTGTTTATCGTAAATAATCTGCGTTTATCGTAAAATGACAATTGGCACCGATAGTAGTTTACTAAATCTTGTTATGATAACTTGCATTGCACTATTAGCATCAAGCCTGGATATTCACAGCATGCTCATGGTTGCTTGTTAATTCAACTACCCATATACTTGTTTTACATCTAGCCTACTGCAAAGGCTTTGTTAAAAAAAACAGCTTACTGGTAACTTTTCAACTGTCTTTGTAAACAAGTATTCTTTAAATATGCTCCACTTAACATTTGCTAACTGTCTCCTGTAGCTCACTGTACCAGCTGCACTACAAAACTTTCTACGATTTTAAAAAGAACCACATTTTAAAGCACTACAAACTACCGCCCTGGTAGTGTCATGAGAATAAGGCAATCGCTGCGAGCCTTCATATCCCCTTCTCTAGATATCCCTGTGTATAGCCCTTGAATATCTGCAAAAAATCTATAAATAGAGAAACAGATTTAACTGACTTGTGAAATATTAGCGTTTTACAGTGAAAGATTTTTTCAAAAATCACAAAGCATAGTCTGTCAGATCAACATCTATTCTTACTACTTTAGATGTGCGTTTGAGAAACGCAGGTGAGGTAATTCAAGGACAGTTCTCCATGGAAATTATATTGGATGGAATGATTTACAGGCAAATTAAAAACAAGAGTCCGCCCCGATAGCTCAGTTGGTTAGCGCGTGACTTCGTGAACAAAGAAGCTTCAAGATCAAGCGGCGCTGGTTCGACTCTCGGAGTGTGCGCTTGAGCAACGCATTCTAAGGACTGCTCTCCATAAAATGGCACCTATAAAATAATAGATGGAACAATTCCCAGGCAACAACACTTCAACAATAGAAGACTTCACTCTGCCAATCTCGGTAACCGGACCTGTGTCAAGACTCAAGAGCCTTTACAAGTATGCGAAACTACCAGGAATAACCTATCAAAGCTTTGTCAGTCCGAGGATAAAGATTCAAAACCAACCAAGAGGAAACTTCACTTTTTATAATTCGGTGGCCGTTAGTAGTTTATAGCCTCTACAACAGGGGTTCTTGACTCTATTGGTCTGTGGTTCTTGCAAACAATGGACGAAACAACATCAGCAGTAAGCGCTGGGATAGAAATTAAAGTCAAAACTTGGTCACCATTAACAGTCAATAATTGTGACACAAACTAAGGTGTTTCTCGGCAGTCGAGTGTAGCAAGAATTGACAGCGATAGACAGGTGTTTCGCCCATGAGGCTGAGCTCATCAGTATCGCACCACTAATTCATGTCACATGGTTCTCAACCGCTGCTTTTGTCAGTCAATTGAATCAAAGTTTTAATGGCTAGCAGGGCCGGATTAAGGGTTTTTGGGCCCCTGGGCTGAGCTGAAAGTGGGGGCCCTTATCAAGTGACATTTTTCGCTAAAAAGGTTATCGATTAATGACGCTAAAAGCATTTCTCAGCAGCTGGGGGCTCCGCCTCGAAACCCCGAGCTGTGTGTATTGTGTAGTTGGTACTGTGCTTTTGCTGCGATTGGGATTGAAAAAAGCGATTAAACAGGAACATTGCTTTTAGAACAACAAAATGACATAATTCGTTTAATGCTGACTGCATTAGAGGGGCGCAAACTCTCACTTACCCGAGCGACGCCACTATTCTCTATGTACGCCACTGTTCTCTAGTTGTCTTTTTGAAAGCAAAACTAATCATTTCAGAGCAGATCAACAAACGAATCCGTTTGTGAGATAGGCTATCACTGTTCAAAGGGAACTCGATCCTTTCTCCACAATTTTTAGTGGCAACACTTTCAATACAAATTGCTTATAGGCGATTATTGATATATTGTACGATAAAATGTTCATTTTGTGCACTACTGTACTGTTCAAAACAAACAATTTTGCCCCAAGAAAATTGTAAGGAAAAACCTGGTTAATTTTCAACAGTATTTCTTCGGAAAAGATTCGCTTAGTTACTAAACGTTTGTTTTTGGCCGCAACTTTATGTATGAACCGTGAATTGTTTGTCAGCTTCACACGATAAAAACAGAATCATATTCATAGGAGTATTGGTCATAAATCAAAAATGAAACTGCAAACTGGTAGGCGGTATCGGTAGTCATTTTGTTTGCTGCACTAGAAAATTGTTCATATCAACTCGAAATGAACGCTTTCTTGCTTTTCTCCTGGCAAAATCGCTGATCAATTCTTCAAAATTCAATGACTCCAAAATATCGTGTTCAATGCTTAGAAGCGAAAGATTCGAAACTCGCTCTTGCCGCGAAGAATTTCGAACTTCGTTTTTGATTCTCTTTAATTTTGAAAAAGATCTTTCTCCACTGCAGTTGGAGACCATCATACACAAATACATTCACAGAGCAACGAAGACATTGGGAAAGGTTTCAACGCACCTGTTTTCTCTTAGAAGTAAGAACATGTTGAGCTCAACACTGCTTTCCACTTTGGGTTTTCTGAGGCTTCTTTTCCACCATCAGCAGTTTTCACTTTGGAAAATTCTGCAAAATGAACTGTTTCAGTTGGAAAATTGGCTTCGAAATCCATGGGATATTCCTTCATCAATGCAACAGTAGCATGATGAATCTCGTTAGGGATAAGATCCGTCAGTTTTGAAATGAAACTAAACTTACTTTCGACGTCACGGTATGCTTTCAAACGCTTATCTAGTTCTGCAGATAGTTTGTCAATTATGGCAAGATACACTTCAACTCTAAATTTATCTCTTGGGGAAAAAATCGTTGGCTCTGTAGAGGGCTAATCAAAATGCCTATAACGTTGCGTTTGAATTCGTTTTGAAGAACCTGCGTAGGTGTTGGATCCACATTTCTTCTTACCTTTTTCTTCATACGTTTCAAAGTTGGATCTTTCGCTTTTGACAAAGCTCATGAGACTTTGTAACAACTGTACTGCATTATTCAAACACAATCCACTTTTTTGAAGGGACATGTTTGTTTTTTGAAACTTTTCCAATATTGCACTCCATATTTCAAGCAAAATAGCTGTCTCCAGTTGTTTCAACTTTTTTAAAAATCCTTCTCCTTCGACTTTGCTGTCTCGAGATTGAGCATCATCAGAGGCCAATTCTAGCGCTAAAATGGTCTCACTTAGTGGTGGATTTCCAGAAGATTAGCTTCCGGAACGTTAGTTTTTTACTTTCCAAATGCGCTAGGTGCCGGAAAAGAGATTCAGAAATATGCTCTTATAAGACTTTGAAACAACACACTTGATGTACGTGTTTAAAACGTTGCTAAAGTAAGCATCATAGTCTATAGATGATGTTTGTTTGAGATACGAATTAAAGCAGCAATCTCCAGCTGTGCAACTAAAAAAAATAATAGATTTTTTTCTTTGAGGTGGGGGCCCCCAAAAGTGGGGGCCCTGGGCTTCAGCCCAGTCCGCCCCCCCCCTTAATCCGGCACTGATGGCTAGTGTGGAGGCTACACCGGTATGGTTAGCGATACACAATGCTCGCTGTTCTATAGTGAGTGGCCAGGTAGTGTTGACGCCAGGAAGATCGCGCTTTCTAAACTGTACAAAGTAAGGTGTTGCCAACAATATTCTGTTCACGACTTGTACAGCACAGCAGCATACGGTACTAGTGCAACAGCCTACCACCTTCGCACCCCCTTAGGAGAACCTTCACGTCCCTGAAGGGGGCGCGTCCTCCAGTTTAAGAACCACTGCTCCACAAGTATACAAAACTGACAAGATTAAGCTTCCGAAGAGGTTTTCTCCGTTCCAGGATTGTGCAAATCAAAAAACTTACGTAGTAATAAACCAGTGCTTTCTCATCGTGTTACAATGTATTTACATCTTATTAACACAGAAACAATGTAAAACGATGAAAATGGAGAAAAGGTATCTTGAGACAATTGTATATATTGAGTTCAACTTCAAGACGCGACATGATGATCAACACGCGTCATTGAGGAAGTGTTTCCAGATGGCAAATCAGTCGCGTTTTACATTGATTCAACGTCAATGTAAAAAAGCGACTGATTTGCTGTTTGAGTTAGGACAATATTTCCAATCATTGGCTTGTTTCCTTGGCTGGTAAAATATGTTGTTTACACTAATTCTGCGTCTACAGACGATGAAGTAATGTGAAAAGAACCGATTTAGCTAGCTAAGTTAGAAACGACGCAGCTTATACAAATAACGTCGCTTTACATAAAATTAACGTAAATTACAAATAACTTAGCGGTAAAATTGATAAGACTTAAACCAGGTCAGAGCATTCCGAAGCCTTTGGAGTACTTGATGGCTTTGAGGAGGCGCTCCCTCATCTTGTCTCGGTTCTTGTAATCAGGTAGGAGAATGACATTGAAGCATGTGTGAGCCGTGGGGAGCCTGTTCGAATCTGGCCCGTTACGAGCAATTATCTGCAAGTGATTACAAAGAAAGTGAAATGAAAAGGTAGAATACTATTTGAGATGATTTCGTACTAAGTTTAACGCGCTGGTCTGTGAACCAGCATAAGAAGTTCTGGAAAACTCGGAAAGTCAAATCAGATCCTGCCACAAGCCTAAAAGAAAGGACTCGGATAAGATAATTGAGCAAATCTACTAATCCAACGTCCAAATAAAAATTGAGCCCGCAATTTTACTGATGTTGGTCAGAACTCTACTGCTCAGCCACAACCAAACCATCTCGGCTAACAAAACCTGCTCAGATTGATCCCGTTGAATTAATGCAAAAATAGCAAATGATAAGTTGAATGTTGCATAAATAAAATATCTTGTCAACCACAAAACAACGTTGTTCGGCTGCTTTACACCAAGACCTGATGTCAGCGGATTGAACCGTCACCATCGTAATGTAATGTTATCTCGGAGGTAACGATTGAACCCGGATAAAACCCATGCAACATGAAGTAAATTGTCCAAAGCTATAGATTCCACTTTTTAAACGGAAGAAACGCCACGAAATTACAACACTTTCGCGTTAAACAATAGATAGAAGAGCTTTACCATTTTCAACTTGGCAAGTCCACCAACGGGGGCTCTGTCGCTTCCAGTGGAGAACTGGAGCAGAGATCTCTTTTCCTCCTGAGTTAAGGTGTGCACGACCGACCAAAAATCGACGATGGTTTCGGAGGTTTTCGTGAATCCGCCGTCGTACTCGGTTGTCCGCTCCAACTCGTCAAAGTCGTAATCCTGTGTGATGTCACTTCAGTTTGAGAAAACGTCATTTCCGGTATACGATTGCAAATGAAATCGTTGTGTAAAGAGCAAATGTAATGCAACGAAATTTTGATAGATTAAAAAGATTTTCATCATCGGAAGTTATTCCTTCGCTTGAACAAAACTGACGATTGTTGCGTGAAAAAGTCAAACTTAATAAATCCGCTGACAAGTCCTCGATTGCGGAGTGGCGCCCCTTTGACTATAGCCCTTGATTTCTCTCATTATAAAGAACAGTACACTGCTCTAGGAAGCAATGCGTACGACCTTTCTCAGGGCTATGGCTTGCAAACTCAAACAGTCCTTGCTTGGGATGTCTTTAACCATCCATTCCAAAAGAGAAATTGCCCGGCCGGATGCTTACCTCGCTTCCTCGGACTAACAGCTCCAATTCGTCGTGGTGGAAGAGATACTTGAGTGGGGATTCGCTGACCACGAGGTCAAAGCCGCTCAAGAGGGCGTTGAACTGCTCAGATATAGATACGTTGAGCAGCCAGTCTGCATACAGGTGGACGTATTCCTGTGGAATGAAGACGTTATGATCAAATATACTTATGCTTCTTAAAGAAATAGAAAAAACAAAGCACCTAATTGAATGCAAAATACCGGAATTATCAATGGCTCTTAGGCCCAGAGGCTCCGAAACAGTAAATCGATTTTTGTCGCATCCAGGCTTTCGCCCGGTGGTTGAGGATTTAGATTGAGTGGACAGGAATGCAAGAAAGCCAATCTTCGTGTCCACCTTCTGGCATGCCTTTAAGTGTCCTACCAAAGACACAGCCGCATGCTCTTGAGCGGTGTCGAACCGGCGCCCTTTCGGGCGTCGTGCCAGTGCTCTCACCACTCAGCTACATAGCCGACGGAAAATCGTTCGAAATTTTTTATGTGCTTTTAAAGAATAACATGAACTGATGCGTTAAATATCACTATTTCATGACAATTCCACGAGTAAGTAATTAAACCACCACTCCTTTAAGAAGCCTGCCACATCGCGAAACAAATGAAGTGAGCATCTATGAAGAGCAAGCTACAGACCACCAAAGTTTGTTATTTTATAGGATATTCACTCACAAGGTGGTGTAAAAGTAGAAGTTTTTCAACAACATTAAAGTGAGAAGGTTGTTATTTTAGAATTAAAATACTTAGTAAAAAGGTCAAGTTCAGACGGCGGTGTGAAGGCTTTTCCTTTTATCGCATTTATGTAAAGTAGAATTTCCTGTCGTGGCTGTGATTGAAACGAAATATCGATTTGCGTTGTGTCAAAACAAAATGTTACTGGCAGTTTTGAAAATTCTGATAAAATTTAGAAAACCTAATTACTGTACAGCAGGGTTACTCAACTAATCTTAACAAAGGTCCAGTTTGACAAGTTGAACATTTATAGTGGTCGGGTGAATAAGTTATTTTACACGCAACCACGAAAGTGAAACCATCTGTACCAAACCATTTTTTAGGTAAAATGTAACTCGAATTGCATTTCTGAGAAAGTGTTGGGGAGTCTGGGAGTCGAAGCCCCCCAGCAACTAGGATGATCACAGTAAAAACTACCTCCTCCAAGCAGAAATCTGTTTAAAGAAGCCCTGAAACGTGGCAAAGAAGTTATTCTTCCAAAAGCTTAAGGTCCACCATCAACACCCAGAAGGTCCGGATTTGGACCGCGGTCTGCCAGTTGAGTAGCCCTGCTGTACAGTAAAAGAACGAAAGCAAAGAAACCCCGCATCAAATTCATTCAGTTTGGACTTCGGTTTGTTGTCTGAATAAATAAAACTGTTTATGAATGTGAAGAAATTCTTTGTTAGTACGTCGCAAGACAAAACACACTTTTGAGTTTGTCGCATTACAAACGTTTGGGAACCACTGCCCCCGTACATTGGAAGTAGAATATATCTGCAGGTTACTTGTCGGTTTTCTGACGTCACAGGTACGTCTTCCCCGCCTTCTTTCAAGTCGTGGTAATGTGTCGTCCCGAACACGTCCTGATATTCGACTCGAAATGTCACCATCAGATCTTCCTCGACATTACCTTCGTACGTCAACAGCTCCTGGAGGCTCTTGTAAAGGAGCTGAGAGAAAATATCGTTTGATGTTGACTCGAGTACAGAATAATTATTTTCCGACTTCATATCATCTTTTGTTATTAAAATACCTGGACAACTAAAAAGCGGATGAGACCGTTGACCAGGCATTTAATTCAATGACATAATACGCTTTTCCGGTGTAAAATAAGCCAAACTCGAAACGTCGGAATAAATTGTAAAATTGTAAATTACCGGATTATAGCCAGCTAGGTCATGGAACTTTCCTTTCTTCCCCAGCAGCTTCTTATAGACGACTGGTGGGAGGTTGACGTCAAGGATACAGTTGTTGTAGATGGCCAAGCCGAGCACTATCCCAGTAAGCCTGTACTGTGTCAGCGCTTCAAATGATTCGGGGTTGAACCAAAACAAATGGGTCCCTTCATCATACACAAACATACCTGAAACAAACAGAATTTTAACAATTACAAGATGAGCTCGCAGCTCAACTGCCGGCTGCATAGCCGAGTGGTAAGGGCCCTGGCTCAACGTTCGACAGGGCACCGGTTCGACACCGCTGTGTCTGTGTTTTTGGCAAGACACTCATACCAGATTATGCACTACCACAACAAATACATAGTTAAGTGTAATTGAGAGTAAACGGACAAACGTACAAAAGATTATCGGTTATCAAAGCATGCGGCCACACCTCGATAAGACACTTATATATCACGTCAAAAACCTCTAGCCAATGTTTATAAAAGGTTACAAAGAGTCCCTTGAATTTTTTCCATTCCCTCATCTCTGCCACAAAGCGTTCGTTTGAGTATGGTAAAAAAAGCAGACACAACAGGGCCCCAAAATATAACTGTAAAGCAGCAGCGGTCAAGTAAGAAAGGATCTTACCGTTCTCGGGGTTGAATATTTTGTCAATAACAAGCTGGAAAAACTCTTTGGACACCCCGCCTTCGTCTACGCCCTCTTCGCCGTCAAACTCAACATAAAGCTGTTTCTTTAAATCTTTCACGTTTTCCGTGGCCAGCTCAAGCTGTGGAAAAGAAAACAGATTTAAAAGAGCAGGTAATTGATTTGTAACCATCCCAACAAGTTTCTTTATAAAGAGGTTTACCAATTGAGCAGTTACTTTCTGCCTTGAACAATTGCAATTCGCTCTGTTTAATATAGAAAGTAACTTTTACATATTATTATGTCAAATTTTGAAGTGAAGACCTGCCTTGATTCAATGATGAAATCAGTTATGCTGGTGGTTGAAACGTTACCAACAATGACCACGGCTATTACTTTCAACATATTGTAGTGGCACAACTGCTTTGTAGTCACTGTTTGAGCACAACTAGCGCACAAATCAAAATGCAGGCACGTGAGTTGTCTCTCTGAAAGCACTAGGAGCCAACACTCGGCCAAGCAGCACATATTCTGGTGATTCGTCCGAGAACCAACCATTAGTCTGTCCCGATAGCTCAGTTGGTTAGTTAATAGTGCGTGACTTCATGAACGAAGAAGCTTCAATATCAAGCGGCGCTGGTTCGACTCCCGGGGTCTGCGCTTGAGCAACGCACGTTAAGGACTGCTCTCCATTCAGCGGCATCTAATGGATGGAATATTTCCCTGACAACAAGACTTCAACAATCGGAAACATTACTCTGTCAATCTCAGTGACCGGGCCTGTGTCAGTGATTCAAAGCCTCTACAAGCATGCGAAACTGTCAGGATTAAGCTCTGCAAGAAGCTTTCCCAGTCCGAGGATAGAGATTCAATCAATCAACCAACCAATAAAAAAACCGGAACCAACGTTTCATCGCACCTGGATTAATGTATCCTCTATGATGTGAGTGCGTCTGACTTGTAGTTTAAGATAGGGATGGATAAGAGATCCTTGCATAATGCTGGAAAACACTGTGCGGCGTCGTTCGCTGAACAATGAAAGAAAATTGTGAGAAGTTGCAATTCAATATCTGTTGATCTCGCATCCAAACAATCTAGAGAGCCAGAAGAAAACATCACTTTCGGATGCAATTCTACCATGGTAATTGGTAATGATCAAAACAACCAAGGAAAATATGAAGACTGGACAATGGGGACATGCATCACTGGTTCAAAAGTACAAGGAATAAGTTTCATAAAAACAATCTCATTTTAAAGGTAAATACTTTGTCATACAATTTTGGTAGAGAGGTGATTTTTTTAGCCATAGACAAATAAAACCTAACAACCAGACGGCATTTAACATACTAACATAAAAGCAATCTAAAAATTATTTATTGGCCATACTCAGTATGGCCGACAAACGTTTATGGCCATCCTGAGTATGGCCGAAAGCGTTTGTAATTTTTAGTTTATTTTGATGTCAAATGCCGTCTGGTTGTTAGGTTTTGTTTGTCTATGGTTAAATAGTTATAAATACTTTGTCAGTCCATAATTTCCGGCTGAGTTACCTATACATTGTGACTCTGTTGTCATAGAAGAGGTGTGTGGTCTTGCTAACTGTGTTCAACAGGAATGGATAGTGGAGGAAAGAAAACTTGGAGGGAAGTTGCTGACTTATTCTGTAGTTTGTGTAGTCTTTGTCAATCTGAAACAATAGTTCAATTAAAATTTTGATGGGTCTTCTTGTTGAAGCATCAATATAACAATGCAAAGAAATTTATTTTCACACGAGTCAGTTCAATCATATATATATAGCTAAAAATCGATTTCGATCAGCTTGAAGCTAGATCATCTTCAGTTAAGCTGAAAGCAAACAGCACAAAATCAAATGATGAAAGTGCGAAGGAATGAAAAACGTTTTACTTTAGCTACGTCAAAGAATTGATGGAAAAACTAACAATCAAAGGTGAAATAAAAGGAAAATGGCACGAAAGAGCATGGTATAGAATTGTACCATCGTCCATCAATAATACAAGATATCATGTGTATAAAAAAAGTATTCGCTTCCTGTTAAACAAGTTTCCATGTTTTTTTAATGTTTGTAAATGAAGTCATCAGCTGAGAACATCAGAACACCAAAACCAAATACCGAACACATGCCGCTTTCTTGTCGTATCTTGGCTTGCAGCCAGTAGTGACGAATTATGTACACAGGTCAAAGCTATAACGACTTTTTCTGGGACAAAAACGTCACGAATAAGGAGGACTGACGAATTAAACGATGAGGAATGTTACTGTACTACTAAACGTGCCTCTTATAGCAAATTAGTTGTTTTTTACATTAATTCAACGTCTGCAGACGTTGAATCAATGTAAAAAATGACTAATTTGCTGTCTGGGGCTTGTCAGAAGTTTATCACCTTTATGGAATCGTTTAAGGGCTCGTTGATGAACTCAGTCAGTGGCACAACGGGTTCTATGCCATCCAGCTTATCAACATTGAGTTCCTTCCCCAAAGGATCTACCCATGTGAATTGCAAGTCGTCGTCTGTGCATCATAAAAAAATCAGGGTGAAACAATTTGAAATCAATCTCTTAAAGCGTATATCATAACTCAAATGTGTTTATATTGCAGAGTCAGGCAAAAAAACAACATTTCAATTTTCAATCATTAGCAACATTGGGGATAGCTTGCACAAAATTATGCAATGGAGCATTTTGTCACTGAACAAACATAATTTTTGATTTAACAGGAAAAAAATAAAAAACACTATCTGATTTTAAATTGTTTTACAAAATACGCAATTTTTGCTACACATGTAGCTTGTAGCCTACATTTAGTTATCCGGCATGTGCAACCTAGAGTGTGCTTACTTATTGAAACAGACTTTTCAACCATAGTGTTTTACCCATATTGTCCAATGCTCCATGAATAAGAAGTCCAGCAGCAGTCTTCGATGTCTCTCTCAACTTGACAGAGACTTTGGCTCCAGACTGGTCGACGTCTCTGTCAATCTTGCCACCGAGGATTGAGGCATAAAATAAAATATTCAGACATTTCGATGCATATACAATTCCGCTATTGACTTGCTGACCAGAATCATCATCTGTTTCCTCTTCAGAAACAATCTGCAAAAACATAAAAATTCTTCTTCAATTGCAACAATTCATCAAACATCACGTCATCTACCAAGTCTATTGTCCAAAGCTAATTTTCTTTGAAAATAACCGCTCGTCTAAGGTTTGAATACAATTTGAAAAGTTTAGAATATCCAGAGTAGAATAAGCACAACAAACTCCAACAACTACTGTTTTCTCTTTTAAAAATCTGCATGCCATTTTTCAACTTAACCTTATTATACAGACATTTGCAGCCAGAATACCGTATCTCTTGTTCCCAGTCAATTATTGTACAGAAACAAGATCAACCAGAAACAGGCATAACTGACATTTATTTGGTGATATTTCAAATATAAAATTTGGTAACGGACAGACATTGATGCGAAAATCTTTAAATTTGAAGACCACAAGAGCCTCAGCTCCGCAATATTCAGCGTGTTAAAACTACTAAGTATGATGGTTTGTGTAGGAAAAAAAATTGGGTCTGGTTTCAGTATTACCAATTTTACGGACTATTGAAATAAAGTAACGAACAGACAGATAGAATTGGGAAATACCACTAGTCAGCCTTCACATGCACTTTCTATCTAAATTCAGCTCCCAAACCCAATAGATCAATGCTTTTTTTAATTTGAGATCTACCCCCCATCGTAAAAGTAGTATTTTTTGCTACTCCTTGATGCAGTGTTTGCGCAACAATTAGTTTAAAACCTTGATATAAAGTAACGGACAGACATTAAAAAAAGTAACGGACACTATCTCATTTCTGAAGTATTTTGCTACACTGAACCAAGGTGATGGAAAAAATGTTAATTTCCGAATAGGAAAAATTATGGTTTGCAATTTCGGAAAAACTTTGGTTGAAAAAAGTTTGTCTTATTTACAAAAAAATTGTTTTAATATTCATAGGCTGCCATTACAATCATATACATAAATTACATACATTTCCGAATTTGTTGTCATGCATTTCCAAATAGTGGTGCTACCCTGCTTTTTCCAGCCCTGCTGAAGTGTTTTTCTACCCTTGTTTTTTCATTCCTTACTATATTTTTATATTCTTATCAATATTTGCATCATCATAGCGGTCACTTTTCACTAGTGGAAGATAAAAGCAGTTTATTTATTGGATATATATATATTCTTGAAATTATCTTTAATTCGTGGAAATTTTCGACTTTTTCAAGTTAGTTCACACAATTTGAGTCATAGTATCCCCAAATGTGATGAAATTCTGGTATGTAAAAGGAAACATTTCTCTCTCCTCCAGGAATACGGTGTGGAGTGGCTATAGCCTGCACAACATCACTTATAGGGTATTATAATCATGGAATTCATAAGGGAGATCACAGCTGATCAAACATGATCAATTTGTTAAAGAAGAAGAATCATGGAAGTCCTCATCCTTTGGCCATCTCCATGTTGATCCTGATATGTTCGCTTTGGAATAACATTTGACAGTTTCTCTCTCTTCACTTGCAATCAAAACTTGTCAATGACATTTGCAGCGAGTAACCAACAATTGTTAGAACAAACATCTTTGATATTTCCCTGACTTGATCTTAAATTAACGTGATCTTCATTAACGAATCACAATTATAATGGAAATTTTTTTTAACAAAAAACATTTACATATAATTTTTTTTACTTCAAAATTTTTTTTTCAATCTATAAAAGGGGGTCTAATGCGCTAGGGCTAGTTCCAACCTTCCCTTTCTGACTACATACCCAGTCATCTTGTGACAGTCTTGGTGTTTAAAGCCCTATTTACAATCTACACAAATTCATAAAAAATATGGTAACGGACAGGCACAATATCAAACTTCCATAAATCTAGTGATTTAAATTGGAGGAAAGATAATTGTATAGGATTAATATGTGCTGCCAAATGTGAGATAGTCAATATTATGTTAGAAGTTAAAAAAACATATAGTTGTTTCTTGTTCGTAAAAAAAACTTTTTTGAGACTTTTTGGTAACGGACAGACATGTGTGGCTTACCAAACTTGCATACCTATTTTCTAAACTATGTATCAAACACAGAGCTCATTTTTTTTATACATAATTTTTCATATATATATGACTTCTCCAGATACATTGAAATTAGAAGAATAGAATAAAACAAACGTCATTTACACCCTGTACCATTCTAAGTGAAATTTTACTGAAAATTTGCTTGTAAGCAGGTGGAGATTTCAGAAATTAAGAAAAAGTTTGTCTGTAATGATAAAAACAAAGTAAAGTTAAATATTTGCTGTAGAGACTTTACCCTAACATTTGAACCTACTCAGACTTAACTGCGTTACAATTTTATTTTTTCTTACTCTGTCACACAATTTTGAAATATGCCCATTTAATGTGAGACTCACCTTAAAAGTGATCAATTGCTGCAAATTTTCAATGATATTTCTCAAATGTTTTGGATCAAACTCGGACCAATAATGAGCAAGTGCTGCTTGGGCTGGAATGGGTAAACGACTAATCACTTTGCAGAACAATGGGAAAGTTTTGTCTAAGGCTTCCGGGCTGTGAAGACTTGGATTCTCAATCAATACAACAAACATATTTAAATAATTGGGGTCTTGCATGTAAGCTTGCTTGTTAACCGATAATTGATGTTCGATGTCGTTTATAACGTATGCGATGGAATTGTGCATCACTCTTTCCAAAGAAGGGTGTTTTCCCCATAGTGTATATAAACCTCGAATATGTTCAATGTCTGCAGTCGGCCTATGAGACTTTCTTTTAGAAGTAACTAGTGAAGACACTGGAGAAGATTTATTTTCGGAAGTTGTGTTGTTTGCATAGTTGTCTTCGTCTAAATCATCCATTGATAACTTTTCTTTTTTGTTGTTTAGCAATTCTTCATCATTTTCATCTATGTCTTTGTCTTCGTCACACTCTTTACGCGAATTAAGAACTTCTTTTGTCGGCACACAAAACCTATTAATATTGTCAACAAATCAGTTCATTCCATGTGCTTCATTTAGTAGCGGTACATATTCAAATGTGGACAAAAAACACGTTCGTATTTTTGCAAAGAAAAAAGCAATAGCAATTAGGAAGCAAAATTAGTTTTAACTGTGACTTATGATTGGCAATTGGCATTTATAAACATATATAACATACTGTGGTTTACTTTCCAGAACAACAGCACCACAAGGGGTACTTGCCATGCTTTTGTGAAGCATTTTTCCTTATGAAGAGACTGCTGCCTCTCAGTAGACGAAGTTATATTACGACATAATTCATACATCTAAAATATTGTGTAAGAGAAAAACTTACAGGTTTAAGCATCTAGACTTCGAAAATATTGTCCATATTCCTTCTTTTAAAGAAGTCAGCCCATTATCTTCAGATACAGGGGACAATTCTCTGTTTGACAACTCTTCAAGAGCACGGTACTCTGAATCTGAAACTTTGTTGTAAAAATAATAATTTGGCAACGTAACATTATTGTACTTTGGACAATAACAAGTTATGCCTAATCTATGACTATTTTAAAAATACATCAACTCGTCAAACAGTTAGGATTTAATATACTGTCATGTAAAGCTTTTTTGTTGGCACCTGGTGTTGTTTCATAAATTAAAGTACAGATACATCTCATCATGAATGCAACGGAAAATTTCCCATATTTGATGTCACATACAGAGAAGACATAGGAGTTCCAAAAGAACTTGGTGATAATTTGTATGGAACACAAGTTAAAGATTTCACTACAATGCCTGCAATCGCTCTATGCTATGTCATCACAGAATCTGTGTCACTTAGCACAAAAATGATGCTCATCACAGGAAATCTAAGAATAACTCACTGTACGTTTGTACTGACATTTAGAAACAAGCAGCCAACAGGAAACAAGAAAGAACAGTAGCCGACGCTACAAATTCAAGGTACCTCTTACATTACGACGCCAAACTTAAGTGGACTTAAAATGGTCATGAAAAAGTGATAAAGAAGCTTCCTTGCACTTTTAAATCAATAAATAATAATATAATAATATTAATAGTATTAATCATGTTTTTATTTGTGCCCATAACATACTGTACATTGCAATGACAGATGCTATACAACAGACAACAGGAAGCAGCGAAAGGACTAATAGTCTTCGACTCTTCGAGTCAGCTGCTCCCTTTATTTCGGCTTGCCATTAATTGTCTTTTGCCGAGACACAGCCGCGACGCGTGCTCTAGAGTGGTGTCGAACCCACGTCCTTTCAAACATCATGCAGACATTCTCACCACTCAGCTACACATAAAAAAGGATGATAAAGGATGTTGCATCTTTATAAATACAGCTGATGATGAAAGACTTGCAGCTGAATCCACACTCACTCGTATAGAGGTTTATCAGGTGGAAAAGCTACCTCCAGGTACAAATGAGCAGTGGTACAACTGCCATGGTTTTAACCACAAGAGAACCAACACAGACTGCTGCAAAGTGTCTATGCATCATTTGGGTTTTGCCAACAATCCTTTCACTTGCATTTAAACACTCTAGCAAATCATGGGACGTCTTTTAGAATGCCCATAAACTACGCCCAGGACCTAACAGACTTCAATAACAAATCAAGTAATAAGAGTACTTGCTCTTCAGTGCTTTACAAATCAGAGTGTCAATGCAGCCATATTGAGATGCAACGGAGTAGATTATTAGCCGAATCCATTTCATTGCTGAGTACCAAGCAGGAATAAGATTCAGTGCCACTTTTAAAAATCTTTGGTATGAACTAACAGGGTATCGAAGCCACGTTTACTTCAGAGGCAAGTGCACTAAACACTAAGCCGGTAATACCATACATACATAATATATACATCGTGGGAGGGGTATCAACTGTTTGACACAAAAAATGTATTCTGAATTATCAGGCAAAGGTGCTATTTACTGCGCTGAAACTATATATATATACTTTTTATAACAGCATAACCATTAAAAATTAATGCTTAGACAAAAACATTTCACACTCCAACAGTATTTAATCTTATAATGTTGTTGAAATAAATCTACTTACGAGGAATTTCAGATTGAGAATGTGTGGTTGTTGCTATGCTCTGAGAACTTGAAGAAGAAGATTCATGTACAGAAATACTTTGCAACTTTGAATTGATTGAAGTGGAATCCCATGGTTTCTCTGATGCTGGCGAATCAGGACGAGAAACATTGTCATTAAAATTGTCCTTTGCACTAGTGTCATTGCTACTTTGTGATGTACCAACACTTTCTGAGGAACTATGTGAAGTTAACGATGAATGTGATGATTGTGGGCTTCTAGTGATGCAGTTACTTGGTTCTCCAGAACTATAATTATCAGGGCACGCTTGTGATGATGAGGATTTGATATCTCTCGCATCTTTACGAGCAATCTTTGATGGAGGCTTATCGCATAAACTAACTTTGCTTCGAAATAGAGTTAAAGCTCTGGCAGCAGCATCATCTGAAGACAGCTTTTCAAATTTTGGATTGGATGCACAATCCGTATTTGTGCAATCAGGTCGACCACATCCATCGGTTAATTGGGAATAAAATTGTTGTATCCGTTCTTTGACAACCGCGCCTCGTTTTGACATCATTAATGGCTTCCCAATATTGGAGGAATTATTTTCAATGCTGAAACAAGACAATATCATTGGACCTTCAACAGATTGCAATACAGTATAAAACAACACACATTTGAACGTCAAGGATAACCTGTGTACATCAGTTTAATGCATCTTCCAGTTTTATACACTTTCATGCACCAGTTTAGTTCAAAATTATTACCCGACTCTTTTCAAAACTACTATAGCAGCACTGTTAGCAGTAATCTGCTCATACACAGCTGTAGTTAGTACAGTAACATCCCAAGCACGATAGTGGTGGGGATGATCTGAGAACAATGTCTATACTCGTGCGTAGTAGATTATTGCAGTAAGGAAATGAATTGACACCATCAAAACAAAAGGGGGAAGACCAGTCTGATGCCCAAAACCAAACCATTGACAGAATGTAGAACAGAACTGCGAAAGACTTGATTACAAAAAGGAATCAAACTTAAAACCGATACCCATACCAAAGCATGCTAGTATACTGATGTACTATTATACAATCATACTGCCAAGAGTAGCTGAGAAGACAATCAAGATTATCTGAGGTGTACTCTCTGGTACATATCGACACATATTGAAACTTAGTGAAAAATTTGACTACGTACTTATGAAATACAAAGCTTGAATCCTTCTCTGAACAATTAATGTTACCTTTCAAATACTTGACCTGTTGTGCTGCATAATTTTTTCAGTTGTTATTTTGGATGAGCAAGTTACGCAGTCTCTCAAATGTTTTACAGCTGTGATACTGTATGATTTCTTTTAAAATATTTCTGTTTTTTTTGCTTATTGTTTTTTTTTATAATATTAAATGTAGTGTTGTTGCTGAGTTGCATCTGTTTATGGTAGTTATTAGAATTCATCAAATCTTATTTTTTACATATAGAAACATATATGAAAACTATTCCATATATATATACTGAACATGTTGCTTGAAACTCAACTCAAAAATCTGCAAATCCTCCTCTATAACTTTTAAAATAATTTACAAAAAGAAAAGATGGCTTGGTCACGTTGAGCGCAGCTCAAGCTGGATCGCACAGGTCAGATGTGTCAACATTGCAGCACAGCGGGGTCAAGGTAGATCAAAACTTTCTTGGGAAGAACTTGTAAAACGTGACCTTATAGCCCTGAACAGTGAACATGGACTCTGCCAACCCAATAAATCGCGAGGTGTGGAGGGGAAGACTTCGTTCTCGACAGACAGACAGGCCACAGCCTTGACATGAGGATTAATTCATGGCCTGTATAATCAAAATTGGTTGATGATGATGATGAAAATCAAAAAGAAAAAGGTGAAATGTTTTGAACAGTATATTTAATCATTGACACTTATCAACCAAATGCTAAATCATAAAACAGACTTGTAATATAGGCTACCTAAGTTTTTGACAGCTTCACTGTCTTCGTTTATTTATGTGTCTCGATTAGCCAATTATAATTATATCATTGATGAGTTTGAGGGTGGCTGCTTGACTTGAAGACCTTGAACGGTCACTTCGCAGCCTTACGTTGCTGTGACGCTATATATTACTATTTGCTTTTTTTATTGTGATGTTTTCAGCAGTTTTACTGTATGTACATTATTGTACAAAGTGTTTTGATTTATTGTACATTTTTTTTTGCTGTTTGCAGCAATTAATAAATCTTTATTTATCTATCATCTGTGGTACGGTAAGTGAATACTGAAAAGTTTGGTTGTTCATCAGGACAATTATCTTTCTATCCTATTTTTCTGTTCTTTCACCATCCTGTTTATTGTTGCTTTTACTTTCAATTTCATCAGATGAACGTTACAACTAGTGCTTGAAACGATCTGTGGTAAGCTAAAAATAGCATATTGCAAAGTAATCAAGTGAATGATCATCGTCTCACATTACTACTTTACACTAACACACTTTTTCCGTGACAAATAACTAAGTAATACTAAACATTAAACTATTATTGTGACCGACTGAGAGAGTACAGGAGCTTGATATCTTCATGCTATTGTGCAGAATGCCATGTGCTGTATTAGTGTATTATCCATGTTTTTCTATACAAATAAGTTTTATGTCTTAACAATAAAAAACAATTTGTTAATAACAATATTTTCTTAGTTTCCACTTTTAATTTATACAACTTCTTGTTTAGACCATATCCACTTTTCACAATTTTGCTTATCGTCGTCATGTAATCAAGAGCACATCACAATCTCGCCTTGTTATGACTTTCAGTGATGTACGCGCATACAAAAAATATTGACGCCATCAGCCTTAACGCAAATGTTCAAAAAACCATACCGGTACGCCATATGCGTCAACGTAACTTGTAAAAAAAAGTTGGCGGCGTCAGCACATACACTAGCGTAAACTCATTTTGTTTGCTAGGTGCCAAACATTCACACGGATAAACCACTCGAAACAAACAAGTTTTATTTTGAATTTCCACGAAAAAACACAAGCATCTAAAAGTGTTCATCTGACATTTTGCTGCGTTTTGGTTTCAATATGTTTTTGCCCATTGAAAACATTCTTTCAACTTATTCAAAATTTGGAAAGTTTAATAAAAAAAAATGCAAACAAAAGCTACAGTAAGACATTAAAAAGTTTGCGTTGACGCTATGCGCTAAAAAACCGCGAAAACTTTACGACGTAGCCTCAAGCGACAACTATCCAAAAAAATATGGCCGCAAGCGTTTGCGTAAACAAAAAGTCTACGGCGTAGAATTTGCGGCGTATGCGTACATCTCTGATGACATTTGCTTTACTCCTGTTCTTGCTATGCATCAGAATTAATCAATTAAGTTGCTAGTCGAAGGTAATATCAACATAAAGCTAATAATTGTAAGCATTAGAATGGTAAGAAATTTAGGAGCTTGTGTACAAGTCATTACCCTGGTCATAAAGCTGACATGATGTACAATTGTACATCAATGACCGAAATCAACCAAGCCTTGTAGGGTGAAATGTTTGAACAGTAAAGCAATAGGTAAAGCAGTTTCACCCTATATATTTTTGGTCGATTCCAATGTATAACAATGTGCAGTGACGTAGCCAGGGGGGGGTTTTGGGGGTTACAACCCCCCCTTTGGCAGGCGTGTGACGTCACGATCATAGGCGCCGACTTTTCAAAAAACCTTGGGGGGGCGAGAAAGGTGATGACGTCATAACCATAACGCTATTTTACTCAATTAAAATAGTCTTTGATTAAGCTTAGTGTCTTGTTTGTATTGACAGTTGACACCTAGGTCCTAGGTCGCAAACCGAATTTATTAGAACCGCTGCTTGAAACGATTAGTTTTACGCATGCTGTACGCCAAGTTGTAAAAATTATGATATTGTTAGCTCATAATTGGAACTGTTGGAAAACAAGCCGATTCATTTCCTTTTTGTGCAAGTGAATAACAACGATCAAGACAGTGAAGTTATCGAAATAAAACGCAAAAAATCATGATCTCAAGTAGAGTAGAAACCCGCTATCAGTTTTATTAACCTCGTTTTGCTAATTACTTATTTTCAAAGCGCTAACAACGACAAAGTGTTTTCTGTTTTTTATCAAAAGTCTTTACTCTTTATAGTCTTTTATCGAATACCGGCGTATATACTCGAGTATACGTCGAGATATTCGCAAGTGATTTTCACCTCAAAAAGACAGGTTCAACTTATACACAGGACAAGCTGTTGTCTCCAGCTCCGCAGTTTTCAAAATTTTTGCTGGGGCGAAATCATTGCCGACGTAGATTACGGAGTGTGTAATGGCGTAGTCGTCGGCTGAAATCAAAATTTTGAATACGTTTATTTGCAGTCAATCAAACTTAAGTTTCAAATTTAATGATTACTTGTCAATTCTAAACCTTATGCAATGTTAAGCAGTATGCAAAGCTCAGGAGACAAAAACAGCGGAAAGAGCTGTTTTAAGAGATCAATTTTTTTCTTTTGCGTGTAGGATATAATCGTTCTTATTACGTAACATTCCATGATCGTTGAAGTCGATGTCAAACCTTAGCGGCCGCATAAAACGATGTCAGTTGGCTTGGTGATAATAGCCGTAAGAGGCGTCGTTAAGGCAACTAATATCTGTGACCAAAACCATTGAACACCTTTTCTTTTAGGCAGTGGCTATTTGACCGGCTCCGGTCTTTGAATCTGAAACACTATTTGACCGGTCATGACGTCACTACATAAGCACTTTTTTCTTTTTCTCTTTCAAAGCAAAAGACGTGAAGCGCCGAAATAAGTTCTAAATTCAACACGTTTGCTTCAACTCAGTCTGTGGCGCGTAGGTTACGTCTCCGACTGCCATTCTAGAGGGGATGAGTTCGATACTATCCGGAAGCGTTCTTTTTTTCATTTTTTTTTATTTAAATTTTGACCCGAAGCGCATTTTTGTGGTCAATTTTTAATTTGAGTAGCCTACAGCCTATTTTTTTATGTCTTTTCAAATGTGAGTAATAAAGTTAGAGTTTTTTTTAATTTGCTGGAATTTGAGAATTTCTCTTGGTAATTTTCCGATCGTCATAAGTGACCGTGTTTGCCGAACAACCAATTACATTTTTGCTCTCAAGTTAGTTATATACAATACTTCTTTAAAAAATGGTTTTACCTTGACCATTTTTTTTAAAAGGTCACTTATGGTCGTTCAACAAACACGGTTTGAAAAGATATAAAAAAAAAATGGGCTGTAGGCTACTCAAATTAAAAATTGACCACAAAAATGAGCTTCGGGTCAAAATTTAGATAAAAAAAATGAAAAAAAGAACGCTTCCGGATAGTATCGAACTCATCCCCTCTAGAATGGCAGTCAAAGACGTAACCTACGCGCCACAGACTGAGTTGAAAAAAACGTGTTGAATTTAGAAGTTAAATATATCGGCGTTTCTCGTTTTTTGCTTTGAAAGAGAAAAAGAAAAAAGTGCTTATGTAGTGACGTCATGACCGGTCAAATAGTGTTTCAGATTCAAAGACCGGAGCCGGTCAAATAGCCACTGCCTTTCTTTTATCGGTTTTCGATTTAATTCTCACACATTGCGAACAAAACAATGCGTTCTGTTGAATCATAATTGATCTCACAGCGGGAAGACCTCGTTGACAATAGCGCGTCTAATTTAGCTGGTTTACTTAATATTGCAGTGAAGAGTTACGTGACTATTCCAGCAGCGTAAGTTACTCTACCATCTACTTTGAAATTTCCGTACCGTATGAGAAAGCCAGCTGCTGTTTTGCGGGCAAAAGCAACGTAAGTGTTTTATCTTTGAAACAACACTTGTAATAACCATTTTTCTTGCCCCTCAACCATAAATTTACGGGGGGCGCCGCTCCCCGGAAGTCGGCGCGTATGGTCACGATATTGAGAATGATGCTTTCAGTCTAAAAAAAAATTGCCTGATTTTAAACAAAATTGCATTAAAAGAGCGAGTTTTGCCAATACCAAACATTCAAACATCTCAACCAGGAATTAGCAACAAGAAAACACAGAACTTAGCTTTATTTCCAAAAAATGCCGAAGAAAACATGATCTTATACTTTTGCTATGCTACGGTACCGAACAGCACCATTTTACAGGAATATTCGTACCCACATTTTTGACGAAAATGCTCTCAGAATGCACCAAATTTAAAGTAAATTTTCTGGGAGCCCCCCAGACCCCCCACCGCTGGGTGGCTAAAACCCCCCCTTTCTAAAATCCTGGCTACGCTACTGACAATGTGGTATTTTCATCAGGGTGGAGACTACACCAGCTCCGAAATTTAGTCACCTTTCATACTTACCTTGAGTTTTCACTGTTCATCAGCAGTTTTCTTTAAAAACAAAGTTATCACCATAAAAAAGAAACAAATCTAATTTGTCAATTGGTTTATTTTAACACAATTTCACTTCATTATATAAGTTGCTGAAAATAATTAAAATATAAAGCATTTGGTGGCAGTTTTTAACAGTAAATAAAATATATTACTAAAAACATCATCAAAACTTTCAAACTAGGTATGGTAGATTTTGGAAAGAAATGTAGGTTTTAAATAATTACCGTATTACACATAGCCTAGATGCTATAATCTACGGTAAGTTCTAGGCCAGATATACACTTCTTCGCCTAAACATTAAGCCTGAACAACTACGGTACCGGTAGGCCATATATATAAATAAGGCAGTGGCTATTTGACCGGCTCCGGTCTTTGAATCTGAAACACTATTTGACCGGTCATGATGTCACTACATAAGCGCTTTTTTCTTTTTCTCTTTCAAAGCAACAGACGAGAAGCGCCGATATAAGTTCTAACTTCAACACGTATTCTCCAACTCAGACCGTGGCGCGTGCGATACGTATCCGGCTGCCAATCTAGAGGAGATGAGTTCGATACTATCCGGAAGCATTCTTTTTTTTCATTCTTTTTTTATCTAAATTTTGACCCAAAGCGCATTTTTGTGGTCAATTTTTAATTTGAGTAGCCTACAGCCCATTTTTTATGTCTTTTCAAATGTGAGTAATAATGTTAGAGTTTATTTAATTTGCTGGAATTTGAGAATTTTTCTTGGTAATTTTCCGATCGTCATAAGTGAACGTGTGTTGCCGAACGACCCTACATTTTTCTCTCAAGTTAGTTATATACAATACTTCTTTAAAAAATGGTTTTACCATTACCATTTCTTTTAAAAGAAGTATAGTATTGTATATAACTAACTTGAGAACTATACTTGAGAACTATTAACTAACTTGGACTGTAGGCTACTCAAATTAAAAATTGACCACGTAAATACGCTTTGGGTCAAAATTTAGATAAAAAAAAAATGAAAAAAAGAATGCTTCTGGATAGTATCGAACTCATCCCCTCTAGATTGGCAGCCGGAGACGAACCCTACACGCCACGGACTGAGTTGAAGAATACGTGTTGAATTTAGAACTTATGTCGGCGCTTCTCGTCTTTTGCTTTGAAAGAGAAAAAGAAAAAAGTGCTTATGCAGTGACGTCATGACCGGTCAAATAGTGTTTCAGATTCAAAGACCGGAGCCGGTCAAATAGCCACTGCCTATAAATAAAGCCTTCACTCCGGGCCTTCACTTGTGATCTAATGAGTTAACAGGTAGTCACACTCAACCAAAAGCGATGCATCATTTGATTTTCTTATTGTTTGCCATATTGGCATGCATTCTACTCTTTGATTTAGTTCGGTCTTATTTGATGATGTTGGCCAATTTCAAACATTAAAAATGCTAAGGTTACGAAATAAGTTGGCTCAACAAGGAGGGCAGCAGACCAAAAGGTTGCCTCAGCCAACCATCACCCAAGCAAATACTGTGAAGTTGTTACACTTTGGAGTGTGGACCACAACAGAAATAACCGAATGTGCACTGTGCAGCTGTCTTAATGTCTTGCAACATGTTTTTCATTGATGCTTGTTTCACTTGAACAAGCACATTGCTACAGTTGGAGAAATGCAATGCTTGTTGTTACATCGCAAGTGCTCTGTCTTATGGTGACAGCCAGCTAGATCACTTTTTTTTATATAGCCTGTTGAAAATGTGGGCTACGTTAGGTTAATCTAGCAATGAGGTAGGAGTAGGACATACCGTACCGTAGGTCTCTAGTTGTCACCACCACAAAACCAAAGAAAAGTTAAGTTCAGTTTTATTGTCTAAATGTGGCACATACAAAATTTTAGTGTGATCGATGATGAAAACCACCTACTACGCAGTTAGCAGTCTTCCTCTTGTAGTGTTGGTGTGAAAATCAATATTCAATCATCACTATTTGACATTTTGACTGAAAAAAATATCTGTTGTAAAAAGGCGTTTCCAAGCTGAAAATCGAATTAAACAAGAAACTGACAACAGCGCAAAGGAACATGGAAAGAATATTAAAACAATGAAAACTATTAACAGTACTACAAAAAGTGCTCAATGCCAAGCAAAAAGGCAAAGCAGATAAGACCTTCTGATGATCCGTTAGGTGAAACAATTTGTAAAGGCTTTGGAAAGAATATTATTAAATAGAAATAGAAAAAACAAGATTAGAAATGGAGTGAACAGAAACTAAACAAACATTAAAAATTTCATTGAAACTGCAAAAAATCTAAAGTGACTTAGAAAGAATGGCAGACAGCAGGTGGGCCAAAATCACCACAGAATGGACACCAAGATATGCAAAAAAAAAACAGAGGAAGATGGAAAAGAAAATCAGGATGATATTGAAGATAAGATTGGCATCACCTGGATGAGAACAGCGAAAGACAGAATGAATGGTATGGAAGCCCAGTGCTTCCACTTTAAAGGATTTTATCCCGAAAAAGGGATTTTTCAACGCTTCGAAAGATAAAAAAGGGAAATGAAGATCGGAAGGATTTTTTAGGGATTTTTAACAATTTTACAAGGAAATTTTGTCTTAAAAAGGGAATTGTTGTTTTTAACAATGTTAAAGAAAATTTTATTAATATTTTCATTCAAAAGTTCTAAAAACGACTGGAATAACGATGATCAGCTGGTTTCCGTCGCCACTCGCCATCCGAAACCCCCTCTCACTCTCTTTCCCATTCTCGCCTTTCCGTCACTTGATTTCTATTCTCGCCATTTTGGTAATTGGACGTGAGTGCAGTGAGCAAGGCCTGATTAAGGCTCACGGGGGCCCGAGGCACAGCTAAGTTTAGGGGCCCCTGTTGGCAATCGCTTTCAATGCAATACCATGTAGTCTCTGCGAATGATGAAATATGGGCTAATAAATAGTTCAAGCAAAACTATAACTTCATAAATATTAATTTAGCCAATTTACCTACAACTTTCTAACAGTATGCCTGAGCAGCAGTGGCGAGTGGTTAGCGCGTTGGACTCGCAGTCGAGAGCCTGCATGTTCGACTCCAACCACCCGCACTTGCTGTTGTTTCTCTGGGCAAGAAACTTTACGATAATTGCCTCTACCCAGTGATCGATTTCGAGTAATGGGTCGTCGTCGGCTCCAGCTCGTATCCGAGCATTGGTTTTGTCTTCAAATTGAATTTGGTTTTGGATGGTGATGTCGTATGTGCGGCTTTGGAGGCCCAGTCTATGATGGAAAAGACGTGGGCAAAAGTCACATTGTATGGAGGGTGGGGGACGTGGTAGTTTTAGCTTTTCTTTTCTAGTGTTTCGTTTTTCTTGGGCTTTTTGTATCCTGTTTTTTTCAAAAATTTCCGTGCCTTCCCTAGTTCTTTTTCTCCAAAGTAATCTGTCGCTAGCAAGTAGTTCCCATGAATCCAGATCAATATTTGCATGGTTGAGGGACACTTTCAGCTGATCTTTGTATCTCATTTTTGGTCTTCCGGGGGGTCTCTTTCCTGTTTCTAGTTCACCATAAAGCATTATTCGTGGAAGCCTCATTGGGTCCATTCGTATGACATGCCCTGTCCAGCGAAGGCGGTGTTTCAATATAGTGGCTTCTAAACTGGGCAACCTAGCGCGATCAAGGATTGCATCGTTGGTAAGATAATCTTCCCAACGAGTACCTAGCATTTGCCTCAGCTTCCTCTGCTGGAAATTCTCAAGACGTTTGATGTCACGGCGGTATAATGTCCAGGTTTCACAAGCATAGAAAAGGGTAGATAGAACGACTGCCCGGAAGACCATAATTTTTGTGCGGATGGATATAGCATGGTTGTTGAAGACACGATGGCTAAGTCTTCCATAGGCACAGTGAGCTGCTTTTATACGTTGCTCAATATCCTTTGCACATGTTGGTGCTGTTGAAAGTATGCTACCAAGGTAAGAGAAGTAGTCTACTTCACCTAAAGGTGTTGCGTTGATATTGATATCTGGGGAGGTGTGGTCAGGTGGCGTTTGGTTGAGTATCCTAGTTTTATCAGTGTTAACTTCCATTCCAAAATGCTCATAAGAATTGTTGTAGATTTCGAGTAATGGGTAGTACCAAATTTAAGTCATAAGTAGCCTAGAGTAGACAACCGGAAACAGACATTGCCGTCGGCTGCAGCGTGGGTCAGGTGTACATCGGAAGGCGTACACCGATGCATAGCGCTCAAGTCCGCTTTCCTGCAATGAAGGATAAAGAAAATAAAACAAAACAAAAGTATGAACACTCTTTTGTTACAAAAATTATTTGATGAAAAATTTCTTTAACAGATTGGAAATTGAGCTCATTTCAATTTCATACTGGAAACACTAGCAAAATATATGCTACATTTGAATTTGAACTAGCAGAGTTTATTAACTGATCCTTGAAACCAGTGCTGTGTTAAACCCTTTGTGGGCCCCGGGGCCAGAATAATTTTGGGCCCTCTATCGTCAAGCAGACCTATAATATTGTGTATATTTTCACTGCACCGACATGGTTCATTACAATAGACTTTCTCACCAGTTTAGGAAACAACACAAGTGTAAGTAACCGCAAACACAGGTCTATCATTTCTTAGCTACACCTTTGCTCGGAATGAAAGCCAAAAGTGTTAACAATTTCTAATAAAAAAAATACTGGCAATGGAACATATCAAGCATATCGGTCACGACGCGGTAATACCATCGTACAAAATTTTGACTGTTTGAACTTTGCCGCCCGGTACCGCGTAGATAAAACCAAAACTGTGGAAATTATTAATTTCCATTCAGATTTGGTCATCTGGTAACATTATTGTTTTTCCCCATTTTTATTTTTTATCTGGCAACATTACTTGTTCTGTCAACTAAGGTAAAGACATTGTAATTGTAAACAAAAACAAAAGCAGTGTAAAGCGTTTTGAGGATCAGGTGTTCAATTATTTTTATTCAATATTATTTCATTCCAAGGCAAAGCTTTCATAATTTTATGCAGGCATTCAAGTCTAATTAAAGTTTTTAGGGTATGGTAGCCTAGGTTATAGTGGCAAGAATAAACAGGTGCTTGTGTTAAGAATGATTTTTGTTTGTACCGTACAACATGTGATATGCCAGGCTTATAAGGTAGCCTATTTGAAGATAAGAGCAATTTCATGTGCATATATTCAGAAAAAGTAAATACAGAAGAACGTTTCTGCTAAAAGTACAGGACAGGTTTTTCCTGCTCGCAACATCACTAGTCAAGGATATTTATAATTATGGTATTGTATGTAAATGTTAAAAATGAAATGATATCTATCTGAAATGCTACTTTGCTTACACCTAACAACTTTTTAAAATAAAACACTTTTATTGGTGAAAATAAATTGAATCTGTAAATTCACAAAGGGCCTAACCCCATTTTTTTTATTTTACTTTTTGTGCTTTCCAATTTCTTTCAATGAAAAGAAATTGAATATGTGAATTCAAAAAGGGCCCTCCAGTTTTGTTTTTTTATTTCACTATTTGTGCTTTCCGATTTCTTTCAATGTCTTCTAAACTAAATGATACTTAAAAAAAACAGCCAAATTTTTCAAACATATCGGTAAACACATAAAAAATACCCTATCAATTTTACATTGATTTTGAAATGGGCCCTACTACAGCAATTGCACTTCAACTTCTTTATAGTTTCTCCACAGAATCCTCACTGAGTGAACTTTTCAGGTATGATGCTTCTTGCCAGTATGTTTAAGCATATAAGCATTATCAAAGTTTCACCACAAATGTAAATGACCAAAATAATCAAAACAGTTGTGCTAAAAACACTTTGTGGCAATTGGGCCCTTTTTGAATTCATATATTCAATTGCATCAAACCTGTTATATGTTAAATACATTTCTGCAGATCATGTTACTAACGTTATCGCATTTTAACTTTGTTTTTAGAGATGTTTCATTGTAGTTAGGGCCCAAATTTGTATAATAGGGCCCAAATTTGAGATGTTTTAGTATAATAAGGGCCTAAATTATCTTCTTAATGGACAAGTACATGCAGTGAACTTTAGCAACTCAAAAAACACTTTACTGAAACGCAAAAATGTATTATTTGTGGGCTCCTGAGATGGTGGGCCCGTGGTCCGGGCCCCCTTTACACGGCACTGCTTGAAACCTATAAAAGTATTGACGCCTACGGTACTAAGGTAAAAAAATTGGGGGCCCCCAAAGCCAGGGGGCCTGAGGCCTGTGCCTCGTATGCCTCATGGTTAATCGGGCCCTGGCAGTGAGTGAGTTAGTTTTCAGGGTACGAAATGAGGGTAGGCTACCAAGTGTTCAGGGTACGAATTAGGTTGCACCTATAATAGAGCTAGCTATGCTGTGTATACGACATGTATAATTGTATATACCGTATACTGTACAACTGTACACAGTCAGACTGAGTCAGTATCATGAATAGGCCTAGTATCCTAAAGTTTTTCATCAGTCTCAGATGATTGTGAAGACGTTACTGACAAGGAGAAAAAAGAGTAGCCTCGCCTTATAGAGTTGAACAAGTTACGGTAGCGCATCAAGGAAAATCGAACTAAACACAAAAACAAATTTGTTAATCGATGGATAATTCGTTACTGCACATGTACCACCTGTATATTTTCGGTGTTAGGGATAGGTTAAAGAGTCCGTGTGGGAAAGATGAGAGTGGTAATTGGTAAATGATGTCCAGGACTCCAGGTGGTAAACCGGAATATCCCAGAACCAACCAACTGACAAGCGGTTTTTTGGCTAGACAGCAGTGACGATCGGTGAGGGAAAGCAAGGAAAGCAGTGCTTACCTGAGCGAAAACTATGTAAAATATAATGACTGAATTCTAGGTTTAACTTCTTATTATTTTTATCAAGTCTATTTTAACTTGAAAATTACTGTGTTCATGACTAGAATTACTCATAACGCTTGTGATTAGTCTAAGTCCTCACCAAACCGCATGTCTTGCCTATAAATGCCAATTAACGCAAACGCTTTTGTCAGAAACCATCACTGAAGCTCCAGGGAAATCAACTTTCAAAATTGCTTACCCTACATTGAAAAACGCCTTCGTTTTATCCAATCCTCAATCGTTTTGCAAAACGACACCAGCTGCTTAGCCAATCAGATGTGTTATCTGGTGTTATGGTTAAAGTTGCTTTCCCAGTGACGTCAATGCTAGGGTTGCCATACCGTCCGGAAAATTCCGGACATGTCCGGAATTTAGTGTTAAATTTTGCGTCCGGAAGGAATTTTAAAAAATGCTCAAATGTCCGGAATTTTATGATGGGCGTTTTGGGAGAATTAGAAATTTTTTTTCTAGAAAATTCGCTCAGCCAGCTCATTTTACTGCATCTGCAATCGTACTGTGCAACACTGCCATTTTTTTTACTACGAGGTTGTACGAAATTATGATGTAACAGAGCGTTTGATTTATCAATGATGTTTACCACTTAGAACTTTATGGAGCTTTGGAACTTTCTTGAACTTATTGACCGTTGTGCTGAATCAGAATTGGTTAGATATAGATCACATGCTGCGAAAATTACTAGAACATTCCAACAGACTATAAAAGCAGGCGATTTCGCACATATAATCAGAGATTTACTTGAAATGTCATAGAGGAAGCCTAGTGAAATTTTGATATAGAATCCTTGACTAATTTTAATGGCTAATAGTTCGGTAGCGCATATATGGTCTCATGAAATAGTCATGCACTGTCCGGAATTTTGCTTTTTCAAATATGGTAACCCTAGTCAATGCGTATCTGATAGCGGCTGCTTTTGGTTTCAGGCGAAAGGAATACAGCCTCTACACATGAGTGATTTTGTGCTTGTAACTATAGGCTACTGAGTACGCTGAAAATACAGCTGGTTCTCTTACCAAAAAAAACATAGATTCAACAATAAAACATGCAATTCCAAAGGGTACATTAACTAACCAGTACTGAAACAGCACAAGTGTTTTTTAAATTCTTTGAGTCAATAGACTGACATCACAAGTTCAGAGCAAAGATACTTGTGTTCTTCAAGAATGGGCTAGCTTAATTTATAGGCTAATTATTTGCTCTTTACTAGTGCACCAGTCCAATGCATGTCTTAAATGCTTACAGATGACATTGACAATAAGTTTTTGTGCTCAGTCTAAAAAAGCAGCCAACATTCTAGACTAGTCCCAGTTTGATTGATTGAGTCTTTATCCTCGGACTGGGAAAGTCCGAAGATGTTGTTTTGGAAATGCTCTCAGAGCGCACCAAATTGGAAGTGTTTTCAAAATTTTTTGGGGGAGGCCCCCCAGACCCCCCGCTGGAAGTGTTGCCTTCGGCAACACGCCTTCGGGCTTCGCCCGACGGTTACGCCCCTCGTGCCTACTACCTTGCTGCAGCATATTTCCAAGTTGCTTTCCCAATGGTTTAAGCCACCGAACGTCACTGCTAGACAGTGAACAAAGGAAGTAAACCATGTTATTGTAAAATATGTGCTGCTTTTGTGTAGCGTACTGTTCTAATAAAACAACGTTGCTTCGACATACCGTTGCTACTGAAAAAAATCAAGCTAACCTTTGTAATTTATTCAGCAACTTTATGGTATCAGATTGGGTTTGTCAACTAAATCACCCATGCTACTGCGTGCAAGGTTTTGTTTTTTGTAGCGATTTGAATAGGCTACTGTACCACTTCTTCAAATCACTGATTTTCTGTTCTTTCAAGTTAAAACGTAACTTAGGTGAGATTAAAATAACTTTAAAGTTATATTGGCACTTTTTTAAACTTAAATAACGTGAAAAATAACCTCGCCTATGAAGGAAATTTTGAAGGATTTCCGACTGAGAAAAAAAGGATTTTTCAGGATAAAAAAGGAAATTGAAGAGGATTTATCAATTGTCAAAAGTGGAAGCACTGGTGGAAGCATATGTGGAGAGTGCCAGAGTGGAGACCATCTGCCAGTACTGGCTGATGAAGATGATGCAGTGATGTATGCGTATACAAAAAATATTGACGCCGTCAGCGTAAACGCAAACGTTCGAAAAACCATACGCCGTATGCGTCAACGTAACTTGTAAAAAAGTTGGCAGCGCATACACTAGCGTAAACTCATTTTGTTTACTAGGTGCCAAGGTTCCTGTCGAGACAATCTATCTGGTACAACTGAAATAGTTCACAGCATCTAGGCCTACTGATAAATTTATATAAATAATTAAAAAATCTTTTAGAGAAGACCGATAGAGTATAAGCTATGCTATGGCAAAAAATTGTGAAATCTTTGTCTACCCAAGGCTCTGCTTCACATAAACTAGCTTACGCATCATAAACGCTTCAAGAACAGCTCAGACGTTGTACCGTGCCTAAGTTATGAACCATGACGACTACTATGATATGAACAATATAAAACGGTCGTCGGACCACTATCGGCATGTGACAACTTCAAGATCAAGCGGCGCTGGTTCGACTCTCGGGGTATGCGCTTAAGCAACGCATTCTAAGGACTGCTCTCCATTCAGTATCATTTAATGCAGGGGTTCCCAACCTGCGGGCCATGCCCCCCTAGTGGGCCATGAACCTTTTTCAAGGGAGCCATGGAAAAATTTGAAAAATACCTAACAATTTTTTTAATTTATCATCTCTAAGTCCCCTCCAACACTATAAAATAACAAAAGAAATAAATAAAAATTTAATAAAAACACTAGTTGGCTACATTTTGCCCAAATCTTTGTGAAATGGTCTTTAATTCCCGGTTGTTTCAAAAATAATAATATAAGATGACGTTTCTTAATTTTTTCAAAAGGTTGAAAAAATAGGGGGGCCATTGATTTTTCACAATTTTTAAAGGAGTTCACGGTGTAAAAAATGTTGGGAACCCCTGATCTAATGGATGGAATAATTCGGTAGCCACTTTAACAAGTCGAAATTCTGCCACTGCAACCGCCAACCAATCAGAACATGTTATAAGAGGCTACCGTCCAATCAGTGTTGGGCGCGATAACTCATTTTTCAGTTAAGCGATAACGATAATCGATAAACGAAAAATGCCTAAAGCGATAACGATAAACGATAAATCAAAAAAAAGTTAAGCGATAACGATAAACGATAAATTATCGCCGATAATGTCCGATAACGATATATATATTTTTTTTTGATTAGCGCTGCCCCATCCCATGCAGCACGAACTGTTTTCATCAACATGCCGAAAAATTGAACATAATATACTGTAAAGGGACAAAACTTTTTGTAAGTTATGCATAAATAGAATCGCAATAGCGGCAGTAGGTATCGAATCTTCAACCTCTTGATCCAGAATCAAACCACTGAGGTAACCGTTGTGCTTATAATTATAGCCTACCTTCAGATACCAGTTGGATGCTTTTATCAATTGAGTTACACTGCCGCTTACGTGCAGTTGGCAAAATAATTAAATCAAATGAAAATACCATAAAAAATTCCAAACTTTGTATTTTGCTTTCTGCTTAAAGGGCTGTTTACAGCAAAGTCAGCAATAATTGAAAAAATTCCCAAAAACGCAAAATGCTTGAAAATTTATCAGTAATCTTAAGCGTTATTGGTAGTAAAAATGTGCATACTGTGAAATCCATCACGCTTGTCAAATTAGTCGTGTTTGTTTAAGAACAATAACATAATTATCGTAATTTACTGATAATTTCAGATAATTTTTTTTTGTTTTTTTTGTGAACACCATCATTAAAGCAATGGCAGAACGCTGAGTTGTTGAGATAAGAATTACAATGTAGGCACTGTATTAGTGGAAATAAAAATATTTGATTGAGGTAGGCTATGTCGCATAGGTAGGCTGCAGTAAATGAGAAAGGTTATACTGTATTTAGCATAATTTTACCACGTAACTCGATCCGCCTATTGTCATGCAAAAACTATTACAAGATGCAAAAAATGTGATGTCGGTCTGCATGTTAAATGCTTCAAGCAATATCATATTCTGCAATGACTTGTTTTAGTGATGTTGTGTTACTTTGCTAATTTTCATCTTCATATTTTTTGAACTTTCATTTCAATAACATGCTCGATGACAATAATGACATGAACAAGACATTTTCCATTTATCACTTTGAGCGATAAGTAAAATGTAATAACGCTTAAGCATTACGCACAAGAAACTTGTGAAATTTGATAACGGATTTGTCTAGCGTCTTATATATAGGACGACTTTTTTCTCAAAAAATACAAACACAATTAGAAAAAAAATAATTGTGATATGTTTTTTAGGTCATAATTATGCAATATTTAAATTTTCCGAAAATTTTTTTAAGTACTTTCACTTTTGGCACAAATGGGTTAACTTTTTAAGTTAAATGGCACTTACGCATTCGGTTATTATTTTTGGATTAAAGTTATATCGCCAAGCTACAAAAAAATCGATCTTACAGTCTATAACCGATGTGTTGTTATTGTGTGTGAATTTTGTCTTTTAATCTGAGTTTGTGACGTAACCGCACGTCTCAAGGCAAGTTCTTGCAATTTTAGTTAATCTACTCATCTAAAGATTTAATGCGCTTAAAACAGTAAGTTTCATGTTTTGACTAGAGAGATATTTTTTGACGAGATTATTTTTTTACGACAATTACTAAAAACTAACACATCCAACAAAAAAAGAAAAAAACAAGAATACAATAGTTGATCGTGAGGTGGCGCGAAAGACCATGTTTTCGATGTAAAAGCGGCCTCGCATTGCGACACTTTCACAAACCACTTGCCAATTTCTTTCGCTTCGCTTCAAAGGAAGTTGTGCCGCCTGTGCGCTTACATTTTAATTGTATAATTCACTCGCGATTGCCCATTGCAGCAAAACAACAAGAGACTTGTTGCATGCATTTCATTGCATTGCAATTTGCAACTCTAAAAATTATTGTGTTTTCAGGGCCGTGGCTGCAGGGGGGCGTGCCCCCTCCCCTGATAACGACCTGTGCACACACACTTCAGGCACTGAAGAAGAACTGGTTTTAATTTTAGTTTCATTAACTAGGTGGCTAGTAAAAATATTACTTTTCATGATCTTTCCACTTGTGTGTTGATCCAAAATAAAATTTATCGGCGATTAATTATCGGCGATAATCAAATATTGCCTTTGGCGATACCGATAAATGAAAAAATAATTGAGCGATAACGATAAGCAATAAAAATTTATCGCCGATAATGCCCATTATCGCCGATAATGCCCATCACTGCGTCCAATTGTGACCCTTCTAGCACTCATCCAGAGAGTTAATGCTTGTTTTGAAATTTATTTGGTAATTACAGAAGAAAAAGAGCAATAGCAGTGGTGGGAATCGAACCTGCGTCAATGAAATGACTACTTTCTAGCCCTAACCCCTAAGCCAACCAGCTGACAAAAAATCCATCACTTAATTTGCTTTCTATCATCTTCTTTTCGCCATTTTTTACGTCACTTAAACCGTAGCTTATGATTGGTTGGCAGTTTCATTCTAGTCAAGTTTAGTGGCAGAATTTCGACTTGTTAAAGTGGCTACCAAATAATTTCCCCGCAAAGAACACTTCAACCGCTTCAACAATCGGGAATTTCATTCTGTAATTCGGTAACCGGCCCTGATTCACAAGCCTCTACAAGTATGTGAAACTACTAGGAATGACCTGTTTTCCGAGGATAAAGATTCAAAACCAAATAAAATTTTTGTTTCTGCGCTTTGAGCTGAATTGCAACGCTGAAAAGTTTGGGTGTTCATTGGGATAATTATATCGTTTCAATTACAAGTTGCAATGTTCAGTTGATAAAGTAAAAGCAAAAACAAACAAGTTGATTTATTGCTTCACTGACGTTCAGGGCCATTGAGAGGACAATTTGGGCACGGTAGCCTACCAATGAGATTGACGACCCTCAAAACACTTCTGAGAAAAATGCACTATCACTAAGGAGTACCCAGCTTCTCTAAGTTTCCAGGCAACTTTGAAAGTTTACGGGCCCTAGATCATCCTGAGTTTAAAAGTACCTCCTAGACCACCCCTGTTATGGCTGTTAATACTAGAGAGAGAGAGAGAAACCTTTTATTTCGTCTGTTGTGACAATAGTACCGTACCGTACGGTACAATTATAAACAATACGAATAAAATAGTACCATAGCTATCTAAATACCACAACAGACAGGAAGCAGCGAAAGACTATATCAGTCATCGAGTCAGCTGCTTCCCAGTTCTTAATGTGACAAATGTCAAGCATCGGCAAATTACGTTGAAACAAGATAGGCTGATGTTCAGTAATATTAATGAAAGAAAAAAAAATCATGTGCTGCTGCGATCATTAAGTGAAGTCCTGTGGTTTTCGGGGCCTTCCATTACAATTGTTAAAAAGCTATATCAGCAATCGTCTACAGCACACGGTCGTCAATGGAATCTCTTCAAACTCAAGACAGGTTACCTGCGGTGTGCCCCAAGGATCGACATTGGGACCCCTTCTTTTCTTACTGTATATAAATGACTTACCAAATTCAACAAACATGAATGTTAAACTATTTGCTGACAACACCAATCTTACGATGAGCGACAAATGTGAAATAAATTTGCAGAACAATGTGAATGCCGAAATGCAAAAAGTTTACAACTGGTTGAAGCTTAATAGATTATCATTAAATTTCTCAAAAACTGAATACATGCTAATAACAAATAAAAAACACATAAAAAATTTTAACATTAACATTGGTAACACAAGCATTCAACAAAAAGATCAAATAAAATACCTTGGCGTTTACATAGATAACAAATTAACATGGAAATATCACATAGGCCTAGATAAAATTTGCGGAAAAGTAGCAAAAGGTTCATGGGCGTTGCTTAAACTCAGAAATTATGTCAACACAGACACTTTAAAAGATGTGTATCACGCTTTGATTTACTGTCATTTGTAATTTTGTATTTCAAGCTGGGGAAAGGCCTGCGACAGTGCACTGGATCCATTAATAAAATTACAAAAAAAGGTTATAAGAATAATTACGAAACAAAATTACTATGCTCACACTAATTTTTTATTTTTCAAAATGAACATCTTGAAACTAAAAGACATACATAACATTGAAATAAAAAAACATATGTACAAAGTTCATATGAATGAGTATCCGTCTACGTATTGTGATTTATTTACAAATGCTTCATCTATTCATCAGCATAACACAAGATATCAAACAGGCAACAATTATTTTATAAACAGATCAAACACAGAATTTGGCAAGAAGTCCATGCAGGTATTGGGACCAATGCTCTGGTCAGAGGTTCCAAGTAGGCTAAAAAACTTATCATTTCATTGTTTCAAAAAAGAGATCAAAACGTTAATTTTACAAAGCTACAGTGCATCGTAATAAGTGATATGTTATGGAAACCAACTTGTCAGTTGCTTCGGAAACTTTATTATTCTCTGCTTGCTTCATGGAATTTTGTGTTTTGGCCTACGTTATCATCAATATGTTTTTTTTATGCGTATGCTGTTGTTGAAGCGAGGGAACGTTTCAATTATTATTTTTCTCTTGTAAGCTTATTTTAAATGGCAAAATCGTAATTTCCGTAGGGTGGCAATTGACTAGTAGACCGTATGGTCGTCTCGTTGTCTCCCTGTCGGTATGGGAACTTGTGTAACTTTTGTACTGTGTATATTGCATATTTCAAACATGTACCTATGTTCCTGTTACTGACAAATAAAACATTGATTGATTGATTGAAAGTTTGAGCCCAAAATAACAATTTATGACAATTTTTGTCACTTTTCCACTGACATAAAGCAACAAAATTTAAATTCAATTAAAAAAATCAAACACTTCGCATTGAAATAAAAGCAAGAAAAAAAAAGCATTTTTGTCGATTTAGGCTAAGTGCGATTGATCCAAACTTGTCTGGCAGCCCTGCTTAAAAACTGACTAGGCTTGATTGCTGGCCAACGTTCGATTTTTATGTCAAAAACTAAGTAAATTATCATTAAAAACTCTTGCGCTGGTGTAATTAAATTGATTTATACCGATACAACACACACTAATCCAGAAAAGTTTAAAAAACAACTGAATTTAAAACAAAAAATTTTAGGACAAACTTTGAACCGATTTGATAATGGGCAGCAAACAAGATGTTACACAATAGAATGTAAAACAATTAATTCACATGGCTTACTAATGGTTGTTTGATAAATTTTCTACCGTACTGTACTTCAATTGCTTCACTGGATAATAATTTACTTTCCTCATCCCTATATTCTTTCAAAGCTGAGGCTGGCGAGTCAATTGCTTGTTTGTTACATGCGGCAACCGCAGACTTGGATTCTTAAAATGGATTTCTTTGAATTGTTCTGTCTTTGCGAATTCTTTATCGATTTCGAAAATTTTGGGACTGAAATGACCACAATTAAATTCCTTTCTAAATTTGACTAAAATTTGCTATTCTCCAGGCCTAAGTTTTTCTTTAATCCAATTTATATATTTAGACCTGGAGAGCAAAATCTTTGCTGCTTACTTTGTAAAAGCGCGGGAAAAAGGAAACTACTACTACTACTGCTGACGGTTTGCGTACCATGACAATGCGCATCTTCAATTGCTTTTTCATATTTGAAAAAAAAATGTTTTTGAACATTTTATTCTGGCAACACAGTTGTCAGTTGGCACCAGTGTCAGGTAGACTCTTTAACATAGGACAGTTTTCCGTGCGAATCAGCTGATTTCAGTCATGTGACTCAGCACGTGATATTCCGATCTTCTCCGATCTTCTCGATCCGATCTTCTCCAAACATTTTTGATACAAACAAAATTAAGTGAATGTATCGCCACAGCAGCGTGGCCTAATGGGTTAGGGTTAGGGCAAGGGAATTCATTTCGATTGCGTGGGTTCGATTCCCACCCTCTGCTAATGTTCTATTTTCTTCTGCAACTGAACTGAGTGCAAGAAGGATCTTAAAGACTGTAATCAATTGAGTTTATAAGGTTACAATCATAATGGCGTGAGTCACATGACTGCAAACAGGTGATTCACGAGGAAACCTGTCCTACGTTAAAGTGCCTACCCCAGTGTCAACATTGCGATTGCACCACTGACCAGAAAAAATTGCGCAACATCTTTACAACATTTGTTTATGCATTGTGACTCAGACACATCAGCTGACTTCAGTACTGGGCATATGTAGTCACAATAACAACCAGCAGTGATCAGTTGGTGTTGCTTTGTAAGTTGTCACCCATCAGTGTGTTCTGGTACCGTAGTTAGAAGACACTTTGTTAATTGTTGTCAAGAAAATAGCTTGACACTGAGTAGGCCCAACACTCTTTTTGCTTAGAAAAGACCCACTACAGCTCTCCATTTATGGAAGATATTGACTATTTTTCTTGCAAGCCAAGTCACATTAAAATCGCTCATAAACGATACAAGTTTGGTATGGTTACACGCTCTGGAGCTACACTGAGACGAAACACTGGAACTAAAAAGTGAGTTTGCAATAGTTTAAAACAATGGATAAAAGTAATACGGCAAGGTTCTAGTACAATCAAACAAACAGTATTGTCAATATTGTAGATGAGGGTATCTGACTCGATAATTTGTGGCTAAATAGTTCTTGTTATCATTAGCTTATATTATGTAACGCCTGTCTGTTGCGGAATCTAGTTTGTTATGTTGTTATTTTTTTTCATATTGTTTATAAATGTATCATACTACTCTCGCAATAGACAAAATAAAAGTTTTCTCTCTTTTTCACTGTTTTATAGCTTCCCTTGTCTTATCATGTACGTAGCCTACTCTGTGTCTTCAAACACTAAGGTATCAAATTGATGTATATGTCTATTGTCTATGGTGATATACAATACATTCTTACTTACAAATCTATTATACATTCTTACAAACACTAGTCAATTTATTTCCTTCAACTAAGCTCAACTTTTGTTGTTTCATTGAACTTGACCATCTGGTATTTAATTCCATGTAAATAAGCTCTAATCTTACAAGGGTTCACAAAAAATAAAAAAGACCATTAAAAGTTAAAAACTTAACTCAAATTTGCACAATTCTTTGTACCGTACCTTTTGGTTGTGCTTAGCGCAAAATAAAGTCTGTAAATTATATGCAATTAACCAGTTTCTGTGTTGATACAGCCTAGAATGATATAACCTGTGTATTATATTAAGAGTGAAAAATATTTTTTTATATATGTATGCTCTGCAGTCACATTTTCCATGGAGGTTGCCATCGAAATGGTGCAGCAATATTGAAGCACATATCTTCCACTGATCAATGGAAACCAAAGCAGGTACAAGAAAGTTTTGACATCGATGATGGAGGTAATTTTTTAAGCAATATTAGTAATGTTCTTATGCCAGTTTTTCTCTTGTTTTACTCTTTATCTTTTGTAAACTTGCTGAAGGTGGTGACTGGCTTGACAATCCGTTGGTCTTTTGCTGTCATAATTTCATTCAGTAGAAATTGTTTGTTTATTTTTTTTACTGTTAGTAATTTTGAAGATACTAGACCTACTGGATGAACACATAAACTTAATTCAGTGAATGTAAAAGAACTTTGTACATTCAATTTAGCTTTCTTTGCGTTTGCTTTATTTATAAGTAGTCATATTAACTGTAGTTGTACCAAGTAATGTTTCGTATTTCGTTGTTAAATGGTAATCTAATGTCTTGTGTAAGAATTTGCTAGGTTTGTTCAATTTAATCCACCAGTTCCCTTCTTTCAATCATGAACATGCAGCGGGTGTGGTGTGTTCTAGTCGAAGCCACCCACTCATGTTAGTCGCTCACCAAGAACAAAACACAAGGCCACCAAAATGTAGTAAGCCATGCAAATGTGAGTTACACATTTTTAAAAGACTTGCTGTAAAATATTTATTTATATTTTTAGGTATGCTGTCCTCTAAATCTTTTTCCAAAGTTTCTTCTCGTCGAGGAAAGGGGGTTTTATCTCCAATTGCAGGAAAGGGTCATTGGAATGGTGATGTGACTTATTCTATGAACAAAAAACAGAGATGGCTTTTGCCTGATATGCTGAAGAATGAAGTACACAAAGAAATGCACCAACAGAATAACCCTCTTGTAAGGACAGTTCCTTCTTTGAGGAACAAACTTTAGAAGCACAAACATGCTTTTCATATTCACATATCTAATCATTTAATGCGCAAACTCAGTGACATACGCAAAGAAAGTGAATGTTTATATTTCACCTAGGCTACTTAAATCTTGGTCAGACTATAAAGTAGCATCAGGCTACTCTTGATCAAAAATTGCAAATTATATCAAATGCCCCTTCTCCCAGTAACAAAGTCCGGCGTACGCCACTGAAAGTACCTTACGCCAATTACGTTGTCTACGTAAAACATAATGTGCGACGTTAAGAGGGTTGTATTATATTGTTTGTTTTAATTTTAAATGCAAAATCTATTCAAGTGAGTTACCTAGCTGTTGCATACTAACAAAATATCGTCAATTTAAGCTCAGTATGATAGGCAAAACTTACAACAGGCACCTAACTGTTTGTTCCTAAAAGACGTGAACCCGGCCCTATGTCTGGTTGAAAAATGAGAGGACCAACACCAGTATGGGCATCTCGATTTTGCCAAATCTTTTCATCGTGGTGATTCACATAAACTTTAAAAGCCGTCTGCTGATAGAATAAGTGAGCATATTTTTAAGCACAAGAAACATTTTTTAAATTGTTGCTTATTTCCTTTGCAGCTTGAGAACATTGACTTAACAGTGATAGAGAGAGAAATTGGAACAAATGGTAATTTGTGGATGTTCTACTCATTGGGCCAAATTCCTGATACTGTCAGTGTAACAACATCTGTCAAATCATGCAATAAAGAAGATCCAATGCCACATTGTCGTAAATCGAAGCGCAGGAAGTACGGCTGGTCCACTGATATGATGGGCTTGTCACAAAAGAAGTATGCACTGTTGTTAAGAATTTCTTCAACTATGCTGACAGTTAATATGCACTTTTGCATCTAACTCGTGAATTTTTTGGTTCTTTTACCTGACGGTTGGGAAAAGAGTAGAGTTTATGGAACCCAATTGATCTCTCTGTCACACGAGAAATCAGTTGGCTTCCAAATACCCTACTCTGTTCGTAAAACTGTTAGGTTGTTGTATTGTTTATCTGGAGTAGAGTAACTAGCGAAGTTGGAAACCTCTGCAGTGTTGCACAATTTCAAACTTATTTTTAAAATGTCACTTTCAACCATGCTGCATGTGTGTTCTTCATATTCTGTTAGTACGGTGGGATGGCGCAGCGGTAATAAATTGGGTGGGCGTAGTTGCTGAAGTAAAGGCGTATAATGAGAAGTATAATGAGAAGATAATAAAGTATAATGAGAACCTTATCTTCTCATCCCCCGATGCTTGGATTCAAGTATGGGACTCATCTTTACCTATTCTGTTAGTTAAGTAAGAGGCTTCAATGTGATGTTGAGCTCACTTAATGTGTATAGTGTCTTACAGATGTCCATTTCAGATGATTTTTTTCATGTGCAGAGACTGTGATACCGATGAAGTTCCGAATCTTTTTGAAGAAAACCTCAAGCCTCAAGTGACGTACGAGATTTGCCGGCCTAGATCTCCAGGACGATACCCGAACTTTGTAGAGCAACCTGATTACCGTTACGAGGAGTATAGAAAGTCACGCACAAATGCCAAACGCGAATTGCTGAGCCTGTATCAAGACTGGCAAGACAATCAGGAACAATCTACCCCCAGAACATCTCAAGAAACCGAGGATGACGTCACAATGACGTCTAGAAGATGTAGTATAACGTCTTTTTCTGTCAGTTCCTGGCTTTTTAATACGACTAAAAAAACAAACTACACTCGTACCAGGAAGAGACGCAGATGTGGGTCTTCTAAAGCCATCAACAGAACAGCATCTTCTATGAAAGATCGTGTAGTTTATGAACCTGCTATTCAGGTAGGAAGTGTTCATTGTTGTCAGTCTCAGTTAGCTTAGAACCGCTTATTTTGCTCACAAGGAGATAGCTAACGTTGGTTCGATTTTGCGTGTAAACGCTTGAATAGTTCATTTTCAAGGAAACCCTCGCAGTACATAAATGGTTTCCACATTTGCGCAGGTTTCGACCACATCATCGTCGACTATTTCTTTCTGCCATGGTTGATGCATGATTTGTTGATTTTAATAATAACTCTATTTGTCCTATCCGGTGGTTGAAGATTTAGCTTAAGTGGATAAGAAGGCAACGAAGCCAATCTTCGTGTCCACTTTCAAATATGCCGTAAAGTGTAGGCTACTGCCAAAGACACAGCCACATGTTCGTGAGTGGTGTCTAACAGGCGACCTTTCGAGTGCACACCAGTGCTCTCATCGCTATGCAACTGACGACAACTCTGAAAACCTCAATAGAAATAGTTTTAACAGATTTTTGTTGTTCTTTTTTTAGAAAGAGTCCGGACTTCAGAATAGTGTTCTCACAAACGGCGAAGCGGAATCTTATTCAGAACGTATCAGAAAAAGCGAAGAAAAGAGATCAATGGAAGTAAACATGTCACTTACATCCTTGAAAGAGCTAGAAAATCTCTTTGAAGAACCTTTGGAACAAGATAGCAAACCTAAAGAATTTTGCAAGGTTGATGTACTTCGAGGAAAAAGTTTACCTCTTAAGTACACATTCCAATTGACCAAGCAACTGGCCACAAACTCTGGAAGTGACAGAAATAAGCCAGCCAGGTGTTGTTTTACCTTGGAAGTCATCGATGGCCGTAACCGTTGTTTGAATGAACAAAATTGTTACACTGAAAGCAATTTGTGCTTATGTTTCGATAATGTTCGAACGCGGTTGAAGACCATAATTTTATCTGAAGATGATCATTACCAAATGGTCGCTGATGAATGGAGCAAAAACCTGAAAGAACAACTCGATCAAGGTCATCCAAAGGGGTTTTCTTTTGAACACGTTATCAACATGGCAGAGGAGAGTTTGCAAACAGCTGCGGAAGCTAACACTTTCACCGAGGAACAATCACCGAAGCCAGAAGCCACCGTTCCGAGGTTTTCCTCCTACACCCGTGACGTCATCGGTGCAGCTGCTCTTTTACTTGGATTTTCAACCAATCAAATTGCTAAAAAGGAGCTTGCAAATCAGTTTAATAAAAGTCACTTGAGCGATGTTGTGGAAACAAATCACTCAAGCATGACAACAGTCACATCACCTGATTATTGCCGGATTTGCTTCGAAATGCTTTCAGACGAAACCGGAGGTAGGTGTTCGATTTACACTCTTTCTATCTCAAATGTATTTTCTTAAGACCTTGCACATATCAGACGAAGCCGAAAATTTCAATAAATATGTATTATATATATTGTATATTGTTCAGGTGTAGATTATTTTTCCGACACACCAAATGTCACTACAGTAGAAAGTACTGTATATAGTTTGGTATTTCATTGATACAGATAAGGTCCTAACTTCGAATTTATTTTCACACGAATCATTTCGATCAGCTAGCTGCCAGATCATCTTTAGTTAAGCTTATTCAAATAGAATCTTGGTTGTTTAGCTGTTTATGATTGAACTGACTCGTATGAAAATAAATTTGTTTGTATTACAAGACATGTAATCGAATCGTTCATATCAAGCATTGTTGTGTGTTTGTCACCTGTCAGAAGATATTTCATTTTCTTGAGATCAGCTGATACTTTCTCACCTTGACCAAACCTCGCTGAAGACGTTCAGTCGGCTCTCACTAAATATATTGTACATTTTAAATACAGAAAAATACATAAACTTATAAAACTTTTATTTTCAGACGATTGCAGAGCTTCAGCCATGGCAGCCTGCAACCATTGGTTTTGTACGGACTGTTGGAGAGGACATCTTTGTTCTGTTACTTGCAATGCTCTTGCTTCTCCTGCACAATGCCCTGGTTTTGGGTGTGAAGTTAAAGTGGATGACGCCACCATGATGACATTGCTTCCCGGTCACGTCATCATGACGTATCGAAAACGACTTGTCAGTAACGCGATGAAGCGCTCGGAGAAATATCACGATTGTCCCGCATGTAACGATTCCATTAAAGTCAATTTTCGGAAGAGTTTGAAAGCGACTAAGAATAACATCCCCTTGTCCTGCGCCTGTGGAGCGAGATGGTGCATAGGATGCAAGGGAGAGCCACACTGGCCAGCTACTTGTGCTTCGGCTGCCTTGTACTGGGAGGAAGTGCAAAAGGAATGTAAGTGTCGCAATGCATTGCGTTTCCATGGCATGTGTTCTATCTTGTTGCGAAATTTGTAAGTTCTAAAGGTGTTGGTAATTTGCTTGTGTCTTGATCATGAGTAAGCTTTGCAATGATCAATTAATTACGGTCTAATAACCAGAGCTGTGGATTCACACAAAAATATACGAACCTGATTCCGCGATTAATAACTGACCGACTCCGGCTCCAATGCTGCCAGATCCTTTTTTGATTTTAAAGATTTAATTTCACTTAAGTTGGGATCGAAACTAACGGCAACTTTCACAAAAAGTAACAAGAAAAGACACTTCTATATTCTGGGAATTTTTTAATTAGAGCGCAATACAGAGAACAAAAAACAATATTTTGAAAAAATAAGATTGCAAGCAAAAATTTTATTGTTCATCGTTTTGTGTCAAGCCGGAGTCAGCATTTGTTTTAACGACTCCAACTCCGGACACTTCAACATCCCCCTGACTTCACGGCTCCGACTCTACAGCCCTGCTAATAACTATGGAGCTTTGTTTTAAATTGATTTTTATTGCAGTAAAATACTGTTTATCATATGTTCCGCAGGCTCGTTTGCCTTACGCACAGGTTCGGAACTGCTTGCCGGCTCTAGACATCATTAATTGTGCTCACGTCTTACTTAATTTTTGTTAGCCCTTTAACCTGCGGAAAAGGCGCTTTCTCAAAGCAAAGGCAACCCCGTTTTGTTTTTGCCAGTTCAATGCTATGTCCGGATGACTGTGACATTCAGTATGTCTATATATTTTGGTGTTCTACTTGTGTTCAGGAAGGTTGGTGTAAGACTCTATTTTTGACTTGAGTTCGATGGAAAAAAGAAAACAAAAAGTAAGAAGATGTCGTATACAAGCTCCCTAAACGTAGCCTACAAGTGTCCTGTGACGGAGTTTAAGGACGCTCCAATATATTATCAATCCTATTATTTTCATTTCATGCAACTCACTGATTTTTCGTTTCAGCTAAGGCACGCTATCGAAACGCCATCACTTCAGTCTCTGGAAAAAAATGTCCCGATTGTCATGAACCCATAGAAAAGGATGGAGGATGTCAGATGATGACTTGCTTCTGTGGAAGCACCTTCTGTTGGGTTTGCATGCGACCGGCAAGTGAATGCTGGTATCGTTGCACAGGTGAAGGGAATAGCAACCTCGAGGTCAGTTGGCGTCAAAGCAAAATCTTTTTATGTTTTTGTACAAATAATAATGATAAAATGTCAGTTATGCAATAATAATAATATTAATCGAAAAAACATTAAGCCAGCACGTTTTGTTTTTTTAAAACCTCAAGCGCTATCACCTCAGTTAAAAAAAAACTAGAATGGAGCACAAGCTTGAAAATAGCTTCTCTAAGCGCCATCTCAACCATCAAAATCTGTTCTTTTTACATGTCCGTTTGCGTACACGTAAAAAGGACATATTGTGCGAGCTGCAACAGTATCTTAGAGTTAGACATTTTCCAGTTTATGCTTTATGAACTTAACGCTAATTCAAAATATCTTTCGTTGTAAACTTCGATACAGCATCTCAACATCAATCATTCTGCTTTTGTATGCGGCTAACATCAGCGTTTGATCTCAGACTTGGGATATCTCCTCTTCTTCCTCAAGTTTCATAAGCGGAGTTCGAGAAGCGATTGTCTTCAGCAACCGCTATCACAGTTTAAGGGAGCACAATTTAAGAGTTGGTTTCTGTCATGCTACTGCCTTAAAGTGGGCAGCCCATCACTGTCCCGAGGCCTCATTTGATGAAATTGTGGCTAAGACAAAACAATTTGAATCCAAACTTGGAGAATGTTTATTGTTTTGTGATTCGGTAAGTGTTTGTAAAGATTTATACGTAGCCTAATGCTCTCTTGTGTTGTACTATCCCAGACAACAAATCAGTCGCATTTTACACACGTCTAGCTGTTGAATCAATGTAAAAACGACTGATTTTCTGTCTGCAGTAGCTTGTATCATCTCTAACATGACTAGTTGTAAAATATGTGATATCTTTCACACAGCAGTCGTTATCTTGAAAGGACGTTAACATAGACCAAAAGTTGGAATGGTTTTCAAACTAATTTAGATACCACCGGACCGGTGCAGAGATTTTCCGGAACTGCACTATTAAGTTCCGACCGGAATCGAAATTTGAAGCTTTTTCTGTTGATGAGGTTTTAGCAGTTAAACCAGCTGTACTGACGAGGCCTGATCAGCAGAAATGGTATGCTAGCCGACGTATAAAATTCACAGCGCCACATTAAAGCCATGCGAAGGTCTGTTGCTGTGGCTTCCACTTATCATAAATCAAAGTTCATAAAATTTGCAAAGGCGTAGCTAAGCTGAACCACTGGATCGAATATCGTTTATTGCGCAGGACATTTTGTTAAAATTCGATATTAATTGTTAGACTTATGTCATTTAAATACATGTCTTTTTTGTAGAAATTTTTTGAATTACATGATACGTTCAAAAAGCTGAATGTATTTTTGTAAATAAAACGAAAAGCCAAGCGTAGCGAAAGTCCGAAACCAAACTTCCACTCACTCGCAAGTAACTACTCCTTTTTGCAACATAAGCTACAAACAGTTGAACAAACATTTAGGAAAATTAAAATAAACTAGCACAGAAGCTTATTGACATTTTGATCGGAATTTTGCCAGTTCCGGTCGGAACCGAAACTTTATCCCGAATTTTAATAATTTTGATCTTGATGTGTGTAGCTTTTGTTCTCATATTGTTTCATTTCAGCTTTACCACATCATGCAGTACCTCACCATATGCATCGCCACACGCCAGCCTCAAAGCAAGTATCATCGTGCAAAATTAAACCGATTTCTTGCACGTTTGAAGATGGCGGCTGCCAGCATTGAGCATATCATCTTCCATTGGAACCCGAAGTATCACCATAGGATGTCGCCATTGCAGCGTGCACAGAAGCAAATGGAATCCGCGAAATGTCTTGTTATGTTCTTGCAGAGCTTCGTCCGGCGGTGCGAAATACGTTGAATAAACGTAATTTTGTATTGCTTTTACATTATTAAATGTTTGTACCATTTAAGAAAAGCTGCTAGGTTGTGAGGAATCGAGAAATATGGAGAGAGAAGATTTTATAGAGCGGCCGAAGGTCGAAATCGACTGAACGGATGATAATGATGATGACGACTAAATTTTATTGTACGAAAACTGGCTGTGGTTGCTTTCTTCAATTTATTCAATCGTTTCTTTAAATGTTGTGGTGAGACTGCTTTTTTAATTTTATACAAACTATTGACTCCGCTGTCGCTTCTTCATAACCAACTTGTTATTTTTATGCAATAATGAATCATATTACAATTCAGTTTTCTTTTAAAAAAATGTTTATGTTTATCTCACACTACAGTATCATGCACTTGTATATCTTGTACTGATTTATCTTTTTACGCATACAACAGTAAACGTTTGCATCGGCTGCATAGCCGAGTGATGAGAGCCATGGAACGGCAATCGAAATGGCGCCGGTTCGACACCGCTCAAGAGCATGCGGCTGTGTCTTTCGCAAGACACTTAATTGCATGCCTGAAAGTGAACAAGAAGATTGGCTTCCTTGCCTTCCCGTTCACTTAATGTAAATCTTCAATCACCGGGCGGCAACTTTACAAAAGGTACCATTAAAAAATCCCTTTTAAGCAACAAAAGAAAAAGGCATATAATAGCGAAATTAACTCATCGGTTTGCAACTGCCTGACTTGGCGCAAAGGGTTAGGGCGGTGGTAGTCATTGCATTGACGTGGGTTTGAATCCCACCGCTGCTATGCTCTTTTTTCTTCCGTAATTACCAAACAAAGTTCGAAGGGGATTTTTTAATGGTACCTTTTGAAAACTTGCCACCGGGCGTAAGCCTGGATACCATAAACAATAAAAGTGAACGTTGTTTGCATGTTTGTTGTTGCTGCACTGTGGCGTTTTACAAACACCCAAACTTTTCGGTGTTCAGTGGGAAGTTGCTAAATCTTGTGATATGATGTTTTTGATTTTCTTGGTACGAGGTTCAGCGTTAATCTTCGAGTTATGCTTTTAAACGTGTATTCACGAAATTATTGCCCGGCTATTTGTCCCCGTATTGTAACACAGATTGTGACGCAATCATGACGTCATCATTGCGATGCACTGTCACGCTTGAGCGACAATCTCTCATTATTTATTCTTTATTTACTAGCTCGTGTTTTCGCTACTTGACGATAGGCCTTTTTGACGATGTGCGAATCTGTCGGACGGACGTATTAGTGTGCACTGTGCAGTGACTATTCTATTTCACATCACAATTGAACCCGTCTCTTGTTGACAATATGTAATCTTCACTCAACACATGTGGAAGAGTCAAGAGTGAGGAAGAAGACAGGTTGGGTAGCAGTTAATACATAGCTGCTACCAGGAAGAAAGAACAACGTGCAGGTGTCAATGGTGATATTTATCAGGATAATTATCCTTTCTAGCGCTAGATGCAACGTTCATCTGATGAAAGCAACATAAACAAGTTGATTGATTGCTTCACTGACGTTTCGCACACAATGGCAATGCGCATCCTCACAGAGCGAATGGCATACAAAATAAAATTTACGAAGTTATATACTGCAGAGCGGTTAAAAGAAAGAGAAAAAAAGTGCAACACACATTATTTAAAATATTGACCAAAAGATGTGTGAGCGGTTGGTTCAAATGTTGAAACTTCTACGTTTTCTAAGTCGAAGCAGTTGAGACTAACAGAATATTCAAAACGAAATTGATTTACAAGAACGTTTCCAGCTGTACTGAATGAGGCCTGCCCATCAAAACAATAAAGATTTATACAGTTTCGCAACAGATTTCTGTCGTTTCAGTGGAGTACATGCGTTGTTTTGACGTAATCTTGATGAAGCAACTTTCTGCCGTCGTGTATTGATTGTAGCCTACTTCGTTTCATTTTTCAAATATTTTGTTTCTGACCTTCTTTTTTCTTGTCAGACAGGATTGTTTAGATTTTAGGACAGGTGGTAGAAAGTCAGGTGAGTAGCTTCGTGCAGTGCTGCTGTACCATGCATTCCATTTGATGCCTTGTAAATGGGACATTTAAGAACGACATGGTCAGCAGTTTATTCCTCCGCGCCACACTCTCAGGCCGATGCGGGAGCCAAACTCCACTTGTGCACATTGGAAGCGGCCGACTCCTATTCGAATTCTATTGAGCTTGATTTAAGTCAGCGGGGCAGGTCCATACTAGAGGGGCACCAAGAGTGTATAAATATAACCATGATGGAGTTAGGTATCGGTGGCTCACCATCCTGTGTTCCAAGTGTATTCCATGTAATGTGCTACACTGGTGGTGTGATCACTGAATGGTTGTAATAATAATTCAAGACAGGTGGTTCAAAGGGGTATCTTAACTTTAATCGCCGGGAAGATTCCTGAGGTCAGAGTTGAGTTTTGCGTAGTGCAAGTTGTAAGGATCTTCTTCCCGTCGAGTCAGGTGTATAATGCAGTGGCGGCTCGTCCATAGAAACTGCAAAACTGCAGCACCCCCTGCACATTTCAGTATTTTTTTTTTTAATAGTTTCACGTTTTTTCTCATGTTTTCTATAAATCCTACCGACTGGAAGTTTCATAATTTCTGGATTTTAAAAAGTATTATGATTTTTTAAGTTCTGTATTTGGCAGCTCTGAACTGCAAGCAATGCAGTTGCGATCTTATAAAAGAAGAACAAAGAGAAATTATGACGTCATATTTTGGCTGAGGTTGCTTTAAATCCTACAATTTCGAACTGCAAATTTTGCAGTTGCTGGTCACGTGGTTAAGCTAGCTACTGTTGCAAATACTTCATTGTTTTCAAGCACGATATTAGGTGGCTGCGACTGATGTTGTTACATGGTTAGACTAATGTGCTTTGCTTTCTGCACAAAAAGATAAAGCTTAAAGACTAGGTTATCATTATTGTTAAATTAAATTTTGTTAAGGTTCATTGTTAACTTACGATAATAAGTTAAGGTCAAAGGTCACATGCTAAAACAACCTATTTAAACTTGTTGAACATCAGGAAATTAAGTGCTCAAATAGCCTCAGAATTCATGAAATACCACTAAAACAAGGTAAAAATTTATGGGGGTCATGCCCCCAGACCCCCCTTGCTTGGCATCGCGCCTTTGGCGCTCACTCTTTCACGTATACCTCCGGTTGCAGCACCCCCTGCTATAAATACCACGAGCCGCCACTGGTATAATCAGTGCTTCCACTTCTGACAATTGATAAATCCTCTTCAGTTTCCTTTTTTGTCATGAAAAATCCCTTTTTTCTCAATCGGAAATCCTACAAAATTTCCTTAATAGGTGAGATTATTTTTGACGTTATTGAAGTTTAAAAAAAGGTGCCAATACAACTTTAAAGTTATTGTAATCTCAATTAAAGTTATTTTAATCTCGATTTTTTTCAGTAGCACCGGTATGTCAAAGCAACCAGCTAAAAAACTGCTTGTCAGATGGTCGGTTCTAGGACATTTACAACCTGAAATCCTGGACATTATTTATACCAATTACCACTCTCATCTTTCCCACCCGGACTCCTAACCTATCCCTAACACCGAAAATGTGCATGTGGTAAATGTCCAGTAACGAATTATCCATCGATTAGCTAATTTATTTTTGTGTTTAGTTCGGTTTTCCTTGATGCGCTAACTTGTGCAACTCTATCTATATAGGCTGGGCTATCTTTTTTTTCTCCTTGTCAGTAACGTCTTCACAATCATTTGAGACTGATGAAAAACTTTAGGATAATAGGCTTTTTTATGATACTGACTCACTCTGACTGTGTACGCTATACATGTTGTATTCATACTGAACAGCCTAGCTTGCTCCATTAATATTATGATGACACCATAGGCTACCGTAAAAGGTTAGCATAGGCTGTAACTAACTTTTCTAAACCTGAAAGATACCATTAGCCTAAGCTTATCATACCTAACTGTACGTCGAAGCTCAGTGAACTTTGTCATTGCTACTCAAGTTCAACCATAAATCAACGGATTACCTAATTTTAACTAAAAGAATTGAGAACTAACTCACTCACTGCAGTCTGCACTCACCTCCAATTCCCAAAATGGCGAGAATAGAAATCAAGCGACGGAAACGCGAGAATGGGAAAGAGAGTAAGTGGGAGGTTCCGGATGGCGAGTGCTGGCGACGGAAACCAGCTGATCATCGTTATTCCAGTCGTTTTTAGAACTTTTCAAAGAGAATATAAAAGAAATTCTCTTTAAAATTGCTAAAAACAACAATTCCCTTTTTAAGACAAAATTTCCTTGTAAAATTGCTAAAAATCCCTAAAAAATCCTTCCGATCTTCATTTCCTTTTTTTATCCTTCGAAGCGTTGAAAAATCCCGATTTCGGGATAAAATCCTTCAAAGTGGAAGCACTGGGTATAATGGCTCCTTTTCGGCGAAGCTCAGCTGGTTGGATGATTGCAGATCAGTTGATTATGTGCGAACAAAGCCGACTAAAGTTTCTGCTCAAAATTTTATGTATTAATATTCTTTGCCTCGGGTCAGATTTGACCTGAATAGGCTAGCCGGTAGAAGGTTTAAGACGTGCATGTACAAGATCTTTTATGGTATATGTATTGATGAGTATAATTACCGGCTACCAAACCTGATATTTAAAACAAGTAGGCTATCCTAGATGAATTAGTTGAAAGAATCATCACTAGGCCTATAAGCTTAGTTAAACAATTTTGAAAATGTCGGCCATCAAATTATTTAAGAAAAAAATAGGTAGAATACCTTAACATATTAACGTCCACTTTGGAGAGTACAAAGTGGACGTTAATATGTTAACTGAAGGTATTCTACCTATTTTTTTCTTAAATTTTTGACGCATAAGTATCTGCTTTACGTGGATCCCTTACAAACTTTACGTTTATTTAAGGTTAAATGTGTCAAACCTCTTTTTAATTATCAAGTTATTTCTTTGGAAAATCATAATCGTAGGGTAATCGAAGCTTTTTGACTCAAGTTAGTTCTGCACAGGTAGGCACTTTGACATAAGACAGTTTTCCTTGCGAATCAGCTGATTTCAGTCATGCGACTCAACACGTGATATTCTGACCAATCTGCTGAAGATTTTTGATACAAAGAAAATTAAGTGAATGTATCGCCACAAAAGGTTAGTAGGGCAAGGAAATAGTCATTTCAATTGCGTGGGTTCGATTCCCACTCTTTGCTAATGTTCTTTTTTTTTTCTGCAACTGAACTGAGTGCAAGAAGGATCTTAATGACTGTAATCAATTGAGTTTATAAGGAAAGTTGTCCTACCTTTCTTAACCAATGCGCCGCCATAGGCGTAGCCAGGGGGGCGAAAGGGGCCATGCCCCCCCCATATTTTCCAAGTTTGAATTCCGAAGTTGAGCCCTTTGTTGAAAATGTCATAAAATTTGGAGAAATTTATAACGTTTTCCAAGACATCTGGCGACATCTCCAAGGACTTGTTTTAGACACACAGAAAGACACCAATAAACTTTTCAAATCGTAAATCGCGCAAAATTTACGTTTCTTTGAACTAATTTGTGGAAGCAATTTCAGAATGGCTTACTCTGTTGGGTTTTTGTGTAGCTGAGTTTTTGGTGTTCTCTAATTTTAGCCGCAGTTTTTTCCCCTTCGTGTGTAACAGCTACCTTTAGTAAGTTAATAGCTGTTTCTCTGCTAATAAATTTCATACAAATATTACCCTAAAAGTGTTTCCAGAAAGCGCTATAATCCATTATTTGAGTGTAATTTTTCAAAAAATTTCCGGGGGAGCATGCCCCCGGAACCCTCTAGATAACGCGTGCCTTTGGCACGCTCTAAACCCCCACCAGTTTTATTGCTACCATTGCTCAACCCACCGGGATACGCCACTGCAAATCAAGTGGCGATGGCTTAAATCAAACACTTTCTTGTTCTCTTCAAATCATCAAATATTTAGCCGCCCCAAAAAAAAATTTCTGTAATGGTGGTAGCTGGTTCGCACGGAAAACTTTCCTATGGTATACGTTATTACATTATTTGTTTTATATTACCATTACCACAAATAAAGGTGAGTCCCGCCATACTTGAATCTAAACATCGGGGGATAAGAAGATAAGGTTCTCATTATACTAAGCCTTAGCAGTGGTTCTCAACCGGGGTGCCGCGGCACCCTTGGGTGCCATTTACAATACTCTTGGGTGCCGCGAGCTATTTTTCATATTCATTATTTATCTGTCTCAATTGGTTAGCTAGGATATTGTTGCTAATGAAATTTTCATTTTTGTTTAGGAAACTTTTGTTACATCATTAAAGGCAAACTCTAGAGGTCTAGAATGTACTGTTGCAACCTAAAATCAGGGCTAAAGTTGAAATTAAAATTAACTCTCTCCCTTCTCTAACCGCTTATCGAGCCCAATTTGATCCATTCTGGAATTACTCCTTTTCATTTAATTATTCTTGTAATAAAAAACATTTAGTAAGCCCAAAACTCCGCTTAATAAGCCCAAGTTTCGATTGTATTTGCTTGAAATTGTGTAAAAAAGCGTCACAATTTACTATTTTTATCTTGCATTCCACAATTTCACGCTTTACTACGCTGCTAACTCAGTTCTTAATGTTGATCGTATGGCTGTAAAAAGCAATGTTCGTTGCTGACACAACTCGCAAAAAAACGCAATTTTTGGTGCACCCCAAAAATGGATAGCGTAGAACAGGAAAGAACCGATCGTTGTGTACAGTTGTTATTTGGCAACTTTTAACCATAGTACAGTTGGTCATAGTCAATTATGCGTATAAGAGTGGCAGAAATTTGTCCCCTGCATAATAAACACAAATCGTCCGGCCCTGAGGTGGGCTTAATAAGCGAGGACTACTTGTACTTGCCTTTCCCAATGGGCACGCACAAGCGAACTTGCCTGCTTTTCTCCAGGTTGCATTACAGCGGAAAGTCAAGTATAGAGAAGCTATGAATAGGTTACTATTTTTAATAGTCTTTAATATGAAACGGTTGATGTATGTTTCAACTACCTGCTGCATTCGAAGTGAAAGATCGTTGGTCCACCACGGGGTGACACAAAATATTTTTTTTCTGCTAAAGGGTGCCGTAAGCCTAAAAAGGTTGAGAACCACTGTACTAAGCCTTCAGCACTAACGAGAGTAGGGTAGCCAGTTCCTTTCTCTCGGCGCCTTTAGTTCAGCAACTACTCCCACCCAATTTATTAGGTACACCCTGAGTAGAGGTGAGCGGTGTTTTTCAACAACCAGCTTAAGCCGGGAGTCGAACCAGGATTGTATGATTGGAAATCTCATTTTTTATTATAAAGACACAGTAACGCAGGAAGGAATTTCAAGTTTATCAGAATTGTAGACCGACAGCATTGCTCTCACACAACACAGTAGCCCAACACACAACCAGCAGTTCTTTCAAGCGCCATAGCTTATGCGCAGATGGGAGGTCATCAATAGTTGGCTTATCATTGTATCACTTGGCTTGCTTTTCTTATAAAAGTAACTTGTCTCTTAGTAAAGTAACCCGACTCTCGGAGTGTGCGCTTGAGCAACGCATTTCAGGACTGCTCTCTATTCAGCGGCACCTAGGGAATGGAATAATTCCCAGGCAACAAAACTTCAACAATCAGAAGACTTCACTCTGCCAATCTCGGTAACCGGCCCTGCGTCAAGAGCCTCTACAAGTACAGTATGCGAAACTACCGGGAATAACCTGTCAAGGCTTTGTCAGTCCGAGGATAAAGATTCAAAACCAACCAACTTGAATAAAATACAACAGTCAGTTCTTTGTTTTTTTAACGTTGATTCCATAATTTTACGAAGATTCTACTAACCGCTAAACAAGTTATTGTTATTATTTATTTGCGTCAGACAAAAAGCTGTCTATATTGTTAAGTATTTATAATATTAAGCATTTGCAAGCAATTTAGTGCTTGCTAATGAAGTAGCCAGCGTGATTGTTTTCCACGTCACGCTTCATAGCACAGAGCAGCGGGAAAGGTTGCGCCACTAGCTCGAAAAAAGTTGCGCAAAGTTTTGTCAGCATTCTTTAATCAGCCATGGCGTCACGAATCGGCACATCAGCTGAGTGCAGAATTAAGTTTATTCATCATATAAAAACAGCCAGCGAGTGATGATTAATTCACAGTTTGTGTTGTTTTTACAGTTGTCACAGCATTAGCGTGGTTTATTGATTAGAAGAGACTTTGTTTTCGAGAAACCTTTGAATTAATTATTAATGATCAATAACAACACCCCTTGAGGCCAAATAACATTCTTTTTGCTTTGAAAAAACGAAACAAAGCTCTTTGATTAAATGGAAGGTTGACTATTTTTCTTGCAAACCAAGTCACATTTAAAATCGCGTATCAACGATACAAGTTTTAATTTGGTTATACATACATTCTGAAGCTACACTGAGACGAAATGTGGATCTAAAAAGTTGAGCTTGCAGATGTTTAAAACAATAAATGAAAGAATGTGGAGGGTTTCTAGCATTGATTAGGTATGTAAGCAGTGCAGCATGATAGCGTATCAACTTGATAATTTGTGGTCAATAGCAACGGCGGCTCGTGATCATTTGTAATGGAGAGGATGCAATCTTGATTCGATACGTTTATAGACCTATATGATGATTTAATTAGAATCTCAAAAGATGTTCAAGGAATATTTTAAACTGTTACATATCTTAAGCTTAAAATCCTATCACCAACCTAGGTTTTGTTAGGTAGTCGAACTGCTCGGCATGCGACAACTCAGCAATTGCTTCAACTAAGTTCGATCATAAACAATGTGATCGTCTTTCTCATTTCGATTTACAGGTGGATCTGGTCTGTTTTCCACCCTCTTCTCTTAATGTAAATTACTCAATCAACACAATGTAAAGTTCGTGCAATTCTTGTTGGTCAGAAATATGGCATTCAACAGCATAAACAGCGTTCATAGCCTCTCCATCATTCACAAGCGGTTACATATTACATTATTATTGCGTAAATTGTACTCTCATCTTCGGCTATACACGTTAAAAAACATCCAGGTGCAACTGCAAACACTTCTTTTTCTCATACATTGGAAAATGCAAGATTTGCCACGGCTATGATTGTAACAATTAAGACTCTTAGAAATTCTTCGCCACAGCAACATGTTCGGCCGTGTTCTGGTAGGCCGTGTTGCTGCTTTATATCGTGTTTTTGCGTTCATTTAGGTAACAACAACGCAAACAAGGCGGTGAAAAATAATTTCAGTTTTTAAATACACTGCTTCCCAAGTAGGTGCAGAGGTGTTCGAGTTTTGGCTGAAGTACAAAAAGCATGAAGGACGACTGGTCCACTGATATGATGGGATTGTCGCTAAAGAAGTATGTACTTTTGTCTGGAATTAATCCAACTATTTCACAATGTAGATATTAACGACCTGTTTTAGCTTGATGCACAAGGCTAAAACTCGTTTTAGCCTTATGTATCAAGCTAAAAATAGATCGTTAATTAAATCGTCTACATTATGAAGTAAGCATCGATCATGCTGCTAAAAGCGAAACTCAATCTATTGCATAATCCAACTATGCTGACGATTAATATATTGTACACTTTGCATCAAATTGTGGATAATCTATTTGCTCTTCCACTGCATTTGGGGAAAAGGTAGGGAATCTGGAATCCAACTGGTCTCTGTCACATGGGACATGAGCTGATTTCCAAATACACTACTGGTCACAGCGGTAAACCATTATCTCTTCGTGGAAAAATTGTAACATAAAGTTCCCGGATCCGTTTGTCTGCATGTAGTGACCGAAAAAGAAACACTCCTCGAAACGTCTATTCAAAAAGTGTATTCCTGTAAAATTAGCCCGCGGCTATCGAAAATGGGACGCAACACCGTACGCCTCTAAAACTGTCACTACAGAACAGATTACTTGGATAAAAGACGGAGAATTTGTCCAGCTAGCAAGCACCAAATAAACCAGTTAAATGTGCGACCGACTTCCAACAAACAACTTCAAGAATGAATCAGAAAAATTTGTGATAACTCAAAGGCACGTCAGCAGTTAGTGTGACGCAATAATGAAAGACAATTATGAAGTCATTCAAACATTTGTTCCAGAGGCTGATGCAATATTTCATGTTTAAACAGGTTTCAAACCAAAACAGGTTTAAACAGGTTTCAAACTGAAACAGGTTTAAACAGGTTTGACACGATTCTATGAACGATGGTGCAATTTTGGCACATTTTCTAGCAACTTCCATGACGTAATATTCAGTAGACTTGAACGGTTTTTATATGACGTTTGATTAAGTGAACAATTGTCTGGAACATAGCGGCCCCTAGTTATGACAGTCTGACATGGCATAACTAAAAAAGAATTGACGACAATTGTGAGCCAATGAATAAAAACACATGATACACAAATTGTTTGAATCACTCACGTTTAAGTTAATACGCAAATACAAAGGGCATGCAAAGAATGAACAGCAATAAGAATAAACACGACGATACATGAAATTGGTACCATAGGTAGTAGGTACACGCAAAAAATGACGCTATATACAATGGTTGCGATAATAACCGACTGTTCTGGGCTCAGACAAGTGTCGGCCACCGCAGACAAAACCAGGCTCAAACCCTAACACTTAGGTGTTCTTTACGGGGGCGAGGCACGAAATATCCCTCAACACATAGTCTACTTTCACTTTCCCCGTAGTCTCATCATAGTTGCAGACGGCAACTTTAGCTCTACGAACCACAGGCTTCCCTTTCCTAATTTGTGGAACTACCTCATGCACCCTCCCAAGTTGATACTTCCCACGTTTACCAATGTCATGGAGAGAACCTACCACTACAAGTTGACCAGGCTCCAAATTCTCGGCCATTTTTAGCCATTTTTTCCGGCCCTGAAGACCTGGCAAGTAAAAATCGATCCATTTACTCCAAAACTGCTGAGAAAGTGACAAATTGAACCGATAATCCCTTCTTAATTGGTCACGATCATGTGGTTGCCCAACAGCACAGTATGGGTCTAAGTATGGGGTCAAAAGTGAGGCAGGGGTGATGACAGTAAAATCCCTAGGGTCGTCACTCAAAGGTACCAAAGGGCGTTCGTTCACGATCCGAACGGCACTGCCTGTGTACGTAAGCAGTTCAATAAAATTGGGCTTACGAATTGAAGAGTCCAAAATGTGAAAAAATGCAATTTTAAATTGTTTAACCATTGCCTCCCAGGCGCCACCTTGCGCCGGAGCATACGGAGGTATAAATTCCCAGTTTATCTCTCTCTGTCTCAGGGCGTTGTGAAATTCAGCTGATTCTATCAACTCGGGTAACTTTATTTGAAAGAAGCATTTAGTCACATCAGCCATGAGACCAAATCTACCAAGCCGAAATCTAGCCAAGACATCTACCAGAGGGTTTAACAAGTCAGGACCCGAAAACATTACATCATTAACACAAGTTCCTCGAAATTCAGACTTGCCATCGTAAACAATGCGCTTTTTTAATTGTGACGTAACAAAGTATGGTAAATACCATTCAAATCCCTTGACATTTCCTGCTTCACCAGTACGCTCAATATAGCCATTTGATTTAAGATCTTTCATGGTGTCAGTAAGGAAATCACGAAGTTCAGGTTGTTTTAAAGCCTTCTTCCTTAAAGCAGCAACTCTATCTGACGCCAACACAAAATTGTTAGGTAGATCAATATCTTCCTTCAACGGTACAGGTATCTCAAATCGACCATCTTTCAACTCAATATTCGGTTCAACAAGTTCTCTAGCCAAAATGTCATTGCGAGACAATTCACAGGTTTCATTTTGCAAGGTCAAATCCTGAATGACTTTGTTCAGGTCTGCTATTTCCATATCACGAGACTCAATTTTACGCTGAAAGCCAGAGATGACATCCGACTCTGAAGACGTCTGCACTCTGCACACGTTAGCAACGCTTTCATCTAAGGGTGACTTACCACCACAAGCCAACCAGCCGAGAGGAGTGAGTAAAGCATGCGGTTCACTACGATTTTCACCAACACGCTCTTCTTATGCACACATCAAATAAGCGTTGTCGTTGCCAATCAGTACATCTACAGTACTACAATCATTTAAATGAAACATATTCACGTCATGAAAATGACGAAAACCACTTAAATCCTGCTTATGTGGTAAAGTTTTAACATCGTCAGCCCAAGCTGGGTTAACCACCGAAGTTATATCACAAAACAGTTCATCTGTCTCTAACGACTGGATGTTGACTTTAACAAGGTCAGCACAAGTAGCTTTCTGACCAGCCAGGGTATCCATTTTAAACGACGCTTTATCGTACGGTTTAAGATCAAGTTCACACACCAAATCACTCGAAACAAACGTCAACTGCGAACCAGGATCATGCTGACAATACACCAACTTCGATTTGCCAGTCATTGGATTCAAAACACGAGCAGCAGTAACGCGGTTAAAAGCTGCTTTAACATTTCCAATCTTAACATAACGCACAGGAACTCTGGCACGAGCATCATCTTTCCCAACCGAATCCAGAGAATCACGTGACGTCACATAAAAATCATGCAGAAGAAAATAGTGTTTCCTATCGTTGTCAGGCCCACACTTACGACAGTTATTTGCATGAACGCAATCCCTAACCATATGCTGGCGCAAACAATTCAAGCATTTGCCAGCTTTCACAATGACATCTCTCCGATCTTTAGGTGTCAAGCGCAAAAATTCTTTACAATTAGACAAAAAATGATATTCAACTTGACCACGTGACGAACAACAAAAACATGCCGGTATGTCTCTACGTCTGGCCGCACCACCGCGCGGTGCGCCAACAGCAGTCGAGTACTGCGAACTCCCTGACATCACATCATCATGGGGTTTTACGGACGTCTGCCTAACCGGACATGAAGGCAATTTTCCTTTGCCAAACTTTTTAAAATGCTGCGACTCACCAGAATCGCCCATTAGCATAATGCTAAAATCAGTCGACTTACGCGTTTCCTCCCGTACTACAAATTCAAACAAACTCTGAAAAGTAGGCTCATCAGTGCCACCATACTGATCACCTAAAAAGTCAAGATAACGCTGCTTAGCGTCAAACGGGAGTCGCTTAGCCAAATCCAAAACAAAACGTCCTTCCAATTTGTCACGCTGACCATAAGCTTGCGCGTAAAGCAAACACTGCGATAATTCATCTTTAAACTCTTTCAGATCACTGGAAGAGGTCGAAGTCAATTTGCTACCATAGCGATACTTTCTAATTTCCGGTTCTGCAAAAAGACCTCCACGAACCCCAAAACGTTGGGACAAGCGAGCTAACGACATTTCTATCCTGTCTTCCTCTGACAAGCCAGGGGTGTCAGAAACCAAATTAGCAATCGTTTGCGCAGCTGTCCTAACACAAGCTGCTTGTAACAAAGTCAAACGAGTTCCCCTTAAAGGGCGAAGCTGCCATTAAGGCCGTAACACGATTTTTAAAAAAGATAAATGGCATATTATTACCATCGTAACCAATCAAGGCGCCTTATCGAAAAACGTCCTACTATTTTGGTATTCAAAAAAGCAATCCTGCTGTTGAGAACTCGATTTAGCGGGAGAAGACAAGCTATATCCCTTAAGGGGCTGAGTGGGCTCAGTCACATGCACAGCCCGATCACGATCCTCACACACGTTAAAATCAGGAGACGCGATACGCCTCTCACAACCACCCAAATTACGTGTAGCTGGGCGATCAAAACCTAGCGGCGCAGAAAACTGTGAAGGGGGCAAAGCATTACTACTAATGGCGGCCCCGTGACCTGTACGCTCTGGGGGAGGAGTTCGGTTGTAATTCGCAGACCTTGGCTCTACAGCATTCGGAAGACCCTTAGCCGCGGCCCCGAGACCTCCTGAAACAGCTGGAAAACGTGTGGATTGCCCTGGTCCACTCACAGGTTGAACGGGCGTTTGGAAAAGGTTATGTAAATTAAACTGCGATTGATGTTCATTTCTGGAATGCCTAGAAGAGCCCTTCTTAGAGCTACGCCGAGAGCCACCTCTGATCGATATTCAGCTAAAACTACCTCTTTACGTTGTTCAGCCCTCAACTGAGCGTCTTTGAGTGCAAACTCAGCAGCTCTCGCGGCGGCCTCAGCTGCTCTCGCTTCGGCCTCAGCTCTCGCGGCAGCCTCAGCTCGAATGGCCTCAGCTCTCGCGGCAGCCTCAGCAGCTCTCGCTTTGGCCTCAGCTTGTATCTGGAGCTCCTCTCGTCTTAGCTGCAGGTTAATTTGTGCCACTATCCGAGACGAAGTCCTAGACATCCTAGTGCTTACATTTGAGGCGCTGTCCTCAGGATGTATGTCAGCATCCAACATATCTGAGAACTCACTTTCTTTTTGTTCAAAGTTATTTTTTAACGAGTTAAATTTGGGATCTACCCTATCACGAAGTTCTGCCAAGATTGCAGAGTTAAAGATTTTAGTCAAAAGAGCATGGAAATGCCGTAATTCCTCTTCTAAAGTAGATAACTTAGATCTAAAAATTAACAGTTCCTGCTTATCACTCAAAGAACCTAGGGCTACAGAAAGTTCCCCAATTTCAGTCAAAATATCCCGTCTAAGATGCCGTGCCTCTCGAACTGACTTAGCCTCATCGTTACTGGGTCTCTCCCCAGAATGGCCTGCCCGACCGCAAAGAACATCATCAGGCTTAAACTCAGTCGAGTCTACGGCGGTCGAGTCCCTGTCGCCACCGAGTGTAGACATATTAAATGTTGGGGCTAAATTTAACAATTAAAAAATTAAGTTACACAAACACACAAAATTATTAGGCTACAGTAGTTATAAAAAACTTAACTGCAAAGACCGTAAAAAATACAAAAAAGAATTTAAATGCACGATACCGTAGCTGTACGGGTATGAAGTCCTAAAGTTCACAAAACTTGCTTGGATTCTTCCACTTGAATCTACAAGCACAGATGGATTGTCTTTAATCTTCTTTCTTGCCAATGAATGTCAAAGTTATTTTTCTTCAGTACCAAACTGAGAAGAAATGTCTTTACTTTTCTTTGCTTCTGTAAGAGTGTAGACTACCAACCAACAAATCTTCTTTTATTATTTCTTCTACTTCTAAGTAGTTCTTCTGCACTAGCTGACAACAAACACGTCGTTTATTTTTATGCCTTCAAGTGCTTCTTGGCCTACCAGCTAACAAATCGTCTTTTATTTTTTATGCCTTCAAGTGCTTCTTGGCCTACCAGCTAACAAGAACTCGTCTTTTATTTTTTATGGTCACAGCGGTAAACCATAATCTCTTCGTGGGAAAATTGTAACATAAAGTTTCCGGAACCGTTTGTCTGCATGTAGTGACCGAAAAAGAAACACTCCTCGAAACGTCTATTCAAAAAGTGTATTCCTGTAAAATTAGCCCGCGACTATCGAAAATGGAACACAACACCGTACGCCTCTAAAACTGTCACTACAGAACAGATTACTTGGATAAAAGACGGAGAATTTGTCCAGCTAGCAAGCACCAAATAAACCAGTTAAATGTGCGACCGACTTCCAACAAACAACTTCAAAAATGAATCAGAAAAATTTGTGATAACTCAAAGGCACGTCAGCAGTTAGTGTGACGCAATAATGAAAGACAATTATGAAGTCATTCAAACATTTGTTCCAGAGGCTGATGCAATATTTCATGTTTAAACAGGTTTCAAACCGAAACAGGTTTAAACAGGTTTCAAACTGAAACAGGTTTAAACAGGTTTGACACGATTCTATGAACGATGGTGCAATTTTGGCACATTTTCTAGCAACTTCCATGACGTAATATTCAGTAGACTTGAACGGTTTTTATATGACGTTTGATTAGGTGAACAATTGTCTGGAACAACTACTCTGTTTGTAAAACTGTTCTTTTGTTTATTTGAGTCGAGTAACTAGCGAAGTCGCAAATCTCTGCGTAGCTGAACATTTTTAACTTATTTCCTGAGTAAGTGTTTAAAATGTTATTTAAAACCACGCTGCATGTTTGTTTTTCTTTTTCTGTGAGTTAAGAAAGAGATTTAAATGTGTCTATGGTGATTGTTGAGTTCAGTTTATGTGTCTAGTATCTTTCAGAAGTCCATTTAAGATTACTTGACTATTTTTCATGTGCAGAGACTGTGACACACATGAAGTTCCAAATCTTGTTGAAGAAAACCTCAAGCCTCAAGTAACGGATGAACTTTGCCAGCCTAGATCTCCTGGGCGATATCTCAACTCCCAGCAACCTAATCACCATTATGAAGAGAATAGCAAGTCACGCAAAAATGTCAAGCACGAATTGACGAGCCTGTATCAAGACTGGGAAGGCAGTCAAGACTGGGAAGAAGATCAGGAACATTCTAGCCTAGGAACATCTTACGAAACTGACAATGACGTCACAATGACGTCTAGAAGATGCAATGAAACGTCTTTTTCTATTAGCTCCTGGCTGTTCAATACGACTAAAAAAACAAAATCTACTCGCCCCAGACAGAGACGCAGAAGGGATTCTTGTAAAGTGATCAACAGAACCAAATCTTCAATGAAAGATCGTGTAGTGTATGAACCTGCTATTCAGGTAAGAAGTGTTCATTGTTAAACGTCAGTCTCAGTTAGCGTAGATGTCTAACCCAAACAGGTTGCTTCTTTATGAAGAGATGGCTAACGTTGGCTGGACTTTGCGAGTTTGCGTGTAAACACTTGAACAGCTCACCACTCGGCTATGTAGATGACAACTCTGAAAATCTCAATAGAAATAGTTTTAAACAGATTTCTGTTGTTCTTTTTTTAGAAAGAGTCCGGACTTCAGAATGGTGTTCTTACAAAAAGCGAAGCGGGATCTTATTCAGAACGTATCAGAAAAAGCGAAGAAAAGAGATCAATGGAAGTAAACATGTCACTCACATCATTGAAAGAGCTAGAAAATCTCTTTGAAGAACCTTTGGAACAAGATAGCAAACCTAAAGAATTTTGCAAAGTTGATGTACTTCGAGGAAAAAGTTTACCTCTTAAGTTCACATTCCAATTGACCAAGCAACTGGCCACAGCCTCTGGAAGTGACAGAAATAAGTCAGCCAGGTGTTGTTTTACTTTGGAAGTCATCAATGGCCGTAACCGTTGTCTGAATGAACAAAATTGTTACACTGAAAGCAATTTGTGCTTATGTTTCGATAATGTTCGAACGCGGTTGAAGACCATCATTTTATCTGAAGATGATCATTACCAAATGGTCGCTGATGAATGGAGCAAAAACCTGAAAGAACAACTCGATCAAGGTCATCCAAGGGGGTTTTCTTTTGAAAACGTTATCAAAATGTCAGAGGAGAGTTTGCATACAGCTGCGGGCGCAAACACTTTCACCGAGGAACAATCACCGGAGCCAGAAGCCACCGTTCCGAAGTTTTCCTCCTACGTCCGTGACGTCATCGATACAGCTGCTCTTTTACTTGGATTTTCAACCAATCAAATTGCTGAAAAGGAGCTTGCTTATCAGTTTAATGAAAGTCACTTGAGCGATGTTGTGGAAACAAATCACTCAAGCATGACAACAGTCACATCACCTGATTATTGCCGGATTTGCTTCGAAATGCTTTCAGAAGAAACCGGAGGTAGGTGTTCGTTTTACACTCTTTCTATCTCAAATGTATTTTTCTAAGACGGTGTACAAGTAGGCTACGGTACATATATACAGTATATGGCAGATAAAGCAGATGATTTCAGTAAATATCTTGTTTAGGTTCAGTTGACGTTTCCTACACATCAAATGGCACAAAATAGTTTGGTACGTTAGCAATACAGCACATATATTGAGTTCCGGATAGGGGATCTCCTGACTACGAAGCAGCAGGCCAGCGATTCTCCATCAAGTATCAGTTCAGTATTTTTTTATTAAAAATGCATGGAGGATCAGCAGAGCCCTATTTATGGCATATGAATTTCGCTCTACTACTGCAGAGCATCATTAGTGCCTTATTCAAATAGAATCTGATACTTTGATACAACACAGCACACTGATACTTTGTCACCTTGAGCGAGCCTCGTTGAAGACGTTTAGTCAACTCTTACAAGACTGAGATGTATGTTGGTTAGAATATTTATTTCGGATTAAGAAAGCTTCTAAAAGGTTATTCCTAGCAGTTTCGCATACTTGTAGAGGCTTTGAACCACTGGCGCAGGCCCGGTCACCGAGATTGACAGAGTAGAGTTTCCTTTGTCGAAGTGTTGTTGCCGGAGAATTATGCTATCCACTAAGTGCCGGTGAATGGAGAGCAGTCCTTTAAAATGTGTTGGTGAAGGGCATAACCAAGGAACCGAACAAGCGCTGGTTGATCTTGAAGCTTCTTCGTGAACAAATTCAAGCGCTCAAGCAAGTAACCCATCGGAGCGGACTCATATTCTGTACATCGTACATGCAGAAAATATATAATTCACAAATTAATAGAAATTATTTTTTCAGACGATTGCAGAGCTTCAGCCATGGCAGCCTGCAACCATTGGTTTTGTACGGACTGTTGGAGAGGACATCTTTGTTCTGTTACTTGCAATGCTCTTGCTTCTCCTGCACAATGCCCTGCTGTTGGGTGTGATGTCAAAGTCGATGACTCCACCATGATGACATTGCTTCCCGGTCACGTCATCATGACGTACCAAAAACGACAAGTCAGCAATGAGGTGAAGCGCTTGGAGAAATATCCCCATTGTCCCGGATGTCACAATCCCATTCAAATCAATGTTCGACAGAGTTTGAAGATGACCAACAATAACATCCCCTTGTCCTGCGCCTGTGGAGCGAGATGGTGCATAGGATGCAAGGGAGAGCCACACTGGCCAGCTACTTGCGAATCTGTTGCATTGTACTGGGAGAATTTAGAAAAGGAATGTAAGTGTCGTAATGTATTGCAAGTGCGTCGCAATCAGAGGTTGGCATTCGCTACTTTGAAAGTAGCACGCTATCGCTACAATAAGTCAAAATAGCGGCCCTACCGCTACTCGTTACCAGTCGATGAAAAGTAACGCGCTACTGCTACCGCTACTCGGACAAAAAGGACCGCGCGCTACCGCTACTTGTACGCACTACCTTTGTCTTTAACAGACACTAGAAAGCTCTATCCTAGCATCTTGTGAAGTCAGAGTGACTTTGAAAACAAATGACATCGTCTTTCAGTATCACATTCGTTTTTGCTGCCATTTTAACTTAATTATGGAAAACAAGCACTAGGTGAAACTTTATTCTTATGCTTCAGTGTTTCTATTATAAATTTCAAAAAACGATTCATTTTTTCTCACTATCGGAAATTGTCTTGATTATGGGTAACTCTAACAATAATCAACTAACTACAGACAATTAACTTAAAAGCTGTCCGTTGGATTGATTTTGATTGCAATAATATACTGTTCAGCATAGGATTATCAATCCAGTTATTTTCCTTTTCGTATGACTTAATCTACTGACCTTTCGTTTCAGCTACGACACGCTATCGAAACCCCATCACCTCAGTCTCTGGAAAAAAATGTCCTGATTGTCATGAACCCATAGTGAAGGATGGAGGATGCCAGATGATGACTTGCATCTGCGGAAGCGCCTTCTGTTGGGCTTGCATGCGACCGCCAAGTGAATGCTGGAGTGGTTGCAAAAGTGGAGGCAACCAGAACCTCGAGGTCAGTGGGCGATGAACAGAAGCTTTTATACTCTTGTACAGCTGTATAGTTATAATATATTAGTTGCATCATTGTTGCGTTCTTGAAATACTAATACGAGCAGGTATCTTTTGGAAACCTAATATTACCTCATTTAATAAAACACCACATAGAAAGTTTCTCCAACCGTTGTTTCAGCCAGCAAAATCTGTCCTTTTTACTTGTATATAAAACGTCCGTTAACATTACGTACAAAGAACATATTGTGCGATCTGTAACAACACCTTCAATATTTTTGCTCAGACTTGGGATATCACTTTTTCTTCTCCAAGATTTAATAGCGAAGTTCAAGAAGCGATAATCGTTGGTAACCGCTACCAAAGTTTAAGGGAACACAATTTAAGAGTTGGTCTCTGTCGTGCTACCGCCTCCAAGTGGACAGCCCATCATTGTCCTGATGCCTCATTTGATGAGGTTGTGGCTAAGACAAAACAATTTGAATCTGAACTTGGAGAATGTTTATTGTTTTGTGATTCGGTAAGTCTTTGCTGAGATTTATTATACGTAACCAAATTCGGTAATGTGTAGGATAAAAACCAGAAGGGGAAAAAGACTGAAGAACTTTTGGATGTGCTAGAAATGAAGAAGACCATTGACACAGACTAACTTGCAAGAGAGAATTGAGTAAGATGACATGGGCATCAGTGGCGTACGGTGACCATTTTTATGGGTGTTCACTTTTGTTAGCAGGCTTTAAACACACACTAGGTTTGCAGTTTGCTCAATGGCTGTTCAGATCATATTAAAATAAACTGATATGATAAAGAGAGTCACTGTGAAAATCAAGCACGTGTTTAAAAATTCCTAAAAAAGTTAACACCCAAAAAAAAATGCAGGCATTAGGAGGAAGGGAGAAAGTTTTCTTTGGAAGGTGTTGACTTTGAAGGTAAATGAGAGGAAATGGGGACGTTAAAAAATAACATGGAAAGAACAGATGAAAATTGAAGCAGGCAAGGTCGGACGACTGAAGGAAGAAGATACGATGGACAGAATGAGATAGGGAATACAAGTGAAGACAACTGCTGCAAGTAAAGAATCGGTTACCTCCACTAGTGGGGACAAATCCAAATCTGGATGAGGATTGATGAATGCTCCTTTGTGTTTTTATGTTGTAGTTAATATTTTCATATCATCCTTAACATGACTAGTTGTAAAATACAGTATGTGATATCTTTGACACAGCAGTCATTATTTTGAAAGGACGTTGACATAGTCTCAAGGCTGGAACGGTGTTTAAACTAATGTAAATACCGCCGAATTAATGTAGCGATGTACCGGAAAAGCAATATTAAGTTCCTCCGGAACAGCAATTTTATTTTTGTTTTTGCTGATGAAGCTTTGACAATGAAACTAACTTTAGGCAGAAGTGATGAAGTAGCGGACTCATAACATCCGCAGTACCATGATAAAGTCATGTAAAGGTCCGGTGGTGCATCTTGCATTTATTATTTATACCAAAATTCATATTATTAAACCGCTAAATCTAACATTCACCAGCATTCGATATTGATTGCTAGGTCTAAATTATTAAAACGCATATCTTCCTTTTTGTGGAAGTTTTTTCATGTAGCCTAAATGATACTGTACCAACAATACTGAAACTGAATGTACTTTATGCGCTTCCACTGTCCGCGATTTTATGCAAAAGAAAAAAGTACTGCTCACTTTATGCAACATTAGACTACAAACAAAGTATTACTAACACACATCTAAGAAAATTAAAAAAAACTAACGCGTTAGCTCATTGGTGTCTTGGCTGATATTATATTGCCAGTTTCGGTCAGAAAAGGAAATATTTTTTTAATTCCTCTCGAAACCAGAATTCCTACGTTTCTAAACTGATGTGTGTAGCCTTTGATCTTAAATTGTTTCATTTCAGCTTTACCACATCATGAAGTACCTCACCATATGCATCGCCACACGCCAGACTCAGAGCAAATATCAGCGTGCAAAATTTAACCGCTTTCTTACACGTTTGAAGATGGCGGCTGCCAGCATTGAGCATATCATCTTCCATTGGAACCCGAAGTATCACCACAAGATGTCGCCATTACAGCGTGCACAGAAGCAAATGGAATCCGCGAAATGTCTTGTTAAGTTCTTGCAGAGCTTTGTTGAACGGTGCGAAATACGTTGAATAAACGTGACCTTGTATTGTTTTTACGTTACAGAATTGTTCGTATCATTTGAGAAAAGCTGCTAAGTTTTGTGGAAACTGTGATTATTTTGCTTCGCTTTATATTGAAAATATTCTTCAATTGCTCTTGTGAATTTCTGTTTATTTGCTTCTACCTCTTTCTAGGCCTCTGCTGTGTTTGGCATATATTGTTTTTCCTTATGATGGCTAGAAATTAGAACAAACTGAAAACTGCCCTTTCAATTTTATACAAACTGTTGACTTTGTTGATGCTGCTTTATAACCAACTTGTAAAATAGATTATTATTATTATTACTACACAATAATACATCCTATTTCGATTTAGTTTTCTTTCAAAAAGTGTATTTATGTTAGTTTTTCTTTGCAGTAGTGTATTTTTTTTCTTTTTACTCATACAACAGTAACTTGAGGCATGGAGGTAAGAAAACGTTTTTTTATTGCTTGTTTGTTGTTGCTGCACTGAGTGCACGTAAAAATACTTCAAATTTAAGAAAGCACATCCAATGCTTTCACTAATTGTGACAGTTCGTATTGCGAGTGCGTCAAATGCCGAGCAAACCCTATGATTACGTTTTTTGACTGCATAAGTTGACGTCACAATAGAACACCTGAGCTTGGTCCACTTCAGTTACGTTTTTGAAATTTTGAGCTGATGCAAAAAAGAGGCTAAACGATGTTAAAAGTTGGGATTTTTCTAGACTGGTCTTTCTTGCTGCTTTCACCTCATTTAAACTTCTATCATTCTAAAACAGCAAATGTGATGCTTCCTCTGGTTGTGGCTGCTTCCTGCTGCCTAACTGCCCAGACAGTAAATCAACCGTTTTTACATTGATTTAACGTCTGCAGACGTTGAATCAGTGTACAAAAACAGTTAATTTGCTGTCTGGGTAATCTTGCGCACTGCCAAAAACGTCACTTTAATACCATCATCATTCATCATAGCGTCACAACGATTGTACTTGTGGCCTAAATAAAAATGATTATTCTCATAAACGACTGCACACTGCACAGTGCGTTAACAGTTTTTTTTAACACCCAAGATAGACATTCAAAGATTGTGGCACCCATCAAGCAGATCAGCTCTTTTGCATTGATTCAACGTATGGAAACGTTGAATAACTGTAAAAAAGAGTTGATTTGCCGGATGGAATATGCTACATGGGAAGCTCAAGGGAATGTGTGACGTCACACTATGACTTTCACAAACATGCAGTTTCTCGTAAATCTTCAAATTCAGTAAATGAACCACGCAGAAATGTTCAAGTAGTGCTTTCAAGTTCATTACCTTGTGTTTGCTCTGCATCTCTGAGTTGGCGGCGAAACATGAAGCCAAACGACGCATGTTTTATGAAGAGATAATACTGTTTATTATGCCGTGATTTATGCGTAATAATTTTTGATTTACGCGATGACGACATCTTCCCAGACAGCAAATCAACCGTTTTTTACATTGATTTAACGTCTGCAGACGTTGAATCACGGTTGATTTGCTGTCTTGGGTTGTGTATCGGTCAAGTCGCACACATTGTTAATGTCGTTGAAGAACATTTCATAGGTGAACCCGAAAAGTATATTTACCAAGCAGATGTTGGGCGTATGGTGAATCTGTCCCAGTTATTTGTAATTGGAAATTAATGTTTTTTTAAATAATGAAGTCTTGATAAACTATTCAATAAATAGACCAGTTACTAAGAACGTGTTTCGAACATGTCCGCTTCTGAAAACCAGCTTCGCGGACAATTTTGAGGTAAGAGACTTGAAATTATATAAAGGATGTTGTTTATTATAGTTGCTCCGCAACAGCTAGAAATCCATCAAGTAAACTTTACATTCAAATCCTTTTTGAGCTTACAATAATTTGTAAGTATGAAAAAAATGTCAATACGACTCGAATGCCTCTCTTCTAGCTTACAAAATCCTGCGTACGCCACTACATACAATTCTTGTTAAAAATCTTTAAAATGACCCGACCTATAATAATCAGACTAAAATACTTTTCCACTGCGCTAGTGTAAGATAAATTACTTATAGCCTACCCACAGAACACAATATATTTAATTTTCGAATTTTGACAGTTAAACACATTTAGCAGCGTGCCCAGGTAGAGATGCACTTAATAATACCTTGATGAGTGTCACAATCAAGGTGCAATGCCTCGCGATGGCTTGCTTTGTATCTTCAACGAGCGTGTTGTTTGGGTTGTAGAATTCTGGTGCGATGTGTTATTATCGGTTATGACCTGAAGTAACCTCTGATTACGAAATCTGTATTATGTAAAATGTGTTTTCTGGAATCATTTTCCCTACGTGACATTCTAGAGACTTCTGTTGTTTACATTTAAATGCTGCTTGATAGAACAATGGTTCTTTATGATGTAACCTTACGTAACCTTCTCGAAGTTACTGGACTGAACAACCAACTATAAATAGTGGTGTAGTTTGTGTAATGTTTATTATTATTATTATTATGAGTTGATTATGAGAGTTGTGCTATGAGTTGTGGATTGGTAGTTGATGCAGAAATTATTGGTGATTGAGACTTGAAGTAATTGAATACAAGTAGATGAGAATTGGTGCTGATATAAATTGTGTTCGAAATTAGAATTATTTGAGAAGCCGTTCGTTAAAGTTCTTCAAGAAGTCAGATTATCATTTCACTAGTAGAATTATTCGACATTTAATTGACTGCTTTTCGGTTTGACCCATTAAACTACGTCATTGAACCTTTCCAAGTCTTTTTCCTGGTAAGAGATAGAAAGAAATCGTAACAATGAGGATTTAATGCATCCTCTGTAAAGACGGTGATTCAAATTTATAAAATTGCCCTGATATCACTTAATGTTGTTTCTAAATCTTCCATTATCAAGCACACTAATCTTACACCAAAACTAACTTGATTCAAAGAAATGAGCTGCCGACGCAGTACCGTAAGCATATCTCCGTATTATGGCGCTTGGGGACGAAAGCAAGTACCTCCACGTGGTCGTCCCCGCAAGCAGGGCCTCTGAGAGAAATTTTCACTAGGGGTACATAGAGTTACTCCGGGCCCCCTTCTCACTCCGGGCCCCCTTTGTCTTGGGAAAAACGATTGACTTATTGCTTAGGCGTACTACACATCATGCAACATTTTACTGTTGATATCTGTGCGCACTGCGCAATAATAGTATCAGGTGGCAAAAAACTATTATTTAGTGTTTTGTGTTGTGCAGATCATGTGATCTGTCCATCGCCAGTTTGTGTATCCTGCATTGAATTCGTGTGTCAGTTGTTGATGGTGCTGTTGAAAGGTGTTGCTTGTACAGCTTTAATGTAAAATTTTCAAATTCATTTCTACTCTTAGATGTAGCATAATTATTTCTGATGACTGAGGACACTATGTCGTGTCGAAAACGTTGGATTTAAGCTTAGTAGTTTTTTTTTTCTGTGTGTTTGATCAAAAATGTTAAATCTGTTAACGTTACTGAGAGTTACATGAATCTGGTACAAGTCAAGCTCTCTACCAAGGCTCAAACATAACATCTTGTTAAAACATAAACAAATTAATCATCTGACCAATAACCTTTCTTCATTAACTTTTGCATTTACCACATGCCGAACAGAGGTGAACGAAGTCAGTTTTTTTTTTACTCCGGCTCCGCTGTTGCTCCGAAAGTATTGACTCCGGCACCTGCTTCAACTCCGAAGTTAGTTGAAGTGAAATAAGCGTGAAACTACCCTTTTCAAACAGTTTTTAAAAAACACAAAACACCTGGCTTTTTTCAAAACTGCTTTTGCTACACTATACAGTACGGGTGCAACCTAGTTCGTACCTTGAACCACTCGTACAGTCAGTTCGTACCCTGAAAAGATCGAGAAGAAAAATTAAAAAAAAGCCGAAGTCGTTGATCGCAGTTTAATAGCACAAAGCCGAAGTCGCAGATCGGAGTTTCCCCCAAACAATTTGAAACAAACTCGAGGGTTAGGGTTAGCGGAAACTGCGGAAACTGCGATCAGCGAGGGTTAGGGTTAGAGCATAGATTACTCTGTGGTTAGAGTTAGGGTAAGCGGAAACTGCGGAAAAATGTTTGCCGAAATTGCGATCAGCGAGGGTTAGAGCATAGATTACTCTATGGTTAGGGTGAAGGTTAGCGGAAACTGCGGGAAAATGTTTGCGGAAACTGCGGAAAAATGTTTGCGGAAACTGCGATCAGCGAGGGTTAGGTTAGAGCAGGGGTGGGCAAACTTTTTGTACTGAGGGCCACATTTGAAAAAATGTTGCAGCCGGGGGGCCGCACACTCTCATTACAAAGTAGGAAAATTTACCCGGTGTGTAAATAAACGCATATTCATATTAAACACAATTTTTGTATTTCACAACTCAGTTACGTTTTTAAAGCTTTGCAATCATCATCACAAAAGTTGGTTTGGTTGTGTCTTTTTAAATTGTACTCCTTGAAAACAGCCACGGACTCACGGCACAACAAGCAAACTGCTTTATTTCCAATTTCGATAAAATAGTATTTAACATTCCATTACTTATTGAAAACACGACTTTCGTCTTCAATCTTTCGCTTCTTATCAGCACTCATTATTTCAACAGAGTAAAAATATAAATCTTTTATTTTTTAACAAAAGTCCTGTCAAAGTAGAAAACATTAAACTGTGCGTCTCAAATAACAATGAAAAGCTATTTGGAGGAAAGTAGAAGTACTGGTACGGAAGGCCTACGGTAGTCGCTACCGTATTTGTATTTTATGATCAAACAATTGAATCAAACAATGCGTGGGAGCATGTTGCAATACATGCGCGACTGACGTGTGTGCGTTTACGCACTGAAAGTGAAGAGAAAAACACACTCGTAAAGGGAATAATATTTTGTCATGTAACCTGTTTAATTAAAACAATAAGTGATGAGTAGTAGTAGTTTCTGCAAGTGCCGGCGGGCCGCATAAAATGGTCTTGCGGGCCGCATGCGGCCCGTGGGCCGTAGTTCGCCCACCCCTGGGTTAGAGCATAGATTACTCTATGGTTAAAATAAGGGCAAGGGTTAACGGAAACTGCGGAAAAAATTTTGCGAAAACTGCGATCAGCGAGAGTTAGGGTTAGAGCATAGATTACTCTATGGTTAGAGTTAGCGGAAACTGCGGAAAAACGTTTGCGGAAACTGCGACCAGCGACTTCGGCTTTTTTTTAATTTTTTTTCTCGATCTTTTCAAGGTACGAACTGACGGTCCAAACTGTTCATGGTACGAACTAGGTTGCATCCATACAGTACCCCCCCCCCCCCCCCCCGTCCCTCCCCCAGACAGGAAAATAACCAACTTTAATGATTTCATTTAGGGTACTTTTAAAAGGACATTTTGCACGTAAAGCATTAAATCACCACTTTGGGTTCCTAATTTGCTCGCAATGCACTCAATTACCTTTCCGGGCCCTTTTGCTACATTACGGGCCCCCAGGACTAAAAAATAACAACTTTTATGCTTGAATTTAGTCGTTAAGGATGATTTCAACCAAACATTTTTACGTGTAAGCTATAAAATCACAATTTTGGGCCCCCAACAAACACAGGCCAGGGCCTTCAAGGGTACGCCGTACCCTCCGTACCTTCCCCTCCCATAGGCCTTGCCCGCAAGTACCGACTCTGGGAAACCAAACTTGCTACAACTGTCGCAAGATGGCGCTGTTGAGCAAATATAAACAACAAATACAATCAGATTGATTGCTCCAAATTCATCAAAGAAAAACTTTAAACAAACACATATTTCTTGTCAGTTAACAAGATTCGCAACTGGAAAGGTGGCACAGAAGTTGTTCGAATGCAAAACATAACAAACCTACGTGTGCTCTTCATATATTTCATGTCATTCAATAATAATCTTATTTTTTGTTGCTAAACTCAAGTTTCAGAAATTGTTAAAATGAAAAACATTTTAATGTTTCGAAAACTTTACTGTCTTCATCTTCAGTGCTAGTGAAGACAGTATGGTTTGCGAAACGTTCGCTGAACATGAGTTCAGTATCTACATTTTGGGCCCTTTATTGTTTTATTAGACCTTAAACCTAATCCTCTTTGATGCCGAAGCATGTCTTCATATACCGTCCACGTAATGTCTTCACACACTTTGAAGCTTATGCACAATTGCTTGTTTTATTGCATGAAGTTTTCTATTGCGGGCGGTAAAGGCCGGGCCGATTGCTTATTGTTACACCAAAGCGATATAGCGATAATACAAAGGTCGTCGGTCTACTACACACTGGGTGCAAGCGACGGAAACGCTGGAATAGAGAGGGAAGAAGATGTAAGAATGCAGCCAATGTTTTCTGCAATGTGCATAAGAACTGTATAAAACTAAATAAGTTAGAGTAAAATTGAAAGAGGGTATAAAACGTTCTATTTGTTTTTAATGCTTGAATGTGTAAAAACAAGGTTACACAGCAAATACGTCTTTAAAAAGTATTTAAGCAGAAAAGTGATGATCTTTTTGTAATTTCAATATTCAATTTTGCAAATTCTCTATTTGAAGCATTTTCGTTATTCACCCATATCCTGACTCAACTGGCCTCGGTTCTGTTTCGGCTCGTTAGACGTTGAATCAATGTAAAATCGACTAATTTGTTGTCTGTGTAATTGTTGCGGCAAGAAAGTTGCACTTTTTATTTAAGTGTATACGTTTTCACTTGTCACAGAACAACGATTGAAGAGAAAATGGTTCGAGTTTGTGAAATCCCTGAAAGCTCATAATTGCATCAAATAATCTTCTAGTAGTTTTTAAAACGTGTCTCTATAAGAAAAAAAGTTTTATAGCTTTTTCATTTCCGATGTACAATTACGTTTTAAAATGTCGGTAACATAAAGCATTTCAGCACGAAACTACTTTTGACGATCGCTAGCTAGATTGATAAATATGGTTTTGCACTGACAATGAGCAAACTTTTTCGATTATTTTAAACACTAACAAATTTAGATTTACCACCAAGAAAATCAGTTTTCAGACAACACTTGAAGACGCTGAATCGTTGCAAAAGAAAACAGCATGATGGTTAAGTATGGCTTTCGCTACCGTAAAAGCGGTTTCTTCAGTATCTTATTCAAACAGAATAAGAGTTGCCGATTTTAGCTACTAGTTAATTTTTTGTTCGCTCTTTTTGCAGAGAGACCACGGACTTTAAAGTAACAGGAATTAAAATATCGAGAGAAATATAATGTTCACGGAGTCTTTATCATTCGAAAAACTTCGCATTCTGCTGCACGACAAAGTCAGTAAATACGAGTTCAATACCCTGTTGAGTCACACCAAAGACGATACGAAAATATAACTAAGTTTCCTTTTTGCTTGCCAGCATTGAGGCATTGGATTTGTGGGTGGTAATGTCTTTGGCGGCACAGACACTGCCTGCCTTGCAAAAAGTTGAAAGTGCCTGCCACAAACACAAAACTATGATAAAGAAGCACAATCTTATATCAACATAAACTTTCAATTAATGGAAAACAATCAAATTCGAACATAAAAAATAATAGGCTATAAAAACACTTTAAAGTTGCAAATGCTTGTGAAATTGACTAAAATTCTATCGCGTTTGTCATCCCGGCGACAGTAAAATGCAAACAAGCTAAACCTATCAAATGACAGCCTGACTGCGAACTGTCAACATTTTGCCTGTCAAGTGATACAGTTATTGAAGTACTACCAAAACCTATCACCAAAAAAGTGAGTGCAAATGATTAGATATTCTGAGAGGCACGATACAGCTTTCGTTGCCTGTGGGCTACATAATGTATTTTCTTTAGTTGATACAGCTTGACAATTTTTATCGTAATCTTTTCAGCAATAAAATCAACTTTGAAACATATGTTACAAGAAACAGTGAGACAATATTGAAAAATAGGTACCTCGTCTAAATAACAAAAACTGTTTCAATCAACCTTTGTCAGACGCTTAAATGCATTTAAAAACATCCTGTTTTTGCATTTTTGAGCAATTTTTGTAACCCCATCTTATGAAAGCAGAATTTCACTATTTGCCATTTTGGTCCCAAACAGCTGATAAAATGATCGATGTGAAAAACAAGATTATGAGATTATTGAAAAACAAACAAGTGTGGCTGTTGGATGACAACTGACCAGATGATGACTGTAACTATTTACAGTGATCATTTTTCAACATTTTAAATGTTTATTAAACGTAAAAACACCTGTTTTTGAGCCTGCACGGGTGGCCTGGTGTTTCGAGCTGTTGGCTGATAAAGTCTGTAATTCTTCATCTAAAAGCACAAGGCTGTGTAGAGTTAATTATAACGTATTGATACATCGCAAGATCCGAGGAATAATCTCTCATTTATAGTATTTTCATAAAATATTTTCAATGTTAAGCAGATTTTTTTAAACAAATTGCCAGCTAATGTCCCAAAAGTTGATGTGTGGCATCTCGTTTGATCTAAAAAAAAGTAATTTCTCCTCAATATTTCACACGATACCCATACTGTCTTCATTTAATCGCTTTGAGTCTAGGATTTAGTTTTCATCTTGTTAGTATAACTGTAATTGGAGCTGTGGAGATCAAAAAGCATCACACCGATTTAAATTTGTGTGAAAAAATAAAAACGTAGTAAAACAATCGAGATGTAATCACCTAGAAATGGATTTTTGGCTGGCATAATTCAGCCACCCGGCTTCACTACTGGATGTGTTTTTATAAGAGCACACGAAAAAGGACTTGGCCTCACTCGAGACTGACTCATATCATTTGTGTATACAAAGAAAATCTTGTGACATTTTTTATCTTTCTGTTATGCGAAAGCGGTTTCCGTTGAAAATGAGATGCTGCTGTATTATGCAGTCTATGGCTTCGATACCTTTTATGGAGAATCTAAGTTATCTTTCTATTGTTTATTTTTAATGCTACAACAATGAAATATAAGCTTCTGTGTTAATAATTTATTAACGACAGCAGACATTCTTTCGAAAGTAGGACCCAAAACAGGAAAAACTTTTACAAAGGATTCACATTTGTTCAGTTTAGTCTGTGTTCTCTGAAAATTTCTTTGTTGCCAACAATTTCATATTTATACCACCCTGATCACAACACTTGCGACAAAGTGCGAATAATTTAAAAAACACTTTTTGAGGGCACATTCCAGTAGGATATTTAATTAACTATACCGAGACGACAAAAGAAAGAGACAGAGAAGCAGCCCGAAAAAAGCTTAGCCTCAGCTTGAGAAGTCTGAAGAACTTTCGAGGTAAAATAATATAATAATGTTCTCGAGACGAAATAGATTACCTCGAGAAGTTTTGTCTATTTTTATCTCAAATTGCATGTTTATTATTGAGGGGGAACATGATCATGCTCCCTTCTTCCCAGCTAACTACAGATTGAAAGCAAGTTCTAACCTGAACAGGTGAGGTTCGTCTTGTTTCAGTAAAAATTGCTCACATTGGCCACTTGCGGCACTAGCGAGTTAAGAGTTTTAAAATTTATTGAGAAAGGATTTGTCTGAAGAAGTCGGTCTGCTATGCTGAGAATGTTTGAAATTTTGTGGTAAAACAAGACAGCTTGATTATAATTTCCAATAGCATGTAGTCCTTACGAAAGAAATCTACGAAATCAACGCAAAGAAAAACGTTTGATACAAATTTTGCGTCATACTTGGGATACCACTTGATCTTTTGTTTGCACTATGGTGTTCACCCTACTTTATATAGAAAATAACACCAAGTAACCAACACAAGCGATAGACACGTGTTTCGTCCATGAGGCTGGGCTTGCGTTTTAAGACATTTTCTAGAAAATTATGGGAACTCATATTTTTGCGTGATATCAGGCCCAATATATTTTTATAAAAGCAATGGACGCCTCTGACATCAACATTTTATTTAATGGGTTCAGTTAGTTGTGTTGACCCCTTTATGCTCCTTTTCCTCCTTATTCCCCCTGACACGTTATCAAGTTGTGTACTGTCGACAACAGCCTCATTTCACAAATGTGGGTTTCAGTAAAATGGCAGAAGTAGTTCCTTTGCGTCACAAGTGTTTATTCTGCTCTTCTGTCTGGAACTAAGCTGTGAAATCAATTGCACAGCAGTAGGGTTGTCAAAAAAGATTGGTCTTTCTCAAGGGATAAAAAAAAACTTTTTAAAAGCTTGAGACAAAGTTATCTTTGCTTCAAACAATTTATAAAAACAATCAGTTCTTGGCAGACTAACCACTTCCTACAAGAGGGAATCTAAAACGGCACTTCCGTCCATCAACCTGCTTCGAAATCACGTGACTTTGCTTTCTCATGGCGCATCAATTTAGCTGAAAATCATTTAAAGAAAAAACGTTTTCTTTATGCTTTCAACAACCTTACAATAACGTAACAAATAACAATTATTTCAGTTGTCGAGCTTGAAAAATATGCAAAGATTATTCTGAAAATTGAATGAGGCTGTTCACCAGGCATTTAGTTAAAGAATATCGGAATAAAAGCAGATTGTCACTTTATACATCTTGTGATGGTTTAGCTTAATTTGCACCAATAGAACGCATAATGTTATTTAACAAAGATTATTCTGTTTCAACGGTAGGGAGTTCGAAGTTTAACGTCACCTCAAACCAAACAAATATTGGCCAATAAAATGTTTGTCATTTCTTCCTTACCATCGATGAAAGATGTTTCATTTCGAGCCAAATTTCTTTCATTTTTTATTTTTTTTGCTTTGTTTTCATTTTAGTTCTGTTTTGTTTTGTTTTTGTTCTGTTTTTTTATTTTTTTTGCTTTGTTTTCATTCTAGTTCTGTTTTGTTCTGTTTTGTTTGTAAATTTGTTTTTTGAAATAATGTAAAATAACTTTATTGAGCCTCAACAATAAGGTCAAATCGAAAACGTACCGTACGGAACAAGTTGTGTTTGGGACATAAGCAACGAAACGAAACTTTATTCTATAAAAAATAGTTTCGTTTCGTTGCTTATGTCTATTTTGCTTATTGGTTATTTCTAACTTTATTCTATAAAAAATAGTTAGAAATAAAACGAAGCTCATTATTCAGAAACTTTATACAGTATAAAGTGAAATGAAGCAAAAAATTTTTTTGTCAAAGTATGTTTGTACTTTTTTACTTCTTCAAACATTCTTGTTGATAAATGCAATTGATTGAGTTTCGCTTTTAGCAGCATGATCGTTGCTTACTTCACAGTGTAGATTTTAACGATCTGTTTTAGCCTCATATATTTTAGATCAGGTAATATTCAACAGTGTGTATTCAACGTGTGATTGTCCAACCAGCTAGAAAACTCTGGCAAACTTCTTCCATGGCGAGAAAACAAATGTCCAGTACTCTAGCAGCAAGAGGATACTTCAGCTTCCTTTGAAAACAAATAAAATATATACCTGAAACGTTTATCTTTACCAGGAAAAATTGCCCGTTATTTCTCGTGGAGTAAGATACCTCCGTCAAGGAAGTACAAGAAAGTGAAGTTTTTATTACATCCTGGACGGACAAAATGTTTGGAACATTTAAAATACTATAAATTAGGACTACTGAAAAGATTTTGGACTGCAGTCCGCGTTTGGACATTTCCTGTCAGTGCTAGTGGAGTAGGGGTTGTAGGCTACGTCAAGTCGTCAACTTGAGTTGGATAAATAATTGCGAAAGTGCTATCTATTTCATCATCATGTAACCATTGTTACGTAATGTTGTTATTGCGTGTAGTTCACTTCTGTTTGCATTTCGTTGATCGATTAACTTGAGTGAATGATGAAATAAAATGGAGGTTGTAATAATTATGATACAAATTAGTATTGTGACACTTTGCTGGCTTTACAGCCAGGTATATCAGACAGATTCGTCCCTGCAATTTTTTTTCTTTTTCTTTTAAACACAAGAATCTACTGCCATTTGTGGTCTACTGCTACTCTACTACATTATTGCTCTGCAAGGAACGAGAAGAGGAAAAAGCGAGAAACCGCTGCAAAAAAGAGAGTGCGGCTTTGTCGTGCGTAAAAATGTCGTTCATTTGTAGAAGGCTTGGCGAGCTCGTCCAGCAGCAACAACTTTCAGTGCTCATGAATCTTGCGGGGGGAGGTGGTTTTAATTTTGCAGTTGAGAAATTAGTTTTCGGTTTGCAGGTTATGTGACCGCGCTCGCCAATGGTAGATCAGGAAAGGAAAAAGGTATTTTCATCGTTACTAGTCTTTACGTGTCTTGGGTTAATTTAAAATGCTGTACTTTAGTCGAGTCTGTTCTAGGCTGAGTAATGCTGGCTAAAATTTATTTAACTTTTGCAAGAGAATTGGTCGAAAATGGTTTTCCAATGTTGGCGTATAGATTGTGTCAACGTAAAGTATTTTATTTTTTTTCAGCTTATCACAAGTACACAAAAGCGCATACTTGGTATAGTTTGTTTACCCTTCAAATCCTGAGACTATGAACGCATAATCGAGCTACCAGCTACTGACAACTAGCTGTAACCATTGTGCTAAAAAAATGTTTTAACTTTTACATTGTGTTACGTCGCAACGATAACATGAGTTGTGGTAAAAGTCTTTCAGTGCAAAATCATTCAGCAACTGTACGTTAGCACTTTAAGGTTTTGTTAAGGCAAATTGTAAAGTTTGCTTTATCTTGTCAGACTTCGTGGTTATGGTTGGAAGAACAAGTAGTTTAAAGGTATTTCACCCCAACATTTTTATGTCGGAAATCGTCTGCGAATCAAGAGGACTTGTTCGAAACATTGAGAGTTGAGCATTTGCGTAACTTTAAAACTATGTAGAAAAAAGTATTTTAGCAAGTTGTCAGTGGGAAAAAAATAGTTCAAGGTTCACCTAACCGTGACCTAAAACGGCTGCGTAAAAGAAGCCTCCGCAAAGATTTTCAGCAAATTTTGGTTTGGTTATTTGTCTAGTAGGATTACTAAACTACGCAGGGTACCTTGGTTCACTCAGTCAAGAACATACTTAGCAGGCATTTCGGCAATCGACTGGCGCAGATCGATCGATCGTTGTAAATAGAATTCGATGTATACAATTCTCTTAGGCGTGTGAAGAAGATATAGCCTATCGATTAAAATTATAAATTTATTTTACATTAATTGAATTCTTTGCTTTGGTGTGTTTTAGGAGTCGGCGTGCCGAAATCGTCTCTACAGTAGATTTAAAATTTCTTTTCATAGTTTACAATTAATAAAAATATGACAAACAATTGTCGGCATTTACCGGCGATGAAATGGTTTCTCGCCGGAATAATTTATCTGATTTCCCGAACAATGGCGCAACATCCTCCGAGCCTCAATCCTCCATCTACCATCATCGGAGCTGTAAATAAAGTGCGCGTGCCGTACGGACGGTCGGTCTTTGTCAATCCTGTGTCCGATTTGCACATAAATGTAGCGGACGAAGATAATTGTCACGTCACAGTGATACCGTCTCCTCTTAGTCAAAGACCGGGTTATATTTCTCCAGAAAGATTCCCGTGCAAGTTTGGACCTGAAGAAGTGAAATATTCTCATCTTGGGGCCAGAAGTCCAAGTGAAGATCACATTAGGCTGCAAGTTCGTTACGACACTCCCACAGAAACATACATCATCCCACTCCGGCTAACTGTGGATGTCCTCTTCATCCAAAGAACGGTGATCACAAAATCTTTGTTTTTAACTGTTCCGAATCTCAGAGGAACTTCCGAAGCCCTGGACGGAGAAATTCTTGGATTCTCTTTCGACCCAAGCACAGAACAATGTCAAGTGGCCACTCTCCCCGGCTCTGCAGGCCTACCGCGGTACGGCCGATTGCTAAAGGACCCTTCTAACGGAGGCATGGTTTCTTGCATGGAATTTTTGAATGCCGGAATGCGTTACCAACATACGTCGGTGACCAATTCCCCGAATCGCGACCAAATACCTATGGTTGTGGAGCTGTTGGATTCTGACGGGAATTTGATTAAGCAAGAATACTTTCAGGTATTTCAACTCATATCATAGATTTGTAGGTACAATTGTGAAAAAATTGAATTGACTTCCAGAGCTGTCAATTTATGTTTAATTTTAATAAAAATATTTGAAAATGACTTGAGATAAAATTATCTTAAAGATTCAAAATGCAAAATGAATTTCTTATCTTTCTGCCATTATAATATAAACAATTATATAATGCAGTATTAGACCATCAAATTATCTTCTCATGACTTAACCTATTTATTTCCGTTTTTTTTTAAAAACAGTTTGGTGTTTTAAAAGGGCCAATCACCAAACTTTTTTAGATTTTCCTCAAGTTTTCTTGCATAAAATTCTGAAAATAGATCGATATGATTAAAAGCATATAATTATGTGATTGCCCAATTTCGTTTGCGGCGGTTCACTTGTTAATCTGAAAAATTTACAAATTTAAGAAAAAAAACATCTTTTTTGCAGGTGACTGTAAAACTCGTGGCAGGAAACGAAAATACTCCTCCAAGGATCGATTTTGCATCCGTCCTAGTCATGGAAGTTGATCAGTTTGTCATGACTGCTTTCACCAACGAGATGATTCGAGGAACAGATGTGGAGTCGAATCCTTCCGATCTCATCTTCAACATCACATCGCCGCTCAAGTTCCAGCAGGGAGCCATTGTGAGCACCGATGATCGCGACATGCCAATCCGGTCCTTCCGACAAAGTGACGTCAATGAATACAGAATCGCCTACAAACCCCCAGCAGTTGATTCACAAGTTCAGAGAATTTTTCAGATCGAGATGCAAATTGTTGACACAGAAGGCATGATTTCAGACCCCTTCAATTTCTTAATAATTGTTAATCCCATGAACACCTTAGCGCCAGTGGTGACAAGAAACACTGGACAACTCTTATATCAGGTACATTCTTCCTCATGATAGTTTTCTTGATAACACCCACATAAAAAGTTATAAATGTACTGTAGCTGTTTTGCTTAGAAATTGAACACTGATTAGCATTTAATAAAGTTGTGTTTTGGAAGACGCAAAAGAGGTTGTCGCTTACAGTGCTTTGGGTTTGGGATGGTTGGTTTTTATAAATAATTAAACAAAACGTAACAGAAACTGCATTTTTCATACTTTTTTTGCAAAAAAAATAGCCACAATTTTAGTTTTTGAGAAAATGAAAACACGCCAAGTTTGTCTTGCGGTATCTCAGAGCTACCCTGCGGGCGCAAATCCGCCATTAACAATAACAAATGGGCATGAGTCAAGCTTATAGTACCAGATGATGACAATCAGTGGTGAAATAAATGATCTTTATATGGAGCTGATTAGTTCAGTAGTCGACTTATTTTATGGACGAACGAAATAATTGCTTGCTTATTGCAGTTCATACCTCAGAATACGAACTAGGATAAATGGTTGTATGGGTTGTAGCCTACTTATAATTTTTTTTCTACATCTTGTAATTGTTATAGTTTATTCAGCCAGCAAAAGTGGCTTTTTTGCATCGTTTCAACGTCTCTAGACGTTGCAAAAAAAAAAAAAAATGTTTTAATATTTGCAATTCTAATGTTCACAAAGCAAGTACAGAGGAATAGGCAAAAAGTACGATTTCTACTGGGCAGGTCGATTTCAATAATACTGTTTCACTTCAGGGCCAACAACGTGCTTTATCAAGTTCTCAAAACCTGGAAGTTTCCGATGAAGATAACTTGAATGATGTGAGGATCAAAGTTCTAAGAGGAGCCCAGCACGGTCAGCTCATCACCGCCAACAAATTCTTTACACCTGGAGACTTAGATTCTGGTCTTGTCACTTACAAACATGATGGTTCAAATACTTTCAGGTTTGTAACTATTCGTGTAGGTTGATAATTTTCTTTGAGTTAAACTAGTACGTTACTTTTCTAAGGACGCTTATCAACAGGGAAAAAGGGGCGGCGGGAGCTTTTTAACTTTAAAATATCTAGTTGTTTGGGAAGACATTAAAGACGTAATCTTTTAGCAGTCTTTGCTGTTGCATGTTAATCTCTCAACAAACCGCTCCAAATTGCAATAACACAATTATATGCGTAATTTAATAGTGAAATAACTGTTTTTTAACTTATTTTAACGTTGTATAGAGATTATTTTTGGCTTCTGGTTTGTGTGATCTTTTATTGATATCAGCCGCTTGATTGATGGCTGCCTGCGGTTGCATGTAATAACTTTCATATGTCTAACTGTATCAAGCTACTGCAACATGTAACCGTCAACCTCTGGGGCAGTCAGACAACAAAGCCTCATTTCATTTCTCAACTATCAGTTGTGGCAATTTGCGTCGTTACGAGACTCCCGTTATGTGGCATCGTGTTTCTGTGGAATTGTTACGACCCCTATCGTGATCTTTGATAAAGAAAATGTTTGAAAGATATGAGGTGTTTAATATCAATGTTTGTGATATTGCCACATGAACAACTTGCTTGAATGAGAAGATATTCGTGCCCAGACCGAGAAAGCTCCAAGACTCGTGCAGAAGGTTTTTAGAAAGACTTCTGCTGATCAATTAACACGAGAATGGTTTTGTGTTGGAGAGTTAATGGTACAGATATTATCGAACAATACAAATTGTGGGATGTTCATTATTCACACCTAATTTCCTACTTAATAGGAACACCGAAACAGCAAAAACGTATCACTTTGTAACATCATTTTAACGTCCAGCGACTCTGCTGTAGTGAAAAAGTTTGTTATCTTGAAGTCTCGGACAAAAATAAACTATGTTTATTCTGCAGTTTTGGTTCCCATCTATTCTAAACTGTTTTTCCTGAAAATTGGCACTTCAACATAGCATAGCGATGAATAGATTTAAAATTGCAGTTTAAACAATCTCACAATCTCACCTGTTTAGTGATAACATCATCTTCCATATGACGGATGGGGAAAATGAAGTCCAGTTTCTCTTCCCAATTACTATTGCACCTATGGACAATACGCCACCGGTGAGAATCAGATGTTGTTTTATGTTTGAACAACGCAGATGATATGGCAGCTGTATATACAACAAAACAGGCTGGTTTTGTATAAGTTCTCAGCCAGCAAATCAGTCTTGTTTACATGGATACAATGTCTGCAGATTCCGAATCATGGTTAAAAGGACTAATTTTACTTGCTGGAAGAGATCAGTGTAGTACACTTTAGCTGCGTATTTTATATTTCTTAACCTGCACGTCAAACATTGTTTACAGAACGTGGATACCAACACGGGGCTGATAGTAGACAAGGGAGCCACCGAACTGGTCAGCAGCTGGGTGCTCAATGCGGCTGATATCGATTCTGATCAGATGAAGATCAAGTTTGTTTTGGACCGGCCCTTCTCCACTGAGGGGCGTTTTCTTCTTGTCAAAAGTGATCCTTCTAAAGAAGAGGATGTAGATGATTATGAGATCAGAGACGACGGGAGATGGGAGAAAGAGGTTACAGAGTGGGGAGAAGACAATATCGTTGACATGGAGGTGTGTCTCTAACAACCTACAACAATATATCTGAAGATATACTTTTCTAAATTTACGAGTTTAAATAATAAATCATTTTATAACAGATTTGAGTTGTTTTTGTAATTCAAATTTTTTGCCATAAACACATTTCTGAACTTATCAATTGTGTGCACTACTGCACATACGCAGATGGTGCTCTCAGGATGGGGCACGGGAAGCCACTTGTCGTCCATCCCCAACACAACTTATTGACTCTTAAATTACAAAACCAATACATCTCTGTTGTTGTAGGCCTATAATAATAAATTTGAGTTTATATTGTAAATTGCAAGTTTAGTTCACCATAATATCGTTACCATCAAACGTGTCCTTTTAGTTATACTACCGCCACATTGGACCTCACTCTACGGATGTTGTAATGGATGTACATCGCTTTCATGTTGAAGACGACAGCGATCCTCCAAACCGTTCCGATGGACAACAATTCATTGTTAAAGTGATGCCTGTGGATGACATTCCTCCAAGTCTTTACCCTGACACAACGCTCCAGGTAAAGAAAATAAAGTCGTTGCATTTGTAAAGAAAATTTAACAAAAACGCTTCTTCTCCATCCAGCCTCATAAGTTTACAACTATCTCAGTGAACGAGGTGGTAAAATGATTCTGCCAATTGTGGAGTCACTTGAGGAGGAAGTCAACAAAGACCGTAATTTGGAAACGGTTATTTTGGGTCTCATCCCCCAGACAGCAAAATCCGTCATGGACGTTGAATCAATGTAAAAATGACGGTTTTGGTGTCTAGGAGAGAGTACCACTCTACTCAAATTAGACGAAAATACTCAAATTGTACTCAAATCAGACACTCTCAGCTGAACAGTAAATCAAAAGCCCAGCCTTGTAATGTATAGTGATGAACTGATGATTCTAGTCCCGGGCAACATGATAGTTGCGGATTTCGTATCGGTCAGGAATGAAGCGAAATTCAGGCTAAAGCCTTATCCTTTCTATTTAACTACCTGGACGTCTTGTTTCAAATGAGACTTTTGGTTGCGGAGATAAGTATTTTTGTGTGATGAGTGACGGAATAGACATATTTTTCAAAAGTAAACTTGCAGTATGTTATCTCAATGTCGACCATTATCACATAGATGAATGTGCAAGAGTTTGAGCTGACCCCATTTAACAAGAAGCTTTTACGATACACCGATGAAGACACAAATGACCAGGAGTTAATCTACACGCTCACAAGCCCTCTGAACGAACTTAACCCTATTGTACCGCTTTCTGACACTGGTATGTACTGTATATTATTCCTATGCTAAAATTAGAAAAATAAATGCCCCATTTTGCAGGCAAATCATGTCAAATAACATCAAATCGATGTGTTACAGAATGAATTGTTTGCGCTTTGAAACTCACAAACATTTGTGAGGTACACAAACTGGGGCTGACTGTGGATTTAAACTCATCTCTTGTTCGTCCTATCAGTTTCGTGTTTTTTGATTGTTCGTTGTTTTGTGCAAACCTCACTGCACTGTTATGGTATTTACAACTTTTTGTCTTTTTTTTTCGAAGGCTATTTCTCATGCATTCGTTTGGTGTTTTTGTGATGCAGTCATTTTGTATAATTACACGTTTATTCATTATTCGGGAAGGTTTCTTGAAATCAAACCTATCGCGTTTTTTTGTTTTTCAAGAAAAAAAGTTACATCTGCAAACTACATCTCTTGTGTTTGTTTGACATGTTTCCATCTTAATTTTGGTTTTATTCTACAAGCGTAACTCCGAGTGGACCCCAAGAGGAAAAATCTGCCTCCTTTACACAGATTTAACGTTTCAAAACGTTAAAGTAATGTACAAAGGACAGATTTTGGTACCTTGACATCCTCAGTGTTTAGAATTGACACGGCTTTGTTTAATAACACATGGAAAACCAATTATCGGTCAAGGTGAACCATAGGGTGAACATAATGCTTTAGTGATGTTTCAATGCCACGCTCTGTTGAACATTGATGTCATGACCTACTCCGTTACGCTTGAGCACATTTCAATCGATGACAATTTTATAGTTGTAACACCATTTTGATTAGTGCCAACCCTCTTCAATTAATTATTGTGATAGATTGAAAATAGGCTACAGTCTTCGTGGAATAACTGTTAAAAATATGTGAAAAGTAGTTGCATGAAATTGAATTGATGAGATTTGCAAACGTATCTGCGTATTGTAAAACAACTCCGGAGAAGTCCAATAATTTTTCCCACAACTTTTGCTTCCAAATCTTTGCAAAGTTACTCGATAAGAATTGTTTGAATACACAGCGACGTCATATTGATATGACCTGTTTGTTTTTAAAGAGGGTTGATATTTACAATTTGTAGTGTCCATTGCGGTCTCATGCTTGGTGTGATCAAATAATCTACCTCCTTGTTTAAATATTGTTTCATCATAGGTCATTGCGAGGTGTGGTTTTCAGCATCGAGTTATACTTGGGTCGCATAGTTTTATTTTTAGCTTTGCAACCAATTATTGCTGTTTGTCTCGTGATAGTGACGGGATGACGCAGCCGGTAAGGCGCTCGCTTTCCCATCATGCAATCATGGTTTGACTCCCGGCGTATACTAGTTGTTGACAAACACCGCTCACCTCTACTCAGGGTGTAGTAAATCAAGAAAATTTATTTCAGGCAAGATTGTTCTCACCGAACAACCGGAAGTGGCCGTGACGTCATTCACGCAAGCACAGGTGAACCACCACAAGGTGGCGTACCAGCCACCAGACACAGAGCTGGGAATTGTGTCCCGATCCATGAGATTCACATTCAGCGTCACTGACAACGCGGGAAACACACTTCCGGATCAGGTGAGAGACGAGACTTTGCAAAAAATACAAAAGACCTTAATTTTTGCTTCACGTTTATAAAATAAAGCAACCCAAAGTGAAGTAAATTGAAAGTGAATCTTTTGCTCCGTTTTCGATTCATGACTCCACAAACGATTGCAGCAAGTTATGTTTAATTATTTTAATTCAATTTTCAGGAGTTTTCCATCTATCTCAACCCAGTAAATAACAAGCCGCCCAGGATTGTGAATACTGGCTTTAAGGTCAACGAAAGAGCAATAACAACCATCACTCCTGACATTTTGGATGCCACTGATGAGGACACAGATGAGAGCATCATCACGTTTACGCTTACCTCCCTCCCAACCCATGGAAAGGTCCAGTACGGCGTGTACCCACTCAACTTAGGTGAGAGATTCGTCAAGAAGTAGTAGTAGCAGTTTAGAGTGTCCCAGTTAGATGGCCACTATTGGTCGGATCAAAACAACGTGCGCAATAACCTACATATGGTATTCATTTTTGTTTTCTCGGCGGTTGAGAGTTGCAAGAATTGACAAGGATAGCCACATGTTTTGCCCATCAGGCTCATCCGGGCAAACTCATGCCACAGAAAGTTCTACCAATCGATTGAATTGTTGTTTGAATAATTTTGGTTTACTGATTTGCATGACTGCTCATCACGTTTATCATGGAACATATTCCTTTATTTTATAACAACCTTCATCTGGTAATGAAAAAATAGAGAATCGGTAACTGGGATTAAAAAAGGATTATTTTATAACCAAAGCCTGTCGACTTTATTGCAACGTCTAAATCCCGAATTTTGTGAAATGAAATGTTAGACTTGATAGACACGCAGAACATTCCAACTTATGGTAATTATTTTGTTTTGTAAACAACTGTGATACTTTCACCTAGCTCGTCCCATTGGCTACAAAGCATTGACTGAAGCAAAAGTATCTGCGGGAGGTGTACTCGGTCGTTTGTAAAATTAACCTCCCTGCTCGTCAATCAAGATTTAAAACTGTAACCAACCGAACTTCAAATTCATCATTTCCGCCTTTGAATTATATTTTTGTAACTGGATTTTTCTACTGAATTTGCAAAATCGCGAATAACTGTAAGAAGTCATAACCACACTACAGCCAATAAATTTATCCTTTTTCACATTGATTCAACTTCTGCAGACGTAGAATCCACGTAAAAAGGTGCTTATTAGCTGACGTTGCCATCGTAGCGTTTCGGCTCATTTGTTTGACTGAAGCATCAGCGTCAAAAGAAATTGGGAAAAGGCACAAAGAGGTCAATACAATGCTCCCTGTTGTGGTTTAAAGAAGATCTTTGAAAGGTTTACCGTCTTTCTGATTGGCAAAAAAGCCGGTTTACGTCAGGAAACAAGCCTGATGTCTTTGATCTAAGTGTGGTTGAGAATAAACAAAATAAAAATATTTCCTCAAACGTGCCTGGCTTCAGTTTCGAACCAGCGTTGTCCAGTCCTCGAAATTAGCGGCGGCACTCGGCAATTGCCGTGGTAAATGCCGCCGTAAACGTCATAATGGCCATTCTGCTACGGCAATAAAAATGCCGCCGCAAAATGAGCACTTAATTAGAACAAAACTTTTTAAAATTTCTTCCTGTGTTATTTACTCGCAGCGGGAGTTTAATCAGCAGAAACATCGCACCAAGACCTTACCTCGGACTATTTTACTTGCTGTGAACACTCACGCAGTCTTCGAAAATATTATATTTTATAGCATATTTTTACTTGGCAAGAACTTTGCCGAGGCCAAACAGCAAAAGTTGAAATTGCGTTGGCAATTGCTCTGAACGTTTATTACGAAACAATTGTACCAAAACATGTGAAACGAGAAGGGAAAAGTATACTAGAGTAGTCTATCACGACCGCATCGTTTGATTTGTTGTGACGTAATAATACTTAAAGTAGCGATAAAGCGAGCAACGCAATACGCACGCTGTTACGTTAATTCACGTAAAATAGCTCAGGGGAAAAGTAAGTTAATTTTGGGTTGATTCAACGTTCGAGTCAGCACAAATCGATTTACAATTTTCCCGGCGGGTTATATTGCGCACCCAGACAGCAAAATCATCATTTCTACATCGATTCAACGTCTACAGACGCAAAATCAATGCAAAAATAACGAATTATGCTGCCTGGGTAACAACAATGCCCAATAAGAAATTTACGTTTGTTTTTCGACATCTAGCGACGTTGAACCATCATAAAATAACGTTAATTGCTCAAACAGGTACCAGTAACAAATTAATAGCTCCCTGCGAGAAGATTGGCTCGATTTATGTTTATCCTAACATAATTTCGGCACAATTGGGATACTGCGTGCGAGCAACACAAAGTCTGTTGGATAAAGAACTAGTCGGATATCATATATAAATCGGAATCATCAGAGGACGAGGTTGTCGCGTCGTCACTGGAATACTTGAAGACGCAAAACTGCCCGTTCGTGAACGCGCAATGCCATATGATCGGAAGCATTATTTTACTGCGAAGAACCATTTATCCAATTTTGTTCTACTTTTTTAACTTGACCCCTTAGCTTTTCTAATTCCGATTTTTTTCCGTCATAAAATTCTTTATAAATTTTGTAAAATACCACACTAACTTTTTCCTTCTGTTCCCTCTGTTTGATAACCTATAGCAGGTAAATTTTACTTTTTAACTGTATCCTTCACCATGATTTATATTCGCAACGACACCGGTAAACAATAAGCATTCGATGTTCCAATAACTTTTTCGTAACAATTAAGCCAGTATTTACAAGGTTGTAAACTTTTTACAGTTCACAAGAGCATTGTCAGCGCGTAAAATAGCTTGCGTGATGCTCTCCGCTACCGCCGTATGAAACACGAAGAATAAACGCATAAAATTTCGTTTGTTTAAACTTTAAAGCATACGGCAATTGCCGCCGCAATCCAAGGTTTGCTGATTTGGCGACGGCAATGTTTTTGCCGTCGTAGATGGAAGCTAATTTCGAGGGCTGGCGTTCTCTGATCGCATTATTATTCTTCATGCGCAGGTGGAGCATTCACGAAAGCTGATATCGCTGGCTTGCATATCATGTACCAGCAGAACGGCGACGAAGTGACCTCGGATAAGTTTTCTCTTGACGTATCGGATGGCATGCACACCATACCCATCGTTGTTCGCGTCACAATCCAGCCCATTGATGACGAGCAGCCATTGCTTGCCCGTGCCCACGATGGGAATCTTAACTTTGAGATTCAAGTCCAAGAACGCGGACGAGTGACAATCACATCTGACGTAAGAAAACTTATAAATCGCTTGTTTTTACATTAAATTAACCGGTTAGAACCGGTTAAATCTCACCACTGCATCAAGGCAATGCCACCGGCATCACCAAATGTTATTATTTTGTGTTTGTAAATCAAGAAACTTATGAAGAATGCTTTTCAAAAACAACACGGTTATACTTTGATGATTTTATGTTAAAAAACTGAATTTCTTTTTTAAGGTTCTCTCTGCCACCGATTCAGACACGAACGATCTCGCTTTGACGTTTCTGGTCACCCAACCAGCAAGCAAGGGGGTCATCATGGTGGATGGGACCGAAGCGAGCAGCTTCACCCAAGAGAACATTCGAGATGGGGTTGTGATTTACGAGCACGTCGCTGGGGAGATTGGCCAAGACCCTGACCAGGACAACTTCCGCTTGACCCTTTCTGACATGTCTCACGAGTGGACAGTCGGGGGAAATAAGGTCGAAAGCGTGAATATCAACGTCATTATTAACCCTGTAGACAGCGAAGCCCCATTTGTGACCGTCGGAGAAGACTTTTTAGTGAACGAAGGCGACAAAGCGATGATTGAACCGCTTCATCTCGATGCTACCGACGTCGACACCGACGATGACGACATCCTATGCGTCATAACGACGCAGGCTAACGAAGGTTTTGTGGAGAACATATCTCCAGCACCTGGCTCTGAGAAGTCCCGCGCTGGCATCCCGATAAGTTCCTTCACGATTGGCGACATCAAAAGCGGAAATATCTTCTATGTACAAAGTGTGTACGAGAACCATGAGCCCACTGAAGACAGGTTTTCATTCATGTGCCAAGATGGAACTCCAAATCTATCAGATTCCAACTTCTTCGTGGTCGGAATCAACCCTGGTGAGTACCAATGATACTTTTGAGCGTTTTTGTCTTTATCCTTTTCTGCCTTAAAAATGTCGTATCAACACAACTGTAACAGGTTTCCTAGCCTTATTTTCATCTTTGATTTTTCTTGTGTTCAGTTAGCGCACGTTGAGTGCGTTGTTCACCAAAAAATGAGATGATGGGTTTTCATACAAATTTGTGCACTCTTGTTTAGTCAGCTAATAGATGATCTCTGTCACAGTTAGCAGCTGTGAATGTGGCATACGTGAACAGAATCAAAATATGGCTGTAACTGATTTTTTTTTGTTATAAACGTTACAGCCAAACTTCGTGCATTGTGGTGATATGGTGTTGAATTTTTGATATAGCTCTGAATTTTCCCGAAAAAGAATAGAACTGTTTTAAATTGCATAAAATATTAAACATATTTTGCAAATTTAAAGTTAGTCTCAACATTTTTTCAGTAGCTTACATTTCATTGATTATTCATTGCGAGTATTGCGTTGCAAAGTCTTTAAAAGACGAAATGCAAGAAATGCAGTTGAAGTCTGCATTTCAAGCGCTTGCTTATGTTAATCTCTCATTTTAAAATCAGCTGAACATTCCAGATAGCAAAATCCGTCATTTTTACATTAATTCAACATCAGCAGACGTTGAATTAATGTATAAAAGGCAGATTTTGTTGTCTGGGTTGAGCGTAGAGTATTGATCTCTCGAGATATGTTGAAAGCCAAAAATGGTCGAATTTTGCATTGTTTTTACATTGAATTTCAAACATTCGTGATTTGCCTGTTGTAATCTGCAAGCTGTTCAAATGTAACGAAGATCGCTGGTTTAGCAAAATGCCGGGTACATTTATTTCTTTAGTGGTGATGAAGGTTTAATGATATTTTTACTTAAATAGGATGTAAACCTACTTTAATTTAAAACAAAATACTGATGGTTTGATTGAGTGTTGCTAACGAATTGTTCTACCATGGCAATAAGCATTCAAAAGATGTCTATTCTTTTGTTTGAAGAAGAGTTAGTGTTTCATCAGTTATTGTCTCACTAATCCCCACTTGACCCAGAATTTTAAAGCCAAGTGTTCTACCCACCCAGTTGCATAAAAACCACTTCCAGCCATCAAAATTAGTTTATTTTACATTGATTCAACATATTCAGACTTTGAATCAATGTAAAAACGAACGTGTTTTTCCATCTACTGTGGATATATGATCAAGAAAAAGTGCAAGTTAGATAATGAATTTACAATGAGCTCAAATTCCAGAATATTGGCAATGAAGCTTTAGCCTAGCCAATGCATCACGTTCTAAAAAATGTTAAAGATAAAGTTTTCGCATTTTTCTGAAACCTGGTCGATAGTTTCGGGCAAGAGGTTCATGTGTGGAATGTGGATCAGAACGAAGTTTACGCGATTGTTGCCAAAACCCGGTCTATTGTGGTTGCTCGTATATCTGATGACATCCCATCCCGTGAATCAGTCCATTTCTTCGTTATTTTTACGTCTATAGACCTGGAATCAATGTAAGAAAAGGGATTTGTTAGTAAAAAAAGAAATCAATCGTCAGAGAAACAGAACTGTTTTTTTTTTTATCAAACAATATTTGAGGCACAATGTAGAATGAGGTTTTAGCAAGGTAGTTTATGTGTTTTTCGAATTATCATATATCCATCGGGTATATCGAAATGACAAACTTTGACAGTTGTGTGTTGATCCGTAGTCCCTCTGCATTGGATTTGCACTATACTGATGAGGTTTGTCTTGACAAAAAAAAACGCTATCGTAAAGCATCTTGAAATATTGTGATGTCTTCTTCTGCTTTCCAAAGTTGGAACAACTAGCAGGAAATGTGTGATGCTGAACATAGGTTTTCCAATTTCCAATATCTGGCGATGTTGAAACGAAAATGAAACTTTAATGGGTTTAGTCGTTTTTCAATATTAATTTACGTCCATTGCGTCATACATCCTCCAATCGCATTCTTTTGCAATTGCAATAAATCGTTTCGGCCTGGAACCTAAGCAGCGCATTTGTATCAGAGCAGTGAAAACATAAATAAAAAAACTTTCTGTTTACTGGTCAATTTTTATTTTTCAGTCAACGACGAAAAACCAAAGCTTTACCACACCGAGTTTGTGGTTGAAGAAGGAGGAGCACTTGTGGTTGATCTTCCTAAACTCTACGCGGAAGATCAGGATGTCCCCGAAGATGAACTTGTCTTCACCATCGTTGATCCCCCTCTCCATGGGAGGTTTGAAAGAGTGGTGAGTTCTGCTTAAGGAGCAAATGACAAAATTGGATTTTCAACAACCTCAGAAAATCAATCGTTTTTTACATTGCTTCAACATTGGCAGACAGACATTATCATAATCCATTTTGCTTCAAAGAAGCCTGGTTTTTATCCCGAAACATCAGGGCCGACACCATGCAAAAACGTTAATACTGCATCAGTTATTGGCATTAGAATAAAAATTTTATCTTTAGTTGGATAATTTCGTTTTTTTTTTCTAGCCGAATAATTTTGTCAAGAAGACACGTTTTCTTTGATGTTTTTCATTCCTGGTCAAACCTTATTCTAGGCTTTTGTTCTCGCAGCCACGCCCTGTTCACGTTTGTTTAAATTACGTAACGTGCGTGTGGCGGGAAGTTTAAGAGCACGCACCGCACGCAAAACAAATAGAAATTTACGCTACGTTGTCCGTTTCGAGCCGTCGTGTGTTGCTATTTATAGCTGTACGTGTTCACGTGGGCGGGAACTGAAACATTTCCTTAAGTTTACGATTTCAGCGTCGTTCGTAGCGACAATAATTTATTTTTGCAAAATCCACCTTCAAAATAGCTTTATGCTTTTCGTGCAAACAACTGCATTGAGTGTGTTATTGATTCAAACGTTAACCAGAAAATATATATTTTTACATTGATTCAACGTGTACAGACGTTGGATCAATGTAAAAAGAATGAACTTTAGTAGCTAGCAACAAATGCTGTGGTCACCTTGTGAATTAGTTGAACACACAGTTGATGATGAGACGGTTATCATTTGTGGAGCTACAATCTCTAAACTACAAGATTGTTTCATCTTAGAGTGGAGATGAGCCTGTTCCGATCTCCTCATTTACTCTTCGTGAGGTTGCCACCGCATCCGAAATCATCTATCGCCATGACGACACCGAAACAACAGAGGACATTTTTGAGATCAAAGTGAGCGATGGAGAACATGAAGACTCTTCCATCATCCCTATAGTCATCATCCCCGTTGATGATGAAACTCCAAGGATGACCATAAACAATGGGATAGATGTAGAGCTAATGGAGATCAAAGTGATTGGAAATGACGTATTGAAGGTGAGTGGATGAATTAAAAATGTTGGCTCTGTGTTTGAAGATTTTGTTTTTTGGAATGCTTCTGTTCCGAGCGTTTTCGACTTCCATGAAGAAGTAATTGGAAAGTTTGAGCATAGAAAGAAACGTATCAAATGAAAAATGACAAAAAAACACAAAAAATAAGACGAAGCGCATGCTACTTGTTCGTAGTTCATTGAGCATGGGATCGGTATTATGTGTTGATGAAATAACATCCTAGGCGTAGTATGCCTCTTCATAATTCTTTGTTTCACTGCCAAGACTAGACGTGCATTTTGTTTATAAGTTAACAATCGGATTTCAAAGAACGGTAAAACTTCATTGCATTCTTTAAAATTAAGTTTCGTGAAAAAATCCTGCAAAGTACGTGTTGGAGTGCATACATGCTGCAGCCAAGTGTAAGAAAGCGTTAGCAGCTTCCAGCAACCGAGATCAGTGATATTTTCTGACTGACTATTAAGGTTTAAAAATCTGATCGATACGATTGCAATAAATCTTTGTGTGAAAAAGTTGTTGTCAGTTTGGACAGGTCGATCACCTGCACTTTCGCAATTCCATCTGTTTCTCGTCATTTTTACTGAGAATTCACTCATTCGAATCGTTTGTGCCGTAACCCGTAACCTATGAATAGCTTTGAACAAGTGCTTGGCTTGTTTAGCGACGGCAATGCTGGTGGTATTAAATGTTCGGTGACCACTTTTACAACACTGTTTTTTTTATAGCTGTATCTGTGATAGATTTAAGGCTTCAAATAGTGACAAATTCACACGCGATTTTACATTGCACTTGACAGACCTCAGGCGACTCTGATAAAGTTTTTTGCCGATCAATGGTGCTTGACATTTGTGATTTTAGCTTGTTGGTGGCATCCCCTGACAGCAAAATCCGTATTTTTACATTAATTCAACGTCTGCGGACGTTGAAACAATGCAAAAACGATGGGTTTTTCTGTGTGGGCCAATTTATGACTTTACAATTTTTAGAACATTTTTTTAGCTATCATATTTGAGCCGAGACACAATTGACATGTTCACACTTCAGTCAAAGCTTCACACTGTTTAAAATATCTCTCGAATTGGTTTTTCAACGCGTGTGTCTCCTGAAATAACCTCTACACCACCCAGGCCCCTAATGCCCTTTGACATTGACCCCTTTGGATTTAAGTATGCTTCTTTTCACCAACGGTGGTGTTCCAGTTGGGTGCTGTGCTTGAATGTGCTTTGCCAAAAGCAAACAAAATGAAGAAGTGTAACACATGCGACGGTTTTGCATTGAAAAACGTTCCTCCAACGTAAGTTCAAGCTTGAACCGATAATCTTAAATTCTTTTGCTTTGTGCTATGTTTTGAATCGACGAAACTATAGCAACATAAGTTCACGGTCATATTCAAGACAAAGTTCTTAATATTTTGCTACATTTCTTTATATAGCGCGGAGACGGTTGATCTCTTATTGTGTCTGCGGGTGTAGTCTTGACCTAGCTTCCTCTCAGTAATCATTGTTCAAAACGTGTCTTTTCTTGAAGGGGGTTTTCGCCTTAATTCGAACTACTTCCTCGATGAGTGATTTCTTAGTCACCATAGGTTGCCTTTGTCACATGGTTTCATCATTTACATCGATATCAAAACAACAGAAACTCTTGCCGGATGGGGCTATTTGATGGTTATTTTCTTTGCTGCGGTTTCGTCTTTGCTCGACGAGACTGAAAATCATGCTAATCTTCACCCAGTCAGCAAAACCGGTCATTTTTGCATTGATTCAACGTCTGTAGGCTTCTGTAGACTGTAGACGTTGAATCTGGTTGAATCGATGAAAAAAATACGGATTTTGTTGGCTGGGAAGCTATTCTTTCCACGTGTCCCATGCTTGCATCACCACGTGGCCAAATTGTTTGAGAACCAGATTGAGGAGTTGCAGGTCCGACACCCACTGAGCACACGCAACCATAAAAACGTGTATCAACAATTTTCTTAAACGAGGATGCGAATGTTGTCTTTTTTTTATTGTCTACACTTAATATAAAATTTATTAAACCTGTTGGTAAAATTTCCGCAGACGTTAACTATATTTAAAAAAAATGTGTTTGCTAGAAAATATGGAATATTAAAAACTTCTGCTCATTTTAAATTAATGTACAGTAGATGACGTGATTGGTATGCCAGATATTTTTTGTTTTGTCTTTTTAAGAAGACATCGTTTAGTTAAACAAAACAACGGATTTGTTTGAAATCATTTTTCCTGTTTTAGATTTCAGTCGTGGGAGAGTTCATCCTTTTAATATATTCTCATCCATACGCAGAATTAAAGACTTAAATTTTTCAATAAGTTATTAAGAGAGAATTAAGTATTATTCTGGGTGTTTCAGGAAATGTCATTTACCGCGGAGCTTACATTGTTGTGTTGGTTTTTGGGGTTAATTCCTTGACTGCACTTAGTTGTCTATTTTTAAGTTTAAGTGAATATTTTCGTTATCATTTCACCAACCATTGAATACATACGTAAATAGCAGAAAGGCTTTGTGGCTTTTGTGTATTAATCTCAATAGGAATGTTGCTTTTAATCACACAAAGCACGTTACTCCGTCCAAACAGACCTTTATGACGTTTTGTGTAGATTTAATGTCGTCAAACGATGTTTCTACATCAACAATTGCAAATTTGGACGTTTCAACAGAAAGCTTGCTTCCGGCTTGTCGAGTGTCTTCGTTCTTTTGCATCGTTTCAACGTTGAACCAACCAAAAAATTTTTTAGCGAGAACGCACTTTTAACAAAACTCCATTTTTATCTCAGGCAACAGATTTAGATTCCGATGACGCAAGCTTACGTTACGTCATCACTTTTGCTCCCCAACATGGAGCCTTGAACGTCACTGACCAACAAGGGGTGATAAGGAATTTGGGTGTTGGAGGTAATTTTACCCAAGACGACATCGACAACGGAAGATTATCATACACTCACACAGGTAAATCATTTGGGAAGATTTTTTCTTTTAAAAAGCGAACAAATTGATAAGATGTTAAAGGTAATTTCTAAAAAATACCTTGCCGGCGAGAATACGTTTTTGAGCCACCGCATCATTATTTTATCTGTTTTACGGAAGCCGCATGCTCCATATATAGCCTAATATTATTGTTTATTTACGATGGTTTATATTCATTCATCTTTGTCAGTGAAGAAGTGCTCGTAGAAGCCTTTCAAGCGAAAGGCCAGCAGTGAATTGAAAGACAGTTCTGCGGTTCACCAGTGTCAATTTGCATTTGGATTACGAAGTCAATGTTGAGTTTGGAAAGCCAAATATTTTCCTAAGTCTTCATTGTGGTCTTATTTGTGGTAGCGACAGAAACACTCCTGGTTGGACATGGTAGAAGACAGTGCCATTTGTGCTATTCTAATCTTGTCAAAACACTTATATTCCAAGTCAATGCAAACAGTCCAGCCAGCAAACCAGTCTTTTGTTTACATTGATTCTCTATCTGCAGACGTTAAATAAATGTAAAAAAGACTAGCTTGCGGCTGCGAGAAGATAGCACTGAAGCTTCCTAAGCGTCGTCATTGTCCTTTCTGAATTTTGCATTGAAAATGGAAGTACCAATGAAGCAGAGCTAAACGTCGTTCATATGACTGACGTAATTTCGTGCAATAGTGTCGGTTTAATGAGATTGTCTGATGAACGGGGTTAAACCAAAAGCAACATCATGCATAGGAAAAAACTTGTTTGCGCAGATGTGTGTACGAAAAAAAAGAAGCGCGATTGTGGTGAGTAACCTGTACCCTACCAGCCGACAAATCAATCCTTTTTTACAATGATTGAACGTCTGCAGACGTTGAATCAATGTAAAAAAGGGTTGATTTGTCAGCTGAGAAGCTACGTCACTGGTCACAACAGTGTTCTTGATCGAAGCACTTCACGTTGGTTGCCACGCTACCTGGGCGAATCTCTTCACCTCCTGTGACGGTCGCATGAGATCACTCTCATCACAGTGGACTTGTCGATAAAAAATACACCTTGAAATAACTTTTTACTAATGTCAAAAATACTCATTTTCTAGTTGTTTTTTTTTTATTTTTTTTATTTATGCTTACTCGGTCATTTTAGTTTATTGTAAATCACGACTGATTGGTTCCGTTGCACTCACAGTCTCACAGTAGAGGACTTGGTCGTCTATCTTGCTTGTACCTTCATGTTACCCATAATGCTTTGCTACTTGAAGCGATATTGTGAAGAATTGAATTAGATTTGAAAAGTTTCAAAAAATTATTTTTGTTGTGAACACTCGATTCTATTTAGTTCAACTTCTTGAACCCAATCAACCAGCACATTTAACGTACTTACGCTAAAACAATGTAAAAAGAACAGGTTTTGTTGGTTGGGAAATGCTGTGATGCTGTGTATTTAGGAAATCTACTTCCTCTGGTTTTCTGCTGACGGTGCAAATTGAAAGATCAAGGTGGAGGTGTGGCTTTCCCAATGCGAGGATAAAATTTTCTACCATCAATCAATCAGACTAGACTAGACTATCACGTTTCGTAGTTGTTAACCATTACGTAATGTTGTCCTCTGGTTAGCGCCTTTACTGTTGTGGCCCCGACAACAATATCTGTCATTTTTACATTGATTCAACGTCTGTAAAATCACTGATTTTGTTGGCTGCGGTGCAATCTTGACGTTGGCGAAACGATGATAGATTTGATCAACTGATTCGGTCCGTTTTTCACTTTGCACCATAGACACCTTAAATAGCTTTGCACAATACTTCGCTGGAAACGATTGTTAAAGCTTCTGTGTCGATGAAACCAACATTAACGTTAATTCAACGTAAATAAATTGTATTCAATCTTAAAGAAAATTGAACTTTGAGTTGTCCCAGTTGCAAAAAGAAACACGCCCAGCAAGCCCAGTAGTGGCAATTGCAAAATTATAGTTTTGAATGCTTCGACTTTACGAGATCTTTCTACAGGCAATCTGAACGTTTGCATGAGTAATATTTGTATAGGTCTTAAAATTTGTAGAGTTAACAAATTTAATTGTCTTCGTTTAACTTGTTACCAAACCAAATTTGTTCAGTTTTGTGGCTGTGAAAATGGATTACTTCGTGTTTTTAAAGCTCTCTGCCGTCAACATAGCTTCTATTTACCGCACTGTTCAAACATTTCTTTTAACTGAGTTCCGATATTGTCACAAAATTCATAAAACCGCCGAGTTATCCCAAGATACACTCAGACTCCATGACTCAAAAGAAAGCAAATATCCCATGTTTCACTTGATAAAAGTGTGCTTCGTTTTGATCTACCAGTTATTATTCTTTATCGAATGATGTTCATTAATGTTCAAGAAACGCAAAATTATAGAGTTTAATTGTCAAAAAAATTGAGATGCATTGTCCTGGAAGCTCTGTAGATTTCTTCGCGACAAATGGATGACAGCTCTTTGAGGAATTTTTCTCGACATGAAAAAGATTTTCCGACCTGATCGAAACCCGACAGCATCTGAAAAGCGTTGGCGTATTACTGATGCAAAGATAATCTCGTGTTTGTCAAATTTACGATTGTTTCTGACAACGTGTCATTTACATATTTTTAACGCTTGTTTTCATAATTTTTAGGACATGAAGGAGTACGTGACCTCATCAAGTTTGACGTCACTGATGGCTTTAACCCTCTCATCGACCGATACTTTTACGTCAGCGTTGCGTACATGGACATGCTTTTCCCTGACGTCATCAACAAAGGGGTTACTTTGAAGGAAGGAGGCCGCGTTACCCTGACAACAGGCGAGTGCTTCCTAGCCATGTAAATATTCTAATGTTTTTTTTTAAAGGGAAACACTGATTTGTGCAGAGCCCTTGGCAGCATTGCAAGCAAATCCATTTAAAATATAATTGAATTATAATTAAATTTAAGTTACATGTTATAGTGCTTTTACAACATGTTGAGATGCGAAAATGACGCAAGAATTGTGCGGTAATACTCAGCAGTGCATTTATTTGAAAGCATTTTGTTTCAATGATGTAAAGATGAACTTTGAAATTGCCAATGGTTTTCACAGCAGCAAGCCTGAGCCTTAATGTAAATCAAACAGGAATCGTATTATATAGAAATTACAAAATCCCCTTATACTATTGGCGACATTCACTGTAGGAACCTCACACTGTTGTGTTGAAAAATGAAAAATTGAAAAATAAAACTGAAAATACACTGAAATAAAACAATGAAATGAAACACACTGAAAAATTTTCTTTCATTTGATGGCCTGCCACTTAGTGGCAAGCCAAATGAAGTTAAAAGTCACTGCCGCTCACCATAGAACAGACCCATTTCACAGATCCGCTGCATTCTTTGATTTGTCGTGTTCTTGCTTAAGTCTCGTACAAGAAAATTCAAAAAATCTTGTGATCTTTGAAGCTTTTATGTCGGGATTAGTTGTTTATTTATAGACATTCAATACCGAAGGTTATACTAACTGTAAGTTTTAATTAACAAGCAGACGCGGCTTGTCATTATTTTAATGTATTATCACGGTAATTTGCAACGTGCCTGTATTTACCATCAGAGGTCGTGTAATGAGAACTACTTTATTGTTTACCACAGACGTTAAAAAACAACATTTCATGTCTGACGATTTCTGTGAAAAATTATAAACTGCATAGCAACTGGCAGATTAATTTCGGATCTCAGTACAAGATAGCATGCTTTAATTTGCTGTAAAAAGCTCAACTTTAAAATAACACCATGTTTTCTTCGATCATTACATTTATGGTGCAAGTACATCACTTTCTCATGAAACTAATAAGGGAGCATGGAACATATTACTTTAAAATATTGTTTTTGGCCCCAAATTACTTGCTGGTTTTCGTTTGGAATCCGATTTCTTTGTGAAGAATTTTTTTAACCGTGTTTCAATTAGTAAAATTTGTTTTCCTCCGGAACAGTTTTACGCGAGCATTTTTGAACGTCTAAGTAATACAAAGAATGACACGTAAGATGCTGGTAGGGATGTTGGTCCACCAACACATTTCCTAAATCCACCATGCTCCAATCATTACAAGCGTAAACTACCCAACTTTCTATTGTTTCGTTTGATCAACGCATCGGTTGAATTCTTTCAGACATTCTGAGCACAGCTGACATGAACAGCGCTGACGAAAATCTTGAGTTCTCCATCGCCCATGAGCCACAGCGAGGACATCTTGAATCCACGGACAGACCTGGTGTTCCCATCACTTCTTTTACACAACTTGATCTGGCAGGTAATGATGATAACAATGTCATAATATAGTTCTGGTGTATATGTTTGTCGACAACAGCTTTTTAGACATCACATTCTTTTACATTTTGTTTACATCCTTTGCTTAGAATTACTTCGCTTATTTTCACTGACTTTGGCAAAAAATGAAAACAGTCAAATCAGTTTTTAAAATCTGTAGCGTGACCCAACCCGGTGTCGAACCCAGACTCACCAGACAGTTTATGTTCGACAAATGACCTGGTTAATCTGGGAATGTATTTTTCAACGCTTGTACTGTTTCTTTTACGTGGCCCATGATTCCTGTTCCAGTGGTTGGCAGGCGATTGTATTCGCGTTGATTTTAATCCGTGGTTGTAACAATGAGAAGTTGGATTCCATTGAAACAGGACTAATTGTTGCGATCACAGTGTACCTACGTAGTTGAAATGAGTTGTTTGTCAAAATCCAACTATTTCTACATTACAAAGATGCATTTTTAGACAAGATATTTTTGTGATGATGCAGAGTGTGTTAGTATTGATTGATGCGCGTTTGCATAGTACAACGCCGCATTAAACTTTTACGTAGACTTGAACTTATGATTGCATTGTTTCAACATTAGGAGGGATATTAGCGAGTGTATGAAAACAACTCTAAGGGGTCAAGGGCTAAACGGTTGAACTTTGAACCGTTCACAAGTCATTGTCGGCTAACATCAACATTGTGACAAGATTTTACCACATAAATCATTGCTGCTGTCGTTTGTCTAATCGGCTTGTAGTTTTCATCGGTGCATATGTCGTTTTAATGCAAAAACAACGTAAAGATTACTTGAAGCAGATGATTAAATTCTCTCAGGCAACAAGGTCCTATACGTGCACACTGGAGATGATGAAATCAAAATGGACAGCTTCGAGTTTGAGGTCACTGACGGGTTCAATCCAGTCTACAGGACTTTCCGTGTTTCCATTTCTGATGTGGACAATAAAAAGCCTGTCGTTACCATGACAACGCTCCGTCTGAAGGAGGGCGCAGCAAAGCTGATCACACCTTTCGAACTTAAAGGTAAAATTGGAAATTCTGTGCTGTCTTGTAATTTAGCGCGTGCGGCTGAAGTTCAAAGTTCAAAGTTGCGCGAATAAAAAAAAAAAAAAAAAAAAAGTTCAAAGCAATTTTTGGATGCCTGAGAACTCCGAAGAAGTTTTTTCATTAATTTTTTGATATAACCACCAACCGCATAAGAAGATCATTAGCGTAGTCTGGCCAACAATTTTGTGAGAAAGTCAATTAAGTGCGAGCCGGGTTTGTGAGCAATTTTGACTTTTTGAAATTTCTTCTTCTAACCAAATGATTTTTATCTCCAACAGTTGAAGATCACGACACAAAGGACAAGCTTCTCCGAATCCGCATCACTCAGGATCCTGTCCATGGCCGGATTTTGAAGGATGAGACAAGAGTAGTCCGGAGGTTTACCATGGATGACCTTAATGAGAACAGGATCACATACTCCCATGATGGAACCGAAACAGTTGCCGATTCCTTCTCCTTCACAGTCACGGATGGCACTCACGACGACTTCTATGTCTTCCCCAACACCGTCTTCACGACTGAAGAACCGCAAAGGATGGATATAGAAGTCGTGCCTGTGGACAACGGTGTCCCCCAGATGTTAGTCAATCGGGGGGCTCCCGCTATTTCAAACTTGCCCAACTGTAACCGAGGCTTCCGGATCACCAAGAAGACGCTTCGTGCTGACGACAGAGATTCTAACGTCACGATGCTCAAGTACGTCATTACTACGTCACCGGAACACGGAAGCATCGTCAATTTGTTGGAGGGAGAAGATCCGGTGGAAGAGTTCACTCAAGGTGGGTCCGGTTGTTCAAACACAATCTTTATGTTTTATTTTGATGCTACCTGATGTCTTTTAATCGATTAATCATCACCAGTATCACATCAAATCCGGTCTTTGAAAAACTGAAATAAGATGGCGGTCCATAGCTTTCCTCTATATTGTTAATGGTCGAAAGTTAGACTTTTTGAATTCGGTTTGGTTTACTTTTGTAAGTTATATATTTTTTGCCGGGAGCTCTTTCTCTTAAATATATGGTTTAATTCCTCTTTTCACACATATAGTCTTTTATTTTTATTAAATGCCAGTTGAATGTCTTAAAATTCTGTCAAAAGTTGTTTTTGTTCACGCAAACGACTCAAGATGGCTTCACATAGTGTATTCTTGTTTGTTTTTTCACAACAAAAACATGATTACTCATTAGGCTTGTGCTTTGTAAAAAAAAGATAATTTACTTATCCATAACATAACTTTACAACAGTTTTTTGGCTTCGGGAGTATATGTTCGCTTAAGTACATAACCAGGAGAATAAATCAGTGATGCTCTGTTTCCACACAAGGCCACATCCTTCATCATAATGCTACATTTTGTCACTGTGTAAAAGTGACAAATAGAATTAATCTTGTCTCACGACCTATCTCAACTTGCAAATCAATTCTTTTTTACATTGTGTCAAGGTCTGCAGAGGTTGCATTAAGGTAAAGAAAGTACACATTTGTTGGCTGTGATTTGAGTGCTGGCTGTGAAGTGGCTTCCTACAGATGTGTGGTGGAATTAGATGAGATTTTAAAACGTGAAAACCCCGTGGGAATAGATTGAGTTCACAAGCGGGCTAATGCACCATTGATGTCATGCTTTCAGAGACATCAGACGTTGCCATTTCTAAATCGTTTCACCGCCCAACTACGTTGAAACGATGTAAAATGACAAGTTTAACAGACCAGGGACGGCTGCAAACAAGGTTCTATTTTTTACGTTGTTTCAATGTTTTGATCAGGTACCGCAAATTACTCATCCACATTTTTCTTGATGCCACCACAATCTATCAAATACGAAAGTGACTCTCTGTTGACTTTCAATGGTCCTTTCCGTGATTTGTTCACTTCTTTTCATCTTTCACAAACGCGATGTTCGCTATGTGTTTCTCACATTCGTTGGAAACATGAACTTCTACAAAATGTAGCTTTAGTTATATTGAGATGCTATGCGTTTAAGTTTTTCAGACTGTTTTTTATGTCTTCCGGCTAGTTTGTCTGTTCATATCAATAGAGATTCACTGGCTATCCTTGCCCTAAAAACTAAGTAGGGAATGTTAGTTGTCAATTTTCTACAGTACTGCCATACTAACCATGGAATATGCGACCGTGGACCTTGCGACAATGCCCTAACACAGGGGTCCGCAGATACTTTTTGCGCGACCCAAAAAACAATCGTTCGAAATCTTCCCGACCCAAATGTTTCGGAAGTATGTAATTTAGCGCAAAAAATTTTGCAGATTAATATCAATTTCAATACGGTCGTCCGCGCTTATTAAGCCCACATCGGGACCGGAAGATTTTGGCTTATTAAGCGGGGGACAATTTTCTACCACTCCTACACCTTCAGTAATTCCGAAACGGACCAAATTGGTCTTAATAAGCGGGTGGACCTATTAACCGTGGGCGTCGTCGTCGACGTACGGGCCTCTGGGGCCGAGGGTCTACTCTATCCTTTTACTACCCAAGACTCACAATGTTCCCGGACTACACTGGAAGGCTGCTAGAGGGCAGCTAGTCTTTGATTTCATAATCCATGGCGCGTAGACCTTCCACTTCATTAGGTGGCTTTAAGATGGTACAGTCATTCATGATGTGGTCTGCGGTCTGTTCCTCGGCATCACATTCACAGGAAGAGGCCATTCCCCATTGGTGCATGGTTGAGCGGAAAAGCCCGACGCCCGTATGAAGACGGTTGAGGCGAACCCATGCCTGTCAGGCCAATGGGGCATGTGTCGCGTCGGGGATAAACACATGGAGTCTGGTGGTACTTGTTCATCAGCTTCGTTGATCAGAAGATGAGCGGCTGGCACAAATGGGTGTCTTGATGATTTCAGTCAATGGGGGTGCTCGTTTGGGAGAGCAGTGATCTTCTGGTGAAGATGGTTAGGCTCTAGTGCCCGTCGGCCGAGAGACTGAGTGGATTTTTTGCAACGAAGCTCAAAAGATTGGATGCCAGCGAGAATAGGGATATTGTTCAATGGTATGGGACGCAGGGATCCGGTCACTGTGCGAAGGGCGCTTTTTATGACAGTGTCGGTGTTGTGGCAGTGAGCACTGCACCACCAAACAGGTGCACAGTACTCTACTGAAGAGTAGACAAGGGCTAAGGGTGCTATAGCGTCAGCCCTCTCCCCCCTATAGCTGCAGCCTTAAACGGGATGTCAGTTTTTTGCGCACTGACACCAAATGGCGGTGGTATGTGAGCGATCTGTCCAGTGTCACCACAAGATATTTTAGTTCGGGCAGAAGGACAAAGGTTTTTCATTGTTCTAAACATGTAGCTCACGATCAGATTCCCGATTGTAGAGGTGGAAAGCTGCTGCCAAAGTTTTTGTTTAGCTGACTTTCAGTCGCCAGTTTTGGAGATAAGCTGAGAGAGTTTTCATGCCCTGGCTCAAGGTATCTTCCAGGCTTTATAACCGTGGGCTTAACGACTGTACTACAATCGAAAGTATATATTTTCTTGTACCAAATTGTACGAAACTCAGCACATCAATGACTATATGATTATATTTATTTTTGCCGTACAAGTTATATTTATAATAAGTTTAAACCGTTTTACGACCCCCTGTGGATGGTCTTGCGACCCAAATTTGGGTCGCGACCCACTATTTGCGGACCCCTGCCCTAACAGACAGGTGCAATAACAAAGCGACGGATACATGCGCCCTAATATGGCGTTTGTTTGTTTGCTTGCAGTTCATTTCCTTCATAATTTGCAGTGGCAGCTGTTTTCATGACAGAAAATTTGTAAATTAGCATTTTTTAAAGCATTAAAACACTTCAGACCAAAATTTTTCGATAATAGGAAGTCTGACTGAAAACTTGTTTCAGCGGAAATCGAATGCATAAATTCTTCTTCGAAATAAAACATCAAAATGTCGTTGAATTTGTTATCAGAGAAATCGTTTAATTTGCGACACTGACACTATATTTGGTTGCGAGATAAGACGGCAACTTTTTGATCACAAAATGCCAAGTCATCATTTTTCCTTGTGCAGTTTAACCTAGTAAAAGTCAATAATGTCACGTTTTAAATAGAGCAGGTCGCAAAAACCGCAGAGACTTATACGCTACTGGGGAAGATTGTATTCTAACACCTTTCAATTTTTTATTAAGCTTGTAGTTGATATCAACATAGACGTAAATCAATGTGAAAAAGATGTACAGTATTTTGTCATCTAAATAAAGACAGGGGTGACTGTTCAGTCACGTGAACCGTGATTTCTGGGTTGATGTAGTGCATTGGGGCTTGTGTGTGCGCACTGCGCAGTCAAAAATATTTTTTCGTTGTTATAAAGTTTAATAAACTTTTGCCTCCAAATGTTTAGATCGTGATTCTTCACACTCAGACCCCAGATGCAGCTCCGTACAATTCCTTCTTGAGTTTCTATTACTTGATGACACAAATGTAATGTGGGGTTCACAACAACACGCATGTTCCTACCATAAAAAGTGGACAGATACCTTCCAATGGCTGTGTTTCAAGCCGCCTATTTTGTCTTTTGTTATCGTTTTCTGAATTTTAAAGTCAAAAATAGAGACAAAACGTTTTGCTGAAGCAGAAAGGTCGAGGTTAAGCTTGGTCGAACAGAGTGCACAGCAGACCTATAGTTTGATAGCAATCCCAACACGAAAGCAGCTTGCAGTGCAAACTTTGGCAGCTGTGTATGTCGTCTTTATGCAAATACAAGACAGCCTTTGTGCGTGCGTGCCGTCTATAGGTGATTCTATGTTGCCCAACGTGCAGTTCTAGCAAATACTAAAAATGGGGTGTAGTTTAGGTTTACAAATGTGTGGTTGTTAGATGGCCTTATTTGGTATTTAAGAACGTGATAAGGTTCGCATTTTGCAGCCTCTATCCTGAATCCTACTGTGTCCTTGCTCTTCTAGCCAGTCTGCCATGACAGCCTAGTTAAGCTCGATTGGTTATTGACCGATGCTTAGAGATTTTATATGATTTAAATCTTTATTTCACATCCTGCGGTACTATGGTGTTAGCTACACTTGTTATGCATCCGAGTGTTGTTCTGTAAATTGTCGAAGGCCCAATTCTTCATACGGCAAGCCTTCATAAAACTCTTTGTACGTTTTGAGAAGATTTAATCATCTAGCTGTAAAACACAATCTGATGGTAACAATTGAAAATATTGTTCAATTACTATTTCACAATGTCAACTTCGCAAGTAATCCTTTTACATTTCAACCAACAATCTTTCTTTTCAGGCGCCATTGACAAGATGGGAATCTATTACATTCTGGACCCAACCAGTAATGCAACTAGCGATAGCTTCAAATTTTCATTACAAGACACAGGTGGGTGATTAGTGAAATGGTAATTATTGTCACTGTATAAGCTATTCTTGTGACAAAAGCAACTTTTGGGCTCTTTTCTTATTGGTCTCCAAAGCAGCAGTCATCCTCAGATGTATTTCAGGTTATCAAAAGTTTCTAGACTTATTCTATCAGCGCAGTAGTTGCATTTTTATTCAAAATTGATGAAATTGGGAAATTACTACACGCAGTTAGTTTTAACACTTTTTAAAAATTAAGACTATAATTTATAAAGTAAACGTTTGTTAACGTTAGGTTGAAATGCAAAGAATGCGAGTTTGTTACTTCAATTATCTTGTCACAATGTCACGTGACGAGGTATAACCACGTGAAAAGTAGTGAGGTGCTTTCGCATTCACACGGTGACGATCTCGTCAATTCTCTGCCACTTCGTGATCACCAGGTGACAGTTGTCGGATTATTTTCAATAGCCCGTGCAGACCACACTGTGTTGATCTTAATGTTTGGATTGGCAACACTGCTCATAAAAACTGCTCCCAATGGTAACCAAGACCGTAATTCAACGCCATTTGCAGTTAAATCGACGTTATATACCACTGGTCAATCGGTCAATCTCAGTAATTCACTTGAAATCTCACTTAGTGGCTTAACCAAATATTTACTGGTCGTGCCACTGGAGACCTTTGCTTGCTTCCAAGCAAAACCGTCGGAACGAAATTAAATGAAAACGTCTTTACTGTCACTTTCCGCCACCGAGTCAGCTTGACAGAATGAATATGACGCACGCGACGGGCCTGTGCAATTCTATGGCTTATGTTTTCTTGTAAGCTCGTTGTTCAAGCCACCAACGTCATCAAACGTTGCAGGCATGTAAAAACGGCATCGTTTGCTAGAAAAAGAAACTTTCAAAAGTTTAATGCTATATTTCACGCTTTTCACAAGATCTGAGTTTCTGCAACAAATCAACAAAGTAAAAGACATTTTCATCTCAGGTTTGCTGTTGCTCGATTTGAAAGAAAGCTGCTTGCTAACATTGGGGCATTACTTTCCCAACATTTTTTTCGCAATATCTCAAGAAAAACATATCAGGCACCATTTGTAATCTTCGTATGATTCGGCCAGGAATGAAACACAGACATTCCACTGGTGGGAACTTTAATCAGCAGCCCACAAACTTCTGGCCATAATTTTTCTTGAGGTGATTGAGACAAACCAACTGTCGCAAGGTCTAGCTTTAGTTTTGCTGTGCATAGACGTACCCAGCCAGAAAATCAGTCATTTTTTACATTGATTCAATATCTGCAGAAGTTAAATCAATGCATGTAATGTAAAAAAATAACTGATTTGCTGTTTGGGTAATGTCTTCGCCAATCAGAAGTCGACCAAGAAATCTCTAATCACCAAAGCAAGGTCCGAAGCATATTCGAATGCAATTAAGTTACAAATATAACGGTTGCGCTTCTGTTTCTTACAAATTATCTTTTCCTGGCGTCGTCCAATCTGACCACCACTTGTGTGTGCTACTAATACGCATTGTAATCTACATGAAAACTAATGTTGCCTGTCATCACTTTGGTCCAACCCTATCCAGACGTATATGACGCAAACCCAGCTGCTGTCTCATGGTTTCTGGGGTTTTAGATTTGCTTATCGTTGTTCCATACTCGTTGTGATAAAATTAGATTAAAGTTTTGGCTGTTTTATCACAAAATAAGCAAAGCGTGACTTCTGAGTACTCGAGGTTGTGTCCTTGACTTGTTTGTTTTGTTTGTTTATTGAACATTTGAAACATATTAGCAACTGGTGAAGTGGAAACAGTTTTTGGTTATGTTTTGAAAATCAAAAAACCATTGTTGAATGCAATGATAAAGTAAGTGAAAAGTGTTTTTCAACTCTACAGCTCTGAGATTAAAAAAAATTACAAGGTTTAAAAAGCGACTCAACGAGGTTGATTTTACCAAGTGTGACTGTGAAAACTATTTTTTTAAGTTTCTTCAAATACAAAATCCTTTTTTACAGTTTTATTTCTCTAGATTAGAAGAAAGGCTGTTTGTTCTGCACAACTTCATCATAAATTGACTAGCACAAGCCACACAATTCGATTCCGATTAAAACAAATCTCAATTTGTTATTGACCGGCACACTTGCCATCTTCCACTCCTTAAATTTAAAGTATTGATTCTGTTGTTTTTACTTTCTCCTTTGTATGCAGTAAATGATAACACAAGAAACTGTGCAAAAATGCTTAAAACATAAAGTAAGCAGAACAGTATTTTTTTTTTACAGTGCTGTAGAATGGTTTTGTTAGATGGGTAAACAAAAAAATGTATTTTCCTCTTTTTTTTCTTCTATGAATTAAAGTTTTCTATTTTAATTACTTTTAGTTTTCTTATTGTTAGAAATATGCAACAGACGCGCAAAATTTGTTACTCAAGCAAATCGGTTACTCTTTGACTCAGACGTTAAAACGGTGTCTTTATTATCAAGGTTTAATATTAAATCTATAAATGATCAATGCGTATTAAGCCCAAGGGAGTTTGGTAAAGATGACAACGTCAATGTAAAACGCACACACTCTGCTCGTCATGGGAAAGGTTGTGCTAATATCGATAAAGTCAAAGGTACCTGGTTTGGTCCTGCCTTTAAACACTCGTTGCTGCAATAGACAAACTAATAGTGTTGACTTTTTATGCTGGTACTGGTACCGTAGTCAATGTGTGTCATATGAATGAACGCCCTCCACTTTGGGAAATGGTATATCTGGGCCACTCTATTTCAGACGTTTTTCTCCTGGCCCAAGGCCTTCAATTTTTGAGTTGTTCTTTTTTTTCTAAACCTTCCCGTAACTCTAACACAACTTTGACCACATTTGGACTAAATGCATTTGAGCAAACGTCCCTTGAAATGCTATCTCTATGAAACATATATCAAAATTGCCGGCACGACTGGTAGTTTCAGGCTCACCTTTTATATCACTTTGAAGGTTTTCGGAAACCCATGAAATTCGATTAATATTGAAAAGGCTTGTTACCAGTCAGTGTCTGCTACACTGTACACGTATTTCTGACAGCAAAAGTAGTCTTTGCGTGTAGATTGCGGTTAAAATTACTTGTTGAGGTTTCCAAAACTTGTCGTTGCTAGTGGTGATTATTCCGACAATACATGAACAACTGGTGATGAACCAAACCTATAAAGTTCAATACTTGACATCTAATGATATCAATCAAGTGTAGAATTCATGACATGTATGCGGGTAACCGTCATCAAATTAGTCTTTTTTACATTGATTCAACGTCTGCACCGCAGGCGTGAAACTAATGTGAAGAAAAGAATGATTTGCGATCTGGAAATGGGATGTTCTTTTGAGGCTGTTTATATGCGTGGATTTGAGTAGCTTTTAGAGCTCCCGGGCTAATGCATCTCATTTCAAAGTGAAGTAATAATATCAAAGACAGGCAAGACAACAATACAACAGGGTTGAGCGTTATAACAGTACATTTTACATATTTACAAATAGTTTTAACTTAGCCCTCATCAGAAATCTGAAAATATTTATAAAACACAAAAAATTTCAACTTCTTCAATAAATTCCAAGTAATATGAATCCTAAATGTGACACGTATCGTTTATTTCTACAATTGACTTCTTCAATGACTAGAAAGGAGACGATAAGCAATTTCAAATTAACGTAATTCTAGAAAATTTTCCGTTGTCTGCGTAATGTGTACATGTTTGTCTGATGAGTGCATCTCTCAGTGTTGGCGCCAAGTGTGAGCAGAGATCTTGTTTATCTTTGTATGCTGCCAGAAGTGACAGTTATCAGTATTTTTACCGTGGTCTTGTCTCATTAATGGCTTTTCACTGTTGTTCTCTTTTTTGTTCGACTTTTACAAAAGTAATTGCTTGCTTTGTTTACTCTTGGCTTGTTTCTGACTTGAATACTTGTTTAAAATTGACACTAGCTTGAAGTTCTTATTTTAACTGATGTTTTATCAACGTTACAAAGTATAGATTTGTCTTCTGTTAATTTTGTTATTTCCGAAATCTCCATTTCATCTCATTCAAAGTTGACACTTTTGCACTAATGATAATGACTATAACACTGGAACTTGGAAGATATTTATTCGGTCAAAACTTGCACCTCAGTGCTAGGCTACTAACCATCAGTTGCTTGCTCATTACATTTATCATGATGTACGAAATTTGTATCATAAATCTTTCTTTGAAATGTTAAAATTGTATCTTTTTAAGCATATCCTGAGTTTAGCTCCAACACACGAACGTGATATCACACGGCTAACATTCTTACCAAGTTACTGCGTTATTATTACGTCAAAAACAGTTTGTTTCTTATCGAAAATTCATAGAAAATATTGAGCATTTGCTCTTCTTTTGTTTTCTTTGTGGAAATTCAAGTTAGTCCAGACCGGCAATAATTTCCACGTGACTCAATACTCAGTAACATCCATCATATTTGCAAGTCACTTTAGCTACAGAAGGAATTAGCGGGATTTGATAAACGGATGCTTGGATTATTGAAACAATGTTATTTTTTAATGTTAACTTTTACTAGATTCTTAATGCCTGGTTTTCAAAAATGATAGAAAACGAATGGTTATTTGTTTGCAAGGGTCATTACAGTTAAAAAGAAACTCTTGTCAACAATGACACCTTTAAGCATTTGTTTTCTGTGGTCAATGTTACTAACAGTCTTATTTTAACAAAAATAAAGCATCGATCATTGCTGCTTTCCTCATGTGGACATAGCTTCCTGCAGACAACGCGATTATTTGCAATCAAAAATTTGTTGTGTTTTTTTCAACAGATGTTTTTGACGCGACAAAATGTCAGTTCTGTTATCTTAACGTATGTTATTGTATCAACTCCATTAAATTGAACAGTTTGTTTGAAAATTCTAGAAGCGCATTCTAATCTCTTTGGTAAACATTGGCTTTTGTATTTGGCGCCAACGAAATGCATATTTTGGTATAAAAATTCCAAACATGTAATTAAAGTGCCGGTCACCTGTCGCAAAGTGTACTTCTGGCTTTTATCTGACTGTTTGGTCATTTGCGACCTCCAGTCATTGTCCAACTCATCTTTATTGCAGCGTGCTCAGCTAGGATCGATTCATTAACTTTCAAAGTCCCCCAGAATTAAATCAATCAAACCCGTCATTTTTACAATTCAACGTCTGCAGACGTCTGCAGACGTTGAATCAATGTAAAGATAACGGATTTTGTTGTCGGGGATGTTGATTTCGTCTTTTCATGCGGTTGGGAGCGCTTTGTGAACTAAAAATGTAGGCTATTCGTTGATTTCTCATTGAGTGTTTGAAAAGATTTTATTCTGAAGGCTCAATGGCATTGAAGTGATGTTAATGGCTTAGTGACAATATTATCCAACAATGACATCTGATACTTTGTCTATATTTGCTCAAGCAAAAACTACACTACTTGTTTGTTCAATTTAAGGTTAAAAGGACGCTAATGAATTGTCAATAAAACTAAACTAATGTTGCACTTGTGGAAGCTAAGTTGGTACAAAGCGGTCATGTTTATATTGATGTGTCATTTTACAATCTTCAATCAATTGCCTATATAAAAGCCTATAGCTCGCTTTGTAGCCTAACTAATCGGTAATTACAGACGAGGTGATTGCCGAAACCAGTTGTGCTACGTTGCGCTTTGTCGCCTTTTTGCGGGAGAGGTTTTTCCGCGACTCTTTCATGCGTCGTTGGTTGGACCATAAAAATTGTGGCGGTTTTCTGCGGTCTATCCTACACTATTTATTAGAATTTTAAAGTTTACTTAAAATCACAACAATCGACATGTTTTTTTGTTTTAGCACAAAATCATTGTCTTGTCTTTTTTTCGTTTCCCAAGAAAGGCACCTTGCTTTTTTTTGTGAATTTAAAACGAATTTGTTTGCCCACCTTACATACAAGTTTAAAAAATTAATTTTGTTGAATTTTAACGAGTTTTGTGATTTTTCAAATCACTTTTTTGCACAAAGAAAGTGGTCAGGTATAACTTACGGACCCGTTTATTTTATGGCTACATTTCTCGACGGCTAAATGTTCAATTGTCTCGCTTGAAATTTAACTCACCCTGATATTGAGGGAACTTTTCCGTCTGGGATCTTTGCATACTCCGACAATACATCGCCAAGTAGAGTGCCTTACGTCATCAAGTGTCACTAACAAGTTTACAAGCATACAAGAGATGTCTCAACAATGTCCGGTTTACTGTAAATAGCACAACAACAATCCGCACATCACCTTCAACGACTGTGTCAACATAATGGTTGCATTATGTTAAACATACACGAAAAAAGTGTGAAACAATTTATGTGGGTTCAAATATTTGGCAGTCGAGTCATTTTAAAACCGCTGAATAATCTTAACCATTTTAAGCTGTTATATTTTCAGTTTACGTTTTGGCGAGTGTTGTTATGAAACAAATACAGATGTTGCGTAGTTCTTCCACGATAGACCTGTCGTTGTTTGGGGTTGGCCCCACTCCGGTGTGAACCAATGACAAACACAGTGCTGCCCAACATCTCTACTAATCATTTTTTCAACTTGTCAGGTCACAAAATCCGTCATTTCTACATTGATTCAACGTTTGCAGGCGTTGAATCAATGTATAAATGACTGGTTTTTCTGTCTGGATCGTCAGGTAACAAAATATTGTCGTGTCAACTGGAATAGAAAACGGATCGAGACAGACACTGTTATTTACAGAATGGAAAATTTTAAGTTTTAAACTCAAAATGTATTGAAGCGCTAAACCACTTGGGTTTGCGAATGATTGAACGTTTTCAAATTCGTTTCAATCAATTTAGAAATCGGTGCAAACCAAATAAAAAATAGGTGAGAAATTAAATCTCGGCATCTTTGTGTTCACAAGCGTCGAACAGGTTCTAATTATATCCACTTTTACCCCCAAGCATTTTGATAACCCGATAGAAATGCGACGATATGACTGGGCTTAGTGACAGGAAACCGCAGATCGGTCTGGTTTTTCCAAGTTTATTGTACTTTTTGTTGTAAAGGTTGCTACAGCATTGTGTAAATGTGTTTTGTGACATTATGAAACTACCGTTGCAAAACAAACGTGGTTTGTAAAGAAATGAAAATGTCTTTCGGAATGAAAAGATGTTTATGGTTGGAAAGCGAACTAACAGTTAACAATTTTGCGAGTCTTGTCCTTGTCCTAACAAACAATCACCTTCCAAGTATTGAAACGATTTATCACAGACTGCTTTTTGGCATTTTTGGAAGCATCTGCAAAATATTCGCAAAATGTTTTTATGTTTTTCGATGATATATCATCTCTTGAAAGGTGTAAATCCTTCTTAGATTTTCTGCGGAAACCAGCTGTGATGTCCCTTATGCTTTGTGCAACAAGTGCCCTTCACCTCTTCTCTGAAGACCTTATTGACATCAACTTGATGTGTTTACACGTCCTTAGTAAGGGATCTCTGCTGCCCTTAAGCGGAATTAAAATTTGAAAACTTGTTTTGTTCATTCATCATTCTTGCGTCTCCTTTAAGACTGAAGCAAACGCCACTATGACAAATCTTGTTAAGAGGGTTCAATAATGAAGTGCTTCGTGGGCCAGAAGCATATTTACGTCGTTACGAACCCACTTGAAGAAGACCGATTACAAAAACAACCAACAACTCAACAAATCAACTTCTTTCTTAAAGGGCTGTCAATAGTTTTCGCAGTTTAACGTCATTATATGTTGAAATAAGGCAAAAAATATTACAAATAATTGCTGCAGCTCCTGTAGTGAAGTGGCACCGTAAAACACAATATCTGTTTTAAAGTTTTATCTCGGGATTTCGCATGCTACACTTAATAGGCAGGTTGTTTATAATAATCCCATAGACAAACAAACATAACAATGCATCTTCATATTCTACATTATTGCCTCATAAAACTAAAGTTACATCACATTTGTCATCATTTTGACACACCAAGGCATGTTACGCTTATTTAGTGTTTTTATAGGTTTCAAATTCACTAAATTTTTATCATAAGTGTCATGCAAATGATTGATAGTATGAATTCTATCGTGGAAACAAGTTCAAAGGCCCGAGATGCAAAAATGGTATTCGATCTGGTTGGATGATTCTTTCGATGCTGCTTAGGGAAATAACAAAATAGTGATTTCAATCACTTCAGTGGCAAAGTCTACCAGGATAAAGTGCGTATCGTCGAGTTTTAATTTCTTTTTAAATTTGTTGCATTGCACACAAATCGATGCAACACAATATTAAATAGAAAAAAAAACACCATTTAACGAAAAGCCTCTACAGCTTTTTTTCATCCTACTTATATCTTTAACAAGTTTTGAAAAATACAAACTTCCTAGGGAAGTGAGGCCAGTTGTAAAAGGTTTTTCATAAAATAGAGTTTCATTTATTAATTCGAACAACAGTAAATAGAAGTTTATTTAAATTGAAAAATTTTTGTCATGCGCAGTATAAATTTAAGGTAACGTCATACAAAGCTAGATGGGGCTATAATTGTAGATAGAATTGATGTGACGTTAATGAGGGTAACTCAAAGAATGTAACAGCTGTTTGCTTCTGCGAATTCTTACCACACTCCATACTGTAGTATACTAAAAAAGTTTGTCGAATACTTTGGAAAGTAAAATTTCAATGAGCGTTTGAAAGTTTAGCTCATAGGCTACATTAAAGATGCACAAAACACATGTGAAAAAAGAAATACATTTGAGAAGTACACGCTTTATGTGAGAAGATAGTAGCCTATTTAAATAAATGTAAAAAATGTTTCTATGCAAATGCCTATGATGACCAGCAATAGGTGGATCTTGTCCCCTCTGCTCTATGAGGTGTATTTTTTCACAAACTCACTTTTATCTGACATACGTTTCCAATTGCGGAACAATTTACAGGTGCTGCTAGTGAAAAAAGGATTTATAATACGTACCGGGAAGCCAATTTACTTTCACAAGTGAAGAAAATGACAAATTGCGTTGCATTATTACACATTGAAGTGTCTGGTATCTCCTGAATTGGCTTAACGTCGTGCAAAATCTTAAGCTTGAAGGAAACTAAACCAAATGCAATGATTTTCTCATATGCGTCAATTGCAGTCTTGAGATCATAGTTTCGCATCTCAACACGATTATTTTTGTATCAAATGCCACCAATTAACTTTATCGGTCGCCGAATCTTTTATCACATTGATTTAAAAGTGCACGTTTTATCAACATCAACTGACGTTTATTTATTGTGAAGGTACAATTTTTCCTCATGATTTTTGGTCAAATATCTGCGGTCAAGCCGACACCCACAAAATCCCCAGCAAATCTATAGAATTCGTCTTTTGCGTCGCGGTTAAACTTCTGGGTTGCTAAATCACGTAAAAGCAGCAATTTTATTTAATCCTTGCAAATTTGAACAAATCCGCATCTAAATCCAAGAGAGTAAAAGGCTGCTTATACAAAAACTACACTGTTTTTTAGTTTAGCCTATGTAATAATGAAATGCATGGTAGTGAAATCACTCATGAAGAAGAGAGGTTGTTTTTTGTTTGTTATTTGATTAGCTTCCATTTTATTTTCTAAGAAAGTATATCGATGTTATATATCAGCTAATACAACGTCCGGAAAAACTGCTTTAAGTATATGTTCTTGCAATTCTGTTTGCATAAGTAGACAAAGCATCGAAATGCCTGCGATTTAAATTTGAATTATTACAGCTGAAGTATTCTGCTACTTCAATTTTAACAAACATTTTTCTTTAACTTGGAAACACTGTATTTAGTCATGGATGATTTGTAGCTTTAGAAAGTCAAAGCCCCAAAAAAGCTTCAAGTCTGACATTTCAACTGCGTTCAGTCTGAGCCTTGCGCACGCACAGCTTAGCTGCTACAATGTCGCAGTGCTCGGACCATGCCCCTGCATAACAATCGTGTGAGTTGATGATCCACTCGAAGCACATAATCACCGCTTGTAGTCTCTTAAGGATAAAAAGTGGACTTTTGACTTTGCAAGTTTCTGCCTAAAAATACAAGAAATGAAAATTTACCGTCAAATGGCGGTGTGAAATTGTAAAGCGTTTCAATGTGAAAGCACAACTTTTCTATGCATTGCGCATGAAAACGTTCACGATCTGCTTGGGCCAAGTTGATATTTAGCAAAGACATGGAGCTTAAACACGTTAATAAAATAACCAAAAAGAAGTCCAAAAGCTCTAATTCCAGTGCCCTTTTTTGATTTCAACGACTAATAGAGTGGATACCAACCTTCCCGCTTCAACACGCAATCGTACGGACCAAGAACAGTGGCCTCAGACTTACAGCTGTGTACAAAAAACACTGTATCAGAAATTTGCATTTTGTTCACTTTTAGTGTTTGGATAATCACATTTCAAGCGTTCTTGACTTATCTCAATATCGTAACTATTTTCTATGTTAGAATGGTTAAAACTTTACTGCTAGTACTATAGTACTATCTGGGATGTTTTGGAAGAAGTACGAATCTTCAATTTTTCCCCAAACGTTATAGAGACCCCACTGAACTAACCAATGGATTCCATCAGTGCACAAGTGAAGTTGCTAATCATTGTTTTTCATCTGGAATTTTCTTGAAGAGTGGTGTCCATTTTCACTTCCCTTCCCTTGACAAGTATTTATGTATACACACACTCAAGCAGATAAGTACATGGACAAGAGGCGTAAATATGTCTGGAAACTGTAGCTAACTTGTCGATTTGAAGCCAGACAAATTTCGCTTCACCGCTTCCTCGGTTGCAACAAGGTCAAGAATACAATTTTGTGGTTGTAAAAATTTGGTTCAATTAACTGATGAATGTTCGAAAGCGGATTGGCGTACAACCGAGTGGCTTCTTCCACGCCTCAGTTGCCAGATTTGTCGATTTTACTTGGCCTTGACACTATCGTATCAAATTTGCTTCATCTTACAAAACACACAATCAATCATGATAAGATTTTCACTATTTACAGTGAACATTATCAGTTGAAAGTATTGCTTTGACAATTGTGAACATTTTTCTAAAGTAAAAGTTATTTGATTTCAAAGCAGATATTGGAAGGATCGTCTTATCACTGGAAAGGTGGGTTGTTTTCATGAGAAACAAATTAGGTTTTCTTCATTTGAGCAGAAAGGAGTTTTTCGGCTGGATTTGTCGCAATTAACATTTCACCGTCTCAAGAAAGCTCAATCTGACAGTGTTGCCAACACAAATATTTAAAAAATCCTGTCCCTTTTTCCAATTAGAAATTTTTGCTTGTCAATTTTCCTGATCTTTTCTAGTTAGGAATGATTAGCTTCAATTTGTGACTGTTGTCATAATATCATCACCAACTCATGACATACTTTTCCCACAATGCAATTAATCGGAACGCTCCGATTGGCTGCTTGCTCTGGTTTCCCTTCTACGCATTTGCGTGACGTCTGGATTTGTTACTGAAAAACAACTTTTTTCCTTATGACTTTTTGTCACAATTTGCATTGAAATCATTTCTAAAGCACACTAGTTGGATCGTTTGGTTAATGTGGCTAAAAATTGCATTCTGAAATTCGGCAACTTAATTTAATCCGACTTTTGTAGAATAACATTCATTTACGCAGTTTGATTTTTGCGCTTTGTGCTAAAATCTTGCGTTGACAGCTGTAGAATTTCTATTCTCAGGCATTATGAAATGACAAACTGTTATATATATATTTTTTGCACCTTCAACAGCAACACAATTTTCGTGTCTAATGCAATCATTTCAGGTTTGACAAATGCTAGATGTATACCGCCGAAAACGTTTGCGTTTTTATTTCTTTTATCATGTTAAATGCTGCGCTGTTCAATCAATATATTTATTTTTCGTCAAGTAATGCGTCCGGAACAAAAAAGATACTACTGGCTACAATAGTCGAAATACCAGGACGTCAATAAACGGAAAAAAGTGATAAAACCTTGAAAGGCTTGAAATGCCTGAATTGTAGTTGATGTAGTAGGTTACGTCTTTTGCTTGGTTTTGATTGCTTATGGTTTCAATTGAACAGCAGTTTTGGCTATTCTGAGGTTGATTTGTGATCTTGTTTCATGTCCTAGTTTTGTCAGAAAAATAGTAGCCTAGGCTATTTACCGAAACAAGTAAATTGCAAATCTTTTCATCCATCCCATTTTGTTTATTTTCTTAGGGCTTTTAAAGTTATTTCACAGAAATTTCATTCTTTGCACATAATCGTCAGAACGATCACCCAAGCAATGTGATTATGACGCTTCACAAATGAATTAGGTGATTGCAGATATTCAAAATCTGGTGATTTTTTTTGCTTACACTTGATCTATCACGTTTAATTTACATATGGAACCTCTTATTCAAGAAAATGAAAAGTCTTAGTCGATTTCATACTGTACTGCTCCAAAGTGACTTATTTTCCCAACTGTATTCCAAAGCCATCATCCCGTTCGCATGGTTTTCTTTATCTGCTTTAATTGCAAGGCAGCTTTGTGGGTGTCATTTGCTAATTCCTTGACGACGTTTCAATCCACAATCTACATCCCTAAAATAACGAACCAGACTATGTCTATGTTGAAGTGTTACAAATAGTCCTGTAGTTAGCGCTGTCTTCACCGCATTCCACTCCGTGTAGTTGAAGAAGTTCTTTTGTTTTACATAGTTTCAACGTCTCTTAGCATTGAACTAGATCATTATCTGATGAATAATACTTTTATTCGATTATCTTGGAAGGTGATGAGGTGTCTTGTCTGTCTTACAAATTGACGTCTTGGGGGGCGAGATAAGAGAAGGCTCCTAAGAGTCAAGTGCCTTGTAGTGTGGTCTGGATAACAAGCCCCATTTGACACAAAAGTTAGCACGAGAGATTAAAAGATTCGGAGGTTTGCGGTTTACGCGACCAATTTGTCTTCGTAGTTATGAAGCGACCGTACAATTACCGACAATTTGTCACCTTAAGTCTTAACATTGGCACCGGCTTGATGTCCAATAAATCATTAAACATCATGCATTGTCATGATCGTGTGACGTCATTTCTGATGAATCAGCATATTTGGTTTAAAGGCAGTGAATTTTCTCTCGCTCGTTCATGCAAATTCTTGAAAGTCAATCGACTCCACCGATGTCTCATCTCCGTCTTGAGCAGATCCGGGTCACAAAAAATGTATCAAAATCACAAATTCCTCTATGACTTACCTGTGTTTTGTAAAAGTTAAAAAAAATCGTTTTCTGTCGTGTTGAACTGTTGATGGTATGCATTTTCCCACGCACCTTCATCCTTCAACTGAAGCGGAACGGATCTCCCATTTCCAAATTTATTCCAATTATTTAAACCACGTTTTTTAGCTTTTAAAAACTAGTTACAACTTTTTGAACACATTTTCGCCTGAAGTTCTTTAGTTTATGAAACTTTATAGGTATGTGGGCAGCCGGCCTATTCTTCTGCATTCGGGATACTGACTGTGTGAGTTGTGCTTGCGTTGTGAAAGTTTCGATTCAAACTGAGAAATTGTTTATGGGGATGTCGCTACGAAACTAAAAAAAGCACAATTATCCATAAACATATCTGGTTAGCTTGATCTTTCTCCTGTCCCGATTTTGTTTCTTGTTCGGATTAGCTTTGATTTTTTGAATTTCAACGAGTTTATTTGACGTTTAGTGGTTCATGGCGGCTGTAAAATCTAGATAAAGTTTGTAGAGCAAGAAATGACGAATGGTCTGTTCAGGCAGACGGCGCTACGTTTTGTCGCTCTCATGCCCTTATTTTGTCATCTTCTGTGTCTACACCAACATCATGGATTTCTGTGCTTCGTAGTTTACGTTGCTTTTGTTGACTCAATATTGAAAAATGTAAAACCGATGTCAAAAATCAAATTATCTTTTCACTAAGTGGTCCAGGCATCCGTGTCAGGGATTAAATGGCGGCTTTCGTCTTTGAAATCTTCCCTCCATTTACTCTATTTAGTATACCCTTGTCTCTTTTTCAAGATGGACACTTCTTTGACCTTTGACAGAAAATAGTCCACGGACAGTCACATTTCTAGCCAGCAAATAACCATTTGCGATATTGACTCAACGTTGAATCAATGTAAAAAAAGAATAATTTGCCGGCTGGTTTATGTGTGCTTCAGCTCTTCGAACATGACACATCGATGATTGGGGAATAATTCACAACAGCAAACCAAAGTGGCCGTGAAACTTAAAACAAAAGAGCCATTTCACGTCATTTGAGACAGCTGATTACGTAATAATGATTTATTTCATCATTCAAAAGTTCTACCAGCATTAAAGGAGGCCAGCAAAAAGCTAGTTATATTCTGAAACATTGTGTTTTCAAACCAAAAAGATAGAAATAAACTACACCATTGGTCAAATCAGCTTCTTGTTGAGCTCTTTCAATGTTGATGGAACTTGTGCGCCTCAGTTTAATGTTTAAATCTACACATACAGTGCAGTAGCTATAGCGTAGTAACCGCATTTTGTACAGTAATCAGCTGTACATAAAAAAAAGTAAAGGTGATTCCATACTTGATTCAAGTGTTGGGATGAGAAGAAGAGATTCTCATTGTACTAACTAAGCCTTCGGCACTAAGGAAAGAAGGTTGCCAGTTCCTTTCTCTCGGCCGCCTTTCCTGCAGCAATTGTACCCACCCAATTTATCACACCTTTGGTAGAGGTGAGCGGTGTTTTCAACAACCAGCTGGTCGGGAGTCGAACCTGTACAATGTACATATAATCGGCTAGAAATATCAACACAATATTTGTTTAAGATGATAACCGGAAATCCGTGTAGGAAAGTAGAGTTAAAACACCACCTGCAAACTTGCCTGCCTATGCTATCACCGTCTCTAAGATATCATTTAGTGTCGGTATCATACTTACATATATTTGTCCAACAGTTGATTTAACGAACAATGAATCTCCATTCAACGAGGATAGCATTCAGCAACAATACGTCCTTTTAAGAATTTGATTTTCCAAACAAACTGTGTGGGCTGTCCTAGGTCTCCGATCAAACCATCACTTTGACGTCAGTTAACGCTGACGACAATGGCGAAACGTTGCACATAATTTCACTCTGAGTCGAAAAATGCATTTCATCAGCAAAATCATCATGCTACGTTCAATGCTTGAAGTTTATTGCGTTTTTCATCTTAAGTTGATTGCTGGATCCATCTCAAGCGACTTCTGAAACTTTTGTGTATATTGAAAGCACACCATCTAACATTGGTTCAACGTGGCATCGAAGGATGTAAGGCCTTCTTACCGCCCAAGACGTACCCTTCAATGACAATAGGCTATCTGTCCACTTAATGCTCTATAGTTATGGCAAGCTTTTGTCCCTCTTTGAGGCACTTAGACTGGACATTACGCATCAAAGCCCTGTGTTAAGTAGGGCCATTTTGTGATGACTGGCACGCCGCAGATGTGGCCTTTGAGAGGCTTAATACTTCAAGATGGTCTGCTTACGTTTTAGTGTTTGATCAAGTGTTTACTTTTCAGTCCAATATTTCTCGCTAAGTTGTCCAGCGCCTAGAAAATTCCCAACACAATCTTGAAACCCCATGGACAGTAGCTTCCGATGCAAATATTAGAATTGTAAATAGCGTGACACTCTAAATACTAAACCAGATTAAACGGGGTGAAAATAGTTTATTTTTGTAAATATTACGACCGCTTGTCGTTGATAAGTTTCCTTCCACATTCTGTTGACATAATGCCTTCATTGTTGCTTTTGCTTCGTCATAAGTTGCTTGTGATCATTTGTCAGTGTACGTGCGATGTTTTATGCGGTTATCCATTCTATATATGTAATTATTTATAATATTTAGATTTTTTATCGATTTACTTACAATTGTTTTTTCTTACATTGCAGGAGACAACAAGTTGCCTGGTCAGCTCTTCAGACTAAACTGGGCCTTCATATCGTTCGAAAGCGCTACCTACCGGACTGGTGAAGACGAGAAATACTTAGTGGTCACTTTGAAGCGAAGGGGTTATTTGGGAGAGACGTCGTTTGTCAGTAAGTTACATTAAAAAGAATGAGTTATACTCTGTCAAAGTAAAATCAAATGTCCTTTTTCGTCTGATAGCGTCGCAAAATTTAAGGTTTATTGCTTCTGTCTACTTTATGTTTCTGTGTTTACCGTTGTCGTTGACTCATTGTTAAGGTCAAGAATAAAAACAAACAAAGCGGAAAAATTATAGTCTGTAGGCTTAAGCTTGTTGTATTTCCCAACAGCCATAGGCACTCGCGATGGCACCGCAAAAAGCGGCGTCGACTTCAAAGGAAAGTCACAAAGTCAGGTCCAGTTCAATCCTGGACAGTCGGAAAGAACTTGGAAAGTCAAAATACTGCAGGTGAGTGGTTGCTGGTTTCTGAAAATTATCACGATCATTTAGTTCCAACAGAAATCATTGCATGTCGACAGTGGACTGACGAAGGGGTTAAAATGTAAACAGTAGCTTTTGTGCCTCAACAGCACTGCGTTGATTGTTACCACATTTTAAGTGGGTAGCCACTTTAACAAGTCGAAATTCTGCCACTGAAATTGACTACAATGCAACCGCCAACCAATCAGAACGTGTTATAAGAGGCTACCGTCCAATTGTGACCCTTCTAGCACTCATCCAGAGAGTTAATGCTTGTTTTGAACTTTATTTGGTAATTACAGAAGAAAAAGAGCAATAGCAGTGGTGAGAATCGAACACGCGTCAATGAAATGACTACTTTCTAGCCCTAACCCTAACCCCTAAGCCAACCAGCTGACAAAAATTCCATCACTTAATTTGCTTTCTATGATCTTCTTTTCGTCATTTTTTACGTCACTTAAACCGTAGCTTATGATTGGTTGGCGGTTTCATTCTAGTCAATTTCAGTGGCAAAATTTCGACTTGTTAAAGTGGCTACCTGCCAGATTCGCTGATGTCAACGAAAGTTTGCAAGTGTGTAACTTAGTAGCCTGTTGATATTTTTTACGATTTGCTGGTCAGGGAAGTTTGTTAGTGTCATCTTTTTGGTATCTTAGGTAAATTTAGCGAATTTATTTACCTGTCAGAGGCACTTTAAGTGAACTGAAAATCAAGAAAACCGACCTTCGGCATGCCTTTAAGTGTCTTCCAAAAATACAATCACATGCTCTAGAGCGGTGTCGAACCGATGCCCATTCGAATGTGGAGCCAGGGCTCTTACCACTCGGCTATGCATCCGACCTTATTTCTGACCACAAGCATACCACCTACTGGGTTGAATTATCGCATCTTCGCGTAAAGAAATCCACCTTTGAGGTTGAAGAGAAAACTTGTTTTTTGTGTTGTGTTCCTTCTCTGGTCGGGCGCAGGGCTGAGTATCTACTATTATCCGACTTTTTTTCTTCTAGGATGAGGATTTTGAAGAGTCCGAACATTTTTACGTGGAATTGTCTGAGCCAGTCATGGCAATCCTGGAAGAGCCGAGCAACACGACTGTCATCATCACTGATGCGGAGGATGGTGAGATGCGATGGAGCTACAAAGCACATATTTTTGTGTCTAACCATCCCAGCTATGTGTAACGATCATTACGTAATGGTGTGGGAGTAAACGGTAATGATGTGAAATAAAAAGCAGTTCCGTATTGTTCTATATTATATTTTCCATCTCATAGAATCGACGGTGTTCATACCTTCTTCAAAGTACGAAATAAACGAAGACGCAGGAGAGCTAGAGATTCCTGTCAAGAGAACTGGTGACTTGACCAACGAACTCATGGTGATTTGCCATACGATTTCAGGTGGGAATTTTTTCCATTTTTACCCTTAGTAAGCTGGCTTGGATCAAAATCAAACTCAACCAAGAATGTCCCAACTAGCAATGACCCTTTTTACATTGATTCAATGTCAACAATGGACACGCCAATGTCATCTATGTAGATGCCATACATTAGCGCACTACTTTTATCAGTTGTAGAAACTATCTTAAATGAATGGGAGGTCAGGATAAATCGTTTTTCAAGTGACGGACATAACAAAAATATGTCTGCCACAAATAATTCAATAATAGGCTACGTGCGGTTGTGTATTTTGCGACCGTGTTCACATTGAAGCGCTCAGACTTGTCTTGTCAGTTGCCAAACAGCTCGTATGGGATGTTTAGGTTTTCGAGTCTTTTTTGTCTTTATCCATTTAAATTAGTCATGCAAACAATGATATTTTTCATGACAAGCCATTACTATAAAAGAACACAATCTCATTGGATGCTTCGTTCGTTTATTCCAACGATTTTTTTTTCTTTTATATTCACCTACACGCCTGGTGGTTGAAGATTTAAATTAGGTAGACGGGAAGGCAAGGAAGGAATCTTCGTGTCCACTTTCAGACATGTCTATAAGTGTCCTGCCAAAGTCACAGCCACATGCTCTGTATAGGTGTTGAACTGACGGCGTTACGATCGTCGTGAAATTATTTTCACTTCTCATTCACGGAGTCAAGAAGGGTTTAATCCGTCATTTGTGCATTGATTCAACGTCTGACTCAGTAGAGTGATATAAAATGTATTCAATAGAGCCTCTGAAAGTTGATCACGTGACTAAGACACGTTTATATCCGTGAGATGATTGGTCATTTTATTCGATTACGTCGCTGATCGAAACATATTATATTTTATCTTCCTTATTTCCGAAAACTCAGCAATTGTCGTTTTGACACGGTATGCTTTTGGGGTTAATTATGCTTCAGTAGTTACGATATGAGTAAGTAGTTTATTCATCTAACAGTCTAATCTAAACATATTATCATCACCATCTTTGTCAGTTATTAAAATTTTCAACAACAATGGAAAATCGATTTAACTTTTTAAGATCATCTTTTTCTAAACCCAATGAATGTCGTGCTCCGCTCACCGACTCGCCAATCTTGTAAGTAATGACTGATGAAATTATTTTGATTGGTTTTGATCTGGTTCATTTGTGGCTATGACTAAGACTGACAATAAGCTGTGACAAGCACGCTTTGAACGCCTTACCTCACTGAAAGCTGTGCTTATGTTTCCAATGAATTTAAACCGTCTCTGTTGCAGTCCCTGTGCATATGGTTGCAATCGTGGCAAGCCTGGGGTCGAGTGAATGGGGTTTGCATCTACCACGGTTTATCAACATCGCATTCTTCAATATTTCAAACTATGGCATTTCCTATTTGGTCTTGGCTGATGGTCTGAAAATCTGACATACATTTTTTTCTGTTGTGAAGCTTGATACCTGTTTAAATAGTTAAGTTTTTGTCTGTGGAAATACATGGTGGAAAAAGCAGCAGTAGAATATGCAAATTGCAAAGGCTGCATGTGATTGACAGACGACCGGGGTCACACCATAGGAGTGATCCATCGTTGAACAAACACAGTTGTATGCACACATAAACAATTACCGTGTTTGGCAACACTCGGATACATGACACCACTGCAGTAGTTACCGCGTTCCCAGACGCTGTGGTGTCGCAAAGAAGTGGTTGGCATTACTGAGAAAACCGTTTAATTTAAAATCTTTTGAAAAAGATGTGGAACATAATATGAATAATTTAAGTTTTTTTGCTAATTTTCAGCTCAAAACATTGTCATTTTTACGTTTATTGACATTGCTTTACAGTAAAAGATTTAACTTTGAAGTGCTAAAATTACCACTCGTGTTTATCATCCATTGGCGCGTGTCACTCTCCAGATATTCGATTTAGGCGCAGAACAATGGAGCTGTTGGCTAACTACCTTGACTAAGCTGCAGGTTTTATTTACATGTTTACGTGCCGATTTCCGATTTTATCCAAAACACCTTTTCCTCTAGCTCCCTCAGGCTGTATGAGCAATTATGTCTGCAGCCGTGGCGTGGGTTTCCTTCATCTGTGGCGCTGGTGGACATTCAATAGAAAAATAGTCAAAAATAAAGCGTTTTACCGAAATTGTTGGTCCAAACTTAAGCATTGCAGGAATTTGTGGGTTAAATAACCCGTCTAAGAATGGATAAATATCTTTGTTTTTATTTTTGCATTGATTCAACGTATCACGGAGTTGTATCAACGCCTGAGTGCACAAAAGTTACTTTCTGCATCTGTAACAATGATCAGAAATCATTTATGTAACTAATACTGGTAGATCCAGGCAGATAAAGTTAAAAGAGTCTGTAATATCGTCCGATCAAAACAACATGGTGACCTTTCGAACTTCTTCGCTAAAGGGTTTTCAACCAAACATCTTGAAAACACAATAAAGTCGACTTTAACCATCACACTATTACTTAAATATGGCGCTATAACGTAGAAATAATGTAGAACAAAGTACCAAGGAAGAAATTTTGACTAACATCTTAGCTTGAATGGATGCTGCTGGAGCATCCCAACTCACAAAATTGAGCTTTTTGACATTGTTAACGTCTGGCTACGTTGACAGTAGATCAATTTTTTTTATCTGGAATATTATTATTTCACGTTCACAACAATTCATCTCTGATTTTACAAATGGTTTGAAATGTAGAAATATGACGCAGATGGGGTGAAGGGTCAGGTACGATTACGACGAAAGACAAACTGTCACTTTTGCCGACGTTCGTTTCGACTTCAAAGCAGTTTATTGATATTTTGTGTCAATAAATGAGTTGTTTGTTTTTCAGGAACTGCTGCTGGTACAATTCCTACTAAAGTCCTTTCCTTCTCTGACTACATTAGCCGACCTGAAGATCACAACAGCCTGATCAGGTGCGGACAACTATCAGCTGAACTGCCTAGAGCCGCAGTGACGAGCGTTTGAAAGCTTAAATTTTTGACAGGTTGTTATCTAATGTGTGTGGTTATAGCCTACTTACAGTGCTAAGCCGATAGACACATGTTCGACTCCCCTATTTCTCAGCCGAAGCGGCTTCTGTGTTTTGCCATTCCAGGTTTGAATAAAAGAAAAACTTTGTTACTTGGGACGACAGACCGCGAGAGTTTTTTATGATTGTGACGTCACATTAAAAATGCCTTTTTTATTTCACCAGGTTTGGCAGAGGAGAGTCAGAAAAGATTTGCAGAATTGTCATCATCGACGACTCTTTGTATGAATCTGACGAAAAGTTCAACGTCACTCTGACGTCACCGATGGGAGGCAGGCTTGGCGACTTTGCAACGTCAGAGATTGTCATCTTGGCTGACACCAACGACGGTTAGAATTTCGTTATTGTATTATTCACAAACTTGTATTTGAATTTCAAAAATTAGAGTTAGCTAATAGGGATAGCCCCTTAACATTAAGAACGCTTTACAATTTGCATAATACCACTGGTACCGTAACTATCCCAGATGTGCATTGTTCTTAGCCCTTTGCCAGTGGGATAGTTTCAGCGCAGCCAGATGTATAGAAGCGCATCCCAGACAACAAAATCTGTCATTTTTACATTGATTTAACGTCTGCGTTTGCGTCTGCAGACGCTGAATCAATGTAAAAATGACAGATTTAGCTGCCTGGGATCCGACTGCATTATCTGTCTATGATTTAACTTGATGTGAATTAACTTCGTAGATTTGAATTAGTCAGTGAATAGACTTTAGCAAACGGAGAAGTTTCTTCATATTTTCCATTATTGGAAATCCGTTACTTTGTGGCTTTACCGCTGCCGCACTGCTACGTCATAAAAGAAAGAGTTCGGATTCAGAAGCAAGGACATTTCAAACGAAATACAATCATTTTTGAATCGATAATTTTCATGTGATCTTGAACTTTTAACTGAACTGATGCCCCGCTACGTTCTGACGTCATTTGCTTGCAAGACGCCGATTGGTCTACGAGCACAAAAGCCGGGATGTCTTCAACTACAATGCCGTCCTGGTGGTTTTCATGTCCTCGGCTTTCGATGATTTTTATTAATTTGCTTGTTGGTCTTTGAGGCGTCTTTTGCCCGGTTGCTAATTCATCAAAATTACGCGCATTCCAACTTTTTCTTTCTTGGAAACAAATCTTCGCTGGCAACGTTTTCAACTCTTTCTCGCTTTCGTTTTTGTTGATTCATAAACGAAACAGTCGATTGAAAGAGGAAAATTAATATCGGCAAACGTGGAAATGGTGTAAAATAACTGGCTTCTCCATCTGGGTTGGTACGAGAACGTTTATGTATTCAGAATGAGTAAGACTTTTGGCATGGCATGAATCTGTTTTTAGTCAATCAAAACTTCATCTCGTGTTGTTTTTCATCTCAGAGCCGCTTTTCTACTTTGATGCTGAATCGTATGAAGTTGACGAAAGTGCAGGTCACGTGGAAGTCCGTGTTTGGCGAACTGGAACAGATTTGACGAAAACTGCTTCAGTCACCGTCCAATCACGCAAGAGTGACCCAGAGTCTGCTAGAGGTACGTTATGCACAAACTCTTCACTCGTCCCGTTCAACCTTTTTTTGCCAAATGCCCCAAATATTTTTTGAAATGCTGCCCCGAGAAGTAAAATTTCCCTTCAATTCAAGTCCGTTGCAATCGCTCTCTAGATGAACCAAATTGCCCCATTGACGAATTGTTCTCTTTACCTCAGCATCAGCGTGCAAAAAAGTTTTTCAAGAGAGGTTTGTGATGTCATAATGCCTATAGCTGCGGCAAACATCGACTTACATGTTCTGCGGATGAGCAATGCCGACCTCTCAACCATTAGTAAAACACATTATCACTCTACTACAGACCACCCTATGGTATGGAAGGCCTAGTCTTCATTGAAGGCATTGCCCTTACCGACGGGTTCTATGACATATGGCGACAACACGAGACAAGAAGAGATTTGCTAACGAGGCTTGCTACCTTTAAATTTGCACAAAATGTACGGAAATATTTCTTTTTATCTTCACAGCTAACGAGGATTACGTTGGGATCAGTCAGACGTTGGAGTTTGCTCCTGGGATAACGATGCAGAATATCAAGATGACGATACTGGACGATCTAGGAAACCCGGTCCTGGAAGGACTTGAGACGTTCGATCTTGTTCTCCGGATGCCGATGCAAGCGACACTGGGGGAGCCTAACAGGGCCCACGTCGTTATCAATGACTCAGTATCGGACTGTAAGTTTCGTTTCAACACGTTTGTCGCAAAGTTCGTTCATATCGGAACTTGGTTAAGCTGAACTCGATAAAGAAAATGATTTGCTGATAACAGCTTTGTAATTTGTCAATTTTTCTTTACTGTTCTCTACAACGTATGTGATAGTCTATTGATTAACATCATATCGCGTATAGCTGGTTGTGAATGCAAGTTGATTTCACCCGTCTAATTGATGAAATTCATAAGCTAATTTAAATTTGTTTTACGTTGCGCATCTGCTTTGTTGTTGCTTAGTCTTAAAGCCTTTGATCATTAAAAACGTCAACACACCACGTCAAAAAGAGGATCTTGGTCTGCATCAAAGAATTATCAAGTCCACAAATCTATAAATCATTCGATTTTTACTTCTACAGTGCCACTCATGCAATTCGCCAAAGGGACTCATGAGGTTAATGAAGCTGACGGAACGATGACTGCGATGATTGTGCGCTCTGGCGACCTCTCACACTCTGCTGGAGTTCGCTGTTACACCCGCCAGGCGACAGCAGAGGTCATGATGGATTACGCCGAGCGACCAAACACAAATGCTTCCATTGTGCGATTCGAACCAGGTATGCGTGATATCCTGTTAAACTTTGATATTTTGGTAGTCAAGCTATTAAATGATAAAAACCGTTTTTGGATAATGATTTTCTTGATCAACTTTTTAAGCTATAGTACTGAATACTGAAAAGTTTGGGTGTTCATCAGGACAATTATCGTTTCTAGCACTAGTTGCTACGTTCATCTGATGAAATTAAAAGTAAAATTAACAACAAACAAGATGTTTTAGAATAGTACGTCAAGGGTCTTGGCACGAATTAGTGGTGCGATACTGATGGGTCCAGATTCATGGGCGTAACATATCGCTCTTAATTCTTGAGCTTGGCTGCTAACTCCACAACAGTTTCACATCATACCAGATATGGCGAAAAGAGATCAGTTTTTCGAAAGATATTGTTTTGATGAATGTCTTGGTTAGAGCCGCTTTAACTTGTTACGTTTTATTGACGTCAGGCAGCATTCTGTGCGCATTTTAGCTACAACTGAAGAAATTTTCTGATAAGTTCTCATCAGTTTGATCTGAATGAGAAGCACCAGTCCTCCCAATGTTTCATGTGAAGCAAAGCCTTTCATTTTTGCCTTTGATTCACCACATGAAGACATGCGCTGTTTCTCAAGACCGTAAATCATCGATCCAAAGACCGATGTATTTTACAACTTCCGCCGCAAACGTTAAATCTATTTCTCGCAATTAAAACCAAAACGACTGACGTGAACACTTCCCACAAGAGTCATAAAACAACTTCTGAAACATTCTCTCCCACAAAAACAGCAGATCTATTTACGCCAATCTTATGACATTCAACGTTTATTTGATGAAAGACGGGTGCTAATGCTTGATTCGATACTAGAAACTTTCAATTGTGATTTGTATCTCATCATGTTGCAATTTTACATGTGTCCTTGTAAAATGTAAGAACTTCCACAAGTGATAAAGTTGCATTACGTCATTAAATTACTTCAGGCAACGAAACGTGTCGCAATGCAGCAACAACGTATCGTAATTGCTCATGTGCCGGCCTTTCAACTCCCAGGCAGGTTTCGTAAATCGTCATACAATGGAACCATGCAAAAGTTTGTAATTTATTTTTTATTTCATTTCTCTGGTGCGGTGCATGCACTTGAAACACCCCTTGTTACAAATTTGACCAACAGATTTTACCAAAACCAAAATAATCAACTCATTTGCAACATCTGCAAATGTTTTCTCCCGTTCAAGAAATATGAAACTTGTTTTTGTCATCAACAAACATGGGTGAAAACTAAAAAGTGTTCACACGTTCTGACACCAGATGAGTATATCTGCTAAGCCAGATTACACATGCATGAGTGACCAGTATTAACGAGCTTGTCAATTGAGATAAAGAAAGCAGATGCAGCCGCAAGTTGACTGATGGGAGGCCAAACTACGAGACGGTCACCAACTCAACCATAGTTGTGGTGTCATCGTCCAGACAAAAAATCAGCCGTTTTTTGCATTGATTCAACGTTTGCAGACGGGGCTCAGCTATGTTTGTTGAGGTGACAAGGTAGACATTCTAGTTAGAATAAAATTGCCTTTCACATCGTTTTCAAGTCGCCCGACGGTGAAACAATGTGAACACGGCAACTTTGCTGACTGAGGATGGACATCGTCAGTAAACCAGTCCTTTGAACATTGATTCGACGTCTTCAGATGATAAATCTATTTTCAAATAGTTGATTGATAAGTTGGTCAGGCTTTAGGCCAACTTCAACTGTGCCTCAAAAATGTCTTTCGAAAACATCACTTGAAATATAATTTTCTCACGGGCGTCAAAACCTTGTTTACTCATCCGCCATCTTCGTCTTTCAAAATCGACAATTTATCATTGTAAGTTGGGAATACCTCGGCAGCAACGTTGAAATCAAATCCACCGTGTGTGGAAATTATTTGTTCAATCGCTTAAGGTCAGAAGGTACTCCGGCAGAGCCTTCAACACAAACTTTGGTTTGTTAAAATCTCTAACAAATTAGAAACGCAGCTTCATCAATTTGAAATTACTAATTAGGCTTTCCTGGTCGACCACTGTCCCGTTTTTCAACGTCAGTAGAAGTTGTAACGAAGTAAAACCGACTCACTTGCGGGATAGATTACTCAGTAATACTCACGCGTGCTTTTAAAGTTTTACGAGGTAATTAGGGAATGTTGTGATTGCAAAAATTATCACTTTCTGGCATTCTTATTTGTAACATCATAACAAATTTCGGTATTATTTGCACGGTTCCTAAACCAGCGCACTGTTCAACATTTTGTTGTCTTAGCGGCTTTTCCTATTTCTTTCAACCGCTTTTATGTTGTAAAGTTGTTCTTAGAAAAGATGAAGGCAATGGCTTCCAATCCAACATGCTGTGATTCCAACACTTAAAATCTTACTCGTTAAAGTAGCCTATAAGTTGTTTACAAAAGTTCAAATCTTTGAAGGTGGGCAATGAGTAGTGATTTATCCTGCGCATGGAATTCCTTCTTTTCCCTTCCGTGGCATGTTGTTAATTATCCTGAATATCTAAAGATTTGTTTTTCTTCATTCAACTTTTTTCCATCACCTCAGGTCAACCGCACAATGTGGACCCGGGCTAAAGTAAGAGGCCACAGCTCTCACCCAGCTTTTCGGATTTCTTTTTTTTCTTTTCAGAGCAGATGTCACGTGTTTTGCCACTTCAAATGATTTAAGACACAATTTTGAAAGTGCCAGACATATGGGGCTTCAGGGCATTATAAAGATTACAAAATGTGCAAATCCTTGCTTGAGTAAAATATTACTTTAACACGAATGTTATTCATCAAAACTTATCACTACCTGGCAGCAGAACCCAGCCGACAGCAACCGCATCACCGATGGATTACCACCAACACAGGCTTATGGAAACAGATGTGTCTTTTACTCTAGTTTCCAGCTAGCAAAAGCCGTCATTTTTGCGTGGATTTATAATAAAATAAATGTAAAAATGACCGGTTTTATTAGTTGAAATAGACGAAGGTTGATTCTGTTTGCTAATATCGCTCATTAAAGTGTTTAGAGCATGCTCCAAAATGGATTATCGCTTTGTCTGGTCATTCAGACTCTTGGTTATTAACGATCATCATTATAAAGAGATCTATTCGGATTATTAGAGCCAATCAACTTGATGATACAATTAGACCAAGTCCTTCACTTTCTTAAAGAAAGTCTTCATAACCGGAATCATCAGACGAAAAAATTTAAAAAAATTTCATTGAAAATTCAAGGAAACCGAATTGATAAGTTCTGATTATAGTTAGTTCAATTTTAAGTCATCTCAACGTCATATTACCTTGTTTTGGCGTAGCATACTTCAACTGAGCATAGTTTTATAACAGATATCTCAATTGCCCTCATAGTGTAGGGTACCCGTTGACCCATGAGACTTTCGTGTGCGGTTTCACTGACAAAGTTATTTGTTGAGTGGAAGTTTCTTAAAAAATTAAACATAAAAACATTTCAACAGATCTTTCCCCTTTTCTTGGTGAGAAAAGAGCGATTGCGTTTGTGTTTTGTCGTTATCTTAAATTAACATCGCCTTTTTGTTATTTTTGTGAAATGTGATGCCACTTTGTGTACTTTGAGGAAAGTAAAGCATTTAAATGAACAGAAAAGCTTTACATACGCCTGATCAAAGATAGTGTAGTTTTCTGTTTGACAACACCTTTATCTCCAAGTAACGTCTGATGTTCACTGATCCTTCTGCGTAGATAAAGATCGAAGTTTTTTTGTTATTTGGCCGGGTTTCACTACCAAGGCGCCGGCAAAGGATGCGGTTGTTTTGCGATGTTTGCGTCTGGCGTTTGTTGGTTCCTTGGCACTTGAGTGGAGCCGTTAGGACCGAATTGTCTGAGAATTTTATTATGGGTTGTTCATTAAGATATTTAATTTTATTGTAAAATCAACACAAGTTTTGGTAATTATAAGATACAGGTAGTTTAATTTGCTGTAATTCACGTCTAAATTTACTTCAGTGGTAGTAGGGTCTCAAAACGAAAATTAGACACTTACGTGTTTAGAAAGCAAACTTTCTGATCAAATAACGTTTCAAACCCGCCATGTTTCTTGATCATTTTCTTAGACTTGATGTTGTTTATTGTATTCGCATCACTAACTGACCTTGATAGCTTCAAGTGATACCGGTCCATCAATGCAGTTGTATTGTTTGCGTTGTCGAAAGGTGATGTGAAAGCTCGGATCTTTTGTACAACCAATCTTCAAAAGGATTTTTGCACACAAAAGTTGGTCAACAGGGTTGCCGAAGGTTGCTTTAGATTGCACTCAGTTGATGGAATAGTTTGCAAGCTTATTTACTGCGACTAAAAGCAGAGTCATTACCCTCTCAGTGTCAGTGACAGAGCCTGTGTTGGTGATTAAACGCCCTGCTTATACCAGCAACACCCTCAGCCTCCAGAATTTAGCTTCGACAGAAGTTTTCTTAATCCGCGTGTTAACATTTTGCAACCAAATGAAGGTTTTACCCACCCTTCCCATCGATTCTTTTCGAAAGCCGAAAAGGACCTGGCAACAGCAGTAGGACTAGTGAAATATTTCTGCCTTTTTTGAGTTGAAAAAAGTGCTAACCAGAGCTCCGGCACCAGTAAAATTGTCACTACACCCCTGGTTACCATCATGAATGCTGCTATTATTATTATTATCATTAATTCCAGGACAATCCGAAGCCCGGTGTGTGGTTGCTATCGAGAATGACGCTGTGCACGAAGAGCCTGAACAGTTCAGATTGGTACTTGGCACGCCCACTAGCGACAGCGCTGGAAAGGCACTAGTCGGCGAGCAGGACGAAACCATGGTTACCATCAACGATGATGCCGACAGTAAGTTGAATCAATGTAAAACTGATGGATTTTATGCTTAGTTGTTGCCAAAATGTGTAAATGTGTGTTTTGAATAGTGTTTTTTTTTTCTGTCAATGTGGAAATATTTTCTTTATTGGATTACTTGCCAGATTATCATCAGATGAAAGTCAAACAACTGGAGTTGTTGAAATCCTTCAAATTTTATCCCTATTTGTCAAATCCTGTGTAAAGGAAAACTAATGTTTACATAATGTCAGCTGCAGGCAGGCTGTAACTAATTACACGAACTTTAAGGTTGATTGAAAAGGACTTTAGGTCCCAGCTTCACTATTTTACTTTGACTAATTGCAATAAAACGTTGGTTTAGCGTCATATAGTGCAACTGTCTTGAAAGGTTTCTGTTACAACCTAATTTTGACCCTAGTGATCGTAATTGTGTTGAGAAAACCTGTAGCTGTCGATTGACTTTCAGTCTTTGTTAATTGACAAAGTCACTCTTGCGTGACTGGATTTAGGCGCGTGTCGTCTTCCGCTACGCTTGACTGAACATGCATTGTGATTAATCGCTTGGGCCGTGTGAAAATATGGATTTGTGGTAATCCAAACACAATTTGTTGGGATCTGTAGCAATAAGATACTCGGAAAACATTCACATTCATCAAAATCAAACGGAGGTTTTTACTCAGACAGCACATCAACATCCGCAGACTTGGAATTAATGTAAAAAAAAAAACAGTTGATATGCTGTCTGGGGAGCTAGCACATTTCCAATAAGGAGCATTTTCTCTCATTTACACCACATCAATGATCGTTTCAGGACCCATCATTGAATTTGCGAAAACAACTTTCGACGCAACTGAGCCGACGACGGACGACGAGCCAGCTCTCGTGCGCATTCCAGTGATCAGGCGCGGAGATCTGTCGCAGGCATCCGTTGTCAGAGTCTACACGAAAGATGGGAACGCTGAATCTGGCAAAGACTACAATCCAGTCAGCAAATGTGAGTCTTTTAATGGAACAGAAAAACTTTTTATTTGATTTCATTTTTTATTGCACTTTTTTTATAGCCTTGGAATTTGCTTTATCTCCTTCTAGGTCTGGGTGGGAAACAATAGCTAAGAGGCAATAAGCGTTTTGGCCAGGGATATAGATTTACTTTACTGATTTTGCAAGCAATACTTTGTACAAAGCGGTAATGTTGAAAATTATTGGCGGTCAATTTTGAGCAAGGTTATGCGGGCGATTGTTTAGCTTGGCTTCAAATATGTATGCTCTTGTGCAGCGAACTGCGAAGCCATTATTTTAACAATTAATATTAATCTGCAAAGAATGTTGGAAAAGTTCAATTTTTTGTGCTTTCTTTGCAGTGTTGAACTTTGACGAGGGTGTTGACGAACTGGTCCTTGAAATCGAAGTTTTGTACGACGAAGAGAAGGAAATTCGCGAATCTTTCACTGTCAGGTTGGACCCAGACCAAAACATGGTGGCCGACCTTGGAGTAAGTTTGCCTCTTCGTATTTTGACGTCATACATAGTCATGTCACGCAAGAATCAGGCTCATGCCTCATGAAGAAACAAGCACGATCACCCTTTCCATTGTAAGCCAAATCTTCGACGTATATTTAAAGTCCTGCCTGTACGCTGTACAGATGCGGAGATGACTTTAATCATGTTTCACACAGAAAATTATTACTAGTTGGTGCCGAAAAAAAGTGACTGTTTCTGAAACCATCGAATATGGGTACCAACTTTTATAGAAAAAAAATAGAACAAAAATAGAATTCCCTTCTACATAGTCAGAGTTGTATGATGAATGGATCTAGCGCTTTGTCTTTGCCAAGATTCGATATTCTTCTTTCTACTTTTTATATATAATAGTTGAGTACAAAATTGATTGTAATTATATATACTTAAAATAGTCAACTTGTATACTATGTTATAATTTTAATATGTTTCTTTAGAACAAACGAGCTATCATTCACATCAACCAGCAACGAATATTAGCGGACGTGACGTTTCCGACGAATCCCACTGTGGTGTCATTGCTCGACTATGACGACACAGCCAAGGCCGCTCAGGAGCCGTTGCCAGGCTACCCCGTCATCTGCGTCTCGGTGGGTGAACACTTACGTCAGACTAACATCTTTTTAAGACATTACAACGTTTAGAATCTGTGATTTAATCAGATCATGCGGATTTTCATATTTAATCCCAACCAATATCTTCAGCTCACATCTGTCGATGATGACATGAAATTTATTTGCAACGTATGCAACGTATTGTTTTGAAAGTTTGTACCTGCACTGTAAGTCTATTATATGGTACTTTCGAAACAAACAAATAAATGGCTTGTTCTACTTAGACGAGTCAAATTTTGCTCTTACGACTGCAGATTTAGTTTTACTATTTTTTTTAGCTTTTGTGCAGTTACGTATTTATAGTGGAAATATGCTTAGGTATATCACAGGCTGTTCTTTACATTTTCATGATAGTGTTTCTATATTAACTACCCTAAAAATTGACCAAGATGAACGATGGTGATAATGAATCATGACTATGTCCCCCTTATCAACCTAACCAGTAGGAATATCATTTGCAGCCTTGTAACCCCAAGCATAGCAACTTCGATGCCGTCTCATCCATCTGCGAAAGTGAAGGTCTGGACGACAGCGCCACTCAATTCAGGTTAATCATTGGAAATATATTTATATTGGTCAAAGTAGGCTATTTGTGTCGTTTTCGGAGGCGTTTGATCAACGTAAAAGTAACATATTGGAGCGAGATCATCCCACGTACAAAGAAAATATCACAAAGTGAAAATAATTGATATACTATTTAGTAAAGGATGTTTTAAATTTTTTTGCATAGGCGTAGTTCCAGACCTAATTTTAATGGTATATTCTCAATTGCAGTCATGGCAGAGATTGTTTCAGCTCATTTAGTTTAAACTACAGTATACATCGTGTGTCACATAGGCCTATTTAGCAACGACAAGCGCTGTGACCTCTTGTTAGCATTGTAACAATAACTTTGTTTGGGCAAGCCACGGCCGATTGCAAAAAAGAAAAGAAAAAAACATTACAACATTTAACTAGTGCTTGATTAATGCGCTTTATTTTTCCCCCTACAAAGTCTACGAACCATCGCGAGAACATTTTTGAACTGTGTGATTAATGGGCTTGGGGTTACTCACTCATATGACGCAGAAATGTTTTGCATTGCTTTCTGGTGACTGCAGGTGGGCAAGGTTGGAGCCAGAGTTGCCAGGTAATTATGGAAGAATTTGGACAGTTATGGTTTAAAATGCGGACATTTTAGGACAAAATAAGAAAAAATGTTTTATTTGTCGTGCAGGAGTTCAATGGTATCCATAGAAATTAAACAAAAGGACTTAAATTAATGTCCAAATGATTTGCTAGCCGTCGGACAAAGCATATAATATTTGGCCAATTTATCATTTTTTGTCCAAATTTTAGGCTACCTGGCAACCCTGGTTGGAGCAGTGCAAGATGATTGACAACGTAAACATGTTCATGCGGGATGTGTTGTCAGTCCGTCGTCGGAACATATTTTTTATGATTTTTGTTTCCAATTTAGATGGCTCGTTGCTGCCCCGAGTGGAGTGAATAAGGTGACGAACCCCCTTCGCGAGGTGGCGCAAAAGACATTCTTCACCGACACGAACCGCATTACACTGGACAGCATCTACTTCAAACCTGGCAGCAGGATCGCTTGCGCTGCTCGCGCTGTCACTATTGACGGGGACGTCGGTCTTGAATCGCAATCGCCTCCAGTCACAGGTTGGTCTCTTTGCTCGGATTACATGAATATTAACCTGCAGACAACCTACTCAGTAGGTTCACAACGATGGGTAAGGACTGGTAGTTTTTAAACAGCATACCAGAAGATTGAGACTGTGAACAGTGTCCTCCTGGCATCCTTATTTGTGTTACGTGTATCTCCACTTATGGGTAGTTTTAAGAAAATAAAAGTCCTTATTGCAAAAATGTAGAACTAACAAATGAACTAATTTTCGCAGCACCACTTTGCCCTTATTGAAGTTTTCACGTTGTCTGACAAAAATGCTTGTCTTATGACTTGCCACATATGGTCAAACAATAAATATGTTGTATCAGGCCTCGAAATTCGTTTTTGTTGACGACGGACAAACGTGTCCGGTCTGAGCAGCTATCTCGGCGGACAATTTAAGTTTCACGGCGGACACACCAGTTTTAACGTCGATCGTCATGTTTAATCACTTTATCTTGATAATTCTTTGCCATTCGAGAACTATAGCCTAACTACGGTTTAAAAGACTTTTTAAATTTTCAGCGAACTCACTCTGAAAGGCTGTCGTCAGACCAACGACGTGCGCTTGATGAGTCAAAGCGCCGTGTAGCTGCTTAATACGCTGCATAACTTCCACCGAACGAGGTCGCGTGGCGTCTTGCGTCACAATGCTCTGGGTACGAGTCGGAAAACTTCAACACTAACGCTAGTATTTTTTGCTGTGTTTTCCCTAGGCGTTTTGTTTAGGTTTATTTTTGCGTGTCATGTAAGCGAAAGTGAGTTTTCCCTCGGCCTTTTCTTTCTTACTGTATACCAAAACTTAACAAATTTTGTAACCAACCGTGCCTTATCAATATTACTCGAAGATCAAAGCCAGACATTGTGACGTAAGCTTCAACTAAGTTGCGCGTGATTAGTGTAGAAGTACTCCGTACTCCCATCGATTCTTAGCGAAGAATTCACCTTTGTTACGCTGATTCAATGTCATCAATCGTTAAAGCAACGTAAAAATCGAAAGTTTTCCTGCTTGAATGGAAGCTAAGGGACACAGTACCGTATTCACATTTTGTAGATGCGCGCTAGAATGCGCGGAAAATTATATTCTCGCAACAATGGTTCGTGCTATGCAAAGATGATTTGTATTGCTAGTTCCTGTGTTATTTCTCGGCGGACAAATATGACCGATCTAGATGGTACTTCCCGCGGACATCACATGCTGTGACGGCGGACATGACCGCCGTGTCCGCCGTGAATTTCGAGGCCTGTGTATGAATAATCTTCAGTGATTTGTTTGCTGACACTATCACTCTTTGCATTCCAGTCAGCACAACGAACGACGTTTGCCCGCCGAGAGTTTCTGGTTCGGTCGGAGCGGAACCATTTTCCGCTAGGATCCGGTACACTGGTCCGGCGGATAAATCCCGCCCTAACTTGATAAAGGTTTCCGTATCCATGCCGCACATTGATGGCATGCTTCCTGTCATCAGCACACGGCAATTGAGCAACTTTGAGATCACTCTGAGCAGAGATGGGACAAGGGTTGGCAATCACAGGTATGATCTTGTTAGATTTAATGACGGCAACAAAAGTGCACTTGAAGTTGATGATTTGGTAAAAAGCTTACTCTCCAAACAACTAATCAATCATGCACGTTGTGGGCTTGATTTTTTTTTCGCTTTTTTCCTTTCATTAGTGTGCTGAGATATCATTTATTGCAGCTGGTGATGCTGTGCTGACTTGGTTGGTGGAGGCGTTGCGACAGTGCCCAAACTAATCATGCTGTATCGGTCACAAGCACGTTTTTACATTCGTATTTTGTCGCTTCTACCTTTTTCTAGACTTCTGCTATCTGTTTGACACATTTTATTTTTCATCCCGTATACGTCAATGCTCAGCATATGTTTTCATCTACTGTTTTAGTACTACGTTTAAAAAACATCACATAATATATAATGAGCATTGAAAATTGATTACTTCAGATGTTCAAACATCATCAACTTTGATGAGCTGTCCACTCAGTATGGGTTCTTGACCAACGCCACCAGGAACCCCAACGTGATTGGTGAGACATACCCCTACCAATATGATGCCAGTCTTAGGGGAAACAATACGCTGAGGTTCTACAGGTGAGGTTTGAAATGCATCTTTGTCATGTTATTAAGTTTTAACGAAAATTAAGATAGGCAATAAGTAATTCAAACGTTTGAAACCTTTTATATTAGAAATGGGGTTAAACTTTTTACCTCAAAATGTGATGGCTTTTGCGTTTTCGTGAAATACCCACAAATATGTTACTACACCAGGTTGCAAATTAGAGGCAAGCGATTAAATACGTCGTACTTACATCCGGGAATGTTTAAATGACTTGAAAGTGCATTAGTACAGTATGACTTTTTGGGCCAGCATAGTGTCACATGATCAGACTTGGATGTACGACGACAAAACGAAAGACAACGACGACGAAAAATTTTAGAATTTTATTTGCATTTCTTCCAGGAACCTGAATCTTGAAGCGTGTTTGTGGGAATTCACAACTTACTTTGACATGTCGGAATTGCTGAGCGAATGTGGTGGAAATATTGGAACGGACGGCCAGGTAGGGTTGTGTTGAGGTCAAGGGTGGTTGGCTTGTGGGGGTTTAGAAGCTGACAGTTTGAATCTCAAATGTGTCAACGATAATAAACGCATTATGACAAAATAGTTTATCACAATGAATCGTTCATAAAACATTTTACCCGAAAATGTCTCCAGGTTGAATTTGTCATGAATGTTTGAAACTCTATTCACCGTTGCGTGGTTGGTTCGTTTATTGGATTGACAGTTGTTGAGTTTTTGAGGCAGCAAATGTTTTTTTAAGCATTTTTGCGCATCTAAAAATGACAATACTGACCTTTAATGACATTTTCAACGCCCAATTATCATTTGATGTGCTGCTCACTTGCTAAATGACATCAAAATATAAGACCTCGAATAAGCTCTTTCCCAGACAACAAAAACAACCATTTTTACATTGGGTTACTATAGCAAGTGCTGTAAGTGTCTGCCTTCTTGGTATTTCTTTGCAAATGCAATTCATAAATTTGACGTTTGTGAAACGTTTTATAACGTTTCGTGAAAATACTTATTATTGAATCTGAAACTGGAAAATTATGAGAAAGAATTTCGCTTCAAGTTCGGAAACCTAAAATGCATTTTTGTCTCTTGTTGGAACTGTCAGCGCACACGTTTGATTGATTATTTTGTTTTTGATTTTGGCCTTTGATATTATTCTGCTAAGCTGTCAAGATTAACGCGGTGAGCAATGACATTTTTACATCTATACAACGCACCATTTTCATCTAGTCTGCGTGCTACAAATAATATTAATCGACTGGCTTACGATGTTTTGCGTTTGCATTTTCACCTTAAATGGTGTTTATCATGAGCAAGAAACTTCTTTTTTTTGTCTAATGGCCACTAGTTACCAAAGAAAGGCAACTGACAGCTATGACTATAATTTCGTTGAGCCTTTACGGTACTTTGATGCGTTAATGAAGTCAGTCAATTCACTTTTCATGCATTGGTTCAACGTCTGCAGCTGTATTCCATCTTTAAATTGATGAGCAACCAGTGAAAGTTGTTGTTTGTGGAAGTTCACGAAAAGATTAAAAGATTAGATTTTGTTGATTTGAAACCAGATTCCGTGATAAGTTGCGGATGGACCCTAATGGCAATTATCTTTCAAAATATTCATTTTTTTTAAAATTTAAACCAACAAATTTATAGAAATCAACTGACTTTTCCATTTGTGAACGAAACATGTCCAAAAGTGCAATATGTCGCATTTTGTAGCTATGTAGGAATGACGGAAATGCTTCTACACTGACAGGTTTACTTTGATTTTGAACTCTTCAAGTATGGACTTTATCCCCACAAATTATTCAATTTGGTTTCGCTGACATACTATATTTCTAACTTAAAAATAGAGCTAGCCTATTTCTCTGTTCAACTGACACCAATCAGTCAGGTAGTGCTCACGCAAGGAAGATCGCTCCTTTTCAACCAATGTCCTACTGAACTTTTTTTGTCGAATCTTTTTGTAGGGAAAGTCCCACGAACGTATCACACCGAGTCAAAATTTCTAGAACCTTTTCCAGTTACTGGTCACGTTTTGGTCTACGACTGAAATGTTAGCTTGTTCAAAGTGACAAAAGATTAAGCTGAAACTGAAGTGGAGTTCTTTGACATAACTTTCCACCAATTTGCTTCTTCCACAGGTTTTGGACTTGGTGCAGTCTTACGTGTCTTTGCGTGTGCCTCTGTACGTGTCTTACATATTCCATTCACCAGTTGGCACAGGCTGGCAGCACTTTGACCAGCAAACTGAGTTGCGACTCACGTTTGTCTACGACACCGCCATCTTGTGGGATCAGGGCATTGGGACTCCTCCTGAAGCCGAACTACAAGGTAGGATCGCCATGAGCTTGCAAGGAGACCTTTCTGTGGTTGCGCTGGTTGATATTTAATGGGAGAATGCATTTTTTTGCAAAACAAAACTCTTTTTCTGCGTTTGTTCAGTTTTTGTATACATTCCATACAGGAAGTGCGAGTTTACACTGAAGATTTTAATAAGTAGGCTACATAGCATCGAAATCCTTCGTTGTGCATTGTATGAGGATATGCTTTGATAAATTGTACATTGTACAAAAGTCATTAAATGATTACTTTTTTTGTATATTTCCGCTGTTATTTTCGAATTGATATGATAAGAGAGTTTCTACCAAAATAAAAACACCAATCTGACTATTTAAGTTTATTCTTTTATTCCAGTTACCCTGTAACTGAGAGCACGAAGCTTGGATTGTTTCTTCTTGTTCAATGTTGCTGATGCGTTTTCTTGTGATTACTCGTGTAGGTTAAGCTTGTTTTCGTCGTCAACTGCCTTTTGCCTGATGCACAACGCAGAATGTTGCTTTTATGCAGGATATCTCTATCCCACCAGCATGAGGATCCGTGATGACGGAAAACTGGTCGTCAATTTCCGCACGGAAGCTCGTTTCCGTGGACAATTCGTCGCCGATCATCCCGGTAGTGAGAACGTTGCCATGGTAATGAGTGAGTCACATCCGGAATTACGGATGACGTTGAACCTGGTCAGGAGTGAGGCAACCTACAACAACCCAGAACAGAAGTGGTCGTTTGTGTCCGACTACGCTGTAAGTGATAAAAGAGAAATTACATTGAAACTTATATCACGTCGAGATCATTCGCAGTTCTTCCTATTGTTGAAAACTAGCTGGTTTTGAAATTCTTGAACTATTGTATCAATTAATTGTTTGGTTGGTACATGGCCACCTAAAGATATGGCCTGATTTGTCACATTTTGCAGAAATTTCCAGGTTTTTCTAACTTTGGGCGAACGTTTAAATATTTTTTTTTAAAAATTAGATTTTTACGCTTTCTTTATTCTTTTCCCCAGATGACACAATAGGTTTTAACATCCTCACATGTTGAAAAACAAAGAAAATTTGATTTCGAAGATTTTAGTCAGACTGTTAATTTTCAATAACAGTCTGATTTTGCGTTTTTCAATTTACTTTTTCTCATTTGCTACTGCTTCCCCAAGGCAACAAAAAAGTTTATGTCATTAGGAAACCGCAAAAAGTAAAAACATCTCAAAAAATGTCAGTCAAGCACTAGCAGTAGCTGTAATCAAAATCTGCAAAATGTGACAAATCAGGCCGCATCTCCAGGTGGCCATGGTTGGTATCATTCAAAGAATGCCATGAAAGTTCATACTGCGTTGATCACCTCTTGGATGCTGAGCTTAGTCTGGATTGACATTTTTGCGTTCCTATCACAAAAACTGTTTCATATCACTTCACTAAAATTTCACACAAACTTTCCTTTGACGTTTTATTCCACAATGATATTTTGAACCATTTCATTCTCCAGATCCGAGACTACTCCGGGACATACACCATCAAGCTGATCCCTTGCGTTACCCCAGCCGGACAGGGGTACACCATCCCTATTGTATGCAACCCCAGGGAACCACTGAGCTTCGATATGGACATCCGATTCCAACAGGTGATGACGGTTCTTTCATCTTATTACGCATCGTTATTTGTTGAGCCGTGGTATTGGTATCACTGAGTGGTATTCTTCCGAGAGTGTTCGTCGTGAAAGAGATCAGGTAGTAATCCAACTAGATGACAGCTCTGGAGGTTGAGTGTTGAATGTGAAGATGTAACTTACCAATCGTATAGCGATTAAATCAACCTTTGCATTTGTCGGTCTTGAGGCTAACACAAAGTAAAACGTCCGCCCAGACAGAAAAATCCGTCGTTTTTGTATGGATTCAACGTTGAATCCACGTATAAATGACAGATTTTGCTGTTTGGGAGTGGAAATCTTATTTTGAAACCTAGGTGCTGACTTTGTTTTGGAAACTGAAATAACATTTCATGAATTTCCATCTCAGGTCAGCGATCCTGTGGCAGCGGAGTTCAGCCTGGACACTAGCTTCCTCCTCCTCAGCAAGAAGTCCTTGTATCTAAGCGATGGATCAATGGGATTCGCCGAAGATAGTGACGTCGCATTTTCTGAAGGTCGGTAACCAACAAACCGATATTTTTATGCTTTTTGCGAGAACTGATCTGAGCCTGCCGAGTCAGTTCCCACACAGAAAATCAATCGTTTTTTATATTCGTTTAACGTTTGCAGACGTTGAACCAATGTAAAAAACGATTGATTTGCTGATTAGGTCGCGTTTAGCCAAAACAAAAGAAAATCAACAGCAAAAGTATTACGAAAGTATGGACAACACCAAATATTTAGCTCAGTAGACATGACTTACTTTGTGGTAACAAGTTTTTATTCAGTTATTTAAAGACTGGTAGCTTTAAGCCCCTGCATACTTTGTTCAGTGGCCTCCATTTCCTCTTCAATAAACTTTATTGATTGCAGACATGACGGTTTGTTATGTCACAGCAGGGTATCGAACTTGCCTGTATCAAATAATATTCAGTCACTTTATCCACTAAGCTAATATACCGGAACCTGAAAAAGTGAAAATAAAAATTTAATTCAGGTGATGAGATCTATGGACGAGTCCTGGTCGATCCAGTGCAGAACCTTGGCGACTCATTCGACGCCAGCATCGAAAAGGTGTTCCTCTGCACAGGAAGGGATGGATACGTTCCTAAGTACAACCCGGAAAACAAGGAGTACGGCTGCCTGGCAGATACCCCCAACCTGAGACAACGACATAAAATCCTGGTATGAATTGTGGTGATGGCTAGATGCAATAAATACATTGAGCAAACGTTTTACAGGCTTAATTTTAAAATAGAGAATTTGTTGTTGATAGATTGCGCAATGTCTCTGCCTATTTCAAATAAAACTGGAATGAACCGTTTATTTATCTTGTTTATGGATAAACGAATGCTAATGTTTATGTAAATTCAACGTAACTTTAGGACAGCATGTTGCAACATCTCCATTGACCTGTAAAGCACATATTGTCGTTTGCGAGCATCGTATAATTTAGTAGAAAAGAATAGTTCTACCTGTTTTTTGATAGCACTCACACGAGAAAGTCGAGTGACTGTCAGCCGCTAATGTTCTCAGCCGAGATGCATTACATGAGATATTGACAAATTCATTCCATCCACACAGGACAAGGAACAACCTGACACTCAGGATCTACAGGCCAACAATGTCAACTTCAACGCTAAACTGGCCTTGGACGACCCTGAAGCACTGACCATAGTCAGACAACCCGGCACGGATGGATTTAGGATGGATTCCGCCCCTCTGTTTACGGTATGTCCCGAGTTTTGCACGGATGACGATCGCCATTGCGTTGTTGTGACGTCAACGTTGGGTTACGTCAACGTTGGGTGACGTCAACACTGAACGTTGGGTGCGTCATATCGTTTTGCGTGTCTTAACGTTTTTGTAAGTGCTGCCATGCGTTTTTTTTTTATCTAACTGTTTGTGCTAAATCGTGCGATCTTATTTGATTTGCAGAAACAAAGCAAGGGCGACACCAAGCTTTGCAAATGTTTGATAGCTTTAAATATCTCGCATTCTTTTTTCCAATTTTGGCTTGCTTGTGCTACAAATCGTGAAAGATATTTTCAATTGTTGCATTACTTATCACTTTTGCGGTTTCTCGGTTGTCAATTGAATATTTGTTTAACGCAATCGGTGCAGATAAAACAAGGTCATCCATGCATTTCATTTGATCATAGAGATCTTTGACGCCAACTATAACTAAATCTGCACTTTATAAATTTGTTAATTTTTCCAATGTTTATAAAGTCAATGCAATTACAGCTCGTAAACGGAATTAAAAGCGTCGCAAAGAAAGATGATATTTGCTTATTTGGTCTGGATCGGCAGATGAACACCCTTACACCATGACCAGCTTATTTCACATGGCCAATTTTTAAATTGATTCGATTATGAAAAAGGTCGAAAAGTGAAAATGAATCTATCCATTTGTAGGTTAAGTTAGCGTGGTAGTTAAACTGCACAACATGATGTCCTGGTGTGGTCGAATGATATTCCATGGAACAGAATTTATTGATTGTCACGTATTTTGTAATTACACCCAGCAACACGTGTAACACATTAACCGAAAGTTAAAATATTTCAAATGGTTTGCGAGCTTCCAATGACAATGGCAATTTATTCTTTACAGCAACATGAACATAATGTGATAGACGTACGGTAATCATAAAGAAGAGAAATCATAAAAAACCATAAGACAATCCTTAAAAACCCCATTGTTCAGTTCAGTTTGTTTTTATTTCTGACCATCACAACAAAAAAAAAACAATATAATATATGACAAACATAGCAGTCTTAGCAGAGGTCTAGTAAATTGTTATAATGTAACATCTCACCACACCAAGAAGCGTCATAGGATTGGCTGCTACGTTTGAATTTTGTTGCCTCATTATTTTTCTCTTTGGAATCGAAATCATTGACGATTTCAGTATTGGAAGAGCGCGGCCGATTGCGACTGCTTGCTCTATCACCAACTGTTTCGGACAACTGTCTTAATCTGCAACTTGTAGAAGACGCAAAACCTTTAACCAAGCCGCTCCGATATACTGTGGATGCACATTATTACATCAATCTACTATTCCCAGGAATACTTTCGTCGTAGGTATCATAGCCGCTGCGGCTTTCAATGGAACCAGAGACTCCCGCCTCTCTTAAAGTACTTTTAGTTGCCTAATAAATTTGTTTTTAAACTTTGATAAAATGTTGTCTGCTTTCTGCCACAGACACGCCAAGTAAGGAAGTAGCCACCTTGACAAACATCCTCGCCAAAGATATTATTTTTTTTTTTGTAAATTCTGCCCCAACTGATTTTTGTCGTTTCTAATACAGGTCACCGTGGGAAGAGAGTGGTACATGCATACGATCTATACAGTGAAGGCCACGGACCAAAGGAGGAAGAGGTCAACTTTGTACTCCTATCACTCCATGGTGCACTCCTCCAGGATTCGGAGCAAGAGAGCCATCGATCCTTCGGACACTATTGGAAAAGAGTTTGATCGTGGAACACAAATGATGCACGTTAAGTTAAATCAGAGAAAGAAACGATCTTCATCACCAGAAGGACCTTATGAAGAAGGAGTGGATGTAGTTGCTCCAGGAAAATCCGACTTTCCGATCTTCGCTGTCATCGGAGGTGCCATTGGGCTGCTTGTGATTGTCATAATCGTCGTTATTGTCGTCGTGGCAAAGCGGCGTCGTCGTAACCCGCCGCCTGCGACATCAGAGAAGAAGGCTCGCTACACCGGTGGGAAGAACATTGTTGTGACCAAGAAACGTGGCTCGAAAGCCCGATCCGCGGTCGTTAAGCGAAATTCCAGTGGTTACAGTTCAGACGCTGAGGAAGTATGAAACAAAGTTTTATGAAACGTAGTTCGTGAAACATAGTTTCAAGGCCAAACCCGACAATCACATCAAGGACTGATGTAAGCAAATTGCAGACAAAAACTTACGTTTTAAAAACGTACTTTTCACGTTTTGGTAAAGACAAACAACGAAATGAAAGCAGAAGTTTTGTCTATGATAATAAAACTTAGATCAATTTCTCGTATCATGTCGTATTTTCTGTCAGCGTATTTTTCGCAATATTTAATCAAAGCTTCTTCGAAGTGCCTTTGCATTTTGTTTACCGCATGTGTCTTCCCAGACAGCTAATCAACCGTTTTTTACATTGATTTAATGTCTGCAGACGTCGAATCAATGTAAAGAACGATTGATTAGCTGTCTGGGTTAAATCCATTTGCTTTGTTAAATTGACAATAACCAAATGCATGGCTAACTATTATACACAGTTGCTATACAGCAAGCAAGTAAAGTGTTGTTAAAACTATATGAAAACAACTTTATGTCAAGTGCACGGAAGCCAAAGCAGTCCCTCAATTGAAGAAAGGGAGATATCATGGCCCCACTCTCACCCCGTGACGTGTCACTCGCGATTAAAGTATGAAGCAAATTCAAGTTCATAGTATGGTGCAGTATTCTATCACGTTTCTCCTCCTACCTAGGCTACTGGGCTATTGCCGAAACTTTCTGCTTATTTCAATTCATCAACAAATTTAACGCTGATTGTACGTCATCTACGAAGAAGCAAATTCTCTAACGGTTTTCTTACCTGTCGAGTATCCATAAAAAAATCTACTAAACAAGTCTTGTTTCGTTTTAAAAACTGCAAAGACATACCGTGTCCACTGTTGTTCCTCCCATGGCCTTTGCTGCAGAGGACAACTTTGTATGGTATTCGTTTTGCTAAGCGACATGACAGGTTTCATGGTCATGCTTGGTAATATCAATGGTTATTAGAAATTCAGCCAAAGTTGGGAGAACCATGTCCCCTTGACTCCTGATAGTAGATCCGTTGTTTTTCTTTTTCTTGCCGCAAAGTTTCATCTTTTTTGCTATAGTAACGTTTAAAGAACGTTGTAAGAACATTTAACGAAACTCTTTCATCAAGCTCTCAAGTCAAACCATTAACTCTCTTGCAGGAAGTTTACTACTAATCATTAAGTAATTAACTAAAACATATAGAGACTATATTTTTGCACTCGTTTGTTTTTTACTACCGTAAAATCTCAGCATAAATTGTTTGTCCTTTTTTTTCGTTTCTTTAACGGCCCTGGCGGCCATTTTTAAATCAATTTGTTTAAACTATTTCTTGCTTTGATCAATGTATTCTGTGACTTCATATGTACGCTCAATAAGTTTGATCATGATGTAGAACTGATCTACATAGCTTGTATATAGGCAAAAAGTTCAGTGTAAATTAGCTTCAGCTGTCATGTAAGTCTGTATTGTGGGTTAGCATGAATTTTAAGGCACCTGCAACCAAATCACCTGGCCGCAAAGGAGTGCTGATTAAAACGGGCATAGGATAAAAGCATTCAAGGAGGTTTTTTTGCAAATTTAATACAAAGCGTATTAGGAATAAAAGGTTTGTGCTCTGATCCTAGTGGATAAATGAATATTGCTTGCGTCTGACAAGAACCAACTGACAGCAAATCAATCGTGTGCAGACGTTGAACCAGTGTAAAAAACGATTGATTTACTGTTTGGGCAGTTACTTCAACGAGATATGTTCTTTTTACCACGTTTGCTTTCGTATGTATTGCGAAGCCACAAGTTCAATTGTAGCATCTGTTTGCTTGTAAAACTTTCAGTAAAAACCTGCAAGTGCCTCCAAGCATTCAATGGCTATGACTGATTGCTGACCGTATATCAAAAACTCAACATTGCTTTGCAGTGATTTGTAACGGCCTGAATTGTTACCAATTCCTTTCTTACAAAAAGGATTACATTCTATCTAGTATTGCTGTTCGACCTTCTTGATTGTATGCGCTTTTCGTGTTGTTAATATGCTTACAACTGCACCACGTTTAACCGCGCAAGCCGTACCCAGACATCAAAATCCGTCATTTTTACGTTGATTCAACATATGCAAACGTTGAAACAATATAAAAATGACAGATTTCGCTGTCTGGGTAGAATGTGTTACGTAAGTTTCTATCACATCCTTGTTTATTTTTATTAACACGCAACGCCAATTGCTTTACTACCATTTTAAACCGCCCCATTTGCTTCGTATTTCTATTGGTAGGCATCTACAGTAGGCGACAAGAATTTCGCAACCATTCTTATTGAGTTATTTCTTAGGCAACGGCATTTTCATGTTAAAAGGCTGTGGCCTAACAGTTTAGTTTAGGACAATGCTGTGAATTTTTTTGTGAGTTTTTTTTTACAATTTCTTTACGAGTCATCTGGAAATTTTTAAAGGCTGCTTTTAAAACAGTTATTCTTGCGTCATCAAATTTTCAATAAATGTTCTTCTAACCTTATAGCTTAGGGATATCTAGAAATAAAGAATAACCACCAAAAGCGCTGCTTTATTGCTTTTCAAATATCACACGACACCATTCCCAGACAGCAAATTAGTCACTTTTTACATTTTACAATGCGAAAAGGCACTGATTTGCTCACTCTCTTGTACGACGCTAAATGCGATGCTATTCGCCGACCATGTAACAGTTTTGACGACCTATCCCAAAAGATGTCATGTGATATTGGACAGCCTCTAAAGCCACGATCACCAGACATTTACCACGGCACTAATAAATTGCTATTCGTGTTTGTTTCCTATCTATTCTTTCCACGAGGCTGTTGAAATAGTTGGAGAGGTAAGCTTGACAAGAAATAGACAAAAAACTTATAATTGTCGACAATAATGCCACTGACGCTCAAGTAACGCAAATAAACGTTGGATTTGTGATCCTCTAAACTATTGCACCAGCTTGGTGGGGACCGCTCGATACAGCATAGCATGTTTTGTATTATTTCGTCACCCTCAAAGTTAGTCTTCGCCTGTCTTTGAACAAATAAAGCGAATGAAAAATTTGTGTCCCCGCAAATCGTCAACGATGTTTTGTGTATTTGGCAGTGTTTCCTTTTACACATTTGAAAAATCCTGTTAAGAATCAAAGAATAGGCATAAATATGTCTCAATTATTCACCACCAAGGCTATGCCTATTGCCTACACTTTCAATTAGTGGTATTTCTTCATGGCTGGATTGACACTCCAAATCATGGAAGCGTTTCTATCTCAAGAAGTTTTGGTTGCTATTTAATGTAAATTTCATCTTGCAACTGTTCGATTAGTTCGTAAAATTTTTGACTGTCCAACTGAAAATGAAATGAAGTCTTACTTTTGTCGTTGAAGTGCGAAATAAAAAATTTGACGTGTCAAGAATCGAGTGTTTTTTTTTTGCATTATTTCCAACACGAATTGCCGAAATAACATTTTTTGTAATAAGTCAGTTGATGAAAAAATGTTTATAATTTCAAACTGCATAGGCTAAACGATAATGTCCATCGGCTTCATGCACAAAATCTTGAAGAACCTCATAGGTTTTGTAGGCAGCTTCTTTTGTGCACTCATTGTGGTCATGGGCATAGGAAATCTAAACTATTTTTCATTATGCTAAGTCATCGTCACCCTGAGTAAGTAGGCCTAGAGGTGAGCTGTTCTTCAACAACCTGGTTAAGTCGGGAGTCGAACCAGCATTGCATGATTTGAAAGGAAGCCCCTTATGTGCTGTGTCATCCTAACTCTTGGGGAAAAACTTGTGCAAAGAAGATCAAAAACAAGTTTATAATCGATCGGATACATGGGCATAACAGATCTAAAACATTATCGTAAGAGATAAAATGCATGGGCATAAAAGATCCTAAACATAGACATGGGATAAACAGTACAAAACATGAGTGTAAGATATTCAGAACTTGGGCAGAAGAGATCTAACACTTCTTTTCATTATAAGTTACTATGTCATTATATCCAAAGTAGCAGGTCTAATTAAAGAAGAACAAATTATTTAAATGAACTAGCCTATATTATTGACAACATTTATTACAACCACGGAAGGGAATTTAATATACTGTATTAATTTAGCTTCTGCACATGTTAACCTTTTTCAAAAAATATTATAAAATTCTGATTTTTGTATGCTTGGATGCACATTGTAAAAAAAACGTAAATAGGCCTATGCCCTTGAAGCCTTGTCAACGAACTGTTAATGAGTTTGGTTTTATCTTTTTGGAACTTTTCCAGACGAGAATAATTATGAGCTAAAAACTTTACAAAAATACTTGAAGAACACACTTTTCTGAGTTTATGCCACAAAAACATGAGTTAGCTGCATGGCGTCATTTTTGTAGGTAGCCTATTATGGAAAAGACTAGAACATCACACGCCCAGGGCGAAAGAGAAAATTAAATTGAGTCCTGTTTTTGTCATGAGTTACCAAGGGAGGTGGGGGGGGGGAGACTTATATACCAGTCCCAGGTATAGCCTAACCTGTCTCCCCCACCCCCCATGGTAACTCATGACAAAGACAGGACTCAATTCAATTTTCTCTTTCGCCTTGAGAGTGTGATGTTCTAGGCGTTACGGCCTATTATTCTAACAGATCTTCCACTTGATGACAGTATTTTCGACTAATATTTTTTGTACATTTCTGTAAGGTGGGTGTATCAAATTACATTCCCTTCTCCTAGTCCTATGTATCTAAAAATCGTCAATCGCCATACATAAATCGGGATAGGCCAGGCTACGACAGCGTAAATTAAAAAAATCTTCAATTGTTGGACTACTAGATAAAGTGGTTTCGTTACAGTTTGTTTTTATTTTGATTGCTAGAGTGATTGAATCTTTATCCTCAGACTGGGAAAGCTTCTTCGAGAGCCTAATCCTGGCAGTTTGTATTCTTGTAGACTGTAGAAGCTTTGTAGCTTACCCCGGTCATTGAAATTGACAGAGTGAAGTTTCCTGTTTTTAAGTGTTGTTGCCGGGGAATTGTTCCATCCATTTGATGCTAGTGCCCACTGAATGGAGAACACTCCTGAGAAAGCGTTGCTCATATGCAGTTACGCACACTCCGAGAGTCGAACCAGCGCCGCTTGATCTTGAAGTATCTTCGTTTACGAAGTCACGCTCTAACCAACTGAGCTATCGGTCTGCCCGCTTTCAAAGAAGCTTACCTACTCCGAAGATAAATATCTAATCAGTTATCGCAACGAAAAACACTAATAGGCCTATGCCAAACATAGCATTTGGCGTAATTAATTGACAACGCCAATGTCAAGTTGAAAAGAAGGTGTTTTCACTGTTAAAAATCATTCTCTAAAATCTTTGAAAATTACTGAAATCTTCCGAAACAAAGTTTCACCGTGGAGCAGTGGCGGACCCACTGGGGGGCGACCTTAAGGCAATCGCTTGGGATTTCATCTCTTTTTGTTACTACGTGCGTCATCAAGTGGTGAGAGTCCTTCTCTGCTGTAACCATAGGCACAGTAGTGTCAAGCTTGCAGGTGTGTGAGTTAGATGAAAATTTTTTGCTGTTTTGTTGGTTTCGAAAGTCGTAGAATTCTTTGTAGTTAAAAGTACAGAAAAATTAAAACTTATTTGTAAACATGGATTAATTTTTATTTTTATGAATTTAAAGTGCAGAGTAGTTACTTTATATTTGTGAGTGGTCATCCTTGCATATTTGAAGCTATTCGAAGGTATGTTTTGTCATTTTCATGAATTGCATTTATTTATTTTTTGTGACAACTTTACTGCTCTTTTGCATAATTAAAAAAACATCCGTCAAATTAATTGTATGGAAAATTTTTTTCATGGATATTTTAAGAAATTGGCTGCGAAATGTTTTGGCATAGGTAGTTAGGCTAATGCTTCAGGCTACTTTTCTTGCACTAAAGCACACATTGAAGTTTTTTAGTTACAATCCAAAAAAAATATTCATCTACTGCATGACTTATATCAATTCATTTTCTGCAAATAAATTTCTACTGTACTTCACTAAAGATCTATCAATACGGTATGTAACTTACAATTCTGTATTGTGAAACTACAATGTTTCGGTTAAATGTTGTCGGCACATAGATGAGATGTAGCTAAATTTTAAAAAATAGTTAATTTTCAGTATGCAGCCTGCAAATTTGCCTCATAGGCTATACCATACTTGGTGGCTGAAAATTTTTTTACCACAATTGATCAAAATTAATCTTGATATGACGTTAAAACTTTTCAGATTGTCCAATGTCCAATTTATATGCACGTTGTTTATGAAATAATGAAACTTGGAGGATAGAGTCTTTACGATCAATTATTGCTTGAAAATGTCAATTACTTTTAGTCTAGGAATATCAGCCTGATACTTAATAGCCTAGTAGGTGTTGCATCTTGGTGGGGGGGGGGGGGTTCTTTTATATTTACCCAAACTTCAGTTGGTGCACAAAGAGTTGGAGTGTAGGCTAGGTTGTACCTAAGTTTCACCAATCAGAAGAATTGTTAACTAAGATAATAAAGAAGCTAATCTACTTTGATGTATCATCTTTTCTTTTTGGTAGGCCTAATAAGTAAAAAAACAGAGACTTTTTGTTGAGGTAAAGATGAATCCAGTTTGTGAGATAGCCCAGTTATTTTTACAGCCTACTCAGCGTCAAACAATAGTATATCCTGTTTTCACACAGTATCATACATTACTTAAGATCTTTGTGTAGGTTATTTTGGGTTAGGCCTACTATGCTGTACTGTAGAAGAGAAGTTATGTATCAAACAAAGTGATACTGCCCTCTCTAACATTTGTATATTAAGAAGCAAAAACTTTGCCCTTTGTTTTTCACAAAGATTTGTGTCTGAGTCTTCTTAGATGTTTGTTTGAAGAATTTATTGTTGTAGTTGTTTTTTTTTTGTACAAGTGCAATCCACAAAACTATGTTTGAATGCATTACATGTGTACGTGTACCATATTTGATATATTTCATCATATGATTTATCAATGTACCGTATGGTACTGGTAGGCTAAATTAAACGTTTAATTAAATTTTGAATAAAATAGCTTCACCATCAAGCTCTGTTGTTGCAAATAATTTTAGTGAGATTTTATAACATGATAAGTTACTATTGTTTAATGCCTTTTACAAAGTTTTTAGTTTACGTTGCATATTATATTGTAACCTCAGGTAAATAATATGTTTAATTTTAACACACTTTGCAAAGAGATATATTGAGTGAATGCTACTGAAATCATTCTTGTGTTTATCAATAATTGTCATTTATCTTTTAGTAAAGAAAATGGCTCTTTCTCTACATGAAAGCAGTTTTGATGGTGATCAGGCCACTCCATCTCCACAGCGAGCTTCCCACACTGCTGCACCACTTGATTTGTCATTTAAATGCTTGGCGACTGCTGCTGGTAAATATGTTTAAATATATAGACCCCATTGTTTGTACAAGAGGGGTAGGTAACCTTTTTGCAAATGAGCTAATGATAATGTTAAGGCGGCCGCAAAGATACTTATTCAACAAAACAAGAGTAAGCGAACTTAACTTCAAGTATTCGTTTATAATAAAACCTATTTTTGTATTGTCGTTTCAGCTCCTTTGAGTTGCCTTTCAGTGTCCTTTAAGCTCCTTCACATTCACAGACATATCTTCAATTCGTCTTGTAACTGTCCTCGGAGAAACTGATTGTTGAAAATAACTGTTTTTCTCTGGACAAACAATCTTTGCAATTGCAAGCATTCCTTTACAAATTCTTCTTCTACCCATGTTTTCTGCTCTCAGCTTTGACACTTGAATATTTGAATATTTCTTTCACCTTCTGTGCCTATCTGTGTAAAGAACAAAGGCTGTTACTGCTGAGATTTTGTGAGTCTATACAAACTTTATCCTTTCTAATCTTCTGCCCACTCTGCTCAACTCTATGACACCGTTTTAATGCACACACACAATAATTTAACATTATTTATTTAATAATGTACAGTTGTATGTAGAACATTCATAGAACTAATTACTACATCTGTAAGCCTATCAATATCAGTTGGTTATTTTAAAAGGTCTTTTTGTAGCCTAAAAACAGGTACATATATATAAGAGATATAGCCCACAGCATAAATTGCATCTAACCGATCAGGAAAAAACATCGATTTCTAATGCGGTCACTAGCCGGGTACATGGAGCAGTTTTAGATGTTGTTGTTGGCCACACAAAAGCTACACGGGGACCAGATCCAGGCCTTAGGTTACCCACCCCTGTTTTAAAACATATGAAATCATATATTGTCTGATACTTTTATACAGAATTAACAAGGATTTGAAGATACAGGTGATTTTAGATGCGATCTCTTAATCTGTGGCATATCATCTTATGTTGGTTGGTAATACGTAGGCTACTGCAAAATAAGTTTGTGTCACAAAATCGACTTAACATTTTGATGAAAGTAGCTGTACTACCACGCATACCAATTTGTTTTCATACCCCTGTGATCTGTATTACTTTTCAGAAATAACTGAAGATATGGACAATCATTTTCAAAAAAATTTATTCAAATCTACGACTTCCAACAAGTATCCTTGTAATTCTGTGCGTTTAAACAACAACTCCATCAATGACTTAACTGGATTTACAAACATACTATCTACAATTGTCGAAAGCATTGACGACATAGCCTGGCTGGACCTTTCTTTCAATGATCTCACCACCATTGATCCGGTAAGCTGATTATAGGGTGCCTAGCTTTAGCACTGCAACCTCAATTTGCTTCTTGGACATGTTCCCAATATTACATGAATGCCATTTTCTTGCCTTTCTTCCCCATATGATGCCATCAAAGTTGGTAGGCTACCTCTTGTCATATGATATTTAAATAATTTCAAAACAATGCGAAGATTGAAAAACTGTATCAGTAAACGCGTCTTTCAATGAAATGCGTTGGATTTAAACTTTCCATGATATCTTAGGATGGCGTTTGTGAATTAAATGAATTTTATCAATTCTTAGTTTCGTGGAAACAAGCTTGTGGTCAGAGTTTAGGTCCGTGCCTGCAAAAGACCTTGCGTTTTGTAGTAGAGGGCGTGCTTTCTGTTGACAGATGACGTAGTCAATTTGGTTGTAAATAGGCTTACTTAAGTTGGGGTTGTTTGGATCTTTGATAAATCCCGTCCAGGTAGTGCGGTGTCTGCTTGGGTGTTGAAAGGCAGTGTTACTGGCAAAGTAACCATTGGCAGAAAAAAAATCCATGAGTGCATTGCCGTTCAGATTGCGTTGGCCAGTGCCGTAACTGCCCAGGCATGCGTTTAGGCCCGTGTCAATGTCATCTTGGGTAAGCTTTCCGAGTTTGGAGTTCATGTCGCCACATATAAAAGTAAGCCAGTTAGCGGGGGTGGTGCTAGCAGTGTGAAGTTCTGCATAGAAATTTTCAAGATTTTCTGGTGTTTCTGCTACTCTTTCAGAGGTTAGTCCATAGGCGTTGATCAGCCGCATTTTTGTTAGACTACCATTTCGAGTTGGAATAGCGAGGTCCATAGTTGCAATTCTGTCGCTAACGTACTTATAGTTCACAACATGGTTGATAAGTCTTTGGCCAATAATAAATCCCAAGCCATAATGAACTGATTTGTTTTGTTGCAGCAGGACAAGTTTGTGCCCTGTTTGTAGGTTGACTTCTTGGTGGTCCTTGATTTTGGTTTCTTGAATGCATAAGAGGTCAATATTGTAGCTTTGGCAGTCTTTGCCCAGAGTTTGCTTTTTGGTTTCAGCATTAAGGCCTCGTACATTCCATGTGCCGATGGTGATTTCCCATGGTATAGTGCTGGGCCTTGAAGGTGCTTGTTGAAAGTTAGACATCTTTCCGAAGGTGGGCCGAGGGCAGTGGCGCCGGCAGGGGGGGGGCAGGCGGGGCAGCTGCCCCCCCAATGTTTTGGGCATCATCTTTTTAATTCTTTTTTTTTTATTAAAACATAGTAATATTTTTTTTAAATATTTGGATCCCAACCTCAAGTAATTCAACTCAAGTTGCAAGGGGGGGGGGGGGGGGGGGGGGTAAAAGCTCTCTCTTTAAAAAAAAGTATAGAAAACCTTGATGACTAAATTGTACAATAGATAAAAAGATTTTCTACAGAAGCAAAGATATAGACTTTTTAAAGTTTTAACTAACGTCACATTGATGTAGAAAAATAACAACCTGTTAAATTTTTGATATCTCACACTCCCATGACATCCTCCGCGCGCATTTTGGCATTGGTTGCTTGCAGTGATTCTTTCACTTAAACAAAACGTTTTGTTTCAGCAGTTTTGAGTTGTTCGATTCTTAAGTTGTAAAGGAGACTCAATTTCTCCAATATTTATCATTTATGTTTCTTCTTTAATCTCAGCAGAGTATAAAACTTGTAAAAGTTTTTCATCCATACGACGTCATGAATGAAATTATATCTCAAATCGGCGTAATGACGTGACATCATCTAAACATTTTACCGAATAATAAATTAACAAATTCGATCGTCAAAAGTGGTTTGGTGGTGGTAAATATTACGTAATGAAAAAAATGTGATAAGGTTGGAAGACATGACGTCATGGATTTTCAATACAAATTGAAGTTTAAAATTTATTCTTTTGTTCATAGTCGTAATCCACCTTCAAAGCGGTACTACAAAGAACAATTTTCGATAAAGGGGGCATCAAGAATAAGTCGACATGACTTTTAACCCTTAGAAGGTGGGGCTCCTGGAGTCTTGCTCAGTTTGGGGGGGGACTGTCGATTCTTCTTATGCTTTAGGAGTGATAGGCCTATCTCTGTTATTTTGGCACGGTTTTAAAATTTGCGATTCACTTTGTAAAAGTATTCACGCTGAGCATATCCGAAAATTAAAACTATGTGGATATTAGAACTGCTCATAGACGTTGAAATGTTGAGGTCACTTATGAGTGTAATTTGTAGCGTGAGTTTACACATTATTTTTTGGTAGAGTAGGCTAATGAATAACGTGCATTGTAATGTTGTGATTAATTTTTTTTACATTATTTTACATACAGCCAATGCCCTTCACGCTGTGAAACAGTTAGGATTAACGAGACATGGGCCAAATTAATTTCATCCAGCTGGTGGAAAAATGTTTCACAATAGAATATGAAATATTTCAGAGGATGTGCTGAGAAATGCCTTACATCTTTCAATTTATAACCTTTATTCGCTCAAAATTTCAGCTCAATAGAGGTGAATAAAAATTAGAAAAAGTCAAGAAATCTCGTAGGCGCAGCCTCAGTGGTTTTAGAGATACAACTGTTGATACAAAAAAATTGAATTGACAGGCCCCCCCCCAACCTTCAAAGGGTTTGCATTGAGTCAACAGATCTATGCCTTAAAGTTTACGTCAGCTCCGGAGATCAGTAAAAATTGTAAAATATAAGGTTGTCATCTTCGGTGCAACAAGACCATTGATTGATTGGTTTAGTGAGGATTCGTAGTCCCATTGCTTTCATTTTGAGTGATCATACTGATTTTCAATTTATTCCTACAAGACGTTACGTAATGAAAAAATATATAACTAAGGTTGGAAGACATTACGTCATTTCTTTTCAATTCAAAATGAAGTTTAAAATTTATTCTTTTGTTCATAGTCGTAATCCTCCTTCAAAGCGGTATTACAAAGAACAATTTTCGATAAGGGGGGCATCAAGAATATGTCGACATGACTTTTAAGGTTTACGTCAGCTCCGGAGACCAGTAAAATATAAGGTTCTTATTATCGTGATTGTAAGCCGCGGGAAATTTTTTCTCTAAAAAACAGATTCCCGGGAAGGTAAACATTTTTTCCATTTTTTTTCTACTAGAAAACAAGAGAAATTAAATAATATACCACTGTCTTGCACCAGTGGCGTAGCCAAGGAAAGGGGGATCGGGGGTTTTAACCTTTCAAATTGAATTTACGGATGTTAACACATTGTTACAAGAAAAGCTTTAGACTATGATGTAATTTCTCGTCAAACTGTGCAAGGATGCAAGCCATCTGCAACTGCTGAGATCGCCTGTTCGATCTAGATTAACATCTAAACAGCTATTCGTTATACAAAACTTGAATATATCAGAAATAGCCTAAAGTAACTTCATTGTCTCAAAGCTTTTTGTTTGACACTCATCAAGATGTATGACCTCTATGACGTTACATTTTCTAAACTTTGGGTTGACTTCAGAGCATAAAAGTTAGTGACTTATCGGAATAAGATCGTTTTTTGAATCAACCAAGGAGAAAATTGATAAATAATAAAACTGTAATAATCTCGCAAAAAAAAGCAATCAACCTATGTCTCTAAAACAAAGTTTGCCTAGTTTTAAACGAAACTGCATTAAGAGAGCGAGTTTTGCCAATACCAAACATTCAAATATCTCAGTCTGGAATTAGCAACAAGAAAACATAGAGACTTAGCTTTATTTCCGAAAAATGCCGAAGAAAACGTGATCTTATCTTTTTGCTATGCCACCGGACAGCACCATTTTACAGAAATATTTATACCCACAATTTTGTTGAAAATGCTCTCAGAATGCACCAAACTGAAAGTAATTTTTCAAAATTTTCTGGGGGAGGCACCCCAGACCCCCCGCCGCTATGTGTCGCCTTCGGCGAGCACGCCATCGGGCTTCGCCCGCCGGCTGTCAACATCCCCCTTTTCAAAATTTTTGACTACGCTACTGTCTTGCACTGTCCATTTTTTGCCCCCCCCATTGTTGAAGGTCTGGCGGCGCCACTGGCCGAGGGTTTATCCTTTTACCACCCACTCGGTGTTTATGCGGCTGTCAGCCCGCAAGCCTAGACGATGATTAGCTTCCTGAAAAATCAGTACTGACAGGGTGAACCGCGAGAAGGTTATCGTCTTTTCCCACCCGGCGGTGTTATTGTAGTTATTGTAACAGTTATTGTAACTGTCTCCGCCGCCAGTGTAGCCAAATCGTTTGGCATCCGCTGGCTTTGAAAGACTGATCGAAGCCAGCGGATGCCAAACGATTTGGCTACACTGGCGGCGGAGACAGTTACAATAATAATGATATCTTAATTGTTTGTGATACGGTGGGCGTGATAAAGACGATATAACTATAGCTTCGATTGGGTATTCAGTTTTCTTTTAAAACATAAACATGTTTCTTTGCAGTTATGACTTAATTATGTAGCTAAGTATTAATGTTAAGAAAGTTTTCTCACTTTTTTGACTTCATTTCGTTTTCTTAGCTTATATTTGCTGACTTGCGACCTCTTGAAATATTACTTTACAGTCTGTGACTGAGTTAAAAAATCTGAAAGTTCTTTATCTCCACGGAAACAACATTGCAAAGTTTCAAGAAGTTGACAAACTGGCCTCACTCCCTCAATTACGAAGTTTGACACTCCACGGGAATCCAATGGAATCAGAAGACGGCTACAGGTAGGCTGCCTTTAAACATCTTTCTTGTCACTCAACTACTGTCGCTCAACTACGCAAACACTCAACTACGCTCGACATCGAATCAACAGCATACACGTGACGGATAAAATGGGCGTCTGACCGCGGTGGCTGGCTTTCAATCACACGATCCTGGTTCGACACCCGGCTTTGCTGGATAGCTTATTGGAAAACCATCGTTGTTCTCAACTGGTTTCACCCAGAGTGGATTATAATAAATTGTGTGTGCGCAGCTTTTTAAGGAAAATGGCCCAAAGAAAGGAAGTGACCACACTACATTCATTAATGTCGTGGAGCTAGTAGGCCTATTTTGAGAATGAAATCATCTTCTTTATACGACACTCGGTCACAGTATGAAGCCACGTTTGCCGTTTCACATATAGTGAATGATTTAAATGTAAGTTCAATTTACTATAGCTCTAAGAAGGATCGGAGGTATTTCTCTCCAGATCTCCTGAGCAGCCTTTTCTTGCCTGATCGAGTTCACCTCTCCAATCGAGAACATTATTGCTCCGGTCTTTTCTTCCAGTTTTACCTTTTCTACAAACCTCTCTTTCGATAGAAGCCAAAACCAAACTATCTCCCATTTCTCCCTTACTTTCCAATGGCCATATTTGTGAAGCTTCCTCTCTTTGATGTTCGTCAGCATCCCATCACTTTCCCGGATTTCGATCTTATTTCTTATCCATTCTTCTTCATCGTGTGTCACACGGCCGTAGCCCAGAGCATCACGCAAGCTCTAGCTCTACCGTTGAACTCGGCTAAATCCTTTAGTGACACCGACGGCGTACCAAATTACAAATTGGCCACGCATTGTTCTGGGGGGGTGATTATATACTGCTTAAGCTTAACCTTATGCTGCTATACCATGTAGAATCTATCTTTTTTTTTAAATAACTTACTGAACTGTCGAAAGATCTCAGCTCCGATGGGACATCTTAAATGTTTAAATGAAGAGCGAAGAATATATTTATGTTTATTTCGATCTCAAATATAGCGCACATGCAAAAAGCATTCATTATTTTGTCGGCGACGACACCTCAACCCATTCACCGAATTTTTCTGGTGCTTTTCGCTTCCTTGGAGGTAATTTTTGAAAGATTGATGTCTTGTATTTTTTTGGCGCATTTTCCTTTGTTCCACCCAACGATTTCTCAGCAGATAGGTCCACTACGTCACTTATCCATTCACCATATTTGTTTGGTGCTTTTCGCTTTCTTGGTGGTAAGAATTGTACGATCCTGGGTGTGTTTTTTTCTTGAGGTTTTCCCTTGCCGGCTTTATGTAACGAGTCACCAGCAGTTGGGTCAGTCACTTGCAACACCGCAAAAAGGTTAGGGTATTCTCTGATCTGGCGAAATTCAGCTGGAGCAGGAATATTGCGACGAAGAAAAACATCTGTGTTTTGAAAGTCGCCATTTGCAGACGGATGGCTTTGACATGAGTTTTTCTGCTTCACGTTTTCACATGGAATGGATAATTTTGAAGTCCGGTCTTTGTTTGGAGAAGCGAGTCTTGCTTCAACCTCTGATTTTCTACGCTTGATGCTGCAAGGCGTGAAGTCGACATCTACAAAATCAACATCGACATCAGAGTCTGTATCTTGGGATATACAGAATCGATCTTCTTTGAGAATGTCCGCAGTCTTACCACATTTTGAACCAACAATCCAGGAGTAAACTGTTTTCAAGAACGAATTCATTGGTTCAAACACTGGGTGCGTTTCAATCGAACTCATCGAGCGTTTTTCTGCTACTCTTTTTTATGGAAATTTTGATAAAAATAATATCATACTGTAGTTGTATTTTTTATTCCTTGTTACGTCACAGTTAGCCTACTAATTTGTCATAATGAATTCATTTAACACCATTTTGCTTACTTAAGGGTTTTTTCAGCCACAAAAAAAAGGTGTGTTTTCTGCTCCCAGCTAAAGTTTCGTTGATTCTTTTTATTGATCTGATTATTTGCTGCATTATTCAAATTCTCTTTAAGTGTAAGCTGGCCATCACTTCTGATGTTAGTAGCGGTAGCTATTTTGGTAGTTTGTTTTAGTTTTGTAGTTATTTGTGTTGCGATTTTTGGACTGCTTTTTTTTTCTTTTTCAGCAGCTCATAACCCTAAGAAGGGCCGTAGGTATTTCTCTCTAGAGCAGCGTAGGCTACTGTTCATAATTATGAGAGAAATGAAGGAGTGTAGTCGAAAGGACACCACTCCGCAATCGACAGCATGCCTATAAGTGTCTTTTCAAAGACATAGCCACATGTTCTTGAGGGGTGTCGAACTGGCGCCCTTTCGAACGTTGAACCATGGTTTAGTCTGAATTAAACTAGTTAATGTTATTTCAACACCCCTTTATGTTATTGCTATTTTAGCTTTAACATGTTCATTTTATTGCAGGCAATACATTCTATCAAAAATACCTGGATTGAAGAAAGTTGATTTTGGGGCTGTTACAAAGCAGGATCGTACCACAGCGGAGGCGTGGAGTGCGAGAAATAAAAAAGTTTCAAATTCAAAACGAAAAAAGAAAGTTATTGACTAATACATGTCAAACATTGGCTGGTTATTGCGGCAGCAACAGCACCACCTGTGTTTGTGGTTTATACAGATTTTGTAAAAATCATGTTTTTTTATAGCAGTATCACTAGTTCCATTCATATTACGTCTCATGCAGTGTGAAAGCTATTTTCTGCCTAATAAAACTTTAAGTTACGGTGAGTGTAGCGTATAACTAAAAAGTATAAACGAAGTTAACTGCTAATTGTTCGATCAGAAGTGCAATACCTTCTGTTTGGTCTGTTTTAAATATCATCTGACCTAAAATATGACATTTTCACTCATCTACGTAAGCTTCATGGTAGCGACGTAGCTAGAAGGAGCATTTTAGGGGGAAAACAGCAACTGCAGGAGAGGCAAACGTATTTATATTTGAAATAGAGAGTTTAAAAATATAGCTACTGAATGCAGCCAAACATTTATGAAACGTCATTCAACATGTTATTCAATGTTATTAAAACGTTGTGGTAGCAGTAACAACCCAATTTACCAAAATGTATTTTATAAAGTTTAATGAAAATATAAAATGCTGCTTAAGCCATTTGTCTACACCTTTCGTAAACATTTCAATTAGTTCCCATTTTGTCGGCACCTTCTTGTGGTAAACTAGCTAATATTTGTAGCTTAATAGGATGTCGTAGCTTAGTTTCCTTATCTATGGAAATAGCCTTGTAGGACTGCCGCCGGCAGTAGCGTTGACATGGGGATACTTTGGACCCGAGATGATTTTAGGGCTTGTAACCTATCCAAGGGGCTCGAGAACTTAACGAAATCATCGCGTATTCTTCGGATATAGTTCGTTGTTTTGAAGTGCTTTGATTTAGGACCCGAATATCTCATTGGTACCGGCCCTGGCTACCGGTATGCGTATTTTTTAACAAGTTTGTCTATTTTGTAAACTATTTAAGTTATCAGAAAAGTGTGTGTTTTGAGGTTATACCACAGCCCTCAATTATATCGTGTGTTAACATAACTTCTCGTTTGGAGTATTCTAATAATAAGCTATCCTTAGTCCCTGTAGATTACCACAAATACGTGAAAGTTGTATGTATATGGTATTAAACCATGGCGATCTATTCGCCATGTATTAAACATATTCTACCCAGGGATATCTAGAGAAGGGGATATGAAGGCTCGCAGCGATTGCCTTATTCTCATGACACTACCAGGGCGGTAGTTTGTAGAACGTTAAACATGTGGTTCTTTTTAAAATCGTAGAAAGTTTTGTAGTGCAGCTGGTACAATGAGCTACAGAAAACAGTTAGCAAATGTTACGTAGAACCAGGGATAGAACATATTTAAAGAATACTTGTTTACAAAGACAGTTGAAAAGTTACCAGTAAGCTGCTTTTTTTAATAAAGCCTTTGCAGTAGGCGAGATGTAAAGCAAGTATATGGGTAGTTGAATTAACAAGCAACCGTGAGCATGCTGTGAATATCCAGGCCTGATGCTAATAGCGCAATGCAAGTTATTATAACAAGATTTATTAAACTACTATCGGTGCCAATTGTCATTTTACGATAAACACAGATTATTTACGATAAACAAAAGCCCTTCTATTGTCAGACGTAATAAAAGCCTTCGTATCCCCTTCTTTAGATATCCCTGATTCTACCGTCTCATTGGTACCGGGCCCAGAGTGTCCTCTCAACCGGCCCTGGCATGCGTATTTTTTAACAGTTTGTCTATTTTGTAAACTATTAAAGTTATCACTTATCAGTCTATAAAGTGTGTGTTTTGAGGTTATAACCCTCAGCTACTGTTATATCGTGTGTTAACAATTTCTCGTTTGGAGTATTCTAATAAGCTATTCTTAGTTCCTGTCCTGGCCCGTAGGTTACCACAAATACGTGAAAGTTGTATATGGTATTAAACATATTGTACCGTGCGGAAATATTTGCAAGTGAGGCGACACCATTTGAAGACTATAGCCTATAGGCCATCTTACGGTGTCGGCAGTGGTGCGCCACTTTTTTCGTAGCGGTGCTACAGTTTTGCTGAGTAGCGGCTGCATAAGCGACGCTACTCTTTTCCCAATGTAGCGGATAGGAGCTACATTTGCTTCCTAATTTAAAGTTAAAAAAGATATATTTTTGAGACTTTTGATAGAATCTCCGGATTAAACGATGCGTCAGAATAACATTTTACCGAGAGCATATTTTTTACTGCAACGTTGAAATGGGAGTCTAAGAAAATATGGTACTGAAACGTGATATCATTTGTTTCGAAGGTAGCCTACTTCGATAGAGCTTTCCAGTGACGGCTCAAGACAAAGGTAGCGAGAGCTACTTTTGATGCTAGCAACGGCTACGCGTTACTTTTCATTGACTGGTATAGAGAATTGCAACAAAGCTGCCACAAAAACAAATTGTAAGGATGTAAATACTGTACCTTATAGCGAACTAGTGTAGTAACGCCGTAGGGGAACGTTCAAATATTACGTAACGCCTTCGAGGGGGAGGGGGGGGTTTATGCAAAGCGTTACGTTAGCGTCACATCGGGGGGGAGGGGGTTCAAGCAAAACGTTACGTAACGCTTTACAGTACGGAATAGTAGTTTTTTGTGCTGAATTCGTAGTGAAAAAGCGTTACATGGGGGAGGGGGGAATTGAAAAAAGCGTTACGTTGGCGTTACATGGGGGAGGGGGGGGTCAAAAATTCGGAAAAAAAGCGTTACGTAATATTTGAACGTTCCCTAGGCTATTGCTTCGCATCAGTATCATGTACGTGCATGGGCAGTGTAAATACAAAGTACCATAATGTTTCATAATCTTGTTCGCGATTTTCTTTGCCGAAGTGTAGGAGAAAATATAAAATTCAGCGACAGCGTTGATTTTAGTGCTAATTTTACCCTTACATTGAACAAAAACCGCAATTTAGGTACAAATTACATTGATTCATGTATGTATATTCTATATCGACATTTTTTCATCAGGCGAAATTTACTATAATTCGTCACACTTGATCCATACCTTTGTGGAGGTAAAATAGCTCGCATACCTTCATGTTTGGAATCCGCCACCTTCGTATATTCCTGAGTAACATTTTCGTATCAAGAAACGAAAGTATTACAAGACTTTTCATTGCTTGAGAGTTTTTCGTCTGACTCTCTATGGGAGCTTGTCTTGTTAGGTCAGCACGGACTGATGACAAGCTCCGAGAGAAAGTCAGACAAAAAACAATCTACAGCATTGAGCTATCAAAAACCTCTCAATTTTTAATTTCTGTACCACTAATCAACTCTTCACGAAACTATTACGGTACTAACATAACCCATGGCCACCTGGAGATGCGGCCTGATTTGTCACATTTTGAAGATTTTGATTACAGCTACTGCTAGCGCTTGACTGACATTTTTTGAGATGTTTTTACTTTTTGCGATTTTCTAATGACAAAAAACTTTTTTGTTGCCTTGGGGAAGCAGTAGCAAATGTGAAAAAGTAAGTTAAAAAGCGCAAAATCAGACTGTTATTGAAAATTAACAGTCTGACTAAAATTTACAAAATTAAATTTTCTTTGTTTTTCAACATGTGAGGATGTTAAAACCTATTGCGTCATCTGGAAAAAAGAATAAAGAAAGCGTAAAAATTTAATTTTTAGAAAAATTTATTTAAACGTTCGCCCAAAGTTAGAAAAACCTGGAAATTTCTGCAAAATGTGACAAATCAGGCCGTATCTTTAGGTGGCTATGCATAACCTAAATATCATCTTTTAATGCAGTGGCTATGACCAAAATAGATTTCATTTGTAGAAGGAAGTTTTCTTGGAAAGGCATTGTCTTTGAGGGTGGATAAATAAACAGGGGAACAATGAGGCATGCAAGATCGGAAGACACGATGGACAGAATGAGATGGAGAAAATAGTGAAGACAATCGCTGAAAGGACAGAATCGATCACCCCCTTTAGTGGGGGCAGAGTCGATTTGGGATGGTGATTGCTTGATCCTAATGGACATTTGCAGTAGTCAAATCAGTCGTTTACGTATAAGAGCAAATCCAAAAACGTAGCAGCGTGTTTACACCACATACTGATGTACAGCGCTGAATCGTCCCATCTGCGACAAAATTCACACAAATTGAATAAAACAGCACACTAGATCAATAAAATAGACTTGTACGTTTATTACAATCCATGGTTATATGCAAGATAGAACTAATTTAACATAATCCAGCCTTATCATAATACAGTACCAATGTTTCAAAAAACTACCTGATATTCACACACGTCCAAAAAACTTTCTAGAATTTTTTGCATAATAGAAAACTCATATTTATCAGCTAGACAAAAAATTATAATTACGGTATTCACACCAAACCACATTTATCACCAAAAGTCATTTTATCTTTCGCAACACAGTTGTTATCTGTGTCATGTGTTAAGCTAGAAATACTTTCACCACACGTCTTTCAATGCGGAATACAAATTTACCACCATGCAATTTTTTTACAGTATATTATACATAAAAATTTTGTCAATAGTAAAAATCAAGCACTGCGTTTGTAAAACAAAGTTTCTCTGTTTAAATTGTTAAGATTTACTTGAAATTTTAACAAAATACAGCCTACCCTAAAAGCTCAAATCAAACTTTAAAAAAAAACTTGACCTAGGTAATATACGTGGTAAATAATATTCAGGGTTGCCAGAATCAAAACTATCTTGGCAAGTCTGAAGCAAAGTATTTTTAATCAAACTTAATAACCCTTTGCAAGCTTGTTAAGTAGAAACGATTTTAGTGTTTTTGGAGTCAATTGCTGCTAAATTAGGGTTGGGAATATTTTGGTCCGACTCCACAGTTCTATTGATCCTATGGCAAGCTATGCAATTAAATCATTGCAACACAATATAAGTTTGAGATGAGTTGGTAGATTAATGTCATCACTGCACAAGATACCAATATTTACCGCAAAATCCTTTCAATTGTGCAATCCCAGACAGCAAATCAACCATTTTTTTACATTAATTCAACATCTGTAGACGTTGAATCAATGTAAAAAACGATTGGTTTTCTGTCTGGGATAGCTATTTGTTAGCAATTGCTTTGGTGTGTTATATTAAGTAGTTGTATGAAGACACAATAGAAGTGTTAGCCTGTTTGTGAAACAATTTCACTAAATAACACACAAAAAATGCCGCTGGTGCTAATTTAAGGGGGTCTGCTACTATTCGGCGAGTCCGATTCGGCTAATCCGATTCGGCGAGAGCCTTTTTCGGCGAGTGCCCTATTCGGTGAGTTTTTGAAATTTTATTTTTGAAAGGGAATTATCGGGTACCGTAACCTAATTATAATTGCCGTTTTTACATCGTTAAACGTTGAAATCGTGCAGAAAGGAATAAAAAGTTTGAACTATTAAATTAAAATTCGTTATGTCAGTTCAGTTGTTTTTATTTCTGACCATCATATCAAAAACAATACACGTCAACATAGCAAAGGTAGAAGCGACAAAACGCGAACGTTAAAACGTGCTTGAATTCGTCATATCAGTTCAGTTGTTTTTATTTTTGATCATGATATCAATAACAATTCACGTCAACATAGCAAAGGTGTAGAAAAAGGTAGAAGCGACAAAACGCGAACGTTAAAACGTGCTTGTGACCGAAGTAAGTTATTAAGTTGAAAGAAATTTGGCACGGTCGCAACACCTTCAGAAAAATTTAAGATATGAAGGGAAAAAAAAATGCTACAAAAAAAAAATCATGTTTAAGGTCTAATAGTTAGTACTTTTGAATAGTTAAAATGATTAGTTTGAATCAACAAATGTGTGGCCTACAGCTTAGATTGAAAGGAAATTATCGAGTACCGTAGCCTAGTTATCCCGACCAGCAGAAATTGCCGTTTTTACATCGTTTTAACGTCGCTAAACGTTGAAATCGTGTAGAAAAGAGAACTTTGCTGACTAGGATACGTTAAAACTGGGAAACATTCACAGAAGCCCTTCGATTTGTTCCAAGAACCCATTTAGCCTAACAGTTCATTTGTACATTGATTCAACGTCTGAATGCATTATCTTAAAAATGCATAATCTTAAAAATGCAACGTATCGAAGGGTTTCTGTGAATGTTTCTCAGTTTCAACCAACCGTAACGTATCCTAGTCATCAAAGTTCTCTTTTCTACACGATTTCAACGTTTCGCGACGTTAAAACGATAAGCCACACATTTGGTTAGCCTTTTCATTCTGTTACTACAATGTAAAAATGAACTGTTAGGCTAACTGGGTTCTTGGAACAAATTTTTGTTGGTAGGGATAACTAGGCTACGGTACCCGATAATTTCCTTTCAATCCAAGCTGTAGGCCACACATTTGTTGATCCAAACTAATCATTTTAACTATTCAAAAGTACTAACTTATAGATATAAACATGATTTTTTTTGTAACATTTTCTTTTTTTTATTTTCCCTTCACATCTTAAATTTTTCTGAAGGTGTTGCGACTGTGCCAAATTTCTTTCAACTCAATAACTTACTTCGGTCACAAGCACGTTTTAACGTTCGTGTTTTGTCGCTTCTACCTTAAAAACCACTGAACGGACATGACGAATTCAAGCACGTTTTAGCGTTCGCGTTTTGTCGCTTCTACCTTTGCTATGTTGACGTGTATTGTTTTTGATATGATGGTCAGAAATAAAAACAATTGAACTGAACTGACATGACGAATTTTAATTTAATAGTTCAAACATTTTATTTTAATTCCTTTCTGCACGTTCAGCGACATTAAAACGATGTGAAAACAGTTAGGCTACGGTACCCGATAATTCCCTTTCAAAAATAAAATTTCAAAAACTCGCCGAATAGGGCAATCGCCGAAAAAGACTCTCGCCGAATAGGGAACTCGCCGAATCGGATTAGCCGAATCGGACTCGCCGAAACGGGCCATTCCGAATTTAAGGCCACCTATATGCCAAGATCTTCAGCCGATTTATCTCCCATCTTTACAATTCTACACAAATGTTCACATTTTTCCACAAACCAGTGTTCAGTCTTTTTGTCAAACATAGTCACAGGGTCAATGAAATCATTTTAGTTGCTTGATATGATGATTGAGTTCTTCAAACTTGTGGATTTGCTTTATAAAGTAGTCAGCATAGCCCCTTTCAATTTTTGTGTCAGCAATGTGCACCATATCGCCATCAATGTAGAAGTCAACCTCCAACTGGCCTTCTTGATCTTTGTCAGACCTAGCGTGCTTCATCTTATGCTTAATGCAAATCAATTGAGCAGTGAAGTCATCCACATCCATGTCTAAAAAGACAGCAAGTTTTTCAACTGGCATTGTTGAATAGAGCTTGAGAAAGCTACGAATAGTCGGTAATTGAATTTGCTGTTCAACCTCCTCCAAGAATACTTTGCACTGATGAAGCATCGGCTCTTTGTGAGAATTCAAAGGGCCCGCATCAAAATTTGGTGCAACTGGAGATAAAAATTTAGGGCACCCAAATGAAAAACATTCTTCGAAAGCGGATTTATCAGACTTTTGCATTCTCTGCCATTTATCTGCACCAATCTTTTCTCTCATACTTTGAGCAAGAGACTCATCAATTCGTACAGGGTAAAGATTTCCACAGAGAGCAAGCAGATTAAACATTTGATCAGTTTGTTTACTGATCATATCCATCTTGTACTGACTGGACCGCTGCAAAGCAGTGTTTTTGGTACGTTGAATATATGTTAAAATGCTAGAAAAAGTATCAATAGCCACTTGGTATTGTCTCATCATCATGTAGGAAAATCCAACATAATAGTATGTGGTAATTTGACATTCTGGTACTCGAGAATAAACAGCACTCCTTTTTGTGATGTTGATATTTTCAAGTACAGACAAAGCTTGATGGTAATCCCCCAAGAGACAATGCAAACGAAGTAGTCCAATCAAACTGAAATAACCAAGCATTTTATATAAAGAGCAACGACCAAAGATCCCAGCAATTTCAGCTATGCTTTCTTGATCTTCACCGCTGTTGTAAGCTTGCAATTGCTCGTTGATTTTTGACTTGTCTATCAAAGAATGAAGAACATTTAGCACACTATGAATATTCCAGATTTTAGGATTGTTTCTCAAAGCATCAATTTCTTCATCGGGTTTCTTGCTCAGTTTACACCTATACTGAGTAAAAGCTTGAAATTGATAAATAAACTCATCAATGATATCCCACAGCCATTGGTTAGGAAGATCTAAGACAACTGGCCCATCTGCATTCAAGATATAGTTGAATAAGTCACAATAATTGTAGTAAGATTTAAATCTTTGCTCTTGAGTTGGGCCATTTTGAATACGAGCATAAATGTGGCGAAAGTAAAGCTCTTTGTAAAGAATTAAAAACAACGGCTCATTTCCAACAATCGGAGCTATCAGTTCAGCTTCTGGCCAAGGCTCAGATGAATAAAACCTCTCAGTCAATTGATTCCATCCATTTTCATAGTAGTTTTCAATTTCATAAACATTTTGTTCATTCAATGCTTTTTGAAAAAATTGCAGAAACTTGTGAACCCCATCAGGAATGTTTTGCCGATGTCTTTCATATTCCAAATCTAAAGTTGGATCTCCAGTATGGCTTTGCATATCCCCACCTTCATGGTTGTTTCCACCATAATCAACAACATAAGCTCCATCCTTACCACTACTCATCATAAAATGTAGTAATTGTATTGTTGTACACAAATAACTTATTGACGATTCGATGACTTTTTGAGCTGTAAAAATAACAATGCTAGAGTTAAAAAGACATTGCTTAACCTAAGTTTAAGCCTACCTTTACAGGTGCAGAGTTTGAAATGTTTGCAGGAGTGCAAAATCAAATCACACTGTGATGTAATTAGTTATATTATATACAGTAGAACTCGGTTAATCCGGATTCGGTTAATCCGGATCTTTGCCTAATCCGGATAAAACTGGAAGTACAAATGATTTGTAGTCTTTTTCTTGAGAAACAGCTTTGGATTATCCGGATTATTTAATCCGGATCTTCGCCTATTCCGTACAAAAGTTGGGCTTTCTCTATCGCTTTATCCGGATTTGCCCGATTTTTTGTAAGTTTTCCATAGAAACTCGTCTTCGGTAACTGTTTTCAAAAGTTTTGAGTGACTACAGATTATTCCGACATGCATGTCTGAAGATGTAACTTTTGCCAGTGTGGTCTTGTGTTAGACGCAGAATCTACAAATACATTCATTTTACATGCATACTGCATTTCAAAAGAACTCTATCACTGGGTCGCTAATGTGGTGATCACGCGTCTCGGAATAGGCAGATGACCACACTAATGCGTTCAATTTTGGTGATTTTTACCGATGCCCTTCTATCTAGGTAACGTCAGATTTGATAGAATCGCCATCGGTTAATCCGGACCTTCGCCTAATCGGAATGGAATCGCCGGTCAAATCGAATCCAGATTAACTGAGTTCTACCGTACAAAGTTTACGCGAAACAAAGTTGCAAGACTGTCATAGTGATGCAACAAGAAGTTCATTATTAGTTCATCGAATTTGTCAAAAAAATTGCTGGCGAGCAATGTCAAACTAAAGTCTTATGGATCTTCACACACAGACACTAGGGACGAACCCAGCCATTTAATAAAGAAAGCAACAAGGCCATTAAAGCTAGCTTTTCTTTATTGTTGTAGAGCAGGGGTGGGCAAACTTTTTGTACTGAGGGCCACATTTAAAAAAATGTTGCAGCCGGGGGCCGCACACTCTCGTTACAAAGTAGGAAAATTTACCCAGTGTGTAAATAAACGCATATTCATATTAAACACAATTTTTGTATTTCACACTCAGTTACGTTTAAAGCTATGCTATCATCATCACAAAAGTTAATGAGACTTGTGCAACTGTTCACAGTTTTTCACAATCTTCTGGTTTGGTTGTGTCTTTTTAAATTGTACTCCTTGAAAACAGCCACGGACTCACGGCACAACAAGCAAACTGCTTTATTCCCAATTTCGATAAAATAGTATTTAACAGTCCATTCCTTATTGAAAACACGACTTTCATCTTCAATCTTTCGCTTCTTAACAGCACTCATTATTTTAACAGAGTAAAAATATAAATCTTTTATTTTTTAACAAAAATCCTGTCGAAGTAGAAAACATTAAACAGTGCGTCTCAAATAACAATGAAAAGCTATTTGGAGGAAAGTAGAAGTACTGGTAGGCCTACCGTAGCCGCTACCGTATTTGTATTTTATGATCAAACAATTGCATCAAACAATGCGTGAGAGCATGTTGCAATACATGCCCGACTGACGTGTGTGTGTTTACGCACTGAAAGTGAAGAGAAAAACACACTCGGAAAGGGAATGATATTTTGTCATGTAAGCTGTTTAATTAAAACAATAAGTGATGAGTAGTAGTTTCTGCAAGTGCCGGCGGGCCGCATAAAATGGTCTCGCGGGCCGTAGTTCGCCCACCCCTGTTGTAGAGTCATCAAAAGAAAAAAAAACAACAACTTCAGCCCTCGAAATTAGCTTCCATCTACGACGGCAAAAACATTGCCGTCGCCAAATCAACAAACCTTGGATTGCGGCGGCAATTGCCATATGCTTTAATCAAACGAAATTTTATGCGCTTCTTCATCGTGTCACACAGCGGTAGCCCAGAGCATTGCGCAAGCTATTTTATGTGCTGACAATGCTCTTGTGAACTGTAAAAAGTTTGCAACCTTATAAATACTGGCTTAATTGTTACGCAAAAGTTATTCTTTCATCGAATGCTTATTGTTTACTGGTGTTGTTGCAAATACAAAAATTGGTGCAAAATTGGATAAATGGTTCTTCGACAGTAAAGAAAAGTAATGCTTCCAATCATATCGCATCGCGCGTTCATGAACGGGCAGTTTTGCGTCTTCAAGTATTCCAGTGACGACGAGACAACCTCATCCTCCGATACAGCATCTGATGATTCAGATTCTGACTAGTTTGTTATCCAACAGACTTTGTGTTGCTCGCAGTATCAAGTATTCCAGTGACGACGCGACAACCTCATCCTCCGATACAGCATCTGATGATTCAGATTCTGACTAGTTCTTTATCCAACAGACTTTGTGTTGTTCGCAGTATCCTAATTGTGCCGAAATTATGTTAGTCTGCTGTATACGTAAATCGAGGCAATCTGCTCGCAGGGAGCTATTGATTTGTTACGGGTACCTGATCGAGCAATTATCGTTATTTCATGATAATTCAACGTCGCTAGATGTCGAATTAATGTAAAACAAATGTAAATTTCTTATTGGGCATTGTTGTTACGCGATATAACCCGCCGGGAAAATTAAATCGATTTATGCTGACTCAAACGTTGAATCAACCCAAAATTAACTTACTTTCCCCCCCCCCCCCCAATGGGTTATAACGTGAATCACCGTAACAGTGTGCATATCGCTTTATCGCTATTTTTGGTATTATTACATCACAACAAATCAAACAGTGCGGTCGTGATAGACTATTCGATTATTTTTTTCTCTTCTCGTTTTACATGTTTTGGTACAATTTTTTCGTAATAAACGTTCACAGCAATTGCCGAGGCTATTTCAACTTTTGCCGTTTGGCCTCGTCAACGTTTTTGCGAAGTAAAAATATGCTAATTTCGAAGAGTGCGTGAGTGTTCACAGCAAGTAAAACAGTCCGAGGTGAGGTCTTGGTGCGATATTTCTGCTGATTAAACTCCCGCTGCGAGTAAATCAAACAGGAGAAATTTTTGTCCGAATTAAATGCTCATTTTGCGACGGCAATTTTATTGCCGTAGCAGAATGGCCATTATGACGTTTGCGGCAGCAATTACCGCGGCAATTGCCGTGTGCCGCCGCTAATTTCGAGGACTGCAACTTTCTGCTCAAGTGATTAGGGAAAATAACAATACAAGGTAAACATACCTACACTGTATAGTCCAAGGGTCTCAAACATGCGGCCCGCGAGGACGTTTTAAAGTGGCCCACAATACATTTTTGAAATTTCAAATATTGAACAATCACAATAAGTTACACTCTTATTCACTAGCCTACTCACTTAACACAATAAAATTCACTTTTAAATTGCTCAAAAAATCTGAAAATGCGTATCCAACATTTAAGGGCTAACTTACTGTCTAGCGCAATTTTATTCTGTGCGAGAAAGCCATATTGTTACATTACAGTCACATTGCCTTATCACTTCTTATGCCGTTATCGCAATAGAAATTTTGGTAGCCTAGTTGCTGCAGTCAGTTCTTCCTAAACCTAAGTGCATTATATATATACCAGTATTCAATTCATTCATGAGCTACATAACAATTGTCATGACAAACAATATGTAAATTGTGATGTCATCAACAAGCAATAATGTAAATTGTGATGTCATAGACAAAACTCTTGAACAATGAGTGGAAAAAAAGTACAAAATTTGCAAGTCAGAAAATTTAGCTTTTATCATAGTAGTTATCAAAATTAATTCATATTTTTTATTTGACATGAAAGAGTATTGGTATAAGTATAAAATGTGTGAATTTCAGTTCTTAATTTTTATACCTATTTTTTTATAGGCCCACAAAGTTTGGCCTCCGAAAAATGCATGTAGCAAATTGAAACCTTTATAATCATATCAAGAAGTTCTCTGTCAACGTTTCAACTCACATTTTTGGATTCCTTGGGTCTTAAAATGTCTGTCTAGCAATTTTCAGCCATTTTGTTTGATCACAGGTTAAGAAATTAGAAGTATAATAAGAAATTGGACAAAATCACTGAAGCGGAACAGGCAAAAATGGTGATTTTTTTAACGATTATAACTCCACCAATGTTTAAAATTTTTCAAATTTTTTTTTTGCTTACTTAATATTTCTTTGATATCTACAAGTATGCCAAATTTCAATAAAATCTATGACATGTGGTGTAATTTTTCGAAAAAATTTGCTCATTTGGCATGGAATCACCTTACTACGGTATCTCTATTATTGAGTTCTCACTGCATTATTTTGTTTATTAAACGGTGAACATAAACTGTTTGATCAGCATGACAACGCACAGATACAAATAATTGACACAGTGAGACGAGCACAATAAACACACCCAGGTTAGAGACTTCAAAGAACTGGCCTGCAACACCCGCTGCAGCAGCGATGCACCCGGGCAGGAGGTCTACCAGCTTTGGTTGCAAGGGCCAGGTTGGGGAGTATAGGTGCCTGTAGAAGGAGAGTGTGAATCGAAAACTCTGTTAAATGTGAAGGCAAAATTAGAAAACCGGAACGGGCCACTGAGACCAGGCTAAACTTTTTGCAATGCAAAAAGGTACGGTATTGTGGCCCTCAAGCTAATTACAAGTATTCATTTGGCCTTCAGAGCAATTCGAGTTTGAGACCCTTGGTATAGTCCATGTGCGAATTTGCAACCATTTTTTTTCAAGGACCTCAAAAATCGTATTTGTTAACTTAAACAGTTACTCTTTTTCTATTAGTAAGATATTTTCCAGGGCTGGTGTACAAGTCTCCGCCCTGGTTGCAAATGTCATGACATTATAGATTGGAATCAATGAAAAATATAGCGTAAAGAAAAGATGAAGTGAAATAGCTGTTTTGTGTCTTGACTACTTTATCTTTGCTTTACTATTTTTTACCCAAACCGTCATTGAACCCTGAAGGTTAGGGTTAGAAAATAGTAAAGTAAAGGAAATGTATTTATAAACAGTTTTCTTTGATTGAATACTGTTCAGTGTTCACACACTTCACCCTATAGTATGTCTTGGTCGATTCCAATTTTTGACATATATTCACATTGTAGCATTTATCACCAGGGCAGAGTCTAGTGCACACTAGCTCCATTTTCATATTTTTAAAAGTGTAATAATTTATTGCTAATGTTATGTGTATTAAAACTACAATAGCGTAATTTGTGATTGCTGTTTTAATTCCAAAATGAGTCCAAACACCACTGTCATTCTGACAGAATGATTCTGCGTGATCAGCCTAATAACAATCCGTAAAAATGTGGCACGGTGAAAAGTGCGATGACAGCAACACAGACCCTGATAGAAACACTTCTCGTTGACATATTTATTTTTATGCTGCTTAAAAGTCAGGGCGCCATTTTTTATTTATAAAGAACGGTGTTTTTCTAAAAACGTAAAGTCCTTCAAAACCAAAAAACAAATCACATAGTTGACATAAAAAGATAAAACTTTTACAAGATAACATTATTGATAAGTAAAATGGTAAATTTTGTTTTGTAATTTCAAAAATATTTGCAAATTTGTGAAGTGGACACAAATGAACTTTTCAGAAAAATAGACAGACATTCAATGGTGAAGTTGACAATCTTTTCGAGTATCATAATATCGTCCTGGATTGACAAGCAAATATACTAAATTTCAGTATTTTTAAGCTGTTTAGAATTAGATTCACCTCTACTACCTAAAAACGAAATCGTTTTTTAATTTCCGTTTTCCACCAAGTAACCAACCACAATTCAGAAATTCACATGCATTTCTTGACTTGAGTATAACCTGTGTTGCCAAAAATATATGAAGAATTGTGGGACCGGCAACAAATTTCAAAGGTATTTGTAGAGACCTGGTGCTAAGTCCCATTGTTTTTTACACATTTTTTACATAATATCTGCGTCATTGAAGCCCATATGTTTAAAAACAGAAATTGATTGATAAATAGGAATTGCTAATTAATTTAAACTTTGTGAACTTTAATTACCTGCGTGAGTAGCCTACACCTCTTTGGAAAGTCTTTTTAACAATGTGTTCTGATAACCTAAATTTTAAATCTGTCTTCGATTTCTGATTCGGACTTTGTATTTGCGTATTAACTTAAACGTGAGTGATTCAAACAATTTGTGTATCATGTGTTTTTATTCATTGGCTCACAATTGTCGTCAATTCTTTTTTAGTTATGCCATGTCAGACTGTCATAACTAGGGGCCGCTATGTTACAGACGGTTGTTCGCCTGGTCAAACGTCATGTAGAAACCGTTCGGGTCTACTGAATATTACGTCATGGAAATTCCTAAAACATGAGCCAAAATTGCACCATCGTCCGTAAGACTCGTGTCAGACCGGTTTAAACCTGTTTGGACATGTTGTTGTGTCGCGCTACTGCTGGCGTGCCTTTGAGTTATCACAAATTTTTCTGATTCATTCTTGAAGTTGTTTGTTGGAAGTCGGTCGCACATTTAACTGGTTTATTTGGTGCTTGCTAGCTGGACAAACTCTCCGTCTTTTATCCAAGTAATTTGTATTGTAGTGACAGTTTTTAGGTGTACGGCGTTGCACCATTTCGATAGCCACGGGCTAATTTTACTGGAATACACTTTGAATAGACGTTTCGAAGGTGTGTTTATTTTTCGGTCATTACGTACAGACAAACGGATCCGGGAACTTTATGTTACAATTTTCCCACGAAGAATTATGGTTTACCGCTGTGACCATAAAAAATAAAAGACGAGTTCTTGTCAGTTGGTAGGTCAAGAAGAAATTAAAGCAAGAAAAATAAAAGACGAGTTCTTGTCAGTTGGTAGGTCAAGAAGAAATTAAAGCAAGAAAAATAAAAAACGAATTTGTTAGCTGGTAGGCCAAGAAGCACTTGAAGGCATAAAAATAAACGACGTGTTTGTTGTCAGCTAGTGCAGAAGAACTAATTAGAAGTACAAGAAATAATAAAAGAAGATTTGTTGGTTGGTAGTCTACACTCTTACAGAAGCAAAGAAAAGTAAAGACAATTCTTCTCAGTTTGGTACAGAAGAAAAATAACTTTGACATTCATTGGCAAGAAAGAAGATTAAAAGACAATCCATCTGTGCTTGTAGATTCAAGTGGAAGAATCCAAGCAAGTTTTGTGGACTTTAGGACTTCATACTCGTACAGCTACGGTATCGTGCATTTAAATTCTTTTTTGTATTTTTACTGTCTTTGCAGTTAAGTTTTTTATAACTACTGTAGCCTAATAATTTTGTGTGTTTGTGTAACTTAATTTTTTTAATTGTTAAATTTAGCCCCAACATTTAATATGTCTACACTCGGTGGCGACAAGGACTCGACCGCCGTAGACTCGACTGAGTTTAAGCCTGATGATGTTCTTTGCGGTCGGGCAGGCCATTCTGGGGAGGGACCCATTAACGATGAGGCTAAGTCAGTTCGAGAGGCCCGGCATCTTAGACGGGATATTTTGACTCAAATTGGGAAACTTTCTGTAGCCCTAGGTTCTTTGAGTGATAAGCAGGAACTGTTAATTTTTAGATCTAAGTTATCTACTTTAGAAGAGGAATTACGGCATTTCCATGCTCTTTTGACTAAAATCTTTAACTCTGCAATCTTGGCAGAACTTCGTGATAGGGTAGATCCCGAATTTAACTCGTTAAAAAATAACTTTGAACAAAAAGAAAGTGAGTTCTCAGATAGGTTGGATGCTGACATACATCCTGAGGATAGCGCCTCAAACGTAAGCACTAGGATGTCTGAGAGCTCGTCACGGATAGTTACACAAATTAACCTACAGTTAAAACGGGAGGAGCTCCAGATACAAGCTGAGGCCGAAGCAAGAGCTGCTGAGGCCATCGCGAGAGCTGAGGCCATACGAGCTGAGGCTGCTGCGAGAGCTGCAGAGGCCGCCGCGAGAGCTGAGGCCGAAGCGAGAGCAGCTGAGGCCGCCGCGAAAGCCGAAGCGAGAGCTGCTGAGTTCGCACTCAAAGACGCTCAGTTGAGGGCTGAACAACGAAAAGAGGTAGTTTTAGCTGAATATCGATCAGAGGCGGGCTCCCGGCGTAGCTCTAAGAAGGGCTCTTCTAGGCATTCCAGAAATGAACATCAATCGCAGTTTAATTTACATAACCTTTTCCAAACGCCCGTTCAACCTGTGAGTGGACCAGGGCAATCCACACGTTTTCCAGCTGTTTCAGGAGGTCTTGGGGCCGCGGCTAAGGGTCTTCCGAATGCTGTAGAGCCAAGGTCTGTGAATTACAACCGAACTCCTCCCCCAGAGCGTACAGGTCACGGGGCCGCCATTAGCAGTAATGCTTTGCCCCCTTCAAAGTTTTCTGCGCCGCTAGTTGTGGATCGCCCAGCTACACGTAATTTGGGTGGTTGTGAGAGGCGTATCGCGTCTCCTGATTTTAACGTGTGTGAGGATCGTGATCGGGCTGTGCATGTGACTGAGCCCACTCAGCCCCTTAAGGGATATAGCTTGTCTTCTCCCGCTAAATCGAGTTCTCAACAGCAGGATTGCTTTTTTGAATACCAAAATAGTAGGACGTTTTTCGATAAGGCGGCCTTGATTGGTTACGATGGTAATAATATGCCATTTATCTTCTTTAAAAATCGTGTTACGGCCTTAATGGCAGCTTCGCCCTTTAAGGGGACTCGTTTGACTTTGTTACAAGCAGCTTGTGTTAGGACAGCTGCGCAAACGATTGCTAATTTGGTTTCTGACACCCCTGGCTTGTCAGAGGAAGACAGGATAGAAATGTCGTTAGCTCGCTTGTCCCAGCGTTTTGGGGTTCGTGGAGGTCTTTTTGCAGAACCGGAAATTAGAAAGTATCGCTATGGTAGCAAATTGACTTCGACCTCTTCCAGTGATCTGAAAGAGTTTAAAGATGAATTATCGCAGTGTTTGCTTTACGCGCAAGCTTATGGTCAGCGTGACAAATTGGAAGGACGTTTTGTTTTGGATTTGGTTAAGCGACTCCCGTTTGACGCTAAGCAGCGTTATCTTGACTTTTTAGGTGATCAGTATGGTGGCACTGATGAGCCTACTTTTCAGAGTTTGTTTGAATTTGTAGTACGGGAGGAAACGCGTAAGTCGACTGATTTTAGCATTATGCTAATAGGCGATTCTGGTGAGTCGCAGCAATTAAAAAAGTTTGGCAAAGGAAAATTGCCTTCATGTCCGGTTAGGCAGACGTCCGTAAAACCCCATGATGATGTGATGTCAGGGAGTTCGCAGTACTCGACTGTTGTTGGCGCACCGCGCGGTGGTGAAGCCAGACGTAAAAACCTACCGGCTTGCATTTGTTGTTCGTCACGTGGTCAAGTTGAATATCATTTTTTGTCTAATTGTAAAAAATTTTTGCGCTTGACACCTAAAGATCGGAGAGATGTCATTGTGAAAGCTGGCAAATGCTTGAATTGTTTGCGCCAGCATATGGTTAGGGATTGCGTTCATGCAAATAACTGTCGTAAGTGTGGGCCTAACAACGATAGGAAACACTATTTTCTTCTGCATGATTTTTATGTGACGTCACGTGATTCTCTGGATTCTGTTGGGAAAGATGATGCTCGTGCCAGAGTTCCTGTGCGTAATGTTAAGATTGGAAATGTTAAAGCAGCCTTTAACCGCGTTACTGCTGCTCGTGTTTTGAATCCAATGACTGGCAAATCGAAGTTGGTGTATTGTCAGCATGATCCTAGTTCGCAGTTGACGTTTGTTTCGAGTGACTTGGTGTGTGAACTTGATCTTAAACCGTACGATAAAGCGTCGTTTAAAATGGATACCCTGGCTGGTCAGAAAGCTACTTGTGCTGACCTTGTCAAACTCAACATCCAGTCGTTAGAGACAGATGAACTGTTTTGTGATATAACTTCGGTGGTTAACCCAGCTTGGGCTGATGATGTTAAAACTTTACCGCATAAACAAGATTTAAATGGTTTCCGTCATTTTCATGACGTGAATATGTTTCATTTGAATGATTGTAGTACTGTAGATGTACTGATTGGCAACGACAACGCTTATTTGATGTGTGCAAAAAAAGAGCGTGTTGGTGAAAATCGTAGTGAACCACATGCTTTGCTCACTCCTCTCGGCTGGTTGGCTTGTGGTGGTAAGTCACCCTTAGATGAAAGCGTTGCTAAAGTGTGCAGAGTGCAGACGTCTTCAGAGTCGGATGTCATCTCTGGCTTTCAGCGTAAAATTGAGTCTCGTGATATGGAAATAGCAGACCTGAATAAAGTCATTCAGGATTTGACGTTGCAAAATGAAACCTGTGAATTGTCTCGCAATGATAAGTTGGCTAGAGAACTTGTTGAACGGAATATTGAGTTGAAAGATGGTCGATTTGAGATACCTGTTCCGTTGAAGGAAGATATTGATCTACCTAACAATTTTGTGTTGGCGTCAGATAGAGTTGCTGCTTTAAGGAAGAAAGCTTTAAAACAACCTGAACTTCGTGATTTCCTTAGTGACACCATGAAAGATCTTAAATCAAATGGCTGTATTGAGCGTACTGGTGAAGCAGGAAATGTCAAGGGATTTGAATGGTATTTACCATACTTTGTTACGTCACAATTAAAAAAGCGCATTGTTTACGATGGCAAGTCTGAATTTCGAGGAACTTGTGTTAATGATGTAATGTTTTCGGGTCCTGACTTGTTAAACCCTCTGGTAGATGTCTTGGCTAGATTTCGGCTTGGTAGATTTGGTCTCATGGCTGATGTGACTAAATGCTTCTTTCAAATAAAGTTACCTGAGTCGCAAAGGGATTTGTTTCGTATATTGTGGTTTGAAGATGATGACCTTGAAAATGGTAGGATGGTACCATTTCGTTTTTGTGTACACCCTTGGGGAATAAAGAGTAGCCCGTATATCGCTTGCTTGGCTATAAAGAAAATGATCGAGCAGAATCCCAGCAGTGCTGGTGAATTGACTCTCTGCAATATTGCAAATAATATGTACATGGATGATTTTATATTTTCGGCTGATAGCTTAGAGGAAGCTCAGCAAATCACTCATGAATCAATTGCTTTGTTTGATAGCCGTGGGTTTAAACTTGGTAAGTGGAGTGCTAACAAGGAGGCTATGATTGTCTTGTCAAATTTGGATAATGAGATGCTTTCACCTTTGATTCGTGACATTGACTTTCAGACTGAAAATATGACTTTGCCATCAGCGAAGACATTGGGTTGTGTGTGGCAAACCGAGTCTGACGAGATGCGTATCGCATGTTCCTTAAAGCCCTTAGCTAAACACACGCGCCGAAGTATGCTCAGTCAGCTTGGACAAAATTTTGATCCGCTAGGCTTTGGAGCGCCATTTTTTCTAAAAGCACGCCTTATACTTCAGCAATTGGCGATAGACAAGTTTGATTGGGACACCGAGGTCCCTGATAGCTTTGTTAAAGAGTGGGAGTCGTGGCTTCGCTCTTTGGACCTGCTTAAGGATTTTTCGTTACCGAGATGGTATTTTGCAAACTCTGGTGTGTGCAGTCCGGATGATATTGTTTCATATCAATTGCATGGGTTTAGTGATGCTTCGAATCAAGCTTTCTCTTCTGTTGTTTACTTACGTAGACTGGTTAACGGAGTTCCGAGTGTGTCTTTCGTTCTGGGTAAATCTACCATTGTTGTAAAAAATCAGTTTTCTTGGCCGATAGCTAGGAAAGAGCTTGTTGCCGCTTTGAATACAGCAAGACTCGTGAAGCAGGCCTACGAGGCATTGAAGATGCCCGACTGCCTTAAGTATTTTTGGTGTGATTCCCGTACTGTGTTGCAGTGGGTTAAAAACCCTGATTTACGTTTGAATAAGTTTATTACGCGTCGAGTTGAGCATATTTTATTGTTGTCTGGAGCCCAGGATTGGCGTTTTTGCCCTACCGATACGAACCCAGCTGATGTTGGCACAAGACCAAATCTTATTACAAAGAAAGAATTTCGAGAGTTGTGGTTGAATGGTTCTAGTCTTCTCTACCAGTGTGAGGAAATTCCATCTGTAGAAAATGCCACTCCAGTACCTGTCCATAGCCTATATCTTCGTGACGAAGAGGAGTCGCTTGACGTTGGACAGGGTGGTCTTCACAGATTGATCGAGGCCGCACCTTCTTTGTATGTTATGAAAAAGAGAATCGCTTATTTGGTTGCTTTTGTTGAATTTTTGTGCTGTAAAACGAGAAAGCGTAGCTTTGTGAAGCCAAAACTGGATGCATCTTATCTTAACAGTGCTTCAGAGTTGGCTGTGAAGTTTGTTCAGAAGAGCGTGTATGGCGATGTGGTACATTTAATGACCAAACGATCGCCGGATGCCCTTGAGGAAGTGATAAAGCGAGGTAGTGTTGGCGCTTCGCAACGTGAGAAGGAACGGTTGAAAGAATTACGTTCACTTAAAAAGTACAGACCTTGTGTAGATGACGCTGGTGTAATCCGCATTGAAGGGCGCTTAAGTAATTCTCCCGAGATCTCTCTTGAAGCAAAGCATCCGATTGTTTTGCCTTCGAAGCACCCCTTCACAAGGCTTGTTGTACTGTCGCATCATAATGGAAATGCGCACTGTGGAGTACAGCACACTTTGTTGTCTACGCGACAGAAGTTTTGGATCGCTAATGGTAATGCCTCCGTGAAGAGGTATCTTAATGATTGTGATGTATGTGCGATTGAGAAAGCACGGCCTATAAGGCAGCTCATGTCTGATTTACCTTTGTCTCGCACAACTGCGCATAGGAAACCCTTTTTTGATTGCGGCTTAGACTATCTTGGACCTTTAACCTTTGTTGAAGGTAGAAGTCACAAAAAAGCTTGGGGACTCTTGTTCACATGTATGGCATCTCGCGCTATTCATGTTGAGCTGGTTACGTCATTGTCGCTGAGTGATTTCTTACTTGCCTTTACAAGGTTTACAGATTTACGTGGGCAGGTTAATGCTATCTATTCCGACAATGGAAGTACCTTTCAGGCAGCATCTAAGAAGTTACCCGAGTTGATAGAATCAGCTGAATTTCACAACGCCCTGAGACAGAGAGAGATAAACTGGGAATTTATACCTCCGTATGCTCCGGCGCAAGGTGGCGCCTGGGAGGCAATGGTTAAACAATTTAAAATCGCATTTTTTCACATTTTGGACTCTTCAAGTCGTAAGCCCAATTTTATTGAACTGCTTACGTACACCAGTAGTGCCGTTCGGATCGTGAACGAACGCCCTTTGGTACCTTTGAGTGACGACCCTAGGGATTTTACTGTCATCACCCCTGCCTCACTTTTGACCCCATACTTAGACCCATACTGTGCTGTTGGGCAACCACATGATCGTGACCAATTAAGAAGGGATTATCGGTTCAATTTGTCACTTTCTCATCAGTTTTGGAGTAAATGGATCGAATTTTACTTGCCAGGTCTTCAGGGCCGGAAAAAATGGCTAAAAATGGCCGAGAATTTGGAGCCTGGTCAACTTGTAGTGGTAGGTTCTCTCCAGGACATTGGTAAACGTGGGAAGTATCAACTTGGGAGGGTGCATGAGGTAGTTCCACAAATTAGGAAAGGGAAGCCTGTGGTTCGTAGAGCTAAAGTTGCCGTCTGCAACTATGATGAGAGTACGGGGAAAGTGAAAGTAGACTGTGTGTTGAGGGATATTTCGTGCCTCGCCCCCGTAAAGAACACCTAAGTGTTAGGGTTTGAGCCTGGTTTTGTCTGCGGTGGCCGACACTTGTCTGAGCCCAGAACAGTCGGTTATTATCGCAACCATGGTATATAGCGTCATTTTTTGCGTGTACCTACTACCAATGGTACCAATTTCATGTATCGTCGTGTTTATTCTTATTGCTGTTCATTCTTTGCATGCCCTTTGTATTTGCGTATTAACTTAAACGTGAGTGATTCAAACAATTTGTGTATCATGTGTTTTTATTCATTGGCTCACAATTGTCGTCAATTCTTTTTTAGTTATGCCATGTCAGACTGTCATAACTAGGGGCCGCTATGTTACAGACGGTTGTTCGCCTGGTCAAACGTCATGTAGAAACCGTTCGGGTCTACTGAATATTACGTCATGGAAATTCCTAAAACATGAGCCAAAATTGCACCATCGTCCGTAAGACTCGTGTCAGACCGGTTTAAACCTGTTTGGACATGTTGTTGTGTCGCGCTACTGCTGGCGTGCCTTTGAGTTATCACAAATTTTTCTGATTCATTCTTGAAGTTGTTTGTTGGAAGTCGGTCGCACATTTAACTGGTTTATTTGGTGCTTGCTAGCTGGACAAACTCTCCGTCTTTTATCCAAGTAATTTGTATTGTAGTGACAGTTTTTAGGTGTACGGCGTTGCACCATTTCGATAGCCACGGGCTAATTTTACTGGAATACACTTTGAATAGACGTTTCGAAGGTGTGTTTATTTTTCGGTCATTACGTACAGACAAACGGATCCGGGAACTTTATGTTACAATTTTCCCACGAAGAATTATGGTTTACCGCTGTGACCACTATGTTACTACCAGGGTTACTCCGTGCAACCTCATTGAGTATCTGGATTCAAAATATTTTTAATTGGGCCTACTTTGCTTTGGGCATAACCTACTTTTCTTGTTGCTGACCTGAACTTTGGTTAGTTAATAAAAATGGCTTCAACAGATCGGTTTCTTTTTACATAGATTCAACGACTGCGCGCATTGATTTGTACCAAGGTGGAAAAGATTCATTTGCTGCATTACTTTATCGTATTTATGTTTCACCTTTCTAATTTGCTTTGAACAAGTTGTTTTGACCATTTGTTAAACTCGACTGCAATTTCTATATTTGGACATTTTTGCTGCAACTGCATGGCTTTTTTTAAATCTGGGAATAGTATAAATACTCCAGACAAACTAGTGCAAGGCAGTAGATAATTCAACTCTTCAACTTTCAATCATTCGCATCATCCTTCTAAGCAAGTACTGATTATTACGCTCTGACGTTCAGTCACATCATTAATCACTTTGTATTAGGATTTGTTTGTCAAGTGTATCCCTGGTCAAGTGCTGTCTCGTTTGACTTCTGGATCTTATATACATGCCTTCAAATGTTACACGTTCGTCTGTTCATTCATCGTCTGTCAACAATTCGAACTAACGAAAATAAAAGAATTGAGATTTCTAAGTTACATCTCGTCATTGAACCAATCGTCACGTCAGCAGCGGTCTGTTTTTATCAGGGTCATCTATCAAATATTTCTCATCACAAAAATAAAACCAGAAGGAACGATGCATATTTTTCAATATTGATAGGCCTAATGCCAACAACTTCAAAATCCCTTTTATCAAAAGAATTTTGTTGAATAAAATTGGTGTTTTGGTAAGACATGATATGTTATCCGAGTCCTCCCCGATAGCTCAGTTGGTTAGCGCGTGACTTCTGGAACGACCAAACTTCAAGATCAAGCGGCGCTGGTTCAACTCTCAGGGTGTGCGCTTGAGCAACTCACGTTAAGGACTGCTCTCCATTCAGCGGCATCTAATGAATGGAATAATACCCGGCAACAAGACTTCAACAATCTGAAACTTCACTATGTCAATCTCAGTGACCGGGCCTGCGTCAGTGATTCAAAAGCCTCTACACAAGTAGGCTATGCGAAACTGCAAGGATTAAGCTCTGCAAGAAGCTTTCCCAGTCCGAGGATAAATATTCAATCAATGAAACGTTTCCTTTTTCATGTAAGCTGGACTACTCATAGGCCTAATGCTCAATTTTGTCTACTTTCGAATCATCTAGGGTACTAAAACAAGTTGTCTTCAAACTTGCCAGATCAAAAAAACACCATCTTATCCTACCATTGTTATTAGGCTACGAAAAATAGTAATATACTGCAGCCAATACTCATAAGTTAAAGGGATACTAAAGGAAAAACTTGACTTGGCGATTATACACGTTCTTTGTGTTTAGCATGCTACCATAAAACGATTTTCAATAAAATTTTGCCTAATTGCGGTCTGATCAGCATTCCGCATTCCGCGCGTGCTTTTGTCGAAGCTTTCAAAACCAGGATGGGCGTGAGCAGCAAAGCGTGCGACTGTACAGTCTACGTCACTATAGTCTAGCAATTAGCTGATCGCGCAATAGTTGTTACTGCCGGCGATTTAACTGTAGGCTATGTATGTATGTAGCCTACCGTACATCAAAACATCAGATTTCAACATCAAAACAACAGACAGTTTGCTCAAAAGATCAGATCTGATGTTAGTGTTAACATGGCTTTTGTTATTGCTGTCTATAGTGACGTATTCTCTAGCAGTGTTTGCACTTTTTGGTCATTTTGAAAAAAAATTAAAATAAATGAAACATTGGACTTTGGGCCTTGCCAGTGCCATTGAAAATAGTTTTTTTTTCGGTATTTTTTTTTTGAAATGTATTCTTGAATGTTCAGTTTACGCATTTTAATGCTTAATTTCCGTTTGAAAATTTCATTTAGGCCTAGTATGCCTTTAAGGGTTAACACCGGGGAAGACGTAGAATCCAGTCTCCAAATATTTCAAGATCATTTTTCGACACTGCCAATTTGAAATAACTTTTAGGTTTAGCTTTTAGAAGTAACTCTGCGTTAGACTTTGCTTACCGGTAGGCCTATTTCTGATCAAGAAGCAAACTTTTATCAAGGGTAGTAGGCTAAAAGTACAAATTCAAAGTCATTGATTAGGCAGACAAACATGTGCGCATTGCAGGCAAGTGTGACTCGATTTTTGCTTCAAGGTCAATGTGCCATCGAGGGTAGGGCCTATTCACACAAGCACACAGCCTACAACTATAATCGTATTTTCAAGTTTCATTCTGAACAAACAATAAGGCTTCTTCGAGAAACTTCCACGACTTCAGGGAGTTTAGATGAGAGCTTGGTTGTTTATGGAAAACAACATGTATAACCTTCGTAGATGGTCACTTTGTAGGGACCCGTGATGAATATCCATTGCTTCTAACCTTGTGCGAAAAGTTTTTCTTCTAAAATATTTGCGTTTCTTAAAAAATGCTTGTGTTATGAACAAAAATAATTGATAAATCGTTTTCCACCAAATAAACCATGGCAGCTTTCACCAAAGATTATGTTCAGTAACGATTTATGACTTTCAATTATCCCTTTTTAACAAAATGTTACATTATAATGTCAAATCGGTGATTTCATTTGCAATAACTTTTAAGAAATAGCATCTAAAAGTAGAACTCGGTTAATCCGGATTCGGTTAATCCGGATCTTCGCCTAATCCGGATGAAGCTGGAAGTACAAATGAGTCAGGTTTGATAGAACCGTCATCGGTTAATCCGGATCTTCGCCTAATCCGGATGGAATCGCCGGTCAAATCGAATCCGGATTAACCGAGTTCTACTGTTATTTCAAGTTGCTATAAAGTAACAACTATTCAATATCTTCGCAGTTCACCTCTATGAAGAAATCTTACCATGAGTTCACCCTTGTTGTTCTACAATCGTAAATATATTGTTGAAACTTGCAAGTTTTAAATTAACTTACGTAATTACTTGCCTTTTCTTTTAATCTGAAAGTGCTTTAGGCTATATAGGCTAGCCTACCTCCACACAAACAAGTTTTGTGCTCATTATTTTTTATTTCCAATTCAAAGTTTATTTATTCTAAAATTCTCAATTCAAAAATTGGTGTTCTAAATTCTGCAATTCGAACTCAAAAATTAAACAGTTCCTTGAGACTTGGACGTCTGGCAAAGCGACGACAACCCTGGGCACTGTAGTGGCAAAAGAGATGATCCGGGCAGTGGGCACGAGACTTTTTTTTGATTCACCATCATCATCATTGTCAGCCATTGTTGTTCCACTGCAGGATGAAGGCCTTCCCCATATCTTTATAATTTTGTCTGTCTTTGTACGTTTGTGTCCAGTGTTTGTCAAATTAGTAGAGTTCGTCTCACCATCTTGTTTTCTATTTCCCTCTTTTGCGTTTATTGTCAAGCGGTATCCAGTCAGTAGCTCTTCTTGTCCATCTGTTGTCAGTTGCTCGCATGATATGTCCTGCCCAATTCCACTTTAAAATTTTTATTGTTTGAATGATATCTTTGATTTGTGTTTGTTGTCGTATCCATTTGGCTGGTTTCCTGTCTTTCCGTGTAATGCCTAAGAGTAGCCTACTTTTTCATGGGATCTTTCCTCAGTGCGTAGTTTGAGTGTTAGTGCTTTCGTTAAGTTCCATGTTTCTGCTCCGTATGTCATTGTTGGGAGAATGCATTGATTATATACTTTTCTTTTCATTGAGATCGGTAATTTACTTTTAAATATTGAGCTCGCTCTTCCAAATGCCTGCCAATCAAGTGTAATTCTTCTTTTAATTTCTTCTTCTTTATCAGGTGATGTGGTTACTATCTAATGTAATGTTTTGGTTTCCTTTGACATGGTGATTGAACATAACTTGTGTTTTAGTCAAATTCAATCTTTTGATCATCGATAGTGCAACTTTTTATTCAGATAATGAAAGGATACAATTAAAACTGGTACCGGTAATAAAGAAAGAACAAAGGACCGGCAACTCAATCACAACGACACGGCTGCCTTCAGCGTTCAACTGAGTCAAAAATAAGAACGATGCGACCACTTTCAACTGAACAAAAAAAAAATGATAGTCTACGACCGTCTTCAATTGAGTCAAAATAAGAATGAAAAGAATCGTCAAGTCTAGAAGCAGCCGCTGAACTGAAGGACCATGATGCCCAATGTCTCCAGCTTCTGTCAGTGGGGTTGTAGCAAGCGTGCGTGTCGACCAAGGAATCCGAGTAACACACGAGCACAGCACTGGAAAAAAAGTATTCTTTGATACAGTATGAAGACAGTTGAGCAAATGCTTAGCCTACACTATATCACATTAAAATGCAGACTTTTGGCTCCAAAGTCTCAACCGACGATGATGATTTAACAAATTTCTTCCTCTGAGTCGGTAAACACTACAACTTGACCATAGAATCGACAAGGAAGAACTTTTTAATTTTTGAAATCCACACTTTTTTTCTTGCAGCTCATGTTTCTCTTTCTTCCTTAATAATTGTGCAAACTTTTTCCCAAAAAACTAAATTGTGTAATGGTTTATCTTTTCGAAACCTACAATTTTTTCTTACAGCTTATGCTATACTTTAATCATTGTCGATTCTAAGGTCAAGTTCTAGTGTTTACCATCTGAATCAACATTGTGTGTTTTCACCTTAGCGTGATTGGTTGGTTTTAAATTTTTATCCTCGGACTGACAAAGCCTTGATAGGTTATCTTTGGTAGTTTCGCATAGGCTACTTGTCGAGGATTTGACGCAGGCCGCTTAAGTGGAGTGCAGTCCTTGAAATGTGTTGCTCAAGCGCACACCCCGAGAGTCGAACTAGTGCCGCTTGATCTTGAGTCTGGCGCTTATCCACCAAGCAAACGAGGGCGGACATTAATCGTTGTGCCGGCACAAACCGATTCAATCGTTTATTATTTATCTATTAACTTGAATCGGACAACTACAACTTGACAAGTTACTTAGTTCTAGTTTTAATTTTTGAAGTTTTATTTCAAACGGAATTGACATTTTCCTTTGTGAGGCTTACAGTAGGCTACAGAGTTCTTGAAAAATGTCAAAAGCATACAACGAGTAAAAACGGTGTTCGGAAAAAATGAACATGCAATGAATCAATCTCCGGAAAACAAAGTCACGTGATTCGTTTTGGGTGCGAGATTCTCACGTGACTATCACAGTTCTTGTTCTTGGGTCAGCCATGTTGGCATGTGGCGAATAATTGTAAGTGGAATGATAAGTTTTTTTTTTTCTATTAGGATCTGGTTTTTGTCCTTATAAGTTATTATTTTGAGCATTTAGTTACATTGGTTTGTGCATGGAACGTATTTGCAACTTTCGTAAACCTTGACATCATACTTTATTACGGAACTAAAAACATGGCAAGCAGAACTAGATCGAGTTGGCTTTTCATTCACTTGAGATTAACAGGTGATAGATTTGAACAAATGATCATCCGTTTGCAAAATATTGAAATGGAATAAAGTAGTTGATAATTAAAGAAGAGTACCAATTGTCTTGGTTAATTTTCTAATCAATGATTGACCTGATAAGCTATCAGTGAATCAAACTCAGGGAAGTTTGTACTTAAAATAAATATTTTCCTTTCAAACAGCACTGCCCACTACTTTTACAACAATTGCAAAGTAGTCTTCACCGCTTGAAAGCATAAACATATTGCATTGAAGTTTAATTATGGCAGTGGCTATTTGACCGGCTCCGGTCTTTGAATCTGAAACACTATTTGACCGGTCATGACGTCACTACATAAGCACTTTTTTCTTTCAAAGCAAAAGACGATAAGCGCCTTAAGTTTTAAATTCAACACGTTTTCTTCAACTGAGTCCGTGGCGCATGCGTAACGTCTCGGGCTGCCATTCTAGAGGGAATGAGTTCGATACTATCCGGAAGCGTTCTTTTTTTTTTTTTTTTTTTAACTATAAAAGGAAACAAACTGATATGAATGAATCAACAAGTGAATAAAAAAGTTTCAAAACGAATTAAGTTTTTTCTAGTCTTTATTTTTAACAAATTCCTTTCATAGCACAAATTCTCTGAAAAAATCACACCTTCTAATAGGCTGTAAGATTACGTTTCGCTGGAGTCCGAAGTTAAAAATTAAATCCAGTCTCATTGTCGCACAACAATCAGTCAAGTTTCAAATCATCATCTCAACCAACCCTTCAAGACAACTTTCCACTTTCACTTTACTACGCTACGCTGAAGAGGTCGGGAGATCGAAACACTGGCCTTTGTCCGTAGTTGCTATTCATAATGTCTTTTTAGACATTCTTTTTGGGTCAATAATGTCTTTTTAGATATTACTTTTAAAGAAATAAAAAGGAGTCAAAAGGCATGTAAATTTCACTCTCTGTGGAGCTACATGTACTTGAGAGGTTAACTGTTATTCTTTTATTCACAAATTAAAAAAAGGCAGTGGCTATTTGACCGGCTCCGGTCTTTGAATCTGAAACACTATTTGACCGGTCATGACGTCACTACATAAGCACTTTTTTCTTTTTCTCTTTCAAAGCAAAAGACGATAAGCGCCTTAAGTTTTAAATTCAACACGTTTTCTTCAACTGAGTCCGTGGCGCATACGTAACGTCTCGGGCTGCCATTCTAAAGGGAATGAGTTCGATACTATCCGGAAGCGCTCATTTTTTTTTTTTTAACTAAAATTTTGACCCAAAGTGCATTTTTGTGGTCAATTTTTAATTTGAGTAGCCTACAGCCCATTTTTTTAAATCTTTCCAAATGTGAGTAATAAAGTTAAGTTTTTTAATTTGTGAATAAAAGAATAACAGTTAACCTCTCAAGTACATGTAGCTCCACACAGAGTGAAATTTACAATTTACATGCCTTTTGACTCCTTTTTATTTCTTTAAAAGTAATATCTAAAAAGACATTATTGACCCAAAAAGAATGTCTAAAAAGACATTATGAAAAGCAACTACGGACAAAGGCCAGTGTTTCGATCTCCCGACCTCTTCAGCGTAGCGTAGTAAAGTGAAAGTGGAAAGTTGTCTTGAAGGGCTGGTTGAGATGATGATTTGAAACTTGACTGATTGTTGTGCGACAATGAGACTGGATTTAATTTTTAACTTCGGACTTCAGCGAAACGTAATCTTACAGCCTATTAGAAGGTGTGATTTTTTCAGAGAATTTGTGCTAAGAAATGAAAGGAATTTGTTAAAAATAAAGACTAGAAAAAACTTAATTCGTTTTGAAACTTTTTTATTCACTTGTTGATTCATTCATATCAGTTTGTATCCTTTTGTAGTTAAAAAAAAAAAAAAAAAAAGAGCGCTTCCGGATAGTATCGAACTTATTCCCTCTAGAATGGTAGTCGGTGACATTACGTATGCGCCACGGTAGGCACTTTAACATTACCCACTGGTCGAAGAGGTACGCAATCATGCGTGACATGTTCAATCAATATTTGTGTTTTAGTCACAATTTCGACTTGTTAAAGTGGCTACCATTAAGATCCTTCTTGCACTCAGTTCAGTTGCAGAAGAAAAAATAGTATTAGCAGAGGGTGGGAATCGAACCCACGAAATCGAAATTACTATACTCCTCTGCCCTAACCATTAGGCAACGGTGGTTGTGGTGAAGCATGCAGTTAAATTTCTTTGTATCAAAATTTTTCGATCAGAATATCACGTCACGAGTCACATGACTGAAATCAGCTGAATCGCGAATGAACATGTCACGCATGATTGCGTATCTCTTCGACCAGTGGGTAATGTTAAAGTGCCTACCGCTTATGTAGTGACGTCATGACCGGTCAAATAGTGTTTCAGATTCAAAGACCGGAGCCGGTCAAATAGCCACTGCCTTAAAAAAACTTAACTTTATTACTCACATTTGGAAAGATTTAAAAAAATGGGCTGTAGGCTACTCAAATTAAAAATTGACCACAAAAATGCACTTTGGGTCAAAATTTAGTTAAAAAAAAAAAAAAAAAAAAAGAACGCTTCCGGATAGTATCGAACTCATTCCCTCTAGAATGGCAGCCCGAGACGTTACGTATGCGCCACGGACTCAGTTGAAGAAAACGTGTTGAATTTAAAACTTAAGGCGCTTATCGTCTTTTGCTTTGAAAGAAAAAAGTGCTTATGTGGTGACGTCATGACCGGTCAAATAGTGTTTCAGATTCAAAGACCGGAGCCGGTCAAATAGCCACTGCCTTTAATTATAGCTTGCTTTAAATATAAAGCACTGTACCGTACTGTAACTTTAATATCTACGAGATTAAAGTTACATATTAATGGTACAAAAATTGTATTGCAAATTTATGTTAGAATTGCAATATTTTTTGCATTGATTTCTGCTGAGACTGTTTGAAACAAACATTTTAAAAGAGAATTTGTGTTAGATAAAGAGTTACGGTACATGACTTGTGACAATGTCATATCTTTCATTTGTAAGTTACCATAGTCTTTTTATTTGGATTTCCTTTCAAATATGGGGTAACTTTTATAAAAAAAAGTTGTTCGATTGGAATTTAACACTGACAAATTAAAATACCTGCACAAGGCAAGATATGCTCAATAGATGAAGTAGAGTTTGCTCCAAATACCGTACTTTTGCAGTGAATTTTTTGGCAGTGGCTATTTGACCGGCTCCGGTTTTTGAATTTGAAACACTATTTGACCGGTCATGACGTCACTATACAAAGGCACTTTTTTCTTTTTCTCTTTCAAAGCAAAAGACGAGAAGCGCCTATATAAGTTCTAAATTTGACAGTTTTGTTTAACACGTTCTCTGGCGCGTGCGATACGTCTCCCACTCTAGAGGGAATGAGTTCGATACTACCCGTAAGCGTTTTTTTCTTTTTTTTTTAACTAAATTTTGACCCGAAGTGCATTTTTGTAGTCAATTTTTAATTTGAGTTGCCTACAGCCAAATTTTTTATGTCTTTTCAAATGTGAGTAATAAAGTTAGAGTTTTTTTTTAATTTGCTGGGATTTGAGAATTTCTCTGGTTAATTTTCCGTTCGTCATAAGAGGATGTTAATAATGGTAATGGTATGTAAATGTAATGCGTTGTTCGGCAAACACAGTCACATCCTCTTATGACGAACAGAAAATTACCCAGAGAAATTCTCAAATTTCAGCAAATTAAAAAAACTCTAACTTTATCACTCACATTTGAAAAGACATAAAAAATTGGGCTGTAGGCAACTCAAATTAAAAATTGACTACAAAATGCACTTCGGATCAAAATTTAGTTAAAAAAAAGAAAAAAACGCTTACGGGTTGTATCGAACTCATTCCCTCTAGAGTGGGAGCCGCAAACGTAACTCACGCGCCAGAGAACGTGTTGAATTTATCTGTCAAATTTAGAACTTATATAGGCGCTTCTCGTCTTTTGCTCTGAAAGAGAAAAAGAAAAAAGTGCCTGTATAGTAACGTCATGACCGGTCAAATAGTATTTCAGATTCAAAGACCGGAGCCGGTTAAATAGCCACTGCCGAGTTTTTTTTGCAGTGCAACATTGAGGGCCAATCTAAGTGCTCCTATGTTTTGGTTGAGCAGTGAGGGCTTGTTTACTTATAATACTGTAGGCCATTAGGGTGCAACCTAATTCGTACCATGAACAATTCGTACCGTCAGTTCGTACCTTGAAAAGATCGAGAGAAAAAATAAAAAAAAGCCGAAGTTGCTGATCGCAGTTTCCGCAAACATTTTAAAAGGGTTAGGGTATCGGAGTATCGGTATCCGCGAACAAACAAACTGAAAAGATCAAGAGAAAAAAATAGAACATCGCTGATCGCAGGTGACGTTTTTCCGCAGTTTCCGCAAACATTTCAAAAGAGTTAGGGTTAGAGTGTTTCCGCAAACAAACAAATGAAAAGATCCTGCAATGATCCTAAGAGTTTTTGTTTGTTTGCGGAAAATCTTAAAATGTTTGCGGAAACTGCGATAAGCGACTTCGGCTTTTTTTTTATTTTTCTTTCGATCTTTTCAAGGTACGAACTGACGGTACGAATTGTTCATGATATGAATTAGGTTGCATACGGCCATTATGTACAATTCAATCAACAATTTCCACTGCCATCAAAGAATTGTGGCAATGTTGCAAGGTGAAAATTAGTGTTTAAACTTGTAAAATGTTAAAATGTAGAACACTTCCCCATTTCATTTGCATTTCTCGAAACTTTTTTTTTCTGCACTGCACCCCCTACAAAAGAGAGAAGAGGTTTCTATCTCAAAACAGAATGAAAAAATAACTAAACCTGAAATATAATCACAAGTGTTTTCGTTTTACACGATCTGATTGGCAGCTTTAGTGCTGTTTTATTATATTTCAATTTTTTTATTTAAGCTCTTATCAGTGACTCTGGCACTATTATATATTTGTTGGGCAGTGGCTATTTGACCTTCGCCGGTCTTTGAATCTGAAACACTTTTTGACCGGTCATGACGTCACTATATAGGCATTTTTTTCTTTTTCAAACCAAAAGACGAGAAGAGTGCCTATATAAGTTCTAAATTCAACACTTATGTTCAACTGATTCTGTGGCGCGTAGGATACGTATCGGGCTGATGCTCCAGAGGAAATGAGTTCGATACTTCGTTGAAGTGTTTTTTTTTTAAATTTTTAACTAAATTTTGACCCGAAGTGACTCCGTTAGGCTTCTGCATTTTTGTGGTCAATTTTTAATTTGAGTAGCCTACAGCCCAATTTTTTATGTCTTTTCAAATATGAGTAATAAAGTTAGAGTTTTTTAATTTTCTTGCATTTAGGAATTTCTCTGAACGACGCAAAAATGTAATGTGTCGTTCGGCAAACACAGCCCTTGAAATTAGCTTCCATCTACGACGGCAAAAACATTGCCGTCGCCAAATCAACAAACCTTGGATTGCGGCGGCAATTGCCGTATGCTTTAATCAAACGAATTTTTATGCGCGTCACACGGCGGTAGCCCAGAGCATCACGCACGCTATTTTATGCGCTGACAATGCTCTTGTGAACTGTAAAAAGTTTGCAACCTTATAAATACTGGCTTAATTGTTACGCAAAAGTTATTCTTTCATCGAATGCTTATTTTTGACCGGTGTCGTTGCGAATATAAAAAGTGGTACAAAATTGGATAAATGGTTCTTCGGCAGTAAAGAAAAGCAATGCTTCCGATCATATGGTATCGCGCGTTCATGAACGGGCAGTTTTGCCTCTTCAAGTAATCCAGTGACGACGCGACAACCTCATCCTCCGATGATTCCGATTAGTTTTTTATCCAACAGACTTTGTGTTGCTCGCAGTATCCTAATTGTGCCGAAATTATGTTAGTGTACTGTATATGTAAATCGAGGCAATCTTCTCGCAGGGAGCTATTGATTTGTTATCGGTACCTGATTGAGCAATTAACGTTATTTCATGATAATTTAACGTCGCTAGATGTCGAATTAATGTAAAACAAATGTAAATTTCTTATTGGGCATTGTTGTTACGTGATTTAACTCGCCGGGAAAATCAAATCGATTTGTGCTGACTCGAACGTTAAATCAACCCAAAATTAACTTACTTTTCCCCCCGATGAGTTATAACGTGAATCACCGTAACAGCGTGTGTATCGCGTTGATCGCTTTATAGCTACTTTTGGTATTATTACATCACAACAAATCGAACAGTGCGGTCGTGATAGACTATTCGATTATTTTTTTCTCTTCTCGTTTTACATGTTTTGGTACAATTTTTTCGTAATAAATGTTCACAGCAATTGCCGAGGCAATTTCAACTTATGCTGTTTGGCCTCGTCAACGTTTTTGCGAAGTAAAAGTATGCTAATTTTGAAGACTGTGTGAGTGTTCACAGCAAGTAAAATAGTCCGAGGTGAGGTCTTGGTGCGATGTTTCTGCTGATTAATAAACTCACGCTGCTAGTAAGTCAAACAGGAAGAAATTTTGAACAATTTTTGTCGGAATAAAATGCTCATTTTGCGACGGCATTTTTATTGCCGTAGCAGAATGACCATTATGACATTTGCGGCGGCATTTACCACGGCAATTGCCGTGTGCCGCCGCTAATTTCGAGGACTGCAAACACGGTCACATCCTCTTATCACGAACGGAAAATTATCCAGAGAAATTCTTAAATTCAAGAAAATTAAAAAATAAAATTAAGTAATAAAGTTAGAGTTTTTAATTTTCTGGAATTTGAGAATTTCTCTGGGTAATTTTCCGTTCGTCATTACATTTTTGTGTCGTTCGGCAAACACGGTCACATCTTCTTATCACAAACGGAAAATTATCCAGAGAAATTCTTAAATGCAAGAAAATTAAAAAACTCTAACTTTATTACTCATATTTGAAAAGACATAAAAAATTGGGCTGTAGGCTACTCAAATTAAAAATTGACCACAAAAATGCAGAAGCTGAATGATTGAGTCACTTTGGGTCAAAATTTAGTTAAACATTAAAAAAAAAATCGCTTCTGCGAAGTATCGAACTCATTCCCTTTGGAGCACCAGCCCGATACGTATCCTACGCGCCACGGAACCAGTTGAACAAAAGTGTTGAATTTAGAACTTATATAGGCACTCTTCTCGTCTTTCGCTTTGAAAGAGAAAAAGAAAAAAATGCCTATATAGTGACGTCATGATCGGTTAAATAGTGTTTCAGATTCAAAGACCGGCGCCGGTCAAATAGCCACTGCCTATTTGTTGCTATTATTCCTACTTATCTTAATTCAGTGTTTCTTTCTAAGTCAAATAGTTGTTTTGGTCACTTTCTGTACTGCTGACTCATTTTGAAAGAAAAATGGCTGGGTATAATGAAAATTATGGCAATTTTAATCAAGAAAGTGATGGAGCAAATCAATATGGAAATCAAGAACAACAGTCATATAAACGACCTTATAATGATAATGAAGAGGGAAATGGTTACAGTCCTGCTAAACGTCCACGGCAGCAGGGTGGTGGAGGTGGTGAAATAGACATGAGGTGTCTTGTACCATCGAATGCAGCTGGTGGTATCATCGGAAAAGGCGGTGAAAACATCAAAGATATGAGAAAAACTTTTAATGCTCAAATCCAAATACCTGATGCAGATGCTCGCGAAAGAGTGTTGAAGGTGCGTGCGAATATAGAATGCTGTGGAGAAATTGTGTTACGAGTCCTCCCAATCATTCATGATGATAGTGGTGGTGGTAGAAGAGGAGGCCGTGGAAGAGGAAGAGGAGGGTTTGGTGGTGGAGATATGAGAAGAGATGGGCAGCAGAATATTAAGCTTTTAGTTCACCAAAGTCAAGCAGGAGGAATTATTGGCACAAAGGGATATAAAATTAAAGAGTTGCGTGAAAAAACAGGTGCTGTCATTAAAGTTCATCAAGAATGTTGCCCTGGCTCTACCGATCGCATTTGTCAGGTTTCTGGAACACCTGAAGTAATATCAGCATGTATTGTGCTTATATTGGAGCTGTTAGAAGTAACACCCCCTAAAGGTCCAGTGCAAAATTTTGATCCTGGTTTTGGAGATAGTATGGGTGAAGGTGATTTTGGAAATTTTGGGGGTGGTGGTGAACGATTTGGTGGCAGGGGAGGATTCAATATGGGTTTTGGGGGTGGTGGAAGAGGGGGAGGTCGTGGGGGTAATGGTGGTTTTGGTGGAAGAGGAGGAGGAGGTGGTTTTGGGGGTAGTCGTGGGGGGAGTAGAGGTGGTGGGTTTGGTGGGGGAAGAGGTGGTGGACGAGGTCGGGGTGGTGGTGGTCGAGGAGGAGGAGGCTTCTCTCGTGGGGGTGGTGGCGGTTTTAGTCGAGGTGGGGGAAGAGGTGGTAGAGGGGGTCGTGGAAGATACTGAAAATTTGATGCGCATGCTCTGTGTCCGATTGTTGGAGGTTTCAAACTACACCTAAAACTTGGCCATAGTTCCATGGTCCTTTCCATTATCCATCCTGCAAACAAACTAAACATCTGCTGATGCTCATTCCTGGCAGGCCTCAACTTTTTGTCATGCCACTGTCATTGCAACTCCCATATGATTCTAGAGATGTCCATAAAATGTCACAAGTTGGTTGCATCAATTTAACAGTTTTTAGAATTGTTTTTATCTGTCAAGTGAAACTTGACTTCAAAAATAGTTTATGAAGCTATTGGAGTTTTAATGTTAAACAATTACACGAATAATTGTCCTTTTTTAAATGTTAATGGGTTGTGATATGTTAATTGTGAAAATTTCAAGCTATCTTTATGGCTACATTTCATTGCACCAATGCTTAATGTATATTTTTTTTTTACTCCTTTAGTAAGTTTGAGACTTTCCAGTCTTTTACATGGGGCATTACATTTAGCCATGTTTTTCTCCCTGTAATATGGACATCTCCAGTTTATTTGTGTGTCATTTTCCTGTTTTAAAAGGTGCACTTCGATTTTTGTCCTTTGAAGCCCACGATGTAATAATATCTTTCATACTGGTAACAACAGATATCAGTACCGTAGAAGATCCTTGCCTAACCGGAATCTGGCCCTCGTTTGAAATACCTTGTAAATACTTTGTTTTGTTTGGTATAATGTCCTTATCAAACAAAAATGGTTGTTGTACCCTGCCATTACTAATAAAAATATTCCAATCTTGGAAACCCATGTCCGCCATTGTCACTTTTATGGAAAATTACTTCTCTTTTATTGTTACTTCAACCAATTTTGAAGTTACTTAAAAGAAATGTAATTTCTCCTTTGTCAATCCACAGCCCAGACCAAGAAAGTTCAGTGTTGGAAAAAGAAATATTATGTCATGACTCATGAGCATTACTTATTCCTGTGACCACATGCAGGAGAATGTCTTCCATAGCGTTTAATATCAATTACCGTAGGCTACAGTTACGGCTCGTCCTAATAGCGACCTACCCTTGTGAATTTGGTAAATGTGAATGTAAAAAAATTGTAGCCTATCAAAAATAGCCATGAGCCGCCACTGGTAGGCTACTGTTTCGTAAGTAATGTCTCCTGTTGTCATCGTCAAACATACATTGAACTTTTCGGTAAGCGTGATGAAACTTAATCCTGTGAATTAAAATGATTTCGAACATTTGTTTCCAATTTGAAAGAATGAATGCTTGTCAGCATGATATTAATCTTTTTCCAGCACTGACTGCTTAGCGATGCCTAGCTATCAAAAGATTTCACTTAGTTTTGTGAAATCTTTCGGTGGCAACTTGCCTAAAGTCAAGGAAAGCACTAGTAGAACTTTATAAAACCATTTTTGAAACCGTCAAGACTTCACAGCTATTTGTGCTGTCTGGTTTACAATCTCCCTGCCCAAGGTTGACAGTGGAAAGTCCATAGCCCAGATTCCAATTTCCAGACATTTCAACTCCAAAGAATGCCAGAGCACAGCAGCAATGTGACAACGTTTCTCCAGTCTCCCTTCGTTTTCAGGTCGTCTAAAACTATACTGAGCACAAATGCTTAAAAAATGTTTATAGAACAATGGGTGCCAACCATTTTGTGGTGACGGACTCCTTTAAGAAGATCTTTGCAGATCTATAATTTTCACAAATTTACTCTAAAAGGCCGCATATTTTAGTGGTTTTTCTTAAAAGCTTTTTTTATTCCCGTCAATATATAAACATAACTTTTAACTATTTGTACTCTCTGGTTCAGGATGATGCAACTAGCGGTCCTCGACCTAATTTTGTGCTCATATGAAATTTTCGAATGCCTAATACGGTAATGAAAATTTAAACATCATATCGTAAGAAAAAAGTTCCAGAGCTAGCTGGTTGGATCGCCTTGTCGTAGTTTGTAAAGTAACCTCCACATCCAAAGTCCAGTCCGAGCCTAACCACAGTGACAGCCCGATGGTCCAATGAGTTCTACGCCGCAGCAACATTATTCCTTCGATGCCCTTCGAAGACCATGCCGAATTATGGAATTAGCACAAATGCTATAGATAATGTTTTATTATTAAATTGTTCCGTGTTTCATAAAACCTTTTTTTGCCCATTGTATCAACCACACCAATTTGTGCTTCCAACCTTATCAAATTTGCAAACATCCTGTGCAAATAGGTTACACTTAGGTTGTTCTGGTTGTCTGCCACTTCCGGCTTGTAGACTATCAAAACATATTATACCGTACGAACAAAGTGCAGTAGCATACACATCACTTTTCAAAAAACCTTTATAGGATAACTAAAGTTTTTATACCGGTAGTTGAAAAGTTCCACAAGCTTTTGACAATAGCAGTTCACAGGCACACAACAAAAACGGAGGCTTGAAGTAAAAATGAAATGATTGCACGTCATATGTCTAAGAGCTGAATCACTCCCCAATTACAGAAAAGGAGCGATATTCATGGTGTATCTGCAATGTCCGATTTGTGGAGACCTACATATTGTGTTTTGTTAAAGCATACACCCTTCTCTGTTAAAAATTGCTACATCGCCCCCTTACACTACTTTCTGGATCCGCCTCTTTTTGACAGCGTGCTTTTTGCATCAGGCGTTCTTTTTGTTGCGTTGGTTGAATTGCTGTGTCATCATAATTACCTTGGAAGAATTTGGCCTTGCTCCAACTTTTTGATGTTAAATCTTACATAGGCTGTTGATGACAAGCAATTACCGTACTGATTTTATTTTGAGAAATTACCCAACTAGTTTGGTATCTGTATTTTTATCAATGAATTTCTTTTCCGCTCATGTTCAAGCAACATGCGGCAATATTCAAAACGTGTTTCCGTAGCCTAACTAGGCCTCATTTTCATACCTTTGTTAGAATGGTACGGTAACGTAATAGCACGCTAGTAAACTGGTGGGTTGCATCGCTTGTGAGCAGAAAAAAACATTTGGCGCTTGGTCATCGTTGTGACCCAATACTAGTTAATGAAATTATTTAGTGTTAGTGGCCACTCAAAAGCCCATCATTTGGAATTTCCCCAAATGCTAGGCTACTTGGTAGACAATTTAAATGCAGTAAGACACACACCCAGTTTTTGCCCCGGTAATCTATTTTGACAAACAAAATAAAGTACCGTACCGTCATGTTACACAGAGGTATAACAAAGTTAAAAAATCAACTCGAACGTTTTCGACACGTACGTTTGTCCTTATAAGGAATTACCGTATACTTAAATCTTCATTATACTTTTTTAACTGTGTTATATCTCTGCGTAGTGCGTATAATGTATTTTTCTGGTCAAAAGCTGATTTCTACCAGACTCCTGAGATTAATCATACCGCCTTCGATTGAAAAAAGCGTTACATGGGGGAGGGGGGGGGGTCAAAAATTCGGAAAAAAAGCGTTACGTAATATTTGAACGTTCCCCAAGGGGTCGTTTGGCGGATAGGATTTTGCTCCATTACGGTACCTACCAAAGTTTCTGAGTCGTAGGCCTACAAATATAAAGTTTGACAAACCTAGGCTACAAAGTGAAGATGGCGAGCAATATTAAAATGCAAATTTATTAAATTATTATAATAATGGCATGTAAAGTAAGGGTGCAAACATAAAATCAAGCTTAAGACCGCATAAAAACAATTTTTCTTGAGACCACTGTCCTGCTTTGAGTTGAGTAAATGGCCAAACTCAGAAGAATGTCACTTCTTAGCGTTTTGCAACCGGTAGGCTATATTCCAATATTATATCTGTAGTCTTCAATGGATGTAAGCTTATTGCATGTCCAGTTATAATCCGGTGAGGGTGAGCAGATCCACCTCGACCTGCCGTAATCGCCTTTACACCCTACCTCCACGTAGACATATTACACCACGTCCTCTCCTGCCAAGCTGACCAATTGGCCTACCATATCACCTTCTTGCTGCAAATCTAGGAGTGAAATACAAGACTTAGGAACCACTCTATCATAGCCGACAAACTAGGCTACAAAGTTATTTTTTTTCGTGGCTGTTCGTCGAGCGTAGTTTCTTGGAACCCTTCCCAGAAAAATCACATTTGAACATCATCTGAAACTGATGGCTATTGTCAGCAGCCCAGTGCATTTTCGTCTAAATTAGATTCATCCTCAATGCGCTACCATAACTAGTTGTCCAGTGGTCGATTGATTGCTTCCAATTCCCTTTCACTGGTAAAATTGTGTCTATCTCCGATAGACCTGGATTTTTTTAGCCATGGTTAAAAACCCCACTCCGACTCAATGCGCTGGTAGTCAAAACAAATCTTGTAAACTATACCACAATCCGTATTTTTACATTGATTTAACTTCTGCAGAAATGGAATAATGCATCAATGTAAAAATGATGGGTTTTGCTGTTTGGGAGCCATGTTTAGTGCAAACCATTTTAGGTGTTGACCAACTCGCCTGCTCTGCATCATTCTCAGTACCATAACATTAAAACAGGGGTGTCCAAAGTCCGGCCCGTAGGGCGTAGACACACAGAAATCATACCAATTGAACTTGCCTTTTTAAAAAGTTAATGACAGTATTTTCTCAGACAAAAGCCAGTAGAGAGAAGTTAGAATCATTGCTGCGTTATAATTAAAAAATCAATTATTATTTCCTGGAGAGTAAAGTATGATGACTGAGTGCAGTCGAGCTTTCATTCATTTTCTTGCTAGCAAATTCAACGACCGCTTTCGAGATTATACCGCAAATGTAATGGATCTTTTTGCTGGTCAATTCTTTATGCTTGAACCCTGACGAGGTTCCAGCTTACCTGCAGATAATTGAGCTTCTCTGCGAGGTCATCTTTCTTTCGTGCCTTTTTACTAGCAGCTGCATCAAAACAAATTTCCAGAAATGTACAAGTTTGCAAAAAAAAATGTTAAGCTTCTTCGGTTCAACATATTTGTGGGAGCAGACGTTCTCGGTTATGAAGTTGAACACGAACCGCTTGGGACCAAAGCTTAGCGACGCACATCTACCTTATGTTTTACGCTTGTCTTCATACCATCAAGGACAGGTGGTCTAACCTCGAACAAGACTTGACCTGGGTACAGAAAGTAGGACATCAGTTTCATCCTTCACATAACATACCAGTGCTTCTTTATAGTTTCTGGATGTGTTAATTTCTGATGGAAAAGCAGAGAACTTGTCATATACCGTGATATGCAATATGCATCTACAACAAAATGCTTATAAACTTGCATACCGTATTGCTTTGTTGTATGAAAATGACATTTAATAATACAACATTGCCAAAGCTATATGCAGCTTTACCTAAAACAAGATTGTCAGAGGCTGTTGGCCCGCGGGTACTTCCGTATTATTAATCTGGCCAGTCTGGAAAAAAGTTTGGACACCCCTGCCTTTAAAAGAACCACCCGAAACAAGCCACTAACAAGGGGTTGTTCGTAGGCTCAGTGTTCGTCAGTTGACCTATGAAGTTTCTGATACTCCAACAGCTAACAAGAACAGACTGGTTTTGTTCGATACTTCAGTTCATCGAAGCAACAAGAATCTTCTATTTTCATCTACAGACAACACATGAATGGGTTGATTTTAATAAATAAATTTAATGCGGAAAATTTATCACAAATTAAAAGATGCGACCACTGTTCCTCAATTGAAGTCCCAATTCCCTGGTGGAGACACAACCAAGGGCAATGAAATGCCGTACTTATAGTTGATAATCGTAAAACGGCGATTTCTCAAAAATGGTAATTTTCAATACTAGTAAAAAAAACTTGCATCGCACTTCGTCAATATTGTTGAGCACACAGCCACATTGAAGATGGCAATAACCTCTTCACAAATAAAGGCAACATTAAAACTAAAAGCGATAAAACGATTCAGGTGGAGCCTGGAGGCTCCCTTCAAAAATTTAACTAGCGACGCGCCCGAATACAACCAAGACAGGAAATCAACCGTCCTTTTATACTGATTCAACGTCTGCAGACGTGAAAAAATCGGTCGATCTTCTGCCAGGGAAGTGACGTACAACGGGAGCTCACGTCATCATAAGCTCTCGTCGCTGTCCTGCATCGGTTCATGCGGATGGGACGAGGAATCCTCTTGGCTTGTGGAATCCATCAATTCTGCTCCACTGGTAGATGTCTCTACAAGCACAATGCGGTTTGAGAGGACCGTCACAGCGACAAACTATTTCAACAAAGGTTTTTAGTGACGTATTGTTTTTGTCATTACCGGTACCTCGAAAATACATATAGGCTACCATACAAAAAATAAAGCAATTGCGGTAATGCAAATGGTGTTTGATGATTTGAGAATTTTCTGATCAATTCTATGGATAATTGTGAGATATTGTAATTCAGTTTGTAAGACAGCCTACTCTCCTGCGAAACGTATAGGTATCTTAATCAGCCCAAAAGCCGAGAGGGTATCGCTTTCAGCGCTAGCAGGTCTGGGTTCAATTCCAGGTCGAGTCATACCAAAGACTGTGAAAACGGTACAGATTAAGTTTCTCCGTGCATTACATAGTGAGGATAGCTTAGGTAATAGTGAGATGACATTGTAAATAACCATTTCATACAAAATTAAAAGTAAATATCTGTCGCTAAAAGATCTCAACTGTTGTAGAGCGACAGTAAACAAACATACCGTCAAGGTGGTCTAATTGATCCTCGAATCCAGACTGGTCTTCATTCGAGTGTTGCATGTCAATGGCATCCTTCATGTGGTTGTTCGCCCCTTTAGGGTCAAGGTCGAGGGCCCACGAAAAGTTCATCATAGCAAGATGATTTTCACCCAAAACTTTGTAAGTCTGAAATGACATAATAATAATAATGGCTGACAGTTTGCTTGACATTGGTCTGGTTCTGTGCTCTGCAATCTCAGCTAGCAAAATCCGTTATTTTGCTGTAAAAAAGACGCATTTTGCTAGCTGGGATATCTTAAACAAATCATTGTCTGACCTTAGCTCACTGAAGTAAGTTGTATCTAACTAGCGAAACGTTGGAATCAATGCAGATTATCACTTACGACACCTTGCGATGGTTTACCTCATTTCCAGCCAAAAGGAGGTTTCGTGGTTTTGAAACTTTCCTGATTATTCATGAAAAGTTCCTTGAAAGTACACACATAGAATGGACGACCATTACCTTTCCCATGAGAAAATACACCAGGCTTTCCTTTGGCACTATTTGCTTCAGCTGCAACAATTCTTCAAGTGCTTCGTTGTGACGCTCCGTAGCAAACAATATGCTTGCCCTGTGGAACTTGCACAGAGGATTATGAGGTTCCAATGCAAGAGCGCTTCCAAGCGTAGCCAAAGCTGCAGACGACCTTTTTTGAGCATGCTGAACAATACCTGGAAAAACAAAAGAAAGACATTGCAATAAATTCAGCCGAGCGGAACGATCCTACGCCAATCACGTGATGTTCGACTGTTGCAGCTGAAAACGATTGAACACTTATTAGAGTACTACGGTATGGTAATTAATGGAACAGTACCGGTGTATAAAGATTGGGTCAAAATTGCAGTAAAAAAACTCTTGAAACAAGATAAGACTACTGTTAAAAACAAACGATTTTTGCACAAAATTCACTGACAGAAAAGTCATGCAGTCAACGTGAAATATCTTGTTGGCAAAAGGCATCGCGGCTGTCAGCCGCCATGAATATACAGTACCAAGTTCCTGTTACAATGACAGATTACATCAGATTTTAGTAGTGATGCAGATTGCATTTTCCAACTATAATTCTTCCTCTGTTTGAGACGCGTCGCACCAGTATAATAACTTAATCAGGGATATCTAAAGAAGGGGATACGAAGGCTTTTATTGCGTCTGACAATAGAAGGGCTTTTGTTTATCGTAAATAATCTGTGTTTATCGTAAAATGACAATTGGCACCGATAGTAGTTTAATAAATCTTGTTATAATAACTTGCATTGCGCTATTAGCATCAGGCCTGGATATTCACAGCATGCTCACGGTTGCTTGTTAATTCAACTACCCATATACTTGCTTTACATCTCGCCTACTGCAAAGGCTTTATTAAAAAAAGCAGCTTACTGGTAACTTTTCAACTGTCTTTGTAAACAAGTATTGTTTAAATATGCTCTACGTAACATTTGCTAACTGTTTTCTGTAGCTCATTGTACCAGCTGCACTACAAAACTTTCTACGATTTTAAAAAGAACCACATGTTTAACGCTCTACAAACTACCGCCCTGGTAGTGTCATGAGAATAAGGCAATCGCTGCGAGCCTTCATATCCCCTTCTCTAGATATCCCTGAACTTAATGAATAATAATAATTGTTTCAAATAGGGCGACGTCATAAAGGGGATGTAGTTGAAGCCCCCTTCGTCTGCGCCGCTAAAATTAATGGAGTTGTGATCCCAACATCACCTAAGTGACAGAGAAGTACAGAGCTGCGAGGATTGATGGATAGAGCTCTCCTGTAGTGGATTTCGGCCAGAGGAAAGTTTTCTTGCTTGTAGTAAATTGATCCAATACCGTACCTTGAATGAAAACCGTTTTTTAGTTTGTATTATAAGTATTGAGTCGGGAGTCAAATTTATTTGTCTACGTACTGGACCTACTGGTAAACAGCATCTATCAATCCTTGGTTTATCACAAAACAAATGTAATACTAAGCAATAAGCATATACAACAAAAGCGCACATACTGTTTGAATTTTGTTTTGATAGTCATCATCGGATAGTGAGACAACAAAATTGATAGTCAGTTGCCCTACTAGTCAGTTGCCACCCTGAAATACGGATTGCTACAGGCTGCTATGGGGAAGAGCTTATTGGCCGAATGGTGAGAACGTCTAATTGCTTTTATTTCTGACCATTACAGCGCAAACAATACACGTCAACATAACAAAGGTCTAGAAAAAGGTAGAAGCGACAAAACGCTAACGTTGTAAGGTGCTTGAGACTGAAATAAGTACGGTAATTAAGTTAAAAGAAAACTGGCACGGTCGCAACACCTTCAGAAAATTTCAGGACAAAAAGGAAAAAAAAATGCAAACAAAAATCGGTTAGACACAGCTTTGAGTACGTGGCTGTGTCTTGGCAAAGGGCACCTAACGACGCATGGTATGCCAAAATAAGAGTAGCAGTTGATTCAAAGACTAATTGTTCCTTCCCTGCTTCCTATTGTGTTGTATCTGTCGTCGTAGCATACTGTAAGTTGTCGCAGTGGCGCACAATAAAAGATTAATATTATTATTATTTTTCAAGAAACAGCTTCGCACATGTTAATGTTAAAGTTTATGGCCCCAATTACCGCGGTTTTAAGTTATGTTATGGTCAAGGTCACAAGACAGAAAAACTGAAAAATTTATCAATCACATATAAAACAAAAACATAAAAAGTCCAAAAAAAATCTATAGTAACGTCATATGATGTTGTTATCTCTGCTGTATACAAGCTAACTTACCAAGCGTTGTAATGCCTGGAATCACAGTGGATCGCCTTCCTAAAGCAAGCGGTGGCACGTTCATTGTCATCGACATAAGCGTATTCGTGGCCAAGCAAGGTATGAGCATAAGCATACTTCGGAGCGAGCTGGGCGGCTCGGGTGAAGAACTTAACAGCACTGTCGTTGTCCCGGCGCAGTGAGAAGCAGTTTCCCACAGCGCACCAGGTCTGGGGATGTCAAGAGAATAGTTTGCGTTTTTAGTTTTCAAGCAACGTCAACAAATTGGTTTATTGAAAAAAAAAATGTAGACAAATAAAGTGTTGTGAAATTCTGGCTACTAGAATTGGAAAAGCTTGAAAGTTGCAGGCGACCCTCATTATTATATCCTGTATGCAAACGGATAAAACACAATAAATACGGAGCATGCTACAGCAGGGTTTCTAAAAATTTTCTATTGTTAACCCCATTTCAGAAAATAACTTTTTATGTACATCTGTAAACTGGCATCCAGGCCGGATAGCGACTGTCAAAACAGCGACTGTCATAATGGCGACTTCATAATAGCGACGTAATGAAGTGAGCGACGTTCCAAACAGCGATTGTATAAATGCCGACTGCATTAAAACAGCGACTGTTATGATAGCGACTTAACACTTTAAGTGCCATAAAAATGCCCCATCTGGCACCTATGTGGCATATTTTTGAATTTTATTTATTGTAGGCGCCAAATTTGAACACAACTAGTTTTCAATTTAGCTATAGCGAGAAGTTTTTGGATTTATATCATGCCAGTCAGCAGGTTTTGACTTGGAGGCCAATGCGGGACTGCCACGAACCAACAACCAGCTAGAGAGTTGGCACAATGCGTTTCAGGGATCAACGGAAACTCATTATCCATCCATCTTTCGATTCATCGAAGCTTTAAGACGGGAGGAAGCCCTTCAACGGGCAAACCGAACCCAGCTACTACAAGGCAGAGACCTGACTCAGCGAATGAAAAGATACGTGACAATGAACACACGAATCACTGTTGTACAGCAAAATCGAGGCCAGTATGATCTGCGGCAGTTCCTTCGAGCCCTTGCTCACAATTTAGAAATAAACGTGGCTCGATTTTTATTGCAAGACTTTTGGTTGTTTTAAAGTCCCTTTTGGTTTCAATCTTTTTCTAGACCCTGAATTTTATTGCAAGGCTTGACGACTTTCTGTTGTTTGGCTTGACTAGCCTATTTCTTTTTAAATCATGTGACTTCTATGGATAGTCCAAATAAAATGTTGTTTTAAAGTCCCTTTTGGTTTCAATCTTTCACTACGCAGTGTTTGCCTATTTGTGCGTGCATACGTGTGTAGAGAGGTGTGGGGGATGGAAGGTATGTATGGAGGGGGTGAAAGAGTGCGTGTGCGCGTAAGCCTTGGATTTAATAAAAGAAGTGAGGTCGCTGTTGTGGCAGTCGCTGTTTTTGATGAATCGCTGTCGTGTAGTCGCTCTATTGACAGTCGCTGTTTTAAATGAATCGCTGTCGTGTGGTCGCTCTATTGACAGTCGCTGTTCTGACAGTCGCTATTTGGAACCCGAGCCCTGTAAACTACCCCTTGGAGGGCGATTTACAGTGCAGACTACCCAGTGAAGGCCACTTTTGATGTGTTGGCGACCGGTTTGGGGTCGCGACCCATAATTTGAGAAGCCCTATGCAACAGTACATTATACAGATGAAATGTGAGAGGTAGTAATTCTGCCGAAACTGAACCTTATGTTTATTTCAAGCTTCCTTATAATGAACGTGGTGAAGTGATTGATCTTCAGCAAACCAAGATGAAGACACTTTGTTATGATACTACCACCGCGCTGCTGGAACAGTTTTTTTCCCACAGATGTCAAATTTGAAAGGCGACAGCTGGGAATGCTTTGACATTTTCGAAGCGAAACTTGTTCGAAACTGTGCGTCACCAACGATGGATTCGTTGCTGTATCAAATATTAAACTCACAAAGCGGAATTTTTAATTGAATTCCTGTCATTAGCTTTATACATTTTCACCAGTGCCTTGCCCAAGAACGCGTCTTAAACTAAATGCACATTTGTCACAAAGCAAAACCTAGTAAGAACACCCAACCGTTTGTTGATTGAATCTTTACCCACGGACCAAGAAAGCTTTTTTGAGAGCTGAATTATTCCATTCACTACGGGTTGGTGAATGGAGAGCAGTCCTTAACGTGCGTTGTGCACACCACGAGAGTCCAACCAGCATCGCTTGATCTTGAAGCTTCTTCATTCACTAAGTCACGCGCTAACCAGCTGAGTTATCGGGGCGGATAAAGTTCATTCTTGATGTTGTTATTCTTAAAACACTAAAACCGATCATATGAACACATGTTAACCTGCATTATCTTGTCACAGCAGTGTGATGTCACCCTGCAGGTTATGATCTATTTTAACAACTTAGAACAACAACACACCTCCGGTGATAAGTAGTCCAATTTAATGAGGTCATGAGCTAAAGCCGACAGAGACACGTTGTCCTGTAGGTGCCACAATGTGGTGCTGTATAGAGCCAGGCCAGGAAGGTGGTGGGGGTGGATGTTGCGCAATTCCTCAAACACCTTTGCAGCCTGGAAAGGAAAAGCTTATTAAAGGAATATGAACGCAGTGAAACCTACACATCAACAAGCAATGAGGGCAATATACGACTGAGACATTGAACCAGACGTTAAACCAACGTAAAAACGGCTGATTTTCCGTCTGGGAAGCAGACTTACATTTTTGTAGTCTGCCATCTCAAAGTAGCTCCTGGCTAATAAAGACAGAGACCAGCAGGTGCCGCGTTGATGGGGTGGAAGAGCGTCTATAGAAGCCACCGCCTTCTTGCAGTCGTACTGACTTAGCATCAACACCGCGTGACCCATTGTTTGGTAAAGTTTCATCAATCCGCCTGAAAGGAAATTCATAATGACCTGCAACTTTCGCATTTAAGTCTTTCACTATGAAAGTAGATTCATTCTTTTTGGTGTATGAAACATCGTTTATATCAGTTTTCCAAACTTTTTTTCAATAGCGCCCCTCTGGACAACAAACAGAGTATCAAAAGCAGCTCCTTTGACAAAAAATGTAAAACCAAAGTTATTCTCCATTCATCACAACTTAAAGTCCAACTCTAATGAGACGGATGAGGCAGGTGTAATGTCATCAGGCTCTTGATATCGGGATTTCAGTTTGGATAGGAACAATCGTAAGTCTCCCCGTCGGTCTAACTACATCAAGACGATTTTTTTGTCACCTAGAAGCGTGGTCACGGCACTGAAAGAACGCTCTACTAAGTATGAGCTGCGCTGACCAAACATCACAAGACCAGGCTTCTTGAAAGCAAAATGGAGAGAAAGGAATATTCTTTGGTGAATGCACCTGACTTGGAACAATGGTTTATTATTATTTTATCACAAAAGCATTTTAACCGCAAGAGAGGAATTGGAGACATTTTATTGGGAACATAATGAGAGCACACTACTTACTGAGCTGAGAGGCAGCGATGGCTCTCACTTTGTCACTGGAACAATCAACTTTTGAAATCTCGTCAGACAGATTGCGAACTGGCATGTCGGAGTTTGCTGTGAAAAAACTCAAATATTAAATTCTGTTTCAGATTGCACGAGTCAAGCAAGTTAACGGAGAAAACACTTCTATCCAGAGCGCAATAAATTTACCGGAGAAAAGGCGGCGAACCTAACTCGCCGTCCTACTCTCGTCAATGCCAAAGGCTTTGCGGAATCTCTTCCCCGTCGCTCGATTACACGACGTTATCGCGACATAACGAACCGACGTTGATATCGGTCTGCAGCTCTCACCTTGTTTGGTCCGACCACGAGTATGCTTCTTTGTGACGCCATCTTTCGGTTGAAGAGCTTTACTTTTCGACACCTTCTTGGCATTTTCCTGCCAACGTTAGTCAAATGGAATGGATTGAATAATATTAGCAAATTGGTTTATCATTATTAATCATTTGTATACGGCACAACAAAATTTATTTTGCTCCCAAACTTATACGTTTCTGTGCGACAAATTAAAAAAAGTTATTCTTGTTCTTCAGCCCTTGTCCAGTTTTCTGTCAGTAAACTGATACTCGGATTAGAAAATGATTTAAGAGTGATGATAATAGAGCTTGACACCCAAAGTGAATGGAACTTTCAGGAGGCTCTTTCATCCCAAACTACTTTTGTAAGCTGAATGTAAAAAGGAATCTATTTGCTTATTTTTAAAGAACTATTGATGCCATAGAGTTTGAACGTTTACGTCATGGAAAGAAGCACAGAAACCAGATTGATTTTACATCCACCTTGACGGAATTTCCCGAGTTCAAAAATCTAGTGCTTCTTCTAGTGGCTGGTACCGGGCTCGTGGATTCGATTCTCGGGCTGCTCGCTTCCCGGCGATTGTTCTCAGAGGAGAAGAGCAACTTCCCGGTGGCCGTGGATGCGTCTCCGGCTTTACGGGATTGCCTTGTGACCATCTGGAAAACATAGGATATGAACAACCCGGGTATAAAATTTATCATCCAATTATAGTGATATCCTACATAGAGCTTAAAAGCATATTATAGCTTTCAATACAAAGGTGAGGTTATATATTCTGTGATTTTTTATAAAACGGAAGATAAAGTGTGATTCTCATACGAGGTAACGACTTTGCAAGAAACTGATGCCAAACGAATAAATCTCCGCCATCATTACGCAGTTTTCCGGAACTAAAGAAGTCATGAGATAGTGATTTTAAATTGAAAGGCTGCCTATGGGGGCAGTAATTTTTAGATTGAGAAAAAACAACAAAAACAAGATCTTTTAAAATTTATTACTTGGACTATGTTGTTTTCACACAAAGATTTTAGACGATTAGTTTGAGAAACTATGAGAAGTTAGCCACTTTTCACGAGAATACCTACTTTCTTTACAGGCGGGTTCATTTCGTGAGGAGGTGGAGCCATATCTGTTGGTGTTGTATTCTCAACACTGCGTTGCCACACCGGGCTTGGAGTCTCGTACATAGGCATGACTCCAAAGCTGCAAAATAACCCACGGGCATCAATGGAGTTTGTGGATGCTTCAACTGAACAATCTCCTTGCAATAACCAATTGACGTGGGTTCGATACTCGATAGGTCACACCGAAAGACCTTAAAATACGCCAGACCATTTCGATGTTGCAAGTGTCTGCAATGGCACCGAAAAATGACACAAATCACTTGAAGATAGAGAGCTATACGGTAGAGAAATAGAGAGCTATACAAAATACAACACGTTTTGTCTGATGATCAGGGCCCGATTAACCATGAGGCACACGAGGCACAGGCCTCAGGCCCCCTGGATTTGGGGGCCCCCAATTTTTTTTTACCTTAGTACCGTAGGCGTCAATACTTTTATAGGTTTCAAGCAGTGCCGTGTCAAGGGGGCCCAGACCTCGGGCCCACCATCTCAGGGGCCACAAATAATACATTTTTGCGTTTCAGTAAAGTGTTTTTGAGTTGCTAAAGTTCACTGCAGGTACTTGTCCATTAAGAAGATGATTTAGGCCCTTATTATACTAAAACATCTCAAATTTGGGCCCTATTATACAAATTTGGGCCCCTAACTACACTGACACATCTCTAAAAACAAAGTTAAAATGCGATAACATCAGTAACATGATCTGCAGAAATGTATTTAACATATAACAGGTTTGATGCAATTGAATATATGAATTCAAAAAGGGCCCAATTGCCACAAAGTGTTTTTGGCACAACTGTTTTAATTATTTTGGTCATTTACTTTTGTCGTGAAACTTCGATAATGATTATATGCTTAAACATACTGGTAAGAAGCATCATACCTAAAAAGTTCACTCAGTGAGGATTCTGTGGAGAAACTATAAAGAAATTGAAGTGCAATTGCTTTAGTTGGGCCCATTTTAAAATCAATGGAAAAATTGATAGGGTATTTTTTATGTGTGTACCGGTATGTTTGAAATATTTGGCTGTTTTTTTAAAGTATTATTTAGAAGACATTGAAAGAAATCGGAAAGCACAAAAAGTAAAAAAAACAAACTGGAGGGCCCTTTTTGAATTCATATAATCAATTTCTTTTCATTGAAAGAAATCGGCAAGCACAAAAAGTAAAAAAAAATGGGGTTGGGCCCTTTGTGAATTCACATATTCAATTTATTTTCACCAATAAAAGTGTTTTGTTTTAAAAAATTGTTAGGTGTAAGCAAAATAGCATTTCAGATAGTTTAATTATCATTTCATTTTAACATTTACAATACCGTAATTATAAATATCCTTGACTAGTGATGTTGCGAGCAGGAAAAACCTGTCCTGTACTTTTAGCAGAAACGTTCTTCTGTATTTAATTTTTCTGAATATATGCACATGAAATTGCTCTTATCTTCAAATACCTTATAAGCCTGGCATATCACATGTTGTACGGTACAAAACAAAAATCATTCTTAACACAAGGAAGCTGTTTATTCTTGCCACTAACCTAGGCTACCATACCCTAAAAACTTTAATTAGACTTGAATGCCTACATAAATTTATGAAAGCTTTGCCTTGGAATGAAATAATGTTGAATAAAAATAATTGAACACCTGATCCACAAAACGCTTTACACTGCTTTTGTTTACAATTACTGTAGGCTACAATGTTTTTACCTTGGTTGACAGAACAAGTAATGTTGCCAGATAAAAAATAAAAATGGGGAAAAACAATTGTTACCAGATGACTAAATCTGAATGGAAATTAATAATTTCTACAGTTTTGGTTTTGTCCTCAGATTTTATCTGCGCGGAACCGGCGGCAAAGTTCAAACAGTCAAAATTTTGTACGATGGTATTACCGCGTCGTGACCGATAGCCTATGTTTGATATGTTCCATTGCCAGTATTTTTTTTATTAGAAATTGTTAACACTTTTGGCTTTCATTCCGAGCAAAGGTGTAGCTAAGAAATGATAAACCTGTGTTTGCGGTTACTTACACTTGTGTTGTTTTCTAAACTGGTGGGAAAGTCTATTGAAATGAACCACATTTCCATGTCGGTGCAGTGAAAATATACACAATATTATAGGTCTGCTTGACGGTAGAGAGCCCAAAATTATTCTGGCCCCGGGGCCCACAAAGGGTTTAACACAGCACTGGTTTCAAGGATCCATTAATAAACTCTGCTAGTTCAAATTCAAATGTAGCCTATATTTTGCTAGTGTTTCCAGTATGAAATTGAAATGAGCTCAATTTCCAATCTGTTAGAGAGATTCTTCATCCAATAATTTTTGTAACAAGTACAAGAGTGTTCATACTGTTAGAAAGTTGTAGTTAAATTGGCTAAATTAATATTTATGAAGTTATAGTTTTGCTTGAACTATTTGTTAGCCCATATTTCATTATTCGCAGAGACTACATGGTATTGCATTGAAAGCGATTGCCAACAGGGGCCCCTAAACTTAGCTGTGCCTCGGGCCCCCATGAGCCTTAATCAGGCCCTGCTGATGATATGCTTTGGGCACAGAAAAACAAATTTTTGATAAATTCTATTCAAGACTTCATACTCATTGATTTATTCGATACGTGATTTATCGTTGAATATTTGAAATATTAAATTTCTCAGAAACTTGCTACAGCACTGAACTCGGAGATAAAAGATTTATGAAGGAAGCACATACCTTGGAGTTAGTGGACTCAAACCGCTCAGCCGGCCGACGGTTTCAGCTATCCTCATCTGTGTCCTTGTCAGTCTCTTCTCGCTCGTTTGAGCCCCAGTGTAGGAGCCGACAAAGCTATCCCATTCGCTGGCCTCCGACGGTGTGGACTGCAACAAAGCATCATGGCAAAGTGTAGCAGGCATGCAAAATATATTTGTAGTCAAACATTGCACCATGGATGGCCAATGGGCCATCAAGAACAAACATTCAAAATGTGAATGTAGAAAAAGTACAAGCGCTGAGCGATCAGCGCGTCTTCGGAAAGGCGGTCAGAAATACTGAGTTCGATCCTCAGTTAACTGTCAAGCCTTGTATAGGCTATTAAACAAGTGAAAACAACAAGATAAGCAACCTCTCAAGCACACGTTGCTCCACACAAAGCAAAAATTAACTGACTTTAAAACTATTTTTATGTTTATTTCACAAGTGTAGATACAGTTTTAGCCTGACGCTGCGGGTTCGCTGTGGTGGTAGTAGGGTTTGTCATGTACAATGACTAAGAAAATGCCTAAAAAGACTTTATTAACTGTAGGTAAAGACCAACTGTTTCGATCTTAGGCACCTCTTTAGTTCGGTGAAAAAAGTTGATTTCGATAGTTTCAGTTTTTCGGATTGATTTTGCTTTAATTATTCGTTCTTTGGATTGGGTAGTTGTTCGATGACGTAAGCAATTAAAATATCAAACGAGACGAGTTTCATTGTTGAAATTCAAACTCCAGCAACAAGTAGTTTTTTCGCCAACAGAAAGGTTGGATTTTTCGAAAAATTTGGTTAAAAAATGCTTGGATTATTTCAAAAAAATGTATAATAGATTGCGTTTCGCTTTTAGCTTAGCTACATGATCGTTGTTCATCTCACAAGTGAAGATACAAACGACTGTTTTAGCCTGATGCTGCGGGTCCGCTGTGCTAGTAACGGTTTGTCACTCGGTTTCGAAAACCAGTTCTTCCTTAGTCATGTGCAATGACTAAGTCATTTGTCTGTGTTCCGAAAGCTGGTGACAAACCGCAACCACCACAGCGAACATGCAACATCAGGTTAAAACGGGTCGTTTGTATCTACATTTGTACAATAAAAATGTCCACTTACTCTTAGAAAATCGCTGTCGTTGTGGGCTGGAGTTTTCCGTTCGCATACGCCCCTGTTTTCTACAAAGTAAAAACCACAAATCAATTCCAATGAGAAGGCCAAGCTATATAGAAAAAAATTAACTTGATGGGCACAACATGCATATCTTAAAAGCCATCTTTGCGGTATCCACAACTTGTTCTGCACTGTGGTGTTATATGTGCAGTCGGAAGGTTTCTGAAGTCGGAATGGCCCGTTTCGGCGAGTCCGATTCGGCGAGTCCGATTCGACCAGTCCGATTCGGCGAGTTCCCTATTCGGCGAGAGCCTTTTTCGGCGAGTGCCCTATTCGGCGAGTTTTTGAAATTTTTAAAATGAAATTATCGGGTACCGTAGCCTAATTACAATTGCCGTTTTTACATCGTTTTAACATCGCTAAACGTTGAAATCGTGCAGAAAGGAATAAAAATAAAATGTTTGAACTATTAAATTAAAATTCGTCATGTCAGTTCAGTTATTTTTATTTTTGACCATCATATCAAAAACAATACACGTCAACATAGCAAAGGTCGAGAAAAAGGTAGAAGCGACAAAACGCGAAGTTAAAACGTGCTTGTGACCGAAGTAAGTTATTGAGTTGAAAGAAATTTGGCACGGTCGCAACACCTTCAGAAAAATTTAAGATATGAAGGGAAAATAAAACAAAGACAATGTTACAAAAAAAATCATGTTTATGTCTATAAGTTAGTACTTTTGAATAGTTAAAATGATTAGTTTGGATCAACAAATGTGTGACCTACAGCTTAGATTGAAAGGAAATTATCGGGTACCGTAGCCTAGTTATCCCGACCAGCAAAAATTTGTTCCAAGAACCCAGTTAGCCTAACAGTTCATTTTTACATTGTAGTAACAGAATAAAAAGGCTAACCAAATGTGTGGCCTATCGTTTTAACGTCGCTAAACGTTGAAATCGTGTAGAAAAGAGAACTTTGCTGACTAGGATACGTTGAAACTGAAAAACATTCACAGAAGCCCTACGATACGTTGCGTTTTTAAGATAATGTATTCAGACGTTGAATCAATGTACAAATGAAATGTTATGCTAAATGGGTTCTTGGAACAATTCGAAAGGCTTCTGTGAATGTTTCTCAGCTTCAACGTATGGGTCATTTCATTATAATTTTAAGAGAGAAAATACAGGGTCCTCAAAAATTTCTCTTTTTTATATATGCTAATCAGTGTGAAAAATGATGAACAATAAAAAAAAAATTTTGAAATTTGTTGAGTGGTTTTCGAGATATAGTCGTTGGAAGTTTTCACCACTAGGTGGCGATTTTATGACCGAGCGAGGTGGTCCAGCAAGTCTTTTTGTTAATATATGATATGTTAGTGACATTTTGAAGTGTAAATATATGTATCTCCCTATTTTTGGGGTCAAGGAATCCAATTCCGAGGTCTAAAATGCATTTAGATCAACCTAAGTGGGTCTAAATAGCATTTCAAAATCAATTTCCAGACTTTGCATATGCCAAACTTCTGGAGCCCTTTTTGGCATGTTTGGAAAAGTTTGGGAATTTATTTTTTTTTTAATCATGATCTATTAATCCTATTCTATTAGGAAATACATGATTTATAATTTAGTATTGACCATAGAGAAAGTTAAGAGTCTTACAAGTAATCTTGTAAATTTCATGCAAAATTTATACAAGTATCATACTGTATAATTAACAGATGGATTACTTTTTAACATTGTTAAGAAATAATTTTTTTTTATTAACTCATCAAATTTATAGGCTATTGCATGAATAATGTACCTGATGCCTTATTCAATATTTAATCATTAATTAAATTATTGTGACAGTATATATTCACTATTTAATGCCTTATATGCCTTATGTATGCACTATATGCCTTATTCACTATTTAATCATTAATTAAATTATTGTGATAATACCAAGGTTTTGTGTAAATAGCGGTCATCAAATACTAACCGAAAATACAAATAATGTCTTATTTTCATTTCTGCTATCTTAAAAAGCACACAGCTGAATATGAAATGTTAAAACATTTTACTATTGTCATAATGAGTTTCATACCTGTAGCTGTAAGCCACTGTAAATCAATGATCTTGAAATAAATAACTAATACAAGGTCCCGGTTCAAGCAGACAAATGAAGAAATTGTTATTATTTTGACAAGGTGCAAATTAATCAAAATTAGCAACAATGTTACTCCGGTCACTGTCACTGATTCGAAAGGTACGTCCTGTTGAAGTTGCTGCAAATGGTATTGAAATTATGCAGATAATTTCTGTAAATGGAACCCAACATTGGTCTTTATCAGTCGGCCATTTGAAATCTAAACTTGGTCCAGGTGGATGCATGAACATAACGTGTGCATCCATTTCTTCTTGATTAATTTCGTCAACAAGACCTATCCACCATTGACCATCAAACTTACAAGCAACATAATCATTGACATTTGTATCCAATATATTAATAACATTTGGTACAGCATTAAATGTGTGCACTCCAGCAAAATGTTCATCCTCACTCACAATACAGCTTTCACCGTTTCATCATCAATTCCAAACCTTGTTTTGCGTGTTGGATGTCCCAGTATGCCATGCTCTTTTCGTAATAAATTTGCTTCTCTGATTAGATATTCAGAAACTTTAAAATAAATTGCAGCTTCAGAAATTGTCCAGTTTTCCGGTATTAATGTGAGAATGTGTTTTTGCTCATTGTAAGATTTGGTGGCTTGTAATTTATCTCTTATCAGTTCATTTAATCTATCATGTGCAGCAGCCTTTTTCTTCAACAGGGCAAGTTCTTTCATGTTAATGACACTATCTTCCTCCATTGAAATCTCTTCTACCTCAAGCAATCCACTGTACAAATCCCCTAGCTTCTTCTTAACTGTGTTTATTTTTTCTATCCCTTGATCTGTTCTACGGCGTTTTGAGAGACCATGTGAGCTATGCATTGGTGATAAGTCAAGTGCATCCAACGTATTGTTAACCTTAGCCTTACTGACTATCTTTTTCAATTCACTGGAGTATTCAGCATCCACTGAATCGTCTGAGGTTATGCTCTTGTCATCATCTGATGAAGCTACACGTGGTATTTCCAGTGCTGAAATGGTCTTGTAACAAGACGCACACATTCTCCATCCTGGTATGACAAATAAGTTTTTCTGTTCCATTTTTTCAGCAATTTTTATTGATATTTTGTGGGTTCCTTTTGCTTTGTTTTTGTGTGCATTAAGTATATTACAACATTTAGAAAACTTTCTTTCGAAGACAATTCCAAGAAATAATTTTTCATGATGGAGACAAATTGTTGATAGGTCTGACTCTTTGTGAGTGTATCTGAGTTCAGATCTCCACAAAATTAATTTTTTGTCACTATCCCCATACTCGGCAAATGCTTTTAATTCCATTTTCCTCACATAGCTCATTTTGTGACAATTTTCATCGTCCAATATAACTCCAAGACTGCAGGGTTCCATCTTCCTCAAACTGACGTTTGCAACACAATTTAATACAGAATAACAGAATATATATTATATATAAATTAATTCATGTATCATGTAAGACTTAAATTCTAGAAAAATACAATATTATATATACTGTCACAATAATTTAATTAATGATTAAATAGTGAATAAGGCATCAGGTACATTATTCATGCAATAGCCTATAAATTTGATAAGTTAATAAAAAAAAAATTATTTCTTAACAATGTTAAAAAGTAATCCATCTGTTAATTATATGATACTTGTATAAATTTTGCATGAAATTTACAAGATTACTTGTAAGACTCTTAACTTTCTCTATGGTCAATACTAAATTATAAATCATGTATTTCCAAATAGAATAGGATTAATAGATCATGATTAAAAAAAAAAAAAATTCCCAAACTTTTTCAAACATGCCAAAAAGGGCTCCAGAAGTTCGGCATATGCAAAGTCTGGAAATTGATTTTGAAATGCTATTTAGACCCACTTGGGTTGATCTAAATGCATTTTAGACCTCAGAATTGGATTCCTTGACCCCAAAAATAGGGGGATACATATATTTACACTTTAAAATGTCACTAACATATCATATATTAACAAAAAGACTTGCTGGACCACCTCACTCGGTCATAAAATCGCCACCTAGTGGTGAAAACTTCCAACGACTATATCTCGAAAACCACTCAACAAATTTCAAAAATTTTTTTTTTATTGTTCATCATTTTTTGCACTGATTAACATATAAAAAAATAATGAATATTAAAGAACCCTGTGGAAAAAATCATGAATTCTCTTAAAATTATAATGAAATGACCCGTATCCTAGTCAGCAAAGTTCTCTTTTCTACACGATTTCAACATTTAGCGACGTTAAAACGATGTAAAAACGGCAATTTTTGCTGGTCGGGATAACTGGGCTACGGCATCCGATAATTTCCTTTAACAAATTTCAAAAACTCGCCGAATAGGGCACTCGCCGAAAAAGGCTCTCGCCGAATAGGGAACTCGCCGAATCGGACTAGTCGAATCGGACTCGCCGAATCGGACTCGCCGAATAGTAGCAGACCCTCTGAAGTCGCCTGGAGATCCAAGCTAGTAAATCATCCCATGTTAACATTGATTCAGCTTCTGCAGACGTTGAATCTGATGCTAGTGATTCGTGACGTCTTGAGTTTATTCGTTTTACTACAATTGAAGTAGTAAAAAAATCTCATTTTTGGTCGGTTGAGAAGTGGGAGCATTTGATTGACATTACGTAGGTTGATAGTTTTTTTTGAATGATAGACCTTGGTTTGAGACTCGTCCCTGTCTTGAAAAAACACTGTTAGCAACTTAATTAACTTGCCAACATGAAAATTACTCTCCTTGTCTTCCATGCACTTAATCTAAATCTTTAATAACCGAATACAAGTCGGGATACACACACAAAATCATCATTTCAACAAATTATGGAAGATTTCCTTGCTTTGCTAATGTTGTTTAATAACACAATATCCGCCGAGTCCTTGAGAATCAGCATACCTTCAGCGCTACGAAACGGTTGCACAATGAGTGGAGCTGAAGACCGTGGAGTTACTTTTGACATGACTTGGAAGTCTGGATTCTAAACATGGAATGTCGCATCAAATTGAAATAATTATTACCCAGTAGGTTTCATATTAAAAATTCTGCAACACATGTGCTACCAAACTACTTCTCATTAATATACACACCACATGCAAACGCTTCAAAGTAAAACAGTAAAGACTCAAAAAACAAGAAAATTTTTAACACTTGCACTAATTCAAAGTGTCAAATAATCCCAAACTACTTTTTAGTTAATTTTACTTATTTGCGTCCAACCCTTGCAGTACGGGGAACAAGAGATGTTAAATCGTATAGAATAACAGGAGAAATTTTAATTTCAACTTTTTAAGCCGGTCGCAAGTTATATCTTGTTTCTATGAGAACTAGTAAAATCTAAGCTACTCCCGTTACCTGGGGTGTTGTACTCGGAGGTGTTTCAATGTTTTCCACGTTGGACCCAACCTGGCTTGGGGCTAACACTTTAACGATATTTCCCTTTTTCTTTCGTACTTGACTTGGATTAGGTTGAGGTGTTTGAGGCGCGGAAGCTGAGCCGAATAACAATGAATGTGTTTTTTTTATATATAGCACTGTATCCATCGCAGATGTGCGTTACTCTACACCGGTTTACAAAGCAGATAGTGTCAATGCAGCGGTGCAGCTAAGATCCTGAATCTATTCCTCTTTTCCAGAGGCGCAGCCAAGATCCTGAATCTATTCCTCTTTTGCTAAGTGGCAAGCAGAAACAAACTTTTATTTCGATTTGAACAAAATAAGTGCTGCTCCAAACGCAAAGAAATAATACTCCAAAACTTTTAATTCATTGTGCTGTGTTTCAAATGTCGAATAATTTCCCGAATCAAAAGCTTAACTTTGGTGTTTTGGACTCAGAAGCTAATTTTAAGTTAAAAAAAAAAACATCCATTCACTAGATTACTGTATATAAAAAGGAAATCGTCAGCACAATTCACTAAACATAAACAAACAAAACATTATTATATAGGTATAAAAAGGAAATCGTCAGCAAAATTTCTTTGATTTTTCTACAAAGCACATCTTTAACATCAACATTATACATGACAATGTTATTCAATATTCATACCTAGATTTGAAGGCCCATGGGCTGATTTGTAATCGACCAAATTATGCAATGACGAGACGTTAAACATTTCATTAGGACTTGGCTTCACTCCTGCAATTAAGAAATAATACATTTTATATCACAAAGTATATATAGAAAAGTGTTATGATTCATCACAAGTTTGTAGCATCTATTCTAAGGCCTTTAAGTCACTGAAATTAAATACCATACACTTTGTCCGGCCTAGAACAATTTCGTATTACGGCAGCCTATTTTAATAACAGTATTGCAGCCATCGTTCTTGTAAAGACATAATAATCAAACAAATGTACCCAACCTCGAATATAGTATCTTGCTGGGAAAGGCATAAAACTGTGACTAAAAATTAAGTAACGTAGTACGGTAATAAAAATATAATTAATGATAATCCAATTTTAATGTGGCTTGTTTGATTTATAATAAATACGCTTTCTCCAATAGCTTGTACCAAACAAAATAACTGAATAGTCACCTGCGTTGCACATTTTTTCAAACGATGACCACAGGAAAGGATTTAAATTTAAACTCTTGGTGAAACATTTTTCAGCCCATTCTGTCCGCTCTGTTTGCTGGTAAATCCTGCCAAGCAAACTAAGAGCAAAGCAAGCAGAATCTCCATGCTCAACTTGCACGTTTGTTATTACATTCAAAATGCAGCGAAATTTAATTGAGCTACCAACAAGCGTTTGCTCCGCTTTGGCATAGCTGGAAAACATATATAGTATGGTAAATAATTGTGACTGAAAATAAATCTATATGTTTCATTTGTGCCAAACATTTTTACAAATTTACATCCAAAGTTTAATAGTTAAGTATTTTAAGAAGTGGCTTAAAACCTTGTGAGATAAGTACATTGTACACATAGCCTACCGGTATTTAAATATGCTGCTCTTGTTTTTAAAAAGCATTTATACCTACAAAACACTTTCATGAGTTTAGCTTGTATATATTTAATCTCAAAGCAAGTTTCAGGCCGCATAATTCAGACAATAGCCGACCGTTTCAGACTACAAATGCACACTATACAAAAGCAAGGCTAGAAAACACGGGTCTGCTACTATTCGATGAGTCCGATTCGGTGAGAGCCTTTTTCGGTGAGAGCCCTATTCGGTGATTTTTTTGATTTTTTTTTTGAAAATTATCGGGTACCGTAGCCTAATTAAAACCCCTAACCCCAAAAACCCAAACCCCCAAAAACCCCCAAAACTCCCAAAAAAAACCCAAAAACCCCCAAACCCCAAAACCCCCAACCCCAAAAACCCCCAAAACCGCAAACCCCTAACCCCAAAAACCCCCAACCCTTATAACGGCAATGATAATTAGGCTACGGCGCGCAATTTAAAAAAAAAAACTCACCGAATAGGGCTCTCACCGAAAAAGGCTCTCACCGAATAGGGAACTCACCGAATCGGACTCACCGAATCGGGCCATTCCGAGAAAACAAATCATAACAAACAAGAAAAAAACTTACTCTTCTAACTCCCAACAGGCCTGGGAGTATAATAATTTGCACTGTGGTTGATGAATACCATGCTTTTCCAATAAAACTTGAGTGATTTTCGGCTTTCCCAGTCGATAATATGTAGTCGCAAGAAGAAACAATGCTTCCTCTGTTCCAACTAAAGAAAAACATAAACTGGTATGTAAAAGGCTGACTTTTTACTGGCACTTCTACTGTGGAGAAGGAATCTAGTTTAACATCTACCAAAAACAGTCAAATGTTGTTAATGAGAACTAGTTTATGTCATCAAACAAAATAATGATACTCTAACAATACATATAGTCTAATTATATTCATAGGTTTCACACTGAAACAGAAAAAGAAAATTTTGATTTTCAAAGTTCTAATTAAAAGGGATGGACAGTATAACATAGCAAGCAATACAGTAAAGAGCTCATTAAACTCATTTTAAAGTTAACTTTGAGATTTCCAAAGAGTGTCATCACATTGCATAAAATCTCATCTTGTCATAAGATCTTCTCTCAACTCTTAACAGAAAATTAAGTATGATACAGTAATACTAATATTTCTACATGTTTACACAAACGTTATACTCATTTCATATATTGTTTTAAGTTTGTTCTCTGAAAATTAACCAAGCTAAAGAGTTTTTTAAACATACGGTAATTCAAAACTTTCAATACCTTCAGCATACAACCGTTCTGCTAGAAACAAGGCATCTGCATACGCGTATTGGTTCAAGAAACGCCAAATGATATTCTGAAAAACAACTTGCATATTACAACTATACAACACCGCACATGAATGCACTCTGCAATTATGATGCTTCTGTCAAATCAATACCAGTCAAATTAATCCTTTATTTTTCCAGCATCTAAAAATGGCCTACCAGAGCTTCTTCCCGGCAGTTAAATTCTCACTCCCAGCAGACAAAATGAAACATCCAGTAAAAATTTGTGTTTTCAAAAATCCATTATTTAATATCATGTTTTTGAGATCAGTCAGATAAGAACAACGCAAACAAGGCCCTGAAACATACTTTTAGTTGTATTTAAATGCACTGCTCCCCAAGTAGGTTGAGCTAGTCTTTAAGTTTTTATAGATCAATGCTTAACCTTTTTGCGAAACTTTTATCAGTAATATTTCTTGTCGGCGTGTGAAAGAATTTTCCTTGTTTGTGAAAAAAGGTTGTGAATACGAGTAAAGAGAATGCACAAACCCAAGCGGAGATAAAAGTTAAAAATACAAATGCAAGCGAAAAAAAAAGTTCAAATACCAACTGAATGAAAAACTGTTAGCTTGTGGAAGCCGACAACCAAACAAGGCCTATCGACATCATAGTTTCTAAGGCCGTTTAATGACTTCTCGATGGCCATGGCTGCCGAGAGCTAAGAAGATTGCAATACTTTAAAAATATGCTTGCAGTGCATCCATTGTCCTCATAAGCAGGCCTCGAAATTTGTACTTTTTTCCGGCAGTCAAGCATGTCCTACCGGACTGGCCCTTTCAGCGGACATTTAATATCTCAACCGGACATATTTTTTGCATACGTAGATTTTGCACAAAAGTACACTACAGTATTGTGTAGTCGTGTTTGTAGAAGATTTTCTACAACAGAATAACTCTGCAATGGTTGATGGCTCAATTAACCGACCCTGAAGTAGGCTATACTGGAGCAGATTGCTTGCAAATAAATCAGTGCGTTAATGACAGTCGTGTAATGACGCAATAAACACAATTGAAAACAACAATCCAAATTTCCTCATTACAAAAGCAACTACGATCACTTATTCCGTGGTTTTTGCGTTATAGAATCGTTGTGCCAAGCGATTACTGCCGGCGCGGGGTCATAAATCTCCAGCTCAGGATCGTCCAGACAAATGCGCATTAGTGACTCAATAGTGTTAGCCCTCAATAGTGTTAGTGTTAACTAATTAACACAATAGTGTTAGTCTAACACCCTCCCTTCTTTGCAGAAATTCTATTTCTATCAGTGTCAGCGTGAATAAGGTCGCCACATTCGCCTGAGCACGTGCGGAACCCAGCTGAGACTTGCTTCTCTGTGACGTTTCTTTTTAACAAACGATCAATGTAACGCAATAATCCTCATTGTTAAAATTAGAATACATATCCTGCCGAAAAGTTCAGACAACTTTATTTCAAGGCAACATTGCAAGGCATTGAAATGATGTAAAAATGGCTACTTTTGCTATCAGCTCGTTAACCACGCCACTCTAATGTGATCTTTAAAGCAATTGCCTGTACTATTAATTGTTTCAGCTCCGTATTTGTTCGCATTAAACAAACAATTGTAACAATTCAAATTTAAAATATATTTTTGCTGCATTAGCTCTATTTTTGTCAAGAATTTTGCGGCGGTCATTTATGACCGACCAATGAGTCGGCTTTGGCAGACATTCGAGGTCATTCCGGAGGTCATGTCCGCCATGACCCCCGGAATTTCGAGGCCTGCTCATAAGCATTGTCTTCTCACTGAGTTATAGAAATTAACTGTTATCTTGTTGTGTTGCACTTTGTAAATATAAACCTATACATTTGATGCAAATAAAAAAATATAATAAAAGAATACACAAGTCACTACTACAATTGCTTTATCAACACAATTTTCAAAACAGTGTTGACATAAAAGTGAGGAAACTGGTGTACAAGTCTCTGACCTGGTCATAAATGCCATAACATGAATATATGTCAAAGATTGGAGTCAACTAAGTCATACAGGGGTGAAGAATGCCACCTGTCGCAGTCACCCGTTGCAGTATCCACAAATTCTACATGATTGTTTGTATTGTTTGACTTTGCTTAATGAATGTACGTATTTATACTCGCAACAAAATAAATGCCAATCAAACGATCTGTGTGTGAACAGTACACTGAACAGCATTCAACCAAGCGAAAGCTGTTTATGAAAAGAATCCCTTTACTTCACTATTTTCTAACCCTAACCTTCAGGGTTACATGAGGGGTTCGGTTGGGGTTAGGAAATATTAAAGCAAAGGTGAAGTAGTCAAGGCACAAAACAGTTATATACTTCACCCTATATTTTGATTGATTGCAAGCTTTGACATCATGGTACTTTCAATCAGAGCAAGACTTGTACACCAGCTCCAAAGTGAGCAGACTTACAATAAAACTGATTGATACTTTTGAACAAGGCATCAGCGTAGCACAGTGAAAGCAATTGACATTTCAGAACTCCACCACCTGATCTATGATATGCTTTGAGTAATGTTCATAATCATGCAATCTCATTTACCACGAGTCTTACTGGGTCCTCAGCTAAGTATTGGGAAAGTCTATGTGACGTTTAAAGTTACAGTCTTCGAAATTAGCCTCGGCAATCGGCAATTGCCGAGGTGATTGCCGAGGCAGATGAATGAATGGCACATTAGCCTCGGCAATAAAAATGCCGAGGCCACACGAGCGCTGGTAAGGACCACAAGGTTACAAAAACAACCCTAATTTTCTCAGACCACACCATCCTAGGAGGTTGATTCAATGTTTTTATTTGGGTTACTTTCTACTTCGCTGGCGCTTATAGAAATATCACCCTATTTGCATTGATTCAACTCCAGTAGACGTCAAATTATTGTAAGCATTTACTCCTTATCGCGCTTCGCCTTCCGTCATCTCGTCCAGCTATATCAGAAACGATCGCGCCGCTTTCACAACGAACCACACAACATCAACAGACGTCGAATACATGTAAGTAATAGGTTAACGCGTTAACCTTTAGAGTGAGCTTTGTTAATTGCGGTTTGTCAATTCTTGCTACAAATCGGCTGCCGAGAAACATATTAGTGTAGTATTTTGCAAAATTTGTAAAGAATTTTATGACGGAAACAAATCGGAATTAGAAAAGCTACGGGGCCCAGTTAAAAAAGTAGTACAAAATTGGATAAATGGTACTTCGGCAGTAAAGAAAAGTAATGCTTCCGATCATATGACATCGCGCGTTCATGAACTGGCAGTTTTGCATCTTCAAGCGTCTTAAAAAATGACGTTGTCGTCGTCATTTGTTATTGGGCGTTCTTGTTACGCAATACAACCGGTCGGGAAAATTAAATCGATTTGTGCTGACTCGAACGTTTATCGCTACTTTTGGTATTATTACATCACAACAAATCAAACAATGCGGTCTTGATAGACTACTCTGTTATATTTTTCGCTTCTCGTTTTACATGTTGTGGTAGCCTACAATTTTTTCGTAATAAACGTTTACAGCAATTGCCGAGGCAATTTCAACTTTTGCCGTTTGGCCTCGGCAACGTTTTTGCCGAAGTAAAAGTATGCTAATTTCGAAGACTGAGTTATGTTTGTTTAACACCACTCCAAAGCGCATGGCTGTGTCTTGGCAAGACATTTAATGGTATGCCAAATTAACAGGAGCACTATCTGATTGTACGTCACTTTGCTGTTTCATATAGGCAGTTGCATTGTATCTGTAAATCTCAGTGGCTTAAATGTTGCCACAAAGCATACAAAATAAATGATTGATTAAATCTTTATCCTCGGACTGGGAAAGCTTCTTGCAGAGCTTAATCCTGGCAGTTTCACAGACTTGTAGAGGCTTTGAATCACTGACGCAGGCCCGGTCACCGAAATTGACAGCTAGTGAAGTTTTCGATTGTTGAAGTCTTGTTGCCGGGGAACTATTCCATCCATTAGATGCCGCTGAAAGGAGAGCAGTCCTTAACATGCGTTGCTCAAGCGCACACCCCGAGAGTCAAACCAGTGTCGCTTGATCTTGAAGCTTCTTCATTCCAGAAGTGACGCGCTAACCAATTGAGCTATCGGGGCGGATAGCTCAATTGGTTAATCAAATCATGATCATTACAGTATACAACATGTTCGAAAAGTGACATTGGTAGCATACAAGTGTAAGCTAATCTGACAAATAAATAAAGCTGCTCACCTTGATTGGGTCTTGAATGATGGTCATTGCTATTGTAATGTATCATTGAACATATGTCTTAAAAAACTTGAGAAATGTGTTATCTAAATAACATGAAGTTATTGTATAAAAAATGCAAAAATAGCTTTTTCAGCAGTATTTTGTCATCTGATGCAGCATGGTCTATATTTCTTTAAATTTTAAAAATTGTTCCATGACGCTACTAAATGATTTCTGAATGGCAATTTTAAAGATTTCATAAGCCTATGACAGCACTTTTTCACCCTTTGGACAACAATTGTTCAAACATTTTTTCATGCAAGGCACACATTACTAGTGGTGAAAACATATCAGATTTAATGCTACCTAATAACCTGGCCGCAATGTTATTTTTAGTTGTATGTAGGTTAATTTCTGATCTCTCTAATTTAGTGCTTTTGAAGTTAGGGTACAAAAATAACAAAAATTATTTCTTTCAAGGACATTATTTTCTTATTATTATTTTACTATTTATTTATTATATTATTTATTATTTGACATTATTTATTAAGGATATTATTTTTAAGGATTCAGATAGTAATAACTATATTTGATGAAATTATTTCTTTGTTCTTTATACACAGTAGGATAGCTCCATTTAAGCTTGAATGCAATATCATGCTCGCTTCTAAAGCAAAGCTGGTGATCACACAAGGCTGTCTAAAATAGAATACAAGAATCAATCAAAGGACAAAGAGTGGCATTACGTACTTTTTTGTGAAATTCAATCAGATGAAAGAATCCACAAGAAAGCTTTCTGATTTTGTCACCTCAAACCAGAGTTGCCAGATACCGCCAAAAAATCCACTTGCATTGCCTGAAAAAATGTTCAGTTGGATTCCAAATTTTAATGCAGTTTTTCAATAAAGTGAGTCTCCAATAAAAGATTTGCATGTTTTCTAGATGGATTTTATTTTCCAACTTTTAGGTGTTTTTGAAAAAATTATGCTTTTTTGATTGAATGAAAAGTTTAGGGGTTCATCAGGACAATTATCGTTTCTAGTATTAGTTGCAACGTTCATCTGATGAAAGTGAAACTAAAAGCAACGACAAACAGGTTGATTTATTGCTTCATTGACTGGTGCATTAATTTTTTTTTAATCACTATTTCTGTTTCCACGGCCTTAAACTTTTCCCAAACAGAGAAATAAGATTACCAATCAGGCAAAAAGCCTCAAATCAGTGATGCAAGACGTCCACTGGTGATTTTTTACATCACGGTTGAACGGTTCCACAATTTCCATAAATCAGATATGTACGGTATTGTCCACCAAGATGCGTCTGACTGTGTCACCAAAAATAGTTTTGCATTGAAAAACAGTGTTTATTGGGCAAAATCACACGCGTCTTTAAAACAAAAAGCATGATAGTCTGGTCAGTAGCGCACCCAGAAAAAAAATTTTGGGGGGGGGGGCTAATTCAGAAATGTCGGCCCAGTAATTTGCGGTAACAGTGACAGTTGACAATAGGCCAATGCCAGTGGCCTAGCCAGGAATGTTGAAAGGGGGGTTTTTAATGGCCAGCGGGCAAAGCTAGACGGCGCGTTCGCCTAAAACGACACCCAGTGGCATAGGGTCTGGAGGGCCTCCCCCAAAAATTTTTGAAAAATTACTTTGAATTTGGTGCATTCTGAGAGCATTTTCAACAAAAATGTGGGTATGAATATTCCCGTAAAATGGTGCTGTCCGGTGGCATAGCAAAAGGATAAGATCATGTTTTCTTCCGCATTTTTTGTAAATAAAGCTTACGGTAGTCTCTATGCTTTCTTGTTGCTAATTCCTGGCTGAGATATTTGAATGTTTGGCATTGGCAAAACTCGCTCTTTTAATGCAGTTTCGTTTAAAATTAGGCAAACTTTGTTTTAGAGAAATAAAGTCATTCTCAATGTCGTGACGTCACACACGTGCCAAAGGGAGAGGATTGAAACCCCTCCCCCCCTTGGCTACGCCACTGGCCAATGCTCATTCCTTTGATTAATATTTAAAGGACTAACAGCCATGCCATCATCCTCATCCCTACGTCTACTCTTGCGATCGTCTATAGATCTCGACTTTTTTGTCATGTATGAGTATGACAAAATAGAATTAGCTTATTGTTTGCCAACACAAATAAGTGCGAAAACAACAACCAGCACGAAAACAGTTTGAAACAAAACATTACCGTACTTTTGTAAACAGTAAATTTGATGAGGACGTTTTTCCTAGTTTACAAAACATTCAAAATTAGTTCGTATTTTCAATTAAAGGCCCAGGCGCCTTTGTCTATCTGCTCAAATGTCGTACACACTTTTAAATGTCTTTGTGATTCGGCTTTTACGTACGGTACATTGATCGGTATGTCCACCAGACATTTGACCACGAGAGTTTGGGAGCATCTGAACTTTAAGGAGTTAAAAAGTGCCATCAAAGACCATATCATGGAGTGTTCTTTTTGCGCAGATCGAAATTCTCTGCTGACTCATTTAAAATTTACACAAAGGCAAATCCCAATTTGATACCAAAATTCAGGAAGCAGTGTTAAGCAAACGCTACAACCCAAATTTAAACAAACAATTATTTGCTGGAGGTGCGTCCATTCTCCTCAACATTTACTTGATGTATCATGTTCCCTGTGGTGCACATTTTTTTGTAGTTATTTATGTAGTTGCCTTTTTCTAATGTAATTTTTGCGTCCATTCTCCTCAACATTTACTTGATGTATCATGTTCCCTGTGGTGCAAATTTTTTTGTAGTTATTTATGTAGTTGCCTTTTTCTAATGTAATTTTACCTTCAAGAAGTTGAAACTCATTGCATTTTTATAAATATTTTCCGGCTCCTGATGAGGGCTTAAGTTAAGCCGAAAACGTTGGACTGTTAAAACTATTCGTAAATATGTAAAATATATTGTTATAATGTTCAGCCCTGTTGTAATGTTGTGTCTTATTCATATCTAACCTGTAAGCAAAATGTATAAATGAGGAACATACAAAAACTTTATTTTTTATTGGCGGGTTTAGGGGGTGCTTGAGCCCCCTTAGCCCCATGCTGGGTGCGCTACAGAGTCTGATAGTATTTTCCTATTTGAAATGTGTTTTTTTTTGCCAAGAAAAGTTTACCAATTTTGCTACGTCAAAGACTACCAAATTTCTTTAATAAAAATTACATTTTTTCAAATGTTTTCAAAATTTCTCAAACGTGAGTAAGTGATCGACATGACTTATGGGTAATTTGGAAGGGATGCAACCTAGTTCGTACCCTGAACAGTTTGTACCCTGAAAAGATCAAGAGAAAAAAATTGGAAGTCGCTGATTGCAGTTTCCGCAAACATTTTAAAATTTTCCCCCTAAAAAGATTGAGAGAAAGATAGCACGAAATCGCTGATCGCAGTTTCCGCTAACCGTAACCCTTACCTTTGCTCATCGCAGTTTCCGCAAACATTTTTCCGCAGTTTCCGCTAACCCTAACCATAGAGTAATCTATGCTCTCTAACCCTAACCCTCGCTGATCGCAGTTTTCAGAAATATTTTTCCGCAGTTTCGGCTAACCGCAGTTTCCGCTAACCCTAACCCTCGAGTTTGTTAGCGGAAACTCCAATCAGCGACTTCGGCTTTGTGCTATTAAACTGCGATCAGCGACTTCGGCTTTTTTAATTTTTTCTCTCGATCTTTATAATAATGTATTCTGGTCCAGTACACATGGTACTACAGAGAAAAACATTAACATACTCGCAAATAACAATTGATAAGAAAACATACCGTATTTTACGGACCATAAGGCGCACCGGACTATAAGGCGCACCGGACTATAAGGCGCACTGTCAATAAACTGCTTTGATTAGTTTTTTGTTCATACATAAGGCGCACCGGACCATAAGGCGCACCGGACCATATATAATAGTATATCGGTACTGGTTTTGAGTGTAGGCAATAAAGCACTACCGCACTTGATCCATACATAAGGCGCATCGGACCATAAGGCGCACGATCAATTTATGAGGAAAAAAAAGAATTTAAAGTGCGCCTTATGGTCCGTAAAATACGGTAAATAAATAAGAATAAGAAATTTTTGAAGAGAAAACAAAAATCACACGGAACAAAAAAGATAAGACACAATCATAAATAGTTTTCGACCTGTCTCTTAAATATCGCAATAGACATACTATTGACTACAGCATATGGTAAATTATTCCAAGTATCGACTACTCTATGGCAAAGGAAAATTTACGGCAGTTCAGTTGAGCAAACTGTTTATGCAATTTAAAATTATAGCCTCTGGTTGAATTAGAGTTAAAAAGGAAATATTTGGAAGATGGTGATACCGAAACATTGTGTACTAATTGGTCACAGCGGTAAACCATAATCTCTTCGTGGGAAAATTGTAACGTAAGATTCCCAAATCCGTTCGTCTGCATGCAATGACCCAAAAATAAACACACTTTCGAAACGTCTATTCAAAGTGTATTCCAGTAAAATTAGCCCGAGGCTACCGAAAACGAGGGGGTGTAACGCCGTACACCTAAAAACTGTCACTACAATACAAATTACTTGGTTAAAAGACGGAACTTTTGTCCAGCTAGCAAGCACTAAGCCAACAGTTAAATGAGCGGCCAACTTTCAAGCAATCATTTTACGAATGACCAGAATAGATATCAATATCTCAAATTCACGTATGCAGTACTGTGACGCAATAATGAAAAACAATTATGAAGTCATTCAACAGGTGTTCGAGCTAGTGAACCAATGCATTCATGTTTAAACAGGCCCAAACAGGTCCAAACAGATTTAAACAGGTCTGACACAAGTCTTATTAACGCTGGTGCAATTTTGGCACATTTTCTAGCAACTTCCATGACGTAATATTCAGTAGACTTGAACGGTTTTATATGACGTTTGATTTGTACAGAGATTGGCCGTAACATAGCGGCCCCTAGTTATGACAGTCTAACATGGCATAACTAAAAAAGAATTGAAGGACAATCGTGAGCCAATGAATAAAACACACGATACACAAATTTTTTGAATCACTCACGTTTAAGTTAATACGCAAATACAAAGGGCATGCAAAGAATGAACAGCAATAAGAATAAACACGACGATACATGAAATTGGTCGGAATGGCCCGTTTCGGCGAGTCCGATTCGGCTAATCCGATTCGGCTAGTCCGATTCGGCGAGTTCCCTATTCGGCGAGAGCCTTTTTCGGCGAGTGCCCTATTCGGCGAGTTTTTGAAATTTTATTTTTGAAAGGGAATTATCGGGTACCGCAGCCTAACTGTTTTCACATCGTTTTAACGTCGCTGAACGTGCTTGAATTCGTCATGTCCGTTCAGTTGTTTTTAAGGTAGAAGCGACAAAACGCGAACGTTAAAACGTGTTTGTGACCGAAGTAAGTTATTGAGTTGAAAGAAATTTGGCACGGTCGCAACACCTTCAGAAAAATTTAAGATGTGAAGGGAAAATAAAAAAAAGAAAATGTTACAAAAAAAAAATCATGTTTATATCTATAAGTTAGTACTTTTGAATAGTTAAAATGATTAGTTTGAATCAACAAACGTGTGGCCTACAGCTTGGATTGAAAGGAAATTATCGGGTACCGTAGCCTAGTTATCCCTACCAGCAAAAATTTGTTCCAAGAACCCAGTTAGCCTAACAGTTCATTTTTACATTGTAGTAACAGAATGAAAAGACTAACCAAATGTGTGGCCTATCGTTTTAACGTCGCTAAACGTTGAAATCGTGTAGAAAAGAGAACTTTGATGACTAGGATACGTTGCAAGCCTTAAAGCAGCCGGCGGCCATCGCGGCAATAGCCGCTAAGTAGTGGTTGAATGACCGCCTGTGCTACCTCCTCCGTCGGCCACGTTTGGCCGCCGGTTTCTTCTAGCCAATTATTTAATTTCGCAATAGAATGATCGTGGATTAAATGTCGAAAATATGTAGTATCAAAAAGTGACGCAGAATTAGGTCAGCGCATCATAGTCGCCACTGTTGTATTGAATATATCCAGCTGCGATCACCAGCGCTGTAAGTCTTGTTTGCAATTTCCGATGTTTATTTTAACGAAGTGTTAATCCGAAGTGCTAATTTACATCGGCTGGCAATATTGTCGTTTTTATAGCGATTCAATGTTGTCGGATATTGAATCGTTGTTAAAACGGAGAACTAGGTTAGTTGACATCCGTGGGTAAAACACGTGTCTTCATAGTTGAGAACGCTGTGGGTTAGTGACTTCCACCCTCAATGGTGACATCATAACGGAATAAATGGTCAGGTTTTATGAAAGGCGGTATGCAGTTGAAACAATTTACTGAGCTGCAAGCAGTTAAAACAATTTAGGGTCGTTAGATGGTCCCGCAAATACCGGATTACAATCCTGATAAAGCATTTAATGCGTGGTACAACGATTCTATTGCAGGACGTCGCCCAGACTTCAACAACGCTAAGTGATCATTTTAACATTGTTGCAAGTTTAATGCTATTTACTTGTGCTATCGTTATTGTACAGTATTTTGGCCTCCAAGCACGCAGATTTGGCCGCCGAGAAGGAGCTCTCGGTAGGCCACGATGGCTGCCGGAAAAAAACACGAGTTTTAAGGCCTGCGTTGAAACTGAGAAACATTCACAGAAGTCCTTCGATACGTTGCATTTTTAAGATTATGCATTTTGAAGATAATGTATTCAGACGTTGAATCAATGCACAAATGAACTGTTAGGCTAAATGGGTTCTTGAAACAAATCGAAAGGCTTCTGTGAATGTTTCCCAGTTTCAACGTATCCTAGTCAGCAAAGTTCTCTTTTCTACACGATTTCAACGTTTAGCGACGTTAAAACGATGTAAAAACGGCAATTTCTGCTGGTCGGGATAACTAGGCTACGGTTCCCGATAATTTCCTTTCAATCCAAGCTGTAGGCCACACATTTGTTGATCCAAACTAATCATTTTAACTATTCAAAAGTACTAACTTATAGAGATTAAACATGATTTTTTTTTGTAACATTTTCTTTTTCATTTTCCCTTCATTTCTTAAATTTTTCTGAAGGTGTTGCGACCGTGCCAAATTTCTTTCAACTCAATAACTTACTTCGGTCACGAACACGTTTTAACGTTCGCGTTTTGTCGCTTCTACCTTTTTCTACACCTTTGCTGTGTTGACGTGAATTGTTTTTGATATCATGATCAAAAATAAAAACAACTGAACTGACATGACGAATTTAAGCACGTTTTAACGTTCGCGTTTTGTCGCTTCTACCTTTGCTATGTTGACGTGTATTGTTTTTCATATGATGGTCAGAAATAAAAACAACTCAACTGAACTGACATAACGAATTTTAATTTAATAGTTCAAACATTTTATTTTTATTCCTTTCTGCACGATTTCAACGTTTATTAGCAATTGTAATTATTATTGCCGTTAATTGTAATTGCCGTTATTAGCAAATGGCAATTATAATTAGGCTACGGTACCCGATAATTCCCTTTCAAAAATAAAATTTCAAAAACTCGCCGAATAGGGCACTCGCCGAAAAAGGCTCTCGCCGAATAGGGAACTCGCCGAATCGGATTAGCCGAATCGGACTCGCCGAATCGGACTCGCCGAATAGTAGCAGACCCGAAATTGGTACCATAGGTATTAGGTACACGCAAAACGACGCGAAATACAATGGTTGCGCTAATAACCGACTGTTCCGGGCTCAGACAAGGGTCGGCCACCGCAGACAAAACCAAGCTCAAACCCTAACACTTAGGTGTTCTTTACGGGGGCGAGGCACGAAATATCCCTCAACACGTAGTCTACTTTCACTTTCCCCGTACTCTCATCATAGTTGCAGACGGCAACTTTGGCTCTACGAACCACAGGCTTCCCTTTCCTAATTTGTGGAACTACCTCATGCACCCTCCCAAGTTGATACTTCCCACGTTTACCAATGTCTTGGAGAGAACCTAACACTACAAGTTGACCAGGCTCCAAATTCTCGGCCATTTTTAGCCATTTTTTCCGGCCCTGAAGACCTGGCAAGTAAAAATCGATCCATTTACTCCAAAACTGCTGAGAAAGTGACAAATTGAACCGATAATCCCTTCTTAATTGGTCACGATCATGTGGTTGCCCAACAGCACAGTATGGGTCTAAGTATGGGGTCAAAAGTGAGGCAGGGGTGATGACAGTAAAATCCCTAGGGTCGTCACTCAAAGGTACCAAAGGGCGTTCGTTCACGATCCGAACGGCACTGCCTGTGTACGTAAGCAGTTCAATAAAATTGGGCTTACGAATTGAAGAGTCCAAAATGTGAAAAAAGTATTTGGTCACATCAGCCATGAAACCAAATCTTTCAAGCCGAAATCTAGCCAAGACATCTGCCAGAGGGTTTAACAAGTCAGACAATTCAGGACAAGAAGACATTACATCATTTACACAAGTTCCTCGGAATTCAGATTGTTTTAAAGCCTTCTTCTTTAAATCAGCAGCTCTATCTGACGCCAACACAAAATTGTTAGGTAAATCAATATCTTCCTTCAACGGAACAGGTATCTCAAATCGACCATCTTTCAACTCAATATTCGGTTCGACAAGTTCTCTAGCCAAAATATCATTGCGAGACAATTCACAGGTTTCATTTTGCAAAGTCAAATCCTGAATGACTTTATTCAGGTCTGCTATTTCCATATCGCGAGACTCAATTTTACGCTGAAAGCCAGAGATGACATCCGACTCTGAAGACGTCTGCACTCTGCACACTTTAGCAACGCTTTCAACTAAGGGTGACTTACCACCACAAGCCAACCAACCGAGAGGAGTGAGCAAAGCATGCGGTTCACTACGATTGTCACCAACACGCTCTTCTTTTGCACACATCAAATAAGCGTTGTCGTTGCCAATCAGTACATCTACAGTACTACAATCATTCAAATGAAACATATTCACGTCATGAAAATGACGGAAACCACTTAAATCTTGTTTATGGGGTAAAGTTTTAACATCGTCAGCCCAAGCTGGGTTAACCACCGAGGTTATATCACAAAACAGTTCATCAGTCTCTAACGACTGGATGTTGAGTTTAACAAGGTCAGCACAAGTAGGTTTCTGACCAGCCAGAGTATCCATTTTAAACGACGCTTTATCATACGGTTTAAGACCAAGTTCGCACACCAAGTCACTCGAAACAAAGGTCAACTGCGAACCAGGATCATGCTGACAATACACCAACTTCGATTTGCCAGTCATTGGAGTCAAAACACGAGCAGCAGTAACGCGGTTAAAGGCTGCTTTAACATTTCCAATCTTAACATTACGCACAGGAACTCTGGCACCAGCATCATCTTTACCGATCGAATCCAGAGAATCACGTGACGTCACATAAAAATCATGCAGAAGAAAATAGTGTTTCCTATCGTTGGTAGGTCCACACTTACGACAGTTATTTGCATGATTACAGTCTCTAACCATATGCTGGCGCAAACAATTCAAGCATTTGCCAGCTTTCACAATGACATCTCTCCGATCTTTAGGTGTCAAGCGCAAAAATTCTTTACAATTAGACAAAAAATGATATTCAACTTGACCACGTGACGAACAACAAAAACATGCCGGTATGTCACTACGTCTGGCCACACCGCCGCGCGGTGCGCCAACAGCAGTCGAGTACTGCGAACTCCCTGAAATCACATTATCATGGGGTTTTACCGACGTCTGCCTAACCGGACATGAAGGCAATTTTCCTTTGCCAAACTTTTTAAAATGCTGCGACTCATCAGAATCGCCCATTAGCATAATGCTAAAATCAGTCGACTTGCGCGTTTCCTCCCGTACTACAAAATCAAACAAACTCTGAAAAGTAGGTTCCTCAGTGCTACCATACTGATCACCTAAAAAGTCAAGATAACGCTGCTTAGCGTCAAACGGGAGTCGTTTAGCCAAATCCAAAACAAAACGTCCTTCTAATTTATCACGCTGACCATAAGCTTTCGCGTAAAGCAAACACTGCGACAATTCATCTTTAAACTCTTTCAAATCACTGGAAGAGATAGAAGTCAATTTGCTACCATAGCGATACTTTCTAATTTCTGGTTCTGCGAAAAGACCTCCACGAACTCCAAAACGTTGGGACAAGCGAGATAACGACATTTCTATCCTGTCTTCCTCTGACAAGCCAGGAGTGTCGGAAACCAAATTAGCAATCGTTTGTGCAGCTGTTCTAACACAAGCTGCTTGCAACAAAGTCAAACGAGTTCCCTTAAAGGGCGAAGCTGCCATCAAGGCCATAACACGATTTTTAAAGAAGACAAATGGCATATTATTACCATCGTAACCAATCAAGGCCGCCTTATCGAAGAACGTCCTACTATTTTGGTATTCAAAAAAGCAATCCTGCTGTTGAGAACTCGATTTAGCGGGAGAAGACAAGCTATATCTCTTAAGGGGCTGAGTGGGCTCAGTCACATGCACAGCCCGATCACGATCCTCACATACGTTAAAATCAGGAGACACGATACGCCTCTCACAACCACCCAAATTACGTGTAGCTGGGCGATCAAAAACTAGCGGCGCTGAAAACTGTGAAGGGGGCAAAGCATTACTGCTAATGGCGGCCCCGTGACCTGTACGCTCTGGGGGAGGAGTTCGGTTGTAATTTGCAGACCTTGGCTCTACAGCCTTCGGAAGACCCTTAGCCGCGGCCCCGAGACCTCCTGAAACAGCTGGAAAACATGTGGATTGTACAGGTCCACTTACAGATTGAACAGGCGTCTGGAAAAGGTTAGGTAAATTAAACTGCGATTGATGTTCACTTCTGGAATGCCTAGAAGATCCCTTCTTAGAGCTACGCCGGGAGCCCGCCTCTGATCGATATTCAGCTAAAACTACCTCTTTTCGTTGTTCAGCCCTCAACTGAGCGTCTTTGAGTGCGAACTCAGCAGCTCTCGCGGCAGCCTCAGCAGCTCTCGCTTCGGCCTCGGCTTGTATCTGGAGCTCCTCTCGTCTTAGCTGTAGGTTAATTTGTGCAATTATTCGTGACGAGCTCCTTGACATCCTAGTGCTTACATTTGAGGCGCTATCCTCAGGATGTATGTCAGCATCTAACCTATCTGACAACTCACTTTCTTTTTGTTCGAAGTTATTTTTCAACGAGTTAAATTCGGGATCTACCCTATCACGAAGTTCTGCCAAGATTGCAGAGTTAACAATTTTACTCAAAAGAGCATGGAAATGCCGTAATTCCTCTTCTAAAGTAGATAAGTTAGATCGAAAAATTAACAGTTCCTGCTTATCACTCAAAGAACCTAGGGCCACAGAAAGTTTCCCAATTTGAGTCAAAATATCCCGTCTAAGATGCCGGGCCTCTCGAACTGACTTAGCCTCATCGTTAATGGGTCCCTCCCCAGAATGGCCTGCCCGACCGCAAAGAACATCATCAGGCTTAAACTCAGTCGAGTCGACGGCGGTCGAGTCCCTGTCACCACCGAGTGTAGACATATTAAATGTTAGGGCTAAATTTAACAATTAAAAAAATTAAGTTACACAAACACACAAATTAAGTTATAAAAAACTTAACTGCAAATACCGTAAAAATACAAAAAAGAATTTAAATGCACGATACCGTAGCTGTACGAGTATGAAGTCCTAAAGTCCACAAAACTTGCTTGGATTCTTCGACTTGAATCTTCAAGCACAGATGGATTGCCTTTAATCTTCTTTCTTGCCAATAAATGTCAAGTTATTTTTCTTCTGTACCAAACTGAGAAGAAATGTCTTTACTTTTTAGCTTAAAGTTCTTCAGTTGCCTACCGAGAAGAAATGTCTTTAATTTTCTTTGCTTCTTTAGACTACCAACCAATAAGATCTTCTTTTATTATTTCTTTGCTTCTAAGTGCTTCTTAGCCTACCAACTACAAACTTCGTCTTTTATTTTTTATGGTCACAGCGGTAAACCATAATCTCTTCGTGGGAAAATTGTAACGTAAGATTCCCAAATCCGTTCGTCTGCATGCAATGACCCAAAAATAAACACACTTTCGAAACGTCTATTCAAAGTGTATTCCAGTAAAATTAGCCCGAGGCTACCGAAAACGAGGGGGTGTAACGCCGTACACCTAAAAACTGTCACTACAATACAAATTACTTGGTTAAAAGACGGAACTTTTGTCCAGCTAGCAAGCACTAAGCCAACAGTTAAATGAGCGGCCAACTTTCAAGCAATCATTTTACGAATGACCAGAATAGATATCAATATCTCAAATTCACGTATGCAGTACTGTGACGCAATAATGAAAAACAATTATGAAGTCATTCAACAGGTGTTCGAGCTAGTGAACCAATGCATTCATGTTTAAACAGGCCCAAACAGGTCCAAACAGATTTAAACAGGTCTGACACAAGTCTTATTAACGCTGGTGCAATTTTGGCACATTTTCTAGCAACTTCCATGACGTAATATTCAGTAGACTTGAACGGTTTTATATGACGTTTGATTTGTACAGAGATTGGCCGTAACACTAATTTAAAAACTTCTGTCAAATAAAAAATTAATCTCCGTTTTTCCAACGAGAGAAGGTCTAGTTCAAACAGTCTTTGTTCATAGGTTAGGTTTTTCAGTCCATGAATGCATTTTGTTGCTCGTTGTCCGTACCATATGCAATAATTGGAGAAAATCTTATTCCAAAGTAAAGTTTTAGCCTGAGTAGGCTATTTTAACATATTATGTTGGGCTACTCTCATTGCCAAAAACACGTTCACTTTATACAAAATGAAAATTTTTAAGTGTAATTGTATTATTACGGTAGGTTATATCATGCTGTCACTGGAAGCTTAATATTGCCATTTTTAGATTTGGCTAATGCTGCAACTGAAAACATGTCTGACAACCTTAGACTGGGTGCACATGTAGAAATTATTGGAAAGGGGCTTCAAGGTGTTGTTTCTTATATTGGAGCCACGCAGTTTGCTACGTAAGTTTTAAAATAGGAAGTGGCTGCATTTACGGCGCCGTAAATACAGCCGTTCCATGCCTTTTTTCTAATCTTTACGTCGCTTTTAGTGCGCATGCCCGCTGTTGCTGAAAAAAGCTGGATATATAACTAAATTCAACTATTTATGCCAAGTGATTCAGTGGCGCGTGCGGTCTGCGTCTGACTCGTACTCCCAAGGATATGAGTGATGTGCAGAGTGATGAGTTATGTATGAGTGATGTATGGCTACTGTGTGATGTGCAGTTTAACCATAGAAAGAGCTCAACACCTGCTCTCCTGGGCCACATTGAAACGGGCTTTTGCCTGAGGATGGGTTTCTTTTATGTCCGGTTTTCTTTCTCCATCTTATTATTATTATTTATTATTATGACTGCTCATCCACATCAATATTGGAACTGGCAAATTCAATCCACAACACTTTTCATTAGGCTGTCATTCATAACTACATGTGTGCTTCTCTCTGTTTTTTTTTTATTTTTTTGCTATTTGTTTTTTTGGGTTTTGTGGCCGTGCTAACTACTGATATATAGCCTACTACATAATTTTTCATTCAGGCACGTTTTAAACCTTTCAAAGTTTTGCCACCTTTTCCCGTTCGTTAACGTGCTGGTAGGTTTATATCGATTTTTGTAGTTAGTATCTTTTTCGTCCCGGACGCGTTAATGACGAAAAATAAAATGATTGATTGATTGAGTTCGATACTTCCAAGAGGTGTGTTTTTTTTTAAGCTAAATTCTCACCTGAAGTGACCTAATCGTTAGGCTGCGCATTTTAGTGGCCGTTTAGTTTGTTTTTAATTCTGAACATCACAACGAAAAAACAGTATATGACAAACATAGCAGAGATCTAGAAAAAGGTAGAAGTGACAAAACGCGGACGTCTGCTCGTCGTTCGAAAGGACGCGGCTGTGTCTTGGTAAAGACACTTAATGGCAAGCCAAACTAAGGGGAACAGCTGACTCGAAGACTAAATGTCACTTCGCTGCTTCCTGTTGTCTGTTGTAACGCATCTGTGATCGCAGTGTACTGTATGTTATCGCAATGGGCGCAAATAAAAACACGTTTATTATTATAAAGCAGGACAATCAGTTTAGTTTGTTTTTAGTTCTGACCATCACAACAAAAAATCAGTTTAAAATACGGCACGGTCGTAACACCTTAATAAATTTTTTATAAATTTAGAAAAGAAAAAAAGGCTAGTGATTTTTTTTTTTAAATTCTATAACTTATTCATAAAATTTTTAGGTGTTTACGACCGTGCCATATATTAAACTGATTTTTCGTTGTGATGGTCAGAACTAAAAACAAATTAAACTGAACGGCCACAAAAATGCGTAGCCTAACGATTGAATCGTAACGTAGCCTAACTAAAGGTTTGAGAACAAGACGTCTCTGCGGCTGCTTGGGCGGACCATAAATGGAGTTCTGAATGGAAGTCAAGCGCCACCAAACTCTATTTGTTCATCCCCGAAGCCGACACACACCCAATCGGCCTAACACTACCAAGACAGGGCGTCGGGCTTTTCCGCTCAACCATGCACCAATGGGGAATGGCCTCTTCCTCCTTCTGTGAATGTGGTGCCGAGGAACAGACCGCAGACCACATCATCAATGACTGTTCTATCTTCAAGCCACCTAACGGAGTGGAAGGTCTGCGTGTCATGGATGACGAAACCAAAGACTGGCTGCTCTCTAGTAGCCTTCCAGTGTAGTCCGGGAACATCGTGAATCTGGAGTGGTAAAAGGATAGATCCTCGGCCCCAGAGGCTCACACGACGACGACGCCATATTTTAAACTGATTGTCCTGCTTCATAATAATAATCGTGTTTTTATTTGCGCCCATTGCGATAACATACAGTACACTGCGATCACAGATGCGATACAACAGGAAGCAGCGAAGTGACATTTAGTCTTCGAGTCAGCTGTTCCTCTTATTTTGGCTTGCCATTAAGAGTCTTTACCGAGATATAGCCGCGTCCTTTCGAACGGCGCGCAGACATTCTCACCACTCGGCTATCTGGTATCATGCATGGTATAACGTCCGCGTTTTGTCACTTCTACCTTTTTCTAGATCTCTGCTATGTTTGTCATATACTGTTTTATTGTTGTGATGTTCAGAATTAAAAACAAACTAAACGGCCACAAAAATGCGCAGCCTAACGATTGAGTCACTTCAGGTGAGAATTTAGCTTAAAAAAAAACATACCTCTTGGAAGTATCGAACTCATATCCTTGGGAGTGCGAGTCAGACGCAGACCACACGCGCCACTGAATCACTTGGCAAAAATATTTGAATTTAGTTAATTTAGTTATTCTGAATTTAGTTATATATGCACATTATGCAGCTTTTTTCAGCAACAGTGCGCATGCGCACTAAAAGCGATGTAAAGATTATAAAAAAGGCATGGAACGGCTGTATTTACGGCGCCGTAAATGCAGCCACTTCCTTTAAAATAAGTAATATGTAATGTAAGCCAAGCAAAACTCAATCACTGAGGTGTATTTTCAGTGGTTCTTGTAACTTGATAATGTTTGTATGAGCAATGTTTTATTTACAATATTACTAACAGTAGGCTATATTGTTCCATCGCCTCGATTGCCCTGTTCATTTGTAATTGTGCTGATGTTGAGTTTGCATTGTTTCTTTTTTGTTCTCCATAATGTTGCCTGCCTGCGACTCAGGCATTTCGCTTTTAATTGTTGCTTCTGCTGCGTGCCAGGAAACGTTGTGTGAGGAGAGACCACTTACCTTTTTGTGTTGAATTCTGTATTGGTAAAACAAGCGATAGGAATGCCAGGACACCTTTGCAATATGTGTGTACTTTGGATTTGAGTTTAACCGTTGTGAAGTTCATTAGTGTGTACAAAAAGTCAGGTTTTTATCCCCACTTCAGACTCAATAAATAAAAGATTGCAAGTTATGGTTATGACAGGAAGAAGGAAGGATTGTAAACAAGCATTAAGCTCCTACTTTTTTATCAAGACCGATTGGTTACTACAATGACAAAAACAACAAAACGAAAACTTTGATATTCAGTTAATGTTAAAGCTTTCTGACAATTGTAAATCGTGTAAAAGCCAAATCCTTACTGAAGATTTGTTTTTTTTTATCTATAATACTTACAATAGGCTAGTAACATGGTGTGGCTTATGTTTTCTTACCAGTTTATCCCCCAGTGATACAATGAGGTGGTTTGGTCACTGTTATTATTACTGTACTTACTAACACTAGTGTTCAATTGTACTGTTAGCATTGCCCATACCAGCAGTCACTGCCTAATTGATGCATAGGGCTAGGCCTACCAATATTGCTTTAATCCGATAACATAATTTTTGGTATTGTTTTTTAGTATGTAATTTTTACCTACCCTCGTCCCTCACTGTTATTACATAGTTATTTACTTTTGCGTGTGTATTACTGTTTATACCAACTGTTAACTTCAATATAGTTATTGTCTTTATTAGTTTATTATACAATTGAAAGATGAATGAGCACTCTGCTTTGCAGCATCTCATATGTGATTATTATTATGATAAAAACTAGAATTGACAAATGATGATAAAGATGATGAAAATAAATGTTTCTATATTTTGAAGGGGGAAGTGGATTGGAGTTACATTAAACCAACCATTGGGAAAAAATGACGGTGAAGTTCAAGGAAAACGATATTTCACCTGCAACCCAAACTGTGGTAATTACAATATTCATATAGTTATGCCACGGCAGTGGACCTTGTCTAAACAATATTTACGTTTTAAGGACTTAGCAGACACACATGATATATATATTAATATGAATAACCAATAAATACTATTATATTATCTATTAATACTACCAAAAGTGCTCAAAGCAAAAAGCCAAGCAGAGCGAGTTAAATCAAATATAGTTATTACTCTCTAAAGTAAACCCTTGACACCCTGTTTTACGCATCAAAAGGTCCTAAAAAATATACAAAAGCAATTAATTGATAATACCTGAAAAGATATTAAACATTACTAGACTTGAACACCTTATTACTATATGATATAAGTATATAATTTAGCGTGGTGATTTTTCCATTTGTGGTATTGGTAATCCAGGAACCACATTTGAATACTTTCACTTACCTTGCCAAAGTGCTCAAACTGTGAAGCAGTGAGCTATGCGCATTGCGCAATGCAACAGCAAGATGTCTGCTAGCAAAGTGCTCGATTGGCGAACCAAGAGCATATTTTTTTAATGCTTGACAAACTTTTTTAAATGTACCGATTGCGTTTTCTCTGTAAGTTATCTGTTTCTCTACAAGTTCTCTTTATCCCGATTTCACTACAATAGGGATTTCTCAGTGTCACTTACTGTTGAACCGTTCAAGTTTCACTGAACACCATCGAAAAGGTTCGACAGTTTTTGGATGGTTTTAGACTTGTTCAGTTTTTTCAGGAGTTTTTGTTCGGCCACCACAAGTGCAAGTACTGGACTCACCTCAATTACCTAAACGTAAGGCAATATAAGTAGATTAAAATTAATAATGATATAGACAATATTAAGTTCAGGTCAGATATATCATGCTTGTTTGTCGTATCCAGGCTTACACCCGGCGGTTGAAGATTTAGATTAAGTGGACGGGAAGGCAAGGAAGCCAATCTTCGTGTCCACCTTCAGGCATGCCTCTAAGTGTCCTGCCACAGACACAGCCGCATGCTCTTGAGCGGTGTCGAACCGGCGCCCTTTCGATTGCTGTTCCAGTGTTCTCACCACTCGGCTATGCAGCCGACAAATGTTAACACCGCATGTTAACACGGTTAACACCGCATGTTATCACTGTTAACATATCATGCTAACACCGCAAGGTCAAGGCAGACCAAAGCTTTCTTGGAACAAGCTCATGAGTCGAGATTTTGTAGCTTAGAATATGGTCTTCACCAATGCTGGATCATAAGGCATGGAAAGGAAGACTTTTCTCTCTACAGACAGACATTAATCCATCGCTTGTATACTAATCAACACTGGTTCATGATAATAAAGGCAATAAAGCTTAAAATGTATTTTGACTCTGTTTCCTTTGCATTCTTTAAATAATGATAATGGGCAGGATATTTTTCTAATATTATATACATAGTTTTCCTCCAAATGCATTGGCTATTCTTGTCTACCTTTATTTTTACAAAGATTAAGCTGACTTTGGTTGGTACGCTCTCATTGATACTACAACCATTACGCTTTGTATCTTCATTTGACAGGTGAAGAAACTCGAGGAATAGCATCAAAGTTGATACCAGTAAGTGGATGTTTCTGTCGAGTTTATTCAATTTATTAAAGCACAAAGCAATCTTGCATGCCGGTTTTATACACTAACCTGTCTTTCCCTAATCGTTTTTTCAAGTGATAGTAATCATTATTATTTGTTATTACAGTAAACATGTTTTCTGTTATTGCTTGCACTGACATAGTTACAACTTCAATTGCTTGTTAACTTGGCCCACATAAACAGCTTCATTTTTGGATATCCTGAACCACTGGCGTAGAGTAAGGGAGTGCAGGGGTGCGGCGCACCCCCTGCTCTTATTGGTATTGACATATGGTGAGGAAATTTCAAAGTAGAGCGTACAGTAACTTACCCTGCTGAAATAGTCACGTAACAATGTTTACGGCAATAATAAGTACCCTAAACCAGCTAAATTAGACGCGCTATTTCAACGAGGTCTTCCCACTGTGAGATCAATGATTCAACAGAACGCATTGTTTGCTATCAGACGCACAAGAATCGAAATCCGCTCATTAAACACATGAACACTCAACACTGGTAGACATTGAATCAATGTAAAAAAATGGGCTAATGTCCGCCAACGCCAGCAATTGTTTATCTCGGGCAAAAAAGCTAATTCAGTAGTGCAAAGGAAAAACTTTAAGTTCTGATCTGAGGGTTGAACTCAAACAAAACTAGGCCAGCAAATGTGCAATTATGACTGCCCACGATGTTCTTGAAGCAAAGATAGTTCGCTATGTGTGTGAATTAAATCGAAAACCGATAAAAGAAGAAAAGGTGTTTAATGGTCTTGGCAGCCGATATTGCCTGCATTAACGACGTCTCTTACCACCATTATTACCTAGCCAACCTGATATCATTGATTTATGTGGCTGCTAAGATTTGACATCGACTTCAACGAAATAAAAAAAAAATGATCAGTAAACAAGTGTATAAAGTTTAGAATTGATAAGAAACCAATATATTTGGAATTATTGCAAATAAACGTATTCAAAACTTTTACTTCAGCGGACGCCATTTCACAATCCGTAATCTACTGATTTTGCCGTAGCAAAATGAGTTAATTTTGAAGGCTGGCGAGCTGGAGACAACAGCTTGTCCCATGCCTAAGTCGAACCTGTTTTATTCAAGGTGAAAATCACTTGCTTAAAATCTCCACCTATACTCGAGTATATACAGTATGATATTTAATGTTTATACGTGTGATATTCTGATATAACTGCACCCCCGGCAATTTCTAAAACTCTACGCCTATGTCCTGAACATAAAATAGTTTTAGAGCTTTGTTGCTTTTTTTCTCATATTGTTTTATGAGGATAGGATATTACAATGAAGTCGATTCATATTGCAGCCTTCATCAAGGAGTGACAAAGAGCGGAGTTCCAGCCCATCTCGGCAGTCACGACTTGTAGCCCCTTCTTCTTTACAAAAACCTAAAAGTAGGTTATCATATGCCCCAAAACCTTCTCTATCCCCTGACCCATCTCCACCAAAGTCAGAGCCGGTTATTCCTAAACCTGTAGAAGTTGTACCAAAACTAGAGCCTCCTGCACCAGAGCCTGTTCCATCTCCAGCAGCTGCACCTCCAGTGTCGTATAGGTATGTTAGATCAAAGTTCATGTGCAATTGTGCATGGTGACTATGCTGGGGTTAATTCCAAATGATTAATAGATTTTGTGCATCTTTGTTTTCTCAAACTGGAAAGGTCTCTTTCATAATCTTGGCGGTTTTGGACAATGGACATTTGTGTAGGATTTGAACCACGACGGTTGACAATTTGAAATTTCCCTTTGAATGATTCAATTCAAGAACTGAGAGAAATTGCATTATTGAAGTGTGTTGTTAAAGCATACACTCTGAGAGCTGAACCGGTACTTCTACATTAAAAAGCTGGGTGTTTGTCCGTTTCTCCTCTCAGTTGTAGTTTAACTGTTAATTTTCAAAATTCTACTTAGTGAAAAAAGTAAAAATAAAGCATTGCACTGTTTCGATTCCAAGTATTTTTGCAATACTTCTATTCAATGCAGCAGAACCTCTCCTAAATACGTTCATTATCTTTATTTTTGACTCCTAAGCTCTATGCCCTCTCTTGCTCCTGGGGTATCTATGATCGAAGTTGAATCCTTGAAAGGACAAGTTAAGGAATGGAAGGAGAAATTTGAGACGATCCGTATCAAGAGACAGGTAAGCCTTGATTCAGTTGTAAATATCACTGCTTAGTGTATATTCAAAATGGTGTTTGCACTATACCGATATAGTGATGCTATCAATATTGATATTCATTTCAAGATGTTGCAAATTGTTTTGAAGTATATAGTACACTATTTAAGAAGTAGGCTACTGATTTGTTTTAATTTATTCTTAGACGAAATGAGTGCTATTGTCTTGATTTGAGTTTTCTTATCACTGAGTTAGCTTAATCAGATCAGATAGAAATTATATCAGCATTGATTGCAGGAAGAAAGAGCCAAACTGAAGGATTTCGAAAAGATGAGAATACAAATTCAACAACTACAAGATACAAAGTCTCGCACTTCGGAACAGATGCAAGAACTATCCAAGCAACTTCGTGAAGCAAACAAGGTTTCACATTGTACAACTGCCGAGTTTAAGTTACTACACTTTACAGTTTTCCTGTTGGTAAAACCATCTAGATAGAAACCGCTTTTGCATTACATTGGTCGTTTTGTTTTTACCAAGAGTTGTGTGTTATGGTTGTGGTAAAAAGCTAATGAAACATTAATCGTGAATAGAAACCCATTATGCGTTGTTTCTGTGCAAGAAAAACTTTCATATATTTAGTCCGTATATATTTATCAACTGACTCTCAAACGTTATTTTCGCACCGCCTCAGATGAAGGATGAAGCCATTGAATCTAAGGATCGTTATATTGAGGAAATGGCCGATGTTCATGAAACTATAGAAATGGCTACTTTGGACAAAGAAATGGCTGAAGAAAAAGCGGATATGCTGCAAAAAGAGGTTAGTACCATTATCATATGTTCAGTGGCATCAGTTTACTTTTTTGGTAGAAAGGTTTTTAGGGAAAGTTAAACACAAACCGCATAGCTGAACGTTGCATTTTTCGTTTGACCAGGTTGAACATTTGAATGAAAAAGTTGAAGAGCTCCAAACTGACCTTGAGATACTGAAGGCTGAGATTGAGGACAGCGGGACTGAAGGAACAGCCACCAACTACCAAGTGAAGCAGCTGGCCGAGCAAAATACCAAACTGAAGGAAGCTCTTGTTCGGTATGAAGCGATTGCTATAAGTGGTCGTTTTTACGTCTTTTCAACGTCAGACGACGTGTAAACGATGTAAAAAACGCAACTTTTGCTGTCTGTATTAGCCGCAGATCTTCTCTTTTGTAAAATGCAACATTGTTAGATGTTATATTTATGTAAAAAGATGAACGGGAAAACCATTCCGTGGATCATGATCGATGGCATAAAAAATTAATGTGTTGCCATCCAAGAAAAACAACCCAGCGAGCAAATCAGTCCTTTTGTACAGTACATTGATTCAGCATCTGCAGACTTTGAATCAATAAAGGGCTAATTTGCTGCCTGGGAACCACCTGGTGTACCGGAGTTGTCTGGCGAAGCAATGGAGGCGCTCAACCGACACCTTGAAGGTTGTCAGTTCGATTCCCATCGAGGTGCATGACTTTATCTTGGGAATATACATATATTCCAAAATTGTAGCAGGTGACCCGGCAAGTTTACAGTACGAATAGTCTTTTGTTATACAATAATACCTGCTTATTATGCCCACCTCGGGACCGGACGATTTTGGGCCTATTTATAGGGGGACACAACTCTTTGCCACTCCTATACAGCCAGTACTTCCGGACGAGACCAAATTGAGCTTAACAAGCGGGTGGGCCTATTGACCGTAGGTTTAACAAGCGGGGACTCCCGTATTTTCTACGGTGATGTTGCAATAGGCTCTAAATTTGATGCTTATTTTTATGCTGATCTGTTTTTTACGTACTATTTTCTGAACGGATCTTGTGTTTGGACAGAATGCGGGACTTGTCTGCTGCAGAGAAGGCTGAGTATCAGGCACTTGAAAAGCAATTGGAGAAGCGCGCAAAGGAATTGAAGGAAGTCTCCCAGAAGAAAGAAAAACTGGAAAAGAAATTAGAAACAGTAAAATACACTTTTTGTCACTTGGACTTTCCGTATATGTTCAACTGATACAGAATATCTATTTTTGATTTTTATAATCTGTAGATTGCAACGGAAAGAAAATTATCTTGAGTTCTTAAATTCATCGACTTGTTAAGAGTCACGCAGAGCGCTTGCGTTATCAGATAAACGTTTCATCGTTTTTTTTTGTTTTTTTTTATTGCACGTGTAAATGCACATTTTTTATTCAATAAACCGAATGAAGCTGCAACTGAAATAAAAAGAATATCTTTCTACCAACTCTCCCATCTCCTTCCAGGTTGAGTCCACAGTGGATGAGTTGAAAGAGCAGGTGGATGCTTCTCTTGGAGCCGAGGAAATGGTGGAAGAACTCACAGACAAAAATCTTCAGCAAGAGGAGAAGATAGTCGACATTGAGGAACAAATCCACGATTTGGTAAAATAAGCTCTTTGCGCCTATTTTTTTTTTATTCCATGTACTGAACCTAGACAGCAAAATCCGCCATTTTTACATTGATTCAACGTCTGCAGACGTTGAATCAGTGTAAAAATGACGTATTTTGGTGTTGTCAGGAAAGGATACATAATGAATGACAGGCATACATTTCCTTAGCAAGACGTGACAATGCAATGCCGAATGAAGTTAACTTCACTAAAACAACTAACCCCTTTGTGGGTATTGAAACTTAATTCTACCTAACCGTAAGAGTTGTTTTGCTCAAACTGTATGGTTGGCCGTACCGCGATTGGAATGTTGGTATGGTCTTGTCTGTAAAGCAACTTTAAGCATGTTGTTGTGCAACTTTTGTTTGTTGCATATGTGCATCAAAAACATATACAACACTACTTAGTACCATTACTTATTCCAACTCTATGTCTCTTCAAAACCAAAAAAACCCACTAAAACAACAAATAACTTTCCACGAAAGCGTATCTGTGCATTTCGTACATATACGCAAGGGAAATCCCCAACTGTGCGACAACCATCGAGGAATCTCCCTCCTGACAATTGCTGGAAAAATTCTGGCTCGTGTCTTACTGAACCGCCTCTTGAACCATCTCGAGCAAGGCCTCCTCCCTGAAAGCCAGTGTGGATTTCGCCAGGATTGAGGAACTGTAGATATGATCTTTGCGGCCAGACAGCTTCAAGAAAAATGCATGGAGCAACACCAAGACCTCTACACTGTCTTTGTCGATTTGACAAAAGCTTTTGATACAGTGAGCAGAGAAGGATTGTGGAAGATCATGCACAAATACGGATGCCCAAACACATACATCTCCATTGTAAGACAATTTCATGATCGAATGATGGCCTACGTTGTTGATGACAATGAATTCTCTGAAGCCTTCCCAGTTACAAACGGCGTTAAACAGGGCTGTGTCCTGGCACCTACCTTATTTAGCATGATGTTTTCAGCAATGCTAACAGATGCTTTCAGAGATGAAGACTGCAATGGTATTCCAATTCGCTATCGTTGTGACGGAAAACTTTTTAACCTGAGACGCTTCAAAGCAGTCACCAAAGTGACCGAAACTGTCATTAAGGAACTTCTGTACGCGGATGACTGTGCCCTGAACGCCTGTTCCAAAACCGAAATCCAACAACAAATGAATAAGTTCTCCTCTGCTTGCGATAATTTTGGACTAACAATCAGCACTAAAAAGACAGAGGCAATGTATCAACCAGCCCCTGGAAAATCCTATAGCAAACCACTCATCACTGTAAACGACCAGAAACTACATGCATGTCAAAGTTTCAAGTATCTCGGTAGTACTCTTTCTAACACAGCCACCATTGACCTGGAAATCAACAACAGAATCGTCAAAGCATCTATCGCCTTCGGCAGATTGAGGTCTAACGTATGGGAGAGGCGTGGAATCAAGCTGCCCACAAAGCTAAAAGTTCACAAAGCTGTTATTGTGACGACCCTTCTGTATGCATGTGAGGCCTCGACTCTTTATAGGAGACACGAAAGGCAGGTGAACCACTTCCACCTTTCCTGCCTCCGAAAGCTGCTCAAGATTCGATGGCAGGACAAAGTCCCAGACACCGAAGTTCTCAGTAAAGCAAACATGCCCAGCACTCTTACCCTCGTAAAAAAGGCACAAATAAGATGGGCTGGGCACGTCCACCGGATGCCGAACCATTGCATTCCTAAACAACTGCTCTACGGAGAACTGACTAACGGCAAACGTCATGTAGGTGGTCAAAGAAAACGCTTTAAGGGCACTTTAAAAGCTTCCATAAAAGAATTCGCCATCGACGTAGACTCGTGGGAAGACTTAGCCGCAGAACGACCAACATGGCGCAGTCTTATTTATAAAGGCGCAGAATCAGCTGAGAAACACCGTACGCTATCTGCTGTCAGAAAACGAGAACATCGCAAGGCCCGAGCCTCAAACAACCCTGGCCCAAGCCAACCATCCTTCCAATGTCCATTCTGCAGTAGAAGATTCACCGCACAGATAGGCCTCATCAGCCATCTCCGCACTCACGTAGCCTACACTGACCAAAGCCCACACTAGAAAAAAAACAAAAAAACTTGATCTCAGTCTCATTGGCCATCTTCGGAAACGAAAGGCGAACATCATTATCTGTGCATTTCCTACAACGTCGTCTAAATTTGTCAGGAATCGATCAACGAAATGAACGAGGAGCTGCTTGAGAACGCACGCGACTCAGAGCTCGAACTTCGGGAGGAAGTTGATCTCATGCGGGCAAAAGTCCTCGAGGCCCAACGTCAAACTGAAGCTGCAAACGACGCTGTGGCCGATTATCAGGTATGCATGCGACCCTGGTTCGACACCTCGGAGAGGTAATCAATTTTTTTTTTGCGTAAATATGGAAAGGGGACGGAAGGAAAGGAAGCCGTTGTATCCATTTTCAGGCATGTCATTACTGCTTTTGCAGGAATGACAATAAATAATGCTTGCCTTCTCCAGACCTCATTCAACTGGGTCAGCATAGCTCTATGCGTTATACGCGTTAGCTCTAGGCGTTATACGTTTAACTGAAGTGTCACTAAACTTACTTTAAGAAGCGTATAAAAAATAAATTTCCCTCACACACCATCAAAAGATTTGATGGAAGCTTATCAGTACGAACACCGCTCAAGAGCATGTAGCTGTGTCTTCGGCAGGACACTTACAGGCATGCCTGTAGGAGTGTAGGTGGATATGAAGATTGGCTTTCTTGCCTTCCCGTTCACTTCATTTAAATCATCATCTGCAACCACGAGGCGTAAGCCTGGATACGATTAGCACAGTGCATATGTTTTCGAAACCTAACTAACTTTTGTCTCATTTACGTTTTCCTTTCTCAGGATACAATCCAGAAGTTTCGCAAAGTGGTCCAGGAGCTGCAGGAAGCCAACCACGATTTGAGAGCGGCCCAGAGTGAACAAGAGGAAAAGTCGGACTCGGACACTGCAAACATTCAAGCACCAGCATTTAATTATCAGATTAAAATGGTGGAAACTAAGGTACCTTTCAAGCAAGTGGCTTGTGGTTGTAAATCAGTGATGTTCAAATGATTGATTGAATTTTTATCCTCGGACTGGAAAAGCTTCTTGCAGAGCTTAATCCTGGCAGTTTCGCATACTTGTAGAGGCTTTGAATCACTGACGCAGGCCCGGTCACCGAGATTGACAGAGTGAAGTTTCTAACTGTTGAAGTCTTGTTGCCGGGGAATTATTCCACCCATTAGATGCCGCTGAATGGAGAGCACTCCTTAAAGTGCGTTGTTCAAGCGCACACCCCGAGAGTCGTACCAGCGCCGGTTGATCTTGAAGCTTCTTCGTTCCAGAAGGCACGCGCTAACCAACTGAGCTATCGGGGCGGACAATGCGCCCAATTTCGCTTTGACAAGCATATCAGATATTTACAACATGCATTAAGAGTTATCGTTTACAGCTTATTGTAATAATAACCACTCATATATATTAAGCCTTGATTTAACTTCGAGTAAATGTGTTTCCTTATTGAAAGTCTGGTATGACCCGACCTGAAATTGAACCCAAACCTATCAGTACTAGAGCCGAAGGTACCAACTACTCAGCCTCTGAGCTAGTTTTAGATGATTATTAATTATCTTACAAAGCCAAACGCACAACACTAAGCATTGCTGTTATTTTGCAAACAACTTTTTTGAAGTTTTCTTAACAAGTTCTTGTGATGTGTTAGTTTCGTCATCTGAATAGCATGCTTCACCGCACACCACCCGAAAAATCAATCAAGCGTGGCCGAAACCCTCCAGCTTCGCAAGGCTGCTTGAACGTCGAGGTTACCCGTAGCTGTGTGGGTTTGCACATTACACTTAGCCACTTAATAAGTTTGAAGTGGTTTTGCCCATTTTTGCTTCTACTAAATTAACAGAATAATAACAGTTGAAAACTCACGGTTATGGTTTTTCAGTAGTAATAACGTCTTGGTTGGTGGGAGTAGATTTTAACTGAACTCATTGCGTGCCGTTATTTTTCAAGATGCAAACGTAACTATACACAGTGAAGCTTTGCAGTAGTTTCTTATAGTTATAAATTGTGTTCAAACTATTGTCTACTGAACTGTGAAGAGTTGCTTCTCATCGTGCTGGATTTTGGAAAATCCCTGTAAATCCCTGACTTTGCTACTGCACCACTCAACTGCTCAACACCTCTGACATTATTGCTTCTTTGAGTTGTTGGTTTCCTTACCTTGGAAACTCTTCAAACAAGATAGCTGAGGATTTTCGCTGGAACGGACAAATGCTGTTTCCTTCCCCTCATCTTTGCGAATGCATTCATAGAACTGTCGTAAGCTATGGTGCGATTTCCAGCAAGCTTGCAAGAGTTTTGTACGTTTCTGGGCCACACTTCAGCATTAGTTTCAGTAGAATATTAAAAAAATAAGTAAAATCGTTCGTTTTGTGTGAGCTTGCTTTCAAATAAGGATTATAATTTTCCAATTTCCATTACCAGGCTACAGCGCGTTCCATAGACCATGACCTGCGCAAACTGGATGTGAGCCAAGCCAGTCTCCACACCAGCCTGCTGCAGATGTTCATGCCATCCAACTTCACCAGGAGGGCGGGCGACAGTGACTGTATCCAAGCTATCCTACTGGTCAAGCGCTTTTCGTCCAAGGCGGAGATTATCGGTAGCTACAAAGTTTATGGTTGAAAAGTTATTCAAGACACTGCGTTTGCACGACCAAAAAGTGTTAGATCCATGTTATAATCCCGCGTTAAAGGAGTGCACAATTAATCTATGACACCGCATTTAGCCGCCCTGGCTTGAGGTGAATGAAGAATCACTTCTTTATATCAAATATTACTACAACATTGTTGCTGCTGAGCTCATTTTTGTATGGATCTCTATCGCTAAGAACACGTGGACATTAATTTTGTGCAAGACTTCTTATTTTATGTCCCGTTTCTTCTAGAAACTAGCACTACTTTTATTCCCGCGACTAGCAACATGTTTTTTTGAAATTGAAGTTACATTTACACTTGAAACAGGGAAACACATTGCCGAAAAGTTTGATTTGAGCGCGGATGTCGTGAAGGACGTGGCATTGCTGGGCGTCAGAGGAGACCAGTTAACTTTTGCGTCATCATTAGTCAGCAAATTAACCGGGCTTCAGATAATGATGGACTGTTACGATGAGTAAGCTTTTTTGTCATCTTTTTTACGCACCGACCGCATAACAAAATGTGACATAACGCATTAAGAATTACGTTGATACAACGCAATTGTAGCGTTACATTAATGAAAATAAGTCAACTTTTGGAGTTTCATTTAACAACGCAATTGTTACAACAATGAATGTAGAGTATTTTTACTGCGATTTTCTCGATTTTGTGTATGCTGACCGGTTTTTGTTTCATACATTACCTCTTCCATCCATCATGAACCTCCACTTCACTTCTCCCAACTCAACGTTTCTCTATCCTCCTCCATTCCTTCAGCTCAACCGTGATCTTCCACTATCGTTGCTCCCATTTTATTACTATTTTGACTCAATTCTTCTCGTGTCTTAGAGTGAACATCCCTACCACAATTCCCTTGGCACAGAAACTTCAACAAATCAAATTCGTAACGTATTCTGCATAATATTGTGTCTTTTACATGGCAAAGATTCCTAACAATTAATCGGTGTTTTCTTCCAGGGCATTAAGCAAGTGTTCTGTGGAATTGTTCCAGAAGATTGGAACCCTCTACACCGAGATGGTGCCTTATGAGAGGGTGTTTGATCATTTAACTGACTTGCTGCGAAAAGACACGCTGGATGAGACCACTAACACAGACAGCGTCGATAAAGCTGTGCTCTTTTTCAAGGTTAGTCCATACGCATAAGTATCTGCTCTGTTGACAATGCCGATTATACCAAATAATTGCTGTTGAGATTTGCATATGAAGTGGAAGTAGTCACATTACTCACATTATTCCATCCAGGTGCTGCAGCCATTGGACTGTGTTGCTATCAAGCGCTGGTGATAAGCTTTTCTATTCATCCTTTCATTGCTCTCTGTGTTAATCAAAACGATGTTAGCATTGGCATATTTTTCTTTCAGCATCTTTATAGCGTTCATTTGAGCCACGAAGAATTTGACTGCACCAAATCCATGGAACAATATCTCAGCCAGTGCCAAGTCTTGCTCACTGCTCTTAACACCAACACCACTCGGCTCAAGTCCTTCATTCAGGTTTGCCAATTTCTTATTGAAAACATTATTTACCTTTTTTACTCGATAAATTTGGGCTTGAACTTTTAGAATGTTTCGTTTAGTTAGAATATTTCGCTCATCCGTCTTTAACCCAAGCTAATTTGATGTTGCTTGAAGTGTAGTTGATGCAATAAAATACCTCAAGCAATGGTTTTAGTTTGAAGTTATATTACAAAATGAAATGATCCTTGTTGTGTTTCTGTAAATATGGAAATTTGAAACGATTATTGAAAACTGATATGTTTCGCGCGTATGCATCACCATAACATAGATTATGATTTTATTGTCTTTGTTTGTTTTTTTCGACTAAGAAACGACAGTTTTTATAGGGGTGCTATCACAAGCTGTGGCTGCCCAGACAGCAAATCAGTCGTTTTTACATTGATTCAACGTCTGCAGACGTTGAATGTAAAAACGGATGGTTTGCTGTTTGGGAAGGTAAAACAAATTCATTGATTCATGTTTTTATGACCAGGCCGGTCACGAGACCAGTGACGTAGCGATACTTCTGAATGACGTGGCTACGTCCTGCAATGACGTGAAGCAATTTTGCAAGAAGATCAAGAGACGAATTCCTCAGTCTTCCTCAAGGCTCGACTTCTCACAAGAGGTACTTCCACCCAGACAACAATGATTCAACGTCTGCAGACGTTAAATCAATGTAATATGACCGGTTTTGCTATCTGGGCATGCTGTTTACTTATTTCTTGCTGAGAATATGGAAATATTTCGAAAGCAATGTTTTGGATTTCACCCTAACATAACCATCCGCATGATATTGTTGTGCAGTGCTGTTTACGTCAACATAACCATCCGCATGATATTGTTGTGCAGTGCTGTTTACGTCAACATAACCATCCGCATGATATTGTTGTGCAGTGCTGTTTACGTCAACATAACCATCCGCATGATGTTGTTGTGCAGTGCTGTTTACGTCAACATAACCATCCGCATGATATTGTTGTGCAGTGCTGTTTACGTCAACATAACCATCCGCATGATGTTGTTGTGCAGTGCTGTTTACGTCAAACTAATTTTTTATGTCCTTGGTAATATATTTTTGTTAAAAATACGGAACTGTAAAAAGCGCGGTGGTTTTGGTTTAACTTTAAGGTAACTATATTGTGCCCAAAATATATGCTCTGGCATTTGAAATGTTTAGCTTTTAGTGCTACTAATATTGGCAGCGATGCATTGATAAGCTTTCACGAATTATGTTTTTGCCGTTTTAATCTTTTCAATTCAACACTTCGCAAAATTTTTCCAACAAAATATCATTGTGATCTTTATTATGAATACATTTGATCAACAGGTCAAAGATCGTTTATCGAAGAGTCTCAAGTGCTTCACTTCCGTACATAACCTCGCTCTGGCCTGGGTGCAGTCATGTGCCAAGGTTAACAGGCCTACAGATTCGAGCTCACTATCCGTGGTGAAGATGCAGGAGCTCTTGCGGAATGTAGCCAAAGAAGTATGATCTTAATTTTTGCTTCATTACAAGATGTGGTGACACTTTTGCATCTTTGTGTGCACTAAAACTCTCAATCTCTTAAAATTTTGAGATCAGTTATAATTTAAGAGGCTGGACTCGGTATTTTTTAATCATCTCTTCGACTGCATGTGTCAGACTCTGTGCTATTCATAGTTTACCTTGAAAGTATTTTACATGTTGTGGAAACATGATTTGGATTAAAACTACTTTGTTTGTGTTACAGATTGTCTGTTATTAATTACAATTTTTTTTTATCGTAATATCACTATATTAATATAAAATTCATGGAAAAGGCGATGTTTGTATGTTTTAAACTTATTATCGGTAATCTTGCATCGTCAAAGCTTTTCTTTATGGCTTGCTACCTGTACTTTCCTCGGCAGGTCTATGAAGGCGAAGAAGTGTTTGGAGCTGTACGCGTATCCTTAGGCAACACCATGGCAACCATGAACACCCTGGTGATGGCAATGCAGGAGGGAGAGTACGACACAGATGCTGCTTCTCCTAAGGTGAAGAGGAATCTTTTTGTCTGGTCATCTAATTTCGTGTACGGTTTGTAATCTGATAATCGCTTAAAGGAAAGAATCGGCCACCCTCACTACGGCAGTGGGGTAATACCGATTTTGGATGATGACGTAATAGAGCAATGTGTTTCAACGTCGTTGGTGAATTAACGGCTCTACGAGTAAATACACGTCAAAATCAACCGACGATGATCCAACTTTTGAGTCGTCTTTCGTGGGACAAAATTTCCCAGGATTTATCATCCGGACTGGGAGAGTCTTCATCCTCGTCATTGATAGCACTTGCTAAGTATGCGGCCACACTTTTGACTTGCAGAACCAAGTACAGCAGCCATAATTTTACAGTTTTTTTGCAGTTCTTTGTTGTGATTAATGAGAACAGTTGTACCGTGAAACAATGTATGAAACGATTGGAAATAGTAAGAAGAACAAAAAGAAAAGGTTATAAAATAGTTAAAAAACAACGGCTAAATAACAACTACCACTGACTGCTGTGCACCAGTCCAAACATGCTTCCAGACCGCTGTTTCCTAAACTTTTGTTCATTCTTTTCAAGATTCAAAATCCTGTTGAGAAGCGCTCCCAGGCGGTAAAGTTGGAGATGTCGGATTCAGAGGGACTCTCGTCAAAGTTGGAGGAGAAAGATCAAGTCATTTTGGAGCTGAGAAGGATGTTAAAAACGAAAAGTGATGATGTGTCCGAATCAAAGATCAGGATCGGTAAGACTCCGATGAACAAAGTGATTCTCAGGAGCAAATGGGTGGAGCGCCTGGTTAAGCTAATCCAAAAATAAAGAGCCCAAAAAGTCCACACTGAACTCATGTTCAGCAAACGTTTCAAAAACTATACTGTCTTCATTAACACTGAAGATGAAGACCGAATAGTTTTCGAAACGTTTGCTGAACCTGAGTTTAGTATCTACATTTTGGGTTCTTCATTTTTTTATCAGATTAACCAAGTGATTCTGTTTCAATATTTTGTATGGGAAAGAAAAATGTGTCAACAATATTGTGCTCATCTACGTTTCGCGCAGCATTTTGATGTGCGAATGCTCAGGACGAAGTCACAAAAGTTACTTTTCTCTTTAAACAAGCATTGAATGGGTCAATAGTTCTCATGAAGAGTGGATTTGTTTCTTCTGTGCTATGGCAAGCTTGAGCACTTTGCCGTGTTTCGCATTAGAACTTTGACCACTATCCTGATATGAGATGTCTTTACTTTCAGGTATGTTGGAGCGGAAAGCAGAGAAGGCCGGCAAAGAAGGAAACGAGAAGACGAGTTTGTTGCAGCAAAAACTGGATTCCTTGACCGAAGATTTAAAGAAAAAAGACAAGTTAGTTTGTTATTTAATTCCCAGAGTGTCAATTTACCCGCAGAGGTTTTGATGATTGGTGGTGCGGCACTGATGCCACCACCCTCAGCTAGAAGCGGTTTCTGCACCGCATATGTGATGGGTTGTGTAGACTCGGCTTTTTTCTTAAAGTTTAAGCTATGACAACTCAAATTACAGCGTGAATCTAAACTCTCACCCATTTTAACACAAAGATTTTAATTTTCTCGTAAACCTAACTCTTCCTTCATTATCAGCTAACTGTCTGTGGTATTAAGCAATTGTTCCACCTTTGCGTTGTGTACCGCAGAACTGCAGGACCTTTAGAAAGTAAACCTATACTGCAACCATGCTAACCCTTACGACTCTTTATAAATCATTTCATCTTGTTATTTTTTGTAACTAGAGAGTATGACGAAACATTGGATGCATTGCAAAACGACATTGACACGCTTGAAGCGGAGAAGGCCGAGCTGAAACAGCGGTTGTCGTCTCAAGCCAAGCACAATATTCTCTCGGATCTGGGAATGAAATCCCCCGGAATTGGAGCTGCTGCTGTCGGCGCAAGAACAGAAATTTCTTCGGTCCTAGCAAATACAGCAGGTAAAGTATTATTCCACTTACGCCCGGTTGGCAAAATTGGTTCTTTTTACATTGATTTAACGTCTGCATGCGTTAAATCATTGCAAAATAAACCAAATTTGCTAGCTGGGTGTTTATACAGAAGACATATCTATGGGGTTTTTCGAAATTGCAGATTATGGTTTTCTTGGGAGAGTTCGCTTTATTGTGTAATCTAAGCAGTTGATGACACCCGCAGTTAAAACATGTGAAGTTGTGTTCAAGTGTATGTGACAGAAGTGTTAGCTTGAAAAATGGGCAGAGAAATGTGAAATTCATCGCCAGTCTAAGCAGCTGCATTGTTGTTCATTGCAGGACCGACCAAGATCGCCGACTCCCCAATGTTGCGTCAGCAGATCGAAGTTTTGCAAACCGCGCTAAGAGTCAAACGCGCTCAGTGTAGTCGACTTGTTGGCGAGAAAATGGTGCGAGATTTGAAGGTAAAATTTCAGTTTCATTCCAATATGTTTGGCTTCCACACAGCACCAGGGTTTTAATTTTCACAAAGGTAATTTTTCTCTCGAATTTAATTTTCATACTATGTTGAATCACGGTTGAATCAATGTCAAAAAACTGATTTGCTGCCTGATATCGGCGTTCTAGAGTAATTGTTTACTTTCGAGATTAAGCTTAGAGTTTTATGTCGTTTCCTCGTCAGTAGACGTCTGTCTAACCACGTTGAAATATTAAAACACCAATTATTGCTGGCAGAGGCAACGCAACCTTAATATTAACATTTTCTCGCTATTTTCAACCCTTGAGTTACGATTAATGAAACGTTCTTTTTAATCCAGTCACTCACGCCTCTCCGTCTCCCTCAAGTGGCGATAACGCACCCAGAAATCGAGAACGTTCGTTCCCAACTCAACAAGTTGTCAACGTCATTGAGCGGATATGCAACACCGCAGGTCATTGACATCAGCAAGAGGAAAGCAGGTAAGAACTGTGTTGGTTACTGCCCAGACAGCAAAATCCGTCATTTTACATTGATTCAACGTCTGCAAACGTTGAATCAATGCAAAAATGGCGGATTTTGCTGTCTGGGTGCAAAAAGAAGAAGGGCCGACATTTAGACAAACACTTAGTTTGCGGTGTAGTCAACCCCAGAACCACGATGCCTTTGTGAGCGCCTAATCACTTGCTTTAGTATTTTTCATTCAAAAGGCAAAAACATCAAATATTCATCTGAGAAAACATGCGAAAGTAATTGAACAGCGTTAGATCTGGCTTTTTAATCAGATGAGTCTTGTTTGGTTTGCGATGATTTTTCATCTTTTTGTCGTAGGTCCATATCCAGTGGGTAGCAGCGCCCCCTGCCGGATGGTTGCTGACCAGCAAATGAAACTTCGTGTCCTCGCCGACCAAGTTGAAAACCTCACCATCAAGACTCAGCAAGTGCTCGCCAAAGGGAAGTGCAGCGAAGTTCGTACAGATTTTGTAACCTTCCCGACCCCCCAGTTTGTTAAGGTTAGTCATGAAAACTTGGTAAAATTTCATAATTTTTTTTTTCGAACACCCGTGAATGTTATTGTGCCCCTAGACAGGAACCCTAATTTATCTTTTTGTAACTAGAGACTCGGAGTCTCTCAATAAGCTAAAGAGCTCAATAATCAAAAAAGCCTACATTATAATAACATCACTGTTTGTGGCAAGTTTTTTGATTAACGTTTTCTGCTGCTTATTGGGGTGATCCACTGATGTGTAATTTCATGACATCATGTTTTTTCTTTCTGCGTTATCCAAACTCTAGTGTAATCGACCTCCGTCCTGGTATTTTAAAGTACTATGCTTGGCTGGATCCAACAACAAGGCTTGACATTCGTGGTCAAACAAATGGCGTCTCCAAGATAAAAATTTATTTCCTTGATACTCAACAATGCGAAAAGAAGTTTTTTGTGCCTCAGTTGCATGGCGTACTGCACTCAAACTGTGTGCGTTGGTTTGCTTTCATTGTTTGTTCATTACTAACTACTTCATTATTGTGTTCACCGTTGTATGATATCTTTTCTTTATATTCCTTTGTAGAGTTTGACTCCTGCTTCTGCGCAATTGGTTGGAAAGTTGCAGTTGAACGAAAAAGAAACTTCGTCCAAAGCTCGCTCGGGCGGGGTTTCGAACCAAGGGCAAAAGTTATTCCTCGATCTCAAACAGATGAACCAACTGCACGGGATGGCGCTCAAGCGAGCGGTGACGATATCATCTTGAGCTTGTCCAATCACCAAAATCTTGATAAGCATTTTCTTTATTGAAATCTTGCAATGACATCGGTTTAATGTAATTTTTTGGCGAAAAATTGGCTGCTGTCTACACTTCACCAGTTCAGGGCAAACAAAAGCTTTTGTGACGTAGTTTCGTCGTCATGAATTTGTGTCCTAACTTTTAACCTTGCTATCATGACGTCAATATGTTTATTCACCCATGACGGACTTATTTTTTCATTTCATTTCAGTGTCAACCAATGTTTAGTTCAACGGGTCCAGTAGTTCTGTCGTGATATAATTTCTTTCTAAATATCACGAATATCCATCGAATTAGTCCACTTCACCTTGTGAGTAGGACTGTTGAAAATAGAAGTAAACAGCAGATAACTCGATTTTTTGGTAAACTATTTTGAACCACTCGTGACTATGTTGTAACATTTAATTTACCTTATTTTAAACTTGATTTTTTTAATTCTTTGATGAATTTACAGAATTGATTCTTTTTCCTTTTAATAACAAGACAATTACGTGATTGTAGATTTATCTTTCAATAAGTTACAAAAAGTTTTGTTTGCATTTTTTGTCTATTTTTGTTTACAAACATTAAAACTCCATATAAACAACCCTACCTACGTTATTACTTGAACACGGTAATGTGGTTGCACTTCAAAATATAATGCTTCTTGTTGTGCATGTGTTGTGCATCCCAGCCTATCTTACCATCACTAACATGCTGAGTTGATGAAGATGTTAGGGAAGGTGTAGCGAGGAGATTATTTAAAGCGAAGCTGATATTTGGACTCAACTGAGTTGTTTAAACCATTTTTTAAAGCCTCTGCTTGTCTTCCAAAATTTCTGTTGACCTTCTCAGTTGCGGTCACTGGCTTGGAATGACCTTCGGTTTCTATAAGACTACGTAGGCAAGAAACTGTTTTTCCTCTGTTTGAAGCTTCACCAAAAATATGGGTCTGTTCGCGTACCATGCGACATAATCTTAAATTTTCTCCCCCAGGCATGACTTTCCTTGATAGCATATACATTATAGGCTACACTACGGATTATTTATGGTAACTCAATAGGTCAGATCAGTTTGTTTTTATTTCTGACCATCACAACGAAAAAAACAATATATAACAAACATAGCAGAGGTCAATAGCACTGTATTAAGCCCATCTTTATAAAAGACAATGTGGTAGCCTATTTAAACAGCCCCAATAACGCACAACACGACCAAGCAGGCTAATGCCACGTTGTTTAAGGTTACTTTAACTTCCCTGTATTTTAGTCAAGATTAATTTTTTTTTTGGTATCTAAAAATTTGAATTGACTGAAAGGAAAAAGCCAAATCTTGTGAAGCTTACCACTTTTGTCGGGGGGAGATGCGGCAGCGCCACTATTTTTCGATTTAACTTTTTCACTCATCCTTGCCAGTTATAGATTGTAATCCAGTGGACGAAGACACAAGAAGGCCAATCTCTGTGTTCACATTCAAGCATGTCATAAAGTATCGTGCGAATGCAGTTGCGTGCTCTCGAACCGGCAGCTTTTGGAGTAGATCGCTGATCAAACGCTTTTGGTCCGTTAGTTTTGTGTTTGTTTTACGGGACATCTTGGCTACAATTATAGTTACAAATTCCAATTCAGCGCAAGCTTCCATGTCTTCTGATGGCCAAATAATTAATGCAAAGATTGGTTCATTCTTATTTGTCGACTTTGTAAAGGTCATATGCCTTTTACAATGTTACCAAGTTGACATATCATAGTTATGAGCAATCACTGGTCTATTTTGAACTTTACGCGGACAACTAGCAGGGCGTTTAAAACGAAATGTTTCACAAAAAAACATAATTCGAAAAAAATAACTTTGGTTTAAAACGAAAATTTATTTTTGGTCATTAACTCGTCCGGGACGAAAAATATACCATCGGTACTAACTACATTAGTCGATATAGGCCTACCAGCAGGTTAATGAATGGGAAAAGATGGTAAAACCAGTTTGAAACGTGCCTGAATAGTAAATCATGTTGTACCGTAGGCTATACGTCTGCAGAGGTGGGCAGTAGGCCTAACTAGTTACTTTTTGAGTAACGGTAACTTCGTTACTATTTTCCTAAAGTAACGAAACGCGGTAACTAGTTCCTATTTTAGCACTTTTTCAACAGTTACAAGTTACTTTTGTATTGAAATTTCAGTTTTTAATTGCCGTTTATTTCTCTGCACGTGTTTGTGTCTTGCTTAGTGCGTGTTTGCTGCGTTTTGCGCAATAATGCATTTTTCTCGCAGCTGTATCGGCGGAGCACTGCGCATGCGCGGTTCTACTTTTGTTTTGTGGTCTGGTGGAAAAGGGTTGCCACATTGGCGAATTTATCGCCAAAGTCCAGAAATCTGGCGATTTTTTAAGACGTTTAGCTTCATATTTATGATTTGGCTCTTTTTTGGCGATTTTTGATAACTGATTTGGCTAAATTAATTGTTTTTGGCGATTAATCGATATGTACCAAAGACGGGCAAGACACAACAATACAACAGGGTTGAGCATTATAATATATATTTTACATATTTACAAATGAGTTTAACAGTCAAACGTTTTCGGTTTAACTTAAGCCCTCATCAAAAACCTGAAAATATTTATAAAAATGCAGTAAATTTCAACTTCTTGAAGGTAACTAACTAACTGACTATAAGCATCAAGAAACACGCAGCGATTAAAAGCAATTTGTTAATGCTTATTGTCAGTTAGTTAGTTACCTTCAAGAAGTTGAAATTGAATGCCTCTAAAAAGATTGTCTGACGTTAAAACCAGCAACAGCATTGCTGTTTGCTTGCCGTTGGTGGACGTTCTTGTGGAAGCAATACAAACCAGATTTGGTCATTGGTTCGAGGACAGCGACTTTCAGCTTGCGACTGCATTCCACCCACAATTTAGACTCATCTGTGTTTAATGCCTGATCATTAAGCGACACTGCTGAATTGAAGATCAAAATAAAACAGAACATGCTTCAAGCAATTGAAGAAGCAAACTGCTCTGCTGAAGAGGGGAGTAGCAGCGACACTGAAGTGGATGGTGGTAGGTAGAGCCACGGAGGACTTTTTGCACCACTTTACGCAAAAACCAAGAAAAGAAAGCAATGCGCGTTGAATCTGTTACAGGAGTATTTGGAAGCGGACCATGCTGAGGACAAGTTAAGCGGATCCAGATTCACAATTGGACCGATGAAAAAACTGTTTTAAGAACATAACACTCCCATTTCGTCAAGTGCTGCAGTAGAAATATTGTTTTCATTGCAGCACTTGTTCATCACCAGACTTTATTCGTTCATCCCCGACGCCGACACACGCTCCATCGACCTGACACTACCAAGACAAGCATGGGTGCGCCTCAACCGTCTCCGTGCGGGCGTCGGGCTTTTCCGCTCAACCATGCACCAATGGGAAATGGCCTCTTCCTCCTCTTGTGAATGTGGTGCCGAGGAACAGACCGCAGACCACATCATTGATTGATTGATTGATTAAATCTTTATCCTCGGACTGGGAAAGCTTCTTGCAGAACTTAATCCTGGCAGTTTCGCATACTTGTAGACTGAAGACTTTAAATCACTGACGCAGGCCCGGTCACCGAGATTGACAGAGTGAAGTTTCCGATTGTTGAAGTCTCGTTGCCGGGAAATTACTCCATCTATTAAATGCCGCTAAATGGAGAGCAGTCCTTAACGTGTGTTGCTCAAGCGCATGCCCTGAGAGTCGAACCAGTGCCGCTTGATCTTGAAGCTTCTTCGTTCCAGAAGTGAAGCGCTAACCAATTGAACTATCGGGGCGGACATCATCAATGACTGTAACATCTTCAAGCCACCTAACGGAGTGGAAGGTCTGCGTGTCATGAATGATGAAATCAAAGACTGGCTGCTCTCTAGTAGCCTTCCAGTGTAGTCCGGGAACATCGTGAATCTGGGGCGGTAAAAGAATAGACTCTCGGCCCCAGAGGCTCACACGACGATTGGGCAACGACATTTTAAAGCCCAAAAGGGCAGGCCTGAGTGACGAGCACTTTGAAATGCTCGTATTTCTCAAAGGAAATAAACATATAAGCTACTGAGTATTTTTTTTAAATAAAACCTTGTTGGTTTTGTAGTTGTGCTGTTATGTTAGCATGGATGGCTCTAACACTATATATCAAACATTGCGGTTAAACTGGACTTGCATGCAGAGCTGGCCAGGTGCAGAATTTTATGTTTAGATTTGTGAGTAACTGAAAGTAACTAGTAACTGTAACTAGTAGCCTAACGGTAACTAGTTACTTTTTAAAATCGGTAACTGTAACGGTAACTCAGTTACTATTTTGGCCAAGTAACTGTAACTGTAACTCAGTTACTTTTGAAAGTAACTTTGCCCACCTATGTACGTCTGTAGTTAGCACGGCCACAAAACTTTAACAGCAAACAAAAAGAAGCACACGCGTGGTAATAAATGACAGCCTCATGAATAGTGTTGTGGATTGAATTTGCCAGTTCCAATATTGATGTGGATGAGCAGTCAATCTAGACATCATAATAACATCATCACATCATAATAACATAATAACATAATAACATCATAATAATAGTAGGATGGAGAAACAAAACCGGACATAAAAGAAACCCATCCTCAGGCAAAGTCCCGTTTCAATGTGGCGCAGGAGAGCAGGTGTTGAGCTCTTTCTATGGTCAGACTGCACATCACACAGTAGCCTACGACGATTGAGGTTCGAGATCCAGTTTAAGTTATTGTTAATATCCCTGCTTGTTGTTTTCATGAAGTTGATTAATTGAGGAGATTGATTATGAGAATTATTGTCCTCGGACTTCTTGGCAAGTTTATCCTGGCAGTTTTACATGCTTGTACAGGCTTTATATTACTGACGCAGGCAGGGCCGAATTTAGCTGATGGGGGGCCCGGGGCACTTTTAGATCGGGGGGCCCCGTGCAAAAAAATTTTTCAAGCCTACGGCGCGAAAAACCATTGCTACGTCTACAGTAGTATCAGTCCAGTGCTGCACAGCATTTTGCAGAAACTTTAAAGACCAAAAGGAAAAAAGTAACACAAAATCACATTTTTTTCCACATAGGGGGCCCTTCAAAAGTCGGGGGGCCCGGGGAAACTGCCCCCTCTGCTCCCCCTAAATCCGGACCTGGACGCAGGTCCAGATTGACAGAGTGAGGTTTCCACTTGTTGAAGTTTTGTTGTCTTAAAGTTTTTCATCCACTAGGTGCAGCTAAGTAGAGAAGTAGAGAGTTGTCTTTGAAATGTGTTGCTCAAGCGCACACTCACGGGGAGTCGAACCAGCGCCGCTTGTCTTGTCGTTTCTTCGTTCATGAAGTCGAGTAGCTTACATTACTAACTGAGCTCTAGGGCGAAAATTTTGGCTATAGCCTACTTCCTCCCTAATGAGTAGTGAGTACCTCACAGAGCCCACTAAAAATACATTCAATATCCCCGGTTGTTTGTGTTTGTTTGTTTTATTATCTTTATCCTGCATTGCGGGAAAGCGGACTTGAGCGCTATGCATCGGTATACGCCTTCCGACGTACACCTGACCCACGCTGCAGCCGACTGCAATGTTTGTTTCCGGTTATCTACTCTACATATGACTTAAATTTGCTACTACCCATTACTCGAAATCGATCACTGGGAAGAGGCAATTATCGTAAAGTTTCTTGCCCAGAGAAACAACAGCAAGTGCGGGTGGCTGGAGTCGAACATGCAGGGTCTCGACTGCGAGCCCAACGCGCTAACCACTCGGCTACTGCAACACTGGTTGAAAAGTGTTAGGATTATACACTCGGTTGGCTACCACAGGGGTTGGGCTAACATATTGCAATTAAGCTAGAAAAGCGAAAACAGTTTGTCTGAATCACAAGAAAATAAATTTTTCTTGCTTTTTTGATGGGGGACACCGGGACATGTCAACCCGTGCTTCCCTGCATCCTGGATTCGCTGTTGTGGTGGACAATGATGAGCAATACTGAAAAGAAAGTAGGCTACTACAGTCATAGCTATCCATTCTAGTTCCTACTTGAAACCGGCTGCTTATCGTTTTTGTTATTGTACAAAACAAAACAAGCCGCGGTAGCTCAATTGATTAGCGCGTCACTTCTGGAACGAAGAAGCTTCAAGATGAAGCGGCGCTGGTTCGACTCTCGCGGTGTGCGCTTGAGCAACGCACGTTGAGGACTGCTTTCCATTCAGCGGCATTTAATGGATGGAATAGTTCCCCGGCTACAAGACATCAACTCCATGTGTTTTATTGACAAGTAAACAACAATTCAAGTAGGCTACATGCCCACTGCCTAGGTGGGTAAGAATTGTCCAAAATGCTTCCTTTTCAATGTCGCTTTAGCTGTTTGAATAAATTTTTAACATATAGCACTATAGCAGGCTAGAAGCGACAGCAGCAGAACCCATTCTTTCTAGCTGACCACGACAAACAAATTGTTTTGTGTTCTTTTCTAGATAATCATTAACACTTCAGGTCTTCTGTGGACCTAAACTAGTTTTTATGAAACAACTTAAGGTGACAGGATTGCCTCCGATCTAGACATTATTATAGAGAGTGTTGTATAGATTTTAAGAAACACAGTAGCCTATAAACAAAAGTAGGTAAATTTAAGGATAGATTAAACAATATTGTTTTTTATTGTTTTTGAAATATTTTTTTGCTGATGAGGCCACACTTCTAGACTAGTGGTACCACCTTGTTGCTGCAGCCACTGCAGTGTTTAACTTAATTGACAAAGCAAGTGTTACGTCAGGTAGCAGTTATAGCTTACCGCTTGCCAGTTTGTAATACATTGCACACGCAACCTGGTTCTTTCAGGCAGGGCTGTTAAAAGGTTAATTTCCGCCCGGTGCCCCCTGAGAGGCCAGAGTCTTCCAAACAAGACACCTCAAAAGAAAACACTTAAACTTCAAAGAATAAACATCGTTTTTTCTTGACCGGACTTCTTAGAAAAAATTCTCCGAATTTTTTATTTTGTATCAGATTTACGATGTCATCACATTATTACCTGACTTATTCCCGCTGCGTTATATAAGAAAGAATGCAATCGGTAACATTTTTAAATCTTTTGTGTGACCCGACCTGGCATCGATCTCTGACCTACTGTACCAGTTCCAGAGCCGAAGGCGATACTCACTTGGCCACTGAGTTGGTTCCATTGGCTTGTCAATGGAGAAGAATTGGCTATCGAAAGATATCACCACCATGTTTCATGCAGTCTTTCGCGTTATGCCCATGCAACTTTGTAAGGCAATCAAGCCGTTGAGTTGTTTTTGCGTCAGATTACATCTAAACCTACTCATAAAAATGAGGTTTTACAGTAAGTCAATCTCACACACGCACAATGTAGTGGTGGCTGGTGGCCAACGCAGTGAAGCCAATAACGCAATGAAAAAATTTTGCGGCGTTCCAGACAGAAGTCACATTGAAGCAGATTTGCACTTGGTACATTGGGAGACACGGTCGATTGGGTCTGAAGCCGCAATTCGCTTTATGCTGGCTGAGGCCTCAGGGTGAATGTAAATGTTCAAGCTAAGCTCTTTAAAGTTCGTTAGAAAAACGGCAAAAAACAACAACATACGCGACGTGAAGGAGAGAGTTATGAATTCAAAAGACACCAGTTGGTTTTCAGAAAGGAAAAAGCGCATTTTCGTTTCACGATTTTCTGTTCTTATTTCCCTTTTTTTCTGTACAGATAAGGGATTAGCTAGTAATCCTGCGTGAGAAGCGTTCGATCGCTAAGCCATATCGCTAGCGTTGTAGATTCAAGTGGTTTTCACAAAAAAGCTCAAGCCAAGTGTAGCGGAGTCTCATTGTAAGTGGTATGCTGGACAAGCACAAACAATTTTCGAAGTGGAGACATAGCAGAATAATATAATTTCGGGAGAGTTCGCTTTTGTGTATCGCAGGCAAGGCACAATGGCACAAGAGGATTGAGCATTATCATAATATAACAAATAGTTTTAAACAGTCGAACGTTTCTGCTTAGCCGAAGCTATTAATGAACTTTGTTTACAGGCTTTGAAATTGGAGTAGGCTACAGTGTCATCATTTGTTTAGGATATGCTTTAGCTCAATCTATCAGATAAACTGGATTTTTTGTGTTGGTTTGTTCAATTTTCTCCAAAGCTACAACTTTTCATTAGTTAAACAACAGACTCTTTTTCAAAAATCAAGTCAGCTGTGATCAGATAATGTAGCGATTAGTATTTTCTGTTGTCTACTGAAGTTGTGCAGATGTAGTTTTCTTTGGTAGCTCCGTGATGAGATGCTTTTCTTTGTAAAGTGAAAAGAAATTCCTCAACTTAGGCCTACTGGTGGGATGCGCTTTTGCTTCAATTACCTGTGTACTGTAGACAAATCGTCAAGTTACCTTTAGGGTTAAATAGCATGATGCGTTCTACTAGTGCAAATTAAGCTGAACTATCACAAGATGTATAAAGTGACAATCTGCTTTTATTCTGACGTTTGGTCAATCAGACACGACTGACTTCTTCAGGGAGCTAGACCAGGTAGTGTCTAGCATGGCAAAACACAGGACCATGTTGCTGAAATTAAGTAATCATGCAAAATGAAAATTCAACTTCTATTTAACTAAATACCTGGTGAAAAACCTCATTCAATTTTTTACCATTATTGTATTGGTGGGAGTCACCATTATTGGCAAAGGCTACACTAAACACGTTAACGTACATTTTCAGGCTAGCCTACATCACAGGCTATAAATGCCACTGAATGTGTTTTGTTTATCTTTGAATAAGCGGTTAAAAAGTTGTTGTTTTTTCATCGCTTTTACGTTCCCGCTTACAACGCTGAGCTACGCTAAAGCAATGCAAAACTGACGTTCTTTCGTCAACAGAGTTAGTTCGAGCAAATAAAAGTAGTTGTGGGTTGTGGTCACAGTGAGACACAAAATATCTATTCGGGCTGCCGTTGAATCAATGTAAAAAACGACTGATTTGCTGTCTGGGAATGTTGATTGAACAAACTTTCTGTTCTTGTATCGCTTCGGCAAGGTCTGGTCGACTTAAACCCAATCATAAGAACAAGCTGCCATGTTTGAATTGTTGGGATATTTCGAATGACCTCCCGGTTCATGTTTTGTAGTTGAGTGAATTGTTTGGTCAACGTCAAAATCTACGTAACAGCGATGATTAATTTCAACGAGTATCAACAGATTGACGTAATCGTGGATTCAAGTTTATTAATCAATCCGTGTTGAAAATTTTCTCCGCAGTTACACAAAACATTTGATAGTACTGTAACTATGTTTTTTTCCAATCCTTCTACCCAAGCTTTGAATAGCTTTCGTTGCAACAGGTTCTAATTTTCCGACTCATTTTCCAGCTATGATGGCAGGAAATGGATGGACTTTTTCCGGCCTCTCAGCATTGTTTGAAGTAAACTGTCGTGTTATGAACTCAGACAACAAAATCCGTCATTTTTACATTGATTCAACGTCGTCGAATCAATGTAAAAATGACGGATTTTGCTGTAGAAATAGACAAGGTTAAATGATTGAACAACACTAAACCCTAAAGCTACGTTTTCTTAATGTATGCAGGGAAATCGATACAAGCTGTCTTTTCAGCTCAGTTGGCAGAACTTGGTAACGACGTGTAATGATGATAATGCTGTGAACTACCAAGTAGCACTTTTCAACTGCTAATGTTTTTAGCGACTGTATTTTTTCTATCTTGTATCACGGTTATCTGCATCGTAAGAAATAACACAACTACAGTAATACCATTTTTGAAGTTTTTAACATAACCTGGATTCGACTTTGACACTGAATAATTTTGGAATCGAAACTTGTCATGCCAAAAGCAGAGACAACTAATTGTCACTTGGTTGGTTTTTCACGTCCATTTGGTGTTTTTCGAAAGTTTGTGTGTTTAAAATATCAATTTTTGTACCAGTGGCTGCAAAGTTTTCTTAACGAAATGGAAAGTAAAGGCAGAAAGATTTGGGTATTGTCACATTGCTTAAAACATCAGTAGGGCTTAAAGCGGTAACTCTTTATTAAGCAAAATGGGCTTTCTTGTTTACTTTGAACTTCATAGGATCAACTGCAACTATTGCTGGAAAAGCAGACTGCTTGATAACTCGTAAAAGTGACGTTTATTGCAATCAACATCTTATAGCTTAATGTAAAAAGAACCAAATTTACGAGCTAGATTGTGAATATGGGCATAGCAATGATGCAAGCAATTGAAAAGTGCAGACAAGAAATACGTGGCAGCATTATTATTATTATCACTTTTGGGAATAATCATGTCAGTGATCCGGCTGCTTTTGATGAGCCTGGAGATAGATAAAGTGCTGGCGCTGCATAGCTGAGTGTGAGTCCTGGTGTGACGCTCAGAAGGGCGCCGGTTCGACACCGCTCAAGAGCATGTAACTGCGTTTTCGGCAATATACTGATTGACATGCCTGAAGGTGGACACGAAGATTGGCTTTCTTGCCTTCCCATCAACTTATCTAAATCTTCAACAAAAGGCTAATTAGTCTCGATACCACATAAATAATGCAGTGCTATTCATTCCTTACACTTTTTCGACATATCTTCAGAGCAGAGCAGTGATGATGAGTTTAGATGAATTACAGTGGTGATTGTTAATATCGTTATGCGGTTATAATCACCTATTTAACAGAACTCTGCAGAATCGATTCCAAAACTTGTTGTTACAAAATACGCAAAATACCCTCAAAGAATTTAACACCTAATGGAGATTTAATTCACGGGTTAGCACTATTTTTACTAATTTTGAGATCAATGATTTGTTTTATAAGCTGTGCTTTGCTCAACATTAAACTAAAAACTTGTCATTGTTTGCATCGTCGAGTCACATAGCGTATTTGCAGTGCGGCTATTTCCTGCTTTACAGGTCAAAATAGTTCTGATACTGTTTGACCAATGACCAGAGTGCAATCGCGTGATATGGCACAAGCATAGTCTGAGAGCACGTCGATTATGACCAGTCATCAGAGCATCAGATCAGTATTCTGCCAACAACATGACGTGATTTGGATACGTTTGCATTTGATTGAACAGAAAAACTTTTTGCAGGTTTTCACGAAATGATTTTTTTTCATTCAGAATAATTTTTAAATATATATATTTTTTAATTGATTTTTTTATTAAATGGTTGATAAAACTAAGCTACTGTACTCTATTACACACAATTAAAGTAGTTTTCTTAACTGTAGGTAGCTTTGTAAGGCTGTAAGATTAAATAATGGACAACCTTGTTGAGTTTTGCTGAAGTTTAAGAAGATTTCTGACGTGTACTTAACGTTGTGTGATGGAATATCTACTTACATGGAATATTAATTTTGGATATATTCGAAAATGAAACATGAAGTTCAAGACCTGATTGCTGGCAACATACTTGCTATGCTGGCAAATCAAATATAAACGCTTTTTCTGAAATGGATAAAGCAGCCCAGTTGAATAACTCTTCGCAGACGAGTCGAAGAAGAGGTCAGGAGTTTAATTTTCCAGGCCGATCTTTCCCAAGTTCTAGGAGTCCTTCTCCCAATCGAAACGTAAAAACACGACGAGCGGCGTTCGAAAACAACACTAAAAATACACCTGCTGTGAAGGTAAAAACTCAACCAACAAATGCACTCAGAGCTGATGACTCTCGAAACTTATCGCCGTCCACACGTGATAATGGAGACACAGAAACTCAAATTAAAAAGCATCTTTCAAATTTCACTGTTGCAGAAAGAGCGCAAAGTACTGATAAGCCTGCCACCGGGGAATCTTTAGTGCAAGCATTCAGCAGAACATCATGTGACGTGGAAGATTGTAGAAATGAACTTGCTAGTCACAATGACAAGAGTACAAGTTTAGAAAAGGCTAATAGGATTTCCGGTACATCCAGCATCGATCGGGCTGCAGATGTGCGCACTGTCTCAGGATATGGATCTGTATTTACTAAACCGACAATTCTAACTGAGAATGAAAAAGCGACTTCAAAAAGTAACGACGTCTCTGGTACAAAAATCTTTAGTAGACGCAGCCGTGAAAGGGCAGCTGTAAGAAATAAAAGGATGCAAGCACAAAAAGAAGAGACGATTCAAAATAGTGATGAAATGAAAACCAAAACAACAAGTAAACAACAATATGTACCTTCTTACGTCCTACCAGTAGCAGCTGCTTTTACAAAAGTTCAAACTGGACCAGTAATTGGTGTTTGCAAGAGCCAAACTCGGACGGCTGCTGTACGTCAAACGTCAACAGTGTTAATGAGCGATTCATTGAAAAAGACGGACCAAGTCAAAGACAAAATCTCGCCTTCTCGTGTGAACCTCAGTAGACGTTCTAGCAGTGATGACGAAAGCTCCACATTTGCACCGAAATCAAAACTGCCCTCAAGTGGAAAACCGCAAACTTCTGGAACTTTCGACAATTCACCAGAGAAACAATCTAGTCGAGAGGCAAAGCGATCCAAGCGACGCCTTCGCAAAGCTCATCGGCCAACAAGTTCTCAAGACAATCAGTTTTCAAAACATTCATCAGTGCAGATGGCGAGCAATATTGCGCAGCGAATGCAGTTTTTCCAATCTTCCGACTCTCCCCAAAACCACAAGCATGATTTGGGAGAGTCTTTAAAAGGAAACACTATCACAGCACCAATAACCCGTCGAAGTAGAACGAAACACCGAAAGCAAGCTTTTGCAGAGACAGAAGAAAAATATTCCACACTCCCTGCTAATTTCAGTCCTTCTGATGTGCGAGATAGTATGAGCAACAACAGTCAATTTAAATCGGGAGATTTAAGATTTCAACAAGCAAATACACCAAATAGCAAACCCAACCAAACCAGGACGCTAAATGAGTTAATGATTACACACAAGCAAATACTAGATAGCGAAGATGACAAAAAGAAAAATTATGTGTTACGACCAAACAGTGTAAATCAATCTAAAAGTTTCCTATCTAACCAACATAGCAGGTCATCTTCGACTGGAATTGACAGATCTGACATTGCCGGAGGCTCACTAGAGTCAATTGACAAGACACCGCCTTTGCCACCCCAGACCAAATCAAAGCAGGTTGAAAGTTTACGAAACTTGTTTAATTCTGAAGACGTTCCTAAGATTGAGTTTGGTCAAGCCTACAATAAACAGGAACATCAGCAGCGTTCGACAATAATTAGCAAAAATGTTACTGAGGGACAGAAATCTAACAAGGACCAAACAGTGCATAGCCAACCGATGCTGAAAGCCGTTAAGCTTAGCGAACATTACTGGCCAAAGGATGAAGCCACAGAAAAGTTATTTATCCGTAACAGTACCCACTCAAGTGAATCCAATAAAAAAGCAAGCCACACTTTAGAAACTGTTGACGAAATGTCTGATCTTTCAAGTCAAGCTGTAACAGACAGCAAAAAGACTGTGTTGCCTGGCAGTAGCCAATTGCCCTGTTCACCGAAAGAGACTAATCTAAATGACCCAGTTGTTATATCAGAAATTGAAAGGTGGTCAGAACGTTCTAAAAAGCATTCATTGTCTTCAGTAGCCAGTCAAAACCAGGACTTGCGTAAGGGTACGTCTAGCGCGACATCTAAAGCTCTTCAAACTGCCAGTCATTATGATGTAATACCTGAACGGACAGCGCGTTCGCAAAGTCTTGACAGTGGGGCTGACGCATATTTACGTGACAAGTTACCTTCGTCGCAATGGAGCTTTGATGACCCTGATTCTAAGTTGAAAGCGTATGAAAATTCATTAACAGATGCTGACACAGTAGTTGATTACCTACCTTTGACCGAAGAAAAGTCGGAAGTCAATTCTGCTGGTAGTGTCGATTTCAACCCAGTCAATGAAGAAGTTGTAAACTTTGCGCCTATGCGAACTATATATCTTAATGGTGCTCCTTTGTACACCCCTCCTAAGTTTTCTGAATCAAACGAGCATTTACAAAAGTCAAGCATAGTGTCGTCAAGCCAATTGGATTACAATAAATCAAAAGATGGAAAAGCTCATCAGTCTCAACTAAACCGCTCGAAACCAATAGATGTCAACAGCACTCGCTTCACAAATTTGAAGCCCACTGCTCAAAGTGAAAGCAACACAACACAACCGATTTCTACTTCAACAAGAAAAAATAGTGTCGTATCACGGTCAGCAGCACTACCCCGAAGCTCAGTGCCTTCCTCGCAAGATATCGACGCAAGTGACACCGACGAAGGTTGTGTCATAGAAGAAGCGGCCGGCCCAGAATCGGCTGCAATGAAAGCTGCGTTGTTGAAGCATCCAAGCTTGGCTCAAGGAAGCTCAAGTCGAACCGAAGACAGGAGTGAATTGGGGGTGTGTGGTACCCCCAACAGCAGAAGAAGACGAAAGTTCTCCGCTGCTGGTCAGAACAACTCAGATTCCAGCAATACAAGTAATAACAGTGAGTCATCACGTTCTCTCAGTGACCCCATTCCCAATCGAAAGAAGTCAATAAATGGTGCAGATGAGGAAACGGGCCCGGTAGATAGTAATTTTCAATACCCCTTAAAGCCGGGGGGTTGCGTTCCAAAAGAAGAACTGGAGTTAAATAATTCGACTAGCGATTTATCTGGCTTCAGTGAAAACAATTCAATCCAAAGTGATTTCAACGAAATGGAAACCTTTGGTGATGAACCTCACGCCATTGAACAAGCACTAGCTGCATATGACGCTAAGAAGTTATCAAACCCAGCCCAGAAAAGGTCGTTTGGCAACACTATTCCAAGCGCGATCGTAGACTCCAGCTTATTAAACAAAAAAGCAGAAGCTGAGGTGGATAAAACTTCAGTATGCAGTTCTTCCAGCGAAGCAGTTTCGTCTGAATCAGTAGACCATGACGATGAATCGTCACAAAACAGAAGATATTCCTCCAGTCATAGGAGTAACTCCAACCGTAGCTGGAGCAGCAACGATGACACTGTTAGTAACATGACGCAGTCTCTTGAAGAGATGTCACATTCAATGTACGCTGACAACCGTGTCTCTCGGTCACCAAGATTGACTCGAAAATTAAAGAGTGCCAGAGCACGGAGAAGAGCAAAAAATTCTCGAAATCGCGACGACAATCTGCAACGCACTTCATCAGAAACCACTGATTCTTCATCTACAGCCAGTGAGTCGGACCCTGTTGTGGACAGTGCTCTCGAACAGGCTCAAGAACAATTTCAAACTATTTATGACAGTATGTCATCAAGAGACGCTGACAACTCTTCGGCTATCACAACCGCTGTCGCACATTCCAGGTCGTGCAGCGCTCCAGCGACCGGGGACGACCTTGACTCCCTGTTGTCCAGAAAAGCGTCAGGAAGAGGTCGTAGACCTGGTATAGTACAAGCCCCCTCTCTTTCCGACGTTTTGCAGAAAGATCCAGCACTTCAAATGAACTTGGCAGCAACAAAACCTTTATCAAGTTCAACAGATGGACTACTAGCAGCAACATTTCCCCGAACTGTCGCAAGTCGTGGATTAGACTACCAGAAGTATGGAAAAGGAAGGGAAAAACTGGTAAGATGTGCTTTGTTGGAATAGTTGTGATGATATCAAGTTAATATCTTTGTTTTGAAGAACTTAGCCGCAATAATACCTTTCCTGCACAGTAATATTGCAATTTTATTTGCAAAGTCGATGAAAACGTTTGCCCAAAATTTCACGCATCAGTAACTGGTAGCTTAACCTATTCGGATACAAATGTGCATTCCAGCTAGCAAACGTTGACATGGTTACATCGTTTCAACGCCAAGACGTTAAAACGACTTAAATTGGTATCTGGTGTCAACTAACTGTGTGCTCAATCATTAACACAGTTTATTTTCCAACCATCTGCCATTTGTGCTCTTTCTTATCGTTGTTTATTTGCATGTAATGTATGTATTTTGTGTGCTGCTGTGTGTGCAGCGACAACACCTTTTTGTTGACATTGCATGAAATGGAGTAATGTATTGCTATTTGCAAGCTGGAGTGTTGTTCGACTGGAATATTGTAACAAAGATGTGTGGTAATTGATATTACTGGAAGAGCAATGGATTTGTTTTTCCCTCGTTTCCAAAACAGTCTCAGCGAAATACTTTTCATACGTTTTTGCTTGAAATGTTTCTCACAGCATTATTTTAGTTTTACAATGCAAGTTAACCGCATTGTTTATCTAAGAAAGATTTGAATTGAAATGACTAAGTTCAAAGCATGTATAATATTATATATCCCTTTGATAGCCAAGAAAACTTTTTTAGATTAGATTTAAGATTAAACATTCTTGAATGCCATTGACTTGCATTTCTTTCTGTTTGGTGAAACTGTGGTGTAAAAAGCTAACATCAGTTTAACTATTACAACTCTGCATGTTGTTTTGCATGCCTAGTATCGCACCAGTGCTTGTATCTCACTGGTTTCTCTTGCAAAACTCAAAATTATATAAATACATCTTTTTCGGTTGTTGAAAAACTGCCATGTGTAATTGTGTAATGGGCCTTAAACGCTTACTTAATAAAAAAATAAAGTAAAAAAAGGTATCAATTCGTTTAAGTTGTCATAAGTTATGAAAGTATTGGGATATCAGTTTTCGAAACAAGAACCTTTTCTTGATCATCTCTTCATTCCTTTGTGTGTGAATTGCTGTCACCGGAAAAACTAATTAATTGGACTAAAAATAGCCTGAAATGACAAAATACGTCATTTCTTTCATGAACCTCTCATTTCACGATGAGGCTGAGTTGAAGCAATTTCACTTCGGTCCGAAACCTGGCGCTTTGAACGGTTACGTCACATGGAAAATCTAGGAATATTTCGATGCGGAGTATTTCGAAACGTTGTTTCAAGTTGCCCTGGTGCAAAGATTGACAATTTATATTGCTTAAATTCTTAACCAGACTGTGTGCAAAGATGCGCCTTTTTTATATAAACTTTTTTTCTGAAACCGTTTTTTGCCTTAATCCGTTCAGCCAATTTTGCCTCCGGTGAACTCAATATGTCTCAATGTTTATTGAACATGACTGAAGCAAATCTAAAGAAGAATTTAATTCTTACCTTTACAAACAACTAGTTTTCTTTTTAACATATTTCGTCATGCAATGTAATTTGCTAACTTGTAAAATTACTTAAATCAATGAAAAAAAAAAAAAAACTTTTCAAAAAACTCGCTCAGAGCCGGCACAACAATCGTGTTCACTTTCTTCACTTGTATAAAATAAAAGTTTGTTTGTTGACGGGTTTGTAGCCCTCGTCTAGTTAACAAAAAGATCTGATGTAAATTAGGCCTGTTGTAGAGATGTTCATCCAAGATGATGATTTCTGATGGGTGAAACGTGCGATGTGCATGATGTTGGGGGGAGGGGGGCAGCAACATATTTATGCTTAACCTGTTTAATTGTCATTGCATTTACAGGACATGAGAAGACACGTGGTGGGAAACTTACTCGAAACGGAGGCATCGTATGTAAAGTCCCTGCGGATATTATTTGAAGTAAGTGTGCCAAGGTTATGTTCATTTTTGTTTTCTTCACACACGGTAAATAACTGCTGAACACAACTTGTATGAGGTCACAGCAAACTCAGTTTGTTCTGCAGCAACTCGTCATATATCCCAATCAATATATTCAAATCAGCCTCTTTTTTACATTGATTTTACGATTTGCAGGATGGAATTTTCGTACAGGGTCTTGATAAATGATAAAGAAGATTTTTTTAGATATTTCATCCCACTGCTCTCAAAACCTTTGATTTCACTTAAGCTAATGGCTAACTGTACCATAGTTCAGTAAAGTTGACCACATCAAATTATCACTCGCAAATCTACTGCTGCTGTACAACATTTCAGTTCCACATTTTCTTGAAGCTATAAAATCAATATTTTATTGATTTTGCAAACTTTGATGCTGGGCAACTACACTGAAGAGTTGTGTTTCAACATACATGCAGTCTTGATCTGATTGCATAATATAAAGCTCTAGCAAGTTTTGAAGCATCTTCTCTACATGAGCCCCATCTTCTTCACATCTTCTCTACATGTCATTTAAGGAAAAGTGATGATTTTTACAATTTCATCAAATAAATTTTATGTGTAATTGGAAACAAAATTTAGACTTTTTAAATGCTCTAATTGTTCAACTACCTTCGCCTTTTAAACTTTCACTGCCGTTTTTCGTCTATTGGCCCAGGCAGCTGAGGACTTGTTGGTACATCTCGCTTTGTGTTGTAGCCTGTGATGCACTTTCATTTTCACGGCGAACACATTTGTGACAAACTCAAACATGAAAGACCCTGGTTACTTGACAATTTGACAGTGATTGTTAAGTTATTCTGAATACAATCTTGTCAACAAAAAACGGTGATTTTTTGTTTATTTAACGTATACAAAGTAGTGAAAAGTAAAAACATTGTTTTTAGAGCTTGAAGTGGGAGAAAGATAATAATTAGATGCCCAGGCAGCACATCAAACTTTTTTACATTGATTCAACGTCTGCATATGTTAAATCAATGTAAACAAAGGTTTGATTTGCTGTTTGGGTGGTCATTTCCTATCTAGAGATGTTGAAATATTTCACAATGCATTGATTTATCCTCTGCACACGAATTTTGTTGGCAGAATTGAGGTGGATCTGTGAACAATAAAGAAGTATCTTGATTTTCGTCCCAAAATTGTTTCAGCAACTAGCCCAGTCCACAAAGTTGCCATTTTCATATCGTTTCATTGTCGCTAGACGTTGAAACTACGTAAAAATGGCAATAATGGATAGTTGCGAGAGTTTCTTCTATGTGCGTTACTAACCTTGGGCAAACATAATCTTTTCCCATTTGGGCTTCAGAGTTGAAAAGTTACAGTAACGCAAAATGGCGTTGGCTTTACGTTGCTTTTTCTTCCAGCGAGAAACTTATGTCACAGCAACAGTCTTGCATAACTTTCAAGCGAGTGCATAAGTCAATAAGTTTTGTAGATTGTGATTTGTGCAGCCTTCAGCTTCATCTTTTGAAGGATGGAGACAACTAGAGACGTTGAATCAATGTAAAAGGATTGATTTGATGGCTGAGTGACACACGCAAAGCTGATCTTACAATTCGAGAGAGTTTGTGAACATTCTGCTTTAATATTCAACACACGATTTACGTTACAGAGTTTAATCTTCACCTTTTACTGGACAAATAGAAGGCCGTTTATTTAGGTTATAGAAGCTTTGCACGCAAAGTGCTGACTTCTTTGTTGATTCAAATGTCAAATGCTAAAATTAAACAATATAACGCGGATGTGCTACTGCTCGCGCAGCAAATCAATCGTTTTTTTACTTTAATTTAATGTCTGGCGGTGAATCAACGCAAAAAAGTAGTTGATTTGCTCTCTGGGATGCCTTCAAAGTTGTAAAATTGGCAGTTTTGACATTTTGATGGACTGGAGTAGCAACAGAACCTCAAAGCATGCTTCCGCAGCCGTTGACAACAACATACTATTTTTGAAGAAGTTATTGTATAAAAGGCAATAAACACTAAACAGTTATAACCCCTTTGTGAAAACGGGTAGGTGGTTGCTTTTGTTAAGTAGGTGAATATTTTCCCTTTTCTTGTCCCTTGATTAAGTGCTTTGATTATATTATTTGTTTTGTAACTTTTTTATATTTCGGATAAATTGTCTCACAACCTGCGATACGTTGGACACATTGCAAGAAGCAACTTATAGGAAAATGTAGTGTTGACTGGGATGCTGCAAGGCAAAAAACTAAAGGACGACATGAATGAAATGTGCTTACATCAAGTAAATGACAGGATCAACAAGCATGTTGGAATTATTAAAAAAATAAAGGATACAGTATAATGAAGGGAGTACATAAGGAAGGTCACTGCTAGTCAAGCATGACCAATCGGTTGAAGAAGAAGATATTGCAAAATGTATCGTGGTTTCTGAAATGAAGTACAATGCCTGGCTGTTCTCCAGTTGCCTCTAGATGTTGTCTGGGGTAGCCAACAGACAGATTCTTAACCCTGGAAGTTGAAAAGACCACGTGACGATGACAAAGCGTTGAGTCAATGTAAAAAAGAGCTTGGCTGAGACCAAGATCGTGTGACTGTGTCTTGGCAAGGTGCAGCGTCCCAGACATCAAATCATTCGTTTTTACATTGATTCAAATTCTGCAGACGTTTGTAGACGTTGAATCAATGAAAAAAACGACTGATTTGCTATCTGGGAAAAGAATACTTTCGTGTCCTTTCATTCAGGTCTTTGTCGGTTGCGTAACCAAGTGGTGAGAGTCCTGGTTCGACGTTTTAAAGGGCGCCGGTTCGACACCGTTCAAGAGCAGTTGTGTTAAACAGGACACTCAAAGAAATGCATGAGTGTGGCCACGAATATTGGCTTCCTTGTTTGCCAGTCCACTTAATCTAAATATTCAACCACAGAGCGCAAGCCTAGATAAAAATGACTTATAATTACAAGAAATCAATGAAAGCTGTAACACTGCCCACTGCTGGACAGTCAATCGGCCTGGTGATTGACTGCCAACTGTTCATGATTTGAAGTTCATCAGAAACATTTCTTCAACGTATTTGAACATTGATTTAAAAAAACACCTGTACATAGATTTCATATTAAATCTACAACAAGAAAACTATTTTATGAAATGTATCTTGCTACCCAAACAATTAATCTGCACATGCGCATATTAAGACTTTTAAGAATTTGTCTTTTTTTCTCTTTCATTAACATGCCGGTGTATCACTTATTTTAGCTGGTATCAGCTTATTTAAATTTCAGAACCATTCTAAAGTACCGTAATCAAAGTTTACAACCCTGCGCTGAAAGCTTTGTTTACATCCGTCTTTGTTTAGACGTATTATCAACCATTAAAAAGACCAGAGAACCATTCAATATGCGAACCAAGATTGGTTAATGAAATCTTCTTTCAAATTCCACAAATCCTTCAGCACCACGAGAAGTTTTATGCAAATGTCCTTGACTGCGTCGATCATTGGGAGCATGAGAACATAAAGATGGGAGAAGTTTTCATTCAGTCGGTAAGTTAAGTCTGATGCAAGTGTTTGTTGAAAGTGAAATCACAATATTTGGAAGATGGCCTTGCATGGTGATTGGTGATGAAGGCTTAAATAATCTGCATTCAATATTAGTGGATTTATATTTGAATACAGCTGGATAATTGCGTTATTGGTTGTTCCTAATATGCTTGTTGTTAACGAGTAAGCGTAGGCTACGATATTCTACTGTGGTTTTTCAACATGGCAACTTTGAACACTAAAGCATTGAAAAGCTTCTGTACTAGACTGGTATAAGGGTGACGAGTTTGCCACTTTTCTTTTGTTAAATGTCTGCCATGAGTTTATATGAGCTTGTTCTTAATGATCTCTCGTACAATTCTGCCTTACGTAATGCTTTATGTTTATTGAAACTTGGCGTGTCTGCACTGAGTTTCAAGTGGAGTCACAACTGGTTTGATTTTGGTAAATATGTTGATGTGTCACGTGACTTTGTCTCCTGGCTAGTTGTCGACCTGTGTCTTGTTTCACGTTTTCCCAGTCTGGCAACATTCTGAAACGTTTTACTAAGTCGATTCCGGATATGACATTTTGTTGTACTGGTATATTACTTTAAACAAAGTGACTTGCGTTCTTCTGGTGACTGTAGGCTACTAGGTTACCTCCAAGTAGCCTATAGTCACCAGAAGAACTCAAGTCGTTTTATTTATCAAATGCCTGGTGAACAATTTCACTTTGTCTTTGGTATATTACTTTAATGTAAAGTGAACATAAAAATTGTTGTTATAACCACAAACAAATCCCTTCAATACGTTATGTTTTTGCAATTGTAGAAATTAAGCCTGTGTGGTAAATTTAGTGATTGTACCACGTTTCTCTATTGCTGTTCAGTGATGTCATTAAATGGAGCTGGTGACATGAAGATGCAATGTTGCAATAAGATAAAAGCATTGCCGGGATATTTGCCTTCTCGATGCTTTGTCACGCTCATCTGACCAGACTTAAATTGTAGTTAATGTTGAAATATTGCAACAATTGGCTGATTGCTTGACAACGCGTTGCTGGGAAAACGTGTGTTGGCTGAAGGAAGATATATAATAAGATGATGAGAGATGTTGGCGCTACAGTGTTGGGGTCATTGCAATCCAAACTCTTTTTTTCTGAACGAATCTCCTTTTGATTTATTTTGAATCACTATAAACGTTCTAAAATCTTTTTGTTTCAAACAGCCCTGTTAGAGAAAAGTCATATCCATTAAATTCATGGAGTTTTTCATTGGATGACACCCAGCACGCCACGTCACTGAGCCAGGGACATATAGAGAGATTGTTCGTCATGATTCATCACAGACGGGATTTGCACTTAAAACAAATTGGGTTTGTGGTAGCCCTAGACCGCCAAGAGATTCAGACATACGGATAAAACTTAAAAAGACTTTTGATTATTCATAGAACATGTGGGTGTATTTGCTTATTCATTAGCAACAAAACCAATTGAAATACTTTTTTAACTGTAATTAAGTGAAAATTGGGATATAAGTGGATTTTTATCAGAGTAGGCTGCTATCATTAGGCTACACTATGTCGTCTGCGTGGTCGGGAGGTGAAAGCGTCTGCACGACACCTACTGCGAATAGGCGGCTACATCTCTCTAAGATACTTTTGGGATGGTTAAAGGTGGGCACGAAGATTGGGTTGCTTACAGTGAGCCATAGTTGCTGTGTCTTCCCATCCACAATCTAAATCTTTAACCACCAGACAGAAGTCTTATCCAGTTATCATAACACCCGAAATAAAGGTAGCCTCAATACTTTTGGCTGCCCTTTCCGCTGAAGTCAACTACTTTGTAATATATATTATAACTTATTCGGTGCGAAATACATCCAGCTTGTGATGAGGAATGATCTGTAATTAAAAGATCTATTTCATGGTTAAGCGAGCTAAATTCAATGTGGCGTGTTACATTCGTTTCATGGATAGCATGTATGTTGCAATGTTGCATGCTATATATATATTTTACATACTATCTGGTATCTGCTATGACGAGAACTCAACATTATGCCAATGAGCAAAGATATGAAGTTTACAAATATATCAACGTTAACACAGCTTTATGTGGCAAAATAAATACTGTATTGTTTTCTATCTTGCTTAACCCCTTCTAAAAGCTCTAGCACTAACTTGAGTCATAAGTGACATAAAGATGTATTGTGCAGATGTAGCCTTTGTGCGTACGTGGAATGTGGATGTTTACTGCATAAAAATATAGTCTTTCACTAAATTGCGTTCTTTTGCTGGTGGAATTTGTTTGCATTAGTCTATTAGCTGCTGATCGATCAAATATATAGTGCGCTCTTCGGCAAGCAGAAATATTGTAAACAAACCAAATATTTGAAGTATTTTACAAACGTGAGTGTTGTCAACGCTTCTTTCAGCTCAGCAATGTAGGCTATCAGCAACAAGGATACCTACCCTATTGATAGCTTAATTTTAAATACCTTTGATTTTAAAGTTTGACTGAAATTTATTTAAAAGGAAGATTTATCAAAAGTTTAGAATTAATTGTTAGGTATAGTATCGAAAAAGATTTTGATTTATAAATATTTTAGTAAAAAGAAGCAGTCCAATCCTTTGTAGCCTACGGCCATGTCTTTTCCCTTGTGCCAGGGCTTAGCAATCGAACATGCAGAGGCACACAGTTTACATAATGCTTTAATACGTCTTATTGTACTTTAATATTAATTTAACAAGAGTACTGTTTGTATTAAAGTAGGCTACTATGTGAATTGAACCGTATGTCTCGATATTCAACTAAAACACGAGTAGCTTTAGTTTCAAAAAAAACTTTGTTAATTGGTTTAAATCTTATTGTTAATCAATTTATTTCGTCTTTAAGTTAAGATTCACCTTCACGCATTATTGCCATCTGCTACGTTGGACAGACTTTTATTGTTTTTGCTGCCGATGCAGAAATGAAAACAATCTGAACTCAATTTAAATAACTAGGGACAAATCTCCTACTTGTTCTTGAAAAAAAATAATCTTTCCATCATTAATGTTCCTTGGCAAACATCAGTATCAAGATAATTAATGGGTTATTGAAATTCCATGAATGTGCATCAACATGCCAGTAATACGTTTAACTATGCACTTATCGTTAAGACAAATTGATGAGAAACAAAAGTCAGAACCTCTAAGCAGGCCTTGGTATATAAAAATTCTTGCCTAAGCCGCTGGAAATGTTTGTGTTTTTTTGCTACACCTAGTGAAGTCCGTGCCACATTCCCTGCTATATATAGCATTCGTACAAACGTGTACAAACTCTACATGTTATTTTGTAGGGCAATGTTTATTCTTAGTCTTGTCACCTGGTTTATAAATGTCCACGCTCTTTCGATGTCCTCACAGCACAAACAAATAAGTTTTTAATTATTGTTTCTGACTGTAATGATGCACAAATACAAAACTAATAGCTTGGGAAAATGTTTCAATCAGTTATAAATCTACCAACGTTTCGCACACTGTACAAGCATGCATCCTCAATGCAACTCATTCACTGTTTACTTATTTTATACACCATGCCATGAAAAGGTATACACTATAAATACAACAAACTATTTTATTTTTTGCTGACAAGATTATTAGCCTACAATAGGTTGTGCAGAACGGATGCAATCGAACAAAATATAATTTTTTAAAGTATTGCTAAGGTGGGTTTTGTATCATCACGTTTAGATTGCGAGCATTTCTTCTTGGAAATCTACACAGAAAAGTTTAAAATTTCTGTACATTGAATTAATACATTCAATGTCCTGTATACCGACCACAAGATAGACATGTGGACCTAACAACGCTCAATGAATACACAATCCATTGACTGCTGCGCCTTGATGTAACAACGTGATCTGTGGCGGCCTCAAACGCAAGAAGAAGATTAAACAGTGATTTTGCATTGAAATTAGTATCAGTAAATGTTTTCATTATTTAAAACTAGTTACCTGAAGAGGGTTTATCTTTTTTTAGGTCACGTTTTATTGAAACTACTAAAGTTGAAGCATGACAGACTTGATGACCAAAACATTTAGTAGTGCCATAGCAATCATATTCCAGACAGCAAATCAGTCGTTTTTTACATTGATTCAACGTTTACAAACGTCTTCAGACGTTGAATCAATGTAAAAACGGCTGATTTTCTGTCTGGAATGTCATTAAGTTTCTACTTAAATATTCTGGCCATTTGTGTGTTTGACTATGTCTTAGTGTTTGATGTCTGTCAAGTCCTTGTCATCTGATCGGAATGCAGCCTTTTTGGGTATTCCCCTTGTTTTGGCATTCTTCCTTTTGCTGCTTGGTGTGTTTGCCAATCTGAGCCAAGTTGCGATAACAAGGTTATAAAATGCGTCCAAGACAGTAGGCTGTATTGTTATGTTGATATTTGACGCGTCTTTTCGCGTTCTCTGCTTGTGATTCATACGGAATTTATAACGAGCGCAAGACAATACCTTCCACAATAATTCATTAAGGGATGTTCAGGGAATCACGTCACTTGCATGTAAATATTTGAGTTCTCCAAAACTTCATAAATACCTTCTGGGTAGGATTACTCATCGTGTCTATACGGGCCTACAAGTGAGAGGTCAACAAGGATTGCGGCCATAGGAGGCAAGTGGGGTTACAAATGGCCTCCTTGTTATAGTTTTTATTCAAATGTTTTGTTTTTCACAAAAACAATAAGGTTTCGGGACCCAGAATTAAATTTTTTTGTCGAAGTTTCACCTCCCTGATTTCTCTCCAGAGAGAAAATCAATCGTTTTGTTACATTGATTCAGCGTGTGCAGATTGCAGATTCAACGATTAACTAAAATTAACCACAATTATAGTTGTTATTTTAGAAAAACATGCTTTTAGGCTTTCTTACTCTATCTGCTTGCTTTTTTCCTAAGTCATACCTTAGAACTTGCGCTGTGGGTTATGTTGTTGCGCCCATATTGCTGCTTTATCTTCGACCTTTCGAAAGTTATTAGAGACACTTCAACTAAAAAGTTGTAAACAGAACATAACTGTTTTGAACTGCGATGACTCTATATGTTGTGGAAATATGATATGATATCAAAAATGCCACTCTTATGAATTCTTTTTAGTTGTTGTCATTTTTGTTTCTCCGCTTGACTTGCAATGGGTACAATCATTGCTTTATTTGCCTTCAGACGTCATTGGGACAAAGAAAAAAGTTGTAAAATACATAACTCTCCTAATTTTGCTGTTTTCAGAGGGACTTTGTTTAAAAATCGACAGAAAAAAACTCTTGCGCTACCACGCAAGTTATATGAGCAATGAGCACAGTCAGCATTTTGGGTATGAATCACACAAGACCATCTCGAGACTGAATGTCTAGATATGACGCTTCTTGAGGGATTTTTTCGACTCTAATAATGTTATGATATTGTTCTTATTTATTAGACATCCTTGTTTTGATGTTGTTTGCCAGTGATACAACTGATAAGACAGAAGCTTGTTCGAACTTCGGTTGTAATGTAATCGTTCTTATATAAATTTAACGTAAGTGTAGAACACGAGTTTGTTGTCCAAAAACAGTTAAATTACTTTTGAGTGTTTTTAGTTATCGGGTAACAAAAAATAACAGTTTTCAGCGATTTTTCATTTTTGGGGAAAACTGTCATACTCTCGTTTCGAGATTTCAATTCAAAGTGAAAAGGAATTGATTTGTTGACCGGAGTAGTTTCGCTTGCGAAACATCGTTTGCCCCTTTTTGCGCTGTTTGCCCTCTTTAATTAGACTGGTTTCGGCCGAAATGAAGGTTTGAATCCCCATGATTGCTTAAATCTTTATGCCAAAGACTGCGGAGTGGAAGGTTTTGATAAAGCATGCAACCAACATCTAAAAGTGAAATAATCGCTCCAAAATGTTTCGTTCAGCCGTCGTCTTTCTGGTTAGGCTACCTATGATGTTGATCCTACCCATTTCACCTTGAGAGTGTGCTCAGCTGCATGTTTTCATCTCCTTTGTAGAATAAACTAAAACTTTTCCTACAAACAAACCTGTAGCCAGGTGATGTATTTTTCGTATGTTAGCATTTTTTAACGTTGAATCAAAGTAAATATGATCAGGTTTTGGTACCTGGTGACTTTTCTTGTGTCAACCAACTTGTTAAATAAAGTCACTTTCTTACATCACTGCATTCTTTGAAAAACGATTTTGATCTTTAGCTATACATCTCTTTGTGTTGATTAACCCAGTCAGCAAATCAGTCCTTTTTTACATTGATACAGCGTCTGCATACGCTGTGTCAATGTAAAAAAGGACTGATTTGCTGGCTGGGAAATAAGTAAATAACATTCATCTTACTTTTCCACAGTTAACACTTGCTCAATTGCCAACTTCATTGACAACAAACGTTAAAATGATGCAAAGCTTACACCTGTTGCTATCTGAGAAGACAAGGTGGGCTGCCTGCTCACAAATCCAACAGCTGTTCAAACGAGAACATGAACTGGAACTGTAGCCATCAATCACCCAGGGAGCAAATCAGCCTTTTTTTTGCATTAATTTAACGTCTGCAGACGTTGAATCAATGTAAAAACGACTGATTTGCGGTCTGGAATGATATGGATTTGTACGAATGCAGGTGGTTAAGATGTAAACACACCGGTATAGAGTTGAACTTCAAAATGATTTTCAATCGCTGGAATCTTGGTGGACAAAACGTCTGACCTCTATTACACTCTCATACATCAGCAACAGTGGTTTAAAGAATTAGCAACGTTTGTTTGAAGTCCTTAATGTGACCCGACCTGGAATCGAACCCGTGCTTTCCAGAAACAGAAGCAAAAAACTAATTAATTAGCCACAAGGTCGATAACCTGACATCGTTTTCTTTCAGAGTTGCCAGCTCACAAGACATCCACGATACAAGCCAGCACTTTTGTTTGTCAAATTACAAAATATGTGACGAGCATGTACGATGCAGTGTTTACCGTTGGTAATTTTGTAATTCCGTGTGCGAAGTAGTCAGTGATGCATAAAAGTGCACTAACGAATTTTTTTAAAAGGATACCAGAATACGGGTTTGATTGATTGCTGAAATATTTATTTTCAGACAAAGAGAGTTTCTTTTGGCATTTTTGCCTTTCACCCACATGTTGAAGCTTTCAATCACTGAAACGGGGTGAGTTCACCGCCCAACAAGAAAAAAATTACCGAGTTGTTTTTGAGTCGATTTTTCGTATAAAGCGACATCTGTCTTTAATTTACCTTTTGTTTTGTCTTCAAATTCGCTGTTTTTACGTCGTTTTGCCTTATGAAGCGGCATTTGGTTTCAGTCGGATGGTTTTATTTTGTGAAGTCTTGGAGTATAGATGAGCGTTGCTGCAAGAAATTGGAAGTGCGTCATTTCCATCAAGCAAAATTTATCCTGTTTACAGTGAGTCAACGTTTGCAGACATTAAATCAATGTGAAATGGACAGATTTTGGTCACTTGCCTTCAAATTTTTGCTGATTGAAGAATTGTCACAAAAAAGGCTCATTTTCTACTTTCACCAAGACTCGAGCCGTGGTCGAGAAATTCTGGTTTTCTGTTGTTTGTTGACTTGGGCCCAGCAGCCAGATGACGTAAGCAGCATTATGAGTAAGCTTACGTCATAATGGTGTGTATGTGATGTCTTTTTCGCATTGATTTAACGTCTTGCGAGACACCAAATTAATCTAAGCTTAGTCAAATTCATCAGCTGGGAGTATAGACTTTGTACTACTGCCTTGAGTTAAACTGCGTTTTAATAACACGATACAATTTAAATTCTATAGTAAATGAGTTTATCATTCTCCTTACAACAAATTGAAAATCGGGACGCATTCTGCTTTTTCATTTATTGGCCGGTTCGAGGAGTGGCTTTTCTTCGCCAAAAACGCAGCAAAGAATCCCTTTACTTAAAAAAGTATTTTTTTAAAAGCACTGGCAAGCTTAGTTTTTCATCATTTCTAGTTTATTTTCTTATTATGCTTTCCTTCTGGTGTAACTGTTTCGTATGACACTAAACACAAAATTGATTTACTTCAAAAGAAGTTACGTAAACCAACTTTTGCAGTTATTGTGGCAATGATGGGTGGTGTATGATGTCCTTTTGAATGTGGGTTGCTGAAAGTTCGATAAGATGATATGTGGTTTGGGGTATTTTGTTTTGGACAGTTTGTCGGTTTACCGCTCCCCATTGCCATTCTCGTCAGGACATGTTGGCTTTTGCTTTAGTCTGTTTTGCTCTTATGCGGTTTGCAATGTACCTCAGATTTATCGGGGCTGTGTCGAAATCTGGGAGGTCTTGTTGGGTTTTTGTTTGAATCTCCAACAGGGGAATCTTGTAGGAACGTCGTGACTTTCTTGTAATATTAAATAAAAAATAATTTAAATAAATTACTGTTTTTGATTTTATTTATAATTTTTTTTTGGTTGATTTATTTGTTGTACCACTGGGTAATTTTTAACCAAGTTTTGAACTTTCTGCTGCAAGTATGTCGTTGCTGTCTTTCTGCAAATATGCATTGGAGGAATATTCCCAGACAGCAAATCAGTCATCTTTTACATTGATTCAACGTCTGCAGACGTTGAATCAATGTAAAAGATGACTGATTTGTTGTCTGGGTTGAACATTATTGAAAATCATTCTTTGGATTAGATTTCCGTGTACCAGCAATCAAACGTACTGTGGTTCGAAATTGTGCATCAACTATGCCTGAGGATTAGGGTGGCTCGTTTTTGAACTTTTTTTTTAAATTCTCTCGGGGTAGTAGGGAAATGGTGCCAATGAGTGAGAAAACAATCATGACAAAATTTGAGATTTGTAAAAAATTGTCTTCAGCCTCCTCATGGGGCCCAAAAATCGAAAAATGGGGTCAAAAACGCAATTTTTTTAAAAAATATTTTTAGTTTGGGTAGATACAATATTGTTTAGATATATCTAAATAACCTATAAAAAAAAATTGAAGTCATTTGAATGATTCCTTCAGCTTCCTCACAGCTTCTAAAAATTTTCATTTTGCTGAAAATTTTGCATTTCTGTTTGTGGTTACATAACTACAAACTTCGTCAGTGACGTAAATTCAAATAAAAGACGTCACTTTTTCCTACCAAATTAACCCAATTTCATTAAAAAATGACGCAACAGCTCAGGGCAGGCCTATAAAGAGAAATACAATGACGTTTTATAGCTGGCAAAATGTCTAACGCAATTATGTATTATGTACCCACCCACAAAAATGCGAAATTTTCATCAAAAAGGAAATTTTCAGAAGCTGTGAGGAAGCTGAAGGAATAGTTCAAATGACTCCAATTTTTTTTCTTAGGTTAATTAGATATATCTAAACAATATTGTATCTACCCAAACTAAAAATATTTAAAAAAAAAATTGCGTTTTTGACCCCATTTTTCGATTTTTGGGCCCCATGAGGAGGCTGAAGACAATTTTTTACAAATCTCAAATTTTGTCATGATTGTTTTCTCACTCATTGGCACCCTTTCCCCACTACCCCGAGAGAATTTAAAAAAAAAGTTCAAAAACGAGCCACCCTACTGAGGATACACCAACTCACGTGATGACGAGCCGTTTACGTTTCGCGCAACCCCCCAATATACTTCTTCAGAGTTGTTGATGATGTAAAATATTTTACGAGTCAAGTCAAAAAAATATTGAATATAAAAACTATAAATTTTTTACATGTACTACAAAACTGCTGTTCCTTCTTTTGTAGATGTTTCATTATCTTATCGCTGTTTGACGTCATGATATGCAAATATTGTTTAAATAGCTGCAATGCCCCCAAAGCTAACATTTGGCGATAGCAGAAGTAAATAATCTGTAATTAAAATTTGTCTCATTTTTCTTTTATTAAAATAAACCCGCCCACCATGCAACCACATATTTCGTCTTTTCTTATCAGAGCGTTATGTGTGTTTTTTGTCATTAGGTTGAGGTTGAGTGCCAGTTTATTTCAATTCTTGATACTTTTAGGTCAAATATTTGTAGTGATGCCATTTTAAGTGTGTCAACAATGTATCTCTTCTATCTATAGTCTACGTGCTTAAGTAGTCAAATTTTTGTCTAGAACTGTTGCAATATTGTGTAAAATGTTTTTGAGTATCAAAGGTTGGGTTAGCACAAAGAGAAGGCTACTTACCACCAACAAACAAGGTTTTTCATCACAACTAATAAGGACAATATTGTGCTTTTTCGCCGGCTTAGGCGTTTGTTACCAGGAAAGTGAATTTTTTGACGGCTAATGATACGACATAGTGTTAATTGCAGATCTAAGGAAAAACTTGCTCACGTAACCCAACCTAAAATTGTACAAACATTTTTGCGACTTAACATGACAAAATTATTAAAAGTTTTGAGGCTATCTCCGCCCATCCCAAAAGCTAATTAGTTCTTTTGTTCTTTTAAGTTTTTTTTCTTCTATCTCTCTTACAAACTACGATGCTTATATTTTTTGGGAACAGGGCGTGTCGCTGCACAGTGCTCTATTTTAATCCACCTCTGCAAGTTGCATTGGCAGGGAGGCCCTGAAGGTCCTTTTGGACCCGGGTCCTGAATTTTTCCAATTTATTTGTTTTAGATTAAAGACATTTACCTTTTTTTGTAATGCAATTTTATATGATAATTGATAATTATTCAAAGGAATGCCACGTCTTTTACGTGGCAGTGACACAACGTTTACATTGATGACGTCATCACGTGCGTCATTCTGTTCAGACCGCGAAGAGGTGCTGCCTAAACATTTGTCTAAATTTAGATTTGCGCTTGTTGAAACTTTAGAGATTTTTTTCGAAGTGCTGAAACTAGCAAAGCTTGTTTGTTTGTTTTGTTTGTTTTTGTTGTGACGTCACAAAGCTGTCAATGGCGCTCTGCTGGTTGTCAGCAGTCCCGTTTTAGAACAAGTGGCTGCTGTGGCAATATTTGACAAAACTGCTCTTAAAAAGTGAATTCTGTGATTCAACTTCACTTGATGTCTATTCAACGTCAAAAATTGCAGCTTGCAAGGCTGTGTTGTGGATAACGGAATAGGTCGAACTCAGTTTTAATGGCGCGGCCTTAAGTGACGGTAAAATGGACGTTAAATCGCGCTTTTTGTTTGCAATGGTTTACAGTTTTCAACATTGAATACGTGCTTAGAAAAGCTTTTTATTTCTTGTGAACACAAGAATCAAGACGAACCTGCAATGTGAAGGAATTAAAACGGTGTATTCTGACGTTTATTCAACGTTTTCTGAAGTTTTGCCAATGGTATGATACCAATTTCTCCCAGATTATGGTTGGGTATATGATGAATTGCGTTGAGCATAATATGGCTTATGCAATCTGCATGATGGATGAGCTTTGGTTTTTTCACGATAATAATCGCTTTAACCCATATCCTCCTGAATCAAAATTTTTTTGCAATTTTTTGTATGTATATTATTTTTAAGGTATCTTAACCAAATTGAACAATATTTTTGAAAAAAAAATTTGGTGGGGACAATTATCAACAATTTTTGGCCTGTCAGTTTAAACTGACGTTAGGAGCAGGAGGGGGCATATAAAATAAATACGAAAAAGTCTTCTCGGTCAGTGTATAGTCTAATACGTATTCAACCAAAGCAATAATGGAAAAGGACAAAAAAGTCAAGAAATCACTACATGTTAACGAATCAAATAAATGTCACAGTATCAATAGATAGGAATGTTCTTGGTTGATTCAACGTCTGGCGATATTAATTTATCGTAAAAGTGTACTTTATATTGGCTTGAAACCATTTCGTCTCACATGTTCAATGTTCACCCGGCTTGAGTTCAGCTGAAAGAGCCCAATTCTGACATCATCTATTTCATGTGGTTGTTCCAGACAATTGTTTACCAAATCAAACGTCATATAAAAACCGTTCAGGTCTACTGAATCTTACGTCATGGAATTTTTCCTAAAAATGAGCCAAGATTGCACCATCGTTCGTAAGACTTGTATCACACCTGTTGAGAATTACTTCACAATGTTTCACTATGATGTCACAGTAACTGCGTACGTGAGTTTGAGATATTGCAATGTATTCTGGTCATTCGTAAAATGATTGCTTGAAAGTTGGTAGCATATTTAACTGTTTGCTTAGTGCTTGCCAGCTGGACGAAAATTCCGTCTTTATCTAAGTAGTTTGTATTGTAGTGACAGGTTTTAGAGGCGTACGGTGTTGCGTCCCATTTTCGATAGCCGAGGGCTATTTTTACAGAAATACACTTTTTGAATAGACGTTTCAGAAGAGTGTTTCTCTTTCGGTCATTACATACAGACGAACGGTTCCGGGAATTTTATGTTACAATTTTCCCACGAAGAGATTATGGTTTACCGCTGTGACCAGTGGTACTCCTTAAAACACTGAGGATGTAGGCCAACATTGCAGGTTTCACAAAAATAAAGGGATGTTCCAGAACATCCTGGTTTGGCGCAGCGGCGTTGCTTCCCTTTTATGATCCAGTGTTGGGCAGTGCTGTATTTTATATGGGGTTGCGGAGATACCCTGGGTCCCGGATACAGTATATCTGGAACATCTTTTCGATAAAGCTGGTGGTAACTTTCAACAACTGCTCTTCTGAAGCCCAGATCATCTAAACGAATTTCACCAGCATCGGTCTTGCGATGGTGATATATTTGAAAAGCATTGTTGACTGCCATATCAATACAAAAACGAAATAATGGCCACCACCATTTTTTGCTTCTCAAGTTGATCATATACTTTGAAACATTTTCATCCAAACGGTCAACACCACCCATGTGTTGGTTGTAAACGTGTATTACATTTGGCTGCTGAATATCAATCTTTTTTCTCTCTTGGTTACTATATCGCTTCGCTTTTTGCAGTGGGTCTTTTCCTGCAAGGTTGACAGAACATTTACTACTTTTCTGTCTTTCCATCGGATAGCAGCAATGTTATGTGATGTCTCCACAGCAACATCCGAGGCAACTCTGTGTAACTTGTCAACTTCATTAAATCGCTTGAGGAGAAGATTTTCCATGCGGTTCTCTGGTTGTTCCTGTAGCTGCAATAGACTTTTCACGAAAGTATCGCAGAAGTCCCGGACTTGTGAAAAAGTTATCCATAACCACATGATAGTTGGAACTGGACTCGCTTTGTGGAGGTAGATGTTGCATCAAATGAGCTACTTCTGCAGCACCCATCCCAAGCCCAATATCCTTGTACTCTTCCAGCTGGGAGTCTTTTCCTGCATAAGGGCGGAATTGTACGCAGTAGCTTGACGGCTTCGCTAGCAGTAGCACCCACAGTTTATAGCCAAACTTTATAGGCTTCCCATGAATGTATTGTTTTGCGCCATGTTTCCCAAAGCATGGTACCATGCTTTCATCCACACTCACATGTTGTTCAGGTTTGTAGTTTGCAAGGCATTGTTTGTACACTGCAGCAAAGAATGGCCGGAGTTTGGAAAATTTGTCACTTTTGTCTAATTGCTGGTTGTCAGAGAGATTGTTGGGAATGCCCCCATTCCCAACGATATCCAATTCAGCATTAGCCAACAACTGTCTACCACATAGATTGTCTGGAATACAATCCATTTCACCACCATCATCTTCATCTGTATCCATGCCATCATCTTCAGGAGGAAATATAACTAAATTTGCTTTAGAAACGACTTCTGATATTGATTCTTCATCAGTTTTTAAACTTTCAAGAGCTTCCAATGCTTCAAAAACTGTCAATGTGTTGCTATCATGCAAATGTTTTGCCATTGCTATGCTGTATGAAATCAAAAGATGTATGATATATCACTACTTTTAACTTCAAAATGAAGCAGTTATACCATATTATGTTCACCAATTGACCTAGATTAAGTTTTCGTTTTCTAATATATCAGCGTTTTGCTTGAGAATCAAGATGTTGTCAAAATAACCCCTAAACTCAACTATTCTGCACATAATTGGTAAAATCATTTACAATTTACATGCTCCCTTCTGCTCCTAGCGTCAGTTTAAACTGACGGAAGCGGAAATGGTACAAAACTTAAACAAACAATTAATTTCTTCTAAGTATGCAAAATATGGATACAGCAATGTTAGTTCTAACTAATTTCGTGGTTTATGTCATTATAACATGATCCAGTAAAAATTGACACCGCTATAATTACGAACAACAAAAAATATCCATTTTGGAAATTTGATCCGTTATATCCAGTCGAAGAATCAACGGAATTTCACTAAATGTACTATAGTGTTAGGTACAGACCTTACGAACCTCATAACATTCTAACTGAGTTTCGACAAAACGGTTTGTAATCTAGAAACCATCTAAATGTGCTGTCAGTTTAAACTGACGGTAGGAGGATATGGGTTAATGAGCGCAAATTTTTTTATTGAAATTGTCATGGTGTTTTTCTAAGTATGAAAACAGACGTAATCATGAAGTCCTCAATTCTCGCTGTTTGCTATCCCATAAACCTGGTTTCCCAGACTGCAAATCCATCATTTTTACATTTATTCAGCGACTGCAGACGCTGAATCCATGTAAAAATGACGGATTTTGCTGTTTGTGATAATATACGTCACCACAGCTCAGTGCAGTCAACCAACCAACTGCAACTTCAAACAATGGAAGGTGTTTATAAATCCATCCAATGTGCTTTATGTACTTAATAGGAACCTGCAATTAAATGAGATAATGGGTTTCTATTATTTTGGGACACCCTGTTTCAAAAATATTCTGATTTTTTTTTATTGAAATAAAAAAATTGTAAAATCTAAATTAGCCTACTTTTTTGACTAATTATGTTTAAAATTAGTTTTTGGGAGTAATCCTACACTGTACAGTATCACTTTTTTTTCTCCAAAAATGTTGCCTTGTATAAGTTATTGTATTAAACTCATGTAAGAATTGAAACTACGCTTCCAAAGTGAGTAAAAGAATGTCTCACTCCAGCAAAATTATTGCTTTCAAAAATGGCAGATTTCTTTCAGTTTTGCAATGCAGCTGTGCTACAGCAAGAATGAAATACCTACTTTCTATATTTATTTTACATACCACCACAAATGCGTATACCTAAACAACTCATTGTGTAATGTATAATCACAGGAGCTGATACTGTAGTGACGTAATACATTGTACAAGCAAATTACTTTTTTTTGCCAAAAGCATGACAAAAAAATATGAAGTGCGAAGAATAATTAAAATTCTTGGTATAAGTGATGTGGCAAGCAACAATTTCCTGGTTTTGACTTCGAGCAAAAACTTTAGAGTTTTATGTCATTTAATCATACGCGCCGACTTCCGGGGGGCGGCGCCCCCCGTAAATTTATGGTTGAGGGGCAACAAAAATGGTTATTATAAGTGGTGTTTCAAAGATAAAATACCCGCAAAACAGCAGCTGATCGGTGATCGCATGGCTTTCTCATATGGTATGGAAATTTCAAAGTAGATGGTAGAGTAACTTACGCTGCTGGAATAGTCACGTAACTATTTGCTGTGAGATCAATTATGATTCAACAGAATGCATTGTTTTGTTCGCAATGTGTGAGAATTAAATCGATGAAAGAAAAGGTGTTTAATGGTCTTGGTCGCAGATATTGCTTGCATTAACGACGTCTCTTACCGCTATTATCACCTAGCCAACCTGACATCATTGTTTTATGCGCCGCTAAGGTTTGACATCGACTTCAACGATCACGGAATGTTACGTAATTAGAACGACTATATCCTACACGCAAAAATAGAAAAGATTGACCTCTTAAAACAGCTCTTTCTGCTGTTTTGTCTCGTGAGCTTTGCATATTGCTCAACAAGTGCATAGTTTAGAATGGACAAGAAGTCATTAAATTTGAAAATTACGTTTGAATCACTGCAAATAACGTATTCAAAACTTTCACTTCGGCCGACGCCATTTCACACTCCGTAATCTACTTCGACAATGATTTGCCGCAGCAAAAAATGTGTTCATTTTGAAAACTGCCGAGCTGGAAACAACAGCTTGTTCTGTAAGTTGAACCTGTTTTTTTGAGTTGAAAATCACTTGCGAACATCTCGACCTATACTCGAGTATATACGGTATTCGATGAAATTTCGATAAAAAACAGAAAAGAAAACATTTCGCCGTTGTTAGCACTTTGAAGGTAAGTAATTAGCAAAACGAGTGAAACGAGGTTAATAAAACTGGTAGCGGGTTTTCACTCTGCTTGAGATCATGATTTTTTTGCGTTTTGTTTCGATAACTTCACTGTCTTGATCGTTGTCATTCACTCGCACAAAAGAAAATGAATCGGCTTGTTTTCCAACTGTTCCAATTATGAGCTAACAATATCAAAATTTTTACGACTAGGCGTAGAGTACTGCATGCGTAAAACTAATCGTTTCAAGCAGCGGTTCTAATAAATTCGGCTTGAGACCTAGGTGTCAATGTAAACAAGACGGTAAGCTTTATCAAAGACTATTTTAATTGAGTAAAATAGCGTTATTGTTATGACGTCATCACTTTTCTCGCCCCCCAAGGTTTTTTGAAAAGTCGGCGCCTATGCATTTAATGATTCGTTGAAGTTTTAGATTTGTGATCGCCCATAGAGGAAGTGCTTTAGTGCCTGATCCTTTCTATGACTTTTGCATCTTTTCAATAATTTCCCGGTTGCATTATCTTACATATCATTCAGTTACACTGCAGCCAGAGTCAAGTCAGTCACAGCAATGCTAAGGCTCAATTTCAATCGCAGCAAGCTAAACCAGAACTAGAAGCATGGTTTAATATGGAACGGTGTCTCGTTTTGGGATAGTTTCCGAGTTTTTTCGCCATCAGCATTTATATATATTGATTTTATTTGAATAAGACCTTCTGATGATCCGTTAGTTGAAACAATTTGTAAAGGCTTCAGATAGTAATAACTATATTTGATTTAATTCGCTCTGCTTTGCCTTTTTGCTTATCATTGAGCACTTTTTGTAGTATTAATAGTTTTCATTGTTTTTATGGTACCCGGTCAATTGGTCGAAAGACAATTGGTCGACAGTCATTTGGTCGACAGACATTTGGTCGACAGGACGTTTGGTCGACAGACATTTGGTCGACAAGACATTTGGTCGACAGGACATTTGGTCGACAGGACGTTTGGTCGACAGACATTTGGTCGACAGACATTTGGTCGACAGGACATTTGGTCGACAGGACGTTTGGTCGACAGACATTTGGTCGACAGACATTTGGTCGACAGGACGTTTGGTCGACAGACAATTGGTCGACAGACATTTGGTCGACAAGATATTTCGTCGACAGGACATTTGGTCGACAGAACGATTCATTTTAGGGTTAGGGTTAACTAACCCTAACCTAACCCTAACCCTAACCCTAACCCTAACCCTAGCCCTAACTCTAACCTAACCCTAACCCTAACCCTACCCTAACCCTAACTGTAACCCAAATGTCCTGTCGACCAAATGTCTTGTCGACCAAATGTCTGTCGACCAAATGTCTGTCGACCAAATGTCTTGTCGACCAAATGTCTTGTCGACCAAATGTCTTGTCGACCAAATGTCCTGTCGACCAAATGTCTGTCGACCAATTGTCTGTCGACCAAACGTCCTGTCGACCAAATGTCTGTCGACCAAATGACTGTCGACCAAATGTCTTTCGACCAATCGACCGGCCACCGTTTTTATATACTGTATATATAAATCTGATAGACCAAACCAAGTTAGGCTAAGCAATTCTATAGTATGTGTTGTTTTTGAAAGCAAAATCCCAAAACTTGGCACCGTTTAATTTTTTTTCTGGTTTGTTTACGTATAAGATTTTTTCAGCACTTTCACAGAATTATTGCGAGCTTTTTAAGCTTCAAGCATCTAAACTATGTTGTGTTTTACATTTTTTAAGAGAAAGTTATTTTCTGCTTCACTGCTTTGCGCAACCCCCCCCCCCCCCCCCAGCCATCTGATCAATCATTTCTTTCAAAGATTCAACGTCTGCAAACGTTGATTCAATGAAACAAAAGGCTAATTGACTGACTGGAGAATAAGTGACAGTATTCGCTCGCATACTGAGGCAGAGGTTGCCGTTCGGGTCGGTTGCGCACCGTTAGGTTATTTTTGTAATTTTCCTTGCATTTTGACTTATCATGTTGCATTGTTGTAACACAGTTTGACAACAGCTTATACGAGTTGTACTTCACTGTGGACCCTTGTTTTTGATTGATAGGCAAAGTGAACTGTTTGTCGACTTCTGTGTTTCAATAGGAGCTGAATTTTCTGACTTCTTATGCTTCAAGAAAAAAATGGCGATTGCAGGCTACCATTAAAATCTTCAAGGATTAAATTACGAAGTGTAAACATGTAAGGGCGTGCCCATTGCTGCGCAGCTGGGTAAAATATTCATTGATTGTTTTTGCGTTTTGGATTGTCGAAAACTTATTTTTTCAAGTTTAATAAATATTGCTTTTCTGCGTACTGCGTATAAAAAAAACTAATACTAATAAGTGGTGGTAATTTGATTAAATTCCTTGTCGTCCCATCCACAGAATCTAAATTTCCACCCTCCGATTATTAGCTTGGTTTGACAAGCATTTTTAGGAACGATCTGCTCTTTTGTCATGATAAAAAGTGTTTTTGACCACTGAAACGCTTGAAATACATGTTCTTCATAAATTTTTGCTGTGCAGTTTAATGTCACTTATTGATCGAATGATACAAAGAGTTGGAGGTCTAGTTGAATTTTTGGAAATTTTTATGTTATCATACGCAGAAGTTTTTGACACATTATTAACAGACGTGCCGTCTATGCAAAATCTGCTAGCTGATGATAAAAACTTAGCATGATAACAGAACTGACTTGCCCTTTTGTATCAAGCTCACCACTTGAAGAGATATGTTTTACGTCGATAGAACGTTGTTTAACGTTCGACTAGGTCTCCAAGTCTTTTATTCATATTTTGTGTCAAAAAACACACCCATTCTTACGTCAAGTCACGCATGACCTGATATGACAAAATTATTCACGGAAGAGCTTGCTGATTCATTGCATTGCAATGCGGAAGGAATGAAGACAATGAAAAACAATGCAATGCCTTGCTATTTGCAAAGTCAATTTTTGTCAAAACAAATTTTTATCAACAATACTAGGTCAGTAGAACATTGAAAATCATAGGATCCGGGTTTGTACTAAAAACTATTTTACAGCTTGATACGATTTTTACTTTTAAAGAATACAAAACGTCATTGGTTGTCGATAAAGTTGTTGTTTGCTGAATATTCTTTATTGTTGTTTTGTTATTGTTTCTTTATTGTTCCCCAATTAAATTGAGTTGGTTTGCATTTGTTTTTAAAATGTTTAGTTTTGAAAACTGACTTTTTAAACACAAAGTGTTTGCTTTCACAAATCCTGTTTTAATGTTTTAACTGATGATTGTCACTGCGCGACAACCAAAGTATTTAGCTATGAATGATTTCTCGGATTGGTTTGAAACAGGCCACCATGGTTTGAGATCTTTGGTGTGAAATTTGTGGCTAACAGCGCTCATTTTATTCGCAAATCTGCATAAATGGGTTTGTCCTGTGGACATTTTCTGGTTGTCAGGATAAACCGAAAGTCATTATCTCTGTTCAGCTTTGTTAAACAGTGAATTAAAAATATGGTAATATCTTGAACATATATTTGGCATTAAAATAATTGAGTTGAACAACATAATCCAAGGCTCAAGCTATGAAGCAGCAATACATAACAGTTCGTTTGTTTAATCAAACGAGTTTTCATCAAAACTTCGATGCTTTAATCCAAGGCTCAAGCTATGAAGCAGCAATACATAACAGTTCGTTTGATTAATCAAACGAGTTTTCATCAAAACTTCGATGCTTCAGTATAGTTGGAATAACGTAATTTAACCCTTATTCATCATTGTCAATAACAGAAAAATCCCTAAGGTATACCAATGATATCTCTTAGTTTGTTCAGCAGTTCCAATATTTTTGTTTTGCAGTTTAATAAAGACAAACTGTTGGAATCCTACACAAACTACATCAAGAATTACCTGAACGCGAAAGAAGCGGTCAATGTCGCCATAGCAGCCAAATCAGCATTTAAGATCTTCTTGGAGGTATGTTAAAACTGGACGTTAACTATTAACAGTAACGGAAGCTGTTTCATTTTGAGACTGAGAGGTCAAAGTGCTACCCTAGTTTTTACACCTGAGGTCAAAAACGATAGTTTTAACGGCTTGACGTTTTTCCGAGAGTGACTAAATCCATTTTGAACGGGACTTCGGCATGTGTTCGTCCAGCTCTCGTACCTATGACATGTACGTTACGTGTATATAATATTTATTAGGTGATATTTTCCCTTTTTATGTTGTTTATTTTACTTGGGAAGGGGATACTTTAGATGTGCTGCAGTGTTTAAAACCGTTACTGTAGGTTTAGGTCAGACATTGCAATAACTTCACTGCATTACTTGTGTTTTGTACATATCAAGTAATGAAAATATATGACAGACGTAAGTGAAACTTGAAATTTGTATTATGCATTCAGATGTGAAAACGATCGTCTCCGGTTGGCACTTTTCACTTAGAATTAGATTGAGAATATGAACTTCCACCTACATTCTTTAATGTGGCACACTCCCTTGATTTAAAATTAAAATTTAATTGTATTTCTCTTTTATTGGTTTGATAAAGCTTTGGTAGAGAGTTTGCTTTGTTGAACCATAGAGAAATAAAACAAAGTAACTTTATTGAGTTTAACATGATGTATGACATACACAAATATAACATAATTAAAAATAAAAATGAACTCCAACATTTTCGACACGTACGTGTGTCATCATCAGTTTTTATTGGCTTGTTGAACATTCAATTACAAAGTGCTAGGTATTCAAACTTAAGTTCACTTTAACTGTTTCATTGCTTCCACATCTGTAAACGTTAAAATATTGCATGAGTAAGGTGTATTCGGTGGTCGAGAAGCCATCCCCTTCGGCTAATGGCCGATTCATGATCTCATTATTATAAATCCTATTTGTCGTTGGTCAACAACAAAAGAAATTTAAAGACTCTACATATTATTGTATTATGATTATGTCGCTGACAGATGTGTATTTCTACATTAATACAGTCTCGTTAAGTAATTTATTGCCAGCAAATAAAAATTGGCTTGTAAATATTAAGCCAACGACGATCTTAGTTGGAGCCAATATTAAAGTTGCAATAAAGTCCCTTTAGTTTGTTTGAACTTGTGCTTTTAAAACTCAAGAAACGCCGAAACGCTACAAACAAATATGACCTCCCCAGGATCTTATCCAAGTGATAAAATCCATCATTTTTACATTGATTCAACGTCCGCAGACGTTGAATCAATGTAAAAAAGACGGATTTTGCTGTGTTAACGACGTGATGGGCATGGTGGGAGAAAGCTTTTCATCTCGGATATTTTACCTGGATAGTAACATAAATTGTTCTCAGTTTCTCAAGTAAACGTTCCATTAAAATCATAGAGACTTTGCTTTTCCCAAATGAAATCGCTAGCTTGATTTTCAAGAGGGCGTTGCTGACATGATACCCAAAATGTATTGGAGTACTAACCTTTACGTGAAGTGAAAGATGCTTTTTTCAAAGTGTGGCAACCGCAGTGGAAGCATTTTCAAAAAAAGCAACTGTTTCAACAACATTTGAAATTGAAGTTTATATGAATTTGACTTTTATACTTATTTTTTGCAATTTACAGTGGTTCAGAATGATTCGTATTTCTCGCGTTATGCAATCCAAACATCCAGTTTTCTGTGCATGAAGCTTTTACACGTTATTTCATTTGGCAAGGCAACAAGCGAATAGCGTAATATTATATGTGTATTTTTATGAATAGTGTGCATTTTAGTCTGGGAAGCCCTTCATGCCTTGTTGTAAAATGAATAGGTTATTTTCAAAAATTCCAAAAAGTCCCGTAGCACACCTGGGAATCTCTCGCGGAACTTAGGTCGTCAAAAACTACATTCTCTGAAATGCTGCTCAACTAAAAATGCATCTCATTGTATGTGAATAAATGTGATTTCAAATAGTTTTATAACGCGATTGATTTGAGAAGCTCAATAATCTTGTATTTTATTTTGGAAAATGCTGCTCCCACTTCACCACCACATTTTTAATGTCGTTTACAGTCACAACACACAAACAAAAGTTATAAAAGTTAATTTCCTCTGCATCAAAAATGTGTCAAAAACAAACAATAAGTGCGATATAATGCACCTACCCAAAAGCCAGCTTCATTCTAATTACAATGAAGGCGAACAACCCAGTTTAAGACACCGTCTTATTGGATTAACTGATGAATGTTTGAAAATCAAAAAATAGCTTAATGAAGATTACAATGGGTTGTTGCATGCTTTGTAAGTTAAATTTATTTATTTTGAGTTTGTGTATTTACATCAACTGGTTCAAAGTTTGGCTATGACCATTACAAGGAAGCAGAAGTGACAAGTTTTACTGTGAAATCATTTTTTCAACGCCTTTGTTATTTTGTAATATATTTTTAACGTTAATCGACATGTTTTCATAGTCACACTGTGCGGACTCGAGCAACTAGGCCATGTTGCAGTTTGATTTGAAACAAAGCACATTTGCATTGTGTAACCAATTTGAAACCTGTTTATAAATACATATAGGCCTATTTTTAGTAAGTATAAAACAAATACATGGACGCTCTTGGCTTATGCCGAGTGAGTACTTTACTGGAGGCACCTTGCTGTGCATTACGCAAAGCTCACTGCTTGCGTTTGAGCACTTCGGCAAGGTTGGCGGTAGTATCATTTTTGGAGCTTGAGTTCCACAAATGGGAAAACGTCACACGGAAGTATATATCTCCGTGGCCATATCCAGTGCACCTACTGCACTGAGGAGGCTGGGAGGCCGAAATGTCTGCAGTTAAAACACATATAATAGTAAATAGACTTATCTGCGGTGACTAAATATTTTTAAATTTAAATTTTAACATTATGACGCTAATCTCCATTATAAATCAAAAACGAGTGTCGCTTTAATTTTGTCAAACCACAAGTCATCGGGTGTTTACTTTATCATTAGGCAGTTCAAGACTTTAAAGATGTGCTTTGATCCTAAAGGTTTACGATCATTGGTGACGTACATTTCCAATATAGAATGCTCTGATCGAATTTTACTTTCCTGAAATGTTTGTTAATGTTTCGTTGAACTTCTGTAGCTTTCGCGAACTTTAGCACAGTTTTATTAGCATCTTTTTATTTTTTCCTTTGATTTCCAACACAATTCACGACCAATGTGTAAATATAGTAAAGCTATTCGACGGTGGTTCAAAGCTGTCCGTGTGCAATTGAACAGATCAAACAAAGTTGTCCACTTAAATGAATAATGTTAATGGAAGACTGAGGAAAAAAAATTCACCAGAAAACTCCAGGCCATAACATTGTTTGTGCAATCCTCTCTGACTGCAAGACAATGCGTATCTAAAACAATCAAGGCTGGGTGCCAAAAGGAACTTTACCTGAATTAAACGAATAAAATAGTTCCACCGAAGCCATCTAACATGCAACAGAATATCTTCTAGTTCAGGCCTCATATACCTGAGGTTTAAAATCTTACCATCTTAAAATAAAACAAACAAACAAACATCAAATAATATGCACAAATCACACGTAAGTAGCATCATGTACAAGTGATAGAATCAAGCACATACTTCATTAGCAAAGACAAAAAAGAATATGGTATATTGCTAGTAGCCTACTCTAAATAAATCTTCAAATGATTTAAAAGTAAAACAACTATTTCTTTTTTAGCAATGCCAAAGAGAGAACAAAGAAAAACAAGGATTGTCAGACCTCATGATTAAGCCTGTACAAAGAATCCCCAGATATGAACTAATAATAAAGGTACCTGTATTGAAACTACTATTTATGTGACGTACTTTCTTATTTTTTTTATTTTTTTACCACCTTGGGAATGCTTGAGATTGCTGTTTATCTGTATGTTCGTTTAGCAATTTGGGCTCCTTCCCAAGACTAACCCTGAGAGCGTCTTGAATCGGGTTGTTAAGGAGTCCTCCTGTTCGGCCGAACGCAATTCGTTTAACCCGTTACGGTTGCTGTTTCTATTTGTTGTCATTCGCCTTGTAAAGTGCATGTTTTCGGGACTCACCACGAAGAGGTTGACAACATAAGCATTCTGCGCTTATTGAGTAATTTGGTTTAAATTGCGTAGATAATTTACTTCGCAATTGTGAGGCCAACACAATTTATGTCTTCTGCAATTCGTTTCTCAAAAATAATTATTTTCTTGTGGTTTAGAGTCTTTCTATGAGTTGCTATCTTGTGGTTTTATTCAAATTCTGCTAAACTCTTCACACACAAAACTTAAGGATGAATTCATTTAAAACTAAGTTGGTTTTATATTTTGTATCCTGGTGATTTAGTGCCATACAGAAGGATTCATCATAGCACATGACCAGGGAACTGTGTTCCGAAAGCTAGTGCAACTCGCTAACGTTACCACAGCGAACTCGCAACATCAGGCTAAAACAATGTGAAAAAATTAACAGAAGGAACCCTCAGCAAAATTGTGTTTGCTTTTCTTGAATGAATTGCGAATAGAAAAAACGTTAGCAGCCAATCTTCTGTATTTGGGATTATTTTAACCGTAACAGCCATTGAAACAGCTTGCATCTCATTTCAAAATACAAACTGATTTTGTGTGCATTAATTTAAACGTTTTGTGAAACCGTGTATGTTAGAAATTAAACATTACGTCCTCTGATGTTCAACAAACTCTTTCAACATTGTATTTCCGTGTGATTATTTAGGATCTTTTGAAACACACGCCAGAGGGACATCCAGACCGGCACAGCTTGCTCATGGCCCAGCAAGAGATTCATGACCTTTCCGTACAAATGAACAGAGGTACCAAGCTTGGCGACTTGCGATCAACATCATGCTGTTGTAGATACAAAAAATGTCTAAGATTTATTTAATAATTTTGGAAATCAATAAAAAAAGTTTTGATTTTATTACTAAGAAGCCATAGTCATGACCGAACTCTTGGCAATATGTTTGTTTCAAATTTAAGCTGAAATAGAAATATAAGTTTTTGTGTTTGAACGTGTTTGAAAAATCTGTTCAGGTGAAAAAGTGGCAGAAGCGGCCGACCGTCAAGCTCGATTGCTCCAAGAAATCGAACAACTAATAGAAGGAAATGTTGATGTAAGTTCAATCAAACTTTGTCATGTCCAACTGTCCAGGCCTATGCTGGATGGTAGAAGACTGAGATTAAGTGGACAGCAGTAGCGGATCTAGGAAGCGGCGATTAGGATGATTGCTCCCCCCCTCCTTAAAACGCAGAAAAGTAACTTCAATCAGAGTACATTTGCAAGGTCGGATTAATGTACACCTGCGCATCACTACGTTTTTTCGAAATTGCCCCCCTCCCCCAAGGTCTCTTGCTAGATCCGCCTTTGGGGATAGGAAGATAAGGAAGAAAATCTTTGTGCTCATTTTTGCACATGTCATCACGTCATACAGACACAACTGTATGCTTTTGGTGGGTGTCGAACCATTGTCGTTTTGAGATCGTGCAGTCGTTCTCATCACTTGGGCAACCATCCAACAATTTAATTGATTGGAGTACATTTAAAGCCAATTTAATTTTAGCAAACCGGACCAATGACTGCGAGCTCTGTGTTGAGGTGAAGCTGAAAATCCTCAAATTTAAAAATTCACACAAAGCACTTCTTTACTTTCAGCTGCAACTGCAACTGGTTTTTGCAAACAGTTTAGAAGATGCAAATCATAGCTGTGTCAACCCAGTTTCAAAATTGTTGTTTTGCTGTCCAGCTTTGGGTTAAACTCACAACTATTGCATATTATTAGATTGCTGGCACTTCAAAGCGGAAATTTCTACATCAAGATATTTGCAGCGAGCTGGTAAGGTTCAATTTCTTTCTATTTATTTTTATTTTCATAATTATAATAATGTTATGGTTTTATGTATTATCGCTCTGCAACTAGGTACTAAGGTCTTTTAGCGACTAGGCTCATTTTTAATTTTATATCAGGTTTACAATGCCATCATATTATTACCCGATTCATCCTTACTGCGTTAAGCAAGAAAGAACACAATCGGTACCGTTTTTTTAAGTCTTTGGTTTGACCGGACCTGGAATCGATCTCAGACCTACCAGCACTACTGTAGAGCCGAAAGCGAAACTCTCGGCCGTTGAGCTTGTTTATTTTCAGAAATGTACAATTCTGTATATAAAGCCACCGGGCTGGGAGGAAACATCTGCTTTGCCATCTGCCTTGGAAAAATCCAAGATATAAATATTTTTGACATTGACTCAACGTTTGCAAAATCAAATCAATTCAAAACGGACTGGTATAATTAGGTTTGTTCCGCGTATGTACCGCTTAGCCGATTTTCAGCAATTTCTCAGAATTCGGTCAAATGTGCAGGAGCTTTTGCTTGCGTTTTTCTTCAATTCTTTTTTCAATTGCCTCACCTGAACCAGGGATAGACGCCCTCAAATGAGTATCTAGTTCAAGTATTACTTTTATATTAACTGTGGATAGTCGATTCTGCTTTGTCATTAAATTTCTTCACACGCAACTTCTATTGTTGGTGTTTCACTAACTTGCAGAAAAATGGAAGTAAGAAGGAAAGAAGTTTGTGGCTCTTCAATGACATGCTGATGTGCACGACTTCTAAGAAAAGTGGAAGAGTTTCATCTTTACGGAGGAGCTCCATGAATTTGTAAGTTGGCCCATCTTTATGGTTGTTCTTTCCTCAGTGATCGGTCTAGTCTGAATGACACTGGACGAGAATGCGTGGTTGCCGAAGTTTTAACAATCGCCCAAAAACCGTTTGAAACCTGAAAGCTGTTGAAATTTTGCCTGTTTATTCTTGTTCAAAAGTAGCCTTCACCTGCTTGTGGAAAGATTCCCGATTGCTCGGGAATGCGAATAAATTAAGTTACGTGACGAAAGTCCTTCTGCACGCATGACAATTAACCCTAAAGATCATTCCATAGCGTTGCGTGTTGTCACGTGAAAAACTATCAAAATAAGGCAAGGTACTTTCCTAATCCTTGTGCTATAAACACAAAACTGTGATTTTAGTCTATGAAGACCAACCAGAGCAATAAACTCAGTCATTTTTTAGATTAATTCAACGTTTGCTGACATTGAATCTATGTCAAAAATGGCTGAGTTACTGATTGGAAAAAGTCAAAATCGATGTGCTTTTTGAAGAAGTATATTAAACTGTACGTTGAAAACTTAAAACGACTCTATTAGCCGCGCATTGTCCCACGGTGTTCTTCGCTACTCATCAATGCTTAATAAATTTAACGAGACATGTTGTTCTCAGGGGTGTGACTGACAGAGGGCACGAGGGACAACCTCCTCATTAAAAAACAAATAGGAAAAAGCTTGGTCTCCTGCACTTATATTTTGCATCAATAATACGCCCTTAATGTGGCTATTGGTTCCTGATTAGCAACGTTTTTGCCTGTACAATAGTAGTCTCACTAATGACTACTCTTTGTTCAATTCAAGCATTTTCGTATAAGTAGTTCTTGGCATACTACTGAGTTGATTGCAATACAGCTTACAAGAAATTGGCACAGCCTATTTACCGCTGAGTACGAGACAAGCATATCCCTTGAAGAAGCAAATAGTAGCTAATAATGCTTGTAGGATATCTTGCTTAATAAAACATGACGAGTTGTCATCTTAATTTATGGCTCCTCAAGAGAAGTATTTGTTGAACCTGTGTTGTCAGGTTCTTTGTAGTTGATGTATTTCTAAAATTTGCCAAGAACATGTTAAAAGAACAACCACATACTTTTAGTTTGTTCTCAGCCACCAAAAGTTGTCTTTAGATATCAATTTTACTGTATTCATTCCAGTGTTGCCATATCGTTTTCAGATTTCTAATTTGCTGAAATATTTACTGTAGTTTACTTCCGGAAAACTTGGCATTTGCAGGCTTGTTAGTGTTAGAAAAGGGGATTGTGAGCAAAAAAAGTTGAGAATCAATGTTGTGGACTTTGAAGTGAACTTTTTTACTGTATATTTGGTCACAGCGGTAAACCATAATCTCTTCGTGGGAAAATTGTAACGTAAGATTCCAGAATCCGTTCGTCTGTATGTAATGACCGAAAAACAAACACTCTTTTGAAACGTCTTTTCAAAAAGTGTATTCCTGTAAAATTAGCCCGCGGCTATCGAAATTGGGATGCAACACCGTACACCACTGAAAAACTTGTCACTACAATCCAAACTACTTAGATAAAAGACGGAAATTTTGTCCAGCTAGCAGCACTAAGCGAAACAGTTAAATTTGCGACTAACTTCAAGCAACAATTTTACGAATGATCAGAATACATGGCAATATCTCAAACTCACGTACGCAGTTATGTGACGCAATAATCCATATGCATTGTGAAGTAATTCTCAACAGGTGTGATACAAGTCTTACGAACGATGGTGCAATCTTTGCTCATGTTTTAGGAATTTCCATGACGTAAGATTCAGTAGACCTGAACGGTTTTATATGACGTTTGATTTGTACAGAGATTGGCCGTAACAATATTCTTGATGGAGATTATGATTTTAACTTCTGCTTTTCTACGGCTTTGTCACGCTTGACTGATTGTAAAGCATGACGTTGTAGTGTAAGATCATAAAATTTTGCTAAAAATTTGTCCGTCACAATCTTCTGTTCTTATGTTTAGCAGCAGTGATAGCAGAATGTCAGGCCGTAACTTTTTGCTAAACCAAGTGTTAATGTAAAAACTTCGTTTGAGAAAGAAAGCACTGTTATTAAATTTATGAGTCTATGAAGATACACCAAGGCGACATTTTTATTGAAATAAAACGCACTACTTTGACAGGTTAATACACAAATGTGAATGGTATATCATTTTTTTCAGCGTCGAATATTTAACCAGCAATCCCATGGTGAAGTGCCATTCTACTATTCAAACAATTTTGCTTTTTAGTGTTGTGTGCTCAGAAAACAATGGAGTCATTTGAACTTGTTTGTAATAATATTTAATCAAACATACGCCACAAGTATGTTTGGATACGGTAAAAAAGAAGTTACTTGCATCTAAAATGCCTGATAGAAACAAGTAGACTACTCGAGAACATCACGTAAATTTTCAAAATTTAAGCCTTTTTTTAACTTACACCAAAATAAATACAGCTTTGTTTTCTTCACTGGTCTAGCCTGAACCACTGTTATAAATTTATTATCCTAGTCGTTGAAGTTGTTCGTTTTTGAAAAATCGTTGCAGCTTGGTAATGACGCTGTATTACTAGTCATTTTGAATCTGTTTTGCCATGGCACAATGCTTGTCCTCGGTAGATATCGCCTGTCGATCCGATGATCTATCTGGCGTTTGGGGTTCGAGTGGCATGGTAGCTTGCGCGACCATGTTGTCAATAAGGTAAAGGAATTTTTTGTCAAGACATGTTTAAAAGTAAAGAACCACCTGGCATAACCTTAACACACACAAAAAAAACATTGCACAAATGCTCAGCTTTTGTCCAGGCCCTGTTGATTTGCAAAAACATGGTTATGCTACAGTATACACCATGGAGATACAGGAAAACATGCAGTTGTTTAATCAAAGTATTTGAATCATTGAAAACCAACAGTTGAGGACGTAGCGTTACAGAGTTGTGAGAATCGAACAAGCATGCAAAAGTAGCTCTGATTACATCATTTAAATGTTTTCAGACGTCACTAAAACGGTGTAAAATATTAACATTCGCTGGCGAGTTATGCAGAAAAAACATCTTCTTACATTGTTGTGGCGCTTCTATAGCTTTTAAACTTCCCAACGTCCTTGAAGCTGCTAAAACAGAAAACTTCAGTGAGGACTCAGACAACTTGACACTGAAATAAATGGCTTCTGCTGAAGAGGTGGAACCTTTGTGTTCACAACAAGGTGCTAAAAGTTCAACTTTTTTTTGCATTGCTGAGTCGACTTTTTCACTTGCCATCTTTGAGTTATATTCACTGCAGTATAGTGCCAAGAAAACTATTGTTAATTTTTTGTCATTGACTCATATTACCTTAAATTTTAAAATAATCAGAAGAATATATATATAAGTCTTCTTGCATAAAAATAAGAAGCAGTCATTTCAACTGATTCTTCGTAATTTTAGGTTTTTGATTTGAAGCAATATTTAAACTGCAAGGAGTTGCTTTATATTCTCGTTTGTTTTGTTTTTCAGCAATATTTATTTGTTCGTGTTTGTTTGCAACCACACTAGGTTCATGTTAGGCTTCAGTTTATTGCATTATAACAAATGATAAAAGTATAGTAAACATGATGTTATCCCAAATTCAAAATATCGAAATTAATATCAATGTTCTGCATAACACTGCCATGTGAAATCTACCTAGCTGCCGATTTTGTAGGCTAGCCGAGTGGTGAGGGCTCGTGCAACGATCGAAAGGGCACCGGTTCGACACCACTTAAGAGCATGTGGCTTTTCTTTGGCAGTACATTTAACGGCATCCCTAAAAGTGGACACGAAGATTGTCTTCGTTGCCTTCCCGTCCACTTAATCTAAATCTTCAACCACCGGGCGTAAGCCTGGATACGACAAAAAACAACTTTTACTGCTGCTGTATAATATGATGACATTTTCAATTCTATACTTAGAAATATCCATAATCTACACTACAAATATCCTTTTAATAATCCGTTTCATTCTACGGCATATAGTTTTGGTCTTTTCCTTTCGAACCTTTATTGCTGATTTCCAGAGAGCAGTTTTATGATGGTAGGGCATATCATTTAATGTTTTTCGTAAAAAAATGTATTCTAAAACTACCTTCTTCATTGGAGCATAATGTGCTGGGCTCTGGAACCGATCGCCTGCCCTTTCATCTTTTAAACGCGTAGTGGGCACCTTGAGAAATACAGAGAAGCGACAAGAGACCAGAGAGCAAAATTTGTTTTCATGGATTTTGTATGGCAACCGTTTGTTGTACGTGTTTACCAAAAGCGTGAACATTATGTACATTGACAGATAATTATCGATAACAGCTTTATAAGATTGAACTGCATAATTCAAAAAATAATACATACAATAAAATAGCTACATAACTTCAAACGTTTTCGGCAAAACTTTCTGCCCTCTTCAGGAAAATACCTTAATTCATCTAAACAAAAACAAATATTCGTGAAATGTTAATAATAAATGACTTAAAATGCACTGACCTGCGTATAAGCAACAACTGACGAACAAACACAAAAGGTGGTAACAATATGTCAAACTATGCGGGAGTGTGGTCATGAGACAAGATAATAATAATAATAATGTTATGGTTTTATTTATTGTCGCTCTACAACAGCTAAGGTCTTTTAGCGACAAGGCTCATGTTTAATTTTTATATCAGGTTTACGATGTTATCACATTATTACCCGATTTATTCTAACTGCGTTATGCAAGAAAGAACACAATCGGTACCGTTTTTAAAGTCTTCAGTTTGACCCGACCTGGGATCGATCTCAGATCTACTAGCACCAGAGCCGAAGGCGAAACCACTCGGCCACTGAGCTGGTTATAAGACAAGATAGTGAGCGGAACAACATAAAGGCAATCAAGGAAAACCACTAAGCAACATAAAACAAACGTAATCTAATACAATTTCAACAGAAAAGATGCCCCTCCAGCGAATAATTGTTTGTTGAGCCTGGGGTTGTGCTGCTTTATTTGGAGTGCCTCATGAATTTTAGTTTCAAACTCTGATTGACAGTTGCGAATTATTTTGAATGAATCTAATGTAAATTTGATGTTGGAACAAATACCGCAGTCATAAATGTGGTCATTAATTGCACTGTGTTTATTGATGTCTTTTAAATTTAGGTGTTTCGTTGCTCTAGTAACCAAGTGTCTTGTGGACATACCTATGTTTGTCATGTTCGTGTCACACGAACAAGTGAATTTGTAGGCAACTACATTATGTACATTACCAGTGAAACAAGTCGTATTCCAAGTTTTAAAAATCACACCCTATAAGGTTTTGCCACTTTTTTCTGTTGCTAGGTTTGTTGAAGTATCGTACCTTGTGGCTGGTCTTCTATTTTTTGTCTCGAACGTTAAAAAAGGCAGCGTAATGTTCTGAAGACAACCTGGTCTACCTTTCCACGTACTTATATTTGCAGATGTTGAAATAAAGTTAAAAATATTAAAATCTTGAACAAGTTGAATAATTTATACCCTTGTGGCGCCAAAAGTCGATACTAATGGTCACTCCAGAAGTATTTGGCCTGATGGAAAACCACTCGTCTGCGAGTTTATGTAAATGGGTTGATTTTGTGAATAAAGTGCCACATAAAGATTTTTTTGATTTATAATACTTTATGTTGTAACTGAAATTAAAAAATGAAGTTTTTTTTCTGTCTCCAGGGTTTTGTAACGTGTTGCGTTTTTAGTGGTTTGGTTTAAATTATCTCTGTTACTCTTAAAAGATGAATCTATTATGAGAAGTAACGATAAATCTTTAGACTCTTGAAAAAAAAGACGTTTAGGAAAAAAGAAAAGCGACTTTGTTTCGATACTCTATTCACATGTTTCAGTTGATAGTACATTGAAATATCGCCATAAAGACGTAATTTATAACCTGGAAGTTTATCAGACCCAATTGACTTGGTGATAAAATATAGTGGCAGCTGCAGTATCTTTGTTGTGAACTCATTTATGGTCTCTTGTGATTAGATAACAGTTTTTTTACATACCACAAGAGTGTTTTTAAGTTTCTTTCACTCTTTTGTAATATCCAGCACAATAAGTTAAATGCTGCAATAGATTGGACACGCAAGTGTAACTTTTTTGCTTCCTTTGTGAAGTCGGTATTACTGCCCAGACAGCATTTTGCTGTCAGGGGCCTTACAAAACATGAAAATCTAAATTGAATAAACCGCTTCAGCTTGTGGTAGCATAGTTTAGAGAATTGCCAGAAGAACGGACATAGTTTAAGAAGCTGGCTTTATTGTATTTTTGCCTTATGTTTTACAAAAATGTTTTTTCTAAATTCATTCCAAAATTAGTATCAGCTGTAAAGAGTTATATGAAAACGAAAAAAATATTTTCAAATTGATTTTTTTTTTAGGTTTTTCTGAAATCACCAAACAGGTTTGAATCGTTGCATGCCACTACATCAACCACACACCAACACACCACATCAACAACACACCAACTGCACCATGTATCGTTTTATCTTTGATAAGTAGAGTGAGCAACATGCGATTGTGGCAACTTGTTGAAGAATTAGAGCTCGCATTGGCTACATTGATTCAACCTCTGCAGACGTTGAATCAATGTAAAAATAACGGATTTTGCTGTCTGGGAAGCAATACTTCCACGGAATCTTCAGTTGCAGTGATCTCAGGTCAAGATCAAGAAACCAGTCGCTATTGTATTTGTTGACGTTGAATCAATGTAAAAAAAACTGATTGGTTTGCTGGGTTTTGTTTGACAATTGTTTTGCTGCAAACAGAAAACGAATAGTCAGAAATCGTTGGTGGTTTATTGTTTTGCAAACATCTGAACAAACACTTCTGCTCTCGGAAAATGATCATCTCGTACACAAAACCACCAGTTCAGTGACCTGATGGTTGGTATCCCAGCATTTGGCTTCGAAGAGCCAAGGTTTTAATTCCAGGTTTGATCCTACCAAAACTGTAGTCTAAAGGACTAACAATTGTGTTCTGTTTCTTGCATAAAACAGGAGGGTAAACCGGGGTGAAATTAGACCACATTGAGTGATGATGAAATTTGCTGTTTAACAGCACAGTTACGGAAATAGATTGCATATTCTTTGCGGACAATTGCAAAGACACCAGAACGTAATATTGGCAATTGCCGTGAGAGCAGTTGGTTATTTTTCAGGCAAAATCAAGCTTGCCTCATGCACTTAAAATAAAAGCGTAGCTCGATAACCAAACACGTTCAGAAACAAGCCAAATCCAATGTTGAAAACTGATTTATTTTTAATTCAAAAACGTTTTTGAAAGTGGTTGATAAAACCCAAGAACAAAATTTAAAAAGCTTGACTCAAAACCTTGCTATTTCGTAAAGGGACCCATCAACGTCATCTATATTGAAAATTGATTTTATCTTCACAAATGGGGGGAGGGCCAATTTCTTCCTTGCTGCGTTTTTTTTTATTCTTTTTATCCACCTCATTTTTTTCTGCAAACCGATTCTTTTAGATATCATTATGGCTAATTTTACTGCCCGCAATCTCTGCAACGTAGAAATGTTTACAAATAGAAACAAAATCTTTTATTAACCTCTGGCTTTCCAGGTTTTCCATGTCTCCAGACCGAGTGATGGTGGATTTCACTTGCAGGTACAAATTCATTTGGAAATTTCCGCTGGATGATGTGGATTTGCTGAAAGGTATAGTGCGATCAAGCCCTATCAATAACCTTTTGTCTGTAGATGTTTTCAGTGGTTAGATAATAACGACTGAATTGCCTCGTAAACATAAAAAAATTAAGTGACTATTTATTTTCCATAAATTCCGACCTATAGCTCGTATATCATGACGGTACAGTATTGAATTTCTGCAAAGTAACTCGGAACCGAGTTTATCAGAAATGAAATCCTTGCAGCATTGTTCTTTCCACCTTCAGCACATGAGGTTGCCACGTACGTAAATGATTTTGATTGACAATGAAGGCGGTAGGCACAGGCAGTATAATTTTTCGCAAAGGAGTGTTTACATTTTTGAACCACTTTGCTCTTACGTTTTGAAAACGTTTTGCTGCATTTTCAATGTTGTTGGTGTTTATCGAATTGAATCTTGTATCTCGTTTGTGTGTTTATACAACGTGAAATGATGTAAAGTAACTAAAAAGGCGTGGCCTGTTTAACCTAATATCTTATTGTCCGCCTTCCTGGATGAATCTCTAGCTCAAGTTAGTAAAAGCTGCGCTTTTTTACATCTAGACGTTGCAATGATGCAAAAAAGCAAATTTTTGCTAGTTGGCGTGTTTTAGAAGATTAAACCAAATTAAACGAAAGGTTGGAATTTCAATTTGCCTTGAGCTTCTTGGCTGCAAACGAAACAAAAAATAATATGCACTTTTTAACCTTTTACTGCTTATGTAATGTTGTTCAACAAAAAAAAAAAAAACCAACGTTCAGTTTGTTTTGTCATTATCAAAATGGCAGGCAACGATCACGCATGATTGTAGTGGAAAACCTTTCATCTGTTGAAAAACAAACTTGGAAGAATCAACTGTGTTACTCTGTGATTAAACGATTCAGAGTTAGACTTTCTCACTTCACAAAATCCAGCAATTTTTTTATAAAATGAACATCTGACAACATTCAATCATCTTCAGTATAATTTGATAAATTTTGTTTGTTGGATTTTAAGAGGAAGAACTTGGCAATGGCAAAGCTGCATAAACACAACTTTAGACCGAAGCTCTCTATGAAGTTAAGCGGCAAAACGAATCAATCGTCATCATACATCCAAAGATTGTTCTCTTCTTAAGCTTGTTCTCTTCTTCAAGATCCAATCACTTGCAACAACGCAAAGCGAGGTTTAATTAAGTTTAAGGAAGCTTTGTTTGAGTTCCTTTCGCAAAAGTGGTCTGTTGGATAACCGAGTGATGAAAACCCTGGTTCGATGTTCGAAAGGGCGCCGGTTCGACACCGCTCAAGAGCATGTGGTAGTATCTTTTTAGAACACTTAAAAACAAGGTTGAAGATGAACATTAAGATTTGCTTCCTTGCCTTCCCGTCCACTTGATCTAAATCCTCAACCACCGGCAGTGAGCCTGGATATGACAAATCTTCCATCTTTCGACTGGCGATAATTTTTGAGCTTTTATTACGATGACAGGATAGCGTTGTTCTGGAAGTTGAATAAAAATGTTTTTGTACAAGAGAAAGCTTTTTTCAATAACTTAGATAGGCTACAATATTTAGTTTGACTGAGCTCAGCGCAAGTAGAAAAACTAGTTCATTTCGGAAGCGTCAGCCATTTTCATGCATGACACTTGAAGAAGAAAAATGTGCATTTTAGCAATAATGAAGCAAAATGAAGCTCGAAATTGATGCTTCTAGAGTTCAACTTAGTTGTGAAAGGCGTCAAGTTTAAGCCATCCTGATGAAATCAATCAATTTGATTGATCTTACGAAGTGAAACAAATGATAAAAATTGATTGAACGCTCCAAAGACAGATGTACAAGTTTACAAGGATATCGTTAAAAAAGTTTTAATGAGTTTTGTTCATCTTTCTGTGCATGGTGGCCAATGATGTTTAAACTTTAAGAAAAACATTGAGAGGCGAGACCCTCAGTCTTACTGACACGTTCGACAAAGATGAAGTTATTAAAGTAACCAAACATCTGTCCAAGAGAGGCTATATATATAATTTGATTTATAACTTAGTTTCGTTATTTCATATATGTTATCTTTTCATGTTTTCTAAATGTCCATCCAGGATTATCAGATTGTCTTTCAAAGTAGTTGAGATTTTTCGCAACATTGTTTAAGCTATTTTGTTAATGTGGCGTGGTCTTGTGACGCGTTAGCAGCACCGCCCAACTTACTTAGTAAATTTAGCACTTCGCTTCATCAAAACTACACTTAATTTCTTTCCGCACTACTGTACTTCAATATATCTTCATTTTAGTGGCATGGCCTCGTTTATTTGTTTTAGCTTGACCCCATGTACTTGCCACTCATGGTGACATGTTAGAAGTGTTTTGCACTGTTAAACCCATACTGAGGGTGCTATCTCAACTAGAAAAATATGGCCTTATTTACATCATATTGATGTTCCTAGACATTTAAACTGTGTAAAATAGAAGGGTCTTGCTGCTGGAGAGTTCGATCCACAAAAGGGCTTCTGCAAAGCAATAGTTGAAATATTTGATAGCCTTTGGCAAATGTAAAAATTGCAGTTTGCTCTTTGAAGTAGAAGTTTTATTGCTACTTGCTTCATTAGGTTTCTAAGAAACACCACTTCTAAGAAATCTTTTCTAAGAAAGATAAATGAAAAGAAGACGTGCTAAGATCAACCTTTCTTCTTCCGGTTATATGACATCACAAACTTGAAAGAGCTATACCAGAGGTGTGTTATACTGAGGGTGTATTTAACGGAAAGATCAAGTGGTTTGTTAGGCTACAGATTGAAGAGTGCAGCGAACAAATGGGATGTGCTGGCTGTGATGTGAAAGTTTGGAATTCCTTTGTCGTGACCATTCAACTTATGGATATTAAGCGGTCGGTGCTTTCTACCACCAGTTTCAAGTTTGATAAAGTTATATTGCAAGGAAATCGGTGCGGCACCTGTTGGAGGAGATTATGTCTTGGGAAGACACGTAATGACATGCTTAAAAAAGATTGGTTTCTTTATTTTCCCCTTTTCTGAATCTTCAATTTCCGAAGATTATCTTGAATGCGACAAAATAACCTCTCATGTTTGTAATAGCTATGAAGTTCTGAATAGTGAATATGCTTGCAGCCAGAATACAGTTCCTTGCAAACCTTCAGTTGACCAAATAAGGTAGAGTGTTACGTATACGCCGACTACGATTGAAAATCTAGTCTTTTTAAGGTCATTTGATCCTTCAACCGATCATGTTCGATGTACCATTGTCGACATGTTAGTGACCACTGGATGACCCTTATGTTGATTCTGTGGTAGCCACTTGTAACTCTTAAGTAAAACAAAACACAGATAGTTGGAGCCAGCGTCTGCTGCTTGAATATGGCGAGTAGCAGCACATCAGCTGTGGTAGATTTGTTGTTAACTGCGCTATCTATGGCTGTGTTTTGTTATTCTGAGGTTTTTTGTGGAAAATGAAAGTAACAAAGACTATTATCGCGACGTTTAACATTTTTATTTACACATAGTATTTGTTCAACTAACTTTAATAAATTTTATTTACACATGTTTTTAATATATGTACAATGCGATAAGCGTAACAAACTCGCTGGACCAGCAGAATTACAAAATATAAAACACACATGAATTCTGTGACAAGAATCTTCTGGCCGTTTTCTTTTTATTTCTTGTTCACTGTGCGTTTTTGCTTATTGGTCATTGCTGTGGTTACGGTGCATCCTGTACTCAAGGCTTAGGTCGGAAGCTTATGCGTTAATCGAAACTTATAATTCTTTATTTCAAGGTTTAATAATGTACCGGATCTTCGACAAGCTAGTGGTCGAAAAGTTATCCGCTTGCAAATTAAACATTTCCTCTATTCTTTCATCTACTATAGTTGAATTAAGAGTAGGCTATGACATAGTGATTGACTGTGGGAATCCATATCCTCGGACAGAGAACGTCTCTTTGAAAGGTTTATCTTGGCAGTTTCGCATGTTGTAGAGTAGAGATTTGATTTGCTAAAGCAGACAGCGTATTCTTTCATATTCGTATTCGGTCAAACTGCCAAGCTTGTGTAATCTCTATGGCCTGACAACTCTCCTTTGTACAAACTAAATTGTGATTCGGTCTTAATTGATATTTTATTTTACAGGAAGTATTGGAACTTCTCAACAGCCACATGAAAGGTTGCTACAGCAGCTGCAAGCCGACCAAGAATCAATTCATAAAATTGAGGTCCTCGCGGAAAAAATAACTCTTCCTCATTTGGTAAGTCTCCAAGACGTTAATTGCAGCTACCTACTCTTTTAGCAACAATAAAAAAAAAAAGATCTCAAAATCCGGAAACTAACCTCGTGCAAAGTTTGTTTTTGAAAACTATAGGCTACTGCTATCATCTTCAGTGCCACAAATTGTATACGGTGCTGCTACATCTTCATCTTTAGCTCGACAATAAAATATTTTTTAAAACCTTTCTTACACATGGCTTTAGTTTCGCCAGTTTGGATTACATACGCTTTTTTATCGTGACATTTCATTTCTACTGAATTTTATTTTTGTTCTGGACCCTACTGCAATAAATGAATGGGTTCAAGATAAAGAATGTACTCAGATGCGACTCTACATAGCTGCACTGACACTGTCTGCTTTGTCAAGCGCTGAATAAAATGGATATCTGTGATGAACACAGCGCTATATAAAACACATCGTTTTATAATTATTCAGCAACTTGACGAAGCAATAAAAGACCTTCTTGAAGTTTCTAGCAAACGCATCAGTGAGAAGCAGCAACTGTCGCGTCAAAGTCTGAGCTTACCTGGCCGATTGGAAATAGGAATTCCTACACCGTAAGTGCAGCAGTCAGGTAGCAAACATTTGCAGTTTAGGAAATCGTTAAACACAACTTCTTTCTAATTACGAAAACAATACATATTGGTTGTCGTCGTCGACTAAGAGATCCCCCCACCAAAGTCTTCCAAAAGTAGTGTTGCTTGCACAAATCGTATAACCGAATTCCACCGTATGCCCAAGTAGGTGACTTAACAAAAATGCATCACAGCAAAAACAAGCCGTCGGCTCTCGGGCTGTTGTAGAAAAAAACAGAACGCAGTTGGCCTTCAAAAGTTGATTTCTCAATTTAAATTTGTCAACATCTCATGATGGTTAACAAAATGACATTTTGTTTGCTTTTTTACATTGAATGCATCATAAAATAAATAATAATGTGCTGCTTCTCGTTATGATTTGGTTTTGTTGAATTACAGGGTAGAACAACCAATTTAACTAAGTTGCCTGAGCTTCTCAGTGTGGCTTATTGGTAAAGAACATGACTTGTATTATCGGAGACACACTACCTTTTATAATAACAATCGAGTTTTATCCAGAGATGGAATGAAAGTATTTCAATTCGAGTTCACGACCGAAGATGGCAAAGCGCAATTCGAACACCTATTCTGGAATGCCAAGAAAAATTTTAGTGAGTTATGTTTGATTAGGTAGCAACAGTTACATGACTTCGTTGTCTCAACGTCATTTTCCACAATTTGCAAATTTTTTTCGCAAACTTGATAACACATATTTTACATAAACTTTGAAATCAAATTTTTACCCATTGTTTGAGAATTGGTTTCTTGTTGAAAAGCTTACAGTACCAAGGTAGAGATCATTTAAATTTTGTTGCAGCTTCGTACAAACGAAAATGGGAGCCGACATTCGTGAAAGCAATTCCAATAAGTAAGACGAGAAACGGGATGCAGTTTTCTTGTGCTGCCCCTAACATAGACACCTCCCCCGGGGCTAGGGAGGTGTGGGTTTGCAACACAGATGGCTACGTTGGCCAGGTAGGGGTTACGTTTTAAATTACACAAGGATTTGTCTGAAGTTTATCTAAGGTTTTGTCTGAGAGTGACTGCTTGACTTGAAGACCTGGATGTTTACTTTACAATGGTCACTTGGCAATTTCCCGTTGCTGTGATGTTAATATTGTGAATCTAAATTTAGTGACATTTTTTTCCAATCTTTTTTGTGTTTTTTTTTCAACTGTGTTGTGTTTCTGTTTAATGATATATTTTACTTATCCTTATGGGTTAACAAATGACGTGCCATGGCTACCTAGAGATACGGCCTGGACGACTTATTTGTTATATTCTGCAGACTTCAAGATTTTGCCAAATTTTGGTAAATGTCTGAATGGAAGTTTCTGAAAACAATGATTTAACATTTTTTTTACTGTTTTTTTCAGGTGACAAATTAGGTTTTAATATTATCAAACTTTGCGAAACATAAACGATTTTGTGAAGAAATTTTCAGTCAGACTGTTAGCCGCTTGCTAATAGCCTGATTGAACGTTTTTTAATTTAAGTTTTCTCATGTTTTAATGCTTCCCCAAAGCAACAAAAAGCATTCATATCATTACGAATTAGGAAAAAGTAAAAAAAATGTTAAAAAATTATTTTCAGAAACTTTCATTCAGACATTTACCAAAATTTGGCAAAATCTCGAAGTTCTGCAGCATATAATAAATAAGTCGTCCAGGCCGTATCTCTGGGTAGCCATGGCACGTCATGTGTTAACCTATAAGCAGAAACGCTTTCCAAAATCAGAAATATGCGGCAAATCAAACCGCACTTCCAGGTAGGATGACAATAGGTAGCCAGGTGGCCATGGACCCACACAAGATTGGAAAAGCTTTCCTCAAACATTTGTGTGCATTTGTTATTTCAGATTTGCATCTTATCCTTAGAACCGGAGCCAGTGCAGACCCAATGCTTGACAGTTTGTAACGCCAAGATTTGTTGCATTGAACAGGTAATAGACATAAAGCTATTTAAAATAGTTTGCTATTTAAAAACGCAATGCTTTCTTTCGTATAACTGTTTGAATGAGAGAGTGCAGACTCGACGACCTCCCACGCCTTCAGGGCTGCGGTCTTTCGCTTTCTCTCATTGGATGCAATTGCACACTGTACGTTTTGTTTGTATCTACTGTACGTTTCGCATCCAAACAAAAATAAAATGACCATCTAGACATAAAGCTATGGCACTTAGAGAAAGTACGAAAATTTTTTCAACCATCAACTGAAGCAACGTATATTTTACAACGCTGGATTTTATTGCTTCCTGTCTGCTCAGTGGCTTATTTTTTATTGATCGTATTTTTGTGATGCTGAAAATGACTGAAAAAGTTATTTTGATAAAGATAGGTCGTAGTTGAATGATTTTAGAACTGTGGTTTGCAATCTTTTAAAAATGAGAAAAAATCAGCAGAAGAGATACTGATTTTCCATCTTGCAAATTTTATTTTATCATATGCCAAGCCATGAAGAATCGATAACGAAAGACATCATCTACTGTATCTATCAACAGTCTATCGTTTTATAACACGTTCCAATACGTTTATACTCAATCAATCGTTATAAATGAACAATCGTTTGTTGGCGATTACTGGTCGCGACTACTTCTTAACCAAAATGATTTGCCAGGTTCCAACGTGGGGAGGGAAACCGCTGTCAGCGATATCTGTTCAACGAGACATATCGGCACCAAAACAAGGGATCGCACAAACTCGGCGCCGGTCCTCAACGAACAACCTTGCTAAAGAAATCATTGCTTGGGACACGTATGTTCACTGTTCAGAGATCATGCTCACTTTTTGTATGTAAAAATAAATCTCTACAATCCAACCTGCCGTTCAACTACTGCCGAGTGATCGTATGATTGGTGTTGGTATGATTTGTTAAACGTTTTGTTTTGGCCAAACAATTTCAACTGTTTGTTAAAAAAACATATTTTGTGGGCCACTCAAGATTCAAGTTTATTCGTTGTATTCCTATCTATAGACACTGTAATTTTGCAGTCAATTATGGCCACGTAGACACGGCCTGGTTTGCCACAATTTGCAAATTGTTGCTTACAATCTAATTGAAACTTTTGCATTTAAAAGTCGCCCAAGATTTCATACAATCTAGCAAAGCTACTTCTGATATGCACAACAGCGACATCACGTGAAAGTTTAAAATGTACCACCAACACGTTCAAGTATTCTTTTGTGGAAATAACCTAACGCTTTTCATTCATTTGGTTTTTAGGGACGAATCAGAAGAAGAGGATAACAGTCCAGTGAGCACCATAAGCAATTCCAGTCAAAATTGCACGATTCCGAGCATCGGTATGTTCACATTAACTCCGTATCTCTAATCTGTTCTTCATCCGAGGTGTAGTTTGTAATTGTCTACACTACTTTTGAACAGCTCTTTTATCCAAGAAGTTTGTTGACATGTAATCAAAGAAGTATTTTAATAAAAAAGGACTAAATACTTACATCAAATGCGTTTAGGTCTAAGGGTTATAATTGACGTTACGCCAGCTTCACTGTAGATACAGGCGAACTATATCAGCAGGCCGTTGCCACAAATGTTTGCAAAGACATTTTTTCTGTGTTGCCATGGCTTGAATTGCGTTATGCAACCCGATTACTTTGTCATCGTTTGTTTATATTTTTATGGCACAGAGAAATTTCTTCTCTCCATATATTAGCAATTTTATTGTTAAAATTTAGAAATGTATGAGGAATAATTCGTGCGCGTTCGTTTGATGCGTTTCTAAGTGAAAATATTAGACCTTAGCAATTTACCTTAGCAACTTACCTTTTACCTTAGCAATTGAGGTTTTAGCTTTGAAAATATTAGCTTAGAAGGAGCTTGTTTTAATTTAAAGCCTCCGCAAAATCGTTTACTTGACTAAGACACAGCCATTTAACAACAAATTATTTCTTGTTAAGTTTTTCCTGGCATGAAGCCTTTAAAGCAAAAGTCAAAAAGTATGGATTGGGGTATTGATTCAGGTACAGTCAGGGATGCTGGAATGCTAAATCAAAATTATTGACACTTTTATGTTGAAGCGAAGAATTTGTCTTGATTTTAACCAATAGGCGGACCCGCATATGATTATACATGTAATGTGTTTTATTTTTGCCTGAAAATTTAATCTCTTTAATTTTTAAAAAATCGGTTGTACTTTGTTTTATTTTTAGCGCAAGTTTATAAATAATATTCATATTTTTTTGTATTGATTGTCTTGCTGCTGTTGTTTTTCGTATAAAAATCATGCAGCAGGCATACAAATGTTAACAAAGTGAAATAAATCTTGTGAATTCAATCGCTCAATCACCATGTGCTTTTGTAGAGTGTAATGGACAGTTACTCTTGTGCTAAAGATGTAACAAAATCTTTGTCTTTAGAAATGTAGTTTGCATTATGTCTTTCCAATAACCGGTCAACAAATCCTCTCAAATCCTCGTGATAAACCTGTATCTCAAAGTAACTGATAATAATTTTTGCCTTCGAGAACTTCTTTTGAAATTTGTTTCAGCATTCACAAAATAGGAAAGCATGACTAATCGTAAATATTTTTCAAGATCAAGCGGTTTTGCATGAATAAGCAACGTTTTCTATAACACACAGTGTGATAGTTGAGAGTGCTAATATACTGGTTAAGTGCCCAAAAGTGCTATTTGAACTGACTGTTATCTGTTCTAGGCTGCTCAGATTGTGATAGGCAACATTGGTATGGATTAATATTCAATCTTACGCTCTTTTCTCTTGCCTGAATGCATTTTTTATGCAAGTGCAACCTTTACTTCCCTTGCAAAGGAAAAATAATAATCGAAATTTCTTTCTTGCTCTTTTGCTCTTTGTTGTTAGTTGGCAGGCCTGCATTTTGTTCAAAGTAAAGCTGTCTCTAAGACTCTAACACGTTATAGGTTTGGGCTGTAGTGAGGTTTTCTTAGATCTTTGTGTAGCGTGTACGTAGATATCATGGGTTTGTCCACTGACGACCGTAGTAAATCTTCTACCGTATCACCAGACGAAGAAATTATTCTACCAATCATGAGTCCCCTACTTTCAAGTCCTTCATTGTGCAAAAGATTCGGCTTTTCAGTCAACAGCATACCTTCTATTCTTTCAAACTCTATCACTAAAGGTAGGCTGACAACTACTTGCCACTGGCGATATGCTGAATTTGTCTCAGATGAGTTTTAAGTATTTGTTTTGCTAGGTCAGGTCTAGGCCATTATTTTTGATCACTTTGTCATTCAACTTGATTCATCCGAAACCGCTGGATCTTATTTGTAGTCTTCCACTTTTCTTGGAAAAGATGGATTACAAAAACAGGAAATACCTTTCAAAATCTTGTGCTTACATTTTTTTGTTGCTTTATGAAAACAATCGTTTCATTGTAATGTAATGTAGGCCTGAGAAAACAGCTCGTTAGTCACGTGATTCATCAATAGGCTATTTTTGATAGTTTTTAGATATTGTAAGAAATCTGCAAGTGATCTAACTTGGTTTTTGTTTACTCGTACTGTTTTACTTTACCGTTTCTTTGCGAGTCTCTCCTGCCCTGTGCAGCCTGTGGTTGACTTACGTAATGACAAAAACCATGCTCGCAGAGACGAAAAGGATTACTATAACAATATGAAACCATGAAACAAAAACCATTTTTTGTCAAAGCACCCGGCAATCTTTTAGGAGGGTTTGAGTTAATTTCGCAACTTAATTTCATGCAAATGAAAAAGTGTACATGAAAATACACATTGCAGTAGTCAGAAAGGAAGAGCCATAAATTTCTAAACTCCTTTTAGAGACATGTGTGACGTGAGAACTATTTTGGTTAACAATAAAGATAATAAGAGCACTGTTTCATGTTATTATTAACTTAATCGTCATTACGTTGCACACGTCTTTAAAGAGTGGTTGTTTAGAGCCCCCCCTCTCCCCCTACACCACTGATACATTGCTTCTGCAAGAGAACCAATTGATTGATTGGTTTATTTTGTTGTGCAATATTATAACAGCAAAATCATTAAATGATGCAGCACGCTTAACGAACACAATTGAAACAAAGAAAAATAACAAATGTACACTGCATCTTTGAAGTAAGTAAATCACAACGGGAAGCTGCGAAGTGACCATGACGGTCTTCGAGTCAAGCAGCCACCATCAGCCAAGTCGATGATAAACATTTAATAAACATTACACTAACATTTAAATAACATAACATTACACTAATAAACACCAAGGTAGAATCTTCTTCTACCAAGTAAAATATTAAAACTCTGCTGCAAGACTGCATAAATAATATTACTACATTTGCGCTGGCAACGTGGCCAACGGGTGCCACCTTGTCACTATAGAGCAAACGTCTGGTGGTGTTTGTGCATGCTTGTAGCTTATTGTCTAGTATCATTTCTTAATACTGTATGTAGGATTGTTCAAGATAACCTAGTGCAATTGGCACCACTTTCCATTAAGTTGAAATGCACCGTAAGCTTTCAACAGAATTGAAAACTCAAAGAGAGAGCTCTCAACGAAAACCTACCGCAGCTTGTTCGTTACAAAATCGGTGTGTTTTGTTACACTACAATTCTGTTTTAGATTCTTCAAACGTGGTCAGAGAAGTCCCATCTTCCGATGCTTTTGGAAATCGCGTTCCCAACTCTGGGATGCGAGAGATTATCGGAAGTGGAGCTTACAAGAAAGACAGCGATGGCTCTACTCTTCATGGAAGTCTGGACGATCTTCTCTCTGACAACAGCAGTAGCATCAATGGAGGAAGAGCGCTTCCAAGTAACGGGTCTATGTGGCTTGGCACGGAAGATGGAAAGTAAGTTAAAGAATGAAATGAGGTTTAACTTTAGGAGATGGTTGTTTTGTTTTTTCCTTTCATTGATAATAAAATAAAAAGATTAATCCGGAGAAGGATTGAAGTTACAGGACTAAAAGAAAAACCAAAAAATTGAGTAAAGTTGTGATTAATATTGTAGAATAAGGTGGTTGTTCATACGCCTGTGTAACCATAGGCTTGCACAAGTGGAGGTTCCTCAAATTAAACAAGATCTTTAACACTTTGTAAAAAGTTATGGTTTTACGTTCAGTCAGAAACAACTAAAGCTTCCGAATCCGCAGTGAAATGACATCCTGAAAGCAAATGCTTGCTGTTTTGCCCTCACAACAGTGTCGCAATTTAAGGTCAATTGTAAATGCAAGATGGGCTAAATTAATGTCCAGTTGATTGGCATCAAAACAAATATATAATTTCCAAAAAAGTCGACCAAAACTTCAATTTTTTGCTACAGAATAAACATTTATTCCACCACGGAAGCTTTGAGGACGAGCAACCATCCAGATCAGCTCAACCATTCCGCATCAGTGCACTGCATTTTGCACCATGAAGGACAGGTAAACTTTGTAGTGGCGTTGGCAGGGAGGTACAGGGGATAATTTAGATTCGAGCCCGAGATGATTTTAAAAGGGATTTTTCCAAGGGGCCCGGAAAGTTGAAGACAATGCCACACATACTTTGGCTTCTATGCATTTGAGCAGCGTCTTGTTTTGCTGACTGAGAAATGGTATTGGCACCGGGCTTAAATTAGTCTCTAAATGACCCTGAAATAATGAAAAGCTTTTGTCTGTTGTTGAACCGCTGGATGGAATATAGTGTCAGACAAAGCATCTTGATAATTATATGTTTTCGTATTGTTTTTTCACCTTCTATACTTTGAACTTTAAAGGTATTCGTGGCGCTCAGCAACGGAGATTTGGTTATTTACCACCGCAACCCGTCCAATGGCAAGTGGGAGCTCAACAACAAAAAGTGCATGACAGGTGACTTGCAAACTACAACAAAATTATAAGCTATGATTTCTAATATTTTTTGACAGGTGACTTGCAAACTACAACAAAATTATAAGCTATGATTTCTAATATTTTTTGTAGCATCAACTATTGAAAGTAATTAGCAGTATTGCATGTTTACACACTCCTGTTGAAATTGTTCTGAATTCATTCAAATGTTTCGTCAAATAAACATACCTGGTGCCTTCAAGAAACTAAGATAGGTGTTTTTTGACTCAGTTAATCACTAATTTTATTGCATTTTTCCACCAGGTACTTCCCCAAACAGCCCCATTACAAAAATGGTTGTAGTCAACGACAAAGAGTTGTGGTGTGGTTGCCAAAACCAAATAGGAATCTTGGATGTTAAAAATCACAACCTACAAGCGCTTTTCCCAGTGACTCAAGACAACAAAAAACAGGTACCGGTAATCAATCTTGGTAATAATGGCGTGTATCTGTGCAGCGTTGTAACCATGGCAGATACTCAAAATTTTTTATGCCCTGTTATTGGTTTTTGCTTTTATTCGTACATTTTTATTTTCTTTCATCACGGCACCTATTAATAGTTTTTGTCCACATTATGATTTAAAAACAAAAGAAGTAAGAAATAAAACCTTGATGATGTAGAAATTCTACTTTTTGATTCAATTCTACACTTTTTGTTGTTTATAACTTTAATTGGGATGTTCGTGACCCATAATTGGGTCGCCCAGCGACCTGATGGAGTTTCCCAAGTTTTTGTAAATAAAAAAAAAATACAGATCGTTTGTTGTGGCTTGCAAGGATTTAAAAATATCTCATGCTGCCCACGGCCCATCTAACTTTCTGTTATCTGGCCAGTTATGAAAAACGTTAGAATGTTTTGCATCAGCTTTACTTACTCTGAGGTGCGTCTTCAATTTCATTGCTGAGTGCCAAGCAGGAATGAGATCCAGTACCATATTCAAAAAATCTTTGGTGTGACCCGGCAGGGTGTCGAACCTACGCCTACCAACTCGGAGGCGGACACTCAAACCACTGCGCTACCGACTTGGTATTTCTATGTCAGTCTTACTTTTGAAGCAAAACTATGAATTTATGCAAATGCGTTGAAAAATTTATCCATCGTTTCTGCATTCAACAGATCTATTGTATGGTCTGCTTTGGGTTTGGAGTCTGGGTGGCATTAGACAAACGGCCTCAGATTAAACTATTTCATTCGGTTACCCACGCTCTCATAACCGAAGTGGACGTTTCTCATCCCGTCAGCAAGATGTTGGCAAGTAAGTGGAATTTAATTTTATTTCTGTAATATGACATTTCCATAGAGCGTGACATGTGAAAGCAAATGACAGCCAACCTTCGGATCGGAGATGGAACGTGATGATGATGAATATTTGAGTAGTATTACAAGTAAATTACTAAAAAAAGTCATCATGCTTGGCTTGGTCAACGGAGGAAGAGGAAAGGGCTGTCCCAAAATAAGATGGCTCGATATGATGACGAATGACAGAAAGATGGACATGCAAGAGCTAAAAGAGGTTGTGAGGAATCGAGAGCTGTGGAGGGAGATGATTTACAAAGTGACCTAGAGTCAAAATCGATTGAATGGATGATGATACCAATTTTGATGCTGAAGCAGCTGTAGAAGAATGAGGCTGCTCAATATAAACGCTTTAAAAAACCTTGATCTAACAATGTGCAAAACGTTTTAGGCGCAGATGCGATTATACGACAGCACAAAGCAGCTTGCTTGAGAATAACTTCCTTGTTGGTGTGCAACAACCTCGTGTGGGTGGGAACCAGCGCTGGAGTTGTCCTCACGATGGCGCTACCGACTATAAATGTTGCCACCACGTCTCTCCCGCTCCCAGTCATGCCACAAGGTCTACCATACGGACACACGGGACATGTTCGATTCTTAACTTCTGTCGAGACTCTGGATCAAGGATCATCAGGTTTGTCTATTAGTTACCTGAAGCTATAGCCTAATTCATTTTTGATAAGCTCTGTAACGAAGGTTTTTCAAGTGGCCTATGCCTCATCCTCAAGGTATCAAGGTTACATTTTTTGAGGGAGGCCCATGTATAGCTAGACCAAGGAATTAGAACAAACAAATTTTTCTGATTTTGTTTGGAAACCTTTATATTTGATAGCTTATTTACAGAAGTAGCAACGTAGGGTAGCCTACGTTACCGTCGCGGTATGTAGTTGCTGTCATCCTGTGTTTGAGTAGCAATTTTTAATCCGTGGTACATTTCAACAGAACAATTATCGACCCAGCAAAGACAACATGCAACTTCGACCCCAGCGAAAACAAACACCCTGGTTATTAGCGGAGGAGACGGGTATGTGAATCGGTTATCCGTTGACACAAAATGAATTGGGCTATGACGTTCTAACTATATTTGTAACATACGTATAGCTACGAAGATTTCCGGATGAACTCGGCAAACGAAGTAGCTGGGAGAGAGGATAGCACCAACCACTTGCTTGTGTGGAAGGTTTGATAAAGACGCGCTGCTCTGCGAGGCAGGTTGGTCGAGTTGCTTTGTCTCGTAGCCACAGTTGCAACATTTATACAACGTAACAAGAGGTGGTCTTTGGAAATGTTGAGGCCATCTTAGACACCAAACTGTTTAATTGCTAGAATCTTTGTTTTCGGACTGAGAAAGCTTGAGGTTTTGAACCATAGACGCAGAATCGTCGCCCTTACAATCCCACCCCCAAGGAAGGCTAATTAAAGATACGTCCAAAAATGACTCGAGCGCTCTTCCAGAGATTTGAACCATCGTTAGTTGCCATTTCTATGTTGTGTGATTGCTCAACCGACTGAACTAAAAAAATCATTCTGTCAACACTGGTAAATTGGCTTGCTTCAGTAACTTCAAGCCTCCAAGAATGGGAAACTGATTCCCGACAACCTTCACTTTTGAAGCTTGATCAATCTACTGCACATGGCGGTATTGACAGCCTCTAAAGAGTGTCGCGTATGTCACAAGTAAAATCGCCAAGATAAAGCTTTTGGTTTGCATTTGTGTATCTACGGTACTTAACCGGTCTTTTTTCTAGATGATGTGGCGAAAATAACTTTCCCAAAGAGAGGAAAGAAAACTGAGTGCCGTAGCGGCCTTGCACGCATGCCGAGAAACTCATATGCGCATAAATCGTAAACTCCAGGTTACGCACACAAGACTTTTTCAAATGACCAGCCAATGTGCCAGGTTGCAACACTCAAGAGAATTGGCAGCAGTAGCATGGAGGACTCTATACCGTACCGCTGCTTTTGAAATTATTGGTTCAATTTGCTTGACAATATTACAAATGTTGGAGCTGTGCGCATTTTTACGTTACAAAACCAAGGAGGTGACAAGTGCCCTTTATTGTGATATCCACATAGACAAATGGGTCCTCCAATCTCATCACTAGCCTAAGCTTCAGCCGTTCCATAGACTTGCTTAAGATTGTGTACCCTGACAAGGTCAATATGACGCGTGTTAATATGGTAGACAAATTGTTGCGTTAAATGTTCTCGCAGTATTCTCGTGTTTGGTACAACTTGTGTTGCCACGTTTGTTTTATCATTGAATTATTGTTCTAACGTTGAATTTCACTGAATCTATTTGAAAATATACAAATTCTCTCTTCACGTTTGTCTTCTAGCTCGGGGTAACGTAAGTTTGGCGGTTTAGCCACACAGTAATGGTGGTGCAAAGTAAAACTGAACAACAGTCGCCACAAGTAATTGTTTGTCGGTCATGTAAGAGGAATTTTAAGGTGAAACATATTGCACGTAATGCAAGGAACTTTATATTATACACAAGCCGTAATAAAGTTGCCGGTTGACGCGAAAACACTTAACTTTGAAGGAATTGTCATCATCCGTTTGTTCCATCTTCAGTAAATGAGACCTTGGGTTTGTCCCCGCTAGCAGTGGTCCGCCAGGTTTTGCAGCCTATTAAGTAGGTATGGAGATTTAAATGAAATCAATCACTTTTCAGACATATGAATGTTCAAAGATCACACGACCCTCATTGTAGGTGTTGAAACCGTCGTAATAATTCACATACATTAATGCTATAGGCCTACTAATTCTCAAGCATTGTTAGATTGGAAACGTACGTAATTGTAATTTATAACAGAACTGTCTGTGCATGATTAAAAACACAGAGCAGAGCACTAAAAAGAATGAGTACAAAATCATTGGGGCACAATAGTTAAATGCGATCGGAAATGCGGTTTTACATATAATGACATTTCACCAGTCAAACAAGCAATTCGTCAACATCGTTCAGCCACAACGCGCGTGGTAGTGGCAAGCTCATCACAATAAAACCCTACATGAGAGCTTGATTGTCTTAATTTTCAAACCTGTGCAGACATAAAGCTGAATGTGATGGTATGAGATCAACACGTGGTAGGTTGTTAGCAGTAAAACATCATCACTCGACGTCGGTTTGTAGGAATTGGTGCGATTGTTTCCTTCTCTTTTCGAGGTTGCATGCATCAGCCTTTCATCTATTCAGAAATATAGCACTGGTATTCATAAAAAAGCAGGAGCGATGCACGGGCAGAATAGTCTGTAAAACAGCCGCCATCAATAGGAAACTCATAGTGCCACAAACTGGAGTCAAGAGATAACTGATGAATGAAATAACTGCGGTCGATCTTCCGCTGAAAAAAAAAAACAGTTCTGAATATGAGCAGAAATGTCTAGTTATACAATTTGGGTAGAAAGGTAACTCTTTTAAACCATAAACAAACAAGTAGGTTTGTTTGTTTAAATGTCTAGTTATTTGGGCAAATCAATCTTACCATGATGTTTCGACATCTCACCAGTCTACAAATTTTACATAATTGTTATAATTTATGAGATAGCTTATATTGATATTTTCCAGTAAATGTAAAATGTATTATCATCGATTTTGGAAACTATTGCATGTGGTCAGTGGCGCCGCCAGACCTTCAACATTGGGGGGGCAAAATATTGACAGTGCAAGACAGTAGCATAGTCAAAATTTTTGAAAAGGGGGGTGTTGACAGCCGGCGGGTGAAGCCCGATGGCGTGTTCGCCGAAGGCGACACTTAGCGGCGGGGGGTCTGGGGGGCCTCCCCCAGAAAATTTTGAAAAATTACTTTCAGTTTGGTGCATTCTGAGAGCATTTTCAACAAAATTGTGGGTATGAGTATTTCTGTAAAATGGTGCTGTCCGGTGGCATAGCAAAATGATAAGATCATGTTTTCTTCGGCATTTTTCGTAAATAAAGCTAAGTCTCTATGTTTTCTTGTTGCTAATTCCAGACTGAGATATTTGAATGTTTGGTATTGGCAAAACTCGCTCTTTTAATGCAGTTTCGTTTAAAATTAGGCAAACTTTGTTTTAGAGACATAGGTTGATTGCTTTTTTTTGCGAGATTATTACAGTTTTATTATTTATCAACTTTCTCCTTCAAAAAACGATCTTATTCCGGTAAGTCACTAACTTTTATGCTCTTAAGTCAACCCAAAGTTTAGAAAATGTAACGTCATAGAGGTCATACATCTTGATGAGTGTCAAACAAAAAGCTTTGAGACAATGAAGTTACTTTAGGCTATTTCTGATATATTCAAGTTTTGTATAACGAATAGCTGTTTAGATGTTAATCTAGATCGAACAAGCGATCTCAGCAGTTGCAGATGGCTTGCATCTTCTTCGTTTGAACCTTGTTCTTCGCCACTTCAAGGGTCGAGGGGCTCTGCCTTTTACCACCCTTGGGCAGTGGCGGCGACGCGGTTTAAATGTTTGGGCAGGTGTCGAGCAGCCATTGAATTGATTCGTCATCCAGTTCACGCAGTCCACGCACACCATTTGGCGCATGGTAGATGGCGCAGTTACAGATGGTGTGGTCTGCGGTTTGTTCCTCCATGCCACACTCACAGATCGCGGATGGAGCCATCCCCCATTTGTGCATGTTGAAGCGAAATAGTCCGACGCCAGTACGAAGGCGGTTGAGCCGCACCCAGGCCTTCCTGGGCAAATGCATTCCGGTTGGATGGTGGCTGGTGTCGGAGATGAAACTTTGGAGTCTTGAGGAGTTCTTCTTCCACTCCGAGCTCCATTGGTGGTCCGCCCAGGTTGCCGCACTGATGGATTGGTCTTCAGCACTTTTCATCAGGAGTTGTGCGGCACGTACAAATGGGTGTCTCGATTTCAGTCGCCGAGGTTTCTCGTTCACAGACTCGTAGAGACTTGAGTAGAGTAAGTGGTTGGGGTTCGTAGCTCGACGAGAGAGAGACAGGATGGCTTCTTCACGACGAAGCTCAGCTGGTTGGATGCCTGCAAGGACAGGGAGATTTTCCGATGGTGTAGGTCGCAGGCATCCTGTCACGATACGCAGGGCGTCGTTTATGGCAGTGTCGATTTGATGGCAGTGGGCACTGCGGCTCCAGACAGGTGCACAGTATTCTGCTGGAGCGTGAACTAGCGCGATGGTGGCAATGCGCAGGGTATCAACTCCGGCTCCCCAGCCAGAGCCGGCCAGACGCCTTAGCAAAGCTGTGCGTGTTGAGATCTTTTTGCGTAGTGACTCCAAATGTTGACGGTAAGTGAGCGACCTGTCCAGGACTACCCCTAGATATTTAGGGTTTGGGCAGAAGGGCAGGGTTTTTCCATTGGTGCTGATCTTGAGCTCACGCTTTGCTTCCCGGTTGTTTAAGTGGAAGGCTGTCGTCACTGTTTTGGTTTCGCTGAGCTTCAGTCTCCATCTCTGGAGGTATGCCGAAAGTGTCGACATGTCCTGGTTTAGAGTCCCTTCTAATGTTTCCCAATGATTCGACAAGTGTAGAATGGCCAAATCATCGGCATAGGCATACTTTGCGGATACCGTGATTGGCAAGTCGTGGGTGTAGATGTTAAACAGAAGGGGGGCCAGGACAGATCCCTGAGGGACGCCATTTTTAAGGCGTCGTAACCTGCTTGGTTTACCACTTCCGGTGGTGAGAGTAAAGCTTCTGTTGTAAACGAGCTCCATGATCATGCGGACCATGTGTCTGTCCGGGAGCAGGCGGAGCAGTTTGCAGGTGAGGCCTTGGTGCCATACAGTGTCGTATGCAGCTGTGAGGTCGAGAAACACAGCACCAGCCTTCTTCTTTGCCTCAAAGCAGTCTTCGATGTCTTGAGTCAAGAGAGTGACTTGGTCCACAGTAGATCTTCCATGTCGAAAACCAGCTTGCTCCCGGGGCAAGAGTGGGTCTATAATTGGTTCGACTCGAGTGTAGATAAGACGTTCGAAGATTTTAAAAGGGATGCAGAGAAGAGATATAGGTCGATAGCTCTTCGGATCCTCTTGTGGCTTATGAGGCTTAGGGATCGCGACTACTTTGGCTCGTCTCCAAATTTTGGGGATCTTGAGTTGGCATAAGCAGGAAGACAGGAATTTTCGCAGCCAAGACTTCATGGCGGTGCCAGCATGGAGTACAAGTTCGGGGCAGATGTTATCGGGACCAGGGGCCTTACGGGTCTTAGTAGATTGTAGGGCAGCGGTGAACTCATCCGACGTAAACTCATCAGAGATGCTTTCCTCGTCTGGTGTTGGGATTTTCCAGAGATCAGACGTTTCCCTCTTTACAAGTTTGGAGAACTTGCGATCGCCTATTTTGTAGGTCCCATTTTTCACCAGTTCTGATGCGATGTTATTGGCAGTAACGGGGCATTGGCGGGAGGGGCGTGCTGAACGACCTGTAAGGTTATTGACAGTACTCCATGCTATCCGGCTAGAGTGTGTAAAGTCGATAGTGTTGACGGTGTTTTTCCATCTCTCAAGCCTCCTTGAGTCTAGCCGATCGAGCAGTTTTGTTGCGGCTGAGGTAGAGGCAGCACCTGGTGAGGCACGAACATAAGAGCGGTATAAATTTTCGCACTCTGAGTCCCAGCACGGCGTGTAGTTCTTTCGGCGGCCGCGAGGGATAGCTTGTTTAGCTGCGGATTTGATAGCACGGCAGAAGTCTTGGTAGGCCTCATCCACGTTGGCGGTAGAAGGTGATGGTAGTTCCGCCACATTTTGATTGGTTATGAGGCTGTAGCGATTCCAATTGGCCTTTCTAAAGTTCCATCGCTTCACTGGGGCACTTGGGATGGGAGAGACAAGCTTAGGAGCAGTGATGAGCGAAGGTCGGTGTTGGGAACGTGGGAACTTCTCCAGCACACGTCTGTCAGGAAGAGAGCTGTCTGTGTCCATGCTTGCAAAGGCCAGGTCAGGGTTGGTGCCCGTTCCCCAGCGTCCGGACCAGAAGCTGGCTGGATCTTTTGGGTTGTAGAGGAGGGCGAGGTTGTTGTTCGCAGCCCAAGTAGCCAGGCTTTCTCCGTCGCTGTTGATGTATTTGTAACCCCAGTCGGTGTGCTGGCAGTTAAAGTCACCAGCATAGATACTGGGTGAGGGGAATGCGGGTATAGATGATGGGTTCAGGCGTGAGGATGGTGGCTTGTATACATTGATGATGTTGTAATTTTCAATGCTCACACAAACCCATTCTATTTCTTCATTGACTGAGGAGTTTGCAAGCGTCCAGTTCAAGCTCTCATGGACGAACGTGGCGAGGCCATGTTTCCTGCTTTGGGTTGACCCAGCTAGTGAATAGTGTGGAATTACTAGCTTGTCTGCAGAAGTGCAGTGGGTCTCCTGGAGGAGGATGACAAGAGCTCGGTTCTTATGAGCGAGCTGCTCGATCACATCAATCTTGCTGGATGTGATGCCCTCAGCGTTCAGCTGTAAGATGGTGGGACGACGGTACTTGTCGACAGTGGGACTGCCGCGCTCTGAAAAAAGCGGTTCTCGTGGGGTCTTGTGCTGAGCGCTCCGGGTTGAGGTTCGGTTTTGACAGTCTTCGTTTCGCATTTTTATAATGCTACTTACAGGGGGGACCGCGTGAAGGTGACTGTTCTTCCCCCCCTTGCACAGCTTGCATCCTTGCACAGTTTGACGAGAAACTACATCATAGGCTACAACTTTTCTTGTAAACCATGTATTAACATCCGTAAATTCAATTTGAAAGGTTGAAACCCCCGAACCCCCCTCCCTTGGCTACGCCACTAGTGCAAGACAGTGGTATATTATTTAATTTCTCTTGTTTTCTACCAGGGCTGGAAAAAATGTTTAGCTTCCCGGGAATCTGTTTTTTAGAGAAAAAATTTCCCGCGGCTTACAATCACGATAATGAGAACCTTATATTTTGCTGATCTCTGGAGCTAACGTAAACCTTAAAAGTCATGTCGACATATTCTTGATGCCCCCCTTATCGAAAATTGTTCTTTGTAATACCGCTTTGAAGGAGGATTACGACTATGAAAAAAAGAATAAATTTTAAACTTCATTTTGAATTGAAAAGACATGACGTAATGTCTTCCAACCTTAGTTATATATTTTTTCATTACGTAACGTCTTACAGGAATAAATTGAAAATCAGTATGATCACTCAAAATGAAAGCAATGGGACTACGAATCCTCACTAAACCAATCAATCAATGGTCTTGTTGCACTGAAGATGACAACCTTATATTTTACTGATCCCTGGAGCTAACGTAAACCAGGCATAGATCTGTTGACTCAATGCAAACCCTTTGAAGGTTGGGGGGGGGGCTGTCAATTCAACTTTTTTGTATCAACAGTTGTATCTCTAAAACCACTGAGGCTGCGACTACGAGATTTCTTGACTTTTCCTAACTTTTATTCACCTCTATTGAGCTAAAATTTTGAGCGAATAAAGGTTATAAATTGAAAGACATAAGGCATTTCTCAGCACATCCTCTGAAATATTTCATATTCTATTGTTCAAAATTTTCCCACCAGCTGGATGAAAGTAGCCTAATTAATTTGGCCCATGTCTCGTTAATCCTAACTGTTTCACAGCGTGAAGGGCATTGGCTGTATGTAAAATAATGTAAAAAAAAATAATCACAACATTACTATGCACGTTCTTCATTACTCTACCAAAAAAATAATGTGTAAACTCACGATACAAATTACACTCATAAGTGACCTCAACATTTCAACGTATATGAGCAGTTCTAAAATTCACATAGTTTTAATTTTCGGATATGCTCAGCGTGAATAATTTTACAAAGTGAATCCCAAATTTTGAAACCGTGCCAAAATAACATAAATATCACTCCTAAAGCATAAGAAGAATTGACAGCCCCCCCCCCCCAAACTGAGCAAGACCCCAGGAGCCCAATACTCTACCAAAAAAATAATGTGTAAACTCACGATACAAATTACACTCATAAGTGACCTCAACATTTCAACGTATATGAGCAGTTCTAAAATTCACATAGTTTTAATTTTCGGATATGCTCAGCGTGAATAATTTTACAAAGTGAATCCCAAATTTTGAAACCGTGCCAAAATAACATAAATATCACTCCTAAAGCATAAGAAGAATTGACAGCCCCCCCCCCCCAAACTGAGCAAGACCCCAGGAGCCCAACCTTCTAAGGGTTAAAAGTCATGTCGACTTATTCTTGATGCCCCCCTTATCGAAAATTGTTCTTTGTAGTACCGATTTGAAGATGGATTACGACTATGAACAAAAGAATAAATTTTAAACTTCATATTTGTAAAATTGAAAATACAAATTGAAATTGAAATTGAAAAAAAAATTGAAATTGAAAATACATGACGTAATGTCTTCCAACCTTATCACATTTTTTTCATTACGTAATATTTACCACCACCAAACCACTTTTGACGATCGAATTTGTTAATTTATTATTCGGTAATATGTTTAGATGATGTCACGTCATTACGCTGATTTGAGATATAATTTCATTCATGACGTCGTATGGATGAAAAACTTTTACAAGTTTTATACTCTGCTGAGATTAAAGAAGAAACATAAATGATAAATATTGGAGAAATTGAGTCTCCTTTACAACTTAAGAATCGAACAACTCAAAACTGCTGAAACAAACGTTTTGTTTAAGTGAAAGAATCACTGCAAGCAACCAATGCCAAAATGCGCGCCGAAGAAGTCATGGGAGTGTGAGGTGTCAAAATTTTAACAGGTTGTTATTTTTCTACATCAATGTGACGTTAGTTAAAACTTTAAAAAGTCTATATCCTTGCTTCTGTAGAAAATCTTTTAATCTACTGTACAATTTAGTCATCAAGGTTTTCCATACTTTTTTTAAAGAGAGAGCTTTTACCTCCCCCCCCCCCCCCCCCCCCTTGCAACTTGAGTTGACTTACTTACTTAGGTTGGGATCCAAATATTAAAAAAAAAATTAATATGTATTAATAAAAAAAAAAAAAAAAAGATGATGCCCAAAACATTGGGGGGGCAGCTGCCCCGTCTGCCCCCCCTCTGCCGGCGCCACTGCATGTGGTGTTGCAATTTAGACAGAATGATAAGTTCCGATTCAACATTTGCATAAAGTAAGTGTGAAAAGCACAATTGGTGAGCATAAATAAGCTTATTCACTAGCATGTAGGCTAGTGAATAAGCTTATTTACTATATATAATATATACTATTTCAATTGTTTCTTCCAAGTCCCAAGTTTCTTCTAGTGTGAGTGTGTCATTAACAACTTTTGCTGCAGCGTCGGTAATTAGCTGTTTTTTTATAATTTGATCAAGCAACATTTTTTCTATTGTGTTGTCTAAATACTGGCAAGCTGGTAACAAACTACGCAACACAACTACATAATTGTTAATTGATTTTCTTGAGTTTTGGGCTCGTCTTCGAAAGGGAACCCTTGCAGTGATTGGGTTTTCTTTCTAGTCGAAGTGATTCTCTAAAACTTTCATTGTTCGTGAGCACTATCTTCTTCCCCAAATAAAGATTCATCCACTATTAAAGCGGAACAAATTCGGTGACCTTCTGCTTCTGACAGAAATCACCGCGAAAACAGAACACAAAAAATCATCCCCTCCTACGCTCCTCTAACCCATCAAACATGATGACGATACATCTGGAGGCATCGAAAAAAAAACATTTATCTGAGTGAGATTCAGATGCTCCTGATATTTCACATGAACTTGCTGAAATCAAAAAAGTCATCCCAACGCATTTGACCTCGTTGAGCTCTCTGCACGAGTGTTGACGTTGCCCGAAACAAGATCTTTCAAAACCACAGATGTATTTCTTCTAGTTCTAATTTCTAACACTAGACGGTAATTAATCCTTAGAAAAATGCTGCTGTTGAATGTGGAGCTCAAATTTAGTCTATAGTCTGTGGGCTCAGCCTACGTGTTGCATATACAATGCAGAAACCACAAGTTACAGACGGAAGAAAATTTGAGATGAAATGGAAGATTTCTATGATGGAATGGAAATGATGTGGAAGAAAATGTCAGGATGGAAAATGTAAAGAACGTCTTCCATTTCATGCCGCCCCATATCCTGGGTAAATGAGAGGCTACCAACAGCAGATTGTTTAGGCGACTGATTAAGCTGATTCTCACCAGCTCAGTGGCCGAGGAGTTTCGCCTTCGGCTGTAGTGCTAGACTGCTGGTAGTTCGCCCCGTTAGCTCAGTGGTTGCGCACCCGATTCAAGATCAAGCGGCGCTAGTTCGACTCTCGGGGTGTGCGTTTGAGCAATGCATTTCAGGACTAAGCTACTCTTCAGCGGTACCTAGTAAATGGAATACTGTAATTCTCCGGCAACAACACTTCAACAAAATCGAAAACAATCTCAGTAACCGGCCTGGGTCAAAAGCCTCTACAAGTATGCGAAACTACCAGGAATAGCCTATCAAGGTTTTGTCAGTCCGAGGATAAAGATTCAACAACCAACCAAACCAACCGCCTGCTGACTGTATCCTTTCTTGCATAATGCAGTGGCGATAAGTCGAGTAATAATGTGGTGACATGGTAAACTTGATAGAAAATTAAAAATGAGGCCTGACGCTAAAAAACCTTAACAGTTGTAGAACCACAATAAAGAAACCATAACATTCGATCTTCTATATTATTAAGGTGATCGTCTGTTAACTAAATCCAGCAATCATGGTTTTTATGACTGTTGCAATAAATTCTCTATTCATTGATAATGATCTATGGGCTAATCAAAAAACGAAAATTTGAAATAATTGCAAAATGATATGCATAGTCAATAATGAGTTACACGTTCGAACTTTGATAAAGACTGGTATTGATCCACTTGTTGGAGTAGGCCTGGTGTTTCTGACGTGTAAATTATTATTTGACTGAGTGTTTGCAGTATTGCTTTCGGTTGTTGTTGTTTCGGTGGACTTGTTTGTAGAAAAACTTTGTGTTGAATTAGTCGTTGCGGAAGTTAGTTCGTTTTCTGGCTTGGTTGAAACGTCCACACGTAATGCAGAACCTAAAAATGCAAGGAAAAGATAAGCCAAAAACTCGCAAAGTGTTCACAAGTTCAAATACTTTGTTATCGCAGGGGTGGATCTAGCAACTACCCTAAGGGAAGGGGTGGTAAGTGATTTCAACAAAACACAATGATGTATAGGTTTACATTAATCCAATTAACTTTGCAAATAGGCCACACCGTAATGAAGTTACTTTTTCTGTGTTTTGGAGGGGAGGCGATCGGTCCAATTTTTCTCCATGGATCAGCCACTGTGTTATCGAGTACATTTTAAAGAAATGACTTGGATCAGATGAACGAGAAGTCACTGCTAAGCATTTGGTGACATGTTTTTTAAAACACAACAACGTGCTTTTGGCAATGATCAAACCCATGACCTGTGTTTTCCACACGCTATCAAAGCCAGTTCAGGTCAGAAGGCTATATCAACTACTCATATGCATTTCTTTTCAAAGCAGCTAACTGTTTATAATCATGGGAGAAATCAATCAACTTTTCTATAGTCGACGGCATGCCGTTGAGTGATTTGACAAAGACAGAGCCACATGCTCTTGAGCGGTGTCGAACCGGTGCCTTATCGAACGTCGAATCAGGGTTCTCACAACTTGGCTATGTAATTGACAGATCATAGCCAACCCAGGGCCAAACCCGTTTTCAATCATTTACAAAACTAACGTTAATAAACGTATTTTCAATCTACGCATACACCACTTGGTTTTGTTTCTTCTTTATGAGAACTTTTCCCTTGTGTACGCACAGACAAATGTCCTCTGATAATATAGTTAGGAAACCCACCTGCCGCATTTGAAGCATGAAAGGAAATGGTGACATTCAATTCATCGTATGATGCATTATCAACGCCTGAATAAATACAATGAATAAAGTAATAATGTTAGACAATGACTTTAAACATTGAAGGAAGATGATGGAGTAATCACAACAACTAAAAGGAAATAGCTATCTTTCTGTTGTGGCAGTGGCGTAGCCAGAGGGAGGGGGTTGGGGGTTACAACCCCCCCTTTGGCACGCGTGTGACGTCACGACATTGAGAATGATGCTATCAGTCTAAAAAAAAATTTGCCTAATTTTAAACAAATCTGCATTAAAAGAGCGAGTTTTGCCAATACCAAACACTGAAATATCTCAGCCTGGAAGTAGCAACAAGACAACATAGAGACTTAGCTTTATTTCCGAAAAATACCGAAAAAAACATGATCTAATGCCTTTGCTGTGCCACCGGACAGCACCATTTTACAGGAATATTCATACCCACATTTTTGTTGAAAATGCTCTCAGAATGCACCAAATTCAATGTAATTTTTCAAAATTTTTTGGGGAGGCGAAACCCCCCCCCCCTTTCTAAATTCCTGGCTACGCTACTGTGTTGTGGCATGAGTGGATTTACAAAATGTTTATATAACTTTCCAAATATACAAAAATCTGTTTCATTTAGTTTATAATTTATTCTTCCTCACTCAGTTACATGATAGATCGTGGAAATCTTTATCCTCTGATTGAGAAAGCTTTTTTTCAGGGTTTAATCCTAACAGTTTCGCATGCTTATAGAAGCTGTAAATCACCGACGCAGATATTGCTGTCTACCAACTATTCCATCTACTAGGTGCCGTCAAATGAAGAACTGTTCATGATATGCGTTGCTCAAGCGCACACTCCCAGAAACGAACCAGATCTTGTTAGTTCCTTCGTTCATTAAGTTAGGCGCTTAACCAACTGAACTATCGGGTCAGAGCTGACAAATTAATTAACCTATTATAAAAGCCAAAATTGAAGGATATTCATGCTTGATTATCATTTATCATTAGTATGGAGCTGGTCCAGATCTTTACCAGATCTAGACAAGATAATGTGGTTGTCTGGAAAGTTACCAGGACTTTCGTCAAAGAACCATTGCTTCTTTGTCACAAAACAATGTTTTTAATGTGTACGCCTTAAACGTAAACCTAGAATTGATAAACTCAATTGGGTTTTCTGCTTATTTAAAAATGTAAACCGCAGTGAAGAGGACTAAACAGCAAGTAAAGGCTATTCCAGGAAGAAAAAAAAACAAAAAATAATTTCATCCCAGTGATTTGCAGAGCTGTTGAGTCGGAGGAAAAATGTGCGACTGTTTTTATATTGTACTGTTTAATTTCGTGTGTGTATTGTTTTTTATGTTGTATATAACATATATTTGCGTTCAACTCCGATACCGTTCCATCTCATGTCAAATAAGCTATGACACCACCCGGGTGTGGCAGACTTGATGACCAGTTCGGTCCTTCTGCCACTCCTATCACCATCAGCAAACAACCTAGCTCACTTTGTAATCTTGTATTGTTTTTCGTTTTGTTTTTTTCGCATATGCTGGTGATGCAAAATAAAAGAACTTCTTCAGCGACTCCAACTCTGGACACGCTAAACTCACTCCGACTCCACAGCCTTGCTGATTTTGTTTTTCGCGTTTGGGTACCAGACAAAAACCAGAGACTTAGTCGAAAACACTTCGAAAGGAGCCAGCGGTGGTTTTCGATCTGTTGTGATTGACTGCGTTTAGTGTTTAAGTAATAATGGTCACACCTGACAAACTAAAAACCGAAAAAACATCGCTTTGATTTGCAATACATAATGCTCAATACGACTGATTTTACTTACAATACTTCTTTGTGTCGATGCCATACAAGTTTTTGTTGTAAGTACTTCTTCCATCTTTAAAACACTTTGAGGCTGCTTTATCGCAATTGCACAGCTTTGTTTTGAATGGAGTGTTTTCTCCTAAAACATCATGTAAGTTACTAAACTATAAGGCATAGTACATATAATAACATTATGCAATTGCAACTTAGTAAGCAAAATAGAACCATTTTTGTTGGAGTGTGTGTTCACAAAATATGTGTAACGGGAAATTTGTGATTTAAAAATTTGTAATTTCAAATCGCAACCTTGGCTGTGTTGGCCTGAAGTCCATTTTTATCAAATCTCCAGCAAAAAGATTTCAAATAGCCTAACAGAATTCCAAAACATTTTGCACAGAAGAATCTTCCTAATAATAATTATTGTTAATTGATTGTTCAGATAATTGTGTAGCCTATAGCCCTTTTCGTACTAGGTAGGCACTAGGTAATTTGCCTACTATATAAGTAGCTTAAAGAACTTGAAGTTCACTACACTCCTATAAATAGATGCTTTATCAACATGAACACAAGTTCACTCTTATCTAAATGCAATGTGTCTCTTTATTAGATGATAGTTGACTGTGTATCTTCGCTAGCTTAACCAAGCGTATGCTTTTGTGTGTCATTTCGTCTTTATTTTGAGGCTTAGATCAACGGCATCTTGCCTCCCATTTCAAGAGAAGAATTTTTAAAAAGCAGATTTCAGTAAATTCCTGCTTTGCGTCCTCAACAATTTTAACTGCTGATAAAGGTAGGAAACTGTAGACTAGTCTACACTGTTTAAACATACTACAAAGGCTAAACTAAAAAAAATTACCGCATATTATTTTCTTTTCAACGCAGTTGTAATTGTAGCCAGCAACTAACGGATGAGAGATAAAGTTTTCCCAGCCAATCTTTGGAATGGATTCTAATTCTTCATAACATTTGTCGTGCTGCATGCAACACCTGACAAAATATTGGAAATGAAATGGAATTTATTTGAATAAATCAAAGCAGTCAAACAAGTCTTAAGGTTAACTACCTTTTTTTCCACGTCATCTAAATATTTATAAATATGATATATAGTAATTGTAGCCTATATCTGTTTCAATTTTTGGATTGCATTTCCAAATTGATCACATTATTATCTTAATTTTTCTTGCTGCTTTATGCAAGAAGAACAGAATTAGTGACAGTTTTTGAAGCCGTTGCAATGACTCGACCAAGAATCGAACTCAGGTCTAAGAAAAGCAGTTGCAAAGATGAAAACCAGTTTGTTATAGGATACCGGAGTGGGTTAGCTTCACTATTGGTCAGTTTTGAAGCTGTTTCTTCGGACTGACAAAGCCTCTGATAGGCTATTCTTGGCAGATTCGCATGCTTGTAGATGCTTTGAACCACTGACGCAAAGCCGATTACGAAGACGGACAGAGCGAAGTTTCTTCTTGTTGAAATGTTGTTACTGTAAAATTATTCCAATCACTGGGTTCCGCTGAACGGAAAGCAGTCCTGAAATATGTTTTTCAAACGCACACCCCAGAGCCAAACCAGTGCCAGTTGATCTTTGTCTTGGTGAATGCAAGGCCGTTAATGGCCTCACTAATGCCCGGTACAAATAAAGGACTAAGACTCCATAAAGAAATCACCTTTAAAAACATTATATCAAGGGAAGGAAAATTGCCAGGTTCACTAAGTACAGTTATAATTTTCCGTCAAAATGTGTGAATTGTTCTTGAAAAAGAATCCAGAATAGATGCAAATGCATTATAGGCTATCACAGTAGGACTTCAAAGAAAATGTGATGCGTTCTTCGATCTTCCCTGAAAACATTTTAGGCCGACGAAATTCTCCCGGACAGTGGTCTAAAAGTTCCTTTGCACTTCTTGATGGAGCTACTCGGTAAATGCATGAATCTCGGAATAAATACATGGCCTCCAGGTAAGGCTCTTTTGTTTGGAGGAAGGAAGTCATGTGCGTCGGGACTAATACACGCCATAAGCCATACGGTCATTCAGACAACCAGTTAAAGAAAATTCATTTTTTTTTCACTTTTTGACATTTACCAGGTCATTTCTATATGTTCACACTGGCTATTTGAATAAATAAATAGAAAAAAGTAGTTTCATACTTCCTTTTTACAAGTAACAACAGGTTACCCATCTCCATTAAGTTTGTCAGGACTTTTGACGAAAGCTCGTTCTCTTGTGAGTTACTTAGTGCAATCACTATCAACTTAAAATATATTTGCTGTCTCACCAATCTGTGTAATCCAAAGGCAAACCCGATCCAGAAAATCCACAATAGCAGCCGTAGTTTCCGTAATTCCCCGGAAGTACAACCTTCGGCTGATAACAACTCATCACGACGTAGAAGTTGGCAAAGCTTCGTTTGTTTCTGATTTCTGAAATTGGTTCTGGCATTGTGACAATGAATTCAGTTAAACTTTTACTATAGTTGGAAGCTGGAGTTATGGTACTTTTTTGATTTTTTAATGAAATAAATTACAAGCTTGAAGAAGCTTGTGAAAAACTTGGTTGGTTGATTTGATTTTGAATCTTTATCCTCGGACTGAAAAAGCCTTGATAGGTTATTCCTGGTAGTATCACATACTTGTAGACTTACAGAGGGCCTTGACGCAGGGCGGTTACCGAGATTGGCAAACTGAAGTTTTCCGATTGTTGAAGTGTTGTTGTCGGGGAATTGTTCCATTCACTAGGTGCCGCTGAATGAAGAGCAGTCCTGAAATGCGTTGCTCAAGCGCACACCCCGAGAGTCGAACCAGCGCCGCGTGATCTTGAGCAGAGCGCGTAACCACTGAGCTAACGGAGCGGAAAAGCGGAACAAAAATGAACACTAGGCTTTGTAACGAATTTTTGTTTACCACGACAATTAAGTTTTCATATAATGTAGCAATTGTGGCATGAGGGTAGTTTCAAAATGATCGTCGGACCACTCGGCATGCGACAACTCAGCAAGTGCTTCAATTTAGCAATTACATTTCAGCTACTGCCAAGTCAGCAAATGAGATTTACGTGCTCACGTCGGACGTGTTTGGTCATCGCTTGCTAAACTGAATTTGCTGACTTTTGACATGCTAAGTTATGGCTTGCTCAGTTGTTACTTGCTCAATTTCATCATTTACTGACTTCAGCCACTTGCTCAAATGTTGCTAACTTAATTGTCACTTGCTCAGTTCACAACTGCTGTCTTGTAAGAGACTCTTTCAAAACGCAGTATTTTTTATTTCAAGCAGTCTAATCTTATAGGCCGCTAGTCCTTTCATATCTACATACGTGTTTGTCACAGGCACGACTGACTTAACCCAACATCATTGTCTATTTATGAATAACAAAAAGCCTGTGTCACCAGAATATCTGGCCCAAGCTAACGAACTTAGGCTACTTACTTAAAGCTGGGATAGCTATAAGCTACGCAATAACTGAAAATTTTGATTTTAGCCTACATGTAGGCCTAGCCTACAGTAAAACCTCATAAGGTAGTTTTAATTTGCTACTAAAAATACAATAATAATCGGCTTTTAACAAAACTAAACAGACTATAGACATAGAGCAGTGGTTCTCAACGGGGTGGTACCGCCCCCCGGGGGGCGTTTTGATTTTGCAGGGGGGGCGGTATGATTACCTCGGATTAAGGGGGGCGTTTTGATTATTAAGAGGCATTCTGGTTTAACCCATCTACCGCTCAGCGTAACGATTTTGTCAAAGAGCTCGTATCTTCGTGGTAGCATTTCCTACCTCATTCCTGGTGAAAATGGAATTCAGCTGTGTTGTTCTGCTCCATACCAAACAGCGAAACCCACTTGACATATCCATAAGAGGTGATCTTCGAATGTTTCTCACTGGCTTTACACCGGATGTGAAGAAACTGGAATTTTTTCACCAAGCCCAGGGTTCACACTGACTACCAGTAGGCCTATACTGTTTTCATGCTCGCAAATATATATTTGCTTTTCATCAAATATAGTTACTAGTCTCTAAAACCTTTACAGCCCGTTTCACCCTAAAAAGGTGATCATCAGAATAGAAATAGAAACATAATTCTATTTGAATAAGGACCTTCTGATGATCCCCCTTTTAGGGTAAAACAGGCTGTAAGGGTTTTGGAGACTGGTAACTAGCCTATATTTAATGTAATTACATCGCTCTGCTTGGCTTTTTGCTTGGCATTGAGCACTTTTTGTAGTATTAATAGTATTTATTGTTTTATATTCGCTTTTCGTAATTACCGGTAATCGTTTTTGTTGGGGGGCGTTAAAATTATGCCAGTTCATGAAGGGGGCGTTGTTCCAAAAAAGTTTGAGAAACACTGACATAGAGTTTCCCACAAGTCAGCAGTTGTGAACTGAGCTAGTGACAACTGAGCTAGCAACATTTCAGCAAGTGGCTAAATTTGGTAAATGATAAAACTGAGCAAGTCATAACTTGGCATGTCAAAAGTCAGCAAAATGAGTTTGGCAAGCGATGAAAATGCAAGTCCGACGTGAGCAAGTAAATCTCACTTGCTGACTTGGCAAGAGCTGAAATGTAGGCTAACTGCTTTGTCGCATGCCAAGTAGTCTGACGACCTAGACATAGGCCTACTACGTGACTTAACCGTTGGTTTTAGATTTATAATAATAGGCTATCACAACGCTTCTTCTGTTTTAGCCTAACCTTAAAATATCTTTAGTTTAAACTCGCTTACTTGCAACTTCACCAAAATGTAGACTTGGTTTGATGAAAATTAAACCAAGCGATAAGATTGCAACAGAAACAAACAGAAACAGCAGAATTGTACTTTTTCTCAATAAACTGTTTGATTTAAGCATGCTCTGCGCTGCGTCGTTCCACATCCGACAAGAAAGCTCGACATACACGAACTCAATCAGGAGTCTGAATATTAAACAGGAAATAAGCATTTCCGTCTGTCGTGGTAGGGTACTAGCATTATTGTCGTTTAGATTCATTGCTTCATCAATATCCACAGTAGAATGGTAGCATATCAACAATTATTGCAGGATTTTTATAGCCGAAAAAAAACACAAGTTGATCAGTTCTTGTGACAAGTTAACTACAGATTGTAGATCATGGAGATGCGAAACTATATCCGCTTTTAGCTTAATCGCAACCTAGAATTGTTACATTTGATGCATTGGTACGGAAATATGTTTTTTCTTTTGTTGGAGGATACGAATCGTCGTCTAACTCTATTGTTACCTTTTACCTCCCTGACTTTGTAGTTTCATTTCAATTACTTTTGCGCAGCAGCTGCATGTACACTACTACAGCTTTTGCATTTTTCTTTATTTGTGTGATTTGAATATGGACATTTTTGTCTGATACAAAATAAATAATAATAACTTATAACAGAGTAAAATCACAAGTTGACCAGTCCTCCTGCAAATCCAAGAAATCTGGCATTTATTGTTGTACCTTCTTTGGTAGATGAAAACGGTCTGTCGTTTTTTTTCTCAAAATATTTTTTCGGATGTTGTGAGCGTTGACTATTGAGGTTAAGTGAGCCTGTTGAGACAGTTCTGGTACTTTGGTCTTTTCTTAGAAATATCCCTGAATAAGTTCGATGGAAATTTGATGCTTTGGGCGAACTAGGCCTTCAAAATAGGCAATATAGTACAATAGCCTATAGCCCTATACTGTAGGCCTACATAGACACTGCTTCAACACTTGGTTGCATCTCTGAAACACTTGAAAGTTATGACTCTTTCACACAAACAATCAACCAAGATGTACTTGTTTATTTTACAGCATGTTGTGATGCGATTAAGGAAATAGACAGTGATGTATGCGCAATAATTGCGCATACAAGAAATGTTGACGCTGTCAGCGTAAACGCAAACGTTCGAAAAACCATACGCCGCATGCGTTAACGCAACGTGGAAAAAAAGTTGGCGGCGTCAGCGCATACACTAGCGCAAACTAATTTTGTTTGCTAGGTGCCAAACATACACACGGTATAAACCACTCGAAACATACAAGTTTTATTTTGAATTTCCACGAAGAAACACAAGCATCTGAAAGTGTTCATCTGACATTTTGCTGTGTTTTGGTTCCGATATATCTTTGCCCATTGAAAACATTCTTTCAACTGCAGCGCTGGAAGATATTGGCGTGTTGTAGCGAAAAAAATACATTAAAAAGTATGCGTTGACGCTATGCGCTAAAAAACCGCGAAAACTTTACGGCGCAAGCTCAAGCGCAAACTATCCAAAAAAAGTGGCCGCAAGCGTAAGCGCAAACAAAAAGTCTACGCCGCATACTTGCGGTGTAGAATTTGCGTCGTATATGTACATCTCTGGAAATAGATGATTAGATTAATAATATCCATTTTTTTTTCAATATTGTAAAATGTCGTCTGAATCATTCTATTTGGCGAAAACTTGACAAAAGTGCTTAGGCAGACGTCCAATGCCAGTTGAAGGAAAGTTCTACAAATGTACACATTTAGTTCCGAACATGATAAAAAAGTATAACGTGACTCTTCACTGAGGGCAGATCCAACAAGCAGTCTGAGGGGAGAAATTTCAACAAAAAAATGATGCATAGGTCTACATTTTAATTCGACCTTGTAAAAGCAACGTAAATGAAGTTACTTTTCTGTGTTTTCGGCGATCGCCTCTCCTCCCTAGATGCGCCATTGTATTCACCATGTTTAGTAAATCTGATGTCTAACATAAAAGTTATCTCTAAGTTATAAACAATTCAACAACATTTTTATATTGAAACATGTATTGTATAAACGTCATTATTTTAAGAAGTAAAATCGATTTAACAGAACTGATATCAATTAAGACATCATCGCCCCCAAAATATCTTAAAAAAGAGCATTATTGTATGTAGTACAGTATATATTATTGTATGTTGGCCCATGGAAGTCCACATTGCGTAAGCATTTTAATTAAATTCTGTATGTTTTCGTCTCAAACTAAATGGAAGAGTTGTTTCCAACTTTTGGTGGCACAATTGGCACATTCAGTTTTTTGGCCAGAGTGACGTATTTGCTTCTCATCTCATCCAGCTTCAAATACGTTCCCTTGAGTACAAAAAAAACTTTGTTACATTTCAATTTACTGTATAAAAGTCAATTAGGCCTAAACATGCAAAATTCTTTCATGAAATGGATCTTATACCTTGCTACTGTACAGTGTACACACGACTCAAGCGACGTTGCATGCAAGCTAGTGTTATCTACTAGGTGCCGCGAAGCTATCTCAGAAACTGATGCTTGACCACACACGCAGAGACTCGAACCATTGCTGTGATTAAACCGTTTCTTTGTTTGCTAGTCAGAGACTTCACTGGGAAAGCTTTTGGAACAGATTGATTGTATGTAAATTTTTACCCTGAAACTGAGAAAGTCTCTTAAAAAACGTAATTCTAGCAGCTTTCGTATATTTGCTTCAGTTTTGAACCATTGACACAAACCCGGTTACCGAGATAGGTAGAGTGAAATTTTCGCTTGTTGAAGTGTTGTTGTTTGGGGTTTATTACATCCACTAAGTGCCACTCAATGAAGAACAGTCCTTGAAACGTGTTGCTCAAGCGTGCATTCCAGAATCGAACCAGCCTTTCATGAACTTCCGGCTTCTTTGTTCACAAAGTAAAAGGCTTATTCTACTGAGACAAACTCAAACATTAATGAACAGAAAATGAACAAAAACATTGTAGCTAACACTTTAAAATCGATGAAATGAACAAAAACAGTGCTTGAGTTCAAGTAATAAACGAACACACTTGTTTTCAGTTTAAAACATTTCGAAGTGTTTCATTAATCTAACGACATTGCGCAGATTACTTTAGTGTGCAAGATTTTAAAATATTTACTTGCAAATGCCTGTGACCATCATTCAAGTCAAAGCCTTCTCTTCCGTGGAGCATCCGACGATTGTTGAAGCATACAAGGTCTCCGGCTTTTAATTTAAAACGAAACTAAAAAGACAAAATATGATTTAAGTCTTACAGACAAAGCCGAAGGAAGCCACTCACTATCAGTCATCGAGTGAAATGAACTACTTTCCGTTAAAAACTGCAGTGGATCCAGCTGTGACACTTAGTCAGATGCCTCAAAAACCCAACTATTACATAAACATTTCTCTGCAAATTTTATCGTATGCTTAATCACGTTTTCATGACTTAACCGGAGGCATAGTAAAAACATTATTTTAAATTCAGATAATATGAAACCAAAGAAGTTTCCAGAAATAGTTGATAAAACTACCATTCAACGTTTTATAGGCAGAGAAAACTTCTTCTCAAACCGTTGAAAATTTCATGATCAGATCACCGCTTCAATGCGTGATGGAAATCTACAGGAAAATCTGCATCAGGCATTGCAGAGTGCAAAAAACAGTGTTGCGTTGTGTTGTTTGTTTCAAGTAATTTAAGAAACTGAATATCTTCTGCCTTATCTTCTGGTAGCTATGTTTTGTTTTTGTTAATAAGATTTTCGCATTCTTAGCAGATATCATAAATCGTGTTGTCAGTGTTTCTCGAAATTTAATTAAAGCAGCAGATTCCTTTTTGGCATGTTTGTATTTCTTGTATTCATCAACCAAATGAATAATTTTGTTTTGGATATTTTTGTTTTGTCATCAGTGGAATGCAAGCAGGCTGCCATACTTTTGCTAGACATACTGCTGTATGTATCCCAATTCCCAAGCTGCGAGCTTCCCACTCTGGTGGTTACGGGGATTTAATTGAAGATGATATATGTATTTCTGAAGAACATCTCCAGTAGTTGGTCCAAATTGTCCTGTCTTAAAATGTTTTAAAGGCTACAAATTACCAAGCAAACCAACATTGTTCATTTTACTCTTCCTCAGCTCCATGATGAATAAATGAATACACACAGAATATTAGACAGAAGTGTATACAATACGTTTATAACCATACAAGATACAAGTAGAAAATGCTAACCGATCAATAGTGAAACCTGAAATGCATTACAGAAGGTTATCGTTAAGTTCAGCTGACTTAATCCATTTTTTGCCACATGATTTAGATACATAGACTACATTATGCTGTGTGAGAGATGCTATTGAAATTGTGGCAGACCGTGACCATCTTGCACTTGATCAGAGCTCTTTCTGAGCAATGAAGCATGTATTCTAACATCAAGTGCAATGTTTGTTTTTTTTCGCTTGGGAACCCAGATGTTATAGTTTTGCAGAGTGCAAAAAACACTGTTTTTTTGCACTCTGCAATGCCTGATGCAGATTTTCCTGTAGATTTCCATCACGCATTGTAGCGGTGATCTGATCATGAAATTTTCAACGGTTTGAGAAGAAGTTTTCTCTGCCTATAAAACGTTGAATGGTAGTTTTATCAACTAATTTTAAATTAACTTCAACATTACCAAGCCTTGTCACTCAAACCTACAGACAGTCAGTTTTAATTTGATGCATATCGTCAAATACAAAGTGTAGCCTACGTTTTAACGTAAACAGACAGCGATTATTGAGCCTCAAAATATACAAAAGCGGTGAAAACTGCCATTTATCTCCATTTAAAATAGAGCATAGCCATTCAGATTGAATTAACTTGCGCAAAATAATTTACTGGAACCAAGCCACTTCCATCAAGCATTGTTATGGTTTGAGACGTGTCAAAAATATTTCTTGCACGGTTTTGGGATTGTTTATTTTCCTAAGTGGACACAAACGTTGATGCGTACTCTTTCATTCACGGCAACTTGTTTTGAGAAAATTAAATTGCATAATTGCTTTTTGTATTTTGTTTTGTATTTTGTATAGTGATATTCTCAAGTTATTGGTAAAAACAGAATAACTGCAAAGCGATATTGTAGTGCTCAGGATAAAAGCACAGTTTGTAGGCTATACAGTACTTGGTATCAAACTCATACCACAAATCCATAAAGGAAACATTTGTACCTTTATACCGCAGAAAGCTTACTTCAATGCCGGCTAAAAGTTTCACAACAAATCGAAGTGCATACCTGAATTTCTTTTCGCTTGATGATTTCTGTAAATCTTCGGTTTGCGTTAAAATATCGGTTGACGTCCTTTCCTCGTACTTGAAGGGGAGAAGTTGTGGCGGGACTCCAGTTTACTCCCACAATCTATAAGGAACATGAAAAAGTGTATCCCAGACAACATGTCAGTGGTTTTTTACATTAATCAGTCATCACAAACTACAACGAGCTAGCAAAGGCTTTTTTTAGCCAACAAATAAGTCCTTTAAACATTGAATCAACGCCTACAAACTTTATATCAATGTGAAAAGAATGGATAGGTTAGTCAGACCGAATAATTTTAAACAACAACGTGTCACTGTTATTCTCACTGACTAGCTATGGGTTCAAAGGTCACTTCACAATTGCAGAACGTGGAAGATATGCGAATGTAGTTTTCTTGCAGATAAGACCAGACTCTTGAAGCAAATAATACTCTCCATTTCTGACTCCACTGATAAGTAGGCAAACAAAATTAGGCTGATAAGCACCTTAGACCCTCAGTGAAATAACGCTACTGTTTATAGGCCAACATCGTATCAACGACTATGGACGTTGCAACGATGTGAAAGCGAAAGCTTTCAACGCTGTTTTTTATCGATTTTCAAAGAACTCTTGACTTTTGACCATTCACTTTGCTTTAGCTAATATCTCATAAAATGCAATTTGATAAGAAGCAATAAAAATATTAAAAAACTTAACAACCAGCGGTTTCAGTTCACCAGACCTTCCCAAAGTAATCAAGAGCAATGTGTGGACGCTGATGACTGAGATATACTGGATAGAACGGCTCTTTTCTTTCGAAGTCGATTGTGGAGAAAAGAACTGGAATTTCAACTAAACTCTGGAAATCATCTGGAGATTCCTTCCGCAGAATTTCAGCTGCTTCAAACGCGTCTACGAATGTTGAATAACCACCAATGACACATGAGTCGAATCTAGACAACAACATATTTGTACAGCTAAGTTAGCTGCAGTTGACATTGACACTATTTGCTTTGTAAAGCGCTGAGGAGCAACGCATTCTGTGATGGATACAGCGCTATCATTAATAAGTAGCACACATTGTAATTATTATTACTAATTTTTCCAAAACAGTTACTAAAACCATATGTTGAACATGCTAAAAAAATACCAAGCATTTTGTAAGGCAATCCCCACAGATATATAGCTTATGGTAGCTTATGCAACTTTGAGGTGATGCTTGAGGTGAGGTGTACCAAAGACCGCTGAAAGGCTGATTTGGGCCCGGTGCAAACAATGTTCCTGGGCCAGCAAAACAAGACACCGCTGAAAGTGCACAGTATAGCAAAAGTAAGTGCGCGTTCATTCCACTTCTAGGCCCCCCTTGAAAAAGACTCCTAAAGCTTTATTAAAATCATCTCAAGCTCTGGTGTAACCACAAGTACCTCTTGGACACCATCACAGCATGCACCCCCGGTGGTAGCTTACAGCTTCGGGTCACGTGTGTTCGACATTAGAAATATCGTCAGCAATATCAGTTTTACATTTATCGGGAGTACGGCAAGCGATTGTGTCATGGAAAGGCACATGATGGCAAACACTGAGATCGGCTTTCTTGTCTTCCCATCTATTAATCAAGAACTCAATCTGTATACATACGCTTGGATGCAAGTTCATTTCAGTTTGTTTTTATTTCTGACCGTCACAACAAAGACCATATATATCAAACATAGCAGAGGTCTAAAAAAAGGTAGAAGCGACAAAACGCGGACCAGAAAACCCGCTTCCTTTTCAGCAAACAATGTCCCATTCTAATCTCATCGATAAAATTAATGTGAGCAGATTGATTTAAAAGGTATGAGTTAATATTAATATAGTCTGTGTTCTAACAATTGAGGTTGAGCATGTGTTTAATGATTTATTTTGGATAATTTAAGGTTGTCGCTTACTTTATGGCATGTAGTAGTTGAACCCCCACTCCGTTTTCATATTGCAACAAATCTTGGTGTAAGGCCAGAGGTTCGCCAGTGTTGCTGAAGTTTAAAGCATCGTCTGCTATAACATCAAATACCTGAAATGGATCGTTAAAAAAAAAAAATTTTGGAAGTGGTTAGCCTACTATATATGAAATGTCGTCAAACGGCTAGTCATTGATTAGCTTTTTTACCCATCACAAAGACCGAGGCTAAACAAACTAAGCCAAAATTAAAGGGCTTTACACTTGCGAAACGAAAAAGACCACAGTGCGTTTTATGCTTTTGCCAAAAATCAGCTTTTGCTTGATATGTTAGAACATTGGTCTTCAACTGGTGGGCCATGGTTCAATGAATTAATTGCGCTCGATTGTAGCGTCTCAACGGTTGTATACAATTTGAATCATATTTTGTGTGAGCAATTTTATGATATCGTTAAAGCTGATGCTTTCTTGTTGGAAAAAGTTCAGGAAGCCGCAAAATATTCATGGGCTGAATCTGGCAAATAAATTTGTTTTGTTTTTTGCCGTAGCTTTTGTTGCATGGGCCGCATAATTGAAAACCACTGTGTTAGAACATATTTTGGATTATGTATGAACATTAAAGTGTTTCTTCTTACTCTTCCATAATTTGTCTCATCAACATAGCAAATTTTTTCGGCAACCTGAAACAAAGAAGATAAGTAAATGATGACGTCATTAAAAAGGGCAATTGAAACACCAAAAAAAAGCAAAGAAAAACATGAAATAAGAATAAGCAAACCTTGAAATCTTAATCAAAACTTGAAATTTGAAATCTTATTAGTCACAGCGAGGTTCCCAAGCAACTAATGAAATCCAAGTAGGCTACAAGAGTTAAGCTAAACATGCAATGAAATCGCTTCCACTGCACAAGCGGAAACTAGTAATTTGAGAAAAAATGTGCCAAAATTTTCTCTCTTTTTCCCAAAAAGTAATCTAACGTTTTCAGGAACATCTCCTGCCTCTAAAAGCTAAAAAGCATTAAGTTTCAATAACTGCTATCACTCTAAAATTGGTTTTAGATCGTTCACCTCAATCACAGTATTGGGCTTTGTGGGAACGTTTTGAATCACGCAGAACCCGGATTCGACCACTGTCTTTAACCACCTACAGAGCAAAAAACACATTAATATTACTTCATGTCGCCTTACGACAATTCAATTTTAGCCAGTACTTTTTACATTGATTCAACGTCTGCAGATGTTGAATCAACGTAGAATTACCAATTTGTTCACTTTTTAGTTGAATGTCTTATTTACGAGTCTCCTTCAAGTCAGCAGTTGTGAACTGAGCAAGCGACAACTGAGCAAGTGACAACTGAGCAAGTGACAACTGAGCAAGTGACAACTGAGCAAGTGACAACTGAGCAAGTGACAACTGAGCAAGCGACAACTGAGCAAGCCACAACTGAACAAGCGACAACTGATCAAGCGACTACTGAGCAAGCGACAACTGAGCAAGCGACAACTGAGCAAGCGACAACTGAGCAAGTGACAACTGAGCTAGCAGCATTTCAGCAATGGGGCGGAAGTTGGTAAATGATGACACTGAGCAAGCGACAACTGAGCAAGTGACAACTGAGCAATTGACAACTGAGCAAGTGACAACTGAGCTAGCAACATTTTAGCAATGGGGCGGAAGTTGGTAAATGATGAAACTGAGCAAGTAACAACTGAGCAAGCTGAAACTTGGAATGTTACAAGTCAGCAAAATGAATTTAGCAAGCAATGATCAAGCAAGTCCGACGTGAGCACGTAAATCTCATTTGCAGACTTGGCAGTAGCAGAAATGAACTTGCTGAGTTGTTAAATCAATTTAACCTCAGTATTTTACTTAAGATTAAATGCAACCGTTATTATTTTCAAAAACTTTGGTAGGCTATAACAACAGCAGGAATCGAACAATTAAACGCTTTCGCACAATTTAACAATAGAACACTTTCGCATTTATTTGCGTCCAGTTTCCTCATCTGTGAGCTGCTTGTTCGGAGAACTGGTTTTCATGTAGACTGCTACTCATTCTGTTCTTGAAGGTTTTCATAAATAGTTTGTAAACATGTGAAAGTAGGCTAATGGGGCGATAACTTGCAAGATATTTCTTGTTTTCTTTTTTAAAGAGAAGAGGAATTATGTCATCCTTCCACTGTTCTGACAATTTTTCTGTTTAAAGTGCCTCTGACTGGAAAATAAATTTGCTAAATTTACCTAAGATACCAAAGAGATGACACTAACAAACTTTCCTGACCAACAAATCGTAAAAAATATCAACGGGCTACTAAGTTACACGCTTGCAAACTTTCGTTCACTTTCGGCAAATCTGGCACTCATTCAATTGCGAAAATAAAAACGGCAACCTCGCTGTGACGTCACCGTGGGTGGGAAGGATACATTCTTTCTCTGTGGTGAGTTTGTAAGGTATGGTACGACTGCTCCAAAACGTCAATGTGTGGGGCTCTATTGGTCTAAAGCATGTGCAAAATGAGAATTACCGAAATGAAAAAGTCAACTTATTATTACTATCAGGTTTAGATCAAATAGATTGAGTTTAAATGTTATCAAACAGCATCTCAATTCAATTGAAATTGCAGTTTTTCTAAACTCTTGTAGGGCTACAATTTGGATAATTTTTTATTTGTCCTAATCTGGCTATAGCCATTTGCAGTGTAACAGCAGTATCTCACAGACAGTACCCTTAATTTATGGTTGAGGTAATGCCTGGAAATTGCTGTTTATGTGACAGAGTCAGTGACAAAGACACGTCCTATCTTTTCATGCTTTCAAACAAAACAAGGTGCCGAGAAGAAAATAGTCAAAGTTTTCTTCAAGTGTTCGAAAGTGGGATGGACCATACAAAACTAGTCGTATATGTTCTCTTCACTTCAATGGAGATGATTTTGTTAACACCACCAACCCGATTTGGATCTTCTTAGCAATGAGTGGCGTGCTGGGTGGTCACAGCGGTAAACCATAATCTCTTCGTGGGAAAATTGTAACGTAAGATTCCCGAATCCGTTCGTCTGCATGTAATGACCGAAAAAGAAACACTCCTTTGAAACGTCTATTCAAATTTGTATTTCTGTAAAATTAGCCACCTGGCTGTCGAAATTGGATGTAACGCCGTACACCACTAAAACTTGTCACTACAGAACAGATTACTTAGCTAAAAGACGGAAATTTTCGTCCAGCTGACAAGTACTAAGCAAACAGTTAAATATGCGACTGACTTCCAACAAACAATTTTAAGAATAACCAGAATGATTTGCAATATCTCAAACTCACGTACGCAGTAATGTGACGCAATGAAAGACAATTATGAAGTCATTCAAACAGGTGTTCAAAGCGGCTGATGCAATATTTCATCAGGTCTTACGAACGATGGTGCAATATTTGGACATTTTCTAGCAATTTCCATGACGTAAGATGCCAGCTAGGTTAAGTAGACCATAACGGTTTTTATATGACGTTTGATTTGGTGAAAATTGTCGGGAACACTGGGAACTGTAGGTGGTGCGTTTGCCACAAGTGCGAGTCTATGTCCCAGCCCGATGAATGTGTATGTTGCCATGAAGTGCCACAGAAGAAAAAACTTTTGAAGAAAGACGCATCTAGCATTCTAGCTGTGTTACCAATTTGACCAATTTTGAGGCACACTTACATCCTGCAGTTCTGAGGACTTTTTTTTATGAGGAGCAGGAAGAACTGGAGAAAAAGCAATAAACCGAAAGGAGAAAACGGAGACCTATCAAAAGAGTAAGGATGCTACATTAGGCTAAAAATACCCTCAACGCTAAAGAATGCACACTAAACGAAGTGATTTTATTTCCTTGCAAGCAGTAGGCTATCGGTAATTAGTTGCTTACAGGCATGTAGCCTATTGGAGTGGATACTACAAGGTGGTGCTCTCGGAAGCAACAATCGGATTGTGCTGCCGTCATGCATTGTTTGGCGAATCCGAAACAATTTTCAAGTCCAGATGGCCGTTACACCGGATTTCAATGGCCAACTGAAGGCACATTATGAGAGAGAAAGAGAGCTTTTATATATTTATGAATAGTGATGAGTGATGATGAATTAAATATGAATGATGATTCGTACGATTTCTTCATTTTTCACTTCAAGTATATTTTAGGTTTTGTAGGAACATATCCAGTACAGTTTTATTAAACTGCAAAAAACAATAAATCTTCGAAAAAAGCAACCGCTTGTACCAACTCCGACCAAACTGTGATCCACCAATTACATCTAGAAAGCATTTGTTTTATCCGTCGCTAACGACGCCCACCCACGATGACGTAACACCACCAAAGTCGTCCCAGAGCAGTGAAATATGGAGTTTCGCCTGTGGTGGCGCTGCGGAACTGTCGTTTTGTATAAATTTCGCCCTAACCAGTCGAGCTTCGAGGTTAAGATTAAAAAGTTTGCTAAGCATAATTCTGCGCTAGAAAATGCTTAGAAAAGTTATTATACTTGGGTCCAACCTGTCAGGGGCACTTTAAATCAATTTCTTAAAATAATAAAAAAATAAAAAATTCAAAATGTAGATACTAAACTCATGTTCAGTCAATCGGATGTTTTTTTAATTGTTTCTAACACTAGTTGCAACGTTCATCTGATAAAATTGAAAGTAAAATTAACAACAAACAAGATGGTTTATTGCTTCACTGACGTTTCGCGCACCATGACAGTGCGCATCCTCAGAGCGAATAACATACAAAATAAAATTTCACCAGGTTATAGACTGCAGTGTGATTGAAGGCAACAAAAAATAAAACACGCAATATTTTGAAAATTGGCCAATGATGTGTGAGCGGTTACTTTCCACGTTAAATTATGTAAAAACTTCCAACAATAAACATAAAAATTCAAAGCAGTGACAACAGTAAAAAACAGTGCGATTGAAGGCAAGAGAAATAGAACACAATGTTTTGTTAAACAAATAAAGAACACAAAGAAATAGAACACAACAATTGTTTGTTTAGATGAATTAAGATATTTCCCTGAGGAGGGCAGAAAGTTTTGCCGAAAACGTTTGAAATTATGTATCTATTTCATTTCTGTATTAGTATAGCTTTGGTAGAGAGGTACTTTTTAAAAACCATAGACAGACAATCGATAACAACTTAATAACATTGAATTGCATAATTCAAAATTAATACAGAAATGAAATAGATACATAATTTCGAACGTTTTCGGCAAAACTTTCTGCCCTCTTCAGGAAAATATCTTAATTCATCTAAACAAAACAATTTTACGTTCGAAATTATGTATCTATTTCATTTCTGTATTAATTTTGAATTATGCAATTCAATGTTATTAAGTTGTTATCGATTTCTGTATTAATTTTGAATTATGCAATTCAACGTATTAAGTTGTTATCGATTGTCTGTCTAATGTTTTAAAGATTGGCTAATGATGTGTGGTTACTTTCGACGTTAAATTACGTAAAAAAAACTTCCAACAATAAACATAAATTCGAAGCACTGAAAACCACCAGAAATTCGAGACAAAATTAGATTGCAATAACTTTTCCAACTGTGTTTAAGTAGGCTTGAAGCCTGCATGTCGAGACAATAATGATTTATAAGGTTTTGGTAAAAGGTTTCCGTCGTTCCGGTTGAGTGCATCGCAATGTTTGGATGTGATGTTGATGAAGCAACTTTCTGCGGTGGTGCGTTGATAATAATTACTTTCATTTTTCAAAATATTTGTTTCTGACCAGTTAATTTTGCGACCCTCTTCTAGCATGTGTGAACAAAAGGCTGACTTTTTATGTTCTATATTTTTGACAGCTCTGCGATGTTCTTTGACCCGGGAATTTATACTACGTTCAGTTTGGCCAATATAAACTGCGTCACAATCATTACACGGAATTTCATAAACAACACCACATTTATTGTGAAAAGGGGTAGGGTCTTTTGGTAGTGATAAAATATTGGCGATGGTTCGAAATGGTTTCCTAGCGACTTTAACTCCGGCGCGATTCAATGCTCGCCTTATCGACTCAGAAACTCCCTGTATGTATGGAATGGTGGTGAAACTGTTACAAGTTTTGCTGTTGCTTTGTTTGACCTGACGTTTGGTCGAGAAATGAGTGTGCAGTTCTGCCGTTTCTGCCACTCATTTCTCGACCAAACGTCAGGTCAAACAAAGCAACAGCAAAACTTACAACAGTTTCACCACCATTCCATACATACAGGGAGTTTCTGAGTCGATAAGGCGAGCATTGAATCGCGCCGGAGTTAAAGTCGCTAGGAAACCATTTCGAACCATCGGCAATATTTTATCACTAATTCCGTGTAATGATTGTGACGCAGTTTATATTGGCCAAACTAAACGTAGTATAAATTCCCGGGTCAAAGAAAATCGCAGAGCTGTCAAAAATATGGAACATGAAAAGTCAGCCCTTTGTTCACACATGCTAGAAGAGGATCACAAAATTAACTGGTCAGAAACAAATATTTTGAAAAATGAAAGTAATTATTATCAACGCACCACCGCAGAAAGTTGCTTCATCAACATCACATCCAAACATTGCAATGTAATCAACCGGAACGACGGAAACCTTTTACCAAAACCTTATAAATCATTATTGTCTCGACATGCAGGCTTCAAGCCTACTTAAGCACAGTTGGAAAAGTTATTGCAATCTAATTTTGTCTCGAATTTCTGGTGGTCTTCAGTGCTTCGAATTTATGTTTATTGTTGGAAGTTTTTTACGTAATTTAACGTCGAAAGTAACCACATATCATTAGCCAATCTTTAAAACATTGTGTTTTATTTCTCTTGCCTTCAATCGCACTTTTTTTTTCTGTTGTCACTGCTTTGAATTTTTATGTTTATTGTTGGAGGTTTTTACATAATTTAACGTGGAAAGTAACCGCTCACACATCATTGGCCAATTTTTAAAATATTGCGTGTTTTATTTTTTCTTGCCTTCAATCGCACTGCAGTATATAACCTGGTGAAATTTCATTTTGTATGTTATTCGCTCTGAGGATGCGCATTGTCATGGTGCGCGAAACGTCAGTGAAGCAATAAACCATCTTGTTTGTTGTTAATTTTACTTTCAATTTTATCAGATGAACGTAGCAACTAGTGCTAGAAACGATAATTCAAAATTGTCCTGATGAACACCCAAACCTTTCAGTATTTTGTTTTTTCATTTTTCGTTAAATTCAACAAGCATAAAATATGTTGTTATTGCAACACTTACTCAAACACCCCTTCATCTGGATTTGATAAAATTTTCTCGTAATTCATCGTTGGAATAGATCTAGTTTCTTTGTCCTTTTTGACGTCAGCACTCCGTGATATTACGTCACAATCATTAAGTTTCTTTGTCAAGCAATCGTCACAGTAACAAAGACGACGAAGAGCGTCGAAGTTGTGAAAAGTCGTATGGTTAGAAATGGTTTCGTTACCAAATTCCAAAGAGATCTCTAAAACATTTAATAGAAATGTCAATAGTGCAGGATTTAGTGTTTAGCGTATCGCAAATTTGTCTAACAACTATGATTATAAGACATAGGCTGCCTTCAAAAACTTTTCACATTGCAATTAGAGACGACACAAATTATGTAAACAGATTTTTGGGTCTTAGGCTACTAATTGATTTACTTTCGTCGGATATAGTGACTTCTTGAATAAAAATATTCTTTGGTATTGAGGAAAGATTTATAGTCTTGTTTAACGCAAATCCTGGTACCAGGCATTTCTTGCAATTGCAATTGAACCTCAGCCACGTTGCGTGGAATCTGTAAAAAGTGTCAAGCAACGGGTCATCAAGTTTATATTTAATATGTATTACATGAGTGGACCTACATTATGTAACTTACTTTGCTATTTTGTTATGGACTGCGTTTAAAACACGAACTACATATAAATGTTTGCCCTTACTATTTACAGTTACGTCTGTCCACAGTCCACTGAGCATAATTTGCGTCCCGTACCAATGAGATCGCCGAGCTCCAAACCAAGACATTCTAAGAACACGCTGCGTTTTCGCCAAGTTCCTGAGCTCTTGAAAATCTTCCAGGTCCCTAAAATCACCCTAGACCTGATAGCTCAGTTAGTTAGTGCGTGACGTCTGGAACAAAGAAGCTTCAAGATCAAGCGGTGCTGGTTCGACTCTTGGGGTGTGCGCTTGAGCAACGCACCGGACTGCTCTCCATTCCCGTTAAGGGCTGCTCTCCATTCAGCGGCATCTATTGGATGGAATAATTCCCCGGCAAGAAAACTTCAACAATCGGGAACTTCACTCTTTCAATCTCGGTGACCGGGCCTGCGTCAGTGATCCAAAAGCCTCTACAAGTATGCGAAACTGCCAGGATTAAGCTCTGCAAGAAGCTTTCCCAGTCCGAAGATAAAGATTCAATCAATCAATAAATCAATCATTCAGCGGAATCTAAGGGGTGGACTATTTTCCCGGCAACAACACTTCAACAATCGGAAACTTTACTCTGTCAATCTCAGTGACTGGGCCTGCATTAGTGATTCGAAGCCTTTACTTCTACAAATATGCGAAACTGCCAGGATTAAGCTCTGCAAGAAGCTTTCCGGGTCCTAGGATAAAGATTAAATCAGTCAATAAAACGTCAACGTTACTGCGTTTGACAGAGATATAACTGACTAACAATTTGACAAAACTACCTACGTGACTTAATTCTTTGCTCTAAGAAAATATGGGTCTACAATTTGTTCATGTTTCCATTCATTATCTGTTCACATTTGTACGTCGTTTGGACAAGCAGGCTATTGTCCGTTGTAGGCTATAGTTTTTTGATAGTTTGGCAAGACCTGATGCGTTTACAATGACTTTACCTGTGATAGTATTATTTTATTTGGGGTTTCCCAGTCGTTGGACCACACCCACGTTTTATTAATAAACAGGAATTAATTACTTAACTGACATTAGAGCAAGAAGTTGCCTAAACAGCTCTTTCGTGTTCTATTGTTCAAAGCAGAACCCAAATCGCCTAACTTCAAGATGCTGATTCATTTCCAATGAATCACTACTTACTTGCTAATATGGTTATCCTCCCAGAAAACTTGACAAACATCTCCGTCTTCAACAATTGGAGCACTTTTTATTTTGTAAAACATTTTATCAATACGTAACTTACTTAGGCTAACCAAAAATTTTTCACTTTAAATTTAAAAACCTGTTGCCTATAAGAAAGGTTTGCATAAAATAATTTTTCGTATAAATTACTATTTATTGATTGATATCGGTTTCAGATAATATGAAACCAAGGAACTTTCAGAAATAATTGATTAAACTACCATTCAACGTTTTATATGCAGAGTAAACTTTTTCTCGAACCGTAAAAAATTTTCATTGTTTTTTGCACTCTGCAATGCCTGATGCAGATTTATCTGTAGATTTCCATCACACATTGAAGCCAGGGGCGCCGGAACGATTTTTGACTGGGGGGGCAAGATAACGAAAAAAGGGCACTTTTGTTTATTAAAAGGCCAATTTTTTCAAGTTTTAACATAAGATATAGCGATAATGCTAATCTATCAGCTCACTATGTATTGAGTAATGATAGCCTACAAGTGTCCGGTATACAAATAAGGGCATCATGCTATGTTATAATGATGTAACCTACTGTCAAGCCTTAAAGCAGCCTGCTGCCATGGCCGCTAAGTAGTGCTTGAATGACCGCCAGTGCTATACCTCCTCAATCGGCCAGGTTTGGCCGCCGGTCTCTTCTAGCCAATTATTTAATTTCGCAATGGAATGATCGTGGATTAACTGTCGAAAATATGTAGTAGCCTATCAAAGAGTGACGAAAAATTAGGTCAGTGCGTCATCATCGCCACTGTTGCATTGTGCGGGAATGTTTGTTATTGATGGAATATATCCATCTGCGATCACCAGCGCTGTAAGTCTAGTTTGTAATTCCTGACGTTTATTTTAAAAAAGTCTTAATCCGAAGTGCTAATTTACATCGGCTGGCAATATTGTCGTTTTTATGTCGATTCGATGTTGTCGGACATTGAATCGTTGTTAAAAAGGAGAACTAGGTTAGTTGACATCCGAGAGGAAAACATTTTTTGATCATATTTTGCAAAAATCATGCTTCTTTTAGTAATGTCCTTCACATCATTGAAATACTTATTTTATTGCCTTGCCGTCATCGTCAACACATGTCGAACGTTGTTTTACGTTGCTAAAAAGAATTCTAGGGGAGTGGCGAACTTCTAATCAGCCACATTGGAGACACTCGTGCGAGTGTCGTTAGATGGTCCCGCAGTACTGGATTACAATCCCGATAAAGCAGTTATTGCGTGGTGCAACGATTCTATTGTAGGACGTCGCCCAGGCCCAGACTTCAACAACGCTAAGTGATCATTTTAGCATTGTTGCAAGTTTAATTCAGTAGAACTCGGTTAATCCGGATTCGATTTGACCGGCGATTCCATCCGGATTAGGCGAAGATCCGGATTAACCGATGACGGTTCTATCAAGCCTGACGTTACTAGATACAGTAGAAGGGTATCGGTAAAAATCACCGAAATCGAACGCATTAGTGTGGTCATCTGTCAATTCCGAGACGCGCGATCACCATATTAGCGATAGAATTCTTTTGAAATGCAGTATGCATGTAAAACGAATGTATTTGTAGACTCTGCGTTTAACGCAAGAACACACTGGCAAAAGTTATATCTTTAGACATGCGTGTCGGAATAATCTGTAGTCACTCAAAACTTTTGAAAACAGTTACGGAAGACGAGTTTCTTTGGAAAACTTACAAAAAATCAAACAAAGTCTTCTATTGGAAAAACATCACCGACATGCCGCCGAAAATTCCACCGACATCTTTTCAAGTGACAGTACGAGTTTGGGCATTTGCGCACGAATTTTGCGTTAGGAGGGATTACTGTTCATGAAGAGAAGAAATCCGCAATGATTTATTGCGTCACATTAACGGAACAATAGATAAGAAATTTCTCGCTATAAGCCACGTTACGTTTTAGCATAAAATGGCAAAACTGTAGGGAAAATCCGGATAAAGCGATAGAGAAAGCGCAACTTTTGTCCGGAATAGGCGAAGATCCGGATTAAATAATCCGGATAATCCGAAGCCGTTTCTCAAGAAAAAGATTACAAATCATTTGTACTTCCAGTTTTATCCAGATTAGGCGAAGATCCGGATTAACCGAATCCGGATTAACCGAGTTCTACTGTATTTACTTCTGCTATCGTTATTTTTATTTTAGCCTCCAAGCACGCAGATTTGGCCACCGAGAAGGAGCTCCCGGTAGGCCACGATGGCTGCCAAAAAAAAACGAGTTTTAAGGCCTGTCCTGTGTTGCAAAATTTTGTGACGTAAATATTATTTTGAGGCAAAAATGAAAAATTATAATTAGGCTAAAAGCAAATAGCAGAAATTGTTTTATTGCAAAATGTGCAGTAGCTCACATGACTTTAAAAGGGCACCATTGCCCCCCCTGCCCCTCCATCTGCAGAAAAATTGAGGGAAGGGGGGGCATTCGCCCCCCTGCCCCCCCGCTTCCGGCGCCCTTTATTGAAGCGGTGATCTGATCATGAAAATTTTCTACGGTTCGAGAAAAAGTTTTCTCTGCATATAAAACGTTGAATGATAGTTTAATCAATTATTTCTGAAAGTTCCTTGGTTTCATATTATCTGAATTTTCTCAACTAGCTACTCTCCAAGGCGTATATGATCAATCAGAGTTGACTCTGTCAAGGTAACAATCATTGATGGTTCTGTAACCGGTGGTGAAATCTTCTAAAATGACTGAGACTTTTGATAAATTCTTATTTCTGTTCGAATTAACGTGTACTTTAAAAGGTCGTCGCTAATTAATTGGATACGCTATTGTATTACATTGTATTATAATCATTGAAATCATATTGAATTGATATTAATAACAATACCGTCTATTAATTTTCATTGCTTATGTAAGTACTGTAAATTAGTAGCCTATACTTCGGTAGATGTTCATTGTGATAGCTTTTTTGCTTTGAACATTAAGTTTGTTTTAACAAAAAAAAAACTTAAGCGAGTAATGTCGGTCTGGAATTGCATGCGGGAAGTGATTCTCTGATGTCTCTGGATTTATTAATATTCAATTGAACACTGAGAATATGTCCTTATAATGTTTGTAATGTATTGTATTGAGTTTAAATTTAACCGTTGTTATTGTGTTCATAAACGTAGTTGCACTGATGAGAATTTAATATTCGAAAACGCGTTCTGCAACACTGTTTTTTGCACTCTGCAATGCTTGATGCAGATTTATCTGTAGATTTCCATCACGCATTGAAGCGGTGATCTGATCATGAAAATTGTCTATGGTTCGAGAAAAAGTTTTTTCTGCATATAAAACGCTGAATGGTAGTTTAATCAATTATGATATCGGTTTGGTTTTGAATCTTTATCTTCTGACTGACAAAGCCTTGATTGGTTATTCCTGGTAGTTTCGCAGACTTTTGACGCAGGGCCGGTTGCCGAGATTGACAGCAGTGCCGGTCTTTGGGATGTGCAAACCGTGCGATCGCACAGGGCCCGCAAATTAGGGGGCCCGCACTTTACTCAGAAGATGCAGTAATTTTGTCATTTCCAATGGAAAAATTCAACAAGTGAATTCAACAAAGGAATTAGCAACAAGAAAACATAGAGACTCAACGAGTGCAACCTATTTTGTCCCCTGAACATTTCGTACCCTGAAAAGATCGAGAAAAAAAACAACAGAGCCGAAGTCGCTGATCGGAGTTGCCGCAAACATTTCAAAAGTTCTCTCGATCTTTTCAGGGAAAGAAATAGGTCGAAATTTGATTTTGTTACTCCGATTTCAGGGTACGAAATAGGTTGCATCCAGACTCAACATAGAGACATAACTTTATTTCCGAAAAAAATTTCTGGGAGCGGCCAACCAGACCCCCCGCTGCTAGGTGTCGCCCTCGGCGACCACGCCGCTAGTCAAACCACTCCACCTCCCCTTTCTAAATATCTAGCACCGCTACTGAATTGGATCATTGTCACTGGGGCCAGCAAAGCATATTCCACACAGGCCGCGAAATACCCTAAGACCGGTACTGTTGGCAGAGTGAAGTTTTCCGATTGTTGAAGTCTTGTTGCCGGAGAATTATTCCATTCACTAGGTGCCGCTGAATGGAGAGCAGTCCTGAAATGCGTTGCTCAAGCGCACACCCCGAGAGTCGAACCAGCGCCGCGTGATCTTGAGCCAGGCGCGTAACAACTGAGCTAGCGGCGGCGAACGATATCATTTTGTCAAACTATAGTTGTTGTCGTTTGGTTTGAGGTAGGTAATAATGGTTGATTTCATATTTTTTTTAAATAAACATTTTGTTCGACGTTCCATAGAGAGTCGGTTCATGGCATGCAGTAGTGTGCTCTACTTTGCAGCAATGGTCAGGATTTTTTCTATATAGGCTAGTTTCAGTAAACTGATTTATTAATTATTGTAGCCTATGTTTTCTACCTTTTTTTGCCGCTCACTAACCTGCCGCTCTTGGATTTGTCCACAACATCTACTAGGTAGCTGCGCCAATGCCTAGTCTACATACGATGAAAAACAGTAAGTTAGCTCGCTTTTGATAAATTGCATTAGAAGTTTGTCTTTTTTATTAGTAAAAAAAATATGGTAACTCTACCTATGATAACTCTGTTTCTCGACGGCCGATTGTATTAGCTAAATAGGAAAGCTGTCCTTTTCATTTTAGCTGTCCTTTTCATTTAGGGTTTTAGTTCTCGTCTCTGGAGATAAGCTGAATTTCTGAAAGTAAGTTGCGTCGTGGGTCAGAGTGCTTTCTAGATTATTATCTCATAAACCCATAAGATGACAAGAAACATCCAACTATCTACGAGTGCATATTGCATGTTTTACAGACACTGTGCTTGGCAAGTCATCAGTGTCCTACAATTGAGATAGACCTACATTTCCTGTAAATAGTTTAAGAAGACGTTTCAACCAAAAAAGATTTTTTCACGCTTGTTTGCGCATAAACGCTGCTGAAAGCCCTGCTAAAACCTTGGACCAACTTGGTTTAACTCTTTTATGTAATGCTTTTTTACCTGTAGCCTTTGCGAGTGAACGTAGTCAGAATCAGAAAGGAAGCACACAAATGGATCTGATGAATTTTTTCTCTACTGTGTTTCTCACTCATTGAATCTGCTAGATCTCAGAAAGCCTTGCTTCAAGGATTGTTCGATCAAGCAGTGAGATACAAACTGGAAAGTTTCAGATATCGCGTGTGCACGTGAAGTTCAAAACGAACACAACGCGAGTCATTTGAGACAAATCACAATCACTGGATCAACAATGAACTTGTTTGCTTGGTAGACCAGGGCTAGGCTATAAGCTGCACTATTCAAAACATCACTTCTGTTGCGTAGATAGGTTTAATTTTTTTCTTTGCTGAGTTTTGAGTTGAGCAGTGCATCTGACTTTCTGAGACGTTATCTGCTGCACTTTATAGGTACGGTAGCTACAGTGGCGTAGCCAAGGGGGGGGGGGGGGGGGGTTACAACACCCCTTTTGGCACGCGTGTGACGTCACGATATTGAGAATAATGCTGTCAGTCTCTTTATGCTTGAGAATGATGCTTTCAGTCTAAAAAAAATTGCCTAATTTTAAACAAAACTGCATTAAAAGAGCGAGTTTTGCCATTACCAAGCATCTCAGCCAGGAATTAGCAACAAGAAAACATAGAGACTTAGCTTTATTTCCGAAAAATGCTGAAGAAAACATGATCTTATCCTTTTGCTATGCCACCGGACAGCACCATTTTACAGGAATATTCATACTCACATTCTTGTTGAAAATGCTCTCAGAATGCACCAAATTTAAAGTAATTTTTCAAAATTTTCTGGGGGATGCCACCCCAGACCCCAGCCGCTGGGTCGTCAAAACCCCCCTTTCAAAATTCCTGGCTACGCTACTGGGTAGCTAGCCTATATCCAGACATTAAACTACGTAACAAAGGTAACAATCGGGCAAGACAACAATCTTTTTTTCAGTCTACAGGTATCACAATTTACACAAATGCTCACAAAACAAAAATGATCACAAAGGTGTAAATTTCCTTACAAAAAGTTCAAACAGTAGCCTACTGCTATAAGGTCGAGCCTATTTCGGTGTTTTTTTTCTTCTGTCATCAAAAATTATTTATCCACTGCAAGCGCTGAGATTGTTTATCACATTAGTTTCAATGAGATAAAATTGAAAATGAAACTGTTTCAATCTGTTACTTTGGAGCAGGCTACTCTTGGTTGGTTACTGGTTGGTTTTGAATCTTTATCTTCGGACTGACAAAGCCTTTTATTGGTTATTCCTGGTAGTTTCGCACCGGTTTCGCATACTTGTAGAGGCTCTTGACGCAGGGCCGGTTACCGAGATTGGCAGAGTCAAGTTTTCCAATTGTTGAAGCGTTGTTGTCAGGAAATTATTCCATTCACTAGGTGCCGCTAAATGGAAAGCAGTCTTGAAATGCGTTGGACAAGTGCACGCTCCGAAAGTCGAACTTGCGCCGCGTGATCTTGAGCCGGGCGCGTAACCACTGAGCTAACTCTCTCTGTACCTTAGGGCGCCGGCAGAGGGGGAGCAGGCGGGGCAGTTTGGCATCATCTTTTTAAGTTTTTTATATTATTACATATTGTTATTATTTTTTTAATATTTGGATCCCAACCCGAATTCAACTCAAGTTACAAGGGGGGGGGGGGGGGGGGGAGGAGGGGGGTAAAAGCTTTCTCTTTCATTTTAAACTTGCTCTTCTTGCTGCTGTTATTGTTACTACGATTTTGTGATTCTACTCACGTACTTCGCCTGCTGCCTGGCACGTAACAATTCACGTAACAAGGAGATCGAGCTGTCTGACTTTCTTGAAGCTGATGAGCGCCTCGAGGCTGGTGGGTCATTCACACTGGATGCAGTGGCGCCGGCAGGGGGAGGGCAGCCGGGGCAGCTGCCCCCCCAATGTTTTGGGCATCATCTTTTTTTTTTTTTAATACATATTGATTTTTTTTTTTAATATTTGGATCCCAACCTCAAGTAAGTCAACTCAAGTTGCAAGGGGGGGGGAGGTAAAAGCTCTCTCTTTAAAAAAGTATGGAAAACCTTGATGACTAAATTGTACAGTAGATAAAAATATTTTTTACAGAAGCAAAGATATAGACTTTTTAAAGTTTTAACTAACATCACATTGATGTAGAAAAATAACAACCTGTTAAATTTTTGATACCTCACACTCCCATGACTTCTTCCGCGCGCATTTTGGCATTGGTTGCTTGCAGTGATCCTTTCACTTAAACAAAACGTTTTGTTTCAGCAGTTTTGAGTTGTTCGATTCTTTAGTTGTAAAGGAGACTCAATTTTTCCAATATTTATCATTTATGTTTCTTCTTTAATCTCAGCAGAGTATAAAACTTGTAAAAGTTTTTCATCCACACGACGTCATGAATGAAATTATATCTCAAATCGGCGTAATGACGTGACATCATCTAAACATTTTACCGAATAATAAATTAACAAATTCGATCGTCAAAAGTGGTTTGGTGGTGGTAAATATTACGTAATAAAAAAAATGTGATAAAGTTGGAAGACATTACGTCATGTATTTTCAATACAAATTGAAGTTTAAAATTTATTCTTTTGTTCATAGTCGTAATCCACCTTCAAAGCGGTACTACAAAGAACAATTTTCGATAAGGGGGGCATCAAGAATAAGTCGACATGACTTTTATGCCTTAGAAGGTTGGGCTCTTGGAGTCTTGCTCAGTTTGGGGGGGGGCTGTCAATTCTTCTTATACTTTAGGAGTGATATCTCTGTTATTTTGGCACGGTTTCAAAATTTGGGATTCACTTTGTAAAATTATTCACGCTGAGCATATCCGAAAATTAAAACTATGTGAATTTTAGAACTGCTCATATACGTTGAAATGTTGAGGTCACTTATGAGTGTAATTTGTAGCATGAGTTTACACATTATTTTTTGGTAGAGTAATGAAGAACGTGCATTGTAATGTTGTGATTAATTTTTTTTACATTATTTTACATACAGCCAATGCCCTTCACGCTGTGAAACAGTTAGGATTAACGAGACATGGGCCAAATTAATTACTTTCATCCAGCTGATGGGAAAATGTTTTACAATAGAATATGAAATATTTCAGAGGATGTGCTGAGAAATGCCTTATATCTTTCAATTTATAACCTTTATTTGCTCAAAAGTTCAGCTCAATAGAGGTGAATAAAAGTTAGGAAAAGTCAAGAAATCTCGTAGTCGCAGCCTCAGTGGTTTTAGAGATACAACTGTTGATACAAAAAAGTTGAATTGGCAGCCCCCCCCCCCCAACCTTCAAAGGATTTGCATTGAGTTAACAGATCTATACCTTAAGGTTTACGTCAGCTCCGGAGATCAGTAAAATATAAGGTTGTCATCTTCAGTGCAACAAGACCATTGATTGATTAGTTTAGTGAGGATTCGTAGTCCCATTGCTTTCATTTTGAGTGATCATACTGATTTTCAATTTATTCCTACAAGACGTTACGTAATGAAAAAATATATAACTAAGGTTGGAAGACATTACGTCATGTCTTTTCAATTCAAAATGAAGTTTAAAATTTATTCTGTTGTTCATAGTCGTAATCCTCCTTCAAAGCGGTAATACAAAGCACAATTTTCGATAAGGGGGCATCAAGAATATGTCGACATGACTTTTAAGGTTTACGTCAGCTCCGGAGATCAGTAAAATATAAGGTTTTCATTATCGTGATTGTAAGCCGCGGGAACTTTTTTCTCTAAAAAACAGATTCCCGGGAAGCTAAACATTTTTTCCAGCCCTGGTAGAAAACAAGAAAAATTAAATAATATACCCTGTCTTGCATGTCTTGTACCAGTGGCGTAGCCAAGGGAGGAGGGTTCGGGGGTTTCAAATTGAATTTACGGATGTTAATACATTGTTTACAAGAAAAGTTTTAGCCTATGATGTAATTTCTCGTCAAACTGTGCAAGGATGCAAGCCATCTGCAACTGCTGAGATCGCTTGTTCGATCTAGATCAGTGTTTCCCAAACTTTTTTTTAATAGCGCCCCCCTGGACAACGAACAGAGTATCAAACGCCCCCTCGACAAAAAAAAAGTAAAACCAAAGTTGTTTTCCATTCATTACAACTTAAAGTCCAACTCTAATGAGACAGATGAGGTTGGTGCAATGTCATTAGCCTCTTGATATCGGGTTCCAGTTTGGATAGGAACAATCTTAAGTCTCCCCGTCTAACTTTGTCAAGACGGTTTCTTTTGTTATCCAAGTATTGTCATGGCACTGCAAGCACGCTCCACCAAGTATAGGCTGAGAAAGGCTATGATAAAAACTTTGACCCGATTCCACACGTGAGGGTATTTCTCTTTGATTTGGTTCTGCTGCCATAACTTTTGATGCAAGATATTGAACTTCGGTTTGAGTGCAAAATCGCTTTGCAATGTTATCAGTTTCTTCTCAAGAATTCCATGTTCCGAAATATCACAGAATGGGTCGATTATTATCCAGTCAGGGATTTCAAACTGGAATACATCCTGGAATCGAATACTTCTTGAATATGATTGCTGTACGTCTCTACATCAACATTAGATATGCCTTTGTCACTGGTATCAAGTTGATGCAAGCTTGAGATTTGGAAAAAGTCTCGTCTCCCTAAATTTCGCTGATACAACACGAGCTTATTACTGAAACCAGACAGTGCCGATTTCACTTTGATTAGATTTGCTTCGTTACGGTACCCTGAAGGGATACATGTAATTCATTAAATTTGGAAAATATGTGGCACGAAACAGCTTAATCCGCTTTCAGGATGTTGCTCTAGTTCGGTACCACAAACCTAAGTTGTTTCTAGTAGAACACAAGAGTCGACTTGCCTTCGCTGAGAAACCCAACATCGGGAGCTCCCACTTTCGCATGTAAGGCAACGTCGACCAAAGAGCGTGAGGACTATTCACCCTCCCACAAAATATGTCTGACAAGGAGGCGATATCATTTCTCACAACCAGAAGGTCATTAGCAAGATCAGGGTGACAACTCTGTAGAAATTCCGCGACAGTTTCAAACAGCGAATAAAATCGCGCAAGGCCATTTCCCATGGAAAGCCATCGTATTGATAGCCATTGCATGATAACAAAATGCTTTGCAATCCTCTTGTAAATGCCCCGATTTACTCTCAGCGCCCCCCAATCGCCCACTTTATAGCTAGCGCCCCTTTCATGGTTGCAAATGCCCCCAGGGGGGCGCTGGCGCCCACTTTGGGAACCACTGATCTAGATTAACATCTAAACAGCTATTCGTTATACAAAACTTGAATATATCAGAAATAGCCTAAAGTAACTTCATTGTCTCAAAGCTTTTTGTTTGACACTCATCAAGATGTATGACCTCTATGACGTTACATTTTCTAAACTTTGGGTTGACTTCAGAGCATAAAAGTTAGTGACTTACCTGAATAAGATCTTTTTTGAATCAACCAAGGAGAAAATTGATAAATAATAAAACTGTAATAATCTCGCAAAAAAATCAATCAACCTATGTCTCTAAAACAAAGTTTGCCTAATTTTAAACGAAACTGCATTAAAAGAGCGAGTTTTGCCAATACCAAACATTCAAATATCTCAGTCTGAAATTAGCAACAAGAAATCATAGAGACTTAGCTTTATTTCCGAAAAAAGCCGAAGAAAACATGATCTTATCCTTTTGCTATGCCACCGGACAGCACCATTTTACAGAAATATTTATACCCACAATTCTGTTGAAAATGCTCTCAGAATGCACCAAACTAAAAGTAATTTTTCAAAATTTTCTGGGGGAGGCCCCCCAGACCCCCCGCCGCTAAGTGTCGCCTTCGGCGAACACGCCATCGGGCTTCGCCCGCCGGCTGTCAACACCCCCCCTTTCAAAATTTTTGACTATGCTACTGTCTTGCACTGTCAATATTTTGCCCCTCCAATGTTGAAGGTCTGGCGGCGCCACTGACTGGATGAGATTGCAAAGGAGATGTTGTGCAGCGAGGAGCCGATTGAAAGCGAAGATGATGAGATAACTGTTGAGGAGAAAATCGTTTCGTTCGAGGAAGCCCAGCGGCATGGAGCACTGTCCGGAAGTTCATGCAGCAGAGAAGCGGGAAGCCCATGTGATGCAAGCATGCGATCGGCTAGACTACGATGTGCACAAAATCCGCCGAAAGAACATGCGCCAGCTGACGGTTCCTCACAATTTTGGGCTGAGCTACAGTAGATAACTTGAGGGAACATATTACATGCACATATGCATACTTTTTCCTTTTTATCGTTTTGTTTGTAGCGTTCATTGTTTCGTTAATATCGTAATACTGTACTCCCATGTGGCATAGTAGCGAGGGTGAGGGGTGGCATAGTAAATATATTTTCTATTGATTTTAGTTGGTGACGATCAAAAATGGTATAGTACGAGAGTGGCATAATAGCAAGGTGGCATTGTGCGCGAACGGGCTTGTTCTTCTCTATTTTCTTTGTTCTAACTTTTTACGCTATGAAAATGAATAGAAACTATCGTGCAACTTCTGTTTTATTTCATCCTTTTTTCAAACTTCAGTGACCAACAAAACAAACGACCAACCTTTTCTCAACCAAACTAAAAACTAATGAATTTTTCTCAACGTAGTCAAAAAATGAAACGTGTAACTTACAAAAAATGTGAGATCATCTGAAGGCAAGTGCGAGACTAATTTAGTTTCTCGCGCGGGCTTGCGGTGATCGAAGCCAAACGTCACACCAGCCCTCCCCCAGATGAACCATGTGATATTCCAAGAAAAAAATGGTGAATTGACAAAACATGAATGATGTACACAAAAAATAATGCAATACATAAGAAACCGACATTAACATAAATGATGCTCACTTAAAATGATGTTCAAACTATCACAGTTGCAGAAACCAATTCCTTACTAGCCTACAATCTATGATAAGGAGTAAGCTGTAGGTTACTAAACTCGGACGGAAAAATCGAATTCGACAATTGATAACAACTTCATGAGGCATTAGTAAGCTTGTATCTTTTGAAATTGATGCAAATCGAGCGAACTCAGAGCATGGGTTCGCCTTGACAAGTGCTAACACAGAATGAATCACGCAGACACAATAACAAAATGATTACTTTGATCAGGGCTACAAGTCGCAAAGCAAACTTAAATTAATAGTTAAACTAAACATCGTGCCGGACAGACCATTCGCAGTGCTCAGCAATGTGTAAGGAAGGGTTGCAAAGGGTGGATCTGGTGTGCTGTGTGTACAAAGGGCAAGTACGTAATCGACGCAAGCTGATGACTCGCGCCTACTAGGAATTTCTCGTTCGAGGGAAACAATTGCAATTCCCTATCCCGAGCACGGTCGGGGGTTACCAGGATCTCGAGTGAAGAGGCTCCGGCTGATCCGATCAGTGTAGGGCGCGTGCGCCCCCGAACATCTAAAGGCATCACAGACCTGTTATTGCTCATCTCGTGCGGCTGAATGCCGCCTGTCCCTCTAAGAGCGCCGGCAATCGTTCCTTCGTGGCGGCGCCGCCGGAACGGCGTCGCCGGTCAGCGAGCGGCCGGGTATTTATCAGGTCAGAGTTTCGTTCGTTATCGGGATTTACCAGACAAATTGATCCACCAACTAAGAACGGCCATGCAGCTTTCCTATAGAAAGATAAAATATTATTCAGGATAACATACAAATGGATTAGGGTTTGTATCTTGACGGCGGTACAACCACGCGGCCAGCACGCGTTTGCACAAAAGCCTGCCAACTATCCTCTTCCCGAGAGCCTGGGATTGGTTAAGCCTTGCTGCCGTCCTGCCCGTTGCTGACATTCCGTTCTGGTTTATCGGTTGGTTTATAAAAAACTTTCAGTCTATCGACAGAAACTGATTTTTCTTGGCTGTTTATCAAAAGTATAAAATATTTTTCATTTCGTTTGATTACTTCGTATGGTCCGCTGAATCGGGGACGTAGTGGGGCCTGTTGGTGGTCGTTTCTAACTACAACATACTTGCAAGACCAGAGGTTTTTGTCCACATATGAAGTCACTTCACTGTGAACGCGTAGAGGTGTAGGGCGGATGCTGGCGAAGTATTCTTTTAGTTTGCGAACGAATTGGTGAGTATCAACAATCTGATTCGGGGATTCCCTAAATTCTTGAGGCAACTTCAGTGTTTCACCATAAACAAGTTCTGCAGGTGAGCATTCTAATTCTTCCTTCAGAGTGGTACGTATCGTCAGTAGAACGAGGGGTAGATTTTGATGCCAAGTGTCTGGATTCTTTTGCATTCGAAGGGCATCTTTAAGCCTTCTGTGGACAATTTCGACGATTCCGTTGCTTTGAGGATGGAAGCTTGTTGACGTAATATGCTTTATTCCCAGGAATTTCATAGTGTCATGCCACAGTTGACTGATAAACTGGCCACCACGATCTGGGGTTATGGATGACGGCACCCCATAATATTGGATCCAGCCATGTAGAAATGCTTCGACGGTTGATTCCGCTGTAATGTCTTTCATCGGTGTAGCTGTGTACCAACGAGTGAATCGATCGATGACCGGAAGCAAGTATCGGTAACCGTTGCTGGGTGGAAGTGGACCAACAATATCGATATGAATATTGGAAAATCTACGAGACGGTAAGGTAAGTTGTTGAAGCTTTGCTTTATGATGTCTAATGATTTTTCCTTTTTGACATGTGGGGCATGTTTTAACCCAAAAGGCGATCTCTTTCTTCATGAGGTTCCATACAAATCGTTGTTGAATTAACGATCGAGTTGCGTTCACACCAGGATGTGATAAGTTATAAATCTTGTCGAAAACAAGTCTTTGAAAATCGAGAGGAATAATCGGTCTTACTTTTGGCATAGATGTATCGCAGATCAAGGCCACATCGCAGTTTTCAAGTGGAAATCCCTTCAGTTTCAGGTTGGACTTTTGTGGGTTGTTTAGCACTTCACGAATATACCGTCTTTTGTTTGAGCTTTCGCAATCGCAGCATAGTCAATTCCTTCCTGTCTACATATAACATTGTTAATTTCAATTCGTGACAGAGCATCTGCAGTAAAATTAGCTTCTCCTTTTATATGCTGGACATCATTCGTGAACTCCGCAATGAAACTCATTTGTCGTGCGCGCCTTGCAATTATTGGGTCAGATTTGGAGTAAAATGCAGCGACTAGTGGCTTGTGGTCAGTGAATAAGGTAAAGGTCTTACCTTCCACCAAGTGATAGAAGTGCTGCACGGATAAATAAGAAGCCAGAAGCTCCCTATCAAAAGTAGAGTACCTTTTTTGTGTGTCATCTAGTTTCCTGGAGAAGAAAGCAATTGGTTTCCAGGTTTCATCATGTTTTTGTTGCAAAACTCCACCTATGGCAACGTCACTTGCATCCACCTGAATACTTGTTGGCAAATTATTGTCAGGATACACTAGTAGTGCTGCATTTGCTAACAATTCTTTACTGTTTTCAAAACATTCTTTAGTTTCGTCAGACCAAGAAACAAGATCCTGGTTTCTGTTTTTGGGCTTCTTCAGCAAGTCGTATAACGGGGCTAAATATTTTGACAAATTTTCCACAAATCTGTGATAGTAGTTGATAAATCCAAGATATGAACGCAATTGCTTACATTTTTGAGGACGAGGATAATCTTTGACGACCTTTACACGCTCTTCTAAGGGAAGAATTCCGTCCGGTGTTACGATATGTCCAAGAAAGTTGAGACGTTGCAAACCGAATTTCGACTTTGATGGATTAATGGCTACTCCAAATCGGTCTAAGCGTTGGAAAAGTTCTTCGAGATGACGTTTGTGATCTTCTGCAGAAGAGGAAAATATTATTAAATCGTCTATGTAAGCCATTACATTGGTTAAGCCTTGCAAAACATGATCGATGAATCGTTGAAATGTAGCACCCGAGTTTTTAAGACCAAACGGCATGAACAAGTATTCGAAAAGGCCGAACGGGGTTGTAACTGCAGTCATCGGAATAGATTCCTCATCCAGCGGAATCTGGTGGTATGCCTTGACCAGGTCGATCTTTGAAAATATTGTTGAGCCTTGTAACCTGTGAAACAAGGTTTGAATTTTTGGGACCGGATATTTGTCTTCTACTGTCATTTTGTTTAACTGTCTGTAATCACCACACATCCTGTAAATAGACCCATTTTTGCTTGATTTAGGGACCATATGTAGAGGACTAGCAAAAGGTGAATCGGACCTTCGTATAATGCCGGCTTCCATCAGATCATCAATTTCCTTCTGAGCATGACGAAACTTCTCGGGAGTTAGAGGGCGTGGTCGAGCAGAACAAGGGTACCCACTAATCACTATTTTATGCTTAATTCTATGCTTCGGTGGGTCTTTGCGGTTTGGAGGTCTGGTTAAATCAGGGTACTTAGCCAAAATCTTCATAAAGTCGTTTTGTGGAACAAATGGTCGTGGAGCTTGAAGGTTGCATATCATCTTTTCCACCAGATATCCGAAACACTGTTGCTCTTGATCTCTCAAGCATTTTCGATCGAAGTCCAGCGATAAGGAAAAGTGAGCCAAAAAATCCACACCAATAATATTATGGGATACATCTGCAATCATAAAAAACCATTTATACGTTTTATTAGGACCGATCTCTACCGTCACGAAGCGGTAGCCGTAGGTTGCAATGGGAGATCCATTGGCAGCCGCCAGAGTACGATCAGTAAATTTATACTTCCGCTCAGTTTTACTCGGTTTCACCACTGAAATTTCAGCACCAGTGTCGATAAGAAATAGAGTTCCGGTACGTTGATCTCGAACATGAGGAAGTGGGCTTCTGTCTTGGTTCTCCACATCCGCCACTATTGACGTGGATTCCATCCGTTTCCCTGGTTAAATGCTCTTGGACGCCATTCGCATGGTGCTGTGCATCGGAATGCTCTATTGCCGAATCTCTGATGATAAAAACATAATTGATTAAGATTTTGCCTTCCTCGTGACTGAGGATGGTTGTGCTGGTTAAATCTAGGTGAGCGAAAATTGCTCGAGTCAGAATATCTATGATAAGGTGATTGGTATTCAGAGGTTGAAGGCTTATTAGAAGATGAATGTTGTTTCAAAATGATCTCCATTTTCTCCTCCAAGTTATTAAGACGAGCTATTAAGACGAGCTATTAAGCAGGCGCAACCTGCAGCAGGAAACACGGCCTCGCCACGTTTGTCCATGACCGGCTGAGCTGGTCCTTGGTTGACCAATCCCAAGCTCAATCGGAGATCGAGTGGCTCTGTGTAGATGTAGCAGGCTACAACATCGTCAATGTCTACAAGCCCCCACCTTCGCGGATAACATCAACAGCCATCCCAGTGTTCCCCCACCCCAGCCTCTATGCTGGCGATTTTAACTGCCACCACACTGACTGGGGATACAACTCCATCAACAACGACGGAGATAGTCTGGCCGCTTGGGCAACCAACAACAACCTCGCCCTCTTACACGATCCTAAGGGCGCACCGAGCTTCCACTCCGGTCGTTGGAACACTGGCACGAACCCAGACCTGGCTTTCGCAAGTGATGACCCCGATGATCGCCAGCCGGACAGACGTGTGTTAGAGAAGTTCCCAAGGTCTCAACACCGACCCTCGCTAATCACGGCCCCCTTGCTTGCCACACCTATTCCGAGCAAGCCTGTCAAGCGATGGAACTTCAGAAAGGCCGACTGGGAATACTACAGCTTCCTCACAAACGAAGCTACGCAGTACCTCCCATCCCCACACACCATCAAAGTGGATGAAGCCTACCAGGACTTCTGTGATGCAATCATATCTGCGGCAAAAGACTCCATCCCGCGAGGTCGACGGAAAAACTACATACCTTGCTGGGATGTGGAGTGCGACAGGCTTTACCGCGACTTCCTCCGTTCCCCCCAGGGTACCGCCACCACCAACTCAGCAACAGCCCTGCTGACAAGATTGGATTCAAAGAGGAAGAAGCGCTGGACAGAAGCCATAGACTCAATCGACTTCACGCACTCCAGCCGCACAGCTTGGAGTACACTCAACAACCTCACTGGCAGATCACGTGCCTCTCGTCGCCAATGCCCCATTTCAGCAAATGCCATCGCCTCACAACTTGTGAAAAATGGAGTGCACAGAACGAGAGACCGTGAATCAGACAAGTCCGTCCTCAAGGAAATGACGGACCTCTGGAAGGTCCCAACACCTGTCGAGGGCAACATCTCTGGTGAGTTTACCCCAGAAGAATTTGCCTCCGCCCTCCAGCACCTAAAGCCAGGCAAATCCCCGGGCCTTGACCACCTATGCCCGGAACTAATACTCCAAGCTGCCCCCTCTATGAGGTCCTGGTTAAAAGAATTCCTTTCCTGCTGCTTGCGTCACCTGCGCATCCCAAGAATCTGGAGAAGAGCCCTAGTGGTTGCAGTCCCAAAGCCGAAGAAGCCCCCAGGGGATCCGAAGAGCTACCGCCCCATCTCTCTGCTCTGTATCCCCTTCAAGATACTCGAAAGACTTATCTACGCCCGTGTCGAACCGATAATAGACCCTCAGCTCCCTCGGGAACAAGCCGGCTTTCGCCACGGAAGATCAACTGTAGACCAGGTCACCCTGATGACCCAAGACATCGAGGACAGCTTCTCGGCAAAAAAGAAGGCTGGCGCCGTGTTTGTCGATCTCACGGCTGCCTACGACACTGTATGGCACAGCGGCCTTACCTGCAAACTACTCCGTATCCTTCCTGACAGGCACATGGTCCATATGATTATGGAACTTGTGCAAAACCGCAGCTTTACCCTTTCCACCGGTAGCGGCCGACGAAGTAGACTACGTCGACTCAGGAACGGCGTCCCACAGGGCTCTGTCCTGGCTCCCCTCCTCTTTAACACTTACATCTATGACCTGCCTGACACCATCTCCAGGAAGTATGCTTATGCAGACGATCTGGCTCTCCTGCATCCAGCCGGAGATTGGCAGTCAATGGAGAGGAACCTAAGCCAGGACATGTCAACTATATCAACATATCTCCAGAAATGGAAGCTACAGCTCAGCAAGGCAAAGACAGTGTCGGCGGCCTTCCACCTAAACAACAAGGAAGCAAAACGTGAGATCAACATTACCACCGATGACGAACACCTCCCCTACTGCGCCGAACCCACCTACCTCGGCGTAACCCTGGACAGGTCACTCACGTACCGACGACACCTGGAGTCACTGCGCAAAAAACTATCTGCGCGCGTTGCACTTTTGAGGCGGCTGGCGGGTTCCGGCTGGGGAGCTGATGCGAAAACCCTTCGCACAGCTACCTTGGCCCTTGTCCATTCTACCGCTGAGTACTGCGCACCAGTGTGGTGCCGCAGCTCTCACACCCGCCACATTGACACCGCCATCAATGACGCACTACGCACTGTGACTGGATGCCTGCGTCCCACTCCAACGGACTGCCTTCCCATCCTTGCAGGCATCCAACCTGCTGAGCTTCGCCGTAAAGGAGCCATGATTTCCCTTGCTCGTCGCGCACTGGACCCCGACCACCTCCTCCACAGTACATTCCAGCGCCTACCTGGAGGACAGCAGCGACTGAAATCAAGACGCCCATTTGTGCCCGCCGCACGACAGCTTCTGAACAACGTTGAAGATCTTGGAATAAGTGCGGCACACTGGACGAACTACACATGGAACATGGAGTGGCAAAACAACACCTCCCGACTCCGTGATTTCCTACCCGACGTCGATCCCCACCCTCCAGGAATGTCCCTCGCAAGACTTGCGTGGGTCCGGCTTAACCGCCTACGAACCGGCGTCGGTCGCTTTCGTTCAGACATGTGCAAATGGGGCCTGGCTCCCTCACCGGGATGCGAGTGTGGCGCCACAGACCAGACAGTAGATCATGTCGTCCATGACTGCCCAATCCATCAACCACCACATGGAGCGCTTGGACTGAAGGCCCTGGATGTCGAAACTGTCGAGTGGCTGATGACATCATGCCCAAACATATAGTCCAGAAGAACAGCTCATACGACGACGTCGACGAAGACGAGCTTGAAGGGTTCTTCGTTCATTTTTAGCTATAGATTTGCTCAAAGACGTATTTCCTGTAGAAGCGGAGGAAATATTATGAATTCCGGGTGGTGGAGAGATTACAACCATTTTATCCGCGGCTTCCGCTATCTGTTCCACGGAAGATTCAGTCATGGTGCACAACGAGAGGTGAATGCTTTCTGGCATGCGTAGTATGAACATTTCTTTTAGCATGCTAGGGGAGATATCTTTTCGTGCTAGAGTTGCCTTTAAGTGTATTAATAAGTCTGAAGGCCGTCTGTCACCCAAGTGTGTTGGATTGAATAATTCCGCCACCCTGCTACTCATTAAGGGTTCAAACCTGTTTAACAAACAAGATTTAATGGAATCGTAGGTAGGCTCGATCTTCAAACAGTAAATCCTGGATAACTAATAAAGGTTCCTCAGTTAGACGTGTTACTAATATATCTGTGCGGATATTTTCGTTTGTAATGTTCCAGAATTTCAGCCTGAGTTCCAATGCGGCAAACCAGATGGAAGGACGTTGTTTATTAAAATCTATGAAGATCTTTCTTCCTGGTTGGTAATTCAAGGAGGGAGTTTGTTGTTGAGATGCTACAGGTTGAAATAGGTCAAATGTAAATGGATCAGTAGCGGGATTGTTTGATTTGAAGGGAATCTTTTGACTCAAAGGGGGATGCGAAGAATTGTAATATGGTACGAGTGGTAGGTTACCTGGTGTTGTTGATTTTGATGAGTTGAAGTTACCGGACTGGTTGCGGTAGTTGGAAGGGTCGATGGACATCTAATTCTCCTGCTTGAAGTTCTTGAACCTACTAGGCACGTGCGGCGTAGTCCTTGCTGCTTGAAATGTTAAGTGCATATCATCGGCCAGCTCCTTGTCCATCTCGCTTCCCATTGTGGGGCTACCTGAAAGAATACTCGTGGGGTCGGTTATGTTGAGAGGCTTACTGCCAGGTAACTTTAAAAGTTTTGCTCGTGACCTAGTGACCATCTGATGTGACGCCGCCAGGGTTGCTGTTCCTTCCTTCCTGCCAGTATATCGTAATCGATCGCAATCCTGTTATGAACTGAACTGTCGGGGTCACCAATGTGCGCGAACGGCTTGTTCTTCTCTATTTTCTTTGTTCTAACTTTCTACGCTATGAAAATGAATAGAAACTATCGTGCAACTTCTATTTTATTTCATCCTTTTTTCAAACTTCAGTGACCAACAAAAAAAACGACCAACCTTTTCTCAACCAAACTAAAAACTAATAATAATAATGTTATGGTTTTATTTATTGTTGCTCTACAACAGCTAAGGTCTTTTAGCGACAGGGCTCATTTTTAATTTGTATCAGGTTTACGATGTTATCACATTATTACCCGACTCATTCTCACTGCGCTATGCAGGATAGAACACAATCGGTACCGTTTTTAAAGTCTTCGGTTTGACCCGACCTGGAATCGATCTCAGATCTACCAGCACCAGAGCCGAAGGCGAAACCACTCGGCCACTGAGCTGGTAAAAAAACTAAAAACTAATGAATTTTTCTCAACGTAGTCAAAAAATGAAACGTGTAACTTACAAAAAATGTGAGATCATCTGAAGGCAAGCGCGAGACTAATTTAGTTTCTCGCGCGGGCTTGCGATGATCGAAGCCAAACGTCACAGCATAGTATCGAAGTTTGACTGTATGCAGTCTTCTAATGCAGCTCTACTGTTAATTTGTTGCAATATCTAAACTTTCTAAAGCCAAAAATATGAGAAAATTTTGGGGGTACACGAGCGAATCTATAAATTGACCAAAGGGTACCGATGAACAGAAAAATTGGGAACCCCTGAATTAGATAGGATCGCCAGTTCATTTCTCTCGGCCGACTTTACTTCAGCAACTACGCCCAACCCAATTTATTATAATCAATTCGATGACACCGATAATTCGAACAAACCGCTACGCAATTCCTTGCCCAATGCGATTCCAGCCTTTTAAGACCTAAGTGAGACTACCCGTGTCGGCACCGAGAATCGAACCCAGGCCGGTGAAGTGAGCTGCCACTCCACTAATCGCGACGCTACTCCTTAGCCCAGTGTTTCTCAACCTTTTGTGGTTCACGACCCCTTTTAGGTGTTTAATACAGCCTGCGACCCCCTGCCTGCTCTCTTTTCTATAGATAAGCTATAAAATAAGCTGAATGTCACAACTTTTAATGTTTGGCGTTTCAAATTGGCCTCATGGCGTTGAAAATTTTTTAAATGCTTGCTGATGTGATTGGAATGCTTTGCTTCTAAAAGCCGTTTTAACTTTGATGGCTTCATAAATTCAGCACTGAGAACTACCGGTACATTGCACAAAACACATTGTGGCTTCTCAATGCTGTTGCTAACTATGAAAGTAATGCCAAACATTGAATACTCTTCAAAATTCAGATAATATGAAACCAAAGAGCTTTCATAAATAATTGATTAAACTACCATTCAACGTTTTATATGCAGAGAAAGCTTTTTCTCGAACCGTAGACAATTTCATGATCAAATCACCGCTTCAATGCGTGATGGAAATCTACAGATAAATCTGCATCAGGCATTGCAGAGTGCAAAAAACAGTGTTGCAGAACGCGTTTTCGAATATTAAATTCTCATCAGTGCAACTACGTTTATGAACGCAATAACCACGGTTAAATTTAAACTCAATACAATACATTACAAACATTATAAGGACATATTCTCAGTGTTCAATTGAATATTAATAAATCCAGAGACATCAGAAAATCACTTCCCGCATGCAATTCCAGACCAACATTACTCGCTTAAATGTTTTTTTTGTTGTTAAAACAAACTTAATGTTCAAAGCAAAAAAGCCATCACAGTGAACATCTACCGAAGTACACTAATTTACAGTACTTAGATAAGCAATGAAAATTAATAGACGGTATTGTTATTAATATCAATTCAATATGATTTCAGTGATTAAAATACAATGTAATGCAGTAGCGTATCCAATTAATTAGCGATGACGTTTTAAAGTACACGTTAATTCGAAAAGAAATATAAATTTATAAAAAGTCTCAGTCATTTTAGAAGATTTCACCACCGGTTACAGAACCATCAATGATTGTTGCCTTGACAGAGTCAACTCTGATTGATAATATACGCCTTGGAGAGTAGCTAGTTGAGAAAATTCAGATAATATGAAACCAAGGAACTTTCAGAAATAACTGATTTGAATGGTAAAACGTTAAATGGTAGTTTAATCATTGCACTGACTGCACAAGAATCGAACCCAGGCCTGTGGATTAAGGTGCCACTCCACTAACCGCTACACCATTCCTTGCCCAATGCGATTGCAGCTTTTTAAGAGTTTAAGTGATACTACACGTGACAGCGCCGAGAATCGAACCCAGGCCTGTGGTTTGAGGTGCCACTCCACTAACCGCTACGCCACTCCTTGCCCAATGCGATTGCAGCCATTTAAGAGTTATGTGAGACTACCCGTGACACCGCCGAGATTCGAACCCAGGCCTGTGGATTGAGGTGCCACTCCACTAACCTCTACGCCACTCCTTGCCCAATGCGATTGCAGCCATTGAAGAGTTATGTGATACTACTCGTGACAGCGCCAAGAATCGAAGCCAGACCTGTGGATTGAGGTGCCACTCTACTAACCTCTACACCACTCCTTGCCCAATGCGATTGCAACCATTTAAGAGTTATGTGATGCTAGTCATGACAGCGCCGAGTATCGAACCCAGGCCTGTGGATTGAGGTGCCACTCTACTAACCGCTACGCCATTCCTTGCCCATTGCGACTGCAGCCTTTTAGGATTTATGTGATTCTACTGGTGACAACGCCGAGAATCGAACCCAGGCCTGTGGATTGAGGTACCACTCTACTAACCTCTACACCAGTGGTCTTCAACCTTTTTTACAAAATCGCCCCTTTGTTGAAAGTGCGGGTCCAAATCGCCCCCTCAAACGAGGCCTCGAAATTAACGGCGGCCGTGGCCGCCGAAGGGTTCAGAAGCGGCCACCGAAAGTAAGCTCTGCTCGGCCGCAGATAACTCGAGAAGGATACAAGTAACTATCGAGGCCTTTGTATGCGTATTGCGAAAGCAAAACTCGTTTTCTTTTTATTACCATCGGAGATTCGGCTCATTAACGCGAAGCGCTGAAGCAGAAAACTTACGTCAATCATAGACGTTTTTGTTGCTGGCCGCCGGAATCGCTTGCCGTTTGGCCATACTGGTTGCCGGGTGGAAAAGTTAAGTTCGAGGACTGCAAAACGATTGCCGTTGTACAAAAGTTCATGTCGCTAAAAATTTACATACAAAACTTCAAATATCCCAACAATATAAATAAGCAAAAGCAAGCACATTTTATTGAAATACAACAGCTCGTGGAAGCTAATTAATGCGACCCTTGCGCCTGGTGCTTATTTGCAAGACTAGTAATAGCTGGGTGCAAGCCAGTCAGCTTAAGTCGAATTGCATTTCCTCCAGTCTTGTTTATGTCAAGTTGGTTTCGGTATTTATTTCTCATGTGCAATACTTCACTAAAACCTTGTTCAACAATGTATGTCGAAGGAAAAGCCAATAAATACAACTTCACTTTTGCCCATAGTTCCGGAAATCGATCATTGCACTTGATCCAGAAATCTGCCCATCCATGTGCGAAAAAAGTTGCTCGAGCTTTTTCGTTACAGTAAAATCGCCCCCCAATTTCAAAAATTGTACAAATCGCCCCCGCAATGGCCAAAATCGCCCCCTGGGGGGCGATATCGCCCCCGTTGAAGAACACTGCTCTACACCACTCTTTGCCCAATGCGATTGCAGCGATTTAAGAGTTATGTGATACTACTCGTGACAGCGCCGAGAATCGAACCCAGGCCTGTGGATTGAGGTGCCGCTCCACTAACCGCTACGCCACTCCTTGCCCAATGCGATTGCAGGCATTTAAGAGTTATGAGATACTACTCGTGACAGCGCCGAGAATCGAACCCAGGCGTTTGGATTGAGGTGCCACACTACTAACTTCTACGCCACTCCTTGCCCAATGCGATTGCAGCCTTTTAAGAGTTAAGTGAGACTACCCGTGACAGCACCGGGAATTCGAACCTAGGCCTGTGGAGTGAGGTTCCTCTCCACTAACCGCTACGCTACTCCTTGCCCAATGCGATTGCAGCCTTTTAAGACTTAAGTGAGACTACCTCTACCCTGGGTAGATGTGAGCGGTGCTTTTCAACAACCAGCTTAAGCTGGAAATCGAATCAGGATTGCATGATTGGAAAGCGAGCGCCTTATCCGCTGCGCCATCTCACCGCTAAGCTTAAAAACTGTAATCTAATTAATCTCAATATCAGACAAAAAAATTAACGTTAAAGTTACAAAACTTATCATTAGGCCTATATGAAACAAATCACATGAGGTGATGCGTTGAGTAGTCATGTACGGTATGGGAACTTGTGTAAGTTTTGTATTGTGTATATTGCATATTTCAAACATGTACCTATGTTCCTGTTACTGACAAATAAAACATTGATTGATTGAAATAAGCAAAAAAAAAAACACGCAAAATTACATCATAAAACCGATAAACCAGGGATCTTAGACCTTAGATATCCCTGTGCAAAACGCAGAGAAAACAGACAACAGCCAAACTGCTCCTTGATAACCAGCACCATTTCATTATGCGGAAATTCTTATTCTCAAATTGAAACATTTTTGAGGGGTTAATTCTGGCAGTTTCTCAATTGTTTATTTTGTATTATAAGCTTAGTACTAACTAATTCACCAACTAACCAATTCATCTATTTTAAACTGCTGCATCGCATGCACGTTTTAAACTTCTGTGGTTATTGGTTTTGCTACCTTTTCTTTTTGTTGGTTTTGGTCTCGTTCACTATTTGTAAGCCTGTGGATTGAGGTGCCATTCTACTAACCGCTACACCACTCCTTGCCCAATGCGATTGCAGTCATTTAATAGTTATGTGATACTACTCGTGACAGCGCCGAGAGTCGAACCCAGGCCTGTGGATTGAGGTGCCACTCTATTAACCTCTACGCCCTTCCTTGCCCAATGCGATTGCAGCCTTTTAAGAGTTAAGTGAGACTACCCGTGACAGCACCGGGAATTCGAACCTAGGCCTGTGGAGTGAGGTTCCTCTCCACTAACCGCTACGCTACTCCTTGCCCAATGCGATTGCAGCCTTTTAAGCCTTTTCTTTTTGTTAGTTTTGGTCCCGTTCACTATTTGTAACTTTATCATTGCTGTTTTTATCTTAAACAAATAAAAAAAAAAAAAATTGAATTGCAACTGAATCCCTGGTTTTCGAATAAATAGCATTTCTCATTACTTCCATTTGGTGGCGAACTTTTCCCGCGTTCATCGTTACCAACTTACCAAAAGTGATCAAGGGTTTCTAAATTGTTTGTTTTTGTTTGTTTATCTTTATCCTGCATTGCGGGAAAGCGGACTTGAGCGCTATATATCGGTGTACGCCTTCCGACATGCACCTGACCCACGCTGCAGCCGACGGCAATGTCTGTTTCCGGTTGCTACTTTACTTATGACTTAAATTTGGTACTACTCATTACTCGAAATCGATTACTAGGTAGAGGCAATTATCGTAAAGTTTCTTGCCCAGAGAAACAACAGCAAGTGCGGGCAGTGCCGGTGTTAGGGTATTTCGGGCCCTGTGCGGAATATGCTTTGCAGGCCTCAATGACAATGATCCAATTCAGTAGCGTAGTTAGGTATTGGCAGTGGCTATTTGACCGGCTCCGGTCTTTGAATCTGAAACACTATTTGACCGGTCATGACGTCATTACATAAGTACTTTTTTCTTTTTCTCTTTCAAAGCAAAAGACATGAAGCGCCGATATAAAGTTCTAAATTCAACACGTTTTCTTCAACTCAGTCCGTGTCGCATACGTTGCGTCTCGGGTTGCCATTCTAGAGGGGATGAGTTCGATGCTATCCGGAAGCATTGACTTTTTTTTCATTTTTTTTTATCTAAACTTTGAACCGAAGCGCATTTTTGTGGTCAAATTTTAATTTGAGTAGCCTACAGCCCATTTTTTTATGTCTTTTCAAATGTGAGTAATAAAGTTAGAGTTTTTTTAATTTGCTGGAATTTGAGAATTTCTCTGGGTAATTTTCCGATTGTCATAAGTGACCGTGTTTGCTGAACGGTGAACGACCCTACATTTTTGCTCTCAAGTTAGTTATATTTTTAAAAGAAGTATTGTATAGGCTATAACTAACTTGAGAGCAAAAATGTAATTTTCTTTTAAAAAAAATGGACGATTGGAAAATTGGACCACTTATCACGATCGGAAAATTACCCAGAGAAATTCTCAAATTCCAGCAAATTAAAAAAACTCTAACTTTATTTCTCACATTTGAAAAGACATAAAAAAATGGGCTGTAGGCTACTCAAATTAAAAATTGATCACAAAAATGCGCTTCGGTTCAAAGTTTAAATAAAAAAAAAGTCAATGATTCCGGATAGTATCGAACTCATCCCTTCTAGAGTGGCAACCGGAGACGCAACGTATGCGCCACGGACTGAGTTAAAGAGAACGAGTTGAATTTAGAACTTTATATCGGCGCTTCACGTCTTTTGCTTTGAAAGAGAAAAAGGTACTTATGTAATGACGTCATGACCGGTCAAATAGTGTTTCAGATTCAAAGACCGGAGCCGGTCAAATAGCCACTGCCTTAGGTATTTTGAAAGGGGAGGGAGGTGGTTTGACGGTTGGCGGGCGAAGACTTTGGCGACGTTTTTGCCGAAGGCGATACCCAGTGGCCGGGGCCTGGGGGGCCTCCACCAGAAATTTTTGAAAAATTACTTTGAATTTGGGGCATTCTGAGAGCATGTTCAACAAAAATTAGGGTGTGAATATTACTGTAAAATGGTGCTGTCCGGTGACATAGCAAAAGGATAAAATCATGCTTTCTTTGGCTTTTTTCGGAAATACAGCTATGTCTCTATGTTGAGTCTGGATGCAACCTATTTTGTACCCTGAAATCGGAGTAACAAAATCAAATTTCGTCCCCTGAAAAGATCGAGAGAAATTTCGAAATGTTTGCGGCAACTCTGATCAGCGACTTCGGCTATGTTGTTTTTTTTCTCGATCTTTTCAGGGTACAAAATGTTCAAGGGACGAAGTAGGTTGCACCCGTTGAGTCTCGATGTTTTCTTGTTGCTAATTCCTTTTTTGAATTCACTTGTTAAATTTTTCCATTGGAAATGACAAAATTACTGCATTTTTTGAGTAAATTGCGGGCCCCCTAATTTGCGGGCCCTGTGCGATTGCACGGTTTGCACACCCCAAAGACCGGCACTGGTGCGGGTGGCTGGAGTCGAACATGCAGGCTCTCGACTGCGAGCCCAACGCGCTAACCACTCGGCCACGGCTGAGACTGAGAGAAATTATCTTTTTGTTATCTTTCTGTAGCTCCTTTAAAAATGGGCAGGAAAAGATAATCTAGTTTAGGCTAGTTATCACTGGTTGCTGTAAAAATGAGAAAAAAGTTTTTTAATTTTGTGTGAGCGTTTAGCATGCAGAAAATGTTGTGTGTATGACAAACTGCCTAGATCTAATGTCCAGAAATAGAAAAACTTACTGTAGCTTAGTTAGTTGATGGTTGGATTCTTTATCTTTGACACTTAAATCTTGAAAGTTACACATACCATAGTTGTAGAGCAGTGGTTCCCAACCTGGGGTTCGTGGACCCCTTGGGGGTCCGTGAGAAAGCATTTGGGGGTCCGTGATTACCTTGATGAATTTTAAAAAAAAAACGAAAAGCGATCTTTTTACTTTCATTTCTCTCTTTAATACAAATGCATCAAGCTCAAGCCCACGAGAATAAACTGTACCGGTAGGCCTATGCATTAAAATATATCTATGCTGCTGCCTACAGTGTGTAGTGTACATTGACCTTAAACTACATCTATTACAACGTATGTCGATTTGAAAAGCAAAAGGAAGTCCCCTCTCAAAATTGTTTTAGAATAAAAGTTTTCTATACGGCATGGCCTACGGTACTTAGCCGATATTTTCGGTCATATTAACAATGTTAATTGTGGCGTTCAAGGACCATGTGTGACAATACGGTACCGGTAATTGATGCAGCTGAAAAACTGAAAGCATTTTTAGCCAAGTTGCCGGTTTGGAAACGCAGATTGAAAGCAGGTAATTACGCTAACTTTCCATTGTTAGAAGATCTTATCTTGATGGATGAAACTCGAAGAGAATGTACTCTTTTGATCTCTATGAGAGAAGAATTTTGCGCACACTTGGAAACCCTGCAAATCTCATTTCAACGTTATTTTAATTTAGAACACCTGCCGCACGAAGTTGAAACATGGATTCGAAATCCTTTTCTTTTTGACTTGAACAACATTACCGATGACGATCTCAGTAAAAATGACCTAATTGATTTGAGATCAAAAGAGTTATTACGCAATGAATTTCATTCAAAAACTGTGGAAGAATTTTGGTGCTCACAACTGCAAACCTACCCATTTTTGGAAAAGCAAGCGATTATAATATTGTTTTGTTACCATTCATAACCACTTAACCTTTGCGAGGCAGGATTCTCAGCTCTTGTTACAATAAAAACTAAACATCGAAATCGCCTGGACGTTGAAGATGACATGTGTTTTGTATTGTCAAAAACTCAAGCACAGTTCAGTCATTTAGTTCAGGAAAGGCAACAACAGCCCTCTCATTAAATTTGCTTACGTTGAAAAGTTTCGGCATGGCACTTTGGGTCACCTTAATATTCAAATACTGCTGACATTTCTTGAACAATTTATTCATTTTCTTATTTGAGCAACTGTTTAACTTGATATTTGCCGCAGGAGTCATAGCAGCAATGCAATATGACACAGTACAGTAGTTTAGTAGCATAATTATTACAATAGTCAATAGTATGTTAATTGTGTTTCAGGCAAAATTTAGGTAGCGGTCCGTGACAACAAAAAGGTTGGAAACCACTGTTGTAGAGGCTTTAAACTAAGAATGTGCCGATTATTTTTGGAGAATTGGCATCGGAAAAAATTGCCGATTCTTTGCGGTTCTTTATCAAAGTTTCCTAATCTAAAGTAGCGCGAGCGCGCGGAAATACCGATCAAAGAACGGCTTCTTTGAACAACCGCACCAGCGTCAACTAGCATTTGGAGAGCGGTAGTCTAAATTATGACGATTGTCCGCCATTTTGTAAACTCTTGTTTAGTAGGCACGAGATCAAAATAATTTCTTTAGAACTTTAAAATGACAAAAAACGTTCAAAGAGAAAATCAGACCTGATAAAATATAAAAGTTGAATGATTACACAACGGTTAGAAGTTAAAGGAGAAATGGATTATTACGTAATAGTTATTAGCTTGCAGTATGCGAGGCGCTAAAAGCAACAAGAGAAAAAGCGAGGCAGTATAAACTGCAAAGAAAATGAGAGCAGCTGTCTGAAAGATTCAAAACGCTTTTAGAAAAAACAAAGGGCAATCATATTCAACTTGGCCAGTGGCGCATACGATAGTTCTTGGGCTGGTGTTCCAGCGCCACTAACCGAGTTGAATATGATTGTCGAATTTAGAACTTATACAGGGACTTTTTTCTTCTTATCTCGTCTTTTGCTTTGAAAGAGAAAAAGAAAAAAGTGCATGTATAGTGACGTCATGACCGGTCAAATAGTGTTTCAGATTCAAAGATCGGAGCCGGTCAAATAGCTACTGCCTTTGTATATTCTTGTACTGGTACCATAAGTGCTTTTTGTACGTTTTCACTTATTTGATCAGCCCATTCAAGTTTTTTTTTCAAAATCTCATCGCTAGCCTTTTTTTCATCAGTGTTTTTAAGATCCCAATCTTTCTTTATGTGGGCAGGATAGCATGTGATAAAAGTCGGACCGCAGTCCGAATCTGGACCTTCTGGAAGAATAACCTCATTGCCACGTTTCAGGGCTTCTTTAAACATATTTCTACTGAAGCAATTTTTGCTGTGATTATCCTAGTTGCTGGGGGGCTTTGACTCCCAGACTCCCCAACACTTTCTCAGAAATCCAATTCGAGTTACATTTTACCTAAAAAGTGGGTTGATACAGATAGTTTAACTTTCATGGTTGGGTGTGAAATAACTTATTCACCGGACGACTAAAAATATTCAACTTGTCAAACTGGACCTTTGTTAAGATTAGTTGAGTAACCTTGGCAGGGATGAATTATTCCAAAATAGACAGATAAAACCAAGCAACCACGTGGCATTTAACATCATACAATTAGAGTGAACATAAAACTATAAACTACGAACGTTTTCGGCCATACTCAAGTTAGCCCTTCTCAAGTAACGAAAATAACTGATTTTACAATAACATCTACATTGAAAATAACTGATCTACACAATGAATTGAAAAACGAAATGCACAAGAATGAAACTGCAAAGCAGAGGAGAACTGCAAAGATCGACAGCAGTGGCCGAGTGATTAGCGAGTTGGGCTCGCAGTCGAGAGCCTGCATGTTCGACTCCAGCCACCCGCACTTGCTGTTGTTTCTCTGGGCAAGAAACTTTACAATAATTGCCTCTACCCAGTGATCGATTTCGAGTAATGGGTAGTACCAAATTTAAGTCAGAAATGGATTAGACAACCGGAGACAGACATTGTCGTCGGCTCCAGCGTGGGTCAGGTGTACGTTGGAAGGCGTACGCCGTACACCGATGCATAGCGCTCAATTCCGCTTTCCTGCAATGCAGGATAACGATATGACAAACAAACAAAGTAGAAAGGCACATCACATGGCGGTTAATTACGTCGTAATGTGAGCAACAGTACTTGCACTGATAATGAAGACAGTTTAATTTTTCAAGCGTTTGCTTTCATGTGAGTATGATTTCTTCTTTTTTTCGCTCTATCCTTTTTGCTCAAGTTGACTAAATGTTTCGACCATTATGCTCCGAAACAACAGATCAGTTAATGAAGTTTCTTTTTCAAACAACAAACAAAAGCCCATGCGAATCATACAGCTGAAGCTATCTAATGCAGCATTAAAGCATAAAATATTAAAAAATAGCATTGAAGCATTGAATTTTTTTCCTTAGTGGGATTTTTGGAAAGTTTTTTGCTTGACTAACCGTTCAATATTAGGTCGAACAGACGATGTGGCAACTCTCAACTGCATACTAAGATGTTCATCTGTCAGCCTTGATCTGTAATGACTTTTTGTAAAGTGTAAAGGTGTACCAGTGAAGGCATAAAACAGCTTTGAGATGTCTTTTGTATTTAATGCATGAGCGGTTGTCAAGTTGTTTTGCGGGCAGCACAAAATTGCGGGCAGCACAGGCCGCAGTTTTGCGGGCAGCACAGGCCGCAGGTTCGTCACCTCTGATTTACAGTAATGGCTCCGGCTTTGCTCAAGAGCTTTAACTTTTTTTTAAATTGCCCTACCTTTGACTGTGGCTCAATTGTATATCTTTTGTAGCATTTGCCACAGTAGTTTGCAATTTGCATTGTAGCATTATAAAGTTTTGTTTAAAATCAAAAGCTTTCAAGTTTCATCAGGACTACTACTTCATTTAAAGGTAATAAAAGCAAGTTACTACTTTTGCTAATTAGGCTACCCAACACTGGAGCTCTGGGATAGATAAAAAACTTGTTGCTACAGCTTCACAATAATACTAAAAATGATTCCAACTCCAGAGAAAACGTTTGACTCCACAGCCCCAACTTTCCTGCCTTAGATACTAATTTACTCCACCGCATTATATATTGAAAGGTGATTCAATGAGGTAAAAGATCATAGGCTACTTCTTCTGTTTTGTATTTTCAGTCATGTGCAGATTGCGCTAAACGCTTTTTAAGGAATACGGTTCTCCACAAATACAGCTTCATCAAAAGGGACCCTTTGCCAACTTTCTGAACTAATGTGCTGTTTTTTATGCAGTCTTGTATGTTTTAGTTTATCGTTTATTTAATCATTTAATATATAACAATACTTGAGTGGAAAACCATGGAAGATGAAAAATTTGCTAAGGAGTATGAAGAAATTCAAGCTCTACTGGACTATAGTGAGAAGCAAGGACCAACAATAGATGCTCAGGTTAATCAGAGCGTTTTCACGTTTTGTATGTGTTAAAACGATTTTCTCTATTAAGAATTCAATAGTTCAAAATAAATTTTGTTTATGATTTTGAAATATTAAAGTCTCCATTTCATGCACATCTTTTAAAAGAAATACAGAAAGAGATTGGTATTGAGTAGATTGAGGCTTGTGAAGAAGCTCAAGAATGCAAAAAAGTAGTGCAAGGTGCATATACAAACTTATGTAAGCAATAAGCATAAGTAAAGTTGATGCTAAGTCGTAATTTAGTAAAAGTAATATTTTTTGTTGGATGCATTGGTCATGCTTTGTGATAATATTGACTTGAGTATATACTTGTATTTATATCAAATGCTTATACAGTATATTATATCTATTTTGTTTTATTTATATCAAATTTATCAGAAGGTCATTTGTTTTTGTAGTTTTCATAGCATTTATTGTTGTATTTATATTATTATATTTTCTACAGAGTCAATCACTTGGTAGCAAAGTTGAAGCTTGCATTGGCATCCTCACCAAGAAATATGATGCTTTACAAGCAATGGAAAAGGAACACATTGCCGAAGTGGATTCAACGTGGAGTGAAGAGTTAGAAGCAAAGAAACAGAAAGAAAATCTTGACCTTGAAGTTAAAACATTGCAAAAGAAAAAGGAAGAACTATTTGCAGAGCTTGATTCCTCTGAAAAGCAAAGGAAAGAACTGGCCGAACAAATAACTGAACTTCAATCCGCCCAACTACAAGATATTCAACAAGTTGTTGTTGGAGACCGGCGAGATAAATCTACATATGAACTACTTAAAAATGTAACACGAATTGTATGGGATCTTCCTTTTACAGAAAGCACTTTGCAAGGTGCGATTGCCTCATCTTCAGAAATAAAGCCATTTTCATTTTGCACAAAAACGCTTTCAGAAGCTGAAATTACAAGAGAGTTGTGGGGCATAATGAAAGAAGGTGAAACGTTTAAACAGTGAAACAGTATATTTTGTACAATTGCCTGCCCTGATCTTTAAGTGTTGTGCGAGTCATGTCTCCGCTCGGGAAACCAAGTGCTTTTCTTGTCACAATGGGAGCTCACATTTATTGCACTGACAATGTCAGTGACATTTTTTTGCTTTCTCGAAAATTTTCTGTTTTTTAGCTTGATTGGTGCGCTACTGCCAGCTTCATCATTGTAAATAATCTTGTGAATTTGTTTTATTATTTTTGCGTTGTTTTTACTGGCGTCAGAGATAGGCTACTTTTTTTAGAGTTGGACTAGAAAGAAAGTAAACATTCGTGTTATAAACTGAAGCAATCGGTTCAAACGGGCACAATTATTTCAACTTGAACGTTCTATTTTTTACGTTTGGGTAGTAGCGCTAGGCTAAGGCTTTTTTTCCCGAGTAGCATTATATTTTCAGTTTAGCCACTGAAGTACTCACAAAAATATATTTTGCATTGCGTAAGTTTTTTTTTTAGTTGTAGGCCTATTACAGTTTACTGAATAATTCATTCAGTTCTTGAAAACATACTTTAAGATTAGTTCACCATTTCAATTGGTCGCCTATTTGCTGTCCATTGCTGAATGGAATTTATAAGCGGCCACGATCCCAAAATATATAAGCTACTTCCATTTGGTTTGGTTTTTGAATCTTTATCCTCGGACTGACGAAGCCTTGATTGGTTATTCCTGGTAGTTTCGCATACTTGTATTGTAGAGGCTCTTGACACAGTGCCGGTTACCGGATTGGCAGAGTGAAGTTTTCAATTTTGTTAAGTGTTGTCGCAGAATTATTCCATTCACTAGGTACCGCTGAAATGTCTGCTAAAGACCAGTCCTGAAATGCGTTGCTCAAACGCACACCCCTAGAGCCAAACTAGCGCCGCTTGACCTTGAATCGGGTGCGTAACCACTGAGTAACCCAAAAAAAAGCATGATGCGAGAAATTAATGAGTTAGGTTTCTGATTGCTGAAGTGTTGTTGCCTGGGAATTATCATTAGATCCTGCTGAATAGAGAGCAGTCCAGAAATGCGTTGCTCAAACGCACGCCCGAAAGCCGAACCAGCGCCGCATGACTTTGAATAGGGAGCTTAGCCACTCAGCTATTAGCTGAGTGGCTTTTTTTTGGCAATATTACGAGTGGCAATATTGCAATATCTGCGAGTAGGCTGAGTGGCAATATTACGTAACGCTTTTTTTCCAAATTTTTAACCCCCCCTCCCCCATGTAACGCCAACGTAACGCTTTTTTCAATCCCCCCCTCCCCCATGTAACGAATTCAGCACAAAAAACTACCATTCCGTACTCGAAAGCGTTACGTAACGTTTTGCTTGAACCCCCTCCCCCTCGAAGGCGTTACGTAATATTTGAACGTTCCCTAACGGGGAAATTTAGTAAAAAAACATGTTCCATTTTCTTGTTCTACTTTAGGCTACTGGATTAGCGCTCTCTGAGAGTGAGATCAAAAGTACATAAAAGATAATTTTCTATCGTCCGGGTAGTAGTGCAGGCCCTTAGGGGAATCTTTAGGCTAAACGTGTTACACGTTGTTTTTTTGCAGTTGATCAACCCAACTTTGATTTTAGTGGGTGCCGCAACTTTTCGGGTCACGTGATCACCCCAAATCGGGGATTTCCCCAGAAATCACGTTTCAGCTCTTTTTACGTCATTTTTGTGCAATTACATATTTGATTTTTGTATATTTTAACTTAAAAAGCACATACAAATAAGTGAGACAAAATAATTTGATGGATGACGTCATTGTGACGTCATCACATATATTTTTTTGCTTTTTTAATCTATTTTGGTCGTTTGCTGTTGGTTTTAGTTGGAGTACCGGTTACTAAAACCATTTTACAATTCCTAAAAGTAGTTTCGTCATGATTGCATCTTTTATGACGTCATCATTACATTACAAAAACCAGACAACTTCAAATTCAGGAACCAAAGGTAAGTTTATTCCGAAAAAAGCGATCAAATACTCTCATTATAAGTTTTGCAAATGCTTAAAATTTTACAATTGCAAGCAATAACAATAATTCCAGTACAGTATGACGCAATAACGACGTCATCAAGGGAATAACCAGAAGAGCAGCTACCAGGAATGAATTTCCCTTTTGGTCATGCCACTTTAAAATTTAAAATAATATGTAGGCCTAATTATGATCTACAAATCAAATTAATACACGACCCCAGATGATGCAATGTCAGAGTCTTAATAACACTGTTAATTTAAGATGAAAAAACTAGCGGTTTTCGATGTTAAATTCCTACCATACGTAATTTAATGTTAAAAGAATTCGTGTACGACAAGTTTTTTCAAGTTACAAGATAGAGTTTAGAAAGCCAAAAGCATTTCTTGAATGATCAGTGTGGATTGGAGATGAAACGTCAATGTGAATTGAAGATGAAACATCAGAGAGGATTGGATATTTTGTGGTCGAATTGCATGTTTCGTACTCGCATGAACAAAGACTTGTGCATTTTATGGGTTTTTTCTTACAGGAACATCGAGAGCCACAAGTAGACTGAGAAAACGGAACAAGCTGATTTGCATCATTATGTTTCCAACCCCAAGCTAAAGGAGAAGGTAGTTGCTGAACATTTACGAGGCTTGATTTTCGTATTTCAGCTTGATGTATCGCTCTGCGTGTATGTTGCATCAAAGCAGCTGACGTTGGTGGCAGCTTTTCAATAGTGCAACCATTGGTAAACATCATATAACGGCATTCGTCTACATCCGTGATAGTAGGACCATTGCCATAAAGAGCTATGACATACTTTTGTATGTCATTTATAGAACTAGGTGAGCTTGAGAAATTTAGAGAGTTAAATAAGCCACACATTGCGGTAAGATTAAGCATCCAACAATCCCAAGCCTTTTTTTCCAAAGACGAAACAGTACCACAGATTGTGATAGCATAAAACAAAGGTAAAGAAGCGCAAATCATCGGAGATTGAGGTAAAGATGAAACAATATCATGGATTGGAATGAAGCGAGTTTTTTCTCCAACTCCAAATTCAACCCATAGTTTATAGATTTCTAACTTGTCAAAACACGAGATTGCAATAATTACCACATTAGTATCTACTGTTTTGACTATGGCATCGGATTTTCCATGTTTCACATGGAGAAACATACGGGTGTCTGCCTCTTCGTGATCACATGGGGAAACCTCAGACATGTCCAATGTTTGATTGTTCAGAGCTGTATCAAACGATGTTACAACAATCGTAAACAACTTTGGATCGACTGAAGTTATCACAGCTTGTTGAACCAGTTGATATAACGCAGTTTTGTTGCTGTCATTTCCCAAAAACTCAGACTAGTTGAGAGGAAGACGAGTATTACTTGTGACAGCCACGTAACATCCAGACCCTGTTTCTTGCAGAAGATAAGCCTCAAACAGCTACTGCCATCACAGAACATGCCAGCAGTGTGATGTCAGCCGATTATGAAGTAGTGAAAGAATCTGCCTCGAAAACCGATCACTACGTCCTTGATGGAGGGTTCTTGTTGCATCGAGTGCCATTGAAACTGGAGACAGTTATGGGTCTATTGCACAGTCGTATGCAGATTTTACCATTCGTCATTATCGCTTAGCAACGGTGGTCTTTGGTGGATATGGTGGTCCGTCTATCAAAGACAATACCCATCAAAGACGCGGCATGAACGTCTACCCGGTTGTTCACTTTACTGTAGACACCAAGTTCATTGGAAAGAAGGAGCAGTTCTTGCCTCGAGCTTCCAACAAGGAAGGATTAACTTCTGCTCAACTGAGGAATAGAAGCTGCAATGTGAGGAACGCTCCAGGTGATGCAGATGTTGACATCGTCAAGACGGCAGATGGACAGCCCTCATCGACATAGTACGACTTTAATTGGTGAAGACACGGACCTTTTAATATTGATACTACGCTATGCTGATACTGACCCAGACATTAAAGACCTCTACTTCCGCTCGGAAAAAAGGCTTACGCAACCAAGATACACGACATCAACAAACTTAAAGCAATCATCGGACCAGACATAATTATGCTCACAACTCCTCTTCATTCATGCATTCACCGGTTGTGATTCAATGTCAAGGATATTTGGTATCGGGAAGAAGACGCTTTCAAGAAACTAGTGAAAAGTCAACCAATATAATCAAAGAATGTGCAAATTGCTTTATTCTCCCAAATCAGACAGACCACATCATCTTGGAAACAAAGCTATGACCGTTACGTTTGGCAACGATGGCAGTAGTAACCTAGAAACACAGCGATACAATACATTGGTCAAGAAAATTAAAACAGCCAAATCCTTTGTTCACCCTGAACTTTTGCCACCTACATCATCCTATACCAAATTCCACTGCCTCAGAGTTTACTACCAGATTATGGTCAGGATGGGTAGGCTACTGAAGATGGTATGGATGCTCTGGACTGGGGATGGAAAGTAGACAATAATCAGATGGTTCCAATCATGACGGACATGAAAGCTGCCCCGGACAACCTACTGAAAATGATCACTGCATTTGCGAATCGTGTGCACCTCACTGTAGTTGCCGGAGATATGTGCTACCATACCATGCTGGATGTGGACCATGCCAAACTGGTTCATGTGTCCATACAGCAATCACATAATTACAGACGATGACATCGAGAGTGACAGCGATGAGCATTAGTAATACTTGATCCATTTGCTTTCTTTACGCTGATTATGTCAAGAGTCTACATGACCACATTGTATTAGCTCTTTATGCCTGCTCAGTTAACATAAATATATATAGAAATCCCTGTGATAGAAATTTACTGGGTTTTTTAATAAACAATACATTGTTATTGTACATTTTTAATTGTTTTGGCAGCCATCTTGGATTGCCATATTGAATTTATAGGCTATCAGATAATTTAACAATTCTGAGAATGGTCTCATTGACTTCACAAGGTAGATATAGACACCAAAACTACACGTTTTGGTTATATGACAACCTAGTTATGGTCAATTTACTGTTATTTTAATGGTTTGGCGGCCATCTTGGTTTGCCATATTGAATTTATAGGCTATCAGATAATTCAACAATTCTGAGAATAGTCTCATTGACTTCACAGGGTATAAAAACCTAGATATAGACACCAAAACTACATGTTTTGGTCATTTGATGACCTAGTTATGGTCAATTTACTATGTTATTTTAATGGTTTAGCGGCCATCTTGGATTGCCATATTGAATTTATAGGCTATCAGATAATTTAACAATTCTGAGAATGGTCTCATTGACTTCACAGGGTATAAAAACCTAGATATAGACACCAAAACTACACGTTTTGGTCATATGATAACCTAGTTATGGTCAATTTACTGTTATTTTAATGGTTTGGCGGCTATCTTGGTTTGCCATATTGAATTTATAAGCTATCAGATAATTCCAAAATTCTGAGCATAGTCTCATTGACTTCACAGAGTATAAAAACCTAGATATAGACACCAAAACTACATGTTTTGGTCATAGGATGACCAAGTTATGATCAATTTACTGTTATTTTAATGGTTTAGCGGCCATCTTGGATGGCCATATTGAATTTATAGGCTATCAGATAACTCAACAATTCTGAGAATAGTCTCATTGACTTCACAGGGTATAAAAACCTAGATATAGACACCAAAACTACATGTTTTGGTCATATGATGACTGAGTTATGGTCAATTTACTGTTTTGTTCAATGGTTTGGCGGCCATCTTGGAAGCTATCTTGAAAATAACCACTTTCCGGAAGTTGGATTCCTTAACATTTTGAATATGTTAGTACTGACACTCAATACTAATCAAATCAGTTGAAAAACCATTGGTAACTTATTGTAACCAAAAAGGTAACACCAACAACAAACAAGCGACTACAATAAGAAAAAAAACAAGCAAAAAATTAATACATGACGTCACAACGACGTCATTAATAACATAATTTTGTGTCATTTTTATCTCGTGTATTTTGTAGTGGCAGTCAGTCCAAATGTAAAAAAATAACGTATCTAATTGCATAAAAATGCCGTGAAAAGAGCTCAAAACTGACTTGGGGGTATCCCCGATTTGGGGGTGATTACGTGACCCAAAAAGTTGCGGCACCCACTAAAATTGAAGTTAGATTCATCAACTACAAAAAAATGCAAAAAAACAACGTGTAACACGTTTAGCCTAAAGATGCTCATTTTTGCCCCTAAGGGCCTGCACTATAGCAAAAAGAAGTTCGCATCCGAGCAACAGTCGCGTTTGGATCAACACAAACTGAAGATAGAAATAAGCCTACTTCAGTTTAAGAAACATCATCAAATGGAAACTTTTGCTGACCTTCCCGTTAGCTCAGTAATAATGCGCCTGGCTTTCTACACGAAGACACTTCACAAGTAGCGCTGGTTTGGTTGTCGGGGTGTGCACTTGAGCATTACGCATTTCAAGTCTATTCTCCATTCAGCGACACTTAGCGGATGGAATCATTCACAGACAACAAGCAAAAACGGCCCTGCGTCAGTGTTTACAAGCCTTTACAAGGTCCGCCCCGTTAGCTCAGTGGTCACGCGCCCGGCTCAAGTTCACATGGCGCTGGTTCGACTCTCGGGGTGTGCGCTTGAGCAACGCATTTCAAGACTGCTCTTCATTCAGAGGCACCTAATACCTTAGATGGAATAATTCTTCGGCAACAAGACTTCAACAATCGGAATACTTTACTAGGCCAATCTCGATAACTGGCCCTGCGTCAAGAGCCTTTACAAGTAGGCTATGCGAAACTACTTAACTAGGAATAACTTATCAAGACTTTGTCAGTTCAAGGATAAAGATTCAATACAAACAAACAAGTAGTGCGACACTACCGGTACCGGTACCAGGAATAACATATCAGAGGCTTTGTATGTCAAAAAATAAAGTTTAAACTAACCAATCATCGTATTTTACAAATTTTGACGCATATTTTCATAGACAGGGGTAGGCTATTAACAGTTTATGACGGAGTCCGAAGGTCTTCTGGCTCTTTTCATCTTCCTTCCCAAAATCTGCCTTCCATCTCATTCCTTGCCTTTAATAAATTTCAAAAATGTTTAAATGTCCTCTTTTTTATATTTTGAAACTATTAACTTACAACACAATGCACACTTTTGCAGCTTGAAAAATATCTATCACTTGTAAAATAGAACCTGAAAATGTTAAAATCAATTCTTTGGACTTTTCCAAATTTTACATACTATTGTTACTTTGCTCTTCTTATAGGCCTACATAGCACAAAATAATGTGCATTGTCCAGTATTGTAGGCCTAACTATAATGTCCACAATCCACTTCCCAGTAGTTTAGTTTGTTTTAGCAGAACAGAAATGAATCCGCCCCGATAGCTCAGTAGTTACGCGTCCGGCTCAAGATCACGCGGCGCTTGTTCGACTCTCGGGGTGTGCGCTTGAGCAACGCATTTCAAGGACAGCTTTCTATTCAGCGGCACCTAGTGTTTGTTTGTTTTTCATATATTTATCCTGCATTGCGGGAAAGCGGACTTGAGCGCTATGCATCGGTGTACGCCTTCCGACGTACACCTGACCCACGCTGCAGCCGACGGCAATGTCTGTTTCCGGTTGTCTACTCTACTTATGACTGAAATTTGGTACTACCCATTACTCGAAATCGATCACTAGGTAGAGGCAATTATCGTAAAGTTTCTTGCCCAGAGAAACAACAGCAAGTGCGGGTAGTTGGAGTCGAACATGCAGGCTCTCGACTGCGAGCCCAACGCGCTAACCACTCGGCCACTGCTGCTAGTGAATGGAATAATTCCCCGGAAACAACACTTCAACAATCCGAAAACTTCACTCTGCCAATTTCGGTAAACGGCCCTGTGTCAAAAGCCTCTACAAGTATGCAAAACTATCAGGAATAACCAATCAAGGCTTTGTCGGTCCGAGGATAAAGATTCAAAACCAACGAACCACTGCCCAGTAGTTTGCATTAGCAGAACAGAAATGAATCAGATCAGTTTGTTTTTATTTTTAACCAATATAACGAAAAACAATATATGCCAATCATAGCAGAGGCCTAGAAAAAGAGAAAATCGTCAAAACGCGGTCGTTATAAAGCGAAGGTAAATATCCCCCCGAAAAAAATCCACCCTGAAAAATACTCAACCCGATAAACATCGCTCTGGTAAATTTCCTGCTCCCTGGAAAAAAAATTAATTTGCTAGGGTGAATTTTTTCGGAGTAGCCTAAGCTTCTTTTTTTACTGATTACCTTCTTCTTCTTCTTTTATTGTCGCACTTGATTCCAAGCATTGACTGCTTCTTGCATGAAAAGTTTCCAAGATTCTCTGTTGTTTGCTTTGTGTATTAGGTTTATGTTGGTGTTAGTTTTATCGGTACCGATGGTCACAGCGGTAAACCAAAATCTCTTCGTGAGAAAATTGTAACATAAGATTCCTAACATAGAATTGTAACATAACATAAGTAACGTAAATTTTGTCCAGCTGGCAAGCACTAAGCAAAGCAGTTAAATATGCGTCCAACCAGTGGCGCGGGAACTATTTTTCTCTAGGGGGGGCTGAAGATGCCGTAGTGTTGTCAGCTTCTGGGGGGCTTCGCCCCCCAGACCCCCCTTATATGGGTCAGCATTTAAAAGTGGTAGTAGCCTATAAGCATTCGGTCCCCTCCGGTGTAAGAGACGACGCCAAAACACATACATTGTAAATTATGACAAATGAAAAACGGCAACAACAAAGCAACTGTTCAGAAAATTCAAATGAAAACGTATAAATTAGAAAGTGATTTGAAAACGATAGTTTGTGGAAGTGAGTTCTCACACGCTTCCGAAGATTGCTTTTCGCTCAGGTGTTTTCTCTATGAACTGTGTCATGAGTTCTTTGACATCGACAGTGTCCAAAACGTTTTGGTGGACATGCATCAACGCAAGATGAGTAGCCTAAGTCTTTTTTGTGTGATTGAGCTTCTCAACCACGTTTTCAAGCGTCTTAGACCAGAAAAAGAACGTTCTGATGATGCAGCAGGGAGGCAAAGGCAGAGCTCCACGAATTTTCGCAATTCTTTGAAAAGATCTAGTGTTTGAGGATTTAGTCAGGCCCGGATTTGGGGGGGGCAGAGGATGCAGGTGCCCCGGGCCCCCCTTTTGAAGGGGGCCCCCCGACGTGGAAAAAATGTGATTTTGTGTTATTTTTTTCTTTTAGCTTTTGATGTTTCTACAGAATTCTGTGCAGTGCAGGATTAATGCTACTGTAGACGTAGTAGTTTTTCGCCGGGGGCCCCCCTACGTAAAAGTGCTCCGGGCCCCCCATCATCTAAATCCGGCCCTGGATTTAGTTGTGATAGTATCTCAGCAACCTTTTGAACGGAGTTTGCGGTTTTTCCACTTAAGCTTACAACTTCGCTGAACAAGGAAAGTTCCGTTTTTAGGCGATCTTTTCTGATGGCATCGGATAAGCTGTTCTCAGTAGCCTATCAGATCTTTCCTCACCATTTGCACAGCTCAGAAGGGCCTTCTATCTGTTGGCTGCTGTAAGCAGATCCGCCTGGTCGAATCTTCGATCAAGCTCAGCTTGAACCAACTCAAGGGCTTCGATGTAGCCTATTACCGTTTCCACGCTCTTTCTCCCGCAGACGACAAACCATCGGATTCTTCTGTGTTTCGAAACCTTGCTGGAGTTTTGCCCACTCGGGGATCCTTTGGCGTTTTTAGGTTATCGGCAAACGTAAAGACGTTTGCTGCATCTATAAGCTTGGAAATAGATTCATCTTTTCTGAGATTTTTGATCCGTTTGCGGAGAATGGTGATGGATTCCAAAACTGAAGAAGCAGAAATCTTCTTGTTTTGGAGCTGTCTTGCGACGGCTTCCACAGGCTGATACACTTCACCACTGCAGGTAATCGCAATATAAAGCCGCATCGTGCGTACTTGTTTTACAAAGCCGAATATTTTTGCACGTGCGTCTCCTCGCATTGCACTATCTTCTGTCATGTCGGTCAGTCATTGCGACAGGGTAGGGTAGCACTTAACAACACGAGCGAGGCAAAAGCACGAAAGCACCAACGAGTAGAACGCAAACCCAGCAAATTGCAGGCAACTTCATCGGAACCAAAAAGCGACATGAATGAAGATTTACGCATAGACGATTCACGAATTACAACTGCAACACTTTGAACGAAGTTTAAGGCATCGGCAATAAGCCTCGCTTCCTTTACAACGTCTTGCAATATCAAATCGAGAGCATGATTACTGCAGTGAATGTATACCGATCCAGGGCATAATGCTTTAAGTTTGGCCCGCACTCACTTCTAGCAACCAGACATACTGTATTTGCTGCACCGTCAAGACAGTAGCCTTGAAGGCGTTCAATCGGCAAATTCAGCTGGGAAAACAAATCGGTAATACACGAAAACAACGTTTCCGATTTCGAATCGGGAGCATTATAAAACCCAAGAAAAACGTTTTGCAACACGATTACTGAAAATATGTTATGTACCTGAAATTGTCAGAATTTTCTAGGGGGGGCTGAAGCAATTATCGAAATTTTCAGGGGGGCTGAAATAGCTCTAGGGGGGGCTGCAGCCCCTTGAGCACCCCTACTTCCCGCGCCCTTGCGTCCAACTCTCAAGTTACAATTTTAAGAATGACAAGAATACATTGCAATATCTCAAACGCACGTAGGCAGCTACTGTGACGTAATAATGATAAGTTATGATAAGTTATTCAAGCACCTGATCATTGATCAAGTTTGGCCCACATCTGTTCAAGCCTGGCTCACACCTGCTCAAGTTTGGCTTACACATATTCAAGTAATTAAAGATTTAACGATGATGTAATGTTATGCTGCAGCTGCAAACGGTTGTGCAATTCAAGTTTTAACGATGATGTAATCTTTGCTATTTTCTAGCAACAGTCCATGACGTAAGACATCAGGTTTAGTAGACAACGGTTCTATGTGACGTTTGATATGAAAATTGTCCGTAACATAGCGGCCCCTAGTTATGACAATCTAACATGGCATAACTAAAAAAGAATTTAAGGACAATTTTGAGCCAATGAATAAAAACACACGATACACAAATTGTTTGAATCACTCACGGTTATGTTAATATGCAAATACAAAGGGCATGCAAAGAATGAACAGCAATAAGAATAATACGCGACAAATTGGTACCACAGGTACACGCAAAAATGACGCTATATACAATTGTTGCGATAATAACCGACTGTTCTGGGCTCAGACAAGGGTCGGCCACCGCAGACAGAACCAGGCTCAAGCCCTAACACTTAAGTGTTATTTATGGGGGCGAGGCACGAAATATCCCTCAACACGTAGTCTACTTTCACTTTCCCCGTACTCTCATCGTAGTTGCAGACGGCAACTTTAGCTCTACGAACCACAGGCTTCCCTTTCCTAATTTGGGGAACTACCTCATGCACCCTCCCAAGTTGATACTTCTCACGTTTACCAATGTCTTGGAGAGAACCCACCACTACAAGTTGACCAGGCTCCAAATTTTCGGCCATTTTTAACCATTTTTTCTGCCCTGAAGCCCTGGCAAGTAAAAATCTATCCATTTGCTCCAAAACTGCTGGGAAAGTGACAAATTGAACCGATAATCCATTCTTAATTGGTCACGATCATGTGATTGCCCAACAGCACAGTATGGGTCTAAGTATGGGGTCAACAGTGAGGCAGATGTGATGACAATAAAACCCCTTATCTCTCTCTGTCTCAGGGCGTTGTGAAATTCAGCTGATTTTATCAACTCGGGTAACTTCTTAGATGCTGCCTGAAAAGTGCTTCCATTATCGGAATAAATAGCATTAACCTGCCCACGTAAATCTGTAAATCTAGTAAGGGCAAGTAAAAAATCACTCAGCGATAATGACGTAACCAGCTCAAAATGAATAGCGCGAGATGCCATACATGTGAACAAGAGTCCTCAAGCTTTTTTGTGACCCCTACCTTCAACAAAAGTTAAAGGTCCAAGATAGTCTAAGCCGCAATCAAAAAAGGGTTTCCTATGCGCAGTTGTGCGAGACAAAGGTAAATCAGACATGAGCTACCTTATAGGCCGCTCTTTCTCAATCGCACATACACCACAATCATTAAGATACCTCTTCACGGAGGCATTACCATTAGCGATCCAAAACTTCTGCCGCGTAAACAACAAAGTGTGCTGTACTCCACAGTGCGCATTTCGATTATGATGCGACAGTACAACAAGCCTAGTGAAGGGGTGTTTCGAAGGCAAAACAATCGGATGCTTTGCTTCTAGAGAGATCTCCGGAGAATTACTTAAGCGTCCTTCAATGCGGATTACACTAGCGTCATCTACACAAGTGAACGCAATTCTTTCAAGCGTTCCTTCTCACGTTGCGAAGCGCCAACACTACCCCGCTTTATCACTTCTTCAAGGGCATCCGGCAATCGTTTGGTCATTAAATGTACCACATCGCCATACACGCTCTTCTGAACAAACTTCACAGCCAATTCTAAAGCACTGTTAAGATAAGATGCATCCAGTTTTGGCTTCACAAAGCTACGCCTTCTCGTTTTACAGCACAAAAATTCAACAAAAGCAACCAAATAAGCGATTCTCTTTTTCATAACATACAAAGAAGGTTCGGCCTCGATCAATCTGTGAAGGCCACCCTGTCCAACGTCAAGCGACTCCTCTTCGTCACGAAGATATAGGCTATGGACAGGTACTGAAGTGGCATTTTCCACAAATGGAATTTCTTCACACTGGTAGAGAAGACTAGAACCATTCAACCACAACTCTCGAAATTCTTTCTTTGTGATAAGATTTGGCCTTGTGCCAACATCAGCTGCGTTGATATCGGTAGGGCAAAAACGCCAATCCTGGGCTCCAGACAACAATAAAATATGCTCAACTCGACGCGTAATAAATTTATTCAAACGTAAATTAGGGTTTTTAACCCACTGCAACACAGTCCGAGAATCACACCAAAAATACTTAATGCAGTCGGGCATCTTCAATGCCTCGTAGGCCTGCTTCACGAGTCTTGCAGTATTCAAAGCGGCAACAAGCTCTTTCCTAGCTATCGGCCAAGAAAACTGATTTTTTACAACAATGGTAGATTTACCCAAAACGAAAGACACACTAGGAACTCCATTAACCAGTTTACGTAAGTAAATAACAGAAGAGAAAGCTTGATTCGAAGCATCACTAAACCCATGCAATTGATATGAAACAACACTATCCGGACTACACACACCAGAGTTGCAAAATACCATCTCGGTAACGAAAAATCCTTAAGCAGGTCCAGAGAGCGAAGCCACGACTCCCACTCTTTTACAAAGCTATCAGGGATATCGGTGTCCAAATCAAATTTATCTATTGCCAATTACTGAAGTATCAGGCGTGCTTTTAGAAAAAATGGTTATAGGCAAGTTGTTCGTAAGCAATTGATCGTAAAGCAATTGTTCGTAAGCAATTGTTCGTAAAACAATTGTTCATAAACTGTTTTTCGTAAAATGAAATCCGTAAAACAATTCTTTGTAAAGCATTTCTTCGTATACAGCAAATTTTAACTGCATGCACGAAAAAATGCTTTAGGAAGAATTGTTTCACGAAGAATTAATTTTACGAACAATTGTTTTACAAACAATTGCTTAAGAACAATTGCTTTACGAACAATTCCTTACGAACAATTTGTCGGACACCAGAAAAAATGGCGCTCCAAAGCCTAGCGGATCAAAATTTTGTCCAAGCTGACTGAGCATACTTCTGCGCGTGTGTTTAGCTAAGGGCTTTAAAGAGCGGGGAAACCCAAATTAACTTTTTGCGAGTTTTTTGTTTCAGCGTGATGTTATTGTGTACAACATGCGTTTTAGCAAAAAAAAAATCCAAATTTTGTTACCCTCGTCTCGCTAAGGCCGCTTTTGCTTGATACCCGTTTGCGAGGTCTCGCGCGCATCAAGCTGTGATGCTATTCGCCGTGACGTCACAAGGTACATATAGTTGTGGCCAAAAGTTTCAGACCAGACTTGATTTATGACCATTTTTGCATTACTTCAAAATGCTGCATCAGATATTGTTTCAGTTGCATCATCTTTATGCATCATCTTATATCTGATGCAGTACTTTGAAGTAATGCAAAATCGTCATAAATCAAGTCTGGTCTTAAACCTTTGGCCACAACTATATGTACCTTGTGACGTCATAGCGAACAGCATCACAGCTTGATGCGCAACAAGACCTCGCAAACGGGCATCAAACAAAAGCGGCCTTAGCGAGACGAGGGCAACAAAATTTGGATTTTTTTTTTGCTAAAACGCATGTTGTACACAATGACATCACGCTGAAACAAAAAACTCGCAAAGTTAATTTGGGTTTCCCCGCCCTTTAAGGAACATGCGATATGCATCTCGTCAGACTCGGTTTGCCACACACAACCCAATGTCTTCGCTGATGGCAAAGTCATATCTTCAGTCTGAAAATCAACATCACGAATCAAAGGTGAGAGCATCTCATTATCCAAACTTGACAAAACAATCATAGCCTCCTTGTTAGCACTCCACTTAACAAGTTTAAACCCACGGCTATCAAACAAAGCAATTGATTTATGAGTGATTTGCTGAGCTTCCTCTAAGTTATCAGTTGAAAATATAAAATCATCCATGTACATATTATCTGCAATATTGCAGAGAGTCAGTTCACCAGCACCGCTGGGATTTTTCTCGATCATTTTCTTTATAGCCAAGCAAGCGATATAAGGGCTACTATTTATTCCCCAAGGGTGTACGCAAAAACGAAAGGGTACCATTCTACCATTTTCAAGGTCATCATCTTCAAACCACAAAATACGAAACAAATCCCTTTGCGACTCAGGTAACTTTATTTGAAAGAAGCATTTAGTCACATCAGCCATGAGACCAAATCTACCAAGCCGAAATCTAGCCAAGATATCTACTAGAGGGTTTAACAAGTCAGGACCTGAAAACATTACATCATTAACACAAATTCCTCGAAATTCAGACTTGCCATTGTTAGACTTACCATAATTTCTTGGGCATAATCCGGGACAAACTCAAAACTATGAATGAAATAACTGGACGAAAGGCCGAAGGCCTAAGCTTGGCAAATTCTTATTCCATATTTATATTTATAAGCTTTAATATTGCGTAATAAAGTATTCTACTTAGATTGAATAAAATTTTTTATTACTTTATTTAAAGGGAAATACATGTTAATTTAAGCAACACTAAGTCACAAATCAGACATTTATAAGAAAAAAAGAAAGAACAAACACTGAGAACAAAGAAATAACACTAACTCACAAATCAAACACTAACTCAGAAACCATTGGCTTTTGTGTTTGACCTTTCATATTTTTCACTTGAATGAACTTTCGTTGTTCGTTGTCGTTGCCAAGCGTTGTCGTTGCCAATCAGTACATCTACAGTACTACATTCACTTAAATGAAATATATTCACGTCATGAAAATGACGTAAGCCACTTAAATCCTGCTTATGCGGTAAAGTTTTAACATCGTCAGCCCAAGCTGGGTTAACCACCGAAGTTATATCACAAAACAGTTCATCCGTCTCTAACGATTTGATGTTGAGTTTAACAAGGTTAGCACAAGTAGGTTTCTGACCAGCCAGTGTATCCATTTTAAACGACGCTTTATCATACGGTTTAAGGCCAAGTTCGCACACTAAATCACTCGAAACAAACGTCAACTGCGAACCAGGATCATGCTGACAATACACCAACTTCGACTTACCCGTTATTGGATTCAAAACACGAGCAGCAGTAATGTGGTTAAAGGCTGTTTTAACATTTCCAATCTTAACATTACGCACAGGAACTCTGGCACAAGCATCATCTTTGCCGACCGAATTCAGAGATCACGTGACGTCACATAAAAAATTATGCAGAAGAAAAAAGTGTTTCCTATCGTTGTTAGGCCCACATTGACGACAGTTGTTTGCATGATTACAGTCCCTAACCATATGCTGGGGCAAACAATTCAAGCATTTGCCAGCTTTCACGATAACATCTCTCCGATCTTTAAGTGTCAAGCGCAAAAATTCCTTACAATTAGACAAAAAATGATGTTCGACTTGACCACGTGACGAACAATAAATGCATGCCAGTAGGTTTCTACTAGGGACGGTACATTACGGGACGCGCAACTCCGTTGTTCCTTCAACATTAGAAGGGTCAATTGCCGATTTGACAATTGTTTTACGGTTTACTGCTGACTTGCTTTCAACTAGAAACCTTAAATTACTTTAAAACCAACTTCACTCTTCTTATATAACCCATAAAAAGTAAAATATTTTGTAAACTACAAAAAAACGTAACCCTTCTAGTGTTGCGGATAAACCAAAAGCGGATGAAGTTTCGCATCCCTAGTTTCTACGTCTAGCTTCACCACCGCACGGTGCGCCAACAGCAGTCGAGTAGCCTACTGCAAACTCCCTGAAATCACATTATCATGGGGTTTTACCAACGTCTGCCTAACCGGACATGAAGGCAATTTTCCTTTGCCAAACTTTGTAAATTGCTGCGACTCACCAGAATCGCCCATTAGCATAATGCTAAAATCAGTCGACTTGCGCGTTTCCTCCCGTACTACAAAATCGAACAAACTCTGAAAAGTAGGCTCATTAGTGCCACCATACTGATCACCTAAAAAGTCAAGATAACGCTGCTTAGCGTCAAACGGGAGTCGCTTAGCCAAATCCAAAACAAAACGTCCTTCCAATTTATTTCGCTGACCATAAGCTTGCGCGTAAAGCAGACACTGCGACAATTCATCTTTAAACTCTTTCAAATCACTAGAAGAGATTGAAGTCAATTTGCTACTATAGCGATACTTTCTAATTCCTGGTTCGGCAAAAAGACCTCCACGAACTCCAAAACGTTGGGACAAGCGAGCTAACGACATTTCTATCCTGTCTTCCTCTGACAAGCCAGGAGTGTCGGAAACCAAATTAGCAATCGTTTGAGCATCTGTTCTAACACAAGCTGCTTGTAACAAAGTCAAACGAGTTCCTTTAAAGGGCGAAGCTGCCATTAAGGCCGTAAAACGATTTTTAAAGAAGATAAATGGCATATTATTACCATCGTAACCAATCAAGGCCGCCTTATCAAAAAACGTCCTACTATTTTGGTATTCAAAAAAGCAATCCTGTTGTTGAGAACTCGATTGAGCGTGAAAAGTCAAGCTATATCCCTTAAGGGGTTAAGGGGGCTCAGTCACATGCACAACCCGATCACGCTCTTTACACACGTTAAAATCAGAAGACGCGATACGCCTCTCACAACCACCCAAATTACGTGTAGCTGGGCGATCAAAACCTAGCGGCGCAGAAAACTGTGAAGGGGCAAAACATTACTTCTGATAGCGGCCCCGTGACCTGTACGCTCTGGGGGAGGAGTTCGGCTATGATTCGCAGGCTTTGGCTCTAGAGCCTTCGGAAGACCCTTAGCAGCGGCCCCGAGACCTCCTGAAACAGCTTGAAAACATGTGGATTGTACTGGTCCACTTACGGATTGAACAGGTGTCTGGAAAAGGTTATCTAAATTTAACCGCGATTGATGTTCACTTCTGGAGTGCCTAGAAGAGCCCTTCTTAGAGCTACGCCGGGAGCCAACCTCTGATCGATATTCAGCTAAAGCTACCTCCTTACGTTGTTCAGCCCTCAACTGGGCGTCTTTAAGTGCGAACTCAGCAGCTCTCGCTTCGGCCTCAGTTCGTATGGCCTCAGCTCTCGCAACGGCCTCAGCAGCTCTCACTTCGGCCTCAGCTTTCGCGGCGGCCTCAACAGCTTTTGCTTTGGCCTCAGCTCGTATGGCTTCAGCTCTCGCGGCGGCCTCAGCAGCTCTCGCTTCGGCCTCGGCTTGGATTTGGAGCTCCTTTCGTCTTAGCTGTAGGTTAATTTGTGCCACTATCCGAGACAAACTCCTAGACATCCTAGTGCTTACATTTGAAGTGCTATCCTCAGGATGTATATCAGCATCCAACCTATCTGAGTACTCACTTTCTTTTTGTTCGAAGTTATTTTTTAACGAGTTAAATTCGGGATCTACCCTATCACGAAGTTCTGCTAGGGACGGTACATTACGGGACGCGCAACTCCGTTGTTCCTTCAACATTAGAAGGGTCAATTTCCAATTTGACATTATTTTTACGCTTTACTGCTGGCTTGCTTTCAATTAAAAACCTTAAATTACTTTAAAACCAACTTCACTCTTCTTATATAACCCATAAAAAGTAAAATATTTTGTAAATTACAAAAAAACGTAACCCTTCTAGTGTTGCGGATAAACCAAAAGCGGATGAAGTTTCGCATCCCTAAGTTCTGCCAAAATTGCAGAGTTAAAAATTTTACTCAAAAGAGCATGGAAATGCCGTGATTCCTCTTCTAAAGTAGATAAGTTAGATCGAAAAATTAACAGTTCTTTCTTATCACTCAAAGAACCTAGGGCTACAGAAATTTCCCAATTTGAGTCAAAATATCTCTTCTAAAATGCCGGGCCTCTCGAACTGACTTAGCCTCATCGTTACTGGGTCCCTTCCCAGAATGGCCTCCCCGACCACAAAGAACATCATCAGGTTTAAACTCAGTCGAGTCGACGGCGGTCGAGTCATTGTCGCCACCGAGTGTAGACATATTAAATGTTGGGGCTAAATTTAACAATTAAAAATTAAGTTACACAAACACACAAAATATTACAGTAGTCAGTGGCGCCGGCAGGGGGGGGGGGGGGGGCGGGCGTGGCAGGCAGAGTAAAAGCTCTCTCTTTAAAAAAAAGTATGGAAAACCTTGATGACTAAATTGTACAATAGATAAAAAGATTTTCTACAGAAGCAAAGATATAGACTTTTTAAAGGTTTAACTAAGGTCACATTGATGTAGAAAAATAACAACTTGTTAAGTTTTTGATACCTCACACACCCATGACTTTTTCCGCGCGCATTTTGGCATTGGTTGCTTGCAGTGATTTTTTCACTTAAACAAAACGTTTTGTTTCAGCAGTTTTGAGTTGTTCGATTCTTAAGTTGTAAAGGAGACTCAATTTCTCCAATATTTATCATTCATATTTTTTCTTTAATCTCAGCAGAGTATAAAACTTGTAAAAGTTTTTATCCATACGACGTCATGAATGAAATTATATCTCAAATCGGCGTAATGACGTGACATCATCTAAACATTTTATCAAATAATAAATTAACAAATTCGATCGTCAAAAGTGGTTTGGTGGTGGTAAATATTACGTAATGAAAAAAATGTGATAAGGTTGAAAGACATTACGTCATGTATTTTCAATACAAAAGTTTAAAATTTATTCTTTTGTTCATAGTCGTAATCCACCTTCAAAGCGGTACTACAAAGAATAATTTTCGATAAGGGGGGCATCAAGAATAAGTCGACATGACTTTTAACCCTTAGAAGGTTGGGCTCCTGGAGTCTTGCTCAGTTTGGGTGGGGGGCTGTCAATTCTTCTTATGCTTTAGGAGTGATATCTCTGTTATTTTGGCACGGTTTCAAAATTTGGGATTCACTTTGTAAAAGTATTCACGCTGAGCATATCCGAAAATTCAAACTATGTGAATTTTAGAACTGCTCATATAGGCCTACGTTGAAATGTTGAGGTCACTTATGAGTGTAATTTGTAGTGTGAGTTTACACATTATTTTTTGGTAGAGTAATGAATAACGTGCATTGTAATGTTGTAATTAATTTTTTTTTTACATTATTTTACATACAGCCAATGCCCTTTACGCTGTGAAACAGTTAGTATTAACGAGACATGGGCCAAATTAATTACTTTCATCCAGCTGGTGGAAAAATGTTTCACAATAGAATATGAAATATTTCAGAGGATGTGCTGAGAAATGCCTTATATCTTTTAATTTATAACCTTTATTCGCTCAAAATTTCAGCTCAATAGAGGTGAATAAAAATTAGGAAAAGTCAAAAAATCTTGTAGTCGCAGCCTCAGTGGTTTTAGAGATACAACTGTTGATACAAAAAAGTTGAATTTACAGCCACCCCAACCTTCAAAGGGTTTGCATTAAGTCAACAGATCTATGCCTTAAGGTTTACGTCAGCTCCGGAGATCAGTAAAATATAAGGTTGTCATCTTCGGTGCAACAAGACCATTGATTGATTGGTATAGTGAGGATTTGTAGTCCCATTGCTTTCATTTTGAGTGATCATACTGATTTTCAATTTATTCCTACAAGAAGTTACGTAATAAAAAAATATATAACTAAGGTTGGAAGACATTACGTCATGTCTTTTTAATTCAAAATGAAGTTTAAAATTTATTCTTTTGTTCATAGTCGTAATCCTCCTTCAAAGCGGTATTACAAAGAACAATTTTCGATGAGGGAACGTTCAAATATTACGTAACACTTTTTTTCCGAATTTTTGACCCCCCCCCTCCCCCATGTAACGCCAACGTAACGCTTTTTTCAATCCCCCCCTCCCCCATGTAACGCTTTTTCACTACGAATTCAGCACAAAAAACTACCATTCCGTACTCGAAAGCGTTACATAACGTTTTGCTTGAACCCCCTCCCCCCCGATGTGACGCTAACGTAACGCTTTGCATAAACTCCCCCCTCCCCCTCGAAGGCGTTACGTAATATTTGAACGTTCCCTAAGGGGGGCATCAAGAATATGTCGACATGACTTTTAAGGTTTACGTCAGCTCCGGAGATCAATAAAATATAAGGTTCTTATTATCGTGATTGTAAGCCGCGGGAAATTTTTTCTCTAAAAAACAGATTCCCGGGAAGCTAAACATTTTTTCCAGCCCTGGTAGAAAGCAAGAGAAATTGAATAATATACCACTGTCTTGCACCAGTGGCGTAGCCAAGGGAAGGGGGATCGGGGGTTTCAACCTTTCAAATTAAATTTAAGGATGTTAATACATTGTTTACAAGAAAAGCTTTAGCCTATGATGTAATTTCTCGTCAAACTGTGCAAGGATGCAAGCCATCTGTAACTGCTGAGATCGCTTGTTCGATCTAGATTAACATCTAAACAGCTATTCGTTATACAAAACTTGATTATATCAGAAATAGCCTAAAGTAACTTCATTGTCTCAAAGCTTTTTGTTTGACACTCATCAAGATGTATGACCTCTATGACGTTACATTTTCTAAACTTTGGGTTGACTTCAGAGCATAAAAGTTAGTGACTTACCGGAATAAGATCGCTTTTTCAATCAACCAAGAAGAAAATTGATAAATAATAAAACTGTAATAATCTCGCAAAAAAAAAGCAATCAACCTATGTCTCTAAAACAAAGTTTGCCTAATTTTAAACGAAACTGCATTAAAAGAGCGAGTTTTGTTTTGCCAATACCAAACATTTAAATATCTCAGTCTGGAATTAGCGACAAGAAAACGTAGAGACTTAGCTTTATTTCCGAAAAATGCCGAAGAAAACATGATCTTATCCTTTTGCTATGCCACCGGACAGCACCATTTTACAGAAATATTCATTCCTAAAATTTTGTTGAAAATGCTCTCAGAATGCACCAGACTGAAAGTAATTTTTCAAAATTTTCTGGGGGAGGCCCCCCAAACCCCCTGCCGCTAAGTGTCGCCTTTGGCGAACACGCCATTGGGCTTCGCCCGCCGGCTGTCAACACCCCCCCTTTCAAAATTTTTGACTACGCTACTGTCTTGCACTACCAAACTTTTGCCCCCCCCATTGTTGAAGGTCTGGCGGCGCCACTGACAGTAGTTATAAAAAACTTAACTGCAAAGACCGTAAAAATACAAAAAGAATTTAAATGCACAATATCGTAGTTGTAGGGGTAGGCTATATGAAGTCCTACCACTTCTGGAGACTTCCAATCTAGGCTATTGAAAGTTCCACAAAACTTGCTTGGATTCGTCCACTTGAATCTTCAAGCACAGATCGATTGTCTTTAATCTTCTTTCTTGCCAATGAATGTCAATGATGTTTTTCTTCACAGCCAACAAAGAAACGTCTTTAATTTTTAGCTTGAAGTTCTTCAGTGCCAACTGAGAAGAAACGTCTTTAATTTTCTTTTGTGCTTCTGGGACTGACAACAACACGTCTTTATTATTTCTTGTGCTTTAAGTTCTTCTGTAGCCTACCAACCAACAAGATCGTCTTTATTATTTCTTTGTGCTGCTGTCCCAACTGACAAAGCCACGTCTTTATTATTTCCTGTGCTTTAAGTTTTTCTGTAGCCTACCAACCACAAAGATCGTCTTTATTATTTATGGTCACAACGGTAAACCATAATCTCTTTGTGGGAAAATTGTAACGTAAATTTTCAGGATCCGTTGGTATGTATGCAATGACCGAAAGAAACACTCTTCTGAAAACGTTTGTTCAAGAATTGTATTTCTGTAAAAATAGCCTCAAGGCTGTCGAAGAATGGAGGAAACACCGTACCCACTAAAACTTGTCACTACAATACAAATTACTGAGATAAAGACAGAAATTTGGTCTAGTTGGTAAAGCACTAAGCAAAACCGTTTTAATATGCGACCAACTTTTCAAGCAACAACTTTAAAAAGAGGAGAATAGATTGCAATATTTCAAACGCACGTAAGCAGCTTCTGTGACGTAATAATGATAAGCATTATGAAGCCATTCAAGCACCTGTTCAATTTGGCTTATACCATATCTCGTAATTAAAGATTTAACGATGATGTAATGCTTCAACAGGTGTGACAAAGGTGATGCAATCTTTGCTTATCTCTAGCAATAGTCTATTACGTCAGACGCCAAGATTCAGTAGACCTGAACGGTTTTATGTGACGTTTAATTTGGTGAACGATCAATTGTCCGGAACAACCTCATGGATATCGTTTGATCCAGTTAATTCTTTTCGTCGCTATAGTATATTTGCTAGTATATACAGTATACACCTTATCAGTTAAAGCGCAGACTTTATACCATACTTTTGTCCTTTTAACCGATGTTTTCGTATTGTTGATGTGTTCCTGGTTAGGCTTATGAATTATGATGGTACTATTCTATACCATACTTCTTCGTTTCATTTCCTTTTATTTCGCCTTCGATTGTTAGTTTTTCCATCAATTCATTGACGTAGCAATAGTAAAACGTTTTTCATTCCTTCGCACTATCATGATTTGATTTTTTGTGCTGTTTGCTTTCAGCTTAACTGAAGATGACCTAGCTACTAGCTGATCGAAATCGATTTTTAGCTATTTATGATTAAACTGACTCGTGTGAGAATAAATTCTTTTGCATTACAAGACATGTAACCGAGTCGTTCATATCAAGCATTGTTGTGGGTTTGACACCTGTCAGAAGATATTTCATTTTCTTGATTGATATAATTTGTTTAATTGTTTTCTTGGTAGCGCAACATGCAAGTATTACGCCACAATACCTAAACTTGAAACCATTGCTGTGATAGCGAAATCGATTTATAATTAAATAATGAGGCTGGTAAACTGTTTGTTGCGTTGAGTAACAGGACTAATGACAAGAGACAGTCAACCGCTTCAAGTGGACAGTTTGCTGGGTTGGTTTACAAAAACAGAAAAGTTTTATTAGATTAGAACTGGTTGCCAGAAAATTTCACTTTATTACCAGGTGAAAGTTTTTACAATGATGTTCAAACGTTTTTAAATATACGTAGTACATATTAAATTTTGAGGCCTCTAAATCTTAAGGCCCTAGGCTTCAGCCTTTCTAGTCTTATGGTAAATCCGGCACTGGATGTAGTAAATTGAATGGTAAGAGAACGAGATACGACATTATTGTTTACACGTTCGCGGCAAACAACCCGTAGTTGAAGTACATGTCGTGAGAGCGAGAAGCAGGTCTTGGTAGTGATGCCCCACCCGCCCACTATTTGTATAGCCTATACCATAGCTAATGCGCTTTTAATGCGCTAGATGCTGAGCTCTTAAATTTTGCCAGCGTTTCCTACGTCTTGCAGTGTTCGAAAGTGTTTTTGGATGACTAATTGGTTTATTTTGCTGAAAATTTGATAAAAATGTTGTTCGTTATCTGCCACGGGCACACCTCTCAAGAAAGCGATTGCCTAAACAGAGATCGCTATTCTTCAGTCTTGATAACATGTCCAAGGAATTTTGGTTGTTTTTGAGTTTTGCTATTCATTATAATTCCTTGTCTTGTACACAATTTAAAACTTCCGTATTTGTAATATGAACTGTATAGGATACCTATATGAAATCCGGAGATTCTGTAAAACTACATTCCAGCTGTTTCAAACAATGGATCGCTACAATGTTACTCTCAGTTTTCGCAATAAAGGTCTACCATGTCTTACGATTATTTATAAGACATTCATATTTAAATTCGTATGTAGGTCTACTGACGTAGAATGTTTTCTTAATATTTTGTTTTGTGTTCCTCTTGTAAAGGTTAGAAGAGAACATTTAATTACGATTGTAGATTTTGGAAACCACAGTAACCTCACATTGTGGAAGTGGTTTTGTTTATGACACGTTATACAGTACAATACTGTACAGAATACAATACAATTGTGTAAAGAATTCACGCTCAGTATTGGCACAACCTTTGTTTGTTAGTCTGCTTTCCAAACACATGGGTATCCATGGACAAGTAAGAACAAATGCCAATCATTGTTTTAAAGCAAATATCGTACCAGCATCTCCTCACAGAACTTGGTATGTTTTAGAAGATCGTGTTTGTGGTGAAGTTTTATCATAGAATTACTTTGTTTGTTTTTTTCAATTGTAGCCTAATAGGCTACGTAAAGCAGCAAAACAAATAACAATGTTTTCTTGTACAAAAGGTGCAAACAAAGACCATATTTATGACTGTAACAGTTGTTGTAACGTAAATTTTACGTTGGATTTATTTAAAATAATTCGAAATTGTCAATCAGAATTTGAAACCTAAATCCACGAGGCACAACAGAACGCAACCCCAAGCTCAATACACAATTATTCGATGGAGGGGCACATTTCCTGCTGAAGTTATACTGAATTCCGTTTGTTTCTAGTTTTAAAGTCGTTTGCTTGGATGTCCTAATATTGTTGCTCCTCTCTATCTAGCAAGGCACACTCTACTAGTAGGCTATTTTGTGAGTTACACTCTACTTGAGTACTTGTAGGCAACAGTGGTTTTTAAACTTTTTTGGACTACGGCACACGAAAGAATTTTGAAATTTACCGCGGCGTATTGATTTATCATGTCAATGTTTTTGGCCAAAAACATTGACGTAATAAATAAGGATAAACCTTCTTGTTTTGGTGTTGGTGTTCTTGTTTTTCTTTACCGCTGGCCCTTCATGAGCACCGTTCTCCAACCTGGTAAATTTCACATGGTAGAAGTTAACCCACTTAAAGTTATCTTTACTTTAATCAATGTATGGCAGTAAAATCATTTAGTTTTACTGTGATGGAAAGGTTTATAGGCTACACTTTTGTGCACAAATAGTCTTGATTTGGGGCTTGACCAGTGTAAATGCAGAAATGCCTATTCGCACATGTAAGCTGTTAGAGGCTAAATGATAAGAGTACAAATGGCTTGTCGAGCAACATCAGGATGCTCTTGAAGCATAGTCATCCAAAAACTATCAACGTCCATGACATTGTGTTGTGTCTCAGCTGTAACAAGCTATCCATGCTTAATTTGAACTAAGTTATTGCTCTTACACTGTTGCTCTTTGTCATGTTGCCAATTTCAAGCTAGTGACATGCAGCTGCAATATGAAAATTTTTACTACTGAATTATATGGTGGGAATTGGGAGTGGTCCAATGATCAAGCGATTTTCGCAGTTAATCGTCGATAGTTATCTTGGTCTACTGTAACACGAAAGCAAATATGCTTCCTTCTAAAACCAAATTAACACTTGGCAGCTTTATCCTTACGATGGTAATTTATCAGGCTTTCGCGGCACACTTGCAAGCTTCTCACTGCACACCAGTGTGTCGCTGCACACAGTTTAGAAACCTTTGCTTCAGTAGATACCCTGTAATAGAATGTGAGCAGCTTTGGCATCTGATTCTTGAGTTTGTCTGTATTCAGTGCCGGTGTTAGGGTATTTCGGGCCCTGTGCGGAATATGCTTCGCGGGCCCCATTGACAATGATCCAATTTAGTAGCGTAGCTAGGTACTTTGAAAGGAGAGGGGGGGTTTGACGGCCGGCAGGCAAAGCCTGACGGCGTGTTCGCCGAAGGCGACACCCAGCGGCGGGGTGTCTGGGGGCCCTCCCCTGACAATTTTGAAAACTACTTTGAAATTTGTGCATTCTGAGAGCATGTTCAACAAAAGTTTGGGTATGAATATTACTGTAAAATGGTGCTGTCCGGTGGCATAGCAAAAATATAAGATCATGTTTTCTTTGGCATTTTTACTTCCTGGCTGAGATATTTGAATGTTTGGTATTGGCAAAACTCGCTCTTTTAATGTAGTTTCGTTTAAAATTAGGCAAACTTTGTTTTAGAGACATATAGGTTGTTTGCTTTTTTTGCCAGATTATTACAGTTTTATTATTGATTAATTTTGTCTTTTGGTTGATCAAAAAAACGATCTTATTCCGGTAAGTCACTAACTTTTATGCTTTAAAGCAGTGGTTCTCAACGGGGGCGGTACCGCCCCCCGGGGGGCGTTTTGATTTTGCAGGAGGGGCAGTATGATTACCTCGGATTAAGGGGGGCGTTTTGATTATTAGGGGGCATTCTGATTTAACATATCTACCGCCCAGCGTAACGATTTCGTCAAAGAGCTCGTAGCCTCTTCGTGGTAGCATTTCCTACCTCATACATGGTGGAAAAGGGATTCAGCTGTGTTGTTTTGCTACATACCAAACAGCGAAAACCACTTGACATAAGAGGTGATTCATAAGAGGTGATCTTCGAATGTTTCTCACTGGCTTTACACCGGATGTGAAGAAACTGGCACTTTCTCACCAAGCCCAAGGTTCACTCTGACTACCAGTAGGCCTATACTGTTTTCATGCTCACCAATATATATTTGCTTCTCATCAAATATAGTTACTGGTCTCCAAAAACCTTACAGCCTGTTTCACGCTAAAATGAAGATCATCAAAAGGTCCTTATTCTAATAGAAATAGAATTCTATTTGAATAAGGACCTTCTGATGATCCCCCTTTTAGGGTAAAACAGGCTGTAAGGGATTTAAAGACTGGTAACTAGCCTATATTTGATGTACTGTAATTTGCTCTGCTTGGCTTTTTGCTTGGCATTGAGCACTTTTTGTAGTATTAATAGTATTTATTGTTTTATATTCGCTTTTCGTAATTAATTGTTTTTGTTGGGGGGGCGGTAAAAATTTGCCAGTTCATAAAGGGGGCATTGAACCAAAAAAGGTTGAGAAACACTGCTTTAAAGTTAACCCAAAGTTTAGAAAATGTAACGTCGTAGACGTCAAACATCTTGATGAGTGTCAGACAAAAAGCTTTAAGACAGTGAACTTGCTTTATTTCTATGCTATGGCCAGGGCCGTTGAGAGTATAATTTGGGCCCGATACCAAGTAAAAATCCGGGACCCAAAAATTAAAAAAACAAGATCCCTCAAAAAAACATCATGCATGACCAACGCTGTGATCTATTCTAAATTGCAATTTGATGACTTCTTCATAATCAGTGTTAATTATTATGCTTTACATAGGTTATCTAAACTTGGATTTAGCACTAAAAGCCCTGAAATATTTGCCTACCTATAAGGACGATTGCGGTCATTTTTGACCGGTTGTATAAAACGCGTTTTTTCACCGTTTTTTCTTTATTTTAGTTCAAACATTGATATGAAACAACCAGGCAATAATTTTTTCGTGTTTTTACACGGACAAATACAAAGAAAACAAAACACCAACACTTTTACTGCAATTAATACAATAGACGGGGAAAACGGCATACTTTTGAAAAGGCTTGATATTTGGCGCAACACAACACCCATCATCAGCATTCATAACATCATTCAAAACAAAAGAATCGCCTGTGCAGCAGTCAAAGGACGGTATACTATTCATATTATAACTGATTTGTAGGCCTACAGTAGCCCAACATGTAAAAAAGTAAAGCATAATACTCTCCCTTGACATACAACCATTAGATACACAAAAGGAATGAAAATGATGGACATTGAATTGTATACCAAGTCGACAACATTCATACAAATAATCACGAAGGGCCGTCAAACAAGCTTTGAAAATTTCATTTTCTGAGTAAATAACGGGCCCCCTAATTTGCGGGCCCTGTGCGATCGCACTGTTTGCACACCCCAAAGACCGGCACTGTCTGTACTCAACTAGATACAAATTGTAATTGTTTATTAGTCAGTTATTATTATTCCCAGTTATATGTTTTTTGTTTAGATCTATTAGGTTATTGTTTGATGAGGGCAGAGAGCATTGCCGAAAGTTTTCGAATTTAATATGTTACGTTACTTTGTTAGTTCATTGTATTGTTTCTTTTTTTAGTAATGCCATTCATTCCAATTAAGTTGATGCCGATCTTCTCTTCCTAAACTATGTCATCCATTTTTTGTTGTTTCTGCTGTAAATTATTTGTGATGTAGTTTACGTTGTAGTTCAGATACAAATTTGCTTAGCGCTCAAATAGCTGATGGGACCGATTAGTTTTTTGGGCGACGTCATAATGCTGCGCCGAAGCATTTTAGTTTTCTCTCTTTTATTGTTTTTTTTTATATTTGTATAATAAAGCGAATATTATGAATTAATTTGAATGATATTTATATACAGTAGTATTATGTAATGATATATCATTAATCATTATTTTGAATGATATTATAGATATTATATGATATTATAGAAATTAAATACTTCAGTTTTCAACCGTTCAAATCTAAGTCAAATACACATGTCTTCACTTGTAGCATTGTAACTTTACTTAACGTTTCACTTTATTTGTACCATTCACTTGTATACGTTTATCTTTCGCAAGTGTTCAACTGTTTAAAAAAAGTTTTATTCTTGATACCTCAACAACAAATGTTTCATTTTCTTGAAAAATATTGAAAAGATATTTCATTGTCTTGATATTTCAACACATTGAGTTTCTTTCAAATCATCTCAATAGGCCTATTTCTTCTTTTTCATGTTTCGTTTTCCTTTCTTTGATCTATTCGATTGACAAATCCCCCCTTGTTACATTGGTTCAACGACTGCAGACGTTGAACGGCTTGTCTACACCACGTAACCAAAGGTGATAAGACGTGATCAATCATACGAAAATCAGCTTTGTTGCAAATGCCGGGCTAGTTAGGGTTACTGGCATTGTTCCAAACATGGCTTGATTGAGTGCAGATCTCGTCAGACAGAAAACCTTAAGTATTTTTTGTTACAAGCGAACACAAGTCGGGGTAATACGTAATAGTGTGCTCTCTTTAGAACTAAATTGAAAAACACATAGTTTCTAAACAACCTTTGCGACAATAAGCAAACAAGTGCAGCACTTATCTTATCGAAGCTACAATCAATGCTTTGTCATGCGCGAGCGACGATGGCATGCGGATTGCAATCTAGGAAGAAATAATCAATTTGTTTATTGATCAAAAGACAAGAACAGCAAAAGTGTGAAAAAAGATATTAAATAAATACAAAGGTGAAGTTTTGTTATGACAGCAGATAACTGATCAGGTGGTAAGCTATTAATCTTGCGTCGTCTACCTCCACGTGATGAATCCTGACACAATAACTGGAAACTTTCTCAGACTAATGACGACAACCAGAAGCAGAAACTGCAAGAACTGCAGGTCACAGATGTAAAGCATGCTACAAAACTCCAGATCGCTAATTTTAGCATGTCCGATGCCTGGTCTGAGCAATTGCGCACTACAGTTAACACAAAATCCCACCTCGTTCTATTTGATATCTCTTCTGTCTCCTCACTCCCACTTGGATCTAAGCTTCAGAAACGGGAGTGGGTGACACTGCACCGATTAAGAACGGGAGTTGGCCGCTTCAATGCCTGCTTGACACGTTGGGGCATGAGGGCCTCTGGTGCGTGTCGGTGCGGTGCGACGGAGCAAACAGCCAACCGCATTATCTTTAGGTGTCCCATGTATTCATTTCCAACGGAATAACAGGCCGCCACACATTTAAAGATCTGACGAAAAATTTGCTCCAAGTCCTTCAATTCGGCTGACCACAAACTTTCTGCTTCGTCCGAATGACGAATCTTGCGTAATCGGGCTACTTATCAATATCAGCAATAGGCTACAAGAGAGTAGGTAAACTCTGTAAGAACAAAAACGTGCTATAATCATCGGTTTTCTAAATACGTATTATTAAACAGGTATGGATATTAAACACATATAGATAAAGAAGGAGAGAAGAAGGGAAACGTATATCTTCGGACACACTAAAAGGCGGCATGGTTGAATATCGCGGATACTGGACTATAGTTGAAAAGAGAGATTAGTTAAAAAAAAATTTCCCAACCTTTGACATTTAAAAAAAATAAGTTTTACATGCATTTGCTGTTATCTTGTGATGTAGTTTGTCTCAACACATAAGCCATGTTTGTTTTGGTTGGTTGAGTGACAGTCTGCCAGTTTGAAAGAGACATTTTGATTTCTTACGCTTCAACCCTTAAAAGCCTTTTTGGTTAGCTAGTGACCGATGAAAAATTTTAAGCACGTTTGTGACGTTGCTACGATGCTGTACACTTCATTACCGCCATCCTTCATGTATTTGCCAAGTTACAGTCCTGTCCATCTTAACTTTCATCCACGACAAGTGTTTTAATTTGTAACTTTTAAAAAAATAATTAAACTTTGTTTGTACAAACTTATAGGGTCGATAAGAAAATGAAACAAAAAAGTTCCAGTGTGCAATAAAAAAAAAATAATAATAAACAAACCTGTAACCTTGTCACTGGTTGAACAGTAGGCTATGGTTTATTTGTTCATACAAAACAAGGAGGGTATAGCCTAATAAGCGGCACACAAGCTGTTATAACTATGTTATTCAAATTAACGTGAGCTTGTCTAATCTTACTTTATAAATGCTGAATTGCTATGCTTTTTTGATAAAAAAGTAACGGGAACAGCGTTACATTTAATTGTTAATTTTCAGGTGTGTTTTGCCGCACCTAACTACTGCGTTTTAGTTTGATTATATCTGTGACCAATCTTAATGTACAAGATAAAATGTCTCACCCTCAGAATCAAGAGGAAAACACAATTGTTCCACATGAGGAAAGTGAGACTGGGCGACAATTTCAAACCAATTCTGGTACTTTTGATTGAGCGATTTCTTTAATGTGCTAATTACTTTTGGTATCTGTTACTTTTTCGATATAAGTATTCTATATATGATAATTCATATACACTTTTATTTTTTTTGAACAAGATTGCCATGGACGATTGTATTGGTAGTGTCGGCAGAAAATCTTAGTTAACGTTTTAATTTTTTTGTTAGTTTTGTATTGTTACTATTATCAGGCTACTATAGTTAACTTTGATAATACATAGTCGTACTTTTATTGTGTAATATAGACTACACAAACACATGTTCATAAAACATGGCAAACCTTTACAATCATTATGATCCCATCGTAATTGTCAGTATGGATTGACTGTAGGAATGCTTATCCTCAGTCTAAGGAAGAAGAAGCCTTTTTGGAAACTTAACCTTAATAGATTTATAAACTTGCAGACTAGAGGCTTTACAGTCACTGACCCAGGCTCGATCGCCCAGGTTGGTACGGTGAAATTTCCGATGATTGTTGAAGTGTTGTTTGTGAATTATTCCATCCACTGGGTACCGCCGATTGAAGAGCAATCTATAACTGTATTTTGCGCGCAACCCAATAGTTGAACCAGCGTCAGTTGAAGCAAAAGTCAAACATTAATCCAATTAAACTATAAGCAAGCTGAGCAGACAAAGATGTTTGTGTTTTCGTAGAACAAGCACCGATTCACGTACACAACGTCGCCAATCTAAACGTCATTCTGCACCATCAGCAGATTAGACAACAACTGATCCAACAAGATAACAGACCAAATCTAACTGTAATCAATAACCAACCAAAACGGAGTGATGTTCCATTTGGAGATGAAAAAGGTTTGTACCGTCGTCGATTTTGTTTGAGCCTTTGGGAACTAGGATATCTTTTTATCACTCTATCTGTATGGACCATGCTTTATATTTTACACCTGTGTTATCAGAAATCAGCCAAACAGGTTCAATGGATGGTAGCCTACGGTGGATAGGATACATGATGGTGAATGCTATATAGGCTATTAGTAGGCAGCATAGAAAAGTGGTTTGTTTTTTAATTTATCAATGTTATGTTATCTACCAATTTAGACTGTTTTGTGTTTGTACTACTTCGAAATATTTTACATCAAAACAAGCTAAAAATTGTAACTAAATTTGTTTGAATTAAATCCATGCATCCTAAATCGCTAAATCTGCAAAGTGTGCCTACAATTTCATCTCTTATCCACTCATGCACCGGTACTGAAAATAATTTATTGTATGATTTGGTGCACTGTAAAGAATTTTAAGTGTGGATTCTGCAGCTTTGATTATTTCTGGATTGTCACACCCATAAAATTCGTTGAATAAAATTTGTCTGCTGTGTCGTGGAAAATTATCCAATTTCAACTAAATGCGATAAAAACAATCGTACACAAACAATAATCAATAATCTGCCGCTGTCAAGAGTCGATATTGTCTAGTAGTGACCGGCAAAGTAGCCATATGACATTGTATTTTTAACCTCATTCAACGAGTTATACTAAGGTTTTTTTTGTATTCAAAAAGCGTACAACCAAGATATATTGCAAAACACCCAAAAGAAGACTAAAACAAGAAACATGAAAACCTAAGGGAAACGAAAGCAATGTACATAAATTCAACGTAAACAAACCAAAACACACGACGCTTCTCCAATAAACTTATGAATACCCATAACGAAGGGGTGGTTGGTGCCTTCTCTGTGACCGCCTCAATATAAGTCTCGGATGCAAGACCGATGACGATAATTTATCCTCGGTTGCAATCGGCGTTGATAGATTCTCGGTTGCAATCGGCGTCGATATAAGAGGAACCTCGTCGGCTGTCGATGACGACGTGGAGGTAGCCTCACCTGGATCCCTGTCTTCCGGCGAGACGTAACGTGGGCGTAGGTGGTTGATATGGCGCCTTCATATTTGACCTCGAAGGTCCACTCAAACCTGCAAACTACGACTCCCATGTCGCATGAATGGAAGATGAAATGAAAGATTTTTATGATGGAATGTAAATGAGATAGAAAAATATCTCAGGATGGAAGATGGAAGAAACGTCTTCCATTTGGCTGAGTGAAGTTTTCCGATTGTTGAAGTATTGTTGCTGAAAAATTATTCCATCCACTAGGTGTCGCTGAATGGAGAGCAGTTCTTGAAAATGCATTGCTTAAGCGCACACCCTGAGAGTCGAACCAGCGCTGCTTGGTCTTGAGTCTGGCGCGTAGTTTGTAAATATTGTAAATGTTTATTGTTTTGTAGCCAGTAAACGTAGGCTGAAGGTTGAGGAATTATGATTGTGTTTAAAAATTAATTTAGCACATGCTAGTTTATATGTCATTTATTTTAAGGACCTTTATCTTCTTGAAGTAAGGCGTGACATGTTCGGATCATTTTCCTTACACAACCGTTTTCATACCTTTGTTTTGTAATTTTTGTAGTTTGTCGACGTGCGTTTTAAAGATAAAGCTCCAAATGGCTATTCCGTTATGTAGATGAGGTGCGCGATCAAATACTCTAATTGTATAGTCTAACTTCAGTAGAATGAATCTGCCTTTCAACTTTAACAAAACGCAAACAGATCTTGCCAGTTTGGATTTAAGAATGCAGACCGGCACTGGACCGGTGTGTGGAAAACATTATTTTAGTTCACTCAGTCAAAATTTGTTTTCGTCTAATTTTCACTGGTCTGGTTCGGCCGCATAGGCTCGAAGACGACTGGTGAGGGTGAGGCCCACTCCCTCGGTTACGTCACACCCCAAACTAAACACGAGATACATGGCCAGCGACGGTTCTCACCCAAGGGCGACAGCCACGCGCTGCTCTTTCCCCTGGAAGCACACGAGCAGTGATCTCTATAGAAGCATTTTATCAATGCGTAGTTTTAACTTTGTGGTTTTGCTGCGTTATTCTTTTGTTGGTATCAAGATTATGTACTCTTAAATACTATTTCTGCATGTTTGCGCCAGCAATGAAAAATAAATACTGCAAACTTGAGTACTTCGAGCACCATAATCTCAGGAACTAAGATTATACATTGCGGTAACTATAGCTTTTGCGGCAGCGAACCGGGTAATTGTATCCACGATGTCATGATATGGCTATGTAAAATTTCTCATACGTATTTAGGCTATGGCGTCGTTTTGCGATCATACACAAAATAAATGAACATACACTGATGTTTTAGTGATAAATCAACACTGTTTTACTTCAAAACAGTGATTAACAACCTAGTTACAATGGATTTTCAAAGCCGTTAAGAGGTGCATGAATGCATATACCCCAAAAACAAGTTGTTGCAAATGTGTATTTTCCTTTTCAGGTCTGAAAAAGGAAATTGAAAATTTGCAAAAAACAATTCGCAAACTGTATCATCCGAAATATGACGTTGATCTGACCACTTTCGACGTTTTTCCAGAAGATTTTCCGGCAGTTTATTCTGAAATGTTTCAAGTTGACTTCTACCAAGGAATGTTCATTCCTAACGAGGACAAGTATAATCCCAAAACTCCAGGAATTAAGTTAACCACCTTTGACCGAGCTGTAACAATTGATCAATTAGTTTCTGATATTAAAAAAAACAGTTTTATTTCAGTTATCGGTTTTCCCGGAGTAGGAAAAACGACCTTGTCAAAGCGAATAGCAAGATTTCTTTCTAACGATAAAAACTCTCTTGTTTTAAGGAAGCTTTTTATGAACATGAATAGTTGCGAAGATAAACGATCGACGTTAGAAGAGTTTTTGTTAGGAGATTGTAATTACAACTTGAATAAAAAAGAAAGAAATGTCGTCTTTGAATGGATGAAAGCTAATCCGGAAAATTGCTTCATAATTTTAGATGGATTTGATCAGGTGAGCTGGAACCTGGAAGAAAATCTGAAAGAATCCAATTACAACACTCTACTCCAAGATTGGGAAACTCTATCCAATCTTTGTTTGGGAAAGTTTCTTCAAAAATGCCACTTAATATTTACTTCTCGACCACATGCCATGCTTAAAATTCCGCAAAAATGTCGACCCAAACGCACTTATTTTATCCGTGATTTGACGCCTGAAAACATGAAAGCACTATTTGATGCCTTAATAAACAACCATCAACAATCCGAGATCATTTGGAACGATCTTTCTGTCAAAACTCCTCACTTAAAGTCCATGTGCCACAACCCTCTAATGCTGCAACTTTACTTGAGAGCTTCTTTTTGTTCATCACACAAAATTGCAGATATTTCCACGTTGACTCGAATATTTCATACTGTTTTGCTAAATCTTAAAGCATCCGGACACGCGATTTCTCTATCTGATACAATTGTCATCAGGTTGTCGAAACTAGCATATGAAGCAACAAAAAAAGAAACCGTATTAATCACAGCGGAAGATCTTCAAATTGAAAATCTCTCTAGTGAAAAAGTCCAAGATCTTGTTGTGACTTTATTTGGAGCAAACAAAGAATACGCACTCTTGGAAGGGAAACGACAATTGTATTTTAGTCACCAAACTTTCCAAGAATACTTTACTGCTTTATACATCTGTCGTGAAATGCCATTAGAAGATTTTACATCATTTGTTCAAAATAATTTGCTGAGTGATCAATGGTCTGTGGTTTTTCAGTTTTTATCTGGACTCCTTGTAGACCAGTACATGAATAAAGGTAACTCTGCAGTATCTTTAATCAGGAAACGTTTACCGCTTCACAAATATAAGCGATAATTGTTACGTTTGTTTTCGTTGTATTAAAAGTGGCATATAAATTTACCACACAATTCAACAACGACAAACAAAGACAAATCAATGCAAGCATCTTTTAAAAAATTCTTACTACAACTACAGTAAAGACGTTTTGGACTTTCAAATTACATGGTCTACAAAAAAAAATTTTTTCGAGTTGATTTTACTTTGAAAATGGTTTTGGTGTAACTTGAGGGCGCTGAATCCAAAACTGAAATCAGGTTTTTCTCTCGCAGTTTTAGAATTTAATTTTCCGTAAGCTTTTTCACGCCAATGACGTCATCAAGTTACTTGCACTAAACCTTCTATTAAAAAAAATTAATTTCAATCTGTCATTGCATCTTTTTTGTGATTGATTAAAACATTGCTTAATCGTACTGGAAAAAGAGATTGATAGGTAACATAATTCCATTTTAGGTCCTAACCTATTACAGCTGGCAGCTGTTACTTCCTACACCCTTATCTAAAAAGTAGCTGAGAAGTCGATCGTTGATCAAATGAGAGCGCATGGCACTATACAGTATCTGTGCTGTTCATCATATGTTATCGCCACAGCTGTTATAACAATTCTATTTGGTCAGTTGCAGATTTTTATTCCCGTACAAAGCAACTGTTGAACTATCCAAATCTCCATCCTGCTATAAAGACCTGTAGCTCATTGCAGCGCAATTCCTCAGCCAGTATTGACCAAACTCCCTGATCTGAAAACAATGATTTGTCTGTTTTTTTGTTTTTTTTTGTCGTATCCAGGCTTACACCCGGTGGTTGAAAATTTAGATTAAGTGGACGGGAAGGCAAGGAAGCCAATCTTTGTGTCCACCTTCAGGCATGCCTTTAAGTGTCTTGCCAAAGACATAACCGCATGCTCTTGAGCGGTGTCGAACAGGCGCCCTTTCGATTGCCGTTTTAGGGCTCTCACCACTCACCACTTGGCAATCATCAGACGAGGAATACATGTCGATTTCTAGAGTTAAGCTAGCGATGATCTAGCGATTTCTAGCGTGTCCGTGTCATTAAAGTCTTCACCATTTAACCAAACATATTATTCAGAATGATTATATGCGACTTGAGCCTTTCCAAACATTCTTACAAGCTGTTGGCTTCGAGATTGAAAGAAAAAAAAACTTGTGAAATCAGGAACTAATATTACTTTTTACCAAAACAGGCAAAAGGAGTTTCTTCAATTCTTCACTTCAGCTGGATAGGTGTATTGCCATAACATTGAAGAGCTCCTACTTGCAATGAATGTATTAAAGTATGAACATGAAGAGTGGAGACTCTTTATTGATAACTCCGAAAGAAGCCAAACATGTTTCCTAATATATAATTGGAGTCAGCATGGGTATAGCCATTGCACACTCTGTAAAACTTAAAAAAAACTACAAAAACATCAAGTTTGTTTTAGAGCTGATGAAGTAGGCTATAACGAAAACAATTGGATCATTTGTGTAAATATCAAGATGATTAACTTTCAAGTTATCATTAGGCTACCTGGGATGCAATATAAGCATCAAACTGCACTACCTGAAATGTTAATACAATGTGAACATTGCGTTCAAAAAAGCAAAATAATGTAAAAACGGGCCTGGGGGGCTTTCCTTCCCGAAAACTGTTACAAATTTAACATTGTTTTGGTGGATTTGGGTTCAATTTTAGACCCAATAATGTCTAACTAAAGTTTTAAGTATTTTTTCATTCTCCACCACAGCAGGATTTCAGTAATTTATTTGTCGAATGGAGTGTTTGTATGGCGTTTTGTAGTCTGACAACATCTGTGTAGGTAGCCCCACCTTCCTCCACAGTGTATAATGCACATTTTACCTCACACATCATACATTGAATTAGGTCACTTTATATTATTGTTAACCAGTTCAGTACGCGATGTGTTTATTTCAGGTATTGCATAATTTTCTTAGATTTTGAGGAGCGTAAAGAATTGCTAGCCTTTTAATCAACGTCTGAACTCTGCATGCCCAATGCCGACTTGGTTAATAACTTATGAATGAGCATTGAGCAAGCAAGAAAACTTTGCAAAAAGGGAGAAATATTACATGTTTTATCCCAATTTTTGTGGAGAAGGCACACGACCAAGTGCCCCTCTGGATCCTATCCTGTCAACTTGGGTCAAGTCAACTGCACCATCTGCTTTACTTCATTGTAAAAGCTTGTTTGTGTTGACAGTTGTCTGGAACTATAGATGTGTTTTACTTTGAACTGTCTGGGATCTGTGATGTGTTCTTTGTTGTGTCAAAACGCAGATATTTTGTCCATTTAGTTTCGTTTTACACGTGTGTATTTTGGAACATTCGTATAGTTTTTGTACTGGTAGGCTATAAGTGAAAACACCAAAATTATTACACAGGGATTACAAAAAACTGTTTTTTTAACAACATTTTCTGAAATAGGCTCCAAGAAATTGATACAAAAAAACAAAAAAGTCCAAAAATTAACACTTTTTCAGAAAAAAATAAGCTGTAAGAGAACAACCTGATGTGATGGGCAAAAACTAATGCCAGATTCTAAATCAGCGCCCCCAAGTTAGATAAACTCAATTGTCAAATTCAATTCAACCAAAATTGTGTTTACCATTGTTATTTTTTCAGCTTCTTCAATCTCTGCAATCAGCCAACAATCTTCTAATGAATCTACTTCAACACTAATGCCCACATCTTCTCAGCAAAACACATCTTCACAACCTCTACTATGTAAGAATATAGCCTATAAAACTACTCATAACTTAATCAAAAAAATGAAAAGCCCAAGGTGTAGCCTAAATGCTAATCTCATGTTCAGCAAGTAGCCTAAATGCTAATCTCATGTTCAGCAAGGGTTTCGAAAACTATAGCCTACTGGCTTATCTATCTGGCTATCTTCAGTAACTTAACTTAGTATAAATGTAAGCAATCCCTGGTGATTCAAATTCAAAACTAAGTAGTCACCAGGGATTGCTTACATTTATAGGACTGAAGATTCACAACACATTATAGCTTTTGAAACATTTGTTGAACATCAAGTTAGTATCTATATTTTGGGCTCTTTATTTTTTGAATAAATCGCTCATAGGTTTTTCTCTCAAATAGTGCTAAGGACGAAATAAACTTACAATAGGCCTAGTCAAATATTAGAACTTTTCTAGACCCTGGAAGTTTGTTAGACCCTGACGTTTTGGAATGAAGACCAGGCTTCTTTGAAGCAAAATGGACGATGATGTTGTTAGAGAGTTAACTTTGTTGTATAAAAAAGATAACGATATAAAGCCTAATAAAAAAACAATCAGATTAAACATATTAAGAACAGAAACGAAAAAAATAACATGAACGTTTTCGACACAATGTTGTGTCCTCGCCAGGAATAACACAATAATTTTTATTACATCTGACCGAAAAGTAATGCCAGAGGTGGAAGTCTACTCTATTATAATGACATTGTACAGGCCCGTAGCCAGACATTTTCAAGGGGGGGGGGGGGGGTCCCAAATCCAAAAATATGGACCTTTTGATAACACTTTCTTCTTTGCGTGTCCCCAAGCAAGCAATCAAAACATAGGAAGTGGCAGTAAATAATATATAGGCCAACAAACAAAACAAACTTCAAATTGTCAACATTACAAAAACGAAATAAATAAATAGGCTACAAACAATTTTCCCATTAACAATAGCATATCTACATGGGCGCCGAAAGTGGGGGGTAGATGGTGCGGATACCCTTTTAAGGTCATGTAAGCTGCTGCACATGTTGCAATGTAACAATTTCTGCTATTCGCTTTTAGCCTAAATTGTCTACGATATGCGAGGTTCTAAACCAGGGATCCGCAAATTGTGGCTTGTGACCCAAATTTGAATCGCGAGACCATCCACAGTGGGTCGCAAAAGGGTTTAAACTTGCCATAAATATAACTTGTATGTCAAAAATAAATACAATCATATACTCTTTGAGGCACTGAGTTTCGTCTTTTCACCTAAAATATCGGGAAGCTGATCATGACCTACATGTTCAGAACAATGGAAAACCTCTGTCCTTCTGCCCCGAACCAAAATATCTTGGGGTGACACTAGACAGATCGCTCACATACCACCACCATTTGGTGTCACTGCGCAAGAAACTGACATTCCGTGCTGGGCTACTCAAGCGCCTGGCAGGCTCCAGCTCAGGGTTGCCAGACTGAAATTTGTAAAAAAGGCCAAACTCACCAAGAAAAAAGGCCAACTTAAGGCCAAATAGGTAGAAAAAAGGCCAAAAATAAGCCAAACTCAAACAAGATAAAATAAGCATTGTAAGCACGGTTGCCAGACTATGAAAAGGTCTTAATGCAAAATAATACAAAAGGCCAAATGGATAGGCTATTTACCTGTTTAAATTAAAAATAATGAAATATATCTACATATATTCAACAAATTTACTTATATTTTATTGGATTGTTGAAGAATTTCTTCTAAATAGTTGGTTTATTCATTTTCTGATGAAATATACAAACTCACTGTTGCAGGGCCGTAGCCAGCCGGGGGCCAGGGGGGCCTCGACCGCCCTGAAAAAAATTTCGCCCCCCCTTGGCAAAATCCTAACGTTCTCGAGCAACAGCTACAATTATAATGATTTTGCCCGTATTTCCCGTTTTTTTCTTTTTTCGCCCCCCTTGCTCTGCGGTCTGGCTACGGCCCTGCACTGTTGTGCAATTCAATCATATTTCATATTTGGGGTGCACTTGAAGTCTTTGCAACACATTTTGTGGTCCAACAGGTGAGAACGAATTCTTATGACAACTTCAATCAATCAATCAATCATTTTATTTTTCGTCATTAACGCGTCCGGGACGAAAAAGATACTAACTACAAAAATCGATATAAACCTACCAGCACGTTAACGAACGGGAAAAGGTGGCAAAACCTTGAAAGGTTTAAAACGTGTCTGAATGAAAAATTATGTACCGGTAGTAGGCTATATATCAGTAGTTAGCACGGCCACAAAACCCAAATAGTTGAATTTGTGTTCTGTTTCTAGGCTTTGTTTTTACAGCAGTAACTAGTGAAAATATTACCATGATACTTCACCACATCACCAATGTGATCAATTGAGCGAATAGATGCATGCACTAGCGTACGCAGGGGAATGATGCTTTCAGTCTCTTTATGCTTGGGAATGATGCTTTCAGTCTAAAAAAAACTTGCCTAATTTTAAACAAAACTGCATTAAAAGAGCGAGTTTTGCCAATGGCAATACCAAACATTCAAACATCTCAGCCAGAAATTAGCAACAAGAAAACGTAAAGACTTAGCTTTATTTCCGAAAAATGCCGAAGAAAACATGATCTTATCCTTTTGCTATGCCACCTGACAGCACCATTTTACAGGAATATTCATACCCACATTTTTGTTGAAAATGCTCTCAGAATGCACCAAATTCAAAGTAATTTTTCAACATTTTCTGGGGGAGGCCCCCCAGACCCCCCGCCGCTGGGTGTCGTCTTAGGAGAAAACGCCCCCTTTCAAAATTCCTGGCTACGCTACCGTCAATGTGGCTACGCTACTGGATTTAAATAAATTGTAGCAAAAGTAATTCTGAAAGTAGGTAGCCCAAAAGATAGCAAGTATAAAAGGATTGTAGCGGATGAGTCTTAATCCGCTACAGTGGTGACATCTGGCACCACTGGCTGCCTTAGCGAGTGAGCGCAGTCTGACTCGCCGCCGGCGTCACATTACGACTATTAAACAAGCATAGAACATGTATTGAACAATGGTGAATATGGTTTCATCTGGTAAGGTTACGATATATGAGAAATATTGATTATTATGCATTTTGAAGAGTAAATTTTAAAAAAGGCCAAATTTAAAGCCAAATCCAGAAAAAGGCCAAACGTATAATTTCTAAGGCCAACAGACTTTAAAAAAGGCCAATCTGGCCACCCTGCTCCAGCTGGGGGGCAAGAGCTGAAACTTTGCCTATAGCAGCCTTAGCCCTTGTCTACTCTTCATCAGAGTACTGTGCACCTGTTTGGTGCTGCAGTGCTCACTGCCACAACATCAATTTTGCATAGGATTCTACATAATTTTGCTTTTTTACCATAGCGTGGTTACTGGTTGTTTCTTTTAGACAAATTTGGTCCGCGCCAACAAGTATTTGCGGACCCCTGTTTTAAACAAGCAACAATATATTAACATGTTTATTCAGAACTATCTAAAAGGTTTCAGCTGATCATAGGTAGCTGATCCTGTGATCGTATGTACACTACACCTTCTCCAAAATGTGGACCTTTTCCGCTCAAGGGGGGTTCCCGGGAACCCTGAGAACCCCCCTTGGCTACGGGCCTGTTGTAAGTAAGATCTCTATAGAGCGCAGCCTCGGCAATTTTTTTGTTTATGTTTTTTCTTTTAACTCCAGTTTAAGTTGCAGCCTATGTTGCTTTTAAGTCTTGATTCGCCGGTCACCACATTGGTTAATAAGTGAGAGTTTGTGTCGGATATGGAGTTGGACATGGACTTTGATTAACACTTGGACCAGTGCAATTAGTTGGACGTGGTACTCACCCAAGAATTTCTACAAATCCAATGCTTTGACAAGTAAGTCAGACTTTAAAAAGATGTGTAAAAATACAATTTTATTTCCAAATTAATTTAAATTGACAATAGTCTTATGAGCACTACCAATGTCTCATGAACAAATTTTCGATTTTACTGTAAAAACCTCTGCTGCGGCTACGTATTCACAACTTTCATACTGAATATTGCCAAATGTTGTAGAAATATACTTTTCATAGTGTGTTGTAATGAGTATCCTGTAACAGTTGCAAGTAAACTTTGTTTTCTGCACGACAAGGCCATTTTTTTCAGCCAGTCCTTGTGGGCATTCAAGATGGCATTGAACTTCTCTATTTCTAGCGTTTAGATCAGGGTTTAGATAAAGACTTCAATCGATCTTAAGAGAGTTGTTTATGCACATAGGCTAAGTCGTGGCTAAAAGTTTAGGATCACTCCTAAAATTCTTGAATCAGAAAGCAAATACCATATTTACTCAGAACTAAACCTATGTACTTGGTGTATTTCCATGCGAAAATAACAAATCGTTTTAAATATAAAAAATACATGTTTGAACTACAATTTTCCGAAACTTCAGTCTTTTGTTTGTCCGCCATTAGATTTGAATACATCCTCCAGACATTTTAGCATGCTCTCCACAAGACTTCGGCAGTATTCAGCTGATAACTCACGTACCTAAACTTCTTTAATTGCTTTTTCCAATTCTTCAGCACTAACTGGCTGTTTCTCTGAAATTTTGTTTTTCGTAATAGTCAACAAGTTTTGCATTGGCTTCCAATCTGGACTGTTTCAGGCAAGTCCAAGACTTGCATCTTCTTCAATTTCAAGAACTGAGTTACGATGTTGGAGCGATGGCATGGTGGTCAATTGAACATGAAAATTGTGCAATTATGAACAACCATGTGCAGTTGCAACTTGTCTTTCAAGACATTAACGTATTGCTGGCCTGAACATTCCTGGTGGTAGGAAAAACAATTCAGCCTTTCCATTTACCGATGCCCCCAAATCATGATACTAGGAGGGTGATTGATAACTTGCGTGGTGTTTCGTTTATAAAATTAATATTGAGAGGGTTTACAGACATAGAGTCGTGTAGTAAACTGCTGTACCCTTTCATCTAAAAAAGCACCTGATGCCACCATGGAATTGTCCATTGTATGTGTTTCTCAGCAAGGCCAAACGCTTACTCTTCATGGCTTTTTTAAGTCGGAGTTTTTTTGCAAGTTTATGCACTTTTAAAGCAAAATCATCCACCAAACGTCGACTGACAGTTTAGCGACTGATATCAACATTTTTAGCAAGCAGCACTGACTGTATCTTGCTTGCAGAACTCATTGGAGATTGAACTGCTGTCCTCCTCATGACGTGGTCGTTTATTGGCATGGTTTTCTATGATCGACCAGACCTTTTAGCATCCGAATAAGACCCAGTTTTCTTAAATTTTAAGCCTGCATTGTAAGCTGCAGTCTTGCTACACCTTACTCTTTCACTAATTACCCGTTCTGAATATCCTTCTTCATGAAGAACCATAATCTGAATACGCTGAACGTCAAAAAATGGAGATTTTCGACCTATTTTCGGGGTGTTCAAATATTCAAAAACAAGATAAACTCAGTTATAGACAGTTTTTTTTTTTTTGCTTGAAGGGCATTTTAAAAGTGACTGCCATAATCTGGCAAAGGAATAGTGCATTATGGTACAATAAATTAGCTTTAGTTACGATAATTGAGTTCAGCAATAAAAATGTTACTTTTGGCATGGTGGTCCAAAACTTTTGGCCACGACTGTAGCCTACTGTAAGTTTACAATAGCCTACACCCACATATGTTGTATGTAGAAATGACGTTTAACACCTTTTTGTATGCTTTCCTTATGTCAAAAAATGCTATCTGCTTGTTTGATGTCAAATTATTGCAACCAGACTTTTCTTCAAATAAAAAAAAAATGGGATAGGCAATATAACGTATTAGAGAACAACTACACGCCCAGTCAAGCCCTGTGCCGTTGACTGGGAGTACCAGGGGATAGGCTACTATTAAACCCGGCCCAGGATGATATGAGGCCCGTAACCTTTTCAAGGGGCCAGGAAACTTGAATAAACCACTGCGTATTTTTTGGAGTGCGTTTACAATAGTTTCTACATTATTTTAAAGCAGAGTGACAAACAGTAGTAAGGGTTTCGGGGGACGGCAAGCCATCCTGGTACAAAAGTGATTTTGTCTTACTTTCTCTTTACTTTGATCTTTGTCTTACATTTACTTTGAATATAGACTTTTCTTTGTAGCAAAAAACCTTTGCACCAAGGATAATAAAATAATTTTATATGACAATGAACTAAAAAGTACTATTTTTAAAAAAGTATCATTAATCAAAGACCAAGAGAATGTTCTGTTGATTTAGTCGAGTCCTACCCTGCATTAAAAGTAGAATCGTAGTAGGCTAATTGTAAACTATACCGCCTTTGATAAACTACTGTAGATGCTCAGTCCCTATTATTTTCCAGGGTTCCCAATGTTGTGTAGTGTCCCAAAGTGTTCTTAGTTGACTAATTGGTTTATTTTGTTGAAAATTAGACGAAAATGTTCTTCGTTGTCTGCCACGGGCACGCTTCCGAGAAGGCGATCGCTCAGGCAGAGACTTTCGAACTCTTCTTTCCTGGTGATGTGACCAATAAATTTAAATTGCTTTTAAGTTATGCTGTTCAATAGTTCCTTATCTTGATTCAACTTCTGCATTTGTGATATGATCAGTATATGAAATCCGGATCATTCTTCTTTTGTAAAACCACATTTCAGCGGCTTTAATGTTACGCCTAGGTCGATAGGCTACTACAGTGCACGTATTGCACATAATTTTCATATTGTTTACAATGAATTAATTAAGCAAATTAGTATTCCTGTTGAAAATTTGTGCTGTAAAGGTGTGGTTGTACAACATCTGCACTTTTACAGTATACCTTTTTTTTATTCCCGCAGCCAGACAGTTCACCCCAGATTCAATACTTCCACGATCATCTGTCCAGCAACCTCCACTATTTCAAAGTAAAAATTATATTACTATTTTAATTTTCAACAAGCCATCAGTTGAATATGCGATGATAAGGGCTACTTTTAGTTACAGATAATGCGTGACCCATGTACAAGCGTAACTATAGTACGGTACAGTATTGCCTTACAGCATAGCCTACATTCCGCCCCGATAGCTCAGTTGGTTGGCGCGTGACTTCGTGAACGAAGAAGCTTCAAGATCAAGCGGCGCTGGTTCGACTTTCAGGGTGTGCGCTTGAGCAACGCATACTAAGGACTGCTGTCCATTCAGCGGCACCTAATGGATGGAATAATTCCCTGGCAACAACACTTCAAAACAATCAGAAACTTCACTCTGTCAATCTCGGTAATCGGCCCTGCGTCAAAACCCTCTACAAGTATGCGAAACTACCAGGAATAACCTATCAAGGCCTTGTCAGTTCGAGGGTAAAGATTCAAAACCAACCAACCAACCATACAGATTCAAAAATTAACCTTCGCAATACAGTGCGTAGCGTAGCCTACGTGTGAGTAGCCTACACTTTAGTGAGCAGGGTGTAGGTTGTGCTTTGAACATCAGTAAATTAAGATATTTTGGACATATAGCAAGAAGCAAATCGTTGGAACATTTAATGTTGACTGGGATGGTGCAAGGCAAACGAACAAAAAGACGACAAAAATGAAAAATTTTGACAATATCAAGCAAATTACGAAAATAAAAAGTAGGCTATGCCTGAAGTAGTAGCAACAACAAAAAACAGAACAAAATGGAGGGAGTTCATATGGGAGGCCACAGCTGATCAAACATGATTAATCTGTTGAAGAAGAAGAAGAATTAGCTTGTGCTTTCAGAGCAGAATGTTGACAAAAATAGTTTTCACGTTCATGTTGAAATTATTGCTCTGTGATTATTCATGAAGCCTTCTGATATTTAAATTATATCAAAAATTATTTAAGAAATCATGAGTAGGCCTGGCTTAGCAATTTGTAAGCAAACTGTAAAAATAGATTTGAAGTAGGTAAAAAGGAAACCCTAGCGTTTGAATGCCTGCGTATGTATTGAAATTGTTCGGTAGTGTGAGAGTGTGAGACGCAGGCAATTGATCACAGTGCACATGAATTATTGTTAGCTACCTAGCTATGTCGATGTTGTGACAATGACTAGGCTACTGTGACACCAAACAGGCATTCAGGTCCTACTGCGACAGTAAGTTGGACAACAGTAGGTCGAAGTCGTAGAACAGTTGGTCTGACATCTGGTCAAATGATTATTCATTAAACTACGTGGTGATTTAGAATTTAGATGATTGGAATGTTGGGGTATTGGATTTTAAGAGGTTTTGCGTGGCGATTTTCACCAAGAAGAATAAGTTCTCCAACTTCTAATCCATTAAAATCACCAATCCTTTTGTTCTGCCATGAATTTTTATTGAGTGATTTGTTGTTTGACCAAGTGTTGTATCAATAGTTGAGAATATGCTCAGAGAAACCGACTCAGAGTCATGTTACACTTGCGAATATTAGCTGCAGTATTTTAGCTTCAACATTAGGTCTGATAGTGCAACGATGAAACATCACTGTTGTGTTATCTTACCAGAATGTAGTTAGCCAAGTGTATCAACGACAACTTACCCAGTGGTTACGCGCCGGGCTCAAGATCACACGGCGCTGGTTCGACTCTCGGGGTGTGCGCTTGAGCAACGCATTTCAGGACTGCTCTCCATTCAGCGGCACCTAGTGAATGGAATAATTTCTCGGCAACAAGACTTCAACAATCGGAAAAACTTCACTCTGCCAATCTCGGTAACCGGCCCTGCGTCAAGTGCCTCTACAAGTATGCGAACAAGTACCAGGAATAACCTATCAAGGCTTTGTCAGTCCGAGGATAAAGATTCAAAACCAAACCAAACCAAACCAATTTCCTTCACCTAATAGAGATCTGATTTGTTGACAGAGAGCGGAGCGTTTGATTGTTGGCTACTCCACAGTGCGCTGGAAAAAACTCTTGCAAACACCTAACTACACATAATGCAGTTGAAATTGTCTTCAGTTGATCTCTATACTGACATGTCATGTTTATGCTTCACCCGTGTCATAATTTTTTCACGTTAAAGTTGTTCTTCGACCAACTTTCTGGTCAGTGGTGTGCAGTAGGCCACTGCTAAAAAATAGAAAATGCCATGGCTGCTGTATGCTACAGTATTTCAGCCTCTGCTCCCCAGTTAGAAGCTAAGAAACGTTTCAATAGTGTACGGTAGTGCAAGACAATTTATAGCCTATATGCCCTATAAGTACAATTTGACTGTGACCAGTACGATCGTTTACAAATGACACCCACTGGTGGCGGTAATATGACATTTGGCCAGTGTTACTCCAAGATATTTTGGCTAGACCAGAAAGACAATGCTTTTTCATCGACTTTGTTATTTAGCTAACAGTTCGAGTACTTGTCGAGTTTTGTGTGTAGTTGTTCAAATTAAGTGTAGTCAGGTTTAGGACTGCCACTGATCTCTGTAAAATACCGTTTTTTAGTATCCTATAATCTACTTTTCCGTAAGTTTCCAGTGGTGAAGGAAATGCTTCTGTTGTTGACAACCTTCATGATCTTTTGGAATACATGCTTGTCTGAAAACAATCAAAGCAAGTTTTGCGTATGGTTACAGTCTTGTTACAGTGCCATGCAGTATTATGGGCAGCTGTTAAATCTAAAGATAAGCACCAAAATTCCTTTCAGCTTCAAAGCAGTTCTCAAAATCTTAGGTCAAGAGGGCAACGGTTGTTTTTCCGTGCTAAAATCTGCTTTGCTTTTTCAAATAGATTGGCTCAACAATCGGATCAACACATGTGTAACTGAACCGTACAAGGATTTTTAGACGTGTAAAAGAGCTCCTGATGACAGCAGTTATCTCTGATAAAAAGAGACTGTTTTCTCCTAAGAATTCTTTTATTGCATAACACAAAAAGAAAGTTTTGCTATAGCGAATCTGTAACAGAAGTGGCTAAACTAACATTCTGTATACATAGACAAAGCACTACTGTTGCTTCTCAAAAGGGTTTCTTTATTGATTACCCAGCATACAAGTTGATGTCATCAGATAGCCGAGACAAGACCAGGTCACGCCAAGTTGTGTCAATTTGAAAAAGAACTAATATTGCCATGCTAGCGTGTTTTATGCAAGAATCGAGTGCTGCCAGGCGCATTGGAAATGAATTAATAAAACTTGAAACAGTTGAATTATGCTAATAATATTAAAACTTCAAAGTAGACTTGTAAGAAATATTCTGTACCTACCAAATATTTCTTCTTAGTGTGGTGGGTCTTGCTGATCGTTCGATGCGAGAGAAACCCAAAATAAAGCTACCTGACTACTAGAGAATCTACAGGGGCACAGCGATTAGTACTACCGAATTCCTAACACTGTACCAGCCGAGAATCTACAACCGTACCATTGAGATCAGGGATTTACTTTAAGTGACTCTGCACCAAACAATTTACAAAAAAATATTGACCAGACCACACATCCGAGCGATCCAACACCGACGATCGAAAAGACAATTACAATTCATGGCAGATAAAATGTACGAGAAACAGAGTTGCCAAATACAGGATAAACACACTAGGTGGCGGTAAATACACAAAGAAAGATACAATGTGCGACCGCTGTTTCCAACAAGATTAAACAGTAGAATTATGATAACTGCACTGCAGATATGGCTGATGACGAATACGAGACAGCAGTCGGTACATACGTTGGCCCCAGTCAAAACGACGTTGAAACGTAGATGAAACGTCGTGAATGACGAAAACAAATTAAGTTATGATTGAGGGTTAGAAACTGAAATTGAATACTGGGGCGCAACAGTAAAATCAACCATGAGAGAAAAATATTTACAAGCGTTTTTAGAGAAAAAAGTAAGCATGTATGCAAACAGGTAAGCGTCCATGGCTGTCCATGTCCTGCCTCCGAAGAGATAGGACTTGACATCCATGGAAGCAAACCAGAAAAGTAAAAAGTACATAGGCTAAGCGGTGCTGTAAGTCCTATTGACGAGGCAGCGGGGCGGCGCCGTTTTTTGGTGGACCGGAGAATGCGCAAGGAGGGGAGCAGTTGCGTGCCTGGTGTCCAAACCTGTGATGGTAATAACAGATAGGTGGGGGGGTGAAGCGTGTGCTGTTATCGGTGCGATGAGGGTTGAAGGGCGGCATGGCCTGAGGATAAGAACGTGGGCGCGAGGGTGATTGTGGACCATGACTTCGCGTTGGAAGAGGTGCAGATTGCTGATCGGGCAGCGACATGAAGGTTTCGAGAGAATGCGTAAGTGAAGAGATTTTTTGTTCTAAGAGCTGATTGATTAGAGACTGAGAAGAATGATCGTGGGATGTGAGAGGGTCATGTTGTGAAGTGGAGGCGTCTAAAATGTTGTTGGCCTGAAGGGCCAGGGTGTCAAGATCTAGATGCGTGAAGGCAGCTAAAATGGGTCGTATTTGTGACGGCATGCGCTCCAGGAATAATTTTTTTAGAATGGCATTAGCCGTGGGATTGTGAGCATTGTCATGGCCCAGCAGCTTACGCATCTCATTTAGGAGGACGGTAGGTCTTTTATCACCTAGAGTGCATTTGTGGAAGAGGGTGGATAGACGCGCGGAGAAGCTCTGCTGATTGGCTGAGATGAGAGCCTGTTTGAGTGTAGAATAAGGCTGATGGGTGTGTTGACCGGTGAGGACGGCGTGGTCAACATCACGCAATTGAGCATAGGACAAAGTATTTAGAACAAGATCGAACTGGATCTGTTCATTGTTGAGGTTGTGCGACCTAAATAGAGATTCGCACATGCTGAACCAGAGGGGCACATTCTCCGTCCAGAATTCAGGAAGTTTAATATTGACAGGGGAATAGTAGGTAGGCGTAGAAGTGGAGCCTATTGTAGTGATATCGTGTGGCGCAGTTGCGGAGGAGCACATGGGTGTGGTGAAGGTTGCGTCTGCGTGGGACGTCATAATGGGGGTGGTGGAGGCTGTACTATCTAAAGTGTAAAAGGAATTGTTGGAATGCATTGGTATTTGAGAGTTTGAAAAAAGATTGGTGGAATGTGTGGCCGCAGCGCAAGCGGGAGTGGAATGTTGAGTTACCGGTATGTCAGTAAGAACTGAAACGAATCGAGGCATAGTGGGGAGATTAGTAAAAAGTATGGCTGGCAACTGCCTGTAGGGTACAGTGGGCAATGGTTGATCACAAAAAGTGTGAAAAAAAATTGTTTATGCAGTGGTTTCTATAGCAACAGTAAAGATAAGGTACCATAGAAAAAAAAATGGAAGTTATAAACGATGCATAAAGACTACCGTAGATAATTACATAAGGTTAAAAATTTTAGCATGCAGTGGTTTGTATGGCAACCACAAGGTTAAGGTACCGTAGAAATAGAAGTTAGAAACTATGCATGTAGACTACAGGAGATAATTTCAGAAAATTAAAAAAAAATTTAGCATGCAGTGGTTTCTATGGCAACCACAAGGATAAGGTATCTAGGAATAGAAGTTAGAAACTATGCATGTAGACTACAGTTAGAGATAATTTCAGAAACTTAAAAAAAAATATTTGAAAAAAACGTAGTACATTACCAGGTGGCGTGGATGTCGTTGTTGCAGGTCGTGAGTTCGAAAAATGTACTCGGGGTCACCATTGTAACAGAAGTGGCTAAACTAACATTCTGTATACATAGACAAAGCACTACTGTTGCTTCTCAAAAGGGTTTCTTTATTGATTACCCAGCATACAAGTTGATGTCATCAGATAGCCGAGACAAGAACAGGTCACGCCAAGTTGTGTCAATTTGAAAAAGAACTAATATTACCATGCTAGCGTGTTTTATGCAAGAATCGAGTGCTGCCAGGCGCATTGGAAATGAATTAATAAAACTTGAAACAGTTGAATTATGCTAATAATATTAAAACTTGAAAGTAGACTAAACAGTAGAATTATGATAACTGCACTGCAGATATGGCTGATGACGAATACGGGACAGCAGTCGGTACAAATCTTTCAACCAATGCCAACGACCAAAAGAATAATAACCCGAAAAATAGGCTATATATATTATAGGCCTAACCTACTCATTAGATCAGATTAGAGCTCCTTTGGTCTGCTGGTGGCTTGTGAGGTTTAGGGATTGCAACAACTAAAGCTTTTCTCCAGATGCTTGGGTCTTGATATGGAGCAAACAAGAGGCAAGGAATTTAAAGTACACAAGCAGGAATTAAAGGCAGGGTAACCATGAATTGCAAGCTTAGGTCACATTTATCTGGCCCTGGAGAGCTATGTGGTGTCATTAGGCGAAGGGCTGTAGTAACTTCTTATGGAGTGAAGTTTCCAGATGTTTTGCAATCTTGTGGTGTTTCCTCTCTTCACAAAACAAGACAATTTTTTTAGCTACAAGACGAGATGCATTGCAATCCGTAATTTTATGGACCCTGTTTTGAACAAGCTTTTTCTTCAGAGAACTGATGAGCAGAGTGTGTTGAACGGCCAGTGATGCTGCTGATTATTCTTCATCCTTTAAAAATGATGGTGGTCCATGCAAGGGGATCAGATAACTTATTTCGTAGTGGGCCTAGTCAGTAAGGATTTTTCAGTTGCACTTGCATTATTGTAGCCACGGTGGTGTACTAGCAGTTGAAGATTTCAGCAACAACATTATATAGGTTACCCGGGCAAAGAAATGTCAGGAAGAACAATGTCAATATTTGAAAGTGTGGTTGCTTGCAATAGTTGACATCTTGTAGTCTAGATCATCAGTGGTTCTCAAAGTGGGCGATTCGCCTCTCTGGAGCAATTTTCAAATCAAGGGGGGCAAAAGAGTCCAAAGGGGCGATTAAGGAGAAAAAATATTGAACCACTGACCAAGTAGGCTATGATCGATGCTCTTCTCGCTACCCATGCATTATACCTTACTAAGATTATGCAAATTTTTTTAACCCTTGTAAAGACCACCAAGCATATGCATCAAGTTATATTGCAAACCATGCCATCTTGTAATGATTTTGTGAAATAGCCCATGCATTTTTAAAAGGAGACTAAAATAATTTTTCCTAAGTGATAAGGAAGCGATGGAACAAAAAAGTTTGAGACCACTGGTCTAGACTCTACATCAGTTGAAGATTGATTGAAAAAAGTCCAGTTCATGTCTTCATGTACAAACGTGGCAATGGCATGCTTCTTTTTGCTAGTATTTGAGAAAACTAATGCTTAGCCTATTACAGGGTTATGAAAGTGATGATCGCAAGTCGGAATTCTAATGATGATATGATTTCTTTCAGAGGAAAAGCTGCAAAAGAAGCAAATATTTATTTCGGAACTACATAAAAAAAGCAGGGAGGTTGCTGCAGGTAAGTAAAAGCCAAACTGAAAAGTAATAACGATAAAAATTCATACGATAATTATCGGATAATCGAAAACATAACAAGCAAGTGGTTTCATTTTGCTTTCAAAGTTGTTTTTTTAGCGGCTTGATTACAACTTTATTACAAACGTAACTTAGCAGATTGATTTTGTCCTTGGATGATTGTAAAATCAGCTTGTAAGTCGCTCTGTTTTTAGAAATTTGAAGCAAAAGTGTTTTTCTGATCAACTTTGGAGAAGAGAAAAAAACTTTTTATTTTATCTGAATTTTAAATCATTACGCTTTCAAGCCTTCCATCACAAAAAGTCTCGCCAGCGAATTCCGTGTCTTGTGCTAATAGCTCAACAATATCTTCATCTATAATTGATAGACTTTCACGTATACTCAAGGCAGCGATTCAAAAAAGCAGGAGATCGCCAACTCGGGTTACTCGGCTGCGATATTCGACAAGTGGAGGTAAAAGTGTTGCCAGATATTTTTTAACTTTTGTAAAAATATCATTACGGCATTTTTAAAGTAGTGGTCGTCCAAAACTCACCCGTTAACAACTATTCTAAAACTAACCTAAAGCAATTGTATTATTCACTTATCAAGCTGTCATACTTTTTGCAAGTTTGACCTTTCTTGAGCATAACACACATTAGATAATAGGAAACCAAGGAAGTTTCCAGAAAATTGAAATATAATTACCAGGTTCAACACTTAAAAAGTGAAGTTTTATATTTCTGAGGTGTATTTTAAGTTTCTCAAGTTTTTTTGTTCTTAAATAATAAGCAATATATTTTTTATACCTGTAAGTTTTATTCAGTTTAAGTTTTGTACATAAATTCACATTCTTATTACAAAGTAACACAACTACAAATTGCTTTAATAAAATCTTGTGTAATTTTAGACTTCAGGTTAGTTTTAAACGGACAAGCTTTTGGCGGCCACTACTTTAAAAATGCCACCACAATTTTTTTATTTTAAAAAGCATCTGGCAGCACTTTGCCTTTATTTGTGAGATATCGCAACCGAGCGGTCCCACGAATTACCCATAAGTACCCATAAGCACCATAAGTACCCATAAGCCCCACAAGTCGCGTCGAATTACCCATAAGTACCCATAAGTCGCGTCGAATTACCCATACGCCCCATAAGTCGCGTCGAATTACCCATAAGCCCCATAAGTCGCGTCGAATTACCCATAAGCCCCATAAGTCGCGTCGAATTACCCATAAGCCCCATAAGTCGCGTCGAATTACCCATAGGCACCATAAGTAGCATTGAATTACCTAGAAGTAACGTCGAATTACCCATAAGCCTGTATAGTGTAGAGTGTGTAGTCTATAGCCGTCTAGAAGCCTAGTAGTCGGTTGCATAGCCGAGTGGTGAGGAGCACTGGCTGGGCCTTCCAAAATATAGTTCGACACCGCTCAAGAACAGGACACTTGAAGGCATGCCTAAAGGTGGACACAAAGATTGGCTTCGTTGCCTTCCCGTCCGCTTATGTGTAATCTGCAGTTTGCTGCAGCAGATGGAGTGTTTTGTCCGATAAAACACCTTAACATTGGACAATTTTCCCTATGAACCAGGTGACTGCAGCATAGCAATCGTTCTCGCACTCAGCCAAAGACTTAATTCTTGCTTTAAACTTGATAATTAAAGAAAAAAAAAGAATAATGGCAAGGGTGGAAATCAAACCTGTGTCACCAAGTTCAATACCCTTTGCCTTAACCATTCAGCCACGCAAGCGCTCGTGAAATCTTCGCTTAATTTGTTTATATGACTAATGTTTCGAGAACGCTCACAATATTATCAGTTTAGTTTGTTTTTATTTCTGACCATCACAACGAAAAAACAATACACGACAAACTTAGCACAGATCTATAAAAGGTAGAAGCGACAAAACGCGGACGTTATAACGTGCACGATACCAAAGCCTGCAGATTACATATACGCTGACATGAGGCGTAAGTAATTCCACGTTGCTTATGGGTAATTCGACGCGACTTATGGGGCATTTGGGTAATTCGACGCGACTTACGGGGCTTATGGGTAATTCGACGCGACTTATGGGGCTTATGGGTAATTCGACTCACGTCGAACTACCCATAAGCAACGTGGAATTACTTACGCCTTCATGTCAGCGTATATGTAATCTGCAAGTCGCTGTTGCGACTTGCGATCGTGTCACTTAAACTGATTGTCCTGCTTTGGTATCATGCACGTTATAACGTCCGCGTTTTGTCGCTTCTACCTTTTATAGACCTCTGCTAAGTTTGTCGTATATTGTTTTTTCGTTGTGATGGTCAGAAATAAAAACAAACTAAACTGATAATATTGTGAACGTTCTCGAAACATTACCGATATAAACCAAATTAAGCGATAATTTTACGAGCTCTTGCGTGGCTGAGTGGTTAAGGCAAAGGCTATTGAGTTTGGTGACACAGGTTTGATTCCCACCTTTGCCATTATTCTTTTTTTCTTTAATTATCAAGTTCAAAGCAAGAATTAAGTCTCTAGCTGAGTGCGAGAACGATTGCTATGCTGCAGTCACCTGGTTCAGAGGTCTATAAAAGGTAGAAGCGACAAAACGCGGACGTTATAACGTGCATGATACCAAAGCAGGACAATCAGTTTAAGTGACACGATCGCAAGTCGCAACAGCGACTTGCAGATTACATATACGCTGACATGAAGGCGTAAGTAATTCCACGTTGCTTATGGGTAATTCGACGCGACTTATGGGTAATTCGACGCGAGTCGAATTACCCAAATGCCCCATAAGTCGCGTCGAATTACCCATAAGCAACGTGGAATTACTTACGCCTCATGTCAGCGTATATGTAATCTGCAGGCTTTGGCATTGTGCACGTTATAACGTCCGCGTTTTGTCGCTTCTACCTTTTATAGATCTGTGCTAAGTTTGTCGTGTATTGTTTTTTCGTTGTGATGGTCAGAAATAAAAACAAACTAAACTGATAATATTGTGAGCGTTCTCGAAACATTACCGGTACCCATATAAACAAATTAAGCGAAGATTTCACGAGCGCTTGCGTGGCTGAGTGGTTAAGGCAAAGGCTATTGAATGTGGTGACACAGGTTTGATTCCCACCCTTGCCATTATTCTTGTTTTTCTTTAATTATCAAGTTCAAAGCAAGAATTAAGTCTCTAGCTGAGTGCGAGAACGATTGCTATGCTGCAGTCACCTGGTTCATGGGGAAAATTGTCCAATGTTAAGGTGTTTTATCGGACAAAACACTCCATCTGCTGCAGCAAACTGCAGATTACACATAAGCGGACGGGAAGGCAACGAAGCCAATCTTCATGTCCACCATTAGGCATGCCTTCAAGTGTCCTGCTCTTGAGCGGTGTCGAACTATGTTTTGGAACGCCCAGCTCGTGCTCCTCACCACTCGGCTATGCAGCCGACTACTAGGCTTCTAGACGGCTATAGACTACACTCTACAGGCTTATGGGTAATTCGACGTTACTTCTATGTAATTCAATGCTATGGTGCCTATGGGTAATTCGACGCAACTTATGAGGCTTATGGGTAATTCAACGCGACTTATGGGGCTTATGGGTAATTCGACGCGACTTACGGGGCTTATGGGTAATTCGACGCGACTTATGGGGCTTATGGGTAATTCGACGCGACTTATGGGGCTTATGGGTAATTCGACGCGACTTGTGGGGCTTATGGGTAATTCGACGCGACTTATGGGTAATTCGACACGACTTATGGTGCTTATGGGTACTTATGGGTACTTATGGGGCTTATGGGTAATTCGTGGGACCCCAACCGAGTTAGTCACAGCGCTTCCACTTTTGTGGTAATTACCACAATTGTGGAATTTTCATCATGTTTGTGGTAAAAATGTGGTAATGAAAAATTTGTGGTAATTTAGTGGTCCTAATATGGAAATTTTGTGTGGAAATGTTGCCGAAATGTGGAAATTATAAATTTTGAAAATTTGACATAAAATACTATCAATAAATATGAGCATTTAAACTGTTGTCTTCCGAAATCGAACAGATATTCAAAAAACTACTTATAATAGCATGTGACTAGCATGTTCTGCTGTTTTCGGTTTGATTTTGGAATGCTTCCGGACTTTTGACTTTGAACGTAGGGTGACCAGATTCATAGTCAAGATGTCTTTCAGATTCTAGCTGCGGTGTCAAATACAGTACTTTGCTTGGATGCAACCTAGTTCGTACCCTGAACAGTTTGTACCCTCAGTTCGTACCCTGAAATAATCGAGAGAAAAAATTAAAAAAAGCGGAAGTCACTGATTGCAGTTTCAGCAAACATTTTAAAATTTTCCCCCTAAAAAGATCGAGAAAAAGAAAGCACAAAACCGAAGTCGCTGATCGCAGTTTCTGCTAACCCTAACCGTAACCCTAACGCTAACCCTCGCTGATCGCAGTTTCCGCAAAAATTTTTCTGCACTTTCCGCTTACCCTAACTCGAACTATAGAGTAATCTATGTTCAACCCTAACCCTCGCTGATCGCAGTTTTCTCAAACATTTTTCTGTAGTTTCCGCTAACCCTTACCCTAACCTTAGAGTACTTAATCTATGCTCTAACCCTAACCCTCGCTGATTGCAGTTTCTGCAAACATTTTTCCGCAGTTTCCGCTAACCGCAGTTTCCGCTTGCCCTAACTCTAACCATCGAGTAATCTATGCTCTCTAACCATAAGCCTCGCTGATCGCAGTTTCCGCAAATATTTTTCCGCAGTTTCCGCTAACCCTCGAGTTTGTTTGCGGAAACTCCGATCAGCGACCTCGGCTTTTTTTAATTTTTTCTCTCGATCTTTACAGCAGGGACCAGGTTGGCTTTTTTCAAGCCAAATTTCTCAAATTTGGCTCTTTTTTAAGGCCTTTGGCTGGAAGATTTACGGTTTGGCTTTTTTTGTAATTTGGCTTTTTTTGGGCTTTTTTTTAAGTTTGGCTTGTTAACCAGTTAAGTTAATGATTTTTTTAACTTTTTAAGTACTGAACATATAGGCTACCGTACATCTGCAATTTTTCTCGTTGGTAATTCCGTAAAATCCTGACTAAGTGTGAACATCCCAGACAGCAAAATCCACCATATTTATGTTGACTTAACATCTGCAGACGTTAAATTGATGTAAAAATGAAGGATTTTGCTGTTTAGGATGTACGTACCCTTGGGTGACTATTGACCAGCCTTGTCTCTCGATTGTCTGAAAAGTAAAAAGCTACTGACGGCAAACATGTTAGATGAAACAGCAGAACGTCCATCAAGGAGATGAAGCCTCAAAGTAGATGCGTTTCTTGGCAATAATAAAGGTCTAGAACAGTTTTGCAACTCTAAATTCAAAACGGCTTTTCCAGCTGTTGGGTGTAGATGAAGCAATACTTTCGAAGGATCCTGCTCATTGGACTGAATATGGTGCATTTATTCAAGCTTTACACATAGCAAAAGGACTTTCAGCAGTCAATGACAGAGCAGAGAGAGGAGTTGCTGTAATCTAGGATTTTAACAAACTCAAACTAAAGATGAGGTCCAACTTCAGTTTCTTTTGCAAGTTGTTACTGAATACAGGAAACTGTTTTCGAAATTGCAACAAGAGCAATATTGTCGATAATATCGCTTCTCGTAGTACAGACCAGAATTGCATTTTGAAATGAATATTGTCACCAGTGTTCCCTAAGGTTCCAATATTGAGAAAATGAACGAAATTCTGTAGACTGTTCTGTGGTCACAAAAAAGATTGTGAAATCAAGATTTGGACAGATTTCACGAGTCCTAATTTCTTAGAGGGAACACTGTCACTGATCGTCACATATTTTTTATAGAGGTAATGCTATCATACCTTTAGTGTTAAAATGTGTTTTTTCTAAATATATAACTGCTTTTCTACTTAAGATGGTATGCATTTAGGCCTAATGTTCAGAAAGCAGATCTAGGAAACTATGTTTTCTGCATCTTTTGACACAAAGCCGTAGCCTACAGTATCTCTAGCTCAAGTGGTTTTTGAGATACGCAGATTTGGTATTTTGAGGGAGAGCACAGTAGCCTACTTTAGGGGGGAAGGCCACCGCCACCCCTAAATCAACTTCAAATTTAAAAAAAGTTTGCAGGAGTTATTTTTTCTGACAATCTCACCATTTAAAAGGGTGTCCTAAGTAAAATTCCATTTTAAGAGCCACCTTAATGTACACGAAAAGTGAAATCGTGCAAGACTCAACTGATGACTTGTAGTTTTTTTCAAATATGATTCATGATTTCATGCCAGCACCTAATGTTTCCGCTTATATTTTTGGGTGCACCTTGCAAGGTGAAGAGTGTAATTGCCCCTCACATCCTAAATTGTAAGTTTATTTTGAATGTGCAACAGGTTTCTAGGTCTTCAATCAATATTTCACACTCTTTTTAAGAGTGCAAGATTTCTTACTGTTTAATTGAAGAATATTTTGAAGAGACTTTTCTTAGCCAAACATACTTTTGTTCTGGCTATGCTCTCTGCAGTGCACCATATGAAGTAAAAAGTGCTTTGTACTGTTTATTCGTCCATTTAATAACACCAAGTATGTGATGATAACTTGTTTTTAGTATTATACTTGATAGTCATGCTTTGTTTGGCTTTTTTTTGGCTCTTTTCAAAAGATATTTGGCTTTTTTATTTTCATTTTGGCTGGAGTTTTAGTCAAGTTTGGCTTTTTTTTGCAATTTTGATCTGGCAACCCTGCTTTACAGGGTACGAACTGAGGGTACGAACTGTTCAGGGTACGAATTAGGTTGCACCCACTTTGCTTACTTGTTTCGGACGTTTAATAACTGATAATAACCGGTACTGTTAACAAACTGAGTAGTTGTTTTAGACTTTATTTTACACTATGTAGTGTATATATAGCCAAATAATAGCGTTGCCAGATAAGGAATTCTGTCCTATTTTGAGAAAAGTTTAAAGCTGTTGAAAACAAAAACTTGCATTTTGGAATTTTTTTTTAGTTTTGGGTAAAGATCAAAACCCTAACCTGATTCCTAAGTCTAACCATTACCTTAACCCTTCCTAACTTTAATCCTAACTCTGGCAACACCTGATTGTAACCATGGCAAAAAGTGGGTAAAAATAGCCACTTTGTTAATGTAAAAGTAAGTCGAAATACAGTTAAAATCGGAAAGAAAATCAAAGTAAAAAATGTGGTAATTTGAGGACAAATGTGGTAATACAAGTGGTAATCTAGCTTTGTGAAAGTGGAAGCACTGGTTAGTCATCTCGTAATTCTGTAAATCCCTGCTTCTAGGCCAGAGTTTTCCAAACTGTTTTGGACCACAGACCAGTATTTCTGAATTTATTTTTTTGCCTACCGCAATCATTTTTTGCATCATTTTTCCGCAGAATTCATGCAAAGAGAATTTAAAACAAAAAATAAATCACACCGAAGAAAAACGTTCAAACATGAGTATCACCTTTGATTTACAAATTAAAGACAAAAAACAACAATAAATCACATTATAAAATATATTCTTGCGTTCTTCCGGTGACTGCAAACTAGACTACTACAGAATGTTAAAAATGCTAACTAGCTTTATTTCGGACGTTCCGTCAATTAGCAAGACTGACTATGAGGGAGGCTGAGACAAGTAAAAACACCCGTTTAGCAACAAAATGACACAACACAGGAACATATTGAACAAAATGGGGAAATTTGTAGGATCCAAAGTTTGAAAACATACAAAATTGTCGCCTAATGTCATTGAAAACGCAAAGCATGCGTAAAAAAACGTAGCCTACTGTCCAGCAGCCGCAATTCAGTTTAGTTTTGTTTTCTGACCATCACAACCAAAAACAATATATTCCTATCTTTCTTCTCAATGACTGAACATAAAAGAAACATTGGATCTATGTAAAGAAAACAGTCGTGTCTTCTTCTCAGACTGTCTTCTTCTCAAATAGACTATTTTATGGTCCAAACAAATCAAACCGCTTTTTAGGCTAAACCTTGTTTAGCCAAGCTAGTAGGTTATACTATTTTTTATATTGTTTTTCCATTAATGATCAGGTCATAATGGTCCTATCATCCTCATTAGCAAAATATTGCGCGAAACTAACAATGATGAAGTAATCAAGACAGCAGGAAGTTGTTATAAAGGAGGTTGGATATGGATATACCCTTTTGACACCCAAAATGACATCCGGGCGGTGGCTTCATTCCTCAAGTTAATGCCGTCTCAAATTGGAATGCTTTTTCTGTCTGGATACTCAATGACTTCCAATGAATTTCTCCCATGGATCGAGGCAATCAAATCAATGCCTGGATCAGTGAGTGATGTTTCATTTTTGAAACCAATGTTCTATTGCGTTGATTTATTGTTGCACTGGGATCGGTTACATTACATTACTTTATATTACATCAAAATAACTTAATTTTACCATTGCAGAAGTTAAACCAGACCAAAATCTGTGGTAAAAAGTGCTGTTAGATGAGAACGCGTAATGGTGTTTCCAACATCGTGACTTTGTGGTGGAATTGACAGTTGGGACTGAAACATTAGTAACAGTGTACAACTTTGCTCAAAACTAACTCAAAATTAAAAATCTTTAACGATTGCAGCAACTTTTTGACAGCCACAGCGGCCTAGCGGCAAGGCTTCCACAAAAAACTTTGCTTTCTCATCTTCAAATGATTATTTATTCCCTCTTCCTTATTGTAATTTAAAACCGAAATACCTTCCAAATTTCCCCACACACAACACAATTTTCTGTAAAATTTGCCTTGTAGGCCTACATTGCTTTTATAACTAAACATTAAACAAAATCATAAAAGTACTCCCACTGTTTGCTATAAGATTTCAAAAAAAAACAAAAAACTATTCAGCACAGCAATGAGACATGATTAACTAAACGACTAAACGTATAAATGAAATATGCAAGACAAAAATGTGAAAATGACTAGACTCATGGCCACCTGGAGATGCGGCCTGATTTGTCACATTTTGCAGGTTTTGATTGCAGCTACTACTAGTGTTTGACTGACGTTTTCTGAGATTTTTTTACTTTTTGCTGTCTCCTAATGATATGAAAGCTTTTTGTTGCCTTGGAGAAGCAATAGCAAATGAAAAAAAGTAAGTTGAAAAACGCTGAATCAGACTGTCATTGAAAAATTAAGTCTGACTGAAATCTTCAAAATTAAATTGTCTTTGTTTTACACCTGAGGATGTTAAAACCTATTGTGTCATCTGGGGAAAGCAGTAAAGAAAGCGCAAAAATATAATTTTTAGAAAATTTTATTTAAACATTCGCCCAAAGTTAGCAAAATCTGAAAATTTTCCCAAAATGTGACAAATCAGGCCGTATCTTTAGGTGGCCATGTTAGACTATAGGCTACTATAAACGTTAAAAGGATATTACGAACTTGATATTGTGAAGCAAGCTCTGCTTCATAATACAATAGTTATAATATAAAAATATAAGAAACCGCAAAAAATAATAAGAAACCACAAGACCAAGCATCGCTGGTTCGACTTTCCGGGCGTGCGCTTGAGCAACGCATTATAAGGACTGCTCTCCATTCAACGGTACCTTGTAGATGTAATAATTTCCCGACAACAAAACTTCAACAAGAAGAGGAAACTTCGCTCTGTCAATCTCGGTAACCGACCCTGCATCAGTGGTTCAAGGTCTCTGAAAGTATGTGAAACTGTCAGGAATAAGCTTTCAAAAAGCTTTCTCAGTCTGAAGGTAAATATTTCCTCAATCAATCTAATTTTATATGTCTAGTAGCTTATCTGTACTGATGAGGTGTAGTTGTAGCCTTACTTACTCGAATAGGTCATTTCTATTGATACCCCATACTTTGATGAGGAATAAGCTGTTCTTATACAGCCACCTAGCCAGTAACGTTGACAGGGGGTTCAGGGGGTACTTTTAAACCCAAGCCCGGGGGATAACTTTAGGGGCCCAGAAGCTTTCTGAGGAGCCCGGAAATTTGAAAAAAACATTGCGTATTTTTTATTCTTTGAACATAGTAAGTGTTTCTTAGAAGTTCCTTGATTTGGAGCCCGCGAATCTTATTGGTACCGGGCCCAAATTATCCTTTCAACAGGCCTGCACCTAGCAATAGAGTTGTTCAAATAAAAATATCTGCGACATTTTGTGTTGTCGCGGAATTCTTATTGTTGAGATATCTTACTTTTGTTCCAAATTGAATTCTGTGTAAAGAATGTGAAAACAACAAAGGCAAAAGCTGATGTTTGAAGCTACTAAAATGTGAGTTTTCTGCATGAGGACCAAGAATGTTGCATTTTAGCAACCAATTGTATCGCAAACTCTCTCGTATATTTTCCTGATTTTCTCGTTTTGACAATATGTCTTTTATGCTGTAAGCTTTGAAGTGAGAGATTTTTAAACAAGAAGTTTTTTTTTCACAAACGGAAGCTCTGCTTTGCAGTCCAGGCGGTAAATCGTGGTAGCCACTTTAACAAGTCGAAATTCTGCCACTGCGAATGACTACAATGCAACCGCCAACCAATCATAACATGTTATAAGAGGCTACCGTCCAATTGTGACCCTTCTAGCACTGATCCAGAGAGTTAATGCTTGTTTTGAACTTTATTTGGTAGTTTACAGAAGAAAAAGAGCAATAGCAGTGGTGGGAATCGAACCCGCGTCAATGAAATGACTACTTTCTAACCCTACCCCTAACCCCTAAGCCAACCAGCTGACAAAAAATCCATCTCTTAATTTGCTTTCTATCATCTTCTTTTCGTCATTTTTTACGTCACTTAAACCGTAGCTTATGATTGGTTGGCGGTTTCATTCTAATCAAGTTTAGTGGCGGAATTTCGACTTGTTAAAGTGGCTTCCGTAAATAGTAGCCTACAACCTGACCATAGAATCGACAAGGAAGAAATTTTAATGTCCAGTTGTCAAAACCCACACTTTTTTTCTTACAGTTTATGCTTTTCTTTCTTCCTTAATAATTGTGTAATTGTTTACCTTTTCGAAACCCACACTTTTTTCTCACAGCTCATGCTATACTTTCACCCTTGTCGATTCTATGATCAAGTTCTAATGTTTACCGGTCCAGGTCGTCAGACCAGGGATGCCCTATTATGCTTGAGATGTTTACTAAACCGGAAATGTTCTTGAATTAGATATTACAAGTCGAATATTTTCAACGCAAAGCATGCTTAGGTTATCTGCTGAAAAATAATTTATACAATTAATGTATCATGACATTCAAGTGTGCTTAAAATCTAATTGTTTTTCACGGAATATCTGCTAGTTTGTATTGTTTTTCTTAAATAATGTCACAGACAATAACAAAAATCAGCATCAAGTTCATCAGTCGAGATGATAGTATATTTATTGTACATGTTAGATTGTTGAGTTGGATATCAATGGCAACTCTTTATCAAACGTTGCTGATGTCATCGCAATATTGCACAAAGTTGAGGAGTTAGTGTCGATGCAAAATTGTTTGGATGACGGTCTTGGAGCGCAAAGGTGCCCGAACATGGAGGAACGAGCCAGGTTGCAGGTCGCTCTTGATAGGACGCAAAATAAAGTGAGACTTATTTCCGTTGTAGGCTATTAATGTTGCCTAATCTAACACCTATATAACTCTGTCTAAGCAATTCTAATTTAAATTAAGCTTAGCACCGAATAAAATTGCTTACCAGCCTTCTTGTCTCACAGTGTGTTGCATTTTTCAAAATCAGCCTGATCTACAGTTGTCATAAAATTAATTTTTTTGTTTTTTTACGATGATTCTACATTTACAAGCGTGAAAAAATATACATAGCAAAAAATGCTCAAAACAAAAATAGGTCTTTAGAAGATCAGAAATATAAGTCACAAAATTTGTTATAATTTTATTCAATTTGGTCATTTGTTTTTGTTAACTTGAGCTGGTTCGACACAGCTCAAGAGTGCACGACTGTGTCTTTGGCAGGACACTTAAAGGCATGTCGCCTGAAGGTAGACACCAAGATTGGCTTCCTTGTCTTTCCATTCACTTAATCTAAATTTTCACCACCGCTCTGGGGCTTGAAGCTTCCTTTTACCAACTGAGATTGTTGATGCTTCTCTGAGAGCAGGGATTTCTAGAAGTACGGGATGAGACGGCTTTTGCTTAGAGAAGGGTGCTTTAGAAAATAGTGTTGCCAGATGCTTTTTCAGGGAAAATTTCTGTTCTTGGTCATCTTAAAGGTAAACCGTTGCGTTCCAGTTAAATCTATCCCAAAATTTGTCAAATCCAACAAATTTAGTTTATTTACAATATGTAACAGTAACAAGATTTAGAAATTAATGCTGTTCGAAGCAATTGGGTTGCAGCCTGAAGTACAGATTTAATAAATAAGCTACTGAAGGAAAAACAATCAGTTTATCTACAGTACAAGTGGCTTTCAAATTCCTACATGAGTAAATTTTTTTTTTATAGAACTTGCTATTTTATTTCAAATACTGTACTTTCTACAGGCCATCGTGCCTGTAGTGAAAAGTTATTAACACCAAAAGCTATTTTTGTTGTTTCCAGGCTTACAACTAGTTGAAAGGTTAATGAATAATGGCCTTGGATTAATTTTTTAAAACTTTTAAAAGTCTTGGGCTTGGTTCAAATGAAAACTTTGTGCATTCTTGAGCTGACCAAGAACAGCGTTTTAACTAAAAACATCTGGCAACACTTTTGCATTGCACACCCTATTCTGAGCAAGGGTCTTCGCAATTCGCATCCCGAACTTCTAGAAATCCATGTCTGAGAATCTCCTAAAAGTCAGCAGTTGTGAACTCAGCACATGGCAGTTGAGCAAATGACAACTGAGCTAGCAACATTTCAGCAAGTGATTGAAATTGGTAAATGATGAGTTGTTGAACCTAAGCAAGTAGCCTAACAACTGAGCAAGCCGACACTTGGCATGTCACATCATCAGTAAATTCAGTTTGGCAAGCGATGACCAAGCAAGTCCGATGCTAGCTGAAAATTTCGTTTGCTGATATGGGAAGCAGCTGAAATGTACTTGCTGAGTTGAAGCACTTGCCGACAGGGGTGGATCTATCGGGTGGGCCTGATTGGTACAGGCCCACCCATATTGACAGTGGGTCCACCCAAAATCAGATTCTTGGGAAAAAAACATATTAATGTTTAACACTAGAACAACCAAGTGGCACTAAATTGTCTGTGGCATCACTATTTTACAGCATTTGTAAGAGATATTCGGTAATACCAAGTTTTTGTATGCTGGCCCGCAGGGGTGCATTCCTAGCATTTTATTTGGGGGGGCTCTATTAACACTTAGTTGTGTTGTTATAGACAAAGTATGTAGGCTATAAGTAATCGGTGTAGGCTACGTGAGCCAACAATCTTTACCTTTTTTAAAAAGAAACACTGCTCAGTTTGTTTTTATTTCTGAAAATCATATCGAAAAACAACCCACGCTAAAACATAGCTTGAAGTAGGCTACAGAAAAAGGTAGAAGCAACAACACGTGAAAACGTGGTTGAATCCGAAAGAAAATTATAAGTTTGAAATTTGGCTTGGTTGCTACACTGCAATCTCTTTTGCTTTTTCTTTACTGCAAACTAGGCTTACACTTGAAACTCGCTTTGCATGAGCTAATTCCAATCTCTTTAAAACTCAATCGTAGGCTAATTTGAATGAGCCAATTCTAAGCAAACTTGCAAAAAAATTGACTGTAGGAAAGTGAGGAAATGCATTTCTTGAAAGGAGCGCTTGTGTTTGCAGCTTTGCGAGTAAGAACCAATAAGCTGCCAATGTGACAGTTACACTAAAATCTCATTTAGCTATTAACGAACAGTAGCCTACATCTCCAAATTTAGCAAAAGCATATTCCAAGTTGGTGCAAACGAAATTATACAAAACAAATAGCCTGTCTGCCAGGTGTTTGGTTTTATGGACAAAGTTATAATCACCACGACAGTCTGATTTTAGCCAGCATACAGTTTTTGCACAGATCTGAATTCATTCAATGTGTCCGCCGATTGATGAGTCCGCAACCACTTCTGAGTTGCCGCAGTGCCATTCCATATATGAGGAGGTAGTCCATTGATGCTGATGAACAACATTACTGATACAAGTGATCTGGTCAGCCTGATCGTAGCGGTAGGATGACCAAGTTCATTTGCGAAAATCTACGTTCGGCTATAGCAGAACTTATAGCAATCATGTTTAGTACCGGTACTACATTCTTGAGCAACTTTATCGTATCTGGTATATGGCAAGGATTGTCAAAGTACAATCGAAAATAATGATGGTGACACTGACATGAAATCTCTTCTCTATTTCCCATAATATCTGCTCCCCTTCTTGCCATGGACTTTCGATTACAGCGGGCCATAACTCTGGTACAATAATTTTCAAGCTCTTCACAGAATTTTCATTGTTGGTGTCCACCATCTTGTTTTCAATGTTGTCAACTGAAGCTTGAATAAACCGATTACGACCAAAAGAAGGATAGTCTCTACGTCGAGCTTTGAACTGGTCCAACGTTATGCATTTAAAGGAGTATTTTTGTACTTCCAGGACTCATGTTAACAACTTCATCAAACAAATACTTTCCTTTTTGAACAGCTTTTTTTTTAATTTGAAATAGAGAATTAACATTCCATTTCAAGTGACGATTAGCTATACTACGAAGTTGATATTCTCAGTCTGGAGAGTTTCTGACGAAAGCGATAATTGCCGGACAATCGTAAGCGCCAGATCTTCTACGAATTACCGTACTTATTGGTCATTTTGATACAGAGACCTCTGAACATGGCCCGATCTGTTTCTCTAATACCGTCTTCTTTCTTTCTGCAAGGGCTGTGAAGTAGGGTGGAGTGAAAAAAACTTTTTTTTGAAATTCAAAAAAAGGGGGGTCTAGATCCCTGACAAATTGGCAAAAAACAACAACAAAACTGGTTTCGGGGAGTTGCACCCCCTATTGGCCGTGCTACCCCCCATTTTATGGGGGAGTACCCCCAAATTTCTCAAATCGGCTGTAACTTTGGAACTGCTGGTGCTAGGAACATGAGTTTGGTATCAAATGATGCAGAATCATCATGTTTCTATCTGCTCAAAGAGGACTTTTTGCCTTAATCTCACTAGAAAAAAAGTTATAACAAAAAATGTATATTTGATCATGTTTTGGACGAAAACGGTAGCGCAGGCAGAAGGTAATGGGTAAATGTGTACTGCATATGCACTATGCAGGTTACAGATGACTTGGATACTTTTGCTTATTGAATTGCAATAAATATACAGCATAGTATGCATAATATATGGCATGATACACATGACATAAAGAATACAAGGGTTAATTGAGAGCATGTTGGCAGTGGCAACCATGGTCTAACGGTACAGTAGTGTGACTGCTGACTGGTAATACAAAATAGTGCTCATGTCATGTATACAAACACTTGCAAGTAATAACTTTACTGCATGAGGTGGGGGTTGCTAACTGGACACCTATTCAAAGTGTAGGTGCATAAAACATGACATATAGAGCATATACTGTAGTTGGTAGACGTAATTGGTGATGGGTAGACTGTGATCTGCCATGAAATCATTGTCAAGGAAATACCAGCACACAGATTTGATATGATCCATGCTGCTGCTTGTGCAATGGATGGTAGCCTACTGGCTTATCTGTAGCAAAAGTGTGCTGCAGGAAATTGCAGATACTGAACTTCATGACAAGCTCGCACTCGTTGGAAACGATAGTACTGCTGCAATGACTGGAAATGAACATGGAGCACTTCGTCATCTGAAAGAGCAACTCAAAAGACCAGTGCAGTGGGTTATTTTCTTTCTGCATTGCAACGATCTCCCTCTGCGACATATATTTACAAACTTAGATGGGACAACAAATCATCTTTTTCTGGAATCATAGGAAAGGAATTGGCAGGCAGCGTTTCTGCATGGAAAATTGTCCAAATCAAATCAATTCCAAATTTTCTGTGTTGCCCAACAGTGTGATCGATAACCTTAGCTCTGACTAGTATTATGGCTACAGAATATGTTGAGCTCTTCTGCTTGGGCATGTTGATGAAGACTTGCACTTTTTGTCAGTCGGGTAATTATGTCATTCAAGGTGGCAAACACTTGCTTGTAGGCTACTTAGTACTTAGTAAATACATCTGCGCTCAACCCTTTAAAAAGTTTCATGATCTTGTCTGAATACTGCACCAAGGTTTTCTTCACATCTTAGTTTAAAATAAAACACCACCATTCATTATCTGATGAGTCAAAAAACTTCTTCAACATGTTGCAAAGAAATCTGTCCTTCCCAAACCAAGAAGTATAAGAGATTTCTGGAAGGTTTTGGAACGCAATGCATTTTTTATCACCCTGAAAATGTCATTGTTGGTATGCTAGGTGACGAAGACTGCCAATTATAAAGAGAAGCCGTCCAACAAATCCATCTGTTACGTTCACAAGCACAGAAAAAGCAAAGCAAGAATAATGTTGGCTGCTCACAACAAGCAGAAGATGAAAATCAAAAGCTGAGAAAGGAAATTTCACCAGCGGTGCCACCTGCAGTATGCAGATTACTTGTGCCACAGCTTAATACTAAAGCAAAATCATACCACTAACTTGTGAAGCTTGGCTTAGTTCATAAGTCTGAGCCACCTATCATGAGATCGCTGACAGATCAACAGCTTGACAATGTCATTGGCTAACCTCTGCGGCTGGATTATCCATGCCACATCCAAGTGGTGAAGCATCATGTCAAGCTTGTGACTGAAGCAAGAATCTGTTGTAGCTTTTGGATGAAGGTATTGGCTGATTCGTCAGAAGGTCCAACCTCATCAACTTATGAAAGAATTCAACAGCAAGAAGGAATTCCCACTGCACTAGATTGTCATGTTCATCATTTTGGTTGTTGAAGTCTCAATGTAGTACTGGTGGCCTAGCACATGAAGCAGTATGGATCATATCAATCTGTGTGCTGGTATTTCCTTGACAATGATTTCATGGCAGATCACAGTCTACCCATCACCAATTACAGAATATGCTGTGTCATGTTTTATGCACCTACACTTTGAACAGGTGTCCAGTTAGCAACCCCCACCTCATGCAGTAAAGTTGTTACTTGCAAGTGTTTGTATACATGACATGAGCACTATTTTGTATTACCAGTCAGCAGTCACACTACTGTACCGTTAGACCATGGTTGCCACTGCTAGCATGCTCTCAATTAACCCTTGTATTCTTTACATCATGTGTACCATATATTATGCATACTATGCTGTATATTTATTGCAAATTCAATAAGCAAAAGTATCCAAGTTATCTGTAACCTGCATAGTGCATATGCACTATGCAGCACACATTTACCCATTACCTTCTGCCTGCGATACCGTTTTTGTCCAAAACATGGTAAAATATACGTTTTTTGTCATAAATTTTTTTTTAGTGAGATTAAGGCAAAAGTCCTCTTAGAGCAGATAGAAACATGATGATTCTGCATCATTTGATACCAAACTCATGTTCCTAGCACCAGCAGTTCCAAAGTTACAGCCGATTTGAGAAATTTGGGGGTACTCTCCCATAAAATGGGGGGTAGCACGGCCAATAGGGGGTGCAACTCCCCGAAACCAGTTTTGTTGTTGTTTTTTGCCAATTTGTCAGGGATCTAGACCCCCCTTTTTTTGAATTTCAAAAAAAAGTTTTTTTCACTCCACCCTACTGTGAAGTGTTTATACAATGCTGGGAAATTATTCCACAGAGCATTGATACCATGATGTGAGGACGCAACACAACGCACACTGAAAATGTTACCCACTTTTTTAAATTTTAAGGCACATGAGTGGGAAAGGCAAGATGCAAGAGTCACTGGCAATGCAAGAGGTCACAAGGCAATGCGAGAGTCACATCACACGCAGACATCTCTGTCAAAAGAGCCACAAAATTTGTTACGTCATTCTTTATTATCCTGTTTGCAAAAGGCTTGATTTACTGTAGCCTACATGTAGATTGCATGATAAAATTAAGCTAACTACACGGGACCTAATCACGGAAAACAGCGATTGCTACCAACTTATATTCGTGTATTTTTGCAACTCTGTTGTGAGAAAGCTGTTAAAGTGTTGCTTGTTCAGTGGATAAGTTGTTGTTCAGCCAGAAGAGTGGAAGCTTGAACGAGCCCCCCCGAAGCCCCCCCTACTTCAAGCTTTTTCATATTTCGGGGGGCTGAGCTCCCCCGAGCCCCCCCCAGGAATGCAACCCTGCTGGCCCGCCGTTGCATTACTGGTGAAGGTCCACCAAGATATTTCCTAGGCCCAACCATAAATTACTTTCTGAATCAGCCACTGCTTGCCGAGTTGTCGCATGCCGAGAGCAGGAGGTTCATTGAGCAATGGATTTACTGTTTACCGTAGGCCTACTTAGTTTATAACAAAATTGTCATTTGCTTTGACAATGCTATCCAAAACATATTGAATGCCGTTTTTACTTTGTTAAATTACTGAAAATTTTCTTTAAAGCGGGAGGCAAAGCCCAATTCCCCTCACCCCAGCATACGCCACTGACTGAAGGCTATCTCACAAAACAGCCTGAAACAAAGGAACGGAAAGAGATAACTCAAATACTATTATAGCAGTCATAGATATTATTGCACCACACAGTGAACAAACGCTTGCATATTAACATTGAGCCAAGAGCGTAGATCAGGGTTTCCCAAACTGTGGTCCGCGGACCACTGGTGGTCCGTGACGACTGCACAGGTGGTCCGTGGCGATATGACTAGAAATTAAAAAGTCACACATATAGGCTACGTTGTACAGTACGTACCCTGTGAAAGATAATTGGCGCAGTTCTTTACAACTTAAATGATTTCGAAAGCTTTTGCTATCCAGTATCGTAAATCTTACTTGTTACACCTTCGTTGCAGTTAAAAAGTTGTTTACGAAAAATTCTCGTATTGAACATTCTCATTTTAACTTGTTGGTGTGAGGTGGTATGGGCATGTTTTGAGAAGGGATGAAGATGATGTTTTGAGAAGAGCGCTGGAGTTGCAAGTGGACGGTCGTAGAAAACAAGGAAGACCCAAGAAAACGTGGAAAAGGCAAGTTGAGGAAGAAAACAGCAAGGTGGGCTTGACAAGAGAGGACGCGTTAGACAGATTGATGTGGAGGCAGGGTGTGAAAGCGATTGCGGCACTTGGAGGTGAATCCGACCACCCTCGGTAACTGGGACATCACCGGATTAAAACTGGACTACTAGTAAAACTTGTAAAAGGCGTATTTGAACTGCGAGAGGAGCTTTTAGTTTTCCTGCAAGCGCACAATGCTGACTTGGCTTCACTAGTAGCCGATGAAATTTGGCTTAAGAAACTTGCATACCTACCTGGCAGGCATTTTTAACCTTCTAAACCAAATGAACTTGTTAATTCGGGGAAGAGATGCGAACATTTTACTTACTCAAAGCAAAATATCAGCATTCATAAAGAAACTCAACATATGGAAAACAAGGATAAATGATAATGTTGTTGATATGTTTCTTGTTCTGTGTGACTACATTACCAACAAATCCTTAATTAATACAGAGTTGATTTTCTCTGACGTTACACAACATTTGGAATTGCTTTCTACACATTTCAAGAAGTACTTTTTAAAAGAGAAATATGGGAATTTTGACTGGATTTTAAACCCTTTTGTTGTTTCAAAGACTGATCTGTCAGGACGCGAAGAAGAAGAATTAGCCGAATTATCATCTGATCGAACTTTAATGCTTAGTTTCAATCAAACAGCTATTGCATCTTTCTGGTTGAGTGTTGTGGAGGAATACCCATTGCTATCGCAAAAGGCAACTAAAATTTGATTAATTTTTGCCACGACCTACATGTGTGAGACAGCATTTTCAGCTTTTGTCAACATGAAGATAAAATATAGGTCCAGACTTACCGTGGACCCTGACTTACGAGTTTGCCTTTCACAAATAACTCCGAGATATAATTGATGACTTATGTAATAAGAAGCAATCCCATCCGTCCCATTGATGTTGTCAGTTTTTTAAATAAACAAAATTTGGTTTTATTCATTTTTACCTTTGTATTGGGGTCTGCGAATAAACAGATTCACAAATAGTGGTCCGTGGCCCAAAAAAGTTTGGGAAACCCTGGCGTAGATGATAAGGTATCTTCCTTCATTGTAGTTTCATAAAATGGCGTCAAGTGTCAATTTTCAGTCCAAAAGTCGGTAGTAGGCAAAACTAGGCAAAACCAACGTTGATTAGCTTCAGATTTGGTGAATGGTTTTCAAATGTCATGTACTCATCATACTCATGTACAACAATGCGACAAGCGATCATTGAAATGTGTGACAAAAATGCTCCCTAATGCCCTCACATGCAATCTTATTATTGGTAGGCTATTAAAATTTGTTTCAGTTTGCTTATAATCGAAATGCAAAGACAATGTCCTATGTATACAAAGTAGCAGTAAAATTAGGTTACTCATTAAGTTGTTATATAGCCTAGTAAGTTTACAACTCAAAAACGTTTTGGAAATTTAATTTCATTGGATTTGCAACTAGCCTATTGGGCAAACAGGGATATTTCAAAAAACTGTTTGTCATTTGTAATATAAAAAATATGGAAATGTTTATGTAAATTAGAACTGATGTGCCTTTATTTATAATCAAACCAGGTGACTAAAAAAGGTAAAATTTTCAAGTATTTTACTTCATTGAGTTTAATAATTTGCCTTGCTGCTCACAGAACTTGAAACTCTTGGTTGATTACGAACCTCCCCTCACACACAAGGATGCTGCAAAGGAATCATAATCCTACGAATCTGGCGTTGATAACTGATGAATGATGATGTCTTTAATTTGATTCATAAATAATCGTGGAACAATCAAAACAAATTCTCAAGCACAGGGATCATCGATAACAAATTTTGCCATTCTTTTATTTGACTTTATACTTGAATAACTAGTGACTTTGTTGGGTCGAATTGATTGTTCTGAAGATACAACAATACACCAGTGGCGGCTCATGCCATGGGGCTGCAGGGCTGCAGCCCCCCCTGAAAGAAAGAGAAAAAAGGGAAGATATGTTTTCCTCTGTGTTTGTCCGACCCGATTACTTTTTTCACTTATGGATTGCGGATTGAAAATTAAAATATTTAAAAATTTGTTTGGAAACATGGCTTTGGGACAACATTCTTTGCAGCCCCAGATTTTGGATTTCAAGTGCTCTGATTGGCTAAAAAATATCCTTGAAGCTCCACCTCTTTTGGTATTTTACAGAATACATAACAGCAATTTTTGAATCTGTTGGGGCTGCATGGAAAACAGCCCCCCCCCCCTAACCGAATAATTCTACAGACTTTTTAAAGTTAAGTTTTGTTTCGCAGAGTAGCGATGAGACATGACTGTAAATGTGATAGCTGTAGGATTAGGGTATTCAACAGGTTATAGGATGTACCGGTACTAGGGCAAGAAAACAACAGTGCTAGGACAAGAAACAATAGTGCTAGGACAAGAAACAATAACTTACACTGGATCTCGAACCTCAATCGTCTTAGGCTACTGTGTGACTGTGATGTGCAGTCTGACCATAAAAAGAGCTCAACACCTGCTCTCCTGGGCCACATCGAAACCTGCTTTTGCCTGAGGATGGGTTTCTTTTATGTCCGGTTTTCTTTATCCATCCTATTATTGTTATTACAAAGTGGCTATTTTTACACACTTGTTGCCATAGTTACAATCAGGTGTTGCCAGAGTTAGGATTAAAGTTAGGTAGGGTTAATTAAGGTAAGGGTTAGAGTTAGGAATAAGGTTAGGGTTTTGATCTTTGCCCAGTTTTGATCTTTGCATGTGACTCCATGCTGCTGAGGGTTGGTATAGTATTTTCTAGGGCAAGGAACGATAATTGTTTCCACTCAGTGATCCGTCAGGAGTGATAGATAGTTAAGTTAGGTGCTTCACTAGTGTCTGCCCTCTAGGTCTAGTACCGGTATGCTGCAGAAGTGCATCTACATGAATGATTTATCTTCTGAATTAAACGGTCTTTCTGTTGGCTGCTGCATTGGCAACTCCTGTCTTCAATCATTTAATGTATGCTGAAGGCTTGTGTTGTTTTGCATCAAGTGTCAAGGGACTCCAGAAACTCATCAATGTTTGTCAAATGTATGTAGTTTCTCATGACATTATATTTAATTGCAACAAAACTGTTGGTGTTTTATATAAAGCCTAGATGTTGAAATTTGGCTATAATCCGATCATATATAATACGGTATTTAAATAAAAATCGTATCTGCTTTGAGACCCTTGAAATATATTGGAGTAATAATTAACGCTTCTACCTGATGATAAAGACATGAAACGACAATTACGGTCATTGTATTGTTCTGAAAACATGTTAAAAGCAAGGTTTTCCAAACGTTTGATTGCTGTTAAAAATGTGTTGTTTCGTTCCTATTGTATGCCTTTATATGCCTGTCAACTATGGTGTAACTATCTTCTATCCAGTAGTAATCGCTTACGTGTTGGATACAATAATTGTTACAGAATGTTGTTTAATCTGCAGAGACGATGCAGCATCACCTCTGCATTCGTTGATAACAATACCACCATTTTTCAAGCTTTCATTTGTAAAAAATTATATCAGTTTGTAACCCGCTGTAACTTGTCTTCCAACCAATGGATATATGAACTAATGCGAACAGACTGTTACACTCAATCTTTGTATTTGGTACATTACGACTCAGCTCTTCGGAGTTAAGTATCTGCTTTGTTTCTACTTTCATCTTGAGTCTGATGCAAATAAATAAAAAAAAAATATCATATATATATGGATACTCTTATTTTGACTCTGAATCTACCTTCATTTAAAAAAATTGACAATGATTTCATTTGTCTTAACAGGTTTATGCTATAATAATTTACACTTTAATTGGAACATTTTGCAATTTATATACAATGGATAATTCTGTAATGTCATTGAAAAAAATTAGGTTTTCCCAGTTGTCTCTGCAAGAAAAACTTAGCATCAAAGCACAAGGAAGACCCACTCCAAACCTTGACATTTCCCAATCATCCACCAGTAGAGGTAACCCTTATGCAAGGAAGTTTAACAGAAATGTGTATGATGATCATGACTGGCTGTGTGGCTGCAACAGTGAAAATGCTTTCTTTTGCTTTCCCTGTTTACTGTTTGGTGGAGATCAAGAACATTCCTGGACCAAAGTAGGTGTGAAAGACCTGAAACATCTCAGTAGAAAGACAGAGAAGCATAGTAGATCAACTTTCCACATGAACAATACTTTGAGTCTTTCAGTGCTTGGCAGAGTTAATATTGCTACACTTATAGATTCTGGATATCAACTCTCCATTACTAAACATAATGAAGAAGTAACGAAGAACAGAACAGTATTGTCAAAGATTATAGATTGTATAAAATTTTGTGGCAGATTTGAATTGCCATTAAGGGGACATGATGAAAGTCAAGGCTCAAAAAATCCTGGTGTGTTCATGGGGTTAATTGATTTTGCTTCCAATCTTGACTCACGCTTCCAAAATCATTTTAATTCTGCAAAGGTATTCAAAGGTACATCCAAAACTATTCAAAATGAGCTTTTGGAAACGATTCTTGAGCTTTGCAAAAGCAAAATTAAAGAAGAAATATCACAGTCTGAATTTGTAGCAATCATGTGTGATGAAACTACTGACATCTCAGAGAAGACACAGATGGTGATTGTACTACGGTATGAAAGTCATGGGAAGCCTGTTGAAAGATTTTGGTTTTTTTTTAATCCTGCTAACCAGACAGCAGAAGCTCTGTCTTCAATCCTATTTCAGGAACTTAAAGTTTTGCTTGGGAGCAATACATCCAAACTTGTAGCACAAACTTATGATGGTGCTGCTGCTATGAGTGGTGCAAGAAATGGTGTGCAATCAAGAATCAAGCAAGTATATAGCAATGCACACTTTGTCCATTGTTATGCACACCAGCTAAACTTGGTTATACAAAAAGCCACTTCGCAGAATACCAGTGTCAGGGTCTTTTTTAACAGTCTTTCGGGAATCCCAAGTTTTTTCTCCAAATCTCCTCAAAGAATGGCTGCTTTGGACCAAGTTGCTCAAAGGCGTATTCCTCGCCCATCAGCAACACGATGGAATTTTAAAAGCAGGACGGTGAATGCTGTATCGGAGGTAAAAGACGCACTTATAGAATGCTGCTCAACTTTGGAACAAAGCAACTCTTCGGTGACTGGCTTTGCTGCTGCTGGTATAAAACGAATGCTCATAGATCCAAAATTTGTGTTTTGGTTAGATTTCTTTTCGAAAATCATGCCTCATGTTGACATACTGTTTGCTCAGCTGCAGTCTGTGGAGCTTGAGTCATTCAAAGTGCAGTGCTCTCTGGATAATTTTCTGTCAGCAATACAAAGAATAAGGGAAGGCATTGCTGCAGACAATGAGTCACCTTCACCCGCACGGAGAATGCCTGAATCCAAAATCATTGATGCTAAAGAAGTATGTGATGTTGTCTTAATGCAGTGTCAAGAAAGGTTCAAGTTCACCAATCATCTTGAAGCAAGCACTTTATTTAATTTGAAAAATGCTTCACAATATGCAAGACAGTTTCCAGAAAAAGCTTTAGAAAAATGTTGTGAAGCATACCCTATGTTAATCAAAGACAAGCTCAAACCGGAGCTGTCTGTTCTCTATTCTAGAAATGACATGCATTCAGTGAGTGGACTTGTGCAGCTGCTTTCGTTGCTAAACCTGGAAGGAATGCAATCAACTTTTTCTGAAGTAATAAAGCTAGCTAAAATTCTACTTACCACTCCAATGTCAACAGCAGAACCAGAACGTTGCTTTTCATCACTGAAAAGGATTAAAACCTTTTCCCGCAGCACCATGTGTACTGAAAGACTTTCTGCATTAGCCATGGTGTCAATAGAAAATCGCTTAATAACTGAAACCAAAGATTTCAACGAGAGGGTAATTGACCATTTTGCCATGGCAAAAAGTCGCCGAATGGAATTCATCTATAAATAAAGGTCCGCTGTCCTTTTTATGTGATGCTCAGTAATGTGTAGCAAAGAGTAAATGTGGCACCTATGGCTTGAGCGAGATCAATGGTTATAATTACAATATGTGTGTGTGTATTTGTTTGTTTTTGTAATGTTAGGTTCAGTCGTGTTCTCATTGCTTTAAGAATTGGCGCTCCAATTGTTTCTGGAATGAGGAGGCGACTGATTCTTAACTAATTCATCTACTTGTTTTAAAGTGTCAGGTTTGGTGGCCGTGCTTAACTATATTTATCGATGCATATACCGCAATATTAGATCCTTTCATGCACGTCTTAAACCATTAAGGTTTTGCCACCTTTTCCTTTTGTTGGTTTTGTTACTGTATTTCTTTTTTACAATATCATTTTTTTTGCATTCTGTCAAAGAAAAATAATTTGAATTGAACTGAATTATACTTGCCATCCAGTGGGCATTTATACTTGTGATAGAATTGAGATTTTGTCTTTGTCCTTCTGTATTGTGATACATGCAGGGTTGCTAGCTGGCTTCAGCTGGCAAAAGATAATTTTTGTAGGAAAGAATAAAAAATGTTAACTTCCAAGCATTTTTAGTTCTGGAGCAGTGGGTGCATACATGCAGGGTGCTCCAAAAAAGATGTAGCTACGGTTATACTACATGTATACTGCAATATACTGTGTGTGTGCGAAGATTATGTACTTTGTAATGAGATCGTTTTTAACTGCAAAAAGTCGTTTGCTATGTATTTTCTAACTAATCACTTAAACTTAAATTTAAATCCAATTTCACGGCTCAACGGAAGTCAAATCAAATCTGTAGATAGCGTCAGATACTTGGGTGTATTTCTTGACACGGCAATGTGTGATGACAAGGATATAAACCGACAAGTACGATCATTATACTGTTTTACCAATAAATTAAAATTTTACAAGAGCTCCAGTGAAGTTAAAAATGTTCTCTTCCGTTCATATTGTACCCCAATGTATGCATGTCACCATGGGAAAATTATCACCAACGTGAATTAATCGCTTGCGTGTTGCATTCAATAATGCATTTAGAATTATTCACCATTTGCCCAAACATTATAGCGTAGGCTACGTGAACATCAAGTCTTGTGTAACATTGTATGTCATATAACATTTGATGCATTACAACGAAAAAGGGCCTTTTTTTTGTTGGGTAATGTGAATCATCGTCAAACTCTATTGTTGATTCCCTGATAAGGTATGACTGCTATCGTAACTCAAACTACCTCCTTCATTATAATACCACTATGTAGGCTATGCCGTTACCTAGCCTTGATGGCTGCTATGGCACAGCAGTGATATCAACATTCATCGATTGATAAAGTTTAAATTTCTTTTTATAGTTGGGTGTTTGAACAGATTAAGTATGATATTTCATTTTGAATATTGATTTTTGTTTCGCATGTTTAATTTGTGTATATGGATCGCATGATCTGAAATGGACGATTGATTAATAAATTTATTGCTTACTTCAGCGTCATTCCTGTGAATGTACTTCTGTTTGTCTTTTGTTTCTGTGTATTTTTTTGTGTGGATCGTATGTGGACAATCGTGTCCGATGCCGGCGATCGACAATAAATATTTGCAGACAACAAACTGAGCGAACTATTGAGAAAACGACGAAGTGCATAGAACATAGTTTGATTTGTATTTAGCACTGATTTTGAATATAAAAATTTGAAATATTAGTATTTTTCAAGCTCTACAGCAGCATTTTTGACTGTTATTCCACTCCCAAATTTCTTTTGAAAATGCTCTCAAAATGCACCAAATTAAATGTAATTGTAAAAAATTTTCTGGGGGAGGCCCCCCAGACCCCCCGCCGTGGGTGTCGCCTTCGGCGACACGCCCGCAAGGTTCGCCTGATATCGCCCTCCAACAATTCTTGGATATGCTGCCTTGCAGCCCCCCCAATTCAGGAGGCCACCAGCCGCCACTGCAATACACCAAAGTGAAAATACTTGATTACATTAGGTAACTTGTGACTCATGTGAGCACAATGAAATTCAGAAATGCTAAGCCACAACACGATTGTGCACAACAAAATTAAATCGTTGTCATATTTCACTTGTAAATTATTCCAGGGAGATTTTCAGGTATTACTTATACTAGGGCTACCATATGTCCTCTTTTAGGAGAATTTGTCCTCTTTTTTCATAAAAAATGAATTGTCCTCCGAGGACTCTTGAAAATGCTCAAATGTCCTCTTTTTTGCAATTTTAATTTTTCTTTAATTTTCTTTTCTAGACGAGCTAAATTTAGACAAATTTAAGAAAGGAATTTAATTGTGGTCATTTCAGTCACAAAATCTTTGAAATCGATAAAGATACTTGTTTTTCTATTTTGCTTTCTTATTTTACAGTAATTGATCTCTTAATTAGGCTACTTGATCCATTAACTACAACAGGCAGCATTTTCTTTTCAAAGCTGCATATTATTTTAAATTGGTTGGTATTTTAACCTAACTTAATTCATTTGTTTTAATACCATTGTTTACTGAAATTGAATGATCAAAGTTTGTTTGAATAAAAAGTACATCAATTACAGATAGGCTATTATTCACTAATTACCTTGTACTTTATTGTGCTCAATTGTATCTTTGTTTTTATCTTTCTTTTTTTTTAAAGTCGTGCGGTCACACTGAGCCAGTTTCCTGTAATCTTTTACCTTGCGAAGTCTTTGGTGACATCACAATTCATTTTCAAAATGTCTTTGAAGACTATCAAAATAAACAGTTCAGGAAATTTTTTACTTTTTTAATTTCTTTTCAATTATATTTTTGATTGATGGCGCGAACATGTTATGAACGGCAATGTAACAAAAGAGAAACTGGAAAAATAAAAAATCCTATTCACAACTCGCATAACACATGCCTGCTCAGCCGTTAATTATGTATCATCAATTCCTAATTTATCTTTATGCGACATCATCACTCAGATTGTTAGGCCTACACATCTTCTGCACTGATTTCTTTTTGCATCAATCAATCAATGAAATCAACTTATTTTAGCGAACATGAGAAATTTGTTCACTGAGAATGTAGCGAAAGAGCTTAGCTGACTGATTTAACTGCATTCCCTAAAGTCGTAAAAATTTCTCAATCTGCATTGAGGATAGCCTAACAACCATTAATGCATGCCAGCACAATGAGCACATGCTTATTAAATCACGTGTTAACGTCCGCGTATTCATCGACGGCCGCAGGTTGAACACCGTTGGATAGCCTAATCATTCAAGAAGATGTAGGCTAAAAATTGTTTAAACGCAAAGTTCTACTTGTATATTACTTGCTTAGAAAACATGTCCTCTTTTTTGATGATGAAAATATGGTAGGCCTACTTATACCTTATGCTTGTAATATTGCTTACGTTTCACACACAGTGCTGTGTTAAGGGGGGGGGGGCCCGGGCCCAGGGGGCCCACAAATAATAGACTTTTGCGTTTCAGTAAAGTTGCTTTTAGCTGCTAAAGTTTACTGCGTGTACTCATCCATTTAAAAGATGATTTAGGTCTTATTAAACTAAAACATCTCAAATTTGGGCCCTTACTACACTGAAACATCTCTAAAAACACCATTACTATCTTAACAGAAAGTTAAAATGCGATAACATTAGTAACATGATCTGCAGAAATGTATTTAACATATAACAGGTGGGATGCAATTGAATATATGAATTCAAGAAGGGCCCACTTGCCACAAAGTGTTTTTTCACAACCGTTTTAATTATTTTGGTCATTTACTTTTGTGTTGAAACTTCAATAATGATTATATTCTTAAACATACTGGTAAGAAGCATATCATTTAGAAGATATTGAAAGAAATTGGAAAGCACAAATAGTGTAATGAAAAAAAACTGGAGGGCCCTTTTGAATTCACACATTAAATTTCTTTTCATTGAAATAAATCGGAATGCACAAAAAGTGAAATGAAAAAAAAATGGAGTTGGGCCCTTTGTGAATCCACATAGGCCATTCAATTTATTCTCATCAATAAAAGTTTTTTGTTTTAAAAAATTGTTCGGTGTAGCCAAAATAGCATTTCTGATAGTTTAATTACCGTATCATTTCATTTTCAACATTTATATGCAATACCGTAATTATAAATATCCTTGACTAGTGATAGCACGAGCAGGAAAAACCTGTCCGCTGCCGCACTGCAATGTCTTCCCGTACACTGCAACGCAAAACATCTTAAAATGTCACACTGTCCCTGTACCGCAAAAAATAAGAGTGCACTTGCGCAAGGGCACATCAAATGCAAGGGAATCTATTAAATGAAAGCAAATTTTGGAAAAAATTTAGGGCCTATTTAGGCAATTGAGTAACTTGCAGCACTTAGCCTATTATCCACCTTTGATAGCTCATCTGAGTTGCCTTATATCAAATGCTGGGTACTTCTAGGAAAAACGTTCTTCTGTATTTACTTTTTTCTGAATATTAGCACATGAAATTGCTCTTCTTCTGAATATTAGCACATTATCTTCAAATACCTTATAGGCCTTGCATATCACATGTTAATCAGACACTTCACTCTGTCAACCTCGGTGACCGGGCCTGCGTCAGTGATTCAAAGCCTTTACAAGTATGCAAAACTGCCAGGATCAAGCTCTTCAAGAAGTTTTCCCAGTCCGAGGATAAAGATTCAATCAAATCATTCTTATCACAAGTGACCTGTTTATTCTTGCCACTAACCTAGGCTACCATTCCGAAAAGCTTTAATTAACTTGAATGCCTGCGTAAAATAATGAAAGCTTTGCCTTGGAATGAAATAATGTTGAATAAAAATAATTGAACACCTGATCCTCAAAACGCTTTACATTGTTTTGTTTACAAATTACAATCACTATGTTTTTACCTTGGCTCACAGAACAAGTGGAGTTGCCAGATAAATCATAAAAATGGTGAAAAACAATAATGTTACCAGATGACCAAATCTGAACGAAAATTAATAATTTCTGCAGTTTTGGTTTCATCCTCAGATTTCGTCTGCGTGGTACCGCACGGCAAAGTTCAAACAGTCAAAATTACGCGTGGTATGGTGGTATTATCGCGTTGTGACCATACTCTGTTGGCAGAATTTTTTTTTTAGAAATTGTTAACACTTTTAGCTTTCAATCCGAGTAAAGGTGTAGCTAAGAAATGATAGACTTGAATTTGCGTTTACTTACACTTGTGTTGTTTTATAAACTGGTGAGAAAGTTTATTTAAGTGAACCACATTCCCACATAAGTGCAGTGAAAGAATAGTCTACACAACACTATAGGTCTGCTTGACGATAGAGGGCCCAAAATTATTCTGGCCCCGGGGCCCACTAAGGGTTTAACACAGCACTGTTCACACATGATGTTAAATTGCATCGTCAGAACGAGTTACAAATCAATGCACAAGAACTAAAAATGTTTCAACTTAGTGTTGACAACCCGAGAGTTTAACAAGAGTGTAAGATGTTGTAAATTGTCTTTTAATTATAACGTTCAAACTACAGCATTGTCAAGTTTGTTCAACATTGCATAAGGTCTAGAACAGTGGTTCCCAAACTTTTTTACTCCGTGGCCTAAATTTTGATTCAAAAAAAGTTCGTGGCCCACCCAAAATATTTTATACACTTGTGTATGGGCGAGCACTATAGGCTCTAGCAATTTTCTAAGTGGCGACGCTGTGCCTGATTTGACTGGCCCGAGGATCGAAGCCCAGACCTCCAGCACAGATAGCGATGTTTCTTACCACTACGCTAATCGGCCAAGTTCTACCACCTAATTACTGTACTATATGACATGTAACACAAAAACAAACAAAATGGCTTTTTGCAATTTATTTTTTAATGGGAAGGGTGCTGGTGCTCTTGCGCTTTAGCAACAAGCTTAGAAATTCTTGGCTCAGTTGTCGAAAGAGCACAGCGAATGTCATGTTCAACTTCAAGGCGGTTGCGTTGCTTGGACTTCATACATACTAGCGCTGAAAAGGCAGATTCACATAACCATGTAGAAGTGAAAGGCAATAACTGTTTAAGTACAGTTTTGCTTATTTCTGGATATGATGATGCCATGCTTAGCCAGAATTCCGTGAGTGGCAAAGTTTCGAATAGATCTCGGCAACTGGAGTCGTTTTTCAATTCAATCAATTGGTCTTGCAATTCATCTTCCACATTTTCAGGGGAAAGTCGAAACGGATTTCTTGCAAGTGATAGGTCATCAGCACTAACTTCAGGAAAATATGACTTGAATTCGCTTTCCAGCTCTTTCAGATGTTGAACAATATTGGTCTTTAGTTCATCGTTTAACTCGTAAATATCAGACAGGTTGTTAAACATGGCAAAATTGCCGTTTTGAGCTTTTCGTCTCCAGTTTGCCAATTTTTCAACAAACGCATTGATCAAGTCCATGTTCTGAATAATGTTTTTTTCTTTTCCTTGCATTTTCAGGTTAAGGGTGTTTAAAGAATGAAAAATATCTACCAAGTATGCCAAACAAGCAATAAATTTTGCATTGGTAAAGTGAAATGCTAACTCAGGTTTTACATTAGTTAAATAGATTTCCAACTCATCGCGGAGCTCAAACACTCTGCATAAAACGTTCCCTTTAGAGAGCCACCGAACTTTTGTGTAAAACAAAAGGTTTTTATGATCAGATTCCATGTCTTCACAAAGTTTTCTGAATAGACGAATGTGCAAAGCGCTGCTCTTCACAAAATTTACTATTTTAATAGTAACGTTAAGCACATCTTGGAGACCACTTGGTAAAGTTTTAGAAGCCAGAGCTTCCCGGTGAATGAAGCAATGAGTAAACATAACGCCAGTAGCCTTTCTTTGCACAAGTGCCTTAAATCCACTTTTGGAACCAAGCATCGCAGGTGCACCGTCAGTGCACACGCCACACAGATTGTCCCAGGATATTCCGTTTTCATTAAAAAAATGGTTGACTTTTTCCATTACATCTGATGCTTTTGTGCTGGTGTCCAAAGCACAGCAGAAGAGTAATTCTTCCTTTACAGAGGTGTCAACTGCATGGCGAACTAAAACCATAAGTTGAGAAACTGAAGATACATCGACAGACTCATCCAGCTGGATGGCGAATAGACCAAAAGCAGATTTATTTAATTCAGTTATTAGCCTACTTGTTCCTTAATGTCTTCTGACATTGCTGAAATTCGTCTCTTTACTGTGTTATTGGATAAAGAAATAGCTTTGAGACTTCTCATGTTTATCACCCAGGACAATTCTCGTCATGGCCAGTGCAGACGGTTTAACAACAGTTTCAGCGATATTATGAGCTTTTTTCTGCTTAGCTATAATTTGGCTAACAACGAAAGATGCTTCTGTAAGGTTCTGATCAGTTTGTTGAAAGTTTCCAGTTTTGTAAAGTCGTTGACGTTTACAGCTAGATTCTAGTCGTTTAAAATACTCAATGCTTTTATTTTTCAACTCAGGATGATTTTTTTCCAGGTGATTTCTCAATTTACTCGGTCTCAATGACTCATTGCTTAAGACGCGGTAACATACTACGCACTGTCCCTTTTCGACTCCATGATCATTTAACGAAGTAAATCCAAATTTAACGTAACTATCATCATACTTTCTTTTGTTTGCCATTGAATAATTTAGTATTTAGTAATTTAGTTTAGCATGTCTCGATTTGCAAATTTTTATTCAATCTCTTCTTCGCTCTGCACCTCACACCTATCAGTCCACGACATAAAGAACGCTTGTTTTTAAGTACGATTTCTGGCACATGCAAGCTTAAAAACTCATTGTTACGTAACAATTCCTCCCCGTGGCAGACAGTTTTAAGAATGGCATTTAAAATTTTTCGGTAAAAAATCTAGAAATTGTTAACAATACAGGAACAGTATAAGTTCAATTACAAATAACTCTGTGGCTCACTGAAACCGTCTTCATGGCCCACTAGTGGGCCATGGCCCACAGTTTGGGAACCACTGGTCTAGAAAAAGCAAAAAATTACAGCTTACATAAAAGGAATATAATGTAGGCTACGTTTACATTACTCGACGGCATAGACGAGCGGTGAGAGCATTGGTACGGCACTCGAAAGGGCGCCTGTTCGACACCGCTCAAGAGCATGTAGCTGTGTCTTTGGCAGGACACTGAAAGGAAGGCCTGAAAGTGGACACGAAGATTGGCTTTCTTACTTTCCCGTCGACTTAATCTAAACCTTCAATTACCGGGAGAAAGCCTAGGTACGACAAAAAATGATTTCCTTTCTGAACACTGCCGACTTTAGCTAGGCATGTAGGCTGTTGTAGTTGACATTATTTATGTTGATTCCCTGTAGTAGGCCTACATATCCAGCGTCGCTGAAACATAACCACCAGCGTTTCTGGTATAGGCGTTGGAGTTGATTACCTTTGTACTTTACGTTGCAACCAATTACCGTTCCGTACCACGTTGCATACCTTGTGTTTCTTTGTTAGTAGCCTATATATTGCGTTCAGGGCCGAATTTCAAACTAGACTGGAAAGGCTGAAGCCTAAGGCCTCAAAATTTAAGATGTACCACGTATATTTAAAAATATTTAATCATATATTTGTAGAAACTTTCACCTGGTTATAATGTGAGTCTTTGAGGAAATTATCTGTTAATTTTTCACAAACTGTTATTTTTGCACACCTCTTGTCCTCTATACTAGTTGGAAAAATTCGCAGATTGTAGCCAGGGCCGTGTTAATAGCTCTCCGAGTCTCCGTACCAACCGGCTGGGGAGTGCCTATTCATTTTGGTCTATTTAATGTGTTTTGACTGCTTAAAAAAAATAAATCTGCTACAGAAGATCGATAATTAATAGCTGAAATCATGCAAGGCCGCATTTACTGCTTGCCAAACCCCGGCTAGGGGCCCACCTCCGTATAGGAGCTCACGCATATTTAGTTCTTGCAGTGTTTTTTGACGTGTAATTTTACATTTAGTCTAACATTTACTATGTAATTTTTTTCCAGATTTGCAAAATTCTCTTGTTCGCTTTGCTCACTCAACCACCGACAAAAACGTAACAAAATAATGTAATATTTCAAAGTAAACACTGCTCACTATAGGGTGGTTCCGAAAATTTTATTTTAGTAATTTGTTAAGATCACCTTACCTTTTTTTATTGTTTAAAATATGCTACTGCGTAAAATTTTGGAAACATTGAAGAGTGTTTAGAGGTGCCACACAACCATTCAAGTTTTCACCTAAAACACGATGTAAACAATGTAGCTCATTAACTGTTAGGGTGGGCTAAAATGCACTTTTATTTCAATTAAAAAAATGTTTTAAAAAGCTGCCACATGGACCTAGAAATAATTTCTCAAATTTTCTTGGGAGGGAGGGGGTGGATCTTTTCAACGGCCGTGCCACCCAGCTCAAAAGGTCGAATTGCCATATCTGGAAAACTACTTAAGCTAGAAGGGTCAAACAAAGCTCTAAAGAAGCAAAAACACAAAGTTTTTATCTGTTCTAAAAGATCTTATTTGCACTACAAACTAAATTATTTAAAAAAACGATTTTTATGCGGAATCGAAGGGTCTAAATCACACAAATTTTAAAGTTCTATCAGTTCTGCTGACAGTGAATTGTATTAATTTGCGTTTTAGCCGTCTGTGACTGTCACAGGTCAAAGGTTATTCATTCTACACTATAAGTAAAATCGCAAAAGGTTCAACATGTGACGGCCAGGCAACTTGATGGAGGTACCGGTATTTTACTTTTTTCCTATTCTCAACCAAACTTTTTGTTTTTTATTGACGATTTTAGTGCAGGTCAAAACTGCGCTCACAAAATTTGTTTGGGAAAACTCCGCTAGATCCCCCTATGAGTGCTTCATTATCGCCAACTCATTGCCGGGCTCACTGACATGTGCAATAATACTTATTTCCGCCCCGAAATTTTGTGCTGGCTAAGCCCCTGGCTCTGTCTTCTGGTAACATTTCTAAAACCAGAGAAAGTTTTAAACTTTGGTGTTTGTGTGCGGTAGGCTACGGCGTAAAGCGTGCATGTCATGCCTTTCCTAGCAAATGTCATACTTCAAATGTTTTGCAAACATCTTTTTACAAAAAAGATGAACATGTTAATTTGTCATGTAGTGAATTATTTAGTAATAAATTTTCAAGAGTAAAATTAATTATTTTATTTAAAAATGAAAAATATGTTTCACGTGCATGTTCCATTTTCTTGTTCTACTGTACTGGATTAGCGCTCTCTGAGAGTGAGATCAAAAGTAGATAAAAGATAGCCTAATAATCTATCGTCCGTGTAGCAAAAAAGAATATCGCATCCGAGCAACAGTCGCGTTTGGTTCAACACAAACTGAAAATAGAATTAAGCCCATTTCAGTTTAAGAAACGTCATCAAACGGAAACTTTTGCTGATCTCCCCGTTAGCTCAGTGATTAAACGCCTGACTTTCTACACCAGGGTTGTCCAAACTTTATGGGACGCGGGACGCATTCGGCAAGGAAATTAGATCGCGGTCCGCAGTTGACATTTTTCCTCTTATACACTGTCTCACCGTACCAGATGTAAAGTAAAACACGTACATGTGTAAATGAATCTTTATATTTATCATAAAAACATATTGGGGAATAGATTAAATAAGCTAAGATGTGAATACTACGAATAAGAGAGTTTTGGAAATTTTAAGCAACGTCAGTAGACCAGGAAACCTTAAAAATAACTGACAAGTATGAATAAGAATAAACCATAAATTTATTCGTAAAAAATATTTAAGGAAGTAGGGGAAGGTTTGGTTAGTTGAGCGGTAGGCACTTTAACATTACCCACTGGTCGAAGAGGTACGCAATCATGCGTGACATGTTCATTCGCGATTCAGCTGATTTCAGTCGTGTGACTCGTGACGTGTATTCTAATCGAAAAATTTTGATACAAAGAAATTTAACTGACTGCTTCACCACAACCACCGTTACCTAATGGTTAGGGCAGAGGAGTATAGTAATTTCGATTTCGTGGGTTCGATTCCCACCCTCTGCTAATACTATTTTTTCTTCTGCAACTGAACTGAGTGCAAGAAGGATCTTAATGGTAGCCACTTTAACAAGTCGAAATTGTGACTAAAACACAAATATTGATTGAACATGTCACGCATGATTGCGTACCTCTTCGACCAGTGGGTAATGTTAAAGTGCCTACCTAGTTGAGCCGGGTAACGGTTGATCCATCCGGTTTTATCGCAACGTCGTGCATGATTAGTCAACCGTTTCATAACGAAATTATGGAAAAACTTGAAGTCCATCAGCACATGTAGTTTTAGGGATTTTCTACTAGCAGAAAAATTGTGAAGCAGTTAAATGTAAAATGGTAGGTTAAAGTAGTTTTGAGAAAAATAAGAAATGTGCTATTTTTTCCTACGATGTTTCATCATTGTCTTAATGGAAATACTGGGATAGGTGAGGGTAACTTACTCTTTGTTTTAGTAGTTCTCGTTGCTTGATTAGCCAGTTGGTTCTTGGCAATTTTTCATGAATTTTGAAAATGGCGGCGATGTTAACAGTTGAGCCACTTGCAATGTTCACGGTTGAGCCATGCCTTTATCATAAGGAATGTAGTTTATGAGCCGATGGTCCTTACGTACTGCCCTAATTTTGTTGTACCGTACTGTAATTGATGCGTATAACTGGTGTCTTAGCCGGGGGCGGTCCACTGCCCCCCTTAAACTTCCATAAGAGTAGTTTTTTCTGTAATGCGCCAGTTTGAGGGTAATTTTTTTAGCACTCCCCCCTTATATTTTTCTCGATAGCAACACCACTGGTGGCTAATGTTCGTTTTCTTCACAAACCTCGCGAAATCGTTTCAGAAAGGTAAAAGCACCTTCGTGCAAAGTTTCCTATTCAATGATTCTCAGTGTTTTCAGAAATATAAATTTCTGTTCGTTCAGTGTTCACTGTTCTTTCATTTTAAGACACTAGACACAATACACAGTTTAAACTTTTTTTGATTGTTTATTTGCAAGATGTTCAACAGAAGAGTTTATTGTGTTTGATGCAGATTGAGCTCTGTTTTGGGATATCTTTTGGAAGTGAAATAATGGTGGATCAACCGGTGGCTCAACCGTGAAATTTAGGGTATCATTTGAGCCGGCTAAATTTTAATTTTAAAATGCCGATAAATGATATAAATCGGGGTCAGTCGCAAACACAAACATGTTCACAAGAACCGCATAAGACTGAAATTTATCATGATGGATTCGGATTTTTGGTAAAGTTTGTCGTTGAATTTTTATTGCAGAAAAATCGATTTCTGGCTCAACTAACTAGACCTTCCCCTACGTAAAACGGTACAGTTTACTTAAAATTCAGTGAGATGGGTGTGCCTGCATTTTGGAAGCCAGCTCCTTTGTGTCAATGTCAACTGAGGTTAAGGCTAAACGAAGGCAGGCTTCGAGAGATGTTTGTTTAAGTAGATTCCTCTCTTTGGATTTAATCGACTTCATTGCGGAAAATGCTGCTTCACAAAGGTAGGTACTGCCAAACATTGACAGCAAGTGCAATCCAAAACGGCGTAAATTAAGATAATGCTCTTCAGAAAGAAGAGGCCAAAATTGAGTGATTGGCAGTGTAGCTTTGCTTAATAAAAACTGGTCACTTTGCAAGTCACACAATTCAAGCTGCAAATCGGCTTCTGATATAGTTATAGTCAGCGGAGCATTGAATACATTGAAGTTTTTTGGATTTAGCCATCAAAAGTGATACATCATAAGAAGCAATGGTTGTAGAAGACGAAGGCTTCACTAATTGAAACATGTTTTCTTGACGCTTACGCAGGTTTGATTTGAGATCATTGAGTAGGGCTCTCCGCGCCTCACCAGTGTATTTATCATAGCCAGTGACATGAAGAGTGCTGTAGTGTCGTTGTACATTGTACTCTTTCATAACAGATATCATTTCATTACAAATTAAACATAAAACTTATATGCGGATTTTTATAAATTTACCATTTTAAGGTTGTTTTTCTAGGGTCGGCTTATAAGCGAGGATATACGGTAATTTTTAAAAGTTTTCTAGAAGAGGCGGCGGGCCGCATTGAAGGAGGTCGCGGGCCGCATGCGGCCCGCGGGCCAGGCTTTGGACAACCCTGTTCTACACGAAGACACTTCACAAGCAGCGCTGGTTCGGTTGCCGGGGTGTGCGCTTGAGCATTATGCATTTCAAGACTGTTCTCCATTCAGCAACACTTAGCGGATGGAATAATTCACAGACAACAAACGAAACGGCACTCGGTAAACGACCCTGCTTCAGTGATTACAAGCCTTTGCAAGTAGTGCGACTGCTACACTACCAGGAATAACTTATCAGAGGCATTGTAGTCTATGTGCAAGAATAAAGTTTAAACCAAGCAACCATCTTATTTTACAAACTTTGTCGCGTTTCTTCATAGACAGGGATATTAGACAGTTTATGACGGAGTCCGAAGATCTTCTGGCCCTTTTCATCTTCCTTCACCAAATCTGCCTTCCATCCCATTCCTCGCCTTCAATTAATTTCAAAAATGTTTAAATGTCCTCTTTTTTTATATTTTGAAACAATTAACTTACAACACAATGCACACTTTTGCAGCTTGGAAAATATCTATCACTTGTAAAGTAGAACCTGAAAATGTTAAAATCAATTCTTTGGACTTTTCCATTACAGACTATTGTTACGTACACCTCCTACACATAGCACAGAGTAGGCCTAATGTGCATTGTCCAGTAATGTAGCCTAACTATAATGTCCACTGCCAAGTAGTTTGTATTGGCAGAACAGAAATGAATCAGTTCGGTTTGTTTTTATCTTTGACCATTATAATGAAAAACAATATAGGCCTATGCCCCTGGCCTATGCCAACCTTAGCAGAGGCCTAGAAAAAGAGAGAAGCGACAAAACGCGGACGTTATAAAGTGAAAGTAAATATCCCCCGAAAAAAATCCACCCTGAAAAATACTCAACCTGATAAACATCGCTCTGGTAAATTTCCTGCTCCCTGGTAAAAAAATTGAAAATATTTAATGGGAAAAATATTTACCAGGGTAAACTTTTTCCGAGTAGGCTTCTTTTTTTTTACCGATTTGGCTACCAGCGCTGGCAAAAAAATGATTGATTTTGAGAATCTTTATCCTCGGACTGAGATAGCTTCCCAAGGTTAAGGCTTTTGGAAACTTTGCATGCTTGTAGAATGTAGATACTTTAAACCACTGGCGCAGACCCTGTCCTACTAAAAGTTTGAATCAAAAGACGGCCCAATGAAGAAAAAAGAAATATTTTACCCACAGACGTAGCAATGGGGGTGAGCTTGGGAGGCCATCTCTCCCCAGAATTTTCCTTTGCTGCCAAAAAAAATGTTTTTAAGACATTGATCACATTTTCCTCCCAATAGTTGCTTTTGTTTCCCTGAAATTTTTTTACTACATCACTGATTTTACCAAAGAAAACTTATGCAGTAGAAGGCGCACTGTGAAAGAGTGCTTCTGATATGACACCGAGTAACCTCAAATTGCGTTTCCTTCCGGCGTAACCTCACGTGAGTGACAAAACCTTCTTCAAGCCGGTACGTACGCAGTACGCACTCACGTTTAGCTAAAACTGAGAATAATAGTAAGCTTTTAAAACCAATGTAAATGTGATACGTTTTTTTGTAGTAATAAAATATTTCGAAGTCATCCAAGTGAAGTCTTGCAAATACATCTGTCAATGAAGTTATAAACAGCAATGCTTCACATGACCGTTTAACTTTAGGCAGGCTCATAGAAGCACGTAGACATGCACTTCAAGTGCATAAAGTATTATGTTGTTTGAACTGAAATAACTTTTGAAGTGGTCGATAAGTCAGTTTCTCTTTTGCGGTATTTTCATGAATAATTCAATCAGTAAAATAGAAAAATTCTCAATTTTATTAAGCAATAAGCATACAATGAAAGATTTTTCAAAAAAATTTCACACTCAGCCAGAAAAATACGTAGCCTACATTTGCATAGATTTGACGTCTGCAGACATTGAATTGATTTTTACCAAAAGGTAAAAGAGAAGTAGCCAGCGTTCTTCGAGCGACCGGTGGAAAAATTGAAATGTCTGGGATTTTTTCTACAGTCTACACGTCACACCATTGAGTCGCCAGACCTTTTGAATGAACGGAGGTCTCTCACTCGAGGTTTAACGACCGATAGTAACCTCCAAGACTAGTTGTGATGTGGCGTTTTGAAATCGACTACTCGGAGTAGTCGCTCTTGCAGTTTAACTGTTGATTCAGCAAAAAATATGAGAGAAGTGAAGAATGAGTGTCAAAAATGAAAAGCAATTTTCAGTTGCGGCAGGGGAAGAAAAATGACACAGGTCTACTATATGCTTTCTTTTCATCCCCGATAAAAACATATTTCCATTTTAGCTACTGTGCAGGAGTCGAAGTTTAAACATACAATTTAGTTAACTATGGTATTTGATTCAGGATTAGATTGTCTGTTTAATTGAACTGGATAAAGTATCTACATTAATTTTTATCCAACAAGAATGCAGAATGCAGTCTACATAATGAAAGCTTAAACATTTATCTTCCTTTGGGAAGCAGATGAAATACTACTTTGAAATTCTGTAATTCTTAACTAATTTAATTGCAGGAGGTGGTTTTTGTCGCAGTTTTTGATAGGGTGCAGTTTTGACAGCAGATATGTTTCGAAAACGTTTTTACCTGGTTACATGCATGATTCTTATGACATCTTCTTTGCTTGTGGAAGGGTTGCCAAAGCCCATAAACTACCTTTCAGAAAGTAAGTGAATTAGCGACTTCATTGCTGTATTTTTATAACGTAGTAGAAGACCTACATTTTCTTACTGAAATTAAAGTTGTGCTCTAGGCCGAGACAGGGGGACCACGACCTGATAAACGGGGTACAAAAGGCGACTCACACTAATTGGGAATTTGAAACGCGCAACTAATTTTGAGCGAATAATCTAAAAAAAATTAACAATGTCATGTTTATGAAATTTTGCATTGCATTTTTGATATTTTGAGTTTTGTCAAAAACGTAAAAAAAAAATTTATTGCTTCAAGAACGATGACTTTGCTCTCGGTGCATTGATCTATGCTTGAATCCAGAGAGCAAAGCAACCGTTTTTTTCACTGATTCAACGTCTGTTGACGTTGAAAACTCTGCGAAAGCAGCTCTTCGTTCAGCGCCATCCTCTACTTCTAGTCAGTCTTGATAATATACCTGCTTCAGTGATTCAAGGTCTCTGCAAGTATTCGAAGTACTTTTTCATATTCAGTCCGAAGAAGCACTTTTTCAGTCCGAAGATAACGATTTATACAGTCCGTCACTTTTTTCACCGAAAAATAGGGCGTTATTTTGCTTTCGTACCAGGCAACGAAAACCCATCTTACGCCTCTTTTAATCTTGGCAGCGGTTCATTGTGCTTTAAACATGCTAGAACTATGGACGAATCAACCATTTTGCAAACATATGATATTATAACGAGAGATATTAACGATCATAATACACTACCGATGTGACAATGCATTGAAAATAAGTTAAAGGCCACGCCTATGTTAGATTGTGCGGTTGTGACTACTGAGTGCTGTCTTCCACGTTTCACTCAGAGCGTTGGCTAAAGAAGACGTTTTGGCGGTTAGCATTAAAAAATGCCCAGAGGGATAATACATGATCAAGCATAGCGCTTACTATGAACGTCACGCATCTCTGCGCACGCTTTTCAATTGGCTGAAATGGCCGTCAGTGGTAATTTTCTCACGCGATGAACAATGGCTGAGTGCTTGTATACCCGGCTTTAGATAGTGACGTTAATGCGCACAGGTAAATATTGTCTGTGTGATGATGTAGCACTGTCGGATGGCTGGTTGACCTTGTGATGAGACCATGAAAAAGTTTTTGGAATTTGGCGTTTTGTCATAATAAAATGAAATTTTGCTTTATCGAAAGCGGTTTAAAATAAAAGCATTTCTTTACAAGAAAGGATTTGATATGAAATGAAGATATGAATTTTGCTTTACTGATATGAAATTTGGCTTGTGGCCATTGTTCAAGAGTAGTTGAAGCCAGACTGGCACCATTTTTCTTTTTTCCATCAAAAACGATCAGTTGTTCCAACTAGTGGGCTTAAGCAAAGGTTTGGTTTGGTTTTTGAATCTTTATTCTCGGACTGACAAAGCCTTTGCTGGGTTATTCCTGGTAGTTTCGCATACTTGTAAAGGCTTTTGACGCAGGGCCGATAACCGAAATTGACAAAGTGAAGTTTTTTTCAATAGCTCTTGAAATGGCGAGCAGTTCTGAAATGCGTTACTCAAGCGCACACCCCGAGAGCCGAACCAGCGCCATTTGATCTTGAGTCTGACGTGTCATGCAGACTTCGAATGTTGGCTTTCTCCTTTGGGAGTTGGTTTGTCTGTTACTCTTTTCCCAACAACATTATGAATTAACGTTTGCGACAACTATGTTTCAGTGGGAAGCTACCTGACCAAACGTTTTCGACGCAACGCTGTCAATTTCCATCGAGCTATTGCTTGTCACCAGCCTGATATCGTGATACTCGGTACATATGGAACCTATGGCTGCTTCTGTGGCTTTTCCGGCTTTGGGCAGCCAATTGACGAAACAGACAAGTAACTAAACATTTCCCTGACAGCGAATCAACCGTTTTTTACATTGATTCCACGTCTGTAGATGTTAAATCAATGTAAAAAACGGTTGATTTGCTCTCTGTAGGTTGTAGTCATTGTGTTGATAACGACGTAATCTGTGTTTTACACTTTGCAAAAATGAGCACTGTGATACTTATAGCAAACACTAAACAGCCCTGGTAATTCAGAATTATGGTCAACCCTTGCCAGTGAAGGGTTTGACAACAGCAGAAGCAACTGAAAGCCGCGTAATCAGCTGCGCTGCTCTATTGGAAGATTTTTTGCAACCAATAATTCAAGAAATTTGACTTAATTTAGGTGCTGCCAGAGACACGATCAGTGCTACTCAGAAGCTGGAAATGTGGAAAAAACCATATGGGAAAGCGTTATATCATTTGCTGGAAATATCTTTCCATCTTATAACAGTGAATGCCGCGAGGGAGAAGTTATTTGCGGTAAGTTGGTGGTGTGTTGGTGCTTGAGTTTAATATTATTAAAAACCTTGTTTGTCGTCTCTAAATTGCTTGCATTAACTTGCAACGCATTCTCTTTTTTATCTGGGTTAAGTGGTGACGAAGAAGATTGAGTGCTTGATAATAGACTTATCAAGCTACCAGTTAAAAAGGTGCTGATTTGTATTAGCATGTAGACGTCTGAAGTCCAGAAAAACTTTCCTTGCTTCAGTTGTCCCATTAGGTCAAGACGATGTCGCCGCCAATGTGCGGGTTCAACTATGGCAGGAGGGACTGGCAGTCGGACCGACATTGGCCAATATGGAGCTCACACCCATGGAGAGCCTTCCTCCCGGAAAATGTGAACCGTGGAAGTATTGGCGATGCCTCAACCGCTTAAGAACTGGTATTGGCAGGTGTAAAACCTTGATGAGACACTGGGGGTATTCCATGGGGAGCACAAGTTGCAAATGCGGACAGGAGCAAACGATGCAACATCTACTCGAATGCCCTGACCTAAAAGCAAGGTGCTCTGCACAGGATTTGGCCGAGTTCAACGATAGAGCAAGAGCCTGCGTGATGCTCTGGGCTACGGCCGTGTGACACACGATGAAGAAGATTAGCATGTAGTTGAAAATCCACCTTTGGTACCCAGCGTCTCCAACAATCTTACCTGGAAAACTGGAAGAGGGAACGTGCATACAGATTGTACAGTGCGTAGCACGTATAGTTGTAAAATACAAGCAAGCGACTTCAACCACACGCACAATAAAAACTATTGCCTAACCACTAGCTTTGTACTACTGTATATAAGTCGACGTTGAAAACTTAGAGCTTATCAGTTTGCACTGGTTAACTTTTAATGTGTTCATCAATGCCATTAAAATATTCCAAGAGAGTCATCACGCCCCTCACTGGAGCCAGGGACACAACTAGCATAAAAATGTTGGGGAAGGGCAACAAAGTATTTTTTGCAGATGTGAGTAAGCCTGTCAACGATTCACGGAAAGCGAAGGACCCAAAGAGGAGTCTGGAGGGCCCTCCCTTATAAAATTTTGAAAAGAATGCCTTAAAATTGCGCTTTCGGAGAGTACTTTCAGCCTAAATCAATAGTAAAACTTTGTCAAATGATGCTGTAGCAGAGTGTAAAACTTTTATCTAAAATATTTTTGGGAGGCAATTGTATATATTGTATAGACTGGACTACTGGAGCATATATATTGAACCTTAGTGACGCAAATCTATTGAAGTGAATCATTTCAAGTGAAAGTGTGGTCTTAATTTATTACATTGTTATGTATGGCGTTGATTGTATAGATAAGAACTCACCCTATCAAGACAAGTTGTGCAATTGCGACAAAGAAGCCGCCTACTGTTTCCATGTGGCCAGTTCTACTTACCACCCTCAACTTATGGGGATAAACACTGAGAAGTATTGTGAGTATGGCAGGCTACTGTGTTACCAATAATTAATGTCACTATTACGTTTATTTATGCTTTTACTACTAGCTATGAAGCTCCAATTAATGGATGTAGGGCTACAGTGTGTAACTACTGATCTACGATGACTTCCTGAAAAGATTAGAGTTTGTGTAATGAATTGATTGCGGATAAATATTACAGCACGTTTTGGTTGCTTTTTAATTCGGCACGTGCTTTATCATTGAAAATTTGCGGCTTTTGTTGTGTATCAAAAGGGAAATTTCAGTTTTTGTCAGTTGCAATCACTTATCTCTTAGCACATTCTGTAGCACATTCTGTAGCACATTGCAAAGCTAAGTTTACACGAGTTATATTCGTCGTACCTTTCATGAACGGATTTCCAGACACCAATAGATGTCATTTTCACATTGCTTCAACATCTGCAGACGTTAAAGCAATGTGAAAATGACAGATTTTGTCATCTGGGAAATAATTATTATTATTATTATTTAGTTGCATAGGAAAACTAGAAATTATGAACGGACAATCTGTCATTGGAGCTATGATTTACTGGTTTTCCTTGGCTGCTTTGTTTTAGACAAGAAAATCATTGCCAATTAAATGTCTGAATGTAAAACATGATTCTTAGCATGTGTAAGCAGTCTACGTGTTACAGTTGTTATTTGCATTTGAACATCATATGGCACTTAAGTTTCGCTGTCATCCGTTTGCTTTAATCTCGTCTTCTTTAGGTACTGAAAATTCCAATTACGACGACCTTAACTTAACGGAGTACGAAAATCGCTGTAAGTATGCGCTAAGTCAGTAATATATTTCTGTGGAATATATTTCTGTTACATGTTCACAAATTTGTGACAGTAATGGACCCGAAAGAATGGGTTGAATTACTTCATTACTCCTGCATTGTTTCGCTTTTAATCGCAGAAATTGAAGATTGGTTTACAAGACAAACGAAACTATGCTGGCTACAATTTTACCACACTCTCACTTCCCACGTTTGTCGGTTCCTTTTGTCTTAGTGGTTTTTAACTTTTAGTGGCGAAAACACGGGTCTGCTACTATTCGGTGAGTTCGATTCGGTGATTTCCTTACCTCTAACCCTAACTCCTAACCCCTAACCCTAAAACGGCAATGATAATTAGGCTACGGTACCCAATAATTAAAAAAAAAATTTGAAAAAATCCCCCGTTAAGGAATCGGACTCACCGAATCGGACTCACCGAATCGGACTAACCGAATCGGAATCACCGAAACGGGCCATTCCGAAAAAAACAGTGCGACACTTTTTGCATTACTCGACACATGATTTTTCAAAGTATATCCTACTAGACAGCAAAGCAATCGTTGTTCTCTTTACTTTAGGGGTTACTACAATTCATCCGATCAGCTTTTATTGTTGCCTGTTGCTGTTGTTCATTTTAATACGACCGACAATAAATTTGTAATCGTTGCAAGCAGCGACAGGTTCCGCGAAATTTTGCGTAATCAAAAATCAATCGTGATTCATTGTTTGCCGTCCCATGAAATCCAAGCCAGCAAATCAGCTCTTTACATTGTTTGCCGGCTCAATAAGAACAAACTATTCCGCTTCCAGTATTTGAATGGCTCAAGCTACATAGGCTAGCAACAAACGTGATAAGATGCCAGATAGTAAATCGTTCAATCAATGTAAACCACGACTGATTTGCTGTCTGGACAAAGACAGAGATAAATGTTTGTACGTTGACAGGTGTTGAAGTTGGCATAAACGTGCCATGAAAGTAGGTTAGATACGACCTGCGCTGTCTTTTTATTATGCGACCCCATCTCAGAAAATGATTTTCAAAGCGACCCTTGGTAGGTGTCACAATTCTTTCTAGTTTTTACGCGTAAAGAGACTATAGAAAGATTGATGACATAGTTTATTGGGATATCAAACGTTAAACGATCAAATAAATGGTCGAATAGTTCTACTTGTGAGATGACAGACGAAAATTCTTAGACTGACAAATGGTTCACAAATTCTAGCAAATAAAGAAATCAAATTCTAAACAGCAAATGGTTCGCCTATTCCAGCAAAATAAATACACATTACTACTTGCAACAGCTACTTTACACTTGGCAATAACTTCCATTTTTACAATCTATTCATCACAACCCATGGTTTGGGAAACCTTGGGGTAGATCACAGCCCCCGTTTTACTTGGTCTATTGTTTTTGTCAGACGAATCAAACAACTGTCACCACTCTTACTAAAACAATAGAATTTTCTTTTCTGTTGTTTGATTAAATCTTTATCCTCGGACTAGGAAAGCTTCTTGCAGAACTTTATCCTGGTAGTTTCGCATACTTGTAGAGGCTTTAAACCACTGACGCAAGCCCGGTCACCGAGATTGACAGAATGAAGTTTCTGATTGTTGAAGTCTTGTTGTCTGTGAATTGTTCCATCCATTAAATGCCGCTGAATGGAGAGCAGTCCTTAACGTGCGTTGCTCAAGCGCACACCCCGAGAGTCGAACCAGCGCCGCTTGATCTTGAAGCTTCTTCGTTCACGAAGTCACGCGCTAACCATCTGAGCTGTTAGACGTTCCATGCTGATTAACTTTTGTTGGGCTTTACGCCAACATTAAGTCAAAATTGATGATTGAGATATGTCTGCAAGATGTGCCATGGCTGGTCTTCCACTTTGGAGGGTTCCAACTTCCACTGATCCGACAACGCACTTTTAGTGATAAAAACTCCGTGTTCATCATTTATGAGGTTTATCCTGCTGCCAATCCCAACCAGGGTTTTAAAAAAGAGTTGTCAGACCAAATTGCCGACTGAAATGTGGCAAAGATGAGGAAAACCCCCATAGATTTCACTGGTGCAGTGGGTCAGTGAAAGTTAAATTTTAACTCTGCTGCAGGCTATTATGGAATTTGATGCTTTCGTTGTGATGGTGATAACTGAAAATAAAAGCTTTCGATTTGTGCTCAAGACAATATTGGAAGCAGTGCATAATAAAATCAATTATGCTTATTTGAAGAGTAGATTTTCATGGATATGATGCTCATGAAACGGTGTATTTACGTAAATATACATCATATTATCTTCTTGTTTTTAACTAAGACAATCGCTATGCCCTAGAAAAATGTTAAGATCACAGGTGGTAGACGAAATTACAATTTGTATTGAGATTTACTCTACATTGCTATGGCGGTGATGCTTAAATGGCTCAGTATGCACGTGATAAGCTTTACATTTCAACGCAATATTTAACGAGACATAAGCTACTGCATTTAATTTCACATGCTATCAGTTGTTATTGCAAGTTGTTTGTTTAATTCTAGGGATGCATTAGTTTTATGATGTTGCACATTACCACTAAATATTGACAAAGCCTACAGTTCATTAAATCAAGGATACAAAGCCCTTCTGTTGTCGAATTTTATCGCTAATCATTAAAGTTATTAGTTGCTACAAAAATGTTTTGTTTCAGCGAATCATCTTTGTGCCATGCCAGCAATATGGATGCTGTAATGTGGTAATCATTAATTTTTTTATCGTCATTTTTTTTTTGCTTTTTTCAGACCACACGACGCCTTTAACGACCAAGTATGAAGCAGAAGCAACTGCCGAAAACAAAGCGTACATGGAAACCACTCCGCAAAGCGAATTTGAAAAGGAAATTATTGTTCCGCATATTATTCTGCCAAAGGAGGATAAGTTTATCAATGACAGTTTCAAAGTTGTACCTACTCTATCAACGGCTTCCAATCGCAGTGAAACCAAAATACAGTACATCAAAAATCGAATCCATAACCATGACCATGCAAAGTCTCACATAAAAACTACACTTGAAGAACCGAAATTCGATTTAGAACCTATTCCTAACGAAATAGAAGACACATTTCTGTCAAAGGAGGATAAGTCTTCCAATGGCAGTTTCAAAGTCGTGCCTACTCTCTCAACGGCTTCCAACCGCAGTGAAACCAAAATCCAAGTTTTAGAACCAAAACAACACTCCGAAAATCGAATCCATGACCATGCAAAGTTTCATGTAAAAACTACGCTTGAAGAACCGAAATTCGATGTAGAATCTAACGAAATAGAAGACACATTTCTGCCAAAGGAGGATAAGTCTTCCAATGACAGTTTCAAAGTTGTGCCCACTCTATCAACGGCTTCCAACCGTAGTGAAACCAAAATCGAAATTTCAGAACCAAAACAGCACTCCAAAAATCGAATCCATAACCATGACCATGCAAAGTCTCACATAAAAACTACGCTTAAAGAACCGAAATTCGATGTAGAACCTAACGAAATAGAAGACACTGTCAGAAAATCTTTACACACCCAATTTACCAATGGTAGTAACGAAATACATGAAAAATTAGAGAAAGGCCTGAAACCCACGAGGCTTCAAAGTTCCGCCAAGTTGGCTGCTCCCAATTCTGGGTTACAAGGGAAAATTAGTTCTACTGACAAACCAAATAGTAGCGTTTCGTTACTGCCAGTTCGCACTTTTAATTTAGGGCTGGCATTAGGTTTAAACGTTATTTGGTTAACATGTTATATGTAGAATCGTAATTATATTTTAGAGAAGAATCGGAAATCTTGACTTTAATTAAATACTATGATGATTATGATCAAGAAAGTAGTTAACTTGGCTCTCGGCGAGAGATGACAAACCATTCCTTTGGCAAACTAAATTTTTATGTTGCATCAAAATATTGCCGCTGAAGCCCTTTGGCTTCGCTTTTCCGTGACCATAACCTCCAGTTTGACTACTGATGATATTTAGTCGCATTGCCACATTGCTAGCATTATTGCTGTCTAGTATAAATCAAATTGAATTTGTAGTTACTGATATAGGGGACTGATATATTACTGTAGTTACTGATATATTACTAGTTACTGATATATTACTAGTTACTGATATATTACTGGTTACTGATATATCACTAGTTACTGATATATTACTAGTTACTGATATAGATATTGTGTCAGCAAGGGACTGATAGGCTTATAGCCCTCAAAGAGTGCTGCTGTACCCTCAACTAACTTTCTTGCTTATCATCTTAGATGTCGATATGAAATCTTATTAAATTATGATGAAATACAACTTTGTTGCGGATGTCACGTGACCGACGGTTCACAAAAACATGTCAGTTTGGAACAGGATATTGTTTAATGTCAATTTGTCTGAAGATCTTTTGGTGATCAATGGCGGGGACATTAACAAAATTTTAATCATAAATTAGTGGTGAAATTAAAAACTGTCAGCTCTAGTGGATTTTTTGTGCAAATCTCAACAACTTTAGGTGAGGGACAACGCCGTTGAGAAGCTGTAGGCAATTGTTAATAAAATTTTAAGGTTTAATAAAAATAAAACCAATAAAAAATATGCACTGCAGAAAAAGAATACGAGGCGTTTGTGTCAGCATCTCATACCACCCAGAGAGGGTTAGGGCTTCAACTAATAACAGAAAAGCACACCAAGGTGTTTGTTTTACTTCTTCGCATTCCCGTCCACTTGATCTAAATACAAAAACCTCTACAAGTATGCGAAGCTTCTAGAAATAATCAAAGCTTTGTAGTCAGAGAATAAAGATTTAAAACCAAATCAACCAACCTAAATTTTCAACTACTAAACCCTGGATAAGACAAAAAATAGGCCTATAAAGATAGCCGACTTACGAAGATCTTTGCTAGGCCTACTTTGTTATTTTGAATGATTTTGGGTTGTTTTGTAACACTGTCACCAATTGCCATACAAACATTGAACTATTAGATTTGGCACTTGTGGTAGAAATCAGAAGGTGTTTTGAAGTGATTTGAGATTGTGTTCACACTTTAATTTTACAAAACTAGGCTGCGATTTCAAAGAGATACATCTGAAGTACCTTTCACCTACTGAACAAATTCGAATTTACTTGAGCCTACAGCCATTTTAATAGGTTCGCGTGCGCCGTGCAGTCTAGATGCAAGACCTCATGGAAAAAATCGCCACGAACACTTCCATGATACAGAAGCCGATCCAATAAGTAGTTGTGGAGGGGGAGGCGATTTCAATAAAACACAATGATGTGTAAGTTACATCTACATTAATTCGACTTTGCAAATACACCGTGAATAAAATATTTTTTCTTTATTTTACGGCTGTGGTTGCCCTAGATCCACCACTGCCATAAATGACCCCAAATACGACTGATATAATAGTAATCTGCATGAGACAGGAAGAAGTGTAGTTTAAAATGAGTGCAGCCTAAAAAGTGACACCATGTCTGCCACTAGCCTATAGCTAGCTCAGTGGGATAAACGCCCAACGCTGTAAACGAAGAATTAGCAAGATCGAACAACTCTCTTTGAACTCGACAATGAGCAATGCACTTCAAAGATAAATATCCATCCTTTAGCGTCATCTAGTGAACAGAATAGTTCACAGATAATCCTCCACAAACAAAACTTTACTTTTTCAACTTATCTCGGTGTCTGTGTGTGTGTGACGATGAGCCTGGATGTGTCACTAGCCTAATTTAAAGCTTGTAGGCAAGTATGCAAACTGCTTTGGACTTTGATCCATGTTCGATAACAAGCTTGAACACATATCTGAGGTCTGGCATGCTACATTTGTAAATTCGAACAATTTTTTGTCAAAGCAGCGTCACCATGGACTCAAAATAGCCTGTAACTGGCAACTCAACCAAATAAGTTTTAGTCTCACTCTCACACCTACTCAATGCAATGAAGAAATGAATTCACATGTCCTCAGCAGATACAATTTAGTAAATTTCTTTGTTTAATGATAATAATAATAATTATGCTTTTTATAAGCTCGAAAATCTTGCCAGCGTTCTATAGTTGCCGTGAAGTGTCAGAAAGTTAGTTGGTTTTGAACATTTATTTTCGGACTGACAAAGCCTCTTTGATAGGTTAGTCTTGGCATTTTAACATACTTGAACCACTGGCTCGGTGCCGCAGAATGGAGAGCAGAACTGAAATGCGTTGTTCAAGCGCACAACCCGAGAGTCGAACCAGCGCCGCTTGACCTTGAGTCGGGCGTTTGAGCACTGAGCTAACGGGGCACACTTGCCTACCTTGCTCTTCTTCAAGAGCTAAACCGAACATATCACGATCGCTGTGTCCCCTACGCTGATCAATAACACTCTTGATAACGCACTACTTTTTGTTGTTGTGATGGTCAGAAATAAAAACGAACTGAACAGTGAACAGTAGAACACTATAGCCTAGGCTACGGCCGACCAACATATAGCAATTGTCTAACAAATTTACCTATGACACCAATTTTGTGGTTTCCTTTTTGCTTTTGCTTTAATTTTTAAATTTCAAATTTTTGTCAAAATCTTTGTATTTGCAAACTCTCTACCAAAGCTTTATCTTTGTATTTAATAAATCATTTTTCTCTGAAGCACACTTTTAGGTTCGCGTTTTGTTACTTCACCTATTTTGCAGTCCCTTGCTGTGTTATGTCACGGTATGGCAAGTGCTGTTATTTTTTCTGTCATGGTCAGAAATATAAGCATGAATAAATGAATCAATAAACAATCATTCTATTTACTGCGTGTGGTGTTGAGTATAGGCCTACCGCTCTTCCTCTTCGAGAACTCAGGAGCACCGAGTAAATGGACAAACTTTAAACACGTCAATAAGCGGAAAAGTAACAACCTTTCGGTCTTTCCGTTGCGGGATTGGACAATTTTTATTTGCGAGTCTGATTCTTTGATACTGAGACTGAATTTGTACTGTTTATGGCTGTGGTCTGGTTGATTTATTTGTTTCAATCAATCAATCAGTAGTTGATTTGTCAGTAACAAGAATATAGTAGGCTACCGTACATGTACAGTATGTTTGAAACATGCGAGAGCTCATGCACAATGCAAAATTTGCACAAGTTCCTATACTAACAGGGAGACAACGTTTCAAGCGGGATTTCATGGAAAAAATATCATTTTTGCTTGAAAAAGTTTTCATTCATGACTTTGTTTTGCACAAATTTTCCATTTTCATGTTACTTTTGCTTTGGGTTTGTTTCCAACTTGTCTTCATTTTTTAGTAAATTGGGCTAAAAATTTAAAAAAGATCTGGCAACACGAACAAGAACCATGGGAATTCGGTGTAGGAACCAGTGTTGTTCAGGATCCGGATTTTTGGAGTCTGATCCTGCCGGATTTGAAGAAATTTTTCGGATCCGGATTGGATTGGATTGAATTTTTCCCAAGCTGGATCCGGAGCTGGATTATCCGAATCTGTTTAACTTTGTTTAGTTACGTTTTAATAAATTGAATGACATAAATTCCATGTAGTTGCTGATCTTCGTTTCAGAGAAGCTAGCCTCCGTAGATCTGGCAGCACTAGTCTGATACCGATGTACGGTACTCGCAGAGTCGCAGTCGCAGTCTGTCGCAGTCAGCAGAAGCAAACCAGCAACTAAGCAAAGGCAGGTACGCCACGCTAAGAGGTTGATGAAAGTAGCCTACCTCGGTACTAGAAAGTGCTGGCCGGTGCCCAGCAGAAGCTAAAAAGTTTGCCATAGTAGATCTCCTGTTGCTGTGCAGCATACTACTGTATTATGCTTTTGACTTGACATTTTAGATTATATTCACATTATCAACTGTTGATGCTTTACTTGTACTCAACTCTGTGTTTAGGTCTGAGGAAGAATAGTTTTCTGAACGACTTACATTTCTGTATTGTTCATGGAAGTGAGCATGTGATTAGTGACAAGTTATTATACACTGATCTTATAATGACATTTGCATCATTATATTCAAAAACAGTATGCTTTTGATAAGTGTGTGCACTGTGCAACTGGAACTGTGCATGCTTACTACACTGCTATTTTCTTTGTTTTGTTATTGTCGTTTATTGTTGTGTTTTAGATTGATTACTGGTAGGCTGAGTGCTACTTTAATATCAGTATGAATTCATCTCGCCCCGATAGCTCAATTCGTCCGCCCCGATAGCTCAATTGGTTAGCGCGTCACTTCTGGAACGAAGAAGCTTCAAGATCAAGCGGCGCTGGTTTGACTCTCGGGGTGTGCGCTTGAGCAACGCACGTTAAGGACTGCTCTCCATTCAGCGGCATCTAATGGATGGAATAGTTCCCCGGCAACAAGCCTTCAACAATCGGAAACTTCACTCTGTCAATCTCGGTGACCGGGCCTGCGTCAGTGATTCAAAGCCTCTACAAGTATGCGAAACTGCCAGGATTAAGCTCTGCAAAAAGCTTTCCCAGTCCGAAGATAAAGATTCAATCAATCAATCGTTATGCTGCAATTGAGACAAGGATGGTAGGGTAAGAAAAAAATATTAGTGTAACATATGTCTGCTATAATCCTAGTTTTCGGATATTCGGATCTGGATTGGATATTGCTTTTCCTATTATTTTTGGATCCGGATTGGATTCGGATATTTCTAAAAAATTTCGGATTGGATTGGATTATCAAATTTCAATATCCGCACAACACTGGTAGGAACTAGGAAAGGAAGTAGGCTGAAGAAGCCGTTTCGGTTGTTCCGAAAGAGTAAAGACCGAAACTTGTTGCTGTACAAGTAATATTGAAGCTTTAAACTAATGTTTTGAGAAAAAATTGAGATTTTTTTTGCTTTGCATGGTTTATGAGTTTAGCTATTCGTTTACTCAGGAGATTATTACTTCTGTATAATAGTAAAAAAAGATAACAAATTGTAACAGTAGGCAAAAAATTTCATTGTTGAAGAATTGATTTGATTTGTGTTCCATTCCAAGTATCCATGGCATTTCGGATAACCACACCACTCCAATTGAAAGTTTGCTAAGAAAACTTAAATGTACCGTAGTCGTTGCTGGGCGGTTCGTCTATTATTATGTACCTATGTTCCTGTTACTGACAAATAAAACATTGATTGATTGATTGATTTTCAGATGCTGATGGGGGCTTGAGGGTAAAATTCATCGTTTTTTGATGGTATAATCTTTGCATAATTTAATAAATAAATCTGGCAATTTTGGACGACATGCGACTTGAGGTATGCTGTTGGAATTTCGGAAGTAAAAAAGCTGTTCTTGTAACAGTTTTGCCAAGCAAAAATTCTGAAAGATACCGTAACTATTCTGTCATATGGTACATTGCAATAGGCCTATCTTTATCTGAAAAATACAGTTTTTAAAAGCCAAGGGATGTATGATATCTATCTATGATATCTTATCGTATGTGATGTATACGTCAACCGGGGTGACTTAGTTCACCGGGGTGACTTTGTTCAGCACTGTTTTAGCTTTGTAATTGCCAATTTGAGTAACTGGACTTCGCTCAAGTACTTCAGACCCCATCCTTGGAATTTGAGCGAAGTCCAATTACTCAAATTGGTAATTACAAAGCTAAAACAGTGCTGATCAAAGTCACCCCGGTGAACAAAGTCACCCCGTTTGATGGGTAATTATCTATAGCCACTGAGTTGGGATGCAACCTGCCGGTAATTCGTACCATGAACAATTCGTACCGTCAGTTCGTACCTTGAAAAGATCAAGTAAAAAATGCCGAAGTTGCTGATTGCAGCTTACGCAAACATTTAAAAATTTTCCGCAAACAAACAAAAACTTTTAGCATCATTACCAGAAATTTTAAAATGTTTGCGGAAACTCCGATCACCCTAGTAGTAGTAGTCCAGTTTTAATCCGGTGATGTCCCCGTTACTGAGGGTGGCCGGATTCACCTCCAAATGCTGCAATCGCCTTCACACCCTGCCTCCACATCGATCTGTCTAACGCGTCCTCTCTTGCTAAGCCCACCTTGCTACTTTCTTCCTCAATTTGCCTTTTCCACGTTTTCTTGGGTCTTCCTTGTTTTCTACGACCCTCTACTCGCAACTCCAGCGCTCTTCTCAAAACATCATCTTCATCCTTTCTCAAAACATGCCCATACCACCTCACTCCATTCGCTTTCGCCAACTTATCAACATTTTCATTCAACCCAAGCAAGTTCATAAGTTCTTCAGTATTCCTTTTGTCCATCAGCTTCACATCACACATTGCTCTCACCATCGCTCTCTCGGTTTTTTTTGAAATTGCCAATTCGTTTTCCCGTAAGCACCATGTCTCACTTCTGTACAGCATTGCAGATCTCACACAACTAGTATAAATTCTTCCCCTCATTTTCAACGGAAATCTTCTACCACATAACAACTCTCGACACTCTCTGAATTTCACCCAACCAAACCTTCCTCTTGCAGTCACTGCCGTTTCACAACCACCACTTGCATTCAATCTATCTCCTAGAAAGCAAAAGGCATTCACGGATTCAACTTCGTCATTCAGCTTTTCAACAGGACCAACCATTCCTTCCTCAATCTTCCTGCATCTTTCACATTCAAAACCATCTCCTGATCTGCATGTCACTCTCTTTATCTTTGCACATCTCCCATGCACCCACTTCCCCATGCACCCCACTTCCTAACCCTTTTAAAATGTTTGCGGAAACTGCAATCAGTGACTTCGGCAAACTCTTAGGATCATTACCAGAAATTTTAAAATGCTTGCGGAAAAACGGAAACTGCAATCAGCGACTTCGGCTTTGTTCTATTTTTTTCTCTCGATTTTTTCAATTTGTTTGTTTGCGGAAACACCCTAAACCTGGGTTTTTTTCAGTCATTTATCGGTCATTGACCAATTTTTTAGCAAAATGTCCGAAAAAAATATAGTCAATTCGGTCAAAATGTCCGAAAACATATATATATACAATTGACTATAGATGACCAAAAATGACTAAAAATGACCAAAATAAATAAAATTGACCAAATTTTTTCAAGTCATTTCGGACAAATGACCAAAAAGTCTCAGCGAAAAAAAACCCAGGCCCTAAACCCTAACCCTTTTGAAATGTTTGCGGAAACTGCAATCAGTGACTTCGGCAAACTTTTAGAATCATTACCGGAAATTTTAGAATGTTGCAAAAACTGCGGAAAAACGGAAACTGCGATCAGCGATGTTTTATTTTTTTCTCTCAGTCTTTTTAGTTTGTTTGTTTGCGAATACCGATACTCTGATACCCTAACCCTTTTAAAATGTTTGCGGAAACTGCGATCAGCGACTTAAACCCAGGCCTTAAAACTCGTGTTTTTTCCCGGCAGCCATCGTGGTCTACCGAGAGCTCCTTCTCGGCGGCCAAATCTGCGTGCTTGGAGGCCAAAATACAAATAACGATAGCACAAGTAAATAGAATTAAACTTGCAACAATGCCAAAAGGATCACTTAGTGTTGTTGAAGTCTGGGCGACGTCCTGCTATAGAATCGTTGTACCACATAATAACTGCTTTATCGGGATTGTAATCCGGTATTGCGGGACCATCTTACGACACTAAATTGTTTCAACTGCTCGCTGCTCAGTAAACTGTTTCAACTGCATACCGCTTTTCATAAAACCTGACCGTTTATACCGTTATGATGTCACCATTTAGGGTGTGAAGTCACTAACCCACAGCGGAAGCATTTCTCAACTCTAAAGACATGTGTTTTCCCCTCGGATGTCAACTAACCTATCCAGACAACAAAATCCGTCATTTTTATATTACTTCTACGTTTGCAGTCGTTAAATCAGGGTAAAAATGACGAATTTTGTTGTCTGGGTAGTTCTCCCTTTACACAACGATTCAATGTCCGACAACATTGAATCTAAATAAACACGACAATATTGCCAGCCCATGTAAATTAGCACTTCGGATTAACATTTTGCTAAAATAAACATCGGGAATTACAAACAAGACTTATAGCTGGTGATCACAGCTGGATATTTTCCATACAATAGCAAATGTTTGCGCACAATACAACAGTGGTGATTATGACACGCTGACCTAATTCTGCGTCACTCTTTGATACTAGATATTTTCGACAGTTAATCCACGATCATTCTATTGCAAAATTAAATACGGTAATTAGTTAAAAGAAACTGACGGCCAAATTGGCCAACTGAGGACGTAGCACTGGCGGACATTCAAGCACTACTTAGCGGCCATGGCCGCCGGCTGCTTTAAGGCTTGTAAACCCCTGTGATATTTTCCAAGTTTTTGTCAAATCCCAGTACTTCACTACAGCACTGAGTCAAACCTTAATAACTATGAATAATTTGCATACAATTTTTTACCAGAGTTAAGTTAAAAAAATAATTCTAGTTTGATTAAGATAGTTACTGGTAGGCAAATTTTGAATATATATATATTTGTTTCAAAATGCCTGTTAAAAAAATTTGTTGCATTGGTGCTGGATATGTTGGAGGGCCCACTTGTTCAATGATAGCTTTCAAGTGTCCTGACATTGTGGTTACTGTTGTCGACATCAACAAAGATAGGATAGCTGCTTGGAATTCTGAAAAATTGCCAATCTATGAGGTATGATCTAAATGCACTTATGAAAAAATTAATTGATTATTGTGATTTTTTGATATCCATGTATTGCAATGTCTTGGATTATCAACGTTTATGTTATAGATGTGGTACTATATAAAATAAATGCTATTTTTATGAAAGCAAATTAAAGTTTTTCACTTTTCTGAAATTGTGTGCAATTGATGTATAAAGATTTTTCAATTCAATAGGTATATATATAGCTATATCTTGGTAAGTTATGCAATTGCATAATTTGTGAAATGCGTAGATGAAACAAAAATGCCTTCTTGCATCTCCACCCATTGTATTCCAATCTTTAGTCTTTGACTTGTTACATACCTATGTGGAATTAAAACTCAGGATATAAAAAAAATCAGGCTATTCCATGTGAATGTGCAGTAGATACAGCAAATATGAATCATGAGTAATGCTAAACTGCAAGATTTTTTTACTGCACTTAATGAATTATTTTGCAGCCAGGTTTGGAAGAGATTGTGAAAAAGTGTCGTGGCTTCAACTTATTCTTCTCTACTGATATAGACAGTGCTATTGTAGGTGCTGACATCATTTTCATTTCGGTAAGAGACAAGAGTAGCCTAATGTGGCTAGGGTTTTGTAGGTTTTTTGATTTGCGACAAAACAGTTCAATTAAACACTGAGTAAGCACTAAGTAAGCAGGGTAATAAAACATGAAGTTTTCGAAAGCAAGACAAAAAATAGTAAATTGTGATGCCTTTTTACACAAATTCAAGCAGATGTAATCAAAAGTTGAGCTTATTAAGCATGGTTTTGGTCTTAAAAAGCGGATTCGTTTATTACATAAATGAATGAGAGTAATTCCGACAGGACGAAATTGGGCTTAATAAGTGGGGGGCCTGTTAACCGTTCGTTTAATATGCGGGAATACTGTGGTACTTGTAAATCCCAAAACTGCTATTTAGTCAACTGTTGTCTTTTGGTATTGGTACTGCTATCTCATCAACGAATTGTAGAGTTGATATGTTCACGTTTATAATTTAATGTGTAGTGAGACAGTAGACTAAAGAAAAGTATAAGTATATATATATAGCAATCAAATGTGGAATACTATTGATTTAAGGTTTTGTTTGAAACAAAAATTATTTGCAGGTCAACACTCCAACAAAAACCTACGGCCTTGGCAAAGGCAGAGCAGCTGATTTGAAGTATGTTGAATCTTGTGCAAGGCATATCGCATCTGTAACGGAAGGACACAAAATAGTTGTTGAAAAAAGTACTGTGCCGGTGAGGGCTGCTGCAAGCATCAAAAGAATTCTTCAAGCAAATACAAAACCAAATTGTACTTATCAGGTGTGTGTTAAAATTGGTAAATAAAACAAACATGTTTCTCGGCAGCCGATTTGTAGCAAGAATTGACAGCGATAGACACGTGTTTCGCCCATGAGGCTGGGCTCATCAGTATCGCACCGTATTCTGCCACAAATTTATTCGACCACCGCTTTACCAGTCAGTTTAACTCTTATCTTTGTGGAAACAAAGAAAGAGCCAACAAAACCAGCAGGCGCCAGGGCAGAGGACATTGTGAAGAAAGGGGCGTTCTTCCCGGCTATCAGCACAAGGCTGAGCACTCACTAGTACAGCGAGCAGCTGCGATTCGCCAACCATAACGGTGTAGCTTCCACGCTAGCCATTCAGACCATCCAATCAACAATATGTTTCTCGGCAGCCGATTTGTAGCAAGAATTGACAGCGATAGATTGGATGGTCTGAATGGCTAGCGTGGAAGCTACACCGTTATGGTTGGCGAATCGCAGCTGCTCGCTGTACTAGTAAGTGCTCAGCCTTGTGCTGATAGCCGGGAAGAACGCCCCTTTCTTCACAAAACAAACATGTTTGGCAACTAAATAAAATTTATTTGTAGAGCTTTTGCTGCCATAAACGCGGCTTCACCAGTACTCTTATTCAAATGGAACCAAGTACTAATTTATCATTGCTTGAGATGTATTTAAAATTGAAATGCTGTTATTTTACATAATCTTTCCCTTGGATTTTAGTATTAAGTCTTTTTGCCAGTTGATGTGACATTGTTCAATGTTCATTGAGAGCAATAATCTCACCCAAATGCTTGTTAGCATCAACAAAAAGTTAGTTTTCTGTTTTGTCATCTATTTTTTTTACGATATAGCACAGTAATGCACAGAATAGCAACTGGTACAGCACAGCACACTGAGCACAGTAATGTTGGCTTTGCTAGGTAACCAAAGCAATATCCATGTATTTTTTTATTGATGCTGTGGAAACTTGCATTTAAGCACAGTGGTTTTCAACCAGTGGTTTGCATGAGGTTTTTGCTTGTCTGCAAAATGTTCTGAAATACAAAAAAAAGGTGCTGTAAAGTGAACAACTAACTACTCTAATGAGTACGAAAAGAGCTCATTGATTTCTGAAATGACTTGATTGTGAAGTTATCATACTACTGACCATTTATTCTTTCTATTTATCAGTACCGTAGCATTTGTTTTGTTTTTATTGGGAATTAACTGTCAGACTTATTGGAAGGTATTTTGTATTCAATTTACAACAAATTATTTGAAATTTTCAGTGCCAACTTTTCTTAACCTTTGGATGGTTGTGTTTTGCTGTACCGACCTACCGATGTATGAATGCTCTGTGCTGTTTTAAAGGTTTTATCCAACCCAGAGTTTTTGGCTGAAGGGACAGCCATGGCAGATCTTCTCAAACCGGATCGAGTTCTCATTGGAGGAGAAGATTCCATGAAAGGACATGAAGCCATTCAAACTTTATCCTCTGTGTACGCTCATTGGGTTCCTCGAGAAAAGATCATCGAAACAAACACCTGGTCGTCGGAATTGTCTAAGCTAGTAAGGACGATAAAATAAAAGATGAAATATTTCAAGATTTCTATTCAAGAAGAGAGATAGCCTATAACGTAACGTTAGGTTTGTTTTAAAGTCGAGCTTCATGCCAAAAGTTGTAATACCGGTACTGTTTTATCTACTTCTTTGAAGATCTGTTGGTGATACACACAATACGTTTTTAATGGTCATGTATGCATTATGCACCATTCATAGTTTCATGCTATACCTGTATTTTATCATCATGCAAGATCATTCAATTTTTATGCAAACTCCTGTGAAAATTTTTGTTTGTAGGCTGCCAATGCATTCTTAGCACAACGTATAAGCAGCATCAATGCCATGAGTGCCGTATGTGAAGTCACTGGTGCCGACGTTACTGAAGTGGCAAACGCTATTGGAACCGACACAAGAATCGGTATTTGACAGACTTGAATAAAAAACTGAAACAACAGACCCAGACAGCAAAATCCGTCATTTTTACGTTGATTCAACGTCTGCACTCTGCAAATGTGGAATTAGTGTAAAAATGACTGTTTTTGCTGCCCGGAAATGGATCTAACACAGATTTGGTGCCTGTATGTAATCTGTTTATTTACAACCTGAGGAAGCATACGAATGTCAATTTTATGATTCGTTGGCCACTTTAGAAGTCAGCTGCGTGGCTGAGTACCTAGTGAAAACCGTTGACCGACGCTCGGTGAGACCTCGGTTCGACACCTACCGAGAGCATGCAGCTGTGTCTTACTCAGGAATTAGCTTTAATGCCATATCTGAAAAATAAGATGGTCATGAAGATTGCCTTTTCGTCCACTTATGATAATATAAATCTTTTATTTGCAAAAAAAAACGCAATTAACCATAAAAAGCTAACTCTTCACTTAAGTGTTATGAATTCCTCTACCGATGGTGGTTAATGGTTTTGGGTTTAGACAAGGTGAAACTGACATTGGTGATACTGATAAGCAGGTGAAGTTTCACCTTTTTCATGTTGTTGTTATGTGGCTCTGTGTGACACAGCATCTTAACTGTCATGAAGTTTTAAGACAAACCGATTTTTAGGTGATAAGTTTTTAAAAGCTTCTGTTGGATTTGGTGGAAGTTGTTTTCAAAAAGACGTGCTCAACCTCGTATACTTATGCGAGTCGCTCAACCTTCCAGAAGTGGCTAATTACTGGCAACAGGTATAACCAATAATTTATCTAAATATTTACAAGACACATAAACGTGGCAAGTCTTTACTCAACCGAAATCGTAACAGTTTGTGCAGTATTTTAATTCTAAATTGTGGGACCTTTTTGCTAATCCTAGTACATTTCCAAGAAATAACTCATCTAAATTTTCTGTATTTTATTAGCTTAGCAGTAAATGCGTTAGCATTACAACCCAGCTAATATTGCCCAGTCAATAAAATCCGTCATTTTTACATTGATTCAACGTCTGCAGACGAGGTAGAAATATAATCAGTTTAAAACTGACAGGTTTTGTTGGCTGTGAGTGTGAGGTTACTGTTGTGACATTGTGACCTCATCAAGCGATGTGGTAGCAAAGAACAGCTTGAGCTGAGATATATTCTGAAAATGTCAGCAATTGTTTTCAAATCACACTGTACTGTATTTATTATACTATCGTGGGTTTACTTTTGTGGATACTTTGTTGCTTTGACGTGATAGTTGCCCACATCATGCAGTCTTGTGTCGTGCGCAGGTGATCGAAATAAACGACTACCAGCGACGGAGATTTGCAAGCCGCATCATCGGTTCGCTCTTTAACACTGTGTCGGGGAAGCAGATCACGTTGCTGGGATTTGCATTTAAAAAGGACACAGGTTAGTAATGTGCCGATATGACAAGTTGGGCTCGTTCAAGTTCAGCTATATCTTTGTTTGAACGAAAGTAGATACGTGAGGGTTGAAAGATGCCAGGAAATACATTTTGAAATGGTTTTGTTTTCAAAAATAAAAGTTTTTCGGTCTTGTTACTAGAAAATCTGGTATAACTTTCAGAAAACACGATTACATCTCAGCACGATTACATCTCAGCCGGAGCCGGCAAAAGTTGCTTCTTTTTTATTCGTTTCAACGTCTGGCAACCTTTGGAGTTGTTGATGGCCGTTAAAACTTGCTGAGTAGCGTTCGAAACCACTGCATTGCGTGAAAGATGCGCCATGTATTTAACAATGCAAAATCTTAACTTTTGATAATCTGGTTGTCTGGGTAGGGTAGAGATATGGTTCAGATATGCTGATGACTTCAGCTGGTGAATGCTACTTAGTCTTTTTCTCATGAAAGCGTAAGGATATTCTTGCAATATTATTAATTTACTTTAGATGTCGCAAAACGATAAATATATGTTAAGGTGACACAAGAGAATCTTCTGCCATCTACATTTCAAAGTACCTCCTGGACGAAGGAGCCAATTTGGTCATCTATGATCCAAAAGTCCCAAAGCAGCAAGTTTATCGGTGCGATCGAATAGTATCTATTGAATATGGAAAAGAAATTGTTCAAATAATCTTAAGCTTTCATCAAACTCACACCTGGAGTGTTGCTCTTATGTTGTTTAATTCGTTTAGTATTGTTACTGTGACTCCATGTGGTATCATATTATAGCGTGATTAGTTGCTTTGTATTTCCTTCATTAGACTGAATTCGCTACTTCCCAGCATTATTTTTTTAGCTTTACTGTCTTACAAGTGTGTCACAAACAGCTTTAGACCAAACCACACGATTGCAATAACTGTTAAATTGAACCTAAAATCTATTTAACTGTATTTTTTACCAATATAGAAAAAATATACGGTATATTTATTTTAGTTATGTCAATTGCGTGTATTATTTCCCAAGAACTATCGCAACGCTAACTATACGGAGTACTACTTTTTCAACTAACCTCTGGTCATAATTGCATGTTCTGACACTATGGCCTGCGAATGATTTTTACAATCGAATTCATTTTTCACAATTTGTTTAACGTCTTGATACATTGTATCAATGTCAGAGACGACTGACTTTGCTGACTAGGATGCCGTATGTGCGTTTCAGAGACCTTGAGCACCCGACCATGTGCAGCCGGCCGGAAACGGTGGAAGAGCATGTTAAAGTCGCCACTGATGTCTATGACGCGTGCGTCGGCTCTCACGCTATTGCTGTGTGTACAGAGTGGGATCTTTTCATGGTAATTACTTTCTTCACTTTTTGCAGGTGATAGTTGCAGGGATTTCTGTTTAAGTTTAAAGCTCGCCTTGTGTTTTCCGATAACTCTACCCCTTAAATCAGTCGGTGGCTTATCACTTGCGTCTCCGCATTTAAAACATTTTTACAGTCTAAAAGCCAGATCTTTTGTAAATGTAATCAAAGATCAGAAACAAGTGAGTAAAAAAATAACAGTTAACCTCTCAAGTACATGTAGCTCCACACAGAGTGAAATTTACATGCCTTTTGACTCTTTTTTATTTCTTTAAAAGTATTATTGACTCAAAAAGAATGTCTAAAAAGACATTACGAAAAGTAACTACGGACAAAGGCCAGTGTTTCGATCTTCCGATCTCTTCAGCGTAGTAAAGTGAAAGTAGAAAGTTGTCTTGAAGCGTTGGTTGAGATGATGAAACTTGAGTGATTGTTGTGAGACAGTGAGACTGGATTTAAGTTTTAACTTTGGACCTCAGCGAAACGTAGTTTTACAGCCTATTAAAAGGTGTGATTTTTTTAAGAGAATTTGTGCTAAGAAATGGCAGGAATTTGTTAAAAATAAAAACTAGAAAAAAAGACAAGAATTTGCAACTGAGCTAGGACAAAACAATCATCTGAGATGGATCTAAAATACAAGAAATTAGATTCTAGCGGCACATATAAGTATTAAAATTCAAAGAAAATGAAGGGGTTGTACCAGCAAACATCTATAGGATTGGCCCATGATACAAGAGAAGGATCCCCAGAGGATACAAACTGATATGAATGAATCAACAAGTGAATAAAAAAATAACAGTTAACCTCTCAAGTACATGTAGCTCCACACAGAGTGAAATTTACATGCCTTTTGACTCTTTTTTATTTCTTTAAAAGTATTATTGACTCAAAAAGAATGTCTAAAAAGACATTACGAAAAGTAACTACGGACAAAGGCCAGTGTTTCGATCTTCCGATCTCTTCAGCGTAGTAAAGTGAAAGTAGAAAGTTGTCTTGAAGCGTTGGTTGAGATGATGAAACTTGAGTGATTGTTGTGAGACAGTGAGACTGGATTTAAGTTTTAACTTTGGACCTCAGCGAAACGTAGTTTTACAGCCTATTAAAAGGTGTGATTTTTTTAAGAGAATTTGTGCTAAGAAATGGCAGGAATTTGTTAAAAATAAAAACTAGAAAAAAAGACAAGAATTTGCAACTGAGCTAGGACAAAACAATCATCTGAGATGGATCTAAAATACAAGAAATTAGATTCTAGCGGCACATATAAGTATTAAAATTCAAAGAAAATGAAGGGGTTGTACCAGCAAACATCTATAGGATTGGCCCATGATACAAGAGAAGGATCCCCAGAGGATACAAACTGATATGAATGAATCAACAAGTGAATAAAAAAATAACAGTTAACCTCTCAAGTACATGTAGCTCCACACAGAGTGAAATTTACATGCCTTTTGACTCTTTTTTATTTCTTTAAAAGTATTATTGACTCAAAAAGAATGTCTAAAAAGACATTACGAAAAGTAACTACGGACAAAGGCCAGTGTTTCGATCTTCCGATCTCTTCAGCGTAGTAAAGTGAAAGTAGAAAGTTGTCTTGAAGCGTTGGTTGAGATGATGGGCCTTGTATCATGGGCCAATCCTATAGATGTTTGCTGGTACACCCCTTCATTTTCTTTGAATTTTAAAGATCAGAAAGATCGGTCCTTTTGTATATTGATGCATTGATGCAACGTCTGCTGACCTAAAATTAATGTAAAAAGATCGATTTATTGGCTGGGTATTCCCTTCTCTGTTTCACCGCTGATGTTAAAGTTTTCCAAGTCACCTGAGTCCAGTGATTTTTCTCTAATGATGACTTTTTACGTTAATTCCAAGTCACCTGAGTCCAGTGATTTTTCTCTAATGATGACTTTTTACGTTAATTGTTGATTTTTTTTATCTCAGCTATCATAGGTTCAATTTTCACATTAAAACGATGTAAAAGTTTGAAATTTTTTTTCCTGACATTGAATTGTTTGATGGACTTGAAGATTGCTTTCTTTGCCTTCATGTCCACACAATCTGACATTTCAACCGCCAGGCGTAAGCCTGGATGCAACACAATAATTTGGTTCGTTTTAGTCTTTGGATTACGAGAGGATCTTCGAGAAAATGTTGAAGCCCGCGTTTATTTTCGACGGAAGAGGAATTTTGCCTCACGATCGACTGATCAAGATTGGTTTTCAGGTGACGGTGATTTCTTTGCTACAGTATTTAAAAACGCAATACTTTCTTTTGTATGACTATTTGAATGAGAGAGTGCAGACTCAACGACCTCCTACGCCTTCAGGGCTACGGTCTTTCGCACTTTCTCATTGGATGCACACTGTACGTTTTTGTTTTATGTACGTTTCGCATCCAAACAAAAATAAAATGACCATCCATCCTCTTTTCTTAGTAACTGAAGGTTGGATTTAGTTAATGTGGTTGTTTAAAGCGCTATATTTAGAATTTCATAAATGTCACACTTGTTTGATTTGCAAAGTCAGAACGTTAACTTTGAAGTGTACTTTATATAAAATTGCGCGTATATAAAATTACTGTGTATGTAATATTACTGTAAAATTACATAAAATGCCCGTGTATGTTACTGTAAGATTACTGTAGCCTATATAAAAAAGTGGATAGACATGATGATTTTTGTCAACTTCTCTTTTCTGCAGATTGACGGTGTATTAAATCCCGCCAAAACCACTATTTGTGATTTTGGCGGGATTTATTTCCCCGTCAATCTGCAGAAGAGAGTGTTTGCCCATAGTGATTTTGGCGGGATTTATTTCCCCGTCAATCTGCAGAAGAGAGTGTTTGCCCATAGTGATTTTGGCGGAATTTACTAACAGTCATTTTGGCGGGATTTGCTAACAGTAATTTTAGCGGGATTTAGTAATAATGATTTTGGCCGGATTTACTAATAGTGATTTTGGGGGGATTTTATAACAGGGATTTTGGCGGGATTTCTCAATAGTGATTTTGGCGGGATTTACTAATAGTGATTTTGGCGGGATTTAGTTACACGGTTATGCAGCAGTGTGGTGACTGTCATATACTTCCAATTATACTGCCGAGGTCAAGCTTGCTTAGAAGTTGCTGTGAAAAGATTTTTTGCTCCTAAGATGTGCTTTGTCGTCTTCATGTGATATTTTTACAAGCTGCTCATAGAAAAGTGTTAAATTGAAGCTCTGTGTTGAACCAAACAGGTGGAGATGATCGGGAAGCGGGTTGGCCAAGCTGATCAATTCCACATTGGTTCCTCTCATAACATCCTCTCACCAACTTCGAGAGTTCTACCATAAACTTAAATTAGAACGCTTAGTTTTAATCATACGCAGTTGTCGGATAGTATTTTTACATTGATTCAACGACTGCCGACCTTGAATCAATGCAAAAACGACGGACTTTGCTGTTTGGTCGGTGACGTAGTCAAATTTGATTGCTCTTGCAAACCAATTGACGTAGCTTTTGCAAGATTGATTGGATTTTTTTCACTGTTAGTGTTTCTGTCCCTACCGTAGTGTGACGCTTACGTGCTGTAAAGCTTTGTAATTTCTAGGAAGATTTTGATAAGCTTGATATTCTGTACAGTATACACTACAGTGTACACAACAGTTTGTAAATATTTAAGAATTATAGAAACTTTGTAATTCTCGTGCAATTCAATTTAGAAGAAATTATCCGAAATCTTTTTACAGCAATTTGTTTTAATTCACAAGTGATCGATCTTTTGCTTAATTAAACAATTTAGATTTCCTAGAGTCGTACGCAATTATCTAGCACTCCGTAGGCACAAAAGTTATCGAGAAAGCGTAGATTTGTATTCTCAGCTTCGGCTGCAAGGAGATAGGCCCAGAAGAGTTTGGATCCGTTGGCCTGTTACACATGGGCCGACCCTATTCGCCCGATCATGGAAGTTTTGTGAGATCAAACAACCTTGGTTCAAAGCTCGGCGTCTCCAACTCTCCGTTTAGAGGGGACTGCCGACAACAACGCATATTGTCGACACAGGGTGTAAATTTGCCAAGATTAAGCTGTCTGGGAACTAGTCACCACAAACTTTGTCATTCTGAAGTAAATAGTCCTTTCATCAATCAGCTGATTGTAGCTTATTTTATATCGACGGCTAGACGTTTTTGGCATTTCTATGTTTACTTGTAGGCGAGGCACGATATAAAAAGTATTTGTGGTCAATTTGTATTGTTTGTACAATGTACACATTAGAAAATTACGCATACACAATCAAACTAGTTCGTTTACTTGTTATGCAGTATATTTTAAAAGCGTAGCAGTTGAGAACCCTGTGACATGAATTAATGGTGCGATACTGATGAGGCTTTGCCTAATGGGCATAACACGTGTCTGTCACTCTCAGTTCTTGCTACACTGTACCGCCGAGAAGCGCTTTAAATGATGTGTTTTTTATATATGATGTGTGCAATTTACCAGTGTGCCATAAGGCGCTCGTAACGTTAGTAGATGATATACTTCATAAAAGGTTTATGTACGCAATATCTTTGTTGCTTTATTAGTTTTCACAATCACAATTCCATTTTATTTTTGCATGTCTTTTTGTGTCGACGATAACGCGACACTCCGGAGCTCGTTGAGAATTGCAACAGACTCCAATTGGTAATAACCACCTACAGCAGCGGTCGATAACCTCTTCCATGTTGGCACCTTTTTGAAATCACCCGCGAGTTTTCTGGAATGACTAAAAAAAGAACATTTAAATATCTACAACTCAGAATATAGGTTAAAAGCCTGGTGAACTACTCAGCATTTTGTAAATAACTCTTGATTCAGCATTTACACAGTACACACCCCTAGGAACAGGTCTAACACCCCTCAGTGGTGCGAGCCCGCTGATGAACGACTCCTGATTTACAGCGTGCAGTGGGTATTGAATTCGTGCATATGGTGTTTCACAAAATATTTTCGTATGTGTTACTTAAACAATTTTTATATTGAACTCACAACTTCCTAAAACCCAGCAATAGGTATATTTGACCCTTGTCGTGCGTGTATTTTAGGTTTAGAAGAACTTTTCCCGTTTTTATCTGACGCCAGTGCTGTTCATGTGACGTACTGGTGGCCCAGCACGCAAACCAATTCTTCAAAACAATTGGCTCAAGGCTTAAAGAAATTGACTCAGTTATTATCATTTAGATACTTTGGGTATCACTGTCAACACGATATAACGTTCGTGTTTTGCCGCTTCTGTATTTTTGTAGACCTCTGCTATGCAGAAATGAAACAAACTGAACTGATTGCAGATTGTCGGATACCGCCGAGTGCCCATAGTTTGTGCGGTGGTCATCATTTTAACCGGCAACAACGCTTCAGTCTACCTCTTTGACCTGATGCCTGCCTAGGATTTAGTGGCGTGGTTTTATATCTGTATTTTTAAGCTTTATGCATACGAATATTTTGTGTCTTTGTCACTCGCATGCTCTTAACCACGTTGTACTTCACTGCAAAGACCTATGAATGAATAGGAATGGAATGAGATCATCATTAAGTTCTTTCCTCTCGTCTAGGGTTGGAGGCAATGAAGCGCCAAGCTTGGTTTTAATGTTATGCTAATTTACTTTCTTTTCTGTGTAAGTTATTTAGGCGTAGAATAGTCAATATGCTGCTTTGTGGCCTCGTTTTCATTTCTGTCTTGTTTACGTTGCTGCACACATCGTATTATCAACGCATAGTCAAACAATACACAGTAGTCCAGAATACGTATTGTCGTCTGAACTGAAAGCTAGTCTTGTAGAGGTTCACTTGGCTGTCTTTTTTCACGAATTTTCATGACCCGGGAAGTTAACTCAGACTGTTTTCAGCAACGAGGAAAAATATTTCGCATCGTCTACGTACTTTATTTGTATGCAAAAAAGCGGTATTTTGGGAAATCCATACAAAAGTTTCAGAATCACAGGTAGGATATTTGCTTGATAACGTTATACGAAACAACAACAGTGGTTCAAAGCCTCTACAAGTATGTGAAACTGCCAGAATTAAGCTCTCAAAGAAGCTTTCCCAGTCCGAGGATAAAGATCAAATCAATCAAACTGTAGCTACAAAGTCGGGAATGGAGTGTAAAGATGGCTACGACCAATCACATACCTGAAGCTTTCACCACCTGCAAGTTTGTCATGTGTAATTTTCATGCTTTTCAAACATCAGATAATATCATCGCATAAAGGGTGGGGTATAAAAACCTTTGTTTTGTGTAATATTATTTGGCCGAGATTAAAAAGAAGAAAAGTAGAAAAAATGCGTCAAATCATATTTAAACAACCTCTTGTCGCTAATCCACTTAGGCCTACTTAAATGTAAATGACTTCGGTAAGGGTGTGTTTGAATAAAAATGCACAATAACATGTATGCTACCTTGGGGTTCGACTTGATCGGTCTCTTACATACCGCAAACACCTTCGCGGAAAAGTGACAGCTTGCTCTGCTCTCTTGAAACGTCTTGCTGGTACAAGGTGGGGTGCTAACCCCTCAGTCCCTAGTCTACGCCCCTGCTGAATACTGTGCTGCTACTTGGTGCAGAAGCGCCCATACTGACCCTGTCGATGTGCCAATCAACAACTGCCTGCGAACTGTCACAGGTTGCCTCCGTCCAACTGACTGCTGCTTGCCTGTCCTTGCAAACATTGAGCCAGCTGCACTACGGCGCCAACGTGCTGTTCTTTTCCTGAGCCGTAAAGCCCTAAACCCCGGCCATCTGCTACACGCAACCACGCTGAGATATCCACCAAAGCAGCGGCTAATATCAAGAAAGCCATTTGTACGCGCTGCACAAGACCTTCTGGCAGCCTCTGGTGGAAGCCCTAGCAAACAGTGGTGCCACGCGGCGTGGTGTGAACAATGGTCAAGCAGCACATCCCCACTTCACCAAGTATTCAGATCCCCGCCCGAGAACCAGCTGAGCCATGGTCTCTCTAGACTTGTCTCATCAAGGCGTAACCGTTTGCTCACTGGTGTTGGACGCTATGGTGCAGACATGTTGCGTTGGGGCTTGGCAGAGAGTGCTGCTTGTGAGTGTGGTGAAATGCAGACGGCAGTCCACATTATCAAGGATTGCCGGCTATACAGACCACCTCATGGTATGGAAGGCCTAGTTTCTATCGACGACGACACCAGGCAGTGGCTAATCAACGGATGCCCTGACATATAGCGACAACACGAGAGAAGATGCACAATAATGAGTAAAAAGAAAAATGCACACAAATGTTTTTATCTGTTTTCTACTGGCGTGAAGAGTATTTTTCTCGCCCCTTATCGCCACGCCCCACTAACAACTTTGCACTCAGTCCCCTGTATGCTAACAGCAATCAAAGACTTTGCAGCCCAAAATCAATTGCTCTGTGGTCCATGGTTTGGGAATCACTGTTCTTAAACTGGAAAAAAACATTGTTTGTGATACGACGTAGGACCGTAATTAAGATTGTAGATTTAAAATAGCCATTGTCCAAACTAAATTTCTTATTACAAACCGTTTCAACGTCGTGAGACGTTGAAACGATCTCATCATCATTATGTTCCTTCCTCGTATTGAGGGTTGGATGGTTAGATACAATGCGCCATTGTTCTCGATCATGAGCTGTTCGTACTGCACCTTTATAATTTAGTTTTGTCCATTTACAGATGTTTGTTGTCCTAATCATACTTGGCCTGCCTTTGTTTCTTTTTTTAAGATTTATCTTCCCTTCTATTAATGATCTTTGCAACACGTTTTGCCTTGTTGAGAAGAAGCGATCTTCCTGGCGTCAGCACTACCTGACTACTTCCTGTAGAACAGCGAGCGTTGCGTATCGTTAACCATACCGGTGTGGCCTTCACAGTAGCCATCAAGACTTTTCCTAAAACATGTGTTTCTTGGTAGTCGAGTGTAGCAAGTGTTGACAGCCATAGACACGTATTTCGCCTAACTGACAAAAGCAGCGGTTGAGAACTACGTGGTATGAATTAGTGGTGCGACACTGATGAGCCCAACCTCATGAGCGAAACACGTGTCTATCGCTATCAATTCTTGTTACAGAACGAGAGACCGTGAATCAGACAAGTCCGTCCTCAAGGAAATGACGAACCTCTGGAAGGTCCCAACACCTGTCGAGGGCAACATCTCTGGTGAGTTTACCCCAGAAGAATTTGCCTCCGCCCTCCAGCACCTAAAGCCAGGCAAATCCCCGGGCCTTGACCACCTATGCTCGGAACTAATACTCCAAGCTGCCCCCTCTATGAGGTCCTGGTTAAAAGAATTCCTTTCCTGCTTGCGTCACCTGCGCATCCCAAGAATCTGGAGAAGAGCTCTAGTGGTTGCAGTCCCAAAGCCGAAGAAGCCCCCAGGGGATCCGAAGAGCTATCGCCCCATCTCTCTGCTCTGTATCCCCTTCAAGATACTCAAAAGACTTATCTACGCCCGTGTCGAACCGATAATAGACCCTCAGCTCCCTCGGGAACAAGCCGGCTTTCGCCACGGAAGATCAACTGTAGACCAGGTCACTCTGATGACCCAAGACATCGAGGACAGCTTCTCGGCAAAAAAGAAGGCTGGCGCCGTGTTTGTCGATCTCACGGCTGCCTACGACACTGTATGGCACAGCGGCCTTACCTGCAAACTACTCCGTCTCCTTCCTGACAGGCACATGGTCCATATGATTATGGAACTTGTGCAAAACCGCAGCTTTACCCTTTCCACCGGTAGCGGCCGACGAAGTAGACTACGTCGACTCAGGAACGGCGTCCCACAGGGCTCTGTCCTGGCTCCCCTCCTCTTTAACACTTACATCTATGACCTGCCTGACACCATCTCCAGGAAGTATGCTTATGCAGACGATCTGGCTCTCCTGCATCCAGCCGGAGATTGGCAGTCAATGGAGAGGAACCTAAGCCAGGACATGTCAACTATATCAACATATCTCCAGAAATGGAAGCTACAGCTCAGCAAGGCAAAGACAGTGTCGGCGGCCTTCCACCTAAACAACAAGGAAGCAAAACGTGAGATCAACATTACCACCGATGACGAACACCTACCCTACTGCGCCGAACTCACCTACCTCGGCGTAACCCTGGACAGGTCACTCACGTACCGACGACACCTGGAGTCACTGCGCAAAAAACTATCTGCGCGCGTTGCACTTTTGAGGCGGCTGGCGGGTTCCGGCTGGGGAGCTGATGCGAAAACCCTTCGCACAGCTACCTTGGCCCTTGTCCATTCTACCGCTGAGTACTGCGCACCAGTGTGGTGCCGCAGCTCTCACACCCGCCACATTGACACCGCCATCAATGACGCACTACGCACTGTGACTGGATGCCTGCGTCCCACTCCAACGGATTGCCTTCCCATCCTTGCAGGCATCCAACCTGCTGAGCTTCGCCGTAAAGGAGCCATGATTTCCCTTGCTCGTCGCGCACTGGACCCCGACCACCTCCTCCACAGTACATTCCAGCGCCTACCTGGAGGACAGCAGCGACTGAAATCAAGACGCCCATTTGTGCCCGCCGCACGACAGCTTCTGAACAACGTTGAAGATCTTGGAATAAGTGCGGCACACTGGACGAACTACACATGGAACATGGAGTGACAAAACAACACTTCCCGACTCCGTGATTTCCTACCCGACGTCGATCCCCATCCTCCGGGAATGTCCCTCGCAAGACTTGCGTGGGTCCGGCTTAACCGCCTACGAACCGGCGTCGGTCGCTTTCGTTCAGACATGTGCAAATGGGGCCTGGCTCCCTCACCGGGATGCGAGTGTGGCGCCACAGACCAGACAGTAGATCATGTCGTCCATGACTGCCCAATCCATCAACCACCACATGGAGCGCCTGGACTGAAGGCCCTGGATGACGAGACTGTCGAGTGGCTGATGACATCATGCCCAAACATATAGTCCAGAAGAACAGCTCATAGGACGAAGAAGAATTCTTGTTACATTCGATGCCGAGAAACACGAGTTTTGCCTTTTTGAACGATTACGCAAAATGTAAAGTTTGTTAGTGACCCAAGCATGCCGTAAAACAAACCTTTGTTGAGACAGCCTATAACGTCTTGTTAAGACAACAAAGAGCTGGATAGAAGTTTGTCATAGGCTTTTTTATCGGTCTTTGTTGTTGGCAGTTGTGTAAAAAATGATACAGTGCAGGGATGTAGCCATAGCGGCTCGGGCGAGCGATCACTTCTACTCCCAGATTTAATCTTGTCACTCCCAAAAGTTGGTTTTAAATGCTATTCATCATCATTTTCAGCCTGTGAGAGCCCACTGCAGAGCGTAAGCCTTCCTCTTTTCATGCCAATTTACATGATTATGTGCTAGTTGGCAGGGCCTCCAAGAGCCCTGCAGGGCCCCGGTGCAGATGTTGCTGCCGGGCCCCCCAGCGCGACATGTCGCGTGATATCTCACCAATCCAGCCACCCGCACTTGCTGTTGTTTCTCTAGGCAAGAAACTTTACGATAATTGCCTCTACCCAGTGATCGATTTCGAGTAAAGGGTAGTACCAAATTTAAGTCATAAGTAGAGTAGACAACCGTAAACAGACATTGCCATCGGCTGCAGCGTGGGTCAGGTGTATGTCGGAAGGCGTACACCGATGCATAGCGCTCAAGTCCGCTTTCCCGCAATGCAGGATAAAGATAAACAAACAAAACAAACAAACAATCACAGGCAAAATTTGCGGTGCGCGTTCTTACAAAGGATAAATTAGGTTAAAGTATTACCACTCCATTATTTCACAAACAATGCACTATTGTAAATATAACTTAAATTCACAGATACACATATAGTTGTACACAAAGATAAAATGCTGTAAAATGCTAAAACACTTTAGTGTAAATATAGCCTCAATTGCGTTGTCAGATATGGAATTCTGCCCTAATTTGAGGAAAAGTTTATAGTTGTTGAAAACAAAAACTTGTATTTTGGAAATTTTTTTAGTCCTGGGCAAAGATCAAAACCCTAACCTTTCCTAACTCTAACCCTTCCTAACTCTGGCAACACCTGATTGAGTGATTGTAACCATGGCAACAAGGGGGTAAAATCAGCCATTTCGAAGATTAAAATTGCAATACTATATCTGACATGGCTGGATTGCATTGCATATGTGTGCTTACAGCTTTACATTAACATACAATACCATTTCTGACCTTGAAATCTGCAGAGACTAGGGCAGAAAACTTAGGATGAATACATTGCTATTGTTCATGACATTAAGAAATACCAACTTCATAGAAGCAATACCAACTTCAAAATATAAAAAACATTTTATGCAAAATTGACCTTAACAAGCAAATTTAAACATTTTATTGGCCCCCTGAACGCAAAAAAATGAAAATTTTGTTGTTCTAAAAAAGGGCATACCCATGAGGGGGCCATTCAAAATACAAAAATAATATTCATATAAAAAACAATATTTTATGCAAAATCGACCTGAGCACGCAAATTTAAACATTTTGTCGGGCCCCCCTAAACTCAAAAAATTGAAAATCCTGTAATTTTAAAAAAGGGCATAGCCTAGGCTACCCATAAGGGGGCCCCATTCGACATACGGAACTAATATAAAAACAATATTTTATGCAAAATCGTTGAAATCAATCTTTTTATCGATGAATTTAGACATTTTGTCGGGTCCCCTTGAACTCACCGGGCCCCGGTGCAATGTACCGGTTGTCCCTCCCTCTTGTGGGCCCTGCTAGTTGGTACCAATTGGTTGTATTGCATTGTTTGTCAATGTCGTCCCTCCATCTTACTTTTGGTTTTCCTTTCTTTCTTTTGGTTTCTCGTGGTGTCCATGTTGTTAATTTTTTAGTCCATCTATTGTCCTGATATCTTGCTATATGACCTGCCCAGGACCATTTTAGTTTCTTGATTGTGCTTAATATATCTCGTAATTTTGTTTGATTTCTGATCCATTCGGCAGTCTTTTTTATCTCGCCATGTTAAACCCATCATGATTCGTTCATGTGCTCTGTGCATAGTTCTTAGTTTAAGTGTTAATTTCTTTGTAAGGTTCCGTTCCAAGTTTCTGCACCATATGTAGCGGTTGGAAGGATGCATTGATCGTAGACTTGTTTCTTGAGAGAAAGAGGCAGTTTTGACTTAAATATCGAACTTGCTCTTCTGAAGGCTTGCCATCCAAGTGATATTCTTCTTTGATTTCATCTTCTTTATTGGAGTTGGTTGTAATTTTTTGGCCAAGATATAATTATATAGTGGTCAACTTTTTCGATAGTCGCTCCGTCCAAAAAAATATTGCTGTCGATGTCTGCCAGTTTGTTAAACATAACTTTCGTTTTGTTAAAGTTCATATGAAGGCCAATCTTTTTGCTTTCTGTATTGAGTTCATTTAGCATTTTTTGTAGTTGATTAGGTTGCTCAGATATAAGGATGATGTCATCAGCAAAACGTAAATGGTTTATGTATTCACCATCAATTTTGATTCCTTCTTCTTCCCAGTTATAAGTTGCTTAAAAATTTCTTCTAAGGTTGCTGTAAAAAGTTTTGAAGATATTGTGTCACCTTGACGTACCCCTTTTTGAATCTGAAATGGTTCAGAGTCTTTGTGCAGCCGAATTATAGATGTATTTTCCGCGTAAATGTTTTTGAGAAGTTGAGTGTATGATTGGTCAATTCCCTGTTTTTCCAATGCTGAAATGACAGCTGATGTTTCAACAGAGTCAAACGCTTTTTATAATCTATTAGTCCAAGGCAGAGTGGGATGTTATATTCGTTTGTTTTTTCAACTAATTGGTTGATAGTATACAAGTGGTCCATGGTTGAAAACCCTTCCCTAAAACCTGCTTGTTCTCTCGGTTGGTGGTAGTCCAAATCTTTAGCAATTCTGTTGATTACTCGGGTAAAAAGTTTGTAAATTGTTGGAAGAAGACTAATCGGACGATAGTTTCCCAAGTCTTTTTGGTCTCCCTTTTTATGAAGAAGTATGATGATAGCATTCTTCCACTTGGAAGGAATTTGTCTTGTTTTAATGCATTCCGTAAACAGATGGGCAAGAGGTTGTAAATGCTATTACAACCTTTTAATGACATAGTGTTTTTTATTTAATAAAATTTTATAAATTTTTGGCTGTATTCAGTAGCTATACAAAGTCTTTGTTTCAAACATTAGAATATTTTTTTTTTCTAAATTTATAAAAAAAATTTGTTAAGGTGTTGCGACCGTGCCACATTTTTAACTGATTGTCCTGCTTTGGTATCATGCACGCCATAACGTCCGCGTTTTGTCGCTTCTACCCTTTTTTGGACCTCTGCTATGTTTGTCATATATTGTTTTTTTCCGTTGTGATGGTCAGAAATAAAAACAAACTGAACTATTTGTCCCCCCCAAAAGATTTATTGGCTCTCCATAAAATTTTCTTTCTACCTGCGTCACTGATATAATGCAAACAATACTTGTTGGGATAAGATGGAAATTATTAAACTGCTGGACAACAAGTTTTAAAAATAGACTTGTCCAAAAAACTTATTTTTGGACAAAGACAATATTTTATTGCAAAGTATTTAAATGCAGAATGACATACACGTACCATAGACCGATATAGTAACACACAAATGTGATGTCACTGTTTCACAGATCTAAGCAACACGGCTTGTGGCTGATATAAAGCTTAGTTGTTTGCTTTGCTGTGTTTTGACACAAAAATCAATATTTGACATCGCAATATTTTCATGTAATCCACAGCTTTTTAATTTAATACTCTAGTGACAAATGAAAAGGAAAAGTAAACTTGACTTCGGTGTAAGTAAACTAGATTTGTTAAAAAAATTCACATAAAGCTTTGCAATGCAAACGAAATTTCAAATGACGAAGACAACATATCTTATAAGGATTCACACCAGCAAAGGGAATCCACCTTTCTGACAATGATTCGACGTCTGAAATCGTTGAATAAATGCAACAAAAGGCGGGTCTTTGACGCTGAGACAATAGTATTGTTAAAGGGCGTAAAGAGCCGAAATGGCAACACAGAAAAAACGTCACTATGTAAACAAAGGCTTCCAAAAATAGAAGCCGACCCAGACAGCGAAGACGTTGAATCAATGTAAAAAACGGTTGATTTGCAGATTGGAGAGTTGACAATGCTGGATTAGATGAAGCCTCCAGCAGTAAGAGTATCCACATCAAAAGTGTAGCCAAATAATACAAAATCGTAGTAGTATATTTTCATTAACTTACGAATAGTTGACTTTTTCACAAATTTAAAATGGGCTCGTATGATATCAGTTGGATTACGTTGTTCTTCGGTAAAGTACCCCTTATGTTTCCATGGCATTTTTGTCACGTTCAGTTTGACTTTTATTCGATGTTCATCGTTGGCTAACGATTCTAATTTAACGACATGGTTATATGGGTACAAGCATGGCCTACACAAGCTCTGCATCGGCATGAAATGATAATCTAAGTTTTTTACATTGTCTCCGTGAGCCGCAATATAGTCCGCAAGGTCTTCAAATCTGAGAAGATGCTTGCTGTCTTTGTCGCTAGCATATTTTTGCATCAACGGGTAAGCCTCCAAGAGGAAACTAGCATAGGTTTTATCGATTGCTAATTTATCATTCCAACCAGAAATCATTTTAGCAAACGGATGACGAACCGCAATGGCGATAAAAGCGTCCTTGTCTTTAAGAAGACGAGTACCTGTAGCAGGGTCTAGTTCTTGAGAGATTTCGGTATTTTTTTGCCTGTCTTGCCAGCCAAAAGTATGACCCGCAGACAATGGATCTCGCATGTCTCTTGCCAGCCAATGCCAACTTGAACTGCCGCATTTTGGTAATACACACACAAGGAAAGAACGCTTTGGGACAACGACAAAGTTGTCATTCCGCATCCATTCATTGCTGTACTTTAATGATTCCTCGTGGTTCCACAAGCCGTTATCTTCATCGCTTTTGCAGACTTGCCTCAAATGATCAATTCTGAACTTAAATCTCATATCTGCAAATTCTTGTTTCATCAAGTTTGTAAAATTAATTCCGGTTTCCTTTTCGGAATCAAACACTCTATCAATTTCATCGAAATCCTCGTAGTAGTAGAAAGTGGAACCTGCAATCAAAAACTAAAAAGGTTAGGCTAATCTTTTTTTATAGTTCATCTGTATTTTAGAACTCCACGCACAACCTTATAATTTGCTTAACACCAACTCTACCAATGCCGTATTATTCCTGGACCCGTGGATACTGTGGTTATTGTACATAACAGAAAAGTATGCACGGAAGAATACTTACAACTGGCACCTTTCTGAAGCATAGTTTCAGTTGAAATAAGACGTTTTAAGCGACTGTGGACAGTATTCAAATAAACTGAATAATTTCCAAGATTACGCACAGATATTTGAAAGAAAGATAGTAAACTAAGACACAAAGATTTATGATGTATAGCATCAAGTTCATATTTTAAAGTTTATAACCAGTGATGGGCATTATCGGCGATAAATTTTTATTGCTTATCGTTATCGCTCAATTATTTTTTCAGTTATCGTTTATCGTTATCGCCAAAGGCAATATTTGATTATCGCCGATAATTAATCACCGATAAATTTTATTTCGGATCAACATACAAGTGGAAAGACCATGAAAAGTAATATTTTTACTAGCCACCTAGTTAATGAAACTAAAATTAAAACCAGTTCTTCTTCAGTGCTTGAAGTGTGTGTGCACAGGTCGTTGTCCGGGGAGGGGGCACCCCCCCTGCAGCGACGGACCTGACAACACAATAATTTTTAGAGTTGCAAATTGCAATGCAATGAAATGCATGCAACAAGGCTCTTGTTGTTTTGCTGCAATCGGCAATCGCGAGTGAATTTTACAATTAAAAATTAAGCGCACAGGCGGTACAGATTCCTTTGAAGCGAAGCGAAAAAAATTGGCGAGTGGTTTGTGAAAGTGTCGCAATACGAGGCCGCTTTTACATCGGAAACATGGTCTTTCGCGCCACCTCACGATCAACTATTTTATTCTTGTGCTTTCTTTTTTCGTTGGAAGTGTTAGCTTTTAGTAATTGTCGTAAAAAAATAAAATCTCTCTGGTCAAAACATGAAACTTACTGTTTTAAGCGCATTAAATCTTTAGATGAGTAGATTAACTAAAATTGCAAGAACTTGCCTTGAGACGTGCGGTTACGTCACAAACTCAGTTTAACAGACAAAATTCACACACAATAACAACACAAGATCAGTTATAGACTGTAAGATCGATTTTTTTCTAGCTTGGCGATATAATTTTAATCCAAAAGTAATAACCAAATGCGTAAGTGCTATTTAACTTAAAAATTTAAACCATTTGTGCCGAAAGTGAAAGTACTTAAAAAACAACTTTCGGAAAATTTAAATATTGCATAATTATGACCTAAAAAACATATCACAATTATTTTTTTCCTAATTGTGTTTGTACTTTTTGAGAAAAAAGCAGTCCTATATAATAAGACGCTAGGCAAATCCGTTATCAAATTTCACAAGTTTCTTGTGCGTAATGCTTAAGCGTTATTACATTTTACTTATCGCTCAAAGTGATGAATAGGAAATGTCTTGTTCATGTCTTGTCATGTCATTATTGTCATCGAGCATTTTATTGAAATGAAAGTTCAAAAAATATGAAGATGAAAATTAGCAAAGTAACACAACATCACTGAAACAAGTCATTGCGGAATATGATATTGCTTGAAGCATTTGACATGCAGACCGACATCACATGTTTTGCATCTTGTAGTAGTTTTTGCGTGACAATAGGCGCATCGAGTTGCGTGGTAAAATTATGCTAAATACAGTATAACCTTTCTCATTTACTGTACCTATGCGACATAGCCTACCTCAATCAAATATTTTTATTCCCACAAATACAGTGCTTATATTGTAATTATTATCTCAACAACTCAGCGTTCTGCCATTGCTTTAATGATGGTGTTCACAAAGAAAACAATAAAAATTATCTGAAATTACCAGTAAATTACGATAATTATGTTTTTGTTCTTAAACAAACACGACTACTGTACTTTGATAAGCTTGATGGGTTTTACAGTATGCACATTTTTACTACCAATAACGCTTAAGATTACTGATGAATTTTCAAGCATTTTGCGTTTTTTGGAATTTTTCAATTATTGCTGACTTTGCTGTAAACAGACCTTTAAGCAAAAAGCAAAATACAAAGTTTGGAATTTTTTATGGTATTTTCATTTAACTTAATTATTTTGCCTACTGCACGTAAGCGGCAGTGTAACTCAATTGATAAAAGCACCCAACTGGTATCTGAAGGTATAATTATAAGCACGGCGGTTACCTCAGTGGTTTGATTCAGGATCAAGAGGTTGAAGATTCGATACCTACTGCCGCTGTTGCGATTCTATTTATGCATAACTTACAAAAAGTTTTGTCCCTTTACACTACAGTATATTATGTTCGATTTTTCGTCATGTTGATGAAAACAGTTCGGACTGCATGGGATGGGGCAGCGCTAATCAAGAAAAAAAAAAAACTATCGTTATCGGACATTATCGGCGATAACTTATCGTTTGTCGTTATCGCTTAACTTTTTTTTGATTTATTGTTTATCGTTGTCGCTTTAGACATTTTTCGTTTATCGATTATCGTTATCGCTTAGCTGAAAATGAGTTATCGCGCCCAACACTGTTTATAACGGAGATTTATGTTACTTGGCTGCATTTTGGTGCCTAACCCTGGGTGTAAAAGCGCTCGGTAGCTTTGACAAGGGGTTCCTTCAGACCCGGGCACGATATGATTCTAGGAGCCGTTAGGCCGGTAACCTTTTAAAGAGGCCAAGGAACGTGAAAAAATCACCGTATATTTTAAAAGATAAAGTGCGTGCTTTTCTTAGAAGTGTCTTATTTGGTGTCCGAGGTTCTGATTGACGCTTGGCCGAAATTTTCTCTCAACGACCCTGGAAGCGCTTATTGTAAATAAATTGAATAGACTACTTTCCTTTCACCTACAGCTATAAAAAAAAACACATTGCAAACCAAGTAAACAAACAAACTAGGCAGCAACCATGTTACAAGACGTTGTCACAAATGCAAACACACTATGATAGACAATTAGTTACTTAATTGCTGATACAATATTTGCCACCGATGAATACCTATACATAATGGAACCAAAACAAACTTGTCCAAAATTGTCGTAAATTAGCAACTGCTTAAAAAGCGTCCAAAATTCGTTTCTTTTAAGGCGTATACCAGTTGAACACATTTATTATGTATATTTGACGACCAGAAGAAGACGTTATAGTATCACGGCAACAAGAAAAGCAATTTCGGCCTAGATACTGGTCACGTTCGTTGCAGCCTGAGTGTTGCTGTGCTCCACAGTTGCTGCTAAAACGAGGCTTTTAGACTCAGTCATAGGTACAGTATGCGTAGTGATAAGGACTGATGAAAATATAGGTTAAACATTTTGCAGTCATTTCTCCTAAAATTCATTCGTTTCGTTTGTCCGTAACATCTCCCCGGTATCAGTCACTCTACCTACAGCATCTATGTATAAGTCATCGCAAGAACAACTGGCGCTGGCTCAGCTCCCCAGACAACATATCAACCGTTTTTTACATTGATTCAACGTCTGCCGTTAAACCAATGTAAAAACGGTTGATTTACTGTCTGGATCTCGGGTGTGCGCTTGAGCAACGTCTTTATGGACCGCTCTTCATTCAGCGGCAGCTTGTGAATAAAATAGTTTACAGACAGCAACACTTCAATAAAGAGAGATATTCAATCTCGATGATCGACCCTGCGTCAGTGGTTCAAATCTTCTACAAGCAGACGAAACTACCAGATTAAGCTTTCATAGAAGCCATCTTAGTTCTAGGATAGAAATTCCTATAATCATATCATATCGCAATTTTTTTCCCTTCGATCTTGCGTACCCGCTCAGCTCGTCGTTCGTATGGAGCAGAACGTTTGTGGTCAGCCTAATGAAAGGACTTGGAGCCAACTTTTCCTCAGATCGTCAAGTGTGCGGAGGTCTGTTATTCCGTTGGGAGAGGAATAGATGGGACACCCAAAGATGATGTGGTTGGCTGTTTGCTCCGTCGCACTGACACGAAGCAGAGTCCTTCATGCCCCAGCGTGTCCAGCAAGCATTGAAGCGGCCAACTCCCGTTCTTGATCGATTCAGCGTCACCCACTCACGTCTCTGAACCTCGGAACCAAGTGGAAGTGAGAAGGCAGGAGAGATACCAAATAGAACGAGGCAAATTTTATTTTTGGTGCAGTGCTCAATCTCTCGAACCAGGCATCTGACGTGCTGAAATCGGCAAGCTTGAGTTAGGTAAGCGTTGTAGGTAGCTTGAGTTAGATAAGCGTTGTATGATTGGGACATTGAGAGCGGATACGCGATCGTGTAGTATGAGTTGGGATGAGCACAGGTTTTATTTACCAATGAAAACACCAGCGCTTCTTTGCCTGCATTAGCGGGTAAAGAATACCTGACAGCACTGGTAGGCCAGGTATTGCTGTGGTGTTAGTTTTAAGCATCCAGTAACCATGCACATTGTCTCGTTCATGCAGAAGTCTAATTTTTGGCATGGGATTCGTGTCGTCTACCTCCACGTGGTGAATCCTGGTAACTGGTAGCTTTTCCAGGCTAATGACGACAACCAGAAGCAGAAACTGCAAGAACTGCAGGTCACAGACAAAGAAGTCTGATATGCGTGACGCCTAACAAGCCTAATAACAACATTCAAAATTTTGGTCATTGAACATCTGATCAACACAACTGTCAAAGCCGCTCAGTTAAAACTACATTTTCAAAATCTAGCCTATAGCTAGTCAATTTATTTTCCCTTATTGATGAATTCTATTAACACTTCACTTCTTTCACTTTAGGCTACTCAGCAATCTTTCATTTGTTACTTTCTCCTTCCAGCTCATTAATAAGTATCTCATTTCTCCGTATCTACAACTTATTTTCTAATCTTTTGATTTTCACTTTGCTCAAAATTCCGGTTTTGGACGGACCCGTATATTTGCGCCGTGATTTGCACACTTCAGAATATATAAGCCTAACCCTACTATATCTCTATAAGGTATTTTTTCGGAAATTAACCAGCGAAACCGAGTTAAACAAGATCCAGCACTTATTGTGTTTCAAAAACACTGGTAGCGTTTTCGGCTATGCATCATCTAGCCATCGTCAGGAACTTCAAAGAAAAAAATAATAACTTATGTGATGTGGGCTACTAAAATCAAATGAGCTGGAGATGCATTACGTTACAACCAAGTAAAGGCAAAACACGTGGTAATTCAATTAAAAACGTTCGGACACATCGCTTCTCTGACAAATGACTGCCTGAAATACAATTAGGCTATCATCACTTTGTAAATTTTACTAAGGAACTCGTAAAAGAAATCATGCGCAATTTGAAGATCTCCAGTAAAAAAAAATGTTTATTTACGACTGACAACTTAGTATGTAATATTCTTTCTCAAAATAAACCTACCTATATTGGAATACTTTGATGTAGTTTGTTTGCCCATCTACCTATTTGATTTGGCATAGCCCTGGTGGCTAATTTTTCATAGTTTCAATAACGAGTCCATCTTAAACGTTTGAAACAAAACGATGAAAAAATCATTTGTCATTACATTGTAAAATTTTTTAGTTTCACACGGTCCGCTTTTTTATAATCCCTAATGCGGCATATTACTTTAATTTCCATTCTCAAAAAATTGCAAACGTTTAAATAATAAACGTGACGAGAAAATTTATCAAATGAAATCTATGACGTGTCGTAACGAACAACAATATTTTAAAATCATTCTGATTGCCGTCTTCCCACTGTACTATAAGCCTACTGTACAACAACCAATGTCAAAGCAAAATGAAATTTGCGACTATTTCCTTTTCATCTTACATTTTTTTAAGTGATGCGACCATATCAGTTTTCTTTAACTTTAATAACTTATTTCGATCCTAAGTATGTTTTAACGTTCGTGTTTTGTCGCTTCTACCTTTTTCTATACCTTTGTTGTGTTTGACATAGCCTATAGGTATTGTTTTCTTTGCAAAGGCCAGAAATAAAAACAATTAAGCGGAAAAGAGTAATGTAGGCTTAATATACAATAAATATACAATTTGAACCAACATTTTATTGGCATTGTCCTTGCTTTCAAAATGCGACCATCTACAAAAGTAATGCAATCAATATTTTTATTCAAAGTAATCAAAAATCATCGGTACTTACCATTGTTCACATACAAAATTAAACAAACAAAAAACAAACAGCCAGTGCAGAACAATGCAATTGCTTTACTACCAATCCTTCCCATGTTTTAGCCTACGTTTAAATTTGCAATGTCTTAAAAATGTTTAGCCTCAGTTTTAAAATGAGTTGTGTCCGCAGTTGGAACGGCGAACATCGTTCTCCTTGTTACTGTTAATGATTTCCAAGCACAGAACCAAGTAACCTGTCAGCGAACATGTTTACTTGGTGACGATTTTAGGTTTCTGGTCTTTTAATAATTATCTACGTACCATGAAAGCTATTGGCCATTGGCTAACACGGATTAAAAAAACAAATAAATCAAACACTTATGAATCAGTGTTGAGCAGAGTGGAATTTTTTACGATTCCGACAGGGATCTTTAAAGTTCTTCAGAGATCCCTGGATTCCGACTCTGCTCCTACTCCATGAAATCAAACTCCACTACAATCCGATCATCCGACTCCAAAAAATTTCATCATTTTAGACTCCAAATCTACTCCACTCCAAAATCAAGTTCTGAGGTAACATGATCAGCCTACTAGCTATAATGCGCAGGCTTATTAGTCTACCACAAAGTAGCTCAAGGGTGCAATTTTTTGTCATCTTTAGTAACACATACCGGTAGCCTAAATGTTTTTGATGGTGCACACTTATAAGCTAAACATTTCTGATTGGTCGAAAATCGTGGGGATAGTTTTTACTATTTTCTTCTACAAACAGAACAATAGCCTACAAGACTAACTTTACTCAACCAAAAACCAAATGTTGCTAAAAAAACTAATTCCGACTTCACTTCACTCCGAAACTTTTGTGAAAAGTGAAACTCCGAATCCACTCCATTTTCTGAAAATCGGACAAACTCCGGCTCCACTCCATACTCAATTAACTCTAGCCTAATGTGAATGACCAAAAAAAGAAAAAATGGGAGATTTGTCTGAAGTTCTAAATAACCTGAAAAGCATTTTGACAAAAGTTTATTTGCTTCCTGAAGAAAAAAAGCCTTCTTTCCCATTTTTCTTGTTGTTGATTTATGATGGCTACGACATCTGTCTTTGCAAAAGGTAGGCTATGCTTTTGACTGATTTGCTTATAACTTTTTGTTGAGTAGATGTGACTTACCAGCGACACAGAAGCGGTAGGCCTATCTACAAATCTACTGCCATATTTAAAACTGGTTGTCCTGCTTTGGTATCATGCACGTTATAACGTCCACGTTTTGTCGCTTCTACCTTTTTCTATACGTCTGCTATGTTAGTCATACATTGTTTTTTCGTTGTAGTCAGAAATAAAAACAAACTGAACTATAATTGCATTGAAGGTAGCGCGGCCGCGGACAATGAAGTGGTTCTTTACTGGAATACTTTACTTTTGATTCTGTATAGGAGCTCGTCCCAAGAAGACTTAGCTATCTCAGTGTGATGAAAATCATACCAAATACAATCACTTTAAGTCACTAATTTCAAGCCTGTTTTGCCTTAATTCAATCAATCAATGGTTTATTTGTCAGTAACAGGAACATTGTAGGCCTACATGTTTGAAATATGCAAGCATTATACACAATGCAAAAGTTACAGAAGTTCACATACAGACAGGGAGACAACGAGACAACCATATCGTCTACTAGTCAATTGCCACCTTACGGAAATGACGATTTTTCCATTTAAATACAAGAGAAAAAAAATTAAACGTTAAAACTTTCCGCGCTTCAACATACGCACCAAAAAAGCTTAGCCTATTTAAGATAACGTAAACACAAAGTTCCAAGAAGTAAGCAGAGATTGCTCAAGTTTCCGACTGAACTGCTGTAAAAAACATATTGTATTTCGCTCTTATTGTAGGCTACCGTATGTCGTTTTACGCACCCCAGTTGTAGAACAGGTTTAGATCTTCCAGTAAAAAACGATTACGTGTTGCTTACAATGATTCTTTCAGAATATTGCACAATTTTCTTCGTTATATTAGTGTCCGTGAATATCAAGTAATGAATAATATAACAACGTTTGATGCTTTATTGAGGCAAAACATGTTTTCGTTTATCAACCGTTGCATACACTCCTCAAATCGCTTTATATCAGACCTGATGTCATCTGATTGTTTTTATCGTTCTGAATACTTTCAACTCTTCCAACTCTCATTGTATGTAAATTGGTAACAGTAGATATGTAGTAAGCTCTTAAACTGACGACATCTAAAGTGACTTTCTGTGACCTTTGTGCATTCGCAGTGTGTGTACCTGTATTATTTCGTTGTTTTGCTTTGGATATGGACAGCTTTTTCTTACGCAAATAAATAATAATATATTGCATACGAAACTGAAAAGTTGATTTCCATAACATATCACTTACGATGCACTGTAGCTCTGTAAAAGTAACGTTTTGATCTTTTTTTTGAAATAATGAAATGATAAGATTTTAGCTTACTTGGAACCTCTGACCAGTCCATTGGTCCCAATACCTGCATGGACTTTTTGCCAAATTTTGTGCTTGGTATCCTTCCCCATTCCCCAATAAGGCCGCCATTTTGATTTGATTGCAAATTGATCATGAAATGAAAAAAAGCGGCTACCAATGTGTGTTTTATTGTGTTTTAGCATCTTTAAAGCACTTCTTTAGAACAATTTTAATAACGTATTGACCACAGTTTTAAAATTATAGTTGATTTTCTAATTACTGCTGAGTGGGCCTTAAAAAGGCACCATTGCTTTAGTAAGGCCAGCCTTCTAAACTCAATTTTTTTGAACCAAAAATTGCCTAAAAAAAAACAATACACAACATCAAAGCAGTGAAAAGTTCCGAAAACAATTTAGTTACCGAGGGAAGATGAGGTTAGTTGAGCCAATGGGTGTGTTGAGCCACTCCTCGTAACTCGAAAAATAAAAATCGCATCAACTTGCTACTGCCACCCACCTGACGGTTTATCTCATATGGAGCTGTACAGAAAAACAGTTTTTAGGGATTTTGGGAAGTTTTGAAGAAGTTTGAACTTTTTGATAAAAATGTTTTTTTGGGTTGTCCAAAATGTCTGTGGCATTTACCAGTATTTATATGTAGGCCACAGTAATCACTAGGGCCCGTAAAAGTCAATAAAGTCAAAATTTTTTAAGGACCTCGTTTGTCCAAGAATCAAAGAATAAACTTGTTTTCAGCACCTAGGGGACTGTTTCTAAGAAATTTATAGGTCAAAATAAAGTCAAAATTGACAATAAAGTCAAAATTTTCAATAAAGTCAAAATTTGTCAAATTATGGCTTTTGACAAACTTTTTGTGTTTCTGAGTAATTTTTGTTAAATCCTTCTAGAAGCATGGTAAATTAGGAACTGCGACACAATTATGAGTTATGAAAATATTTTTTTTAGAGGCCAAAACATCAACCATTATGCTGCCACTTTCACTTTTATTGTAAACCAAGCGGTTTTCTTAGCAGAAGCGTTTAAGTAAAAAGTGGCTCAACTTACCTCATCCTCCCTACATAGTTTAGTACAAAAAGAAATGCAAGACTTCACGAGTTCACGTAGTTGGTTTGGTTTGAATCTTTATCCTCGGACTGACAAAGCCTTGATAGGTTATTCCTGGTAGCTTCATATACTTGTAGACTATGTAGAGGCTTGTTGAAGCAGGGCCGGTTATCGAGATTGGCAGAGTGACGTTTCCGATTGTTGAAGTCTTATTACCAGGGAATTATTTCATTCACTAGGTGCCGCTAAATGGAGAGCAGTCCTGAAATGCGTTGCTCAAGCGCACACCACGAGAGTCGAACCAGCGCCGCGTGGCACGTAACCACTGAGCTAACGGGGCGGACGGACTATCAAACCATATTAACTCATAAAAGAAGAAAATATGTCACAATGCCCACTTGGATCCGCAGTACCGTAACTTTTATCACAAATTGTCCATTGTTTATTCATTGTTACGTATATTTAAATAATTCTTATAAAACACTTTCTCTTCACAAACGTTGTCTTTTCAAAGATCAACAGTTTGGATTTTAGAAATAGCTTACTGACTATCTGTAATACAAAAATGCTTAAAGGCCTACTAAATGAAATTTTCAAACTGGAATTAAGCATTAAAATGCGTAAACTGAACATTCAAGAATACATTTTAAAAAAAATTACCGAATAAAATTTGTTTTCAATGGCACTGGCAAGGCCCAAAGTCCAATGTTTCATTTATTTTTTCAAAATGACCAAAAAGTGGAAAACTGCTCGAGAATACGTCTCTATCGACAGCAATAACAAAAGCCACGTTACCACATCCGATGTTTTAACATAAGATTTGATGTTTTGAGCAAACTGTGTGATGTTTTGATGTTGAAATCTGCTGTTTTGATGTACATCCATACATAGCCTACAGTTAAATCGCCCGCAGTAATAACTATTGCGCGATCAACTGATTGCTAGTCTATAGTGACGTAGATGTACAGTCGCACGCTTCGCTGCTCACGCCCATTCCTGTTTTGAAAGCTCTGACAAAAGCACGCGCGGAATGCTGATCAGACCGCAATGGGGAAAATTTTTATTGAAAATCGTTTTATGGTAGCATTGAACACACAGAACGTGGAAAATCGCCAAGTCAGGTTTTTCCTTTAGTAGCCTATCCCTTTAAGCAAGCTAAATCGTCTTCAGCAAAAGTTGGACAGATTTGTCGAGATTTTCCTGATGAACTTAATGCAACTCCCGGGGGTGATTTAAGGTGCAATTATTGCGAGTTTATAGTGAAGTGCGATAAAAAGTATTTTGTTGAAAGCCGCAGGAAAAGTAAGCGCCATCAAGCTGGATTGGAGCGACAAGCATCGCAAACAGGGCAAACTTTTATTGAACAAGCCCATTTCATTGAACACGTTTGGGTCTGAAATCGATAAAATATTATGTTTGGGTGACTTGTATCAATTCAAGGAAGAACTGTGGCTTCTACAAATAAGCAATTTCGTTAGGTCAAAATAAAGTCAAAATTTGATAAAAATAAAGTCAAAAATTTTTTTTAGGTCAAAATAAAAATGGCCCTATAGTAATGACTAATGATAGCTTATTCAAAAACTATTAAAGTGAGGTTCCTAGCTCATGTATACTAACTTATGTCTGAAGAAATTTCAGTTTAACTTTTAATGGCGGCGTTGGAGGCAACTTGACCCAGTGATGTACATGTAAGTTGAGCCGGTGGCTCAGTTTACGTCACTTCAGCTGCCAGTTTGAGTGATGATATATTTAGTCTTTAAGTAGCTAACAAAGTGTATTTTACTCTTTAATAGTCTAACTCTCTGAAAAAATAACCTGTCCAAGTGTCCATTAGTCTATTGAAGTTTGAATTTATTTGTAACCTGTAGCCTACTAGCAACATGCAAGGGACAACCCGACCTGTGCATGACCAGTGTTGTACGCGTCAATAAAATAAATTGAGTCAGCGTCAGCGTCAGCGCGAATTGCCTAAAAACTTTACGGCGTAAAGTACTACGTCAACTCAAAAAGAAATTGACGGCGTCAGCGTCAGCGCTAATTTTTAGCGCTATTTTAGCCAGGATCTCACAAAACAGAAGTATTGCAACCAAGCTTAGGCTAACAATGGCTATAAAATAAGAGCAGGTTTTATGTTTTGAGACTGTATTGCAATTAGCTACCTAGCTTATTAGTTATTTCCTTATAGAAACACAAGCATTTCAAAACATTTGTCTGACAATCTGCTGCGTTTGGGACGCATAATGTCCTTTCCAAGTGAAAACATGCATTCCACAGCAGCGCTGGATGGTATCGGTATGTTGTATTTCAAAAACAAGTCTTGAAAACGTTTACTCGGAAAGGGATCACTGTTTCAAGCGTGCTGTGATGGCTCAGCATAATATATAAATCTTTTAACGAGGTCCACTGCACCAACATCGCTCTTTTCAGAGGCATAGAGCTCTTGAAATAAAGTATCTTCAACCTCCCCAATGACATTCATTAATTTTTCGCTTTCTCTCGCTGATCCCTCGTTCTCGATACGAGTGATCACCATTTGGCGAACTTTTTCCGCTTGTATTCCAGGTAGCCATTCCAACCAACGCGAAAGCGGGTAATTCGGATGAGTCGCGCTGGCCAGAATACATCGTGAAACTCTCATTGTGAAGCCATTGTATAGCTGGCTGCATAGCCGAGTGGTGAGAACACTGGAACGGCAATCGAAAGGGTGCCGGTTCGACACCACTCAAGAGCATGCGGCTGTGTCTGTGGCAGAACACTTGAAGGCATGCCTAAAGGTGGACACGAAGATTGGCTTCCTTGCCTTCCCGTCCACTGAATCTAAATCTTCAACCACCGGGTGTAAGCCTGGATACGACAAACATTGTGAAGCGAGATTTTTCATGAAAACAAAAAATGACGCATAGCGCTTGACGCTTAAAATCGGCAAACTAGTTGACGGCGCTATCACTTCCGTCAACTAACAATAAACTGACGGCGCTAGCCTCAGCGTCAACAAAAAGTTGATGCCGTCAAATTGACGTCACAGAGTTGTACGTCAACGTACAACATTGTGCACGACATTGGTCAAATCGAATGCTTCAATGAAGATGGAGAAATTGAGGTCAAGTTTTTAAGAAAAGTGCCTGGAAAGTCCGAGGAAAAGTTGTCCTCTGTCTTTAAAGCAGAACGATGAGTGTGCTTTTCTTAAAGAGGTTGTCGTGACAAAGCTTCCTTATCCGACAACTTGGAGGAACTTACCGCCGTCAGCAGAAATTCCGGTTTCCATGCTCTCTTGATCATGTGGCATATTGAATAAGTTAAGATCTGACTGACAACGGGAATTGATTTAGAAAATTCACATTTGGAGGTTTATTTAATCAGGGTTGTAGTACTGTATTAATTCATCGTTTTATTTTCTGTTCTACAGCTCAGTTAACACCATCTGCTAGTTCTACATTGAAATCAACGAAAAATTGGCAGATTTGTCGGCTCAAAAGTGCGCAATTTCACAGTCTAACAGTCATAACCTTTTTTTGTAATTTTAACTTATTACAGGCCTTTCCCCAATTTGATAACTTATACAATGCTATAAATGGCAGTAAATCAAAGCATGATACACATCTTTTAAAGTGTCTGTGTTGACATACTTTCTGAGTTTTAGCAACGCCCGTGAACCTGTTGCTACTTTTCCGCAAATTTTATCTATGTGGTACTGTATTTCCATGTTAATTTATTATCTATGTAAACGCCAAGATATTTTATTTGATCATTTGTTGAATGCTTGTGTTATCAATGTTAATGTTAAAATCTTTTATGTGTTTTTTTTTTATTTGTTATTAGCATGTATTCAGTTTTTGAGAAATTTAACGATAATCTATTAGGCCTAAGCTTCAACCAGGAGGCGAAACTTTTTGTATTTCGGTATTTACATTGTCCTGCAAATTTATTTCACATTTGTTATTCATCGTAAGATTGGTATCGTCTGCAAATAGTTTAACATTTATGTTTGTTGAATGTCGTAAGTCATTTATATAAAGTAAAAAAGAAGGGGTCCCAATGTCGATCCTTGGGGCACACCGCAGGTAACCTGTCCTGAGCTTGAAGAGATTCCATTGACGACCGTGTGCTGTAGACGATTACTGATATAGCTTTTTACCAATTGTAATGGAAGACCCCGAAAACCATATGTTTGCAGTTTCTGTAGGTTATGAGAATAGTGTGATCAACTGTGTTGAAGACTTTAGCTAAATCAACAAATGGAGAACAAGTTGTATTTTTAATATCTGGATTAGTTAAAATGTTATCAAACGTTTGACACAGCTAGCGAAGTGGAATATTGTGGTCTAAATCCATACTGATGTGGCGTGATCAGGTGGATCAGGTCTTATCTTGTTAGATAATTGTGCAATTGTTTATAGAGGCATTTTTCGAATATTTTGGTGAAAGGGGACAATAGTGATATGGGCTTGTAGTTGGAACATTATTTTCTGGAGCCACTTTTGAGGATTGAGGTAACTGGAGCGACTTTTAGTAGGCTACATCAGGATATACTCCTTTATCGATACACTCATTGAATAAGTTGGTGAGGAAAGGGGCGATTATTGGTGAGGATAGCCTAGTTTGACAAATTTTGTAGGTAGGCTATCCCATCATGTCTTGTAGCCTATACGTTTACAGAAAGAAAGATTATTAAGGTGTTTTAATACTTCTACTTCTTAATTGGGATCAGCAGAAGCTTCTTACTCAAATGAAACAATAAGTTTTGTTAAATATATTACATCATTAATAATACACAACATTTTATATAATACAGGCTAACTTATATTAATCATACGTTATACTTGAATACAAGAACCTTCCGATCATCTCAATTAGGGTGAAACAAGCTGTAAAAGCCTATATATAGGCTATCCCTGATATAGGCCTACCGTTAGGCTACTGTAGCCTATAGGCAGTGATGTACGCGCATACAAAAAATATTGACACGGTCAGCGTAAACGCAAACGTTCGAAAAAACATACGCCGTATGCGTCAACGCAACTTGTAAAAAAAGTTGGCGGCGTCAGCGCATACACTAGCGCAAACTAATTTTGTTTGCTAGGTGCCAAACATTCACGCGGTATAAACACTCGAAACAAACAAGTTTTATTTTGAATTTCCACTAAGAAACACAAGCATCTGAAAGTGTTCATCTGACATTTTGCTGTGTTTTGGTTCCAATATGTCTTTGCCCATTGAAAACATTCTTTCAACTGCAGCGCTGGAAGGTATTGGCGTGTTGTAGAGAAAAAAAATACATTAAAAAGTATGCGTTGACGCTATGCGCTAAAAAACCGCGAAAACTTTACGGCGTAGCCTCAAGCGCAAACTATCCAAAAAAATGTGGCCGCAAGCGTTAGCGCAAACAAAAAGTATACGCCGCAAGTATGTGGCGTAGAACTTGCGGCGTGTACGTAGCCTACATCTCTGCCTATTGCTATAGGTGACTATTTTGCGAATGATTCAATTCGTTTGTTTTGTTTGGCTTTGAGCAACTTTTGTAGTGTTCATAGTAGCCTACCATAAGCCTATTTATTGTTAAGAGTGATGATCAGCAATCAGAAAAAAAAATTAAAAATTTTAAACCTATTTTGGGAGAGAAGGCAAGATAAAATTTGGGGAGGCTATTGGTCCTTCAAGCCCCTCCATCGTGGCTACGTCTAACTTCCGGCTAAATTTGGATTGCGAAGAGTTTTAATTTGGATCAAGAGCTTTATTCAATGTTTAGGCCTAGTGCGGTTTACAAAACTGAAAAAAATTAAAACACCACTTGCTTAAACGTTAGTCCGCCCCAATAGCTCAGTTGGTTAGCGCGTAACTTCTGGAACGAAGAAGCTTCAATATCAAGCGGCGCTGGTTCGACTCTCGGGGTGTGCGCTTGAGCAACGCACGTTAAGGACTGCTCTCCATTCAGAGGAATGTAATGGATGAAATAATTCCCCGGCAACAAGACTTCAACAATCACAAACTTCACTCTGTCAATCTCGGTGACCGGGCCACAAGTTTCGAAAAGGTACCATTAAAAAATCCCCTTCGAATTTTCTTTGGTAATTACGGAAGAAAAAGATCAAAGCAGTGGTGGGAATCAAACCCACGTCAATGCAATGACTACCACCACCCTAACCCTCCGCGCCAAGTCAGGCAGTGGCAACCGATGAATTGATTTAGCTATTACTGTATTTGCGTTTTTCCTTTGTTGCTCCAAGGGGATATTTTTATGGTAGCCTACCTTTTAGAAAGTTGCGACCGGGCCTGCGTCGGTGATTCAAAGCCTCTACAAGTATGCGAAACTGCCAGGATTAAGCTCTGCAAGAAGCTTTCCCAGTCCGAGGATAAAGATTCAATCAATCAATCGATCAATCTTCCTATTTTTACTCTCCTGGCATTCTCTCCTTTTCGAAAACCAATTAATTCCTAATTTCGGTCTCGGTCTCAAGCACGATACAACGTTTGCGTTAAGTCGCTTCTACCTTTTTCTAGACCTTTGCTATTTTGACGTGTATTGTTTTCGCTGTGACAGTCAGAAATTAAAAAGCAACTGAAATAAACTGAACACATTTTTTTCCTCACTGCTTATGTTTTCTTTGCTGTTGACATTTTTATAGACAGGATAACTAAGAAGGGTTGCCAGTTTTATGATTTTTTTTTGCAGAATTGGGCTAGTTTTACTTAAGGGTAGCAGGAAAATTTTATTTGTCACTGGTTTTGTGCTGTTTGATGTTGTTTAATTTCAAACCAAATTATACAAAATAAATACCATTTGAATTAGCAATGATGTTCTAGAAAGAAGTGTGTATGGCCCTTCTTACAAAGACAAGCATATATAATTATAATAAAATCAACTATAGTTCCTTTGCTTCCTTAACAGCCTGTTTCACCTTTAACTGATCATCAGAAGGGTCTTATTCAAATAGAGAAGAAATGCTCTTAATAATTATAATATATTAAACAACATAGCTTATAGCTTTATGGAAGATGTCATGATTTAGATGTCAAAAGTGATGTATATACCAGTTTCAATATTAATGCAGTTTTTTAGCGCAGATAATGACAATATGATGAGAAAAGAAAACCAGACATAAATAAACCCATCCTCATTTGGACCCTGGAGTTTTGTTTCAATGCAGCCCATATGAGAATGGTGGTAAGCTTTTTTTACCAGCAGGCTGTGCATCACAGAATATGTAGATAACCTGAAACGTGTTCAAATTTGCTGTTTTGCGTGTTTCAAACTGGCTTGATCATATAGATGAAGGCAGTGGCTATTTAACCGGCGCCGGTCTTTGAATCTGAAACACTATTTGACCGGTCATGACGTCACTAATAGGGGTTGTGACAAATTTGTGGCAGTGGCACCTGCCACCAGTTTGCGTGGCACCTGCCACAAGTTTACACAAAACAGTACGCTAGGCAGATAAATTTGTTGGAGTACAGATGGTGTCACTGTAGCAGGTAGCTACATGGCAATGTAGGCCTATATACTGTACTTTTTGTTTCATTGCTGTTGCTATCTATGTTGTTTAGGTTATCTAAGATAAATTATTTCAAAATAGCTCTACATTGGTTTATTGCCTTATTAAACAACATACCGGTACCGTACTTATTAAACAACATATCAAATTTGAATTGAATTAAATTAGATACTTGTGCATTAAAAAAATTTAATCCTGAACAGTTTCTGTGTGACCTTGATGAAAATCTGAAAAAAATGACTGATATTAATTGCATTTCTGTAAATACCTCTATGAGCAAATTCATTAGCATATTTGAAACAGTCTTACAAAAGCATGCACCACTAAGGAAACGTACCCGTAAAGAAAAAAAATTAACAGGAAAACCTTGGATTACTAAAGCAATCTTGGTGTCTATTAAGCACAAAAACAAACTATTTCAGTCAAGGTTAAAAGTAAACACTATCGAAGCATTAAATGAATACAGAGTGTACAGAATCAAAAAGCAATATCAAACGCACTTGGTCGGTTGTTACTCTGTTACTACTTTTTGTTTCATTGCTGTTGCTATCTATGTTGTTTAGGTTATCTAAGATAAATTATTTCAAAATAGCTCTACATTGGTTTATTGCCTTATTAAACAACATACCGTACTTATTAAACAACATATCAAATTTGAATTGAATTAAATTAGATACTTGTGCATTAAAAAAATTTAATCCTGAACAGTTTCTGTGTGACCTTGATGAAAATCTGAAAAAAATGACTGATATTAATTGCACTTCTGTAAATAACTCTATGAGCAAATTCATTAGCATATTTGAAACAGTCTTACAAAAGCATGCACCACTAAGGAAACGTACCCGTAAAGAAAAAAAATTAACAGGAAAACCTTGGATTACTAAAGCAATCTTGGTGTCTATTAAGCACAAAAACAAACTATTTCAGTCAAGGTTAAAAGTAAACACTATCGAAGCATTAAATGAATACAGAGTGTACAGAATCAAAAAGCAATATCAAACGCACTTGGTCGGTTGTTACTCTTGCTAAATGTAACTCTGTTGTGTATTTTTCAGTGAAATTGATCTGACGTGTCTGACAACTTTTGGGATCTAATTTGTGTTTTGTTTGATTTCTCTGTTTTTGTTTTGTTTTGTTATGTTCATATACAATCTTCTCATGTTTTGGCTTGCATTTACTAACCCCCACATTGCGATTGTAACCTTATTCAACGTTTCATTATTTTCTCTAAGTGTTTTCAGTATAATTTTCATTGGTAGTATTTTTATGTAAAATACGGTACTGCCGCCGGGGTGGAAGCTGACTTGGTGACCTCATAAGGTCTTTCGCTTCCTTCCTCTCTCACTTCTATGTAATGTACCAATGTATTTGTCGTGATAATTTGAGAAAAAAAATAAACCAGTGATTGATTGAGAAACAAACTAACACATATTAAAGAACAAGCTAAAAAAATGCATTATAGCAGATTAATTCATAGCACTCATCATAACACATCTAAGCTATGGCAAACAATAAATGACATAACAAAATTTAAAAAAAGTTGTAAACTACATACACCTACAAGTATCAAGAAGGAAGATGATGAAATCATCTCTGATTCTACTGCTATTCTACCTACTTTCTATGCAAACTCGCAGGGCTGCGATTTTTTCTTTCTTGTCAAACAACCAAAAATTCTGCGTTTGTTTGTCGAATAGTAATATGACGTCACAAAAGTGAGATTATAAGCGTTTGGCCGCGAGTTACCGCACAATTGTGTGGTATGAGTCACTTATTTAAGTTTTTAATCGCACGCTGGTTGAGTGATTGCAAAGGAGTATCAAGCGCTAAGTTATATACCTACCGGACAGATAGTAATAACTATATTTGATTTACCTACCGGACATGTATACAGCCCTCGAAATTAGCTTGTATCTACGACTTCAAAAACATTGCCGTCGCCAAATCAACAAACCTTGGATTGCGGCGGCAATTGCCGCACAGTATGCTTTCAAGTTTAACCAAACGAAATTTTATGCGCTTCTTCATCGCGTGTCACACGGCGGTAGCCCAGAGCATTACGCAAGCTACCGGTATTTTATGCGCTGACAATGCTCTTGTGAACTGTGAAAAGTTTGCAACCTTGTAAATACTGGCTTAATTGTTACGCAAAAGTTATTCTTTCATCGAATGCTTATTGTTTACCGGTGTCGTTGCGAATATAAATCATGGTGAAAGAAGATACAGTTAAAAAGTAGAATTTACCTGCTATAGATTAATTATCAAACAAAAGGAAAAGTTAGTGTGGTATTTTGCAAAATTTGTAAAGAATTTTATGACGGAAACAAATTGGAATTAGAAAAGCTACGGGGTCAAGTTAAAAAAGTAGTACGAAATTCAATAAATGGTTCTTTGGCAGTAAAGTAATGCTTCCGCTCATATGGCATCGCGCGTTCATGAACGGACAGTTTTGCGTCTTCAAGTATTCTAGTGACGACGCGACAACCTCATCCTCCGATACAGCATCTGATAATTCCGGTTCTGACAGCTAGTTCTTTATCAAACAGACTCGTGTTTGCTCGCAGTTTCCCAATTGTGCCGAAATTATGTTAGTGTAAACGTAAATCGAGGCAATCATCTCGCAGTGAGCTATTAATTTGTTACCGGTACCTGGTTGAACAATTAACGTTATTTTATGATAATTCAACGTCGCTAGATGTCGAATTAATGTAAAACAAATGTAAATTTCGTCCTGGGCATTGATACGCAGGCATCAAAATTCGTTATTTTTGCATTGACTTCACGTCTGTAGACGTTGAATCAATGTAAAATGATGATTTTTTGCTGTCTGGGTAGCCTACGTAATATAACCCTCCAGGAAATTTAAATCGATTTGTGCTGTTAACTTACTTTAAAGTTAACCCAAAATTAACTTACTTTTCCCACCTGAGTTATTTGAGGTGAATTAACGTAACAGCGTGCGTATCGCTACTTGTGGTATTAATACACCACAACAAATCAAACAGTGCGGTCGTGATAGACTACTCTAGTATATTTTTCGCTTCTCGTTTTTTCGATTCAACGTCTGCAGACGTTGAGTCAATGTAAAAACGACGGGTTTTGCTAGCTGGGTTGTGTGCTTTTGTGAATGCAAGTGGAAAATTGCCCATTAAGTAATCACAGAAACCCTTTTAGTGGAAGGAAGTCGAGTTGCAACCGTGTTTATCTGTCTACTATTCTTTATTCACATTGCAAAAGAATTCTCCATTCTTGGAACAACAAGTGCATAAGTCAGACATAAATACAAACTTGCATAGACGTTGACAAGTAGAAGTAGCCTACTTCGAAGAAAGTTAGAAACCCGTTGTGTCGAATAGCACGGAACGTGTGTGGCGAAATATTTGACGCCAGGCGTTAGAACTTCGATCAAAGCATTTTCCCGCAGTGTTCAAAATGTTCCTTTACATAAAAATAGCGGCTTTTTTCATCGGTATTTCTGAACGTCTGGTCGGAAACTAGGCTGTTTTCTACATGTGAAAAACTTTCATAGCAAGTATCCAACAGTCATTTTACCAGAGCAATATTGTTAATTAGCTCAAACGGTGAAATACAAACTGGCATAGACGTTGACAACTCAACGTAACCTAGGTTATTTCATCTATAAAGGAAACCCGTTGTGACGAATAGCACGAAACGTGTGTTGCGAAATGTTTGATGCCAGGCGTTGGAACTTCGATCAAAGCATTCTCCCGCAGTGTTCAAAATGGCGGCGCTGACGCCTTGGGAGTTTTTCGTGTGAAGCGTCGCTTTTAGACCTTGCTTTGAAGTACCTGGCGAAGGAAAGCTTACGTAAGTCAGCACTCTTATGATTGCATCACGTGATACCCCCCCCCCCGATGGTTCCTCGACCTGACGATGTTTAGTCCTCTCTCGTTTTTTTTTTTCCATTTTATTTTTTTTTCGTTATGTTTTTTTTTTCGTAAGGCACGGCGTTTGTCGAATAGTGATGGCGCGTGTCGAGTGACCTCGTCACCGAAAAAGGCAAAAATCGCAGCCCTGCAAACTCGTTTAATGAATACTTTGCTAACATAGGCAATAAAATGGCATCAAAAATTTCTGCTCCATCTCAAGATTGTTATCATGACCCTGTCTCAGTTATTCCTAACCACCCTAAAACATTTTTTCTTAAACCTATTACCACAGAAGAAGTATCAAAACATTTAAAAAACTTTAATGCAAATAAAAGCACTGGGATGCATGGAATACCAATTAAGTTTTTAAAAATGTCCTCTCCAATCATTTCTCCAATCTTAACTACCTTATTTAATGAATGTATTGTACAAACCACGTATCCAGACCAGCTTAAAGTAGCTCAAATTGTACCAGTTCACAAGTCTGGTTCATTTGAAACCTGTAAAAATTATAGACCTATATCACTTCTCTCCCCAATTTCTAAAATATTTAAAAAATGCCTCTATGAACGGATTTACAGTTATTTTGACAAATCAGATCTTCTGACTTCATGTCAACATGGTTTCAGGAGTGGTCATTCTACCTCACTCGCTGTCTCTCACATATACGATGAATTTATTTCAAATATAGATAAAAAAAACATAACTTGTTCAATATTTCTTGACCTTGCAAAAGCATTTGATACAGTAAATCATGATATCCTAATCAAGAAATTACAAAGATATGGAATACGTGGACTACCTTTGAAACTATTAGAAAGTTATCTCACACACAGAAAGCAATACACAATAATTAATGGTATGGCATCAGGTCTGCGCAGTGTAACATGTGGTGTTCCACAGGGTTCCACTCTTGGACCGTTGTTATTCATTATTTACATAAACGATCTTCCTTCCATTTCTTCTTTCCAGGTGAGCCTTTTTGCTGATGACACCAATTTAACTATGTCCAACAAAAATCTTTCTTCTCTAGAACAAAACGTCAATACAGAATTAATCAAAATTGACGACTGGATGAAAATGAACAAGCTCTCCATTAGGGTGGCTCTTAAAATTGAGTTTTTGAATTTTGCTTGGGACACCCTTTCAAATGGTGAGGTTGTCAGAAAAAATAACTCTTGCAAATTTTTTTTTAATTTGAAGTTGATTTAGAGGTGGCCCTCCCCCCCTAAAGTTCTGTGCCCTCCCTCGAAATACCAAATCTGCGTATCTCGAAAACCAATTGAGCTAGAGATACAGTTTTTGTGTTAAAAGATGCAGAAAACATGGTTTTCTATCTGCTTTCTGAACATTGAATGCATCTATCTTGAGTAGAAAAGCAGTTATTTAGAAAAAACGCCTTTGACCAAATCTTGATTTTACAATCTTTTTTGTGACCACGAAACCGTCTACAAAATTTCGTTTTTTTGTCTTAATTTTTGCACCTTAAAGGGAACACTGGTAACGATATTCATATCAAAATGTAATTCTGGTCAGTATCATACTGGAAGAAGCGATATTATCGACAATATTTCACATATTGCCTTGCGCATCGTGACAGGATGTCTGCGACCTACACCATTGGACAATTTCCCTGTCCTTGCAGGCAACCAACCAGCTGAGTTTCGTCGCGAAGAAGCCATCCTGTCTCTTTCTCGCCGCACTACGAACCCCAACCACTTGCTCCACTCAAATCTCTACGAGTCTGTGAGCGAGCAATCGAGCATCCTCGGCAACTGAAATCGAGACACCCATTTGTATGTGACGCACAACTCCTGATGAAAACCGCTGAAGACCAATCCATCAGCGCGGCTACCTGGGAGAACAACAAATGGAGCTCAGAGTGGAAGAAGAACTCCTCAAGACTCTAAAGTTGTATCTCCGACACCAGCCCCCATCCAACCGGAATGCATAATTTGCCAAGGAAGGCCTGGGTGCGGCTCAACCGCCTGCGTACTGGGCTAGCCTACTGGAGTCAGACTATTTCGCACCAACATGCACAAATTGGGGATGGCTCCATCCGCAATCTGTGAGTGTGGCAAAGAGGAACAAACCACAGATCACACCATCTGTAACTGCGCCAAATGGTGTGCGTGGTCTGCTTGAACTGGATGACGAATCAATGGACGAATCAAAGGATTGCTGCTCGACACCTGCTCAAGCATCTAAACCGCATCGCCACTGCCCAAGAGTGGTAAAAGACAGAGCCCTTGACCCTTGGAGTAACAAAGAAGGTTTAAACGAAGAAGAATAGACAATATTGTTCTTGTTGGAATTTGGAAACAGTTTTCTGTGTTCAGTAACAACTTGCAAAAGAAACTGAAGTTGGTACTCATCTTCAGTTAAGATTTTGTTAAAATCCTGGATTAGACTTAGAGCAACTCCTCTCTCTGCTCTGTCATTGACTACTGAAAGTCCCTTTGCCATGTGTAAAGCTTGAATAAATGCACCATCTTCAGTCCAATGAGCAGGATCCTTTGAAAGTATAATTATTGCTTCACCTTCACCCAACAGCTGAAGAAGCCATTTTGAATTAGAGGTGCAATACTGTTCTAGACCCTTATTGCTAAGAAACGCATCTACTTTGATGCTTGGTCTCCTTGGTGGACGTTCTCCTGTTTCATCTAACATGGTTGCCACCATTAGCTTTTTACTTTCCACAGACAATCGAGAGTCAAACAAGGCTAGTCCAACCATTTCTTCGGACAGATACCATAAATGCACACCAAGCTTTTTGCATAAATCGCCTTTGCCATCCAACAAGTGCGATGCATAGCACCTGAAGCTTGAAAGCGGATTCCACGCTCAGGAGTTTCTCCAAGGAATATGATACAAAACGGGCATTTTAGCTATGCATGAATGCATAAAAGTTTAGGAATACTTATTTCGTTTATTGCTTTACCAGTTTTACCGGTTAGTTTATGAACTTTGTTTATTGAATAGCTTGGGCCACAATACTTGTTTAGCACTGTTTTGTGCTAGAATACCGAAAACAGGTTTTTTCTAAATATATAACTGCTTTTCTACTCAAGATAGACGCAATCACTGTTCACAAAGCATATAGGAAATCATGCTTTCTGCATCTTTTGACACAAAAACCGTATCTCTAGCTCAAGCAGTTTTTGAGATATGCAGATTTGGTATTTTGGAGGAGGGAGCAAAACTTTAGGGGGGGAGGGCCACCTCTAAATCAATTTCAAATTCAAAAATTTTTTTGCAGGAGTTATTTTTTCTGACAACCTCACCTTTTAAAAGGGTGTCCCACACAAAATTCAAATTTTTTTCATTTTTTGCCAAATAAGAGCCACCCTACTCTCCATTAACTACAACAAAACTGAGTACATGATACTAACTAAACAAAAGCTCGATGTAAGGATGCACGTTACGATAAACGGAATTACATTGCAAAAAAAAAGTGTATTAAATATCTTGGTGTATTAATTAATGACTCTCTCAACTGGAAATGTCACATTCAAAATGTTTGTAAAAAACTTGCTAGAGGCTCCTGGGCCATTCTTCAACTTAGAAATTATGTGGATACTAACACACTGAAGACTGTGTATTACAGTCTTATATATTCTCATCTTCAATACTGCATATCCAGCTGGGGTGGAGCTTGTGACAATGCGCTGGATCATTTATTTAAGCTGCATAAAAGAGTTGTTAGAACCATGACATTCAGCAACTATACAGCTCACACATTGCAACTCTTTCAAAAACTACAGCTGTTAAATATACAAGAAATTTATAAACTAGAGATAGCAAAATACATGCACAGAGTCCATTTAAATCTATTACCAGAAACAGAATGTAATATCTTCCACAGACTATCTGAATGCCACTCACACAATACGCGCCAATCATCCAGCAGTAACTATTTTGTTTCAAGGGTGCGTACTGAATTAGGTAAAAGGCAGATGTTAATAAGGAGTCCTAAAGTGTGGCATGAGGTCCCAGGTGATCTCAAAGGTCTTTCTCCAACTTCTTTTAAAAGAAACTTTAAACACTACCTTCTTGATTTAAACGCCACTGTTGAATAATAACTGTTTTGTCTATATAATTACATTATTCTATTTGCTCATCTCTTTGGTATAGGTTGCTTTTTATCTTTTTTACTGATTAAAATTGTTGATTGATATCTCTTAAACTCCACTCACAATTAATTCATTCAGTAGCACGGTAAACCTGCTTAGTTTGTTTGCTTTTTTTTTTTTTTTTTCTTTTGCATAATGAAAACATGTGTATCTGTATCACCAAATGCTTGATTTTCTTTTTTTGTATGTGTGTTTGTGTATTTACTGTATAATATATATGTTATTTAGGCCTACATCACCAAGCTTGAGGTGGCTGCTGACTAGATGACCGTTTGGTCTTTTCGCAGTCTCCTCGTCATATGACACACAACCGATTATTATTGTATACTTTGTATTCTTTTCATGTTTGTGTTTGTGACAAATAAATGAACTGAACTGAACTAGTCCCAGTGCTGCAATACACGATAAAAAGTCGCTGAACAAAATAATACACTACAGTATAAGAACGCAATAAAAGAAGTGTATTAAGAAGTAGGCCTATAAGAACATACCAAGAATGAAAGGTTGCAATAAATAAAATAGGCTTATTAGTAAGAACAAATAGGTAGACATAGGCTACACTGTGAGAACACAAGAAAAAAACGTGAACAAAAAAGAATAGTAAACACAACGAACAACTTGACCCTGGAGAGCAAAATCTTGCAATTGACTTTCTAAAAGCACCGAAAAAAAACTTTATCCTTGAAGAACACCTTGGAAGGTTGCTATTACAATAACAGCACAAGAAGTGAATATGATGAAATTGTGATATGACAATAGGCCTATGAGTTTCTTGTACGCAATAAAATGGCACAACATTAGCGCTTAACAGTCGTGTAAAGTTTAATCAGAGCATTTTCGGATTTTTAAGCTATTTTAGAGTAAATTTTACCTTTGAAATCTATAGAACAGAAGTGTGGCACTGGAACAGTTTGTTGTTCATTAATTATTGTTGTTAATTGAAAATAAGTTTCAAAAACACATTGTAGGCTGCATCAAAATGTTGTCGCAGGCCACTTGTTTGAGACCCTTGATGTGAATTATATTTTGATGTGATTGAAGTGACTGAAACGAAAAAGAAGAATTGTATGTGGTATTGATCACCAGCATTGAAGGGCTTGTACATGAAAAGATGTTGGGGTAGTAAAGTACCAGTACGTAGTTGTCATAGTCAGTACTGGTAGTCTTGTTAGCGTGACCACAAAACCATATTATATGCCATTACTCCACAAAGTCATTAAGACATTTAGATAAAAAGTTGCAACTTTGTGGCATTTGTGCATGTGGTGGCAAATCAATTGCATAATTTGGGTTTAAGTGATTTGAACGGCGGTGCAATGTTGTTGACTGCAAAATACCCACTCTCATGCAGCTGCCGGTTTAAGTGTAATGTCAATTCACGGAATGGCCCGTTTCGGCGAGTCCGATTCGACGAGTCCGATTCGACTAGTCCGATTCGGCGAGTTCCCTATTCGGCGAGAGCCTTTTTCGGCGAGTGCCCTATTCGGCGAGTTTTTGAAATTTTTAAAAGGAAATTATCGGGTACCCTAGCCTCATAGGCGCCGACTTTTCATAAAACCTTAGGGCGAGAAAGGTGATGACGTCATAACCGTAACGCTATTTTACTCAATTAAAATAGTCTTTGATTAAGCTTAGTGTCTTGTTTATATTGACAAATAGGTCGCAAACCGAGTTTATTAGAACCGCTGCTTGAAAGGATTAGTTTTACGTATAGTCGTAAAAATGTTGATATTGTTAGCTCATAATTGGAACTGTTGGAAAACAAGCCGATTCATTTCCTTTTCGTGCGAGTGAACAACAACGATCAAGACAGTGAAGTTATCGAAATAAAACGCAAAAAATCATGATCTCAAGCAGAGTGGAAACCCGCTATCAGTTTTATTAACTTCGTTTCGCTAATTACTTACTTTCAAAGTGTTAACAACGGCGAAGTGTTTTCTCTTCTGTTTTTTATCAAAAGTCTTTGTAGTCTTTTATTGAATACAGTAGGGCAGTAGGATATATATTCGAGTAAAGGTCTAGATGTTCGCAAGTGATTTTCACCTCAAAAAGGCAAGTTCAACTAACACAGGACATGCTGTTGTCTCCAGCTCGGCAGTTTTCAAAATGAACGCACTAAAAATCATTGTCGACGTAGATTACGGATTGTGAAATCGCGTCGGCCTAAGTAAAAGTTTTGAATACGTTTATTTGCAGTGATTCAAACTTAATTTTCAAATTCAATGATTTTTTGTCAATTCTAAACTTTATGCACTTGTTGAGCTATATGCAAAGCTCACGAAACAAAACAGAAAGAGCTGTTTTAAGAAATCATTTTTTTATTTTTGCGTGTAGGATATAATCGTTCTTATTATTACGTAACATTCCATGATCGTTAAAGTCGATGTCAAACCTTAGCGGCCGCATAAAACAATGTCAGGTTGGCTAGGTGATAATAGCGGTAAGAGACGTCGTTAATGCAGGCAATATCTGCGACCAAGACCATTAAACACCTTTTCTTTTTATCGGTTTTCGATTTAATTCTCACACATTGCGAAGAAAACAATGCGTTCTGTTGAATCATAATTGTCTCACAGCGGAAAGACCTCGTTGAAAATAGCGCGTCTAATTTAGCTGGTTTACTGAATATTGCCGTGAATAGTTACGTGACTATTCCAGCAGCGTAAGTTACTCTACCATCTGCTTTTAATTTCCATACCGTGTGAGAAAGCCATGCGATCAGCTGCTGTTTTGCGGGCAAGAGCAACGCAGGCTTTTCTTGCTTTCGGCATTCTTTAAGTCCGTTTAAATTATCTAAATCTCTTTCGCGAAGTGTTTTAACTTTAAAACACCACTTGTAATCACCATTTTTGTTGCCCCTCAACCATAAATTTACGGGGGGCGCCGGCCCCCCGGCCCCCCCGAAAGTCGGCGCGTATGCCTAGCCTAATTACAACTGCCGTTTTTACATAGTTTTAACGTCGCTAAACGTTGAAATCGTGCAGAAAGGAATAAAAATAAAATGTTTGAACTATTAAATTAAAATTCGTCATGTCAGTTCAGTTGTTTTTATTTTTGACCATCATATCAAAAACAATACACGTCGACATAGCAAAGGTGTAGAAAAAGGTAGAAGCGACAAAACGCGAACGTTAAAACGTGCTTGTGACCGAAGTATCATAATTATTGAGTTGAAAGAAATTTGGCACGGTCGCAACACCTTCAGAAAAATTTAAGATATGAAGGGAAAATAAAACAAAGAAAATGTTACAAAAAAAATCATGCTTATGTGTATAAGTTAGTACTTTTGAATAGTTAAAATGATTAGTTTGGATCAACAAATGAGAACCCATTGTAGTAACAGAATGAAAAGGCTAACCAAATGTGTGGCCCATCGTTTTAACGTCGCTAAACGTTGAAATCCTGTAGAAAAGAGAACTTTGCTGACTAGGATACGTTGAAACTGAAAAACATTCACAGAAGCCCTACGATACGTTGCATTTTTAAGATAATGTATTCAGACGTTGAATCAATGTACAAATAAAATGTTATGCTAAATGGGTTCTTGGAACAATTCGAAGGGCTTCTGTGAATGTTTCTCAGCTTCAACGTATCCTAGTCAGCAAAGTTCTCTTTTCTACACGATTTCAACAGTTAGCGACGTTAAAACGATGTAAAAACGGAAATTTTTGCTGGTTGGGATAACTGGGCTACGGTACCCGATAATTTCTTTTAAATCCAAGCTGTAGGCCACACATTTGTTGATCCAAACTAATCATTTTAACTATTCAAAAGTGCTAACTTACAGACATAAACATGATTTATTTATTTATTTTTTTGTAACATTTTCTTTGTTTTATTTTCCCTTCATATCTTAAATTTTTCTGAAGGTGTTGCGACCGTGCCAAATTTCTTTCCATAGGCGCCGACTTTTCAAAAAACCTTGGGGGGCGAGAAAGGTGATAACGTCATAACCATAGCGCTATTTACTCGGTTAAAATAGTGTTTGATTAAGCTTAGTGTCGTGTTTATATTAACAAATAGGTCGCAAACCGAATTTATTAGAACCGCTGCTTGAAAGGATTAGTTTTACGCACGCAGTACGCCTAGTCATAAAAATTTTGATATTGTTAGCTCATAATTGGAACTGTTGGAAAACAAGCCGATTCATGTCCTTTTCGTGCGAGTGAACAACAACGATCAAGACAGTGAAGTTATCGAAATAAAACGCAAAAAATCATGATCTCAAGCAGAGTGAAAACCCGGTATCAGTTTTATTAACCTCGTTTCGCTAATTACTTACTTTCAAAGCGTTGACAACGGCGAAGTGTTTTCTCTTCTGTTTTTTATCGAAAGTCTTTATAGTCTTTTATTGAATACAGTAGGCTATACTCGAGTAAAGATCGAGATGTTCGCAAGTGATTTTCACCTCAAAAAGACAAGTTCAACTAACACGGGACAAGCTGTTGTCTCCAGCTCAGCAATTTTCAAAATGAACGCACTAAAAATCATTGTCGACGTAGATTACGGATTGTGAAATCGCGTCGGCTTAAGTGAAAGTTTTGAATACGTTTATTTGCAGTGATTCAAACTTAATTTTCAAATTCAATGATTTCTTGTCAATTCTAAACTTTGTGCACTTGTTGAGCAATATGCAAAGCTCACGAGACAAAACAGAAAGAGATCATTTTTTTATTTTTGCGTGTAGGATATAATCGTTCTTATTATTACGTAACATTCCATGATCGTTAAAGTCGATGTCAAACCTTAGCGGCCGCATAAAACAATGATGTCAGGTTAGCTAGGTGATAATAGCGGTAAGAGACGTCGTTAATGCAGGCAATATCTGCGACCAAGACCATTAAACACCTTTTCTTTTATCGGTTTTCGATTTAATTCTCACACATTGCAAAAACAATGCGTTCTGTTGAATCATAATTGATCTCACAGAGGGAAGATCTCGTTGAAAATAGCGCGTCAAGCCGTCTAATTTAGCTGGTTTACTTAATATTGCAGTGAATAGTTACGTGACTATTCCAGCAGTACTCTACCATCTACTTTGAAATTTCCATACCGTATGAGATAGCCATGCGAGCTGCTGTTTTGCGGGCAAGAGCAACGTAGGCTTTTCTTGCTTTCCGCATTTTTTAAGTCCGTTTAAATTATCTAAATCTCCTTCGCGAAGTGTTTTATCTTTGAAACACCACTTGTCATCACCATTTTTGTTGCCCCTCAACCATAAATTTACGGGGGGCGCCGGCCCCCCCTGAAGTCGGCGCGTATGTTTCTTTCAACTCAATAACTTACTCCGGTCACAAGCACGTTTTAACGTTCGCGTTTTGTCGCTTCTACCTTTTTTACACCTTTGCTATGTTGACGTGTATTGTTTTTCATATGATGGTCAGAAATAAAAACAACTGAACTGACATGACGAATTTTAATTTAATAGTTCAAACATTTTATTTTTATTCCTTTCTGCACAATTTCAACGTTTAGCGACGTTAAAACTATGTAAAAACGGCAATTATAATTAGGCTACGGTACCCGATAATTTCCTTTCAAAAATTTCAAAAACTCGCCGAATAGGGCACTCGCCGAAAAAGGCTCTCGCCGAATAGGGAACTCGCCGAATCGGACTAGTCGAATCGGACTCGCCGAATCGGACTCGCCGAATAGTAGCAGACCCGTCAATTCAGTGCTGGTATCACAACTGATATCAAAATTCTAAATTTCACACTTTCCCTTGAATTGACTTTGTGTTTTTTTTATAGGTTGTTTGTTTTTGTTTTGACAGGTAGGTGATTACCAATACCAAGCAAAGTGCAAAAATTGAAAATTTATTCATATAATTTAGACACTCAGGCTGATAATAACATCATTCATGGCATCACATATTTATCTAACTTGTTTGTTGGTTTGATTTTTGGACATTTACACCATTGAAATGCATTGTGCAGGTAAGTTGTTTCGGACTTTTAGTAGTGTAATACAGTTTTATTCTTGTAATTGCAAGTTAAGTGCAGCCTACCAAGAATAGACAGATAAAATTACACCATTAATTCTTGCTCTTTTACTGTAATATGTTGTTCAGATAGAATGTTACTTCATTACGAAAGATAGCCAAGTTGTGTAAAGAAATCTTATTTTTTTGGAATTTGTGTTGCTTAAGTATTGAGAAAAGCAAAATTTCATAGGTTTTTGGAGGTCATTTTGCTCTTATGTCAAAGCTTTTTTATTCAATTAGTGCTTTGTTCTACCTGTTGGTTGCTTGTAGTCAATTTGTAAATTGATATAAATTTGTAGGAATTTGTGTCTGTGTGACACCAGTAGCAAGCAATTTAAAAGTATTTTTGTATGTTTTGGTTTGCAGATAATAGAAGACTGAATGTGGTTTTGGTTAAACCTGAAGGTTTGCCACAAGATAAATTTAAAGGTCCAGAATTTTTACGCACCAAGAATCGCCCCGATGTCAACACCTCCCGCAAACTTTATCACAGACCTTCACAAAGGTAGGAAATTCCAGTTAGAAAATTTTCATGTTATATATGTATATACAATTTAAAATTTCTTGTGAGGTTTTGTATCGCCTCATTTTATACTGTTTTCATAGTTAAATGTCTTAGCGATTGCAAGTTTTTTGTTTTCCAAAATTTGTTATATATACAGTATATATATATGATACATATTTGCACTAAAAGTATTAAACATTGATTAATTATAGTGAATTGGCCTAGGACTCCGTTCCTTTTCATTAGTTAGCTAGATTCTTTCATTTTGAACAGTTGAAAGTCAGAAAATCTTTAAAAAGGAAGCTTTTTACTTATCGCCATAGGCGTCAATTTTTTCGTAGAAGAGAGGAATTCTGGGTGGGCGAGAGTTTTCAACGAGATTTCATTGAATATGTATGTTCACAAATTCGCAATAGTTATTAGTATTTCTCACAAAGACTGCGTTTAGCGTCGCTGCAGCAATGAAGCTTTAATAGGTTTGATGCTTGTTTTCTTACGCCTTGTGATCGTATGAGCGCTGCTAAACTAAACAAACTTCTTTTATGTTTTCCATTGCGACCTAAGAAGGTCGTGGCTTGTGACCTGTTATCTTTAAAGTGGCACCTTTGGATTTGCCGCAAAATGTTTGGACAGGTGACTGCAGTAACAAGTACCATCAGGGTTAAGACGCATCCACTGGAATTGGGAAAAAAGCTTCCTTTGCAACACACGACCTTGCCGAGCCGGAAGCTGATCCGGCAACATGCTAACGTTAAATGGAGCAGGTAGAGATTCATGGCTCATGCAGTCTTCTACAACTACCGGTGCATTGCCTGAGACACAATGACTTCACCACTGTCCATCCTTGAAGCACTGCTTTCTTCATCAATGTCATCTCTACGTTCATTTGTGCTGGATGTGGCTTCTTTCGCGTTATCATCTCGACGCCTTTTGGAAGCTGGTTATAAGAATGCGTGAATAGATGTTTGACTTTGCTTCATGTTTAACTTTTCAATAATAAAATGACAACATCGCGCGGTAGGCGGTACCCCAATTTATATCCAGCAACAAGTTTATGAGGAAAGATTTGTAAAAAGCGATTGTTTTAGTACGTCTTTAGTTTGGGTCCACTTCTTTTAGGCGCATACAGTTGGGTCTGCTACTATTCGGTGAGTCCGATTCGGTGAGTTCCTAACCTCTAACCCCTAACCCTAAAACGGCAATGATAATTAGGCTACGGTACCCGATAATTAAAAAAAAAAATTGAAAAAATCCCCCGTTACGGGATTGGACTCACCGAATTGGACTCACCGAATCAGACTCACTGAATCAGACTCACCGAAATGGGCCATTCCGCATACAGTTAGGCGCTGGTCAAATAGGTGCGCACACTGTGGCGTCTGGATATTTAGGTGCAGAGCACTGTGACGCCCGGTCATTTAGGTTGGAATGGCCCGTTTCGGTGAGTCCGATTCGGTGAGTCCGATTTGGTGAGTCCGATCCCTATTCAGTGATTTTTTTTAATTTTTTTTTTAAATTATTGGGTGTCACCGTAGCCTAATTATCATTGCCGTTTTAGGGTTAAGGGATAGGGGTTAGAGGTTAGGAACTCATCGAATCAGACTCACCGAATCGGACTCACCGAATAGTAGCAGACCCCATTTAGGTGCTATTCCTAGTAAAGTCTGCAGATTGTATCAGCTTGGCAAGTAGGGCAATGCTTTTCACACAAAATGTTATATTGAACAGAAAAATATGTTGTTTTGTTAATGCGCGTGTGGAGATGAGATGCGAGACAACGTTCTACTACTCTTGATATTAGCACATCTCCACAGGACATTTGCTATGCATCCTGAACACAGGTTGCAGCCAAATGGAACCTTACTTAATCTGTTATCTTTCGCAATTACTTCTACTAAGGATGGATTGGTCGTGTGGCGAGTACGTATGAGACAATGCTCTACTACATGAATACCGGTACATTTCTATAGGGCATATCAACCCTGGCTGCAAGTTGCAAGCATAATGGTGCGACTTTGCTCGTTATTAAACCTAGTCGGGGTTTTGACGGAAAACTAAGTTACTCTTCACTCAAGCCTATCACCGCTTGAATATAGGCTACGGTATATTTTTTACTGATGTTTAGTGTAGTTATTATTTGACTCACTAAAAGTGAACTCAATCATGTTTGGAAACTTGAATAACTTATTGATAAAGCTTTTGCCGACACAAACCTGGACTAACAACAAATAAATGCCGAACATGCGCATTAAAATACAATATATTTTTCTGTTCGATGTTCGTTGTTCAATATAACATTTTGTATCGAAAGTATTTCCGGATAAAGCGGCTTTACTCACGGAAGCCATGACATTTTTTTCTGTTTAATATAACATTTTGTGTAAAAAGCATTGCCCTACCTGCCAAGCTGATACAATCTGCAGACTTTACTAGGAATAGCACCTAAATGACCGGGCGCCACAGTGCTCCGCACCTGAATATCCAGACGCCACAGTGTGCGCGCCTAACTGTCTGCGCCTAAAAGACTTGCTCCCTTTAGTTTGTATCGGTTATTTTATTTTTATTGTCATGTTGATTGTGATGTCGTATTCACATTCTCTTACGCTGACCGACCCCAGCGTGTGGCAGTTGCCGTAGCAACAACAATGCAGTGAGTACCGCCTTTTTTCAATGCAGCGTTGTTGCGAAATTGCTTTGTTCTGTCGGATACATAGCGTAAAACAATAAGTTGCGCTGCAGTTGGTTGGATAATTCAGCGTTTAACAAAAACGGAAATAATTGAAACAAAACACATCATAAGTGTCATGAAAACAGGGTGGGCGAAACATATTTTGCCCACCCTCGTTTCACGGCCGGGTGGGCGCCGCCCACCCGGCCCACCCTATTTCGACGCCTATGCTTATCGCTAATACAGTCAACCCCGCTTAATCGGACCACATCGGGACCAAGCCAAATTGGTCCGATTAAGCGGGTGGTCCCATTAAACGGGGAGAACGAATTTCGTTATTTTTTTCATCGTTTTTGAAAATAGTTTAAGCATTCTACAATTGCGGCTATAAACACAACCAAAACACCATCAACAATCAAAACAAAATACAGTACTGTATAAGTAGTCACTGGAAAAATGCATCAAGGGTCGTCTGTCTTTTGGCTTTATCAGCAATTTTTCGGACTGTCTGTACACAAACATCCAAATGCTTGTGGAGGTCTTGCTCGGCTCCTTGTTCGACAAAATATTTTTGGAGTATTGCAACGCATTGCTTGGCTTCACGATGGGTAACCTTAGGCAAAGGTTCGGCCTCATCATCTTCGTCTTCTTGGTCGTTGCCTTCTTCTTCATCATCAATTTCGCGATGCCTTGCCACGATATTCTTGCCAAGATGACAATTGACCTTATGACGTGACAACAAGCGTTTGTTTATCTGTAGCCTACTTCAGTACTTCACTTTACAATGGCTTAGCGAAAACGTAGCACGTTGCCCATCAACAACTCTTGACGCGTCACCTCGCAAAAAAATGTACAAAAAGTAAAAAACGTTAACCATAAAGGCCTATTTTAGGGCGGAGGGTGGTCCGTTTAAGCGGGTGGTGGTCCGTTTAAGCGGGGAAAATTGTACAGAAAAATGGATTTGGATTCGGGACCAGTGCAAAATGGTCCGAATAAGCGGGTGGTCCTATTAAACGTGGGCCGATTAAGCGGGGTTGACTGTAGTTTATTTTTAGTACATCAAAGTTGTTTCAATGTATCTTCCTTTATTAAGGGAGCTTCATGTTTTTGTTGTATTTAGGCATGATAGTATTCCTGAAATTTTATCAAGTCGCCTCATGTGCACAGCATGCCGACAACAAGTCAATCCATTTTCTTCCAAAAGTCTATTCAAACATCCTGTATTGAAGGTTTTGCTATGCAAGGTTTGCACTTTTTATGACAACGACTGATAATAATTGTCTTTCTTGCGTTGAACTCTGAAGTTTAATTTGATTTATACCAGGCCTCGAAATTTGTACTTTTTTCCGGCGGTCAAGCATGTCCTACCGCACTGGTCCTTTCAGCGGACATTTAATATCTCAACCGGACATATTTTTTGCATACGTAGATTTTGCACAAAATTACACTACAGTATTGTGTAGTCGTGTTTGTAGAAGATTTTCTACAACAGAATAACTCTGCAATGGTTGATGGCTTAATTAATCGACCCTGAAGTAGGCTATACTGGAACAGATTGCTTGCAAATAAATCAGTGCGTTAATGACAGTCGTGTAATGACGCAATAAACACAATTGAAAACAACAATCCAAATTTCCTCATTACAAAAGCAACTACGATCACTTATTCCGTGGTTTTTGCGTTATAGAATCGTTGTGCCAAGCGATTACTGCCGGCGTGGGGTCGTAAATCTCCAGCTCAGGATCGTCCAGACAAATGCGCATTAGTGACTCAATAGTGTTAGCCCTCAATAGTATTAGTGTTAACTAATTAACACAATAGTGTTAGTCTAACACCCTCCCTTCTGTGCAGAAATTCTATTTCTATCAGTATCAGCGTGAATAAGGTCGCCACATTCGCCTGAGCACGTGCGGAACCCAGCTGAGACTTGCTTCTCTGTGACGTTTCTTTTTAACAAACGATCAATGTAACGCAATAATCCTCATTGTTAAAATTAGAATACATATCCTGCCGAAAAGTTCCGACAACTTTATTTCAAAGCAACATTGCAAGGCGTTGAAATGATGTAAAAATGGCTACTTTTGCCATTAGCTCGTTAACCACGCCACTCTAATGTGATCTTTAAAGCAATTGCCTGTACTATTATTGTTTCAGCTCCGTATTTGTTCGCGTTAAACAAACAATTGTAACAATTCAAATTTAAAATATATTTTTGCTGCATTAGCTCTAATTTTGTCAAGAATTTTGCGGCGGTCATTTATGACCGACCAATGAGTCGGCTTCGGCAGACATTCGAGGTCATTCCGGAGGTCATGTCCGCCATGACCGCCGGAATTTCGAGGCCTGTATACTGTATGACAAATTGTCTGCTAGGTTGCCAGGATATGATGTTGATGCTATAGGGATATGAAAAATCAAATTTTACAAGTTTATCAGCTAATAAATATAAAAAAGATTTTTACAGTGGTAGCAAAAGCATCTGAAAGGCTTTGGACTTCAAAATACAATCAATGTACAAAATCACTTTAAAAAAGAAAGCTTGAAGTTCATTGAATGCACTCCTTATATGTGCTTTTTTATTTCACTTTTAAAATTCACCACTTTACATTGATTTGAGATCACCAGCAGTTGAATCAATGTAAAACCGTCGCACATAGCAACTGGTTATGCGCTGTGTCAACACTGTTTTGGTAGATTTTCAATATTGATCAACATAGCTTTGTATTCAGTCGTGCAATGATTATTACCATTCTGGGGAGTTTGATAAGGACGAGGAAGGAGTGGACAATTACTGCCGATGGTGTGGGAATGGTGGAAAGGTGACATTGTGCGACGGATGTTCCAATGTCTTTTGCAAGTAAGTCAAACGTATAATATATGCGTGACCCAGAAAGACGTCTGCAGACGTTGAATCGATGTAAAAATGACTGATTTGCTGACTGGGAAACGTTTTGAAATTAACATTTTATGCGTTTTTCAATACAAAGTTAGAATGTCAGTTTTTATTTTTTTGTCATAATTTTTACAGCCTTTATTAAATAAATGATAAACTATGTCGGACTTTTCCTCTCAAACCAGCCATGTCTCAAACCCATACCACTGGGGAGTGGAATCTTTCTGTAAGTTTAGCCCTGAGAAACAAATTGCAAGCCATATCATCAAACCTTGTTCCATAGTTACGTCCACTAATGGAACAGGTGGTATGGTTGCCCTGGACGATGACCAAGGACGGGGTATTCTGAAATAGCCTTTCAGTATAGTTGGTAGAAACGCCGCCAATTATTTGGTTTAAGGTTGATATTGATAAGATTCATAGGAGAATTAAACATAATACGGTAGCTGGAACCTGGAATCAGCCGGAATTATTGAAGTTTCGAAAGATACTTTCTCAGTTCTGAGATGGACGTTTCTTTAATCAAGAAAGCCTTTTTATAGGTTTCATATGCAAATGGGAGCATAAATTCATCTCACTTCCCTACTTAACATATCTAAAAATTATGGCACAAGTTTTTTCGCACGTTTACTATATGATTTAAAAAAGCAGTATTCTACTTTTTTCCAGCATATTTTAATGTTTAAAACGAATGGTCATGAAGTGCCTTGGCCTTTTAATCATCATCGGTTATTCCAGGGCCTGTATTCGACGTCACGTCAGTCGAACCGAGTATGCAAGAATCCAATCGCACAGTTGGCATTGTTTTGTATGCGACCCCGCCCCAATTCAAGACAAAGTTAGAGAGTGTGACCAAATTCTGAAAGCATTGGCTACATATCAAGATACATTAAACTTTTCTTCCACTACGAAAAGAGTGAGTGCGGTTTGAAATATGTAGCGACTAAACGTTATCAAACGTTTTTTTGATGGTGACATGACTGTTAACATGAAGCAATACGGCCTGCAATTGTATTTATGTTTTAAAGTGTCGTTTGGTATTTTGAGACACCTGAAGAGACTGGCACAGCAGGCACTAGGCATTTTTCCCAAAATAATAAAAATTCAAAACCTTTTCTCTGCGTGTTAAAGATAGTACTTAGTGCACTAGGAAAATTGCCCGTCGGATAATTGCACGCCGGAAAATTGCCCGTGTGGAAATATTGCCCGCCAGAAAATTGCCCGTGTGGGAACATTGTCGTCGAGAAAATTGCCACCCGGAAAATTGTCCGTCTTTCAGTAAGAAATAGCTGCGAAAAAAGTCCAGCTGTGAGTCTGTATTGAACCATTGTTCGTCTAATAGTTTAAACTTAGCACCCACTTGTGATAAAAGGCGTGACAAATTTTAATCTGAAAATGCCAAACTAAATGAAAAAATGCTTCTGGGGAATAGAAATATCAACTCTCTATCTCATACCGACAAAAGTATACAGCTTTACGCTGAGTTCTGAGGACAGTCTTCTTTCAGATTCCGTTATTGTCTTAAATTTTGTCACCCCAAAATGGTGACCGTCATAAAAAGTGAGCGCGGAAAAGACATTCTTGTAGATGAATTGCAATTTATGTATCATCGGAATAAGACGAATAAAAGTGGTACTACGATTTATTGGGAGTGCAGTGATAGAAAATCTACAAGTTGCAAAGCAAGATTACACACGAGCTCGCATATTGACAATGTTCAAATTTTAAAGAAAGTAAATGAACATACACATTCATCAGGTAAAGATATTGTGGAAGCAAAACAAGCAAAAGAAGCTTTGAAAGATGAGGTAGTTTCTTCTCACCAATCATGTCGTGCCTTAGTTTTTGATTGTTTCATCTCTAGACGAATATGCACTTTCCCAAATGCCAAGTTTAAATCACATGAGCAGAAATGTTAGGAATTGGAGACAAAAGCATGCAATTTTCCGACTGTAAGAAGCTGCTATGATATTCCATTGTAATTTCAAAGTCTTGCTTCAGGTGCAAGATTTCTACAATACGATTCTGGAGTGCATGATGTTAATAGAATATTAATGTTTGCATCAGATGAAGGGCTCGAAGATCTCAGAAAGTACAAAAACTGGGCGGTCGATGGGACTTTTAAAGTCGCTCCAGACATTTACTATCAAATTCTTACTGTTCATATTCAAATCGCTAATGTAACAATTCCACGAATATTTGGTCTTTTACCAAATAAAACCGAGGTTACATATGGAGCGGTTGGTGATGCTCCAGCGAATGTGACAAGTGATTTTGAAAAGTCTTCAATGAATGCAGTAAAACAAGTCTTCCCTGGTGCTACTCATAATGGCTGTTTCTTTCATTTCTGCCAATCTCATTACAGAAAACTTGCTGCCACAGGAGCAACACATGAATACCATAATTAAATCTCGTCGCACCAATCTGGTTGCAAGGGTGCTCAGTTTAGACTATTTGAGGAACAATAGTTCAATACAGACTCACGGCTGGGTTTTTTTCGCAGCTATTTCTGACTCAAAGAAGGGCAATTTTCCGGGTGGCAATTTTCTCGACGGCAATCTTCCCACACGGGCAATTTTCCGACGGGCAATCTTCCTGTCACGGTACTTAGACTACTTGCGTTTAGGTCAAAACGAAGCCAAGAACGAATACGTCCATTCGAAGCAACGTATCTACAGACGAGGAACTTCTCCAGAATAATCATGTGATTAAAAATGGTGGGTGTGATAAAGCAGCCCACAAACAAGTAATTACTCAAAATCTGACGCAGTTATTAGAACCAAAAATTGTGTGTTGTTCTCTCCCACATCAAATCCATGAACGCAATTTCAAAAGATCTTCCCTTTAGCATGATGTCATTTAAACCTGCTTAGTTTGTAAATGCCTTGACCACTTCTCAACTGATAAAATTTATCATTTTTACATTTATTCAATTATGGTGATGTTGAGTCAACGCAAAAAACACGGATTTTGCGACTTGCGAGCTTACTTATTACTTTATTTTTGCATTTCAGAATCTCCTGGGCCCAGTCAGAGAAATCACAATGTTTCTGAGTTGTCCACTCCCCAACGAGAGCTCCGAACCCATGCCAAGCCAGACGGAGGTATGCAATAGAATAAAGCATTGCATAGCCGACAAATCAATCACTTTTTACATTTAGAGGTAAAAAGTAAAACATACCATGTAAAAAGTGATCGACTTGCTGTCTGGGATGTCTACTCTATGAACCGTTCAATAAAGTTACTTATTGACAAACAACTCATTGTTTGACTGATTAGAAACCTGTCGACTTGGATAGTCGTTGTGGATTGTAGTTATGTTCTTTCACAATTCACAGCTATATTTACTTGTAGTTGGCACCTGCAGCGCATACAGTAGAACTCTTTTTTTTTTCTTGACACAACAATTCTCCTTGTTCCTCAGGTATTGCATCGAGAAGAACGCTCACAATATCACGTGCAGGAGTCACATGACTGCAATCAGCTGATTTAAATCTTGCCTTCTGATTGGTTAATAAACCTGAACGGCTGTAGCGACCTGCAGATTACAAATGCGCCCCCCGGTTGAGAACCGCAGCTCTAAACCACATAAAAAGTCGCAGCAGCTCTACTGCTCTAGCCTCTACTCGACCACATAAAAAGTATTTTCCAACTCATATTCGACGCATGCGTGTTTGTGTGTGCATGCACCTACGCCGCAACCACGCGTGGCAAGGCATTTTGCTTCAGTCCACATTTCTCAGAGCGAAAAACAGGAAAAAAGCAGCTGGTTTTCACCTTGAACATATTGCAGCAACTCCATTTCAAGTGACCAGAAGAACGTAAGATATTTTATGAATCAAAAAAATTAACCGATGTCACTGAAGAAAAAGTGGTTTTCGTATGACGCTGGTTTCAAGCTTAAAGTAGTGAGCTTTGTCACAACGAATGGGAATCAAGCTGCAAAACGCAAGTTTTCCATTTCTGAAAAGGTTGTTCGAAATTGGCGAAACGCTGAGGCAAAGTTGTTTCAACTACTGATTGATTGAATCTTTATCCTCGGACTGGGAAAGCTTCTTGCAGAGCTTAATCATGGCAGTTTCGCATACTTGTAGAGGCTTTGAATCACTGACGCAGGCCCGGTCACCGAGATTGACAGAGTGAAGTTTCCGATTGTTGAAGTCTTGTTGCCGGGGAATTATCCCATACATAAGAATGCGCTGAATGGAGAGCAGTCCTTAACGTGCGTTGCTCAAGTGCACACCCCGAAAGTCAAGCGCACACCCAGCGCCGATTGATCTTGAAGCTTCTTTGTTCCAAAAGTCACTCGCTCACCAACTGAGCTATTGGGGCGGACAACCGAAAGATAAGAAAGCATGCAGAGAAAAACAAGCACTCTATCCTGACATAAAAAAGAAACTTGTAGAGTGGATCAAGGAGCAGAAAAAGTTTGGTCATACAGTGATAACGTTGCAATCAACGGATTCATCATTCGATGCATCAAATGGCTGGTTTCAAAAGTTTAGGGCGAGACATACGCTTTCCTTAGGTCAAACTTTAACAGAAACTGTAAAGGAGTTGTCTGATGATTTGAACTCAACGATCTTGTCTTCAACTCAGACTCGTAAGCAGCTCAGCTTTCTGTTGAATCAGCTTGGAAGTGTGGATTAAGCATACTTGAGTTTTGATCTACTTTGAAGCCGCACCATAGAGGAACGAGGCAATTGAAGATTGGAGTTAATTTGAGCGTTTTATCTATGGTTTAATTTTGTAAATTTTTCAATAAAATTTTTCACGTTTGGTATCATTTGACTTGAGTTACAGGTGCGACCTCTTTCCGAATAAATACGTTATGTACTTTTTTTCAGTTTCAAAAACAAAGGATGCCATCCAGATCTGGAAAGTGGATTGCCTGGAATCGCTGAACACCATGCAGCAGAAGTTATCCAGCCTGCACCAAGAGTTCAAAGCTCATTTCAACGACACGAACGAGGTTGAGATTTAAACCAGACACGTTTGCATGTTACCTACTTCAGGGTGCTTTTGATTTGAAAATAAGCCAAATCGCTGAGATGTCTATAAGTTGTGATGCAAGTTGTGCTGTGTCAATTGTTACACTTGTTTCATTTCTACTATTTGAATCTTGTAAATGACCCAGCAGGTGTTACTGTAAAAAAACAACGATTTGCTGAACACCTTTCTAGGAAATCCCCGTCAGGCAAAGAACGTTTTTTTAAGCTTACGTCTATTGAGCCGTCTGGCTCAAAAAGCCGTCATTTTTTATATTTCAACGTGTGTTGATACGTCTGTAAACGTTGAATTAATACAAAAAGGAGTGAGTTTGTCCGCTCGATGTTGCGCAGAAATTGACAAGCTTTTTCAATGCACATGGTACTGATTATGACCATTCTCGAACGGTATTAATGCATGGCGCTGGTTAGATATCTTTGATCAGCATTATTATAGCGGTGGCTTCGTTATTAAGTGCCCAGTCGGATACTCTTACATTTTTACGTTATAAGTAATGATGGCAGAATATTAACAAAGTGCTGTCTGTGATTATGCAATCGAATAACGACGCGCTATTTACATGGTTCTGCGCCAAAGAATATAAAAATACAATGCTTATAAATCCTGACATTCAGAAGGGTCGATTATCGTCGAGCAAGTGCTTCCACTCAGCAAGTACATTTCAGCTACTGTTGAAGTCATCAAACGAAATTTACGTGCTCACGTCGGACGTGCTTGGTCATCGCTTGCTAAACTGAATTTACTGACTTGTGACATGCCAAGTTTCGGCTTGCTCAGTTTCATCATTTGCCCCCGCTAACCACTTGCTGAAATGTTGCTAGCTCACTTGTCACTTGCTCAACTGCCATATGCTGAGATCACAACTGCTGAGTTGTACGAGATTCACATTTCTTTACTCTTTTTTTTTGTGGTAGAATGGCACTGTGAAGAAATTGCTTTTATCAAGAAATTACACAAAAGAAAAGACGGCAAAAGAAGTTAAAGTACAAGTACAAAAACTTAAAGTGCAATGCCATGACTTCGTCCAACTTATTGGGTCTGTACGCAATGAACTACATGCAATCAAGGAGGAAAAATATTGCGGTAAGGATCCAGTCATTCTCTTGTGGACGTAATGCAAGTGGCTGTTGCCTTTGTGATAATTGGTAAGTCGAAGTTCTATCATTTTTCCCATGATGGGAATTTCGATCTTTCGTATCGAACAAGAATTCGCTATTTGCAACAAAACGAGGAAGAAATCCAGTTCAATTTTTCCAGACAAAGACAGAATTGCGCCGAAAACATTTAAATTTATTTTGTTGCTAATTCTGCTCGTTGTTTCAACCAAATTGCTTTGTTTATCACCTGTTTATTGTGTAGAAAAACTAATTCTATCCCAAACTTAAATAAAAAAATGTAAGTATTATTTTTTTATATAAAATTGTCCGCATTTAAACAGTCATTTCCCTATCTAGAAAAGCGGAGAAATATCTTCTGACAGGTGTCAAACTCACAGCTGTGCTTGGTATGAACGACTGGGTTGCATGTCTTGTAATACAGTACAAGTACCAGGCCTCGAAATTCGTTTTTGTTGACGGCGGACAAACGCGTCCGGTCTGAGCAGCTATCTCGGCGGACAAATTATGTATCACGGCGGACACACCAGTTTTAGCGTCGATCGTCATGCTTAATCCCTTTATCTTGATAATTCTTCGCCATTTGAGAACTATAGCTACGGTTTAGAAGGCTTTTCAAAATTTCAACGAAGTCACTGACTCTGAAAAGCTTTCATCAGACCAACGACGTGCGCTTGAAGAGCCAAAGCGCCGTGTAGCTGCTTAATATGCCGCATAACTGATTAACTTCCACCGAACGAGGTCGTGTGGCTTCTTGCGTCACAATGCTCTGGGCACGAGTCGGAAAACTTCTACACTAAAGCTACTATTAAACTTAACAAATTTTGCTGGATCTTGCTGTAATAGCCTACTCGTATAATCTAATTTTGTAACCAACCTTGCCTTATCAATATTACTCGGAGATCAAAGCCAGACATTGTGATGTAAGACTTGAACTAAAGTTGCGGGTGATTAGTGTAAAAGTACCGGTAACTCCCATCGGCTCTTAGCGAAGAATTCACCTTTGTTACGTTGATTCAATGTCACCAATCGTTGAAGCAACGTAAAAATCGAAAGTTTTCCTGCTTGATTGGAAGCTAAGGGATACAGTATTCACATTTTCTAGATGCGCGCTACTCGCTAGCATGCGCGGGAAATTATATATTCGCAAGTCGCAACAATTGTTCGTGCTATGCAATGACGATTTGTATCGCTATTTCTCGGCGGACAAATATGACCGATCTAGATGGTACTTCCCGCGGACATCACATGCTGTGACGGCGGACATGTCCGCCGTGAATTACGAGGCCTGAGTACAATAAATTTATTTTCACGCGAGTCATTTCTAACAGCTAAAAATGACTTCGGACCTAGACCATCTCCAGTGAAGATTATTCAAATGGAATGCTTGTTTCTATGTAAATAATCTTAAGATTGAACTGACTCGCTTGAAAGTATTTTTTTTGGATGTTTTCCTTTAATGAGGTCAACTGAATTTGTGTTGGAACACCAACTTAAAGTTGACCACATTTTTTTCTCATTGATTTGAAAAAAAAAATCAAAAAAATTGTTGATCAGATGAAGGATGAATATTTTGTAGATGTCAAACAGACATGTGGCAAACCTTTACACTGCCTAAACAACTGCTCGTCTAGAAGAACATTTCTGTTTCTGTGACCCTACCCAGCAAACTGTCTACTTGAAGCGGTTGACTGTCTTGAATATCGTTAGTATGAGCCTTGTTACTCACGCAACAAGCAAGAACGCGTGTGCAACAAGGCTTATACTTCATACATGTAAGCTTTGCAAGGTTTTACCACCTTTTCCCCGTTCAATAACAGTAGCGTTGACAAGGGGTCCAGGTCCCAGGGGTACTTTTGGACCCAGCCCGTAATGATTTTCGGGGCCCGGCATATTAAAGAAACCTCCGTCTAGTTTTTGAACATAGTGCATTTTTTGTAGAAGTTTGTTGAGTTGAGGCTGGGGACCCCATCAGTATTGGGCCCAAATTATCCCCCTCAACAGCCTTGCTCATAGAAGTTTGTTGAGTTGGGACTGGGGACCCCACCAGTATTGGGCCCAAATTATCCCCCTCAACAGCCTTGCTCATAGAAGCTTGTTGAGTTGAGGCTGGGGACCCCATCAGTATTGGGCCCAAATTATCCCCCTCAACAGCCTTGCTCATTATTGTGCTGGTATCTTGTATGGTAATGTTGATTGAGTTCAGTTCAGATTATTTTGTTCTGTTGGCGAATAAACAAAAATATACACACCACAATAAACTAAAATAATTCGCACAGCCAGGATGGCAGCAAAAGACCAAAAGGTCACCAAAATCAGCTGCCGCTTAAACATCTAACAAAACACCAAAAATTAGGAACATTATTAATAATACCGGTAGATCACACTGATAATACATATTGAGAGAAATAAAATGTGACAGTGTTGTCATTATTCGTTCTTTCAGATATGACGGATACGTGGAGCACATCAGCCAAGGAATCTGACACAGATTGCACCATGCTATCAACGCCAAGTAGGAAAAAATTACTCAGAAAAAGAAAAGATTTGGAGTAAGTTTCTTAAATCTGCAACCTAACATGTATGCACCACTTTTTGTTGAAGATTACATTGCTGTTGTAAATTATCAAGATATCAGAAATAGTCCTTTTTACATTTATTCAACGTTTATAGACGTCCACAGTAGAAACAAGGGCTATTTCTGCTAGCTAGGTCAGCAGCAGTTGAAATAGTTTAGTTATGGTATCACAAAGTTTTTATAGTGTAAGCATCAGCTCTTTGTTCTAGTTTGTATAATGTTATTCAAGCTCATTGAAAATTGTTATCAGCAATCACAGCCCAGCAAAACAATTGTTCTTAATGCCAGGGATGTTTCAACGATTTCAGGATATTTTTAGGGTACTGAATCCGAGTATGACATTAATTTTGCAAATTCACTCTACTTCTTGAAATATTTATGTTTTACTGTTTCATGAATGTCTGATAAATACATACATTTAGGCGTCTGGTAAATTCATAATATTATGATAACAACGGGTACAAATTTATTTTTGAAGGAAGACGGTTTCCTTATTGTGACAACAAAACTATAAACTTTGTCTTCAAGTCACTTATCAGCCGCCCAAGCGTTGTTGAAAGTAAAGCATTTATGATCACAAGAAAGAATCACAGTTCTCTGACTGATAAGCCAATCAAAGCCTGAGTGATAAACTCCTCATTCCATCTTCTTGTACGGTAGAGTTAGACCATAGCCTACAGTTCTCAGTAGCAGAGGTATCGTTAGTGAGATGTTTGACAAAGAGTTAATAACTTGTGCTAACTGCTTAGTCAGTTTTCGAATTTTCACCTGTTATCGTGTAGCATCTTAACAGGGGCTTAAACTAATACGGTACACTATTTTTAACAGAGTCCTTTGTTCTCTCCCGATACGGGGAACAAAGGACGTAAAACCGTGCACTAACTGACTAACTAAACTAGTTTCTTGTTTTGACTACTTGTACTACTTATATTTGATTCAGTTTCTATTAGCACGGCATCACCTAGGCACCAGTGCTGCAACAACTCCAACTCGTTTTGTTACATCTGTGGTGCATATGCAACACAAAAGTAAAGAAAAAAACATCACGAAATTTGTCCAGCAGGTGTAACTGATTGGCGATGCTTATATCTACCACTACCATTTGTTGCCACTACCATACCACTACCAGTACCACTTGTCATACGATTTTAGTTTTCGCAATTTTTCTTGATTCCTGTTATATGTGACCTGGAACATGTGGATTGTGGCGATATTTCAACTTAACTTTTCCTGGTTTGGAAGTAATAGTTTTGGAATGAAATAAAATCGCAGTAAATGACCCTATAAGTTTGTACAATGTACATCACGTTGGAAATACAAAATGGCCATTTTTATCATTTTGGACCTAAAATATGAAAACTACTTCGAAGAGTCAACTCGATAAAAACAGCATCATTCTCGGATTCAGCGTCCCAAATACATCGCAAAATCGATGAAACATATCTGGCATAGAAAATAACTTTCCCCATGGAAAACATTATCACTTTTCTTCATGCTAGCCATTCAAGATTATCATCTTCAAACGAAAACGAGTCACCCCGGAAACCGTTCCCTTCAAAAGCACTTTTCAATGATGTTGTGGTGAGTCCGTTAGGGGGCGCTGGTGCAGCTTATTATTGCTATCATGTGGATATTTACTCTCAAGCTTGTATGAATGACTTTTGTTTATAAGCCCTGTTAAAAGTTGAAAACTATTTTTGCCAGAAATGCGTTTTTGACCTTCAAAAGGACAGTGGTACTTGGAACTTCAAAATAGACACGTGTCTGCAATGGCAGTGATACTTATCGAAATACAGTAGTTTATTCTAGCAATTGTTTGCTCCAACGTTTAGTATTGTAGTTGATTGCCCTGTTATCCTTTCCCTGACCAAGGAGCCTACATTTAGTTTGAGATGTCTCTGCCATTGTGTGTTATATTCCTCAGCCTGATAAAGCCACTTCCGCTCAAACTGATTCGCACAAACCGGTTTCAAATGATGATCTTGCAAAGCCACTTTGGTCCGATTGTCCACTTTCCAGCGCATTGACCGACAGTGGAAGTTCCCGCATGCAAGAGAAGTACAACCGACGTGCAACTGACGAGGTAGGAGGATCTCATCTACGCTTTGTATGACTGTAATTTAAAGTAAAATCTCGTCTTGTTCTTTCAATAATGCTCAAATGAGTGCCAGTTCGAGACCACTCAAGAGCATGTGGCTGTATCTTTGGCACAACACTTAATACCTGAAAATGGACAAGAAGGTTGGCTTCCTATGCCTTCCCGTCCACTTAATCTAAATCTTCAATCACCAGGCGTAAGCTTGGACACGACAAAATAAAAACGAAACGCTAAAATTAAATCTAGTTAAATTTTTTGTAACAACTAAATTTTGTTTACCAGAAAACACTTGTACTTTACTGGCTTCGCTCTGTGTTGACTATAACTGATAAAGTTGCATTAGTTCACGAACACTCTACTCTTGGTTAGGTTAATATGAGTGCAGCCAGTCTGAGCGACATATTCGATTGTGACATGGAAGAGGAGGAAAAGAAACGATCTGATGATGAACTACAGATGAGTTCCGATGTTTTGGCTGGTACTTCTGGTGAGACTAGGAAAGATACGGAACCTGTGGTGAAGATATCCCGGCTAAATGTTCCGGGTACAAGTCCGACGTTTGATGGAAAAGCGGAAAAGCTTCCCCATGAAACAACCAGTGAGGATGACAGTACGGACACAGATACAGATACGGAGACGGAAGCCACTAAAAGACGGAAAACGGACAAAAACAATCAGCCAAAAATCAAAAACGAAGAAGATGAAACAGTCAAGAAACCATCAGCTGTGGTTGTGAAGATGGAACGGTGTTCTAGCGACGACACTTTCATCGAAAGCGGATCGGACCAAATAACGCCATCCAAGGTAAGTAATTTCGTGTGCTGTCGGCTAAATGATTTGGTTAGAACATGAGTTCTATTCTGCTGTGTATTTTTACTATTCATCAGCTGGTCCATGCCCTCTTATGAGGTAAACAGCTCACACAAAAACAGCACTGCTCACTAACTAGCAAGTATAATATGTTCTTTCTACATTGACTCAACGTGAAAAGGATGAAAAGTGCGAATTTTTGTAGCTGGGTAGTTTCCAGACACTAAAATCCGTCATTTTTACGTTGTAAAATGATTGTAAACATGATGGATTTTACTCTGGTTTATCTGCGACCCCGTAGATAAGCGACTTCATGGATGATGGGTTGTTGGACTCGTCGGATGGCAACGCTCCCGACTCCGGGATTGCAGCTGCTGCCAACCGAATCGCTCTTTCCAACCTGGAAAAGCAGAGGCTGAGCCAGGAAAGCGAAGATGATGACACGGACGTTGAATCGCTATTGAACAAGGAGATCAGTGAGTTTGAATACTGTGTTAACTTTTTTGTGAGTTTGAAGTTGAATTTTTCCCTTTAGCAATCACAAAACGCAAGCCACAGAAGAACCAATTATCTTTTCCACTCTGCTGATTAATGTTTTTTTGATTTTTACTCTGTACAAATTGCATTGCTATTTCTAAGTTTAAGTTGATTGGTAGTGATGATTTGACATTAATTCCTTTCGTTTCCGTTAACTTATCTTCACATAGAACTTGAACACGGGGGAGCCAAATGCCAGAGTGAACCCGAAAGACAACCCTCCTCCGGCGACGACATGGAAGACTTTGACGACCAGCCTATGAGGAGGCATCCATTCCGGAACTCCTTACTTTCGGTTAGCTACAATAGTTTTACGTTGTTTCAACGTTATACGACAACATAATAGCAACTTCACTTAATTAGCATGATCTGTATAGAGCAGTTCAATGAAAAGATTGCAGATGACTGACATCTTATTTCTGGCTCGATGTTCTAATCGTTCTGCGTTACAGCTCAAGGTCAGTTTGTCCGACTTTGAAGTGGACAGGCAGAAGTCGGCCCACTCCACACGCAAAAGGAAGCTTAGCTTTGAATTGCCGGAGCCCTCTAAAAAAGTAAGTAATTGTTGTGAAGTGTTGTTTGTGGTGGTGTGAAGCTGATGAACAAAAGGAATACCGAGGAGCTTAAGAACTTGCTTGGGTTGAATGAGAATGTTAAGTTGGCGAAGGCGAATGGTGTCAGTTGGTGTGGGCATGTTTTGAGAAGGGATGAAGATGATGTTTTGAGAAGAGCGCTGGAGTTGCGAGTGGACGGTCGTAGAAAACAAGGAAGATCCAAGAAAACGTGGAAAAGGCAAGTTGAGGAAAGCAGCAGCAAGGTGGGCTTGACAAGAGAGGACGCGTTAGACAGATGGATGTGGAGGCAGGGTGTGAAGGCGATTGCGGCACTTGGAGGTGAATCCGGCCACCCTCGGTAACGGGGACATCACCGGATTAAAACTGGACTAATACTACCTACTTCTATTTGTTAATCATTTTTCACCAATTATTTTAACATGTTATTAGTGTTTGTTTTTTGTAATAATTATCATGCAGCGGATATCATTATCGGAAGCTTGGTTGTCACTTTTGCGTTAGTTTAAGCTTTCCGTGTATGCTGTTCCGCACGGACAGATTTAAAACCTTAAAGATTTAGAAAAGGCGCATGAGCAATTGTACGAGAAAGAGAGAGGGTAAAATGTGTAGGCCTGTACAATAGTTAGTAAACCGAAATATAAAAATTTATAATAATATTTGGTAAGGGAAGGGTTGTTTGAAATTTTTATTTTATGATTAACAGAAGATTAAAGAAGAACTCTGTTGCGATGAAGCTCTGAAGGATCCTCATCTGTCGGATGAAGACATCGCTGTGCTGAACAAGGCAGATGAGGATTTTTTATTAGACGACTTGAAAATTCCACGCGGTGATTTGGAAGTTTCGGACACGAAAAAAGCGGAACAACGGAAAAAGGTTATAATAGTGTCATCACACGTACTCAGTATCACATCATAAACAGTGTAATAAACATTTTCAATGTGCTGTTGTACCTACAAAAATAATCTGTATCTTAAGTACAATATAGACATGTAGTTAATGTAATGATTAAAGGGTCATAGCTTCTTGTTTTGCTTTACGGAAAATTGACACAGATTCTCAGAAATTTGATGTAAATATAAAAAGCGTTTAATTTTAAAACTTTCAGAATGAAAATGCCACCAGTAGCACTAGAAGGCCACAAAATACCAATGATGATGATAATAACATGGACGAGATACCTGAAACCCAAATAGACGACATTAGCTTTAAAAAAAAGATAAAAGATGAAATTGAAGATACCACTGAAGAGTCCCTCAGGACAGAAATGATCAAAATTGAAAGCAGCAGCGATGACGTCAGCGATGCATTGGACGTTGAAAATTCAGACAGCAGTTCTGACTTTCCCGCCTTCAATGCTTCCAGTTCTTTCTCGAAAAGTCGGAATAGTACCGGGACCTTACGAGAAACAATGAGTAGCAACGACGACTTTTGCGTAAGTGGACCACCTTCGGTTTGAAGTATGTACCAAAAAAAATAAAGCAAAATTACCAAGCAGTCTTTTATTACTAATTTTTATCGCTTCGTTTTATCATTTTTTAAACATTTGAAAATTGATTGGCCATAGATTGTAATATTTTTCTTTTGAAAAAGGGAGCTCTTATCTCCTATTAATATCCACTGCTTTAAACAAAGAATTCCTCGATCTTAGATCAAGCTACAATGGTTCAACTCTTGCCGTGTGCGGTTAGCTCGTACAATCGAGGAGACGGCAGTCAATTTATTGGCGTTGGTCGACCGCATAGTCTAGTGTAGGTTGTCTTGGCCCACATTAAGTATTAAAAATCAAGTTTTCTTAATCATTAACTACAGGACCTTCCGCCATCTAAATTAAAGAGGAAAAAACGACGGAAAAAAATTGTCGAATCGGATTCTGACAGCGACTGCATTGAAATCAACAAGAACTCCAGTTAGTTCAGTTATTTTTTCAAATGTTTTACATCAGATCTTTGAATCTTACTTTGCTTTTTACAATTTTTTCCAAGAAGGGGGTCTCAACGTAATTGGCCCTTGTTTAGTTTTGTAAATGTGATCTGAGAACTTTTGTGAATAAACACTTTCCTGATGTCACTGAGGCTTAGTCTTTCTGTAAATTAGTTAGGATCTCTCTGCTAAAAATTGTTTGTGTTTTTTCATTCATCATTGACTTTCTACACTCAACTTACCTTATTCGTAAATCACAAAAGGATTTATCACGCATGTTTTCCTTTCTGTTCCGACAAATTGACCCCGAGATAGGCAAATATGACCCCCCGTCTGAAAACCCCTGATATTATTTATGACATCACACTGGAACTTCGCGTTATGATGATGATTGTATCTTTGTTCCAGGTGATGATGTTGATGACTCACAGAGTGTGGATGAGAACAAGTCCGGCAGGCGGCACATTCGGAAGATCAAGGAAGTGAGCCAGGACACACGTACAGCCGAGCAAGAGGAGCGGGAGAGGCGAAAGAGGTTGGAGAAATCTCAGGACGATGAAGTAAGTGGGCGTATCGACCAGAGGCTTGGTCTTCTCAACTCCGCAATGCATAGAAAATGTTGAAATGTGGGCTACCCAGACAGAAATTTCCGTTATTTTTACATTGATTAAGTATTTGCAGACGTTGAATCAATGTACAAATGACTGTAGGTTTTGTTGTATGGATAGTATCAGATTTGCGGCCAAATCAGTCATGTTTTAACAACAGACTTCTGGAAGCTCGTACAACTTTTACTGAAATGAAGGAATCCTGAATGATACGATTGTGGAAAAAAATTTTCAAACCCTTCATTCAAATAGTTGCCAAATTGCTTGCTTTTTTCTGTGTACTTGAGTTGAGTTGATCTTCATAGATTTGCAGTTTGAGTTGCTCACTGTGATTGGTGCTGTACGTCTCTTTCCTCAAATCATCAGATTGGTCCGAGCAGCCAAGAGCTTAACGATAAAAAAACAAACTTACAACTTTGGTAGTTACGTTGCACACATCTCTTTTTAAGCTGTATGGCCATCCGGACTTGCCGTAATTGTTACCTGATGTTTAGGTGATAATCATTGAGGACGACGCATCCCCGCTCAAGCACGCTGTGGCTTCCCGGCTCATCCTTTCAAAGACTCCTAAAATTGAGGTAGCTACAGTTTCCTATGTTTATGCAATGAGTATATTTCTCGACAGCCGATTGTGAAGTAACAATAATAGTAACAATAATGGCTTTGTCACAATTAATGTGCGAGGTGTTGCGACGGGCTGCTTGTATCTCGATCGAGCGTGCTGTTTTGATTGTAAAATTCTTATGCTATAGGTTATCATCGGTCATTGTCCTGAAGTAACCTCTGATTACGAAATCTGTATTATGTAACGTGTATTCTAGATCATTCAATTGCTACGTGCAAATCTAGAGTCTTCTTTAAACTTGCCTGTTTACGCCGCTCAGTGCAACGTGACCGAACGATGAGTTCGTGTGATGCAACATTACGTAACCTTCTCGAAGTTACTGGACCGAACAAACCTTTTATAAATAGTGGTGTAATTTGCGTAATCATGATGGGAGTTGTATTATGATGAGTTGATTATTATTATGAGTTGATGATGAGAGATCATTGTTGTAGTAGTAGCAGCTGTTAATAGACGCAAAGATTATTGTTGATCGAGAGTTGAAGTATTGAATACGAGTAAAGCAAAGTTGATGCTAATATAATTTCTGATTGAAATTAGAATCGTATGAGAAGCTGTGAGTGGATCACGTTAGACTCGATCAAAAGCCGCAAGCGTTGGAATATATTGCTGTTTACCATTACTTTGATTAATTGCTGGAAGTGGTGAACCATTCGTTGGAGTCCTTCAATCGTTTTCATATATATCATTTCACTAGTAGAACTATCCGTGAATTTAATTGACTGTTTTTCGGTTTAACCCATTAAACTACGTCATTGAACCTTTCCAAGTTTTTTTCCTGGTAAGAGATAAAAAGAAATCGTGACAGGCTTGCATGGAGGCTATGCCGTCGTGGTTTACGAATCGCAGTTGTTCGCTGTGGTAGTGAATTTTTCAAGCTTCTGTTGACTACCAGGAAGAACGCTCGCTCCTTTCTATACTTATACAATAAAGTTAGGGTTTATGTTTGGCAGACGATTTGAGATCAAGTAGGCAAGAAATCAAACTCTTAAGTTTCACTACGACACAGCTTCGTACTTTCAATGGGTGTTGGCTTAACGTCCGTTGAAACATCCGTCCGTTTGCCAGAAACTAATGTTTGTCATCAGAACGTCACTTGTATCCAAACTCTCGTCCGGTTGGAGGTTTAGATTAAATGGTCAAAAAGCTAAATTAGCTAATTTTGATTTTCGCCTTCAAGTATGTCATTCAATATCTTACTACGCACAACCACATGTTCTTGCGCGTTGTCGGACCGATGTTCTTGCTAGCGACGCGCCGAAGTTTCTTTCCGTTCAGACACGCATCTGACGCCGAACCAATATTGAGCAAATATGTAGATTGGGAACCATCTACATTTAAAAGTCTTCTAACTGCAGACAGTGCACAACTGCACAGTGCACACCGTTTCGGCCTTCCGGCCTCCGCAGTGCAGTAGGTACACTTGTATGGCCATGGAGATATATATCTCCTTTTGACATTTCCCATTTGTGGTACTAAGTTCCAAAAATGATACTACTGCCAACCTTGCCAAAGTGCTCAAATTGCAAGCAGTGAGCTTTGCGCAATGCATAGCAAGGTGCGTACAGAAAAGTGCTCTATATATCCTCTTCTGAAAAAATTTACAAATCCGCTCTTTCTCAGGTGGATCCCAGCATCGTTTGCAAATTGAAGGATCATCAGCTGGAAGGTGTCAGGTTCCTCTGGAAGAACGTCATTGAGAACGTAAAGAGAGCCAATGCATCGAAGGGAAACGGCTGCATCCTTGCGCACTGCATGGGACTCGGAAAGACACTACAGGTAACTGTGATGTCTTTTTGTAGCAGGGTTTCATTTATATTAAGTCCGCCTTGATAGCTCAGTTAGTTAAGTGCCTGACTTTGTGAGTTACTTTAAGATCAAGCGGCGCTGGTTCGACTCTCGTAAAGTTAAACAAAATATTGCCCGCAGATGCACCAATATGTTGATGCCTGCGACCGGTTGTGAAACTGTTCTCATTTTTCAACTATGCCTTTGTCGTTATCCTTATACATTTAGTTTAGCGGACCACTAGAAATGACTACTCTTTACACTAAGCTTTCTACTCATTCTGTAAGCCATTCAAACGTCATAGTTTCGTATGAAAACTGTTATGAAAGAATGACGTAGTGCACAGGAGTCATGATTTTTGCGCCCATTCCGACAACATGCAGTACACTGCTATGATAGATGCGATACAACAGGAAGAATCGACGAGGCATATAGTCTTCGAGTCAGCTACACGCCTTTATTTTGGCATGCTATAAGTGTCTTTGCCGAGAAATAGCGGCGTGCTCTGGAGCGGTGCCGAAGCGTTCTGTCGAACATCATGCAGACGTTGTCACCACTCAGCCAATGTTGATACGTTTCATCGGTTATTGGTTTGTAGATGGCTTGAGGAACTGTTAGAAAGTGATTACTTTTCTTTTTTGTCACAGACCATTGCATTTCTACACACCATCTTGACCAGTGACCATCTGCCCGGGATACGGACCGCCTTGGTCATTTGTCCATTCGGGACCACTCTGAACTGGATGAGCGAACTCAGAATGTGGACCAAGAAGTGCAGGAAGCCGATCAAACTGTATGAAGTTGAGCGAAAGACCAGTGAGAACGCCAAGATGCTCAAGGTCATTTGTAGTCAGGATATCACATCAATGCATCTAGTTTTGAATTCTTAATCTTTTTGTCATATTTTATCCTGTCTGTCGTTTTTCTTTGTCATTTACCAAGTGTACTCGGTTGCACAGCTTCACTGAAACTGTCTGTCTTTGAAAGTGCTGAAAGCAACGCATATCTGCGATAGAAATAACCATGCTTAACATAAAGCATTATTTTCTTCTCTTAATATGAAATGGGGCAATTGATGCATAAAAGTCGTTACAGAGATATTAACGTTTTTTTTTTTGTCGGCAGCAATGGCAGATAAAGGGAGGTGTGGCGGTGATGGGCTACGCAAAGTATCGGAGCTTGTGTTTAAGAAAGGCCAAAAATTTACCCAAAGCCTACCAAGACATTTATTTAAGCGCCCTTCAAGATCCCGGACCGGACATAGTGGTGTGTGATGAAGGCCATGTATTGAAGGTATGCAAGAATGCTGTCAGATGTCGATACAGGTTCATGTTAGGATTATATCGAATTCTGACAATGACATCACGCTCATCGCAGACGCAGTTTTAGGAAGCGACGAAAGCCAGGATTCATTTAATCTACCAAATTTGTCGCGTCGAAAACTCGGATTCTTTGTGCTATCTTTGACCACTTCAAGTAGACGTTAAAAATCATTCACCTTGAAAAGCGAATATGGGTTTATTTTATCTCTTTTCCTCACTCCATTTTGCTTGCATAGCCGGATGATCATCCCGAAACATCAGGGTCGACCAGTTGTCTGCAGCGACTCCTCTATTTCTCTCTATCGTTGGCATCTTCCATTTTTAAGTTTCTTTTATCTTTATTTCTTTGCTCGACTTTACAGAACTTGCTAATAACAATAACAAATCAACACGATATTGCGTGTATCCATCGTGTGTCCATCGTTCATCTGTGTTGCTGTGTGTCCATCGTGTGTTCATCGTTGATCTGTATTGCTGTGTGTCCATTTCATCGCGAAGTGGCCCGGATTGAAATTATGTCCGCATGATTTTTAACGAGGCTGAAAGAGTGTAAAAGTTCAGGTACCGTGTTGCTTTTTCAGAACGAGAAAACAGACCTTTCTGCCGTCGTGGAGAAAATCGTTACCAGTCGAAGAATTGTGTTAACCGGAACACCGTTGCAAAACAACCTCATGGAATATCACTGCATGGTCAGTTTCATAAAGCCTCGGCTCCTTGGAGACAGGAAGGTATGTGGTGATGCCTAACTCGGCGATGCGTTTACTCAGCTACTAAAACTTGCAGTTTCACATCGTTTCTCTTTCTATATTGTTAAAAAAGATTGATTTTCTGGCTGAGTCCAAGCCAGCGGTACTTATCATTTAAACGGCCTTTCCATCTCAAAATGATCAATACAAATAAGCATTAAGCAGCTACTATTTGTGAATACACATTTGGAATGATATAAAAGTGATAGATGATTTCTGGGGTAATATCGGAATAACAAATACGCCACCCAGGCTACACGCGGACGCTGAATCATTATAAAAAAACTACTTTTTTTACTACGATCAATACCGATTTCCACAGGAATTCAGCAATCGCTTCGTCAATCCTATTTTAAATGGTCAACACGTTGATTCGACCAAAATCGACGTTAGATTAATGAAACAACGCTCCCATGTGCTGCACGAGCTGCTCGCCGGTTGTGTGCAGCGTAAAGATGTCGAGTGCTTACGCAACCATCTCCAGCCAAAGTATGAATACGTGCTGCTCGTCCGCTTGTCGCCCTTACAGGTATGATCGCATATGTAAATATTCACCGGCATGTTGTCTGCTGTGTTTAATTTGACAAACTCATATTTGAAGTTTGTACTTCATGTATTGAAGGGTTGTACGCAGATAGGAGTCCATGGTTGTACGTTTAAGTTGAATGTCTTGGAAACTGTTGAAATTTGATGTTTGCCATCAACCTATGAAGCGCAACATGTCGGTTTCATCAGCTCTCAAAGCGTTATATGGTATTTGAACATCGATCGCTTAATCCTGGTAATTTTGCATGCTTGTGGAAGTTCTGAACCACGGACTCGGCCCTTTAGTCATCGAGGTTGACTGTTCCCGTCTGTTCTGTTTAAATACTATCTCATCAACTAGGTGGCACTGAATGGAAACCTGCGCTAGTTGCGAGTTGCTTAACCACTCAGCATGGAGACGATGACGTCACGGAGCGTCACTATCAGTTGTTTTTTAGCAACGTTTGCATCGATTTGATATTGTCTTACCGAATTTGCACGACACGATATTCTGACTGCTACCATGACAAGAAAGTGCAATTGATAAAGTTTCTTTAGCGTTTGGATGTGAGTTTACGTCCCGTGTTACGACAAAGCAACAGCAGTGCTTGAATATTTACCACTGATTTACCGATCGTCGGCTGCGTAGCCGAGTGGTGAGAACGTCTGCGCGACGTTCGAAAGGACGCTCCAGAGCACGCGGCTGTGTCTCGGCAAAGCCACTTAATGGCAAGCCAAAATAAGGGGAGCAGCTGACTCGAAGACTATATGTCACTTCGCTGCTTCCTGTCGTCTGTTGTATCGCATCTGTGATCGCAGTGTACTGTATGTTATCGCAATGGGCGCAAATAAAAACACGATTATTATTATTAATATTAGATTCACTTGTATGAGCACTACATGGAGGAGTTCAATTGTCTTGAAATCCAAGGCCGGAAAGGGAGAATTTTTCAAGATTTCAACACCTTCTTGTTGATCAACGCCCACCCCCGTTCGCTACAGCTGGACAAACTTCGTCAAGAGCTGAAGGTAACGTCATAAGCCTTTGTTGATGTCATGCTTATGCAATGTGACGTCATAAGAACGTTGCTGCGTGCCCTGCATTTGTCTTTTGCGCGTCACGGCTCGAGGTTTAGGAACTGCAGATGCTCCTCTGTCAAACTCAAACGCAATTTTTAATGGTAAATTGACGCTGTTGTTGTTGCTGCAATTCGTTTGTTCTTACTGCATGTGCGGAACATTCACCACAGCGTTTCATTAAATAAAATTTGATTTTTCCACTTTCATGCCTTTTTTTAACAACTTTTTTTTAAACTTTTTTAACAACTCCCAGTTGAAGCTGGTTGTTGAAAAACACCGCTCACCTCTACCCAGGGTGAAATAAATTGGATGGGCGTAATTGCTGAGAAAAAGGCGGCCGAGAAAAGGGATTTGGCCACACTATTCACGTTAGTACTGATGCTTAATACAGGGGTTCCCAACCTGGGGGCCATGACCCCCTAGTGGGCCATGAGCCTTTTTCAAGGGGGGCATAGAAAAATTTGAAAAATAATAATTTTTTTAATTTATCATCTCTAAGTCCACTACAACACTATATAACAAAGAAATAAATTAAAATTTAATAAAAATGCTAGTACATTTTGCCCAAATCTTCATGAAATAGTCTTTACCGGTTACTGTATAAACAAGTTTTTTCATTAAAATGACGTTTCTTAATTTTTTCAAAAGGTTGAAAAAAATAAGGGGGCCATTGATTTTTCAAAATTTTCAAAGGGGGCCACGATGTAAAAAAGGTTGGGAACCCCTGGCTTAGTACAATGAAAATCTTATCTTTTCATCCTTGGATGAAGTGTGGAACTCACCTTTACCTTTTTTTACAATGATGGGATGGCGTAGCGGATAAGGCGCTTGCTTTCTAATCATGCATTCCTGGTTCAACCCCGGGCTGAAGCCGATTGTTGAAAAACACCGCTCACCTCTACCCAGGGTGACTGACTGACTGGCCATCCTACTCTCGTTAGTGCCGAAGGCTCAGTATAATGAGAACCTTATCTTCTCATCCCCCGATGCTTGGATCAAGTATGGGACTCATCTTTACCTTTTTACTACCTTTTGTTGGACCGTGGCGTACAGCAGCAGATACTTCGCTCGTCTTTAAATCATACAACCCTGGTTCGACACCCGGCTTAAACTGGTTAATGAAAAAACATCGCTCTCCTCTACCCAGCGTGTAATAAATTAGATGGGCGTAGTTGTTAAAGGTAGTAGTAGTAGGTAGTTGAATGAAAACTTGTCCTCCGGATGCCATTCACCTTTCTATCTTTTTGGAGTGAAGATGTGATATAAGCATTCGGTGTTTGTTTTCTTCAAGGAGGAGCAGGATATGCGAAGATTCGTGGTTGAAAGTGATGAGGAAGACGAGGAAGACGATACCAGCACTTCAAGTAGTGAGAACGATCAAAAAGGTGACGGTGGAAAGAAGAAGGTTGATCTCTCCACCCTATCAGACATGTCTATTGCGGTATGAAATGTTGAAACAATTGAGTTTTTGGTTAGACTTGATCAACATTGGTAAATTATTGTACTATTCTACTACCCATATCTTTACACTTCAAGATTATTTACTCTTAATTACGGTACAGCTATGATATCGAAGCCTTTATTTTTATTTTTTGTTTTGTAATCTAAATTCCATGTGCTTTGCAGGATCTAAAAAAAGTTGTCTTGGAAAATGGCGGAGATTTAGATTTTTGTATCGACAAGCAAGATTTGATAGAAAGAGCGAGAAAGGTTCTCGAACCTTCCAAAAATAAGAGTAAGTCTTTGGTTGATGTTGATATCATCGCTTGCCCCAAAAACAAGATGTAACCAGGCATACAAGAGTTGTCATTTTTTTTACATCATTTCTATGTCTGGTTCTGTGTAAACGATGATGTAAAAGTACAACGTCAATTTGGTGGTGGGGTCGTTCGTGCATGGCTAAATGGCCACGTACATTTTTGGAAACCCTTCACTTTTGAAAGACAAAAAAAATTCAGCGGTAGTTAGATGAACATCGCATGAAGTCATACACCCCAACAACATTAAGATGTTTGTTTCAAATGAAGGTTTCAAGCAGTTTTTCGTAAGTTGTTAACTTTCAACTCTTTTTTGAGTAACTGTAAGATATACTTTGGTAGACCACAAAAAGTTAAACTTCTAAGAAATTGTGAAAATCCTTCAATGCTGGGTTCGGGGTTTTCTGTTCCGTCTTATGCTTCTGTGTAGATTGAGTGTCAGATATATTCAGCCTAGGAGCGATTTCTAGCCGCCCATGTACTTTCCCAGTTAGCAAAAGTTGCCGTTTTCTGGCTGGGCTAGCTTAATTCAAAGTTAATAAACTGAACCAATATTCTTAAATGAAGATGAGAACGACAGCAAGCCTGCCTGGTACGACTCAGTGATGCCTGCACAAGACAACCTCATACACAACATCGAACATAGCGGCAAGGTAAAGAAATTTGAGCTTATAGCTTTCAATTTTACTCGTTTTGGCTGCATTTTGACAATACTGTATTCGGGTGAGATATACACAATCGTCTACTGATTTCATGAGTTGTTAACTTAAATTAATATATTGATTGACTAAACATTAAACAAGCATTTTTAGTTTGTCGCACCATAGAGTCATATCGCTTCGTAAGTATGTTTGTTTACTGTTTTATCGAAAAGTACAGTGGCATTTCTATGTTCAATTTCCCTAACAGTTCTACCTTTTATAACTCAAATACAGTTTATTTGTGTCTTTTATCGTTCTGCATCAATTGAACTTCCCCCAATGTCGTCTTCCAGATCATGTTGCTTTTGGAAATCCTGCGTCTCGCTGCGGGGGCGAACGACAAGGTGGTTGTCTTCTCCCAGTCACTCCTGACTCTCGACCTTATCGAACAAGTCCTTGCTGACGTGTCGCACAGGAAGAGCGGTGAGACGGTGATGTTCGGATCGGGATCGGACAGACCCACACGTTGGTAAGTGGCTCTCGCTGTTGGTGAAACGGTCTGGCCTGTTTAGGAGCAAAATTGGTACGATAGATGGTATTAATGCCACAAAAGAGTGCTCAATGTCAAGCGCAATGCTAAGCTGAGCTAATTCAAGTAAATTAAATCACTTTTGTCAAAGTAACCTTTACAACCTGTTTCACCCTTTGCGGGATCGTCAGAAGGTGCTTATGTTGCTGTCCAGTTGGACGTTGGACAGCTATGTTTTGTCGTGTCGTGTTCAGGCTTACGCCCGGTAGTTGAAGATTTAGATTAATTGGACGGGAAGATAAGGGAGCCAATCTTCATGTCCACAATTTTACATTGGTTTGTGTTTTACCCTAGTTCGAGTCACCCTTTTCGTGATAATGACATAGCCCAAGATGCAGATATTGAGCACGTGGTTTAGCAGACGTTTGACGACGTTGCAACGATGCAGCAATAGTAACTTTAGCTGGTTGGCATGTATAGTCAGTCAGGCGAACTTGCTTTGTCTGTCGTAGCTTTCCAGATCCGCTCTGCTCTATATAACACCATCTTACAATGCAGGATAAAAGACTACGACTACTTCCGCCTCGATGGCTCCACGCAGGCGATGAAGCGGAAGTTGCATGTTGATCGGTTCAACTCCAAAACGAACCCACGTAGCCGACTCTTCCTCATTTCCACCAAAGCCGGCGGGATCGGCATCAACCTGGTTGGGGCAAACAGGTGCTGTGCTGAAGCTTTTGTTTTGTTTACTCAGTAGGTGAAGTAAGAATTTAATTTCAAGAACCTGGTTTAGAACAGAGTAAGTTGTTGTACAATAGACGATTCAGTACCTGCAATGGTAATTCAACAGAGGTACCATTCAAAGAACGTATCTATCTGTTAAGAAGGAGCGATCTTCCTGGCGTCAGCACTACCTGACTACTCACTATAGAACAGCGAGCAACTTGACAACTATTCGGCATGATTTAGTGGTGCGATACTGATGAGCCCAGCCTTATGGGCGAAACACGAGTCTATCACTGTCAATTCTTGCTTCACTCGACTGCCGAGAAACATGTCTACCTATTCATGGAACTGCTACTATCTTAACTATAGTTGGAAGTTACACGTGAACGATATTAAAAAAGATATTTAACTTTCAAACTAAAAACTTAGTGACACTGCAAAAATCTGGTTTCAAATGATTCAGCTATCTCTCAGTTTTTCCAACGCCCATAACTGGAGTACGTAAGAAGAGCACCAAATGTGACTTCACACTTGCTTAATACTGGAAGGCAACAATGATTTTTGGGGAGTCACAAAACTCATTATTTGCATTGTTATCAAATGGAAAATAATTTCCTCGTTTTTGTTGTTTTGAGGAAGATTAAGAATAAGTAGACGAAACCTTAGAAAAAAAGCTTCATGTCCACCCTCAAGCATGCTTTAAGGTAGAACCGCATTCTCTTAATTGATGTTCAACCAACGTGTATAGCTCTTGAAGAGCCGTGATTAACGCTGTTTGTTTGGTTCAGAGCTGTTTTATTTGACGCCTCGTGGAACCCCACCCACGACGTTCAATCCATATTTCGCATTTACCGGTTTGGCCAGGATAAGCCTTGCTACGTGTACCGTCTCATCGGGCAGGGTACCATGGAGGAGAAGATCTATGAACGACAGGTACAATAATAATATAGAATGTTATTTTTACCCTGTATGGACCGCGCGCTGTCTTGGCCTGGTTCTACCTAAATCAAAACATGTCAGGCTGTAGGAATGTGTGTCTGCACCGGTAGGAGATAGCCAAGTGTTGCAAAAAGCATCAAGTATCAAAAGGTAGTATTGCATTGCTTTAACGTCTAACGATGTATTGCTACTTGAGTACTCACCGGTATGTAGACAGATTCCAAACAAATGATTTTTCGGAAGTACCTTTGAAATGTTTCTCTTTGAAATGTTTTCCCAATAAAAGCAGAACCGTATGAAAAATGATACGCCACATGCTTGTGCATCATATGAATCATTTGATGACACTGTAACATAATGACAGAAATATAAATTATAATCTCATCTTTAGGCTTTTGTTCACGCCCACGCGCAACCCGTTTATTGCTAATATTTGCCTCATATTTGGAACTTTCTTTGTAGATGTCAAATTTTAAAGGTTACCTTCAAAAATTAGTCCGGCGTTTGTCCGAAACCTAGATCCCTATTTTTCCTGATAGCATTTGCTCAGACTTAATGTGCGTGCGAGGTTTAGCGAGTATTGGCATTCGCAGACGCACCATCAGATGTACAGTAGTTGTATATCATGGCGTGTTGCGGATGTCACCAGTTTGTGTCTGTCATACAACACCACAGCGATACGATCGTAATGACTTTTTCATTTACTTGCGGTTGTCATTATGAGGTCATACTTGTATATCGGAAATGTCACATGTAATTTTGCCATCGGCGGGTGTCTGTTCAAAGTTCGGTTTGAAAATGTTATCTTTTCTTTCTTTTTATCAATCATACCATCTTGTGTCAATTTTGCAACAAGTCGTATTTGAACCAAGCTCAGCTTTGTGGCTTCTGGATTGCGGTCAGATATTTTATTCCATGTGAAATCTTGCGAAACAGCTGCACGTCAGTATAGGGTTTCAACCGTTCACTCAAACTGACTGCAATTGGCATAATGCAACGTGTTGGCATTTTTATATGTCACTGTATCGTTGCTCATCGTGTAGCTACATGGGCAATAGGCATGTATGGAATGGTGGCATTTGCAGCAGAGTAGACTGTTAATATCGGACCAAGACAAATCATTTTTGTCATCCACTCTAACTCATTTTATGGTAGATTTCTTTATGTAAAACTTGCTTTTTCAAAATGTAACCTTTCATTTTGTCACGATCTTCGCCAACAATATTCTTAACAACAAAGATATATCATCCTCTCCTTAGCGAATGTTGAGGACCTTACCCAAACCATCACAAACTAACACAGGCCACCTTTCATGCCTTCACAGACAACAACACTTCAACTGCAAGCGGAAACTTCACTCTGTCAATCTAGACTGACCTGACCTGCGTCAGTGGTTAGAAGCCTCTACTAGTATGGTAGACTGACAAGGCTAAGCATACGAAGAGGCTTTCGCACTAAGATAAATGTGATTTTATGTCAATCTTATATTTGCAGGTTGTGAAACAGTCTTTGGCATTTCGCGTGGTCGACGAGCAACAGATTGAGCGGCACTTTACGGCCAACGATATAGCGGAACTTTACAGTTTTAAGCCCAAAAAGTTGGAAGGAAAATCAAAGGAAAATTCCACTCCAGATCAAGCAGTTCCGAAAGACAAAGTGATGGCGGATCTTCTCTTTGTAAGTCTGTGTCAGTCATTCCCAGGGAGTTTAACAGTTCATGAAAATGTTATGATCGGCCCACAACTAACACAATTATTGATGTAGCATTATGCCGCTGATGTGCTTGAGTAGTGAGATAGTCCAGAGGACATCAGTTCGACGCCCACAGAGATCAGGCAGCTTTGTCTCGATGAAACATTCTGTTTGACGGGAGACACGTACATTGTCTTTCAGTCCACTTAACCTATATTTTCAACCAACGGGCTCAAGCTTGAATATGTCAACAAAATCCTGTTCTGTTGCATAATAATAATAACTAGATTATTTTGTCGTATCCAGGCTTACGCCCGTTGAAGATTTGGATAAAGTGAACGGTAAGGCAAGGAAGACAAACTTTGTGCCCACCTTCAGGAATACCTTTAAGTGTCTTGTCAAAGACACAGCTATATGCTCTTGAAGGGTGTTGAACCAGCGCTCTTGCGAACTTTCACCAAGGACTTTCACCACTTTGCTATGCAGCGATAATGAGTAGATAAAGAAGTTAAAATCTATTCTTTGGGAAATAGTTCATCTTAAATCTATCATCTTCAGAACACCATCACCCGGGATGTCATTGTCTCATTTCATGAGCATGACTCCCTCCTGGATCATCAAGCTTCGGAGGAGCTGACAGCGGAAGAGAGGCAAACAGCGTGGGATGAGTACAACAGAGAGCGACATCCTCCAGTCAAAAACGATGATCCAATGATGAAGCTGAGGTGAGGAGTGGAGATCTTTTGATGTTGTCCTCATTTCACCCCCAGGGATGTTGCAGATGACTTATTAGCGTGATTTGCAGTCGGGCTTCCTCAGTCGCCTATTACGCTCTGTGTTAGTCATCAGGATGCCATCGCCACTCGTGCTAACGACTCGATTGTAATGACCAGAAGTAATCAATTAATTTTTAATCGAGTTCGGGTTTACAAAGTGTTCCTAAGTGCAAGTTCACAAAGTGTTCCTCAGTGCGAGTTCACAAAGTGTTTCTCAGTACTTCAGGCAATATTTTTATTTTGTGCACACCTCAGTTTGATTATTTTTTATCTCCACAACCTTTTTACGTTTGCTGCTGCTGTCTGTCGGATAAGTTTCATGTTGTTGTTTCAGCATAACGGACATTGATAAGCTGATCACCGCCATTCAAGATGAGCTGAAGCAGAATAGTGAATTGCTAAGTCGTTGCCAGGTAACTGCAATTTACGTTTATAGCCCTATGACGTCGACAGATATCTTTCTACGAGCTTAGCTATTGGGAAATACCCTGCCAAAGTTTTAAGCAAGCTTTTTCCAAATATTGTATTTAACAGTGGTCATAGTGAATTGATGGAAAAGTTGATTAGGCTTATGCAAAGCCTCAAACACTTTAAAACTGGTCTCAATTCTCGCACCACACGATAACCGCTGTTACACTGATAAGTTGATATGGTGAGAAATTAGCAGCATGCAAGTAAAGTCTGCCAATCCTTCATGATGAGGCAAGTACCTTACCGCCCAGTATAGCATTGAGCTGTACAATTATTCTGTGATCTGCCCTTGAATGTCAATAGCTTCTGAGAGTCTGCTCCATCAATCCAGGAAAAGCTTTATGTAAACAAAATAACGTTGCATTACAATACCGTGACGATTAGGACGTGTTGTTGATTGTTCTGACAGGAAACTCCTCTACACTGTACTATGCTTAACTTGAAGGCGTACAAACGAGACTTCGCGCTGGAAGAACTGCAGGATAAGGCGGTCCAGTTTGAAATAAAGAAGGCCGACCTCAAGTTTCGCTTGGAAACAGCAAGAAGGTATCTTATTTTCAATCTCCAGTTTGTTTTTATTTCTGACCATCACAGCAAAAACAATTCATGCCAAACATTACAGAGGTACAGATTGATGCTCATACAAATATTCATGATGTGATTTGTACATCTGCTTAATTACTTCAGTTTTTAGTAATTTGTGTCAATATGTTAACAACTAATGAATAGCTTGTGTCATATGATTGTGGTGTGATCAAACTTGTTTTACATTATTTAAACCAAACCGTTGTTTAGTTTGCACAGTTCACTTTTTTTTGTGCTCGGTTTCTTAGTGGTCAGAGTGTTCGCCTCTGAACCGGTAGACATGGGTTCGATACCTTGTCGTGTGTCAGGCTGTGCCAAAACATTTTCTAGAAATGTGGTACAGAATCCAATTCCCAAACGAGCAACCTTTCACATAAACTTGTTGAACTTTTCGAAGCTTACTTTCCCCAAAGAAAATGCTTTCTGCTGTTTTCAAACAACGTCTGGGCTGACTTGAGCAAGTTTTTGTAACTGATTTTTACAAGCTCAAACAACTTCCAAATTGAACAAGATACAGCAATACATTTTGAGCTATTTCCAGGAATTTTATAACAAATTTTAAATCGTTTTTTAAATGCAACTATGAATCGCAACATTTTCCAAGTATTGTACTGAAAGGAAACGTCGTAAATAAAATGTTTGGATGTGACTTTTACAGCGATCAGATTAGGTTGCAATTGCATTCCAATCGACAGCTTGACCTGAGTAGTGACTTAAAAGATGTTCCAGCCAAACATTACTCTTGCATTATATTACATTGCGGTGTTATAATGAAGCTTCAGTAATCAGTATGCTAGATGAACGATCGTCCCTTTTTGACGAATAATGTTCGGAAACATTCGGCATTATTGGCCAATGTGAATACATCATATAAATAAAGTACTGGGGTTTGAAATGCTCGTGCACCAATGCAACTTTGTTGTGCAACTTTCCTTAAAAATAAGTGCAATACAGTATTCTTACTTTTTCACTGAAACAAAAGCTTACCCCAGTGCCCAGAGAGCAAAATCCGTAACTTTTACATTGATTCAACGTCTGCAGATGACATGTTGTCTGTCTGGGTGATGACATTGTCGTATATGTTGTCGCGACGGACATAAAATAAAATGTTCTGTAATCTGTATGTGTTTTTAGGCTTCTCTTGTTCAAACTGGAGCAGCTTCGTTTTTGCAAGACCTTGAGAACCAATGCTGCCAGCAATAATGCGATCAGGTACGAATGGTGATTAAAGATGATTCTGGAATAGGCTTTTCATGAGTTGGTTCTTGGTTTACTCTTGTCGAGTGCTTTTGACTTTTGATCAGTCAATTGCATCTTGTCTGCTGCTGGTGTGGGCATCAGGATTTCGACTATAACTTATTCTAGAGAACATCATCACAAGTGTTTGTTTCTTTGATGAGATAATGATTATTGAGCTTCGGTAGAGAGTTTGTCTTGTTGAACCATAGGCATACGAAGCCAGGTAACCTGATCAAGTTTAACATCTTCAAGTTTATTACATATAGAAACACAAAACTACGCAACAAATTAAGTATCGAACGTTTTCGACATCACAAGATGTCCTCTTCAGGAATAATATAAATATAACTTAACTACATCTGAATAAAATACAATGGTTAACTAAATCTATAAACAGGAAAAGACAAAAACTGCACAGTACTTCTGACTAGCTCAAACTCAACGATATAGGCTCCACGAGAATCAAAGGTAACTGCATCAAAAGGTGTTAAACAGATCACATGATATGGTAGAAAGGCAAGGTGCTAACATGGTGCTAACACTTACATGCTAAATTCGACGAAACAATTCATGGAAAAGCTGAAGGAATTTGAATGTCCTCCGAATAGGGTTATGGTGAGTTTCGATGTGACATCGCTATTTACTAACGTGCCGCTTCGAGAAACCATCAATATTATTGCTGATCACATTTTTAATGACAACCAGCCGCATCGACCACTCATTGAGAAAAAGGATGTCACAAAATTGTTAAATCTGGCCACTGAAGGTATGTTTAGTTAGGGTGTCCCACTTTTAGTCGACTTTTCAGGAAAATTAGGTTCGGGTCGAATTCTGACTGGATTTTCGTCACTGATTTCAAAAATGACGTTATTTTTTCATTATAGCGTCATCTTGATGCGCCAGCTAGCGGATTTTTGCTATTTTGGCTTTATCACGAATATGGTAAGAGCTAGAGAGTTGGAACTTGCGCCAAAATGACTGGAAGGGACGATTTCCTATTTGTTGTCAATACAATATGAAACGCTAACTGCAACAGAAAAGGAGTTATTTTAAAAAAAAACATGGTTTTGGACAAAAAAATGAGAAACATGGCAATTTTGCTATAGTGACGCTTTTATTTCGACTAAGTTGCTGTGCTGCGCCACATTGTTTAACAATTTAAGTACAGTGGTACTTGGTAGTATTCTACTAGCATATTGTATTTAGAATTAATTACCTCAGCATTGATTTTTGCATGCTTGTTGCAATTACTAATACTAGCTAACGTTAAACCCTTGATCATTTAGTTCAAAGATTTATCAAACAAAACCACCATTCAACAACACAACACAGTTCAATGGGATTATTTATCACACCATACTGTGCAAAGCAGCACAAATGTGCAAGTCTGTTTTGGCTAAATCATCTTGGAATGGAGATGAAAAACATGCAATGCATGGAGCCATCTTACTTTCTTCGGAGAAAAAATCACGTTAGTTACCACGCTTCAAAAGCGTCTCATCGATATCAACGTTCTTGGAAATTTTTTCGGTCTTACCGCATCAGCAGCAAAAAACGGAGCTTCAGCGTGGGAATTTAAAGCAACGTTTTTAGTGCTCAACCATTGGGGTGCATGCTTAACGATGTATCAGAACAGCGTTGAATACTGGTTCATCAACATATTTATCTGCAAGTAATAAATCTCTTGTGAACAGTACAATTGAGGGACCTTCAGCAGCAGAAGGTTTAAGATGGATGACCAAAGATGCTGGCAAATAAACACAAACAATGAAAGAAACCATACGTTGAAGTTTAGGGATATTTTGAGGCTCAACACACAATACCCAAAAATCAGCATTCTTAAGCAACCACTCGCTGTTGTTATCCAACGCGCATGGGACACGCCTTCTTAACGATAAAAAAAGTAAGGGTTTCAAATTTCCTGGAACATCCATCAATAAATGAGCTGCCAGAGCAAGACGACACATATGGTCGCTCCGAAAAGATTAATCTTTAGCTTCTTTCTTGTGCTCAGAAAACCGTAAGATCTTGGCTTTTAAATGATTTGCGGCTATATCTGTGATGGAAACTTTACAATCTTGTCGGATTTTCAGATGTTGGGGCTTAGGTTTTGGTATTTTCTGAATTCTATTCATCAAACCACCATCTATCAGACAAAATTTATGAATCTTGTTTGCAAAATATCCCAAACAAAAATGATGCAACATTGCATCATTTTTATTTTAGGATGTACTGTTGATGACGTAACAATCGAAATAAAAGCGTCACTATATTCTATTGTGAAGCTAGTACCAATGTACTTAATGTTTAAACAAGGTGGCGCAGCTTAACAACCGAAATAAAAGCATCAGTAGCAAAACCCAAGCAAAATTGCCGTGTTTCACTTTTTTTTGTCCAAAAATAACCAAAAACATGTTTTTCAAAAAATCTAGCTAAAACTGTCAAAAAGAAATTTGATTGTGACATTTACCCTGTGTATAGAACGTTCAAAGTAGGCAGATATTTCCACCTGAAGTCGCCTACGCCCTTTGCTCTATGTTCTAATGTTTATAAATTCAGTTGTTTGCGTGATGTAAGCCTGACATAAATTGGTATGTCAACAAGACATTTATCGACTAGAGCTGGGGAACACCTGAATTTGAATTCTGTACAGAAAAGCACAATTAAAAATCACATTTTCTCATGTACAGAATGCCAAAACAACGTTTCTGTCAAGCAATTTGAGATCATGTCCAGAGGCAGGTCTGAGTATCAAACTAAGATCTTGGAAGCCTTGTACATAAAACGTCACAATCCACTTTTGAACAGACAATTGTATGCTTGCGGCTCGTCTTTCTTGCTCTCTGTATTTTAAAATTAGTTTTTTCGCACCTTGCCTTTCTATCATGTGATCTGTTTAACACCTTTTGTTGCAGTTACCTTTGATTCTCGTGGAGCCTATCGTTGAGTTTGAGCTAGTCAGAAGTACTGTGCAGTTTTTGTCTTTTCCTGTTTATAGATTTAGTTAACCATTGTATTTTATTCAGATGTAGTTAAGTTATATGATTCCTGAAGAGGACATCTTGTGATGTCGAAAACGTTCGATACTTAGATACTTAGTTCGATAAATAACTGATCTAAACTCAGTGTTTAGATCAGTTATTTTTTGTTACTTGATAAGGGCTAACGTGTGTATGGCCGAAAACGTTTGTAGCTTATAGTTTATGTTCAATTTTAATGGATTATGTTAAATGCCGTGTGGTTGCTTGGTTGTATATGTCTGTGGTTGAAGAAAGTGACCTCTTTACCAAAATTTGTACTTGATAACTTCAGCAGATATCCACCGCTTTTCACCTTTAATCGCGGCCCTCCTTGGTTTTGGCCCCGGTCCACCTGCTGCCCCCACCCTCATTTAGCCCCTGTTGGTGGCTTTGTTTTCACAAGTCGTGGCTTATTTCTTGTCCTCCCTTTCCGAATACAACTGCAGAGTTTATTGATGTAGTGGCTGTGTTGCTTCGCGAAGCTTTAACATTTGGGAGCAAAATGATCGAGTTTTTAACGCTTTGCTCTAGAGTCCAGAAGGTTTTAAGTACAAATTTGTTTTATTTTTCTGCAGACCGCCACCTGCGGGAACACAAAGTTTTCAATCCAGGCCCCCGCCACCTATTCAACCCAGGCCCATACCGCCCCTTCGACCCCAGACTACCTTTCAACGTCACCCATCGACCTCCGCCAGTCGTCCTACTTGGACTGACCCTGCTTCGGCAAGGCCAAGCACATCAGGCGCAACATTTCAGCCTGGACCACGTAATCAGCAACAGCGGGCTTCGTACCCTCCAAATGCGGCCAACGCTCGTCCACCGCCCCGAAGTTACAGACCGCGCCAAGGCTACAACAATTTTAATAATTTAAATCAAAATCGCTTTATGTTTGGCGCCGCGCCGAGAAATCGCTACAATTATTCAAACTATCAAAATTATCCTCCTTACAACAGCCGTGGAACTGCTGGTAGTAATTTTATCCCCCGATATTAATCTAGATAAAAATTAATATCATCGCATTTTATTAATCACTGCTCTCAACTTGCGGTATCTTATTCTACATTTAACGCAAAATCCAGTTTTCCAAGCAGTTTTTTTTATTGTATTTCATCTGTTCTGTGACTACCTTACGGGCTAACATAAAATGTTCTTGTTTGTCCACGTGCGTTCTATCCGTGTTTGTTGGTCATCTGCAATGTTACACACCGACTGCGGTCAATGGAACCATGGTGAAGGACGAAGTCGAGTTTGTAGGTCTAGTAATTTATCTTAGTTAATTATCTCTGTCGAGGCCGGCGCTATTATATTCATCAGTTTTAAATCGCATGTCGTTAAATATAAAAATATCAAAGTAGTTGGTGACAAAAATTAGGAATTGGAAAATTTTTCATGCCATTACAAAGCAAGCTCGGCAAGGAAGCCAGCAGAACCGCCTGGGTTTCTCGATCAAACTGCGGAAATGCTGGGCGCGATAGAGTTACAAAGATCTCATCTTTTGAACTCCTCCTACATAACACAGGTCCTTCACTGTGCAGAGATGCAAGCATCCTCAATAATTATCGTGAAATTATTGGAACCTCTTCTTGACAAAGACAACTACCAGCTCTTGACGGTGTCAAACCAGCGTCTTTTCGAATGCCGTACCAGGCTCTCACCATTCGGCTAAGCACACATGGTTGAGCTCATGTAAGCGGTAACGACTAGAACATCACACAACTAAGGTGAAAGAGAAAATTGAAAAAAGAAAACTAATCGGGAAAAATGATGGTTTGCGAAAATGAGAGAATTGAAAGTAGTTGCTTTTAGCGACAAAAAACTCGAGAGTGCGATGTTTTAACTATTACCCGATTAGTTTTCTTTTTTTAATTTTCTCTTTCGCCTTAGTTGTGTGATGTTCTAGTCGTTACCCAATACCCATGTAAGCGAGCTCAATGACGATGGAACAATCATGTTGCCAGTTTTTTTAGTAAAATTTATCTTTTAGTTCGCATTGAGTCAATGTCTTTGGATGAAAAATATCTGCTCGTTGTTGGTTGGTTTTTTGATTTAATGTCGTGTGCAGTGATGTCTGTGTCTTTCATCGCGTCTGCTCTTTTCAGCGAGCATTCCTGCCAGTGATATAGCTGGGTATATGTGCAATGAGGGGTAATCGTTTCTGTAGGGAGACTCTTTGCCGCATGTTTGATGCAATTTTTTAAACAAAAATTGTGAGACTAAGTTTTACAATCACCCATCCAGCCCTCCGTGGAGGGTGTCTGTTCCCCCTTACTTTGTTTTTCATGATCGCAAATTATATGTGGAAAATACTTTTCTGCATGTCCAACATTCGAAGATGTTCGATGTGAAACCGTACGTCCGGTTCTTTAACGCTGCAAGTTTTTAAATAAACTATCGCATTTGCTTAAAACTACAGTGTGTTGTTCCTAGTGCTATGTTGCTGAATGCTGTCGCTTCCAAGACCGAAAAGTGGCGTCAAATAAGACTTGGTGGTTGCTGGGGTTTGACATTGCTAACACCAGAGTGTAACCCTAGGGGTTATTCCAATTTCTTGAGGTGAAGAAAACGGCCTCGCATGAGGCCTGACCAGTCCGAAGGTTAAATTTCCAAAGTTTTCTTTCATTCAAAGTTGAGATTTTTCAAATGGTTTTGCGTGAGAATTAAATGTTGCAGACTCGGAGAGGAAGATGGTAACTGGTAATATATTTATTTTTCTGATGAAGATGGTTTTATTGAGATTTTAAATGTTAATTGGCTGTCTAATGAAATTTGTCTGCTAGATCTGCCTGTTCTCGACGCAAAAGGGAAAAACGTCCAACGAGATAAAACTTTATAGTGATTGTTGAAAACGAAATTCTTCTAAGAAAAATAACACCAAACAAGATCAAGGCAGAGGAATCTTCGCCTTTATTAACTGTTTTTGTGGTCGCAAAGCTAAAAGGAAATTTTTAACAGAATATGTTTAGTTTTTGTAACAAACGCCTTTTCCAGACAGCAAAATCTGTCATTTTTACTTTGATTTGACGTCCGTTGACATTGAACCAATGTAAAAATGACAGATTTTGCTGTCTGGGTATAGTCACTTCTTTAACTAAACTGTAGGTGAAATGTTTTTACACCTGCTAACCAAGGTTTCTAATTAAAATTATATGTTTATTCAGTAACAAGATGATGCTTTGCGGAGTAGGCTACTCTAATTTTTGGTTAGGTTTTGTGCGATGTAAGCAATTGTGATTCTAGCAATAATGTGGTATTTGAGTGATTTATTAAAACGTTTGTATACGTTCTTAGAGATTATAATCTCAAAGCATTCCCATGACATGCTTGTAGGCTACTTCCGGAAGTAATTGCTTACTTTGCTCGAACTTATGTAATATGAACTACTGTTTGTTTATGCATGCAATACTGTAGATTTAATATCATCAATTAGAAGTTGCTAAAGCAAAATTTCAGAGCTCAAAATGCTCACCACTTTTTTTGCAATATTAATTTTTTTTTCATGTTTAATTTCTAACACTAGGTTGCCGTACCACCACCTAAACAATAAATCTGTGCTCATATGACATAGGAGGTGTCGAATCGACTACTCTGGAGAGTTTGTTATTCATATTTACCACTCTATTCCGTAACTTATGTTTTTCACAACCACGCAATGCATGGGAAAAAAAAATTAACCGTTGGTTTAGCTGATGATAATCGGCCGCAAATTGCTATCACATTTATCTTTTACGTATCAGGTTCAGACTTAAAACTTCACGACTCAGTTTTTCAATAATTATAATAAGACTTAGTGACGTCAATGGGTTTAACACATTTTTTTTTATTTGTTTTACTCACGCAAAGAAAATATAGGTATATAGGCAACAGTTCACGTAAATAAAACATAAGTTCAATTTAATAGTGAAGTAGAAGATATTGAGGTTACATGCTATCTTAAAATCTTCAGCACTTGCAATGAGAAACGTTACCTAAGAACTAGTAGAGCGGGTAGAAAAGTGACTTTCTTGTGTCAAAGTGACCGGAAGAATTAGCCAAGAACGACTGAAAGTCGTAAATACAGATTTTGATACTGGCAATCATTCTGTGATTACGTAAATGGTTTTGTTTTTTCGTTTTGAAGATTTATTAGTTTTAAAAGAGCTGTTTGTCAAAAAAGTAAATATTTTTTGACGGTAGTATCATAACGTTGCATTTGTTTTATGAATGGGACATTTTTAAACCTAAGCGCTGCATTTTTTCGTTGTGAGTATGCAGCGAGTTGAAAAATGCAACGCTTCTGATGTTTGACAACTAATTCATTATATTTTCAAACAAAAGCGCTTAATTTAAATTATTTAAGTCTAACACGTCATAGAAACCTTTTGAAGTTGATGGTGTTAAATAAATTGTATCACTGTTAGTATAAAGAGTTCTATTGTTACTACAATAACGCTATCAGCGCAATGTTTTTTATGCTACATTTAATACGTTCATCATCATCAACATTTAATTCAATGATTAATCTAAGGTGAAAGCGCTTGTTCAACGTTCGAAAGGGCGCCGGTTTGACACCTATGGAGGGCACGTCAAGCTGTGTCTTAGCTAAGACAATTTAAGACATGCCTGAAGGTGGACAGGAAGTTTGACTTCCTTGTCTTCTGTTGAATTTTACATCAGTAAATATGTTTTAATCTGACATCAGCTTGAATATTACGATAAAATCATTTTTTTGTAACAACTATTCCGCTCATTCTGAGCTGACGAATGGAGAAATGGCATCCAGAATAATCGACGATAACAGTTCACCAAAACAAAAACAGTTTACAGTAGGCTACATAATTATCAAAGTTTCTAAAAACCCTGTTTTTTTTTCAAACTTTTATCTTTACATGATTGGTCCGACAATTCCGTGGAGTGATCTCATGATGCATGGATGGAGATCATTTTGAGAACACAAAAATGTTATCGTCTTTATGAGCACAAGCGTCGACAAAGAAAAAGTGTATGGAGTTCTAGTTTGGGTACAATCTTTTTTTTTTTTGACAACAAATCAAGCCTTTTTACATTGATTCAAACCCTGCATACGTTGAATGATTATAAAAAGACTGGTTGATTGCCTGGGATTTGCGAGGCTGAAAAGGATCTGAAGAAAACGGTTCAAATCAATTATACAAACAAGTCTTACCTCAAGATTTGAACCAAGCAGTTATTTAAAAAAAATTGCATGTTTCATAAAAAATAAACTTCCATCAAAGGTTTTTGCTTGCAGCCGCCTGCGCAGTCGAGTGACAATTGTTCCTGTTCGACAGTTGAAAGTGTGTTACGTTGATGCCTGTCAAGAACATGAATGTTTTTGAAAAGGAAGGACATAGAATGGAACTAAACGACATGCATGAAGAAGATTAGCCTATGGTGGTTGATACAGACATAATCGAGATAAAACACACATTGTCTGTATGTTTGGATTGGAGTAGCCTATAGCGATCTCTATGTGTAAAGGTCGTCATGGCTTGGAGCTGTCACAAAGTTAATTTTGAAATCAAACAAACTGAATTTAAAGAAAATGAAGGGGTGTACCAGCAAACATCTATAGGATTGGCCCATGATACAAGAGAAGGATCCCCAGAGGATACAAACTGATATGAATAAATCAACAAGTGAATAAAAAAATAACAGTTAACCTCTCAAGTACATGTAGCTCCACACAGAGTGAAATTTACATGCCTTTTGACTCTTTTTTATTTCTTTAAAAGTATTATTGACTCAAAAAGAATGTCTAAAAAGACATTACGAAAAGTAACTACGGACAAAGGCCAGTGTTTCGATCTTCCGATCTCTTCAGCGTAGTAAAGTGAAAGTTGTCTTGAACTTGAAGCGTTGGTTGAGATGATGATTTGAAACTTGAGTGATTGTTGTGAGACAATGAGCCTGGATTTAAGTTTTAAAGTTGGACCTCAGCGAAACGTAGTTTTACAGCCTATTAGAAAGTGTGATTTTTTTAAAAATCTAGAATCTAATTTCTTGTATTTTAGATCCATCTCAGATGATTGTTTTGTCCTAGCTCAGTTGCAAATTCTTGTCTTTTTTTCTAGTTTTTATTTTTAACAGTTTCCTGCCATTTCTTAGCACAAATTCTTTTAAAAAAATCACACTTTCTAATAGGCTGTAAAACTACGTTTCGCTGAGGTCCAACTTTAAAACTTAAATCCAGGCTCATTGTCTCACAACAATCACTCAAGTTTCAAATCATCATCTCAACCAACGCTTCAAGTTCAAGACAACTTTCACTTTACTACGCTGAAGAGATCGGAAGATCGAAACACTGGCCTTTGTCCGTAGTTACTTTTCGTAATGTCTTTTTAGACATTCTTTTTGAGTCAATAATACTTTTAAAGAAATAAAAAAGAGTCAAAAGGCATGTAAATTTCACTCTGTGTGGAGCTACATGTACTTGAGAGGTTAACTGTTATTTTTTTATTCACAAACTGAATTTACCCTTGTTTCAATTAAAATCAATTGATAGCTTATATTTTAATAACCATGATATGATGAAATTTTATACCGGTGACTTATTCTCATTATTTTAAAGTTTTTCAGCAAAAAAAGAGTTTTCACTAGGCCTACATTAAATTGAAATGACGAACATCATTGCAAACAATGCAAAAAGATTGACTTTGCATTTCGAGCAATTAGTTCTTCAGATTATTCGTTTTCATTAAAATACTTAATGTCTGTAATTTTTCTTGTGTCGCCTGAAGGTATTTGCTGTTAAACTGCGTGTGCAATGCAACCGGCGTTCTTCACTGTGGTTTAAAAGTCAAATTAAAGGTTATAGTTACCCTTTATAAACACATTATCTTGCAAATGGTGAAATGCTACAACCTTTGTCCTTTTTGGAATTTTAAGAATCGCTTAATCAATCGAAAGGGTAATTACAAAAATTAGGCTACTTAAACTCAATAAGAAGAGTTTTAGAGAAAAAGCAGCTAAAGTTTTATGAAGTTACCGCAAACCACATATCGCGTGATAATGTCCAGCTTGGCTTGACAAAATTAAACAGCTTATTCAATAAGCTAAGTTTTTACAAAAGAACACGTTTTGATTTGAACTGTACAAAAACTCAACATTAACATAAACATTTTTGCAAATAAACTTCTAATTTAAGGATTGGAAGCCGAAGTTTGATTACAAAAAATGATTAGTAGGCTAATTATGATAACCGAACGTCTAGTCAGTATTTAAGCCTAGTTTTAGTTTTTCTGCGTCCATAACTACCAACTCAATGGTCTTCGGCTCCAGTGCTTGTAAGTCTTGGTTTAATTCCAGGTCGTGTCAATTCAAAGACTTTAAAAACGGTCGCACACCGATTGTATTCTTTCTTGCATAACTCACTGAGGATAAGTCGGGTAATAATATGATGACATCGCAAATATGATACAAAATTGAAAATAAGCCTGTCGCTAAAACGGCCTTAGCAGTTGTGGAGCGACAACAAATGACTAAACCATAACGTGATTATTATCCAGTCAATCACGTAATCAAACTGCTATCATTGGAAATCTTCCGATTAAAAGTGGCACTTGCAGTAACTTCCGAATACAACAAATTCACTTGTCATCACAAAATCAAAACTTTTGCATCAAAATTGAACTTGTCTTGACAGAAAAAAGCTTTGATTTCAAACCATAAGCAATTTCCGCAACCTTAGGAAATTTGTTTGAATCTTTTAATTTTTCAAATAAAAAGTAAGAAACACATAAAAAAAACTACAAAAAGAAGAGGCAACAACAACAAAAGAACAATACCAAAATAAAATAAAGGCTAAGGATGACAAAAGTGAAGAATAAAAAAAACTTAAATGTCAAGGAAATACGGTTAGGTCCGATCAAGAGGAGATGTGTGTGCTGAGAAAATCAACTTTGGCCTCGATCCAATCACAATAAAACAAGCCTGCTGCTACTCAGATGTATTGTTTTGATTTAGATTTTTGCCAAAATCTTTTTTTTACATTTAATCACGAAATCGAACATTTAAAGTTAAAAATTATTTTTGAGCCTAAAAATAACAAAAAAAACAACAATACAAAATATCATTCATTAAAAACATCGTTTTATTTTGGCTCTACAAAAACGTTTAGCATGGCTGAATAATAATTCACACACCAGCTTACACATAGTATGCTCGAGCACGACTACATTTATCTTCCGCTGAAATGAGTTTATTTGTTTGTTCTTTTTAATGAGTGCAAACGCATTATTTATACGTAAAGAAATTGCGTTGGTTTCTTCACGTTTTCAGCCTCCCAGAGAGATCCCAAATGTAACCCATGAACCCATTCTGCAAACCCTGCAGACACAGAATAATAAACCATCATCTCTCGGTATCACGCCCAAGTTTGCAAAGCTGACTGATAATCTTGAGTTACCGTGTCTAGCACACAGCATCCAAAGAGCGTCATCATCATTGAGACCTTTAATTTTTGTTTCTTCGTGTGTTATGTAGACCTATGTATGTGAGCAAAAAGGTATTAAAGTAACAAGCTACAACTCTGCATCTTTATGGGTTTCAGTGCGATGTGCTTAAAAATCTAATTGGGCGTTATATTGTAATAGATAACATTGTTGAGCAATCTTTTTCATTTTTTTAAATAGCATTTTTAAATTGATCCTGCATTGGTGTTGCAACTACAGTACAACTACTTTTATAAAAATGGTTGCTTAGAGAGTTATGCTGAACTATGGGTTTGGTCTTACGTATTTCAGGTTATAGTTTTTATGCAGATTATATTCTATTTGTTGTTTTACTTCAGGTGCAGGTTTAACCATCTACTTTTTATTGTCTAGCCTTCGCCAGCCTCACACTAATCCTGTTGGAATGACACATCACAACTTCTCGCCTCTTGATATCATTAAGTTTGAAGTATTATCACGTATTAAAATAAACAAGAAAAAGTTGTTAAACGAGATCTCTTTTGCTGACAAATATTATTTTTAATGCTCAGTCAGTGATCAGTATTTTGATCGCTGATGACACTTGTTCTTTGAAAACAGAAGTCTTTAGAAAATTCGGTTGAATCACCATGATTTAATGTTGAAAAGACGTTTGTGTGCAATGAAGTCTTAGCGCAAAAAGTGCTGTTACCTGTGGTTATTGCTGATGCAATTTTCTCAACATACAGCAATTGAGTACCGGACGCGCTTGCCCGTAGGTGAAGAAGTTGCTTTTTTCGTTTTATTTTAGAAAATAAACCAAAACCAACCTAAGGTGGCAAAATTTTGTGCAGAATTTTGTTTGCACAGTATATGGATGGCTAACAAAGTACAATTTTTTGAAACAGAAAACTTAAAAAAATGGTCATTTATTTTGCGATCCAAAAGCTCTTAAGTGTATATTTTATAATACCGAGAGTAAAGTAATGAATCATCATTTTCAGGCAGCTTGTGAACTTTTATATACTGTAGGTACACCGAGTGGTGTCTATTCCATTAAGTGTTGCAAATTTTTTACAAATTGAAAGTTATGGAGAACTTGATTACCAGAATAAAAAAGCACCAGGTGCAATGAGTTAAAATAACAATTTAATGTACAACAACAATGTCTAGAACAAGTTTAGGCTTCGGCTTCCAATCCAACAACAAGTTTAGAAAACTTTTTTGTTTAGTATGAAGAGATAGCAAGCATTCGAATAATTTACGTTTTAGGCAGTAGGTGACCTATCTTCATCGGTAGATGGTAGCCTACCTAAGCTTGAGAGCAACTTAAATATGGAAATGGTTTCAATTATATCTGTATCGACAAATTAGAGTAAAGTGTTCGCGTTAGTAAATATATTTATTTATAAATATTAAATAGCTTGTATGCTCAAAAAGCAATGGTGAAAGTACAATTAAGTATAAAAATAATAGAAAACAAACTTCGAGACTTGATAGATAAAATGTGCCCTTCTGAAAGTTCTGAGTAGATGTGTTCCATACTCTTCCGGGTCATAAAACACCAAATAAACATAATGTTGATCTACCCAGGCAGCAAAGCAGACGTTGAATTAATGTAAAAATGACGAATTTCGCTGTCTTGATTGGCTCTCAAAATTGAGGGTCGTACTTAACTTCATAGTATACTAGGTGTCTGCTTTTTAGCACAGCGAGCAAAGCATACTTGTGATGGATCAGCGCTATATGAAAACCCACAACAGATCATTATGCTAATAATACTGACACTGAATAATGATAATAACAACGCGTATTTTAAATAGTTCTGTATGGTCTTATCGCTTGTCATGTTGATAAGTATCCAATTTGCTATAAACGTATAATTAGTAAATATTGGTGATATATAATTATACAAATTATTATTTTCTATGTTGGAAGCAGAAAACTTAAACCTATTCAGACCTTAACAAACAAAAAATCTTGAATTTATTGTAAGGTGAGTTTTTTGTGTGCTTAGCAAATGTATAAGATACAAGAGAATTAGCTTTTAAAATTATGAGGGTCATAAATATTGTTTTGAACAGGTTAAAACTTTTACTTGAAAACTTGAAGACAATACAAATGGGAGCTTTTTAAACTTGAAAAACGAAGATCCAAATTGTCGTCATTTGCGGTTGATGTGATGTATTTCTGCAAATTTAATCCTTTTTTATAAGCGTTTTATTTTGTCAAAAGCAATCTTTACTGCTCAAGAAAGCTTAGATTAAAATCTGTATTTATAAGATTATGGTAATAAAACAAGAATATTATACAAGTCAGCATCGCTCTAAGTAAAACTAAAATTCAGTGTCCCTCTTATAACATATTTTTTATGAACTACCTAGGTATCTAACCCAAACTGACCGATTAAAAGGCGGCAACTTAAGTCAAGGGTTCTTACCCAGACAGCGTCGGCTGCATGGCCGAGTGGTGAGAACCCTGGAACGGCAATCGAAAGGGCGCCGGTTCGACACCGCTCACGAGCATGCGGCTGTGTCTGTGGCAGGACACTTAAAGGCATGCCTGAAGGTGGACACGAAGATTGGCTTCCTTGCCTTCCCGTCCACTTAATCTAAATCTTCAACCACGGGGTGTAAGCCTGGATACGACAAACAAAAACAAAACCCAGACAGCAAAATCTGTCATTTTTACATTGGTTCAATGTCTGCAGACGTCACATTAATGTAAAAATAACGGGTTTTGCTGTCTGGGTAGCTAGAGGTACTCTCACCAGTATGGAGCGCAATATCTGTTCATAATAGTTTCATAAATGCTATGTCATTAAGGGTTAAGGTTAAGGTCTATTGGGTAAAAAAAGGTATAATTTAGTGATGGTTTAGTAACCAAATATTTTATAAAGATTTTCTGGATATATTTTCACAACGTTAGTTTCAAACAATGTTAAGTATGGTCAATATAAAAAAATGATATACCACATAAAATGCTTATGTTTGCATTCGGAATTATAGTGTAGTCTGCCAAGAAAATATATATTTGCGGTGAAACAAGCTGTAGAGGTTTTCAGTAAATAGTAACTATATTTGATGTAATTCGCTCTGCTTGGTTTTTTGCTTGGCATTGAGCACCTTTTGTAGTATTAATAATATGTAATGTTTATTTGCTTAGTATATATTTTTTAAATATTGACTTTACTCTTGCAGAATCAGCATATAAGCCTATACCAGATATATACTAGCTTACAGCAAAGATTATGTATGCTTAATTTATCAGTGCAAGCCGAATCAAATAACCTGTTGTTATAAATTCAATTATGTCAGACTATCTGTGGAGCTTCTTTCTTATCGTTGTCAACCTGATCTTTTTCTTGATGCTAATTTGCAAGAGACGAAGGTGAATCAGGAACTAAGCAAAATCCTTTGAAATTATATGCAATTTGCATTTTTCTATAATGTTTGAACTATGCTATATCTAAGTTATAAAGTGTAAAAGTATCAAAGTAGCAGAACTGCATCTTGTATACCTGTGGCTGTGAGGTATTGTGGTCAAATTTTATTTGCAAATTCTGAACCAATGGCGTACGGTAGCCATTTTCGAGCGCTTTTTGAAAACCCTTTGTAAGATCATATCAAAATAAAAATTTTGGTAAAAAATCCTGGTGAGAGCCTCAGTACGGCAATTACAAAGGTGCCGGTTCGATACCGCTAAAAATCATGAGGCTATGTCATTAGTAGGGCATCGTGAAGCATTTTTATGTCAAATCCATTTTCACTATCAAAATACGTCAATTTAGACAAACAAAGCATAAACACTCTATTTGAATAAGCTGAAACTGCTATTACTGTAGCGAAATTGATTCTTAATAAATTGCACTAAGAGGTTAGATTGTTGTGTTGATGAATTAAAAATAGCTGTACACTCTAGGTTGTAGTGACGATAAAAATAAATAGAATAAAAACATAAAATATTTATAAAAATTGATACATCAACCTCAATAGATGGTGCTTTGACTCCCAAAACCCCCACCCTTGCGAATGCCTTTTGCTATAGTAAATTTTAATGCAACATTAGGGTGATGGTTGTATTTTTACTTCTAGAGTGGAAGGAGAACCGCCGTTAGTAACTCACATTATTCCGTATATTGGAGCCGCTTTTGACTTTGGAAAAGCTCCTTTAACGTATCTGCAAGAACTTCAAAAAACGCATGGAGATGTTTTCACAATAAAACTTGCTGGATGGTAAGAAGGCAATGCATTAGGTTTAGATCAACGGAAAATTATTGTTTGAAACTTGTTAGAAAACAAAAAAAGCACACAAATGTGAAATGAGGTTACAGAAATATAATAAAACATGCAAATGCTGCAGACTAAATTATAACGAGGTATATAAGTTTTTTTTTTTATCTGCGGTAGCCTATATTCATCCCAGGGATATCTATAACTACGGGATTGGAAACTCTATCCAGTGCTATACATCAGTAGGGTCATCACATTACTACGACTACAGAAAGATTAACAAAATACAATACCGACTAAAAGATATACAAAATTCGATTTTACAATAATAATACGAAATGTACACTCACATTAAAATTTAATTGATTTATAAAAGTGCATTTACGCTGCTAGAAAAAAAACGATGAATCCAAAAAATGAATAAATGCAATGAGTCCAAAAACCGCCTACTGTTGTTCTTTAGCATTTTGCGTACTGCAAATCGGATCAGAAGTAAATGAGGAGTGTTCAGCAATCAGTGAAATATGCTGTTGCATCATCAACTTGTTCACAGACCAATCCAGTACGAAACCAATACGTTTACGATGTTATCAGAACTAAAACCAATAGCTAGTCATTCTGGAAAGTTTTTAAGCATCAAACAACATACAACATGACTGCACTAATGGAATACAAACAAATAAACAAACCAGGCAAGCGTATAGTTCTTACAATTTACAGCAGGTGAATTGATTGTTACACTTTTGGTTGTTCGTTTAGCCTACCACTTGCTGCCCTTTGAGGTCAATTTATGTGATTATTTATCGCAGCAGCGCACAAAGAAAAGTGACCCTACTGGTGTATAAAATGGTTTTCAGTTCCACAGAGTTTCCAATCCCTGTATTCATCCTTAGGTATGATTTGCTTTCGGGTGAATTAAAAAATGAACTGGGCTAATTGGGTTTAATGCAGGTATTCTTAATTAACATTAAATCATTTACAGCAGTTAGCTATTTCTTAACCTGGCATAAATTTATCATTAAATGAATTTTCTGCTGGGATGTTTGTGACAGATGTACGAAATTTCTTTTTTTGTTAATGTGATTCGTTTATTTAACGATTAATTGAGCATCATAAAATGTGTTGCAGTAAATATGGTAATGTTATTTGATAAAAAGGTAAAATGTACAAAAACGTTGATTTAAATATCTATTGTCACTGTGATTATTACCAATGTTTAAATACGGCTACTGCAGTAGTCAGTTATCTCCACTGATTAGTCACAAAATGTATCATTTTTCTCGTTCTTGGCCCATTTATGATGAATTTTTTGTTAAAGATATATGGTTTGCATCAAAATCTGATTAATAAGCAATTTTTGTATGTTTACACTTTGGTAAAAGCCAGTTAGCCTATTTAATGAAATTTGAGCCAAACCTTTTGTATTGTGATACAATATAACAAAATGTTTGTTAGAAAACATAAAAATGTATTTTTTTAGGAATGTTCACGTTTTCATGAATCCGTTAGATGTCAGAAACCTAGAAAGGGCAAGATATCTTGATCACAGCGAAATTATTGGCGACTTTGTCACAAGGATGGTTGGTTTTCCTCATTCGATCCACAACACAGCAGGAAAGAAAAAGGTAAAAGCGGAAAAGGATAAAACGGAAACATACAAAACGAATGCTCCGGACATTAATAATAATGAAGACCTTTCAAAAAGATTGATTCATTCAATAGAAAAGAACTTAAGAGGCTCGATGCAACTTTCGGAACTCTGTGATTCGTGCAAAAGCGTTGTGGTCACCGCTCTAGAGAGGACTCTCAAACCGATGTTGGAAGAAAATCAAAACCAGACCGTGAGTATTCTCAGTGATTTTATCTATGGTAATTTTTTAAAATAGCTTAAAGTTTGAAATTTCACTTACGTCAAAAGAATAGGGATGTGCGGCATAGTCTGTGATCAACACTAATAATTTTTTAGAGTTAGCAAGTTTTTATACTGTTTGTCACATCAACACAAAATAAATTCACAAAATATCAATTTCAGGAGGATCCAGTTTTTTGAGCAGTCCGCAGCAGCATTTTCGCGTAAACTTGAGGGCCACGCATCTAGGATTAGAGTTCAAAATTCTTACCAAATTAACATCATAATCAAACATGCTTCAGTCGAGCACAGGTGCATAGAGAGAAATTATGTGAAATAGTATTACAGTCAAACATAGTCCAATCAATCCTTTGCGTAACTGGGTAGTTGAAAAGAGCGCGGTTCGACGCCACTAAAAAGTGTCTTTCATGGGACTGTGTCTTTCGTGAGACACATAATGGCTTGCTTAAAGGTGGACATAGAGATTAACGTTGTGTTTATAATAAAAAGAGCCTTGTTTTGATAAAATAAAGTCAGGTCAATTTACTTGCTGAGATAAGTTGCTTTCATATAAAAGAGTGCATGAAAATCTCAAAATAACATTTTGCTGATAATATTATCAGTTTCACATTATTTTGGTTATTGTTTTTTGGCTAAATATAAAATTGGGTCTGTAAGAATGATGTAAAAGGCACATAAAATATGTTCCAAGTACCAAAACGATTAGGCTGCTAAGTAGACAGTTTAATAAGAATATGTCATGCTCCTGCTTGTTGCTATAAATATTTTGCTTGTCAAATTTCATTTTACTTGTTGATCAAATTACAGAACTTACCGTCAGACAAAGTTCAGAAGCCAACAGTGACTTGATCTGATTATTCTTGCATAAAAATTTTGTGCTTTTTGTTATCAGTACTTAATGTAGGCTAATTTACAATGCGCGTTTGGTTTCGCCTTGCTCGTCTAAGCAGGAAACTATCACCTTTTCAACAATTCAGATTGTTAACAAATGCCAACACATAGTTTTATCAAATAAAAATTTAGTTTAATCGTTGTTAAACATGCTTTAATCTAGGCTTTCGATCGCATTTTAATACCAAATGTGACTAAACTACTAAATAATTGAGTGACCTTGACATACAATAAATCGTGTTTCAAAATGTAACCTTTGCAGCAACAGTATCACAAAGTTTAGTGAAACTTTATCACTTATTCTCAATTTCATTACTTGACATAACTTCAATGTTTCATCCCATCATGAGCCTAGAAGTTCATAAACTAGACTAGAGATCACCACATATTTTATACTGATCTTTAGCGACCCTGGTCGGATTAGTTAAGGTTATTGTCTGCAAAAATACAGTTTTTATAAAACTTGAGTTGATTTAGTACTGAAAACGAAAATATAAAGAAATCTACTTTTCGACAAGAAGCCGAACCATAGACGTAGTTTGTGAATTTTAAACTTTGTTCTTTCTTTTATATTTAAACTGAGTAAAAATCCGATTCATTTCACCGTTTTCACGTCTTACACTATTACATGTACGCCTAAATGTTTGGCAATATTTAAATGAATTTGACTGTTATCGAAATATGCAAAAGCATAAAAATGATATTAAAAAATGTATTTTTAAATGAATTTAGCCAAAAGTATTTCACATTGCCCAATCTATACCTGCTATTCATTTTGAAACATTGTTAAAACTCAAATGCTTATTTTTTCAGGTCAAATTATACGAATTATGCAAAGCTTTGGTGTTTGACATCACGTTTAACTTGTTGTTCGGTTCTTTGCCGAACTTAGAAGAAAGCACAAAGGAAACACGACAGCTCTACTCCATTTTTCAAGCCTACTTTAAGCGCTCAGCTCTTCTTGTAGACCGTGTGCCCATCCACCTCTTGCCGGAAACCAAGCGAGCTAGAGCTGCTCTTCTCGAAATGATGAAGAAGATTAAATGGTTGGAGAGAAGAAACGTATCCCAACTTATTACCGACTTGGTGAATGTTGATCCACGGATAGGTATGGTTGGTCTTTGAATCTTTATCCTTGGACTGACAAAGCCTTGATAGGTTATTCCTGGTAGTTTCGCATACTTGTAGAAATGTAGAGGCTCTTGACGCAAGGCCGGTTACCGAGATTGACAGAGTGAAGTTTCCGGTTGTTGAAGTGTTGTTGCCGGGAAATTATTCCATTCACTAGGTGCCGCTGAATGGAGAGCAGTCCTGAAAGTGCGCTGCTCAAGCGCACACCCCGAAAATATGGTAGATACAAGTTAATTACTTTTTGTGTAGGTAAAGTTCAAGTTTTATTATGAGAGAAGAATAGGCTATATCTTTGATTAGGGATTTGCGATTAGGATATGCGACATTACGTTTATCCACTTTTGGGTCATCTACCCTACAGAAAAAGACAGATTTGTTTTATAAATTACAAAATATTGCACATTAAAATTTTTATATTCTACAAAAATATAATGGATTTAGTTTTTCTTATTGAAAGCAAAAGCTTGCGAGGAGACGTAAAAATTTGTCGACTTGAGAAATGACCGTTTTAATGTGACTGGGAAAACGAACAACGCTTATTGTAACATAGTAATGTCCCTAGATGGAAAGATAGCTTACTAGCTTTTTTAAAAACGCTTTAAAATTGTTTTATGGCTTGCAACAGTTTGAATAAGCGTAGAATGCAAATGAAATGAAAAGGAAAGTTTATTAATAAAAAGATTAATAATTTTGATATGAATTTTACAACATTTTTGGCAGCTTTTCACCCACTATCTGTTGATTTGTAAATATCACAAGTTTTACAGCCAACCACTATCTTGTGCTTTTCAACCAAATTAAGACATTTAGTGCAGCGTGAAGTTCCTCATAGCATTTGCATTCTACTTATAAGTATTAGAAGCTTAAAATGTATGTCGGCTAAATAAAGACGGTTACCACAGACAAAGACGGAACCAGCCTGCTAATCTCGCAATCTGAAACAAACAATTCAAGCCAGAAAATCAGTTCTTCTCACGTAGTTTGATGTCAGCTAAATGTAAAAAAATATTTGCTGGCGGGTCACAACAATCAGGATAATTAGTTTTTATTTTGGAAAACACTTTTGAAAACAAAAACATTGATTTATTATAATTCAAAAGTCTTTTTTTTAAATAGGACCCACTTTTTAAACCGTTGAATACTTTTATTATTAAATAGGAAATGAGTGAGAAATGTAACAAAAGTTTTTTTCTTTTGGGTTTAATACCTCAGTGTTTTGATAAATCGCAAAAATCTCTTCCATGAAATAGTGAAGTTTTTGACATAGGCTACGTAATCGCAAAATGTAACAGTACTGTTACTTCCTTCCTTACTATACCGGGTTTATCAAACACCAAATACCCTGAAGGCAAAGTTAAAGAATGCCGAATGTTCCAGACTAAAGATAAAAAGTGATTTAAAGTTTATAATTTTTTATAGATTTTATTGACCAAAGAGCACGGCATTTGCTGATCGTCTTATGGTCGGCCCAGGCTAACACTGCGCCGGCTCTCTTCTGGACTTTGTACCATCTCCTTGCAAACCGCGATGCTCAGAGAGCTGTCAAAGTTGAATACAAGCAAATGTGCAAAAAAGCAAGACAACTTCGTCGTCGCCACAGCTCCAGGAATCTCCCTCTCTCGATGAATAACTGGCCCCTGATGACAAATGTCCTGAACATAGACAAAACAGTTCTGGATAAAATGGTTATTTTAGGTAGGTTATTGATTTTATTAGTTAATCGTTTAAAACGATGTTCTAAATGCACAAGGTTTTCGGAATGACTCAAATATTAAATTTGCATTTCATGTTATGTTTTAGTTCATTGCTGTTTTAATTAGAATTGGTTATGAGTATGCAGCATCTACGTTGATATAAAAAAGTCTCTTGAAGATTAATCTTGGCAATTCACGAACAAAAATGTCTTGCGCAGGTCTTGCTGCCAAAGCAACCACAAATATTTTTATTGCTGTAAAGATAATAATAAATTTAAGCGTTGGCGACATTTAGTTAGTTAGTTAGTTAGTTAGTTAGTTAGTTAGTTAGTTAGTTAGTTAGTTAGTTAGTTAGTTAGTTAGTTAGTTAGTTAGTTAGTTAGTTAGTTAGTTAGTTAGTTAGTTAGTTAGTTAGTTAGTTAGTTAGTTAGTTAGTTAGTTAGTTAGTTAGTTAGTTAGTTAGTTAGTTAGTTAGTTAGTTAGTTAGTTAGTTAGTTAGTTAGTTAGTTAGTTAGTTAGTTAGTTAGTTAGTTAGTTAGTTAGTTAGTTAGTTAGTTAGTTAGTTAGTTAGTTAGTTAGTTAGTTAGTTAGTTAGTTAGTTAGTTAGTTATTCCAAAGCTATCAAAGAAGTGTCGATAGAAAAATAAGTGGTTTGGTGAGCATTCGAAGAATATCTTGTCTGTTGCTATGAATGGAACGTAGCCTATGCTGTAGGCCTAGTGCTCATAAAAAGCCTGACCTGTGCCGTGAAAGAAAGGACAGCATCTGACAACAGCGATTGTATTTTTGTCGTGTAAAGTGAAGCAATCTACATTTACATTATTATTATTACATTTACATTTACTACATTTACAATCTACATTATCTACATTCCGCCCCGATAGCTCAATTGGTTAGCGCGTCACTTCTTGAACGAAGAAGCTTCAAGATCAAGCGCGCTGGTTCGACTCTCAGGGTGTGCGCTTGAGCAACGTACGTTAAGGACTGTTCTCCATTCAGCGGCATCTAATAGATGGAATAGTTCCCCGGCAACAAGACTTCAACAATCGGAAACTTCTCTCTGTCAATCTCGGTGACTGGGCCTGCGTCAGTGATTCAAAGCCTCTACAAGTATGCGAAACTGTCAGGATTAAGCTCTGCAAGAAGCTTTCCCAGTCCAAGAATAAAGATTCAGTCAATCAATCAATTTAAAGATAGCTTTTAATATAATATAACGCACCAGTTAAGACTAAATGTATTTTTCTTTTAATTGAAATTTTACTTCCTGAAAATTAAATAAAATGAAAAAAACACAATGTTCTTTAAAAAAATGAAAACGTTCAAAAATTTTGTGTTTACTTTGTGTTAACAGTTACCCCCTAATGAGTTATCAAATGATAGGCAATTTGTTCAAGAATGTAACTCAATCTCATTCGTTATAAATTCCTTGGTAGGCTACTTTCTGCGATATGGAGCTTCATTGTGTTTCGTTTTCTTTTCGGGCTATCGATAAAACCGATCGTATTCGTTTTGAAACGAAATTTTACGTTGAAGCAGCCTTAGTAACATGGTTTGTGGCAATAATATAACCAGGGCCGATGAAAGGATAACTTGGGCTCTGTACCAATCCTCTGGGCCCCAAAACTAAGACACTTTTAAGAGAAACATACTATATCCAGAGAATACGACGTGGTTTTCTCAAGTCCTGGGCCCCCTAGAAAGGTAATGGGTCTCTAAAGTAAACCCAGGCCGGGTCCAAACGTACTCCCCTGGACCCCTCTGTCAACACTACGGCATATAACAAACATCTTTCCACAGATGGATGCCTGAAAGAAACCATGAGATTAAGTGGATCCAGCATGAGTCTCCGTAAGACTGCAAAAGACACAAAAATCAAGACAGAAAGTGGCAAGACCTTTGTGATGCGTAAAGGAGATTATACAACATTCTTTGCCCCTGTAACGCACATGGACGAAAGCATATTTCACAATCCCAAGGTAATTTTTGAAATCATGGTTCAACTTAATTTTAAAAACTCTATCCGCTTTGTTCAACATACAGCCGGACACGAAAAGCAAAAACTTCTTGAACTTCCATTCATTTTTGTCATTTTAAGTTTATCACATTTGGTTACCCAGCTGTTACAATAGAAAACGCCTAAAACCGCAAATGACCTTAGATAAAAATTAAAATATGTAGTTTTATTTTTGTGAAATTGAATTAATGATTGCTTAACATTTCTAGTAGGTGAACAAAATAATTTTTATAATTTAAAAAATCTGCGAACCCTTAGTTGTCCGACTGATAACCTGGACGTGCTTACGTCATTAGATTTAAGCGGATTTTCGGTAATCGTCATAATGATTACCGAAAAAATTACGAGTAAATTGAGGCATTATTTTATGTTCTGGCAGGATTACATCCACGATAGATTCTTGTGCGAGGCCGATGCGTCTATGACGAGCAGTTGCGCAAGTGCTAATGACAATGATAACAGCACTACTATGACATCTGGAACAGGCAAACTTTTTGGACAAATGAAGCATCGAACAAAATTTTTCAAAGATGGCAAACGCATTGCCGCCTCAAGGGCATTGATGACATTCGGCTTTGGGTCTACACGTTGCCCGGGCAGGCACATCGCCATGATTGAAATAAAGCTCGTGGTACTGGCATTGTTGCAATATTTCAATGTCACGATAACAGATCAAGACAGTGAAGCGCCAGACTTTGATCTTTCACATCTTGGGTTTGGCGTGATGCCTCCTAGTACTGACGTGGACATCACTATAAAACAGAGTCAGTGCTCAACAGCCTAAACTTCAGTTGAAGGCATAAATTATTTTTCTACAAATTGGACAGTTTAATTGAAGATTTAAGTTTAAAAACCACAAGTCACATGTTGTGAAAATTGGGTTATCACCGAAAATATGTTGTATAATAGTTAACACTTGTCCCCGCGTAAAATATGATTAAAAAAAACGACTTAATTTCTTTGTAACACGCGCTGGTGCTTGTACAGAGATAAAAAATTTAACTTCGAAAAAATTTTAACTTGCTTTTCTCAAAAGTTGTATTTTAGACTTAAAAAGTTTTTTTACTCAGGTCTTCTATTGCTTTTTATCGAAATATTTAAAGTTATAATATAAAACGTTTTGTACTGTATAGCTATATTTTTATGTTGGCCATCGGGCCCAGTTTTGCACGTATTCATAGCTTGATCTTAAAAAGTTAACTAACTTGCCCAAATTGGCTAAGTTATAACTTCGACTCTGTTGATTTTCAACTAAGCATAATAAGTAATTAACTAAAAAATTATAAGCTTACGACCATTCACACAACGGTAGAGCAGTTTTATTGATCTCAGAAGGAACTTGTTTTTACAAAACTTTCAAACAGGCAAACAAAATAACTAAACTTTTTCTAAAATAACATAATGGCAAAGCAATAACAATACCACGAGAACAACTCAAAATATTTGCCTGCAAATAAACCTAAGTAGGCCTGGGCTATTTTTAATGTCACGGCAGCACAAATTTTGGCACAATGCGTTTTAGAGCCTATACGACCATCTGAGTTAAAAGTCTAGGTAGTAGATTTGGTCTTGTTTACGGTAATCTAATGTCGGAAGTATACAATTCATGCCCTTGCAATAAAGAAAGCCATATTTTGTTGCTTGTTATTAGTTATTTCTTAAATAAACTATTGCAATGAATAGAATGTGCTCCGCAACCAGTGTGCCGCGGCATCACAAATGTTAGACAATCAGAAAAACGTCTGAAAAGCAACCAAAAAGCACTTCTACACTTAGCTATGTTTATTTACATTTTTGAATCAATTTCAATGTGGTGTTAAATTCTTCAAAACACAAAAAATAGTTCGAAAATCTTCAAACACGAAATGTACACTTATGTTTTACAGAAACCAAATAAAACTGATTTGAACACTTCGAACAAACGACACTAATTTCCGACAGTCATGTCTATTGTCTAGCCTTCATTTTTTGGTTTAATGGGATTAATATTTTGAAGATAATTACTGAACCAAACTACAATTTTATGTCCAGTTGTGTGGGTAGACTTATGCCTACGGTTTTGTAGAATATACCGGTAATGTCTTTATAGATATTAACGTAACGTTGTACTGTTTTTGTTGTAGAATAAATTTTATTGCACTTTTTTCTCTAGCCTAAATGATTGTGAAAAGAATAGTTATTATCAGACTGTGAAAGCATGTTTTGACGCTTAATCCTAGTAGTTTCGCATGCTTGAAGAAGCTTTGAATCACTAAAGTAAACCTGGTTTCAGTGAAGATTTCGCTTGCTGTCGTCATAATACAAAATTATTTCAATCACTAGGAGCCCCCAAACAACTGTGTATTTTTTATGCCCAAATAGTTTGGTTTTGAATTTTTATTCTCGGACTGAAGAAGCCTCTGATAGATTATTTCTTCAGCTTTGCATAGACCACTTGTAGAGGCTTTGAACCACAGACGCAGGGCCGGTCACCGAGATTGACAGAGTGAAGTTTCCGATTGTTGTCGTCTGTGAATTATCCATTCACTAAGTGCCGATTCAAGTAGGCTATAGGCCTACACACTCCGCGAGTTGATTAATCGTCTCTTGAAACAGTCTATCTTCCAGGGGCTCTGGACACTTCCTGAGAGTGGGGGGGTAATTTAAGAGGGATGGGAACGATGTTTTGACATGGACTGGGGGCTTATTGAATTATCGCATCACATATAGCCTACTTCTGGGAGGTCTCCCTCAGACCCCCATTCGTAATAGGCTACTGAAAGCTTCAATTTCTTATAGCCTACAGCGTCTTAGGCGGCATGTTTTGCGCCGAAGGCGCAAAACTTTTACCTTTCAGCACAATTTAAAATCAAAAAATTATTTCAACGAATCTAAAATCGAGAGCAAAAGCTCTTCAACATTTGCCACATTTTTGAGGTTTTGACTGGAAGAGGAGACGTACGCAAAAATTCCTCTCTGTATTCTTTCTTGGCTCAAGTCCTCCAAATTTTGCACTTCAGACGCTAAAAGGTTAGATTTAAAAACGCAAAAGCGTCAAGATCAAAGCTTTCTATAACTTAATTTATACAATTACATGAATACAACACGATAACCTGTGCCATAACATCCACAGACCCAGTGCCGGTCTTAGGGTATTTCGGGCCCTGTGCAGAATATACTTTGCGGGCCCCAATGACAATGATCCAATTCAGTAGCGAAGCCAGATATTTTGAAAGGGCATGGGGGTGGTCTTACGAAGCCTGACGGCGTCATCGCCGAGGGCGACACCCTGTGGCGGGGGGTCCTCCCCCAGAAAATTTTGAAAAATTACTTTGAATTTGGGGCATTCTGAGAGCATGTTCAACAAAAATTTGGGTATGAATATTACTGTAAAATGGTGCTGTTCGGTGGCGTAGCAAAAGGATAAAATCATGCTTTCCTCAGCATTTTGCGAAAATATAAAGCTATGTCTCTATGTTGATTTGGATGCAACCTATTTCGTCCCCTAAAAAATTCTTACCCCGATTCCGTACCCTGAAATCGGAGTAACAAAATCAAATTTCGACCTAATTCGTCCCCTGAAAAGATCGAGAGAAATTTTGAAATGTTTGCGGCAACTCCGATCAGCGACTTCGACTCTGTTGTTTTTTTTTCTTGATCTTTTTAGGGTACGAAATGTTCAGGGGACAAAATAGGTTGCACCCGTTGTGTCTCTATGTTTTCTTGTTGCTAATTCCTTTGTTGAATTTTTCCATTGGAAATAACAAAATTACTGCATTTTCTGAGTAAATTGCGGGCCCCCTAATTTGCGGGCCCTGTGCGATCGCACGGTTTGCACACCCCAAAGACCGGCACTGCACAGACCAGGGGCGCCGGAACGATTTTTGACTGGGGGGCAAGATTACGAAAAAAGGGCACTTTTGTTTACTAAAAGGCCAATTTTTTTTTCAAGTTTAAGACATCGCGATAATGCTAATCTATTAGCTTACTATGTATTGTGTAATTTTAGCCTACATGTATCCGGTATACAAAGAAGGGCATCATGCTATGTTATCATGATGTAACCGACTGTCAAGCCTTAAAGCAACCTGCGGCCATGGCCGCTAAGTAGTGCTTGAATGACCGCCGGTGCTACCTCCTCAATCGGCCAAGTTTGGCCGCCGGTCTCTTCTAGCCAATTATTTATATTTGCAATAGAATGATCGTGGATTAACTGTGGAAAATATGTAGTATCAAAGAGTGACGCAAAATTAGGTCAGCGCGTCATAATCGCCACTGTTGCATTGTGCGGGAATATTTGTTATTGATGGAATATATCCATCTGCGATCATCAGTCTTATTTGTAATTCCCGACGTTTATCTTAACAAAGTCTTAATACGAAGTGCTAATTTACATCGGCTGGCAATATTGTCGTTTTTATGTCAACACATTTCGAACGTTGTTTTTTGTTGCTAAAAAGAATTCTAGGGGAGTGACGAACTTCTTTAAAATCAGCCACATTGGAGACACTCGTGCGAGTGTCGTTAGATAGTCCCGCCGTACTGGATTACAATCCCGATTAAGCAGTTATTGCGTGGTGCAACGATTCTATTGTATAGGACGTCGCCCAGGCCCAGACTTTAACATCGCTACGTGATCATTTTAGCATTGTTGCAAGTTTAATTCTATTTACATGTGCTATCGTTATTTTGGTCTCCAAGCACGCAGATTTGGCTGCCGAGAAGGAGCTCCCGGTAGGCCACGATGGCTGCCCGAAAAAAACGAGTTTTAAGGCCTGTACTGTGTTGCAAAATTTTGTGCTGTAAATATTATTTTGAGGCAAAAATGAAAGATTATAATTAGGCTAAAAGCAAATAGCAGAAATTGTTATGTTGCAAAATGTGCAGTAGCTTACATGATTTTAAAAGGGCACCATTGCCCCCCTGCCCCTCCATCTACAGAAAAATTGAGGGCAGGGGGGGCATCCGCCCCCCTGCGCCCCCGCTTCCGGCACAGACCACAGTAAAAGGAAAATTTTCAGCATCTGGAGTCTAGGCCTACATTCAGTTCTGAAAAAAATAAAATAAAAGCTAAAATGCATTAACTTTTACAACAACTGAAAATAGAAAAAGATTGAAACAGCGCAACTGTAGTTGGTTTCGTTCTTGAGTGGTAAAAGCGAAATTATACAGTTTGTAGCAGTGAAAAACTATGACGTCACACATAGAGCATTGTGATGCGTATATTTTTGACAGGATACGTAGTTTGGAGTCGAACTTTCCAAGCAAAGACCTCAAAAGTCGTGCAACAAAATAAAAACATGAAAATAAAACACAAAAGTAAAAAAATATTAAATATGGAATTTTTATCTGTAGGCTACATTAGGGGGGGGGGGGTAATTTTGCATTAGTTACCCCCCACTCCAATTGGTGGGGGGTAATCACCCGCGCGCCCCCCCCCCCCCCCTCTAACGGAGCCCATGCTATCCTCATTCACAAAGTCAGACAATTACTGAGCAAGGGACGTTTAACAAAGTTTTTTTTTTTTATCTTTTTTTCAATGAAACGTTCACTTGTTTGGGGTGTCATCAATCCGAGAGCATTGTTTGATATTTACGTAGCCGCTATGAGAGAAGCAGTATGTATTGTAAGCTACTTTGCAAAGCTTCATATTCTGCAAGGCGGTATGCTAATCAATTCTTAGCACAAGAAGTGCAGCTTACCGATTGTGAAATGTCAAGATTTATATGCAGTCATTCAATGAGACGTTTCAATATAAAATAGTAAGTGCTGTTGTCTTTATCCCCTCAGGACAAGCCAAAAATCTCGATGTTGCACACTTGTGCAAAATATTTCAGATAATTTTATTGCGATAAAAACGTTTGTCTGATGGCATTGCCCAACGGATAAAAAAATATGAAAAGCTGCAGTGATAGTCCACTAAATGTTTGTGCACAAACAAGGTTTTGAGTCTTTATCCTTGCACTGATAAAGCCTCCGACAGGTTATTCCAAACAGTTTCGCATAGCCTACTTGTAAAGGCTCTGAACCACTGACGCAGAGCCAGATACTGAGATTGATAGAGTGAAGTTACCGAGAAATTATTCCATACACCAGGCGTCGCTGAACGGAGAGCAGTACTGAAATGCGTTGCTCAAGCGCACACCCCGAGAGCCGAACCAGCGCCACTGGATTTAAATCGAGCGCTTAACCACTGAGCTGACGAGGCGGATTTCAAACCTGTACAAAACTTCAGCACGAATGGTCAGTGAACGTCTTTCAGACTCTAACTTGACTAATCTAGTAAACACTGGTGGGGGCAACAACGTTGAAAGGGGGTAGCTACTTTTGGACCAGGGATAATTTTCGGGGTCCGTAACCTTTCCAAGGGGATCAAAAACCTTAAAAAAACATTTAGATAAAAGTATCTTGATTTGAGGTCCGAGACTCTCATTAATACTGGGCCCAAATACTCTCTCAACGGTCCTGGGCAGGGGCTATGACCATACAGCTACGTCAAGATCTATGACGTCATTATACCTACGCGTGCACAGATATAGGCACTAGAGAGCGTGAAAATGTTGCCAACACAAGCTTTTATTTGTGGTTGGCACGATTTAAAATTCCCAATTGAAAACAATGTTTACAATTTGCATAAAATGTAAGTGACAGTAGGGTGGGTGGTAACGGGATACGCATGGTTGCATTTCCTGCAGAGCAGACATAAAATCGTAATCTGTCTCTTTGAAACTGAGCCCTACAAAAGTTACAGCGCAGTGCGACACAAGGTATCAAGCGTCATTGTCTTCAGGTGACACGAAATACGACACGATCTATTGGCACGATGGTTTAGATTGAGTTGCAACAATAACATTCGGGCACAACGCCCTGGCATTTCACACCCCATCTTGTGTGTTAAAAGATAAATTGAGGATAAACAGATAAAAAACAAACGTGAAACGTTTCGGGAAACCGTAACTTTGATCGCAAGTCATGCCATGGATAACTGGCACAACAAAATGTGCAAAACAACACGGTTGAAAAATTAAACGTTTATATTACTTAATATTTTAAAGCCCATTTAGCAGATTTTCTGTCGAGAGATGTGTACAAGAAATTTCAAGTCACTGATTACTTTGTGTAACCTTAACTTCATTGGTTAGGTCAAAAATAAATAAAACACAAAACAAAACTAGGCTACTGTAAAAATGCGTAAAATTAAATTGCTATCGACATTTTTCATTGAGAAGATCTATTATAACTTTTTTTGCAACGGCTGTATGAACTTTATTGTCCGTGTTCTTTAGAATATGACTTATAACTTTTGCGATAATCTTGTTATTTCCTTTTTTGCTGGGTTGACCCGACTGGTACTTAGCGAAAAGATTTTTCTTCTCCAGTTCTGCGATCGCTTCCGCACAGAAATCGGTGACGCGTATTACGTCAGAAATCATCATCCAATCATTGTCTTTCACAACCTGACGAAAACAATGCACAAGTTTTTTGAAGAAAAATGCTTATAACTTAAAAGTTTATATCAGACGCAGCTCAAACGACTTTTTAGTTTCCAGAACAAAGTGAAAGTTTTTCAAAAAAAACATCCTGTCACTTTCCCAATGGATGAGCCAGAATGAGATCAAATAATGTTTTTCTGAAGAGGCAAGTCCAGAACACAAATTGGAAAAATATTAAAAAAAATTACAAGGACTAAGCTTATTGAAGGAGTTCCAAATGCCCAAGCCAGATTTGCAGGAGCTAAATTCCTGTTTAATATCCTTGTAAATCCATGCAATGTTGATCCGCTCAGTAATATGGCCGTCCAGTTCGCCAACTATTTGTTACAAACAAGCCTGCTGTAGATTTGCAAGAAGACATTGCTCTAAACGTTTTCACTAAAAGCCACTCTACCATTGAGATCTGACAGAAGCTTGCATCGTAGACCAATTTTACTGACGCTCTACATTTTGCGGCTCACGGGTATGTGCAACTTTTGGCCAGTGACTCTTAAATTGAATAAGTTTGCCCACATTTGAACTATACTAACAACAACATTAGCTCTACGGATCTTATAGAAGACGTCTGCGTACGTTGAGTTAATGTAAAAAAAGACTAATTTTCAGGCTCGGGCCAGGCGCGGATCTAGGAGTTTTTTTTGGGGGGGGCCAGAAAATTTGAAAATGAACTAAAAAGTAAGAAAAAGAAAAAACAGATATGAACAACCAGTGGCGTAGCCAGGAATTTGGGGGGTTTGACGGCCGGCGGGCGAAGCCCGACGGCGTGTTCGCCAAAGGCGACACCCAGCGGCGGGGGTCTGGGGTGCCTCCCCCAGAAAATTTTGAAAAATTACTTTGAATTTGGTGCATTCTGAGAGCATTTTCAACAAAAATATGGGTATAAATATTCCTGTGAAATAGTGCTGTCCGGTGGCATAGCAAAAGGATAAGATCATGTTTTCTTCGGCATTTTTTCGGTAATAAAGCTAAGTTTCTATGTTTTCTTGTTGCTAATTCCTGGCTGAGATGTTTGAATGTGGTTTGGTATTGGCAAAACTCGCTCTTTTAATGCAGTTTCGCTTAAAATTAGGCAAGCTTTGTTTTAGAGACATCGAGACTGAAAGCATCATTCTCAATATCGTGACGTCACACGCGTGCCAAAGGGGGGTTGTAAGTCCGCTGTGGGACTAATATCAGCTGTTTAGAAGCATATCAAACCATGCAACAATTTCTCACAAAATTTCGGGGGGGCCCGGGCCCCTTGGGCCCCCCCCCATAAATCCGCGCCTGGCTCGGGCAGTGGTACTGGTTCCCGATTGAGAACGCTAATTTCATTGAATACAGTTCACAAGCTATCGGGACCGGGACTTGCAAATATACAATCGACCGTTGCCAACTCCACCTGGACAGGGGGTTTCCCCAGCGTCACCGCCTCCATAAATGCCTCCTTGGCGGTGGATTCGTTTATTTCAAGGTTTTCTTGCATCAAAAGAAGATCGCAAAATTGCTCCGCAGTGACTGAGCTGAAAAATAGAGAAACATCCTTCATTAGTAAAGGGTTCAGATAATAATCCACTGAGCGGCTTTATGTTTTAAACTTGCTGCTACCATTGTTTAGTTTAGAAACCAATTGATTTGATAAATTTTCTTAAACTCCAAACTGCACGAATGAAACATATGATGAATTAAAAAGTAGTTAAAACATATCAACAAGATGAAACCTAAATGACGCAATCGAACGTCAAAAAGATGTCTCTCATCCAAAGCGTTAACAAAAGTGTTGGTTCATCATAAAATTACTATTCAACCAACAAATACTCGCTACGCTCGTGAGCTTGGCTTGACAAGAGCAACCAAATTGTAATAAAACAATTATGGAGATATGGGAATTTAGAAAGTCAACAAGGACCCGATCTAACCAAAATGGAAGACGCCATACTCGAGTTTCACCCTTGTTTGGAATTATTAATAACGTAATGAAATAGATGATTAGCCTTGTTGACCAGGGAAAGCAGCTCACAAGCTCACCATTCATCGATGGAAGACAAATGGTTGCTGTCCACATGGGCGACCAACTGAGTACGGAACCAATTGAAGACGCGATCCAAGCTCAGGTGTGGAGCCTTCTTCATGACGTCAATGAAGTAGTTTTGCATGGATCGTTCCTAATGGAAGTTAACTTGATCATTTGTAAATAGAATTGCAAGATCGAAAGACAATGGCTCAGCTCTTAGCAAGTGCAGTTGGAAGAGACTTTTGTTTGGCGGTACCTATTGAAAACATCACATTCATTGCAAGCAAAAACGTTAACTGTTACACTCTGGTGATTTAAACCAGAACGGGAAATCAAGCGGTTTAGGGGTCAAGTTTTAAAGGCCATAGTTGGGCCCCAATTAGGAAGTGCTTTATAATACGCTCGTTTGCTTTGGCAATTTGATGGATTCAAATTCGAGTCTCCTGTTAGGTTTACATAAATTTTCGAATTTGGGTCAAAAGAAAAATGGCAACATCGTTGTGATACTATCGAAAAGGTGAAACATGCGTAAACTTTTCGCTATTTGTTTTCAAATTGTACATTCGAATGGCAAAAGCATATGGACAGCATGCAGTTTTCATTTAATGAATTTGTTACAGCTTAGAGAAACTGCCAAGATTGATTCAACATAACTTTTTAAATTCACAGGTTCAACGAAACCGATTCGACACGAAAAATTCTTTGGATACAAAGATAGAAATATTCATCCAATCAATTCAGCGTACCAATAAAAATTCTGCTTGGTCGAAGGTCAAACCGTAATTTTCCAACATCTCTTGACGAATTTCTGCAGGCAAACGAGGCAAGCTTCTTCGTAACTCATCTACATTGATGGCTACACTGCAACAACAAAGAAGTGATCATCAAATTATTTCAAAAACTTCAGGTAAATAGTGGATCATTTGGAGGAAATTTGAAATTACGAAGAGACAAACCCAAAATAGCCGGTCTGAAAGTCTGAAAGTGTCAGAACCCAGTTCCAACGCGACGGTCTGAAAGTGTCAGAAACCAGTTCCAAAAAATTAGTTCAGGAAGTCACTAAAACATTCTTCAGACCAGGCGATCGACATTTTTAGTCTAATTTACCTCTATCCTGTTTTTCGAATTTAGTTTAGTTCCACCAGCCAATTTCGGTCCGTATGATGATACACAAGGTGTGATTACATTGACCACACAGTGGATACGGTACATTATTCAGGATTTACACTCCCTTAAAGATCCAGAAGATATCTTCACTTCCGATCGAAAACCAGTGCTCAGATATAATCAAGTGTATATTGTCGGCTGCATGGCCGAGTACTGAGAGCCCGGTAAAGGCAATCAAAAGGGCGCCGGTTCGATACCGCTCAAGAGCATGCGGCTGTGTCTTTGGCAGGACACTTAAAGGCATGCCTGAAGGTGGACACGAAGATTGGCTTCCTTGCCTTCCCGTCCACTTAATCTAAATCTTCAACCACCAGGTGTAAGCCTGGCGACGACAAACAAAAAGTATATATTTCCAATGAATTAAAAATTTGGAACTGAATATTTTTGACGGGTATTGCTGCCTGGGGTGTTACCTTGAATCGTGAAGATGTTGAACACTTTCATCGTCGTGCACTTTCAAAGGGGGTAGGTTAGGTTCAGGTATGAAACGGTAGTCTTGCAACACTTCCTTGTCTCTCATTGGTGTAGTCCGGCTTTAAACAAACTGTGGTTCAAAATCACAATCAAGCCGTGATAAGACAGCTGGTGTTTCTAATACTGCAAGCAGTGGGCTGATAAACAATAAAACAAATTGAAGGAAGCTGGGTTGTTGAAACGATGTTGCAAGAAAAGTTTGAAAGTTAGTTCTAAAGCTGAAAAATATTTACACAAAAAAAGCTGAAAGTGAAAAGCAGTATTTTTGGGCAGATTTTTCTGTGATATGAATCTTCAAACTTCAAAGCAAGCAGTAAAAAGCCAGATCAGAGAAGTTACATCTAACACCACTAGATCGGGCATTCTGTTTGGTGATTCATAGACGGAATGGCCCGATTCGGTGAGCCCGATTCGGTGAGTCCGTTTCGGTGAGTCTGATTCGATGAGTCCGATCCCTTAACGGGGGATTTTTTCAATTTTTTTTTTTAATTATCGGGTACCGTGGCCTAATTATCATTGCCGTTTTAGGGTTAGGGGTTAGGAGTTAGGGTTAGGGGTTAGAGGTTAGGAACTCACCGAATCAGACTCACCGAATCGGACTCACCGAATCGGACTCACCGAATAGTAGCAGACCCTCAGTGTTCACCCAGCCAGGCATCGTTTGCAGTGTGAGCCGAACTCCATTTGTAAAGACTGATGGGCGACAGTTTAAGTATTCTTGTTCATTGCAACAACTTCTGGAGTGGTATGTTTCTACCTAACAATTAGTTCTTACCCTTCATCCATATCAAAGGCTCTGGTCTCTTGTTCAATTGTTCCGCCATCACCTAGTATCTTTGTTTGCCGGTAGATTTCATATTCTGCATAAACAATTAATGAATCACTTAAACCAAGAAAATGTTTCTCTATCTCATCCACAGAAAAATTGACATAAAAACAACTTTTTCCTTCAGTGCCCTCCAGAATCTTGAAAAAAATTCATCAAAACATAACATAATGTAAAGTTAGAAATAGTTTCGTCAGGGTATAATGTGTGTTGTGCAACAATAGATATGTTATAAAAACAATGCTACATCTCCTTGTGTGCCTCAGGCTGGAATTAAAATGTTTTACATAAGATTTGGCTCAGTCCAAGAGTTCGTGTGATACCCGATGAAGGGAAATAAAAAGATATTAAAGCTTTCATGATCATCAATAATACTAACCTGTTACTTGGTGAATATTTTTAAGCCCGGTGATATTTTTTACTTCGGCTCTAGTTCCCAGTGGCCCATTTGGTTCCTTCAGCGATATATTAACGTCCACACGAAATTGTCCCTCTAGTTAAAAGCACAGTGGTTAGCATTATAACAGGTCATTTATAAATGGGACTCATGTTGCCAACCTCCTCGATCCTCGTGGTGAGTCATGGTGTGGCAACAGCGAGAGACCGCAACTCACAGGGCACCCGGGGCGGTACAAGGATAAGCCCTCGGCCCCGGTGTCCAACGAGAGAAAAAACTCAAACGCAAAAAGAAGAATTCATTAATCAAAGAATATCTATCGTGGCATTGAAGAACCCACTTTTGAATTCCTTTTCCAGTAGGCAGTAGCTTTTCATCACTAAATGTACCGCAGGCGGTTCAAACTTAACATTTTTTACTAATTTGTCAAGTGCTGTAGAAAATTTAACTTCATAAACCTTGTTATTGGAATTGGAAACAAAACTACATCAACCTTACCTTCTAACTTCCCGCTACATGTGCCTATATGCTTCAATATAAAGTATAACTCCTTTACAAAAGCCACAGCATCATCTGCACTATGTAAGTCTGGATCTGTGACAATCTCCATGAGACCAACACCTTGATCAAAAATAAGAAACAGCAAAACAATCAAAACTATGTGTAACTTTATGTAACAGCTAGAACAACAAAATAAAAATCAACCACTACGATAGCTAACTAGGTATGGGAAATTGCTTGACCATACAGTGCAGTATTTCACTAGAAAAAAATGACTGAAGAGTTTCTTTTTTTTTTTAAGTAAAAAAAAAGTTTCTTTGTACAGTAAGAATAAGCATTGCACAAATGTTATAAACACTTCTTGCAAAACATGCTAAACCTACCAGCTCTGTTAAGATCAATAAAAGACTTGTCCCCGATACCATGAAGGCTCTTTCCACTGTCTTGTTCAATTTGGATTTGCTTAATGTTCACCCTCTTTACTTTGCTCCCATCCAGTGTTGGAAAATCTAAATGGCCATTATACGCTATTGGTCGTCTTTGCTGGGTTATTTGGTATCCTTGCTGCAATAGATAAAGCATATAAGCAATGTAATATATCACTGTATAATCGTATATTGAGAAAATACAGCAAAGAAAGAACTATGTATCCTTGTAATGTATTGTATATCTTCTTATCTTCATGGCATGACATCAAGTAATTTACAAAATAGTTGATGGACGGCATTCGGCAATAAAAGTTTGCAATAGAGAAATAAAACATTCAGTGGTTCTGAAGTTTAATGCAATAGCAATAAATACAACCAATAATGTAAAACTAACACAGCTATCTTACAAAGTGTCTTCAAAATACAGCAAAAAATAATTAAAAAAATAAAATTTATTGCAAGAACTTACTGGCATATCAGCATAAAAATAATGCTTTCTGTCAAAGTAAGATAACTTGTTGATGTTGCAATCCAAAGCCAGTGCGGTTAAAATTGCCTTTCTGACACATTCTTTGTTTAAAACCTTCAAATTGAAAAGTACTGTTGAACAATTTTAATTAAACCATCATATTAAATATCTGATATGAATATAAATACAAACAAGTGAAGATAACTGTCAAACGAATATCTACTGCAATTATTTCTGTTGCACTTAGCGAATGCACAGCTTGGATAGTTTGATCAAGCTTTACTGCATACCTTTTAAAGTTTTTAAACCAAAATATATTTAAGTGCAGTGGGTTATATAATCCATTAGCTCAAACTGTATGATGATTTAGGTATGACAGCTGCTAAAGTCAATTGACAAATGCTTAACAAATTAACAAAGATACTTACATATATAAACTATGTTATATTAAACTATATTCTATTTGAATAAGACCTTCTGATGATCCATTAGGTGAAACAATTTGTAAAGGCTTCAGATAGTAATAACTATATTTGATTTAATTCGCTCTGCTTTGACTTTTTGCTTGGCATTGAGCACTTTTTGTAGTATTAATAGTTTTCATTGTTTTAAACTCTGTTAATAATGTATTTAACAAAGCTCTTACAAAAACCAGGCCAGTGTCAGTATAGCTTGAAATTATTATGCAATAATTCATACCGATATAATCAATAAATGTTATAACCCTACAACACATGCGCTCAATGCCAAAACCAAGCAAAGCAAACTAAAGCACAAAAAGTAATTGCTCTTCAAAAACTATATGTAACAGTCTGTTTCAATCTTGGTGAGATCATCAAAAGGTTTAGAGATCTGTTTAAAGATCCTATTATCAGTGTAACAGACTGTTATGGTTTATTGAAATGTAGTAATTGTATTATCTTTAAATTAATCTATGTACTGGTAATGCAAAAGTTTTTCAGCATACACAAATATGCTGACTGTATTTTAGAAAGTGTTGAATATAGCAAGTAAGTATTTTATTAAAAGCATAGCCTACTATACTCACAGGTAAGGTACCAGGTATGGAAGCATCAAAAGAAGACACAAGAGAGTTAGGAGGAGACATAAACTTATTTTGTGCTCCAGAAAATAATTTAGACAACGATTTGATTTGAGCATGAATTTCAAGACCAATCACAGGAAGTAAGGTTGAGTTATCATTCCTAAAAATACAGAAACAATGTAAAACAACCTTATTAGTTGGAGATAAAAAACCAGTGTAGCTAACTCATAGTATACGGTAGTGGATATACATCCAGTTTTGAAAATGACGAAAAAGCAAGATGAATTAATCTTGCTTTAGTTGATATCACAATTATGGGATTGAGCAACTCGCATCAAGGACAGATTTCCTTTAAGCACATTTTTGTTGATAACATTTACAGGAAAAAACACTTCTACATGTTATTGATTATTACAGAGCTTCGATCATGCTAAAAATTGGTTTGCACAAAATAATGTTACAGCAGATTGAACAAAAAATACCTCATAAAAACAAATCATGATAATAATTCTGTTAATCTTTGTACGATCAAAGTTTAACAATTAGGATGGAATTCGACTAATATCTTTCTCATAAAAAAATGCTTGATACAATTTTTAGAAGTCATTAACGTGTCCGGGACAAAAAAGATACTAACTACAAAAATCGACATAGACCTACCAGCACGTTAATGAACGAGAAAAGGTGGCAAAACCTTGGAAGGTTTAAAACATGCCTGAATGAAAAATTATGTAGTAGGCTATATATCAGTAGTTAGCACGGCCACAAAACCCAAAAAACAAATAGGCTAGCAAAAAATAAAACAAAAACAGAGAGAAGCACACAAAGTCATGTAGTAATGAATGACAGCCTAATGAAAAGTGAAAAGTGTTGTGGATTGAATTTGCCAGTTCCAATATTGATGTGGATGAGCATTGAGCAGTCATAATAATAATAATAGGATGGAGAAAGAAAACCGGACATAAAAGAAACCCATCCTCAGGCAAAAGCCCGTTTCGATGTGGCCCAGGAGAGCAGGTGTTGAGCTCTTTCTATGGTCAGACTGCACATCACACAGTAGCCTAAGACGATTGAGGTTTGATATCCAGTTTAAGTTATTGTTTCTTGTCCTGGTGGGTGATGGAATGGATGATGGTAGATGATGATGTCCTGAAGGTGTTGATGAAGCTCTCATCCCCTTTTCCTTGAAAAAGAGTCTGGATATTCACATATGGACTATATGTATATAAGTGTAGAATACGATACCATGAAAATCTAATCACTATACACAACTGAGAAAATATAGTACCGGTATCTTGTCTGAGAAGATTGGTGTACAAATCTTTGCTGAAAATAAAAAAGCTTCTTGCGTACACAAAACATTCTGTTCAATTAGCTTATCAAACGAGCTGTAAAATTCAAGATATAGGCTGTAATTATGAGACTCGATAGCCATAACTTCTGTGGATAAGGCTTATTATATCTATCATACACGAGAATTACATAGGCTACATTATGCACTTAACATACAAACAACAAAGCTAAAGAGTAAAAGATGTGCATTCATAAACCATTCTCTTTATTATTACCGTATTATTTTTTGCATCAGGCACTAAAGAGACAGGCCCATATTCGTAAACACAACACAAGTCACAGAACACACAAGGTTACATATATAAGCAAAACCTATGCGTACATAGTCACGTCATAGTGAGACGCATAGTCAGAAGAAGCATAACACTCTGAGGTAAAAACTGCAACTAACCAGTAACCACTTGTTAGATGAGACCTAACAGCAGTTGACAAAGTTAAATATACGATTTTGGAATAGGGCATGAAACGTAGGAATATGATGGTACGTCTGAATACTACTAAAATGCTAACCTAACACGCCTTGGTAATTTATGCAATGTTCGAAATGCATTATTGTAAGCCACATGCAATTTATTCATACTTGAGGATAAGTATCTGGCCCACAGTTGCCTGGAGTACATAGGAAAACAAAACGTGCAAAATAGTACATTCATTACAGCGGAAGAGCAGTTAGAAAAGCGTGAACGTAGCATGTTCGCCGTACAATATAAAGCTCTAACTTGGCGCTTAATGTCATTGTCATCAGACAAAAACTTGTTTATAACAATGCCTAGATACTTGACAGTGTCAACAAATTTGATGTAAGAGGTTCCCAATTTGACTTATGGGCAGTAGCTACGGTACTGATTTATAAAGACTTAACGCTAGCATTAATTTGTACTGTCATCAAACCTATGGTACAGTTCAGTTTTTTATTTCTGGTCATCACAACAAAACTCATTAGCAGTTAAAATGTACCGGTAATGCATGAAATCAGTTACTTTCTTTGCAGCTGGTATCATATATAAGTCCCCCTCCCCCTTGGTACCTAACTCATGACAAAGAGGAATTGACCAAACATGTGGATTGAAGTGTGTGAACAATAAAGCAAAGGTAAAGTAGTCTCACCCTATATGTTTGGTCGAGTCCCGAGTCCTGTCTTTGTCATGAGTTACCAAGGGGGGGGGGGGGGACTTGTATACCAGCTCCCTTTCTTCAAATGAGGCCAGTAAATAACTACCTCACCAGTATGGGCACACTGAAACAAAATTAGACTGAATGAAGCGGATGATGGACACACCCAAGAGAATTTGGCAACTTGCAAGCCTTACAATGCGTAAAGCTCTAGCAGTTTTCTCAAAACTACCAAATATCCCCAAGTTGGGGAAAATTTACTTGTCTGGCTTTGGCAACACCAGCTCAGGTTGTATTTCTTTGAGCGGAATTTCCGCAGGAATTATGCGAAACCATGGATGGCGAAACTAAATCCGCAAAATCAAAAAGTAACATTTTTCGCAACAACAGTAGTTTTCGCTAATTAAACCTACCTCGGGACTGAACGATTTTGGACTATTAAGATGAAGGCCTATTAAGCGGGAAAGAATTTCTGCAACTCTAATGCATGAGATTAATTCCGAACGAAATAGGCTATAACAAGCGGACACTAGGCTACTGCACTGTAACCTAAAAAATGCTACATGGGAAAAGTGAACATAGTGATAAAGTGATACAGTATAAGAATTCTTGCAGCAAGAAGTAACAAAATTATCGAATAGAACATTGATGTTTTTATTGTTGCCGGAAAGCAGAATTTTGAGTTCAGCTACCAGCTAGCCTAATGCGCAAGCACTAACATGCAAACTTTATGCTTTGGTTGGGAATTGACAGGCATGATAGAAAGATAAACTCCTTAAAAGATAAGTTCTTGATCAGGGGTGCTCGCATCACTGAAGGGTGCGAGATGTGTTAGTAGTAGGGTTATCATCTTTTCAGAGGACCTGTTCTCCGATAACGTTTAAAAGTGCACAAACATCCTTCTTTTTGCATCTAGTGCTTGCTTTTTTACTCGGTTGAACACAAACCGTAGCGTTTACAGGTAGGCCCAAGGGGTACTTTTGGACCTGGGATGATTTTTAGGGTCCGTAACAAAGAAATCATCACGCATTCTTTGAATATAGTGCGTTTTTTAACAAAGTGTCTTAATTTGAGGCCCAAGCCCAAATTATCCTCTCAACAGCCCTGAACACAGATACGTTGGTTAGATTTGAGTTTGCACTTTGATGATGATGTTTAAGTGTCCTGACTGAAGTTTGACCATAATAGATTGATGATGGTGAAATAAACCATGTCTCGTCTTAGTAGGCTAAATGAAGCTAACTTATTCCCAAGCTTACAACACCACCAAATGGCTGCCTATGCTAGTCATTATATTTCAATTAGTCCAGCCTCCTGAAAACGTCAGCTGTGTCTGATTGACGAAATGCGGGTTGTAACCCTAAACACCTTGTAATCGTTTTGCTCTTTTTACCCACAAAGTCGTTGTTGGGTTACTTGTTCTACTCATTAATGAATGAAAGAAACAAGTAGGCAAATGCCAGTTTCACGACATTGCAGCACTAACAACATATTTTCTGTTTCTCGGCAGTCGAGTGTAGCAGGAACTCAGCGATAGACACGTGTTACATATAGATAGACACATATTTTCTTGTGCTTATTGCAACTGTTGTGATCACAAATTCAGTAGGCTACAGCTCAAAGTTAAATCGTCATTTAACGTATCGGCTGCATAGCTGAGGGGTCAGAGCCCTGGTAGCCTACGACAATCAAAAGGGCGCCAGTTGGACACCGTTCAACAACACGCGGTAGTGTCTTTGACATGACACTTAAATGCATGCCTAAAGGAGTAAAGGTTTACACGAAGATCGGTTCTTTGCCTTCTCAACTACTTAAGCTAAATACTCAACTACTGGGCGTAAGCCTGGATAGGACAAAAGAATAACAACATGTTGTTTCACCAATAAAATATATTTGTACCCTTAACACAATATCACGCAAGGCTGCTTAAGTCTATAACAACGCAAGATCGGTAACCTGATCGATCATGTAAAAACATAATAAAAGTTAGAACATCCGCGTTGTCAATGTATGATGTGGTGATACAGCCCATTTAAGAACGAAGGGGAAACCGTCAAGCCCAGAATGCTTCGCAAAGAGTTTCAACACAAAATAGCGGTAGAAAAAAGCTGCACTAATACAATCAAAACACAATTGGATACGTGAATTCAAAAAGGGCCCAAGGCTAATTCCGACAAAGGTTTTGTTGAAATAAATGCGTTTTAATTATTTTGGTCATTTACATTTTTATTGTGGTGGAATTTCGATGATGATATGCTTAGATATGCCGGTGAGAGGTATTATGCCTGTTAGGTCACTAGATAAACACTCTGTGGAAAAACTATAAAAAAGTTGACGCCCAATTGCTGAAGTTGGGTCTCAAAATCAATGGAAATATTGAAGCGTGGGTGGGGTCGGGGGTATTTTTCATGGTTAGGGTTGAAACAATTGGCCGTTTTTCAGGTGTCTTTTAGAAAACACTAAGTAAAAGGGATCCGGAAAAGAACAAAAAGTGAAATTTGAAAAAAAATGAGTTGGGGCCTTTTTGAATTCGCGTATTTAATTACAATAGCCGTCTTTCAGCACATATGCCAACAGGCCCAATTGTTAAAAAAACGAACCACAAAATATAAGTGGAAATACTGTCAGCTACTCAGTCAAATAACCAGTGCCTATCAGCTAGTTGGAAGGTTGGCAACACGCATCAAAAGCACAAAGCTGTATTTCGGCAGAATAAGTGACATACTTGAAAGTGGACAGAAAGATTAGCTTCTTTGACCTCTTATTAGAAATCTTAAATAGTGACCACAAGCCTAAATACGACAAAAATTCTACTAATATAGATTCTAAGAAAGCAAAGAAACAAGTTAACAAGAAAGTACAAGTATATTTCGAGGATGTAGATCTATGCAACTATCAAAAACGGTGTAGATCTGTAAAACTTTAACATTTGTAGGTAAAAGGCAACAAAAACTCAGGTGCCGCCATTTAAACTGCATTTGACGTGATCGTGTTGATTTGAACGATATCATTATGCTGTAAAGTAGACCCACTTCGCAGCAAACAGATCAGTCCTTTCCAAGACAGCAAAATCAGTCATTTTTATGGATTCAACGTCTGCAGACGTTGGACTGGTTTCCTTGCTAGGTAAGCTACCTGACAGTCAGTTTTAAAACTACTGTATAAATTAATACGCTAGCTCTTAGAAAAGGTCGGGAAATTTGGTGAGATAAAGAAATAAACGTTTCATGTACGTAAAATATTATTACCGAGTTAATAACTTAGTTGCGCTAAAACTAATGCTTTTAAACAGCATTTTTCATCTGCCTGTTTTTTCTAAACTTCTTGTTTAGAAAAAATCTCTATTGCACAGAATTGAAGCATTGCTGAAAAAAAACACAACAATTGCTATGCAGTCGTAAACTACAATTCAAACCAGAGTTCCTCAACTCTTAGTTTAAGGACTCAAACGGTTCAACGAGTTTGCAAGTAGGTTACTTAACACAAATAGCTTTACTTACATCTGGCAAAAAGTTGAACTTTTACAACATGATCAAAATACTTTTAAAACAAAATATTTCGTCAACCCACAAGAGTGAAAAACCACAAGCTTGAATTCACACAAAAAGTCAATATCACAAGTTAATAAGCAAATCCTAAAAGTATCCTCAAAAGTTTTTAGCGTCAGCAAGCTGGTAGATGTATTTAGGAATTCAGAGCTTTCGCCAACATAGTCAAACACACAGAATGATAATGAAACAGAAGAATTGTAAGATGTCTAGCTGACACAGCAAAATGTAAAAGTACGCAGAGAAAATTCCTTAATTTAATTAGTCAAAAAAGAAGTTAAACACGTTAGTAGATGCAGTTGACCCAGACACACCGCAAAGAGCTATAGTAATAACAAAATTCCAAACATACGCGCAAGCATTAGTCCCAACCAGGGCTGTGGAGTTGGAGAGATTTAGACGTGTATGAGGTCGGGGTCATGTATTTTTCGCCCGACTCCACAACGATGGTCTCAACCTGAGTGATATGGCCTGGCGTCAGTTGTCAAAAACATCCATTAACATGCGATACCGCTTCAAACCAGGCTTTCTCAGCCCGACGATGATTTCTGACAAAGAATCAAAGAGTTGAGACTGTTCACATGTCGCATGATGCCCGCAGGGGGTCATGGCCGCAATGTTACGTCATATACATTGGTAATCGTAACTTCACGCGCTATTGATAATCGTAGCTTGTTGGATCATACGGGGAGGGGGTAAAAAACAGGGTCACGAGATGTCTGAACAGCCAGTAAATATTTTGATATTGTACAAAAGAAACAACAGGAGGCCGCCCATCGGATACTTTGCAACAACCCATCTATACGGTTCCCAGATACGAATCGTTGTAATCTCGATCTCTTATGTTGTGACTACCAATAGATTGGTGAGTGAGATCAATATCCAGAATATTTCAGCTATTTTAACTAAATGTCAATCAGGCACATTTCGTTTTCTTGATTTTTCTGTTTCCAGTCATAGTGAGATGGAACAATTTGTTCTTTGCTTTTGATGAAAGCGCATTATACAGAAAGGTGTAGCGGCGTAGCCTTAAGTATCTCACAACAACGAAATCGATATTACTTGATTTTCCTTCAGGCAAAAGGTGTTGCTGGACAAAGCACAAGATTGCAAAAATTGATATCAAAAACTCATTTGATGTTACGTGTGATAGCCCAATGCAAACTATGAAAAGTCTTGAAACAGCCGCAAATTTGTGGATCTTCGTTTCGCTACGCAGGTCCAGTGAACAATGAAAAGACAGCATTCAACAAAAAGAACACTCCGCCAACAATTGTAACTGAAAAAAATAAAAATTTTGTATGAACTCGTGCCAAGAATATGATCTTTTTGAAACGTATTAAGAGTCTAACTTGAAGGCAAATGAGGTAAGGAAAATTCGTATATCACAGCTCGATTATACATTCCAGGGGTGTCTTATAAGAACGACCGACGCTATAGAATAATGTCTTATATGTCTTATACTTATACGTCAATTGTCAATATGTCTTATAAGAACGATCCGATAGTGCATCGACTGCTGTGGAAGTCAATTTCTATTTGTACATACCGGAAGAGTAAAGACCAGCTCTAATGGAAAACACATGTAATGAAGACATGATGACAAGACGATATGACCAGTACAAAGTTATGAAATTACTTTCAGTCCCTGGTTAAAAAGATAACAAAAACCTCACCTGTTCTAACCGAAATTCTCTGGGCTATCATACGCCCCCCGATGACGGCAAGCCCAGTACAAAGAGCATGACCTATCACGGCTCCAATGAAGACACCAAGTGGGTCCTATCATATGAAATTCAATTATAACAACCATCAATGGTGATACTTTTAACAATCAGTTATTTCATAATTGGGATACAAATGCTAGTGTACATTTTTCATCCATGGGTGACACGAATATGAAAGTAAGCAAAAGCTTAGGTTGTGCTAGAAAATAAGCTGCTGCGTTTTTCACATGCAAATTGTAAATATTAGTATTTGAATTCTTTGCAAAAAAAAAAAACAGAAAAAAACTTTAAAAAATAAATATACACAGCAACAAGCGACCTTTCAAAGGGAAGTAGCTAAATCAAAACATAGTGGTGGCTGGTGAAACCGTTTTTTGTTCAAATACAACATATTTCAATTCAATATAAAATTAGAATGAACAAACCTCGCTTGCCGCCAATACTATAGTTGTTATCTGTGACCGATCACCCCACTCCGCAAGAAAAGTTAGGGTAAAGGATTGTATTAAAATTGGGGAAAAGATTCCCATTACTCTGCGAAGGCTTCTTGTCCTTATAACTCCTGCCTCGACGTCAGGCGCCGCTTGTGATGCCTTCTCCAACTAGAAACAAAAGTTTTAAAATCATGACTGTTTGCAAATTCTAGTGAAGCCTTAAAGGTTACAATTCACATTGTTTCAAAAATATGTCAGATATTTTATGCCATGTGCTGCATGGTTTTATGTTTTTGCAACATCAAAGCGAACTCTGCTAACTTTCTCTTATCTTTACTGAGAATAAATTTACCAACATAAAACTTAAAAAAACATAAGTGAATAAAATCACCCAGGTTTGGAAACTAGTAGCTATAATATAGTGATGAACCTTTCGCAGCCGCAAGGACAGCTTCTTCAGTATCTTAAATTCAAATAGAAATTCACGTACAAATAAAAAATTATACAAGTTTCCAAACCTGGCTGGAATTTTACTTACTTGTTATAAAACTTAATGACAACAACACAATATCATTTTGGACTAGAATGCTACAAGGAACAGCCAGTTTAATGGAAGATTTAAAGATGGAGGTGATTATCCCAAGTACCTCTTCATCTTTCTTTTTTAACTCAGCTTGGACCTCCTCGATTTCTTCTTGCGCCCCTTGAGGATTCATAGAAATCCCTTCGTGCAACATCTTCAACCCAAATACAAGAAACAGGCCTACTGACCCATAATAGGTAAACCAACGTGGTATGATGGTTGTGGCATAGCCCAATGCAACTGGAAAAAATACAAACAATCAGTTCATGATTTCTCATCAGGCTGAAGCGCTTAGTTGCAAAAAACTAAGACATACGATAAAGTATCTCAAACAAATATGCCATTACTTTGTAGCCACATGGCTGGGATAAAAGGGTGCAAGAAACCCTATCTCCTGCCATGTCACAAAGATTATGCAAAGAAATTTGTCACCATTCAAACACAGCGCAAATGAGCGGGATGTGAAGCAGCATGGCTGCAAGTGAAATAGAAAGTTGGAAGAGGCACATATTAGTGAGACAAAAACAATCGCAATTTCTTACAATGCCACACGATTACTTCATAAAACAGCCACCACGTTTTATCGTGGCAGACGGTTTTAATGAATAAAAGTTTGCAGAAAACCCGAATTCCTTTTGCGTTTGTTTGCATTACAGTATTGCGTCACAAATTGATTAGACAATTGCAGCACAGCGGGGTCAGTCAAAGTAGACCAAACTTTCTTGGGAAGAACTTGCTAAGCGTGACCCTGAACATGAGCTCTGTCAAGCCAACGGACCGTGAGGTGTGGAAAGAACGACTTCGCCGTCGACAGACAGGCTACACCCTCAACATGAGGATTACTTCATGGCCTGTATAATCAGAATTGGTTAATGATGAATTGTATGCATGATGGAACGCTGAGTCTTTGTGTGAACAATGAACATCGATCCGCGTAATCAACGACTTCATTACCCAGCAAACGCTGACGTGACAGCATCCTGTTACCCTGAAACCCTTATCACTTACCACCTGCTGATGCTAATCAACGCAGACTCAGCTAAACATATTGCCGCTTTACTTACATTAGCTTATCACCAGCTCACCGTAGGAAACGATGCGTACACTTTTTTAGCAACAAATGTGATAAGATGTGACAACTGCTTCAATTCTAGGTTTTTCTTACCTGATAAAAATGTCATTAGACCCAGTGCACCAATGGCGCCGGCAAACACTGTAGACCGTGCGTGCTTCATCGCAAATATGGCAGCGATGAAAAATGTCTTGTCGCCGATTTCAGACACAATTATAACCATGATTGCCTTAACAAATGCATGAGAGAACTGGACGTGGTATCCACCTTTCCATTTTGCACCTGCACGCCAAAGAAATGTCACTTTGGATATCAAATAAAAATAAGATCAATTTTAAAGTCTAAGAAAAGTGACAACAGTTAGAGCGTAAAAACAGCTTTTGCTGCGGGATATAAAGAAAATCAAGCCGAGAAAAACTGTCAAGAAAAAAATTTTCGAAATGTGTTGCTCAATGCTCATGGTTCTGGTTGTAAAAAAGTGGGCCCATTGAACCTCCGCCTCAATTGCCATCTACGTTTTTTTTACATTGATTCCAAACATCACGAACGGAATGATTTAGCTGTGAAAAGTTTACTGTTTAATATTACTATATGAAACACGTTACGGTACTCGATAAAAGCAACTAATCTGAAAAGAGATTGGTCAACATAAAAGTAGGTTTCCCTAGGACGTAGGTTTCCCTAAGTGCAATGATGTCCAAAGCCTTTGGTTAGGTTAAAGAAAGAATAAAATTTAGCAATACAGTATCTTGATTAGTAGGCTGTCTTTTTCTTGAACAATCGTGTGAATTATATATTTCATTATTGATAGTCACTTTACTATTGTGGTATGGTACCAATCAGTGAAGTTACATATTTTCAAAACGGCAATGTAGAACTAATGATATGAAACTTTTATAATAACACAGATCAATCAATATAAAAATATGTCACAGTACTTCCAAGATGTGATGAATTAAGATTCGTTTCTTTTTGATCTGCAACGTCATTATAGTCAATCTCAAGAGCAGGCTTCTGCAAAAAAACATATTTTGACATTAAGGGACAAAATATTACAAATCACATTGATCATAGGTCAGACGTACAGTGCAACTGCAGCATTAGGAATTACATTGAATCCATGACATTTTAACATGAATCCAGTTGTAATATCTGGCCTGGTGTAGATATTTTGGTCTACTCAATTTGAACTACTGTCACAATTTTATCAGAAACCTTGGCACCACAGCTCATAAAATCTTACTTTACAAATGTGTTGCCATGGCTTGGATGAACTCATCAATTCCAACCTTTTTGGTTTAAAAATAAACGGCTATTTGGAACCTTACAAAAGCTTTTGGGATATTTTTTTGCAAACATACCAACTTGCTGGTCCATTGAATTGCCCAACTGGAATCAGACATTTTTGTGATGTTAAGTTTCACTTTATCAGTCAAAGACAACCTTTTTCGATTAATAGTAGCCTATTGCGATTAACTTTTCTAATAAACAATACAGGTATATACAGCAATACTACAATCACAAAAACAGTCACAGCGATCCATTATTAAAGTTTATCTTGACCAAGTTGTCATTGAACGAATTCAAGACCAGATGCAAATTAAATCTTTATGAAAAATATAAACTGTAATATATTTACTCACCTGTGCGTTTGTAAAATGAAAGATGCCAAAAATAATAAGAAATTGGAAAAATATCAAAATGCCATTATGTGTTCTATGCAATCGCTTCCGAAACACTGAAGTACATCCCATCTCACTTATAGATAAATACCCGTTTTTACTGATAAAAGTTAGGAATTATAAAAAGGCGTTAGTTATTTAACTGTTCAAAAATGATATCAAGATCTACAAAAAATCAGTAATAAGTTAATGTAGCAGTCCTTAAAATGATTCAAGTTATAAAAATTACTAATTAAATTATTTGGTAATATCTGGTTGACAGTAGCTTTTAAACCATTCTAATGGTACAGTAGAATCAACTTAACTCGGCATACAAAGAGAAATGGGAAAAAAAACATCAAGTTAAGCAATATCATAAACTTTCCACTCAGACTAGGCAAGCATATTGTTTATTCATAACCATATGGTGGACTGGTGGTCTTTTACACAAAATAGAATGAAGTTGGGGAGAAAATTAGATGCAATCATAAAAAATAATACACATTGTACAAAACAAGTTGCAGCTCAAACTTCACAGTTCAAAATATGTATAGCCTATATGGCATAAAACAGAAGTATATATATATTTGATTATATCAAATTCAGATATTGGTGATATGCTGTGTGCGTTTGCAGATTGCCTGGCTTGACTTATACTTGTTTTCTTTCGTGTTGATTCATTCTTTATTTTCAGTTAACAACAGTGTAGCAGTGCAATCGACAGCTTCAGTAAAGATTTGTTTAGTTTGTCATTTATCATAATATTCCATTAACATTCTTTACAGCTTGTTTTCAATTGCAGGGTAATCAATAATCATGTTTCAAGTTTATTACAGCCTACTTCACAGAAATGAGTTCGTTACATACAACAAAAACTTCAACAAATTCATGAATGCTGATTACGAAATGTTGCATTGATCACTTGATGTATTGCAATGTTAATAAGTTGTCCAGTATAACAACAACTGAACCAAAGCATGCAGCAATTGAAAATTAGAAACTTAAAAAGTTACAAGTAGACATCACAACATTTCATTCAAATTAACAATAAATAATTACCTTAGTGCGATTAAAAAACCAAGATAGAAAACTTCTATTGATTAAATTGTGAAAGTCTTGTGGTGGGTTAAAAACAGTTTACTAACCCACAGTGTTTATAGCGGAGAGCAAGGTTTGCTCAACTCAATATGTACCGTACTGAACACACATAAATCCAAGCCAAGAAACATTCTGTTCTGAGAAAGGTTTTTTATGTGAGACTACGTTCGTGACTCCTATGTTGAAATGAACCGAATTTATGTATGCACTGCAAACCATTTCACTTTGTACGGTACCACGAATTAGCCTACTTCGCATTTAGTCAACCAAACAAAACAAGCGAAGCATATCAGGATAATGATACTGATGAGCTCAAAAACATGGAAGCACAAGAAACACGTAACCCACTTTGGAATAATACAAAAGCAAAACTACTGAATAAAAAAATACGTTATGGTGAGAGACAACTTCTCCTTTAAAGAGTGTAGGACTGTAGGTCTACCACACAGTGCCACAAAAGAGCAAGCTACTGCAAAACATGCATGCTAATGCTTTGTAATCTCTTGGCTTACAGGTCATGGCTTACTGCTACAGGTCAATGTACTTTACTGCGCAACGATTATTCTATGAAATGAATTTGCCTACAGTGAAGGAATAGAAAATAATAGAAACTACAAGCGTTAAAACACTCAAGTTAACTTAATAGTCGAAGTTGAAAATTCTTAGGTTGTATTCATAATTAAGAGAAGTTTCTCACCAGAATCTGCGCTAAGGCGATTTCTATGGGGCGAATACACATTGCCACCAATACTAAATAATTAATTGTTCGCTCTCCATTGAAGATGGAAGAGCCGATACAAATTTAGTAGCTAAATTGCTCAAAATTGGCAGGCCGTGCTTGTTGGACTTCCACCACTCCAATAGATTGCCCTCCAGGACCCCAGGTGTAGTTTATTCATGGAAAGGTACTGATCTAGTGATCTACCTCACTGCAGATGTCTGCATACGTTTTCAAAAACGAGTTGTTTGTCTCATCTGCCGCTTCAGATTGTGACATAAAAGGTTCTCGCCACTGTCACTTGCAGTCACCGGAATGGCCCGTTTCGGTGAGTCCGATTCGGTGAGTCCGATCCCTTAACGGGGGATTTTTTCAATTTTTTTTTTAAATATTGGGTACCGTAGCCTAATTATCATTGCCGTTTTAGGGTTAGGGGTTTGGGGTTAGGAGTTAGAGGTTAGGAACTTACCAAATCGAACTCACCGAATCGGACTCACCGAATCGGACTCACCGAATAGTAGCAGACCCTGCAGTCACGGGTATCAATAACTCGCTATAGCAGGATTCAAAATTAAAGTTTAATAAATCAGTGCCTTCAGCAGTGTCATCTTCCTCTAATTCCACTTCTGGGATAATATTTGAAGATGTAGAAGTCCCAAAATCTTCTTCACAACCCTTTTCCCATTTGTGACGTTTCTCAAATTCTTGTTGGAATGCTTGTTTGATGCTAACCAACGATGTTTTTGTGCCCTCAGTCGCGTTCTGAAATAGATCGTCTTTGAATCTCAGATCCAAGCATGTTCCCAATACCATATTGGTATCATCTAAATATTTGTTATAGCAATTGTTCAAGGATGTTGTTAAAGCTGTCAGCATACTGCCTAGGACGGAAAACCGTGGGCCATTCAATCAATCAATCATTTTATTTTTCGTCATTAACGCGTTCTCCGGGACGAAAAAGATACTAACTGCAAAAATCGATATAAACCTACCAGCACGTTAACGAACGGGAAAAGGTGGCAAAACCTTGAAAGGTTTAAAACGTGCCTGAATGAAAAATTATGTAGTAGGCTATATATCAGTAGTTAGCACGGCCACAAAACCCAAAAAACAAATAGCAAAAAATAAAACAAAAACAGAGAGAAGCACACATGTAGTAATGAATGACAGCCTAATGAAAAGTGTTGTGGATTGAATTTGCCAGTTCCAATATTGATGTGCATGAGCAGTCATAATAATAATAATAGGATGGAGAAAGAAAACTGGACATAAAAGAAACTCATCCTCAGGTAAAAGCCCGTTTCAATGTGGCCCAGGAGAGCAGGTGTTGAGCTCTTTCTATGGTTAGACTGCACATCACACAGTAGCCTAAGACGATTGAGGTTTGATATCCAGTTTAAGTTCTTGTTTCTTGTCCTGGTGGGTGATGGAATGGACACCTGACATTTGACACCTGTGTTGCATACAGCTGCATGAATTTGATATTAGGAATGATGTTTGATGCCGTACTTATCCTTTCAGAGAGAGCTCCTGTGGTCTTATGAAATATCTTCAACAGGTTATATAGTTTTCCAATGATAGACCATTTGTTGGCATCAAAAACAGGAAGATTGGGAATGTCAAGCGTATAATTGGCAATTGCCATTTTCTGTTCGTACATATGCTCAAACATTAAGTAGCCTACTTAAGTAGGTAAATGTTCCACCTTGTGGGAACATTCTGTATTAATCTATGCTCAGAAAGACCGTAGGAAGACTAGCGGTGCTACTTTTTTTCAGTCGCACTCTGCTACTTTTTAATTTGAAGTGAAAAAAATACTTGTTTTTTTAGCAACACTGCCGTGGTCACTGGTCAAGCAGCTATATAATCGGTTTGGTTGCAAAGTTTTGGTCTTTTGGGTGCTCATATATTTTAGAAAGTTTCAAAACAAATGCTTTATTTGAGTAAAAACTCTTTATATCATATCACATCAGTTTATCTTAATATGATCTGAACAGCCATTGAGCAAACTGCAAACCTAGTGTATGTTTAAAGCCTGCTGAGTGCTGAAGTTGACCGAGATAAGTGATCTTGTGACCTGTGAGGAGTTGAGAGTGAAAGTTTTGGTGATGATTTGCATTTGGTCAAGTTTAGGTGGCCACCAGATGGAGCTAGTAGTATTTTGGGACTTCGTATTAACTTAGTTGGTTAGATCTATGCTTGTGCTTTTCAACGATAGCAAATCTGTTGAAATTGAGCAAGAAATGAATAAATGGGAGACAATTAATTATCGTGATCATGCAGGGCGAATACTGAAAGACGATCGATTCGCCATTGAAATGCATTGGGCAAAAGCTTCGTTGGGGGGCTGTCTTCGAACAACGATTGCTCATATATTAAATAAGATATAAAAATGAAAGTTAGCACTTCAATAAACAGTAACATGTTCTTTTAATTGGATTTGATTTAGATTGTTTATCATTTAAAATGAAGTTTTGGTGATGGTTTGCATTTGGTCAAGTTTAGGTGGCCACCAGATAGAGCTAGTAGTATTTTGGACTTTGGTATTAACTTAGTTGGTTAGATCTATGCTTGTGCTTTCCAACGATAGCAAATTTGTTGAAATTGAACAACAAATCAATACATGGGAGACAATTTTCTTCCGGTGTGTTTTAGTGCATTTCCACCCCACACTTCTTCCTTCATAACAGTCTATTCCAACGTGTGTGACGTCATTTTGTCCGGTTGACCAACAGGGCGTCTTGCGAAAGAGCACCCACTGTTTTTGCATATTTCAAACCTTTTGGTTTTGCCATCTTTCCCTTTTGTTGGTGCCAAATTTGTGTGTTTACTTTGCCGTTCTCTACATGTTCATGCCAGCAATAAAAAATAAATTGAATTGATTGATATTATTCAGCAGCAAGCCTTTTCATTATTCAGCAGCAAGCTGAAAACCCATCTGCAAACAAAAAATCAAACCGATTACCATACGTCCATTGTGTAATAGATACCGGTACCACTTTTGTACATTTAATCTTTCAAGTACCGTATTTTATGGACCATAAGGCGCACTTTAAATTCTTTTTTTTCCTCATAAATTGATCGTGCGCCTTATGGTCCGATGCGCCTTATGTATGGATCAAGTGCGGTAGTGCTTTATTGCCTACACTCAAAACCAGTACCGATATACTATTATATATGGTCCGGTGCGCCTTATAGTCCGGTGCACCTTATGTATGAACAGAAAACTAATCAAAGCAATTTATTGACAGTGCGCCTTTTAGTCCGGTGCACCTTATGGTCCGTAAAAAACGATACTACTGTTTGACATCTAGTATCTGCTTAGCTTATTACAACTGTCACTGTCGTACATCTGCCATCACCACCTAAAACTGTTCAATTTCAATGGGCTGCTATTAGATGCTAATATGTTACCAATGCAATACGCCTTAAATTAGCCGAACTACGTATAATATACTTGTTCACAGAACCTTATAACTCTCTGTTACTTAGTTGTGTAGATTTGTTTGACAAGAGTACAGTACTTCAACAATGAAGCTGTATCACTTTCCAGAAGTTTGGTTGGAAATTCATTTCAAAAAATTCCAAAGAAACTCCATCCGCTCTGATACCGAAGTCACCCGCATGCCATCTAGACCATTTTCATATTATCTTCACTACATTTTTCATGATCATCAGTTTAATATCATGCTCAAATAATAAGTTAATTAATCTAAATTCCTGTACCCATCAGTTATCAATTCCTACCTATTCAACATCACACCACTGTCGTTGCTTCGAACACTCCATTTTACTTAAAACCATGCACTGTACATAGTATTTTGTATATGTGATATGTAAATATGTTTAATATGCCGTAGGTTCATTTTCTTAAATGCTCGTGTTGTTGATTTTTCTTTTTTATATTGGTTGTAAGGTTCAGTCGTCCCCCGCATGGTTTCATTAACTGGCACACCTCTAGTTGCTTTAGGTACCGTATGTGGAGCTAACTGGTTCTTCCAACTAATTCATCTAGGGTACTTAATCCTGGCAGTTTCGCATACTTGTAGAGGCTTTGAATCACTGACGCAGGCCCGGTCACCGAGATTGACAGAGTGAAGTTTCCGATTGCTGAAGTCTTGTTGCCGGGGATGCACTAACTATTCCATCCATTAGATGCCGCTGAATGGAAAGCAGTCCTTAAAGTGCGTTGCTCAAGCGCACACCCCGAGAGTCGAACCAGCGCCGCTTGATCTTGAAACTTCTTCGTTCCAGAAGTGACGCGCTAACCAATTGAGCTATCGGGGCGGACTTGTCCGGACTGTTCCCGTTCACTATTTGTAACTGTATCATTGCTGTTGTTTTCCGACAAAGAAAAATAAATTGAATTGAATTGAATATATTCAGAATCATTTTTTAGGGTATGTGTCAAATTTGTGACGTCATTAGAAATAAGAAATCCGTGCTGCCAGATTTTAAATAAATTTTCTTCTTCATCTGGCTAAAAAACTATTTTATTTTTGTTTCAATATTGACTGTGAGAAATTTATTTGGATCGAGATAGTTTTCTCACAAGATTGCGTACTTGTTTAAGCTTTGAACCATTGAATCAGGCCAAATTTCTGAGATTTGTCGGCAGCAATGGCCGAGTGGTTAGCGCGTTGGGCTCACAGTCGAAAGCCTGCATGTTCGACTCCAGCCACCCGCACTTGCTGTCAGTTCAGTTTGTTTTTTTTCAGTTGTTTGTTTATCTAGGCATGAAACTTTACGATAATTGCCTCTACCCAGTGATCGATTTCGAGTAATGGATAGTACCAAATTTAAGTCATAAGCAGTGCTGTATTCGAGGGTATACGGCGGTATACGCAGTATACTCTCTGCTTTTTCGAGCAACTAATAGTAGGCTATACACTCTGGTTTTCCACAGAGAGTGCGTATGCTATCCTAACTGATTACTAATGTATGATGTTCTGCAAAAATTATAATCCGTGTTATCCGTAAAAATTCAGTCTCGAAGTACAACTTTACCTAAAGCCGAATTTTTAATAAAAAGGACAATACGAATTGTTGAAAATTTCAAGGAAAATCCGGGAGAAAAAACACAGTTGGCTTTAGAAGCGAAGGATAATTTAATGTTCAGAAATATTCATCTGATACAGAATTCTAAAATGGTGCCACTTAACGTGAATCAATTCATTCAGAGCATTGTTAGCAGAATGCAAATGAGACTTTGCACTAATGCCGACACTAACAATGGTCAGCTACTGGTTGATATTGCTAACTTGCAACCTGAAAAAATGATAGAAAGAAGTTTGTGTCATGGAGAAGCAGAGGTGAGAAGAATTTGTAAACGCTTTGATATTGATAAAATACAGTCAATCCAAGGATTAAGAAACTTTAGTGAAAAAGTTGAAAGTGTGCCGAATAATTTGAAGCCTCTCTTGACAGCTATTTCAACTTTACATTGTTCGACAGCAGAATGTGAACGTGGTTTCAGTTTAGTGAACAATATTATCACAAGTTTAAGAGCATCTTTGCTCATTGATAATGTGAGCTGTTTGATGTTTATTAATTGCAATGGCAATTGCAATATATAATAATATATATAATAATAATATAATAATAATAATATAATATATAATATATCTATAATATAATATATAATACATATACTATATCTATAATATATAATATTTGATGCTACTATCCATGTGACACTAAACAGCCATAGCCTACAACAGGGTTACTCATCAAATCTTAACAAAGGTCCAGTTTGACAAGTTGAATATTTTTTGCGGTCCGGTAAATAAGCTATTTCACACGCAACCACGAAAGTTAAACTATCTGTGCCAAACCACTTTTTTAGGTAAAATGTAACTCGAATTGGATTTCTGAGAAAGTGTTGGAGTCTGGGAGTCGAAGCCCCTAGCAACTAGGATAATCACAATAAAAATTGCTTCCTCCCAGTAGAAATCTGTTTAAACAAGCCCAAAAACGTGGCAATAAGGTTATTTATCCAAAAGCTCAAGGTCCACCATCACTACCCAGAAGGTCCGGATTCGGACCGCGGTCCTCCAGTTGAGTAGCCCTGGCCTACAATGTAACATAGGCATAGGCTAACGGAAAATCTACGTGTCCATGAAACACTAGTCAGAATGCGATTAGGCTTTCTTCCAAAAATTCATTGTTTACAATTTCCTAGATTTCTAAGCGAGAGGCAGGATTGAGCTAAAAGCCCACAGTATTTGTACAAATCAAGCGGATTCTTGCGCGCGTGGCGTCATAGAAAGTGCTCGGGCGCTACACGTTGCATACACGACGTGATTTTGCTTGTATTTGCATTGGTCGTCTGCTGTGTGTAATCAATAAGTCGGAGCCATGTTTGTAATCTAAAAGCTAGTTCGTAAACTGCAACGTCCAGTGTCTTAATTCTAAAGTATGAAAATTAGTAGGCCTACCAAAACACCAGAAACGAATGAATCACAGAGAGTAAAAGAGAGAGCAGGAATACAGAGAACGAAAGGATAAAGATTGTTTATTTGCTTTTCAATAGTATGTCCATGGCCACCTAAAGATACGGCCTGATTTGTCACATTTTGCAGAAATTAACAGGTTTTTCTAACTTTGGGCGAACGTTTAAATAATTTTTTCTAAAAATTAGATTTTTACGCTTTCTTTATTCTTTTCCCCAGATGACACAATAGGTTTTAACATCCTCACATGTTGAAAAACAAAGAAAATTTGATTTTGTCGATTTTAGTCAGACTGTTAATTTTCAATAACAGTCTGATTTTGCGTTTTTCAACTTACTTTTTCTCATTTGCTACTGCTTCCCCAAGGCGACAAAAAAGTTTTTAGTCATTAGGAAACCGCAAAAAGTAAAAACATCTCAAAAAATGTCAGTTAAGCACTAGCAGTAGCTGTAATCAAAATCTGCAAAATGTGACAAATCATGCCGCATCTCCAGGTGGCCATGGTATGTCAAATAAATAGTGAAAAAACATATAGGCAAGCCGCAAGAGGGATTAACGAAAATCTAATAAAATCCCTGCAAGAATCTTTGCGCATTTTAAAAATACTTCTGATCGGTTCAAGCTTCTGTGGAGATCTTTTTGAGACCAGTTTGAGACCAATTGTCAACGTCATCAAATCGAAAAACTCTCAAGCCTACTAGTTCTTGGAACCGGGTCTTAACGATCTTTCTTTCATAATGCGCAATTCGAATGACACATCGCTGAAAAAGAATTTTTCCAATAAACACGATACATTAATAAAAGACTAAATAACATAGGCAGGGGCGCGAGAAGTAGGGGTGCTCAAGGGGCTGCAGCCCCCCCTAGAGAAAATTCAGCCCCCCCTGGAATTTTCAATAATTTCTTCAGCCCCCCCTACAAAATTCTTACAATTTAAGGTACATAACATATTTTCAGAAAAATTTTGAACAATAATTGCTACGATGAATCGAGTTCCTGTTACGTGTGGTCACGCTCATCATTCGCAATAATGAGTCATCAATCACAAGGAGCTTTACCTCGCAGTATCAGTACTAGCCACCCTCCCTACTAACACGGCGGTCCATCGTTTATTGGACATCATTCTGCAATATCTACATTTCATGCTTTACTTCTGAACATTGCAGTAATAGGCTACATGATATTGCTTTGTCATATCTGACCGACATGACAGAAGATAATGCAATAAGAGGAGACGCACGTGCAAACATATTCGGCTTGGTAAAATAAGCAATGCGGCTTTATTTTGCGATTACCTGCAGCGGCGAAGTTTTTCAGCCTGCAGAAGCCGTCGCAAGACAGCTCCAAAACAAGAAGATCTCTGCTTCTTCAGCTTTAAAATCAATCACCATTCTCCGCGAATGAGTCAAAAATCTCAGAAAAGATGAATCCGTTTCTAAGCCTATAGAAGCAGCGAACGTCTTTGCGTCTGTCAATAACCTAAAGACGCCAAAGGATCCCCAAGTGAACAAAACTCGATTTCAAAACACAGATGAATCGGATGCTTTGTCGTCTGCGGGAGAAGGAGCGTGGAAACGGCAATAGGGCCGTAGGCCTACATCGAAGCCCTTGATTTGGTTCAAATTGAGCTTGATCGAAGATCGACCAGGCGGATCTGCTTACAGTAGCCAACAAAGAGAAGGCCCTTCTGAGCTGTGCAAACGGTGAGGAAAGATCTGATACTGAGATCAGCTTACCCGATGCCATCAGAAAAGATAGCCTACAAACGGAACTTACTTTGCTCAGCGATGTTATGTGGAAAATCCGCGAACTCCGTTCAAAAGGTTGCTGAAATACTATCGCAACTACACCCTCAAACACGAGACCTTTTCAAAGAAACGAGAAAATTCGTGGAGCTCTGCCTTTGCCTCCCGTTTTGAGCTGCATCATCAAAAAGTTCTTTTTCTGCTCTAGACGCCTGAAAACGTGGTGGAGAAGCTCAATGACACAAAAAAGACTTACTCATCTTGCGTTGATGCATGTCCACCAATACACTGTCGATGTCAAAGAACTCATGACACAGTTCATACAGAAAACACTTGAGCGAAAATCAATCTTCGGAAGCTTGTGAAAGCTCATTTCCACAAACCGTTCTTTCCATATCACTTTCTAATTTATTTGTTTTCATTTTAATTTCCTGAACAGCAGCTTTGTTTTTGCCGCTTTTCATTTGTTGGCAATTCCACATAAGGGGGTCTGGGGGGGAAGCCCCCCAGAAGCTGACAGCACTACGACAGCTTCAGCCCCCCCTAGAGAAAAATAGTTCCCGCGCCACTGAACATAGGCTACTTTTATTTGAAATGCTGGTATATCGAAGGGGTGTCAGTCAATAAAAATCTTAATTTTTACGTAGGTATTTCTTTTAACTTAAAAAATTTACTGGGACTTCTTTCATAATGTGCAATTCGAGCTACACGCTCCTGGAAATTAAAGTTCCCACTAAACACGATGCATGTAAAAAAAGTAGTCAAATAATTTAGGGATCATCTTTTTCGGCGGATAGCGGAAAATATGCAAAAACAGATATTAGATATTATAGACGGATATATCAGATTGAGAGCAGTGATTTTTGCTTTGCCAGATTCAGAGGATCGGCGCGGGTTGTTCAAATCAAACTTCAAACTCCAAATTGTTTTTTAACAGCAATATGCTACTTTGCTATTTGCTTAGATCTTGCTACGGAAAATATTATGATATTGGTAGCTGTTAGGACAATATGTTTTTTTGTATTTAAAAGTAATTTATTTTATTTTTTTATTTATTTATTTGCATCAGACTCAAGATGGTCCATATTACACAATCATACATAAATGTAGAAGCAAAGCAGATACTCAACTCCGAAGAGCTGAGTCGTAATGCAATATATACAAAGATTGATAACAAAGAATAAATACATTGCATTAAATACATACAAAGATTGAATACATTGCAGTTGCACTGTACTGGTTGTTTCTATTCCGTGAATATTGTGACTAAGGATAGCATTTTGACTTTAGTGACAGATAGCCTACACCGTATTACCTACTTTACTAAAGTACCTAAACACTAGGGTGCATCATCTCCCCCTTATTTTGGAAATTGAATTTGTTCCATTGATAAATGGTGTCCATTTAAGGTAAAATGACACCAAAAAAATTTTGGTGGTCAGGGGACCCTCCCTACCACCACCTCCTGACCCCCCTAAATCGGCTTTTCAAAAATCGCCATAACTCAAAAACCAAACAAGATAGACATATGTTGTTTGGTACCAAATTTGTTGTACCTACTTGATTTAATTCAAATCTGCAGAAAAAAACTACGTTTAAAGAGTCTCACGAATTAGTTTCTTAGGAGGCTACCAGCACAGATGTGTAAATAATTGTAGTGTACAAGAAAACTCACATGCAACAAGCAGTTGATAACTTGTGCTATTTACTTTGAGGTTTGTACTAATTTACAGCAGACACAGTGACCATAATTACTGACATAATTTCTCCATAATGCAATTTCCATTGATGTGATTAGCTAAGTGATAGGGCAGTGATATCATTTCAGTCCTCCCACATTTCAGTTGGAATTATTTCTTGACTTTGTATTTTGTTCTCCCAGCAGTAAGCCATGTTGTTAACATAAAGTTAAATTCCAGTCAGTTAGATTTTCATGTTAATCAGTGATGTTTAGGTATATACCAGTACTAGTTATTTAGAAAGTATTATAACAATACAGTATAATATAACGTTTTTTCATTAACAGAACTAGTTGCTATAAAGTATCTTATTATCTAATTGCTATAAAGTATCCTATTTCTAGTGCTTAGTTCAGTACAGACTTGAGTGTTTGCTTAGTTAAGCTGTGCATCATGGCTTCTATGAGAGCATCAGCTGTTGATATGAATGCACTCGGTGGGACTATTTGGAGCTCATTATAGTCTTCTCTAGGTATGTCATTGTTATCTTTTTTTGTAAGCAGCTGAGTAGCAAGATCTGTGGGCATCTTTTTTTAATACATTTAGAAAATTTATTCCGTCAGGTGAAATGCAGTCAGGTTCATTTAAGCAAGGAGGAAGGCACAAACTGTTCTTGAGACACATGACTAATTGACTAAAGTAAGTTCGAAAGTTTTTAAGCATTGTAATTTCTGGAGACATGGAGGTTTTGATTCACAATACGTCAAACACACTGCCAACAATCAGCTCTCCAATGTGCTTTCTGCAGGCACACCATAGCAGTGGCTTGTCTAATCTGTTTTGCAGCTCCACACAGCCTCCTGATCACAGACCAGTGTTTGTAGATGTGGTATCGAAAACCATACTTACAGCCCCATCTAAAGAACAGTTCCGGTCACTTAGTAAGTCAGAAGTGAAGTCCCCAACAATACTCCCAACTGACTGCTCATCGTCGGGGCTAAACGTTGGCACACCAAGCCGTTTGGTCTCAAGATCTGTTGATATCAAAACTGGCATTATTTCATCCTTCTTATACTTGTCTTGAAATAGTGGAAGCAGCTTGGAATCCCAATGTATGTTATACAACAACAGTGGTGTCCAGTCTTCTTTGATGATTTCCGACATGCTATAATTCTTTTGTATCAATCACATGCCGTGTATGACAATGCAAATTTTGATAACAACTAAGAATCAGTGAGCTCTTCTGTTCCTGAGTATGTGCATTCCATTCATGAAGCTTTGTAGAAAAGCTGATCCAGCTGCTGGTGAAATCCCGCATCTCGCCATAACTTCAACAACTGAATTTCTTGCCAGGATATTATAAGGCACATCCAGAAGTGCACCAGTTTTCAATGTTCTCCTGTGTGCATCTGATTCTGTGCTACAGCTTTGCACATTATCATCCCCTGATGTTGCACTGTCAGACGTTTATGATAACCAGGAAAAAATGTCTGAAGGCACCTTTTCAAACTGACTTCTCAGTGCATTAACTGCAGCATTCCTTCTTTGATTTAGTCTTTTTGTGCTGTTTTTGCTTACTTTTTACAAAATTTGATCGGTCATAACTTCCAATAGTTGCTGAATGATCCCCAAACATCGAAATCAAGAAATTTCTATCAGCATCAAATGGAAATGGCTTGGTTAATGCATCAGCTGTTGTAATAATGAAAGTTTTGTTGAAAAAGTCTTCATGCTGTTTCAAGTAATTATGGTCACTGTGTCTGCTGTAAATTAGCACAAACCTCAAAGTAAATAGCACGAGTTATCAACTGCTTGTTGCATGTGAGTTTTCTTGTACACTACAATTATTTACACATCTGTGCTGGTAGCCTCCTAAGAAACTAATTCGTGAGACTTTTTAAATGTAGTTTTTTTCTGCAGATTTGAATTAAATCAAGTAGGTACAGCAAATTTGGTACCAAACAACATATGTCTATCTTGTTTGGTTTTTGAGTTATGGCGATTTTTGAAAAGCCGATTTAGGGGGGTCAGGAGGTGGTGGTAGGGAGGGTCCCCTGACCACCAAAATTTTTTTGGTGTCATTTTACCTTAAATGGACACCATTTATCAATGGAACAAATTCAATTTCCAAAATAAGGGGGAGATGATGCACCCTACTAAACACCTAGGATATTTATGCATGTTTTAATTATTTCAAAATTTTGTAATCTGGGCAACACTAAAAGGCGGAAATAAGCCGAAATACCGTAACTTTAGAATTAAAACAGTCATAGTATTTAATGATCTCACAATTGCTTCTAAATAATAGGCTATCTTTCAATGATATTTCAACATAAGAAAATGTTTGGTATTGAGTTGTGGCTAAAAATCGCATTTCCGCCTTTTTCCTGTTTAAATAAATTTCTTTCAATTTTCGAAATTTACTCCAATAACTGTAGAATTAAAACATATAAAGTATTTAATGACCTCACAATTGCTTCTAAACAATATCTTTCAATGATATTTCAACATAAAAGTAGGTTCGGTGGTGACTGGTGAGTTGTTGTTAAAAATCGCATTTCCGCCTTTTTTCATGTTGCAAGTTCATTTCATGATGAAGTTATCGCTATGTTAAACAATATGGACACCAAGATCGTATTCCGCGTTTTCCACATCGGCATTAAATTGCTACTTCTGCGGACAATACACTATTTCACGCCCGGCTTATTTCCGCCTTTTAGTGTTGCCCATAATCTTTTTATTTTTCATAATCATCCTGGTATTTTGTCAGTGGCGTATTCTGGTTGGTTGAGCAAGGGAAGCAGTAAAACTCGTGGGGAATTATAGCGTGCCAAAAGCATGTGTTTTCTAGGAGGGTCCGGGGGCGTGCCCTTACCGAAATTTTTTTTGCAAAATTACACTCAAATAATGGATTATAATGCATTCTGGAAACACTTTTGAGGTAATATTTGTATGAAATTTATTAGCAGATAAACAGCTAGACTATTAACTTATTAAAGATAGCTCTTACACAAGAATGGGCAAAAATACGGCTAAAACTAGAGATCATCAAACACTCAGCTACAGCTACCTACTGCTAAAGTAGCTTAAGCCAGAATTCATTTCAGTCAAGTCAATTCTAGCCTAGACTTCAGATATCCTGTCTTATGCCAAAGTCTATCCAGCCAGGATATATAACGGTGTAAAGCCAACATTTGACTCTTTGTGTCTTCTTACTGCATTTGCCTTCAGGAACATGATTTTCTTTGAAGAGGCCTACACAAGAGAAGACAACATCTCTTTAGTTTTGGTTAACCTGGTTTAGTAAATTTGTTATTTGCCAGTTAGCCTACTCAACAATGAACTTTGTGTAGTTAAATAGTAGGCGACAAAGAAGGTGAGCTAAATTTTATAGGACCTCAATTATATACAGTAGCTGGCATACAGCTCAGAAATACTTTTTTTTGGCAAATTATATTCAAGTTTAAAGCAGCTAAAACCATGATTGAATTGATTTTTTACATTTGCTAATTGTAGATTGTTTATACTGTTGTAGTTGTGAGTAATAAGGTTCCATTATATAATATGTTTTTTTTTGTGTTGGAATTTAAAAATTCTCTAATTTTTTTTCTCTCATAAAGAATGAGGTCATATTTGCCCATATGTTCGCTCCAGTTCCAGTTTACCTAGTCAATTTTTGTTTTTGTGTGGGCTACAATAGTTGTTAACTAGGGAAATGACTAATTTTTCACTGTGTACAAACTTGTAAGGATGATGTTTGTAACAATTTAGGATAACGACTTTTAAAGAAAGCATCTTATTGACTTATATTTTTAGATTTGCACTATTTTCCTTTTAAGTTTGTGATTTCTTGATGCATGTGCAAACTTACATTTGCAAAATTATATGCTTAGCTTGTGACGTCATGCATAGGTGTCGATTTTTCCCTAGAAGAGAGGAATTCTGGGTGGGCGAGAATTTTCAAACGGATTTCATTGAATGTGTATGTTCGCAAATTCGCAATGGTTCGTCTTTCTCACAAAGACTGCGTTTAGTGTCGCTGCAGCAATTAAGCTTTAATAGGTTTGATGTTTGCTTTCTTGCGCCTTGCGATCTTATGAGCGCTGCTAAACTAAACAAACTTCTTTTATGTTTTCCTTTGCGACCTAAGAAGCGCGTGGCTCGTGACCTGTAATCTTTAAAGTGGCGCCTTCGGATTTGCCACAAAATGTTCGGACAGGTGACTGCTGACTGAACCTTCCCGAGCCGGAAGATGATCCGGCAACATGCTAACGTCAAATGGAGCGTGTAGATTTCCATGGCTCATGCTGTCTTCTACAACTACCTGTGCATTGCCAAGACATTGACTTCACCACTGCTTTCTCATCAATGTCATCTCTACGTTCATTTGTGCTGGACGCGCTTCTTTAGCGTTATCATCATATCGACACCTTTTGGAAGCTAGTTTTAAGAATGCGCAAATAGATGTTTCACTTTGCTTCATGTTTAACTTTTCAATAATGAAATGACAACATCGCGGTCATCGCGCGGTGCTCCAATTTATACCCAGCAACAAGTTTGTGAGGAAAGATTTGTAAAAAGCGATTGTTTCAGTATATACGTCTTTAGTTTGTATCGGTTATTTTATTGTCATGTTAATTATGATGTCATATTCATATTCCCTTACGGTGACCCGGAACTGAAGTTTGATTGTGACGTAACGAAAGTGAGACCATTTGGAGAAAAGATCAAACGTGGCTTTTTCTCACCAGGATTTGCCAGCGTGTGGCAGTTGCCGTAGCAACAACAATGCAGTGAGTACCGCCTTTTTAGCGAGAGACATATAGCGTAAAACAAGAAGTTGCGCTGCAGTTGGTTGGATAATTCAGCGTTTAACAAAAACGGAAATAATTGTAACGAACACTTCATAAGTGTCATGAAAATAGGGTGGACAAAACATATTTCGCCCACCCTCCTTTTACGGCAGGGTGGGCGGCGCCCACCCGGCCAACCCTATTTCGACGCCTATGACGTCATGCTAAAGTGATGAAAGGCAAACATAACCTTAGACAAACTAATGGACCTTGTCATTGATATTTTGTGGATGAAACTTTTTAATATTGTTACCAATTGTTTATATTTTAAAGCTAGGAATTGCATTATACATGCTTTGCAAGAAAGGCTTTAGTGTGCCAAATTTCACTCTTTGATTTAGGTTAAAAGATGTCATATTTGTTGCACTTGCAAACTCTAATGATCTTTTGCTCTGTGGGATGTCTGTCCGCATTTTTACATGAGTAAGTTTGGCACTGAAAAGTGGTGTTTGATTCAAGCATCCATTTTGGATTGTTATAGTTTATAGCCTAGCTTACATATTGTCACGTTGATGTAAAGGTTGTTTGGTTTTTCTCGAAATCACTTGTTTGTTTACAGCCATTATCATCTAATATCTCAAAAAATTTTTCAACAAAACCCCACTCATCCTTTCTTATGCAACCCACTTAAAAAGCATCCCATTTTTGGCCTTGTTCAAATCATTTTTGCATGTGTACCTCTAGGGATGGGCTATTTAGAATATCGAATTTGAATCGATTCGAATTCTAAACTAATTGAATAATTCGAATCCTAAATCGGATTCAGTATCTACTTTATAAATATTTTTTCATTTCAAATTTATGTTATTCATCACTGCAATGCATACAAGCAGCCCAACGAATGCATTACACAAGCACTGAGCACAAACACGCTGATTGGCATCACACTTGCCAGTTTTTAGGTTTTCCATGCAGAATTGTGATTATCTTGTTTAGGAGTTGCAAGACGCGAGTATGTGCCTGAGATTTTGTCTCCATATGACTTGAACTTCTTCACTTAGCATTTTTATTGCGTTTAGTTGATGTAATTTTGCATTTTTCTGGCGAATTCTTGAGATCAAAATTTTGAGAGTACAGTAGAACTTGGATAACTCGTCTTCGGAAAACTCGTCAGTTTTCCCAAGTCGTCAATGATTGCCAGGTCCTGGCAGAAAGCCTATCTTTTGTACACAATCAAGTTCGGTTAAGTGGTCATCGCATAATTTGTCAATTTGATTATGTTGTCACTGTTTTTCTTCCCCTGGGACGTAAAATTCGTCTAAGTTGTCATCCACCCAAATGCTGACATGGCATTTACAGACTCTTTCGAGACAAAAGTACTGCGCTAAGACGTGTGCACGCACACACTCTATCGGGGGGGGAGGGGGCAGACACACATGCGATCAGTATATTGGCCTGGTCGATTGCGGGTGTACGCGCATGTGCTCTGTTGCCGATAAGAGAAACGCTGTTCAGTATGTGCATGGTTCGTGCGAAGACAACGAAGAAGATGATGGTTAAGAGGAAGTGCCACCTCCATCTACAAAAGAAGCTTTGCAGATGGTTGGAAAGCTCCAACACTATGTGTTATGCCAAGAAGACAGTGGTGAATTCGCAAGCTCAGGATCAAAAATGCATGACTACTTGGTTGACAAGACACTTGCAAGCAAAACGCAGTCAAACATATCTGTGTTCTTCAGTTAAGCTGTTAAGTGTGTTGTTACTGTACTGTACTTTATTGTGCACCATAATTAAATTTTTTTCTCGCTTTCCTCTTCGTCTCACTTTACCACTATCGCATTTAATTAGGTCGCAGATAGGGATGGGCAAAATAGAAGAATAAACTATTCTAGAATTATTCTAGAATAATTTTTCGAATTTAGAATTTCGAATACCTATTCTAGAATAATCTTTTTTAATTTCAGAAAATGTCAAAAAGCTTTGTTTTTATCATGGTTTTATTGAAGACGCATAATTGAAAAGTGGTAACGAAACGAAAAACAACAGTAACTGCCTAGGAAAGCAAGTCTTTGTTGCGATGCAGGAGTGGCTGAATAGTAAATACTTCCTGGCAAGATCAAACCACAGCAGGAACTTTTCTTTTTTTTGTTCCACCATTCACTTGCAGTCTTGCATCGCTGTTTGGCACTTTTGCCTTAAGGTACGATCGGATTTCCTCGGCAGCTGAAAGCTGTTCATTGTTGTCGTTACTAGATGCTAAAGTATTTGTAGCTTCAACACAGGAGCTATCATCCATTTCATTGAGCATGCATTGTTGTGGAACTTCCGACACTAGGTGTAGCGGTAGCCTCATCCAGAGTTGAATTGTGCTCCATGCTTCGTACGATAAAAATAAATGCAAATCCACAGCACAAGGGTCTTCCGACGTCCACAAACCGCACTGGTAGAGAGCTGGCTAGCCGTTTTCGCTAGAGCGAAGAGCTATCGCTGAGCCGAATGTAATTGATCAGCGAAAAATCGATAAAAAATTTTGGTAGTTGGAAAAGGGGATTTATTAATTTCGCTTTGGAAAATTCGATTCGAAATGTCATTTCAATTCGAATAATTAGATATTCGGATTGCAACTATTCGAAATTCTATGTTGCCCATCCCTAGTCGCAGAGCACTATGAAATTAATGCGACACAAAACAATGGCAAAATTTAGCTGTTTGCATTGGTCATCAGTTCGTGTAAGTCGTCACTTTTTCTGTTCCCCCTGCGGTGACGAGTTATCCAAGTTCTACTGTAGTTGCATACAGATATCCTCAGATATTTTGTTTGGTATCTGCTTCATTTTCTTTGGTAGAAATATATCGAATCTGGTTCGATATTCTAGATTCGATATAATTATTCTAGAATATTTTCAAATCCTCAACTATTCGAAAATGCCTATCCCTATTTCTTATGTATATATCTCATACTGTAAGAAATGTCACAACTATAAACCCCATGTGGCGATTTAACAATTTGTGTTTATTATGTTGGCATAGCAACAAGGTTTTAAAAGTTGAATGCATTCTTATTTTACCATTTTCTTTTATCTTTCACTAAACATTAAGGAATCAATGCCATTAAGTAAATGTATACTGTATGGTAGCCTACCAGTAGTCAGTACACTACATATATGTTAGAACAATGCAAAATATGTCATGATCACAATGTTTTCGAAAGCCTGCCTAACTCTTATTTGTAAAATACTTATTACCTTTTATTTATTTAGAGATATTGGAGTGGGTTGGGCATATGATTATTTGGCAACAAAATCGTCATATTTTTCTCGTCCTAAAATAAGTGCTCACGATGCTATAGTGTGGCGGAAAGAAAACATTACTCAGGTGGAATATAATAAATTGAAGAAATATACAGGATCATAGGCTACTTCACAAAATAAATTTAATGTTTATTTATAGTGATGGTGATTGAAGATGTGACAGTGTGGTTTGTTTGAGATATAATTAGTCACTATTATTTTTGACTTTGTAATTGTTACTTGTATCAGGGCTGTGAAGTCTGACTCGCAGAGGTTTTGGCATGCCCAGAGTTGGTCAGTTATAAACTGAGGTGTCGGAGTCATATTTTTTGTCTGACTTTGCAGCCCTGGCTTGTATGTCATGTCAGGCTATTGTTCAAAACTTTATCAAGTCAAAATTTTTCTTTGTAGAGAACTATTTAAATTATAGCAAAAGATGTTTAAAGAAAGTATAATTCACATTTCAGGGATTTGAACCATTTCACATTGATTTTTTATATCGTCATGGTACTCGATATCCTAGTAATGATAAATTGATTGCATGGAAGCAAAGGTTGGACAAGTTGCAACAATTCGATAAAAGTCGTAAGCTCAAGGAAACATTGGAGGTGATACTATTACTAACTTCACCTTATTACAATTAAACATTCTTGTATACTTATGCTTAAGTTTACAATTATTACAGTTTTTATGCAGTGTATAAGCATAGCACCAAAAGCATACCGTCATATTCTTAATTGTTTATTGCACTGCTCTGCAGTACTGGGAAGGTTGATGATGTACCATCATTCATTTCCTAGTTCTTCAGCAAACTCAGGTTGCTCTTTTTTGCATTTGATGATGTTGAAGCGATGTAAAAAGGTAAAATAATATTTACTAGATCTGGTGCATTAAAGTTTAGAAATAATATCATGAGATTAACAAAATGTTGCAGTATTGAAAGTAACCTTTTTTTAAAAAGACAAGCTAAATTAGATATGGAACTTGGTAAAAATCATTAGCTCTAGATGCTCTATCAGTCTATAAAAACTTTGTAGACATGACAGGCCGCAGTTCTGGTTCGAGCGTTTAGTTTGCTGTGAAACTCATCAATGTAAACTAATAGACTATAGTACCAAGATACCATAATTGATCAGTGCACCATTTTACCAATAAAGTTACAGTATCAATCATGATACAGTAGCACATAGCAGTGCATCAAAAGTCTCTCCAAAGACCTCTCCCCAGCCTTGCTTATGTTTTTGGACATCAAAGAGATTTGACAGTTGACCTCACGTTTACCATACTTGAAAATATATCAGCATGTACTTATGACAATATAAATTATGGTACAACTAAAAATTAAAGTTATACCGTGGCTACTTTGATAATAGCCATTTGATTTACTTGAAGTTGGCTTGCAATACATACCTAGTACCTACTCATTTTGTGGTACTGTAATAACACTATTCTTTGCAGAACCTCATTTTCTATCAACTCCAATTTCCAAGCTTTTTTTTATTGCAGTTATGGGATAGATATTTTCCGCCTCATTACAGTTATGCCTTGCATAGGAAAGGATGGTTTGAGATGGGTGTTCTGGCAGATAAGTTGTTTGAAAAATCAAGTCAGATTTTTAACCACATATTTGCCAATCAAAAGCTTAATACAGGTGGAATAGACAGTTATTTTATTACAAACTCACAGTTCGTCCAGAAGGTAGGGTCTGATGGGACACTGACAGTGCTTTTTATTCTCAAGCATTTCTTGAGGCATGCTGAGTCGCTGACAGCTGAGTTATACTGTATATATTTGGTTTGTGCCATGATATCCTTATCATTTTGTTATTTGAGTTCAAAGAGAGGCCAGTGCTGCACTAAACCTTGAAAATGAGTAAATAAATTATAAGGTATATTCTTTTCAAAAAGTATCTTTGAAGCATTAAATTTGATTTTTGAGTGGAAAGGAAGCTGTTACATGGAATAGTTGTAGGTAACATCGTTGAACTTGGGAGCTATGTCTCATTGGTCCCCGAAATCTGTTCCATCAGTTTGTTACATCAAGGTCTAAATTACCAAAAGTACATCCAAAAACTTTCACAAACGTGCAATCGTGCATTTGATAACAAAAAATTTGTTACACATTTTTCCATTAATTTACATTGTGAAGTTGCACGTTTATAATGCTAAAAAGTTTTAAGCTATTAACCGATAAAAATCTACAACCAATGATGTTGAAATTTCCCATCAGTCCCAACCTTATCAATCAGATTTTTAATGTATCACTTCTTGTAGCAATGCAAACTGTATTTTTTAAAAAGATAAGCCTACTTCTTTCTATTGTATGTTTTTCCAGTCAGCTTGTAGCCTATGCGTATCATGCATATAACATCGTACACCGCCTCCTTTTCTTTCAAGTTTTAAAATGTTAAACTTTAAAAAGGTTCTTCTATAGACCAGTCTAGGACACATTCACTTGACGAACGCTATTATGATGCAACTGCTTCTGCCAGAGTGATCACCGCTACTTACCAAAGTTGTGATAAGTATCGCCGTGTTTGTATTTAGGTACCAAGTTTACAATATTAGCCAGTCCAAAAGCAAGAGTTCTTGCCAGTGCCAATTCATTTCTCACAAGGCTAAGATGTATATCGGAAACTTCCACAGACAAAGGTGACATTTTGTTTGATGATAGTTTGACACAACTGTTTGTGTCATAATCTTATATTGTGTTTACAAATATCTGTACAGTAAATTAATTGAAAAAGTCACTTTGGAAACTGAATTACCTGATTGTTTTGCAGCCTAGTTAGAGATTGTGACAGTTTTAATCTTGGTAGCTTGACGGAAACTGTTTCATTTAAATATACTGTATTCTCTAAAATAGTGGAAATTAATTGCTCAGCAACCCAAACCTGGATTTAATGCGGCGACGCGTCATTAAAAAGCAACCCGTAGTTATAAGATTGTTGATTATGTGAATCATTTCTCCATTTTGCTGCAAAGCAACCCGGTCTTCATTCCGAAATGTAAACAGAGACTTGAACTGACATCGGCAGATGTAAATGTTTATGCGGCACTAAGCGTATTCCTAAGGAAAAGTCGAAAGTACGAACGGCAGCAAATGGTACAACATCCGCTCGAACGCTCAGACCTGTAAGATAAATGCTCTGTACAAGACTCGATTGAGTTTGATGATAGCTTAGACTCATAAAGTAAGAGCTTGCGGGTGTTATTCTGGGCCACGGCTGTCTGACCCACGAAATAGATTTAAGCATTACATTTTTCTTCGCTTGTGCCTCTGCGGCAAGTATATTTTTTTTCATTTGATTCATATTTCACCAGACAAACAGTTTTGCAGCCGTTTTCAAGAGAACAAAGTTTTGCTGAATGCTCAACATGACGAAGGTGATGTCGTCATATACGGGGGTTTCCCCGTGACCATCAATCGGAAACTACTTCGAACCTTTGACTCATGCAAAAAGTAAATTGCTTCTTTGCACATTATTTATTAATCTTGTTATATTCGGTTGAAGTATCTTTAGTAATTCGTCACATAGAATAAGCTTATTTATATATTTATTGGTTACTGACTATACTTATGCGATGGTTTATTTAGGTATACTCTCACAGTTGAACGGAACAGCAGTGCAGAAAGGGAATTTCAAGATTTTTTTAACACCAAAATATTCCACAAAATGAAAACTGAAATATCTAAAAACTTCAGTATGTATTTTAAAGATGTCTTTCTAAGCACGTATACCAGTAGTTTTCCGAGAATATCTTTTTATTTTTCTTCCGCATGAGCACTCACATTCGTGGCCAGTTTGATTTCTTACGCGTAATAATGTCATCTGGATGACCTTTTTGTGCCAAATCTTGTGCTAAGTCTTTAGCTTTCTTATGTCCGCCTTTGTCCAAACCATTCAACCGAGGAAGTTGTTTTGTAGTTTTGTTTTAACATATTTTTACATTTCAATATGTTACTTCGGCTAGTCAAACGAAGGCACGCTGGTCACCAAACGTCCCAACTCACATGCGATAATCTGCGAGGTGTTTCGCTTGATTAATTTATATTTGCTGATATTGCTAGCACAGTTGTGATTGCAATGCGCTTCCAAGTAACGAATTTTTTCAGATACTGGTCTGGATGGTGGCGATGTGGTGTCTCTGTACCAGATCTGTGCATTTGTGGTGTCCATGCATGACAAGGAATCCCTATGCAACTTATTTACGAAGCAGCATTTGGAGGTAATCTATCCCAGCAAGCAGTCAGTCTTATTTTACATTAATTTAGCGTCTGCAGACGTTGAATCAATTTGAAAAGTGCAGACTTGAAAGTTGAGTAGAGTTACGATACAGCACAGACGTGATAATATTAAAACACTTCTAAATCTAACAACCAAAACTTCACTCTGCCAATTTCGGTAAGGGAACGTTCAAATATTACGTAACGCCTTCGAGGGGGAGGGGGGGGGTTTATGCAAAACGTTACGTTAGCGTCACATCGGGGGGAGGGGGTTCAAGCAAAACGTTACGTAACGCTTTCGAGTACGGAATGGTAGTTTTTTGTGCTGAATTCGTAGTGAAAAAGCGTTACATGGGGGAGGGGGGGATTGAAAAAAGCGTTACGTTGGCGTTACATGGGGGAGGAGGGGTCAAAAATTTGGAAAAAAGGCGTTACGTAATATTTGAACGTTCCCTAACCGGCCCTGCGTCAAAAACCTATAAGTATGCGAAACTACCAGGAATAACCTCCCAAGGCTTTGTCAGTCCGAGGATGAAGATTCAAAACCAACCAGAACCAACCAATGGTATATTTGCATTAACCATGAAGCTTTGCCACGACTTTTAAAGGGTGGCGTCGCTGAACTCATAAGGCAATGAAAAATGATATTTTGTATTGTATATTATATAGTTTAGAAAGTGTTCAAATGTCTTCTGACGCTTGAAGTGGTGTTGACGCAATTTTCATGCAGGATTGTGGCTTTTGTGAATAAGCAGAAAATATGTCTTAATTCTACTTGACGTCATACAGGAGTAAGTGGCTTCATATAGTATTTTGTTTCATTGTTGCTTCACGTTTTTTAACTACATGACTATTTTATGAAACTATTGTGGCCATTCATTTTTTTATTCGCATTTAAACTGTGGGGGTCTCATGAAAATTTTTGTTTTCGGACTGAAACTTCTTGGAGACCCTGGCAGTTTCGCATACTTGTAGTGGAGGCTTTAAACCATTGGCGTAGGCCCCGTCACCGAGTGAAGTTTCCCCTTGGTGTATGTGAATTACTCTATCCGCTAGATGTCGCCGAATGGAGAGCTGTCCTTAAATTGCGTTGCTCAAGCGCACACCCCGAGAGTCGAACCAGCGCCGCTTGATCTTGCACTTTTGTCAAGTCGGGCGCTTAACTTGTAATCTCATTGACAGATATTGGAGTATGCATCAGATTTGAAGCATTATTACAAAACAGGCCACGGCCATCAAATCAATTCCCAACTTGCCTGTCATTTGTTGGGTGACGTCATGGCTAAGTTGGATGAAGCAAGAGGTGCTCCCAGCAAAGCGTGAGTTACACTTTGACCCTTATACGGGAATCAGATTATTTTTACCTTTGATATTGTTTGGAGTCAAATTTGACACCCACTGTGTTCACCATTTAAATGATAAGGATTTGCAGTATCTTATTGTTTAGTTGTCGTTGAAGAGAAGTTGTTTCATCGCAGAAGCAGCTTCGAGCAATCAACCACCTTCTCTTCGCTGTTAATTCAAACATAAGACACTTTCAAGCATTCCTTTTTTTATAATTTAGGCTTGGTATGTAGCGATTATGCGATAGCTGCATAGCCGAACTTGGGGCAAGTTTAACTACTCTGTCGTTGCCTGTATTCGCAGACAACATTCAGCTGTTTTGAGATTTGGACATGCAGAGACTTTGATTCCTCTGCTATGCTTGCTTGGCTTATTCAAAGATAATGTGCCTCTGACTTCAAAAAGTTTTCAATTGCACAAAAATGACCGACTGTTCAGGTAATAATTACTTTCACCAACGAATATTGATTTGTGTTTCAGTTATTAGAATCTTTCCTCACTGAGGGTCAGAAAATCTAACGTCCAGTCTTTATACTGTATATAATTCAATGTCTTACTACACGATATATTTATCAAAAGTACAACTGTCCATTTAATCTGTCATTTGCAGAACTGGCACATTCAGCCCATTTGCTGGAAACGTAGGATTTGTTTTGTACAAGGCGACGTTTGAAACTTCAAGACCTTTGAAACTTGCCATCGTTGTCAACGGCCACATGATCAAGCTACCAGCCAGTGACGGATGTTATTTGTGTGACTACGACAAAGTTCGTGGTTGGCTGCTTTCGCTTATGGAAAGCTTTAGTTGTGAAAGTGTGTGCGATGACGCGTCTATCCACGATGAGTTCTGAAAACTGTTTAAACATAAGTTTGCAGGCTTGGCGCTATCATTTTTTTTGAATTGATTCAACGTCTTCGGGCGTTAAACCAATGTAAAAAAGATTGATTTGCTGTCTGGGGGTTCCAAGTTGTACTTTATCGATGTTCAACATTCTGACATTATAAGCATTTAATTACGTGGATCTATCCGGGACTGAAAAGTTTCATAGAAATCATAGTACAGTAGCTGTGTATATAATAGTAAAATGGTTTTTGAACCACTGACGCAGGCCCGGTCAAGATTTGTTCCATTCACTTAAAGTGCGGTTGAGTGGAAAGCTGAGTCCTCGTTTCTCAATTTTTGTGTTTCTTAGTTGGGAATATATTTTTACCCTATAAACGATACGTCTGCTTGTTTTCATCAAGCGTTGCTTTGCTTGCCAATTGCCATGAATAATGTAATGAGGAAACTTGCAATTGACCCAACGGTTGTGAAATGTTTATGGACTGGAACCAGCATTCCCAAGTGGGCTAGATGAAGGTCGGGACCTGTGATCATTAGATAATGAGGGAGGCATGATCCACCCCTTCATTTATAAATTAATTTATTTTACGTTTTTTACATTAGGCTATAATGTTATTTATGGTTGAATAACTTTCCAATCATCCTTTTGTTAAAATTGTACCGAAAATTCAGTGCACATGAGGCTTTGTTGTTTTTTGTGTTGAAAAAGTATTTTTTTAGACTAAATGTGTTTCAAAATAACTGATCTGTAGCGTATTTATGAGATAGCTGAATGGAAATTTTTTGTGTGGGACCTTCAAGCCATGTTACATTGATTACAGCTGTCATCACTTGATTGATTTAATGTTATTTTGCGTTTTTAGGCTAATTGGTGATTCTATTTTTTATTGCTGAGTGCAAGTTACGTAAACTACGTGTGTTAATGTGAAATCGAAAACATGTTCGGAAAAGTAACGTGGGAAATTCAATGTTTCTGACATGAAAAAGGCTGTTTAAGAACTTCTAGATTCTAGAAGAACATCAGTTTATCCGATCGGAAGGTTTGTATTTCATTATGTGTATTTTTATTCGCTGACAATAACCAATGACAATGAAGTAAAGAAGAATCGGTCAAGTAAAAGCGTCATTTTGGAAATGTCAGCCAACCTTTGGATCGGAGAAGGCACATGATGACAACAACCATCTAATGGTATATTAGTGCACATTTTGCGTCAATGAAACTGCATAGCAACTGATATAAACAGACTAGGCCGCGCGTCACGTCGTACCGAAGTGCAGCAACAATTGTTTGACAAACACTGATGTGTTTGGTGGGGGAAGAGGCTTCAATAAACTTAAATCCATTTCTTCAAGAGTTTTCAAAAGCGAGCTGCAAGTACAAAATATATCAGTTTCGAGTAATTCCGACATATCGAAACTTGTCATTTTACATTACTTTAACGTCTGTGTACGGTTCACACAAAAGCAGTAGAATAAAATTATTTTACCTACGTTACAGCATGAAAGAAGATCTCTGTCGCACATGAATTCAGTTGATTATGCGGACTACAATGCTATCAATGATGGTCTATGTCGTTAATTGAATGTGCTGTCGGCTGCATAGCCGAGTGGTGAGAGCCCTGGAACGACGTTCGAAAGGGCGCTGGTTCGACACCGCTCAAGAGCATGCAGCTGTGTCTTTGGCATGACACTTAAAGGCATGCCTGAAGGTGGACACAAAGATTGGCTTCCTTGCCTTTTCGTCCACTTAATCTAAATCTTCAACCACCAGGTGTAAGCCTGGATACGACAAACATTGAATGTGCTAATTTTGTAGCTGTAGGCCTATACCAAAAATATCTATCCGTTTTAGGACTTGGTGACCTGCACGTGCAATAGAGAAGGTGATCGTCTTTGCACAACTGCTGAGCTAACTCGAATTGATGGTTATCCATTAACTTTTCATTGACAACAACCACCAGTGGTTTCTTCGCTTCTAAAACTTCTAAACACGTTCCAGCGCCTGCATAGCAAAAAAAATGTTCAATTCCAACAGAGTAAGATGATCCAGTTGGAAGACATGTCTGAGACTCTTTTAATTTGAAAGATAAGTGGAACTTTAAATGTGCCAATACAGTTGAGGAGGGTAAAAATGCAAATGACGTAGATCCGTATTACTTTTTTGTAGGGTAACAAACGTCAATTTGACGGCGGAATTGAATAAAACCAAATTAAACACGGAATAACTTCATAATAGTACTGTTTATTGGAAACTACTATAGATTCTGTGATGATATCAATAGATGTAAGCTTAGTGTAGTAAAACGTTTCTTCCAGCCATCCATACTTTCACCAACACAGCCTAGTTTTACATGCCTGCATGGCTTATCACAAGTGTGGCATTCTTGATATCGTCAGAGAGAGAATCTTTGTACCTATAAGCTTCAACTGTAAAATTGGGCGATATCACATTCTTTACTTCAGATGTTCCTCTTCCATATTGAATGGTCAGTGCCTTGTAACCCCTGGCTTTGAGTACCTTCAATAGAAACACAGTGGGTAGCAGGTATGCGGCAAGAATCGTAGCCAGTATTGAAAATGGGCAGATAATGAGATGGCTGGCGTCAGTCAAAGTTTCTAGCCCCATAAAGATTTTAGCTAGTTTTGGATACGTTATTTACAAGAACATTATAGGGCCTCGTGTAAATGTTGGGTTATTGCAGTTAAGCTTTTTGAGTTACTCCCAAGCAATTTTTAAACAACAAAACTAGTTTTGATTATCCTGGACCTCTTGCACACATCGCCACAGTGACCCCCTAATTTCTATAACTAAAGGAACCCTTGTCGTTCTAACAGATCAAGAACTTTTCATTAGCCCATTCATACTTGACACATACTGGGAGGGGTGACTACCAGAGAAGGCATCTGACGTCATGTAGATTGGCGACGTATGGGTGAATACAGCAGGGGAAAGGGTATTTATTAAATAAAATATTTGAACAACCTTTAGTTAATATTAGGACTATTTCACCTCTTTGATGGGCTTGCTTGTTACAGTTTCTACTAAGGCATCGAAGGAAGTTGTTCCAACAGCTACAAATACAGACATTACCACAGAAAGACGAATTTATGTTCAGCTGTTGTTTGAATAAGTTATCAAAATTAAAAATTTTCTGAAAAATATAAAACTATGTTATTGTAAAGCGTCATTGTTTCGAAATCAAATAAATGAAGTAATGGCTTTACAAAATCAACTTGTGTACACAAACAGGCTCAGACTAAACAAGACGTAGCAGCTAACGGTGTAACTCAAATCTTGGAAGTTCCTGTGTCGTCCCCTTCACCACACATCATCAGATATTTTCACATGTCACAATACGGAGAAACTGGACATATTCTAACACAGGTCGCTGAGTCATGGAGAGTTGCTGTAGACAACTGGTCGACCCTGATATTTCGAGATGAAGACCAGGCTTTTTTGAAGCAGAACAAAAAGGACACAATTAGCGGAGACTAACATTCAAATGTTTACTTTTAAGCGCACATGATTATAAAGTACTGGTAGAAGTGAATCAAACCTACTTTGAAACAAAAGAAATGAGCATGATAGAAAAACAAATGACAACCATTACTTCTATGGGGGTCCAGCGCAGTCTTCACACAAGAAGCTATATTAGTGTAGCCCATGCTAACAAGACTTTGTAATTAGATGTTAAGATTAGGATTGCTGTTTCAACTGTTTTCTGGAGAGATTGTTCGAATAAAAAGTTTTTGAAATAGTTCTCCCTGCAGAACATTACTAATCAGTAATCATCCAATGAAACGCTATAATCTCCTAAGTACGGTAAGGTAAACAAAGCTTTGGTGACTTCAAACGGTGTTCGTCAAATGAACTAAAAATACTCAATGACTTTGATACCGTAATCACTAATCAAGTTATGTTTTTCTTTGAAAAACATTACGACAAAATCAAAGCTCGCCAACTAAATATATTTGTAAGAACAGATAAATGTAATACAAAAGGTTGAGTTTGGTCGTGTGCGTATACTCAAACAAAAACCAACACCCAGCTATAAATGAATACCGCTATTAGCATGTCGTATCATCGCATAAATCAGCCTCAAGTCCTAAAACATCATCGAGCATTATAAGAAAATGTGTCCAATTCAATGCGTGAAAAGCGTGGCATAACCGGGTTGATCTATATAGCCCACTACGTAAACAGTGCTTGTTACAAATCAGTATCAACAACATCACAAGGTTCTTGCTTAAAAGGCACAGACTCAGTAAGAATAGAGTTTGTGCAAACTAATTCATTTTTAATTAAACCGGTATCTTTGTCACCCCCAATAATGCGATTTTGTGGACATAATTCGGTGGGGTTAAAGCTGTTCGGAGCTGGTTCACCATTTTCTTTCTTAACTTCAAAAGTAGCAGAGTGTTCTGACTTGAAAGTTTCTTCAAGGAGTTGTTCGTGTTTTCTTTTTCTGACTATTATCTTTTTACTCTTGGAGAGTAACTCCGGCATTGGATTGGACGAAGTCAAACACACACCTGGTCCAGTGAAGTCGGGCACGGATATTTTTAAGCCTTCTGCTACCATCTTCAAAACATCATCAGCACGCCTGAGAAACATACGGCAAGGCAAATTGAACTACGTTTAAGAACAAATCATTGCTTTCAGAAAACAACTAGAAACCTTAATCGTTATCTATACATTTTGGCACTTACAGTGGCTATTATACCCGGAAAATAATAGAACAAGATGTGAAACAAATTTACCCACTGGGCCATTCATAGGTACAATATTTATTAACATTCGTTCACTATAATTTAAGGTCCATCGCAAAAACGTTCCTAGAGCAAGGAAACGATAGAAACTCTAGTACGGTAATGAATAAACTAAACTTTGGAGATTGTTTTAGCTCGCCAAATAACCCTTATGAGTCTTCAAATATTTTTAGTCTGTTTAATCAATCAAGAGACTATTAAGCGGTGAAGAAATAAATACTAAACATAATAGAGTCAATAGTAGTGAGGTAAGTGTGGGGTACAAGTAGCACCTTTGAACCCTGGGCAGTCGCCATGGATTGTTACACCAATACACCATGGGTCTCGGCTCGGGGAACACTGATCTTGATCACACACCAAACTAACAAGTGGGTCCACGTCCCACCTCATGGGCAACAACCTCGACTGGTTGGCTAAAACTTGTTAGAAATCCTGCTGCCTTGCAGGAAATACTTTTTAGGTAAAGGCTAGGCCCACTGCCAATAACTGTGGTTAGCGTCAGGAAGGGCATCCGGCTGGAAAATCTATGCTCCAAAATATTATTTAAATACAGCAAAAGCTAAAAATGGCCCCTCGTCCCCAGCAGCCCTTAGATGGGCAAGGGGTGCGAAGAATCTCTGGGTTCCGAGAAAACAAAAAAAACATTGAAAAAAGATTATGGTGTTAGAATCGGATGCTGGAATGTGGGAAGTTTGTGTGGTAAAGGAACTGAAATATGTGAAGAACTAAGAAAAAGAAGGGTGGATATATGTGGCCTAGAAGAAGTAAGATGGAGGGGACAGTCAGCGCGGTTTTTAGGTGCCAATGGGAGGAGATATAAGTTATGGTGGTCAGGAAATAACACAAGAATCGGTGGTGTTGGTTTCTTGGTAAAAGAGGAATTATGTGAGAAAGTAATAGAAGTTAGAAGAAGGAATGACAGAGTGATGACAATGGTACTTGCTTTTGAAGAGGAGGTAGTGAGGCTAATCTGTGCCTATGCACCTCAAAGTGGTAGGGATTACTTAGAAAAGGAAAGTTTTTATGATGTTTTGGCAGAGGAATGGGATTTACGGAGTTCAAAAGAGTTGGTGTTTGGATTAGGAGATTTTAATGGACATGTTGGAAAACAAGCAAATGGGTTCGAGGGCATTCATGGAGGGTATGGTTTTGGGAAGAGAAACATGGAAGGAAGAATGCTACTTGAATTTTGTGATGAAACGAAACTTTGTATTGCCAACACATGGTTTAAAAAGAATGAGAAAAGGAAGGTGACTTACAGCTCAGAAGGGCATGAGTCGGAAATTGATTTTATTGTGGTTGGGCAGGAACAGAGAAAGTACTTGAAGAATGTGAAAGTAATTCCGTGGGAGTTGCAGCATAGACTAGTAGAAGGAGACTTAAATATGAAAAAAGTGAAGAAAATTGTGAAGAAAGAACGAGTTTTTGTGAGAAATGTGTGGAAACTGGAGGAAAAAGAAACGAGAATTAAGTTTGTGAAAAGAGCAAAAGAGCTGGCAAACATGAGTGCGCAGGACTTGTGGGCTTCATTTCAGAAAGGTGTCCTAGCAGCATGTGATGAAGTATGTGGGAAAAAGAAAGTGAGGAGGGATCGTGGAGACACATGGTGGTGGGATGAAGAGGTGAAGCATGCGATTTCACAGAAAAGAGATGCATACAAGCAGTGGCGCAAAATGGGTCAGAAGAGAATAAAACGTATAAGAGTATGAAAAAGAAGGCAAAGAGGGTTGTTGCAAGAGCTATGAAGAATGGTGCTGAGGAGGAACTTAATAAAATGGGGGAAAGCCAACACAAAGTATTTAGACTTATAAAGCAAATGAAAAAGGATGGGAAAGATATTGTAGGGGGAAGATGTATAAGCAGTGGAGATGGGAAGTTGCATTTCATCCCGGAAAGCAGAGAAGTGTGGAAGGAACATATCGAAAATGTTATGAATAAGGAGAATGTATGGGATCATATGACAGAGGTTGATCTGGTGGAGGGTCCAGTGGGAAAGGTTACTCGTGATGAAGTGGTGGAGGCAATGGGACAAATGAAACTGCATAAAGCAGCCGGTCCATCAGAAGTGAGCGGAGAGATGATAAAAGCAAGTGGAGGGTTGGGAATTGAAGTAATGCTACAACTTAGCCAAAGGGTATTAGATGGAGAGGGAATGCCAGAGGAGTGGAAGCATACTACTGTTGTTTCACTGTTCAAGAGAAAAGGGGATGTGAGAATTTGCAGTGCATATACAGGTGTAAAACTACTAGAGCATGGAATGAAAATTGTGGAGCGAATACTAGAAAAGAGGTTGAGAACATTGGTGAAATTAAATGATATGCAGTTTGGATTTATGCCAGGAAAAGGTACAGTGGATGCTCTGTTTATATTGAGAAGAATGCAAGAGGAATACCGAGAGAAGCAGAGAAAACTATATATGTGTTTCGTTGACTTAGAAAAGGCATTTGACAGAGTACCAAGAAAAGTGATGGAGTGGGCAATGAGGAAAAGAGGTATACCGGAGGTATTAGTGAGAGCTGTGATGTCTATGTATGAGGTTGCAAGAACAAAAGTGAGAGTTGGATCAAATTATTCAAACGAGTTTTTTGTGAAGGTTGGTGTACACCAAGGACCAGTTTTGTCACCTCTGATATTTGCTATTGTGGTTGACGTTGTAACTGAAGGAGTGAGGGAGGACTTATTGAGTGAAATTTTGTATGCAGACGACCTGGTCTTGACAAGTAATAGTATGGAGGGACTGGAGAGAAAGTTTGAGAAATGGAAAGAAGCATTTGAAACCAAGGGTATGAAGGTGAATCTTGAAAAAACAAGTGATGGTGAGTGGAGCAGAAGGAACAGTTGTCCCTGTGGAATATGTGGCAAGAGAGTGATGAGAAATTCAATGCAATGCAAGGAATGTGGAAAGTGGGTACACGCAAGATGTGCTAATGTCAAGAGAGCCGCAACAAGATTGGCGAAGTGTTTTGTTTGTGGGAAATGCAGAAGAAAGGAATGAAGTGGAAGGCCATGATGATGAGTTCTGCCATGGCATCGAAACAGTGACAGACTTCTGTTATCTGGGTGATCGGATAAATGGAAGTGGTAGATGTGAAGCAGCGGTGACAACAAGGGCAAGGTTGGGCTGGGCAAAGTTTAGGGAATGTGGGGAAATGTTGCATGGCAGAAAATTTTCACTAAGGATGAAAGGAAAAGTATATCGGAGCTGTGTGCGGCCTGCAATGCTATATGGTAGCGAGACATGGGTATTGAGAGAGAGTGAACTGGCAATCCTGAGAAGAACGGAAAGGTCAATGGTGAAAGCAATGTGTGGGGTGAAAACGAGAAGGGAAAAAAGGACTGAAGAGTTGTTGGATATGCTAGAGATGAGAGAGACCATAGACCAACTGGCAAGGGCAAATGGAGTAAGATGGTATGGACATGTGATAAGGAGGGAGGAAGGAAGTCTTCTTAGAAATGCACTAGATCTAAAGGTGGATGGGAAGAGGAAACGCGGTCGTCCAAGAAGAACGTGGAAACAACAAGTGAAGGATGAATTTAAAAAAGTCGGACTGAAGGAGGAAGATGCAAGGGACAGGGTGAAATGGAGAAAAGGGATTAAAACAATTGCTGCGCGGAAACAATCGGCCACCCCCACTAGTGGGGAACAAACCGACGATGGATTATGATGATGATGATGAATAGCTAAATGCTAAACAGTTAACACCAACTAATTTTACCCATGAATTAGCAAATCCGCCTTTTTGTCATGTTTGGTAGGTTGAAGATTAATTATAACCAGCTTTCCTTGGTTCCGTTTGGTGAGCAAGGGCAAGTTAGCAGCTGGAACGATCTGAATAGAAAATAATTGTAAGAAAAGCAGAGCAATTTGTTAAGTATTTTTGTGAATTTTGTCAACTACAGTACCTGCAATGACGATCCAATTACTATGGACAAATCCGCTGATTTGCAAAATCTTTCTGCCAATTCTAGTTGATCATCAGGTAAGGCATCCTCCCAATCTAAAATGGTGTCTCGAAGCAGACCTCGACAACTGAAAGCAAACAAATGCTGTATACCACCGTGTTACATGCTCCAAAGTGTCCCACAAAGCAGTGCACACAGATAACCAAACACAACAACTTGCAAAGTACCGTAATAAAAGCCAACGCATTGTGGTGTACCTGCCCCTTTTCTTTCTGTATGGACACTTTTCACCAGTTGGTTTAAGACCCATCGTAGGAGAAACGTGATCCATAACAGCTTCTCTGCACAGAAACAATATGTAAGTGGATGAAATTAGATTTCAAACATATTTACAGTTTATGCTGCTGGTACTGAGTTTTCATAAAAGCAACATGAATAGGAAATCTACACGGGGTTCACGCCCACATGTCTCGGTACTGACCTATTGCATAATTGACATATCTGTGTAAACATATTTCCATGAAGTTCCGCTAAACGATCCCGAGGAAAACCCGATCTTATGTGCAATCCATCCACATTTTGAGAGACGACAAATTGAATTAGTCCTGTAAATGTAGCAAAGTTTATAAATGACTCTATTTACATAAATGGCCAAGTTTGCATTTTAAAGATCATTTTTACTTTTATGCAAAGTGTAATCACAATGATGCTAAGAAAGCAATTGCTTAACATTTCCCTTTATAGTTAAAGATCAGATACACAGCCATAGGCGTCGATTTTTTCTTAGAAGAGAGGAATTCTGAGAGTTTTCAAACAGATTTCATTGAATGTGTATGTTCGCAAATTCGCAATGGTTAGTCTTTCTCGCAAAGACTGCGTTCAGCGTCGCTGCAGCAATTAAGCTTTAATAGGTTTAATGTTTCTTTCTTGAGCCTTGCGATCTTATGAGCGCTGCTAAACTAAACAAATTTCTTTTATGTTTTCCTTTGTGACCTAAAGACTAAAGAGCCTCGTGACCTGTTATCTTTAAAGTGGCGCTTTCGGATTTGCCGCAAAATGTTCGGACAGGTGACTGCTGACTGTGCGGATATTGCTGCTGTACAACTTCCGTTAGTCTGCGGCAGATAACCGATTGTTTTTCCGAGGCCCACAAACAGCAGCTACAGTAACAAGTACCATCAGGGTTAAGACGCATCCACTGGAATTCGGAAAAAGCTTCCGTTGCAACACACGACTTTCCCAAGCCGGAAACGTCAAATGGAGCAGGTAGAGATCCATGGCTCATACTGTCTTCTACAACTACCAGTGCATTGCCTGAGACATTGACTTCACCACTGTCCATCCTTGAAGCACTGCTTTCTTCATCAATGTCATCTCTACTATCATTCGTGCTGGACGTAACTTCTTCAGCGTTATCATCTCGACGCCTTTGGAAGCTGGCTTTAAGAATGCGCGAATAGACGTTTGACTTTGCTTCATGTTTAACTAAAAGTTTCAATAATGAAATGACAACATCGCGCGGTGCCCCAATTTAGCCTATACCCAGCAACAAGTTTGTGAGGAAAGCTGTGTAAAAAGCGATTGTTTCAGTAAGTCTTTAGTTTGTATCGCTTATTTAATTGTCATGTTCATTATGATGTCATATTCCCTTACCCGGAACTAAAGTTTGATTGTGACGCAACGAAAGTAAGACCATTAGGAGAAAACATCAAACGTGGCTTTCTCTCACCAGGAATTGCCAGCGTGTGGCAGTTGCCGTAACAACAATGCAGTGAGTACCGCCTTTTTTTAATACAGCGTTGTTGCGGAATTGCTTTGTTCCGTCGGATACCTAGCGAGAGACTTTGCGTAAAACAAGAGGTTGCGCTGCAGTTGGTTGGATAATTCAGCGTTTAACAAAAACGGAAATAATTGTAACGAACACTTCATAAGTGTCATGAAAACAGAGTGGGCGAAACATATTTTGCCCACCCTCGTTTCACAGCAGGGTGGGCGCCGCCCACCCGGCCCACCCTATTTCGACGCCTATGTACACAGCTAAGCTTCATATTTACCACTACAAACCTAATTTTTCTAAAATGACAAGAAGCCTATGTGAAAAAGTTGGTATAGCATCGTCAAATGTAATACTGCACTCGGGTGATTTTCCTTTCTTTTCTAAGGTCCACACTCCTTTTGGACCACGAAAATCAGGAATACCAGCTGACGTGCTTATCCCAGCACCTGAAAAATACAAACAAGTGTCTGATATGTATTAAAGCTGTGTCTTAAAAAGTTCTATCCAACGTTTAAACAACTAGCAAACTGCAACTAAAATATTATCAACAATACAATATGCTTATTGCTTAGTAAAAGTTGCTTATCTTTCATATTTTTCAATGTTTAATACCGTACCGAGAAATTATAGTTATGACGTACATTCAAAAGAACCATGTCAGTTAGGTTTATCCAATATGCAACTGTGCAAAACAAAACATATTAGTGTGTACCTAAGATGATTACTTTCATACCCTCACGCCATACCTGAGTGGACAACTGTCAGTTTACTTGTCTGAATGAGATCAACTAATTGATGACATTTTTTTTCAAGATCTATCGTATCAAATATCTGAAAAAAGCAATAACATTTTGATGTGGATAAACAAGTTAAAATCTTTTAGCACAATTGATATTACACATATAATCAGCATAATTTAATGATTAAAGGCAACTATGTGACGGAATGGCCCGATTCAGTGAGTCCGATTCGGTGAGTTCCCTATTCGGTGAGAGCCTTTTTCGGTGAGAGCCCTATTCGGTAAGTTTTTTTTTTTAAATTATTGCGCGCCGTAGCCTAATTATCATTGCCGTTATAGGGTTAGGGGATAGGGGTTTGGGGTTAGAAGGTTTGGGGGTTTTTGGGGATGTTTGGGGGTTTGTGAGTTTTGGGGGTTTGGGTTTTTTTTTGGGGTTTTTGGTTTTTTTTGGGAGTTTTGGTTTTTTTTGGGAGTTTTGGTTTTTTTTGGGGGTTTGGGTTTTTGGGGTTTTGGGTTAGGGGTTTTAATTAGGCTACGGTACCCGATAATTTTCAAAAAAAAAAATTCAAAAAAATCACCGAATAGAGCTCTCACCGAAAAAGGCTCTCACCGAATCGGACTCACCGAATAGTAGCAGACCCACTATGTGATGTGCAGTCTAACCATAGAAAGAGCTCAATACCTGCTCTCCTGGGCCACATTGAAACGGGCTTTTGTCTGAGAATGGGTTTCTTTTATGTCTGGTTTTCTTTCTCCATTCTATTATTATTATTATGACTGCTCATCCACATCAATATTGGAACTGGCAAATTCAATCCACAACACTTTTCATTAGGCTGTCATTCATTACTACATGTGTGCTTCTCTCTGTTTTTGTTTTATTTTTGCTATTTGTTTTTTTTGGGTTTTGTGGCCGTGCTAACTACTGATATATAGCCTACTACATAATTTTTCATTCAGGCACGTTTTAAACCTTTCAAGGTTTTGCCACCTTTTCCCGTTCGTTAACGTGCTGGTAGGTTTATATCGATTTTTGTAATTAGTATCTTTTTTGTCCCGGACGCGTTAATGACAAAAAATAAAATGATTGATGATTGATTATGCTAAAAAAACCTGAAAAGAGGGATTTCTGAATTAGTAAGAATTTTGAAAACTTTGATAGGGATTAGTAAAAAATGTTACAAAGGAATTATACAAACAATAATTACTGCTAACACTCATGCTTTGAAATCCCTAGCTTTGACAAATGATTGTGAGACATACAATAAGTTGGCAACCAAGTTCATTCAAGTACTGTACCGTATGCCATATTATGCATGGGAGGCATTCCATTATAATTCAACAAATTTTAGAAAGAAATGTAACCACTAGGTTTCAAAAGGTGTTGGTTTTGATATATTTTGTTGTGTTCAAAATTTGAACTTGGGCGAAAAAAATTTTGAAAATTGGACAAGTGGTTTTTGAGATATCGCGTTTTGAAATTTTGTTGCTGTCACTAGGTGGCACTGTTGATGTTCCCAATGTTTTTTGATTTTAGGGTTATATTTGGGGTAGAAAGTTGGTTGAAGTGTCTATTCCACCATTTTTCATAATGCAGAATTCAAAAATGGTCTCAATTTTAGTCTAAAAGCATTAGCTAAGGAGTTATGGGGCATTTAAAAAAATTTGGGGGACCAAATGCAGGCCTTAAAACTCGTGTTTTTTTCCGGCAGCCATCGTGGCCTACCAGGAGCTCCTTCTCGGCGGCCAAATTTGCGCGCTTGGAGGCCAAAATACAAATAACGATAGCACAAGTAAATAGAATTAAACTTGCAATAATGCTAAAATGATCACTTAACGTTGTTGAAGTTTGGGCGATGTTTTGCAATAGAATCGTTGTACCACGCAATAACTACTTTATCGGGATTGTAATCCAGTATTGCGGGACCATCTAACGACACTAAATTGTTTCAACTGCATACCGCCTTTCATAAAACCTGACCATTTATACCGATATGATGTCACCATTGAGGGTGTGAAGTCACTAGCCCATAGCATGAACATTTCTCAACTATGAAGACACGTGTTTTCTCTTTCGATGTCAACTAACCTAGTTCTCCTTTTTACCAACGATTCAATGTCCGACAACATTGAATCGACATAAAAACGACAATATTGCCAGCCGATGTAAATTAGCACTTCGGATTAAGACTTTGTTATAATAAACGTCGGGAATTACAAACAAGACGTACAGCGCTGGTGATCACAGCTGGATATTCCATACAATAGCAAATGTTCCCGCACAATACAACAGTGGTGATTATGACGTGCTGACCTAATTCTGCGTCACTCTTTGATACTACATATTTTCGACAGTTAATCCACGATTATTCTATTGCAAAATTAAATAATTGGCTAAAAGAAACCGGCGGCCAAACTTGGCCGACCGAGGAGGTAGTACCGGCGGTCATTCAAGCACTACTTAGCGGCCATGGCCACGATGGCCGCCGGCTGCTTTAACACTTTGCTCCTCAAAGGGAGGCCAGATTTGGCCCCCCCCTCATATTTCCTTTGATTGCTTGAAGCACAGTAACGCCATGCACTTGGTTTTTCTTGACTTTTCCTAAAATTGCCAGGCGGATCTGATGATATTAAATTTGATGCTAAAAGTTGTGTAGTTTTCTTGTAAATTCAAGATTTTGGTGATTTTTTGCTATTTCTAGCTAACTTCCAGCAAAGCGTGAAATGGATTACATTGCGATGACAAGCCATAAGCTCATAATTGCTTCGTGCATCGATATGCGCGAGCAGAGAGAAACATCCTCTTGTTTTCCTTTGTTCGGTTTGACCTCAATAATACAAAGCGCGTTATTTCTTATGCCACAAAAGAAAAGCCAGTGATCACAAAGCTGTTAATTAGAAACAATAATAGCAAACGTTTTTTTGCGTTATCAGCTCTACGAGCAGTAGCAATCCATGATCAAAATAGTAGGCAATGTAGGCCACAAACTATTCAAAACAGATGTTTCAAGCAGATAATATTCATTGACGAATAAAAAACGTTGCAATAAGAAATCTTCCCTTGGGTAAAGACACGAAAAACCTGGTTTCAAAATAAACGTTCTATGGAAATGCTCTCATTGACAAAACTTGCAATTGAGGAAATGTATCACTGCAAATGCTTTTGGGAGAAGCCGGAGAAATAGCGTTTTCGCAAACAGTAATTGTAAGATACACTCAAAATTATGAGATAGGCTCCATTTAGGCTACACGTAGCAGCTAACTCGATGGCTACATGTCCCTTCCCTGCTTTATGTTGCCTACTTGCTGTTATGTCTTGCATTTTTGTTTCACAGTGCACTGTGTGTTGTTCCAAAGAGCTCAAAATAAACATGATAATGCCTTGTCTTACATTACAAAATATACATTACAAAATATTTTGTAATGTAGACGAGGCATAAAGCTAGGCGTCACATAAAACAAACAACGAATCAGCTTTCTTGATCATTGATTCAACATCTAAATACGTTACGCCAATGTATAAGAGGCAGGCTATTGTGAAGACACGCCATTTATAAACGATCCGATTATACCAAAAGTGAGACAAACTAGTGGATCAAAGAATGAATAAATAATGCTGAGAAAACTAAATCTAAGTGACGAACAATACCGATGTCTTCATTTATCTTGGAAAAATGCTGCCTAAACTTATCAACAAAAAATACAGTAAATAACGGCAAGGACCCGAAAGCAGAATTTGCTCGACTTTGGCATGAATTTAGTCAGACATCTAATAATTCCACACATACAATAACGGGCTCTCAACGGCTGTAAGATACATAATCAACCTGGTTCTGGGCGGTTTGTGTAACAGTTTAGGGAAAGACACTACTTGAAATGATGCACCACACAAAAGATTTTCAATGAAGACTGAGTCTAAAAACAGATGTGGATTGTGCTGCACAATGACTTCAAGTTTAGGACAGAAAAAGCACAAAAATATCATGATAAAAATAAAGACCTTGTGGGAAATTTTCGAGAATCATAACACGATGCAAATACCATAAACGCGTAGTTTGCATGCTGCTCTAAGCTGGCCGGTAACTACAAAGGTAGACAATACAGGCAGTTTATAATTCGATAACAGCGTAATAAACATTATAAATACATAGACCGACAATTTTTTTTTTTAAACGTTTTACGTCTAATAGTAAATTTTTCCCCAACAATTTTTGTGAAGCGCTTGCAAACCACGGTTTTGTAAAATAATTCATTATTATTATTTTTTACTTCTCGGATGTTGTAAAACGTCATCAGCAAAATCACTAGAAAACATTTCATTACTTCAATGTAGTAGGCCTATGAATTTTTTATAGAATTGTAGCCACGTTGTTTCAACAAAGAAGCCATTTTTTGGAAATATAAAGTTATAGAAAATAATTTGCAATCATGCAAATGTTTGGAAAGAATCTAGGAAGTCTTCTCACAATCCGGCACAAAATGATTATGTTTATTGTGTCTCTGCAATATTTTTTACGACAAACTTTGAAGCTTCGTTATAATCATTTTTATCTTTGAAGTCAAAAGTTAATTTTTTTTTGGCCAGAAACATCTTCGCTGCCTTGCTGATGTTGTCGGCTATAGGCGTATTTTTTGTGCTTCAAACAATAAGGACCCAGTCACTCAGCAATTCAGTCCTTTTACATTGATTCAACATTTGTAAACGTTAAATTTATGTAGATTTGCTGACTGTGGGTTATTTCACATTTCTTTTGTTTACGCATGATCCTCAATTCGCTGTTGCATTGTTTCGACGCTGGCGGACTAAAAATGTATTTTCAAATTGATTGACAGAATCTTCAATAAAAAGTGAGCTTCGAACTTAGCTTTGTTGATGTAAATGCTGTATTTTTTGTGGATGTAATTTATGAGTCATGTTTATAAACAACCGTAAGCGAAATGACTTATGATGCAGGTTGCATGATATTCGTGATGCGACTTGACACAAATCCACAATTTCAAAAGCACCTAATTTGAACTTAGAAATTTCAGATAATTTCAACAACTTGTTCAATTGTCTTCTCTCTACTAAAAATATTAATACCACAAACTCAATTGTAGACCTAAAATACACAAACGAAGATGTAAACAGCTATTCAAGCAGGCTAAGGTGTTACTTATGAGAAGTTTTGTTCCCTAAAACTAGAAGCTAGCCATGAGTTTTGGAAAGCATTAGTTTAGGACAAAAATGTAAAAGAACAAACGCAGTTTTTTTTTTCAAATTCGTGTAACAATATTACTCTGATTGTAACTATTTTAGAATCAATGAGTAGCCTACAATAAGATTTGCTCGCAAGGCGTAAATCTTTATCAATGCAATGATTCGGCACACCGCACACACCCTTCGTGCGGTTGATCGACCTCTTTGTTATTCAGAACTTTGCATGAAATCGGATTAGCATGGTAATTAAGCAGCGGCAAGATAAATCAAAATTGTCGTTTTTGGGTACCTTTGCAAAAATTGAAATATCAAGTTTAACATATAAAATTTTGAAATAAAGATTTTTCAAACTTATAGACAAATGATTTTTTTTCATACCAGTGCAACTTCTGTTGAAATAGCACCAGCGGATAACACGTAACAACTGATTGAATTTGATCCAAAAACGGCCCCCCCTTGAGCAGTTAACTTCCAAAAAAAGGTTGAAAATCAAAGGGTTAAGGCTTGAAATGCCAACCCTCAAATTGTCATGTGGGTAACAAGATATCCCGAAAAAAAATCTGTTCTTTAAAGTTTCTTGCATATACTTCATGATCTAGTATAATATTTTTTTATGAGACTTTTGTCCTTTTTGCAAAATGCAACCTTATATCAAAGATCTATTAATGCAATATTTGAATGATGCTTGCTTATGACGTCACAACAACAAATTACAGACTTCCCCAAAAAACTTTTTTTCATTGTGAAAATTGCCCGGGAAAACAAAATTTGACTGCAATTTTGAAACAAGGGCTGGTTTTCCTGAGCAATTTTCACTATGAAAAAAGTTTTTTGGGAAAATCTGTAATTTGTTATTGTGACATTATAAGCATGCATTATTCAAATATTGCATTAATAGATCATATAACTTCTCATGCAAGTCTTTGATAAAAGGTTGCATTGTGCAAAAAGGACAAAAGTCTCATAAATAAACAGTATATTATCATGAAGTATACGCAAGAAACTTTACAGAATAAAAAAAAATTTTGGGATATCTTGTTACCCACATGACAATTTGGGGGTTGGCATTTGGTCCTACCAATTTTTTTTAAATGCCACACAACTCCTTAGCTAATTCTTGTAGACTAAAATTGACATCATTTTTGAATTCTGCCTCATGAAAAATGGTGGAATAGACACTTCAACCGACTTTCTACCTAAAATATAACCCTAAAATCAAAAAACATTGGGAACATCAACAATGCCACCTAGTGACAGCCACAAAACTTCAGAACGCGATATCTCGAAAGCCGCTTGTTCGATTTTCAAAAATTTTTTTTGCCGAGATGCATTTTTCGCATACTATGACATATGCTTTAGTCATGAAAATTGAAGACTTACTGGTTATTTGGATTCGTTGAATTATAATGGAATGCCTCATAGCAGGGTGCAGGCTACCATTATTTTTTTTAAATATAGCTTAAAAGTAACACTAATCTGGTTCATAAAATAATTACTTCCACTTTCCTTAGTTTGTTTAGCAAGAAGAAAAATTGTAAGAAAGATAGCACTTCTTTTGATGTATTTGCGATGCACTGCAACCTACCTCTGGCATTCCACATTTTCCTTTGTGTTCGTATGAAGATAAACCGGCAGAGTAGTTCACAGACATTATTTTAAACTTCTACTGCAAACAAAATACACAAGTTCAATGTTTATTATGAACAAAGGTGGGCAGTAACTAGTTAAAAAAGTAACTAGTTACATAACTAGTTACTTTTTGAGTAACTGTAACTTTGTTACTTTTTTGAAAAAGTAACGATAAGCAGTAACTAGCTACTATTATAGCGTTTTTCAACAGTTACTAGTTACAGTTACTTAATTTCCCAAACAAAAATTGGTCGTTTGTTTATCAGTTTATTTGTAATGGTCAAATTATTTGTTTGGAAGAGATTATACGCATTCGGCGACAAGAAGCGAGGCTGTGTACAGAAAGGAGCTGTGTAAACTGTGAGATAGAATTTCGCAGTGTTCTATAAGGGTTGATGTCTGTGACGCCACAATCCTTTGTTTGTTCCCCCACTTAGCTGCCTGTTTTTAGAAATTTCAGGTTCTTCTTTTTTGTAAAGCAATTCTTTTTTTGTAGATTGTGGTTATAGGCCTATAGCTTTGAACACAGGTAGACGAGGACTCAGTGGTCGAACGTCGAAATGGATAAGTTTCTGTCTATATCAATGGTTTTCAACCTTTTTGGTGGAACGGAATCCAACGAAACATTCCAAAAGCTCGAAGAACCCCTGTTCAATAATTTATTTGCCTTATGCAAAAAACATAGTTTGATTAATAAAATAAAATTAAAATACTCATGTTCAAAATTATTTATGTACCGGTACAATAAAAATACAAACTGTAAAAAATTACATTTAATCTCATAAAAAATTCAATGAGAAACTTAGCTTGGTGTTTTTTGCACAAGTCTAATATTGGGTCGTGTGTTTGACAGACACACACGAAGTTCAGTGCAGCAAATTTATTAATAGTGGCAAACCTGATCAATATTTGATTACCGGTATATTTAAACAATATGCATATAATAATAAAATATACTCTCGGATTTGAATGTAAACTTGCGGAACCCCTAGACTTACTGGCGGAACCTTAGGGTTCCGCGGAACCCTGGTTGAAAACCACTGTTCTAAAGTATGTGAGACTGAAACAAACCCCACTGGTAATGCGACCAATATGCCAATCTCTAGACATTCTGCAATCAGAAGAGAAGGCCTATATGGGTATGACGAGGAAAAGACTATAAGAACTTCGAAACAGCAACAAGGTGGCTGTGTGCCTGCCATTTCTTACTCGATTGGCGGAATCTTTGGAAAACAGATTTGGCCATGTTTTTGATGATAGTATCTGCCAGCTAGCTGCTGCGTTTCACCCACAATTCCAACTTTCTTGGCTTTACAAGGGTGAAGAAATTAAGACGGCTCTATATCTCAAAATAGTTAACCTATTACAGAACCACAGCAATTTCAACATCGACGATGCAGCAAGCAACCGTGACACTGCTGATGTTGACAGGCATGAAACAGATGACTTTTTTGCTCCGTTATTTGAAAACACAAAAAAAAGAAAGCGAGTGCCGCAAAAATTTAAAATGAATTTCTCGAACGTAACCCAACAAAGGCAGTTACGTCTGATGCACTCCCCAATAACGCCATGAGGCGTTTGTTCTTGCGATACAATACCCCTATCCCCTCCAGTGCTGTTGTTGAAGGACTGCTCTCGCTTGGAAAGGACATTTTGAAACCAAAGCAAGCTGGACTTAGCAATCAACATTTTGAAATCCTGATATTTCTGAAAAGAAATTGATGTTGTGCCTCTTCGTTCATTTTAGATACCCGTATCAAAATATTGACACGACCTACTGCTTATCAGCACAGAATTTCCTGTGCATGTCATTTTTTCGATTTTTTATTGTTTCATATCCGGAAGGCGGACGTTTAGGGGTTAGATTATGGATTCTTAGAAGCATTATAGTATGCGGACAGCTAGCAGAGTGGTCGCTGTTTTGTAGTTAGGCAAAAGCTACGAACAAAGTATCATCTTGCTCTTTATCATGTATTTTTCAACTTGTACTTCATGCAAAGAAGAGTAGTTGCAGATCAGTAGGCCTACTCACATGCAACCATTTTTTTTGAAAAGTAACTGTAACTGTAACTGTAACTAGTTACTTTTTAAAAAACGGTAACTGTAACTGAAACTAGTTACTTTTTAAGCAAAGTAACTGTAACTCAGTTACTTTGAAAGTAACTAGTGCCCACCACTGATTATGAACAGGAGTGGTTTGGTGTTTCAAAACATGCCACCCTGGTCATGACCCATTGGTCAATGACCAGGGATGCCAGCAACAAATTTCCAATAAACTTAGATTGTGTGCTAAAAAACCCAGATGAGGCAAAAAAAACCCAGGTCCAGAAAATATGTAGTAAAGCGGTTAAAAAAACCAGCGTGTGCTTTCAGCACCATTTTAAATCATTACGGTACACAGAAGCCTCAGAAAGCTACAAATAGTACGGTAACATCTATAATATAATACAATACACATGCTTATGTTGGTATGGTAGTTAATATCATAGGCGCCTAACCCGTGGGGGCCCGGCCCCCACGCATATTTCTGCGTGGGGGCAACTTTTATGCTGTATTGATACATAAAACAATAGATAAACTAGCGATCGGCAGCAGGAAAACATTTTTTAAATGCAAACCGCAACAGCTTCGCGATAAATAATCACCAGAACGAGCAGCGATGCTACAATCCCACACCAGACAACAAAATCTGTCATTTTACATTGATTTAACGTCTGCAGACGCACCCAAAAACAACACAATTTGCTATGTAGACACGGAGCGTGCGTTTAGCTTTATGCACTTGCAAACAGACTGGATGTCGCTTTCGAAAGTCGAAACCTCTGCAGTGAATCGCTCGCTGTGAAAATGAACTTGAAGTCTCGGCCCGAGGTAACCACTAACATTAACCAACGCAACAAGGGCTGGTACAAACCACATTGCGCACACACGGCCGTTGCCATATAAACCCGATCAAAGGCGGGAGTATGTGCATCTTTTGTTTCATTTACAACACGAAAACCGGCGTTTTACAGCGAATTGAAAGCAGGTTAGTCATAAGTTGCGACATTGTAGTGAAAAGGGAGAAATGTCAAGTGGAAAACTTAATCAAACGTCTCTCCGTAAGTATTTTCAAGGGCTGTTTACGGATGTCAGCAACTCCTAAATTTATTGTGACGTGCTGTTGAATTGATGTAAACATGAATGATTTTACTTTTAACAGGTATATTTTCAAGCGTATGATCAAGTTAGTATTTGCATTCCATTTTCAAAACATTGTCATTCCATTAGTACAGTAGGCTATACCTTTTAGTAAACCTTTTCCTCTCGTGTTTCATGCTAATAAATCTAGTTCGTTGCTGAACTTTATGTTGTGCTAAGCTGCGCCCTTTTGGGGCAAATTTTTAATTTCAATTGGGGGGATATCTAAATATCTGTGTATGCCTGAAAAATGAAGGCATGCAAAAAAAAAATTTTTTTGGTCAATGTTTAGACCCTGCTGTCGGCCCCGGAACATTTGCAGGTTACCGCAATTTTGAAATCCTCATAAAATTTTAATCTTTTGTGCTAGGTATGGCATGTTGGTATTCATTTCTATTGTTTTTGGATAATTAATCCATTTATTAAGTTTACAGACAAATTTAGACATGTTTTAAAATTTTAATTTTTTCAACGATGTCATATTTTCTTGCATTTTATGTAAATTTCTGTGGTTTCTGAAGGTTATGATGGTAACAAGTTGGATTTACTGGTTCACATTCTGAAGCAATATAAATAGACTCATTAGTTAAACATTTTAACCAAAAACAATAGCTAAGAAAGTCCAGATGAAAGTAGTATTATAATTCTTATTTATGTAACAAATTACATCACAGGCATGTAAGTATGTATGCTGCTTCTCCACCCATTAACTTGATTCCGATTTTACCTTCCAGAATACTACGAAATATACCTACCTGACTTATTCTATTGAATGTATTGTATTATATTAGCTGAGTGTAAGAATGGCATAATGATCTTCAATAAAGGATGATCCTTTAGAAATAGGAAAGTATGAGCCAATGAAAACATCCCAACTTCTGCTTCGTTTGAATGTACTCAGACATTTTCTCTATCACCGTACATTTCAATTTATGAATTCCACAACATCAACAACTGCACAATCAACTCTACGAAGACATCATCAACATATATTCATCTGCATCTATAGCAGCCAGAAAGTGCAAGAAGACCATCATAGACCAAATAAAAGAGATTGAAACCAAAAGAAAGACTGTGAACAAAAACAAGAATAAGCAGCAGATTCTTAGGTTCAATAAGTTTTTTTTGGAGGTCTTCACTTTAAAATTTGTATTCTACAGGAAAATGTGTTACTGAAGGAAGGTGTCGTGGATCATCTAACCTCAATGGAAATTAACATATCTAACAATATATCATATGTGCTATTGGAGGAGATGGTACAAACTCTAATACTGGCTTAAAGAATGGTTCAATAGCCCACATCGAAAGAAATATAGGAAGACCTTGTCAGCGTGTAGTTTGCTTACTTCACCACTGCGAGTTGCCACTTCGCAAACTTTTTAAACACATTGATGGATCAACTTCAGGGCCAAACAGTTTTAATGGTCCAGTTGGAAAAATGCTTGCCAAAAATATATGGGAAATGGAGCCTACTTGAACTATTTGAACCACTAAATAATAAATATACCAAAATATCCTGAAATTTCGGTTCAACTTGAGCAGAATACCTCAAATGATGCAAAGCACCTGCATAAGCTGCAAGGCGACAGTGGAAATCTTCCAGAAAGTTTGATTAAGAAAAAAATTGGCCCACTGTGACACTCGCGTTGCTTAACTCTAACTTATTGAACCTAAGAATCTGCTGCTTATTCTTGTTTTTGTTCACAGTCTTTCTTTTGGTTTCAAGCTCTTTTATTTGGTCTATGATGGTCTTCTTGCACTTTCTGGCTGCTATAGATGCAGATAAATATATGTTGATGATGTCTTCGTAGAGTTGATTGTGCAGTTGTTGATGTTGTGGAATTCATAAATTGAAATGTACGGTGATAGAGAAAATGTCTGAGTACATTCAAACGAAGCGGAAGTTGGGATGTTTTCATTGGCTCATACTTTCCTATTTCTAAAGGATCATCCTTTATTGAAGATCATTATGCCATTCTTACACTCAGCTAATACAATACATTCAATAGAATAAGTCAGGTAGGTATATTTTGTAGTATTCTGGAAGGTAAAATCGGAATCAAGTTAATGGGTGGAGAAACAGCATACATACATACTTGACTTTACATGCTTGTGATGTAATTTGTTACACAAATAAGAATTATATATAATACTATTTTTTCATCTGGACTTCCTTAGCTATTGTTTTTGGTTAAAATGTTTAACTAATGAGTCTATTTATACTGCTTCAGAATGTGAACCAGTAAATCCAACTTGCTACTATCATAACCTTCACTAACCACAAAAATTTACATAAAATGCAAGAAAATATGTCATCACTGCTAAAATTAAAATTTTAAAACATGTCTAAATTTGTCTGTAAACTTAATAAATAGATTAATTATCCAAAAACAATAGAAATGAATACCAACATGCTATACCTAGCACAAAAGATTAAGATTTTATGAGGATTTTAAAATTCCGGTAACCTGCAAATGTTCCGGGGCCGACAGCAGGGTCTAAACATTGACCAAAAAAATTTTTTTTTTGCATGCCTTCATTTTTCAGGCATACACAGATATTTAGATATCCCCCCAATTGAAATTAAAAATTTGCCCCAAAAGGGCGCAGCTTAATGTTGTGCATAGCTTAAAAGAGTCGCAGTCCATCAACCCCTAACAGACGCATGGCATGTGTTTGCTTAAACGAAGTGATCGAGTTTTGTTTATAATAATTAACGATAGGGCGAACATAGCGATAACTCCGAGTGTGGCTCAGTTGACAATCTCCATCTCCCTGATTATAACTTTCTTCATAGTGACTCATCAACGAAAGCTGGTGGGGTTGCCTTTTACATAAAAAAGAACATTCCATATGCATTGCGTATTGACCTCAACCTTAAATTGCCAGAATGTGAAGATTTGTGGATAGAAATTCCTCAAAAAACAGGTAAAGCATTTGTTATATGTGTCATGTATCGCCATCCAAACTACAGCTTCAATCAGTTTCAAGAAAAACTATGTAATTCCATATCAGCCATAGAAAACTCTAAACAAGACTACTTAATTTGTGGTGACATGAACATCAATCTTCTTCTAAAAAATAACAATATAACAATCTATAAAGAGTCATTGAATTCGCTTGGGTGTAATTGTCTCATCCAAAATGCAACCAGATTTCTTGTTAACAACACTCCTTCTCTTCTTGACCATATATACTCAAACAACTGCAAACAAAACATTTCTAGTGGAATTTGTAAATATGACATATCTGACCATTTACCTGTTTTTGCAATCATAAAGAATTCTACTGTATGCTTCTCTAATGTACATACTCAATACAAAAGGTCATGGAAAAATTTTGTTCTTGAAGATTTTTTGCTAGAATTGCAAGATGGTATGCAAAATATTGAAAACAACATAGCGCTAACTGATGTTGATGTAAACAGTAACTTTTACCAATTTATTTCTCACCTACAACTTATGATCAACAAACATGCACCTCTAAGACAATTAACCAGGCGTGAAAAAAAACTAACACTTAAACCCTGGATAACTAAAGGCATTTACAAATCAATCAAAACAAAAAATAAACTTTTCAGATTGTGTTACAGGCATGATGATTCTAAACAGATTCTTTCCTACAAAGCATACTCTAATAAACTGTCACACTTAAAAAGAATTGCAAAAAAACAATATTACTACAATCTGTTTAACGTTAACAAAAATGATTCTGGAAAAATGTGGAAAGTGATTAATGATCTAACTACATACAAAAACTCTTCCTCAAAAAATAATTTACCTCAACATATAATCATTGATGACACAACGTATGAAACTGATTCTATGAATTTTACAAATCTAATCAACAAACATTTCACTGAAATAGGAACAAAAATGGCAGCTAAAATACCATCAGTACATCCACGTAGTGATATAAAAAGTCAATTAAAATCATTTGCTTTTGAAGATATTGATGAAAGCGAAATCTCTGATTGTATCAATGGCATGAAGACAAAAACAGCTCCTGGTTTGGATGGTGTCTCCACTAAAACTGTTAAATTAGCTAAATGTGTCATTACTCCTGTCCTGGTCAAACTATTCAACAAATGCATTGCTCAAGAAGTTTATCCAGATTGTCTAAAACTATCACAAATCACTCCAGTACCAAAACACCCTCATCCCAAAGCCTTAACTGATTTTCGACCAATTTCTTTACTGTCGACATTCTCTAAAATCTTTGAAAAAATTCTATATCAAAGAATTAATAAATTTCTCAACAAACATAACATTTTGTCTACATGCCAGCATGGCTTTAAAAGTAATGACTCCACTTCACTAGCCACAACAAGAATATATGACGAACTGTTATCTGCCATGAATCAAAAGGAATTCACATGCTCAATTTTTCTGGATTTAAGCAAAGCCTTTGATACTGTAGATCATAAAATCTTACTAAGCAAACTTTACAATTATGGCCTTCGAGGTAAAGTTCTGAGTCTTTTAAATTCCTACTTATCTAATAGACAACAATGTACTAAAATACTTGGAAATACATCTGACTTTGAACAGGTAAAATGTGGTGTCCCTCAAGGCTCTGTTTTAGGGCCATTACTCTTTCTGTTATATGTGAATGACTTACCAAATGCAACAAATTTTAAAACAACATTATTTGCTGATGACACCAATTTACATATGACAGATAAAGACTTAACTTGCCTTCAAAAAAGAGTAAATAAAGAAATGAAATTTGTCGATAATTGGATGAGACAAAATAAGCTGTCAATTAACTATTCAAAAACTGCATACATGATAATATGTAAAAATCCTTTCAAAGCCAAATCCTTTCAATTAAGTATTAATGGAAATCCTATTCAACAAGTAGATTCAATTAAATATCTTGGTGTTACCCTTGACAACAAGCTATCATGGAAATCACATTTAACTTGTCTTCGCACAAAGCTAAATAAAACTTGTGGAATTTTATATAAGCTCAGACATTTTGTACCACTTAGTACATTGCGTGTTGTTTATTTTGCTCTTTTTCAATCTCATTTACAATATTCATTAATAAATTGGGGTAGGGCTGATAAATCTATTTTACATCCCATAGAAGTTATTCAAAATAAAGCTCTTAGAGCATGTTTATTTTACCCTAGACATGCCTCTGTAAATTTATTATATGTTAAATTTGATGTTCCCAAGCTTAATGACTTAATTGAAATTGAGTATGCCAATTTCATGCACAAATATAAAAATGGACTTCTACCTGATTGTTTTAGTGCTTATTTTAATGATTTAAATAATATCCATCAACATAATACTCGCCACAAGATAAAATCCCAATATTTCTTACCCAGAACTAATAATAACTCCGGGCAAAAAATGCTACAGTACTTGGGACCCCAAGCATGGGGTAAGGTTCCTTCAGAAATTAAATGTTTGTCTCCCTTTTCATTCAAAAAGCAATATCAAACGCACTTGGTCGGTTGTTACTCTTGCTAAATGCAACTCTGTTGTGTATTTTTCAGTGAAATTGATCTGACATGTCTGACAACTTTTGGGATCTAATTTGTGTTTTGTTTGATTTCTCTGTTTTTGTTTTGTTTTTTTATGTTATGTTCATATACAATCTTCTCATGTTTTGGCTTGCATTTACTAACCCCCACATTGCGATTGTAACCTTATTCAACGTTTCATTATTTTCTCTAAGTGTTTTCAGTATAATTTTCATTGGTAGTATTTTTTTGTAAAATACGGTACTGCCGCCGGGGTGGAAGCTGACTTGGTGACCTCATAAGGTCTTTCGCTTCCTTCCTCTCTCACTTCTATGTAATGTACCAATGTATTTGTCGTGATAATTTGAGAAAAAAATAAACCAGTGATTGATTGATTGGCAATAAAAGCAACCCTAGTGTGACGGCATAATTACGTCATCGATCTGCGTGACATTTTGCTGAATTTACGTTGCTGCTGATGAAACACGCTTTTGCCCCCACGGTCAAAAAAATAGTTAGGCGCCTATGGTTAATATATATGTAATATAACTATATACAAAAACAAAAGCTTGGTAGGCCTATATGGGCTCACAGCAAAGATTTTGGCTCAAAATTGCTTTCATGGTAAAGCGTCAGGCTAGCTAGCAAGGTTCAGTGTGTGTTTAACCAAAATTTGTAAAACTGAATAGATGTATGAGTGTACACTGTACACTGTATAGGCTAGCCATTAAGGTTAGTTTTGACTTTTGAACTAAACTTTTTGCTGTGTGAGTTGTAGACTGCGGCTGAGGAGAATCATCATGCCTGCTTACTGCTTACAGTTTGGTGTACAACTACGATAACTTGGTTCTTGGCAATAAACCCTGCTTAGCCTTTTTCATTTGAACATAATGTTGAAAAGAATAACTCAAATTCACAATAAATAAAGGCAATGGTTATTTGACCGGCTCCGGTCTTTGAATCTGAAACACTATTTGACCGGTCATGACGTCACTGCATAAGCACTTTTTTCTTTTTCTCTTTCAAAGCAAAAGACGAGAAGCGCCGAGATAAGTTCTAAATTCAACATGTATTCTTCAACTCAGTCCGTGGCGCGTGCGATACGTCTCCGGCTACCAATCTAGAGGGGATGAGTTCGATACCATCCGGAAGCATTCTTTTTTTTCATTTTTTTTATCTAAATTTTGACCCGAAGCGCATTTATGTGGTCAAGTTTTAATTTGAGTAGCCTACAGTCCAAGTTAGTTAATAGTTCCCAAGTATAGTTCTCAAGTTAGTTATATACAATACTTCTTTTAAAAGAAATGATAATGGTAAAACCATTTTTTAAAGAAGTATTGTATATAACTAACTTGAGAGAAAAATGTTGGGTCGTTCGGCAACACACGTTCACTTATGACGATCGGAAAATTACCAAGAGAAATTCTCAAATTCCAGCAAATTAAAAAAACTCTAACAGTATTAAAAGACATAAAAAATGGGCTGTAGGCTACTCAAATTAAAAATTGACCACAAAAATGCGCTTCGGGTCAAAATTTAGATAAAAAAAATGAAAAAAAGAATGCTTCCGGATGGTATCGAACTCATCCCCTCTAGATCGGCAGCCGGAGACGTATCGCACGCGCCACGGACTGAGTTGAAGAATACATGTTGAATTTAGAACTTATATCGGCGCTTCTCGTCTTTTGCTTTGAAAGAGAAAAAGAAAAAAGCGCTTATGTAGTGACGTCATGACCGGTCAAATAGTGTTTCAGATTCAAAGACCGGAGCCGGTCAAATAACCACTGCCATAAATAAATGTTCAGTAACACAAATAGTTGTACTATTGTACTCCAATTTTTAGTCATCCACATTTTCATAAAGTTGGATCATTTCTTCAGCATCCTGTACCTCACTGACTGCAGTAGCTGATGCAAAAAACATTACCAGTACCTTATCATTTTTGTGTTGCAGTGTGGACCATTTATCGAAGATCCCAGTGCCTTAAAACTGTGCAAGCTGTGCCAGTGCTAATGCTGTGACAAGCTATGAATGAATGAAGCTCTGTACAAAGTTAAAAAAACCAAAAATACCTAGATTTATTTAAATTTGAAATAAAAAAACTTAAAACCCAGATGTGGTAAAAAAAACCCAGATCTAGGTGGAAAAACCAAGCTCTGGCATCCTTGTCAATGACATGACGATGACATCGCTATTAAGGCGATGTGAAAATCAAAAAATTTTGAAAAATCAAAAATCGAATTATCACACAGGGTGACTATTGCTATGTAGAGTATTTCTGTAAAATTTCACGCAAAAATATTCAGTAACCTTAAACATGTAGTCGATTTTGTCCTTGGCATTTGTTGCCAGCACAGAGTTGCCAGGTACAAATTTTTTGAAGAAAAAACTTTGTTTATTTTTTTTAAATTGTAAAAATTTCCAACTTTAACAACCACAACAACAATTACATATGATGTCACTGCTAGTTGCCCTTTTAGGTAAAGGCTGGCGGTGTACGGTAAGATATTAAACAATCACCTGGCAACCCTATTTTTGCTTGGTCAGCAAAAACTGATGATATTAAAGCCTTTTTCACTTCTATGGCAAGAGTAGGAATGCACTGTGCATAAGATAACACTTTGGTTTTGTTGTAGTAATATGTATTACATAATCACACAACGCACTGCATTAATATTCGATTGTTTTCGCCGATTTACATTTGTTTTTTGACAGATATAGTAACTGCAACTCTCCAATGGTAGCTTACACATCAACCAACCAACTTTATATGTGCTTGTAAAACGTGCACAAACGTATGAAGAATACAGCCAATGAACAAGAAACAATGGTGAATATCAAAACATTATAAGTCAGATTTCGTGTCTGCTTTCGGCAAGACCCTACGCGAAGCAATTCTCGCCCGAATGAAACCATCCAGTCGTTGAAGGCCAGCAACACTTCCACAGTCGTTAGTGACTTCCCAAATGAGACGCTGCACAGCCTGAGTATGGGCAGGAAAATGAGGGCATTCAAATTTTGTGTTTATCAAACCCTTTAGTTCATCTATGGTCAAGTGTGAAGCAAGGCTAGACTCAGTAAGCGTGGCATGGTCCCAATCAAAGAGCACAGTGAGTTGGCATCCAAATTTAATTTTGGTTGGGTAAAAATGCGGACAGAAACATCACAAGAGTTACTGCCTTTGCGAATATTTTCTAACATGTTCACAGAAAAAGATCACAGAGCAGGATCATCACTGGATACCGGGGCATTGTCACATTCAGATGTACCAGGTGCAGCTGGTTCGAAAGGAGTCAATTTCTTCATCAATTGCTGCAGAAAACTGCTGTTTTTCTCCAGTTCTCTTCCTCTATCACTTGTGACTTCTTTGCTGCAGCGAAATCATCTCCTCGCTGTTGTTTGAGGCTCTTGAAAAACAAGTTTTTTGTGTGAATGATAAATGTAAAGAACACAAAATAATCCATGTAAATCAGTTCAGTTTGTTTTTATTTCTGACTGTCACAACGAAAAACAATATATGCCAAACATAACAGATAATACTCTTTCGGACAAATGGCAGTAAAAAACAGTGATACGGTAGTCAAGAAAAATCTTCTCGCCATAGCACGACTAGCTTTAGTGAAAGCACAAGCCTGCCTTTACAGACATAGAAATCAGAACATCTGAATCACTTTCCCACGAGGAAATGCTTTAGGAAAATGAAAAATCCTTAAACCACCTACTATCTAGAGTTGGTTGCACTACATCTGCAATGGTGAAGTGGGGTTGTACTTGTAGAATGGGCAGTAACCCATTCTCCTTCTCATATGGCTCCATTCAACAAATGTTGTTAGAAGAGCCATGTCAATGACAACAACTGACCAACCCCAGTACACAGCATGGGACATGTCTATGCATGACCCTGTTATCAAAGAATATACTTATAAAGCCTTAGCCTACACTTCATAGAAAATTACTAGCCAAAAAAGTTTGTAACTATACCGTATGTAAGAACTTACCTTTTTGTTAACTCTCCTTTGAAGCGTTTTCGTTGTCCTTTTGTCAAGAAGCCCAATTTGGTATAACGGTGCTTCTACTCCACGATAACGTTGGGAGAGGAGAAACCTCAATTGTTTTAGGAATGCGATCTTCATTTGAAAAGAGAATAGTTAGCTTTTTTTCCAGCTTCCTGAAAAATTAATTCCTTGTGAGTGCTCTGTCTCTGTAAACGTGCAATTAATTATTTCAACACATTAAAGTTTTGAAGTGTCTGCTAGTTGGTTATTGTAGCCTACGTGTACTGTTCATTCATGCAAGCTACGGTATATGTTAGTATTTTTAACAACTACCCTTCATCCATACAAAGGTATACGAGTTGGTCTATATTTTATGTCACTACCAAGCTTAGTTAAAACCTGTCAGAGAAAAAGTTGCAGTAATAAAGTACTTGAGTATCACCTTTAACAAAGTAGGCTGCAGAATGCAAGAACATATCGTAGTGTTGGTAAATCAGCAGTGGGAAGCTCCTTGGAGGGTCCAATGACAGAAGAGCTTTCCAAGCTTCTTACTCTCTTTTTAGAACTTTTAGGCATGATTTAACAGTAAACAATGCTACTCACAACAAGGTTAGCTTTATGAACTAAAGATAATATGTGAAGAGATTATTGTATTTTTTGAAAAAAAACATAGCCCACTTACAGTACACAGAACTAAGAATTTAAGTGCTGAAAACTTAGTTGTCTGAGCCTTCCGTAATACTATGAACTTTATTAGTGTCATTCTCAAAGCTACATATAAAAAATGCAGAACCACAAACAGCAACTTCACCTGAATAAGCAGTTCTTATTCCAGAAGACCTGATAATTACAGACACTGCCTCTTAGGCCTACTTTACACAATTTGGAAAACCTAGCCTAAACTGACTTTGAACCGAAGCCTGAATGATTTAACAACCAAGTATAAAATCATAGCAAACATTTCGGCTGAACACAACTTCTTATCTGAATTTTGCAGCCTTATCTTCAATAATATATAATCAGCAATTCAGCATCTCAAGTTATAAATCTCTCAGCAGCAGACAGCAATCGCTCGCGCTCGCGTGTGTGCGGCACACAACGCGTTTTCCCTAACTAGCCATTCAGAGCGCGCCATCTGGATCACGTGGATTGATGCGTTGTGATAGTATGTTTTGTGGAATCACCTTGCAAGAATTAGAAAATACTAACCTTAAAACGCTTACATGTTTACGGATACTGGATTTTATTACATAAAACTTCACAAAAATACTCTACACAACAGTAGTCACCCTGTGTGATAATTCGATTTTGTCCATTCAAATTTCACATCGCCTTAATCGCTATTTGCTTGTTTGCTAACTGTGCATACGTCATCAAATAGGCTCAACTATTGTTGGGAAGAAAAAGAAGGGTGAAAATCGGCGGAATTAAACTGACATAGAGAAATGGATATGGATTTCAACAATTTTGATTGATTGAATCTTTATCTTCTGACTGGGAAAGCTTCTTGCAGAGCTTAATCCTGGCAGTTTCGCATACTTGTAGAGGTTTTGAATCACTGACGCAGGCCCGGTCACCGAGATTGACAGAGTGAAGTTTCCGATTATTGAAGTCCTGTTGCCGGGAATTATTCCATCCATTAGATGCCGCTGAATGAAGAGCAGTCCGTTGCGTGTGTTGCTCAAGTGCACATCTCGAGAGTCGAACCAGCGTCGCTTGATCTTGAAGCTTCTTCGTTCCAGAAGTGACGCGCTAACCAACTGAGCTATCGGGGCGGACAAATTTTATTTAGGCACCGTTGGAAAATACAATCCTGCATAAATCTGAAAAAAATTAGCTCCGAGTTTCAAATAAGTAGCTTACATAAGTAACTAAGTAGGCTACAGTAAAATCTTTAACATGACCATAGATTTAACAAAAAATAACATGAGGGATAAAGAAAATAAAACTAATGTGGTTTATAAAAACGAGAGAATAAAAAGACCACTCTCATTAATGACAGTTTCTCTTTTTATTCTCTCGTTTTTGAAAATCATATTGATTTTTACATTTTTTTTTGACCATGTTAAAGATTTTATCACGGTTATTGGTTATATAAAAGTGGTGATGTTGGTTTTGAAGTAATTTAACGTTTTTCGTTGAAAGTTTGTTTTTGTTTTATTATCTTTATCCTGCATTGCGGAAAAGCGGACTTGAGCGCTATGTATCGGTGTAGCCTACGCCTTCCGACGTACACCTGACCCACGCTGCAGCCGACGGCAATGTATGTTTCCGGTTGTCTACTCTACTTATGACTTAAATTTGGTACTACCCATTACTCGAAATCGATCTCTGGGTAGAGGCAATTATCGTAAAGTTTCTTGCCCAGAGAAACAACAGCAAGTGCGGGTGGCTGGAGTCGAACATGCAGGCTCTCGACTGCGAGCCAAACGCGCTAACCACTCGGCCACTGCCGCCAGTAAGGCTAAGTTTGTAGAAAGGCGTAAAAATTTTCTAACTGGCAATCGACCTTTCGATTGCTTGGGTAGCCACTTTAACAAGTCGAAATTCTGCCACTGAAATTGATTAGAATGAAACCGCCAACCAATCACAAGCTACGGTTTAAGTGACGTAAAAAATGGCGAAAAGAAGATGATAGAAAGCAAATTAAGTGATGGATTTTTTGTCAGCTGGTTGGCTTAGGGGTTAGGGTTAGGGCTAGAAAGTAATCATTTCATTGACGCGGGTTCGATTCCCACTACTGCTATTGCTCTTTTTCTTCTGTAATTACCATATAAACTTCAAAACAAGCATTAACTCTCTGGATGAGTGCGAGAAGGATCACAATTGGACGGTAGCCTCTTATAACATGTTCTGATTGGTTTGCGGTTGCACTCTAATCAATTTCAGTGGCAGAATTTCGACTTGTTAAAGTGGCTACCGATTGCTTGTTTCATCGGTAAGATACAAACGTGTTTTGTTTTTCAAGCAAACTAAGCAACAACAAAGTTCGTCTCGTTTATATCCGTGACCTTAAAAATACATTTTGTAAATAAAAAACGAAACCTTTCTGGTACCGTATCAAGAAAATGAAATATCTCTCTGGTATTTTTCTGGTATCTTTCTGGTATTTTTCTGGTAACCTTTCTGGTATAGCGGATAAACTAAAAGCGGACATAGTTTTGTATCCTCATGATCTAAAATCCCTAGTTTAAATCCAGTTGGTGGGCAGGGGCACCGGAACCATTTTTGACTGGGGGGGGGGCAGGATTATGAAAAAAAGGCACTTTTGTTGCTGAAAGGCCAATTTTTTTTTTAATTTTAAGATAAGATAGCCTATAGCGATAATTCTCATCCATCAGCTCACTAATGATACAAGTGTCCGGTATACAAAGAAGGGCATCATGCTATGTTATAATGATGTGTTGAAGAATTTTGTGCCGTGAATACTGAATAACTGAATATTATTTTTGAGGCAAAAATGAAAGATTATAATTAGGCTAAAAGCGAATAGCAGAAATTGTTATATTGCAAGATGTGCAGTAGGTTGCATGACCTTAAAAGGGCACCATTGCCCCCTCTTGCCCCTCCATCTACAGAAAAATTGAGGGCAGGAGGGGCATTCGCTTCCGGCATTTTGGTTTCTCATTTCCGCTTGGATTTCAACAAACATAGACTAGGCCTACCATTGTTGCAAAGCACAATCGTGCATCTACGCAAATAAATTCGCCTCAAGTCCTAAACAACCATAATTTCCTCCAGTAGCCTATACCCAGAGATGGGCAAGATCACCAGTATTGGTGATCTTGAAGATCAAGATCAAGATCACCAAGAATAGGTGATCTTGAAGATCAAGATCAAGATCACCAAACTATGTGATCTTGAAGATCAAGATCAAGATCGTGATCTTGAAGATCAAGATCATTTTCAAGATCACTTTTTGTGTACTTGAAAAAAAATGATGTTTTTGATCAATGATGTTGCAAAAATAATTGCTATAAGCAACCTGGGTAAAGGTATATAGTTGGTATTGCTAACTCTTATTTTAACTACTCGATCACTGGCCTAAGAATTGTAATAAGTTAGTGACTGTTGCTATTAGGCCTATCAATTGCTGACGTAGTTTGCGTAGAACCGCAACGTCACACGCACCTAAGGCCGAGGTTAATTACAGTAGTACGGTACTGAAAAAGTCGCAAAATTTGCAATTAGTTTTATACTTTTTATTCATAACAAATAAAAAAAAGTTTGAACTGCATCATTTTTTACCAAATATTTGTCTGGTTCATGTGGGAGTTTTTATTCGTGTTACTAAGTAGTTTTAAGTTTCACTTCATTATGTCAATGTTTATTGCACTATTTACTCATCTGGCAACATTGATACTGTTGTCTGCTTTCAAAAACATTCAGAGGTTTGCGGTGAGACAAACCACTCCATACTCAGACCTTAAACAAGTCTTGGTCTGGTTAATTTGCTGCAATAAACCACTTTACATGCCAAAGTCGGCTAGAGTCCAGATTTTTTAACACCGCCATTCTAGACTTTTGAAACATCTAAAATTGAGTCAAAGAAAGCAAACATTTCTATAAAATTCACACATGGAACTTGTGAACAAAGTTAAATCATTTTTTATTATACGTCAACATAAAGTACACGAAAGTTGAGTTCTTTATTATGACCAACACAGAACACTTTTTCAATTTTGAAATGGTAACGCTGACCAGATTAGATGATGATTTTAAATCGTCTTTTGTTGGACACATATTATATTAACAGTGGCTTAATGTTAATAGTTGCCACTAACTACTTTGTACAGTATGAGTTCTAAAAAAATGCCTCTATCTAGTAAATAAACTTCAATTTTAAAGTGATCTTGATCTTATTGCTTTTCAAGATCAAGATCACACAAAAAAAAGTGATCTTAGATCAAGATCAAGATCACCAAAAAAAAAAGTGATCTTGAAGATCAAGATCAAGATCACTTGTGATCTTCAAGATCAAGATCACGCCCATCTCTGCCTATACCGATAGCCTAATAACTAAAACTTCGTCAATGTGTACTGATTTGCAGTAGGCTAATTTTTTTTCTACAATGTAAACATCAAGCCAACGCAAATGCAAAAAATATGCGTTTCCTATCCAGGGCCGGATTTAGCTGATGGGGGGCCCGAGGCACTTTTAGATCGAGGGGGCGTGCAAAAAACACCTCTACGTCTACAGTAGCATTAATCCAGCACTGCACAGCATTTTGCAGAAACTTCGAAGGCTGAAAGAAAGAAAAAATAATAACACAAAATCACATTTTTTCCACGTCGGGGGGGGGGGGGGGGCTTCAAAAGAGGGTCCCGGGGCACCTGCACCCTCTTCCCTCTCCCTTAAATGCGGACCTGTCCTTATCTTGTTTTAGGCTATTTATCTTCCAAATTTTACGTTTGTACTGTAGGCTATATGACCCAAGAAAGGAACAATCGTCGTTCAAACATAATCGCTCTGCGAAGCTCTTTTGCAACCCATGTAAACATGTATCGGACATTTATTTCGAGTTCTCATTGATTAGCTTACTATTTTTGCTAAGCACAAGCATGGTTTGGTTTTGAATGTTTATCCTCTGACTGACAAAGCCTTGATATGTTATTCTTGGTAGCAGTGCAGGTCTTAAGGTATTTCGGGCCCTGTGCAGAATAGGCTATGCTTTGCAGCCCCCAATGGCAATGATCTAATTGAGTAGCGTAGCTAGGTAGGCTATTTTGAAATGGGAGGGGGGTGGTTTGACGGTCGGCAGGCGAAGGCTGACGGTGATCACGCCGAAGGCGACACCCAGTGACGGTGGGTCTGGGGGGCTTCCCCCAGACAATTTTGAAAAATTACTTTGAATTTGGGGCATTCTGAGAGCATGTTCAACAAAAATTTGGGTATGAATATTACTGTGAAATCGTGCTGTCCGGTGTCATAGCGAAAGGATAAGATCATGCTTTCTTCAGCATTTTTCGGAAATAAAGCTATGTCTCTATGTTGAGTCTGGATGCAACTTATTTCGTCCCCTGAAAAATTCGTACCCCGATTTCGTACCCTGAAATCGGAGTAACAAAATCAAATTTCGACCTATTTCGTCCCCTGAAAAGATCGAGAGAAATTTTGAAATGTTTGCGGCAACTCCGATCAGCGACTTCGGCTCTGTTGTTTTTTTCTCGATCTTTTCAGGGTACGAAATGTTCAGGGGACAAAATAGGTTGCACCCGTTGAGTCTCTATGTTTTCTTGTTGCTAATTCCTTTGTTGAATTCACTTGTTGAATTTTTCCATTGGATATGACAAAATTACTGCATTTTCTGATTACATTGCGGGCCCCCTAATTTGCGGGCCCTGTGCGATCACACGGTTTGCACACCCCAAAGACCGGCACTGCTTGGAAGTTTCGCATAATTTTAGAGGCTTTTTTACGCAGGGTTGGTTACCGAGACTGGCAGAGTTAAGTTTTCCGATTGTTGAAGTGTTGTTGCCATAATAAACGTCCACTCTGGAAATTTTAATAAATTGCTTGTTACACAAGCATTATTAACACACTTTTAATCTATCGTTACCTGTAGCTGCACAATTAGTTGATGAGTGGGAGTGCCTACGCTATAATCGTAGGCTATTATAGACGTGTTGAACTAATTTTAGCAACAATAACACGAATTATTATTTGCAAACATCCGTTTGTCAGCGTTGGCGCATTGATTAGGCTACCCATGTGACATAAGGCCTCCTTATTACGATATCCAAGTAGCTATAGGCTAAGCTGCTCAGGTTGCTAGCAATAGCACAACAGTGAGCCTTCTATACGTTGTAAGTCTGGGATCATTAAGCAGCAATTAACTTTTCAAGAAGCCATAACTTAGAGGCTACGACATGAACTACATTCATAAATATACATGCGTTGCTCGTGCGCACTCATAGAGTCGAACCAGCACCGTTTGATCTTGCAGTCTCTTGACTTTGATTTACTTTTGTGTCTAAAATCGTAAGCTATTTATTTAGTAAGTTAACGATTTTTAACTCTCAGTTTACGTTTTATCTGACAATAGCTTTTAATTCAGGATGTGTAAACACGGAAAAATGCCCAGACCGTTTTCCAGTTCGACATTTGTGTCTCATGCTATGATCATTGTATTATTATCATGTTGTTCGACACGATTGTTTGCGTTAAGTGAAAGTAAGTTGATATTACAAATCCTTGATTACCATGACGGTAGGTGGCCAGACCTATAATTACTTTTGTTGTAGGCTAGGTCATAGGCTACGCTACGGTTTACTCCACGTAGCCTACTTTGAAGTACAGTATTATGGAATAAAAGTTGACACTTCAATATAGCCCAGATCAAGTCTATTTTGACGATACTGGTCTACTACAGCAAGTTAAACGAGATTGATCAAACAACATTTTATCAAATCAACAATATAGAACAGTAGCGGAATTTAAGGGATTGGTTGTGATAAACATGCGGAGAGATTGAGAAATCAAGATCTTGAGGGACGGAAAGTTAAACTGTTTCGTATTTTTTCAGCTTCGAGGTTATGTGCCGAAGCGCAAGAGAGCTGTCGTGCTTGTATTCGAGCGCATCCGCATTGTTCTTGGTGCGCAGACAAAAAAGAAATCAACGAACGCTCTTTTGTGCGATGCCGAATCCACATGTAAGTAGACTACTTGATTGATTGAATCTTTATCCTCGGACTGGGAAAGCTATAAAAGCTTAATCCTCGTAATTTTGCATACTTGTAGAGGCTCTGAATCACTGACGTAGTTGACATAGTAAAGTTTCCGATTGTTAAAGTGCTGTTTCGTGGAGAGTTATTCCATCTATTAAATCCCGCTGAATAGAGAAACAGCGCACACCCCAAGAGTCGAACCAGCGCCGCTTAATTAGCGACATCACAAATCTTTTCAGAAAGAGTTTAAACTTTTGTCGTAAGTAGCGTTGACAGGGAGGGAGGGTTCAAGGGATACTTTTGGACCCCCGGGATAATTTTAAGAGTCCGTAACTTCTTGTCCAAAGGGCTCGGGAACTTGAAAGAACCACCGTGTAGGCTATTCTGTTAATATAGCTTAAGCTTACAAAAGTACCTTTTTCTTAAAAGTGTATTGAATTTGGGCTCGAGGATCCCATTAGTACGGGTCAAAATTATCCTCTCAACGGCTTTGTTCACACCCAGTGGTTGAAAATTGAGCTTAGTGGACTGGAAGATAGGAAAGCCAATCTTTATGTCCATTTTCAAGTCATAAAGACTTTTGCCAAAACATTGTCGCATGCTCTCTATTTGGCATAGGCCTACTTTTGAGTATTACAGAGGTAACTTTCTCACCACTAGGCTAGATGGTTGATGTTTGGAGGATAATAATTTGTAATTTCAAGTTATTACGAATTGGAAACGCTACTTTAGTTGTAATTAAAAGCGGAATTTTGTGCTATATGCAACACCGATAGATCACAATAACTTGCTATAAGGCCTCACGTCAATGGGTAACAATGCGTGCATTTATAATCTATCGGTTGTTGTAGATGAGATGTTTTGACCGGTAGACAATTTAAACATAATTGAATTTTCCTCATGAACAAGCTGCGACTGCAGTTATTGTGACATTTCTAGTACGATACTTAGCCAGAGTAGGCTATTGATTCTTGCTGTGTTTGGTAATTACAGAAGAAAAAGTAAGGGTGGGAATCGAACCCAGGTCATCGAAATGACTATTTCTCCAACTCTTAACCGCTAGACCACGCTGCCAAAGGCGAAACGTTCACTTAATTTACTTTCTATCAGAAATGTTTTGAGAGGAACACAACATCACGTGCATGAGTAAATTGACTGCAATCAGCTGATTTATATCTTGCCTTCTGATTGGTTAATAAACCTCATCTGATACAGCGACCTGCAAATTACAAATAGGCTAACGGTGCTATCAAACATTTTCACGATTCAGCGAAAGAAAATGAAATAGTTTTCTGGCAACATTGATGCGGTATCAAGTAGAAGCTCACTTCAACAATAACTGCTAAAAACAATCTAAATTGGCTTTATTTTACAATGTTCTTGTATGAAATCTTACATTTTGTTCAGGGATAACGTCCTTGTTTGTAATAATACAATACATCCTGAAAATGAGGTTGCAGAAATTCAGAATTTGAACTTTTCCGATATGTTCGACTCTTCTAACTCCCAGAATGGTGACACCGTTCAATTTAAGCCACAGAAAGCTTCTTTAAAGTTGCGGATTGGTAAGCATATTACCATTGTGTCAACAAGATACCAAGGACTGTGTTATCTTGCCTACGTAGCCTACTGTGAGACGATCTTCTGATGTCCGTCCCATTAGCTCAGTGGTTAAGCGCCCGACTCAAGATCACGCTGGTTCGGTTCTCGGGGTGCGCGCTTGAGCAACGCATTTTAGGACTGCTCTCCATTTTGCGGCACCTAGTGAAAGGAATCATTCCCCAAACAACATTTCAACAATCGGAAACTTCACTCTGCCAATCCTGGGAACCGGCCCTGTGTCAAAAGGTAGGCACTTTAACAAGCAGATTTCTAATAATCCACGAACGTATCCAATCCAACCACGAACCAATGAGATGCTACGTTATCTGTTATTGTGACCATTCCAGCATTCAGCCAGAGAATTAATTATTACTTTGAACTTTGTTTGGTAATTACAGAAGAAAAAAGAGCTATAGCAGAGGTGGGAATCTAAGCCACGTCAATGTAATGACTACTACCGCCCTAACCCAATGCGCCAAGCCAACCGATGGCAAAGCGATGATTTAATTTAGCTAGAATTTGCGTTTTTCCTTTATTCTTCCCAAACGCAATCTTGATGACGTCATGAACAGCGTAGCTTCTGATTGGTTCGTGCTGGATTGGATATCTGCATGTTAAAGTGCCTACCAAAAAGCCTCGACAAGTGTATCAAAGGCTTTGTCAGTCTGAGAATAAAGATTCAAAACCAAACCAGTTTCAAACTCAATGCGGACTGTAATGCACTTTGTGCCAAACAAACATATGGTACATTCTGCTTGTTTAAGCAGGCATAGGCTACATTGGATCATGTTCTTAGCAACTCTGATGTAGCTTTAGTTTATTCTATATTTAAAAATAGAATGATGCTAACAGATGCAGTTCATCATTTGTGAGCGAAACTAAACTTACCTGACAAAAATCCAAAATCAAATTGGTTTGTGATAAAAAACAATTTTATTCACTTGTTGATTGCCAGGTGAGCCATTGAAGTTGAACATAACTTTTAAAAAAGTAGTTGATTACCCACTGGATCTTTATTACACTATGGACCTCTCGTATTCAATGAAAGACGATTTGGAAATTTTACAGGTTATAACTTGATCACAGTACATGAGTACAACACAATCTATTTAATTGTCTAATTCTGATTGACCTGATTGTTTTCATACCATTTTTTAACTTTTTCATTCTCTGGTCGTGTTAGGTCATCTACGTATCAATAGCCTATCATCTACTAGAAATAATTAATATTAACCTAACTACAAAGACAAAAATGATTATGATTGATTTAAGGTTATTTTTACTACCGTTAGTGTGATTAATGGTGTGCTTCATATGATAAACTCATGTGCAACAAGTCAGAAAGCAAAGGGTCAACCACCTTACATAGTTGGGACATAGAGAACGATATAGGCTATAGCAGGCGCGGATCTAGGAGTTTTTTTTGGGGGGGGCCAGAAAATTTGAAAATGAATTAAAAAGTAATAAAACAGATATGAACAATCAGTGGCGTAGCCAGGAATTTTGGGGGTTTTGACGGCCGGTGGGCGAAGCCGGACGGCGTGTTCGCCAAAGGCGACACCCAGCGGCAGGGGGTCTGGGGGGCCTTCCCCAGAAAATTTTGAAAAATTACTTTGAATTTGGTGCATTCTGAGAGCATTTTCAACAAAAATAGGGGTATAAATATTATTGTAAAATGGTGCTGTCCGGTGACATAGCAAAAAGATAAGATCATGTTTTCTTCGGCATTTTTTCGGTAGTAAAGCTAAGTCTCTATGTTTTCTTGTTGCTAATTCCTGGCTGAGATATTTGAATGTTTGGTATTGGCAAAACTCGCTCTTTTAATGCAGTTTCGCTTAAAATTAGGCAAACTTTGTTTTAGAGACATAGAGACTGAAAGCATCATTCTCAATATCGTGACGTCACACGCGTGCCAAAGGGGGGATTGTAAGTCCGCTGTGGGACTAATATCAGCTGTTTCGAAGCATATCAAACCATTCAACAATTTCTCACAAAATTTCGGGGGGGCCCCCGGGCCCCTTGCCCCCCCCCATAGATCCGCGCCTGTGCTATAGCGTAGGTTCGTGTAAATTGATCATGTAAATTGATCAATCAGATGATGTCAATTAGTCGGCAACTGAAAGTAAAGAAGACTGGAAAAAATATTATTGCGGAGTGTTCAATCCCTCACTAATTACACTAAGCAATATATTGATGAACTGAGAAAGTTGGCTGAAAATTGAAAAATTGTGAAAATAGCCTATTCATTGACGTTATTAGGCTACAACTAAATATTGTTGAGTAACTTATTACTTAATAACGTACTTAAATATGTTTTGGAAATAAAATAAAAAAATACAAATTTACGAATTTATAGACTCTTGGAATAAATCTTGTTGACAACATTCGCAGCAATGTTACGAAAAACGTTAATCTTGGATTTGGAACTTTTGTGGATAAGCTGGTCTTGCCCTATGCCACTGACAACAAAGAGATGTAGGTTAAAACTCACTAAGTCTGTTAGTTTGTGTACACTAACGTAAGCAAATTTGAAAAAATGAAAGCACTTATGTAAATCATTTAACCTGGTTTGAGTCGATTACGCCTTGATTAAAATGATCAAGCTTAAATTGACCCTCAGTAGAAACAATGTTTTCGGACCACCATGTGTTCTTTGGATGTGTTCTTTGGAATACCACCATGTGTTCTTTGGAATAAGCGTTCGACTGTACTTTTATGCTACCAGTACCGTAAAATATGAAAGTCATACCATAGGTTGGGTATTAGGCTAACTTACTGAAATTGATTTTAATTTCAGTTGTTAATTGTAGGTTTGACAATTTATGTTCTGGCCACTGTCAACCAACTTTTGGTTTTCGTCACCAGCTGAGCATCACCAGCAATGGAAGTTTGTTTAAAGACGCGGTTGCTTCTACAGTTATTTCTGCGAATCTTGACGAACCTGAAGGAGGGTTTGATGCTTTGATGCAAATTGCTGCTTGCACGGTTAGTTTTGTTTGTGTCATATCCAGGCTGACGTCCTGTGGTTGAAGATTTAAATTAAATGGATGAGGAAGGCAAGGAAGCTACTCTTTGTGTCCACCTACAAGCATGCCATTAAGTGTCCTGCCCAGTGTTTTTTTAAGGTGTTTTGGGGGGCCAAAACGGTCCCCCAAATTTCTCCAGCGGTTTCCTAAAATTTGGACTTGCAACTACAGTAGAAACGTAATGGTTGTTTCTCGCTATGTCTTAAGCAAATATGGCTATTTTTTGGTATTTAAATGAAACACTTGTGGTCTCTTAAAACTACTTAGGGGTCACCCAATCCAAACCTTAAAAAAAAACCTGGTCCTGCCAACGACACCGCCACCTGCTCTTGGAAGGTGTCGAACCGGTACTCTTTCGAGTGCCGTATCTGGGCTCTCCCCCTGGGATATGCGGTCAATATTGGTTGAGTTGTTAATGAAACTTAGATGATGTTTTCATATTTTGTTGTGCACGACACAACATAATGTGAGTTCAAAACCGTTTTGATGGAACCTGAGCGGATGTTTTTGCGGTTACTCAATGAAATCGAAAAAGGGGTGCGATACGGATAAGAGTGCAATTTTCCACTTCTTTTAGATGTACAGTATGTTGTGTTGAACCTGTATTTGCATTTCTCGTGCATTGTCACAACGTACAAAGTAAAGGATTGTTGTGGTGGTTGTTTTATGCCCCAACGCAATAACAACGTGGTCAAAATCGTCAACGGAAAGACTTTTCTTGGCCGTACCAAAGGGAATGTCACAGACAAATATGAATCGAATAAAATGTAACAAAACAAAACTAATTGAAAGGAAACGTAAAAAAAAACAGTTTAAAAATGAAAAAAATGAAAACCAAGACACAGGACTTTTGCGTAGCCTACAAACGAAGTCAACTTTTGTTTTGTACAGTATTTAGATACTTAGAGTTTCGGCAGAGAGTTTGTCTTGTTGAACCCTGGGCATACGAAACCGAGCAACGTTATCAAGTTTAACATATTCAAGTTTATTATATTTACAGAAATTACATTTAGATACTTCTGCTTTAAGCAGAACTACAGCGTCGAAGTGTAGGTTTGAATTTAAAATTTAACTTTGTACATTAGCAATAATAAGCTGCCTAGCAATAATAAGCTGCCTTCAAATAACGCAATTGATCTTTTGCAGTGAAGTATTTCCGTATTGTTTTCTAACATTATTTCTAATGCAGAACGTCATTGGATGGCGTAAAGATGCTCTACACGTCATAGTCCTAACCAGTGACGCGCCATCTCACTGCGCAATGGATGGAAAACTTGGTGGAATTTTAAAGAAAAATGATATGAAATGTCACTTGGAAGAGGTTACTTGGATCTATAATAATAATCGCATTTATATAGTGTCACATACCTGTACATGTTTAAATACATGGTTTGCGTGGTGCAATATGAGTTGTAAATAAACTAAAACAATAATCTAAGCTTTGACTAGTTTCTTTGAAAATTTTATCGTAGTCTAAGTTATTACTTTTTACCTCGGCGGCCTAAGCAAGGAGCAAGTCAACCATGCGTTACAAGTGCAAATCTTTTCTGAGATTGGAACCTATACACCTTAAGAATCCATAGTTAGGCCTACACAATCGCAATTTTGAACCTGTATCTGCTTCATTACTTTTGTCCGATCCGATGGCTTAGTTGAAAACGGCAAGATTAAGCGACGTTGTTTCGATTCTCGGGGAGTATGTTTGAGCAACGCATTTCAAGGACAGCTCTCCATTCAGCTGCACTAAGTAGATGGAATAGTTTAGTAACGGAATACTTCAATAACAAGCGGAAGCTTCACTTTATTAATGTCGGTGACCAGACCTGCGCCAGTGGTTCAAAGTCTGTACAAGTAGGCTATGCGAAACTGCGAGAATTAAACTTGCAAAGACGCCTTCTCAGTCCAAAAATCAAGATTTTCAAAATCAATGAATAAAACCTTCAACTTGTAACCAATTGGCTACTCTACATTCAGTATAAAAAAATCTTTTTCCTGATTGGACTACTTGCACACAAAAATATCACAATTTGTTTTCATTCCCAACAAATTATTATCTTAATGTTTGTGTTATTTGCTGATGCTAGTTTATCACACGAACATTTTTTTCTTCAATTGTTTTATATACCTGAACCGCAGGCATCGACGCCCCCTGATGAATAGGCTAATTACACCAAATGTTCCTATATTCAATGAACAACGAATTTACAAACACATTACCGTATATAAAATATGTTCAAGTTATTTTGCAATTTCTGATCCCAGACGATTATCATAATCCTCTTAGGACAAGGAGAGCCCAGGAACATTTACCTATGTAAAGAGTATGACACAAGATTATCCATCAGTTGGACAATTGCGAGAAATCTTGGAGCAAAATAAAGTTCAAGCTGTTTTTGCTGTGACCAGTGATGTTCTTGATGTCTACGAGGTAGGGTGTGTTCTAGCCTATACTTGCAGCCTACAGTAGACGAAAAACGAAACTTTAAAACAAACCTAAAAGCACCATAGTACCTACTGCCTACACATTTTAGTGATACGGCTTTGCACATGTTAAAAAATTATCATTCGGCAAGAAATTTTCTACACTCTAAAGTTCTAGCCTATAGCTATCCTATGGCGATGAAAGTTGATTTTAACAAGACATATTTAAAAGGTGTTTTTGTATGCAGGGTTTGCAGTCTGTACTTCCAGCTACAATCGAAACGTTGGAAAAAGATTCTGGAAATATTCTTTCCGTCATTTCATCTGCGTATGACGTCAGTTGCTAAAACATAAATTTGTGTGTTGAGTATGAAATATTTCCAACCGCTTTAGGTTGGCCTACAATATTATTTTATTAGAACTTCTTCACGTTTGTTTATTGTATCTTTGCCTTTTTCCTTTCACTCTGTCCCACCCAGTCCCACCCTGTCCCACCCAGTCTATATACAATCTTCTTTCTCACATTAACTTACTCACTCATCACTTTTTTCTTTATAACTTTGAATCATTGAGCGCATTTTTTCTTTTTAATTTTCTTGCTTGAATTCTTGCAAGTAATTTTGAATGTTTATGCAATTGTTCCCTTTTATCCATAATTATCTAAACAGCAGCCACATAGAATACGATAGATTATAGATTTTGTTCAAATTTGAAGTTCTGTAATGGGAATTGTCTCATGATGCAGCTTGCATTTGTTTAGGAAATCAAAAGCCAGTTTCAAATGGTTTTTCCCGACTTCCCAGACACAGTTCATGTTTCGTACAGAATCCTTTGTCCTAGTGCTTCAAAGTGGGAAAACAATTCATTGAAATGCGATCACGTTAATTTGGAAGATCACGTAAAAATTATTTGCTTGTCTAGAAAGTTTAATTTGTCAAAATTCTAAATTACACAAATCTAAATTAGTTTTCAGCTTGCTATCTTAATCAATGATGTTTTTAAAGTACGTGATAGAATAAAGTTTGCTGAGCTTTGCTGTGTATGCAATCAACAAAGTTGCAACAGGTGCTTACCCAGACAGTCACTTTATCTGGTCCAGATCGTTACCAGATCGGGTATGGATCTGAACCAGATAAAGTGGCTGTTCTGGGCCAGATAAAGTGGCTGTCTGGGTATAGAGGTATTTGCGTAATGCGGTAGACTAAAGGTTTCAACTTCAATTGCAGATTATCTTTCAACTCGAGTTAACCGCCAACGCTTGCCCGACCAACCTGTCACAAGTAGATGTTGTTCACCTGACTTCTAACTCAATTAGTGAAGAAGTTCAACTCTCTTTGGGTGAATACCGTTAAAATTAAACACCGGTTTATTAACTCAGGTTCATAAATCATGGGGTGGTTAAGCCTAGTCAATAAAAATCATTAACACAGAACGAAAACTTAACCTAGACATTTATATATATTATGTAACGATTGATAAAGCTACTACTTCCTACACGACTAACCAAACAAGATTAAACAAGACTGCTGTAAACTGCAATTGAAAAAAATCTCACAGCAGACAAATTTGGCGCTTCGTTGCCTCCATCCCTCAACCAGAGAAGGCACGTGACCAAAGTGATGACGAGAGACAATCACGAGCATGAAAAACACCAGCTCCAACAAATTGTCTTCAACGAATTCATCCAAGTCTAATTTTACTGATGTGTTGCTATTTCTACTTTTTTTTGTTACTACAAAGTTTTCTTTGGTGGTTTAAGAGATTTGTATAAAGTAAGCACGAATAAAATCCTAACACACATGTCGAAAAAACGTGAAGGAGACTTCCTTATCATTTGGCCACGTAATCACCGTAATACCAATGAATTAAACTACAGCATTGTGAGATACGGTATGTTTAATAACTTTAGCATCATAAATGTTCAAAAATCAACTTCTTCACTGAGCTTTAACGGAAATTGCTTGAATGTGATGAAACCATTTTTCTTGATGCACGTGACGTGATAACAGTCTTCTGGTAATTAACATAATCATTGTGGTACATAACAGTCTACAGGTAATTTCAATTCGATCAATAAAAACAAATTGCCCCAAAAAGCAAAGATATCTCAACGGACAAAACTCTATACTTTACAGATTAGGCTACATAAATTAAATGCTTGTGATGGTTTTTGTATTTTGCTGATAACATTAACATTTTTCTCATGTTTCAGAATATCACTGTGAATGCAATTGCGATTCAACAATGATCTATAAAAGCAAGATTTGTAGCTATGAGGGGGATCTACAGGTTGGTGGATGTATTTCTTTGAAGTTAGTTTTACGTTTATAAATAGGAACACCTATTAACACGTCGTGCAACTTTACTTTCCGTATAAAATATTAAAAAATCGTCATCTTATTTGTAATTACATTGTCAAGAGACAGTAGCGTTGGCAAGGGGGTCCAGGGGGTACTTTTAATCTGAGCCGCCCGAGATTATTTTAGGGGCCCTAACGTTTCTAAGGGGCCGAGAACTCGAAGAAACCACCGCATATTCCTTGGATATAGTACGTTTTTTTTAGCAATGTCTAAATTTGGGGCCGGAAGATCCCATTGGCATCGGACCTAAATTATCCTCTCAACGGCCATGTCGAGAGAATGTCTGTTGTTTCAGAATTGTGTAAGTCATAATAAGTGCAGGGCTTTATTTTCAAATTTTTATATTGAGCGTCTGGGTTTGAACAGCATTTGTGCAATATTGAAACCTTAACACTGTATACCACCACATACCTCGTTAACCTTTTGCGCCCCCCTATAGCTCAGTTGGTTAGCGCGTGACTTCGTGAACGAAGAAGCTTCAAGATCAAACGGTACTGGTTCGACCCTCGGGTGTGTGCTTGAGCAACGCACGTTAAGGACTGCTCTTCACTCAGCGACATCTAATGGATAAAATAACTCCCCAGGCAACAACACATGAACAATCGGGAACTTTACTCCGTCAATCTCAGTGGCGGAGCCTGCGTCAGTGATTCAAGGTATGCAAAGCTGCCAGGATTAAGCTCTCAAAGAAGCCTTCCCAGTCCGAGGATAAAGATTCAATCATTCACAGTTATTTATTTTTATTTCACCTTGATTTTTTAAATGCTCTTCAGTGTGGAGTTTGTGCTTGCGAACCCGGAAAAAGCGGTTCACATTGTCAATGCCTCTCTTCAGCAACAACATCTCAATTGGAGAAAAACTGCACCGACCCCAACCCAAGAGCGCAAAACCCTGACGTTTTATGCAAGTCTGTGTCTCAAGCCGTTAAAATATTTTTTGAAATTCATTTGAGTTTGCAAAATTGATCACAACTGGCTTGAAAGTAGTTCCGAACATATTTTAGCTTTTGGCTGTGATTTATACAATTATGGTTTAAGCAAGAATAAATAAACTGCTCATCAGACAAACGCATTATCTGGTACAGATCTCTACCAAATCGCGTACGGATCTGTCCAGATATTTACCAGATCTGGACAAGATAAAGTGTCTTTCTGGGTTGGTTTTAAAAACTAAGTATAGGTTACAATCAAGACCTAAAAAATTGCAAATATAATGTAAACTTTTGTTACTTTTCGAATGTACATAAATTATATAAAGTCTGTGTTTTGTTGTTTCTTCCTTTTTGTAGACCTCAGCTATGTTTGACATATAGGCTTTTGTTTTTCGATGTGTTGGTCAGAAATAAAAACAAACTGAACTGAACTGAATAGGAGTTTATAATGTGGCATGTTTGCCTCCAAGAGACGTGTTACAACGTTAATTGATTGACGCTTTTAGCAATAATGGGATCTGTGAGTGTGGACTTTGTCGTGCTGACGACTGCTTTGAAGGTTATCAAGGGAATTACTGCCAATGTAGGACCAAGGGCTGTCCAGTAGATGAAAGTGGATTGGAGTGCGGAGGTGAAGAACTAACTTGTAATTTTTTTGATAAGTTTTTAAGATTGTGAACAACTGAAGAGTTGTGTTGATTAACTGAAGTAACCTACATTTCTTCGAGTGTTTGAAAAATGGTAGATTTTTGATTTTGTACCTAGGTGTAATTTATTCATGCAGCTATTAGGCTCAGTAATTAAATATTAATTGATACATGCGCCGTTGGGTTGCAAATTCACATATAATGTTGACTTAACATTGGACAATATCGGCTCCAACTTTTTCATTCATTCTGCCATTGGTTCAGATTAAGTTTGATTTTGCAGCGAGAAACTATAACTTAGCCTACATTTTATTTTATTTTTACAGTTGAATGTTTTCCTTCTTTATTTAATTATTGACACGGAGAAAAAACAGATGAATACAGAATCGATGATTTCCTTTTTTTAGATGTTGGGACCAGTGTTGTACGCGTCAGCGAAATAAATTGACGGCGTCAGCGCGAATTGCCTAAAAACTTTACGGCGTAAATTACTGCGTCAGCTCTTAAAGAAATTGACGGCGTCAGCGCTATTTTAGCCAGGGTCTCACAAAACGGAAGTATTGCAACCATGTTTAGGCGAACAATGGCTATAAATAAAGTGCAGGTTTTATGTTTTGAGACTGTATTATAATTAGCTGCTTAGCTTATATTAGTTATTTCCTTATAGAAACACAAGCATTTCAAAACGTTTGTCTGACAATCTGCTGCGTTTGGGACGCATAATGTCCTTTCCAAGTGAAAACATGCGTTCCACAGCAGCGCTGAATGGTATTGGTGTGGAGTGTTGTATTTTAAAAACATGTCTTAAAAACGTTTACTCGGAAAGGGATCACTGTTCCAAGCGTGCTGTGATGGCTTAGCACAAAGTTTCCCAAACTGTGGTCCGTGGACCATTGGTGGTCCGCGACGACTGCACAGATGGTCCGTGGCGATATGACAAGAAATTAAAAAAGTCACACATATACGTTGTAGCCTACAGTACTTACCCTGTTAAAGTTAGTTAATTGCCGCAGTTCTTTACAACTTAAATGATTTCGAAAGCTTTTGCTATCCAGTATCGTAAATCTTACTTGTTGCATCTTCGTTGCAGTTACAAAGTTTTTTACAAAAAATAGTGATCTGTGGCCCAAAAAAATTCACAAATAGTGGTTCGTGGCCCAAAAAGTTTGGGAAACCCTGGCTTAGCATATATAAATCTTTTAACGAGGTCCACTGCGCCAACATCGCTGTTTTCAAAGGCATAGAGCTCTTGAAATAAAGTATCTTCATTCTTCAACTTCCGCGATGACATTCATTGATTTTCCTCTTTCCCTCTCTGATCCCTCATTCTCGATACTGCTCACGATATGAGTGATCATGATCACCATTTGGCGAACTTTTTCCGCTTGTATTCCAGGTACGGTAGCCATTCCAACCAACGCGAAAGCGGTTAATTCGGATGAGTCGCGCTGGCCAGAATACATCGTGAAACTCTCAATGTGAAACGAGATTTTCCATGAAAACAAAAAAATGACGCATAGCGCTTGACGCTTAAAATCGGCAAAATAGTTGACGGCGCTATCACTTCCGTCAACTAAAAAAAAACTGACGGCGCTAGCTTCAGCGTCAACAAAAAGTCGACGCCGTCAAAATGACGGCATCAACGTACAACACTGGTTGGGACTACCTATAAAAGGCTACATGATGGTGCATACCCACCCTAAACGTAAACTATGGCTCGTGATGTTTAATATTATACTGGTGATGCTGAACAGGTGAAATGAAAGGAACTTGCACGAATTGTTATGAAGATGGTCAGTGTCAATGCAATTTCACTGGCGGATGGTTTTTAAACGCGGAAAGTGGAACTTGCGACTGTAACCTCAAGGAGTGCAAGCCGTTGATTGATGACGCAGAAGTATGCTCCGGTCATGGAAGCTGTGACTGCAGAGATTGCATATGTGACAATAACTCGGTGAGTAGGTTGCACTCACGAGAGCCAAATTTTAGTTTAAGTCCATTTCTCCTAACAAAGATTGCTGTTTGTAGCCTAATGATAATCTCAAATTTTCTAAATAGATTTTATAGCAACGTTCAATAAGCGGTGAGATGGCGCAACGAATAAGGCATTGGCTTTCCAATTATGCAAACCTGGTTCGACTCCCGGAATCAGCTGGTTGTTGAAAACACCGCTCACCTCTACACAGGGTGTAATAAATTGGGTGGGCATAATTGCTGCAGGAAAGGCGGCCGAGAGAAAGGAACTCTCCTTAATGCCTAAGGCTTAGCACAATGAGAACTTTGTCGTCTCATACCCGACACTTGAATCAAGTATGGGACCACCTTTACCTTTTACGATAGCCTTCATGGATTAAAACACTCAGTAGTAAAGAAAATTGTAATTGTGCTAATTTTTTTTTGCAGTTAGTTTGGGAAGGAAAATATTGCGACAAGTGCGTTCATCCAAATTGCAATCACGTGGATGCCACGTGCGAAAGTGAAGTGTTACAAAAATGTGTCGAATGTGTTTATTCTCATGTAAGTAGGTCATGTGAAGGTTATTATATGCTCATTAAACTCGCTATATGTTATTGTTTTATATATAAACAATATCTTGTTTTGTAGATCCTACCGTAGAGTAGTATAGTATGTATACCTAAAAACTAAAGTAAACAAAGTGTAATGATATTCAATACACTCCTTAGCACAAAATGACAAGACGAGGTATCAAGCGGATCGAGATGACAGAGTTAGGGAGTTTGTTGAATAAAAAATAAATAAACGTTATAGGCCCACGAAAACCAAGCGTAAACTAATGCTTTTAGAAGATAAAAGAACAAGGCCTCCTGCACGTCTAACAACTTGTCGCTAGGTCAACTTGCAAACATGCTTTCTAAAATTCAACGTTGGTTGTTGAACTGTTGAATTGCTCTGTTGAACCTTCTTTGGAAAGCAAATAATGGCGACGCTACGTTTGACTTCTGAGCCTAACCGTCATCTTTCTAGATGGAGCATTATCTTTATAATCATAGCACTTAGTTCACACGCAACAACATTTATGTTCACAGCAGGTAGCCTACAAAAGGTGAATCTAAAGCAAATTAAATAAAGGTTTGAAAGCGAAACTAGGTAACAAGTAAGTTGAACAACGTAAAATCGATATATTATAGTATAAGCTACGCATAGAATAAAACACTCAGCCAACAAAAAAAGTGTATCATCTAATCATAATATGGATGAAAATTTTATAAAAGACAAACGTGCGCTTTTGTGATGTCAAATCTTTTTCTTCAGGTAGCTACGGAAGATTGTGCAAGATTATGCCAAGATCTTGATATCGGTGTGAAGACCTTAGCATCTTTACCGGATTGTTCATCGTGTGCAACTTCGACTGATGATGATTGTAAAGATTGCGGCGACTTCAATAAGTGCGTTCCGAATCTTCTGCATAGGCTAAGTAGCCTAGGTTCACATTGTAGCTTACTACGCTTCTACTGTAGTGCTGTAGCACAAAACAGAAATAAATGCTTTAGCGGTTTTCCCTAGGCACATATGCTTGGTTTTGAATCTTTATCCTCGGACTGACAAAGCCTTGATAGGTTATTCCTGGTTGTTTCGCATATTTGTAGAGGCTCTTGATGCAGGGCCGGTTACCGAGACTTGCAGAGTGAAGTTTTTTGATTGTTGAAGCGTTGTTGCCGGGAAATTATTCCATTCATTAGGTGCCGTTGAATGGAGAAGCAGTCCTGAAGTGCGTTGCTCAAGCGCACACCCCGAGAGCCGAACCAGCTCCGCGTGATCTTGAGTCGGGCGCGTAACCACTGAACTTAACAGGGTGGATTTCTTTAGCTAAGCATTGCTTAATAGTAAACTGCCATAACGTTTTCCATGGTTTAATACGCTACTCATCGAGTAGAGACTTAACAAACTTATTCTGCATGCCAGTGACCTTTTCAAACCAATTGATTGCGAAATCGCTTTCACATCCGATCAATGCGTGACTTCATACAAAATCGGTTGGGACAAGATCCAAGAAAATTATGGAGTATTTGTACAAATCCGCAACCCAGACCAAGGTAGTTTTTTTTTTTTTTGTCGAAATGGAAATCGATTTTTGTATTTGCAATTATGCAATGCACTGGTCTAGTGGTCTCATATTACGCAATGGTTCCATACTCAGTTTACTGAGCTTCAGGAAATGCAAACCTCTCAGAGCCTTTCCTTCAGCAACTATGACACCTTGAGTGGAGGTGACCAGTGTAAAACAACCACCGGGTGTCGAACAAAGTTCGCATTATTAGGATTGTCGGCAGCAGTGGCCGAGTGGTTAGCGCGTTGGGCTCGCAGTCGAGAGCCTGCATGTTCGACTCCAGCCACCCGCACTTTCTGTTGTTTCTCTGGTCAAGAAACTTTACGATAATTGCCTCTACCCAGTGATCGATTTCGAGTAATGGGTAGTACCAAATTTAAGTCATAAGTAGAGTAGACAACCGGAAACAGACATTGCAGTCGGCTGCAGCGTGGGTCAGGTGTATGTCGGAAGGCGTAAACCGATGCATAGCGCTCAAGTCCGCTTTCCCGCAATGCAGGATAAAGATATGACAAACAAACAAACAAAGTCAACGCCTTATCCGCTACGCTGCACCAAATGTCGGTGCCTTCATTATTAAACTGTTAAACTTTAACAGTTTAGCTTTGGGAGAAAAGTAATTTTGCAACACCATAAACAGATGACTGACAATAACTTAATTACAATTATTTACGGTTATTTGTTTTTTGTTTAGATGTATTAGGTATTTCCTGATGAGGGCAAAGACTTCTTGCCGCAAACGTTTGAATTTAATATGTTGTTAGTCTGTTAGTGTATCGTATTTTAACAGTTTAATGTTCAAGGGCAATAAGCTAATTGGTTATATTGTGTTTTATCCGATTTGTCGAAAAAAATATTTAGCCTTAGATTATTGATAAGTATTTCAGAATTTTCAGATTGACGAAATATCGTAAATAATAATAAACTCGATATTATTAGACTAGTTTACTGTACTTTAGACCTTGCCTGCAATAGTTGATCATACTTGTGACAAAAGATTAGTTATTTTTTTATCGTAATAAAGAAAAAAAATATTTTAGTTGGTATTTCAGAAGCTTTTTATATGGATATAAACTTCCAGATTGTCCGAAACCAGTGGAACCACTTTATATCATTCTTTCTGTGGCTGGGGGCATTGTGGCAATTGGCATAATCGTTGTAGGAACTTATGCGTGTATAAAATACACCAGAGATAAAAAGAAATACCAAGCTTTCCTTGAAGAAGTGCAACGTGGAACATCAAGAATGGTAAGTGATTGGTAAGCGATTTAATACAGTTGGCTACTAATCTTTGCATACGGTAAGTTACCTGTTTTATATACACATAGCCCAAGCAGTGTCGGATCCAAAAGGAGGGGGCAAATGGTGCGATCCCCCAGCACCCGCCCTAACACACAGAAAAGTAACTTTTATTCATGGTGTACTTTCAAGGTCAGATTAATGTAAACCTACACATCATTGTGTTTTATTGAAACCGCTCCCTCCCAAGGCTACTTTCTAGATTCGCCCTTAAGCGCAAGAGGTCAGCATATAAACAAATGGTTTAGCTGAGCTAGGATACTTGAATAACATGCTGTTTCAAGGCAGTTGACCTGCAGCGCTGCTTAATTTTGCGGTTTTAGTTTTTGAAAGTTTATCCAAGAAACGTTTAATGAAGTTCACCAAGGAAAAACAAAAGATTATGGTCCTGTTTAGCTATAAATACACAGCAAAGCTTGAACCATTGTCAGAGAACTTAGTATCTAGTAGAAAACACGACGTTGAAAACAATCGTGCTTATGTCAACTACACAATCCCATGTTTGCATAACCTACATGCATTTGTAACTTCTTTAAACCTGTTTCCACAATCGTATATTTTTAGAATGTTAATCCAATACACGAGCCAGCAGCAAAGCGGATCAGAAATCCTACCTTTGATCCCAAGCACACAGAATCAGACTCCGATTGATGATCCAGCTAAGAACTATTTGATGGAACAATTTTGTCAATTCTACTGCCTACATTGCACCGGAATTATTTAAAACTTACTGTAACTTACAACTATTTTATTTTCACGTAAAACTTATTATGTATTGTCTTGATCACAGCTATATTTGCAAAAAAGGTGATCGTATCGTGTTAGCCTATCTATGTTTCTCGGCAGCCGATTTGTAGCAAGAATTGACAGCGATAGACACCGTGTTTCGCCCATGAGGCTGGGCTCGTCAGTATCGCACCACTAATTCTGCCACAAAGGTATTCGACCACCGCTTTACCAATATTTTGTGACACTGGCGTACGCAGGATTTTATAACAAAGGGAGGGGAGGAATTCTGTTTATTTGACATTATTTGACGCAGAGTGACACTATTTTCGAGCCTGCGCAAGCTTTAAGGTAACTTATCTGTTGGCGCAATATAAACTCTCGCTGTAAAATGAACTTTATTTGATTTCAAGTAAGGTAGCCTACTAAAATTTGAAAAATTTTTTTTTTGAAAGGGTAGAATAGAACAACGCCCACCTGCGCACGCCACTGTGCTGGCATGATTGCTTGTTTATATTCGTCAGTTGATGTGTTGTTTTAACTACAGTATTATATACGCTGGCAGTAACAATTATGTAATTTTGCTTATTGCCTTCTGCAACTGCTGTGGTATTTTAGCGGCTGTACTTTTCTGATTTGCATCATAAGCAAAGTATGATCACATTTCTTTTCTAAAGTAGCCTTACTAATCTAGAAGGGAAAAACAATCAGACAAATTTTTGAAATCTTTGTATGACCTAAGCTGGAATCGAACCAAGACTTATCAGAGTCAGAGAAGAAGGCCATACTCCTTCACGGAGCTAACCATACAAAGTTAGGTTATACTCAGTGCTGTACCACGTATCAAAATTTTAACCTTGCTTGGCCTTGTGTTGCATATGTCGACAGATTGTACGAAAGTAGGACGAATACTCCTAAAACAAAAAACTCAAAAACTATATTTTCAAATTGACTATTCATAGCCTAATATTGAAGATATGCAATAGTTTTTGCTTGCTAACTATATTTTGTTGGTTGGAGCACATTTTGCTTAGTGGTTTTGTCTGGGCTACACTTTTTCTTTCTAAGACTTTAGTCGGTAAATATGATTACATTGGTTATATCGTTGTTGCGAACAAAATAATCAACAAGGATATTATTCTTCATTTGAATCTCTGGGGTTGAGGATTTATTCTTTCGCCGTCTTTCACCAAGCCTACTTTCGTCAGTATTTGTTTATCAAACCGATGATGCTTGTACAAGATCTATAAGGACTTTCTAACTTTTCTTTCTTGCACCACCGCATTTCAAAAAAAATTTCCTCTGCGACCCTTTGGTGTGCAGTTTATAGTGTGAACTACCCACTGTACAGTAAAATAAATACAAACATTTCACAAAACTTTGCTGAATGATTTCGGGCAGTATTGATGGCTATGAGTTTAAACCATGCTTCTTTCAATGTAAACAAGCTCAGTGGCCGAATGGTTATCGCCTTCGGCTCAGGCTGGCAGATCTAAGATCGATTCCAGATCGGGTCAAACCAAAGACTTTAAAAATGATACCGATTGTGTTTTTTCTTGCATAACGCATTGAAAATAAGTCGGGTAGTAATGTTATGACATCGTAAATCTGATACAAAATTAAACATGAGCCATGTCGGTAAATGACCTTAGCTGTCGTAGAGCGACAATAAATAAACCATAAAGTTATTGTCTCAAGGCAATTTGACCTTGTTCCACACAAAACTTTTTTTATTTTAACCCCCCCATTTCTTGACTTAGTTTCATTGCAAAAGTAGCCTAAACAATTTTATCAAATCGAAACGCAAAAATGAGAATCTTTAAACGCAGAAAATACATTCCACTTAAAGTAGGTGATCTTGGATAATGTTTTAATGCTTGGGTTTGAAACAAAATATTTTGAAAAATTTCCCATTTCATTTCGACGGAAGACTCCTTGTATTAAATTTTGTAAATGTTCTCAATAAACTGCTGTGCTGTACGCTGCAAGAAAACAAGCATATTATAAGGTTTAAACCCAGGGCTGTGCAGTCGGTGTCGTGAAGTCGGAGGGATTTTGGCATGTCGTGAGTCAGAGTCGTTAAAAAACGTTACAGTCGTTACAAAGTTGCAGATGATAACAGCCATTCTCAAGATTGCGGATTGCATCAAGCAAAAGTTTTATCACGGTATCTTATCTGTAGCCTACATATGTATATGTATTACAACTGTACTGCACATGAGCTTATACTTAGGGCTGTGAAGGCGGAGGGATTTTGGCGTGTCCGAAGTCGTGGTATTTATTAGCTTATCAGACAAGAAAACTTTTACAAAGTTACAAATGATTGTACAAATGATCTTGTGCTTCAGTTGCAGTACATATGCTGTAGGTTATATATAATGTACAAAATATTTATCGCAGTATTATATTTGTACAGTAGGCTATGTAGCCTACAGCATATTATGTATTACAACTGCGGTACGATATCGCAACAACTTGAAATTAAAATCAAACAGAGCAAGCTGCATGCTTTGTTTATGTCATAAATAAAAACTAGCCTACATTGTTCCGTTTCAAAGTGAGATCAATCAGCGGTTTAACTGCTTTTATAGATGGTCTGTACGTCTCCGAATTGGTAGAAAAGAATTCGTAGACATGCGAAAACATTTCCAAAATTATGTGGGTTCGCCCACTTAGCAATAAAAAAATATTTACTCCAAAAGTGGGTGTCCCCAGATATCAAGCTTTGAAAGTAAGCACAAAGATTTTAACTTGATTTCAAATAACAAACAATGTTCATCTTTGAAATCTGCTTGAACAAAAACGATATTTTCTGCAGAAGTTTTTGACATCGATTACTGAACAAACTACCAGGAAGACTGATGGTAACCTTAGCGTCCCAATCAACTGGTATTGGTCGCAAAAGAATAATTCGTTGATGGAAAAGAATGTTGGTAAATTAAACAAATAACTTTCATTGTTTCATCCAATTCTCATCAAAATTGCATTCCCGATAATAATCGGACTTGGCACTGTCATCTCCCCACCTTCGTGTGAGAAAGTTTCCACAAAAATGAAGAGAGGCTCTAAAAATTAAAAAAAAAAATATTAAAAATATAACTATATTACATCAAAATGTTATATCCAGAGCTTACGAAGGTCAAAGCACAAATAATAAAAATGTTTTATGCGTCATCTTCTTATAATTTCAGACAGTGCTGCCAGATGCTGCCTAATAATTTTTTCTATAACCACTTGAAAAACTCTTCAATCGCAACTCCATTTCTAGAGCATACTTAGCATGGGTGGAATGGGCAATGAGGTAGGTGTGCTGTGGTACAAGTAGCACCTTTGAACCCTGGGCAGTCGCCATGGATTGTTACACCATGGGTCTCTGGGAACACTGGTCTTGATCACACACCAAACTAACAAGTGGGTCCACGTCCCACCTCATGGGCAACAACCTCGACTGGTTGGCTAAAACTTGTTAGAAATCCTGCTGCCTTGCAGGAAATACTTTTTTAAGTAAAGGCTAGGCCCACCGCCAATAACTGTGGTTAGCGTCAGAAAGGGCATCCGGCTGGAAAATCTATGCTCCAAAAATATTATTTAAATGCAGCAAAAGCTAAAAAAAGCAGTATAAGAGTATGAAAAAGAAGGCAAAAGGGTTGTTGCAAGAGCTATGAAGAATGGTGCTGAGGAGGAACTTAATAAAATGGGGGAAAGCCAAAACAAAGTATTCAGACTCATAAAGCAAATGAAAAGGGATGGGAAAAATATTGTAGGGGGAAGATGTATAAGGAGTGGAGATGGGAAGTTGCATTTCAGCCCGGAAAGCAGAGGAGAAGTGTGGAAGGAACATATGGAAAATGTTATGAATAAGGAGAATGTATGGGATCATATGACAGAGGTTGATCTGGTGGAGGGTCCAGTGGGAAAGGTTACTCGTGATGAAGTGGTGGAGGCAATGGGACAAATGAAACTGCATAAAGCAGCCGGTCCATCAGAAGTGAGCGTAGAGATGATAAAAGCAAGTGGAGAGTTGGGAATTGAAGTAATGCTACAACTTAGCCAAAGGGTATTAGATGGAGAGGTAATGCCGGAGGAGTGGAAGCATAGTATTGTTGTTCCACTGTTCAAGAGAAAAGGGGATGTGAGAAGTTGCAGTGCATATAGATGACGCTTGACGCTTGACGCTTGATGATGACGCTTTAATGGTGAGAGCAATGTGTGGGGTGAAAACGAGAAGGGAAAAAAGGACTGAAGAATTGTTGGATATGCTAGAGATGAGAGAGACCATAGACCAACTGGCAAGGGCAAATGGAGTAAGATGGTATGGACATGTGATAAGGAGGGAGGAAGGAAGTTTTCTTAGAAAGGCACTAGATCTAAAGGTGGATGGGAAGAGGAAACGCGGTCGTCCAAGAAGAACGTGGAAACAACAAGTGAAGGATGAGTTTTTTTTCTGTATGGCCACCAATAAGGATGTTTTCTTTCTCAAACTTTGATTTAGTTAAGTTTCTAGTCTACAGTAGGCCTCTTCCTCTACTCTATCTTTTCGGAACTTAAAGATTTCTGCCCCCAACAACTTTGAAGTTTCTTCTAGTAGGGAAACAAAATTCCCGATCTGGCAACACTGATTCTCGGTGCTGTTAAATCCAGAAAAACAATAAAGCGGAAGCAATTATGAATAATTGAGTAAAACTGAAACAATCAAAACTGACAGAAAATGCAATGACGCATTATACTGCACATGGTAGATCCATAAATTAAAACATGTGTTGACGAAGTTTGTTTTTATCGGTCTGAAATGATTATCTGCATCGATTTTTGTGTCAAAACTTTGACGTCCACTTAATTGGCGTTCCCTTTTACATCACAATGACGTCATGATTACAGGGAAGAAGGTTCTGGGATGACTTGAGCATGTTTTCACTGCAAGTAGTTTTGGAGAACGTTGACGGAATTACAGAATGACAGTTCTTTATGTTGATCTTATTTCGTAATATGAACTTTCATCGTAAAAACTTTCGTTTTGACAAACAAATGCATTCAATAACTCTACTTTGCAGTCTAGACTATATTTCACTAAAAACGTTCGAACAAATACATGGTAGCTCAGTGACGTGGCTAGAAAAATCTTTAGGGGGGCAAATGCATCTGTTCGGAACGCAAACCTTTTAGTGTTTTAGTATGTTAAATAAAGAGTTTGTTTAAAATTGTAGCTACTGAATGTAGCCAAACATTTACGAAACGTCTTTTAACATGCAAAAGAATGTCACTAAAATATTGTAATAACATTAAAAAACATTTTTTGGGGTTTAAGTGATACTTTTTTTGAGGGGGGTGGTGTGGTTGCTTCCCTGAGACCCTCATGGCTGCGTCCTTGTGATAACTCTATATAGTACAGCATTGTTCGTACTTCTAAATGTTTATGCTTGAAAAGTTTAAAGGCAGCATACAAAACTACTAGCACATGTTGTTGTTGTGTCACATAGAATTTTAAAGTTACCATCAAAGTTATCGTATGCAAAGATGATAACCGTCCCATAACTGCTAGCAGTACAAAAAATGTACAATACTGTAAATTACTGAAATAAGTTTTATTGGGTGTTGAAGAAATGACATTGGCTTAAATAGTCTTGCTGCAATATCTGCAATAAAGAAGCTTGGATGTGATAACCCTGTACGAGCCATATCTCCTACATGAAAAAAAAACAGCAAATTTATAAGCCCCATAACAGTTTTCGTAAACAAAGTAATTTTATTTCACCAACCTTTGATCCGCTGGTTGTTTTAAAATTTCAGTCATTTTCTTTTCAAAAATCGGAGACATCGATCGATCGGTGTTCGACCGCTTCTTTATCGATTCCACCAAAGACGATAACGATCTTGATCGAAACTTTGACAAAACAAAAGGCTTATGATCTTTGCTTCTGTCGTTTAGTTGAGGAGTAAAACTTTTTGATCTCTGAGACGCGTGAAGGAAAGCTGTGTATTTCCGGTTGTCCACAGTGGCCGCTTCCCAGGGCGTGGCACCTATGACGCAATAGATTGTCAACATGACAAGAGACCAGTTGTCTGACGCTGGCGACGCGACATAACGTGTCGCATTGACAAGCTCAGGAGCAGTGAAGGCTTGCGAAAAGATTTCTGCATCCATTTCAGCCACAAAATCGTCCATCGTGTACTCGTGAACTTCAATGTCTTTCGTCTTTGTCGCTGCCGGGCGCGCTGTAGCGACTGAAAACCGACGAGGCTTAGGTGATGACGTTGTCTTACATGTTTCATGTGAGTTACAGTTGTTTCCAAACTGCAAAAACAATATTTTTAATCTTTGTTTAAGAATCATGATCAATCAAACAGACGTTTAGGTTTTTAAACTTGGTCACATTTTATGAAATAAGATAAATTGTCCTGGGTTTACAATGAGATCACGGTTTGAAGAGGCAGGCTGTAAAATCTGCCCTTCATCAAATTATGCCAATGCAATTTAAACACTGCACTTCTGCTTCTATAAGTAGCATTTAAAGTGTCGTTCTCTTCAACAAAGGGAAATAGTTTGCACATTGAGAACTTTTTGTCTTCTTTTATATTCCGGATTTATTTTATATTACTTTAATATTATGTCAATTTTTGTCTATTTTATATTTCTGACTTTGCAAAATCGTTTGTGTTTTTTGCTACAGTACTGTAGATATAGGCTAACAATTTTTAGAGACCGGCAAAGCACAAACAAACAACTTACGTCAACAGATCGCCGAAAACTTCTTCTATCTCTTCCATGAGTCACTTTCAAAGAAGATGTCCTGTGGATCAAGAACGACTTCAATCTTGTCAGCTGCTTCTTCCATGTTACAGGTCTCGCGTTTCTTCTGCCAGTGTTCATCTTAACACTCGCACCAATCGGATACGCATGGGTGAAGTTGGATATTTTGACGATGCACCGGCTCACAGATGCTACAAGAATGTGCTCGGGTCGCAAACTACCGTGAACAATACCAAGTTCTTCATGCAAATATGTAAGACACAGTCGAAGCTGCAAATAACATGATGATCTGAGTTTAATATCGAAAAGTGAGGTTTTTAGTGATTTTTAAAGTTAGGATAGTTTTATATCATGTTTCTTTTGTGGCTCAAACTTGCAAATCATTTAAGCTTTCTGTTACATAAACGACCAAACCAACATACTTATTGTACAATTAAGCTTTAATTATATTGACTAGCGGGTTTTTCTAGGATTTTGTCATTGATTCTTAAAGCATTTTTTAATAATTCAAACAAAGGGCAATGTTAACAACACCAGCAAAAGGCAGCAAGACACAAAATCAATAGCGAAATTAAACAGTGGACAGAAAAGGTTTCAAATGAGAAGAGTGTTATGCTCAAGTGTGGTGTTTATTAGAAATCTGTTTGCTTTTGGGCTTCAAGAGATAAGAGAGTTTGACAACAACACTTCTGTCAAATTTATGATCTCATTAATAATTAAAGAAGACCACAAACTTGTACCTGACGAAATATATATTTACTGGAGCCGTCTGGAAGGCCAACATCGCTGATGACGAGTTGCCGCAAGTTTCCATCCGGGATGTATTCTATTGCATATTGAAAACAGGATGTTGACGAAGGGAGGAGACCCAAGAATTTGACCACGGACACGTGGGAGGAAGCCCGGATGTGCACAGTGACTTGTCGCTCAAAGGATTCTTCGTTTTTGTTAGCAACTCGCTTAGCAACAACATGGTCACATTTTTTTGCGTCATAAACAAGTAGCAGTCCTGCGCCGAATCGTCCTCGAGAGATTTCTAGAACTGGATGCAGATATTCGAAGCCGAGATATACAGGCGCTCTTGACGTCATAATCAATAAAGTTTGAAGAAAAATTGCTGAAAAATAATAAGCTGAAGCTGATTTGTGGAGCTTTTACTTACACAAAGAGTTCACCATGGACATTAGTATTTTTTTCAAACTTTTCTTCAACTTTCAAAAATCGTTTACTTTATGTAGGCTATATGTCACCTTGATACTGTTATTTTAACAGTTATATTTAAAGCCTGAAGCCAATGATACACTTGCGTGAAAAATGAAACCTCACCCTTTTTAAAACAAAAGTAACTCATAACTATCGTAAAATTTACTCATGTACAGGGGAAACAAAAAATTAATTCAAAAAAAGAAGTGACACTGGACGAAAAGTTGCTCACAAACATTTTCTCAAATTAGAAAACTTTCAGCTATACCTACTCTAATTTCTCTTGGTGATGCACCAATGTGATGTGGCACGCGGTTTGGTAGAACTACTGTAATACTTTGCATATTTGAATTTTTGAACATATATGCTCTTTTTTAGCATTTAATCTTATCTAATTTTGTTTCTCTGCCAAGTTAACCGATTATAAATTAAGAAAATTCTTGTTGCAACAAAATGAATTGAAAGCAGAATCATTAAAACTATTCTAGATTGTGATTGGTATTGAAATGTTAGGAAAGTGTTCGAGAATTGAGGTTATTCTTTTAAAATTAATTATTGTTATGTTGCAATTGTATTAGCTTACTCTTGCAAAGTTGTCATTTTCAAACCACTTCTTAAAAAAATATTCATGCTGTGTTTCAACTGCTGCAAAATACGCAACTATGGTTTTTGCGATACCTTTACAATTTACATACTTTGGTCTTCTTTCATGGAACTTGTGGGCTACGAAATATTCTGGCTGCATTGTTAGATTTCTATGCATCCCTGCAAAGTGTTATACCCTGCCTTGGTTGGTAATGGCGTTTTAAGCAACCTTGAACCTTTTTTCTTTTGTTTTCGCACTAAAAGAAAAAAGATAGAGAATTACGGTATTTTTCCAGTCTAAGTCGAGGAGATGAACTAATAAGTTTTGTCAACAAAATTTCACTCGAAAATTTTCACATTTTTTAATTAAATTTGTATCGAAAAAGTCGATCATTAGAGTTCCATATAATTTGTGTTTGAGATCAAGTTTTTTGAATGAATGTTTGTTCAATCAAAGCTTCATTAATCAAAGAATCTGTAAAGCTTTGTATTTTTAGTTATAATCTACAGAATTCAATAAAGCAAACAAACAAAACATAAGCATTAAAGTTCTTTGCGTCTTTCTTGAAAGCCAGCATTTGGGAATGTTTTGTTGTTGAAAATGTTTTGTGACAGTTCGATCAATAAGATGTTGGTTTTAATTCGCAAGAAATAAAAATGTAAAGTAGAGTATTGCAGAGTGTCTTTTAATCACCAATGTTATACCGGGATAGTATTTTGTTTTAAAGCCATTAACTATCCTTAATCGATCCTCATCAGACCCATAGTAAGTTGTTCCGATGGTCCGATCAACCGAGTGGTCTCATTAATGAAAATTAAATTTAAACCTCTTACAAAGCGTCCGTTGAGGAAGGTCCATTGATAAATATCATAGTTTTGCGTCACGTCTTTTTCATGTAGCCTTGTCATTTGCTTGTTTGTGTGTGGTTTTTGAATTTTGTTCATGTCTTTGCTCTAGGACTTGATTAGTTTCAACAAGCTTCAAAGATCAATACAAAGGGTCTCAAATTATGCGTCGCGACGCCCTGGGTAGATTTTCCAAAGATGTGGCACAATGATTTCGTTTCGTATCTCTATTTCCCCCCCTAAACTTAATGGCAGTAATAAAATGCTCACATATATTATTATCCCCTGACATGTGCTTTCGAGCTCATTATTACGAAATTTTAGCTATTGATTATGATTTAATAATCACATAGCACAATTTTAATTCGCTTTGCCACGAGACAAATGAAGGCTGGAAGCACAAATAAATCAACAAGAATAACCACCAGCTCAGTGGCCGAGTGGTTTCGCCTTCGGCTCTGGTGCTGGTAGATCTGAGATCGATTTCAGGTCGGGTCAAACCGAAGACTTTAAAAACGGTACCGATTGTGTTCTATCCTGCATAGCGCAGTGAGAATGAGTCGGGTAATAATGTGATAACATCGTAAACCTGATACAAATTAAAAATAAGCCCTGTCGCTAAAAGACCTTAGCTGTTGTAGAGCGACAATAAATAAAACCATAACATTATTATTATTAACAAGAATAACTAAACTTTGCATCCTTTATCTGTCTTGTGAGTGCCCATACTGACTTAGGTACAGAAAACTCAAGAACGAAACCAAGGCTGTTTATAATACGGCCGGTTTGTAATATCTTGCCGGCTGCTGCCATCAGGCTGACATAAATTGTAGTCATCTTTTATTGCCTGTTGATATAATTTCTTGCTTGCCTTGGGCAGGCAGTAAAAGATGAAAAATGCGATTTAAAAAATTTCAGCCAGACTTCTGGCAACAGCCTGAAAGACACAAATGAAATTAAAAAAAGAAAAACTCATAAATTCCGATTAAATTCTCATTTTTTACACAAGGTTAGCAATCGCAGGTTTTTAACAATTGCTCTTTGGTGCATTATAAAATCGAAAAGCTGGTTGCAACCGCTTTGAAACATTTCTTTAAAATTCGATCGGTTTTAATTCAATAAGTCCCCGTGGTAACATGTGACAGTGCAACACATGATCTGTTTTATTCGGCTGGTTTTGCGATCAATAAATTTGGTCACAAAGCTCATTGTCTGGTAACATCAGCAACTGAACTCCACTTATTAATTTATTTGATACAGCTTCGGTAGAGAGTTTGTCTTGTTGAACCATAGGCATACGAAGCCGAGCAACGTTATCAAGTTTAACATATTAAAGATTATTATATTTACAAAAAACACAAAACTACGCACGATTAAATATCGAACGTTTTCGACATCACAAGATGTCCTCTTCAGGAATAATATACATACAACTTAACTACATCTGAATAAAATACAATGGTTAACTAAATCTATAAACAGGAAAATACAAAAACTGCACAGTACTTCTGACTAGCTCAAACTCAACGATAGGCTCCACGAGAATCAAAGGTAACTGCATCAAAAGATGTTAAACAGATCTTAATTTATTTGAGATTGAAAACCTCGTCATACTTTTCTGAATATTCTCGTTTGCTCTCCATTTGAAAACAATGGAACTTGACCCTTTTAAGCTACACGATTTTCTAAGAATGGTTTCAATGGTTTCACAGTTTGGTTTCCAAGCAGCCGATGATCAGCTCAAGCTTAACCAAGTCATATATGTGCACATGTTGGGTGTGTAGGCTAAGTGATTGGTTGGGAAAGTTACCATGCTCGGAAAACGAATGACTCTTTTTGATGGCTTGAACCTGCCAATGTTGCATCCTTGTAGGTAATAGTAATACTGGTTTATTTATAGACGTTCTGCATTATCAGACTCATCCTCACTGCCTTATGAATGTTTTAAAAATCTTTGGTATGACATGATCTATTAGAATCGATCTCAGACCTAACAACATTCGCGCCGAAAGCGTTAACATCACCAGTGGTGCCGAAGTAGGGGGGATGGGGGGGGATATATCCCCCCCAATATTTTGGCAGCATCCCCCCCAATAATTTAGAAAAAATTATTAGCTATGAAGTTGTACTTCGATTTAGTTGTTTGCAAGCATCTCGAATTGCTGTTGTTTTTCTTTTATTGATGTTTGATCACAGTCCTAAACTGTCTTCGATTTGACGCTAGACCAGTGTTTCTCAAACTTTTTTAGTCCATCGCCCCCTTTTCGTTATTGAAATAAAATTTTGCCCCCCTAATTTTGTCAAGTAAAATAAACATTGATAATAGAGTGATAGACAAATTTAGTTTTGGGAATTTAATCAACGAAATTGACAGCAACATGAATACATGATAATGTTCAATGGGATGGATGAGCTTGGCGACTTATACAAAGTTTTGAAATGTTTGGCGACGTCTTCGTAAGATAGAGTCGAAGATCATCCCGTTTATGAACTAGCCAGCGATTTCTTTGCTTTGAAAGCATCAATGCCACAGAAAACCCCTTTTCAACCATATATGAATTAGGAAACGACAAAATCCACATTCTAGCTTCTTTCCAGAGAAGCTCATATTTGCCAGCAACCTGGCACCAAAACAAATCGTATCGATCATTTCTGAATTTCATTCTTGACTCATCATCTGTTTGCATATCAATGAACTGCTCTTGAAGTTCCACTTCTACATCAGTATGTCTGTAGGTTCGGTAGAAAATGGTTGTACCACCCAGTTTTGAACATGGAAGTCTACGAAATCTGCAAGGCGAAGTTTCATGTCTTTATGAAGCATGTCTAAATGTGAGCAGTATTTTGCCGTTGTTCTTCTGTAATAACATTCTCGCTCAAATTGGGAAACTGAGTTAAGACATTTTGACCTGCGGTTTTATCTTGTTGACGCATTTTATCACAATATTCTGTGATTCATGCAGTTCAGGACTGAGATTACGGGCAACTAAATGCTGACGGTGAATTACACAATGTATAGCAATAAGTCCAGGAATTGCTCTTTTCATCAGTACAATGAACCCTAGATGCTTTCCAACCATTGCCGGAGCACCATCAGTTGCGCATTGTAGAATATTCTTCAGTGGAATCCCTTTCTCTTCGTAGAAGTTTTTCACTGCAATAAAGATGCTTGATGCCCGAACATCTGAAGGAAGACTGAGCGCAAAAATCATTTCTTCTTGTTCTCATATTATGAACAAAACGCACATATCCAAGCAGCAGCGATACATTGTCGGTCAAGGTGGAATCATCTATTTGCAGTAAATGGTTTGTGCATTGGACTGTTGTTAGCGCGTTGGACTGTTATTGATGGTTTGATAAATTCGCCCCCTTCGAATGTTTTCGCCCCTCGATCGCCCCTTTTGATTTTTTCTCCCCCCTGGTGCTCAAAATCGCACCCAGGGGGGCGATTTCGCCCACTTTGAGAAACGCTGCGCTAGACAATCATTCAATCATTTTATTTTTCGCCATTAACGCGTCCGGGATGAAAAAACTACTAACTACAAAAATCGATATAGACCTACCAGTACGAGGGAAAAGGTGGCAAAACCTTGAAATGAAGGTGGAAAATACCTTCAAAAGGGAAAAAAAGTGACGAGTTAGACCATGCCACTGGCCACGGCACTGCAGTAATGAAGAAACTGCAGAAACATACTTGGGTCTTGTGCTGATTTTGAAGAATTCGGCACTTATGGGGCAATTTAGTATCACGTTGCAAAGCGAAAAGCTTGACATTGACTCTTGTGAAGAGCTGTTTCAGACCTTGAAAATCACTCTTGAGAAATATCGTGATTTGGAGTTTGAGAACAATTACAAAAATGCAGTTTCACTTTTGGAAAAAATTTGCTGCTAATTTTATCACGCCTTTGCAAGCACCACAGCAAAGAAGAGTCCCTGAAAGATTGGGTGGCTCGATGGCAGCTACTGCAGACACTCAACTGTATTATCAAATACTTTACAATCAGTTCATGGACAGTTCATGCACACAGGACAGGGGACTTTGGAACAGAAAAGGTTGAATGCTAGCATTGTTTGCAACATTCACCAAAATATTCTTAATGACATCAGCATAAATGACAGTGCTAATGAGTTTTCAAAGTGCACTACCGTAAGACGCAATAGCCTATGTTCGGTTGTAACAAGTTCTTGTGATGTGTTTGAAAGTTATTATTTTTGTTACCATGTGCAGATGTTCTTCTGTAGCTTCGATTGTTTTCAGTCTCCTGACTAGTGACTTTGTCCTATAGTGCACTAAGTGTAGTGATTCTAGTGAAGGAGAGGACAAGAAAAGTATAATTTCTGTTTTTGTTTTTTTGAAAAACTAAGTATTCATTGGAAGGTCATAGATTCGAATCCCGTTGGAGGTACCATTTTTTCTTTGCTTGTTTCTTAATCTTGCAGCAGTCATTCACAAGAGCACTGGTAGCATTTTTATCTCCATAAATTCTTATCAGAATATTATCCGTATATTAGGTCTATGCTGTTAGCAGCTAATTTACTGAATAGAGGTAGGCTTACTACTAAATTGTGTATAAAAATACACATTCCTCCGATGTTCAAAATCGTCTAAAATTTCACAAAATGTTGATTTATTCCCCCCAATCCTCAACTAACTTCGGCACCACTAAACATCACGGCCACTGAATTGGACAGTTGGTTTTATAGAGGCTTGAACCACAGATGCACGTCATGTCATCAAAGTTGATTGCATGAAGATTTCGCTGGTTGTTGCCTTTAAATTGTTTCATATACAATATAGTCGATAGCCTACGCTGGAATGTAGAGCTGTCCTGAAATGCGTTGCTCAAGCTCACACGTCCAGAGTTGTAGCATTTTCACTTTGACTTTCTTTGTATTTTAATCCGTAGAGTATCAACTCTTTTATTAGGGTGGATTGTTTTAGTTTTTGTAGGCTATTACAGCCTAACCGTTTCAATAATTTAACTTTGAAACTTAAAACAATCCAATTAGAGCAGCATCAAGAAAAAGAAAACTTTGCTTCTGACAGGTGTCGAACCCACAACAATGCTTGATATGAACGACTCGGTTGCATGTCTTGTAATGGAAACAGATGTTTGTTTACACGAATGCAGTGAAAGATGAAAGTATTACATTACAAGTGTCTGAGCGATATTGATTCTTCGGAAGAAAAAAATTACAAGTGATCGAACTACGAATGCAAAATTGATGTGAATTCCAGAAATTGAAGAGATGAATAGAATAATGTGATCAATGCTTTAGGTTAGGAGGCTTCTGTGGAAGCAACCATACCGAAATTGGGAACGAACTTATTATTGTGTACTCTATATTGCCACCACGAGGATGTCTAATCTTGTATAAAGTCCCGCCAACGGCGTGCTTGCAATCATAGGTCAGATTTGGGTCGGATTTGACTACATGACTTAGAAGCATAAGCAGCTGCACGCTGCTGATTCATAGCAGCCTATATCATGTCAAACTGCATTTGCATAAGTTCTCTGTCAGTTGTTGTATGAGAAGTCTAATAAAAGAGCTGTTTATTTTGTCCTTGATTTGAAATTGCATCACAATGTGCACGAACGTTTGTCTTTTGACTTTCAAATTCAAATAATTGTATAAAACTTCTACTTTACCATATCCACACCGTTCTACGTAATATACACAGCATACTTCACCGCTTTTCCTCTATTACATTTGGATTAGTTAACTTTGTAAAGTGATCAATACTTTTACTTCGAAATGCTGTGGCCTATTTATTTATATTTGTGAGGGACGCTAACGGAATTTATATCGTAACTTACTCTTTATATTCTCCGCTGTCTTGAAATACTCATGCATTTGCTTATTCGATTAGATTAATGTAATGCAATTGAACGAGTGAAGAGTCAGAAAACCTAGCAAATTATTTTTCTCACCATTTTTAGGGGAGAGGGTGGGGCATGTGACCAAGTGCTTACGTTAGATCTCTTACTGAACGTAATGCATTCTGGAATGGATAAATATGGTCCAGTATAACGTTAAAACACACAGCAATATTGTTTAACGAAATAGATGTGTTCAGGTAAAATGAGTTCACAGCCGTGCAATAATTATTATTTATTAATGATTGAACGCATGAATCTTTTCCCTTGACAAAACCAGCAAACTAATAATTACATTACTGTTTTCACCAGAGACAAACCTGCAGTTTGAACCGCACGTACACAGTAGCAAACTTAAAACCAAGTCAGAATTCCAGTTTTTATTTGTTTAGCGCAATGAAAAAGTCTAGGTTTCAAAATGTGTCTGATTGTCATAGCATAGAATTAAAAAAATAAAGCTGAGACATTGACAGCTTTTTGGACTAAGAATTACACTTGAGATTATGTAATATTTTGATTCCCCTTTCGGTGCAAAAAGAAATGTCAAGATCTATTGTTACCATCAACAGCAGGATAATCAACAATAATGAGTATAAGGTAGATTTACTACATGAGAACATACTGTATATATACAGGCCACGCAGACCTTCAAGCTTCAAGTTTTACTGGAAGCCGAACTGCTACGCCGGATAGCAGTCAAAACCGCTAGTATGTTGACGAATGAAGTGTTTGCGTACAATTGAGTAATGTGTTGTAGCCTACTGAATATTGGCAAGTACTAAAAATCCGCATATCATCTGTAAACACTGGTAACAGAAAAAAAATTTTGTTATTTTTTTAACATAAACCTAAAAGTTTTGCAATATAAGTAATCACACTTTGGAAATTTGGATTCTCAAAATTCATCATTTCAAAGAGATATAAAGCATATTTAACCAGGAGTTCAAAACCAAAATTATATCTGTTTCCAGCCATTGTTATACGTTCGTGCTTTGGCAAGGCCTGTGTAGTGTGTACAGTATATGCATCGCCATGATTTACAACAAGCCTAGTCAGTTCATACGCAGTAATAATTTTAGCATTTCTATGAACCGATTGGCCTCATATAGGGCCTTTCTCATGCGGGGCCTTCACAAACCAACCAAACAAAAGTGTCTTTTTACATCGTTGTAACATCAACAACATACAGTAATTGAGGCATTTTTTACTGGCTGAAAGAGCAATAAGAAGAGATCTGAGTTTAAAAAATGCAGTAAGCTAACCCACTGTATCAAATGACAAAATAAGTTTTCGTTTTCGATAAAATGCGATTCCACTTTTACAAAACTGTATAGAAAATTACTTATTTAAATGATGTGATCTAAGTTAAAGTGATTTTCTGAATAAGAGTTTTTGTGAAAACATGTGTTCCCAAAAACATGAACGACAAACATTTAATAAGCTACAAAATCAAAATTAAAAACAAAATATAATATAAAATATAGTTTTTTATCTAAACTGTCGAAATCTTGTGTTATGTAGGCCTATAGGTATCACAGTCTCTATCACAGTCTCTTTTTATAGCTGACAGAGCATGGAAATATTAGCCTTGTGCTCTGTAAGCCTACACAAAACGTCTGTCATAATTATGATGCTTTCAAAACATGCAAGGGCCTCTTGTTCTGATAAATATCATTATGGTTACTTTCGATTCTAATTGCATTATTTCCTTGAAATGGATCGCCAAAGTTCTGGAAGATTTCCTTATGTTTAACCACCGATAAAAGATTTCAGTTTTTACCAAACCAAATTTTCCCACTGCATTTTTTGGCTAATTTTTTACAGTGCTCTAATTAAGTAAGAGTTTTGCTATTGCCACAGATAAAGCAAATAGGTCTGATGACTTCGAGCATTTTGGGGTTTAAATTTTTTACTCTGTTAGTTATTTATAAAATATTTTTTGCGTTTTTATGTGGAAGCCTAGTCTGCACTCTGCAATCACCGGAAAAACGCAAGAAATTTATTGTATTATAAAATGCCTGGTGAACATTCTTATTCTATATTTGCTACCGTGATTTTTTTGTTTTTTTTATCTTGTTTTTGTGCCAAAATCATGTCATTTTAACAAGCAGCGGTTTTTAACGTTTTGTCTAGTTGAAACCATTTTAAAATCACCAATCAGTACTCGCCCCCTCTGGTAGAGACTGTAAGATTTTGCCTGTTTAAGTTAGTCTTTTGACAAAGTCGAATATTGTGGCTGACGAAACATCAGAAATAAGTTCGTCATCGTTTTCACCACCTTCTAGCAGCCTATTCTTAACTGCAGTTACAAGAAGAGCACAAAGAATAAAGAGTTGGTGCCAATCCGTTAGTGGTGATATTTGAAAAGCGATATTGTTGAATAAATTGACAACATTAATAATTGCTTTGTTTTTGTTTAATCAGTACAGAAATGTATATTGATTGTAGCCCCTAATAGGACGGTTTTATGGCCTTTTAAACCAACTGAAAGAACGGTTGAGGAAGCTAATGGGGTTTGCTAGTATTGATTTTTTTAATGGCCGTATAATTTCATATCTATTTGTCCATGTTCTTTGCAATTTCATACTAAATACGCATTTGTCTTGGCTTTTAATAAAAAGACAGGTTTTCAACGTAGATTTTAATATTTTTAAGAAAATTTATTTATAAAACAAAATATATTTATAGGCTCACTAGGAAGGAAAAAATGAAAATTTTCTTGTAAGCATTGCAGTGTAAGCTACTACGTGCACGGTAATAATTAAAGTAGTTAGTTTTACTTTTATAGGCTGAATTAGATAGTTTGGTCTACCTGATCATACCACAACGTTCTGGCTATAAAAGCGAGTATTGTATTTCAGCATCAAACTTCTGGTACTTTGATAAAAGAAGACAGCTCAATGCGATTTGCTTTGGACAATTGAAGCAAATATTACACGCACAGCAACATAAGATTCGAGAATTGCGGATTGACCTACTTAGCAAGCTGTGGTAGGCTACTATTCAATTTGTTACCTGAGTTAAAGGAATAGATTACGAGCTAAAGTGAGCTGCCATATAGGCTACTGCTACTGAAGTGTTCTTACAAAGATAAAATAGGTTCATAGGAAGTCGAACCAGTAAGCTTAAACATATGGCGGACGCGGTATCAAAACCACTTGACCTATAGCAGCAGAACTTCAATTTCTGAGCAAGAATCTGATCTTCTAGTTGTGTAACGGAGATGTAGCGGTTAATTAAGCGTAACTTTTAGGCTACTCATAGTTTTGAGTCAGTGAGTTTGGTTGTTGGATTCACGACTGATCACAAATATCATAAAATTTTAAATTTAACCATAACTGTCTAATGTTATTTTTGAGAAAAAATAATACGATTATCGTTGTACCTATAGGTCAGCAATTTCGGCAACACCTCCCCCCAGCTGCTGCAACCAGAGCACTGTCTCAGTGTTAGGGTCTGTGAGGTCCACAAATCTTGTAGGTTGAGAAACCGCGCAATGAATGTTTAATATTTATAATTTATATTAATGCTTTCTTTCAAAGCAGTATTTAGGCCTACTCAGATATTTACTCAGACAGTATTCACTAATGTAGGCTACTTATTGAAGTTAAAGTTAGCTACGGCATATATTTGACAAGAATGAAACCTTTTCAATGTAATAACATTTGTAGATATTTTTGTTACACTTCTTCGTTTTAAACTATGCACAAAAGCGAGATGCTAAAGCTAACAATGCCTAAAGCGGAAATTTCCATTTTGTCTCCAAAATTGATTTGCGTGGGGTTACTTAGTTTAGCCTACCACTTTCTGTACAAAATCATTTTCTCGATCGAAGCGGAATTTTTATGGAAAATTTAATTTAAAACGAAATAAAATACTTCAAACTTTTGACACATTTCAAAATATTTTTGTGTTTATAATCGTAAAGAACACAATGTAGTTAAGCTTAAGAGAAATACATTTGACTAGCTAAAAATTGCAGTTGCCTAAGTAACCTCCAACCAATGGCTATAGAAATAAGTCTTAAATTTAGTTCTTGAGTCGTATAATTGAACCGTTTAACAGTGTGACTCGTTGTCTATTTTACTCTGCAGGTTTCAATGAGATTTGAGAAAGTGCTTTTTCATATTTGAGTTTTTTCTTTTTTATTTGTTTGTAAATTCGAATATTCGTTTAAACTTGTTGAAAGATGGCAAGCGAGAAAATCTTTCAAACATTCCACAAAAAGTCGCTATCACCAAGATCTTTACACGGAATGAAAAACAATAACTCGGAATGGGTGAGTAAAAACTATTTTTAAAAATATTGTTTTTTTTATGTTGTATCAACGTTGAAAAATAAAAACAATCTAAATAAAACGATGCTTTTATCACTTTGCTTCGGGTGCCAAAGAAATCAATGAGCCATTGTGCTAAAACCGTTTCTAATCGCCGCAAACATTCGCTTCTTGCTTTGTGATTTGAGATTTCATTTCAATTTAATCGATCTGAATGCGTTTCTGTGTTAGCGTAATGAGTCAGGTAACAATTCCATTTTATATGGAAAAATGTAAATCTGCAAGGTGTAGTGGTATTCACATTGAACTCTGAGCGTTGCGCAAAAAAAAAAAAATTCAGCTCAGGGAAGACATTGATTGTCATAGTTGAGCTTGGATTTATTCACAGGCTATTAAGGCAGCCCAACAACACAACCTTGAAGTGTAACAAAAACATTCTGATTTAAGGATTGTTTTTATAACTTAGTTGTTTTAAATCCTTTAGCATTACCTTATTGTAAAAGCATCACTTAGAATAGTTGGAATATTTTAGTATTCTTTTCAAAATAAAAAAACAAAAAAATACGTTACAGTATCTTGATTTTTACACGTTTGAATCGAGGTTTGACTGTTGCGGTTTTGAAAACTCAAACTATCAGCGACCAATAATTCAGGCATAGCAAGCGTAACGTAGACTACTTGTGAAACTGTTTTGTTAAACACGAATTAGCAGTACAGTATAGATGTGCGCTGTACACTGCACACAATGTACACTAGCCAGAAAAGATTTTAATTAAAACAAATTAGTATGTAAAGTAATATCAATATTATTTTGTTGATTGTAAAATATTTTCTTAGCAAAGATGTACAGCAGCTCAGGTATCATACATATAGCTTAACAAATATGACGTTTTTAAGTATCTTTTACAGAATATCACAAAGCTTCCAGCGTTAACATGTTCAAGTTTTGAACATTGGTATCATTTGCCTCTTTGTAAGTTATAATTTTAAGCGTTTTATAGTTTTAGATAATTTTAGTTTAACAACCTAAAAGGTAGTTGAAGTCACACATTTGTACAGATACTGGGTCAATAAAACAATTTATTGGTAATGATTTGGTTGCAGATGCAATCTTAACTTGATTTTAACTGATGTACAGAGCTACTTTTATAAATTATATGTAATGAATTGTTTCAAAATTAAACTGTAACTAACTTTAAATGAGCGGTTCTAAATCTTTTTACTTTTGTTTACACCTTGTCGAAGATTTAAATGTAAATTTACCCTCAACCGATATAATGAGATTAGAATTGGTATAGTCACCACGGGTCTGCATGGACTGATTGTCTATGGTCTATGTTTCTTACATTGGTTAATTTACAGTACTTCCTTGATAAATGATGTTTTCTCCAAAACGGTAAATTTATTTCCGGTTTAGAACCTTCGTTTTAAATGAAGCTAAAATAAATGGAGTTGTTGTTATGTTTTGTTTTTTTCAATAATAGTAATAATACTGTGAGGTTTATTTGTTGTTGCTCTATAACAGCTTACTTTCTGTTAGGATCTTTAAGAGAAAGTCCTTTTTTTAATTTCGGGTCATGTTTGGGGTGTCGCTAGATTATTATCACCGCGTTGTGCTAAGAAGAATACAATCGGTATCGTTTAAGTCTTTTGGTATGACCTGACCTGAGATCGAACTCAGACCTACCAGAACTAGAGACGAAGGCCATAACCACTAAGCCACGAACTTAGTAGGTCTATGCTTTTGTCTGATCAAAGATTTTCTAACTTTTATTTGATATCAGAAAGGGGGATGAAAATAGGAGTTTTAAGAAGCAGTGTAAAGGCAAAGGCTTCATCTATGCATTAAAATTACGTGATCAAAAACTACATCAATGCAACAGAGAATAATTGTCATATCTTGGCATTACAACGTCTTTAATCTTCATAGGCTGCTTGAATACTCTCTTGAGATCTTCTTAATTACACGATCTTGTAAACTTGAACATGAATGGTGAACTTTCTTCTAACCCTGTTAAATTATTCACATGATCCAGCTGCGCACGTTTTGACGCTTACTCCTTTCGGTCAACGCATTAGCACTTCCTGAACCGCATTGACCGCCAGTAAGTGTTTTACGCAAACCTTCTGGGAAGTGACTTTGTTGTTGAGGGAATTGGGGAACGGGTGTCGACTTTTGTTTGGTTGATTTTTCGCCGGATAGCGTGTGTTTCTTTTGGCTCAATCGTCTTCCACGCTGCTTTAATTGAGTTTTTGTCACGTGATAAACACATTCTGAATCAAGTCTACCACCAACATAACTTGATGTAGTTTTCACACCAGTTCCTCATTTGATGAAGAAAATCCTTTTCTTATTAAAGTTTTATAGTTTCACACATCTAAGTTTTGCATTGAGTTGTCAGGTCATTCCATACGTCAACTGTCATTGCAATATTCAGTCACCTTTGAGTCATTTGAGTCTTTTCTAAGTTTGGTTCCAAGCAAAGCCCGTAGCTTTTCTTTGAACAAGTGCTCTAATTTTTAACACAAAGAGAAGTAGTGATTGTAAGCACTCATCATTTGCCTACGGTAAAAGGAAAAGAGGCATTTCAACGAGGTAGAACAGTCTTTTTTCAGTTGCAGTGAAGCAGTAAAAAATAGGAATGATAATAGCCAAATTTTAATAGTTTAAAAAAGTTATGAAAATATTAAAACAACGTTGATTTGAAAAAGCAACTTATGAAAAAGAAGACACCGTCCATAATGTGTAGCACCAGAACATTTAAATGCAGCGCTACAACTTACAATGGCAACTTGCGATAAAAGGATTATTCGTTCATTGCATTTCATTTGTCCATTTGTCTCGAGATAAACACAGCCTTCCACAGTATACTAAATTTTTGTCGCAAGATGTCAGCAATGAGACAAAAGCGCTGTGACATTCAGCACACCAAATACAAAACATTTAAGTTTCGCTCATATTCGTGTGTTACAATAACCATATGCGGAGTTGCATTTTGAATAATCAATATTGTTTAGAAACCCATTACAAGTTCCCGCACACAGTGGTGTACACAGGATTTTCTCAAAGGGGAGAGGGGCGTTGACAGTAGCGTAACCAGGAATTTTGAAAGGGGGGATTTGACAACCGGCGAGCGAAGCCCGACGGCGTTTTCGCCTAAGACGACACTCAGCGGCGGGGGTCTGGAGGGCCTCCCCCAGAAAATTAAAAAAAATTACTTTGTATTTGGTGCATTCTGAGAGCATTTTCAACAAAAATGTGGGTATGAATATTCCTGTGAAATGGTGCTGTCAGCCTGTCAGGTGGCATAGCAAAAGGATAAGATCATGTTTTCTTCGGCATTTTTCGGAAATAAAGCTAAGTCTCTATGTTTTCTTGTTGCTAATTCCTGGCTGAGATGTTTGAATGTTTGATATTGGCAAAACTCGCTCTTTTAATGCAGTTTTGTTTAAAATTAGACAAGTTTTTTTAGACTGAAAGCATCATTCCCAAGCATAAAGAGACTGAAAACATCATTCTCAATATCATGACGTCACACGCGTGCCAAAGGGGTTGTAACCCCCAAACCCCCCCTGGCTACGCCACTGGCCATTGATATCCCAGACGTCATCATGATATCCCAGTATGGTTTTAGTTTAGACTTTATCCATTTCTTTCTCACTATAATAGGCTTACAGAACGCTATGCTACATTGGCATACCTGGGGTGGGGTAGGTGGATTGGGCCATGTATTTCGTATTGGCTTAGTCTGTAGAACAACATTGTTAATTGCTTTGACAGTGCAATCCAAAACATATTAAATGCCTTAATCTACGTCGTTAACTACTAAAACATTTTTAAGGGCAAGGGCATGGCCCAATGCCCCCCCCCTGCGTACGCTAGTGCCCGTACAAGTAGTTTGTCGCAGTCATTGACGATAAAACAAACAAATGACAACACTTTATACAATATACTTTTAAAACAATGAAAACAATACAATTTGGTTGAGAAAACTTAGCCTACCATTGTTTTCATTATGTTGAATGATTTAAAAAACAGCGATTTAGAAAAAGGCTTGAGTTTGGTTGAAAAAAATATCCGCTCTGAAAATATTTTTTCTTTAAAAATAAGAACATTTTTCAATCTGGATATTTTCCATATGGATATTTTTCGTTTGGATTTTTACCTCCTATCGTTTGGTTCACACTGTTGTTAATTAAACTTGTTTAAGAGTTTCAACCCCTTTGCACGAGCCATAGGCTTATAGCATCATAAGAGCCTCAAACTTTTATAAACTTTTTCTCAATTCATGAAACTTTCATGACACGCTCGAGACCTTCCTTGAGGCCAAGAACACTGCTGGAATGTTGAGCGATTAATCAGGAAGTACATGATGCTATCTATCCTACTTCCCACGGCTGTATCTTGTAATTGCAAAAGGTAAATTGAAAAATAAAATTTTGTGGTATGTCACCTGTCCGAAGTGAAAGCAGCGCTTAATATAAATGCATAAAACAAGCACATTTAATTGCATGTTTTATCGTCAATATCTTTCTAAACTGAACTGAACTCAAAGCATTGTACAGGTGCCATAAGTTTGAACTTTTTCTTGTATAAGTTGATAGCATAATTTTGACATAAGAGTGATGCAAAAATAACTATCTTCATTTTCCGAAGAGCTGTGTGATTTATTCTGGCAATAGAATGTGCTTTTACCATGAGATGTGGACGTGTTCTAAGACAACAAACTGTTTTGTGTCTGTTTAGGCTGGTCGTATTGTAAAGGCTCACAGAGAACAGTCCAAAACGGTTGATACCATTTGTAGATTTAAGTTCTTGTTATTTGAGCAGCTTTATGGTGTTTTAGAAAATCTGCCCTTTAAAGAAAGCTTTTGACCTTGTAACAACAAAATAGCAGATGTTTGTTTAAAGTGGCCTAACTACATAAAGTGTATCATTGAACAAAATACATAAGAGGATACCTAATTTTTTAAAGCTGAAAATAACCAGGACTTTCAAACAAAAAGGAGGTTACTTGTAAAACCAGGCTAATCGCGTCATGAATCGAAATTTTTATCAACCCGATTTATCATCTGCCAGTGCAGTGAGTTAAAAGAGAGGGAAAGAAGGAAACTTTTATATCGTCCGTTGTGAAAATGGTACGGTACAAGAATAATCAGTGCGAGAAGAAGCCACCATCATGAAAATTAATTTTCACAAGCAGTCAATAGCAGCATATTTCAGTCGTGGTTTCCTGATTAATGAAAAATCAAAAAAAAAAAATCAATAAAAATTTAGTTGTTGCGACACCTTCGATTCTTGCAAAAGAAAACTAAGCAGGGTACGGCAACAAAACAAATGAACAAGACTGATGTAACTTAAATCTCTGATGTAATTGATTGTGCACCAGCAGAAAAAATATCTATCAAACATCCCAGCGAATGGAATGCAGACACCGTCGTGCCTGATAAAAAGGTTTATCACTTGTTAGAGATCATGAATAGTTTGCAAAAAAAACTTTTTTTCACGAAAAAGATTTAAATGTAGGCCTACCCAATATCATCTATGTATCATCTAATTGGAGAAGTTGCTACATAGAATAAATTGGCTGGTTAAAAATATTTTGCTGAACCAAGTATTAAAAAGGTTTGATGTCCTTTTTCTTGTCTCGGCGACGGATGCAGATGTCTCGGCATCCAATTACATTCAATTGTTTTTCTTAAAAAAATCTGAACATTGTTAAACTTTTGCATTATTGTAGACTTGGCCATAGTACTGAAGTAGGTAGGCCAGTTCATGGACTTCTAAATAGTAGAATCTGGACTGGAAACGCAGTGGACAACAGTAGGCCAAACAGTTGGTACAACAGTTGGCCAACAGCGGGCCAACAGGGTTAGTTACTTGGCTGTTGGCCCACTGTTGGCCAACTGTTGTACCAACTGTTTGGCCTACTGTTGTCCACTGCGTTTCCAGTCCAGATTCTACTATTTAGAAGTCCATGGCCAGTTCCTTTCTTCAGCGCCTCTGTGTTAAGTTAGCCGCACTGCTTTCAGCCACACCACGAGGAGGTACACAGATAACTTGGTGCCAAGAACGGTCACCCAAAGACCAGGCCGGGAGCAGCAGATAATGAGATCTATAGAAATGCGGCAGCTGAAGTTCTTGGGTCACATAATAAAGAAAGGCGAACTTGAAGATTTATCTTTAAGTGGAAAAATACTAGGAAAACGGTCAAGAGGAGCTCAAAGATTCACATTTTTGCACAAGTTTTAACCACATATCAAAAACCTTACTAAAATTTGGCAAGACGCACGAGATCGATCAAACTGGAACATCATTTTACATGATACCTACAGAGAGAGAGAGAATATTGTAGACAAATACTGTATATTTACTAAAAATGAAGAAGTATGTAAATTCTTAAATGAGTATGCAGAACTATGTCGCCAGCATCTCAAAGGGAATAAACAAATCAAATAAAGCTTCTGGACTTTGAAATACTTTGTATTATTATCATAACATAAAAGAAAAATTGGAGAGAGTGTCATATGTTATTCTAAGGTTTATAAACTAAAGACCAGTTTATAAAAATGTAGGCTATCATAAACACTTGACTGGTTGAAGCGATTTTTAACTTTCAAAATTACATGAGATTTTTTGCAACAAAATTTGAAATGGGTCAAACCATTCTTTATAATGCCTTCTTGATGATTCATTTTTTATGCTAAAATTTTTGCAAGCCATAAATTTTGAAACGTTTTCAAATATTCTATTCCCAGACGGCGTAGAAAATTTACTGTTGCTGCTTTTTATACTTAGTGCAAGGGTGACCTATAGTAGGCTACTTGTTGGAAAAGCAAATTATTACATATATTTACATATAAAAAACGTCGTAAGCGACGTCAATAGAAAGCCTGTTTAATGTGAGATTCATCAAAGCTAAACTTTTAAGTAACAAAATTGTCTGAAGAGGTCTACTGTGCTACGCTGCCACAAGCTCACTTGAATAACAATAGCGAAAACAAAGTGTTAACGAGCTGAGGTTTATACCAAAAACATGTTCTGCGCCAAACAACAAGTCTTCAGGTTGACGAAAAGAATCCCGGGATCGAAGTCATTAAAGCTTGATATGTAGAAAAATCTATACTTACACTGCGTTGATGTGAAAAGTCCATTATGAGGTCGCTGAATCAATAGCCTAGGCCAGGGACGGGCAACATACGGCCCGCGGGCCGGACCCGGCCGCGACAGGATTTTGAGCGGCCAGCAGACAGTTTCCGGCCATAATGTGGCCCGCGGCCGCAATCCCCCACTACTTGCTTATTACGTCAAATAATAGTGACTTAGTTATTTTTTAATTCTTTGTTTTTGGTTTTTAGTCAAGTGACAAGCCAGTTATGTTTCGTCATAAACGGGCCCTTCCATCCTTTTTCTTTGTCTCTTGTAAGAATCTCCTTCAGTCTCAAGCCGAAAAAATAGATCAAAGTGAAATTTGGCTGTTAGTGTAATAATTGAATGGGGAACGCAAACAAATAATAGTGATTGTTGGTTTGTCTAGGTAGATAAATACGCGATTAATGTAGCGATTCATGAATCAGGCCCGCCAAGTACTTCATTTTCCCATATTAGGCCCACCGACGGGAGAAGTTGCCCGCCCCTGGCCTAGGCCTACCTGTTAAAAAGAACTTAATGGAAAGCATGCTTGAATTTTGCAATATGCAGATTTCAAAATGATCTTCCACTTGTTTTAGTCAACCTTTGAGCAAACAGCTCCATTGCAATATAACACACAGGTGCAGCGTGCATTGTAATTTGAAAACAATCACATGAAAAAAGAAACATGGTTTCGTAGTAATTACCAGATAAATTTGTTGGAGCAATAACCACATTTGAGACGTAACAGAAAAGTTTGCTTGACAAGGACAGACTTTAGCATAAAATTTTCATTAACTATGTGACCGACACCAAGAATATTTTGAAACTTTTAAGGTTTTTTTTAAAAACATTCTTAATAACTTACATGTAGGCTAGTCTATTGTACTTAGAAGAAATTGTTGTAGCAGTTTTGAAGATATCACATAATAATTTGAGTAATGACTTTAGTGTTTTAGTTTTCAGTAAATAAAAGATATCCCATACTCAGAGAGTATGCGTAGAAGAAGAAGAAGAAGGGGTTCCTATCACTAAGGCTTCGGCATTACCGAGAGCAGGGTAGCTTCTATGCTGCCTTTCCTTCATTAATTACGCCGACCCAAATTATTACATTTTAGATAGAGGTAGTAAAGGCTTAAGCTTGGTCTTAAATCAGGTTTACATTATTGCAAAGCTAACGCTGCGTTATACGCTGCGCCATCTTACCGCTGACATCCAATCTAGCCGAGTCCATTTATTGCAACAATCCCAGTTTATTCCAATAGGAAGGTGGGCTTATTATTCATTTGTTTCTAACATTGACTTTCCATGCAAGGTTTTTCACTTTCTTGTTTAGTTTTTCAAGTTTGTTGACAAGTGACTTGTTCAAATGTTCATTAGTCAATGAGATGTAGGTTATTTGAGTTTTTTTTTCCAAAGCAGAGTGACATGGATACACATGCAGTAGACTTGGTGCGCATTACCGCAAGCGAACGTATTTGTTATGGCTTGACCTTGACCACGAGTCACTGTCAGTGATTTTCCCTAATGTTTTGGATCAGACGTAAAATGCAGAAAAGTCTATCTATTTGCGTATGTGTTCCATCGTCATTGTAATTATTTATGAGATGATATGACTATATTTTATACGGAGTAGACAATAATTTCCCAACGTGTCTCTTTACAATTAGTCTGGTCAAAAGAATAACAGACATAACAAAGACGAAAATGATTTGTTTAAGGGAGCTGTACTTTTACAGCGAAGTAGTAAAGGACTTAGAACATTGACAGTTTGTCAAGTTTACTTTTTGGTATTTTCTCAAACCATTGTATGGTATTTTCAATTTACTGCACCAAAGTGGAATTTCGAAGATCTATTACGTATTGAAAAAGTTTGAAGAAGAGAAGCCAACCATAAAGTGAGTCGATTGACTCAATTAAGCGCTACTCAATTAAGCGCTAGAATCACACGAAGTTTGCTTTTGAATCTTTATCCTCGGACTGACAAAGCCTTGACAGATACCGGGGCGGAATATTAATATAGTTAAATCGCGCAGAGTTATAAACGACATCAAAATTATTCGTTTCCTTTGTCAGAGTTCAATAATGAAAATACAAAATAGTGCTGTAAACGGCTGACCTATAAGAAAAATTAAGACTCATTTGATTTATAGCTGTTATACAAAAAGATAGATGTTAAAGTCATATGCGTGTGTGAAGCATGTATGAAGTACGTAAATAAAATAAGAACATAAAGAAAAGGAGAGCACAGCTACTGTATAATAGTAGGCTACATAGGCTTAATCATGAGATTTATTTAACACCACATGCATAACACATATCAGGTTCTTACTTACTGTAGGTTTTCTACACAGGTAAAGTGGTTTCCTTATTAAATATCTAGCATATGACAAAATGCATTTACATCATAGCAAGCCTTCGGTACTAACGAGAATATCACGATTACTGGTCAGATTTTTGATTTAAAATTTAAACCTATCCAGAAATGGTGCCATCTCTACGTCGTTTCAACATCTAGCGACACTTCCTTTCAATTTCAGAAAACCAATCACGTAATGGCGGGTATGTTCTCGATGCTGAACAGCCATTTGAGAACAGAAGGAGGTCAAACACTTCCAATAAATTCCTCCAGAGATGATGGAAACGCAGGAAAAAAGTCCGCAACCGGGTCAAGAACGCCAGTGATGAACAGACGTAAATTTCCTTCCGACCGGTAAGAATAAGTATTGCATGTTTGATAACCGCAGCATCAAGATGCAGCAGGCTATATTACAGTTTGCTAAAAGCGTATAGACAGTGGCACTCGTCTATAAGAACTGCAGCTCCTTCAATTGTTTTAGTACAAGAAAGCAGTTGCATTATTCCAGATGAATTAATTAATTAACATACTCTAACAAAATTTTAATTCTTTTACTTCGAAATTGTGTTGTTTTTAAATTAACATTATGAGCTGCCTTGCATCTCAGCTCCTGAGTTTAGCGTTTGTTTTAGATTATTGTGCCTAACTTTAAAAAGGGCAGGAAAATGCGTATCAATGCATTGCAATTTTATATTTGATGGGCTGCAGTTCAAAAAATTTCTCTCTTCTTTGAACCACTTGACAAAGGCAATCGCATTTCTGTTTTTCGCTGTTTTTTTTTTGCTTTGATCTACTGTGGAGGTTCGAAATAGCCCGTTTCGGTGAGTCCGATTCGGTGAGTCCGATTCCTTAACGGGGGATTTTTTCAATTTTTTTTTTTAATTATCGGGTACCGTAGCCTAATTATCATTGCCGTTTTAGGATTAGGGGTTTGGGGTTAGGGGTTAGAGGTTAGAAACTCACCGAATCGGACTCACCGAATCGGACTCACCGAATAGTAGCAGACCCGTGGAGGTTTTAGGTGCTTTAAATGCTTTCCTGTGTTTATATTGTGCCTTGTGGGCTAAAGCTAGGCTGATCTAATTATTGAAAGATTGAAAACTTATTTGGACCAAGCCAAAAATATATTCAAAATTTTAACAAGGCTGTTTATTGAACAATAGAGTAGTTACAAAGACTGGGTCTCGCGAGTCGCATGTGGCTCGCCTCTTTTTGGTTGCTTCTTGAATTTTCGCTGTTATTGTGCAGTAGATTAGTTTCCATTTATATTGGATAATCACATCATCCGTTTTACCGCATTAAAAAATCCTAAATCCCAATTCATAGTCAATCATTTGTTGAGATAACCCTTCGGTTTATTGCATGACGTGCATGTGCAGGTTTTGTTTAATAGAATAGAATGAAACGTATTTATTTGATTGACCGAAATATTTGTTGCAAGATTTTTGTGACGTTTTAATTTCCTCATCTCAGGAAGGGAATTACAAAGCTTTCTGAAAATGGATTAAAAATGTAAAAAATCAAAGAATATAAAAAATAATTGCAGGGTTGGTAACTTGAATGCTTTGAAGCTAAGTTTTACATTTTTTGCGAATGTCTTGCAGCTTATGTTAACGTAATCCGTGACAGGTTTCCAATCTGCGACCTTTTCACCACACGTTTATCAGTTGCTAAATTAGAACTTTTAAAATTGAATTTTTTCCATTAAAAGGCGATAGAAATGTCCCATAAAGATCATGCGATTATTAAATTCTAAAAAAAAGGCGTCATGAAGCAAATATTTGAGTAACAAAAATCATAATACATCTTTTTTCGAATTTTGGTAGACTGCAACGAGCAGTTGTAAATCTTTGTAGGAATGTAAAATCAAAGTATCTTTTATAGCTTTGGCCCTTGGAAAGAACTAATTTTACAATACCATAAACAGATGACTGACAATAACTTAATAGGATTGAATAGCATTGTTCAAAACAAATACAATACACTAATAAAATAACAACATAATAAATTGAAACGTTTTCGGCACGAACTCTTTGCCCTCTTCAGGAAATTCCTGATACATCTAAACAAATATCTGTAAATAATGGTAGTGATAAGGGACTGAAATAAATAACTGCAATATTTGAAATCAATATTGTGGTACATATCGATGGGTTTTGAGCGGGAATCGAACTAGCAACTAAATTAAACGAATTAAAATTGAATAGTTTTAAATAAACTGGTTGATGTAAATTATTAAAATCGCCACTGTAAATGAGTGAGAAGCAGAAGGAGTTGCTTGTTCGCTGTTTTCAAAGTCACAGTCTAAAATGCTGTTTACCACCAATTGCTTACCATTGCTGTGTAGCCTATGGTACACTCATAGCATTTCTCGCACAAGCAGCCTTGCTATTATTAACACTGTTTTAAACTAAATAGTAGCCTTCTTCAGAGCTAATTGTTTTCAGTCAACTGACAAGATGTACCATACAATATCCACTGTAGATTATTTTGTTGTTGTTGTTTCAAAAGTTTAATATCCATTTATCATCAGTGATGGAAGTAAAAACTTCACATTAAGTAGGCTATTTGCAGTCAAAACCTAAGTTGACACACATTGGGCTAACGAGTGCATGAGCACACAGAAGTGAGCTTTTCACTGTACTAGCATCTCTGCACTCGTAATGCTAGGCCTGGGTGACCAGTTCCTTTTTCTTTTCTCAGCAACTACGCCTACCCAATTTAATTGCACTCTGAGTAGAGGGAGTGGTGAAAATAAATTATACAAAGGTAGATTTTTTAGCTTGTTTCACTCATTTTCTTAGTAACTGTTTTAGAAGAAGGTTTCTTACGTTATTATTATTGTCGTATAAGTATCTGTACGACTGGAGAAATTTCTATTAAGCGAGATGCTGTCACAAATTGCTTATTAAGCTTATTGTCTCATTAAGTCCACACTGAATACGTAATCAAGTCCAATGAGCAGTTACTCTTTTCACTTTCAGGAATATGGTAGGCCTATCTAACATCTTGTCAACAGACACGATTACAAAATGAATAACTTTCATTTCTGTTTCAAAGAAGCAGTATTTCCAAACAGTTTCACCACTAAGGTTACTGTTGTGGTTGTGATATTGTTCGCAAACAATATTTTCTGATCATTCAAATTCTGACTGTAGCTCATTTTTCTGTTTACCGTGTTAACATGATCTACAACTACCTGACATCAAGTCAACTTTTGTTGTTTACTCGCAGTTTAATAGCCTCTCTTCGTGTTCGAACTGACTAGTTTGCGTAGGTGATAACTGGTGTACGTTGCATGCTTGTCTAAGCGGAAGAATTGAATCTAAAACTAGTCAATGAATGGCGTAGTGAGAATTGCAGTAGTTTCGTTGTAACGTGCGCATTGAACGAATTCATTATCACGTCTTCATGAATGATGTAAAATTTAATACAGGTAGTTGTGTTGGTAAAATCAAATGATGTAAAATTTAATACAGGTAGTTGTGTTGGTAAAATCAAATCAAGTTATCAAAGGAATGCTGTAGTTAAGTGAAGTAATACAAGTTGAATATTTAAGATACAAAACTAGAGTTTTATTCGTACAGATACGTCAGAGATACGCAACTAAAAGTTAAGGTTGCGTCATAAAAACAAATAAAAATCTTAAGTAGTTCACATTCTTGGGTCTTAATTCAATCAGTTTTTCGGATTGACAGAGTTATTCAAAAAAGAAAGTGCAGTAACTTTTAAAACAAATGTGTCAATTCAAGATGTCAACTAGTGTAGTTGATATAGTTATTCTGTGTTCAGTGTGCTTTTTTAAACTGTTCAAAGAACTTCGTGGTGTTCAACCAGATGTTAATCTATTGAAAACTTACTTAATTTGTACAGCAGGAATAAGATTAGTTGGATTATTTGTAGAAGGGCATTTTTTTTCATTATTATTTCATTGGATCACCTCAAATATTGGAAAATATTTTCACAGGAATGCAATAAAGTACAGTATGGGTGGAAGAGACAAGTTACCGAAGAGTATGAGAAAGAGAAGGTAAGAGCTGCAAATAACAAGTGGCCTTGGCCTAGCAAGTGGCCTTGGGAGTAGGCGATTGCGACAAAACACAATGATCTACATTATTCTGACGTTGCAAATACACCGCGACTAAAGTTAATTTTCTATATTGTAGGGAGGGTGATCAATGATCATTCACCTCTCCCCCTTCCACAAATCCTTGTCACATCATCCACAAAATACACAGTTACTTACGATGTCAGATAAGAATGCGCTTTATCTGAAAGCAGTAACATTTTTTATGTTCATTTTTTATTATATTGAAAAAAAACGTGAACATGCTCGTTAGATTGCTTGCAACAACTTGGCTTGGATTCATAGTTGTCTTTTCTTCAACTAAAGTGAAACTATTCAATGTTTACATTATCGTAAATTTAGAACCTGTTTACCCACGATTATTTTCGGCTCTCAATATGTTTCAGTGATGCAGTTTTTAAGGAAGTTTAAAGTTTCAAAAAGGTAAACAACAAAAATAGATCTTTGTTAGAGCTGTTCGAAGCAAAAATATTTCGTTTCGGTTTAACAAGTTTCTTGTTTTGAGTTTCTTTCAATTTCAGTTTCTGGGTAAAAATTTCGTTTTTTTTTCAAAGCAAAACTAGTTTTTCTTGATTCGATTTCAAGCTGCTTTTCGTAAAAAGATGGTCAATTTTGACCAATAAAAGGTCACATCAAACAAAACTGGACTGTTTCCAGTATCACAGCAACGACGACCGAATCAGGCAAATCGATAAAACGATTAACATTCTGTGCTTTATTAAATGATAGAGTCCGATTTCCATGTAGATAGACTTCTTGTTTTGAAGCAATCTGCCTTGTAGCCTCCCTCTGTTCATAAGCTTTTGAACACAACTTTATGCAACAATTGTTTCTGGTTGGTGTTATAAATGAGCATTGAGCAATCATTATATTTTTTCATTTTGAATTATATTCACAAGACTGTTTTATTCATAAAAAGATGACACAGAACGATAAATATTTTTACTATTGTATTTATTATTCAAGCCATTGTGTTGCAACAATAAAATATCAATTTTTGCAGAATAGAAGAGCTCCATCCCATCATGCGGAGGAGCGTGTGCACTCTGATCATTGCCGCTCTTGTTATGGTCACTGGTGTCATCTTCTTTTTGGTCGACCTGTTTTGTTTCCATTACGTGGTAAATTGAATTAGGCTACTTTGTATACGATTTATGCGTATTTGTAATAGCTGACACATCACCATCGTCATTAATAATAGCACTGAAGGAAAAACAGTTTAGTTTTCAAAACGTCTACTTGCTGAACGTGGAAATAGTATCCACATTTAGGATTCCTTTTTATGATAACATCATAATACTTCTGTAAAATGACATTTTACATATAAAATTAGAAAAGTATTTTCTAAACATTATATAGGCTAAGGTTTCAAAAATATTATTGTGGTCTTTAGTCTAACATTTGGAGGTTCACAAGTGTTACTGTAGCCACGTTATGACCGATACTGAACGGCTCACTGTAGGCTACACTTATCGTGTTTGACTGTTGACTGGTTTACTTCGTTTATTGTTGCATAGAGCTCGCGCACTCCATGAGAAGTGGTTGGCGCCCCCATAAGGGAGCGTGCAACTCCCCTTGGTCAAGAACCACTGTCCTAAAGAATACAAATAGGGGTTTCCATTTAATTTCCTTCATTACTTTTTGGCGTTTTGTCAACTATTGTGATGTTTGTACTAGATCAGTAGCTCCCGGCATTTGTATAATCAACACTGACTCCTGTGTTTGAATGATAAAGCTACTGAAGATATAACTTCTACGCATGTCCTTGAGCAAAACTTTGAAAAACTAGGTTACTTTTAGTATTTAGTAAGTATTTTAAATTTTCTACAAGTCAATGTATTTCAGGACTTTTTGAAATCTTTCCATGGGCTTCCATTGATCTAAAGCTGGGAACAACTGTCAGCTTTAATTTCCACCGTAAAAATTTATACTATAGTAGCCTAGCCCTAAAAACTAAACTCAGAACAAGATTAAATTTAAGACGTTGTGCGATTTGGCAACCACCTTACAAATAGTGTGAGAGACGAGAAAGATAATCTGCGAGTTTGTGATACAAAACCTAAAACTGTTTAAAACGCCAAAAAAAAATTCTTTGCTGTGTTTGTTATAAATCTAAGGTTGAAAATGCAAAGCGCAACCTGGAGTAAATGGATTTGATTAAAAAAACGGCTTTACTTTCACTCAGTAGTGTTGATAGGGGAGTCTAGGGATACTTTTCGACCGGACCCAAGATGATTTTGGTGACCCATAGCCTTTTCAAAGGGAACTTGAAAAAACACCAAGTGTTTTTGGATATCCTGCGATATTTCAGAAGTATCTTAATTTAGAGCCAGAGGGTCTCATTGGTACCGGTGTAACGGCCCAGGAGTGACCGTTGTTTAAGAGTTACCAGGGTTGCCAAATATAATTCGTTTTCTACTGCTCAAAAAGTTACATTGACAATTTTAGGTATTAATTAATCTTAAATGAAAAGGTAGGCATTACTTTGAGAGCAACTACTCAATTAAACTTAGTTGTAAAATTTTTGTTTTTGTATCGCTTTCAGAAGCGCCGGGCAGCTCTGGTTATTTGTGGTCTGACGTCATTTCTAGAGTGCCACGCTACAGCAGCACGGTAACTTTTGGACCGCAGTAACTCCTGGACCGTTACACCGGGCCCAAATTATCTTTTCAACGGCCCTGTTTCCACTGTTGACTTTCTTTCGACGTTAATCTAACGTAATGTTATCTTTAGATATCCATAAAAGGACTCATTTTCCTGACCGCAGGCTTCTGTTTGGTATTCACTGGTTTGATTTGGTTTAAGTGTAGCCAGAGGAAGCTTTACGACATGAAACAAAAAGCTGAGCAAGCAAGGATTAAAAAGGTAACACGATAGATTGTAAAACTTTGTCTTTGCAAATTAACACTGAAAATTACACTGGATATTTAAACAAGACTACCTTCAATTGCTTAAGTTTGAGTGCTTTAAAGTTTTTCTAACAAAGTTATAAAAATAAAGTAAATAAAACTGGCCAGTTTAATGAGAGTGAATTATTTAATTTATAAACACAAGTTCTGCAGCAGTTTTGTTAAACATAAGCTATTTAATGAAAAGAGGGCTTGCACCTCAAACATCTGTCATATTGAACCATGAAACAAGAGAAGGATTTGCAAAGATACAATTAAAGAAAGAAAATTTAAAGCCAAACGAATCAGAAAAATGAAAAGTAAAAAAAGATCAACATCTACTTTCTTTTACTGTACTGAAGAGATACCTAAGATCAAAACAGTTGACCTCTGTCTGCAGATACTACTTTGCAATGCCTTTTTGGCATTTTTTTTTTAAATCATAAAAAGAGTTTTAAAAGTCATGTAATTTTCACTTTGTGTAGAGCTACCTGTGTTTCAGAGGTTGTTGATCTTTTTGTTTTAACTCGTGTGAGTTATTTACTTGGATGAGAGTTGACACAATTTTCGGGTGGATGAGTTTACAAAGTGTTTGAAACGTGAAGAATGCCTTCTAGCAAATGTATTGTGTATTTCTCCCTTAGTAGGAACATAATCCGTATTCAATTTCTTGCCTTCCCACAATATAGTATAGTCTATCTTCACCTTCTAAAATGTTCACCCCAAGGTAATTTTTTACGATGAAGAATGTACTCCAGGCAGTGATCAGAATGATTAAGGTTGCATACGCCACACATTTCAACTACAAAGCCAAACTGTAACAGTTTTACACCAGATAAAGACGAACAGTTATGTATTTTTTCACCTAAAAATAGACAAATCAGCTTGTATGTCTCCTCACGCAGCAAAAACAATTTAACTTTACGCCATACTTTAGTTTTGAGAATAAAAACTGCCTAAATAGATGGGATTAACTGCAAACTGTTACGAACTTATAGTTCTCTTCAATGCAGTGAGATTGAAAAGTGGAGATTGAATTTGAAAACCTTTAATTTTTCGATGGTTGGTTCTTTGATGATCCATGGCCACCTAAAGATACGGCCTGATTTGTTACATTTTGCATAACTTTCCAGGTTTTTCTAACTTTGGGCGAACGTTTAAATAAAATTTTCTAAAAATTAGATTTTTACGCTTTCTTTACTCTTTTCACCAGATGACACAATAGGTTTTAACATCCTCACATGTTGAAAAACAAAGAAAATTTGATTTCGAAGATTTTAGTCAGACTGTTAATTTTTCAATAACAGTCTGATTTTACGTTTTTCAACTTACTTTTTCTCATTTGCTACTGCTTCCCCAAGGCAACAAAAAAGTTTTATATCATTAGGAAACCGTAAAAAGTAAAAACATCTCAAAAAATGTCAGTCAAGCACTAGCAGTAGCTGTAATCAAAATCTGCAAAATGTGACAAATCAGGCCGCATCTCCAGGTGGCCATGGATGATCCAAAAGTGAAAAAAAAAACAATTTAATTATTCGAACTCTAACGAAAAATTGTTTTTGCCTCCAAAAATTATATTTCTGTTAAAGATTTGTGCTGGAAATAATGGATTAATGGAATTATGTTGAAGAGAAAAAATATTAACGAAAAGACAATTTGTGTCGCTAGGCCAGAACAAAACAATTTAGCAAGATTGATCCATCAAGTCTCTAGAGCCAATAAAAAATAAAAAATGGTGTGACGGCAAGTCATTTTCACCACATGCGGAGCTACACGACATGCGAAGTTGCTAATTTCCTAACTTTTACTTCTGAGTTTTATAAGTAGGCTATATGCATCGTTTGCGGCTTCTTCTCTTGATGAGAGGCCAATCTAACAATTTGTTTCTTATAATTTTAGTATTTTTGATTTATACACAGCATAGGAGTAATGCAGAAAAAGTAATTTGATTTGAACGCGATTTGTAGGTCTAAAATTCAACAATGATTGCTTAATCCCAAATAAGTTGAGAATTAAAATAAAGTTCAACCAGCCTCATGTTTAAAAAGAATATATATTTTGCTACATAGTAATGAGCATCTTCAGTTCTTATTCAAATAGAATTCTTTATTCTTAGAATTCTTAACTATTCAAAATTCAAAAATTTATTCAAATAGATTCTATTTGAATAAGAACTGAAGATGCTCATTACTATGTAGCGAAACATATATTCTTTTTAAACATGAGGCTGGTTGAACTTTATTTTAATTCTCAACTTATTTCGATGTGATCAAGTCAACCGCTTCTTGCTGATGGCGTGCCAGGGTTAGATCTCGGTGTCTCAGATGACATTCACTTTATCCCAAATAAGTTTTAAGCTATGCAAAAGTATATTTCTGTAGGAAAAAATATTAACCAATTTTAATTTTTTATTAATTTTTTAATGATGGTAAATGTTTTCTAGCTGTTAAACTAAGACTATGTTGTTTTAACCGCTAGATGACGCTTCAACCAACAAGCCCTTTTAAAGTCATAGAAACTATTGAAATTCCAATAATAACGTCCACGCACGCTACCAAGTGGCCGTCACGAATGGATTGCCCTGGAGACAATTGCAGGTAATATTAATATTATCATATCCGCAAATTGCTGACAAATCTCTAAAACCGCGTCAGCAAAATTTCTGAGACTGGTTTTGATGCAAAACTTAAGGCCTGCCTAGACGGTTTTATTTTCCTAAGCTATGATTTTACTAGAAATTCTACCCTTGTCAAAATGTCAACCTCAATTTCTGAAAGATTGCAACACAGAATGGGCAACGACTAACGAAAACGCTCCATACAAACGATACAAATATGCATTAAAGTAGGCTATTTTTCTGTATTGTTTAAATTCTGGCAATATTTTATGTTTTGCAGTGAAATCATTACGTCACCTAATGGTAATCACTTCATGTCGAAGCAGCTCCATCATTCTTGTTCCGGTAGTGATGACGAAAATTGTTCCGTCAATTATCCGATTTCTGCAAACGGTTTTCCGTTTCAAAAACATTGTGAAATTAATGGAAATAATTTTAACCAAAGCTTGGACTGCCCGGCTCGGATTGATAAAAGTGGAAAGTTAATTCGCGTAGCCTCTGACACACAGTGTGGATCTTGTGTTGTGTTAAATAATTCCCAAAACGATCTCCATGAAAATGCCAAGTTTATTTCCACAAGCGCATTGTTAAGTTGTTAGCTATTTCTCTTCATTTGATATTTATTATTTTTTTAACGTCTTAACAATACAACATAATCATCATCATCATCATTTTCAGCCTGTGAGAGCCCACTGCAGAGCGTAAGCCTTCCCCTTTTCATGCCAATTTACATGATTATGTGCTAGTTGGTACCAATTGGTTGTATTGCATTGTTTGTCAATGTCGTCCCTCCATCTCACTTTTGGTTTTCCTTTTTTTCTTTTGGTTTCTCGTGGTGTCCATGTTGTTAATTTTTTAGTCCATCTATTGTCCTGATATCTTGCTATATGACCTGCCCAGGACCATTTTAGTTTCTTGATTGTGCTTAATATATCTCGTAATTTCGTTTGATTTCTGATCCATTCGGCAGTCTTTTTATCTCTCCATGTTAAACCCATCATGATTCGTTCATGTGCTCTCTGCATAGTTCTTAGTTTAAATGTTAATTTCTTTGTAAGGTTCCAAGTTTCTGCACCATATGTAGCGGTTGGAAGGATGCATTGATCGTAGACTTGTTTCTTGAGGGAAAGAGGCAGTTTTGACTTAAATATCGTACTTGCTCTTCCGAAGGCTTGCCATCCAAGTGATATTCTTCTTTTGATTTCATCTTCTTTATTGGAGTTGGTTGTAATTTTTTGGCCAAGGTATATATAGTGATCAACTTTTTCGATAGTCGCTCCGTCCAAAAGAATATTGTTGCCGATGTCTGCCAGTTTGTTAAACATAACTTTCGTTTTGTTAAAGTTCATATGAAGGCCAATCTTTTTGCTTTCTGTATTGAGTTCACTTAGCATTGTTTGTAGTTGTTTAGGTTGCTCAGATATAAGGATGATGTCATCAGCAAAACGTAAATGGTTTATGTATTCACCATCAATTTTGATTCCTTTTTCTTCCCAGTTAAGTTGTTTAAAAATTTCTTCTAAGGCTGCTGTAAAAAGTTTTGGAGATATTGTGTCACCTTGACGTACCCCTTTTTGAATCTGAAATGGTTCAGAGTCTTTGTGTAGTCGAATTATAGATGTATTTTCCGCGTAAATGTTTTTAAGAAGTTGAGTGTATGAGTGGTCAATTCCCTGTTTTTCCAGTGCTGAAATGACAGCTGATGTTTCAACAGAGTCAAACGCTTTTTTATAATCTATTAGTCCAAGGCAGAGTGGGATGTTATATTCGTTTGTTTTTTCAATTAATTGGTTGATAGTATGCAAGTGGTCCATGGTTGAAAACCCTTTCCTAAAACCTGCTTGTTCTCTCGGTTGGTGGTAGTCCAAATCTTTAGCAATTCTGTTGGTAATTACTCGGGTAAAAAGTTTGTAAATTGTTGGAAGAAGACTAATCGGACGATAGTTTCCCAAGTCTTTTTGGTCTCCCTTCTTATGAAGAAGTATGATGATGGCATTCTTCCAGTTGGAAGGAATTTGTCTTGTTTTAATGCATTCCGTAAACAGATGGGCAAGAGGTGATGAAATTGTTTCTTCTGCATCTTTAATTAGGTCAGGCGTGATATTATCTTCACCAGGCGCTTTATTTCGTTTCATCTGACCAATTGCATGTTTTATTTCAGAGATATTTACTTCTGGAATGGTTGCTAAAATTTGAGATTTGTCAATGGAGTTGTCGACTGGCCCTTGACCCTGATTGCTAGCATAGAGATTTTGATAGAATTCTCTTGTTCTTTCTATTATCCGGTTTCTGCATTTCGTAATAGAGCCATCTTGTTCTTTTATTCCAGTCATATGAATTTTTCCCAAGCTCAGCTGCCTTTTGGCAAATTTAAAACCTCGACCTTTCCGGATTGTTTCTTCAACAACATCAGAGTTGTATTTTCTTATATCTCTTCTTTGTTTTTTACTGATGAGTTTGTCAAGTTCTGCTTTTTCGATTTTGTTCCTTGCTGATATTGGTTGCTTGAGATCTCTACGCTTCTTCATAAGGTTTAAAGTTTCTGTTGACAGTTTTGAACCATTGTTAGGCTTTACTTCTCTATACTTTTCAGCTGTTTTTGTAAGATTGATAACGATACTGTTATTTAACTCTTCAACTGTATTTTCTGTGTAATTGATTGGTTGCTCTTCCAAGGCTTGAAACTGATTTTTCAAATCCAACTGGAATGACAATTTGTGAAAAGGGTCTATTCGTAATGGTTTGTTTTTTGACCGAAATAACTTTCTTCTTTCTTTCTGAATGTCTAATTTGACCATGCTCCTCAGTATTCTATGATCGCTTCCAGTATTTACTTTGTTAAGAGTTTGAACGTTTTGGAAGATTTCAGGTTTGTTGGTAATTATGTAGTCTATTTCATTATGTGTTTCATGATTTGGGCTTCTCCATGTCCATTTTTGGTGTGGTTTCTTTTGGAACATGGTGTTTGTGATGCTGAAGTTGTTGCTCAAACAGAAATTGATTAAGTTTTCTCCACGTTCATTTCTTGTTCCGTATGGAAATTTTCCAAAGCAACTTTCTTTTCCTGTACCAATCTTTGCGTTAAAATCTCCCATGATTACATTAAATTGAGTTTTTTGGCAGTCTAGAGTTCTTTGCAAATCATCATAAAAAGCCTCAATCTCCTCCTGAGAGCTGAGGGTTGTTGGGGCGTATACTTGGATAATCCTGAGATCATATCGTTTCGAAATTTTTATAGTTACACTGGCTATCCTGTCCGACTCGCCATGAAATTCTTTTACATTATTGACCAGATTTTTGTGGATAAGAAATCCTACACCACTCTGCTTAACGTTTTCTCTTCCTTTGTGGTAGAGCAGATGGCCATCCTTGATATTGATTAGTTTTTCTCCTTTTCTTCTGACTTCACAAAGACCAATCACATGCCACTTGATAGTTTTTATTTCTTCCAATAGGCTGGTAAGATGAACCTCTTCTGACAAAGTTCTAACATTGTATGTTGCGATGAAAAGTTTTTTGTTGTTTGATGTACCGGTGCATTGATTTGTTTGTGCACAGTAGTCATCTTTGCACACAGCACCCCTGTTCACTGCAGGTACTGAGGATGGACCTCTTTCCGTTGATCCACCGGGAACGGGTATTCTTGTTTGTACGCAGTAGTCATCTTTGCACACAGTATCCCTGCGTACTGCAGGTACTGAGGATGGACCTCTTTCCGTTGATCCACCGGGAACGGGAGGTGATGTCTTTATTGGCATATTTTCATTGGGGAGTGTTGGGCCATAGCCTTCCATGCTGGCCCAGTGCAGGTTGGAAGGTGGGAGGGTGATGTTAGTCTGACTACTCGCCAAGAACCTCTCTGATTTCGTTGAACGTGTTCAGTACAGCTTCTTGGGTCTTTGTAGTACACAAGCTTCAACACCGCGACAAGGTCTCACCCAGTGTTGAAGACAACATAATAGGAGGCTATAAATAAAATATGACGTCATTACGTTGCTTTTCCTCACCCCCTTTGGCACGAAATACTTTTTTATGACGTCATCAAATTATACGGCCTATGTGACGTAGTACGCCGATTTCCAATTTTTGAAAATCTTCTCGTAAGGCGTCATATTTTTAAACAGACTCTAAAATACGTTTACTGTGAAATTACGTGAAATAATCTTTTGAAAATAAGAAAAAAAAACGATTTGTGGCTCACTGGCTGAGGCTACTCAACATAAGCAAGCTGTCGGCACAGTGGCTCAATATAAGCAAGTTGTCGGCACAGTGGCTCAATATGAGCAAGTTGTCGGCAAAGTGGCTCGATATAAGCAAGTTGTCGGCACAGTGGCTCAATATAAGCAAGTTGTCGGCAGTGGCTTAATATAAGCAAGTTGTCGGCAGAGTGGCTCGATATAAGCAAGTTGTCGGCAGAGTGGCTCAATATAAGCAAGTTGTCGGCACAGTGGCTCAATATGAGCAAGTTGTCAGCACAGTGGCTCAATATGAGCAAGTTGTCGGGGCACAGTGGCTCAATATAAGCAAGTTGTCGGCAGAGTGGCTCAATATAAGCAAGTTGTCGGCAGAGTGGCTCAATATAACAAAGTTGTCGGCACAGTGGCTCAATATAAGCAAGTTGTCGGCAGTGGCTCGATATAAGCAAGTTGTCGGCAGAGTGGCTCAATATAAGCAAGTTGTCGGCACAGTGGCTCAATATGAGCAAGTTGTCGGCACAGTGGCTCAATATGAGCAAGTTGTCGGGGCACAGTGGCTCAATATAAGCAAGTTGTCGGCACGGTGGCTCAATACGAGCAAGTTGTTGGCAGAGTGGCTCAATATAAGCAAGTTGTCGACAGAGTGGCTCAATATCAGTGGCGTATATTTAGGGTGTTCAAGGTGTTCACTGAACACCCCAAGAAATCCAGAAAAAAAGAAAATTTCCATCGGTTGTCGATGTTCTTTACTTTCATGATATTCTAACATCTTGCTGCATGCTGATTGCTTTCTTTTCAATTGCAAAACTCGTCCCCTTCTAATTTTAATACTCCAACGTTTGAGGTCACTGCCTTTAATTTTTTTCGGTCATTGCCTTTAAGCTGGGTGTGTACTGACTGTACTGACAGCTTGCGAGTGCTATTTAAAATAAACAATTAAGAAAAGTGACGTCACAAGGCAGCGAAAACAGCAATGGTTTTAGTTCAGCCAGGCTGTTCACTCGCTGATCTGAACACCTTGGCGCGTCATTGGGGGAATCCCAGGCAATAGCAAGTTTTAGCTTGTTGGATTAGAGTTTGAGGTAATCAGAGTTGGAAACAAGATAAGATAAAATGTTTTTTATGCACCAAGTGCCAGTAAATTAGGACTAGCTTGTCTTAATCTGCAACAAAGCTTATGGCAACAGCCAGTATCATTGATGCAGCATTCTAAAACAACACATCTAATCGTTTTGTAATTAGAGTGTTTGTATGTTACTGGTATATCTTATTGCTGAAACACCTTAATTATGTATTCAATAGGCGTTCAACCATTCAATAGGCGCTGTCAAATAAATATCTATTTTGTATTCTTCTCCATTCCGACAACATTATTTTTGTCAGTTCTGTTCATGTTCAGAATTTGTGCTAAAAATGCTCTCAGAACGCACCAAATTCAATGTTCATTTTAAAAATTTTCTGGGGGAGGCCCCCCAGACCCCCCCGCTGTTGCTTTGCCGTCACTGAACACCCTGTCAAAGTGGTCACGTTACGCCACTGCTCAATATAAGCAAGTTGTCGGCACAGTGGCTCGATATAAAGCAAGTTGTCGGCACAGTGGCTCGATATAAGCAAGTTGTCCGCACAGTGGCTCGATATAAGCAAGTTGTTGGCAGAGTGGCTCAATATAAGCAAGTTGTCGGCAGAGTGGCTCAATATAAGCAAGCTTAGCCTAAGTTTGCATTAAAAATTTTTATGAATGTGGCTTCTAGTGCTGTGAAGTGAAACGAAGAAAGGCGTTTTGCAAAAATGGAAAACATTTCAAGTTGAAAGTTTGATGCGTATACTTTGTTATCATTATTCAGCAGATGTCTAATTGCAGAGTCACTAGATACGTTTTGCAATTAGTCTAATATTTGGATAATTTCTGGGAAGTGCGGCCTATGTAGGGCGCTAGGCTACTGACTGCGTATTTGTAATCTGCAGGTCATTGCAGCAAAATGAGTGTTTGGACCGGTAGACGCTTCAAACATAGGACAATTTTTCTTATGAATCAGCTGACTGCAGTCATTGTGGCCCTTCTAGCACTCAGCCAAACAGTAAATTCTTGCTTTGTTTAGTAATATAAGCTTAGAAGAAAGGTAGGGAAATGACAGGGGTGGAAATCGAACTCACGTCATTGAAATGACTGTTCTTTAGATCTAACCCTCCTGGTCACGGCGAAACGTTCAACTAATCTACTTTTTAACGTGCATGAGTCGCATGCCTGCAATCAGCTGATTTAAATCTTGCCTTCTGATTGGCTAATTAACCTCACCCGCTGCAGCGACCTAGTGCAAATTAAAAATACGCCAGCCGACTAGCTATAACAGTGGCACTTGAATTGCTAAATTATATTAATATGCTAAGTGGTAGGCAAGCAGTCTTTATTGGCTGTCATACTTAAAGTTTAACATAATCTGACTCTTTTTTTTCAAAACCTTAGGCTACTCGTGAAATACGTAGGCCCAATCCTCATCTATGGTGGTGGAGCTAAAGTGAACACTTTCCGTTAGCGTTTAGTTGAGCTTAACCGAACTAGGGATGATAGAAGTAGGGAATTGCTCACTCAAAAAGAAGGTGGACAACTGGAGAGTCATACTGTTATGACAAAATTTGTTGCAACTACAGCACGAGGTCTACCGCCATACGTCGCATACCCAGGTGCAGCGTAGCCTATGTGACCTGTCTACGTGTGTAGCCTACTGCCAAAATAAATGTATGGAAATGTGTAATATCATGTTTATTTAATAACTGTTCAAGTCATGATTAGGCTATGCAGTGGCAGATTTCACGCTACAGTGGTAACGGTAGGTAGTTTCACACTGCTGCAGTAAGGTTCTGCCAATGTTCTAGCACCCAAAATTTCAAGCAAAATATAGTATTTCATTTAATGCATAAATTTACAAAAAAGCGAAAAAAACTGTTTGTGTTTCTGCCAATTTTTCAGTGACCCTCGAGCTGTCCATATCGCAAGAACAATCAGTAAAGTGAGTTGTCACGGTATCCCACTGTCCTTAAACCGAACGGAGTTTAAGATTGTTCTACAGGAAATAATACAAGTTAGATGGTCCGAGCCGCAAAGAGTGTGATGGTCCTTTTCTTTGGTTTTGAATCTTCATCCTCGGACTGACAAAGCCTTGACAGGTTCCTGGTAGTTTCGCATGCATGTAGAGGCTTTTGACGCAGGGCTGGTTACCGAGATTGGCAGAGTGAAGTTTCCGATTGTTGAAGTCTTGTTGCCGGGAAATTATTTCATTCACTAGGTGCCGCTGAATGGAGAGCAATCCTGAAATGCGTTGCTCAAGCGCACACCCCGAGAGACGAACCAGCGCCGCGTGATCTTGAGCCGGGCGCGTAACCACTGAACGGTGGCTATCATGATTAAGATTAACAACAAAAACAGATCTTCAGCCAAAACATAGAGTTCTGATAGGCCAGAAATTGCGTAACAAGCGACAAAACAAAGCGAAATTTGTCAATTAGGCTACAGTAGAATTCGCCTATAACGGCACCTCTAGGGGATTGCAAAAACTGACGTTATGGCCGAATTGACGTTATAGACGAACTACCGCAAACTATTCCAAAACTGTCTTTTGATTAAAGAAAGAGGTGTATAATCTAGTCAGGTTTACGGTGTACCACCAAACTGACAAAAGTCACGCAGAAAATACAGTAAACAAAGAAATTGTATAAAAAAAATAACCTACAGCGAAAGGTAGGCTACAGGAAATTTGCGCAATACAGCTCGTGCTCGTCACATACGTACAGTAGTAGAGAAGTTCATCGTTTATTAGCAAAAAAGGCATTGACCTTCAGCTGTTTCGGTTTTGACACAGATTTCTCTACCACATAGCGTTCAGCTTTAGCAGCTAAATAATGTAGGATTTGTTCGCTATCGTCGTGACTTCGGAAGTATCGGTCTAGTTGTCTGATTGACTTCAGGGCTTCTGAGGTTAAAACGGCTTCTACAGGATCGTCGCCATCATCATCGGCCTCCTCTTGTACGACATCTTAAAGTTCAGCTGTAGAGCTGCTTTTTACACGTGATAGTTTTTCACGCGGGAAAAAAGTTAATTCAGTAAATTAAAGTCCCTGTTGCGAACGACGTAGCAAAATAAAGGGAAGACATTTTGCAAGCAGCAGCGCTAACTGGATTAAAAGACTGACCGTTCGTGGTGAAGGTGATGGCTTCGTCATCATTAAGTTCCTTCCTCTCGTCGAGGGTTGGAGGCAATGAGACGCCAAGTTTCTCTGTTGTAAGATTTTTCTACTGCAGTTTTGTAGTTAAGTCCTGACCAGTCTTCAATATCATTAGTCCAAATTCTTGGTGGTCTGCCCCTATTTCGTTTGCCGTTCATTTTTCCTTCTAGTACCGGTAGTTGTCTTTGAATAGAATTATTGCGAATCATGTGGCCAAATTATTTCAATTTTCTTGATTTAATTGTTTGTAGAACTTCCATGTTGGTTTGTATTCTGGATAGTACATCTTTGTTTGTGATTTTATCCTTCCATGAAATTTTAAGCATTTTTCTATAAATCCACATTTCAAATGCCTCAAGTCGTTTAACCATCTGTGATGACAGTGTCTATGTTTCTGCATTGTAGAGTAACGTAGTCCATATATAGCATTTCGCAATTCGTTTTCGAGTGTTGATGTTAATTTTTGGCTTAAAGTGACGTTATAAACGAACAAAAGACGTCTGGGGACCAATAAAAGGTGCTGTTACATGCGAATTGACGTTATAGGCGATGCTGTTGTAGCCGAACTACAATGTACGTAAAAGATAGGAATTCTGCCGGGACCGAGCGAAATGTGACGTAATAGGCGAATTGACGTTATAAACGAAGCCGTTATAGGCGAATTTTACTGTATTTAGACTTTTAGAGGGTAATAAATTTTTGCTTTCCCAGCTCTTTTAATTGTCCATTCCTTCTTGGAACTGTTAAAGCTATGGTGGCTCCAATTTTTTTCTAGATTTACAACTGAGGAAATAAAAAGGAGCTAGAAGATGTTCGCAGAAAGCTCTTTGGTGAAGAGGCCGATTGTAAACGAAGAAACGATAAGATCACGGGTGTGGCAGACTTGATGACCAGTTCGGTCCTTCTGCCACTCCCATCATCGTCAGCAAACATTAAAACAACCTAGTTCACATTGTAATCTTGTATTGTTTTTTCCACATGTGCTGTTGATGCAAATAAAAGAACTTCTCTCTCTCTCACGAAACGACAATTCAAGTTTCATGGCGTGCGCTTGAGCAACGCATTTCAAGGACTGCTTTTCATTCAGTGGAGGTAAGTAATGGATGGAATAATATACAGATAACACTTCAATGACAAGCGGAAGGTTCACTCTATCAATCTCGGCGACTGGGCGTGCGTCAGTGGTTCAAAGCCTCCATTGCGAAAATGACAGTATGAAACTTGCTGAGGCTTTCTGAGTCCGATGATTTCCACAAGCAACCAATCAGAAGTAGGGATCGCTACACAATGATGTCTGGTGATCAAGCAATAAACATAGCAATTGGAGCTGAGCGACAAGATGTTGTATTGACCTCGATGGTGAGAAGACTCTTTGATGGAGTAGCCTATAACGTTTTGTTTAGATCAGGTTGACGAAAATTTGACAGTAGGCCTAGATAGGCTAGGCCTATATAGCAAACAAATAACTTATAGTTCGTGTTAAAAGGAAATAGATAATCATACGCACAATGTAGCCTACGGTAATTAATAGATTAATTCGAGAGATAAAACGAGAAGTGTAAAAGAAAAGCAGCACCAAACTTGAAAGTTTAAAATCTAATTCTTTGAAGAGATACATGCGATTTTATTTGCTATTTCCAGCTTGACCTTAAATGATTACATCTTGAACATTGCTTTAAGTTATTTCGCGGTTTTTTTAGTGAAGTTCAAGCTGCAATTTGCGGATGGTCTACGTGACTTTTTGCTGTAGGCTAAACAGTAGGAGAATCACATGATTTGTCAAGTGCTAAGAAAAAAGCGTTTCATATCATTTTACGCAGTATCAACGTTGTAAATTTTTGTGCTTTTATTTCACCTACCGTCGTTGGGTGAACCCGGGGTGAACCTCTGGGGCCGAGGGTCTATCCTTTTACAACCCCAGATTCACGATGTTCCAGAACTACTGTAGTAATGAAGTCTAAAAACTCAAAATGACATACAAGTAGAACTCGGTTAATCCGGATTCGATTTGACCGGCGATTCCATCCGGATTAAGCGAAGATCCGGATTAACCGATGACGGTTCTATCAAGCCTGACGTTTACTAGATAGAAGGGAATCGGTAAAAATCACCGAAATTGAATGCATTAGTGTGGTCATCTGCCAATTCCGAGACGCGCGATCACCATATTAGCGATAGAATTCTTTTGTAATGCAGTAGCCTATGCATGTAAAACGATTGTATTTGTAGACTCTGCGTCTAACGCAAGAACACACTGGCAAAAGTTATATCTTCAGACATGCGTGTAGGAATAATCTGTAGTCACTCAAAACTTTTGAAAACAGTTACGGAAGACGAGTTTCTTTGGAAAACTTACAAAAAATCAAATAAAGTCTTCTATTGGAAAAACATCACCGACATACCGCCGAAAATTCCACCGACATCTTTTCAAGTTACAGTACGAGTTCGGGCATTTGTGCAGGAATTTTGCGTTAGGAGGGATTACTGTTCATGAAAAGAAGAAATCCGCAATAATTTATTGCGTCACATTAACGGAACAATAGATAAGAAATTTCTCGCAATAAGCCACGTTACGTTTTAGCATAAAATGGCAAAACTGTCTGGAAAATCCGGATAAAGCGATAGAAAAAGCGCAACTTTTGAAAAGATTACAAATCATTTGTACTTCCAGTTTCATCCGGATTAACCGAATCCGGATTAACCGAGTTCTACTGTACAACACTACTTCGCATGATTGCTGCATTTTTCCAGTTTTGTTGAAAAATGCAATATTCACTTATCCAAATTATAGCCATTTCTAGCATATTAGGCTACCGTACATTGTTCTACATATGTTTTCAAGTAGGGTACAAAACTAAATTAAGATTTTCGTTTAATTTAAACACTTTTTGTCCGCTGCACTCTAGGTTATCAATTTTAGTTTGCAAGGTAAAGGTGGGTCCCATATTTGATTCAAGCATCGGGGGATGAAAAGATAAAGTTCTCATTGTACTAAGCCTTCGGCACTAACGAGAGCAGGGTGGCCAGTTCCTTTCTTTCGGCCGCCTTTACTTCAGCAACTACGCCCACCTAATTTATTACACCCTGGGTAGAGGTGAGCGGTGTTTGTCAACAACCAGCTGAAGCCGGGAGTCGAACCAGGTTTGCATAATTGGAAAGCCAACGCTTTTAGTTCGTAATGATGCAGAAAAGAAATTTTATTACAAAGGTGATCATTATAATCAGGCTATTAGTAGAAGTTTAATTATAGATTGCATATTAAGGGCTGTCGAAATAATGTCACCAATTCCTTGTTTCACCCCTTCTCCCCACAAGCCAACCTATAGCGCAATATGGCAACTCTGTTGTCAGAAGTGACATGAAACACTTGAACAGCTCTGACTTGGCAAATCGTTTAGCCTACTACAAGTTGCAAGCTTAGCAATATTTGCCATGTAAATAGTACGCCAACGTTCGATACCACAAATTTGAACTCATTCGATCTCTTTTAACTGTTCATGCGTGACATCAAACGCAGTGAAAACAGCTTGAACCGTTGTAAAAAACACGGTTATGTAAGAAGCACCATCACAGTGGCAGCACTAGTCACGTACACATCCCAAACAAGCAATTGCAGCCTGCAAATCTCTTTTTTTACATTGATTCAACGTCTGCACACGTTGAATCTATATAAAAAGCAGTGATTTGCTGGCAAAGATGACAGCCTAGGTCCCGATTTTAATCAAAGCGATTTTGCAAAACCATTGTTTGAAAATAACCCAGCCAGCAAATCAGTTCCTTTTAACATTGATTCAACGTTGAACTAAAAATCTCAAACACATTTCAACAACAGGGTGTTCACGCATCAAAATAACGTTACGCTTCGTAATAAACATGTACAAAATGAGACATGTTCAGTTCAAGTGCGCATTTTTATTATGAAAATAAAGTGCAGTATTAGTCTGACTAGAAAGATTCGAGACAGTTTCATGTCAGCTATAAAGCCTTTCAGAATATTCGAAATATTTAGAACAGCTCAAAACACACGCAATAAGAAATGAACTCTTTTGTAGAAAATTTTGGAAGACAAAACAATCACTTAAAATTCAAAACTTTGACATATGCAAGTAGACCACAAGAGCCTGGAAACTAACATTGACACATTTTCATGACGAAAAAAAAAAATTCCAACTACTGTTATAGTATTTTGGTTTTTCAGTTTTTAAATGCTTTTTTCTTTTCATAAATTTCCTGTTGAGTGCTGCAGCTGTTGGTGAATAGTTTAAAAAGACAACCTGCATGTCCAGATTGATTGGTCCAAGGGTAACCACTAACCAACCAAAGAGTATATACAACTAGTTTAGGGCACACGCAATAGAAAGCGTAAGAATGTAGGTAAATATTCCTTAGAAAAAATCCACCCTTAGAAATAATCTTCGGATGGACAATGCCAAAAGGTAGATGTTTTCCGAGGAGACTTGTAAACGGAAAACAACATCAATATTCAATACTAAAGAAGAAGTAGCTATATGGAAAAGCATTGTTTGAGTAATGTTTTAATAACCTGACATACTAGAAGTATTGGGTCTTCAACTTTATGTAGAGTACCGGTACAATAGCTGTGATAAGGTTTCCACATCAAAATTTTTACTGAAATCTAAGACGAAGCGTTTGTTGAACATGCTGGTTAAGTTATTCATATTTTCAGTATATTAACAAATTCAAAATAGCAAAACGGTTGAATATATTATACTTATGTCTCTTTGAAAATCTGTTGTCTGTCAACCCTTCTGTCGGACGAAACTGGATCAAGATGAAAGGCTAGAAAAGTGTCATTTATGACTGAAATTCTGTTGTTTATATACCAGCGTAAGAGCAAAGTATATTGAAAAGAAGGTTTTGTTAAAGATAACTACCGGGGAGTTTTTCAATTAATTGCAGATTGAGAGTATATTTATGACAGATAATCTCGATTCCACTCCACCGGCATATCCCTGCAAGGCAGCCTCAAATATCTAGTAAAGCCAGCTCCCTGGATCATTAGCTCACTGCGGCCCCATTAACCTCGCTGTAATCATACACCAACAGAAAGAACTTTCTTGCACAGTTGGAGTAAGTTACTCTAGCCACTGAAATAGCCACCTCCAGAATTGTCGAATTAAACGATAGAAAAGTATAGAAATGGTTCTGTAGCAATGCAGGTATGTACAAAACATTTTAAGGACATTGCATTGTAAAAAGTAACGTAAACAGTTACACACAATAAAAAGCAAACAATAAACAGTAAGATGGTCACCGGCAAAACTGTCGGTTTTATCTAACACAATTGATCATCGCGCAATTGCATTGAACACAGAGTAGGCTACTGCACAAAAAGATGAAAGATCATATTTACAGCGATATATGGCAATGGAGGCATGCGGTTTGAAATATGCAATATGGCGAATGAAAGCGAGTGGCTCCTCCAGGTTACGAAATCAGTCGTTTGTACTGTACAGTACACTTTCAATATCCTGAGATGTAAAACGCTTTCGCCGCAACTACGTGCAAGCCTTTAATTAGATATAAACTGGTCTCAAAAAACCTCGTCTCCCCCATCCAAAAAAAAAACAACCGCACAAATCCCAGAAAAGATGTCAAGTAACAGTTGATTGAAAGTTATTGGATTTTCTCATTGATAAACAACTCTTGGCTCATGATAAACAACACAGCCCTGAAATCCGAACAATCCTGTCTCACACGAAAGATAAACAACACAGCGGCAAGGTATAACTTTACATGACTTCAGTCTTCTGTGTAGCGTCCATCTACCATGCAGCGTAGCAGCTTGCCAACCTGGAATGAAAGGCTGCGTTTGAGGTCATGCTTTGCTTCAACCAACCAACTCTCTTTTTATTGAGGTAGTTTCCTAGTCAGCAAATCAGTCGTTTTTTACATTAATTTGTACTTGTAGTCTGCAGACGTTAAATCAATGTAAAAAACAATTGCGAATCAGTCCTTTATACATTAATTACACGTTCAAGTTATGCAAAAAAAATGGACTGATTTTCTGATTAAGTCAGACTATTTTGGCAATATGTTATGTATAATACTGCAGAGAATTACCACAGGATTCTTAAATTTACAATTTTTCCTTTCTCTTGAAAAGCAGCGCAGTACAACCAGAGGCCTGGTCTAGTGACCGGAGTCTCCTACAAACCAAAACAAACAACATTTTCAGACAGACAGGATTAGAATTTTTTGTAATATTTTTGGTTGAAAAGCTTTAGATGCAAGCTTGAAAGGCTTTAAGATTTTCAGCCGTTCTTGCGTTCCCACCGAAATTAAATTTACAACTATATCATAGTTTTAAATCTGAGTAAAAGTCATGGAAAAACAAGCTGGATGAGTTTGTAGAATCATGAAAAGATGTCATTTGCCAATTTTTTTGTATGACACTTTACAAGATAGTTCAAAGCATGATAAAGTGTCATGTAAGAAGACGCCGTATGTCACGACTTGCAAATAAAATTGCTCCAATTCACAAAAACGTGATATGAATAAGGAATCTTAGCCACAGATTAGCAGCCACAAACAAACCCATAAACAAAAGTTGGAGAAAACAAACCACAATATCAAGAGAAAACCTTCGCTTAAATTTCCACGGACTCGCCATATTACGGTCAACAACTTTACAGCCTAGTCGGCCACAAAAGCGGCAAACATTTTTCAACGAGGAGATTTAACAGCTATGTATCATACACAGGCCTCGAAATTCCGGCGGTCATGGCGGACATGACCTCCGGAATGACCTCGAATGTCTGCCGAAGCCGACTCATTGGTCGGTCATAAATGACCGCCGCAAAATTCTTGACAAAAATAGAGCTAATGCAGCAAAAATATATTTTAAATTTGAATTGTTACAATTGTTTGTTTAACGCGAACAAATACGGAGCTGAAACAATAATAGTACAGGCAATTGCTTTAAAGATCACATTAGAGTGGCGTGGTTAACGAGCTGATGGCAAAAGTAGCCATTTTTACATCATTTCAACGCCTTGCAATGTTGCCTTGAAATAAAGTTGTCTGAAATTTTCGGCAGGATATGTATTCTAATTTTAACAATGAGGATTATTGCGTTACATTGATCGTTTGTTAAAAAGAAACGTCACAGAGAAGCAAGTCTCAGCTGGGTTCCGCACGTGCTTAGGCGAATGTGGCGACCTTATTCACGCTGATAGTGATAGAAATAGAATTTCTGCACATAAGGGAGGGTGTTAGACTAACACTATTGTGTTAGTTAGTTAACACTAACACTATTGAGGGCTAACACTATCGAGTCACTAATGCGCATTTGTCTGGACGGTCCTGACGTGGAGATTTACGACCCCGCGCCGGCAGTAATCGCTTGGCACAACGATTATATAACGCGAAAACCACCGAATAAATGATCGGAGTTGCTTTTGTAAAAAGGAAATTTGGATTGTTGTTTTCAATTGTGTTTATTGCGTCATTACACGACTGTCATTAACGCACTGATTTATTTGCAAGCAAAAAATATGTCCGGTTGAGATATTAAATGTCCGCTGAAAGGGCCAGTCCGGTAGGACATGCTTGACCGCCGGAAAAAAGTACAAATTTCGAGGCCTGATACAAAACATAAATAATACAACAGAGTAACCTTAGCGGGTTTAACACACTTTTTTACACATAAAAATATAACATAGTTAAAACAAACTCAAACGTTTTCGACGCGTACGTGTGTCCTCATCAGGAATTAAATCTGCAATATACATAAAATGAAAATCGTAAGATAAATTTGAATTTGGTCCACACCCCATCAAAAGGTTTTTAAGATCAAGAAATAAATGAAAATCTCAATACTTTTGAAAAATTAAGCTGTACTTGTAGAGAACAACTTAATTTGCAAAATAACGAAACTAACTCAGATAAGACAAATAGAGTTTGAGCAACATATTAACCCACAATTGAAATAAAATCTATTAAAAGTGCTATAATTAACTGGAGTCTCATACACATCAGCACAAAAAGGTCCTATCTTTCTGCAGAAAATAGCATCGCCAGACGTTGCATCAATGCAGCAGTTTTACAAATTTGGACGACATACCGAATAATCGTTCTTGAACTGGGGATCGAAGGCAGCTACAATACAAAACTTATATATATACAACTTTTCCAAAACGTAGCTGACTCAATGATAATCCAAATACCGATTTACAAGCTTCAAGATGCTCATGATCAACAAGTAAAAATCAACTTTATGGTAACAAGGCAACCACATTTTCCAACAAAAACATCTCACTAATACACATTACTTAATAATCATATCATAGAAATAATTATGCAGTCACAGAAACAAGTTAAGTCAGTTGTGAGCTAAAATATAACCAACTGACAGCCAAGAAACGCCATGACCAAAAGTCCTTCAGAAATCACACCCAGTCAGCAAATCAATCCCTTTTTATACATTGATTTTTACATCAAAATAAAAAAGGACTGATTTGCTGACTGGATAAGATCTACCCACCTCGTCTGAGCTTCCAAGCACGTTTGCAAGTAATTTCTCAACATTTCTCATCACTGACACCCGTTGCTGACCAGACAAGGGATAGTGAGGGTGTTCAGGTAAAGATGATGCACGATACCAAAAGTTAACAGAAATGGTTACTGGAGGAACGTCTTCTGTGCTGCTTGAAGAGGGTTGTGAATTCTCCTCAACAGCATTTGCTCCATTCACATCGCGTTGTGGTGGAACCAAAGTAGACAAAGATTCAATCTGATGCCACCTGTACAACAATGATCATTGTTGAGTATAATTAATTTTTTTGTTTTTGTATTGACGGAACATGATGTTACAGTCATATTCTATAATTAATGATGGAATAATAAAGCGCGTGGATAACCATTAACCATCATCATCCAAATTCAGTTTGGCCCCACTAGTGGGGGGTTGCCGATCTTTTCGTTGCAGTGATTGCCTTCACTCCTATTCTCCATCTTGTTCAGATCATCGCATCTTCTTCCTTTAGTACGACTTTGTCTGGTTCAATTTTACCTGTTCTTTTTGAACGTCTCCGTTTCCTCCGAGCTCCGACCATCTACCTTCGAAGTCAATGCCTTTCGAAAAAAGAATTTTTTGAAAGGCATTGCAAAAGAAAAATTCCTTCCTCTCTCCTTAGTAGATGTCCATACACTCTGTTTACCTTGGCAAGCTGTTCAATAGTTTCCCTCATCTCTCCCATGTTCTAACATATCCATCAGTTCTTCAGTTTTTTTCTCCCTTCTGTTTTTACTGCACACATTGCATTCACCATTGCCATTTCCGTTCTTCTCAGATAGCCAGTTCACTCTCTCTTAACACCCATGTTTCGCTGCCGTACAATACGGCAGGCCTCACACAACTCCGATGCAAACAAACAACAAATAAAATGATTACAAATTGCAACAATAGACTGGAACTACTCACCAATACATGGGGATATATAGAACATCACCTGGACCGACAATTGCCTCCATGCCGTGTGCATTTTGAAACTTTGGAAAGCGAGCAAAATCAGGTTTTTCAAAATCAACCTGAGAAAGAAATGATTAGAAAACTGAAAAGACAATCACTATCAATATGAACAATGAACTTCCTATTTAAACTTGCCAGAGAAAAACAAAAATGCAAATGTCCGTAACTGTAGTATAGAACAGGAAAATAACTTAACATACCTGACTCTGTCTATCACATGGATGTGCCACTGGGTGAGGATAAAGGTTTTCAAATTGGTCAGGAGAGAACAGAAGGCAACGCTTGTAGCCAGAAATTTGCGTAAATATATTTTCTTGCTCATCATAATGCACAGGAGTAATATTACCTAAAGGCAAAATATGTTTCTCAAACTTTACGATGCTGGTACTTCTATTTCACTTCTTTCAACAGTTGTTAAAAATAACTTCTTTTAACAGTTGTTAAAAAATAATGAATTTGATAGTTTACCCGTTTATTCAATCTAACTAACTTTACATAAAAATTACCTTCAAGGCCAATTAACAATAAATTAGAACTGAGTGGACCCCAATCTAATTTTCTTTGGTAATTTTGAACTAAATCCCATTTAAATTGCAGAAAATCTTCCATAACTGCTTTGCCGACAGACCTATTCAGAGTTTGTTGCAAATATACCCTAAAAAGGAATCACAATTAAACAAATATCATAAAGCTCAAAAGACAACAAAGTACAACATATTATTCAGCATGAAGTATCTATTCAAAAAAGCTTACATAATAATTAATAATCATAGTGCCAAAGTGCTAATATGCAAAATTTATTTACTTTTCTTTTGTGTGCTTTCTTTCTTTTAGCATGTTGATAAATTGTGGAAATGTCACTTCCACACGTTTGGTAGGAATTGGATAAGTCTTTGATTTATCAATGCGTTGAAGATCATAATACTTGCCAAAAAATATACACTGTTTAAATCTTCGTAAAAACTCAAATATATATACTAACAGACCACAAATTATAAAAAAATATAAAATGTAATGCAAAACTGAACAAAATGTATTATTTTTAACATAGGCAGAGGCTATGATTAGTTGGTTACCGTACCATATACGGTGATCTTCGCCTCTGAGGTTATAGTCACTCAAGCATGAAATAATGTGTTTAAGCCTATAGTTTTGTAAAACAAAAGGGCACATATGCACCATGAATACTTGAAATCTGCACTAATACAAAGAAAAACTGACAAAACCAAACTGCAAATATAATATATGGTGTCGGTACTGTACAGTGTACACCATACAATCGTACATACATAAAATTGTTTTTGGAAAGTTAGTAGGCCTATCGTTAATTTATAGTCACTGAACCTACTAGTTAAAGAAAAAATATGATGCAAAAGAACAGCCATTTCTCCAAATTAGGCCAGTAATTTCAGTAAATAACTACATTAAAATAAAACTTGACTGTTGAATTAGAGCAAAGATTTGTGCAGTAAATGTCACATATAATTTGGTTTAGCAAATGTGGCTACATCACCATTTGGCAAACAAAAATTTTAACCATACCGGTATCGAAAAACTTGAACAAATAAAAGTATGAAAAAAAATCTTCATTCAGAATATATACCATATTTTCTTGAATAGAAACCACGGCTACTATTTTTTACATTTTGTGCGGCTTCTATTCGAGGGAGGCTTCTTTTTTTTTATATGAACGCTTTTGTCTTTTAATTGGTGCTCACTGCTCAGTGGCCATTCGAGTTTATCTACCATAAGTACCGGTAACAAGAAAACAGAAACAGTAGGTCAGAGGCAATTTTTTTTTAATGTCTCTTTGTAAAACCGCTAATCCGACAGCTGCTACTATCCTCGTATCTGTGTTATAAAGCAAACAAAACCAAAAGTACCAGTAGTGTTGACTGTTGATTAGGTGACAATAAAATTCTGCACTCTCTTTTGCCAATTTTTTTTATCTTATTACTATCCCACCACTACTGTAATGTGACAACAGCTGTTTTTCGCACGTGTGTAAGCTCTTACTTGTTAAAAAAAGCGATTTCATCATTGTCTTTTGCGCCTTCTATTTGAGCCTTTTATTGTTTATTTTTAATCAAGTCTTGCGGTTTCTATTGAAGGGCGGTTTCTACTCAAGGGTGGTTTCTATTCAAGAAAATACAGTATGTAGACTAAAACAACAACAAAACAAAAACGATTTGATTGGTGCTTATTGTGGCAACACAAAGTACAATTAAATATGCTGTGCAAAAGGCAGCTAAAAGTAGCAAAAAATCACTGTTATGAAATGAGCTGCTTTGAATTTGAATCAAGTTTACCATACTAAAAAATGTTTCCAAATGAGCCCTGAAAAGTGACAAGAAACGTGATGAGTTACAAGGCTATTAAAGGTAGCTTTTCTTGATTGTTTAAAAACCTGTTTTTTTTTTTCGCTGAGACTTTTCGGTCATTTGTCCAAAATGACTTAAAAAAATTCGGTCATTTTTAGTCATTTTTGGTCATATATAGTCAATTGAGTATATATTTTTTCGGACATTTTGACAAATTGACTCAATTTTTTTCAGACATTTTGCCAAGAAATCGGTCAATGACCGATATATGACCAAAAAAAAAACCCAGTTAAAAACAAAAAGGCAACTTCATGCTCAAGTGACTAAGGCCTAAGGGAGCACTTTCCTTAAAAGCTATGGCTACTATATGTAATACTTGGTAACCGTAGGTCCGTAGCCATTGTTTAATGTATGTTAGTGTTAGTTTAAGTATATTATATATGCTATGTTTAGGTCACAGTAAAAAAAGGTCAAATTCAAATTTTGGAAAATACAAGACAGATGCAATAATTACAATCAGTCTATTTGATACATTATGACAAACACTTATCAAAACTGATAGCCTAACTAATATGATATAATGCAAAATAACCTTGAAACGATTATCTTTTGAAGCATAGACATAATAAAAACCATCTCCTAGATGAGCTTGCAAATATTCCAAATTCCACTTCAAAGCTGATTCAACAAGCTGAGAACCAGTTATTACTACAGGAAGCTAAAAAAGTGATCAATTTTATAAGCAAAAACACATAACTGCGTGGCCAAGAGAGTCTCATTGGAGACCAACTCAAATGATCCAATATTTCACTCATCAAGAATGGATAGCTGTATCCAGACTAGCATACAAAAAAATGTTTGCTTGCAGTTAGACAGAGGCTTCATTGCAGTGAAATTAACTAGATAAAATCTGTAACTACAAGTCATTACTGACATTAGCCTGAATTTGATAAAAGTCTCTTGAAAAGTCCACCTTATTATGTTCAATATATATTTGCTAGGTAAAAACTTAAGTTAAACTTACGTAGGTAAAAACTAGGTAAAAACTTACGTAAGTTTTAAACTATCATAATTTCAAACATGACCATTTTTTACATGTGGCAACATGCTAGTAAGCTTTTAGTTTAGACCTACTTCGGTTTTTTAAAGAAAATTGTTAAAAACCATAGACAGACAATCGATAACAACTTAATAACATTGAATTGCATAATTCAAAATTAATACAGAAATGAAACAGATACATAATTTCAAACGTTTTCGGCAAAACTTTCTGCCCTCTTCAGGAAAATATCTTAATTCATCTAAACAAAACAAAATTATTCGTGAAATGTTAATAATAAATGACTGAAAATTTAATAAAACTGCACTGACCTGCGTACAAGCAACAATTGTTAAAAAGGTTTGTAACAATAGAGAGTGGAGATTACAAATTATATCAAACATATTACACAATGTTACCGAAGCTTTCATCCGTTGAAATACTTCAGGATTGCTGACTGAGAGTCTTGGAATACTCTCAATGGGAAATGTGTACTTCCGTATCGATTCTAGATCATAGCCACAACTTAAAGGTGATGGTTCAGCAGACATGCTTCTAGTAATTACAGTAATATAGAGACTGAAAGTTGCAAAATATTACAATAGAGTTATGCTATAATGACATTTGATTTGTTTCATAACTTAAATTATTCTTTTCAGGGTGGCAACTGAAACTGAGTAGTAGACAGTATGGTCGTATTGTGGTCTCCCTGTCAATAACAAAACCTAAAAATTGTATGTATTATTGACTATTGTCAAATCGGGTAACTACGATAATATTTTTAATGTTTTATGATGTAAAAATTTAAATACCGATTGGAAATCCATAAACTTCTGAATATATGACATTTAGGGTCTAGCCTATCAGCTAAAATAAATTTTTTTATTTTTTTTAATTTCTTTGTAGGTATTTTTTTAAAACTTAAAAAAATTATTATAGTTACCTCAATGTTGGGGTAACTATGAGATGTGAATATTTTGCAACAGCTTATCATTAAATCCTCTCACTGGGGCTTCAATGATAACAAAACGAATTTAAAAAAAAAAGAAATTGTATTTAAAGGCAAGAAATTAGAAAATCAAACAAGCACCTTGCAATATCATATTGAATATGCAAATATGCTATTTTGCACCCATTTAAAAGAACGCAGTGCTGTACAAATTCAACATAGAAATTTTGAATCATTTCGGCCGAAATTTCAGCTCTGCTTGGTTTTACATTTTCAGCAATTCGTGTAGTTAAATTGTGTCGCTTGATGAAACCTTTAATCCAATCATAGCCTAGGAGGTTTTCCTTGAACATTGTGCTTTTACCCTGTTTGTTGAGATAAGTTTGGACTATCATTCGTACATCAAACTCAGATAGAGGAAATTTCCAGTCTGTTAGATGGCTAATGGTCACCACAATATGGTTTCTTCCTCTTTAGACAATACTCGAGGTCGACCAGGTGCATTGATGGATTCATAGTCTGGTCTAGATTTTATATACAGCGTTCCATAAGGAATGTTGTATAATTTTGAAGCAGCTAGTACGGTACTGTTAATTCTTTGCCAACAACTCTTCTTACGGCAGTTTTCAACGTTTCATCAGTATATCAAAGGCACGCAAGACACAACAATAACACAGGGTTGAGCATTACAACAGTATATTACATATTTACAAATAGTTCAACATTCAAACGTTTTCGGCTTAACTTAAGCCCTCATCAGGAATCTGCAAATATTTATAAACTACAATAAATTTCACTTCTTGACAGTAACTACCGTAGCTAACTAACTAAACAACTATATAACTAAAAGCATCGAGAAACACGCAACGATTAAAAGCAATAGAGTGGAAAACATACAGACAGACGAAAAACAAATTACATTAAGAAAAGGCAACTGCGTGACTAAGTTACAAATGAATTTGCACCACGGCGTACGTGATACACTAGTAAATGTTGAGAAGAATGGAGGTGCCTCCCACAAATAATTGTTTGTTTAAATTTGGGTTGTAGCGTTTGATCAACAGCGAAGGACAGCGCTTCCTTCGCTGTCCCGTTTTTAAGCTTACTACAGGTAGAATTCGGCTATTGTATGGCACAGTAACACTTTTTCAAAGGTCGCACTACAAGCAAGTTCTGCTATACCATTTTTACAAAACACCATGCTATTATCAACAAATGATGTTAGCCTATTGTATATCAATCACAATGAACAGATTAAACTTGAAACCTTTCACTTATTAGCAGCCTCAAATATAAGAGCCAACACACCACCTTCTCCGCGAGACCAACACCATCGCACACTGATGAGTCCATACTCCTATATGCTCAGCAGCTGAGACCAGTCGTCGTGAGTGGTGACCGTGACAGAGTTAAGCTTTGAAGCATGAAGGCCTTTACCAAGGTTGCCAGATGTTTTTATAGCTTTCTGCACAATTAATTGCTACAAGCTCAAAAGTTTGTTTGTTTGTTTGTTTATCTTTATCCTGCATTGCGGGAAAGCGGACTTGAGCGCTATGCATCGGTGTATGCCTTCCGACGTACACCTGACCCACGCTGCAGCCAACGGCAATGTCTGTTTCCGGTTGTCTACTCTGTTTATGACTTAAATTTGGTACTACCCATTACTCGAAATCGATCACTGGGTAGAGGCAATTATCGTAAAGTTTCTTGCCCAGAGAAACAACAGCAATTGCGGGTGGCTGGAGTCGAACATGCAGGCTCTCGACTGCGAGCCTAACGCTGACAACTGATAAATGATGAAAAAAGCATAATGGTAACCCAAATTTTAAAAAAGATGTGCGAATTTTAGTCATAAACACCAAAAAACATGAAGTAAAAATGATATATGTACCGGTACAGGGATATCTAGAGAAGGGGATATGAAGGCTCGCAGCGATTGCCTTATTCTCATGACACTACCAGGGCGGTAGTTTGTAGTGCTTTAAACATGTGGTTCTTTTTAAAATCGTGGAAAGTTTTGTAGTGCAGCTGGTACAATTAGCTACAGGAGATAGTTAGCAAATGTTACGTACAGGGCCGTAGCCAGACCGCAGAGCTAGGGGGGGGGCCAACTTTTTGTTAGGGGGGGCCGAAAAAATTGATATGATTTTGGCATTTTAACCTCTTAAATACCGGTATCCACAAAAATTGCAATATATCAGATTAGTGTTAAGACCAACACTGGTCTCTTATTTTATCCGCTAGTTAAATCACGGCAACCAATCCATATTACAATGACCAACATAACGCAAGAATTGTTGACTTGTTGTATAAATAGCGGTACTTGTTATGAGCAGTAGCGTAGCCAGGAATTTTGAAAGGGGGGGGGTTGACGGCGTGTTTCGCTTATCGCAACACCCAGCGGCGGAGGGTCTGGGGGGCCTCCCCCAGAAAATTTTGAAAAATTACTTTGAATTTGGTGCATTCTGAGAGTATTTTCAACAAAAATGTGGGTATGAATATTCCTGTAAAATGGTGCTGTCCGGTGGCATAGCAAAAGGATAAGATCATGTTTTCTTCGGCATTTTTCGGAAATAAAGCTACAAGTCTCTATGTTTTCTTGTTGCTAATTCCAGGCTAAGATATTTAAATGTTTGGTAATGGCAAAACTCGCTCTTTGCAGTTTCGTTTAAAGTTAGCCAAACTTTGTTTTAGAGACATAAAGAGACTGAAAGCATCATTCTCAATATCGTGACGTCACACGTGTGCCAAAGGGGGGGTTGCAACCCCCATAACCCCCCCCCTCTTGGCTACGCTACTGGTTATGAGCAAAAACTTTAACTGGCTCGAAGAAGCTAGTGCCGAGGAGTTTGATATATATGATTACATTCCGCCTATACACCCGTGAGCTAGTCTATTGCAGTCGCGGATGTTTGGATGCAAACCGTCTCACAAACAAGTCTAAATCGATAGATTTCGATACAGAATGTTCAAAGGCCATAAGCACGAAGTTTGCCTGTCTTGGTTGTGAAATGCTCCGTCTAGTGGGAGCGTCAACCCTTGTTAACACTGAGAATCCACACTCACAAACGGCAGTGCTAGATCCAAATGTAGGAATATCTGCTGCAAGGTTGAACACTTTAGGCTACAGATCAGAAAACTAGAAACAAAATTTATTTACACTGATTGAAGAGAAAAAATAAACACTGCAAGATTACCGGTACGGGTTTATATTTTGCATGCGTTGTCTTCAAAAACCACTTGCTTTACCACTGCACATTTTGCGATTTATCACTGCACAAATTTGGTTTATCACTGCACAAATTGGTTATCACTGACCATTAGAATTAGGTATGGTACCGAGAATAGCGACAGCTGATATCAAATAGCCTAATTTGTACCGGTTTGTAGGCCTGCTGGAAAACCATTCCCTCTTTGTTAGGTTATCATTCTTTCCCAAAACATTTTTATTTTGCACAGTTTCTGACAATTTTTCTACCAACCTAACACGTGTTGGCCTTGGTTGAATTGAACATATTGAGGTTGCCAAAAGAGGGGGTAGGGGGGGGGCGAAATTGTTTAATCATCTTAGCTGTTAACTAAACAAAACAATTGTGGTTAATTGGGCTTAGGTTGGAGCTCTGCAACGGGAAAGATGGGCAAAATCATTACAATTGTAGCTGTTGCTCGAGAATGTTGGGATTTTGTCAGGGGGGGCGAAATTTTTTTTCAGGGGGGGCAAGGCCCCCCCTGGCCCCCGGCTGGCTACGGGCCTGGTTACGTAGAGCATATGAAGAGCTTAGTTCTAAAAGTAGGGGAAGGAGGGGCAAGAAGTCACAAAATTTACTAATTGAACCATCTACACGCCCTGGGTGGGAATTTCATAAACATTTACAAACTAAGGTTTACTGTCGCACTTCGAGTACTTGAAGTACATATAATATTCCACATAACTATATTCTTTATCAAAAATTTTCGATATTTTGAATGAGCACTGAGGTGAGACTTTTTCCCCCGCCTCCGGGTTAGTTGTCACAAACCTTGGGGTAAATTGTCACATGCAGTTTGTAACGCGTAAAGTTTATTTAGGATGCAGTACAATGGAATTAATAAGATAGTACAGATAGGCTACATTAAAAAGCCAATTATACATAGGCCTAGTATTCACTTTACAAGTATGGTATTTGTTGTTACTTTTAAAATTGGCTTTTGTGTGGAGTCCAAAACTACTGCACATTGTACTCAGATAATTGAGAGCAGTGAAAGCTAAACAAGTTTGCTCCTCGTTTTGTTTGTCCACAAAGTGGAATTGGAAGCTTGAAGACAACATCCTCTAGTGGATTTTCAGGAAAATGAAACTGCATGTTTCCAAATTTATCAAGGCATTTTTTCCGCATGAAGTTTGATCTAATCTGATCTTTGGTGAATTCTAAACCTTTTCCAACGTAATATTGTGTGGCTCGATCACTTTCGAATTTCACAACAATGTGGTCGTCCATATCTATGTTATCAAGACTAAGTGGTGTCTGGACACAACTTTCATCATCTCAGTCTTCGTCGGTGGTATCATCGCACAAGGTTGTTTCATCTAAGCTTTCATTGTCCTCACTTGATGATTCTGGTGCTGGAGTCTTGGTCTTCTTTTGAAATTTTATCACTCTTTTAGCGGCTGTTTTCTTCCCTTTTCTTTTGCTGTTCTTTTCTTCTGTCATCCTTTTCATAACAGATGAGTCTGTGTATATCTCAGATTTTCTCTTCTTCCTTTTCCTGGAGCTCTTCTTCCTTGCTTTGTAGTGCCCAAATGGTCGTAGAGTTTGTGGAGGAATTAAGATTTGAGTAGATGAGGCGGAGCCTGAAGAAGGCAATTGTGTGTTTTCGAACAAGGCTTGACTTGTGGTTTAGATTGGAATATAACGACTTAATGTTTTGTAGTTAACATCATTGTTGCTAGCAGATTTTCTGATGCTCAGGCCACCATTCACAACCGCTTCTGCAGCAGCCTCCATCGCGTCTTTCGAATACCGTCCACGTTCAGTTTTCCTTTGGTAGTTCCGCATCTGCAAAAATATAAGCTACCGGTACTGGTTTTATATGAGAAAGAAACAAGAATTATTGGTAATACAGTAGGTTTAGCTTATTTATGACAGAATTTACAAAAATACACTCTGGTTGAAACAAGATAGTTAATGAAGTATTAGTATTGAACCTCGGGGTAAGTTGTCACACAATGTGACAACTTACCTCAAAGCATCTTTAGTTTTTAAATTCCAAATTTTGGTCAACATGCTTCAGCATTTTATACGATAAGTTCATCCATATATTACTGACATTAGTCACTACTAACAGAAACAAAAAGATTCCGCATATATTCAGAATCGTTTAAGTTGTATCAAAATACCTACCTTGGGCAATTCGTCTTCGCAAGAAGCAGAAAATCACTACAGGTTGTTGTCTAGATGTTGTTCACTTCTGTTGCTTAAACCAACATGGCCGATCTCAACGTGTAACCAGGGAAGTAGTACTTGCTTTTTATGACGCCAGAAAGAAGTTTATTACACTGGGTGCGCTAAACTCAGGCTTGTGACAACTTACCCGTGTGACTTTTAGCCCCTCTCTCCCCGACTTAAGTCACATAATGCCAGTTTTGAGTTATCAACGTTCAAACATTTTCTAAAGCCTTTGAAATCAGGAAAAAAAAAATTTTCAACTTTGAATTGTCAATTGCGATAGATCATGCTGCAATACGTTTCAGGCCAAAAAATTATCTTTGAACTCACTTTCCTAAAGAAATAACAGCCAAAAAATATTTTGGACTTAAGTACTTTTATGTCAAAATTGTGACTTTAGGTACTTTTTCCTTCAACCTGTATGATCACAATTGTGACTTAGGTACTATTTCTACTCAATTTAAATAACAGGAGCACACAAAACTGCTGTTGAAACCAGGCCCGGATTTAAGGATGGGCAGAGGGCGCAGGTGCCCCGGGCCCCCCGACTTTTAAAGGGCCCCCTGCGTAGACAAAATGTGATTTCTTGGTATTATTATTTTTTTCCTTTCAACCTTTGAAGTTTCTGCAAAATGCTGTGCGGTGCTGGATTAATGCTACTGTAGACGTAGAGGTGGCTTTTCGGGCCATGGGCGTGATAATTTTTTTTTGCGCGGGACCACCTAACCGAATAACCTTACAGACTTTTTAAAGTTAGTTTTTATTTCGCAGAGTAGCGATGAGCCATGAATGTAGAAGTGTTAGCTGTAAAGTTAAGATATTCGTAGGTTATAAGAAGTGCTAACTTAGGGCATCTCAAAATCACTTGAACCTTGTATGCAACGGCTAGGCTAGTCAAGACCAAGCCCAATGCTAGTAAAGTTTGGTTCCAAAGCAAACTGTTAGTTTTTTTTAAATACAGCTTAGGAATAAATCAACTTTTCAACAAAGTTTGAATGCATTTTTTTCAACATTTGGGGTAAAAACATGCTTAGAATGCACCAAATGTAATGCGATTTTTAAAATTTTTCAAATTCACTGCTCACAAACAGCACCAGCTGCCACTGACAACTACTGTCCCACAACTCTACAAGCAGTGTTGCCAGACTCCAGTTTGCTCACGACACCATTTCAACCTCCAAATTACACCATTTCACCAAGAATTACATCAACGCCTTAAAGTTTCTCTTAACTCATCAACGCCTCTTTCTAAGTGTTAGAAAAGTATTGGAAATAACAAAAATTTACATAGCAAAGATCACACAGTTACATCAACATGTACAACACAGCCAATACAATATGGTAGTTTAGTTAGGTGGAGAAGCTAGAAGGTTACAATAAAAATAGTTTTTTAACAAATTATCATTCCATTGTTCTTCCAATAAAAATAGTGCAACAGCAAAAATTCATGTCTGGGACCTTAACTTTATGCATAAAGAAGTTTCATCATCATCAGCCGGTCATACCACTGCTGGCAGATGCCAGATGGCCTCCACATATGTTTTCACACCATTCTGTCTTTTGCTGTTCTCATCCAGGTGATGCCAATCTTTTCTTCTATGTCACCTCGCCATCTTCTTTTTGGGTCCCCCTCTAGTTCTTCTTACATATCTTGGTGTCCATTCTGTGGTTATCTTGGCCCATCTGTTAGCAATTAGCCGATAAAGGTAGTTCAGAAATAAACAAACCCTCAGAACTCTGAAGTTTTAAATTACACCATTTTTTTTCAAAATTGGTGTCTTAGAACACCATTTGGCAACGCTGTCTACAAGCTTCTGCAGCATCAGCTGTTGTCTCCGAAGTGCACGTGATAAAATGGCTTCATCTCATTGGTCAAAAAGGACTTACGTACTTTTTCTACAAACTGGTGTGACTTAAGTACTTTTAGCACAGAAAATCCGTTTGCCACACTGGTGGCAACCTGTAGCACAGGGACTAAGCCACTTTTTCTAGCTCCAATTTTGCTCGGGTGGACTTACGCGACTGCAAGCATTTCTTAGCAATGGTCAACTCGATTTTCGCAAAATGTGACTTAGGTACTTTTAGAACTAAGCTCTTCATATTTAAAGAATACTTGTTTACAAAGATAGTTGAAAAGTTACCAGTAGGCTAAGCTGTTTTTTTAACAAAACCTCTGCGGTAGGCTAGATCTGTAAAGCAAGTATACGGGTACGTAGTTGAATTAACAAGCAACCATGAGCATGCTGTGAATATCCAGGCCTGATGCTAATAGCGTAATGCAAGTTATCATAACAAGATTTATTAAACTGCTATCGGTGTCAATTGTCATTTTACGATAAACACAGATTATTTACGATAAACAAAAGCCCTTCTATTGTCAGACGTAATAAAAGCCTTCGTATCCCCTTCTTTAGATATCCCTGTATCTGTATCATAAAAGTTAATTCGAAATGAAACGAAACCAACAAAACAACCTGCAACTGCTAAAATTTTTTCTCAACCTACAAGCTGAAGAACACAGTACAACGGGCAATTTGGTAGGCACTTTTACGTATTACACTGCCCGAAAAGGTAACCGCGACCATGCGTGACATACGACATCGCTGATGTTGGTAGCGCTATCATGCGTGACATGACTCAACACGTGATTAACTGGTCGTCTTTATCGAAAGATTTTGATACAAAGAAATTTAACTGAATGCATCGCCACAACCAACGTTGCCTAATGGTTAGGGCAGAGGAGTAGTAATTTCGATTGCATGGGTTCGATTCCCACCCTCTGCTAATACTATTTTTTCTGCAACTGAACTGAGTGCAAGAAGAATCGTAGTGACTGCAAACAATGGAGTTTATGAGAGAAATTGTGACTAAAACACCAGTAACGTCATATACGATACGCATGGTTGCGGTTACCTCTTCGGGCAGTGTAATACGTAAAAGTGCCTTCCGGGCAATTTTGGCTTCTGCAGTGCTTCCACACTTTTTTTAAAATTTTTTTATCTTTATTAGAAAACTTTTATTACGTCTTTCGCGAGAATAGTAGGCCTACTGTACAACTTTGACTCTCGGGGTGTGCGCTAAAACACTCTGGAAGTTCCGCTCCTGAGCTAGGTGAATTGTTGGGGTTGCTTCGATGTTCTAGAAAATAGTCAATACCTACCGAATATTTTCTTAGTGTGGTGAGTCTCGCTGATCGTTTGGTGCTAGGGAAGCCCAAAATAAACCTACCTGACTGCCAGAGATCTTACAGGGGCACAGCAATTAGTACTACTGATTCCGCTTACTATGGTCGACAGCAAAGAACATGCAGAGAAAACGGTGATTATCACACCAGGTGACAGGGGGAGATGTGGGACCAATGAACACCCATTTTTCTGATCTTTGTTAAACAATGAAAAAAATCCAAGAGCACTTTGCTTATTTCACAAACGAAGCGTTATATGATGAATTTATTTTTAATCAAGAAAGAAATTTTTATTTTCCATTTTTTAGTCCTTAAAATAATATATTTGAAAAACAAACAAATGTTCATTGGTCCCCACCCTGGTGGGATCAATGGAGGTGGGGGAGGTGGGGAGGTGGGGACCTATGAACAAATACAGGCCAACGTCAAACTTACGCAAGTTAACATCAAACATTGAGATTTTACAATTAACAAATTAAAACATAATAAGGTACAAGCAACTGTTCTTATTTGGACAAACAAACTGTTCATTTCATGTTGAATTCTAACAGGTCCACGGGGAACCTCATAGCGTTGGCCAGTCTCTTGGTGTTGGAACACGAAGAGGGAGTGGGCAACACAGTAAGAACGTCTTCATTCGAAACGGATGCCAGGTCTTCTGTTTCTGGCAATGAATCCATTTTTTACTTTCTTGTAGAAAGATACTTCAAAATCGTTATCGTCAATGGTCCCACCCCAAAGCCTGTTCATTGGTCCCCTTGTCAGCCATGTTACATAAAATGAAGTCTATAGCTGTACCTGATAAAGTTTATTCCTCTTCAATTTCTATAAGAAACTATTATTCTAATGTTATCTATAGGCAACACACTGAGAAGGTTTTTTAACTTACAGTCAGAAAGTAAGAAAACTTTTCCTGGCACCTCCAAATTTTACTTTTGCAACACAAAACTAGAATAAGTGGATTTTTTTCTCCTACTAATTGTCGACCAACTTGCAAAGTAACTCATATCTACACATAGAGCAGACCGCAAAACCACGTGACAGTAACCAAGCGTATCCCTCACACACAAAAAAGAAAACGTTATTGTTCAGCCTTCGTGGTTATGTGTTCATGATGAATGCGGGCCGAGTGGCAAGAACCTCAGACTAGATTTACTTTGGTCAAAGGTAGGCCTATCAGCATCATCATCGGCCATGCCTGAATAAGGCGTCGGCTACCGTGAGTCTCCACAACGATCGATTGTCCATACTTCTAATTAGGTTTTCAAAATTTTGGTTTGTCCATTAGGGTGGATCAAAAATGGCAAAAAAAATTTTTTTTTTCAATTTTAATTAGCTAGATATGGCAAAAGTTGCCAATATATCACCAAAACACAATGTAAAAAATTGAAGAGGTTTGAACAAGTTTTTGATCTCCCCCCGCGACATTCAAATTTAGTCACTTATACATACAAGAACTGCAAGGCAAATTTTTTTTCGATTTTAACTCGCTTTGCAGACATGGCAAAAGGTTCTAATATAACACCAAATACAATGAAAATGTGCGTAATTAAGAGTTTTGACTTCACCCTCTTTCAGCATATTACTTTTAAAGTGACTTGGCGGATGGACCAACCGCGATTTCAACAGGTAAACGCCTATTAACATTCACCATCAGATGGCCGACTATAGACTCACAAGCTTAAACTTTATATGACTGGGTTGACAGGTGGCCCATTGGCAAAGTCACTTCCTATTAATTTATGCGCTCATGCATACAAAGACTGCAAGCAATATAACAAACAGTTACAAATTGAAGTGAGTAAAGTCACGTTTAGACTCAAACGTTGGCATTAACTGACGAGAAGCAATTCGGGCACGAATGAAGAAGCCGTCTCGATATTTCGGTCCACAAACTGCTTTAGATGCGTCGGTAACCAGTTCCAAGAGCCTTTCAACAGCCTGCGCGTGACATGAAAATTTGGGGAAAAATATAGTGGGAGTCACATCTATCATGATGAATTGCCGAAGCTCAGCATCCGTCATTGCTTTAATTATATGAGGCTCCGTGATAGCAAGATCTGTTCAGTTAATCAATTCGAAGTATTTCACTGCATCAAAATTAAGCTTTGCGGGAACTTTAAATTTTTGTATTTTTTCGCTGGGTTTTGCAGCTCTAGCTTTCATCTCTCTACGCAGGCCTAGTTCTCGAATATGTGGTCGATGGTAAGTTATCATAGCCAAAATTATATTTTCCGGATGAGCAAAGTATGAGTTGCGGTGTAGCCTATAACTGGGTTGATAATTTTCTTGTGCTTCGGACTAAGATATCGTGATGTGGTTATCATATGGTGAATGTGTCTAGCTCCATCTTTGCAAGATGAGTGTGATTTTATTGTGAACCACATTGGAGCATAAACACGGATAATGAACATAACCAATGCTTGCCGTCTCCCATACGGATCGTTATCGCTGACATATAAGGGTTCTATTAATTAGCTGTAGTCAGCCATCGTGAGTGTCTGAGTGATTCAAGCATCCTGGGTTTCGCATCGCCAGATCAATGCTACATTCACCAGTGCAGTCACACTGCTATACGCTGAATGGTGAAGATTGGGGAAGGGAAGCACCAAGTAATAATAAAACTAGGCCATCGCCCAGTAAGGTTACCCGTACTAGTCTAAGTGAACTGCCTTTTAATCTGTAAGAAGCACATATAACTTTTATTAAACTTTGTGGAACCTGCAGTGCAAGCAAATTCCAATAATTGTACTACAAAGCTTCTTTTATATCTAGAATTCTTTTGAAGAATCAAATACTGCATCAGCTAATTGTTGAGATACCCAACCAAGTATTTTAGCAATGGTGATAAAACGGTCAATTGTAGCCTATTTGTTTAAACACAATTCGCTTATTATGACATCATAAAGCGCATAAGTGAGTCACACAGTGTTCATGCTTTTGACCAATTTTATGATACAGTTTCTCCAACCCGATATTAGGGAAATTAAAACCTTGCGGGGGGCGATCAAAAAATTGTCAAAACCCCAAAAAAATTTGCATGTATGTTATTATGGGTATTTCGCACCTTTTTGACATACTAGCTAAGAAAAATAAAATTTTTGGATTTTTCGATCCACCCTATTGTCCATGTTGAAAGATTTTTGAAGATTTCCAAACGTGGACGTCCCCGGTGCCTCTGACCAGGAAATCGCCCCATCATTGCCGAGTGTTCAATTCCGCGTTTGCGGTAGACATGCCCCATAAATGTCATTTGCCTTTTTTGATAGTTGTGATGAGGACGCCAGGGGTGCACCCAGAGCGTCTCCACACTTCTTCGTTAGTGATTTTATCCGTCCAGTTAATTCCCATCATTCTACGAATGAACCAAATTTCAGCACTGTTGATCTTCTTCTCTATCTTCGGGCATACAGTCCAGGATTCACAGCCATATAGCAGAACTGACCAAATGTACACATGTAAAATTCTTATTCTAGTGTTTAGAGAGATTGAATTAGATTTCAGTATTTTGTCCATTTTGATGAAAGCTTGTTTGGATTGTGCAATTCTTGATTTTACGTCGCTCCAGCATCGACCATTCGAAGTGACCATAGAACCCAGATAGTTGAAACTATTTACTTGTGAGACTGTTGTATTTTGATAGTGCATACTGGAGTTATTTCTTTTGATGAGATGGTCATGCAGAAGGGTTTTGTTGCATTCAAATTAAGTCCAAGCATGGCCACCTAAAGATACGGCCTGATTTGTCACATTTTGCAGAAATTTCCAGGTTTTTTTAACTTTGGGCGAACGTTTAAATAATTTTTTTTTTTTAATTAGATTTTTACGCTTTCTTTATTCTTTTCTCCAGACGACACAATAGGTTTTAACATTCTCACATGTTGAAAAACAAAGAAAATTTGATTTCGAAGATTTTAGTCAGACTGTTAATTTTCAATAACAGTCTGATTTTGCGTTTTTCAACTTACTTTTTCTCATTTGCTGCTGCTTCCCCAAGGCAACAAAAAAGTTTTATGTCATTAGGAAACCTCAAAAAGTAAAAACATCTCAAAAAATGTCAGTTAAGCACTAGCAGTAGCTGTAATCAAAATCTGCAAAATGTGACAAATCAGGCCGCATCTCCAGGTGGCCATGATCCAAGGTTCTCATTTTGCTTAATGACTATGTCGAGTAAATTTTGTAAACTGGAGTTTGATGTGGCGATAGTACTGTGTCGTCTGCGTATCTTATGTTGTTGAAGTGTTGTCCGTCTACAGAGACGCCTTCTTCGTTATCTAGATGTCGTAAGATCATTTCGCCGTAGAGTGAGAAAAGATCAGGTGAAACTATGCACCCCTGTCTAACACTTCTCCGAATTTGTGTCCACTTGCTCAGCTCGCCATCTATCCGGACTGCTGCTGATTGATCCCAGTAGAGATTTCTGAGAAGTCGGAGGTCTTTACCATCTGTGTCTAAGCCAGTGGTTCCCAACCTTTTTTGGTGTCGGGGCCGAATTTCAAACTTCAGAGTACGTATGGAGCCGCATGAAAACACTCAAGTAATTAACGTGTGCTTTAGCGGATAGCCTATGTGTGCTTTAAGCGTGCTTTGTGCTAATTGGTATTGGTTGCAAATTATTGGGCTTGTCTTTGTGTTGATTTGCCTGTTTTGGGCTTGTTTCTTAGATTCACTTTCTTGTTTTCAAAAAAACAACCTGACATCACCGTGTAAGATGTAAAATGAAAATTTCACCGACAATGCAACCTCTACGACACAACGACAATACAGTTTGTAAACAATTTTGACTTCGCAAACAATTTTGACAAGTCATAAAATAATCGCCCTAGTTATTATAAATAGATTTTCTTATATTTTTTTGTGGGATTTTCAGGGGTCAACGAGAGCCGCAAGAAGGCTAGCTTGGAGCCGCATGCGGCTCTAAGAGCCGCGGTTGGGAATCACTGGTCTAAGCTGTCAAGCATCTCCAAGAGTGGCTCATGTCTAACGCGGTCGAAAGCTTTGCTGTAGTCCATAAAGCAGAGGTACAGGTCTTCCCTGTGTTCTATCGACCTCTCAGCAAGTGTTCTGAAGTGTAGGCCTATAGGATAGGCAATAACTTATTTATAGGTCTCAACAGTTCAGGTCCACAAGAACTCCGTATTTAACCAACAAGTTGATGGACTGAGGGCTGGGTTAACGCAGCCTAAGCTGTCCAAACTTACGATACCTATGCGGTTTTTGTTTGTTTTTACATATCTCTACAGAATAGCCCATACAATTCAAAAACCGAAGTTTTCAAAACACATTGTCTAAAATCTAAATTTTGAAGATTGTGAATTATGAAGTTTTTCGCTAAGAACTAGAATTGCGGTTTGGTATTTCTACATGAAGAGCAGGAATTTTACTATTGGCATCTGCTTTATTAATAAGTTATTACGACATCTCTTATTTTCAACTCATTGTTTGGTGATATTTTTTACATTTTTTTTTTCTAAATGAAGGTCAGATTCTCTCACATAACCAAAGTCCCTCATAAATAGACGCACCATCACCATTTCGGCAGAATCTATTTTTTGCAATTTGCCAAAAAAAAAAACAGTTGCAAAAATAATGAAATACCCCAAACGATAATACCCCAAACCAGGCGCGGATCTATGGGGGGGCCCAAGGGGCCCGGGCCCCCCCCGAAATTTTGTGAGAAATTATTGAATGGTTTGATATGCTTCTAAACAGCTGATATTAGTCTCACAGCGGACTTACAACCCCCTTTGGCACGCGTGTGACGTCACGATATTGAAAATGATGCTTTCAGTCTCCATGTCTCTAAAACAAAGCTTGCCTAATTTTAAGAGAAGCTGCATTAAAAGAGCGAGTTTTGCCAATACCAATCATTCAAACATCTCAGCCAGGAATTACCAACAAGAAAACATAGAGACTTAGCTTTATTACCGAAAAAATGCCGAAGAAAACATGATCTTATCCTTTTGCTATGCCACCGGACAGCACCATTTCACAGGAATATTTATGCCCATATTTTTGTTGAAAATACTCTCAGAATGCACCAAATTCAAAGTAATTTTTCAAAATTTTCTGGGGGAGGCCCCCCAGACCCCCCGCCGCTGAGTGTCGCCTTTGGCGAAGCCCGCCGGCCGTCAAATCCCCCAAATTCCTGACTGCGCTACTGGTTGTTCATATCTGTTTTTTCTTACTTTTTAATTCATTTTCAAATTTTCTGGCCCCTCCCCAAAAAAAAACACCTAGATCCTCGCCTGCCCCAAACATAAACCTTAAACAAAAGTAGGCTATATTCCGAAACACACCCGTGCCTTTTTACATGAATCGTGTTTAGGCTACTGTGAAATTTCCTTCCAAAGGTGTGCAACATGAGCTAGCACAACGGTTCAAACATACGGTAAATAAGTTACTTATAAAATTTAATAAAAACTTCTGACTTGTACAAATTGACATGACATTCCTTTAGTAGCCCATGTCTCGATTAAAATATTTTCGGATATACACTAGCCTACAGTAAGTTATATCTCCCTGCTTTTTTATATGCATCCTGTCAGGGGCGCCGGAAGCGGGGAGGCAGGGGGGGCGATCGCCCACCTTGCCCTCAAAATTTCTCTGGATTGGGGGGCAATGGGGCCATTTTAAGGTCATGTGAGCTACTGCACATTTTTCAATATAACAATTTCTGCTATTCGCTTTTAGCTTAAATACAATCTTTCATTTTTGCCTCAAAATAATATTCACTCATAAAATTCTGTATCACAGTAGGTTACATGATGCCCTTTCGTGCTATTGTTCTTTGTATACCGGTATGTAGTTCTTGTATCATTACTCGATAATGAGTTATTGTGTAGGTCCCAAACATAATTTATTGAAATTCTACCACTCCTATGCTTCTTCAAAGACAGTTTTGTCACAACTATGTCTGATGTTACCACCAGCTGTGAAAATCAAACGCCAATGATTCGAGGCACCACGAACGACCGTTTTGCATTGCATAGGACCAAAGGTAGGGCCGGATGGCCGGGTATTGTTGATGGCTGACTTATGAGAAAAGAAAAGGTTCCTCGTGGTTTTGGTTTTAGTTAGAAAAAAGATTTGAGTGATACAGAATTATAGGAAAGTTAAGGAATGGTAGCCTATAAACGTCTTAGCATAGCAAAGAGTGTGAGAACCTGGAAGTTAAAATTGTTTAGAAGGAAAGAATAAGTAGGCTAAGCCGTTATGTTATAGCGTCAAATTAGGAAAGGTGAATGCTGAACGCAGTTTTAACGCCACGAGGCGAGTAAAAATGTGGCTTCGTACCACAATGACAGACAACAGTTTAAACAACCGAATGATTGCGACTATTCACAAACAGGTGATGTGCACCATTGACTTAGAAGCTGTTGCAAATGAGTTCATTCGAGCAACCGACGCGCGTAAAATGTAGGCCTACTTTGGGTTGGTTTGATATTTTTCCATATAGGCCTACAGTAGCCTATACAAATTATCCCGCGAACACTTTTTATACTTTGCAGCAGATTGTGACGCTTTGAACGTGAGATTTATTATTCGTTTTTTCTTGTTCAAGCTATTTCAATATATTTCATTCATTTATATTCATCTGTCTCACATTTCGATTTATATGGCTAATAGGGGGAAAACGATTAACGAACTGCCCAGCATCATCGCTACATCTTATCTTAAAACTTTAAAAAAGTGCCCTTTTTTCATAATCCTGCCCCCCCCAGTCAAAAATCGTTCCGGCGCCCCTGCATCGTGTTCAGTGTGGAAGTTCCTTTTCAGGAGTGTGTGGCTCGAGTTGCGCAATATAAAAGAACTCCGAGCAGAATGGTTCAAAGATGAAAGAAATACTTAATAGCTTTTGATTTTAACTGATCGACACGCCTTTGATATATTTTAAATAAAAGTAACATTCCGAAACATATTTTCCTGTTTTTTTTCCATGCATGGTGTTCAGTATTAAATTTGGCTGGTTGTTTGAACCTTTATCCTTGGACAGAGAAAGCCTCTGATAAATTATTCTTGGCAGTTTCACATACTTGTAGAGGCTTTGAATCACTGGATCATGCTCGGTTACTGGTTACCAAATTGGCACTTGGCACAGTGAAGTTTCTGATTGTTGAAGTGTTGTGTGTGTGAAGTATTCCATTCACTAGATGCCACTGAACAGAGCGGCAGTTTTTGAAGTGAGTTGCTCCGAGCGTACACCCCGAAAGGCGAACAAGCGCCGCTTGATTTTGAATGACTGGCAGGAGGGACTGGCAGCCGGGCCGGTATTGGCCAATATGGAGCTCTCACCAGTAACGTGAACCGTGGTAGCATTGGCGATGCCTCAACAGCTTAACACTGGCATTGGCAGATGTAAAACTTTAATGAGACACTGAGGGTATTCCATGGGGAGCACAAGTTGCAAATGCGGACAGTAGCAAGCAATGCAACATCTACTCGAATGCCCTGACCTCAAAGCAAGGTGCTCTGCACAGGATTTGGCCGAGTTCAACGATACAGCAAGAGCTTGCATGATGCTCTGGGCTACGGCCGTGTGACACACGATGAAGAAGAAGATTTTGAAATTTCATTGCGCACTAAGTCGGTTACGCATTATGGAAGAACTCCAAACAGGATGGTTCAAGGGTGGGGAAAATATTTACTAAAACTTATCATCTCCCAAAAACGTTTGTCGGTATAACTTATATCTTTGCCGGTGCGTGCAAATTTTGTTACACTTGGTGGTGTTGTTGGTTTACAAACGGCAAATGTAGAGGATTTGCTGCAGACCAGTGTACAAAAATAATAAAAAGCATAACGTGAGTACAAAGTTTCATTTACTGATTTTCATTCTCAAGTTGTTATCTGCTTTTGGGTAGACTACCAATTCGATATTTTCTTGGACCATTACAACAAATGCATTCACGATTGGCTTCCACATGTAGACTTAGCAATTTCGATTTGAGCAGTATTTTTGGCATGATAAAGAAACACATTCTTTCAGAAATGGCGTTCAATCGTTGTTCTTTCTTTAAATGATGCCTTCTATGTTTTTCCCATAATTTTAAAGCAATGTCTTGTTAAATTTTCAGCGTGAATGTATTGAGAGGCGTATAGATAACTCGCCAAAACTAAGATATTTATACCAAAATGCATTTAGCCAAACAATATAGTTTTTTTTCAATAAAAATCTTTTGAACTTAATATAGTCGTTGCTTAGCCATCAACAGTAGCAAACAGTTTTTTAGTGGTGATTAATAAGCCCACCTTGTTTAGTCAAGTTGAAAGACAGACCTGCAAACATGCTGTTCAAGTGCTGCCGTCTTATGCTGCAGTCGACATTGGTAACTTGTGCAAGGGCAATGTTGTGATATACTGTGTATCCTGTTTTTAATCTTTATGAATTTCCGCACTTTGCGCAAGTCTAGCTCACTCAAATTGTTATTCAAGAGAACACGACATACAGGACTTGGTGACAAGGAAGAACGTCAAGTACAGCATTGAACAGATGGCAGATAATTTAACAGTATTTGCTCTTTACGCGTTCACACACATTTCGCAAGCAGATTGAGAAAGGCTAATAAAAGAAATGACAAAGGGCAATAAACTATTTGCAGACAAATGTATATTAAAAAAGTCTATATATAGCCTAGGCTAAATTTTATGCAAAAAATCGTAAAGTAGGCTATTGTAAATCAAATAAGATTAATTATATTGCACTATGCTCAAGTTTGAGGATAGATTTAGAGACTTTGTGTTGAATACGGTACCTTAGCTGCTGTTTTCATTAACGTAGCTATTTTTATCATTGAAAAGTACATCACCGTACGCCAATTATTATGCGCGATACGTTTAATTATTCGCAATGTACGAGAAACATTTACAATAAAAATTACTCGTTCAAACTTTTGCTTTTGTACACAGCGCAAAGGTTTTCAATTTTTTCTGGTTTACCCGACTAACTATCAAAACAATTTCATAGCTCATCTTTTTTTAAAGAAATTTGACTTTTGAAGATACAGTGCTTTCAATTTTCTTGCAGTCCCAAAAATTAACAGTAATTTTCTCATTTGAAAATTTTGTTGCTTGATTTCAAAGCAAAGTTTCCTTATTTTCAAATATATCAATTTGAATTGTTTTGATTACGTGATAAGTGCAAATTTGTTTTTCATGGAATAGGTTTGTAAGTGTTCTGCCGACTAGCCTAAACAATTTTACATCTATATTTTGCACTTAACTGCTGTATTTACGTGATTTGCACATTATGATGATGTTTGTACTTTTTGCAATGTTTTGAGCCGAGTTTCTTTGCGGTCTCCTTTCAGGAATACTCTTTGATCGTTTGTGAACTGCTGAGGGCAAAGTTTTGACAATACACGCATACCAAGAAAGTTACGTTAAACTACGTTATTTAACATTTTATCACATTTAACTTAAAAATATCCCTTTAACATAGTGAATAGTGTGGTATCAATTTTATATTTCCTTTAAATCAAGAAAATCTTTTGCCAATTCAGAATGTGTTGTTGAACCTGGTAAAAAAACATAACTTTTTAGGTCAATTTGTAACTAATTTTTGTGATTTAGCATTCACCCGCCCTATGGGAACAGGTCTTGCACCCCAGCTTTAAGAACCTTTGCAATACACGATTCAAGCACTTTTCAAGATTTAATCATATCTCTGCGGTTTCTTGTTCATTTGACAAGTTTTTGTCTTCAATCATCTAACTGCTAATCTTGTTGTTATTTATCTGTCAAAGTCTTTTGGAGAAATCTGGCAGAGTAAAGTCTAGAAATGAAGCAAACAGTTCGTTCTAAAAATCTCGCTCTGATCTGAGTGAATTGAAATCGCCAAGAGAAGATTTATTTCATCAGGTGAAAATACTTATTGATGAATTGGTGGCTTATCGCTAGTACGTTTGAAAGGTTTCAAAAAATATATATAAGACCATCTCCAGGTGGCCATGATAAGACATAGAATATAGTTAAAATACGACAAACTATTTACTTCGTTCCGCTTGTGGTGGATTTGTTCGTAGCGGACTTTTTTTAGCCCTGTTTTAAAAATTTAAACCCTGATGATTCAATTGCTAGTTATGCTTCTCTTAAAGTTATTAAACTTTATTATTTTGCGTTAGCTTCAACCGTCTTCAACCAACCGTCTTCAACCAATCCAGGTGTTGCGAAGAACTATTGTTGTCATTTTGCTGCTTTGTAAACTTTCGTGCTCATTAAAAAGTGCAGTTAGAAATGCTTTAGTTTAAGGAATAATGTCAAACCGCAAAACAATAGAGCAGTTCCCAACAGCGTTAGCTATGGATGGACGAAGCCAAAATGAATCGCAGTTCGATTAACTTTATTGATTCGTTAATGCAACGCAAAGTGCTTTTGTTGACAGTTGTTAAAGCGAAATAACGCATGGCATTGGATTACAGCTCGTTCAATGGCGAGTCTTGAAGAACCTCACGCAGGCTTGTATCTTAAAAGCTCGTATCCAATGTCGCAATTTATGCAAATAAATGCAATCGTAACTGATAAAGTTTTCCATGACAGAAAAATACTTTTAAAATGCCCTTCCCACTTGTCTATCCATCGTTGACATTGTGATAAGGTTTGAATTTATTTCAATAGTTAAAACAATACTATTAGACCACTGGTTGCGAAGAAAGTTTTTCGCAGTGAAGAATTTTTTAATTCCGTCTTGTAGTCAAACGTTGGCATATGGACAGCTTATAATTAACAAACATTGTGTTTGCGTTGATCTCAGACGACCTGAAAATACAATATTAATTATTTATCTTGATAAGAATACATACGTATTACGCAGTGGTTACCTGGTCCTTAAATTGCACTAACACTGGAATGTACCAACAACTTATAAGGATTGGTTATTGCAGTTCAAATTTCCGTTTTTTTTTTTTCGAAAATGCTTGGTTTGGTTTTCCAGCTAAAGGCAGATTGCCACGCTTATACTATTTGCATTTATTTTGGTTTGTTGGTTTATTTTTGTCGCTTTGCAATGGTCAAGATGTTTAAAAGAATACTGTGTGTTGTTTTTAACTTTGTATCATACAGTATTCATTATTGTAACATCATAGCATAACTTTGTACCATGTAAACATATCATCCCCCTGGTTTATATCTTTTGCTTTACTCCCGAAAAATCACAATCGTTGCCGTAATCGAAAGGTAAATCTATGTCGCAACCCAGAATCCAACCCGAACCTACCAACAGCAGAAGAAAAGACACTGGTCAATCAACCACATAGGTTGGCTCGCTGTAATCGAATGAAGTATGCGCCCTGCTGCGCAGAATGACAAACGCTGACAGTATTTTTTCTTTTTTTCTCGTGGAACTGACATATATCATCAGTACACGGCGGAAAACGGGTTGTTGTTGCATTGGCTAAGTGACCGTTTCATTGTAGGCTACTAAATAGACAAGAGATGTGATTTTTCTTTTTAGACGCGAGTAGCTAATTAACCCATCGTTGACTTTGGATAGTTTATAAGGTGGTGACTGCCCTATGCGTTATGCCAAACTTAAACAGCACAATGGATTTACCAGCTAAACCCGATTATGAAAGATATGAATTTGATTTCAACGAAACAGCTGAAAATTTATCCTTCGGAAATGACAGCCAGTATTCCGATAATTTCTACGAGTTTCAATTTGATTTGTGGGAACATTACTTGAAACCAGAAGCAAAAGAATGGTTGATTATGGTCTGTTACTTGATTGTTTTCATTGTGTCCCTTGTTGGAAATGGTTTAAGTGAGTTGTGTTTATGTTTGTAATTTGTACTGATAGTAGTTTTGTTCATAATTATACTGCACGTACTCAAGCTTATCTAAGTGTTTTAAATAGGCCATTTGATTTTTTTTTTCAAGTTGTAGTTTAAAGTAAGCGCAATTACAGTAGAAATTTATTTTAAGAAATTTGTTTTTAGTAGAAAATAAAGTAATTGATATCTTGTCGGAATTTTTAAAGATACTTTTTCAGAGTGTTTGCAGTAGGCCTATACTTATTTAATAGTAGGCTACTATGGAAACTTTTTGTATTCTTGAGAGTACTATTGTATATTTCAACAGTGTACTAAGCTTAAATTATCTGACTTAAATCATTATCTGACAACCCATTGAAAAATAAGCGTCACTCGTCTATAGTTATACGCGTATCAATCTATTTACCGCAATTGTCACTTCTGCCGAATGTCTTGCTGTCATGTAGCTACAAAAGCGGAAATGAAATCATGTCAAATGATTGAGTTGCCGAGGTTTTTTTGAAAGAAGCAAAACAGCATCTTTATTTTCACTTTTACCTATTACCTCGTTTTTTCTTCACTATTTAAAAAAATTGAATATTTGATATAATATGCTCAAGTTGTAAGCCACCCCTGGCAGCATGGACAATTGCGCTTTTGTTTTAGAACTGCAGAGAAAACTCTTATGTCAGTTCGATGCATGCAAAAACAATAAAGCGACATTAGTCATAATAATCCATCTTCTTGCAGGTTCGGTTCATTTGGGTGCGCTTTAAAAATGATGCAATTTAATGAGCAACTTGCATAACTACAACGTTAACTGAAGTTAAAATCATTTAATCTCCAAAAAAGCAGTTTAAATACAGTAGAATACATTATTTTCAAATTATGATTGACTTCTTAAAGGCTTGATAAATGTATGGAGTCTTATAGATGTGCGTTGCCATTTTGCAAACAAACACAATTGCACAAATCATAAGTTTTTGAACTGCTTTTCCACAGGTATTATTTGATATACTGTAGTAGGCTTTTTCAGCCTATTAGAAGTCGTTGCATTGAAGCTAGATATTACTAGGAATATGTGTGGTCAACATTGCTCATGTTTTAATAGGTAATATAATAATGATATAAAAATAATCAAGCAACTCAGCAATTTTGTTTGATCATTTATTTTAGTGCTGGAGTATCTTTGTTTTAGAAATCCTGAAAATACTCAAATAGCCTCTCAGTGTAGTCCAGTAAACCTTACAGTAGCTAATTAAGGAGTGGTAGACCTAGAAACATCCTTTCTTCACGGTTTCAAATAAAAACAGCGATTAAAATATCTTCAATCTTTAGTTTACTAAAATATTTTATCAGTTGAAAATTTGCATGTTATCCGGACTTCGTTCGACTTGTTTCAGAATGTTGTTCATGTCGATATGTAATCAGTGATCACTTAAAACTAACAACACAACAAAATAGAAACATTAATATTGAAAAATATATACCACTTGTTCGTTTTTAATTTGTTAAATTTTCATCAGGGTGAAAATAGCTCGCATTAAATATTTCAATTCTTGTAGGTTTTTTAGAGCATATTTCTTGAAACTACTGTAAACACGACAAGACAAACTCAAAACAGAATACAACGACTTGGTAAATTGAAGCCACTACAATTCAGCAATAATAAAAATGTGGTTTATTCGTTGTCGCTACCGTTGCGAAGTTTTTGTTTCTCGTTGCAAACAGCACTTTTATCAATTTGGTGTCGTGTTTACGATGCAGCCAATACGCCAAAGTCCCAGAAACTTGTTGGCTACTGATAGCATTCTTTCTTATGTAAACTAATAAGAATAAATCAGTATAATGGTGTTTTCAGCGGCCATAGCACAAATATGACACTGCACAAGCATTAATAAACACGTAGTTGCTAATCAGACTTAGCTGCTATAAAGTGGCAATAAACAAAGATGATATTGTGAGTGTTTTAAAGAAAAAAACACTCGTCTAATCTCTTAACGCATGGCAAATAAAATCGGTCGGTGACTTGTAAAAGTCTTTTAACCTCCTATCTCTTAACAGTCTTCGATTAAATTGTCGCGTGTGTTTCACTCATTGTAGCCTTTGTTTTGCGCAATTATTTTTTTAATCTGTCTGGATAGTTCTCCTCTGAACTTAATTCTCTACTTCAGTGGTTCCCAACCTGGGGTTCGCGGACCCCTTGGGGGTTAATGATTACCTTGATGAATTTTGGAAAAAAAATTGTTCTATATGCAGAGATAGAGCACCAGCTATGCTCGGGAACAAATCCGGATTTGCTGCTTTAGTAAAAAACAAAGCTCCTCGCGTGGTTGTTACCCATTGCTTCTTGCACTGGTACGCCTTAGCAGCAAAAACTTTACCAGCAAGTCTCAAAGAAATTCTGACGAATTGCGTGAAAGTTGTTAATTTTATCAAAAGCAGAGCTGTAAACCACTGTACTTTTAAAGCGCTCTGTCAAGAAGTAGGGTGAGAATACGAAGTACTTTTGTATCATTCTGAGGGACGTTGGTTATCTAGAGGAGAAGTTTTAAAACGACTGCAGAAGCTAAAAAATGAGGTATCAACTCTTTTGAAAGCAAAAGGAAGTCCCCTTTCAAAATTGTTTGAGAGTAAAAGTTTTCTATACGGCATGGCCTACTTAGCCGATATTTTCGGTCATATTAACAATGTTAATCGTGGCATTCAAGGACCAGGTGTGACAATAATTGATGCAGCTGAAAAACTGAAAGCGTTTTTAGCCAAGTAGCCGGTTTGGAAACGCAGATTGGAAGCAGGTAATTACGCTAACTTTTCAATGTTAGAAGATCTTATCTTGATGGATGAAACTCAAAGAGAATGTACTCTTTTGATCTCTATGAGAGAAAAATTTTGCGCACACTTGGAAACCCTGCAAATCTCATTTCAACGTTATTTTAATTCAGAACACCTGCCGCACGAAGTTGAAACATGGATTCGAATTCCTTTTTTTTTTGACTTGAGCAACATTAGTGATGACGATCTCAGTAAATATGACCTACTTGATTTGAGATCAAAAGAGTTATTACGCATTGAATTTCATTCAAAAACTGTGGAAGAAATTTGGTGCTCACAACTGCAAACCTACCTATTCTTGGCAAAGCAAGCTATTGTTACTTTGTTACGATTCATAACCACTTTCCTTTGCGAGGCAGGATTCTCAGCTCTTGTTACAATAAAAACTAAACATTAAATTTGCTTACGTTGAAAAAGTTTCGGCATGGCACTTTGGGTCACCTTAATATTCAAATACTGCTGACATTTCTTGAACAATTCATTCATTTTCTTATTTAAGCAACTGTTTAACCTGATATTTGCCGCAGGAGTTATAGCGGCAATGCAATATGACACAGTAGGCCTACAGTAGTTTAGTAGCATTATTATTACAATAGTCAATAGTATGTTAATTGAGTTTCAGGCAAAATATAGGTAAGGGTCCGCAGAATTAATAATTTGTCTAAAGGGGTCCGTGACAACAAAAAGGTTGGGAACCACTGCTCTACTTGATCCGTTGTACTGTGTAGACATTTTGAATGTGAGCAGGACAGGTAGTCTTTCAATGTTTAGATTAAACACTATTTGCCATGTTATACTGTGTTTCTCTAGTATTTTCTTATACAATGTATAAATATTTTTTCGTTTGAAAAGAACTATACTGTATGTATGGTCGAAAACGTTTGCTGAATTTTTGTGATGTTAAAATGTCGTATTGCTGCTGAGCTACGTCTGTTTATGACTTGTAAAAGCTACAAAACTATCTGCAGCTTGTAAAACTTGTTGTGCAATAAATATGTTCTGAGAACTTTTGCATTAGATCTCAAGCATTAAATCCGCAGGCTATTACTATTGACCAATCTGACATCTTTGACGCGGTTGGCCAGCACTGCTTGGTGAAAGTTTAACGCGAGTCTTATAAATAAGATTTCTTATTTAAACCACATTTGGACATATTTGGTTGAGCTATTCGGAACAAAATATGTTAATTATATTTCGACACTTTGCCTACTAGATTAAAATGCGTGGGATGTTTTTCAAATATTACCTCATAATTAATACTACGCTTGAATGATTGAAACAAGTATTTCGATACTGTTCTGAAGCAAAAAGAAGTTTTTTGAATTTATTTTTTGTTAAAAATACCGCTTTGTCCCCTTTTGGTTAAGTTTTGTATTGGCTAAAAAAGATTGTTTTGGACAGCCCTAACATTTAATTTAAGCCAATCGTCTCAAATTGTTCGTAGAACAGCATTATTCATATTACAAAATTTTAGAAATAAATTTATACTATTATAAAATGTTATTTTTCTATATATGGTCAATGCATTTATCATGAATTGCATTGCAATAACATGGTAAAGAAATTTATCCAATTTTCGAAAAGTGCAGTGAAGATTTGTTAAATAAATAGATCTCTTACTCGACTGCTTGATTAACTTGCAGGCTTGTTATCAGATCTTTGCGATGACAAACACGGACCAACACCAACTTTCATATCTGTCAGTGCCAATTGTCAATTTAGGTATAATGGAATTTCACTTCCATTGGCTAAAAGAACTTTTCGTGACGTCATAAAAAATCCAATTACTGCGGCTTTTCAACAAATGCTGTGCAGAATACCAGAATTAATAAAAATTCCATTTACGCTTCATATGTTTTAAGATGTTATTCAAAAATTGCGATTGTTCATACTTATTTAGATTTCCTTTGATAAGACTGCTACTCAAAACGACTTTGAAAAGTTTGGAATTTTATTCAATACCAAGTTGCTTTTTGAAATTTTCATACTGGCCATCAGGGTGGCCTATTACTAAAATATTTTTCTGTTTTCACAAATTTTGTTGGCTACTCAGCTAGCACATTTGGTCCTTTGTACATTGATTCAACGTCTGGAAACGTTGGTTGCTTTTACATTGATTTAACTTCTACAAACGTAGAATCAATGCAAATCAACTGACTTTGCTAATTGAGGACAAACTCTATCCGTTGTGACAAACTGTTCTTGGGCGCAACATCTACAAATGTTAAAACATTGTAAAAGGATGAATTTTTTTACCAGACACATCGCTCCATAAAACCACAAATCGTCGCGCCTTTTCGCTTTTTCGGATAACAGATTAATTAAAAGTGTAAACTCTCAACTTCATTACATCAGTTAGAGTTTTACTGCATGGGACAGTAAGCAACATTGCTTGCATTTTTCAATTGTATTTCTAATTGGTTTCTGCGGTTAAAGAAATGAACAAAGAAAAAATTTAATTGACGTTCAGTTAATTTGTGTTAATTAAATACTAACGCTTTTTTTTCCATTAAAATGCTTTTGTTTCAGATAAACTCATAGAAAATGTAACCCCACCAGAGTGCCTTAGTTGAAGGAGGCCAAACGACAGCAAAATCCGTAATTTTTACACTGATTCAACGCATGCAGACGTTGAATCAATGTAAAAATTACGAATTTTGCTTCTAGATGGGCAAGAGGGGCCAGCTGCTGTTCCCGTCGCAATATCCGTGTCCAAATTGATTTTTTTTTAAACAATAAGTACCGTATTATGCTTGTGGCTCACACCTGCTCAATCGGTTCATTTTACATTGATTTTACATTTATGTCTGCAGACTTTGAATCAAGATAAAAACGACTGATTTACTCTCTGGATGGTCATCAGAACATAAAAAGTAACATTATCCTTTGAAGTTGAAAACTTTCACCATGTTGCTGGTCAATCTACCGGTTGATTGGTGATTGCTTGATGCTGAGCCTCAATCCAATAAAACCATGGCAAACTATCGAAACCCAGACAGCAAAATTTGTCATTCTCATAAAAATTTTACGTCTGCATACGTTGTAAAAAGTGTAATAATGTCAAATTTTGCAGCCTGGAAAGGGAACTATGCATAACACAACAGGTTATGTTTGTATTGATGTTTAGGTTAATTAGGAACAATGTTTATCACGTTTTTCAGTTGCAATTTCACAGTGAAACATAGCCCACGATTGCATCATCGCTACCAAATTCAATTCCTAGCAAAACAAAACACTATTGCGATGCAAACGCTTGTCCAGAACAATTGATAAGGACCTTTTAGCAAAGCATTACAATGGCAGTACAAACTAATGCACTTACTTGCGGTCGACTTGACCTTTCACATGACTTGCAAATAGCACATTGCCATTGCGCTGATTTAATGCATGGTCTTTCACATGCGCTAAAACATTAGCACCAATATATATTTGAACTCTTTACGCCATAAAATGTTTTCTTTCATTAGTTCTCCTGAAATTACAGCTCTTCTGAGCTAAATGAAAAGCTACTTCACCCATGCATAAGTAGTCAAGCATACCTTAATGGATATTAGGGATCACTCAAATTCAACAAGCCTACATTATCTTGTACTGTATATTAAGAATAGTTTGCACATACTATAAGTGTTTTGCGACCAATACATTAAATACGTTCTGTATTTCAGTTTGATAATTTTCACATTCTGTCTCTGTCCAATAAGAGATTAAAATAATTAAATTACGTCTTTTAGACTTGGAAACCTTTGTATTTAGTAGGTAGGTTGGCAGGGGCGCGGGAAGTAGGGGTGCTCAAGGGGCTGCAGCCCCCCCTACAGCCAATTCAGCCCCCCCTGGAATTTTTGATAATTGCTTCAGCCCCCCCCCCTAGAAAATTCTGACATTTAAGGTGCAGTACAGAACGTTGTAAAGGACGTGAGGCTTATTGCCGATGCCTTAAACTTCGTGCAAATTGTTGCAGTTGTAATTCGTGAATCGTCTAACTCTAAATGTAAATCTTTATTCATCTCGCTTTTTGGTTCCTATGAAGTTGCCTGCAATTTGCTGGGTTTGTGTCCTACTCGTTGGTGCGTTCGTGCTTCTGTCCTCGCTCGTGTTGTTAAGTGCTACCCTACCCTGTTGCAATGTCTTACTGACATGACAGAAGATAGTGCAATAAGAGGAGACAAACATAAAGATATTCGGCTTGGTAAAACAAGCACGCACGACGAGACTTTATCTTGCAATTACCTGAAGCGGTGAAGTTTTTCAGCCTGCAGAAGCCGTCGCAAGATAGCTTCAAAACAAGAAGATCTCTGCTTCTTCAGCTCGGAATCCATCACCATTCTCCTCGAACGGATCAAAAATCTCAGAAACGATGAATCCGTTTCCAAGCTTATGGAAGCAGCGAACGTCTTTGCGTCTGCCAATGGCCTAAAGACGTCATTAGAGATTTCGAAACACAGAAGAATCGGATGCTTTGTCGTCGTCGGCTGGAGAAGGAGCGTGGAAACGGAAATACATCAAAGCCCTTGATTTGGTTCAAGCTGAGCTTGATCGAAGATTTGACCAGGCGGATTTGCTTACAGCAGCCAACAGAGAAGGCCCTTCTGAGCTGTGCAAACGGTGAGGAAAGATCTGATACTGAGATCAGCTTACCCGATGCCATCAGAAAAGATCGCCTAAAAACGGAACTTACCTTGCTCAGCGATGTTGTAAAATATGGAAAAACCGCAAATTCGTTCAAAAGGTTGCTGAGATACTATCGCAACTACAGTAAACCCTCAAACACTAGATCTTTCCAAAAAAATGCAAAAATTCGTGGAGCTCTGCCTTCCAGTTTCTGCTGCACCATCAGAACGTTCTTTTTCAGCTCTAAGACGCCTGAAGACGTGCTTGACAAAAACTCTATGACTCTATGACAAAAAAATACTTACTCATCTTGCGTTGATGCATGTCCACCAAAACATTTTGGACACTGTCGATGTCAAAGAACTCATGACACAATTCATAGAGAAAACACCTGAGCGAAAAGCAATCTTCGGAAGCGTGTGAGAACCAATTTCCACAAACTGTCGTTTTGATATCACTTTCTAATTTGTTCGTTTTCATTTTAATTTCCTAAACAGCTGCTTTGTTGTTGCCGTTCTTCATTGGTCACAATTTACAATGTGTGTGTTTTGGCGTCGTTTTTTTTTTTTACACAGGAGGGAAGCGAATCGTTACTACCAATTTTGAATGATCTCCCACACAAAGGGGGTCTGGGGGGCGAAGCCCCGCAGAAGCTGTCAGCACTACGACAGCTTCAGCCCCCCCCTAGAGAAAAATAGTTCCCGCACCACTGTAGGTTGGTTTTGAATCTTCATTCTGGGAATGACAAAGCCTTTGATAGATTGTTCCTGGTAGTTTCGCATACTTGTAGAAGAAGCTTTGAACCAATAACGCAGGGCCGGTTACCGAGATTGACAAACTAAAGTTTCCGATTGTTGTAATGTTGTTTCTGGAGAATTATTTCCAGGGATATCTAGAGAAGGGGATATGAAGGCTTTTAATACGTCTGACAATAGAAGGGCTTCTGTTTATCGTAAATAATCTCTGTTTACCGTAAACTGACAATCGGCACTGTTAGTAGTTTAATAACTCTTGTTATGATAACCTGCATTGCGCTATCAGTATCAAGCCTGGATACTCACTGCACGCTCATGGTTACTTGTTAATTCAACTACCCGTTTATTTGCTTTAAATCTGGCCTACTGCAAAGACTTTGTTAAAAAAAGCAGCTAACTTGTAACTTTTCAACTGTCTTTCTAAACAAGTATTCTTTAAATATGCTCTATGTAACATTTACTAACTGTCATCTGTAGCTGACTGTACCAGTTGCACAACAAAACTTTCTGCAATTGTGAAAAGAACTGCATGTTTTACGCACTACAAACTACCGCCCTGGTAGTGTCATAAGAATAAGGCAATCGCTGTGAGCCTTCGCATCCCCTTCTTTAGATATCCCTGATTATTTCATTCACTCGATGTCGCTGAATGGAAAACAGTCCTGAAAAGCGTTGCTCAAGCGCACCCTCCAAGAGCCAAACCAGGGCTGCATGATCTTGAGTCGGGCGCGTAACCACTGAGCTAACGGGGCGGACAAAAGTATGTCGGTCTCAAACACGCTTTAACGTTCCCGTTTTGTCGCTTTTACCTTTTTCCAGACCCCTGCTATGTTATGGCAAGTAATTTTTGTTGCTTTGAGGGTCGGAAGCAAACATGAAATTGAACTAAAACTAAATCATCTCATCGTTGCTTTCAGTCGTAACCTACGTTCTGAGGAGAAAGAATCTTCAAACCACAGTGAATTGTTATATGCTCAATCTAGCCTTAGCTGACACCCTTGTCACAATAATAGTCCTCCCTACAACGGTGGCAGTTGATGTTTTCGAAACTTGGCCGTTTGGAAGGGCAATGTGCAAATTTACTCCCTATCTTCAAGTAAGGGATGTTATTGTTATGTTGTGCGTTGTGTTGTTATTGCTTTAAAGTTCTGACCTTTTAGTTTCTGACATTTTAGATAAATATTAAACTAGGCTTAGACATATTCACAACTTATGTCTATAGTCCTATAGATATGTGGTTTCCTTTTACTTATCTTATGTGAATTTTCTTTGAAATTGATCACTTGTTCCTAAAGTTTACGTTGAAGCATCGTATAAAGTTATGCAACGATACAACTAAGGTCAAAACTTGCGATTTAATCGACTTCAAAATATTCGCTTCGTGTTGACGTGAAATTGTATCTGACCTTTGCCAAATCATTGTCATCAATTGATGATTTGAGCTTGTTTTGACTGATAGCACAGTGCCCATTGAAGAGGTTGTTTATTGCAATTGTCGTCCTTATTTAGTAGCCTGCAGTTGAAACGTGTCTACTCAAATCATTTCAAAATAGCGTCATTGGTTTAAAAGCAAAAAAAAAATTGTTATTTTTTCTTTTATTGATTTGATGTCACAAAAGTTCAATAATCGCTGTAAGAAGAAAAGCAAAGAAGCCTATATGTGAAGATGTGAGATTATGTCTTTGTACGACACATCTTCATGCTCTCGTTCGGTCCTCAACTGGCGTTCTTTCAAGCGTCGTGAATCGTTCCCACCACTTGTCCCAGCCAAATTTTCCTGCCAAATATGCTTTTAAAGTTTTCTGTTACGTCTAAGCTGCAGCACACACGAAAATTAATGCGTGATAGGCAACAGTGAAAATTGCAGTAAGCCTGCCCATAACGTTAGACTTCCATTTAGCCATTCTGACAATGACGTATTGCCTTGATGGTCACAGCAGCATAACATAGAAATTTTATGTATGACATCAAGTCTCAATTAAAATAACATGAAAGAAGCATCTAATTGTATAGGCATGGGAAAACTATTGAGCAATAGAGCAAAAAAAAGTTACAAGACTTGATAACTGAGTCAGATTTCTGTAAAGCGCAGTTTATTCATTTTAACGTACTGTAGACAAGAGAGAAAATAAGACAAAAGGCAAAGGGATCACCTGAAATTTATCACAATCATAAACAGTTTTATTTAGTTTATCATAGCTTGCTTAAAAAATGATTTTATCATTTGAAAAGTATATAATTTCGTAGCTGATGAAGTGTCTATGTAGTTGTTATGAATATTTTGGTGGCTTCAAATAGCCCTACAGTAATTGCAAACAGGTTCAATGGCTTTTTATACCAACACAGCAGATTGCCAAACTTTGTTTTACAATGTACTTTGTCTTTACTTAGCTATGTAACTAGGGCTCTGGAGTCGGAGGGATTTTGGCGTGTCCGGAGTCGGAGGCGTTAAAGAAAAGCCGACTCCGCTTGATACAAAGCGATGAACAATAAAAATTTTGTTTGTAATTGTTTTTTTTTTACAATTGCTGTGGTTTGTCCTCCGCATTGCGCTGTAAACCTTTGACAGAAAATAGAAGTGTTTGTTTTTGTGAAAGTCGTCGTTTCAATTTCGTTCACAACTTTTTTAAGTGAAGTAAAATTTGGCAACTCTCAAAATTCTGGAAACAGTGAAGCCAGAATTGGCCACCTATAAATCGAGGAGTCGAAATCGTATATTTTTAGCCCGACTCCACAGCCCTGGTTGTAACTGAAATAAAACTTCGTTTGAGAAACTTGTAATCGAAACACTTGTCACCAAAAATCATTTGCATTTTGGGTATTTTACAGATGATGGTAACATCAGTATCAGCTTTGTCTCTAGGAGCAATTGCCATCAACCGCTGGTATGTGGTATGCCATCCCTTGAAAGTATCGAAAATAAAAAACGCAAGGAAATCAGCAGTGATAGGGATGTCTGTTATTTGGGTGTTTAGTTCGGCAACCCTGTGCCCGGTTGCTGTTGTCAGTGAACTTTCCAGTGATTACGACGACACAGTACCTGAGCTAGAAAATATTAAATCTTGTACTGAAGTATGGGAATGTAAGTTTGCATTTTCAATTTTTTTTCTTTTTGATTAGCTAAAATGTAGGAGTGGCTGTAAACAATACTTATAGTTTCATGGCCTAGACTGCTCAAATTTATAAATTTAAAAGGATTAAAATAATAAAATATGTCGATGTTGCATAAGTTTAGAAGAAAATTTTCCCTAATTAAACAGCTATTTCGAGAATAATTTTATTATGCTGAAGCACTAGAACCACCACTGTTCAAAATAACAAAATCATTGCTCCCAGATATCGTTTACTTTTCGTAGTTGTTTTGTGTATAGAATTTACGGTACCCGGTCATTTGGTCGACAGGACGTTTGGTCGACAGACATTTGGTCGACAGGACGTTTGGTCGACAGGACGTTAGGTCCACAGAACGATCTATTTTAGGGTTAGGGTTAGTTAACTAACCATAACCCTAATCTAACCCTGACTCTAACCCTAACCCAAAAATGAATCGTTCTGTCGACCTAACGTCCTGTCGACCAAACGTCCTGTCGACCAAACGTCCTGTCGACCAAATGTCTGTCGACCAAACGACCGTGCACCGAATTTACCACATAGCTGATAGCATTGTAATCTGTTCAATTATTTTCTTAGCAACTAGCTCTCAGTTGCTTCTTTACGTAAAATATTTTTGTCAAATTTATCGATTGCTCATTCATTTTCATACCACAGAAGTAGGCCTAGTAGGCTACCTCTTGATTTACGAATGCCTAGGCAAAAAATGCAGTAGACTGACATCTCAGCGATTTGTTCATTGTGCGGTCGTTAGCAAGTGTCCCATGTGAAAATGCTGCTTGAAGTTACATCAAACGAAGAATTGCAGCCAATATTAGTTTCAATACTCGAACATATTTCCGTTTGATTGTAATATGATGTCTTGGTGTCATAAGTGAAAAACTACCATTTGCCAATCTTTTACCAATACGAAAACCGATAGAAACAAGTTTGATTTCTATTGCTCGAGATCTTCATTTTGCACACAAATGTCAAGTTCTTCATTTGCTGCGCTGATTCTCAAAGACGCTTGAAATACAGTACTGTACAAACAGCCTAATACAGTGGGGCTGAAAATATGAAAGTATTTATCATGCATGATCTAGTTTACTTTAATTTGTGAGAATGTAACAAACGATGTAAACATAACCACGTTTGCTAGTTGGGACAAACTCTAGACTTCAGTTCCTTGCCATAACTGCAGCAGTTGATAAACTGCATCAAGGTGACCAAAGACAGACTGAAAGGCGATATTGCCGAATCTCGATCGTGCTTTTGTGTCAAATTTTATGAATAAAAAAATACAACCAAGTTCTAATCTAAAACATCCAAGTCTGTAAACCATCAATTAATTCCATTGTATATAGGTAACACTTTTTTATTTTTAGCACATCAAAGAAAGGCAGCATTCCATTTATACTACGTCATCATGTGCTATCTTAGTCCTCTGATAGTGTTAGCCGCCACATACACAATGGTGTTTCGGAGGCTTCGAACAGCTGAGGTAGGTGTAAAATTAACTTGCAAACATACAGGAATACTTTATATTTGATGGAACCTACTGATTCTAACACATAATAATGTACGTTTTGTTCCTCGGCAGCCGTTTGCACTTTATAAAATAGTTTTGTGTGCTCTTGTATTGACTGCAGACTTAGCTACCACAAGCAGTAGCGTAGCCAGGAATTTTGAAAGGGGGGGAGGTTTGACGACTCAGCGGCGGGGGGTCTGGGGGGCTTCCCCTAAAAAAATTTGAAAAATTGTTTTGAATTTGGTGCATTCTGAGAGCATTTCCAACAAAATTGTGGGTATGAATAATCCTGTAAAATGGTGCTGTCCGGTGGCATAGCAAAAGGATAAGATCATGTTTTCTTCGGCATTTTTCGGAAATAATGCTAAGTTTCTATGTTTTCTTGTTGCTAGTTCATGGCTGAGATGTTTGAATATTTGGTATTGGCAAAACTCGCTCTTTTAATGCAGTTTTGTTTAAAATTAGGCAATTTTTTTTTAGACTGAAAGCATCATTCTCAAGCATAAAGAGACTGAAAGCATCATTCTCAATATCGTGACGTCACACGCGTGCCAAAGGGGGGGGAGGTTGTAACCCCCCCTCCTTGGCTACGCCACTGACCACAAGATATTAAAAAAGGATAACCGGCTTTATTTCCGACCTTTTATCAGTCAGCACGACTAAAGGGGGTCAAAACAGAACTTCTCAATAATTTAGTTGTGCTGACGGTACCCGGACATTTTGCCGAAAGGACATTTTGCCGAAAGACATTTTGCCGAAGGGACAATTTGCCGAAAGACATTTTGCTGAATAAACTCCTTTTTGTGTTATATGTATCGATATTCTCCGCAGTGTGTTTTAGTCTATCGTTCACAACCTTAGTCCTTTCGGCAATTAGTCCATCGGCAAAATGTCTTTCGGCAAAATGTCCTTTCGGCAAATTGTCTTTCGGCAAAATGTCTTTCGGCAAAATGTCCGTGCACGGTGCTGACTGACGAAACGTCGGAAATAAGGATTGTTGCCCTATTACTTGTAACATTTTGTGGTAACCTAGTCTGCAATCACAAGAAAAACGCAAGAAAAATATTTTATATTAAATGCCTAGTGAGCAGTCTTATTTCTGAATTTAAATACTTTACAATTTTTGAAGCCTCGGTTCAATTACAAACAAGTCAGTGGATCCTTGGATAACTTGTGATTTTTCGCTACAGCAATAACTTAGAACAACGGTCCGAGACACGTCATCGTTTACTTTATTAGAAATATTACCTTAATAGAAAATAAATAATTTAAAGTAAAATTAATAAAGTCACAACGAAGCTGCAAAATGTTTTATTGAAGGTCTAGGCTAGGTCAATGGGAAGAAGCAGATTAAATTAATAATTACCACGAAGCAATTATTATCGACTTCATTAGTCTTAATTTTGTTAGCCAATGTCAACAAATGCAGATAAAAATCTTCAAAGTGACATCACACTGGAGCAGCTATCTTACATGACACAAGCACTTTATTAAATTCTTTTCACTGCCATAGTCATCATAAAGGTGGCGATATATAGTAAATGAATTGACTAAGCAAAAAAATAGAAATGCTAAGTTAACAAACAAAAAAAATGCTAAAAATTGAATGAGGCTGTGTACCAGGCATTTCGATAAATAACATAATGCGTTCTACTGGTGCAAATTAAGCTAAACTATCACAAAATGTATAAAGTGACAATCTGCTTTTATTCCGACGTTTCGTCAATCAGACACGACTAACTTCTTCAGGGGGCTAGACCAGGTAGTGACTACCTGTCTTTTTCCATGCTAGACAGGTAGTCACTACCTGGTCTAGCCCCCTGAAGAAGTCAGTCGTGTCTGATTGACGAAACGTCGGAATAAAAGCATATTGTCACTTTATACATCGTCTGATCATCATCATTACGAGCCGTCTCCGATCCGAAGGTTGGCTGTCATTTTCTTCCACAAGTCACCTTCTTCCGCTACTTTTTTTGTTTCTCCAATGCTTGACAAATCAGCCCACTGTATTACGTCATCTCCCCATGTTCGTCTCCTTCTTCCCCTGCACTTCTTTCCTTCCACCATACCTTCAATAACCAATTGATGTGTGACAGTTAAGCTTAATTTGCACCAGTAGAACGCATCATGTTATTTAAACAAAAAAATAGTGCAGCAGGCGGTTGACTTGCCCACTGAATGACCGAAGCTAATAAAAGTTGCTCTTTTTGCATCATTTTAACGTGACTGGACGTTGAAACGACGCAAAAAATACAATTTTGCTCCTTGAAATTATGCTTTCCTAGGCCAATAGAAAATTATCCTGTAAAGCTGTCTCCATCTCAAATAGAAAAATCCATCACTTGTACATTTATTTAACCTCTGCAGATGATTGCGGATTTTGCTGTCTGGGGTGAGTCGCGGTATCATCACTGCCTCGCTTTGCGCATTAATTCCGCATTCTAACTCCGAATTCGTAATAAACTATTCGACAGTGCAAACGCATATCCTTGATGGAGTAGTTCCGTGTGGGATTTTTACCGATTAACCGATATTGCAGCTTCAATTAGTTATGATAGCATAACACCACAAGTGTAAACACACATTCACAGTTGATCAATCATCGTTTGGATTAAGCCGTGATCGTGCAATAATATTCCGGGTGCAGTTGATATTGATTGCGCGAAGAAAAAAAAAGTTGATATTCCCATCTGACACCAATTGCCAAGCAACACAAATCTACAAACGAAGCCACTTTCTTGCAAGTAATTTTGTATTAACAAATTAAACTCTCCCAGCATTTCTAATCAGTCAAAAAACTAACTTGAAAAACAATGCAAGCTATTGTTCATACAGTAAACAAGTATTTGAAAATGTATTGTTTTCTACGTTGATTCAACGCCTCAATACAGACGTTAAATCAATAAAGAAGGACATTTTGTTCTGCTGGGATGGGCATACTGTCCTGCACTTGTAATAGAGTTTGTTTTTGTTTTTAGATTCCTGGCCATTGTACAACGGTGAGGTATCGCCGAGAGTGTCATTGTAATAATACGAGGAAAGGACAAACTTATGTGCCCCCTACGTCACCAATTTCAATCTCATCACCACCAGAGTCGCCCAAGTCCCCACCAAATGCCCGACAGGAACAAGTGAGGGATTGTTTTCAAAATCATTTGTTAAAATCAGGCAATTATCGTGATGACGGTCTGTGGGTGTATTCGTTTTTCGTCGAAGAGTAGAACTGTTTTTACTTCTTACCATGATGCAGCCTATTTATGAATAATGCAGAAATAGATACCGTATTGATTTTTTTTTTTTAAAAGGAATAGTTTTGCAAGGGGCATTAAAAACTGAAACTTTTCTAGCAAACAACCGAACTTAACAAACGCCGAGAAGTCTATGATGTGCTGATGGTATTTTTAATTTTTTATAAAATAGTGTGTGTGTTTCAAAAGGTTTTCACTCACAGTTAACTAATATTGAAATGCAATGTATTGTTTAAATAGAAAGCCTTTTGGCGTCAACAAGATGGTCAGCCAGGGTTAAACAATTCATCTTTTCCCTCCATGGACGGTACGTATTGCTCTTAATTGAAAAAAGTTTCAAATGATTGAAAATTAATACATTTATAAAAAAAAATTAAAGTGCAGATGAAAATTTTCAAGGCTTATTACAAAATAATTGTAGACTTCTTATACGAATCCTTAATAAGCACGATAAATTTTCCATTTTGATTAAAAAATAAATATATTTTTTTTACGTTAGATGAAAATCAACCTTTAAATGAAAAGATTGAGGAAAAGGTTCAACCAAAAATCCGATTTACAAGAAAAATAAGGAAGAGCTTGTCTTTAATATCTTTCAAGAAGCCAAATAAAGATGGAATCTGCCGAAGATGTTCGGCAATGGTAATGCTAGCAGATTATTGTAACTTTCACATATTTCTTGATTAGCCATTCAGGTGTGGATGTAATAATATTGTAAAATTATTAATTCTGTAATTAAAATTACCTCGTCGTTAATTAAAAACTTGTGGATAAAATTCTAAAATTCTGATAAAAATATTTGAGCAAATGAAATGGTGGTAGAAGTTCAAAAACCCACTGAATGTTTCAAAATTATGAAAATACGTATCTTTACCAGATGTAAAACACCTTGATTAGAGCTGACAGAGCAATGGTTTTCGTATAGGATATCTAAGTATCAAGTTGCAGTTTTTGAAACATTTTGAAAAATAACTTCTACAGTATTCGCTCAAGTCAAACTTGCTGGAACCAATGGGCCACAATACAGCGCTGAAAACTCAGGTTTGTCTCCACCAAGCATCACCTTGTCTACGGGTTTACAAACCGGCACAAATTTAGTAAGACCTGCTTCTGTTCACAGGTTTACATTATTCTATTTCTCGCAGAGACTTTTGCTACAAACCCGGAGAAAAAGTGCAAGGATGCAAGTGACTCTCATAGTTGTGTTTGGAGTTTGTTATGCTCCTGCAATCATTTTGGACTTGTTGAGGAAGTAAGCTTCGCATAATGCGTTGGTCTAAGGCCGTTTGATACGCTGTGTCATTAAGAGGCAGTATTCAGGCAGGGGCATAGACAGTAGGCAAAGGGGGAAATTGCCTTCCTCCCTCTCAAAAATAGCTTTGTATATGCAACTCGCCAACAGACTTTTAAGCTGTTGGAAAGATAAGTATATCTGGAAGCACTTTAACCTCCACTTATCAGAAACTGCAGCCTAGTTGGTCATCTCGTAATTTTATCAATCCTTATTTTGGTGGTAATAAATGGTATTTGTACTCTCAGCTGTGGCCTATGATCTAAAGGCTTAACACAAACACCTTTACACATAAAGTGCTGTTGTCTTAGTTGAGAAGCATGGGAAAAGAAGTAAATAAGCAATTGGCAAAACATACCAACTTTAGTTTGTAGGTGCGAAAGATAACCGGATGTTATTCATTTTTAGTGTGTTTTCGTGTTCCATCTTTGACGCTCGTGAGACAAACTATTTTGGATTTGCTGTGGCTCATCTCATTGTGTACATCAACAGCGCGGTTAATCCAATCATCTACAACTTCTTCAGCAGTGAGTTGTTTACGGTCGGTAGGCTATAACATACTTTTTCTTTGCATTCAATCCGGTTTAGAAGTAATTCTGATAGTGATTTGTATAAATAATGTGGTGTGCAAAACGTATGTATCAAAACCTCTAAATTCATTAGCAGACATGGACACCAACAGCTGTTCCTATGACAATGGAAAAATATTTCTCGGATTTTTTTTACACTTTTTGTGAGGTTTCTGATCTGTTTCTTCATTGCATTCTGCCCAAGACATCTTCCGCATCCTATCTTAAACGTCAATTTTAAGTAATTTTACCACCTTTGTTTGGTGTTTATCTATTTGTTTACTTAGGTCTCTCGACAGTCGAGTGTAGCAAGAACTCAGCGATAGACACGTGTTTCGCCCATGAGGCTGGGCTCATCAGTACCGCACCACTAGTTCTTGCCGTCATTAAATACTTCTTACTATCTCAAGTTAGAATCGTTGACAGGAGAGTCAAAAGATGTAATTTTGGACCCGGCCCCGGAATTATATTTGAGGCCCCGGGACCTTTCCAGAAGGGCCTGGAGAGAAGAAAACGTGATGTTCATTTTCCGGAGTCCTTTTGTTTTCTTTAAAAATGTATTGTTTGGAAGACCCGAGCCTCTTGTTAGTACCAGTGCCAAATTATCTTTCCAACGATTCTGATCACAGAGAGTGCATTGCATTGTATATCAGAATAAAGACATTAGGGGCAGAATTTTGGAAAATTAAGCGACGTTATAAAATGTTTAAAGTTATAGGCTCTCTTCCAACAGTGACCTGAACGGTTACGTCACCTACAGGGAAGTAGGCACGTAGCCTAAACATAAAAAGTTCTGCAAAAGCAATGAAACATCAAACTAATCAGAAGTTACCGAAACAGCGTTTCAACCAATCAGAAGTTGCAGGTGGAACAAGGAAAACACGCAAACATTTCTGATAGAATGTAAATTAAATCAATGTTCGCCGTCGCAGCTTGGCGTAGAGGGTTAGAGAAGTAGTAGGTATTTCGATGACGTGGGTTCGATTCCCACTCTTGCCATTACTCTTTTTTTCTTCTATAATTACCAAACAAAAGTTCAAAGCAAGAAACAACTCTCTGGCTGAGTGCTAGAAGGGTCACAATTGGACGGTAGCCACTTAAACATGTTGTGATTGGTTAGCGGTGTTGTTGGATTCATTGGGATCTTACTGGGAATTGACTTGTGTGACTACCCTTGCAGGAAGATTCTGACAATGTGTCTCATACAAAAAGACCGTTCTATTATTGGAAATGATGATTGTTGTGTTTACATATATTATAAATTTGATCATCTGTAAAATAATTTTTTTTTTAACGCTTTTGATTTTATGTTCAGGTCAATTTCGTAAGGAATTCCGTAAGACTTTCAGCTGTTTCTTCAATCGTGATTTGAAAAGACGAATATCTGGTTTTTCGTCGTCTTACATTCTTTCGAAGTGGGACCAACAGACACGTAGGGAAACCCTTCAAACCACTCCAAGAATGTCGGAAAGTTGAAATTTTATGCTGTTGATGAGTTACTCTTACTGCGATCTTTGAAGCTGCTTTCAATCTTTACAAGTGTTCAAAAACAAAGACAAGGAAATAATGCCTTCAAATATAAGCTATAAATACCATATATGACATCATTGTTATTTTGTTTGAGATAGACTAATTAAAGCTAATGTAAAATAGTGTAATTTTGTTTTATGGCACGCAGAAAAACCTCAAAGTTGTTTAATGAAAATATGGTTACACTGCGTGAGGTTAAAAGCATGTTTTGAATTATTGAATTTAAGTTAAATTGAATGTAACGACAAGAAAGAAACAATCGTCCATGTTCCATTGCAATATAGCCCGTATTAAGAATACCTGGTCTAGTTATTCATACGGGCCATCAATGCCTGGTTCAGGCAAGGCAATGGAAGAAAAAAATACGAATCTATTTTGTGAAACTCGAGGTCAATAACAGTGATGTACCTTCAATTTCGGGCAAGGAAAAGCGTAGCAAAAAAGGGGGAGAGGGGTGCAAAATAAAAGCATGTGTAGATTCACTTTACTTGCCAGTTGTCGATGCAATTCTCTTCTACCTCCCTTTTTGGTTATACCTGATGTTGATGGTAATAACGTTTTGGTTAAAACAATTTTTTTTTCAGATTTTAAAAACAAAAAGTTAATTTTTTTAATGATTTTGAAGCCCTAAAATAACTTTTCCCATATTATTGTTATGTTATTGTTTTGTACTCCTGCAACGCAAAGGTGTTTTAGTGATTACACTGTTTTTTTGTTTGCGTCATATTTGCGATGTAACTACATTATTCCTCTGTCTTTTTCCTGCTTCTTTAAGTACGAAACGTGAAAATAAAAAAAAAATGAAAAAATCTTCTTACAGAAAAAAAAAATTTGAATATGCTTTTTTCTTAAAAACTCATTCGGTATAATTTTTGAAGTACTTGTTATGTCTCGACTTGGAATCGAACCAAGCATCGCTAACTGACAATAACCAATTGCCGACTGACCTCGCAAACACAGAAGTGGATATTTTGGGAGTATTGTCAAAATCGATATTTCGAAACAAAGGCAATTGTGCCTTGCCTTTGTTTACATATTTTGTTACAGCATCTAAGTGTAAATATCATAAAATTTCTGCAGAAAGCCTTTGTCATATATTTGTAGCATTTTGCATAAAAATGTAATAATGTGTTTTAGTTTCCTCATCTATGTGCAATTTTACAACACACATTAAAGTGATAAACTGCTGATTTCAAGATTTAGATACACTTTGATGTTATGTTTGCTTCTTACTCGTTTATTGCGGTAACAAGGCAACCAGACATATGCTTACCAAACAGATAAAGTTTTAAAATCTGAAGAATTTCACATCTGGACATATTTTTAACAGATTAATAATTTAACAACGGGAATTTTACTGGTTGTATTATTTCAATGCGGAAATTTATAAGTAAAATAAGCCTTAAACGAATGAAAATTTATCGTATCGAGTAAATTAAAAGATTTGAAATATATTTCGCATTAATTTTCAAAAATCTATGAAAGAAAATCCAATTATTTGGTGTTGAACAGTTTACCAAACTGATAAAGTTTAACTCAATGGAATGATTTGTTTGTGCAGTCATGGCCACCTGGATAAGTGTTGCCATGGCCACCTGGATAAGTGTTGTCATGGCCACCTGGAGAAGTGTTGCCATGGCCACCTGGAGAAGTGTTGTCATGGCCACCTGGAGAAGTGTTGTCATGGTCACCTGGAGTAGCTTTAGGTGGCCATGGTGCAGTATATACAGTAGGATATCTTGGCGTAATATTGACCAGTTTTATAAAGTGTTAAAGCTTTGGTAGAGAGTTTGCTTTGTTGAACCATAGAGAAGATTTTTATAAAGTGTGATGGCAAAAGTGTTGAACCCAGGATGGGTCGCTAAGGTTGACAGTTTGAAGAATGCATTTGTAATGTGACAGCCGTGTCCACTGTCCAGGCTTACTTCCAGCGGTTGAAAACGTAAATTTTGAAGCAAAAACAAGAACGCTAAAACTTCGTATTTAAATTCAAGCATGCAATTGAAGACCTGAGTTGAAAAAATATTAAGCTCAACATACGGCTTTTGAGATAAAGCAAGTTAAAGTTATGTCAACGTTTGTTAAGCTTTTGTTTCTATGCAAATACCAGCGAGTGTTATAGCGAAATTATGCAATTTTTTAAACAAAATTTTGCGCGAAAACAGGTATTGACCATGATATAACACATTTTTGGGGTGTCCGACGTTTTCTTCGTAAACAGTTTTTCGTAAAGCAATTCTTCGTAAGCAATTTTTCGTAAAACAATTCTTCGTAAAGTTAATTCTTTGTAAAACAATTCTTCCCAAAGCATTTATTCCTGCATGCAATGGAGATTTCATGTATACGAAGAAATGCTTTACGAAAAATTCTTTTACGGATTTCATTTCACCAACAACTGTTTACGAACAATTGTGTTACGAAGAATTGCTTACGAAGAATTGCTTTACGAAGAATTGTTTACGAAGAATTCGCCTATAACCCATTTTTGGTGATAACTCAATTTCACAAAATGTTACTTAACTAGTTCTACAACTCCGGTCTTCAATTAGTTGTCATGCTGAAGTCGCAAGTCCGCCCCGTTAGCTCAGTGGTTACGCGCCCGGCTTAAGATCACGCGGCGCTGGTTCGACTTTCGGGGTGTGCGCTTGAGCAACGCATTTCAGGACTGCTCTCCATTCAACGGCACTTATTGAATGGAATAATTCTCCGGCAACAACACTTGAACAATCGGAAAGCTTCACTCTGCCAATCTCGGTAACCGGCCGTGCGTCAAGAGCCTCTACTAGTATGCGAAACTACCCGGAATAACCAATCAAGGCTTTGTCAGTCCGAAGATAAAGATTCAAAACCAAACCAAAACGCATGCTTTTCACCAGTTTCGAACCAGATCCCTTTCGAACGCTGTACTAAGGTCCTCACCATCCGGCCGTTCAGGAACAAACTGATGCATACTGTTAAAAGCATCATGTTTTGGCCATCATGGAATGGTCTCTTCCTCCTCCTGTGAATGTGATGCTGAGGAACAGACTGCAGACACATCATCGTGACCGTACCATCTTCAAGCTACCTAGCAGAGTAGAAGGTCTGCGTGTTTTAGATGATGAAACCAAAGACTAGCTGCTCTCTAACAGCCTTCCAGTGTAGTCCCAGAACATGGTGAATCCAGGGTGGTAAAAGGATAAACCCTCGGTCCCAGAAGCTCATACGAAGAAAAAGATATCTTGTTAATTAGTGACATAACTTGCATGTCCCAGAAGTTGAATCAGTGAAGTTACTTCTTTCGTAAAGTCAGGCGCTTAACCAATTATTGAGATATCGGGGCTTTCAGGTATGAAGACAAGTGAGGTGTTGGGGTTGCAGTAAACTAGAAGATGTTTTCTAAACGTCCAAAACACACTGTAGCTTTGCGGCGAAGTTTGAAGTGTGAAAGTTAATCAATACTGTCACTTAATGGTTTAATCTATTGGAATTTTGGCGTAGTAAAACGCAATCTGCATCGTTTACGTCCATTTGGCATTCCAGCAACAACACACTGTGTTTCTCGGCAGTCGAGTGTAGCAATAACTCAGCGATAGACACATAACTCGACTGCCGAGAAACATACGTTTTTGGGAAAAGTCTTGATGGCTAGCGTGTAGGCTACACCGGTATGGTTAGCGAAACACAATGCTCGCTGTTCTATAGTGAGTATAGTCAGGTAGTGCAGACGCCAGGAAGATCGCTCCTTCTCAACTAAACAACACACTGGTAAGCAGTGGCGTAGCCAGAAAAAAAATTTGGGGGGGGGCCAAATATTTTATGAATTGAAGAGAACAACAAAGTGTTTGATTTAAGACATCACCAACTGATGTGCAGTGGCGTATCCTGGTGGGTTGAGCAAGGGAAGCAATAAAAGTGGTGGGGGGTTAGAGCGTGCCGAAGGGCACGCGTATTGTAGGGGGTCCGGGGGCATGCTCCCCCGGAAAATTTTTGCAAAATTACACTCAAATATTGGGTTATAACGCTTTCTGGAAACACTTTTAGGGTAATATTTGTATGAAATTTATTTGCAGATAAACAGCTATTAACTTATTAAAGGTAGCTGTTACACACAAACGGGCAAAAATTAGAGAACACAAAAACTCAGCTACACAAAAACCCAACAGAGTAAGCGATTCTGAAATTGCTTCCACAGATTAGTTTAAAAAAGAAACGTAAATCGCGTAAACTTTGCACGATTTAGGATTTGCAAAATGTATTAGTGTCTTTCTGTGTGTCTAAAACAAGTCCTGGGGGGTGATAATAGCCAGATGTCTTGGAAAACGATGTAAATTTATACAAATTATACCATATTTTCAGCAAAGGGTTCAACTTCAGAATCCAAACTTTGAAAATTTGGGGGGGGGGCCATGGCCCCTTTCGCCCCCCCTGGCTACGCCTATGCTGGTAAGTAAGGCTTGTGCGACCACTAGCGGATTATATTGATTTTATCTCAATTAGAAGAAAGGGCAGAGTGTGATACGGAAGCCAGTTTAACAGTAAGACATTTTGCCAGGTCCCAATGACTGCAATGAGACCGCCCACTAATCAGAGACATGTTTAAGTACCGTCCAATTGTGACCCTTCTTGCACTCAGCCAGAAAGTTAGTCCTTGCTTTAAACTTTGTTTGGTAATTATAGAACAAAAAGAGTAATTACAAGGGTAGGAATCGAACCCACGCCATCGATATAACTACTTTTGCCCTAACTTTCTACGCCAAGGTACGTGATTGCTTCATTTAGCTTGTATGATTTGCTTTTCAAGCTTTTTCACCTAACGAAAAACGTAGTTTCCAATTGGTTGATTGCTTTGACGTTAAACTTGTCTCTGGCAGAGTTTTTTCTAGTTAACGTGTTTACCGGGTCATATGCGTTGAATTGCCTTTACCTGTTTCCGCAAGCAGTTCTTCACATTTCAAGATTTGCGTAAACTCCCAGAAGCAAATCTTGACGTCACAAAACGAGTTCTAGGAATCCGGCATTTTTGCTTAGCTGTGTTGCAGAACAATGGTGTGAAAATTGGAGTCGAAAGGTTGTTGAATGGAAAAGAGGTTTGTTTAGATGCCGTTGTGACTGTAAGTGCCTTTTCATAAGCTGGCAAAAAGCTGTAGATCTCAAATAAATCAATATTCTGTTTAAACGGCTATGGACTTTTTATGAACGATTGCTTAGTTGAAAAAACTTATTAAGTCACCTTACCTGCACATTTATGAGGGTTGCAAAAAAACTTTTGCAGAAATGCCAGATCAAAATTGTCTACAGAGTAGTAATCTTAGCTTAATATGATCTGTTATTTGAATTTTAACGAACTGTTTTTGAAAAGATACGGCATCCGTCTTTCAAATCGTAAATTACGTCGTCAGCATGATACTAATGCTGCATATATCTATTTCCATCTTGCAAAATATATTTGATTGCAAAAAGTTGGCGCCAGGGGCAGATCTAGCAAGTGGTCTTTGGGTGGCAATTTCAACAAACACAATGATGTATGAGTCTACATAAATCCGACCTTGCAAATTTACCGTAATTAAAGTTATTTTTCTATGTTTTAAGAGGTGCGGTTTCCCCATCCGCCCCTCTCCTGGATCCACCACCTGTTGGGGGTCCTAAATGCAGCGAATCATTACGTTTCTTAGGGGAATATTTGTGATGTGCTCTTAATTTGCTTCTAAGTCTACCAACATCGTATTTTTGTCACTCACATGGAAATCTTGGATAATATATCATGTTAAACTTAATATTTACTACTCATTAATAATGTTTTCATTGGATTTGGGTAAAAGAAAAAAAAACAAAAAAAACAAATTAAAACTTTTTGTTAACTTGCAGAAGAGAAGTAAGTATGCCTTAAGAAATTTGTTTTTGAAAATACTATCACTTCCATTATTCTTACATTTTATTAAAAAAACAAAGATGTCGTCACCTGTCACGAAGCTTCGTCATTTTTCGCGGTTATATTCTTTGAATTCGTCACATTCAACGAAGGCTCTCACATCTCCGCACTTAACCAATACTCCAGAGTTTCCATTTCTTCCTGATGAAAACATACGACACGTCGACACACCCTGCTCCAACAAATCACCAAATTTGTGTTCCACCCCTGCCTCTGGACCGTTCAAGCAGGCTTACGAAGGCACACTATCTCAAGGCCAGTCCAGCTGTTCTAGTTTGGCATCGACGAATTTCAACAGTAAATCTTTACGTCATGAGTTATCAATGAGAAATCTGAACTTGAATCTACCTTCAAAAAGAAAGCGATGTCTCGGAATTAGTGAAACAATAGCTACAGCAAAACTTAAGGTGAGTTGGTGAAAGCTTATTCGAGAGACTTCAATGTAAAAGAAAAAAAAGCTTTTGAATAAAATTCTTAACAAGGCTACATACTCAAAGTGCATTATTTTGTTATGTCTCTGGCTATATTCTTTCCCAACAATCCTTTCTAAAAGTTTGAAAGAAAAAAAGAAAGCTATATTATGCCTTAAGCGTAGGCTGCATGCAGTGATATAGCTTAGGCTATATTTTGCATCTTGCAAATTATATTCTTTCGCCTTATTTCGGTCTCAAGGGCTTCTTTGAATTCTCGATTTATCGCTTCTACTTTTTTCTGGGCGACTGTTACTTCATTGTAAGTATCGCTTTCACTTTGATGTTCAGACATTACACCAGACATTGCACCATATTAAAGTGTATTGATTTTATTGCTTCAACGCTTTGTTTGCATGCAGAACAAGCCTGTAGTCGAATTAGTCCATTGCAATGACGCTCAAGGACTTAGCGAACGAGCATCTGCTCGAGAAAGATCAAGATGCAATGTCTTCAGTACTTCAGTGATTCCATGTGCGTCTCCATGCCAGGCCAAGGCACAAATCTTTAGACTGAGCGGTCTCTTGATGAGTCCAAACTCTGTATCGTGGTCTGCGGAGAGTCCAATTCCAGTCCAAAGTAATGCATCAGCTCTGGCTGGTCGTTTCACTCTGAACGAGATGTGCAATAAAGCAAATAAGGATGAATCACGTGTTCTCAAAGCTCGCTTGCAGGTATGTATAGAACGCCAAGAGGAAGAAAGGTTCGAGCTGCTTTAAATTTTTAAAGAAAGTTGTAGTTTTGCATACTTGGAGGCTTTGGACCACTGACGCAGGCTCGGTCACCGAGTTTGACAAAGCGGAGTGTTTTGTCTGAATTATTCCATCCACTAAATGCTACTACATGGAAAGCAGTCCTTGAAATCCCTTGCTCAAGTGCACACCCCGAGAGTAGAATTGCGCAGTTTGATCACGAAGTTTTTCGTTTGTAAACTCAAGCGCTTAACCAAATGAGCTATCAGGGCAAGTCTGAAGGAGGACCTTCCGTGAAGATAAACACAGACGTGGACTCTCTCCCCATCTTATCTACTTACTTTACATCTTCAACCACAGGGCGCAAGCCTGGTTCGGATAGAAATGAATTTTTCTATTTTAGAAACCTTCTGAGCAATGTCCACCTGGAAAGTTATACTTCTGGGAGGAAAGCGAAGAAGAGATTATAGCGGAAGAAAAAGTTGGGAAGGGAGGATTTGGGCAAGTTTTTAAAGGTAAGCTTCATTTAGTTGACTACTAAAAGTAACAGTTCTGCTATTACTAAGTAGCCTAAATGAAATGATTTTTTAATGCAGGGATGTATCGCGGAGAGAAAGTCGCTATTAAAAAATTGGAGCATGCTTTCAAACCAAGACAAGCTGTTCTTGAAACGTTGCAGGTAACTGCATAGATCGTTACCCTACTTGATAGACTCATGATCACAAAATATTAAACAATAAATATTGTTAATAGCCTACTAGAAAAAGTGCTCAATGCCACGCAAAAAGTCAAGCAGAACTTATTACATCAAATATTACTCTCTAAAACCTCTACAGCCTGTGCTTGTTTCACCCTAAAAGGGGGATCATCAGAAGGTCCTAATTTGAATAGAATATATTTAACGATTTAACTATTATTATAACCATTTTATTTGAATAAGAACCTTCTGATGATCCCCCTTTTAGGGTGAAACAGGCTGTAAAAATTTTAAAGATAACTATATTTAACGTGATCACAAAATATAGTGTAGGCTACCAGTTTTTCCACCATACCTGTTATAAACACAAAATGCAAGATGATCTATTGATCTTGGCTTAACCTGAGCTATTTTTCCACACTCGTTGAAAGTAATATTGGCTGTCACAATGTTGCTAGTCTCAATAAAGCTACGGCAGATTAGTTTTGTTGTAACGATTTTTGACTTACACAGCTCAGCATCCAGATATAAAAACAAAATAAAATGTAAAACGTGTTATATTTTTTAAAACTTTTGCGGTGCTAATAGTGCTGCAAGTTAGTTTTTATTTACAGGGTGAATTGCAAGGATTACGTTTTTGCCATCCTAATATAGTGCGCACTCTAGTGGTGATTCAAACAAATCCTTTCTTTGACATCAAGTCGAAGCAAAAAAGTTGGTGAGTTGAAAAATTATTGCTTGCATACTTAAAATCGCTGCAACATAGTTTTAACAAGATATACGTTTTGGAAAAAGCTTTATCTTTTCCTATGTCATAGCTGTTTTAGTGTTTTTTTAAACACTAATGGGACTTGAAAGCTACGTAGGTTAATTACTTTAAATGCTTTTGTTAGTCCCAGCTGTTGATAGATCGCACCAATCGAATTGTTACGGAACGTGTACAAAATATCGGTTAGCATTGGTTTACAAAGCTCATCGTTGCTTGAAAAAGTATAACCTTACAATACTTAAAAAATTTCGACTAAGTTCTAGCTTTTGTCAGTTTAAATATGCATAGGTCGTCGTATTTGAAGTAATATATTTTGTTTGTCTTATCCAGGCCATTTATGGCCAGTGTTTGAAAAAGTAGATTAGGTATACATGCAAGGAGGTCAGTCATCGTGTCCACCTTCAGGAATTTCATTAGGTGTCCTCCTTTTGAAGAATAAAGGCACAGCTGCATGCTCTTAAACCAGCGTCGAAGCTGTGCCCATTTGAGCGTCACACCAGGGCTCATACCACTTGGATGTGCAACCGACAGTAACAGATTGGCAGTGATCAAACTCATTTATTACACTGATATCTTTTTTACTTTTAGCTACGTGGTTATGGAGCATGCAGGGAGTCAAAACTTGTCTCAGATCATCAACAATGCAAACGAGAATATTTCCGAAGATAGAAGATATAGGTTTGCTATGGACGATGACACTTTCAGCTGCATTTCAAATTAAACTAGAAATAAGCATTTTCAGATTGCCCCTGTTTTGATTCTAGGCCTAATACCTTACATTAATAATAATTGAAAACCGCTTTGTATTTTTTGAAGTAACACAAATGGAATTCTATGTGACTGTAAGGCTTTGCAGATATCCAAAACTACTATGGAAGTGTTTCAAGAAGAGACATTCTATCCGAGGAAAATAAGGTTTCTTTAACCCATCAAAGTTGACATAGCACATTGCAGCTATTTTTACAAGACGCGATTATAAATAGTAGGCTACAATGGCGTTAAATAAACTCTGAAAGTTCTGTTTTAAAACTAAGTGGAACTATACACATTGCAAAATGGTCCATTCTCACTCATAGTGAAGTAACTGGATGTTGGTGTGAAAAACGTTCAACTTTGAAAACAAGTTTTTATCTTTTCATTTATATTTTCCAAACAGCATTGCAAACCAGTGAAGTAAAACATTGTTTATTTTCTTCAAAATATAGAATTTAACAACCTGCTCTGATAATAGCTAATTGCACTAGTTCTCGGAACACAGTTCCCTAGTCATGTGCTATGACGAATGGTGTCAATCGATTGCATTGTCTATTTTACAGATATTTGTGTGATATATTAAGTGGACTCAGTTATCTCCATTCAAACAAACTTGCCCATTTGGATTTGAAACCAAGTAACGTAATAGTAACTCCGACCGATTCGTGTAAAATCTGTGACTTTGGCTCCTGCTCCCAAGTGTCAACTCCTAAAGATACAGGGAGTGAGGTAACCTTTAACTTTAATTTTGGGTTCTTGTCTACTTTATGTAAGTCTTTAACCACAGTAAAAAATATTAAGGAGTTTACACACCAAGTTGCATTACCATCAAGTTCTTAAATTAAATTACAGTGAAGCAAAAAATTGTTTTGATAAGTGAAGAAAAAAAATCTGGTTGGTTAAATATTTTAATGATTATGAATCTTTCTTTTCTTAAGCTTTCTACCAAAGCTTTTTTTTCAAAATGTTCTATCTCGCGGTATTATCCTATTTCCCATTCCATACATTCCATAGATGTCTTGATATATTCCTGATTATTGCCTCTATTTTGGTTCTTGATCAGTTGCCAGGATACTGCACGAGGAGACTAAAAACATCAATCCCATGTTGAGTTATGGATTGCGGTTTATTAGTTCTCAGTTGCGGTGGCAGTTTAATCAATTCTCCATCATACAGATGAGCTCTCGAGAGAGCAATGTGACCGCATCTTCAGACTCCGCTGTAAGCAACTCGATATTTTCTGGTCGTACAACGTCATCCGCAAGTTCTGCCAAATCATCGTGAGTCAGCACCATATTTTTTTAAATACTCGAGATGGACGTTGTTAGTCAAATACGATTCAACTACTTTTTCTGCGTTGTGCTTCTTAAGTAAAATTTTATCAGCACTAAAGTAAAATAATCAACCTTTGTTGCAGTTCTCAATTGATGGGGACCTACATATACAGAGCTCCGGAACTTCTTCGGGGCTACCATCCAACAGTTCAAGCCGACATCTTTTCTTTCAGTATCACAGGTAGAGTTTAAAAGCAAGAATCGTTTATTCCTATATCGGCAGAATTGAAAAGGAGTAGTTTCTATGAGTTGAAAGTTGAACGTTAAATAGTGAGCCTAAATTTTTCATGAAAAAAAAAACGTGGAAAATGCCTTAGTTGTCAGACGCTTGTAATTTATTTCAACTTGTAACTGTTTTTAGCATTAGCCTTAAAGCATGTTTAAAGCTTAGTCTCGTAGAGACATGATTTAGCAGCAGTGCAAATTATCCAAAGACATGACATTGATGTACAGTTTTCAAAAAGTCTTAAAAGTAGTAATCTTGATCTACTTTGCTTTACGCTAAATTACCGTTTCTAAGTCGTGCCACTTACAGAAGACATAATCAGTTTGTTTTTTCTTCAAGCTTGGCAAGTATGGAGCAGAAGATTACCTTATTCGGGTCAACACAACCACGCGGCCGTGTTTGCAGTTGTGGCTTTTGGAGCAAGACCAGTTATTCCTAAATTAATTTCCTTACCCAGTAAGTTTGCTTGGCATGATTATGGTGGAAATTTGTTGTGTTTAGCTATAACGACAACTTTGGTCCCAGTCATCATCGGCGTATGAGCAGATCTTTCCAGGCTAGATTGGAGGGAAGGAAATCATCTGCCACTCAGCAGTCTCGTCGTCCAGGACTCTCAACATGCGCACCGTGATGAGGCCGGTGGGTTAGGCAGTAGTGGATGACATGGTCTGCGGTCTTTTCAGTGGCACCACACTCGCATTTCGATGAAGGAGCCAGGCCCCACTTGTGCATGATGATTGGTCCCAGTGTAACCTTTTAAGCAAATAAGGTTTTGGGCTTACGGCATATTGTTACCCATAACCCCACTAGGCTATAAGCTTGTACAAGAAAACCCTTGTGGCTTGTTGCTTTTTCTTTTACTTGCTTGATTGACTGATACGTATAGTGACAGTCTGACAGAAGTTGATGAACTCAACGTTATAAAAATTGATTGCAAAAGTTATTCTCAATTAAAAGTTGGTTTCATTTATAAGATATTGGTAGGCGTATTTAAAAATGGCGTTTGTTACACTGGGAAAAGTAACATGTGTTTCTTTTCCATTCAGATGTCACACAAATAGAGAAGGCTCAGAAAATATTTTTTGAGCTGTTGACTCTGTGCTGGCACGCCGACCCATGTTGCAGACCAAACGCTGAAGACGCTTTGCTTTCTATGAATACTTGTCTAAGTCTCATAATATGAAGCATGCAGAAGCAGCTTTTATTGCTGGTTTCTTTGTATCATAGTTGGCTTTACTATATACGTACCAACTAGTCTAGCTGCTACGCTAGCAGAGGCACAGGCCTAAAAGTTTAAATATTTTTTTGAAATCAAGGTTGTATTGCTTTTTGTTGCTTACTGCAACAGCAAAGCTACGTATGACATTCAGTGGTAATATGATGCTTCATGTCTCAAACTGAGAAGGTATGAGATGTATATGTTGAAATGTTCGTAAAACAACCCTGACAGCAAAATCCACCATTTTTATATTGATTCAACATTTGCAGACGTTGAATCAATGTAAAAATGATGGATTTTGCTGTCTGGGAAATGCGTGCGTCAAACAATGTGATTAAAACAAGCTTTTAACGCGTGAAACAAGATCATACTTTTCTTTTCAAAATGCAACTAAAAGAAACTATAAAGGAAAACTAGCAAAATTGCTAATCCCTTGACATCTTAAAGCTTGTTATTATGGTTTTGCCTGTAACCTATTATTCCAAACAGGGCTACCTGATGTAAGATTGAATAGGTTTTCTGTTAGTTACCAATTTCTGCTAATGTTACTGACAATCTTTTAGATGTTCGTGTATACGTCTTATTTTAGTATTTTGTGGTCGGTGTATATCGTTGCGTCACTATGTGTGTTTAACTCACTAACTCAGTCTTTGAAGATGCCAATATTTACTGTTTTGCAAAATCATTATCGTGTGGTGTGTGATCTTTTAATTTTGCTATAAATCTTCAAGTTACAGTATAAACTTTTAAGCTATAAACCTTCAAACTTCTCGCAAAGATCGATTTCTTTCCTGCCATGATGATAACACACAAATAGCAAGTAACCTCACTCGGCTGCAATAGTTATCTCCACAGCAGATGAAAGCCAAGAAGTGACTGCAGGTGCAGAGTCGACTGAGCTAATTCTCTAACAGTGGAGATGCTAGTAAACCGACGAGCGACGAAGTTTGTTGTAAACTATATGTGGGCAAACTTAATCTCGAGGGCCGCTTTCAGAATTTGAATTTGTTTGAGGGCCGCACTGTAGTATAATTAAGATTATAAGCCAAAACATAAAATATAACATTCAAAACGCAAGCTTTTATTTAATTAAAGTGACAAAATAAAGGGAAGTTTTATATATTAAATAAAGATATATAAAAAGTTTGTCAATTATTTATTTGAATGCAACCCACATCAAGATCACACGATGCCAGACAGACTGAGGCAATTAAACAGAACACATCTTTGAGCGAATTAACACCAGAAAAACTCTTTTCTTTGCCACGAGTCTTGGCCTTGGTCCAAGACTAAAACAAAAAAATGTCTCCTGATGCAACAGGCGGAAGTTAAAAATTTCCATTGTGACGTATCGGCTGTTTAGTAATCGGCTTCTTTCACCCTAATAGCCGTGCAAGATGGCTGAGTACATAAATGACAGGATACATATTATTGCACATATTGATATTAAAACTGCACATTACTAAAATACACAATGTGGCTGGGGAGCAAACCAATACCATCTTGATAAATCTACAATTTATCTTCATCAAGATGAAATATATGAAGAAAAAGTTTAATTAAGTCATTGTGGTAATGAATATTTTAAGCAAATTTATTGTTTTTTTTATATAATTGCTTCAGAGTTTCGTGGGCCGCACAGGAAATTCTCTCGGGCCGTAGTTTGCCCACCTCTGTTGTAAACCGATACCGAGAAAGCTTGTGTCCACTTGGAAAAATATCTATAGAGTGTCTTCTAACTTACAACATAGCGGGTGCTCGCCCTCGGTATAGAACTGGAAACCTTTAAATAGCCATCTTGATGCAGCCATCAACGAATTCCATCACTACCAAAGGTTTGCAAGGAAAATACAAGTGATGTTGGTAATAATCTGTGAAATAACATAGACCTTCATGCATTCCTATAAGATGCAAGCCAGATAATACAACGTGTGAATAGTGAATACCTCCTGCAACAGAAGTAAACTTGCTTTGCGGCATTTGTCCGTACCAAACACCGAGATTATGGAGTTAAAGCAAAATACCGGACTCAGCGGTGTCAGGTCAGTTTCAGCAAGTTGTGTACGCTTATACCTTTCCAGCTTCCCAACTTCAAAACCTTGCCAAACTTAACATTTGATTTTGAAAAAGAAATTATCAAGTTATGATCAAGTGAAGGAGTCTGATTAAACATGAAGCAGAACCAAAGCGTTGATACTTTGGACATGACGCTTTTTAATTATTTTAAGCCTCATTTGTGACTGATGCTTTGAAAACCGACTAGTAGCTTCCATTTTTGAAAACATGACCTCACCGCAATTCGATCAAGCAGTTTTCAACTTAAATGGGGCGAGGTAGCAAAACTAGTTTCGTACGCAATAGAAGATGGTTGATAAACGGTTACATAATTCCTTGCTCCGAGTAATTATCATAAAGTTGGGAAATGTAAATTGTAACACTGTCTATATTTGATTCCACTTGGCCATTTCACTGACAGTTGCTGCGAATGTATAAGGCCAGTGGCGTACGCAGGATTTTCTCAAGGGGGGGCGGGGGGGCCATTGAGAGTAGCGTAACTAGGAATTTTGAAAGGGAGAGTTTTACGGCCGGCGGGCGAAGCCCGACGGCAATTTCGCCTTAAACGACACCCAGTGGCGGGGGGTCTGGGGGGCCTCCCCCAGAAAATTTTGAAAAATTACTTCGAATTTGGTGCATTCTGAGAGCATTTTCAACAAAAATGTGGGTATGAATATTCCTGTAAAATGGTGCTGTCAGGTGGCATAGCAAAAGGATAAGATCATGTTTTCTTCGGCATTTTTCGGAAATAAAGCTAGACGTTTTCATGATATCCCAGTATGGTTTTAGTTTAGACTTTATCCATTTCTTTCTCACTATAATAGGCTTACAGAACACTATGCTACATTGGCATACCTGGGGTGGGGTAGGTGGATTGGGCCATGTATTTCGTATTGGCTTAGTCTATATTGTTAATTGATTTGACAGAGCAATGCAAAACATATTAAATGGCTTAATCTACGTCGTTAACTACTAAAACATTTTAAAGGGGGGGGCGGGCATGGCCCAATGGCCCCCCCCCCTGCGTACGCTAGTGTATAAGGCTAATTAATAAACACAAACACGTATTAGCACAAATCAACACTTTATTCAATAAATTTCAAAATTAGCAATATCCGTGGGCCAGGCGCGGATCTATGAGTTTTTTTTTGGGGGGAGGCCAGAAAAGTTTGAAAATGAATTGAAAAGAAAGAAAAAGATGAAACAGATATGAACAATCAATGGCGTAGCCAGGAATTTTGGGGGTTTTGACGGCCGGCGGGCGAAGCCCGTCGGCCGTCAAAACCCCCAAAATTGCCGTGGGCCCGTCGGCGTGTTTGCCAAAGGCGACACCCAGCGGCGGGGGGTCTGGGGGCCTCCCCCAGAAAATTTTGAAAAATTACTTTGAATTTGGTGCATTCTGAGAGCATTTTCAACAAAAATATGGGTATAAATATTCCTGTAGAATGGTGCTGTCCGGTGGCATAGCAAAAGGATAAAATCATATTTTCTTCTGCATTTTTTCGGTAATAAAGCTAACTCTCTATGTTTTCTTGTTGCTAATTCCTGGCTGAGATGTTTGAATGTTTGGTAATGGCAAAACTCGCTCTTTTATGCAGTTTCGCTTAAAATTAGGCAAACTTTGTTTTAGAGACATAGAGACTGAAAGCATCATTCTCAATATCGTGACGTCACACGCGTGCCAAGGGGGGAGGTTGTAACCCCCCCCCCCCCTGGCTACACCACTGTGAACAATGATACTTCGACATATACGATATTCTATAAAATAGACATTAAAACAGCCATGTTCATCAATAAATTTTGCTGGAATAAAAATTGCTAAGCATGCAAAGTAAACTTGAAATCTGGTTTACAACCCTGTATGCAGTGTCCATGACCAATTGGATATTTGTATGTTTGCAGACATATAGCTTATGGTAATTGATTGAAATTATGATGAAGACTAAAAACTATAAAACAATTCAGGTTTCAGATTGTTTCAGCTGACGTCATTTGGCTCAGAGTTGGTTTCAGCTGAGCCAGCTCCAACAAATGTTGCTATTAAAATGTATAATCGATGGATAATTTCAACCTTAATAATAACAAAAAATAATTCCCCTTCCCCCAGGGATAAGTTAAGTCTGCTGTGGGACTAATATCAGCTGTTTAGAAGCATATCAAACCATTCAACAATTTTTCACAAAATTTCGGGGGGGCATGGGCCCCCCCATAGATCCGCGCCTGCCGTGGGCCTATAAGCTTATTGCCCCATTACAAACTAGGGAAGCATCACTACAACTTTTCTCCATCATACTTCAGTTTGTCCCAACTTACGCAATGACGACTTTCTGGCTTTGTATTTTTCTTTGTGGAAATTGACACAAAAACTACAGTAAAGCAAAGTGGCGCATTCACATATTCTCACGGGTTAAGAGCTGCACAAATTTTCTAACATATTTTATATTCAAAGCTATCAATCTATTTACAATTACTACAGCTATACAATGAGCCCCTGACTATACAACATCCGCCAATTGAAACCCGCAGCGGCTTGGTCTATGTGAGCTGTCTAGGTATGTCTGTACTGCTGTTATCAGCTGGTTGCAATGTAGCCTATAGTGCTGTTGCAACGTTAGACCGGGATATAGAAAATTCAAAAGCGAAAGAATTTATACTTTTTTGAAAAAAAGTGTTTAGTGCGTAGTTTAGTAAAAATAGTGTGCAGTGTTGTATTGGTGAAAAGGTTCAAGTTAAATAGTAATGAGATATGATGCATCGTTGCGAAATATTACATTTCTTCAATGCAGCTGTTCAAAAAAAAATGTAGAAAAATATTAGCTAAGAGCTTATTGTCAATTGAATTACGTTTTAATTAATGAAAATAGCAGGGACGATGTTATGACTTGATTTACAAAAAACTGTGGTTGTCGAAGTCTGTATCAGGTCAGGGACATAATCATCATATAAAAAAGTAAACAACGTGTGGAAAGGAAAAACAGTGTCAGCCAGATTGTTATTCCCAACCGCGCTAGCGCTGTTGCCACAGCAAAAATTGTAAAACCTTTAAGAAAATGATTTAAGTTAAAAATTGCTGCAGTTGCTCAAAGCATCAGGATGGATAATGACTAACGTCAATGATATAAGGTGCGATAACCTAGCTTGGGTTACAAATATAGAGTTTGAAAAATTATCGTTGCTCGCTGAAGGTGATGTTGAAATTAAGTTTAATTACATTTTATAACTATTTATTATGTTTAATAAGTCTGCAAATCGGATTAATTTCAGAAAGCAATATTGATTTGCCTTGAAGTGATAAGAACGCGGAAGCAGAATAAGACAACGCATGGACAACGTAACAACAGTTTGCGTGTGTTGTTATAAGCGAGGATGTAGTGCGATAGAATTGAGTGGGAATATGCGTCCATGCTTTTTTTATTCGAAACGTCATTCTTACATTTGCTTTGCGTTATTTGACTTGAAAATCTGATTTTCATTCTGAATTCTCAAAGAGGAGCTTTCAAACAAGACAAGGAATGAATGAAAAGCGATTCATTCTTGCGGAGTAGCTATGTACGGATTTCAAGCGGCGCAGAATGGAATTTCCACCTGCTAGGATTAGAATACGCTGAGTGTTGCCAGATATTCCCTCAACACAACGGCTATGTTATCTTTCTCAATAGTAAATCAATGCTACTCTGAGCAAACTAGCTCTAGATTTGCAAAACCGCACGGATAAGCTCACCCTTCTCTCAGTAACCGAGTAAACATATCCTACACTCAGTGACCAAGTGAGTGGAAATATAGAAGCCTCTTTTCTTGCTATGAAATACACAAGGCAGATTTTGTTGGTTCATTCCACCAATACAAAAAGCAGTATGTAGGCCATGCCCCTGTTTAAGACTTGTTCCGTGTAGCCTACATTATAAAAAGCAACACTGCGTTTTTATATCACTTTTTTACCTTTTTTTATATAATTTTGTTAGTTAGTTTTATTTTTTGAGGTGGTTGAAATGGATGTTTGATTTTGGTGACTGATTAAAAGTTTTTGTTTTTTCAATTTTTTATTTTACATTAAAGTAACTGTTTTAACCTAGATCTACCCTAACTGCGTATTTAATTTCAACAACAATGCTTTATTTATAAAAACAAATTTAAACAAGAAAAACGGGTGTTTTTTAGCTTCATTAATTAAAAAAAATCAGCAGATAGCCTACCTATGCACATTTGTAACCTATGCAAAAAATACAAATACAATCACTTGCTACAATTACATAACTACAGTAGTTTACTTTACAAGAAGGATTGAATTCCTATTAAACCAACTTATTTATTGCATTTTAAAATATATGCATGCGATAGCCGATAGTATTAATAATTTGTTTCTCTTGGACATTAATTTGCATTCCAACAAATAGGCCACACTAACAAGTTAGGTGTCATTACTTTTGTCGCTTTCTTGTAACCCTGAGCGTAAGAAAGAATGTATTTAAACCGTAGCTTATTTTTGTAATCCACGTTTGAAACCCATCAAAAAAGTTACAAATGAATATGCTTTAGTTTGTGAGTAATATTTTTTACCATTAGGTAATATGACAAATTTTGTCCATTAGAGATTTAAATATATTTTTACCGGAAGCAAAGTTCATACCACATATGTACATTTAAACAACTTATAACGTTTGAGCAACATTTTAAGGTGTTCCAGCCAAACGAAATATGTGCCAGTCACAGCCTGGTTTTCATTAAAAGAGACCTATAACAAAAAACGCTTTCCTCTTTATTTCACGTCTAACTGAATACATTTGTTTGGAGCCTTTGACCTTCACATCAAATTACAGGGTACTTCTGTAAATCTTTTGTTGTATAAAAATAGCCTGAACATAAACATAATAGCCCTAAACTGATCATCGTTTTCTAAAAAAGGGGTGTAACCTTATGTTTATTCAGATATTATTGGCTCAGAGCATAACAATGCCCAAAATTTCGAGTAAAGATAAACACGTCGGCTGCTATCTTTGCAGGCATGTGAAAGACTTTTTGATCTGTTTTTGAGAACGTGGAACAGCAATGCAAAAATGCAGTTCAGTATATTTTAGTCTAGAAAGCAGTTACAAGTGTGGCTTCCATGCATGTTATCTACTCATTTCTTATTGCAAGCACCATAGCTTCGCTTTGATGAAGTGAATTCCAATGTCTGCAATCGTTGAAATTACTTTAAAAGGCAGCTTCAGCAGCAGCTACTGTTGTTCGTGCTTTAGCCAATGCTAGATCTGATGTCGCTTCTGGAAGGTCGGAGCTCGATTTCAGGTCGAGGCAAATTAACCTCTATGGACATAAGATCTGCAACAGAACTTTCTTGTGGATGCAAAGCTGTGAAGATGAATTGAGGTAGCAATGAAAGTCCATTCTGATTCTGGCCACATCAAAAATACCAAAGTGAAAAGTGGTTCTTGTTAAAACATAAATTTTGCAAAAGAATTAAGCTAAAATCATACGTAATAAAACACACCTATTAATTCGTATTGATCTTTATTTAAACTTTAATTAACTTTTTGAACTTTACTCTACAGAACATAAAGTGGTATAACAATTAAATTAAAGATAATCTACATTCTTCAGCTTGTACGGGGCACGACCTGCTGCGCTTAAACGTAAACGATCATGCTAAATTAAAAATAGCAGACACATTCAATTAAGCAGTCAATTAATACCCGCAAGAATAACTACAGAAATGTAATAGCAACACAATTCTACATCAACATAACGCGACAAAAATTAAAAGTTTTGATTCACCAAAGAATTTTTGTTGTAGAAAACTTCACAAATGCAAATACAAACGACCTGTTTGTATTTGCCTTTGCGAAGTAAACCAGGGCTTCTCAAACTTTTTTGCTCTAGACCGGTAGACCCCTGTCAATATCCTAAAATTTTCCGCAACCCTTTGCCGTTGAAATGATAAACAGTGTGAAATTTGTGGTATTTAAAGACTTAATTCGAACAAAACTACAATAAAAACAAGCAACCGGCACTCGAAACTTGCTACTTTCTACGCAGCCTATTACAAAGCCGAAAACACATTTAGCCTATTCAGTGTAATGGGTACGACTGCTTTCTGCTACAAAGCAAGTCAAGCCGTTGCTACATGTTTTGTCACTGCTGGTTTCAAGGAGGTTTCAATGTTGCTGAGTCTGAAACGGTACTTTTCTGCGATTGCTGTCGATTTTGAAAACGTTAACTGGCACAGATACGTAGAGACAAACAGCAGGAGTGCGATGACTGCTGCTGAGTGAGATGGTTATTATAGATATTCCGCTTCAACGAGACAAAAAGTGTGAAGCTTTTTTCAGAAAATTCAAGCCTCAACTTAGAGTCAGAAATTAGATCAGCAAGTTATTCTTGAGATTTTACAAAGAGATGCTCTGTGCTTTGTTTTTGTATTGCAAATGGGTTTTGAATCTAATTTAATCTGGCATTGCCTAATTCTGGAAGAAAATACTTATAAAAATGTTTCAACAGATTTGAAAATTGGTCAACAATCAGTTAACCACAGGCTTAATATTTGGTTTCACATCATTGTTAGCTAAAAACTTTTTAATATGAGATGAGAATATTTGAAATGAATCATTTCCAACCTCTTCTTTTCAGATGTTTAATTTTTTGACGTAAGCTTCAATTTTTGATTTCAAGGCAAAAACAGCCCAAGGTTGCAGAAATGATTGACCGAGAAATGAACAGACCAAGTCTGGTTCTATTCTCTTGGAAAAACCATGACTTCATTTTTCAACAGTGATAGCCTTTTTAAAGCTTTGGTTTTTTGAGCCACCTTACTTCACAACGCAGTAAAGGGGGTTTAAGCTTTGAACTTTAACTACATTTCACCCAGGAATATCTAAAGAAGGGGATACGAAGGCTCGCAGCTATTCTCTTATTCTCACGACACTATCAGGGCGGTAGTTTGTAGCGTGCTAAACATGTGGTTCTTTTTAAAGTAGCAGATAGTTTTGTAGTGCAGCTCCAGCTATACAGAAGACAGATAGCAAATGTTACGTAGAGCATATCTAAAGAATACTTGTTTGGAAAGACAGTTGAAAAGTTACCGGTAAGCTGTTTTTCTTAACAAAGCCTTTGCAGTAGGCTAGATGTAAAGCAAGTATATGGGTAGTTGAATTAACAAGTGACCATGCGCAAGTGCGCATGCTGCAGTGAGTATTCAGGCCTGATGCTACTAGCGCAATGCAGGTTATCATAACAAGATTTATTAAATTACTATCAGTGCCAATTATCATTTTACGATAAACAGAGATTGTTTACGATAAACAAAAGCCCTTCTATTGTCAGACGTAATAAAAGCCTTCGTATGCCCTTCTTTAGACATCCCTGATTTCACCATACAAACTTGCAAAAATACGGGCATTGAATGCACGACTCTTAATGAAGTTAATTATTTCACAGCATCTTGCACAACAGCATCTCGATAAGGAAGTATTTTTGTAGGTAATAGGGTTTCACAATGAATCATAGCCTATTTCACGGAAAGACTGATGCAATATGTGTAGCCTACTACTTGCAAATCGCACTTTTGCATGAAACCCAGCTGTATGTCCTGCCAATGCCGCAGCTCCTCAATAGGTTACACATACCAACACAGTCCTTCCAAAATATCCCCACCCCCGAGAAAATTGTCGACATTACTGTTACAGTTTGATTATTTTAACCAGTTATCCATTGATACGATTAGTTTCACTTTTTCAATATTTATTTACTAACATGCGGTCCTCAAGCTAGCCCACTACGAGGGCGAGGCGTATTTATGCAGCATTTACAGCTCAGTTGGGAATAATGTTTTGAACAGTTGCATCAGTTTTAGTAACTACGTTTTAAAACATACGTTTGGAGAGTACCATAAGATAATATGCAGTACCTGCAGAGCCGGATTAAGGTTTTCATGGACCTGGGGCTATTGGTAATCTGAGGCCTATATTTCATTTCCCTCATTCTACCAATCCCAATTAAAATGAAATAACAAAAATTATAGCCTACCCGAAGTACAGTATTTACTTATTAAACTCATTCAAATGACATGTTTTCTGGACTTAGACAAAGCAAAGCTGTTAATAACATCATCGGTGTCTATTTTTTCCAAAATTTTGTTTTCAATGCAGAGTAGAGCCAAGGAATGCAATCTTTTCTGGTCCATGGATGAAGGCACTTGATTCTTTACTCTTTTAAGCACTGAAAATGAGCGCTCACCTGAACAATTAGAAATCATCAGACAAAGATACATTCTTAGTAGCCTACAACAAATACGTTAGGAAATGCATACATTAACTCATTTTCATTGATGAATCTAAACATTCGAGTTTCTTTGCTGCATTCGCTGTTAAAATAGTGTTGTTTAAGCAGTGCAGAAAAATGAATTATCTCTTCAGGCAGTGATTCTTTCAGAATCTTGATCATCTGGATGATAGTGAAGCAATGTTTTAGCACTCTCTTCAATTTTACAGTAAGACATGGTGTTTAATTCCGCCAGAAACGAAAATCTTATTTGAAGACGATCGTATGCTGCGATTCGGGATTTCATACACAAAATAATTTGGTCAATGATTGGCAAATATGAGTCTACTTTGAATCTGCACGATGGATCAAGTGATGTGTCTTCAGATCCACCTTCGCTATCCAAGCATACTTTTCTTCTCTTCCTTCTTGAAATTTCTTCATTCAATATAATGATGACAGCCACTTAAACCCCCCCCCCCCCCCCCCAGGGTTATTCAACTAATCTTAACAAAGGTCCAGTTTGACAAGTTGCATATTTTTAACGGTCCGGTGAACAAGTTATTTCACACGCAACCACGAAACCTAAACTATTTTATCAAACCACTTTCTTAGGTAAAATGTAACTCGAATTAGATTTCTGAGAAAGTATTGGAGAGTTTGGGAGTCGACTACCCCCAGCAACTAGATTAATCACAGTAGAAATTGCTTCCTTCCAGTAGAAATATGTTTAAAAAAGCTCTGAAACGTGGCAAAGAGGGTATTCTTCCAAAAGCTCAAGGTCCACCATCAACCCCCAGAAGGTCCGGATTCGGACCGCGGTCCGCCAGTTGAGTAGCCCTGCTGTACCCTTTTTTTTGAGTTTTTGAAATTGGGATCTAAATTTTTGAACAAAGTTATATAGACCCTGAAGCAGATTTGTTGCCTTATTCAAAGTAATTTTGCTATCCTGTAGCGCCCGACTAGTTTTATAAAACCGTTCCATTATGCAAGACCATAACTCAATTAAAATAACGGTTTCAAGCTTTTCCATTGACAAGATAGCCTAAACCCCTTGGCTGTTTCTTTAGTTTGTGATTGTTCGTCATTGTCATCAGACATTGCTTTCAAGACTTGAAGAACTGCTTGATAACTTTTTCTTAGCGCATGTATAACGTCATATCGTGTGCCTCCCAACGTGTATCAGACGAAGGCTTAATTGTTGGCAAATAAGTTAAGAACCACTGGTTTACACAGTTAGCGTTCGTTCTATGATATTCGTCCTTTATTTTTTCGATCGTGATAATAAGCATGTCAGTTGCTCTTAGTAAGTTGTTATCGGTGGGCCTATTTTTTGGTGGGCCTGGGGCTGCAGCCCCATCAGCCCCCGCCTTAATCCGGCCCTGAGTACCTGTATGAAAATTGGTATAGGCCTACTCTCTGCGACCCCTGAAGTTCGTTACACGACCCCTTGCGGGTCGCGACCCCCCAGTTTGGAAAGCCCTGAAGTATACAACGATCATGCTGCTAAAAAAGCAAAAGTCAATCTACAGTATTGCATAGAACGTTATGCTAGGATTTTATAGACAGAATTAGATGATGTGAGTTTATATTAGCTTGAGGTTAAACTTACAATTTGCAATTACATGAATACAACACGATAACCTGTGCCATAACATCCACAGTGAAAGGAAAAGTTGTCAGCATCTGGAGTCTAGGCCTACATTCAATTCAGAAAAAATTAAAATAAAAGTTAAAATGTATTAACTTTTACAAAAACTGAAAATAGAAAAACATTGAAACAGCGCAACTGTAGTGGGTTTCGTTCGTGAGTGGTAAAAGCGAAATTACACAGTTTGTAGCATTGAAAAACTATGACGTCACACATAGCGGATTGTGATGCGTATACTTTTGACAGGATACGTAGTTTGGCGTTGTCTTGCGAGTCGAAGTTTCCAAGTAAAAACCTCAAAAGTCGTGCAACAAAATAAAAACATGAAAATAAAACACAAAATTAAAAAAAATATTATTAAAAATAGAATTTTTATCTCTACATTAGTGGGGGGGTAATTTTGCATTAGTTACCCCCCCACTCCAATTGGTGAGGGGTAATCACCCCCGCGGCCCCCCTCTAACGGAGCCCATGCATGAATGCAATACATTGAGTTTCGCTTTTAGCAGCATGATCGTTGCTTACTTCACAATGTAGACGGCTTCGTCACTAGCACATGACTAGAGAACTGTGTTTCGAAAGCTAGTGCAAACCGCAATTACCACAACGAACCCGCAGCATCAGGCTAACTTCGTTAGTAGGCTATCTACATTGTGAAGTCACATGAATGCATTTAGAACGTGTCGACGGCATATTCCATGCCATAACTGCAGTGGTTATCATCTGTTAGAGCTCAATTTTAGCAACACTTAATAAAAGCTAAGGACTGCTTGGGACAAATTTTTTTCGTAACTTAGTTGAAACGAAAGTAAATTTGTTACTAAACAATTTAATTCGAAACAAAAGTTTAAAAAAATATTTTGCATCGAAACGAAATAATTTAAAAACGTTTCTATCTTTTTTCAAAGTGTTTTCCATTTACTATTTATTTATTTAACTCTACCAAATACCTTTCAATTAAACTTAGTTTCACCAGTTCGGTAAAACTATCAGGTTAAACTTTTCAGGCAAAAATAAATCAATTACCACAGATATCAAATCTTATGCAAGACAATACTAATGTAATGTTGCCTTTTAATCATTTCATTGATTATAATAATTGAGGGCAACCAGAAAAAAAACGTTTTAAATTAGCATTATAAAAAAGTTCAGCGAAAAAATTTTCAACGAAGAGTACATTTTCTTTCTGGGGATAAATACCTCGTCATTCATCAATCAAGAAATTAAAAATAAATCGAAAATCCCAAAACTTGACGGAAATAATTATGAGAAGTAAAGGTACCTTTGCACAGTCGTCAAGGGTTAAACTAAAGGAATAAGAGCGTGGACGTTGCTATAATAGCATCTGGACAGGAAGCCAAACGCGAGGCCTCATCTTGCACGGCAAACAGGATTGCCACATTGGCGGTCTTTACGCCAAATTTTAGAAATTTGAGCGTTTTTTAATGCGTTTGGCAGGCTACTTTGACTTTGGCATTTTGATATATTTTTGGCGTTTTTTAAATTTTTTTCAGCATTGTAAATAGCTTGAAAAACTCTGACTTATCAATGCGCAGTTGCCTATTTACAAAACATCAGGTTTGAAAAGACAACTTTTCCTGAATCTTGATGCTTTTCATAATATTGCATTTTGGGCTGATTTTGTCAACAATATGATTACTACCATAGCCTAAGTTGTTGTGACAGTGCCATATTTTAATCAGAAAATGTATTAAAAAACGTCAAGTTTCTAAAATCTGGCGTTATAACCGTCAATATGGCAACCTTGTTTGCCGTGCAAGATGAGGGCTAGTGTTTGGCTTCCAGTACAGATACTATTGTAGCAACGTCCATGATAAGAGCCGCTGGCTTTGAACATGCAAATGCAAACTAAGCATGTGGCAGAGAAAAATTCTTGCTGACAATGAGAAAACGTGAAGAATCACCGCAGGCTGCTTGAGACAGTCTCCAGTCATAAAAAGTTGCAAACTTGCAAGCCAGCAGTGGTCGAGTTTTGGCTCTGGTACTGGTAGATGTGGGTTCGATTCCAGGTCAGGTCATACCAAAACTTTAAAAACGATACCGATTGTAGCCTATTCTTTCTTGCACAACGCAGTGAGGATAAGTCGGGTAGCAATGTGACGACATTCTAAATCTGATACAAAATTAAGCAAGAGCCCTGTCGCTTAAAGTGCCTCTGACAGGTAAATAAATTCGCTAAATTTACCTAAGATACCAAAAAGATGACACTAACAAACTTCCCTGACCAGCAAATCATAAAAAATATCAACACGCTACTAAGTTACACGCTTGCAAACTTTCGTTGACATCGGCGAATCTGGCACTCATTTAATTGCGAAAATAAAAACGGCAACACTGCTGTGACGTCACAGTAAGCGGGAAGGATACATTCTTTCTCTGTGATGACTTGGTAAAGTATGGTACGGCTACTGCAAAACGTGAATGTGTGGGGCTCTGTTGGTCTAAAGCATATGCAAATTAAGAATTACCGAAATGAAAAAGTGAACTTATTATTACTATCAGGTTTCGATCAAATAGGTTGAGTTTACTTTTATCAAACAGCATCTCAATTCAATTGAAATTGCAGTTTCATAGGGCTATAATTTTCATACTTTTTTATTTGTCCTAATCTGGCTATAGCTATTTGCAGTGAAACAACAGTATCTCACAAACAGTACCTTTAATTTATGGTTGAGGCAATGCCTACAAATTGCTGTTTATGTGACATTGTCAGTGACAAAGACCGTGTGCTGTCTTTTCCCACTTTCCCACAAAACAAGGTACTGAGAAGAAAATGGTCAAAGTTTTCTTCAAGTGTTCGAAAATGGGATGGGCCATACAAAACTAGTCGTATATGTTCACTTCACTGAAGATGATTTTGTTAATACCAATCAAGTAAAAATGCCCACAGGCATGTGTTGGAGTGTATACTACAAGGTGATGCTCTCGGAAGCAACAATCGGATTGTGATGCCGTCATGCATTGTTTGGCGAATCCGAAACAATTTTCCAGATCCAGATGGCCGTTACACAGGATTTCAATGGCCAACTAAAGGCACATTATGAGAGAGAGAGAGAACTTTTATTTATTTTTGAATAGTGATGATGAATTAAATATGAATGATGATTCGTACGATTTCTTCATTTTTTACTTCAAGTATATTTTAGGTTTTGTAGGAACGTATCCAGTATAGTTTTATTAAACTGCAAAAAACAATAAATCTTCGAAAAAAGCAACCGCTTGTACCAACTCCGACCAAACTGTGATCCACCAATTACATCTAGGAAGTGTTTGTTTCATCCGTTGCTAACGACGTCCACTTAGGATGACGTAATACCACCAAAGTCGTCCCAGAGCAGTGAAATATGGAGTTTCGCCTGTGGTGGCGCTGCGGAGCAGTCGTTTGATTAAATTACGCCCTAACCAGTCGAGCTACGAGGTTAAGATTAAAAAGTTCGCTAAGTGTAATTCTGCGCTAGGAGATGCTTTAAAAAGTTACTATACTTGGATCCAACCTGTCAGGGGCACTTTAAAGATCTTAGCTGTTGTACACTGACAAATAAACCACATCATTATTGATATTATGGAAAATAGAGAGACAGTAGAAACCTCGAAGCAAATAAGTGCGAGCCATGATGAGGATGACTCATGATCACCGGCATGCTTTACTTGTGAAAGGTGCGGCCAAACAGGCCCGTTACACATTGGACTTTTTAGCCACCGGCAAGCCTTTATGTAACGTGTGCTGAGCTAAAGGTTCATAATCACGTATTGACACAAAATTGAGGCAATGCTTAGTGAACAGTGTGAGAAAGTGACATCCCTGTAGCCTATATAGTATATTGACAATGGTCCATTGATTTATAAAATTTCATTGTGTTTCGAAAAAGATATATATATAACCGTCACGGACAGACATGTTGGGCGAAAAAGACTTTGTAACCAATATTTTGTATTTCTGATCTACTGCATGCAAACAAACACTTTTTGTTTGTCTTCAAGCAGTGAAGAAAATTTACACCCAAAATCTTCCACGCTTGTCGCGTGATACGTAAATCGTATAATCAATATGCGTCGAAGAGCGATTCAGTTCATTATCCATTGAAAATCATAAGTGCGTTTTGGTCTTTGTTATTCGACGTTGAATCAAATGAAAATAAATAATAGAAAGCTGGTTTTGTTTAGATATGATCCTACTCATCTTTCGTAATCGCATTGAAGGCATTCTTTGTTGAGATTTAGCAATTTTGCGTTTTCTTCATGTCGTTTCACAGCAGAAGAGCCTATACCAGTAACACTGAAGCAGCTGCAGCAGTGCGTGGTCTGCTTCAAGCTCAGTTCATCTACTTTTGGTCTTTTGTAGAAACATGATTGTGACAGGTTAGGAAACAAGCAGAAAAAATTTTGATCATCAAATGCGTTCTTACACGAAAAACCCTATTTGCTATGTTGACGTGTATGGTTTTCGCTTGGTTGTCAGAAATAAAAACAATTGAACTGAACCAGGTTATTAAAAGATAGAGTGCAGAACTTTATGAGCCATCTAGGCATGAATTGCTATCGACAGGTATGTCAAAATGCAAGCAGGGGTAGCATTAACGTGTGAATGGAATGGGTAAATGATTAACAAAGACAGATTATAATTCATTGACAGCTTTGTTGGAGGCAGGGGCGGATCCAGGTATTAACGTTAGGGGGGGCGATGTCATGGACGTTCAGGCATGTGATCGGCGCGGCACAAACAAAGACGGGGGTCTCCCGTAAAAAAATTAGGTTGAGTTTGGTGCGTTCTGAGAGCATTTCGAACACAAATTATGAGAAATTCTATAACTTAAAAAACCCTCAACAATGCTGTTGTTTAACAAAGTGAGAGATGAAGAGCTGATGTGCCCTTGTCATATGTCAAGTTGAAGCCTGAACAACCTAAGTTTTACTCTTGATTGTTTCACAGCAGTTTAAAAATTGACCACGGCAAAATAATGGTTATAGGCAAATTGTTCGTAAGCAATTGTTCGTAAAGCAATTGTTCGTAAGCAATTGTTCGTAAAACAATTGTTCGTAAACTGTTTTTCGTAAAATGAAATCCGTAAAACAATTCTTCGTAAAGCATTTCTTCGTATACATCAAATTTTAACTGCATGCACGAAAAAATGCTTTAGGAAGAATTGTTTTACGAAGAATTAATTTTACGAACAATTGAGCTTTAACCACATTTAAAAGAACATGATTTCGCTTTACAGAAGCGTTAAAGAAGGACACGACTTCTTTAATTGTTCCAATTGTATTACGGACACTGGAAACTGATGACGTCTTGGACATAGACAAATTAAGCGCATGGTTGAAGCAGAGGTACCTGGATTAGGCTGGCGCAAAATCTCCAAAAAAAAATTTTTTTCTTTTAAATTTTTCGTCAGTTTGGAATATTGTTCCTTTTGGTAAATGTATCTCCTACACCAAATTTTACAAAAAAATATTAACGTTTGACCCTGGTTCACCTGGTTTGAATTTTTTCAAAATATCGAATTTTCGCTTATCCCTGAAACTGCTCACTCGCTATCTTCTAATGCACTCTAGCATCTTAATGGACACAATAAGAGGCAGTAACACAAACTTGTAGCAAGCAAAGTAGTTTAATTATCAATTCCATGAACACTGACACATGTATTACTCTCAAAATGTCGAATTCTACCACATTTCAGACATGATTTTCTTTGTGCACTCTTCACGTAGTAAATATCTACTGCTTTCAGTTTCTTGAATCATTTGACGATGTTTATCGATTTTCACAGGCCAACAAAACTTTTTTTTATATAAAGACATGTGAGAGTCATTTTAAGGTATTTCGAGGCCCCTAATTCTAAAAATGCACTAAGTTTTCTCGAATTGGCTTTAGTTTTTGAGTTACAGCAAAAACATTTTTTTCGCAATTTTGAGCCCTTATAGATTTAACGTCGTGTCGTTTACTACATAGACAAAACTGGAAGTAATCCCAGGCACATTTCTGAGTTGTATAAACGCTATTTGGAACCAATCACGTTGATTACAACCCAAACAAACAGCTATTTAACGTTTACTGGCCTAGTAACAATCAAAATATGATGCGAAGTAAGCCTGAGGATACAAGATGTAGAATATATAACTTGCGTTTTGCATTAATATATTTGCTCATTTCAACAGTCTCAGACTTACTAAGTAAGCTACTAAGTACAAACAAAATGCATACATTGTTTAATTGTTTTGCTTAACAAACTAGACAAATAAACAAAACAAAGCTATCGATGAACAAACGCAACTCTTTATTATGATTGGCCTACTGAGCAACACCCATCAAGGTACGAAGGCCATTTATATAATTACAGAATACAAAGTTATGTTCTTCAGTAAAGTAGCTGCATTTATCCTTGCTGCGGAAGAACGTAATCTTGGCCTTGGAGTCAAGAATGTCATGTTGATCGAGATGAGGAGCCAAGATTGCAGCTACCACTTTTGATAACTAAATCTTTAACTACCACAGTAGGTGGTAGAAATGGTTTTGAGAAAAAAACTTGACCTTGCTACAAAACATTACTGAAGGTATTGAGGTTACTCTCAGTCATGCCCGTTTTCCTATTGTTTCAAGCAAATCACCACTTGAAACTATAGAGAGGGCAAACAAAAAACAGAAATAGCAACGTCCATGCAATGACTGCCTTGCACACTCCATGTAAACATGATGTTCCAACTTCCTTCGAACATCCTCACCGTGCAGAAGTATCAATTTTCATGGTGATTCCACGGCTCTCTTCATGTCATGGCACTCTGAACTTCTTAGCCTTGAGCCCAGAAACGGGTTTGAGTGCAATGTTTGCATACTTTAGGAGGAACCCAGGACTTATCTTGATCACCCAGCTTCCTGTCAAAGTAATAATAATAATGCTTGTTTTTATATAGCGCTGTATCTATCGCAAAATGTGTTGGTCCTCTGCGTTGCTTCATGCAGCAAAATATATCTGGGTTGTTTGTACAGCATCCTACTTGTCAATGGCATATTTTATTAGCCTATATGCCATTTATTTAGCCTATAGACCAGAAAAAAACTTCTTGCAGCAAAGACTTGGCCTTAGCAAAGGCTTGGAATAAAACTTCATTTGTAGCCTACAAGTATCCATTTCAGTAGGCCTACCTTTTCAATATAAAGCTGCATTCATACACATGACTTTCGGAATATTTTTCTTGTGATGTAGGCCTACTGATTCACAACTGTTTTCATTGAGTATTATGTCTCCTTTACGTTAAACACAGTTCATTTCAACCTTTGCTTGCGTTTTGAACTTTCGTGCAATATGAACCGATTGAACTAGACAAGTGCAATTATGACATCATAATGGTAAACAGGGCTGAAAATAAGTAATTTGCTAACTGAATGATTTTGAGAAACGATTTCAAAAATATTTTCATTGTCGAATATCTCGAAAACTAGAGGCAATTCGAAAAAACTAAGTGCATTTTCGGAATCAGGGGCCCTGAAATACTCTAAAATGACTCTCATCTTTTATGCCAAATTTTTTTGTTGGTCTACGACGTTATAGATTCACTGACTGCGAAAAGGCTGTAAAATCAACTAAAATGACACTAAAAGCATGCACTATTAGTGACTCTCAGACTTGGAGTAGGGTGAAAATGTTCCACGTGGAAGTTAACAGAGGAAGTGACGTCAAAATCACGTGGTCAAATTTTGAGAAATCCTCTCTTGAGATACTTCTAAACCACTTCGAAATTTACTAATTTTTCAGAAAAATTCAGAATTTCTCCTTGGGTGAACCAGGGTCAAAGGTCAAAACCCAACAAAAGTTTTTGGTTTACAAATATCAGTGAGCAAAATGGAACATTATTCCAAACTGACAAAAATTTTAAAGAACATCAACGAAAATGAGCCACCCTAACCTGGATGCATGGATTATTATAGCCTAATTTAGCCTAACCTAATCTTTGAACATGGCAAAAGACTTATTCAGCATTGCTTGCTTTCGATATGTTGTTTTTCAAATCGTATAGGCTACGGTACATATAAATGAAGAATAAAGTTACTTTTTTAGGTTTTAGAGGGGGGCGATCGCCCCAATCGCCCTTCTCTGGATCCGCCCCTGGTTGGAGGTTGAAGAATTTGTCAAAACCAAACAAGTGAAATTTACTCACCAAAGGAGCGAGGCTTGTCAATATTGAAGTGACATCAGTTGAAAGAGTCGAATGCAGTCAACACACACTGCTTTATAGATGATAGCATGTGTTTAATGTATCTTTTTCAGTCGTTTTTATTTTTGTTGTCCTACAGTTAGAAAGTCTAGCAGGCATTTTTAATTTATTTTATTTTTATCATTTACATGACCTGAACGAAAGCAGTAGTACCAGATTACCAACTGCAGTATATTCAATCCAATTCAATTTATTTTTCTTTGTAGGAAAACAACAGCAATGGTAAAATTACCAATAGTTTACACTACAGGAACAAAACCAACAAAAGGAAACGGCATCTGACGTAGCATCATGCCAAAAATGCCGACTGTGGTGTTTACGACAGGATTTATAAAGTATCAATGTAGGGTAGATTTACCATAAACAAAGGCAATTTTTTATGGAGAAACGCAAAACGTTTTTTTTTTCAGCATGGTGTGTGGCCTTGTGCAAACGTGCAATATGTGCATTGTACACCCCTGCAGCCCATGCACCTGTGGTCTAGCTACTAGCCCTGGTACCAAAAAGTTGTAAATTTTACATGGATGCTAAATAGCAGCTTTTGATTGGAAAGTGACTTTGGTAAGCAGACAAAATGGAAAATGAAATTTGCACAAATCTTCTATGAACAGAGAAGTCTGCTCCTCAAGCCAGAAAATAAACTATGAAAATACAAATTGTGCGTTTGCATGAAAATTTAATGGACTAAGTGCATTAAAACTTGGGTTAGCTGAAAATTACAACTTTGCAAGCGATTAGCTCTTGCATTCTAAATTAAATCAATCCCACTCAGGCGCTAGCAAAAGCATTTATTTATTGATTTAGCATTTCTTGACGTTGCATCAATTAGTTGTCATGTCAAGACAACCAACTGCCTCGTAAACTACAAGGCTGATAAGACCTGTCAAAGCCGAGAGAAAGCAAGCTCTGAGGTAGTGCATACTTTCCATGTCGAAGTGATAACACTCCACCACTTTGCAGTGTGTTAGAGGTGTAGAACTTTTCCAGCTCAGTCAGTGGCATGATGGTTTGTGCCTTGGCATCTAGAGCAGGTAGGTCTTGGTTTAATTTTTCGTCAGGTCATACCAGGGACTCTCAAACGCTCCCGATGTTTGTTACTGCTTAGAACAGTAAAATTAAGTCAGGCTTGTACTGTACTGTAATAACGTACAGCATCGTAAATATAATACAAATTGAAAAACGTACAGTTGCTGTAAGAGCTTGGCAGTTTTTGTCTTTATAGCAATTTTTCGAATCATGTGAACAAAATATTTAATAATTTTTATTTAATATTTCAATGTCAGTGTGCATTCTAAATAGAACATTTTCAGTGATGGAGAGTGTAGCGCCAGAAAGCTCTGTCTCTGGCGCTACACAGAGCAATCCAGAGATACCAAATTATTAATTATTGTTCATTTCAAACAGACAACATATGCCGATTTATTTTACGTGTCACTTCATAGAGCTTTTGCGTTCTCGTTTGAGCTTCAGCTTCATATGCTACTGCGCGAGTGTTAGCCTATGTTGGGTAGGATATTTCAGCTCAACTCTGATATGCAAAGTAAACTATTACAAAATTGAAACTCATTCTTTAAAAAAAATTCGTTTGTTTAGATCAGGGGTGTCCAACCTTTTTGACCGAAGGGCCACTTGCGTTTTACGAACGATTGCGCGGGCCACTCCAGTGTTTACTGCTAACTAGTAATCTTAGAAATGACTGTCTTATAATTTCTAATCAAAACCCTCACACCAAAATTCTAATCTTAGAAATGCGTATGATCCTCTTTCACAATTATAAGAACAATAAATTTATCAAGATATGGTAAAGTCCACGAAGTTTTTACTACACGTCGACATATCAATGAGAAGTTTGGCACTGTTTTTCTCGAACAAATTTGGCAATATTCGGTGAGATGGACCGTGTAGCAATGCGAAGTGAGTTTTCCATAAGGCTGTCAAAAATTAGTGAGCTCACAAGGGATTTGACATGGTTCATCCGCGAAAAAACTTACTCGCCTAAGTAAGTGCTGTCAAATAATGATGTCACGAAAACTGTCAATCTGTGAATTCTCTGATAATTTTCTTTAGAGACGTATTTTTTGTAAAATTCTTGCAATGGAAAGTCTTTAAACTTCTCTCTTTAATCAGATAAGCACTGAAGCTGAAGATCAATGCACTCCATCTGTAGGTTTTCAGGTAGCCTACCTCTTCTATCTTTACGGAAAAAGGGGCAGAAAAACACATTGAAATGCATAGTAGACTTTTTAAAGTCAACGAATCTGTGGTCGAAGTCTTTTCTTAGTTCTGTTATTAAGTTTTTGCGTATTTCTGGGAGTCTTAAACTCGAAGACTCTGAAGAGTAGGAAAAATAACGAAGTTTTCGTTGTTTATCTGCGTTAACTGCTAAATAATGATATCAGATGTAGGTTAATGAAGCAAGAAATATTACTGATTGACTGACTCTCGAAGCAGGAATACGATTGTGTGGAAAGGATGTAGACATGACAATTTGGAAATCTTATGCGTAACAATGTGCATTGTGATGCAATAAAATTAAGTTGAACAGTTGTGTACCCCTGCACTAGAGACTATAGCAGTGGTGGTTGGATACCCCTGGTTTAGATCAAGCGTCCATTACAGAGGTTAGACTTTCGATATTTCGGTATCTGTTCGATGTTTCCAGTAAGGACATTTATGTTATTATTCTACATATCCTTCAGCAAACACGCACACCACAATATAAAACGAGACAAAAGTGACAGCTTACGAGAATAGATTTCGTAAAGATGGGAAGTTGCAGTTTGATAGTTTAGGTCTAGTTGTAGAAAGTGAAAGATTGGCAGGCTTTAATTTTTATTCAAAGTTTTTACGTAATTCAACGTTTATTGTCGATAAATCACTTTTCGAAGAAAAAAAGTTCGGAAACAAGTTGAGTTATTTATGGTAAGCCTTAGCCGCGTAGTCTTTGAAGGCAACCAGCGTCTCGTTGTTGAAGTTTAAAAACACTTTTCTTTTAGCGTTTACGTGAGCTCGATGGAGTGACAGATCTGCCTCTGTCAGTGACTTTTCAGTCTGCAAAGCTTGTATTTTGTTGAATCAAGCGCTGAAGACGTTAACTTCGTGTGAAAAGGAAGGATTTTGCCAGCTGGTGCCAGTTTGTGTAAATAATGAAATCCATTAGATGTTCATACAAAGTCGATTGTGACGTTGTCTGTGCTTTCAGAGAGAACCACTTTGGAAGTTACATGGCAGGCTTTTGTATCCAGTACAATAAGAGTAAGTAACAAACTTACAATGGTCGACATTTGAACAGAATAAGAATTCCAATAGAATCTAAGTGTTGCAGGCTTTAAAGTTTTTGAGAGCTCATAGTAAAACGACGTTAGAACAGGCATAAATTGTGATAACATTGGCTTTGTCATAGACATCGGAAATAGCCGTCTTTACATCACTTCAACTTTGCTAGGTATTAAAACGCTGTAAAAAAGCTTTTTTGCAGTCTAAGATGATGGTGAACGTTTCCGTGAACAACCGAGACATAACAGTTTCTAGCATTAGCTGCAACGTTCATCTGATGAAAGTGAAAGTAAATGCAAAGACAAACAATTTGTTTCATTGCTTCACTGACCATGGCGATACCATGGTCAGCGAAGCAATGAACCCACCATGGCGATACGCATCCTCAGAGCGAATAGCATACAAAACAAAATATACAAAATTATATACTGCAGTGCAGTTGAAAGCAAGAAAAAAAAGTGAAACACACATTATTTCAAAGGTTGACCAAAGGCTGTGTGAGCAATTACTTTCTTCGTGAAGTAACAATTTTGTCTTTGCTTTTACTTTCGCTTTCATCTGATTAAGCGTTGCAAATAGTGCCAGAAACGATAATTATCCTGATGAACACCTAAACTTTTCAGTATGCAGAGCATAACCGACAGGGAACGGAGATGCAAACTACTTCTCTGCTGGCGAGCAAAACGGTGAAACTAAGCCGCACTAACGTTTCTACTTCCCTTCATAATTATCGCATGTGCATTGTGAACAGGCGACTATTTCTGAGCAAAAGTAGTTTAAAGTTAAGCTATTACCAAAAAGGAGAAATAGTTAAGCCATAATGCCTTTTTTGAACTTTTCGTTAACTTTCTATCAGAGGTGTAGGCCTACTACGTGATGTTTTGTGCAGGTGGCAGAGGATTGTGTTGATTTGATACAACACACGTACAACCTCTCGAACAGCAGAAGGATATGACACAGTAACTTGAAAACTTTTAGTGACTGATAGCAACAGCAGACCCATCGTAAACAAAGAAGGAGCGTTTTAGATTACAGCACTTTTACGAGCTTGTGTTACACTGGTGTGGTGGATACTGGATACTATACTAAGCAAACAGCGAGCAAACGATTGAGTTCATTGGAACCTGGCCGGTAGCTGAAATCAGAGCAGAGCCTACGATTACGTTTCTCTTCAAAAAATGATAAACAAGCGACACTTCGCGATATAACACAGCAAATTTGTGTAAAGCTTTCTGGACAATCACAATTTGTTTTTTTGCCGACTTCCAAATCACAGCTTAGCTAACATCGGGCTCCTTCTTGAACGATTTTTAAAACAAATTGGTGTCCCCTTTTTTATTTTTTTTTTAAGATTTCATCCTAGACAGGGCTAACATTTATAGATATAGGCTTTTTGCAGATCTTTCGAGTGTTGTGTTTGTTGAAAACCATTAAACTTACATACAACGTATATTTACATTATTTAAGTGATCACAGGATTGTACTGCGGTACAACCTTGATTAGCGAAATTCCGCTTTGTCACATTTCACAAACTTCAATTGGAGAAAACTGAGCTTTTCATTTTTATGTAAGAATTTGCTCAGTGCTTAGTGCTTGTGTTCAAAGCAAGCGTTTATTTTAAAAACAGGAGTGAAGTCGTACAACTAAACAAACATACATCTGAGCTTTTTGCCCAATGAAAAACGTCGCTTTCAAACTTCTACGAAATAATTTTTGAATTGAAGATTTAATTAAAAACAAAAATGAGATGCAATATGCTCGTAGTGCCTTTCTCAAACGTTTTACAACGTCAAATTACAAATCTTTTAGAATTAACGGTTTAAAATTAGTTGAGAGATTTTTTCCCTTTCTGCGACTTGCCGCAGCTAAGCGTTAAATGAAAAGCTACTAAAATTGCCAAAACTTTTCCCTTGACATAGTTGGCTTCTGTGTGAGCTGTTAGGAAATCCCTTGGATTGCGTGATGCCTGAATAAAAAAAAAAATAGGGTTTTGCCTGTAAATGACGTGAAATTAGGGCATTGTGCTTCTTCTTTCGAGTGATACAGAATTTTTCAGATTTCAAGGCAGGTAATGGAAAGCCAGGTGAGTGTAGGTTCATACAGTTCTCCTATGCCATGCATTTCATTTGGCATTTGTAAATGGGGCATTCAAGAAAGACACGGTCAGCCGTTGGTTCCTCCGCGCCCCACTGGCTGGTCGATGAGGGAACCAGACCCAACTTGTGCATATTGTTTTGCATTAACTTCAAAGGTCACTTTTGTCTCTTTTGCTTTTACAAACCCAAGGCTTGAAAGTAAAATCGTGTGGTTTCAGCCAATCTGCAAGCCTCAAAATCAATTCTTACCATGTTCTCTGCGATGGTATCCAACTAACACTGTGGAGGCAGAAATAGATATAAAGTATTAGTATTTATTGAGTTCCATTAAGGATAGAGGATCGCCTGACTAAGAAGCAGCTGGCCAGCGATTCTCCATCAAGTATCAATTCAGTATTTTATTATTAAAAATGCATGAAGAATCAGCAGAGCTCTATTTATGGCATATGCATTTCGCTCTGCAACTGTAGAGCATCATTAGTGCCTTATTCAAATGAAACCAATATAAAGTACGTTCGATGCTGGTTTAAGGCCAAAGCAACAAAATGAAAATAAAGTATCAGGGAGATTTTTTGAATTAAATTAGTTGTTGGATTTAAAACAGTCAACAGTTCAGATTTACAAAACGTTAAACTTCTCTTTTTCAGTGCACAATCAGATCATTAGCAACATTTTCTAGTGTACGCTTTTCAGACGAAAAAACATATTTTTTAGTACAATTTGTTGATACAAAACAAAGCAAACCTGTAAGCTACACATACATATAGCTTCACTTGACAGCAGAGCTTGAATGGAAATCCGTAATTATAAACAGTAACTCGCCGAGACTTTGACGTCATTCAAATCACGTCAAGTGGATCCTTTTTGCCAAAGGCTTGGTCCAACAAGAAATCCGTGATTATGAAACACTGCGGTTTTGTTCAAGTTAATTTCAGTTGACTTGCTGAGATTTTAATTTTGAGTAAAAGGTTACCAACAGTTCAAGAAGCTCAGGCCTTTCAAGTTGTTTGATTGCCTATTTAGTGAAATTGATGCTTCTCAACTTAAGAGCCAATATGAAATTTGTTTGTTAAATTAACGAAAAAAACAACAAAATACAAAAACACAACAAACTCAAATAATTCGCACAACAAGGATGGCAGCGAAAGACCGAAAGGTCACCAAAGGATATGTTAGGACTAGAACAGAAAAACCCTCAGAGAAAGTTGTTGCCATCGCAGTCCAGCAAGAGCATATCAGTTTTAAGAATTGATTTGGCTGGTTGGAAATTTTGTAATACAAAGATCAAATAAAGCTCAGTTTTTTCAGAACGAAGCATTTTTATAAAGCTCGATGCCTCTGTTGATGCACTACAGTTAAGCAGTTTTTAATTTTGTTTTTCGTGGTACCGTACCGAAAGTGTAAGTTGATTTAGTTGCGGCAAAGGAAAAAGTCTATTTCGACGTGTTAGTCATACGATCACTAAATGAATATACAGCATTTGTAGAGCCCGATAAAAGATTTGTCTTCATCAGAAATTCACTGGTAAAAAATAAAACGAGTATTTAGGCTTCGCTGTTTGGTCTACTACCGCATTATGTTGATAGCAAATGTATGTTTAAGAAAATAAATGAATTTCTGAACGAGTTAACTCGTAGCGATAGTGCATAACACCTTCGCTGCATTAAAATTTGTAACTCTTCAAATGACTAATACAGTATTTTGTGATAGTGGCACGGAACAGTGATAATTAATTGGTAGGCCTAAGCTACTAGTTACAAGAGAACGGATTTGTAAGTTATCACAAACTCATCGCTCTTGGGCGGGTGTTACGGAGAAAACCGATTGAAGTTCTGCATGGCATAAAATGCAGAAGTGGCATTCGCGTCGGGCATATCGAAAAACCACCTTTTTGTTCCAGCTAACTGTTCTTAATTAAGTTTGACGGAGCTGAAATTTTGTAAAGGTAACGTATTACAAATTTAAACATATTTTTCTTTTGCAAAGGAACTAAAGATTTGGCAACACTGATCAAGAATAACTTTTGAAATGCTTTCAACTTAAAAAAATTATACAAGTTAAAAAAAACCATGTTGTCTAAACGATGTCTAAAAAAAAGTATTTTATATTTGATGGTTGGATTTGGAATATATGCCATGCACCTCCATGTCTTAGCAGGCAGACAAGAAAACAATGTGATCAGGGAAAAGTTCAGAGTGAAAGTGGACAAGCACAGTAAGCTGCCTGAAGCTCCTAAAGATTATCATGAAAGTAAAAAGGAATTCAATAGAGATTATTACGAGGTGCAAAAAAAGCACGAGAATGGTCGTCCTCCTTTAAATGATATGATATTTGATAAAGAGGATATGGTAGATGAACACGGAGATCCTTATTCCATTGATATATGGGTGGCGACAAAAGGGAAGCCAGGGTATCTTGCAAACCCTCAGGAGTGCCTCGGTAACATTAGTTGTGATATTTCATATTCCATGGATGAATCCAGAAAACCTCATGCGATTGTTTTTAAGTCCGACTATTTACGCAGTGCTCTTCCCAACAAAAGGTAAGGCATCAAAAATATAAAGAGCCCAAAATGTGGATACTAAACTCATGTTTAGAAAGCCTTTCGAAAACTATACTGTCTTCATCTTCAGGGATACAAATGCGAAGACCGTATAGTTTTCAAAATGTTTGCTGAACATGGGTTTAGTATCTACATTTTAGGCTCTTTATTTTTTGATTAGATTAACCAGGCATTACAACCATTTTGCTTCTAGTTAAGGCATCTTTAACGGTTTTTGCATTTGATGTGTTTTGTTTTAAACTTAGTTCCCGACAAAAATCGCCAAAAAGTGTAGCCAGTACTGTGAGACAAAAAGTATCTGAAATCGTTATCCTCAATATTATCTACACGTTTGTCTTATCTAAACTACTACACGTTGGGTAAGAATTTTTATGAAGTGGCAAGGAAGGCAAAAAGCCAATTTTTATTATCCCCTTTAAATGTGTCGATAAGTGTTTGGTTAAAAGTATCTTTTCGCTGGGTGTCGAACATGGGTCTTTTTGAGCATCTTTTAAACGCGTTTCCCTCTCAGGGAGACAGGCATCAAAATCATGACATCATATATGGATATTATGATGTCCAAGGGACTATTTTGGATTCTATAAAAAAAAGTAAAACCTTACATCAAGAACGCGTCTCTAATTTTAGATTGAAAGATTTTTTCCGTTGCAGCAAGAACCTGGAAGTTTTAAAGTAAATTCCTATTTGAACTTTAGTGATTGAGGACTCTGTTGTCTCACAAACATAGGCCTACGTTACAAAGGAAGCTGTTGAAGCTTTTTTTGTACAACGGAAACTAAATCTGCATAGAGTATAGCTCGTCCTTGTTATTGTATAATATTTTCTACATTGGTTGTTTGTGGTACATCTTTCATTATTTTCTAATGCAAACGATTTTAGTTAGTTTGGTTTGACGTAAAACTGTCGGTCCTTGTCGTAATTTTGATGTTGCGAGTCTTCCCTGTTGGGTAACAGTAAAGTCTTTCGAAATGACACCCTTTGTATTCTTTACGTGGTAAAATAAGTGTTTATCCTGTATACGGCCATTGCAATAATACTGAACTGAAAATGGAGATTCAAAAACTAAATTATTAGAGCAAAAACAAGTAAAAAATTACACAACTAAACAAAATCCTAGCTAACTAAAGCATGCTTGAATAAGCACCGTTGGCATGCTAATAGGCAAATTGCATAACAAATTTAAACGTGTAAGAAGTGAAGACTTGCATTGATTGTTGGAACACAGTTGCACACAACATGCAAAGTGCTCCATTTATGCTTTGCTGTATGTATTGCACAGATTTCCTAACCAGCTGTACGCTTGGTGGACCGGTGAAAGCCCGCTGCACACATCACTACCAAACGGGAATTTAGACCAAATGTTTAACTTGACTTTCCACTACCGAACTGATGCAGATATTTATGCTCCTTATGGAAGCATCAACCTTATTTTACGAGAATTGCAGAATGCAGGAGACACAGATTTAGACAAACTTCTTTTAAAGAAACGGATGAGTCACAAAATGGCTGCTTGGGCAGTGAGCAATTGCTACTCAAAACGCATGAACTTTGCCAACTCTCTAATTGCAGCAGGATTACAAGTTGATACTTACGGTGCTTGCTTTGGCAGTCGTCAGCTTGGATCCGGCAGATACAGTGATTCCATGTATGAAGCAATCAGCGAATACAAGTTTTATTTATCTTTTGAAAACTCAATTACATGTAAAGATTACTTCACAGAAAAGTTTTGGTTCAATGGATTACGATCAGGGGCTGTACCGATTGTTTGGGGCCCAGATAAAAATGATTTACTTAAAGTGGCTCCAACAAAATCATTTATCCACGCAAATGACTTTTCAAATCCACAAGAACTGGTAACTTACCTCAAGTACTTGGCAAACAATGAAACAGCTTATGCAGAATATCTTCATTGGAGAACTTGGATAAAACATCCTGAGAGGATTGAAACGAGACTTAAAATGGAAAACCGTGATAATGACATGAGAAGCTATTGCAAACTTTGTAGCATCCTCCAAGCTGATGGGAGGAGGAGAAAACTGGGAATTCCCAACCCCCCACGAATAGTCCCCTCCATCAGAGCAGCATGGAAGGATGCAGACGCAAATTGCTACAGCTGAGAGAAAGTTGAATGATAGTCAGCTTGTGATGCTGTTCTATAAAAATGTTCTTGAAGTTAAACAAATTATTTTGTTGTGAAAACGTGTATTGCGGTACGATAACCCTTTTCTTCATATAAGACTATTGCTTGTATCACATTACTTTTGACACAGATCTGTTTTTCTTAATGACGTTTTTTCTGTTTATACTTTTATCATATCTATGCATTTTTTCAATTAACAAACTTTCTTCAGTCACATTATTCAAGACATTTTTGTATCGTGGTGATTTACACTTTGGAGTTAGTGTAAGAACAACTTGTCATTTGAATTGACAGCAAATAGCCGAGTTACAAACGTAAGCATGGCTAATGAGAGTAAAACTTAAGTTAAGTGCTTGCAAGAGGAGCGCCCCAAGAATAAGACTGTTTTAAAGAAAACAATACAGCTCCATAAATACGCTGTGTTTTTTCGTACCAAGCTCTTCTGGAAAGGTTTTGCGTCTCTAAAATAATCCCGGGCTTGGCCTGATTCCAAAATTACTTCCATATGAACGCCATTGGCCATGGGACCAATATGTTAATTCTATTCTTCATGCTTTTGTTCTCTTAGAATTGGTAAAATCAAAGCCAAAACTTATTATAATCGTTTATTATATTATTTTCATTATAATATTCATTTTTATATGTTATTACAAGAGTTGAGAAAGGATTGTGAGACCTTGGGAGTTGAAAGAGACTAAACCACATGCATGCAGTTTTTTGCTGATGCTTTAATGTAACCTACACTGCATTTACTGTAGGACGTTACTAAATACAAATTCCCTTTGACTTTCCCTGCTGCAATGATTAATCCACTGTTTGCATCAACGCAAGTACAAAGTCATAAGGTAGCCTATTAACCCACACGCAATGTAACTAGTTAATTTAAAAGGCTGCCTGCGATTTTTCACAGTTTGTAATTAAAATAGCAGAAAATGAAAAATTGCTTGAGCCACATCACCACAGACGTTTGTTTATTTTTCTTGAAATCGAGCGTGTGAAAACTTATTTTGCTTGTTTTGCCAACCAGTGACAAGTCTAAATAACAAAGCATTGTTTGTGGAGCATAGGAAAATAACCTCTTGGCACTAAAAGCGCAGAAATTACTATCATGGTCTGAAATTATTATTCAATTGCTTAACAGAGCTAAAGAATAGTCTGCCATGCACATCATAACTGTTTTCCTTAAAGTAAGGCGCATGTTTGAGCGGTTAAACCACTAACAATGCGCATTCGAGCATAAATAGTCTTTGCTGGCAGTTGCACGTTGTTATTAACATTGAACATGAAATCAATACAATCATCAACACGTTTGCTGAAATAAGCATTTTGACTGGGCCTTTTTATTTCCATTTACATTCATCATACGTCCCTACTATTTTACTCCAAAAACAGTTTCGATTTAAATCTATTGAATCATTTTCTACACAACTGACAGGCTACCAGGCAAATTTTAGCCTGTTTTTATGCTACTCACAACTACGTTGAATTTACATAAAATTTCCAATTTTCTACCGAAACTTGCTTGTTTGCACATTGGATCCAGGTTGCATGATATTGTGCTGATGTGCATATGGTAATGTGAGTTGGCAGGGTTGAATTTTAATCAAGGGGTTGTATAACTTCCTTATTGAAGATTGTTATCAAATTATAGTCCATACTTCCAAACTCCACTTTTTAGCTAACCTAGCAAAGCAAGATTCCTCATTCGCGTCAATGCATCTATGATAGTTATAACCATCGTCACACAATGAGCTTTTTATGCATTTGCTCGCAGTATTGAGGTGTTAACACCGATCATTTCCGTATCAACTCCTTGCAATGACACTCTAATTTTTATAACAACACATAACATAAAGAATAACAACTAGCGATTTGTACCATCAAATGTAATAAACTTGACGTTTTATTTTTGTTATTTGTAACCATTCAATTGTTTTGCATGTTGTTTAACTTGCAATTATTTTATTTTAACGTTTTGCATTTAACCATAGAGACTACTGTAGAGAGTTTTCATTTCAACCGATTGCCTTTTTGTTTTGTTTGATATTTTCGAAGCAGAAGCTTGGGCCTGATAACAATAGCCTTAAAATAATCTGATCCTGCATAAGTCAAAACCGGAAGCTCATGTAAAAAAGATGAGCTATGTCATCAACATCAACGTTAGAGCTGTAAATTCGTAAAACGTTGTTTGGAGTTTGTTGAACGTGTTTTGTGGAGGACTTGACAAAATAATGCAAAATATTTCACAAGTGCTTTTGTTTCCTTCACTGCATTTTGAATATAGGTTACAGTAAACTATGTTGCTCATTGAGAATTCTGAAAAACTTTTTGAGATTAGCAAAGGTAACCTATTTGGTCTAATTATTATTTATCTGAGACCTTCGATGCCTGGTTCAGGCAAGGCACTTGAAGGAGAATGAAAATCAGTATTTTGAAAGAGGTCAGTTATTCACTAGGCTAACACTGGAACTGAAGTGATAAAATGTTTTCTGTCTCTGAGGTTCCACTCCCAGAGAACTGTTTAAAAGCTATAGCTCTAGTTCCCCAGCTTTGCGAGTACTTCTCAGCAGTTAGTTGCGTCTACCCATTGGAAGGGATTTCGAAACATTGCGTCGAACCTAATCACCGCTTCGTCGAGTGGTGATGAATACAGCGGACACTCGAAAGGGTCGCTGGTTCGATGACTATAGAGGACACTCGACCTGTCTGGGCAAGACACTAGCTAGCATATTTCGATGTTGGCGCAAAAAGCGACAACTTTTGAGTCTGCTACATCTGAATCTCTTAACGACCCAGCATATGGCTAAAAGCATACAAATGAACCACAAAAATCCACTTAAATCTTAGACGAATACATCACAGCAATCGATAACTTTTGAGAAAAATTAAGATGCTACGTCTATTATTTCAGGTAGGCACTTTAACGTATTCCGCTTTCCCAAAGCAGTAACGCAATCATGCGTGACATATGACATCACTGATGTTTGAAACCACCTGATTGCAGCCAAAATTCTGGTAGGCAGTTTAACATGAAGATATCCAAATCAACCACGAGCCAATCAGATATTATGTGATGTGTAAATCAGAACATGTTTTAGGTGGCTTACCGTCCATTTGTGACCATTCCAGCATTCAGCCAGAGAGTTGATTTACTTTGAACTTTGTTTGGTAATTAGCCTACAGAAGAAAAAGAGCAGTAGCAGTGGTGGGAATCAAACCCACGGAAATGACATGACTAGCATCGTCCTAACCCTTTGCGCCGACTCAGCCGATGGCAAACCGATGACTTAATTTAGCTTTAATGGGCGTTTTTTTGTTCTTCCTAGAAATGCAACCTTGATGACGTCATGAATAGCGTAGCTTCGTGGTTGAATTGGATATCTTCATGTTAAAGTGCCCACAAAAGATTCTTTTTGCACTCAGTTCAGTTACAGAAGAAAAAATAGTATAGACAGGAGGTGGAAATCGAATCCAAGCAATAAAAATGACTATATCTCTTGCCCAAACTCTAATTCACAATGCTACGCTGGTGACGGCGATTCGTTCACTTAGCTTAGTTTGTACCAAAAAACTTTCGAGAAGAGCGCTTACAATATCACGTGCTGAGTCCCATGACCGCAATCAGCTGATTTTTGAGGAATCGTAGACTATGTCACGCATGATTGCGTTATTGTTTTAGGAAAGTGGAATACGTTAAATGCCTACCAGGCTACCATTATTTCAAGGCAAAAGGAATAAAATAAAATCAAATTTGTTGAAAAATATTTTAGTATAGTAATGTGTTCTGCTACGCTATCATAGGCCTACCGCTGCTCTGACATTGCCTTTTTTGTAAAATGCTGAGAGCAACGCATAACTGCGATTATTATAATTAACACAAAGTATTATAATTCTCGTTTTTGATATCGTTCAATACCAAATTTTAAAGTAATTTGGTATTGAACGATGTCGCATCTAGTCTCGTGTCTTGTGAATCAAATTAGATTAAGCAGCCTAGATTGGGAGTAAGGAACCCAGTCTTTGCGTCCGTTTCCAAACACACTGTTACCGGTCCCACCAAAATAAGCTTCGCGTTCACATTGGATTTAAACCGGCGTTCGTTGGATGGTGTGGCGGACGATTGTACGCTCGACCACGTTGCTGGCAGTAGCAACACGTAATTTAATTCAATATTTTTATTGAATTGTTTGCCACGTGCGGCGATGAAGAGCAGTCCCTGTCACATGGGACAAAGTATTACAAACCAGCCGCCATTACTTTGTTTTTGATTGTAAACACTGAAGTTCATTTTTAGATGAGGGTAAAAACAATTAAATAAATGTTGATGCTTCTATTCGTAGGGCATGTAATTTTTACTTTATGAAGACGACCAAACACCTAAACTTTAAGTGTTTGGTCTTCTTTGAAGGGTGACGCTGTTTTCGTCCGCCCCGATAGCTCAGTGGTTACGCGCCTGGCTCATAATCAAGCGGCGCAGGTTCGACTTTCGGGGTGTGCGCTTGAGCAACGCATTTCAGGACAGCTCTCCATTCAGCAGCACCTAATGGATAGAATAATTCCGCCTTCGGCACAACGAGAGAAAGGTGGCCAGTTTTTTCCTCTCAGTCGCCTTTCCTTCAGCAATTACGCCCACCCAATTTATTATACTCTGGGTAGAGATGAGCGGTGTTTATCAATAACCAGCTTAAACCAGATGTAGAACCAAGTTCGCATTGTTGAAAAGCCAACGCCTTATCCGTTGCACCATCCCACCGCCTTTCCAGACTAAGTACTCAAATAAATAAAACTGTTCATATGTAGGCTATTCCTGTTCAGCTTGAAATGGAGTTACACAAAAGCCAAGTGAATATATGAAAAAAAAATCTTACAAAACACGAAGTTTTAAAAACGTTTGCGGGATTGTATTTGCACTAAAGAATTGTCAATTATATCAACTGTAAAAAACTTTTTTTGCCAGGATCGCCAGGGCATCATTATATTTACCTGAGGTGTTTTTGTGGTATCCAAGTTACTCTCCGGTTGATGAAGATTCAGGATAGGTGGGTGACAAGGAAGTTGATTTTCCTTTAAGAAGTGCTTTACCTCAGACTAGCACATGCTTGTCATGAGCCTCGAACTGACAACCTTTAAACGACGTAAAAGTGATGAGCGTGGTGCTCAGTAGTATCTTTACGAATATTACAATGAAAGCTATCCCAGTTCATGAAATACACCGGTACGGTTTGCACAACGACACACTTTGACTGTAGGCTAACCTAGAGTACCCAATAACTGTCTGCTACCCTTGTTCTGTTTTTGGTCGAAATACAACTTCAAGAAAATCTTTACAAAAGTTAATTCAAAAATAATATAATTATGGAAAATAATTCTTTATATAGGCTACTTCGTAGCTTAATCGAACAAATTTTTTATCTATTTTAAAAAATGTTGGATTTATTGTTAACTTGAACACTAATAACGCTGATAAAAATTAATTGGCAATTCTTCAAACTCATCTCTACAAAATTGTTTTTCTTTCGAAAAGAAGCAAAACATTTCGAGATATTCTTGCCGGATAGACTGAAAGAAGATTGAATCGATTGAATGCAAAACAAAGGTTTCTTTTTCTGAAGAACCATTATGTCATCTCATATCAGGCAATAAAGTGGAAACTGATTTCTTAGTGATCAATCAATAGTTCCTGTATTACTTCTTTCAACAATTTTTATAATTAACTTAGGCTATATATTGGCTATGGATTAAAATGTATAGCCTACGACGTTATCTATGAAAGTGGTGGGATGGCGCAGCGGATAACGTGTTCGCTTTCCAATCATTCAAACTTGGTGCGATTCCCAGCTTAAGCTGGTCATAAACACCTCTCACTCTTACCCAGCAGGGTGTAATTATAACTGGGTGGTCGTAGTTACTGACGGAAAGGCGGCGAGAAAAAACAACTGGCCACCCTATTTTCGTTAGTGCCGATGGCTTATAGTACGATGAAAACCTTATTTTCTCATCAAAGGTTGAATACACACACTGTGAAAGATAACGACAAATTTTGAAAAGTTAGTTATTCAAAACTGATGTAAAATCACAAACGTAATTGAAACTTGAAAAATATTAAGCCTAAACAAAGTTCACCGCTAGAAAAATGACAAGAAGCACTAAGCCTTGAAAACCTGTGACCTACAGTCTGTATTGTACTGTATGATAAATAGTGCATACAGCAGACATGAGTGATTTAAATTTAAAACATGCATAACCTTCATATCATTCTACTGTATTTCCGGTGGACAAACTGCGTCGCGTCGACATGTTTTTGTGGCTCTTCTAGCTGAATATCTCAAATTGAGAAAATTTTGTTGTTAGCTTATAACTCAAACTTTTATATCAAACATAGCTCAAACGGTTTTAAGTTTTCTAAACAAAATCACAGTTGTTCAAACAGACATAATGTCGAGAACGTTCTGTTATTTTCCCAGTGTCAGAATGAGAGAAAATATTTTCCTGAAGTGGCAAGTACAGACAATAGCCTACTGTAATTTGGAAGAATATAAAGATAAACTGGAGGAGTTCCAAGCCAATGGGAGAGTTATAATTTACTGGAGAAGTTCAAAGTCAGATTTACAGGAGCTAAAACTATGTTTTGATATGCTTGTAAATTCATTCAATGTTTCTCGGTAGTCGAATGCAGCAAGAATGGACAGCGATACCCACCGGTGTTTCGCCTATGAGGCTGGGCTCGGCAGTATCACACCACTAATTCATACCACACAGTTCTCGACCGTTGTTTAGCATTCAATGTTAATGTGGCCAGTGATATAACTGTCCAGTCCGTCAACAATTTGTTACAAACTCGTCTACTGTAGAAATAAAACTGATTGAAAGGCAACAGACAAGGCCTTAAAAAATATCAGTTCATGCTTCTTGACAATTGAGTTTTAGATAAACATTCCATGGAGTAAAGGGTCAATATATGATATTTCTGTATTTAGCAGGACATATGGTTGTGAATCTTCTTTTCTTGAAACAAAGTTTGTAAAATCAAAACATTGTGCCATTCCAACAAATAAACACTTAGGAGAATTAATTTGTACAACTTCAACGTAATATTATATAAATTTTCACTGATTAGCAACTCGAACAAAAACCTAATATTGCGTTTGTTGTTTTTTATTTAGCCTATGTTAATTTACGTAAACCTTGCATTGTTTAGTGTTTACCTATTTTACTGATACTACACATTTTGCGGCTCACCGGTATTTTTAGTTTTCGGCAAATGACTCTTTCATGAAACAAGTCTGCCCACCCCTGGTATATACCGAATATGTAATTTTTGCAGGTTCAATCACAAAAAATAGTCTTGTCATGATAACTGGTAGATACTGCTTTCGAGTTGTCAAATTGGTCATGTTTTGCACAATGGCTGCTTCCATCTCTTTTAATTTTCTTCTCAATGTCGACGAAAGCCAAATAAAACCAACAAAGTCACAAGAAAATATTCTTGCTCAAAATTTAGCACCAAGAATAATGGAGCCCCCACAACGCCCAAACAAATTGGAAAGATACCTGAAATCCAAGCAGAGGAAAAATGATTTGAAAACTTTCAACGACATGATATTTGAAGAGAAGGACATGGTTGATGAACTTGGAAAGTCATACAAAATCGTTATTTGGTCCGGTGCTTCCGGAAAACCAGGGTACATTGCTAATCCACAAGAATGTCTCGGCAATGTTAGCTGTGAAACAATCTTTTCGTCTAAGTTAACCAAAGAAGCTCATGCTGTTGTCTTCAAGCACGACCATCTAAATTTCAACTTCCCTACGGAAAGGTACGTAACTGGCATTTGTCACTATATTTCTTGTAAAACAATAATTCTCAAACCATTGTCGGCGACTCATGTTTAGGCCATAGAGGAGTTGAATTGGGGCCACAACTTGATTGGAAGGTAATTACAGAGAAGCTAAAATGGAAAAAAGATAACTTGTTTTAAAAGATTGCATGTTTTTGCTTCACGAGCGCTTCATTGCCTCCACATGATTAAAGTAAGTGAGCGACCAGGACTATGACCTGATAATTGGATGAGGATAGAAGGACAGGATTTTCCCAACGGTGTTGATGTTAAGTTTACGATTCTTTTCCCGAAAGTTACCAACACTCTTTTGGTTTCTCTGTTGCAATCTCAAGTTTTGAAGATATGTCCAAAGGGTCGAGATATCCTGGTCTATAAATCCTTTGTACAGTTTCCCAATGTTTCGATGGGTGTAGAATTGTCAAATCATTGGTGAAAGTGTAGGCTACTTTACGGATGCAATACTTTGGTACCATGATTAGAAAACCGTGTTGTAGATGGTGAAAAGAAGGGGAAGCAAAATAAGAACCTAAAAGGCGTCATTTAAGCTGTCGTTACCTGCTTATTTTACTTAACCTGCTTACTTTACTACTTCTGGCGGGGATAAAACTTCTGTCGCTCTAGTAAAATTTCTGTTGTAAAATTACGTGTGTGGTAACGAAAAATACTTATCGTAATAATTATATTAGATAGAACGCATTCTGTTAGTAATATGGCAAAAGTAGATCATAATGTGACATAGGCTACAAGTTTTAATTAAAACGAGTGAAGTAAAAACTCGTTTCAATTTGCGAGTTTTCAGCACAATAAATATTAAATATTACTTGCAGCATTCCATTTAATTTTAATACTTTTGATTTTCAGATATCCGGAACAATTGTACGCTTGGTGGACTCTAGAAAGCCCCCTTCATTCCGTCAGACCACCTCCACATTTAGATGGGACTTTCAATTTGACATTTCATTATAGAACTGATGCAGACGTTTATGCTCCTTATGGAAGTATCAACTTAATATTGAGAGAACTAAAAAAAGCTGGTGAAACAGATCTTGAACTGTTGTTACGAAAAAAACAAAAAAGCAACAAAATGGCAATTTGGGCAGTAAGTAATTGCTACAAAAAAAGAATGGATTATGGAAAGTCGTTGATAGAAGCAGGGTTAGATGTAGACACGTACGGAGCGTGTTTTGAACATCGCCAATTAGGGAGAGGGAGATACAGCGATTCCATGTATGAAGCAATCAGCGAATACAAGTTTTATTTTTCGTTTGAAAATTCAATTACATGCAAAGATTACTTCACAGAAAAGTTTTGGTTTAATGGATTACGATCAGGGGCTGTCCCGATCGTTTGGGGCCCAGACAAAAATGATTTACTTAAAGTGGCTCCAACAAAATCATTTATTCACGCAAATGACTTTTCAAATCCACAAGAACTGGTAACTCATCTTAAGTACTTGGCAAACAATGAAACAGCTTATGCAGAATATCTTCATTGGAGGACTTGGATAAAACATCCTGAGAGGATTGAAACGAGACTTAGAATGGAAAACCGTGATAACGACATGAGAAGTTATTGCAAACTTTGTAGCATCCTTCAAGCTGATGGGAGGAGGAGAAAACTGGGGATTCCCAACCCCCCACGAATAGTCCCCTCCATCAAAGCAGCATGGAAGGATGCAGACGCAAATTGCCACTGGTGAAATTAAGTTGTTATATTGATGATGATGATGTAGACATAAATTCGTTAAATAAGTGTCAATAACTTAAACCTTTTAAATGATTTGACATAGATGTTCTGATCAGTCTACTGTAGTAATAGGCTAAGTATTGCAATGACAGGCTTGTTAGTTTGCTTTTTTACCTCGTCGACTATTTATTATAATTTGAATCAAACTGTAACAATTTTATAACCAAAAGTTTTTGCTGATACAAAGTGATTTGATTGAGTGTCTGAAGTTGTTCATGTTCATGACAAAAGATATGATAATGTGTATTATCATGCAAAGTATGCTTTTGAACAAAAAAATTAAATTGCAGTACCACATAAACAAAGTAATGGGATTGAATAATATGATGATGGTGATGATGGCGTATAAGTGATCTTTCCATGATGTATAAACGTTATAACCAAATCTATGAGACCGGAGTGACGAAAAGACACAACTCCAGGCCTAAAAATCCGCTGTACGCCATATAGGGCATCATTTCAATGCAACGTCTATTAAATTACGTTGATATTTTGCTTTGTAATGTTGTTTAGACGCGTTTCTTGATATTGTCACGTTGCCTTTGTCTTACTCATCGCTACATTTGTTTTATGATTGCAGTCTTGCAAAATATTGCAACAGAATAGCCGTAATAGCTTGTAAATTGTTAGAATTGTATGGTTCAAAATAGTGTTATTCAACCTCATTCATTCAGTATCTATTACATCTATTTAAAATGTTTTAAATGAGATTTTACAAATCACTTAATTTTCACTTGATTCAATTCAACTCTATGATTTATGGGAAATCGACTTTGATTTACAACGAGATAATCTTCTGTAAATCTTATTCAAATAGAATACTATTTCAATAGAACACTTTACTTGAATAATATTTTGCTTAAAGAAGCTTTGCTGAAGAATTATTGAGATCAATTTCCTAAAAATATGAGCGAAAACACACCTAACTGTATTACAAGATATGCAACCGAGTTACTTATTAATTTATTATCGAGCACCGCTTTTGATTTAATACCTGTTAGAATATACACCTTTTCTTGCGTTTTTTATTGAACTGCTATTATTTTTACTATACATGGAAAGCAATGGATCATTATTCAGCATATTTTATTATGCTTTCGTTTATCATAGAAACTTTAAATTTTCTTGTTCTTAATAATAATAATGTTAATTTTATTTGAAACCCATCGCGATTGCATATTGCATGTTGCAACTGCCAGATGCAAAACAATAGACAGCTAGAAGCAACCAAAGAAGCGTAGCCATCGAATCAGCTGCTTCCTTTTCATCAGACAGGCTTGTTAAGGATTTTAAACACATTCAGTAAGCGCCTTGCCAAGACAAAGTAGCATGCTCTGGAGCGGTGTCGAGTCGATGTCCTTTAAAGAATCGCACAGGCCCTTTTTGTCACTGTGACCCTAAATATTAGAAAGCCTGTCAACATTGAATCAATATGAAAAGAGGAAATCTTTTAGCTGAGAGTGATACCCTGCGTGATGAATTTGCAGGTAAATAAATGATTCGTAGTTGCATGACTACAAAATTGTACGCCTCATACAACATGGACAATCTCTTGGTAAGAGCAAACCAGTCGTAATCATAAACATTGTCAGTTTTACATTTCGTGTTTTCAAATGGAGATTTGTTTAATGCGGCCTTCAACGTTTCAAAATGTTCTTTTGTTTTTATTCTTTGTTTCGACAAAATAACATGTAGCCTACAGATTTTTGCAGACCGATGTAACATACATTATTTAACTATTTATTTATTTCATTCCCGAATTGTCTATTTTGTAAAACGCTTTTGTTTTCTATAGGCCTATTGCGTTAACGCATAGGCCTACCATGGCCACCTGGAGATGCGACCTGATTTGTCACATTTTGCAGATTTTGATTACAGCTACTGCTACTGCTTGACTGACATTTTTTGAGATGTTTTTACTTTTTGCGGTTTCCTAATGACATAAAACTTTTTTGTTGCCATGGGGAAGCAGTAGAAAATGAGAAAACGTAAGTTGAAAAACGCAAAATCAGACTGTTATTGAAAAATTAACAGTCTGGCTAAAATCTTCGAAATCAAATTTTCTTTGTTTTTCAACATGTGAGGATGTTAAAACCTATCGTGTCATCTAGGGAAAACAGTAAAGAAAGCGTAAAAATTTAATTTTTAGAAAAATTTATTTAAACGTTCGCCCAAAGTTAGAAAAACCTGGAAATTTCTGCAAAATGTGACAAATCAGGCCGTATCTTCAGATGGCCATAGGCCTACATTCCATCTCTTTTGCCGATAAAAAACAATTGTGTATTTTGTTTTTGTGGTGGCTATCCGGTGCGCAATCGAATGAATAGTTGTCAGTCGTCACAGCATTTTATTTTGGGCTATCGGCATGTTGTCAAACTTCGTTATTTTGCCTCCTCAAGGGGATTAAAGAAAAGTGATGAATTTAGAAAAGTGATAAATTATTAAACCAGACACGTTGTCAGAACGTGATCTCATCACACCTTACAGTGCAAAATTACCAAGAATGTCTATAAACTCAATCTCTGCTGCAGTTTGCTTTCAGCATTGTACCTAGAAATTTCCAACTGCTTATCAGCTCAGTGTCCGAGTGGTTTCGCCTTCGGCTGGTTCTGGTGCTGGTAGATTTGAGATCGATTCTAGATCCGGTCGAACCGAAGAAACGGTAAAAACGGCACCACTTTTTTCTTGTATAACACAGTGAGAATAAGTCGACTAGCAATAATGTGATGACGGGTAGTAATAGTTTTGCAATTGATTGAGTTTCGCTTTTAGCAGCATGATCGTAGCTTACTTCACAAGGTAGATTTAAACGATCTGTCTTAGCCTGATGCTGCGAGTTTGCTGTGGCAATAGTAAGTTGCGCAAGCTTTCGGAACACAGTTCCCTAGTCATGTGCTATGATGAACATGACTAGGGAATCATAGCACATGATTAGGGAACTGTGTTCCGAAAGCTTGCGCAACTTACTATTGCCACAGCAAACTCGCAGCATCAGGCTAAGACAGATCGTTTAAATCTACCTTGTGAAGTAGTAATAGTTTGATGACAACGTAAACCTGATATAAAATTAAAAATGAGCCCTGTCGCTAAGAGACTTTAGCCGTTGTAGAGCTACAATAAATAAAACCATGGCATTATTATTAATTTCTAACTGAAAGCAAATAACTGTAGATTTCGGTCCACGTAACGCTTTTCAGAGACGCTCTGTTCCAGAGTAGGATCAATTAAATAGTTGTCAGTTTAACTACATTACAATTACAATTAACATTACAATTACAATTAACATTACAATTACAATTAACATTACAATTACAATTAATATTACAATTACAATTAACATTACAATTACAATTAACATTACAATTACAATTAACATTACAATTAACATTACAATTAACATTACAATTAACATTACAATTAACATTACAATTAACATTACAATTACAATTAACATTACAATTACAATTAACATTACAATTACAATTAACATTACAATTACAATTAACATTACAATTACAATTAACATTACAATTACAATTAACATTACAATTACAATTAATTACAATTACATTGTTCTGAAATTTTCAAACAACAATTGTAATTACATTTACTTCCAAATGTAATTGATTACAAGTTTTAATTACAAAATTAAATGTTCCAATATTTATGTTCATCGATAATTTTATAGGGTTTGGTTAAGACAAGTAGAATTGCATTGATAAAGATAATTAATGAAGTTTCAACGCAAAAGTCCCTTTTGAACCCCAACTAAAGACTCGACAAAAGCACTGATATTATGCGTGCAACTTATCAAATGTAATTGTAATTTAAGCCAATTTTTTTGAAAAGATTGTTACAATTACACAACAAAATCTCAATTACATTGTAACTAATCCAACTCTGCTTTGTTTTATGCGGTTAAGCCGTGTTGCCATGAAGTTCTGCGTCCAGTTGATATTAATCACTTCAATCATTTAGTTTCATGAGTTGATTAATTCGCTTTCACAACGACAAAGTTTGAGTTTCCTCAATCGTGTTCATCGAGTTGCGTTTACGTTTTGTTGTAGAAGTGTTGTGACAAGTGAAGTATTTTATTTACCACCATCATCATCATTAAGATCCTTACTCTCGTCGATGATTGGAGGCAATGAAGCGTTGAGTTTTTCTGTTTCGAGATTTTTCTATTTCAATTGTGTAATCAAGTCCTGACCCGTCATTAATATCATTAGTCCAAAATTATTTTATTTATCAGACGCCACTAATTGGAGCACTGCTCTTAAAGTGAGCTACTCAGCTAGGCCGAAGATTGAACTATCGTCTCTTGATCATGCTGTGTCTACATTAGCAAGGCCAGGTGCTCACCAGCTGAGCAATAAAAGTAGGCATAATAACCACAAGCCAACAAAGCTTAGTTACACACAAACTTAACAAACAGCAACCAAGACAGCAGCCTCAAGCCAACAAAAAAACTTGTAAAACAACGAAACTCTGACTCTAACACTATTCGTCATAGCACACGACCAAGGAACTGTGTTGCGAAAGCTGGGGCAAACTGCTACTGCCACAGCAAACTCGCAGCATCCGACTAGAACAAATCGTTAGTATCTACAGTAAGTTTGTGAAGTACAATATACCCAATAGAAGATGAGCGGAAGAAAGCAATATTGAAACTGATACAAAAAGCAGAACAGAGTGCAGAAGCTTTATAATGGATCAAAGTATCATATGCCAAAACCAGTGCTGCTAGTTTTGTGGCAGCTTAAGAGGTTGTTATGCTTGGAAAGCCGTTTCCAGACGGAGATTACGGTATAGCCTGCAGTATATAAGGGAATCGTGTAGAGCAGGGGTTTTTAACCAGGGGGCACGCACCACTAAGGGGTGCGAGACCTGTGTCTAGCCGGTGCGGGGATGCTGAATTATCAAGGTTTGTTATAATATGACGTAAAAAGTTGTTTTAACAGGTTTCAACAAAAATTTCGAACTGTTACGCGACTACTACTTTTCAGCCACTCCTAGGAGGGGGTGCGAGAACTGGTTGGTAATTTCAAGGTGGTGCCGACAAGATAAAAGGTAAAGAACCGCTGGTGTAGAGAATACGTGTACTTTACTGATGTATATTTGCAAAACTACCACAAAATGCGTAGCCTGTTACGTTTTGTGGTTTCTTGCTGGTCATATCTGCTGAAAAACATAGCAGAATGACTCTTTTTGTTTAAAAAAGTTTGGCGATTCCTGTTCTAGTCATAGGAAAAAAATCATTATTTCATAGCTAAACAACAAAACTGCCATTCGATTGTTTTTCCACTGCTTGATTGCAAAAACACATCAAAGCTTTCACAGTTTAAAAAATATAAGTAGCCCATAAACATGTTGTGCGATCGCTTTACGTTTTTAAAATCAATGATCTTGCAAAATGCAAACACAGCGCAAACGTGAACTGAACTTAAATTTGCTAAAAATCACAAATAAAATATTCTTAAAACTCACACGATTCCAACAATAAATTTAAAAAAAACACACTTTGCTAAATACAATGTTAAAATTGACGAAAAAATTTTTAAGTGGGACTCCAACTTATGCTTGAAAAATTTGAAGCTAAATAAACTTTGTCACATCGTTCTTGGATGAAAATCGCTTTAGCTCAAAGCCAGGGTTTGCCATTGACAAAACAAATCTAACAACTGCTTTCAAAGACTATGGTCCTTGTCAAGTTTCAAGACATAGGTTAGTTATGACTACTTCGATCAACTTTTTGTTTTAATGAGATCGGCGACTAATCAAACTTACTGATTACTGGTCTCCCACGGCCGCTTCAAAGTATAGATTTAACCTAAGTAATGATGTACGCATACAAATTGGAATTCTTGCTAGCGAAATCTGACTCTCATTAACAACAATTCAAAACAAAGTGTTTTTAGAAAGTCCGGACCCAGACAGCAAATCCGTCATTTTTTCAATGATCAGTGTAATGATTGATCAGATTTTTTCATTGATCAGTGATGTTTTCATAAATCAGTGTAAAAAACGATTGATTTGCTATCTTGGGATCAACTCGGCAGGTGACTGACGTAGACAGCAAAATCTGTTTTTTTTACATTGATTCAACATCTGCAAACGTCTGCAGACAACGTCTCGAAGTTTCCAAGTCTGCAGACGTTAAATCAATGTAAAAATGGCGGATTTTGCTGCCTGGAGAGTACAAAGTGGGAAACTGGACAAATGCTTGATGTACCGGTACCACTCTCTTGTTGTCATAATCGCCCTCAGGGGTTCACCTTCTTTTCAATACAATATTTGCAGTCGCATATGTGATGCTTATAGTTGATATTTTAATTTTAGTCTGTTACTCTTACAAACCTCAAATAATGCTGTGTTTCTGTTTAGTTATGATCAAGTTTCCACTAGCGTTTAGTTTTGTAAACTTATATTTTAGTTATGAAACCAATACTGGAAAGATTAATGCAGACTGTGCGTTCATGTCCTCACAGCTAGAATTTCAATCAAGTAGCGTAGCATGTTGAAACTATAAAATTAGGTTCATGTGGATCTGATAGTGCACGCAGAAGCAGTTTCAGCAAAGGATAAAATAACCAACAGAAGCAGAAATGCAGATCCCATTAACACAAAAATATTAACTTAACTGATTACAAAATGACTATTTGTGTCGTTGCTTCAGAAGCTCCGAAAAAAGACTAATACAGATACAGCTCTTTTGCATTTGTCAAATGCTGGCATTTGCCCAACAATCTAATATCTTGCAGCACTTACTGCACTAACCTCTTGCTGCACTACAGATACAGACTGGTTTTTTAAACATGATTATTTTCATATCACATACCATTTTTAGCTTAATGAAGATAAGTTTCCCGTTGCAACATTGATATGCTTGATTTTACAAAATTAAGGATATTGTCATTAAAATATAAGAAATGTTCTTTTAAAAAGAATATGCTTTGATGTAATTTATTGGTGGTAGCTTAGATTCCAGCTTTTGGAAACAAAAGAAACTGTCATAGCCTGGAACTGAAGTTCTAAAAAAAGAAAGTGAAGAGCTATGGCTGAGCAGATAAGAAACTGGCTAAAATTCAAAGCACCCTCTGAAGCTAAACTTAATTAATCTAGCACCTCAACCACGTTTCTCGAAGTATATCACATCCAGAAAAAAAGTTGTTTTTTTACATATCCTTTCAACATAGTTGTCGTTTTAATTGTTGTAGGCGTGTCATTTTCGCGCAAAATGAAATGTATAACGACGTCAAACGATGTAACAGGAGCAAGTTTTGCCAGCTGAAGAAACCAATACATCACAAGGCAATGTGGTTCAATATTTCACAGATAAAATGTCTTGTAAAGCGTAGCCGCTACATGCAAGTAACAAAGGAGTTAAAACAATATAGCAAGTTATGAGAATGCGAGAATGTGATACAAGCCAAAAAGATGTAGGACTGCACAGTGCACAGTATGAAAACATGGGCTTCCAGTTCTTGCGCTGAAATCTTTTTAATTGCATTACTATATGTGTTGTGTTGGTCAAAAGTGACCAGCTGAGTTCATTCAGAAAAAAAGAACATTAAGTTGATAGCTTTAGAGTTGACTATGTAATTGTTGATGTTCTGACTAAGAAAGCCGTTTTGCTAGCTCAATCCTGGTGATTTGGTGTGGGCTACTTGCACAGGCTTTGTAGCATACAACTTTTTTGTTATATTCAAGCTTAGCGCTAGGTGGTTGAAAATTTAGATCTATTGAACGGAAAGGTATATAGAAAGTCAACCTTTGTGTCCATCTTCAATAATGTCATCTAAGTGACCCGTCAAAGGCGTAGATGCATAGCCTACTCTCGTGTGGTGTCGACCCGGCGCTTTTTCGAGTTTCGTACATATTTCGTGCAGTTTCGTGCAAAGGCTCTCACCCCTTGTCTATGCGACAATGGCTCATCACATCAGGCTATGAAACCCTTATGCTTGTTTGATGTCATTGTTCAAGACAAGTGAGCTTGTTAGTAGCCGACCAAGAGGCAAAATATTTCAAGAATACAGTAGCATAAGTGCTTGCCAGTGGCGGATCTAAGAAGAAGTGTATTTTGTTGAAATCGCCACCCCCCCAAGGCTATTCGCTGGACCCGCTTCTGGTGCTTGCAGCAAGCTTAAACAACATATTATGTGATTACAGTGTAAAATTCGAAGATAATTAAATAAATAATATGTTTCGAAACCGTTCATCAATGCATAAGACAATGAAGCAGCTAAAGCAATACTTTTTCTATTGTTTTTGGACTCTTAATTAATGGGTTTTTAATTTTCGTATGCCACTTATTTACAGTGATTACTTCAAAAATTGAAAAGTCGATCACTGCTGGAAAAATTAACAATGATTACATTAAGATATTGTACTCGCATGGCTAAGCGTATCATCGGATGGACAATGGTTGTTTTGGTCGGATACAATGCCATTGTGAGTGTCTTTGCTCCTCACGATAAAACCAGACCAACACCAAGATCTATTATCAAAGCTTCAACGCTACCACATGCCAAACTACCACAAGCTCCTAAAGAAAATCATAAACTAATTGAAATACTTAAGAAAAGAGAAGCCTCCTATAGAAGAGAATCAATAGACTCAAAGAAAATTGTTGCAAACATGCGACAATTGCCTTCAATGGAGCAAAGTATAAAGAGAACTGCTCCACTTAATGATAATATCTTTGAAGAGAAGGATATGGTGGATGAATACGGAAAGCCTTATAAGATTGTAATCTGGTTTGGCGGCCGCGGGAAGCCACAATATGTTGCAAATCCAGAAGTCTGTTTCGGAAACATTAGCTGTGAAACTACATTTTCTGCAAAAGGAATACAAGATGCTCATGCAGTTGTTTTCAAGGCCGAATCAGTTTTTCTTTCATTCCCAAAAGAAAGGTATGATAATAATAATAATGCGTATTTTATATCTCGCTATAGCCTATTGATTACAACTGTGGGTTAATGTAATGGATGTGTAGCGGACAGCAGATAACTTAACTTATCCGCTCACCTAGCTATAATACTAAGTCTACAGCGACATTTCGAGCGCAATAATGGGTCAGAAATGATCCGAGAACGAGGTCTGGGCTTCTTTAATACATATATGATTCTATTGTCACCACATAACTTAAAAGATTGCAATCGTCTTTCTACAACAGAACATAATTCAAATCATAAGTTCAACCCAGGAAACTGCACACTGAACGCTGACTGACGGAGCCAGAAGTAATATCGCTACAGTACCAAAATCATATTATAGTTACCTACACCAAAATTATGCCATACTGGGTGCGGCAAAATCAGACTGTGCTCTAATAGCGGCAAAAATCATTTGTACTGATTGCACCAAAATCATACCGTACTCTGACATACTCTCTACACCAAAAATACACCAAGTTGAAGGCCAGAACGCGATATACATAGCCTAGTCGTTGAGACATCCAGCATCTGTAGGCTATAACGTTGAAGAGACAAAAAAAACTACGTATATGTGATTGAAACTTCCGGTTGCAAGAATGCGTTTAGCTTATTGGCATGCAAATTCGTGATTGATAAGTGCCATATGATTAGCCAAAAATGTTTGCTATTTTGTTTTTGTTTTTATAAGGTTAAATGTTGTGTTGTTGCTCTATTATGTCTGTTTATGGTTAAAAAAAAGTAACTTCTCTACTCAAATTGTAATGCTTTATGAGGCAGACTTTTGATGTAGCTTTTATTGTTTCAAAATTTATGTCGACACCGACTGCGACTCCGCACTCGCCAAAAATCTCGCCGAGTCCACGACTCCGAGTCAACAGCCCTGCCCACAACTCCACCAATCAACCGATAAAGCGTTGTGGTGCCGCGGTGTAAATTTAAATGTCTTAGATTAACAATAAGTAGTTAACAATGTTGAAAAGGAGCGATCTTTCTGGCGTCAGCACTACCTGACTACTCACTATAGAACAGCGAGCATTGTGTTTCGCTAACCATACCGGTGTGTAACCATATTCAATTGACTGACAAAAGCAGCGGTTGAGAACTATGTGGCAGGAACTGGTGCGGTACTGATGAGCCCAGCCTCATGGGCGAAACACGTGTCTACCGCTGAGTTACTGCTACACTCAACTGCCGAGAAACACTAGTCAACAATGTTCGTTTATTAATTTTATAGGAAACAGAACCAGCTATACGCGTGGTGGACGGCTGAGAGTTTATTTCACACCCTTGTGCCATTACCAAGGTTGGATGGAGCTTTCAATTTGACGTTTCATTATAGAACTGATGCAGATGTTTACGCACCATATGGGAGCATGAATTTGATACTAACTGAACTGAAAAAAGCTGGCGAAACAGATCTTGAAGTATTATTGGGAAAAAAGCGAAAAAGTAACAAAATGGCTATTTGGGCAGTGAGTAACTGCTACTCAAAAAGAATGGATTATGGAAAGTCGTTAATAAAAGCAGGATTAGATGTAGACACGTATGGTGCATGTTTTGGACATCGGGAATTAGGGAAAGGAAAATCTAGCGATTCCATGTATGAAGCAATCAGCGAATACAAGTTTTATTTTGCATTTGAAAATTCGGTCAACTGCAAAGACTATATCACAGAAAAGTTTTGGTTTAATGGATTGCGATCAGGGGCCGTCCCGATCGTTTGGGGCCCAAATAAAAATGATTTACTTAAAGTGGCTCCAACAAAATCATTTATTCACGCAAATGACTTTTCAAATCCACAAGAACTGGTAATTTATCTCAAGTACTTGGCACGTAATGAAACAGCTTATGCAGAATATCTTCAATGGAGAACTTGGATAAAACATCCTGAGAGGATTGAAACAAGACTTAGAATGGAAAACCGTGATAACGACATGAGAAGTTATTGCAAACTTTGTAGCATCCTTCAAGCTGATGGGAGGAGGAGAAAACTGGGGATTCCCAACCCCCCACGAATAGTCCCTTCCATCAAAGCAGCATGGTTTTCTCGAGATTTAGAGTGCAGAGTTTAGTGTTTTCTACATAAATCAATGTTCAAATGATATTTTTAAACGTTTGTTTTGCTTAAATGAACGAGACGGATTTTTTTGTGTCCATGCTATGTTGGAACGTGAACATGGAGAGTGCGCCATACCATTTTATATCGCTGCTTAATGTTTTGATAAGTTGCCACGTTTGAAATCGAAAGTGTTTGTAATCTATAATTGTAATTCATAACTTTGAAATCCACATTATTTGCAACTGAAACAGTGACTAGCTGCACATGAGTGTACTGCTAAAGATAAACTTTCCTTTAAAGCCACCGAGCAAACTGCAGGGTTTTTTTTAACACTTGAAAAAACAAAATTATAAAACACGTTATGGTTCTCAAACAAAAAGTTAGTATTGGTCAGAGTTTTCGAAAGCATGTGATGCGACACACTGGTGTGCAGTGGGAGCGTAGCAAGTGTGTTCCCAAAAACCTTGTGATTTGGATGTTGCCAAGTTGAGAAGTAGGACACAGATACGAAGTGTCAATTTAGTTTGAAAAAATGCGTAAATCATTTGATCATAAAACTACTTCCAACGGATGTCAAGCCCTGATTAAAGACTATTTGTGCACATGAGTAGACAGTACTGGGTACTCCTTTGACATTATGGTAGGCCTACCAGTAAATGATTTTATTGTATGCATTTATTAAAATAAATCTAACCTTATTCTACAGTATTATGTATCCAAACGTTTGTTTAACGTAGCAGTCGCAATCAAAGAGTTTGTGGGACAACAAAAAACAATAATCTAGAATCCTAGATAGTCAACGTGCTGCAGTAGATTTCGAAATTCTTTGGTGTGCGGAGTTTGAAAATTACTTCTATAAGCGATGCACGATAATTAAGGAACTAATCCTCAAACATTTTTGCAAACCTTTATATTGTATATTTTTTAAATTCGGACTTTTTGAGAAAATTTGTGCTGCAAAATGATTTGAATTTGTTAAAAATAAGAACTTGAGAAAAAGACGGGAATTTGTCACTAAGCTAGGACATAACAATCATCGGAGATGGATCCAAAATACAGAAAATTGGATACTAACACCACAAATTATTTAAAAAGAAGGGGCGATTACTTTAAACCCGTATCAACGTAAAGTCAATCGGGGATCCGCGTAAAGCAGATACAAAAGCATCAAAAATTTGAGAAAAATATGAACACTATAATATAAACGACGACCTTTTAGAGTACATGCATAAAAGTGAGACAAAGTCCAATTTGAAATTCTTTTGTTGCATTTAGTTTTTTACGCAGATCCCCGATTGACTTTACGTTGATACGGGTTTAAAGTAATCGCTCCTTTTTTTTAAATAATTAGTTAGAAGTAGCTTGCATCCGCTAGTTCGGATCATGTAATTTGTAATTGTAACAGGAGGCTGGCTTGACTGGTCCCAGGCTTTGGCGTATGTCAGCTTGACTGACCCCATTGTTTGTTGTTTACATTTAAATACTTCGCCGAATGCTTAATATTCTCGTACTTTTTATTGTTGCAACTATAGTTTGTCACTTTAGCCTATGACCTAATTACCTTCATAATTTGCATAAAAATTGTCATTTTTACTGCTCGTAGACTAATTTGTTTCTTAGCAACCAAATAACATTTTTAGTCATTTTTTTACAGTGAACTGGTGTAAATTTTACTGTACTATGCTGTTGATAAAAGTTGTACTGAAGAGGGTTAAATACCTGAAATCGCGCGATATGCAACATAAGAATTTCTAACTGGAAAAATGCAACAAAAGAATTTCAAATTGGACTTTGTCTCACTTTTATGCATGTACTCTAAAAGGTCGTCGTTTATATTATAGTGTTCATATTTTTCTCTAACACCACAAATATGTATTTAAAGTCAAAAAATGAAAGGGTGTACCAGCAAACAATCCTATAGATGTTTGCTGGTACACCCCTTCATTTTCTTTGAATTTTACTTCAGCAGTATGTTTTCTTTGCACTTACAACACATCCTTCATGCATGTATAACTTGTAATTTTATTTGTTATCAAATGTAGCCTATGTTTATCTTTTTGCTGCATGTGTGTCAGGTAAAACATAATTTTTAATAAGTTTGATATCAGATTACATATGTTAGCCTATAAGAAACGGTATTTAGTCAAGATTAAGCACAAAATTTGAAACGTGCTCAAAAGGTCTATAAGAGCAACGAAAAGATTTTTTCCCATGACAAAAACAAGCCAATAAACATTACCGTGAAATATTTTTATTGTATAGAATTGTAATAAAGTGAAAGCTTTTATTTTATCGTATTAAGCTCATGCAAAGAAACAAAGGAGTCAAACTTTAGTGGATGGTTTTAAGTTTTTTTTTGTATGAACCTCCTTTGTCAATCCAAGAGCAGGGGCTTTGCCTTTTTATATTTTTTAGGCAACGTTTATGACCAGAGTTAGATACAGGCAAAGTATTGACCAGCCATAATCTTGTTTTGTTATTCAAATTACGACACCAATCTTACCGCTTGGTAGGCTGTGGATTGTGCGGTCTTTCATGTGTTTTCCATGACAATCTCACACATTGCAAATGTGTTGTTCTCCATTTCTTGAAAATAAATAACAACCTAACTACTAAAAACGAGATATTGTGAAAAGTGTTGTGGCTCATACTTCACTCGTAGACTTGAAATCGCAACAACGGTCCCTTCTTTGCTTGCGGTAAAAAAACCTACACTACCAATTTGACATTGATTGCATGAGATCAGTTTTGGCTACCTCACATCATATTTATACTGCGTGACTGTTCACGTGACACGAATGAGACTCGGTAACATTACATTTCACAACGTTGCAAGAAAGTAACGACTATACCGGTATGTTAACTCCATACCTGTTGCTGTTAAATGTGTTTGCAGTTTGTGTTAAAATCTTTCTCATCTGTGATACGACTGACACCATACTCGAAAAGTCAGCAAGAATCCACATTCCACATGCACTGCTTCAATAAAAGTAGCCTAACCCAGACAGCAAAGCGTCATTTTTACATTGATTCAGCATTTGCAGACGTTGAATCAATGTAAAAATGACAGATTTTGCTGTCTGGGAAGTTAAATGTTTCAAAAATGTAGCCTAAAAACGTTTCTTAACGTTGTTGGAACATTTCTAATAAGTTAAACTCCCGGTTTGAAAAGCGAACATCTTATTTCAAAACCAACATGGCAAAGCAATGTCAACATCATGTTCTCTGAAGCATCACATTCACATGGAAATGAACGTGATTGGCCACTTTTTGTAACTTTCTACTCAGATGGTCTCAACATGGTTTTATTGGCTAGATAATTTAAAGGTTTTATTTAGGCCTACCATATTTTCATCGCCTAAAAAGAGGACACGTTTCGCCTGCAAGTAAATTTTACGCTTGAAGAATCTTTTACATGTTTTTAGATCATTCATTACAATATTGCCCTACGCAGCAAAAGTTATCAAAAAAAAAACAAAAAAAAACAAAAAAAAACGAGAAAACAGATTGACTGAACGTTTAACTTATTTGTTGTCATTTCTAGTGCTTCCTTAAGACAACAAATGATTTTATATTTTTAAGAGTAGGCAAAAAGTTAAAAAAGACCTAATTTTTAGACAGTTTCAATCAGACAGCAATGATCGCAAAAATCTGCAAAATGTGACAAATCAGGCCCGACCTCCAGGTCAAGCCTTAACTTATTTAACAAAATTGTTAAATTATTTGCAAGAAATATGACTAAAACAGTAGGCTGTAGCCAGGGCCGGATTTAGACCATAAGAGGCCCTAGGCTATTCCATTTGTGAGGCCCCTCTCTATTTTTGAGCTCAGAATTTCTCTCTAAACAACATCACATGTCATTGCTTAATGTTAAAAATATGAGTGCATTAAACTCTTCGTTCTTTTCATTTTCCACATTCATGGGTGCAAACTTTTAATTACTAGAATAAAAATCTAGTTTATGCAGTTTCGCCTTTAATTTTAATTTCTTTGATCAAACAACCGTTACAATAATTGTAAAGTTAATTTACGAGGACATAAGAAATAGTTACAGCCATCAAATAAAGTAAGACTAGGCTACCAATTTTTTTTTCTAGCTTTGGTCAAAGCAAAATCATGCAAAAGTTCATCAAAATTTATCTGCTTAAGTTTGTCACTCTCAATGCACGGAATGCTCACTTGCTCAGTGCGGACAACCTTTCTTGAGACATTGTCGATCCCAGTTTATTTTTGATGCTTTTGAGCCTTGAGAAAGACCTCTCTCCTAAGCAGTTTGATTGATTGAATCTTTATCCTCGGACTGGAAAGCTTCTTGCAGAGCTTAATCTTGGCAGTTTCGCATACTTGTAAAGGCTTTGAATCACTGACGCAGGCCCGGTCACCGAGATTGACAGAGTGAAGTTTCCGATTGTTGAAGTTTTGTTGCCGTGGAATTATTCCATTCACTAGGTGCCGCTGAATGGAGAGCAGTCCTTAACGTGCGCTGCTCAAGCGCACACCTCGAGAGTCGAACCAGCGCCGCTTGATCTTGAAGCTTCTTCGTTCCAGAAGTGACGCGCTAACCAATTGAGCTTTCGGTTAGAAACAGTCTTAATATTGCTTCCACGTTAGGAAAGGCAGTGTTAATTTTTTCCTTGCATATAATTTCATAAAGATCTCCATGAGACAAGGAAATAAATTGCTCTTCTGTACCGACAAGCCCTTGGTTTTGTGTTTGTCTCACGTACAAATGAAAATGTAGAAGTTCATCAGCAAGTTTCGGGTCAACATCTTCCGAATACGCTTCCTTTAAAAGTTCTACGCCTCGTAGGGGAGATGCAGGACCTATTATACATTTTTTCTTTATTGCTCTCATTTCTTCAGCTCATATCAAAATTAGACAAAATGTTTAGAGAATACGGCTCAGGTCAATGTTTATTGACTGTGTAAATATCTTGAAAATCGAATTTATTTTTGTTAAGTTCTTCTTCTTCTTCGTTTGAACCTTGTTCTTCGCCACTTCAAGGGTCGAGGGGCTCTGCCTTTTACCACCCTTGGGCAGTGGCGGCGACGCGGTCTAGATGTTTGGGCAGGTGTCGAGCAGCCATTGAATTGATTCGTCATCCAATTCACGCAGACCACGCACACCATTTGGCGCATGGTAGATGGCGCAGTTACAGATGGTGTGGTCTACGGTTTGTTCCTCCATGCCACTCACAGATCGCGGATGGAGCCATCCCCCATTTGTGCATGTTGAAGCGAAATAGTCCGACGCCAGTACGCAGGCGGTTGAGCCGCACCCAGGCCTTCCTTGGCAAATGCATTCCGGTTGGGTGGTGGCTGGTATCGGAGATGAAACTTCGATTAAGTTAAGTTAAAACTTATACAAACTTTTTTGAAAAGTGTATGATAGGTCCTGCCCCTGAAGGACCTATTAAACACAAGCAAACATTGAAAAAAACCTGTCTTTTCACTTTCATTGCAAAAACAAGCACATAAAGTTGTGAAATGATAATACTTAATGTTTATGAACACTTTAATTGCCAAAGTAACAGAGACAATATAATGTTGCTAGAAAATTAAGGTTTATTTTCAAAACCTTCAAAACATACAAAGTTTAATTCTTCAAATGCCTCATTGTATAATAGGTCCTAAACGTTACTATATAATAGGTCCTTTAAGGATTCATTTTTAAGTCTTAGTTAATACAAAAATATTTACACGAGCAATCACTTTGAAATTTTGTGACAACGTACAGGTTAGTTACCACACAACTGCAAATAAACGCAAACTTTTGCAAAGAGCATCAATAACAAAATTTATCGCCTTATTGCTGAACTCCCAAAAGTTTACATTTTGACCCCAAATTGGAAAATCCTGTGTTTCTCTTGAACCGAAAGCTTTTATCACACAAAACTTCATACAATTTAGTTGAACTAAAATCTTGATCCAAAACCATAAAAACCGAAACCATTCATTTTGAAGTAAAGAATTTACAGCGCTGTATAATAGGTCCTTCTGTATAATAGGTCCTGCATCTCCCATACAATTTCTACCTTAGTTGCTTTCAGATTAGCAAGAAAGAGGAACATTTCTGCAGTGTCACTGTACAATGTACATATTAGCTCTTCTTCATTGGCTTCAAGTGCGTCGAGCATAGGGATAAAGGAATTTATTTCAAACCTTTTCTTTGAAGAGAGACTGACCAGTTCACGTAAAGCGTCAGGTGCATTTCTTCTAGTGACAGCTCTGTAGTTACATGTCTCCTAGTGACAGGTCTCCTAGTGACAGCTCTGTAGTTACATGGCCATGTCTCCGTCAGGTCTCCTAGTGACAGCTCTGTAGTTACATGGCCACTTGGAGATGCGGCCTGATTTGTCACATTTTGCATATTTTGAATACATCTACTGCTAGTGTTTGACTGACATTTTCTGAGATTTTTTTACTATTTGCTGTCTCCTAATGATATAAAATCTTTTTGTTGCCTTGGGGAAGCAATAGAAAATGAGAAAAAGTAAGTTGAAAAACGCTAAATCAGACTGTTATTGAAAAATTAACAGTCTGACTAAAATCTTCGAAATCATTTTTTCTTTGTTTTTTAACATCTGAGGATGTTAAAACCTATTGTGTCATCTGGGAAAAACAGTACAGAATGGGTAAAAATACAATTTTTAGAAAAGTTTATTTAAACATTCGCAAAAAGGTAACAAAATCTGGAAATTTCTGCAAAATGTGACAAATCAGGCCGTATCTTTAGGTGGCCATGGTAGTCAATATTCGGCAAGGTTGCTTTTGCTTGCTGATCAAACTTATCTCTAATTTCGCTTAGAAAGTCTGTCAAACCAATTGTGTATAAAATTTTTACTCTGAAAAGCTTGATATATAAATACTTTAGGTAGGGTTTAAACTGGTCAAGTTTTTAAAAGAATTACAAACTTCAAAACCGAATTTCGAGGCCCCTGGACGCTGAGGCCCTAGGCTTCAGCCTGTCTAGCCTATTGGTAAATCCGGCCCTGGCTGTAGCCTACATTAGCGTTAAAATGCTAAAAACGGCGTGAACTAAAAAGCTGTTCCTTTCTTTGCAAAGCTTTAGGCCTATCCATGCCACAATTTCTTTTGCCGTAGGTTAGGTCTTAGCCTATAGCCTAGCCTACACATTGCACTTTTAGACATTCGTTCCGATTTGTTCAAGTACCAAACTGAGTTGGTAATAAGTTGGTAATAAGAGTAGGCAAAAAGTTAAAAAATACCTAATTTTTAGACAGTTTCAGTCAGACAGCAATGATCGCAAAAATCTGCAAAATGTGACAAATCAGGCCCGACCTCCAGGTCAAGCCTTAACTTATTTAACGAAATTGTTAAATTATTTGCAAGAAATATGACTAAAACAGTAGGCTGCACATTAGCGTTAAAATGCTAAAAACGGCGTGAACTAAAAAGCTGTTCCTTTCTTTGCAAAGCTTTAGGCCTATCCATGCCACAATTTCTTTTGCCGTAGGTTAGGTCTTAGCCTATAGCCTAGCCTACACATTGCACTTTTAGACATTCGTTCCGATTTGTTCAAGTACCAAACTGAGTTGGTAATCAACAACGTTACGTCTACCAGCGTTGTACGGTATCAATATAAAACGTATGTAGGTAAAAAAATAATTCTTTGTTTAAGTGTGAGCATGGTCTTTGAAATGTCATTTAATATCTTACAGTAAACCAGGCAATGAACATTCAACAACGGTTCCATAAAATGCGTCAATTTCTTGTAGAATGTATAAATCAGCATGTTGCATTGGTATACAAAATATTTATAAAACAAATAGCCTACAAGCCGTCGTTGAAACGTCACCAAGCAATGTAATCCCGTTGAAAATATAAGCATGAAAACCCAAGTTGTCAAAAAAGAGGACATTTGAGCATTTTTTAGTGTCCTCGGAGGACAATTCATTTTTCTTGAAAAAAGAGGACAAATCCTCTTAAAAGAGGACATATGGTAGCCCTATTTTATTACAACTTTTTAAAGTTAACGTTTCGTTGGCTTTCAGGCTTGGTATGCACCGGTAAAATAATTTTTATCTGACTAGTTACAAGATTCCATTCAGTAAAATAATTTACACAAAACCGTAAATGAGAAATCACTTTCCCAATTGCTCCTCACTGTCATCTTTCCCTATATCTTTTCCTTAAGTAGTAGAGAGCAAGGGGATAACACTTTACTACTGTAGTAAGACATTCAACAGCCATGTTGTCATAAATTTTTCATCCTGCAGCTTTGGCTTGTGACTAGTTAGCAACATTGTGGTTTGAGGTAATTACACTTTTGAAAAGTCGAAAATTGTCTTGAAACAAAATGCATTACAAACATTTGCTTGTAGAATAATGACACTTGTTTGTTAAATAAGATATTGATGCCTTGAACTGTTCTCGTTTTTGAAAATTGTAAATTTTTTTTACAAGGTCTTCATTGTTTTTTGTTTGTTTTTTTCTTTTTGAAAAAAATAAATTATAATTTTAAGCATTTTTGAGAAGGCATATTTTTATGTACAGAGAGCAAATTGTACAGAGATTGTTTTAATTAGTCTTCGATGAATATCATCTCAATCTATTTTGGTGCACAAAAATTAAAACTTTGTTGTTGGTTCTTTATGTAGAATTTTTTTGTAAACTTAAACTACGAACAAAAATAACATAAGTAGCCTACTCCGTTAAAGCGCTCACATTTACTTGATAGCCAACCATACCTAGAAGAATTCTAATTTTCCATCTTTATTTGAATAAGGACCTCATGTTAAAACATAAATATTTACAATATTTCAGTATAAACGCTTTTTTTGTAAGGGTGACCCAAAAAGATGCGTACCCGTGTTTTATTCGATTTTTTCACATTTGGAACACATCTTGGGAAAGCCATAAATTGACTAAAAATTGACAGAAAAAGCTGAAACTCTGGTCAATGGTCGTCCATAAACTGAATAATGTGTGGTTGTAATTTGAAGTAAATAGCTTTTCAATCAAAGTCACAATTGAAATTTTCATAGGTACGCATCTTTTTGGGTCACCCTGTAGTTTATGAACATGCCATATGTCACACTATGTTTATATTTAGCTACATTGTTTTCAAGTAGAAATTGAACACTTCCAGTGTCCTCCACTTTCTTATAAGTTACAAGATCCGTCTTGGCATCTCTCTTCCGTGTTCCAAAAGAGCATCAAGGATCTTGATGGAACGAGATTGAGCGGGAGCAGGAGATGCCCGATCAGAGTCATGCACCATCTTGTATACTGGAGTATTCATGTCAACATCCACGTGTTGGTCACTGAAAAAAGGGTTTGATTTACCAACTGAGCGCATTTATAGACGGAAATGGCATACCGTACAAATGACGACAAATGCAAAGGTGCGAGGGTCATGCCGACAGCTGCTACAAAAGGCAGTTCATTGGGACATGCAGTTTTTTGCACCAATCAGCCCTACTGTTTTTTTTATTATCGAAACAGTTTCGTAGCTCATCTCACAACAATGTTTAAGGCTGTGAAAACAAAGTTTTGTTTAGCGACTGCTCAGAAAAATAAAACGTTTTACACGCAACATTTGAATTGTTTTAAATTTGGAAAGCTGGAGTTATGATGATATGTTTCGCATGAGGATATGCAAAACAGCAATTGCCATTTAAAACCCACAGTATTGACAAGTTTATGACTATAAGTGGGTAAGAAGATAACAAAACGCCAGCATATTATACAATAGCAGGCACATGCTGAAGTGTATGAGTGATAACAGGGAGCACCAGCAGTACAGCGATTTCAACATACTGAGGAAGACTTATTCATAAGTGAGAATGTATAGGCCAACTCAAACGAGTAGCAGTATTTAGGACGCTTCGAGGACACGAGATAGTAGAATGTTATTTAACATAAGTTTAATGGCATTATATGGTTTGCTAAGTGACAAACGATGATGAAAATTAAATGTTGCAAATAACAACATTCAGCCCGTGATGAACGTAAATAAACAGTAGGGTCTTTGACTATCGTAGTAAGATGGTGATTGAAGAATTACATTTAATTCTTGAGAAACTAACAAATTGGCTAGAATATTCATGTAGACTACAATTTAAACGGAAGCAAAAACTTCTACTATTTTTTTTATAAATGCAGATGCAACCACAATAAACCTAATAAAAATGATTGAAATGCACTTGTACCCAAATGCCTCCGGATCTGGAACTTCAGCTCCCTGTGCAGCTGCCGTGTTGACAAGTGTGCTGACAATCTGATTGGCACTGTACATTCCAACCGGCGTGTTGTACTGTGAGTGTACTATCGTTGCCGACAATGGGCCTTCTATTTCAATACGCTGACAAGGATAAGCAGCGGCAGCTATCTTTAAACTGTTCCCAGGATCGGATCTGAAAAACAACGTATATTTTGTTAGTTGTTCTTCTCTATTGAATACTGCATGCGCGGTATAAAATATTATGTGCAGTAGCCTATATGCAGTTAAAAAATAAACTCTGAAAACAGCCTTTTGTTGATAGGAATGAGGTACATACGCTATTACACTTTTTTACTAAAATAAATCAAATACTCACAATCCATTGGGCTTTTTAGGCAAGATCTTAAGTTTATCCTGATATGGAAGTCACCGTGGAAGAATCGGAGTGTAGAAAAAAGGTAATATGAAAGAAAAAAAAATGGAATGAAAAGCACAACACCCAATCTTAAACATTTAAAAATGAATTCTAAATAAAAGTATTTGTTGCCGTTTTGAAGTTTGTGACAGTCTTCAGTTAAACGAATCTCTAACTGTAGCCTATGTTCCACGGCATTATGGCCAATACAGTATTTTTACAAATGTAAGCCAGTTCCAATATAAAACTTACATGGAGCCAAGTCATCTTGGGGTTATACACTGGCTGTTTTTTTGGTGGTTTCAATTGGCGTCGTATGTAGTCTGGCATTTTTGGTGTTGTGTTCTCCCTAAAACAACCAATGCAAGTGTTCAGGTATGAGCTAGTGTTTAAATTAGTTAAAATAGATAAGCTGTAGGATACTGCTTAAAACCTTCTTTCAAATTCAATAGCTCTAAGTAGGCTACATAAATTAAAACTGGACTACTCCAAGTATTCAAGTAGGTATTTGAGGCTTGGAAAAATGAAGTAGCCTATGTCCTGTACGGCTATTAACGAACCAGAGTCAGAAGCTTTTCTAATAGCACAAGAAATATCTTCTTAAATTTTCAGCCTGGCTCAAATGAAGTTTCTTGTTCAATTTTTGAGTGACCAGAATAACAGATTACTTAAAAAGGAATCGAACCCACGTTCTCAGCATAGAAGGCATAACATGCATTACGCCGAGGTTATTTTCAATTTTAAAATATAGCCTACATCAAGCAAAACATTTTTTTGCAGTTTCTAGATAAGCAACAAAACAAAAAAAACGTTCTTCACAATTTTTTATGTCTTGACTCTCGAGATACTTGAATACTGAACAAAGACGGTTATTTTATTGCGATTCGATCATGAACAAAGACGGTTATTTTTCTTAAATGTATTAACAAAAGAAAAATGATCGAATCGCAATTTCTGCAACAAAATACACAACGTAAGATTGTTAAACTCAACACTAGAACTAGAACAAAAGAAGCTGTTGTTCGCTAGCCTGCCAGAATGAAATGATACGAATAGAACAGAGTACTGCCTCGCGGAGTACACGTGACAAAAGGAGTGCAAAAGTAATCAAGGAAGCATGCTAACTGCAGGCATTTGTGCAAATACTTTAAATATAACTAAACCTTACGTATTTTCTTTACAACTTTCATCCAAAATTGAGTGTTTTTCAGTCTCTTTCGTGGCGTTTTCCAGCTTCCGTGTCCTAGGCTTTGGTGCCGGCGGTTGTTGAGGAAGATCTGTACCATTCGCATCAATGGTGCGTTCGGATGTTTCCAAATGTTGTGTCTCTGAAATCTCGTTTTTCTTTTTAGTTTCACTGCATTTAAAGAATATAAATTAGGCTAGCTTGCTCAGAATAATTTGGACTCACAATCGATGGCCAGGATTTGATTACAAAACTGCAATAGAAAAATCACAATACAATAAAGGAACTTAGTGCTTCATTGCCTTCAACCCATGACGAGAGCAAGAAACTTAAAGATGGTGGCTCACAAATTGCTGTCTGTAAAAATGTGAAAGAAAAAGTTTCACTATCTATGCGGCATGTGTAAAAAACTAAAAACTAAAAAAATGTTTTAAAAACTTCGTCGTGTAAAAAATCTTCTGGCTTTCTATACTGCCAAACCATTTAAAAACAGTGTTTTAAAATTGCAGTTAAAAGTACACGGGTGTACCATGCAATCATAAGAGATTAGCTTTATACTTTAAGTTTCGTTTTGTGAAAAACAATCTGAAATAACGGTGATTAAAGCGTCACTTGACTTAGGCGAACCTTTATCTGATCAAAAAAGAATTTATATATGTGGGATAGCCTGCTCTACTACAAGAAATATTAAATGCAAAAGTTCATCATTAAATCTTTGAAACACTTTAAGTTTGCAGGATTAGAAACACATGTAAGTTCTTGGTATTTAAGCTAATTTACTGCATGTTAATGGCTAAAAAATTGAGTTTATTCAAGGTTTAGATTACAATGTATCATTGTGTACATGCCAGATCAAGTTTAAAGTATGCTTTCTATGTACAACTAAAATTGAAGGCCGTTTACATAAAATCAATACAGAATAAATAAGCTTGCAAAGTAAAAGAAAGGCAACAATTTACAATCGAATGAAGAATTGATACTAACCTAATCGGGTTGAGGTGTAGAGTTAAAACACATGCAAGCTTTTCTCACTTTGCAAAATAAATGAAAATAAAAATAATTGCACGTGCAACTGCTCCAATACAGTGGTGATCACAAAGCACGCGTAGTGTGTGAAATGTACAGGCAGCTGACTGCAAGTGTGACAAATGTAAAAGTCACCGCAATAATGCTCCTTGCTGACTTCCACAAAATATTTCACCAACATTATCAACATTCTTAGAGATACTGGAGTTAGAAGACCCGAGCGAGGTTTTAAATCCATTTTCATGAACATGGTTTTCCGAATGCTTCTTTAGCGCCACTTTGTGGACGTATTTCGAAGTGTTTTGAAGGCAAACGTCTACTGCTTTTAAGCTTGAAAAATGATAAAAATAGTTAAGCACATTACATGCAAGGGAATGATTTTTTTCTAGAAAATATCATCTTGTCAAAAATAAATCAATCATTTTCTATAATAATGATGAATGTCGTTACAGTTTCTTCCTGTCAGCTCAGATATTTATTAATTTCCAACATTGCTTTGCGAGGAAATATGTTGTAACAGATTCTTACAAATTTATTTCATTCCCTAAAACATTTTCAGCAACTTTTTGTAGATTGTTTTGTAGCCTATACAGCAGATATAAACAAAACATTTGCTAGTTACATGTAGGGTAGTGGTAAAACAATTAACAAATAGGAACAAAACATCAACAAAATTAGATTATACTAGGCTAGTGGTGTTTTTGGGAATCTGAAGAGCTTGTAACGTTCCCTAAGCATTGTATTGACACAAAAGTTAATCAACTGTAATGTAATTAAGCCAAGCTACATGGTTACCTCAGTAAGCCGACTTAATTGATTGTTCATTGAATCTATTACTGGATGAAACGTTGTGTGTGGAGTTGTAGCAAAGTAAATGAAATTTTAAGATGGAGAAACAAACGTTAAACCAACGTTCATTGACGTGTTACGGGTACAAACGTAGTAAAAAAAAGTTAAAAGAATAATCAAAAAATACGAGAAATTGACATAATAAAGTTAGATAATAATCTCTACAAAAAACAGTATTGATTACTAACTCGCCTTCTGATATTTATGATAGTGTCACGCTCAATAGCAAATCTAGAAGACATGGTAGAGCCCAGCTTGTTTTCCGAATAAGCATTGCAAGAAAGAATAAAAAAGACAATGAATGAGGTAAACATATGCCACGCTTCAACCTATGGCAGGGTTACTCAACTAATGTTAACAAAGGTCCAGTTTGACAAGTTGAATATTTTTAGCGGTCCGGTGAATAAGTTATTTCACACGCAACCACAAAAGTTAAATTATCTGTACTAAACCACTTTTTTAGGTAAAATGTAACCCGAATTGGATTTCTGAAAAAGTGTTAGGGAATCTGGGGGGCGAATCCCGCCAGCAACTAGGATAATCACAGTGAAATTGCTTCCTCCCAGTAGAAATCTGTTTACAGAAGCCCTGAAACGTGGCAATGAGGTTATTCTTCCAAAAGCCCAAGGTCCACCATCAACATCCAGACGGTCCGGATTTGGACCGCGGTCCGCTAGTTGAGTAGCCCTTACCTATGGCGTTTAAAGGCAAGGGGCATCCATAAAATATTGAAATTCTTTTTTGTTGGGAAGGAGCGATCTTCCTGGCGTCAGCACTACCTGACTACTAACTATAGAACAGCGAGCATTGCGTTTGGCTAACCATACGGGTGTAGCCTCCACAATAGTCATCAAGACTTTTCCAAAAACATGTGTTTCTCGGACCAGAAAGATCGCTCCTTCTCAAAAGTGCATATCCTTGGCGACAGTTAGTTTAATTGTTTTCTTTCAACAAAGGTAAGGAAAAAGAAAAAAAAAGCCCATAAGCTTCATGGGCGAAACACGTGTTTATCGCTGTCAATTCTTGCTACACTCGATTGCCGAGAAACACAATCTTTTTTGTTTTATTGTCATCAGAGTTTGAAACTAAAATTCATGAGGCACTCCAAATAAAGCAGCACAACCCCAGGCTCAACAAACAATTATTCGCTGGAGGGGCATCTTTTTTGTTGAATTTGTATTAGCTTACGTTTATTTTACATAGTTATTTCCCCATGACTTCACGTGACAGATGCTCAGTTCACTGTCATAAGATCCACTATTGGACATACGCCACAATCCTTGTAGAGTGTAGACTGTAAGCATTTCAACATCTGCAACCGTTCATAAAATCTTTCAAAGCTTTGTGGTATTGAATTGCGCTTACCTTGTTGGGCTTATGACACCTGTTGATGGTGAAGCTGGGGTTGCAGCAGACGACGATCCAACACTTTCTGACATGACCCTAAAATAATGCTAATGCGTAAGGTTTCAGGTGATTTGGTTTTGAATTTCTATCCTCGTACTGACAAAGACTTGATGAGTTATTCCTGGTAGTTTCACATACTTGTAGAGGCTCTTGACTCAGGGCTGGTTACCGAGATGGGTAAAGTGAAGTTTTTCGATTGTTGAAGTGTTGCTGCTGGGGAATTATTCCATCCATTAGGTGCCGCTGAATAGAAAGTAGTCCTGAGATGCGTTGCTCAAGTGCACACCCAGAGAGTCGCACCAGCGCCACTTGATCTAGTAGCTTCTTCGTTCACAAAGTCACATGCTAACCAATTGAGTTAACGGGCGAACGCTGCATGATGCAAATCGTAGTATAACAAGCAGAGATGTACGTATACGCCGCAAATTCTACGCCGTATACTTGCGGCGTAGACTTTTTGTTTGCGCTAACGCTTGGGGCCACATTTTTTTGGATAGTTGTCGCTTGAGGCTACGCCATAAAGTTTTCGCGGTTTTTAGCGCATAGCGTCAACGCATACTTTTTAATGTCTTTTTATTCGCTACAACACGCCAATACTTTCCAGCGCTGCAGCTGAAAGAATGTTTTCAATGGGCAAAGACATATTGAAACCAAAACGCAGCAAAATGTCAGATGAACACTTTCAGATGCTTGTGTTTCTTCGTGGAAATTCAAAATAAAACTTGTTTGTTTCGAGTGGTTTATACCGTGTGAATGTTTGGCACCTAGCAAACAAAATGAGTTTACGCTAGTGTATGCGCTGACGTTGACGCCGCCAACTTTTTTTTTACAATTTACGTTTACGCATCCGGCGTATGGTTTTTCGAACGTTTGCGTTTACGCTGACGGCGTCAATATTATTTGTATGCGCGTACATCACTGATAACAAGCAATATTTTCTCATAAATGCTGAATCCATCATAAAGTTTAATAAACCAGTCTGCAGGTCTTGTAGCCCAATACGAAAACAAACTCATGCTTTCAAATTACTTCAATTAACTCTCTTTCTTAGTTGCTCAAACGTTTCTTACTTGGCACTTGCAAATCAGGTGTTTATAGCAATAATTTCCTTAGCGGATTAATAAAAAACTTATTTCAGATTAAGGAAATCACTTTTTAAACTTAACCCCAGCAGCCTCGCATAGCCAAATTATGAAATCCTTCAACTAGGCTACTTAGAAAGCTCCAGTCACAGAAGATAGCACGAAGATAATTGAAAAAAATGTCCAATTTAAATATGATAACTTAAGCCACACATTAGATACGATCCAGATGAACAGTGGTTTAGTCAAACGATTAAAACAGTCAAAACTTTGCTGGCTTATTTATTTTCTTATACCAACACTCACATCTCTCGGTCGGTGCTTTCAAGCGCGTCTTCTAACTTCTCATTCTTTAAAGAGTCGTCTCTATCACAAGCACTGCGGCAAAAAGTAACATTGGAGTTGAAGTTCCACATCAATCAAAAGTTTAATTCGATTGCGAAAAACTTAAAACTATCATTTTCATGCAAGATACCAGTTTCTGGCATTAAATAAGAATTTAAAGTTATGAATAATGTGTTTTGTTTTTTTTGCAAACGGTAACATGTGAGTAGCCCAGTTCATACCACCTAGGGCTACCATATTTTCATAGCCCAAAAAGAGGACACGTTTCGCCAGCAAGTAAAATGCAAGTAGAATTTTACGTTTGGACAATCTTTTACATCTTTTGGATAATTTTAAGCTTATGCAGCAAACGTTAAGTTACAGCAAAAAAACAAGGTAGATTTATATGCCAGATTTGGCCTATGAATCTTTTGCAGCCCCCGTATACGGCCTGATTTGTTAGCCTACATTCTGCAACACATTTCCAGATTTTTCTAACTTTTGGTTGCTGTCTGAGTGAAATATTTTAAAAATCATATTTTAACATCTGTTGCTGTCTTTCCCAAGTGACACAATGAGTTTTAACATCACAAGGGATGGAAAAACGAAGACAATTTAACCTATGAGATTTCAGTCAGACTGGTAGCCTAACAAGACTTGCTTACAAGGACTTTTTACAGTCTGCTTGAACGTTTTTTAGTATAGTTTTTCTCATTTTTGACTGCTTCCTCAAGGTAAAAAAAATCTTTCATATTATTACGAGTCAGCAAAAAGCGAAAATATCTGATTTTTAGAAAATTTAAGTCAGACACCAACGATCGCAAAAATTTACAAAATGTGACAAATCATGCACCACCTCCAGGTGGCAATGCCTTAACTTTTTCAGTGAGAAAGGATCAGCTTTGAAATTACAAAATTGTTGGCATGAAATATGATTGAAATTGTATGCTATTCAATAGTTAAGATTCTGAAAACGGACTGAGATGACTAAAAGGCTGTTTATTTCCATGCACCATTAAGGCTGAAACGAAAATCGTACATAAAATGCGTTCTATTTGCCACCGTAAGCCATGTTATTCATTTTGCACTTTTGGACATTCTTTCCTACTTTCTTCACTTGACCAACGAGACAAACTCTTAAGTTGGTAATCATAACGTCTACAAGCGTTGAATCAATTTAATAAAATCTGAGTAAAAAGATTATTTTTTCGCAAAAACTTTGAACTCGTTTTTGTAAAACTTTGAACTCGTTTTGTAAAACTTTAAACTCGTTTGCATTTTTCTGTTTTTAAATCACATTTTTTAATGTATTTCTTCGTGATTTAGGCTACATAGCCCACTCATTTTTTTGATTTCTTAAATTGATATATTGTCGAAAATTTCCTTATAAAATTCAAATTCAAAGTCACAAACTTCCGATAACCGCGAAACAATGGTGTTTGATATGTTACAATACAGTAGACGTCTGATTGTTTACAACAACGGATCAACAAGATAGGCTACTCCAATATTCTGAGTTATCTTTGAATATTACATTGGTGCAGAAAATTGTTTTGGAAAGCACATACAAGCCATCGCCGAAAATTCGCACAACAATAAAATCCTGTTGAAAATTTAAGCAAGAAAACTCAAAATACCAAAAAAAGAGGACATTTGATCATTTCTGAGTGTCCTTGGAGGACTATTCATTTTTCTTGAAAAAAGAGGACAAATCCTCTAAAAAGAGGACATATGGTAGCCCTAATACCAACTGAAATAAATTTAACATTGCCATTCTTGACTGACATGCAATGCATTCACGCTTGGATCTTGTCAAAGCATCAATGCAACTCACCTTAGACGGCTGGAAGCCCGACTGACACGTTCGCTAGAAAAACATAAAAACTGTTTCACATATTTACAACACCAGTCAGAATGTTAGTGAAGTGGGTTGTTACAAAATGTAATAAATTAACGGAGCACGTTTTTAGGTGTACAAAATGTATATATTTGTCAACATGTAGTCAGTAGGGGGAGGGGGTTAATCGGCTTTTTTCAAATTCAACTTTATTCCTGGTTTTAGGATACAACAGGACATTCTAAAACCTCTGAAAACAATTTTAAAATTTCCGCCCAAACCCTCTACCCTGAAAATTACTTTTTGCGTCCAATTGCCTAATATTGTATGGACGTCACTTTTTGTTTATGGCATTTAAACTTTAAATATTATCTGCTACTGTACTAACACACATTAAATATGCTGCAAGACAACCGCAAACATTTTTCTGGTTTTGGTTTTATCGTAAAACACGGGACAGTGGTCATTTCTCTTTGAGCGCATGACTACGCGCATGCGCGAAAGCGTGAAATTAATGCAAACAGTTTGTATTACGCTGGTTGTATTTGAGCGACCGTTCATTGACTAACCACTATCTCTAAAAACTACTTTTCAAAAAAACGAAGTCGCTATTAGCTTGTTTTGTTATAACAACTGATAAAACATCTTTGGCTTCTGTCTGCAAAAATTTACTCTACATTTATAATTCAAGTCCTCATTCTGAGACTCTCCGCTCAATCCCTCCATCTACCTGTATATTTCATCTTTTGGTTTCAGTTTAATCACATGGATTGGCTTGCCTTTGGTTTGCTTCTGCTGCAACAACCAATTGAAAACCTCAGGCTGACAACGGCTGCTCAACAGTGAGTTGTTGTTGTTGGTACGGCTGCGTGATTCTCCGCTCCTTGCGTATTTTTTAATGTTTGTGTTTTTATCCGGCAACCCTGTTTTTCTTATCTTTCTAAAATGTGGCCCGTTTGAAATCACTTAAAAGAAAGCTTGGAACTAAGTTTAAATGGTCATTAGTGAAAATGAATAGTTGTATGTTGTCCTTATTAAGTCGATCGGAACTGCGTACTATCTGCATTGCTGTGTTACTTGTCCTGATATCTAGTGTTGTGCTCAATCTGTGCTAAGGTGCAAGTATACAAATTTAATAGTAAACCTGGTCTAATCAAATACTATGCTGTTGGGCTCATATCCGTCATTACCTTTTATGTTGTAGTTAGTGTGTGATGTTTGATGCATAGGGTAGCCTATCATTATTAACATGCCCTGATAATTTCTCATCTGCCCTATGGTGACTTTGTTGAAGCCTGAGTTCATTGGTAAATGTTGTTGTAGATTGTTCGTTTGGAAGAAATTCAGTTTTCTCTTTGGGTCTTGGTTTCGCCAACGTCAGGTACATACTTTGTGCGATTTGGTTTACTGTATTTAGATGCAAATGATGCCGTAAGAATAAGACAATTAAGAATAGCAGCATACATTGTATGAATACTGTTTGATTTATTATGTGCGAGTGTAAATATGTGTGTAGGTTAGGCACCTGTCTTAGTCTCGTTTGTTTATTGCAGTTATCGTCAGTCTTCACCTTGACATCAATCAATATACACAACAATTCAATTGGCGTGGTTGTACATTGGAGTCCAGAGGAGGCTGTCGCATTAAAAACCTATACTGACAGGCTGGTAAACTGCTGACGCTGTCAAAGCATCTGACGTCAGCCACAGTTGTATTGCATGGTTGTCGACGCGGTAGCCACTTAACCATGACAACTCCCCGCAAGACCTGAAAGACACCGCTAACCAATCAGAACATATGCTTAAGTGACTACCGTCCAATTGTCACCCCTCTAGCAGTCAGCCAGAGAGTTGATCTTACTTTGACCTTTGTTTGGTTATTACAAAAGAAAAAATAGTTATGACAGGGGTAGGAATCGAACCCACGTCATCGAACTGTATTCCCAAGCCTTGACCCACTAGACCACGCTGACTACGGCGGAATGTTTACGGATTTTACGTTATATCAGAAGTGTTTACGCTTTTTCTCCGTTTTACCTGTAACTTTCTGATTGGTTGAAGCGCTGCTCCTGTAACTTCTGGTTGGTCTGATTTTCTGATTGATTCATTTGTTTCACCAATTTTTTTATGTTTAAGAGCCCACCTGTCGACGCGAGGTGGTTGTTGAGAAAGCTCTATCAAAAGGACACCGAACAATGCGCTAATCCTGAAGAGATCTTTCAGAAGTTGGGAGAGCTTTAGCTCCACGGTTTGTGGTTAACCTGTAGGCCTATACCGATGCAAGCTCAACTTGACCCTATTGGGACGAAACTTTCCTAATTTTTAATACCCTGTTGTATCAAGATTAAAGTTTAAATCAAAATTAACCCTCCCTCCCCATTTATAATCAGTTGGTTGAAAACATATCCACAAGTTTAAGTTGCATAGTTAGAAAAAAGGAAATGTTGTAGTATTCAATTTATGTTGTAGCCTATTTCAGACAGCAAATCAATCGTTCTTTAGATTATTACGAATGACTGATTTGCTGTCTGGGCTTTAGAAGGGAAAACAATACTGTATTTATGAATGGAAAGTTGTACTTAGCTGGAAATTTTTGAGTTGTAACTAGATTTCTAAAACCTGAAAAATAACAGCTCTGATATTTATGATAACACAATTATTAGAATATATTTGAAACTGTAACATTTGCACTTGCCTCATAGGAGTCATGACCGATTGACTTCGAGGTCTTTCTCTGCAACGAAGTGTGGTTTTAATGTGTCTGCTATGTATCATACACTAGCCGTACTCATAAAATAGATAGGCATACTTGGAATCGGTCAATTATGGAAAATAAATTACACAAAACTTTAATAAGAAATTCAAAATAAAAATATTTCAAACAGGTTTTGAAGAGTCCGAACTCCGAAGTCAATCAGTTAATGAAGTAACCGAAATTAAACTGAAAATTTTAAGTCAAAAAATCTCTTGCAATACACTCACAATTCAGAAACAGCCGTGATATTGGTCTCCGAAACACGTTTTTTCTTTGTGACCTGAACTATTTCATCCTGGCTAAACAGAGAAAAAATAAATGAGCTGTAAGCACTCAGAAGGATTGCCAATGTCTTTAAAATGGACTTTGAACCTAATAGGCTATGACGCGGAACGAAATCAAACAAAGTAGTAAAATTTTCAGCATACGTAGTTATAGAATTTATTAATGCTACTTTTTAATTATTTCATAGCAAAAATATTGTTCAGAATTTTTTTTTAATAATTTATCAATAAACTTTCGTAATTCTAGCTCAAACTAATTTTTAAAAAAGGTTGCTGAGAAAATTCTTCAAAGTTTTGTGCTAATCAACACGTCTCCACCACGAAGTGTTCGCGACATTGTGACGTGAGAGATATTTTGCTTTCGTCATAAGCTAAAATAACAAGTTGATAAGAATAGTGAAACCACATTTGACAGGCCAACTTCTCCCTTGTTGCGACAATGCCGCTTGTTTTTTTTAACCTTGCAGTAAATAGGAAAAACTTTTCTTAGTTTTGAACAAAGCATTACACCAAAGCCGACATCACACTTATCAGTACTTTGCTTACCATGTACCTGATAAGCGTCATGTGAAGAGTCCAGCCTGAAATTCTTATCATTTCCATAATTTCTGGAAGATCGAGATGGCTGATATCAAAGCCATTGATAGCGATCAAGGCATCGCCTTGCATTACATTGGCTTGTGCTGCTTTACCTCCGGGTGTTATCTTAAAAAAATAAAAAGTTATTATTTTGTGCTCAAAGCTTTGTTGTTCTTTATTATCCCCAGTCAGCAAATCAGCCCTTTTTTACAATGACTCAACATCTTATTTTTTATAACTTTGTTTGTCTTCGTTTTTTTGTTCTCTCGTTGTTGATGCCTCTCCTTGTTGTATGAGGTAGCAGCTGACTTCGTTGACCCTGTGGTTTTTCGCTGTCATTCCTAGTACCAGCATCGCATTCAATGTATTTATTTCTGTAGCTTAACTGATGTAGGCCTATACGTGCCATGATACTTGGCTCGCACGACGACGATACTAAAAAAAATTTGAAATCTTTACCTGAAGACGTTGAATCAATGCAAAAAACATTGAGTTGCTGACTGGGTATTTGTAATATTTGTTTCAAAATTCAGACCAAAAATTCCAACTCATATGGAAAGCATTCGGTTAGTAAACTATATATTAAAGTTTTTAACAACATTGCAACAATTTTTTTAACTTCATAAATAAAATTAAATGTAGGCCTATTGTAAACAAAACTTACTCTTGAAACAGCAGTCAGCTTTCCATTTAAGGGCCCCCCGGAAAGACGAAATCCCCAAGGGGCTCCCCCTGACATTGACACCTCGTAAGGCATTTCAATGCCGAAACACTTGACGAAATGTTACATAAAAATATTTATCTGTTGCAAAATAATAGCTATTAGTATTACTGGCATGCGATCTGTAGTACCCTCAATAACACAAAAATTGTATCTTATCTCAACAAAAACTAAAGCTATAAGCTGTTCTTCATTTGCCATTATGCTTCTTGTTATACAATGCAGTGCCATGCACATATACAAATAGGAATACGTCGGTATGCTCGAAAGAAGTATCTGCAGTTTCAATTACCTGTCGAGTTATACTTAATCAGTTTAACACACAATACTAAAGAAGTTCTTATGACATCAATAAGCCCTCCCGTTCTAATGCAACCGACTGCGCTGCTACTGTACAACATTTCACTTGGCGTTTGACCTACGTAGTTTGGAGACCACGATATCTCAAGTTACAATGTCTGGGTTTTGTCACTTTCACCGATCATCTTTAACCACACTGTCGCAAAAACTGTAGTGTTGCCAGATGTTTTTAAAAAGATTCGAGCCTAACTGTCATTAAAAACCAGCCCGAAAGTAGCCCAAAGGATACAAGTTGAAACTAAACTAAATGTGCCCAACATTGGAACATTTGCGCCATGTAAAATCTTTAAAAATGAAGCTTTTTCAGTAGAAATGGTAATTGCACTTCCATAAAAGTTGATTCCAAATAAAACGAAACCGAACAAATCAACTACAGTAGTCCATAACATGCAACTGCTAAAATTTTCCGACAAATAAGTAACAACACCAGTCCAATTCTGCGAAGAAAACGCAAAACTAGTAACCAAGAAATACTTCTTCATTCAATCACGAAAGCATTAAAACGTTATCCTGCTTTGCACTCCACTCGTGGCTTATTTGCTACTGAAAAATCTCAAAACGAAATTCTGTAATAATTTTCCTCTCGTTTTCAAGGTTTTGTCCACCGATTCAAAATTTAAATTGAGTGGCAGGCAAGCTAATATCTGTGTTCACATTCTGACATCATGTCTGTCTCTGGTCAAAGCACAGTCTCTTGATATCGCTATCAAGTCAATGCAAAGCCCCGATAGCTCAGTGGTTACGCGCCGGGCTCAAGATCACACGGCGCTGGTTCGACTCTCGGGGTGTGCGCTTGAGCAACGCATTTCAGGACTGCTCTCCATTCAGCGGCACCTAGTGAATGGAATAATTTCTCGGCAACAAGACTTCAACAATCGGAAAACTTCACTCTGCCAATCTCGGTAACCGGCCCTGCGTCAAGTGCCTCTACAAGTATGCGAACAAGTACCAGGAATAACCTATCAAGGCTTTGTCAGTCCGAGGATAAAGATTCAAAACCAAACCAAACCAAACCAACGCCGAGCTGCTGTTTTTGAAAATTGACAACCTTCTGCTAAAATGTTAATCTCCATCCAATTAGTAATCTTCCAGTAGTAAAAATTGGAAGTAAGAAACTGAATTCCGTCAGTTTTTAATCACTTGCTTTAAATTGCTGTTCTTTCTGTGGACCTCAAACCAACAAGTTGGTGATGCTTTCACTTTGCGACTACGCAGCATCAGATTTCGAATGAAAAATAAATCCAAATTACACTCAATCTCGCCTTCAATTCAGTTCACCAGGCCATAGCCCAAAGAAAGGTCGTAGTTACTCCTCTCGATAACTGTGCAGAGTTCAAAATCATGAAAGAAATCAAGCACAAAAGTTGAAGGAGCACCACTTCGCAATCGAGTCATGCCTTTAAGTCCCTTGTCAAAGACAAAGCCACATACTCTTGAGCGGTGTCGAACCAACACCCTGTTGAACGTCGAACCAGGGCTCTCACCACTCGGCTATGCAGAGTTGGGATTGGTAAGACAATGTCCAAGCAAGCAAAAGTTGCTTTTTAAAAACATTTTCAACGTGTTAAAACGTTAAAATGACGATGGTTCTGTCACTTACTTTCTTGGTTTCTGAGTGTGAGAATAGTCAAAATCTGGTGAAAAAACACAGACATTTGAGAAGTTTTGCAAATTAAGTCATAACTTTAGCAACTTGAAGACTTTCTTATTTGACGGCGTACGCTCAGACAGCAAAATTCGTCATTTTTCAACTGAGACGTCTGCAGACGTTGAATCTATGTAAAAATCACGGATTTTGCTGTTTGTGCCGTCACTATTGTACAAGAGCTGCAAAATTAATTTTACTGGTTTGCAAACCCATGCTTCTCTGAGAGCACCACTTTCACAGAAACTGCTGCAACATCGACATTGGCTCACTTTTATTATACAATTGCAATTGCTTATCTCAACAAGTAAAACTATTACTCAAACTTGTTACCACAGTGATCTCAAGATGACACTCACATCGGCTAAAGGTTAAACTTTTGTTTTTCTGGGAAGTATTGCCTTTCCTTGTATGGACACTTCCACAAACTAAAAGTGCTCTTATCAACTGATGCTAAGGCTATGTTCCTTATTCTAATCTATTTTCAACATAAACGTTTTTAGTCTTTCTTGCAATTGGGCGACACTCGAATGAATCAGATGCAGCTTTCACCATCACCATGCTGCGAAGATTTTTTATTGTCCACTGCTGCTTCACTATTGCCCTTAACGCTTCTTAATAGTTGAAGTCGATTGATTGAAAGGGTTTCTTTGTTATCTTTTAATAATTTAATTCACCATTATTAGGTGATAATTACAGGGCAATCAATCACGCAGAAAAATCCTTTGACGCACTGAAGGTGTGAGGGCAGACTCATCAATCCAAACAAAATTCACAAAAAAGCTGCTTTTTGTTTTTTCATAAATACCCAACAGAAATAGGCCGCCAGGCAGTAACAGCGAAACCAGCATCGTCATTTTGGCTGCTTGGTCTTGGGCAAGTGTAGACTGAGGAATCGCCAACATTGCACTGTCGGTTACCTTTGTACACGTATTCTAGCTACATTTGCTTCCCAAGTGTATTTTAAGAATTTACGAAGTGATAATCCTCCATGGAAGAGTGGCTTCAGCGCCAGAAAGGGCATGTGAGGTGATTTGAGTTTCCAACTGCAGTGATGAAAGCTAGCAGCTACATTAGCCTACCATTATGAACAACATGCTAAGGTAGCATAAGTGATTTTTAACTACAGAATGTGCAAACTGCAATATAAATAGATAACTCATTAAGATTTCATTCTTTTCATCGGTGATGTGGAAATTTAAATTGAAAAATAATAAATTGTCCAAACTTGCCATAAAGAAATTTATTGCTGTGAGCAATCAAAGCTCAAGCTCTTTAAATCGTCATAGCCTCTAGCAAGAAGGAAGGCAGATATAAGAATTTGAGTGTAAAAACTTTGCTGCATTTTCAAGTTGAAAATTTTAGATTAAAAAGGTGATAACTGATAATATTCAAACTTTTATAATATAACTAAAACATATCACTAACTAACTCCAGCCAGATGAGCATTTTATATCTTAATTTAGATTAACATATAAAATCAAATATTTGTTTATCGATTTGGTAATTAGGCCTTCAACTTGTTTGTCGTATCCAGGCTTACACCCGGTGGTTGAAGATTTAAATTAAGTGGACGGGAAGGTAAGGAAGCCAATCTTCGTGTCCACCTTCAGGCATGCCTAAGTGTCCTGCTACAGAAACAGCCGCATGCTCGAGCGGTGTCGAACCGGCACCCTTTCGATTGCCGTCCCAGGGATCTCACTACTCGGCTATGCATTCTTATATAACTAAAAAAAAAGGAACGCTTGGGCTTTGTCTTTTTCAGTGTGATTCCTTAAGCCGAAGAGGTTATTTATTGAAAGCTACATAGCAACTTACCTGTTGAAAGTATCCCAGAACAGAGCTCAGTCTACGTTTTTGCATTAATAGGGTAATGTACAAATTGTCAAATTTTAAAACGTAGGCCAATACTGGTTGTGCTGTTGACATGAGAACATGAAGAAAAAAGTCGGTCATAAAATATGGCCTGGCCGTTCCATACTCGGAGTTGCATAAGCTTTGAGATTTTTTCAAAACGTTACTTAAAGAGTTGATTCGTCATAGCACACATGACTAGAGAACTATGTTCAGAATAGAGAACTGTGAATCGAGAACTAGAGAACTGTGTTCTGTGACTATGCGCTCAACATGATGGAATTGGTAAGGAAACTTACTAATCGAGTAACGTGATCAAGTTTAACATCTTCAAGTTTATTACATATAGAAACACAAAACTACGCAACAAATTAAGTATCGAACGTTTTCGACATGACAAGATGTCCTCTTCAGGAATAATATACATATAACTTAACTACATCTGAATAAAATGCAATGGTTAACTAAGTCTATAAACAGAAAAAGACAAAAACTGCACAGTAGGCTACTTCTGACTAGGTCAAACTCAAGGATAGGCTCCACGAGAATCAAAGGTAACTGCATCAAAAGGTGTTAAACAGATCATCTTGTGATGTCGAAAACGTTCGATACTTAATTTGTTGCGTAGTTTTGTGTTTCTATATGTAATAAACTTAAAGATGTTAAACTTGATCACGTTAATCGATTAGTAAGTTTCCTTACCAATTCCATCATGTTGAGCGCATAGTCACAGAACACAGTTCTCTAGTTCTCTATTCACAGTTTTCTATTCTGAACATAGTTCTCTTATAGTCATGTGCTATGACGAATCAACTCTTTAAGAAACGTTTTGAAAAAATCTCAAAGCTCATGGAACGGCTTTGCAAAAGCAGCAAGCCCGCTAGATGCGCCAATCAAACTTGCAGATTCAAAGCATTAGAGCGAATTTGTTTATTATCTCGTGAAGTGCAGTAGGCTATGAGCCTACAGATCCTGCGGTAATATTCGAAGCACCAAAACGTCTTTTTAAAAAAAAGAATACATAAAAAAATTACAAAACTGCAAAAAAGACAGTTCTGCGCCCCTCTACCCAACTGAGCTAACCGCTGCGAAAGACCATAAGCTTGTCATCCAGTTAGCCACGACCCCCACAGACCACAACAATAAATCTAACTAACACATTTATACACACAGGTGTGCAGAGGCAGGCACATTACTTCAGAAAATAAAAAGGGTTTAGCCACTGACATCAGAAAACAACAACGGCTGCTGGTTACATCACAACCAGTCTTTTCTACCTCAGTTTACCTTTTCACTAAATATGGTGCATGGGTTCGTCACAACATTTTAAGGGTGCACGTAGCAAAAAAGGTTAAAGAGCACTGGGTTAGACGACTTGTATTTGAATTTATGAATTGAGTTTTCGAAATAGGAAATCTAAAGAAGAAGTTTAGTGAATAAAACTACTCACTATCAATAAAAAATTGCCTCGACCCGGAAATGAACCAGGACCTTCAGAGTTTCAGTCTGATGCTCTCCCAATTGAGCTATCGAGGCTTATTGATCTGGCCAGTACGGGAATCGAATCGCAACGGCTTTGCAAAAGCAGCAAGTCCGTATTTCTAGATGAGCCAATCAAACTTGCAGATTCAAAGCATTAGAGCGAATTTGTTTATTATCTCGTAAAGTGCAGTAGGCTATGAGCCTACAGATCCTACGGTAATATTCGAAGCACAAAAACGTCTTTTTAAAAAAAAGAAGTCATAAAGAAATTACAAAACTGCAAAAAAGACAGTTCTGCGCCCCTTTGAAAGCTGTGCCCTAAGCGACGGCCTAGTTCACCCTGGACACGCCGCCCCTGCTTGTAGGCTAAGTGCTTTCTAAAACACACGCTATACAATAAAATGTAGTTATACAGCATACACTTGATTAAGACTGAAAATATTGAATGTGTATCATGATAAGTTATTTTAGAATAGCTATAGCCAGTGAGCGAACTAGCAAAGTTAATCAGCCAAGAAACTTAGAATAAAAGCGACCTTACAACCATGTGTGTTGTGATGGCTGACTGAACTTAACTAATTGAATGGTTGACAATAGGGCGTCGTTGAGGTCGGATTGATTCGTTTCGATGTGGCACATAGTGTCGAAAGCAGATAAAACAAAACTGACACAGCCGCTGTCGGAAGTGAAACAGATCCGAGTTTAAGAATTTATGTTGAGCCAGGAAAAAAATGAGAACGTTGTTTCTTTAAGCTCTTTGGTTGTCTAAAAAGAGAAATCAATTTATTGTGTAGATCAGTTATTTATTTCAATGTAGATGTATAATCAGCTATTTTCCGTTACTTGAAAAGGGCTAACATGTGTAAGGCCGAAAACGTTCGTAGTTTATAGTTTATGTTCAGTTTAATATATTATGTTAAATGCCGTGTGGTTGCTTGGATTTATTTGTTTATGGTTTAAAAAGAGAGAACCGTTTATGAAATGAATTAAACTTAAAGTCAAAAATGTGAGCTTATTAATGGTAAATGTTTTCAAACTATGGCATAATGAGACTAAAGCCATAAGGCTGAGAATATATGATACGTGAGACTGAAACATTAAAGTCAATGCAAATGCGATGATTTGTACGAATTCAAGGTTAAAGTCGGTACAACCTCAGATTTAACCAGATTTTTTAATAAACTTTGGTTTTCTTTCTTTTTAGTCAGTGAAATAATTGGGACAGCTGATTCTAAAGTGGCCTAAGTTAAAAAACGTGGATTTGAGATCATCAAGTTCAAAAACCCATGCCACGACAAACATTGCCACTGAAGGTTTGCAATCTTTAGTTTAATAAAGGTTGTATTCCCTAATGAAGATTAATAAAGATTGCAAACCTTCAGCGACAGCGTCCACCACAGCACGAATCTCTAAACTCGATTATCTCAAAATCACTGTTTTGACTTGGGCTACTTTAGAATCAGCTGCCTCAATTGGTTTATTTCGTTTCAAAATGTACGTATATCTATGGCAAGTTATTAGAATATGGCCTAATATTTCACATTGATTCTAGTCCTGTCCAGATGTGTTGCCTATAGGAGCAGGAGTTTTAAAGTATTAAGGAGCCAGAGTCTGGTTTCAGCAGGTGTCGGAGTGGAGTGAAAGCCAGAAATTCTTGGCAAAAACAGGAGCCGAAACGGTGTCAAAATCTGATTTTTTTGCCAGTTGATACTTTTGCCGTTCGAAAATTTACGCTGTAGCCTACTTCGCGCAGTTTGTTATTTTTCTGTCGTTTCTTTCCAAGTAGTCATGTTTTCATTTAACAGTATGCTTCTTATTTCATGACATGAGAAAAAAAAAGTATAACTGTACAAGTTATAATAAAAAAAAAAAACTGAATGGTGGTTTATGGTCTGCACTCGGTGTGGAGTTTGGAGTGAACATCTCCAAACGGTTTGGAGCAGGAGTGGAGTTTGGAGTGAATATCTCTAAACGGTTTGGAGCAGGAGTGGAGTTTGGAGCGAATATCTCTAAACGGCTTGGAGCAATTAATTATAGAATATTGACGATGTGATTGAAATAATTAAAAGTATATTAACTGCAATATTGATAATGGGACATAGTATCATATTTTAATTTTTATAAGCATACCTACTCAATTAAAAAAATATAAAGAAGAAGATAACAACAATTGAAAAAAAGATCGTTCCTCGGTTTGAGCAGTTGGTTCATAATATGCAGCAACAAAAAGTCGTTAAATATTTTCTCAAATCTGTTTGTTTTATGTAATATTGTAGTGTAATGGTTTCTTTCTAAAAATATTTTTATTATTTTGACCTCAGTTTACCTTTTCACTAAATATGGTGCATGGGTTCGTCATAACATTTTAAGGGTGCACCGTAGCAAAAAAGGTTAAAGAGCACTGGGTTAGACGACTTGTATTTGAATTTATGAATTGAGTTTTCGAAATAGGAAATCTAAAGAAGAAGTTTAGTGAATAAAATTACTCACTAGCAATAAAAAATTGCCTCGACCCGGGATTGAACCAGGACCTTCAGAGTTTCAGTCTGATGCTCTCCCAATTGAGCTATCGAGGCTTATTGATCTGGCCAGTACGGGAATCGAACCCATGACAATCGCGTTATAACACGACGCTCTAACCAACTGAGCTAACCGGTCAGACGAAAGTGTTTTGCTTTAAATTTAAACAAACTCCTGCAAGTATGCACAATTGCACAAGATTCGTGCCACTGTTCCATTAAATAGGGATTTTTTCACTACGGTGGTTTCCCTTGTCTAGAATCTCAATTACGTCACAGTCAAATTGCCTATTAAATGTACAATATATGCATGTTGTTGTTGGCTGTCGCGCATTCAAATGTTTTTATAACTTTTACAACCACCTTGCACTTGTTTTGTGGATATCAAATAAAAAGTTTAGCTCATAGCTTTATAATGTAAATTGAATTGTTTAAATTTCAAAAAAAACTTTCATCAAACAGTATCCATCAAAACATGTTTGCTTGTAGTTGTAGGCAGGGCCGGCGCAAGGCTATTCTGCGCCCTAGGCAAGCTTTTTCTGTGGCCCATGGCTCAACATTTCACTGTAATAAGCAAACAACAAAATTTGAGTTTTTTTGGTTTCTTTAACTCAAGTTGTTGTTGGTTAAATGACTTTACAGCAGTTAGTAGCAGTTCAAAATTAAATGGTATTAATCAGTGGTGGATTTCCAGAAGATTAGCTTCCGGAGCGCTAGTTTTTTACTTTCCAAATGCGCTAGGTGCCGTAGAAGAAATTCAGAAATATGTCTTTATAAGACTTTGAAACAACACACTTGATGTACCTAAAACGTTGCTAAAGTAAGTAGGCCTATCATGGTCTATAGATGGTATAGCGTTGTTCAATGCAAATATTCATATTTTAGTGAAACAATAATACAAAAAATACAAGTTATAGCGTAGAAAAATAAAAGAAAAAAATTTGTTTTTAGTTTTTTCCATTTTTGATTTTTCAAGTTATAGCCTACAATTTTTAAGACACTTGTCGTATTTAAAATCATAAAACCTCTGGCGACTTCGGGTCTCAATTGCCGGGTTACGTCCATGACGTAATCAGGATCCAACATCCTTCGCTGGTTAAAAAATTCTCAGTGGAAGACGGATCATTCGTATAAAGAGTAAACTTGAAACAGTTACAGTGTGTAGAGAAACACGGTCAGATGTCAGTATGAGGTTCATTTGTGAAAATCCGCGCTCACACTCGCTCGATGAAATTGGAAGGGATTATAGTGACGTTATCAAATTTTGAAGACTCTGGGATCTTCTTTTCGTAGTTATATATTCACGAAGTCCTCTCACAGCAGCTTCGCGTTCATCTAAGCGCAATCTCTTTGCCACTTCAATGCTTTCGTTTTTTCCGTGTGTCATTGCTGTGTCCTGTGGCCAAATAGTTGAGACAAGTATTTTTCAGCTGTTAATAAATGACAAGTCTGTTGAATTCAACAAGCGATTTTGGATGGAATTTCCTAAGTGTTATAACTTACACCCTTCTCTGTTGGGTGGAAAATATCACCCTTTGGTAGGGTGAAAATGACCATCTTTCCCAATAGGCTATGGGGTGGGAATGAAAAAGTAAAAGTGGAATTTTTAGACCACCCCTAGAAGTGGTTAAAACTACACTTTTTGATTTACAGTGTAGAAGATGCGGGGATTGATTAGCAGGCTATTTCTGCATTATTGTTTACATGTAATTCTACACCTTTGAACTCTAAGTTTTCTTCAGCATCCTTAGCAATGTCATAATGTCGTCCGGGTTCGTTCCTTCGTGTTTCAAATAATTTGCAAGATTATTAATTTTGCTATCTGCATCTTAAATAGTAGCCTACATGCTTTGTTTTACAATTCAAGGCTTAGGCTATTTCGGATAATTCTTGCGAGTGTTCGTACATCAAAGCCAAGTCCAACAAGAAATCCGTGGATGTTATCTTCGACAAGAGTCCTTGATATTTCACACGTTCCCGACAATCTCTTGTGTCGCTAATAGCTCCCTTTTTGAAAAATTTGACAAGTGCTGGGAAATCATTTCAAACGGCACTAACTGTGCGGAAACTCGAGGCTACCCAACGTGTGTCCAGTAGGCCTACCCTTCCGATTTTCAACAACTGCACTTCAACAGCCGCTGCACATTCACCCAATTCCCTGCTATTGTTAGGAGAAGCGTGGTAAAGGCTATAGCGTTTGTCCATAAAAGATCGAAATCGATTCAAATTACTGACTGATTTTACAGCATGACGAACCGATAGTTCCACAATCTATGGTTGCACAATACCACACCACAATGTCTGGAAATTAATCACGAAGCCATTTTGCTACACCATTTTTGCGACCTATCATCACAGCCGCGCCATCACATACAACACCAATCAAACAAGAAGATAAAAATGTTGTAGACATGCCATATGATTTTAGGCAGCTCTTCAGGAAATCAAAGATGCTATTCGCCGTAAGAATAGCGAGCTCAACAAGACAAATACATTCACAGGTTCGCTTCCGTCAAGACTGGTACGAAGATAATCAGAGTGGATACTGGATACGTGATTTAACGTGGTCGACTCATCAAGAATTATGGATATAGTTTTACTGAACAGGGCAAAGCATAACACTGGTCAACACAACTTTTCTTGCATGGAGTTTTTCAATGGATTTAGGGTAATTTTGGGGTGCTGAATCCGAATCTGACCTCAGATTTATCCTATCACATCAGGTTTGTGAGATATGACAACAGCAAATTGTTACTTTTGTCAAAAGTGGAAGATTTGACGTTGCGTTGATTGCACATACACATTGTGCTTTATCCAGAAATCCAGGCCATGTAGTACATAAATAGCTGAAATACACCCACCAACTATAATTTTGATAATAATTTGTTTTCTAAGCAACATTATTAACCATGCAGTAGTAACAAGCTAAAAGGGAGGCTAAAAGTATAACTGCCCCCTCCCCCGTCAATGTTTTTCATGAAACCACAAAGATTTAAATAGGCCTATGGCAATGCTTGTTCAGTAACCTTATTTAAGCTGTTTTGGCCTGTCTAACACTAAACTTTCGTTATAGCACTGCATATGTTGGTGGTAAACGCAACGCCAAATCTTCCACTTTTGACAAAAGTAGCAATTTGCTGTTATCATATCTCATAAACCTGACGTGATAGGATAAATCCGAGGCCAGATTCGGATTCAGCACCTCAAAGTTACCCTAAATCAGTTCTCAAAGCCCATGCAAGAAAAAAAAATTTTTTTGTTGACCAGTGTAATAAGAGTATAAAATATTTGAGCTTCCGGAACGCCGTTCCGGAGAAGTCAATTTTTTAACCGAGCTTCCGGAGCGGCGCTCCGGACCGCTCCGGCTGAAATCCAGCCTTGGTATTAATTCACTTTTTATGCTTTTTATGCTTTAAGGTTGTATTCCCTAATGAAGATTAATAAAGATTGCAAACCTTCAGCGACAACGTCCACCACAGCACGAATCTCTAAACTCGATTATCTCAAAATCACTGTTTTGACTTGGGCTACTTTAGAATCAGCTGCCCCAATTGGTTTATTTCGTTTCAAAATGTACGTATATCTATGGCAACTTATTAGAATATGGCCTAATATTTCACATTGATTCTAGTCCTGTCCAGATGTGTTGCCTATAGGAGCAAGAGTTTTAAAGTATTAAGGAGCCAGAGTCTGGTTTCAGCAGGTGTCGGAGTGGAGTGGAAGCCCGAAATTCTTGGCAAAAACAGGAGCCGAAACGGTGTCAAATCTGATTTTTTGCCAGTTGATACTTTTGCCGTACGAAAATTTACGCTGTAGCCTACTTCGCGCAGTTTGTTATTTTTCTGTCGTTTCTTTCCAAGTAGTCATGTTTTCATTTAACAGTATGCTTCTTATTTCATGACATGAGAAAAAAAGTATAACTTTACAAGTTATAATAAAAAAAAAAAAAACTAAATGGTGGTTTATGGTCTGCACTCGGTGTGGAGTTTGGAGTGAACATCTCCAAACGGTTTGGAGCAGGAGTGGAGTTTGGAGTAAATATCTCTAAACGGTTTGGAGCAGGAGTGCAGTTTGGAGTGAATATCTCTAAACGGCTTGGAGCAATTAATTATAGAATATTGACGATGTGATTGAAATAATTAAAAGTATATTAACTGTAATATTGATAATGGAACATAGTATCATATTTTAATTTTTATAAGCATACCTAGGTAAAGGGTAAAGGGGGGTCCCATACTTGATTCAAGTGTCGGGTATGAGAAGATAAGGTTCTCATTGTACTAAGCCTTCGGCACTAAGGAGAGTAGGGTGGCCAGTTCCTTTCTCTCGGCCGCCTTTACTTCAGCAACTACGCCCACCCAATTTATTACACCCTGGGTAGAGGTGAGCGGTGTTTTCAACAACCAGCTAAAGCCGGGAGTCGAACCAGGTGTGCATAATTGGAAAGCCAACGCCTTATCCGTTGCGCCATCTCACCGCTGCATATCTTACTCAATTAAAAAAATATAAAGAACAAGATAACAACAATTGAAAAGAAGATCGTTCCTCGGTTTGAGCAGTTGGTTCATAATATGCAGCAACAAAAAGTCGTTAAATATTTTCTCAAATTTGTTTGTTTTATGTAATATTGTAGTGTAATGGTTTCTTTCCAAAAAATGTTTATTATTTTGACCTCAGTTTACCTTTTCACTAAATATGGTGCATGGGTCCGTCACAACATTTTAAGAGTGCACCGTAGCAAAAAAGGTTAAAGAGCACTGGGTTAGACGACTTGTATTTGAATTTATGAATTGAGTTTTCGAAATAGGAAATCTAAAGAAGAAGTTTAGTGAATAAAATTACTCACTATCAATAAAAAATTGCCTCGACCCGAGATTGAACCAGGACCTTCAGAGTTTCAGTCTGATGCTCTCCCAATTGAGCTATCGAGGCTTGTTGATCTGGCCAGTACGGGAATCGAACCCATGATAATCGCGTTATAACACGACGCTCTAACCAACTGAGCTAACCGGTCAGACGAAAGTGTTTTGCTTTAAATTTAAACAAACTCCTGCAAGTATGCACAATTGCACAAGATTCGTGCCACTGTTCCATTAAATAGGGATTTTTTCACTACGGTGGTTTCCCTTGTCTAGAATCTCAATTACGTCACAGTCAAATTGCCTATTAAATGTACAATATATGCATGTTGTTGTTGGCTGTCGCGCATTCAAATGTTTTTATAACTTTTTATTATAAGCAAACAACCACCTTGCACTTGTTTTGTGGATATCAAATAAAAAGTTTAGCTCATAACTTTATAATGTAAATTGAATTGTTTAAATTTCAAAAAAAACTTTCATCAAACAGTATCCATCAAAACATGTTTGCTTGTAGTTGTAGGCAGGGCCGGCGCAAGGCTATTCTGCGCCCTAGGCAAGCTTTTTCTGAGGCCCATGGCTCAACATTTCACTGTAATAAGCAAACAACGAAATTTGAGTTTTTTCGGTTTCTTTAACTCAAGTTGTTGTTGGTTAAATGACTTTACAGCAGTTAGTAGCAGTTCAAAATTGCATGTTATTAATTCACTTTTTATGCTTTCTTTTTTATTTGTAAGTTTCCTTACCAATTCCATCATGTTGAGCGCATAGTCAGACTCAATGTATATCGTTGCCACTAGCATTGAAATGGGTGGTCTATTGAGTATAGGCTACTTATAGACCAGGGACCGGAATCACTTTAGGTACTGCGCCCAGAAACTTGTTAAAAGGCTCGGAAAGTATTTTTGTAAATGTCTTTATTTTTGCACTGTGATAGCTCAGGTGTCCTTACAAAACTACCTTCTAACTTTTCCTCGGAAAAACTTTTGGAGATGTCTTGCTTTTTTTCAGAAAAGGTCCCGATTACGTTTAGTACCAAGCCTAACCTGTTATCTCAGCGGCCATCATTGTAGCTAATGTAAGTTATCATCCAGACCTCAAATCGATTCTTTTTCACATTACAAAAATATTACAATTTTTTAGAAAAAAAAAATCTATCCTGAATCATTGTAGGTAGATCGTGCAATCGTTTTGATAAGTTTCGTCTTTGAAAAACTTCCCATTGAAGCATTTTGTATACTGTCTAAAAGTTTTAATGTACCAATAACGATAGCACATCTTGAGATGTCATAAATTTGGGGAATTTTGTGGTTATTACTGTTAGTTCGCTGCTCCACTCATTGGAGTTAATGTACCTGTTTGATTGCACAAATGTTTGATAATTGCGAGTATAAAAGGTTGTTCAATGTTCATTGCTCGAAGTGGCTTTTCATCTGACTCTCAACAGGACCTATCGTCAGAATGATGTTGTCGTTGTATTGATTGTCGGTTGTCGCTCTGCAACAGCTAAAGTCTTTTAGCGACAGGGCTCATTCTTAATTTTATATCAAGTTTATGATGTCATAACATTACTACCCGACTTATTCTCATTGCATTATGCAAGAAAGAACACAAGCGGTACCGGTTTTACACTCTTCGGTTTGACCCGACATGGAATCGAGCTCAAGTCAGCACCAGAGCCGAAAGCGAAACCACTCGGCCACTGAGCTCGGGTATTGTCAGAATAAAGTAAACTTAATTGTGGTTAAGTGTTTATAGCAGAAGGAAAGAAAAAAAGAAAACGAGATGTAAATTTTGGCTAATCAAACAACTTCAAATTAAAACGAAAGAGCTATAAGGCATAAACAATTAAATACTTCACCACATTTAAGTTTATTTTATTCTGACGATAGCTTCTGAGGAAAGTTAGACGAAAAGCCGTTTCAAGCAATGAACAAACTTTTACTCGCACTCTTCAAATTCTGTACCAACAGTCAACTCTTTTTTACTTCCCGATGTAGATATTACCGACCTTTTTGAGCCTGATGCTGCGAGTTCCCTGTGGTAATAGCGAACTGCACTAGCTTTCGAAACACAGTTCCCTAGTCATGTGCTATGACGAATCAACTCTTTAACTAACGTTTTGAAAAAATCTCAAAGCTCATGCAACGGCTTTGCAAAAGCAGCAAGTCCGCTAGATGCGCCAATCAAACTTGCAGATTCAAAGCATTAGAGCGAATTTGTTTATTATCTCGTAAAGTACAGTAGGCTATGAGCCTACAGATCCTACGGTAATATTCGAAGCACAAAAACGTCTTTTTAAAAAAAAAAAGACATAAAAAAATTACAAAACTGCAAAAAAGACAGTTCTGTAGCCTACCCCTCTAACCAACTGAGCTAACCGCTGCGAAAGACCATAAGCTTGTCATCCAGTCAGCCACAACTCCCACAGGCCACAACAATAAATCTAACTAACACATTTATACACACAGGTGTGCAGAGGCAGGCACATTACTTCAGAAAATAAAAAGGGTTTAGCCACTGACATCAGAAAACAACAACGGCTGCTGGTTACATCACAACCAGTCTTTTCTACCTCAGTTTACCTTTTCCCTAGGCTATGTGCTAGCCTTCCCATATTCACGGTTCAGCCAGAATGCCAGTATCTAATAGGCCAGGGGTGTGCAACCTTTGTTACAGGAGGGCCAGATATAAATAATTGGGTGTAACCGCGGGCCGCACGTTTATTTAACATATGATTTCTAGTAGTTGCAGGCACAAAAGAGTAGTTTTTCTTGTTATTCATGTTATTCTTATATTAGGGGTTATCTCCTTCCAGAAATAATAAGTTAGGACGCATAACATTCTGAAGAAAACTGCTATTCAAATTTATTGTCACACTGTCTTTAAACGAGCTCAGTGAGAAGTTTGCAGCTGGCTTCTTTTCCTGACGGCTTTTTCCAAATTTGCTTTAATGGAAGTGATCGCAATTCGAAGTCCATTTTCCAAGTGTTGGTCTGTCAGAACCGATCAATAGGGAGATTTCATGACGCCAGTTTTAGAAAAAAATGTTCGCACAAATACGTTGAGCCAAAAAGTGCCATTTTTGAAGCCATGGATTTTTGAAATGTGGAAAGTCATCTTAGTTGAAATGTTTTCGGTAAAAATCGCCAAAATTCATTTTCAAATACTTTGCTTTCAAATCCTTTTTCTTTTGAAGATCAATCAGTTCAAGTTGGATATCAGCTGGTGCTTTGTCAATGTCCGTGTTGAATGGCGAAGAGAATATATCAAACAAATGTTCATGAGATTTGAAGTCCTTGAAACGAGCCAAAAATTCATACAACAATTTTTCAAATTTAGTTTTCTTCTCCGGATGCATTCCATAGTCTCTCAAAGTTGGAAAGTGGAAAAGATGTCCTGTCTGTATGTGAGCTTTCCAAAGTCGTACTTTGTTCATAATGCCTTTTATGTGACCATACATTTTTAGAAATAATTGATTAAACTACCATTCAACGTTTTATAGGCAGAGAAAACTTTTTCTCGAACCGTAGAAAATTTCATGATCAGATCACCGCTTCAATGCGTGATGGAAAGCTACAGATAAATCTGCATCTGGCATTACAGAGTGCAAAAACAGTGTTGCAGAACGCGTTTTCGAATATTAAATTCTCATCAGTGCAACTACGTTTATGAACGCAATAACAACGGTTAACTTTAAACTCAATACAATACATTACAAACATTATAAGGACATATTCTCAGTGTTCAATTGAATATTAATAAATCCAGAGACATCAGAATAGAAAATTAAATACAATGGATTGGCGGTGGCCGGTGGGAGACTTCTACAATGGTTAACAGAAGGTGCGAAATTTACAATATTCCACTCCACAATGAATTGTTCAAACGTACCAGACTAAACTAAATTGCCGTATAAACATGTTTCGCGGGCCGCACACAATTCAAAATTGGCACATCTTTGCGGGCCACATAATTTTTCTTCGCGGGCCACATTTGGCCCGCGGGCCGCACGTTGCACACCCCTGTAATAGGCTATTAATTCGATGTAGGCTTATTTCTTGTAGCGTAGAAGGCAAAGGCCAAGGTTGACGTTTTTATGCAATCATGTTGCAGAATAGATAACTTTTATTTGAAATTATAAATTGATTTTTGAAATCGGAAATCTACAGAAAATATTTTGTTAAAAATTATCACATATCAATCCAAAAACAACTGCCTCGACCCGGGATTGAACCAGGACCTTCAGAGTTTCAGTCTGATGCTCTCCCAATTGAGCTATCGAGGCTGGATCTGGCCAGTACGGGGATCGAACCCGCGACATTCGCGTTATTAGCACGACGCTCTAACCAACTGAGCTAACCGGCCAGACGAAAGCGAATCACTTTAATATTAAACAAAATCCTGCACTATGCATAATATACGTGCATACACAGAACACGTATCGGTAAATAGGGATTCTTTCACTGCGGTTGTTTCCCTTGTCTAGAATCTCAATTACGTCACAGTCGCACTGGCTATTTAAATGTACAGTATATACATGTGCATAGTGTTGTTGGCTAAGGCGTATTTGCAACGTTCTCATTACTGACTACTCCAAACAAGATAGCCTAATTTATAAATCAAGCATTGCCCGCTCGTGGTATGGAAGGCTCAGTCTACCTTGACGATGACGCCAGGCAGTGGCTAATCGCTAAGTGCCCTGATAAATAGTGACAACACTGACAACACAAGACAAAAAGCAAACGAAAAACATTTCACTCTTTACATAGCTTATGTAACTGTTTAAATGGAAAAATAATAATGTGCCAAACTTGCCATAGCCTAAACCAGGGGTGTGCAACCTTTGTTACAGGAGGGCCAGATATAAATAATTGGGTGTAACCGCGGGCCGCACGTTTATTTAACATATGATTTCTAGTAGTTGCAGGCACAAAAGAGTAGTTTTTCTTGTTATTCATGTTATTCTTATATTAGGGGTTATCTCCTTCCAGAAATAATAAGTTAGGACGCATAACATTCTGAAGAAAACTGCTATTCAAATTTATTGTCACACTGTCTTTAAACGAGCTCAGTGAGAAGTTTGCAGCTGGCTTCTTTTCCTGACGGCTTTTTCCAAATTTGCTTTAATGGAAGTGATCGCAATTCGAAGTCCATTTTCCAAGTGTTGGTCTGTCAGAACCGATCAATAGGGAGATTTCATGACGCCAGTTTTAGAAAAAAATGTTCGCACAAATACGTTGAGCCAAAAAGTGCCATTTTTGAAGCCATGGATTTTTGAAATGTGGAAAGTCATCTTAGTTGAAATGTTTTCGGTAAAAATCGCCAAAATTCATTTTCAAATACTTTGCTTTCAAATCCTTTTTCTTTTGAAGATCAATCAGTTCAAGTTGGATATCAGCTGGTGCTTTGTCAATGTCCGTGTTGAATGGCGAAGAGAATATATCAAACAAATGTTCATGAGATTTGAAGTCCTTGAAACGAGCCAAAAATTCATACAACAATTTTTCAAATTTAGTTTTCTTCTCCGGATGCATTCCATAGTCTCTCAAAGTTGGAAAGTGGAAAAGATGTCCTGTCTGTATGTGAGCTTTCCAAAGTCGTACTTTGTTCATAATGCCTTTTATGTGACCATACATTTTTAGAAATAATTGATTAAACTACCATTCAACGTTTTATAGGCAGAGAAAACTTTTTCTCGAACCGTAGAAAATTTCATGATCAGATCACCGCTTCAATGCGTGATGGAAAGCTACAGATAAATCTGCATCTGGCATTACAGAGTGCAAAAACAGTGTTGCAGAACGCGTTTTCGAATATTAAATTCTCATCAGTGCAACTACGTTTATGAACGCAATAACAACGGTTAACTTTAAACTCAATACAATACATTACAAACATTATAAGGACATATTCTCAGTGTTCAATTGAATATTAATAAATCCAGAGACATCAGAATAGAAAATTAAATACAATGGATTGGCGGTGGCCGGTGGGAGACTTCTACAATGGTTAACAGAAGGTGCGAAATTTACAATATTCCACTCCACAATGAATTGTTCAAACGTACCAGACTAAACTAAATTGCCGTATAAACATGTTTCGCGGGCCGCACACAATTCAAAATTGGCACATCTTTGCGGGCCACATAATTTTTCTTCGCGGGCCACATTTGGCCCGCGGGCCGCACGTTGCACACCCCTGGCCTAAACAAAGAATAGCAATGCACCATAACTTGCCTTGCAAATGCGCAACAAGTACATTTGTATTTCTATTGTTTGAAAACATTCAAAATACGGTTCTATGCTCTCGAGTTCACTTCTAGATTTATTGCTGTAAGGAAACAAAGCTCAACTGTTTAATTGTCATTGCGCCTAGCAAGAAAGAAGGGAAGGCAGATATAAGAATTTGAGTGTAAAAACTTTGTTGCATTTTTTAGTTGAAAATTTTAGATTAAAAAGATGATAATATTCAAACTTCGATAATATAACTAAAACATGCCATTAACAGAATTCTACCAGATAAGCTTATAAAGTGAAATATTTTTTCAATTAATTTGATAAATAGGCTTCCAAATAAAGCGAAATAACACCTGGGCTTTGTGTTTTTACTGTGATTAAGCCTAATGGAATATTTATTGAAAACGACACAGCAACTTAGGCTACTAAAAGTATCTCAGAGCAGATACTGTTTTTCTGTCTTACGTTTTCATTTACCTATCAGGATGGTCCACAATTTTTAGAAGTAATAGTAGGCTAGATGTGCTGACGTAGTGAGGATGGACAAAAAAAGTCGGACATAAGTTATAGACCAGCCTTCCCATAGTCGGATTTCAGCCAGAATGCCAGCCTGGAAGGCTACCGTTTCGATGTAGACTTACTTCGCGTAGCAAAGAAAGACATGACCTAGCATTAACTTCTTTGTGAAACCATGCTGCAGATTAGACGGCTTGTATTCGAAATTTTGAATGTGAACAAAATCATCTAAAAAGATCTAAATAGATGATAAAAAAAGATCTAAAATCTCTAAATAGATTTAAAATCATCTAAAAAGATAAGGGCCTCGATCAGGGATTGGATCAGGACCTTCAGAGTTTCAGTCTGATGCTCTCCCCAGGGCCGTTGACAGGATTTCTCGGGCCCGGTACCAATTTATTTTCGGGCCCCTTTCATCGACAACGTTATGAATATAAAGGTCGCTCTTAAAATGGGGATGACACATGCCGTTCAAAGTAAAAAAAATTAAGAATATATTAACCCGATATGCCAAAAGCATGGTTGTTCAACAGATCTTGCGCAATCTTAAAATTTCCCGAACCGCGAAACTTACTATGTCTATTTAACGATTGTTTTTTTGAACTTTTATTTGTCACATGCTGCTAGATTATTACTTCTCGATTCCATTGATGTTTCACTGGTCATTTTAGGCTCACCAGAAGACAATTTACAGCAAAGTTAGTGCAGATAGTCAGAAAGTTTTCAATTTGATTTCGAAAAGGTTGGCCCTAACCCAAACATTTGATGATTGCTGCAATCTGAAAAGGGTTTTGGTCTAATTTTTAGTCCAGAAATAGAGATAGCAATCTTCTTACCTGTGCCATTTCAGTTTTTGAGTTTAAACAAGCATTAGTTTGTATATTTTGAAATTCGTGTTTTGGGTTAATATTATTCGTGGTTAGGGAAGTATTCGTGGTTAGGGAAATCCCTATACAGTACTAAACTAAATTCTTATTTTACTGCTTGGTGGCTGAAGTGGCTATTTTAGCACCACAGAGCTGAAGTGGGCCCGATACCCAGAAGGGGACCCGGTACTTTACCATCTGACGGCTTGAGGGGCTGTTTTAACCTCTGATGGCAATTCCTTTAGATCTGATTATATTAAGATCTTGATAATGTTTGAAGTCGCGGCAAATCTTTCAAATCCGGGACCCTTAAATATTCCGGGCCCGGGTCCAAAAGTACCACCTAGACCCCCCCTGGCTCTCCCAATTGAGCTATCGAAGCTGGATCTGGCCAGTACGGGGATGGAACCCGCGACATTCGCGTTATTAGCACAACGCTTTAACCAACTGAGCTAAATGCCCAGGCGAAAACGTTTCATTTGAAGATTAAACAAAACTGCGGTTGTTTCCCTTCTCTAGAATCTCAATTATGGCACAGCCGCATTGCCTATGTTGTGTGCAATGTACATACGCATATTGTTGTTGGCAGTCGCGCATTCACACCTTCTCATAACTGTTTGTTGAGCAAACAATCGCCTTTGAGTGCTTCCACTTCTTATGTAGGTAGCAAATAAAAGATTTAGTTCCTAACCTCATAATATTAACAAAAGTAAAAATTGAGTTGTTTAAATTTCAAAAGAAACTTTCATCAAACAGTATCCATCAAAAACATGTTTGCTTATAGGCTAAGTGCTTTACAAAACACACAAAATACAATGGAATGTAGTTATTACAGCATACACTTGAAGCCTTTGAAAATTTGAAGCAAATTGCCATAGAAAATCAGACTGAGATTTTAAAAACCAAGTGACCCCGGTGTTATCCAACCAGATTTTTAATGAACTTTGGTCTTCACTTGATTCCGTCGGTGAAATTAGCATATTTCAATCGAAAGTGTGCTTAAATATTCATGACCATTTATTGGTGTATGACCTGATATGTCACATATTGACTTTGATAACAGGACAATGCTCATTGTGAAAAAACACTAGATGGACAAGATGATGTACTTGTCTTATAATTGTTACGTCACAGTCAGCATTGTTCTCTTAACAGTTGAAAGTTCCAATCGTCGGATCGAAGTCAATGTGACATATCAGGCTATATTTTAATAGTTCAGTTCAGTTGTTTTTATTTCTGAGTTTCATTGAAAATCTAAGACAAGGAAGTTCATCTCTTTGCAGGGCAGTTGTTGTTTAACTGACTGGACTCGGCCTCAAGTTTCCGTGCCCCTTGGAAAAGTTACAGGCTTCTAAAATCATCTCGGGCCCAGGTCTAAAAGTAGCCTACTCCCTGGACCGCCTTGTTAACGCTATTGTCCGTCTCTCCCAAAGAGTATAATCTTAATTCGTTGTAGTCTATGATGACTAAAAACCCTCAAATTTTGTCTTGCTTCTTACACCATAGTAAACAATCGCAAAAGGTTTGTCCAAACGAAGGCACGTTCGTGGACTAACATCGAAACGTAGATACTGCATATTTTACTGTAACAAGATTGTAATTGGAGTCGTTGATAGGCCTAGTTAGGAGGCTGTAGTAGGCAGTGAGTTACACTTGACCTTTTTATGGCATGGTTGAGGCAGATTAAAGAGTTACGGGTATTACAGTTATCTGTGATCTTTATTGTAAGTTAATATGAAAATGTAAAAACTCTTGTTCGTGATATCAGTTCAAAGTACTCATGGCTACCTAAAGATAGGTGACCATGAACTACTAAAATTTAAACCCCAAATAGAAAGTATGCAGTTAGTAAAGGCAATTAAACTATAAAAATAATTGATAGATTTGAATCCGTTGTGAACAAAGCATGTTTTAACGAAATATGACTGTAGTATACCTAAAGTGATTGTACGGCATGCAACGTGATCTTGCCTGTAGCTGCTAGCCGTTTGTTGCATTGTTACAACAAACTGTACGTGTTTCACAGTAGCCTTGTAGTCAACCTACCGTCAGGTTGTCTGTTTTCTTAGTTTATGTATCTTTGTTAAATGGAGGTTTAATTCATGTTTTGTTTTCTAGACTTTCGTTATAAGTTAGTTTAAGCTTTAATAAAGCAAATACAATGTAAAGAATAGTTTCATTTCAATGACGAGATATGATAATTTAATGTTTTGAAACGATGTTCTGTCAAGCTGCAAAGAATATTTCATAGTTCTCAACAAGGCACTGAAACAATCAACATTTTAACAACATTAATTTTAAAAAACATAAAAAAATTCTATTTGAATAAAAACCTTTTAAAAATCCAATAAGGCTGAAACAGCTTGTTGAGGTGTTTATGTGAATATTAACTATATTTTATACCAAAAAACATACGAAGCAGTTTTGTAACAAATTTCACAAATTCTGGTTTACAGGCTGATAGTAATAAATTAACATTCAATTTCTTTAAGCTTCAGATGAGTGATTCTTTTTTGTTTAATGCTGGCAAGGTGGCAGCAGTAAGTTTGCATGGAAACGCGACAAGCTTTGGAAATGGAGATGAAAATGAAAGATTGCAAATAGGTAGGTAATCGTTTCAGATAAAAAGACTATTATTGGAGGAAAACGATTAGAACGTTTGGTCAATCAGATCAAAAGTAAATAGCCCAACATGCAGAAGCTAAACTGATGTGAGCAAACGTTTTGAAAATTCAATTTGTAGCACTAAGTTTCAAAACTTTTCGAGAATTAGTTTTGTTTTTACATTTTGATCTTTTTATGTTTTGATAAGATTTTTAGTATCAGTTTTCGCGAAGATGTAATTAAAACTTGTAAGTTTTAATTGCCAATGCTGCCTGTCGTCTGTAGTATCGCATTTGTGATCGCAGTTAACTGTATGTTTTTGCAATGGGCGCAAGCAAAAACATGATTATTATTATATAACATGTACAAACTACAAAGCATTGAAGCATGAAAGGCGCAGGCCATCACGATTTTTTCTCAAATTTTTAAAGGGTTAAAGTGGAGAAATTCCGCTAAACATTCGATGATTCAGTTTATTTGGTAGGCCTACTGTAAGCAGATGTTTGTTTTTTTTTCTCAAAATCAATTAGCTCTTTTTTTGCCCTTCCCTACGTCAAAGCCTCTACAAGTATGCGAAACTACCAGAAATAACCTATCAAGGCTTTGTCAGTCCGAGGATAAAGATTCCAAATCAACCAATCAAGCTCACAAGAGTAGGCCTACCTACAAACGTGTTTAATGCTAATTGGGTTTATTAATTTGAAAATTGGACTTTTTTAATTTGACTTGCACAACCTACAATCAATTTACAGGTGAATATTCAATCCTTGATCAAAACAATGTTTAATTTGCAGCAACAATTGTTGAAATTTCGATTGGGTGCTTATTGGTTGCAATTGCACTACTTGTGGTGTCAGTGGTTTTGTGCAAAACCTGTTCCGCGTGGTGGCGATACGGAGCTACGACGGATGACGAATATCACAAAATAAAGAACTTGGAAACTACTAAAAACAGAAAGAGGATTGCTCTTGGACTATTTACTCGCAAAGCAGAAAAAAGGTTTGTTTACAATAAGACACTGGCAAAAATAACAACCGAAAACCATTGGAACTGAATAGCCTTTTCGACAATAATTAAAAAATATAGTGAAAATTGAATTGTAGACTTAATGGTTTTCGTTTTTCATTGTTTGAATCTTCGTAAACCAACTAGTCAAAATACTCTGCATTTTGCCATCCTCACAACAGCATCTTCAACATTTGTCGTGTCCAGGCTTATGCCTAGTGATTGAAGATTTATCTAAAGGAGTCCAATCTTCTTGCTCACTTTCAGGATGTAGTGTCTTGCCAAATACGCAGCCGCATGCTCTTGAACGGTGCCGAACCGGATCCCTTTCAGGTGCCGTACTGCGTACCAGGGTTTTATCACTCGACTACTTGTTGATGCAGCGCTATACAAAAATAAGCAATAAACTCTGTTGTTGTGAGAAATTGTAAACTTACCTAGTCCACACTGTGCTAACGAATGTAGGTCTACATAATATTATGTTAACTTCAAACACTTTTCAATGTCTAAGATATTCAGAAAAACTTTAAATGCTGGCTAATATATAAACAACCTAAAACGTTATTGGTAATGCAGAACTTATAAAACCTTGGTTTTAATGAACTAATGTGTTAGTAAGTCGTTTAAAATAACTGCGCAAGCGAATTCAGACAAAGGAAAATTAAATGTTGTCATCTTCATAAACCTGTAAATTAAGTGAAATTACACAGTAATGACCGAATAAATGCTAAACTTTATTGAAAGCAATTCTTGATTACATTTGTTTGCTGAAGCTGTGCACTGTAGATGAAAGCGCATCAGAAAGCACGCAGTCCATTATGTAGTATGCAGTTTCTTCTTACCACGTCACTGAACATATAACGATCACACGTTTCAGAGATAAAGCAGAAAAATATACAAAACATAAACAAATACCACAAGATTTGATATTTGCATTGTCTAGTTATTTGCAAAGCGAATGGAGAATGCTTACGAGATCCTTGTTGAAAACAGTTCTGGTTGTTTATTTATCATTTACCGCAATATGTTAAATGTCAGGGCAAGCGTATAAAAATCAATAACTCAAACACAATCTGTTTAGCTGGTATTTACAACAGCTTCTTTGATTATATCTTGTGTTTGCTTGGAAGATTTTGAAACAAAATCTGTTGCTTTGTAACATTGGCTCTGTTATATGCTATCATCATCATCATTTCCAGCTTGTAGTGGCACACTGCAGAGCGAAAGCTTATATAATGTGATGTGAGTAATTTGACTAAGCCCAAGTATTTTTAGCAACTAGCTTTAAAGATCAAATATGTTTCTTTAGCTATCGTGCAGAAACATCGAAAATAATGTCGACCGTCTGATTGAATAATTTTTCAACAACGCTGGTTGAATTTTCAATCTTTTGATGAAAAGCATTTCGCATGTTTCGTGTTATTGGCCACTAGAAAATACTTTCATAAAATTTTCCTCAGATATTAAGCCAAGGTACATATTGTATCTCCGATATGAAGCCAAAGTAGGAGCCTACGCTTGACCTATCTTCGTAGTTAAAACAAGAACACTTGACCAAATTTTTACATGACTTTTTCAAAGCGTACTGAAAATTAATTTCACTGAAAGCCTGTGTGATCAATGGAAGTCACCAATGTGAACTCACGATTTTCAAAACTTTAACATCGCGATCACCTCCAGTTTGGATCGTACGTAGGATTTTGCAACGGGGGATGAGGCAGTCGAATTCAGCTTAACATTTTTTGACAAATAAAAATTAGAATATTTCATGTTGTATATTTTATTTTATTTGAAAAGGGAAAGGAAGGTGGACATGGTACATTGTCCTCATTATTTTTATTATTATAACGTGGGATCTAATGGAAATTTATGTTTTGCGAAACAAACGTTTATCTTCGGCCCCGAAACCAAGACAAAGAAAAAAACTTATACAAAGTTAATATAGAGTGTTGCAGTCTTATTATGTTCGTTAAATAGCTATAAAAAAATACAAAATGCATATGCAGCAATCTTTCGAGATTGACATGAAAACGTTATAATTTGTAGAGGCAGCGAAAAGCAATCCCATCTCCACTTAAATAATTAAAAAAGTATTTTCCAGAATTAGCGTTGTCACAGAGACAGTTTAATTTTCAAACGTTTTTCAATTTAGCTAAATTCGAGAATTTAGTGTCTACGTGCTCACGGCACCCTGTTTTCAAAGTTTAAAATGACGTAGATTATAACTTGCTTACAATTATTCTTAAATATATCACATGATGGGCTATTATTCTTTTGTTATTTAGCAAAACAATCTTTTGAGAAATGTCAGGCCAAATCTTCATCAATTATTAAAAGTATTGTTCGCTGACGCAAGACGCTGCCTCTTTTCAACAACATTTCCGTAGTTACGCAACAAAAATGAGTTTTATTTGCATCCGGGTCGAAATACAGTATCCCATACTTTCAACTATCAGATGAGTGTTGTTTATTCTATTTTTACAAACCGTTATAGTGTTATAGAGTTTTACAAAAAAAGGTAAAACGTTGGTTGCCGTATTATGTTAGAAATACGTATAGATAAGCTATAGCCTGTAGTTTCCTTTGTTAGCATGATAACGATGGTAATGGTTTTCGAAAAAAAGTCCCATGATATCTTTGCAATGTGGGTATTGGTAAAATTGATCAACATACGCAAAACCCTTAAAAGTAAAATTTGATCTCGTTCGTACAGACGCTTTGACATGATTCGTTACTATAGAATAGGCTAAAATTACTGTACGGCGCAAAATAGTTGGATAGGCTCATCTGGATTATTTAAGGAGTCAGTATCAAGTTGATTTGAGTGGTTACTGGATGTGTAGCAGCAAAAGCCTGGCAAAAGCTGTGTTTACTTTAAATAATGCAGAGTTCTCTTAAGAAGTTTAAGTAACAAAACCGACTGGGTGCAACACAGGGTCTACATATATCTCACAAAACATTTTATGTTCAAATGAGGCAAATTTTATGAAGTAAAAAATAATATATGTTATTTTGTGTACCGTATTCTGTTAAATGTAGCCTGCTACACAATAACAAAACATGTAGAATGCCTCGAGTTGGATGACCCTGGTGCAGCGTAAATATTTTCAAATATTCTTGCTTACTCATATGGCCACTGTCTGTCAATGGCAATTATGGTATTTGCGTTTCAAAGTCAGATGCTTCACATATTTCGTCAATTACTGGACTGGAGTTGCGAAGTTCAACAAATAACACGTCAGGGAGCAACAACGCACAGTGTGCTGTGACCCTAAAAAGTGTGAGCAATACCGCATCACTGGGATTATGTCAACGAAATAAAATTTACTACAAATACAAGAGCACTTTCATGTCCGCTAGTTGCCATGGTAAAGTACCTTGTTGTGCAAGTTTTAGCCAAGTAAAGTGACAAAAAGTATAACACGAATAGGATAATGACAAACCTTTTGTATTGAACGAGTTGTTGAAGAACCACTTGACTAGTGGCGTAAATGGATAATAATTATGAAGTCGAGTATTTTGTTTTGATTTTCAAAATCGGTTGTAGGATTGTGGGAAAAGGCGCACAAATGAAACAAGATAAAAACAACTTTCCTTCGTGGAAAGTGCATAACAGATTGAAGCTTTATCATATTAAAGAAGTAGATAAATTAGGTTGTGAAATAAGTGGTGTAATATAATTGGAACCGGTGCTTTACGGTATGTAATTTCCGTGCATTACGTTTGGAAAAAGACCGCACCCTATACCGTATTTAGGTGATCACGGTTTTGCAATCGCGGTTTCAACCATTTACGTGTTTTGGCGAAATTCAGTGTTGCAACTAAGATTAATTTTAAGACATTTTATACTTGTGCAATCTGTAATAGCGCATGGAGTGCACGCAAACGCAAATATTTATATTTCAAAACCGTGTCAAAACTAGTTCGAAGTGTAAGCGTTCAGTCTGTTGGTCGTTGAAATAGGGAGCGTTTTCGAGATGAAAACAAGCAGATAGAAAGCATTTTAAAGCAGTATAATAAGCACTTATAATAATAATAGCATTTAAAGCGTTTTCAAAATAAGCAGTTAGAGAGATGTTTAGAACGGTTCTAACTATTTGCGGTTTCAAGGTATTCGCGATAAGGCTCGGTCTCTAATCCCAACGAATACGAAGGATCTGCTGTGTATACCACGGCACAGCCTGGGTGCAGTGGGTCATGGCTACTATCTCCAGATATGAATAGGTACATCCAGTAGAGTTCACAGGGGGTTTCAGGAAGTACTTTTACACCCGGGATCATTTTAGGTGTTCAGGAAATATAAGAAAAAATCCAATTTTTTTGAAATCGTATAATTTTTAGAGGTGCCTTGTTAGTGGGTCCCGAATCTCTCATTACTACCAGGCCCGAATTATTCTCTCGCGGCTCTGAGTACACTTTTAAATCAAAAGTAAGTTGTTTTTGCTTTTGCGTCTTGTGACGCAAGTCAATGATCAGAGATTCCCATTGAAAGCATCCCGGACAGAAAAATTTGTCATTTTTACATTGATTCAGCCTCTGCAGACGTTGAATCAATGTAAAAATAACGAATTTTGTTGCCTTGGACAGGATGATAGAATTGAATAGTGTACACACCACATGCATTATTGGAAATCGATATTCCGAGAAACAAGACATTGGAATGCAATTTATATTGAAATGCGTTTGTGATATTTTTCGGTGCCCTTTTTTCTTTAATGAATTTCATCGAATAAATTATAAACGTTTTTGTTGGTATTGTAAACATTATTGAAGAAGTCATACACCAAATCCGTCTTTTTTTACATTAAGTCAACGTCTGAGACGTCTGCAGATGTTCAATCAATACAAAATGACGGATTTTGCTGTCTGGAAAGCTTCTTTCAGTTAAATGCAGTGAGTAAATTATCTGAATGTGAAAGAAATGTGGCGATTGTAAAAAGCTGGTTGATCTTTTTGACACGCTTGACTAATCTTATTTAGATAAAATGACAAATGCATTCAAAGCCAGAATTACATCAGACGTTTTTTACATACGTAGTCTTTGACCATGGGAATAGCAATAAATTATTATTTATCTAATTAAAAAAAACTGATGTATTGCGTCGTAGCGTGGTATAGGTGACAGTCAATAGATTTCTGAGAGAATGGATAAAAAAGCACATTTCCGGGAACTAATTTCCTTTATTTTTCTATCTTAAAATAGAGAAATTTTTATTTAGCTATTGTGACTGAATAAAATGCATGATTAGATGAATAATATTAAGTGAAAACCTGATTTTGGCTTTACGATTCTTGGTCAACAAGTCAAATTCGTGTTGCCCGCGCATAATCGTTTCATTTTTAACAAAGTGGAAAAGAATAAAAGACTTGTTGAAATGCTGACAGAAAGCCAAGGTATAGGCAAGTTTGGCCTACTCTGAAGAAAAGCTACAACATCTTGCTTAGGGAAGGTTCTTGGAATACTGAAACAGTCATTTGTATGGAAACGTCAAAGGATGCCTCACTTTAGTAGCCTGTAAGTTACAGGGTCACGTGATTGAAACTTACAAATAGTCTAAGGCAGGAGCCAGCAACATGTCGTCAGTGGCCCAGAGCACGGCCCGCAGCACCCATTTCATGGCCCGCCTTGTGTCATTGAAACTAAGCACAATAAATTGGTTCTTTCTTCTGTAACTTCAGGCACGTTCTTGTTTTTAATGCAGTTTGCTTGTCGGTATTTTTAATGTCATAATGCATCGAACTGTTGTTACGTCCAGACTACTTTATAAAAACTCGCATTCCACGAGTAAAAAAAAAACGATTGATTCTTAAAAACAACGTTTAGCACTTGGTGGTGCGAAAAACATTGTTCTTTAACTTTATGAAGATGTTGTGAGGTTTGATTTACAAAAATACCCAAAATAAACAATATGTAAGTAGTCAACATGTTTGTCGAACATCTTTCCTAATTTCAACTAAAATTTCATTTTTTGCAAATGCAGTGTTGTAATCGTTATTTGGCTTTATTAAACTTGTTTTGTTTATCTTTATCCTGCATTGCGGGGAAGCGGACTTGAGCGCTATGCATCGGTGTACGCCTTCCGACATACACCTGACCCACGCTGCAGCCGACGGCAATGTCTGTTTCCGATTGTCTACTCTACTTATGACTTAAATTTGGTACTACCCATTACTCGAAATCGATCACTAGGTAGAGGCAATTATCGTAAAGTTTCTTGCCCAGAGAAACAACAGCAAGTGCGGGTGGCTGGAGTCGAACATGCAGGCTCTCGACTGCGAGCCCAACGCGCTAATCACTCGGCCACGGTCATTCTAGTAATGCCGGGATGACACAAAGCAACATGAAGCTCACGCAAATTGTCCTTACTAATTGCACCACAGAATGCACGTGTAAGTGCATCGGGACCTACATTTTCCTTCCCTGGTCTGTGTAAGACCGTGTAACTAAATTGAGAGAGTTCAATTCGCCATCTAGTTATCTTTTCGTTTTTTTAGTTTACTTGCGTGTTTGACGTCGAACATATACGATACGCTCTTTTGGTCTGTGATTAATGTGAAGTGACGTCCGATTAATAGGTGTCTCCATTTGCGCAAAGCCTCCACGATAGCATATGCCTCCTTCTCCACAGCAGAATGACGCTGTTCACCCGTCGACAAGGTTCGTGAGTGAAAGGCAACTGGGCGTCCATCTTGATTAAGAGTCGCAGCAATAGCAAAATTGGAAGCGTCAGTTTCCACAGTCAAGGGTAGGGAGTTGTCGATAGGATGCAACGAAGCTGTAGCCAGCACTGACTTGATTTCTTGAATGGCTTGATTGGCGCTTTCAGGCAGAGGCAATGAAGCTTTGATAAGCGGATGTATTCTGTCCGAATAGTTAGGAATCCAGCGTGCATAATAAGCAAATAGTCCAACCAGGCGCTGGAGCTCTTTGTGAGTTTTGGGTACTGGTAAATCGAGAAGTGGTTGCACTCTGTCTGGATCTGGTTTGATTGACTGATGTTCGATTTGATATCCTAATAAAGAAACCTTTGATTGAGAGTGCTGTGTCTTCTTCTCGTTTATAGTTAAATTGGCTTTCGACGCGGCTTTAAAACATTCTTCCAAGTTCCGATCGTGATCAGCTTGGTTCTTCCCAGCAATCGTAATGTCATCGAGGTAAGAAAAGCAGCCCTTTAAATTGTTGCTTTTGATGAACCAGTCAATGACTTGTTGAAATTCGGAACGGCATTGGTTAAACCGAACGGCAACCGTCGCCATTGATACAAGCCAGAGCCCGCCTGGAAAGCGGTGTATTCTTTATCCTTCGGATCAAGTTCGATCTGGTGGTAAGCAGACTTTAGGTCGACAGTGGTAAATACTTTATTTTTAGAAAGTTCGGTCACAATGTCTTCGATTAGTGGTAATGGATATGCATCAAGCTGAGTGAAACGGTTAATAGTTCTGCTGTAATCCATGACCATGCGCCTTTTCCCTGATTGCTCGTTTTTGACAACCAAAACCTGAGCCCCCCACGGAGAATTGCTGGGTTCAATCAGGCCGTCTTGTAGCAAGCGTTGTGTTTCTTCATGAATATAATCTCTGTCTTGCTTGGAGTATCGTCTGGCCTAATCAGCAATAGGATGGCAATCTTGTGTTAAATGGTCGAAGGGCTTAGGGTGAAGCGAATTCATTTTTGGTAAGGCATTAAGAGTCAGCACAGGACGATGTCCATTGAATTTAAATACAACGCTTTCGTGTTCTTTAAAGATTTTCTCTCCGATTATTGCATCCGTGGCCAAATTGTCTAAAATGTTGAAGGAAACATTCGAATATTCATTTTTGTTTACGATCAAGGTAGCAAAGCATTGCCCTAAGATTGGCAAACGAACAGATGTTTCGGCTAAAATTACTTCGCCCAACGTTTGATGAATTTTTAAGGAATGTTGATCGACAAATCTTTTGGTAACGTAGCAATCTGATGACCCCGTGTCCATCAATGATTTTGCAGTAAAACCGTCAATTAATACATCACAAAAAACGTTGTTATTGTTTTGCGTTGCTGAAAGATTAGCTGTAGCTAGTACTGAGCTTCGGATAGTGTTCAATTTGGTGCGCTGTGATTGTTTAGATTTAGAACGAACATAACGTTGTTGACAGACTCTCGAAAAATGTCCGATTTTGGAACAGTAGTGACAAACTGAATCTCTTGCTGGGCATTCCCTTCTGGGGTGGCGAGCTTCTCCGCAGAAATAACACAGTTGCTTAGCATAAGCTGCCTGAAGAAGCACTAGTTCGGCGCACTGCGGTTCTTGCTGACTGGAAAGTCGTTCCTGTCTGTTTGGCCACTCCCACGCACATGCACCGCTGGACGCCATGGAACTGGTTGATGTTTGATAGGCCTCAGCGTTTGCAATTGCGAGCTCCTGAGCACGAGCTTGCTCATATACATCAATCGTTGGCGTATCCCGCTCGAAGACAGACAATGAACGCATCTCTCAATAATCCGCGACGATGCTCCTCGGCGGTCACAGCGTTACATTCACATTCTTTACTAAAATGTTCCAGGCGCAAAACGAAATTGTCTATTGTTTCATCAGGTTGCTGTCGACATGTGCGCAAGCGATGACGTGCAGCTACGATATTCTTAGGCTTTACATAGAGACCCTTCAAGAAAGTCATGGCCGATTCATAGTCTCTAGCACAGGGGCGTCCAACCCGTGGCCCGCGGGCCACATGTGGCCCGCGACAAGGTTCTGAGTGGCCCGCGTGATATTTTTCGAAATGACATATATTATATAATTAGCTCAATCGCTAACGTAATTTATGGCGAACTTACATTCCGATAAATTGGCATTTATTGTTTGCTTTCTTTCTCTATTACTCTATAATCCCTGGTGCATGGGGTGCGCAACTGTTCAAGTTAATTTTATTGTATCACAATGCACATTGTTACGCATCACATTTTCCACATTGTTACGTCCACCCTTTTCCACACAATAGTAGCCTACTGGTGCTTCAAGAGTCAGTCAATCAGCAATATTTCTTGCTTTTAGCGAGAGAAGTTCAAAAAGAATTTTACAAAAAAAATTGTTTCTAAAGAAAAAGATCAGAAAATTCATAGATTGGCAGTTTTCGTGACATCATTATTCGGCAGGACTTACTTGTGCGAGCAGGTTTTTCGTGGATGAACCTAGGGACAGCCGGACAATACATTACGGGACGCGCAACTCCGCTGTTCCGGCAACATCAGAAGGGTCAATTGCCAATTTGACATTTTTTACGCTTTGCTGCTGGCTTGCTTTCAACTAAAAACCTTAAACCACTTAAAACTAACTTCATTCTTCTTATATAACCCATAAAATGTACAAACACATTTCTAAGATTAGAATTTAGGTGTGAGGGTTTTAATTAGAAATTATCAGACAGTCATGTTTAAGATTACAAATTAGCAGTAAATACTCAAGTGGCCCGCGCAACCATTCGTAAACTACATGTGGTTCTTTGGCCAAAAAGGTTGGACACCCCTGCTCTAGCACTTGCTATACTTTTATAAACCTTCGGGGACACCATGTTGATTAAAACTTTGAAATTGTCTGGGTTCAAATTTGCTACAGCCAAAGCTTCTAAATAGTGATTGAACGTCTCAAGCCAATGTTTGAATTCGTCGACTGCTGACGGAGCACTTGGCTCAGTTTCCAAACGCTCAGGTTTCAAGACCTTGTCCATGTTTAAATTATAAGTTTAATGAATTGTTGTAACCGTTATTTGGCTTTATTAAACTTAAAACTCGAATCTGCAAAATAAATAATCATTCTATAACACAACTCAAGTTAACAGCAAAACAGCTAAATCAACACCCTTCACTCCAACTTGCACAAACTAAAACTGCGAACAGAAATACCATTTCACCAACAGTGAACAGTGAATCAACACGTCGGCTTCAGGCACTAGCTTTAGGCATCAGAGCACTTGTTCAATTACAGCTCATGCAGTTGGACAAAACAATGGCTAACGGCCCAATTTCCAAAATATTAAACAAGAAAGTTCTACAGTAATAGGTTACTCCATGTAAAAAGTGGTTGAAACATTATCTTCAGTATCAGCAACACGCTTTCACGATTCTCAACATTGCAAAGTTTTGTTCATAATGGGCTGGTATATTAATTGAGCTTGCTGAAAATATTCCCGCTTTTTTTTGCTTAAAAAGAATAGAATTGCAAGTAAACTTTGGATTCAAACAACTTGCAATAAGCATGATTTCTTACCTTTTTTATACAGAAGCTGTGTGTATTGAAATTAGCATAAAAAATACATAATAATGTATAATGATTACCTTTTTTCTAAAACATTGAATAAGCAGTTATTTTAAACTTGAAAACATTTAAACTCTTGATAAGGGAATGTGCACGTGTTTAACCAACTCTTCTGTTGGAGCTCACATCACCAAGAGAGAGAGAGAGGAAGAGAGAAAACTTTTATTTCTTCAGTTGCGAGAATAGCACGGTACAATTATATACAATACAAACAAAATAGCACCATTCATGGCAGTCCAAGATATGTGGAGAGATCATAATTCAGACATACCAATATGATTTTCATTAAATTGATTGCAAATGTGCTTCTATTAGGTTTTTAGAGTAACCTATAACTTTTTTAGACTGCCTGATCTTCAGCATTAAGCAATTACATTTGTACATCCATAAATAAAGCAAGGTCCAATAACTACTTGCATGCCAGCCACTGGAACACAACTTAAATGAAGGTGCCACCACGGTCTAATCCGGTTTAAGTACATTTGGCTCGCAGATGAAACTAGTTACACGCCTCTGGGCTGAGGAGTCATATATGATAAATGTGATTTTGTCCAGAGTCTTTGAATAAACTTTTCTTCATTGTGTCATGCAAAACAAAACTAAAACTAGTGAAAAGTGCTAGTAAAGTTGATAACAAAGTTTAAAAAAAAGTACAATGGATAGTCTTAATGGGGCATTCGAAGTTGATACTATTAAAGTGGAGTATTTTGGAAGTCAAAGTCCCAGGGAGTAATTCACGCATAACACGTAGGCTATAATTAAATGTAAGTATGATATAACACTTCACAAAATTGGGAACAAAATTCGAACAATTAGAGTTGTTTGTAGCTTACCTTTCTTCTGCAACATCTGGATAAAGCAAACAATATCGAAATAACAACAGGTTACGTTTGTTTAAAGATTTACAATTAATACTGTAGCTACTTCAAAGCATACAATCCAAAAATTCAATGACGGAAGTACAGTATAACAAATCGCTTTTTTCGCCAAATAAGAAGAGGTGACACTTTTCTCATTTTACGAGAGATTGAAAATAATGTTATAAAGATTTGATCAAAAAAGGTCTTTAAAATATATATATAGACACAGTATTCCCGAATTTAAATATAGTTTATTAATAAATGATGTTCTGGCAAATAATGAATAGGGTAATATGCCTGGTAGCTTGACGTCACAAATGATTTTGTGTTTTTCTTTTGTGCTTTAAAGTAACCCCACGGCTGGCTTGCTTTTGTAAAAAAACAGGCAAATATTTAGTGAGAAAAAGTGTTATTTTTTATCGTTTCAAAGTCTAGCGATGTTGAAACAATGTAAAACTTGTACCAGCGCTTAGATGTTGCAGGTATTTCAAAAATAGTGGCTAAGTAAGTAGTCTATCAAAAACCACTAAGACTAGGGTTGACAAATAAACAAAAATTACGAACACTTTGATTCCCTTAATTTTGGGAGAAGTCGTAGCGATTTGTCAGTAAATGCAGTGATTTATTTTTGTCGAAATGCTTCACAAAGTCACCTGAGCTTGTGTAATCGGCTACATAATAAAAGTTTTGTGACAAAAAACACAACAGCAGCTGTAGTTACTTAAACATGACCAAGAAAAGTCAATTGTTGTTGATTTTGGCCGGTTTTATGTTGTATTTGCGACAAACGAACTTGGGTCGCAACCTTAGTCACCAAATATTGCGCAAACAGACTGGTAAAATCTTTCTGATAGATCTTTGATAATAAAATCAAACATTTGTCATCAAGTCAGTCAATACGAAGTAAAGGGACAAGTTCCTAAACTAAAATATCATAGGTAGAAGAAGTTAACATTCAAGAATAACTTTTTGGAAAAGCACCTGGGACAGCTATTCTTATGCACCCACTCGTGAGCATATTGTATGACGTAATCTGACGCTGATGATTCAGCGTAGACAAAGCTCTTCATTTTTCAACAATGGCCGTGGCAGCAAAATAAAGATTTTAGTTGCAGAAATCACGAATAGTGAGATAAAACAGGATCCAGTATCGGAAGACGATATTATTGTTGCACAGACGATTGCGTCAAACTGGCGCATTGATGAGACGCAAAGTTCACTCATGCGTGAGAAATAAACAAACTAGGGGCAGGTTGAAGGTTACTATTTTTAAAATCGGAAAAAAGAAACTCAAAAGCATCTCGTTTTCTCCACAGATGCAATGCAAGCTGAACCATAAGAAAGACCTGTTTGAAATCATCAGATCATAAACAAGTCGTTAAAATGTTTAGGTCTTATTATCTATGACAGTTTCAGCTTTATGAAAATTATCACTTAGTTTAGACATAGAGAAATTAGAGTTTTAGAGAAAGTAAGCTAGACATGTATTTTTGAAGACTTTGTTAGGGTTAGTTATTTGAAGGAAAAATGGTAAAGCAGAACAAACTCGTTACTGATGGTCATATTGTATAAACAAATTATTATGTCAATTTTTCAGTAAGTGAAAAAAGTCGGCATGTGTTGAGAAGTAAATTACTCTCACATTAATAATCAGAAATTCGAAATTAAGCAAAATTATTCACAATAAGTACAAAAAAGAAACACTCACCGTTTCTCGATGCCTTCATTAAGAGGCATTTTGTTGCGAACAAATTGCTTGCAACTAAGTTCAGCAATGGATAACAGAAAATTTGCTTACTGTAGCCTATATGTGAAAAATGATTTAAAAAGACGCTTAATGCTACGTGACAGACTTCTAACTAACATTCTACAATCAATCACCTTGTTTTAACCATAGGCCACGCATTGAAAAGTTTATTTGTATTGAATAAGTACGAATCGACATAGACTTATATTTCTTTGTTCAAATAATGTCAAATTGATGGAATCAGTTTGAAATAGCAGGACGAAAATCACAAGATTAAATTAATTTTTGTTTTTGGAAGAGATCTCATCATACAAAAGTTCAATAAGATCTAGAACTTTCAATAAGGGATCTTATCTTTGCCAAAGTAGTTCTAGTCCTAGGTGTTGCATGTAAAAATGGAAACGTAAGTCTGGACGAGGTCTCTGTCCTACTAAAAAGTATTTAGAAGGCAATTTAATGGCTGGTTAATGTGTAACTTTTGGTCAAGTCTATCGACAGCACCAAATTTACGATCATTCCAAAAAGTGTTGCACCAAGAAAGTTATAGCCTACATCAAGGTTTGAGATAAAAAGCTGTTAGGCCTAAAAAAATTTGCTACAAGGTGACGAAAATGAATTGATTTGAAAGTGTGTGCAAAGTCATGTAAATAAAACAGCAAAGCCTGTGTTGAACATTGCCCGTGCTCCAATGAGCGGCATTTTTTAGGCTTCGTGGATTATCTCATGATCGTGCACAAGTTTCACCAGAGATTGTAAGACTTCATTTCAGCAGGGTGACGAATCAAATAAGATGATATATAAACACAACAGAAAAGAATAAAAGCAAAAAGGTAGCGTTGAAAAAGCAGAAACAACTTGATTTGTTTGAATACCTTTGACTGAGGATCACCGTGTACACTAACGCGGCATTAAAGCTAAGTCAATATGAAAAGGTCGCTGACTTTCCAATCCCCACAAAACGAACTTGTATAGCTTCTATTGTTACGTTGGAAAACGTTTAAAGTTGAAAGATAAAAGCAACAACCGAAACCGTTCAGTAAAAGATTTTACAACAACCCCAAATGCGATGGTGCAATCGATACCACCACCCCAGCCAATAAATCAGTTTTTTGTTCATTTAACGTCTGCTGACGTTGAATTATTGTAAAACTAAATTAGTTTGCTAGTTTGGACATTAGGAAAAAAGTTGGTTCTGTTGCAAAAAAAGTATTTTTTAAAGATATTTTCAAAGTACAAAAATGATGTAAAATTCATTTAAAAGATAAAGCTTTGGTAGAGAGTTTGTTTTGTTGAACTATAGACAAACAAAACAAAGCAATCTTAGCGGGTTCTACATGTTGTATTGCACATAGATATAACATAATTAAAAAAATCAACTTAATCGTTTTCGACATGTACGTGTGTCCTCGTCAGGAATTACTTAAATCTACAATATACATAAAATGAAAATTATAAGATAAATTTGACTATGTACTATAACTGTAACGACTCTCCGGACTGAAAAGCACAAACTGAACAAGCGATACAAGAATGATTACGAGTAAATTCTACAGCGAGAAACAGATCACATGAGGTGTAAACTGTAAACAACAGGCATGCGACAAACAATTAGAACACACACAAAAGGAACGATGAGCCACAGGCGAATACCTTGGTTGAGAGACGGATTATTACGGATTATTATTTTTTAATTATGTTATATCTCTGTGTAATACAGCATGTTAAACCCGCTAAGGTTGCTTTGTTTTGTTTATTTAATTTAAAGGGTGCCAGACATTTTAGTCAAAATGATGCAACTTGTTTTTGTTTTTTTTATTGCACACTTCCTTTGTTGTACTAAAAAAACAACCACATTTTTGGTACATCTACCACAGATACCTTAGACAAAAGCACGTAAGTGCATAGTATTTTACAGACGGAAACGTTTTGTTGCAGTTATTAGCTTTAGAAAATTTATAGGAGTGGAGCTATGGTAGGCATATTAGCAAAATACATACTCAGCAGGTGTTGGAGAGAAAAACGAGTATTTAATGTATTTATAGTTTATACAGTAGCAAGGAAGAAGTGCTTCAGATCCCGTAAGCTTGCACAGAAATAAAAAGCTAAAATGAATAACTTTCCTCTTCTAAAAAAAAAAAACAAAAAGATCATCTCATCCTAAGCTGATTGTACAGATTCATATTAAACAAAAAATGTTGAAAAATTATTGTTTCATACTGCACGTGTATCATCTGCTGTGTCTTACGAGGAATTCCTTTTATTTAGACCAAATTAATAATGTTTAAAAGCAATTTTTGGCAAAAATGGCACAGTGAGGAAACACCAGCCAGCAAAGATTTTAAGTGAGTTACGTTCTTTGAATCAGTTTCTGCGTGAAAGCGCTTTATCTGTACATTATAAAATACTTTGGGCAATGATAAAATACAAGTGAAGTTGAAATAATCCACTAGTCGATAACTTTATCAAAGAAACTCGTGGGTTTTAATGTTGGTTGTATATCGTAAATGTCGAACATGTATGTGGTGTAGCCTAACCTGAAAAAAAACTTTTACAAACTTTTACAATATTCACCTTTAAAACATCTTACTGTATGGGAAGTTTCGCGAGTTTATTTTTACTGTGCCACAGCAGGAGCTAATAATTTTTAAGTCAGTATCGTTAACTTTAATTGCTTCTTGTTTGTTTTTTATAGATGTGTTTTTCACACAATGAGCTACAGCAAAAGCTAGGTTTAAACTTAATCTCTTTGTTTTTTGGAAACCTCTACTTATCACTGATTAATTGTGTCACTGCTGTAAATCTGTTTATTTTTTATTTAGCGATAATGACTCAATTCCACCAGCCGAGGCTGGTGACAAGTCACCAATCGTCCGAATTCATCCCGTTGATTGTAACGTGACCCCATCCAGCACTCCTCCGCTTCCCCCTTCGAGCAGATCTCCTGCAATCAGTCGAAATTCCAAATCTGTAGATATCCCCTTTGAACTGCCCCCAACTGTCCCAGGAAGGTTTACAGAAGTGTTACAGGTAAGTGCAATATTAATTGGAGATCTTGATTCAATAGCTCTTATGTTGCATGTTTGCAACGTAAGTTTTTGGGGTGTAGATAGACTTTAAAGCAGCGGTTTTTAACCTTTTGCCTTGTCGGCACCACCTTGTAATTACCAACCAGTTCTCGCGCCCCTCCTAAGATTGGCTGAAAAGTAATAGTCGCCCACAGTTCAAAATTTTTGTTGAAACCTGGTAAAACAACTTTGCTTCTTACGTCATATTATAACAAACCTTGATAATTCGGCATACCCGCACCGCCTAGGCACATGTCTCGCACCCCTGGTTAAGAATCACTGCTTGTAAGGATTAGGATGAATATTTGAGAAAATGAACCAAAAATGTACCTTTAATTGACCTTATAAAGCCCAATGTTGAACATTTGCAACAATTTGTGCTGCTAAATATTTATTGTTGGTTAGACTGCTCTTTTCCAAGATAAAAGTCTTAAAACTTGAATTATAATTGAGCGCTCCTGGGTTGATGCATCGGTGACGTGTGCAAATGGTGACATCATCTGCATGACGGCCAGAAGGCCATCTGTTCGATTCTCATAGGTAGCGTCCTGCTTCGTTGCTAGACTTGCTGTATGCTTGACAATACGCACAAAAATCGTTTTCTTTGCCTTCCAGTCCACTTTTTTTAAAGAAAGCTTACAGTAGCTATGCAAAACACTGGTGTAAGCAACCATAAGTTTAAAGTCAATAGAAACAGCCCGGTTCCGTAACGTATATATACTGTAATATCGATATAACCACCAGTTCGGTACCACGCGTGTGATTTCTTTAACATTATTCAAATACTGTAGAATGATTTCATTTCCATTCAGATTCAACCTGAGTTGAACGCCTCTCCTAACTGGACACGTGATAGGGCTTTATCGCATGATTTTTACAACCAATCAGACAGCGGTTCATCAGACGATGCTGAAACTGGCCGACGAGGTAAAAGCTTCAAATATTCACAAGTTGTCACTGGTTTTCTTATGTAATCTAAGCAAAAGTAGATCAAGAAAAACGTCCTCTAATTTTTAGACCAATTACTACCACCGCTACAAAGCTTTGGACTGCGATGATTTTTTAATGACTTTTCAAAGATCTGATCGGCCATTGTGGTAGTGATTAATTTACTGTCAGAAGTCGTGTTATGATCATGCTGTCAACTTATTTAAAGATAACCGCAAATAGCTTCGTATGGGATGATTATGTTTAAAACTTTAAAATCAGAAAAATCAGCGGAAGATATGATTTTACTTTTATGTTTTAACTTTTTACTTTTGATAATTATTTGTTTTACCCTTTCCTTTTCATTTTTTCTTTTGTTGTTGTAAAAATATGATGGTATGGGTTTTGTTAAAGTTTTAAATTCACCTAATTTTACTTTTTTTGTTTACATAGGAACATCTCCATTTCCTTGGAGAAGATCGGCCACTTTACCTCCAACGCCTGGATCCCCAGCAGTAGACAGTTCATTGTTCTCCAGGTCGCCCAACCATTATCGCAATAATGTTTTGGGAAAGTTACAACCAGAGCTATATAGGTTGGTTGAGTTAAAAATATCGCGAAGATTGCAACATAAAGCATCTACTTTAATTCGAGACTAAAAATAGATTCAAGATTTCAGTCAAATTTAAAGTTGTAATCAAAAGACCAACTTTGTTAGAAAAACGTTTCTAAAACTGTACCAATAAAATAGCAATGATTGAAAAGTATGTATATAGTGTTGAGGGTATAGACTAGAAGTCGGTACAGAACAAGGGTGAAAATTGAGCAATGGAGTTGCTTGCCCCAAATGAAAGTGTTTGTAGGGTTTGATTTTCCTTTTGGCCATAGCAGATAGACAATGTATTCAAAGACTGTGAATACGTACGAGAGCATAAAATAAGATGCTACGTGAAAATATTTGGATTTCAAAATTCAAAAAGAGCATAAGCTAGGTTGGGATAGCAAACCATTTATTATCATTCAGATACTTTTAATCTAAATGTAAAGGCCATCATCACGATTTCTGGAAATTATTGATTTTGACTTATGAAGAACAATTGGAAATTTAATTAATTTGTAAAGAAAAACATATATTTTTATTAGTGTACAACACGACAAACCACACATGCAAAACTGTTTCGTTGCTTTTATATCATATTTCCATTTATCTCGAGTAGTTAAAATAAAGCTATTTTTTGGTTTACGGTAAAACGTCTTTTTTTGTGTTTCTTATTTAAATTTTTTCTTATTTACTACAAATTCTTTTACGGAAACAGAACGATTGTTTACTTTAACGAATGTAAAAATAAACATTTGGCCAAAATGATTGCAGAATAAAACCCCTATTTAAAAAAAACCAAAAAAACAGGCATTCATGTTCTAGAAAGTGTTGAGTTCTGTATCTAAGTTCTAAAATAGTTTTGGATTTTACATTCCAACAGATAAATAAGTAGCAACAAATGTAAGCAGAAGCTTTAACTCTTCTCGAAAAGCCAATATAAAATCATACAAAATTTTGACAGGAAAATTGAAAAGTATCTTACAGACAGTAAAAGCTATAGCACACACTTCCACCATAACACTGATATTTTCAAGTAGTTAGATTTTCAATTTCAAGCATGTGGTGGGCCTAAATGCTACTTAGTAACAATTAAAACCAGCTAAGCATGTTTCTTTTCCCAGGTATTCCGAATGCAAAGATACAGACCTCCCTCAAAGTCAAAAGGGTCGGGTTTGGTTTTCTTTGGTCTACGATGGCGCTGTTGAAACCCTCACCGTAAAAATTATCAAGGTAAGTGGATTTGCTGTGGTAAACATGGTTTTGCTTTGTTTGGTAAATCCTCAATTACATTTAGAGCATTTATATCACAAAAGATACGTAATAGTCTACAAACTTAGTTTGCATTGACCTACTGTATTTAAAAATAAACTCCAACTTTAAATAAGTCGCATCACTAACTTCAAAGTGTGCAGTTTGTGCAAAATATTTTTAGTTGTTCGTATAGCCCACAAATTGAGCCCCTGTTTTTAGGTCATTGTGTGATCCGAAAATTTTCGGCTTACAGTCGATTAAATGCAATTCCAGTATATTTGAATGTTTACAACTACAGTAAAGCGTTATGTAATGATGTTACAAATTTTTGCCTTCAGTTGTTTTTCTCAAGACACAGTTTTCCTAATTTTTGAGCCAGTGTATTTTTATTTTGCTCTGTCTTTGTTTTTAGCTTGTCTTTCTGTAATACTTGGCATCACGTGAATATGATAGTTGTTTCTTATTTTTCATGAGTCATGTCATATTGCAGTGTGTTTCCACTTTTTTGTTACATGGAACTAGGCCTGCATGAAACACTTTTACATGTTTTGCAGCACCAAAAAAAACTTTGAAAATTTCACAATAAATTGTGTTACAGCAAAACGATAGTCTAAACTTAATCAGTGGTTACAGCTTTTTTGTTTTGTGTGATGTCTATAGAACCGAGGTCTCAAACGTAATCACTGGTTACAGCTTTTTTTGTTTTGTGTGGTGTCTAGGTCTGTTTTGCTCTGGAGTGTTGGTCGCAAACTAGAAACTACTAGTCTTCAATTAGGCTAAGCTTATACAGAATCATTACACTTGAACCAGCAAACACGTACACCTTATTGTTATTGAGTGATAGAACCCAAACACGATAAGAATTCTTTGTCGCGTAAGAGTCAAGACCTTCTTCGAAGCATGTGACGATCTTCCACAAAGCACTAATGTTCTACGGAAGACCGGTTGATAATATATAATCATTGTCCTGTTGGAAATCTTAGCTTTCAGATATAAAAACATTAGTGTCTCAGATACGTTTGCAAAAGTTTAATGAAATCTGCTTTTGTATTGCTTTTCTAGGTCAAACAATTACAGCCACGTGCGAATAATTCTTCGAGGGATTGCTTTGTCAAACTTTTTCTTCTTCCGGACGAAAGGACGTCCAAACAAACAAAAACCGTTCACCGAACAAACAATCCTGGTTTCAACGAAACATTTCTATTTCAGGCATGAAAGCTTGAAAAGTTTTTTTTTTTCTATAGTAGCCTAAATCTACACGTGCTAATTTATTTTGCGTAAACGTTTAAGTCAATATAAGTAATTAATCTAGTCCAAACCACTTTGCTGAGTAATTTAGATCTTAAAATAAAGTATGCGGTATGCGTGATTCAAATTTGGAATCTTCTGCATCAGCAGATAAAATGATAAGACTTAACCAACACCAAATCAACACTATCTTGTATTGTGGTAGCTGAAATCCAGACAACAAATCAGTCGTTTTGTACATTGATTCAACTTTTGCAGATGCAAATGCAAAAAGCGACTGATTTTCTGTCTGGGAAGGGCAGCCAGGCCATTTGCATGAAACTTTAATATTATATTTTAAAAAGATTTTCCATTCAATTAATTATTTGGAAAACGAAGTAGCGATTGATTTGTGTGGGAATTGTACACCAGTCTTTGTAGTGCAAAGCAGTTCCTTAGTCTCTAAGCCAGCCTAGTTAACAGAATTCGTTCTGTGTACATTAGTTCAAGATCTGTAGATTGATTCAAGAACAGATTCGTGTATAACTACAATCCTGCTACTAATAATTTATAAAAACGTTTTAGATAGAGCTCAAAGGAACCAACATTAAATTTTTAAATTAACCACTACCAATCAAATCAATCTTGTATTCCTTTCTCTGCAGGTCACAGACTCTGACGTACGAAACCGAAATTTACGATTTTCTGTTTACGACGTTGAAAAAAAGAAGTCAGCAAAAAATTTGCTTGGTCATGCCTTGGTGAGTTTGAAAGAAGTCGATCTTTCAAGAATCAACGATGTTCTATGGAGAGACCTTGATGACGTAGCTCACGTGAGTACCAAGTGTTGAATTGACACTAACCAAACATTTTTGGTCGTCAATCACTTTTCAAACACAAGCAACTGTTCACACGGTCAACGTCAAAACTACGTGAATAAACGCACGTTTACAGACATTGCATTGTTTTTAGAGTTTTTCACCACCACCGTTGTCTTGCTGTGCGGCCTTGCCAAATTTATCATAACAAAGATTTTTTCAGCTGGTTGTAAGATTCATACCTACGTAGTTCAAATTGGGCCTCAAAAATAATACAATGAGTTGCATTGCTAGACTTACAGTAAAGTAAACCATATTATTTGGCTTTACCCTATTGGCAGCATAGCCTGTGGTGACTCACCACTGGTGAGAGTCCTGATACGTGGCTCCAAAGGGCGTGGCTCGACACCACTGAAGAGCATGCGGCTGTATCTTTGACAGAACACTTAATGGCATGCAACGGACACAAAGACTGGCTTCCTTGCTTTTCTGTCCACTTAATCTATATCTTCAACTATTTCGCATGCGGCCTGTGTACGACAAAAATATAACCATATTATTTGTAATTGATATAGCCTGGAGACACAGAAGCGTCGCGTGGTGAATTGAGAGTGGCCTTGACTTTTGTACCAAAGTTGGACCGTCTTACAGTTGTGATACTAGAAGCAAAAAACTTGCGTCAAATGGACCTTGAAGAAACTTGTACGTATTTATATTAAAACAGTTTAGCTGATAGCAGAATTATTGATTAGGACTACCACTGCATCGCTAAGAGTTTGTTCCACGTTTCAAAGCAACAAGCGTAGCTAGAATGTTTCTATTAGACACGTTTCGTGTTTAAGATGCAATTAAAACAACAGGGAAAACTTTGTTAAATTTTCGGAGTGAGAAGGCCTATTTCAACAAAATGCAATAATGTGTAAGATCTAAATTACTCTGGCCTTACAAATAAATTGTAATAAAGTTACTTTTCCGTGTTTGAAGAGGGGCGACCGCCCTCTCGGATCCGCCATTGATTTGAACATTGTGAACATTTACTTTCAGCGATCCACGTAAAAGTGGTCCTCACCGAAGGACGCCGAGTGGTGAAAACGAAGAAAACTGCGTCACAACCTGGAGTGTCTGATCCTCAGTTCAACGAGTCGTTCGCCTTTAAAATTGCATCCGAAAGTTTGGACCAAACATCTATTTCTTTAATAGGTAATTAAAGAAAGTAATAACAGAAATAATAACAAATCAATGCAAAGTAAAAAAGCTGTTTTTGAGGAAATATATTGGGCACGAGGAGAAAGTTGTTTTTGCAAAGTTTTTGAAAGTTGTTTAGCCAACGCACAAATGAAACAAAAGTGACAAGTTTTGCTTTCTGTTGTTTCTTCAGAATCCAGCTTTGTCGGATACCGAGTTAAAACTTTAGGCCAGATTAGATAACTTCCATGATTAATCTCTAAAAGGCCTGTTTTTTTTCCAGACCAAAACTGAAAATCACTTTATCATATTTTTTCAGTTGTTACAAGTGGGGGACGCAATGGCACAATACGAAAGATGACGTCATCATTACGGAATACCGTCACAAGAGGGCGCTATGGAAAAGAAAACAAATACGGAAAGCTAATGATCGGGTCTTTCATGTACTGCAGAGGAGAACAGCTGCTTCATTGGCAGGAGACGCTTTCCCAACCGCGAAAATCGGTCGCAAAGTGGCACGCATTGTCGGAAGTTCCCACAAACGAATAAGCTGCGCTTTTGAATTTGCTTCAATAAGCGATTGTATGTCGACCAAAGTGGCACTCCGTTTGAGGCAGCAAGAAACAAAAAGGAATCTTTAAAATCTGCTGCTCAGGCAGAGGAGATGAGCCTGTTGAGAGTGCCATCTTTAAATTGCCTCCGCGATATCTGAAACAAAAACTACCTGGACCTATCGCAGCCTTTGAATTGTGTGCACAATCATCTCGACTTCAAAAAAATGTGGAAAATGACTTAATTCTGAATCTATCAAAAAATAACTAGACAAAGCATATTGTTCTTTTTTCATGTGCTCTCTACATGGTGTTGATTTGACAAGTCTACGATCTTAATCTTTACTATTAGACACAAGGGCGGATCCATAAGTAACCTTGGGGGAGGGAGGGATTTAAACAAAACACAATATTGTATAAGTCTGAAATAACCCGACCTTACAAATACACCGTGAATAAATTTACTTTTTTATGTTTAAAAGGGGGAGTTTTTTCCCAAACTCCCTCCTGAATCCTCCACAGATCAAACAGATCTATGGTATTTTCTGCAAATGTTGTAGAAGTCTATTTTGCTTCCCTTTTTTCTGCCAAGATAAGCCAAGAACTTCTCTGGCTAACAAAATTATCTTTTCGGAAAGAAGTCTAATGACTTTGAAACGATATAAGTTTGTTTCTTAACGCAACAACCAGCTTACATGAAAAGTTGTGTGAATAATAATTCGTATTGCAAATGTAAAGAGCTAGCTTTCTATGGCTAGTGTAGCTGATCAATTGCTAATTTTCAAATACATTTTAGGGTAGTTCCACATTTAAGTTAACAATGAATGGAATATTTTTAACATCAAGATTCCTTTTCGTAATCACTCCCATACAATATAAAATAATTGAAGTCAGTAGACCGTGACGGAGCCCCTAATAGCTCAATGTTCCTTCCAGCTTCTCCACTGTTGGCTCTAAGGTACATGTTACATCTAAATACCAAATAGCAAGAAAATTAGATAAATGTAAGGGATTGGAAAAACCCCTTTTCAAGCTAAAAACTAAACATTTTTTTGCTTTCAAAGTAGATCAACATTACATTGAATGACTCATTACACACAAGCATGCAACAAAAGACTGATCTTAATTTTCTTGATCACTGAGCGTAAAAGCCGATGGAATATGCAAACTACTGCAATACCACACAGTTAAATACTTAAGCCTGTTTTCCCTTCAAGGTATAGCAGCTCATCATCCCCAGCAAGCACTCAAACAACAGCCTATGTGCATAGTTTTGGTCAAACTGCTCATAAATTACCCAGTTCCGCTCTGAAAAGTCGGGTTACTGCAGTCACTAGAAAAAAAATAGACATTTCAAAGAAATGAAAAACAATGTCAATAAAAATTCAAAAGTATAAAGCATGTAAACTAAGCAAATAGTTGTGAAATATTATTGAAATTAGGCTATCAATAAAGGACTCATAAACGCTATCATGTTAAGCCCAGTTTTCCGGGTCGTGGCACGTTGAATTTAGACCAACTGCTTTCTCCCTGTCACAAGTTCCAAAATGTGTGATTAGTTGTTCTTAAATCTCACTGACCAGATTAGGCTACGTGATATAGTTTTGTAAAGTGGTGATAATTTGTTTGAAATGGTACATAAATTAATAAAATAGTTTTCTTCCGACGTTATTGCAGCAGTGCTTGTTCACTGACAGCATAATCCGTCGTTGACGTATTTTGCTGTATGAGTTATGCTCTGCTATGAAGCACGTTGTAATTTTCTTTGTTTGCAGTAGGCTACATACTGAAAATGTTTACTGATACTGATCCTGAAATACTGAAATTATTTACTTGTTGAAAGCAAATACTGAAGATGACAAATGACCGAGCCAGTCTTAGCTACCAAGTTCAATATTTATAAAATTATTGTATTTTCCTGAACTCAAAGCATGAGTTCCTGTTTTCCTTTAGTCTTGTATCTTATTAAGATAATCTTACTATAAACTTATGCTATTTAAGAAAGTCAAGAAAATGAAGTATCTTCTGACAAGTGTCAAACTCACAACAATGCTTGATATGAACGATTAGGTTGCATGCCTTGTAATACAAACGAATCTATTTTCGCATAAGTTAGTTCAATCATAAACAGCTAACAATCGATTTCGATCAGCAAGTAGTTAGATCATTTTCAGTTACGTTTATTCAAACAGAATCAAGTTGAATAAACTTAACTGAAAATGATCTCGCTGCTAGCTGATTGAAATCAATTTTTAGCTGTTTATGATTGAAGTGACTCCTGTGAAAAAAGATTCATTTGTATTACATTTACAAACAACCGTCACAAAACACGAACCATCACGTTTAAACCAATTAACTACTCTCTACAGCCCTCGGCCGGATGAATTATTTTGAATATATGTAAAATGCTTTTCTTTATAGAAATTCAAATACCAAGCATTTAAAGTGCCTCTGACAGGTAAATAAATTCGCTAAATTTACCTAAGATACCAAAAAGATGACACTAACAAACTTCCCTGACCAGCAAATCGTAAAAAATATCAACACGCTACTAAGTTACACGCTTGCAAACTTTCGTTGACATCGGCGAATCTGGCACTCATTTAATTGCGAAAATAAAAACGGCAACACCGCTGTGACGTCACAGTAAGCGGGAAGGATACATTCTTTCTCTGTGATGACTTGGTAAAGTATGGTACGGCTACTGCAAAACGTGAATGTGTGGGGCTCTGTTGGTCTAAAGCATATGCAAATTAAGAATTACCGAAATGAAAAAGTGAACTTATTATTACTATCAGGTTTCGATCAAATAGGTTGAGTTTACTTTTATCAAACAGCATCTCAATTCAATTGAAATTGCAGTTTCATAGGGCTATAATTTTCATACTTTTTTATTTGTCCTAATCTGGCTATAGCTATTTGCAGTGAAACAACAGTATCTCACAAACAGTACCTTTAATTTATGGTTGAGGCAATGCCTACAAATTGCTGTTTATGTGACATTGTCAGTGACAAAGACCGTGTGCTTTCTTTTCCCACTTTCCCACAAAACAAGGTACTGAGAAGAAAATGGTCAAAGTTTTCTTCAAGTGTTCGAAAATGGGATGGGCCATACAAAACTAGTCGTATATGTTCACTTCACTGAAGATGATTTTGTTAATACCAATCAAGTAAAAATGCCCACTACCCAGGCATGTGTTGGAGTGTATACTACAAGGCGATGCTCTCGGAAGCAACAATCGGATTGTGATGCCGTCATGCATTGTTTGGCGAATCCGAAACAATTTTCCAGATCCAGATGGCCGTTACACAGGATTTCAATGGCCAACTAAAGGCACATTATGAGAGAGAGAGAGAACTTTTATTTATTTTTGAATAGTGATGATGAATTAAATATGAATGATGATTCGTACGATTTCTTCATTTTTTGCTTCAAGTATATTTTAGGTTTTGTAGGAACGTATCCAGTATAGTTTTATTAAACTGCAAAAAACAATAAATCTTCGAAAAAAGCAACCGCTTGTACCAACTCCGACCAAACTGTGATCCACCAATTACATCTAGGAAGTGTTTGTTTCATCCGTTGCTAACGACGTCCACTTAGGATGACGTAATACCACCAAAGTCGTCCCAGAGCAGTGAAATATGGAGTTTCGCCTGTGGTGGCGCTGCGGAGCAGTCGTTTGATTAAATTACGCCCTAACCAGTCGAGCTACGAGGTTAAGATTAAAAAGTTCGCTAAGTGTAATTCTGCGCTAGGAGATGCTTTAAAAAGTTACTATACTTGGATCCAACCTGTCAGGGGCACTTTAAATATCTCAGCCACGAACTAGCAACAAGAAAAGTTAGAGACTTAGGTTATTCCGAAAATTTATTTCCGAAAAATGCCGAAGAAAACATGATTTTATCTATTTACTATGCCACCGGACAGCACCATTTCACAGAAATATTCATACCCACATTTTTGTTGAAAATGCTCTCAGAATGCACCAAATTCAAAGTATTTTTCAAAATTGTCTACACCCCACCGCTGGGTTTCGTCTTACGAGAACACGCCGCCGGCCGTGAACTACCCCTTTCAAAATTCCTGGCTACGCCACTGATCAATGGATTAACACATCAAAGACCATAGCAATTTCACATAAAAACTGTTGTATTATCTTCATACGTGCATTATACAGTAATTATCCACATGTCTCCAACCGATTATAGGCCTACCATGACAAATGAGGAAATACGTTTGTCAACAAAATAAAACATATCAATGTGCAAGTAAGAAAAAAACGTTTTGTATAATCCTTTCTCCCTTTTCAAAGTGTTTGTATGAGAATGTGGTTTATTCGTGGTTTACGCAGCCTACTGTAGAATAACAATTACGGTTAAATGCTGAGTATTTGCACGGCACGTATTTTCAGTTGCAAAACCATTTACTCAGTTGTACTGCTTACTTAAGCAGTGTAGACTACTTTGAGTCGAATCTCAATTTCGATACACCCAGCGAATGGAATGGTCAACTAAAAATAACACTAAAAGTGCAAACCGAAACTTTACATTGTCTGTTCAAAGTCAACGGACTAGAGACATAGGTTCAAATCCTGGCGAAGCATTCGAAACTGTCAGACGTTTCACAGAAAGCTTTCACAATCTACAAATACGCTTTCCCGGAATGCAATTGTTACAGAAAACTAAAATGTACCGTTTTCACATCAGCGAGCTTTGTTTTACTGTATTTTATCTAAAATTGTTATTTCATAGTGTCCAGTGTAATTTTATTTATGAAATATTAATAAAACCAAAGTGACTATACCGGATGTCTGATTTTGATCCATTCGTATACTTTAAACGAGACCGATAGCATCTAAGCATTGCCTAAGCCCTAATACGTTCATCAAAATATATTCATCGTGGTGTTACAAAATGTTGACTGAAGGCTGCTAAAATAAACAAAGTCTGCACCTGCAGCACTAATATAGCCAACATGGTGAAAAGACAAAACACTTAAAGGGATACTAAAGGAAAAACCTGACTTGGCGATAGTTCTTTGGGTTTCACATGCTACCATAAAACGATTTTCAATAAAAATTTGCCCAATTGCGGTCTGATCAGCATTCCGCGCATGCTTTTGTCAGAGCTTTTAAAACGGGAATGGGCGTAAGCAGCAAAGCGTGCGACTGTACAGTTTACGTCACTATCGACTAGCAATCAGCTGATCGCGCAATGGTTGTTACTGCGGGCGATTTAACTGTAGGTTATGTATGTATGTACATCAAAATTCAGACTTCAACATCAAAACATCAGACAGTTTGCTCAAAACATCAGATGTGGTAACGTGGCTTTTGTTATTGCTGTCGATAGTGACGTATTCTCGGTAGCCACTTTAACAAGGAAAAATTCTGCCACTGCAATTGACTAGAATGCACCGCCAACCAATCATAAGCTACGTTTTCTATGACGTGAAAAAGAGCGAAAAGAAGATGATACAAAGCAAATCAAGTGATGGATTTTCTGTCAGCTGGTTGGCTTAGGGGTTAGGGCTCATCATCATTATTTTGTTCCTTCCTCGTATGGAGGGTTGGATACAATGCGCCATTGTTCTCGACCATGAGCTGTGCGTACTGCACATTCATAAGTTAATTTTGTCCATTTTGTGATGTTTGTTGTCCAAATCATTCTTGGTCTGCCTTTACTTCTTTTACCGTTTATCTTCCCTTCTATTAATGATCTTTGTAATGAATTTTGCCTTATTGTGTGTCCGAAATACTTCAATTTTCTTCTTTTGACTGTTTGTAAGAGCATTCGTTATTTCATTGATGCGGATTCGATTCCCACCACTGCTGTTGCCCTTTTTTCTTCTGTAATTACCAAATAAAGTTCAAAACAAGCATTAACTCTCTGGCTGAGTGCTAGAAAGGTCACAATTGGACGGTAGCCTCTTATAACATGTTCTGATTGCTTGGCGGCTGCATTGTAGTCATTCGCAGTGGCAGAATTTCTACTTGTTAAAGTGGCTACCCGTATTCTCGAGCACTGTTTCCACTTTTTGGTCATTTTGAAAAAATTAAAAATAAATGAAACATTGGACTTTGGACCTTGCCAGTGCCATTGAAAACAAAAGTTTTTCGGTAATTTTTTTTTAAATGTATTCTTGAATGTTCAGTTTACGCATTTTAATGCTTAATTCCCGTTTGAAAATTTTATTTAGTATGCCTTTAAAGTGGTAAGCAATAGCAAAATGATATTTATAACAATAAACGACAGAAATGTTGAAGTAATCATCTCACACCAGCACCACAACAAAACGTTCAAGCATTTTTAACTGCTTTACGTGAAAGCATTAATCAAGCGTGTCTTTAGGACAATAAGTGCAAATGTGAAAGCAATGACATAATCAACTGCAGTATTAGAGAGTACAAAATGTAGATGTGGTACCGCTAATTTGTCATAAATAGATAGCCAGGTACGCAGGGCCGGATTTAGCTGATGGGGGCCCGGGGCACTTTTAGATCGGGGAGCCCCCAACTCCCGTGCAAAAATCACCTCTCGTCTACAGTAGCATTAATCCAGCACTGCACAGCATTTTGCAGAAACTTCAAAAACTGAAAGAAAAAAAATAATACAAAATCACATTTTTTCAACGTAGGGGGGCCCTTTAAAAGTCGGAGGGCCCGAGGCACCTGCACCCTCTGCCCCCCTAACTCCGGGCCAGCAGGTACGTTCTGCTAGTGTAAGCAAGCGAAGTTGTCACAAAATATAAGTTAGTAACAATTTACATTGTTTCAACTATTGATCATTCAGAAACGGTTCATTTTATTAGAAGCTGGATCAGGCAATGATTACCAGCCCAGCTCTGACCAGACCACACAGAACATTGTCCCTGCAAGCAACTAAACAAATAGAAATAACATTTTAAATGTATAACGAAAACCTAAGGTGAAAAGCACATATACAGAAAGCGACTGCGTTCCGAAGATGCTAGTTAATTCTGCCTCACTTCATCTGCCACACACTGATCCTTTAAATATTTTGCTACAAAGCACCGTTGCTGCGAGTGCGCATGCAACAGGCCAGTGTTTTCAGCAGGAAAACGAATTTTCTGTTTCTGAGTCAATATCCGTCATTCCTGGTAGCTCAGTTGGCAGAGTCACAACGCTGATCTTTTTCAAAGAATATCGCTTATTTGGAGCTGTTGTGAGTACTTTATCGTCAACAGATACAATACTAGGTGGGTACAGACCATTTTCGGAAGGTTCCGATACAGTGATCGATACTATAGGCAAATCGTGCCTATGCAATTTGCTTTTGTTCATGTACGATGTTGATTTAAACTGATCGTTGACGAATGCTGCATCCTCAGTACGTTTTCTTCTGAAGGCATTTCGGTTGTTGAAATGAGCACGTGACCACTTTAGATTCTCAAAGTAACGCTTGTTTTGCTTGAATTTGTTTACGAATGCATTTCGAATTCGTACATGCAAGACTGCGTACAATATTGGGTCCAGTGCAACATTAAGATGACCAAGCCATTGTAAGTATGGGACGAGTTCAGAAGAGCAGTAGCTATCCAAGCAAACCACCATGACTATAAAATATGGACCCCAGAATAAAGCAAAGGCTGATACGATTAAGACAAGCATTAATAACATTCTTCTTCTCTGCGTTTGGGCTCTAGCTGCAGCTGTTGAAGAAGAGACAACATTTCCCACTGGTTGGCGGATAAAAATAAAATATCCAATTCGGAAATAAAGCATAGTCAGCAATATTAAGGGAACTGCGTACATGAAAACCAGTATTGAGATAGAGTAGGCCCTTGACTGCCATAGCGTCCAACTCTCATCACAGTAACGAATGGTAGCATAATACCATATCGATTTGTCTATAACTTCATCGTTTATTGAGTATTCGGTATCCCGCAGCACTACGACTTGTGGTATCTGAAAATGAAAATTTATATGCATCTTGAAAAAAAAATGTTAATTTGTATAAATTAAAGTAAACTTGAACTATAGGCTTGCAAAGATGAGCAACGTTATTAATTTTAACATAATAATTCAAGTTTATTACATTTACAGAAATACAAAACTACGCAACAAATTAACTATTGAACGTTTTCTATATCACAAGATGTCCTCTTCAGGAATAACATTTATATAATTCAACTACATCTGAATAAAATACAATGGTTTATTAAATCTATAAACAGGAAAAAAACTGCACAGTACTTCTGACTAGCTCAAGCTCGACGATATTGGCTCTACGAGAATCAAAGGTAACTGCATCAAAAAGTGTTGAACAGATCGAATGATGTGGTAGAAAGGCAAGGTGCGAAAAAACTAATTTTAAAATACAGAGAGCAAGAAAGATGAGCGCAAGCATACAATTGTCTGTTCAAAGGTGCATTGTTACGTTTTATGTACAAGGCTTCTAAGATCTTGGTTTGATACTCAGACCTGCCTCTGAACATGATCTCAAACTGCTTGATCATGTCCAGAGGCAGTTCTGAGTATTAAACCAAGATCTTAGAAGCCTTGTACATAAAACGTAACAATGCACCTTTGAACAGACAATTGTATGCTTGCGCTCATCTTTCTTGCTCTCTGTATTTTCGCACCTTGCCTTTCTTCCATATCATGTGATGTGTTCAACTCCTGTTGATGCAGTTACCTTTGATTCTCGTAGAGCCAATATCGTTGAGTTTGAGCTAGTCAGAAGTACTGTGCAGTTTTTTTTCCTGTTTATAGATTTAATAAACCATTGTATTTTATTCAGATGTAGTTAAATTGTATATATGTTACTCTTGAAGAGGAAATCTTGTGATGTAGAAAACGTTCGATATTTAATTTTTTGGGTAGTTTTGTGTTCTGTAAATGTAATAAACTTGAATGTGTTAAACTTGATAACGTTGCTCGGCTTCTTATGCCTATGGTTCAACAAAACAAACTCTCTACCGAAGCTCTAAAGTAAACTTGTTTTAAGTAAACTAAGTATAGGCTAAGTCAGAATGAGAGCAGATGGCTGAATGACTGTGTTAGTCATTTTCCCTTTCCAGTTGTCATATTTTTTGCATTTTTAACTACATGGCAGTGTGTTGAACGCAATTATATGTCAATGTGAGCTGACGCCTTGGTAGGCTAATGTGATCAACAATCGTCAAGTATAATGGTGGTCAACAAACGCAAACTTTCAGTTAAAAGTAAACTATGCTTGCTGCACTGTATCCAAGTTCAAAAACAGTGACCAAATAAAAAATTACAGAACAAAGTTTACCTGAAAGCAAAACGATACTATCCACAAACAAGCAATGACCAAGATGAGCTGAATACGTTTTTTGAAAATTTGTTTATTTCTTGGATAAACTGTCACTTGATGTCGCTCAACAGCAATTAATAGCAAAGCATATATCCCACTCATAACAGCCATTCCTAAAACAATAAATAAAGTTAAACTATACTAAAATCGGCTATGAATTGAAGACTTGTTTATTGTGTTAATTTTGTTAAAACTTAAATCAATCTCAACCTAAAGGCCAGTCAGACATGTAGGCTACGATGTGAAGTCAATACATTCTATAAGTGTGTCATAGCAGATGGTTTATCAATGCACTGTTCCAGGTTGTGTCAGAAACATGAATTTCACAGACACCAACACTGAGATAATACACGAGCTACAGCAATTATTCGAGCTATGATACATGAATTGATTTCTACGAGCAAGAAGAAGGTTTAAGAAGTAAAGATCAAAAATATAGCCTACTATAGGTAGAACAGCCTAAGTTTCCTACCTTGTATTGGAGGAATGGCTCTACAAAGTCCTTCTCCTAACGTATAGTCGTATGAGATATCGTACACCAAGGTCCAAATTGAAGTGAGGGTTAGAATTAAATTGCTAACGCAAAGTGACAGCAACAACATATTTACAGGAATGTGCAACTTAGGAGTAGTAGATATGATCCATATCACCCAGAGATTTCCAAAAAATCCAAGTATAATGACAATGCAATATATTGCTGTTAAACTTGAAACAAAAGTATCGGACAAATATTTAAACTGATCTTCACAAGGACCCAAAGCTTCAAGCAGATCGTCTTCAGTAATGTTGGCTAGTCCAACAATTCCAAGATATACTTTAGAAAAAGTCCAATTACAGTGTGGATAATTGATAGCCATGTCAATGCTCTTTATATAACAGCTATTGGAAATCTGTGGTAATAGTTAATTCATTATCTGTTAATTTATATCGATACTGTTAATTATACTGTACATTCTGCTGATTTTTATGAATTAATGTCTATCAACTCGTCGCTGCATTTGCAGGACTTTGCGCTATAAACACAAAATCTACTTCTATTTTATTTCCAAAAACTCTATAACTTAACAACAATAACTCGATGAACTCAATAAGAACAATTCTTAATAATATATATTTTCAAAAACCTGCTTTTCACGAAGCGCTAAGCTCTATTCAAAAAGAAATACTATTAATACAACAAAAAGCGCCCAGTGTCAAGAACAACCATGAGCAAAGGAACTTCAAGTTTATGGTATCAAAAGATTTATTAATCTTGCAGTATGCGTCTTATTATCTTCTATAAAAGGTTTTTACTGTGTCTCAATTTTACGATGAAAGTGACTGTTTAGGTTATTTTAATGGTGCTGACTTTATGCATCTGAATTTTATTTAGGCCCACTTAAATACCATTGTGAATTAGAAAGCTTGCTTTACTTTTGCTAAAAGTTATCACGTTTTGTTGTTTGCATTAAAACTAGTGCAATACCGGTAGTAGCTTTCTTGTTTTTGATCATCGATTTTGAAAAAAAGAAATAACAGATAGTTATATTTACTATTAGTATTTGTTAGATTTTTAAAAGTTCAAAATACTGTAGATTTGCTTGTCTTACAAGTTACACTTTGCTAACCAAGTTTAGTTGCTCACAGGAAGCGTACATAGCAAGCTATAAGAGACCTACATACAGGGTACACTTGTAAGCAACCCTTGATTCAGTCTTAGGTCTTAACAATTTTTCTACTTTCGATATTATGCAGTACTGCAGTAAGCATATTTTCACTATCGACAAAAGCAACAAAATTCATTCTAGCTATTATATTAAAAAATGCTGCAGGTTCAGCTAGTTAATGGCAATTTTAAAATCAATTTTTTTTTTCTTTTTTCAATAACACATTAAGATGTTTTCATAATTACAGGAACCTGCTACTATGGAGCTACACTGCGTCTTGAATAATGTCATAACTGCTTTTCCATCGTTGAATTGAATAGCTTTGTTTGAATGGGATTCGACAAAAACATCTCCCAAGACAGCTGCTAGTTAATTATTATTTAATCTTCTTGTAATAAAACAAGCTAATTATAATTGCTTTTTTTTGGTTGTAGCAAGAAAACTATCAAGTAAAAGATTTAAGAATGTTTTTTTAATAAAGCTTCTTTGAGAGCTTGATCCTGGCAGTTCTGCATGCTTGTAGAGGCTTTGAACCACTGACGCAGGCCCGGTCATTGAGATTGACAGAGTGAAGTTTTCCGATTGTTGAAATGTTGTTGCCGGAAAATTATTCCATCTATTAGATGCCGCTGAATGGAGAGCAGTCCTCAACGTGCGTTGCTGAAGCACACACCACGAGAACCCAACCAGTGCCGCTTGCTTGAAACAGTTACTCACTAACCAACTGAGCTATCGGTTTGAGACGGACAGATTTAAGAAACAAAAGTAGAAACTGTAGGTTACTCTTCTTTTTTCGTCCATGATACAGTTTTATCGTTATCTTTGCTAGTCATGTTGCTGTTAAGTTTTAAAGAAATTTTCTTTTGCATGACAAACTCTTTTTCACATAATCATATAAATACAGTACTTGATTATATCATTCAATCGGCTTGAACAAAGGTATTTTTCCAATACGTGAACACTCTTCTCTTTTTTAACTTACAACACTTCCTCTGGAAGCACTTTTCTTCAAAGTGCTCAACATGGAAGTGTTTAGTAGAACCTTTTTAAAACAAACGCTTATCCGAATCTTCCATAAATCTTAGTAGATGTCCAAGTTGTGAAATCTTAAGTACCTTTTGGACTGACATTAATCATGAGAAGAATCGTTTCTTTGCTAAAGAGCAGCCAATCACTTTACTTTTACACAACTCTTTTGTATTAATCACGTTGGAAAAACGTGTAATTAGTGCTGAGACTTTCTCGGTTACTGACCGATAATTACGACACACAACGCCAAATTGCACAGGTATAAAAAGTTGTTGACCGAACAAAGTTAAATAGACAAAAAAGCAGATGTTTCTGTTGACATAAACACCCAGTAATGACGCACGGGCATGTCAAATCTATCAGTGGTCGTAACTTTGAAATTGACTAATGGAAGTTTAATTCATCCCCCAATAAAATGAAATGCCAAGATACTTGATATTTTTTTTAAATTTGTGTGTTTGCGTGATTAAAAATTATATTTGTCGTTGAAATAATGTTTTGGCCTGTTGGTATTTGCGTTATTTTTTGTCTGTTGATTGAAATGGTCCTTTTTTTATTGAAACCAAAACAAATTAATTTATTTTCACTGGAGCCACTTTGTCATAATCTCAAACCCGCTGCAAAATGAGCTTGAATAATTGTTTTTGCTTTTAACAATAAAAAAAAACTTTTTTTTTTACATGAGCAAAAAGTTATTACGAAATTTTTATTGCAGCCTTGCAAAAAGTACGATTTGAAGAAGTACTTTTCTTTAAATTAATTGCAAGAATAAATAAAGCATCCTTACTTCTCCATGGAAAGCTAATTCCTAGTTCTTTAGTGAACTGTGTTGGTGCATGCCAACATAGCCTGTTCAATATGATTATGTGCTGGTACAATATATCTGCAATACAAGTTATGTCACGACTATGCTCATAACGTTATTTGTGTCTGAATTATCGTTGCTTTAACGTTACAAAACAATCTAAAGCATGTGATGTTTGTTGGCTTGCCTTTTAATCAAAGAGTTTAAACACGGAAATGAATCACTTCAGCTAAGAGACCATCAAAATCCACCAACGACTTTCAGCAGCAGATTCATAATGAGAATAGTGGTAAAAAGTTTTTCTATAATTTGTTGTACAAAAAGAGCCTGCTCGACAAACAGATGAGAACAACAGGCAGGAAAATACGGTTGGACTAAATATGCTCCTGAGTTCCCATCACCTACCAGTAAAACTTCTCTGTAGATGCGGTGCTTTGAGCGTATGCTTGATTTTATGTAGGGTGTTGCTTTTGGAAAGTGAAAGAAAGTCTGTCGCCAATGGATTATTAATGAAATCAAACGCTTTTCTGTCAAGGTTGATAAACAGAGATCGAGAAACATCAAACTACGGTTCAGCAGTGCAGAATTCCGAAGACGACAAATGTGAATTATGGAAGAACAAAGAAAAATGGAAAACTGTAAATCCACAAATCGTTTTGGACCCAAACAAATATTTATACCCTGGATTAATTTGGGGACCTAACAATCAAATTGTTGGTCTTTGGCAATCCATATACCTTGCAATCCGACTCAACAGGTAATTTTTACAAATTGAGTAAAACATATGAGCAATATGAACCAAATGTTTATTATTGTTTAGTATGTGAGTGGTTCGTTTATCATGTTTCAAGCTGTTTTTATACGGATAGATTAATTCATTTTTATATCACTAAAATGGCTGTTAGGCATGAAGTAATGTTGAATAACACACTTTTGTTTTTTCTCATTATTGACTTTTGTGATATTATTGTCCTAGGTGGTTTTCTAATGACCATGCTACAGATAGCCATAGCCTATGCAATACATGATGTTCCATAGAATGTAGCAGTTACAAGAAAAAAATGCTCAATGCATCACAGCAGAACCAATGACAACAGCAAAAAAATCATTGTAAAACGTATTTGCTGCGTTTCAAAAATTGAGTTAGAACTTTTTTTTAAAAAGTTGACCACCCTAACATAGTTAGCTATAATCACTTCGCCCAATAAATATCACTGACGTCTTTACTTTGTAATCCTAAAGAAATAAGTTACGCAATGCCACATTGATTTCAACAGAGTCTATCGCGTTTTGGGACATATGAGATCATTATTTCATATAGTTGTGAAATGCAGTGCAAGTGACATAACACGTTTTTTGGACAGTGTGTTTCTATCTACAGAACTTTGGTCATTCCGCAATTCCACAGTCATTTCACAAACGGCTTCCATCTCATGCCAGCCTTTCAGTTCATTGATGTCGATTTGCTGTGCAGTTTTGTTTCTTGCGTTTCCTTGGAACAAATGAGAATGAACTGCAAAAATTATTTTGATGTTGTGCTTCAAGTAAGAAGACAGAGAGTTTCTTGTTTTTTGACGCATAGACGTTTTTTTAATGTACCGTTTTGTCAAAGAAACGGGTTTCATATTATCATATCACTCTGCTGTACTCTACATATGTTATTAAATTCGAAATGTCTTTGAATGGAATGATGTCCGATAAAAACGATTTAAAAAATCTTTTGCAAAACAACGTCATAAGTTACGTAACTAGATTTAAAGTCGTTCGATCCATTTTTCAATAAACTTTTTTATTTTTTATTTTAGGGAAAGTTAGAGAAACTGAAATCCATCAAAATGTTTGAACGAGATACAAAAATGAACATTCTACAGGTTGACGACCCCTTGAAGGATATAAAAGGGGCAACCGCGTTGCGTTTTGACCCCAGTGTTGACGTTTCCACTAATATACCATCTCTTCCAAGCAATGACGTCATGATGACGTATCACCAGCCATGGATTTCGTCAAACCCTTCAATACTAAGAGAAGCTTTTGGAACCTCAGCAAAATGTGCTATATTTTCATCCCCATTCTATACAATTGCATTGGACAGTAGCAAGGCATACCCACTGAAACCATCTTCTTTAAAAAGAATTGCAAATGTTGAAGACAATGAGCTTATAGCAGGGGTCATAGACGCTGTGCAACGACCATTTTGTGTGCGGAAGGCAGCAGAAGAGTACATACAAAAAATCTTCAATGATAAATTGTTTGTTGGTCTTCACTGGAGATTTAACAAGCATATTGATTTTGGTCAAAAATGTTCAAAAAAGCAACTGAAAGCAGCAAAGCAAGATTCTCGAGCTATTTGTGATTCATTTTTGGATGTCACCCCAAAAGACATTGCGTTTGCTATTAACAAGCAACTTTCTATGGAATTGCCAAACTGCTCAAACTTTGGCAATATCGGAATCTATATTGCCACACCTCCTTCCATGAGACGTTTTAGAGAAAAGGTTTATTCCAGATTGTTTAGCTTTAATGCTAACATACAAAAACCTGATATTGATCTAAAAAAGTTTCTTTCAAAAAATTTTAAGTCATGTTGGATTAAACATCAGTGGACCAACTTAAATGAAATTCTATCTTTAACCGAAATGGAAATAATGAGGCAAAGTTTGTATTTTTTCTATTCCTACCATTCCACGTGGTCGAGTAATATTCTTCCGCAAAGATACAGTCGAAGACCAATCAATACCTTAGGTGTACGGAAAAAAGATTTCTCTATATTGAAACTGGTCGCCATAGAAACAAGAAGACGAAAAATTGCATGAGGTCATCTACTTGCACTGGGGCTGATGAAACTGATTTTGTATTTAAATTTTGTGGAACATTTATTGAAATCAAATCAGAATTATGTTTTATTTTCTGGTGCAGGAAAGTTTTTTAGTTTTATGAGCTTTTAATTGCCTCTTGTGTGTTTTAAATGCAGCTGAACGGTACACCAAATCTTGCAATCAGCATCGTCGTTATCTAAATATGTCCAAGTGGCCGTGGTCCAACCATGCTCGAGTTATGTTTAAATAAGAATAAATATAACTAATACTGTTGATAAGCAATGTTGTTATTATTATCGCGATTTGTTTTCACTGAACTACAGCGAGAGATTACCAGTACAAGGTACTTGCAACGTCACACATGGACGACAACTAAGCTATTAGCTTATGTTTGTAATTCATAATAGTTAAAAACAGAATTGAGACGTTTTTGCCAAGCTCAGTAATTCTGAAATTTTTCACATATTTTTCTATGGCGAATTTTCAAATTTTCTGTTTAGTTATTTTGCCTTCCTCATACAATCAAAGGGCATAGTATCAAAACTATTGGCCAGCCTTACTTTACAGTAGGTTCGTTGCATACAGGCAATTGAAACCGCAAAAAGTGTGAATACACTTCAGACCAAGTGTTTCTTTTGTGGACCTCTGATGCACAAGGAGTCCCCTGACCCTGCTTCGGGAACCACTAGATACTGAAATGGCTAAAAATCAAAAAAAAAAATTGTTAAAAGGACATCATGACCCCATAGAGATGGTGTAATGTAGCTATTGCTTTACTGAAAAATGCTTTGTTTAAATTCACGATCAGCCTTATGGCGATTATCTGATGTTCATAAACATTAAGACGGTTTTTAGTTAAAGTGTATTAAAAAAAACAATAAGATGTCACATAAAGTTACACTTTCCATTGTTTAATATCAAAACACGGACTCTCATACATTACGTTAGCTGCTTAAAAAAACAACATTTATCGAATAACGCAAGTGAGGCAAAAGCCTGAAACATATATGAGTTTTAAAAGAAGAAATAATATTTTATGATCGAATTAGTTTCATATTTATTTACGCAGATATCGATTTCGATTTAAATCATCGTCAATCATACATGTTTATCAGGTTGTTGCAAATTTATTTTCATTTTGATCGATTTTGAGTCAACCTGTTTCAATGTCGACTTAGCTAAAAAATAATCGTTTACCTTCAAATTGTTATCATGCAGTTAAATAAATTTAAATAATCTAGCTCAATTTATATATTGTATATAATATTAACATGAAAAATTATTTTTTCATTTTTATACATTATACAACTGTGTAGTAACGTGATTGTTTCCGTTATTTTTAAAGGTTCGGCTTTTGTTAAAAAATGTTATTTCGTCTTATTCTTGATAGTTTCAATAATTTATTATGTTGTCACAATTATGCACAATTGTGAAGTTTGTAAAACTTACAGCAACTGAATATAAGTTTTAAATGCCAAACAAAAAATAGAGAACGTTCAATCGAATAAAAGTTAAGTAAGTGTTTGTGTGCCTAGACATTAAAGCGTTCAACTGCGAGCCTTGATGTCTATGTATTTGAACCAAGTAGAAGGGACTTAGGGAAAAAATAACCTTTTTGTTAAAGAAAAAACTGAAAACAGTCTAAAAGCATGATTAAAAGATTCCATAAATGTATCAAGGCATTCCTGTCACTGTTTTGCTTATGTCTGCTTACTTCATCAGTAGAGACAGGTAAGACCGGTACAAATTAGACATAATGAACTCAAAACGAAAGGCTAAAGTCTTTCTAGTTTAAACAACACTGTTCCTACAATACTTTTAAAAACCATAAGGAAAATAAATTGTAAATAAAGTAACAAATTATGCTTATCATTCTATTTGAAAAAAAATACTGACAATTGCGCTTTTACCGTGGTGAAAGCGCTAAAATCTGAAAAGTTTAAAATTAACTCTATTGGTTACTAAACCCGACTATTTTTATTGAGTAAAGTAACAAAAGATCGCATTTAGGTACTACTGATTTTCCAAGGGTACACAAAATTGAATTAATAATTGGTTTGCTATGTAGTTACTTTGACAGTTCAATTATAAGTAGGCCTATGCTAAAGCGCAAATCAGCTTTTCTTCTTTGCTCTAACTCCTAATTCACACCAGCAGTCTCAAAACTTGTCATTTGAAGAGGTCGAACAGTGAAGCTGATTTGGAGGGCGCAAACGTAAACCTACAGTGAATAATAGTTATGGAAATGTGAATAGATACCATAGTTTTGATCCACAAAACAAGCAAAATTTGAAAACGGTTTCCACATTTCCCAAAGGAGGTGGCAGTTTTTTTTCACCTGTGCCTTGTAGCTAGACCACTCCACCAAACTACCCAGCTATATCACACATAATCAGGGACAAAGTGCATTTAATTATACCAGTTTTAAAAAAGCATTGCCAAATTAGAATGTAAAACAAAGACCCCAAGATATTTTCGATTTGTAAAATGGTTTGCTGTGAAACATTAATTACAGTCTGCCCGTACCCACGGAATGTAGCCAATGCTGTTTTTCACCGTTACAAAAGCCAATACCAAACCAACGAAACGGCGAAGTACACTTGCAACGCTGGAATGGGAACCACTGACAACACGACAACTATTTGCTTAGCAAATACTGGATGGAGTCTCAATTGGAATCTTCCTTCCTGCTTCCCGAGTAAGTAAGCTACACCTTCAGTGTTTTACAGCACGTTTGGCTTGCTTGTGCCGACAAATGGGGTAGGCCAGGGGTGGGCAAACTTTTTGTACTGAGGGCCACATTTGAAAAAATGTTGCAGCCGGAGGGCCGCACACTCTCGTTACAAAGTAGGAAAATTTACCCGGTGTGCAAATGAACGCATATTCATATTAAACACAATTTTTGTATTTCACACTCAGTTACGTTTAAAGCTATGCAATCATCATCACAAAAGTTAATGAGACTTGTGCAACTGTTCACAGTTTTTCACAGTCTTCTGGTTTGGTTGTGTCTTTTTAAATTGTACTCCTTCAAAACAGCCACGGACTCACGGCACAACAAGCAAACTGTTTTATTCCCAATTTCGATAAAATAGTATGTAACAGTCCATTCCTTATTGAAAACACGACTTTCATCTTCAATCTTTCGTTTCTTAACAGCACTCATTATTTTAACAGAGTAAAAATATAAATCTTTTATTTTTTAACAAAAATCCTGTCGAAGTAGAAAACATTAAACAGTGCGTCTCAAATAATAATGAAAAGCTATTTGGAGGAAAGTAGAAGTACTGGTAGGCCTACGGTAGCCGCTACCGTATTTGTATTTTATGATCAAACAATTGCATCAAACAATGCGTGAGAGCATGTTGCAATACATGCGCGACTGACGTGTGTGTGTTTACGCACTGAAAGTGAAGAGATAAACACACTCGGAAAGGGAATAATATTTTGTCATGTAACCTGTTTAATTAAAACAATAAGTGATGAGTAGTAGTTTCTGCAAGTGCCGGCGGGCCGCATAAAATGGTCTCGCGGGCCGCATGCGGCCCGCGGGCCGTAGTTCGCCCACCCCTGGGGTAGGCTATATGATCAATAAATTAAAATTAGTTTTTTCTGAGTTTGTAACCGCTCAATTGCATCCGACTATTAATGAATCCTTAGTCATTGTAAAGTTCTCTCTAGATACTACCACTGATCAAAATCTGAGCGTGAAAAAATTAAATATGAGATATTGCTTCGCCAGCGTAAAGAACGCTACAAGTTAGGCCATAGGCTTATGGTATATGGCAAACTAGCTTACGTAGGAACCAAAAACAAACAAAAACTCATAATCTTTCTCAAGTATAATTTTGTAGTTGTGAATTCATACTAATGCTCTCTAAGACGATACTGTATCTTGCATTGAATAATAAAATACAGCTTGCCATAACAATATGTCCTATAGTTACTACGTTTTGCTGGAAAAAAATTACAACAGATGCTGAAAAAGTTGCAAAACAAAAAAGTATTGACAAGAGTTTTTTTGGGGTTCTATGGTTTAGTCTCAAGCAAGTATTTTCCGTGGCAATCATTTTATCTGGTCATCTGGTATAAATCTGACCAGATCCGTACCCGATCTGGGAAAGATCGGGACCAGATAAAGTGATTGTCTGGGTTATTTGAAGCTCAAAATTTTCTGGAAAGCTGAAGTTGCTGATTAAAATCGACGAAGGCAAGTTATGGTACATAGGCTAAGTATAGATTCGAATCGGAGCCAGATTGTCACAATGAGCCGAAACTTGGCACGAAAAGACTGTCCTACAACATTGGTAACACATTTTTTTCATATCATGTTATTACTTTGCATGCAAAGTCTGTGGTCCACCAGACACAGTGCCGAATGCAGGGGCGCCGGAAGCGGGGGGGCAGGGGGGGCGGATGCCCCCTGCCCTCAATTTTTCTGCAGATGGAGAGGCAGGGGGGGCAATGATGCCCTTTTAAAGTCATGTAAGCTACTGCACATTTTGCAATGTAACAATTTCTGCTATTCGCTTTTAGCCAAGTTATGATCTTTCATTTTTGCCTCAAAATAATATTTACGGCACAAAATTTTGCAACACAGTACAGGCCTTACAACTCGTTTTTTTTTTTCCGGCAGCCATCGTGGCCTACCGGAGCTCCTTCTCGGCGGCCAAATCTGCGTGCTTGGAGACTAAAATACAAAATAAAAATAATGATAGCACAAGTAAATAGAATTAAACTTGCAACAATGCTAAAATGATCACTTAGCGATGTTGAAGTCTGGGCCTGGGCGACGTCCTACAATAGAATCGTTGCACCACGCAATAACTGCTTAATCGGGATTGTAATCCAGTACTGCGGGACTATCTAACGACACTCGCTCGAGTGTCTCCAATGTGGCTGATTTTAAAGAAGTTCACCACTCCCCTAGAATTCTTTTTAGCAACAAAAAATAACGTTCGACATGTGTTGACGATGACGCTAAGGTAATAAATACTTCAATGATGTGAAGAACATTACTAAAAGAAGCATAATTTTTGCAAAATATGATCCAAAAGTGTTTTCCCCTCGGATGTCAACTAACTTAGTTCTCCTTTTTAACAACGATTCAATGTCCGACAACAACGAATCGACATAAAAACGACAATATTGCCAGCCGATGTAAATTAGCATTTTGGATTAAGATTTTTTTAAATAAACGTCGGGAACTACAAACAAGACTTACATTAATTTTGCGTCACTCTTTGATACTACATATCTTCCACAGTTAATCCACGATCATTCTATTGCGAAATTAAATAATTGGCTAGAAGAGACCGGAGGCCAAACTTGGCCTATTGAGGAGGTAGCACCGGCAGTCATTCAAGCACTACTTAGCGGCCATGGCCGCAGGCTGCTTTAAGTAGGGCTACCATACGTCTTTGACACGTCTTTGACTCTAATGACAGTACATCTTAACAAGATTTGTCCTCTTTTTTCAAGAAAAATGAATTGTCCTCGGAGGACACTAAAAAATGCTCAAATGTCTCCTTTTTTGACAGTTTGGGTTATCATGCTTATATTTTCAGCGAGATTATATTGCTTGATGACGTTTCAGCATCGGCTATTTGTTTTCTAAACATTTTGTATACCAATGTAACATGCTGATTTATGAATTCTACAAGAAATTGGCGCATTTTATGGAACTGTTGTTGAACTATCATTGCCTGGTTCCTTGTAAGATATTAAACGACATTTTAAAGGCCATGCTCACACTTTCACAAAAAAATTATTCTTTTTCCTTCATACGTTTTATATTGATACAACGCTTGTAGACGTTGTTGATTAGCCTACCAACTCAGTTTGGTTCGTTTGTTGCTTGAAACAAATCGAAACTAATGTCTAAAAGTGCAATGTGTATAACACCTAACCTACAGCAAAAGAAATCGTGGCATGGATAGGCCTACAGCTTTGCAAGAAAAGGAACAGCTTTTTAGTTCACGCCGTTTTTAGCATCTTAACGGTTATGTGCAGCTTACTGTTTTAATCATATTTCTTGCAAATAATTTTATGGCCACCTAAAGATACGGCCTGATTTGTCACATTTTGCAGAAATTTCCAGGTTTTTCTAACTTTGGGCGAACGTTTAAATAAATTTTTATAAAAATTAGATTTTTAAGCTTTCTTCACTCTTTTTCCCAGATGACACAATAGGTTTTAACATCCTCACAAGTTGAAAAACAAAGAAAATTTGATTTCGAAGATTTTAGTCAGACTGTTAATTTTTCAATAACAGTCTGATTTTGCGATTTTCAACTTACTTTTTCTCATTTGCTATTGCTTCCCCAAGGCAACAAAAAAGTTTTATGTCATTACGAAACCGCAAAAAGTAAAAACATCTTAAAGGGGTATTAAAGGAAAAACCTGACTTGGCAATTTTCCACGTTCTTTGTGTTTAACATGCTACCATAAAACGATTTTCAATAAAATTTTGCCCCATTGCGGTCTGACCACCATTGTGCGCGTGCTTTTGTCAGAGCTTTCAAAACGAGATTGGCCTGAGCAACGAAGCGTGCGACTGTAAAGAACGTCATAAAGTCTACGTCATAAAGTCTAGCAATTAACCGATCACGCAATAATTGTTACTGCGGGCGATTTGACTGTAGGCTATGTATGTATTTACATCAAAACAGCACATTTTAACATCAAAACAGCAGACAGTTTGCTCAAAACATCAGATTGGTAACGTGGCTTTTGTTATTGCTGGACTTTATGACGTATTCTTTAGCTGTGTTTGCACGTTTTGGTCATTTTGAAAAAAATGAAAATAAATGAAACACTGGACTTTGGGCCTTGCCAGCGCCATTGAAAACAAATTTTTTTGGGTAATTGTTTTTGAAATATATTCTTGAATGTTCAGTTTACTCATTTTAATGCTTAATTCCGGTTTGAAATTTTCCTTTAGTATGCCTTTAAAAAATGTCAGTCAAGCACTAGCAGTAGCTGTAATCAAAATCTGCAAAATGTGACAAATCAGGCCGCATCTCCAGGTGGCCATGCGTAGGCCTATACTGTAATGATCCATAAACATGTAAAAGATTCTTCAAGCGTAAACTTCTACACGCTGGCGAAACGTGTCCTCTTTTTAGACGATGAAAATATGGTAGGCCTACTTTCAGGCTTGACAGTAGGTTACATCATGATAACATAGCATGATGCCCTTCTTTGCATACCGGACACATGTAGGCTATCATTACTCAAGAGCCTACATAGTGAGCTAATAAATTAGCATTATCGCTATGCCTTATCTTAAAACTTAAAAAAAAATTGGCCTTTTAGTAATCAAAAGTGCCTTTTTTTCATAATCTTGCCCCCCCAGTCAAAAATCGTTCCGGCGCCCCTGGCCGAATGTCATCATTGCAATGATAAAGAGGTGGACCTCCTCATTTCATAGGAGACACAGTGACTTATAGTTGTCCTACTCCATTCAACATCAGCATACTTGATCCAGTAGAAAGTGTTTGCCAACCAGATCAAACTTGGAATCGTTCCACAGTTTATGGGAATCTTCCCAAATGCCGTAAGTTTTGTTCATCATCATTATTTCAACTCATGATCGATTTTTTTTAACACAACTTAATTCAGCTGGGCTTTTTGACGATCGTGGTTCAGTTAAGTGTTTGGGTTGTATTTAAGTGTTCGAGAAAATGGACCAAAAATAGCTGTTTGGTTAGAGGAACACGTAGGCTATACCATTTGCTTGTTTCTAATCAGTTCTGTAAAAGATTTAGCCTACTTTAAAGCAGATCAAGGTTTTTTGAAATTTTGTTTTTTGCATAAAGCCTATTCCTCAAACTGACAGACTCAAAGATTTCAGATTGCCAGTCGTATCCAACCTTCCTAAATGGTTTTGCTGTGCCGGCATTCGCCCAAGCCACAGAAGAAATAACATACAAGTGCACCCCTGGTTACAAAGCGGTTGGAAGCATTTCCACAAACCGCTGTGAGCCCTCAGGCCTGTGGAAGCACCCGACCGTCACTTCCCTTGTCTCTTGTGCTACGAGTATGTAAATGTTTGATACGTAGGCTTACGTAATGTTACGTAATTAAAAGAACAAAAGCAGCGTTGGCAAGGAGGTTCAGAGGGTACTTTTGGTTGGACCCTGGATGATTTTAGAAGCCTGAGATATTTTAAGGAGGGCAGGGAATTAAAGAAAATATAATGCATTCTTTAGGTCCTGTTGCGCTATACACTCATGTACATAAAAGTGTCTTGTTTGAGGAGTCGGGGCAGGATTTTGGCATCGGGTTCAAGTTATTCACTCAGCAATTTTTGAAACAAGTAAATGATTTTCTGTGATGGGCTAAGATTTTAAAAGATACTGTAATTTCTTACTACAAAGTTTTGAAAGCTGTTTGCATAAGTCTTCTTTTAATGATAGTGTAATAAATAAGTTAAATATTTGCACTTTTTTGGTATTGTTCCCAATAGGCTATGCACTAATTAGATTTCGTCGCCACCGGCGCCCTTTCGATCGCCGTCCCATGGCTCTCACCACCCGGCTATGCAGCCACCAGTTGATTAGTGTTTGCATAAAAAGTATGAATTTATTAGTGATGTCGTTAATATTTTTATAGCTTGTTGTTAACTTTAGGTTTTCAAGCTGATCTGAACGATCATTCAAAAAAGCATCAATTTTATTTTTTTCGATTTTTCTTGTTAAATACTGACGTTTTTCGTTTTGTGTGTCACAGTTTTGATTAATAAAAATGTTGGTAAGTGATCAGATATATCATAAATCAATACCTTAGTTTGTACAAGATGATTGCTTAGTTTATATGATGATTGATGCAAGATGATGATGATGATTGATGCAAGATGATGATGATGATTGATGCAAGATGATGATGATGATTGATGCAAGATGATTGCTTAGTTATAAATTAGTTTATGCAAGATGAGAAAACACGTTTGTCGACAAAATAAAACATATCAATGTGCAAGTAAGAAAAAAAAAGTTTTGTATAATCCTTTCCCCCTTTTCAAAGTGTTTGTATAAGAATGTGGTTTATTCGTGGTTCACGTACTGTAGAATAAAAATTACGGTTAAACGCTGAGTATTTGCACGGTAGTACGCATTTTCAGATGCTAAACTATTTACTTAGATAGGCTACACAGCTTACTTAAGCAGTGTAGACTACTTTCAGACAAATCTCCAATCCGATACACCCAGCGAATGAAATGGTCGACTAGAAATAACACTAAAAAAGTCAACGGACTGGAGAGATAGGTTCAAATCCTAGAAAACCATTCGAAACTGCCAGCTGTTTAATAGACCTTGCACATTCAAAATCACCAGAGCGTGACGTTTGAGTTACGCAGAGTCTGAAAGTGAAGAATCGCTTGTTTACTACGGTTTATGAAGGCGTTTCTTGTTATTGCAAGCAAGCGTGAAGTCGCTGGCCGCTGAAAGTAAATTTTTTGTGTTTATGAATTGTTGTAGGTTATCAGTACACTTCAGTTCTTGTTCGTTTTAATCATAGTGTTGGCTAACAGACTAGGAAAGGCAATTTAGAACAGTCATTGTGAAGCGTGTGCATTTTGACCGGGTATTATATGGTCATGGACCACGTTAATAGTACCTACCTTGTCTTGCAACATTTTATTTTGATTCTGCATACCATATGCAACAAATCAACCACACTTTATTGATGATACCAAGCATAGTCAGTGGTATTTTCCTGTCGAAGATGTGAAATTGACGAATTTATTTTATGACCCTCTCTACATGAATGCGATGGCGTACAGTACTTCGTGTATTCGACACTTCGTCCTCATTCATTTGAGGCCTGCTACCTAGGAACGGTGGGATATTCACATGTAGACCAATATCATGTAGGCTAAGTCTTTTTCTAGAAATGAAACCCTTTATCGGCCATAAAAGCATCATTGAAGTGCAGTTCATTAGTACGGTAGCTATTTTTGCTTGAAAAGGTGAAAAAATCCACTATTCTGACATATTTCTTTGTCACTCACATGTCACATTACCAGTGTACAACTGAGATACAAACATAATATCCCCATTTAGATCAACTTCCACTAATGAGGCCTAATGCCTTTGCAGTGTTAGTACTTTTATAGTTTGAGTACGTTTGCGACTGCTGACGGTGAAGTGAGGATAGTGTTTCGAGACGTAGGCTACTTCAGCGCAATCGATGATGATCATGGTGCTTGTTACAGACGGTTGTTCGCCTGGTCAAACGTCATGTAGAAACCGTTCGGGTCTACTGAATATTACGTCATGGAAATTCCTAAAACATGAGCCAAAATTGCACCATCGTCCGTAAGACTCGTGTCAGACCGGTTTAAACCTGTTTCAGTTTGAAACCTGTTTGGACATGTTGTTGCGTCGCGCTACTGCTGGCGTGCCTTTGAGTTATCACAAATTTTTCTGATTCATTCTTGAAGTTGTTTGTTGGAAGTCGGTCGCACATTTAACTGGTTTATTTGGTGCTTGCTAGCTGGACAAACTCTCCGTCTTTTATCCAAGTAATCTGTATCGTAGTGACAGTTTTAGAGGTGTAGGCATTGCACCAGTCATTTCGATAGCCGCGGGCTAATTTTACTGGAATACACTTTGAATAGACGTTTCGAAGGTGTGTTTATTTTTCGGTCATTACGTACAGACAAACGGATCCGGGAACTTTATGTTACAATTTTCCCACGAAGAATTATGGTTTACCGCTGTGACCAGTGCTTGTGTAGTCCTTCTTGAAGTCTGGCTTCATGACTGCCATGATAACATCACGATGAGGGAATATGTTCCAACTAATCAGCCTTAAATACATGAGATGCATTTATGAATGTAAAATACGGTTTACAATACAGATGCAGAACCTTGTGCTTAAGTCTGTATAAAACAAACCCAAGCGAAGCTTCATCAACGCCAACAAAATTCATCTTCCACCGCTAATCTATGTTGATGCAGTGCTCCTGTAGCATTTTGAGGTATTTCGAAATTAGCATCGTCAAGTTCTGCATCAACATTTTGATTTGCATGCTTAGCTTTTAAAGCTGTATAGCCTAATACAGGAAATTCTTCCTATCTTTGTCTGGCAAGATCGCTTCCAATACAGCAAAGAACTGGTCGAAGGTTTACACTTCTGTAGCCTAAGTCTACAACTTAAAAGACTTTTATTTTCTGGTAAATTATACTGAAACACTGATACACGCCTGTAAAGACCACAAAACAACAGCTCAAGCAAACGTTAAACAGTTTATTCGCCTGCAAACTACGCCACTAACTCTAGCGAACAGTATTGTAAACAGCGGCTAGTCGTTCACGACTCCAACGTCACGCTCTGTTGGTTTGTTATGCAAAAGGTCTATTGAAAGCTTTCACAGTCCACAAATACATCATTTTCCAAGAATGCAATTGTTACAGAAAAGTAAAATGTACCATTTTTACACCAACGAGCTTTTTTTTACAGTATTTTATCTAAAATTGTTATTTGAAAGTGTCCAGTGTATTGTTGTTTATGAACTATTAATAAAAGCAAAGTGACTAACCTACCAAATGTCTGTTGTTTATCCATTCGTGTACGTTAACTGAAGGTTGTGGAAACAAATAAATTCTGCACCTGCAGCATGAATACAGCCTACATCGCGAAAAGACAAAACACTTAAAGTGGTAAGCGATAGAGCAGTGGTTCTCAACCGGGGGTCCGCGGACCCCAAGGGGTCCGTGAAGCGATTTCAGGGGGTCCGCGAAAGTTTCCGAGTTTTCAGCATTATTGATAAATTACGAAATTTAAAAATTGTTTGTGCTTTGTTTATGTATTAACCTACAGTGATTCTCAAACTGTAAGTCGCAACGCACTGGTGCATCGTTTGAAATTTCAAAGGACGTGGCACAAAGGTTTGGTTTTTTAACTAAAAATATAAGGCTATGTTCAACTTGATTCTTTTGATACATCAGGTTGTTGATCAATGATTAACTTAGAAATGCAAACGTTAGTCAGCAGTCTATCACCACTCACAGTTTTGCAATGACTGCGATTATAACGAACTAATATTGATTACAAATAAAAATTTCTTTGTAACGGTCGCAAGTATTCTATTAACTTTAGATAAAATTTGTAGAAAAACATGAAATGAGCATATAAATTACTGATGTTTGATCCTGTGTGCCAACATATAGTTCATAAATCATAACATAATTTCGTCAATCTCATCAATTACGAAAAATTACAAATTAATTAAATAAATAAAAATGTTCATGACCTCCAATCCTCCATATTCATTTCTTTATTTCTGCCTTTTCTTCTCTTCATAGTTTTAGCAAAACGCAACTATCAAATATTATAATTTCAATTTGACCTAGCTTGAGCAAGTATAATGGCAATCACTTGAAAATTCAAATAAAATTTACTAAGCAGAGGATTATGGAAATACTATGTCGGTGAAATTTCACCAAAATTTCACCGAAATGAATAGATTTCACCGACATAGTATTTCCATAATCCTCTGCTTAGTAAATTTTATTTGAATTTTCAAGTGTTTGCCATTATACTTGCTCAAGCTAGGTCAAATTGAAATTATAATACAGTAGAATTCGCCTATAACGGCTTCGTTTATAACGTCAATTCGCCTATTACGTCACATTTCGCTCGGTCCCGGCAGAATTCCTATCTTTTACATACATTGTAGTTCGGCTACAACAGCATCGCCTATAACATCAATTCGCAGGTAACAGCACCCTTTATTGGTCCCCAGACGTCTTTTGTTCGTTTATAACGTCGCTTTAAGCCATCACCTTCACCACGAACGGTCAGTCTTTTAATCCAGTTAGCGCTGCTGCTTGCAAAATGTCTTCCCTTTATTTCGCTACGTCGTTCTCAGCAGGGACTTTAACTGAATTAACTTTTTTCCCGCGTGAAAAACTATCACGTGTAAAAAGCAGCTCTACAGCTGACCTTTAAACAACTCAAAGCAACAGTTGTACAATGTACGTGCAGTAGGCTACTGTATAAACTAATTAACTTTTTTCCCCGCGTGAAAAACTATCACGTGTAAAAAGCAGCTCTACAGCTGTGTCAAATCCGTGTCAAAACCGAAACAGCTCAAGATCAATGCCTTTTTTGCTAATAAACAATGAACTTTTCTACTACTGTATGTAACGAGCTGTATTGCGCAAATTTCCTGTACCTTTTGCTGTAGGTTATTTTTTTTAAACAATTTCTTTGTTTGTAATTTTTCGTTTGTTTTTGGTCCAGTTGTGCTGACAGCAGTGCCGGTCTTAGGGCATTTCGGGCCCTGTGCGGAATATGATTTGCGGGCCCCAATGACAATGATCCAATTCAGTAGCGTAGCTATAGGTATTTTGAAAGGGGAAGGGGGGTTTCACGGTCGGCGGCGAAGCTTGACGGTGTGATCGCCGAAGGCGACACCCAGCGGCGGGGGGTCTGGGGGGCCTCCCACAAAAAATTTAAAAAAATTACTTTGAATTTGGGGCATTCTGAGAGCATGTTCAAAATTTGGGTATGAATATTACTGTAAAATGGTGCTGTCAGGTGGCATGGCAAAAGGATGAGATCATACATTCTTGGGCATTTTTCGGAAATAAAGCTATGTTATGTCTAGATGCAACCTATTTCGTACCCTGAAATCGGAGTAACAAAATCAAATTTCGTCCCCTTAAAACAGTGGTTCTCAACCTTTTTGTCTTGGTGGACCCCTTTTGGTGCCTTCGAAGCGGTCGCGGACCCCTAAAAAATTCTATTTGAAATTTTGCTATATCGCGTCTCCTTATGTAATCATATGTTGCATAATGTTAGGCCTACATAAGTTTCGAAGCAACACACTTAGAAGAATTTGCTCTATTCGCAACGTAATTGATGATTAAAAATGGGAAAAACCAACTGAAAAAGGTGATCTGGTACTATGACACTTCCTCAAATGGGCGATCTACCTAATACAGAAACCAATATCACTAAGAAAATAAATCAATAGCTTTTTTTCCTTGGTCTGAACCTTAAAACATTTGACCAGGCTAACACTCACAATAGTATTTCAATAAGATTTAATTTATGTTATGGAACCGGTTTTCTTCCATTAGGAATCGTCAGCATAACTGAGTCGAAATAAAAATTAGCCTACATCAATAGATGTCAGCACAACTGAGTCGAAATAAGAATTAGCCTACAATATCAATAGATGTCAGCCAGTGCCGGTCTTTGGGGTGTGCAAACCGTGCAATCGCACAGGGCCCGCAAATTAGGGGGCCCGCAATTTACTCAGAAAAAGCAGTAATTTTGTCATTTCCAATTGAAAAATTCAACAAGTGAATTCAACAAAGGAATTAGCAACAAGAAAGACTCAACGGGTGCAACCTATTTCGTCCCCTGAAAAGATCGAGAAAAAAAACAACATAGCCGAAGTTGCTAATCGGAGTTGCCGCAAACATTTCAAATTTCTCTCGATCTTTTAAGGGGACGAAATTTGATTTTGTTACTCCGATTTCAGGGTACGAAATAGGTTGCATCTAGACATAACATAGCTTTATTTCCGAAAAATGCCCAAGAATGTATGATCTTATCCTTTTGCCATGCCACCTGACAGCACCATTTTACAGTAATATTCATACCCAAATTTTGAACATGCTCTCAGAATGCCCCAAATTCAAAGTAATTTTTTTAAATTTTTTGTGGGAGGCCCCCCAGACCCCCCGCCGCTGGGTGTCGCCTTCGGCGATCACACCGTCAAGCTTCGCCGCCGACCGTGAAACCCCCCTTCCCCTTTCAAAATACCTATAGCTACGCTACTGAATTGGATCATTGTCATTGGGGCCCGCAAATCATATTCCGCACAGGGCCCGAAATGCCCTAAGACCGGCACTGATGTCAGCACAACTGGACTAAAAACAAACGAAAAATTACAAACAAAGAAATTGTTTAAAAAAAATAACCTACAGCAAAAGGTACAGGAAATTTGCGCAATACAGCTCGTTACATACAGTAGTAGAAAAGTTCATTGTTTATTAGCAAAAAAGGCATTGATCTTGAGCTGTTTCGGTTTTGACACGGATTTGACACAGCTGTAGAGCTGCTTTTTACACGTGATAGTTTTTCACGCGGGGAAAAAAGTTAATTAGTTTATACAGTAGCCTACTGCACGTACATTGTACAACTGTTGCTTTGAGTTGTTTAAAGGTCAGCTGTAGAGCTGCTTTTTACACGTGATAGTTTTTCACGCGGGAAAAAAGTTAATTCAGTTAAAGTCCCTGCTGAGAACGACGTAGCGAAATAAAGGGAAGACATTTTGCAAGCAGCAGCGCTAACTGGATTAAAAGACTGACCGTTCGTGGTGAAGGTGATGGCTTAAAGCGACGTTATAAACGAACAAAAGACGTCTGGGGACCAATAAAGGGTGCTGTTACCTGCGAATTGATGTTATAGGCGATGCTGTTGTAGCCGAACTACAATGTATGTAAAAGATAGGAATTCTGCCGGGACCGAGCGAAATGTGACGTAATAGGCGAATTGACGTTATAAACGAAGCCGTTATAGGCGAATTCTACTGTATTATAATTTCAATTTGACCTAGCTTGAGCAAGTATAATGGCAAACACTTGAAAATTCAAATAAAATTTACTAAGCAGAGGATTATGGAAATACTATGTCGGTGAAATCTATTCATTTCGGTGAAATTTTGGTGAAATTTCACCGACATAGTATTTCCATAATCCTCTGCTTAGTAAATTTTATTTGAATTTTCAAGTGATTGCCATTATACTTGCTCAAGCTAGGTCAAATTGAAATTATAATATTTGATAGTTGCGTTTTGCTAAAACTATGAAGAGAAGAAAAGGCAGAAATAAAGAAATGAATATGGAGGATTGGAGGTCATGAACATTTTTATTTATTTAATTAATTTGTAATTTTTCGTAATTGATGAGATTGACGAAATTATGTTATGATTTATGAACTATATGTTGGCACACAGGATCAAACATCAGTAATTTATATGCTCATTTCATGTTTTTCTACAAATTTTATCTAAAGTTAATAGAATACTTGCGACCGTTACAAAGAAATTTTTATTTGTAATCAATATTAGTTCGTTATAATCGCAGTCATTGCAAAACTGTGAGTGGTGATAGACTGCTGACTAACGTTTGCATTTCTAAGTTAATCATTGATCAACAACCTGATGTATCAAAAGAATCAAGTTGAACATAGCCTTATATTTTTAGTTAAAAAACCAAACCTTTGTGCCACGTCCTTTGAAATTTCAAACGATGCACCAGTGCGTTGCGACTTACAGTTTGAGAATCACTGTAGGTTAATACATAAACAAAGCACAAACAATTTTTAAATTTCGTAATTTATCAATAATGCTGAAAACTCGGAAACTTTCGCGGACCCCCTGAAATCGCTTCACGGACCCCTTGGGGTCCGCGGACCCCCGGTTGAGAACCACTGCCTTAAAAGATCGAGAGAAATTTGAAATGTTTGCGGCAACTCCGATTAGCAACTTCGGCTATGTTGTTTTTATTTCTCGATCTTTTCAGGGGACGAAATAGGTTGCACCCGTTGAGTCTTTCTTGTTGCTAATTCCTTTGTTGAATTCACTTGTTGAATTTTTCAATTGGAAATGACAAAATTACTGCTTTTTCTGAGTAAATTGCGGGCCCCCTAATTTGCGGGCCCTGTGCGATCGCACGGTTTGCACACCCCAAAGACCGGCACTGGCTGACATCTATTGATATTGTAGGCTAATTCTTATTTCGACTCAGTTGTGCTGACATCTATTGATGTAGGCTAATTTTTATTTCGACTCAGTTATGCTGACGATTCCTAATGGAAGAAAACCGGTTCCATAACATAAATTAAATCTTATTGAAATACTATTGTGAGTGTTAGCCTGGTCAAATGTTTTAAGGTTCAGACCAAGGAAAAAAAGCTATTGATTTATTTTCTTAGTGATATTGGTTTCTGTATTAGGTAGATCGCCCATTTGAGGAAGTGTCATAGTACCAGATCACCTTTTTCAGTTGGTTTTTCCCATTTTTAATCATCAATTACGTTGCAAATAGAGCAAATTCTTCTAAGTGTGTTGCTTCGAAACTTATGTAGGCCTAACATTATGCAACATATGATTACATAAGGAGACGCGATATAGCAAAATTTCAAATAGAATTTTTTAGGGGTCCGCGACCGCTTCGAAGGCACCAAAAGGGGTCCACCAAGACAAAAAGGTTGAGAACCACTGCGATAGAGCATCATGTACGAATCGTGTTTGCAACAACATCTTTTTGGCCGAAATGGTATTTACAACAATGAACGGCAGAAATGTGGAAGCAATCATCTTGCACCAGCACCACATGTCGGCTGCATAACCGAGTGGTGAGAGCGCTGGCACGGTAATCGAAAGGCCGCCGGTTCGACACCGCTCAAGAGCATGCGGCTGTGTCTTTGGCAGGACACTTAAAGGCATGCATGAAGGTGGACACGAAGATTGGCTTCCTTGCCTTCCCGTCCACTTAAACTAAATCTTCAACCACCAGGTGCAAGCATGGAAAGGACAAAAAAAGCACCACAACAAACGCTCAAGCATTTTTAACTGCTTTACGTGAAAGCATTAGTCAAGCGTGTCTTCAAGACAACAAGTGCAAATGTGAAAGCAATGACATAATCAACTGCAGTAGAAAGTACAAAATGTAAATGTGGTACCGCTAATTTGTCTCAAATAGATAGCCTGGTACGTTCTGCTCGTGTAAACAAGCAAAGTTGTCACAAAATGTAGTAAAAATTTACATTGTTTCAACCATTGATCATTTAGAAACAATACATTTTATTAGAAGCTGGATCAGGTAATGATTACCAGTCCAGCTCTGACCAGACCACACAGAACATTGTCCCTGCAAGCAACTAAACAAATAGAAATAACATTTTAAATGTATAACGAAAACCTCAGGCGAAAAGCACAATTACATAAAGCGACTGCGTTTCGAAGATGCTACTTAACTGGGGTCTTGAAGCAACTCTTTGACTAAACTCCACAATCTGAATACTCACAAAAGAATAAAATTAACAAAAACTCAAGTTGTTTTTTTGCCGCTGTCGAGTGTCCAGGTTTCTTCGACGACACTGCGAGACCTATCTGGGCAATAACGTTGACAGAGGTCGGGTAATTCAGGAGGTACTTTTAAACTCTGGCCTGACCCGGGATAGTTTTAGGGTCCCATAACTTTTCCGTGAGCCCGGGAACTTGAAAACCCCACTTTAAATTCGTTAGATAGGCTACAGTGCGTTTTTCTGAAAAATGTTTTAATATGAAGCTCAAGCTTGCATGGGTACCGGGCCCAAATTATTCTCTTAACAGCCTTGTGTCTGGGTCAGAGGTGTACGGAGTCAGGTTTTCTGGACTCCTGTTCCACTCCGACTCCAAAGTCTGCGACTCCAAATTCACTCCTGCTCCAAATACTATGGAAATAATGACTTCAATCCGACTCCAAACTCAAAACATAAACCACAATATAGATGCTGATCATTTCTATAGACTAGGCCACTAGGTATAACATTCATATCTTTCCTATCCTCTGTCATGAAAAGAAAGGCATATTTGTCAATAAAAAATTACTGCTTGGAAAAAACCCATAATAAGTTACAAAAATAACAACTTGGCCAAGTAGGCCTACAGCGTAAATATCTGTACGTTAAAAACATCAACTGGTAAAAAAATCAGACTACGGCTCCAACCCGACTCCGACTGAAAACCGAGACTACTGCTCCTAAACACTTCAAAACTCCGGTTCCTGTACACTTCTGATCTGGATGTCATCTTTTAAGACATAAAGAGCTTATGCTTCATTTAGTAGACGAAAAATCATACTAATTATAACTAATCTAACAAATCGTGATGTCTATGTAGAATAAGAAAAGACCATTGCAAGCATTACACTAACTCCAAAGTATTGCAAGCCCTAACAGAATGCTCATGAGACGTTGATTAGCCTTGCATAAAGTCGGTCATGTTGTAGTCGACTAAGAGACCAAGCAGTAAGTCGTTAACTCGTAAACTAATGCTTGATCAGCAAAAAGTTCGTACAAGGCAATAGCAATTGGAAACACGCGTTGGGCGATGATAATTAAATTTCAGAAACGCTAGCATCAGTATCAGCTGATAGCCTATACATAAGCCATCTCTATGTTAGTTAGAATATTGCCTAACTAACAATGGAGAGATCCTAGAATACGTTACTTTTATTCCAAAAGCTATTGCAGGAGTTTATAATAAACAAACTTCTGCTTTCAATTGCTTCATGGTTCAACCTTCCAGCTTGTTTTATTTCAATTTTGTTTTTACATTGGTTTATTGAGTCCATAGCTGCTAAGTAGAACACTCACAAAATGATGTTGAATAGACGTAAGTAGCCTCCCCAGACATCAAATCAGACATTTTTTTAATTATTTAAAGTCTGTAAACTTTGAATCAATGTAAAAAATGACTAAATTGCTGTCTGGGACCTTAAATCATTAATATAAACCTGTGACGTTCTGGATTGATTTGATGATAGCTACGTTTCTGGTTGAGAGCTGAGATTAAACAGCTGTTGATGTCAGAAAGTACATTTTGTATTGCGCCCAGGGCCTCCGAGAGACTTCAGCACTGGTCGGGAAAAAACACGAAAAATGGGCCCCATAATATTTTTTAGCAAATATTGCATTGCATGTTCGTGTTAAGCTGAAATTAGCCTACTTTCCTCAGCATGAAAAGAACTTCGTTCAATGTAAAAATCATCAATATATAATCACTGGATTACACTTGCAGCAAAAATGCCACTGAGGCAAACTATTTTGTCTAGAAAGTTTTGTAAACACACAATAGGCCGACAGGCAACGAAAATAGTTCAACCAAGCATTTAATTCAGGAGTGTCCAAACTTTCTCCCACGCGAGCCAGTTTTGATAATAAGTGTTCGCGGGCTAATAGCCACAATAATTTTTCTGAAAACTGCAAGTTGAATTTATATGATTTTTGTGTGTCTGCAGGCCAAAAATAACACATTGTAGCCTACAACAACAGGCGCGGGCCATACAAAAACGTCTCGTGGGCCGGAGTTGGCTCGCGGGCCGGACTTTGGACATGCCTGATTCAATTCAACCCTTTCTGGACTAGTTGTAGGCTACTTTAGCATTGACTCAGCTTCCGATCAAGCTCTTGTTGGTTCTAACTTGATGCATTTAAGAAACGTCTTTAGAGCTCCAATTGTAAAAGGGTAATGTAAAGCATTGGGTTTGACTGCACCACGCCTTGATTACTTTCTCGAAGTCAATTTTCTTTGCGAGATGATAGGACAACTTTCTTTAGATTTTTCAGAAATTTTCCTTTGACTGGGCTATAACTTTAAAGATGCCACAAGCTTACAGATAATCAATTACTCCAAAAAGGATAAGACATTTGAACAACGCTGTCTGTAGGCAACATTATGAATTCCAACCAGATTTAAGCAACAACATCCATAAACAAAAAACTCAAATAAAGAAAAAACTCACTATACCTTCCAAATCACATCATGAGAAGCATGACCAACAAAGGCTACTTGACCACACGAAAACAAAAGATCTTTTAACTATGACAAAATTACATCCAGTTGCAGCAATAAGTTAATAAAATCAAAAGTTTTAAAATTGTTCGGCCACACTAAAAGATCACAATTCGGAATCAGCAAAGTTTGCACATAAGGAAAAGTAGAAGGAAAAAGAAAACGTGGCAGACAACCAAAACGATGGCAAGACAACATCCAATCATGGACCGGACTCAACTTGAACTTGGCGACACTGGGCGAGCTGGCTCAAATCGCCACTCTTGGAAGCAAATAACTCATGTTGATGCGCAATCTGATGCATGAGGAGATAATGACTGATGATGATGATGATCCATAAACAAAAAATATACAGGATTTACTTTCTTTAATCGTGCTTGGACTGATACCTTTAACTTTCCCAGATAACTTATGTTGTATACAACATCCTATGCATGGCCAAAGCAGATTTTGAAGTTATGGTTCAGTTGTCAAGCAAAAATAGTTCCCGCTTAGCTAAAATAGCGCCACTTTTCAAATTGAAACTATCAATACAATCGAAACCGTTCAGTGATACAGAAATCATTTCAGCTTCAGATTTTACGTCTTGAAGCTGTTCAACATCGCCTACCTTAAAACGAAAATGATTTGTTCTTGATGAGAAGCATCGAGAGTGACATTTACAATGATTGAGAAATACTTGGAACTACGCACTTCATTTAAGAATTTGTTGATTTTTTAGTTGGTACATTTTTACTTTAGTACTAAAAATGGGCCCCCCTCAAAAGTGCAAAAACAAAAAACTACTCGTTTTTCCTTTACAATGTTTTGCTAGGGGGGAAACTGGCCCGACTTCCCCCCCCCCCTCTCGGAGCCACTGATTGCGCCACATGTTGAAGCGATCAGAGCAGAGCTACAAACGTCACGCCCTTCCGCCGGAAGAATGTAGATCGAAAAAGAAAGATTCAGCAAAAGCGAATCCATATATAGGCCAAGCGATGTGACGTCAGAATGTCTATGATTGCGCCAGCGCTTCCAGACGCAATGAAGGTTACAAGTTGAAAGTAAACAGTTGAATATATGGGAGCACTGGACTGCACTGAATAATAACATAAAAGTGTACAAATGCAAAGACATTCGTTGGCCCCAGTCAAAGCGAAGTTGAGACACAGGAGGAACTTCGTGAATGACGAATACTTAAGTTATGATTTAGGGTTAGGTATTGAAATTGAATACTGGGGGGGCAACTGTAAAATCCACGATGAGAGAAAAAATTACAAGCGTTTTCAGAAAAAAATTAAGTATACAAACAGGTAAGCGTCCATGGCTGTCCATGCCCTGCCTCCGAAGAGATAGGAATTGACACCCATGGAAGCAAACCAGAATAGTAAAACAAAGTATACATAGCCTAGCGGTGCGCGCGCGCGGTTGTGCAAGACAAGGATGTCCGAGATTGGTTATAGAAGCAGACTGTTAGTTGGAGTATGTTGAATACGGAGGGACGATACGACAGCAGTTGAGTTGGTAGTCCGGTGATGGATGATGAGAACGACATGATAGAGGCCAGCTTGTATAGTTTGACTGATTGATTGAATCTTTATCCTCGGACTGGGAAAGCTTCTTGCAAAGTTGCAAGCTGTGAAGCAAACATCTAGTGCAGATGAGTGCTGGATGACAATGCAGCTATGGTGCATGTCCGGGTGACGCGAGTGGGGGCGTCTGAAACGAAATTGGTACAAAGTAGCGCTCGCTAGAATGTAACAAATAAGCAGTATAATGACACATTACAAAAAAATAACGATACATGCGGGCATACAAGCTGTTAAATTTACGTGGTATGACGTGGTCATGGCGGCAAACGCCGGCTGATGATGTGTAGGAAACTAAACAAGAATCTGTAAGAGTCGTAGCATTTGCTAGGAATTAGCACATAGGCTACTGAGTAGGCTAAGGACACATTAAGAAAATAGCGACAAACACGAACATAAAAAGTTGTTGCAATTACGTAGCATGGTATGGTCATGGCGGCAAACGCCGGCTGATGATAGGACACATTAAAAAAATAGCAACAAACACGAGCATAAAAGTTGTTGTAATTACGTAGCATGACGTGGTCATGGCAGCAGATGCGGCTGATGATGTGTGGGGTATGCAGTAGATCTGCATGTATAAAAAATGTCTACGCAGAAAACTGACTAGAAGATAACGATTGGTCGAATGGATGCAGTTTCACGTCTTGCCCAGGACGGTGAGCTACTGCAGAATTGGTCGTTAGGCCTATAGTTGAGTTTGTTGTGGCCTAGTAAACACAGAAAGTACATGACAGTGTCATGGCGTAAGCTTAGATAGGCCTACTTAGGCAAGATAAAATAAAAAAAACAGCAACACGAGTTGCGGATTTTCTGTTAGTGGGGGCAGTAGCGTAGCCAGGAGTTTTGAAAGGGGGGTTTAGCCACCCAGCGGCGGGGTTCTGGGGGGCCTCCCCCAGAAAATTTTGAAACATTACTTTGAATTTGGTGCATTCTGAGAGCATTTTCAACAAAAATGTGGGTACGAATATTCCTGTAAAATGGTGCTGTCCGGTAGCATAGCAAAAGGATAAGATCATGTTTTCTTCGGCATTTTTCGGAAATAAAGCTAAGTCTCTGTGTTTTCTTGTTGCTAATTCCTGGCTGAGATGTTTGAATGTTTGGTATTGGCAAAACTCGCTCTTTTAATGCAATTTTGTTTAAAATTAGGCAATTTTTTTTAGAATGAAAGCATCATTCTCAATATCGTGACGTCACACGTGTGCCAAAGGGGGGGTTGTAACCCCCAAAACCCTCCCCTTGGCTACGCCACTGAGTGGGGGCACCTTGACTTAGATAACCGCGTGGTTTTTTCGGTGCCTCCATGGTGTAGTTTCCATATAAAAAAAAGCTATTTGTTATATCTCCTGATAGGTACTTTGAAAATGACTGTGGAGCTATGCCGAAAATAAACTTGATTGATTGATTGATATCCGTCATTCCAGGTAGCTCAGTTGGCAAAGTCACAACGCTGATTTTTTTCAAAGAATATCGCTTATTTGGAGCTGTTGTGAGTACTTTATCGTCAACAGATACAATACTAGGTGGGTACAGACCATTTTCGGAAGGTTCCGATACAGTTGTCGATACTATAGGCCAGGGGTCACCAAACTACGGCCCGCCACGAGCTGCGGAAATTACAGCTGCACTACAATTCTGTACATGTGCTCCCCTTGGTATTATCAACCGTCTTTGGCTTTGCTTTTTTGTGTAATAGACACTTCTTTGTTGAAATTTTCGTTCTTATAGTTCATTGTTGTATGTTGAATTTGTACATTTTTCTACCAGGCAGCCTACATGTTGGTGCTCTATTTTTATCATTAGGCTACCACAAATGGGGACAGCCTCAGGGATGGAGGAACCTCGTGGGCCTCGTGGGCCTGGGCCCACCTACTTAATTTTCTGGGTGGGCCTGGCCCACCCACTTTTAAACGCCAAATTTCTTTAAAAAGGTAGCGAAAACGGCAAATCAGAGAGAGAGTTCCAAAAAATGGTCTTCACTCATTTGATACACAGTAGTTTGATTATCATTTTTGATAGCTCAATGATGAAATCCAATCTTTAAACTTTTCTGTTGAGTCCGTTATTGATGTGCAGCACGTGTGGGTGTGGTTGCGTGTGACTGGTGGTCTGGAGCAATCTACCAATCAATTTAATTGTTTTCTATGCTCTCTATGGTTAGAACAGTGATATCATTACATATGCACGTGCCTACTGTATAATATATACTGTATACTACTAGCCTACTGTATATATACTGCATATTATTATTCCCAGGTGGCATTATAACTGTGTGTGTGTATTGTTGCCTTTTTATTTGTATGTACATCGCCATATTTTGTAAAGCGCTATAGAGCAATTTTGTAATTTTTTTGACCAAATTCGGCCCAAAAATAGAAAGTTTTGCCTGTTGGCACGAAAAGCAATTATGAAAACGCAATGTTTAAACCAGGGGTCGGCAACCTTTTTCTAACAGCGGGCCAAAGCCAAACTTTACATGGTCTTGGAGGGCTGTAGCCTATTAATACCAGTTTTGATAGATTCAGAGGCATGATTTCAAGACGTTGACGTAGCCTAACGCCTTCAGAATATCGGCTAGTAATACCCTTGACGGGAATCAGCTGAACAAATTCTTAAACATCAAAATCTTTGTTTACTGCACGCACAAATACTGCGCCAGCTCAGCTGTAGGCTTATCTGTCGTGTCTGTGCTCGCATCTATTGCCATTGCGAAGAACTGTAGATATATACAATAACTTTTTGCTAGATGTTACGTTCTCCGATATCTCTTTTCGTTGAGTTACGATTCTTGTTGAAAGACTTAATTGGCCTATATCTGAAAAGTAGTTTTGTTTTTTTTCTCTGGACATATCTTTTCAATAACATCCATCTTACACTTTTTTCCAAATTCTCCATCACTATACGATTTCTTGTCTTTTGCTATTGATTGTGCTACCTTGTAGCTAGCAGAAGAATTTTCTGATTCATTGGTTTTCCTTTCCTTTGTAACAGAGAAATTTGCTGTTTTAAAGCTATTTTTGAATAGATTAACCTTGCTGTTCCTTGTTTGACACATTAACTTGGAAAAAATAATATGTTTTGCATCATAATGGCGCTTTATGTTGAGTTATTTGTTTGTACAAACAGAAACGCTGCAAACCAAAGACGTGGGCCTACTAAAATGATTAATGAAACGTACTTGTTCTTTCATTTGATTATACTGTAATAAATCACTGGCCTGGCCACATATCATTATAATTTGTAAAGGAGCGGCGGGCCGGATGATTGTTCTTGGCGGGCCGTAGGTTGCCAACTCCTGGTGTAAACGATTTCAAATATTAGGAATGCAACAATGTTATGGGGGTCTGGGGGGTGAAGCCCCCCAGAAGTAGGATTGACTTAGACTGCTGCGCCTCTAGGCCCACCAACTTTTAAAATGGTTCCTCCATTCCTGGACAGCCTAGGCCAAATTTGGAAAGATGTAATGTTTTTTCAAGAGCACGATGCCCTGTAGTGTATCACAGCAGGGAATAACTTTTCCAGCAACCGTTCGATTTTCATCACAACTTTGCTATTCCACCGCTAACTTTGTTATTTATTGTGTTCAATTCAAGTCAATGAAGATTCTAAATAGTTGTATATCTTTTCTTTTCGCAATTTGCATCCGGCCCGCAGCTGTTAATCTCGCAGCAATCTGGCCCTTAGAGAAAAAAGTTTGGTGACCCCTGCTATAGGCAAATCTTGCAATTTGCTTTTGTTCATGTACAATGTTGATTTAAACTGATCGTTGACAAATGCTGCATCACCAGTACGTTTTCTTCTAAAGGCATTTCGGTTGTTGAAGTGAGTACGTGACCACTTTAGATTCTCAAAGTAACTCTTGTTTTACTTGAATTTGTTTACGAATGCATTTCGAATTCGTACATGCAAGACTGCGTACAATATTGGGTCCAGTGCAACATTAAGATGACCAAGCCATTGTAAGTATGGGACGAGTTCAGAAGAGCAGTAGCTATCCAAGCAAACCAGCATGACTATAAAATATGGACCCCAGAACAAAGCAAAGGCTGATACAATTAAGACAAGCATTAGTAACATTCTTCTTCTCTGAGTTTGGGCTCTAGCTGCAGCTGTTGAAGAAGAGACAACATTTCCCACTGGTTGGCGGATAAAAATAGAATATCCAATTCGGGAATAAAGCATAGTCAGCAATATCAAAGGAATTGCATACATGACAAACATTACTGAGATAGAGTAGGCCCTTGACTGCCTTAGCGTCCAACTCTCATCACAGTAACGAATGGTAGCATAATACCATATCGCTTTGTCTTTCATTTCATCGTTTGTAGAGTATTCTGTATCCCGCAGCACTACGATTTGTGGTATCTGAAAATGAAAATTTATATATATCTTGAATATAAATTGTTAATTTGTATAAATTAAAGTAAACTTGATAGGCATACGAAGCCGAGCAACGTTATCAAGTTTAACATCTTCAAGTTTATTACATTTACATAAACATAAAACTACGCAACAAATTAAGTATCGAACGTTTTCGTATAAACGTTTTTCGAACGTGTAAACCATTGTATTTTATTCAGATGTAGTTAAATTATATAAATGTTATTCCTGAAGAGGAAATCTTGTGATGTAGAAAGCGTTCAATATTTAATTGTTGCGTAGTTTTGTGTTTTTTGTAAATGTAATAAACTTGAAGATGTTAAACTTGATAACGTTGCTCGGCTTCGTATGCCTATGGTTCAGCAAGACGAACTCTCTATCGAAGCTCTAAAGTAAACTTGTTTCAAGTAAACTAAGTATAAGCTAATTCAGAATGAGAATAGATGGCTGAATGACTGTGTTAGTCATTTTCTCTTTCCAGTTGTCATATTTTTTGCATTTCTAACTACATGGCAGTGTGTTGTACGCAGTGCCGGTCTTTGGGTATTTTGCGCCCTGTGCGAAATATGCTTTGCGGGCCCCAATGACAATGATTCAATTCAGTAGTGTAACTAGGTATTTTGAAAGGAGAGGGGGTGGTGTCGGCGTGATCGTCAAAGACGACACCCAGTGACGGGGGGTGTGGGGGTTCTCCCCCAAAAAATTTTGAAAAATTACTTTGAATTTGGGGCATTCTGAGAGCATGTTCAACAAAAATGTGGGTATGAATATCACTGTAAAATGGTGCTGTCCGGTGGCATAGCAATTAGCAAAATGATAAGATCATGCTTTCTTTGACATTTTTCGGAAATAAAGCTATGTCTCTATGTTGAGACTGAATGCAACCTATTTCGTCCCCTGAAAAATTCGTACCCTGAAGTCGTGTAACAAAATCAAATTTCGGCCTATTTCGTTTCCTGAAAAGATTGAGAGAAGTTTTGAAATGTTAGCGGCAACTCCGATCAGCGACTTCGGCTCTTTTTTTCTCGATCTTTTCAGGGTACGATATAGGTTGCACGCGTTGATTCTCTATGTTTTCTTGTTGCTAATTCCTTTGTTGAATTCACTTGTTGAATTTTTCCATTGGAAATGACAAAATTACTGCATTTTCTGATTAAATTGCGGGCCCCATAATTTACGGGCCCTGTGCGATCGCACGGTTTGCACACCCCAAAGACCGGCACTGGTTGTACGCAATTATATGTCAATGTGTGCTGACACCATGGTACAGTGATCAACAATCGTCAAGTATAATGGTGGTCAACAAACATAAACTTTCAGTTAAAAGTAAACTATGCTTGCTGCACTGTATCCAAGTTCAAAAACAGGGACCGAATACAAAATTCCAGAACCGAACAAAGTTTACCTGAAAGCAAAACGATGCTATCCACAAACAAGCAATGACCGAGATGAGCTGAATACGTTTTTTGAAAATCTGTTTATTTCTTGGATAAACTATCACTTGATGTCGCTCAACAGCAATTAATAGCAAAGCATATATCCCGCTCAGAACAGCCATTCCTAAAAACAATACATAAAGTTAAACTGTACTAAAATCGGCTTTGAACTGAAGACTGGTTTGTTGTTTAAGCAGTAAGCTTTAAGGTAAGCTTTAAGCAGTAAAGACTAAAAATGTAGCCTACTATAGGTAGAATAAGTTTCCTACCTTGTATTGGAGGAATGGCTCTACAAAGTCCTTCTCCTAACGTATAGTCGTATGAGATATCGTACACCAAGGTCCAAACTGAAGTGAGGGTTAGAATTAAATTGCTAACGCAAAGTGATAGCAACAACATATTTACAGGAATGTGCAACTTAGGAGTAGTAGATATGATCCATATCACGCAGAGATTTCCAAAAAATCCAAGTATAATGACAATGCAATATACTACTGTTAAACTTGAAACAAAAGTATCGGACAAAAATTTAAACTGATCATCACAAGGACCCAAAGCTTCAAGCAGATCGTCTTCAGTAATGTTGGCTAGTCCAACAATCCCAAGATATACTTTAGAAAAAGTCCAATTACACTGGGGATAATTGATAGCCATGTCAATGCTCTTTATATAACAGCTATTGAGAATCTGTGGTAATAGTTAATTCATTAACTGTTAATTTATGTCGATACTGTTAACTATACATTCTGCTGATCTATTTTTTTTTAACTAATTAATGTCCAACAACTCGTCGTTGCATTTGCAAGACTTTGCGCTATAAACACAAAATCTACTTCCATTTTACTCTCAAAAACTCAATAACTTAACGACAATAATTCAATGAACTCAATAAGAACAATTCTAAATAATAAGACAAGGATATATTTTCAAAAACCTGCTCTTCACAAAGCGCTTCAAAAAGAAATACTATTAATACAACAAAAAGCGCTTAGTGTCAAGACCAATCATGAGTAAAAAAAACTTTAAGTTTATGGTATCAAAAGATTAATTAACCTAGCAGTATGTGTCTCTTTATCTTCCATAAAGGTTTTTACTGTGTTTCTATTTTACGATGAAAGTGGCTGTTAGGTTATTTTAATGGTGTTGACTTTATGCATCTGAATTTTATTCAAGCCCACTTAAATACCATTGTGAATTAGAAAGCTTGCTTTACTTTTGCTAAAAGTTATCACGTTTTGCTGTTTGCATTAAAACTAGTGCAATACCGGTAGTAGCTTTCTTGTTTTTGATCATCGATTTTGAAAAAAAGAAATGACAGATAGTTATAACTTATTTACTATTAGTTTTTGTTAGATTTTTTAGATGTAGATTTGTTAAATCGTTTCTTCTTTTATATTGCCTGTACAAAGTTAAAAAGTTAAAAATACTGTACATTTGCTTCGACAAAAGCAACAAAATTCATTCTAGCTATTACTGTATATTAAAAAATGCTGCAGGTTCAGCTAGTTAATGGCAATTTTAAAATCATAAATTTTTATTTTCTCAATAACACATTAAGATGTTTTCATAATTACAGGAACCTGCTACTATATGGAGCTACACTGCGTCTTGAATAATGTCCTGCTCTTGCATCGTTGAATTGAATAGCTTTGTTTGAATAGGATTCGACAAAAACATCTCTTCCCAAGACAGCTACTAGTTAATTATTATTTAATCTTCTTGTAATAAAACAAGCTAATTATAATCGCTTTTTTTTCTCGTTTTACCACGAAAACTATCAAGCAAAAGATTTAAGAAAAAAGATTAGAATACTGAAGGCTACTACTCTTTCTTCATCCATGATACAGTTTCATCGTTAATTTTGCTAGCCATGTTAATTACGACACATAAGGCCAAATTGCACAGGTATAAAAAGTTGTTGACCGAACATAGTTAAATTGACAAAAGCAGATGTTTCTATTGACATCAACACCCAGTAATGACGCACGGGCATGTCAAATCTATCAGTGGTCGTAACTTAGAAATTGACTGATTGAAGCTTAATTCATCCCCGAATAAAACGAAAAGCCAAAATACTTGATTTTTTTTAATTTTTGTGTTTCCATGATTAAAAATTATATATGTCTTTGAAATAATGTTTTAGCCTGTTAGTATTTGGGTTATTTTTTTGCCTGGTGTTTGAAACGGTGCTTTTTTTTATTGAAACCAAAACAAATTGATTTATTTTCACTGGAGCCACTTTGTCATAATCTCAAACCCGCTGCAAAATGAGCTTGAATAATTGTTTTTGCTTTTAACAATAAAAAAAAACTTTTTTTTTTACATGAGCAAAAGGTTATTACGAAATTTTTATTGCAGCCTTGCAAAAAGTACGATTTGAAGAAGTACTTTTCTTTAAATTAATTGCAAGAATAAATAAAGCATCCTTACTTCTCCATGGAAAGCTAATTCCTAGTTCTTTAGTGAACTGTGTTGGTGCATGCCAACATAGCCTGTTCAATATGATTATGTGCTGGTACAATATATCTGCAATACAAGTTATGTCACGACTATGCTCATAACGTTATTTGTGTCTGAATTATCGTTGCTTTAACGTTACAAAACAATCTAAAGCATGTGATGTTTGCTGGCTTGCCTTTTAATCAAAGAGTTTAAACACGGAAATGAATCACTTCAGCTAAGAGACCATCAAAATCCACCAACGACTTTCAGCAGCAGATTCATAATGAGAATAGTGGTAAAAAGTTTTTCTATAATTTGTTGTACAAAAAGAGCCTGCTCGACAAACAGATGAGAACAACAGGCAGGAAAATACGGTTGGACTAAATATGCTCCTGAGTTCCCATCACCTACCAGTAAAACTTCTCTGTAGATGCGGTGCTTTGAGCGTATGCTTGATTTTATGTAGGGTGTTGCTTTTGGAAAGTGAAAGAAAGTCTGTCGCCAATGGATTATTAATGAAATCAAACGCTTTTCTGTCAAGGTTGATAAACAGAGATCGAGAAACATCAAACTACGGTTCAGCAGTGCAGAATTCCGAAGACGACAAATGTGAATTATGGAAGAACAAAGAAAAATGGAAAACTGTAAATCCACAAATCGTTTTGGACCCAAACAAATATTTATACCCTGGATTAATTTGGGGACCTAACAATCAAATTGTTGGTCTTTGGCAATCCATATACCTTGCAATCCGACTCAACAGGTAATTTTTACAAATTGAGTAAAACATATGAGCAATATGAACCAAATGTTTATTATTGTTTAGTATGTGAGTGGTTCGTTTATCATGTTTCAAGCTGTTTTTATACGGATAGATTAATTCATTTTTATATCACTAAAATGGCTGTTAGGCATGAAGTAATGTTGAATAACACACTTTTGTTTTTTCTCATTATTGATTTTTGTGATATTATTGTCCTAGGTGGTTTTCTAATGACCATGCTACAGATAGCCATAGCCTATGCAATACATGATGTTCCATAGAATGTAGCAGTTACAAGAAAAAAATGCTCAATGCATCACAGCAGAACCAATGACAACAGCAAAAAAATCATTGTAAAACGTATTTGCTGCGTTTCAAAAATTGAGTTAGAACTTTTTTTTAAAAAGTTGACCACCCTAACATAGTTAGCTATAATCACTTCGCCCAATAAATATCACTGACGTCTTTACTTTGTAATCCTAAAGAAATAAGTTACGCAATGCCACATTGATTTCAACAGAGTCTATCGCGTTTTGGGACATATGAGATCATTATTTCATATAGTTGTGAAATGCAGTGCAAGTGACATAACACGTTTTTTGGACAGTGTGTTTCTATCTACAGAACTTTGGTCATTCCGCAATTCCACAGTCATTTCACAAACGGCTTCCATCTCATGCCAGCCTTTCAGTTCATTGATGTCGATTTGCTGTGCAGTTTTGTTTCTTGCGTTTCCTTGGAACAAATGAGAATGAACTGCAAAAATTCTTTTGATGTTGTGCTTCAAGTAAGAAGACAGAGAGTTTCTTGTTTTTTGACGCATAGACGTTTTTTTAATGTACCGTTTTGTCAAAGAAACGGGTTTCATATTATCATATCACTCTGCTGTACTCTACATATGTTATTAAATTCGAAATGTCTTTGAATGGAATGATGTCCGATAAAAACGATTTAAAAAATCTTTTGCAAAACAACGTCATAAGTTACGTAACTAGATTTAAAGTCGTTCGATCCATTTTTCAATAAACTTTTTTATTTTTTATTTTAGGGAAAGTTAGAGAAACTGAAATCCATCAAAATGTTTGAACGAGATACAAAAATGAACATTCTACAGGTTGACGACCCCTTGAAGGATATAAAAGGGGCAACCGCGTTGCGTTTTGACCCCAGTGTTGACGTTTCCACTAATATACCATCTCTTCCAAGCAATGACGTCACGATGACGTATCACCAGCCATGGATTTCGTCAAACCCTTCAATACTAAGAGAAGCTTTTGGAACCTCAGCAAAATGTGCTATATTTTCATCCCCATTCTATACAATTGCATTGGACAGTAGCAAGGCATACCCACTGAAACCATCTTCTTTAAAAAGAATTGCAAATGTTGAAGACAATGAGCTTATAGCAGGGGTCATAGACGCTGTGCAACGACCATTTTGTGTGCGGAAGGCAGCAGAAGAGTACATACAAAAAATCTTCAATGATAAATTGTTTGTTGGTCTTCACTGGAGATTTAACAAGCATATTGATTTTGGTCAAAAATGTTCAAAAAAGCAACTGAAAGCAGCAAAGCAAGATTCTCGAGCTATTTGTGATTCATTTTTGGATGTCACCCCAAAAGACATTGCGTTTGCTATTAACAAGCAACTTTCTATGGAATTGCCAAACTGCTCAAACTTTGGCAATATCGGAATCTATATTGCCACACCTCCTTCCATGAGACGTTTTAGAGAAAAGGTTTATTCCAGATTGTTTAGCTTTAATGCTAACATACAAAAACCTGATATTGATCTAAAAAAGTTTCTTTCAAAAAATTTTAAGTCATGTTGGATTAAACATCAGTGGACCAACTTAAATGAAATTCTATCTTTAACCGAAATGGAAATAATGAGGCAAAGTTTGTATTTTTTCTATTCCTACCATTCCACGTGGTCGAGTAATATTCTTCCGCAAAGATACAGTCGAAGACCAATCAATACCTTAGGTGTACGGAAAAAAGATTTCTCTATATTGAAACTGGTCGCCATAGAAACAAGAAGACGAAAAATTGCATGAGGTCATCTACTTGCACTGGGGCTGATGAAACTGATTTTGTATTTAAATTTTGTGGAACATTTATTGAAATCAAATCAGAATTATGTCTTATTTTCTGGTGCAGGAAAGTTTTTTAGTTTTATGAGCTTTTAATTGCCTCTTGTGTGTTTTAAATGCAGCTGAACGGTACACCAAATGTTGCAATCAGCATCGTCGTTATCTAAATATGTCCAAGTGGCCGTGGTCCAACCATGCTCGAGTTATGTTTAAATAAGAATAAATATAACTAATACTGTTGATAAGCAATGTTGTTATTATTATCGCGATTTGTTTTCACTGAACTACAGCGAGAGGTTACCAGTACAAGGTACTTGCAACGTCACACATGGACGACAACTAAGCTATTAGCTTATGTTTGTAATTCATAATAGTTAAAAACAGAATTGAGACGTTTTTGCCAAGCTCAGTAATTCTGAAATTTTTCACAGATTTTTCTATGGCGAATTTTCAAATTTTCTGTTTAGTTATTTTTCCTTCCTCATACAATCAAAGGGCATAGTATCAAAACTATTAACCAGCCTTACTTTACAGTATTATATTCGTTGCATACAGGCAATTAAAACCGCAAAAAGTGTGAATAGATTCCAGCATGTAAGATTTGATTACAATAGGTATGAAAGTATTATTAACCAGTTGCTCTATAGCGGGATTTAAGCGTATCCCCAATCAAGACCAAGTGTTTCTTTTGTGGACCTCTGATGCACAAGGAGTCCCCTGACCCTGCTTCGGGAACCACTAGATACTGAAATGGCTAAAAATCAAAAAAAAATTGTTAAAAGGACATCATGACCCCATAGAGATGGTGTAATGTAGCTATTGCTTTACTGAAAAATGCTTTGTTTAAATTCACGATCAGCCTTATGTCGATTATCTGATGTTCATAAACATTAAGACGGTTTTTAGTTAAAGTGTATTAAAAAAAACAATAAGATGTCACATAAAGTTACACTTTCCATTGTTTAATATCAAAACACGGACTCTCATACATTACGTTAGCTTAAAAAACAACATTTATCGAACAACGCAAGGGAGGCAAAAGCCTGAAACATATATGAGCTTTAAAAGAAGAAATAATAATTTATGATCGAATTAGTTTCATATTTATTTACGCAGATATCGATTTCGATTTAAATCATCGTCAATCATACATGTTTATCAGGTTGTTGCAAATTTATTTTCATTTTGGTCGATTTTGAGTCAACCTGTTTCAATGTCGACTTAGCTAAAAAATAATCGTTTACCTTCAAATTGTTATCATGCAGTTAAATAAATTTAAATAATCTAGCTCAATTTATACATTGTATATAATATTAACATGAAAAATTATTTTTTCATTTTTATACATTATACAACTGTGTAGTAACGTGATTGTTTCCGTTATTTTTAAAGGTTCGGCTGTTGTTAAAAAATGTTATTTCGTCTTATTCTTGATAGTTTCAATAATTTATTATGTTGTCACAATTATGCACAATTGTGAAGTTTGTAAAACTTACAGCAACTGAATATAAGTTTTAAATGCCAAACAAAAAATAGAGAACGTACAATCGAATAAAAGTTAAGTAAGTGTTTGTGTGCCTAGACATTAAGGCGTTCAACTGCGAGCCTTGATGTCTATGTATTTGAACCAAGTAGAAGAGACTTAGGGAAAAAATAACCTTTTTGTTAAAGAAAAAACTGAAAAAAGTCTAAAAGCATGATTAAAAGATTCCATAAATGTATCAAGGCATTCCTGTTACTGTTTTGCTTATGTCTGCTTACTTCATCAGTGGAGACAGGTAAGACCGGTACAAATTAGACATAATGAACTCAAGACGAAAGGCTAAAGTCTTTCTAGTTTAAACAGCACTGTTCCTACAATACTTTTAAAAACCATAAGGAAAATAAATTGTAAATAAAGCAACAAATTATGCTTATGATTCTATTTGAAAAAGAATACTGACAATTGCGCTTTTACCGTGGTGAAAGCGCTAAAATCTGAAAAATTTAAAATTAACTCTATTGGTTACTAAACCCGACTATTTTTATTGAGTAGTAAAGTAACAAAAGATCGCATTTAGGTACTACTGATTTTGCAAGGGTACACAAAATTGAATTAATAATTGGTTTGTTATGTAGTTACTTTGACAGTTCAATTATAAGTAGGCCTATGCTAAAACGCAAATCAGCTTTTCTTCTTTGCTCTAACTCCTAATTCACACCAGCAGTCTCAAAACTTGTCATTTGAAAAGGTCGAACAGTGAAGCTGATTTGGAGGGCGCAAACGTAAAGCTACAGTGAATAATAGTTATGGAAATGTGAATACATACCATAGTTTTGATCCACAAAACAAGCAAAATTTGAAAACGGTTTCCACATTTCCCAAAGGAGGTGGCAGTTTTTTTCCACCTGTGCCTTGTAGCTAGACCACTCCACCAAACTACCCAGCTATATCACACATAATCAGAGACAAAGTGCATTTAATTATACCAGTTTTAAAAAAGTATTGCCAAATTAGAATGTAAAACAAAGACCCCAAGATATTTTCGATTTGTAAAATGTTTTGCTGTGAAACATTAATTACAGTCTGCCCGTACCCACGGAATGTAGCCAATGCTGTTTTTCACCCTTACAAAAGCCAGTACCAAACTAACGAAACGGCGAAGTACACTTGCAACGCTGGAATGGGAACCACTGACAACACGACAACTATTTGCTTAGCAAATACTGGATGGAGTCTCAATTGGAATCTTCCTTCCTGCTTCCCGAGTAAGTAAGCTACACCTTCAGTGTTTTACAGCACGTTTGGCTTGCTTGTGCCGACAAATGGGGTATATGATCAATAAATTGAAATTAGTTTTTTCTGAGTTTGTAACCGCTCAATTGCATCCGACTATTAATGAATCCTTAGTCATTGTAAAGTTCTCTCTAAGGTACTACCACTGATCAAAATCTGAGCGTGAAAAAATTAAATATGAGATATTGCTTCGCCAGCATAAAGAACGCTACAAGTTAGGCCATAGGTTTATGGTATATGGCAAACTAGCTTACGTAGGAACCAAAAACAAACAAAAACTCATAGTCTTTCTCAAGTATAATTTTGTAGTTGTGAATTCATACTAATGCTCTCTAAGACGATACTGTATCTTGCATTGAATAATAAAATACAGCTTGCCACAACAATATGTTTTATTTATAGCGACTACGTTTTGCTGGAAAAAAATTACAACAGATGCTGAAAAAGTTGCAAAACAAAAAAGTATTGACAAGAGTTTTTTTTTGGGTTCTATGGTTTAGTCTCAAGCAAGTATTTTCCGTGGCAATCATTTTATCTGGTCATCTGGTACAAATCTGACCAAATCCGTACCCGATCTGGGAAAGATCGGGACCAGATAAAGTGATTGTCTGGGTTATTTGAAGCTCAAAATTTTCTGGAAAGCTGAAGTTGCTGATTAAAATCGACGAAGGCAAGCTATGGTACATAGGCTAAGCCTAGATTTCTAATCGGAGTCAGATTGTCACAATGAGCCAAAACCTGGCACGAAAAGACCGTCCTACAACATTGGTAGCACATTTTTTTCATATCATGTTGTTACTTTGCATGCAAAGTCTGTGGTCCACCAGACACAGTGCCGAATGCCATCATTGCAATGATTAGAGGTGGACCGCCTCATTTCATAGGAGACAAAGTGACTTATAGTTGTCCTGCTCCGTTCAACATCAGCATACTTGATCCAGTAGAAAGTGTTTGCCAACCAGATCAAACTTGGAATCGTTCCACAGTTTATGGGAATCTTCCCAAATGCCGTAAGTTTTGTTCATCATCATTTCAACTCATGATCGATTTTTTTAACACATCTTAATTCAGTTGGGCTGTGTGACCATCAAGGCTCAGTGTTAGGGTTCAGTTAAGTTTTCGAGAAAATAGAACAGAAATAGCTGTTTGGTTAGACTTAGAGGAACACGTAGGCTATACCATTTGCTTGTTTTTAATCAGTTCTGTGAAAGATTTGCTTTAAAGCAGATCAAGGTTTTTTGAAATTTCGTTTTTTGCATTAAGCTTATTCCTCAAACTGACAGACTCAAAGATTTCAGATTGCCAGTCGTATCCAACCTTCCTAAATGGTTTTGCTGTGCCGGCATTCGCCCAAGCCACAGAAGAAATAACATACAAGTGCACCCCTGGTTACAAAGCGGTTGGAACCATTTCCACAAACCGCTGTGAGCCCTCAGGCCTGTGGAAGCACCCGACTGTCACTTCCCTTGTCTCCTGTGCTACGAGTATGTGAATGTTTGATACGTAGGCTTACGTAGTATTACGTAATTGATAGAACAAAAGCAGCGTTGACAAGGAGGTTCAGAGGGTACTTTTGGTTGGACCCTGGATGATTTTAGAAGCCTGAGATATTTTAAGGAGGGCAGGGAATAAAAGAAAACATAATGCATTATTTAGGTCCAGTTGCGCTAAACACTCATGTACTTAAAAGTGTCTTGTTTGAGGAGTCGGGGCAGGATTTGGCACCGGGTTCAAGTTATTCACTCAGCAATTTTTGAAACAAGTAAATGACTTTCTGTGATGGGCTAAGATTTTAAAAAATACTGTAATTTCTTACTACGGTACAAAGTTTTGAAAGCTGTTTGCATAAGTCTTCTTTTAATGATAGTGTAGTGTTCTTTTAATGATAGAATAAATATTTGCACTTTCTTGGTATTGTTCCCAATATACACTAATTAAATTTCGTCGCCACCAATAAACTTGCGCTAATTTATAATTTTTGTTTGCTTTATTTTTGATTTATTTATTAAGTAACTGCAGACAGTGGCACACCGTTTCGGCCTTACAGCCTCATCAATGCAGTAGGTACACTGGGTATGACCACAGAGCTATAAACTCCGATTTTCCTACTTGTGGCTCCTAAAGAGGCCACAAAATTGGTATTTTCGCCAACCTTGCCAAAGTTCTCAAATTGCAAGTAGTGAGCTAGGCGCAATGCAACAGCAAGGTGTCTCCAGCATAGTGCTGAATGGGCGTAAACCAATAGCGTCTGTAACTAGTTTATAATTAATGAATTGACTGATTCAGATTAAAATTTCCAGCGTAAGGAGATTTTCCAAAGATATGTTTAGTAAGGACTACATTGAAGCATTGTATCCCACTCAAAACACGTGATTATGTTTTTTCCATCCGCTGAACTTTCTTAGAAGACTTTCTTAGAAATGGAATCGGTGATTAGCTTTCTTGCAATGCAGTGGCTTTTCTTAGCCGCGAATCTAAAGTTCCCCCATTGGTTCCAAGACTAATTTCTACATAATATTTCATTTTTAGCTTGTAGCGACACCCCAGCTGTATTTGTTGGTGCAACAGCTAAATCAAATACAACTCCTCCCTTTGTGGCTGGGGATGTCTATGTGTATATATGCAATGATCCAGTCTTCACAATCAATCCAGATGTCACTACCTGCATGGCCAATAACAAATGGAGTTTGGATATATACCCATTACAATGTCGCCAAACTAGTAGGAAGATAATAAATACAGTGGAATAAATTTATCATTTTGTTTTTCATTGTATCAGAGTGACAAAGTTAATTAAAAAAGTGAGCTACATTATGACAGTAGCCCACATTTGTAAAATGGTGTTCAACAAACACATATTACCATAACTATTAGTTTTTATAAGACTAATGTCTATAACTAAACTCTTCATCGGCTTTCCAATCCATATTGATGAGCTTCCTCCTTCAAATGCGACTAGTGATTTGCTATAATGTTGTTGAAATTAACTCTAATTATCTCTTTTACGTCTGAGCTCTGAAAAAAAAGATTTGCAAAACTGCAAAAACTTGCAAATATTAAAATTATTAAACAATTAAATAATAGGATGCTTTCCGCCATCTTCACCGAGGAATGGAGGATATTTTCCTGTAAAAGCAGCTTATGATCCTGGAGATGAGGTGAAGTATTTCTGTAATAAAGGCCATCAGACTACAGACCTCCTCGTCAGTATTTGTGATCGCTCTCGCACTTGGACATTGGGCGGGTTCCCTCCAAGGTGCTTATCAGGTAAATCAACTTCTTCATTCTAGGTTCTCAAATTCACAAGTACATTACATTGTAAGAACATTTAGTTTTCATGGGCCACGAGTATAGCCTATAATGGTTACTTATGAATGTTTTGATATTTCATTTGCCAATTTCACTGGCAAAAGCACCGGTCGAGAACTCTGTCGCGTGAATTAATGGCACGTTACTGATGAGCCCAACCTCATGGACGAAACACGTGTCTCTCGCGTCAATTCTTGCTACATTCGATTTCACCACTTGAGTAATTCTAGTTGTTTGATTCGATAAATCATTCAAAAGCCCATTGCAAGTTACTCAGAGTTTTGAGGCAAATTTAGGCTCGGTCTCAAGACATCAGCAAAAGTTGATGCAAACGCACTGTAGAAAACAAGTAGGCCTATGCGGTGCTTTCATCAATTTCCCAGGTGCCTTGGAAAGCGGTCCTTAAAATCATGCCAGTCCGAAAGTACCTTTGGACCTCCTGTTTATGCTATTTAGTTGGCGATTGTAACAAAGACACGAATCTTAATTTTACTGTTTGGATTAAGTATAGAAAACTTTAGCGTATTTTCTCACCGTACATATTCTGTTTAAACGCTGCTGGATATGGGAAACACCAAGAAACACCAATCAAGCTATTTTTGCAGTGCTAATCTTTATCATTATGCCATTAACAATTACAAGTTCAAAAAACGTCAATTAAAGTTGATTTATGTCTAGTGACTGGTCTCATAAAACCGTTTCATGGAATAAGCGATCAATTTAACAAGCTGATGCTTATATCTCTTTTTGCTAAAGTTTGCGATGCTCCTCCGATAGTTCCAAACACAAGAGTCACTGGTGACGTTCCTCCTTATTTCGTGGACGAAATTATTACGTACGAGTGCGTTGCCGGACTCAGGAACAGCAAATATGTCACAGCCACCAGCAAATGCCAAAGCAACCACCAATGGAGCTTTAACGCGATACAAGAAAGCTTTTGCAGTGAGTAGCTAATGCCAGTTTTAAAACTGTCTTTGTCCTATCCGCTTAAACGTTTCTTGGAAGAATGCAGCGGTTAGGCTGGGCTTCAATTAAAACATAATGGACGCTTTGATGGTTATAGCGACTCTTGCTTGTTCAATTTTGCATTTACGATAGGACAACACTATTCTCCATTGTTCTAAGCAATGATGATTGCAATCTGTAGCTTTTCTTAAGTCTTCAGTCTGACCTGGTCGAGATTCAAACCAAAGTCTATCAGTCCGCCTTGATAGCTCAGTTGGTTAAGCGCCTGACTTTACGAACGAAAAACTGCAAGATCTAGCTGTGCTGGTTCGACCTTCGGAATGTGCGCTTGAGCAACGCATTGGACTGCTCTCTATTTAGCGGCACCTAGTGGATTGAATAATTTACAGACAACAGCACTAACAATCGGAAACTTCACTCTATGAAACTCTGTGACCGGCTTGCGTGCTGCGTAAGTGGTCCAAATCCAAAGCCTCTACAAATATGCAAAACTGCTAAGATTAAGCTTTCAAGGAAGTTTTCTCACTCTGAGGATAAAGATTTCCGCAATCAATCAAATAGTGACGCTACCAGCTGATTAAAAACGCACTAAAGTGAAAAGCAATAGAAATGGCGTCAACTGACCTGTGCTAACTAACTTACCGGACGATTGTGTATAACCATAGTAGCACAGAAGTTTAGATTCAAGCCTAGATGAAGAATTTAAATATAAAAAACATTTGTGCTAAAAGTTTGAGTGGAACCTCTGGTGAATCTTTTAGCAATACTTTTAAATTAAAATTTTCAATTTTGATTGATATCTACGTCACAGATTGTCCACCAGCACCAACATTGGGCAATGGAACAATTTCACCTGAAGTTTTGCGCGCGCCCGGTGAATCTATTACGTATGCCTGTTTACCTGGGTTTAGCCTCGTCGGAAGTTCAGTTAATCGATGTTTAGTCGAAGGGGGGTGGGAATTCCCCAATGGCCCCCCTGGAACGCGTTGTGTTGAAGGTAAGATACAGAACCTATCCTTAATCGTAAACATATTTATTTCTACTAGAAAACTAAAAAATATTCTTACCAAATCATTCAAAGGTTAGTTTTGAAAAAGAAATTTTATATTAGGTAAATAACAATAAAGACACTGTGGTGTTTTTCGGCTAATTGGCATCTGCGAGACAAAATACCAAATACAGTACAATTCACATACTGCTTTTGAAGAACTAGTAAGACTTCTCTTTTTCCAAATCTCTCGTGTACTTTATATTTTTCGTAATGAATACCATCATTATTGTCCATTTGAGCGTACCAGGACACCATTGACATACCTTAGTCTTTTCAAACGTCTCTTTTCCTTTCCAAATTTGGTAGTTCACATTTTTATGGCAAGCGTTCTGTTGTTGTTATCGCACTAACTAAACCAATGAGACATTATCGATCTAGACAAACCTCTGTGGTGCCTGAGTTGCGACTGGACAAGCATATCGTCCTGGTATAGTCCTTGCTATGAAGTAACACATCACAGCCCTACTCCGGAAAAAGAATGCAACTACCCTCCTTCAGCAAACGCTTATTGCCTGACTAGATTTGTGATAGTGGATGGTAAGAGCTGTTTTTTTATCTATCTAATGAGAAAAACGCAACTTTAGCAAAAATCGAGTGCTCTCAATGAAATGCATTCAATTGGTGTATGCCAAACACTTTGTATGTAAACAAAAATACTATGTTAAGTAAACAACAAGCCTTGTTTGAAAACATTGGTCGCATTACCATGTGGTAGATTTTACCACTTTGCACATCCCTTTAGAAACACTATCTTGTAAGCATATGAAAATGCACTAAATATTGTTCAGTGACATTTTTTAGATGCAATAACTTTCAGCTCAAAAGTTCTCTGTTGATGATTTTTTTTCAGATCTTCTTTATTCGATAGAGCGTGGGTGTCAAGCTGGACTCGTTCTGGAAAAGTCACCTTCGGATCCAACTTGCGTCACAACGTCACTCAACGAAGTTAGTGGAGTCAGGACGTCATCTTGTTATTTTGCCTGCAACCACTTTCACGGTTGCAACGACGTCACAGCTGGTGAGAGCCAGTTTTTGACTTGTTCCCAGATAGCAAAATCAGTCATTTTTACATTAATTCAACGTCTGCAGACGCATAAACTTGAAAACTTATCAACTATAAACTTGACGTATGAACTTGAAAGTTAGGCTGAAACTACATTGATCGACTTTTACCATTTGATAGAAGATGAAAGAATGATCAGCACACATACAAATATATGAGTTGAATATCAGGTCTATGCCACAATCGTTATATACTGAGCTATAGCCTACTACTACATTTATTTTTATTATTTTGAGTTTTTTTCTTGAAAAGAAAATAAACCGTTTGAGTTTCGTTTCAGCTACACTGACAATGTGCCCCGTGAATTGCGGCATATATGGAAGATGCGATTATCTTTCGGGAAAGTGTATCTGTGTGAGAGGCTTTGCTGGACGGTCATGCAGCACGAAGATTGAACGTAAGAGACGAGACTTATTTCGTTTGCTTGATAACAATGAATGGTGCTTTATGTTCATATTTGTTGGCAGCCGATTGCGCTGTACAGTAGCAAGAATTAAAAAAGATAGACGTTTTGCCCATGAAACTAGGCTCATCATTACCTCGCCACCAATTCCTTGTGCTGACTGTCAGGTAGATCGCTTCTTTTTACATAATGAATGGTATGTAACTGGTTTTAAAGTTTTCAGGTAAAGTTAGAAAGTTTTTCTTAAGTTTCTTTATTTAAAAAGCAAGTTTTAACCTCATTCTTCCAGCTTTTATGAGAAACTGTTGTTTGTTTAGTATTTTCTGCCAATGGAGCCGCAGTGCACAAACTCTCGACTCGGAAAGCATTCCTGGTAGCATTTGTTTCTTTCACAATCTGGATCGGAAATGAAAACATCTGATGAGAAATCAGGAAAAACTTTTGCTTTATTTCCATTCAGTTGCATCTGTACAGTGTTGTACACAACAGAGAATCTCAGTCAAGATTAGCTTTGTCATCGGAGACCAAAATGAGCACAGCTTGACTACAATTAAATTGCTGAAGCAATTGCAGAGAAGGACAATTTCGTTTCGTGATTGGAATCCATTTATATCATGCTGTGTTTGTGGAACGTTGCTTGCATTGAACTGAAATTGTGATGTCTCAAATATCATCGATTTATCGCACTCCAAGAGAACGCGGTATAGTTCATTATACCGGTCATACTGATCACGAAATTGCCAAGATGTCAGCATCTCTTACGCTTCAATTTAACAAGTCTGATGTTGGTTTTTCTACCCAGATACCCTTTTGTCTGATCTGTTAGCTTAGTGGTTACGCGCCCGACTCAAGATCAAGCGGCACTGGTTTGGCTCTCAGGGTGTGCGCTTGAGCAACTCATTTTAGGATTGCTCTTCATTCAGCGGCAACTAGTGGATGGAATAATTTCCCGCGAACAAGACTTCAACAATCGGAAAAACTTCACTCTGTCAATCTCGGTAACCGGACCTGCGTCAAAAGCCTCTACAAGTATGCGAAACTACCAGGAATAACCTATCAAGACTTTGTCAGTCCGAGGATAAAGATTCAAAACCAAAGTTTGCTATTCTTCCGACTGGTGTGCTCTTCAATCATGCAATCCTGGTTCGACTCTCGCCTTAGGCTGGTTGTTGAAATTACTCACTTTTATCTCGGGTGTAATAAATTTGATTGGGCATAGTTGCTGAAAAAAGAAACCCAAAGAAAGGAACAAGCCACCCTACTCTCGTAAGTGCCAAAGGCTTAGAGTAAGAACTAATTAAAAACTAAATGACATGCAGGCAGTATACCACAAAATTAATTATAAAACACCAAAAAAAAACAAGTTTATACGCAAAAATCTCTATCGCAAGTTTACACTGTACACTTTACAATAATTATAATCATTAAAGCAAATGCATATTCATGTCTGTTGAAACAGAACAAAGTTGTCTTGTTTTTCATTTAGTATCATTTTTAAATATAAGAATGATATTTGTAAGAAAGGTTTTTACAGTACAACCAAGCAATTCCAGAAAAAGTTTAAATAACGAACTTATAGTAAGACGTCCGCCCCTGACGCTCGAGACGTGAAAAGTGACTACAACAGGTATATATACTGTACAAAAACCAAGCTTACAAGAATACATAGAATAAAAAAGCAAACGTGATTGCAGTGTTTCACCAAAAAAGTAAAATTGTTTTGCTATAACATTTTGTGACAACAATGCCCTCAATTAATGACAAACTTTTATAGATCTGTATTGGCAAAAGTTCCATTCTGCGTGTTTACTCCATACTTTGGCTTCTAATAAAAAAAAAAACAAGGAGATACTCTTAAAGCACAGTGATATCATGGTTAGTTTATGGCAGCTCAGCACTTAATCTTTGTACATGTGAGTAAAATATCAATTTACATTTGTAACTTTGAAAAAACAAAACAGCTCTACTTTTTTTCTATTTTGTAAATGTGATGTTCAATCTTGTTACTCTTGGTTTGTGCCTAATGCTAATATAAGCTATAGTATGGTATGCCCTCAAAAAGTAAATAGCCTATAATCATGAATGCAAGATGCATCTATTCTTTTCGGTTATCTTGCACCCATCGACCAACGCAAAGAAACTAAAATGAAACGTCGCGATGATAGCAACCTATATTCATGGGAAATAAAATAACCAAATTCCTAGATGTAAAAAACGTTAGCAGTGCTTCTCAACCTTTTTCAGTTCGCGACCCACTTTTAATGAAAGTTTTATTGTGCGACCCACAATGAGAATGACATCTTTGTTATGGTATCTTTACTACTGGGGTACGCACTGAAATAATTAATCCGACACAACACATCTAATTGTTACACATTTAAGTTATTTTGGCAGCCGATTGTAGCATCGAATAGACAGCGATAGACACGTGTTTCGCCCATGAGGCTGGGCTCATCAGTATCGCACCGTATGTGTTAAACTGTTTTATTTGCATCAACAGCGCACGGGTACAAATAATTGACACGACGAGAGAGCACAAACAAACATAGCCAGGTCGAAGACTTTAAGAAACCGGCCTGCCACACCCCGCGGCGGCGGGGAGCGGCGTGATTTATGGGGTGACGATGCACCCGGAGGGTTAAGTCCACCAGCTTAGGTCGCGAGGGCCAGGCTGGGGAGTCGAGGTACCTGTGGAGGGAGAGTGTGGATCGAAAAACTATATGGACCGTCCGCAAATTTAGAATGGCGGAGCGGGCCAGGGAGACAGGCTCTTTCTGCATAGCCCAGAAAGAAGCCCTGCGACGAACCGGGCGACCCGTCGTGTGTGGACGCTGGAACCGGCAGTAATTGACCGCCGGGCAGCGCCCACGTCTCCTTCACGCGTCCTCGCGCAGGTACTTTGACTCTTATACCCGGTCTGCCAGTAGGCAGAGCGGATAAAATTGGGGTCTCCCATCGACCGCCGCTTTACCAGTCAGTTTAACTCTTATCTTTGTGGAAAGAAAGAGCCAACAAAACCAGCAGGTGCCAGGGGTAGGTCAATGTGAAGAAAGGCGTTCTTCCCAGCCATCAGCACAAGGCCGATCACTCACTAGCACAGCGAGCTGCAGTGACGCTTCGCTAACCAGAACGGTGTAGCTTCCACGCCAGCCATTGAGACCTCCAATTAAACGTTTAAGTTATTTTGGCAGACGGCAGACATTGTCAGTGCACGTTACATAAGAGGCGATGTGCTCTTTAATTGCCGTTTTAATTGTTAAATTTGTGTTTAGGTGTTCCCGGCCTTCGTCAACAAATGTCTGTTTGACATAGCCTACCAATGTATGTCTGGCTTGCGTCACGCAAACAATTAAACTTATAAACGACATAATAAGAAGAAACCGCAAAAAAGAGTAGGCTTCAGTTGAAAATATTGCTCCACTTTAGACGTTTTATATACAGGAGTACAGAATAAATGTCACATAAAAATTTATTTTTCATACGTTTATCTGGATTTTCTGCAAACTTTGTTGAATCTTTTCCTAAAAAGGGCACAATAATACAATGATTAAAATCTACTTCTTCAGGCGTGTTCTTTGGTTTATCAGTCATAAAGAAGTTAAAAGATTTATTGAAAAAGTAAGAAGCATATCCATATCCATTTAAATAAAATATATGTTTCTATTTGTTGATTTCTTTTTGAAACAACTGACCATCAGAACACATCAAATGGGCATGACATAACAGATACAAGACTCAACCAGACTTCCATTATCATAAAAAGAGGAAAACAGGGTTTGGAGACATTTTTAAAGTAAAACAATTTTTTCGATCAATATAGTCTACAGTTAGTAGCATACACAGAGGGGGAAGCATTGGACCATGCCTCCTCTTTTCCAGTTTTGTTTAAACGACTAAATTTACTAATGGTTGGGCTGGTTTTTGGGCAGAAATAGTAAAAAAAACTCCAAAATCTAACCAAGAACATATTAAAAGTTCAAAACCTGGCCTACCGCTCAACTCATCCGTGCGTAGCTTGAGGCAGTTTATTGATCAGTAATACGCATGCCAGAGTTGATAATGTTGTCGAGTATTTGCCAAAAGGCTGGCCACATGAAATTGGATTTTGTCTATGTACGGTATCGAGAAAGAAAATGGAAGATTAATAAAACTCATCTAAGAATGCAACACTGTATAATAAATAAACTGATCCATAAATTGCCATAATAATACAATAATAAATAAGAAAAGATACACCGGCAATTGACATGGAAATTCTATAAACAATTAAAACAAGAAATTAAAATATTTTGCCATACGATTGGCAATAGATTTATTTAAAGACAACTACTAGAAGAAAAAACGAGTGGAAAACAAACTACGTACAGACCACCCAGAATTTGGACTGATGATATTAAAGACTGATCAAACGTGGTTACAAAACTGCGACAGAAAAATCTCACAACAGAGAAACTTGGTGATTCATTGCCTCCAACCCCCGACGAGAGATATGAACTTGATGATGATGATACTTAATAGATAAACAATAATGCTGGAGATTGCACAAGTAAAAATAGTTTTGTGTCATGTTAAGTCATAAACGACAGTATAGGCTATGGCTATCCCAAGGGCTATCTCATTTTTAATAAATCTAAATCACTAGAAGTCGTGCATTGTACATATGTAATTTGTTTTATTTCAGTAAAAAGTACAGAGCACAAAAACCTTAACGAAGCGTTCCCAACAAAGTGTTGCTTTCAAATCAAAAAGACTGAGTTGGTTTTTGATGTGACGTCATTCGAAAGCAAATTCTCTTAGCAGCAGCTTCTAGAGTTCATCGCTTTTGGCATTTTGTCTTGTGCAACATTTCAACAGCCACAGATAAGACAAATTGTTGGTTTCTTTTATTTTAGGCAATTAACTAATTTATTGTTTAGATGAATTCTCGAGAGTAATGATTAAAAAAGCGCGCCGGAAGTGATGAGAGTTTGGAATAAATTGTTCTGGTATTTCGACTTACAATTCAGTTGGAAAAATTTATTGCATTTTGAAGTATGATTGGAATCTGCAACCACATTAAAGCTCTGCAAAAGGTTTTGGTAAGTACAAATAGTTATTTTTTGTAGCCAGTTGAACGACCCATTGATTGGTATTATTTGCAATGTTTTTACAATTTTATCTACAGTAGCCCGAAGCACTTAGCCTTTGTATTTAGAGGGTAGTAAAGAACTACACTTTTACGAATGCACTTTTTAAAATGTGAAAAATTCAAGTCTTTTACTTTGATTGATGAGTTTTTTGACAAAATTGTATTCTTTGATCGCAGAGGGTTAGGTAAACCAAATTCAAAAATACTTTTCAAATCCGTTCGTTTGCCTTCATTTTTTTTATCTCGAACTAAACCTTCATTAAGAACAGTGATTCCGACAACTTGTGTGCCGCATAAATTTTCCAAGTGTGTCATTAAAAATTTCTGTTCGTCAAAACATGGCTACGGAGTTGTGGTCTGGTTTGTTACATTTTGCAGGTTTTGCTTACCGCGACTGCTACTGTCTAACTGAAATTTTCTTAAGATTTTATTTTTTTTATTTGTGATTTATAATGTGAAAGCTTTTTTATTGTTTTAGGAAAGCAGAAAGTTAAAAATGTCCAATCAGACTGTTAACCAGGGGTTCAGATTTACAGTCTGACTGAAGTTTATGAATCAAATTGTCTTTGTTTTTCCACACCTGATAATGTTAAAACCCATTTTGTCACCTGGAGAAGACAGTAAAGAAGACTTTAAAATATGATTTTTAGAAAATTTTGTTCAGACAGTCACGAAAAGTTTGCAAAATCTCGAAATTTCAGTAGAATGTGACAAATCAGGCCATATCTCTAGGTAGCCGCGGTCAAAGGCATTTGCTTGCGCTTTTAGGTTGCTGTTTTCTGTAAGATGAATTGAAGAAACAGCTAACATTTGAGTTTTTAATTTGGAAATACAAAACAATATTTACTCCTACAAATTTACTAAACCAATCAATCATGGTCGTATTTACGCACCGGCCATCAATTTTGATTTGTTTTGATTCGAATTCAAAGTCAAGTTTGGTTCAAATTTCAAAAATCAGCTTTCAGGTTGCAATAATCCACCAAACTTGTGGAGTATATACTGTACTGCTTCCAGCATTCTTATGTACTGTAACATTTTTATTTTTTAAAAGCAAGTAGCAGACCAGTTGTGTTATGTGGCAATAGTTAGCATAGCTTACGAATGATTGAGATGAGCGTACGTAGCCTAATTGCTAACGTGTTTTTGTAAAGACAAATAAAACGTGAATATGCACTTAATTCAAATAAATGTTGAGGAGAATGGACGCGACTCTCGCAAATTGTTTGTTTAAATTTGGTTGGTAGCGTTTGATTAACAGCGCTTCCTGCCAAAAATTCTCAACATTACTAGACGTAGGCTATCACGTACCCTGTGGTGCAAATTTTTTTGTAGTTATGTAGTCGCCTTTTCCTAATGTACAATAATTTGTTTTTCTGTTTGTCTGTCTGTTTCCAAATTATTGCTTTTAATCGCTGCGTATTTCTTGATGCTTGTAGTCAGGTAGCTAGTTGCCTTTCACATTCCTAATGAAGCCTTAAGTTAAATCGAAAACGCTCGACTGTTAAAACTATTTGTAAATGTGTAAAATACATTGTTATAGTGCCCAACCCTGTTGTATTGTTGTGTCTTGCTTGTCTTTGGTACAAGAATGTCTGTCATTGTACAGTGCCAGTTTTTTTCATTGTACTGTACTTGTAAAGATTATTTTTATCGAAGCTATTAGCTTTTAATTTTTATATTAGCTTTTAATTTTGAATATTCACATTGCTTTTATTTGCAGATATCGGATTTTCTTTTGACGTCATTGATAAACGCAAAGTACATTGGAATATGTTCTTGACAGGTATCCGTGAAGGAATTTTTGTTAAAACGATGTAATTGTTAAACCTGCAACCAAAGGAACTGTATGTCACATTGTAAGTATGATTTTCCCACTAAGCACCTCGTTCCAATCAATAACCAACTAAAAACAACATTAAAAAACATGCTTCTACATTTTCCATATAACGTGTATCCGGCTTTACCGCACAACTTTGGTCCGACACTATGGCAAGCGTCAACCCCTGGATGGACTCAGGGGTTCTGTCTGCTTATTTTATCGGTGTCATCTGTTTCAAGTTGTCCGAGACTGTGCTCAGACGTCCGAGATGGCTGAAAGACATCCAAGGCTTTCTTTGGACATCCGAAGCTTTCGCAAGGCGTCTGAGACGTTGTCCAGGTGTCCGAGACTGTTGAAGGTGTTGGAGACTTTCGAAAGACGTCCGAGACTTTCGAAAGACGTCCGAGACTTTCATAAGACGTCCGAGGCTGTTGTACGACGTCCGAGGCTGTCATGGACTGATGTCCGTGGCAGCCGTAGATAGTCGTCCGAGACAGTTGTAGACAGACGACTGAGATTGTTGAAAGATGTCTGAGATTGTATTAAGATGTCCTAGATTGTTGTAAGACATTGGAGACTTTCTTAGACAGACATCTGCGACCGTTGTAAGGCGCCCGAGAACGTTGTACGATCTCTGAGACTGTTGTAAGATGTCTGAGGCTTTTGTAGACAGAGGTCTGAGATGGTCTCAGACGGCGTTTGGGACGGTGCACCATCACTACGTAGTTACCTGCTAAACTGGCCAAGGCCTTTGTTTCCTCGAGACTCGAATTAAGCTGGTGACGCGCCTTCGAGTGCCGATCCTTACTCGAATTCAGTCCCTGGTCTCCATGGTCTCGTTAGTGCGGAATTCAAAGCTGCGTGTAAAGCCGGTGCCTCAAAAAATACATCATTATCAAACGGCTTTACAATTTGCACGTTTGAATTTGAACTTTGCACGAGTGTACCTGTATTTGAACGTGTGTTTCGATTAACCATGTCTGTATCCTGTTTGTATTTCTGCCTTACTAATATTGTTGTTCAAGTTTCTTCAATGTTTTTACACCAGGTGGTGAACAAACCTATATTTATGTCACTGATACACATATTTTATTTATTTATTTTTTTACATTATTTACTGTATAATTTTACATGGGATGTTTTTGCGCCGGGTTTCTTACAGTGGTTTTCTTACGTCACCTTATATCATGCATGGCTGGGATAGCAATGTAGCAAGAACTTTACTACAGCATCTTATTTGTCTTCCAAACACTGTTAAGAGTCTTTTTTAGAGTGTGAATTTGTGTTGTCAATGATGACATTGACATACATTTATTTTCACAAGCTCTCACACACTTTTTTCTTGGAAAGAGATGAAACGAAACATGGATATTTGGCACAACAGTACATGTTATGACATAATCTTTCAGTTTTGCAGCGTAATTGCCAGATACAGGTTCATGTGGAGGAGCGACATAGCAGATACATTCATTGGCAAATATAGACTTGGGAATAAAGTGATTGTGATATTTTTAACTTCGTGCTACTTGATCTTGTTCCGAATTTCCAAGTGACTGGTTCTAATGAAGATACAGGTGAGCAACTGGCTATCAAAGACAACCTAATCAATCAACAGTTTGCCTAACTAACTACATAACCGACCAACGAAGATTGCCTCACTACCTATATAACTACCTAATCGACCATCAAGGTCTAACTAACCACCTAATCGACCATCAAGGTTTAACTAACTACCTAACCGACCATACATGTCTAACTAACTGCCTAACGGACCATAAAGGTCTAACTAACTGCCTAACGGACCATCAAGGTCTAACTAACTGCCTAACGGACCATCAAGGTCTAACTAACTGCCAAACCGACCATCAAGGTCTAACTAACTGCCAAACCGACCATCAAGGTCTAACTAACTGCCTAACCGACCATCAAGGTCTAACTAACTGCCTAACCGACCATCAAGGTCTAACTAACTGCCTAACCGACCATCAAGGTCTAACTAACTGCCTAACCGACCATCAAGGTCTAACTAACTGCCTAACCGACCATCAAGGTCTAACTAACTGCCTAACCGACCATCAAGGTCTAACTAACTGCCTAACTGACCATAAAGGTCTAACTAACTGCCTAACCGACCATCTAACTAACTGCCTAACCGACCATCTAACTAACTGCCTAACCGACCATCTAACTTACTGCCTAACCGACCATCAAGGTCTAACTTACTGCCTAACTGACCATCAAGGTCTAAGTGACTGTCTAACCGACCATCAAGGTCTAACTTACTACCTAACCGACCATCAAGGTCTAACTTACTGCCTAACCGACCATATCAAGGTCTTGCTAACCACCTAACCGACCAACCAATTGCCTATCACATCTTAGCAGTAAAATCGTACATGAGATGTATCACCGACCATCATGGTCTAACTAACTGCCTAACCGACCATCATGGTCTAACTAACTGCGTAACCGACCATCAAGATTTAACTAACTGCCTAACCGACCATCAAGGTCTAACTTACTGCCTAACCGCTTATCAAGGTCTAACTAACTGCCTAACCGACCAACAAGGTCTCACTAACTGCCTAACCGACCATATCAAGGTCTCACTAACTGAACCAACTATATCAAGGTCTCACTAACTGCTTAAACAACTATATCAAGGTCTAAGTAACTGCCTAACCGACTATATCTAGATCTAACTAACTTCCTAACTGCCCATCAAGCTCTAACTGCCTAACCGACCATCCAGGGCTAACTAACTGCCTAACCGTCTATCCAAAACTAACTGCCTAACCGACTATCCAGAGCTAACTAACTGCCTAACCCATCATCCAGGTCCAACTAACTACCTAACCGACCATCAAGGTCTAAGTGACTTCTTTACCGACCATCAAGGTTTAACTAACTGTCTAACCGACCATCAAGGTCTAAGTGACTTCTTCACTGACCATCAAGGTTTAACTAACTGCCTAACCGACCATCAAGGTCTCACTAACTGCCCAACCGACCATCAAGGTCTAACTAACTGTCTAATCGACCATATCAAGGTCTAATTAACTGCCTAACCGACCATTAAGGTTTAACCAACTGCCTACCCGACCATCCAGGGCTAACCGACCATCCAGGGCTAACGAACTGCCTAACCGACCATCAAGGTCTAACTAACTGTCTAACCGACCATCAAGGTCTAACTTACTGCCTAATCGACCATCAAGGTCTAACTAACTGCCTAACCGACCATCAAGGTCTAACCGACCATCAAGGTCTTACCGACTGCCTAACCGACCATCAAGGTCTAACCAACTGCCTAACCGACCATCAAGGTCTAACCAACTGCCTAACCGACCATCAAGGTCTAACCAACTGCCTAACCGACCATCAAGGTCTAACCAACTGCCTAAACGACCATCAAGGTCTAACCAACTGCCTAACCGACCATCAAGGTTTAACCAACTGCCTAACTGACCAAAGTTTAACTAACTGCCTAACTGACCAAGGCCTAACCAACTGCCTAACCGACCATCAAGGTCTAACCAACTGCCTAACCGACCATCAAGATCTAACCAACTGCCTAACCGACCATCAAGATCTAACCAACTGCCTAACCGACCATCAAGGTCTAACCAACTGCCTAACCGACCATCAAGGTCTAACCAACTGCCTAACCGACCATCAAGGTCTAACCAACTGCCTAACCGACCATCAAGGTCTAACCAACTGCCTAACCGACCATCAAGGTCTAACCAACTGCCTAACCGACCATCAAGGTCTAACCAACTGCCTAACCGACTATCAAAGTCTAACTAACTAACCAATTACCTAACCGTCCAACTAACTGCCTAATACTTTAGCTGTGAGGTGGTACCTGATTGAGATGTATCACCAGTTTCTTAAACCTTAAAGCAATAAGAAAAAAAACTTGCGACTTTCTGGGCAACACGCAATCTTGCGGGATTCATGTCATCTACCTCCACGTGGTGAATCCTGGTAACTGGAAACTTTTTCAGGCTAATGATGACAACCAGAAGCAGAAACTCCAATAACTGCAGATCACAGTCAAAGAAATCTGATATGCGTGACGCCTCCTCTGACCATGTGCCCTTGTTAGGGTAGGTATATTCTAACACTGTAAGGAAAGGCATCACTCTGTTACAGCTAAATGTAGAAGGTCTAACAACATCCAAAATTTCAGTTTGCTTCTTACGAACGACGACGACGACTCAATCTTGCGTGGTTAAAGACGTTACAACCTTTTATCGCAGGTGGCCAAGAAACAATCTGTTTTGATTGAAAATAGCAATGAAGCTATACCAAAATGTAGCCAACACCAAACTGGACACCAGTTGCACTCAGGCAAGCACAAAAATGCTGGCGAGTTGTTTCAGCTCAGGAGAAGTTTTGTCGTAAGCTTGCGCATACGGTTAAAGATCAATCGCTTAGCTCAAAATCATTAGTTCCGAAATCAGTTCTCATGGTAAAATCGGTGTGGCACTGATTTCCGCCCACGTACTGTAATGTCGTCTTTGGTTAGTTTGTTTCTATAGGCTACCTCAAACAAGAAAAGGAATCCATTGTCTCCAAAGCGCAAGGACAAAATACTTGCTGACACAACAATGCAAAATTATTTTTTTTGTTACAAGGATTTTGTTGACATAACCGACTTTTATGCAACCAAATCTTACCTTCTAAGTCTGTACAGAACCAAGCAGCTTTTATTATGCAAGCACTCGCGGTTATGGGGCTACTTCACGTCCGGTTGGATTTTATGTTCATCTCAATAAGTTGCACTAAAACCGACCTCAATTGTTTTAAGGGTAGCAGAGTTCTTCAAGAGGTCCTTTCCCCTTGTATAAACTTGCACAGCAAATGGCCTTTTGACCGGCCCAGTTTCAAAGGTCGTGTATCAAACGTTCTTTATTTCCCGGTGGGTGACCACTCTCGCGCAGGGCCTCAGAGAAATTTTCACTAGGGGTGCGAAAAGTTATTCCGGGCCCCCCTCTCACTTCGGGCCCCTTTTGTCTTGGACAAAACGAGTGACTTTTGCTTAGGCGTATTGCACATCATACAACATTTTACTATTGATATCTGTGCGCAATAATAGTATCAGGCGGCAAAAAAACTATTTATTTACTGTTTTGTGTTGTGCATATCATGTGATCTGTCCCTCGCCAATTTGTGTATCCTGCATTGAATTCGTGTGTCAGTTGTTGATGGTGCTGTTGAGAGGTGTCGGTTGTACAGCTTTAATATAAAATTTTCAAATTAATTTATTTATCACTCTTAGATGTAGCCTATAATTATTTCTGATGAGGACACTATGTGGTGTCGAAAACGTTGGATTTAAGCTTAGTAGTTTTTTTTTCTTGTTTCTTTGTGTGTTTGATCAAAAATGTTAAATCCGTTAACGTTACTGAGTGTTACATGTATCTGGTACAGATCAAGCTCTCTACCAAGGCTCAAACATAACATCTTGTTCAAACATAAACAAATTAACCATCTGACCAATAACCTTTCTTCATTAACTTTTGCATTCACCACATGCCTAGCAGAGGTGAACGAAGTCAGTTTTTTTTACTCCGGCTCCGCTTCTGCTCCGAAAGTATTGACTCCGGCTCCGGCTTCAACTCCGAAGTTTATTTGAAGTGAAATAAGCGTGAAACTACCTTTTTCAAACAGTTTTTAAAAAACACAAAACACCCGGGCTTTTCTCAAAACTGCTTTTGCTACGCTATACCACTCCCCCCAGACAGGAAATATGATTTAATTTAGGGTGCTTTTAACAGGACGTTTTTGCACGTAAAGCATTAAATCACCACTTTGAGTGCATTGCGAGCAAATTAGGAACCCAATTACCTTTCCGGGCCCTTTTGCTACATTATGGGCCCCCCAGGACTAAAGAATAACAACTTCTTTGCTTGAATTTAGTCGTTTAGGATGGTTTTAACCAAACATTTTTGCGCGTAAACTATAAAATCACAATTTCGGGCCCTCCAACAAACACAGGCCAGGGCCCTCAAGGGTACTCCGCACCCCCCTCTCATAGGCCTTGCTCTCGCGTATTGCGCAAACACTGTAGCCTATCTATTAAAACAAATTCATGTCCGCTTTTTAAGAATAGGCCTAAATGTTGCAAGAATTCGCCCAGACACAACAATGCATGTAGTCTGCATCATAGTAGGCCTATATTGCCTATGTAGTAGCCTAGTAGGCTATATAAAAATGAAGTAAACTTTCTCATATTTCAAAGAAAAACAATAAATAATAAAAATAAAAACTTTTTGGTAAGACTAAGTTTAATTGAGATATACTCAGGCTAGCTTGACAATATGCAGTGTGACAAATATTTAGTATATCATTCTTTACTGGTATAGTGATGGCTTTGTGCTTTCCTCCACGGCCTGGATTGTCACGTTGTCGGCGTGTGGGGGCTTGCGAGCATTGATGATTCCTGTCAGGCGCGGCCAACACAGAATTATCCATGTTGGAACGGCTGCGGATGAGATGTCACACTAGGAAGGATCTAAACCGACGCCATGAATTTACAACCAAAACAACTTTATGCTATATTGCCAACATGCGTGGAACTGCGGTAGGCTTATGTGTCACAATGACAGTTGAGCAGACATGAAACCATGTGATGTCGTATGCATTTTCAATAAGTTGTTTGTGAAATCTAAGTACAAAAAATTGCAGCGACGGTTATTTTCTTAGTTGTGATCTAAGGTTGGATAGAACTGACTAGGTTACTGTCAGCTTACTCTAATTTCCGTTATCCACCGCCAGGAGTAGGTTAGTGGGATACGCGGAGGCACAAAAAAAGCTGCTAATCATTTCGTAAGCAAACTTTGCATCATGAGACTACTTTCCCACGCAATCAAACTCTAGTAGGCTACTCCAAATTAGGTCAGATCTGAAGTTGGTCAGAATTATTTGAGATATAGCTTTTTCCACATTTCAGTGATGCTGGATGTGCTAAATATTGCAAATATGCTCAATTAACTTTAAAATTACGAGAAGAGCAATAGGCTAATTGCCAGAGAAATCGACGTCAGTGCTTCATCTCGAGAATTGCATTATTAGTCGATGCTCCTTGATTGACCTTTTGCAAGTCTGAGAAAACACGATTAGTCGAATTTGAGGTTGTAAACGTTTTTCTGTTGGATACACGGAAGTTATATTTGATACTTTGATAAAATAATCGGTGACCCATTTAAGAGAGTCGAGTACATTGTCGTATTCACCAGCATCTATGTAACTGTAAGCGTCTTTGAACTCAATCGCCCCCCAAAGCTAAGGTCGTAACTGACCACTTGTCGGCCGAATTTGACAAAATCCCCACCTGAAACAGAAGTGTGCTTTGTGATGTAATAGTATTGTAAAGAAAATAAGTAAAAAAACAACGAATCCTAATTTCTCTTACTGTCCAAACGGATATATTTCTTATTTCAACAAATTTATTAACCAGTAAGACTGGTTGATTTGTTGAACATAAAAAAACGTTTTGGAGTCTTTCTGATATCAGTTCAAGATTGATAAACTGGGTATCAGTTAATTTTCTCAAATGATTTTGTAGCCTGCATTACTCCTTAAAAGTAGTTTTATTTAAAAATAAAGCAGAAAATTTATTTTTAAAAATTAATCAAATAGTGTTTACATTTAACTTTGCTAATATAAACATATAAAGTGCAAAAATAATGAAAAACAAGATTATTTTGCCTTTTGTTATTCTGAACTAAATTTTTAATCATCAGTTTAATCATATTCGCTTACCATCATACCATCCTCCAGTAAGATCAATTCCAACATCACATCCATCCCGGAGACCAGAATCACCTCTCCAGGGGATGCGGTTATTTGCGGGAAACTTTCCTGATCTCTGTGCTTCGTGGAAGAGGATGAACATGGCAATGACTTCATTATAGTCATAGGGGCGTCTCTCTGGAAAAACGTTCACAGTCAAAAAATTTCTTGCTTGTTGCACTTAACTTTTCACAATGAAAGAAAATTTTTATCAATCTGTGAATTGAATGAGGCCGTTCACCAGACATTAAGTTAAATAACATTAAACAATAAATACTACCAATTTACTACAAAAAGTGCTCAAAGCCAAGCAAAAAGCCAGTCAGAGCGAATTTCATCAAATATAGTTATTAGCCTACTCCGAAACCTTTATAGCCTACAGCTTGTTTCACCCTAAAAGGGGGATCATCAGAAGGTCCTTATTTAAGTAGAATCGTGTTAAATAACATGATATAAGTTCCGTTATTCTGGTGCAAACTAGGCTGAACTATCCCAAGATTTAACCTGTGTATTGTTAAAACTCATTTTAAGGCAAACTCTATTTAAAATATTCTAGTTAGCTTCATGTTTCAGATGCAGGACTTTCAGTCATTTCAAAAAATATAGTAAAATTTTTAACAAAAGTGTTATTGTAATGTTTGTTATAATATGCCTCAGATGATTTTCATAGAAAACGAGAGAGCTAAATAAAGAAAATGTATCTTTCTTACCGCTTGGCGGAGAGCGTCTAAAATTCACTCTAGTTTGCCCAGATGGTCGTGCCAATCGCACTCGTGGGCCAGAGCACCTTGCTCTACTCGATGGTCTGTAAAAGATATAGTTTAAAAGAGCTACACAACCACTAAAAACAATTCTTCAACATGTTTTGAAATCAAGCGCAAGCATTTTTGAGCTGGTAGGCTTATACCAGTTTAAAGCTTGTAGTTTTACCTTTTTTTCACAAACTGTTTTGGCAATAAAACAATGTCACTTTTTTCTTTTACTAGGCTACTTGGGTAAGTTAGTTAGCTTCATGTTTTTATGTTTTATACACTCCATCATGCAGTCATATTAATCGCTTTCCTACCCTTTATTTTATGAAGTCACATGTCACGTATTTGTTCAGTTGCAACTTGCAAAATTACACATTGTTTTCAGTGCACAGAAACTTTGAAAAGCATTGCAAAACTTAAGACCTGTTTTCATTCCAGATTTCACACCATCGCAACAGACGCCATCAAATCATGGGAAACTTATCGCTCTGATTCTCCCAGAATGTCAAAGGCTTTTCTCTCTTAACTGCGTTTTTGTCTTCAAACTGTTTCTTTGCTTTTATAGTTTGTACAATAGGCGAGGATGTTTTGAGACGTTTTTTGGATATGGTTTATCCTATGATGCCTTAGCCAGGAGGCACCACACCTGTGCCTAAGAACTAGGAGATGTACAAATGCTGAATTATAAAAAGAAAAAGCCGTACAAAAAAGTGTGACGGCTAGTTCATCGGGCATTTGGCCAACATTCTCGATTCAGGAGTGGATCAAGCAAATAACTTTTAGGAGGGTGCGATTTTAACAAAACACAACAATGTGTAGGTTTATATTCATCCGACGACTTATCGCAGCCCCTTCTCTGGATGCGCCACTGTCTGGATTATAGGTGATTATTACCTTTCAGTCATTTTAGAAAGAGGTAGAAAGACTAGTTGGTGATTTTAAAGTAGTGACAACAAGCAAAAGGGCGAAGACCTACTGGTTTATTGTGATGTTTTTGTTTCTATATAGTCTTCTAAGTTTGATTGATGCTCCACGAAGATAGTTAGCGACGTTCAACAATATTTCAATGTAAAAGCATGAGAAGGAATCAAGAGTGGACGGCACGTTGTCAGTTTATCTTGATCATCATGCAAGAATGAAAGAACAAAAATACTGTATCTTCATGGCTGCATAAACTTTTCTGACAAACATATTTAAGACTTGTTACTGCGCGTTTATGCAGAAAGTTTCAAGTGAAAGAAAAAAAGTATTAAGATGTTTTTGCAAAAAAAGGCCTATAAATTATTATTCCTTCTAATCCATCTGGTAGCGACAATTAAATATACGTGTTCTTTAAAATCAAAGAATAATGTTACTAATCGGTAACCCCAATAACATCAAAAAGTTTACAAAAATTTTAAAATGTCTTTGATTGTTGTGTTCAGGTACAACATAATGTGTTGTTATAAAAAGAACAATTAAAGCTCTTTCTATTTTGTTGATGCTTACCATTGCTCGCTAATTGTTAAAGCGTCGTTTGTCTATTCAGAGTCACAATAAACTATTTGCTAGACGCGACGTGCCATCTACATTCGCACGTATACGTATTTATAACCTTACTTTACATTGAAACAACGTGAAAACAAAAAATTAAAGAATCTCGAAGCATTTGGTGATGCTGATAGGACGCTGGAAGTGAAACCTAAACTATTAGTGCTTTTTTTTCGAATTAATAAAAAATGCTGAACACATCCATGTCATTAGGTCCAAGTTAATTTCGCTTAGTCCTATGCCAGTTTCACTGGTGATTCATGTTTAATGGAAAAAATCAAGAATAAAGTAGAAAATAACATGTTTCCTATAATAATAAAAAGGCTACTTGATAAAAAAGGAAATCTAGTCCAAAATAAACAATGAATTTGTAGTAGATACCAGGATGCAGTTTTAATTGTCAGGTGCAGATTTTGATTACAGCTACTGTTAGTGCTTGACTGACATTTTTTTAGATGCTTTTACTTTTTGCGGTTTCCTAATGACATAAAACTTTTTTGTTGCCTTGTGGAAGCAGTAGCAAATGAGAAAAAGTAAGTTGAAAAACGCTAAATCAGACTGTTATTGAAAATTAACAGTCTGACTAAAATCTTCGAAATCAAATTTTGTTTGTTTTTCAACATGTGAGGATGATAAAACCTATTGTGTCATCTGGGGAAAAGAATAAAGAAAGCGTAAAAATCTAATTTTTAGAAAAAATTATTTAAACGTTCGCCCAAAGTTAGAAAAACCTGGAAATTTCTGCAAAATGTGACAAATCAGGCCGTATCTTTAGGTGGCCATGGTAGAAATAACTAAAGTTGCGGCACTTAACCAATTGCTGAGGACAACTAGCCACGAAAAGATTAAGATATGTTATTCATTAAGCGAAACGTAATATTTTACAGCTTATGATGAAGTCTTGTGGCAATATCGATTCAATCACAAAAGAAAATTTACATTGTTATGAACAGCGACGGAACCTACGTTTACCGTTCAAACGTTACAACCAAAGCAAAACTTTTCTTCCTATAGATAATGAAAAGGAATAGTTTTGAATTTAATAAGCCAGTTTAAGGGTTGTGTGGCCTGCAAATGGACTGGTTTGGTTGGTTTTTCAAACTTTATGCTTGGACTGACAAAACCTTGATAAGTTATTCCTGGTAGTTTCACATACTTGCAGAGGCTCTTGACGCACTGACGCGGGGCAGGTTACTGAGATTGGCAGAATGAAGTTTTCCGATTATTGAAGTGTTGTTGCTGGGGAATTATTCCATTCTCTTGTGCCGCTGAATGGAGAGCAGTCCTAAAATGCGTTGCTCAAGCGCACGCACCCCGAGAGTCGAACTAGCGCTGCATGATCTCGAGCCGGTCGCTTAACCACTGAGCTAACGGAACGGTATACCAATGAGAGGGCTGCGCCTCCAAACAAGACACCTCACAAGAAATAAAACTCTCACGAACACACTGTGTTTTATGTACCTAGTCGCCTCCCCTGAAAGGATTCCTGGCCCCTAAAATCAACGCTACCAGCTATTTTACAGCAATGGAAATGTTGCACAACCTTCTAATGATGTTTAGCTTAATACTGAAAAGTTTGGGTGTTCATCAGGACAATTATCGTTTCTAGCACTAGTTGCTACGTTCATCTGATGAAATTGAAAGTAAAATTAACAACAAACAAGATGGTTGTGAAGCAATAAACCATCTTGTTTGTTGTTAATTTTACTTTCAATTTCATCAGATGAACGTAGCAACTAGTGCTAGAAACGATGTTAAGCTTGTCACTTTATTAATTTTGTTCTATATTTTTGCAGTTACTAGTCTATTATTTACATGTTGTGTTACATCTTCGCAAAGTAAGATTGCGCTAATATGTGGAATCTCATTGAAAAATCGGCTGAGCACATTAACGTATACAGCACTGTTACTGGGCAGGCTTGGTATCTTCTGGTTTTTGTTTTTCGCCTGATAGTCGTTGCGACAATTGGAGGATCAGTGTATGGAGATGAACAGTCAGCTTTCAGATGCAGCACAAAAGTCTTGGGATGCGACAATGTGTGTTATGACAAGTTTGCCAAGATTTCTCACATTCGCTTCTGGGCCTTCCAACTTCTTGCTTTAACCAGTCCAGTTGTCGTGTTTCATTTCTACACAATTTTCATGAACGGCAAAATCGAAAAGATAAAAGCTGCTGAAAAGGAAGCAGAAAATGAATTGCGTCAGGAAGAAGAAAATAAAAACGTTGAACGGGAAAATGACAATGGGAGTGGAAACCCAGCGGATAAGTGGAAAATGGCCGTGACTGGAGTGACTAAGCGACTTGAAAGGCGAAAAAGACGTGTAGGAAAAATGAAAGAAAAAAAGGTGTTCAACAAAGAGAAGTTGGAAAAAGTGATCATCACTCGAGGAATTAGGCTTGCATATCTCGTTTCTGTACTCGTCCGAGTTATAGTTGAAATTGTTTTTTTATTTCTTGCTTTCGACATGTTTCGATTTGCAGAATATGAAAGTTCGCCACTAGGTAGTGTGGTTTCTGATGGGCGTCGAGTGGACAACCCATTCGACCTGTTTTGGATTAGGGTACCTCAATTGTATAGATGTGGAGGAGATTCTGTGAGGTGGGCATGCTTCCAACATCTTCTTCCGGGAAGTGATGATTCTTATATTCCTTGTTGGGTGTCTAGGCCATGGGAAAAGACAATTTTCCTGCGTTACATGAACACACTGAGTGTCATATGTCTACTGCTTGCTGTGTGTGAGTTGATTCAACTTAGCGTGAGATTCATAAGAAAATACAACAAACGTGCAGGCCAAGAGAAAGAAAAACCAGCTGAACCTTTTCCATACAAAAGAGCACCGTCAAATGACTATTTGCCTCCAGAAGCTGTAAAACCTCCTGTCAATGATGAATATTACAATAAAAACGAAATAAAGCCAATCGAGGAAGTGAGAGCACCTCCTAGCCAACCCACGTCCAATTTGTGGCCTTCAAAATCAGCATCTTCCAATGCTTTTGTGGACTTAGCTTCAGGAAAAGTAACAGTAGAAGAACTTAGAAAGCTATTAAAAGAAGATGAACCAAAAAAAACACGTCGGACAGAATCCAGATCAACAACGGAGCCAAAGAGACCACGAGTAGAGAGAGAAACAACGGATAAAACTACCCAACCAGAATCAAAGCCCAAAAGAGGATCAAAAACCCGCTTTCAAGTGCCAATATCATACGGAACCCAATCCCTAAATAGACCACGAAAACTAAGTAAGCCTGGCTATTCCTCTCTCTACAGGCTTGGCAGCATTTCTTTCTCTCATTCCGAAGAAGAGGAAGGGGGGAGTGGTGGAGAAGACAGTACTTCTGGTGACGAAACAGAGAGAGAGTCTGTATCTGTTCATTCTGCTCACTCTGACAACTTTGTTTAATATTTTTTCATGGCCTATGCATAGTGAATTATTGTTTATGGCATTACATCTCATACAATATTATGTAATCGCAACTTTCAAATAATTCTCAAATGCATTTTTCAACGAAACAGCTTTAAATGAATCTAGACAAAGTAATGCCGAAAATTTTGAAGAAATATTTGTTTTCGACTGTAAACTGTCAGCAGGTGATACCTTTCGTTGTATTGAGATTTATCTGGCGTATTTGCACAAATATTTTGTACTTGCCATTTGCCAAGTTTTCACGTTATTGTGAAAGTGATATATTTCCTGTTCTCATATAAAACATGTGTATTTCTCGTCTTGCTCTTTGAGCTTGAAAGAAAAACAAGTTTCCAAAATTTTGTGTCGTTTTTCGGTAAATTTATATCAAATCACGGAACTAGCACAAGTATTTCAGACTTTTAATTTGAGGTTTCTTTTTCACCCCAAGAGTTTGATTTTAAAGAAGACCTTTCCCTTTCAACCAAAATTTACTTTCTATTGAGCTTTATAGAAAAGCTTAATCTGCAGTAAACATAAATTCCGTGATAAAGCAAAATAACCTTCAACCGTCTATCTAAATGGTAAAGTGTCTTGTTTTAAACTTGACAGAGACAAAGCAAAGCAGGAATCAGTAGTTCAGTCATTGTGCCGCGACAAAGTAGCGTGCCGCATAGCTATAGGCTACTGAATGTGCCGAGGGACAACTACAAGCCAAACATATTTTTATCAAGTTGCAAATGTTAAGCAGACTAGTCTTAAAACAATTCATTGATTGATTGAATCTTTCTCCTCGGACTCGGAAAGCTTCTTGCAGAGCTTAATCCTGGCTGTTTTGCATACTTGTGTGGAGGCTTTGAATCGCTGACGCACGCCCGGCCACCGAGGTTGACAGAGTGAAGTTTCCGATTGTTGAAGTCATGTTGCCGGGGAAGTATTCCATCCATTAAATGCCACTGAATGGAGAGCAGTCCTAAAATGCTTAACTAAAGTCCTTAACGTGCGTTGCTCATGCTCAACCCTACACCCTGAGAGTAGAACCGACGCTTCTTAATCTTGAAGCTTCTTCGGTCTAGAAGTCACGCGCTAACGAACTGAGCTATCGGGACAACTTCTAACATTAAGCACATAGTTTACTTGTATCTTAAAAAGACCTGGACAGAGTTCAACATAGCTAGTTTAGCGGAAAACATTTGGAACAGTAGTTACCGTGTTGGTACGGTAGGGAAAAATCTTGACCTACAAGCCACATTTTAGATTTTTTGTGTTAACTTTTTTTTTGCTAAAGATAGACCGCTTAAATTTTTAAAGCATTTAACATTACTATTGGGGCAGATTATGGGCCAGTTTCAGATCAATACCTTTAATAGCGTATCAGTTATAAACATTTTCCTGAAAGTCTCCAAAGTGGCTCAAGGGTCCTGCTGGTAATGACCCATAAACCACCCGAATTACCCATGAGTTACTGCAATTAAATCAACCAACTTTGTTTGATTTTTGTTATGAAATGTACTTTAGACGCAAAAACACACAAGCATACAAAAAGTACAGTAGGCTACAAAGGTACTTAATGGACCAACTGAATAATCCCCTCCCCAGCGAAATCCGTAGTTTTTTCGCCCCTCCTAGCATAGCTGAAAATAAGAGTGGGGCAGGGAAATAGTTCGGCTTAGCACAAGTGGGGGAAAGATCTCAGCAGACCATTTTCCCTCCCCACTCCATTTGGAGATTTGCTAGGAAGGAAGGAAAATCTACAGATTTTGATGGGGGGATGTTTTTCGGTTGATCCTGATTAATAAAACACATTACATGCTGCTGAAGAAATTGTCCTCAGTTTATGCAGTTAACACAAAACCTATTCAATGTTGTAGCAGGTTAAATCTAAAGAGAAATGCTTAATCCCTTGTGTCCGTTTAGTGGAGCCACAAGGATTTAGTGGAGAAAGCAACAATACGACATCACATATTTGCACAGAGTGAATGTCTTCAGCAACAAGTTCAACAAAACCATTTCCCTTCGGATTCCTTCTCAAAAAAGACACCTCTACATCATCTTCATCATCTTTTTCTTTTGTGATTTTTCCAATATAGTGCACGTCTCGCTTCTCACAAAACTTAACAACCACGAAGTCCCCAATGCTAACCGTAGTTTCATCTTTCGAATCATTGATCGTGTCGTCCACTTCACTTTCACCCGAACTGTTGTCATTAAGATCCAGAACAGTTGCACTTTCAGCTTCACCATCCGAATCTTCTGACAGCACTTTAAAAATATTTCTCTTTTTTTTCTGTCCCATTTGAGCAGGTTTACAACATAACGTAATACACCTATACAATCCTACATACTATGACATAATAACATCACCCATGAACCATGGCTCAAGAGTAATGTTCCTTGGTGGTCATGGGTTGACCAGCCTGATTGGTATGCTTTGCATCAGAGCTAAAAAAAATAAAGCAAGTTATTAGCCAAAGTCTGACTAAGATTCAACACTAATGCCTACCATTGCATATCCGAAATACAGCTTCCTGCACTGAGCTAAACCTTAGGTATCAGAACAAACAATCAATGGCACCAAAATTTTACTCTGGAAGGCTCAAAACAGAACTTTCTTAACAACTGGAAAACACCTTTCAGCTTTAACCCAGAACTTTCCATGGAACCTTCTGAGGCATTTGCACGTTCAAAAATGGTACAAGTTGGCGCTAGAGTGCAACAGAATTTTTTTAAAGGGGGTGGCTCATGGGTAAACACGGTTCATAGGTCAAGGTCTTTTCCTACTGACCGTCCACGTGAGGAATGGAAACCCTTTACTGGCGGCGACGACTTCCTGCAGTCGTTTCAATACAATTTTTTTAAATATTGTGTCTTTCAGTCAAACTAGGAATAATACCAGCTTTGATTTTGAAATTAGTTTCTTTGTTTTTTATTATGTTCCAAAAATGGAACGTTGGCATCTAAAGGTAGGTCAAAAATAGAGTATTTTTCGCAAAGGATGCGCCATCGAATAAAGTGTAACAGGAAAGTTGTTTACTGGCAGATGGTGTAAAGAAGCAAAATGTCAACAACAAAACACACGTTGAGTAAATCTACAAGGACTGTATACAATGTTAAGCGCGGAACGATAATGATATGTCCCTCCAGGCTGTTTCTGAAATGCCTTGTTGCAGCTGATGGAGCATTTACTTGTCCTATTGTCTCTCACTGTACCGCATGCTCTGATGTTCTCTCTAGCAAGATCAGTGAGTAACTGATGGCAATTGGTTGAAAAATAGAAGTCATAAAACTGTTAGATATGGATTAGAAGGCGATTACAGGAATACCATGCTAGAAGTATCGCTGACGCGCTCTTGGGGCGGATGCCCCTCCTGCCTCACTTTTTCTGTGGATGGAGGGACAGGGGGGGCAATGGTGCCCTTTTAAGGTCATGTAAGCTGCCGTACATTTTGCAATATAACAATTTCTGCTATTGGCTTTTAGGCTAATTGTAATCTTTCATTTTTGCCCCAAAATAATATTCATGGCACAAAATTCTGCAACACAGTAGGTTACATCATTATAACATAGCATGATGCCTTTCTTTGTATACCGGACACTTGTATCATTACTCGATAGTGAGCTGATAGATGAGCATTATCGCTATATCTTAAAACTTTTAAAAAAAATGGCCTTTCAGCAACAAAAGTGCTCTTTTTTCATAATCCTGTTCTCCCAGTCAAAAATCGTTCCGGCGCCCCTGGGCATAAGAGATCTAAAACATGAGAATCGGAGATCCAAAACATGGGCATCGGAGTTCATAACATGGACATAAAATGACATGACGTACGTCTTGCACGTCTGTCAACTATATGTCTAGAAATGAAATCCCCTTATCCCTGTATTTGGTGTTTTGATTGGACAGAAATGTTGCTTTTTCTGAACAACTGAAAGCTCTGTCAGTAAACTAGCAAATCCCACTTTTGCTTTTATCAGGCTACTTTGGTAGTCAGCTTTATACACGCCATTGTGTGCAGTCAAAACAAATTAACTTCTTCCCTAATCTTTGACACCATTTTTGTAAAATCACAAGTCACGCATTTGTACTTTCCACTTGCGAAGTTAATTGCACATTGCTTTCAATGCACAATACTTGGAAAAACATTGAGAAAATCATGATTTGTTTACATTCCAGATTTCAAGTCATAGCAAAAGACGCCATCAAATTGTTGAAAGCTCCTAGGAAGTCAAAGGTTTTTATTTCTTCAACTGTCTTTTTGTGTTTTGATATGATTTATCACAAAGTTTGTTAGCCAGGAGTGGTCGCGCTACTAAGGTGTGCGAGCCGTGTTCCAAGGGGTGTGCGTGAGTGCTGGACCATCAAGGTTAGTTACAAAATGGCCTAACAAGCTGTGACTTAGTTGAAAGGGGCTGGAAAAACTGGTGGGTAATTTCAAAGTAGTGACAACAAGAATATGGTGAGAATATGCTGCATAGCCGAGTGGTGAGAGCCATAATTCGACGTTTGACAAGCCGCCGGTTCGACACCGCTCAAGAGCATGTAGCTGTGTCTTCAACAAGACACTTAAAAGCAGTCGTTGATTGGGAAGTGGGGAGAAATGCCTAAGGTCCTTCGTAGGACTATAGACTGCTAAACTGACAAAAAAAATGAAGAACCCTTGGCGTAGCCATGGGGGGGGGGTTTCAACCCCCCCTCTGCTTTGGCACGCGTGTGACGTCACGATATTGAGAATGATGCTTTCAGTCTTTTTATGTCTCTAAAACAAAGTTTGCCTAATTTTAAACGAAACTGCATTAAAAAAGCGAGTTTTGCCAATACCAAACATTCAAATATCTCAGCCAGGAATTAGCAACAAGAAAACATAGAGACTTAGCTTTATTTCTGAAAAATGCCGAAGAAAACACGATCTTATCCTTTTGCTATGCCACCGGACAGCACCATTTTACAGGAATGCATACCCACATTTTTGTTGAAAATGCACTCAGAATGCACCAAATTCAAAGTAATTTTTCAAATTTTTCTGGGTGAGGCCGCCCAAATCCTCCGCTGCTGGATGTCGTCTTAGGCGAACACGCCGTCGCGCTTCGCTCGCCGGCCGTTAACTCCCCCCCTTCAAAATGCCTGGCTACGTCGCTGGAAGAACCACTGCTTTATTGTGACGAGCTTGATCGAGTCTTCTAAATTTAAATACACCTCACCAGGGTTTTTTTTAAGGTTTGGTTTGGGTGACCGCTAAGTAGTTTTAAGAGACCGCAAGTGTTTCATTTAAATACCAAAAAATAGCCATATTTGCTTAAGACATAGCGAGAAACAACCATTACTTTTCTGCTGTAGTTGCAAGTCCAAATTTTGGGAAACCACTGGAGAAATTTGGGGGACCGTTTCGGTCCCCCAAAACACCTTAAAAAAAACACTGCACCTCACATATATTGCCCTAAACGCTTCTACTGTGACAGATTAGAGTTGTGGTAACCTAATAATTCTAATAATTGTGATAACAATTCTTGCAATGGGAATGCAAAACTAAACACAAGATAGGCATGAACTGATACGGTGGTGCGTCATCAAAATATACAAATAAAATCCATGATTATTGAGAAGTTAGTTAATGATTTTTAATAATACTTCAAAGTAAAAACATAAGAGTGGATCTATCTAGAACAGGCCACACATTATCAGTTTATCATGATCACTAGCAAGAATAAATAATAAGACTAGTTAGCAAGAATAAATTAATAAAAGTACTGTATCTTGATGGCCGCATAAACTTTTCTAACAAAATGACTTTGCACTTATCACTGCGTGTTATGCAGAAAGTTTCAAACAGAGGAAAAACCGTGAAGGTGTTTTTATCGAAAATATATACCAATAAATATGATTCCTACTAATCCATCCAGTTGTGACAACAGAAATAATGTGTTCTCTGCAATCAAAGAATAATGTTACTAATCGGTAGCTCCAAAAACCTTTAAAAGTTTATAGAAAATTAAGCACATCTTTGATCGTTGTGTTCAGGTACAATATAATGTGTTGTTATAAAATGAACAATTAAAGCTCTTTCTATTTTGTTGATGCTTACCATTGCTCGCTAATTGTTAAAGCGTCGTTTGTTTATTCAGAGTAACAATAAACTATTCGCTAGACGCGACGTTCCTCGTACATTCACACGCACGCGTATTTCTAACCTTGCTTTACATTAAAACAACGTGAAGATGGAATATTAAAGAACCTCGAAGCATTCTGATGATGCTGATAGGACGCTGAAAGTGAAGCCTAAACTATTGGTGCTTTTTTCTTCGAATCAATAAAAAATGCTGATCACATCCATGTCATTAGATTCAAGCTAATCTTGTTTAGTCTTACACCAGTTTCACTGGTGATTCATACTTTTTAGAAACTAATAAAAAAGTCACTGGATAAGAGAGAAAACAATAGTCGAAAAATAACCAATAAATTTTGTGATACCAAGATGCAGTTGTAGCTGTCAGATATAAAATGCAGTTCAAGTTTTTGAATGAAATTGATTTGTGTTGCACAACTTACCTACAGTTTTGAGCCTGTTACTTTATTAATTTTGTTGTTTAAACATATTCTTTCAGTTGATAGTCTACTATCTTTATGTTCCATTAAGGCTAATGTTTGCAAAGTAAAATTGCATTAGTATGTGGGACGCCATTAAAGCTTCGGTTGAGCATATTGCCGTTTACACCACTGTTTTTGGGCGACTTTGGTATCTTCTTGTCTTCGTTTTCCGCCTGATAGTCGTCACGACAATTGGAGAATCTGTGTACAGGGATGAACAGTCAGACTTTCAATGCAGCACAAAAGTCTTGGGATGCGAGAATATGTGTTATGACAAGTTTGCTCAGATCTCGCTCCTTCGCTTTTGGGCCTTCCAACTTCTTGCCTTGACTAGCCCCGTTGTATTGTTTCATTTTTACACAATTTTTGTGAATGGAAATATCGAAAAAGCTAAACAAGAAGCAGAGAACGAATTGTGTCAGATAGAGAAAAAGAGAACTACCATATGTGAAGTGATGATGTCATTCATAAAGCGACTAAAAGGTGTTGGAAAAAGGAAAGAAAAGCATATATTTAACAACGAAAAGTTGGAAAAAGTTAACATCACTCCTTGCATTCGGTTTTGCTATTTCGTTTCTGTACTTTTCCGACTAATTGTTGAAATTATTTTCATTTCTGTTGCTTTCAATATGTTCACATTCGCAAGCTATGAAAAGTCGCCACTAGGTAGCGTGGTATCTGATGGGCGTCAAGTGGATAACATAGTCGACTTTCTGTCGATTAGAGTTCCTCAATTATATAGATGTGGAGGAGATTCTGTGAAGTGGGCATGCTTCCAACATCTTCTTCCGCGAAGTGAAGATTCTTATATTCCATGTTGGGTGTCTAGGCCATGGGAAAAGACGATTTTCCTGCGTTATATGAACATACTGAGTGTTATATGTCTAGTGCTTGCTGTGTGCGAATTGATTCAACTTAGCGTGACATATATAAAAAAATACAACAGCATTTCGTTCTCTCATTCCGAAGAAGAGGAAGGAGGGAGTGGTGGAGAAGATAGTACTTCTGGTGACGAAACAGAGAGAGAGTCTGTATTTGTTTATTCTGCTCACTCTGACAACTTTGTTTAATATTTTTTCATGGCTTACTGCATAGTGAATTATTGTTTATGGCATTACATCTCATACAATATTAGATGTAGGCCTAATCGCAACTTTCAAATAATTTCAAATGCATTTTTCAACGAAACAGCTTTAAATGAATCTAGACAAAGTAATGCCGAAAATTTTGACGAAATATTTGTTTTCGACTGTGAACTGTCAGCAGGTGATACCTTTCGTTGTACTGAGATTTATCTGGCGTATTTGCACAATTATTTTGTACTTGCCAAGTTTTCACGTCATTGTGAAAGTGATATATTTCCTGTTCTCATAATTATAAAACATGTGTATTTCTCGTCTTACTCTTTGAGCTTGAAAGCAAAACAAGTTTCCAAAATTTTGTGTCGTTTTTCGTTAAATTTATATCAAACCACGGAGCTAGCACAAGTATTTCAAACTTTTAATTTGAGGTTTCTTTTTCATCCCAAGAGTTTGATTTTAAAGAAGACCTTTCCCTTTCAAACAAAATTTACTTTCTAATGAGCTTTATAGAAAAACTTAATCTGCAGTAAACATAAATTCCGTGATAAAGCAAAATAACCTTCAATCGTCTAAATGGTAAAGTGTCTTGTTTTAAATTTGACAGAGACAAAGCAAAGCAGGAATCAGTAGTTCCGTCATTGTGCCGCGACAATGTAGTGTGCTGTGCCGAGGGACAACTAAAAGCTAAACATACTTTTATTAAGTTGCAATTGTTAGGCAGACTAGTCAGCAATACTGCAGTGGTGTAGCGTGAAATTTTTGTTAGGCGTTAACTTCTTTCAGCCAACTTTAAGCACATAGTCTACTTGTATCTAAAAAAGGCCTGGGCGCAGTTCAACATAGCCACTTTAGCGGAAAATATTTGGTAGATAGTAGTTAGCCTACGGTATTGGTAAGGTATTTACCATCCGCATGAGGAATGTTAAATTTATAGGAAATGTCCTTGTTTCTCAACTGCATCAAGTTATTCTTAATAACAAAATGGATTAAATTATTAGAATCTCTATCCTCGAACAGTGAAATTGTTTTTCACAAGATGCAATTTTGCATACTTGTATTAGATTTCAACCACTGACGGAGACCCGATCACCGAAATGTACACTGTGAAGTTTCCGTTTGTTGTTCAAGTGTTATTGACCACAAAGTATTCGCACCGCTGAATGAAGAGCTTTCTTTGAAACCAGTTGCTCAAGCGCACACTCCGAAAGTCGAACTATTGTCGATTGCTCCTGACATATTTACGTTTGCTTTCTGGTATTTTACAGAAATGTTTCATATTTTGGTGTCGTTTTAGGCCTATACCTGTTACGGCTGTTCGTCATCGTTTTGTCAATAAAATATAACGTTCTGTCGCAATAGCCATCCATTTAATAAAATGCACTTTACTCGAAAAAGTTGAAACATAACTTCAAAATGAATCATTGGGGTGTGCGCTTGAGCAACGCATTTCAAGGACTGCTCTCTATTCAGCGGCATTTGGTGAATGAAATAACTCACAGACAACAAAACGCTTCAACAACAAAAATAAACTTTTCTGTCAATCTAGGTGACCGGGCATGCATCAATGTTGCAAAGCATCTGCAAGTGTGCAAAACTGCCATGATTGAGCTCTCAAAGAGGCCTTTTCAGTTAGAGGATAAAGATTCAATTATTAAATCAATCAATTAATTACCGAAATGCCCGAACTTAAACTGGTAACACCGAAATGTCGTGAGTCCTAAAACAAAACATAATAAGAACAAAACATTTTTCACAGCTGACAAGCATACAATTTCATCTTGTTCTTATCAAAAATATCTTTAACAGCATTAAATTGTCAACCTGGTTGGTTGGATTTGAATCTTTATCCTCGGACTGACAAAGCCTTGAAAGGTTATTCCTGGTAGTTTCGCATACTTGTAGAGGCTCTTGACAGAGGGCAGGTTACCGAGATTGGCAGAGTGAAGTTTTCCGATTGTTGAAGTCTTGTTGCCGGGAAATTATTCCTTTCACTAGGTGCGGCTGAATGGACAGCAGTCCTGAAATGCGTTGCTCAAGCGCACACCCCGAGAGTCGAACCAGCGCCGAGTGATCTTGATCCGGGCGCTTAACCACTGAGCTAACGAGGCGGACAACCTAACAATACATTGGTCATAACAATTAAAAGGTTACCTGAATTGCTGCCCCATAGCCTAAGCAAGCAGTGTTGGCGAAATAGTAATATACCAGTTGCCACGTTGAATCCTTAATCATTAATTTCATGTTCACGAACACCAGTTTTGCTTTCTGATCATCACAACACCTACAACTTACTTCAGCCAGAGAACAGCACCAAGTCTACCTGCTATTGCTAGGCTATCTTTCAAACAACTTTGCAGTTCTGCTACCAACTACAACAATTTTTAACCTACAAAATATAATCAAAAATCTTATGGAAAACAAAAGATTAAGAACGAAAATATAAGCATGGGAAACCAAAACATGGGCATAGGAGATCGAAAGCATGGGCATAACAGATGAGATCCAAAACATAGGCACACGAGATCCAAAACATGGGCATAGGAAATCAAAAAATATATATAAAAGATATAAAGTATGGCCTGATTTAGCCTGCGAGCCGGACTTTGGACATCTCTGGCATAAGAGATACATCTAAACTTTCTTAGGAGATCCAATACTCGGCTATAGAAGATCCAAAACATGTGCACAAGAAGTACAAACTATGGACATAAGAGATCTAAATCTTGGGCGTAGAAATTCTAAAATATGTTTACTATAGCTCTAAAAAGTAGGTATAGGAGATAAATACTATGGGCCTAAAAGATCGAAAATATGGTCGTAAGCGATGAAAAACATAGGTATAGGGCAGGGTCGGCAACCTTTTTCTAACAGCGGGCCAAAGCCAAACTTTATATGGTCTTGGCGGGCCGTAGTCTACTATTACTAGTTTGATAGATTCAGACTCATGACTTCAAGACGTTGACGTAATGCCTTCAGAATATCGGCTCCTATAGTAACACCCTTGACATTAATCAGCTGAACAAATTCTTCAACATCACAATGTTTGTTTACTCCACGCACAAATACTGCCAGCTCAGCTGTAGACCTATCTGTCGTGTCTGTGCTCTCATCTATTGTCATTGAGAAGAACTACATCTACAATAACCTTTTTGCTAGATTTTACGTTCTCAGACATCTCTTCTTTTCGTCGAGTTACGGCTCTTGCTGAAAAACTTATATCTGAAAAATAGTTTGTTTTTTTTCTCTGGACATATGTTGTCAATAACATCCATCATACATTTTTTCCCCAATTTGCCATCAGTATACGAGTTCTTGTCTTTTGCTATTGTGCTGCCTTGTAGCTACTAGCTAGCAAAAGAATTTTCTGATTTATTGGTTTTCCTTTCCTCTGTAACAGAGAAGTTTGCTGTTTTAAGCTATTTTTGAGTAAATTACCTTTGCCGTTCCTTGTTTGACCCATTAACTTGAAAAAAAATCTTTTGTATCATAATGGCGCTTTATATTGAGTTCCTTGTTTACACAAAAAGAAACGCTGCACATCAAAGACTTGGGGCTACCAAAATGATTAATGAAAAGTGCTTGTTCTCCCATTTGATTATAATATACCACTGGCCGGGCCATATAATACTATAATTTGTAAAGGGGATGCGGGTCGGATGATTTTTCTTGGCAGCCGTAGGTTGCCGACTCTTGGTATTGAGCATCCAAACAATGGGCATCCGATATCCAAGCTCGATTATAGGAGTTCTAAAATTTGTTCATAGGAAATATAGCCATAAAAGATAGCTTACATAACATCGGCCAAAGAAATCCAAAATATGGTCAAATAAGATCCCAAGCTTGCGCATCAGAGATTGAAAACTCGGGCTTCATGAGAGATCCAAAACAAGTACAAAAGAGATCCAAAACTTGCACATAAGAGATTCAAAACATGGGAATGGAAAATCTAAAACAACTTCATAGTAGATCCAAAACATGGCATAAGAGATCCATAGCATAACTATAGGAGACAAGTAATCAATAAATGGCATAAGACATTCAAAACATGGGCATTAAAGATCCCAAACATTGGAATGGAAATTTAAACGTGTGCATAACAGAAACAAAATATTGGCATGAAAGATCCAAAATTTGGTCTTAAGAGATCTAAAACTTGGGCATAGGAAATCTAAAGTATGGGCATCTAAGATTCAAACTTGGGCATAAGAGATCCAAAAAATATTCATAAAAGATCCCAAACATAGACATAGGAGATACATAGTATATGAACCTAGAACTAGACGATCCAAAACATAGACATAGGAGATATATTGTATGGACCTAGGCGATTTAAAACATGGGCATAGGAGATTCAAAACATGAAAATAGGTGATCCGAAACCTTGGCATGGAAGATCAAAACAAGGGTAAAGGAGATATAAAACTTGGGGGCTAAAAGGATCTAAAATATGGGCATAAGAAATACAAACCATTGGCATCAGAAATTAAATTTAGTCATAGGAGATACAATGTATGGGCATAAGAGATTCAAAACATGAGAATCGGAGATCCTAACATGGGCATCGGAGTTCCTAACATGGACATAAAATAACATGACGTATGGTTTGCACGTCTGTCAACTATATGTCCAGAAATGAAGTCCCCTTATCCCTGTATTTGGTGTTTTGATTGGGCAGAAATGTTGCTTTTTCTGAACAACTGAAAGCTCTGTCAGTAAACTAGCAAATCCCGTTTTTGCTTTTACCAGGCTACTTTGGAAGTTAGCTTTATGCTTTATACACTCCATCGTGCAGTCAAAACAAATTAACTTCTTCCCTATATCCTTTGATATCATTTCTGTGAAATCACAAGTCACGCATTTGTGCAGTTACCACTTACAAATTTGCGCATTACTTTCAATGCACAGAAATTTGCAACAGCACTGTGAAAATCATGACCTGTTTACATTCCATATTTCAAGCCATCGCAACAGACGCCATCAAATTGTTGAAAGCTCATCGTTTTGATTCTCCCAGAAAGTCAAAGGTTTTTATTTCTCTAACTGTCTTTTTGTGTTTTGACATGATTTATCACAGAGTTTGTTAGCCAGGAGTGGTCGCGCTACTAAGGTGTGCGAGCCGTGTTCCAAGGGGGTGCGTGAGTGCTGGACCATCAAGGTTAGTTACAAAATGGCCTAACAAGCTGTGACTTGTTTGAAAGGGGCTGGAAAAACTGGTGGGTAATTTCAAAGTAGTGACAACAAGAATATGGTGAGAATATGCTGTATAGCTGAGTGGTGAGAACCATAATTCGACGTTCGACAAGCTGCCGGTTCGACACCGCTCAAGAGCATGTAGCCGTGTCTTCAACAAGACACTTAAAAGCACTCGTTGATTGGGAAGTGGGGGGAAATGCCTAAGGTCCTTCGTAGGACTATAGACTGCTGAACTGACAAAAAAATGAAGAACCTTTGGCTATGCCACTGGGTTCTTCATTTTTTGGGTTGGGATTGGGCTTCATTTTTTGTGGGGGGTTGGGGGTTTCAACCCCCCTCTGCTTTTGGATGCGTGTGACGTCACAATATTGAGAATGATGCTTTCAGTCTCTTTATGTCTCTAAAACAAAGTTTGCCTAATTTTAAACGAAACTGCATTAAAAAAGCGAGTTTTGCCAATATCAAACATTCAAATATCTCAGCCAGGAATTAGCAACAAGAAAACATAGAGACTTAGCTTTATTTCTGAAAAATGCCGAAGAAAACATGATATCCTTTTGCTATGCCACCGGACAGCACCATTTTACAAGAATGCATACCCACATTTTTGTTGAAAATGCTCTCAGAATGCACCAAATTCAAAGTAATTTTTCAAATTTTTCTTGGTGAGGCCGCCCAAATCCTCCGCTCCTGGATGTCATCTTAGGCGAACACGCCGTTGGGCTTCGCCCGCCGGCCGTTAACCCCCCCCCCCCCCCCCCTTTCAAAATGCCTGGCTACGTCGCTGGAAGAACCACTGCTTTATTGTGACGAGCTTGATTGAGACTTCTAAATTTAAATACACCTCACATATATTGCCCTAAACGCTTCTACTGTGACAGATTAGAGTTGTGGTAGCTTAATAATTCTAATAATTGTGATAACAATTCTTGCAATGGGAATGCAAAACTAAACACAAGATAGGCATGAACTGATACGGTGGTGCGTCATCAAAATATACAAATAAAATCCATGATTATTGAGAAGGCCACACATTATCAGTTTATCATGATCACTAGCAAGAATAAATAATAAGACTAGTTATCAAGACTGAATTAATAAAAGTACTGTATCTTGGTGGCTGTATGAAATTTTTTAACAAAATGGCTTTGCACTTATCACTGCGTGTTTATGCAGAAAGTTTCAAACAGAGGAAAAATTGCGAAGGTGTTTGTTCAAAAATATATACCAATTAATATGATTCCTATACTAATCCATCCAGTTGTGATAATAAAAATTACGTGTTCTCTGCAATCAAAGAATAATGTTACTAATCGGTAGCTCCAAAAACCTTTAAAAGTTTATAGAAAATTAAGCACATCTTTGATTGTTGTGTTCAAGTACAATATAATGTGTTGTTATAAAATGAACAATTAAAGCTCTTTCTATTTTGTTGATGCTTACCATTGCTCGCTAATTGTTAAAGCGTCGTTTGTCTATTCAGAGTCACAATAAACTATTCGCTAGACGCGACGTTCCTCGTACATTCACACGTACACGTAATTTAACCTTACTTTACTATGAAACAACGTGAAAACAAAAAATTAAAAAATCTCGAAGCATTCTGATGATGCTGATAGGACGCTGGAAGTGAAACCTAAACTATTATTTCTTCAAATTAATAAAAAATGCTGAACAGATCCATGTCATTAGGTTCAAGCTAATCTTGTTTAGCCCTACACCAGCTTTACTGGTGATTCATACTTTTTAGAAATTAATGAAAAAGTCAACTAGATAAGAAAGAAAATAATAGTCGAAAAATGACCAACGGATTTTGTGATGCCAAGATGCAGTTGTCACTGTCAGATATAGAAAGCAGTTCAAATTTTTGAATGAAATTGATTTGTGTTGCACAACTTACCTACAATGTTAAGCTTGTCACTTTATTAATTTTGTTGTTTAAACATATTTTTTCAGTTGATAGTCTACTACATTTATGTATCATTAAAGCTAATGTTCGCAAAGTAAAATTGCATTAGTATGTGGGACGCCTTAAAAGCTTCGACTGCGCATATTAACGTTTACACCACCATGCTTGGGCGGCTTTGGTATCTTCTGGTTTTCGTTTTCCGCCTGATAGTCGTCGCGGCAATTGGAGAATCTGTGTACAGAGATGAACAGTCAGACTTTCAATGCAGCACAAAAGTCTTGGGATGCGAGAATATGTGTTATGACAAGTTTGCTCAGATCTCGCTCCTTCGCTTTTGGGCCTTCCAACTTCTTGCCTTGACCACTCCTGTTGTATTGTTTCATTTTTACACAATTTTTATAAATGGAAAAATCAAAAAGTTAGAAGCTGTTGAAAAAGAAACAGCGAAGGAATTGTGTCAGGTGGAGAAAAACGAAAACGTTAAACAGGAAAATGGCAATTCGAGGAGAACTGTCATATATGAAGTGATGAAAAAACTAAGAAAGCGACTAAAATGTGTTAGAAAAGTGAAAGAAAAACGTATAATTAACAACGAGGAGTTGGAAACAGTTAACATCACTCCTTGCATTCGGTTTTGGTATTTTGTTTCTGTACTTTTCCGAGCTATTGTTGAAATTATTTTTCTATTTCTTGCTTTCGACATGTTCAGATTTGCAAAGTATGAAAAGTCGCCACTAGGTGGCGTGGTATCTGATGGTCGTCAAGTGGATAGCGTGATCGACTTGCTGTGGATTAGAGTCCCTCAATTATATAGATGTGGAGGAGACTCTGTGAGGTGGGCATGCTTCCAGCATCTTCTCCCTGAAAGTGAAGATTCTTATATTCCATGCTGGGTGTCTAGGCCATGGGAAAAGACGATTTTCCTGCGTTACATGAACATACTGGGTGTTTTATGTCTAGCGCTTGCTTTTTTTGAATTGATTCAACTTATTTGGGGATTCATAAGAAAACACAAACCTACCTGTATAGGCCAAACAAACCCACCAGCCGGAACAGGACAGTATGAAAGAGTACCATCAAATGACCCTTTGCCTTCGCAACCTGTAAATCCTCCAGAAAGTAAGGAACTTCGCAATGAAAACGAAATGAATTCAATTGAGAACGTGAAGGCATTACTTCCGTTTTATCCAACATGGAATCGATCAGCACCTTTTCATTCTGGCTATTCCACTCTCTAGAGGCCTGGGTGCATTTCGTCTTCTCATTCTAAAGAACGGAGAAGACAGTACTTTTGGTGACGAAACAGAGAGAGAGTCTGTATGTGTTCATTCTGCCCACTCTGACAATTTTGTTTAATATTTTTTCATGGCGTGCTGCATATTCAATTAGTGTTTATTCCATTACATCTTATACAATGCTACATGCAATCGCAACTTTCAAATAATTCACTGGAGCAATTTTCAATGAAACAATTTAAAAAAAAGGAAACAAGACAAAATAATGTGCAAAAATGTGACAAAATATTTGTTTTTAACTGTGTCCTGTCAGCAGCTGATATTTTTCGTTGTACTTACATTTGTCTGACGTTTTTGCGCAACTATTGTGTAGGCTAATGGTATAGCTGTCACGTTGTGAAAGTGATATATTTTGTATACGCTCATAAAATATGTATATTTCTTGTTTTTAACCCAAAAACATGGTCTTTGTGTTTGAAAGAAGAATAAGTTTTCAGAATTTTGTGATGTTTTTCAATAATTTCATATCATAACTTCCTAACTAGCACAAGCATTTCAGACTTTTAATTTGAATAGGCTATTCTTTGAACGCTACACTGTTGGAAGTGTTTAGAAGAGATAAGTCTTCTAATCATGAGCCCTAAAAAGAGGTCGGATCAAGAGCTCTTAAACGAGCTTTCCATCTTTAAGTAAATTTAACTTACTTTTAAAGCTTTTTAGAAAAATGCAACTTGCAGTATGTATGAAGCCAGTGATAATGCAAAGATACGTTTGACCATCTAATGGTGAAGTGCCTTGTTTTAAATCTGAGACAGGGCAAAGCAGAAATCAGTAATGTAAGTTTACGCGCTGCTCGGCTTTTACAGCTTTTACCATTACTTCATAAGACATACGTTAGAATAATTAGATGGTTTATTAACAAATTAATGCAAGTAATTTTTGCTGTTGGAAATACTTCCATCAGTTTATGCTTCATAAGTCAAGACTTTCGGTTTCTGGTTAAGACGGTGTAGCAGTCCAAGAGTTACTGCAGGCCAAAAGTTACAAGGGTTGCCAAATATTTCATTTAAATTTTATTTTGAAAAATAATTAAATTTTTAACCTCTCAAAAGGTCAGATTAATAATTATAAGTATTTTTTAATGTTAACTGAAAAGCTTGCATTAGTTTGAGAGCAATACATTTATTACAGTTAGTTAAAACAATTTTCGCTTTTCTATCGTTTGCGAAAACGCCGGGCACCCCTGGTAACTTTTGGACTGACAGGAACTTCCAGACTGCAACGCCGCAGAAGCAGTCCAAAAGTTACTGCTATTGTAAGTGGGTGTGCTTTTTCGAAATTCGTTTGGGAATTCTGTACGTAATGCATCAATAACAAAAACTGACAGAAAAAAGTTACGCGCTGTTGAAAGAGGGCTGTTACTTTTTTCTATTTGAATAAGTTTGCGCCTGGCGTTAAGTTTAACTTGTAACCTTAAGTGGCGCTTCCTCTTCTGTCATTATTTTACTGCAACTGCTATTGACTCTACTGTGACGCATTGAGCACTTTTATTTACAATTGCTGCGTTTTATTTCAGAAATATTGCAGGTACAGAGGTGTTTTACTAAAATTATATTTGGGCTTGTTTATTGAAATTTAGCTGTATTGTTATAGGCAAAGTAGTGCACAGTACAATCATACAGTCAACGTACAGCATAATCGGAAATAGGAGCTTTAACATAAAATATCCCCTGCATTTCTCGTAATTTCTGCTCCCGTTTTTATCATGGAACTTCGATTGCAGCATGCCATAACTCTAATTGAACTATTTCTAATTGAAGTTCTCGACAGAACTTTCATAGTTCGTGTCCATCATTCTGCTTGTAATGTTGTTGATTAAATCTTGAATAAACCGATTCCGTTCAAAGGAAGCGTAGTCTCTATGTTGAGCTTAGAACTTGTCCAATGAAATACTTTTAAAGAAGTAGTTTTCTTCACAGGACTAAAGCTAACAACTTCTTCAAATAAACACTTTCCTTCTTGAACAGATTTTTAGCTGAGATAGAGCATTGCGGTCCGCTTATTGTGACGATTTGCTACTATAGGCCTACGAAGTTTAAGTTATATTCCCGGTTTGGACAGTTTTTGATAAAAGCGCTGACTGTTGAAAATAATCATTTAAAAGCGTCCGACCTTCTACGAATTTATTTGTACCATAGTCATTTTGATGCAGAGATATTTGAACATAGCCCGACCTATTTCCTTAATATTTTTCCTTTTTGCAAGGGTTGTAAAATGTTCATGCAATAGCCAACTGGAGAAACTATTCCACAAAGCATTAACAGCACAATGTGAGGACGCAACCTAACGCACTGCACCAATTGGGCTGTTGGAGCGGTACAGTCACATCAACAGCGACGGGGAATGCCTTGCTGACTGGGCAACAAGCAATAACCTCATTCTTCTCTACAATCCTAAAGATGCACTCAGCTTCTGGTAAGGAAGCTGCTGAGTAACAGGCACAAACCCCGATCTCGTCTTGCAAGCATAGACACAGACAGATTTCTTCCTAACATGCGTGCGCTGGAGAAGTTTCGAAGCTCTCCGAACCCCGCTTATGACTGCCCCAGTGCCCTTGGGCTCGTGCTCCCGTCTCGAGTGCCCCAGTGAAGCAAAGGAATTCAGAAAGGCCAGTCGGTGTCGCTGTAGCCTTAAACCGTTCAAACCGTGGCGCAATTACCATCACATTTTACTATCAACGTAGATTATTATTAAAACTTTTTCCGTGCCATTAAAACCATAGCAAAATAAGCTAATCCCTAAGCCAACCAGCTGACAGAGAACCCATCACTTGATTTGCTTTGTATCATCTTCTTTTCGCCCTTTTCATGTCACGGAAAACGTAACTGATGTTTGGTTGATTGCTTCGAGGTTTCAATGGCTGTGGCAGAATTTTTTTGTTAAAGTGGCTACATACTGAATCTAGAACCGAGATAGCCTACTAGTCAATGTTGCTTAGCGTATAGTTTGATGCCAAAATGTTTTGTAAGTTAGCTCAAGAATGACATCAAAAAGACTTTTTTTCACTTGTTGATGTAAATAAGAGTGGTCAGATTTTTTTGTATTTTTGGTTGAACAGTAACTTTGTAGCCTATAAAGTAGTTTTTAGATTGAGTTAATCTTTATAACTTGCACTTCTATTTAAGCAAAAACTTCAAAGTTTTTTTTCAAGTTTTGGACTGAGAGGCAAAAATATTTTTAAATGGAGTTCAGGCACCAGTGAGACATTTTGTTCAAGGACCTGTGGAACAGTACAAACGTATAGGTCATTGGCGTATCCTGGTGGGTTGAGCAAGGGAAGCAATAAAACTTGTGGGGGGGTTAAAACGTGCCAAAGGCACGCGTATTCTAGGAGGATCCGGGTCATGCCCTCCGGGAAAATTTGAAAATTTAGGCTACACTCAAATGGTGGATTCTAGTGCTTTCTGGAAACACTTTTAGGGTAATACTTGTATGAAATTTATTAGCAGATAAACAGCTATTATACAATTTGGGTAGAGAGGTAACTCTTTTAAACCATAAACAGACATAACTCAGCAACAACACTACATTTAAAGGGATAGCCTACTAAAGGAAAAACCTGACTTGGCGATTTTCCACGTTCTTTGTGTTTAACTTGCTACCATAAAACGATTTTCAATAAAATTTTGCCCCATTGCGGTCTGATCAGCATTCCGCGCGTACTTTTGTCAGAGCTTTCAAAACCAGAATGGGCCTGAGCAGCGAAGCGTGCGACTACATAACAAAAGACGAGCAATCAGCTGATCACGCAACAGTTGTTACTGCGGGCGATTAGGCTATGTATGTATGTACATCAAAACCAGGGATATCTAGAAATCAAAACATCAGATTTCAACGTCAAAACATCAGACAGTTTGCTCAAAACCTCAAATCTGATGTTAAAACATCAGATGTTGTAACGTGGCTTTTGTTATTGCTGTCTTTTGTGACGTATTCTAGAGCTGTGTTTGCACGTTTTTGGTCATTTTGAAAAAAAAATGAAAATAAATGAAACATTGGACTTTGGGCCTTGCCAGCGCCATTGAAAACAAATTTTTTTCGGTAATTTTTTTTGAAATGTATTCTTGAATGTTCAGTTTACGCATTTTAATGCTTAATTCCCGTTTGAAAATTTCATTTAGTATGCCTTTTACATTATAAAAACAAAAAAAAAGCGAACGTTTTCGGCTAGTCATACAGCCCTTTTCAAGCCTATAAGAAAAATACATATTAAAAGAAATGCTAAAGAATCATATAGGCTAGTATCACAGCAAAAATATGGTCAAATCTAAACATTTGAGAAACTGCCTCGCTCACTCAAAATGGTAACTGAAAATTACACAGCACAACGGGTCAAGTATTTGAGAAGTAAAAATTAATTAATTGTTCAGAAAAGGAATCAGGCAGAATTACGCAAGATTGACAGAAGCACAACACGAGATAGGCTACTGGCGCAAACAAAGCAAATGCGAGAAGCACAAGACGTGATAATTCAATCAAAAACTGTTAAAAGATAAGAAGCTCCGCCAGCAAATAATTGCCTGTTGAGCCCTGGGTTTAAAGTTTTGATGATCAATGCCTCGTGAATTTTGATGTCGAACTCGGACAAACACTTACGAACAATTTTGAAGCACTACAATGACGGTTTATTGTTTGAACACGATTGGCAGTTTCTAATATGGTCTTTAATTGCACTGTTTTTATTAAAATTAGCTAAATTCAAATGCTCTCCCACTCTCGTCACCAAATGTCGCGTGGTCATACCAATGTATGACGATATAGCATCATGCGAGCAAGTGAACTTATAAACGACGTTTGAACATAAGCGGAAAGGAGTTTCAGACTTCAACTGAAAATAATAACCAGCTTTACATGTTTTATAAACGGGAAAAATCTCAACGTTAAACTTCAAGGCAATAAATCTGGACAAACTTGTGGCAAAACGTTTGGATTCCTTACCAACAAACGTTGCATAGAAATTCTTACCAACAAACTGTGTGAGCAAGGCAGTTTCTCAAATGTTTAGATTTGACCATATTTTTGCTGTGATACTATATGATTCTTTAGCATTTCTTTTAATATGTATTTTTTCTTATAGGCTTGAAAAGGGCTGTATGACTAGCCGAAAACGTTCACTTTTTGTTTTTTGTTTTTATAATGTTAAATGTAGTGTTGTTGCTGAGTTATGTCTGTTTATGGTTTAAAACTGCTATTAACTTATTGATTGATTGATTGATTGAGTCTTTATCCTCGGACTGGGAAAGCTTCTTGCAGAGCTTAATCCTGGCAGTTTCGCATACTTGTAGAGGCTTCGGATCACTGACGCACGCCCGGTCACCGAGATTGACAGAGTGAAGTTTCCGATTGTTGAAGTCTTGTTGCCGGGGAACTATTCCATCCATTAGATGCCGCTGAATGGAGAGCAGTCCTTAACGTGCGTTGCTCAAGCGCACACCCCGAGTAGTTCTTAGTAGTAGTTCTTACACACGAACGGGCAAAAACTGCGGCTAAAATTAGAGAACACCAAAAATTCAGCTACACAAAAACTCAAAAACCCAAGAGTAAGCGATTCTGAAACTACTTCCACAGATTAGTTAAAAGAAACGTAAATCGCGTAAACTTTGCGCTACTTTTTTTCTTTGTTTCTCACTTGTTTCTTCGTATAGCAAAAACGAGAGCAAGGGATGCGATACGAATCTCTGCTTCCGTGAGCTTCCAACTTTTTTTTTAATTAAAATTGAGCTGAAATCATATTAGAAACTGTTTTAATTCGAGTTCAGGTAAAGAAGTTACGAAATCGTTTTACTGAAAAATCATCTTCTCTTTTTTCAATTTTGACAGGAGAAGCAATGCTTCCCTTGCTTCCATTGAGGATACGCCCCTGGTATAGGCCAATATATACCGGTCAGTTGGTCGACAGACATTTGGTCGACAGGACGTTTGGGCGACAGGACGTTAGGTCGACAGAACGATTCATTTTAGGGTTAGGGTTAGTTAACCAACCCGTCCAACCGTAACCCTAACCTAACCCCAGTGTTGTACGTTGACGGCGTGAACTTTTTGTTGACGCTGAGGCTAGCGCCGTCAATTTATTTTTCAGTTGACGGAAGTGATAGCGCCGTCAACTATTTTGCCGATTTTAAGCGTCAAGCGCTATGCGTCATTTTTTATTTTCATGGAAAAAAAATGAAAAATCTCGTTTCACAATTAGAGTTTCACCTATGGTTTCACAATGTATTCTGGCCAGCGCAACTCATCCGAATTACCGGCTTTTGCGTTGGTTGGAATGGCTCCCTGGAATACACGCGGAAGAAGTTTGCCAAATGGTGATCAGTCTAGGGCAGGGGTCACCAACCTTTTTTGCATGCGGGCCACTTTGACACTAAGGAGAGCTGTGGCGGGCCGCACTAATAAAATGTTAGGTAGGTTGACTCTTATGCTAGAAAAGAACGCATTTCGTACCCAGTATCCAACGTTACATGTTGTTCATATTTATGTTAGAATACCGCAGCAACAAAATTAATCGAACAACGCTACTACCAGGCCAAGCTCCTTTTACAACACTTTTGACTTTTTTAACAATGCCTAATAAACGAGGCCACTTGTTTTGCGCACTTATAGCGAGGCGAGCGGTTTCATCAGAATATTCATCGCCAAGCAAGAGTGGCGTTGTCACTTCGCTTCACAAAAGATATCTTGCAATTAACAGTTTCAGTAAACAAGGAAATGTTTGACACATTGCAATACAGGCAACAATAGTGACCTGCAAACATAGGCCAATCAGCGAAAAATAGGCTCCAATAACAGGGAAAAAGAAACCAGGCACCATGAAACAAACGCTTGTGGAAATCACCGAAAAGTCGTAATTCTATCGTAGCCTAATTCATGAACAGTCTTCCCTCTAAAAAAGCAATGAGTTGGTTTTTCATCCTTTTTGTGAGAGTCTATAAAACCGTCTTTCTTTTATTATACACAACTGTCACTTGCGGTGCTTATTAGCGTGGCAAGAATTTGTTGATTAATAACATTTTGCAGTACTTGCTTCGGCAGTACATACACTAAAATTGAAACGATACAGAGAAAATTAGCATGACCCCTGCACAAGGATGACACGTAAAATCGTGAAGCGTTCCATATTTCTTTAAAAAAAAAACATTTTGCAGTACTAAGCTAAATATTTTCATAATAGGCTACAATCAGAAAAAGTCTTTAAATTCATATATAATATTTTGCCAATTTATTATAAATTGAGTTGGCACACCGACCTATTTTGCCAACACAAACTTGCATAAAGGAACACTGCTCGTGAAATCCAATAGCCTAATGGTGAAACGCACACTAGTGATAACATGACATTTGCAAACTTAAAATAAGTAACCCTATGCTCACAGACAATTTCGAAATTCGAAAACAGACGTTTTAAGCAACCACTGGGACAGTGTGGCTGGACATCGCATTGGAATAACTTTAAACACTCCCCCACCTAGAACTATAATCTGATTGGACGGCTTGTGGAATCGTATGCAAAGCGAAAATATGCTCCCCGGAAAGTATTTTTTGCCTTCGTGCTCTTTAACTCCTCAAGAAAAGTATATTTTGGTGATACTTGTACGCTGATACCTTCCGCGGGCCGCAGCGATACAGCGTGGCGGGCCGCATGCGGCCCGCGGGCCGCCATTTGGTGACCCCTGGTCTAGGGTCATTTTTATTTTGACTTAAAAAAAAAATTTTTTGACTTTATTTTTATCAAATTTTGACTTTATTTTGACCTAACGAAATTGCTTATTTGTAAAGGTCACATTTCTTCCTTGAATTGATACTAGTTATCCAAACATAATATTTTGTCGATTTCAGACCCAAACGTAGGGGAGACCGGGGAGATCTGTTACAAGGGAGGGTTGTTACAATCCTTTTAACTTTTAAATTAGTTCACATCAACCGCTGGAATTAAGTTGTTTTTTTCAGGTTTTTAGTTTCCATGTGCAAACGAAGCTTCAGCTATTTTGAAGGCTGCAGTAGAAAATTATTGATGAAAAACTGTTTTAGGGTATGAAAAGTAAATTTTTGCTTTGTCAAAGAAAATGTTATTGCTACAAAACTATGAGTGATATTTAACTGGCTTTAAAGTTAAATCAGACTTGAAGTGCAATACCTTTGATCGATTATAAATATTTTAAAGCTGAGTATCACATGTTTGACATATGTTGATCTTATTCAGCCAACTACTATTGGGGTGAGTTGTTACACAGTGTAATGCTTGCTCATCCCAACTGGAAAAAGTGCTTAATTTGGTACTCAAATAACAAATTTTGTATTATTTAGAATAGTTGATTACATTTTTAAGTTCTACTAATATCTGTTGTTGTTGTATCTGTGCCTAAACATGCCAAAAACTAATAAAGGGTGCCTTATTGAGGCCAAATACCATGAATGGTTGGATGGAGAGCATGCGTTTGCAATCCTGGTGACAATGCATAGTCAATAATGATGTTATTTGTTTGTTCATGATTTTTTCTATTAAATTTGGATGTTCAATAAATTCAAGAATGCTGTGTCAACGTACTCCATCAGTTTTAAGTATTTTAGTAAGAAAAATTAGTTAATAGAACAGCCTATTTGAAATTGTAACATTCCACCCCATCTGTGTAACAAGTCACCCCGATACTGGGGTGACTTTGTTACAACTGACTCATTGATATATTAATGCAAATATTTTCCTGTAAACATAACTTTTTTAAATTTTGAATTTGTATTTATAACAACTGGTGATGTGGCAAGATTACATAAAATTTTCAGCAACTTTGTGCAAATATTGAAAGAGAAATCTTAGATTTACTGAAAATTGTAACAACCCTCCCCGGTCTCCCCTAATATTTTGTCGAAAAGTCAAGGTTTTTATGGATTATCAAAAGTGCGTCGTGTTTTTCGGCGATAGGAAAATCTCCACAAATCTGTCTAACTTTTGCAGAAGACGATTTAGCTTGGCTATTCCTAAAATCCAAACTGTTGATTTTCGAAAAGACTACGTTTGTGAAGATGGAGCTTTTTATAAAAAATATTTAAATACGTAACAATGAATAAACAATGGGCAATTTGCGATAAAAGGTAGGCCTACTACTGATCCGTCAGCATTGTGACATATTTCCTGCTTTTATGGGTTAATATGGTTTAATTGTGTCGCAGTTCCTGATTTACAATGCTTCCACGAGGATTTTGACAAAAATTACTTTCAAGAAACACAAAAAGTTTGTCAAAAGCCATAATTTGACAAATTTTGACTTTATTGAAAATTTTGACTTTATTGTCAATTTTGACTTTATTTTGACCTATAAACTTCTTAGAAACAGTCCCCTAGGTGCTAAAAATAACTTTATTCTTGGATTCGTGGATAGACGAGGTCCTTAACAATTTTTGACTTTATTGACTTTTGCGGGCCCTAGTGATCACCCATGTATTGAGAACGAGAGATCAGAGACAGAAAGCGAAAAATCCATGATCGGCTTCGCGGAACGTTAAAGATACTTTATTTCAAGAGCTTTATGCCTCTGAAAAGAGCGATGTTGGTGCAGTGAACCTGGTTAAAAGATTTATACATGCTAAACTATCACAGCACGTTAGGAACAGTGATACCTTTCCGAGTAAACGTTTTCAATTTATTTTTGAAATACAACACACCAATACCAACCAGCGCTGCTGTGGAACGCATGTTTTCACTTGGAAAGGACAATAGCCTTAGGGCCCTAGGCTATGCGTCCCAAACGCAGCAAATTGTCAGACAAACGTTTTGAAATGCTTGCTTTTTCTGTAAGGAAATAACTAATAGGCTAAGCAGCTAATTACAATACAGTCTCAAAACATAATATCTGCTCTTTATTTTTAGCTATTGTTAGCCTAAACTTGGTTGAAATATTTCCGTTCTATGAGACGCTGGCAAAAAATAGCGCTAGAAATTAGCGCTGACGCTGACGCCGTCAATTTCTTTAAGAGCTTACGCAGTACTTTACGCCGTAAAGTTTTTAGGCAATTCGCGCTGACGCTGACGCCGTCAATTTATTTCAATGACGCGTACAACACTGCCTAACCCTAACTCTATCCCTAACCCTAAAATGAATTGTTCTGTCGACCTAACGTTCTGTCGACCAAACGTCCTGTCAACCAAATGTTTGTCGACCAATCGACCGTACACCACATAGCCTATAGCTGCAACATATTACATATATAATACAATATGATGATGTTAACAAATAAAAGTCATGGGACATTTAAACAACTCCATTGTGTATTCTGTTTTTGTTTTTTTCAGTAGAGTTACTTTTGTACGTTTTAGAGTATTGTTAAGTCAATCCATTAAAACTATTTATTTCAACGTTTCTTTAATGTAAATTGTAAAGTGTTGAAACAATGTCTTGTAATTCACAAATGCATGCACGAAAACTAACGAAAACCATCATGTAAATGCCGTTTTGTATTTGCAACTAGTTTCTTATTGCATTAGATGCATTTCTGAAATGTCCCATTGCTTCCTTAGGTTTGTGAACAAAGACGGTTATTTTTCTTAAATGTATTAACAAAAGAAAAATGATCGAATCGCAATTTCTGCAACAAAATACACAACGTAAGATTGTTAAACTCAACACTAGAACTAGGACAAAAGAAGCTGTTGTTCGCTAGCCTGCCAAAATGAAATGATACGAATAAAACAGAATACTGCCTCGCGGAGTACACGTGACAAAAGGAGTGCAAAAGTAATCAAGGAAGCATGCTAACTGCAGGCATTTGTGCAGTTAGGTACGAGTGGGACAGTTTAGCGCGGTGTTTAAAACTTAAAATTAAGCATCAAAATATTAATTTTTTTTGTTGAAGTGTTTTGAAGATGTGAGTAAAAGGTGAAAGTTTGTAAAAAAAAGTGGTTTGGAACACATTGTTTGTAAATTATTTGAGTTATTAAAAAAAAGCCATTTTTTCCCTATGGTCACTGACCTCCCCTACACCGCGCATACCGTAGGCCTACCATCAGCAATTGTTTCACTTACCATGCGCCAAACGGTGTAGGCTACATGGTCTGCGTGAACTAGATGATCAATTAATTCAATGGCTGCTCAAGACCTGCCCATTGCCCAAACACCTCGCCCGAGTCACCGCCACTGTTCAAGTGTTGTGAAAGGCAGAGCCCTTGAGTGGCAAAAAAATAAAAGGTCCAAACGAAAAAGAAAATAATAAATTTTCTTGGGGAGTGTCTGGAAACACTGTGGACTATACAAGAGTTGCCAGTTTCGCAGTTTAAGTGTGGAATTGGACTAACTTTGTTTCGGAATCATAACAGTCGCCAGTTGTATGCTAGTCAGTGGCTCCGAGAGGGGGGGGAAGTCGGGCCAGTTTTCCCCCTAACAAAACATTGTAAAGGAAAAACGAGTAGTTTTTTGTTTTTGCACTTTTGAGGGGGGCCCATTTTTAGTAGGCCTACTAAAGTAAAAATGCACCAACTGAATAATCAACAAATTCTTAAATCAAGTGCGTAGTTCCAAGTATTTCTCAATCTTTGTAAATGTCACTCTTGATGCTTCTCATCAAGAACAAATCATTTTCGTGTTAAGGTAGGCGATGTTAAACAGCTTCAAGACGTAAAATCTGAAGCTGAAATGAAATTCTGTATCACTGAACGGTTTCGATTGTATTGATAGTTTCAATTTGAAAACTGGTGCTGTTTTAGCTAAGCGGGAACTATTTTTGCTTGACAACTGAACTTAACTTCAAAATCTGCGTTGGCCAGGCATTTGGGACAAATTTAAACCATTTGTAGGCTACAACAATGACATTTTTCAAGACATTTTGGATGAGTTGGTACTTTTGACAGAAAGCCACACAGCAAACTTCAGCTGCAAACCAGAACGAACCACCCCATAATCTCTACACAAGGAATCATTGAATGCAACTTTCGAAAGGTTTTTCCAAATAGTTTTGTTATGATTTTTTTTGTGTTCCGGTAGCTACCTCCAACGGTTGTGCTTTTAGAACATGGTTTTAGCAGTTACTGAAATTTGTAAAGAATTGTTTGCGCTCCAGTAGGCCTATGACTCAAAACCGATTGAAAAGCCTAACTATACATGTTGTGCATCAATTCAAACGTCGCAAAATTTTATCATTTGATGCTGTGATCCGTAACTTTGCATTGCAAAAAGTCCAGAAAGGGTTGAATTAAATCAGGGATGTCCAAAGTCCGGCCCGCAGGCCAACTTTGGCCCACGAGACGTTTTTGTATGGCCGCGCCTGTTGTTGTACAATGTGTTATTTTTGGCCTGCAGATACACACAAATCATATAAATTCAACTTGCAGTTTTCAGAAGAATTATTGTGGCTGTTGGCCGGCGAACACTTATTATCAAATCTGGCTCGCGTGGGAAAAAGTTTGGTGACTCCTGAATTAAATACTAGGTTGAACTATTTTCGTTGCCTGTCGGCCTATTGTGTGTTTACAAAGCTTTCTAGACAAAATAGTTTGCCTCAATGGCATTTTTGCTGCAAGTGTAATCCAGTGATTATATATTGATGATTTTTACATTGAACGAAGTTCTTTTCATGCTGAGGAAAGTGGGCTAATTTCAGCTTAACACGAATATGCAATGCAATATTTGCTAAAAATATGGGGCCCATTTTTTGTGTTGTTTCCCGACTAGTGCTGACTTCTCTCGGAGGCCCTGATGCTAGTTAGACTTGTTTCGATTCATTTCAAACCAAAGTTTAAAAAATAAATGCTATCTTTGTCTAAATTTTTTTTTTACATTAATTTGAGCAGCCTTTCAAATTTTAGGCTTGTTTCAACTTTATGAATGAGGGTTTACTTTTCAACACCATTGGGTTACTGAAAAGTTTGGGTGTTCATCAGGACAATTATTGTTTCTAGCACTAGTTCCAACGTTCATCTGATGAAAATGACAGTAAAAACAACAATAAACAAGTTGGTTTATTGCTTCACTGACGTTTCGCGCATCATGACAATGCGCATCCTCAAAGCGAATAACATACAAAATAAAATTTTACAAAGTTATATACTGATAATAATTTTGTAAAATTTTATTTTGTATGTTATTCGCTCTGAGGATGCGCATCGTCATAATGTGCGAAACGCCAGTGAAGCAATAAACCAACCTGTTTATTGCTGCTTTTACTTTCAATTTCATCAGATGATTGAACACTGCAACTAGTGCTAGAAAACGACTATTGGGCTAGAAATATTTAAAAAATCTGGCAACTTTTTCACTTCGGTTTCTTCAATTCGTTGACATTTCTGATATTGTTGATGTTGTTTGAAGTTTGATGCTTGGCTTTTGGCCTGCTCTCGGTAGTGTGTGATAGGAATAGGCATCACATAGTCTGAAGGAGATAATAAATATGCTAGTAATTGATCAGAACTGACGATGCACTGAATAAATGCGAAATATATTTTCTGTAACATCTACTGACAACTGATCCCTGTTACCTTAGCAATTGAGGTTTTAGCTTTCTAGATATGGAACAGGGATCGTTTCAGAATAAGACTAGGTCAGAAAGCGAGGCAGACTCCGACGAAGCTCAGCATCAGCCAAGAGCAGTTAGCTATGCTAGTAATGTATACAGAATTTATCTACTAAATTTTTATGCAGATGGTTTATGACGAACTTTTTGTTTTTTGTACATAGCTTGTACAGATGTGGTGCTTGTTTTTAGCTTAAGTAGTGCTGTAGGGTATATGCATAGATCTGGTATTTGTTTTATTCAGATCCAGGTACTTTGAAGTTTGACAATCTACCATCACCCAAGTTCATCTACAATCAACCTTTTTAAAAAAGGAATGACGTTCATGTGTTGTTGAGTTTTCGAAACCATGCTAAATAGCCATATCCACAATGCTGAAGTATGTTATGGTATCTGTGCCTTGAAAGTAGCCTAGTAAACTCTTATCACTTCATGACCTATGATTATAAGTAGCTTAGCTAAGTCTTTGCAAAGTCTAGATAACTTTGGACTTTTCTATTAAGCACATTTTTTGCTGGCTGAGAAAGTTTTTAGTGAACATTATTTGGCTATCTAACGTATTTACCTGTTGTGTGTCTGTTAATGAGACTAACAGGCCAAAGCTTTTGTTCACTATTAATGTGATATTGCTAACCAATTACCATAGCCTATCCATCCCATATACTGCGGAGTAGCATACTGTGAAGTACAAATAGTCCATAGATACTGCTAGGCAATATAGCCTATATTGTTTTTTTTTACCTTGTTTTGATTAATATGCACCTTGTGGGGGCACCTTGACTTAGACAACCACATCTTTTTTTCGGTGCCTCAATAGTGTAACTTTGATATAAATAAAGTAATATGTTCTGCTATTTGTGTATTGAAATGATTGTGGAGTTGTGCTGAAATAAATTTGATTGGTTGATTGAATGGATAGGGCTACTAGGAAAAATGTCCAAATGCCAGGCTTTTTCACTTAACTTTCAGTTGTTTTTGTCACTTCTCAAATGCAACAAAATTTAAACAATAGTTTAGCAATTGGTATAGCTATTAGTTTGTAAGTGGCTGTTGTATATATTCTGCAAAAAGCAGTCTTTCCTTGATCATTTAGTGCAAATGTACCGTTTTTGTATGTTACAGGCCTCGAAATTCGTTTTTGTTGACGGCGGACAAACGTGTCCGGTTTGAGCAGCTATCTTGGCGGACAAATTAAGTCTCACGGCGGACACACCAGTTTTAGAGTCGATCGTCATGCTTAATCACTTTATCTTGATAATTCTTCACCATTTGAGAACTATAGCTACGGTTTAGAAGGCTTGTTAAAATTGCAGTGAAGTCACTCTGAAAGGCTTTCATCAGACCAACGACGTGCGCTGGAAGAGTCAAAGCGCCCTGTAGCTGCTTGATACCCGCATAACTGATTAACTTCCACGAAACGAGGTCCTGTGGCTTCTTGCGTCACAATGCTTTGGGCACGAGTCGGAAAACATCTACACTAACGCTACTATTTTCTGCTGTGCAAAGTTTCACTAGGCTTTATTCTTTAGGTTTATTTTTGCGCGTCATGTTAACGAAAGAGAATTTTCCCTGGGCCTTTTCTTTCTTACAGTAATATCAAAGCTTAACAAATTTTGTAACCAACCTTGCCTTATCAATATTACTCGGAGATCATAGCCAGACATTGTGACGTAAGACTTAAACTAAGTTGCGCGTGAATAGTGTAGAAGTACCCGTACTCCCATCGATTCTTGGCGAAGAATTCACCTATGTTACGCTGATTCAATGTCATCAATCAAAGCAACGTAAAAATTGAAAGTTTTCCTGCTTAAATGGAAACTAAGGGATACGATACAATATTAACATTTTCTATATGCGTGCTAGAATGCGCGGGAAATTACATTCTCGCAAAAATTGTTCGTGCTATGACGATTTGTATCGCTAGTTCCTGTGTTATTTCTCGGCGGACAAATATGACCGATCTAGGTGGTACTTCCCGCGGACATCACATGCTGTGACGGCGGACATGTCCGCAGTGTCCGCCGTGAATTTCGAGTCCTGTGTTATAATGCAGTTTAACTTCCTCACCTCATGGAGTTAAATCACTGCTGCAAGCAAGGTCTTTGCTTTCCATTTGTGCGTATGATTCAGTATATATATTTTGTTTACACTTTCACAGTTCTTTATCCAATCTTCAAAGCACCTCTCAGAAATCCATAAACAAACCGCCAATCCAACTTCAAAGTGGAGGTCAATTTATAGCAAAATTAATGATATTTGTCTTAAAGAAATTGAAGACAGTATTGAGGACACAAGTGAAGCTTCTTCAAAGGTAGCATTGTATATATTCACAAAGTGTATAGGCCTACTGTATATCATCATATTTGTTTTGTCGCTGACCTCAGCATTGAAAGTCTTTGACTCAAAGTTTTGTGATAGAAGTTTTTATATATCAAGGACAGTGGATAACCATCCCTAAGTAATATATAAATTAAATACTTAATCTTCCATGATAGCGTGGTAATAAATTTGAAATTTTTAGCACTTGCAAATCGCTTTGTTTCGAAATTATTTCAAGTAAAATGCTACTGGAAGTGCTTTTTTACACATTTATAATATTATTTATTTGCTTTTGTAGCCTATCGTAAGGTTAGTCATTATTTATAGAAGGAGTTGCTGTTACCACTTATAAAGGATGTTTGCAATATTTTGTAATGCGTCTTTTATATTGTTTGCTGCTTTTACAGAAGCTTCATTTGTCGAAGAATCCTCTAGATAAATTATGTCGAGGGGATGAGAGTATAAATCGAATTGTGATCAATCTATTTCCTCTGGAAAATGGCTACTCAATCATGTTCAAGAACTCCAACAAGCAACAATTTGAAACAATACAGCTGCCTTATGACGAATACGAAATATTACATTTTGTTGACAATGAACAGGTGTGTGTCAAATTGATCATTGTCAGTTGTCTTTTCCTGGCATCCTGCTGGCCACGAACTTTCTGCTTCAAAGCAAGAAATATTAGTCCTATATCTGCGTAATATTTTAATAAACATAGTGTGGCCATACATTGTTAGAGCGTTGGTATATGCTTGTATTAATGTTGCATGGAAAATTTAAACCTAGTTTAAAAACTGTGATTGAACAGATATTGTTTGACCTCACCATGAGAGCATAATTTTATTTCATCTATTGCGTAAGATTTTATAAAAGTTATGTCAAAAACCAAAAAATTGTTAGGTATCAACTGAACGAACTGACAGTATGTTTTGCACTTTTAGTCTACATATGCTTTGATGTTGGTTGGGTGGTGGTATTGACCATGTTATTCGTGTGCAGATTCCTCCATTGCTGATAGAAGCTTTAAGTGGTGGGAATATGAATATGTTTCACTCCGGTTGCCTAATAGCCGAAATCAGAGACTACAGGATCGCAGCTTCTGCTGTGCATTTTGAAACTCGTTTCGTCCTTTTACACCCAACGCATCAAGTATGCACTATGTGATTTGTATCTCTTTTTTTTCTGCTTAAATTTTTTAAAAAATTGAACGATGCAATTTTTGAATGGGTAAAATATCTTTCTTTAAGGGTTGGCTTAAGAAGTTAAATTTGATAAGCAAAAACAGAAACTTAAAAATTATGGTTGGTAATACTGTAGTTTACTTGTTATTACAGTTATCTTTAAAATATCTTGTTTCAGACTTTGTTAGGAGACGTCAATGCAATTGCTGCTGAAACATCTCATTTATATAGATGGGGGACAGATGAAAAGTAAGTGTCAGTGTTTTATTATTTGGTAATCAACCTTGCGTGATTACAAAGCCACTTTCATGAATGTGAATTTTAAACGTAAAAAAATGTTGTTGTTAAAGCATGCAACGTTTTAGTTAAAACTTTTCTGACATGAGGCTTTAGCCAACAAGAAACACTTTTAGTGGGCGGAATGGCCCGTTTCGGTGAGTCCGATTCGGTGAGTCCCTATTCGGTGAGAGCCTTTTTCGGAGAGTTCCCTATTCGGTGATTTTTTGAAATTTGGTACCGTGTACGTAGCCTAATTATCATTGCCGTGTTAAGGTTAGGGTCTTATTTCAACGTTTAGCGACGTTAAAACGATTTAAAAGCGGCAATGATAATTAGGCTACGGTACCCGATAATTTTCAAAAAAAAATTCAAAAAATCACCGAATAGGGAACTCTCCGAAAAAGGCTCTCACCGAATAAGGAACTCACCGAATAGTAGCAGACCCTTTAGTAGGCTACAGCATGCTCGTTTCTGTGGCTGAGGATGTACTTAACTTTAGCTGACGTTTAAATCGCATTTTGATACAGTTGTGTCACAAATATAAACTTTATTCTCAGTTTTGACTTTTCAATGCTTCAAGCTTAGACAATAAAAAAACTGTCACTTTTACATTGATCCAACGCCTGCAGACGTTGAATCAATGTAAAAATGGCGGTTTTGCTGTCTGTGTGCAAATTGTTGTACAGCAAATTTATTCTCATTGTGGCAGGCTCGCCTTAGAGAGTTGTCTTCTGCTCGCCACTTCTGACCCATTGTGCCTTGATCCTTCGCCGACTGTGCAAGTGATGAGGAATATTCAAGAAAATAAAACAAAACCCTTCAAGCGCCATGTGATAAGACGGTGAGATGAATCATGTTAATGTTACCTCAAGCAACCATTGCTTCATCGAATGACGCTGGATGCGTTTTACAACCATTTTTGTTTACTTTAAAATCCATGCACGACTGCACGTATATGAGAAAGATTTATTTTTGTCGTATCCAGACTTACGCTCGGTGGTTGAATATTTAGATTCATGGGCGAGAAGGCAAGAAAACCAATCTTCGTGTCCACCTCCAGGCGTCTTGCCAAAAACACAGCCGTATGCTTTTGACCGTTGTCGAACCAGCGACCTTTCAAATGTCGAACCGGGCTCTCACCACTCAGCTATTCAGCCGTGATAAGCATTACGTAACACACAATACGTCAAGAAGGATTAAGGAGACCATTATCACACCTCATAAACAATCACTCATATTTGGCCGTTGCTAAGTATACTTGGTTGTTACAGCGCAATATATATCAAATCCTATTTATGTTCATTTTTCAGATGCTTACATCGCAATGGTATTAGCGCGATGCGCAGATGTAAAGAGCAAAGTGAAGAACCTGCTCCTGATTCTTTTCACCTGTTCGACTTCGTTCAAAAATTACGCTCAAAAAAGGATGAGGAGTTGAATTCTCCATCGGATATTCGACTTCCCAAAAATGTGCAGATTTTCAGTGTTTTTTTACATTTACAGCTTAGGTTATATTTTATAAAGGAAAACTACTACATACCGTTGCATATTTTGTGAATATTTTGTTTTTCGTTTAATCCAAATGAATTGATATGGTTAAGTGAGCATATGCTTTCTTCCACTTAATTTTCTCAAACGAAAATTTAGTCATATTAACATTAATGGCGTCTTATTGATTTGATTATAGTTTGTCTTTTACTTTATTAAAGTAAAAAAAATAAGTAAACTTTCTACGATTTCACTGGAGTAAAATAATATAATTGTTTTTCGTTGATAAACTGCTTGATTTTTCGTTTTTATAACCCTCGAATAACGTTGTTGCATTCTTTCTCAGGCTCTTGATTTATGGCGCACTTCCCCACTGGACGTTTCTGACACTCCCTGCAAAAGTGACGTCATGAAACTGGCGACAGCTATTCAACCTCTGCCGAAAGGGTTTTCCAGCTCAGACCTAGTAAGAGTATACAGTATTCATTTTGTTTGTATTCAGTGCTTTCACTGAGACCTATACGATCCACAACGCATCTTTAAATACTATTTTTCTATTTCTTGAGACGTTGTTTTCTTCGTGCATTCAATTGCACCATGCCATTGATACAAGAAGTGAAATCTGTGACATTTTTATTTTGCTGCTTAAAAGAAGGCAATCACGCCATTTTCTGAAGAGTGGCCTTTCATAAGATGAGGGTTAATCCAATTAGCAAAATTCGCCGATTTTACATTAATTAAACATTAAATGACGGATTTGGCTGTCCGGGTAAAAGTTGAACAAGTAACTGTTTGCAGCTTGAAATTCAACAAATTCACTTGAAATCGGAGACCCCGAACCGCGATGTATATTCCATTATCACGATCTACCAGCGACCGTCGGACATGCATTACTTTGGCAAGCTGCAGTCGAATAAATATTTCCAACAGTCTCTCGAAACCGGGCCCTCTATAGGAGACAGTTGCAGGTACGTTGTTCATGTGATGTCAAATTCAGAATAAGCCTTTTCTCTCTTGTTGATGACATCTTTCACTCTGGTAAGATTAGCTCATTAGCGCGGTCATCGACCTAGCTAGTTAAAATATTTTTACGACTTTTATATATAAAGTTCCTGTAAGTTAAATATGGATATTTAAAAGACGTATAATTAATATCTTACCCAAGAGGGCAGACGACGATGCGATTGTCAAAAGCATAGAGATGGTGTCATAAGGCAATTAGTCGGCCTCTTAATAATTGAGCCATTTGCTGTTTGCTTCAGATTTTCCCTGGGCACAGAAAATCGCGCCAATTTGTATATTCTGCAGTATCAGGAATTGTTTTCTGAAGATGGCCGCAGACCTGCCACCGTAACAGTGGTAAGCGTTAGATACGCGCTTTGAAAGCACAAAATGATAACAATATTACAATAATACTGTGTCGCATGAATCGAACATGATCGTGAGGTATTTTTTATCTCTATCATATATGACATTTGAGGCTTATGAAGTTTTTCTATCCTGATGTGTATTTTCTACTTGATAAAATCATATTGTACAACATTCTGAGTTATGGTATCTATTTACACAAATTTAAATAACTACAATCGTTTGTTCTTGTAGCCAATTGTCTTGTGGACATACCTATGTATGCCATGTTGGACGTTCATGTCACACGAACAAGTGAATTTATAGACAATGTTGAACGAAGAGACTAGGGAACGGGAGATAATTATAACTTATGTTTTTTTCTATAATTAAACCTTATGTTCTTCATAAGTATATGCTAGACGCTACCAAAAAATTCTTAGAAAATGTAAATATTTTCCCTTGCCACAAAAATCAATTGATGGTGAGTTTTGATCTGTCTTCTTTGTTTAAATAACTAATTTGCAGAAAAAAATTAATTATTTCGTCTAAGTGTAAAACCCTATGCTATTTGTTAAACTGATGTTAAATTTTTCACAAATGCCTGCACCCTGCAGTAGTAGCAATGGTGCTTGTCGCACATCAAACCACATTGCTTTCAATACAAGCAAATATTTGCCTTTCAATGCATCATTTTCTTCTCCAGACTCGTGCTTTGCAACCGAACAACGTAAAGTTCCAGCTCCCGCCGCAAGATGAGCCATGGCAGTTGGAACAAGATAAATCCCTCTATGCTGTGGGCTCTGTCAACAGCATTCCTGTGCAGCATTGGCCAAAGCTGAGGGTCAAGGTTAGTTGAAGTGACGTCACACAAAGCTAAGTGGTCGCGGAGAACCGATGAACGGATAACAGCCCATTTTTTCATTGTGGTTTTGTTTTTCATTTACAAAATGCAATTTTACGAATCCACGAATTGGTTTATGTGCCTAGTTATTGTTTTTAGTATGATCAGGATAAAAAATGCTTTTCACACGACTGTCCAATACCTAAAATGTATCGGTTAACCGATATCTGATATACGTTACGCACTTTTTTTTGTTAAATTTGTTCTTGCAGAAGGTGGATCTTCATCTTAATTGTTCTACAGGATAGACTACATAGAAGATCTGTGACACCAAACCAGCATTTGAGTTCGAATCCAGGCCAACGCAGTCATGCAAGTAATGGTCAAGCTGTGGCTTCCAATTCTCAAGTAAACAGTGCAATAACCACCCCCACACTCAACACGGTAACACTGCAACCTTCTACCCAGCAAAGGTAAGTGCTTGTTCATGTGAGTGCATTTTCTAAAACGTCTTGTGTTGTAGTTTTAATGCATGTATGGCTAGAGATATTTTCTACCCAATCTTGGAGAAGAACTTAGAATATTTCCTGCTAATGTCGTATCACTGATCGAGTCTTCATCAATTTTTTCGATCACCGTTCAAAATCATGCTGCCATATTCTTTATTAATCTGCTAGCATATTTATTATTTAAGCTTTCGTTTTTGCTTCTGCTTCAGCCATGTGGATAGTGTTATCTTTTAAGGCTATTTTCAACATCATTATATTTAGTGCTTTCGTTTTTCCTATACCTCGACAAATGGGGCAGCAAAACGGACTTGTCGCCCAGTCTCCTCATTCTGTGCAAGTCCGCAGTGTTAGCTCCAGTGGTTCCCGTGCTCTGGAAAGACGAGTAAGCTCGGACACGATCAGCTTGCTTACCGGAGCAGGTGGAGAAGTTTATCAGATCCAAGAGGTGCGTAGGAGCTTTTTACTCAATTGGTTATTTTCGTCTCCGGATTGTGTCCCCCTGATGTCTTTTCCGGCCAGGAGATGCCGAGTTTGTCATTTTTGCCAGCGCGCGAAATCAGTGACGTCATAAAATATTACGTCTTGCAGTGGCGCGACTACCCAGACAACAAATTAGTCATCTTTTACATTGATTCAACGTTTACAAGCGTTGAGTCAATGTAAAAAGTGACTGATTCGTCTGGGTTTGGAAAAGTTTGGGTTTTCTTTTATCTTAGCGGAATGAATGTTTAACACACAGCAAAAACTCAACCTACTCTAAACCATAGTCGTTCAGAAGTCAGTTTTCATTGCGAGAAGCGTAATAAATGTGCTCTCTGCTCTACAGGTAGTGCATGGAAGTGTGAGGTACATATCAAGCAAACAATGAGACGTGAAAAATTGGTTACAAGAGTCTTGGCTGTATTTCTAATTTAAACAAATAATCGACAATTAATTGTGCTTCATAACAGGCTGAAACTGTGTAGAAATACGGAAACTAGAAACTTAATTTTAAAATTTAATTTTGTTTCTGTCAAGACCACAGTGATTATCCACAAGATCACAGGAATTTTTACTTTTTTTCTATTTTCTTGTTTGTTCAACATTGTTCGAATAATAGTGTTTGACACAACTACTTTATGATTGTCATTTGTTTGAAGTACACCAACATTGTTTTTCTCCCAAAGTCATATAATTCAATATTAAATAAACTGAAATCTTCATCCATACTACGTATAGTGTTATTGTTTTATCACAATAATATGATTTTTTGAGTTCTTGTTTGACATTGCACTGATCGCGGTTACGCTTTTTTATACGTTTTACAAGACACTGCTTTATCGCAGCCCTATAGCGGTACAGTTTAGTGCATTGTTATCCTAAATGCACTTCCTCGATGCTAAATGCTAAGGAGAGATGAGACTCAATGTCATTTTTGAACTGTGATATTTCTTGTTTAGAGCCCACAATCGGGAAGAAGAAGCAGACAAGGTTCCGTCCATGACTTGTTCAATATAGCGCCTCAACAAGGTGTGGACATATTTATTTTTTTATTGTTTCGTTAGGTGGTGCTGTTGATTCAACTGCTACTTTTTCACAAGTCATCATGTTTGAGGCAATTCCCGATTGAATTCGTTTTAATCCTGATACATAAACTTGTTTATCTTTTGTTCACGTGACGTTGTAAAAGCAGTAGCTTTTATTTTCAATCTGCGGCAACATCAAGTTGAATACGTTTCTCAGCAAAGCTAGTGCCCGGACGACAAAATCCGTCATTTTACGATGACTCAACGTCTGCAGGCGGATTTTTCTGGCCCGGTCGTCATTGTTTTGCAGTTATACCTTGAGAAGGTTGATAGCTTTGTTCTTCTTTCGTATGAGAAACGATCGTTCAAATTTCAGGTCAGGTAATAGAAAGCCAGGTGAATATAGTTTCGTGCATTGCTGCCATACCATGCATTCCATTTGGTGCCTTGTAAATGGGACATACAAGAATGACACGGTCAGCCGTTTGTTCCTCCTCGCCGCACTCGCAGGCCGATGAGGGAGCCAAACCCAACTTGTACATGTTGAAATAGAAGCGGCCGACTCCTGTTCGGATTTTGTTAAGCTTATCCCAAGTCGGCCGGGGCTGGTCCATACTATGGGGGCATGCCACCGGGTGAGGTATACTGTAAAACCATGGAGTTTGGCGTCGGCGGCGCACCATGCCGCATTCCAAGTGTCTTCCATATGATGTGCTGCACTGATGGTGTGATTGCTGAATGGTAATAGTTCAATGGTAGCTGGTACAAAGGGGTGTCTTGACTTTCGCCGCCGGGAGGGTTCCTGAGGTGGGACGCTGAGTTTTGAGTGGAGCAGGTAGTTGGAATCTTCTGCCCGGCGAATCAGGTGTAAAACGGCTCTGAAGTTACACTTAAAATTTGCTTGATTTTCTAAAAATATCGTTAAATGTGTTGATCAATGATGTTTACTTCCACAAACCATTTTTAATGCTTTGCTTTTGCTCAGGCAATCAAGCTACCAACACCGCTGCCATTGGCCACACGCCCCTTGCCACGCCCACCGTGGTCGAGAACAACAATTCGTTCACAAATGCAGGCAGAGATGCTACAGTGGTAAGTTGACTCAATTGAAAACTGCTTTGTGGTGCGCAATTTTACGTTATTGTTAGGTCATCTGGAAGCAATTGACAAAGGAAATTGAACACAATTACAACTCTGAGCATATTTCTTGCGCTTGTTTCTTTCTCCATTTTGCTTCAAAAAAGACTGATCTTCATCCCAAAACATCAGGGTCGACCAATTGTCTACTTCTCTCTATTGTCGGCTTCTTTAATTTTTAAGTTCAGTTTTGCCAGATCATCCTTCGCTGTGTCTTCCCATGTTTTCTTTGGTCTTCGTTTTCTCGTTTTTCATTTTTCTCTTACTTCTGAGAGTCTTCAAGCCGTGCATTATTTCTCATATTGTGCAATTATCTATTTGACGCACATAGCGACAGCTTTTGTTTACTCAACAGCGAAATGAACTGTTCTATTAAGAGATGTTTTTTATGAAGTATTCGTTGCGTTATAACAACGTATTGCAACATTTATGTCGCAAAATTTCAATTATTCACCGTACTAACTTATGCAGTTGAATGCAAGCAATCACGGAGCCAACTCCATTAGTCTTCAACTCCCTTTGGCGAACATTCAAGGACAGCAGCAGCAACAACATAGTGGCATTCCGCACGGTGCAGTTCAACTCCAGCAAATCACGAGGCAGCAACAACAACAGCAGCAACAAAGTGGAAGCATTGTAAGAATGCCCGTTCCCGCTAACTCCAGTGATGGGCAGCAGATCTCAACCGCGCTCAATCTTCTGGGGTATGTGGGATATTTGAACAGTTTCGAAATCTTTTTCTATGTTGGTAACTCGCGCATGGGTTTAGTCTAGTCATCGTCACATTATCATTGTTGGTTCCATGCTGAATGGTGAGAGCGCTGATGTGACGCTCAGAAGGGCACTGGTTCGACACCGCTCAAGAGCATGTGGCTTTGGAAAGACAGTTGAAGGTGGATACGAAGGTTGGCTTCTCCTTCACTTGATCTAAATCTTCAACCAATTCTTAAACCTGGCTACGACAAAAAAAAAACATTATGTTAGTTAGTTTGTAGAAAATTCTAAAAAGGTGCACAATTTGAATTGAGGTATTTTTGCTTTGTAACCTACATACGGACGCCGAATTTTGACACTTTCACCAATTGCTCTGTTTTGATGTTTTAGAGCAAGAAATTCCTCCTCCTCTCAAACATCTGTTCTTGGCAATATCCAGCAAATCCAACTGACATCCGGATCGAGGTTTCCAGGAGGAACAGTTACCATCCCGGCGGAACAGTTCCCAGCTGGAATCGCCATGCAATTGGCTGCAGCAGCAAATCAATGTGGGTACCGGGAAGCTCGCTTTCTCAAAATTAAGAGTTCTTTCTATTTAGTTCAGTTATTTTTATTTCTGATCATCAAAGCGAAAACTACTTGCCCATAATGTAGCATAATAGAAACAGGTAAAAGCGACAAAACACGATCGTTGAAACGTGCTTGAGATTGTAACGATGCAATAAGTAACAAGGACTTCTCCCGTCGCAACATCTGGATAAATATCAAAGTTATTAAAGTCTTGCGGCAACCATTGTTGTCTGTCTGACGTTTGTGAAAGCAATGCTGATTGCTGACGTCGAGATCATCTACTCTTCCAGATCAATAAGTTTCTGCTTTCTCATGTTTCACTTCATAAAATGGAGTATTGGGAACTCGGCCATTATTTTTTGGCGTCTTTTCTGAATTACTCCTTTCATAAACTCTTTTTAAACGTTTGTTAACGTTAAATTTGAACGTTGTAGTGAACCAAGACAAGGGAAGCTCTTCATCAGGCACCCAGCACTTTACCATAGCAACGTCTGGTTTGCCTGCTTCGTCTGGTCAATTCACCATTGTAACTAATAACAACAACACCAACGGTGAGTTACCAAAGTGTTGAAATAGTCGACTGACTTTTACATATTCTGGGAATGCATGCGTTATGTTTGTATACTGTATAGGCCAAGTTGATGCACATGCAGAAGTAAGAAAGTGAAAAGGTTTTTTTGTGTGTACTCCACGTCTGTTTCATTTGAAACGTTGTTGAAATCCCGTCATAGTTACCGTATGCAACAGCAGGCTTGTTTCGAAATCACTTGCTTTCGAGTTTTAGTGGACACTTTCTGAAATAGTTTCATTATATTCAAAAAAAAACACAAACCAAACCCGAACACCTTTGGATGAGTGTCTGCTGTGAGGCATTAACCTGAAGTTCTATATTTAGACGATAGTTTCAAGTTTTTTTACCTTTAATCCGTTAAACTTTAAAATAGGCTTGCAGGGCTGCGATTTTTGCCTTTTTCGGTGACGAGGTCACTCGACACGCGCCATCACTATTCGACAAACGCCGTGCCTTACGAAAAAAAAAAACGAAAAAAAAAAAAAGGAAAATAAAAAGGAAAAAAACTGAGAGAGGACAACGTCGTCAGGTTGAGGAACAATCGGGGGGGGGCATCACATGATGCAATCATAAGAGTGCTGACTTACGTAAACTTTCTTGCGCCAGGTACTTCAAAAAAGCGACGCTTCACACGAGAAACTCCCAAGGCGTCAGCGCCGCCATTTTGAACACTGCGGAGAATACTTTGATCGAAGTTCCAACGCCTGGCATCAAACATTTCGCCACACACGTTTTGTGCTATTCGACACAACGGGTTTCTTTCTTAGATAAAATAACCGAAGTAGGCTACTTTAATTGTCAACGTGTTTGTAAGTTTGGATTTATGTCTGACTTATGCACTTGTTGTTCCAAGATTGCAGAAATGTTTTGCGATGTGAATATAGAATAGAGAAATAAAACATAGTAACTTTAGCGGGTTTAGCATACTTTATTTCACACAAAATATAACATAATTAAATTAAATAAACTCAAACGTTTTCGACACGTACGTGTTTACCATGGCCACCTTGAGATGCGGCCTGATTTGTCACATTTTGCATATTTTGATTACAGCTACTGGTAGTGCTTGACTGACATTTTTTAAGATGTTTTTACTTTTTGCGGTTTCCTAATGACAAAAAACTTTTTTGTTGCCTTGGGGAACCAGTAGCAAATGAGAAAAAAGTAAGTTGAAAAACGCAAAATCAGACTGTTATTGAAAATTAACAGTCTGACTAAAATCTACAAAATCAAATTTTCTTTGTTTTTCAACATGTGAGGATGTTAAAACCTATTGTGTCATCTGGGGAAAAGAATAAAGAAAGCGTAAAAATCTAATTTTTAGAAAAATTTATTTAAACGTTTGCCCAAAGTTAGAAAAACCTGAAAATTTCTGCAAAATGTGACAAATCAGGCCGTATCTTTAGGTGGCCATGTGTGTCCTCATCAGGAATTAAATCTGCAATACATAAAATGAAAAATCGTAAGATAAATTTAACTATGTACTGTAACTGTAACGACACTGGACTGAAAGCACAAATTGAACAAATGATACGAGAATGATTGCGAGTAAATTATGCGGTGGGAATATAGAATAATAGACAGATAAACACGGTTGCAACTTGACTTCCATCCACTAAAAGGGTTTCTGTGATTACGTAATGGGCAATTTCGCATTTGCATTCACAAAAGCACACAACCCAGCTGGCAAAACCCGTCGTTTTTACATTGATTCAACGTCTGCAGACGTTGAATCGAAAAAACGAGAAGCGAAAAATATACTAGAGTAGTCTATCACGAGTCACGACCGCACTGTTTGATTTGTAGTGATGTAATAATACCAAAAGTAGCGATACGCACGCTGTTACGTTAAATAACTCAGGGGGAAAAGTAAGTTAATTTTGGGTCCGATTCAACGTTCGAGTCAGCACAAATCTATTTAAATTTCCTGGCGGGTTACATTGCGTACCCAGACAGCAAAAATCATCATTTTTACATTGATTCAACGTCTACAGATGTGAAGTCAATGCAAAAATAACGAATTTTGCTGCCTGCGTAACAATGCCCAAGAAGAAATTTACGTTTGTTTTGCATTAATTCGACATCTAGCGACTTTGAATTATCATAAAATAACGTTAATTGTTCAACCAGGTACCGGTAACAAATTAATATCTCACTGCGAGATGATTGCCTCGATTTACATATTTTGCACTAACATAATTTCGGCACAATTGAGACAAACACGAGTCTGTTTGATAAAGAACTAGCTGTCAGAATCGAAATCATAAGACGCTGTATGGGAGGATGAAGCTGTCGCATCGTCACTGGAATACTTGAAGACGCAAAACTGCCCGTTCATGAACGCGCAATGCCATATGATCAGAAGCATTATTTTTCTTTTCTGCCGAAGAACCGTTTATCTAATTTTTTTACTACTTTATTAACTTGATCCCGTAGCTTTTCTAATTCCGATTTGTTTCCGTCATAAAATTCTTTACAAATTTCGCAAAATACCACACTACCTTTTCCTTCTGTTTGATAATCTATAGCAGGTAAATTCCACTTTTTAACTGGATCTTCTTTCACGATGATTTATATTCGCAACGACACCGGTATACAATAAGCATTCGATGAAAGAATAACTTTTGCGTAACAATAAGCTGGTATTTATAAGGTTGCAAACTTTTTACAGTTCACAAGAGCATTGTCAGCGCATAAAATAGCTTGCGTGATGCTCTGGGCTACCGCCGTGTGACACGCGACGAAGAAGCGCATAAACTTTCGTTTGATTAAACAGCATACGGCAATTGTCGCAGCAATCTAAGGTGTGTTGATTTGGCGACGGCTATGTTTTTGCCGTCGTAGATGGAATCACTCAACCAGCGTGCGATTAAAAACTTAAAGTAAGTGACTCTGATACAGCTCTGATACCACACAACTTGTGCGGTAACTCGCGGCCAAACGCTTATAATCTGACTCTTGTGACGTCATATTACTATTCGACAAACAAGCGTAGAATTTTTGGTCGTTCGACAAGAAAGAAAAAATCGCAGCCCTGGGCTCAAGTACAGTTTATCCATTGCAAACAATGCAAGACTGACTTGAAAGAAAATTGCTCATAGAGAGATCTTGTATTGCAGCCAACATGCGAATGCTCAAATATAAGTTCCAGGTTTCATACATGCAACTAAATAGTGCCAGATGAGCTTGAACTGAAATATATTAACACTTTAATAATAATAATACCATATAATTTATATATGGTACTATAACAAAACACATTCTCATTCGGCGTCTGGCAGATGTTACGTAAGTCCATCTAAAGTTGGCAACAGATATAACAACACGGAAAAAAAACTTTCTAATCCCCTAATTTAATTTTCATGACCTTCCTCATATAGACCAATGCATGGGGTGGCCGTCTCCAATCTCGATAACGTCTTTATTTTTTACCGTTTTCCATCTCAACATTAAAAATTAATTTGACACCTAATCATAGCCCGCCAATAATAACGCCTGCTATAAACACGTGACGTATAAACACGTGACTTAATTCAACGATACAAAAACAACTTTTTAAAGAACACTTCTTGAGTTGATTTCTTTCTCACTTTTGCATTGATTGAACGTAGGATTGATGTAATCGATGCATAGCGGCCGGTTGGTTGTTACATCACCACTTGCATTCTTAAAGAGAATCGAAATCAGGCACGAAAACTTGAACTAAAACTCCATTGACTCAATTTTCAAACTACATAAAATCGAGTCAAGTTGAAGTGCAGAGGTCATGTCATGATTTTGTATTTTTTACTGGCACGTTTTTTTGTGTGTGTAATGTCCAGATTTATGGCAAGCGTTTGAAGATTTAGATTTAACAGACAAAAAGGTGAAGACGCTAATATTCGTGTCCACCATTATACATGCCGTTAAACGCCTTGCCAAAGTACTGTTCTCAAGCGATATCGACAACGGCAGTAGTTTGTCCCCAGGCAGCTAATTCCGGCATTTTTACATTGATTCTACGTCTGCAGACGTGGAATCAATGTAAAAATGATAAATTTTTCGTCTGGATCGTTACATGAGTTGCACTGGGTCATGATATAATTTCAATAATTTAACCACATGCAGCCCGTCACCGTTCACCATAGATGTCTCTGACCGAGGGACATTACAACGTTCAAACACGTCAGCTGAAGTTAAACATCGTTTGTTTCTATTAGCACATGCGCAAATAAAATCTTTTTTTTGCTCGCATTTTTACACCGTTTTCAGAATCTTCGCAAGATGGCAGTAGTTAGATTATACACTGCAGGGAAAAGAACTAAAGATGCTATCCTTTGCTTTGAAATCTGGCAACCTATTATTTCAGTCGCTTATGGCAACAGTTCCGCAGTTAAGTTCTGAAGCATTTCTTTTCATTGTATTTCGCCCTGTTATTCTCATGCAGTTGTTGATTGGAAACCTAGTAAAACCAACCCAGCCAGCAAATCAATCACTTTTTACATTGATTCAACGTCTGGGCGAGTTCACCTACTTGGCAGAAGGCCGAATTTCCTTTTGCATAATGAATGTGTTGTTTTTTCCCTTTCTGTGTGACGTATGGTTTGTAGCGCTTCGTCATAACACAGGCTCGTTTATGATTATCCAACATCGCAAGACGCAAAATCGATGTAATCAGGTTGACATTAAAAAAAATCTATTTACTATGTTTCTGTATCCGCTCGTGTTCGCAAAAACATTGAGTTCAATACGATTCGTTTGTAACATTTCCCATTTGCCCAAACAAACAAGCAAACACCTGTTTATCAAAATTAACGCTAATGAGGTTTTCATAGAAATTACAAGTTTTTCTCCGTGTGGTTTAACCTATCACGGTGTCAGCCTGATAAGTTTCTCCTCCTTTCATCTCAGCGCACTTGACAGTTGTTTTGAAGGCCATTCACAACAATATGGCATTTTCAATGCTCTGAGAATGATTGCTCAACAAAAACCAAAACTTTAATTACGCAGCTCGACGCTGACTTACCATTTTTAACCTTAATTGAGTTAGAAAAGGTGTGGTGAACTGATTACTTCTGTTTATCTCCATGATGGATATCGGTGTTTTTCTTGACCATTTCGAACCGCGTGCAACTTATCGTACAAAAATATCGCTTTTTTACGTCACTTTAGCATCTGACGACGTTACAACGATGCACAAAGGGAAGTTTGCAAGTTGTGCAGTTAGGCGCGTGTCTGATTAATACTAATTCATTTGAGACCATCGGTCAACCAAGATTAAGTCATCTACAAAAAGTTATAATGCTGAAAGCAGAGTTTGATTGACATGTCGCTGATATTGTTTGCCGCGCAGTGGGAACTCAACAACAACAACAACAGCAACTTCGTGTGGCAGCCAGCAGCAATCGTCAGCAGCAGCAGCAAACATTCGCTCAAAGCAACGACGCACAAGGACAGTCCGCCACGCTGACGTTCAACCCACGCACGCAGATGCTGACTGCCAACGTGCGTGGAACAAACGTGCGTCAACCTGTCCAGTTGGTTCAGGTTGGGTCGGTAAGTACCGTTTGCTTTAGCTTCAGCATAACGAGAATTTGTAGCTTTTCAACCACATTCGTTTTTTCGTGTTTTTCTAACGACTGTGGATCGTGGGCTATGTGGCCGTGTAAAAAAAAAAAATTGAGCCAAAAATTCAAAACCTGATCTCATGTAGCGTTAAGCCGACACAGTCGAGTTCCACCTCTCTTTCATGCAATTGTGACAATGAGGGTGATTGCAGTGCCAGATTGAAATTGCTGACGTCAAGCGTTTGTGTTTCAACGCATGGTTATGAACTTGTTTATCTGATGACCTGAAGGCTGCTGGTTCGATACCCCACGTAAGCCTTGTTCTTTCAAGACGATTCAAATCTTCATAATCCCGAGCACGGTTGACTAGTATCACCATCTTTCTGTCAGTGTGCAAACTAAATTGCGTTATTTTAACTTTGTTTTCGGATTATGTGTTATTTATCACAGTAAACACCAACGTGGCTATGACGTAAATAGACTGATTTATCGTCCACAATGCCACTGCTACGTGCTCCCATGGCTTGTGCTCTGTTTCAAACACCGAAGGTTTGTCCCAACTCAATTGCAAACTAATCCCAAGCAGTTCTTTTTGGCATTGATTCAACGCATGTAAACGTTGTGGGTTGTTGATGTAAAAATGGACATTGCCTTAGTCATCACTTTATTATTGCTACTTTCCATCACAATCATCTAATTCTAACGTCACATATATACGAGCAGTCGAGCATCTATTTGAAGATGACTTTATTTTTTCATTGTCCCATTCTACGCCGGCGTAGCTGATCCCCACTTTTAACTGGACGCTTGAATGAAATTGTTCCTGACCTAAACATTCACTACGTTATTTTTACAACCGTTGTGTTTGTTTTTTATATACTGTGTTTTTCTTATTTCAATCCATGCATTGCATCTTTGTATACGCACTGTCACTATGCGCTACTGCTGCATTTTCTTTCTTGAATGCATTTTATGCATATACAATATTATACATTTACCATCTAAACATGGGAAGACACAGTGAAGGATGACCCGGAAAAACTGAAGTTAAAAATTAAAGATGCTGACAATAGAGAGAAGTAGAGACAATTGGTGGACCCTGATGTTTTGGGATGAAGACCAGGCTTCTTTGAAGCGAAACGGTTGTTTTTTTGTGTGTGTGTATTTGTGCACATTTTTGAAATGATCAGGTTTCCTTTCCCTCCGACTTGCTGCAGCATGGCATTTTGCATCTTTTTCTTTCTCTTTCGCTTTCCGAGAAATCTTAGTGACGACAATAAATAAATATAAAACAAGCCACGGTTTCTTCTGGTAGTCGAAATTTGTCCGAGGTTTTTCATCTCAGATATTTTCACCGACAACTGGGCGACAAGTATTTGCCGAAATGTGGCTGTCCAGGCAACAAAATTTGTCGTTGAATTAATGTAAAAAATGACGAATTTTGCTATCTGGGACAATTGCTTGGTAATAAACATCTGCCAATGGAACATGATATAATCCAAAGATCCGCTTCTGGCAACATTCTTGTGTACTTCCCGCTATATTTGGTGTCGGTTGTGTTGCTGTAATTATGTTTTTGGATTGGACACAATATTTGTTGTGTTAGTTATTTCGAGGTCTGACCGCAAAGCAAAGAATTTCTTTACTTTAGTGCTTCAGCTGTAATGAATATTGAAATTTAAGATGTATGGATATTATACAATGCACATATTGAAAGAATGATCAACTTGTGAAGCATATCGGCTTTGTTAAATTATTGAGTTAATTATTATTAAACGCCATTAGCTTAATAGTCAGATAAGCAGAAAAAAAAATCCTGCAATGCTCGCCATTATATTTTTGGAAATTTTTTTGTTTTTATTAGAATATTGATTTCCGAAATATGTTAAGTCTTTTCAGTATAAAGTGTTATGTGTACCGCCAACTGATCATATGCTTCGCATAATCCCATTGTTTAGACACCACATTCTTAACTCCAGTAATTAATTGCAAGGTTTCTATTGTTTATAAAAAGTGGTTGTCTGCCTCAAGTTTGCTCTTCCGTCAAAACGCCTTTTTTCCAACTTAATTAGTTTAATAATTAAGCTGTAGAATTTCAAGCATTTGACACAACGCATTTTTTTGCATCGCATTAACGTTACTAAACGTGAAAACGATGCGAAAAGAGTCACTTTTGCAGATGGTAAAACCACCTGTCACTTCTCCTTCATACCATTATTTCATGCAACCTCGGCTAAGTTTGAGTGACATCATTTGGCAAGTATCCAGCTCGAAATTGAGCATTGTTTTAACAAGATCAGTTACATTTGCATTTGTTTAACGTTGCTGATCACCAAATGTTGACCAGAGTTCTGTAAAGTAATCACGTTATGAGAAACTACTCGGTGCAATTGTGACATGATTAGATGATGTCATCATTCCTTGCATTTGTGCGGCTTCCAAACAATATATCCTATTTTTATGATCTTTACAATCAAGCCAAAAATGATCATGTCTGCTGAGTTTTTAAATGATATTCAGCGATTTCGAGGTTGAATCATTGTCTCGGTTGAAAACGAGCCCAAACTGTCGTATATTTTGTACTAGGTTGGGGATGGAAGCTTTTGTTTTACTTTTTTTTAAAGCCAGCAATGCTCACTTTTACATAACTACCAGCTACCCAAGCAGCTTTGTCCGACAAGAACGAGTCACGTGACCACCGATGCGGCAGCAGCTCCTGCTTTTCCTGGAAGTTGCGACCGAGGGAGAACGGTCGTTTTGTTGCTCTTTGTGCGCATTTCAGTAAATCAGTGACCTGTAACTTTGATTTTGCAGACTTTGAATCAATGTAAACGACTGATTTCCATGATAAATGCTTTCCTAACCGTGCATTGCATTATTTATTAGAACACCACCATCCAACAGCTGCCGATCCGCATCCCAGGCCAGTCAGTGATGATCAACACCGCACGCTCTTCCGCTGCTGATCATGGCAACTCCCCTCAGGTATCTCCTAGCTGGCATAATAAGTTATTCTTCACATCGTTTCAACATTGCCAGATGCTAAAACGATACATAAATGATAACTTTTCCTGCTTTGGCAGCCTCTGCAACTTGATTTCTTCCAAATTATCTGCTGTACTTTGGGGAGTTGAGTGTGGGGCATCAAATACAATACTAGGTACATATCTTCAATGGCAGGCCATATTCAATTCTTGGTTTTATGTTGAGAGAAGGCTAGACGTTGTAGATATATGGGAATATCTGTACAATATTGAGAAAAGAAATTAAGAGCGTTGCAAAAGTGATTATTTCAAGATGTATTTTTTTTCCTTATTGTTTCCATCATCGACCATCCATTCATATCGCGACACGGGTAGTAATGGCAATTAAGCAGATTCAAGCATCGACAAAAATTGCCAAATCAAGCTAAATTCACCAGCAAGCTCATTAAATCTTTCCTACATCCCAATAAATAACACACGTTGATGACCCTAATGACCCAACAAACCGTCATCGCCACTCAAAGTCTATTGCAAAGACGCTAATCATTAACTCGGAAAATTTCCGCAGTTTTTTGTTTTGTCAGTGGAGCCAGTCTGCGCCTTCAAGGCGTAATAACTCCGCAAATATTTTCCTAATCCGTTAACAACAATGTGGGGACTTTATCGCTTTGTACAATTCGTTTCTTGGGATAATTGAAGTTGCTTTCCATTGTTCGAATGTGAAAGCTGTTCTTGTGAAAACAAGTTGTTCATTCGATGAAACAAGTGGCGTCTAACTTCGCTTGAAGCCTTCATGGTACGAAATGCCACTCATTGTGTTCATTAGGACTGAATAAGTTCAACAAAACCTGACATTGAATTATTGCAAAAATGTTGAATAGTTTAAAGCTGTAACGCAACTTAAACAAATCCAGGCAGCGAATCATTTTTGTTACATTGAATCAACGTCTGCAGACGTTGAAAGAAAAAAACTTACTCACTGGCTGAGTAGCGGACGAAGGAATATGTTTTCTATCCAAGACGCAATACCGATTAAACATAAATCCTGTTGTTTGCTTGATGTACGTCATAAAGCAAATGGCGTTCAAAGCTTTGTTTTCTGCATAAGCTGCAGATTGCGGTTGAGATGATGCTGTTGACGTTGGCTTTAGTCAAGAGCTTAAAACAGCCACAACAACTAAATATTGTCATCGTGTGTTCAAGTTTGCGTTTGATCAACAAAAACTCAAGTCCGTCTTCGGAAACTCACGATGAGGCCTGTAGGTCGCTTCTTGTACGTCCCTGATGTATGGCGCACATATTACTTTCGAAAAAATTTCTCTTCCTGTTTTCGTGTTTTCGGTGTTTTCCCGGTTTCCTTTTCGTGTCTTATAATTTCTTCACCGTCTGTGTATTAGTGATACAATGGCTTACGAGGAAATGAGGTATGCTGAATTAAGCAAATATTTTGATATAAAGAGCACAAGAGTCTTTCAGTTTGATGAGTTTGTTCGAATGTAAATTTCATACGTCAATATTTAGTACTTTCGTTATTTTTAGTTCGCTTTAAAAATAAGCAAGTTTCCTCAAAAACAGCTACTTCCTGTGTACAATTATTGACACATTCCACCAGGCTATGCTGATTTTTATTGTTGTACAAGAAAGTTTCAATGTCGTTCTACATATTTGAATATGTTCCTCCACCGGGTGAAAGTTGCCAAATTATTTTAGATGTTGTAATAAGGAAAACGTTACTCCATGGATGTGATGTGCGTTTCTGGTGCTTTTTTTCGACTAGCAAATCAACCAGTTAATCTTTGCTTAGTGCAAGTGCTTTATAAGAGACCGGTTTTGGGCGATTTTTTTTTTGTATGTTCTGCAAGACAGTCACTTTGAAACATGTCAATGCGTTGATCAATTATCACAATAATCTCAAGGGCGTGTGTTTAAATGTCCTTAACATTGCATTTAAATAACACTGCAGCAAAGACTATTTTGGTTCCAGCTGTCAAGTGAATTACACGTTTACCTACTTTTTGGCGTCGTAACCTTTTTGAAAAGTATATTCAAAATTGATTACATGCCATGCAGAGCACTGGCGCCAATAGCGAAATATTTCAAGAAGCCTGTTACGTTTACTTTTTCATGCTTGTGTTCGTTTATTCATCACAGGTAGAACAAGGAATTCCAGCATAAAGTGTCAACGAGTAACTGTGTTAGGCCTTCTTTTGCGTTATCATTATTATATTTCAGCCATGTCTCAGCGCATTTTTTGTAGCCAGTTGCCGTTTGCGATTGAAATATTTGTCGAGTAGCCTAAATCTCTTTCCAGTTTATTGAACTTTTGTCCTTTGACTTCCATTTCTTGTAATGACTTCAAAAAACTAAGTTTTGATTCTTTTTTTACGAGTTTGTTGAAAACAATGCTTTGTCCATCCATTAATAATAATTAATTGTTTAATAACAAACAACTTAGGTTATTTCCTTTCGAACAAACGACCAGATACTTGGAAGGCTTTCTGTTTGTTCCGGCTGTGCGGAGGTCTGGGGTAGTTTAAACATCACGTGACGCCATTTGGTTTCTTTTCTCTCATTCTAACTGTTTCTCCCCGCAACGTGTCATAGAACATTTAAACAGCTTCTCATGATGCTTTTGCAAATAACTTCTAAGTCAAGTGAAGCCTTAACTTGTTTGCTCATTTTTTTAAGTTGGTTTTTAAACTGACCAAGTTTTAAAAAAAGTTGCATTTTAATAATTGATGACACGATTTGCTTAGATGAGCCTGACCCAGCATCTTCAACAACTCTCCGCCAACAGCAATGCAACAAACGGAGCAAAACGAGGAAGGAAACGAAAGAAGACTCCGTCGTAACAACGATCTTGCGCTACTATTTTTACTCTTTTATGCAACTAAGAAAAGCTGCACTTTTTTTTGTGAAAGTTGCAACAATACAATAAAAGAAAACAAAACTTTTGTTGAAAGTTTTTCAGCGTGCGAATAAGGTTTCATCTCAAGTGGAGAGTCTTGTACAGCAGGGGGGTCCGGGGGGTACTTTTTATCCTTGGGCTTGGCCTGAGATGATTTCAGGAGCCCCGAAACTTCAAACCACAGCGTATTCGTGAGATGTGATGCGTTTTTTTTTAAAGTTTCTGAATTTGAAGCCCGAAAGTCTCCTTGATATTTCGGCACAAATTATTCTCAGGAGCCCTGGTGTTGCAAGATAAGTTGCTTTCTTATTCTAAAGGGCAACGCAAGCTAATGAAGCATTACAATTATACAGTAGGCTACATATTAATGAATTGAGTAATTGAACGTTTTCGGCTCATTCTAAGCCCTCGTCAGAAACCTCGAAATTTGATAACTTTTTTCGATCCGATTGTGTGGCGTTGCCTTCTCAATATTTATTGAATGTGAAGTTCAGATCACGCGCTGTGGTTTTTAACTACTCCATAATTTATACATCTTTCAATGCGTATTAAAAGGCAAGACTGCAAGCATTGATTAATCCAGGTAAGCTATTCGCCGATCAGTTGAAGTCGTGCTTAATTACAAGACGTCATTTATTTTAATGACCGCAGCGTCTAATCGGGTTAAAAATAATAGAAAGTCGGCAAATAGATGAATCCAATTTCTGTAATCAGCGTCGAAGAACGGCAGCAGCTTAAGTTATTGGTTCCGATGAGTCGTCGATTTCCGATCAGCTAAGGTTATTGAGTGTACCTTTACGCTGCCACCAAGCCTGGGGCAGCTACATTAATCCTTAATTACAAATATACTGTAAATGAAGTTACTTTTCCATGTTTTCGAGGGTAATCGCCCCCCATTTGCCATCAGAATCTGCTCGGCTGCATAGCCGAGGTGTGAGAGCCTTGGGACAGGTCACTGCTCAAGACCATATGGCTGTCTTTGGCAAGATTGGTTTCCTTTCCGTCCACTTAGTCTAAATCTTCAACTGCCGTGCATAAGCCTGGATATGACAATCTAACTATCCGATCAGAATGCATGCAGTGCATTGGATTAATTCCTGTTTATTCTTAAATTGATTGAAAGTTTTTAAATGTGTGATATAACTTATATTATAGCCTCAGGTTATTGGAGACCATAACATGCCAAATCAGCTTTTCCGAAGTCGCAATGTGTAGAATTTGTTACAAGGAAATTCTAGAAGTGACAAATTTCACTGATTGCAAGCTGGTCCGAGAAGGAAGGAAATTAGGTGTGCATGCAGTCAAAATAACAACTGCGTAGTCTGAACAGTTTTGTTCAAAGTAAATAAGTCAAACTTTATATTCCAAGAAGAACTAGTCGGCTATACCGTGTAACCGACAAACAAAATTTGCAGCTTCGAAGTATATTCACATGAAAATCAGGGCTTTGGAGCTGGCGTTAATGTTAAGTTGCTCCAGCTCCAGAGCTCTCTTTTATCATAAATTAGCTCCTGCTCTAAAGCTTATTAATGCCACTGCTCCGGCTCCAGGCTCCGAACAGTGCTTTCATTAGAATAATGACGACATATCAGTTTAATTTCTAAAGCATATTCGTTAATTCGACGTCTGATTACGCATACAGTTTCTTAATTTTGTGAAGGGTTGCTGTTAAATTATGTGAATTCAGCCAATAGTAGTATAGTATCTTATGAAATACATCGGAGTGAACGTATGGAAGGATGAACGTAGTTGAAGTAAGCTTTTTCGGCTTCCGTAGGCCCAGTGGCGTACCGTGACCACTTTGGTTGGGTGTGCACTTTTTTAGAGAGAATCAAAAACGTAAAAATTGTAGTTACAACGATCATAAAAAAATCAACATAAAAAAATTGCTTTGATTGTGACGAGCGTTCAGTGAACACTTGAAATATACGTCACTACATTGGCCTGCTGATCCGGGAGCAGCCTCTCAATTCCATTTCAAACGATATCTCGGCAGTTTGCGTAGCCTACTAAGCTACTATACTCTATTAAGCATGGCCTTGTCTTTCTGAATGATAAAAGCACGCCTACTTGTTGATTGTGGCTTGTTCGTGATAAACATATCGCAATTAGCCTACATAAAAGCGCATGCAAACGACGTGACTATGTTCCGGTTTACTGAGATAGGGTACTGAAATATCTTGAGCAAACAATCAAACTGCAATGCGGTTCTTCATAAACAAAATTGTGATAGCAGCTTCCTTGTTCTCAACAAAAGAATGCTACATATGTGGAATGACATGTGTATATTAGCTTATTATGCATTGCATATTCTAGCGAGTTTTCATCGTAGAGGATTCAAATAAATTTTTGTCACTAAAAACGATTCATATTCTGATTCCAGTCAGATTTGTCCCTGCAGTGATTAAACAAAAAGGCTTATCAAGCAGCTGCAGTCTCTTGTTGAGACGCTCGAAAATGTTTTTGAATAGGTATTTTAGTTTGTTTTTCTTACTCTCTTTCGTAAGCTTTTTTATAAAATTTTTAAGCTTTTTCCTTTGTGCATACTGGTAGGCCAACTTGTCTTTCAACACATGTCAAGAAATAAGTTATGATCATTCTACAAAACTACGCTCTGATAATTTTCGGGTTGGTAATAGGTAAGTAAAATAAACTATCCTTTTGTGAATAAGTTGAATAACTTTGATCGCTAGGCTACACCAGGATCCTTTTATGGAGGTACGGTAACTTAGTGTCGTTTATTACAATCCCTGACATGCTTTCCTCTTACCTTGGCTTATAACAGAAAAAAGGAATCAACATAGGATAATAGGCCTAGAAGCAACATCGCTGAATTGACGTTTGTTTTGAAAAATTGATAAATTTGTTATTTTATGTCTCGTATAGCTACAAAATAATAGCTATTTCGGTCATGCAGTAGAGTGCTGGGCTAACGAGTTAAATCAATGATGGGACTACAGTATAGGCCTACTCGGGCTCAATAAAATATCTATAGTCCTTGAATGGAAAACATTTCAAAGCTACAATTGCTGTAGCCTTCTGTTTTTCACACTCAGCAAACGCGATCATTTTCGTAACAAGTGATTCTGCATGCACTCGTGCAAAGGGGAAATGTCGATTCACATCTTCTCCATGTTCTGGGTCTTATTCTTCTGGAAAATGCAAAGGACCAAGGAACAGACAGTGCTGCATACCTCGTGTAGTTAAATGTGAGTTATTACTATTTTTCTCTTTGCTTTCATGTTATATTGAGTTGGCGATGATAAAGTTGTATGAAAATACATTTCTAAGTTTGCAGGCTGTCAAATGGCTCTTTTTCATGACCAAGTTTGCTGACATCTGTTTATAGACAATCGGATGTTTTGCTTTTGAAGAATTGGATCAATAATAATTGAATACCTGAATATGAGAATGGCCCAAGTCCAAGTGACACTATTTCGAGAAAATCAAAAAAAACTTCACAATTTTTTTTTGTTAAAGATATCAAAGCCTGGTTAATGTGGGTAGTTACTCATGGGAATAGACAACAAAAAAGCTGTATTGTGTGTTGCTGTGCGTTATAGTTTATGCGGTGCGGATCGTCAAACTCACTGGATTTGGACCCTTCTTATATTCAGGACCTCACAAATTTGTAATGCACTGCGCTTTGCTTGGATATATTGATAGATAGTACCTTGCCCACTGGCGTTGTAACCCCCCTGCAATACCTGCAGTCGCAGGGGGGCCCACACCTAAAGAGCCCCACGTTTAAGGGCCCCCTCTTGAGGTTGAAGACCTTTTTTGTTTGGAAAAACAACTTTTTTGGGACAAAAAAAACGGAGCGTTTCTTAGCTGAAGATGCTGTGACAAACGCCACGCAGGCAGTGGCGCCGGCAGGGGGGGGGCAGGCGGGGCAGCTGCCCCCCCAATGTTTTGGGCATCATCTTTTTAATTTTTTTTTTTATTAATACATATTAATATTTTTTTTTTAATATTTGGATCCCAACCTCAAGTAAGTCAACTCAAGTTGCAAGGGGGGGGGGGGGGGTAAAAGCTCTCTCTTTAAAAAAAGTATGGAAAACCTTGATGACTGAATTGTACAGTAGAATAAAAGATTTTCTACAGAAGCAAAGATATAGACTTTTTAAAGTTTTAACTAACGTCACATTGATGTAGAAAAATAACAACCTGTTAAAATTTTGATCCCTCACACTCCCATGACTTCTTCCGCGCGCATTTTGGCATTGGTTGCTTGCAGTGATTCTTTCACTTAAACAAAACGTTTTGTTTCAGCAGTTTTGAGTTGTTCAATTCTTAAGTTGTAAAGGAGACTCAATTTCTCCAATATTTATCATTTATGTTTCTTCTTTAATCTCAGCAGAGTATAAAACTTGTAAAAGTTTTTCATCCATACGACGTCATGAATGAAATTATATCTCAAATCAGCGTAATGACGTGACATCTTCTAAACATTTTACCGAATAATAAATTAACAAATTCGATCGTCAAAAGTGGTTTGGAGGTGGTAAATATTACGTAATGAAAAAAATGTGATAAGGTTGGAAGACATTACGTCATGTATTTTCAATACAAATATGAAGTTTAAAATTTATTCTTTTGTTCATAGTCGTAATCCACCTTCGAAGCGGTACTACAAAGAACAATTTTCGATAAGGGGGGCATCAAGAATAAGTCGACATGACTTTTAACCCTTAGAAGGTTGGGCTCCTGGAGTCTTGCTCAGTTTGGGGGGGGGCTGTCAATTCTTCTTATGCTTTAGGAGTGATATCTCTGTTATTTTGGCATGGTTTTAAAATTTGGGATTCACTTTGTAAAATTATTCACGCTGAGCATATCCGAAAATTAAAACTATGTGAATTTTAGAACTGCTCATATACGTTGAAATGTTGAAGTCACTTATGAGTGTAATTTGTAGCGTGAGTTTACACATTATTTTTTGGTAGAGTAATGAAGAACGTGCATAGTAATGTTGTGATTAATTTTTTTTACATTGTTTTACATACAGCCAATGCCCTTCACGCTGTGAAACAGTTAGGATTAACGAGACATGGGCCAAATTAATTAGGCTACTTTCATCCAGCTGGTGGGAAAATGTTTCACAATAGAATATGAAATATTTCAAAGGATGTGCTGAGAAATGACTTATATCTTTCAATTTATACCCTTTATTCGCTCAAAATTTCAGCTCAATAGAGGTGAATAAAAGTTAGGAAAAGTCAAGAAATCTCGTAGTCGCAGCCTCAGTAGTTTTAGAGATACAACTGTTGATACAAAAAAGTTGAATTGACAGCTCCCCCCCCCCCAACCTTCAAAGGGTTTGCATTCAGTCAACAGATCTATGCCTGGTTTACGTCAGCTCCGGGGATCAGTGAAATATAAGGTTGTCATCTTCAGTGCAACAAGACCATTGATTGATTGGTTTAGTGAGGATTCGTAGTCCCATTGCTTTCATTTTGAGTGATCATACTGATTTTCAATTTATTTCTACAAGACGTTACGTAATGAAAAAACATATAACTAAGGTTGGAAGACATTACGTCATGTCTTTTCAATTCAAAATGAAGTTTAAAATTTATTCTTTTGTTCATAGTCGTAATCCTCCTTCAAAGCGGTATTACAAAGAACAATTTTCAATAAGGGGGGCATCAAGAATATGTCGACATGACTTTTAAGGTTTACGTCAGCTCCGGAGATTAGTAAAATATAAGGTTCTCATTATCGTGATTGTAAGCCGCGGGAAATTTTTTCTCTAAAAAACAGATTCCCGGAAAGTTAAAAATTTTTTCCAGCCCTGGTAGAAAACAAGAGAAATTAAATAATATACCACTGTCTTGCACCAGTGGCGTAGCCAAGGGAAGGGGGTTCGGGGGTTTCAACCTTTCAAATTGAATTTACGGATGTTAATACATTGTTTACAAGAAAAGTTGTAGCCTATGATGTAGTTTCTCGTCAAACTGTGCAAGGATGCAAGCCATCTGCAACTGCTGAGATCGCCTGTTCGATCTAGATTAACATCTAAACAGCTATTCGTTATACAAAACTTGAATATATCAGAAATAGCCTAAAGTAACTTCATTGTCTCAAAGCTTTTTGTTTGACACTCATCAAGATGTATGACCTCTATGACGTTACATTTTCTAAACTTTGGGTTGACTTCAGAGCATAAAAGTTAGTGACTTAACGGAATAAGATCGTTTTTTGAATCAACCAAGGAGAAAATTGACCTAATAAAACTGTATTAATCTCGCAAAAAAAAGCAATCAACCTATGTCTCTAAAGCAAAGTTTGCCTAATTTTAAACGAAACTGCATTAAAAGAGCGAGTTTTGCCAGTACCAAACATTCAAATATCTCAGTCTGGAATTAGCAACAAGAAAACATAGAGACTTAGCTTTATTTTCGAAAAATGCCGAAGAAAACATGATCTTATCCTTTTGCTATGCCACCGGACAGCACCATTTTACAGAAATATTCATACCCACAATTTTGTTGAAAATGCTCTCAGAATGCACCAAACTGAAAGTGATTTTTCAAAATTTTCTGGGGGAGGCCCCCCAGACCCCCCGCCGCTAAGTGTCGCCTTCAGCGAACACGCCATCGGGCTTCGCCCGCCGGCTGTCAACATCCCCCCTTTCAAAATTTTTGACTATGCTACTGTCTTGCACTGTCAATATTTTGCCCCCCCAATGTTGAAGGTCTGGCGGCGCCACTGCACGCAGGAGAGGGGAAGCGCTCTCGCTAGGTACGCCACTGACCTTGCCCCATTGTCATATCAAAATACATTCATCATGAAAGAAATCTGAGACTTTTGTTATGTACAGTAAAAGCAGTTTTTCAGTTCATTGCGTAAGATAAAAGCAGTTTGTGTAAAAAGTAACCCTTTAGTTTTCATAGTCTGAGTTTTGTGCATCAAAAAATGCATCTTTCGTTGTAACGAGTTGGTCTATCATATCTCTTGTTTCTTGGCGTAAGTATTTTTTCAGTTTGATAACATCTTGCTTCTTCACAGCCTTAATCGGTACTTAGCTAGTATAGCACTGACTAGCTTCTAAGGTAGGAAGAGCGTTAGGCTTAAGGATCCGAAATTTAGTTCGAACGAGTCCCATCATATTCTTTGAAACGTCAATTTATGAAAGAATGGCCTAAGAATAAGAATGTATATGGCCTAAGAATGTAAAATATAAAAAAATTATTATGAAAGAATGGCCGAAGTCCTGGACTTGGGCCATTCTGCAAATCATACAAATTTATTTGCCTTCGATAACACGTTTTAAAGCGTGATTTTGGATCTTTCATTTGCTCATAAGGTAGCGCTAGGCGTTAGTATTACGATGGTGGGTGTAACTCATTTTGCCAAAAATGTGGACTTGGGCCCTTCTGATTTTCAGGTATTCAATTATTGTATAGCCTAGGCAACTCGGTTTAATCCACATTATTCATGAAACAATAATGTAATAAATCGAAAAATATAAAATATATCACAATTTCGTTGTTTCTTAGTTAAAGAATATTTCATTTACAGTATATTGCTTAAAAACAACAGCTCGGTGGAGTCTTAACTGAGTAGTTTTCAAATTTAAACGCAAATAGAAACCAAGAGGCCAGGACCAGGTCAAACTTTTAGTTTTAGATTGATTTCTTGCAGCTGCTGATTATGCTTGTGTGTCCAATGGAGGAAGATGTGTTGATTGGAGAAGAACCAAATGTATAGCTGGAGTAGCCAGGGGCATGTGTGGGGGAGATGCAAATCGAAGATGTTGTCTTCGCTGTGATCGCGGATGTACGTAGTCTTACGGTTAACTTGACGTTATTTTTCCGTTAATTTAAATTGAATTCGATTATTGGTAGGCCTATTGCTTTTCATTACTCATCTTCAAAGTTTTGTTTATGTGGGACACAATGGTATACTAGTTATAAAACGTTTTAGAATAATTCTTGTTTCAGTCGAAGCAAAAATCAAACGCTCAAAATCGCAAGTTTTGTGCAAATGGTGGACACGTTGCGCTTGCACAGCGTTGAAGTATCCAATGTTTTAAGAATGCAGCCGCCTGAGCTTGAACGTTTACAGTGTTAAACATTCTATCAAAGTCCAGCTTTGAGATTGTTTTTGAGCAAGGATTCAATGATGGAGAAATAAAACATAGTAACTTTAGCGGGTTTAGCATACTTTATTTCACACAAAATATAACATAATTAAATAAAATAAACTCAAACGTTTTCGACACGTACGTGTGTCCTCATCAGGAATTAAATCTGCAATACATAAAATGAAAAATCGTAAGATAAATTTGACTATGCACTGTAACTGTAACGCCACTCTGGACTGAAAGCACAAACTGAACAAATGATACGAGAATGATTGCGAGTAAATTATGCGGTGGGAAACAGATCACGTGAAGTGTAGACTACAGGCATTTGACAAAACAATTATGATGTTACCAAAAAACAAGGATTTGAATCTTTTCAGGTCTTGCAAGACACCAAGCCTTCACGCCTCGTGATTCATCTTGTATTCGTGGTCGGGGGTCGTGTCAGATCAACTCTAATTACTGTTCTGGGTTGTACGCATCTGGAAAGTGCGGGGGACCTGGCAATAGACAGTGTTGCCAAAATAACTCTGTTGGCGTGACAAGTAAGTAGAAAGCGCTATTTACTGCAATCAATTACAGTGATTAGTGATTACGTTATGTTCTTTCCCGTGCTATACCTATACCGTGTATACCTGTTCTTTCCCGTGCTAACAGTGTTGTTGGAAAATCTATAACTAGTGATTGGTACCAAAAGGAAGGCCCCTTATAAAAAGAGACATGTTGGTAGCAGTTTTTGAAGTATTATTGCCAAATAATATGAGCAAAAGTAGAGACGAATATTTGCGTTTAACATATCATAGAAAAAATTTACCACTTCTGACAGCTATTTGTAGTGGATTTCCAAACGCCAACGTTTGTCACAAAGCAATTGTTTGTGAACATGTTTTTTATTGTGACCAGGGTGCCCTCTTCTGACGTACAGAGCTTCACATGTAGTTGGCTACAATGGACTGAGAATTCGAATTGAAAGTGGATTTAGAAATTCTATGAACATGATCAATTCTTTCGCCAAATCGTGCCGAGTGACGGTAAGCTTTTAATTTATTAAATAATGGATTTTGAGTGGAAACATTGCCATGTATAAACAAGTAAGAGTTATTACATCATATATCTTTTCAACATCTGTGCAACATGTCGGCTGCGTAGCCGAGTAGTGAGAACATCTGCGCGACGTTCGAAAGGACGTGGGTTCGACACCGCTCTAGAGCACGCGGCTGTGTCTTGGCGAAGACACTTAATGGCAAGCCAAAATAAGGGGAGCAGCTGACTCGAAGACTATATGTCACTGTATGCTTCCTGTCGTCTGTGGTATCGCATCTGTGATCGCAGTGTACTGCATGTTATCGCAATGGGCGCAAATAAAAACACGATTTATTATTGTGCTTGTTTTGACAATTACTGAGTATTTCAAACTAAAAACGTAAATAAGTGTTGGTTTAACGCTTGCCTTTTCATATATTTTAATAGTTTAAATATATCATAACGTTTAGAAAATTGTCAACGATTGATTTAGTCTTCTTCGTAGGTTCATGTCACAAACGCTTTTCGCAAAAAAGGCAAAAAGTTAAATGGAACGATAGTTCCTCCAGCAACAAGGTCCAACCATTTAGTAGGCCACGCCATTGACATGAATCTAAGCACCCCATCTGGTTGGTGCAACAGCAAGTGTCTTAAAGGTAAGGCGTATCACTTTGGTGTCCAGCAGTTTCACTGCAGGACTTGTTTGCAAAAATCACATAAAAAATGCAATACATTGAGTTTCGCTTTTAGCAGCATGATCGTTGCTTACTTCACAATGTAGATATTAACGATCTGTTTTAGCCTGATGCTGCGAGTTCGCTATGGTAATAACGAATTGCACTAGCTGTCGGAACACAGTTCCCCAGTTATGCGCACTGACGAATGGTGTTGAAGTCAGTGGGTCGTTGTTTTATGCGGCTCTTTTGTTAGGCTTTAAAGGCTGCCTCAAATGCTGTCTGTTGAGTTTCTGTGTTGTTAGGCGTTATTGCTGTGAAATTTTTGTTGAATCAGTTGATTAATAGATTAGGTGACGTAGTTCTTCCCTTTCGGCATGGTTATTGATCTTTGGACTCTGTCTACTTATAAAAATGGCCTCTTTGAAGCGCAAATTGTACCGCGTCGTTTGCTGTTCTAAATTCAAAGTCGGCGAAGCACTGCTGTTGATGATCAAAGACCGAACTTTTATCTGACCTAAGGTGTTCTTTCAGGCGGGAGTGGAGTGGGCGGGTCGTGCTGCCTATGCAGCTTTCCCTGCATTTTTTGCGTATGATCTTGTAGACACAGTTCTTGTTGGTACACATGTCTGTTGAGAAGGAGCGATCTTCTTGGCGTCAGCATTACCTCCCTACTCACTATACAACAGCGAGCATTGTGTTTCGTACGTCGTCGTTCCATAGTGGGCAGTCTTGTAGCCGGCAAGGTTCGGATTTTTGTCGTTTTTGAAGGGCGTTTTAGACTAAGAGGGTTTGTGAGCTTCGAAATAGTCGGAATGGCAAATCCAGGTCTTTGAAGACTTTCTTTAGCGTACTTTACGATCCGCGTCGTCGTTCATAAAAGGAAATTCAAAATGTATTGGGTTATAGGCCTATGGTGTATAGTGTTATTGTTCATATACAAGTATTAGTGACTTACTTTTTTCTATGTATTTAAATGCTTGAATGTTAGGCGATCACACATGGATCGGCGACCACGCGTTCTTGCTATTCCACCAATTTAATCCAAAAAGTAAAATAAGCATTAAAGTAAAAGCTACAAGAGTTGCTGAAAACGTCTTTTCAAGCTGTAGCGGATTTTGGGAGACATTTGGCCGCTTATTACCCAACCATTGAGAATGGCATAAAAAACATACCATCAGACAAAATCTTAGCCTATTATGGGCAAGCTCATTGCCTTCTTTTATTCTTTCTCTATTGGTGTCTATGTTTTTTGGTATATCCGTTCCTATGTTGAAAGTAAGAGTCTTTCTGTGGTAGGCTACACCTAGCATTGTCTAACACTCCACTGATTGCTGTTTGCCATAAAACATCAAATCAACCAAAGCAACCAGCAAGAAAAACGTGCATTTTATAACAAAATAGATGTAGTAGGCTACGTGACATTTTGTGATTTATTTTTCTAGTGCCAGCGTTATTTTATATTATGTTTTTTGACGAATGAAAGGCACTAAATTTTCCTTTCAAGGACATTTCGACACACTAGAGAACTTTGGCTTCTGAGACACACTAGCTAGCCGACACACATGACAAACTTATTGCACGATTACATTTTAGGAGGAAGGAATTCTTACTCTAACTGCTTCATCAGAAAGGTTAGGGGTGGTGGATTAAGGTGGGGAGGAGTTTGGAGAAAACCCGATCCTGTCCACATCGATGATGGGTTCAATGCAAATGCAAACTCGTGGAATAGTTTGTTTCAACGCCTTCAAACAATATGTTAAACAACGACACCGAGGCGGTTGTTGATTGTTTTGAATCAAGAACCTTAACTTGGACATGGTGTTGCTTGTATGCTGTAAATTATATGCCGAATATTGTTTCTCATGTGTTTTTAGTCGTACGAACAATGTTACTAGATGCATAAGCAATGTAAATTTATCACGCCCTGATTCCGGGGGGAAAAAAACTTCATCAAACGCAACTAATGTTCAGTTTTTGGTCACATAAATACTGCTTTTTGTTGGTGGTAAGACTATCTGGTTGAGATTCCAGAGGATATCGGTTTGATCCCCATCGCAAGCGGTTGCATCTTGGCACATCTTCAACGGTCAGGTACAAGACTGGATGCCGCAAATAAAACGCTGTATGTTTTGCATGAAATATATTTGATGTGATGGAGACATATCTTTTCCCTAATCCCACGAATGTTGTCACAGAAGAAATTCCCTTTCTAGAATAGATTTAAGAAAGGACTAAAAATGTAGAGTCGTCTACGTTACAAAGTAAAGTATAAAGTTTACTTTTATCTGCCAGGAATTGGTAAGTTAAGCTTTGTTTTCTGTGTTTCTATTGTCGATCTAAATACTAACAATCTGTATAAGGAAGTTGAGACACCAAAAAGCATTTTTGTTGTCTTGCAATAACCTAGTCCTAGAGGACGATATATCTCTGAATCATGTGAATATGAAACAATACTGTAAACACAGGTCACTAGAATTTGATGCCACTGGTAACTGATTGCCACGTATGCTGTATACTTCTCGATTGTCTTGCTTCCACGAATAAAAGCTTCGATTTAAACTACATGATGTGTTGTGTGACTTTCAATTTGACAAAGTAACAAATAAAATTCATGATCAAAAAAATGGAAAAGTCCGAAGCCAATTTCTTGTAAAATTCTGAAAGACGAAAATGCTGGTTATTCCGAAAAGACGGACAAAGATGAGGTATCTAAAGATGATTTGATTGACAGTTGGTTTCATAGCACATCGTAACTTCATCAGCATTAATTGTTTTTAAAGATTGGTCACTAGCCTACTGAACGATTCTGTTTCGGAAGCAGATACTCTCCACCAGTGAAGTAGCTAGAAAGAAAACTTTAGAGGCCGAAATCAAACGTTGGTGGGCAAATATTTTAATTTTTGAATTAAAAAGTTAAAAATATAGCTACTTAATGAAGCCAAACATTTATAAAGCGTCATTCAACATGTAATATAATGTTATTAAAACAGTGTAATAATATTAAAAAACATGCTTTTTGGTGGGTACGATAAAATTTTGGGAAAGCAATTGCTCCATAAGCCCCCAAGTGACTACGTCGCTGCTCTCCACGTACCCTGCCCGGCAGCGGTGATATAGTTTCATTCTGTTGACGAAATGTCTTAAATATTATTGTGCTAATGGTGTGCAGAAGATTGATTGTGGCTTTGTACCTGCTTGGTCGAAGTGCTTCTTGCTGACACAAGCCTATGAACCATCAAGCATCATTCAAATCGTTCCTTATAAAACCAAATCTGTCAAACAAAGGTCATTTTGGAGGTGATAACTCAAAAGATTTGCTTTGTATTCATCTTTCGTGTAAAACAGAATAAGTAATTGTTTCATTAATACAATTTTTCGTTAGTTTTAAGATTTTACTTTTAGTTTAAATTGGAGAAAAACACATTTGCTTCAGTTTAATTCAGAAATGTCAACAACGTAATTTAGTTTCTAAAACGTGCTGAAACTAGTAGTTCAGTATCCGTTGGTGAAAAAATATAATTAGCATTGTTGCTGAAGAAACAATAAGAAATGTCAGAGGAAATACGCAATTTCTTGCCTTTTCTCTCTTGTGCTTGTTGGCGCAACAAATGGCTAAGACTTGCATTACACAATTGGTTCTCAACGTTGTACTGTAGTATGGCATAACCATTGCACCTGGATGTTTTCACCAGTGCGTAGTTAAAATGCGAGATTAGAAGCTCCGTTGAAGCGTGACTAGCTTTGGCAACGTCATGTCAATATGAATTTGACAAAGCCGCTTAAAATAACGTCATGTGAAAAGGAACGTGATATGACATGTAATTTAAAAGTCAGAAAAGGATTTTCTCAAATACAGGCCGGAACTCTGCTAATTATAGTGTTTCCTTTTCTACTTGACCAAAGCAGAATTGAAAGGAGGTTGTTAAAAGGATCTTACTTCTTTTAACTGTTTCACGTTATTAACAATTCTGTGGTAGAACATAAATTGTGCAATGTGCATATGTCCTGTGTAGTTTTAATCGATTGGTCCGACGAACTCACTTTGACTTTATAGATTAATTTCTTGCGTTCTTCCGGTGACTGTAAACTAGTTTATCACCCATTGGGCGGCAGTTTTGTGTGTTTTAAACTTTGTATCCTACAAAATTCTTCATTTTGTTTAATATGCTTCTGTGTAGTGCCATTTGCTGCTAAACACGTAGTTTTATCTGTTTCAGCCCCTTGATAAAGTCAGTCATGCTGACTGAGGAAACGTCGGAAAAGTCATTGTGATAGTCTACTGGAAGAACGCAAGAAATTAATCTATAATTGATAATGTCTGGTGAACAGTCCCATTCTGTATTTATTCTCACTTTACATGGAAAATTGGAATTAGTTGTTGAAACTAACTTTTGTACATTTGAAATCAACAAAATATTTACATTTTACAATCAGTTTAGCTCTTCCATTAAGGCAGTGGCCTCAACCTTTGGAAAATCGAAGTTAGTTTAAAGTTGAAAGTAAATTTTGTATATTCAAAATCAACAGATATAGGCTACTGTTAAATATATCAACTTGATACGGAACAGCTACTGCGTTTCACAATCAGTTGTACCGTTTCTTTAATTAAGAGAAGCAAAACAAGCAATTGACATTTACATTAGTTTAAATTTTAAAATGGTTCATCATAAGAGTTTCGTTTTGATAAATATAGCGTGTCCTAACGTGCGTTCTGATAATAGTGACATGTCACAACTTTAGTGACTTGAATCTTCTACGTCAGTGACCAAAAGCAGACGCTTTTATCGCAAAGCAAGTTGCCAAATTAGCAGAACGTGATTTTTGCTGAGTTTCATTCACAGAGTGTTCTATGGAAGACAAAGGGATTGCAACCGACGAATTGCTTAAAATGGAATTTAACCTCAACGCTGTCAAGGTCAGCTGTTGTTGACAGAAACATACGGGATCAATACTTTGCGTGCATCTCCCATTATGACGTCACTCAACACTTTTTTGATCTCATAAGGAAATAGTAAACTCACACTGGGTAGCAAAGCTTCTAATGACGAAACAGATGGTGTAAAAATAATTGCAATGAAATATCCCAAGCCAATCAAAATGTCAACAACACTTCTCATAAATAAATTTTGAGAGCTATTTTTATTCTTTGAACTTCAGTTCGCTGCTGCAGTTGCTGTATGACGCTCATCCATCAACATAAGACACTTGTAAAATAGGCTACTCTAGCCTATATAATTCTGTCTATATATTAAACATCCAATTGTAGATCATAACTAATGATATTATAAAAAAAACATAGCCCTGAATAAATACATTAAGCTTTTTATAATGGGTTTCATTTTGAATCAGGAAAACCTACTAAACCTGATTATTACAAGAGTTTTAGGAGGTTTTCGAAACAAATAGACAGCTTAAATTTTGTCACGCATGGTAAAAAAAGCGCTTAATCACAAACCAAATTGTAAAACTATAAATTTTTGTGTTAATTGCATTACTTTATAAAATTTACTTTTAGTTTCAAAATCAATATCAGTTTTGCTAATTGAGCATTTGTTTCACAGATAACAAAATAGTCACAGTAAATGTCTTAAAAAGTTGTTGCAGCTGAAGACCATATTTTTGCTGTTTTTCCGAAAAGTAGGCTATAAACTTGAGTCATGCCAATCGTAAGAAAGCAGGGATGTGGTCGTGGTCAAGAAACATGATACACACCTAAAATTCTCTGAAAACAAATTTAAAAACAGGTTTCTTCCGCCTTAAATGAACTCACGTAGACAAGTAAGGCAAGACTAGCACAAAAGCAACGGTAACAAATATAAAATTATTACAAACCTAAGATAATGGTCATAAACGGGGTCAATGGTCCGTTTAAAATTGTGTTTTCATTAGAAAGTTTGACGTCACAAAGGTCATGAGGTCATGAATGTTTGTTTGCCCAGCAGCAACCAGCAATGCGGCAAACAGCTGCAAAGTGTGTCGAAGATTAGATGCTGATAAAAGTTAAAAACAAAGTGAACTGCAGCAAATGAAATGTCACGTATGTTTTTGTTTACTCAACGGGAAGTTGCAAAAACATAAAATTATTTAAACAATCCAAGCATCGGGAGGAGAGGTTCTCATTGAGGTGAGTGTAGGTTTGTCATTTCCTTTCTCTCGGTCGCCTTTACTTCAGCAACTACGCCCAGCAGCGTTGACAGGAGGTCAATAGGGTTGTTTAGGACCAGGGCCCGAGATTTTTTAGGGGCCAGAAAACATGAAAAAACCACAGCATAGTGAATTTTTCTTATAAATGTTTATTTGGTGCTCAAACATCTCATTTGTACCTGGCCCAAAATAGCCTCTCACCGATCCTGACTACGCCCACTGCCAATTTATTGCATCTTGGGTAGAGGTGAACGGTATTTATCAATAAATAGCTTGAGCCGGGTGTCGAACCAGGTTTGTATAATAATTGGAAAGCCGACGCCTTATCCGTTGCGCCATCCCCGCCACCATAGTGCGGTACATGAATGATCTAGAGAGGAGTAGAAGAGATTGTACGTAAAATGTTTTTTCTATTATTCTTCAGTTACCATTGTTTAGGTTTCCATTCGTAATGCACTTCAGATGTAGACTATGTTTTCCAAACAAAGATTATGTGGGGGTGTGCGTTAACCTTTTTTCTGTCATTTCGTGTAACTTTTGATTTCGCATAGTAAACAAAACTGGAAGAAATGTCGACCAAAAAACAGATCAATATATCTTTCCAGTAATTTGCCTTATTGCTTTTCCACTTTCAATGCTGTACCTGCCATGCATTGTGCATAATTGATGAATGCCACACAGATGAAGAAATATGTTTGTCAAAAAACGCATCGCTCATCTCAGCAATATTAGCTTTCACTTCACGGAAGACGTCCATTTAAAACAATGCCATTGTATACTGTTACCATTGAAGTTTATCCGTAACAAAGCATTTTCATCGAAATGATTCGTTGTAATAATCAAATATTTGGTGGAGTATCTACAGTAAGCGTACGAGATGCAATGCCATAACCAATAACCATGTCATATGTATGTAGCTGCTAGCTTCTACGTAGGTTATGTGTTAGATTCAACAATGCACGAAGTTCAACAATGCAATTTCGATTTTATTACAACACAAAAGCTTAAGAGTTTAGGCAAGCCACTTTACAAAACAAAAATATCTATGTCATAAAATATCTGCTTTTGCATTCGTGTGACGTTGATTTATGCTAAAGTCGTGTAACAATAACGTGTTGTTGTCAAGTGTGCCAAAACAAAAGTTGACCTTTTACCCTTCAAGGTAAAATTTGTGCTTGGAACATGATATCATACCACATTGTCATGAAGATGTGTAAACAAAAATCTGTCAATTGTCAAGCAACAATATTGATGTTTGGAAAGACTTTTGTTTTGACCAAAATTGCCTCAAGAGCTGGGTAAGTCTGCATTTTCGTATCGCATCAAATCCTCCGAGCGTTGCAACGATGCAATGTAAAAAAAGAGATTTTTGTTAGCTTGGAAAAACTTCTAAACAAGGCTGTGCAAAAGAACCATTTGCAATCGTACAGTGTTATAAATTATTCACTTACGTATGCGAAAGTTTCTGTTTTCTAGTTTGCTTCACGATGTATACAATCGCATAGGGCTATGACGTAAAACAAACGTACCCTTCGCAAATTTTCTTTGACTGATTTCAACGCCATATTCATTCCGACTCCACAACTCTGCAACTGGCATATGAGCTATCGTTTTAGATTAGCACTACACCAAAATCACTCCACGCCGAGTTTCTTTTTTGACACAAGCCAAAGTCCTTCTTACTTTTATCTACATCCATTATTTGTAAAAAAGTAAATGAAATCACCCAGATTCAGTAACTTGTATAATTTATTGATAAACCTTTCGCCTTCTTAGGAAGCCGCGTTTTAGGATAGATTTATATATTATTATTAATTATAATGGTTTGGGAGTTACAATGGCTTGATCTGAGAATATAAGCTAACGTGAGAGCCAAGCCATAACATAGTAAACTACGAACTGTAGCGTTGACAGGTGGACTAGAGAGATCTTGGGGGTACTTTTGGACCCAGGTCCGGAGCGATTTTAGGGGGCCGTAACCTCTCCAAGGGGCCTGGAAACTCAAAGAAGCCATCTCGTGTTTGTTGGGTATAGGGCGTTTTTCTAATGAGTAAACAAAATCAGCCAGGTTCGAAAATTTGTATAATTTATTATTAAAGCTTTCGCCATCGCAAAGGCGACTTCTTCAGTATCTCATTCAAATAGAATGATGGAATACTTCTGTAGATAAAATCATTCTGTTTGAATAAGATACTGATAAAGCCGTAATTATGGTAGTGAGAACTTATCAATAAATTATACAAGTTTTCGAACCTGATTTTGTTTACTCATTATGTTTAATTGTTCGGTTGCATCCCAAACGAAGGATCCTTGTAGAACTTTTCATCCTCAATAACAACGAGGAACCAGAAAAGAGATTGAGAGACATCAGTTCATATTTCTTTAATTTCTAATAAATGTCTGGATTTGGGGCCTGGCGAACTCATTGGCACCGGAGCCAAAATATCTTATCAACGGCACTGACTACTCTATACCAGAAAAGGTTTTAAAATAAGATATTGCTAGAATACTTGATTGGAGCGAACATTTCTGTTAAAGGAAATAGGAAAGCGATATGTCAAAACCCATCGTGAATAGAAAATCTTTCAATCTCGTCTTCAGAACATTGTTTTTTAATGTCCAATGTGCTTTGTTGTTGCGGAAAAGTAGCTTTAGAATTTTAAGGTCACGTTGAGTCCCCAGGGCAACTTGGTAGGCCTACAACTTTTCTCTTATCAGCTCTTTTCTAGGCTATTGATTGAACGAGCGTTGTCGAGGGATCAATTTGAAACTATATAGCAACGATGATTTGAATAATTATAATATGTCCAACGTACGTAGCAAACGTAGCAACAAAATTAGCCCTGACGTTCAGAAGCAAAACACAAAAACGCATTTTGCGTTACATCGCTAATTGTGAGAAACGGTCAGCAGTGGGATAGCCTGTCATAGTACCAATGTGACCTTGTTTTTCAGTGCGCCATAAAAAATTCAATGTAACAATCGATTTAGAATGGATTCGCGCTACGCGCTTTTGAGTTCGTGGTCAAAACATGACGTAATCAAAGCCTCTCCACCAGCGTAAGACTCTCCGCGTCTAGATCGGGACCATTTATATTTTGTGTTTTTTTGTTTTACAAATTGATTTTGCAGACCGGAAAGTACAGCATTGGGTACAATGCACAATGCTTCAGCATGGCTAGTAAACAAGACTAAAATGTATGACTAAACTTGTTTTGATAAAAATTGCAATCGACATTTGAAGCTGTGATTGTTTTCCGATTTGGAAAGGTCTTTTGAGGGATGACCCATCATCCAATAATATGTATCAAATTGTGTCTTTTCTTTTACATCTTACAATAAACAAAAATTGTGTGTTTGCTTTTAGTCTTGGCTCATTTGACACAATCCGCATGGTGAAAAATGTTGTTTGCTGTTTTTCACTGCGCCACGGGTTTATGAGTAGGTGACGGTATTATTTGTTTATTCAGTTGCTTGTTTTCCTGGATAGATGTTCATTAAATCACAATTTTTAAGAAATCAGACTAAAACGTACCCTAGAAACATAATAGAACTTCAATTCGCAGCATGGCATTTAACCGCCAAAGTTCTGTGAGTGATCATAGAACTAGAAATGTGAGAAACCGAGAAAACAAACCTGACACCAAACAACTTTGAACAAACAATAAACTTGTGAAACCTCAATTAACGTTCTCAGCCGATAAATGAAAACTTCTGATCATGGCATTCCCGTGATGACACAGCTTTCGAAATGAGCTGTAAGTTCAAATGCAATCACTTGAATCAACATGGCCGTCTAGAAGCCTACTCATTGCTATTCACAAGCAGACAAGTTCAGACAAGTTTTGCTGTGAAGTCGTCAAAGCATATTTGTGGGTTGTGTCTCCGACCACAGTTTCCGCACTTTGATTGGCGTTCAAGAAATGCTTTCAAAAATGATCAGACCCGTTGGTCTACTTTCAACTACTTCAAGTTGGCTCGGTTTCTAGTTCTTACCATGCTGTGGTGGATTTAACAGGTTCTGACCAATTTACGCAAACTAGGTCTGAAATTTATTAAATTCATTTCAACAGGTTATTAAATCTGAAGAAATGCTGTTGTTGTGGGCTACATAAAGTGGGTTCTTATGATGGCATAGAACTATTTTGAAAAAATTGAAGATCATAGCATTTTACATTCACGTTGAACCAATGTAAAAAAAACTGATTTGCTGACTGAACCTGTTTCGCTTAAATTTTGAGGTGGATGATGAATGTGAAAGAATATTGCACTTGACTTAATGGCTATGATGTCATTTTGAAAATAAATCTATCTAAATGAAATAATTTTGAGTTGTGAGTACATTCTTTTAAAAATTTCCATCAAATTATATTGAAGTAAAATATGTAAGTTGTGAAATCATTTGAATAAACCAAACGGAAAAGCAAGAAGACTTTTGAAGTTGCACTTACAGTAAAAAATATTGCGTTCAAAATAACAATTCTTCTTTCTAGGCAACAATACGTAAAAACGAGTAAGTTTACCATTTTGCATGACGTCAAAAACTCACAAAAACAATTCGAAAAAAATAAATTAAAAAAGTTACACTTCAAGTCAACATGATATCATCCAACTCGCAAACACGGCCACGGAAATCACTTATTATCTTAATTGTGCGTAAATTAAATTATTGTATGCGAAGTGTAAACCCTGCATTTGCCAGTCCACTCTCAACGGATTGCACAAATTGCTGCGGATTCCAGAATCAATATCAGTAATTGTAGAATGACAATGCGCATCGAAGCGTATTCAGAGAAACAAACACAGCACAGTTTCAGCAATTTGAAAATAATAAAACGATTATAATCGTTACATCATCAATGAAGGACATAGAATTCTACATAGTTTAGCTTGCGTCAAAGCCGATTACGTCATGTCCAACTGGGCAGTGGAAAACATTGATCTGTGTTTTATATTTTACTGCGTTCAAACAGCACAAAAATAACTCGGATAAGAAATTCAAAAAAACACGTGCTTAATTTATTTATTCAGTTTTGTGACATGTGTAATTTTTTCTTAATAAGGAATTATACTACTGGTAATTATGTACATTGCCATTTACGGCTGCTTCTGTCACATGGCTGTAATGTTAGTTGCTATATTTAATGTATTTACAATGATGCCTTGAAGATTGTTCGTTGAATACCACTTGGTATTTTTTGCTTCATAATATTTGGCTGGCTGATGTAGTTTCCCTCCGTGTCATATCAGTTCTTGTTATTTTCAACACCCATTATGACGCGAAGTAAGGCTGTGAGAAAACGTAGCCTACTCACATTTCAACGCTTTGTTGTGAATTGTTTTCAGAAATTCTGTAATGTCACTGTGACCTGATTTGTGAATTTGTACATTAGGTTAGCATTAGAAAATAAAAGATGATGACAGAGTGACAGACCTACAGTTTGTTGACAGAAAATGCGAAGGAACACACTTGGGATTGTAAAGCAAATGAAATCAGACCAGGGCGCATCACTTTGCGTCTGTTTGATCAATTCTCTCATTCGCACATAAGCGAGAGATTTAGAGAGAATGACTCATCAAAAGAAGAGAAAGAGACTCGCTCTTTGAGCCAGGTACTTTTTCTTGTCAACAAAATTAGTGGAAAATAGTGGTTGGCATAAAAGCTGGTCGCTGGGTAGGATGTAAATCATTTGTTGGACAGGCCAGTGCTGAGAAAAGGCGTGTGAAGTGTACTCCATACCTGAACTATTGTTTACGGCTTTACGCATAGGTCTTGTGACTATGTCATTGCTGTGCTGTATATTAATCAGATTATGTTTTAAAACGATCACTTGATCCAATCCTCACTGCAGTCACTGGTTGAACTCATGTTAGTGGCTATTTTAAGTGTATTTTACAGTTATCTTTTGTGTATATCAGCAGTTTTTAACTATAGTTGATTTTTACAAGTTCGCTCAGTTTTAGCTCAACTCTCAAGCTTAAGGTGGCATCGAAGTTAAAGTTTAACTATATGTGAATATTTCACAAAGAAAAAATTGTTTAATGCCATTGCGCTACAACGCTAATGATTTGTATTCTACTTTCACCATGACATTTCAATTAAGAGAAAGTCGAAATATTTCCTTTGTTTTGCTTAGTTTAGCCAAAATTCTTCGAAACGAAGCGTTTTGCAATCTATTCAATAAAAAGTGGGGAAATTATATGCAATTTTGTATGTAATTTCCCAGCAATTACCAGTGATTGGGTAGTCAGAATATCCGTGCAGTGTGCAGTACAAATGGCAAAGTGACAGGCTGAGCAGGCGTTTGCTAATTGCTTGGCAACGCCTGTTTGCACTGCAGCGGTGCCAGGTAGGAATTGCGGTTTTCTTTGAACCTTTTGTTGACAGCATAAATGGCTTTGCAAAGCTAATATAAAGAGAGCAGAGATATTTAAACATGGATTAACGCTTTTGTATTCATAAAACAATGTGCAGGCTTAAGTTTTTTGTGAGTAATAAAATAATTTCCATTTTTGCTTTACAGATTTATTGCTACATTGAAATATCTGATTTTGCTACGTTTACAATGACACCAATTGAGGTTTCTGATTCCGTCCAAGAAAACAGTGGGAACTATGCTGGAGAGGCGAAGACAGAATGCTTGCTTCTTTGTTCGGGACTCGGAGCATTACACAACCACAAAATGAATCTGAATCATTCTAATCCTTCCAGATCTGAAGCCCGTCCACCAATTGTTAACACCAGACTAGCAGTTTTAAAAAACACAGAAAGACTTAATGCGAGCAGTCCCATCAGACGGAACGGACTACCTCACAAAACAGCTTTTCCTGATGAAATGGGCCTTTCAAATTTCAAAAGCAAAGCAACTGCTTTGGCAAATCAACCTCACATGGTCAAAGTCTCCGTTTACACAAAAGCAGTTAATCCTTATATCGTAATATACGATTCAAACAAAAAGTACGCTAAACCAGCTGCCTATCTCAAGCTATCGAACTGTGTTGTAAAAACGGGAAGCTCGGTGAACAAAACAGCTAAAACAGAAAGTTCCAACGATGATGATGACTGCATCTTTCGAATCTTTTCCAGCAAGCATGAAGACATCGACAACGCTGGGATCATCACCCTCAGAGCATCCACAGTCGACAAGAGGAATGAGTGGGTGGAGTTCCTTGAATCCGTGTCCAACGGGAAAGACTTCAACATCAGATCAAGCTCAGGATATATTCCTGGATCAAGTGTCTTGCCGACGTTAGTAGAGCAAGATGATAATATCATTGAAGAAGATTCAAGCTCCTCATCAGACTCTCTTAAGGCACCTTCCCGGAGAAAAATGCGCGGGGGCCGCAGAAACAGTTTAAACAGCCTGGGAATGAGGCTACGCTGCTATGCTGTGGGAAAAGACCGTTTATAATTGTTTTGCTTTGAAGTGTTACATTTTATTTATGTTTTCTTCACGATAACATCCAGTGCTACCAAAGTTTTTTGATATTGGTGCAAAATTTATTTCTTGAAATTTACCATGATGAAGTTTATATCTTTTCTGGTTTAATTTGCCAATCAGAAAGATATAGTTTTATGGTTTTCTTTACGTAAACATTGATCACTGTTACTTTTTATTTTTATTATTATTTGCAAGATTGCTGCTTATTACAGTACGTCTAAAAACAAAAGTTGTACTGCTTTGCGATGAAGAGTTATCTTTAGGCTTCGGACAAACGTAGCTTACTTCAGATCAGTTGCAACTTTGTCAGTGACTTTCATTAGAACTTCAGCAGGTAGTGACGTTGTAACGATGTAAAAATTAAACTTTAGCTGGTTAAATTGTTGAAGGACAGGCGAGACTAAATGTGAAGCAATGATCAGTTGCAGTTCGATTTCCCTAAAGCTGTATTTTGAATCCCAGCATATAACTTTCTGTGTATATCTGCCGTAGATGTGGTAATAACGCAAAGAAAGCTTTTGTCATAGCAGGAAAGCACCTTAAATAAGGCTGAATTGATTCATTATTTATAAATATGGCAATTTCTGACGCAAATTACATGCGATGCAGACGAGTGTCTTTTTGTAAGTTGCGCTTCTGATGGAACCCTATGCAGCCTGAAACTGCACAATATTTAATATTGTCACAAACGTTTACGTCACGGAAATAACTTTGGAGATTGTTCAAATAACTTTTACACTTCATAACAAGTCAGTTTAATATTGCACGACTACTCTTTTGGTCACATATCTATGAATTATGCATATTTCCACACGGGATAGGAAAAACCCAACATGTTGTCAAAATGTTATGCTGTTTGTTTCACCAAGTCATCATAACACTTTCACTAAAATAACGTTGTTACAATGTAACGGTGACAGGAAGGACATTGTGTTGACACTCCAGTTTTGAAATTTCCAAAAAACAATTGTTTCATACAATTAACAACAGAAATTGTTACGAGATAAAGTTTGCCTCAGCGGATATGTATACGTTTACGTATGTCACAAAAGATTGGCACCATAAATAGCATGAACGGATGTGGTTACTCCTCCGCGTATGCGCGTGACCACTAATAGATTCTACGGTTATTTCTAGTTGAAATCATGAAAAACCTAACTTTAGCCTCGCATTGATCAACTAAAACCGGCATGACTGAATTAGATTTTTTATGAAATTCAAACTCTCACAGACATCAAATTAGCCGTGACGTTGAATCAGTGTCAACAACAACTGATTTAAAGTAGGATATTGTACGACAGTTTTACGGTCTCAAAAATGTTTAAAAATGACAGAAATTGAACTCAATTTTTTTTAAGATAGTAGCTTGCGGATTTGAAAGGAGTGTTTTCACAAATACATGAATGGATGATGTAAGTAGGTATGGATTAGCCAACGACGTCCTGGTACGCACAGTTAACCATGGATGACGAGGCAAAACGTATTCTAATGTACTTGAATATGCAAAAACGATATTACAATAGCAAAATCGATTGTTACGTAATAAATAGGGTAAAAATATTTTAATGTTGTCTTAATGGCAAGCTAAGTATTTATAGCGATCACAATTATGGGTTGTTTTATCACTATACGATTTAACCCGGTTTTTGGCATAATTGGAAAGTTTCTCTAAAAGTGTCGTCTCGGGCCCCAACAAGTTAAGTTGGGTTAGGGATCAACATGTCAGCAGCAATTCAAATCCTTCAATCCAAGTTCGGCTCTTACAGTCTTGAAGCTAGTCCGTGGCGGAAATTGATTAGAAGGCCAAATAGGTTCGAAAGAAAAATTTCTGTATGAATCAACTACAGGCATCAACAATCAACTCATCATCATCACCAGATGTGCGACTGCAGGCTGAAAGCCTCCATGGATGTTTCTGCACCAACCTATAATTTAATGTATTCATTTAATTGCCAGAAAGACTCTTTCAGAGGCAAAGCGAAGTGAACATATATTTAATGAGATGTAAGAAAATCTAAGGAATTAGGGCAGTATCTAACCTTATTTTCACTTCAAACCTTACTCCACTTATAATAATGCATTTAGAACAAGTTTCGTTCTTGATCTGAAACTTATTTTAGCTTGTTGACACTTTTCACATCGTAAATCCGATGGTTATTTTTATCAACAATCCCAGTCTCTTCTATTAATTGTCCATGAAAGGCGGGTTCAACTTACGCAAGTATTAGGCGAAGAGTTTCAATAAAAATCTCGTTTACGTAACACTGTAAAAAACAGTGCTTCCTGTGTTTTGCCGTGGTAATTCTTTTCAAACTTTCCATGTGACGTAATTATCAAAAACACACGTGTGTAACAATGGAATGAGTCACAATGTAAACTCAATAGCCCCAGTGTTGGACCACACCAGCAGCGCGAACGACAGTATCGTGACACTGACCGAATGATGAAATCATTTGCGCGAGACAAAAACAAATAGATCGGTTTCTCAGCGACAGGATCAAACAGATGATCAGCACGAAAACAGCGATAGATTGTCATAAATGAAATAAAATGACTTACTCAATCACGATCAGGCTTGTCACAGGAAGCGCATGGATTTTACAGTGCGGTTTCGCCACTGAGCTGGCAGTAGAATTACAAAACTGCTTGAATTCCTGACAATGGTGTCTGTTCTCGACATCTCAATACATCGAATAGACACAAACAATTCGTTTACATACGAGTTTTTGTGTAATTACAAAAGCTACTTGAAAAATGCATTTCTCCTTTCAGAAAATTAAACACCACCGGAGATACAGCAGGAAAGCCTCATTTAAAAGTTGCTACAGAACAAAACTCTTTTTAATCAAAAGCATGCGTAACAAGTTAGAGATCAAGTGAAAAATACATAACCCAATATGCACAAACAAAAATCACGTTCAACAATAACGGTTTCGAAAATTTTCCTATCAGTGCTGCAAATGAAATAATATCTTTTTCAACGTATTCACTTTGTTATTGAACTTTTTGCTGTTATATTTTTCCAAATAGAAAGCAAAAAAAATGGCAGATATATGATTGAGCTGATCCAAGCAAGTTAACATCGATTTTAGTCCTACATCGATTTGCAGCTCGTCACATCAAAATTTGGGATTTCCTGTGACGCATGGCACAAAAAAAATAATCGCGAGTTTGGCTTAAAAATAATAAAATCGGGACAAATACTCTTCCTTTTCTTTAACTGTAACAGGAAATAGGCTACGCTTTTCATGTTGGGCTATTTATAGAAAAAGGAGCAGATGGGGTAACTTGCTTAAGACAGCACAATGTGGCAAAACAATACCCTGTCTACGTTAGACTGCAATACGTAACCAAAATTTTATCAGATTTGTAATAGAAAAGTTATTGATTTTTTTAGATCATTATTGATTTATGGAAATAGCTGAGACGTCTGCTGAGTGGTCATGTGGTAAAACTGAAAAGCATCTAACCGACATTTAAATGAAGATGTAACAAAACTTCTGGCTTTGCAAAAAATAAAAGTTAGGCTGTTTCTCGACAGTCAAGTGTAGCAATTATCGATAGCGATAGATACGCCTTTCGCCCATAAAGTTGAGCTCATCAGTACAGCACCACAAATTCTTGCCACAGAGCTTTAGTCCGTTGATTTTTCCATGTTCTGTAGATCGATTGTTCTACAATCTACACAAAGAGTATATTCTTCTGTATATCAACTCTTTATCAAACGTTGTCTTCCTCGTAGGCTAGGTATCATAACCTGCGCGCCTTTTGATAAACCGGATGCTAACCACGTAAATGAAACAAAAGATGACAAAGCTTCACAAGTTTCAAGTGACAACCTACAATATTGGTGACAATATGTAACCAAAACTTTTTAGATGTCAAACTTTCTAGCAAGAAAATTCGTTTAATTTGTTTTTTGTGCTGGCAATTAAACCGCACCAGTGACGAGCGAGAACGTGTAGAGAACATGAAAAGTCTTGATGGCTAATGTGGAGGCTATACCGGTATGGTTAGCGAAACACAATGCTTGCTAGTCAGGTAGTGCTGACGCCAGGAAGATCGCGCCTTCTCAACTGAACGAAAACATGTAACTTTGTTGTAAATTTAATTATTTCGAAACTTGATCAATGGTAAGCAAAATTAGAATAAAGTACGATAATTAAATATGATTCAAAGTAATTAGTTACGCGTTGTTTTTACCTTGATTACACTTGAGTCATTTCAATTATGATCGAACCAAATAAAAAAAGGTTATATTGATTGTAAATCTGCTCCACAATGTTTCATAGAGTTTGCTCAATAATGACGCTATAGTTCCCTCTAGCGGTTTAAATTTAAGTGCTGTACCCCTGTCAATTGAATGCTGAAAAGTTTCAGTGTTTATCAGGATAGCTATCGTCGTTTTGTCACTTGTTAGTTGTTAGGGTGGTCAATCATCGTTTTTGTATGCGCCTTTGGAAGTCTACTATTTTACCACCCCAAGTGATGCTTGGGAATCTTTTCATAGATGAGTAAATTTGAGGGAGATAGGTTTGGTTGAATCGATATTCTGAACCATGCAGTTGCCTGCTACGTTGCCTTGTTGCAACTGCAAAATGAGAATACTTTCATTCAAAAGAACCAACTTTGCATGCTAACATCATGACTAATGATCATACCAAGAGATCTGGGGCGTAGCCAGAACAAAATTTCGGGAAAGGAGGCAAATAATAATCATTGTACATGTCAACGACCCTGGCAACGAATCGGGGAAGGCAAAGCTCCACGAGTGAGGTCTGGGGAGCCTAACCGAAAAAAATTGAAAATAATACAAAAAATTGCGCATTCTGAGAGTATTTAAATTCTAAATCAACAGTTAAACTCTGTCAGATGATGCTGTAACGGAGAAAGAAATGTTTATTTAAAATTTTTCCGGGAGCGGGGGCCAATTGCGACTTTGCCAACCTGGCTACGTCCTTGCAAAGGACAGAACCAATTTGTAATCACACAGTGAAAAACAGTTGTGAAGATTATGAAGAATTCCGGGCTTCGTCGATGCATAAGGTTCAATTGCTAGCAAATTTTTACTATTAGCAAGTTTTATATTATGGACAAAATAGCCTAAAAGCCTGTAGATATTTGTGTTTACATTTCAACTTGTCCTGTTTTCTTCCTGTCATTATCAGTCTTGTTTATTATTATTGAAGAGGCATAGGCATATTTATTTTTAATTCCTAGGCTCCAAAAGTCTCTAACCAAAACAGGTTGAGTGACTTATGCGTTGAAATAAAAACAAATGGTCGATTTAATATTTTAGGCCAAAAAATAGCCATGTAATTGTATACTGTATAATATGAAATGCTCACAGTTACATACAGTGGCGTAGCCAGAAAAAAAATTGGGGGGGGGGGGCAAATATTTGATGAATTGAAGAGAACGACAAAGTGTTTAATTTAAGACATCTGCAGTGGTGTTTCCTGGTGGGTTAAGCAATACAGCTGATAGGGGGTTAGAGCGTGCCGAAGGCACGCGTATTCTAGGGGGTCCGGGGGCATGGACCCCCGGAAAATTTTTGCAAACTTACACTCAAATAATGGATTATAGCGCTTTCTGGAAACACTTTCAGGGTAATATTTGTATGAAATTTATAAACAGATAAACAGCTATTAACTTATTAAAGGTAGCTGTTACACACGAACGGGCAAAAATTGCGACTAAAATTAGGGAACACAAAAAACTTAGCTACACAAAAACTACAAAAAACCCAACAGAGTAAGCGATTCTGAAATTGCTTCCACAGATTAGTTAAAATAAGCGTAAATCGCGTAAAGTTTGCGCGATTTACAATTTGCAGAATTTATTGGTGTCTTTGTGTGTGTCTAAAACAAGTCCTGGAGGGTGTTAATAGCCAGATGTCTTGAAAAACAATATAAATTTATACAAATTATATTATATTTTCAACAAAGGGTTCAACAAAGGGTTATTATATTTTCAACAAAGGGTTCAACTTCGGAATTCAAACTTTAAAAATTTGGGGGGGCCATGGCATCTTTCGCTCCCCCTGGTTACGCCTATGGTTACATACATTTATCACAAAAAGTGCGTACGACATGTTTTGTTTATACAAGAGCTTTTATGAAGAAAAGAAATACATCATAAAAAAGCTTGGTTGTTGTTTTATTCACGCTAAAAAGGAGAGGTTTATTTTGAGCGTGTGCGAGTTAATACGTCACAAAACGTCAGATGTTGTTCTTGGTTTTTGTTATAATTCATGCTCAGAACACCATAATAGCTTTGACTACAATATACGAGTGTTCTGCAACCTTTTTTTAAGCTCGTTTCAAACTTTCAAAATTCCGTGGCAGTACTGAACGAAAAATGTAGCATAAAAGTTGAGTAGCTGCTTCGTTTTTATTGTCATGAGTCATGACTAATTGCGATATGGAACACTTTGCATCTGATGCAAAATATAAATAAAAAAGAAAACTATAAATGTAACGATAAGACGATAAAAAAAAAACTCTCATCATTTGTAGGCATACTTATTTTTTGTTTGTTTTAATAACTCAATCCCATTCAACAAAAGCTATGCAATACTCTTACCTGAATATTGTTCTTGGTAGCCTATTCAATCCAATTATTCTGACGTCACACAAGTTTTGTAGGCATGCAGTGATTGACTTTCACAAATGTGTCTAAGGGTGCCTCTCAGATTCCTTTTCGCACTGTTTGTTAGTTCGAGTTTCAAATTTTACATTATTTATGTCTTTTTGAATGTTTGATTGCTTAGAATGCTGGTGCCCACCAAAATTTTTTTTGTAGACCCGCTACTGAAAACGGTCAGCTGATACATTCAAGGTTTTTTAAATTTGAAGCAGCTCTTAAAATCAAAAAAATATTGAAGAGCTTTACCTTTTCAATTTTAATGCAAATAATTTTACGTTGTGAATTCGTTTGGTAGTATTTCGAGCTTTTACCTACTTTACTATGAAAATTTTCAGATTGAAATATTGCATGGATTCACAATGCCTCAACGTCACAATAGAATTCGTGTTGCAGAAATCCAATCAAAACTTGAATACGCATTTTCTTAGCAACTGAGAAGCAATGGTTGATTTTATTGTGAGTTGCTTTTCTCTCGCTGAACCTTGAATTTAGCCATTTTCTCAGCGGTTTATGACGACATAGTTGTGATAGACAAGCCTTAACTCCCATTGTGTGGAAGCGCCGTTGTCTGAACAACCGCCATTTAGCTTGAATTGCCATTCTCGGTTAAATATTAACTTTCAGGCGCAATATTATCACCATAGAGACGACGCTAACTGTGTGGAAAGGCAGAAAGGGTTGACCGGTGAAAAGCTAACTTACAAGTTACAGGTAGGCTATGTTTTGCCGTCTTGTTTTTTGTGTTCATGAAGTTATTGAAACTTTAAGATCTCAACCAGTGTTTCAGAATGCAAAAACTAGGCCGTGCTTTATGAAAGCTTTTGAGTTCAGGAAAAGTTTACCTTGACAGCAAAACAGTTAAACTTTTTCACAAACGTACTTTCTGTTTTTTTAAACGTATTAGTGATGTAAAAAAGATTCATTGATTGATTTGTTGTTGGAAAATGCTCAGTTTATTCACGAACAAATACTTTTCAAGTGGTGCTCAGGAGGTGGTCAGTTGTTGACAATATAAATGGTGGGATTCTTCAATTCTGCAGTGTATTGACGTAGCCTATCAAAACCACATAGATTGGACAGTAACCTAAGCTCAGCCTAATCTACCTAATTTGAGATTCAAGGGTTTGACAGACCAGCCATTTCTGAAACGAAAGAGGAGATAGCAATAAACTGCTACTGAAAATGTCTAAATTATTTAATTATTTTACCATTTGAATGTTGCGCTGCATTGTAGAATTTGTAGCTGCATACTTGAATACGCTTCAATGGGTGTCCAGCTGTCCAAAACATTCAAGATTGTCATAAGAATGAATTTTCCAGTAATTTCAAGGTGGAGTCCACTTTGCATTTGTTTTTCATTTAGTAACCATTTAAATCGATTGCAACTAAATTTTCCTGAAATATATTTTATTTATTATTACAGCTACCCGTAAGTATTCATGTCTATGGTAGCTCAGTAGCCTAGATTACATTTGGTTACTACAAGAGCTTGTAAATATATTCGTACTTTTCTGCAAAACCTTACAAAATGACCAAAAGCGGAGGAAGAGTAAATCAGGAAGATTTCAAAGATCCTCATGATCAGGTACATAACGTGATTTTGGTAGTCCTAATTTCACTTTTAAAGTAGGTTTTGTTATTGTAGAAATCTGTCGTAAGCATGTAATTGTTTTCACCTGTTTTTCTTGAACAACCAACTTTTAGACTTCTAATCTAGATGGTAGAGCCTATTTAATGATGCGATTTCTTTATCTTGGGTGGCTATATGCATTGTGTAATCGGCTAATCGCCCACACCAATTAATCTTTCTTAGCAAGGTGCTTCTTGTAAATAAATGTAGGTGAAACCTTTGAAAGTGCTGCACAGGCCAAGATAAGAATGAAGTTCAAATTTCTTAGGAGGATTCGGACGCTGAAGTTTCCTCTGATGATCCGAGAGTTGAATTCATCCAGGACTTCTTGACAAGCAAATTAAAAGTGAAAATTGACAAATGGAGGAAGGCAATGAGCGTAGAAGAAAACAAACAGTTGTTACAAACGTTTTTCGACCAACCCACAATTCCTTTCATTGTTTTCACCGCACCGGTATGTACTGTAGATCTAATACAGTAGTCCTGGCTTACTTCAGGACAGAAAAAGTTTGGGTTAATTAAGTGGTTGGGCCTATTAACCGTGTGCTGAATAAGCGGGAACTGCTGTATTAATATCCCTTGTTTTAGTCTAACAATTGCTACCGTTAAATCTCACGTTCAGTTTCTAGTCAAGCAAAGTAGCATTTGTTTCATTTTTTTGTGATGTCACTCATTTTACCATTGGAAGGATTAGGAGGGATGAATCAGAATAAAAACATGGTGGAGTCAGGTGACTTTTTGATAGCCCCTTATTCGAACTGAGCGACCGCGTACCAGGAGGATCACAAAGATGTCTTGCCTCGGACATAGTAGTAGAATTGGTTGCTTTTCTTTTGCTTTTTGCTTAACTGTTGGTCTACGTTGTTATTCATTAAAAGCTGTATAGCTGAGTGGTGAGAGCCCTGGTAAAAGGGCGCCGGTTCGACACCGCTCAAGAGCATGCGGCTGTGTCTTTGGCAGGATACTTAATGGTATATGCTTGAATGTGGACACGGAGATTGTCTTCTTTGCCATCCGTCCACCTAAATCTACAGTAATTCTGCAACTATCGAGGATAAAGTCTGGTTACGACATTAGAACAGCCATTTGTTCAATCTCCTTACAAAAAAATTAACCAAACGAAGAAGATTGACCGAGATTATCAACTGACTAAGAACGAAAACAAATAAAGCACCAAATCAGTGCAGGCTGAATACTTTATCATGAGATTACGTACAGAGCGAAATGCTGACCACGCTGTTTTTGAGTGCCCCTGTGAAAAATACCAAATGAAATGTATTACTAGCAGCAAAAAACGCAGCTACAATGCCTTCGCTTTTTACCACTTGCCCTAAACTTTGGAAAACCGGCCTCATTCTAAGAAGAAGGTTGTTGACTACAAATAAACAGTAGATTTACTGCTGCAAATGGAACTAAATCGGATTGATTTTAACGATCTTTCTTGTTAACTTTAGCTTGGTGGTGCCGTCAGTATTTCATTTGACTTCACTGAGTTTGTGAAAAACAAATCAATCTACTTGATGAGAAAAAAGCCGGTGGTAATACAACGCGACAACTTTCGACTTTTCCTCACTGCGGGCGACATCGCCCCGACAACGTTTGGACATCTTTCATCGTTTATTCATGAGGTAAGGGTTTATTGAAGGACAATCAGTAGCTTTGACAAAGGGGGTTCTAGGGGTGTTTTTGACCCGAGTTTAGGGTGATTTTAGGGGCCTGCAACATTTCCAAGGTGTTCGGGAACTTAAAGAAACCACCGCGTATTCTTTGGATGCAGTGTGATTTAGGAATTTCTCGAGTTGAATCCCGAGGGTCTCATTGGTACCGGGCTAAAATTATCCTCTCAACGTACCTGAAGACAATTCCTGCATTTTCAATTCAATGGAATACCGATATCTTGAAATGAAAATTGACGATTAGCCTAACTTGCAGTTTGTACAAGTTGTGATATTTGTTTGTATCAACCCAGCTGGCCTAATTTGTTCGTTTTTACATTGATTTAACGTGTTCAGTGAACCAAAACACGGGTGTTCTTCTGCTCTGAAAGCAATATCCTTTTTTCAGTGTTATACTTGTTATTTTTCAGATTGCTTTTAATGTTTTGGGAAACGATAAAAACCACGACGCCTGGCCTGTAGTTGTTTCGGGTGACGTCACACGGCAGGTGAACGCTCTGATTGGTCGAGTAGATGTATCGGAAGGACTAGTGGCGGGAAAGACAGTTTTGCCAATGCCAGTAGAAAGCAGAAGGCTGGAAACGAACGAAATGAACGAAACTGATGAAGACGAATATAAAATGATGAATGGAAGAGGAAGTTCTGCATCTGAAAGTAGGCCTTCCTCAAGCGCAAGTGACGGAAGATACAGCAAAATGATCAAGTTAGTAAAACTTGCCATATCACTTTTTTAATATTAATTTGAGCTTTCATACTTTAATATGAGCTGACCGAGCGAAATGGTGCAAGTGACACAGTCACTCTTATTTTTTTCTTTCTTTAATCCTGATAATACATTTTACCGCTCACATTTTTACAACAGATGCTACAAAAAAGGTTTGATATAAGCGCATTTTGCTTGCTTGACCTCAAGTGCAGTAATTAGTTGCATGTATATATATTGTGAAGGTAACGTCATTCCATAGGCCACTGACTCAGAAGTGGTTGTTTTCCATGCTCAACACCAGACATGGCTGAGTATGCTCTCCACCTCTCCCAAGGTAAACTTGGGATAGGCCTATGTGCAGTAGTCCACACAAGCAGTCCACACAACACAACTAGCCACTAGCTCCATGGTTATACTTTGTATAGTGCAAAACTATTTTGCTGTTTCATGTTTTATTTAAGCTTTCTGTCATCCTGTGTTGCCAGATACGTTCATAAACAAGGGCCTCTCATTCATGCCATCGAGTCCGTTGTGATAGAATGGGCTTATCAGATACAAGCTGTGGTCAAACAAGACTCTTCAGCAGCTTTGCTCGCTGGTGAAAACCCCTGGCCTCATCACGAAGTGAACTTTTGGAAGGAAAAGGCTAAAAATTTAAAGTTAGTTTTTGTGTACTTTAACCTTCGCATGCGCAGCTATTCGGTTTCGACATTTCCAAACGTATAAATCTTAGCAGTAGCTTATGCGCGAAAACTACATCAATTGAGCTTAAAATGGCGAACAATTAAACGTTGACAGTTTCATTCAGACTTGAAGGCTAAATTTTAGGTTTAAACTTTTACATTCGCTTAGGCTTGCATTGATGATTGTTCACCTATATGGGCTACCGACCTTTTTCTTCCAATAGCCTTTTTACCTTTTATCACTAACAACTTTGTAACAAGTAGTAGGCTAGCCTAGTCTACTTCGTAGAAGCATAAAATCAGTATTGGTACAGTTTTTCATTTGTAGGTTCATTTAGGCCGTTAACATTTTTTTCATTTAGGACCTTTTGTGTTGAGCAAAAATCTATGTGTCCATAAAATGTTAACAGTTTTAGTCCTAAACAAGTGATTTACATTTAAACTTAACAGACGCCTTGCTGCAATTACGGTTGATGAACTTTCAATGCGTCCTGCCACCGATCTACAAGCGCTATAGATCGCACTACTATACTATGGTCTACTAGGCCTAAGGTAGCCTACTTTGTTTTTAACTTTCAATAATCTACTGTGCATTTGGTTTGCTACATCTTCATAAGCAGAAAACAACATCCCTGATCATAATAATGTTAATTTATGTTGTATCTAGATTCATTAACGACCAACTTAATCAGCCAAAGATCAGCAAGATGGCCAGATTGCTTCAAAGTTCTGGCAGCAGCTACTGGTCAACTTTGAAGCAGTTGTTTGAAGACGTAACATCATGTACGTTTTATAAAAAATATATTAGTTTAAAATAACAAATTTTGTATTTTAAAAGTTTGTTTTCTGGCAACACCAAAGCATTTAAACCTTTTACTTTGAAGCGTTGAATTATGTCATCTTATTTCTTGTCATTAACTCGGAGGGCGAAAAAGAAACCTTGAAGGATTTAAATAGTTCAGTTTAGTAGTTTTTTATTTCCGACCATCATATCAAAAACAATACACGTCAACATAGCAAAGGTCGAGAAAAGGGTAGAAGCGGCAAAACACGAACGTTAGTAAATAGTCATTTGCATAGCCGTAGGAGAGTAAAACATTTTGGGGGGGCGAACAAAATTTGCCCAAATTTTCCAAATTTTGCCCAAATTGTGTCTTTGCGTATAAATTTTCAAAAACATAAAATTACTCACAACCTCTGAGATAGTGCAGTCTAAGAACTCCACAATCATCAACTTGGCGGTGTACAAAAACACAGGCAGCAAAACGTTCAACTTAGCAAAACAAGGTTGAATTAACTTTAAACTAAATAAACCATCAAATTGAAATAATTTTCTTGTGGCACAAACATATGTATATATACATATTAGGCCTACCTGGATTCAATAACAATTTAAACTGAGAATTCAACAATAACTGGACAACAGTGGCTAAATATCCAAGTCGTCAGATCATTTCAAAATCTCTAGCTCAATTGCAATAAAAAGCCAGACCAAAAGTAGCTGAATCTTTTCATTATAAAGATAGTGTAGTTCAAAAAATCAAGAGTCAAGATTCGTAAATTTGCATTGAAAAAATCTCAAATGACAACCTATTTACTTATCAAACTAGTAACATTACTTAATCCATGCTACTTAAAACCTTACAACCTGAAAAGAATTCTACAGTTTATCATACTATGCACATCAATTTTGCACCTTTGAACAAAACTAAGTTGCTATTAGTATGAATATTGATCTCATATTACAGTGAAGTTATAGCCAATGTTTTTTCATTAACATCATTTCTGTACCAAGATATTCTAAGTTCATGATGAAGCAACTATTGAAATCGCAGGCACTGAACCAAACTAACTCATATAGGTAATAACTTCAAACTCAATCCTTGCCAGAAAATACAGACAACATCATCAATACTGTCTAGTGTCTACATTGCCTGATATCAACTGCATGAATTGGATGCCAAAGCAACATAACATTAACACTTGCCTATATATTATTTTGATCATTGATTACTATAATATGAATATACTGTGTCATATATGGTAAATAGCTGAGCATATCAACCCTAGGACTGGCAAAGACAAACAGCAGTTAATACAAAAAATAATTTTTATGTATACCGTATAGAAAACATTTCAACTGTAGTGTAGCCCACAAGTTCAGTTCACAGAAACATGAAATCAAACACTGGAAAATTCACAGATACTAAAACGAAGCTTAACATTCTCTACAAATTGCAACATACCGTACCAAATATATATATACAATAGTTTCCAAAATTGAAGATGGCACAGTTTACATTCATAGGAAAATCTTAATGTATTTCATACAAAATATTAGGCTACACTATAACAAATATACAAAGTTTTTAAACTGGTAAGATGTTGAAAACTCATAGTAGTCTAATATTGATTTTGCAGGTATATACTGAATCGAAGCTTAACATTCTGCCCAAATTGCAATACACCAAATACAAAAGTTCCAAAACTGATGACACTACATTTAACATTTAAAGAAAAAATGTTAATGTATTTCATACAAAATGCAACACTATAAACAAATTCCTAAACTAGAAAGATTTTGAAAACTCATGGTAAGATTGATTTTCCCAATAACTGGACATTTTTGCCCAAATATAATTTTAGAAATAACTACATTAGTAAGACATAAAGTAAAAAGCAAAAACCATTTAAGGTTATTAGTAGGCTACCTAGCAAGCTTACAAATCTCACCTGTGAAGAAATACAGCCTATGTACATGCTGGTGAATATCAGTACTAATAAGCTTAACTTTGCTTGCCAATTATGTTCTTTTACACTTTACTTTTTGCAAATGTTGAATTGAAGCTTATCATTCTGCCCACATTGCAATACGTATCACATGCAACAATTTTCAAAATAGATGAAAATGCATTTTACCTAATTGATTGGAACATATTAATGTATATATCTCATAAATTATAACAATTACGTAAACTTTCTAAACTGGAAAAATGTCGAAACATCACGATAAGATTGATTTGCCCAAATAAGTGCAGATTTTTGCCCAAATTTGCGGTGTTTTTTTTTCAGCGGGGGAGCGACCGCCCCCCCTGCCCCCCCATCTCCTACGGCTATGGTCATTTGCATGGGATGTGGCCTGTAGCATACCAATTTGTCTGCGGCTAGCATAGCCGCAAACTTCTATCTCGGCTGTTTTATCTTTTTCCTTGCAAGGCAATAATCTCGTATGAATTCATTTACAGCATTAGAAGAAGCGTCCGATATAACTGCTCACTTACAATCACTGAGTGGTTTGATTGAGTCCATGGAGCAAGGAGCTATCACGGAGATGCCTCGGTACCTTTCCGCAACCATGCGCATCGTAGAGTTGATTTGGAAACACTCCAGATACTACTGCAGTGCCCCTCGTGTTATCGTTTTGCTACAAGAAGTCAACAACATGCTGATTGATCACGTGAGCTTAACACAGTTCTCGGTTTGATGTGCGAGATGATTCTGACTTCTGACGTTTGATTCATCAAATTATGAGGTTCATGTATTTTTTTTTTTTTTGGAAAAAAATTGATTGTTTTTCAAGCAACCTGCTTTTTAATGAGAAAACACAAAACGTCCATTTGTGATTTTGCATAAAACTTGATTGAAGGTAATAGGCATGAGACATATGTTCTTGAGCTGTTAAATGGGCTGCATCCATTCAAGTAACGGTCTTTGCAAGTTTGGTTTGCGGGGTTGAGGGTAGAAGGACTCTCATTGGAAACATTTTATTGCCAGTTTATTTTTACCCGAAGTATGCGCAATCTGAACAGCCCAGTTTTAACACTGAGCTTTTCAGGGAAATTGTTCCATGTCCCCGTGAGCTCTGCTCCTTGCTGTGAATAAAACCCATTGGGTCTGCAACTTCATCTTAGTATCTGACTCCGCTTGTGATCTAAAACAAATTTATTTAAATAAAAGCAATTTTATAAAGCGCACTACTACAGACCTAGACCTAACAAAAATATTCATGGAAGGTTGGATGTTTATTAAATTATTTCAATCTAGGCAAGATCTTTCATAGCTGCTGATGAGATATTCAAGACAGAAGTTGAGGATGTCCGCGAGAGAGTTATCGACGTCATCAAAGTTTTTGAACATTTTCGTAAAGTCTACGAGCGATCTCGGTCGCGTATCTTGGAAGAAAGCCACTCCTCAACAAAAAATGGTGACGTCAAGGCACAATGGGACTTCCCCTCCAGCATGGTATTTGCGAGGTCGGATGCTTTTCTTTCGAGAATGAACAACATCAAGGTAGGCTATGGAATGTTGATGCAGTATTTGGTAATATTTGAAGTAGTAGAACGAGTGCTTGGTCAATCTAGATGAAAATGCAGAGCTTATCCATAACCTTAAGGCGCAATCAAACCAACTTTTGAAAACAATAGCCTACTTCACTACTTGTTTGTATGTTCTACGCTAAAAGTTAAACGACTACTCACTGAATCAACAATTTTTTTTGCCGTGTAAGCTTACGCCTGGTAGTTGACGATTTACATTAAGTGGACTGGAAGGCAAGGAAGCCAATCTTCGTGTCCACCTTCAGGCATGTCTTTTATATGTCTTGCCAAAGACACGACACTTTCTTGTGTCGAACTGGCACTCTTTGGGATGGCGAACCAGCGCTCTCACCACTCGGTTATCCAGCCTCGGCTATTATTTAGTTGATAACACTGAAGGTGGGATCAGCATAGTGTTTGAAACGTTAACTTAATATGAACTTAGTTTCAGCATTCTGGTTCTTTATTTTCTAATCTCTTGCCCAGTCAGCTGTCGTTTTGTTTTGTATGAGCGCGTATAGGTCTACACCAAAACTGGTCTAGTAAAATATGAAAAGTGCGTGAATAGTCATTTGGATGGGAATGAAAGACAAATAGAATCAGCAAGGACACATCAACCAAAATTATTTACAGTTGCACCAACAATTTGCGACCTCGGATGAAACTAACGTTATGCACAAAAATGCACTTTCTAGTTTGTAGGTGGGAACACAACAGAGGTTTGGCTTTACGTGTTCTTTTGTGCGGAAAATTCACCGATTGTGCATTTTTGTAGAATCTGCTTGACACGTGGATGGAAATGGAGAAGTTGGAGAAGCTAGAGTTTGGAGGAATGCGAGGAAGAAGTTTGAGCGACCAGGTGGAGATCCTCCATCAGGATTTCAACTCCTGCTGGAAAGTCTTCCAACAAAGCACTTATGACAGTCTGGATGTTGCTGATAAGGTATGAAGCTTTTTCAAAGCTCACCATCTGTGGATCGTGAGACCAAAAGATAATAATCCTGATGAACACCCAAACTTTTCAGTTTTTCCTGAAATTTATAAAATATTTGGAGTATGAAGGCAAGGATCTTACAATCCGTAGACCCCTTTTATTTTATCTTCTTTGTCTTCATTTAGCTTACTTGGCATAATAGGAAATTAAGAATTTTAAATTAAGCTTCTGCCTCTTAATCTGTTGTACTTGCTGTTTGGTTTTAAGTCTGTTATAATTTTGGTTCATTTTGTTTGCAGCAATTTTTGAGAGATTTTGAAGACTTTCAGGTCAAAGTAGAAGAACTTGACTACCGCATTGCTTCCATCATCATTCAGGCATTCAACGACTGCTCTGGCATCGAAGGCATGTTCAAGGTACAGGGTTGTAATTTCGCTGGTTTCTGTGCAATACCTGCTTGAAACTGTACTGCCATAGTTAGTTGAACAACAGTTAGTCGTACGATAAGTCATCCAATGACATTTTGGAGATTGGGATTTTGAAGAATCTGGGTTTTGGAAGGTTCTACTTGAGGATTTCTCAAATCCCAATGAAAACAATTTCTTTATCTCTAAAAATCTTAATGCTCAAAATCTTTCAAACCTCTTATTCCTAAAAATAAGTTAACAAAAAATAGCAGTCTCTATATCCCCCTGCCGTTCAATGATTGTTGTTTCGATTGTTAGCCAATGGTTGTTGTCAACTAATCTTACTAATTTATTAATATTAACTTGTTCAGTTGCTCGCCATTCTCGGGCCGCTGCGGAACCGGCCGCTTATACTGAAGGAGACTCCACAAATTTTCTCCACTTTGCTGACCACCTTTGATAGAGTCTTGGATGAAAGCAAGGTAAAATAACATAAGAAAATTGCCTTTTCAACATTACTGCAATGTCGGACGTCGTTGAAGTGATTTAGGCCTGTAATTTATAGTAACAACTTATATGAGCAATGCAACTTTCGTTTTCTGGTTTGTATCTAAGAGGTGCTGACAGCAGGCACTGCAAAGACATGAAACTTGAGCTTAGTTTTATTGTGAAGTAAATTTTTTTTAAATCCCTGCAGCAACGGTAGTAACAGCTAGGGTATTCTCAATGTTAATCAAAGCTAAACGTCTTAAAATGGTGAATTGATAACATTTTCGTCTTGGTAACGTACCACTGTTCTCCTATTCCTTCTGGGAGATGGAATGTAATTTTACTGTGATACAGATTCTCTTTGATCAATACGTGAGGAACCAGGAACAGTCACACAGCAAAAACATGCCCCCAGTATCCGGCACCGTGCAGAGAGTCACTCAACTCCGCTTGAGGATACAGAATCCGAAGGAGAAATTTCGCTTTTTTGATCATCCGTAAGCAATGTTCTTTTTTTTAAGTCATTCGAGATATATTTATTATTGTCACTTGTTTACCCGCTTAACTTTACGGAAATTTTATGTACTGTTGACTCTGTTAAGTAGATTCTTCTATTCAGTAAAAGTTACTTTAAAAATCTTAAAGAACTTGTAGGCTGGCAGTCAGCATTGTGCTATCTTTATATGACAGATTTGTTTTGACACGTGCGCTGCAGTTCCATAGCAACAATACGGTGTTGTGTTTGCATTTTAAGGATAGGCTTTCAATTCAATTTTTCACAAGTAAATATGTTAGCTATACTTTTCAGGGTTTTAAAATCCGACGAAGCTGACCGTATCTTCGGCAAATATGAAGAAATGCTACAGTTGCTTAAGTCGTAAGTTATCGTTTTTAATCCAATAAACAGTTCGGTTGGGAAATCTTTGTTTTACGAGTTTTGGTTTTACCTCTAATGTTTTTGGTTTTGTATGGATTTTATCAAACAAACCAGCAACTTTTGCCACTAGATACAAGAAGAAGACCACTCGAAGGCAACGAAATCAGTGGGAATTCTAAGCCATCCGATTTAGTGCCTGAAAAACATTTTCAATGTAGAATGTGAACAACAGATTTTGTTTGATGAGCGTTTTCAATATTGGTATTTTGATGTAAGCTTGTCAAGATGCAACTAGGAAGATCGCTAGTACTTACATATTGTGAAGTCAAGGTTTTTCATACGTTTTTAATTTCTACGAAAAATCTTCTCGCAATATACAAACTTGTTTATATTTTTGACTCAAAGCAAACAAAAAAGGGAAAAGTTTATTTTATTCGGGAGCACAGCTCGCACCACTGCCCTCTGTTAATCACGCTCTTTACGATAGACATGATATACTAACTTTACAATGTAAATATTAACGACCTGTTTTAGCCTGATGCTGCGAGTTCGCTGTAGCAATACTCCGAACTTGCAGAATTAAGCTAAAACAGGTCGTTAATATCTACATTATGAAGTAAGCAACGATCATGCTGCTAAAAGCGAAACTCAATCCAATGATATACTAACCTCCGCAAGATTTTGTCAATCTATGCTTTGCAGTTATGAGGACGGAACTTATTCTGAATGGAAGTCCAAAGCTGACGAGATTGCAAACTTCAATCTCGACCAGCCATTGATAAAGAGAGATCCCGACACTGATCACGTGACAGTTAATTTCAGTCCTCAGGTGAAGTTCTAGTGATTGCAAAGTAATTTGCTTTTCTTGTTTCCGCCAAATACCGAGAAACAAAACAGTTCTTAGGAAAAGCAGCAGCAGTGGCTGAGTGGTTAGCGCTTTGGGCTCGCAGTCGATAGCCTGCATGTTCGACTCCAGCCACCCGCACTTGCTGTTGTTTCTCTGGGCAAGAAACTTTACGATAATTGCCTCTACCCAGTGATCGATTTCGAGTAATGGGTAGTACCAAATTTAAGTCATAAGTAGAGTAGACAACCCGAAACAGACATTGCCGTCGGCTGCAGCGTGGGTCAGGTGTACGTCGGATGACCGATGCATAGCGCTCAAGTCCGCTTTCCCGCAATGCAGGATAAAGATAATAAAACAAACAAAAAACAAAACTCAGAACACTTTTTTCTTTCATTTAACTTTTTAAGACATGTTTATTTGTAGCTGTAAATAATATCAGCCATGTTGAGTGAGTTCCATAATTGCATCACCGCAACGGTAGCTTCCTCAGTAGCCTGTTTTTAACGACATTCATCACTATCTACTGATAGTGCCATTAGTGTGATGAATTGTAAAAACAGCGGAATATATGCATAGTTACTGTTTGAGCAAAAGTAAGCTATATCAGATTTTCACGATAAAAGCTATTAGAAGGTTTGTTAAATTAGTGATTAAAAATGTGGAGTCAATGCATTTCTGTTATATTAAGATGTCAAACATGCTCAATGCTCTTCATCTTTTAAATCTAAATGTCTTGTGTATGAACAATGTTCCTTTTGCATCGGTTTTACGTCTGACGACGCAGCTTGTCAGATTACTTTTAAATAAACATTTTTTGTCTAGCTACTGTATGTCTTGTTCTCTAAAGCGATTATTTAATCGTGCGCATGGAAATCTTTCAGCTTGCTTCTGTGCTAAGAGAAGTGAAGTACCTCAGTGCTCTTGGGATTGGCTCCATTCCTCCTAACGCCGCTGCCATTTATGAGAAGAATGAAACACTCTGGAAGTTCCACGCTAACCTCGAGATTACATCCGCGCTCTATAATAAAGTGAGAGATAAACCACGAGATGAAATTAAAATTTATAAAATTTTGATAGTTTTTTGTCGCAATAGTTTGATTAAGTTAGAAACAATGTTGTCCAGTAACAACAATTTGTACAAAAATGTAGTGTCAGTGTCAAATTTTAGAAGCCGGTAGACAACTTTAAAGCCGAGACAAACGACTTATGGCGTTGAAGGCGCTTTGATAATCTGTTGAGACGCTTGAACGGCACGTTGTCCATTGATATAGATATTGAAATATCGAGTGTTTTCTTCTAGGTTCGCGAAACTGTCCTTGAAGTCGAGAAGCCTCTGGTTGCTATGGATCTGAGAGAAATAGATGTGCAGTTAAGGGATGCTCAGAACGGGACACGAACCTGGAACGGAGATGGTGAGCCTACAAAGTCAAAGCTTAGGTTGTTGTTGTCTTGAATGCCTGGAAGGGTTGAAAACATGAAGCTTTCTATCTCACATAACTAAGGGTTCCTTCTAAATGGTCTGAATTCTACATGGGGTTTAATTTTTTTATTTATGTTCCAAATTTATGTGATGGAATGTGGATTGTGTTTCTTCACTGCAGACTGGTCAAATCATCCTTCTTCTGTATTCTTTGTCCTCTTTTGCATCGTTTTTTTGGATTCCATTTATTTTCTCTTCCCAATTTTCAATTGTCGCTTCTTTTCCATTCATTTTTCTGTTCTTCTGTTTTTATGAAGTTTGTTAACCACCTCTATTTTGTTTCTCTATAACTTTTCTTTTGAACTTGCCAACGTTTGCTTGTGACAAAAACCGCACCAACTTTCCATCAGGTTTTCTGGTGCCTTGAAAAGTTATTTAGTTTCAGGACTTGTCGTTATTTTAGTTTAGAAAAATTTTCAATTTAATTTTTTAGTACAATTTTGTACGTTGACCATTTTTCGAATGGTTCTTCTTACAGAAACTTGGGATTACATTCAACGCTGTCGGAGTAGCGTCCAAGATCTCGAATCAAGAGTGCGGAAGGCTAAAGACAATGTTATGAACATGCACTCGATCATGGATGAGGTTCGAATGCTTTTGATAGTGTTATCATCTTATTACATTGTTTCAACGTTTAGCTACGTTGAAACTACAATGCATGCATAGAGCGAAGTTCTATCTGAAAAGTGAAGTGTGTTGGTTGAGTATTTGAGTAAGCAATTTTAGAGTGCCATTGTGTCAAACGCTTAACACCAACATCAACATAAACAAACATACATCAAATTTGTTTGAATGTATTTGTCCCAGTGGAGTGACATTCCTCTGTACACGAGAAGAGAAGACAAGAAAGATATCCTCTTGAATCTGGAAGATCGCGAAGAAAAGTTAGGAAAGCGATACTCTTCCATCCACAGAGCTGGAGAACGGATTCATGCCCTGATTAAGGTTTTTTCAGTTGATAGGCTGTTGTATCCTGAAAAGTGATAATTTTCTTGATACGATCCTACAGTATTTTAACGATGAGTTGTGGTTAGAAGTGCAAATTTTTGTGTTAATTATTTTTTGACAAACTTTCAAAAAAATAGCGTACTTTGTAATGTAATCTTTGATTTATTTGATATGAATGAGCTGGAGATGGAAATTTCACCTGTCAACATGCAGTTGTACCACACAGTGGTATTAAAGGTTATACAATATTAGGTATAGATTTGGTGTCAATCAAAAACTGTTTTATTGCTTATTTCCTCAGGAAAATGTGGAGCTCTTCCGAGCCAGCACCAACACAGACGAATGGAAAGCTTACCTCAACTACGTCGACGAGGCAGTCATCGAAGGGACGTTCAACGCCATCCAATGCTCTCTGCGCTATCTTATAATGAATACCGGTATCGACGTAAACTACTATTCATACCAATGGTCAATGTTGTTAATAAGGGTTTAGGGCTAATAAGGGGCTCAGAGGGTACTTTTGGACTCGGGTCTGGGCTGATTTTAGGTACACCAAACCGTTTCGAAGGGGTTGGAAACTTAAAGAAAGAATTACCTGTTTTGTTATGGTGCACTTTGTGGAAGCACTGCATCTTGCTTTCCAACCTTGGGTATAATGTATACATAGTATTTAGTATATTAGTAATATAGTATATATCATCATCATCATTTTTAGCCTGTGGTGACCCACTGCTGAGCGAAGGCCTTCTCCTTTTCTTGTCAATCCAGTCGATCGTGTGTTTTTGTATAGCCTACCATTTTGTCGAGCTGTTAGTTAGGTACGCTATATATACATATTACATATACAATTATACATGTATAATGTAGAATAAATATAACAACAACATAATGACTGATTATAATATGCAACATGACGTCATGTTTCTTGGTAGGCGTAGAGAACATGCAGAATCCTTTGCCTCTGTTGGAATGCCACCTACTCCTCACAGCTCCTGATCTCATCTTTGACCCTCCTCTGGACTACGAAATGAAAGATGGATTCTATGATCTCGTGGAATCGATCGTGGTTGATATTTATGGGGTAAGATTTAATTTTTGAATACCTCAATCTACTGTATGCTGGTGTATTGAAGTTGGTCCAGTTCTCAGAGTAGGCTATAATTGTCTGTACTGTATACCATCATACAAACTTCTCAGACAACAAAATTCGGCATTTTTACGTTGATTTAACGTCTGCAGACGTTGGATCGATGTAAAAGTGACAGATTCTCTGTCTGGGTTAGCTGATCTAAAAAGATTGTTTTCATGAAGCTTTGTAATAGCACGAGTAAAAGCAATGTCAGTTAACATGTAGTTACTCACTTTACACACGTTACCACGTGTACGGCTTTCATTTAATATTCTGCATTCAATTGAAACTAACGTTGCTTTCAGATGAGCACCCTAATGGACAGAGTGGCAACCCATTTCAACCAGCCACATTACATACAAGACATGAATAGAATGCTGCGTTTGACCAACATGAGGACAGAGCTTATGGACCGCACACAAGGCGTGATCGACGCTGCTTTGGAATACAGAGCTTCCTTTGACAAGTGAGCCCGGCTGCTTATTTTTTTTCTCCTCTTTGCTCTTTCTTTTGCTTTAGTTCCGACAAAACTTTTTTTGGATTTAATAGTAAATTTACGAATGAAATCTCTTTTTTTTGTAACCAAGTTTAGGATTTTGGATTAAGTGGATGCAGCGCCTGGATGAAATAACATGATTCCCATACCACCTCATACACTACAAGAAGCAAGAAACCAATCTTCGCGGCTACTTTTTGTCTTTAAGTGTCCAACCAAGATAGACGCTCTTTAGTTCTTTTTGGTTGTTCCACCGAGGTATTTACAATCCACCACAACTGTATATCATTACACCATCAACATCCAGCATATACATCAACATCCAACATATCATCAAGATCCAGCATAACTGTTCATTTTCCATAATGTTACTTCAACGTAGGTACGCCTATCTATGGGTTGATGACCGAAAAGAATTTATGAGACAATTTCTTCTTTACGACCACGTGCTCACGACGGAAGAGATAGAGGCTCATGCTGAATCGGGGGTGCCTGAGTCTCCCCCTACCCTGGAACAGTTCCGGCGACAAATCGATTCGTATGAAATGCTTTACCAGGAAGTATCAGAGCTTCCAGAATTTAAGGTAATTAAAATTGTTCCAGGAACAAAATGACCGAGTTAATTGATTGTTGGAATCGTTATCCTCGTGCCGGGATTGCTTCTTTAGAAGCTTAATGCCGGCAGCTTCGCGTACTTATGGAGATATTGAACCACTGAAGCAGGCTCAGTCACTGAGATCGACAGAGTGAAATTTCTACTTGTTATTGAAGTGTTGTTGTCGTCAAGTTGTTGCACCCAATGGATTCTTCTGAATGGGAAGCTATCTTTAAGACGCGTTGCTCAAGCACACAACCCATCATGCTAAAATAATCTTCAACTACAAAGATAGAAACAAGATACAATGGACTGGAAAACATAGGAAGGATTGCATGAAAGATTGTGTAATGTTTAGTTAGCCACTTTGGTTGTGGTAACGCATTTTGTTTAACAAAGGATGAACTAAGAAGAGATAAATATCTCCAACATATCATTAAAGATATTAAATGATGTACTTTCAGATATTCTCCTCTTGGTTTCGTGTGGACATCCGCCCGTTCCAACAATCCCTCCTCAACATCATCAAGCGATGGAGCTTCATGTTCAAGCAGTATCTGCTCACCCATGTTGTGGAAAGGTAGAGAGTTCTTACAAAAGATGATTCCAATGTTCGAAACAATGTATCCAGATAGTAAATCATTTGTTTTTTAACGTTGATTTAACGTCTGCAGACTGTCTGGGTAGCGAGCCTTTGAGTCTTTTTCTTTCAGCCCTTAAATCACTCTCATTTTACATTTATTGAACAACTGCTGCAGACCTTGAATCAATGTCAGAAAGGACCGATTTGCTGGATAACTTGTAGCGTTTGTTATATTTTGTTTAATTGCCTACAAAGTTAATGACAGTGTTATAAAGCTAACACCATTGAGTTGCTTTTATATGGATTTATTGTTGGAAGACGTTGAATTTATAAAAAAAAGACCAATTTCTCTAGCTAGATAGTTAAGAGTGAATAAATGCTCTTAAATATTTACCAGTCAATCAACAAGTGTGACATTAGTAAAGGTCTGAAGCGGAGGTCACAGCAAGTCATTGATATAGCGACCGAATACAATTCTTAACGAGCGCCAGTTAAACAATCATTCTGTTCACGCTATCCTAACTCGCTGGTGGTGGGTTGGTGACTCGACTCTTAGTCTTAAGCACTGAATTGTTTGATTGGTTTGGTTTTGAATTTTTATCTTCGGACTGACAAAGCTTTGATAGGTTATTCCTGGTAGTTTTGCATACTTGTAGGAGCTTTTGACGCAGGGCCGGTTACCGAGATTGACAAAGTGAAGTTTCCGATTGTTGAAATGTTGTTGCCAGGGAATTATTCCATCCATTAGGTGCCGCTGAATGGATAGCAGTCCTTGGAATGAGTTGCTCAAGCGCACAACCCGAGAGTGGAAAGGTTGCTGTCATCTTTTACTAGGAAGGTCGCTAGATTTTTTGACTTGTTGAATTAGCTGATGAATTACCTTTCAACCCTGTGATCCCGGTTTGAAAACCAGTGAAGCTTCCTTTTAAAACAATACTCATTTCCACTCAAAAGGCAATAAGTGGGCCCATTTACAGTGGTTGTTAAGAGACAGCAAGAGAAAGTGCACGATCCCTACTGGCAACATAGGCTTGGTATATTGGGTACGATAATATCGCTTTTTTATCCACTGACATTATCAATATTTTTATTTTATTTGTAGTTTACAAGAATTAAAAGAATTCATTGAAGATACAGAGATTGGATTCCAGGAGAAAGTAACGGAAGGAAACTACGATGCCCTGGTTCACGTCATGGCCCACATCGGAGCAGTGAGAGACCGCCAAGCTGTAAGCTCATTCTTATACTGGCTTGTATTTTTTAAATTACAACAAATTGCTCTGGTTTTGTAAGCAAATCTTGGCTGAAGTATTGTGTTAACTTTTATACTGAATAAGTCCATAATCTATGTTCTTGACAATTTATTAAGTTCACAAGTATTAATTTTTTTTCACGTGCTGTAATGATCTTATATTGCAGTGCTTCAAACATAACAAGCTTTTACTGCTTTACTTTAGAATTAACTATTTTTCAGACAACCGACACCATGTTTGAACCATTGAAAGAAACAATTGAATTGCTTCATATGTACGATCAAGAACTCCAAGAAGAAAGTTACAAGCAGCTGGAAGAACTCCCAGAACAGTGGGAGACCCTAAAAAAACAAGTACGTTTGAGTAGAATACTGAAACGTTTGGATGTTTATCAGGATAATTGTCGTTTCCAGCACTAGTTTAAGTATGTATTTCTAACACTAGTTTAAGTAAGTTCTAAAGTCAATAAGTTTTACTTGAAGATATTGAAAAGAAGCCCTTGATCGAGAGGTTGTAATACGATAGTCACAACTCAGCTACCAAAATGCTCTATTTTTACATCGTTTTAATGTCATGAGTCGTTAACGCGGCGAAAAAAGGAGACTATGCACAACTAAGATTATGGCCACATTTAGGATGTAGTAACTTTCAAAAATATTATAATAACAAATAATATCTTGTTGATGCATTTAACCCTGGTATTATACTGCTCACTACTTACTCCCTACTTCCCCTTGTACATAAAGCAGAAGACTACTCACTGTTGCTTGCATACATTGTGCAGTCTGCACTGGTAACAATGACGAATTCACCTCGTTTCAGGCAAGTGCTGTTCGTTTGAATGTAAGTCCCCTTCAAGCCAACGAGGTGTCTGTCATAAGAAAGAGATGTTCCGCCTTCGACGTCAAGCAGCACGAATTCCGGGAACAATTCAGACGGTAAGATGTGTTCCTACGCAGTCGATTCGGTCAGAATCTCAGTTTCTTTTTACATATGGCTGATATGCTTGCTTGGGAATTTGGTGGTAGCCGTCCATGAATGTGCTGTGAGACGTGCAAACCTTTTCTAACGTCGTGTGAAAGTTTTTCGTCAGTCTTAAGGTGGACAGGTTTTGCCTTTTACCACCCTTGAACAGTGGCGGTGACTTGGGCTAGATGTTTGGGCAGGTGTCGAGCAGCCATTGTATCATTTGGCCATCCAGTTCGCACAGACCATGCACACGATTTCCAGATGGTGTGGCCTGGAGTTTGTTCCTCCTTGCTACACCCACAGATCACGGATGCTGCCACTCCCTATTTGTGGAGACAAGCCATCCTACGACATGTTTTATCATAGGCAGAAAAATCCGTTATTTTTATGTTGATTCAACGGTGCAGACGTTGAATAAATACAGAATTGACGAATTTTGTTGTATGGGATTGTGCTTGTTAACTGGGCAATATCATGTACGGTATCACACTAAATTGTATCTTCCAACTCACTGTCAATACGTTAAGTTTCAAGCTGTACCGTATGTTACAAAGTTCTACTCTGATGGTGCTCAGCTTGCAAACCTCGTTCTTTTTACATTGATTTAACGTCGGCTGATTTTGAGTCAATGCCACAAAGGACTTATTTTACTACCTGGCAAAGCCGATTTTACAACTGATTTTTCTTGAGCACATGTTGATAAATGGTCCGCAATTTATTTTACGTATAATGATGAAAGATGTATGATATTCTCAGACGAGGCCCATTCCTCTACAAGTCAGAACAGCCTTACGTCACTCTTGATCGTCTGGAAAAGGACACGGGAGAAATGGAAGAAGAAATGAAAGCTTTGCAAGTGCGAATTTAATTTAATTTTTAATTTGCTCTTTTCATTCTAATTGAGCGTTCATTGGACCGATAAGCCACAAAAACTTAATCACATGTCACGGTGAATACAATCTTGTATCTTTTAAGTCTTGAAGTAATGTTGAGAAATTGCAATGTTTGCAGGCGTCAGCAGCTTTATTCGAGGTCCCCATTCCTGACTTCAAGCAGCTTAGAGCTTGCAGAAGAGAATTGAAGCACTTGAAGGTAAGATGATTTTTGATTCTCCACAAAATTCTCATTTTTACGTAGGTCTTGTACAGAATTTATCCGCACGCTTTTAACTTATCTCAAAGCAGTATCTAGGATTTGTTCTACAAATAGCCTTACCTTAAGCGATATGAAACGTATCTTTTCCTCTAGACGTTATGGGATACCATCATTCTCGTGCGCACCAGCCTGGATGACTGGACTCTCACCAGCTGGAGGCAGATCAATGTAGATGAAATGGATCTTGAGCTGAGGAGGTTCCTCAAAGAGATCAGGCTCCTGGACAAAGGTGAATGTTTTCACATAACAGTCCAGTTAGCAAATCAGTCTTTTTTTTTACAAAAGGACTGGTTTGTTTGGTTTGGTTTTGAATCTTTATCCTCGGACTGACAAAGCCTTGATTGGTTATTCCTGGTAATTTCTTTTACATGTAGAGGCTCTTGCCGCAGGGCCGGTTACCGAGATTGGCAGAGTGAAGTTTCCGATTGTTGTTGAAAGGTTATTGCCGAGGAATTATTTCATTCACTAGGTGCCGCTGAATGGAGAGCAGTCCTGAAATGCGTTGCTTGCACACCCCGAGAGCCGAACCAGCGCCGCATGATCTTGAGTCGAGCGCGTAACCACTGAGCTAACGGGACAAACAAATTTTTGATTTGTTAAATGTAAAAAAAGACTGATTTGCTGGCTGGGATCCAGTGGGCCACCAATCCCCTAATAATCAGTATTTGTTAGTGATTTTAAGGATCAACGACCCGTGGGTGTAAATAAAAAATAGTCCTGTGGAAACCAGCCAAATATATAGGATGTTATGCTCGATAAGCAGCGGTGAAATGGCGCAGCGGAAAAAGCGTTCATCAGAACAATACCAATACAAGCCAAGCATTGCAAGTCTAGAAAAAAGTAGACTGTATTTTCTGTAATAGCGTACTTGTGCCTACCATATTTCAAATGATCTTGCATTGTTGTGTAATTGATATTGTGCATTTTTAGAAACGCGTGCATGGGACGCCTACGCTGGTCTCGATTCAATGGTCAAGAACATGATTACGTCATTACATGCTGTCGTTGAACTCCAAAGCCCAGCCATCCGTGACCGTCATTGGCAACAGCTGATGTCACAAACGGGCGTCAGGTTTGAGATGGGCGACGACACAACGCTGGCGGACTTGTTTGCTCTTCAGCTCCATCGCGTGGAAGATGAGGTAGGTTAAGGACGTGGGTGTAAGCTATTGCTACCTTTAATGAAAATTCCTTGTGTTGCCATTCAAAAAGATTTAGATGAATTTCAATTGGTATAATCATTTGCGTGTCCGCTTGAAAAAACTAAAGACACTAAACATCTTCTCAAGACACTCCAATCAATGTGAAAATCATCATTCTCGAGGAATAGCCATATTCACTACAAGTTCGCTTTATCTTTAAGTAATAGCACAATCGTTTGTCATAATAATAATTATTTCTTTTTCAACCAAGGTAAAAAGCATCGTTGACAAGGCCAAGAAGGAGATGGGAATAGAGAAAGTTCTTCAAGAGATGCAGACGACGTGGTCAACCGTGGAGTTTCATTACGAACGTCATCTTTCCACTGGGACAGCTCTGCTCGTTTCGGATGAAGAACTTATCGAAACACTGGAAGACAACCAAGTTTGTTTTGTTAATTGTCAATATCACATTGCCACTCATTGAAAGAGGATAATTTCACGTGAAAATTAATCTTGGTAACTTACTTAGTCAATAGCCCTTGAGGTTGAAGATAATTTCACAAACAAAGAAATTTTGGTACCTAAAAGCCTTAGGTTTTGTGACCTTGTAACATGTACCAATGTACCATGTTTTTAACCAACAAATTTAAATTATGAGGACATTTAGCCGAACCTTATGAGAATTACAATTTGCTTTACAATATTGTACAAATTCAAAGCCTACAACCTTGCCAAGTGCAAACATAAATTTTACCAACCAAAGCAAGGTTTTATCACTTGTCCCCGTATGTTGGCTTTCGTTTTTATTGCGGATATGTTAATTGATGAAAAATAATCTTGAAGCGTTTTCATATATGAACGGAACTTGATGGTTGTTATGTTTGCTTGACTTTCTGATCGACAACTTACGATTTTTGTCTCCAGGTTCAACTGCAAAACATGCTCATGTCCAAGTTTGTTGAGTACTTCAAAGAGGAAGTGACGTCATGGCAGCGGAAGTTGATCACAGCTGACACAGTCATTCAAGCGTGGCTTGAAGTTCAACGCACGTGGTCGCACTTGGAAAGCATCTTCATCGGTTCCAAAGTGAGTGGTTTTCATCGGTTCCAAAGTGGATAAAGATTATAACTTGGTAATAACGCAGCATTTAAGTGCGGACGGAAAATAAACTTATTTGATATTGACAACTTGGTCATCATTCCGCGTTTTCTCGCTGTTTCAGACAACGCACAGGGCTTCGTGCTGATTGTGTGTTTCTTTTATCAGCATTTACAAGTCTTTGATCGTTACCTGTTTTTTGGAAAACTGATTTTTACACCGTCTTTCAATGAGAGGTAACCACTCTAATAGATGTCAATCTGGTGTTGCTAGGATACTTTCTTCGTGCCACTGCATTTCTTGCTTTAAGTGCATCATCGGAGTCTTTACCTCTATTCATTAAAAATCATTGAGCAGCACTTGTGTGATTTAAAAAATATTTTTTCACTTGTTTTGGAAACATTTTTCGGTTGTGATCAGGACATCCGGTCTCAACTTCCGGAAGACACGAAGAAGTTTGAAAGCATTGATCAGGATCTGAAGGAGCTGATGGCGGAGTCGGAGCGAGTGAAGAATGTCATCGAATCCACGAACAGACCCCATCTGCATGAAAAGATGGAAGATTTGCTGGAAAGGTTGGCAGAATGTTTTGATATGCAGCATTTGCATTATATTTTTAATTAAACTATTCAAGTGAGCTATGTCCAAAACAACTATTGAGCACTGTGTGACGTGATGTTCCAGCGGCTCAACCAGATCCATTACAATTGTCAGACAGCAAGTCAGTCTTTTTTTACGTCTACAGACGTTGAATCAATGTAAAAATCGTCTGATATGCTGTCTAGGTTGAGTTGCTTTTGCTATTTTGAATAGCAATACAGTAGTAACAATTGCATCTTTTATGAGTTGCCGGGTTTGGTTAACGTGTGAAACTACACGTGTGTACTATGAATCAGAGGCTCAATTTCAAGCCGTTTTCTAACTTGATAGATTGTCAGTTTGCGAGAAGTCTTTGGCGGAATACTTGGACAAGAAACGACTCATGTTTCCCAGGTTTTACTTTGTCTCATCGGCAGATTTGCTCGACATATTGTCCAAAGGAACACAGCCTACTCAGGTATATTTTTAAAGCAAATTTGTCACCGTATGTTTCAAATTAAATGATGTTAATGTGTACAACTGAAGAATCTATTCCACGAGAGCAATTTTTTTAGTTTTCAGCGTTGTGCTGCTTGGCGCGGTTTTGTTATCTTAATGTAAAGGAAAATTGTTTCCAGAATTGAGTAGCAAGCACTTTTTCTGTTGCTGTCAATCATATTGTGCATAGCGCTATTGCGAACAACTAATTTCATGTTTGTGCAAACACGAAGGGCATCCAACTTCTTAGTAGTATTTTCTTTTTACCTCCACTCGGGATATGACTAATGAATGACAGTGTTTTGATTGATAAAAAGAGCGTAGCCTACTACTGCACGTGACCTTGGTAGGGCGTTGTTCTAGCACTAATTATGATGATTGACTTCTTCCAATGAACAGGTCACCCGACATTTGCGCAAACTTTTTGACAACATCAATGATCTCAAGTTTGAACTTGACAAAGATAATGAACCCACCAAAGTGGCCGTCGGCATGTTCAGCAAAGAAGGAGAATATGTTGATTTTGGCAAGCCTTGTGAACTGATCGGACAGGTTGGTACTATAAGATCGATGGCAAGACTGAGATTTTCATGCCTCAGCTGGAATAAGCAACGGCTTAAAAATTCTGTTCAGCGTGTTCAAAAGTTGTCTGCTTACAGTTTTTGCTTCACAAATTCAATGTTACCTGTAGCTTGTTTACATGACGAACCTTATGGAAATGTGCCTACAGCATCTTAAGGATAAGTTTGCAGACCTATACTACAACCCTTTCGATGCCCACAGGATTCCAGGAAAGTGACTGCAATTTTCTTTCATCCAGTTGTTTTATACAAACATCCAATATATTTTCTTAGTTCTTGGTCAGCGCTTATAATTTTTTTTTGATATGAGCAGACTACATGTTTGAATATAGGCTGCACGATACGATTTCTGTAGTTCCCTTTTCCACTAATTTAGAAATGTTTCTTTCGGGAATAACAGCGTACCAAATTACAAAACACGAAAATAAACCCATTTAAACATTACAAGTTACGGCTTTGTTTTCTTGCATGGCTTACTTTCAAGTTCTTAAATTTTTCCACAGGTTGAGGCTTGGCTTAACGCTCTGCTGGACACGCAACGTAGCACTGTACGTCATCAAATCCAAGATGCCGTCGTCGCCTATGAGGAGAAGTCACGTGATCAATGGTTGTTCGACTACCCGGCCCAGGTCGCTCTAACAGGCTCCCAAATATGGTGGTCCACAGAGGTTAGTGATCGTGTCACCAAATTGTTGTGGAAATCGTCATTTACATCCCGGCAATATCAAACACTAATTCGAGTTAAAAGAACTCGATTTTTTTCCGATTTCAAACTAACTCGAAAAATATAATTACCCGAACGGCTACCGATCCAGAAACTTCAAAGCTTCCTACACTGATTTGAAAAAACTTTGTCTTCTGTTGCACACAAAGTTAGAATTGCGACTACTTTGTGAACTCGAACTTGTGATTGACTCGAATTCAAGCCGATGAAGTTTGCAAGGTTCAATACAGCACACACTCTTACAGTAAATATTTGCATTTTTGTTAACAAAGTTGATGTGGTATTCACGTCATATCCATAACATTCAATCATTCGATTTCTGTCTATCGTTCAAAAAAGAGTTTGTTTTTATTATTTAGTGTTACTGGTGTTAGTATTATTATTCTTACCACTACCCGCTGTAACTGTATCACAGCTAATCACTTATGATTCATTTAGGTTGGCATCGCTTTTGAAAAGTTGGAAGAAGGATTTGAAAATGCCATGAAGGATTACAACAAGAAACAGATCACTCAATTGAACACTCTAATCAATCTCCTGCTCGGCGACTTGACACCACTCAATAGGTGAAAATTCTCAAGAAAAAAAAAAAAAAAAAAAATTTTTGTGTTTAAAGTTTAGTACTTTTTCCTAAAATCAATCTGTCTTCCGATTCCTTGAGAACAGTTGGTTAGCGCGTGACTTCGTGAACGAAGAATCTTGAAGATCAAGCGGCGCTGGTTCGACTCTCGGAGTGTGCGCTTGAGCAACGCATACTAAGGACTGCTCTCCATTCAGCGGCACCTAACGGATGGCATAATTTCCCGGCAACAACACTACAACAATCAGAAACTTTATTCTGTCAATCTCGGTAACTGGCCCTGCGTCAAGACAAGAGCCTCTGCAAGTATGCGAAACTACCAGGAATGCCCTATCGAGGCTTTGTCAGTCCAAGGATAAAATTTAAAACCACCATCTTTCCACAAACCTCCAAGGGTGACCACTCGCCATAGCTTGCGATACCGATGATGTTGATACCATCTTCTTGTCATTTACGTTAATGTTAAGTGTTTTGTTTTATTTGAGCTGGAGTACGATGTGGTTTTGTTGATTTGCGCAAAACTATTTAATAGACAAAACCACACCTCTCATAAATTTTATGATATTAAAGTTTGAGCAAACCGTGCATACAGTATGGTACAGTGGTGGGATTCAATTTATTTAGCAGCCGGTTCGCTCTGAGTGAAATTATCCACATCTGGCAACCTTGCGTACGGTGATTATATTAGGTTCACTCAAAAAAGTTGGCCAGGAACCGGTTTTGCAAGCTATTTTTATTTTATAGGAAGCGGTTCATGCGAACCGGCCGATTCCCACCACTGTGTAGCCTACTGTACAATGTACATACTGTGTAGTGTGTATGCTACAAGTGGTGGCAGTTTTAAGCAACGAAATTAAGCTCAGAACTCAGACTCTTCGCACTCATATTCATGTTTCTAAACCTTAATATTGCTCTTGCTACCAAATGACTTTCCAATGGTTCTCTTCAGGCAAAGTATTATGACGATTTGCACCATTGACGTTCACAACCGTGACGTTGTCGGGAAACTGATTGGAGAAAAGGTGATGTCATCGCAAGCGTTCACGTGGCTGTCACAGTTACGTCATCGGTGGGACGATGACGCAAGGAACTGTTTTGCCAACATCTGCAACGCTCAGTTTCTCTACCAGAACGAATACCTAGGAAACACGTCACGCCTGGTCATCACACCTCTCACGGATAGGTAAGCTTCCCTCACGCTTTTGTCACATACAAGTCACTCCTAAAACTTTTTCATTGTGCGACCCCATTTCAGAAAATAATTTTCTATCCCAGACAACAAATCAGTCGTTTTTTACATTGATTCAACGCCTGAAGAGGTTGAATCAATGTAAAAAGCGACTGATTTGCTGTCTGGAATACAACTGTACAATGTCGTTTCAATTAGATCGAAAAGTCGTTGGTCACTATTAATAATTTTGTTTGCAAACAGCTCATGATCAGATCGTTTCTGCATAATTTCTTCTCTCCGTTGCGCTTTGGTGGGCAATTTACGGTGTAACTCACTTTTAATTTGTTTTGCGACCCTGAAATCACGATTTGCGACCCATAGTTTGAGCAGCCCTGTCATAAAAAAACTTTTAGGCCCACATGAGTTTTTTTTTAAATTCGGTTTGGCGACTTAATTGATGTTTAGGAAAAAAGAAGGACAAAATAATTTTGTGTCTTCTTTGATGCATAATAATAAGTGTCTTTGCCAATATGCAGTCGTGTGATCTTGGTAAGCGCCGAACCCGTGACCTTTCTATCGTTGGTCAAATGCTCACACCATTCTTGTCGTGCGGAGACTTGCGATGATAGGCAGTAGTGATGCAAGCCGCGCCGCGCCGCGTACGCGGCCGCTTTTGACTTTTTCGCCGCGTGCCGCGCCGCGCCGCGTGGAAGGTTGAAATGACAAAGCCGCGCCGCGCCGCTTGCCGCGTAAACTTTCAAGAAATTAATTTTTCGTAAACGTAAACTTTCAAGAAATTAAACTTTCGTAAACGTAAACTTTCAACTTTTCAAGAATCAGCTATGAAACTTCAAATTTAAATTGGAAACACGGATCAGTTATTTTTCCCTTCGGAAACCCTAAGATGGAAAGCTATGCAAATGCAAATTGCAAATGGCTTGCAGTTGACAGGGTTTTAGGGCTTGCTTGTCAGGGAAGCTGTACGAATGTTTTTGGTTAGTAGCCTAGCTGATAAGCTCAGTTACCAGGCTATAGGCCTAGCGCAACTACCGCATTATTTACTATATCAGTTAGCCCAGTGAGTTCAGGCTATAAGTTTTACTCTTGTGTGTGTAGTTCATATAGCCACTGGCATTATAATTGCATTATTGCTTACAAAAAGTGTTCAAAAGTCCTGATACTGGATCCAGGAACATTCTATTTGTCTTAGTTTGTATTATGTCTTAGAACTTAGATGCATTGCTGATAAGAGAATATGATCTGGTTAGCCTGGCCAATTAGTGCACAACTGTATTGGTACTAGGTTACCAGTTATATGCCATGGATGCTTTTTCCTACAATTGACTTTCTAAACAATAACTCGTTAAAATATTTTTTTTTAATTTTGTAATTTGCGGTGTGCGGTGCGGTGCAGTGTCAAAGTTCCAGATAAATTGCGGTGTGCGGTGCGGTGCGCGGATAGATGAGTCAGTTGCGGTGCGGTGTGCGGATAAAAATTTTGGGTTCGCTGCATCTCTAATAGGCAGTGGTTCAACAATCGTGTCACGTCATATCATATAGTGTCATCAACGACTTACGTGTTTTTGCTTACTCACTCACAGTAACCCGGTTATAAAAAAAAATTTAAAAGTGTTACCGTATTTTCTTGCATGGCATTTCAAACAAATAATCGAACCGTGCCACACGCTTCTGGTTGATATGATAAGGCTTCATGTAATTACACTCACTAGATTTAGAATACCAGTGCGCTTTGCACTGCGGTTTAGTGCAGTCTATTCTTCAACGTAAATATTGACAATTTACCTCACAATTTTATTTACTTCACAAAGATGCTACATCACTCTCACTCAATCCCTCAACTTGACCATGAGTGGCGCTCCTGCTGGACCTGCAGGGACAGGGAAGACAGAGACAACGAAGGACTTGGGCCGTGCACTTGGCATCCCTGTTTACGTGTTCAACTGCTCCGAGCAGATGGACTACAAGTCGATTGGAAACATATACAAGGGATTGGTACAAACTGGAGCTTGGGGATGCTTTGACGAGTTCAATCGAATTGCTGTCGAAGTTCTCTCGGTCGTCGCAGTGCAGGTAATCTTGTATAAGAGTAATAAAATGAGCAGTGAACGTAAACGATTACATCCTTCATAAAGCTGGTGAAAAAATTGTCAAAAAATCCCCAAATTTTTGAAGAATTTTCCATGATAAAACCACAAGTTTGATGTTTTCAAGCTTTTTGTGTAACATAATTTTTGAAATGTTTACTTTCTTTCCCATAGTGAAGTCGGTTCACCGTATTCGATGTCCATCCGCATGTTTGTCAAGGACTTTAGAATTTAAGAGATGAAAACTTTTTCGTAAACTTTTAATTGATCCTTGACAGATTTCAATTGTTAAACCTGATAATGGTTGAGGATAATATCGGTCATCTTTTTTTATATCTTTAATTGTTTGTGGATCTTTATTGTATCACTTTGGAAACTATTTATCTATCATTTGTCGGATATAGATTGTCCAAAACTTTAGCTTCCCAGAAAACTTAAAAACAATGTAACAAATTTTTCTTCCACTGAAAACCCAAGCAATTATAGTCAGTTACAAACATGTAAGTTAGAGATCGGTTTTTAATGTGGTATTGCTAGCAATATGCAGCATATAATAGCCTAATAGATACAGTAACTGTACTGCAGCAACTACAGGTAGGCTACTACTTTAAAGAAAAAAACAATTAATGTTGTTTTTGTCAATTGAAGGTGAAAATGATACAAGATGCTCTGAGGAACAAGAAAGAACAATTCATGTTCTTGGGAGACAACATCACTCTTGTTCCCAGCGTGGGAATATTCATCACTATGAATCCGGGTTATGCCGGAAGAACAGAGTTGCCAGAAAATCTGAAAGCGCTCTTCAGGTAACCGTGGCGTGTACCACTTATGCTCCAATCTGAATGATAACAATTGATCCGAACGAGGAAAGTTTTTAACGACTTATGACATAAAAATGATTGCTATTTGAATTTTGGACATATCGTTTACTTATTTATTAATAATACTATTTGATCTTGTCTTTCTATTACAATCGTGCTCAAAAATCTGTTAAATCCACCTGTTAAAATTTGGGATTTTTACATTAAGCTAGAAAAATTATCTCAAATGCAATGCCGGCATAGATTAAAGACGATAAGATATGGAAACCTGTCTACACCCGTGTGTACGACCATATTTAAAGCTTTCTGAAGTAGTGATATTTTTCCACTCACAGACCATGCGCAATGGTAGTTCCTGACATCGCCATGATATGTGAGATCATGCTGGTATCAGAGGGATTTACTGAAGCAAAACTCCTGGCAAGAAAGTTCATCACTTTGTACGATCTTTGCAAAGAGCTCTGTTCCAAGCAGGTAATTTGAGCTTTCTTCTACATTTTTGCAGACGCTTTTTTAAGATCTTTGCATATTCGATAAAAATGAAGTAGGCTACTGTGCATTTCTAGACTGCAAATCAACCATTTTTTATGTGCAAAAAGGCGTTGATTTGCTGTCCGGGTTGTCATCGCAATTTCTATTCCCTATATGGACGAGTGGAAAGAAGTATTCACCACACTAAGCGTGATCTGTTCGGTACCAAACGCACACACCTACATTTGTGTCTTGGCAAATCACTGAATGATATAACTGCTGGACACAAAAGTTGTAATTCCATTCACTTGTATCTAGCCTTCGACCACCGGCTAATACATGACTAAAAACTTAATTGTGGAGCAAAACGTAATTATGTTCTTGCTTAACTGACTTTAAAGTCCTAAACATAAAGTTATTTTAAAACGATTAGTTTGAATGAAATCTCTTGGCAAAATCAAATTGCGATTAATAGAATTTATTTGACTTTCAAATTGATACAGACCGATTAGGAAATTATTTCGGATATTTATTCTTGTTTCCTAATATGAGATTACTAACGTCTCTATTCTGTTTATATTTGGTCAGTATCACTACGATTGGGGATTGCGTGCTGTGAAGAGTGTCTTAGTGGTTGCCGGAGCGTTGAAGAGAGCGGACAGGCACCGACCTGAAGAACAGGTCTTGATGCGAGCTCTCCGGGACTTTAATCTTCCGAAGATCGTCACTGAAGATGTCCCAATATTCATGGGCCTGATTGGTAAAAATCAAATTTTGTGCATTTCACACCGACTTGCTTCGTTTATCTATGAATATTCGACCTTCTGAACAATCGCGATTTTTGTTGCAGGCGATTTGTTTCCATCACTGAACGTGCCCAGAAAGCGTGACGAAGCATTCGAAAAGCGCGTCAAGAAATCGATTGTCGCAATGAAACTGCAACCAGAAGAAAACTTTATCCTCAAAGTGCGTGGGCAGCCTACATCTTATCGGCAAACATTTATTATACGAATCTTTATCCTCGGACTAAGAAAGCTTCTTTGAAAGCTTAATCCTTCTTTGAGAGCATTTTCGCATACTTGTGGAGGACTTGTGTGAGTGAATTATTCCATCCATAGGTTCCACTGAACGGAGAGCTGTCCTTGAAATGCGTTGCTCAAGCGCACACTCCGAGAGTCGAACCAGCGCCACTTAATCTTGCAGTTTTTCGTTTGTGAAGTCAGGCGCTTAACCGACTAAGCCATCAGGGTGGACTATGCATCGCATTAATTTGTCATGTGTATATTGCAGGTCGTGCAGCTGGAAGAGTTGCTGGCGGTTCGTCATTCTGTTTTTGTTATTGGAAACGCCGGCACTGGAAAGTCCAAAATTCTTCGCACCCTTCATGAAACGCACAAGAGCGCCAACCGGCGGCCAGTCTGGAACGACTTAAATCCAAAAGCGCTGACAACCGATGAATTGTTCGGTTTCATCCATCCTGCCACTCGAGAATGGAAAGATGGTAAAGCAGTTGATAATAATGGTGGTGCTGCAAGCACAGTAGTGCTTTTTCACCTTGTTGTTTAAAGTTTCTTTTCATTTAAAGTCATAACACGTAATGGCTTGGCTGCAATCATGCAGCAACATGTTTTATAACAAAATGTTGGTTCTAAATTAGCATCAATAAAATATCTTCATTATTGGCCAATTTTCAGCTATTTAGGTAATTAGGTCATACAGTGAAAATGTAATGTTGACTGGGATGGTGTAAGGCAAACGAACTAAAAGATGACAAGAACGAAATAAATAGTGTGCCGAAATTATTAATAAATACAAAAGACAGAACAAAATAGAGGGGGTTGACAAGGGAGGTCAGACCTGATCAAGCATGATCAAACCAGACAGCAGTCTACAAACAACGTCTGCAGATGTTGAATCAGTGTAAAAAACGACTGATTTGCTGTCTGGAAATCTGTTGAAGAAGAAGGTCATAAGTGCACAACGCGGTCATAGCTAATAAAGTTTCTCTAGTTTTTACCCCATTTCACAAATCGGTGGCCAGTCGATTGGTCGACAGACATTTGGTCGACAGTCATTTGGTCGACAGACATTTGGTCGACAGGACATTTGGGTTAGGATTAGGGTTAGGTTAGGGTTAGTTAACCCTTTAGGTTAACTAGGGTTAGTTAACCGGTTAGTTAACCCTAACCCTAAAATGAATCGTTCTGTCGACCAAATGTCCTGTCGACCAAATGTCTTGTCGACCAAATGTCTGTCGACCAAACGTCCTGTCAACCAAATGTCTGTCGACCAAATGTCCTGTCGACCAAATGTTTTGTCGACCAAATGTCTGTCGACCAAACGTCCTGTCGACCAAATGTCTGTCGACCAAATGTCTGTCGACCAAATGACTGTCGACCAAATGTCTGTCGACCAATTGACCGGGTACCCACAAATCAGTCGTTTTTACTGTTTATTTATCGTCTGAAAACGTTGAATCAATGCAAGGTAATTGGGTCATAGAAAATGAAATTACTACTGCGGTTAAGGCGGCCGTAAAAAATGAAATTACTAACAAGTTCTTTCCCCATTCAGTAAATCAGTCGGTTTTGACATTGATTGATGTCACATACATCAACATCTGCAGACGTTGAGTCAATGCAAAAAACGATTGATTTACTAGCTTGAACTTGTTTTCCAGGGCTTTTCTCCAGCACAATGCGCGACCAATCGAACGTAACCCACGACGGACCAAAGTGGATCGTTCTGGATGGCGACATAGATCCAATGTGGATTGAATCTCTCAACACAGTCATGGATGACAACAAGGTGCCAACATACTTTCACTTAGTCTAATAGTGGGTTTACAAATTAATGTTTTTGAGGTTACTTTTGTAGAAAGAACTTGTTTTAGCTGTTCGGTTTGTTGGTTTAGTTCTAACGTTTCTTGCCATATTTTCAAGTGGAATGATTTAAAAAAAAGGAAGAGTAGCCTATAGAACGATTTCGAAAGATCACTATTGTAACTAAAAACCTTACCTTTTTATTCATGAAAAAGTTCTACGGTTTTATATTTAAAATTTCAAAGACGAGAACGTCGGTTTCACACCAGTCGTGATTAGGACATGAACTTCAAAGGCGACTTTCTGTCCTTTAAATCTACAACGACGCATTAGTCTAGTACAACAAATGAAACCAAGCCTCATCACATAGATTAGATGCCATGCTTTGATCTATGCATACGGGACAGCGTATGTAAAATAAGCTGAGATGCGAAATGCACATTGATTGTAAGAATCTCTATCCTCGGACTAGGGAAGCTTTTTTGAGAGCTTCATAATGGCAGTTTCGCATAGAGGCATGAACCACTAACGCAGGCTCGATCACCGAGACTGGCAAAATGAAATTTCCACTTGTTGCTGTCTAGTGTCTATGTAGCCGTCGAATGGAGAGCTTTCTTTGAAGTGCGTCACACAAGCGCGCTCCCTGAGAGTCGAACCAGCGCACCTTGATTTTGCACTTTTTTATTCACAAACTCGAAAGCTTAACGAACTGAACTACCAGGGTGGATGATTTTCAGTGCAGGAATGTTACAGATGCTGACACTTGCGAGCAATGAGAGGATCCCACTGACAAACTCCATGAGGTTGCTGTTTGAAATATACCACTTGAAGTCAGCGACGCCAGCCACAGTGTCCAGAGCTGGGATCCTTTACGTTAATTCCCAGGACCTTGGCTGGAACCCGTAAGTTGTCTCCAAATTACATCAAAATTTTTTCATTAACAATTTTGTGAAGTTCATCTTTTTTAAAAATTTTAAAGCTGATATTGCTAGGCTATGAATTCGTGGCACTGTCAAGCTGCTTTGCTTCATTTGTTTTCCAATGTACACGCAAGCTCCAAGTCCAATAAGACGTTCAATGTTTATCTTCTATATAAAGTCCTTCTCGTATAGCAGCCTACCATATCGATTTGAGTTATTGCGTTAGTGCAAAACGAGCATAAATTCAGCCAGAAAACCAGTTATTTTTAACATTGATTCTGTTGACTTTACTATTTCAAAAAAAACTGAATTACTGATTGAGTAGACTCTTGCAACACGAGCCCATCTCTTCCACTTGGCCCACGTTTATTCTGGCCGTATTTTCCTAACTTTGGAATTATTTTTTTTAATTTTTTTTTTTTTCACTATAAAACCAACCACCATGATTTATTTTTTAGACCTGTAACCAGTTGGATTGATACTCGTAAGATTCAATCAGAGCGCGCAAACCTCACGATTCTCTTTGATAAATACGTCCCTTCCTGCCTGGAAGCTATGAAATTACATTTCAAAACAATAACTCCAATACCCGACAGCACCATGGTCCAGGTAATCGGTTTCGTTTCGTGGTAAACACTGTGCAGTTCTACATGAATTATTTCTTCAGCTTAACCTGATGTAACTCAGACAACAAACTCCATCACTTTTATATTGATTTAACGTCTGCAGACGTTGAAGCAATGTAAAAACGACCCATCTTGCTATCTAGGTTTTTCATTAAAAGTGAGTTTATAAGCTTATTATTCGTAAAAGGTTATTTTTCAAGCGCTCACTTCTTTACACAGACGCTCTGCTATCTTCTGGAGTGCTTGCTTACGCCGGAAGCTGTACCTTCGGACTCGCAAAGGGAACTCTACGAGCTCTACTTTGTCTTTGCTGCTGTCTGGGCGTTTGGTGGCGCCACCCTTCACGATCACGTGAGAAGATCAACAGTTTTTAATGCAACTAGTTTATAATTTTTTTAGTTCTTAGGAGCAAAATAGTTGGAACGCATGGTTAATCTAATCAAAAAATCAAGAGCCCAAAATGTAGATACTCAACTCATGTTCAGCAAACTTTTCGAAAACTACACTGTCTTCATCTTCAGTGGTATAAATGTCTACATGTTCTACATTTCCAGTTCTAAAACGAAACAAGCTGTCGTAGCTCATATATTTATATAGGTCTATTTGTGATAGCAATTATGAGTAATTTGCCAAATAGATTTTCTGTGCTGTTGCTATGTGAAGCGCACAGGACCTTGGTTTTTGTTAAGGGATGTGGTGCTTTAAAAATCCTATAGGCTACAAAGAAAACTGACAGTAGCCTAAACATAAACGACATTGTTGTAGTTTATACGCTTTTGGCGGTTAAAATCAGTTGATGTCTTGTTACAACCTGTACTCGCCATCCTGGATACATGACTTCTGTGCAGCAGGTACGTCTAAGGCGAGAAAGTATTTTTGAAGCGCTACAAACAGCATAAGTTTATCGGAATGTGAACTGTATATTGGCAACTGATAACGGAATGAAGAGTTACCTTAGATTTTTACTTTTTTCGGTTGGCAAAATGCACATGCTGCGATACCCATAAATTTTCAGCCTTGTAGTCTACTACGGGAATAACTAAGTACAATATTATGGTCTTTTCTGAAAAAACTTGAATCCTAGACTAATGAGATGCCTTGGTTTCAGATGACAGATTACAGACTGGAATTCAGTCGCTGGTGGGTCAAAGAGTTTAAGCAAGTCAAGTTTCCTTCAACTGGGACAGTGTTCGATTTTTGCATTGATAGAGCAACAAAGAAATTTGTGCCATGGACGGAAAGGGTTCCCACGTTTGAGATGGACCCTGAGCTGCCATTACAAGTAAGCATATAAAACAAATTTTAAATTATTTGTAAATTAAACGATGATCACTTTGCATGGCTCCTAGTATATTAGTCGCTATAGCATCACTGATAATAGAAAGATTTTTTCCTTAAATAGACTTTTATTGCCGATTGAAAATTTTTTCATGAGAACAGGTTTTCAAGGAGATTTTTGTGTTTTCTGTTAGTAAGTTTTTTTTTTAAACTCCTTCAGTAGAAGATCCGGCTTTCAGGTGGTCTCAAACAAATTTTCATCAGCAAAGTGTTTCTCGTCATTTGAGTGCAGCATTGGTATTGGCGATGCCTCAACCGCTAAAGAACTGGCATTGGCAGGTGTAAAACTTTGATGAGACACTGGGGGTATTTCATGGGGAGCACAAGCTGCAAATGCGGACAGGAGCAAACGATGCAACATCTACTCGAATGCCCTGACCTAAAAGCAAGGTTCTCTGCACAGGATTTGGCCGAGTTCAACGATACAGCAAGAGCTTGCGTGATGCTCTGGGCTACGGCCGTGTGACACACGATGAAGAACCTGAGTGCAACAAGAATTGACAACAATAGACACAATTCGTGCTACAATCGGCTGCCGAAATACATTTTGTTAATTGGATAGTCGGAGTGGCTAGCGTGGAGGCTACTCCGATATGGCTTGCGAAACGTCCTGTATTCCTCGATGTAATAGTCTGCACTAAGCCTATTGCTGACAGCCAAATTTCCCTTTTCCTATTTTTCATTAGCAAGTTAAACATTTATTAGTGTGATAACCTTCATCTTGGGACTGAGAAAGCCTTTTGTGAGTTTAATCCTGGCAGTTCCACATACTCGTACAGCCTTTTACCAAAGCAAGCAAATTTTTAACTGGTTGTGTTTGTTTTCAGTCTATCCTTGTCCACACTGCGGAGACAACTCGGATCCGATACTTCGTTGATTTGCTTCTGGAAAAGGAACGTCCAGTGATGTTGGTTGGAAACGCCGGGTGTGGAAAATCTCTTCTCGTTTCCGACACTCTCAAGAAACTGGAGGACAATTACGTCATCGCTAATGTCCCCTTCAATTACTACACAACACCAGCAATGCTGCAACGTAAGTTTGTCGGCAATGAACGTAAAATACACGTATTGTAGATCCTTTTGCGTCTGATAAACCACTCATAAAAAGTACATATTGATAATTTTTTTGTCTTCAGTTCTATTGTTGCTTCACTGAGGAGAAAACAATACAGCACATTAGACTTCAAACAGAAGTACACCAGAACTAGAAACTTTTTGTTGTTTAGGCCTTCTTGAAAAACATTTGGAGAAAAAAGCCGGCCGCAATTATGGTCCAGTTGGTACAAAGAAGATCGTTTACTTCCTTGACGACCTTAACATGCCAGAAGTGGACACATATGGCACAGTTGGGCCGCACACATTGATCAGGCAACATATGGACTACGGGCACTGGTAACTTTTACTTTTTCACGTGTACTTTCAAATTTAGGCTACAAGTCGTTGTTTTAATCAGTTACCAATGTACGTACCATAACCTTACAGGTACGACCGCAGCAAATTGACCCTCAAAGACATCCACAGCACGCAGTACGTGTCCTGTATGAACCCAACTGCTGGAAGTTTCACTATCAATCCACGACTGCAGGTTAGTATACTGTTGAATAAAACACTAACACATTTTTTTTAAATAACAGGTAACTGAAACTGCTTTTCCCATGTGTGGTTATTATCTGGAAAGGCCATTCACTCGGCCAATAACGTTTTCATTTTGACATCAGTATATGTGTAAACTACGTAAAAGTAACGTTTATTGATTGGTCAAATTAGTTGCCTGATAAACAATCAGTTCATTTGTTGAAATGGGAAGCCAATTTTTTTAGCAGTTGGTTTATAGCTTACAACCATAACTTGCAATGCAAACAAATTTATTTTGAAGCGAGTCAGCCCTATTATAAAACAGCAAAAAAATCTTTTCATAACTGCGAGATTGCGAGATCATCTTCAGTTAAACTCTTTCCCACCTTCATGGTTTTGATTATTGATAATTATGTTGTCAGCTTGACTAAAGATGGAATCGATTTTTTGCTGTTTCAGATTGAACAGAGGTACCTGAAAACAATTTTAATTGTCTTGCAAGACATGTAACCGCGTAGTTGATATCAAGCATTATCATTATAGGATTGACACCTGTCAGAAAATATATATTTCTTTTCTTCTTGATCCATAACTTGTGTTTACTTTCAACAGAGGCATTTCTGTGTGTTTGCTGTCAATTTCCCATCCTCTGAAGCCTTGCAGAGCATTTACCAAAGCATACTATCCTGGCATTTCGCTGGAGGCTCTGGTAAGTTCAATTCATCTGCTTGCATTTTTGTGTTTGACTGTGTTTTTTCAGCACTATTTGTTCACTACTCTTGCTTGCTCCGCAATCAGTGGCGTAGCCAAGGGGGGGGGGGTTTTGGGGGTTACAACCCCCCCCCCCCTTTAGCACGCGTGTGACGTCACGATATTGAGAATGCTGCTTTCAGTCTCTTTATGCTTGAGAATGATGCTTTCAGTCTAAAAAAAATATTGCTTAACTACAAAACTGCATTAAAACAGCGAGTTTTGCCAATACCAAACATTTAAACATTTCAGCCAGGAATTAGCAACAAGAAAACACAGAGACATAGCTTTATTTCCGAAAAATGCCGAAGAAAACATGATCTTATCTTTTTGCTATGCCGCCGGACAGCACCATTTTACAGGAATATTCATATCTACATTTTTGTTGAAAATGCTCTCAGAATGCACCAAATTCAAAGTAATTTTTCAAAATTTTCTGGGGGAGGCCCCCCAGACCCCCGCCGCTGCGTTGTCAAAACCCCCCCCCCTTTCAAAATTCCTGGCTAGGCTACTGTCCGCAATGATATAATTTTCATAACATAATTTTGCATTTGAAAAGCAAACTTTCACACAATACCAGAAAGCCGTCCGTGAAACATCCACAATCCACATGTCTTTCATACCACATACGGGTGCAAGTCGTGGTAGTCGAAGATGACGTGTTGGATCATTTCTTCTACTTGGCATTTTCACGAGACAATGTCAAAGATGGGATACCCCAGCGGTAAACATTGGTCTGCAATCTTTCTGAAAACTGCCATCAGAACTAGACTTTACTTGACCGACGTGGGTCAAGCTCAGCTGCAAAACAGGACTATCCAGCTATCTAGGAATGCAACGTGGAAGAACGAAATTACGGTCATGTCCCTTTGTGTCCCATTTTCACGACATAGATGGGATGCATAGTGGACTATAGCCTTGCTGGATGAAGCGAGACTGCGGCGCTGGTTCAATTCTCGGGGTATGCGCTTGAACAACGCATTTCAATGACGGCTGTTCGTGTTTATTCAGCGGCACCCAGTGGATGGAATAGTTCATTGACAACAAGATTTCAAAAACCATCGGAAACTTTGCTCTATTAGTCTCGGTGCCCATGTCAGTTGTTTAAAGCCTTTACAAGTATGCAAAACTGCTAGGATCAAGCTATCAAAGAAGCTTTCTCTGTTCCAGGATGAAGATTTTCCGCGATCACAATCACTTGCTCTAAATTTTCATGCAAAAGAAAAATTTGTCTCATACAAAAAAGTGCTATGTCTGGTATGAAATCTTCCACAGAATGCGCAAGTTAACATTAATTTGCTCACTACTCTCCTCACTGGTACAATGAGGTTTGATGAGTGCCGGTTGGTAATTTGTTGACTTAGGCTTAGGCAACAAGGATGCGCTGCAGGTAGAGCAGGGTACACTCTGTCTGTATAATTTATCGTTGGCAACCGACAAGACCTCATTTGCATTTCACGTCGGTGTGTAGCTTTTATATGAACGTTCACGTACGATTTCGACAGCATTCGAACGGCGATGAATATCATTTTAACTTGTTTTTGGCTTAAGTATTGGCTGTATTGTCTTTATAGCCTATCAGAATAAATCTTTTACTGTTACTGCAGTTTATTTGATTTCGAATATAAGCTGAGCCTTGTTTATCAAATCGTGTTAGAGCTCAAACTGGCGAGCCGGTCAGATCCGTGGCACATTGCCATAGGAAGCCCACCTGAGCTAGGCTTGGCTCAAACATCTAGCTGTCTTTTTACCATGACCCTTTCATGAAGCTGGTTGGATCAAAAACGAACATTCAAAGAGTTTTCAATAGGGTATAGCTACTGCGAATAAATAAAGTTCTGCAACTTTGATAAAACATGCGGTGAAAGATGACTAGTTCTCATAGGCTAGCCATTGGTCGACATTGCCTGCATGCGAGAGTGGGAGCTCCTGATGTTGGGTTGCTCAGCGAAGGAAAGTCGACTCTTGTGTTCTGCCAGAAAACAACTTAGGCTTGTGGTACCGAAATAAAGCAAAATCTCGAAAACGGCTTCAACTGTTTCCTGCCACACACAGAACGTATTACAGTACTTTAGAGCGTTGCTGCGCATTGGCATAAATTAATGTGTCCAACACAGTACTCGGTCAGGAAACACGCATTTCTCCGATAGCTGAAATACTCTCAAAACAAAACCAAATGATATTAAGGAAACACGTAATCTCCGGTAGATTAAAACCGGATATCTCAATGTATCGTGTACCTAACTATGAGGTTAATAACAACTGGTGTGCGGATTTAAATTGCACGATTTGGCCTAATAATCACAAATAATGTTAAAGTCTTAGTTTGAAAAACTAAGCAATGTTTGATGTAGGAACAGTTTCAAAATATGATTTCATTCAAAATATTGGCACGACTACACCGTATTTTTTTTTAAATCGGTCATTACAACCGATAGCCTACAGGGAAAGGTTATCACATTTGGTTGATAGGCTACTGTAATCTTATATGGTTCTGGTATTGTAAAGGGAAATCCCGAGCTAAAGGTGACTTAGGCTACCGTATTTATTCGTGTATAAGTCGCAAAATGTTGGGGTGCGACTTATACACAAGGTTCTGAACTTCTGACAAACGAATACTACAGATCGCGCGTTAGCGCTGCTATTAAGCGTTTGTATTTTGCGTGCGAGCATTTCCAACAATCTCGATGGGAGTGAAGATGATTATCTGTGGGATCACCAGGATGATGATGAGGATGAAGAAGAAAGTAACGAAGAAGACATCCCACCTTCATGGGATGCAGATGAAGAAATGCCCCAAGAACAATGGGACAAACTATTTGGCATCAGTGAAAATGAAAACGAGTTTGAAGGCTTTTAAAATTTTGATTGTTGTTTTTCAATGAAATTTGCTAAAAAAAAAATTTGTACCAATATTTGAGCCAAATTTTGGGGTGCGACTTATACACGGATAAATACGGTATTTAACAACAACTAACTAAACTTATTACCATACTGAAGTGAGCAGCTGTACCGGATGTTGCAACACGCTTAAAAAGCTTCACAGTTTAAAATCAGTTGTGATAAAATTTGCAGCGTACTTTAGACCCAAGCTGTAAGCCGAGGGCCGTATTTTGCACGCCTCTGTTCCAAGAAAACGAAAATAATTCTGACTAAATGATTTGATAAATTAAAGTACAATAATAATAGCGCTTTTATTTGCACCTATGGCGATAACACACAAAACACTACGCTCACAGATGCGATACAACAGACAGCAGGAAGCAGCGAAGTGACATATAATAGGCCTACAGTATTAGGGTTGTTGTAGTGGGCCTATCATAGGACGCTATTTTCTTATCTTTCATCATTTTCAACCTATAGTAGCCCACTGCTGAGCGAAGGCCTTACCTTTTCTTGTCAATCCAGTTGATCGTGTGTTTTTGTATAGCTTACCAGTTTGATAAAGAATATGAAACAACAATCTCGCCTCTCCATCTCGTTTTTAACTTTCCTCGTTAGCCGAATGTGCAACTTATTTTTATTTATCACTTCCACATTACGCTAAATATGACGTTCAACGTCGACCTTCACTCCTGTATGACGATTGTGATCTAGCGGTTTTGATATAATAAGGGCGTCATACTCCTATATTTATTATAATATTTGTAGCCTATGTCAAAAGGAAAAGATATATTATAATAATTGTAGCCTCTGTAAAAAGCCAAAACTTTTCAGCTTGAAGTGTTAAAATCACACGTTTTTAATGAGCGTCAGAAATTGAGTTGCGTGAAGTAGATTATGATTGTACAATGATGTTCTTCATCCAATTTCTAACACTCAATGCACGTAGGTGTAGTAATCCTATGTCATTAACTTTGAAAAAATAACCTGTGCTGGCCACCCAATCTTGGAAGAGACGATCGCTACAAGTGACAAGCCGTATTCCGCTTGAACACTTTGTTTGACAACTAATTCACGTTAGCCTTCTCCTAAAGTCGTGGTGTGCGCTGTTGTAACTTATTCTTTAATCATCTGTTAAATACAGATGTAGGCTAAGTCTCGGGCTGTAGCCTAGCATACGTCTACTGAATAATAAAAATATTTTGTCAGTTAAACTCCGCTCTAGCGAGGGTTTTCACTGTAGCGAGCAATTTTCTGTTTCAATCAGATCACAAAATGCAAGTCTTGGCACGTAGGCAATGCTAAAATCGTGGCCGATCTAGTTGGCATATTACCTCTTTTGGAAAACATAGGCTATATTGCATGATAGCTATACCATGCGATTGACTTTGGAATTTTATTCCATCCTACAATCTAATGCAAATATGGATCGCCAGCTGTTGCTTATAATACGAAACGGTAGCAGGGTTAGCCTAATTAGACTTTGCGTTTACTTCTTTTTTATGAACCAATTTTGATTATACAAGCCATGAATTAATCCTCATGTTGAGGGCGTGGCCTGTCTGTCGGGGGCGAAGTCTTCCTCTCCACACTCTGTGATTTGTTGGGTTGAAAGAGCTTATGTTCAGGGCTAAAAGGTCACCCTTAACAAGCTCTTCCCATGAAAGTTTTGGTCTACCTTGATCCCACTGTGCTGCAATGTTGATACATCCGAGATGGCTAAGCTACACACTCAGCTAAAATAAACAAATTTTTCAACTCTTATTATTCCTACTGTGATGAACAGTCAAGACGCACTTGTAGGCCTTGGCTATACAGTTTGCAGTACGGTAGCCTTCGCTTCTATTTGTACATATATGCCTATGAAATCAATTACATGCCAAATAGCCTACGGTGCTGTGCAGGGGCTCTATCCACTTTTAGAATTCGGGGGGGGGGGTGATTTTTAGACAGTGGGCTAAAATCGTCTTAGTCATTCCAAATCACTTCAATAAGTGGGGGGTTGATCACTCCCCCTTGAATACAGCCCATGGTACTGTGCTTGCAGTTCAGACCACATTCGCAAACGGTTTTGTGACGCCCTCATGTCGCCTAGAGCGCACATGTGAGTCTAGTAAAGTTCGATTAGCATACGGTAATTTATTTAAGCTAACTTAATCGGGGTTTTGAGTTTATTCAAATAGTTCGCGAGTCCTGATTATTGCCTTGGCTAAGCTTTTCTGGACAAGACCACAACACATATTATATTATAAGTTACATTGATTATAATTATCTTAGTACATTGAAAAAATCTGAGACAAAGTAGTTAGGACCAGCCATATAAGCATGTGTCGATGCCTGCCGCGCATCTGAGCTAGTCTAGATGAAAATTCAACTAGATTCAACTAAATCCAATTAACCCCCCAACTACTCTGGCAAGCAAACACCTGCTTATGTTTCTGGTCCAACCAATGGAAACACTCGAACAATCTACATAGATACTTTTCAGCCAATCAAATCATTCAGCTACGAAAGTTTATGTAATTTTTCACAATGTAATTAAGTTCTTTTATGTTTGTTTGTTTATCTTTATCCTGCATTGCGGGAAAGCGGACTTGAGCGCTATGCATCGGTGTACGCCTTCCGACATACACCTGACCCACGCTGCAGCCGACAGCAATGTCTGTTTCCGGTTGTCTACTTTACGTATGACTTAAATTTGGTACTACCCATTACTCGAAATCGATCACTAGGTAGAGGCAATTATCGTAAAGTTTCTTGCCCAGAGAAACAACAGCAAGTGCGGGTGGCTGGAGTCGAACATGCAGGCTCTCGACTGCGAGCCCAACGCGCTAACCACTCGGCCATGGCTGTCATGACATCCTGTGGTGAATTGTGTATGGTCAGATCTGTTTACGGAAGTTTCCACATTTTTTCAGGCAGCCACCATTTGTTTATAAAACACCTTTGTTTATGTTTAGCCATTAGATAATACGAAACCAAGGAACACATTTGTTTATGTTTATGAAACACATTTGTTTGTGTTTAGCTACAATAAGTAGCTGATGATATGGGGTTGTTACAGTTTATTTTATATTTTCGACGGTTGAACTGAAGCAAAAAACAATCTTGAAATAACGAGATTGCACATTTTAACTCTTCCTTTTCACTGTGACTGAGGTGATCTTTATCTTCGGACTGAGGAAACGTCTTTGAGAGCTTAAACCTGGCGGTTTCGCAGTGCCTACTTGTAGAGGCTTTAAACCACTGACACAGGCCCGGCCTCAAGTATGACAGAGTGAAGTTTCTAATTGTTGAAGTGCTGTTGTCTTTGAATTATTCAATCTACTAGTTGCCGCTGAATGGAGAGCTGTCCTTGAAAATACGTTGCTCAAGCGCGCATCCCGAGAGTCGAATCAACGCCGCTTGATGTTGAAGCTTCCTTCTTCGTAAAGTTGGGTGTCAATTGCTTCATCCTCTGCTTCGCTGAATGAAATGATTATATGCAAATACAACCTGCACTTGGGAAGTGGTATATCCTACAGCAGGGCTATTCAACTGGCGGACCGCAGTCCGAATCCGGACCTTCTGGGCGTTGATGGTGGACCTCGGGCTTCTGAAAGAATAACCTCATTGCCACGTTTCAGGGCCTCTTTAAACAGATTTCTGTTGGAAGCAATTTTCTCTGTGAGTGTGATTATCTTAGTAGTCAAGGGGGGCTTAACTTAGCCCCCCAGCACTTTGTCAACAATCCACGTAGAGTTGCATTGTACCTTAAAAAATGGTTCGGCACTGATTAACTTTCGTCGTTGCGTGTGAAATAACTTATTCACCGGACCGTTAAAAATATTCAACTTGTCAAACTGGACCTTTGTTAATATTAGTTGAGTAACCCTGTCCTACAGCTTCTGAAAATGTGTTAACATTGCTGTTTTAATTCAGCTTTGAAGTACCCGTAAAATCCTGGCAGAGCATGCGCACCACTAAGCCTGAAGAATAGGCCTGGCAACTTTTACATCAGCGGATACTTCAGCTTTGTGAGAGAGTAGGCTACAATTCATGATGGGTTGTGTCAGTGACATAAACCACTGCATACTAAAAATAAACAGTTTTTATTACCGGTATGAAAAGAAAATCCCAACATGCACAGTTGCATAAACAAAGAAACACATCATTATGAAAAACGTAAATAGTAACAAACAAGCCAATCCCAATCAGATTGCATGAAGGTCAAGTCAAACTTGTTGAATTAAATGAGTAGCCTCAACCGCATCCAGTACCGGTAGTGGATCTTGAAACCTTGAAAACGAGTGGATTGAAGGTGTTCCGATTACGTGGGATTGGCTGTTTCACATTTAAAAAACGAAACAAAACCTGAGTTAAAACGCTTTCGTTCATCATAAGCAATTTTATTGACATCGTGTTACACTTCTATGGGCTAAATACAATGCAGTTTACCATCAAATACACGATCACAACTGAATTTCAAACAGGAAGTGGCTGAAAAATAATCAAAAGAAACCAAGCCCTTTCACATTAAAAAAATACTTAGACATATGAAAACGGCTGTAATAAAACAAAATAATTTACGGTTACCGTAACGACAAAGCCTGGTCACGTGACCAGTAGGGTAGTGACGTAACTAGAGGCTTGTTCGGGATTATGAGAACCCAGTGAGAGGACCCAATTTTGGTATGCAGTTTCCAGTTTGTCAATGGTGTTTGACTGTTTGTGTTCTAATCCTTTGTCAGCCACTAATTGCAAACAGGGCTGTGGGGTCGGAGTCGGCCAGTTATAAACCGAGGAGTTATAAAGTCTTTTATTTTTCACCCGATTCCACAGCTCTGTGGCGTTGGAGGAATATTGACTGTCTGAAGTCGGTCAGTTATAAACTGAATAGTCGGAGTCGTGTAATTTTCGCCCGACTCCACAGCCCTGATTGCAAACATTAAAAATGCTGAAAAAGATGCCTCTCAGAGCAAGATAATCAATCCAGGTGGCAGAAATGGCAATAAAACGGTTCAAGTCAGAAACAGCAATCAAACGGAAAATGTGTAGCTTACTTTGAAAAAACAATAGTCTTTTCAATGTTCTTGCACTGATTCAGAAGATAGTAAAAAGGCAAGGACAAAGTAATCCATTATTGTATTGGCTGGCATCACATTTAGGCTTCTTTTCGGACCACCGCAGGCTACGTTATTTTTGTAAAATGTAAATACTGTACTATAACAACGCCACAGGTAAGGTTGTATTCAATCTTCACTTTGAAAAATTGTTATTTTATAACACTTGGGGGAATTGCTTTAGGTTGCTGAGTTTTACACACCGTAGCCTACACGTTGCTACGAAAGTCAGCTTTGTGAAATCGAAAGCATCGTTGCTTTTACAGTATTTCAAAATAATCAAATATAAGCAATGTATCAAGTCCTTTACGCTCAATAAACCATTGCATTGTTATATATTTGGACAAGTACTTTTACCATGAAAAATTGAGTTACAACCACTACACCTATGGACGTAAGCACATTTTACGGCTGATTTAAAACAACCACTTATGTTGAAAAACTTACACAACGACGGTTTCTTCTCATCTCGAACGTGTGAGCGTTTTTGCATTGTCGTGTAATCTTCCCTTGCTTCGGAGTCTTCGTTCAACCTATTGTTACGTCTCAACGTGTCGTCTTCTTCCAATCGACTTCGCTTGACTGCGCCCGTGTCGGAGGCGAAGCCAGGTCGTTTGGTTACATAAGAATAATTGTTGGATACATTTGTAAATTCAACATGACGACCAGCAAAAATACTGTCATCATGATCACTTTCTTCATCATTTTTGTCTAATGATCTGGTGATCACCTGTTCATTAATTCCGTTTGGCGTATTGCGGCGGTTGACACACTTACCACCTCTTGGGTAGTTGTGCTCTGTGCGAGGTACTTTGTTTGAAAATTTGGTTTTAAAACGCGATTTGCAGGAACTCTGATTGTTTTTAACACAAGTGGTATCTTTGCTTTGCTTGGGCTCTGGTAGATAATTTTCTTTTTTTTCTTCTGCTTGCGTCCAAGCCTCTTTAAAGTTCCAGCACTCTGACTGTCTGGCATAGGAAAGCAATCGCTTGTCAAACTGGATAATTGATTTACTCATATTTGGATAACGATCGAATTTTGCTAGTAACTTTTCAAGATACGCTATGTACCTTACCAATAATTTTCTATTCAGTTCATGTTGGATGGTTGAGCTATGGACAAATTCAAACAGCAGTGCCAAATGAGAACGTAAATACCGAAGTGGAGATGTATTTTTCACTTCAGTATTAGAACACCAAGGGCTAAACTGATTCAATGCAAGGTTCTTTAATGCAGGACTCACACTTTGTAGGGCATTTTTTAAATCATGGTTTCCGTTACAGAGAGTGAGAGATCTAGACGTTTCCTTTTGCTTCTTTGATTTAGCACAACTTACTTTGTCTGGTGTGCGATTTGCCTCCTTTGCTTTGATGTCATTAGTTTGTGTGGCAACACTGACTCCGCATGCCTCAGTTTTAAGCTTCAAACATTTGTTCACGTCGAGATCTTTTTTCAATACAGACGGCAGATGACTTTGCTCACAATCATCGGTTTCACCCACCTCGTCAGTGGTAATATAATCTTCAGGGTCGTTGTCCTTTAACAAATTTTCGTCACTACTATTTGATACGGCAAATAGTGACTGGCATGCGATCAAAAAATCTTCAGAAGTCAGCGTTATCATTTTCTCTGGTTTAAAATGTTCTTTATCTTCTGATAATTTACTCTTAGATGGAATAATCAACAAGTAAGCGCTGCTTAACAAGTCCAACACATTCAAATCAGCACTCCCATTTGAGCACTTACCACTTGATTCTTCAACGAAATTCCGGTTCACTTCAAGCGAACCCTTGAAACACGTGGATACCATTTTCAATGCTTTGCGCCTTCTTTTTTCGCGGAATGTACAACACAAACTAACTGATGAAACCTTGATTCCTAACTTTCTGCTCTGCACAAAATTCTGCTAACTTATAAGCAATGGCGGCTGTTCGCGCCTTTTTTCTTCGCCTTTCCTGTTGAACGGCTGTACGCGCCTTTTTCTTTCCTGAAAACTGACTTACTGACTGGCAGTGGACAGTACAAGAGAGAATGCTTTTATGACGTAATTGTCATGTGACATACACTACCTTGAGGGATTGTGAGATCAGACTGCAGCCATTGCAATTTCAGGGCACAAATCCCAGACAGGAAAAATGCTTTTTACATCGTTTCAGCGTCGCTGGCGGTTACAGTTACAACAATAAAAAGTGGTTACTTTTCCTTTCTGCTATTTTGCGTTCATCGAATGCTGGCACTTGCACAAAAATCTAACCTCTTAGTGTAATTTATTAAGAATCGATTTCGCTATAGGAATAGCTTCTTCAGCTAGCACTTGTAAAAAAGAAACTTTGAAAAATGCGTAGAACAAACAAGAAACAAATAAAGTTTTTTTACTTTCAATCGACTTTTGCTGGCTGGTCCAGGCTGGTATGTTGCCCCACATGGCGCAACAACAGCCACCATCGCTTTTTTCTGATTTTCTCTTTTGTGAGAGCTGTTTTCTGTTCAGTGTTTACTTACTTACTGTACCAATACCAAACCAAAACTCAAAAAGCAGTGATGTCAATAAACCACATAAAAATCAATGCTACAATGCATGACTAACACTAAAAACCCTAAATGAAGAGTTGTTCAATGAAGAATTGTAGATATGGTCTCTATTTAAAAACGTAAAAAGTCATTGTTCTTTTTTTAGGACCTAGGAACTAGGTAATAAAATCGATATAACTTCTTTAAAATGCAAAGATTGAACTTTATCCGCTCTGCCTTGACTTGACTGCCTAAGGGCAGACCGAGTATAGGAGTCAAACGTACCTGTGTTACGGTCACGTGATGGAGACGTGGGCGCTGCCCGGCTTTAAAACTTCTGCCGGTACCAGTCGCCCCACAAGACGGGCCGTCCGGTGGGGCGACTGTCGTGAGCTGACCTTTTTGTGTTTACGGAACGCTAAGCCCGTCTCCCTGGCCCGTTCCGCCATTCTAAATTTTGCGGACGAGTCGCACAAAATTTTCGATCCACACTTTCCTTCCACAGGTACCTAGACTCCCCAGCCTGGCCCCCGCGACCTAAGCTGGTGGACTTCCCTTCCGGGTGCATCGCCACCCCATAATCACGCCGCTCCCCGCCTCCGTGGGGCGTGGCAGGCCGGTTCTTTAAAGTCTCTGACCTGGCTATGTTTATTGTGTTCTTCTCGCCGTGTCAATTATTTTGTACTCGTGCGTTGTTGACCAAAATAAAACAGTTCATCACCATTAGACTGATTTACTGGCTAGGACAAACATGACATGTAGGGAGAATACTAGAATTCAAAAACGAGACAGAGATGATAACGAACAAAACGGTACAAAACACTTATAAAACCGTTTTGTTCGGTGATATCCTTTTGGATTGTGACATTTCCACAAGGGTTGCCAGGTTGTCCCTTTTGAGATCAATTTTTTGGAAATTTCTCCTGTTTCAATTGATTAAGATTTTTAGCTAAATCTACTTTCGATTTTTTTATACAAATAACTATTTTTTGTTTTGTTTAGATGTCTAAATATTTTAAAAAGTGAGATCAATTAGAATGAATAGGCTACTTTTAGTTTAGTAGCCTACATCTTGAGCACACAATACAGGATATTAAAACAGCGAAAATGGAAGGCAATCCGTACTCTATGTTTTGGTAATCCAAACGTGTTACACCAAGGAGGCAATGAAAAACATGCACATATCTTCGTGAAGATGGCATCACTGCATTAGATAGGTTTTTATAGGCCACACTGAAAAATTATAATCATTTAAAAATTAATAACCAATAAGCTACACGCAATGTAAGCAGAAACAATATCAAAGCGAACTTTCACAACTACCACAACACAATAAACTTTCTCGAATCTCCTTCGACTACCAGAAACATTTCTCCATTCAATATGAAAGATTTGAAAAGTCTAAATTCTAACTCAAATGTTTTATCAGACATCATGCATTTTGCGCAGGCTAGGTGGTAAATTCATTGGGCAATGGTGTCTGTAGACTCAGGTTCAAATTCCAGCCTGATAGCTTTACAGTTATTGTTCCGATTTATTTTAATTTCATATTAAAATCTTTGCGATGAAGTTCGTTTTGTTTTAGCAAAAAAAGATGTCCAACAGCTCTACTTGTAAGATTTTTAAACATTTTTGTGAAGATAATATGTATTTTCTTTATTACCAGACTGTCTTATTTGTGAAAATATTTTTTTACTTTTTTTCAGAATATTCATTTTCGCCTTCTGTTGCCAAATCAGCAGAGACAATTGTCAAAGCGGCTGTGCATTTCCACCATCGTGTGACGTCATCGTTTCTTCCCACTGCAGTGAAGTTCCATTACATTTTCAATCTGAGAGATCTATCAAATGTCTTTCAGGTAAGCCAGAAAAACTTATTAATTTTTGCATGTTGCAAACAAATTTTGTTCGTTTTTTGGAGCCAAGCTATCAACGGCTGATAAAAATCTTTTTGATATTTATCTAGCAATCATAATTTTTTGATATCATTGATAGCTTTTTTTTGCTTTTCTTTAGGTACACCTGAATAATTTTTATTTGTCCTTACAAGACCATAATGTTAAGTGAAACGTATTTGGATGTGTTCTGTTATTAGTTACGTCGTTCCTTTGAATAATGTAGTCCACCTCAATTACTTAGTTGTTTCATCGTCTGTTTAATATAAAACTGTTTGACTTCCAAAGCAATGGAAATTTACTTTAAGAATTAAAGGAATTTGGTTCTACATCCGGTGTTGCTGTAATACTCAGCAATCGTTTTTCTAGTGACCTAATAAAATAGCTATGAAGAGACCTGTGTCTTTTGCAGGGCTTGTTGTTTGCGTCTCCTGACTGCGTCAAATCACAATTGGATTTGATACGTTTGTGGTTACATGAAACTTCGCGGGTTTATGGCGACAAAATGGTGGACGAAAAAGACTGTGCTTCATTTGAAAAGATTCTTGCGGAAGCCGCAAAGCGAGTTTTTGAGGTGATTCTTACTTAATGATTGTTATTCTTATAAATGTAATACTTAACGATTCTTATTTATGATTGTTCTTATTCAAGTTAATAGAAATTGCCAATCGTCCCTTAGATCGACATTTAATTTATTCCATTAAGAGAAAATGCACCTATCTACTTTCCGCTGTGGTGCCATTTGATTTCCCTAAGTATCCATTATCTATTTTCGGTCTTGAATACTTCAATCTGGTTACATTACACTTGTTTGACATGCTGCCATCGTATTTGTTCATTCATCATATTGTGCAGTTTTATCATTTTCACTCCCTCCCTTTTATAGTACCCTGTTACAACCCCATATGACCAGCTATGCAGGCTACACAGCCTACCTCACAAGTTGATAGATTGGTGTTTGATGAAGATTATACGTGACTCGTTATATTCAAGAATCTTAGTGTTTCATAAACTAAATAGTAATTTCCTGAAAATAATGTTGATGCCTCAGAAATACGTGCGAAACGTAGCCCAAAGACTACACACGTGATGTTGTTTTATCCCCAGATCAATTATCGGAGTTTCGCGATTAAGGATATCAGGTTTAAATTGTTGGGTCGTTCTTTATAAGTCGGAGCTTTTGTAAACATATCAGACCCATTCATGATTCACTCGGAGGATGTCACGTCAGCGTCGGATTAAATTGCTTAATGCAGAGTGCTAAATGATATAAATTTTCGTAGTTGCAGTTATTTGATTGGTCAATGAAATGCCTAAGTGGACTTATTCGAGCATTTCGTTGACTAGGCCAGTCATATAAGCAGGTGTTTGCTTGCCGGAGTTTACTTGGGCTTTCATCTTGCCCAGCTCAGGTGCGCGGCAAACATCGGCATATGTTTATATGGCTGACCCTAATGTTTCAGACTGTTTCATTGCATTCATAATCAATGTATAATATAACATGTGTTGTGGTCTTGTCCAGAAAAGTGAAGCCAGGGCAATAATTGGGACTCACGAACAATTTAGACTATGATCTCGGCTCAAACCCCGAATAAATCAACATTACGCTATCAAAACTGCACAATAATACTACGAGCTCTATAGGTGACATAAGAGTGTCATAAATAACCCTGACCACACATTAAAGCCTGATTTAGATTTGTTGGCCATCTTTGTAAACGAAAGCCAAACATCACCGCCATCATCATTATACAAACGCTGTCTGTCAAGCTTCGTACTGCAAATCCAGCTGGGCAACTTGGTGCAATCTCCTTACGAGGACAGCATTTTTTAACTAGCGTTTCACTTTATGACATGATGTTTACAGGAACATTCGTTATACCGTGGTGTGTTTATGTTGCAACAAGCAAGTTTCATGTTGTTTATGTTATTACATTTAGGGAGGAGAGGAATTCCACGACCGCATGCTTGCCCAGCCCAACATATTCTGCCATTTTGCTGAAGGTGTGGGCGAACCAAGGTACAGAACGCAGCCATGTTAACTTAATTGCTTTTAATAGAAGTTTTGTTGAGAGTGCACTTCGTTGTGTAGGCTACTATAGACAATATACATATATAAGCCATTGCCAAGCAACAACGTCTGCAGACGTTGAATCAATATAAAATGACGGATTTGGCTGTATTGGAAAGCCGGATTCAATAGACTTATTGAAACAAACGAAACTGCACATGCAAACAGGCAGGCGCGGATTTATGGGGGAGGCCCAGGGGGCCCGGGCCCCCCCGAAATTTTGTGAAAAATTGTATGTTTCCGCATCAAATGGTTTGATATGCTTCTAAACAGCTGATATTAGTCCCTCGGCATCACAATTGATGAAAATGGTTGTTTTAATGTCTATTTTCTAGCATATCGTATATGTCGTAGTATCATTGTTCATATCTGTTTAGCTTTTTCTTTCTTTTTAATTGATTTTCAAATTTTCTGGCCCCCCCCCCCCCCCCCGAAAAAAACTCTTAGATTCGCGCCTGCAAACAGGGCTAACGTTTTCGATTCAACACTGTGCTCTCAGCAAGGATAATAAGTCTTACATCTGACAGGAGAATTACCATTTCATTTCTTTTTGGTCGTAGTTTAATTAAACATATGTTTGCAGCCCAGCGTACGATATATTGACAGCAATAAACCGACATACAATACAGTATACTGCATATTTTCGCTGTATCAGTTAATGTTCACTGCTCAGTCTTTGTGCTGATTACTAAGAATGTAATCGCTAACTTTCCCCCCCCTGTATAAATATTACCCTTGTATAACCTCCCCCCCATAAATACAAGTTAAATTGAACAAAAGAAATTGCGATTAATTCAAATCATGACTAAGCTTCAAGCTTCGGATCGGTTACGCGTCAATTCAAAGCCGATAATTTATTTATGATAAAGACAATAACCCTAACCTTAACCCTTCGTCTTTGAATCATCGGCTTTGAATTGTCGTGATACCAGATCTATATGGTTCCGTATCAACAACACATGTTTGAACACTGAGAACAACACAGCGCATGTAGCACTATGCAAAAACAAACATTATTATTATAAGTCGCAATTTCATTATCGCTTAATGAGCGGCGACAACCCTGCATTGTCATATGCTATGTATGAAAGATTTTGTTATATTTACATCATATTTTTAGATACACGCAATTGTGATCATGATGTTCGCTAATTTGTATATGAATGTCATGATCCGCATGGTCTTTGCTCATGATACTGTTCAATAGAAACCGTTAGCAGTCGGTTTCTGTTTGTAACTACTAGTACGCAATGGGTGTCACAGAGATTATTTCCACTGGAATAGTAATACAGAAATAGCTCAAGACGTTGGTTTGCGGAAATTTCTCAATAGGCCTGAAGTGTTGCAAAACTAAACCTCTGTTAAGTCTTTTGAAAAACTAACACCATATCCCGCAGACATAGAATATAAGTTTTATGTTTTTTCATTCATTTATATTTTTTAATGTAATATCAACGTCAAATCCACAATATACAGATACATGCCAGTGCGCAAGTGGGAGTCTTTGAACGAGTTGTTAGTGGAAGCACTGGAAAACCACAATGACGTGTTGCCAGAGATGAACCTGGTGCTGTTTGAGGATGCCATCATGCACATGTGAGTGTTCCAGCAAAATCTGCCCTTTTCACATTGATTCGACGTCTGCAGACTTTGAATCAATGTAAAAAGGAGAGATTTTGATGGCTAGGACTATAAATGTGGCTTGAGAGCATCTTTTCCAACACTAATTGCAACGTCTGTAGTTTTACATAGACGACTGTTTTGTCTGCCCTTGTCTGTTTGTTCGAGAGTCGTTGAAAAATGAAAATTCTTTCGGTTTATATACGTTGCGAGTACTTTTCAACTCCCCGCCTTATTTCCTAATATAGTGGTTTTTTAAAGATAACATCACGGTGGGAAGATTTATGTTTTGTGGAAACGTTACACAGTACTTTTCAATTCCCTCCTTATTTCCAATTGTAGTGGTTTTTTAAAGATAACATCACGGTGAGAGTTATGTTTTGCGGAAACTTTACAGTCATGTCGCATCCAAAACACAGGATGTGGTGGGCTCAATTCCGTGAAATTGGAGAATTTAGATTTGGAATTTGTACAGTTGCAATGCATTTCACGTGAGAATGGCATTCGTTAACAGGAAGCGTGACCTAAATTCTAAGTTGCATGAGGGCAGAATTTAGGTTTGGAGTTTTCACTGGCGCAACCCAGACAACAAACCAACCGCTTTTTGCATTGATTTAACGTCTGCGGACGTTGAGTCAATGTAAAAAGCAGTTGATTTGCTGTCTGGGAATACATTTGCAATTTTCATAGGTTTCGACCAAACGTTCTAATATTGCAAATTGTCAGTTAGAGACATGGTACATGTCACACATTCATCTGATGAAAGTAAAAGCAAAGACATATAAGTTGTTTTATTGCTTTACTGACGTTGCATATTGAAATCATTGAAATGATGTAATATCTCTTCGCCATTCTTAAATATTATACCACCCATCAACTCTTCAAATGATGTAAAGCACAAAAACTTAAAATGTTAACATTGAAATAATGTTAAAAACGGAAACTTTGTTGACTCGGGAATTATGTGTCTCGTGCGTTAACCTAAAGTTATTTTCGTTTCTAGCACTAGTTGCTACGTTCATCTGATGAAATTGAAATAAAAAGCAATAAACCATCTTGTTTGTTGTTAATTTTACTTTCAATTTCATCAGATGAACGTAGCAACTAGTGCTAGAAACGATAATTGTCCTGATGAACACCCAAACTTTTCAGTATTCAGTCTAAAGTTATTTATTGGTCGTGCTGCTGTTTCTACTCCTTTTGAATCAAAAATAATTTTGACTGGTTCAAGAAGCGAGAGCCGAGAAGTTGTCAAAAAAAAACATAAAAAAACGCAAGAACAGCGGTGTATTGCAATATTTCAAAATGATGTCTGGATTCTGGAAAATTGATGTGAAAAAGAACTGATTTCCTGCTTGCGAAATAGACCTGTTTGTGTCAAGCAATCTTGTTCTAGCTGCCTGTCTGTTGTTCAGGCAACGTTCTTTTTACTTCAATTCAACAAAATATGACGTGTGTTTTTCAAAACTCTTTGTTCATACATTTTTGTCCACTCAGAATTTTACTAAAACTTGCTGTCTCTGACGAGTCAACCTTTGCCAACAAAACCATCCATCAATATTGACGATGATACTTGAGTTGGGATAGTTGTATTTTGGACAAAACGCGAACACTTTGAACTAGCGTTTCTGTTTTTTATCAACTCCCTTCGTTCACGCTCCAGCCGTGTTGTTTTCGTTTTGATGACTCGGATGTTTTGTATTTGGTAAAAGCTGTGGTACGAACAGCAGAGATCAATGCCTAACAGAGAGCAACTGAGTTCATAGAACAAGCTGTTGTTTTATGAAGTCATCGCATTCGTTTATATGCAAATACTTGGTTTTTGCCCCAACGTTACTGTAACGTTTTGAATCGCTTTATCTGGAGACAACAAAGGGGTAACAAAATATTTACGCCCCCAAATGAACCATAACAACCTTAACATGTTGACTGATGCTAATGTATGCTGTTTTTGTTTTTACGTCGTCTTCGTCGTTCGTGTGAAATTGTTTTTACGTGAAGTCGAGGAAGTTCAGTAAACAAGTCTTTGTGCTTCAGCTGCCGAATCAACCGCATTTTGGAGTCGCCACGTGGCAATGCCTTATTGGTCGGAGTTGGAGGAAGTGGGAAACAGAGTCTATCTCGTCTTGCGGCGTATATTTCCGGACTTGATGTTTTTCAACTAACCTTGAAGAAAGGATACAACATTCAAGACTTGAAAGTAAGTTTTATGACAGCGCTGAAATGATGGTAGCTTGTACCCCAGACAAACCAGTCATTTTTTTACATTGATTCAGAGGTTAAATGTAAAAGACTGATTTGCTGTCTGGGACAATGCTCATTCATAGTATCAAAACACTTAATGGTAAGCCAAGAGGCTGAAACGGATCGTCTTTCCTGACTTCCCGTCCACATAATCTAAATCCCCTAGTATAAGATTGGATACGACAAAAAGCATCAAGTTCTAAAGGTACAATACCACTTTGCTTTGATACGAAAAAAATCTTTAGACGGATCTAGCGTCTCTCTACGTTCGGACCGGAGTGAAATGCATCGGAACCGTCTTCCTTGTCACGGATGCTCATGTTCCCGATGAACGATTTCTGGTCTTAATCAATGATCATCTAGCCATGGGTAACTATAGATTTTTGATAACCAATCAACAAACTTAAAAGACCGCTTACAAGAAATGCAATGGTGAATAGAATGGGGTTCCCAGACAGCAAATCAATCGTTTTTTACATTGATTCAACATCTGCAGACGTTGAATCAATGTAAAAAACAGTTGATTTGCTGTCTGGGTTCATTGCTCGAGATACTTTTCGCTGAAGCGAAAAGTTTATTGCTGAGAAGTTCATTGATTCATTGTTGACGCGAAACGTACTTCGAGCTCTCACTCACCTTTGCTATTTTTAAACAAAATCAATTTCCAGTACATTTTGGTGGCTACCTCATCATCATGTGACCACCCAATCTTTCATGTCAAAGGGAGTATCTCGCAGCTTGTTATTGCAGACGCGTAGGCGGGTATTGGCGTCATGCGTCTGGCAATGGTTTTGTTTGTGGTGAGATGTTTTTTTAGATTAAATTAGTGACATCATAATATACTGCTTGCACAGATACAGCCCAGACTGCAAACCAACTGTTTTTTACATTGATTCATGTAAACCTACAGCAGAAATAAAATGCTGTATTTATGTTAAAACAAATCCTACCTCTTCGAAAGTTCGAAGTGCGACGCTGATATGCGCGACTGCATAGCGCAATGCTTTAAAGCACGTAAACACCTGAAAGGAAATAATGTAGTTTGCTTGCACGGCTCCACACTGATGTTCAAACTGTCAGACAGGCATCAAACACTAAACGCGGAACTTCTAATAATGAATTGCTGTACTTTTTTGTTATGAATCGAAGAACTGACTGTAACGATGTTCCATGTCGGTGAGGATAATGAAATTGTTCTCGAATGTTAGTTGTCATATTAATAAGCATTGAGTGGATTTAGCAATATCGCACCAATCGGTTCTAAAATTGGATATACGGAAAAGTCTCCATAACTGGCGATCTTTGCCACTTCTCTCAGTTTGACCTATCGATTGGTCTCATCCATCTCTTCTTGGTTCAAGCCTTTGAGGCAAAGTCTGTCCTTGACCACTTGATGTTGGTGGTATTTCCTGACTACATGGAGAGGCTACTGTAGAGCATATACCTAGTCAACAAAATCCGTCATTTTTACATTGATTCAACGTCTGAAGACGTAAAAATGATAGAGTTTGCTGTCTGGGTTTCAGAAGCAACTAACTTCATAAGTCACTGTCTACTACGACGATTCAACGTCCGTAGACGTTAGACATATGCAGTCAAGAAGAGCCATTGCTTCCAAATTAAACGATGGAGAACAGAAACCATTTTACGATATTGTAAAATCCTCACAACAGTTTTGAAACGTTTCTTTATCACATGTAAAACATTACGTGTAGCCTGCTGCAATGGAACTGCTGCATTTATGTGTTCCGACATTTCGCAATTTTTTTTACTTTCTGTTGAACGCTCAATTGTTTTATTCACTCTCACGTCCATGTCTGACTCTTCGGAATTTATTTTATTATTTCCAGGTGAAGTGTCCGATCTTTTCAGCGAGGAGGAAACGGAGGACATCATCAACGGAGTGAGATCGGAAGTTAGAGCCATGGGAATGTTCGACTCCAGAGAAAATTGCTGGAACTTCTTTCTCGATCGAGTCCGAAACCAACTGAAGGTGGGATTACGCAAAATCACTGTTTTTACGTTGATTCAACGTCATCTGACGGCGAATTCATCTTGAAAGCTCTAAGTTTTGTTAACTGAGCTTAGATCATTGAAAACATGATTTGTTGTAGAGCGACAAATAAACATGATCATCATCTAAAAATGTAATGACCATTATGGTTGTTGTTTTGTTTTTTTCTCGAATAATACATTTTATAGATTGGAATTGTGTACTTTTTTGGCTGTGGCTATATTTACACTACATAGTGTAGCAATAGCCACAATAGCGTTGCCAGATAAGGAATTCTGCCCTAATTTGAGAAAAGTTTAAAGCTGTTGAAAACAAAACTTGTACTTTAGAAATTTTTTTAGTCCTGGCCAAAGATCAAAACCCTGACCTTATTCCTAACTCTAATCTTTACCTTAATCCTTTCTAACTTTTATCCTAACTCTGGCAACACCTGATTGTAAGCATGACAACAAGTGTGTAAAAATAGCACTTCCTTTTTTTTTATCTCACTGCATTATTTGTAATTAAGCTTACCGTACATCATGTACACCTGTGTAACATTCTCTTCATTTCAATTGACAACTTCAGTCTTTGTTGGACCCCAAACACATAAAACCAAGTAGCACCACATTTTAATTGTTTACGTTATCGTCATGTGCCATCTTCGAGCCTAAAGATGGCTGCCAACTGTTTCCACAAGTCGCAATCTTTTGCTCATCATTTTGTTTCTCCGAGACTTGACGAGTCAGCTAGTAGCTGGCCCGCCGATCCTCTCAAAATATGTCCCGCGAATTTCACCTTTTGTTTGGCAAATTCGTGGGCCCATCTGTGCACTCCAATTATGTGTAATTTCTTCCTTCGTAACGTATTTCTTGTATTAGATTTTTAATATTCTTCTGTAACACCAGAATTGAAAAGCATTTGTATGTGTTATTATATTTATTGTATTATATATTTTTCCTTTATTAAATGATATATAAGAATTTTGAAAATTAAAACTAGATTGTATTATTAAATTTCTTAGTTTAGTGTTTGTGTTTCTAGATTGTACTTTGCTTTTCCCCTGTCGGTTCAACTTTGAGAATTCGCGGCAGAAAGTTTCCCGCCTTGATCAATTGCTGTTCTATTGATTGGTTCCATCCCTGGCCACATGACGCGCTAGTCAGCGTGAGTCGCCGCTTTGTAGCTGAAATTGAAGAACTGGAATTTGAGGCTGATGGTGCGTAATCCTGCTGGATTTTTATTGCTTTTTATGCCTCCAGCTAACATAAAATACGAAGTTTTCTTTAACATCTTTTAAACGTTGCCAGATGTATAATTAAAAGCCGGAAACTTCTTTAAACTTTGCTAGAATTACGTTTCGACGTTGGGGGTTTGCCTCCCGCTCTGTTTCCATTATCCAACCAATGAATCAAAGCTGTGTTACAATGAAGGGAAGTAATAAAGGGTTTTTTGGCTGCGTACCTGCCGGGAAGTTGTTGGAATTTGATATTCAGTTTTAGGCGCTTAGATTTGTGAGAATTAGAAAGCAACTGGCAACTTCTCTGTCTGGAAAGCGATGCGAAACATAATAACTTTGCTTTCTCCACAATATTTAACTGTCACAACTGACAAACGGAGGAAACCATCCCCTGGCTGCACATTAAATGTTTAAACTGTCTTTTCCGGTTTCTCTATTTTGCGTCAAACTCGTGGCACGCCTGAGTGTGCCTTTTTGCTGAAGCTTTATCACAGACACAATACACAAACCTCTGATGACACCAGCGGTAATATTAACTTAGTATATAGGATATATTGCGTTAACCATAATGTAGTGGTTTTGTCTTCTTGCAGTGGGTAACCCATCCACAATAAACAAATTGATTTTGAAAGTTTGTGTTTTTCAGGCAACGCATCCGAACCACATGATGCCATGGTGGACAGCATTGCAAAGTTCATGGCCCACGCGCATGTGTCCGTGAATGACGTCAGTCAACAATACAAGCAAAATGAAAGAAGGCGAGTTTGAATGAACATTATCTACCAGTAAAACAGTATTTTTTTACATTAATCCAACGACGTACAGACGTTGAATCAATGTAAAAGAAAGTTGACATGTTGGCGAGGCTGATGTATTTGACCTGTGGTAATATGAAATATGAGTACTTTGCACTCGGGTAATTATTACCTATTCACCTGCATTTAAACAACGTTTTTCCTTTTATTGAAGAAACTGCCATTTGAAATGTATAGCTCGAGCGATCAAGCAAATGCATATTTTTCATTGTCTCAACGTCGTCATACATCATTTGTCAATAGGGGGAATGCAGCATCTCAAACACACAATGAAGGATTTTTTACGGTTGTACAGTTGTACATTGCAGTGTAATGCTCTTTTACTTTGCGTTCGAACCCCACGCAAAAACTACACCAAGCTTTTCTCTCTCATGTTTCAGAAAATAAACTTTTGCTTCAAAAGTGAATCCCATTTTCTTTCTTCACTTTGCTTCAAAGAAGCCTGGTCTTCCGGATACGTTCCATCATGCAGTGACATCATCTAGCAGTCTGGCGCACACACAACTTTTCTAAAATCATTCATTTTGAAACTGACTGTAGTAACTACCCAGCAGTTGATCGCATTTGAATCTTGCAAGTTGTTGAAAAACAGATGAAATGCACAACATTACCAACAACATTTGCTTATTTCCAGACACCCTGCTACCAACTTATTGTAGTTTTTTAAAATCGAGTCTGGAGTTTCAATGGCACAAGGCCGTACAAATAGCCACTTAGGGCCGTGTACGCCCGTTTGCGTTGTATGGTGCGCCTTGGTTTAAGTGTGTAAGCGTTGGTTGTAAGCGCCGTCTTAGATTTTTATGTTTATTTGTGATATGCAGATACAACTACACCACACCAAAGAGCTTCCTTGAACAGATTGACCTCTACAAACACTTGATCGGGCACACCAACAAAGAACTCACCAAGAAAATGGACAGGCTTGAAAACGGCTTGCTGAAGCTTCAAAATACAACAGAACAGGTGATTAGATGAATTCTGTTGCCAAACGTTACAACAACGCGGTTTAATGAAACACGTTTCTTCAAAAATAAGACAAACGTTGTGTTGTGACTTGTGATGCATGGTGTTCGATGTCTTGACGGCGTTGAAATCGTGCAAAAAAAGAGAATAGCGCGGTTTGCAGCATTGAAAGTGGTAGAAAGGTAAATGCTGTGTTTACTGTTTATGGGTAGTTTTGATGCCGAAATTTGTGCAGAAATGATCCTTTCTAAATTTTACTGCTATTTTGCATTCATCAAATGCTGGCATTTGCACAACAATCTAACCTCTTAGTGTAACTTATTAAGAATCGATTTCGCTATAGTGATAGCATCTTCAAAATTTCTAAATTCTAATTCTTATTCTTTCTAAATTTTAGAAGGGTGGAGTGGATTGCCGTTAGGTTGCATGATTTGAAAACAAAATGCACTCCAAAACCTTTTTGAAGATAAATTCTCCACACTATTTTGGCCTTTGAAATTTAATTTATTGGTTTGTGAATAACAAACGAGTTTCCACTACAATGTCCACTTGAGTTGATGGCACTAGATCAAATGGTGGCACTTGCACAACAATCTAATTTGCACTTGAGTTGATAAATTGTTTCTAGTTGAATGGTAGAATAATTCTCCTATGGTTTGTTAAATAGGATTGATCGGTTGGTAATTTTGTTGGTTTAATCATTTTGCAAATAGTTTGCTTGGAATTGTTATCCTTAGTCAATGATTTCATGAACCAGTGCAAAAGTACCGCTGCTTTGAACCGTTGTGACGCACAACTGAAAGTATGAGAACAATATTTCTTTTGATTCCATTCGTCCCTTGGGAGTTGGGGTATTGCGTGTGACGTCAAAGTTTTGAATGATTCAACAAACTGTTGATCTGGAATCGTGTTTTGCCAAGATTTGGAAAATCATAAACAGTTTTGAAAAAGAAGTTGTTTTGCTGATACAGAAACAAACGAACCAAGCGACCAGATAGCATTTCTACCATGACACAAACAAAAGAAAACACGAACGTTTTTAACCATAAACAAGCAAGGCACAACACAACAGGGTTAAGTATTATAAGAATATATTATTGCAGTACATTAATATATTCTCAAATCCTCAACCCTGTTGTCGTGCCTCCCCTGTCTGTAGTACAAAAAAGCGAACTCTTTCCTGAAACTATATTTTTAGCTACAGCACCCCACTTCACCACACTGTCCGGATAGAGCTTGGTGAATGAGCAATCAGGGATCGTTTCTAGCACTAACACTAGAACTAGTGCTAGAAACGATAATTGTCCTGATGAACACCCAAACTTTTCAGTATTCAATCAGGCATCATTAGTGATTCTTACTTTTTGTAGGTGGATGATTTGAAAGCAAAACTCGCTGCTCAAGAGATTGAGTTAACATCCAGGAGCAAAACGACTGAGGAACTTCTTCAAAATGTGGGCCAGGAAACAGAAAAAGTGGGAGCAGAAAAAGAAGTTGCTGATGAAGAAGAGAAAAAGGTAACTTGTCTTGTCAAAGTGGTATGCACATTTTGTATCAGGCCATCAAGATTTACTTGAGCTACCTGGGCTGAATGGGTTTCGTATTGAATGTGCATAACGCAGGCTTAAAACTTTTAATTTGTTTGAGCCTAAAATTACGATTTTCCACCCCGTTCGGTCGCTACCCACAGTTTGAAAAGACCTGGTCTGAACGTTAAGTGTTGCCGTTTTTGTTTTTTTGTATGAACGATAAAGAATATTTTGAAAAAAGGTTGTAAACAAAATACTTTATTGTTTTGTATCAAGTTGGAGTCGGCCTTTGTTAACGACTCCGACTCCGGACACGCTAAAGTTTTCCCGACTCCGCGACTCCTATTCCACAGGCCTGGCGGTAACAAGCTTAGCTGATAAATTTTTCCCCTTCCAAACAAAGAATAATATCAAACCCCTCCCCTTCCTAATTATTGAAATCGTCCTATAATGTAGACTATCTGACAAACAGTAGTCACTGCATCATTTCATACCATTATGTATATTTTTCTAAAATGTGGGAAATAGCCAAACCACATTTTAAGACTTGGTTTCACTATTTAACTAGTTCCAACTCTCACAGGTTGCTGTGATTGCCGCCAAAGTCGCTGAAAAGCAACGACAATGTGAGGAAGAACTCGAGAAGGCCGAGCCCGCCTTGAAGGCAGCAACCGAGGCTTTGGATACTTTGAACAAAAACAATCTAACGGAACTCCGCTCCTTTCCCACGCCTCCTGACGCAGTGAGCAATGTGGCGGCCGCTGTGATGTGTCTCATGGCTCCTGATGGAAAAGTCCCGAAGGATAGAAGTTGGAAGGCGTCGAAAGTCTTCATGGGGAGGGTAAGATTTTTAATTTTTATTCTATCAGGGCGTTCTGTGGTACAGCAAATGTATCTAGGCAAACTAGATGTGTGGTAAGGTACCCAGTTCCTCCACTCTTTGTTTGCCGAGAATTAGCTGCTAGTTGAACATAGCTAGTAGTGGAATCAACAGCGGTGACCAACTCAGGCATCGAACTCAAGTCTGTGGGGCACAAGACGTTAGCTATTTTACCATCTCCCAACGTAACGCTAACCCCCAAGCTACTGCATATTTTCTTTCGCACCGACAGAAAGAATTCGAGTTTGTAACGTTTTTTTTCCTACTTATGCAACATAATTTTTTTGTATGTAAAATTGAAGGTTTGGTCCATTTGTTTCTGTTCAGGACCTTTTTTCTTTAATTTGTTTTCATCATAGGCGGAAACGTTCTTGGATTCATTAATCAACTACGACAAGGAAAACATCCATGAAAGCTGCCTCCGGGCAACCAGGCAATACATGGCGGAGGAGGATTTCAATCCTGACGCTGTAAAGAAGAAATCGGTCGCGGCAGCTGGACTTTGTGCTTGGGTCATCAACATTGTAAAATGGTGGGTCTTGTTCCAATTCAACTGAAAATGTTTTGGATGAAGTCTTGATTTTCTTTATTCAATTAAGTGGATTGCGTCATCACTCATCACACAACAGTTTTTGTGAGATTGACATGAAAGCGTATATGAATAGCAACGTGCATTTTACCTCCTACTTGTAACTACAACGCTAAGTCGAATTTTCTACGTCGACTGACGTAAGGCATAGCATATCAGTATTAGCGCAGTTCGCTTGCCTGAGTGCTTTGCGTTGATTCCAGAGTCCAGACCTGTCGAAAATGTAGTAAATTGGTTTTACACATTTTTGAATTGTGCATCCTTACCTTCTCTCAGAGATTACGTAAGGTAAAGTGATACCATGTTTGGCCGTCACGTTTTTGTGTTGATTCGTTTTTTTTTACATTATCATCATGCATTCCATTGTAAAAGCTTAAATTTATTGTAGTTTATAATTATTTACAGATTCCTGATGAGGACTTAAGTTAAGTCGAAAACGTTTGATATGTTGAACTATTTGTAAATATGTAATATACTGTTGTAATGCTCAACCCTGTGTTATTGTTGTGTCTTGCCTGTCTTTGGTATAAAAAAGCAAACTCTCTCCCGAAACTATAATAAATTATCTGAAAATAAACCGTGACAGAGTTAAACGGATAGAAAATGCAGTGTAGTTCTAAGAAGAGTATATGGACTGCGGAACTTCTCACTAAACCAAAGGTTTTGCTCACGGGATTTCACATGCACTGTTGTTCAACGTCTGCAGATTCAACGTCTGCAGACGTTGAATCAATGTAAAAAAAGACTGATTTGCCGCTGGAGTTTGTACTTAAATAGCATAGCACGTCACCGGTTAAGAACTGTAGCAACTGAAACACTTGATTTTAGTTAAACAATCTTTGTCCACGATGGCCGCACTTCATCTTGTTGCCACAATTGCTTTTATATTGAATAGATAAAAACGGCATTTTGTTACGTCATTTACAGGTATGAGGTTTACTGTGACGTGGAACCAAAACGGATTGCTCTCGCTGACGCGAATTCCGAATTGGAAGCGGCTCAGTCGAAGCTGAAGACAATCAGAACAAAAATATCGAAACTAGATGTTGATCTCTCGAAGCTGACAGGCGAGTTTGAAGAAGCAACAGCTGAAAAAGTCCGATGCAGCAACGAAGTCGCCAACACAGCGAAGACCATCACACTGGCTAACAGGTAAAATATCGTTCATTTACTATAGTTCCCATTTCCGGTGCCACAAAGATGTAAAGCTGATTTAAATCCAGCATAGTTCTGCAGCTATAATTACACAAAGATATTCCCTTTTAAAAGTTCTGTGCTTCCAAATTAATTGCCAAATCAGATTTTTCTTTACATTCTAATACCTAGTAGTATAAATTATCTGCTCGTATACTAATGCTGCCTAAGAGGACAAAACCTGAGCCGCTAAAGTGTTGTAGCTTTCCGCTATGTCGATCCAGAACATTTTAATTCTTTGCTTTGCTTAGATAGTTGAATGCACAGGCAGTATGCTTGCGCCTGAAATCAAAGTCTGTATGCTCGCACCTCTACTGCAGTCCATGGACATTTGGTTTGAGAGTGCCCATTGACTGCACTACCCGGTGGTTTCAATGCAGTTCACTAATGCGGAAATGTGTTTAAAAACTGGCTAAAAGACAACGAGCTTTAAGTGTGAAAACGCCAAACGAAATTACTACTACTACTACCTGAAATCAAGACTTTCAATGTCATTGTTAACACTGGAAATATTCCAGACGGCCATCGTTCGGTGACGTTGATATAATCTTGAAAACGGCATCTTTCTGTAGTTGCTTTTCGTATTTTCAGGCTCGTCAAAGGATTGGAAAGCGAAAAGGTTCGGTGGTCTGATTCTGTCAAGTCTCTTCAAGTCAAGAAACAAACATTGAGTGGAGATGTTCTCCTGACTGCAGCTTTCGTGTCTTATCTCGGGTATTTCACAAAACCTTATCGAAACGACTTGCTCAAGAGACAATGGCTGCCTTTCCTCGCCAAACAGAAAACCAAGATTCCTTTAACTGAAGGCAGGTTGAAATAACTTCTGTGTGCGCATTTTTCCAAACTCATCATCATCGTTAAGTTCCTTCCTTTCGTCGAGGGTTGGAGGCAATGAGGCGCCAAGTTTCTCTGTTGTGAGATTTTTCTTTTGCAGTTTTGTAATTAAGTCCTGACCAGTCATCAATATTATCAGTCTAAATTCTTTGTGCTCTTACTACAAGTCTACAAAATACACGCATAACAAACCATCTTTAAACCCTAAATCACAAAGTTTTGCTTCTAATACGATCTATGATTGCCAAGTTTGCGACGTACTGCCCGTCTATGTTTGTCATGCGAATTGTTTGATCCCACAGCCAGCCAGTGAGGTATTCATCCCACTGGCAAGACGAACCTTGTAACGGAGTTCCAATTTCATTTGTAGCCCATTTTGCGTTAAAAGTGTGATGCAGTAATCTACGTATACCGGATAAAGCCCAATTGTTTTGGGCTATGATTTTTGGAAAAACCAGTAGCATTTTTGAAAAAAGATCACGTTTTCACACACCACTCTTTGTAGTATATTATGGAGATGTATGAATGAAGTAACTTTTCTATGTATCACCAGGTCTAGACCCGATCGACTTGCTCGTTGATGACGCAACAATTGCGTCATGGAACAACGAAGGACTTCCATCTGATCGCATGTCAAGCGAGAATGCCGTCATTTTGTCCAATTGTAAACGATGGCCCCTCATTGTGGACTCCCAGCTCCAGGTTAGAAGAAAATTGTTGGGATTTAACTTTTAATGTCAAATTGATGGAGCGAAAACATCAGCATCCGGATACGCTCCGAGATATTAGTGTTGCACAAGTCTCTTGATGCTTCTTGGTTATTTTATATAACTATTAACATTTTTGATGACTCTTATCACTTGGCTTTCGCACATGTTGGTCCTTTGAACGATTTACATTAAGAATGGAACGTTAGCCCACTGTAAGTTAGGCTATATGCTAGATTGAACTACAGAGGAAAACATTGTTTCTACATACAAGCGTTTAACCTTATAAGCTATATCTAGGGAGTGAAATGGATTAAAGGACACTATGATGAAAAACTTCATATTGTACAAATGGGGCAAAAAGGCTACTTGGATGTGATAGAGAAGTGTTTATCAGAAGGTAAGCTATTGGAATATTATAGTTAAATCGTAAATCATAATACAGGACACAATTGTATCATTTTTGGAAAGCGGTTGATTGAATAAGCTTATAGTGTTGGCTATCTTTTCTGGGCTTTTGCAGTTTCGATGCTTAACATTCATCAGAAGTGTACATCGTTAGAGAACAGCTTTTTATTTAACAGCACTTAGTGTATGGAATAACTCACAGGCAACAATAGTTCACAACAAGCGGAAACTTTACTCTGTCAATCTCGTTGACCAAGTTTGCATCAGTAGTTAAAATGCTTTACAATTACAAGTATTCAAACCTGCCAGGAAAAAGCTTCCAGAGAGTTTTTTCAGTTCAAGAACAAGGATTTGTACAAGCGATTATGTGGGACAATGCTGTGCATTGTAAATTCGAGAATTATAAAATGTACTTTCAAATCCAGGCGAGAAAGTTCTCATTGAAAACCTCGGAGAAAACTTTGATCCTGTTCTTGAGCCGCTATTGGCTAGAAACACTGTGAAGAAGGGGAAGTACATCAAGATAGGTGACAAGGAATGCGAGTACCATCCTGACTTCAAGTAGGTTACTGGGAAGTCTATGCACGGTTCACTGTTGTGTGTTAGACTTGGCTAAAGTATGCAATAGGAACGAACAGCGTTTTTGTAAAACTACTTTTTGCATCTTTTGATGCTTGGTACGTAGGCTACCCAACACCCATTTATCACGTTTTTTGTATTCAGTGTCAACATTTTTTCACAATTTTTTCTTAGTGAGAGTGAGGCAGCAGCAAATTATTTATTCTCTTCAAGTCTAACACTGCATGGGTTAGTTAACCCTCAACAGGCGATGAACCGAAGTCGGGCAGTTGCCTACACTACACTACTGCGAAGGCGAAAAATTACAAACAAAAAATGCGTAGGCTACCTTTTACTTAAATAGTCAATGTTTAAAGTTTATTATCATCTTTTTATTATTGTTTAAGCTTTAGTTTGTGCAGGGAAGCTCTAAATGAACCATTTTGATAATTAATTGCATTTTTTTAATTATAAAAGGTTGGAAAGGTTACATATGTCAAAGATATTAACAACATGTAAATTTTCAGGTTAATTTTGCAAACAAAGCTGGCCAATCCTCACTTCAAGCCTGAGATGCAAGCACAGAGCACTCTCATCAACTTTACTGTGACTAGAGATGGTTTGGAAGACCAACTTCTTGCCAATGTTGTCAGTACAGAAAGACCAGACCTAGAAAACTTGAAAGTAAGATGTTTTGTGTGACTATCACATTTTGTAGCTGCAACAATTATCTTCAAAAACCAAGTGTCGGTTGTAGCATGTCAGCATTCATTGGTTTTGCGTTTGACGAAGCTTTTTAAATGCAAAAAGCTATGATTAACAAATGTTTAATATTTTCAATTTGATTACAAGGTGGAACTGACCAAACAACAGAATGATTTCAAAATATCGTTGAAAAGTTTGGAAGATAATCTTCTGACCCGGTTGTCTGCGGCGGAAGGAAACTTTCTCGGCGACACCGAACTCGTTGAGAATTTGGAGCGCACAAAGCGTACATCTGAAGAAATTGAGGTGAGCGCCAATCTTTTGTTTTTGATATTGTTTTAATGTTCCGCAAGCTGGCACCAGAGAAATATTACCAGTTTGGTTTACAGCACCAGTTTCTAACGGTCTAACCAGTAAATCAGCCTTTTCTACATTGATTAGTTTGCAGACTAATCAATGTAGAAAATGAGAGATTTGTTGGCTGCATTTTCATCAACTGAGTTGACGCTTTGCGGGATGCATGTTGAATCCACGGCCGGTGACCATGGGTTCGATACCCTGTCGAATCATACCAAAGACTTTTAAAATGTGGTACTGAATCTTATTCTTGCTTGGCACTGAGCAATGGAATGGATTTGGGCAATAGTATACTCAGTTGCGCCTCTATACGGCTGCATTGACACTGTCTGCTTTGTAAAGCGCTGAGGAACAACGGCATTCTGCGATGGATACAGCGCTATATTAAAAAAAACGCGCATTAATTATTGTTAGTCGACGTAAAGTTTTTCAGCAACAGCCGCAATGAGGTGATTTATGCAAAAAAATTGCACCGTAAGTCGCATTGTATCACTGACAAAGATTTGCTACAGATAAATCAGTACCCAGCAGATAACTTTCTGGTTAAGTTAACAAGTTAACCTTTCTTAGATTAAGCTGTTTTAATAACCCTACAGAATGGTGCAACTGGTTAAGCACAGTAGGTTATTAGAGGTCGTTGTTTCGCCACAGCCAAGATTGTGCAGGTCGGTATATACTTGAAGTATGACATTTTTAAAATCTTCCTTGACATCAGGTCAAAGTGCAAGAAGCGAAGCGAAACGAATTACGCATCAATGACGCGCGTGAGCACTACCGCCCTGTAGCGGCCAGAGCTTCGTTGTTGTACTTCATCATGAACGACCTGTACAAAATTAACCCAATCTACCAGTTCTCTCTCAAGGTAAGCGGAATTCGTTTTTTTTTTCCGAAATTATACTTTCTGTTGTTTACAAATTTGCTAAACTACAACGTCAGCAGACGAAAGTTTCTTCTCTTCGCATTGATTCCACGTTGCCAGTAACTTAGTTGAGCGGTGGCTACGTTAAAGAGATGTAAAATATTGTGAATATTTTTTGGATAGACTGATATGTGCAACTTCCAAAACACAATGTGTCTACATCAGCTCTCACATACTTTATTTTACATCCATACGGACACTTTGTTTGCTATTTACTCAGCGTATATAGTAAACGTACACTGTTCACAGATTAGTATTTTTTTCTCAAATCAGGCTTTCAGCGGGGTATTTCTCCGCGCAATTGCCATTACGCCAGCGTTTGATGACGTAGCTGAGAGAGTCATCAATCTGATCGATACTGTGACGTATGAGACGTTTGCCTACACCAGCAGAGGTTTGTTCGAACAGGACAAGCTTATCTTTACTTCGCAGGTAATTTCTTGTCAAAGATTGTTTTACAACAACGATTATTGTGCGTTACAAAGTTGCTACAAGAGTTGGGAGACAGGCCGAGATTATTTTGATCAACTGAAAAGATTAATAGATTCATGGCCACGTTTTATTTGCATCTTTCAGGTTGCCTTCCAAGTTTTACAAATGCGAGGGAACTTGGATGTAAAGGATCTTGAAATCCTCCTCCGACTTCCAACCAGCCAACCTTTGACCAGTCCCGTTGACTTCATGACTAATCAGGTAAGAACCATCATCATACATCTTTTTGATCGCTCTTTTGGAACATGATGAAAAGTCAAAGATTTTTAATGTTAATTTTAAAGCGTTAGTTTTACAGTTCGTATCCAAAAGTGTTTGATTGCGTTTCCAATTGCTCGATGGCTTAGTGGTTAGTGTGTCCGCCTCTGAATCGGTAAGCATCGGTTCGACACCCTGTTGGGTCAAACCAAAAACTTTTTAAAATTAGTTCTAAATCTTATTCCTGCTTGGCACTCAGCAGAGGAATGGATTCGGGTAATAATGTAGGCTACTTAGTTGCGCCTCTATACGGCTGCAACAACGCATTCTGCGATGGGTACAGCGCTATATAAAAACACGCGTTATTATTATCCTCTCCAGGCTTGGGGGGTGATCAAGGCAATGTCGATGTTGGATGAATTCCTTAACTTGGACAGAGACATCGAAGGGTCCGCGAAGAGGTGGAAGAAACTGGTTGACAGCGAAGCTCCAGAGAAAGAGAAACTTCCGCAAGAATGGAAGAACAAGCCTCTCGTTCAGCAAATGTGCATCCTCCGGACTCTTCGACCTGACAGGATGACTTATGCTCTCACGTGAGTAGAGAACAAGAACCTACCAGTTCTTGAAATTGATGTTTGTTGATCACATTTTGAATGTTAAATAACGTTGTAAATCAGTTGCAAGTTCAAAAACAACTTAGGAAAGAGTGCAGCAGATGCAAACTGCTTCATAACCTGTGTGTTATCTCATGAGTAGACAAAATTTTATCTGAAGTTTAGGCAAGCAGTCAACGCATTTGGAACGACCCAGACTGCAAATCAGTCATTTGATTTGCTTTCTGACGACTTATGTGCTGTCTGAAAAGCAACAAAAACGACACAACAAGCAAACAACAACAACAGCAGTACAGCTAACAACGTTATGAAACTTATTTCAGAAATTTTATCGAGCAAAACTTGGGATCAAAATATGTGGAAAATCGAGGCATTGAACTGATGAAAACATTTGAGGAAAGTACCAAAAGCACTCCGCTTTTCTTTGTCTTATCGCCAGGCGTCGATCCACTGAAAAACGTCGAAGCTCTAGGTAACATGTCACCTCGATTGTGGATTTAAAAACCATTTTTGTCATACTTGGTTTCATATTGTGGTTTAGTTTCACGTTTTACTGAAGTACTATGTCTTGCGTGTGGAATTCTAAATTCAATTTTTGATCAGGTCAACGGCTGGGCTACACTCACGAGAGAAACAACTTTCACAATGTCTCGCTTGGCCAAGGTCAAGAGGTTGTCGCGGAAAATGCGTTGGAGGTTGCTGCGGAGACTGGGCATTGGGTTATCTTGCAAAACGTTCATTTGGTTGGTGAGTAAATTTTGGTTTGCTTTTAAAGGTGTTAAGCAAATTCTAGGGAGGTCTTCCTAACCTCAGCTATGGTACGTCAACATCTTGACTCAATACTTTGATTTGTCTTTTACTTCGAATTGCACGAGAAATCCTCTGATAATAATTTGTTAGGATTTCCTTCTTTACTTTGGGACATGGTTCCTTACTATATATCCACTCCTCATCTATGGTGAGGATAATTCAGAAAATATAGTGTCACATGGCCACTTTGAGTTGCGGCCTGATTTGTCACATTTTGCAGATTTTGATTACAGCTACTGCTAGTGCTTGACTGACATTTTTTGAGATGTTTTTACTTTTTGCGGTTTCCTATAATGACAAAAAACTTTTTTGTTGCCTTGGGGAAGCAGTAGCAAATGAGAAAAAGTAAGTTGAAAAACGCAAAATCAGACTGTTATTGAAAATTAACAGTCTGACTAAAATCTACAAAATCAAATTTTCTTTGTTTTTCAACATGTGAGGATGTTAAAACCTATTGTGTCATCTGGGGAAAAGAATAAAGAAAGCGTAAAGTCTAATTTTTAGAAAAATTTATTTAAACGTTCGCCCAAAATTAGAAAAACCTGAAAATTTCTGCAAAATGTGGCAAATCAGGCCGTATCTTTGGGTGGCCATGAGTGTCATTATCTCGGATTCTTTGATTTCGGGAAGAAAACATGATGTCGATTTAGCCTCTTGACTTTTTCGAAAGCCACACCTTCAAAGAACACGTAAACTTTGGACCATACAGCCCAATGGGCTCTTGTTCGGCTCTTGGGTGTGCGCTTGAGCAACGCATTTCAGGACTGCTCTCCATTCAGTGACACCTAGCGGGTGAAATAATTACTCGACTATAATACTTCGACACAATCGGAAATTTCACTCTGTCAGTCTCGGTGACCGGCCCTGCATCAGTGGTTCCAAGTATGCGAAACTGCTAGGACTAAGCTCTCAAAGAAGCTGTCCCAGTTCAAGGATAAAGACCAAACCAATCAATCAAATGTTTAAATGTTAATAGCAACATCGTGTTTCCATTTCAGCGAAATGGTTGCCACGTCTCGAGCAGTTGATTGAGAAGAATTCTGCAAACGCTCACGAGAACTACCGGGTGTTTATAAGCGCCGAGCCTCCTCCATCAGCAGAGCAACATGTCATTCCACAAGGAATTCTTGAGAATTCCATCAAGATCACAAGCGAACCCCCAACAGGACTGTTTGCGAACTTGCACGCTGCTTTGAATAATTTCAACCAGGTGAAAGTAAAGTAACGTTTTTGTTAACTTGGTTTTGCCTTTGTTTGTGGTTTAGACACATATGAAAGTTTAACTTAGCTTGAATATTTACACGACACGAGTCACATTTTTTCGAGCATATGAACACAAGTTGTAGATCTTACTCCTGTGAAAAAGTTGCATTGGTTAATGTAAATTTATTGAAAAAATATCATTATAATTTTTAATTGGTCTTGGTGTTGTGAATAATAACGACTTTGAATTGACATATTCTTTGCATAGGCAACTTATCAAACACTATTCGTTGCTACAACGACTATTTCTCTTTCAAAAAACTTCAAATTAATGCAACAGATATATTTTGCACTTATTAATGAGAACATTTTAACCCTGGTGTGTTAAACAGGAGACTTTGGAAATGTGCTCAAGAGAATCTGAATTTAAATCGATCCTGTTCTCTCTTTGCTACTTTCACTCTGCTGTTGCCGAGAGGCGCAAATTTGGACCACAGGTATTTTAATAAATTGATGGCACAACTTAACAAATTTAACAGATTTTAAATTTCAAAGTTGTTTGGTGTCCTAGTAGCATTTTTATGATTAATTTTTAATATAAGTCTAAGCTTGATGAGTATTTTTCTAGGAGTTTAAGCTAAGAAGCCAAACAAGCAAGTTCTTTAAACATAAAGCGGTTGGTTTACTTGAAAAACAAACAAACAGTGAATCGGAAATTTGATGTTGGTTTTACCAGTTTTTTAAACGCAGCTAATTTGAGGGTGGCGAATTTCAAAGTGTCATATCTGGCCCGCATAATCCTCTAATAACTCTCTCATAACACAATTCCAGTACTGCAATCATTGTAACTAACCTGTCCAATATTATTTCAGGGCTGGAATAGAATATATCCGTTCAACACCGGAGACTTGACTATCTCAGTCAATGTCTTGTACAACTATCTTGAAGTCAACTCCAAGGTACCATGGTTTGTTTAGAAGGAGCGTTCTATTGGCGTCAGTAGAAGTCTGACTACTCACTATAGGACAACGAGCATTTCGTTTCGATATGTTTCTCCGCAATCGAGTGTAGCAAGAATTGGCAGCGATAGTCACGTGTTTCGCTCATGATCCTGGGCTCATCAGTATCGCACCACTAATTCATGCCACAGAGCTTTCACCCGCTGATTCAGCCTTTGCCATAAATTCTTCCTTTTGTTCTATACAATTTTTTAAAATGTTGTGAAATAAAATTCGTATATCTTAGCTCATTGCCCATTGCTAGCGGAAGCCATGGTTGCTCTAATGTTGCTTTGTACATCAGGTTCCGTGGACAGATCTACGTTACCTGTTTGGTGAGATCATGTATGGCGGCCACATCACTGATGACTGGGATCGTAGGCTCTGCAGAACGTATTTGGAAGTGTACATGGACCAAGCACAGGTTGTCAATTTTACTATTGCTGCCTATGTGTTGCATGTGCAAACGTTTGTTTTTAATGAATTAGAGATTTAGTTTAAAGTGGTATTTTAACATTTGTAAGATGTGACGTATTTTCATCTTTTTATTAGTTATCTTGAAGTTGAAACGACTCCTATCTTTTCAGTTGGATGAGGAGCTTTTCTTGACTCTTGGATTTCCTGTTCCTCCTAACATGGATTACAAGGGATATCACACTTACGTGGATGAAATGTTGCCTCCGGAGAGTCCGATTCTTTATGGCTTGCATCCGAACGCAGAGGTTGGGATTCTTACAGTGACATCCGACCATCTCTTCCAAACCGTCCTTGAGATGCAGCCACGAGAAGGAGCACAGAGTGGAGACGGAGCAAGCACCATGGAGGATATAGTGAGGACCAGCTTAGATGACATTTTGGAAAAGCTCCCAGAGGAATTTGTGATGAGTGAAATCATGGCAAAGACACAGGAAAGATCGCCATACATCCTCGTGTGCTTCCAAGAATGCGAGCGAATGAATGTCGTCCTTCATGAAATCAGGTAATGTGACGTAGGCTATGGGAACACAAATTAGATAAAGTTTGTACATTTGGCTTTACACTGATAAAAATGGTTCAAAATTAAGGGAGAGGTTTTCTCGGCTGTCAGTTCCAGTCTGAGAACTCACGAGCCTCCACGCCAACCTTGCAAACTCAATTAATTTGGTTCAAGTTTTATAAGCTGTGACACAGCAGAAAAAGTATTAAATTGCCATATAAGTGAAATTTTAATTACTTTTATTCAAGTGATTGATTTGGAAAGTTACCTTCCCATCAGAGTACTTAGTGGAAAGTTATATATTGCATTAATCTGTCGAAACTTTACCACCAAATCCCTTTCTTTGGGTTGCACTGGCTCAAGTAAATTTTTAACCATCTAATACTTAAAATTACCGAGAATTTTGCAACAAAACCACACGAAATATTAAATAAAAATTGATTTTTTTTCTTACTTATAAACGAACATATGTTCGCAGTACGTCACTTCATTCCGTCAATTTGTTAAAAAAGCTTAATGAGAAATAAGTTTTTAAGCTTGGAAAGTTAAGCTTTTGTTTTGTATTTTATTTCTTTTTGAAACAACTTCGGACTTGGCTGGATTAAAAAGGTAACTGTCAGCAGAAGTAGCGCGGCGTGTTGTTGATATTTTGCATACTGAATTTGGTGTGTAACTGCGTAGTTCCGTCAACGTATCGCGCTTGTACTGCGTGGTTTCATTGTTTTGATTCTTAGAAGTATAACGGAATCACTTCACTGGTGTCAAAAGTATCATCTTTTTACGTAGACGATCGCTAAAAGAGTTAGATCTCGGCTTGAAAGGCGAACTGACCATCTCTGCTGAAATGGAAGAAATACAAAACGCCCTTTTCCTTGATAAGGTCCCTTTGTCTTGGTCAAAAGTCGCTTATCCATCTCTCTTCAGTCTTGGACTGTGGTAAGTTCTTTTTAATTTCTAAGAATTAGTGAAAACTGTTGTCGAACAACTTCTATCAACGTTATGACAGATCGACAACAGAACATAACGCTACCATGTAGGTTTTTTTTATTGTTAACCACGATGCTATGCGAGCATGCATTGCTTGACGCAACCCGTGATTCTTCAAGTTATAGTGCCTCGTTCGTTAGCGTGTTTATAAAACGTTGCGTTTTAGCTCGAGTGCTGCGTTTGCTACGCCTTGATGACCACATTGGAATAGACATTTGATGCTATTATTTCCTGTTATGTAGGTTAAATGCATTGCCAACGGGTCGAGGTTCACTATACACCCAAGATATTGCTTGAGAAAATATCTTTTCATATCAATAGTCGATTCTGGTGAAACGTGAAGCTGCTGACAGATGTTTCTTCTTATGATGCCAGCGCTACAGTTTTGAAAACTGAAGAAAACGACCATAATATTACGAAAAAAATAATCAATATTTCCCATTTAAACTGAAGATTTTTTTAATTCCAGGTACACCGACTTGCTGATCCGATGCAGAGAACTCGACACATGGACACATGATCTGATGCTTCCTGCCGTTGTGTGGCTGGGTGGCTTGTTCAATCCGCAGTCTTTCCTCACAGCAATCATGCAGGTAAAGCTCAGAAAAACAGTTTCAACTATTTTTATTATATTGAAAGTTTTTTGTTATGTCAACATGTTATGTAAACAAATCGGAGCGAAAATTTAAAGTTTGATGCTAGGCTTGTGATGCTTTGTGATCGATGTATTTTTACGTTATAAAAGGTAGTTGAGTAGTATTTTACGTTGCTTTAACGCTTGATGACGTTGTTAGCTGAGTATCTTCGAAAAATTGTTTGAAGAAAGTGGTGAGATAACAATAGATGCTCGAAGCAAGCTTGTGCTCTGTAAGTTGTCTAACGCAGATAATTTTATCTCAAGAAATCGTTGGAAGATTTTTTCCTCAGAACATTGTAAACGCAGTGTGCCGTTGTGGAAAGCTTTAGCATTGCGTCCACAATACTGTGTGGATTGAATCTTTTCCATGATAGTAATGATGAATCTATAAAATCGTCTGCGCCAGAACACTAAAGGCTACAAAATTAGCAAAAGGGCAAGACATACCTGACTGTGGATACGGAGATTAGCTGATTTGGCTCTCGTCCAATTAGTTTAAAGTTGCACCCACCGGGCATTGACCTGCATACAACTAAATGATTTATCTTTGATGTTCATATGATTTGGCTCAAACAAATGAAAACTCTGCCTGACAGAACATGGCCAGAAAGAACGAATGGCCGTTGGACAAGATGATTCTTTCCGTCGACGTCACCAAGAAAAGCAAAGATGATTTCAGTCATCCACCACGAGAGGGCGCATATGTGCATGGTCTGTTCTTAGAAGGAGCAAAATGGGATTCCCAAACTGGTGATGATTTTAATATTCTCTAACAACACTAATCAACCTTTAAGAAAACGATACCATTTCTTAAAGCGGAATAGAAATTTGTTTGAACAGATTTTATTGACGTAGCAAGTTTCATGTGAATTGTTTTGCTTGCAATTAAACGTAAAAAGAAAGTTAATTCAACACACTATGCACAATGAGTCGCCGTATTTTTATCAGCTAAGGTAGAACTATCTTTTGTGCGCAACGATCATTTTCCCTATAATAGGCTATAATACCTTATATGTTTAATCTTTCGATTGTATGTTAAACGAAGGATCCTTGTGTAACTTTTTATCCTCAATAGCATCGAGGAATCAGAATAGAGGTTGAAAGTCATCAGCACCTATTTCGTTATTTATCATAACATTTCGGTTTTTTAGGTTTGCTTGCAGAGGCAAGACTGAAGGAACTGACCGCCCCTGTTCCTGTGGTGTTTGTCAAGGCCATCCCTGTGGACCGACAGGAAACAAAGAATATCTACGAATGTCCGCTGTACCGGACCAGGGAACGGGGACCTACTTTCATCTGGACTTTTAACTTGAAGTCGAAAGAACCTCGCTCAAAATGGATCCTCGCTGGAGTTGCTTTATTGTTGAGCGTCTAAATTCATCCGAGTTAAATTACTTTAAAAGAAATTTGTAACGATTATAGTTAGCAATTTAAAATCGCTGTTTTTGTTTAAACAAACACCACAATTTAACGTTGATGCTCTTGCATGGACGAATGGAGCATGTTTTTCGATACACGCACAACTAGTTATTCGAGATTGCGTTTTATTCTTAAATGAAATGCTTTGTAGCTAATTCATTTTTTTATTCAACATCCATCATTATCAAACGCAGTATTTATGTTGCCTGGAATTATGTTTTGATTGCGTTTGCGTCTTCAATTTTCATGAAATCACCGAGCGATGAATATGCGATTGCAATTTTTTTATTTTCATGAATAATCCATTAAAATATATTTTTTTATAATTGCAACTTTTGTGCCGTGGATCATATTCTGTCACAGAATTAAAATGCATTGGCTTTGAAGACTCACTTTGCCTTTGTAAATTGTGTATCATCTGTGTGGCAGCCGTGGTAGTTGAGTTTGTTACCAAAGTTTTACTTTAATATTTGAAGCATTGCAATAGTTCGTCGTTAAATAAAGCGTAGTTTATTTTTTTACTTTTCTTATTTTTTTAGTCAACAAAAACATGTTCAGCGTACTTCAAGTTATTTCAATTTTTCCTTCTGTCAATAAACTAAACTGTGTAATCGTAAATCTAACTTTTGTTTGTTGGAAAGGTTTTAATGGATGGAATAATTTGAAATTTCCCGCCAACAAAACTTCAACAATTGGAAACTTCACTCTGTCAATCTCGGTGACCGGGCCTGTATCAGTGATTCAAAGCCTCTACAAGTATGCGAACCTACCAGGATTAAGCTCTCCAAGGAGTTTCCCCGTCCGAGTAGAAAGATTCGATCAATCAGTCGCTTAGGCTGCTTTTTCTAATGTACATATAGTTTATCTTAGGATAAATACTTTATACAGTAGTTTTGTCATTAAAAATGCTGCCCACTGAAAGTTGAATAGTGCTGCCAGAGGGGTATTTGTAATCTGCATGTCGCTGCAGCAGATAGGGTTTACTGACCAATCAGAAGACAGGATTTAACGTGACTGAAAGAAATTTCGCCGGGAAAAGTTTAGTAGATCAGGTTTCTCACAACTTGCAAGATGTTCTACTCGAAATGTTCTTCATCATCTGCAGATTACAAATACGCCGGAGATAGAAGAGTGGGACTGTCTTAAAAAGAACTGGTGTATACTGTAAATGCACTTCCTACGATAGAATCACATGTATGCAAAAATGTAAGTGGGAGAGATATGGTGCCAATCACCATAATACGCAGGGTGGTCGACAAGATAATTGGACCCTGAAATAGTGAAAGACCGGGTGCCCCAATAGGCCACTTCTTAAAAAAAAACAATTCAAGTTGGGGAGATTACCAGCAGGTAATCAAGATGTAGTTTCTCAATAAGACAAAGGTGTCTAAAAAAGTATCCGGATTGGAAGGAAACGAATTGTAACACAATACGACTTCAAAGAACATGCGGCGTTGTCTATATTTCGCCTTCTTCCTGGAAAGACGTTTGTAGGCCTACCCCTAAAATCACTCCGAGGCTAAAAGTATTCCTTGAACTTCCTGTGTTGATGGGACAGCTGTAAAAACTTTTCTCTAGCTTAAAATAATGCTTCTCCGCCAAAATTGCGGTCCGTGAATCCTTCAATTGTGCTTGACGCCTTGACATTCTTGCGCATGTAAATCAAAGCCATTTTTTCTCACATGGGCTACATTACATTGTGAACAATGTTGATATAGTGTAATCATATTAGGGTTTGACCCGGAAAAAATTCGTAACTTAACAAATTTGGTACCAAAAAAAGCGCAATTTTATGTAGATCATCATATCCAAAATCCTCTTCAATCGGCTTTGAGCAAATGGAATGGGGGGTGTTTGAAATTTGCGTCTAGCGCCCCCTAACGGAAATGAACTATAATCATCTTTTCTAATACTTCCATACTGATTTCTGATTTGTTTTTTCAAATATCGCAATCTGTACCTTTGTGAGAACATTTTGGTAAAAATTTCTGGATGTGACGTCATGATGACGTCACAAGAATAATTGGAATATCGTAATTACTCTTCAATACTAGTAGATGAATGGAATGCAAGAATACTCCCAGTAAAGCCACTTTTTCTTTTCGTTTTTTACTTTGTTGAATACAATAAGTTTAATGGGGAGTGGTGGGCTACTTAAAACACATGTTGCGCCATCTAGTGCAGAAAATGTAAATGTTGACAATCGAGAATTTCCAGTGAATGCAATCGTTGGTTTGTGCATATTGTGTTGTGTTCACTTACTTTAGTAAACCTTTCAGAGCATTTAGAAAATCAATGAAAAGTTGTAATACTTGCAGTAGCAATGGCGTCATAATGCACTGGTTAAAAGGAATGTTTCATGGACGATCACGAATATCACTGTTATAAGGTAAATAGTAAAATTCAATATCAATCTTTGCAAATGCTTATGAACAATAATCTACATGTCAAACCAAACATATCATATCAGTAGAAGGCGTTTGAAATTAATTAAAATTGTTTCAAAAGTTTTGTTTTCATAATTTCTTTTCCTGACTTGTAAATCGCTTTTTTTTGCAACCAACGCTTCAAAAAACTAGATTTTGAATAATTTTGACCAAATTTGAATCTGATATTTATTTTTCAACATCAAATATGTTTCTATCCGCTTCCTCGTCACTTCCAACGCTGTCTTCGTCTGATGAAACTTCGTCTTTGTCATAATTTTCACAATCCACTCCATTGCAATTACCACACGCAGAAACACATGGTAGCCCGTGCCACCTGCAGCTGCAAACGTTGGTACTGCAAGGACTTTTCTTAGTGACGTTACAGTTACATCGTACAAAGCGAAGAATCTTATCAGGAGCCGTACTCAAATCTGTCAAAATAGGATCGTAACTCCGATTGGATAATTTCCAGCCCCAATCGAGCGGATTTAGTTCAACGCTCATCAGTGTTTTCCATTCAATCACCTGCAGATGGATTCGAAGAAAATGATACTTTGCAGCATTTTTGTTTGGAGCGAGAGACTGTGGCTTGATTGTCGTTTTAGATGTTGCTGCTGCCTTCATAAACTGATGGTAGCGCAAATCTTCCATCGCCCAGTTTTCTTTCCCACCATAGCTAAAAAGATAAAAATTGTATATTAAAACTGAACACACTACTTAAACTTTTATTGATGATTTTATGGTAGGAACTTGACATTATCGTTATAATACTAATGTAACTTTTTAAGTTAGCTAAACATTAACAATTTAAGTCCTTTTGTTCTACTTCCTCGGCAGTGGCTGTTTCGTCTTCGAATACTTTAGCAGTTTCTTGGAACACCTCCCTTGTCCCAAACTTCTTCAGGGTAGCCTACTAGTTTTTCCTGACATAAAAGATTATAGATATAAGTAGCCTGGGCATAGCTTAACCGAAAACTTAGTAAAGAACGAAGGCAATTCCGAATATGTTCATCGTGTACAATTATATTAAAAAGAATACGATAAGGCTTATCTAAATACAATATTTCGTAAAGTAACATTTACATCATTCAAGCAAGTAAAACCAAGTTTATCATGAAAGTTCCTAGTTGCCAAAAACAAATTGTAGGTTACCTTGTCCAAACAATGCACACGTAGTATCGCAATCCGACCAAGCATGGATGAACAAAATATGACTTGTAATGACATCTCCAGTTGATTTGACCAAATCTTCAATTTTTCAGATTTCTTTGTCAACTTTGTTGCTAGCATCAGAAAGCATGTAGAGATGCATATCATTTTTCCAGTGAAACATCAACAACACTAGAATATCAGTGTCAGCCGCTACTACAACCACATCTTTGTTGTTATCTTCTGCATACTCCAATGCTGCTGAAACGATTTGAGTGTCCGCATCTCCCAAACTGTTTCGAACATCATGACCTTCTCTCCGCAGCTCGTCTGATAGGAAAGATATGAACTGTGATTTACTCTGCTCGTTCTTCAAAAATACTTCTTGGTTGAATGTTGGGATCATTTCTAAGTTAGCCAAACTTACAAAGGCACTCATTTTCTCTGTTCTTCGTTTGTGTTCATGATCTTTTACGTAGGGACCATTATCATATCCATCAAAAACTATACACGATCGTCCATATTTCTTGTTTACATACTTTGTGTATTGATCCAAAATTGACCGATATGGACGATTTTTGAGCCACTTTACTTTATGCAGCAGAGCACCTCCATCCAGTATATGAAATGATTGATCCCATATGTAGGTGGAAGATGTGACATCTTTCTTTAAAGCCTGTCCCAGTTTTGCTTTGCTTGATTTTCGCATCATCGAATTCTGAAACAGCGAGGTAGGAACAGCTGTCAGCTCATACTGGAAATAGCTTTGTATATCCTCTTCCCTCTCAATCAACACAAGCAACCTGGAAAATAGGAGCAATGGGTCGACATGCACTTTTTCCTTGTCGATTCTTACACCAATCTCTAGTGCTTCTTAGCGTCTTGATCTGATCTCTCTTCTTAATTTTTGCTTCTGAATACGAAACACCGTCTAGTTGATGCTGGATTGCTTCACCAACACTTTCTGCATCATCACAATTGATTCCATCTCCTTCTGTTCCTGTAACTTCTGTTGGAATATTTCTCAGTACAGGCGCACTTTCATAGAAGGGGTTATGGCTTTCAATCCAAGATCGAATCTTCACTAAATCATCATTGTCTCGCTTCATACGGTTTGTTCCTAATTCTGAATGTTGATTGCTTGTTTTATGTGTGTTCCCAGTTAATGTTGTCATAGCGTCATGTATTGAAGCGCAAACATGCATCGTGTGTAGGCCTACCCAGGTCAGCATTACACTTTCTGTCATCCCTCTTCCACGGGTTAAGCCACCACGTGTCTTCAGTAAGCGCATCAACACTTGTTCAATCGACAGATCAGTCCAAATTCCGTTTCAAAATTGAGCGCTTCGTCGGACAACATGATATCCGTTGAGCGTGAACTGTTCATGCAAATCTGGGAATGTTAATGGGAGGTTATTCATCATTTGCAGATAAAGTCTGGCACTCTTTGCGTAGTTGATATGACCTGCTGCAGCAAATAAATTCAACATTTGTACAGTAGCAGCTAGATGATTTTGCCAGTTACCAGTCCTTTCCGCAGCAATGAATAATTTAACGGTGTTGATACAGCGGATATATTGTACCCAAAGCTTGGCTGTACGGGAAAGAGCACCAAGTCTACTCATCATCTGTTCCATAGCACTGTTTAACTTCTCCAATACTTCACAGTTGTTGATTTCATCAGATGGGATCTCATCATTGATAAGACTGTGGTAGATGGCCTTCAGGTTTTTCAAATCGTCTTCCGATATGATCTTTTCTTGTAGGAGTCTGCCAATGATTGTTAATTGAAGAGCACTTTGTAAGAGAAAATGGCCTCTTGCTGCTCTCGCTATCGCCTTGCCTGAAATCATGCGTTGAACCGCATTTTCACCATAAACCACTTGCAAGCATTTTACAATACCGGATCCTTTCATTGTATTACCAATGCTTCCTAAGTAACTTATCAAAGTGTGGAACCCTCCAAGACGGCAAAGAGTCTTCAGGAACTTTTCTGTTATTATTTCTACTGCTTTCAACCACAACGGCTGGTCGAAGGTGATGCATGGTGTTCCCGTGTTGGCTTTCCTCGACTAGTCAATCACAAATGATAATGTTGAGTAAATACAGTTGTGATCATTTGGATTTAAATTGATAATAGGTAGAAGGGTAACGTCACACTTTCCTGGGTAGGTACCTTTGCGATGCGTCTGCATAAATCCCGACCAGTTTGGTCTGGTAACATCAGAAAAAGTAAACGACATTTCCCAAAGAAGGTCAATGTTCTTGTCTAGAGTTATACATAAGTGAAACTTAAGTTCTCTGATAGCACGGAATATTGAAGAGTAATTACGATATTCCAATTATTCTTGTGACGTCATCATGACGTCACATCCAATTTTTTTACCAAAATGTTCTCACAAAGGTACAGATTGCGATATTTGAAAAAACAAATCAGAAATCAGTATGGAAGTATTAGAAAAGATGATTATAGTTCATTTCCGTTAGGGGGCGCTAGACGCAAATTTCAAACACCCCCCATTCCATTTGCTCAAAGCCGATTGAAGAGGATTTTGGATATGATGATCTACATAAAATTGCGCTTTTTTTGGTACCAAATTTGTTAAGTTACGAATTTTTTCCGGGTTGGCCCTTTTTTTGAGCTTAGATGACTACACTAATAAACTGTAGACTGGAGCAAATGTTCCCACATGTATTTAGGTTTTGTTACGTACATTTCAACAGACAGCTGGAAGGAAATCTTATGACTGATCATTAGATCGTTGTATAATTTACTACATTGCTAAACTTTCCTATTTTTGTTTATTGCTTCCTGGCTTGTGCGTAAGGAGCGAAGGTTTGCATTAAAAAATGGACAAGCAGCCAATTCTCCTGCCTCTTGTATTGTTTTCTGTATACGGCAAGCTCACAATTAAACAAAACTACAAAGAAAGCAGATCTCTGAGTGTTAGCAATGAGTAAATGGACAAGGGTAAGCTACAAAATTTTGCACAAAAATCGGTGTAGTTAGGTACAGCAATTAATAATAGCCCAATAGAAAAGCAGTTCTTTTTGAGATTTTCTTTAAACACGCCTCAGGACTTGAAGTAAGAAAAATAAAAAGTTAAATTCACCCGTAAATCAAAGCTTCTTGAAGCATGCAAAACTGATTAAGCTTCCAAAGAAGCTTTCTCAGCAGGCCGAGAATGACGATTACCACTATCAATCAAACAAAAAAGATTGTGGCCTAACTTACTGATAATTTATTTTTTTGCTGTAAATACACGACGAACACAATACAGAAAGTATTTTGCAAAACACTAAACGCTGTTCTTGTGTCAATTGCACAATCCATTTGTGTGCATGTATTCACATTTTTATCCGCACAGTAGGCCTAGTAGGGGAGTAATTTAATTTATACTTTAGCCCTGACTTTAAAATGCAACAGTAGGTTATGTGAAAACCTCTAGCATAATTTTACACTCCCCTCCCCCCGTAGCTTGAAAATTATTTTTCGCGTAAAATTGTCTTGTATTGCATGGACGTCATTTTTTGTGTATGCCATTTCAAGTTTAAATATTGTTTGCTACTATACTCAAAACACGTTAAAATGTTGCAAGACATCTGTTAACAGGTTTTAGTCTTCGTTTCATCGTAAAACACTATAAAATGGTCATTTCGATTTGTGTGCATGATTACGCGCAGGAGCAAGCGTACCGACAATACAGATAGCCTATTCTGTATTGAGAAAATAGAGAGTAGGCTACCACATTAAACTGATCCAAAGGTATTGCACTGCTTTCCCACACAACAATGCTCTTCGTCAGTATACATCATTCTTACAAAGGCAAAGCTTTAATCCTTTTCTTTGATAAGATCGATAGGCCTATATAGGCCTCGTTAATAACGAAAAACTTAAAATATAAATAAATATAACCATATTCACTTAAAATATATTTCGAAGCTTTTTCAGTCTCTTTGCTCTTTTGTACAGTGAAGTGCACGAGGGTGCGAATATATGTAACATCGACTCCAGGTCAAAGTCGATGTAGGCTAGGTAACATAGGCTATGTCATTGTTTGCAATAGGCATAGCCTATGCGGCCTATTCTCCAACAATAGAAATAGCCTATAGCCTACTTTCAGACGGAAATTAATTTTCCCTACAACAAACGTCGGATTTTTCATAAAAAGATATAGCCTACATGGAAGGTTTTTTAGAATCATGCTCATGTTGTAACATAAAATTACTTTTTAGACACTGTGAAATGTTTAATGACAAGGTCCGATGTAGGTCATACCCAGAAGACAGTAGGCCTAACGTATGTAAATTAGTGATGGTTGCAAATATTGCTAGAAAGTTAGTGATGGCAATCGCCTACTTCATTATAAAACAAGTCAAATGTGCATCTATGGATATAGCATCAAGCTAGTCAACATCCATAGCTGGCTGAGCTATTGATATAGGGTCAAACTGGCTGGTCTTCCACAAGTTAACCAAATACCGTGGGGCCAAAGCTCTCCATATTTGGCTTGTAGGTCAAAAAACAATCGGGAGAATACGGTACGTTTCAAGAAAAACAGTTCATTTATGAATGTTGCCTGCAGTGCATTCTGAGGAGATTTAAGGAAAGACCTTCTGAAAGTTTACTTCACAGTATTGGCCCATTGACTAGTGTCCTTTTGATAAAACTTTCTCTACAACCACCTCTCGTCGACTACCATCCATTAGGCCTACCACAACTGTACACTCAATATTGGCGTTGAAGCATCTTGAGCAGCAATTGCCAGCCTGAGGTTTTCAGTTGGTTGTTACAGCAGAAGCAATGAAGCATAGTAACTAAAGGCAAGTCGGCTCCGTGATTAAACTGAAACCAGCAGATAAAATAGACAGAACGATGAAAAGGGATTGAACCGAGAATCTCAGAATGAGGGCTTAAATTAAAAATGCAAAGCAACTCTTTGGAGATAGAAGGCAAAGACCTTTTATCAGTAAAATCAGTTATCATTATACAAAACAAGCTAAATACGACTTTTATTTCTGAAAAATAGTTTTTGGAGATAGGTTTCGGTCAATCTACGGCGGCTTTAAAGTGCCTCTGACAGGTAAATAAATTCGCTAAATTTATCTAAGATACCAAAAAGATGACACTAACAAACTTCCCTGACCAGCAAATCGTAAAATATATCAACAGGCTACTAAGTTACACGCTTGCAAACTTTCGTTGACATCGGCGAATCTGGCACTCATTCAATTGCAAAAATAAAACCGGCAACACTGCTGTGACGTCACAGTAAGCGGGAAGGATACATTCTTTCTCTGTGATGACTTGGTAAAGTATGGTACGGCTACTGCAAAACGTAAATGTGTGGGGCTCTGTTGGTCTAAAGCATGTGCAAATTAAGAATTACCGAAATGAAAAAGTGAACTTATTATTACTATCAGGTTTCGATCAAATAGGTTGAGTTTACTTTTATCAAACAGCATCTCAATTCAATTGAAATTGCAGTTTCATAGGGCTACAATTTTCATACTTTTTTATTTGTTCTAATCTGGCTATAGCCATTTGCAGTGTAACAACAGTATCTCACAAACAGTAGCCTACCTTTAATTTATGGTTGAGGCAATGCCTACGAATTGCTGTTTATGTGACATTGTCAGTGACAAAGACCGTGTGCTTTCTTTTCCCACTTTCCCACAAAACAAGGTACTGAGAAGAAAATGGTCAAAGTTTTCTTCAAGTGTTCGAAAGTGGGATGGGCCATACAAAACTAGTCGTATATGTTCACTTCACTGAAGATGAGTTTGTTAATACCACTCAAGTAAAAATGCCTACAGGCATGTGTTGGAGTGTATACTACAAGGTGATGCTCTCGGAAGCAACAATCGGATTGTGATGCCGTCATGCATTGTTTGGAGAATCAGAAACAATTTTCCAGATCCAGATGGCCGTTACGCAGGATTTCAATGGCTAACTGAAGGCACATTATGAGAGAGAGAGAGAACTTTTATTTATTTTTGAATAGTGATGATGAATTAAATATGAATGATGATTCGTACGATTTCTTCATTTTTCACTTCAAGTATATTTTAGGTTTTGTAGAAAAGTATTCAGTACAGTTTTATTAAACTGCAAAAAACAATAAATCTTCGAAAAAAGCAACCGCTTGTACCACCTCCGACCAAACTGTGATCCACCAATTACATCTAGGAAGCGTTTGTTTCATCCGTTGCTAACGACGTCCACTTAGGATGACGTAATACCACCAAAGTCGTCCCAGAGCAGTGAAATATGGAGTTTCGCCTGTGGTGGCGCTGCGGAGCAGTCGTTTGATTAAATTACGCCCTAACCAGTCGAGCTACGAGGTTAAGATTAAAAAGTTCGCTAAGTGTAATTCTGCGCTAGGAAATGCTTTAAAAAGTCACTATACTTGGATCCAACCTGTCAGGGGCACTTTAATATCACCAGTTTCACACAAGCTGTTTGTATTTCTGTCACGCTTTTGCGCATGCGCCTAGTCATGCGGATAAAGCGAAATGACCACTTTGCGGTGTTTTACGATGAAGCCAGATCAGAAAAACTCTTTGTACTGTCTTGCAACAGTTTCAAAGTGTTTTAGTACAGCAACAAACAATATTTGAACTTTAAGTGCAATAAACCAAAATTGACGTTCATACAATCGCCTATAAGGCAATTCGAAGCGAAAAGGAATTTTCAGGGTAGGAGGAAGGAGTTTTGGACGGAAATTTTAACATTGTTTTACCAAGGATCTTAGAATATAGGCTACTATTGTAGCCTATCCGAAAATCATGGATAAAGTTGAATTAAACAGCTTATTAACCCCTCCTAACAGTAGGTTACACCAATGGTGAACAATGAACATAGACAGTAATAATCTGCAGGGTAGTTGAAAGGATAATTTCGGTCCGGAATCAATGACATCTTTGGGCCCAAAATAATAACACTTTTACAAAAAACGCACTATATCTAAAGAATACGCTTTGATTTGGTCAAATCTTCAGGCTCCTGGAAAAGGTTACGGGCTCTACTACCATGTCGGGCTAGGGTTCTAAAAAAAGCATCCTTCGGACCTCTCTGTCAACGCTAATGATGATCTATGTTAATGAACCTTTCTGTGAAAGGCAAGGCTGTCAATTTTACTTATTAAGGCTTTTTTTTTGCAAACAGTGTGTTCTATCATTGCAGCGTGATGTACCGGGACCTAAATGATTACTCATTCATTTACTTTACGTCCCACCACCGACTTCCGGCGCACGCTTGTACGTTTGTTTGCAGTCTTTTAGATCTTAATTGCCTTGTGTTACCAGATCTTTAAGTGCTGAGAAACAGTTGATTGTTGAGATGCAAAGCTTCGAATATTTGTTTTGTTGTAAAAATAAGTAGGTTTTGCTCGCTGAGCATAGTAGGCGACAAAGTGGCCTGTTGGCAGCGTTGTAAGACAGATCTATTAATTCTCTTTTGACCACTTTTCCGCTTTTTTGCGATTGATATTTTAGAGCTTTTGGTTGTTCAATACTTCATTTTACTGTATTTGATCAATCATTGGCACTGAAGTCTTTTTATTGCTACTTATAATAATTTTTGCTGTGATGGTCAGAAATAAAAACAACTGAACTGAACTGAAACCAAAAGCAAGTAGAGTTTGTACAGTATAGTGGCCCACTGGTTGGTAAATATCCATCTGGTTCATGAGAGTAAGCTTTAGGAAATATTTTAGAATGCAAGAAAACGTGAAGGTTTCAGTTTGTAGGCAGCACATCTGTTATCTGTGTCGCATGCTATTACTGTACAGCAGTTAATAGTCTGATTGAAATGCTTAACACAGACACGCACATAGCTTGCAACCTGATATCCGAGCGCAGTATAGCACTTCCGAATGTTGATATAATTCAAGAAATGGATGAGGCGAGAAAAAAAGACGAGCATATGCAATGATACCCTAAACTCTGTTGAAATAAGTTTTGATATCGATGGATGGAAAAAAAAAGAAAACTTCTGCAGGTTAACGTTACGCATTTGTCATGTATCAAAGATACTTTGTCTCTTTAGTTGTTCTTTTTTCATACGTATGCAAGCGTTCTTGTTCATGCACAGTAACGTAATGTAGTTTCCGCAAGTTTAGTGGCTTGTTGATAACAAAGACTGTTTTTCTGCTGGACAAAGGAGAACATGTAGATTTGACAATAGGAAGGAAGCGTACTGAGAAAGCTTCTGAAAGGTTCTTCCTGGTTGTTTAGCAAAGTTGTAGAGGCTTTAAACCATTGATGCAATGCAGGCCTAGTAATCGACATTGGCATACTGAAGTTTTTTATTGTCGAAGTGTTGTTGTCTTTAAATCATTCTATTCACTAGCCTATGTGTCGCTGAATGGAAGAGCAGTCCTTATAATACGTTACTCAAGCGCACTCCCCAACAGCCGAACCAGTGCTGTTTGACTTTGCCATTTCTTCGTGCACAAAGTCGGACAGTAAGCCAACTGAGCTGTCGATGCTGACTTGTTGAATGTGTAATTTGCAGCTATGGAAGGCACACTGGTACACATCAGACTAAGCACGACCAAATAAATTTCAAACGTCACTTTTGGAAGAAGTCAGATGAAAATTATTCATTCAGATGTTTAACTTAGATTATATTTACTAATGTGCAGCCCTATCACAAAACACCTTCCATAAGTTTGGGCTGTTGGTAGTACAACACCTCGTAATAGGTAGTAGAAAATATCATGAGTGCAGAATTGGTTGATTGATTGTTTATCCTCGGACTGAGAAAGTCGCTCAAAGATTATTCCTGGCAGCTTCGCATACTTGTATAGAGGCATTATGCTACTGACGCAGCCTGGACACCGACGTTGCCAGAGTGAGGTTTTAAACTTATATGTTGCTTTCAATACATTATTTCACCGACTATGTTCCCCTAAATGTGGAGCTATCCTTGAAGAGGTTGTTCAAACCTACAACCCGAGGGTTTAACCAACGTTGTATGATCTTGTTCTACCTTTATTTTCGTTGTTGTTTGTTTGTTGTATCCAGGCTTACGTCCGGTGACTGCAGATTTAGATTAAGTGGACGGAAAGGCAAGGAAGCCAATCTTCTTGTCCATCTTCAGGCATGTCTTTAAGCGTCCTGCCAAAGACACAGCCACATGCTCTTGAGCGGTGTCGAAGCGGCCGCCCTATCGAACGTCGAACCAGGGCTGTCAGCACTCGGCAATGCATCCGACATTTGTTTTCGTTGTCAGCACTTACCTAACTGACCTATCCGGTTGTGTCCGAGATAAGGCTCCAAGTCTATTGCCAAGGTTCGAATAGGAACACCTGCAACACAAGCAAAATTCATTGTAAAACCCAAGACTAATTTATTGAACTGGTCATTACGTACTTTGCAGGTATAAAAACTACAGCTGCACGGAAACAACAATAAATTGATTTTGCAATGAGGTTATAGTTCTCGTTGAATACATACATCACCATGGGTTGCTCAAATATCTTCAACAATTTAATGAGAAAGAAAGATTTGTCAGATGACATCAAAAGAAAAGGTAAGGCAAAAGAAACAAAGTATGACTCATACGAAAACCACGACGTTCAACCCAGGGACTTAGCCCACATCACATTGAAATGATAAATTAAAATTAAACCTCTTAATAGTTCTTATGCTTTTCTAGGACAAGTATGAAGCAAAACGTTTTTGTTGTCTGCTATCTAAAATAGTAGCCTAGGCTATATTTTCGGCAGGTGTATTAAATTTCATTTAGTTTTACTTTGCTTCCCTACTTTTCAGAATTACGGAGAATTTTCACTCTATCTGATTTGACTTTCTTGGCGATCGCTGGAATGATTGGTTCTGGAATATATGTACTGACCGGAAGTGTGGCCAAAGAAATTGCCGGTCCTGCCATAGTAGTAAGCTACTTAATTGCAGCCATTGCTTCAGGGTTTTCGGCCATGTGTTATGCAGGTAATGATGACGAAAGCCTACTTATTTTGCATTCACTGCTTCTGCTTGTATTTTTTGGAAGCCATTCTCAGTATCTACCTTCAACTAGTTTGGTGAGAAGGAGCGATCTTCCTGGCGTCAGCACTACCTGAATTTTGTTTTTGTTTTTTTTTTGTTTTATTATCTTTATCCTGCATTGCGGGAAAGCGGACTTGAGCGCTATGCATCGGTGTACGCCTTCCGACGTACACCTGACCCACGCTGCAGCCGACTGCAATGTCTGTTTCCGGTTGTCTACTCTAGGCCTACTTATGACTTAAATTTGGTACTACCCATTACTCGAAATCGATCACTGGGTAGAGGCAATTATCGCAAAGTTTCTTGCCCAGAAAAACAACAGCAAGTGCGGGTGGCTGGAGTCGAACATGCAGGCTTTCGACTGCGAGCCCAACGCGCTACTAGTTTAGTATCAAAAGACTTTATAAATTGGTGGATCCTTGAGATATTTTTTGCCAAAATTAAAAAGAAATAAGGAGAAAAACCTGGAGGATTTTACCTACAGAATGTATGACGTATAGGACCACTTTTTGTAGATTTCAATGCCCGGTTATCTTCTTTATGTTATAATCAAACTTTATTGGATAGTTACGTGTTGTTGTGCAGAATTACGGCCAATGTTGTGCAGAATTAAATCATTGCCAGAACTGAAGTCATTTTCAATATAAGTTGACTCATAAAGTGAAATAAGCACAATAGTAGTCAACTGTATGACCCTAATTTCCTACAGTAAAGGTGGTTCTCCTGATGTCGAACCAGGCAGTGCCGGTCTTTGGGATGTGCAAACCGTGCGATCGCACAGGGCCCGCAAATTAGGGGGCCCGCAATTTACTCAGAAAACGCAGTAATTTTGTCATTACCAATGGAAAAATTCAACAGAGGAATTAGCAACAAGAAAACATAGAGACTCAACCGGTGCAACCTATTTCGTACCCTGAAAAGATCGAGAAAAAAAAAGCAACAGAGCCGAAGTCGCTGATCGGAATTGCCGCAAACATTTCAAAGTTTCTCTCGATCTTTTCAAGGGACGAAATAGGTCGAAATTTGATTTTGTTACTCCGATTTCAGGGTACGAAATCGGGGTAAGAATTTTTCAGGGGACGAAATAGGTTGCACCGGTTGAGTCTCTATGTTTTCTTGTCTCCAGTCTCTATGTTGCATCCAGACTCAACATAGAGACATATAAGCTTTATTTCCGAAAAATGCCAAGGAAAGCATGATCTTATCCTTTTGCTATGCCACAGCACCATTTCCCAGTAATATTCATACCCAAATTTTTGTTGAACATGCTCTCAGAATGCCTCAAATTCAAAGAAATTTTTCTAAATTTTCTGAGGGTGGCCCCCCAGACCCCCCGCCACTGGTTGTCGCCGTCGGCGGTCACGCCGTCAGGCTTCGCCCGCCGACCGCCAAACCACCCACTCTCCTTTCAAATATACCTTGAGGCTACGCTACTGAATTGGATGATTGTCATTGGGGCCCGCAAAGCATATTCCGCACAGGGCCCGAAATACCCTAAGACCGGCACTGGAACCAGGTTTACATCATTGGAAAGCCAACGCCTCAATAGTTATGCCATCCAATGTAGGCTACTGTATTACCCGAATCTCCTACAAAGAGGACTTCAATGTACTTTCACAAAATGTTTGTGTTTGATGTAGTCACTCTTACACTGCATGCATCTAAGGAAATAATAGCCTACATACAGCAACAAACCAGCGTCAACGTATCGGTTTATACTCGTCAATGTATAGTCGAAACATCATCAGTCACGATTTTCGTGACTCATACATTTAATTAAGTCATACTTTAAGCAAGTCTTAAGGAAACACTGTGCGCGTAAGTTTCTAGCAATTCTGGTTATTGTTATCGAGGCGTAATTTTATTTTATATAACCCATGGTAGGCTATAACAACCATGGCGTAGGCAAATTAAGAGAGAGCTTAAGCATTTGTCAAGTATGCTACATTTTCCTCTTGGGTTTAAAAAAACTTCATACCATCAGGCCATGCCTATGTCATCGAAATAAAACTACACCATGTGGCTTATAAAATTCAGCAAAAATGAATTTTTGACACACGCTTAGACACATTTTAGTTTATTAACGTAAACTACGGTTCATTGTACTCAAGTATGAGTGTTGGAAAAGGTTTAGGCATAGTTTTTGAAGCAGAAAAACGTTAATGTTATCACTTGTGACATTGGGAGAAATGTAGCACCTTCTAAAGTTCTAAACTATCGGAACTGCAACTGATGTAAATGTTACTCATCAACCAATTTCTTACATGGGCTACAAGTCGTTTGGCTTGCGACTCAATTAGCCTAATAGCTTATTTGTTGAAACAATAATAAAATTGGTTTCACTGACACAGTAACAAATTTTTTTGTTAAATAAAATTGACCAAATTAAAAATGGCTGGCAACGAAAAGTATTTAAAATGTGCACAATTCATTGAATAAAAAACTTGGTATATCGTCCATAGCCTACTACCACTTGAAAGCATTTAGTTTTTGTATAGTAGACTAGTCGATCTCAGTAAAAGACCTTCCACCCAGTCCTTTGAGAGTTATGGCCCTGGAGAGAGCACAACTGTTTCACAATTAATCAGTAAATCAATCAAGCAGTCTAATCAGGGTCTTTGTGTGCAGAATTCGCAGCCAGGATACCCATTGCCGGGTCAGCCTACCAGTTCACTTACGTCGCCATTGGAGAAGTTTGGGCGTATGCAATTGGTTGGAGTGTCTTCTTCGAGCATGCGGTTTCAGTAGCAGCTGTATCAAAAGCTTGGAGCGGGTATGTTTTGTTATTTATGTTGGCTGTTTTTTGTTTAAATTGAAAATTACAAACCTTAGTTTCCACATTGCTAACTATTTACTGGCATGCTTGTTCAGATATGTCGATGGACTATTCAATCACACAGTAGAGAATTATCTGTCGGAGCATGCTCCATTGGCAGGGGGATTGTTCTCAAACTATCCTGACTTCATTGCTGGTGGTATGGTTGTCGTCGTAACCATAATAACCGCAGTTGGAGCGAAAATGTCATCAGTAATCAACATTTTGCTTGAGGTTGCAAACCTGGCTGTGCTCATTTTCATATTCTGTAAGTAAAAAATTTTTTCATAAAAGATCCAGTATGTGTTGCCATTTTACGTAGCCTACGAGAACCTGTCTTTCAAATAGTAAGGTTTGTAGACAAATTAGATTAGTCATTGTTAAAATTTACTTAAATGTTGCACAAATAGATTAATGCCGTTTTATATTAAAAGCATTAACTCAATCTAAATCGAAATTTTCCCATAAATTTACTTTTATCTTACTTGGAATCTTGTTTCAAATCTACTTTTGCCTGGTCGTCCTCTGTGTTATAGAATATACAGTAGATTGTTTTGTTATCGCTGTGAATACGAGGGTTCGGAGATAAATAAGTTAAGCAACAGAGCATATTATTGAAAAGTGTCATTACTCCAAGTTGAACTGAGAACTTATTTCTGCACATTTCGGATCTGTGGACTTTTTAGACCTAAACACTAAAATTCTTTCTTAGGATTTGTTTGTGTGCCTGCTGAATGGTTGTAAGTGTGGTTGACTCGGGGGGTTGACTGCAGAAACTGTTTGGTATTGTTGCAGTTGTTGTTGCAGTTGGGAACTATATTTTGTGAGGATGTAGGCAGTTGGCTCAGTGGTTACGCGCCCGGCTCAAGATCACGCAGCGCTGGTTCGACTCTCGGGATGTGCGCTTGAGCAACACATTTTAGGACTGCTCTCCATTCAGTGGCACCTAGTGAATGGAATATTCCCCGGCAACAAAATCGGAAACTTCACTCTGCCAATCTTGGTAACCGGCCCTGTGTCAAGAGCCTCTACAAGCATGCGAAACTACCAGGAATATCCTATCAAGGCTTTGTCAGTCCGAAGATAAAGATTCAAAACCAACCACCCAGTTACTAAAAAAGCAAATTACGTATGCTTGTGAAAAAAAATGTTTGTCTTTGAAAACTCCATTCATGTTCGTTTGGTTAGGCACTGGAATGGTCCTGGCTAGAGGAGAATATTGGACAGCTGAAGGAGCGTTTGCTCCTTACGGATGGTCTGGGATTTTTAGTGGAGCGTCCACACTTATATTTTCTTATGTAGGCTATGAGGTAGTCGCATCAGCAACAGAAGAAGCAATCAACTCAAAAAGGTATCATGATAGCTGATACTTTACGCCCAAGTTATTGTATTGTGATTTCAAATCGAGACAGTGTTATTATCCCCTGCCCTCTAATCAGTTCACTAGGTAGTGTACATTTCCATATATCAAACTTGTAAGTTCTTGTTCTCATATTGTGATATGTGGAAGAATGGAAAAATAAATTGTAAGGTTTTTAACTGAACGACTTGATAATGATGGGATAGAACAAGGTATGGCATTAGTTTGGTACAGGGATTTAATTTCTGGAAATCTCCGATTTGGTAACAAAAACTATGCAGCATTAAATATTTCTGTTTTATAAAAAACACTTCAAAGATTTGATGAATTTTTTTGAACACAAAATGAGTTTGATTTTCTAAAAATTTTTATTTCCTTATGTTTTTAAATTCATCACGTTTTGTAATTCATCTTGACGTTAGGGTTATGCAATGCAGATTGACTTAAAAATAGAATAAAAAAAAATTTTTTTTTTTATGGCATCTGTTCTAAAAGTGACTTGAGAATAATTTGAGCCTAGTAGCAATAGGATCTTTGGGTCCTAAAACAAGACGGTTCTAACAAAACGCACCATATCCAAAAACTATGCGGTGAATTTGTCGAGTTTTCGGGCCCCTTTGGATAAATTGCGGGCCTCTAAAATTATCCCAGGTCAGGGTCCAAAGAACCACCTGGACTCCTCTGTCAACGTTACAGATAATAATTTAATGGTTTGTGCAATCAATCATGTTCACCTAAGTCGAAGTGGCACACACTATTTATTATCTTTTAATATTGCAGAGATGTTCCCCTTTCGTTGCTGATATCATTGTTAGTAGCGGCATTCTCATATTTTGGAGCCTCTGCTGCTTTAACGTTGATGGTACCCTACAAAGATATTGTTATTTCTTCACCATTTCCATCTGCTTATACCACCCGAGGTTGGCCCTGGGCGACATACATTGTCTCTGTTGGAGCTATTGCAGCTATGACAGCAGCCATGATATCGTCGATGGTGGTTTCCCCTCGTTATATTTACGCCTTAGCTAGAGATGGATTACTGATGCCTATTTTCAACAAAGTCAATGACAAAACTGGAGTAAGTGCACAGTTTCATAATATAAGCAAATGTTTACCATCTTGTCGGCCTATTTTACTTTTACTGTGAAATCCTATTCAGTACCACCACTTTGATGTATCAAAAAGTGGAAGCATAGCAAGTTAGAATTTGAGAACTATTGTCCTTGATATTTACCACAAATCGAATACTGCTTCTTTAAATTTCACCACAACTTTCATCAACAGGTTCCACTTGCAGCAACCTTCGTAAGTGGTTTCATATCTCTCGCTCTTAGTCTGTTTCTTTCCTTGATAACTTTGGTTGAGTTCATTTCCATCGGTCAATTAACAGCTTGCACTTTTGTTTCTATCTGTGTCATTAAACTGAGATATGAACCAAACGCTATTTCAAGGTAAGAAATATACAAAATAATAAACAAGAATAAATATTTCTTGAATGAAATAGGCCGAATTAGTAGATAGGAATAAAAAGTATTGTTCATACATATAAAAGCAAATAAATATTTTCTACAATAAGTTACACTCCATTTAACACTGATTTACCCAAGGTGGTCATTTTTCTATCCTTTACTAAAAGACCTGAAACGTAGTTGTATTTTTGTGTTAATTTTGTATATTATTGCTGAAAATGTACATTACATTTATATACTGTTTGTAACGGTATTTCTGCACATTTACTTTTTCGTATAATATGCCGTCTGACTTGCTGTATGTGCAATAAACCTTGATTTTATTTTAAAACCCAAAAGAGCACTGAAAATTTTAGATATTTCGATAAAACCCGTTTAAAGTTTCTTGTTAATGTTCAGATTATTTTTCTTGTCAATGAATGAGTTAGTTTTGTTTTTGTCATTTTGAAAATCAGATTCCAGAAGAAGTTTTGTAAAGAAAAACATGTCTTTTAAGTTGCAATATTGAGTAACACCGTTTATTGGTACATTCTTAAAAGGTACGAAACACTTTGCGATGAAAACGAGGACATAGAAATCAATCACTACAAATTACAAAAAGTCAGATCTGAAAATGGAAACTCGAACGATCTAAAGTTAAATGAAGAAGGGACCCACTTTAACAATACAAACGAAAACAACTATCAATCCACACAAGAAAATAAAGTCCAGTCATCAAGCCAATCTATTCAACCTGATGATCTATCAAATTCAGTAGAAGTGGGAACAGTGAAAGCTTCAATACTTCAATCCAAGTTTGGTCGTTTGTTCGAATGGACTTTAAAGTTTGACCCTGGAGTGTTACCTTATTATTCCTTGATTACTTCAACTCTTTTTTCAGCAGCAGTAATAGGTCTCACAATTTACGGTTATAAATATTTAAATCAGTGGTGGTGTATTATTCTTCTGGTTATCTTTCTGTTTGTTGCTATCACTTCTTTCTTATTTATAACAGCTTTCAATCAAGTACGGAATATCAACACTTTTAAGGTACGGTATGTAAATTTAGCGTTGAGTAGCCTACCTATTTGATATTAGATAAATAATCACTGTTTTTGTTTTTATTGAGAAAAAACTTTTATAGCTAATGCAGGGCGCTACATTAGAATCATCAGGTTTTGTTTCTATTATCCAGTAAAGCTTCAAGTGTGAGTTGTTGAATTTTCCCATACACACAATCTTAATGCTAGTGGCCTACCCGCTAAAAGCTCATTGCAGTCTGTGTATAACTAACTTTGTAGTAAGAAAACAAAAATTCTCTTTCTTAATTTTTAAACATTTTACAACTTTAGGTCAACAAACTTCGCATTTAGTTAAAGGATTTGTTGCGTCATCGTAACAATTCACTTGATCTCTTGTTAACCAATACAGAAACTAGGTCGATATTGACATAGTTAATTTCACTATACCATAAAATGCAACAAGCGTCAGCTTGGATACGACAAAACTCGTCATGGAATTTCAGGCTTATACGAAAAACAGCAGAGGGAATAACATTAAATTTATGAAAACATGTTTATTATAGAGCAAAAGTTTACTGTTCATAACAAGCGTACGCAAAATACTCATTGTACCTTTCAGGTTCCACTTGTGCCACTTTTTCCATTTATTAGCGTTGTCATCAACATATTTCTTATTCTGCACCTCAAGCCATTGACTTGGATAAGATTTATCATTTGGCTAACCATAGGTAAGCATGGAATTGTTTAAGAACTTATCAGATATTTTCGACAAGCCACTAAAACAAAATAAACCGTGATATTTCAACGTACAGTAGTTTATTGTTACATATTCCACCATCAATCAATCAATCATCAATCATTTTATTTTTCGTCATTAACGCGTCCGGGACGAAAAAGATACTAACTACAAAAATCGATATAAACCTACCAGCACGTTAACGAACGGGAAAAGGTGGCAAAACCTTGAAAGGTTTAAAACATGCCTGAATGAAAAATTATGTAGTAGGCTATATATCGGTAGTTAGCACGGCCACAAAACCCCCCCCAAAAAAAATAGCAAAAAATAAAACAAAAACAGAGAGAAGCACACATGTAGTAATGAATGACAGCCTAATGAAAGTGTTGTGGATTGAATTTGCCAGTTCCAATATTGATGTGGATGAGCAGTCATAATAATAATAATAATAGGATGGAGAAAGAAAACCGGACATAAAAGAAACCCATCCTCAGGTAAAAGCCCGTTTCAATGTGGCCCAGGAAAGCAGGTGTTGAGCTCTTTCTATGGTTAGACTGCACATCACACAGTAGCCTAAGACGATTAAGGTTTGATATCCAGTTTAAGTTATTGTTTCTTGTCCTGGTGGGTGATGGAATGGATGAGCTGGTAGATGATGATGTTCTGATGGCGTTAATGAAGCTCTCATCCCCTTTTGCGACGTGTCGTGTTGATTATGGAGTATTGCGTTTGCTGTTAATATCTACAAACATAAAAGTACAGCACAAGCAATCGATATTATTGTTAGGTAAGCCTAATCTTTTGTAAATAATTTCGGATTTCTACTAAAATCTTCACAAGAATGCAAGAAAGCCTTTCTACGTTGTCTTTCTATCGCGTGTCCGTTTTGCTTAAATGTTGTTTTAGTTTGTGAATAAAAAGTGACTTTGTATCAGTCTTTCTAATTGAAGAAGGAAATTCGTTCCATGTTTTTGCACCTGTGAATTCTATTGAATGTTGAGTAAGCGTTTTTGAGAAGTATGGAATGTTTAGAGAATCATTATCATGGTTTCTTATAGACAGGCTGTGAACCTCTTTGACATATTTAAAAAGGTTGGTGAAGCAATCTGGTAGTAAATTGTTGTGAAATTTAAACAAGAAAACACCAATTTCCAGTTTGAACAATTGCTCAATTGATATCGCGATCTTGCTACAACTATCATTGTTGGGACGGAAAATACGCTGAAATTTGTCACAGATTTTTTGAAGTTTTTGTATAAGTCCTTCGTTGCCATATTTCCAAGTCGTAATGCAATACCTCAGGTTACTTTCAATTAAAGAATGGTATAAGCAGATCAAATTTGACAAATTAAGACAGGGTCTAATCTTGGTAATTATGCCAAAATTCCTTCGAAGCTTTTGCAGCAAATGTTGCATGTGTGGTTTCCATGAAAGATTTTCATTCAGAGTCAGGCCAAGGAAACTGATATTTTGTACTCTCTCAATTGGTTGATCATTTATACTTAAGATTTGCTTACACTTATTTGCACGTAAACTGTTAGTATCAAATACCATGTATTTTGTTTTGTTTACATTGAGTGATAATTTATTTGCTACAAGCCATTTGACAACTTCTTGCATTTCTGTGTTGGCCGCTTCATGCAATTTATCCACACTCTTACCTGACAACAGAAGATTTGTGTCATCCGCAAAAATTATAGAATCAGTACAATTTAAACAATTTGGGAAGTCGTTAATGTAAATTATGAATAATAGGGGGCCTAAAATAGAACCTTGGGGCACACCACACTTTGTCTCTAATGGAGTTGAAACACTACCAGAAATTTCTACTGTCTGAAAACGATTATTTAAGTAGCTTCGAAACCACTTCGAAACCATCGCAGATGATTCGTAAAGTGCTATGGACTGTAGGGGTAGGCCTACTTGATAAAAATTTATAGTTAATTTGTTTCACAAAAAGATGTTGTCTAATTTCATCACACTTTTTCAGGTATGCTGATTTACATTGCATACGGATACCGCAACAGTAAAGCAAGAAAAACGGAATGAATTTAATTTTTAGTTCAAGTCCAATTCAGGAAAGGAATCAAGACAAAGATGAAGCAAACAAGGAGGTCGTTGGCCGAAACGTTTGATTGAGTGCTAGAGATGAAATGTGACCTGTTTTGTTGGTGTTTCAGAGAATATATTTAGGTGTTTACAATTAGACAACGATAATATTTAAGTTTTGATTATTTGCAAACTTTGACATATCAATCTTCATAAATTATTCGACATTTTGCAAACAAAAGCCACACTGAGCCAACTTGTGTTCTTCTGCCAATATGCTGTCGATTGGCAACTCTGCTTATTAGACTTGTTTTTGGCTCCGGTACAGCAATAAACACGTTTCGACGGCGATACATCTGTTTGATGAAATCGAAACCTCACCTCTTACAAAAGTTGAAATTGATGTTACTTGAAACACATTGCAAGTTAAATAATACTGATTGATGACACTTCGAGCTGGAGTAGAAAAAAAGAAGTTAAGGAAAGCCGATGACCGGATGATGATGAAGAATAAATTATGATAAGCTAACATGGAGGAGAGCAGCAAGCTATAGAACCTGAAAAATTTCACGTGGCTCAACTGCAAGCTTTACATGATCGGTTGATGATGATTGGTAATGATGATGATGATGATTGGTAACGATGATGATGATAATAATGTTTGTTTTTATATTGCGCTGTATCCATCGCAGAATGCGTTGCTCCTCAGCGCTTTACAAAGCAGACAGTGTCTACAATGATGATAGGTAATGATGATGATGATGATGATGATAGGTAATGACGATGATGGTGATGATAGGTAATGATGATGCTGATGATAGGTAATGATAATGATGAAGATTGGTAATGATGATGATGTTACATTATTATTTATTTCTGTCAGAAACTTAGTTTGAAAAAAGTAAAATTTGTGGCTCAACCGAGGTTTGCACGCGCAATTTACACCTCTTTGTATTTGGTCTACAGGCTAATCTTTTGCTTGTTATCTATTTTGGCTTCGTATCGGTGGTTTTGGAATGTGGGCAATCGCGCTTTGAGATCGAATCGCGATTGCTTTGTGGATGGCACAAATTAAAAAAAAATCTTTGGACATCTTTGAACTTCAGCTAGCAGTTCTCTTCAGTGTTTACTCATTTTTGCGTTAAAAAAACACGAACAACCATGTTTTGGACCCGGCTACGATCACACAACGGGTTTGGATTTTATGTGATATTCTTAGTAAGTATGGTTTTCCCACTGAGTTACGTCTCTGAGCATGCAGAGGTGTTTGTTTTTTACACATTTTGCACTTATTGCATGATATTTTGCACAAACACCATTCAATATCCATTGCTTTCTTCAAATTACGACAAGTTTAAACGGAAAAAGATGGACATATCTACAGAGTTTAATGAATTGATGTATGAAATTTCAACACCTGTATTTACAGAATGGGATCTAATGTAGGCTACTTTTTTGTTTATAAACAAATCAAGTTGTGTGTTGGCTGTACGATTATTGCCATTGTGAAGCAAATTTAGTGTTTTCTGTTGTATGCAAAAGTTAAACATAGATACCTACTGTATTACGAAATAATTTAATTTTAAAGGGAAAGGAAATATGGCTATTCATTTTTTCAGTTTCTCGCTTTGAGTCTCATGTTTTATTTTCGACCATTAATGCAAAAAGTACTGAAGTAGCCCATTTGTCATAACATGGCAGGGGTCTGGAAAAGGAAGAAGCGACAAAATGTGAGCGTTAAAGCGTGTTTAAGACCGAATTAAGTGAAGGAGATGAAAAAATTCTCAAAAACTTTTCTAAAAAAAATTCTCAAAGACGAGCAAGATAGGCAAAGACAACCCCAAGATAAATATGTTCTACCACGGACAAAACTATTTCAAAAGCATCAGGCCTTTCGTGAAAAACAAAATGTGGCACAAAATAATGTACGGTAACATTGTGTAGGCTACTATACAAGTATTCTACACAGTACAAGCGTGTCTTAAATCCACATTTTAAAACAAAAGAAAAAGATTGTTACTTATCTTATGAGGTTGCCTATAGCAGTGCAGTAAATAAGGTAGGCTAATTATTAGAAATGTGTAAGCCTCTGTGTAGTGTAGTGTAGAAATGTATTATACCAAGTCTGTCACAAAAGTTTCCATGTTTTTCTTAAATAAATAAGTGCCTAATTTTGAGAGTAAAAGAAATATTACGTTTTAGACTAAGCTACAAAATCTTTAAGTCGCTTCAACAACTAAAATTTCATTTTGTCCTGATTCGAGAGCCATGAGTTGGTCAGGTGAACTGCTAGCTTTCAAAGCTATTAGAAAAGTTTGAAATCAGATAAGTATCGGAAATTCTGTAAAGTAAACCATTACATTTGGGCAGAGCTGTTTAATTTAATTGCTGAGATTTGGTACATAAGAGAGTTAGCCAATAGAAAAAAATAAACAACTAGATTTGCAATAGACCCGTTGCATCAATAAACTGGTAAACGCATGTTGCAAAATGTACAAATGACGATTTATTACGAGGAAAAATCGAGCAATTTTTGTCATAACAGCTGCCGGATCAGTACGGTAGCCTACTGTAGTGACAATCAGTTTGGAAAGCGTTATGGAATACTTGGGTATAAGCTGTTGTGTTGCAAAATTAACCAAGCTTTTTTGGTTAGTATTGGAACAGAGTAGCCTACTCGGTATTTTATCAATTTATTAGTTTAGGAATGCCACTGGAAGTGTGGAAAGAAGAAAAGTAAGTAGCCTACACGTCAGCTACAAAAATACTAAGGTTTAAGTTTTCTTAGATGTCCGTGGTGCAGTTGCGAATAAGTAAAATTAAATCATACAAGTTGTGTTACGCAAATCACACAGTCCTTAATCCTCTCAAAAGCCCCCTGCATGCCCATTGCCCAGCATCAAGATTCTGGCCATTTTCTAATCAACAGCTCCTGCGTCATAATCAACTGTTTAAAACTAATGAATATCTGCTATTTGCTAAAATAATCCTACCCTCAATCTTATCCCAACTGACAAGCATTATAGAGAAAGACAAAGTCGGCATCCTATTGCAAGACATGGCTCAATTGACTCAATCCAAATTGCTAAACAAGTGCAACAGCTGCAAGTAATTATGACCGCGGCAACGACTGCAATCAAAGAAAACTTATTGTACAGCGCCTAGTGTTAACCTGCTTGACAACAAAGATTGGGTTGTGAAAAACAAATTAATTTTATTGCTGGGATAGAAACAGCCGAAGCACTTGCCTCGGAAGTTAAGCTTACTAAACCATTACAAATATCTCAGCAGACTTCTCACGGAAGTTATTTTTAACCGGCACAAAGCCCAAGTGGTTTAAATGCTCGCCTCTGCGCCGGTGGATGTGAATTTGATTCTCCATCGCGTCATACCAAAGACCGTTCAAACATAGTACTAAGCCTTCATTCCTGCGTGGCACTCAGCAGAAGAGTAGATTAAGGCTACTAACGTATTTCCCGAGGTAGTTTGCAACCGCTATGCACTCTGCTCTTGGTGTCGGGGGATACTCCACGGGTTGAACGAATTGCGTTCGGACAACAAGGAGGACTCCTTCAAAAACCCGGCAGTTGATTGCGCTTCAAGACGCTGAGCTCAAATTGCTCAACAAACAAACAGAAGTTGTTAACACGCAAAGAAAACTTGCATAGTGATGATTACATGGGCTATTGGTTAAACAAAATGTAGAAGTTGCAGATGACGCATTGGAGTAGCTTACCTCACTGTTTCAAATCCCTTCTTCAAGAACGAGAATTAGATGACTTTGCAGTCTAAAACTCTGAGACATCACTGCTAAAAACGCGCAATGATTTGGAAAAAAATATGTCGAACAACTTCATAATCAAGAATAATTTACAATATATCTTCAATTTCCGTTTCAATTTCGATTTCGAAAGTCGCCGTTTCAATTTCGATGACAGCCCAAGTGAAATCAAATTTTAAAAAATGAAAACGGACAAAAACTTTAAAAAAAATCTGGCAACATTGAAGTCGGAGTCGACCAGTTATATATCGAGGTTTCGGAGTCGTATATTTTTGCCCGACTCCACAGCCCGATGTTACATTACATTTACATCACATTGTGTAACCATAAGCACAGTCATGCCATGGCGACCTATAGATTGCTATGAGCCATTGCCATAGTATCTCGTTATGCAAAAGGTATCGAATAGCCAATAAATTTTATGCAAATAGTTTATTTTCGACCCAAAATAGAAGCAAACCGGGAACAATTTCTGGGTGAGACTTGCTAATGATAAAGTTAAGATTTATTTATTGTCACTCCACAGCAGCTAATATCTTTTAGCTACGGTACTGGACACTGGTGTTATTTTTTGATTTTCCATCAGCTTCGACTCTCGGGGTGTGCGCTTGAGCAACGCATTCTAAGGACTGCTCTCCATTCAGCTGCACCTAGCGAATGGAATAATTTCCCGGCAACAATACTTCAACAATCGGAAAAACTTCACTCTGCCAATCTCGGTAACCAGCCCTGCGTTAAGAGCCTCTACACTACAAGTATGCGAAACTACCAGGAATAACCTATCAAGGCTTTGTCAGTCCGAGGATAAAGATTCAAAACCAACCAACCAACTAACCAAGACCTACTGCTGACGATAACGAAGCTACACCCAATTACAGCAAAAATAAAATCAAAAACTCTAAAAATTTTCGGACATGCTAAAAGATCAAAACATGGAGTCAGCAAAATCTACATGAAAGGTAAAGTTAACAGAAAGAGAAAAAGAAGCAGACCGCCAAGACGATGGCAATGACAACATCCAGGCATAGATCGAACTCAATTTGACGACAATGTGCAAGCTAACTAAAAACCGTGATTCATGGAAACAGATAATCCTTGTTGATGCGCAATCTGCTTCAAGCTGAGATGGCGGTTGAGTATGGCTCAGTGGTTAAGCGCCCGACTCAAGATGAAGCGGCGCTGGTTCGGTTCCTGGGGTGTGCGCTTGAGCAACGTATTTCAAGGACTGCTCTCCATTCAGCGGCATCTAGTGGATGAAATAATTCTCTAGTAACAACACTTCAACAACAATCGGAAAGCTTTACTTTGCCAAACTTTACTTAACCTGCCCTGTGTCAAGAGCCTCTACAAGTATGCAAAACTACCTGGAATAACCAATCAGAGGCTTTGTCAGTCCGAGAATAAAGATTTAATACCAACCAACCATGTTTACCCCGATAGCTTAGTTGGTTAGCGCGTGACTTCAAGATAAAGCGGTGCTGGTTCGACTCTCGGGGTGTGCGCTTGAGCAACGCACGTTAAGGACTGCTCTCCACTCAGCGGCATCTAATGAATGGAATAATTCTCCGGCTACAACACTTCTACAATCGAAAAATTCACTCTGTCAATCTCGGTATCCTGCCCTGTGTCAAAAGCCTCTACAAGTATTCGAAACTACCAGGAACAAGCTATTAAGGCTTTGTCAGTCCGAGAACAAAGATTTGAAGGCGATAGCCACTCAACCACTGAGCTGGTTAGACTTGCCAACGATGTGATAACTGTTCTTGTTGTCGATCGAACGAGAACAACGTGGATGGAAAACACTTGCACCGAAAGCCAACTTTTTGTATGCTTAGTTTTCAACATTTTTTGTATTTCTAGTTGGCTTTAAGGAGAATGCGAACTTTATTTGATTAGTAAAAGATGTAAATATAAACAATTTTGAATAATGAAATTTTAAGTTAGTTAAATTGTAGCCTATGCTGCTTACATAGGCTAATAAGCATGCAATTTGAAATTGTAGCGAATTGTAATCGTAATCGCAGAAGTAGCAAATAATAGGTAATCGCAATGACACAATTCAAAATACTAAGTAATTGTAATAAAAACTACAGAATAGGCAAGTAATGCTAATCCGCTACTTCACCGCTGTAATTCTGTACTCCCTATGGTGTTTTTTCGTAAACGAAAATGGACCTTGATCGATATATGGTAATTAAGAAAGATGTTTCATGGCCACCTGGAGATGCGGCCTGATTTGTCACATTTTGCAGATTTTGATTACAGCTACTGCTAGTGCTTGAGTGACATTTTTTGAGATGTTTTTACTTTTTGTGGTTTCCTAATGACATAAAACTTTTTTGTTGCCTTGGGCAAGCAGCAGCAAATGAGAAAAAGTAAATTGAAAAACGCAAAATCAGACTGTTATTGAAAATTAACAGTCTGACTAAAATCTTCGAAATCAAATTTTTTTTGTTTTTTAACATGTGAGAATGTTAAAACCTATTGTGTCATCTGGGGAAAAGAATAAAGAAAGCGTAAGAATATAATTTTTAGAAAAATTTATTTAAACGTTCGCTCAAATTTTGAAAAACCTGGAAATTTCTGCAAAATGTGACAAATCAGGCCGTAGTTTTAGGTGGCCATGGATGTTTCTGTGAAGACAAGTGGATTGTCAAATTTTAGGAAAGCTCTTTATTTTTTAAATCGTAACAATTCATTTTCTAATTGCTTTGCTTCTGCGCTAAGTATTGCATTTTGCTCATCACGTTTGCAAACGGACAAGCTACGTCAATATTGCAAAAGGATTGATCATTTTTGCTGGTTTGGAAAGTTAGGAAAAAGACGAGAGCTGGTCATTGGGAACCTTAACAATGTTTTATGATCCTTTGTTGCGAACAACAACGTTGCTTTTTATTTAATCAACGTTGAAAGAAGTCGCTTTGCAGTAAAACTGAAAGCACGTTTCAATAAAAGGCGACAGTGGCACTGGGAAGCTGAGGCAAGAACATCAGCTAAATTATTGATGAATCTTCGTAATTGCGTTCAGTGCAATTGTTTCTTCATTCCGTGAGCCTAATTTGCACTATAGTTGCTTGGAGCAGCTTATCAGACCTATCAGACAGCATGGACTGCAGAAATATTGCGAGTAACTTAGTCCGCAAAAAATGTTTTTCAGAAGATCTTTTGCGAAACGGTGAGTGTGATATGCGTTTAAAAATATGTGACAACGAATGGTCAAATATTTGTGGCCATTTGCAACTGTTGCTAGAAAGATATGAGCGCAACTGAGATTGAGACCAAGAATGTTATAGAAACTAGCCTAATTGTAAAGAAGTTTGACGTTGATATGATGCGTTTTTGTGATGATAAGGAGTTGATTTATACAAGTCAAATAACTTTTCACACCCTAAGTGCATTGACATGAAATTGCTTTTACATTTCATTGTTTGTAGCCTAAACATGAATTCTTTGTAGGCATTTTTATAATCTGAGGCCCCCAATTCTTTAAGCCAATTACCCAGTTATCAAAAACAGGCAAATGGATTGTTTGCTGAAATCTATATGACTACATCACAAATCAAAAACGTGAGGTCGAAAACAGCAATGAAGATTTGGCTTTATCTAACAAAAAATAAAACAAAGAGCCTAAAATGTCGATACTAAACTTAAGTTCAGCATGCTGAAGTTGAGTTTAGTATCTACATTTTTGGTTCTTTATTTTTTGATTAGATTGAGAAGGCGTTCCAACCATTTTGCTTCTAACATTTGGCTTTTTTGACAATTTACGACAATAAAGCTGCGCTGGGCTGCGCTGGGCTGCGCTGTTCTGGGCTATGCTGATAACAGCAATGTTTATATTCCAGTAGATATATAATGTGTGTTCAAATGGATATTTAAAATATGTAACACATATTTTCTTGTTTCAAACATAGCCTACTGCTAAAATAATTCAACTGTAGGCAGCTTGATCAACATAGTAAAATTCTGTTACAGATCTGAGAAAAGTCCTTCACTTGTCTGATTTGACGTTTCTGGCGATTGGTTCAATGATTGGGTCGGGTCTCTATGTCTTCACTGGAACTGTAGCGCACAACCAAGCTGGCCCTTCAGTGGTCTTGAGTTATCTTCTAGCTGCACTGACATCCGTTTTATCATCTGTCTGTTATGCAGGTATTGGTGCTGTTTTATCGCCTTTTTCAGGGGTTCACCAACCATGGATTGTTTACCGATTTAGCAAACTCGCTGATTGAGCGGCTTAATCCAAGGATTACTTTGTTTATGTACCAACAGTAATTTCCTGATTAAAATCCTTAATTAATGATCCTCTGATGGACTTCACGTGAACTGGTTCTTTATTAACTAATCAAACCGTCAACTTAATTGGAGATTTTAAAGGTCCGCTGTTGGTGCATGTTCAACCTGAACTTTATTCTGTCAAATCACAAACAAACCTTCATTTCTAGGATCGTATTCAGCCACAGTAACAAACTTTAGTTTATCGGATGTGCGAACAAACTTAAATAGTATTTTGTTGTTACTAACGACAAGCACCATGCTTCTGACCAGTCTAATCATTTTGCTTTATTTAGAATTTGCTGCAAGAATTCCCATTACTGGCTCCGCGTACCAGTTTACTTATCTAAGTGTGGGGGAAATTTGGGCTTTTGTGGTTGGGTGGAATGTGTTTCTTGAGCACTCTGTCCTTGCTGCTTCCATTGCAAAGGGATGGAGCGGGTAACTGAGGTTGTTTTACATTCAGGAGAAAATCATGTTGATGCCGTGAACCAGTTTTTGAAATAAAACAACAGTACATAAATGAAAACAGTGAAAATAATACGAAAACAACAAACAGCGAAATAAATAAAACAACTATACATACTGTCTTCTTTGCAGTAACCCGGAAAGTTACCACAAAACAATTTTGTGTTTGAAAACCTTAATTTCCTTTGAAAAGTTTTTCTGCAGTTTCACAATTTTTACCATATTGGATACTTTTGAATCGTTGAAAAGCAGATTGCGATATAGTGTAGCTTATGTAACAACTGTGTGCTGGAACAAACAAACTGCTGTCTGCAGAGCAAAAAAGCTTATGAGTTATGAGAGTTTTTGTCCGTAGTGGAGAGTTGTTGCTGCGATTCCTACCTAAGCGAGCAAATTCCAATATGAATTCAGTAAACTTGCGTTGTAACTTAAGATTTCTCTCATTTCATGATTTTTGTTTCAATTTTACAACTTTAGATATGTGGATGGAATGTTTGGAAGCCCCATCAGAACCTATATGACGTCACATGCTCCAATGTCTGGCGTACTGCTCGGTGATTACCCGGATTTTTTAGCTGGAGCTTTTCTTGTGGTTGTCCTTGTTGTGGTTGGGCTTGGAGTGAAGTTGTCATCCAGAGTTAACGTATTTTTTGCAGTTCTCAATCTTTCTGTCATCAGCTTTATTATTGGTATGTTGTAGATTGAAGTTATAGAGTATAGACCATGCGTAATCGCCGCAACTTTTATAAGTTCTAGGGCGTTAGTTCAACTGTCAATCTAACTAACTTCTAGATGGCAGATTTATAACTTTTTAAGTTAAAATTACTATTAAGTCCAGATAGCCTATCATATCTCACATAAAGTAAGTAGCTCGTGGTTGATATAATAATCTAATGAATTTTAAAAAATGGATTGTAAATTATATTTAAATAATATCCATTATTTTTGTTTACAAATAACACTGCGTCACAAAAAAATATGGCATGTCGGTAACTGAGATACCAATATCCATTCTAGACGTAGTTTTGGGCGCTGATTCCGAATCTGAAATCGGTTTTGCTCTATCACGTTAGGTTTTTGAGTTATTCACAATTTTTATTTTCTTCAAATTGGCTTATAGTTGATTATATTGGTAATTGCTAATGTGCCTCTCAATTGCTTTATTGCCTGCAAAGTTGCTTTTATTGATTAAAAAAACATGACGAAAAACATCGATCGAAGATACAACAAACAAAAAACATTTATTACGGTATATATTTGATCAAATTACCTCATTAGCATCAGTTATAAACAAGTAGTGCGTCTGAATTTAAAGAAGCTACAACTGAAAAAACTTTCCAATTCCCACACATTTTATCACAAGGAGATTTGCAAGAATTGGTTAGAGATTTAAATTTGTCAAAAGAAAAATCTGAGTTACTTGGGTCACGACTGAAGCAATGGAATTTATTGCAAAAAGGCGTCAGCATCACATCTTTTCGAAAAAGGCATGCAGACTTGGCTCCTTATTTTTGTCTTGAAGAAGACATTTGCTACTGTTCGGATATCAATAGCCTTATGCATTTCATGGATAAAAGATATGAAGCCAGTGAATGAAGACTTTTTATAGATTCCAATAAAACTAGTTTAAAAACTGTTCTACTACACAATGGAAATGAAAAACCGTCAGTTCCAGTGGCCTACAGCACCAAGACCAAAGAAACATATGAAGCAATGAAGAATTTGCTAACATGCATCAGTTATGAAAACCATAAATGGCATATATGTGGTGACCTAAAAGTTGTTGGACTCTTACTTGGTTTGCAGCTGGGTGACACTAAGTACATGTGTTTCCTTTGTTTGTGGAGCCGGGCAGATGAACAGCATTATAGTACCGTACAGAAAAATGGCCCACCCGTGCAAATTTCAACCCAGGCAACTTCAACGTGCAACATCAGCCATTAGTTGATGCGAACAAAATTTTCCTTCCTCCACTCCACATAAAGCTTGGTTTGTTCAAAAATTTTGTGAAAGCCATGGATAAACAAAGCGATGGATTTAAAGATATTTGCGAGATATTTTCTTACAAAGCTGAAGCAAGGAATCTTTGTTGGACAAGAAATAAGAAAATTGTTGAAAGATGAAATTTTTAAAAGCAAATTGACTCCACAAGAACTTGCGGCCTGGAACGGTTTCTTTTTGGTTGTTGAAAATTTTCTTGGTAAGCACAAAGCAACGAATTACAAAGAAATTGTCAACCAAATGCTAAAGTCATATGAAGCGATGGGGGCTCAGATGTCGCTGAAAATGCATTTTTTGCATAGTCACCTAGATTTTTTCCACCCAACAATGCTGATGTCAGTGATGAACATGGAAAGAGGTTTCATCAAAACATTAAAATCATAGAAGAAAGATACCAGGGGAATGTCAGTCCTGCCATGATGGCTGACTTTTGTTGGTCTCTTCAAAGAGACACCATAATGAAGACCATCGCAGAAAGAGAAGATGCCCACAGCATTTCTAAAATGTTCAATGAGAACCTTTTTTCTGCAAAAAATGACTGATATCTTGGTCTTATAACGTAGCCTTTATGCTAAAAGACGACTTTTCAAGCTAACAAAAGTTTGTTAATTGTGATATTTGTTAAGTGTTTGCGATTGCATTTACTTTGTTCGTATATGCTGCATATCAATTAACAACAAGCTTAAAAATAGCTGGCAATTGATGCAAATATTCGTAAAGTTAGGCTCCTTATTACGGCATATTAGTTTTCATGTTGAATTGAATTTTTGATTGGCAGTGATTAAAAGAAATTTCCAGACTCTTTCATGAATTTTAAAAAGACTTTTTTGACTGCGGTAAAAAAGAGACATTATAACAAAATTGACCCAATTTTCAAAAATTTAAAAATAATAAATTGTGAATAACTCAAAACCTGACGTGATAGAGCAAAACCGAGTTCAGATTCGGAATCAGCGCCCAAAACTACGTCTGGAATGGATATTGGTATCTCAGTTACCGACATGCCATATTTTTTTGTGACGCAGTGTAATACAAAATGATCTATTGTAAATGCGTAGACTTACATAGTTACAAAAATATAATACAGTGCAAAGTTCAAACAAGCACCCCAAAACTTAATAGCTCAGCTGAACAAAAATCTACTTGCTATAATTGCTCAAAAATGTTGATATTAGTGCTGGTATGTCATGATAGTTAATAAAACAAAATTTTGTGGTGTTATCAAACAAAAGATGATTCATAAATAATGAGCTTTTTAAAGTCAATTATAGGTTTAGTGGTGTCACACAAAGTACAGTAAAGCATTTTATGTGGGATGCAATGTTAATGATTTTTTTCTATTTAAAAGTCAATTTCCAAATCTGGTAGAGATATGATCAGATCCATACCTGATTTGGTAAAGATTTGGACCAAATAAAGTGGCTATGTGGGTTATTTGTTGATTTCCGCCATTACGTTTGCTCACATTTTTTAAAAACGTTCATTTACACTAATTAATGTTAACTTCATTTCTGTGGGTGTGTTACGCTTATACACAAAATTTGTGCTTGTTTATACAATAAGCTCCAATATGTTGTGGTGTAATATTACCAGCAGTACAAGTTGTCTGTACTCTATAGTCAGTGTGTGATTTAAAACTGTTCGCAGACTGCTGAGAGTTACAGACGTTTTTTTTGTTGCATCAATAAATAATTCACTGTGCTGTAAAAGGCAAATGTTTCAACAATTTCTTTTCGTATTTGTTCTCAATAACACACGTGTAAGATAAACGTGTGTCGACTATCTCGCAGTTACCACAATCAAACCTCTGACATGGACTTCAACCGTCATGATCAATCAAGCTAGTGGCCTACTGGCCGTTCTGCCAAACAATCTCTTTAAAATTTAGATAAACTGTGCAGCATTCAATTATTCCACTCGATTGATTTTATTGATATCAGCAAATAAAAAAAAAGATTATTTAGTTGAAAAAGATGGGCTGAACAAATAAATATAAAGCTCAACTAATGCAGTCAACACATACTTTCTGAAAACAGAAAAAAATATTAAATGTTTTCTTTTTATACAGAGCAGGGATTGATAGATAATTATACTATTAATCCTTGATCTAGAGAGTCTACCCTTTTAAAATTTAAATCACTTCTTAAATCTTTTTATCTACCCGTTTAAGTCATTCGGCTAAGTTATCACCCGCAACAGCGTTTTAAGTAGCCTATTCTTGAAATGTTAATTTAGCTGACTTCATTTCTGTGAGTGTGTTACGCTTATACACAAGTTTTTTGCTTGTAGACAGTGTGTTGGCAATTATATCAATATTACAAGCTGTCTGTTGTCAGTGTGAGTTAAAACTGCTTGCGGACTGCTGTCAGCTATTAAAAGAAATTGATTTTAACATCACACACTAAATTTATGAGATATCATAACGCAGTGCATGCATTATTATGATGTGCAAAAACCTCAGTGAAGCATTAAAAAGTCGTGTGTCATTCAGTTATTTTTACAAAATGTTTTCGAATAAGAATTTCTAAAGATCACATTGTGTTGTTGAGCAAACAGCACTACACTTGATCGCTTACCTTGTACCGTACTCAAAGTAGAGGTTACTGTAGTGTGACACCCACTCAGTGTATCAGTCTTCCAAACTTGTTGAAAAATAGTCGGTGTGATATACTGTATGGTCCAGAAATGAATTATGCAATTAAATCGAACAGACAAAACAGCTAGGAAAATAAATACAGAATTATAGGCTATAGGCTACTCCATGTAAGTTAAGGCTACATTATAAAACAAGCTCTTACATTTTTAAAATAAGTTGTTCCTTTTAACAACTTATAACCTCTTCATTTTATGTTACTTAACCAAGCAACTGGACTTTATCTTGGAAATGAGCAAAACTGGTCGGGAAGTGACACATTTTTTCCACACGGATGGTCAGGAACAATAAGTGGGGCAGCAACCTTGATATTTTCCTATGTCGGATACGAGGTGGTGGCATCTGCAACAGAAGAGTCTATCAATCCTAAAAGGTCCTGACAACTGATTCTATTTGAGTTTAAGTAAAAAAGTTCGGTTATGTGACCGAAAAAACAGTTTTTAGGCTTATTTTGGACTCCTTGCTTGTTAAGAGTGATTGGGCAACCTATGCTATATTGATTACTGCGGTATTCATAACTCGACGTGAAATGCTCATAAACAAGAGAATATTCTTGACAAGTGCGCGCGATAAAATATTGACGCGATATATTTACACAATTATTATCGATTTATTGCAGAGATGTTCCGCTTTCCTTATTCATTTCTCTGGCAGTAGTAGTCATAGCTTATGTGGGAGCTTCGGCAGCTTTAACCTTGATGGTCCCCTGGCAAGAGATCGCTGTTTCCTCTCCTTTTCCGTCTGCGTATCAGTCTGTCGGTTGGAATTGGGCAAAATACGTTGTTTCTGTTGGTGCGTTGGCAGCAATGACTGCAGCTATGCTTTCAGCCTTAATTGTTGTACCACGATATCTTTTTGCCATGGCGAGAGACGGCCTGCTTCTGCCAATATTCGAAAAGGTCAACGACCACACTGGAGTAAGTGGCCTGCAATGACACTTTGAATCTAATAACCTAATGACATGTCCTTTTTCGTTGACAAGCTTCTTTTTCTGTCTCAGTAGTTATAACATGAGTCAGAAGTTCTCACTTGCTTATGTTCACACACAAGCCTTCAAACGTATTCATTGTGATATGATTTGTTCTTACTATGTATGAAAGGATTTAAAAATATTGCGCTATTGACAACGTAATTTTCTTGTAGCTTATTATGCCAAAGGCGTCAGTACGAGCGTAATTTATCTCTCCACAGTTGTCACAAATGTCACCTAATTAGGTTTTGAGACCACCCTCGGTAAAGTCATGCTCTTCACCACGCAAACATATATTCAAGCGCGTTTCAAAATTTAAGCTATTCATGGCAATATCCTAATTTCAAAAAAAAAATTGACGTAGGCTACCTTACGGATGTATCGTTTATTGTAGCTGGTGTGTTCGTTTTCGTCTTGAATATGTGAACAGCAAAAATAAAAAAAGTGCTATTCATTTACTATACCTGTATACTATAGTCATAGTGGAATAAATTTATTCTGATCTTAATTACATTACTTGCTGAACGTTAATCTACTTACTTTTGAAATCAGAAGAGCTTTTAGCGTCATTTGTTGTTGCTACAGGTCCCTGTTGTTGCCACCATCATCAGTGGAATACTATGCGTTGTTCTATCCATCATCTTCAGTCTTCAAACATTGGTGGAGTTCATATCCATAGGCCAACTCTTGGCTTGTACTTTTGTTGCCATCTGTGTGGTCAAACTGAGATATGAGCCCAATAGCTTGTCAAAGTAAGTCTCTCAAATAGCAGGTGACAAATTGTTGATGATGATGGTGATTTTACACAGGGGCGCCGATTTTTGACTGGGGGGGCAAGATTACGAAAAAAGGGCACTTTTGTTTACTAAAAGGCCAATTTTTTTTCAAGTTTTAAAATAAGATATAGCGATAATGCTAATCTATCAGCTCACTATGTGTTGAGTAATGATAGCATACAAGTGTCCGGTATGCAAAGAAGGGCATCATGCTATGTTATAATAGGCTTGCCATACGTTCCGGTTTAGCCGGGACAGTCCCGATTTTAAGACCTTGTCCCGTTGTCTCGCCCGGTTAACCAATTTGTTCCGGAGTTTTCAATTTGAGATTGCAAAAAAAATTTCTTTAGCTAGTCATCACAATTCTTTCTCAAGTGGGTCTGCGGAAAATATCAACAAAATGTTTCAGAAGCAAATGATCAACATCGACTTCTTTTTCGATGAGCACGTTTTGGTAAAGAAATAGATGTCTAAGAGTGAGAGGAAAGAATCATGGCAAAATGCAACGACATCTCTTGAACAAAAGTAAACTTTTAACAAAAACATAACCATTCCAAACTTTCAAAACCTTGTCGAGTTTGTGTTTTGTTTGCCTGGGACATCAGCACCAGTTGAACAAATTTTTTCAATTATGAACAATATGTGGTCTGATGACAGAGGCCAAATGCTAGAACAGAATGTCAGAGCTCTCCTCACTTGCAAAATTAATGTTGATTTGACATGTAGTGAATTTTATGAAAACATAAAATCTAACACTGTAGCCTACTTTCGAAAAAGGTACTTAGCACAGAAAAATATTATTAGGCCTGATTCATGTGCTCATAAATATTGTTAAGTTCCCTTGCTTTCGTTGGAGAAATAGGCTTAAATATATTGGTAATTTTCCCATATTAAATAATTATAGTTGCATTAAATTGTTTTGTATTAGGCCTACATTAAGATTATTTGCAGTTTTATATGCGTCCCGGATTTGCATTTCTAAAAAATGGCAAGCCTATGTTATAATGATGTAACCTACTGTCAAGCCTTAAAGCAGCCTGCGGCCATGGCCGCTAAGTAGTGCTTGAATGACCGCCGGTGCTACCTACTTAATCGGCCAAGTTTAGCCGCCAGTCTCTTCTAGCCAATTGTTTAATTTCGCAATAGACTGATCGTGGATTAACTGTCGAAAATATGTAGTGTCAAAGAGTGACGCAAAATTAGATCAGCGCGTCATAATCGCCACTGTTGCATTGTGCGGGAATATTTGTTATTGATGGAATATATCCATCTGCAATCAGCCGATCAACAGCGCTGTAAGTCTTGTTTGTAATTCCCGATGTATATTTGAATAAAGTCTTAATCGAAAGTGCTAATTTACATCGGCTGGCAATATTGTCGTTTTTATTTCGAATCGATGTTGTCGGACATTGAATCGTTGTTAAAAAGGAGAACTAGGTTAGTTGACATCCGAGGGGAAAACATTTTATCATCCTATTTTGCAAAAATTATGCTTCTTTTAGTAATGTCCTTCACATCATTGAAATACTTATTTTATTACCTTGCCGTCATCGTCAACACATGTCGAACGTTGCTTTTCGTTGCTAAAAAGAATTCTAGATGAGTGGCGAACTTCTTTAAAATCAGCCCCCCCTGCCCCCCCCCGCTTCCGGCGCCCCTGATTTTACAGCTAGTTTTATTAAAGAAACAAGACATACAGTTGACCCCAGACATTGGTTGAAGGAGTGTGTAATCCTTTGAAAGATCCTTTATCTGCAATGTTCTGATTTTAAAGGAGTATTCTTCCTTTAAGGAATGTTTGAGATTGAAAGTAGAAATTTTATAGCCTTCTTCACAAAGCTAAAGGCTTAGTTCCGAAGGCTTAATACAATGACAACTTTATCTTCTCACCCCTCCCCTCCCCGATGCTTGGATCAAGTAGGCTATGGGACTCACCTTTACCTTTACACGAGTAGTAAGCATTGGTACAAATGCAATGTTCTAAAAGTGTGTTTACGTCAATAAAACTGTTGTGATCAAAGTAGCCTTGTACACATTTTCTTGATGCCATTACATTCCAATATAGTCTATTATGCTTCGTGTGTATGTTCTTGAAATATAATTCAAGTAATACGCCAAAAGTAGACAAGTAACAAGAAGAATCATATTTTTATTTTTGTATTTATAGCAAAATTTGCCATTGAGGCTTTTAGAAATGTAAATTATCCTTGAAGCAAAATGGACAAGTAATTGCAATTGAGCAATCACAAAATATTTGAACGGTTCATTTTGTTTTATCGATAAAGTACTTCGTCTGAACGCCAGCAGTAGAAAGATTTTTATACATCTCTTGAACGTTTCTTGATGTTAATCCAATGCGAATTTGGATTTCTTCTGCAAAAGAACGTTAATATGACAGAGATTTAGGTTTCATGTCCTGAAATTGATTTTTCGTAGACTTTTGATAAAGGAAATGACTTTGCATTAGTAAATTGTTTTGCAAATTATTATAAAAGGACTTATCGCGGGATGAAATTTTCTCCATGTGATTAAAAGAAATTAAATTGAATTGAAAACGGCACTTCAGAAGTATATAAATCTTAAGCTACTTTTTTCTGAAATTGTTGCCATTTTGATAAAAGGTCGAAGATTAATCCGTCGTCTTGCGTATCAATTACCAGGAGAGCAGGGAAGCATTTTATTTCGAGAAAAAAAAGCCATTTTTTGATGTTCACACTTTGAAATTAAAACCTATACACGAAAATGCTTGAATCACATCTATTTTTGAAGTAAGTTAATAATTGTGAAAAAGAATTCAACTTTTTGCTCCCGTCCTTCAAGTGCGTCTGATTTGAATAAGTTGATCAAGAACAAAAAACTATATCCAACTTCTTGATTTTAGTTTGTTTTAATTTAAACGCTTTTTTTATAGCTTCGAGCGTCTTACAGAAGACCTTACTCCTTCAGAAACAACCAATTCAAGCATACGCCTTTCCGCGCTCGCAAACACCTCAGGTGTGGACTCATCAGAAAAAAACAATCAGAATTCCAAAGCTGATGAGGATACCCCTCTGAACGTCGGTCACCTGGGGGATTCTGATACAACAGTAACTCAGTATCAAACTACAGTGATAAGTTCCAATATCGAGACTTGTGGTACGCTGAAGCAGTCAATTGTGCAGTCCAGGTTTCTGTGGTTGCTCGAATGGACAAATAAATTTTCCCCAGGCACAATTCCTTTCTACTTTCTACTAACTGCAGTACTATTTGGATCCGTTGCTGTTGCTATGTTGCTGTTTGGTGACTCTAATCTAGAAAAGGCCTGGTTCATCGTCATCATCACAATGAATATCATTCTTTCATCAACATTCCTTCTTCTAGTCACAGCATTCAATCAGGATAAAACAATGAAAACTTACAAGGTATATAAATATTAACAGCGTGTGGTTGTGTATTAAGATAGCAGCCTACTTGGGTAGAGAGGTTGCGACATTGAACCATAACCAATTAAGTCCAAGCAACCCATTAGGATGGTTATAATTAAGATGGCACGTTTTATTTTTTTTATCGACGTAGCTGCTCATATAAAAAGACGTTATCTTCTTTCATTTTTATGTTTTCCAAATGCCTGCTGAGTATTGTTTTTGAACTGAGCAGGTTATCTTCGGTTAGAAAAAAGAGGAAAAAAGGCTTCGTAAAAAGTATGTGTTGACATTGAAACATTTTTGCAGGTTCCATTGGTCCCTTTTCTTCCTTTTGCAAGCATAGTGATTAATGTTATCTTGGTCTTAAAACTGCAACCCTTGACTTGGATGAGGTTCATAATCTGGATGATAATTGGTGAGGCTCTAGCATATATTGCACACAGTAGGCTACTGCGTTGTCAACAGATCTTGTAGTTTGTCACTCCGTAGTCTATTGCAGTAGACTAAGCTAACCTTGTTGCTCAGCGATGCCAAAAATTGTATGCTTGATTCTTATATGCGTCAGCTAACATATAGCAATACATTCATACCTACTGACAAGAATTAACATATTCGTATTCATAAGCTTAAGTCATTTAGTGATACTGTTTTCTTTCTATTCCTCGAAAATTTCAATTTAGTCCAAAATGCCTTTTAATTAGAATAGCCACAAAAGCTATATCTTGGTACTTCATTTAACTCTGATCGCTTTTTGTTTCATGGATACTTTTTCTAAGTGTAATAATTAGTATGATTCTTTAGTGACTTATCTTCCGTCGAGTATTTTACAAAACAAATATAGCCCACATAGTTTAACAGCTTCAATGCTCATAAAACGATGCTATGATGGCACAAGAAATGACCAAAATGTTGTTAAATTAATGATAATCTTAATTTGTTTCAGGTTTATTGATTTACGCGGTTTATGGATACCGACACAGTAAGTCCAGAAAAAAAGAATAGAAGTGGTTACATCATCATCCTGATTAAAAACTGTGAACCACAAGACCAAAAATGAAAACTTTTGATTTTAAAAACAAATCATACCCTTCATGTCCCACTTACATGAAGAACGTCTTTGAATCTACAATTTTTAAAATTATAAAGACATGATTTCTTTCTACTAAAATACTTTATATCGTATTTTACAAGTAGTCATTGATCTATAAAATGCATTTTTTTGCAACCGCAACAGACGTTTATCTCGTTCTTCATCTTAAAATTACAAATGCTGTGGCGATGCATTGTATTTATTCACCCGTTTAAATTATCGTGTGTGACACACAAGTGACTCAAGCTTGATTTAAAATTGTGCAATTATTACAAGGTTTATGCTCTGAGACATGACAAGCATGGTGAACGGGGTAAGGAGATAAACATTCCCTTTAGATAGACAGAAAGGACTTGATGTCTTCGTTAAAATTTTACAACAAAGTACTGACCTTGCATAAAAATGTGGCCAGTGTTTCTACAAGAGAAGTTTTCTTCGGACATTTTATGTAGGTTTATCATCTTAGTGAAGTTTACCTCATTTGACCCACTTTCAAGTTCTTTACCTATGGTTGCACCCTTAGCTCAAGCATGTAGTCAAGTGACCGATCTTTGAGCGATCCAATTGTCAATTACGATAAAATTTTGTTTCTTTCAATCGAAATATCTTTAGAATCTTTGAACATCGAAAAAGGGTGTTATACAGTTTTTGTTTATAACCGTCTCAGTGGCTTAGAAGCAGAAGATAGAATGTCCGCGTTTGAGTCGTTAGTATTGGTGTCCGACAAATTGTTCGTAAAGCAATTGTTCGTAAGCAATTGTTCGTAAAACAATTGTTTGTAAAATTAATTCTTCGTAAAACAATTCTTCCTAAAGTAGTTTTTCGTGCATGCAGTTAAAATTTGATGTATACGAAGAAATGCTTTACGAAGATTTGTTTTACGGATTTCATTTTATGAAAAACAGTTTACGAACAATTGTTTTACGAACAATTGCTTACGAACAATTGCTTTACGAACAATTGCTTACGAACAATTGCTTTACGAACAATTGCTTACGAACAATTGCTTACGAACAATTGCTTTACGAACAATTGCTTACGAACAATTTGCCTATAACCGTTAGTGTTAGGTTCAGTACTCTGGCAGGTTATATCGAAGACTTTATCAAAATTACAGTAAATTTCTTTGATACACAAAGAACAATATTTTTTACACAACAAAATGACGTAACAAACATCTGAAGACGTTGAATCAATGTAAAAAACGACTGATTTGCTGTCTGGGGTAAAAGTTCTCTTGGGTCAAAGTTAGGGTCTTGGCAAGAATGTCTAACCGTTTTCAAAGTGCTTTGATCAAACCATGGGGAAGTGCTCCAGGCAAAGCTCTAGGGCATGTCAAGAATGTCTGAACGTTCTGATAAATCACGTTTTCCTTTTGCAAAAGCACTAGACTCGAGAACAACCGATGCTGGTGATTGTGCGAAACATAGCTTAGAATAAAATGATGGTTGGATTGTTTTTATTGATCAGCGGGATTGTTATTTCTTCATCAGGTATGTGGAAAATATTTGTGTGAACTTAATTAGCATAGATTTACTCTTATCATATGTAGAAAGTTACTTTTGTATAAATATAAGCCAAAATTGCGTGCTTGCGATAAATAATATAGGATGTATTGTTATTCTCCTACTGTTGTATTTTGTATTCTGTTAGACCAGTGCTTCTCAACTGGGGGTCCGCGGACCCCTTGGGGTCCGCGAAGCGATTTCAGGGGGTCCGTGAAAGCTTGCGAGTTTGCAGCATGATTGATAAATTACGAAATGTAAAAATTGGTTGGTTGTGCTTTATTTGTGTATTAGGCTACCGTGATTTTCAAACTGTACTTCCCAACGAACCGGTGCGATGTCCTTTGAAAGTTCAAAGGTTTGGTTTCTAACTAAACAAATATCATATAAATGAATTAATTTTTTAATAAGGCTATGTTCAACTTAATTTTTTTGAGACAGTAGTCTATTGGTCAATGCTTAACTTAGAAATACAAACGTTGGTCAGCAGTCTATCACCACTCACAGTTTTGTGATGACAAAGATTATAACGAATTAATATTGATTAGAAATGAAAAAAGGAAGAAATTGTTCGTAACGGTCGCAAAATTCTATTGGTTTTTGATAAAATTTATAGAAAAACATCAAATCAACATAATTATAGATTATATAGCCTACTGATTTTTGATGTGCCAACATAAAGCTCATAACATAATTTCTCCAATGTCATCAATAGTCATAAGTGTGTCGCGAGTTCACCAAATTCTTTTAATTGTGTCGTTTCGAAACTCATAAAACATTTGATTCCATTATAATTATAGGAAAAGCGATATACCAAAATTTCAGATAAAATTTTTTTGGGGGTCCGCGACCGCTTCGAAGGTACCAAAAGGGGTCCGCCAAAACAAAAAGGTTGAGAACCACTGTGTTAGACCAGTGGCTCTCAAACTTTTTCCCGTGACGCTTTTCGAAAAGTTTGCTAACTTGCAACGCACCCAGCGATAGGAATTCTAGTAACTTTTGTTTATTCCTTTATGTCTCCAGTCTTCATTTGTCTCGCGTCGAAGTTAATTAGAATGGCGCAATGTGATTGTTAATAAATCATATTCCCTTGTTATTGTGTGATAATAATGAGTTCGAATACACGTGTCAGGGGATAATGGTATTTGTAAGCTTTTTATTACGCAATTGAATTTAAATACGAAACTGAATCATAGTGCTACCATGGCCATGGTGCTACCGAAAAATATAAACGATGTGTTGGGCGACGTCAGGCACAGTTTGAGAGCCTATTTTTTATGTGAAATATGTTGCCAAATAGATTCAATTGTTTACAACTGTTTTTTTTGTTTTTGTTTTTTTTTTACTAATTTTATAGCAGCAAAACAGGCTACTTTTACAAAACCTTTTAACGCCATTGAACAATTTTAAATGTAAAACTTGCGCTACTTGTTGTGGATCAATAGAGTACAAGATCATCATTCAACTTATTACCGGTAGAAAATATATATTTCAATAGTAAATTTTAACTGTAGCCTACTTTTATGTGGGCCACCAAATAAACACACAAAACCACTTTCACTTACTTGAAAAAAAAACCGATGATTTTTGTATAATTTTCCAGTTGCTGATCAACCCTGTGCCGACGTAAGAGGAACCTGCGATATCTGGCCTACCTTAAGATGCCTGGGAGGATGGGGGAGCCAGGATTTATGCAACGGAGGAGGACATAGAAGATGCTGCTTGGGATGCGGCTTTGCATGTTAGTGTTAAATGTTAACAATCATAATATTGTTATCAATTATTCAAGACAACCAAACCGGTTGAACATTCTAACTGACCTGACAACCTTATGTGAGACTAGTTTACGGTAGGCGTGTATATAAACATAAAATAGTGTGACATTTATTTACATGTTATTATCATAATATTTAAAGTAATACAATTTGCTAAGATATTAATTTTAAGAAATTATTAGTGATGGAGCATTTTACTTCGTAATTTTGAAGTAAACTGATCAATATTTTGTCTACTTGCCTGTATTCTTTACTATGGAACCAGTAGAAGAAATATCCGATGTGAAAACCACTCCACTTCAAATTTAATACCTGGCTTAGTTTGGAAAGCTTGAAAAACATTAGAACATAGTTTAGCTTGTGGCCTTGTGCCTTGAGAAAATTAATGAGCAGCTGGCAATTTGAAATTGGTGACGTGGGAGTGGAATGATTACGGTAATTTAGCCTGCTATAAATGGAGGGTCATTAAAATGTTGTTCATTTTAAGTAAACAGAAAAAAATGAACTTGCTGTATACTACAAAGCTTTGTAGCCTATATCACTCGGCATCAGTTCAGTTCAGTTGTTTTTATTGTCTTTTGTTGTTTTTATTATCTTTTATTGTCTTCAACATTAATGATACATTGACTAGCCGCGTGCCTTAGTTGGTTGGGTAGGCTATTTATGACTAAAGCTATCACTGTCAATGTCAAAAAATCAATATTCTCTGAACGATGCAATGGTAAAGAAGTCGTTAAGCTTTCACATGCCATCTACGAACATGTTTAGCGTGCTGATGAGTATTCTCTTGTGGATTGACATTATAAAGTTGTTTCTAAGTGTGATTTGCTGTACACGTCGCTGTTTCTGTAAAATGCTTGTAATTTGTGAAGTATTTGTAAACATAAGTCCAGTACAAATACGTGGTATCATCCTTAACATCAGGAGGTAACCAAGTAGCCTACAGTCACCAGAATAACGCAAGTCACTTTATTTATCAAATGTCTGGTGAACAGTTTCACCCTGTTTTTAATACTTGATAACATACAAGGTTTGATTAATTTTGCTGAGTTTTTTTTAAAGCGTGTGTGATCACATACAGTACGATAGAAGCCCAGTCCCAGACTGCAAAATCTAATATGTTTACATCGATTCAACGTCTGCAGAAGTGGATTTTGTTGTCTGGGCTGGGTTCATAATCAACCTCGTTAATTGTCATGTTACAAATTTACGTGTAACAACAATGAAACAACACACTACACACACCGCGAATTGTTCACTGTAGTTTGTTTTTTTATAACACTAAAGACTACACGATTCGAGCACATTCTTGTGCTAAAAAGCTATGATGAAACGGGCCTGCCAATGCTTACTTAAAAACAACTACCGGTAGCCTTCCGTTTTCTCTTCATTTTTTTTCCATTCTTGAAGTTTAGTTGAAATTTTAACCGTTCAACTACACTACACGATGTTTATACAAAATGAATCCGATGCTTATACAAAAACGATCAATTGGGACTACATTTGTTATAAAAAAGATTAATTTAACCTGTGGACATTTTTAAATTTTATAATCGAAACGATTGAAAGCTTGATGACAAATGCTGTGAAAAGTTAATCTATTTCAAAATTTGTCCTAAAAGTAGAATCATCACTCAGTCAACCTCAGCGGCCCATCTCTCGTCAGTAGTTAGGAGCCTCTGCAAGTAAGCCCTGTGATACTGCCACTTTTAAAACAACTTTCTTCAACCGAAGATAAAGATTCGTTCAATCAACCAAATTTCTAAAAGTTATCTTTTTCACTTTACTTGCTTTCTCGTGTAAAAGTAATTTTTGTATTTTTTTAAATTCTTGCTGTTGTTACATTATAAAACCAAGCCTACTTGTCATAAAAAGTTGTTACACAACAATGATAGAAAAAGATGTACTTTAGGCAACAAAGCGCTACTGTGTTTGAGAATGCTCTGTGTTTTAATGCAGGCGATGATACACAGCTAGAATATGATATACGTCTCACTCAACAATATGCAATGTACTGTATATTACGCTAAGTTTTGCCCTTACAAACTAGGTAAATGTGTTCAGGTATAGCCCAGGAAACAGTGGATAGTGCCAATGATCAAGCTTGCACTGGCGCTAGAGGAAACTGCCAGCATATTTCAAATTATTGTAACGGAGTATATGGCACTGGAATGTGTGGTGGAAAATTAACAAGACAATGCTGTGATCCAAAAAATTCACTTGCTCTAAGTAAGAAATACACTAAAGAAACATGATCTAGTACCCGGTAGCTGAATTGCTGTTTAAGATTTACTTAAAAGATGCCAAAAAAACTGGTGCTTTTTGACTTGACCTTAACTTCAAAGTGATTTAATGTAAAGTTGCAATTGTTGTAGAAGTATACTGCAATGGTTTCTCATAAATCTTTTCAATTAGACTGTATTTTGCTTAAATGACTTTTGTTTGAAATGTCTACAAATGTGGCATAGTGGGCTAGTTGACAAAGTAGTACAAACCACCTTATGGTATGGAAAGCCTGGTCTCCATTGACGATGACACCAGGACAGCGACAACACCAGAGAAAATTTAGGAATTTTTATTTAATCTTTGGGCATAAAAATTTCCCACCGTCAAAAACTAACAGCCCCTTACACCTATGGCTATGGCAGTTACCAGTTTTTTTGTTGTGCCGTATTTAACATCTCATGTTTTACAGACTGCCCTTTGGTTATTTTTGAAGCAACAGAAAAGGTAAAAGGTTTAAATGATGTACCAATTAGAATTCATCCAGATTTTATCGATGCAATGAATATCACGGACCAAGCAGCGCGACTATGCAATGTAGAGGTAGGAAATAGATTTTAAAATACCAATCCACTGTTATGAATATTATATATTGCAGTTTACAGTGGAATTCGGTAAGAGTTGCTATTGTTAGTCACTTTCACAAAAAGAAAGTGTTTTCGAACCAGGTGTGAACTTTAAGCTCGTTGATGTAATCTCAGAAGAAAGGCGCCTTTGTACTGTAAGTTATACAGAAGCTTGACAAGGGCTATTATTATTATGCTGTATAGCCGAAAACGTTTTCAATCCTTGTTTTTTTTTTAAATTGTGCTGTTAAGTGCAGACGTGCAGTGTTGCTTGCTTTATTTTGATCACGAATGTGCACGAAACAATGAATACAATGAGCACGTAGAGATATCAATATAGATAAACGTTACAGTAGTAGGCTTTGTCAGAAAGATAGTCGAGAGTAGAATTTATGACAACCAACTTGAACTTTATGACAACCACCTGCTTTGCCTGGACTTTGCAGTTGTGTTTGCAATGTAATGGCGCCATCATGCGAAGTAAATCGGTTGGCTATTATTTCTTTCCTTTAAAAAATATTAGCTTCAGCCGACTACACAATATTTTTTGCAACAAAATAATCAAGTTTGATCAGCTGTGATCTCTGTTTAGTTGTTCTCCTTGATAAATTCCTCCTATTTTTTTTATATCTTTTTGTTTTTATCAATTCAAGTCTCATGATTTGTTTGATAGGCCTACTGCCAAAGCAGCCTATTTCATTTTTGTGTTTTTCTTGTTCGTTTGCCTTGTACCATCCCAATGCAAGTATTAAGTGAAGTGAATGCTTTTAAATTGCTTTTAATTTGCTTTTTTTCAACAATAAAAAAGAACAATTTGACATAGTTTAAAAAAAAAAATTTTTTTTTTTGACTGTTTTTAGATTTTGATTATTCACTCGTTCCGCAAGAGGCAACCAAGTCAAAAAATTTCTGTAGGGTCGCCAGTGACTCGTCCAAGCAACCACTTGGCAGGACATGCAATTTCTATGTACGGAATACAAACGCCAGACGGACTGTGCAATGGGAGATGCATTCAAGGTCGGTAATTTTGGATTATTACTTTATGCAATTTTTTTTATTGTTTTTTTTTAATAAATAATTTTGTTTATTTTATTTCAATATATTATTGTTTCATTTTATTTAATTTATTTGTATACTACTTTCATTTCAATTTAATGACCAAAAACACGAAGCTAAAACTACTGTCAATTTTAAATAATAATTTCGATTGAAACTATAGAATATTTGTAATGAGTATCATTAGGCTCAGTGCCGGATTAAGGGGGGGGGGGCGAACTGGGCTGAAGCCCAGGGCCCCCACTTTTGGGGGCCCCCATCTCAAAGAAAAAAATCTACTAATCTTTTTAGTTGCACAACTGGAGATTACTGCTTTAATTCGTATCTCAAACAAGAAAGGGCGGCTCACCCATATGTGCTGCGGTGCTGCAGCACCCCTGCCCAGCCCCAGTTATTCAATTTTTCTTTGTTTTTTTTTTAACAAAAAACATATTTATTTGATACTTTCATATCCGAAAATGGTACGGATTACGGGTCAAAGTTATGATAATGCTGCCAATATGAGTGGCAAGTATAACGGTCTTCAAGCTCTTCTGCGCGAGAAATGTAGTGTAGCTCATTATGTCCCATGCACAGCACATTCACTTAATTTAATCGGTAGCCTAAATGTCCTGTAGAAACATGCCGTTCTGCCGCTGAGCTTTTTGAATTGTTGCAAAGCCTTTATTCATGGCTCGTCTCGTCTACTCATCGTTGGCAAGTCCATCGAAAATTCCTAGATGGTTTGCCTGTTTTGAAGACATTAGGGCCTATCTGATACAAGATGGTCAGTTAGATATGATGCAGTTCTTCTTCTTCTTCTATCGAGTCTTCTAAAGTTCGTTGATACACCACAGATTGACACATTCTTCCGCAACGGAGTTATACACTGACAGGTCCCACCTACTGCACCGGGTGGCAAGCCGAGGGCAAACAAGAAGGTGATCCGCTGCATAGGCGTAGCCGGGGGGGGGGGCATGCCCCCCCCCAAATTTTCCAAGTTTGGATTCCGAAGTTGAGCCCTTTGTTGAAAATATAATAAAGTTTGTAGAAATTTATATCGTTTTCCAAGACATCTGGCTATTAACACCCTCAAGGACTTGTTTTAGACACACAGAAAGACACCAATAAATTTTGCAAATCGTAAATCGCGCAAAATTTACGCGATTTACGTTTCTTTGAATTAATTTGTGGAAGCAAATTCAGAATGGCTTACTCTGTTGGGTTCTTGTGTAGTTATTGAGTTTTTGTGTAGCTGAGTTTTTACTGTTTTCTAATTTTAGCCGCAGTTTTTGCCCGTTCATGTGTAAAAGCTATCTTTAATAAGTTAATAGCTGTTTATTTGCTAATAAATTTCATACAAATATTACCCTAAAAGTCTTTTCAGAAAGCGCTATAATCCATTATTTGAGTGTAATTTTTCAAAAATTTTCCGGGGGAGCATGCCCCCGGACCACCCTAGAATACGCGTGCCTTCGGCACGCTCTAACCCCCCTACCACTTTTATTGCTTCAACCCACCGGGATACGCCACTGCACATGAAGTGGCGATGGCTTTAAATCAGTGGTTCTTAACCTTTTAGCAGTGGGGACCGGCAAAATTTTTAAAAAATGTTTGCGGACCGGCAACCAAAGATCGTAGTGAATAGACTGAATATTTGTAACGTTTTGTTAACCAAAGTTGTCGTTGCGCACCATAATGCAAGGTTTTAGCATATGATTTGTATTCAGGACGAAAATTAGGATAAAACGGCAATCAAATCAACTCAAACAGAAAAATGTCAATCCATTTCCATACAAAATCAATGACAGTGGGAAATTTGCTACTGTTACGCTGCCAGTAGCCTATGTGAGGAAAGCGAGATATCAAAAAAGTTTCTAAAACACGTAGCTCTGTTTCGGCATCCAGGCGATTTCTTTGCTTTGTAAAAGCCAGACATGAAAAAGAACTGTCGTTTCTAAATAGCTGGTTGAAACAATCACCATCAAATCGATTGTTTTGAAAGTTAGGCACAAATTCGTTTGCAAGAGATAACCAGAAGTGTGACGATGATGTTTTTCGAATCTGGACTGCAAAGTAGAAGCATAACATATTGTAATTCAATCAGACTTTCTTTTTCATGAAGATTAAGGTCGCATGTGTTGACATCATCGATGCATGGATTGTTTATCCAGAAGTTTCCATGTCGAGGATCTTCATGTTACGCGAAATGAATCGTTAAAATTGTTAGCCAACTCTTTCAATTGTTGACTCACAACGCTCAGCACCTCTTTTTACTTTTTTTACCACTCCATTTCACCAGCATTTTCCACAGCCACTCGGCTTGTCTTCATTCCATTTTTTGAAAAACAAGATCTTTGCTTTCTCAAACTCCGGTTCTGGCAAATTTCCATTGCAGGCCTGACTTTATCCCGGAACTTCAAACTTATCTAATTCCAAATTTTCGTATCCAACGACTTTGAAATTTTTCAAAATCAAGGACAAAATTCCCTATTTGTTTATGTATTTCTGTGTTTCAAAACTTTTTGAAAACTAGCCTACTGTATTACCGTATGCACTTTGTCACAAAAACATTATCAACGGCATAGAATTAGGTCATCAAAAAGTTCACCTTTATTATCAAACAATTTTACGTGGAGATATGTCAGTTTTACAGCTGTGCATGTTTCACAGTGCGATCACAATTTTACAATATGCTAATGACTCCACATTGAAATAAGCTTTGCAGAAAGTAAGATCTTTTGCGGACCGGCAAAAAAATGACACGGACCGGCACCGGCGGTTAAGAACCACTGCTTTAAATCAAACACTTTGTTGTTCTCTTTAATTCATTAAATATTTGGCCCCCCCAAAATTTTTTCTGGCTGCGCCACTGGTCCGCTGTTTGGGGCTCGGTGCCACAGATACATGCAACTGGGCCCCGTGTCGTAGCCCCACTCCACCATTAATTTTTAGCAAACAACGTCACTTGATAAGGGCCCCCACTTTCAGCTCAGCCCAGGGCCCCATAAACCCTTAATCCGGCTCTGATTAGGCTATTTTGTATATCAGGTACCGTAGTTATAGAAAGCTGAGTCTCAAACCGGACTATCCCAGTTAGTCAGTTACGTTTTGAAAGTTGTAATCTATTGGATTTCTTGTAAATATGTTCAGATTCTTGATGAGGGCTTAGATTAAACCCAAAACGTTCAACTGATAACACTTTTTGCAAATACGGTATGTAAAATGTATTTGCTCAATCCTCTTGTGTTATTGTGCTTTGCCTGTCGGTGGTACAAAAACAAACTCTTTTCCGAAACTACAGGTAGGCTATCACTTAACTAACTTATTTGAAACCGAGAACATGGTATGCATGCTTTTCAAGTGTTTTTTTAATTTTTTGTCCTTATCGTTTCAGATGGCCAAAACAGTGATGCCAGTTGTTTTATTGATCTTATCAAAGAAGCGGGTTTACGTTGGGGAGGGGATTTCTTGCCTCCCGATCCGACTCAGATTGACGACGGTTTAAGCCTCAATCCAACAGAATGGAGGAACCGTGTCGAAAACTTGCAAACTAATTGCTAAATTAATCAATGTTAAGGTTTCAATCAATGTTACTACTACATTATCTTTTCTTACATGCCGTAGTGTCATCAATTGCATTGGTTCTTGTTGTTTCTAAGAGATTCCACAATAAAATTAAGGAGTTATGCTTGTATCATAGCCAAAAAAGTATGACTTCCACGCTTCCAACATTAAACTCTGAGAATGTTTAAAATGCTCTTCTTCAAAACAGCCATTAAAAAATTGTGTGCAGTGTAGCGTAATCAGGAGTTTGAAAGATAAGAGAAGGATTGTGATATTAGCCTAGTAGCCTACCTAGGCCTATCTTTCAAAACAACCAGCAAAAAAACGGACAAAATTTTACGAAATTTGAATCTTACTGTTTTTATTCAAAAAGTAATGATATCATTATCAAACAATTGCTGGTATACTTTGCTATTTTTTTAGTAAGATAACTCACCGTCATTTGATCCATCTTTCATTCCACCTTCCATTCCATCTTCCATTTTATCGTCCATTCCATCTTTTCATTCTCTGACTGTAAATAAGCTGTTATTTTGTTTGTATAAATCAAATTATTTTACCAAAACTAGGCTAGGCTACGACCAGGGGAGCAGCTGACCCGAAGACTAACATTGCCACTTCGGACTTCTTGCTGTAGGCGTATCGCATCTGTGATCGCAGTGTAGCTTACTGTAGGTAGCCTACTATGTTGTCGCAATGGACGCAAAATAAAACATTAATGTTGGTCTATTATTACTGCAGGTTCGTTGTAAACTCTGATTTCAAATCAAGTCCATTTCTTTGTTTCGATAGCGCCATAAACTATCAGTTAGCCTACTAAAGTTTTTATCTACACCCAATTTTCTCAAATTATTCAAAACTACAAATGCTAGTGCAAGTTTACATCCAGTGATGTCAAGTAGCCCATTGCATAAAAATTTAAAAATGTTCACTCGTATAGACCTAGAATCCTACATGGAAGTTCTATACAGTCATAGACCTAGCCTACATTTTGAAAGATAAGTAACGCTGCACCCCTAATGAAATTTGCTCATGATTTAGCACTTTTTGTTGCGCAAGCTTAGTCTAGGCTAAACATTAGACCTGCGACTTCAGTTGATTTGGAATGTTTGTGACTGACTGAAGTCTGAGAAAGTCTCTGATCTTATTCCTGGTGGTTAAGCTACTCATCCTTGCAAAGCAGTAGCCTACTTCCCAACCTTTTGTAGTCACAAACTCCTTTTATTAGATTTTTAAGCCTGCGAACCCATAGGCCTACCTATCTAAAATTTTCCAACAATTCGATCAAAAAATGTTTAATGCATAAACCTACTAGGAGTTATAGGCTATTTATTGTATATCGGGATATAGGTCTACACAGTAGCGGCTCTAGAATTTTTTTTAGCTGCACTAGATTTTTAACTACGTAAAACTTTCTATTGTAGCCTACCGTAGGCTATAGGCTACTGCTGAAAAGAAGCGATTCCTGCGCGATGGTGAAAGGGCAATGAAATGTGATCGAGCGAGCAAAGCTTTTTTCAAAATGTTGGAGCAATTGGATGTTTTTCCTCCGTTTCGGGAGGCCACATTAATCACTGACCAAGTGTCCCCTTGGATCCACTGCTTGATATTAACCTACATGACAGCTAATAGAAGATTTAACGAAATAAAGTGTCTAAAACAAAACACGCGACGTCCAAACAAAGGTCTGCACCATGTGTGTTCCCGACAATTTTCACCAAATCAAACGTCATATAAAAACCGTTCAAGTCTACTGAATATTACGTCATGGAAATTCCTAAAGCATGTGCCAAAATTGCACCAGCGTTCATAAGAATTGTGTCAAGCCTGTTTGGGCCTGTTTGGGCCTGTTTAAACAGGAAATATTACATCAGCTTTAAACACCTGTTGGAATGACTTCATAATTGTCTTTCATTATTGCGTCACAGTACTGCATACGTGAATTTGAGATATTGCTATCTATTCTGGTCATTCGTAAAATGATTGTTTGAAAGTTGGCCGCACATTTAACTGTTGGCTTAGTGCTTGCTAGCTGGACAAAGGTTCCGTCTTTTATCCAAGTAATTTGTATTGTAGTGACAGTTTTTAGGTGTACGGCGTTGCACCAGTCATTTCGATAGCCTCGGGCTAATTTTACTGGAATACACTTTTGAATAGACGTTTCGAAAGTGTGTTTATTTTTGGGTCATTGCATGCAGACGAACGGATTTGGGAATCTTACGTTACAATTTTCCCACGAAGAGATTATGGTTTACCGCTGTGACCATAAAAAAATAAAAGACGATTCTCTGTCTAGTGTTTGGCACAGAAGCACTTAGAAGCAAAGAAATAATAAAAGAAGATCTTATTGGTTGGTAGTCTAAAGAAGCAAAGAAAATTAAAGACATTTCTTCTCGGTAGGCAACTGAAGAACTTTAAGCTAAAAAGTAAAGACATTTCTTCTCAGTTTGGTACAGAAGAAAAATAACTTTGACATTTATTGGCAAGAAAGAAGATTAAAGGCAATCCATCTGTGCTTGAAGATTCAAGTGGAAGAATCCAAGCAAGTTTTGTGGACGTTTGGACTTCACATACTCGTACAGCTACGGTATCGTGCATTTAAATTCTTTTTTGTATTTTTTACGGTCTTTGCAGTTAAGTTTTTTATAACTACTGTAATTTTGTGTGTTTGTGTAACTTAATTTTTTAATTGTTAAATTTAGCCTTAACATTTAATATGTCTACACTCGGTGGTGACAGGGACTCGACCGCCGTCGACTCGACTGAGTTTAAGCCTAATGATGTTCTTTGCGGTCGGGCAGGCCATTCTGGGGAGGGGCCCATTAACGATGAGGCTAAATCAGTTCGAGAAGCCCGGCATCTTAGACGGGATATTTTGACTCAAATTGGGAAACTTTCTGTAGCCCTAGGTTCTTTGAGTGATAAGCAGGAACTGTTAATTTTTAGATCTAAGTTATCTACTTTAGAAGAGGAATTACGGCATTTCCATGCTCTCTTGAGTAAAATTTTTAACTCTGCAATCTTGGCAGAACTTCGTGATAGGGTAGATCCCGAATTTAACTCGTTAAAAAATAACTTCGAACAAAAAGAAAGTGAGTTCTCAGATAGGTTGGATGCTGACATACATCCTGAGGATAGCGCCTCAAATGTAAGCACTAGGATGTCTGAGAGCTCGTCACGGATAGTTGCACAAATTAATCTACAGTTAAGACGAGAGGAGCTCCAGATACAAGCTGAGGCCGAAGCAAGAGCTGCTGAGGCCATCGCGAGAGCTGAGGCCGTACGAGCTGAGGCTGCCGCGAAAGCTGCTGAGGCTGCCGCGAAAGCTGAAGCTAGAGCTGCTGAGTTCGCACTCAAAGACGCTCAGTTGAGGGCCGAACAACGTAAAGAGGTAGTTTTAGCTGAATATCGTTCTGAGTTGGGCTCCCGGCGTAGCTCTAGGAAGGGCTCTTCTAGGCATTCCAGAAGTGAACATCAATCGCAGTTTAATTTACCTAACCTTTTCCAGACGCCTGTTCAATCTGTAAGTGGACCTGTACAATCCACATGTTTTCCAGCTGTTTCAGGAGGTCTCAGGGCCGCGGCTAAGGGTCTTCCGAAGGCTGTAGAGCCAAGGTCTGCAAATTACAACCGAACTCCTCCCCCAGAGCGTACAGGTCACGGGGCCGCCATTAGCAGTAATGCTTTGCCCCCTTCACAGTTTTCTGCGCCGCTAGTTTTTGATCGCCCAGCTACACGTAATTTGGGTGGTTGTGAGAGGCGTATCGTGTCTCCTGATTTTAACGTGTTTGAGGATCGTGATCGGGCTGTGCATGTGACTGAGCCCACTCAGCCCCTTAAGGGATATAGCTTGTCTTCTCCCGCTAAATCGAGTTCTCAACAGCAGGATTGCTTTTTTGAATACCAAAATAGTAGGACGTTCTTCGATAAGGCGGCCTTGATTGGTTACGATGGTAATAATATGCCATTTGTCTTCTTTAAAAATCGTGTTATGGCCTTGATGGCAGCTTCGCCCTTTAAGGGAACTCGTTTGACTTTGTTGCAAGCAGCTTGTGTTAGAACAGCTGCACAAACGATTGCTAATTTGGTTTCTGACACTCCTGGCTTGTCAGAGGAAGACAGGATAGAAATGTCGTTAGCTCGCTTGTCCCAACGTTTTGGAGTTCGTGGAGGTCTTTTCGCAGAACCAGAAATTAGAAAGTATCGCTATGGTAGCAAATTGACTTCTATCTCTTCCAGTGATTTGAAAGAGTTTAAAGATGAATTGTCGCAGTGTTTGCTTTACGCGAAAGCTTATGGTCAGCGTGATAAATTAGAAGGACGTTTTGTTTTGGATTTGGCTAAGCGACTCCCGTTTGACGCTAAGCAGCGTTATCTTGACTTTTTAGGTGATCAGTATGGTAGCACTGAGGAACCTACTTTTCAGAGTTTGTTTGATTTTGTAGTACGGGAGGAAACGCGCAAGTCGACTGATTTTAGCATTATGCTAATGGGCGATTCTGGTGAGTCGCAGCATTTTAAAAAGTTTGGCAAAGGAAAATTGCCTTCATGTCCGGTTAGGCAGACGTCGGTAAAACCCCATGATAATGTGATTTCAGGGAGTTCGCAGTACTCGACTGCTGTTGGCGCACCGCGCGGCGGTGTGGCCAGACATAGTGACATACCGGCGTGTTTTTGTTGTTCGTCACGTGGTCAAGTTGAATATCATTTTTTGTCTAATTGTAAAGAATTTTTGCGCTTGACACCTAAAGGTCGGAGAGATGTCATTGTGAAAGCTGGAAAATGCTTGAACTGTTTGCGCCAGCATATGGTTAAGGACTGTAATCATGCAAACAACTGTCGTCAGTGTGGGCCTAACAACGATAGGAAACACTATTTTCTTCTGCATGATTTTTATGTGACGTCACGTGATTCTCTGGATTCGGTCGGTAAAGATGATGCTGGTGCCAGAGTTCCTGTGCGTAATGTTAAGATTGGAAATGTTAAAGCAGCCTTTAACCGCGTTACTGCTGCTCGTGTTTTGAATCCAATGACTGGCAAATCGAAGTTGGTGTATTGTCAGCATGATCCTGGTTCGCAGTTGACCTTTGTTTCGAGTGACTTGGTGTGCGAACTTGGTCTTAAACCGTATGATAAAGCGTCGTTTAAAATAGATACTCTGGCTGGTCAGAAACCTACTTGTGCTGACCTTGTTAAACTCAACATCCAGTCGTTAGAGACTGATGAACTGTTTTGTGATATAACCTCGGTGGTTAACCCAGCTTGGGCTGACGATGTTAAAACTTTACCCCATAAACAAGATTTAAGTGGTTTCCGTCATTTCCATGACGTGAATATGTTTCATTTGAATGATTGTAGTACTGTAGATGTACTGATTGGCAATGACAACGCTTATTTGATGTGGACAAAAGAAGAACGTGTTGGTGAAAATCGCAGTGAACCGCATGCTTTACTCACTCCTCTCGGTTGGTTGGCTTGTGGTGGTAAGTCACCCTTAGTTGAAAGCGTTGCTAAAGTGTGCAGAGTGCAGACGTCTTCAGAGTCGGATGTCATCTCTGGCTTTCAGCGTAAAATTGAGTCTCGTGATATGGAAATAGCAGACCTGAATAAAGTCATTCAGGATTTGACTTTGCAAAATGAAACCTGTGAATTGTCTCGCAATGATAATTTGGCTAGAGAACTTGTCGAACCGAATATTGAGTTGAAAGATGGTCGATTTGAGATACCTGTTCCGTTGAAGGAAGATATTGATCTACCTAACAATTTTGTGTTGGCGTCAGATAGAGCTGCTGCTTTAAGGAAGAAGGCTTTAAAACAACCTGAACTTCGTGATTTCCTTACTGACACCATGAAAGATCTTAAATCTAATGGCTATATTGAGCGTGCTGGTGAAGCAGGAAATGTCAAGGGATTTGAATGGTATTTACCATACTTTGTGACGTCACAATTAAAAAAGCGCATTGTTTACGAGGGCAAGTCTGAATTTCGAAGAACTTGTGTTAATGATGTAATGTTTTCGTGTCCTGATTTGTTAAACTCTCTGGCAGATCTCTTGGCTAGATTGCGGCTTGGCAGATTTGGTTTCGTGGCCGATATGACCAAATACTTCTTTCACATTTTGGACTCTTCAATTCGTAAGCCCAGTTTTATTGAACTGCTTACGTACACCAGTAGTGCCGTTCGGATCGTGAACGAACGCCCTTTGGTACCTTTGAGTGACGACCCTAGGGATTTTACTGTCATCACCCCTGCCTCACTTTTGACCCCATACTTAGACCCATACTGTGCTGTTGGGCAACCACATGATCGTGACCAATAAGAAGGGATTATCGGTTTAATTTGTCACTTTCTCAGCAGTTTTGGAGTAAATGGATCGATTTTTACTTGCCAGGTCTTCAGGGCCGGAAAAAATGGCTAAAAATGGCCGAGAATTTGGAGCCTGGTCAACTTGTAGTGGTAGGTTCTCTCCAAGACATTGGTAAACGTGGGAAGTATCAACTTGGGAGGGTGCATGAGGTAGTTCCACAAATTAGGAAAGGGAAGCCTGTGGTTCGTAGAGCCAAAGTTGCCGTCTGCAACTATGATGAGAGTACGGGGAAAGTAAAAGTAGACTACGTGTTGAGGGATATTTCGTGCCTCGCCCCCGTAAAGAACACCTAAGTGTTAGGGTTTGAGCCTGGTTTTGTCTGCGGTGGCCGACCCTTGTCTGAGCCCAGAACAGTCGGTTATTATCGCAACCATGGTATATAGCGTCATTTTTTGCGTGTACCTAATACCTATGGTACCAATTTCATGTATCATCGTGTTTATTCCGTATTGTTGTTCATTCTTTGCATGCCCTTTGTATTTACGTATTAACTTAAACGTGAGTGATTCAAACAATTTGTGTATCATGTGTTTTTATTCATTGGCTCACAATTGTCGTCAATTCTTTTTTAGTTATGCCATGTCAGACTGTCATAACTAGGGGCCGCTATGTTCCCGACAATTTTCACCAAATCAAACGTCATATAAAAACCGTTCAAGTCTACTGAATATTACGTCATGGAAATTCCTAAAGCATGTGCCAAAATTGCACCAGCGTTCATAAGAATTGTGTCAAGCCTGTTTGGGCCTGTTTGGGCCTGTTTAAACAGGAAATATTACATCAGCTTTAAACACCTGTTGGAATGACTTCATAATTGTCTTTCATTATTGCGTCACAGTACTGCATACGTGAATTTGAGATATTGCTATCTATTCTGGTCATTCGTAAAATGATTGTTTGAAAGTTGGCCGCACATTAAACTGTTGGCTTAGTGCTTGCTAGCTGGACAAAGGTTCCGTCTTTTATCCAAGTAATTTGTATTGTAGTGACAGTTTTTAGGTGTACGGCGTTGCACCAGTCATTTCGATAGCCTCGGGCTAATTTTACTGGAATACACTTTTGAATAGACGTTTCGAAAGTGTGTTTATTTTTGGGTCATTGCATGCAGACGAACGGATTTGGGAATCTTACGTTACAATTTTTCCACGAAGAGATTATGGTTTACCGCTGTGACCAATGTGATAACAAATAAGACACAACAAAAACGATGGTGATGATATACTTAATAGTCTATCAATTAGCCTGTGGTTGTAGTCTATTACTGTTATTCAGCTTCGATTTTTTTAAATTAACAAGTGAAACAATCTGAAAAACAGGTGAAACAGGATGTAAAGGTTACTTTACTTTGATAGTAGCGATTCAATCTACTAGATTTATTGATAGCCATTCTATAGCAAAAAGTGAAGTATTAACTTCATCAGATAAGAAATTGGTCGGTTTTAAGTTCACTGTGACATGTTCCTTAAGTTTTAAAACATATTTAATTTGCATACCTTTGATTGAATTGATTTTATTTTAACAAAAGCGGTTGAAACATCTTTGCGTCTTTTAAAATTTAAGCTTGGAAACTCACAAACAGGATTTCCAAATTTCGAAAATCAGGTTTGCCAGATTGGCCCTTTTTAAAGGCAATTGGCGCAAAAAAAATTGTTTGGCCCCTTGGCCCTTTGTTTTCAATATTTGGCCCTTTTTAGAAGCAGTTGGCACATACTATCAAACTAGCTATTTAAATAAATGTCTTTCGGTAATTGAGACTGAAAAGTGTTGTTACTATTTTTTAGACAGTGTTTAGCTGACGATGTTTATGCCAAGTAGGGTTGCCAGATTGGGCGCTTTTACGCCCAATTGGGCTACTTTTGATTTCTCCAGGCGCCAAAAATTCGCGTTGGGCGCGCTTTTTTTGTTAGCGCCTAATTGGGCTACTTTTTTTTAAAAAAATCTAATATAACTTTTTATGTAAAAATTGTATCATGTTTAATATGTTTACCTAATTCGTAGTTAGTTCATTGAGGAGCAGCGTTTTTGGAGGCCTCGGTCAGGCAAGGTTACTAATTTGGTACGTATAAAGATACCAATTTTCAAAAATGTGCATGTTTAAGCTTTCATATCTGGCAATCTTGGCAACTTAAGTGATCCAGGTTTTCATGAAAATGCAGTGGACATCAGTTCTGTTTGTTTTTATTTCTGACGATCACAACGAAAAACAATGTATTTCAAACATAGCAAGGGTCTAGAAAAAGGTAGAAGCAACAAAACACGGACGCTATAACGTGCATGGCGCCAAAGCAGGAGACTCAGTTATGGCATGGTCGCAATACTTTAATAAAGTTTTTACAAATGTAGAAAGATGAGAAAAGAAAGGCTAGTGAAATTTTTTTTAACAATTTATATTAGTAAAAAAAAGATAGTTTCTACGTTGATCGACCAAGGTGGGTTATCAAAACTGTTGATGGTCTTGAGGGGAACATTCTTGATGCGTTAGCTCATCACGAAAAGCAATTAAACCATTTTTTGTGTTGCTTGGTGTGGAACCGGTTGTTCCAGACAATGGTTCACCTATTCAAACGTCATATAAAAACCGTTCAAGTCTACTGAATATTACGTCATGGAAGTTGCTAGAAAATGTGCCAAAATTGCACCATCGTTCATAGACTTGTGTCAAACCCTGTTTGGACTTGTTTGGGCCTGTTTAAACAGGAAATATTACATCAGCTTTAAACACCTGTTGGAATGACTTCATAATAGTCTTTTATTATTGCGTCACAGTACTGCATACGTGAATTTGAGATATTGCTATCTATTCTGGTCATTCGTAAAATGATTGTTTGAAAGTTGGCCGCACATTTAACTGTTGGCTTAGTGCTTGCTAGCTGGACAAAGGTTCCGTCTTTTAACCAAGTAATCTGTATTGTAGTGACAGTTTTAGCGGTGTACGGCGTTGCACCCCATTTCGATAGCCGCGGGCTAATTTTACTGGAATACACTTTTGAATAGACGTTTCGAAAGAGTGTTCATTTTTCGGTCATTATATACAGACGAACGGATTCGGGAATCTTATGTTACAATTTTCCCACGAAGAGATTATGGTTTACCGCTGTGACCACCGGTACTTGTTTGTAGTTATTTTAACAAACAGTTGAGTGAATGCATGGTTGCCAATCTGTCTGAATAATGTGAAGAGCTGGAAAAACACTTTATAATTTGGAATTGATGATCAAACGTTCTTGAAGAATTTTGTATAATAGCCTATTTCTTTGCTTGGGCTCCAATTTGGGCTCCATTTTAGAACCCCAAAAAAATTGGGTTACTTTTGGGCTACTTTTTGCATAAGCTTGGGCTTTTTTTTGTATTAACCTCTGGCAACTCTAATGCCAATGCCGAAGATTCGAGTGGAAACACTGTAGAAGATGAAGATTTGGAATTGTTCTTGTAAAATGTAGAAGCTGTAGAAGAAAGACTGTGTTGTTTGTTGTAATGTTGTAACCTTATTGACGTTGTTAACGTTATTATGTATTATTAACAACGTTATTGAACAATTTGGCTGTTTTTTACCCAGTTTGGCCCTTTTTTCGACATTGTTTAGCTCTTTTTCTCAAAAGCTCTCTGACAACCCTGCCGAAAATATTGAAGATCGATTTAGAAAATCAGTGTAGCCTATGATGCCTTAGTTATGGGGATTTTTGTCTCAAATTTGGAGAGATTTGAAGACCATTAAAGAGAAAAATTTAAAATTGGGAAATTTCCTGGCAGCAGAAAGTTGGACAGATTTAGTTGAAGCAGTTTGTTAATTTTACCATTTTCTGAAATATATACCGTACCTAAGTAACGATCATGGTGCTACAAGGAAAACTCAAATCTACTTCTTTAGAATTGAGTATAGAGTGGTGTCGGAGCGTAGCCAGAGTTTGCTCAATTTTCAGAAAATGGAGTGGAATTGGAGTTTTGTTTTTCACAAAAGTTTTGGAGTTGGTTTGAACAGCAATGTCACATTTTAGTTGAATCAAATAAGTTCCATGTAGCCTGTAGTTATGTTTGGTTTGTAGAAAAAAACAAAAAAACTGTTCCCATGATTTTTGACCTAGTGGTAATGTTAAGCCTGTTTAAATGTGCGCTACTAAAACATTTGTCGTGCTACTAAAGTTAACAAAGACTTTTGCACCCCTGAGCTATTTTATTGGAAGTGGCTATTTTTCCACAATCAGGTGTTGCCAGAGTTTGGATTAAAGTTAGGAAGGGTTAAGGTAAGGGTTAGAGTTAGAAATAAAATTAAGGTTTTGATCTAACCAGGGTTTTGATCCAAGAAATATAGCTATGGCTATATTTACACTATATAGTGTAATAATAGCCTCAATAGTGTTGCCAGATAAGGAATTCTGCCCTAATTTGAGAAACGTTTAAAGCTGTTGAAAACAAAAACTTGTATTTTAAACATTTTTTTAGTCCTGCAGGCCTCGAAATTCATTTTTGTTGACGGCAGACAAATGTGTTTGGTCTGAGCAGCTATCTTGACGGACAAATTAAGTCTCATGGCAGACTCACCAGTTTTAACGTCCATTGTCATGCTTGATCACTTTATCTTGATAATTCTTCGCCTTTTGAGAACTATACCTACGGTTTAGAAGGCTTTATAAAATAAAGGTTTCTTCTATAAAGGTTTATTCTAAACTGACACTTGGGTTTTAACTTCATCTTTTATGTCAAACGCTATTTGGCAACTGTCTTTTTTTTTGTTAACACGTTTTTGCTGAGACTTCATCTCATTAACCTCTATTGTTAATCATGAAAAATGTTGTTTTGATGTAAAACACTTATTTTAAACAAATCCAGACAACAAAATTTGTCATTTTTACATTGATTCAACGTCTGCAAACATTGAATCCATGTAAAAATGATGGATTTTGCCGTCTTGGAAGGCACTCAAAGGTACCGTAAACACTGAATAAAATGCAAGAATGCAAAAGAAATGATATTGTGGAATAAAATACAAAATTCTCTGAATAAACAGAAGAATCGGACATACATCTCTCTGTTATCATTTTTTATGTAAAAATTCCTTTTTGTGGTCCCTTTGTCTGGAACAAATCCAAACTGTGCTGTTAAAATTTCCAATTTTAGTTTTGGTCTCAATCTCATCATCATGATTCAGAGTAAGATCTTGTTAGATGATTCACAAGGCTAATTGTTCTGTGGAGTGAGCATTCTGTTGCTCCGGTTTTCTTTGGTAAAGTTATGAATATGGAACGTACCATATCACTGGGGATGTTTCCGGTGTCATAAATATGATTTAAGATCTCAGTAGTTAGGTCTAAACCCCACTCATCTAAAGCTTCGATAATTTCAACTACTGTATAAAAGAAACGATGTTGGGAAATTAAATACAAAATTCTCTAAATGAACAGAAGGCGTCGTTGGATTTAGAATTTTGTAATAATTGAGGATTCTAATATATTCTAAGTTTGCATGCAGAAAGCTACGCAGGATACATGTCAATTTTATCTGAGCAAACATTAGTAGTTCAAAAATAAATTTAATTCGCTTTTCAGTTTTAAGATTTCAGTGGTTAGGTCTAAACCCCACTCATCTAAAGCTTTGATAATTTCAACTATAAAAGAAACGATATTATGGAATAAAATACAACATTCTCTAAATAAACAGAAGGCGTCGTTGGATTTGGAATTTTGTAATAGTTGAGGATTCTAATATATTCTAAGTTTGCATACAGATGGTGATGTAGGATACATGTCGATTGTCGATTTTATGTGAGCAAACATTTCAATTTAATAGTTTAAACATTTTGCGCTAAATTTCATTTGAATTTATTTTTCTTTGTCGGAATGCAAAAGAAACGATATTGTGGAATGAAATACAATTCAAAACTGTAGCCGAATAGGAAACTAGCTGAAACGGGCTATTCTGATCTCTTTATGCATCTTCCACCTGCAATATCCTTTCCTTTGTTTTATGAGCTTGAACAGCATTGTTTTCGCTTTTTCCCAGTTTGTTAAGTTTTTTTTTTGGCACTGTTTTTCATTGCTCTTGCCACCACCCTTTTTGCATTCTTTTTCAAGCTCTTGTATCTCTTTCCGTTCTCTTCTGACCTGTGTTTGTTGCACTGTTTGTATGCCTCCTTCTTTTCCAAAATAGCATGCTTTACCTCTTCATCCTACTACAGTAGAACTTGGATAACTCGTCACCCCAGGGGGAACAGAAATTGTGACGACTTATGCAAAGTGACGACCAATGCAAACAGCTAAATTTTGCCATTGTTTTGCGTCGCATTAATTTTATGGTGCTCCGTGACCTAATTAAATGCGATAGTGGTAAAGTGAGACGAAGAGGAAAGTGAGAAAAGAATTTAATTACAGTACACAATAAAGTACAGTACAGTAATAACGCACTTAACAGCTTAACAGAAGAACACAGATATTTTTGACTGCGTTTTGCTTGCAAGTGTCTTGTCAACCAAGAAGTCATGCATTTTTGATAGTGAGCTTGCGAATTCACCACTGTCTTCTTGGCATAACATATAGTGTTGGAGCTTTCCAACCATCTGCAAAGCTTCTTTTGTAGATGGAGGTGGCACAGGCTTCTCTTATCGGCAAGTACGTCTTAGCGCAGTAATTTCTTCTCAAAAGAGTTTGTGAATGTCACATCAGCATTTGGGTGGATGATAACTTAGACAAATTTTACGTCCCAGGGCAAGAAAAACAGTGACGACATAATCGAATTGACGAATTGTGCAATGACCACTTAGCCGAACTTGATTGTGTACAAAAGATAGGCTTTCTGTCGGGACCTGGCAATCATTGACGACTTGGGCAAACTGACAAGTTTTCCGAAGACGAGTTATCCAAGTTCTACTGTACTACCATCTCCACCCCACTCCTTGCTTTCTTTTCCCACGTACTTCATCACAAGCTGCTATAACAACTTTCTTCAATGAAACCCACAGATCCTGAGCACTTATGTCTACCAGGTCCTTTGCTGTTCATAAATTTCATTTTATTGTCTTTTCCTGTTTCCAAACGTTTTTCAAGTAAACTCGTTCTTTTTTTAACAACTTTTTTCGTATCTAATTCTCCCACTGTTGGTCTATCCTGCAAACCCCATGGTATTGCTTTTACATTTGTCAAGTACCGGTACCTTAAAACTGTCATCCTGCCCAATCAAGATATAATCAATCTCCGAGTCATGTTCTCTTGAGCTATATGTTACCTTTCTTTTCTCTTTCTTTTTTAACCAAGTCTTTGCAATGCAAAATTTTAAAGAATATTACGAAGTATAATTACCCCATGCTACCATAATATTAATAGTTTATTATGTGTAAGACTTTAACCGTGGGGCATATTTTCGATAAAGAAATCTTTACTGACATTGGAGTTGGACATTGACAACCCTGTTGTTGCCAAACTGGATGTCTGATACCTGCATTAGAACATTGAGTTTATAATAAATTCTATTCGTAATAAAATTGATGCATTCCAAAAAAATTGAATATTCATAGATTGGCTTGGATAGTATTAGTAATGCAGCCTGATTCGAGTTCGTTACAATTCGGAGAAATATTTAGTCCATACCCAATTTTTGTAGTACCGGTACTATTAATAGTTTTTATTGTTTTTAGTCCATAGTACCCAATATTGTTTTCCACTTGGCTGATTTTGTTTGGTGTACAAATATTGTATAAAGTCATGGAGTCGTATCTGCTTATTTTTACATAAAAAATAAGTTTATGTTGAACTTGACTGGATCAAACCTCAAAATTGCAAAAGTTTATGGGAAATATAAGAAACTCTGTTGGTAAAAGTTCTATAACAGTATCTACAAAGTCATAGAATGAATATCTTAATTATTTCAAAGCTGATATTTTGTTCGTAAGATATCGTCTTTCAAGTTTGCATATGAACAATCGTGCATCTTATTGAACAGCATTGGTTGGAAATGTAAAGTCAAGTTACATACAAAAGTTACAACTTTTGATTTATTAAATCTTTACATGTGCAATTGGCTCATTTTTCATAGAAATGGTGTGGATGCCTTTATGGGCTTCGCTGTATTGGATAATGATCAATGAGATACCTGAGGTCTCTTGTCTGGTTTTTTATTGTTTCACTCATGTACTGGCTGTGATGTAACAAATGTTTTTGTTATTGTTGTTTTGTAAATTCAGTATTGACAAGCTTTTTTGCGGCCCTGGTTGGTCTTGTAGTTTTCACAATCATTGAGCTGTGTCAGAATGTTTTGTGGGCATTTCTAAGGTTATTTCTATATCTTTTTTTGCAAGACATCTTAATTGTTGTGTTAAATGTTGGAGGAATGTTTTTTCAAGACACTTGGGTACTTGAAACTATGATTTTATAACAATTGTTGCATTCAAAACGTTGCTGTCGTTTTTCTTACAAATTCTTATATATATTAACTTGTTTGACTGGGTCTTCGCCAGTTGGAAGTTTGTTCTCTTGGTTTGTGAGCAAGCATTTTGACACCATGCATTCTACATCAGCTGCAGATAATAGAAGTAATTGTAGAAGGTATGATAAAGAGTGCCGCAGTGTTATTGCTTCAGAAAATCGAAATCATTCAACACAAAGAAAGAGTCAAAGTGTAGGAGTCGGCCACACTTGTCGGAAGGTCTTACTGGAAAGCAAGCTTCCCTTTCCAATTCATAAAGCACTGTCACCGAAAAAGACTTTAGAAGATCAGCTTTTAATATCTGGATTGCGCTCGACAAAAATAGAATTACATAAGTCACAAGCTGACAAAAAGCTACAGGGTTCTTGCGCAGTTAAAAAATATGGTTATTCAGCCCGAGCGTCAAGAAACGTAAAAACTTCTCAACACTCTAACTCACGAAGTGTTTCTTCTTTGAGGAAGTTTGATTCAACTGCAGACTCCACAATCCGTGCATTATTTTTTCATCATCTCCATTTTATAATTCCAACCCATCTACGCGGATTCAATTTCGGAATGGGTCAAACATTGTCGGAACCAGTTACGAAAAAAGAATCCTCCAGTGATGAAAACCATTTGCTAAAAGTTGGTGCTTCGTGCATGCAAGGATGGCGGATTAGTATCCTTTTTACATGGCACTTATACTATAAATGATTTATTGTATGAATTTGAAACAACAGGATAAATATGTGTCACTCACAACTAACATATATTATATGTGTTGTATAAGGACGATATCTGACTTTTAATTAAAAACTGTGATAGTCGAATGTAAAGGTAAAAAAGCGTTTTTGCCTAAGTCGTTCTATATTATACTATACATTCACATCGGTTTATTTTAAGTTGTAGCCCTTTGTACATGCGGGGTACAGATTTTCATGGTATTTTACTCCTTAATTTCTTCACTCCAAGGCATGGAAGACGAGCATATACACAAACTATGTTTTAATGACGAAAAGGACAGTCATTTTTTTGCCGTGTTTGATGGTCATGGAGGCCAAGGGGCTGCGCAATATGCATCAAAAGAATTGGAGTCTGCTATAATTAATCACAGTGCTTACAGTAAGTGTGTTAATTTGCATAAATTTGGGTTAAAATTGCATAAATTTTGCATAAAATTGTGTAGTAAATGTGCATGTTCATTGAGCGTTTGGAGTTGGCAACCTCTATTAAATCAGGATATAGTGAGTAGCTGCTAAGGAATTTTGCTTTATTAAAAAAAACACGTGCTAAAGCATCTAATTCTAAACGTATACCGTACGTTCAGGGCGAGGCGACTTAGTTACGGCTTGCAAAGGAGGATTCTTGGCGGTGGATGAGGCTTGGAGCAGAGAAAGTGTCGGGAAGGACGAGTCTTCAGGCTGCACCGCTGTTGCTGTCATACTCAAAGGAAATAAACTTTATTGCGTGAGTGGTTGCATTACGTATTCAATTCTAGTCTGTGATGTTACTTTGTTGAATCTTTATCAACGAAACCAAGCAGAATGTACCGTATAGAAGACTCCTCATGGACTCACAGCTTTGACAAAAGACATTACCTTGTCAGCGTTTACTTTTTCAATTTAATTTTTTTAATTGTAACTTGTTTATGTGTAATGTGTATATATATATATATCTTTTTCTTAAATAGTTTCTCAACTTTTTACATATTTTTATTGTTTAATACAGAGGTGCCCACAGTTTTTTAGCCACATGTCGCATTAAAATTTTAAATTATTTTTTTCTTGAAATTTGGCCTAAGCTTTAAGACTGTATGTGTATATTCTAGAGCCCAGCCCAGACGCATTTTGTGTTAATAGAAATGAAACGTATGTTTTACCGCTATGTGGGTTTTGTATGCACGAATAAATTTATAGTAAAAAATTGTAGGTGCCAGTATAACATGTGATCTACACGTGAAAGTAACCTACAGAAGTATAAATATAGTGCAATACAGTAGTATATAAAGAATACATAGCGTTTTAGGTTAACCCGAAAAGTAGACTTCATTTACATTGGTGTCACAACTGTCACATGCATGTAGATCACATAGGCCTACTTTTCGGGCACCAATTTGTTTTTAAAGATGACAAGGCTTTGTACAATCTGTACTGATGAGTAGTCTTTTTGCGTTTGAGTCGGTTCATTTGCTCTGTGTGGTCATCGGCAAACTAAACATTCGACTTTTGTGTTTATACGACTTTGTTTGATGTTATACGAACGTAAAGTAACCAATGAGGTGATGCTGCTGAATATCGACGTTTGGGCAAGTATCGCCAGTGGGATATCAAATTAAGCAAGTCACAATGACTCTGTTTACAATCAACTGAGTGCGATAGACAATTCTACTGTCTGTTCAAACTTTGTTGAAACTTGTTCTCCGTATTCTTTATGCTGATGATTTGTTGTGACAGTGGGATTGTCTCTTTCTCACTCATTGTAATCCCTGTTAGCTTATTGTGGGGTCTTGTATTACTTGTGCGAGATTGCATGGTTTATGACTGGCTTCTTGCGTATAGTTGTACGGATCAACTTGTAACTTGAGTCGTTGTAGCTGCAATGTTTTGTCTCATCTCTCTGCATTTTGTAAGGTTACTCTCCATCAGGGGCCTTGATCTAGCACGTAACTTTAGGGGGGCGATTTCAACAAAAAACAATGATGTGTAGGTCTACATTAATCCCGACCTTGCAACAACACCGTGGTCCGTGAGTAACGTGACTTTCTGTTGTTTCCACTCATATAAGCGTCGTGGTGGACGGTGGTGCGTTTGCATGTGATGGATTGCCTCTTGAGCTTCATGGTTTGCGCCTAAACATTAGACAAACCGTTCCCCTTCGGAGTGACGTTCGTTTTATGTTCACTTGTTTTGCAATCTTGTGCGTGGTGTATTCATTCTTGCTATTTGGACGTTGATTGTCGAACCCTTGCCTAGCGATGGTATTGAGGTTACTCTATCCACCAAGTCTGACGACTGTGCATAGGTATTGGCAAAATTTTCATCTGCTGAAAGTGAATCTTCCTACTGTGTGAGCTAAAGCTGGCAGATTGTGCGACACCTGTTTGTCTCTGGTGTAATAAAACCTTGAGAAAATAAGCCGATAATGGTCAAAATTAACTGGCCACTTTGTTTCAAAGCAAACTTTATGAATAACGAAAATTATTCTTTTGGCCATTTTGAACCATCTGAGCAGTCGAAATGCTTTTTTAAATTTGTTTAATCGTACAATGCTTGTAGTACAGATAATAACATGTCAGCAATGATTTCCAGGCAAACGCTGGCGACTCCCGCGCAGTGGCGAGCGTACGCGGCCATGCCCAGCTTCTTTCCTTCGACCATAAGCCGAACCATGAGCGCGAAATGAAGAGAATAAATGCTGCGGGTGGCTTTGTCGAGTACAACCGTGTCAATGGTAACCTTGCTCTATCGAGAGCGCTCGGGGATTTTGTCTTCAAGAAAAACGAAGTTCTCTCTGCTGAAGAGCAAATTGTCACAGGTGAAATATTTGAGTACTTGGTGGATAAATTTTATTTATTGCCTGTGTTCTGTCTGAAGTCAAATGCCAATTTAGTACAGTTTCGGTTCACTGTCTCGTTTCGGCTTGACCGAAGGTCTTTCCAATCTACATATTTGCTGCCCAAAGCTACCAAATTAACTGAAACGAGTAAATCTATTTTGCGTGTTGATTAATTTTTGTTGGGCAGCATGATAGTTTTAAATAAATTGCCAAGTTCGCACATCGTTGTCTTCCCAAATTTCAAGACCCTTTGAGCAATTTCGAACCTATGTACGTTTCTAGCCGACCCTGACGTCATAGTAAAAGACGTCACCAAGGATCATGAGTTCGTTGTGGTCGCTTGCGACGGGATTTGGGACGTCATGAGCAATCAGGACGTAGTGGAGTTCGTTCGAGAAAGATTAGCCAAGAGAATGGAGCCAAACTTGGTGAGTGATGATTTTCACGTTTCGGGATGCACATTGTCATGGTGCGCGAACGTCAGTGAAGCAATAAATCAACCTGTTTATCTTTGCTTTTACTTTCATTAGATCAACGTTGCAACTAGTGCTAGAAACGAATATTGTCCTGATAAACACCCAAACTTTTCAGTATTCAGTTGTTTCACCACGCGTTGACTGCAGTGGGATGGCGTAGCGGATTAGGCGCCCGCTTTCCAATCATTCAATCCTGGTTCAATTCCCGGGTTGATAAAAAAACTCTACCCAGGTTGTAAGAAATTGGGTTAGCATAGTTGACAAAGGAACGGCTGTCTAGAAAATGGAACAGACATCCGGCCATATAATGAGAAACCTCATTTTCTCACTCCCCCTGATGCTTGGACTCAGCTTTTTATCATCACTGGTAAAAAGAAGTAAACTTTTTCATGCAGATTTGCGAGGAATTGATGAATCACTGTCTCGCTACGGAGTGTGCCGTTGGGGGCGTGGGTTGCGATAACATGACTGTGGTACTGGTCGCTTTCAAAGAAAATGGGTCCTTCGACGAATTGTGCAGAAAGTGTGCTGTCCCAAAACGAGACCCTATCCCTCCAAACTGTTTGATAAGCTCTTATCCTGATTATGTCAGGGGCGGCATCAGTTGTCTATAAAAGGTGTGGCACATCACGTTGTTAAATTATACTCCAATCCTATTATATGTTAGTGAATCTTTCGTAAGAAAATTGATTTGCATTGACAGTTTCAAATGTTGTTGTATTGGTGCTACATAACATATGTTAACTGTGGGATTTGCTTGTCAAGTCGTCTCCACATGGCTATTTTGGCACAATGTTCGCTCCACTGTTAACTGACAGGTACAGTTTTGGTTACACGGTATTATACAACTGTTTTCTAATCGAATGTATGGATAATTTTATCCTTCAATTTCTTCCGTGATTCGCTATGGAAATTAATACTGACTGTACGCTTTTCATAGCACCTAGCACTATACTTTCACTTGTGGATTCACTGCAGTTGCATTGCTTATCGATTTAAAACTCGTGCACATTGTGCTTCAATCCTTGACAAGTTTACCTGGTGCTTGATATTATTTATAAAACAGCTTTTGGAATACCCCAAATAGGCTTGTTGCATTGGTGCTTGACTTCAGTTACGTTTTATTAGCGTAGCATTAAATTTTCGTCTGCAGAAAGTACAATGGCACTTACATAAAGTGAAATCCCTTAGCTGCTGTAAGTTGTGTTGTTTCTAGTATGACCAAAATCCTTGGTTGAGGCACTGTGAAGCCACTGAGTCTGTATTGCAGGTTATATTTGACCACTTTGTCCTAGGCAGAAAAATCCGTCATTTTTACATGGATTCAACGTAAAAACGACAGATTTTGCTGTCTGGGATACCAGTTCATACACAAGCCATCTTTCTGTTCGAAACGATGTCACAACTGGAGTAAGTCGTTTTTGTCACAGGTGCTAAAATTACTTCAATTTGAATGAAGCGTATGTTTGTATACCATGTTTTGTTTTTGAGGGGCAGAGTTGGTTACTCATTGTGGTTGAAGGAATCACGAATGACTTCTCTAATTCAATGTGCCATATAGTTCCTTGCTTGTACTGTACAACTGAGTACTGTTTACTACGTATGCCTTTCGTGTCTGCACATGACTGTACTTTATACATTGCTGCAAAGATTTCCAAGCGTGCCGTACAACAAAAAAAGTGTTGCCAGACGCAATTCAGAATTGGGCTAAAGCGCCAGCCCGTGGCGTTTAGAACTTCCATGTAAGTAAATTTACAATTTGATTACTACTGCGTTTGGCCACCCTGCTCTTGACAGCTACCGCAGACAAGTTGAACATTCCGTTATTACGAATCCCAGCAGTGGTGAATGTACACTTGCTTTCATATACGTTGCATACATGGTTTTTGGAGGTGTTGTTGACTATATCTGCTTGCAGCTCATCTTTGCTGTGGTAGAGCTTACAATCGTCACCTGCAGTAGTCATTGGTGCTTGGACAAATATATTTTATGTAAGAGTATTGTGATCTATTCAGCCAGAAATCAACACCATATTCCGATATAAGTATGCGTGTAATTGACTGAATAATGAACATACTGCATGGCACACTGACAGTGGGTATAAGGCGATAGCCTACTTATTCACGTATCACATTTACTGGATTGTAAACCGCGGCGTTAAAACTGCAATAAAGATCGGTACGGTTGCCAATGTTAACAAAACTGTAATCTTATATTTAAGAATATTACAGGCAGAATTATGTGCACACTTGAAATCTAGAGTAGGCTTATTGTACTTTGAAATGCATAACATGTGTGGTTTCCAAATACTGACATTAAATGTTTCATCACGGGGCTGGTTTACAATCGAGTAAATGCAGTACGCATGGGGGGTGGCACACCTCCTTAAACTTGTTAATAAAAATGACACTTCGATTAAGACGACAGATCAGATTAAGGCAGGACTTCTATATTTTTACTTTGTTCCATTTCGTCACCTGTTGTAGGCGATCTTAGGCTGGATTTGTTGGAGTCATTAAGGTTACGATGCGATACGGTCAGTCGTGTCCATGCCAACCGCACAACAATGTGGTCTTCCACACTCCAGGAAAAGATCAACTTGTTGAACATTCTCTCGCGGAATGCAACAAGAATCAAGGTAGGGGAGACCGGGGAGATTTGTTACAGTCCTTTCAACTTTTAAATTAGTTCACATCAACCGCTGGAATTAATTTTTTTTGTCAGGTTTTTAGTTTCCATTAGTGATGCTTGCCGCGTAAACTTTCAAGAAATTAAACTTTCGTAAACTTTCAACTTTTCAAGAAAATCAGTTATGAAACTTTAAATTGGAAACACAGATCAGTTTTTTTTTTTTGGAAACCCCAAGCTGATAAGCTCAGTTACCAGGCTATAGGCCTAGCGCAACTACCGCATTAGTTACTGTAACAGTTAGCCCACTGAGTTCAGGCTATAAGTTTTACTCTTGACATCTTGTCTGTCTGTGTAGTTCATACGGCCACTGACGTTAAAATTGCATTATTGCTTACAAAAACTGTTCAAAAGTCCTGATACTGGATCCAGGAACATTCTATTTGAAAAAGCATGATGTCGTAGAACTTAGATGCATTGCTGGTAAGAGAATATGATCTGGTTAGCCTAGTCATTATAGTGCACAACTGTACCGGTACCAGTTATATGCCCTGGGTGCTTTTTGCCACAATTGACTTTCTAAAAAATAACGCGTAAAACATTTTTTGAAAATTTTGTAATTTGCGGTGCAGTGTCAAAGTTCCAGATGAATTGCGGTGTGCGGATAGGTGATTCAGTTGCGGTGCGGTGTGCGGATAAAAATTTTGGGTTCGCTGCCTCTCTAGTTTCCATGTGCAAACGAAGCTTCAGCCATTTTGAAGGCTGTAGTAGAAAATTATTGATAAAAAACTTTTTAGGGTATAAAAAGTAAATTTTTGCTTTGTCAAAGAAAATGTTATTGCTACAAAACTATGAGTGATACTTAACTGGCTTCAAAGTTAAATCAGACTTGAAGTGCAATACCTTTGGTTCATTATAAATATTTTAAAGCTGAGTGTCACATGTTTGACATATGTTAATCTTATTCAGCCAACTACTATTGGGGTGAGTTTGTTACACAGTGTAATGCTTGCTCATCCCAACTGGAAAAAGTACTTAATTTGGTACCGTACTCAAATAAAAAATTTTGTATCATATAGAATAGTTGATTACATTTTTAAGTTCTACTAATATCTGTTGTTGCTGTATCTGTGCCTAAACATGCCAAAAACTAATAAAGGGTGCCTTATTGAGGCCAAATACCATGAATGGTTGAATGGAGATCATGTGTTTGCAATCCTGGTGACAATGCATTGTCAATAATGATGTTATTTGTTCGTTCATGATTTTTTTCTATTAAATTTGGATGTTCAATAAATTCAAGAATGCTGTGTCAACGTATTCCATCAGTTTTAGGTATTTTAGTAAGAAAAATTAGTTAATAGAACAGGCTATTTGAAATTGTAACATTTCACCCCATCTGTGTAACAAGTCACCCCAGTATATATCAACTGACTCATTGATATATTAATGCAAATATTTTCCTGTAAACATAACTTTGTTAAATTTTGTTGTATTTATAACAACTGGTGAAGTGGCAAGATTACATAAAATTTTCAGCAACTTTGTGCAAATATTGAAAGAGAAATCTTAGATTTACTGAAAATTGTAACAACCTTTCCCGGTCTCCCCTAGTCAGTCGTCACGACTGAATGTCAATTACAATTGAGTGTCCCAGACAGCAAAATCCGTAATTTTTGTATTTATTTAACGTCTGCAGACGTTGAATCAATGTATAAATGACGGATTTTGCTGCTTGGGTATGAGTTAAAAAATTGCACATTTGTAAACAGGACATTCATGATGAACAAATCGAGTGCACGTACGGTACTTTCAATAGGATTGGGCAAAACAGAAACTTGGAAATCGAAACAGGGTTAGTTCAAACACGTCATGGTAAGCAATGCTGGGTTGGTTGTGCTTTTACACCCTCTACATGCAGCATTTTAGAACTACCGCATCTTCAGAAAGTTTATTTTGACCAACCTTGGGTTGGGAGCCGAGTTACAATTTTAAAACATTTGCTGGAGCATAATCGCTTCGGCTTCCCAGCATTGCAATCAAACGTTTTGGAACGTAAATGAAGATTTAATTGGACTAACAACAACTATTATGAACAATTGGTATGTAGTATTTCGAAGAATGTTGGCAAGTAATCTCACAAATCGTTGATCTAATCGCTCTGAAAAGATACAAGAGAATGTGTTAGAAAACTTGTCTATTAGCAATTTGTGTTCAAAGGAATGAATGATGTAGTGCACCAATATCTAACTTACCCACTCGTCCTCATCAACACCATCCATTGTGTCTTGCTCCAGCTGCTTATCTAGATCCAACTTTGTTGACATGGCCGCAAGCAGCTGTGGAGAGGCGAGCTTGTTAAACACTCGAATCTAGTGTTCTCTAGTGTTTTATTTGTATCTAGTGACTAGATATTCCAACGATAGGGGGGTGGGGGGGAGGGGGTCAAAATGCAACTGCCTTTGACGCATCACAGCGCAAGCACATAGTAGGTTACTTGTCAGTTTAGTGCCAACGTTGGGTTTGACACTCAAGAGCTAATCAAGAAGTGATGTTGATAGTGTAAAGTATTGGTCAACGATTCGCTTGGAGCACCAAATAGCTCATCAGACCGCTACGTTTAAGATCAGTGGCTCACCTCATCCCGCTTCTCTTGGTCGGTCTTGTAAGTATCCGCGTTGTAAGATTCATATTTTCGTTCTTTAGGAGCTTCCTTTGGTGCTTCACTCACTGCAACATCATAATAAATTAATGTAGGAGAGATAGAGAAATAACTTCATATGCCAATCAGATTCTATAATGGAACTAGACTACCGGTACATAATAAGCTTATATAGAGAAACGCTCAGTGCTGAAGAATTGGATCTGATTAGCCAGGAGCAGCGAAAGACACTTTGGTCATTCAGTCAGTTGTTCCCAGGCATCATTTAGTTTCTTAAAATGTAAATTTGATAGATACACTATTCTTTACTGTCAGTTGGTGTAAACAAAACTGGGACGCAGCTTTCCCCATTTTTTCTTCTGTAAAGCTTAATCACCACTGGAAAGGGCGCCGGTTCGACACCGCTCAAGAGCATGTGGCTGTGTCTTTGGCATGACACTTAAAGGCATGCCTGAAGGTGGACACGAAGATTGGCTTCCTTGCCTTCCCGTTCACTTAATCTAAATCTTCAACCACCAGGTGTAAGCCTGGATACGACAAACAAAAAACCACAGATGCCGACTATGACCCGTCGTAATTATAGCTTATTGATGCATGGATGATGATTATGACATCATTTTCCAACTCACGTGGTTTCATATCAGGCGGCCTCATGCTGACCAAAGGTGGTAACTTGTTGGCTCCTTCCAACCACTCTTCCACGGTCATAGTGCCACTATTGGGGCGACGGGTGTCAGGAAAGAGGTCGTCTTGAAAGTATTCCATCTATACGTCGGGTAATGTGTATTAAAAGAAGAACACTAACTTAACAAAATTATCCAACGGAAAAAGTGATCGCTCGAATATTTCTTGGTCACTATTTGAAATAATGTATGTTTTACTTTTTTTCTCTTGCCTTCAACCGCAAAACAATATACGGTAGCCTACAACTTGGTAAATTTTATTTGTATTTTACGCGCTTTGAGGATGCGCATTGTCGTGGTGCGTGAACGTCAGCAGGCTATACCAATAAAACATAGCGTATGCTTCTGCTTTTACATTCGCATTAATCAGATGCATTAGCATTAATCATAACAATCAAACTTTTCAGTAGCCTATCCCAAAGCTGAAGCAAAACTGTATCTTTTTTTATTGAGTCAATGTAAAGAGGAACAATTTTGTCAGGAACAATAAACATACCTTTACCCTGGGCACTTGAAACGAAATGGGTTCCATCGAGTTGTTAGAAAGGCGCCACGCTCGAGCGAATTCCACTTTCTTCGCGTCGCATGTTGTTTTCGGTAGAAAGCTGAAACCTACGTGGGCTCGATCGGACTTGAAAGTGGCAAGAGGGAATAAGTAGGGCTCTTCCGAGGAGATTTCATACGATAACATTGTGGTGTCACCCTGAGGAATACAACGTTGTATTGCAGTAGTCTTGTGACATTGCACCCGCAGCTGCATACATTACGTCAGGGGTGTGCATCTGTCCAACCTTTCATACTGTCGGGCCAAATAGCGTATCCGGGTCAGATCGCGGGCAAAGCTTCCATTTCTCATTGACTAACGTATGTTTCCTTTCGAAGGTGCAGAGCAGAAATTAAAGCCTGCCCTGGACCACACATTCTCGTTTCGCGGGTCGCATTTGGCCGGCAAGTTGCACATCCCTACATTAAGTTAATGATTTTAGAAAGCACTTTTAAAAAAAAAGTGATGATTACTTTCGTCTGGACATGCACCGCCACTTTGTAGACTACCCCACAGTACAACCCTTAGTCAAGTCGTGGTGGGAAGCTACTACAGTTTGAGTCAAAAAGAAACCGAGAAACATTCGGAGTCAGTGCTCACCTTCCCAGTGGCCAGCACTGTGTTGGTGTCGCGGTCGTAGAATGGCGCTAGAGTGGCAGGAGAATTATCGAGATCTTCTATCACTTTGGCGCCATTTTTCAGATCTTGGACTTCGTACACCGAAGCAGTACGAATACCATTTCTGAAAAAAATGTGCACGTATGGAAATAAATCATCCGAACTGTCTACTCTGAGAATTAAGGCTCAAGTTGACGGTAAAGTTTCACTTTCTGTTGAAACCATACGGTCGATAAAACTAGAGTGAAAATGTGAGACGGTTACAACGTGCTTTCTTTACAAAAAGCTGAAATCGAATGCATTGAAATACAACGACAGAAAACTTGTTGAGAGCAATTTGGCAAAGTTATCATTAGTTTTGCGTACCGTGTATGAAAACTTAATCCTGAGAGTTGAGTTATTCCCAACGGAAAATGAACGGTCGCCTCCAGTATTATTACAATTAACAAACTTACGTTCTAAAACCAGATACGAAGAGCATTTTATCATCAAGCACCCAAATTATTCGCGCTCCACGGCTCCCTTTTGGACCTGGACCCTCCTGTGATGGAAAGACTTAAAATGTCAAGTGAAGAACAGTCACAATTATTGTCCTTTGCTTTTGAAAATTCTCCCAACAAGCAACACAAAGTGTAAACATATTGTTCTTATTGCACGGTTTCAATTAGTATATAGAATATACCATAGTTGCTTTTAGGTTCAGCGTTAAACAACTTTTGCTACTTTCAGCAGTTTTGGTACACGCAGTTAACTTTGAAACATGAGCAACACATTTCAATATTTCTACAACATAAAAAATTTGCGAGGAAACGCTGCTTCAAAATTACACTGAAACAAGTGCAGTTTTACTTTTGGACGCGACAAAAGCGGAATTAAGTAAAAACTGTTTTAGTTTGGCTAATGCCATAAATAAAAGTTTAAACATTTGAAATTACAAGGTTTTGAGCTATGCTGAATCATGAATATATTTCATAAAACTCGTTACTGATCATAGTTTGTACTGTATGAACAATCGCAGCGCAAAACGATTATGTTTTATTAAGTATTGCTGAGTCCTTATTTTAAAAACAAACAACACTTTTTCAATCATATGAGTTTTGATAAGATGCAACATGCTTGCTGCACTTATGTATCATACATTTATTGGAGACGTCGATTTCCTCGGGTCGTAGATTCGAACTTTATTGTCCTTCGCTACAGTAGCCAAGTATTGGCCATTTTCACTCCAAGCCATTGATAGAATCTCCTCTTCGTGTCCCGTAAGTTTGAATAACTGAAATTAGAGTAAAAAAGTAGACAGCAGTTGTCAAAGGCGCCATGCTTGTTAACTGCCGCACCCGCTGCAGCCAAGGTTGGCATAGTTGTCAGCACAGCTGAGTGTCCACTACATCAGCAAGCAGAATTGTCAAGCAACGGTATTCGACTTGAAATCGAACAATTTTTATGGCAAGGCTGATTAACTGTTAACTAAGTAATAGAGCAGTACAAACAACAGTCGATTATGGATAATAATTCATAGTATACACAATTACACATGCAAGTTATTAGCATTTCTTATAAGATAACCATGCAACTGACGTGCAAACGCTCTATGACGTAACAAATTGACAGTGAGCAATTGAATTGACAACATCATCGACCACTTTGGCACCTGCTCAGTGGCCTATTGGGTTGAGTGTCCGCGTCCGAGTTGGTACGCGTGGGTTCGACACCTTGCCGGGTCATACCAAAGCCCTTTTAAAAATAGTACTAAATCTTATTCCTGTTTGGCACTCAGCAGAGTTTAGGGTACTACTGTACGAAGACGAAGGTACTGTACTTGACTAGATTTTCACAAAATGTTTTAGACCGTAATTCAGATATTGCAGTGAAGCCAATATACTTGTCATTTCAGATTGAAGTATTAATTATGATGGCTGAGTAGCGGTTAGTAACATTACCAACTTTGCTTGCATGAAAGTTTGGGTTGTTTGCAATCTAATAGTTTTCATTTTACAGCGACAGCAAAACAGACCCAGGTATCACATTTAAAAACATAATGATCAATAACACCGTGATTTTGGTAACAGCACAATTTAAATTTTTCCAATATTAGCTTCGTGTTGCGCAAGTTTTTTTTAAATGCAAATACGTGTTCCGCAACATACAAAGGCAGAAAAACACTGTTGCGTAGCTTTGTAAGTTGGTGAGAGCAATGCAATAGCTTAGGGAACGTTCAAATATTATGTAACGTTTTTTTTCTGAATTTTTGACCCCCCTCCCCCATGTAACGCTTTTTCACTACGAATTCAGCACAAAAACTACCATTCCGTACTCGAAAGCGTTACGTAAGTAACGTTTTGCTTGAACCCTTCCCCCCCGATGTGACGCTAACGTAACGCTTTGCATGACCCCCCCCTTCCCCTCGAAGGAGTTACGTAATATTTTAACGTTCCCTTACCCGATCGAATGGAATGTGAATTAGCCCTTGAAACTCTCTATCATAGTTTAGCTTATTTTTACAATAGAAGAAAGTGTCGCATTATGTTTTTGGATTAAACGGTTAACCGTTAGTGAACAGTCTCCTTTAATTATTTACATGTTAAATATTACCATTTCATTGCCTTTGATGTCCCAAACGATGACTTTCATATCAAAAGATGCCGATGCAAGCACGTCAGGCACAAGAGGGTGAAATTGGATGCAGACAACCTTAGAATAATGACCTGAAATGAAATGATCAAACGTTGAAGTTGGACCTGTTCAAACAGATGTCGTTGTGAAGTACAAGTGACAACAAAAGAATTTCTTATTACATCGATTCTACGGCAGGCAACGATGTATAGAAAAAACTTCTTCTGACCAGGAAGATGATATTAGTATTCTTTCCACGAAAGATGCTGATCGATGATCATGCAGAAGCTATAACCAGATGACCAATCAATCGTTTTTTACATTCACAGCCTGCAGACGCTAAAATCAATGTAAAAAACGACTGTTGTGCTGTCAGGGAAAAAAGCAAGCATCCTACCCAGCCAACAAATCAACCGTTTTTTACGCCAGACGTTGAATCGTTGTAAAAACGGTTTTTGCTATCTGGGTCATGCAACAGCATGCCACCTACGCTCCAAAACCTACCCTTACCTTCCAATACAATATCAGGTTCGGTTTCGTTTTCTTTTAAGCCAGATTTAGGAACAGTCCAAATATTGACTGCTCCCGTTTCGAGGGCGACTGCCAGCTGTTGGCTATTGAAGGGATTCCACTTGAAATCTGTGATCGCGGATTTGTTTTGGAAACTCGGCGGATTGTTTGCCAAGCGGCCAACCTTTCCAAGCTGCAATGTAACGAAGTTGCAAGCTAGAAAGCATTATGGTCGTATCGAGGCTCACGCCAGGTGGTTGAAGATTTAGATTACGTGAACGGAAAGGCAAGGAAGCCAATCTTCGTGTCCACCTTCAGGCATGCCTTTAAGTGTCCTGCCAAAGACACAGCCACATGCTCTTGAGCGGTGTCGAACCGGCGCCCTTTCGAGTATCGTTCCAGGGGTTTCATAACTCGGCAATGCAGCCGACGAACTATTATAGTCATATTCGTCAACCAATACAACGCTTCAGTTTGCAGACAATCAGTAATCCAACGCAATAAATCATGATGAAAACCAGTACAAACCGGTCCAAACTACTTTAAAAAAGTAGCTTGTAACAAACAATTGATTGTTTGTACATCGAATGTTGGAATGACGAAAAAGCCTTTTCTGAAGCTTAATACCGATCGTTTCGCTTACTAGAAGGAGTTTGAACCATTGACGCAGACGTTTGACCACATCCTGCCCTGAGTTGAGGGTTACGACAGGAAAAGAGCAATAGAAACGGATGAGGGATTGTCAAGAGACTTTGAAACATGTCATTGATTGGCTTACCAAGGTGCAGCCAGGTGTCCATGGTGGGCTTCGAACTAAAAACCATAGAGTGGTAGACTGGCGCGCCTACCACTCGCACAGTTGTTATGTAAGTTTACTTCAATGTTTTAGTGTTCCAAGCGGTCAAGAATTCGTACCTCAATAACGACGATCGGTCCGCCAGATGTCGATAGCGGGATAGCGGCGTACTTTTCGTTGACATGAAACCCATCGCAAGCACCAGACACCGAGCGGCTTGCCTGGGGAACGTTGGTGATGTGGGTGGAAGGATGGAGAGCCTTCCCAGTCCAATGTCGTAGCTTACTCTGCCTTACACCTGACGTAAAATCTGAACTGTTAAAGGCTAAATCTTAAATTTTATGTTATATGTATGTTTTGATTAATTGCGATAACATTAGATAACGTATATTATTCGGATACTTTATGCGCAGTATAAGGTTTGCGCATTATTTAAACATTTTCTTGAGGTTCATGCTCAGTTTCTCAACTGTTGAAAAATACTAATATGACAATAACATTAACTAAAACAATTAGTATATAGAAAATAAACCAACCCGAAAATGGCTTCGCCTTGGCTGCTGTCGGTTGAGGTCGATTGGCTGCTGTCGGTTGAGGACTGTCGGCGTTGGGCTTAGGCTCATCGCCTTTTCTATGTGTTGAAATCGGATTAGGGGATACTTGGGCTTTAGCAGTGGGTTGGGTTTCATTTTTAACACTACTGTCTCTTCCGATGGCTTCTGTCTTTGAGACATCGCTTGTAGTTTTGGTTTGCAATGGTTTTCTTTTCGTTGGATTCAAACTGGATTTCAACCTCTAAAAAACACAAAGCAGATTCTAAACTACGTTGCCCGAGCTTTGTATAAACAAGTTTTAAATAACAAATCTCCCTCCAGGGTAAATAACGGTTTCCCATATGACTTTTAACTAGAGCACCAATTGTGCCAAGCATGACATGAAGTTTATATGGGATGACGCATGCTTTACCATTGCGCAGTGGTTGCCGACCTTCTTAGGGTTGCACAAGTGTCTCAAAGAGCCACTTAGGCTGCAGACACCCAAAAATTTCGAGAGTTATCTTTAATGAAAATGTTACAAATCATTTTTACATGAATTTCTTAATTGTATACTTTGTAAGTTTTATAAAATCAATTCATTCAAGAATCCATAACTAAGGGATCCGTAGACTACAGACTAAGACGTTAATAAATGTAAAAAAAAACGACTGATTTGTTGGCTGGGATACAGCGACTAAAGCTCAGCCTACCACATGAGAAAAACAATACACATAATTAATTTGTTTCCTTTGGTAGCTCTCCGGCGTATAACCTACTACAGAATCCAGTGGAAAATCTTTGAAAAATTGTATGTCTTCTCGTAATGGCTGAGATACCAAAGTGATTAAACCAGACAACAGCGTCACTCATCGAAGCGATCAAAAGCTGATTACATCAACCATGCTTGTTCTAGGAAGTGTGAGTTTTGAAGAACAATACCTGCAGATATAGTCTCTGTTTCGACCTTCTGGGTTTCATCATTATTTTCAAAGACTACCTGTAGCCAGCGGGCCAGAAAATCCAAGATGGGCATCATAATGTAACTAATTACCCATATATTTGTTTATTACAAAAAAAAACACACCTTGGCTTCTTTCCCGTCAAACCATTCTTGAGCTGTCAGAACGATTTCGTCGGAGAAAGTATCGGGAAACAATTCATTAGCGAAATCTGTGTGAGACTGTAAAAACAACACAAAAATAACATCTATAGCAGCCACTGACCAGTGACCACGTGAAATGTTTTAGGTATTTTCAACACAGCACAAGCAAGAGACTTTCTAAATATGATGAATGATGAGGTTAAAACTGGAAAGCTCACTAAAATGTGTCTGGTAAGCAAGTCTAAACAACGATGGGAAATTACAAGACTACTGCATCACGGATAATTTTTAAGTAGAGGCTAATTTTCCACATGAAAAGATGGCGCAATTACGCCTTTGGTGTCACGCTCGGTAGCATGGAATAAGTGAATTACGGTCGGCCGTCGTATTGAAGCATAATTCGAAAATTTAAAATGGCACGCGTTGTAGAACAAATGCAAAACATTCAGTGGGTGGTCTGCCATTGAATACAAGTGTCAGACGAGGTTGTAATACCAGATTACGATTTCAATAATACTTAATGTTAAAATACTCAAAAATATTAATAGTCACTCGAAAGAGAAAATAAAATAGCTTGTTTTAAACAAAATGGGGATCACTACACACGAAGCGTGCAACGCAACTGTTATAGTGATGTGAGAAATTTAAGGTCATCAGCTTTCAGAAATTTCTCAGGAATATTAGAGACGCGGAGTGTTACGTTTTTAAGTATTCATCATCGAAACAGAACAATGTAGACGGCTCGGATTGACCGATGTGTCAATGCAATTATTATGAACATAGAATAAGTTATGTTTGATTCGGTCAAACAGTTTTGTTTTAGGAGAATGCAAAATAAGAATAATTCATTCCTTGTTTTTTTTTTTTTTTGTAAAATAGCGTGTGGGGTGATATAATCAGGGCTGTGGAGTCGGAGAAATTTTGGCGTGTCCGGAGTCGGAAAGTTATAAACCGAGAAGTCGGAGTCGTATATTTTTCGCCCGACTCTACAGCCCTGAATATAATGCTGACCAAGCTTGTATATTTGCCGTTTTTATAATGTTATTGCCGTCTGAGAGCATTGAAATGATAAATAATTGGCGAATTTTCTTGCCGAGAAGACTTACACGTCTGGGAACTTCTATCTTTATTGGAACAAGCTGCCTGGCACAGAGCTGCATTAGTCTATCCACCTCACAGGACATGACATCCATGCACACCTTCGGTACCATTCCCATTCCTTTGGTTTGATCTGGCATCATGACTTGGCTGGCTGCAAATGACATCACTAAGTACTGTATGATGAATACCTTATATATCTACAGATGACTAAATGACTCCATTTTTTTGAGATGGAGCCATCGTTTTTTAACAGGTAATAGGCCGGGCGGGTTTTGATTTAAAGGTAGACAGACGCCACAAAACAAGACTCATTTTTCTTTTATCCCAAAGTGAAAGAAATGTTCGGTTTAAAAACAAAACATTTTTCAACTTGATGACTAACACCACACTGACAGTTACTCAATGGAAAACTATAAAAAGAAAATCAAAGTGGATGAATGACATGAAGCTTCGGAAAAATACCAAATATACTTAACACGGGACCATTGCCTGATCATGGAATCGACAGAAAACTATTCCAAAGACCAACAATTTGAAGGCTGTCAATCATCCTAAAAATTCAATTTGTTTTCAAATCTGCTAAAATTTCCTGAGCAAAATATGCACTTACAGTCAGAAAGAGCTGAAAAAGCGTCACTTTTTGAAACGCGTCCTCAGTTCATCAAATTGTTAGCCCATAGCAATAGTTCCTTAACCAAAACGAAATGTTTTCCAATGCTCGATATACGGGGACTCAAAATAGCCACTTAGGTCAGTGGCAAAACATTACGACCTAAACCTAGACAGTAAATCAACCGCTTTTTTACATTGATTCAACATCATCCGACTGATTGTTGGCTAGGCGTGTTTGATATCTCGGTTGTCGCACAAATTACTAGGGTAGGCTATTGCAATAATAATGAGAGTTCGATAAATATAGAACGTATTGCTGGAAAGCACAAAACGTTATGAAACCGAAGTCAAATTAGAAAAGTGATTGAAACATAACTCTCGGAGTTCAAGTGAAGACAAATGGGAAAACTTGCTTTTCCAACGGGATGACAACATTTAAGATGATCGATCTAATTACCTTGAGAGATGCACTGCGTCCGGTCTGTAACCTCGAGAATTGCCAGCGAAGAATCGCCCTGGATCAACGAGATCTGGTTAGCGAACTAATGACAAGAGATGCCACACAGAAACAACAAGAGATAGGAGACTGACATTTCTCGAAGTGAATAAATTTGACAACTTTTGCATCATTGTAACGTAACTTAACGTTGTAGAAGTAGGAAGAAAGATATTTTTGAAGATTATTTCCTTTTCTCAAATCAGAACAACACAGAATAAGAAGACTGACGTTAGCATCATCAAGGATTATAAATCAGCGCATTTGTCATTTTGGCGTCGATCAGATTGATCAAGATCTAGCAAAGGTTGCAATATACTGTACTTAAGTACACAAAAGCTTAAATTGAGCTTCATCACAAAGACTTTCGAAGAACGTTATTGTGATATAATATGGCGTAAACATAAAAGCGTAAACAGCTTCTCGAACAAATTTTTTTTTTAAAACAGTAAGCAAATGTTTGTTTGTGGCAACGTTTCGAGACGCTAAATTAACGTAAATGCACGAATTTTGTAGCTGGTAACAACAAAGCCAGTTGAGCAGAAGAAAAATAGGTACGGAATTGAGAAAATAATTTACAAAAACTTACTTTTCCAGCGACAAATAATAGATTGGTGTCTGGATCATAGAAAGGCATAAGGACCCTGCAAATATTTTAACTTTAGTTAGAATGTACAGACTTTATGTATCAGTGGTGGACTGGACAAGTGGACAGTTATTGTTTTTCAAAATTAAGCGCTTGAAATCTTTCTTATGACGCTTCACCAATACAGCACTGAATAACAACAAACATAAAAAACACAAAAAGTATGGGCAATATATATTCACAAGTGAACTCGCAAAAGGTATAAATACAACCCATACAGCAGCCACAAGCATACAATCCGAACTTACAAGTGATACAAGCAAACACGTTAATGGCATTTTTGCTTGTCGTGAGCGATTAGAAAAGCTATATTGCCGCAATGTTCTTGTTTGTGCAGAAAACTTTCGGGTAAATAAACCTAATGGAGTCGGCGACGCGTGAACGCTTTTAGTACGAAATTGCTGATTCGTTTCTGAGAATACTGTTGAGACCAATTTTAAGTTAAACAACCATTGGTGAGAAGACCGACAAGCAAAATTATTGAGAAGCAGGGAGCGCGCAGTGGTGGTTGAACCTACCTATGGAAACATCATCTTCGATAGCCGAATGGAAAGGTTTCAAAGCATATAAAACTAAGCTCATTTATGTTGACACTTAAGTTTCCATGGTTAACTTTTGGTTAAAAACACTGCATCAGTAACTGCACTGGCCCTGCAGCAGACATAGTGTTAGTGGCACCACTCTATCGCACTGCATGAATGCACAGTTGCACTGCTGATATTGTTCAATAGTTGTGTCAACTTGTTGGTCCTTGCTTTTACTTTCGCTCCCATCAGATAAACGTTGCAACTAGTGCTAGAAACGATATAACTGTCCTGATGAGCACCCAAACTTTTCAGTATTCAGTTTTTACATGGAAGACATACCTATATTTTGGAACTAGTAGCTTATTACCAAGCTACCATAAGTAATTGTAAAATATAAACAGAAAAGTTTCAACGCTTGAATAACATGTCGCCATTTGCATTTCAACATAAGCATTTATATTGAACTACACAGTAGGCTATGTCATTATAAAATGCAATGTGATGCATTAACTGCTATAATGATTGGATCAATGTACAAAGAAATCACATCGTCAGCAAAGCGCAGATCGGCCATCATTCTTTAAATATCATTATCATTCTTTAAATATCCCAAGCGAAAGCCAGTTGTGATCTAAATTCTAAAACAAATGTCTAAAATTTATAAAGCTGTCGTCAGGTGTCGCCATCAAGCATTTTGAAAGAACTGATGGAGACGATGTGTGCTACAACGAGCATCTGTGCCGAAGTTTTGCCGTTATCGTATGAGTTATTTCAGTCAATCCTGCCATTGATTAGCCAAATACTGGATGCTGAGTTTGAGGCTGTCACAACTCCCGTCTACTATAAAGTATTCTATCTGTAGGACTCCTGTGTACTTGTTGCCAATATTCGTCTAATTTTACCTTTCAATGGAAAACCGATGTTTTGATAACATTGCAAAACAACAAATAGTTTTGCCAAATAGCTACAAAGTCGGTGCCGGCAGCAGTAAACCTTTCAGTAAGAAAGAACGATTGCTTTCGTGCAAACAAAATCTCCATTAGCCAACAGACATCAACTACTGATGTGATGTCGATTAAAATTCAGTTTTACTTGTGAGATCTATCTGGGTGGGAGGTCGACTATTTCAGCAAAACAAAAGTATTTTTCTTTACATTGAACCAACCATAGTGGACGTCACAGTGCGGTAAAATAAAATTTTGTGTGGTGAAAAGCAAAACACCAAAAGTTCAATCTGGATGAGCCATGAAATAAGATCAGCAAACAAAAAAGTATTGCGGTCACGTGACCACGGCGGTTAATCAAATGCCAGGGATGCTTGGTTAATTATTGCAAAGAAAGCTATTCAGAGATAACAGAAACATGCGAGGCTGACCCTTGCAAATATCAAGGTCAAGAACACAACCAAACATTCAACTAAAAACAGTGTAATCTCTGCTATATTCCTCACGTCTTGTAAGGTGAAAAGAGTGTAAAAAACGTAAGCTGGCTGGGTTTTACTTTCTGAGCAGAGGAGCAAGCACAAACATGAGCTTTCTGCTTGAATATCCTTTTATGTTGGGCATCAAGACGACATTGATAATAACTGTAAAAAATGATTAATTTCTTTTGAATTTCTACAACGTTTGAAAATGGTTTCAATCAAGAAGTTTTTGTACAGACTGTTCGGAATGGATTTTTATGCAAACTCAATTGCTTTTTTAGGGATCCAGGTACCATGTGTATAAATCAAGACAGTAAATGATAGCAGACAAATGCCAGCAGTTCTGTAAAACCTCAGAAACAGAATTAAAAAAGTCAGCTCAACAGGTTATTTTTGTTATTTATGTGTCTCGGTCGAAGAAGTACTTAGGCCAAGATCTTTCACCGTGACAGACAACACACAAGACGTGTGCCATAAAATGTATTACGTTCTTGACTCATAGGCACAAACCACAAACTTCCAGGTACTACTATTATCTTTGGTGCATGATAAGAACCCGCTCAGATTATCGCTTCTAGCTATGAGTATTGAATAAGCGAGTAAACGTGATACAAGTTTGAAAATAAAGCAATTGAATGAGCGTTATTGAAATGTTTCAAAACAAAACACCAATGCAAGTTTTTATGATACGCTCTTTAATTTTTTGTTTTCAAACAAAGTAAAGTACTTAAGGGGCAAGGCAAAAGCAGCATCATCTTGAACGCTCGAATGAAGTCATTCTTGGTGTATGGTTTCACTACAGTCGGGGATTTACAGGTGATCTGAAGTCTCAAAGCAAAACGGTCATTCGGGCTTAAAAAATCCAAAATTAAAGCTTGTTTTAACACGGTTGAAAGGAAAACACTCATGTTCAGTGAAACGAAACCGAAGCGGTTGCAAAAACAACAGTCTCTCTGTTTTTCACGAATTCAATAACCTTCATCAACTTGTGTGTGAAAGGTACTATGGCAGTCCCGTTGAAATAGTCACCAGAAAGTGATGTTTTATTTTAAAGTTCTCAATTTTCAATTATTATATCGATGCAATTATTTTGCATCGACCTTTTAATGAACTCAGTTTTAATAACATACGGTGACTAAATCTTGAACATTTTTGTTTGAATAAAATACAACAGATAATGGTATCATAAATTTAAGTGTCTGTCATAAATTTTACAACTGACAGGTCACTTTTTGGCGCAAAGGTTTACATTGAATTTAAGTTACACGATTTTAAATCACCTTTTTCATTTTATGGATAAATTCAAAGATTAAACTTCAAAATTTTCTGGCTTAATTTATTCAAAAATTTGGCAGACAAAAAAAAGCAACCCAAAAACAGAAAGCAAACAGCAAGTGCGTTCGTTGATTTATAATTGATAAGCATAAATAGCCCACTTAGATGGCGTATTTTAAATTTAACTCGAATTTTAATGTTTTTGCTCCAGATAAGTGCATGCTGTTGAAGCCACATACGTCAAACTGACGTCTAAAATTAAGAAACAAACGCAAACCGAACGATGTTGCAACAGCTGATTCCATATAGCAAGTGTTCCAGGATATGCACGATGCTACTTTACCTAAACAAGTGTAATCGTATGCGTGCTTCAATATTGCAAACGGTTTTTTACATTTTTTATAGGCCTACTGCCACAAAAGTTGCACTGAACTCTGCAGCTGGAATGATAAATTTACAAGTACACTTTACTAATTGATAAGTGACAGGGATGCACAAATCCAGCTAACTATCAGTATATTTTCAACGTTTTCAGACGTTGAATCAATGTAAAAAGCGATTGATTGGCTGGCTGGGTCAGTGTATTACGGCCATAGAATCATGAAATACGACCTCTCAAGACCAATATCAAAGCTTACGGTGATTTGTACTTTCCCAGACAGCAAAATTCATCATTTTTACATGAATCAATGTAAAAATGACAGATTTTGCTGTCTGATCCTAGACTTGTTTGTGTAAGTCTAAACCAACACACAATTATTAAATTTCGGTTGATGCAGTTATGTCGAAACAAAAACTAATGAAAAATTCAACCGTTTCGTTTCCATGTTGGGCATATCCGGTAATATAACTGAAGTGCTCATTAAAAATAATAGGAGCAGATCACTATCAACAATGGTAACGATATTCCTTATCATCATGAATATCGATTTACATCAATTGTTCGACTCAGCAAGAAAAGATGAAAAGTCATCCTAAATAAACAAACTTCGCTTTTTGTCTGTCTGAAGCTAGGAACTAATTGGAGGATGTAGGTGATTACACTTAATTTTCATAAGACGCAAATTTTCAGTTCCAGGCCATACAAAATATCTACTCATAATTACAGCAACGCGTTACGCTTAAAAAATGTTGTTTTTCGATCCAATTTGCCTCTTGGCCTTACACATTTAAATGAAAACAGATAATACAATCTTCACCGTGGTTGTGGACAATGAAATTATTAACCCTAAAATGTCAAAAATCGAAAAGCGCTTTCCGGCTTATAAATTTCTATTTAACGCACATTCAAGGAATGATTTATTGTTTGGAAAATCTCGTAGTAATTTTATTATGCACACCCTCAGCTGGAATCGAGAGACTTTACATACGCACAACAAATAATCATATTATATCACATCATTACACCCTACAATTTTGAGCTCAGCGACTAGTGGAGGCTACTTATAGACAACAGTAGTGACAAAACCTGTGTGCTTTAATATTTGAAAAGCTTATTGAACTAAACAAAAACCGGTCAATTGACAAGTCAATCCTAAAATTTTGAATGGAACTATTGTGTTGGAAAGCTGCCTAAGTGAACAAGCGGAAGCATGGGAGCTTTATTTGACAAAATCCGGGATACTTATTGCAGGTTGTCAAATGCAATGTTGACACAGAATAGGCAAATTACCCATGTTAACTTTCTTCGCGTGTCTAATCAAAACTTCTCGTGAAAGTGGTGGTTTGCTGGAACAAAAATTGATCTTTTTGCGTAAGAAAATCCACTTGTGGCAATGGCAAAAGTTAATTGCCGTGATGTCACTGTGCACAAAACTCGTTGACTAGCACAAAACACCAAACAAACTTAGCATTTGCATTTTCAGCAACTGCTTGAAACGTGTTCCACTAGGAACGCTACCCAGTGCCCACACACTGGACTTCTAATTTTGACAGGTTGCAATCAGGTCATCTTTCTATTCTTAAAAAATAACAAAGTTTTCACAAGTGACATGAAATTGAGACGTTACATTAGCATCACAATGGTCGATGGATAAAAATCGAGCTATTCCAACAAGTAGTCACATTGCTACAATTTCATGCTGTCAACAGCAATATTGCCAAGTGACGACAATACAACGTTAGTGTGATGAGAGGAATGAACTGCAAAAACTGCGCGATCTCCGACAACCCCAGCCCTAATAAGATGTACATTGTGAGGTCAATATGACCCAGATGACAAAGCAATGGCTGATCGATGCCCACATCGGTACCTGATCTAGATTACCACCAACGTTTCCACTATCAAGGTGTTGCTAAAGGAAACGTTGCTCGAACGAGATTGGGCAAGAGCAAGCGTCTATATTGGAAGAATTTCTCATACAAATCATTACAGTTAGGCTATATCGTTTCAACGTGAAAAAATGTTATCCAGGAGAAGTACAAAAGTAACTCTTGTTTTGACGCACGTAGACGTAGAGTTGTATACTTTTAAGTTTAGAAAACGTAGCAAACATTACAAAATACGGAAGAACATGAGAAGGGTGTTGAAATTCAGACAAAACTTTAGTTTGCTTGGAAGGTGCGAAATGTAAGCACAAGTGGTTCACAAGTGCTTATGTTACAGAACTATCAAAGCCCACTGGAGTTGTTTAGTACACTTGAACCTGCAGAAGAAAACTTAAATTGCCGTGTTGGCTGTGAAGGAAGACAAAAAGGGCCGTAAAAGCTTAAACAGCCTGAAAACTGAGAAGACATGCGCAGATTCATCGTGTGTTGAAAACGTTAAAAGCGTGTGCACAAAATGGTGTTTGTGATGATTCTTATTCACATGTTTAAACTGCTTTTTGAACTGGTCAGACCGCAACAGCTCACATGCTGGTAGTCAATTGTTTTCTTATGTCACTTGGCAAACTTTGGGTGACACTTGGCGTGTTCACTCAAAGAAGAAGGCAACTCCTAAGCAAATCAAGAAAGGCTCACAAAGGGATGCCACCTCAAGACTAGAGGTCAGAAGTTGCTTGAAATTTACCTTTTGACGATGGTGTCAAAAGTTGTAGGAATGATATTTTACAAAAAAAGCAGCTTGAAATGCAAAACATTGGCTGTACAGCGTCAACGGATCGTTGAGACGAAGTGAATTCAAATATGCATACTCAGATCAGTTCAATTCGATTTCTGATCAACAATCCAGTTGTCTTTCGTGTTGAGTGAATAACAATGGAATGAACTTGTGGCACATCTTTACACTTGGGTTTGGATAGAGTCTACGATTGCCACCGACTCAAGTCCGTTCATTTAAATGGAGAGTGAAGGTGCGCTTGTTAAAGTGTTGCCTGTGAATTATTCCATCGTACAGCTGGAGAGTTGTTGTTGAATCGCGTTGCTCAAGGACAAAGCGTATTTTTTTTTCATTACAAAGCTAGATGACCACGGGCTGAATTATTAGGGGATGGTAGGGGGACAAAATGTCTCCAGCAAATAAAAATATCAGTAAACGGAGATGCCAAATTAAATCAAAATACCTTTCTGGAGTAGCGTTATTATGTTCACAAGTAAGTAATCTGGTAAAACTCTGATAAAAATGGTTGAGACGACGCAATTAAAATAGCGTGGAAGGGATGGGCAAAAATTGGAAACACCAGAAAAAAGCTGCTTATTTGGTTTCAGCCAAACGGTCAATTAACATTTGCTGCGTTCATATGCTCATTATTGTATAAATTTATTGTTAAAAGCATAAAAAACTACCACATTGGTATACAGGGGCTGATCTCCACGGGGCACCAAACAACGGCTGACTAACGAGTGCAATAATATTTTATGCCACAGCATTAAAGAAAACAGATAAAAACAGGGCAAAATTTCTCATTTCCTATATTCTAGCGACCCACAACAAAAGTTTAAAAAAAGAAGTAAATAGAAAACGATATCGTTTCTATTGCACAAAAAGTCGTAAAGAAAACGATTTCCTGTGATTGGCCAAGTTACAACCGCCCATGTGCCACCTGTTCAATCAAACATATCAAAACACACAGCAGTCTGAGGTAGAGTGATTCATTTACAGTCCAATGCACTTTTAACTATATACCAAAAATTAAAACATTTTTCCAAAATGGATAAGTTAATTCAAAAAAAAAAATGTGTATCTTTTATTTATTAGTCAATTACTTATCCGCAAATGACCTGAACACTTATCCAATCTGTGTTTGCCCGCCACCACTCATCTGTTGCCATGCAAAGCAATTAAAAAGGTCATTTACAGAAAACGGCTCATGGGCAACTGAAATATAATTAAAACCTCTACAGCCAAATGCTGCTAATATCCTCGAAGCATCATAAGGGCATTATCACCGTCTTTTAATTTTTGCATATATGCATCTCTAAACACATATTTGCATAAGCTAACGTACAAAGTTAACCTACTTTATCTCATCGTCAAGTTACGAATGGTTTTCGGGGGTGCAACAAGAGCATTGCAATATCATTCCTCAGGGTCATCAGCCAGAGCAACGGCTTCTTGTGGCGCCTAATTTTCTTGGTAGACTTAAGTTTAAACAGTCGGATTTTAAATTGGACTTCAAAACATCAGACAAGACATAATTTTGCTCGCGATCACCTGAGCATAAACAGACTTTCGACTCCAAGAGGAAATTGACAAACAGAAACAGTCTGGGAAATAAAAATATAATTGACATGAAAATAAGATCTAACGAACGTATTTTCAACGTCTTCAGAAGTTAAACAAATCATTTTTTCAACTTTTTAGCTTAGAAAGCCTTAGCTTAGAACCTTAGATGAACCGAAAATGAGGAATATATTGTACGAATAAGCAGTCTGTACAGCTGAAGCATTAACTACCTACACAAAGGACCTATGCGAGGAAGCACTTTCTTCATTTTCTTTTAAAGCTTGTTGAAGCAGTTAAACCGGGATATGACTTTGTAAACTTTTCACCACCTTGCTATCCTGACACGTTGAATCGATGTGAAAACTTAACTCTTTTCAAGAATTTCTGCACAAAGAATAGGACAGAGCAAGCAAGAGCCACAACATATTGCACGACGGAAATGCTCAAAATAAACAATCTTTACACACAGGTGTTATAGATAATGCAAGGCAAGTGGGACAGAAAAGAAATGAACAGCTGTAAATAAATGGAGCTTATTTGTATATACATATTTCTGATATTTTTTTAAATTTCAAACCAAACAACAAATTTTGGAATACGGCTAACGGCTCATACCGAATACTCAACATGAAGTACATCACAAAAAGTCATAAAACAACGTAAATTTTATTGTTATTTGTTTCTTTTTGGTTCAAAGAATACATCAAACAAAAACTGTATTCAGAATTTAAAAGAAGGAAGGTTAGTTGCTCGTAAAATTTATTGATGGAGCTTTCACCGCCGTGAATGCGGCTTCGACAACATTTTGGAAAAACGAGATGTTAAAGTAACAACATTTTGTCATGTATCTCAGTTTGCACGCATGGTTGCTGTGATCGCAACTTTAGACGTGATTGTTTATGTTTCATTTCATTCTGCTTTTTTTATTGCATCAGAACAATTTGACAAACCAGTCTGGAATAAGGCACTGACAGGAAAAATGAGAAAAGGCCAATAAAAACGTGAGATGGCACCATGAAAGATGACATGAACAAAAAAAAACCTGAAAATTGAAGATGCCAACAATAGAGAGAGATGGAGAAAGCAGACAACTGGTCGACCTTGATGTTTCGGGATAAAGATCAGACTTCTTTGAAGCAAAATGGATGATGATGCATCATATTTTTTACTGTACACAATGATAGGCAGTAACAAAGTTCATTTTTTACATAACAACTGTTTTTCTTTATTCAGTGAAACCAAGGATAAAAGCACTTGTGGTTTTTCACCTAAACAAACGTTGTGTACTTTGCAAACTTTAAAAGACATTGGAATGACCATACAGATACCAATGGGGAGAAACAAATAAAACGAGCACATGCTAGATGGCAAATCACCTACAACCCCCAACCCAGACAGCAAAGTCCATACATGGATTCAACGTGTGCAAGCGTTCAATCAAAAATGATAAACTTTGCTGCCTGCCGCCAGTATCAACAGTTTAAGGAGGTGTGAACCTAGACATCACAGTTGCCAAGAAGTACAAGTACAAACAGAGTTCATTTTAGATATTTGTCCAAAATACTTTTCAGTGCGATTTGGGCTCTTCAAAACTATTTATCCGCCTTTTTAATCACCAACGGCTTGGGTGAGGCTGAAGATAGAACACAGATGAAAGGCAAACTTGACATGGCATGGATGGATTATTTTTGCATTTTATCCCTTGCCTTAGCTTTTTGACAATGCCGAAGATTTATTGCTCTGTTGTAACAATAACGCATCAATCGCCGCTTGCTTATACATACTGAAAGTTTGTGTCTTCAGAAATAACTACAAAAGTCTATCAATTTCTGCATCAAACAAAAAAATCAAAAAACGAACTGGGGGGCAGGAGACAGCTTACACGCTATCACAAGGCTGAACGCTCATCCCCTTTCTTTCATGCAACATCAATAAACGATGCTGAGACGTAAATCATTGAACTTTCCGCAAAATGAGAGTGAAAACCACAAAATGAACTTGTAAACTCAAAAGCACACAAGAACAAGCAACAAGAGTTCATTGCATCAAGGGCACTCCATGAAACGTTGGCAAGCAATGACAGATATGGCGAGGCGTTATTTCCGGACATACCAATATGAAGCTTTTTAAGAAAAAACTTCAAGAAGATTTGTATAAAATATAGTCCTATAGACCAAAGTGATGCTTCAACCATTTAAACCTTTATGTCCTGATTTTTAGTTTTAATAATACAGTCCAGTTCAACGAAAAAGCACGTAAATGTCTTATTAGGGCACAAAAAGAGTTAGGGAACATGAAACATTTCCTCCCATATAATGCAGAGCTTGCGCTCGGATTGTAAAACAAACGCAGGCTTTCTAACGCTAACATGTACAACAGAACGTACCGACTTAATATTTCAAAAGATTGAAGATAAAGTTGCAGTGACAAAGTTATTTTTGAGCATAAAAACTGGAGAATTTTGTACTTAAAAAATAGTTTAAAGTTTACAAATATTCAAAAAAAGAAACTCCGGGTTAGCTCTTCTAAAGATTGGCATTTGCAAGTACGATTTTGTTAACAAATTTTAGCAAAAAAATTATTTTAACCATGTGCGATGTAGCGTAATAGTACTGATGGTAATTCTACAGATGCACAGGCGAGACAATAGAGCAAAATTAGCACTGCAACCAGTTGGATCTTCTAACGCTCTGTGCAACCTAAACTCAAAAGAACAAACAAAATTCAAATTTTTTTTGTAAAACTTAAGAGAACTCAGAGTGATTTTACAATTTTTCTCATGGTGAGACAAATGTTAGTTGCAGATTCCCATCTAACAAATCAGCCTTTTTGGCACTAACGTCTTCTAAAGTTGAATCAAAACAAAATCAAAACAAAAAAGGGACTAATTTGCTGGCTGAAATCTTGTTTTGTGGGTGTTTCGCTGAGACATTGCAGAGACAAGCAGTGAATGTTTCGAGGAACTTGTTGTTGGCCAGTAGATGAAATGAAATTCTGACGACAGATCAGCATAACTATTAACAAGAACACTTTCGAATTAACAAGATTTAAAACGTGGGTGGATTAGGCGGTGAAAACTGCTTTCAGGACGTGTGCGCTTTCTCTGGGAAAAACACAGCAGTAAAGGGGAGTATGCAAGGCACACAACACAACGCTCATTCTTCATGCAGACATTACACAATGTGGCAAAAGCATAGTACGTAGAGCGAATAGCCGATGAAAGTGCAACAGTAAAACAAAATTTATACATCCTTTCCGGAAACTACGTCAGAAGAAACAGCGACATTTCGTAGTGAAACTACACGAAGGTTTTGTTCTGGAACTTGCGATATTCCTGTCGAGTGCAAATCGTAAGGTTTTTGTCCAGGTATAACTGTGTGAGACTGGAAGAATTTTCACATTGCCACTGCCCAGGACAACAAAAGATTTCATAGAAGGAGGGCATTCATGGTGGGCACTTTTTTAAAAGAAGATCACAGAAAAGACTGTCTGCATTGTTTATCTGTAATCTCCACAAAGAGCGATTAGTAATTCTGTTCAACCAACACAAATAGAGGTATTGTGAATGATAAGTCAAATTCCGGAAAGGTTTAACTGCTTGTTGTGAAGAAGAACAACAAACAACAAAGTGGCGAGCAGCAGATTACTATGTTTTCAATGTGCCCAGTGGTTGAAGATTTAGATTAAGTGGTTGAGAAGACAACGAAGCCCATCTCTGAGTTCGTTTCTAGATGAGTTTCAAACTGACATCCCCACTCAGCCATCAGATTATTATCTGTGGAAGCTCGAAATTACATTGAGAACATGAAACCTTACGATGTCATAGTCACAAACAGCTAGAAAGCCTTCCCAAAAGCCCTGATTTCACATAATGCCATAATGCAAAATGACAAGGCCTTCAATTTGAGAAAGCGTAATAAAAATCGATTGCCTCCTTGTTTTAACTGTTGTCATTTGCGTGGTCAAGTAGTGAGAGCGTCTGCAGGACGCTGGGAAGGTCCCCGGTTTGATACCTACTGGGGATAGCACATCAGCACACAATGTATTCAGCTGCAACGCAATGGTCGCTGATGATATTCATAAAACGCGTAATAATACAGATGCAGATAAAGTGTCGTTTTCACGTGAAAATTTGTCGTTGTGACTTCAAAATTTTGCCGAAGACAAAACTGGGTAAATTGTTTGCCTCTTGACATTTGTCAGTAGATATCTGTAGTTTCTATAATCTCAGTGTCTTCGGATATTTTTATATTACCACAGACCTTGTTTTATAATCATTTAAAGTTCAATAGATGCGAAGAGAGAACTGTCTTGAAGTGGAAGTTGTCTAATGAATCATTTTATAGTTTAAACTGTCCAGATTAATAGACGTCAAAACGTATTAATGCTGTCAGCTAAGAGTATAGCGACCACTTGAGACTGTCAGCGTTGAAAAAATGCAGCTTCGGGCACCACCGCAACTTCAAAGGCTTCATATTTTAAGCTATCTTGACGTTTCGAAGTGTGTTTAGCCAACACGTTTTCGTTTCGTGCAGAAGTAAGAAACAAACGCAGTGATCGGATACAAGAAAATATATATCTTGATATTTTGCGTCCTTGTTGCAGCCTACGAGCTGATTTCCTGGGTCATTTTTTGGGCTTCTCTAAAAGTACAATTTGGGTAGAGAGGTAACTCTTTTAAACCATAAACAGACATAACTCAGCAACAACACTACATTTAACATTATAAAAACAAAAAACAAAAAGCGAACTAGCCGAAAACGTTCGCTTTTTGTTTTTTGTTTTTATAATGTTAAATGTAGTGTTGTTGCTGAGTTATGTCTCTCTAAAAGTAACGCGCAAAAATAAAAACAAATAAAAAACTACAGTTGTGTTCGACGAGCCAAAGTGCTACCTTTCTGGTGATGAATTCCATAACTTCAGTCAGTAGTGATTTCCCAGCCAGCAAATCAATCACTTTTTGCATTGATTTTATGGGCTATTTTTTCTGCAGACGTTGAATTAAAGTAAAAAGTGATTGATTTGCTGGCTGGGTTTTCATTCTAAAGCAAAACACGGCTTTCGGACAAAAGCGTTTTACCAAAGCATGCGGTGTTGTGATAGACGATCACACAAAGATGAGAAAAGCGCGATTTGTCAAACTATTTGTTGTTCTAACGTTCAATAGAGATGGGACCACGGCGCAACAGAAAACAATGCCCCAAACATAAATACAATAGATTGAATAGAAGGCTACAAAAACTTTCAAAGTTGCTCTCAAACCACAGCGTATTTTTCATAATTTTCCTAAAGATGGCCGATGAATCAAAAATCAATAGAAAGGTTTCAGAGCAGAAAAAAATTGTCAACGGATTTTTGCCACTAAGCTACTTTATTCCTGCTAGAAGTGAAAAACCTGATAAACGTAAAAATCAACATGGACCAACGTAAAGAATCGTTTTCAACAATCACAGGCAGCTAAGAAGTCTCCCCGAAAGTCACTGATTTTGCATAATGTCATGATGCAAAATAAGATGTTGGAGAAATAAGCTTGAACTCCTGATGGAATGGGTGACGAACTGACGATGAACCACACCATTTCATGATAAGAAATTTATTCTTAACAATTTGTGGTAAAACAGTTCATAAACTGATTATCACAATATTACAATCACGTAGTTGTGGATATACAAGTCCTGTCACAATTCTTATTAACAAAAAATTAGAATTGTAACAGGACTCTATGAATAATTGAACACCCTCTATAACAATGGTGCATTACCTCCAACCCTAAGGAAGAAACATGATGATGATGGTGCTTTATCAGACAAACCTAAAATGATCTTTTGAAGTCAAAGTTGATACAATGGAAGGCTTGCCGAATCAGTCTCAAAATATTAAGGCATTTTAATGCGTCACGTAAACAGTTCTGGATAGTGTCAAGCTGTGAGCATATTGTCACCAATGCAAAGAAATCTGGCTGAGAGGCTCACAGCTTAAACCGTTCATATGAAAGGCTGTTTTCAAAGTTGACATCACCCGTTGATTGAAATTGATTTGAGAAAATAAAGGCTACGGTATGCAAAATCTCTACCACATTCTTACAAACTCACTTTTGAAAATAGTAATTGCTATTTTTTCTTTGTAGTGTCTAGTCTATTTCAAAAAGAGTTTAAGAACAATCGAAAAGCGTGAAATAAAAGAAACGTAAAAACAAATGCACTATTACAAAAAGGATAAAATGCATAGGTGTCAGTTGACAATTCTTCACATCTGTTCATTCACGACCCCTATTTTCGAAACTTTCAAGGACTTATCAAAACTATGGCGATTCACTCACGTTCACACCTTTCACGTTCAGCAATAAAATCTACAAAAAAATCCTACACAAGGAACTGGTTATTTCATATTTTAAAGATCTCGTCAATTTTTATAGACTGCGACTCTTCAGCACGAAATATCTGCTTACCAGCTAGGGAAATTCGTCCTTTTCACAATGTATAAATGACGAAATTTGCTAGTTGGATTGGCGCCTCTGGTTATTCTCATCTCACAGAAGAACAAAATCTGTAGTGTTTTGATTGAAACTCTTATTGATATTTTCACAAGCAGGAGATAAATAAAAGAAACGAGACCATACAAGCTTGCCAGCCTTCGCTTTGGAAATACAACTAACCTAATTATTATTATATAGTGGAGACACCTCATGATGCGAAATCGCCTGATGGCATTCATAGAATTAAACAGTGCAGACTATTTTGTTTATGTCAATTAGTGTGAACTATCAATTGTTAATGATTCCAAACATATTATGACTATTGAGTGCCATTCCACAATAACAGCATCTTGGCAGAAAAAAAAAGAACAAGACAAGCTGTACAGTCTACAAACAAGCCATTGTATTTAACCTTGTTGATGAAGGGTGTGCGGTAGTTGCTTGAAAGATGCTGTAAGAATACCTTTTACTCTCAATAAAAACCACTAATAGTTGCATCACTACCATGATTTTCGTCTGAATAATGCTTGGACACATTGCTTTGATAAAAACTGCACAGTTGATGGTTGCCCAGCCAACAAATCAGTCTTGTTGTATTGATTGAACGTCTGTCAACGTTTGGGTCCAGTCAGTTTTGGAAACTGAAAAGAGCCAATGCCGAGGCCGTGGGAAAATAAGGATTGATTCGCGCGGGAATGCGTTAAAAAGACGACAGAAGCGCGAACAAGACTTTTCCACCACTATGATTGCTCATCAAAAGACACATTAGAGACAGCGACATTGGTTTTTTGAATCACGAATTCAATTATGACTGTGAAAAGCTTCAACAGACTTTACTCAAACCAAAGCACTTCTGCAAACGTCGTATGCCTGAATACTAACAAGCCTCAAACACGAGGTTGTGTAGAGGTTTATCATTACTGTAATTTCATGGGGTTCAGATAAGCCTATTAAAAACGTTGACTTTGAACAAAACAAATTACTGCAACTGTAACACAACTTATAGTAAATTTGTGTTTACCGATAGGTACATGCTAACGCCTGTAAAAAACATCTATTTTCTTTTTCACCACATTTTTACGTTGAAAGAATTTGGAAGTTGGTTTCCAAAAATTGTGCATGCGTAAGCCTATATGGAATATGTATTATGTACGAACCTGTATGATACGAGTTCCGTAATGATTTATGACAATATATTGCGGCATTGAAAAGCAGGAAACTATTGGCTTTGCGGAAGCAGACTTCCATTGGCGACACACGACGCAAACAAATACCAATAACATATATGCGCATGTCGTTTAAATCAAGTCGTTGATTTATTTACTACTGGTTTAATTAGGAAACCCTCTTTGATCACAGAGAATTAAGATATGGGGAACGCTCAAGCCAATTTGAAAGTGGCCAATGGATATTTTTTTACTGGAAAAGATGTACAGTATTTTCTTTTATTGAATCTGCGCAAGCATAATGTATACTTCCATAATGGTGTTAAGTATTGAGCAAGCAACACACAGCATACAACAATGATTCGTTAATTCAACACTGTGCAGATCCGTGCATGTTTACCGTACTTTCTACATAAAGACAGTTTAATAAGTGCAATTTGAAATGCAAAGCAACTATCATCATCATCATTTTCAGCCTGTGAGAGCCCACTGCAGAGCGTAAGCCTTCCCCTTTTCATGCCAATTTACATGATTATGTGCTAGTTATTGGCATATTTTCATTGGGGAGTGTTGGGCCATGGCCTTCCATGCTGGCCCAGTGCAGGTTGGAAGGTGGGAGGGTGATGTTAGTCTGACTACTCGCCAAGAACCTCTCTGATTTCGTTCAACGTGTTCAGTACAGCTTCTTGGGTCTTTGTAGTACACAATCCGTATTACAGCAAGCAAGCTCTAGCAGGCGTAGGATTTTGTTAACTTGACAATAAAAATAAAACTTCAACAAAATTCACTTACGTATATTAACATTAATTTACAGGAAATGTTTTATTGCTTGCGTTTTCCTTTGATATATGCGGTTCCAAACAAAGTTCAGAGCGTGCACAATCTCGGCGGTCTCTTAATTAACTACAGGCATGTCGATGCCTGCCTCCTTAAGCAAATAGCTAATTAATTTAGATAAATTCGATTAGAGCAAACAAGTTGTCATGCAAAGTTAGTTCCAAGTCACTTTCGGAACTTAATATTTTGATAACAACATGAGAAGAAAAAAAGTGATGTCAAACAGATAAGTGATGCCAAATGCATGAATTTTCATTTAGCTGGTTCAACTGGAATCTAGTAGTTTGGTAAATTCTGAAAAATAACGATGACGAGAGTTGAAGAGTATAAATAATGCAATCTGTCATTTGAAGATAGCCTAATCCAAAAAATGTTAATGGAATTAGCAATTTAATGCACCAAACACCACAATTTTATAAACTACACCACTATCCTACAATATTACAGATCCTCTATAAGTATTTCAAACACACGGTAAAAAGTGGGCAAAATTAAAGCAATAAAGCTAATTTGAGCCTTTTTATCTTGAACATTTATTTACTCAAAAACAGCACAGACAAAAACTCCATCGGTACATTGTCATATAAAAAAAGGATTTGAGATTATTAAAACAAAAAAGTTCTTGCCACAAAGCTCACAAGTTGCTTGTTGATGGTTCTGGTGGTGGTTTAGCAAAAATGCCAGCACGAGTGTGCAAGGTATGACGCCCGCCAGTCGCGTGACTGAATTAAACTTAAGAAACCACATGAAAATATTTATGGAAAGCTTGCCATCAACAAATAACAAATTGAAAAACGAGGTTTTGAAACATAGTTTCAACGACAATTGGATGTCATGGGACACCAAAGTACTTTTATAGCGAAAATATTTTTGGTGAACTAATAGCGCAAAATCGGATCGCAGCTGCCGTACAGAAATAAATTATTTTAAAAAGCGGTAAAGTTTTGACTTAAGATTCAAGTAGCAGATATAAATTGTCCGTATCTCTACCTTAGCTTTGTACAAAGTAGTTGATCCAGCTGATTCATTAGCAAATTGATATCAAACATACCAACTGAAGATGGAATAAAATGCAGTCAATTAATTTTAAACCACATTAACCCAAGAAAGTTAGCATAATTGCGATTAAAAGTGTCTCAAAGGAAACTGGTTTTTCACATTAACTTCATAATCGCTATGTACAAAATTCACAGAAACAGACAATTTCTTAAATTCCTTCAAAACCGAAAGAGGCAACAGACTCCGTGACCGTTTGCTTAAATTTGAAATTCTTACGCAAGTTTTCATTCGCGAATCAAAGCCGAGGACAGTTGCAAAAGCAGCATGTTCACTTCTAATGTGATAGCACATAGCAAATCACCAGAAAGAATGCAAGGTCAACGTGCCAATATTTAACATTAAGTTTGTGAAAATAATAGACATTTTTAACCGAGAAAAACTTGGCCAACGTGTTTAGTCTAGGTCAGTGAAGCACGAAGATCTTAATGGGATCACTGGGACACTCGCTTAAAAGCAAACTTGCAATAAACGAATTACACTTGACAGACTTAAGAGAGTATGGATGATAAAAAACGTGTGCTACTAACGTATGGCAAGGTTTTGTTGTGACTGGAGAAGTTTCGTATATCTGGCTACGAGTTATCGAAATACCAAAAATGGACACAAACCAGTACAAGTGCCGCGCAACTATTGTTCTCTGTCGTACTGTAGCTTTCCAAGCCTTGTGAAAGCGTATTCTGTTTATCACAAATCATACAGTGGATGACACTGAACTGAATAAGAACGGGAGTTGGCCGCTTCAATGCTTGCTTGACACGCTGGGGCATAAGGGACTCTGCTGCTTGTCAGTGCGGTGCGACGGAGCAAACAGCTAACCACATCATCTTTGGGTGTCCCTTCTATTCCCCTCCCAATGGAATAACAGGCCTCCGCACACTTGACGATCTGACGAAAAGTTGGCTCCAAGTCCTTCCATTCGGCTGACCACAAACTTTCTGCTTCATACGAACGACGACGATACAGCCAATAAAATTTAAATAGATATAACCTATGCCTATACCAATTAAATGTTTTTGTCATCAACTTATCAATCTCTGAAAAATTTACAGAAATGTAACATGAAGCACCAATACGAGTAAAACACAGAGTTAGTTTGTTAAATGGCGTGTATGAACAATTCAAGTTCAAGGTATGAAAAGGGCATTGAAGCATTCATGGTATTCATGGTATCTACATGTACATGTAGATACTAAAGCTGATTAACGAATTTGAAGGTAGTTACTAACCTTGCTGTTCTTACAAGCAAAGGAGTGACGTGGAACAGAAATGACTCGACGCTAACATGCAGATAAGCACTACGGTAACTTCTTTCGATTCAAAACTTGAGACATCAAAAGAATTATGACACAAAAGAAGCTAGCAGTTGGCAGGGCAGGATTATTTACTTTGCTGAAAGTAAATACATCGGAAATAAAAATATTTAAATTTTTTACAAAATTTAGACAAACACACGTAGTCTTGTGATTTTTCTCTAGTCGCATTAAGACTTTAATGGATCTCGGCTCAGGGTACCGCTACAGGTTAGACGAGAAATGACGTGGTTTTGGCTGCAGACGCATTGCAGACATGAAAGTGCCAGGCCTAAGCGTTTATAAATTAAAACAAAAACACTTCAAAACGGTATAGTTTAAACGGAATTCACCGACGCCAGTGAACGAGTGTTGAAAGTTTTTTTGCCACACCGCCGCTGAAAGGCCACGGATGACTTCCTTCGCAGTTAAAAATGCGTTTGGAACTCCGTCTGAGTCCCATAAAAGTGAAGTTGTAAGAACAAAAGCTTAGTGAGGAAAATAACAAATACCACATTTCTGTGCGAGTTGATCGATAGGCACTGTGCAATAGTGCATTGACGCAAGACGAAAATCGCAAAAGTATTTAGGACAGCACTGTAGCCTATTGGTGGGAGGAAGATCATAGAAAGAACATGACCATACCCGAGAAATGAAAGCATATTCATGAAATTGTGAGTTTTTGACATGCGTCAATTTCATAATCAAATTCAGCCAATGCGCAGGTGCAAGTTTTTTTTTTTGGAGAATGTAAAAGCCATAATTTAATGGCAGACACTGCACAAAGAATATAAAGCACATCTCATACTGACAGCGCGATGAAGACTATGAAACAACAATGGTGTAAACTAGTTTGCCTGCACCTGTGTAAAGCATTATATCCATGTAGATAATTTTTCATTTGGCAACGTACCTCTCATACAATACTGTGGTCAATACGCAAGAACAAACCTCCCAGTCAGCAAAAGTTCTCTTTTGTACACGATTTCAACGTCTGGCAACGTTGAAACGATGTAAAAATGACAATTTTTGCTGGCCGGGCTCAACTAGAAGACATGTTATTCGATAACGGCCGCTTGGTGGTTGATAAGAAGTGAATTCTGTACATTGGACTTTGCGAAGAGCCAAGGAACTTGCTCTTATCTAATATGAAACGTAAGCATAGAATTTTATAAAATACAGCGTGATTTATCGAAGAATAACATTAAAATTGCATTTCAAAATGAGTACGGACTTTCTTTGACTCTTTTAGACTGTTTGCTTTGATTCGGTGTTAGAATTCGACGACCCAGTTGTCCCATACGTATTTGATCGATGGAGTTAGACTAGAGTGACGCAAAATAAGTATCTTAAACATGTCATTGGTCCAAATAGTACGGAAATGATTGGTCGATTTGAGAGTTTGTACCTAGTCCTAGATAGCAAAATACGTCGTTTTTACATATGTAAATACGACGTTATTTTGCTATATAGGAATAAAGTGGGTTTGCGTAAAAAAGCCCGAAATGTGCTTCAGCAAACAGTGAACTGGGTTATGATCGGGTAAACCGCTTTAAGCAAACCTTGTAGCCACAATCGTTGTCTTTATAAAAACAAATCAAAACGAGGTTTATTTTAATGGTGCGTTAGTCATAGCTCCGCTTCAGGTGTCTTGAAAAACAAAATTGCCTTAATGACGTATCAATCCACAATATTATCTCAAATAAGTGAAAACTATTGTCTGGTTTTAGTTAAGTCACGCCCTAATAAAGCAGGAGAAAATTATTTGAAACTTGACGCTTAATAAACGTTATCAAATACTAAAGTTCAACAAAACTAACATAGAAAAAAATTGATATGAGCAGCATAAGAAAATTCAGACCATTTCGTATCTATTAACTTTTTCTGTGCTGTGTTTTCTCTGTGTTGCAAAGATAAAACTCATATATACTTTTTCAATGCAACATGTAGCCTAAATATTAAAACTTCAGTGTGTCGGTATACGCAAACATTTTATTCAACAGCTTGCTCATCAAGATATGGCATCAAATTCTTGTTAAGTGGCTCATTTTGCCTTCTAAGTGAATAGAAATATTGTAATAGAGATGCAATGCAAGAAAAGTGCGCTACAGACATTACCGTTATAGCAATGCAAAAGTTTTATAATGTTTTTATTTGTTATTTAAACGACTAGTTCCTGCAACAAAAGCTCTTAAATGTTGAGCAAATAGTAGAAGTTATTCTTTCAAATGCACAAACACAAAAACATGATCCACCCATATAACTTGGCTGCGTTGAAAAAAAATCCTGGTAAATTGGACAAAACTAAGTCAAGTTAATTTATTTGTTTTGATTGAAAGAAAAACGAAACGAAAAAATAAACTACTTTTTTCATGAGTAGAGCAATTTGAATGGTAGTCACACATCACAAACAGCATGGTAGGCCATATACTAAAGGCATTGAGATTTGAACGTTCGGTTTGAAATGAGATGGGATCACTTAGTCCAGGAACAAACAGTTCAGTTTCTTGATTTGACAAAAAGAGAACAAGCTAAGTCAAGATGTGAACCTTTTCTTATTTGGACATCAAGAAAAGTTGACCACGTTAAATCACCACAGGATGAATCCAATCAGGGATACAAGCGTCGTTTGGCACTGACTTCTACAGCAAACATGTCGATAAGGTGACGGCACTGAGAAACGTAGTTGTACAGAAATGTCCGCAACGAAAGTGTGATAAAGACATCATCTTTGATGACGTGTCGAAAATATGACGACAAAACAAATAAAAAAAATGTCCATTAGCGCATCTCTGGTGAGGGTAATGTGCTTTCTGTGTATCGAAGTAATACGACATCGACAAAGATATCAGATGCCGGCTAAAACATAAAAAAAAGAAAACTAAACTTATCACAGACCAAAGAATATCCCAGCAAACTCCACACCACTTCAACAACTGACGACGTAGATACGATGCAAAAAGAACAAATTTTGATGACATCAATTTATATTGAACTACTGTATGAAATGGCAAGAATTTTGTACGAATGGTGGCAAGCAAACTAATCTTCACTGATCCATCGTATCTTATTGAAATAAGTATTGGCCACGTCGACGTTGAAACAATTTGAAATTGGCAGCTTTTGCTAGCTGGGGACAGCTGGAAGACTATGACCAGGTCTTCAGTCCATGGTTAGCATTTGGAACAGTATGTTGCTCTTGACACAACATCGATATTCTGACAAAAGTGACATTGAGATCTTATTTCGTTTTGAATTCTCAAAAGCGATTCAATCGATGATCATTATGAAAAGTATCAGCTTTGCATGGTGCGGCGATAAGGATAATTTTCGTTCAAAAATTCCTCTCGTTGCCTCGGATCATGCTAAGGGTGAGAACAATAAATCCAAATAAAATACTGTTTTTGGAGCAACAATAATTTCAGTGAACGCTGCTGCGAGTATGCTGCTGAAACTCACGCCTATTCAATCTATTCATCGCAACATTTTCCACTCTAAGTTACAATAACATTACAAGAGTTGTCAGTATAGCTAAAAGTTTCGATTTTTAGTTAGAAAAATTAAGAAGATTCATACGGGAGTGTAGTCATGAAATATGCTGCAGTAAACTCTTTCAACAAAGATGATAGTGGGATCGGTACCATCGTGTACATTTAAAAAATAGCACTTTATATCGGCCAGCTAAGTGCTTGTTTGTGTCAAACAAGCACAAACAAGCACTGTAGTGCTATTGCATTTGACAGTAAACTATTATCTGTTTTCTTGTTTGTCAAGAGTTTACTTAAAATTTGGAACACATCTCCAATAAAAACTAATCGAAAAAACGTGTAGTTCGTTGTTAACAACATCATTTATCGTTGATATGACCATAATAGTTTGTAATAGAACAAGGATGCAAAGAGAAATCGGAAAACTAACTAAAGGCTTTCAAACAACCGCCAGTGCCAGAGGTCGTCATGCGAGAGTTCTGCAAAGAAAGCAACTTCATCGATAACGAGAGTGCTTATCGCAAAGTCAAATATGCACAAGCTGTTGCGCATTTCTAATCAATCTGAAAACATGACTGCCCATAAAAACCAACTTTTGCACACAAGAAACTGTACATTTACCTCTGTACAGTGAACACAATCAACCATACATTGGCCGCATGTAGTATAGATGCAAGGGCATACCACTTGTTGGAAATCCCGTGTTATTGCAGAAAAAAGTGTACTTCCGCAAGTTTGATAGCATTATCACACATTTGTGGCTGATTTTCTCGCCATATTAGAATGAAATGAATGGATGGGAATGGTAGGTACTAATGCGATTTAGAGTTGACAAGTCGATGGAGATGGATGAGTGAAATTTATCGCTTGTCTGGTTAGTCGAAAGTACACATTCAAGTGAACCGTATGTTCACATACAAATAATTAGTTGATAGATCAATGAGACATTTGCTGCTCAAACTAACAAAAACCGTTTTGTTTATTGGAAAAATGTGGTAAAGTTACAAGATTTCAAGATAAAAGTGGTTGCGCACTGCACAGTCCTTAACAAGAGTGTGAAATTACAATGTGCATTTTTCGTCTTCCTGTTTCACATTTACTGTTTATATAATTATTATCACTTGTATGCAACTTCTAGACAACGGACATTAGGGGCAAAGGGCAACCCTACTCCTGTAATGCTAAAACTAGAAAACAGGGGTAGTTCTGCTTAAACTTTATATCGTAAATATGGTATTCAGGCGGAAAAACACAAAAAACCTGGCTAACAGGCCCACTTTAGCTACGCAAAGCACAAATAACTAATTTGATTACACTGCTGTGTAATATTTCTTAGACATGAAATATGAATAAAGGATTGCAGTATTGGATAAAGTCGCACCTTTCGATTCGTGACATGCTTACGAAAGAATCTAAGTAGGAAGTTTCTACGACGTCTAAGGATTGGTAATAATTGCCAGTTCTATATCAGCTAACACGACAAAATACTTGAAAACAGTCCAGTAAAGTGAGTCGAACCATACTTTTAGCCACAAAAATGAGCAGTCTTTAAAAATATTAACGCGAAAAATAGGCTTTTGGTTGAGTGCCCGAGAAATCAGTCACATTTATTTAAGCTCTATCCATAATTAAGTTTTAAGTACAGCAATTACTGAAAAAGTAAAGTTTCCACCAAAAGAAAGAAATGTGTCATTTTTTCAAGGTGTACCAAAATATGCAGAGTTTTTCGCCGAACGGTTTTTCGTAGCCCTAAGACGGAAAAAGTGTCACGTTCATTCAAACGTAAAAAACGTTTCACACAGGTAAATGAAATGTGAATTCAACCAAAATAATGTCCACATAATTTCTGATCAAAGACTGCCACAAAACAAAATTGTATTTTAAAGAGGTTTGTTGCTCAAGAATCACAACAGACACCGCAACAAATTTGCGACTGTGGAGACTTTGTCAAGTCGGGAAGTTTTTGAGCATACGCAACATTTCTTACCCTAAATTAGTGTGGAGTCAGCAACGGTGATAAAACATCATAACATAATTCCGAGACATGCCCAGACATGATTTGATCTGAAGGACCGTTTGTCGCGTGCCTGTCTCGCGCCTACGTTAACTTAGTTGATCATGAAGCTTAACTTGTACTTGCAAAGCATTGTGTACATGCATTGGGTGTGCCTGCGCGCGACTTTCTATAAAGGTCACAATTCATAAAGGAATATTTGTTGGTTACAGCTGCCAAAATCGCCCATACTTTTTCTACATGAAGCACATGCCATAGGTGACGATGTTTGATGTTGAGACAAGGAGCTTTATAAACGAAAAAGATAACGCTTTGTCAAACCCTGAGGCAAACTTGTCGAGATTTTGTCAAATACCTCTAAAGCTGTATTGGCAAGGCCGGATTTAGACCATGAGAGGCCCTAGACTATTCCATTTGTGAGGCCCTTTCCTATTTTTGAGCTCAGAGTTTCTCTCTAAACAATATCTCATGTCATTCCTTAATGTTAACAATATGAGTGCATTGAACTCTTCGTTCTTTTCATTTTCCACATTCATGGGTGCAAATTTTTAATTAAAAGAATAAAAATTTAGTTAATTAAGTTTTGCTTGTAATTGCTTTGATCAAACAACCGTTACAATAATTGTAAAGTTTAAATTTTAGAATGTGGTAGTGCTAACAGGCAGCACATCATTTCTGCCAAAGTTTTAAACCTTGGTTGTCCATTTTCGCTTTTAGCCAAAACTCTGATGGGCTAAGGTTATCACTATCATGGAGAGCATTCATCTAAATCTTCTTTGTTAACAACAGAAAGAAAGTTGATGCTGCCACTCTCAAAATTAAAAAAAAACACTAGATTCTCCAAGAAAACCACTAGACCACCAGGTTATTTCAAAAACCACTAGATCTAGTGGAAAACCACTATAGGAGTGGCAGCCCTGACCCTGATGTCAAGTATCGATATTGTTTTTTTTTGCAGAAAAGACTACGGTCAGTGGCGCAGGCAGAAATTTTGAAAAGGGGGGGGAGGTTCACGATCGTGCTTCGCTTATGGCGAGACCCAGCGGCGGGGGGTGTGAGGGACCTCCCTCAGAAAATTTTGAATAATTACTTTGAATTTGGTGCATTCTGAGAGTATTTTCAACAAAATGGTGGGTATGATTATTCCTGTAAAATGGTTCTGTCCGGTGGCATAACAAAAGGAAAAGATCATGTTTTCTTCGGCATTTTTCGGAAATAAAGCTACAAGTCTCTATGTTTTCTTGTTGCTAATTCCTGGCTGACATATTTTAATGTTTGGTAATGGCAAAACTCGCTCTTTGCAGTTTCGTTTAAAGTTAGGCAAACTTTGTTTTAGAGACTGAAAGCATCATTCTCAATATCGTGACGTCACACGCGTGCCAAAGGGGGCGGTTGCAACCCCCAAAACCCCCTTGGCTACGCCACTCTACGGTACTTTAACATAGAAACTTCCAGCAGAATGCACATAACAATTGCCTTTATTACGATAATGACGTAATACAGTAATGACTGTTTACAACGTTGTTGAAACCAATTGTGTATAGAATTTTCTACTTTGAAAAGCTTGATATATACTTTAGGTAGGGTTTAGTTTAAACTTGTCAAGTTTTGAAAACAATTACAAACTTCGAAACCGAATTTCGAGGCCCCTGGATGTTGAGGCCCTAGGCTTCAGCCTGCCTAGCCTATTGGTAAATCCGGCCCTGTGTATTGGATACCAACAGTGGGAGTTTCACCGAAAAAAAGTTGAAAGTGTTTCGATTAGACGGCGGCACAAAACGTGGTAGGGTTGAGAGGAAAGTCAAGAGTTTGTGGTGGGATGCATTTTATTGGATCAACTAAAATTGCATCATTGCGGACAAAATCTGTGGGAATTTAACACCACTGATCTTGTAAGGCAGCAAAAAGCAAAACAGATTGCTTAATCATAAATGAGGTATGAGTGAAACCGCGAAAATATCGCACGAGAAATACAATAGGGACAGATAAGAAGCGGAAAAGAGTCTGAAAGAGTCGTAATTGTGTATTTCAAAAGTCGCATGTAATCACTAGTTTGCAAAGTAATGCAGCATAACAACCAAGTAGCCTCAACGCAGTTAATATCTGTCATTTTATCACACATACAAATTGAGTACGCTTGTTGTCACAAAGTCAAAATGGTGTACTCTAAAGTCTAAATGACAACAGCAAAGCGTTGCTAGCGCGCATAGAGAGGTCTTGGCAATCCTGCCGTGATGAGCCTATCCTGTGTCAGTTTTCTGCAACAGGTGCATGGTATGGTAGTAAAATTCTGACAAAGTCACGAGTCACGACTATAGAGTTAAAATTTCACTTTTAAGAAAATGAGGAGTAAATAGGTTTTCTTTTTTCGTTAACACGCGACCATACTGACACTATGTGACAATCCTTCGCTACTTCTAAAGTCGTTACAGGTTCACTCGTAAGTAAAAAACGACAGGTCGGCAAGCACGGCCACAATGGTAGCAAGTTAAGTTTTCTGTAAATGACGACGCATAACTACGACGAGCCTTTCCCTGAAATGCATCTTACCTAAGGTTGTATAGCCTACTGAAGATAACAGTAAATTTGCGTTTATCAACAGACGTGAACAATTGCGGTGCCAAGTGAAAATCAAACATAAAAAATAACCGACAGTCAATAACTCAAGAAATTACAACGGAAGGATGTAACATGCTTAGCAAAAAAAAAAGACGAACTCGGTGTATTGTGTAAGGTCCATTAAGTATAACCATACCCAATAATTTAGTGCATAATAAAAGGGTAAACGATCACATTACTCGCTTCAATGATAATCGCGCCTATCTAATGTCAAATCCAATATCAAGCTTTATGACCAAAGCAGCAAAGTGAAGGAACCGAGCCAAAACAAAAAGTGAGTTTAAGATTATAACGACGACTACTAGCTCTAGTATTAGTCAAGTTATGAATTGTGTTGACGTTAGCGAATTTGAGACAGTAATCCAGCTGCCAAAGTTTTCATTTTTATACAGCTAAACTTTAAGACGATGTCAAAAGGCAACTTTTGTAAAGAAAAACGTTAAAAAGACATCTCTGAGCAAATAAAAAAACGTCGAAAGATCGTGATTGATGGAACTACAGGTTCTCAACAATTGCAAAAAAGAGAGGAAAATGCGCAACATTAAAATATGGTATAACAGATTGATCAAATACAATCTATAGGTACTTTTATACACGTAAATTGAAGTAATAATATTACATTTATTATTCGCTTTTCAGTGTGTGAAATAACCTTCAAAGTTCAATACTTTCATTGAAAACCATCATGCAAATGGTTCCGACAACAAGTTTGCACTTGCAAAATGCTTTCAGTGATCGAACACGTATAAAATTAAAATTTAGAAAGACGTTGATATTTCCCGACCTTCAACACGGCAACTATAATCACTACAAAGTTGATGAGACAACTATTTGTGGGAAACATGAGACTGGCAGCCTAATAATGATGACAAAACGATTGCTATGGTTATTATGTACGCTAATAGCTCTTTTCAAGTCAGCCACTTTGCGTCTGGTTTGATGAAGCAAGAGCAATTATTGACTGGCAAACCAAATCTGAACATCGCAAACAGATAAATGTTTACGGCTGTAAGGGTCGTATGTTTTGAAAGTTAAACCTAAAACACGTAAGTGAAAATAATACCAAAAGCTGTGAGCACAAACAACTGAATGTCTGTTTTGTCAAATTTTGTATAAAAAATAATCTCTGTAAAAGAAACTTCTGAAAACATCTTGACAATCTTGCAAGTAATGGATTTTCTCAAAAATAAAGGCAACAAATGAAATGTGCATAAGTCACAGTAATTGCAACATCTCGGAATCGATGTACTGGTATCGTGCTTCAAAAAAGTGACAGTATTTCTAATTCTTTTTAGTGATGACTATCTCTGGTCTTTGCAACAAAAGAAAAAAACGCAAACGGTGAGTTCTTAAATAGCTAATGAGCTCAATCATGGCTTTAAAAGTTCGGTTACAGTTTAGTTACAGTTGCATTGCTCAAAAGGAAAATTCACATTCTGCGCACATTAACTATTCGGAAAAGTTATTCGCCAGTTTCAGAGAGCACTTTTTTTAGCAAACTAGTGAGATAATCTATTGAGGAGAAGGGAGTATAGTTACTTTTTCTTGTTTATGAAGCACAAATTAATGTAACATTCTACATATAATTGTTGCAACCAGTGCATTAGCAGCTGGCCAAGGCCACATTTTTTTAACATAACGCGCAGAATAAACCAAAAACACAATTTGTTAATAAAAAACAGACTAAGTAAATGTTACATTCACAAAAGGAAATTCGCATAATGATGACGCGCCTATTGTGGTAATCCACAAACTTTGAACGTCAAAAATACCAATTAACAATAGACTAATCACTTGTAATCACCGATTAAAAAAACGTTGTGTAGTGCCAAACGCAATGTTTTCGGATGCGTCATCGACATTCGTTGCTGCCTGATTTTTGTTGACCAAATAAAATAATGAGAAAGCTGATTTTTGCATCGATCAAATGCACTTTTGAGTTGAAACAATGTATTGAGATCCAGTTTTGTTATCTGAATCTCATAAGTGAAGGCTGAAGGTTGTTGATAAGGCACTTGACAAGGCCGAAAGCGTGATTTGTGAATAGCAAAGTAGGTAACTCCCTCACTACAGCCACTACTTGTACAATGGCACCGTCCGTGTTGTAAATCTATGACGTAAGTTACTTGCTACGTGAAAGTCAGGTTGGAAGCAAGAAATTCATTAATTTTAATAAATATAATATCAAGAAGCAAAAGACACAGTTGATATATCCACTCTTACCTACAATTGAAAAGACATTTTCTAAGATCATCATCATCATCATCAGTTTGAAGTTACCAGTGCATTTTGGTGGCGCGAATGGTAACGGCTAATCGGTATTTCACACTCGTAGAAGTATCCCGTGATAAAGTGGATTTATCCAATTATACAGTGGATTTATACAGTGGGAAGAGATGGAGTTTTCATTGGATTTATCACAATTTATTTGTCATGCTGAAAATCAGATTTCAAAAAAGGCTTTAGTCAAGCTTGATTTTGTACGCATCACTTCATAAGAAATCTTTCCGTTACAAAATAATTTAGCGATAAAGTTTATGTAGATGAATTCCTGCTAGTTCGACGCGCTGCTGTGCCGCAACATCGCAGGCAACGACTGAAGAGAAAAAAAGGCAAAGAGAAAAACTGTTTTATTGAAACAACCAGTCGGCACTGGCCTGGGAAGTCATTTCGTTGTTTGCGATGGTTGAAAGATAGTCGAAGTCGGAGATCCAGTCATGAAGGGGAAGTTGTGATTCTGCACTGACAAACACGAAAGCTTAAGATTTCATCTCAACGTAGCGGTTTACAACTTTCTAAAAATCGCTCACACCGCTGTTGTGTAGATTTGAAAATTTATTGTTTCTACGCAACACAGGTCAGCTGGAGTTTCTAAAAAAGGACATTTACTTAAAAGTGTTCTGTAGCGAAATGACATTGATTGAAGAGGACAGCCATTTCAAAAACGAATCTATAGAATTTACGATACCGATAATTTAAACAGGCAGGTGCAGCAGTAAATCCTCCATGTTTACTTACCGAAGCGATGCCATTAAATCTGACGATGAACAAACTTTTAATAGACGTATAAATAAGAGCTTCAATGCACTATAAATTAGATCGGAGAGAAATAAACGTTTTCAGAAAGCAAGGTAGCAAGTACAAAGAAACCAAGAGGCGTCTTTCTAAAATAAAATTATAAATGAAAATATACCCAGGTCTCGTACTTTATGGCTACGCAGCTTCAAACCGCAAGCTAAGGGCAGCTTCATAGCTGACAAAACGTTGTGAAAAGTAGATTGATTTACAAAGCTAAGCCTGCCAAATAACAAAAGAACTTCAACAGCGTGGTTATTAAAGCATTGTGTGCGATGGTGAGATATTGAGGAAATTAAGAAAACACCTTTTCAAGAAATTCATATTGCAGCGTTCATCAGATTCACCGAAACGTTATTTTAGCAAAATTTTGTTGTTTTTACCAGACCGTTGAAAGTTTTCAAACGCATTCGGCGGCTCTGTTTAAAAGCAATGAAGCAAAACGACTGTAATCTTTGGCATCTATCATGCGTAAAATTAGTTGGACTTCAGCGTCTATTGAATCTGAATTGGTACGGTCTTGTCAGAGGCGAAAGTGAGTCAGGACCGTAGTCAGACGCAGGAACCCAGAGTGCAAAACTTAGCGATGTTTCGTAAAACAAACATCACCAAACGTAGAATTACGCAAGAAATAGGTACACAAATTACTGCAAACTAGCGCCAAAAATTATGACAGCAAAATTTGTCTTCAACATGATGGAACATTTTTTGGGATTTTTAAACAAAAAAGAGGTTAGTTGAAAAGAAGCGTCTTCACTAATTTCCTGACCAAAGTGGCATTTGCAGGGCACAAATATTCCGCGATGCTAGGCTTGAGTAGTGTGGAAAGATTGCCAATGTTTGCTTATGCTGTACATACAACTTGAGCATGATATGAGCGTCGTTTGACAGTGATTGGAGAGGGAAGAGTGAATTGTGTAAATAAAATAAAACAGTATGTTCGCTGCAGTATCAACCTTTATCAAGATTATGGCTTGTGGGCACGGACAAGGTCCAGTGGCATTAGCGTGCGCGTCGATTGATGTTTGGTAATACAATCTCTTAGCCGCGCGACAGGTAGATCTCAATATATCAACTAAAAATAGAAAGGAAAAAAGTCGAAGAACTTTGACAATTACAAAAGAGTAACTAAACCATGTCACTCCAAAATACTCAAATGTCAGACAAGTCAAGAATCAAGATTTAAATCAGCTTGATTTTGAAAGGGCAGAATAGACCATTTTTAATTTTTTCTTAATAAGTTAACATATTTTACAGCGAGTTTGTAAAGAGGAGTGATCTCAAGCAACTTTGCATTGCAACATGTCATGCGCATCTCGTTATACTGTAGCACTAAAATCTGACTGAACAGATCGATTCGTGTTGGTAACCTTTGTAATTTCGCATCATTTTTAGGCACAATTAGACATGAAGTACAGTAGTGACAGCGAATGGTAATACGGTGCATGCTGTCAAGATTAAATAAACTCATCAACTAACGATACTTGGACGGCGGAAAACGTCATTCCGTATTTGCCAAAAAAACACTTCACAATGGAGACTATAGCCACTTCAACAGCCTTTCGGGACTTTAGAAAACGACAAGTAAAGAACAACATCAATCATCATGGAGTAGCAACTATAGTCAAGATGTCACGCGTACATTTGTTGTGTCTATCTCTACTTGTGCTCCTGTCAGTGCCAGGTGGTATGGCATCGATGCCTTGCTGCTCTGTATGTGACTGCAGACCCCGAGAAGTCTGGTGCGAAAGAAGAAGTCTAACTTCCCTTCCTGTGGACATCCCGGTGGACACAAGAAGATTGTATTTGTTTAATAACAATATTTCAATCATCCCCGACGGATCGTTGACTAAACTAAAGGTAAATAACGCATCACTCTCCAACATTTCAAGGTTGATTAATTATTTTGTAAAGTTTATATATTATACCAAACTTCATTTGCATTTCAAATTTATAAACAGCAAGATTTTTGAAACAGAATCTTGAACTGCTGGATCTGAGTTCGAACAAATTGACAAGTGAATCAATCAAACCGGGGGTGCTTTCGGGATTGACCAGCCTTTCTGACTTGAACTTGTCAGAAAACAAACTGACCAATCTCAAGAAAAATACTTTTTCAGGTAATAAATGAATAATCACATAAGCGTATAATTTTAAGATGCATTTTTTATCGTGTGGACTGTGTCCCCCTAAACCAACCATGTAGAATTGTAGATTATAGCCACATGACTTAATAAAAAATTTTGATACAATTGGCGCATATTTATTTTTCGGACGTTTTCGCTATCCAAAACGAAACAGTTTTAATATAAACAATGCAACGAATTCGCGTGTATCTAAAAGCTGACAATGTGACTGGTCGCTGGTCAGTTTGATTTGTCGCTGAAGTTTCTGTTCAAACGTTTCACTTAGTTATTGCTTTGCGTGCAGCCTCTTCTCAAACTAAGGCTATATATATTGTGCAGGAATCGACAGCTTGGTGAGGTTGTACTTGGAAGATAATAGAATCAACAAAATTGAAGCCAATGCTTTAAAAAACTTGAGCAATCTTGTGGAACTAAAGTTAAGCAAAAACAGTTTAAAAACTTTCCCGGAAATCGTCGCCTGCCCAAAACTTCAACGGCTCTATCTAAGCCACAACCATCTGGAACGGTTGGAAGAGGGCAGCCTCTCAGGGGTGAATCTTGAACAACTGACGGTGAGTACTGTACTTGCAACACAAGCATTTAAAATTTCAATCGAAACTTTTGACGCACATTATTGTTCTAAACGTATTATCACAGAGATTAAATTCCTTTGTGATGCAAAGTCAATCTGGGTAGAAAAAAAGAGTATTTTTCAAATATTAAACATGAGTTGCTACGTTGTAGATTCTGTATTTTCTATTCAAGCTCTAATATCTACATTAAAAAAGAATAAATGAAAACGGACATTTCTTTATGAAACTTTAGCCGAGACAACTCACTACAAAGCCTTGCATGTCACTAAAAAATAAATTGTTTGATGCCTTCAGCTTTCGAATAATCGACTGCTCCAATTGCCTTCCACCGTATTTCGAGATACGAGTAATATGCGAGAACTTGATATGAGCAACAATCGCATAACAAGACTACCCATGTGCATAAGGTAAGATTTCTTCATTACATTATTAGCGTTCCTCTTGTTACCAATATAGTAGCAGATACGTGTAACCACAAAATTACGCCCAAGAAAACATCAAAAGACTGCATCAAGACAATTTACTAAATCCAGCTAGTTTAAGGATTTTTTTGATGTGGCTGCAAGTCAGATCATTGATTCGATAGTTTAAAAACTCTGGAGTTAAAGGATTTTGACAATTCCAGTTGAGATTCTTAAAAATTGCAAGGCGGAAGTCTTGTGTGACTCCACCAACCCTGGTGTTTCCCAGCCTTGCTGTTTGGGTTGATCATATCTCAAGTCAGCAAATCAGTCCTTTTTACATTAATTCAACATCTATAGACGTTAAATTAATGTAAATAAGGAATGATTTGCGCCTGAGGTAATACTGATTTGTTCTAAACACATCGTATTTCAAACGAGCAAACAAATGATGTCCTTACGAAGATTTCGGGTTGCAAATTGCTAAGGTAGCATATATACTTAAACCCTATCTGTAACTGTACTGCGTATGTGAGAAACATCACCATTAAGTTTAAAACTTGTAAAGTTAAGCCAATAATTTGGTGTAATAAAAATACAGTCGTTTACTAGACAGCAGTATCTCATTAATTGAGTTCACCTGGTTCTGTTTTACGCAATTAGCTTCGGGGATAATTAGCTGGATATATGACGCTTTCTGGAACAAAACGGGCAATTACACTTAAGTTTCAATGTGGAAATGTCGTCAAAACTCTAGTGGTACACAGTCTTGATCGTGTGTTTGACAATATTAATTAAAGGACCAATCGCCATAATTGCCATACAACAGTTGACTGAGAGTGGTCGTTTTGAGAAATTTGCTAAAAATCGTGATTACTTTTAACTTCAATGAGTAGTTTAAATTGTAAATTCACATCTGAGCTTCGTTTCCACATTGCATAACAAAACCAAAAATAAGCGAAATTTTTTGTGGTTGATGAATGATCACATTATGTCTTCTGCAGCAAAATGTCTTCACTGCAAATGCTCAATCTTTCCGGCAATTCTATACCTTCACTTCCGGCAAACTTTCTCGGAAATCTACGACGTATGAAGAGTCTCGACCTTCAAGGACTTCAGTTGACTACTCTGCCCAAGGGTTTCATCCCACGTCGTGTATACTTGAATATATTCGACATATCCAATAACCCTTGGAATTGCGATTGTGCCATGTCATGGCTGCCACAATATATGAGGTAAACTAAAAAAAAAAAAAATACAAGAAAACACAAACAGTTACCAACGACTTGATTTTTCTTTAACAACTAGACCACCAGTAATAATGTTCTAATCAAGCTGGTATTTAGAGCCGTGGAAGGGGCGATTCCCCGAAATGATGAAGTTGAGTGCCACTCACCAGCAACGTTACGTGGCCAGAAAATAGCAATGTTACACGAACAAAACTTCGCGTGCGATAGGTAAGATGCGCTTATCTAGTAAACCAGTAATCTAATAGCAGATCATCATTGGTATACCGTCCTCTCATTGCTGAGTGAACTAAAATTGAATGTTACAGCTTCAGTAGAGAGTTCCCCTTTTTGTTTTTATGTGTGTTTAAACTAAACGTACTGAATCTGGTAGTGCTTGGTTTTGCATTGTTTGTAGTAAATTGAATAAGTAGATGACTCGGGAATTTGTTTATAGCAATCCAGCAAAACCCAACTCCAACCCTGCCATTCCACCAACAGCTTCGCCGACAAGAAGACCAACAATTGATTTGTGTGAGGCACTATCGTGTGCTAATGGAGCAACTTGCTTCATCAATCCAACCAACAGACGTCCAGCTTGCAGGTGAATAGAGAATGCGAAAAATGTCATTCGGCGATACTGCAGTGAAATTGCACCACCATGATAGTAGTAATATATAAATATCCATTCAGCAATTGAGACCCCAGCCATCTACGCAATGGATCTCACCCAAGCCAATAAATCAGTTCTTTTCCATTGATTCAACGTCCAGACAAAAGCGTCTACTCTTCCGGCTGGCTCTATGCGTTTGTGGACATTACGATCTAAGCTGAATAATGAAAGTTATTGATGAAATCAAAAATATTAAACTCTTTCTTTGAATTTTCAGGTGCTTGCCTGGGTGGAAAAGTTTTCTGTGTGACGAGCCTATTTACAAACCAACAAGATCGACGACAACAACATCAAGTACACGACTTCCAAGCGGCAGTGACAAGCAACAGCTTCTCATCCTGCAGGAAACACCTACTTCAGATTCTGTAGACATCATATTCCCAACAAGTAAGAAGCAAATGACTGTCACTGTCGCCGAGGTTGTGAGTGAAGGTACTACCAGACTGACATTAACAACCACAGCTCAACCAGGGACAAGGATGTACAAAGTGAGAAATCTGGAGATGGGCAAGAAATACACAATCTGCATCAGCTCGGTAGATGTGATACACACGTCTGATAAACAGAGTCGAAAAGTAGAAGATAAATTGTGCGGCGATGTTGAGACCTCAGCCACCAAAACCACGACTATTCCAGGAAAGCTGTTTACAAGGGCCGGGAAAAACAACGGACATGTTGAAACGCGTGATGGCGAAGACGTTCGAACCCGATCACGTCCAAACGACGATAACCAACGCAATGATGAAGATACACAGGCGAGTGATAATGTCGCTGTAAAGAACCCAGCAGAAGAATCGTCTTCTCCCAAAACCTATGAGATACTGGCAATAGCAGCTGGCTTGGGAGCAGTACTCATTCTTATATTGATTGTAGGCGCCGCTTACTTTTGCCGCAAAAACAAAAAGTCAAAAAAAGCGAACAATAATCACATCGAAAGAAGTTCGAAGCACGGCAACGGAACGATTGGAGGCACTGAAATGATGCCAATAATGACACAATTACACTACACACCACAACCAACAACCCAATTGTTAGCACAAAATGGTGATGTGTTCCAAACACCTCAACAAAACTATCAGAGTAATGGGCACTACCCTCAGCGTATTGGCACTCCAAACAAAAAGAATTCTCTCAACAGAAGTAACTCGAGTGGAAGCATGAACGGAGCTCAACCGTATTTGGATATCCAAAGGTGTTCTTCACCTAACTCAAATCAAAAATACTCGACATCAGCAACAATACCGTATCCCAACGAGAATGGCACAATTTTAAACAGCAGAGGACATGAGCTTCTGTACCGAACACACGGAACCCCAAATGTTCCTCCAGAAACTTGTTCAGAAGTTGGGTTCAGGCAGTCTGAAACTCCAGCTGCCACTGTTCCTCTGCGGTCCACTTGTACAACAGTAAATCAATATTATCAAGAGCCTATTTCTACAACAACAATTAGTCCACAAACAATGTATCAACCCATGGACAACTCGATACCTATCACAGTGAATGGTTATTCACCGGGACCAAATGTGACAATACCTCAGCATACCCCTGCGCATTATCCACCAAATAAGCAGCTGAGGTACCAAGAAACGCGTAACCCTCATTTAAACGGCGATCACTATCAACCAGTGATAACATTGCCGCATAGAATGGACAATAACGTAGGACATATGATGCACGATACAATTGTCATGTAATGACTTCGCTCTTTTACTTGCGCTTTTAAAGATACTGTAATTTTGTGTAATGTGAAACATTTCCTTTCTGTTATACTTTGTGTCCTTTTAGACCAAAATTCAGTATTTCTGTGGTGTCAAGCTACATACAAATTTACTACTTTTGTCGTATCCAGGTTTATACCTGGCGATTGAAGATATATATGAAGTGGACGGCCAGTCATTCAAGCAAGACATTAAATGGCTTGCCAAACATACAACTTGTGCTTTTGAACGGTGTGAACCGACGTTTTTTCCGAATAACTAAAAATTGTAACTTAGTAGCATCAAAAATTGACATTAGTTATATATTGCACTATTTTTTTGTAAGTTATAACAAATAATCCACTTTATCGCTGCCAACTACATTTTCGCGTACAAAGCTACTTTGTCAATAAACGCTTCGCTTATGTTTATGTAACTGCTGAATATCATGTTTTAAGTTTGATACATTTTTCATTGTTTTAACATGTTGTCAAAGAAAGACCATTTTAAAAACATGATATATTGTTTCTATTATTTTCTACAACTAAAATAGTACATAACAAAAACTTGTTTTTCTACATGACGTCCTAAATGTCTAATTGATGTTTCAATTATGAATCTCAATGCGTTTTCCCGGTACAATTCCCAGTTTAGGGAACAATCTTTCTGAAGCTTTAATTGTTGGCACTTTCCGCACGGCCTTGCAACTCCGAATCCTGCTGCTTGCTTCAAGAATATTTCCGCATAGCAGACTATATCTTATACAAAGAACGACTTGTGCTTGCGACGCTGTGCCAAAGTGTAACTTTCTTGATCTTAAAAAGAGCAAGAGTTCCGTTTGTTTTCCGTTTTATACGCTTTTAAGCAATAAAAACTTACAAGTTGCAAACGATGACTGCTGCATGAGAGTTAATATAGATAAACTGAGGTCGTTGGATCAATTCGTTTTGCAAGCTGTATTTTCTGCTACTTTGTACAAAGAAACTGGTAAAGGTGCGAGGAAAAGCATCAAAAAATTTATAGCTAGCTTAATTTACATCAATAGTACGGTACGTTAGTTATACAATTCATGCTTGAAATTATTGGGGGGGAAGAGAGAACAGTTCGCAGTTTACTGCTTTGTACTGAAATACAGCGAATCGCTTTCTTCTTTAGAAACAATGGTTTAGTTTAAAACAATTGGTAAGAAGAGTCTGGTATTGGAAATCTACGTCGACGCAAGAGTAGACGCAAGACTTGATTGCAGTTTAAGTGGAGATAATACTAACACATATGTGCCGTAGAAAATGATTTTGGATGCAAAATCTTCTGAAACAAAATTTTTTCAACGAAAAGCATGCTGTCATGGTGAAGAAAGAGTTTTATGCACGTTCATTTGAAAAATTTACTGTACGTGCAATCAGCCTGGCCGAATCTATACAAGTGACTAAATGAAAGCATCTGGCAGAGCTTGAAGCTTCAATATAAGCTCTCTAGTCCGAGTGTAATAACTTCTATCAACCCATACTGTACAACTCCCATACTACTTGCAGGATCACGATAATATACAACACAGGCATTGCAATAAGAGTGTGCTGTTATACAAACCTGCATCTATATTCTATAACAGTCACAGAAAGCTACACATAAAGCATTAGAACCTCAAGCACATGCTTTCGTTGTTGAGATGATAAGAAACACAATTCAGTGCCATCCTTATAAGGATGTGATATCACATGATGAATTTTCACAGTTACATCTAAAAGCAGGCCGGCTTCCTACACTCCAAATTAAAGCATTTATCCTGATTACTATCGCTGCCTATAGGTTGAATAGCAAACTCGAACGCACTTACCCAGTGGAAGAACCGAATTCAAGTGTCTGCAAGCAAGACGAAAGGTTTCGCTGGTCCCAGGCTTTAAGTTCACGGATTCTAGACTAAAAATGTATTAAAAATCTAGTTTCCACATTTAATAGCTTAAGCACAGCAAGAAAATACATCTACAACGTAATGCACACAAGTTACAGCTTTATTAAAGCTGTATAAAATTAAAGTTTGAGCGGCTCCCACCTACCATCTAGTGAATAAAATAAACGTATATTTTAAATGGGTCGTCAGACCACTCGGCATGCAACAACTCAGCAAGTACGTTTCAGGTACTGCCAAGTCAGCAAATCAGATTTACTTGATCAGTTCGGACTTGCTTGGTCCTCGCTTGCTAGATTAAACTGAATTTGTTGACTTGTGACATGCCAAGTTTCGGCTTGCTCAGTTGTTACTTGCTTAACTGCCATATGGCCAATGCACAACTGCAGATTGGTAGAAGACTCATTTTAAATCACTTTCTATTATAAAAAAAAAACACAATATGAAGCAAGTAAACTGGTGGAACTTACCCACCTGAAATATGCTTAAGTCATCTACAAAAATGAATATAAAAATAGGAAAAAACTTTCATAACCAAAATGACTGAAATGGTTAAGGTTAGTTATACTTTTGTTTCTTTTAAGAAAAAAATCGTATCCCATCGCAATTTGCAAGCAGTTTAAATTGATGAGATTGGAGAGTGTGACATTGTTAAAAAACATCTTTTTATATTTTTCACAATGCAACATGTCACTCACAGTGGAATATCCCGAGGTGGTGAGCTTTCCTGTATTTCCTAAGCAGCAAACTCTGGAATCTTTGTGATTCCCATGTCCTTGGCCAGCTTGAGCCACAGCGTTCGTTCGTGGATCCAAAACCTTAACACTCTTTTCCTGAGGAAAAATGATATGTTTACAAAATACTTTTGTCAAAATGCATTGTTATTTGGCGGAGTGATTGTTTGCTTAGCTAACCTAGTCCGGAAGATGGAGGGCCATTACATGCAATGGGCTCACTGTATTTTCAAAAGCAGTTGTCTTGACATGAGCAATGAGCAAAAATATACACAGTACTTTAAAATTTCCAAATATTATGTACTTGTTATTAAGTACTGTGTTCCTGTTATACCAAACATGTTTTGGTTGATACATCTTGCTACCATAGATAAATTTTGCTTCGATGCAGAAAAAATTATATTTTTCTTTGATGCATATAATATAGAAGCTGACAACGAAAGCATAGGTTCCAGACAACTGTACCGTATTTCAAATAGCACAGTTTTTGCATTAAAAAAATCTTTGGCTTTGTTCGTCACAAAAAAATAACACCACTAAAAAGTGCAAGATTTGAATCGTTTCTATTATGCCAGTCGAATTTAGTAAAGACTGCATGAAGATATTACAATGTAGTAAGGGGTGCTCTTCCTGGCAGTCAGCACAAGGCTGAACTCGCTATAACAGCGAGCTCTTCGCGAGTCGCTCATCATCGCGGTGTAAAATGCTCACTAGTTATTGAGACTCCCTAGTTAATGTTTGTCGGCAGTCGACTGTAGCAAGATTTGGCAGCAATAGACACCGGTAATTCGCCAATAAGATATTACAATGTAGTCTTGAAAATTTTAACTTGCGGTTACCTTAGTAGTGCATGCGATTGTTTTGCCATCTTCGGACCACGACATAGACTGAACAACGTCACCGCAAGAGAAATCTAATAAAGTTATGGATGCGTAATTGCATTAAACGTCACGTACAGAAAAACACAAAAATCACACCTAACAAGACTAGAACTTCTTATACCGTTTAGTGAAAATCCTGCAGAACAATATTTATCGTGCTAGCCTAAATTATGTTTACAGACGTTTCCAGTTAGTATCAGTTGCCTTTTGCTGGATAGGTCTCCAGTCTAACTCAAAGCAGCCATTAAACTTCGTAACTGGGAAGAAAATATGTAAACGAGAAAATTATCGCTCAGACTTGGAGTTATGATTGGTCAAAATAATATCATGTAACGTAAGAAAAAAATAGACAACACCGCTTTTAAATTACAACAGCGAATTATGCATATTTAATGATGTTACGTGCAAACAGCTAATCTGGATATGCTAATTTTATAAACACTTTCATTTTAAAGCCATTCTCCAAAATCTAAATGATAAAGTCAGATGAAAAATAAAGCAATAAATTGATGATGCATTGTGAAAACCGAAAAAAAGAAGTACCGAATGTAGCCGAAGCATTGTGCATGTCCCAGATTTGAATGTCAGCCCCAGTCGCTACTGCAAATATATTTTCAGCAACTGTATGATGTTCGAGTAGTTCAGGGCGACGTTTAAAGCCAGAAAATTTTTCAGTAGCGTTTATGTTGCTGCCATTCTTCAAGCCCTCGTCAGGTATACTCCACAGTTTCACCTGAAAGAAAATATACCATGTGTAATTTCCACATGCTCACAAATAATAAATAGTTTTTCATTTCTGTCCAATATATTCTCAATTACAAAACAATGCAACCTTAAAAAGTCTTCAAAAACTAAACAGATGACACTGAAGAATTTATCTCAAAAGTGGCCGCATAAAATGTACCTATTTGCTAAATACCGGTACATAACATTTTGCTTAGCATATGTAGTAAAAGGGATCCAAACTTTAAGTTAATTTACAAACTAAAATTTACTAAATAATTCTACACCAAACTTACTGTCAAATCATCAGAAGCAGTCAGTAGAACGTCATGATGGAATGGTGAAAAGTCAAAATCAGTTACTGCACCTCCATGAGCTGCCAGAGTCGGGTGTTGCCCCATGCGTCCAGTTTCTCCAACATGAAACACGCCAACTTTGCCACTATCTAAAAACATGCATCTTGCTAAGATGTACAAGCCATTGCTTTTGGAATGATTTTATAGAAGAGCAAACATTACTATTCCTCTTTAAAAAAACGACATCAACATCCCTAAGCAAGCAATAGATTCTGATATTCAAGTAAGTTTTTTAAGTAAAATGTCAAACTACCTGCTGATCCTACATTACAGGCAATGAATTTAGCACCAACAGCAACATGGTTGCCACTACACAGTGGAGTGTGCACTTGAATGTCAGTAATGGTATTCTGAAATGCAAAAAGATCAGTAACCATGTCAAGCAAACAATTATTATATACCCAACAGGACCTAGCATTTAACAAGCCTTCATCATGATACAGCAGTTAGGAATTATGTGAGATCATTGCCCAGACCAGCTGTATGGCTGAGTGGTGAAAGCCCTCGTATGATGCTTAAAAAGTATCCAGTTTAACACTGCTCCACAGCATGCAGCTGTGGCCAACTGTCCAGTGAGTGCCCACATCCCAAGACATGCCATGCCGTGCTTAAAAATACACACAGAGATTGGCATTCCTGCTTTCCCATGCACTTACTGTGAATCTTCAACCACTGGCATAAGACCGGATGCAACAAAAATTTCACATATGAAATATGTTTTTTATAAGGCTGAAGAAGGGAAATTTGGAATCATTAAAAAAGATTTAGAGATTACACAACGCATGTTGAGTTTGATAGGAGAGAATCAGAGGACAATAATCAGTGGACTGGAATGAATTGAAACAAAAGCAGCCAATACCGACGTCCGACGTCCTACATCAGCAAAGAAGTTGTTGAAACTCAACAAAACCATACCAATATGTCACAAAAATACGTTACAAGCACACAAATTAACAAATTAAGAGTATGTATTATATATATATATATATTAACAGATCTATATAATAACAGATCTATCTCATATTGCTTTAATGCGAAATATTAGAAGAATGCTTTTTAACTCATAAAAATCTCACCTCTTTCTTGGGAAATTTTGCTGTACTGTTTTTATATTTTGAGGCTTTGAATCGATTCATGGTCAGTTTGATTAATTAAACTATAGAATATGTCTTAGATATGCTAGCTTGACAGCCCACGTAAAAAAATGAGGAAATTTAAAATATATTTTTCACGTAGAAACAGCAAATCAAGTGACAATGGTTCTACTCGCGTCTCAATATGAGCAGTTTGTCTGTTCATCACAAGTCTTTTTGGATGCCTCTAAAGGTAGTCGGACAACTTGGCATGCGATAACTCAAGAAGTGCTTCAATTCAGCCATATATTACATTCAGCTACTGCCAAGTCAACAAATGATATTTACGTGCTCATGTCAAATGTGCTTTGTCATCGCTTGACAAACTCATTTTGCTGACTTGTGACATTGCAAGTTATGGCTTGATCAATTTCATCATTTACCAACTTTAGCCACTTGCTAAATTGTTGTTAGTTCAGTTGTCACTTGCTCAGTTCACAACTGCTGACTTGCAGGAGACTCACTTTAAATACTTAATTGTCAAAAGTTGATTTGAAATAATAAGAACATTCCTGCAAGTGCAACTACTAAAAACTTCCTGCAACTGGAAATCAAAACTAACCCAGTTTGGCAGGCAAAATGTGTAAATCTGGCAACCCTTAAAATTTATCAGGCATTATCGAGCATTGCCGGAGATTGTCAGCATTTTCAAGAATTGGCAGCAATTTTGAAATGTTGTCTGATGATAATCTTAACTTTAAACTTCAATCGAAAGCGTAATCTGCAAAACTGGTCCAATTGGCAACCCCGACAATGTCCCACAAAAGGTGACAATGGATATTTAAAGGTAGCCTCTATCTAATGACAGCTCTCCAGATGCAGCAGCATCACATAAACTAAACAATTCACTTATTACGACAACTCACTTCTAATAAATAAATTTTCTCTACATGTGTCACTGGTTTAAAAGAAAATAATGCGAACCAGGTGTAAATGGTGGTGTAGCCCTACCGGTATGGTAACAACCCAAAAGTCGAAGCTGGTATACAAGTCACCCCCCCCCCCCCCCTTTCATAACTCATGACAAAGACAGGACTCGACCAAACATATAGGGTGAAAGTAAGAAACTACTTTACCTTTGCTTCATTATACTGTTTACACACTTCAATTCACATGTTTTGGATAATTCCTCTTTGTCATAATTTACCAAGGGGGGGACTTGTATACCAGCTCCCAAAGTCTGCCCGGATAGCCCAGTTGATTAGGGCCTGACTTTGTGACCAAAGAAGTTTCAAAATCTAGCGGTGCTAGTTCGACTCTTGGGGTGTGCGCTTGAGCAATGTACTGTACATTAAGGACTGCTCTCCATTCAGCAGCATCTAATGGATGAAATAATTTCTCAACAACAACACTTTAACAATCAGAAACTTCACTAGAGCTGTCAATCTCAGTGACCAAGCCTGTGTCAATGGAGCAAAGCCTCTACATTTGTAGTGCAGAGTCTACAAGTAGGCGAAACTGCCGGATTAAGCTCTCAAAGAAGCTTTCCCAGTCCGAAGATGAAGATTCAATCAATCAAACCTACTTTTCTTAGTTATTTGGCAACCCTTCCTTTCCATGGCAAGTTTTCAACTCTCACATTGGCAACAGACTTTGATTTACAATGATTTTGGAATCTTCATCCTCGGGTTATGCATACTAGTCGCATAACAGAAGCCCTAAATATCTCAAGCAGTAAGCTAACCGGTACGTTGCTGTCGTTACTGGTTTCTGAGATTGATTTCTGTTTTTACTTTTTTCTTGTTCCAGGTGAACTATCTTAGCCACTAGGTGCGGCTGAACGGAAAGCTGTTCTTTGAAATGGTTGGTTTTGAATCTTTATCCTCGGACTGAGAAAGCCTTGATTGGTTATTCCTGGTACCGGTAGTTTCGCATATTTGTAAGGAAGTGGCTACGTTTACGGCGCCGTAAATACAGCCGTTCCATGCCTTTTTTTTAATCTTTACGTCGCTTTTACTGCGCATGCGCGCTGGTGCGTATTTTTTCTTTTTTCACCTTCTCTTTGAAAGAAAAAGTGAATATATAACTTCTAAATTCAACCGCCTTTGCCAAGGGAGTCAGTGGCGCGTGCGATTTTTGTCTGACTCTTACTCCCAAGGACGTGAGTTCGATACCACCAAAAGGTGATTCTTTTTTTAAACTAAATTCTAACCCGAAGTGACTCAATCGTTAGGCTACGCATTTTTGTGGCCGTTCAGTTTAGTTTGTTTTTAGTTCTGACCATCACAACGAAAAAACAGTATATGATTAACACAGCAGAGGTCTAGAAAAAGGTAGAAGCGACAAAGAACGGACGTTATAGGCTAGCGTGCATGATACCGAAACAGGACAATCAGTTTAACACCAATCAATCATCAATCAATCATTTTATGGCACGGCCGTAAGCCCGTAACACCTTAATAAAATTTTTATAAATTTAGAACGAAGAGGAAAAAAAGGCTAGCGACTTTTTCTAAATTCATAAAATTTTTGGGTGTTACGACCGTGCCATATTTTAAACTGATTATCCTGCTTTGCTATCATGCATGCTATAACTAGGGACGGTACATTACGGGACGCGCAACTCCGTTGTTCCTTCAACATTAGAAGGGTCAATTGCCAATTTGACATTTTTTTTACGCTTTAGTGCTGGCTTGCTTTCAACTAAAAACCTTAAATTACTTTAAAACCAACTTCACTCTTCTTATGTAACCCATAAAAAGTAAAATATTTTGTAAATTACAAAAAAACGTAACCCTTCTACTGTTGCGGATAAGCCAAAAGCGGATGAAGTTTCGCATCCCTATGATCTACAATCCCTAGCTATAACCAGTGGCGTACGGTATAGACAGAAAAAAAATTTGGGGGGGCCAAATATTTAGTGAATTGAAGAGAACGACAAAGTGTTTGATTTAAGACATCGCCACCTGTGCAATGGCGTATCCTGGTGGCTTAAGCAAGGGAAGCAATAAAGCTGTTGGGGGGTTAGAGCGTGCCGAAGGCACGCTCTAGGGGGGTCCGGGGGCATGCTCTCCCGGAAAAACTTTACAAAATTACACTCAAATAATGGATTATAGCGCTTTCTGGAAACACTTTCGGGGTAATATTTGTGTTACGTTCACTGTTCGCACCCTTATTACATCATTGTTTTTTAGTTTCGAAATCGGAAGTTGATGTCTAAGTAACTTCGGGTCATAATAAGAAAAACAAATTATTTCCTTTGTTTCGAGCATTTAAAGAGAATGTCCCCACTGATTGATATAACCCCTGTTGATAATTTGTGCCATAAACAGCGTTTTTTAGGCAACTGACCTCAACTGACTGGTTTGTTTTGATGCTAAACCCGCTACGTAATGCCCAATGTGTTGTTATTGTGAATGCTGCTTCGTTTAGCGGTTTATTTGAGCGTCAGCAAAATCTTACATTTTGTCTACTCTGTGTATCTTGACGTTGAACCAACGTAGTTAGAAGTTTGCGCCGGCAAAGGCAGCTTGTATCTTTTTGAGTATGACGCTATCATTCGAATCATTTCTCTTCTCTTTTCGTACTATATATGAAGTCTGTTCTTAGCGAAATTCATAATTTTAATGTTACATTAGTTAACTACAGTACATGAACGTACCAATTCTGTTGAGAATCGATTTAGTAGTTATAAGGATCGCCCGACAAAATTTCGAAAGACCGTGATCAACGATAGAAGATAACGACACGAGGGTCTGACTGTCTTGCTAATTTGTATCAGGTTTACGATGTTATCACATTATTACCCGACTCATTCTCACTGCGCTATGCAGGATAGAACACAATCGGTACCGTTTTTTAAAGTCTTCGGTTTGACCCGACCTGGAATCGATCTCAGATCTACCAGCACCAGAGCCGAAGGCGAAACCACTCGGCCACTGAGTTGCTATTTTCACGCGTCCACGATATACTGGGTGGTATCGTCTGTACATTAAAGTTATCATTTATTTTATACTTCTCATCTATGGGTGTGAGTTCACGGGCGGAACTAAGAATTCATTTTCAACACAACAATTTGTATGAAATTTATTAGCAGATAAACAGCTATTAACTTATTAAAGGTAGCTGTTACACACGAACGGGCAAAAACTGCGGCTAAAATTAGAGAAAACAAAAAACTCAGCTACACAAAAACTGCACAAAAACCCAACAGAGTAAGCGATTCTGAAATTGCTTCCACAAATTAGTTAAAAGAAGCGTAAATCGGGTAAACTTTGCGCGATTTACGATTTGCAAAATTTATTGGTGTCTTTCTGTGTGTCTAAAACAAGTCCTGGGAGTTGTTAATAATCAGATGTCTTAGAAAACAATATAAATGTATACAAATTATATTAGGAGCTAGTTGAGCACTCTCTTTTGATACAAACATTATATTATATTTTCAACAAAGGATTCAACTTCGGAATCCAAACTTTGAAACATTGGGGGGGGGGGGGGCCATGGCCCCTTTCGTGCAAGAAGCAATGGGTAACAACCATGAGAGGAGCTTCGTTTTTTACTAAAGCAGCAAATCCGAGTTTGTTCCCAAGCATAGCTGGTGCTCTATCCGTGCATATAACTTAGAACAAAGTATATTTTTTTTCTCTAAAATTCATCAAGGTAATCACGGACCCCCAAATGCTTTCTCACGGACCCCCAAGGGGTCCGCGAACCCCAGGTTGGAAACCACTGCTTTAAAGCATATAGCCTATGCGTAGTTTCTATGAATTAAACATGATTTTGTTCCGACATAAATTTACAGAGCCTTTAGCCTACATTTCTAATAATTTACTTGAAAACAAAAGCAAAGTAGGTTACGGTAGCCTAATCCAAAAACTTTTCGTCATTGTGTTTTGTCAATGAAAAGAACACTTCAAATTTATTACATATATTAGTAGGCTACCAACGCAAACCTTTGCTTTTTGTTCTAAATAGACATAGTGGCTCAGAGTTGGTCACAGCGGTAAACCATAATTTCTTCGTGGGAAAATTGTAACTTAAAGTTCCCGGATCCTTTCGTCTGCATATAATGACCGAAGAAACACACACTTGAACTTCTTTTCAAACAGTGTATTTCTGTAAAAATTAGCCCACGGCTACCAAAAACGAGGGGGTGCAACGCGTACACCACTGAAAACTGTCACTACAGAACAGATTACTTGGATAAAAGACGGAACCTTTGTCCAGCTAGCAAGCACTAAGCCAACAGTTAAATGTGCGGCCAACTTTCAAACAATCATTTTACGAATGACCAGAATAGATAGCAATATCTCAAATTCACGTATGCAGTAGCCTACTGTGACGCAATAATGAAAGACAATTATGAAGTCATTCCAACAGGTGTTTAAAGCTGATGTAATATTTCCTGTTTAAACAGGCCCAAACAGGCCCAAACAGGTTTGACACAATTCTTATGAACGCTGGTGCAATTTTGGCACATGCTTTAGGAATTTCCATGACGTAATATTCAGTAGACTTGAACGGTTTTATATGACGTTTGATTTGTACAGAGATTGGCCGTAACATAGCGGCCCCTAGTTATGACAGTCTAACATGGCATAACTAAAAAAGAATTGAAGGACAATCGTGAGCCAATGAATAAAAACACATGATACACAAATTGTTTGAATCACTCACGTTTAAGTTAATACGCAAATACAAAGGGCATGCAAAGAATGAACAGCAATAAGAAATAATACACGATACATGAAATTGGTACCATAGGTACACGCTAAAATGACGCTATATACAATGGTTGCGCTAATAACCGACTGTTCCGGGCTCAGACAAGGGTCGGCCACCGCAGACAAAACCAGGCTCAAACCCTAACACTTAGGTGTTCTTTACGGGGGCGAGGCACGAAATATCCCTCAACACGTAGTCTACTTTTACTTTCCCCGTACTCTCATCATAGTTGCAGACGGCAACTTTGGCTCTACGAACCACAGGCTTCCCTTTCCTAATTTGTGGAACTACCTCATGCACCCTCCCAAGTTGATACTTCCCACGTTTACCAATGTCTTGGAGAGAACCTACCACTACAAGTTGACCAGGCTCCAAATTCTCGGCCATTTTTAGCCATTTTTTCCGGCCCTGAAGACCTGGCAAGTAAAAATCGATCCATTTACTCCAAAACTGCTGAGAAAGTGACAAATTGAACCGATAATCCCTTCTTAATTGGTCACGATCATGTGGTTGCCCAACAGCACAGTATGGGTCTAAGTATGGGGTCAAAAGTGAGGCAGGGGTGATGACAGTAAAATCCCTAGGGTCGTCACTCAAAGGTACCAAAGGGCGTTCGTTCAAGATCCGAACGGCACTGCCTGTGTACGTAAGCAGTTCAATAAAACTGGGCTTACGTATTGAAGAGTCCAAAATGTGAAAAAAGTATTTGGTCACATCAGCCATGAAACCAAATCTTTCAAGCCGAAATCTAGCCAAGACATCTGCCAGAGGGTTTAACAAGTCAGACAATTCAGGACAAGAAGACATTACATCATTTACACAAGTTCCTCGGAATTCAGATTGTTTTAAAGCCTTCTTCTTTAAATCAGCAGCTCTATCTGACGCCAACACAAAATTGTTAGGTAGATCAATATCTTCCTTCAACGGAACAGGTATCTCAAATCGACCATCTTTCAACTCAATATTCGGTTCGACAAGTTCTCTAGCCAAAATATCATTGCGAGACAATTCACAGGTTTCATTTTGCAAAGTCAAATCCTGAATGACTTTATTCAGGTCTGCTATTTCCATATCGCGAGACTCAATTTTACGCTGAAAGCCAGAGATGACATCCGACTCTGAAGACGTCTGCACTCTGCACACTTTAGCAACGCTTTCAACTAAGGGTGACTTACCACCACAAGCCAACCAACCGAGAGGAGTGAGTAAAGCATGCGGTTCACTGCGATTTTCACCAACACGTTCTTCTTTTGCCCACATCAAATAAGCGTTGTCATTGCCAATCAGTACATCTACAGTACTACAATCATTCAAATGAAACATATTCACGTCATGAAAATGACGGAAACCACTTAAATCTTGTTTATGGGGTAAAGTTTTAACATCGTCAGCCCAAGCTGGGTTAACCACCGAAGTTATATCACAAAACAGTTCGTCAGTCTCTAACGACTGGATGTTGAGTTTAACAAGGTCAGCACAAGTAGGTTTCTGACCAGCCAGAGTATCCATTTTAAACGACGCTTTATCATACGGTTTAAGGCCAAGTTCGCACACCAAGTCACTCGAAACAAAGGTCAACTGCGAACCAGGATCATGCTGACAATACACCAACTTCGATTTGCCAGTCATTGGATTCAAAACACGAGCAGCAGTAACGCGGTTAAAGGCTGCTTTAACATTTCCAATCTTAACATTACGCACAGGAACTCTGGCACCAGCCTCATCTTTACCGACCAAATCCAGAGAATCACGGGACGTCACATAAAAATCATGCAGAAGAAAATAGTGTTTCCTATCGTTGGTAGGTCCACACTTACGACAGTTGTTTGCATGATTACAGTCTCTAACCATATGCTGGCGCAAACAATTCAAGCATTTGCCAGCTGTCACAATGACATCTCTCCGATCTTTAGGTGTCAAGCGCAAAAATTCTTTACAGTTAGACAAAAAATGATATTCAACTTGACCACGTGACGAACAACAAAAACATGCCGGTATGTCACTACGTCTGGCCACACCGCCGCGCGGTGCGCCAACAGCAGTCGAGTACTGCGAACTCCCTGAAATCACATTATCATGGGGTTTTACCGACGTCTGCCTAACCGGACATGAAGGCAATTTTCCTTTGCCAAACTTTTTAAAATGCTGCGACTCACCAGAATCGCCCATTAGCATAATGCTAAAATCAGTCGACTTGCGCGTTTCCTCCCGTACTACAAAATCAAACAAACTCTGAAAAGTAGGTTCATCAGTGCTACCATACTGATCACCTAAAAAGTCAAGATAACGCTGCTTAGCGTCAAACGGGAGTCGCTTAGCCAAATCCAAAACAAAACGTCCTTCTAATTTATCACGCTGACCATAAGCTTTCGCGTAAAGCAAACACTGCGACAATTCATCTTTAAACTCTTTCAAATCACTTGAAGAGATAGAAGTCAATTTGCTACCATAGCGATACTTTCTAATTTCTGGTTCTGCGAAAAGACCTCCACGAACTCCAAAACGTTGGGACAAGCGAGCTAACGACATTTCTATCCTGTCTTCCTCTGACAAGCCAGGAGTGTCCGAAACCAAATTAGCAATCGTTTGTGCAGCTGTTCTAACACAAGCTGCTTGCAACAAAGTCAAACGAGTTCCCTTAAAGGGCGAAGCTGCCATCAAGGCCATAACACGATTTTTAAAGAAGACAAATGGCATATTATTACCATCGTAACCAATCAAGGCCGCCTTATCGAAGAACGTCCTACTATTTTGGTATTCAAAAAAGCAATCCTGCTGTTGAGAACTCGATTTAGCGGGAGAAGACAAGCTATATCCCTTAAGGGGCTGAGTGGGCTCAGTCACATGCACAGCCTGATCACGATCCTCAAACACGTTAAAATCAGGAGACACGATACGCCTCTCACAACCACCCAAATTACGTGTAGCTGGGCGATCAAAAACTAGCGGCGCTGAAAACTGTGAAGGGGGCAAAGCATTACTGCTAATGGCGGCCCCGTGACCTGTACGCTCTGGGGGAGGAGTTCGGTTGTAATTTGCAGACCTTGGCTCTACAGCCTTCGGAAGACCCTTAGCCGCGGCCCCGAGACCTCCTGAAACAGCTGGAAAACATGTGGATTGTACAGGTCCACTTACGGATTGAACAGGCGTCTGGAAAAGGTTAGGTAAATTAAACTGTGATTGATGTTCACTTCTGGAATGCCTAGAAGAGCCCTTCCTAGAGCTACGCCGGGAGCCCAACTCAGAACGATATTCAGCTAAAACTACCTCTTTACGTTGTTCGGCCCTCAACTGAGCGTCTTTGAGTGCGAACTCAGCAGCTCTAGCTTCGGCTCTCGCGGCGGCCTCAGCAGCTCTCGCTTCGGCCTCAGCTCTCGCGGCAGCCTCAGCTCGTATGGCTTCAGCTCTTGCGATGGCCTCAGCAGCTCTTGCTTCGGCCTCAGCTTGGATCTGGAGCTCCTCTCGTCTTAACTGTAGGTTAATTTGTGCAACTATCCGTGACGAGCTCTCAGACATCCTAGTGCTTACATTTGAGGCGCTATCCTCAGGATGTATGTCAGCATCCAACCTATCTGAGAACTCACTTTCTTTTTGTTCGAAGTTATTTTTTAACGAGTTAAATTCGGGATCTACCCTATCACGAAGTTCTGCCAAGATTGCAGAGTTAACAATTTTACTCAAAAGAGCATGGAAATGCCGTAATTCCTCTTCTAAAGTAGATAAGTTAGATCGAAAAATTAACAGTTCCTGCTTATCACTCAAAGAACCTAGGGCTACAGAAAGTTTCCCAATTTGAGTCAAAATATCCCGTCTAAGATGCCGGGCCTCTCGAACTGACTTAGCCTCATCGTTAATGGGTCCCTCCCCAGAATGGCCTGCCCGACCGCAAAGAACATCATCAGGCTTAAACTCAGTCGAGTCGACGGCGGTCGAGTCCCTGTCACCACCGAGTGTAGACATATTAAATGTTAGGGCTAAATTTAACAATTAAAAAATTAAGTTACACAAACACACAAAATTACAGTAGTTATAAAAAACTTAACTGCAAAGACCGTAAAAATACAAAAAAGAATTTAAATGCACGATACCGTAGCTGTACGAGTATGTGAAGTCCAAACGTCCACAAAACTTGCTTGGATTCTTCCACTTGAATCTTCAAGCACAGATGGATTGCCTTTAATCTTCTTTCTTGCCAATAAATGTCAAAGTTATTTTTCTTCTGTACCAAACTGAGAAGAAATGTCTTTACTTTTTAGCTTAAAGTTCTTCAGTTGCCTACCGAGAAGAAATGTCTTTAATTTTCTTTGCTTCTTTAGACTACCAACCAATAAGATCTTCTTTTATTATTTCTTTGCTTCTAAGTGCTTCTTAGCCTACCAACTACAAACTTCGTCTTTTATTTTTTTATGCTTTAATTTCTTGGCCCACCAGCTAACAAGAACTCGTCTTTTATTTTTTATGGTCACAGCGGTAAACCATAGTTTCTTCGTGGGAAAATTGTAACTTAAAGTTCCCGGATCCTTTCGTCTGCATATAATGACCGAAGAAACACACACTTGAACTTCTTTTCAAACAGTGTATTTCTGTAAAAATTAGCCCACGGCTACCAAAAACGAGGGGGTGCAACGCGTACACCACTGAAAACTGTCACTACAGAACAGATTACTTGGATAAAAGACGGAACCTTTGTCCAGCTAGCAAGCACTAAGCCAACAGTTAAATGTGCGGCCAACTTTCAAACAATCATTTTACGAATGACCAGAATAGATAGCAATATCTCAAATTCACGTATGCAGTACTGTGACGCAATAATGAAAGACAATTATGAAGTCATTCCAACAGGTGTTTAAAGCTGATGTAATATTTCCTGTTTAAACAGGCCCAAACAGGCCCAAACAGGTTTGACACAATTCTTATGAACGCTGGTGCAATTTTGGCACATGCTTTAGGAATTTCCATGACGTAATATTCAGTAGACTTGAACGGTTTTATATGACGTTTGATTTGTACAGAGATTGGCCGTAACAAGAGTAAGTTTTGAGTAGCTGTTACAGACGGTTGTTCGCCTGGTCAAACGTCATGTAGAAACCGTTCGGGTCTACTGAATATTACGTCATGGAAATTCCTAAAACATGAGCCAAAATTGCACCATCGTCCGTAAGACTCGTGTCAGACCGGTTTAAACCTGTTTCAGTTTGAGACCTGTTTGGACATGAAATATTGCGTCACGAACTGCTCTCGTGCCTTTGAGTTATCACAAATTTTTCTGATTCATTCTCGAAGTTGTTTGTTGGAAGTCGGTCGCACATTTAACTGGTTTATTTGGTGCTTGCTAGCTGGACAAATTCTCCGTCTTTTATCCAAGTAATCTGTATCGTAGTGACAGTTTTAGAGGTGTAGGCATTGCATCTCCATTTCGATAGCCGCGGGCTATCTTTACAGGAATACACTTATTGAATAGACGTTTCAAGAAGTGTTTCTTTTTCGGTCACTATATGCAGACAAACGGATCCGGGAACTTTATGTTACAATTTTCCCACGAAGAGATTATGGTTTACCGCTGTGACCAGTAGCCTACCGCAATCGTTTCAATCTTAGAATATCGCAGCAACAAAATTAGTCGAACAACGCTACTGCTGGCCAAGCTTCTTTAACAACATGGATTAACTGTCGAAAATATGTAGTATCAAAGAGTGACGCAAAATTAGGTCAGCGAGTCATAATCGCCACTGTTGCATTGTGCGGGACATTTGTTATTTATGAAATATATCCATCTGCGATCACCAGCGCTGTAAGTCTTGTTTGTAATATGTTTATTTTAACAAAGTCTTAATCCGAAGTGCTAATTTACATCGGCTGGCAATATTGTCGTTTTTATGTCGATTCGATGTTGTCGGACATTGAATCGTTGTTAAAAAGGAGAACTAGGTTAGTTGACATCCAAGGGGAAAACATTTTTTGAACATATTTTGCAAAAATTATGCTTCTTTTAGTAATGTCCTTCCAGGGATACCTAGACACTAACGGGATGCGAAACTCAAAATCCGTCCGTCCAACTGAAGGGCTAACCATGTTGCCTACAATGAATTGCACAATGCGGTGTTACTACACGAGAAAATGTTTGTTTTGCACTGGCTGTTTTATTCGTCGTTTCACAAAAGTTGTATCTGTACATTATTGTCAATCTTATGTTGATGACAAAATTATTAATATTGTAAGTTATAACCAATTCATTAGGCTACATGTAGAATCCACAAAAGAAAAAAACGACCAATGGCTTATTGTTCATAAACTTGGCTACTAGGCTATGTACACAAACAAAAATAATACCAATAAATATCACTGGACAATCAGATATCATAATTTCACACTGTAACCACAATCAGGCAATGACACAAATTCAAGTATTTGCAGTCTTGCGTGAACCACCACTCGTACGCTTGCGTACTGTTCAAGCCATCTTCGCGGGTTCCTCGCGCCTGGAAGCGTTCAAACGTTTTAGTTCATTTTTGGCAAAACAATTAAACGAAGTTTTTCCAATCAACACGAAATTGCAGTGGCCTTTTGAACAAGCCACATCAGCCTGCAAACCCAATGACGTCTCTGCTGCATTTTTAACGGCTCGAATAAAAGCAGAGCGTGAGTTTGGTAGGGTGAGCATTTTCTTTTTAGCAGAAGGATTGCTGAGTACGACATCGTAATACTGAACAGCCATTGTCGTTACAGCAAAGCACAACTCTGTTGGCACTGAAGAATGTACATCAATCCCAAACTGTCATGCAAATACTGAGCAAGTTCGGGCACTGCCGTCATCGTTTGAATGTATGCCAAGAATGTTTGGTTGATCCTCTCCTTCTTTAGGAAATTTCCTTGGCATGCACATGTCATCCTTTTTTGCTACACCTTCAAAACACACAATGCAGTGAGTTAAGTGAGCATTTCACAAACAAAAAATAAAAAATGTCATCAATAACATTGCTTTAATATGTAACCATTTATAAGAGAGTGCGACGCCTGGAAAGTAACATGTCGAATCGCTATCAGTAGCAAATGTTTCCTCGTGTAGTCTACAAGTCCTGAATTTGGCTATTAATGTGTTGGAATAGTTGCTGGTGATAGTGATTCAACCACTTGCTCATGATCTAATTTGATTGAAAAAAAACAGAAAATTTTCACAAGTAATGTTGTGGACAGGAAGCATAATAAACTTTAGAACAGCTTTAGGGTCGTATGCACCAATAAGATTGATCCAAATATGCTGGTTCACTGTTTTTAACTTCTTCCACTGACTTCTGTAAACTTTGCAGAAAAGCTGTTGTTGTTGGTAGTACGAAGTCTGCTTTATATATATGTAAAATTTGCGATATCAGTATAGTGACATGACATACCCTTAAATGGTGATTTAACGGACATGATTTTCCAAATGTTCTATATGAATTTCACAAATCTTGATGTTTCCAGGAACCCAGCATTGCTTTCAGCATACAACTCCAAGGCATGCGCACTGCGCAGTTGATTCACAGAACACACCTGAAAATAGCAAAGGCCATCGTTGGCTTGCGGCTGGCAAAAATAGTCTTATTCAGTATTTTTTATTCTATGACTTTAATTTCGTACACAGTTTCCAGTAATAGTGCTAACCTAAGTTACTAGCATATTATTACTTCCTTTTATATTACTTCCTTTTATATATGTCTTTGTGATGTCATAACCGACCAATTTCAAATGCTATTTTAAAATGTTGTTGTGCTCAATGCTCATATCATCCGGACAAAACCTTTCTGCATACAAGACAGAAACTACACCAGTTGAGCACCATTTATGTGTATGCATTACAAGGCAGTGAATTCTATACTTTACAACTTTACTTACTTAAAGCATGTTGCCAGGTGATGTACGTGCTATGCTGCTGGGATTTAGCGATGCTTTCCTCAGTGCAAATGCAGCCTTCAGAGGCTTGTGTTCCTCAAGAGCATACAAGCGTTTTATATGCTCAAAACGAGCAGTGCATTTTTCACCAAAGACGTGTCTATGATCTTCACCAACAGGAGGAAAGTGCATTCTCTTTCTATTCAGAAAATTATTGAAACTATTTTTAAAATTGTGTGTGAAGTCAAATAATAGGTACAAATGCTTTTCTTTCCTTGTAGGATGCACAATGCAACTTGACAATTTGTTGTTCCTGCACATATCCATGAACATTTTTCTAAATAAAAGAGTATGTACATTGTTAGTTAATTTGAACGATGTGAAGCAAGGCATTACCACCAATAAAATTACACCTTTTGTCCAATAAATTTGTATATACATTCAAACTGCATAAAAGTACACCTAACTTACAAGGGTCGACGTCTTTTAGGTGCAGACAGTTAGGCGCCGGTCAAATAGGCGCCCACATGCGCAAACTATTATCCTTTAACGACACTGGGAACTACCCTGGGTCTAGTGATAAATTAAAGTATGTCAAAAATATCATTACCCAGCTCTCATCACAACCAATTCATGCAGACATAAATACCTGTTGCAAACATGATTGTCAACAGAGACAGCAACAACAAAGAAGATTTCATCTAGTGCATTCATCACTTTTTTCAAATCATTAAACGAGTCTTGAATTGTAAATTGTTCGGTTAGTTGTTAAATCATTTTCCTTTTTCAGTCTTGCAGACGCTGTAGATGTAGAAGTGGATCTTTTAGGTGGCTGTTGCTTTGTCAGATAACCAGAAAATATTCTTGTTACAGCTGACGGCTTTAGGCGAAGCTTTTTCAGTTGCAACAATTCTCTTTTTGCAACTCTTTTTTTCCGGACATCGGTAGTACTTGTTATATAAAGTCTGAATCATAAAATTGTTTTGCACAAACTCTACTGGAGGAAGTGACTGCATATTGTTCTCTAGGAATAGCTTTAATCCAAGCTTGAATTGCATCTTGATTGCGAGGAAATCGAAAAAGTTACACTTTTGGTCTATTACTTTGAGATAAACGATAACCAGTATTACAATTAGGAACGCAACAGGTAAACCCCATATTGCTAAACAATTTGAATGACCTATAACATTCAAGCACAAGTACTTAGTTTCAGGTATATGCACAATGAGATATGAAAAAGACTTGGTAGCATTATATCATACATTGGCACGAGTAGAAATGATGTGTAATTGTGTATTGTTAGCCTACCTACCAGTGTTGGGTCCACGTCTTTTAGGCGCAGACAGTTAGGCGCCGGTCAAGTAGACGCACACACTGTGGCGTCTGTATATTTAGGTGCGGAGCACTGTGGCGCCCGTTCATTTAGGTGCTATTCCTAGTAAAGTCTGCAGATTGTATCAGCTTGGCAGGTAGGGCAATGCTTTTCACACAAAATGCTATATTGAACAGAAAAATATCTTGTTTTGTTAATGCGCGTGTGGATATGAGGTGCGAGACAACGCTCTACTATTCTTGAATTTAGCTCATCTCCACAGGACATTTGCTATTCATCCTGAACACAGGTTGCAGCCAGACGGACCTTTACTTAATCTGTTATCTTTCGCAATTACTTCTACTCGGATGGATTGGTCGTGTTGCGAGTACGTATGAGACAATGCTCTACTCTACTACATGAATACACTTCTAATCTATAGGGCATGTGAACCCTGGTTACAAGTTGCAAGCATAATGGTGCAACTTTGCTCGTTATTCAACCTAGTCAGGGTTTTGACAGAAAACTAAGTTACTCTTCACTCAAGCCTACCACCCGCTTGAATATAGGCTACGGTACCGGTATATTTTTTACTGATGTTTAGTGTAGCCTAGTTATTATTTGACTTAACTAAAAGTGAACTCAGTAATGTTCGGAAACTTGAATAATTTATTGATAAAACTTTCGCCGACGCAAACCTGGACTAACAACAAATAAATGCCAAACACGCGCATTAAAATACAATATATTTTTCTGTTCAATATAACATTTTGTGGGAAAAGCATTGCCGGCATAAGCAGCTTCACTTACATAAGCCATGACATATTTTTTAGTTCAATATAACATTTTGTGTGAAAAGCATTGCCCTACCTGCCAAGCTGATACAATCTGCAGACTTTACTAGGAATAGCACCTAAATAAACGGGCGCCCCTGTGCTCCGCACCTAATTATATCCAGACGCCACGGTGTGCGCGTCTATTTGACCGACGCCTAACTGTCTGTGCCTAAAAGACTTGCTCCTCCAGTGTTAGCCTACTAATCTCATTGGTCATTCGCTGCTTCCAGCTGATTAGTACTAAACTCAAGTATGTTTTTATTATGAATAAACTTGGACCGTCAGTTTATAATGAAATTAACTATTTCAAGATCAAGCGGCGCTGGTTCGACTCTCGGGGTGTGCGCTTGAGCAACGCACGTTAAGGATTGCTCTCCATTCAGCGGCATCTAATGGATGGAATAGTTCCCCGGCAACAAGACTTCAACAATCGGAAACTTCACTCTGTCAATCTCGGTGACCGGGCCTGCGTCAGTGATTCAAAGCCTCTACAAGTATGCGAAACTGCCAGGATTAAGCTCTGCAAGAAGCTTTCCCAGTCTAAGGATAAAGATTCAATCAATCAACCCTCCAACATACAAACATACCGTACTGGTACCCTAAGGCCTAGAAAATGACCACTCCAGGCAATAGCAGATTGACACTTCACCCAATCAACATAATTTTGAAAATTAAAAATCTGCTCGGTCTAACCTATCTGACAGACTGACACTAGTCACAACTTTGTCTTCCATATCCATAACCTACCAGCTTAAACCAAACTAAAAACGAGCACACCACGATTTAGGCATGCCCTTCAGTTGGACGGAATAAATGAAAAAACGGATAAGCTTCGGATCCCCTAAGTCCAATATCCCTATGTCCTTCACATCATTGAATTACTTATTTTATTACCTCGCCGTCATCGTCAACACAATCATGTCGAGCGTTGTTTTTCGTTGCTAAAAAGAATTCTAGGGAGTGGCCAACTTCTTTAAAATCAGCCACATTGGAGACTCTCGTGCGAGTATCGTTAGATAGTCCCGCAGTAATTCGTTGTCGTTCTCTTCAATTCATTAAATATTTGGCCCCCCCAAATTTTTTTTCTGGCTACGCCACTGGTTATAGCGTGCATGATAGCAAAGCAGGACAATCAGTTTAAAATATGGCACGGTCGTAACACCCAAAAATTTTATGAATTTAGAAAAAATCACTAGCTTTTTTTCCTCTTCGTTCTAAATTTATAAAAATTTTATTAAGGTGTTACGGCCGTGCCATATTTAAACTGATTGTCCTGTTTCGGTATCATGCACGCTAGCCTATAACGTCCGTTCTTTGTCGCTTCTACCTTTTTCTAGACCTCTGCTGTGTTAATCATATACTGTTTTTTCGTTGTGATGGTCAGAACTAAAAACAAACTAAACTGAACGGCCACAAAAATGCGTAGCCTAACGATTGAGTCACTTCGGGTTAGAATTTAGTTTAAAAAAAGAATCACCTTTTGGTGGTATCGAACTCACGTCCTTGGGAGTAAGAGTCAGACAAAAATGGCACGCGCCACTGACTCCCTTGGCAAAGGCGGTTGAATTTAGAAGTTATATATTCACTTTTTCTTTCAAAGAGAAGGTGAAAAAAGAAAAAATACGCACCAGCGCGCATGCGCAGTAAAAGCGACGTAAAGATTAAAAAAAAGGCATGGAACGGCTGTATTTACGGCGCCGTAAACGTAGCCACTTCCTATTTGTAAAGGCTTTTGACGCAGGGCCGGTTACCGAGATTGGCAGAGTAAAGTTTTCCGATTGTCAAAGTGTTGTTGCCGGGGAATCATTCCATCCATTAGATGCCGCTGAATGGAGAGCAGTCCTGAAATGCGTTGCTCAAGCGCACACTCCGAGAGTCAATCAAATCAATTCCAGCCTTAGAAAAACTTAAACGGCCTTCAGACCAGCATCACACTGAATAAATGTGCTTGCTTTTTGGTTTTGTTTTCCGTGGACTATAGAGTAGGCTTACTGGCAACTTGTTTTTAGTTTCTGTTCGAAATTAGCCTTTCCATGAAGATCAAAAATGAATGTTTTGCACTCTTTAGCATTTTAACCGTGAATGATCGTCACAATTTTTAGAAGATTAGAAGGGGTCGCGATCCAAAAGTTTTGGAAGCCCTGGGCTACGGGGTGGTTCCTTCGTTCTCACGCGCCTTGGAAAGGTTACGGCCCCTAAGATCATCCTGGGCCCGGGTCCAAAAGCAAACAGCCTACTCCTTGGAGTCCCTTCTCAACGCTGCTGATTGCTGGTCTGTAGAGGTAGCTGGTCAAATATCACATGACGTTATTTCATAGTCTTTCTTCACCTCGTATGAGTCGTATGTCTATGACATTTGTTACCAATTTACGTAGGTTAATGGCAGGGGCTCTGGACACTTCCTGAGAGTAGGGGTGGTAATTTAAGCAGGGCCGGAAATGATGTTTTGACATCGACAGGGGGTATATTGGATTATCACATCACATAATACATCTGGGAGGTCGCCCCCAGACCCCCTTCACATTACTGAAAGCTTCAGTTTCTTATACAGCATCTTAGCAGAGTCACTATATACATAGTCTGGAAAGTCAATGGCAAATCTGCCTGAGGTTGTTGTTTACAGCGCCACCTAGGAGAGCTATGGTTAAATCACAGAATCTGCTTGGAAGGTATGCAAATACAGGCATATTGTCTACTATCAACGGTGAAACTGTGCATGATATTGTGGTTGCAGACTTGTTTTAACTATTGCAGAATGTTTAGGATGTTAGTTACAGTTATTATCTAGAAAAATTCGTTTGGTCTACTTTTCTGAGGCTTAGGTTAGCATGACTACAAGTAGTTAAAAGATGATGTGACTTTTCAAATTACTAAGGAATTGATTAGTTTATAGTTTGAAGTAGTGGTCTTTAAAGTTAATAAGTTTCAATGTACAAAGTATATACATCAGCTTACTAATTGAAGGGATTAATTACTAAATATTTGTGGAAGCTTTAAGCTAAAGTAGGCTTGAAATTAGTACCGTAATTGGCAGATGCTACTTAGCCAGCATCATTTCCAAAAATATTGATTGATCGATTAATTCAGTTGACAGTTATTTTAAAAAGGTCTATAAAGTTGTTTTATTTAGTGATACAACAAAACGGTGATAGGTTTCAATCTGTGATACTCAAAATAGCCACTCCCAAAAATAATTTATAAACAAAGAGCATTAGCAAGACAAATTTGAGTACCGGTAAGTATGTAGGTTCAGTAATTTAATGCAACAATGTCACAAATATTAAAAGTCCTGAGATTTAACTTAAAACTAGTTAGGCTGAAGGAAGATACAGCAGAATCAGATACTTACCGTAACTTGTTCCATATTTGGGGAACCTGGTTTGCGACATATATAGCATCTTAAATTAATTGGTTATGTACAGACTGGAAATTTGATTGAATGGACCAGTTAAGGCAGTTATGCTGACAAAGGTTATGTTTTGTTTATTTCCTTTGTGTTGTAATTTCCTATTTTTTATTAGCATGCCGTTTTTTTGTAGGTCATCAGTCTACTTTGAGACTACTAGCAAACACTGGTTTAATGCAGTAACCGGTTAACCACTACTTTGCTTTGTATCATCTTCTTTTCGCCCTTTTTCACATCACAGAAAACATAGCTTATGACTGCTTGAGGTTTCAGTGGCATGGCTGAAGTTTTTCTTGTTGAAGTGGCTACCATTACTAATTGCTTGTGATCTGCTTGACATATGTTACAAAATACCTATAGGCTATCATAACGTGTCAAAATCAACAACTTGGCATGAGGTTGCATCCCAATTTCTTAACTAATTCACATATTTAAAATGAACTGCCAAGTTGTTGATTTTGACAATTTGAATATTTCGGATATGTTACATTTTAGCATGTTACTTGTGGGCCTGTCATTCCTGATTTTGAAAACAATTTATGCTTATGAAAACAATTATATGCTTAATACAAATAGAGAATGTTCATAAATACAGTATATAATATATATATTATATATTTCTTACAATGCAGCAATAAGTGTACAAAAAGGTTTACAATTATACAATTCTTAAAAGTCATTAAAATGTTGTCACAATGCTTGGAAGCTCTTCAAGACATGAGTGAAGAACATCTTATATTTTTCGATGAGGTATGTTGAGCTTGACTTGTTTACATGCAAAATACTATTCAATCAAATATAGTTATTACTATCTAAACCTAAAGCTTACTGGTTAACAATTCTCCGCAACAGCATTGTCTGTTAACCGGGCTATTATATTGTGATTATTCTTGTATTTTTTTTTTGTCTTTTTGCATGTATGGTAATTAATATGGACTTATTGGTGTGGTGCAAATAATTTGTAATAATAACATTATCAATATGAAATTTGGAAATCTAACCAATGAAATACTTAACTGCTTCAGGGCCTTCAGGTCGAAAAAGTTAGCTTTCAAAAGCATAATATGCAATATACACGATTATACTGGTGCTACTTTAGAAGTGCATTAATTCAATAATTCCGAGCTATATTTACATTTTGAGGTACCAGTAATGAACGTTCTTCTTTGGTGCCATTTTTTTGCATACTATATATAGCAATTGAACGTGACTTACTTTACATTACTGGTATGCTAAAGAACAATGGCATCACATGGTCACCTTAGTTCGGAGAGATTAATGGCACTTGATGAAGATGGTGCATTACTGAATTTATTTGTATTTTACAGTTGAATGAAGATTTGGATGGTGGAAATTCGCCTATGAAAGGGGAATTTTCTTCGAAAAGTGGCGTATTACACTGACATATTGCTCAATGAAATCAACAACCTTAATCTGCCTAATGCATATCATGAGTATTGTAAAGAAAGCTTATTGCCGGACTTGGACTGTGGAAGGTATACAGCAATCCATTAACTGGAACCTCTACGATGGCGCTTTTGAAGAACTTTTCTAGACCCTTGCTATGTTGACATGTATTGTTTTCACTGTGATGGTCAGAAATAAAAAAAAAACTAAACTTATAAAAAAAAGTGCTGTATGCGTATGAGGAGTCATATTTTTACTTACCACTACAAGACTTCTTACATGGTAGAAACAAAACAGCTAAACAATCGCATAAGCCGAACAGTGCACTTCGTAGGCCTAGCACTCCGAAAAGTATAAACAATTCTAAAAGCAAACATTGAAGGGGGATTCCTGTTGTATTTTGTTATCCGTTTTTGATTTGTACAATAAACATCGTAGCATGCTTTTCAAGCTGATTTCACAGCACATTCCTTTAATAAAGAATAAAATAGGCTTTCTATTAATACCGTAACTTAAATACTGTAAAAAGTACACAGAAGGGTGCCAATGCGGCAATGATGTAGTTGCAGTGAAAGTACAGTAAACCACTTTTATAATCCCCATTCATTCGAATGAACTAAAAAGTATAAGAAACCATGCGGATTAAAATTCTCGTTTATATACCCATACTGTATGTTATAACTTATGTGAGGTTTACTGTACCGGAATATACAGCATGCATTGTAGATACGGAGTTCCTTCAATGTAGGTACAGATTCTCAAAGTGCCAATTTCAATCACTGTTTTATGCAGTCTCGAGTAAAGCGCAGTATGCCGGGGTGGTTAGTCTAATGTTCACTCTAGACATTAGATCCCTTCACTGCAGAGTGCTTTACAATATCTAAAGTTTTGGCGGTACTGCTAAACATTCGAACTGCAGGCGCGGTATCACATGCAACTCTTTGATGCTGTCGACCGAAGTAGTGTTCAAGAGGATCCTGCTTTATTCTTGCAAGTATGGTACCGTACATAATCTGCGCCAGTAGCAGACGTTTCTCGAATTATTGCTGGTAAGGACGATACAAGAAGAGCATCTGAAGCTTTACTTAGTAGCATATTCTCTCTATTGACATCCCCAACTAAATCTGAAAATCAATGACCTATCATAAATAACATTTAGCAATGTATGTTACAATTAGCACACGTGTTCATCACTAATCAACTATACACACTACACAGGGATGCTAGATTAGTGAATCTTCTCAATATACGAGTAAAGTAGCAGTGAGCACCATATGCTTATTGCTTAAATTTAAAAAAAAACATAATATATATATATGTGATTCACTAGGCATAAGCTCTTAATTTTTACTAATGTCAACCATCATGACATACAGCATAAAATTATACTATTTTATTGTGCTGATCTTACCTGATGAAACTGTTTTTCCCACTGTGCTGTTGAAACTGAAAACCTTTTCTTTTCATCACTTGGAACTTTGTACAAGTAACAAAATCCCATAGTTGTAGTGTTGTTACATTGTGGTAAACAGCAGTTTATTCCACTCCATTTACGCGTAACTTGGGACATTATCAAACTAAATAATCATAACTAAGATAATTCACAACCCTACATAGAGTACAGCATTTGATTATAACTGTAATGCTAATAACAACAAAAGATAATTGCTAACAAAGGTAGTGGTTAACCGGTTAATGCATTAGTGTCTGCTAGTAGTCTCAAAGTAGACTAATTGATCTTCAAAGAACGGCATGCTTAAGATAATAGGAAATTACAACACAAAGGAAATAAACAAAACATAACCTTTGTCAGCATAACTGCCTTAACTGGTCCATTCAATCAAATTTCCAGTTTGTACGTAATCAATTAAGATGCTATATACGTCGCAAACCAGGTTCTTCAAATATGGAACACGTTACGGTATCGGATTCTGCTGTATCTTCCCTCAGCCTAACTAGTTTTAAGTTAAATCTCAGGACTTGTAACCTTTGTGACATTGTTGCTTTAAATTACTGAACCTGCATAGTTACCGATACAGTAGCCTACTCAAAATTGTCTTGCTAATGCTCTTTGTTTACAAATTATTTTTGGGAGTGGCTATTTTGAGTGTCACAGATTGAAACCTATCAACTTTTTGTTGTATCTTTATAGACCTTTTTTAAATAACTGTCAACTGAATTAGTTGATCAATCAATGTTTTTGGAAATGATGCTGGCTAAGTAGCATCTGCCAATTACGGTACTAATTTCAAGCCTACTTCAGCTTAAAGGTTCCACAAATATTTACTAATTAAACCCTTCCATTAGTAAGCTGCTGTATATACTTTGTACATTGAAACTTATGAACTTTAAAGACCACTACTTCAAACTATAAACTAATCAATTCCTTAGTAATTTGAAAAGTCACATCATCTTTTAACTACTTGTAGTCATGCTTAACTAAACCTCAGAAAAGTAAACCAAACGAATTTTTCTAAATAATAACTGTAACTAACATCCTAAACGTTCTACAATAGTTTAAAACAAGTCTGCAACCACAATATCATCCACAGTTTCACTGTTGATAGTAGACAATATGCCTGTATTTGCATACCTTCCAAGCAGATTCTGTGATTTAACCATAGCTCTCCTAGGTGGCGCTGTAAACAACAACCTCAAAACATGACTTTCCAGACTATGTATATAGTGGCTCTGATCTTAGGCTGCATGTTTCGCGCCGAAGGCGCAAAATTTTTGCTTTTCTAAAATCAAAAAATTATTTCAACGAATCTGAAATCACAAGCAGAAGCTTTTTAACATTTGCCACATTTTTTGAAGTCATTTTTGACTGGAAGAGGGGACGTACGCAAAAATCCCACTCAGTATTCTTCCTTGACTCAATTAAGTCCTCCAAATTTTGCACTTCAGACGATAAAAAGTCAAAAGCTTTAAAGTCAAAGCTAGGCTTACATTCAACTCAGAAAAAATAAAATTAAAGCTAAAATGCATTAACTTTTACAACAACTAAAAATAGAGAGACATCTTGATTGATAGGCCTACTACAAGAAGGCCTACCATCTGCGCCGTGTAAGAAATAACACTAAACAAAAAAGGAAATTTTACAAATAATCATATTATTTAAAAATAAATAGGAATTTTATTTGACTCAGCAAATAGCTGTCTCTTGACTCAGCTATCCCTTGCAATCAATTAAAAAAGCTACCCATCGTCTCGCCATCAACAAAATCGCATGGCATGGCAAAACCATCAAGCCCCGCATGGTTCAAACAAAGGTTAAGATAAGCTATCTCCGTGGTGGCCTTAAGGTTTTGCGTGCCCTGAGCAAGAAGTAATATGAGGGCCCCCTACAGCCCGGTATCGACAAATTAAAATGCGCAAACTCAAACAACCATAAATCACCAATTACACTAGGCTATTTGGACGACTGTTGAAATGTGAAAATTCGTAACCTTTTGTTTCGTTATTCTATAATGTTTAAAATCATTTTTGTTATTAACCTACAATATTAAGTTATATGAACATTGAACACCTTACGACACAGTAACTAAAAATTATAATTCGAGTAATAATTGTGGGGAAATAGTTAATGGAGTCAGATAGTCAAATTAGTTAGAATATCCGTTAGACAGACAGAATTTCATGAGACAGCTAATTAACATTTTAAACCACCGCTAAAACCTTACATCTATACCACAATACAACAACAAACAGCGACGGTAAGCGAGATAGGTGTATTTCATGCTGTGGCATCTTCACATCACTCTGATGCTATGTTGTACCACCACACCCAGTGCCCTCCGAGTCCTACACCACCCGTCTGCAGCAATTACACGAAATGCACCTTTCTAGCTTTTATTGCGGCAAACTCTTTAATAAGAGAAGCACTGTCCAATGTTCTGCCCACATTGTGCTCAATTGAAACAACAGCTTGTCCAACCCAGCGTTCTTGGCTCATTGTTAAGCGAAGGCAATTTTTTATCAACTTTAGTTTAGAAAATGATCTTTCCCCTGAATCTACAGTTACTGACACAGTTAACTATGGTGAAAAAGTTTAAGTTAGCCTTCTGCTTTCTGCCAAGTGCCAGTGCTTAATGTAAATTTTATTTTTGCATATTTTGGATAAGCGCGGGCTCCATAAATTTACGGGCCCTGGGCGGTCGCCCAGTTTGCCCACCCCAAAGACCACCACTGGCTATCTCCGCGAAAAAGCCGCCGAGTCACAACGATTCAACGCTGAAATACATTGAAACAGTGCAACTGTAGTTTCGTTTGTGAGTGGTAAAAAGCGAAATTAAACACTTTGCAGCAGTGAGAAATTATGACGTCACACATACCGCATTGTGATGCGTATATTTTTGACAGGATACATAGTTTGGCGTTGTCTTGCGAGTTGGAAATTCTAAGCAAAAAACTTAAAAGTTGTGCAACAAAATAAAAAAATGAAAATAAAACACAAAAGTAAAAAAATATTAAAAATGAATATTTTTCTCTCCATTAGTGGGGGGGGTAGTTTTGCATTAGTTACCACCCCACTCCAATTGGTAGGTGGGTAATCTCCCTCCCGGCCCTCCCCCCCCCCCCCCCCCTCTAACGGAGCCCATGGTTAATGGAATATGATACAACTGCTCAGCAAGCAATCACATGCACTGATCAACAAAAGTTGTTTTTATTAAAGCAAACAGCGGTCGCAACAGAAACAGGTTAGAAAGGTGGTTGTCGTAGATGTGTTAAGAAAATTAGAGAACATTTTCAATAATTTCCGTACAACGGAAACTCCAATCTCAAAACATTATTGCACTGATTCAATTTCTTGACGTCTGAAATTTCACCCTTTTTATTCATTGCGTTATTACAGGCAACAAAATTGTTTCTGACCATAGTTTCAGCTACGAAACAAATTGCTTAACCATTTTCAAACGCTAGATTGCTCAAATTAATACAAAAACTATGAAAACTTAACAACGAACAAGTCGGCAAAGAAATGTCTTAAACTCAAGCGTCGGCGTTTAATTGGCGATTGGACAGGGAAATCTTTTCTCCAGGTTTGAAAGCTGGCATGCCAAGATACGGACAACTTGCGCAACGGAACGCATCACCTAGATAACACTGCAAGAAATTGAAGACAGTTAAAAGCCTTCCATTGCAACATTTATAAAAAAAAACAAAACAAGCAGCATCGGCCTCAAAATACAAGGCAATGGAAAATCCGCTGATCGGCTGAATCCTTACCCAGATAGGAACAAAAAAAGAATACAATAAAATCGCACTTCAATTGAGGCTGATTAAATTCAAATCATAGACCACTACAAGAAACAGGCTATAAACGCCACATATAACGGAATGGCCCGTTTCGGTGAGTTCGATTCGGTGAGTCCGATCCCTTAACGGGGGATTTTTTCAATTTTTTTTTTAAATTATCGGGTACCGTCGCCTAATTATCATTGCCGTTTTAGGGTTAGGGGTTAGGAGTTAGGATTAGGGGTTAGAGGTTAGGAACTCACCGAATCAGACTCACCGAATCGGACTCACCGAATCGGACTCACCGAATAGTAGCAGACCCCACATATAAAGTAGTAAAATTCCTATTACGTGATGATAGTAAAGCACATTCACAAAGGTCGATTGTGAAACGGTGGTGTATGTGAAAGGTTGCATGAAGACTGAAGCGGATAAGCATTTAGAAGTGTTATGTAGGTCTACTAGTACTTACGCTCCCACACGCAGATGTGGCTGGTTTTGGTTTTCCTGTCTCCATCTCTTCTGCAAGTCCGCATGTGCTAGGATGGAAAGATAAAATGGTTAAATAATGACAGTAGGCATATTGTAGGGAGAACACTGCAATTACCTCCACGAAAAAATGTACTTTTCTACTTTATATCAATATATTCACTCACCGTTACAAATTGTTGTAATATATTCTTGACATCCAATGGACAAAACATAAGGATTGGAACTTAGCGTCAATAATTTCTAACAAGTCGTTTAGCATTAGAAACTCGGGAATAATACGATCAACACCAAGTTTTAGACGAGTAAGTCTACGTAGGCTATATCAAATTTTTTATAGTCCTAATTGAAATACCAGTTTTTGCATGCTTTCTTAGGTCGGTCTCCGGATCCACAAGGTGCTTTCAAGGCTGCGGCATTGGGTTTCAACAAATCATCACCTTCAAGTAGCATGTCATCGTCGATGAGCTCCTGAAATACACGACTTTAGTAACGCTCCTAATATGTTTTTCTTATTCATATCCTGCTGTGTTAATTTTAAGGGGACCAAGTTCACTTGATTAAGAAAGCAAATCATCAAGTCCACTATGCTAAGTTATGGCACTTCACATTCAACGCAACTATGTTTAAGTGAGATACCAACCTCTATTTATAATAATACTGTATCTGTAAGCTAAAGAATATGCAGTATCGATAAAAATGCAACCAATAAGCTATTCAGCTTACAAAAGAACAAACATGCATACCCCAATTATTTTTAGTTTTCTCAAGACAAAATGCTTGTGGTGAGTGTCAAAGCTGCAACAGTTTGTGAGCGTTAAACCGGTACAGAGACTACCAACCAAGCGTTATGATCAAAGTTACCAGTGGTAACTTACCACGTCTTCGTCGTTCATGTCCAACGCAGACAAGCTCCATATTTTCTTTGCTTCAGCAACAGGTGGATTTTTTTCAGCTTGGTCAGATATTTTGATAGGTTTCCTTAATTTTAGTCTGGAAGACGATCCGACTTCAAATGATGGCTTTTCTGCTGTGACTAAATAAACGTCATTGTCAACAGTTGCCTGAAAAGCAAAGCTTAGAATTAGAAAAATTAGTACTGTATCACTTTTGAGCATGGTGTCATAATGTGGATAAGGAATATCTAAATCCAAGACATGTTGTATGGTAACACAAGGTAAAATTTTTAGTTAAGTAAACAAAAATGATAACAAAGGCTTTTTGAAGTACAAATACACTCCAAAAAAGTCAGAAAATTAGGATGAAATACTATTTTTAAATTAAATTTAAAAAATAAAATATAAATAGTTAAAAAGGAAAGACATCTGTATTAAGTGCATAATTAAAACTGTTAATCAAGAAAATATTAATTAATATATAAGATTTATTACATATGTTGTAAGAAACTTCTTTATAAAGACACTAACTTAAAATACAACCTGATGGATGTTGACGAATCCTGATAATTTAAGTGAAGACAGCAAAGACTGTGGATCAGTATCTACAAAAAAATATAAAAACAATTTATACAAATTTTTTTTTTTAAATCAAAGACTGTTCTGTGTTCTGGTTCACTTCTCATGCCTTACAGTTTATAATTGAAATTAATCATTATATCCTTCAGTCCAAAATGATGATATGATTGAATGTGTACTGATGAGTGATGATATATGAGGATAACTACAAATGAATTTTTTATTAAAAACCATTATAAACAACTCATCAAATTTACTTATGAAGTGTATAAATATTCTTCATTCTGTGAATGAGGAAACAAAAATATACAGTCAATGAGCAAACAAAACATATAAATATTTCAAATTCATAAACAATAAACTTCATTTAATAGTAGATACGTAAACGTAATGCTTTGATGTTTTTCATTATACACTGAACTTTTATACATGTATTACCTTCACTTGATGTTTTAATTACAACTTTTCCACCAGCTTTAATAATGCGGGCGACTTCTGATAAAGTGTCTGAAGAGTAACTTTCTTCAGGTGCAAACAAACCCAATAGGGCCGTGTCAAATGTTGATGCAGGATGGGCAGCTGAAACAATAAACGATTATGTTTACCAAGTACTGCCTCACACAATGTATGTGTGTCGCCCTGATCAGATGAAAACAATGTTCTGTAACCTTTTCTATGGGCAAGCACACAAAAGAGCTGATACGTGTTAACATATTTATGGATTAAATAACATGATATATGTTCTTTTAGTGCAAACTAAGCTGAACTATTACAAGATATATATAATTATATAAAGTGATAATCGAAGTCAGTGATGTCTGATTGATGGAACATCAACATATAATATAAACAGATTATCACCTTATACACCTTGCGATGGTTCAGAAGAACGTATATCATATCATGTTACTTAACTAAATGCCTTTTTTATCTTTATAGATTGTCACAACTGGATGCAAAGTTGCAAACTAACATGTCTCTTGAACACTCTGTCTCCCAAATTCGACACTAAAAATATCGAGATAACAAATAGAGCAGTGCCTAAGTCAATAATCAGAATTTCCATGAAACTAATCAAATTTTGTGTATGTGTGTGTATATAGAAAAGAGTTGGTCACCACCCAAGTCACTAATTAGAGTTTCTACCATTTTTTAAAATTTTGTTGAAAAGAGTAGGGAATATTTTATTTGTTGCAAAAGAAGTTAGGTGGGGATTTAGGTTTAGTAGTGGCTCATACCAATCAATGATTAGCAGTGATTTTGGAGCTGCTCAAGTCTTCCCAAAATTTCTCTCAGCGCTGCTTCAGGTATTATCTCAATCATAGGCGCCGGGTTTTGAAAATTGCCGGGGGGGCAAACTTTCTAGCCGACTGATTGCTTACATTCAAAATGCTGATGTTTGTTTGTCAGCATTGATGTTTGTTTGCGTCTATCTGCCATTGTATATCGCCAAGCTTTATAATGTAGGCTCAGGCCTCGAAATTCACGGCGGACATGTCCGCCGTCACAGCATGTGATGTCCGCGGGAAGTACCATCTAGATCGGTCATATTTGTTCGCCGAGAAATAACACAGGAACTAGCGATACAAATCGTCATTGCATAGCACGAACAATTGTTGCAATAATATATTTTCCAGCGCATTCTAGCGCGCATCTAGAAAATGTGAATACTGTATCCCTTAGCTTCCATTCAAGGAGGAAAACTTTCGATTGTTACGTTGCTTCAACGATTGATGACATTGAATCAGCGTAACAAAGGTGAATTCTTCGCTAAGAATCGATAGGAGTACAGGTAGTTCTACACTAATCACGCGCAATTTAGTTCAAGTTTTACGTCACAATGTCTGGCTTTGATCTCCGAGTAATAATGATACGGCAAGGTTAGTTACTAAATTAGATTATACGAGTAGGCTATTACAGCAAGATGCAACAAAATTTGTTAAGTTTTGGTATTACAGTAAGAAAGAAAAGACCCAAGGAAAATTCACTTTTGCTCACATGACATGCAAAAATAAACTTAAAGAAAAAAGCCTGTGAAACTTTGCACAGCAGAAAATAGTAGCGTTGGTGTAGAAATTTTCCGACTCCTTCCCAGAGTATTGTGACGCAATGAGCCGCACGACCTCGTTCGGGGGGAAGTTAATCATTTATGTGATGTATTGACCAGCTACACGGCGCTTTGACTCTTCAAGCGCAAGTCGTTGGTCTGATGAAAGCTTTTCAGAGTGACTTTACTGATTTTTTAAAAAGCCTTCTAAAACCGTAGTTATATTTCTAAAATGGCGAAGAATTATTATCAAAATAAAGTGATTAAGCATGACGATCGACGGCTAAAATCGGAGTGTCCGCCGAGATACCTGCTCAGACCGGACACATTTGTCCGTCATAAACAAAAATGAATTTCGAGGCCTGTAGGGTACTTCGAATTATATGCTAGGCACTTTGAACTTTAGCTCTTAATACGCGTAGATACTAAACTGAGCAAACTGCACATCGTTATTGACACTCCCAAGAAAAAACAAAGCGGAAGAAACCAAGAAAAACGTTTTTCAATCATTGTTACTATGCTTCAACGGCACCGTCCATGCTGGCGTTTATCAGCTACCGTACTTCTGTTTCTTATGTTATCTTAGGAGCAGCGCTCTTGTTGCAACAAGTAGATCTTCTAATTGAGATCGATCCGCAATGAAGGTCAAACTAACGCAAATTTGAACTTACAAACATTTGCTATAGGATTTTTTAAAAAATATTTTGCGAGGGGGCAGCCACCCCGAGATAAATTCACGGGGGGGCGCCGCCCCTCCGCCCCCCCGGAGTCGGCGCCTATGATCTCAATCTATTTAGGGAAAAAGTATTAAAGGGACGAATTAGTTGTTATTTCTTCTTTAATCTAAACCATTTTATTGCATATGCATTTATTATGCAATGCCCACCTTATGTCCTACCTCTGCTAAGTTTTGTGCAATTCTGCTACTTTTTGGTCATCAAAGTTTTTCTTTCTTACCCATCACAAGCCGCTGTTCATTTTCCAACTGATAGCTTCCATTTCCAATTTTATTTTTAACATCTTCAATGCTTTCTTTCATAACTTGTTCCAAAACTTTTTTCTGCCATACTATTAATACAATTTGTCCTTCTTTTAAGAAATCCATTTTTAAGTTACCGCTAGCTTGATAGCTAGAATATATATCTAGGCTATACTACTAAAATGGAGAAAAAACATATTTTAAAATTTTTTGACTTAGATTATGAACCACAATAATTTAAGCTTCTTTGCTTAGACTACATTACGTCAGTGCAAAACTAAGGTTTACAAAGGATGGATTCTCAAATTGAAGAAACCACCTCACACATAGCAAAATTAAGAGGCAATCAAATAAACTGCTTTGACTTAATTCATTTTCAACTGAAAATTGTATGTCACCCTGGGTTTCTTTTCGGTCATTTATCAGTCATTGATCGATTTTTTAGCAAAAAGGCGGAAAAAATATAGTCAATTCGGTCAAAATGTTCGAAAAAATCTATAGTCAATTTGGTAAAAATGTCAGAAAAAAACAATGTTTCTCAGCGAAACTTAATGTTGTAGCTAGTGAGGAAGTGCAAAAGTTTGTATCAGCTACTTGAAAAGAAATATTTTCATCAGAAAAAATGACTGAAATAAATAAAAAATGACTGAATTTTTTCAAGTCATTTTGCACAAATGACCGAAAAGTCTCAGCAAAAAAAAAAACAGATGTCACTACAGATGTTATGCTATATAAAATAATGAAAAATATTTCTTTTAGCATGAAATAAATTGATTCATGAATTAAACATATATACTTTACAGGGATATCTAAAGAAGGGGATACGAAGGCTTTTATTACGTCTGACAATAGAAGGGCTTTTGTTTATCCTAAATAATCTGTGTTTATCGTAAAATAATAATTGCCACCGATAGTAGTTTAATAAATCTTGTTATGATTACTTGCATTGCGCTGTTAACATCAGGTCTGGGTATTCACAACATGCTCATGGTTGCTTGTTAATTCAACTACCCATATACTTGCTTTACGTCTAACCTACTGCAAAGGCTTTGTTAAGAAAAACAGCTTACTGGTGAATTTTCAACTGCATGTCTAAACAAGTATTCTTTAAATATGCTCTACGTAACATTTGCTAACTGTCTTCAGAAGCTCATTGTACCAGCTGCACTACAAAACTTTCTATGATTTTAAAAAGAACCACATGTTTAAAGCACTACAAACTACCACCCTGGTAGTGTCATGAGAATAAGGTAATCGCTGCGAGCCTTCATATCCCCTTCTCTAGATATCCTTGATACTTTATTTTGTGCATGCCTGATGAGACTCTAATTCACAAGATAGGCTAGTGCTAGTTAGACTATTAGCCTGTGCTTACTAATCTAGTGCTGTTATAAGCTAGATATAGATTTATTTATTGCTATACATATTTTTGCAGTGCCTATAGGCTACTATCTGGGCAATGACTGGAAATACAAAAATCTTACTTTCTTAAGCTAAAACTTAAAAGCAAATATTTAAGATCATGCCTGCTTACGAACTAAAATACAGCTAAAGTTAAACATGGGTTCAATGCAGGAAAATTTTAACTTTCTTTTATAAAATCTTAATTTTTCTCTTTGTTGTAAGCTATTTAATGCTTCAACACTTTTACATATCTAGCCTAGAGATTCTATGCCATGGTGAATGCTGACTACGTGACTTACGGCACTGCCGTTATAGCCTAATGAATATTTTCAAAATTCCATCTACTCTATTTTTATTCTAAACTTTATTGTGTTGTTTTTGCCTATGAAAAATAATTTACTAAATAATCTAACAATTCCAGATTGAACACTACCCAGCGAGTAAATCAACCTTTTTTACACTTCACAATCTTCATTTTTAATTTTATTCTTATCACAGTCAGTCAGTTAACTACGCAACTCTGCGAAACAATTCCAAAATAAAAATAAAATGCTGACTCACAGCAAACTGATGAGTAAGGAAGTGCTTCCACAGTTTTATCTTTATTGTATTTTATTCTCAACTTTCTCAGCTTTAAAATCAAATTTCTTTCCAAGATCAGTGATCAGAGGTTGAGAGAATCCAATTTTTTTTCAAATTTAAAATGCAACAACATTTTTTTTTTCATTTTACATCAATTTTCAGTTACAAGTTCTGAAATTTAAAACTAGGCAGTCTATTTCAGAACGATCTAAATATTTAACTTCTGGAACGAAGAAGCATCAAGGTCGAGCCGAGCTGGTTCGATTCTCGGGGTGTGCGCTTGAGCAACGCACGTTAAGGACTGCTCTCCATTCAGCGGCATCTAACGGATGGAATAATTCTCCGGCAACAAGACTTCAACAATCGGAAACTTCCCTCTGTCAATCTCGGTGACCGGGCCTGCGTCAGTGATTCAAAGCCTCTACAAGTATGCGAAACTGCCAGGATTAAGCTCTGCAAGAAACTTTTCCAGTCCGAGGATAAAGATTCAATCAATCAATCAATATACATCTGTTTGTGAGAATAACAAAAACCCACTTTGCTTCACTGGACGTTTTATATTATGGTTGTTTTTGCATGGAAAAGTGTGGTTTCGTGTGCAGATTGTATGCAAATTAAAGATAGTGCAAAAGTACGGCGTGTAAAGTGCCCTAAGTAGGTGCAGTGCTCATCAGACATAGAAAAAGATACCTTTTAATTCGTCTGTTTTAAGAATGGCTCAAGTAGGCTAAAATAAATATAGCAAACAATGCCAAACACGATAACAAAAATATTTCACAACACTTTTACTCAATGTGTAGAAAGGTAGCCACTTTAACAAGTCGAAATTCTGCCACTGCTAATGACTACAATGCAACCGCCAACCAATCAGAACATGTTATAAGAGGCTACCGTCCAATTGTGACCCTTCTAGCACTCATCCAGAGAGTTTATGCTTGTTTTGAACTTTATTTGGTAATTACAGAAGAAAAAGAGAAATAGCAGTGGTGGGAATCGAACCCGCGTCAATGAAATGACTACTTTCTAGCCCTAACCCTAACCCCTAAGCCAACCAGCTGATAAAAAATCCATCACTAAATTTTCTTTCTATGATCTTCTTTTCGCCATTTTTTACGTCACTTAAACCGTAGCTTATGATTGGTTGGCGGTTTCATTCTAGTCATTTTCGATGGCAGAATTTCGACTTGTTAAAGTGGCTACCGTGTAGAAAAGGCGACTCCCTGGCAGTCAGCACAAAACTGAGTCATAGACTGAGTAGCCTTGCCTACTCAATAAAAGAACGAGCAACGCTCGAGAGTTTGTGGCATGAATTAGGCTACTGATGCGATATACGGATATAGGCTATACGATGAGCCAGTTTCATGGACGCAACTCCCTGTCAATTCTTGCTACAATCAACTGTTTAGAAGCAGAGTGCTACTGCTACCTATTGTTGGAAATTCATAAATAACACCGAGTTTATAGTCTTAACGAATAGTCTTTAGCCTAACATTCTTCACCTGCTTTTGCTATTTGTTTTTTTTTTTTTTATCAGGCGACTGGGTAACCTGTGTTTGTTGTTTATTATTTTAACTTTTTTTGTGCATTCGTGCCAATCATATCGAAAAAAATTTGCTTTGTCGAGACGCACTGTTTTGCAATAAGTTTTTCTAAATTTTCCTCTTCTCCTAATTCACAAAGGGTGAACATCACCCGGTATTGAATGAATAACGCAACGTTCCGTCACTTTTTGCGCAGCCTGTAGATTATCACGCAATGTGATTTATAACTACAATGATAAGTCAGAAAACCATATTTTTATGAAATCATTAGCTACACGGGGCAAAAAAGTGTTCGGAGGTTATCAAAAAAGCAAGCTAGGCCTATTATTGCACATGTCAGTGAGCCCGGCAACGAGTCGGCGAAAGTGAAGCACCCAGAGAGGGATCTGGATGGCCTGCTCCAGAAAATTAAAAATACCCTATAGCCTAATTGCGCATTCTGAGAGCACTTTCAGATAAACCTGTAGTAAAACTTTGTCAAGTCATGCGGTAACATAAAGGATGAAATGTTTATTTGAAATATTTCGAGAGAGGATTGCCCCTTTTTCCCCTCCTGACTGCGCCCCTAGCTATAAAGCGCAGCCTGCGATCAAGTTATATGGAAATGAAAATTTGTAAATAAGAAAATGTTGTGGGGGGTGTTGAATGACAGCATATAATCACTTGTCCTAAAATTACGGTAAGTTAAATGACAAATGGTAATAATAATAATAATAATATAATAAAATATTAATATTAATAAACAAATATTAATAATAATAATCATGCTTTTATTTGCGCCGCGATAACATACTGTAAAGTACACTGCGATCACAGATGCGATACAACAGACGACAGGAAGCAGCGAAGTGACATATAGTGTTCGAGTCAGCTGCTCCCCTTAGTTTGGCTTGCTAATTAGTGTCTTTAATTAAGTGACACAGCCGCGTGCTCTGGAGCGGTGTCGAACCCACGTCCTTTCGAACGTTGTGCAGACGTTCTCAGATTACTACTAAACGTCAAGAGCAAAAACTAAACCTAAAATTTAGCGGAGTTTACTACAAATTACCCTTAATTTTATTCACATTAGCATAATTTTGTTCTTTCATATATTTGAAATGATAATTAAATTTTGCTTTTTCCACCTCTGAATGCACAAGCTGATATGCTTACCATTGGGTGAGCAATGAGCTAAACAGCCAAAAAAAAAGAGCAACACCAACACTTGAGTGGAATGAGCAGAGTAGGCCCCAATAGTCTACTGTGCATGGCAGCGAGAAATATCAATATTGAACAAGTGAAGAAAAAGCAAGAAACAAGACATTAATAATGCAGCCAAAAATAGCCTACAATAGACAGAATGAAATGACATAGCAGAGACAGCAGCGGTGCGATGGCGAAGCAGATAAGGATCCTGGCAGAAATTAGTTGTTGAAAAGTTCAGTTCGCTTTGCTTTTATTTCTAGCCATCACAACGAAAGCAATAGGCTATGTGCCAAACATGAAAAAAACACTCACTTCTACCCAGGGTGTAATAAATTGGGTAGGCTAGTTGTTAATTTTTTTATGTTTGTAGGCTAGTGGTTGAGCTATCACCAATGATAGAGATATCAAAATGCAACTGACTTTGAATTCCAATGTAAGAATCAATAACAAAGTGATGAATTTTTAGTCGCAGGGTGCCTTCATTTACAATTTTTATAAAATGTACTATCTATAATAATTAAATACGAAGTACGTATCAGACAAGACAAAATTCCGTTTTTTGCTTTGCTGGGCATGGCTGGCTAACAGTCTTCAATGTGCACATTTGCTTCTGTGAACCAGCATCAGCGGGTGCGACTGAGAAAGGATTCCACTTTTTGAATAGTTCTATGGTTTCTTTTCTCATCTTGCTAAAAAAAAACACAGTTTAAACGTAGTTTTTGCTTGTTTTGAAGTATGAAGTAGCAGGGCCAATGAGAGGATACTTTGCGCTCGGTACCAATAAGATTATCGGGACCTAAATCGAAATCAAGAGTGTAAGCTATCAGGTACAGAACGACGTTTTAACTTTTGATGCTCTATTAAGAAAAAATTGCTATGTATTTGTAGAACGTTGCAAAACATCAATTAATTTGCTTTTGCGCAGTGTTATGTCTTCTGATTAGCCTACTATTTTAATTCTACATTTTATATTCACTACAGCAGTACTTTGTATGCTGTTTGATGTAGCCTGCTTGGTGTTGTGTTAGTCTGATATCTTGTGTGATGACTGTTAAAAATTTGAATTCTATGGACAAATAAATAAATAAAACACTTCTAGAAAAAAATGCACTATATTCAAAGAATACGCGATGACTTCTGTTCTCGGGCCCCTTGGAAAGGTTACAAGCCCTTAAAATCATCCCGGATTCAAAAGTACCTCCTGGATTCCCCTGTCAATGTTACTGTAAAGTAGGCCTGCTATGTATGATTAGTTACTTGACACAGCGAAAACTTACGTTGAAGCAAGGTTGTAAAAGATAGGATTTAGACATTCGCTCACTCGAAGAAGCATATAAGCCACCATTGCAAACCACCATCCAAACTCTATATTTTTCTTGGTTGGAGGTCCCCGGAGGCTGACGTAAATATGATACGCTAAAAGTAAAAATGGATAATAAAACATTTTCTCAAATAGGCTATCATTGTGCGGTGGTGTTAAAATGGAGTCTCCTCCAAGTCAGCAGTTGTGAACTGAGCAAGCGACATCTGAGCAAGTGACAACTGGGATAACAACATTTTAGCAAGTGGCTGAAGTTGGTAAATGATGAAACTGAGAAAGCAGAAACTTGACATGTCACAAGTCAACAAATTCAGTTTAGTAAGAGATGACCAAGCCTGTTCAACGTGAGAAGGTAAACTTCATTTGTTGATTTAGAAGTAGCTGAAATGTAATTGCTGAATTGAAGCACTTGCTGATACAAATATATCTACGATGCTATGAAAAATACACATTACTATTGTTATTAAGCCATGACCTATATAGCCTACTTCGGTTGAAAGTACTCGTGTGTCTAGAAAAAGGTCTTCATTTTTGATACAAAGTAATGGTAACCGGTCGGCCTCTAAGACAAACGGTCCCTCACGACAGATTCAAATAATCGGTTTGCTAATTCTCCCTTGATTGGTTAAAACCTCGTTAAACCATTTTATCGTTAAACCAAAAAAAACATTCAATTCTTAGAATTTTTTTAAGTCAGTTTTAAAGAAATTTCTACAAATGTCCCACGTGTCCGGAAAAAGAAATACGCAGCAAGATCTTATATTACAATTTTGGGTGTTCAGTAACTTTTTTTACATATCTTTTGATAGGCTATAAAGAAAATGCAGAGTTACGCTAATGCACAAGTGACGTTACAAAATAGTTTGGTTTGGTTTTAAATTTTCATTCTCGGACTGACAAAGCCTTGATTGGTTATTCCTGGTAGTTTTGCATACTTGTGGAGGCTCTTGACGCAGGGCCGGTTACTGAGATTTTGCAGAGTCATGTTTTCCGATTGTTGAAGTGTTGTTGCCGGGAAATTATTCCATCCACTAGTTGCAGCTGAATGGAGAGCAGTCCCGAAATGCGTTGCTCAAGCGCACATCCCGAGAGCCTGCGCATCCCGAGAGTCGGCCGCGTAATCACTGAGCTAACGGGGAGGACGTACGTAGATAGACATCGTAAATTTTATATTACACCTTACCCGTATCGGGAATATATCCTAGCATGAAAGACCCTACGATAAGAGCCAACTGAAGTATTGCTTGATTTTCTTTTTGCTGTCGACTTGATTCCACTTCAGAAATTCGCAAACATACTCTACCTTGGTTTCTTTCTAAGCAACATGAGAAATATTTTTTTCATTATAACGTGATTAATAAGTAATTTTATTTAGGCTACGGTTATAAACTATACTAGCTACTTGTGGACCACAGTAATTTTTATTGAAAACTGCGATGGTACTGTATTAAACATAGATGGATGGTCAATGCATTTAATACAAAAATAATATGACTCCTGTAAAGAGTAGGCTATATGTAAAACTGGTATTTATAAATATATTAGCTGTTTTACTGTTGAAAGTTTAATATTTCTGTTTTTAGCTTTTCATGTGGCTTATAGTCTGCGAACTAGCGTACTGATCTTTAGATAAGCAGAGAAGTTTCTTCACAATTTGGTCAATTGCCAATTTGTTAAAGCAAAAGATTTTAGATGGTCTCTCAATAGGTCGTAACTGATCCAGGCAGCGCAGTGCGTTAGATTCTGAAATATTGATGAAATTAAAAGTGAAATGCGAATACGCTCATTCTATCACAGATATTTTCTAAAAGAAAAAAAAAAATCCATCGAGATTGAGCAGTTTAATCAATTCGCCGCATGGCACCTTAAGTGGTCGTGAGAAGGCCATAATTTTATATTTCCAACAATTTCAAGGACGAAAAACAACTTTAATTGGTCACGTATTTGCCACACCATTTGTGTATGGTATCATACTTTCTTCAACACTACATCACAGCTAGTGATTTTGATTTTCACGTCATAACAATCTCCTAAAACCAGCTTTGCAATTTACAGTTCTAGATGAAACACTCACCCAAACTTACATTTTAACTTTTTATGAATTTTAACTTTTTCTATTTGTAAGAATTATAGCCTACTTTGTCGTGTAGTGATTATCCAATTTTTTTACACTTAAAAATAGATTAGGCCATCACATGTGATATAGCCTAAGTCCACATGCAAAAACTGCTATGAAAATAACCCTTTAAAAGTTTTCAGGCCTACCTTTTACTCTTTTTGATCTCCTAACGCAAATAACGACCGACACTCCAATAGAAGTCAAAAAGATGAGGACAAGAGGGACATAAAATAACATTGTGTATCCCACCAGAGTGTAAGATTTGAATGGCTTAAACCTAAGCAGTCGTTTACGTTAGGATTCACATTTTTGCCAATAACTCATTAGGCCAGATCTATTTGTACGGTAGGCTATGTTGAAATCAAATATCATTGAATCATTAAATTAACCTTATTGGCCTAGCAAATCGTTGTTGTGAAGCAGACAACTGATCTCAAAATTACACGCTTGCCCTATTTTTTCCAAAGTAATAAGGACTCTCGCTTATTGAAAGATTTGACAAAAAATAGCTCCCAAAGAATATAGACTGTACCATATCAATCAGCGAAATAATCTATAAAATTTTCCTTGTCAGTGATAAAGGTTCTTGGTAAATTATTATATTATGTACAGCAATTAGTTTTTTTATAGTCTCGCTATAGGATAACAGCAATGACATTAACGCATTCAACACATTTATTTTTTAACACTTACGAAAAAAAAACACTAAGCTTAGTCTACGGTTAATAAAGATCTTCATAAATGCTTTCGACACGTCGTATTGTCGTCATTAAAAACAACAAAAAAATTATGATGAGGATGGGTTATATCAATTAAATACAAAACAAAATTACCAGTCGGGTCCGATGCTGCAAAGGACCCAGTTTTTATCATTCAGATTTAATCCGATTGAATATGGAATTCTATTGGGCATTGCCCAAATTGTAAAAGGTATGAAGCCACAGGTAACAGCAACAGACCAAATAAAAATCAAACAAACCTGTAACATACATAATTAGGGTTAGCTGTCGTAAAATATTAATACAAAACTTAAACAATAAATGCTATTAATGCTACAAAACGTGCTCAATACCCAGCGAAAAGCCAAGCAGAGCGAATTACATAAAAATTAGTTAGCCTATTAGTTCAATAAAAACCTTAACAACCTGTTTCACCTTATCAGAATCATCAGAAGGTGAAACAGGCTGATAAGGTTTTTAGTGAACTAGTAGGCTAACTAATTTTGATGTAGGACAGCTCATAGATTCTTCTATTTAAATAGAATATTATAAGTAGACCAATTAAATTTTGTAAATTTGGATTTTTTAAAAACTGTGACATTTTAATTGTTTTTTTTCTTTCTTTTTTTCTAGTCTCCTAAGGCATGCCTAAGGCCTATGCGAACGTTCAAACAGGGCGTAGCCAATAAATGATTAAGGTGATCCTACCCAGTCATTTTTACATTGATTCAATGTCTGCTGACGTTGTGAATGTAAAAATGACGAACTTTGCTGTCTGGGTAGGTTATTCTGAGTTCATATTTATGCTCCATATGTTAAGATCTCAACTACAGAAATGAATCTTAGAGAGGCGGTAATTGAGTCATCTATTCTCAAGCAAAAAAAACTACTCAATACTTTGCGAGAAACAAGACAAAAATGTTAAACTTTTTCCCTGAACTTGAATCCTCAAGCAAAAGTCCGCATTCTTAAGGCTGGCTCTTGCTCTCTTTTATTTTGTTGATGCAATGCTTGTTTTAGAAACAATACACTGTGACCACACCACTTTTTTCAAGATTTACCACGGTGTAACCCCAGTGTTGAAACTTACGCAAGACGAAATCTATCTATCTGAAAGTTAGTTTATCCAAAAAAAAGAACGATATAAAAAATTGTACAAGGATTTCCTGCGATGACGAAAACTATCTGAAAATGTTTGCTTGAAAATACTTCAAAACAGTTGAAAGAGTTTTTATTATAGACCTATACGGTAGTATTGTAATCAGTGCCGGATTAAGGGTCTACTGGCCTGTAGGCACATTTTATAAGTGGCCCGAAAATCAGGGTTGCCAACTAAAAAATTAGAATTATCAGTGTTGCGAAATCATTGTCACTAAGATTGTTGTTGCAACTATAACACAGGGTACGTGGGCTAAATAACAACTTTGCGCGTTTTTATGATTGAAAACGCGTTAACTAGTTTTTGGAGGTCAATCTTAGAGTAGATCGCTTTCAATACACAAAAGTGCCAGTGTACCAAGACGTTGTTGACACATTGTTGATCGTTTAACGTCTTTAATTTGTTTCAGTTGTGAAAACGAACGTTCCCCCGAGCAATTCGTAGCTATTAGAGACAAGTACATTCTAAGTGCTACTTCAGTGTTCGGAAATGCATTATAAACACCAGTAGTGTGCAGCATTTTAAACATCTTCTGGGCACTTCCTTTTTCTGCTGTTTCATCGCGTCTTTGCTCTTTATAGTCTGTACCAGCACATAAACTGACGAAATTCTGATGGGAAGTTATTTCTTAATTCTTTTTCACGTTTGTTTCGTTGCGTCGCCCAACGGAAATGCGAATTTTTAAAAATACCAAAAAGGAAGTGGCAACATGTTTCAATTCGTCTTTGTTTAACGATTTTTGCAACCTTTAATTCATCTGAAAAAACAGAGCTGTTAAGATAAATACTTATTTGTTTAGAAACTAATTATTTTGAAAACATGACTAAATTTCTACTGGTTTTAAAGTGGCCTGGATTTTTGACTGGCCTGTAGGCACGTGCCTACTTTGCCTAATGGTTAATCCGGCACTGATTGTAATGTATCTGACAATATACAAACCATAAAAACATTTATACAGTACGCCGGTAAAACTTACAGTACTGTAATATGACAAAATAAATATATACGCGTCAGTAATCCTGCAAATAAGGAAGTACAATATAAATGGTGAACTTTTTAAGTTAACTTTAATTTTAGACAGTTGGTTTAATATGAAAGTTGATTACATCGATATTTCTAAGATCAACAAATATGTAAGCTTGAATAAATTTATTGCATAATCACCTTTGTATGGAGGATTTTAATCCTTTTGAAAAAATGTGGGAAAGCACTGGAAATGAAACGCATCACGGCGAAAAGAAGAATGTGTAACGAAGTTGCTACTGATGTAGCGTGGTCTCCTCCCCATGAAATCTAATTAAAATAAGTTGATTCACATTTGTTGGTTATTTGTTTCATACAATCTTAAGAAGTATTTAGTGAGGGTTGTGGAATTTTTATCACAGAATGATGTACGATAAGATGTCAATACATTGTGGCATAACGAAGCGCTATTTGGTTTGGTTGTGAATCTTTATGCTCGGACTGACAAAGCCTTTGATAGGTTATTCCTGGTAGTTTTGCATGCTTGTAAAGGCTTTGAACCACTGACAGAGGGCCGGGTACCGAGATCGACAGAGTGAAGTTTCCGATTGTCAAAGTGTTGCTACCTATGAAGTATTCAATTCAGCATCCATTAGTTCAAGGGTTCCCAACCGGGGGTACTCGTACCCCTTGGGGGTACGAGATTGAACATCAAGGGGTACGAAGATACTTGGGTCACAGAACAGCTTTTCAAACAGATTTCACAGTACAGTTTTATTTTGGAATTGTAAATGATATTATGCCATTGCGTTCTTTGCTTTGAAAAAAAAAAATAATTATCTACAAATAATTGTTGTTCTTTAGTAAAAAGCCTCATTGTCTCATGACAATGCGTTGTTTTTTTACTTGCTGCTGCTGCCAGCAATAAACAACAAAGCACAAAGTTAGGAATAAAATGCACAAATAAAGGAGGCGTTCGGTTAAGTTTGTTTTTGACCAACCAAACGAAAAAACAATATACTGTATGACAAAAAATGAAGATCATTCAATGCTGTAAATCTGCTACAAACGGTCTACTATCCACCTCTAGAACTAGTGTAAAAGACAGTGTTTGGGAAACAGAAATCGGCTGTGCTTTAGGAAGTAGTGACCGAACAATTTACGAAACAAGTAAAGACAAGAAGTCTAGAATATAAAAAAATCTCAAATATGATAGCCTAATTTTATTCTTGGATAAAATGTTTAGAAAAATATTTTTACAAGGTTAGACCAATTTCCTATAGATGCTGGTTGATTCTTTCGATGGTTACTTGTCTGTTGATAAATTGAATTATTTCCAGCATTGGATTATAAATCCATTTCTTTTTGATTTAACAAAAATGTCGGATGATAGCAATTTGAAGAACATCATTGAAATAAAAAGCTGCCAAACATTGAAAGTGCTGTTTGACAAATCAAAGTTATAAGATTTTTGGTGTGTTGCTATGAAGCCTTCCCAAGTCTTGCTCTGGAAGCCATGACAGTGTTAATTCCCTTCTCAACAACTTATCATTGTGAAAGTGGCTTTTCGATCATGATGTATATTAAGAATAAGTACAGAAATCGTTTGCAACTGAAAGATGATTTACATGTTGCCTTGAGTAAAACCGAACCATCGTTTGAGCGAATTTTATCAATGAAGCAGCAACAAATATCTCACTGAGAAGTAACAAACAAAATAACTGACATTTAATTTATTTTTGTGATTTTTGCATTTTTTGTGTAAAATATCGGTTTAACGTTTAGTTGAGCTATAAAAGCAATTTAATTTAGCAATATATACCTGAAAAATTCAATCAGAATTTTTTTGGGGGTACGAAGAATGCTCTGACTTGACAAAGGGGTAAAAGCAGCTAAAAAGGTTGGGAACCCCTGCATTAGTTGCTGCTGGATGGAGAGCAGTCCGAAAAGGCGTTGCTCAAGCGCACAACCCGAGAGTCGAACCAGCGCCGCTTGATCTTGATAAGTTGATGATTGTAAGGATCTTTATCCTCGGACAAAGACAGGTATTGGATTTCACACACTATTATCAGTTTAATTAATCACCAATACCATCACATTAAAAAGAATAATAGCTTGTAAGCTATGCAAATGTAAATTCATAACCTACTCTTAAACAGTTGGTGCAGCAACTCTAAGCTAAAATGCAGAGTAAAAAAGACGATTCCTATTACATTTTAGCTTCTATACCTTGCATTAATTTCATGTTGAAAGGATTTACGATCCTTAGCCTACTTGAGAATGACATAAATTTAAAATTAATATGACAAATGCTGTTACACATAAAAACGAAAGCCTATAGGTTAGACTCACCTGACAAAAGCAAGATGGTATTGTCCAATTTTCTAACCCCCAAGTTCTTCGGTAAAGGTATATGTTGCTGATAAGAGCAGAAAGAAAATCTGATATGCACAGGCTAAGTATGATGTAGTTGAATAGCGATCTATAAAAATAAAAAGCACATCAGTTTAATTTGTATTCTATAAACAATGCTGCTTTTTTGAACAAAACTTCACTTTCTGTTAACGTGAAGTACTAGAACACATTATTATGTTTGGTTTCTATTTTTAACTGTGATCATTTTTTTTTTGAGGTTGAAGTTATGTATTATTTCAATCTTTCAAAGCTAAATCAATCTGACATTTTTGTTTGGGTGTAAAATTGAGAATTCCTTTGTCAACAAACCATATTTTTCACACGGATTGAAACGACTAACATTTTGAGGTCGACAAAAATTAGCGCGTTGCGATTTAAATTTAATTCTTTTCACTGCAGAATGGTAGGCTGCATCAAAGGGGCTGTAGAAAAGTAAGACATGTACTGTACTTTTTTTTTACTTTTTTTTATAATAATCAACTTAGTGTATCCAATACTTGTATTGTGTGTGTGTCTCTGTGTGCTTAGCTCAGTGCGTATTGCAACTATCTGTTCAGTCACTTATCATTACTATTATTTACGGTTATTTGTTTTTTGTTTAGATGTAGGCCTATTAGGTATTTCCTGATGAAAGCAAAGAACTCTTGACGAAATCGTTTGAATTTATTATGTTGTTAGTCAGTCAGTATATTGTATTTGTTTTGAATGATGCTATTCAATCCCATTAAGTTATTATCAGTCATCTGTGTATAGTATTTTAAAATTACTTCTCTCCAGTCTACGGAAGCAAAACTTGTATCATTTCTAAATTTGTGTTTTAGTTGTTACAATTGTGCTGATTATAATTATTAGTTTTGATGCTGAATAACGCGTAAATTTTGGTGATGCACAAAGAAATAATGAATGCACAACAATACAACAATAAATTTTAATTCTGCAAAAATGAAGAAATTAATTGGTTTTCTTCCCATTTTACCAGCATTTTCCAAATTAAACAACCAGCCATAGCTTAGATGCGATATAACATCAAATGTGTCACAAGTTAGTCTTATATATTGCCTCTTACTTTAATTTTGGAGAACAAATGATGGCTGTCATTGTGATTGCATTGGCAAATATTCCGAAAACGGATAAAGGAATCAAAATTGCAGCGGAAAACGCTATTTTAGTGTCATCCATGCTAGACTTGTACCAACTGCAAAGAAAAATGTTTGGATAAAGTTATGCTTCAGTTATCAAATGCAAAATGCAGTCAAAATATATTGGCTTGCTATGAGTTGTGTAGGCTGCCAAGAAATTTTATTCTAAAGGAACCAATTGTCTGGTTAGTCAATCAAGAATAATCAGTTTGCGCAAAAGTCATCGAAAGATCAGTAAACGAAGATTTAATCTAATGATTCAAAATGGTAGTTTATGGAACGTTTTGTTGAATGTATCTATTTTAGGACAAAGTACTGAAAATGAACACTAACATTCAAATAATTAAGATTAACTTCATAAAAATTTTAACTTTCTGTTACTTTTTAAAAGTGTGGGTCAACATTCAACAGGCTTGACGATACAGTAAAATAATTTTATGACTACTAGCCTATGTATATAGGCCTAAGTACAAAAATGAGGAAATTTGCAGTCTAAATAGTGTAGAACACAACAAATGTGTTTTGAACAGCACTTGAAGTGTCAATTTACATCACTAATCGTAATTTTGAAACATTACCTGTTATTGCGTCCATTATCCTGTCTTAACAATTGCGTTGCTGTCATCTCAGTGCCAATTGGAAACGTTGCCATGGCTACGTGTACCAAACTTGAATTCATAATTTTGTTTTGAAAGTTTAGAGAAAGCCAAATTTTTTTCCAACTTATACTCAAAAGATATTTTTTGATGATTTTAATTTTCTGAAGCAAGGATCTCTAATGAAAAAAATAGACGTTTTTGCTTTAACAGTTTTTTTGAGATAGCCTATATGCTTACCGCTTACGCGATTAGAACGCTATATCTTACGCTATATTTAAAACAACTGCGATTTACAAACTAGTGTAGTAAATTTTAGTGTCGCTTTATACTTTTTTCCTGTTCGACTATGATAAAACCATAAAATGAATATCTCTCAGGAAAAAGAAAAACACCATGCAATGCAATACGATACATTGCAACTAACCTAAATTTTGATCTGCAAGTTAACTACACTCCAACTTTTATGTAAGTACTTTTATGCACTTCTTTTTAAGCATACCTTGTCATGAAATCAGATATCACATCTGAGTTGAAAACATAGTCTTGCCTGAATTCTGACTACACAAATTAAAAAAATACTCGCTAATTACCACCTATGCCTCTTCTTTGGTCAGTCAATTTACAACTTTTCGCACATGTTATTAATCGGTATACGCGGCTGTAAACGGCTTTAATTTATAAAAAAAAAAAGGTAATTACACCGCGATGTAATTATAGTTAATACAAAAATTTATAGAAAATCAATTATCATAGCAATAGAATGTTGGTTTTCTGAAAAATTAAGTTTAAAGTCCAAATTCAACGGTTTTGGGTTGAAGTCTTCATAGAATGAAATAAACAAAGTCTACACCAGAATCGTATAAAATATATTAGCCAAAATGTGTTTATTTTGGTAGAGAAATATATAACATAGTGTTGGCCTCTATCGAGGAACGTTTGTCATGAATGTTTTACTCTCTTACAGGTGTGCACTGCGCAGGTATTTTAGTCGTCCCAGGCCAATCTATGGCGGGCAAATTCGACAGATGACAACTGTTTTTAGATTTTTTAGGCCTACTCGTCTAAAACAATTCAGAGACGAAAAGCAGCTGGAATAATTACGAGACACATCAACTGGTTTTAAAACTATGCAGCAGTTAAATGCATTAGAAATTTTTAAACATTAAATAGAACTAACATAGCCTCCATTATATTTTTACACTTAAGCTTTTACAGTAAGTTTTCACGAAGGAACATCGTACACACTGTTAATTTCGTCCGCCCCGTTAGCTCAGTGGTTATGCGCCCGGCTCAAGATCACGCGGCGCTGGTTCGACTCTCGGGGTGTGCGCTTGAGCAACGCATTTCAGGACTGCTCTCCATTCAGCGGCACCTAGTGAACGAAATAAGTCTCCGGAAACAACACTTCAACAATCGGAAAACTTCACTCTGCCAACCTCGGTAACCGACCCTGCGTCAAAGCCTCTAGGCCTACAAGTACCGTATGTGAAACTACTAGGAATAACCTATCAAGGCTTTGTCAGTCCGAAAATAAAGATTCAAAAACCAAAATAATTTACATTTTACGCGAACGCTTCTTTCATCTCAGTTGGATAAAAATGGATAAACTTGGATAAAAATGACTGAGTTTATTTTTGTAAGCTTATTATGTTTACTGTATTTATTTTTTAAATTTTCGTAAGCATGCGGCCACTCAGTCAACTTAGCTGCGTTTACATCTGTAGAATAAATTAGTAGTTGCCTCAATTTTGTAGTAGATAGTTCCTGCTGGTCATTGAATATCATTTTGCTGATAAATTGATTTTACTTGGAAAACAGGAACCTCAAAAAATGAGGTTTAGATCAAAGCCTTGTGGTTTTGTTTCCGACCAAAAGTATCTAATCTAGAATCGAAATATGTTTTGAAACCAACCTGCGCTTCAAATGTAAATTAACTAAATTAAAATAGCAGATTATTGTCGTAAGCAACAGTACTTCAAAATATTGCAAAGCCTGTTTTTTCAAGGTTTTACCGATGTACATTAACATCACGCTGACAATAGATTGAATATAACCAAAATTTAAATGCAAAAATAACACCGTGAAGAAAGCTATCTCACTCCCGCTTTGGGCTACTTTCAACACCAGACATGGTGATCACTGCAAAACAATTTACAGTCGACTGAAGGTTGAACCAAGCAAGCGCTCTAGTAATCAATGTTTGGGCTCGAAGTGTTTACACAAAACATTTCAGAAAGGCAACATTTAATTGGTTGTGATGGGTATATGACTCAATGAAACAATACTGCACCTTGTGGACTAGCTCAGTGGGCGAAAGGTTATCGCCTTCGGTTTTGGTGCTGGTAGATCTGAGATCGATTCCAGGTCGTTTCAAACCGAAAACTTTAAAAATGGTATCGATTATTTTCTTTCTGGTATAAGGCAGTGAGGACATGTCGGGTAATAATGTTTGTTTGTCACATCCAGGCTTGCGCCTGGTGGTTGAAGATTTAGATTAAGTGAACGGGAAGGTAAGGTAGCCAATCTTCGTGTCCACCTTTAGGCATGCGTTTAAAGTGTTCTGCTAAAGACACAGACGAATGCTCTTGAGTGGTGTCGAACCAGCGCCCTTTCGATTTCCTCACCAGGACTTTCACCACTCGGCTATGCAGCCGAAGTATAAGAATGTGATGACATTCTAAACCTGATACAAAATAAAAAATTGGACCTGTCGCTAAAAAACTTTAGCAGTTGAAGAGCGACAATAAAAAAAAATTATAACATTGTTATTATTACAAAACAAAACAATTTAAGTGCAAATTCTTATTGAAGCATGTCCCAGGCAAGATTTGCTTGCTGCAGTATTAGTAGACACGAGTGTCGCAAGAAGCGAGTTGGAAACAGAACAAAAAGGGGATTTCTTCACTTATCACAGAGTGTTAAAATACAGTATTGACCTTACGTAAACCTAAAAAGTAAAAAGTAACCTGAGTATGTGACGACTTGAGGCGTAAAATAACATAATCGCCAGAAAAATTTCTCTGCTTAAATGATATTGACTTTGCACAAAAATAAAATGAGAAAAAAAATAAGAAAAGTGAAGGAAGACAAAGTTTTATTAAACATTTCAAGGTTGCTAATAATTGCTAACTCGAACAAATCGGTGTTTCACACTAAGCCGCTTTCTCAAATATTGTAGGCTAGTAAATGACTAGATTAAATGTAACCAAATACAGTGCGCTGGAAACACTACAAAATAAAAAGTTAACTCCACGGAAGTGTTATTGTTTTCACAGTGCAATTTTAAGCTAAAACTTCGCCGAACGCCCCAATGGCTCAATCGACAAACATCCGGTTTTCCAAAAAAAAAAAAAAAAAAAGATTAGAAGATAAGACCCAGAAACATCGTTGAATTTACGTAATGTTGAGTTTGACGAACAAACTTTACAAACTTTAGAAACAGTGTCGTCCACTGAGCCAGAGCAAGGTCTGTGTCAGTGGTTCAAACTTTCTGCAAGTAGGCCGGCACTGAAACGATATGAAACTTCTTCCAGTCAATTAATCAACATAAAACTTTAAATCGAAGCAAAATCAATAAATCAAACTAACAACAAATTGGGAATTGAAAACTCAAAGTCTTTATCATACTCCATCGACATTACAATACAGGCATTTCAATAGTACCTCTGAATACAACCTAAGCGGTAGAATTCTACACAGAATGCGACTACAATAGGTCATTTAAACTACTCGTTTTGAACAAGGTTCTAAACTTTAAAAGCACAGGCTACTTCGTACAGCTCTCAAAATTTCAAACCAAAGTAAGTAAACTTTATAACAAGCAGTTTGTTCTTTCAGTAGTTGATGGGAAGTGAATAGTGGATATTTCAATTCAAGCAAACTAAATCATCTTCTCAGTTGCTTCTTGCAAAGTAATAGTCTGCTTCGATGATCATACATTGCATCTGAATAAGTAGATAGCGATTCATATAAAAGCAGTTCAGATACAAACGTTAAAGCACAAAACACGTCAAGTTGAGTTGAATGAACGCAGCAGTTAGGTGACCTCTTCTTTACTTACACTTGCATGCAATGGTTGTGCTTTTTTACTGACTGCACATTTTGGACTTTTGTGTCACGGTTGTCATATCAATAATGTTCGTTCACTGAATATACACAATGAAGGCTTACTTGTATACTCATGACCCAACCTAGTATTGGACTAAAGCTTACTACAAGCACTTTCGGAGACACAACTTTTTATCCAATTTGTGGCAAAGGCAGTAAAAGCTAATAATGTAAGCGCATCACAAAACAGTTTTGGCTGACAGGCAACAGAACGATCAGCTTATTTTCAGTAAGCTCGAATTTGCTGAATAAAGCTCTCAACCACGTGATAAGCTTAGGAACGGAGAACATCCCATGTCCTGTAAGAGCAGAAGTTGAACATCGAAATGAAAATAAAAATTGTCGCTTTTCGGCTGTCATGCACTTTACAGTTTACATGCAATCGGAAAACTTTTCTAACTTCTAGATTTGCTCACTTTTTTTTATTGCTGATCCTTAATTGCCATCTCTTCGAAGGACAGCGCGCAACCCGAAGATAAATTATTCACAAATCAACAATAGAGACTTACCCATGCAAAGAATGAACCAGCTCCTTGGCTTGTTTCATTGACTTGGTTGATGTCCAAGCCTTCCAACATGTTTTTTATGCGGTGGACAATTTTTGGTGGTAACTTGCTCGGATCACATCGAAATATTCGTTTTTTGATTGGTTGTCCGACATGCTTTTGAACTTCCGTCCAATTCTTAACAAATACGATTTGTAACTCAAATATGATGACACAAAATACCTTCACATTCACTTGCAAATAGTTTGAAAAAATGAGCATGTAAAAATGTCCCTGACTATAGGACATTCAGCCAATCATTTTCAAACAGCAATGACCAAATTCTGAAATGTGGACTTTTTCTATAAATGCACAGTTAAGAAAGGAACAAATCCACTTCTGTCTTTGTAAAAGATAGTTTCTTGGGCCTCTAAGATCAGTTCCAAAACCATTGCAAAGATAACAATAGCCAAACCCTGCATCACAACCAACAGAGATTGCGACAAATGTTGGTGGGTTAGGCTATATCAGCCAAGGATTGTATGTCCATTGACTAAAGAGTTCAATTTTAAATCAGTTGTTGTGTGGGCTTGTTGATGCACTGGCCGCGCCGAACTGTTTACCAAGGCTATGATATTAAAGTAGCCTGCATGTGCAAGTATCACGCTTGTTAAAGGTAACGTTTTTCCTCTATGCAGCTACAAAATGCTCACTGCGAAAGTTTTTCATTCCCCAAACCAACATAAAAAAAATCGAGCTTGCAGTGTCAATTTAACCCTGGTTTTGCATTGAAGATTCAAAGTAACTACTTCTCACAGTCACCTCAAGCTTCTTTGCTTGTTCTCCGAGCATCACCAGAACAGCAACCATGACTGAGACAACTCCAACTGGGGGTTTTGAGTAGCCTCGTATCTCAGAAATCAAAGAGTTGTCCATGTTCATGATTGCAGCTTTAAGCTTTTGAAGCTCTTCAAGGTGGTCAATGAGATCTTTTGCTTTATAGTAGCAATCGGCTAAAGGATCAATGTATCTGAAAGTTATATAAAAACAAAGTAGCCTATGCATGTTATACCTAAACGTCTTCATAACCTAATCGTTTTGATTACAGGCCTATATAAAGATGGTACTGCTATTTTGCATTCATCAAATGCTGGCATTTACACAACAATCTAACCTCTTAGTGTTATTTATTAAGTAAGAATCGATTTCGCTATAAGTTAGTAATAGCATCTTCAGCTAGCACATGTAAAAAAGAAAATTTGAAAAGACGCAAAACGAACAAATAAAGCAAACTCTGATATTATCAACATGCATAAAATGCTATTTTAACTAGATGGTTACATAAAATTAAAATCAAAACCTGCAAGCTTAAAATCTTAAACTGGTGTTCTGCCACGATTTTCAACACTATACTGGTACAAAATTCAAGAACACATGAACATTATCATCCATCAAGTAAATTACAATCGTTCAACAAGACGAATACAAAGAAAACGCAATTTAGATTACAGTCCACTGCCATAAGTTTACATTGATATAACGCCAAAAAGAATAAAGTGTGAATGGGCATGGTTGAATAATCTACACTACAGGGGTCGGAGGTTACTGATGACATGGGAGTAACAAAACAGACTAAGTGGTTGGTCGAATCAATTTTTGTATGTTAATGGTGGCTTTAATTTTATGTAGCCATTTATCTTCAGCTATATATAAATGAATGAAAAAGATTAGGCGACACTTACCCGGTTTCTTCCACATCGAAAACTGCTTTTTTTAAAGCAGGCAAGTCCCTGTTCTCTATTGCATCCTCTAAAGACTTGCGTAAGTTTTCAATAATCAGCTCAACAACGAGTTCTTGAGCTTCGTCATACAATGGTATTTCATCACTTTCGATTTTTTTGGCTTTTTCGCATTGATGTAACACACCACGAATCCTATCCAAGTCTCTTGCTTCCATTGCTTCTAATAACAAATTATTCAGTTTTTGTATTTTTTCTTGTCGTCGATCTTCTTTCTCCTTAATCTTTATCAACTTTTCCAATCTCTTTTCCGCTTTACACAACACTTCATATCCTTCAGTGACTTTTGCATCATTGTAGTCTTTTATTGCTTGAGATAACTGATCAATATCTTTTGCCTTTATTGCAGCAGTTAACGCATCAATTCTTGTTTCTGGGTTAAGAAAGTTTGATAAAACCTGAGCTTCTTGGATCAAATTTGAACTAACAAAAGAAGTTGTTTCAGCTTGTTCAATTGCTTCTACCAAGTCATTGTAACTTCGAGCGTCAATCGCTGACTTCAAATGTGCTTCCGCAGAGTTTCTCTGTGCCACCTTTTCTTTCAGCGCTTCAACTCTTCGTGTCACTTCAACAAACCTCTCTTCATCATTTCTGGTGAACGCTCCTTCAAACTCAAGCGCGGCTTCTCGGAGTGCTGTCATCATACCAAAATCATCAACAAGTTTTTCAAGAGAACCAGGAATGTCTGGCACTTCAAAATCTTCCCATTTAATCTTAATCTTGTTCATCAGATCGTGTTTTTGATTCAAAGTTTTCAAAACTGAGCGACTGTTTTCTAAAAAGAGAGAGTGGCTTTCATTTGTTTTCAAACCTCTCTCAGCAAGAAACTCCGACAGTTGCTCAATCAATTTTTCTAATTCCGGTAAGTCTTCTTTAGAAATGCTTTTAGAAATTTGGTTTTGTAGGTCTTCCATTTCACTTCGAAGACTTTCTTGCCTTCTCAGCTCATTAAGATCGGCTTCAGCTTGAATCAACACCGTCTTATCAACTTTAGCTCCCTTGATGACAAGATCTGACAAAGCTGAAATGTAATTTTGTCTAAAGTTAATATAACGTATATTCACCACTTGTCTTTAAATAGAGCTAACATTGTAACGAAATGTAGTGTGACACTATATTTTGAAGTATTTTATTGTGTAATCAATAACTAATAAATTAGTTTTACAGGCAATGAAAACCACAAGTTGAAGTATGAGGCGTTTAAAAAGAGCGTATACTGCTATAATCTCTATTTAAAACGTGGTAGGCTTCTAGAACACAGCTGCAGATAAATGCTAAGCAACTGACCAAGTCACTTAGACGAGTTACAGAACATGAGAGAAATAAAAAAGTGCAATAAGCAAAGAGGTAAAGGAATAAGCAACTAATAGTGTTTCTACAAGATTATGACGTTACCGTTAATCGCCTTAACAATTTCTTGAATATCTTCTTTTTGGAGAGCATTGTTTAATCGCTGCATCTCTCGTTTTGCTTGGATCTGCAACACAGCGTCTTCACCTCGTTTGACATCTCCTGTTTTGTCAACCATTTCAGAGCCCTTTGTTCTGAAATTTGAGTGCAAATGAAAGTTTAACTGGTAATCACTACATGTTGAATCAGAAGAGCAGTGTTGAAACAGAACGGTAAAAATCCAAGTGTGGCGATAAGTTATTGGATGCCACCAGTTGATATTGTTATGTTTAAAAATATGTTTTAACACTTTTCAGAATGCATAAACCGAAAATTGTACAGAAGGGCGTAACACCAGTGTATCCCACTGTCGATTCATTGATGCTACACTCGACGGCCAAGAAATATATGCTTTTGAAAAGTCTTGATGGCTAGGGTGGCTTCACCACTATGATTAGTGAAATACAATGCTCGCTGTTCTATAGTGAGTAGTTAGCCTTATGCTGACGCCATAGAAATCGCTCCTTCTAAACACTGTGCTATATCATTTAGACACAATTGTGGTAGTTTTTAATTTCAACACAATTATCGATTTCTTACTTGAAAACTGCGATAGTTTCTTGGAGTTTTTGAAGATTCTCTTGCAATGTAAATTCTCGGATTTGTTGAAGAAGAGCATCTTCTTTTTCAACAACCAAAAGAAGTTTATCAAAGTAACCAGTTTCTTCCTCATCCACTCCATATTGATGACACAGTTGCAAAGATGTCCGCATAGCATTTGCGTCTCTTTTTTTTGCAGCTTCAAGAATCTGATGATAAGCATCGTTTTGTCTTTCCAACTTTTCATTTATCTCACGCTCTCTGTAGAAACATATTGAAATAAAAAAACTGCAAACCAATTATAGACTTATACTGTAGTGGACTGGCATGTGGTTGAATCAAGGGCAAACTTGCAAAATGGTGGCTGGGATGCAAATTTATTAACGTGAAGTTTAAGAGTTAGTATCCCTTGTTCTAAAATTTGTTGTTATTAACTTTATGCGGAACAAAGCCTCTACAATGTAGACCGTAGAATCTACGTCTACAAGTATGCGAAACGGCCAGGATTAACCAATCAAGGCTTTGTCAGCCCGAGGACAAACATTCAAAACCATCTCAAAGAAGATTTTTCATTAAGAAGATAAAGATTTCCACGATCAGTCATGATTTGCTGGTAATTATCTTTAAAAGAAAATATCCACTCTCCTTCAATCAGTCAATCAGACAAGCTTAGCAACCTCTCCCATTTCCATGGATATTTGGTGCGACATAAATCGTTAAAGTTCAAACTATTTCATTTCAATTTTAACTTACTTTGCAGCTTTATTCGCCATTTTTGATTCTTTGTGTACAATCTGAAGATGAAGAAAAGAAGTTACTTTTTACGCAAATGCAATTCATTCACCAAGCTTCAAACGGTGTTGAATAGTTCCACGGTGTTAGATTGAGTAAATCGGAAAAACTTCACTATGCCAATCTCGGTAACCGGCCCTGTGTCACGAGCCTCTACAAGTATGCTAAACTACCAGAAATAACCAATCAAGGCTTTGTCAGTCCGAGGATAAACATTCAAAACCAAACCAAAAACCAAACCAAACCTGAGTGACCTTTTTGATCTTTCACTTTTACCCTTTTTGTGCCAGTTTCTTTTTACCAACATGTTCTTAATTCTTAGAAAGTTACTAACACGTTTTTGGGGAAGTATCAAAAAGAATAAATTGACTTGACTTCTGAATTATAATATTGTTATTAAATATAGCTCTACTGTATTTTCACAAACACAGAAAAATATTGCAAAGTGAAATAAGTGATGGTGCTTCAGATTTCTGCTTTAGGCTTCAGTCAGCCAGGCCGCAGTGCAGTTTATAGTGCGTTATAACAATCACTAATGTGCATGAACACGATAGGTTGCGTATTGGTTTGCCGAAAAATGTAAGCGTGGCAATGATAAGGTTTGCAAGCATGTGCCATGTCAACAGTTGGGCGCATGAGCTGAAATGATCCGATGTTTGATCGGAAGAATCCTTTCAAAAATGCAAAAGCCAAATGCAAAAAGTATGTGTGAGAGTTTACTGATCTTTCTGTTTTCACTTGCAAAAAAGCCTTGATAATTAAATGATCACCATTTGCAATTGTGTATAAAATTGCAGCATTCGTTCCGAAGAGTGCATAAAATTGAAAAAAAGACTAAATAGCTCCAAGCTATCATGCGGTATTTTATTTGGTGAATCTTTACAGTAGCCTATACGAAAAGGAATGCATACTTGCATAGGTTTATTCTAATTTTAAATTTATCTTACTTGAGAGTACTCAATTAGCTGCTTCTCTACAACTGGGGGCATGAAAGGTTGCCGCTTGTCGGGATCAAAAGCGCCGCTAGCGGTTGGCATTTCTGTAGACAATGACGACACTACGGCGCAAAGGCGGACCCAGTTCTGTTTTCTGTGAGATAAATGGCTTCTTTAATGTCGCGAATATGCTGCACAGTGTCTATGCAGTTCTGTAGTTGTTTAGGGATAAAAGCACTTTAAACAGAAATGATTGGCGCTGCGTTTCTTCAACGTATTTGTACTTAAATTTGTAGCTACGTTACTGACATTTAAAATCATTTAATAACCGAATTTACGTTTCAAACTTTATTTGGAAATCCACTTTATAAACCCATAATCATACAAGTGATTCTGGTTTGCGGTCATTAATGAACTCACTCGATGTTTTTCGCTCCATATTCCAAGTTTGCAGTTAGTTTGTCGAGATCTCTGCTTAAAAACTTGCAGTAAAGATTGTTTCTTCCGAGGACTGTTGATGCATGGTCTCTGATGCCAGTAATATAATCTAAAGCTTCTTCTAAACATCTAGTTGCATCTTCAGTTCTCTTGTCTCTACGATGGGTATTGTGTAATTTGTAAAAAATGAAACTAAAGATTGCGTACTTTACTTGTACTTAAATCTAGCTTGCTTCAGTTCGGTTGTTACTTTTATTTCTGACCATCATATCAAAAACAATACACGTCAACATAGCAAAGGTCGAGAAAAAGGTAGAAGCGACAAAACGCGAACATTAAAACGTGCCTGTGACCGAAGTAAGTTATTGAGTTGAAAGAAATTTGGCACGGTCGCAACACCTTCAGAAAAAAATAAGATATAAAGGGAAAATAAAAAGATAAAAAGTTACAAACAAAAAATAAAAATGAACAACATATATTTAGGCTATAGCTTTATTAGCCCATATAGCTTTAACTGATATATTTAAGATTTGTATAGACAGTTGCTATGAAGATCGGCCATGGTGCGTTATCAAGAGTGCTGATGGTTGTGAGGGGAACACGTCTTGATACGTTACTTATGATGAAGATACGAGAAAGCAGTTGGAAATGGATGCTAACTGACTTACAGCACTACAGCAGTGGCGTAAGTAAAAATAAAATATTAGGGGGGCAAAAGCAACTGTTGGGGGAGTCAACGTCATTCAACATAAATTATAATGGTGCAGCCATGCTGCAGCTATGTGCACATCGAACTTTCACATTTCCGAAGTTTGGAACCGTGAATGGAGAGAAGTTGCGAGACCAACCCAGTTCACGGTCCTTCCCAATACCAACACCCCACCTGGAGCAGAACTACCCCGGAAGGAATGGGTGAAGCTCAATCGCCTGCGGACTAGAGTGGGCCGTTTTAGCAGCAACATGTTCCAGTGGGGCCTCGCCGATTCACCATCTTGTGCGTGTGGCTCAGATCTTCAAACTGCACACCACATTATCTATCAATGTCCTGTATACCGACCACAAGATAGACATGTGGACCTAACAACGCTCGATGAATACACCATCCATTGGCTGCTGCGCCTGGATGTAACAACGTGATCTGTGGCGGCCTCAAACGCAAGAAGAAGAATTATAATGGTATTAAACGTTATAAGAGTATTAAAACATATTTTTGGAGGGGCAAGATAAAATGTTATCGCTCCCCGGGCAATCACTCCCCCTCCCAAACTCCCCCGTGGCTACTCCCCTGACTTACACTAGGCCTATACAAAATTCAACAAGTAAAAAAAAATAGCAAATTTTTAAGACATATACTGTAGGCCTATGTACTGTAGTATAATCATATTTTGTTTTCACAGAAATTTGAAAGGTTATCAATTGTTTGTTCTTTCTCTTGATAGCCTACCGATAGGATTAGCACAGGAGTCTGTCTGCATTTATTTCGGATATTTAGTCAAGAAAACATCCATCCTAGCCTAGTCAAGAAAACAAATGTTTAGTTCACATTTTCATTTGACATAAAACGTTCAACAGCGCAATAAATAGAAAACTAAAGTAAAATATTACCCAACGAGTTCACTTGATTCCGTAATTGCATTTATGGCACATCGACGACACTTTTGGTTTAAAATGCTTATGAATGACAATTGTGCGCTCTCCCAGGATAATATCACTTCGCTTCGAATTATCACGTAAGCAGTCAACTTCTCTAAATGATCCAGCGATGCAAATGCAACTTCTGTAAAAGTAAACAGTTTCGTTATTGACAAATTTCGAAAATGTGCCGGTCTGTGTAAGATGCCGAATGATAATGATGTTGTACTGTAGTTGATGACAATCGACAATACTGTATTGTTAGAGCTTCGGTAGAGAGTTTGTCTTGTTGAACCATAGGCATACGAAGCCGAGTAACTTGATCAAGTTTAACATCTTCAAGTTTATTACATATAGAAACACAAAACTACGCAACAAATTAAGTATCGAACGTTTTCGACATCACAAGATGTCCTCTTCAGGAATAATACCTGTGCTTCTATTATTCCGTTCGATACTTAATTTGTTGCGTAATTTTGTGTTTCTATATGTAATAAACTTGAAGATGTTAAACTTGATCACGTTACTCGGCTTCGTATGCCTATGGTTCAATACTGTATTGTTTTCATGTAACAGCAATTGTACTCGAATTCATGCTAAAGCTTTTATGGCTCTCTCTGCTTAGGATTAAGTTGTAGCCTATTTAAGTGACAATGACGTAACTATGTAGTCGAAGGTTATAACCCTTACAAATGTTTTGTGACAAATCCCTAATAAGAAAGAAGAAATAAAAGTATACCCATAAAAAAAAATTGAAACAGTTTATTTGAATTGCATTACTAAAATGCAAGTACAGTGTGTGTCGACACTTTTTTTCTTTGTTTCAGAGTGAAATAAACTGAAGACCCCAGTTGTAGAACCATAGATGGTAGAACTAATTAAGTCACATTTTGTGGAAATTCAGTTACCACCAAATATATGACAGCGCAAAATTTGATTTAAAAAACGGCTTAATTTCACATACTTAAAGGCATACTAAAGGAAAATTTCAAACCGGAATTAAGCATTAAAATGAGTAAACTGAACATTCAAGAATACATTTCAAAAACAATTACCCAAAAAAATTTGTTTTCAATGGCGCTGGCAAGGCCCAAAGTCCAGTGTTTCATTTATTTTCATTTTTTTCAAAATGACCAAAACGTGCAAACACAGCTCAAGAATACGTCATAAAGTCCAGCAATAACAAAAACCACGTTACCAATCTGATGTTTTGAGCAAACTGTCTGCTGTTTTGATGTTAAAATGTGCTGTTTTGATGTAAATACATACATAGCCTACAGTCAAATCGCCCGCAGTAACAATTATTGCGTGATCGGTTGATTGCTAGACTTTATGACGTAGACTTTATGACGTTCTTTACAGTCGCACGCTTCGTTGCTCAGGCCAATCTCATTTTGAAAGCTCTGACAAAAGCACGCGCACAATGGTGGTCAGACCGCAATGGGGCAAAATTTTATTGAAAATCGTTTTATGGTAGCATGTTAAACACAAAGAACGTGGAAAATCGCCAAGTCAGGTTTTTCCTTTAATACCCCTTTAAAAGAACTTTAATTTGCTTTGTTTTAAAAATCATATTTTAGACTTAAGTATGGTAGTACAGTACTTCAACTCAGGTATTTTATTGCAAGTGAACCAACATTAAAAATTACGGCTACTTTTGGTTATCGTGTAAACTCTGTGGAAGTTTAGTCAGACTTGTGATGGATAGAGTTTCCAGCCATAAAAAAAAGAATTATTGCCGCAAAGTGATGCTCATGCGACCTGTGCTTCTACTGTATTTGACTTTATTCTACAAAATAATAAAAAGAGGATAAAATGTAATGAAGTACAAACGACGTCATAGAGCAGAGTTGTCCTTTCCTTCACCAATATAATGTCCACCCTTGTTTATTACTCTACCACTGGAAATTTGAAAAAAAATCGCTTTGGTTTAACGAGAAAATGTTTTTGCAAGCAAATATTCTTATATAAATTCATTTTTTTTGCTGTAAGTTCAAACTCTGCTCCCGGATGGAAAACAATTTGTAGATTCAATTTGACCATTTGCGTAGCACAGGATTCGTGAATAAATTGTATAGTATCTGACGTAAACCCACTCACGGAAGTTGAGAATATGGGATGTTATTGCTTGTAATTAAGGTGTTGTACTTGTAAACCTCGTATCTTGGCGGTGCCATTTTACGAAGAGCTGTTCTGACTGTGAAGTGCGCCGAACAATTTCACATGCAAACAATTCAAGCATCGTTTGAACGAGTCAAGACAAACAATTTTTTAGAAAACTACGGCAGCTAACATCACCTGGCAACCACGGTTCTGGATATCGAACTTCTTTCATTGTGGTGGTTCGTAGATAAAGATGATCAACATTTTTGTGTTCTACAAGATTGTGGTCCAAGTATCTCGTGTGTGCCATCAACATGACATCTGTGTTTTTCTGGTGAATGAAAATCATTAGAGTTGAAATGTTTCATCTTTCACAGAAGCCTGCTGTAGGCTATCGTTTCTCTGTCATCAGATAAAGTGTAAAAAATGAAACGATCAAACCCTCACTTTATTTAGAGACATTGCTAAATATAAGAAAGTGCACGCACAAAAAGGCATCAATAACTAGGCCATATGTTCATTTATTATAGATTTTCTCAGCGGACAAAGCACATTTACACCACACCACATACCCTATTTCTTAGCAAAAAGTAAATCGATGGTGGTTTTATCCAACTGGTGGTAGGTGGGCTTTTTTATGACGTTTACTGCAACCATTTTGCAAGCAGAGATGTACGTATACGCTGCAAATTCCACGCCGTAGACTTTTTGTTTATACTAACGCTTGCGGCCACATTTTTTTGGATAGTTGTTGCTTGAGGCTACGCCGTAAAGTTTTTTTCAGCATACAGCGTCAACGTATACTTTTTAATGTCTTTTTTCGCTACAACATGCCAATACCTTCCAACGCTGCAGTTGAAAGAATGTTTTCAATGGGCAAAGACATATTAAAACCAAAACGCAGCAAAATGTCAGATGAACACTTTTAGATGCTTGTGTTTCTTCGTGAAAATTCAAAATAAAACTTGTTTGTTTCGAGTGGTTTATACCGTGTGAATGTTTGGCACCTAGCAAACAAAATGAGTTCACGCTAGTGTATGCGCTGACGCTGACATCACTGTTTGCAAGTAGTCCAAACAAAGGTCAGAAAAATTTGCTTTGGCACACAAGTTGTGTTTTGACTTTACACGCTAGGTTAATTCAATTTTTACAAAGATCAATTCTGTAGCCTATAGTTCCCAGGTAGGCCAACATATGATTTTCACGCAAACAGGCGCAGTTTTACTTATGCAGTCCATTTCAACAACTTCGCGTTTATAGCCTGCATACTAAGTTGAGTGTCCAATGATCTATTTGAATGGCGTATGCTAAAACAATCATCTCATAAATGTTAGTCATTGCTATAGGCCAACTGTAAAGTGCATTTAAACGTTTAATTATTTACCCATCTGTTAGCGACATTCAACCGAAAAGAAAGATGCTTTGTCACGTCGGTTGGAAGACAGTAAATAAAATAGATCAGCTGGGAATTTCCAATCCGTTTCTACAAAAAAAACATATTTTTGACTTTAATTGAATTAATGTAACCTACATTTTCTATTGACACATAAAGTGATAGCCTACACCTACATTGCATCTTACTGAAGTCATACAAAATTGGAGTCTGTAAAGAAACAGCTAAAAAATAAAATTGAAGTTAATTTGTCAACTTGCTACTGATGCAAGCATTTTTAAACGTTTGTAACAGCAATAAAGCGAATTTGCAACTTTCCATGTTGATCAACGTACCTGGAGTCCAGTGTTGCAAATGGAATCTTCTACAAATGTTACGCCAGAAGAACAAACCAGCTTTATAGAAACGTCGCTTATGCTCGGTCTTTCTCTGCGTGGTAAACAAATCAGCTATTAGACTCACAAAAACACTGTGCGGTAGCCCAGTGATTCTCAACGTGGTTCAGGTGGACCACTGGTGGTCCACCTGGAATTTCTGTTGGTCCACAGAGAGTCTATAAATCCTTGATAAAACGTTCTTTAAAATTGTATCATTTATTGCAGTAAAAAACTATGTAGCATATATGATTATACGTCAGCGTGACGAAATAGTCATGTTTACTTCGTGATTTTTGATCGATTTTTCTGGAAGTGCTAGACAAGCATAAGCTCAGCAGTTTTTGAAATTATTTTACTAGTTGACGAGTAGCCTAGGCTATTGAACTGTTGAAGGCAGAAGAGAAGTGCCGGCAGGCCTAATCAATAAATCATATGTTTCTGTAATGGTTGTGGTGTTGTCGGTGCACGAAGATTGCTCTTTTTCATGGTATAAAGTTTCTTTAGGGAGAGTAAAGCTATTCGCTGTTTCACTGAATGTTAATTAAACTATTTTATGAATGTCACATGCTATTATTTTTCAGACGCTAAAAGTAGGCGACTGTAGGCCTATTCTGCAGTGCTTTCAAATTGACAAAATGTTAGCAGCTCCTGTTGCTAAGAAGGCAAGACTGAGATATTACCAGTCAATACTTTTCCATTGAAACAATATGTGCATGATGTTTTGTTAGAATAGCTTAAAATTTGAAATTAAAATTATGTGTATTCAAGTATTTAAGGTTGAGTGTGCTAATTAAAAGGGTTAGCTTAATTATTTAATTACGTATTATTTTATTAAGGACTAAGATTGAAAACGCCCTTGAGTTTTCTGACCTAGGCCTATGTGCAATACCATAAACAAACATAACTCAGCAACAACACTACATTTAACATTATAAAACAAAAAACAAAAAGCGAACGTTTTCGGCTAGTCATACAGCCCTTTTCAAGCCTATAAGAAACAATACATATTGAAAGAAATGCTAAAGAATCATATAGTATCACAGCAAAAATATGGTCAAATCTAAACATTTAAGAAACTGTCTCGCTCATACAAAATGACAACTGAAAATTACACAGCACAACGGGTCGAGTATTTGAGAAGTAAAAATTAATTAATTGTTCAGAAAAGGAATCAAGCAGAATTACGCAAGATTGACAGAAGCACAACACGAGATAGTGGCACAAACATTTTTTCTTACAGGCTTGAAAAGGGCTGTATGACTAGCTGAAAACGTTCGCTTTTTGTTTTTTGTTTTATAATGTTAAATGTAGTGTTGTTGCTGAGTTATGTTTGTTTATGGTTCAAAAGAGTTACCTCTCTACCCAAATTGTATTTGCAATACAGTTTCGACTATTCGAGTTCATAAGGCGTCAACATAGCAAAGTGGTTCATCGGATATATTTTTTTTAAAAATATGGGCCAAAAAAGATTGAGAATCACTGGCCTATCAAACAGTTTCAATTGTTACTTGAGCCTTTGTAACTAAGAGATTATTTTCTCTCAGTTTGGCCTCGCGCAGTCGACAAGATGTCAACTTCTGCATAAGCCTATGGTGAGTGCATTTGGAAACTCGCGTTCAATCAAACTTACCGAAGAAACAAAGGAATGAGCATGTCTGCCTCGAAATCGTATTCATAGTTCAACCAATAAAAAGCATCACTGCTCAGCTGTTTTGAAATCTAAACAAGATTTTAAAAATGCATGAAAAACAATGCATCGATTGTGTAATGTTCAATTTATTTTAAAAACAAAATAATTTTGTTTTACCAATGGTTGGTTGATTTTTGTATTTTCTCTTCAGTTTTGACTAATTTTGTATCAAAATTACCATTTCAAGTATTTAAACTACATTTGAACAAGCCAGAGATATGCAATGCCAAATAGTGCCCATTTAAGTTTCAAAAGTAATGCTTTATTATATCATAATCATCAAGACAAACTGCTGTCGATTTCTGACAGGATACTTTTAATGCATTTAAATGATCTAATTAATACCCATCGGATCAGGCCCGTATCCAGCCGGGAAACAGGGGGGCCTCGCCCCCCTGAAAAAAAATAGCTCCCCCTACAAAATCCCAACATTCTCGAGCAGCAGCTACAATTATATTGATTCAATTTTTTCGGCCCCCCTTAAAAAAAAGTTGGCCTTCCTTGCTCTGCAGTCTGGCTACGGCCCTGCATCGGATACCACAATACCTTCAAAGTATTGTTTGCTTTTCGCTTCAATAAGTATAACGTCATAAATATGTGATGTTGTTTTTAGGCAAAAAAGCCCTGACACGCTTTTGTAAATTACCTAAATCGGGATCCATTTTTAAGGAAAAAAGAAATAGATATTTAAGTCAAAAAGCAGAGAGTCTAAAAACAAATTATAATGTTTGTTGGCGAGATACTTTGATGTTTTTATGAATTCAACTACAAATTAGAAACACTGATATCAATATAATTATTATCAAAAAAGGTGTATTCAATATGATTGAAATTGTATGTTGTGGCCATCAGTTTTCATAACGCAGCACACGTGTTTGTGTTTGTAGCTTTCACAGATCACGGAGAACTACTTTAACATGAAAAGTATTGGTGTAGAAGTTACAGTAGCCTGAATGTTGTAATCTCACCTCAACTAATAAATCAGGTCTATAGTTTCCGATAGTAATTGCTGCCAATTGCACGTGATTTAAGCGACCGTTCCGCATCTGCATGTCCATGTGGCGCTTGTACTCTTGAACAAGTTGTTGGGAATCTGTAATCCCATTATTTGCTTGACCGTCAGTGAATAGGACGATACAATCGTATGTTTTTTGCTGACTGAAAAACAATGTTGTTTGATGGTAAACGACAAATTTTTTTTTATTGAGGTTGAAATTTTATAAAGTTGTGTGCTGTTACTTATTTATTTTTATGGATTCATTTGCTAAGAAACCATTGGAATAATTGAGAGAGCAAGAGAGCAAATTTACCAAAATCTGGTAAAGCATCATGTTTTATAGATAGATCACACATCTTTGTCAAAAAAGGGTTTAAAAATGTTATTTGCTGGGATGCTTGGCATTCTAGCTACGCCACTGACAAACAAACTAAACATTTCTTAAGAAACAATAAATCAAAAGTCAAATAATTTTAACCGCGTTTTACTGTACAGTAAATGCTGATGCCGACAGTAAAAACAAATGTAACAGTATGGTTTTCGAAAATGTTTAAATTACCGCTGCTTTGTTGTACATATAGGCTACCCCTAGTAACAGGACAAACAACAATGTAAAGGTTTCTTGTTACAAACTTTGGCATAACGTTGCTGATCGAGGTTAGATGAGAGCTTTCAATGAAACGAAAGAAGTTAAACTTAAAAAAATCAGTTTCAAACTTTTAAACTGTTCTGTTTTTTTATGGTTCAATGGTGTTCAGTAGGTTACAAATCTTACATTCGGAGATGAGATCTCATACTCAGTTAAGGCTATTGAGCTTTAGGGAATGAGAAGATAAGGTTTTCATCACACTAAGCCTTCGGCCCTAATGGGAGTAGGGGTGGCCAGTCTTTTTTTTTGGCCGCATTTTCTTCAGCAACTACGCCTACCCAATTTATCACACCCTGGTTAGAGATGAGCGGTGTTTTCAACAACCAGCTTAAGCCGGGTGACGAACCAGGTTCGCATAATTGGAAAGCCAACGACTTATCCACTGCGCCATCCCATTGGAGATAAAAGATTGGTGTAACTACCAGCAAAATAAAGAGAGAAAATGTGCATCTTTAATTAAAATATTCCAAATAGCGTTGCAGAAATAAATCAGTTAATTGGTCTTTTCTCGATAGAGTATAGAACAGGGCTTCTCAACCCCTGGGTCGCGACCCAAAACTGGGTCGCCGTTTCATTTGGCTGGGTCGCTGTAAGATGTGGTGATAAAAGATAATGGCTCTTGAGCAAAGTTTAAACTGCCGACCACTCCTTTAGTTTTCGTAATTTCCACTATTCAAACTACGCCGCAAGTTTCACCCGACGATTTTACCACACACATTTTGCGGTGAAGTGTACACAATAGTACACACTAGACTAGGGAATTGTAACAATTAATTGCTCCAAAAACCACACCAATACTTGATCTTCGTAAAAGAAGATAATAACATCTTCGCAAAAATTGTGCGAAGATTTTAATGCAGAATACAGACACCTGTTATACTTTCCTGATGTAAGATGGTTATCTCGTGGCAAAGTACTGGAGAGATTTGTAACTCTGCACATGGAGGTGGAGGATTTTTTGATAAACAAGAAGCATAGCTTGGCAGAAGAGTTTGCTGATCAAAAGTGGCCTTTGTTTGTGGCGTATCTTTCTGATATATTTTTGCAACTGAACATCTTGAATAAATTTTTGCAAGGACCAAACATACTGTAATGTTGGTCAATGTATCTGAAATACTGATTGCTTTCACGGAAAAGCTGAAGTTGTGGAAGAGGAAGATCGCGTCCCAGAAACAGCATCATTTACTGGTTTGAAGTTAGTGGAAGATACGGAGTTAGGCTTTAACGATGTCCAGCTTGTAGGTATTTGGGTTCATTGATATGAGAATTTGAATGATTTATTGACATTCAGTGCGACAGTGTATTTATGAACTGTTTTAAGAAAGAAACCCTCAGTCAATTTTGAACAAAAGTCAAGAATGAAAAGACTGTTGTTGGCACGCACGCAATAAAAGCTCTCCTGCTATTTGTTGCTACCTGCCTGTGGGAGAGCGGGTTTTTTGCGCTTACTCTCATCAAAACAAAGAAGAAAATTGTCTTCAGCGTAAAGATGACATGAAATTGGCACTGGGCAAGATAACCCCAAATTTTGACAAACTTGTTGAAACAATACAAAGTCAAGGCTCGTATTAATTAAATTCGACATTTTGTTGTTATGTTTAACATGGCCACCTGGAGATGTGGCCTGATTTGTCACATTTTGCAGATTTTGATTACAGCTACTGCTAGTGCTTGACTGACATTTTTTGAGATGTTTTTACTTTTTGTTGTCTTCTAATGATATAAAGCTTTTTGTTGTCTTGGGGAAGCAATAGCAAATGAGAAAAAGTAAGTTGAAAAACGCTAAATCAGACTGTTATTGAAAAATTAACAGTCTGACTAAAATCTTCGAAATTAAATTTTCTTGGTTTTTCAACATGTGAAGATGTTAAAACCTACTGTGTATGTGTCATCTGGGGAAAACAGTAAAGCGTAAAAATATATTTTTAGAAAAAAGTATTTAAACATTCGCCCAAAGTTAGCAAAATCTGAAAATTTCTGCAAAATGTGACAAATCAGGCCGTATCTTTAGGTAGCCAATGTGTTTAATCGTGTTATGTGGGTGTGGCTCATTTTTCATGCTTACAAAGCGTTGTGCTAAATGTAGTTTTGGAAATAGGATCGCCAAATCTTCGCTATTAATTTAACTTTAATATTTGGGTCGCCACAAATAAAGGTTGAGAAGCACTGGTATAGAACGAAGCTAATATTTGAATTAAAAAAAATAAAATAAAAACAATAAAACAATTGAAAATGTATTGGTAATGTTGTGGCAAAATAATCACTTTTTATTACAAATAAATATTTCTACTGCAAATAACAAATTAGGAAAAAGAGTAAGATACCTAGGTCTATATAACTTGGAACAGTGTGTATGAAAAATGTTATTGTTGCGTAAGTTTGGTGCAGACGGTAGTTATTATAGGCTACAGTAGTTTTAATACGAATTCATTGCAATTTGAATAGCAGAAAGAAAGAAAATCACCTTTCGGCTGCTTTCAAGCCAGAGAAAAGTCCGTCGCTAAGATTGGTGCCGCCATCGGCAAGTAGTCGTCCAATGATGTCTATTGCCATAGCCTGCATTGGTGAGATACAGGTCATACATCGCTCATGTTGAGATGGTTAAATAAAGTGAAACCTTGTAGATGTAAAGTTCAGCTAGCCTGTTTTAAACGGTAAACATTTTTTTTTATTAACCGAGTAAGTTTCAATGCTCCTTTGGGAAGACGCCTTTCCCGCAGGTAAAGACGCAAGCAAAAATTAAAGCGAGACGTGTATACAAGAAATTATTCCTAGACGTGAGCAATTAAATTATAAGATAATCTCAATTAAATTGTAAGATAATCAATTTGTATCATATAGCAGTGTAGCCTACTATTTACCTTGCCTTGATTAGTCATCTGTGTCATGCCCAGTAAAATGTGAGACTCGTATGAAAACATAACGATCGACAACCAGTTTGATGCAACTAGTTTTTGAATGAAGAGTTTTGCAAAAAACTGAAAAGAAGTAGATCATCGCTGTATATAGCAATCAAGTTCAAACGATTCTGATAAACCCGGTACTTTATAATAACTGCTGGATTTCAACAGCTTGAATCATCGAACCGAAGCCACAAGTTCCGACCAAAAAATCAAAAGTGCTCCAGCTTGTTTCGGTTGAAATCAAACTTCAATCGAAACAGGATATTGCATTGGCAGATACCAATGCAAGCCTAATACTTCTTAACATTAGCTTTTCTTCCACCAAAATTTTGATTATGTGTGAAATGAGCGTCTAAACATTGTTTAATTTTTAAGCAGAAGCATCGATTGGTCCAATTTACTTTAATAAATGTGAAAGAGACAAAGATGTTGGGTTTGTTGCAGTAGAAACATTACAATGACAAAGGTGAGAAAACAAAGTTGAAAGTGATGGAAAGTTATCAAAATTGAACCTGCAATCAAATGAAAGTACTTGAAATCGAAGGCCGACACATGTACAAATATTTGTATTTACAGAAACAACATTATTTTGTATGTGTCATTTCTTGCTATAAAATTTTTAAAATTAGGTTGAGGCTATATGACGTCATTTTTGCAGTATGCGGATCAACCTTTAAACTTAAAACATTTGTAAATATTTGTATACTTAATACAGTATCTTGTGAACCGCAACTATTGTAGCCTAATATAAATTTAAATAAAAATCGATCGAATTTATAGTTTCATTCTGTTTAATCTATTCTGACAACCAATAAACGAATAGAGCTGTCTTATAATCAGCCACAGGAAGAAACATTTAAAGCCGTGATTCCCAACCGCGGCTCTTAGAGCCGCATGCGGCTCCAAGCTAGCCTTCTTGCGGCTCTCATTGGCCTCTGAAAATCCCACAAAAAATATAAAAAATCTATTTATAATAATTAGGGCGATTCTTTTTTGACTTGTCAAAATTATTTACGAAGTCAAAATTGTTTACAAACTGCATAGTCGTTGTGTCGTAGAGGTTGCACGGTCAGTGAACTTTTCATTTTACATCTTACACCAGGGGTACCTGTACCCTTTAGGGGGTACGAAACACCAAAGCAGGGGGTACGACATGCAATGTGAAATTATAAATCAAATCCTATTGCAGTTAATGTGGCCACTGCTTCTGATAATTTACAATTGGAGTTGCTAAACATGCAGTCAGATATCGAACTCAAACAATTATTTCAAAGTGAAGACCTACTTGAATTTTGGAGTCGAGTTCCAGAGGGAAAGTATCCCAACTTGAAAACCAATGCCCAGAAAAACGCCTCTGTATTTGGATCAACTTACGTATGTGAAGCACTTTTCAGCAAATGATCAGAATTAAAAATAAATATCACAATCGGTTGACCGATGACCACCTCAAGCAGCTACTGCACTGCATTATCTGCAATTGCGCCTCACTTTGACAAACTTGTTAAAGCTCAAAGCCAATGCCAATTTGGACATTAAATTGATTTGTGTTATTTTTCTTGTTAGTGTTGCTATTCGTTGGTACATGCTTTCATGCTTTAAAATTTTCGTCAAAATTACTTGAGTGTGTTCATGCGGCTCCATACGCACTCTGAAGTTTGAAATTCGGCTCCGACACCAAAAAAGGTTGGGAATCACTGATTTAGAGAGTAAAATGTATTCAGTGCATATACGCAGTAAAATATGTTGTTCAATCTCTTTCGTCATTCTACGTTCCGAACTCTACAAGAATTAATGGCAAGTTTCTCTGTAATCTTTAATGTTGTCACGGCTTACATTTTGAGAAGAAAAGGTGATGCCTCAGACATAACCGAGCCTATTGTATTTCGCGCAATGTAGGCTACATAATTGGGCACTAAATAAAACAAAGAACACAACACGTCGTGTCATCTCACTTTCACTCGGTCAAGCAAACTTCTGTTGTCTGCTTCATGGATAGGAGAGGCCATGCTTCTACTGACATCGATAACAAGAACATATCTTTGTGGTATGTTGCTTTGTTTCACTTTGCCGTTCCCCTTCAATTGCATAACAACATCCATTTTCTGTATAAAAGGACTGATTTGTAAATGCTAGGTTTAATCTACAAACTTAATTTTGTGCCTACAGCGAAATACTTGGTAGTGGGATAAAATTGAGATGAAGAAACAGAGTGTCACGAACTACCGCAAGCCAGCACATTGTACGTGAACTTCAGCCCATGAAAATTCGCTTGTTTCAAAACTAAGATGCACATTTTAATTGTTAATTACGTACCGATTTTGACGTTAGTCATAGAGACTAGCAGTGCTTGTAACAAAATGTGAGGAATAAAACGCTCCTTTGTAATACACAGCTCTATACAACTCAATAAGTAAAAGCAAAAAACAAAAGTTACTGTACCGTAGGGAATCTTGTTAAATTTTAATTTCCGCCGGCAGCATGTTTTTGGTTGGACCGCAAATCATAAGGTATGTACAGTAGTAGGTATTTTTACACCCATTGTAGGGTGATTTGATGGTCACATTGTCAAAAACATAGCGGTGAAATAGACCTATAAACCACAGCATGTGGTCATTAGTCAAAATTCATGACCAATTTTCGTGAAAATTTGTTTACAAACAACTATAGTCATTGACAGAATGTAACAATTTAATTATTAGTAGATTTTTTCATGGCACAGTGACTCTATGAGTTAAATATTTGCTAAACAAAACTTAAAATCACCGCATTTTCTAGTTGGCAGTAATACGTAGTTTCCAACAGAGATTCGGCGGCGTTTGATGTTTGCACAATTTGTGCAGGATTGACTGAGCTCGACATGGTCAGACCTAGTTCTTCATTCGAGTTTACACCGTAAATAATTTCAGCAAACCTGAATTGAACTTGCACAAAACCAATATTTTAGTTAGTAATCTATATCTGTAAAAAGAGCAAACTTTAATAGCTTATTTGCTTCAGACAAAATTCAAATACAAAAGACAAAATACAAATATTCAAATACAAAGACAAAAGACTTTACATAGTGTAGGCTATGTCATCGTAAGAAGTCAGGCAAGTCAGACAAATAATAGGAGCTATAATACGTAGAAATTAGTTTTATAGTTAAAAGTTCTCTTTAATTACAATTTTAATAGATTTGATTTTTTACATGTTTATTATCATCTTATTTTCTGATTTATTGACCTACAGTCTTATAGTTATGTATAATATTACTTTGATCTTTTCTAGGATTTTTTTACACAATATTACCTAGGTCTACTTTTTCAACACTTTCATTAAATTTTTATAATCATCTTAAGTGTATTTCATTCTTTATTATTGTTGCAGATTATACTGAAGAAGCCACACTTGTGTGGCGAAAGCTCTATTTTTTAATAAATTGATTCTTCTGATTTGGTGTAATATTGTTTACTTTATTTAAAAGCTTAGATTGATTCTAGTAGTCAACCACAAATCATGGCTTGCTCTGCATGTTACTCATTTGTCATTTCTTCCTACGTTGCGATTAGCGGAATTGTCTTGACCAGTGGGGCATGTTTATAAGGACGACAGGGGCTGGAGCCACTATTCGCCACTATACTGTACTACAGTACTACACTGTTCGATAATGCATTGTTTTTATGAAAACATGGGCTGCATGGTATCGCAGTTTATATAGATAAATTATCTTTGAAATATTTTACAATAACCTTGACAAATTTTTAAGAAAATACGTTTGCTAAAGTACTTTACAGTTTAGATAATTAATGGTAATTTTAGTTTCAGTAGCGTTTCATGAATAACCTATTTTATGTTTTGGTTTACAAAAGTCTTGATTGTTTTTATCTACTAGAACTTGGCTGCTGTATTTTCTAATTTTTCTTCCACTTTCCACACTTATTACTCGTACTTCGTACAAACTGCAGTAGCCACCACATAAAACTATTTACCGACTGGGAAAGAAATACACTGCGAGTAGAAAGTTGCACATAGCTTGAAGCTGCAGATTTTTGTCTGACTCTTTTCAAAAGCAAGCAAACATCAGAATGAAATAAAAGAGTTCAAAATAAGAGAAGTCAAAGAAATACAATGAATTTCCTACAACTGTGACTGTTTGACTTTGAGTGCTGAAAGCACAAAACAAGTAAGTCAAGATATTTAATAAGTTCAGACGCTCATTGTCCCATTGTTTGTTGAAACGAGGCCACAAAAAATATTTTCTTTTGGAAAATGATATTGTTATGATACAATACCACAAAACCTATCAAATATCGATAAACGAAAGAACGGTTTTGCCTTCGTTTACCATGGTAATGTGTTGACTTAACTCACTGTAAAGAATTTGACTACATATCATTGATCACTGAAAGAATTTACTCTCTTGCATGGGTGACATTATGTACGCATAGCATAGAAGCCAATGAACATAGTGCCACACCAAACCAAGAAACAACAAAACCGTGGGTGAAGATTTGAATAATACGATTTGCTTTCTGTGGGTTTTTAACACTCTCTAAATCTCCTCGCACTACTACAAGCCACAAAACACAAGCTGACAATTCACTAGCCTAGTCGATATGGGAACTCTTCATATTTCAAGTTTATATCCTACGTTTGGTATAGTTTTACACAGAAATGACTTTTATTAATGATTTCTGCTAAAATTAAGTCTAGCCTATTGTGTTGTTGTTACTCTTAGCTATAATCTTTCTTCTAGAAAGAAAACTGAGAAAGAACGCGGCGCGTGGTATAATAATTAAGCGTGTGAAGTAAATATGCAAGAAAGCACCGTTGCAGCTGCAGTGATGAAGCAGGTGCTTTTGAAAATAACTCGATCAAGTACTTCAGCTTCGAGTTGCAATGTGATATGCTCGTTGTATTCGTATATTTTATTTCCAACTTATAAAAATGTAAACACACCAAATCGAGTCTCATTTTTTAACCTTTCTCTGAGACAAAGCATTTTAATTGTGGGGACTCTGCTTTTGAGTTACTTCATGACGTAGTAAATTAACTTTTTCGATGAAATTCGCTTTGGAGATGCTAAAGGTTCTTGATCCAACCATATCGGTGACTAGTTTTTTTCTCCCCATTCTCGCTGGCATCCAACCCGCTGAGCTTCGTCGCGAAGAAGCCACTCTGTCCCTCGGTCGACGGGCACTGGAGCCTAACCACCTTCTCCACCACAAGATCTCTGCTCTCCTAAACGAGCACCCCCGTCGACTGAAATCAAGACACCCATTCGTGCCAGCCGCTCAACTTCTTATCAACGAAGCTGATGTACAAGACATCTCTGCGGCTACTTGGGCGGACCATAAATGGAGTTCTGAATGGAAGTCAAGCGCCACCAGACTCCATTCGTTCATCCCCGACGCCGACACACGCCCCATCGGCCTAACACTACCTAGACAGGCATGGGTGCGCCTCAACCGTCTTTGTACGGGCGTCGGGCTTTTCCGTTCAACCATGCACCAATGGGGAATGGCCTCTTCCCCCTCCTGTGAATGTGGTGCCGAGGAACAGACCGCAGACCACATCATCAATGACTGTTCTATCTTCAAGTCACCTAACGGAGTGGAAGGTCTGCCTGTCATGGATGATGAAACCAAAGACTGGCTGCTCTCTAGTAGCCTTCCAGTGTAGTCAGTGTAGTCCGGGAACATCGTGAATCTGGGGTAGTAAAAGGATAGACCTTCGGCCCCAGAAGCTCACACGACGACGACGACTAGTTTTTTAATTGAGTGATTATTGTACAAAGACTAGTCTTAAAATGTTTAGACTGAGAAAAAATTGTTTGAAGTTTAATAAAGACTGATCGTTTTACATATTTTATATAATGTGATTCGCATTTTTTTCCATATCGCTGTTCCTTTTTGTCACAAATGCTCATGAAATAAGTTGATCGACGACATAGCCTATTTTCTTCGGAAATTATAATATCTAAAATCTGTTACTTTAAGTTTATAAGTTACATTTCTGTATTGTAACCAGGCAAACGCCTACAGATTTAAAGTGGACGGAAAGCAGGAAAACCAATCTTCGTTCGAGGATGCCTATAAGTGGTTTGCCAAAGACACAGCCGTATGCTCTTGAGCGGTGTCGAACCAGCGACCTTCGAGTGCCGTACTAGGATTCTTACCACTCGGCCATACAGCTGAAAGCTCACTATGAGCGTTCAATCAAAATCCCAGTGAGCGTCAGTAATGCGCTTTCAATATTTCACCAAGCCATGGTTTGTTCAATATTTACTGTATATTAAACTAAAGTAAAGTCCCAGAAGTCCCACTCAACTAAAGTCCCAGACGCCTTCGTCTCTCTGCTCAAATGTCGTATATTGTTTTACATGTCCGTGTGATTCGGCATTGACGTACATCGGTATGTCCACCAGACATTTGACCACGAGAGTACGGGAGCATCTGAACTTTAGAGACTTAAAGAAAAGTGCCATCAAGGACCATATCATGGATTGTTCTTTTTGCACTGATCAAAAATTCTCTGCTGAATCATTTAAAATTTTGCGCAAAGGCAAATCCCAATTTGACACAAAAATTCAGGAAGCGTTGTTAATCAAACGCTACAATCCAAATCTAAACAAACAATTATTTGCCGGTGGCGCTTCCATTCTCCTCAATATTTATTAGCCTAGTTGTATCACGTACTCCGTGGTGCAAATTCGTTTGTAACTTAGTCATGCAGTTGCCTTTTCTTAATGTAATTTTTCGTCTGTCTGTATGTTTTCCACTCCAGTGCTTTTAATCGTGCGTGTTTCTCGATGCTTTTAGTTAGTCAGTTAGTTACGGTAGTCACTGTCAAGAAGTGAAATTTATTGTAGTTTATAATTATTTACAGATTCCTGATGAGGACTTAAGTTAAGTCGAAAACGTTTGAATGTTGAACTATTTGTAAATATGTAATATACTGTTGTAATGCTCAACCCTGTGTTATTGTTGTGTCTTGCCTGTCTTTTATATTAAACTAGTTAGAAAATCAATCTCTTCTACATGGACTCAACGTTTTGAAACGAAACTGTGAACATGCGAATAATGTTGATAAATAAAAAGATAGCTTCACGTTTAATGAATTAAGTTTTACAGATGTTATATGGCATGCAATAAAAAAACAAATAATCAGACTGTTTAAAAACAAAACGTACACATGAGTTGTAGATAACCAGCAGTCATGCATGTAGGGTTAGGACTAAATGAAAATTACAATGTTGGGATTTTTATCGATCTTAATTTTATGTTCTCCGTAATTATATACGCGAATTAGCAAAGTAACTAAATGTACGTATACAACATATGGCTATCGGCATATTTAGATGCCTTTTATACGGTCTACAAACTACATTGTAGACAGTATACAACAAAGTGTTAAAGATGGTATCGATAAGGTTTCTTAGTTTATAGGCAAATACTCAAGAGCTGTTTTTAAAGAGTAAAACACACAAAGCAAAAGAATCGCAAACATAAGAATAGGAAGTGTAAGAGTACATTGCTCGAAATTGACACCTTCCTTCTAATATAAGTAGGTTACATTTCAATCTTCTCTTTTTTTTGTACAGCGGCGGGATATATAACCAAATTCTTCACTTTAAAAGTTTTTACATCATATATATATTTTCTGTTTAGATGGCCTCAAGCTGTAGACAACTGCGATTGCTTCACAGACTTCAACAGGTCCTTTCGTTTGTTGGCTGGTCTGTGCTCAGCATTGAGAACTGGCGTCTTATAAGGAGACTTCATCTTTCCGATGGCCTTGTCCACCTCATCTAATAATAACGAAGAAATTAGCTTACGGTAGCTGCATAAACGCCAGTTTAAACAACTCGATCATTGCTGTGTTGTTCCGAGTAAAGTTAACAAGACTATGTATCATTTACCAGGAAAGAAATGTGCAGTGTTATGTGATATACAACGCTGGTAACGGAGAGCTTGGACACAATTATGCATCAAATGGAGCCTGAGACCTAGCATGAAATCGCCAAATGTGAATTATAGGCTAAACTTAAGCTTGTTAAGCATTGGATTACTGCAAAGCAAAATATGTGGGCTAGGCTACGTACACTCGTACAGTATGGTACAAATGAATTAGATTATTACTATAATGTCTACTGTAATCAGTTTAACAAACATAATTTTTTGATAAAATTTTAAACGCATTAGTTCATTGTTTTTCTTGACTTGTCTGGCAGTTTCTAAAATTCTTCTATTTAGTGGTCACAGGTCATCGTACTTACCCTTATGTTTTTCCGCTCTTTCATGTGAGCTGAAAGTAAACACATCAAATAGATTAATAACATACTTTTGTTTATTTATTAATATTGTTAAAGTATGTCGCGGTAGCCAAATAATTCATTGATTGTAGAGACTTTGATTTCCGCACTGAGAAAGCCTTTTTTTGAAGCTTAATGCTGAAAGTTCGGCGTGCTTGTAAAAGCTTTGAATGGGCAAGGTCTTGATATACATTTCATTTCTCTTTCATGGACCAATCTGACAGATGTTCGTTAGCGCACCAACCTCTTTTTTTGACATAGAGTTTGATAAAATTAAGATAAAGTTCCCACTATTTCGAAGTGTATTATTGTCTGTAAATTACTTCTTGACACTAAATTACACTAACCAATCAGCTATTACCAATGGAAACAAAGGATATCAAAAGAGGATTATTTCTGACCTGACACTTCAGGGTTTATCAAATTTCTATCTGACACGACTAAATGGAAGGTACAGTATATAACAAACAACCTTTCCCAGTTATTGTTTTTCTACCAATTGACGGCTGAAGATTTAGAAATAATATTTAGCAAGTAAATCTTATTGCAACATTTTAGTACCGCAATTGCTTTCAAATGGTCCAGGTAAGATTTGCTTACCCAGAATACTTGACGCTTTCTCGAACAATCTGCAAGTCAAAAAGTTAAAGGTGAGCAAGATATTGCTGCATCATCTTATATAAATAGGCCCTCAATAAGTATATTACACAAAAAAATGTTTAATGAAAAATTACAAACATCGTGTATTTTCTCTCCACACGCCACAAAAAGTACAGAAAAAAAATCAAGATTTACCTAACATTTGATTTGAGAGCAAAGTGTTAAAAATTACTTCGGTTGAACAAAATAAGGTTCTATGCACTGAAAATTTTATATTCAAAATCAAACAAAATTAAAACAAATTGATTGTGAATTGAAACTGAATTTCATAAGTGTTCTTTTAGTTACTTCAATCAAAATAAGGCTATAGGTCATAGGCTACCAACCCACACAACACAATGCTACCACTTTAATTGAATTTTACGGCACTTTCTGTAATCTGAAATGTTGCTCTATTTGTTGTTGTTTCTAGCCGACAAAGAAACTGATTGAAATTTAAAATGAAGGCTAGGAGGAACTTTACTAACAAAATCAAGAATTTGTTTTAAAATACTGTACTTTTACTTCACAAATGTACATACAAACGACCTGTTTTAGCCTGATGCTGCGGGTTCGCTGTGGTAGTAACGGTTTGCAGTAGCTTTCGAAACACAGTTCCATTTCCTCAGGCATGTGCTATGACGAATGGTGTTGGAGCGTGGAGTCATAGCACATGACTATAGGGAAATGTGTCTCGAAAGCTTGCAAACCGCTGCTACCACAGCGAAACCGCAGTATCAGGCTAAAACAGGTCGTTTGTACCTATAGTTGTGAAATTAACAACGACCATGCTGCTAAAAGCGAAATTCAATCTATTGCTGTATGTTTGTTTTCAACTGACCTAATTAGTGTAGTCATATTAGGGTTTGACCCGGAAAAAATTCGTAACTTAACAAATTTGGTACCAAAAGAAGCGCAATTTTATGTAGATCATCGTATCCAAAATCCTCTTCAATCGGCTTTGAGCAAATGGAATGGGGGGCATTTGAAATTTGCGTCTAGCGCCCTCTAACGGAAATGAACTATAATCATCTTTTCTAATACTTCCATACTGATTTCTGATTTGTTTTTTCAAATATCGCAATCTGTAGCTTTGTGAGAACATTTTGGTAAAAATTTCTGGTTGTGACGTCATGATGACGTCACAAGAATAATTGGAATATCGTAATTACTCTTCAATACTAGTGGATGAATGGAATGCAAGAATACTCCCAGTAAAGCCACTTTTTCTTTTCGTTTTTTACTTTGTTGAATACAATAAGTTTAATGGGGAGTGGTGGGCTACTTAAAACACATGTTGCGCCATCTAGTGCAGAAAATGTAAATGTTGACAATCGAGAATTTCCAGTGAATGCAATCGTTGGTTTGTGCATATTGTTTTGTGTTCACTTACTTGAGTAAACCTTTCAGAGCATTTAGAAAATCAATGAAAAGTTGTAATACTTGCAGTAGCAATGGCGTCATAATGCACTGGTTAAAAGGAATGTTTCATGGACGATCACGAATATCACTGTTATAAGGTAAATAGTAAAATTCAATATCAATCTTTGCAAATGCTTATGAACAATAATCTACATGTCAAACCAAACATATCATATCAGTAGAAGGCGTTTGAAATTAATTAAAATTGTTTCAAAAGTTTTGTTTTCATGATTTCTTTTCCTGACTTGTAAATCGCTTTTTTTTGCAACCAACGCTTCAAAAAGCTAGATTTTGAATAATTTTGACCAAATTTGAATCTGATATTTATTTTTCAACATCAAATATGTTTCTATCCGCTTTCTCGTCACTTCCAACGCTGTCTTTGTCTGATGAAACTTCGTCTTTGTCATAATTTTCACAATCCACCATTGCAATTACCACACGCAGAAACACATGGTAGCCCGTGCCGCCTGCAGCTGCAAACGTTGGTACTGCAAGGACTTTTCTTAGTGACGTTACAGTTACATCGTACAAAGCGAAGAATCTTATCAGGAGCCGTACTCAAATCTGTCAGAACAGGATCGTAACTTCAATTCGATAATTTCCAGCCCCAATCGAGCGGATTTAGTTCAACGCTCATCAGTGTTTTCCATTCAATCACCTGCAGATAGATTCGAAGAAAATGATACTTTGCAGCATTTTTGTTTGGAGCGAGAGACTGTGGCTTGATTGTCGTTTTAGATGTTGCTGCTACCTTCATAAACTGATGGTAGCGCAAATCTTCCATCGCCCAGTTTTCTTTCCCACCATAGCTAAAAAGATAAAAATTGTATATTAAAACTGAACACACTACTTAAACTTTTATTGATGATTTTGTGGTAGGAACTTGACATTATCGTTATAATACTAATGTAACTTTTTAAGTTACCTAAACATTAACAGTTTAAGTCCTTTTTGTTCTACTTCCTCTGCAGTGGCTGTTATCGTCTTCGAATACTTTAGCAGTTTCTTGGAACACCTCCCTTGTCCCAAACTTCTTCAGGGTAGGCTACTAGTTTTTCCTGACATAAAAGATTATAGATATAAGTAGCCTGGGCATAGCTTAACCGAAAAATTAGTAAAGAACGAAGGCAATTCCGAATATGTTCATCGTGTACAATTATATTAAAAAGAATACGATAAGGCTTATCTAAATACAATATTTCGTAAAGTAACATTTACATCATTCAAGCAAGTAAAACCAAGTTTATCATGAAAGTTCCTAGTTGCCAAAAACAAATTGTAGGTTACCTTGTCCAAACAATGCACACGTAGTATCGCAACCCGACCAAGCATGGATGAACAAAATATGACTTGTAATGACATCTCCAGTTGATTTGACCAAATCTTCAATTTTTCAGATTTCTTTGTCAACTTTGTTGCTAGCATCAGAAAGCATGTAGAGATGCATATCATTTTTCCAGTGAAACATCAACAACACTAGAATATCAGTGTCAGCCGCTACTACAACCACATCTTTGTTGTTATCTTCTGCATACTCCAATGCTGCTGAAACGATTTGAGTGTCCACATCTCCCAAACTGTTTCGAACATCATGACCTTCTCTCCGCAGTTCGTCTGATAGGAAAGATATGAACTGTGATTTACTCTGCTCGTTCTTCAAAAATACTTCTTGGTTGAATGTTGGGATCATTTCTAAGTTATCCAAACTTACAAAGGCACTCATTTTCTTTGTTCTTCGTTTGTGTTCATGATCTTTTACGTAGGGACCATTATCATATCCATCAAAAACTATACACGATCGTCCATATTTCTTGTTTACATACTTTGTGTATTGATCCAAAATTGACCGATATGGACGATTTTTGAGCCACTTTACTTTATGCAGCAGAGCACCTCCATCCAGTATATGAAATGATTGATCCCATATGTAGGTGGAAGATGTGACATCTTTCTTTAAAGCCTGTCCCAGTTTTGCTTTGCTTGATTTTCGCATCATCGAATTCTGAAACAGCGAGGTAGGAACAGCTGTCAGCTCATACTGGAAATAGCTTTGTATATCCTCTTCCCTCTCAATCAACACAAGCAACCTGGAAAATAGGAGCAATGGGTCGACATGCACTTTCTCCTTGTCGATTCTTACACCAAGCTCTAGTGCTTCTTAGCGTCTTGATCTGATCTCTCTTCTTAATTTTTGCTTCTGAATACGAAACACCGTCTAGTTGATGCTGGATTGCTTCACCAACACTTTCTGCATCATCACAATTGATTCCATCTCCTTCTGTTCCTGTAACTCCTGTTGGAATATTTCTCAGTACAGGCGCACTTTCATAGAAGGGGTTATGGCTTTCAATCCAAGATCGAATCTTCACTAAATCATCACTGTCTCGCTTCATACGGTTTTTTCCTAATTATGAATGTTGATTGCTTGTTTTATGCGTGTTCCCAGTTAATGTTGTCATAGCGTCATGTATTGAAGCGCAAACATGCATCGTGTGTAGGCCTACCCAGGTCAGCATTACACTTTCTGTCATCCCTCTTCCACGGGTTAAGCCATCACGTGTCTTCAGTAAGCGCATCAACACTTGTTCAATCGACAGATCAGTCCAAATTCCGTTTCAAAATTGAGCGCTTCGTCGGACAACATGATATCCGTTGAGCGTGAACTGTTCATGCAAATCTGGGAATGTTGATGGGAGGTCATTCATCATTTGCAGATAAAGTCTGGCACTCTTTGCGTAGTTGATATGACCTGTTGCAGCAAACAAATTCAACATTTGTACAGTAGCAGCTAGATGATTTTGCCAGTTACCAGTCCTTTCGGCAGCAATGAATAATTTAACGGTGTTGATACAGCGGATATATTGTACCCAAAGCTTGGCTGTACGGGAAAGAGCACCAAGTCTACTCATCATCTGTTCCATAGCACTGTTTAACTTCTTCAATACTTCACAGTTGTTGATTTCATCAGATGGGATCTCATCATTGATAAGATTGTGGTAGATGGCCTTCAGTTTTTTCAAATCGTCTTCCGATATGATCTCTTCTTGTAGGAGTCTGCCAATGATTGTTAATTGAAGAGCACTTTGTAAGAGAAAATGGCCTCTTGCTGCTCTCGCTATCGCCTTGCCTGAAATCATGCGTTGAACCGCATTTTCACCATAAACCACTTGCAAGCATTTTACAATACCGGATCCTTTCATTGTATTACCAATGCTTCCTAAGTAACTTATCAAAGTGTGGAACCCTCCAAGACGGCAAAGAGTCTTCAGGAACTTTTCTGTTATTATTTCTACTGCTTTCAACCACAACGGCTAGTCGAAGGTGATGCATGGTGTTCCCGTGTTGGCTTTCCTCGACTAGTCAATCACAAATGATAATGTTGAGTAAATACAGTTGTGATCATTTGGATTTAAATTGATAATAGGTAGAAGGGTAACGTCACACTTTCCTGGGTAGGTACCTTTGCGATGCGTCTGCATAAATCCCGACCAGTTTGGTCTGGTAACATCAGAAAAAGTAAATGACATTTCCCAAAGAAGGTCAATGTTCTTTTCTAGAGTTATACATAAGTGAAACTTAAGTTCTCTGATAGCACAGAATATTGAAGAGTAATTACGATATTCCAATTATTCTTGTGACGTCATGATGACGTCACATCCAATTTTTTTACCAAAATGTTCTCACAAAGCTACAGATTGCGATATTTGAAAAAACAAATCAGAAATCAGTATGGAAGTATTAGAAAAGATGATTATAGTTCATTTCCGTTAGAGGGCGCTAGACGCAAATTTCAAATGCCCCCCATTCCATTTGCTCAAAGCCGATTGAAGAGGATTTTGGATATGATGATCTACATAAAATTGCGCTTCTTTTGGTACCAAATCTGTTAAGTTAACGAATTTTTTCCGGGTTGGCCCTTTTTTGAGCTTAGATGACTACACTAAATGTAGCCGGTATAAATATGATGCATTTGCTTTCTTGAAGTACCTGAATATATTTTTGCAGTTGCTTGTATATCCTGGACGTCATGTACACTTGTTTGGAAGTACTGAACACTCCACTAGCTGTTGGCATCTCTTTGTTCAGTGACGACACTATTGCAGCATTGCGAGGCCAGCAGCTTGCTTTTCTGCAGCAAAGGCAAATTTACGATATCGATCAGTGGTTCTAGTCGAGCTCTTCTATAAAACCTAGAATCTAATATCTGCACTCTAGCACAGTTCAACCAACGATTTTTACAAAGGTTGCATGTTTTTAGAACTTCTTTTAATCGCCGTTCTTTTATAACTCTCAAGTCCTACTGGTATAATGTAGGCATACTCGCTGGCCCCCACAAGCGTTTTGAGCAGTAGCCTGCTAAAGCTGTATGTAATCAGGTAAAATGAAGAAATATTTGCAGTGTTAACATGCTTATACGTATCGTTAAATTATAATGTATACTTCTGGTGTGTAAAGCGTATACTTTATAAGTTACTGCAGCTATGTACTGTGAGTGATAATTAACATTTTCTTAGACTCTTTCACAAGCAACTTCGTCAAGGAGATATTGGTTATTTTTAAATAGATCATCAAAAGCTGCAAAAGTATTTTAGAGGTTCATCGAATAATTCACTTAATGATCCAATAACGCAGAGGTCACCAAACGTTTTTGAGAAAGGGCCATATGACTGAGAAAAGAGATGATTTCGGGCCGGTGACCATCTTATTTGTAACTTTGTAGCTATATATATCCCATTCTTGAGTGTTTCAGCGGCAGGGGAGGGGACAAAGTTTGCGAGGTGTAGTTTGGTGACCCCCACAATAGACGAGAGTAATGGCGCAGTAGCCAGTGACCGAATAATTCCTTACTCGGGATGCTGAACTTGATCTTTAAGTATGTTGGAAAAGGCGGAGGTTTTCTTTTCACTTTGTATGAAGAAACTGTTTTCATCTCCAAACAAGGATTTTGCGAATGATAGCTCGTTGTTTATGGCGTCTAGAGATTTTTTGTATTTAACCTGTTGGCTAAAAAATAAGATGCTGTAAATGTCAAAAACACATTGCACAATGCACATGCATCCGTAAAAATTATTTATTTTATTATCCCTTATATAATGGCAACGTCGGATCTTAGCCTGAAGTATGAGACACAAAAGCTAACTTTGGTCTTTAAGATTAACTAAGTGTTCGAACCATGGACTTCTAAATAGTAGCATCTGGACTGGAAACGCAGTGACCAACAAAAGGCCAAACAGTTGGTACAACAGTGGGCCAACAGCCAAGTAACTAACCCTGTTGGCCCACTGTTGGCCAACTGTTGTACCAACTGTTTGGCCTTTTGTTGGTCACTGCGTTTCCATGGTTCCAACAAACCATTCAATAGATTTTTCTTCACTTCATCTGTGTTAATATGGCCAAACTTTGGCATATACTTTGCATGACATGCTTAGTTTTGCAAAATCCTTTTTTTTAAGTTTTGTATACCTCTGGGAATACTCTTTCTACTCCAAATTAATCTTACTCGTAAGTATTATCGGCCTCATCAAATGCTGCAATTGTTGCATGTCTGCATTTCTGCACAGTATTGTTCATATACGCAAGCTGTGCTTTGTCCCAAGAGTCATCGATTATGTCTTCTTCGACAAGATAAGAAGAGTGATCTTTGAAGTATGAATAGGCTTCTGGTTTGGGAGCTGGATGAACAAAACTTGTCAACTTTGCATTACCAAAACTAACATATTGTGAAGTGTTTCTATGCTTACAAGTAGGGTCGTATAGGCTATGCAGCAATACAAAATTGAATGCATGAAACAGTCATCTTTGATCAAACGAAAGTTCTCAGTATTAGCTTAGTGGCCAAGTAGTAAGTAGGCTATTTTAAAGATTGGTTGTCCTTTTATATTGTTCTTACTCGCTTCCATTTGAAGTTGTATTCTAAGGAAAACTTTCAAAAGTGATACAGATTAAATTCTTTCTTAATGAGAATGCGGTTAATTTGCTTAATAATGAGCAATGAGCATAAGTTTTTGTATTACGTAGGGTAGGGTCGTAGAAATATATGCAACGCGAACTGTTACCTTTAACCCCGTAGCGCCCTACGTTGCATATATGCAACAAATTGGAAATTACATGACTTTGGAAGAGTATATTGAATATTTGAGAAAAAAATGAAACAACAAAACTACTCTCAATTGACCCATTTGCAACAAATTGTAGCCTACCACTCAATATTCTGTGTTGGTTGTACCACGCCATTTTGAAAACAAAAACTTAGAAATTTTTAGCTTTTTTCTTGGGCGCTACTGGGTTAAGCTGCAAAGCCTGCTGTGTTGAAACGGAAAATAATGTTTACCACTGGAAGTCAACTATTCTTTCATTGTGCTTGAGTGCACAGCGTTTTGTTAAATTGATTAAATAAATTCTATGTGAATGAGGCATAAAAATATCCCTCAACAAGAGATAGGAAATGCAATGTATTTGTATCCAACCTGGTAAACGAGAGACCTTTTTTCTAGCTTCAGCCATAGTCAATGTACTCAGCTTCACATTCCCGGTATGAGTTCGTTTAACGAGATTTTGATCAAAATATTCTTTTTTGGCTTCGAACAGGACATCGTTGTCTGGCTGTAATGAACAAACATTTTTTTCTATTAATTATATCTTTGACAGAAATTGAACTCTTGTATTCATGAATTATTTATGTCACAAAAGAAAGTTATTAAATTGGCGCTGGATCTTTTGTGAAGCTATACAAGCAACACCTTGAATTTCATGATATTCTGCACTTTACAGAATGCAAAAAAGTCGATCTGTGTAGAAAGGAGCTATCTTCCTGGCAGCCATCACAAGGCAAATTACTCTCTAGAACAGGTTGGCAAAAAAAATTTCCAAGATGATGGTGAAGAGAAAAATCCTTTGACCATGAAAGTATACAATTTTAGCAGTCACTGGTTGTTTTAAAATGATGACTAAAGAGGTTCTGAAGCTCAGATCGCCACTTTGCTACAAAAGTAGAATGAGCATCGCCATCCATGGAGACTTCAAGAAAGTGTTGCATCATAAACAAGTAGGCTATGCTAATATCTAAGTAAACGGTAGGTTGGAAATTTTTTAGTTTTGTATTATTATTGGATTACTTCGTGTCTGTCTGCATTTTGTGATATATTCAAAAAAGGGAAAAATAACAAGTGAATGAAAACATCAATTATTTTGGCATGATTTCAAATAAATGTACATGTAGTGGGATTGAAAACAAGAAAATCAATCTTCAAGCGTGTCATTTAGGGTCTTGTGACACGAAACAGCTTAATCCGCTTTCATGATTTTGCTCTATTTCGGTATCACAAACCTAAGTTGTCTTCTGGTAGAACACAAGGGTCGACTTGCCTTTGCTTAGCAACACAACATGGGAGCTCCCACTCTCGCATGTAAGGCAACATCGACCACGGGGTGTGAGGACTAGTCACCCTCCCCCGCAGTCTAAGGAATTCTAAGCGGGATATCTCAATAAGTGTTAAACTGATGTCCTCTTGAGCGTCGTCAGACGTCCTTACATCTCGGCCTTTAATAACAACCACACTGAAGCGCCGATTTTGAGTACATCTCAATCAGCGTAACGATTTTGTCAACAGGTGTTGTTTATTTATTAATTGTGGTAACCTACATCGTCTCAAGAGGCAAGTGAAAACTTGGTATGTACATTGTACAAGGGGACGGTTATGTTAAAAAACCGTTTCAAGCAAAGTGGTTTTGGTTTTATGCTGAAGACAAAACACGACCAATGTGGTCAGTTCTTTAGCAACGTTAAAGTACTATGATGTACACTGTGATGAGCAGTCAGAAAGAGACAAACATATAATTATAACTTAATTTCAAAATTCATAAAAAAAGATTACTTGTCTTCTTGAGATATCTAAACTAAACTGAACGTGTCTTTTTGCGTCGTGTGGAATGTAGCCCACGATGAATTCCAATTTATCGCTTTGTTGTTGCTCCTGCCAAGTAAAACCCAAACATAACTTTAAAAAACAAGGAAGCATGAAGGATGTAAGGTATAAATATGTTTTGAGTTTGATTAAACCTACATCACCTGCAGTGAGTTCACAATAATAATCTACCTACAATTTACCTGTAGAATGGACATTTATGTGAGTGTAAGAACTAGTTTAAAGGGAAAACTAGTTCTCTTCTTCAACTATATTTTATGCTATGAACATACAATATGCTCTAAAGTTTATGATAAAAATACAAAACTCAGTACAAACGGTAAGACAAAAGCAGAGATATCTTACCACTGCAAACACTAAAACGTCTGAATAAGGATAACTTGGGAACAATATAGTTAAAATGAAGGAGTCGGACAGGATGTATTGAAGAATTATAATTTATACTATTCATCCTAAATAAAGTGGTAGCAAAGCCAGATTAAAAAAGACCGTTTAATTATTATTAACTACTTGTTTAACTAAAGCATACCACTTGCACCATTTGGTTGAGTGGGGAGAGCGATTCTTTGATGAACGTGATGCCAGTGGCGCAGGTCAGAGTCACGTTAACATCGCATACACATCCATCTTCCCTGTTATTGTATTATATACAGTAGGCTACATCTGAATGCAGTACTGCTATTTTGCATTCATCAAATGCTGGCATTTGCACAACAATCTAACCTCTTAGTGTTATTTATGAAGTAAGAATCGATTTCGCTATAGTAATAGCATCTTCAGCTAGCACATGTAAACAAGAAAATTTGAAAATACGTAAAACGAACAAATAAAGCAAACTCCGATACTATCAACATGCATAAAATTCTATTCTAAATAGATGGTTACGTAAAATTAAAATCAAAACCTGCAAGCCTAAATCTTAAACTGGTGTTCTGCCACGGTTTTCAACACTATACTGGTACAAAATTCAAGAACACATGAACATTATCATTCATCAAGTAAATTACAATCGTTCAACCAGACGAATGCAGTACATTATTGGACTGGCACATTGTATATCATTTAGACCCTATGCATGTTTGTCAGGAAAAAGTCTTTGTAATTTAAATTTTTGAGTGAAGATTGGTTTCAAACCTTTTTGTCATCGTCAAATTGGTAGTCTACATGTGTTGAAGGGTGGTTGGTTTCATTATTTTGACTTGCAGATTTACATGTAAGTCAGCTGCGTCTATTTTTAAATGACTGGGTCTTTCTCTTGTATGGCTGGCCAATCCGACAAATCTTTTCCCAATTCAACACTAACACTTACCTCTCTTTTTCATAAGCTTACGTGGTGACTGGTGATATTATACATTATATGCAAAAACACGGTAAAATCTAACAGTCACATGTTAATTAACCTAATACAGTGAAATGAAAATAAACTTTAAATTGCGAAACTTACTAATTTATATATAGGCTACAACATGACTCAAAATCTCGCCTCAACAGGTAGGCCTAGTTGTTTGCCATAGGTGCCTCCTATCTGCTAAACGTCTTTACTGAATTACTCTCATGTGATGGTTTTTGCTTTGTGAAATTAACCGTCATACGATGTGCCTCATCACCACTCAGTCTTTTCTTTGTTTGATAAGGTCTAACATGTGTGTAGCCGAAAACGTCTGCAGTTTATAGTTTACTTTTACTTAACTGCATTATGTTATGGATGAAGAAAATTACCTCTTCAAAAAATTTAATTATATGTCTTGTAGCCTGTTGTACAAATAACTTGCCTCAAAAAGATAGGGATCAGCATGTTTGCTTCAATTTCAGAATCACAATTCAACCAATAAAATGAGTCACTGCTTAAAAGTTTTGCCACCTGAAAAACAAAAATAAAATTAAAAGCTCAGTTAAATGCACGTTAGTCCCATGCAAGTTAGTCACAGTGTGATGGACTTTATTTTTGTTTGTTTCAGAACATAGACCATTTGGGGTTTGAAGATTCGGATTAAAAAAGACGAGAAAAGAATGAAGATGATTTTTGTGTCGACTTTATAGATGTTTGTACAAACGTCTTTCCACAATCCTGTGTGTGCTCTAAAAACACCGATCGTGTGTTGCAGGCTCCCATTCTCTGCAACCGACAATTCGGCAACAAGTGATGATCACTGTCGGCATTGATGAAAGCGCAAGTCACGATTGGTTGTGTGGAAGTCTGTCTCTTCGAACTGAGAAAGCTTCTTTGGCAGCTTATTCCTGTCACTTTCACATAGTAGTGGAGGCTTATAACTGCTGATGCAAGTCCGGTCATGAGATTGACGGAGCAGGTTTTCCGCTTATTGATGTGTAGTTGTTAGTAAATTTTGCAGCTGATTGAGTTTCGCTTTTAGCAGCATGATCGTTGCGTACTTAACAGTGTAGATTTTAACCACTTGTTTTAGCCTGATGCTGCGAGTTCGCTATGGTAATAGCGGATTTCACTAGCTTTCGGAACACATTTCCCTAGTCATGTGCCATGACGAATGGTTTTGAAGTCAGTCACAAAATTACACAAAATTACAAAAAATTACAAAATTACAAGTCACAAAATTACACAGCAAAAACGCCTGACGAACTCGCAGCATCAAACTAAAACAGGTCGTTAAAATCTACATTGTGAAGTTAGTAAATTATTCCACTCACTACATTAGGTACCGCTGAATGGAGTGCTGTCCTTGAAGTGGGTCACCCAAGCGCACACCTCGAGTGGAAGCGTTGTTTCTCGACCTTGTCGCTTTTTTGTAGACAAAGTCAGACGCTTAACCGACTGTTCTATCGGCGCGTAGTTGCAGCATGTCACTGATGCCTTTGTGGCTTACACTCATTTCATCATCATCATCATTAAGTTCCTTCCTGTCGCCGAGGGTTGGAGGCAATGAGACGCCAACTTTCTCTGTTGTGAGATTTTTCGACTGCAGTTTTATAATTAAGTCCTGACCAGTCTTCAATATCATTAGTCTAAAATCTAAATTCTTGGTGGTCTGCCCCTATTTCGTTTACCTCGACCAAAAATATTGGCTGGTTGTCTCCTATCGTGATAGTAACCAACTGTATGTGATGTTTTCGCCCACTTTTATCTTGAAGGCACTTCACTTTCTTCTTAAATTCTTCAACAAGTTTGTCCGCCTCCGAAATCCCTTCATTGATCACTCCATCAGTGAAGAATACAATACAATCTCTGGTTTGTTGGCTGTTCAATTTTAATTTTGCACATGTTAAACGTTGAATGCACTGTAACCTCATTTTATCTGATTGAAATGGTTGGTTGGATATGAATCTTTATCCTCGCACTGACAAAACCTTGATAAGTTATTCCTGGTAAATTCGCATACTTGTTGACTGTTGAGGCTCTTGACGCAGGGCCGGTTACCGAGATTGGCGGAGTGAAGTTTTTCGATTGTTGAAGTGTTGTTGCCTGGGAATTATTCCATTCACTATGTGCCGCTAAATGGAGAGCAGTCCTGAAATGCGTTGCTCAAGCGCACACCAAGAGAGTCGAACCAGCGCCGCGTGATCTTAAGCCCGGCGCGTAACCACTAAGCTAACGGGGCTAAATAGAACGAAATGCTTTATTGAGAATGTAAACTTGCAACCAAATAAAGACAAAATGATTTTGCTTTTAAAACCAAGAAAACTTTTCTTCTGAGGTGTTTTGTCATAATTAAGCAATCATCAGCTAAATCACACTACATACAGCTCCAATATCCCTTAAATTTTGCCTCTTTCTCACCCAGTTGATGCGTCTTCAACTGCTTTCAATCCTTGGAATAGACCGCTGCTGAGATTTGTGCCACCTAAAGTCTTCAAGTTGTTTACGATCTTACTCGCCTCTGCCTAAAAGAAACATGAATTCAATACTAAGATATGGTAGTAAACATAGCAGGCTTACTTGATAGTAATGGACTAATAATAACATTTATATAGCGCCACATCCACAGTGCAAGCTATGCTCCCACAACATAATATGTCATATTATGACGATGGTGATAAAGTAATGCGATACTTTCAGTCATAATGTTCAGAAAAATAGAATGTTTTCAAGCGAGTTTTGAATTGATTTAAATTGTTAGCATCCATTTCGCAAAAGTACGCTACTGCAAAACAGTAGTCACAAAAACTTTCTTAAAAATTCGTGTAATTTTATTGCGTAGCTATTGTGACTAATCAAAATCTTACTTTTCCTTTATCTGTCATTTGCGTCATTGGCAACATTATCTCAGCATAGTCAGAAAACACAACAATGGAAAGCCAGTTTTGCTTCGGTGATTCGCGTATAATGAGCTTGGCGTAAACCTAAAAAAATAGAAACGATTACATGGCAAAAAACACCTTGATGCCACTTTTAAAGGCATTCAACTCTTTTGGTAGGAAGGAGGCTTCCGCAACGCCAGCGGAGTCAAAGGAACCGAAAGCAATCTGTTCAAATGAAACTTGAGACTTGACATTGAGAAAATTACACAGATCTTCATCAACTACCTTCTTGCCTTTTCTGTAACGACAATGACTTAAACAACATTACCAACAATGCTCTCATCTAACTCAGACTCTGTTGAGAATAGGTTTTGAATGATAACGCATTGTTTTAAGTGGACAAAGTTCACTTAAATTGTAAAATCACAGTTAAGAAAATGTGGCTTAGCTCTCACACATGCGTTTGAATTTTTTTGAATTATTCTTGCTCAAAGATATACCTTGATGCTTGAAAGGTTGCGACAAATCTATAGACAGCGTATAGGCCTACTAGTAACAAGGGTAGAGGATGCATTGCACTTGCTTGAATATGTGAAAATTGCTGTAATTAGCTTCTGCATAATCGTTTTTTCAAGTCTAAATTAATTCTTGGATAACAGAACCTATTTGGATATCATATTTTCACATTATATTTGATGAAGAATCTCATGAAGATCTCACCAAGGGTGAAACAGGCTGTTTAGTCTTTTTAATATAGTAACTTCATTTGGTTAATATATAATGCACAAAACAACCTTCATACGCTCCAACAGACTTCGTGTATCTTCAGCAACGATTGGAGAAGCCATACTACCACTGACATCAATAACCAGAACATATCGCTGTGGTATTTTGCTGTGTTTTACTTTTCTGTTGCACTTTAGCTCCATAACAACATCTACTTTCTGCAAGATCAAGAAACCATAATGTTAACATGAACATGTGACGTGTAGTTGTTTTTGATGATGTTTACGTTTACAGAGGAGCATTATAATAGCTAAATTGTACTTAACAAAAATTGAAGAATAAAATAAAAAGATCAGCTATGAAATATATTTTTAATGAAAAGTAATATAAAAGAACCTTTTTTGAAACATAATGTTCACTTTTAAATGTACCTCAGTAACTTTACAACAAATATACTTCTGCTGAGTCTGCATATAGCATAACCAAAGATTACTCAAAGCAAGACTCCTACTTTATTTTCTTTCTCTGTGAGAAATAAAACATTTACATGTACGACATGCTGTGTTTTTAATTGAAGTAGACAACTTGATCATTATTCAATTGCACTATTGATATATCGATACGACTTTAATCGTTCCGTGAAACGATATTGTTACCATGTTTCTTTCCACTTTGCAGGAATAAATGGATTGTAAAAGAAAATCTTTTTTGTTGACTTCTTTGATGTCATCTGAGTGCTGCGTGATCGCCATAATTCATTGAATATCAGTAACTTTTCAAAACAATTCAGTTTTTTATGAAGGTGGTATTTTTTGTGGTGTGACTTAAGTTTTTAGTTTCTCTATTTGTTTTGTTTTCTGCAATAAAAAATTCATAGGTCAAAAAAATTTTAATTTCAGTTTTAGAAAAAACAAAAAAGTTTTAAATGAGCAATTTAAATAATTTACTTACCACTACCCACTGACAAGTACAAAACAACGGCCGCAAAACCAAGCTTTTTAACATTCGCAGACGTCTATTTTTCCGTCTGCAGAGGCTGAATCAATGTAACGAAGACAGCCTTGGGGTAGGTCGAGAATTGCTCTGTTTGTCAGGACATGGTTGAAGAACAAATGTGCCGATGTTGGCCACAAATTTGTGGAAATGACTTTTCAAAACAACACACACACAAACGCAGTCAATGAAAACTGTACAGAAAAGGGCGCCTCTCAGGCATAGGACCACTGCTTGTTGAAACCGTGAAGCTTCTATTTCTGTTGCCTGATTCAATTTTTGGTCACAAAACAATATTATTGCAAACTATTTTTGTGATTTGCACGTAAAACTAAGGTTGCAATAAGTCATCTAACTATGAACATCATCTTCATTGGCACGAAGTAGTATTGATAACCAGTACCCGTGGCTCAGTGGTTATCGCCTTTGGCACTGGTGCTGGTAGCCCTGGGTTCGATTCCAGGTCGGGTCATACCAAAAACTTTCAAAAGGGTACCGATTGTGTTCTTTCTTGCATAACGTAGTGAGGGAAACTCGGGTAATAATCTGGTGACATATCACCTCTTCCAATCTGCCTTGAGTCAGCATGGAAGCAGTACGGCCTTACAACTTACAGCAGTACCTCATCTCTTCCTGCCTGCACCACCTCACAATCATAAAAATCTGGAGAAGAGCTTTAGTAGTTGCGATCCCTAAGCCTCACAAGCCACCAGAAGATCCAAGGAGTTATCGTCCGATATTCCTCCTCTGTGTTCCTTTCAAGATCCTCGAAAGACTGATCTACGCACGCGTCAACCCAATCATCGACCCGCTCCTTCCAAAAAAGCAAGCTGGGTTTCGGCGCGGAAAATCCACCGTAGATCAGGTCACATACTCTTAACCCAAGACACCGAGGATTGCTTTGAGGCAAAAAAGAAGGCCGGCGATGTCTTTCTAGATCTTACAGCTGCCTATGACACCGTATGGCATCGTGGCCTTACTTGCAAGCTGCTTCGCCTGCTTCCTGACCGACATATGGTTCATATGATTATGGAACTTGTCAGGAATCGAAGCTTCACCCTCACCACCGGTAACTCACGGCGAAGCAGACTGAGACGCCTGAAAAACGGCGTTCCACAGGAATCGGTCCTGGCTCCACTTCTTTTCAACATCTACACCCACGACCTGCCAACTACGGTCTCCGCAAAATATGCTTATGCGGACGACCTGGCAATTCTCCACTCCACAACGTCGTGGGAAAATCTAGAAGACACCTTGAGTCAGGACATGAAAACTTTCTCAGCCTATCTCCAGAACTGGCGACTGAAACTCAGCGAAACCAAAACTGTGGCAGCAGCTTTCCACCTCCATAATCGGGAAGCTGATCGTGAGCTACACGTCCAGAACAACGGAAAATCTCTGTCCTTCTGCGCCGAACCAAGATATCTTGGGGTGACACTGGACAGATGGCTCACATACTACCACCATTTGGTGTCACTGCGCAAGAAACTCACATCCGGCGCTGCGCTACTCAAGCGCCTGGCAGGCTCTAGCTGGGGGGCGAGGGCTGACACTTTGCGTATAGCAGCCTTAGCTCTTGTCTACTCTTCAGCAGAGTACTGTGCACCTGTTTGGTGCCGCAGTGCTCACTGCCATAACATCGACACTGCCATAAACAGCGCCCTGCGCACAGTTACCGGATGCCTGCGTCCCACACCATTGGACCATCTCCCCATTCTCGCTGGCATCCAACCCGCTGAGCTTCGTCGCGAAGAAGCCACTCTGTCCCTCGGTCGACGGGCACTGGAGCCTAACCACCTTCTCCACCACAAGATCTCTGCTCTCTTAAGCGAGCACCCCCGTCGACTGAAATCAAGACACCCATTCATGCCAGCCACTCAACTTCTTATCAACGAAGCTGATGTACAAGAAATCTCTGCGGCTGCTTGGGCGGACCATAAATGGAGTTCTGAATGGAAGTCAACCGCCACCAGACTCTATTCGTTCATCTCCGATGCCGACACGCGCCTCATCGGTCTAACACTACCAAGACAGGCATGGGCGCGCCTCAACCGTCTCCGTACGGGCGTCGGGATTTTCCGCTCAACCATGCACCAATTGGGAATGGCCTCTTCCTCCTCCTGTGAATGTGGTGCCGAGGAACAGACCGCAGACCACATCATCAACGACTGCTCCATTTTCAAGTCACCTAACGGAGTGGAAGGTCTGCGTGTCATGAATGATGAAACCAAAGACTGGCTGCTCTCTACTAGCCTTCCAGTGTAGTCAGAGAACATCGTGAATCTGGGGTGGTAAAAGATAGACCCTCGGCTCCAGAGGCTCACACGACGACGACGACGATCACTGTACTCTTAGCAAGGACCTTTCTTAACTTTTGTTCCAGCAAGATATGTGGTTAAAATTTTTGTATGAGTTTAATATGTTTTATAAAAATATTACTATAGCAACTTTATACGACTCCGATTGAACAAAAAAGGAAAGACGCCGTGGCAATGAAAATGGATGACTTTACAGTTTACAAACTCTCACATCTCCCTTAATTCTTACAGTAACTTTACTGTACTTTGTATTTATGACGCCGATGTCTCGATCGACTTTAAATCCAGCCAATCATATGATTCGTGTACTTCTTAATTTAGTTTGCTCCAGTCCATAAAAGTTGTTGTTTTGATGTCGCTTCAAGAATTGTAGGCTACCTCATAGTCTTAATCGGATCCTTCAGTTTTGATTGAACATTTGTAAACTGACCTACAGTACATTCTACTTATATCAGCAACAAAGTATTGCATAAAAAAGGAAACCACTTAAATCCGAAACTGTTATATATTAAATACTGCTCAACATACATCGTGCAATTGTAGTACCGTACCGACTTTACGTAGACTTTCAAAAACGTAATTATTACTATTGTTTTTAAAGATTTTAATGATAATGGCTTACGGCGTAACAGCATTTAAAACCTTTTTGTAATACTCGATCTGCTGTTTGCAAGCAAGAGCAAAGAGCGACAAACGCACTGCTGTAGTTTCTTTTATAGTTTTGTATCGACGCCACGCCACATAAACAATCCAAGAACAGGCGCAAAGGAATGCGAACAATACATGAAATAAAAGAAGACATATATTTTTATAATAGTTCCGCTTTTTTGAAACAATCAAATGGAGTGTTTACAAGCACAAATCAGCGCAGCAAAATCAACTTTCTGAATACAGAAAGCACCTTTGCTAGAAGATAAACAATTTTGCAAAGACACTGAAACTGATACCATTGATGTTTCTTTAAGGAAGCGTGTATGATCCAACAACAATGACAATTTGCATACTTGTTTCATGATGTTCGTCACAAATGGTAAGCAAACATGAATATGTGACTTGTAGTAAGAGCCTTGTTCTGGGGCGGTCCAGCAAGTAGCTTTAGGAGAAGACTCCGACCTTGCAGATTCATCGTGAATAAAGTTACTTTTCTGTGTTTAAAGGGGGTCATGGCCCAATCGCACCCTTTGGATCGCCATTTCCATAGTTTGCTGCGTCACAGCTGGTATCGAGTGGCATTAAATCGCTGTTAAAACAACACTGACTGGATTAATTGTTTTGCGGAATGTCATAGTTGACTTTTTGTCAACGTTACCTACGCAAGATGAAATCGAGCACCACCCCGACAAGACAGTGCCGAAACAACGTTGCTTTCACCAACGGGGGGGGGGGGGGGGGCACCCTTACCACTCGGCTACAGAGTTAGCAACATTTAATTTGGTAATTATTATTTTTCACAAAAAAGTTATATTTTAAATGCACAAATATTTTCTTAAAATTTTGCAACGATGTTTTGGTAATTTTTACCTTTTATTAATAGTATTGGACTACGTGGAAAATGCACTGAGTATAGCGCTGTGATACACTCGTCGCAAGACAACACAAGTGAAGTATTTACCACATCATGAATATTCTTATCAAATTTGAAAGTTTGTGTTTCTGTACTCCCGTGTCTTGCTCTATTTGATGAAGACAGGTTTTTGCCTGACCCCTTTTCCTGATGACATAGTTGGGTTACTGTTGTGTTTTTAACTCACTCAACAAGAGTCATGCAAAAGTTTTCTACTTTTATTCAAAATCACAAGAAAGAAACTAATAATAATAATGTTATGGTTTTATTTATTGTCGCTCTACAACAGCTAAGGTCTTTTAGCGACAGGGCTCATTTTTTATTTATATCAGGTTTACGGTGTTATCACATTATTACCCGACTCATTCTCACTGCGCTATGCAGGATAGAACACAATCGGTACCGTTTTTAAAGTCTTCGGTTTGACCCGACCTGGAATCGATCTCAGATCTACCAGCACCAGAGCCGAAGGCGAAACCACTCGGCCACTGAGCTGGTTAAGAAAGAAACTATAGTTTCAAAAAGGCGTGCAACCAAATATATGGAGAAACAAAACGAGAAGCGCTGATTAACAAAAACGCAAAAGAGAAGACCTAAGGGGAACAAAGGCAAAGTACATTGTTTCAACGAAAACAAACCAAAACACACAACAGTTCCCAAAGAAGAGTAGGCTATCACTAATTTCCTGTTGGCTTTTAAAACAGTGACGTATTCTTCGTCTTCCGATTGTCTCAGTGATAATAATAGTGTTATGATTTTATTTATTGTCGCTCTAGAACAGCTAAGATCTTTTAGCGAAGGCTCATTTTTAGTGTTATATCAGGTTTACAATGTCATCACATTATTACCCGACTTATTCTTACTGCTTTATGCAAGAAAAAAACACAATCGGTATCGTTTTTAAAGTCTTTGTCTTGACCCGACCAGGAATCAATCTCAGATCTACCAGCATCAGAGCCGAAGGAGAAAACACTCTGCCACAGAACTGTTTTTTTTTTTTCGTGTAAGTGTGAGGTGGCAGGTCACCGTAAAGGTTTTTATTTGTGACGTGTTGCTTTCAGCTAATGTTGAGTGCCTTTCTGAGAAGTTTGGTGGAACCGCCGTTCAATAGATATATAGTTAAAATCTGCAAAAAATGTAAGAACCATTGGTTTTTCTACGGTATATTAAGTTTGTTCAAAGCTAAACGTTACTTTTTTTACGTTGGATTTCGAAGCAAAACTAGCTCGAAAGTTAAATACATTGCGTGAGAAAATACTGTAGCCTACATACAAAGTACCTTAATGTGAAAAGTTGGTCGCCTTGCGCGAAGGTGTACCATGAAGCCTTTGGCTATTTCAAGCAAAAATATATCAAAATGAAACAAAATTTTGTTCAGTTTGATGAAAAACTTCTTTGTCTTGGTTTCATAATTGTTTTTTTTTTCTACCTAAATCTCTTGACAAACAACTGGTTTAGACCAGTTCATTAACTTTCTAGGAAGAAAAACAACAGTGGCTTGATCACGTTTCCGCCCCGTTAGCTCAGTGGTTACGCGCCGGGCTCAAAATCACGCGGCGCTGGTTCGATTCTCGGGATGTGCGCTTGAGCAACGCATTTCAGAACAGCTCTCCATTCAGCGGCACCTGGTGAATGGAATAATTTCCCCGCAACAACACTTCAACAATCGGAAAAACTTCACTCTGTCAATCTCGAAAACCGGCCCTGCGTCAAGAGCCTTTACAAGTATGCGAAACTACCAGGATTAACCTTTTGATGACCACATTTTTTTCCGGTTTCGGTCCGTACAGGTCCAATTTTTTTTTTCAAAATTTCCAAATTTTCAAAAGCACCACACGGATGTATTTGGACCTTGTTGAGCAGTAATATGTAGACATCATCCCAGGGGTGACGTTAGACCATATTACATAATTTTATTTTGCATCCCAGGGATGTACTTGGACCGCAAAAGGGTAACCTATCAATGCTTTGTCAGTCCGAGGATAAAGATTCAAAACCAAAACTAAACCAGTGACAGCACTCAAAGTTTTTTCAACGTATCAAAGAATTATACCATAAATCTACATAATCTATTTTTTTGCTATCCAAGGCAGTTCGAAAGGTCACTTTAAGTTTGTGATTTAATGACGATGTTGGCTCTGATCAGGGATAACAAAAGCCACAAGTTGAAAACAAAGCGAACCAATCGAAATTTCAGCTTTGTATTTACAGACATTTTCTTTGCACACTTCTATTGTAAGCGTGTCCCAAAAAATACAAAACTATCCGTTGTTGCATGTATAGATGCCAGTGGAGCCGAAGTAGGGGGATGGAAGGATATATCCCCAATATTTTGGCAGTATCCCCCCAATAATTTAGAAAAAAAAAATTGCTATAAAGTTGTAGCCTACTTCGATTTAGTTGTTTTCAAGCATCTCGAATTGCTGTTGTTTTTTCTTTTATTGATGTTTGATCACAGTTCTAAATTGTCTTGGATTTGACGCTAGACAGTGAAGGACCTTCATTGAAGGTATTAAGGACGAATTGGACCAGGCCACTTGCAAAGGCACTGCAGCAATGCTTATGAGTGGACTCATTCACTCATTGTATTAATCTGCTGTGCAGGCCTTGTGTCTCTGGTATGCAATGGATTAATTTCCTGCGTTTAATCGTAGCTCGTAACTGTAGTGTCTGCTGTTCTGCTTTTACCAATATCGCATCAACAACTTCGTCTAGTTCGTCTTCGACATGCATGTTTTGTATCATTCTATGTGCTGTAGTGCTTCAACACGTGAGTCGTGACACTAGGTATTTAAAGTCTGAAACAGTGTGCTTTGAATAAGTTTGAAGTTTAGACTGCATCGAAACAGTGAGTGAGTCAATCAGTCAGAGATACATGAACGTGAAGTAAAAGAGAAAGGCTTGGGTTTCTGCAAGACAGCGATTGCTTTACACTAGTTTTGTGGTACCCGGTCATTTGGTCGACAGGACGTTTGGTCGACAGGACGTTAGGTCGACAAAACGATTCATTTTAGAGTTAGTTAACTAACCTTAACCCTAACCTAACCCTAATTCTAACCCTAACCCTAAAATGAATCGTTCTGTCGACCTAACGTCCTGTCGACCAAATGTCTGTCGACCAAACGACCGTACACCAGTTTTATCACGCCTTTGCAAGCATCACGGCAAAGAAGAGACCCTGAAAGATTGGGTGGAGGCTCGATGGCAGCTACTGCAGACACTCAACTGCATTATAAAATACTTTACCATCAGTTCATGGACAGAGTTATCTCTGAACTGACCAAACGGTTTGAAAGTACAGTCTGAATTCTGATTCGGCAAAGTATAAAGAACTTGCACAAATTTTCAAGACCGGCTTAGTTCCAGAAATGACCAAAAATTATCCAGAGCTGAATAGACAATCGATGAGTTATCAAATTGCTGCTTGTGAAAGGTCGTTTTCCAATCTTCGTAGAGTGAAAACCTGGCTGAGAAATACTTTGGGACAGGAAAGGTTGAATGCTAGCATTGTTTGCAACATTCACCAAAATATTCTTAATGACATCAGCATAAATGACAGTGCTAATGAGTTTTCAATGCGCACTACCGTAAGACGCAATATGTTCGGTTGTAACAAGTTCTTGTGATGTGTTTGAAAGTTATTATTTTTGTCATAAATTTGCAGATGTTCTTCTGTAACTTCGATTGTTTTTAGTTTCCTAACTAGTGAGTTTGTCCTATAGTGCACTAAGTGTAGTGATTCTAGTGAAGGAGAGAACAAGAAGAAAGTATAACTTCTGTTGTTTTTTTGAAAAAATTAAATAGCCTATTCATTGCAAGGTCATAGGTTCGAATCCCGCTGGAGGTACCAATTTTTCTTTGCTGGTTTCTTAATCTTGCAGCAGTCATTCCCAAGAGCACAGGTAGCTCTTTTATCTTCATGGTTTCTTATCTGTATATTATGCTGTTGGTAGCTAATTTACCGAGGTCCGGTAATTGTTTAATAAACGTAATACCGGTACCACTAAAATTGTAGCCTATATAAAAATATGCATCCCTCCCAATGTTCAAAATCGTCTAAAATTTGATAAAATGTTGATTTATCTCCCCCAATCCTCAACTAACTTCAGCACCACTGATAGATGCGCTTCGGCGACCCCAAACCTTCATCCGGTCGTAAAAAAAGGTAGCCTTCTGCTTAAACGTCAACCGGTTATTTGGCCGTGACGACAGTGAGGATGCATCATGTATCTATCGTTGGCCACCTTTTGTCTGCGTGTGTGCGTGTCTGCGTCTGTGCGTGTCTACGTGTGTGCATGTCTGCGTGTGTCTGCTTTTTACTTTGTAAGTCGGTAGCCTATATGCCGTCGTTGGTTTGTGCAATGTGCATAGATGTCAGATCAAAGCAGCATTTATAGTGGATAGTTATCAAGAGAATAAGAAATGTTGTTACATCATACCTTACACTATTTCTGATAATGCAGTAGGCTATTTAAGTTGAAGAGAGAATTAATATTTCAATAAAAAGTTCAGAATCTAATACACAGGAATCAAGCGTATAAGTATTGACAAATTGTCTAGGCCATGTTTTTTCTAAATTGATAGTTCTACTGTATTTATGAAATCTTATTTGTACGGTTGGATATGAGTAAAAGATTTTTTTCAATTAAGCAATAAGTAAAGACTATTAAATTATTTTTTTTTTAATTAAATTATTAAGTTACCGGTAGTGGAGACCCAGGAGAGTTAAGCCAATTTTTTTTATTTCGATTAATAACTACCTACATTCACAAGTTACTTTCACAAATTAATTGACATGGTAAAGTATAATTATAGATCCCTCAAATGGGAAGGTTACTAAAATTCTACTTCACTGCATGGGAGTGTAGTTTGTTAAATAGGTAATACGGTCAGCTGGCTCAGCTGGCTCAGCTCTCCCAAAGATGAAAGAGAGTTGAGCATAGTCATAAGGGAAGTTGAGCCACAATGTTATGGCATTGTGTAAGTACACACGAAATATAAGCACATGAAAACATGAAAAATATTTTATTGTGTTGGGACTATAACACACGAAGTTTTAAGATCTTGCTTGGGTATTCTCATCAGTGAATAACCCAATGTACAAAAACACTCTGAAAAACGCAATGCTTTTTATCAACGCTTAGTCTACTGCAGCATTTGTACAGGCGGAAACAATTAAATAACATAAGCTCCACACGTAGCACAACTCAATCAGCGCAAAGCAATATCCAGTAACCCAAATGTCAAAATATGTTTTGTCTATTGACGATCCCATTTTCAAGATTACAAGAATACTGCAATCGCGTGCGATGAGATGTCCCAAGAGACAGGGATGGTAATTTCGTTGCTATGTCTTCTCGTGACCACGATGCTTCATCCTATTCATTCACTACAAAAGTTATGGAATCTGTGTGCTTGCTATTCCTTCCCAACACTCGCTGAAGAACAACACCTTCGAACTCCACCAACCTAATGCACTATTCTTGACTTTCCAAGTATTTTGACTATCACGAAATCTTCCTCAATAATTTCCTGGTCTATTTCTGCTTCTTCCAAGTCGGAGTCATCGTTTAGCTCTATCTCCACATCACTTTCTCTGGTAGAGCTGCTCTCAGAAATCTGCCTTTTCTTCATTCTTGGTGAGTTTATACAAGGTTTTCTTTACGGACGGACGAGCAGGCTTTTTTTGCCTTGTCTTTCGGGCATCAAGGGTTGCTGCAACTCCGTCTCGGATGGGAGTGTCAGTTAGAATTTTTGTGCTACCTCGTGTTCTTTTGGATTAGTTTTTCCTTGGACCAGCCTTTGGGAAGGGCAGAATATCCTTTGGTGACACGTATATTTTTGCTTGACTAGTGCCAGGTGCAGTGTTCCCTCTAAGAAAATTTTACGCTGAGCAAATATTTGATTTAGTGAGCATGAGCATTTTAATGCTGAGTTAAAATGAATTACCAACTTTGTGAACCGAGTTTGGGAACCACTGGTCTAGAAAATGTTTAATAAAAAGCGAACAAAGTACACATTTACTTCAGATAGTTTCTTCTTGTTTTCGTGGTTTTCCAATGTTTATACACTTTATCTATATTTATTGCTGAACCTTCGTAGGTAGCTGATTAATCATTAGCTGTTTCCGATGCTGTAATGATGGACTTGACCATCATGAGTTGGTTCAAATGATATGGCTCCAGCCTGCACCTATTCTTTGTTTTGATTCTGTTCATGAGGCTGAAGCCTCTTTCACAAGCGTCACTGGAGGCTTGGAAGGAAGAGCATATCTGAACTGAAGGAGGCAAAGGATAGTTGAAAACTTTTCATTCCCAAAACATATTCTAGCCAAGTCACTCAACCTTTCTAGCCAAGTCACTTATGCCTTTTCATTCCCAAAACATATTCTAGCCAAGTCACTCAAGCCTATACGCTGCCGCTTGCTTTAAACATTTCCTTTGCCAAAAACTTGAAATCATTGTAGGCACTTCTAGTATCACTTTCATGCCGAGACCCCTGGCAGTGAAAGAAGCAGCTGTATTGTTTTAAGAGCTCATCCATCTCATTTAAGCCAAAATCGAAATCAGCTTGTTTTATGCGGTAGTAGTCAAATATACACCAATTAGATACCGTAGTTTGTTATCATCAGGAAATCGTTCTTTCAAATGATTACACAGTCTTTCAATAAATCTGACTACTGGAGCCATTTCCTCCATAGTTAATGTATTATTTACCAAATCTTGGACAGTCGCACTCCAGTGTTTGTTTACCCAAGTAGGCTACTGCGCCTGAAGCTTAGCAATCTTGCTGTAAGCGACTTGTTGTGCTTCCATAGGAGTTATACCACTCTTTTGAAATGTTTTTGATAAATCTGCAAGTTCTGTTATAATATCGTTCAGGACAAATAATGCAGCTTTATTTTGCGTTGATTCCAGTTTTGCAGCGCAGTAAACAGCCACAAGATCACGAGCTCCTATTTCTTTGCAGTATTCAAGAAATAGACCTACATCATAGTTTTGTACTAATGCTTGTATAGCAAAATGACGAGACAACCACGTTACATCATGTATGGCTTTGAAAGATATTAGGCTATGACCAGATGCCTGAGCAATAGCCTGCAAGCCTTGCTTCTTAACTGAGGATCTACTGAACATAGTATAGAGCAGGGGTCACCAAACTACGGCCCGCGAACTGATTTCATCCGGCCCGCCACGTTCTGCGGAAATAACAGCAGCTGCACTACAACCGTTAAGAAAAAAAGTTACCAAACTTTTTGTAAAGGACTGACGTTGTTGTTGAGCTACACGCAACCTAGGCTACTAATGATTTTTTCATAATGTTTTTTTTAGACATCACAAACTTTGTTGTTCAAAACACCAATGTTTAATCAGTGCGATATCTCTGTTTAGGCAAATCATACCAGCCAGACTAGACATCATAAGCAGAAGGATTTGGACAATTCAAGTCAATGAAGATTCTAAATAGTTGTATATCTTTTCGCAATTTGCATCCGGCCCGAAGCTGTTGATCTCGCAGCAATCTGGCCCTCAGAGAAAAAAGTTTGGTGACCCCTGGTATAGAGTATAGACAGTTCTTACCAACGTTTCAATGTCATGCATAAGAGAAACTTGAGACCACGCGTCGTCGATTCCCAGGTCTTCTAGGTGAGCTACGCAGTGCTGTTCAACTAGATGTGGGATGGAATTCTGCAATAATTTTGCTACGCCATTTCGCTTACCAAGCATGACTGCAGCACCATCACTTGTAAACATAACCATTTTTTGAATATCAATATTATTAGTAGTATAAAATTTCTTGATTTCTTCTGGAATAGATTGACTGTCACCGTCACATCTAACAAGAGGCATAATCCCAGCAAACACTGTCTTAGTAAAGCTGCAATCCCCTGCTGTGCAGTACTTTATGCACAATATCAACATTTTGGTTGATGAAATATCATTGCTTTCATCAATAATCAGAGTATGGCATTTTGCTTGTCTTATGCTTTGTGTGGCTTCTTCTCTGGCGACAAAGTCGATGCTTTTGAGAAATTCAAAGCCATAATTTTGCTTCGCCATGAACGTGGCAATTTAGTGTATTTTGACATATGATTATTTATCACTTGGCAAGACAATGTTGATGAATTCAGTTTAACAGTGAGTAGAACACTATCTATGAAAGTTTTTACATCACTTGATGGAGTTTTCAAAACTTCACTCACTTCTGCAGTTGGCTTTGATGTGAAAAAGATCGAGCTACCTCTCCTTGCTTCCAAATTTCGCTTTTGAGTCAATGCACTTAGTGCTGCATTGTGCTGTTTATGATTCAAATGGCGTTTAAGATAGTCCAATTTCCATTCACTCCACGATTTGCCTTTTCCAAAATCACTATTAAGTGCCACTTCATAACAAACTTTGCAGATTATCATGTTGCTTGACGCGGAATAGTCATAGATTTTGGACAGTTTAGCGGTTTGCTGTTTTAGCGTATGATTCCCGGTATCATCATTGTAATTTAGTGTCACACACTCTACTGCTGTATTTTAACCATTCCTCTCTAAATTCAGTCTTCCTTTTTTTAGCTTCGTTTCCTTGAATAGACATCTCACTGAGGTCTGTATTTAACTTGGATAAATATTCGCTCAGTTTAGAAAATGTAATTACTGTAAATAGTAAAACCAGTCTTCAGAGTCGAAACTGGAAAATAGGCTATCTTTTGCAATCTAAAAAGTATCGCTATAATAAAGTTAGTTGCATCCACGAGTGTGGCACTGTGGAGTGTTTGTGAAGCAAAGACAAAGGATTGTGATGTAACAAAAGGATACTGTATGCTCATGTGCATCAGCACACGGTATAAATGCGATAAGCGCAGAAGCGTTCTGTCCAAAAATAATGTTGAAGATCATTTTACTTTTAAATTTGGAAATTGCAAGTGCCCAAGAATGAGATTTTACTGCGCAAATAGTCTGGGGGTACTGCGCATTTGCTCAGTTGCGCACCTTAGAGGGAACACTGGCCAGGTGTAATTTCAGGTAAGCAAACCGCTTTATTGTCTTTTTCGCTTTCACATAGCACTTTCTCACTGTCTCTTTTGTTACTAATGGCGTTTGATTGGATACATTGTTCTCCATCATCTGTTGAAGAGGCGTGGAAGAGGCGGCAGAGGGGGTATTTTGAGGAGTGTTCACCGGAGAGGTATTTTGTTCTCCATTGCCATCTTCTGGTGATGTCGTTATCTCATAATCACTGACTGATGAGGAGACCTCTTCTATTTTGTCAATGACTGCTGCAGGTGCATAGTCAGCCTCTGTAAATATATCACTGTTATAAGGAAATATGCCTGTGCTCTTAAAACCAGATAGTATATTCCAAGGAACACATGAAGAAATTTGAGCTTCATTCACCAATGCAAGTATATGGTATATTGTCACAGTAGGCTATTCCCAGGGTTAGAACGGATCCAAGCATCCATAACATGCCCATATGATTTTTTGTACGGACCGTAAACTGCCTTATCCAATGGCTGAAGTTTGTGGCGCGTGTGTGGTGGAATCGTCAATAGAACAATGCCATTTGCTTTGTCAACTGCTCGTAGGGACACATGAGACTCACGGTTGTCCATGATTAACAGTACTTTTTCATTTGGAGTGCAATGTGATGTAGGCTATAAAGTGATGTAAGTATTGTTGAAACAAATCTTCATTCATCCGACCAGATTTAGTTGCAGCGCCTTTTGAACCCACTGGACCTCCACGAATAAAATATTCACGATAATTCTTTCTTGGGAATATGAACGTAGGTGGGAGCACACAGCCAATAGCATTAATTGCATTAACTTCGGTTACAAGTTCCCATCGTTCAGCTGATGTCACGTATCCAACTTGCTTAATTCCTTTTTCAATTACAACACTGCCTGGCTTTTGAACAGTGGTACAACCAGTTTCGTCAATATTGTATATATCTTGAGCAAGAAAATGATAGCGATCCATGACATCAACTAAGTTGGTGAAAAATTGGCCGACTGTGTAGCGATATGAATGCTATAGCTCTCGCTAGGGATGTTGCCTCTGGGGAGCAAATACTAAGACTTTGCCTATTTTTAAACCCTAACCAGTATCCTTCTCCAGCAGTGGTCGAGTGGTTAGCGCGTTGGGCTCGCAGTCGAGAGCCTGCATGTTCGACTCCAGTCACCCGCACTTGCTGTTGTTTTTCTGGGCAAGAAACTTTACGATAATTGCCTCTACCCAGTGATCGATTTCGAGTAATGGGTAGTACCAAATTTAAGTCATAAGTAGAGTAGACAACCGGAAACAGACATTGCCGTCGGCTGCAGCGTGGGTCGGTGTACATCGTTAGGCGTACACCGATGCATAGCGCTTGTCCGCTTTCCCGCAATGCAGGATAAAGATATAAAAAAAAAAACAAAAAAAAAAAACAGCGGATTTATCATTCCTCAAATTTTCAGGAACTTCAACGTTGTTTTGAATTGGGCTTCAGTTTCAGGAGAAAATATCATGTTACTTGATTTACAGTTTAGATAACCAGTCGGATTAACTTCTTGTGATCTTCCACTTTGCTTTGCTATATAGCGTGTTGACGCGATTCCATCAACCTTGTGGTTTGCTGCTACAGAGCGTATGCTTATGCCGCCTTTGATCGCATCTGCTGCACGTTGGTGTGTACGTGCAGTACTTCGAAGTTGTGTCTTTCGTTTGTAACAGCATTGTATTCTGAATAAAAATAAAAAATGTTTTACAAAAACTTATTAACAGTAGATCTAAGCCAGGAGAGTTCAAGTGATAAGAAATTTGCAATTTACCAAAACATGTAGGCCTACAATTTTAGCTGTAGAAAAATTAGGCATATATGCGTTGTATATTTGTAATATTCACAATATGATGCCTTTTGCCGATACTGTAGTGGCAAAGTGGACAGTTGCAATATCACATTCACTTGGTACTAATGAAGTTTAAAAAAAAGCAATCAGTCAAACAAAAAGCAGGGCATTAAAGAGCCACAATAAATGAAAATATAAGTCCCTCGCCATTGAAGTCACACAGTTGGATTACAGTTGTACCTCTTTCACTGGGTTTAAAAGTGACTTCTCAGAAAGCACAGGAAATCAATAATATTATCACTAAGACAAGACTTGAGTTCGCAATTGTTCGTAAGCAATTGTTCGTAAACAATTGTTCGTAAACAATTGTTCGTAAACTGTTTTTCGTAAAATGAAATCCGTAAAATAATTCTTCGTAAAGCATTTCTTCGTATACATCAAATTTTAACTGCATGCACGAAAATATGCTTTAGGAAGAATTGTTTTAGGAAGAATTAATTTTACGAACAATTGTTTTACGAACAATTGCTTACGAACAATTGCTTTACGAACAATTGCTTACGAACAATTTGTCGGACACCGTCCAGCTGCACTGAAGCATCTTTCAGCCTCAACTAAAGATGGTGGCAGAGACAAGGCAAGGTTTCAGATTTTCAAAGGCTTTTAAGACACTCTTTGATGGCTTTACAAAAAGCCATCTTCTTTTTTAAGAATTTTTGTGGGGAACTATAGCCTATGTACCGGTACGAAAGCAGGGATATCTATAACTACGGGATTGGAAACTCTGTGGAACTGAAAACCATTTTATACACCAGTAGGGTCACTTTTCTTTTGTGCGCTGCTGTGATAAATATTCACATAAATTGACCTCAAAGGGCATCAAGTAGTAGACTAAACGAACAACCAAAAGTGTAACAATCAATTCCCCTGCTGTAAATTGTAAGGTCTACGCTTGCCTGGTTTGTTTATTAATTTTGTTCGTATTCCATTAGTGCAGTCATGTAGTATTTTGTTTGCTGCTTAAAAAAATTCCAGAATGATAATTGGTTTTAGTTCTGATGACATCGTAAACGAATTGGTTTCGTACTGGATTGGTCTGGGAACAAGTTGATGATACAACAACATATTTCACTGATTGCTGAACACTCCTCATTTACGTACTTCTGATCCGACTTGCAGTACGCAAAATGCTAAAGAACAACAGTAGGCGGTTTTCGGACTCGTTACATTCATTTATTTTTTGGATTCATTGTTTTTTTTCTAGCAGCGTAAATGTACTTTTATACATCAATTAAGTTTCAATGGGAGTGTATTTTGTATTATTATTGTAAAATCAAATTTTGTATATCTTTTATTCGGTATTTTATTTTGTCAATCTTTCTGTAGTCGTAGTAATGTGATGACCCTACTGATGTATAGCACTGAATAGAGTTTCCAATCCCGTAGTTATAGATATCCCTGTACGAAAGTAAATGTTTGTATCTCCAAATGCTCGTAAGTCGAATGTTCGTAAGTTGAGGAGTTCCTGTAATAAGTTTAAGCGTAAAGGTATAGAGTAGTTCAATGATGATGTCTAAACTTTAGCAACTTTAAAACAAATATCACGCTGATTACAAAATTTTAGTGAATAGTATACCAATTTTTGTATACCAATCGTACACAAAAATAAATAAACATCCATCCAATGCGATAAAAACAGGAAGCACAAAACTACTTAGCAACATAATCGCGATTTCTTTAACACAATCATTGATTCGCATTAGGCTTGATGCCTGAAAGGTCAAGCCAATGATCTCAAAAAAGTTGCTTCAGCTGGATTGCTTATGAAAATTACGAAAAGTATTGAAAATAATTGATACTGTATTTGACCGTGAAACTATTCACATTGTTTTGTTTTTTTAAGTTTAATAATGTACTTGATCTTGAAATACTAAACTTGATACCATTTTTTTTTACATTAACGCTCGCTATGTCATTTGCTTAGATTTGGAATTTCATCAACTTAAAATTGATTAATTTGCAAATCTGTAATAAAAAGTAGTTGAAGATGTTCGACTGTATTTTTACATTTATCGGACAATTCTTTGTCCTGTTCTATGGGATGAAATTGACTTACAACATCTACCACATTTTGAGAGTATATATTTTTCCTACTTATCCTGATTTCTCAAAGTATGGCAAATGGTCAGGTGAGTGCTAATAGATTTCAACGTGACATTTGTTGTCCGTCGCTAGGTGACGCGTCTGAGCACCGAGCCTCAGACAAGCACGTTACAATATATGAAATATACAGTGAGCGACGACATATCAATAAAATGCCAGCCTTCAGTAAAAGGAAAGCTTAGCTCATCGAGAATGTTTTATCTTTGCAACCTAAATTTGACATGCTCAAGCCTACACGCAGGCTTGCAGAGTGATTATAAAACAATCAGACGGCTTTTTAAATCATTTGTTGATGAAAGTGGAATTTCGATTCCAATGTCTTACTTTGGGTGGAGTTTTGAACAGGTATCTTGATAATAATTAAAGCATAAGACATCGTTTGCATTTTACCTCAATTTTCTCAGGAAAAGATTAATTTAATTGTTGATTGAATTGGTTGGGTGAAGGAGTCTTTTAATTTATATTTTACAAAACGTTAGTTGATTTCAGTTTTTGAAGGGAATGTGACCAGATACCTTCTTCTGCCCTTTCTCTACCTTCCTCTACCATTAAATCGTCTGATCACCTATGATCAAAATATACACAATATGCTGTAACTCAAAACCTGAAAGTTTGCATTTTTTTCTACGTTTTTGTAAGGAACCTGACCAAGTGCTTCCCTTGAACCTTATATATTAGCTACACCCCTTTCATCCTGAATATCGTTTTGATATATCTCAGCAAATAATGAATAATTACAGCTTTAGAGCAAAATGGTTGGAACGCCTGGTTAATTTAATCAAAAAATAAAGATCCCAAAATGTAGATACTAAACTCATGTTCAGCAAACGTTTCGAAAATTAACTTGTTTCGTTAAATTACTTCTCTCCCAAAGCTATAAATTGTTTTCATCTTTAGTGCTATTGAATATTGCTTTTCAATAGCAATGAAGATCAAGATCTTGACAGTTTAGTTTTCAAACTAAAGCTTGCTATTCTAATTTTTAATACGTTTCTTTGCAGTTGTTACCGGTGGAACAAGCGGAATTGGAAAGGAAATCGCACTTCAGGTGATTGATAAACTTAATTTACTGTATAACGTTAGATCTATTACTGACCTTCAAGTGACCATTGGTTGGAAGCTGATCATAAACGCGTTGCTTGATAAAGTACTTCGAGACATGCTTCAATGTAACAACAGACAGGACAAGCTTAGCACCAAAGCATTCATTGTGTCATCTTTTGAAGAAAACAAAACAACCGTTTTCTAAAAATAAAAAAGGAAACACAGTTTATTTCAAGAGGAAGCCAATGAATAATAAGAATAATATTAAAATTAACAATAAAAAGCAATAATGTATACCTTTGATTCGTCAGACGCGGTAGCATAGCGGATAAACTCCAATCGTTGCAAATGAAGAAGCTGCAAGATCAAGCAATGATAGCCTATCTAACTTTCGGCATGTCCGCTTGAGCAACTCATTTAAAAACAGCTCTGCGTGGAATGGGATCTTGATGGACCCAGAAAACAACCAGAAGAAATACCATTTTGCTATTCTCACTGAGTCCGAGGATAAATATACTCACAGGCCACAGTCATTCAAGCTCAAAGGACTTAGTATAATTTTTGGAATTTTAGTATTGGGCCACTTAGCAGACAACACCATCGGCATTAATTCAGCGTCAAGAGGTTCTTTTGTGCATAAACAACGCAACCTTGACTGCATGTACATTACCGTATGGTGATGTGGTCTTGGCGTTTGGTTTGGTTTTGAATCTTTATCCTCGGACTGACAAAGCTTTGATAAGCTATTCCTGGTAGTTTCACATACTTGTAGAGGCGTTTGACGCAGTGCCAGTTAGTGAGATTGATAGAGTAAAGTTTCCGATTGTTGAAGTGTTGTTGCCGGAGAATTATTCCATTCATTAGGTGCCACTAAATGAAGAGCAGTCCTTAGAATGCCTTGTTCGAGCGCACACCCCGAGAGTCGAACCAGTGCCGCTCGATATTGAAGCTTCTTCATTCACGCAGTCACGCTAACCAATTGTGCTATCGGGATGGACTATAAATATCATTTTATGTCTTTTAGACAAATATATACAGTCATTAATAAACCCTTTTGATATATTTTCAATATTACATTAAATTCATCGATCCCATGTCTTCTAAAATGCGCTACATGGGCTAAATTTAATCGTGCTATATTTATTAGCTTGCTTCAAGAGGCCAAAACATTATCTTAATCGCAAGAAGCAAGGAAAAACTGGAAAAAGTGTCAAAAAACATTGGTAAGTGTCAGCTAAAAGTGGTCGTTTTGGCCACTTAACGTTCTGTTTAGACAAGGCATTTGCTATTACGAACCAAAGTTATCAAGCGTCAGGATGCCTTGGTTAGTCATTTTAAATCTGCAAAGACGTCGTGGATTTTATTCAATTTAAATGCGGGTTAGTAATGTTATAGGTCCACTGTATCTTTCTTAGGCCAACTTTAAAATAACTAGGCCAGAGAGAATTAAACGGTAGAAAGCTCGCTTCAAAACATTAAAAAAGTAATTATCAGTTGGATTCGGAAACTTGTATATTTTATTGTTAAAGCTTTCGCCACCGTAAAAGCGACTGCTTCAGTATCTTAGTCAGTATCTTAGTCAAAACAAAAGCATGGCAAAGTAAAATTTGTTTCTATTTTTTGAAATGGAAAGAATGAAATCTGTTCATCCATTGTTACAGCTTCGAGTCATGGAGTGCTGACCAAATATTTACAAATCGACTTTGCTGAAGATGAATCGATATACGAGAAAATTGAAGATTTTCTTAAAGATTATGACATCGGGGTGCTGGTAAATAATGTTGGAATGGGCACTCCAGGTGGAAAGTTCACAGAAACTCCAAACCATTCAAAATTTATCACAGACATGACAAGAATCAATATGTTAAGCGCTGTGAAGGCAAGACAGTGTTTTATTATTCTGATAATAAGTTTTCTTGGAGAGGGTTAAGTCAAATGCTATCCCAGGCGGATATGATAGGAAATCTATCCCAGCGGATATGACTCAATAGATGAAAGTAGGCTATGGCTTTTTTAGACTACAAGTTATCAATTTAGATTTGTTTACAAAACTTTGAATACATCTATAATGGTAGTGGACTTCATGGTAATACGTTTGCTGGCCGTTTATTGACTCTGACATGGTTTTCATTTTCAAATATCACAAAAATTTCAGATGAGTCAAATTGTGCTTCCCGGAATGGAGCAGAGAAGACGTGGTTGCGTCATAAATGTCAGTTCAGCGGGGGCACTTCACGTGGCTCCTAATCTTGCATTGTACGCAGCGACAAAAGCCTTCCTAAAGCATTTCTCCCAAATTCTCAGTTACGAGTGTGAAGACAAAGGTGTTACAGTTCAGGTAACATGATTCTATTGGCTATGAGCCGATTGTTTGCATTTACTACATAATTGTTTGTTAAACAGGAAGGTTAAATACAATCTTTGTCTAAAGCAGTCAGTTTTAAGCTTTAGTTGATTATGCTAGCACCCATACATTACATAATCTACTTCACAACGTTTAGTACGGTACGTGTTTAGGCCTATATCTCATACATCAACGATCTGCAAAAGTTACAATATTTCTCTTTGGCAACATTTTTAAAGTAACGTGTAGCTCAGCACTTGTTTGCTGCAAAATTTTTCAGATTAAAGAGTTCCTTACTAAATTTCGCTACTTAGTAGGCTAATGCCTATTGAAGTATGTGCATGGTCTTGAGTAAGGAATTACTGTTTGTGGTGTAATCAAGAAATGCATTCATGTCTATTTTGTCAACTTGCAGTGTTGTTGTCCATATTATATCAAAACCAACATGACAGCATCTTTACCAAATTGGAAAACAATGGCCTCAGCAGACGACTATGTTCGTTCTATGCTTGCAACTGTAGACAAAGAAAGGGTCACGGTGGGAAGTGTTGGATTCGTACTGAAGGTGACACATTATACAGTTTTCCTATGATTTTTTGTTGATTAAATAAGTGTACAGCGTTGTTAATAACATAAATAAAATTTAGTGGAATAATGAAATAATTTATTTTGCAATTTTTAACATAAAGGCTGGTGTACAATACACTTTGTTTTAACAAAATTGCTGTTTTTATGGAGCTGTCTGTTGTTTATACGTATTTTTGTTTTTAAAATAAGCTCATCTTCAGCAACCATTGTGGGTTAAATAATAAATTTGAAAATCCTCATTAAAATGGAGACATTTCATTTTTCTGCAATATCATTGCGTGATACCAAACCTTTATACTCATACATACCAATCCACTTGATGATACATGATAGTCTTGCTATATTTCAGAAGTTTGTTTTCGATTTGCTTCCTGTGAGCCTCTTGAAACTACAAGTAAAATCTCGGGTGAACAACAAACGAAAAATGGAGGATTAGTCTTTGAAAATATTGTGATAAAAATTGTTTACAACAGAAGTGTAATCTTGTAATAAATGGTTACTTTGATTTTTATGTCTCCATTGTGTTTTTGTGATATGTGATTTTTCTGCGCAAGCAGGCCTTACCTGCTTCAGCCTCTTGATAAAGGTAAAGTCAGTAGCAGCCTACTGACAGACCAAAAGTCGAAAATCAAGCTAACTATCAATTTCAGTATCTTGTTGTGCAAGCCTTGCATGTAGCCTATAGTAGGCTAATCATAAAAGAAAAGTTTTAGGACATTTATTATATTACAGTAGCTACTTGGAGCAAAATTTCATTCTGTATTTTCATAAAAATTGATTGAATTTGGATTACAATAGGATATATGTTTTATAAATTGAAATGATATGTTAAATTTTGTAATCAAGGTTTCGCGAACTTGCAAAATCCTAGAATTTAGTAGCCCACATCATGTCGATCTCGAGCACGCTTCAGTATCTGTATTTTGTCGCTTGTACCTTTTTTGTGGACACTTGTTATTTTACTTTCTTAATTTTGGTCAGAAAGAAAATAAAACCGAGGGCCAAAAAGTGGAAGATTCCTAAAAAAAAAGCGTCCGCCGAATTTTAAAGGACACTCTGCATTCTATGAACTTCGAGCCAAACGGAGTTTTGTGAAATAAGAAGTCATTCATGTACGTCATGTACACATGACAAATAAACAAGGTCTATGTTCAAACTTAAACATACGTTTTGTTCCAAGAATTTCTTTGCTGCCGTTTTGCGAGAAATCCCGAGCGATTGGGTCACTTCTGATGACAAAGTATAATCCAGCTTGATGGAAGTGTTGCTGCTATATGTGACCGTTTTAAAAATGGTTTTGTTGTGTCATTTTTAGCATTGCCAACAAAAGTTCAAGTTGGGCTTAAATTAAATTACACCAAAGAAGTTAGTATGTGCTTCTCGGTAGCCAATTGTAGCAAAAAAGTTTGCAAACAATTAAACCACTAAATTAATGTTTTTTGTAAAGATATAGGTAGACCTGTTGTGGTCTGTGTGAGGCTCGGGTCAGCACGGAAAAGTTATAAGTGATAAAATAACAACAGCATTGCTCTGTTGTGCGTTTTGCTTCAGAACACCATAAGCCAGTGGTTCTTTCTTTTGCTTTACAAGCAACACTTTAAAATTACTAGCTAGATGTCGCACTCTTTCGAGAATGGTTAAAATATAATTGTCACTTGCAATTCAGTATGTTGGGTAAAAGCCCGCTAAAACAAGCTTACCAACACGTAATTTTTTTCATTAATTTCAAATTAATTTCATAACTAACTCTAAACATTCAACATCCACGCACCCCCTGAAAGAGCAGACCTCTCACCCCTTAGTAGTGTTTGCATCCCCGAACTTCTGCCATTATCAAAAGGTAGACAGAAAACCGAGATTATCTGTTTGGATCCCAATGCGCTTCTACCGCTGCTAACGACTTCTAAGCATATCAAACATTTTTCGTGTTTATCACAAGCGAAAGTTATTATGTGCTTGAGAACATACAGGTATGAAAAACATAAACCACACACTTGCCGGTTTTGAAGGATGAACTGCATAAATTGTTTTCCTTCACCCCCCCCCCCCCCACACTTTTATTTACAGCAAAGTTTTAACCAACAGAGTATTCCGATTCCTTTTGCATAATAGCAAAAGGCAACTTATTGTGTAGCGTGACAACTATCGAGTTTCTACTACCGTGTAATTTGTATCGTTTTCGGGTGGGAAATATAACTTGCTTGTAATCAAAGAGTAACTAAAATAAGTGACGTAAGTCACTTTGCTGCATCCTTTTTCCGTAAAAATAACCTTTATAGATGTATAACTAACTGTTTATGCCTACACAAAGCCAATAAACAAATACAGTAAACTAAAACAAAACGTCACGAGCTGCTGTGATAAACTAAGAACGAAACATGATTATAAAAACTATAGCAATTTTTATGCTAGGTTCCATGCCGTGGTAGCAACAAACGGCATTTGCCCCGATGGTTCCAGATTATATTCTTCTTAGAAAATGGAAATGCTGCTCTCGTTACCTGGAAACCTACCGAGCATTAGATAGCCTTGTACGAAGGAGTCTCGGCTTTGTCTGCTTCTTAACGACTTCTAATGCATGTTAACGCTGGTGATAAACCTCTTTTAACTTAGAGAGAGAACTCTTCGTGAGGGTTGAATTACCGATTCATGGAAATCATTATGCACCAGTAGATTTACTATATTGCTGTAGGTAGGCTGCACCCGTTACAATAATGCAGTTTTTAGATAAACGACAAAATGTATCTCCATTTAAATTTATTTCTAGTGCATTCTTGTAAACCCATATTCGAAAAACAATACAAAACAAATGACGCACCCTTAGCATTTAACATTTCTTCGTCGTGCAAACGTTTTCTTCGCCTTGCCAAGGGTCGAGGATTCTACCTTTGACCACCCTTGAGCAGTGGTGGCGACTCGGGCTAGATGGTGGCCATGTTTTGAGCAGCCATTGTATTGTTTGGTCATTCAACACAAATACAAGATACAAGATTGAATAAAGCTTGAACTGTGGTTCCAAGCCTGGGTAGAATTTCCAGATAAAAAGAAAGGTGTTATAAATAATAAGTTAAAAGTTCACCTCGTTCAACCTTTGTATCAGCTTCTCGGTGGAGAAAGTTGTCATACAAGGGTCAATGCACTAGGATGCAATCAAAACAATGCAAATGCGGTAAATAAAATCAATCGTACTCGGTAACTTACTTAATTTACAAGGTGACTTTCTAAGAATCTGAAATGCAAAAGCAAACTAAAAGAAACTAAAAGCAGCTTAGAAAGAAGGCTAAAGCATTTGTCAAACCATCTTTTAGTCCAACACTGCCACTTTGCTACTTTCTGGCCTACTTTCGAAATCAATCACTACAAAGCTGATGTCGTCGTATGGCGTACCCTAACATGAGTGGCAAGTTGACCGTGCGCTACATTGTGATTCATCATCTACGTCGGCAGACGCAGAATCAACATAAACAGATCTGATTTTGCTGGTTGGAACGATAAAATATTTCTGTAAGGAATAACGTATGCTACCAGGGAATGTTCCTCCTTATTTTAATCTTACATATAATTGAATAACAGTTAAAATCTTAGAATGCTTTGCAATGAGCTCAAATGCTTGACATGTAATCGTGAAATGCAAGTTACTGGAAATACCTAAACTGACAAAGGTGATATCATGAAAACAAAATACATTATTATCATTTCAAAACTACAACTTATGTCAATGAAACAGTAACAACTTACGTATTGATATTTACATACCATTCAATCTTTGGTCCGCTTTTATTTTATTCCAGATTAAGATTTTTTATTTGTTTCTTGCTCTGTTGAAAATATTGATAATTTCTATTTATACAAAGAACGAAAGTGTTGTCTTGATATTCCAAATACTTTTTAACCGCGTAATATTTTAATAAAATTTGAAATTCTGCATTAAACTATAAATAAAGTACTATCATCAATAATTTCGCGTTTAAATTCACATCAACAGTAAGTTTTATTGTCAGTGATTTTATAGATGCACTGTATGTTCAAGGAGCACTGCAATACCATTTTAGAGTTATTAGCAGCCTGTGACTCCATGACATTCAAATACAAATTCAATACAATTACAAATTATAATGACAGACCATTGGTTTAATGATTACACAGTATATCTTGTTGAAATTCATTTTACACGCTGAATCTTCGAAAAAAAAAAACAATTAAACAGTTAAATTAAAAATTGTCCAGAACTTTTATACCCCTCACACAATGAGAGTTCTAAATTCATTTTAACGACAAGTCATATCCTACGGTAAATTATGAATATGCATATCGTCACCATAAACTGATATACTTTACGGCTTTGAGCGACAGGGCGCAATATACGTTGCCAAAACCGCAGGAGAAAATGCACTTGCTGTAAACATGCCATCAACAAAAACTAATTATAACTTTTGTGACCCCCTATCACGTGTTCTTTTCTAAGAAGTAAACAAGTACCTGATTAAAAAAGCCGAAATTGAAAAGCATTTTGCGACAACAGAAGTTTGCATTGGAATTCCTGGAACTACTGCGCCTTAGGGGCGAGGCTTGTTCTATTTTTTCAAATGGATAAAGGTTTACCAAGTGTCTACTCTGACATCGTTTCAGTTTTTCAGAAGCTTGCTGCAAAAGCTACAACATATCTTATTGTGTATTTGTCAATACAATCATGAGGCAGTGTGGTTTCGTTAACATTTCACAACTAAATCTTCAAAAGCTCAATCGTAAGTAAATTAATGAAAAGTTTATGCACAATTATATTCAACTTGCGATGAGCAGCTACAATAGTTGAACTACATAGGCAACTAAATTTGCGTTTTGTTTCTACCAACACAAATATTAAAGTTCGTAGGCAACCTGAGCGAAACTGAAAACCGAGAAATGAAAACATTGAATTGTCAAAACAAAACATTTTTTTATTTTTGTTGAGTGTAAACTAGGCTGCTGGTTTATTTTTGTTTTTTAATAGCTAAGCTTCAGTATCAATTTGAGTTTTATTAAGATGAACATTACAAGGATCATGTAAGATATCTTGCATTTTTGTTATCCAAAAACCACAAAAGCTTTTTAGCTCCTAAAAATTTAATATAATTACATCTTCAATCAACGATCAGAATATTTTCGAGAAATAAACTTAAAGAGGCAGGCCTATATAAGAATGAACAAGAAGTTATTTATTTAAGTACAATTTATTCTTACTTTTTTGAGTACCACAAAATGTTATTTAGCCTAACATATGAGCAAAGACGACATGTTATGATTGCTGCGATTGTGGAAGTATCTCAAACAAACAAATTTGTTATTCATCTTTGCTTTGTTTATCTCCTAGAATTCATTTCAGTAAGGAATGGGATGACTTGTGTTTATCATAACTTACAGTTCAAGATTGACAAAAGTACAAACAGGGGACGATTAAAAAAAGAAAACAAATCGTCCCCTTTTGCTGAAGACGTACCGACAAGAGCTTTTGAATCTCATATTACTTCATCAAGCACACCCTCTACTGGATCATGGCACCAGCACCTCAAACAAAGATTTAAAAGCGTGGTCAAAGCAGCCAATACAGCGCAAACAGTTTCTGGTAATGGTGCATCGGATTGGCCTTGTCAGTCAAGAGCTTACATGCATGCTATACAAGGTATGGTAGAAGGTCCTGCTTCGTATCGTGAAAAAGGTGTTTTGTCTTTTCAAAGTCACCTGAATAAAAAAATAAAAATTCCCTCTCCTCCGTCATGTTCTAATGAAAACTTAGCGCAATCACCAATGAAAACTCCAGCAAAAGAAGTGATAACTTCAAGCTTGTCTGTACATCATGACTTAAAATCTTCCCGGAAGAGACAAGATTCTACAGAAATGATGACGCTTACATCATCATCGTCATCTCCAGAAGATACTCATGCTGCACGACAAAGGGAATCCCCACTGGAGAAGGAATGGACGAAAGCATCGGAGCGACGTTTGCACCAATGTCGCTACTGTGACAAAGTCTTCTCTTTTGCTTGCCACAGAAGAACGCACGAACTCGTAAGTTTGGTTTTGAATAGATTTTTTTTTTATCAAAATTGAGTTTTTCTTAAGTTACAATAGGAAATGTACGTTGAAAGACATCACGGGTTTTACATAATTTGCTTTTGTAAATTTTACCTACTAACACTCTTTGTTAAAATGTTTTGATTTCTTAAACATTTCAACGAGCAGTAGGGACAGAACTTAGTTTGGCATTGACAAAACTTAGGAGGCTAAAATTATTCACTCTTTGTTTTGTAATTGTGTGTTCATAGGCTACATAGTTTACACTCTACTACAGGGTTACTCAACTAACCTTAACAAAGGTCCAGTTTGACAAGTTGAATATTTTTTGCGGTATAGTAAATAAGTTATTTCACACGCAACCACGAAAGTTAAACTATCTGTACCAAACCACTTTTTAGATAAAATGTAACTCGAATTGAATTTCTGAGAAAGTATTGGGGAGTCTGGGAGTAGAAGCCCCCCAGCAACTAAGATACTAACAGTAAAAATTGCTTCCTCCCAGTGAAAATCTGTTTGAAGAAGCTCTGAAACGTGGCAATGAGGTTATTCTTCCAAAAACTGAAGGTCCACCATCAACACCCAGAAGGTCCGGATTCGGACCGCGGTCCGCCATTTAAGTAGCCCTGCTCTACTACATACGTTAATGTATAGGCAAATTACAATGGCTGCACAGCCACGTTATATACCGAATAAACCGACTTGTAAATGAATATTCAGGTTCACACAAAAGAGCAGCCTCACTCCTGTCCTACATGTCATAGGAGGTTCAGCCAGCTTGGTTCGTTGAATGTACACAAGAGGATCCACACCCGAGAGACACCATATCCCTGCCCGATATGCAATAAGCTATTCCGACATGTCAACAGCCTCAAGCGCCATGTAGACCACGTCAGTGAAGCTAGATTGTAAACCTAATCCCTGCAAAAAGTTGTCATCAATATCATATGTTCAAGTGTTTTCTTCAAACTATAGCCTACTGTGGTTCAACATACATAAAATAAAATGCACATAGAGTAGCTCTGAAAAAATATTTGTAGCCTTCATTTTGTCATGAAATAGCTTTACTAAATTAAGTGTGCTGTCACTACAGTCACGAGGAAATAACTGAATTTTTGAAATTTTGTAAACTGTGATTGTTTTATTGATATCAATGCAAAAAAGGGTGTTTAGTTTTGTTGATATTTCAAGTGTTTTTGCAGTATCCAAAAATTTAAGTTTTAATTTTATTTATTTCAGGGATGTTAGAACTTTAAAATCGGCTTGGTGTTCCATTTGCTTCGTGTTGGATAATCGCAGTAGCCTATGTGTTGCAGATCAGCCTACTTATTTGTTATGTTTTTTAGATTCATTCAAAGTCAAAAAACACACATGGAGGTTATCGACAACGAATCCAAAGCAAGCATGTTAAATCAACCAAGATTCAATTGGAAAACAATGAGGTTAAAACGTCGGTGGATGAGACACAGAAAACAAGCGATGCCTTACCTAACTCTTTCTACTACTATCCCTACTTTTACTGCTCTCCCAACAGCTGTGCTAAAATCAACAGTATTTTTTCTTTTGATACCCGTCTTCTTCAGCCTTTTTACTTTGCAACTACACCAACGCCCTTGGTGCCTTCAACTCTCTTTCCACTTCACAAATTTTTAGAGTTGAAAGCTGCTCAAAATCTTATGGCTCCTGCTGCAAAAGCAGTCAATTCCGATTAACTAAACCGACCTTTGACAAGTGACGTACAATCAAGGCTAGCTGTTAAAAGGAAAACAACATTTGGATTCATATCCTAAACAACTGCAGCAAATCCTTCCAGAAATAAAGAGCGTCAAACCAAAGCAAGGCAACGCAGATTTCTAGCATGAAGAACGCCTGTGTTTATCATTTCAAATGGATGTTTCGTGTTATAACTACATAGCCACTTGGCCTATCGCAGAAGGAACGAAAGTAAAAATGTGATTACGAGGATAACGTAACAATGAATATTCTTTCTAAATTTAAACTTAGCAGTTACATGACATTAATTAATACAGTTCTTAGATTAAGTTTTCTAAATCTTCATAATGTTAACAAAAACCGAACTTGGATTTAACAACTTTGATACGGTATTATAGTTTTCTTTTGCCAATGGTTTCACATATCTTTATATTCTGTTTACCACTTCATTTCATCGTGAAAAGGAAAACAAAATTATAGGGTCGTGTGGAAGAGAGATGAACAAGCTGATCTGCCTTGATGTGGGAAAGTTAATTAGATTTTCCAATCAATAAAGACTTTCATTCGGATTCTACAGACCATCACAATTAGAACAATATAGAACAAATTTGAAAAACTAGAAATCATAATAAATTAATCTCATGTGAAAAGTGATAAGAAAATCCAAAAGAAGATGTGGAAAGAACATAGACATCGGAATAAATGAGATATTGAATAAATGTTAGGCTATTTGTTTATATCACTTACTTCTTCTTCTTCTTCTTCTACTTCTTCTTCTTCTTCTTCTGCAAAAGATGGTTTAAAATACTAGTGCATTTTTGGCATTAATATGATAGAAATGTGATTAACCTGCTACAAATACAAACACTTGCTGCCTTGAATAATCTTGTTTCAGACTGCACAAAAAGCAATTAGTGTAGGCTATGTGCTATTTTGAACCATGACTTTTCTATATAAAATCGGCGTTTTAGGTCACTTGTCTACATAACCTGCCTTACGACATGCGTTTGCATTATAAACTATCGGAAATGCATGGATATTTTCATCCATGTAGAAGTTTGACTTCACTTTTCAATCATCGCAGCTCACAATCGAAATCTAAAAACAAAACTTTAGAGAAACGAATATGTAGGCTACTAGCAGGAAACTGCAGACGGTATTCAAAATCAACGACGTAACCAAAGAGATGACTAAAAAGCACAATCGATTTTCGTTGAGACAGCGGCATTATTGTGGTAAAGTGTCGGTTGCTTTTCCAATCTTTATTCTCGGTCTGAAAAAGCTTCTTTGAAAGCTTAGTCCTCGCAGTTTCACATGTTGATACAGGTTTTAAACCGCCGACGCAAACGCAAACTCTGCAAAGTGCAAACGAATTGACAGAGTAAAGGTTTTGATTGCTGTTGAAGTGTTATCTATGAAACATTCCATCCCAGGGCGGAGCAGATCGAATGAGTAGCTTTAAGAAGAGGGGGAGTTTTCAACAAAACACAATGATGTGTAGTTATGTACTGTGTAGGTAGGCTATACATTAATCTAACCTTGCAAATACCCCGTGAATACAGCAAAGGTGGGCAAAGTTACTTTCAAAAGTAACTGAGTTACAGTTACTTGGCCAAAATAGTAACTGAGTTACCTTTACAGTTACCTATTTTAAAAAGTAACTAGTTACCGTTTCCAGCTACAGTTACTAGTTACTTTCAGTTACTCACAAATCTGAACATAAAATTCTGCACCTGGCCAGCTCTGCATGCAAGCCCAGTTGAACCGCAATGTTTGGTATATAGTGTTAGAGCCATCCATGCTAACATAACTGCACAAGTACAAAACCAACAATGTTTTATTTAAAAAAAATTACTCAGTGGCTTTATATGTTTAGTTTATTTCCTTTGAGAAATACGAGCATTTCAAAGTGCTCGTCACTTAGGCCTGCCCTTTTGGGCTTTAAAATGTCCTTGCTCAATCGTTGTCGTCGTGTGAGCCTCTGGGTCCGAGTGACGAGGGTCTATCCTTTTACCGCCCCAGATTCACGATGTTCCCGACTACACTGGAAGGCTACTAGAGAGCAGCCAGTCTTTAGTTTCATCATCCCTGACACGCAGATCTTCCACTCCGTTAGGTGGCTTGAAGATGGTACAGTCATTGATGATGTCCGCCCGATAGTTCAATTAGTTAGCGCGTCAGTTCTGGAACTAAGAAGCTTCAAGATCAAGCGGCGCTGATTCAACTCTCAGGGCGTGCGCTTGAGCAACGCACGTTAAGGACTGCTCTCCATTTAGCGGCATCTAATAGATGGAATAATTTCCCGGGAACAAGACTTCAGCAATCGGAAACTTCACTCTGTCAATCTCGGTGACCGGGCCTGCGTCAGTGATTTAAAGTCTTTAGTCTACAAGTATGCGAAACTTCCCGGATTAAGCTCTGCAAGAAGCTTTCCCTGTCCGAAGATAAAGATTAAATCAATCAATCAATGATGTGGTCTGCGGTCTGTTCCTCGGCACCACATTCACAGGAGGAGGAGGAAGAGGCCATTTCCTATTGGTGCATGGTTGAGTGGAAAATCCCGATGCCCGTACGGAGACGGTTGAGGCGCACCCATGCCTGTCTTGGCAGTGTCAGGTCGATGGGGCGTGTGTCGACGTCGGGGATGAACGAATTAAGTCTGGTGATGAACAAGTGTTACAATGAAAACAATATTTCCACTGCAGCACTTGACGGAATGGGAGTGTTATATTTTTAAAACAGTTTTTTCATCGGTCCGCCTGTGAATCTGGATCCGCTTAACTTGGGCTCAGGGTCTGCTCCAAATACTCCTGTAACAGATTCAACGCGCATAGCTTTCTTTTCTTGGTTTTTGCGTAAAGTGGTGCAGAAAAGTCCTCTGTGGCTCTACCACCATCCATCCGCATTATTCAAAAGCAACTCAGATGGTGCGGGCATGTAGTGCGAATGCCAGATCAGCGTCTCCCTAAGCAAATGTTTATTCGGAATTGGCTAAGGGTAAGCGTTCAGTAGGTAGACAAAAGAAGCGGTATAAAGACTCACTGAAGAGTAATCTTAAAATGTGTAACATCAATTACACAAATTGGGAGGAAACCGCAGAGGATAGGCTACTTTGGAGATCTGCCACGCATGAAGGTGTTGCCACGTTTGAGAAGAGCAGATCTCAAAGATTAAAAGAAAAAATAATACAAAGAAAAGAACGACAATCACACCCACAACCAACTCTCCCAAAGAATCTTAAATGTACCAAATGTAACCGAACGTAGCCAGGATTGGACTCATTAGTCATTTAAGAACTCACCGATAGCTTTTATTTTATTGCGAAGGCCATCATCCTCGAAGACGAGGGATAGCCATCATTAGATTCGCCCATGATGCAAAATAAGAATCCACAAAAGATACAAAGTTATGTTGTAACGTTATGCAAGAAAGAACACAATCGGTATCGCTTTGAAAGTCTTGGGTATGACCCGACCTAGAATTGATCTCAGATCTACCAGAAGTGCAGCCAAAGGCGATAACCAATCGGCCATTGAGCTGATGCATTTCGAGCATAAAGATTTTCCACAACCATGACCTGACTATGCTCACAACCAATCAATCAAACTGGTGGCGTCACGAACTATTAAGCTGAACTAAACAGTCACCCTCTAACCCAGGGGTCGGGAACCCATAGTTGGTGAGCCATATACGGCTCTTCGTGATGACATCTGGCTAATATAAAGTTTTATCTTAACTTGTTATTACAATTTAAAGCTGAAAATACGCTCGGAATGTATTTATTTAAGTTAATTTTTTCAAAATTTTTTGGGAAGGTCCCGCTGTTTTTCTCATTTTCAGTAAATACATGGTCCCACTTCTGGCCTACAACTGATCACCTGCCATTATATGTTAGTTGTATTAAGTGTTAAAACATTATATGGTTATTACGGAAATACATTTCCAAAAATGTAGCTTCTTGGATCTTTTACCTAAAAAGGTTCCCGACCCCTGCCTATCGCCTGATCGAGCAATCCTAATAAACAATTCGGTTCTTTTTTACATCGATTTAACGTTTGCAGAAGTTGAATAAATGAATAATGTATTTGTGTACTGACCAGCTCCCTTTAGGAAAATTGCTTGATTGCACGTTCTGCTTGCATAAAATCTGACACAACACTATAAAACTGACGTTTTTTGTCATCGATATAACATATAAAATAAGCACTTTTTTCATCTTTTAATTCTTTCAACAAAAAGCCCGTTTTGATCGGCCTCTGGCAGAATTCTTCTTCACATGGTTTTGAAGCTATAAAAGTGCTCAGTTGGCTCAAACTCAATGAGAAAGATCTTATTTGTTGCACAAGTAAGTAAAGTTTATTTTTTTAAACAATCTAATACAAGCAGTTCTCCAACATGCCTACTTACACGCTCAAAGCAGAGCTGAAGTTGCACGTTTGCTGTTTGCTCACGCTGGTGTTGACTTTGATGATGTTCGAATCACTGGAGACGACTGGCCATTGAAAAAGAAAGGTGAACTAACATGTACAAATAAACTATGTTTTTAGCAGAACATTGGCTGCTAGCTAGTTATGTAGTTGTCTACATGCTCGAAATTAAGTTAAAACCTTTTCACAGAAACATTTCTGAAACGGCTTCCGCTGCTTCAAGTTGATGATAAACGCTTGAGTCAACCCTTTACCATCGTTCGATACTTGGCCCGAGAGTTCAAGATTTGTGGTGATTCGTCCTACAAAACGGCAAAAGCGGACGAGTATGCAGGAATAATTAATGAGATCGTGATGATGATTCCATGGAGCGAGATACAGCTTGGAGCAGACACTGTAAGTACTCTGCTTATAAACCTCAGTGATGGTAGTTGAATCGTTGAGGGTTTGTGCTGGAAGCTGTATGTGCAATCTGCTGTAGGATGGTTCTTTGGGTAGCTTAGTTCTCTTCCGTTTGTCACTAAAGAGAGCAAGTCATTCATTGATTTGCTGTCTGGATACTACTCATTAATGTCTCGGGTGTAAAGGCTTGCTACATTTTCCGTAGAAATTGACTTACAAAGTACCGCTTCTAGTATACCTTTTTGTTAATACCTGGTTATACGTTTAACGTAACTGAAACTTTGTAACTAGGAGGAGCAGGTGGCTAAAGCTCTTCGCGAAGACATTGCACCGGCATTGCTGCAGTTGCAAAGTGCCATCGAAGGAGACCGTTTTCTTGGCGATCAGGTATGATACATAGATTAAGTTTTGTTTAAGAGGGGATTGCTTGTTTTCATCAATAACTGCTTCAGGCATCGGCTCTGCTATCGGCAGAAATAAAAGGTCTCAGCTTTTACGCACAAGAATTGAACGTGTCATGAGTAACATTGTTTCAGCGTTCATAATTCTACAAGTTTAGCGCTAATTGTCGCCTTTACTTGTAACTTTATCTTACATTGAACCCCACTGCCTTAACGTGTAAGGCCTACTACTTTAGTTATGTTTTTCTGAGCATGGGCATTAGCTACATGCTCGTTGACACAGTTTCTTTTCAATGGTCTCCAATGGTTTTGTTTATGCTCAAGATTCCATTGTGCTGGACGTTTCCCACTAGTGCGTTCTAATTTTGAAGCTGCTTTACACCTTGTTGTCCATTAGATTACCGCCGTTACTTTTTTTTGCAGTTGACTTACGCCGACTTTGCGTTGGTTGTGGCAATGCAAGTGTTGTCGGAATTTTCTCCTTCGGTAATCGATGCCACTCCGAAGCTGAAAGCTGTCTACAAAAACGTGATCGCTCTTCCACGCGTTGCCAAATGGCTACAGGAGAGACCCGGTATCACTTGTTAGCAATTTGGGTATTTCGACCAGGATTTCTTCGTTTTTCTGTAATATCATGTTACTGTATGCGTTGAAATATACCATTTGCATCCATATGTACTTTCTGAACTTATCACTAGACGTTTTGGACTACAAAGGGATTGGGTAAGGTGAACATCTTTGCTTGAGTCACTTTTTGCCTAAATTTTGCTTTGAAATTTTTTATAAGGGTAGACTTGCAGCATTAGTGCTTTGCTACATTAGTTTCAGTTGGATCATCTTGTGAGTTATATAAATAGTTGTATGCTTGTTGCTAGACTTACGCCAACAAAAATTTTATGGGGTAAATTGAGCAATGATCTGAGGTAAGAAAAATTCTATGAAATTGGAGCATTCTCCTGTCAGTGTTTTTACAATTGCGAGGCATAATGCTTTAAAACATGCCACTGTTTTTTTTTGTTTTTTTTATCCAATGATGCTACAAAAAGATAAATTTACAGTTTAAACACCAGGAAAGCTGAGGTGATTTTTTTGTAAGTTGAGATACTGTTCCAAGATAGGCAACTAGCATTTGCACACTTTACCCCAACATGATTTCTGCAACGGATTTAATTATACTTTAAAAAAAAAGTAAACGACTAATTAAACTTATTTTTGCACACTTTTACCTTTATATCTACCATAGCTTAACAATAAAATTCAGTTTTTTTGCAGAAGTTAGAATTTTCGACAAACATAGTTGCGTGCCTTTGTAAAATACGATTTTCACTGGACATAACATATATAGACTGAGGTGGCATTGCAAGTGATACCTTCAGGACACAGAAAAAAAAACACATTTTTGACTTGAATTTTGAAATTTAATTCTCATTTTTCCAAAAACAAGAGTTGCTCATCTTATACCCATTGCGCGTATTACTCCAGTCTCTCCTAAAGAATGGCGCTTGCTTAATCTCTAGGAAGTGTAGATTCGGTTGTCCATACCATAGGCAACTCGGACTTTGCACAAACTTTTGTGTCAGCACACTAAAGCAGCGACTCGGTTTCACCGCTAGTGCCGGTGCACAAAAAGATTCTCACGACTTCTTGCACCGTTTTTCCAAGCAGCATTACGAGCGTAAAATACAATGCGCTTGAATACTTAAGCTTCCATATTTCTTCCCAGATGAAGTGTCATTTTCAAAGGTAGTAAACCACGTAGGCCTACCAGTGTGTTATGACAATGGTTCCCAACACGTTTTTAAGGCGATCCATTTAAAAAAAAAATCAGTTAGGTAAAATCTTGCGACCCAAGCAAACTGTCGTAATATTTAAAAGCTATGCAAAATTGCGTTGCAAACAAACAGCACTACAAAAGCAGTAAGTTTTTCTAAAATAATATGTTTATCAAATCACTAAAGAGATAAGTGTGCTCGCTTGCTGTCAGTGACTTTTTGAAATCGAGGCGTTATTTTGCTTAGGCATAGCCGCATGTCACCTTCAACTTCCAGCCGGTTTAGCTGTTTAGTTTTCAATGCACACATGGCGTTAAATCCAGTCTCACAAACTCACGTTGTTGCAAATGGAATCAGTTTTTGAATAACTAAATTTGAAACTGTGTGATACACTTTGCACATGGAAGCCCAAAAGTGGATGTTGCAGAATCTTGGGGGTATTTGTCTTTGAAAGACGCAAAAGAAATACGATTTGCTGCTTCTGTCGTTATGTCCATAAACTGTTCTGCAACATGGATGGGAAGTTGAGGCAGACTTTTTCCAGAAAATGGATCAATTATATTATCCAATCATTTTGTCTATTAGGTGTTAGAGATTCTCCATAGTAGTGCACAAACTTTTTGGCAAGCTGTTCCAGGTGTCCAATTATGGTTTGCTTAATATCAACTTCCTTGCCACAAATATATTTCGTTAGCTGAGAAAACATATCGTAGGCTACTTATCTCTGGTGACATAACTTTTCCAGAGTATGAGTTTTTTGTGGTGAACAGAAACTTATGCGCGTGATCAATCACCATAAAACCATTGCCTTGCATAGATAAATTTAAAGAATTCAGAGAGTCAAATATATCTGCAGGTAAGCAACTTTTGCAATGAAATCTTCTTGCAAAAACTTCTCGGCTAATCTCACACAGTTCTGTTGCGTCAGGAAGATAGCAATCTCCTCCTGAAAACCACAAGGACGAAAAAAAAATCCGATTTAGTGGCCTTGCTTAGATGAAGTTTACACGCTTCCCAACATCATTCAACACTTCGTGCAGCTCTTGAGACAGTTTTTGTACAGCAAGGGCCTCTCTGTGGAGAAAGCAATGAGTCCATACAGTACTTGGGGCTTTGTCTTTGATGCGTTTGTGGAAAATTTTGGCATAGTTTGTCCTACCTAGCGTTCGTGACATATAGTGCACGTTGCAATGTATATCCCGTAATTTTGGCAAGTTAATTTATGTTTGAGACTGAAATTTTTGTTGGATTTTCATTTAATAGAGGGTTTACATTTATTTAGTTTTATTTATTTGGTTCAGACCAGAAGATAGAGGTCCATAGAAACACGCCTGCACACACATACAAATAAAATAATTGAAAATCAAACAACAAGCATTGTACGGTTATAACATAGATATCTTACATATGTAAGATATCTATGGTTATAATGTTGTAAATACATTGAATGATCGAAACACTCAGAGGTCATTAACGCTTTGATATAGGATAGAGGGTTTACATTTAATACTGATAATATAAATAATAATAGCGATAATAAAAACGAAAACTGTTAAAAGTTCTTGCACTACGAACATGCTACAAGCTATCCGCGATGTCTCGACATAAAACGCTTCATGGCTTGTGTTTATATTTTCCAGTTTTGTAATCGATCTTTTCACGTTTTAAATTTTTTTATTGTTATTTTTTCGTTCAAGATACAATATGCCTGAAAAACAAGCGACCCAAAAAAATAATCAGGTGACCCAACTTTGGGTCGCGACCCATGCGTTGGGAACCACTGTGTTATGCGATGCCTTATCAGGGTCTGGTTAGCTACACATTTTGGAAACTTGTTTAGATGGGAAGACGAAAAAGTTGAAGTTTGACGAAAGTGGATAGTAGGCTATAAAAAAAATGGAGAGGCTGCATGTAAGCGTATAGCAGCTGTGGGATTGAACAAGAGCTGTTTGCATTAGGTCTCTGAAATCGAATCTATGACCCTACTCGGTAAGATAGAAACGGGTTTCTATAATATCGCGGAATGCGAGTTACAAATAACCTAGTAGGTTAGTCTGAATTCAACAATGTAATGGGGTATGGTGTCAAAAGTGCTATATTATTGTAATTGCAGAAATGATAATTTTAACAAGTTAAAAAGGAGTTATTACAAAACGGACTTCATAAATGGCAATTGCGCACCATATGTTGCACACCTCAGGTCAGCATTTTCTCACCCAAAAAGGATGACAGATTGATCTGTGCCCTTCCGTAAAAACCGATAAGTCGTCCACTTGTCTCATGTGTGCTTTTCTGTAAGCGCTTTGAGGTTAAATCCTATGTACCAGAGAAACTTGGCGAGCAAGCTGCTGCATAGTCCACGCAAGCTAAAATAAAAGACCATGCAGCATTGCAGCAGTTGTCAACAACCTTGTATGAAATTGTTGGAATATAGTTTACATCAACATGGAAGCACTACAAATTGGCAGTGAATTGGAATGGCCTAAAGTTCACACAGGCCCGGATTTAGGGGAGAGCAGAGGGTGCAGTTGCCCCGGGTCCCCCTTTTGAAGGGCCTTCCGACGTGGAAAAATATGCTTTTGTGTTATTATTATTATTTTCCCTCAGCATTTGAAGTTTCTGCAAAATGCTTTTTTTCTTTCAAGGTTAATGTTTAGTCGCAAGGTGGTGACTGAGCTTGGCGTAAAGGTATTAGCGGTGTGGGTGACTTTCAAGTTACTTTGTGAAGTTTTTCGCGCCCTAGGCGCGAAAAAACTGCACGGGGCCCCCAATCTAAAAGTTCTCCGAGCCCCCCCATCAGTTAAACTCGCCCTTGGACGTAGTAACTTAATAGTTTCTGCACGGGGCTCCCCGATTTAAAAGTGCCCCGGCCCGGGCCCACATCAGCTAAACCCGGGCCTGAGTTCAACGAACGGACAACAATGTAGGGACAAAAACTACACGTTGATGATATGTCAACTGAAAATGATTGGAACTTTTTTTAACAAGACGCCTTGGTGAAATGAAAAGCTATATACAAACGCAAACCAATAATTGTGGCCAACTAAAACTTTCTTTTGAATGTTAATGAATTTTGACAATCTTTGGATAATTTTGGGCTGCTGAGTTCAAAATAAACGTTAAGAGTAGGGAAAATTGGGTAAAGCGGGATATTGAAATTTTTCACAAACTCATTTTATACACCTCTAGCCTACCATTATCGGTCACGTTTGATATTATCATGTGACACATTTCTGCGCTAACATTTCTCGAGCGGTTGGTTGGGTGTGCTGAGTTTAGTAGAAATTTCAGCTTTAGCATGCCGCTTTATAAAGAAAACAAGTTCGAAAAAGCACCTGTTTGTCTTTATCCGAGTAGTGGAGCTATCAATGTTCGAATCAAATTTGAATTGTTAAGGAGCATCTGAATGTAGGTTGAGCACAAATTTTGGATCTTAAACTTAATTTCAATGTAATCAACGCTAGTTTTCTTAAGTAAATAGCATAAACTCGAATCAAATTCAGCAATGTTAAATTGATTGCACGACGTTGAAGTGTAAAGATTTTCGCAACAACGTTCGTATCACACATACAGCAAAAGTTACAGAATTTCGAAACATGATTCTGCTTTGCCACTACGTTAATCAATTTTTAAGCCGGTGAAGGGGTTGGCCTACATAGGCCTACTAGAGCATGTTCAGAAATGTCTAACCCCTTCTATACCGTTGCCCAATGCCGTTGGTTACTTGAAATGCAGTTAGCAAGCAAAGAAAATGTTACATGGTAGCTGCTCGGTTGGGGGGAGGGGGCGGAAGGCGAGAGACACACGAACAAGTATTGCAAAGCAGACTGTTTGACTAGCTAAAACCTGGCTGACGAATATCCTATGTAGGCCTACTGCGATGCTCAGTACATATCGGCGCATAGCCTACAGAGTTCTGGATTAATGCAGTCCGTCGCGCAAACCTGACAATATTTTGACTGAAGCTAGTGTAGGCTACGTGTAAGGACTGCAGTGGAAGTAGCCTATACAATGAAAAACTTCAGAAAGTAAACAAGGAGGCTCTGACCAATCATATATTTCCACGAAAGCACATAAACATATGTTCAAAAATCTTGGCTTTATGAAAAACAAAATTGCAACCAAGACGTCTACGAGGATGGTCGAGGCCTCTCCTTCAGCCATTCAGCGACACGTGGAAGAGAGCTCACGTTTTTGTGCACAACCTTTAGTTTCGGAGTGGCATCCAGCACTGCAGGAGAGAACTCCAACAGTAACTCAGCCGCAACCACAAAAGCAAGATCGCCGTACGTCAACTGCAACAAAAATCATTGGTGAAACTCAACAGCTTGGGTTAGTAGACTCACAGAATAGGCAGCAAAACTATCGCTGTAGTCGAAATTGAAAATATTAAGTGCACTTGTCGGCACAATCAAATACGTAGCGATCAACTAGTACGGTACACGGAAGCGTATGATCTCACGCATGTGCCAACATCCATTGACTGAGCAGAACAACCTGTAAAGAGGCAACCCATAGCATAAGGGCAATGCGAAAACACCTACCGGTTTAAATGTACGCACACTTGCACATGTTGTCAATCTAAAGTGGAATTGTCAAATCCAATAATGCAAGGACACTACCCTATGATTGGAACAACAAGTAGGCTACATGCACTGCTGAAAGCAGTGGTAAGATCAGCTATTCATACCGCATGCAATCGTAAAACAGACTAATTGTAATGTACCTTGTCATCGTAGAAATGTTCACCTTTCATATCACTTTCTACGTCCAGTAATGCAGGTGCAACGCTATCTCGTAGTGTTTTGGCCACAAGCTCCTTCTAGGTTGAAAAATTACACATTATACCGATAGACCAAGTAATAAAAGTAGTACAACACAGGCCACGTGTTCACCCCACACAGGCTTAACGCTTTTCGCAGCGACGGCGCAAAGTCTATACCAGGGGACACTGTCAGTCGTGACAGTCCCAAGCAAAGATCATTATTTGACATTATACAGCACACAATGTCTTTTGGGCAACATTTCAGAAAATGTAAAATAGAAATGTAAGGCATGCCTGCGTTAGGGAACTTAGTTTGGACAACTGTCATGAGACTACTATAAAACAGCGCAACTTATGCAATTACTTACTACGTCTTCACCGCTTAGAATGTCATTCCAGGGGAACATCATAACAATTTCATTCATTGATTCGGCAAACTCGTCCGCTCTAGCCGTTGTGTAGGACGATGCACCACAAAGTTTAAACTCCCGAGCCAAATATCGAACAATAGCAAATGGTCGACTCAATTGTTTATTATCGATTTGAAGCACCGGAAGCTGTTTCAAAGACGATTCTGTGAAAAAAAGTTTTAACTTTCTTCGGAACCTTGCAACATTTAGAAACATGCTGACGAGAAAGAAAGCAGTAGCCAATGTAGGCTACTGTAAAAACATTATAAGCTTCTTGTAGCCTACATGATAAGCTTACCTTTTTTCACCTGCCATTCTTCTTCACTCATTCGAGCATCCTCATACTCAACACCAGCGTATGCAAACAACAAACGTGCCACTTCACCTTTGCTTCTTGATGGAAGATCATATAACTTGTAAGAAGGCATGTCTAACTATCTTTTGTTATGACTTTATTCCAAAAAAAAAAACTTTGTTCACTTGTGCAGCAGACTGTTTGGTTCTGAACCGATTGAACAGTTTTATAGCTTCCAAATAAGTGCTGTTATTTTGATCATGACCACAGGACGAATTCTGCCTGTGGCCGATTCACAATCTATGCAATTTGCTGGCTTCGCATTGAAATAGTTTTAACACAAAAAACACGATTATTTTATACGTTGTTTTGACAAAAAAAGATCATCAGTTTTTGGTATTTTGGTAGTTTTCATATAATCAAAAACGTGTAGTCAAAGGCCGGGCAACATCGGCATACCAACTTCAAAATCCACTAATTGAAAGAACAAATCAAATATTATAGATCTACCCCCTTGGTTGAGTTCATGTGTTGCTGAAAGAAACCTGCCAACAGCATCAAACTTATCGCCTTTGAATGTTTGTTTGCTATAAAAAAGACTTTTATTCTGAATGACCGTTTTGTCCCATGCATGGGGAAAAGGAACATAATATGGCCGCCTTGCTCCATATTTTTTTTGATAATTTTATTGCCAAGATGAAATAAGTTTTTGTACACTATCTTGTTTGTATCGATATTAGCCTATACATGGACAACATGAAATAATTCCAGTTGATTTTAAATTATGTTTTAAAGCTATTAACACATCTATTCAACAGATAATTCTTATACGTTTCTTTATAATCGGCCAGTGGTCTGTCATACGTTGAGTAGTGAGTACGGTATGTAAGCTACAGCTACAAAAAGACAGCCTGGTTAGCGAATAAATACAAGGACAAGAAAAATGTTTGGAGAAAAGTAGAATACAAAACTTGTTATAGCTTGATGGATTTATGAATTCTAATACGTTGAAAACATCCGAATTAAAAGAAGTGGCAATAGAGAGAAGACAAGTGAAGAGAAATAATTTAAAAAGTCATCCAGAGTAGGCAGCGGTTAAGCGAAGTGTGATCAACTAGAGAAGTAATTATGTAGTGACTAGTATAATTATTTAAAAGAGGAATCAAGACTAATTGTACAGAAATAATATAAACTAATTTCTACCGAGATTGTGTGATAAAAAGAGATTTAAAACAATCACTATACAGCAAAAACAAACAAAAACTCACATTGTTTTGTAATGCAGTTATGCCTACTCAGAAATGTACGTATACGCCGCAAAGTCTACGCCGCAAAGTCTACGCCGTAGACTTGCGGCGTAGACTTTTTGTTTACGCTAACGCTTACGGCCACATTTTTTTGGATAGTTTGCGCTTGAGGCTACACCGTAAAGTTTTCGCGTTTTTTTAGCGCATAGCGTCAACCAAGGATATCTATAACTACGGAATTGGAAACTCTGTGGAACTGAAAACACTTTTATACACCAGTAGGGTCACTGTTCTTTGCGTCGCTGTAATAAAAGTTTACATAAGTTGACCTTAAAAATAGCAAATAGTAAACAGACAAGGAAAAGTGTAACAGTCAATGCACCTGCCGTAAACGGTAAAGGAAACACTTGCCTAGTTTGTTTAATGTGTTTGTATTCCATTTGTGCATTTCTGTCGTACTTCGTTTGCTGCTAAATAATTTCAAAACCGAGTATTAGTTTTAGTTCTTATGAAATCTTAAACGTATTGATTTCGTACTGGGTTGGTCTGTAAATAAGTTTATCATAAAAGCCTACGACAACACATTTCACTCATTGTTGAACACTCCTCGTTTACTTCTGATCCAGTTTGCAATACGCAAAATGCTAAAAAACAACAGGAAATTTTTCAATTTGTTGCATTTATTTAGTTTTTGATTTTTTGGATTCGTGGTTTAAAACCTTTATACATCAAATAAGTTTTGATGTGAATGTACATTTTTTATTGTTATTGCGAAATTGAATTTTATACATTCTTTAGCTGATACAAACAGTGTTTTATTTTAATAATTCTTCTGTAGTCATAGTAATGAGCTTATGTTGACCCTACTGATGTATAGCACTGAAAAGAGTTTCCAATCACGTAGTTATAGACATCCCTGGCGTCAACGCATACTTTTTAATGTATTTTTTTCGCTATAACACGCCAATCCTTTCCAGCGCAGCAGTTGAAAGAATTTTTTCCATGGGCAAAGACATATTGAAACCAAAACACAGCAAAATGTCAGATGAACACTTTCAGATGCTTGTGTTTCTTCGTGGAAATTCAAAATAAAACTTGTTTGTTTCGAGTGGTTTATAGGGAAGGTGACCATAGTTGTGCAGGTTCCATAGTTGTGCATGTGCCATTTCCCGCCATTTCATGCATGGTTGATCAAACATGACCACACTCCTGTGATACCTCCAAGTAATGAGCTCATCTCTCATAAGTGACAGATTTCTAGTGCGTTCTCTATGCAAGCTGTTGCTATAAATGTTAGTTGGTTGCATTTTTTCCTGGTTTTTGAAATACCAGATAAGTTGTCATTTTTAGTAGATGTTGATTCCCTAGGAAAGTAAGCTTATTTGTGATCAGTAAAGGTGCATAGAGCTTGCATTACCTGCACTTCTTCTGGAAAAAAGTTTTGCAGTGTGATCAGAAAATCCCTTTCAAGATGGCGGAGTCTTGATTCCATAGTTGTGCAGCACGTGATTCCTTAGTTGAGCATTCTGCACAACTATGGACACCGTACGAAAATTCTTAGCTCTGATATTGAAAATTCTCAGCACCTGAGACAATGATATTCTCAGCACACCAGTAGCTCCCCAAAGCAGTGAAAATCCTCCCAATGTGTAGGCTAGGCTATAGGCTACATAGCCTATATTTTTCCATCAGATATCCTTCGAATTCCTAAAGCTCCTCCTCGCAAACTTTAGTTCAATTAAAGGAAGAGAAGAAAGTCGATTATTCTTACTAGTGCTCCTGAAAAGCAATAGCTGTTAAAGGAAAAATTGTTGAAAGGCAAAAAGAAAATTAAGAGTTCCAAGAAGGTCCAAAACAGGCAACAAATCAAGACGTAAAAATAAGAAATCAACACCTCAAGCTTCTTCTTTGAGCTCTTCAGAGGATGAAAGCCAAATGGTTCTAAATAACGATTCCTCCGACAATGCCTGCGGAAGTGACATGGAGGACAAGAATGTGTGCATGCAGGGCCGGATTTAGCTGATGAGGGCCCAGGGTACTTCTAGATCGGGGTGCTCCCGTGCAAAAAAACACGTCTACAGTAGCATTAATCCAGCACTGCACAACATTTTGCACAAACTTCAGAGGCTGAAAAAAAAAAAATCACAATTTTCCACGTCGGGGGGGGGGGGGGGTCGGAGCACCTGCACCCTCTGCCCCCCTAAATCCGGGTCTGTGTGCATGGTGTGTTCTGAAGGGTATTTGGGATTGGAGACATGGATCAAATGTACACTTGGTCTTACTGTAATTTTGAGAATGCTTCAAGCTCAGCAGGGCCTTGCAAAAATTGGGCTCATGACAAATGATCCTGTGATGTAGCCTATGTGTGCCAATACTGCGAATAGTAGGCTAATTGCTGATTTGTCAAGTAGACTTGAATTTCATTCTTTCCTTGCTTCTTATGTATGTAATGTAACCTATCAACAAACAAAAAATCTGCTATACAGCGACGTTTTTGTATGTAGATCCATTGCTAACTATTGCAAAATAAGCCATTACTGCCATTTCTATACAGCATGGAGGAAAACAAGTGAAGATCTGCTGAATGCGTATGACCCTGTCCGTTTTGTATTTGAACGTCTACTGCAATATTAAAGTTATAAACGTACACAAAGCAGTTGCACAATTAAGGAATAGGAATGCACAACTATGGACACCTATGACCATAGTTGTGCAACTTTAGTCACCGTTTTAAAATGTCAAAAGCACCTATCAGTTTATTTGCAAAACTTCATTTTGGTAGTGCTTTTTGTTGATAAATGTTTGTAGTAGGCTATAACCACATCATAACGTTGGTTTGCTAACTTTACTCATGATTCAGTTTTTTATTAAAATGTTAAAAATTGCACAACTATGGTCACCTTCCCCTACTGTGTGAATGTTTGGCACCTAGCAAACAAAATGAGTTTACGCTAGTTTATGCGCTGACGCTGACGCCGCCAACTGTTTTTACAAGTTACGTTGACGCATACGGCGTATGGTTTTTCGAATGTTTGCGTTTACGCTGACGGCGTCAATATTTTTCTTATGCGTGTACATCACTGTGCCTACTACATAAGCCCCAATGACATAGGCTATTAGACACAAAATATGGAAACAAAATAGACAAAAGTCTCATGTACAGAACAATGTTGATAGAAAATACTTAAGCGCAGCTAACAACCTTTGATTGTTTGCGTTGTGCTCAATGCTTGCAGCGTATGCTTTGTCAAAATAATTTCAACAAAACAACGTCACTATAATTACTTTACACATTTTTTTATCCTTCATAACTACACTTTGATGTAGTCATCTTACTTAGGCTACACTTCAAACATACTTGAAAAGATACAAACTTCAAACAGTCATTTTTATGCTTTAGGGTTCATGTCAGTTCATTTTTCTGCAAATGGTAATATATTATTGTTTGGGTTCAACTGGCTGAATTTTCATGGTAGCTTTCTTCATTGAATGGGTGCTTCCTTTCCACATGTTCCAAGTTATTCCTTTGTTCCATCCACTGTAACCACCATTGTTGATGTAGTTTCCATTCAAATTAGAGTGATAGCATGTATTGTACCACCATGCTCCATGGTACGTTTTGGCGCAGTTTTGAAGATTTTGATCATTATCTTGATCTTTTGTAGTGAATTGCTGCCCATTGTGGTAAGCCAAAGCGTCACCTGCAATTATGAGTATTCAGTTAATAAAGGCTAATAGCGTTCTACATCTATTAAAAACATAGCCTATAACAAAGCATGATATAAAAACTAGACATGTCAATGAAATGCTTTCAACAGTGTATTGTGTCACTTCATTGAACCAACCTGCCGTTCCAGTGTATCCTCCAACGTTCAATCGGTAGTTAGAGGTTGAATTTTCCACTGAGAACGTGCTGAAAATACAAACAGATTGATCGTAAAGAGATTGAAGATTTTTTAACAATATCTGTTTTTACAAATACAGATGCACGTACGCACGCACGCACGCACACACACACACACACACACACCATCATTAAGCTCCTTCCTCTTGTCGAGACTTGGAGGCAAAGAAGCGCCAAGTTTCTCTGCTGTGAGATTTTTCTATTGCAGTTTTGTAACAAACCCTTGACTTTAGTCTTTAACATCATTAGTTCACACACACAAATAACCACAAACCATCAAGGATTAAATTTTATTACCTATATTCTCCATATCTAGTGTTGCCATCCCAGTCTTCAAGATCAACACGAAGTTTGTAGGAACCAGAACTTGTAATGATGTGAAGGTTTTCCAATCCTTAAATGAAATCGATCTACATATGACGGACCAAGTTCTTGACATTTCATAATGTAGGCTACTTAACCAATAGATATGAATCTAAATACATTAATCCTTAGATAAATAAGCTATAGGCAGTGGCGTACGCAGGATTTTCTCAAGGGGGGGCTTTGACGACCGGCGGGCGAAGCCCGACGGCGTTTTCGCTTAAGACGACACCCAGCGGCGGGGGGTCTGTGGGGCCTCCCCCAGAAAATTTTGAAAAATTACTTTGAATTTGGTGCATTCTGAGAGCATTTTCAACAAAAATCTGGGTATGAATATTCCTGTAAAATGGTGCTGTCAGGTGGCATAGCAAAAGGATAAGATCATGTTTTCTTCGGCATTTTTCGGAAATAAAGCTAAGTCTTTATGTTTTCTTGTTGTTAATTCCTGGCTGAGATGTTTGAAAGATTGGTATTGGCAAAACTCGCTCTTTTAATGCAGTTTATTTTAAAATTAGGCAAGTTTTTTTTTAGACTGAAAGTATCATTCCCAAGCATAAAGAGACTGTAAGCATTATTCTCAATATCGTGACGTTACACGCGTGCCAAAGTGGGGTTGTAATCCCCCCCCCCCTTGGCTACGCCACTGGCCATTGATATCCCAGACGTCTTCATGATATCCCAGTATGGTTTTAGTTTAGACTTTATCCATTTCTCTCTCACTAATCACTATAATAGGCTTACAGAACACTATTCTACATTGGCATACCTGGGGTGGGGTAGGTGGATTGGGCCATGTATTTCGTATTGGCTTAGTCTATAAAACAACATTGTTACAGTGATTGCTTTGACAGAGCAATGCAAAACATATTAAATGCCTTAATCTACGTCGTTAACTACTAAAACATTCTTAAGGGGGGGGGGGGGGCATGGCCCAATGGCCCCCCCCCTGCGTACGCCACTGGCTATAGGCATAAAACATAGATATGGTAAAACTACACATACGATGTCACATTGCATCACGCTTTTTTACCTAACCAGAATTCTCCGTTTAAATTCCCAAACCCAGTCTTGTATGCTTCCCAGTCCTTATAAAAATTCACTTCACCTGAGTATCGTTTTTGAAACACCTGGAATTAAATTTTTGAAAGCTTTGAGAATTCAGTATGAGTTTAGTTCCTATACTTCGACATCACATTCAAAACGATACATGAAGTCTCAAAATGAAGTAGGCTAGGCAGTCACGAATATGCATTAATGCCGCATATAAAGCTGTTTATGGTGATTAGCCTACCAAGCATTTGAAATTGATAGTGCAAACAAAACATAATTTCTTTCCAATTCTTTTCATGGTTCAACTTTTTAAATTTTGATTGCTAGCCTACATGTTTCATGAATGTATGTAAGCAGTTGACTCTGATAAGTGACAAACGACTCCACTTGCTTACGAAGTCGTATCGCTTTTCAAAGTCCTTCGCACAAACTAACAATTAAATTTATTTTTAAATTAAAAAACTTGTTTCAAAATTTTGTGCAAACAATTTCATTGTTAAGCGTTTGCTGAATCATTAGTTAATGATTTCAATTATGACTATTTTCTTTTGTAGAACATTACCATGCTGTTTTATTTGTATTTTGCGTCAGACAGGCTTCGTTTGTTTTCTTCATTATTTGATGCTAACGTTACTTTGTTGAAAATTAACATTGTATACAAAGTTATAGCAGCAACCCACCATCCAGCTGTCGTCACCATTAACTTCACAGTAAACTTCAATTAATTTCCCGTTGATTAAAAGTGAGTTAATTCCTTCAGTTAGACAACCTTTCCACGACACCCGAGTTCTGGAGGAATTCACGCGGTCAAGACTTTGTTCTGTAAAAAATAAATCCGTAAATTACTTTTTCAGAGTAAAATAGAATTTCAAAATAAACTTGTCAAGGCCAAAACAACATTTCATATCTATTTCGTCTTGGCAAGAAATCAAGCCTACGTAGAGGAATCAAGTAAAGTAACTAAGCAAAAACAGACAAATAAGTAAATGAAGTAGGCCTAACTCTCCAATCTAAAGTAAGTCCAGACGTACATTGCAAATTAGCATTGTTCTGCTTTTAATTTAAATCTGTCAATCAAATCAATCAGTGCACTGAACCAAGCTTTTGTTGAATTCAGAGATATATTTCTGTTTCTGCTTCATTTCATTTGTAATTTTTTTCAGAACTAAACCCTGCAATATTAAATTAGAATTAAAAGAAAAAATGTTCTCTACTAACTTAAAAACTTCAGTTTGGCTTCCAGGTTCTTGGATCGAGCTGATAATGTTTTTAAATCGTTTCGATCTTCCTCAAACTTGTTACAACTTCCTTTCAACCCTTGCTCTCCTGTATGGTTCAAAATATTGCCATTGAATGTTGCAGAAGAATAAAGTGTTACATCTTTCATATGTAAGTAATTTTAAGGATTTTAAAACCAAAAATTGTCGCCATAGAAAGAAATGCTACAAGATAGCTTTAAAATTGTACAGAGGCATCGGAAAAAATTCAAATTCAATTGTTTATACAGTAGTTATAACACTTTTATATTTCCTCACAGAATACAAAAATGTTGAAGTAAAAACATAGAAATTTTATGCTGATCACAAACAAAACATTCCATCTAAACTCACCCTTTTCCCCAGTCCTTCCACGTCGTCCAGGAATGCCGTGAAAACCTCTACGTGTGACATCATCAGCACCACATGACAAAGTCACTTCCGAGGAGTAAACAAGTGAAAACGTGAATACAACGAGACAAAAAATCACCTTCATCTAAAACATACTGTATGAACATCGCTAATGACCGTTTATGACAAAATAAGGTTTAAGGTGTCCGATGTGGCTTAGTGTCGAACCCACACGCTTTCAGTGTCTTCAATGTAAAATCATAGGCATCGTTATCGATTGCGTCATAAGCGATTCACCCTCTGGAGCTAACATCATTTTCCTCCAGTTTTTCACGTTAGCACGATGTCAAAAAAGTGCAAAAAAAAGTGCATATGTCCTTATAGCAACTTCAGTTGTTTTCCTCTGCAATTAAATTCCCTGCGTATTCATTCTTCCAGCTTTTACTGGTCCAATTATCTTAATAAAATATAAGCTACCAATCTAACTAATTCAGTGACTTGTTATAAAATGCATTGAAAAGAGGATTTGATCAAAAAAATTTAATTTTTTGATTTATGACCAAAACACAATTTGTTATTTATTCTGTCGACGTATTCAAAACTAAAAGCTCTGCAATTTACACTTTGGGCTGCTTAATTGACATTTTACAAAAATATGGGGCTCGTGAACCAGTCACTAATTCAATGAAACGCCACTCTACTTGGTGCAACGAGTTTGAATTCTTGTTTCTTCTAATCTTCTTTACAAATTCTACAGATATCAAATGGCTTTGCAGGAGTAGCATAACGCTTCATATGTTTTACATTAACAAACGTTGAACAGATATCGCTTAGTCAGATTAACAAACAAAAAAACTTTCCCGGGCCAGAAAAAAAGCAGTTTTGCTGTCAAGAAAGATATTGGCAGAACTTACAATCTAGAAGAGATAAGATAAGATTGCATAACATAATCTTGCAGTAGCCACGACATTTCAAATGTCTGAAGGGCTTGAAGTGATGTAAAAATGAAATAATGCGATGTAAAAATGATCATTTGTTAAGTTTGGTAGGCTACCCACTGTGAGGGGATAGAAGCTATCCCTTTTGTTACGTAGAATATTTAACTTAAGCGACATTTCCTTGTGTAGTTTGTTTCTATTTCATCTGGTCTTCCAACCATGTTTTAGTTCATGAAGTTATAAAAACAAAAGCACATTTATCGTAGGCTATTTTTAAAACTGAAGTTAAACTGTGCTCCCGGAAGCGCTTTCCGCAAGATAGTGTGATGGAACATATGCTTTGTTGTCTTACATTTAGCCCATGGCTGAAAAACGCTTTTCTGTTTACCATTTTCACTTATTAACTGATATATTTTTGTTGAAAAATTAATTTTTAAACTTAAATAGGCTACTTTTCCGAAAACTCTGAATCGCTTGTTTTTCAATTTAGTATGAAAATCACGTGTCTTGCTAAAAGTTGGATTTGGTCAATAAACTTTGATACACATTAGTCATGCAATGTAGGCTATTGTTACGATTCAAAAATTCCTAAATTTTTGTATTCGCTGCCTAGCGGTGAGAGAGAGAGAAATAACTCTAGATGTCAATCAGATTCTATAATAGCACGATACACAGTAAACTTACATCACAATAACATACAATTCATAAACATACAGGAACACATATGTAGGCTCAGTGTTGAATAATTTGATCTGATTAGCCAGGAGCAGGGCCTCCGAGAGAAATCAGCACTGGTCGGGAAACAATACGAAAAATGAGCCCCATAATATTTTTTAGCAAATGTACAACTAATTTGTATCTTGCGTTGCATGTTCGTGTTAAGCTGAAATTAGCCTACTTTCCTCAGCATGAAAAGAACTTAGCTCAATGTAAAAATCGTCAAACTGGATTACACTTGCAGCAAAAATGCCATTTAGGCAAACTATTTTGTCTAGAAAGCTTTGTAAACACACAATAGGCCTACAGGCAACAAAAATAGTTCAACCAAGCATTTAATTCAGGACTGTCCAAACTTTTCCCACGCGAGCCAGATTTGATAATAAGAGTTCGCGGGCGAACAGCCACAATAATTTTTCTGAAAACTGCAAGTTAAATTTATATGATTTTTGAGTGTCTGCAGGCCAAAAATAACACATTGTACAACAACAGGCGCGGGCCATACAAAAACGTCTCGTGGACCGGAGTTGGCCCGCGGGCCGGACTTTGGACATCCCTGATTTAATTCAACCCTTTCTGGATTTTTTGCAATGCAAAGTTACGGATCACAGCATCTAATGATAAAATTTTGCGACGTCTGAATTGATGCACAACATGTCTAGTTAGGCTTTTCAATCGGTTTTGAGTCATAGGCCTACTGGAGCGCAAACGATTCTTTACAGATTTCAGTAATTGCTAAAACCACGCTCTCAAAGCGCAACCGTTAGAGGTAGGTACCGGAACACAAAAAAAATCATAACAAAACTATTTGGAAAAACCTTTCGAAAGTTGCAATCAATGATTCCTTGTGTAGAGATTATGGGGTGGTTCGTTCTGGTTTGCAGCTGAAGTTTGCTGTGTGGCTTTCTGTCAAAAGTACCAACTCATCCAAAATGTCTTGAAAAATATCATTGTTGTAGCCTACAAATGGTTTAAATTTGTCTCACATGCCCGCAACTGCACAACAGACATACGATGAAATTTTTATGGAACTTCAAACTCATCGACGATATGTTTGAGTTTGTTGATACATTTGTCAATTCCAACAACTATCGAATCCTTTGCAATGTAGGACGGTAGAATACATTTCCTTCGAATGATTCAGCTAGTTAAGTGGAGTTATAAAAGCGTTCTGTCCTCAGGAAAAGAAAATCATTTTATTTTAAATTTATAATTGCCACTGCAACTTTAGCTTGCGAGTAGTAGCCTACTCTTCTCAGCTTTCTCTTACTTAGATTACATCTTCCTTTAATTTCATTAAACTCATCAATGAATCTTGTTTAGGACCGTAATCCACATAATGCAAAGCAGTCACAAATTTAAAACTGCTAGTTGTAGGCTACTTTAGCATTGACTCAGCTTCCGATCAAGCTCTTGTTGGTTCCAACTTGATGCATTTAAGAAACGTCTTTAGAGCTTCAATTGCAAAAGGGTAATGTAAAGCATTGGGTATGACTGCACCACGCCTTGATTACCCTCTCGAAGTCAATTTTCTTTGCAAGATGATAGGACAGCTTACTTTAGATTTTTCAGAATTTTTCCTCTGACTGGGCTATAACTTTAAAGATGTCACAAGCTTACAGATAATCAATTACTCCAAAAATGATAAGACATTGGAACAACGCTGTCTGTAGGCAACATTATGCATTCCAACTAGACTTAGCCTAAGCAACAACATCCATATACAAAAAAACTCAAATAAAGCAAAACTCACTACCTTCCAAAATCACATCATGAGAAGCATGACTAACAAAAGTTTTAAAACTGTTCGGCCACACTAAAAGATCATAATTCGGAATCAGCAAAGTTTGCACAGAAGGAAAAGTAGAAGGAAAAAGAAAAACGTGGCAGACAACCAAAACGATGGCAAGACAACATCCAATCATGGACCGGACTTAACTTGGCGACACTGGGCGAGCTGGCTCAAAATCGCCACTCTTGGAAGCAAATAACTCATGTTGATGCGCAATCTGCTGCAGGCGGAGATGATGACTGATGATGATCCATAAACAAAAAAATACGGGATTTACTTTCTTTAATCGTGCTTGGACCGATACCTTTAACTTTCCCTGATAACTTATGTTGGATACAACATCCTATGCCTGGTCAAAGCAGATTTTGAAGTTAAGGTTCAGTTGTCGAGCAAAAATAGTTCTCGCTTAGCTAAAACAGCACCAGTTTTCAAGTTGAAACTATCAGCACAATCGAAACCGTTCAGTGATGCAGAAATTATTTCAGCTTCAGATTTTACGTCTTGAAGCTGTTCAACATCGCCTACCTTAACACGAAAATGATTTGTTCTTGATGAGAAGCATTGGGAGTGACATTTACAATGATTGAGAAATACTTGGAACTACGCACTTCATTTAAGAATTTGTTGATTATTTAGTTGGTACATTTTTACTTTAGTACTAAAAATGGGCCCCCCTCAAAAGTGCAAAAACAAAAAACTACTCGTTTTTTCCTTTACAATGTTTTGCTAGGGGGGAAACTGGCCCGACTTCCCCCCCCTCTCAGAGCCACTGGCCAGGAGCAGCAAAAAGACCATTTGGTTATCTAATCAGCAGCTGCTGCTTCCAACTGGTCATATTATTCAAACAAAAATAGAAAGAAGAAAGCACTCGAATTTATTGTGACGAAAAAAATAAGAAAATTGTGAACCGTGAAGGGCTATTTTGCAGCGCATTGACGTAACATTTAAATAAGATTGTTTTATGATTTTGCAATAACTTTTAGCCTACTCTAACCGAAGTACGGTAACAAAAACAATTGATAATTGGCCCGCCCTTACGTGCACTGCTCCGCTCCAAGCCATTTGCAATAAATCAAATGGTTCGTGTCCATGACAGAATGAAAAAAAAGCGTTTCGGCAGCACAAGCTAAAGCACACAAAAAATTATTTTGTACATGTAAAATGACGTAATGTTGGTTTACAGCTAGGCTACTGATTGTCGTACGACCGTATGTTTCCTTTAGTCAGCAGTTAGATTTGTTGCATAAGGGAGCAGACTTGATTTCATTACAACGCTGGTAAAAGTACACATAGCCTACTTAAGAATGCCATCTTATAAATTGTATTATTTTGATGCTAAAGGCCGGGCAGAAGTGGCTCGCATTCTGTTTGCTTACGCCGGTGTTGAATTTGAAGATGTTCGATTTCCAAAAGAAAAATGGCCTGAACATAAAAATGGTAAGCTATGTTATAAGCGGAATAGGGCTGATTAGCTATGGCAAAAAGCAAGGACTCCGAGAAATTTGACCTAATAACCTAGGCTATATCACATTTCACAGACTGTTTGTATCGATCTGACTAAAATGATTTAAAAATAAGTTTTCTGTACATTGTTCAAAACCAGGTAGGCCTACCGTATCAGCAATTCATGAAATTTTATTAGTAAACTTGTAGCCATTGGTTTTGTCTTGATTCTTATGTTTAGTTTGTTGGTGCATCAACAGCTGATCGTTTAAGACATTAGGCCAGGGCTAATCAACTGGCGGACCGCGGTCCGAATCCGGACCTTCTGGGTGTTGAAAGTGGACCTCGGGCTTCCAGAAGCATAACTTCATTGCCACATTTTAGGGCCTCTTAAAACAGATTTCCATTAGGGAAAAGCAATTTTTTGTGATTATTCAAGGAGCTGGAGGCTTCGCCCCCAGATCCCCAATGCTTTGCCGTCTTCTCTGATGTGCGATCCACACAGCTACAGTAGCCTACAAGAAAACACAATACATTTTTCTCTTTTTTATTTGTTTGTGTCAGACAAAAATCCAAGTTCGTGTTACATACTACCTGAAAAGTGTTCGGTGCTCGTACTAGTTGTTTAGTTTTTGTGGTTGCATGTGAAATATGCACCAAATTAAGCCGCAAAGCATGGAGCATCACCAACAACCTCTCTGGGCGCTCAGCAAACTCCCCTTGTCAGTGCCCCATTTCTGCTAATGCTATAGCTTCCCAGCTAGTGCAGAACGGGGTCTACAAGACAAAGGACCGCAAGGCATCCCGCCTTGTTGCTAAGGAAGTATCTGCCCTTTGGCGAGTGGAAACACCACAAGAGGAAGCAATCTCTGGAGACTTCACTCCAGAGGACTTCGCCACCGCCCTCCTCCTAGTGAAACCACACAAGTCTCCAGGGCCGGATAAGATCTGCCCTAAGCTTGTGCTCCATGCTGGCCATGCCCTAAAGTTCTGGTTACGTAGATTCCTCTCTTCCTGCCTGCACCACCTCACAATCCCAAAAATCTGGAGAAGAGCTTTAGTAGTTGCGATCCCTAAGCCTCACAAGCCACCAGAGGACCCAAGGAGTTATCGTCCGATATCCCTCCTCTGTGTTCCTTTCAAGATCCTCGAAAGACTGATCTACGCAATCATCGACCCGCTCCTTCCAAAAGAGCAAGCTGGGTTTCGGCGCGGAAAATCCACCGTAGATCAGGTCACACTCTTAACCCAAGACATCGAGGATTGCTTTAAGGCAAAAAAGAAGGCTGGCGCTGTCTTTCTAGATCTTACAGCTGCCTATGACACCGTATGGCATCGCGGCCTGACTTGCAAGCTGCTTCGCCTGCTTCCTGACCGACATATGGTTTATATGATTATGGAACTTGTCAGGAATCGAAGCTTCACTCTCACCACCGGTAGCTCACAGCGAAGCAGACTGAGACGCCTGAAAAACGGCGTCCCACAGGGATCGGTCCTGGTTCCACTTCATTTCAACATCTACACCCACGACCTGCCAACTACGGTCTCCGCAAAATATGCTTATGCGGACGACCTGGCAATTCTCCACTCCACAACGTCGTGGGAAAATCTAGAAAACACCTTGAGCCAGGACATGAAAACTTTCTCAGCCTATCTCCAGAACTGGCGACTGAAACTCAGCGAAACCAAAACTGTGGCAGCAGCTTTCCACCTTCATAATCGGGAAGCTGATCGTGAGCTACACGTCCAGAACAACGGAAAATCTCTGTCCTTCTGCCCGGAACCAAGATATCTTGGGGTGACATTGGACAGATCGCTCACATACCGCCACCATTCGGTGTCACTGCGCAAGAAACTCACATCCCGCGCTGCGCTACTCAAGCGCCTGGCAGGCTCTAGCTGGGGGGCGAGGGCTGACATTTTGCGTATGGCAGCCTTAGCCCTTTTCTACTCTTCAGCAGAGTACTGTGGACCGATTTGGTGCCGCAGTGCTCACTGCCATAACATCGACAATGCCATAAACAGCGCACTGCGCACAGTGACCGGATGCCTGCGTCCCACACCATTGGACAATCTCCCCATTCTCGCTGGCATCCAACCCGCTGAGCTTCGTCGCGAAGAAGCCACTCTGTCCCTCGGTCGACGGGCGCTGGAGCCTAACCACCTTCTCTACCACAAGATCTCTGCTCTCCCAAACGAGCACCCCGGTCGACTGAAATCAAGACACCCATTCGTGCCAGCCGCCCAACTTCTGATCAACAAAGCTGATGTACAAGACATCTCTGCGGCTGTTTGGGCGCACCATAAATGGAGTTCTGAATGGAAGTCAACCGCCACCAGACTCTATTCGTTCATCCCCGACGCCGACACTCGCCCCATCGGTCTAACACTACCAAGACAGGCATGGGTGCGCCTCAACCGTCTCCGTACGGGCGTCGGGCTTTTTCGCTCAACCATGCACCAACGGGGAATGGCCTCTTTCTCCTCCTGTGAATGTGGTGCCGAGGAACAGACCGCAGACCACATCATCAATGACTGCTCCATCTTCAAGCCACCTAACGGAGTGGAAAGTCTGCGTGTCATGGATGATGAAACCAAAGACTGGCTGATCTCTACTAGCCTTCCAGTGTAGTCCGGGAACATCGTAAATCTGGAGTGGTAAAAGGATAGACCCTCGGCCCCAGACGCTCACACGACGACGACGACGACCGGACTGCAAAAATATTCAACTTGTCAAAATGGACCTTTGCTAACATTAGTTGAGTAGCCTTGCATTAGGCTAACCATCATCTTATTAGATAGTTAATCGAAAATCAGTTGATGCGACAAAAGGTTTCATTGCTAACGTTTTTTGCTAAAATGAACGATAGCCTACTCTTGTTTTTCAGAAATGCCTTACAAACAAGTTCCTGTTCTTGAAATCGACGGCAAAAAGTTGTGCCAGTCCGGTACAATCGTTAGATATTTGGCTCGAGAATTTGATCTTTACGGGAAATCTAACTTTGAAGCTGCCAAAGCCGACGAATTTGCCGACACATGCTATGATATTATGACGCAGATTCCTTTCGGTGAAAAAGACGAAGAAAAATTTGTAAGTTAATTTGATTTATTTCTCAGGTTGCTCACCAAAATGTGCACAGCAGACCCTGGTTGAGACTGCTGAAGGACCACTCTAGTCAAGTCATTTTATTTTGTTTCAACAGCACCATATATTAACAAACAATCAGAGTAAATGTAATTGTCAAAACAATGCATTGTACAACAGAACTGTTGGTTTGATTATGGCGCAATCAGGATGGTAGCGAAAGACCATAAGCAGTCATCTAGTCAGCCAACACCCCATCACAGTAAATCTAACTACACACACATTGGTGTGCAGAGGCTAGTGTTAACCACCATCTCCATCAAATTAGAAAATAATCTAAAAAAATCTTCGTTTTGTTTTTATAACCTATAGGCAGGGTTGCCATCGACATGGACCCAAAAATAAGGACAGCCGAATGTATTTATACGAGCCGTGTCATATCATATTCCATACTTTTTGCCTGAAACAATCTGCTCCAGCAACTCCTTGTTATTAGAAATTGCTTTATGGATCTCACGGCAACTCAGGTATAGGTTTATCTTTACTTGTAGCTGGGATTTGACTGTCATTTCACTAAGTCTGTTCCCTTCCTTGGTCCACTGCGCCGAAACAAGAGAGAACACTCTTTCCACAAACGCATTGCTGACCGGAAACGAGAAAATGATGCTAACCGGCATGCAGAGCAGCGGAAACGAGTTATTTCCGGTAAAGATCTGCATCCACTTGACCTCAGGTTCATCCTTGCTGAACAGATCATCTGGAATCTTCTTGAGCAGAGCGTAAACAGCCGAGACCTCATCGAAAGCTCATCTTTCATTGCTATTAGTGGATCAACTTGCTTCGCCAACCCCTTGACTTCCTCGTACTCGATTGCTTGATCTTTCAGCAGGGTCCAGTTGATGTGCGTTGGATGCTTCTCAAATCGATACCACTTGTTGATATATTCCTAGGTAATGGTGTAGAACTCCTGGAAGCTCACTTTGAGAACCTTAGCATGCTCTTCATCGACTGTTCTTGGTAGTTCGTCTGTTGTTGCCACTTGTAACATAACTTGTAACCAAAATGCCTATGGCATTTGCTTACATGACATCTCTGATCATTTACCTATTTTCTTATGTGTTAAAAATAAAAATGTAGTGTGTAATTCACCCACTAAAAAAATTCGAAGCTTAAAAAACTTTTGTCTTGACAGCTTCTTATGCGATTTAGAGTCTAATTTGAATGAAGTAAATACTGATTGTGATAACGCAGACAACTTGATGCACTCTTTTATTATGCGATTTCAAGCAACACTAGATAAACATGCACCACTTAGAAACATGTCGAGAACTGAAATTAAGCTCTCTAACAAACCATGGATAACAAAAGGCACTCATAAATCTATTAAAACAAAAAACAGACTATTTAGATATTGGATAAAAAATAAAAATGAATCAGCAAAGAGGAAATACAAAGCATATTGCAATAAGCTGAATCATTTGAAACAATCACTGAAAAATCAACATTATAAAAAAAAGTTTGAAGAAACAAAAAGTGACTCCAAGAAAACATGGAAGATCATTCATGAGATGATAGAGGGGAAAAGAAATTCGAATAATAAAAAGCTTCCTTCAACTATGACTATAAATGATAAAAGCTATAAAACAGATTCTATTGAATTCATTAATTTATTAAATAATTACTTCACAAATATTGGAACTTCAATGGCAGCTAAAATTCCAAATTCAAATGTAAATTTTGAATCTTTCATATTAAACAGAAAATGTTCTTCTTTTGGCTTTCCTGATATAAATGAGATAGAAGTATCTGATGCTATAAGGAGCCTCAAAGCAAATAAAGCTTCAGGCATTTTTGAAATACCTTCTAAATTTATTAAAATGGCTAATGTAATTATATGCCCTTTTTTAACAAAAGTACTGAATAAATGTGTCTTGCAAGAAATTTTTCCTGATGTACTCAAAAAGAGTCTGATAATACCTGTACCAAAAATTAGTTCACCTTTACACTTTACAGATTTGCGACCAATTTCTTTATTGCCAACTTTTGCCAAAATTTTCGAAAAAATTCTATATAAACGGATGATGAATTTTATTGACAAATATAATATTTTAACCCCAGCTCAACATGGTTTTCGTGAAAATGATTCAACAAGCTTAGCATTGACAAAAATTTATGATGATTTACTTTCTAACTTGAATGATCATAAATACACATGCTCGGTTTTTGTTGATTTAAGTAAAGCTTTCGATACAGTTGATCATGGCATACTTTTAAAAAAACTTCACCATTATGGCTTTCGTGGCAAGTTTTTAAACGTTTTAACATCTTATCTAACAAATAGAATTCAAAGTACAAAGATTAACGGTAAGAATTCTAATTTCAATGTTGTTAAATGTGGTGTCCCACAGGGGTCAATCCTTGGTCCCTTGCTTTTTCTTCTTTATGTGAATGATCTTCCAAATGCATCTTCTTTTTCAACTACACTTTTTGCTGATGACTCAAACTTTCATATGTCAGATAAATGCCTGTCATCTCTCCAAAAAAATGTCAATAGAGAAATAGAAAAAATTGATGTGTGGATGAAATCCAATAAACTTTCATTAAATTATAGTAAAACTACTTATATGATCCTCTGCAACAGAAAAAGTGCAGCAGAAAATTTTAGTCTGTCCATTAGTGGCCGATCCATCGAAAGGAAGAAATGTATAAACTATCTAGGTGTAACTTTGGATGAGCGATTGACATGGGATAGTCATATTATTAATCTTAGAAAGCAGCTTGCAAAGGTCGGCGGCATAGCATTTAAGCTGAGATACATTGCCCCTTTAACAGTATTACGGGCTTTATATTATGCTTTGTTTCAATCCAAGATCCAATACTCGATTATAAATTGGGGACGAGCTAACTCTACATTGCTTGCTCCACTACAAGTGTTACAAAACAAGTTCATTCGATCCTGCTTATTTTTGCCGAGGTCAACAAATACAACTGTTCTTTATCACCAATTTAATGTGCTCAGAATTGACGATATTATTAAATTAGAAACTGCAAAATTTATGTACAAATATGTGCACAAAATGCTGCCCCGGGCCTTTGCTGGCTGCTTTATTTTTGTAAATGAAATTCACCATCATAAAACCCGTCAGAACCAAAAAAATGATTTATATTTGCCTTCTACAACGTCAAACTCTGGTAAAAAGATGCTATGTTTTAATGGAGTGAAACTATGGAATCAAGTACCAAAAGAAATAAAAGAAAAGTCTTACAATGTTTTTAAATTTAAATATAAATGTTTATTAAAGAATTTTGTACAATGATCACTCCTGAAACGTATCATCCGCTTATTTCTCTTCACAATATTTTTTTATGTTGCCCTGTGTTATTCCATTGTTAATGTATTGTTAATTCCATTGTTAATTTTTACAAATTAAAGTGCTGGTATTGTGCTATTTATTATATACCGTATGTGTTAATGTTCTTAATTTTGGGTCTTTTGTTTAAATGTTTGGGTGGCAGCTGACTTTGGTGACCTTTTGGTCTTTCGCTGCCATCCTTGTTGCGCGACTTATTTGTGTTTATTGTGTTTTTGCTTTTTGTGTCTTTCTTTTTCGCCAACAAAACAAAAAATAAACTGAACTGAACTGTTGCTCCGAAAAACCCTGAACGCTGGCGTTGCAATATTTTGATCTTGAAAGGTTCAATTATCTCAGCTGGTTCTGGAAACAATGCAGTTGACTTTGCGGGAGTAACAGTAGTTTATTGAAGAGCAAGAGTGCGCTGTGGAGGAATGATACGATGATCAGTGACTCTTCTGATTTAAAGAAGTCCTCCAATATTCTTGGTGGATGTTTCAGCGAAAGAAAATGCGCTTTGAGTGGTTCCCAGAGATCGATCATTTGCTCGAGTACAGCATCAAGTGTGGTCTATCGAGTCGGCGTGTGTGTTGGTAGAGTCGAGTAGTTGCTATCAAGCTCCTCACAGAAAAGCTTGAGCCTCAACTTTCTACCAGTTTGGCTTTTGAAGTGGCTACCAATCTTCAGTACGATTGTTTCTACTGTATCATGTCAAGTGTGAGGCGCTCTGATCCCTTCTCTGCTGCATTATGCAAAATATGAGCAGGGCAGCCGACTGGGATCAGATGCAATGTTTGCTCTTTGAGAAGAGAGAAGACGTGGTTTTTTCCACTATACTTTGATCCTCCAAAATTCACTGGTGCATTATCGGCACAAAGGGATGACAGCTGTTTCATGTCTAGGCCATTCTCTTGAATAGAGGAGAGAATAAATTTCGTGATCTGTGCCGAGGTCTAGCTTGGCATCGATCGCAGGTCAAGAAGATGCACTCGCACTCCAACTTTGGCGTTGAAAAATTCTGATGACTAGACTAAAGGAAACTAATTAGACTAAATTTAGATTAATGCAACACCGGATACCAGAAAAAAACGATCGAAGTTCTGTAATTGTTGAAAATAAGACAAAATGAGGACGCAAGTCGAAAATAAGGACATTTCTTAGAAATAAGGACATTTAAGTTTTCCAAGACCGGACCTTTCAAAATAAGGACAAATCTTAGAAATAAGGATGGTATGGCAACCCTGCCTATGGGTTACTACGAGGCATTGTTACTTTTGTATTTTTTTGATCTCAGAAAACCGTTTTCAGCAGGTGAATATTAATAGAAAGGAGGTGACTAACACAGCCGTTTTGAAGTTAAACATTAATTCTTTCAAAACCACCCTAGTTTCTTGAACAGCCTAAAGCAGTGGTTCTTAACCGGGGGGGGGGGCGTGAAGCATTTCTCAAGGGGGGCGCGAGTTCTACAACAATTTTAATTTTTTTAATTAGGCCTACTTTAATGTTCTAGGGCCTATGATGTTCGTCATATTTTGTATTTTGTCTTATTTTATATTGTATTCAGTAATTCTTGCTTTATTAGTTAGACTAGAACTTCACAAAACTATTTTGCGCTAAACTCCTTCAGATTTATATCATTTTCAACGCTGCTTCATTTTTACTTTTTTGTTCAAATTGCTTTTTTACAGCTTTATTTACTTAATACTTAATGCTTAAACTTTAAGGGAAAAAAAATCAACATCATTAAGCATTATGACAACATTCGAACTTTTATAGCCAAACTCGATCTCTGGAAGAGTCGAAGTGAACAAGGAAATCCAGCGAGCTTCAGTGTCACAATCAATGTGCAAAGCCTCGCGTCGGGCTGCTTTGCGTCTTGACAGAATGTGCTGTTTTCATTATGGAATCTTGAGCGATGTGTTATTATCGGGTATTGACCTAAAGTAACCTCTGATGACGAAATCTGTATTATGTAACATGTTTTCTACAACCTTCGGTCCTACGTGACATTCTAGAGACTTCTGTTGTTTACATTTAAATGCTGCTTGATAGAACAATGGTTCTTTATGATGTAACCTCACGTAACCTTCTCGAAGTTACTGGACTGAACAACCAACTATAAATAGTGGTGTAGTTTGTGTAATTATTATTCTGAGAATTATGATGATTATTATTGAGTTGGTTATGAGAGTTGTGCTATGAGTTGTGGATTGGTAGTTGATGCAGAAATTAGAGTTATTTGAGGAGCCGTTCGTTAAAGTTTTTCAAGAAGTCAGATTATCATTTCACTAGTAGAATTATTCGACATTTAATTGACTGCTTTTCGGTTTGACCCATTAAACTATGTCATTGAACCTTTCCAAGTCTTTTTCCTGGTAAGAGATAGAAAGAAATCGTGACATTCAATAACTTGGATTCTGCCGCAGTTCATCAAATACTTTCCAGATCTGGATGAGAAGCGTGAAACCTTGAAGTTCATCAGAAACCCGTTTCAATGCGAAGTAGTTGATATTTTCGAAGAAGGACAAGAGGAGTTTCTTGAGATGAAGTTCAACTCCACACTCCACAGCTAAAGAAGATTTCAAAGAACTGGAACTTGAGACGTTCTGGGCCAATTACTTTCCTGTTTACCCTCTTATCGCAACTCGGGCTCTTCGAATTCTAACAATGTTTGGATCCACGTATCTTTTGTGAAGCTGCATTTTCTGCTCTCTTTGCTATCAAGACCAAGTACAGAAACAGGCTGAGAGTTGAAGGAGACTTACGTGGTTCACTCTCTGGAGTTAAACCTCGCATTAAAAATCTAGCCGATAAAAAGCAGTGTCAAGTATCTCACTGATGTGTACAATAAAGAGACAAAAATGCAATTTTTTTGGTATGATACTTATTTAAAATCTAGGGGGGCGCGAGCAGTGCTGGTCTTTGGGGTGTGCAAACCGTGCGATCGCACAGGGCCCGCAAATTAGGGGGCCCGCAATTTACTCAGAAAATGCAGTAATTTTGTCATTTCCAATTGAAAAATTCAACAAGTGAATTCAACAAAGGAATTAGCAACAAGAAAACATAGAAACTCAACGGTTGCAACCTATTTCGTCCCCTGAACATTTCGTACCCTGAAAAGATCGAGAAAAAAAAAACTACATAGCCGAAGTTGCTGATCGGAGTTGCCGCAAACGTTTCAAATTTCTCTCGATCTTTTCAGGGGACGAAATAGGTCGAAGTTTGATTTTGTTACTCCGATTTCAGGGTATGAAATCGGGGTACGAAGTTTTTAGGGGACGAAATAGGTTGCATCCAGACTCAGCATAGCTTTATTTCCGAAAAATGCCAAAGAATGCATGACCTTATCCTTATGCTATGCCACCAGACAGCACCATTTTACAGAATATTCATACCCAAATTTTGAACATGCTCTCAAAATGGCCCAAATTTAAAGTAATTTTTCAAAATTTTCTGGGAGAGGCCCCCCACACCCCCCGCCGCTGGGTGTCGCCTTCGGCGACCACGCCATCAGGCTTCACCTGCCGACCGTCAAACCACTCCCTCCCCTTTCAAAATACCTAGCTACGCAACTGAATTGGATCACTGTCATTGGGGCCCGCAAAGCATATTCCGCACAGGGCCCGAAATACCCTAAGACCGGCACTGGGCGCGAGACACATGACCATTATTGAAGGGGGGCTTGATAGAAAAAAGGTTAAGAACCACTGGCCTAAAGCATCTTTACTCTGTTTAGACATTTACATTGCGACGACATTTTGAATGATCTGCAGTAGCCTACTTCTTTCTTACTGGAACAAACCAAAGACTTTACCAGTAGGCCTATGCCTTTATAGGCTGCTGCGCTATTACAACTTCTACGTAAGGGCAATGAAAACTCATGTTGATATTTATCAGGGTGGTTCAACAAATTCGTTTAGAATGATTTTTCACATAGTTTAAATAAGCTATGATGATGCACGTAGCATCACCCCAAGCATCATCTATTTTATACCGGTAGCCTAAACAATCTTTTTTTCCAGAAAGAGTTAGTCTCCATTACTATCAAAGAGAAAATAATTTCCGGATTAGGACTGCTCGAAGCTAACATGGGAGGGAATTATTGCGCAGGTGACAAGGTGAGTCATGCCCACTGGACATAATCAATGGGTGAGCCAGGCTCAGAGGTGTTTTTGCTGTTGTGCGAAAAGCTTACACTAGCCCAGGGCTACTCAATTAATGTTAGTAAAGGTCCATTTTGACAAGTTAAATATTTTTGCTGTCCGGTGAATATTTTATATGCAACCACGAAAATTAAACAACCAGTAGCCTACGAGCACCGAAATACTTTTCGGGTAGTAGTCTATGTAACGCGACTTGAATTTTTGTCTGACACAAATAAAGAAATAAAAAAGGAAAAAATGGATTGTATTTCTTTGTAGTGTAGCTGTGTGGATCGCACATCAGAGAAGACAGCAAAGCGTTGGGGGTCTGGGGGCAAAGACCCCAGTCCCTTGGATAATAACAAAAAATTGCTTTTCCCTAATGGAAATCTGTTTAAAGAGGCCCTAAAATGTGGCAATGAAGTTATTCTTCCAAAAGCCCGAGGTCCACATTCAACACCCAGAAGGTCCGGATTCGGACCGCGGTCCGCCAGTTGAGTAGCCCTGCACTAGCTTCTAAACTAAAGTAGGCCATAAGTCCCCATAACACATTCCAGTTTCACGTAACTTTATTAGGCCTACCGTAGTCTATGTTGAATAATGGTGCGCGGAATTGTATGCGATACAGTACCGGACGTTTTTCTTTTCCTACTAACAGCTACAAGGGCAAACGCAACTTCAAACTTGTGAGCCGGGTCTGTGCCTCTGTTGAAGGCTTGGGCATTGGATAAATACTGGGCATATTGCACCATTAGGCTTAATACTTCCTACCTTCGAAGACTACCTATGTTTCTTCAATAAATGTTTTGTTTCGTGTCCACGTGACAAGTCGTGTAGGCTCCCATTGGCCTATATTTCTTTTTAAAGTGCCTGCAGCAGCCCAATATCAAATAATATTCAATTCACCTACTGGATGGAACACGACAACTAGAACTAGTGGTTGGGATTAGTCTAGTTAAGAACAAAAACAACACCAAAAAATTCAAGCGGGTGAAGCGAATGATATTTGATATTGGGCTGCTGCTACTTAAGTAGCCTGTGACACTGCTAGGATGAATTTCTAAAGAGGCTTTCTCAGCTCTCTATCCGAGGATAAAGGCTCCTACAGTGAATCTATACTAGGGATTTTAGATCATAGGGATGCGAAACTTCATCCGCTTTTGACTTATCCGCAACACTAGAAGGGTTACGTTTTTTTGTAATTTACAAAATACTTTACTTTTTATGGGTTATATAAGAAGATGAACGAATAGAGTCTGGTGGCGGTTGACTTCCATTCAGAACTTCATTTATGGTCCGTCCAAGCAGCTGCAGAGATGTCTTGTACATCAGCTTCGTTGATAAGAAGTTGAGCGGCTGGCACGAATGGGTGTCTTGATTTCAGTCGACGGGAGTGCTCGTTTGGGAGAGCAGAGATCTTGTGGTGGAGAACAGGGCCGGATTTAGCTGATGGGGGGCCCGGGGCACTTTTAGATCCGGAGGCCCCCTGCAAAAAAAATTTTCGCGCCACGGAGCGCGAAAAACCACCTCTGCGTCTACAGTAGCATCAATCCAGCACTGCACAGCATTTTGCAGAAATTTCAAAGGCTGAAAGGAAGAAAAAAATAACACAAAATCACATTTTTTCCACGTAGGGGGGCTCTTCAAAAGTCGGGGGCCCGGGGAACCTGCCCCCTCTGCCCCCCCTAAATCCGGGCCTGGAGGAGAAGGTGGTTAGGCTCCAGCGCCCGTCGACCGAGGGACAGAGTGGCTTCTTCGCGACGAAGCTCAGCGGGTTGGATGCCAGCGAGAATTGGGAGATTGTCCAATGGTGTGGGACGCAGGCATCCGGTCACTGTGCGCAGGGCGCTGTTTATGGCAGTGTCATTGTTATGGCAGTGAGCACTGCGGCACCAAACAGGTGTACAGCACTCTGTTGAAGAGTAGACAAGGGCTAAGGCTGCCATACGCAAAGTGTCAGCCCTCGCCCCCCAGCTAGAGCCTGCCAGGCGCTTGAGTAGCGCAGCGCGGGATGTGAGTTTCTTGCGCAGTGACACCGAATGGTGGCGGTATGTGAGCGATCTGTCGAGTGTCACCCCAAGATATCTTGGTTCCGGGCAGAAGGACAGAGATTTTCCGTTGTTCTGGACGTGTAGCTCACGATCAGCTTCCTGATTATGGAGGTGGAAAGCTGCTGCCACAGTTTTGGTTTCGCTGAGTTTCAGTCGCCAGTTCTGGAGATAGGCTGAGAGAGTTTTCATGTCCTGGCTCAAGGTGTTTTCTAAATTTTTCCACGACTTTGTGGAATGGAGAATTGCCAGGTCGTTCGCAAAAGCATATTTTGCGGAGACCGTAGTTGGCAGGTCGTGGGTGTAGATGTTGAAATGAAGTGGAACCAGGACCGATCCCTGTGGGACGCCGTTTTTCAGGCGTCTCAGTCTGCTTCGCCGTGAGCTACCGGTGGTGAGGGTGAAGCTTCGATTCCTGACAAGTTCCATAATCATATGAACCATATGTCGGTCAGGAAGCAGGCGAAGCAGCTTGCAAGTAAGGCCGCGATGCTATACGGTGTCATAGGCAGCTGTAAGATCTAGAAAGACAGCGCCGGCCTTCTTTTTTGCCTCAAAGCAATCCTCGATGTCTTGGGTTAAGAGTGTGACCTGATCTACGGTGGATTTTCCGCGCCGAAACCCAGCTTGCACTTTTGGAAGGAGCGGGTCGATGATTGGGTTGACACGTGCGTAGATCAGTCTTTCGAGGATCTTGAAAGGAACACAGAGGAGGGATATCGGACGATAACTCCTTGGGTCCTCTGGTGGCTTGTGAGGCTTAGGGATCGCAACTACTAAAGCTCTTCTCCAGATTTTTGGGATTGTGGGGTGGTGCAGGCAGGAAGAGAGGAATCTACGTAACCAGAACTTTAGGGCATGGCCAGCATGGAGCACAAGCTCAGGGCAGATCTTATCCGGACCTGAAGACTTGTGTGGTTTCACTAGGAGGAGGGCGGTGGCGAAGTCCTCTGGAGTTAAGTCTCCAGAGATTGCTTCCTCTTGTTGTGTTTCCACTCGCCAAAGGGCAGATACTTCCTTAGCAACAAGGCGGAATGCCTTGCGGTCCTTTGTCTTGTAGACCCCGTTCTACACTAGCTGGGAAGCTATGGCATTAGCAGAAATGGGGCACTGACGAGGGGAGTTTGCTGAGCGCCCAGAGAGGTTGTTGATGATGCTCCATGCTTTGCGGCTTGAGTGTGAGAAGTCGATGGTTTGGACAGCTTCGTTCCATCGGGGAGTCTCTAAGTCATCCATAGGGGAGTCTTAAAATCTTATTTGAGCAAAGAATCTCTGTTCTTTAATCTAGGTACCGTACTGTATAATAGGCCTATCTGTAACAGGGTAGTTTAATTTTTTTGTGCTCACTTCATAATAGCCTTTGGTTTTCTGCAGTTGACGTACGCCGATATTGGCTTTTCTGTGGCAGCGGAATTTTTATTGGGGTTTTCTCCTACAATACTGGACGCAACTCCGAAATTGAAAGCAAACTTCGAGAAACTGATCGCACTTCCAAACATCGCCAAGTACCTGCAGAAAAGTAAAACAGCTTTGTAACCACTTTGCAAGCGGAGGAACACGTCAATTTCTCTTACCGTTATTAGTTTTAACAACCGTAGTTTATTAATCTCATGTTTCATTATATTTAGCAGACATTTTCAGATACTTTAGGTGGACTAGCCTACTGTATTTTGATTGTACTGAACAACAATCTGGCTTACAGTTGCAATAAAAACTAAATACCGTACGGAAGCAATTTATTGTTTTTTGGTGGTGACAATGTAAGTAATCTTGCGGCCTGCTTTACATTCTAAGGATATTTAGTCGAGTTACTAAGCCCGGCGTTTCACTTAAGGCAGACACTAAACCAAAAGTAGCCTATCCAACACAAAGGCGGCCCCGTTAGCTTAGTGGTTAAGCGCCCGACTTAAGATCACGCGATGTTGGTTCGGCTCTCGAGGTGTTAGCTTGAGCAACGTATTTCACGACTGCTTTCCCTTCAGTTGCAGTTAATGGATGGAATAATTCTCCAGCAACAACACTTCAACAAGAAAATACTTCACTCGCGATAGGCTTACAAGTTTACAGACAAATGAGTAGGCTATGCGTTATTCTCGTGATTAAAAGTCGTTTTATTATTGCACAAGTTAAAAATTGCAGGGATAACCAGTAGCCTACGTTTGTAAGAGAGTGAGATTATTGTGTGTTTGGCCTGATGTGAGTTACTTAACTAAATTAAAATGACATCATGAAAGCTAGGGCGATCGCATTTACTTTTCACACAGGGCTCTCTGATGGTGTGCAAAACCTGCGAGGTTATGAAGCCATTTACAGAAGACACTCGCGAGTGCTGTCACGCAGGCCACCTTGAGATAGGCGACTATTGTCATCTTACTCACAATCAACTAGTCGACAAGCAGTAACGTTGGCAGGGGATAGACTACTTTTGTACTCCGTGTGATTTCAGGGGTCTGAAGTATTTCGGAGGGTTGTGTAGTTGAATGGAATTAAGCCACACGTTGTTTTGATGCACAATAATAGAGCATTTGCATCAAGTCTACTTTATTCTAAAGAACTTCGGACTTTTGAGAGAAAACTATCTGCTTCCTCAAAGATTTTACTGGTGTTTCCCTTTTTCACTTGTTTTTTTTTAGCCGTGTCTTGTTTTGAGAGCATGGCTTTAGAGATGGATCATATTACTATCCGGACACATTTGCTGCTGTAGGAAAGAGCTGCTGTCGTGAATTATTAAACAACAGTGGTCTAAAGACGTCAAAGCATCCAGATTTTGTAAGGTTGTACCAGGTTTTGGGAAGCATTTTACCCAAGTAGGCCTATAAGCAAAATGATCGATCTCATAATCTACACACTATAGGAGGGATTCTTAACCAGGGTTCACGCGCCACTATGGGGTACGACTACGAGACCTGATCTTTGGGGATGCGCGGATGCTGAATCATTAGGATTAGTTATAATATGACGCAAGAAGCAATGTTTTTTGTCAGGTTTTAACAAAAATGTTGAACTATAGGCGATTACTTTTCAGCCATTCTAAGAGGGGGTGCGAGAACCCGTTCGTGATTTTAAGGGTTGCCAACAAGGTTAAGACCCACTGCATAGGCAAGATTATCAAATGTTTTATTTAACAATTTTAATCTGAAACTTGGGAAATCGATCAATAACACGATGACATAACAATATTAGACTATTTCGATGCAGTGCGAGCATCTTTGAAGTTGCAAATATAGCAAACACATCAAATATATTCTAAAAAAGCTAACATCAAATGAATTACAAACGCAAGTGCAACGAACTCAAGACTATGCTTTACAGAGAAAATATAAACTGCATCAAGATACTAGAAATGGAAACAGCGACGTTTGAATCAGTGAGTCGCAGATTGGACATAGTTTGGTTGACCGTGGGAATCTTTAATTCAGGATAGCAGTGACATCAACACAATTAGACTACCAGGTAGCGATAATACATGATGGCTGAAAACTGAACAATGTAAACAGCTGTTTAACATTATATGCACGCTACAAACATTGCACATAAACTGAAGTAAACAAAGATTCAAGTAAAAAGGTCTATATAGGTCATTATACTTTTATAACACCATGATATAGCCCACTTTAGGCCTACAATTTGAATATAACATATAAACAAAAGTAAGCAGCCTACTCAGGTGGGTTATGAATCGACACCCAACATAAAAAATTTACGCGAAGATTGCCATTGTACAGTATGTCTTAGGCAATTACAAAAATAAGCTGGTCGCAGTTTTTATTGAACTTTTTTATTTCATACCACCGTTGAAGAAAAACTTCATATTTGGGAGTAAAAAAGCAATGATATGACGTCATGGCATTTGAACAGCTCAAAGTTTATTTGGATTTACTTTTGTGACAATGGAAATTGTAAGTAGACGTATTTCAAGTGTGGTCGTAATAGCAGCAAATATATTCTCACAGATGATAAGAATTACATCGAATACAACAGCTGCACTTGCAAATGTTCAACCTAAAAATAACCACTGGGAAATTTTCAGAGAACATTTTCGTTTTCATAAAACACTTTTTAAAACAAAACAGTATGAGATAGCTGCATCATGGAAGCCTGCAAAGCGATTTACACTTACAGAGAAGTAAACTGACATAATTTGGTTGAATATCGACGTTTTTCATCAGGTGTAGTATTTGAGTGACATCCAGTTTTTGGTTTCATGATATTAGGCTGGTCTCAAGCTACAAGACAAAAGTGTATTTTAAGAATATCATTTGCAATCACAAAACCCGCATAATTTGTTGCAACCATTTTATGAACAGCATAGCCGGTTGCATAGCCGAGTGGTGAGAGCCCTGGAACGGCATTCGAAAGGGCGGCGGTTCGATACCGCTTAAGAGCATGCGGCTGTGTCTTTGGCAGGACACTTTATGGCATGCTTAAAGGAGGACACGAAGATTGGCTTCCTTGCCTTCCCGTCTACTAAATCTTCAACTACCAGGTTTAAGCCTGGATACGACAACAACAACATAGCCTGTGTAAGTGCGTGTGTGTTAAGTCATAGTCCAAATTTCACAACACAATGGCATATTGTATCATGTGACTACTAAGATCATTTGAAAGTTCGCTTTGGTAAAAACAAACAAGATCTTTTTTTTGTGTACATAGCAACTTGATATACATATACATTACTACATGTTCAGTCATTTTTGTACACAATATTTACGACGAAATAAAACTCATTTTAATATAAACATGATAGTACATTGCAAATAGGCCGATTTCAATACAAAGTCACCATATGGCATGAAAAAAATGTGGCGAAATATAAAATGGCACAGAAGAATCATTCTCATACATTTGATAAGAGCTCAATGTCTCTTTTAAAGCTTAAAAGTAGCAAACTGTTTCTGGGGACAAAAACAAACCACCAGTAACAATTGTACAACAAAACAGTAACAAGAAATTATAGAAGGAGAAGGATGGATAAAAAAGCGTGTGCAGTACACCACTATAATATCTCAAAAATACGCCTAAGTGACACCTTCGACACAAACCAATATCTAGCCGAGTGGCAAGAGTCGTTTCATTTATTACTCTTAAAGCTGAACTTGCTGAACATTTTCCGAATGTTCATTGGTTTTCGCAGCCACACGGTCAACTGAAATTCCAGATGATAATACAAAAAACTCGGAAGAAATATTGAAATTCAGTGGATGAAATGCAATTGGAGATTTACATTTTGTACAATGATAAAACTGAAGAGCGATGTTATCACTATTACTCCACACTGCATCAAGCGTTATCCCATATTCAGTTTTTACTGTTTTCTCAAGTTTACAATGCTTTGGTAATTCTGACAAAACAAGTAAAGCACGGGCATTTGGAAAAGCAGTATTTATGTAAACAAAGTTCCAGTCAAATATCCATGTTGCTTTCTTAACGCAAAACAACTGTCCCGCACACGATTCACAGCTCACAACGTGAATCATTTCATTTTCTGCTACATCAATAGCTTGAGGATCTTGTAACAAATCTTCTAGAATTAGTAATTCGTGTGATTCATCAGCGAAATAGTTCTGGTCTATTTCTTTCTTCGATCGGCCTGAGACTTGCTCAGCCAGTGGGGTATAGTCTAAAGATTTTTTCAACTTTTTTGAAAAGTTTTGATCAAATGTAGGGTTTTCCTTTGACACATTGTTGACTTTACGCTTTGATGGAGTAACTACTTCATCATCAACATCCGAGGTTTCTGGAGTATCAGAGATACGGATTACATCTGACACTGCATCCGATACCAATAACACGGAGGCATCATCTGATACAATGCCAGTCTTCTGCATGGCTGTACCCTGCTCTACTACAGATGCCAAGTCTGTAGAAGCAGTTGTGTTTGCTGCAAGTTCGTGACTTTTAGTTGTTCTTCTTTCAAGAATAGTTCGGTTTGGAGAAGCATTAAAGAACACATCTGCTGAAGATAAATTATCGTTATGGGATGTACACAACAAATCATTTAGAAAAGACTCGTTTTCATCTTCTGGCCATCCCATCTCGTTACTTTCACTGGTCTGGGGTTTTGAAATATTGACAGAGCTGTTAAACGATGACGACGAAATACTTTCAGGTGTTAAAACTGTGAGGTCAGAATTTGATTGGGACAATTTAAAAGAGACGTCAGAAGTGGATGTTGTATTCATCTGTTCTGGAAGAGGTAAAGTTCCATGAGCATCTGTTTCGGTGATACATTTCTGATTTCCAATCTTCTGAAAAAATAAGTTCAAAGAGTCAACGACTGGCTGAAAACCAAAATGTGACGTCACTTTCTGCCGTACCCATTTTGAAAGACCTTTGCAGTACCTTTTTGGGTTTTTACAAAAACGGTCATCAACAATGATTAAAGCACCCCAATCATTTTTATGTCTGATGCAGCGACCCAAAGCTTGATTTAGTGCACGAAAAGCTTGAATGTTATACCAGTCACTTCCCGATAACAAGCCACGATCTCTGCAGTGCTTATCATTATACTGACGTTTCAACTCCACCTGTGGGTCTTTGTAATTGGGAAAAGGAATTCCAACTGTTAAGACTGCTCTGGCATTGTTGTCTGAAAAGTCAAGACCTTCACTTACTTTCCCCCGACATACAGCCAATAGGATTGCACCATTTGGGGATTCATCATGTTTGTTGGAAACACATTCATAAAAAGCTTGCAAAACTCCTTCAAAATTTGATTTGTTTTTCCCGTGTGGTTCACGAAAAATTGTTTTCTTTCTATTAATGTCATTCCATGAACCAGTGGATTTCCAGCGTTGACACATTTTTTCCATCATTTTGTAACTTGAAAAAAAGCATAATACTCCAAATGGGATTATGTTACATACCGACAGTATGACATGACCTAATTCATCTTGAAAATCATGCGCATTGGTGTTCTGGTAAGTTGCTTGTAAAGTTTGGTCATTAGGTCCACACCCAACAGTTCCAACCCAAACTTGTGAATCCGAAACCACGTGAGAGGCTTCAAGCTGAATTGGAAAAGGTAAGCCCAGCTCAGATGAAAATGATGTCATTGGCGACAGTGTTCCAGATGTTAAAATAATGCTATGAGAAGATGATAAATCTGAAAATGCCACTGCAGGATTTAAGCACCAAAAGTGAAGATTAACCAAAAAGTACTTAGATGCTCCTTTGTTTATTGCCACCCGGCCATTTTTTGTTCTATTCTGAGGAGGAACGCCATATTCTGACTTACGAATTATTACAACACGATAATCATCGCTATACTTCTGTTTACCAAACAACAAATTGCTTAAAACATGAAACAAACCTCCAAGAAGCTCTTGACTTGCAGAGTGCAAATTTTTTTGATTTTCTTTTCTTTCACCAACTTTGTCATTATCTACAGCTTCATTGTAGCATTTTTGCAAAATCTGCAGTGAATCTGCAGTTACTCCCCATTCATTCAAACATGCAATGAACTCTTTGCCAGACCAAACCTTCGTCCATGTTTCCTTTTCAGTCTCAATGAGATTAGCAGACGATTGTTGCAACCAACGTCCCATTTTAGTGCACAGAAGATGAAGTTGCTGATGTTGGTGCGTTTTAACACCTTCTGCTATTAAATGGTCCAAGTCGGCAACAGTATTCATCAGCTCAACTTCATTCACAGTATCACTTGCAGCTTCACGAGCACTGTCTTCAATATTATGAGCTTCATCAAAGATAATAACTTGTCCACGCACATCTATGCCCATTTGATTTCTTATTCCACGATCTATCAAATAGTTGTAAGGACAAAATATTATAGAAGCTCCTTGCTTCAGCTCTCTGGCACCATAATATGGGCACGCCTTCAGTTTTTTACCAAGATTTACCAAATCTTCTAAATCCCATGCTGAAGTAAGGTCATGGGAATGAAGACTGCCATGAGTTCGCATATTCTGTACATTTTGGTAAAAAATGCACTGACTACCTAAAAGATCTGGGTGTGTACCTTTAAGGAGATCACGACACCCATCAGTTTTTGTTTTTGATCTTTCATTGATGGGGTGTATGCAAGAGTGTTCTCGGCTAGAAAGAATGGTCATATTCACATTTTTATATTCAGTTCTGGCTAATTCATGGGTAATTTGATATATCTGCTTGTGAGTCCTAGTTCCAAACCAGATTGTAGGAGCTTGAATATCATTTAAAGTACCAATATCAAAGTCACCACAAATAGAACTGTCTTCAACTGTATGATCAGTGCTTTTGCATTGATGATCGGCTATGTCAAAAGGCACAGCAGCACCTTGCTGAATTTTTCTTTGTACTTCTTCCTGCCAAGCTAATGTCGAACACAACAAGGCAAGAGTCTTTCCACTTCCAGTAGGGCTTTCCAACAAGCAATGACTACCACTCTGCAATCCCTTTATTATTCTGCTCATCATTGATAGCTGAGACGGATAAGGTTTGCATGGGAACTTTACATTAATTCCACCAATCATGAGGTTTTTTCCAGACTCTGTTGGTGCTTCCATACTGGTAATAACTCGATACAAACTGCGCGGATAGGTGTAGTAAAATGGGTAATATCATATAAACATAAAATTAAAAGAATGCTGTCTGCTCGCACCTACATGCTTGAATCTGATGAAAACAAATATGCAATGTTAACCCATTAGTGCCCGCGCGTCCTTACAAGGACGTGAAAAGTGGGTATTTTAAATTCCGAATTGCTTTCTTCAAATTGCTGATTTTTTTCAACTTTTTTTTTCTTCGGTTAGAATAACATTATAGCTATAGAAACAGCGCAAGAGGATTTTCGTAAATAAGTTTTAGTGTTCACTATGCAACGTTCAATGTGGACCTTTTGTGAAATATGGAGCCAGCACATGGTACACGAACTGTGACCTGCAAAATCGAGGTATATAACATTGTTTTTAATCACCTTTGTTTTTTGATAAATTTATTAATATGTATAGCTATGTGCCCAAAGCGAAATATTTTATTTTTCTCTTATTACTTTTTCTGAATATAAGTTAGAAGTTAGGTGAGTCCTTGTAGGGACGCTTGGGCACTGGCGCGGACGCTTTATTGCCAAACTGTAGACATATACCGTATATAGGCAGGTTCGCCTAATGCTATATAGGATTTCGTATGTTTTCATGTTTGGGCGAAAACGAATGTTATTTGTAACGCGCTAATATTCAATTTGAAAAACTGGACGTTTTAGTTGGGGTAGTAGGTTAGGTCATCACTATCGTGTGCGGACGGTGGTGCTTCAGAATCTAGGAGTAGGCGCTTTCACTGTTTTTGTACTGTAAATTGAGGTCTTGTTATGAATGTTCATGTATCTTTAATTTATCTTTATTTTTAAAAGGAGTTCATGTATAATTAAACTTTTGCACTTTTTATAGGGAAATTCGTTTCACTGTTCAAGAAATTTTGGAAGAGTCTCCACCCAAGGAGCCCACAGATATTGTAATTTTTCCTCCTGATGAATCCGGCAACGTGAGCGATGAGGACAGTGCAAATGAAGATGAGGGTGTCAAAGACGTTAACAATGTTGGAAAAGGAATCCTGAACCAGAAAGGCGAAATAGTGATTCTTCACAAAGATAGGCTACTCAGGACATGGATTTTGTTAGAAGCCTACATTTGATAACGATAAGCCTACATTTGATAACGATGAGACAGAGGCGCTACCGGACCATTCAAAGCCAACCCATTGCGTTGGAACCCAAGAAGAAACGTAAAAAAATTACTGGCAATACAAGAAAGTGGGTCAACGCCCGTTGCCTTACATGACCTAGAAGAAGAATTATCGTACAACAAACCTGCCAAGAGACAGTTTACAGAATTACCCAGACTAATTGGAAAAGTCACACTTGCAACTAAAAAAAGGAAGTGCCGTCCTTGAAAAAGTTCTGTGTTTCCTAACTCATCATCAAGTAAAGAAGAGTTAACAGAAGAAAAGATACCACCTGTATGCGTCAGAAACAAAGATAAGATCCAGTCTACAGCCAAAAATCAACTGGGGAAAAAATTCCTCCTTTTCCTGAAGCTGAGAAGCCATGATAATTTACCCATTCATCCTGATAACGTGAAAACGTCATATGATGTTATGAAACCAGGCCTCGAAATTCGTTTTTGTTGACGGTGGACAAACGTGTCCGGTTTGAGCAGCTATCTCGGCGGACAAATTAAGTCTCACGGCGGACACACCAGTTTTAGAGTCGATCGTCATGCTTAATCACTTTATCTTGATAATTCTTCACCATTTGAGAACTATAGCTACGGTTTAGAAGGCTTGTTAAAATTGCAGTGAAGTCACTCTGAAAGGCTTTCATCAGACCAACGACGTGCGCTGGAAGAATCAAAGCGCCCTGTAGCTGCTTGATACCCGCATAACTGATTAACTTCCACGAAACGAGGTCCTGTGGCTTCTTGCGTCACAATGCTTTGGGCACGAGTAGGAAAACATCTACACTAACGCTACTATTTTCTGCTGTGCAAGGTTTCACTAGGCTTTATTCTTTAGGTTTATTTTTGCGCGTCATGTTAACAAAAGAGAATTTTCCCTGGGCCTTTTCTTTCTTACAGTAATATCAAAGCTTAACAAATTTTGTAACCAACCTTGCCTTATCAATATTACTCGGAGATCATAGCCAGACATTGTGACGTAAGACTTAAACTAAGTTGCGCGTGAATAGTGTAGAAGTACCCATACTCCCATCGATTCTTGGCGAAGAATTCACCTATGTTACGCTGATTCAATGTCATCAATCAAAGCAACGTAAAAATCGAAAGTTTTCCTGCTTGAATGGAAACTAAGCGATACGATACAATATTAACATTTTCTATATGCGTGCTAGAATGCGCGGGAAATTACATTCTCGCAAAAATTGTTCGTGCCATGACGATTTGTATCGCTAGTTCCTGTGTTATTTCTCGGCGGACAAATATGACCGATCTAGGTGGTACTTCCCGCGGACAACAAATGTTGTGACGGCGGACATGTCCGCAGTGAATTTCGAGGCCTGTGAAACTCTTCATCTCTGACTGATGGTTTTGTGAACAAAGTAGTGAGAGAGACCCAGAGGTATGCAGCACAACAAAACCAATTGGCCTTCCAGTCAAAGATGGATAATTCCTTAATAAGAGCAAGTCATGCAATAATGTTTATGGCAGGATACATCACCCCTTTCACACGCAGGAAGTATTGGGAGAGGAGAGATGATACAAGCAATGTGATGGCAAGAAAAGCCATGTCGAAGAATCTTTTTGATGAGGTAATGCGCTATAGCCATTTTTCCAACTTAAACTACCTCAAAGACGACCCACTTGAGGCATTCTATTATAATTCAACAAATTTTAGTAAGAAATGTAACCACTAGGTTTCAAAAGGTGTTGGTTTTGATATATTTTGTTGTTTACAAAATTTCAACTTCAGCAAAAAAAAATTTGAAAATCGGACAAGCGGTTTTCGAGATATCGCGTTTTGAAATTTTGTGGCTGTCACTAGGTGGCGCTGTTGATGTTTCCAATGTTTTTTTATTTTAGGGTTATATTTCAGGTAGAAAGTCGGTTGAAGTGTCTATTCCACCATTCTTCATGATGCAGAATTCAAAAATGGTGTCAATTTTAGTCTGCAAAAATCAGCTAAGGAGTTATGGGGCATTTAAAAAAATTGGGGGACCAAATGCCAACCCTCAAATTGTCATGTAGGTAACGAGATATCTTTTCTTATGAGACTTTTGTCCTTTTTGCACAATGCAACCTTTTATCAAAGACATGCAAAAGAAGTTATATGATCTATTAATGCAATATTTGAATGATGTTTGCTTATGATGTTACAATATCAAATTACAGATTTCACCAAAAAACATTTTTTTTCATTGTGACATCATCATGATTCCAACCTACATTCAGATTAATGCAATGTTTGAATGATTTTGTTTATCATTGCCTTTGACTGCCGTGTTCCGCATATAATTTATTTTCTTTGCCGTAATTTGTCACAACGCTACATTGGCAGGCTTTGCTCATCGCTCTTTCATCATTTCTAGTTTATAATTTATATTTGATACGTAATTTACTTTACTGCCGGCTTGGTTTGGTTTTCATTCAGCATTTTTTCAATATTTACGCTTTTGCTTTTTCAATTTTTTACGCTCATGTTTTGGCATTATTGCGTCACTGTAATGTTGTTTAAAACATTACTTGTAGGTTTTAACTGCCCTTTATCAGAACTGACGATGCACTGAATAAGTGCGAAATATATTTTCTGTAACATCTACTGACAACTGATCCCTGTTACCTTAGCAATTGAGGTTTTAGCTTTCTAGATATGGAACAGGGATCGTTTCAGAATAAGACTAGGTCAGAAAGCGAGGCAGACTCCGAAGAAGCTCAGCATCAGCCAAGAGCAGTTAGCTATGTTTGAATGATGCTTGCTTATGATGTCACAATAACATATTATAAATTTCCCAAAAAAACTTTTTTTTCATTATGACATCATTATGTTTCCAACCTACTCATGTTTTATAAAAGTTGTGGCAGTTTAAGGTTGTTCAATTGTTTAAGAAGGTTAGATAGCTTTTCAAACAAATGCCCTTCTGACAATCATACCTGGTTATTTTAACGCAGGACATTATTTTGGGGTTGCAACTTGCAAGTGGGTTTTATAATGCTTGACTCAATAGGTTATTATCGTACTTAAATATGTATCATACAGTTATGGTATCGCAGATATACACCACGACTAACTTTTAAAATTAAATAAAAAATACAAAAGTCTCATAAAAAAATGTTATATTATCATGAAGTATAGGCAAGAAACTTTCAAGAACAAAAAAAAATTTTGGGATATCTGGTTACCTACATGGAAATTTGAGGGTTGGCATTTGGTCCTCCAAGTTTTTAAAAAATGCTTCACAACTCCTTAGCTAATGCTTGTAGACTAAAATTGATACCATTTTTGAATAGACACTTTAACCGAATTTCTAACTCAAATATAACCCTAAAATCAAAAAACATTGGAAACATCAACAGCGCCACCTAGTGACAGCCATAAAATTTCAAAACGCGATATCTCGAAAACCGCTTGTCTGATTTTTAAAATTTTTTTTTGTCGAGATGCATTTTTCACATACTATAACATATTATGCTTTAGGCATCAAAATTGAAAACTTCGTGGTTATTTGGATTAGTTGAGTTATAATGAAATGCCTCATTTTGGAAAGTTGCCCTTCTTTTAGAGACTTTGAATGAGACAGCAGCCAAATTTGTTGAGTACGCAGCTGTAGACGAATCAATGATCTGTTATTTTGGTCCTCACCCTCTCAAGTAATTCATGAAGGGCAAACCAACAAGTTTCGAGTTTAAAATTTTGTCTATGTGCATCCCCTCTGGAGAGCTAATCCAATGTGTCCCCTATGCTGGAGCAAAAACAAACATCTTCAAGTATGGATAGAGTCAGGGGCCTAAAGTTATTTATGGCCTTGTGGAAAGTGCTCGACTGATTCTTGGTTCAAAGGTTGTGTGCGACAATCTTTTCAAGAGCCTGGATTTGATAGATCATTTGCGTAAGAAAGGGATAGGTGTTTTGGGGACAATGAGGTGAAATCAAATGAACAATCTATCTTTACTACCAAAGAAAGAGAGCAATGACATGAAGAAGGGAGATATGAAGCAACTTTACCTTGGAGATGATCAAACCATTGTTGTGTGGAAAGATTCTTGAACACGGTACTGTTTTTCAGTTATAGTAGGTAATCATTTTATCAAATTTTAGATACTCTCGTGATTCAATAAAGGAACTGGACATGGATCAGCCTTACTCACTCAAGGTCTACAATAACAACATGGGAGATGTGGAGTGTGGACCTGTTGGACAATCTCAGTACCTGTTATTCCATCCGCTCAAGAAACCGCAACTGGTACAGGGGTGTGTACAATTGGATTCTAAATATCAGTATGGTGCAAGCTTGGAGGTTTTATAGAAAAAATTGGGGCAATCACGGAGGAGAGAGAGATATGGAAAAGATTAGTCTCCTTGAATTTATCCGATCATGTGTAGAAATGACAATTATGATCAATGGGAACAAGACATTTTCTCTCTTACCATCGACGCATGCACTTGCCAACCGTGAAGAGATCAGAAGGGACCAGGGTAATCACCTGATCATCAAAACGAACAAAAAGGTGTCTGCAAATACTGTCACAAAATGCACGTCATACAGATACGGTCGGTGTTATGTTCGACTGCACCCAGATTGCTTCGAAATGTATCATAACTGAAAGGAATTTGTAATATTATCTGTTTAGATCGAGTTTCGTTTCTCAATAAATCTAATGAAAAAGCGCTGCATTTTTATTAGACATTTATTTTTAACGCATCTTAGACTTAGAGCAGTAGTATTGCTTTTTACGACTTCAAAAATACCATTACTGGAAAATGCTAATTTTGTTTATTTTACATCAAGCCTTCGTACGAATGCCCAAGCGTCCATAGAGGGATGTACCATTTTCTGTATTCCTGGTACAGATATCAGAAAAATTTCTTTTGAATATTCATATTCAACTCATAAGGACCTTACATGAAACTTTTTGTAAAAATATTCCGACTAGAACGATGACCGGGCACTAATGGGTTAAACTAAAATTAGAATTTTAGCTTGATAGCTAAGTGGAGAAACATACCGTAGTGAGTGATGCTTTAGTAAGGTCTAATAACAATGGTTTAAATCTAAACATTAGCAGTCAAGTAGTCAACTAATGCATGGTAAGAACAGCTGTGACACTATCAGTGAAAAGTTTAGAATGCCAGCCTCAATGAGGTTTGTATCAGTACGGTACCATAGTTCAAAATCTCAAAAGCTTGTGGTTGGGTCACAATCACAAGGAAACATTCAATAGGCTAGTATATTGAGTTCATATCTGAGGTGATAACCTTGGTGCAACACTCAAAAGGAGTTGGTTTAACACCAGTTAGGAGCGTACAACTGTGTCTTTGTCATGCCACTAAGTATTTAGTCCAAAGCTTAGACATCTTCGGAAACAAAGGTCAAGCATCATAACAAATGACATGCCTGAAGAATGAAGATGGACATGGAAAATGGCTGCCTTGTTTTTCAACCTAGAGATGTAATCCTCAATGTGTGTAATTTTATCATGTCAACTATATATAAACTTTAAGTTTGCAAAATTAATCAAAAAAAGTTCATACTAAAACTAATATTCAAAGTACTTGGAATTACTATTTGAAAAAAATTTTCAAAGCTTGAAGAATAAAGATGCGTTTACGAAATAGCTTATGATGAATAAATGCAAATTGATTAGATGTCTTGGTCAATGGTTTTAATTGATTTCAGTTTGCATTCACTACTGAGTAGCCTTCTGAGAGCATCAGCCCAAGACTCAAAAGTGTGGTTTGATGTGAACACGTTATTGTATCGTATGCACTTAAAGCTTGGCTTAAATTAGACATGAAATTGCCTTAGCTCATTTAGGCAACCAAAGTTATTTGACTACCATGCAAAAACCTAGTTATGAAAAAAGAAAGTCAAAATTTTTCAAACTCTCTGATAATTTTCAATTACAAAACCAAGGTGGTTGATGAGATAGTCATGGACGCTGAGCTACTAAGTATAAATCTAATAAGACATACGGTATACACTGAAAAAGGGGATGGCAGCTTTAAGAGGTACTGTAGTCTCTGCTTATTAAGCCCGGACGGTTAATAGGTCCAACACTTATTAAACCCAATTTGGTCTGGTCCGGAATAACTGAATGTGTACAGTATGAGTGGCTGTGTAAAAGTGTACAGTATGAGTGGCTGTGTAGCGGCATCCAATGAATAGAATAATTTCCCAGCAACAACACTTCAACAACCCAAAACTCAACCTGTCAATCTCGGTGTACAGGTCTGCGTCAGTGATTCAAAGCATCTACATTCTACAAATATGCACAACTGCCAAGATTAAGCTCTCTAAAAAGCTTTCCCAGTTCGAGGATAAAGATTCATCAATCAATCTGTGAAAAGCAATATCTCTACAATGACAGCAACAAAACAAATACAATAAACTAAACATAAACAGCATCAAGCTCAGGGTACTCATTAATTTGACATTCTAATGAGTTAAAATGTTCAATCGTTTTATACTTTTGATGGTATATACAAATGTAGATTATTATTATTTGAAGGCATTGCAACTGTGAAGCTGTTGCAACCATGCCAATTTTTTAACTTATAATAATTATCATTGTCACGATTTCTTTCTATCTCTTACCAGGAAAAAGACTTGGAAAGGTTCAATGACGTAGTTTAATGGGTCAAACCGAAAAGCAGTCAATTAAATGTCGAATAATTCTACTAGTGAAATGATAATCTGACTTCTTGAAGAACTTTAACGAACGGCTTCTCAAATAACTCTAATTTCGAACACAATTTATATCAGCACCAATTCTCATCTACTTGTATTCAATTACTTCAAGTCTCAATCACCAATAATTTCTGCATCAACTACCAATCCACAACTCATAACACAACTCTCATAACCAACTCAATAATAATCATCATAATCATTACACAAACTACACCACTATTTATAGTTGGTTGTTCAGTCCAGTAACTTCGAGAAGGTTACGTAAGGTTACATCATAAAGAACCATTGTTCTATCAAGCAGCATTTAAATGTAAACAACAGAAGTCTCTAGAATGTCACGTAGGAAAAATGATTCCAGAAAACACATTTTACATAATACAGATTTCGTAATCAGAGGTTACTTAAGGTCATAACCGATAATAACACATCGCACCAGAATTCTACAACCAAAACAACACGCTCGTTGAAGATACAAAGCAAGCCATCGCGAGGCATTGCACCTTGATTGTGACAATCATCATCATCATTAAGTTCCTTTTTCTCATCAAAGGTTAGAAGCAATAAATCGCCAAGTTTTCTGTTCTGAGGTTTTTCTTTTGCAGTTTTATAATCAGGTTTTGACTAGCCTATTCTTTAAGGCTGTGGCTATATTTACACTATATAGTGTAATATAACCTCAATGGTGTTGCCAGATAAGGAATTCTGCCCTGATTTGAGAAAAGTTTAAAGTTGATGAAAACAAAAACTTGTATTTTTAATTTTTTTTTTAGTCCTAAGATCAAAACCCTAATCTTATTCCTAACTCTAACCATTACCTTAACCCTTCCTAACTTTAATCCTAACTCTGGCAACACCTGATTGTAACCATGGCATTAAGTGTGAAAAAATAGCCACTTCCATTCTTAATATCATTAATCCAAATTCTTGGTGGTCTGCCTCTATTTTGTTTCCCATTCACTTTTCCTCCGAGTAGTTGTCTGCTTGTCTTTGATTAGAATTATTGCGAATCATTTCATATATATGGCCAAAATACTTCATTTTTTTGTTTTAATTGTTTGTAGAATAAAATTAATAACAGAAACAAAACAACTGAATTAAATTAAAAAGGAAGTGGCTATTTTTCCACACTTAATGCCATGTTAACAATCAGATGTTACAATGAAAATCAATTGCAATCAGACTCTAAATGAAAATCTTTCATGGAAACCACACGTATGCAATATTTGCTGCAAAAGGTTCGAAGAAATTTTGGCATAATTACCAAGATTAGACCCTGTCTTAATTTGTCAAATTTGATCTGCTTATATGTACCATCCTTTAATTGAAAGCAACCTGAGGTATTGCATTATAATAATAATAACAATAATAAATATGTGATGTTGAAAGCACCGAGGTGCTTTTTCATCATTCTGATATACATAACGCATTTGCTGTTAATTAGGTTAACAGCTCGTTTAATAACTAATAACTCTAACCGTCAATAACATCTGATAAGTGATAACATATATAAACTTTTAGAAGACTTTTAGAAGACATTATGACTTGGAAATATGGCAACGAAGGACTTATACAAAAACTTCACAAAATCTGTGACAAATTTTATCATATTTTCCGTCCCAACAATGATAGTTGTAGCAAAATCCTAATATCAATTGAGCAATTGTTCAAACTGGAAATTGGTGTTTTCGTGTTTAAATTTCACAACAATTTACTACCAGGTTGCTTCTCCAACCTTTTTAAATATATAAGTCAAAGAGGTTCACAGCCTGTCTACAAGAAACCAGGGTAATGATTCTCTAAACATTCCACACTTCTCAAAAATGCTTACTTAGGATTCAATAGAATTCACAGGTGCAAAAACATGGAACGAATTTCCTTTTTCAATTAGAAAGACTGATACAAAGTCACTTTTTATTCACAAACTAAAACAACAGAATAGAAAGACAACATAGAAAGGCTTTCTTGCATTCTTGTGAAGATTTTAGTGGAATTCCGAAATAATTTACAAAAGATTAAGCCTACCCAACAATAATATCGATTGCTTGTGCTGTACTTTTATGTTTGTAGATATTAACAGCTAATGCAACACTCCATAATCAACACGACATGTCGCAAAAGGGGAGGAGAGCTTCATCAACACCATTAGAACATCATCATCCACCAGCTCATCCATTCCATCACCCACCAGGACAAGAAACAATAACTTAAACTGGAGCTCAAACCTCAATCGTCTTAGGCTACTGTGTGATGTGCAGTCTGACCATAGAAAGAGCTCAACACATGCTCTCCTGGGCCACATCGAAACGTGCTTTTGCCTGAGGATGGGTTTCTTTTATGTCCTGTTTTCTTTCTCCATCCTATTATTATTATTATGACTGCTCATCCACATCAATATTGCAACTGGCAAATTCAATCCACAACACTTTTCATTAGGCTGTCATTCATTACTACATGTGTGCTTCTTTCTGTTTTTGTTTTATTTTTTGCTATATATTTGTTTTTTGGGTTTTGTGGCCGTGCTAACTACCGTACTGATATATATATAGCCTAGGCCTACTACATAATTTTTCATTCAGGCACGTTTTAAACCTTTCAAGGTTTTGCCACCTTTTCCCGTTCATTAACGTACTGGTTGGTCTATATCGATTTTTGTAGTTAATATCTTTTTCATCCAGGACGCATTAATGACGAAAAATAAAATCATTGATGATTGATTGATTGCCAGAGTTAGGATTAAAGTTAGGAAGGGTTAAGGAACTTAAGGTAAGGATTAGAGTTAATAAGATTAGGGTTTTGATCTTAGCCCTGGACTAAAAAAATTTCCAAAATACAAGTTTTTATTTTCATGAGCTTTAAACTTTTCTCAAATTAGGGTAGAATTCCTTATCTGGCAACACCATTGAGGCTATTGTTACACTATATAGTGTAAATATAGCTACAGCCAATTAAAAAACTACGGTACTAAATAATTATTGATTATTTGACCAGCGCCGCCTGATCTTGAAGCTGGGTTTTTTTTCGGTCATTTATCGGTCATTGACCAATTTTTTAGCCAAATGTCCGAAAAAATATAGTCAATTCGGTCAAAATGTCCGAAAAATTATATAGCCAATTTGGTCAAAATGTCCGAAAAATTTTTGGTTTGTATTTGCTACTTGATGGAAATATTTTCATCGGAAAAAATGACCAAAATAAAAAAAAAATGACCAAATTTTTTCAAGTTATTTCGGACAAATGATCGAAAGGTTTCAGCGAAAAAAAAAACAGTCTTGAAGCCTCTTCGTTCCAGAAGTGACGCGCTAACCAATTGAACTAGCTAAGACTAGAACAATCGCCCCGGTAGCTCAATTGGTTAGCACGTCACTTCTGGAACGAAGAAGCTTCAAAATCAACCGGCGCTAGTTCGACTCTCGGGGTATGCGCTTGAGCAACGCACGTTAAGGACTGCTCTCCATTCAGCGGCATCTAATGGATGGAATAGTTCCCCGGCAACAAGACGTCAACAATCGGAAACTTCACTCTGTCAATCTCGGTGACTGGGCCTGCGTCAGTGATTCAAAGCCTCTACTCTACAAGTACGGTATGCGAAACTGCCAGGATTAAGCTCTGCAAGAAGCTTTCCCAGTCTGAGGATAAAGATTCAATCAAACAATCTAAAGTAAAAACAAACACCTCACTATCTCCTCAGCAAGCCAAAGCAAAGTTTTCAAATGTTGACCGGCCGCAGTGATTAAAATGTTGAAAGCCACTAACTGATCTAGAATAAGTCGGGCGGGTTAGCTCCTTGTTGGATATTATTCAGAATAAAATGGAAATGAAATTTCTACTTAGGGATTTTTGTGATTTTGTGTTTCTAAAAATAATTAAAAAATTGCGGGAATCTATTTCGCTGGACTGAAAGCTTTTTTGAAAGCTTTATGGCAGTTTCGTTTTCGTGTAGGCCTAGGGGAGATAGCCCAACAGTGCCCAGTTTTTCTGAATATTTGAAATTTTTCCTCAAAAGCTTGTCAATAATATTCACTTTTCTACGCTATGTCTTGGTACTATCTTTATGCTATTTATTGATAGTTTAGTTTAAATTCTACGATAAGCAGTATTTGCATAATAGCAATATAAAAATGCTTAAAAAAAGTGGGCACTGTAGGACACGAATGCCTAACACTGCCCATGTAGGGTTCCCACAGTGCGCACTTTCTGTAAACACATTGAAGAACACGTCAATAGCAATTCCAATACTGTCGAAACCGATCTTTCTTTTTGTGAGCAGTCTACTAACTACTAACTAGCATGAAAAACCGGAACCATTGCTTTCCAGAAGTTTTATTTTCGTTCCAGCAACATTTCGGCATTTTTTTATTATATTTTACAGCAAGTTCGAATGCCAGTAACCTATTTTAGCTGTCTTGGTCCTGTAGCCAAAGTGATGCTTTGCGCGTCTTGAAGATATTCACAAAGCTTCCTCTCTTCTTCGTTGGAGAATATTTTGTTAACAGTAGGCCTATAGGCCTAGTTCGGTTGAACGTTTTTCAGTGCTAAAGTTTCTAACTCATTGTTGATGCACGTTTCTAAATAACGCCTCAGTGTCCTGCGAGGAATGCCGAATTCTTTGGAAACAGAACTGATAGACTTTCTATCGGTACGGACTTCTTTGCAAGCTCTTTTCATGATTTCCGGAGAATGTTGGACCATTTTCTTAGCCATTTTTCTAGATCACTCTGCAACAATAGGCAATTAAGTTATACGTAGCCAGTAGCCTATACACATATGTAGTCAAGGGAGAAAACTGAAAATGGAGAACCGTAAAACGTTTGATAATGTAGTTTTGATCAAGCTAATAGCCTACAGACTATCTATCCTACCGAGTTGTCAGCTGACAATTTTATTCTGCAAGGTTCCAACAGTGCCCACCCTGAGTACTGTTGGAACTATCGTTGGTGGGCACTGTTGGCACCGACATCATTTTGAACAAAACAAGCTGTAACTTCCTAATTGCTGCAGTTATGTCTTGCCAAAACGTAGGCTAACATATAAGACTATAGGTTACCTATTCACAATGGCATTGTTAAATATCTGATATAGTTAATGATGATTTGATGAGCACGGTTTTCCTTTTTATGTAAAATAATAATAATTTCCTTCAAATTTGACATCCTTTCGCAGCTAGCTGCCTGTCTTTAGGTAAGTTTTCAAGTTGTGACTGGGATATCATTGGTCACGTGGCAATATCTCAAACTCGTTAAAGCGTTAAATCAGAATGCATTGCCGCCAAAAACGGAGGTTGAGCACTGTAGGACACTGGGCACTGTTGGACAGTGGCGTAGCTAGGGGGGGCGGGGGGCGGACCGCCCCGGGCGGCACGTCTGAGGGGCGGCACTTTCAGACAGGACGTTTTTTTTTATAATGCAAAAGTACACAAAAAATAAAAGCAAACAGAATAGCAACGTTCAAAACACAGGGCCGGATTTAGCCTAAGCGCTGCCCTAGGCAGATACGAAAAGTGCCGCCCCCTAAAAAAAATTTTCGATGGTGCGCTACGATTTATATTTTCAATTCCTTACAAAAAAGTTATTTGCACAGTTTATTTGAATACATCAATGAATGTCATTGCATAATGAACTAATTGTTCAAAATCGCTTGCGGCGGGCTTTCTCTCTTGCAAACAAATCACTAATTTCTTCAAAGTCTGTAGAAACAAGTAAAGATGAGTTAATCCTCAAAAATGTGAGATCATTCAAGCGATCATTCATGGTTTACATACTTTAAGCATCAAGGTAAGTACACAAAATAGCCTGCAACTTTTCCATCAACCTAACATTGACTAAAAACATTTTTTCTAGGCTCCTTTAAATTTACTAACAGTGAAACAAACCGAACAAAGATTAATAAAAATTGCACAGACAAACCCTATAGTCCTCCATACTAAGCGAGACAGAAAAATAAAACAAGCGCTAAGCAGCACATATTGTTGAAAACCAATCAAACGTGAAGTAGCCTACTCTAGGTACGATAACTTGCCATAGCCTACATGACTTGCCGCACTGTTTATAAATGTGTGTGATGTGATAAAATATTTATTAATTCCTATATATCTGTTGTTAATTATTATATTCACGTACAGTATTATCATTTATCAATGTAATATATTCGTATATTTTGCCGCCCCCAATAGTTTGCCGCCCTAAGCAGCTGCCTACTCTGCCTACTGCTAAATCCGGCCCTGTCAAAACATCTTAAATATCTAAAAACGTTTCAAATTTTCATGAATTTTTCTGCCGTTATGTTTTTAATACGTTACAAAATTCCTATACTAGCCTTTATTAAGCAGAGGCGGAAACATGCTCATCAAATTTGGGTAGCCTTGTAAAAGGTTACAAATTGATTATTTTAATTCTGCAGCAGTTTTTGTGCTTTTGCATTCAGTATATTACTAAATTATAGCGGTCAGTGGCGTAACCAAAGGGGGGGGAGGGTTGGGGGTTTCAACCCCCCCTTTTGAGAAAAACTAAATGGAGAAAACTGAATCACTTTTTGAATTTTACGAAGCAGATCTGCCGTGTATAAACGCCCTTGCTATTATATCTGAACTGCGTATATGTGGTATCCAGGGGCGGCTCGCTAGTGTGTGCTGCGGTGCTGCAGCTAGAGATGTAAATGCAAAAAAAACGAACCGTTTTTTTTAAAAAAAAACGTGTTTTTTTTCAAAAAAAACTTGAGCCAAAAAAAACACTCGTTTTTTGGTTTTTTTTGGTTTTTTTGTTTTTTTTCATATTTTTCTGGAAAAGTTGCAATTTTTTTGCAATTTACAGCTTAGTTTCATTATAGTGCTCTTGAAACACATTAAATTACTAAAAATAGTTTTATTGGTGTGCTGAAATTCCTAAGTGTTTGTGTTTGGCAGCATATGTTCTTGCATAGTCCTATGAGGACCTATGTTGTTTCGCTTTCTTCTTCATTCTCTGGCATGTTTGTGGCAGTAGACCTGACAAACATTGAATTAATGAAATTTGATACATGACATAATGTAGATGAGTTAATTTCTTTTTCCTTTTATGGAAGTTAGCCTATGATGTTAGTATACTGTGGTACTGGTTATTCTTGTACACACTCAATGGGTTGACGAAATTTTGACAAAACAAGGTGGCAGTATTCAGTACACACATTTACCTTGTTTGTGGACATGGTAATTTACTAATGCAAGCTATTGCCAATAGCTTGTTTAAACATGTTTTGTAACTGATAGCTTGCCAACGATGTATATGCTTTATAAATGTTGAAACAGAAGTATTCTTTTCGTGTGTTGTAAGATCTTGGATTGGACACTTCGTCATTGATGCTTCTTGCAGATTATTCGGGACATATAATGCAAGAGACCTTATCACTGATATTTTTAGCTGTCAAAAGTTAGTGCATTTGTCAGAAAAGGTTTAGGTTAATGTTCCTTTCAAATGCCCACCACCCATGTTGACTATTGCTAGTAACTACCATTCTACCAACCTTGAATGAAGAAATTTTTCCTTTAAAGTGGAGTTTTTCAGCACTGCTCAATGCTCAGTGTTCACATAGTGAATAAATGCTTTATAATGCTTTTCCTGACAAGAATAAAGTTTTACCCATATTCCCACAATGCAGGATAAAGATACAAAACAAACATCAAAGATGAAAACTTATTTTATTTGAGAACTAGGCCTACTGTTTTTTGAGATAAAAAGAAATTGACCTCTTGTCGTTACGCACCAATAAAACCATGATGCAAACTTTAATTTTTTTTATTGGGCAGAGGAAAGATTGACGAAAAGTTAGGCAAAAACAAAAAAAGTGCTAAAGTCTCAAAGTTCTGCAAACTAGTTCAAATTGGATGGATTAAGTGCAACCAATAACCATACTTCTTTTAAACATGTCTATGACAGCACAATGGTGTGATTAAGGGAAAACAAACATGACTATGACGTCACAAAGGATTATAGAATCTCTTCAGGGAAAATAAAAAAACATCAAAACGTTTCCATCTTTCACTACATTTAAATGTGATTTGGACTAAAAGTTGGGACTTTAGCACTACACTGCTTTTGCCAAACTTGTCATCAATCTTTCTTCTACCCAATTATTTATTTTTTTAATTTACGCACCATGGTTTTATTGGTGCGTAACGACAAGAGGTTAATTTCTTTTTAGCTCAAAAAGTAGTAGCCAAAACTTGTTTTAATATTCATAAACAGATAGCCCACCCCATAAAACATGGGGGTAGAGCTAAAACTTATGTAAATATGTTGAGCGGTTCTTGAGATATGGCCGTTTTTCTATTGCTCCTTATCTATAAAGCCACTTAGTGGCTAAGGTTATTTCACTTATAACTCGAGAACCGCTTGTGTGATTTTCATCACGTTTGCACCAAATGCACATCAACTGGAACAATCTCTTGACGTTGTACTGGTAATGGTGTGGTGTGCTGGTGAAAAGTGCCTTTGTGAAGTAGAGAAACAGGACACTGACCACCTGGTCTTAACGTAACATGCCCATTAACCAAAATCCCAGGTGGCTTCGAAACTGTACACGAGTGTGGTACTGCATTTAACAACTGGCTGAACCAAATTACAGACAATACTGGAGATGTGCCAACCATAGGACACTGTGTTACTATTTGAGACGATGAGAAACCTTTATGGCTCGTGTGTTGAGACTTGAGAGACATATTGTCTCATTTGAAAGATGTTATACGAGTTATGAGACTATTTTTTTGTTGAAAGAGACGCTATTGCAATGAGTTTACCCTAATTGCTGCATATTGTGACATTTAATAAAAAAATAGGTAAAAAAAACAAAAAAAACAAAAAAAACGAATAAAAAACAAAAAAAACGATAAAAAACAAAAAAAACGAGCTCGTTTTTTTTAAAAACAAAAAAAACCGTTTTTTTACATCTCTAGCTGCAGCACTCCCATAAAAGTTTTCACAAAAAGTTTCTCAAATATCTTAGCGTTTTTTCTGCCCAAAATGTATTTTTTGTTCTCTGTTCACAGAATTGCTGACTGTTATAAGTGTAAATTATATTTCGAAACTCTGCGTGCTAGGAAATATGTGCTGTTTTGAAACAGCACACCAGCATAACGTCGTAGAGGCATCGACTGTGACGTCGTAGAGCCGCCTGTTTTCTTGAATTGCCTGTACAAGCGAATTGCAAAGCGGTGTGCTGTCTTCGGAACAGCACACACGGCAGAACGAGAAAAAAGGAAAAAAGACACAGAGTGAAAAGTCGATCCACTTTGTCTGGCTTCGTGGTGACGTCAAAAGTGGTTTACAACGCAATAGGCAATAGTGACACCAGTTTGAATCCACCTTCACGTTGTGAAATTACGCATTGTTAAATATTACGCAATGAACCAATTAGTAGTTTACATTTTCGCTGATTAGTATTACGGTAGTCTTAGTTAAAGAAGAACGCAAATACGGAGGCACTAGAAAAACTGATACTTTTTAGGATAGGTCTACTTCCCATCCTTAGCAAAAACTGCTTAAATTTAATATGTCATGCAACAAGCAACGTATCTACATCCAAAATGTAAAGTGACATAGGCCACGGGAGAATTTTTTGTCGAGTAGGTAATGAAAATAAACAAGCGTTTTCTCTTTAAATCATTAAGAACGTGATATTCACATATGTTTGTTGATCGTCCCATTCAAAATATTACACATTTGCAAAGCTTATAAGCCAAGTTTTACATTAAACATTTATCACAATTTAGAGCTAAAATATGCTCAGAATGCACCAAATCAAATGTAATTTTCTGAAGGAGACCCCCCTCCCCCCACTGTTGTATTCGCCTTCGCGGCCACAGCACCCCCATTTCTAGGACTCACCAGCCGCCACTGGTGGTATCGATGTCTTTTCAATTCTTCCCAAACCAGTTTGCCAAAAAGTGCTGTAAGTGCATTGCCATTTTGCTCGCAGTCAACGTTTCCAAACATTAATATTTTACTCCGCATTCTGGCTACTCTTCCAGTTAGCCTACCACTTGCACCAATGAAAGATCTTTTTCTGCTCTTCGAAGACTTAAACTTATTTAAGAAATTCAACCTCTGAAAACCGATTAAACGGTTTGGCTTTGGTTAATCTGTATAGAAAATTGGTCCCAACTGTTGAGGATGTCATTAACAAGATGTGTGAAAAGGTTCGTCGACTTCCTTTTTCTTTTTGGTTTCATCAGTAGGCCTATCAATGATTTTTTGCATTCTTATTGCTTGTGTTGATGATTTTTTCATAGCTGTTAGCTGTAAGCATGATTCTACTAATTCGACATGTTAAAGCAATTCTGGTGCTTTATCTTTTAAAATGAGTAAGAACTTGTGTGTCATATTATGCTTTATAATTCGAATGACCTTTCATAATTCATATAGCAGGGTGCAGTGACGTGCGGTGAGGTTCCTAGATGGTGAGGCACTAATTTTTTCAAGTCACTTTTACAATAAAATTTTTTAACAACAAAAATGGTATCATAACTTACTAATCAAAAAAATTAGCAGCATGCATTCACATTTATTAAAAATAAAATCCATGCTCCTATCCTTTTGGACTTAAACATTTGTGACTTTGTTGTATACTTCTTTTTTGAGCAGCAATCTCTTTGAAAGTTGCAAGTTATTTTTTTTTTTGTTCAGTCGTCTGATCCAAACCTTATAAATTTAGAGCCGGTCTTCCTTTACTTCAACTTCAGACTTCAACTTTGGATTGAAAGTTTATTGTTTTAAAATCTCTCAGATTTGATACTAAGTCTTCCTCCATTTTTTAGTTAAATTTTATAACAAACAATCCTTTACAGTTTAGTTTATACTGCAAGAAGTCACATACCACGTACTATGCGGCATTCCAGCTTGATGAAAAAGGTTTCATAGCAGTGACGTCACACTTGAGGCAAGCCTCAAATCGTAGCTAAATCGTTCATGATGATTGCTGGGCGACTTTGCGAAAGAAAAAGGCACGCATAATGCAGTGTATGGAAGTTTTTTGATCTGAAGTGAGGCAAGGCTTGGCGTCGCCTCTCCTCGCGTATTTCAACGATTTTGACCACGTGAACGCTCGATATGAATATCGCCACAGAAAAAGAAAAAATTAAAGCACAGTTTGGGTGTAGAAACGTAAAATTTGAGGGAAAGGGGCAGTAGCGCACCCAGCATGAGGCTAAGGGGGCTCAAGCCCCCCCCAAACTCGCCACAAAAAATAAAGTTTTTGTAAGTTCCCTATATGTATACCTTTTGCTTACAGGTTAGATATGAATAAGACACAACAATACAACAGGGCCGAGCATTATAACAATATATTTTACATATTTGCAAATAGTTTTCACAGTCGAGCGTTTTCGGCTTAATTTTAAGCCCTAATCAAGAATCAGAAAATAATTAATAAATGCCATAAATTTTAACTTCTTGAAGGTAAATTTACATTAGGAAAAGGCAACTACATAAATAACTACAAAAAAATTTGCACCACAGGGAACGTGATACATCAAGTAAATGTTGAGGAGAATGGACGCACCTCCAGCAAATAATTATTTGTTTAAATTTGGGTTTAGCGTTAACAGTGCTTGTAAACAGTTAACAGTGCAGTAACAGTGCGTTAACAGTGCAGTAACAGTTGTAGCGTATAGCGTTAACAGTGCTTCCTGAATTTTGGTGTCAAATTGGGATGGCTTTTGCTTAAAATTATAAATGAATCAGCAGAGAATTTTTGATCTGTGCATAAAGAACGCTCCATGATATGGTCTTTGATGGCACCTTTCTTTAACTCCCTATAAAGTTCAAATGCTCCCGTACTCTCGTGGTCAAATGCCTGGTGGACAACTGGACATACCAATGTACCATACCGTCATACGTCAATGCCGAATCACCCGGACATGTAAAACTGTATATGCCTACGACATTTGAGCAGAGAAACGAAAGCATCTGGGACTTTAATTGAAAATACGAACTAATTTTGAATGTTTTGTAAATAGGAAAAACGTCCACATCAAATTTAGTCTACTGTTTACAAAATTAGTGTTTTGTTTCAAACTGTTTTCGTGCTAGTTGTTGGTTTCGCACTTATCTGTGTTGGCAAACGGAAAGCTAATTTTATCTTGTCATGACGAAAAGTCGAGATCTATAGAAGATTGCGAGAGTGGTCGTAGGGATGAGAGTGTTGATGGTTCTAATAGCTTAGGGTTCACTAGGCCAACTTCTAATCTGATTTGAGAGAACAAAAATTTTGAAAAATTGCTTTGACTTTGGGGCAATTTGAGAGCATGTTTAACAAAAGTTTAGGTATGAATATTACTGTAATATGGTGCTGTCCGGTGGCATAGCAAAAGAATAAGATCATGCTTTCCTCAGCACTTTTCGGAAATATAAAGCTATGTCTCTATGTTGATTTGGATGCAACTTATTTCGTCCCCTAAAAAATTCTTACCCCGATTCCGTACCCTGAAATTGGAGTAACAAAATCAAATTTCGACCAAATTCGTCCCCTGAAAAGATCAAGAGAAATTTTGAAATGTTTGCTGCAACTCCGATCAGCGACTTCGGCTCTGTTGTTTTTTTTCTCGATCTTTTCAGGGTACGAAATGTTCAGGGGACAAAATAGGTTGCACCCGTTGAGTCTCTATGTTTTCTTGTTGCTAATTCCTTTGTTGAATTCACTTTGTTGAATTTTTCCATTGGAAATAACAAAATTACTGCATTTTTTGAGTAAATTGCGGGCCCTGTGCGATCGCACGGTTTGCACACCCCAAAGACCGGCACTGATGGCCGGTGATGGGCATTGGCCTACTGTCACTATTGTCGCAAATCACTCGGCCGAAATTTCTGAATTAGCCCCCCCCTAAAAAATTTTCTGGGTGCGCTACTGGAAAGGGGGCACGACTACAGCAATTCACACAAATGAAAGCACCTAAAAACGTGCAATATTTACTACTTTTTAACAAATAATATTTATTCTGTGATAACCATATCTTTGATATAAATTTTGCTTTGCCAGATGTTGGCAGGTGAGGCATTGCCTTACCTGCCTCCCCTGACTGCACGTCTCTGGCAGGGTGTGACCGCTCTACAACGGTTCATTATCCATGGTATCCAGCTAACTCGTGCAGTCGATGGAAACACCGCAATATCTACAGCTGTGAAAAATTGCACTAACCTTTTATAGCCTATACCCGATTCCAGTGAATCGTTATACAAAACTTGAATATATCAGAAATAAAGTAACTTTTTTGTCTCAAAGCTTTTTGTCTGACACTCATTAAGATGTATGACGTTACATTTTTTAAACTTCGGGTCAACTTTAAAACATAAAAGTTAATGACTTACCGGAATAAGATCGTTTTTTGGATCAACTAAGGAGAAAATTGATATATAATAAAACTGTAATAATCTCGCAAAAAAAAGCAATCAACCTATGTCTCTAAAAAAAGGTTTGCCTAATTTTAAACGAAACTGCATTAAAAGAGCTAGTTTTGCCAATACCAAACATTCAAATATCTCAGTCAGGAATTAGCAACAAGAAAACATAAAGACTTCAGCTTTATTTTCGAAAAATGCCGAAGAAAACATGACCATTTTACAGGAATATTCATACCCACATTTTTGTTGAAAATGCTCTCAGAATGCACCAAATTCAAAGTAGTTTTTCAAAATTTTCTGGGGGAGGCTCCCCAGACCCCCCGCCGATAAGTGTCGTCTTCGGCGAGTACGCCGTCGGGCTTCGCCCGCCGGCCGTCAAAACCTCTCCCTTTCACAATTTCTGGCTACGCTACTGATAATGGTACGTTTGTCTGACTGTACACCGCAAATTCAAAATAGCACGTTGCGTATTGCAGTGCTGATAAAAAAACGCATTTCATTTTCACATGCTTTTTCTTGAAGGGGCGGCAAAATCTGAATCCGCCCCGGGCGGCACATTCCCTAGCTACGCCACTGCTGTTGGAGGATCTCCCCTATTTGTAAAAACTTTAAACCAGTGCCACAGACCCGGGAAGCGAGATTAGGGGCTCCGAAAGGGGGAAAGTCGGGCAATTTAACCAATTTTCCGTAACATTGTAAAGGAAAGACGAGTAGTTTTTCGTTTTTTCACGTTTGAGGGAGCCCATTTTTGCCACTATAATAATAGTGTAAGCCTATCAACTTAAACAAATATTTTTGAATGAAATAGGCAATTCCAAGTATTTTTCAATCATGGTAGATGCTACTTCAAATGTTTCTCATCAAGAACAAATCATTCTCGTATTAAGGTAGGCTATGTTAAATTGCTTCAAGACATAAAATTTGATGCTGTTAAGCCTACTGATTTCTACATCATTAAAGGGTTTTTATTGTTTTAACCTAATACCATATACTGATCAATTGTTTTAACCTTTAACCATATACTGATCACATCACAAATGCAGAAGTTTTGAACCAAGTACATCAAGATAAGGAACTATTGAACAACATAACTCAAAGGCAACTCAAATTTCTGGGTCACATTATCAGAAAGGAAGATTTCGAAAATCTCTGTCTAAGCGGCCGCCTTCTCGGGAAACGTGCTCGTGGCAGACAAAGAACAACATTTATATCCAATTTCAATACATCAATCAGCCAACCAAGAACACTTTGGGACACTGCGCGACAAAGGGAACACTGGAAAAATTTACGAACTGAGCATCTAGTTCATCAAAGGCCGCATCGGCTATGATACTGTTGATGATGATGATTGTTTTAACTTAAAAACTGGCGCTGCTTCGTTTGGACAAGCGTGTAGCCTACTATTTTTGCTTGACCAACTGAACCTTGACTTCAAAAACCACGTTGGCCAGGCATAAGTCCGCCCCGTTATCTCAGTGTTTACGCGCCCGGCTCAAGATCATGCAGCGCTGGTTTGACTCTCGGAGTTGTACCATTTTGGAGTAATTGATAGCAGGCCCGGATTTAGGGGGGGGGCAGAGGGGGCAGTTGCCCCGGGACCCCCGACTTTTGAAGGGCCCCCCTATGTGGAAAAAAATGTGATTTTATGTTATTTTATTCCTTTTGACCTTTAAAGTCTCTGCAAAATGCTGTGCAGTAATGGACTGATGCTACTGTAGACGTAGAGATGGTTTTTACGCGCCGTAGGCTTGAAAAATTTTTTTGCACGGGGCCCCCCGATCTAAAAGTGCCCCGGGCCCCCCATCAGCTAAATCCGGCCCTGATTGATAGTCTGTAAGCTTGTGTCATTTTTAAGTGTAACCCGGCCATAATAGGAAATTCTAACATAAAATAACGCTGTCTCATTCAAGCAGCCTACTTGAGCAGTTTCGAATCCATGCTTCTCTGCATTTGTCCAGGCAACAATTCTAAACAATATTTACCTGAATAATCTATTCATACAGCGATAAAGAACTGTTCAATGGATAGTTAGCCTACATGTTCAATGGATAGATGATGTCCGCCCGGATAACTCAGTTGGTTAGCGCGTGTGACTTCGTGAACGAAGAAGTTTCAAGATCATGCGGCGCTATAGCCTAGGCCTAGTCCAACTCTCTGAGTGTGCGCTTCAACAACTCATTCAATCAATCAATCAATTTATTTTTCGTCATTAACGCGTCCGGGACGAAAAAAATACTAACTACGAAAATCGATATAGACCTACCAGCAAGTAGCCTACGTTAAAAGTAACGGGAAAAGGTGGCAAAACCTTGAAAAGTTTAAAACGTGCCTGAATGAAAAATCATGTACCGTGCTAACTACTGATAGCCTACTATAGTAGGCTATCAGTAGTTAGCACGGTCACAAAACCCAATTCTGAGGTCTGCTCTCCATTCAGCGGCACCTAATGGATGGAATAATTCCCCGCCAACAACACTTCACTAATCGGAAACTTCACTCTATCAATCTCGGTAACCGGCCCTGCGTCAAAAGCCTCTACAACTACAAGTGTGCGAAACTACCAGTAATAGGCCTAACATATTCAAGGTTTTGTAAGTCCAAGGATAAAGATTCAAAACCAAACTAACCACTCAATAATTAGCTTATAAAAATGTAGGCTAATCAAAGTTAAGGGAAGCTAGGAAGAGTGGGTTAAGCCAGTGGTTCCCAACTCATAGGTCGCGACCCTGATAATTTTTTTGGGTCGCTTGTTTTTCAGGCATATTGTGTCTTGGGCGAAAAAAATAACAATAAAAAAAATTTAAAACGTGAAGAGATCGATCACAAAACTGGAAAATATAAACACCAGTCATGAAGCGTTTCATGTCGAGACATCGGAAAGCTTTGTAGCATGATCGTGGTGCAAGAAGTTTTAACAATTATCGCTTTTATTATTGTTTGTTTGTTTATCTTTATCCTGCATTGCGGGAAAGCGGACTTGAGCGCTATGCATCGGTGTACGCCTTCCGACATACACCTGACCCACGCTGCAGCCGACGGCAATGTATGTTTCCGGTTGTCTACTCTACTTATGACGTGAATTTGGTACTACCCATTACTCGAAATCGATCACTAGGTAGAGGCAATTATCGTAAAGTTTCTTGCCCAGAGAAACAACAGCAAGTGCGGGTGGCTGGAGTCGAACATGCAGGCTCTCGACTGCGAGCCCAACGCGCTAACCACTCAACGCGCTAACCAACTTATTATTATTATTAGGCTAAATGTAAACCCAACAAAAATTTCAGTCTCAAACATAAATTAACTTGACAAAGTTACGGGATATATATTGTAACGTGCACTAGCCTATATGTCACGAATACTCACGAACGCTATGTCGGACAAACTATGACAAAGTTTTCCACGTTGGACCACGCATAGTCTGGTGTGGTAAAACGCATCAAAGACAAAGCCCCAAGTGCTGTATGGACTTATTGCTTTCTCCACAGAGAGGCCTTTGCTGCAAAAAAGCTGTCTCAAGAGCTGCACGAAGTGTTGAATGATGTGAAGTGTGTAAACTTCATCAAAACAAGTCCACTAAATCGGCATTTGTTTTCGTCTTTGTGGATTCTGATTATTATCAAGCATTGCTGTTGCACACAGAAGTGCGATAGTTGTCACGAGGTCGTGTCCTGAAGCGAGTTTGTAATTTGCGGGAGGAGATTGCTATCTTCCTGAGGCAACAGAACTGTGTGAGATTAGCCGAGAAGTTTTTGCAAGGTTTCAAGGCAACAGTTGCTTACCTTGCCGATATATTTGACTCTCTGAATTCTCTAAATTTATATATGCAAGGCAACGGTTTTACGGTGATTGATCGCGCCGCAAAAGTTTCTGCTTAACACAAAAACTCATATTCTGGAAAAGTAATGTCACCAGAGATGAGTACGATATATTTCCTCAGTTAACGTAATATATCTGTGGAAATGAAGTTGATATTAAGCAAACGATAATTAGACACCTGGAACAGTTTGCCAAAAATTTTGTGCACTACTATGGAGAATCTCTAACACTTAATAACCAAAATGATTGGATAATTGATCCATTTGTTGAAAAAGATCTGCCTCAACTTTTCATCCATGTTGCTGAACAGTTTATGGACATAACGACAGAAGTAGCAAACCGTATCTCTTTTGCGTCCTTCAAAGACAAATACCCCAAAGATTCTGCAAACATCCACTTTTGGGCTTCCATGTACAAAGTGTATCCCACAGTTTCACAATTAGGAATTCAAAAACAAATTCCATTTGCAACAACTTGGCTTTGTAAGATTGGATTTAGCGCCATGTATGTATTGAAAACTGAACAGCGAAACCGGCTGGAAGTTAAAGCCGACATGCGCTATGCCTAAGCAAAATAACGCCTCGATTTCAAAAACTTACTGACACCAAGCCAACACAGCTATCTCATTAGTGATTTGATAAACATATTATTTTCGAAAAAAGTTACTGCTTTTGTAGTGCTGTTTGTTTGCAACACAATCTTGTATGGCTTTTAATATATTACGACAATTTGCTTGGGTCGCAAGATTTTACCAAACTGAATTTTTTAAAAACATGGGTCGCCTTAAAAACGAGTTGGCAACCACTGGGTTAAGCTATTCGCAAGCCTAAGTTGTTATTACAGGAAATATGAGTTGAAAATAAAAATATAGGCCTATGGTTTTTCTAGGGATCGACAACTCCGCTTCACCAGCTCAATTATGCAAACAAAATTTATTCAACTGTATGTTGTAACATATTCGCTGGTTGTTGATAGTCAACAACTATGTAGGCTAAACAAACTCAAAACATATCATCGATAAGTTTGACGATCTATGGAAATTTCATCGTACCGATATGTTTGATGTGCAGCTGCGGGCATGTGGAACAAATTTAAACAAGACAGTTGCGGCTACAATAATGACATTTTGGATGAGTTGGTACTTTTGATGAAAAGCTGCACAACAAAAGTATGTCATACTGCTGTATATCCAACACTAGCTTTGGTGACTGGGCAATCCTTGACCAGCCGATCGACGTCCTGAATGATGGATTCGCAGTGTGGGCATCCAGGACTGTTGAAAGTACCCTGCCTATGTAGTGTTTAAGCAGTGCGGGCGTGTTTGCTGATGATCCTGATATACACTTTTGCCAGTTTGTTGAGTGGAATCTTGGAAGAGCCGTTGTTGGGTCGGTGATGACGTTTCCTCTCTTTGACAAGTCTTCATGCTATAGTAACCTATTCGTTCCAATCATGATGCGAATCGACCTTATTGTAGCTGGTTGTGTAGATGTTGATATATGACAGATTGACAGTAGGCCTATATAGCCTATGTATTTATGTGACAACATTTTTAAACACTGGTCGAATGTACCAAAGGCACCGCGTATGAGATGCGCAAAACATACGAGTCTATAATTTTTTTAAACAAAATAGCGAACAACCGTAGCAATATTGCTGCAAATGCAGTTGAGTGATTTTTGTTGATTTTCATATTATTGAAATTAGTTCTTTTTTCATATTGATACGTTGTTAAAATCTAAACTTAAAAGTAATTTAATTTCACGCTGAGGAAAGTAGGCCAAGTTCAGCTTTAAACATATGATGCAACGCATGATACAAATTCGTTGCTTTTACTTTTGTTGAAAAAAAAATCTGGGGCTCATTTTACGTATTGTTTCCCGACCGGTCCTGATTTCTCTACCTGGCCCTGACCGAGATCAACAGATAAGTTTCAGTTGTCTTTTTGTTCTCCGTAAATTATTTCATGCAATAGTTGCCGGCTCCCGCTACATGGAAAACTGTGCTTGAAAATTTCAATTTTTTGTTGCTGAAAGTGACAGCCAAAAGTGAACCAGAGTCATGCTGATCTAGAGCCTGTGACAAAAGTGAAAGGACACTTCCCAAAAACCAAAAATGTAGCTGCTTGTATCTCGATAAGTAATGGGTACTTTTGCTTCACATGCATAATTATTTTATTAGTTTAATGTAGAATCTGTGTAACTTTTGCACTGTGTATATTACTGTACGGTACTTGCATTTTTCAAACATGTACCTATTTTCCTGTTACTGACAAATAAAACATTGATTGATTGATTTGTACATAAAATTACAAAGCAGGTGTAGTTTAGCAAAACTGCTGTTGGTTGGTTTTGAATCTTTATTCTCGGACACAAAGCCTTGATTCACACAAAGCGCAGGGCCGGTTACCGAGAATAGGTTTTCGGTTACACGGCCGGTTGCCAGTTACAGGGCCGGTTGCACATATTCTTTTCGAAGTTCGAGTGTTCTGTAGGCTTCCACAGTTTTTTTTTAAGATATCTGTTTAGAGGCTTGTTGAATCAACCTATGAACAAAACTACACCACCTAACTGCAAAACATGCAGCTTAGGTAGCTAGCCTAAATAATTTGAGAAGTAGATATAGGCTAATGTTCTCAATGGGGACAGCTAGACTTTTTTTTCGCCAAAGAGCTACCAGGAATGATAAAAATATGTAAATTTGTTAAAGAGCAAGCTTGCACTGCATAGGAGAGTCAATAACTGTAAAATTTTCATGAATGATGGTGCTTCATGCCATCGAAGCAAGATGGCAAAGAAAATCTTGGAGCAAAAACTATCCAAATGTTGGAGTGGATCAAGGAACACTCCGGATTTCTATCGCGTAGAAAAACTCACGGAACCCTATCAAAAAGAAAGTTTCAAGAAAGCATCCCTGAAGCCTTGATGCACTTTCAACAGCAATAAACGAAGTTTGGAAAAGAGAAATCTCTTCAAATTGTTGCTACAAACATAGCCTACTGAGAGAATGCTGCGTTGCTTGCAACAAGTAGGCTAATCAAAAACAAGGGCGGTCACTTTTTCAATTCTATGTAAGCTTATTGTATTTTTATTTACTCTAAGTAACTAATAAACCACGAAAAAGTTATGTGAAAATAGTGGGTGAAATAAAAGTTATGGCGGTTTGCACACAGAAATTGTGACCTTCTTCTTTTGTCATAAACTCTAGATTCTGGAATGATCTGGATCTTACTATTTCTATTCTGTTTGAATTTCCCATTATATAAATATTTAGAAACGCATAAATGAAATGAAATATATAAATGAAAATTGAAATTATTTCCTGAAAATACTTAGGCTACATTTAATTTGATAGGCTACAAACGTTATTTGGGTCTTTAAAATCTAAAACATTGCTATAATTTAAAAAGCTTCACCAAGTTAAAATGAAAAAATCTCTAGTCTACGAGTAGGCCTATGCCATAAAATCGCACAAGAAAGATGTTCAATTTGTTTTTATTTCTGACCATCACAACGAAAAACAATATAACAAACATAATAAAGGTCTAGAAAAGGTACATTTTCCAACATCAAAAGCATTCGATGATAAATTAAAATTGCTTTATTTAAAAACGATAACAAAATAAACTCCCTACATGAAAACTAATCACTTCTGGTCAGATACAGGCTGTTAAAGACAATTAAATCGCACAACCGTCAGTCGGTCACCGATAGTCTACGATGAAATACAACCATCCGTTAAATTGTGCTAGCACCGCTTTTGGAAAACTTCGCTCACGAATATTGGACAACCATAACATACGAAAAAGTACAAAGCTCGCCGTCTACAATGTAGTAGTTATCACAACACTACTACATGCTTCCGAAACCTGGACCACCTACCGAAACCACATTACAACTCTTGAAAGATTTCAACAATGCTGCCTGCCCAAAATTCTGAGTATTAACAAGGAAGAGAAAAGAACAAATTTGAGCGTGCTAGAAGAGGCTGAAACAACAAGCATTGAGTGCCGCATAATTCAAAACCAACTCAGATGGTGCGGGCATGTAGTGCGAACGCCAGATCAGCGTCTCCCTAAGCAAATGTTTTATTCGGAATTGGCTAAAGGTAAACGTTCAGTAGGTGGACAAAAGAAGCGGTATAAAAACTCACTGAAGAGTAATCTTAAAATGTGTAACATCAATTACATAAACTGGGAGGAAACCGCAGAGGATAGGCTGCTTTGGAGATCTGCCACTCATGAAAGTGTTGCCACATAGGCAAGAGAAGGTGCTGCCAAATACAAAGAAGGTGTTGGCAAAGGTGTTGATACAGACAAGACAAGTTGTTGATACAAGACAAGTTGTTGATACAGACAAGGTGTTGCCAAATACAGAGAAGAGCAGATCTCAAAGGTCAAAAGAAAAAAGAATGCAAAGAAAAGAACGACAATCACACCCACAACCAACTCTTCCTAAGGATCTTGAATGTACCAAATGTAACCAAACTTTTAAAGCCAGGATTGGACTCATTAGCCGTGAACTCACCGTTAGCTTTTATTTTATTGCGAAGGCCATCATTCTCGAAGACGAGGGATAGCCGCCACATCGTAGCCTATTAGCCTATTTGTTGCGACCAGCTAATAGGCCTACTAGTGTTTTTTTCTCACCATTTTTTGTATTTACATACGTTGCTAATTCCTGTATTAGAATAGTAGCCTATGACCAGTTGAGAGCAGCTGATTAGACGATCAAAAAGTTCCCTTCTAATCACATTGAATTGTTTAACACTCAGCGTAGGCTAGGTTAAGGCTACCAAAGTGTTTCTCAAGGCTACTAAAGTGAATTGAATGTTATTGTGATGTAAGATTACTGTATTGTGTAGGCCTGCTAATATAGAATCTGGTCGGCAATATCTAATTGCTTCACACTCACAAAGCACTGACAATGGTAGATAACTTTAACAGGCTGTTTCGTTCTTTTTGGAATCATCAAAAGGTTCTTATTCAAATAGAAGCTTCAAATTAAACATTTTTTTAATAAAAATAATAAAAAAAAATAGTAAAAATAAATAATCAAATATCGAATATTTTATATCAAAAATCTTCTTATTCGAATCAAATAAGCTCTAGACGCCGAGGCAGTCCTCCTATATTCAATGTTAGTCTATAAAGTTATATAAGCTTACTATATATTTATAAAATTAACCAATGAATAGTGACAAAACTACAGGTAAAATTGCGTAGAGAGGTTACTTTTTTAAACAGAAACAGACCGAACTAAGCAACAACACTACATTTAACACTTTAAAACAAAAAACAATAAGCGAACGGTTTTGCTTATTCATATAACCCTTTTAAAGCCTATAAAAGAAAAGATTGTTAAAACAATACTAAAGAATAAAAGAATCATACTGTATCAACCAAAAATATGGTTAAATTTAAACATTTGAGAAACTGCTTAACTTTCTTCACAAATTATTCCTTATGAAATCTATCCAGACAAGAATTCATTTGTGTTAAGTATTTTGGATACAGCATATTTTCAAATTGATTCGATGTTTACAAATGTCGATTCAACGTAAACAAATATTTTTATGATCTCGGCTATTGGGATAATGGGAGGCCTTATCAAGTTTACACGGTCCGACAGAGGGATGTTTATAACGTTTTTTCTTTTCTTTTTGTGTTAGAAACGAAACAAAATTCTTTATAGCCAAAACATTAGAATTCGAAAGAAAATCAGGCAAAAAAATTTGTGCTAAACATTTTTACACTTGTGACCTTCAGATACGGTAACTGATAATTTTTTTTTTTTTTGAAATTTTTGAAATGTTTTGTTTCTTCCGAAATAAAACCAAGAGGCCTACGAAGAATTTTATGTTGAAACAAATCAAAAAATTTCACAAACTTTAAAATATCTTTGAAATATATTTTAACAGCCGTACTCGCTTGAGATGTTTATATCTAGTTTGTTTATGTTACACACCAGTTTGGTACAAATAAAACTTATAAGCAATAGATTTAGCGGCGTTAGCAAAACCGTTAAATCTATTGCTTTTGCATTGTACCAAACTGGGAATCAAACCCAAGTAGAACCGAAGCGGTGTTGATAATCCTTCAGTCACTAAGCGAGTTCAATAATAACAATCTGTATAACAGTAGTTGGGTGCTTGTGTGATGATCGAGATGCGGGCAATCGTAAACAATTCGTGATACCAGCGCGCGGTTTCAAAGCAGCCGAAGCACAGGAAAAAGGTTCGTGTATGTGCCGTACAAAATGTCTATATATGGCATCTGTAAAAGCAGATTACCTCAGCAGTTCACGGCATACCGCCGTCTATGTCTAGGCATACTAGCGCAATGTGTTCAAGAAGTTGTCTGCAGTAATTTTTGGGCGGTTTTCGCATAACAGTTTTACGTTTGGCTACCTGCTTTATATGAACAAGCAAATCGAGCAGAAATTGAATGATTTTTTATGAATAATTAGAGAATATTTTCCAACTGCCATGTTGCAAGACAATTCATTCAAGAAACAACACATTAAACAGTCCTAACCAGCAAAAGTTTCCTTTTTCGCATGCTTTCAACGTAAAATGATGTGAAAAACGGCTTTTTTTGCTGGCTGGGTGATGACTTCAGTGAGTGTTGAAGTATTACTTATGTTTTCTCATCACAACTACACCGAATCGAGTTTTGTAGTGTAGTCAAACAGTAGCAGGCTGTTTCATCAAGTTTATCGATTTCAACGATCTATGAGATTTCAGTCATGTCGAAAGGTTTAATGCACTGCAAACGTAGCCGAAGGTTAGCTTAATGAGTTAAAAATCGTTGAAACTACTTTTAATTACACTTTATACTTGTGAATATCAGATGAAAGAAAAACCATTTGATCTTAGCCGGTAAATGGAATTGTTTAAAAGATAGGTATTGTTAGCTTCTGCGGTACCATCATGTAGAGTTGCAGTAGAGAAAACTTTAATCTTCACTTCAATTCATACGGTACTGGCATTTCTAAAACTCGTTTTTTTTCGACTGATGAAAACCAAGCAGTAGGAGTAACTGTGAGATTTGTGTGAATACGAAAGCGCAAGGTGTTGCCAAAATACTGTAACTTCGGCTACAGTAAGTAGCCCACAGCCTGTTATACTGTTGGCTGGTCAACAAGTCACGATAATTAATACAATTAATCTACGTAATTACGATTCAATTATCGTGACGTCACACACTTGTCAAAGAGGATTATTTAGAATGATAGAGCTCACAGCCCTCCTGACAACGCTACTATTACATGTTTTAAAGTTTCTGCTTTGATTAAAAAGTAAGATGACGAGAAATCAAGACATAGAAAGAAAGTGGCAGGTGGCTTTGATAGCATAGCCACCTTTTGTTTTTCACCTTTTGCTGTCTGATATTGTATCCAAACCTTTACGTCGCCTGCAGAGAGACTTCGAAGCAGAAGTTCGAACTAACAAAATGTAATTCTTGTAAAAAGTGACAAATCAACATTTATAACAAAGATGAAGAAGTAGGATGTGGCAATATGATTCTTCTTGCATGAAGATGTCAGTTTTGTGACTAATAAAACACGTACAAGTATGTCGTTGGCTAGCACAGGTCAGTTTTGCCTTTTGTTTTCTTGTCATATTTGCAGGAGTTTAACTGGTAGGAGTGTTTTCCATCCCCAATAGAACCCAAATCGGATATGTTTATTCCTTTGATAGCCTACAGAATTGAAACTTTATCACTGTGCATTTCAGAATTATAAACTGCTGCTACGTTCTCAAGAAGCCAGCAAACAGCACAGAAAAGTCAGCAAAAATTTCAATTGGAAAGCTTTTCTCCTTTGGTCTGGAGTCTGAACCACAGGCACTTGCAGTCGACAATGGATTTTCTCCACATGTAGGCGTTGACGGTATTTAATTGACATATTTATGCCATGATGTTTGTCGAACACACACGGTGCTTTGAATAGGACGTATGACAAGGCTGACGAATCTCTCTCACTTGACTAAGTGTTCAAAAGGTGACGTCACTACTTCCGCTTTCAAAAACCCTATTTGAACATTAGGTTTGAGCATTGCGAAGACCAATACGAGACAAATACTTGTCTAAAAGTATTGATAAAGAATAAATCCGAAATAAAACGCGTATGCTTTATAAACGCTTTCATTCATTTGCCACCTGTTACCACATAGGCTATAAATTTTGGCATATATTTACAATACAACTCAACAAACCGTAGCCTATATATTTCCATATCACTTCAAGATTAGGCTGTTGTAAAAAAGGCAGTGAAGAAATGTATGTTGTTACAGTAACGTGAAGGCTTTAGTCTCTATGAAGCAAATTTTTGGTGACAAAATGTTACAAACGAGATTGGTGAAGGGACAGACAATCAGACATGATGTACATTCTACTGTAGCACAACTTAAGAGAGTTACAGCACAAATTAAGAGAGTTAACATCTACATTAGTGACATGCCAGAGACTACGTCACGCCAGTACGGCTATGCTGATGATCTGGCACTACTCAATTCTGACAAGTCCTGGCATGTGGTAGAGGAAGCACTTACAGATGATATGGCCCAAATCCAGAGGTGGGCAGTAACTAGTTACAAAAGTAACTAGTTACTGTAACTAGTTACTTTTTGAGTAACTGTAACGGTAACTTCGTTACTATTTTCCAAAAGTAACGAAACGCGGTAACTAGTTCCTAGTTTAACACTTTTTCAACAGTTACAAGTTACTTTTGTATTGAAATTTTAGTTTTTAATTGCCGTTTATTTCTCTGCACGTGTTTGTGTCTTGCTTAGTGCGTGTTTGCTGCGTTTTGCGCAATAATGCATTTTTTTCGCAGATGTATCGGCGCAGCACTGCGCATGCGCGGTTCTACTTTTGTTTTGTTGTCTGGTGGAGAAGGGTTGCCATATTGGCGAATTGATCGCCAAAGTCCAGAAATCTGGCGATTTTTTAAGACGTTTAGCTTCATATTTATGATTTAGCTCTTTTTTGGCGATTTTTTTATAACTGATTTGGCTAAATTAGTTGTTTTTGGCGATTAATCAATATGTACCAAAGACAGGCAAGACACAACAATGCAACAGGGTTGAGCATTATACTAATAAATTTTACATATTTACAAATGAATTTAACAGTCAAACGTTTTCGGTTTAACTTAAGCCCTCATCAGGAACCTGAAAATATTTATAAAAATGCAGTAAATTTCAACTTCTTGAAGGTAACTAACTAACTGACTTTAAGCATCAAGAAACACGCAGCGATTAAAAGAAATTTGTTGATGCTTATAGTCAGTTAGTTATAGTTACCTTCAAGAAGTTGAAACTTATTGCATTTAGTGTAACGCTTGCAATGCCTCTAAAAAGATTGTCGGACATTAAAACCAGCAACAGCATTGCTGTTTGCTTGCCGTTGGTGGACGTTCTTGTGGAAGCAATACAAACCAGATTTGGTCATTGGTTCGAGGACAGCGACTGCATTCCACCTGCAATTTAGACTTATCTGTGTTTAATGCCTGATCATTAAGCGACACTGCTGAATTGAAGACAAAAATAAAACAGAACATGCTTCAAGCAATTGAAGAAGCAAACTGGTCTGCTGAAGAGGGGAGCAGCAGCGACGCTGAAGTGGATGGTGGTAGGTAGAGCCACGGAGGACTTTTGCACCACTTTACGCAAATACCTAGAAAAGAAAGCAATGCGCGTTGAATCTGTTACAGGAGTATTTGGAAGCGGACCCTGAGGACAAGTTAAGCGGATCCAGATTCACAATTGGACCGATGAAAAAACTGTTTTAAAAACATAACACTCCCATTCCGTCAAGTGCTGCAGTAGAAATATTGTTTTCATTGCAGCACTTGTTCATCACCAGACTATTCGTTCATCCCCGACGCCGACACACGCTCCATCGACCTGACACTACCAAGACAGGCATGGGTGCGCCTCAACCGTCTCCGTACGGGCGTCGGGCTTTTCCGCTCAACCATGCACCAATGGGAAATGGCCTCTTCCTCCTGTGAATGTGGTGCCGAGGAACAGACCGCAGACCACATCATTGATTGATTGATTAAATCTTTATCCTCGGACTGGGAAAGCTTCTTGCAGAACTTAATCCTGGCAGTTTCGCATACTTGTAGAGGCTTTAAATCACTGACGCAGGCCCGGTCACCGAGATTGACAGAGTGAAGTTTCCGATTGTTGAAGTCTTGTTGCCGGGAAATTATTCCATCTATTAGATGCCGCTAAATAGAGAGGAGTCCTTAACGTGTGTTGCTCAAGCGCATGCCCTGAGAGTCGAACCAGTGCCGCTTGATCTTGAAGCTTTTTCGTTCCAGAAGTGACGCGCTAACCAATTGAACTATCGGGGCGGACATCATCGATGACTGTAACATCTTCAAGCCACCTAACGGAGTGGAAGGTCTGCGTCATGGATGATGAAACCAAAGACTGGCTGCTCTCTAGTAGCCTTCCAGTGTAGTCCGGGAACATCGTGAATCTGGGGCGGTAAAAGGATAGACTTTCGGCCCCAGGGGCTCACACAACGACGACGATTGGGCAAGGATGGACATTTTAAAGCCCAAAAGGGCAGGCCTGAGTGACGAGCACTTTGAAATGCTCGTATTTCTCAAAGGAAATAAACATATAAGCCACTGAGTATTTTTTTTAAATAAAACCTTGTTGGTTTTGTACTTGTGCTGTTATGTTAGCATGGATGGCTCTAACACTATATATCAAACATTGCGGTTAAACTGGGCTTGCATGCAGAGCTGGCCAGGTGCAGAATTTTATGTTCAGATTTGTGAGTAACTGAAAGTAACTAGTAACTGTAACTAGTAACGGTAACTAGTTACTTTTTAAAATTGGTAACTGTAACGGTAACTCAGTTACTATTTTGGCCAAGTAACTGTAACTGTAACTCAGTTACTTTTGAAAGTAACTTTGCCCACCTCTGCCAAATCGCAGACTACCTGAAGCTGTGGATGTTGAAACTGAGCCTGGCAAAGACCACCGTCACACCTTTTCACCTTTGCAACATGGAATCTATGCGCCAATTGTCAGTCTCTCTCAATGGAAACCTACTCCCACACAACCCGTGTCCCACCTACCTAGGAGTGAAGCTCGACCGACAATTAACCTACAAACACCATGCTGAGTGAAGCCCTCCATGCTAAGCTATCAGCACGCAACAACTTGCTGAGATGCCTAGCTGGAACATCCTGGGGTGCTAGTACATCCACACTCCGTACAAGTGCTCTTGCACTTGTTTACAGCACCTCCGAATATGCTTCCCTCACTTGGTGCCGCAGCGTACACACTTCCAAAATTGACACTGCCCTCAACACCACCATGAGAATAATCACCGGTTGCCTGCTTCCAACTCCCACTGACTTTCTGCCGGTACTATCAGGCATCGCCCCAGGTAGACTTCGTAGGGAAAACCACGTACATAGTCTGGTCCTACAAGCTATGTCAAGGGATGACCACCTCCTCAACCAGATTGTCCTGAACTCGCACTCCCAAAAGCCCCAGCGCTTGAAATCTCGACGCCGGTTCTCCCGACATGCTGCAGCTATCTGCAAATCGAACTTCCACATTTCCGAAGTTTGGAACCGTGAATGGAGAGTAGTTGCGAGACCAACCCAATTCACAGTCCTTCCCAATACCAACACCCCACCTGGAGCAGAACTACCCCGGAAGGAATGGGTGAAGCTCAATCGCCTGCGGACTGGAGTGGGCCGTTTCAGCAGCAACATGTTCCAGTGGGGCCTCGCCGATTCACCATCATGCGTGTAGCTCAGATTTTCAAACTGCACACCACATTATCTATCAATGTCCTGTATACCGACCACAAGATAGACATGTGGACCTAACAACGCTCGATGAATACACAATCCATTGGCTGCTGCGCCTGGATGTAACAACGTGATCTGTGGCGGCCTCAAACGCAAGAAGAAGAAGAAGAAGAAGAGTTTAAGTTGTTTGATTTGTTTGTTTGAGTTGATGTTTGAGTTGATTTGTTTGTTTGAGTTTGAGTTGTTTGAGTTGTTTGTTTGATTAAGAAGAAGAAGAAGAGTTTAAGTTTTTTCAAACTGCCCTGGTTTAAGTTAAGCAAAAGTTGTTTCGCAAAATTGTTCTCAACTAGACCAGCAGATGCAGTTAGTGAGACCCGATAAAGATTACGTTTTGAAAGGGGACACTTTGTTTGTTTGTTTACGTGTTCTACGGAGACTACTACGGTAGGAATGATTTTTTTTTCTTTTCGTGATATTAACAGTTTGTTGTTCCATTTTTGATGTCATATAAGAAACATAATTAGACCACTTTTTTACATTTAGCCTACATTAGTTGGAGGCTACAGCACATAGTCCAGTTGTCACCCTCAAGGATAGTAGTTAACTTGTCACTTTTTTACAAAAATATATTGTAGTCTACAAAATATGTTCAATTGTTCAAGCAGCCTATTTCAAGACAAAAGAAATTTGTCCTTGCATGCATAATCAGTTAATTACTCACAGCTAATCGGGATTCGACATTTCTGTGAATAGGAAACTTGTCTCCATTGATAATTTGGTGACAAATGTTTGCGACGACAAAGCTAAGCACACAAACTATCCTCAGTAAAATCAGTTGTGCAAATATTGGTGACGATTAGTGTACGGCTATTGACGAAACATTCCATCAAAAGTGAAGACGTTTTCAAAACACATTTATTGGCTGATGTGAATCTTTATCCTCAGACTGCAAGCCTCTCTGATATCGAAAGGTTAATTCTGGAAGTTTCGCATACTTGTAGATGTAAAGGCTTTGATTTTTGAATTACTGACGTAAACCCAGTTGCAGAGATTGGCAGGGGGAACTTTGCACTGCACTGTTCATTGAGCGTATGTACTTTAGGCTATGGCAGTAATACAGTGTATACAAAGTTACAAACAATTGTAATGTGTCTTGATAACTATTTTAAAAAGCAAGTAAGATTTGTATGGTTAGATTCTGTACTTTGCAAAGAGTTCCCAACAAGTTTTGTGGGATATGTACTATGTACTTTTGTAGCCTACAATATTTTGAGTTGACGCTTTTACAAAGTAACCCTATAGAAGACTGATGTTTTCTATTGTCAACAGGTCAATAGCTGAAACTTTAAGATTCTAAACATTGACTGGTGTTGATTGAATTACAAGGACCAACCACACAACGCTCAGGCTGACTTCTGCAGTCAACGAAATGTCAAGCCAAATCGTATCAGGCGTGACAGAGGTGAGCTCCCAAACAGCAAGCCATCTTTGTTACATTGATTCAACGTGTGCAGACGTTAAATCAACAAAAAAAGGCTGGTTTGCTCGCTAGGTTTCTTATTATAAGGGATATGTACCCAGTCAACAAAATCTGTCATTTTTACATTGATTCAATCTCTGCAGACACGGAATCAATGTAAAAATGACGGATTTACTGTCTGGGAACAGTCAGTTTAGAAGGAACTTTTGAACTCAGGCCCGAATTTATTGGGTCTGGAGCCTTTTCAGCCGACCCAAAATGCTATATATACCGCACAGGCGCACACCGTTTTGTTATAATGCAGTTGTAGTAAGTTGATTTTTTCATTGGGCAACTCTTGGATTTTGAAAGTAAAAAACTTTATCTGCGTGATTTTACTGATATTTCTCCTCCTTCTGGTGTGCCTTAAGTTAACTTAAGAAGTGTTGTGTTTTTATAGCAGTGCCCAAATTAGCTTCACAACGTTATTACATTTTGCCGCTCCTTTAAAAATTGTGTAAGCTGTACAATACATTTTATACAAGGTCAAAATTCACAGTCAACGTATAATCAAACGAACAAGCTAGAACTAAGCTAATACAACGATAACAATGAAGATTTTATTTTTATCTGCCAATATAATCTGTCAACCCGGAGGTTAATTGCAGTGTCATTGATCTAATTTATTGCCTAGAACTTCTAATTATGCTTCAGGCGCTTGCCAGCGAATCGCAAAATTTACTTTAAAAGCTAGAATCATCTTGGATTGAACTAACGCTGACCTTTGTCTTACCCAAACTAAATAGAAACGCGATTTTAGCAAGGTTTTCAGACAAAATATGCACTTCTGCATTTCTTTTGATTTTAAAATATAAAAGCATTAACCATCAACTTGAAAACTTTACATTTTTAATGCAAGAAAACTGCTTTTAGCTATCTGTTACATGATTCCATTAAAAGTCTGTAACGTTTCGCAGAATTCTCAAGCCGATAAAAACTAAAGATTGTAAATTGTCAGTAAAGGATTATGTAATATGTATTGCCATGAAAGGACCAAATGGTACGCATGGTTGCTTTCAATTGCAATGCTTGACATCAGGGCCGGATTTAGCTGATGGGGGGCCCGGGGCACTTTTAGATCGGGGGGCCCCCCTTGCAAAAAAAATTTTCAAGCCTACGGCGCGAAAAACCATCTCTACGTTTACAGTAGCATCAGTCCAGTACTGCACAGCATTTTGCAGAAACTTTAAAGGCCAAAAGGAAAAACATAACACAAAATCACATTTTTTCCACATAGGGGGGCCCTTCAAAAGTCGGGGGGCCCGGAGCAACTGCCTCCTTTGCCCCCCCCCCCCCCCCTAAATCCGGGCCTGCTTGACATGATACCATGTTAAGAGTAGCTCATCGAGAGAGGTATCAAAACTATTATGAAAAATATCAACTGCTCTAGGTTTTGAGCAATTTTAGATCTATAAGCATTAAGCACCACTTTCACTGAAGAAAGTTTTAAAACATACACTTCGTGTATTGATTTCAAAGGTGTTTTGTTTATATCATTCTTAGTCTTTGCGCTTCAAATAGTTATTCCGTATTTGGAACTGTCTGCACTGCGCCGTCACCGCTGCGCTTGACTGGTTTTGTCAAATCACCTGGTTATTGTTATTCGTCACTTCCTGTTTCTTTGCTCAAATCTAACTCCGCAACGGTGTGGGGATTATTCATACAGCTCTTCGTGCTTATCTTGATAAAATTTGACCCCAAAACTACTAAAACGTTTTACTACGAGAATTACCATTGGTGTTAATTGGCCTTTGGCTTCAGTTGGCCATCACGGGAAATGTTAGAAATAGCAGCAATGTTTTTTTATCTCTTTCATAGAAATTCTTTCGGAAAGATTAGTTTTGTCTCCAGTGACTTCACACCTTTTTGATTGCTTTTATTGCGCATGCGCGGTAGTACTGACCTTCTGTGTAGTCACTTGATCCTAGTTTCAAATCGCTGAAAAATTGTATCTTGAAGTAAGGTGATAAAGATAGTCCCATACTGAGTTTCGGAGAATGAAAAAATAAAGTTCTCATCATACTAAGCTTTCGGTACAAACGAGAGCAGGGTGGACAATTCCATTCTCCCGGATGCTTTTTCTTTGTAAAGTGCATCATTGAAATATTTGTAGACTAATACCGGTACAGTAGGCTATATTTCTTATTTTGATGATGATTATGTGCCTGATATGATACAGACGTTGGCGATCATGGTCTTCCAAACTTCTCTGGCATTTGCCATTTCTTAAACTATTGTAGCTTATAAAGGTGTTCCAAGTATACCTTTTTTGTCCCATCTTTACTTGCGTTCTTGTCTGTTACGTTTAATGCCAGTAAAATGTTACAATTTACGATGTACGTAAAACGTTTTATAATTTACGATTCAAGTCCAAAAGTCAAATAAACTTGCTGTATGTTTTAGAAAGTCTTAACTCACGAGGTTGGTGCGGGAGCTCCCTGTTTGAAATGCGGTGACAAGTGCCCTGGTCTTGATTTACATTTCTGGAGGTTAGTTTCTGACATTTTGAGTAATTGATGGAAAGTAAGTAAAACATTGCAACAGACCGTCGACCAGGTTCAAGTCGTGTTCTCGTGCAAATGACGTCATTTCCGCTTTCGTAAACTGTTGTCTCTGTGATGAGAGACAACAACCTAAGTTGCGAGCAAATTTGACGAACAGCAAACTGCGGTATGCGAAGCCAATGACATTTTGCTGCCGATGAGGAAGCAGATATAACACTAATGTTGGAAGACTAGTTGCTTGGTATCAGATACACCACTTGCATACAATAACAAGTTTGTCACGCTCAGATGAGTAGGCCAGCATGTGATGAAACACTTGCCGTTACTTGTGTAATGATTCTAATCGAACAAACTAAAATGTAACCGTTTGAATGCATGAAATTCAGAACGCTTTCCAGTAGATGATATTCTAACCAAGTTATCTTTCAGATACTCAGTGTGTTCATGCAGGGGCGCCGGAACGACTTTTGACTGGGGGGCAGGATTATGAAAAAAGGGCACTTTTATTGCTGAAAGGCCATTTTTTAAAGTTTTAAGATAAAATAAGTTATAGCTATAATGCTCATCTATCAGCTCATTATCGAGTAATGATACAAGTGTCCGTTATACAAAAAACAATGGCACGGAAAGGCATCAAGCTATGTTATAATGATATAACGGTAACCTACTGTGATACAGAATTTTGTGTCGTGAATAGGCCTATTTTTTGAAGTCAAAAATGAAAAATTATAATTAGGCTAAAATCCAATAGCAGAAATATTGCAAAATGTCCAGTAGCTTACATAACCTTAAAAGGGCATCACTGCCCCCTCATCCACAGAAAAATTGAGGGCAAGAGGGGCATTCGCCCCCCCTGCCCCCCCGCTTCCGGCGCCCCTGTGTTCATGTCTAGCTAAAACACAAAAGGTTGCAATCTTTATGGCTGCATAACTAAACTGTAAGAGCTCTGGTACGGCATTCGAAAGGGCGCCGGTTTTACGCCATTCAAGAGCATGCGGTTATGTCTTTGGCAAACCACTTATAGACATGCCTGAAGGTGGACACGAACATTAACTTCCCTTCTTTTCCGTCCACTTAATCTAACTCTCCAACTACCAGGCGTGGCCTTGACACGACAAAAATAGCTACAAAGTTACGAACCAAATGCAATATGACATTGCAGTAAAGTGCAGCCCAAAAGTTTCAGTCACAAATTAGAAATAAGCAGCTTCTTTTATATTTTGCAGGAAAATATGCCGCAATTGCAAATGCAAACAGGAGAATCATGACGTAACAGCGAGTGTGTCGAGCAAAGGTATTGACAACATTGGAAAACTATTGATGCAAGATAGCGGAGACACATTACCGAGACCAGAAAAGAAAAAAGAGTCCCCCAGACGGTCACCAGCAAAGCAACCAGCGAAACAAATCACTACAAAAATATCTACAGCTCCACCAGCAGCACCTAAGCCAGAAAAGCATGTATCAAGCATCACGCATACGGTAAATCAAACATCTACGCCAAGCGAGCCTAAATACAATGGCAATGCTACGGTGGACAAAAACACTGATTTCAATGTTACTGTTGACATCGGAGGGAAGCAACATAAACTTGATTTTGGAATTGATAAAGCACATGGCGACCAGGACTCTTTTCCGGCTCCTCCTCCTACTACGGACGATCTTCCCCCTCCGTCTTTTGATGACTTGCCATCTCCTCCACCTTCATCAAATCAACAATCTTCCAGTGATGAGTTTCCTCCTTCCATTCCCCCTCTTCCACAAGAATTTCAAGAGACCGTCATGATATCAGAAGAACCTACAAAATCATCTTATGTATCTCCTCCTGCTCATGAATCTCCGAAGAAAGCCGCCCAGACTGCTAATGATTCAGCATACGACATAGATACATTTCCTCCACCAGCGGTTAGTGACTGTTGTTGTTTTACTTTCTTGTTTAGGCTTTAAAAGTGTAATTTGTAAACACTACATTATTTTCTTAAATTTTTATCCTGGCGTTCTACTGTTAATGTGGAACTTCTGTTATCTAATTACTTCATATCCAATGCTTAGTATTTTTAACCATTGACAGATTGTTTTTTAGACAAACTAGGCTACATCTTCAAAACTTATACGTGGTTTGTTCCTGTGTTTTCGTATGCCAGACAGGTACTCACTACCTGGTCGAGCTCCCTGAAGGAGTCGGTCGTGCCTGATTGACGAAACGTCAGAATAAAAGCAGATTGTCACTTTATACATCTTGTGATAACAGCTTAATTTGCACCAGTAGAACGCATCATGATATTGAACTAAATGCCTGGTAAACAGTGTCATTCAATTTTCAAAACTTATGCTTAGTATTACTTAGCAAGTTAGTTCAATGTATGGTTCAACAAGGAAACCTCTTCACTAAAATGATTTTGTAGCCTACAACGTTCTTCTAATCACGATTAAATTGTAGTGAGAGCATAAAATATGAATATGCCCGATTGACCGATTATTGCAAGGTAACTCTGAAGATACTGCTATTAACCACTCTTTATCTAATTACCGTTAGTTGATTGGTTTCATTTTGCAATTTTCTAATAGAATGTAGATAACCGTTACAAGACTGGAGATACGCCGCCATCATCCAGTGATGAAGAGAGCACGGAGTATGAATGGAATCCTTCTGTATCGGACTCCAAATTGGTAAACACTTGACAAATTTTGTAATTCTCTTTTAACTTGAGATAACCGTGATCTTGATTAAAGTAATCATTAGGTACTTGCTGTGGTATTGATCAGAAATTTAAAATTTTGGTCGTTTAGCTGTTGTGGGCCACTGATGCTTTGTAAATCATCTTTTGCGTAATTTATCGAATTATTTAAGCATGTCTTACCAGATTCAAGACTACATTGGAGCATTGCCAAAAGAGAAACAGCCAATTGTTGGAACAGAGGGAGCAAAGTATAGAAAGAAGCAGTTAATGCGACAACTTCCTGCACACGACCAAGAGCCAAGTGAATGTCATGACCTCACACCACAAGAGACTAATGAAATGCAACTGTTCGTCAAACAGTATCGTGAGAAGGCCTTAGGAGAAGCAAAAGTGGAAGAAGGAGGAAAAGCAAAAGTAAAGCAGCATTTCTCATTGAATTGCAAGTTGCTCCTTAGCGAAAATAATGTTTTGTATTTGATAGTATGCATCTTACTTTGATAAATGCAACTGGGTGTAGCTAGGTTACCTTTTCATTTTTACTCTTCGACTTGCTGCTATTAAGATTACTTGTATTGTGGATAAATTTCAATGTGGTGTAAGAGGGCTGAGGAAAATATCATTAATTTAACCGATTAAGAAAGATGCTGTTTTATATCACAAGAAAAAATACATGATGAAATTGCTTAGAAAGGATTAGTAAAGTTAAGTGTTAAACTAAAGCTAAAATCATCATACCTCTGAACTTAAATCACATTTCAATATTTCACTCAATTTTAATTTTTTACCAGTCATGTGCGGAATGTCGAGAGCCAATAAAGGTTGGTGACCCTATCGTGTGGGCAGAAAGGGCGGGAAGTGAAAAGCACTGGCATCCGGGATGTTTCATTTGTGCGGAATGCAAGGAGTTGTTGGTTGATCTTATATACTTCTACAATGAAGACAAAATTTACTGTGGCAGACACTACTGCGAACTCCACAAACCAAGATGTGCTGCTTGTGATGAGGTTAGCATCTTACTGTGTGTTCGGCGTGCTTCTCTTTGTCGGTTAACTCAGTGTTTTTCAACCTTTTTTGAGCCACGAAACACTTTATGCATTGAATCTTGCGTAACACTAAATAAAATTTAATGATGATATAATAAAATAAACGACACAACAACAATTTATTCACTTTTAGTTTTTCTCAGTGAGATATCCTTGTTTGTTTGGATTTGGCCTGTTACAAGCACAAAGTTGATATTCGGGGAGAAAGACAAACGTGAAGCTCTAGTGATTTTAACTTTCAACTGGTGTTCCATGGAACACTAGTCAAACTAACAAATTTCCTGCGGAACATCTTCATAAAACGCTAGTGTTCCGCGGAACACCGGTGGTAATTCACCGAACCAACTGCTTGTTTAATTCACCGAACCAACACCGAACCAACTTGTTGTTTTGACGCCTGCCAAGAGCACGTGCTTGTATATTGTGGAAGACATTTACCAGCATACTTGAAAGTGGGCACAGATTGTCCTCTTAGCACTGAAATCTTACCATTAACCACAAACCTAGACTCATAGTCACCTCAAAAACATGCTAGTTCAAATATATCGCAGTACCGTATCTTGGTTAGGCTTAGAAAATAAGCAAAAAGGTAAAATAGTTTACGTACTTTTTATTTCCATTATCTAGTGAGCGTTGCAAAAAAGATTGTTATCCACCCTTTGATAAGCCTAAATGATGCAAAGATCAGGTTTACATTTACTAATATTTATTCACCCGTTCCAACCCCGTAAAAGCTGATGACATGACCAGCCTCAACACTCAGCAATTAATTCTTGTCATTGGACGTTAATTACCAAAATTGCTACGTGTAAAGTCAAAATAACAGCTCAGTGCTTCTCAACGGAAGCCTGTTGACATGACAGCCTTCTGCAGGTTATCTTGCAAATCACGTTTTCTGTTACATTGCCTTGGTTCATTTGAAAAAACAGTTTTGTTCTTACGTTGATAAGTGGATACGTTGATAAGAAGTTTTCTCAACCGTAAATCCCATACCCTTAGGTCTTTTCGTATTGGCTAATGCACATGCGTTTACGTTTACACAATGTTTGAAATTTTCAAGCATCAGCTGTATTTTATACAGTGTTGCACATTTGCAGCTATTTTATGGCTTTTGATATGCGGGTAAACTCGTTGCTCTTGCTTTAAGTATTAAAAGTGGTTGATAGATTTTGAAGTTTCGTAGTTTTCAAGTCACCATACTTGCAAAGTTGCCTTTCATGATGGCAGTTGTTTAGCTAGCTTAAGCCTGGCTTCAAGTTTACTGCCACTATGCAAGTGCATTATTATCCTCTTAGAGACTTTGACAAATCGGTAAAAAATTATTTGTACAAATGCGTTATATGACGATAAAAATCAGCAGCTTTGTGCCTCAAAAACGATCTTGGTTGAATAAATATCGCCAATTAGGCTGCAAGGCTATAGATGCAATACATTTATGCCGCCATTACACAATGTCAGCTAGTAAGTTGGCTGTAGCCTACAGGATAAATGGCACGTCCAGTTTTAAAACACGTTTCATTACTCATTTTGTTATCCGCATGTCATGAGTGCAATTTCATTGAAGGCTCTATGATAGAAGCCGCTTGTCTCTTTCAAGTTTTGACGGTATGTGCGGGAAGCTTATATGACCTCATTTCCGGTACGGCAACACTGCAAAGAAACCAGTAGCAGTAGTACTGTAGTAACTGGTTTTACCCAAATTAAGTTTCAAAGTTTGACAAGAAAGTGTTTCAAATGTTTCTTGTCTGGAGTTCAGCTTATGAAATGTATTCCTCTAATCATCATTCTAACGTTAAGATTTGGAAAAGGTCAACGGATCACTTTTAGCAATGTTTTCTCTTCCAATACCAACATGAGGTAATGTTCAAACTGATTCTTTTTCGCTTCCACCTTTTTTAAACACTTTTTCCTACCAAATCCATCACACTTATACTAACCAAGCTAAACTACAAGTGAAAACAATATCAGTCTCATGGGCGATCATTACTAGCCTACTCCAATATGTCTTTTTTTTTAATAAGAACTCGTAATAATGATTTAAGACCTTAACTTAACAATGCACATTCATTTTCAGCTTATTTTCGCTCCGGAGTATACACAAGCAGAAGATTCGTATTGGCACTTAAAGCATTTCTGTTGCTGGCATTGCGATCAACCTCTTGGTGGGAAGAATTACGTTCCTCATGACAACCAGCCAGTCTGCATCCCTTGCTATGAAAAGTCGTTTGCTCACACTTGCTCAACCTGCAAAGAAGTAAGAAAGGTCTTGTGTTCAATTGCCAGCTCTTGTAAAAATATTTTAGTTCGAATCTTCTGCGTTTATCCTGAAAACTTATCATGTCAGTTTCCAGTCATTTGCACATTCCGGAGGATGGAAGTTATCCTAATCTATCGTCATCTTGTTTTTATTTGACGATTGAACGATTTTAACTAAATCATGCGTTCCTCCTAGTCCTATGCTACTGCTTCAAATGGAAAATAGCACCCAATACCGTTTTTACACTAATGCCACAGAAGTGCACTACTTGAAGGAGCAAATACATTTTAAAGGCCTGCTAAATCTACTCCTTGCCTAAATAGAGGCCATTAAATTCGGTATCATTCAAGATTACGAATAGGTTACTAATAGAAATGGAAAGTTCAGGGCCAGAAACAACAATAGAAATAAGCTACGCATCAGTTTGTCATTGACCTAATCCTAGAGAATCTAAATTAAAATGCTGTTGGCCAGGTTGCTTCTTTGGGATGTCATTGTTTATGAAAGCTGTATGCAAGCCACTAACGCAAAATAGAATATTCGCCTCCCGACAGAAAGATACGTCTACGCCACATGCAGAATTTGTAGTTTCAACAAAAGCGGCTTGACTGCATAAAAATAGCATGCAACACAACTTGTGATCACACTTTTATGGGCGTGTACGGTTGATTGATAAAAAGGTTATTTTGGTGTGCATGATTTAATAACCACGATTTCGTTTTTCTCTTCTCTGCAGGCTTTTTGTTGGTGTAGTAGAATAAGCAAATCAAAAACCAGCTCTCTTCAGCTTCAATTGCACTTTATTTGGATTAGTGGTTACTTTACCAAATTGGTATGTAATTGCAGAAAGGGTATCTCGGTGTGGGGCGTTTTCTTCCACTTAATTTTTTGTTTTTCGATCTTTTTCCACTAATGTCTCACCATCACCCATTTGTCTCATCTTTAGTAGATGAGACGTACAGCTTGTTCCATTACGGGGGTACGCCAGTTTTTGCAGCCTTTTTTCCATGCTTTCCGGGTGTTGGAGTTGCCTCTATCCAGGTTCTTTAAAGGGCGGGGAAACCCAAATTCACTTTTTGCGAGTTTTTTGTTTCAGCGTGATGTCATTGTGTACAACATGCGTTTTAGCAAAAAAAAAATCCAAATTTTGTTGCCCTCGTCTCGCTAAGGCCGCTTTTGTTTGATACCCGTTTGCGAGGTCTCGCGCGCATCAAGCTGTGATTCTGTTCGCTGTGACGTCACAAGGTACATATAGTTGTGGCCAAAAGTTTAAGACCAGACTTGATTTATGACGATTTTTGCATTACTTCAAAATACTGCATCATATATTGTTTCAGTTGCATCATCTTTATGCATCATCTTATATCTGATGCAGTATTTTGAAGTAATGCAAAAATCGTCATAAATCAAGTCTGGTCTTAAACTTTTGGTCACAACTATATGTACCTTGTGACGTCACAGCGAACAGAATCACAGCTTGATGCGCAACGAGACCTCGCAAACGGGTATCAAACAAAAGCGGCCTTAGCGAGACGAGGGCAACAAAATTTGGATTTTTTTATTGCTAAAACTCATGTTGTACACAATGACATCACGCTGAAACAAAAAATTCGCAAAGTTAATTTGGGTTTCCCCGCCCTTTAAACTCACGTCTTTTCTCACCAACTCTAGTCTTACTTTTTGGTCTATTTTTTTTTTAATCTGGTTGCTGCACCATACCAATGTTTTCATGCTGAAGTTATTTAGAAATGAGACAACGTTTTGCAATGCGTTTTTTTTTTTGAAAAAACTTTATTTTCTCAGCATTGGTTTATGTATTCTTAAAGGATACCAATGGCCAAATAGCAAATAACTGTCAATTATTTATGAACTGCTATTGTAAATGTGTATATCGCTTTGTTGAAAGGAAATAGTTAAGTAAGTCTCTTTAGCTTGACCTTCTTGACATCCATCTATTTGGCTTCATTTGTAGAAAACTGAAATACCAAGCATTGGCGTAGGCACGAAAGAACAAAGGAAACACCATTTAAATAAAATGACATTGTCATTGACTCAAAACAAAAATTGTCTGTAAAATTTAGTATAGTGCTTAATTTTCTAAAAAAAATCCAGAAGGTCAGGTCATGCCTGTTGTGTTTTTGTCCATTCTACTGGAAGCACTGGCTGATGCTGCATAGCAGGGATCGGGAACCCATGACTTGCGAGCCATATACTGTATTAATTTGTATATGGCTCTTACGATGACGTCATTTGGCTCGCAGATAAATCTAACCTTAGAATGCGAAAGTTTTATTTTAACTTTCCATTACAATTCAGGGCTGAAAATACGCTCAGAATGCACCAAGTTAAAGTAATTTTTTCAAATTTTTGCAACAGCTGTTATATAGCAACACCCGCTGTGTTTCACCAGGATTTGTGGATTTTTTTTTTTAATAGCAAGCTGTATTTTCTGACCTAAAAGTGTGAAAATATGAAAGATAAATGCAAAACAGAAAACTTATGAGCTTTTTTTAAGCAGTTGAGTAACCGCTATAAAGCGGTATTTTAAAACTAAAACTTTGGGTATTACCAATAAAAAAAGACATTCGTTTTTCTTATTTTACAAAAAAGAAAAAAATCCCCTTGTTTCTTACTTCCTTTTATCTCGTTTTTTTTTCCAAAAATGTTATGAAAATAAGCGACTTGAAACACGTAGGCCTACAGGGTATACAGTAGTACATTTTATGTAAATGTCCTGTTCTAATGCACAATGCAAGCAGGTGAGATAACAATTTCATATTTTAGCTTCATTAGTAGCCGAGTAGTGCCAGGCTTACACCTTTTTCTTCGTTATTTAAGGTCTTGATTGTGAGGACAATGTTTCAGTTGTCTACAATCTACACTGCTTCTCGCAAAATCACAACCAAATCTTAATTGCATTGTTTTATTCAGATTATCGCTCCAAACACTGAGTGGGTCACATTTGAAGAACACCACTGGCACGCCAACCCAGAATGTTTCAAGTGCACGCAGTGTGATCAATCGCTGGTTGGAAAACCCTGCATTCCAAAGGGGGATATGGTGTTTTGCTGCAGCAAGTGCAAGAGAGAAAGATTTCCGCCTGCCACAGCCCAGTAAACCACTAGACTGCCTTATTCCAGCGAATCTGTTCCGTATTCTGATAGATGCAGAAAAAATTAAAGCATGCAGTACAACATACATTTTGAAGCGTGGGATATGTCGTTTGAATGCATGGTTCTCCTAAATATCACGTTTTTCCACAGATTTTGTGTGAAATTTTTGCATAGCGATCTGATCTAAATTTTAAAACTGCATTAAAATGAACAGCTCTACACTAGACACAAATCCGCACCGTTATTACAGTAGGCCTACACATTGGTTTGTTTGGGCTGGTAATTTTAGAATGAACGTGGCCTTAGTTGTTTTATTTTTGTCAATCAGAGCTGTAAGCGAATCTTGTTTCACAGGCTTGATTCCCAACAAAATTTTTGAAATTAGCACCAATGACTTTCTGAATGAATCAAAACAGTCAAAGCAAGCTGACTTGTTTGAAGATCTACGAAATGTAAAAACATCCAAGTCCAAATGCCCGCCAAACCTGGTTCGAACCCGAAAAAACTTGGCTTGCTAATCTGTAGAAAATCATTGATAAAATGTAATATTATCATCAGCTAACAGTGAAACAATTCTGTCTGTATTTCATAGTTTGCCAACATTGTTTATGGCGTGAGTTGTTTTTTTTAATCGGCCAGTTGACTGCATCTATTTTGTTTTTCTCCTCCACTAATTTATCAATTTTTTTTTCATATGCTATAACCAAACATCTGTGCGATAAATTCGAAAACAGTATTTGTACAGGACTTTATTCCGAAGATGAGTGTTTACTGTTTATTGTATTCCACGAATCGTTGGCAAAGCAATAGCGCTCTACCATTTATTGTCACTAGCAATTTTTCATCACCAAGTAAGCATTCCTACAAAAGAAATTATGCCAATAAACTTCCAGTGTGTTCAGTGTTCGTTTTACTGTATTTGATTACATCGCCGTATAGTAGATGGCGATTTTTCCTGATACACCCATATCATGCGTGATAAGCTTATGTGTGCAGTATTACATTTGTGAAGATTATGACAAGTACAATATACGAGATATTATTATTACTGATGGACTGTAGCCTAGTACATCAATCGTATTTTAAAAAATGATCTTTAAACTTTTGTAAAACCAAAGAAGTACGTAGAGCATAAGTTTTCAGGTTGTAACAGTTGACCGCTTAGGTGTTTTTGTTTTGCAAAATAATTCGTAACTCGTACACATATTCTACGATTTTATTTTCTTAGCTGTTTTGCTGTTGCCAGTGCAACAATTCCATGTAGCCTACGGTTGATCCCGCTTTGTGTTGATGTAGGCTGCTTTTTCTTGAGTGAGCTTTTTACACGTCAGAATGTCGCTGAAATTTGTAACAAACGTTGAAAAAGATGCCTGTTTCAATTATGTTTTCGTATTATAATCCATGCTATGTACCCAACCGACTAATGATGGTAAACGATTTGATGTAACTTAATAAACTAACGAGACTAAAGTGTATGTAAACGCAAATGCTGTTATAACTAACAACCAAAATCTGGACACCATTCTTTAGTCTCTATGACATATTTTGTTTCTAATTGGTTAACCAATAAGCTAGGCTGCATGTAACAGCAAGGCGACCGACAATAATACAGCATGTTGAAAGTGAATGAAAGTCTAGAAACTTCTTTGTTATACAGGTTTTTTAGATGGAGATATATCATAAATTTTTAAATAGGACATTCACAAAACTCCGAATATTTCAAGCCACAACAGGAGTGAAAAAAAAACATTCTTAGAAAAACTCAGACGTAGAACAGCTGGACATAATCTGCATCGAGCGTCTGTGCAATCGGTAGTGATATTGACATGGTGGCCTATTGAAGTTATTCAACGGTCGTTACTTAACTCAACAAAAAATTAAACACTTCCTCCTGGTATACACGGATTTTTCCCAGCGCATCACTCAAGCACTGGCTCTTTTGTTGAACACGGCCACATCTTGACTGACTGAAGGAGTTTTTACCCTCGGGTTAATAAAGCTTCTTTGAGAGCTTAATCCTGGCAGTTACCAGCAGGGCCACTGCAGGGTCGGTTACCGAGTTTGACAGAGTGAAGTTTCCTTTTGTTGAAGTGTTGTTGTGTGTGAACCATTCCATCAGCGGCATCTCCTAGACGCCGCTGAATGGACAGTTGTCCTCGAAAATGCGTTGCTCAAACGCAAACCGTGAGATTCGAACCATTTTTGCTTAATCTTGCATTTTTTTTTCTTTCCTAAAGTCGGGCGCTCAACCAACTGAGCCAACGGAACGGGCGTCTTCTGGAATAGGCAAGACACAAACATACAACAGGATTGAGCATTATAACAATATATTTTACATATTGACAAATAGTTTTAACAATCGAACGTTTTCGGCTTAACTGATGCCCTTGTCAGAAATCTGAAAATATTTATAAAAATGCAATAAATTTCAACTTTTTGAAGGTAGCTTAATTAGCTAACTGACTGTAAGCATTAAGAAATACGCAGCGATTAAAACCAACAGTGTGGAAAACAGACGGAAAACAAATTACCGGTACATTAGGAAAAGGCAACTACGTAGCTACAAAAGAATTTGCACCACCACAGGATATGTGATACATCTAGTAAATGTTGAGGAGAATGGAGGCGCCTCCCGCAAATAATTATTGGTTTAAATTTGGGTTGTCGCGTTTGATTAACAGCGCTTCCTGAATTTTTGTGTCAAATTGGGATTTGCCTTTGCGTAAAATTTTAAATGAGTCAGTAGAGAATTTTCCATCTGTACAAAACAAACAATCCATGATATGGTCTTTGACGGCACTTCTTTAAGTCTCTAAAGTACGGGAGCATCTCAAGCCTGAGCAACGTCTTTCGAGCCTGCTTTACATTCAGCGGCACCTAGTGGATGGAATAAATCACAGACATCAGCAAGTGGAAACTTCGCTCAGTCAATCTTGGTAACCCCCTGCGCCAATAGTTCAGAGCCTCTACAAGTATGGGAAACTACCAGGAATAGCCAATAAGGTGCTTTGTTAGTCCGAAACAAACCAACATGTAGCCTACGCATGAAAAGCTCAAAATGAGAAAGGTGATCGTTCGTTTCACAAAACCTAGTGGAAAATATTAACTATTTTTCCTCCAACTGGTGTCACTGCTGTGCGGTTAGCACCTTATTTAGGTTTAGCATGTTTAGCCTTCACAATTTCACATTTAAAATTTACCAAGAAGAAGAAGTTCTTTTATTTTGTAACACCAAATGATCAAACCTCATGTGTTATTTAAAATGAAGAAAATCACAACATTCAACGTTGCGAGTGTGCAAGCTATAGCCTACCCAAAATGTTTATTGTTAATATAATACTTTTCAACCGTATTCCGTAAAAAAGCATGTGGTGTTTTATGACAAAAGAAATGTGAATAATTTATAGTTTAAACTTAGCCGGGTTGTAGGTTAAACGTTAACAATCTACGCTTTACTTTAGCAACGACAAAAAAAGTCTTACTTCCTACAGGAAAAACAACACAAAATTACAAAATTGTGGTTAAGTTTATTGTTTTACTACAACAGTTCAATTTTTTTTAGTTTTATTCTGTGTTTCGCAAGATCTTTTAAACACAAAAATATTTTTTAGTTACTCCAAACAGCTTGAAAAACACATTGGTAAACGGCAATATTTTTCAGGATAAATTCCATCATTTCGTCTTTGGGCTACTGCAAACAACGCTTGGTCAGTAGCAACGGAATTTAAACATTACGCAGCACCGATAGCTCAGTTGGTTAGCACGTGACTTTGTGAACGAAGAAGCTTCAAGATCAAGCGCCACTGGTTCGACTCTCGGGGTGTGCGCTTGAGCAACGCACGTTAAGGACTGCTGTCCACTCAGTGGCATCTTATGGATGGAATAATTTCTCGGCAACAAGACTTCAACAATAGAGACTTCACTTTGTCAATCTCGTAACGGGCCCTGCGTCAAAAGCCTCTACAGTCTACAAGTAGGCCTATGCAAAACTACCAGAAATAACCCATCGAGGATTCGTCAGTCCGAAGATAAAGATTCAAACCAAACCATTATTGAGCATATTTGACAAGATTATAGAATGGAAAACCGGGGACGTGGAAAACATTAACAACATCACCACGCTACCTCAGGAAAATGTCCGTCGATGCAAACATGACTACTTTTATCAGTTTGTAGCCTGCCAAATCAATAAAATATAGATGAGAAGTTTTTGTTTATTTTTACAGTTGGTTTAAAAATAAAACCACTATAATTATTGTCTTCTCGATATGAGTAAAACCATTAAGCAATGCACAGCAAATGTTTAGTTCTGGCACTGGACGTGCAGCTTGTCATTTCTATTTCAGACTTGTAGCCTACTCAGGATTAGCCTAACCAGTTCTCCAATCATCACACCACAAGTTTGTCAGACTTTGACTTGCTTGAAAATTTCTAACCGCTCTGGTCCTGTGGCTACACTTTCAAAATTATACACAAGTAGGCTAAACAGGAAATGCAACATTATGAAAAAGTGTCATGATACGACTAGGAACTGTTTAAAACATTTTGCTTTCACAAAAACATCTAATTTTTGTATGATTGGTTGGTTTTGAATCTTTATGCTCGGACTGACATAGCCTAATAGGTTATTCCTGGTAGTTTCGCATACTTGTAGATGCTTTTGACGCAGGGCCGGTTACTGAGGTTAACAAAGTGAAGTTTCCGATTGTTGAAATGTTGTTGCCGAGGAATTATTCCATTCACTTGTGCCGCTGAATGGAGAGCATTCCTAAAATGCGTTGCTCAAGCGCACACCCCGAGAGCCGAACCAGCGCCGCGTGGTCTTGAGTTGAGCGCGTAACCATTGAGTGATTGAAGGCTTAGGTTGAATAATGAATATACGGGAAGGTAAGTTAGTTTATTTTTGTGTATACCTTTAAGCCTACTCTGCAATTCAACCTTGTCTTGCCAAACGCAGCAGCATGTCACAAAACGCAGCAACACGAAGTGCCTGAAGCATATGTTATTTTAAACGGCATTTGGTGATGCAATCTTAGGCAGACATTGTTATTAATCGCATATGCGTTTTCTCCTACTTGCTTACGTGAGATATCTGCAAACAAGCTGTGCCTGAAGTAAGGATATTATTAAAAAAATTTCCGATTACTCTAGTGTACAAAACAAAACTAAAAATTTTTCTTACAGAAATATATTTGTTACTTTCACAAACAATACTCATATTTAAAGCGTTATCGGCCGGGAAGTTTTCGCAAAGTTAAGCCTACAGCCCATGCAACGGAAAACCCAGGTCAGAATTCTGTCATTCATTGACAGCACGATGGCGTCATCCATTCAGTTGGTGAAAGTGTGTATTCATGTAGCACTCTATCTATCGCAGATTTATGTTGTTCAAAACGTTTTACAAAGCAGACAATCAGAATATAATGCGACAAAAAAAAGAGAAATTTGTTGCTTTTTTCATATAACCTCTTATTAATATATTATTATGAAAAATACACACCAGAAGATATGTTAACAGTGAAGCTGAAAAGCTAAAGCAAATATTTGGGGAAAAACACCCTCTCTATGGATAAACTGCTGCACAGACCAGGTTGAAATCAAGAAAAAGCTTCTAACACACGTTCAGCCACAAATCTCAACAAAAAATGAAACAAGTTTTGTGCAATGGAAACAACAATTCAAAAGTGACCCATCATACGCGGAAATGACGGCTACACCATCAGAGTCTCTTCTCCCAGGAGCAAACGACCCTGGGCAAAGTGAAAAACCTTGAATCGGCTCTTCACTATTTCAAGAAGGCAAAAGGGGTCTGCCAGAAAGGAAAGTTTGAGAACCACAGCTCTGAATTTTAAAATTATAGAGTAAGCAAGCTTTTGCAACACCTCATCGATTCACAGGTGACGAAGTAACGGATATTCAGTGATATTACTTATAGGACGTAACACGTCGTACCTGCACTTGAACATTTACAAATAGCGCAAAACTTATATATCAGAAAACATGATTTAGGTCAATATCGGATTGGCCAAAGTTGCCTGCAAAGCATCAAATTATTTGCTACAGAGGTTAAACATCGGCTACGAGTTGCTACAAAGAAGAAACAAACAAAATGTGCAATTTTTGATTCCGCCTACATGCAGCCTGCTGCCAATCTTTATTTACATGGACTACTTTTTTGCATTTACTGTAAAAATATCAAAACCTCACATAAAAGCCAAAACAACAGTTTTGCAAAACCATAAAGTTTATATCTTTTGCTTAAAGATTTAGCCTATACATAAAAAAATTGAATCGAGCATGAAAACATATATCAGTTCCTTCCAAATGTATGTGAGCATGCTTCCGATTTGCTTTCAGTTGCAGTGTGAGCTGTTCCCGCTCATTTTCACCTACCATGAAGCAACAAGATGTTGTCCCTTGAAAGTTACGAACCGTTTTATTTCGATCCAGTTTCCAGTGAAATATTTTTTTATTCACATGCAAATACGGTCACGAAGTGTACGTTCTATGTTTTTGAAACCACAAAAACATGTTGTTCAAGCGAGTAGGTATATCATGACACTGCTGCAGATAAATCTCTTCTCTGCCGAAGATCAACTTCAACCTCACGACAGTGTGGGTAATCTGTACATCTCTTGTTAGAGCTTATCACGATACGTTTTGTGAGTTGTGTGAAAGTTCAAAACTGTTAGATGGAAATCCCTGGTTATATGTTAGTAGGCTATCTGTACAAAATATCACCAACTATAGATAGATGAAGATATTAGTGATCAAATGGATAGCATTTCTAACAGTATTTATGGTGGGTCTTAAAAGTGATATTAACATCTTACTTGTCTGAAGATACGTGGACAAAGCGAGATGGAAATGTGCAAAGGTAGCTACAGCTAAAGGGCATTATGAGATAGAAAGCGTTTGAGTGCTGCTTTCCCTGGACTGCTAAAACGGTCTTACTTTTATTTTTTAGTTAATGGGCAATAAATAAACTATGACAAATGTTGAATGCTGGCAATAGGAAACAACAAAATCTTGCTTGTCAGGCTTTGGCGGACAGACAACGGCACAGTCATGAAGAAACCAATATGACGTTTTTTGGTCGATATTTATTGGAAGTCATATGAAGAGAAGAACATGATAAATTACAGTCTAAACTCATTTGATTATGCAAACCACGGAATTTGTTGCCACTGGTGAAACTTAAAAGTTGGTGTTTGCTACTCTGGCAATATTGGTGGATATGAAGATCTAAAATGCAAATCTGAGGCAAGAATTTAATTAAAAGTTGGTATTCCATGATGGTTTGTATTGTATCCTATAGCCAATGTTTGTGGTAGTACAACTAACCTTAATCATAGAGAAATAAAACATAGTAACTTTAGCGGGTTTAGCATACTTTATTTCACACAAAATATAACATAATTAAAAAAAAATAAACTCAAACGTTTTCGACACGTACGTGTGTCCGCATCAGGAATTAAATCTGCAATACATAAAATGAAAAATTGTAAGATAAATTTGACTATGCACTATAACTGTAATGACACTCTGGACTGAAAGCACAAACTGAACAAATGATACGAGAATGATTGCGAGTAACTTATGCGGTGGGAAACAGATCAGTTACAATGTTTTATTTCTCTATGGTTCAACAAAGCAAACTCTCTACCAAAGCTTTAACCTTAATCAAGCTCACAAAAACATCACAAGTTACAAATATTCTAATAAAAAGATACGCTGCACTACGATAGGATGCATTTTGATATGATTTCCTCATATTTATCTGTCCAACTTGTAGGCTACTGAATCAACTCAACGAAATCAAACCTCGAGTTTCTCCAGTCTCAATTCATTTTGTGGTTTAGCATTGTTGCCTGCAGCTTACAAAAATTAATAACGCTAAACTTTTCTTGAACTATTTTAAGAGCGAATCTTTTAAATTCGTGCACGAGGCAAATTCGATCTTCTATTGTGACGCATGGAGATTATTTCCATAATTTGAAAAAGAGAGTCAACATATTTCATCAGAAGTCCTCGCTTTTGAACAATGTCGTGTTAGTTAAAACATTATAAATAGACAAATGATACGATATGTAGAAGTGCGACTTCTTGCTATTTTAAGTTCTGCTTGGTAAATGTGCAATTTAAATGAGATACTTCTTAGTATTTGCATGTCTGGTTTGACATCTGTAGTCTTGTGTAAAACGCTTTTTACGGAGTTTTTAGACTGAGTCTAGAAAATTAACTCATGCTCTTGTATTTCATTGTCTTCAGTATTATGTTAACTGCCAATCAAACGCGCAACAATTGTAGCCTACATACAAAACTAGATCTTTTGAACTTTAAATTCAGCTTTGACTATATCCAGTGTAACCCATCGTTGCCTCAGGTCGGTTTTATGCAGACGGTTTCAGTGCAACTGCATTGAGGGCTAAGCTTAATCATATCCAAAATTTATCAGATGCTGAGCGCAAACTAGGAATAATATTCTCTTTTCTGCAGAACGAACGAAAAGGTTAGAACAGAAAAAGTTACAACGGGCAGGTAGATTATTGTTATTTTCACAGTAGGCTTATAAAAGAATCTTACGCAGTGGTTTTGGATTAAACTTTCATGTGCTTCAGCAGTGACTAGTTCAAAGTTTTACGATGTTTTGCGGATACTTAAGACTTACACTTTTAAGCTTGGCATTTACTTGCATTGCTTGTACACCAAGGAATAGCAATTTACTTCAATCTGAAGGTAAGACAGTACAAACTGTAGCATATAGACTGGCAAAAGCGAGGATGAAAGAAAATGTATGAATAGTCTACAACTTAAATAAAGACTTTTTTGATAAAGTGTGCACCTAATCGTCATTTGCAAAGTCACTATATAGTTCTAAAAGATATTATTTGGTTAACATTCTACTTAAAAATCATTTAACTTACACCTGCACATCATAGGCTATGCTACGATTTAAAAGCCTACTGCTAAACCAGAGTTCTTTGCATGGACTAAATATTTCTTTTGTGTTTAACATGATTTGTGTAACTTAGATTATTTAAGCAATGGGACAAACTAATGATTTAATAAAATTACATGCCATTCTTCGCAGCTGAATGTCTAAAATCTACCTTTCTAGAATGTCCCAACCAAGGGCTTGTCCAAATATTACATCAGACATTGTCTTTCTTTTCGTCACCCCCCTTATCCCTACCCAATGAGATGCCATTACAGCGTTTGTCTCATAAAACTTTTATGAAGCTAAATCTAACTTTCAAAACAAATTTTCACAACATTATGTTGTTGTTTTAAATTCACGTCAGTCGATTTTGACGTAGATTGAACGCCGCAGATCATGAGTTGGAAAGAAAGAAAAACATGATTTGCAGGCTAGGACATATCCCTCCGCGTTACGAAGCGCAGTAGGCTACTGATTTGAGACACTGATGTGAAGTGGTAGTCAATTTAAACAACACTCAACAGTCTCAACACTATTTCTTATTGTAGCGTAGCTGTTACCTTTATCCCTATCTGTAGCGACACGGGGCTTTTTGAGGACCCCCCACTCTAGTGGTAAAAAATTTCACAGAAGGAAATATGCTTGAAATGTGAAATTGCTTAACTTTTAGTTTTTATTCTTTGCGTATTTTCTAAACCTAAACTGGTCATTTTTCTACCTTCCTGCCCTTCACAATAAGCATTTTGTCTCAGGTGGCTAGACATTTTCGTGCAATGCTAGATATATATAATTTAATGTTAGTGCAATATAAATGTTAGTGCAATTACTTTGGAATGCAAAAACGCCCAAAAATGCCTTATAGGCTATTGATGAGAAAAAGTAATTTTTTGTTTAGTTTAGCATTACTCTATGTTATATTTCAAACATTTCAATTTTGAAGCTATTTTTGGGAATTTAGAATAAAAACCGACTTTCTGACGTTTTTTGATCTCAAACAATTTATTTCAATAAATTTGTTGGGTAAAAATTTAATTCATACATGCACAATACACATGGCTATTATCTTGTAAAATATTTTGGCTCTGTGATTCCCGTTATTACCGATTAATTGGCACGGGGCTAAGATAGCCGTGACGTGCTTTCCGCGTACGAAAACAGCTTGTATTAAGATAGGGTTATTGATGATTATATCTTAGCTAAAATATTGGAAAATAAATTTTCTATTTGCTGTTTTTGGTTATAATCTAAAGCTGATTTTTCATAATTATAACACTTTTCGATTGGGTAGTTTCAAAAAATTAATTGCCTAAGACTTTCCAAAACGTAATCAATCTTCAAGTGGTTTTTCATGAAAAGTAACCTCAAAACCAGTTTTGTTGTGTAACCTACTGTAGGAAAGTTTCTTTCAGGAGGAGAGAAAGGTTCAAAAGGAGCAATGAACAAACAAGAAAGATTGGTTTGTGCTTAACCGCTGCATAAACACGAAAGGTTGTCTGCCAGTTTTTATGGAGCCAAATGACAACCTAGTATTTGGCGGTTTTGTGAATAAAATCCGCGGTTTTACTAAAATTGTCGAGCAGCACTGATGCTAAGTACAGATAGAATAATTGAAAAAAAGTTTTGATGTCGCCTTCACCCAAGTGTCCGGTATAAGAATTCTTACATGTCCATGATGTAAAGTTTTTTAAACCATCTTGACGTACATGGTCCCTGTAGGCCAGGGGTGAGCAACGTGCGGCCCGAGGGCCGCATACGGCCCATTTCTATTTTTTGTGCGGCCCTTCATCTTCTTCCAGCTATTTTTCCCCAAATAAGGCTATCGTATTTAAATTAAGGCTATTTTTATCTCGATTCACCCAATTTCGAAGCTTAAGAAGTGATATGGCCTTCTTTTTACTCCCCTGTACCTGTGAAATAAGTTTTGCGCCTGAAGAAATCCAGTTTGAATTGAATTCACTGCAGGAGGATGACATTCTTGTACAAAATTTCAATAAGATAAACTCCATTGCTGAAAGTATGAATTAGAATTAGTGTTTATTTGATGTGCGGCCCTTCTGTAAGCATCATTTTCCTAACTGGCCCTTGTGTTAAAAACGTCGCCTACCCTTGCTGTAAGCTATAATAGACAATCGGCAGCATCTTTCAAGAAACATACCATCGACGCAATCTTATTATAAATTATTTCCAGAAAATACCCTGTCATGCGATGGAAGATGCTTTGAGAGCTATAACTCCAACAAAACTTGTCAGTGCGACAGTTTGTGCCGAAGGTATGGAAACTGCTGTGATGGATTCATTCCAACCTGTGCCAATGAAAGTAAGTTTTTCTTTGGAACCTAATAAGTAAAAGCATTTGAACCAAAAGTGTGTCGAAACTATTTTTAAACAAGTGGGTTTGTTTCAACACAAAATAGTTTATTAATTTTATTTTGATTTAAAATTTATTTCGGTTTCAATTTCAGGGGAGAACCTATGTCCATAGATTAACATTTAATTTTGTAAATTTAATATGAAGTTCTGTTGTTTCAAATCTGAATCAAAGTTTGTTAAAATTACCTAAAATAATTCCCCACAGGTTCCTGCATGAACCGATGTGAAGAAAGACTTGACAACACCTTGCCTTGCCAATGCAACGTCGCTTGTCTTCGGTATGGCGATTGCTGTGTTGATTTCAAAGCTTTTTGCCCGGAGATAGGTGAGTAATGCAAGATATTGACAAGCGTGACCATTCAAGATCACATTTCATGTAAACAAAACTCATCAGAAACTCATCAAGATAAAGGATTTTTTTTTCACGTAGTGTAGTCCGGTATTGCTTTTAGTTTGCGCTTCTGCATCTATGGGTGTAATGGCAGATTGGCAGATGCATCATAAATCTTAGGTAGGCTACTGGAAGTCATTGGAGTTTTTTCTTCAAATTTTGTTTATTACGTAAACACAAGACCCAAAGCGATACATAATCGCACTCGTGGTGATTGTGTAAGGCGTCGTCTTTCATATTCATTGAAATAGTTTTATCTCCACATTAAAGCCATCACTCTGCTTTTATCGGACAAAGAAAAACACATATAACGTTGTTTTTTTTTTTACCGAATGTTTTTGTAATGTTTTTTGTTTCAATAACTGTTTGGATTATTATGACAAAATCAGGCCACGTTGAGTTGATTCATCATAAACTGTTGACAAAATAATAAAATTATCTTCTGAAAGACGTAACAACAGGTTAAAAACATAAGACCGCTATCTAATTCACCAAATGTGGAAGTGGACTTTTTACTTGGTGTGCGTCATAGGTCAAGTTAGCACGTTATAAGAAAAATCGTTTTACTTAAATTCCTGTAGAGATAATGAATAAAAATGTTTTCTTGAAATGTGCCGATTTAGCCTAATACGTAAATCAACCAGTCACGTGACTCGACCGGGCACGATCTGTAAGCACTTAGAAATTTGCAAAACAATTCATTCGCTGTTTAACCTATCATGTGCACAGTTAGATTCCTCTGTTTGTCCTTTTATAATCGTGGCAGTGCTTCACTGGAACAATAACTTTTCTTAAACATAAAAGTACTACAGGCCTGATATCTTTTACAGTATATCAAAACGAAATCATTCAATGACCATCAAATAACTTTCAGTCAATCCATGTGCTTTAATTAAGCGGAAGTAACTAGCATACTGTAGTGCGAGGCCAAGGCATTAGTTAATAAGCTAACTCAACTAGAAAAAAACACTGGGAGCACCACGATTTGTTTAAAGCAATATCACATCAAGGGAAATAAGAAACATAATCCACAGCTTGTCTCATGAAAACGGATCTTAAGGGGAGTCTGGAAAGTGTAGATCCTGCTTCACTAAATTGGAGCAAACTTGAAAAAATATTTATTTCTTGGAGATTAAAGGAGTGCCTTTAAAAAACTTTAAGTGAGTGAAATAATCAAGCACCCGTCTCAGTCTTCTATCAAGCTTACTTTCAATCTTGTTGCAAAGGCTAGCCTACTGTTTTATTTTCTTATGCCGCCTTCTTACAAGTTCAAAAGAAAGTAAAGATTCGCATTTCTTGATTGCTTTCAATACTTTTAATGTTTGATTGTAATATGGACCATCTTGAGTCTGATGCAAATAAATAAATAAAAAAGTAGACTGGTTATTATCAATGTACAGCGGTAGACTCCGAACTGTGAAGGCGTATTTGTTTCAATGGTACAACTTCAAATACTACGTTTTCTATTTGTTATTGAATTTATCATATGTTCATATTTTGTTGATCATGGCACAAGGTACGGTATGTTTTTAAAAAGGAAATAGACTAACACAACAAGCTGTTCTGTAATTCTTCATGATTATTGTGATTATTATCATTAAAGTTTCAAGAAATCTCAATAGTGTCTACTATAAATATATAGTAGTAGTACAAACAAATATATACTTTTTGACTAGCAAAAAAATATAGTAGCAGTGAAACTATAAGACACAATAGGCCATCCATAAGCTACATAGCTAGCTTACTATACCAGTTGAAGTTAAGCGATTTTAGCGTTTGTGCTACTATAATAGCCATTCAAAGCACATAGCCTACTGTCTGGAAAAGCTGAGTAACAGTTTGTCCCCATTTTATTTTCATTGCGTTGATTGTTTTTCTAAGAAAAAAGTGAGAAAATTTGTAATTGCGTTAATTGTTTCTCTAAGAAAATAATGTCAAATAATCTTAGCAGTCGAACTGTGTAGGACGTAGGTCTATCACAAATAACAGGGGAAATTAAGTAAAGGTCGGACTTCTTTGTTACAATGTTTGAACGATGGTGCTGATAGGCCAAAGGTTTTCAACCGGTGTTTCGAGGAACACTAGTGTATCGTGAAAGATCGTCAGGTGTTCCGCAGGAAAGTTGTTAGCTTGACTTGTGTTCCATGAAACACCAGTCGAAATGAAAATCACAAAAGCTTCGCCTTTTGTCTTTCTGAAATTCCTGTCAAAATATTGTATTTGTGCTCATCCAAACAGGCCCAGATATCGCACCGAGAAAAACTTTGAGGAAGTAAATAATCAAGCACCCGTAATCTTCTATCGTACCCATAGCCGTACGAGACCAAACCATTTTGGGGGGGCAGAACTTAAATTTGCCCAAATCTGCACGCTTTCATAAAAATTGCCCAAATATAATGTATGCGGTGCATGATAACAGTGAAAAACTAACATAACAAGATCACCAGCTAGCTAGAATTTCTTACCCAAGTAATCAAGATAGAACAACTGAATTCATCTTTGAATATAGCCTACCTTGCTTGCGCATTGCTCGATGCTTCTGCACTTTGGCATGGTTAGTAGGAGTAACATTTAGGAGTATTATATACTTCAGCAGTAGCATTTTAAATGTTGGTGAAATTAACATGACACAGTTGCACCTACAATCTAAATATTTATTTTTTATTTTGGGGCGCAACTGCATCATTTTAATTTGGGTAGTTTTATAAAAGTAAACAAGCTAAGCAACACCACAACATTAACATTACATTTAACAGGTACAGTATAACATTTTTTCGTTACATGTTGTGGTGTTGCTTAGCTATGTCCGTGTATGGTTGAAAAAGTACTGTAACCTCTCCATCCGAATTGTTTTATAAAAGTATTCACCAGATTTATATAAATTCATATTTTGTAGTTGCCCAAATCAAGATGATGCATTTATAGATACTGATAGGCCTATGAAAAAAATTAAAGACTTTGTAAAGTTTGATGCCGAGGCAACTGCCATCATGCCAATTTGGGCAGTTTTATAAAGAGACTATGATCAGATAATTTCATATTTTTTAGTTGCCCAAATCTAAACGATACAGTTATGTAAATGGGAAAAATTAATGAATTTGTTCATTTTGGGGAAACTGCCTCACGCTAATTTGGGCAGTTGCATAAACAGACTAATCAGATAACGTCATGTTTTCAGCTGCCCAAATCAACACGATGCATTTGTGAAAATTAATAAAATTAGCTATATAGCAAATTTTGTGTTTTGATTTGGGCAGATTCATAAAAGTATTAGAGACATATTTGGGTGGCTGCCCAAATTGGCATGATGCAGTTGGTTAAATGCATTTCGTACTACAGTTTGATCACCATACAGTAGCCTACATCAATACGGGTGTGCCAAATGAAAATTTTGTGGCATATTTCTTGTGCAAATAAGAGGCTGTACCGTACTTAGTTTGATAGGTAAAAGATATTAATTTGTAGTTTTTCTTAATTCATGCAATTTTGAAGCTTTTCATATAGCAATTTTTGCCCTAATAATTGCAAGATTTTGCCCGAATTCGCGACGTTTTGAAACAACAGGAGAGGCAGCTGCCCCCCCTGCCCCCCTGGCTCGTACGGCTATGATCGTACCGATATAATTGTTTGTTTCATAGTGCATATATCTATGACTAGCTTTTTACTTTCAGCAAATCAAACTCTGTCGTGCCAGAACAGATGCCAGGAAAGTTACAACCGAAACAAAGCGTGCCAATGCAATGACAGATGCTTGGAATACGGAAATTGTTGCGATGATTTTGCTGAACAGTGCCCCGCTTTGGGTAAACATAGGAGTGAAGCTGCGTAGCCGTAGGCTATGTCTATAGCCTACACCAGGGCTTCCCAACCCTTTACGAGGTCGTACAACAAATTTTAAAAGCTGCAAATAACGATTTTAAAACTTAAAAGGGATGGCAAATCAAACATTTTGGAAGCCCCAGCCTATACAACAAAAAATTTCACTTATTCATATTTTGCTTTGTAGTTGTGTCAGAAAATACAATGTAGCCTAACTACTGTATATTATTCTTAACTGGTTTTGTACAAATCTTGCGAGCTAAAGTTTCCATAAAAGACCTTGCAACTTTCATGAACTTTGCTTGAGGCATTAAAGAAAATGAAAGCCTTAGTCTACAATTTACGGAAACATTTTACCTGAAATCAATGTAGCTTATGAGTTGCTTAAGAATTGTTTTATTTAGTCAGAACTGAGTTTTGTTCCAGCAGCGTTTTTTAGTTATTTTGAATTTTCTAACTATTTATCTATCATCTTCAGCTGCCTTGTCTGTATCTTGTGATGGAAGATGTGGTGAAGCATATAACTCAACTAATTTATGCCACTGCAACAGCTTATGTAAAAATTATGGAAACTGCTGTGAAGATTTTACACCACTGTGCATCGAAGAAGGTAGACTAGCATGCTAGTTTTACGGTATAACATGTTTATGACCGGTAATTTTCTAAAAACCGTAAGCCTAATGGAGTAGCCTATGTGTAGCTTACCTTTGTTCAGCTTGTGAAAGCAAAGTTTTAAAGTGGTCAATGAATTATGTAGCTTAAAGTGTTTATGTTTCAAAAAAGAAGAGTTTATGAAAAACATTAAGCGCAACAAATTGTTTTCTAAATCTTTTTTATTACTTCATGGTAGTGTTTTTACAACAATACCATAGAAAAAAAAAAGATTGTAAAACTCAATCCGTTTGAATTTCGCACTGTGCATCGAAGAAGGTAGACTAACATGCTAGTTTTACGGTATAACATGTTCATGATTGACAATTTTCTAAAAACCGTAAGCCTAGTGGAGTAGCCTATGCGTCGCTTACCGTTGTTCAGCTTGTGAAATCAAAGTTTAAAAATGGTTTGTGAATTATGTAAACATAACGGTTGTGAGTTTATGTTTCAAATGAGGAGAGTTTATGAAAAACATTAAACGCAACAAATTATTTTCTAAATCCTTTTTATTACTTTATGGTAGTGTTTTTACAGCAATACCATAGAAAAAAAAAGATTGTAAAACTTACTCCGTTTGAATTTCGCAACCGACCCCCCTACCTCCCCTTTGCTGTGTGCTGACACTGTTGTACTGCATGACACTGTTTTATAATCTTGTTCCGCTTCTTATAAGTTTAAAAAAAAGAATATATTCAACTATTTTATTATAGCTTTCAAGTTATACTGGCCATCAATCTACAGTAGTAGATTCTAAATTGTGACGTCGCATTGGTTCAGTGACGTAACTAGAAAGAAAATTTCAGGGGGGCAAACGCAACTGTTGGGGGAAACATCGTTTCGCATAAATTACAATGGCATAAAAACGTCGTAAGTAAATAGTATTGAAAAATATTTTTGGGGGCAAGATAACACTTTGAGAGGGCGACTGCTCCCCGTGGCTACGTCCCTGTGTTAGTTGCAATGGTTCAGCTTCAATCACTTCGTTTTCTATTTGTTGTTGATATTTTCTGAACCGGAATGTTTATATTTTGTTGATCATGGCAAGGTAGGCTATTAATGTTCTAAAAAAAGGAAATAGATTAGCACAACAAGATGTCCTTCATTTCTTCATGATCGTTGTGATGTATGATAACACCGTAGGCTACCGTATTACATTACATTACAATTACAAAAATATATATTTATCCCAACTTGCAGACTCTTGCTCAAACCGCTGCGGTGAGAGATTTAATAGCAGTGCACTGTGCCATTGCAACAGCGCCTGTGTTCGGTATGGTGATTGCTGTGAAGACTTTAATGAGGAATGCTTTTCTTTAGGTGAGCATTAAAGTATCAACGAATTTCTATAAGTGTCAACTATAAATACCTACTGTAAAGTAAACGATATCACACCAAATCAGAACAATCAATTTATTGATATATAAAGCTTTCGCCACACAAGTGTGGCTTCTTCAGTATAGTCGTATTCAAATAGAATTTTGAATTTTGTTTCTGTTCTAGAATTTCTTTCCATTTGAATAAGACTATACTGAAAAAGTGGTTTATGCTGAACAGTGTCCTGCTTTCGGGAAATATAGGAGTGAAGCTACGTATGTCTATGGCCTATACAACCAACACCAGGGCTTCCCAAACTAGGAGTCGTGACCCTTTACGAGGTCGCACAACAAATTTTAGGAGCTGCAAATAACAATTTTAGAACTAAACAGGGTGGCAACGCAAAAATTTTTGGAAGCCCTAGCCTACACAACAAAACATTTCAGTCATTTATATTTTGCTTTATTTGTAGTTGTGCCAGCAAATACAATTTAATTAACGCGATGTACGTTATTGCAAAATCTAATACGTAACGTAACTATATAATTCTTAACTGGTTTTGTACAAATCTTGCAAGCTAAAGTTTCCATAAAAGACCTTGCGGCCTCTCATGAAATTTGCTTGAGGCATTAAAAAAAATTGAAGTCAGCAATTTACGGAAACATTTTACCTGAAATCAATGTAGCTTATGAGTTGCTTAAGAATTGCCTTATTTGGTCAGAACTGAGTTTTGTTCCAGCAGCGTTTTTTGGTTATTTTGAATTTTCTAACTATTTATCTTTCATCTTCAGCTGCCTTGTCTGTATCTTGTGATGGAAGATGTGGCGAAGCATATAACTCAACTAATTTATGCCACTGCAACAGCTTATGTAAAAATTATGGAAACTGCTGTGAAGATTTTACACCACTGTGCATCGAAGAAGGTAGACTAGAATGCTAGTTTTACGGAATAACATGTTTATGACTGCCGACTGGCAATTTTCTAAAAACCGTAAGCCTAGTGGTGCAGCCTATGTGTAGCTTACCGTTGTGCAGCTTGTGAAATCAAAGTGTAAAAGTGGTTTATGAATTATGTCAACATAACGGTTGTTATGTTTATGTTTGAAAAGAAAAGAATTTATTAAAAAAATAAACTCTGCAAAAAATTGTAAAACCAACTCCGTTTAAATTTCACACAATTTAAAACCGGCAGTTTGAAGAAAAAAAATATTTATTTTAACTTGCAGACTCTTGCTCAAACCGCTGCGGTGAGAGATTTAATAGCAGTGCACTGTGCCATTGCAACAGCGCCTGTGTTCGGTATGGTGATTGCTGTGAAGACTTTAATGAGGAATGCTTTTCTTTAGGTGAGCATTAAAGTATCAACGAATTTCTATAAGTGCCAACTATAAATATACAGTAGATATACAAACAAGACAGTTGAGAAAATAATTTGGGCTGATACCAATAATGAGCATCTTACGGGTCCTAAATCAAGTCACTTGAAAAACGTACATTATCCAAAGAATATAAGTTACGACATTTATTCAAGTTTGCAGGCCACTTAGAAAACTTATGCGCCCCCAAAGTCATCATGGACCCGAGTTTAAAAGTAACTCCTGGGCTTTCCTGCCAACGCTACAAGTAGGCTGGTAAAAGGCAGAGCCCCAAGGGTGGTAAAAGGCAGAGCCCCTCGACCCTTGAAGTGGCGAAGAACAAGGTTCAAACGAAGAAGAAGAAGAAGTAGGCTATTAGTAGATAGGCCTAGTAGATAGGCCACCTACAAGTAGATAAGCCTATACGCTTTTTAATTAGCAAAACATACAGTAGCACTAAAACTATTATAAAACACAGTAGGCTATGTATAAGCATCTGGTATAAGTCACGAAGCTGCTAGCCGGTGGAAGTTCAACGACTTTAACGATTGTGTTATAGCCTACCGTACGTAACTTTTCATAATAGTCCTTCAAAGAACAAACTATATGCAAAAGCTTCGTAACATTTTATCCCCATATTATTTTAATTGCGCTAATTGTGTTTCTAAGAAAATAAGTGAGAAAATGTTAGCATTCGAATTGTGTACAGTAGATCTATCACAAATAACAGATGAGGTTAGGCATGGCACCTAAAGATAGGTGGCCATGCCTAACCTCATCTCCAGGCGGCCATGGGTTAGGCAAAGGTCGGACATCTTTGTCAAAATGTTTGAGCGATGCTGGCTGTATGGACAATGTAATCTTTTGTTTAGCAACGATTTCAACATCTTGTGAGGAAAGATGTTCAGAAGACTTCAATCCTTCTGATTTGTGCCATTGTGACGATGATTGCATGTTTCATGGCAACTGCTGCAACGATTACATCTCTCAGTGTGCTTCCTGCTCCGATAGATGCGGAGAGCCTTACAACAGCAGCTTGACGTGCCAATGCAACAGCGTGTGCTTGATGCATGAAGACTGTTGCAATGATTTTCAAGATTCTTGTCAAGAAATGAGTACGAAAGCTTGTAATTTTGAAAGTTATTTCGAGTTTCTAGTAGTTTTTTGTGTGTGATATCATGTAGCCTATGATATGAACAAATCAGGCCTTTTTACAAGTGAAATCCTACTTTGATAAGAAAACAACCGATTTGTTTGCTTGGACTGACGTCATCAACTCTAAAATGCTTGCAGCAAAAAGCTAATTACTTTTTTCTCGTGTTTTTAGCATCTTTGTCTGGATCGTGTCTTGGGAGATGCTTACAAGATTATAGTTCGTCGGACAGTTGCCACTGCGACGCTCAATGCCAGGAGTACGGAAATTGCTGTTATGATTACATGAACTTCTGTGCTTTGGAAGGTAGAAGTACTTTGTTAAATGTCAACAGACGTTTTGAAATACTTACCTGTTTTTTTGTTTTGTTTTTTTATTTAACTCAAAGTCTAGTAGCCTAACGCAATCAGATTTAACATATTTACCTCACGTTTATATCTAACTCACACAGAAAAAAACACATGAAAACAACTTTTATATCAAACGTTTTCGACATCACATGTCCTTTTCAGGAATAACAATTATACAGCAATTTTATTTGACTAGCTGTTTTACTTATTTTATTCTACTATTTCGTTATTCTGCATTGTGTTTTTATGATAGGCTACTGGTCACAGCGGTAAACCATAATTCTTCGTGGGAAAATTGTAACATAAAGTTCCCGGATCCGTTTGTCTGTACGTAATGACCGAAAAATAAACACACCTTCGAAACGTCTATTCAAAGTGTATTCCAGTAAAATTAGCCCGCGGCTATCGAAATGGGGTTGCAACTCCTTGCACCTCTAAAACTGTCACTACGATACAGATTACTTGGATAAAAGACGGAGAATTTGTCCAGCTAGCAAGCACCAAATAAACCAGTTAAATGTGCGACCGACTTCCAACAAACAACTTCGAGAATGAATCAGAAAAATTTGTGATAACTCAAAGGCACGCCAGCAGTAGCGCGACGCAACATTTCATGTTTAAACCGGTCTCAAACTGAAACAGGTTTAAACCGGTCTGACACGAGTCTTACGGACGATGGTGCAATTTTGGCTCATGTTTTAGGAATTTCCATGACGTAATATTCAGTAGACCCGAACGGTTTCTACATGACGTTTGACCAGGCGAACAACCGTCTGTAACATAGCGGCCCCTAGTTATGACAGTCTGACATGGCATAACTAAAAAAGAATTGACGACAATTGTGAGCCAATGAATAAAAACACATGATACACAAATTGTTTGAATCACTCACGTTTAAGTTAATACGCAAATACAAAGGGCATGCAAAGAATGAACAGCAATAAGAATAAACACGACGATACATGAAATTGGTACCATAGGTAGTAGGTACACGCAAAAAATGACGCTATATACCATGGTTGCGATAATAACCGACTGTTCTGGGCTCAGACAAGTGTCGGCCACCGCAGACAAAACCAGGCTCAAACCCTAACACTTAGGTGTTCTTTACGGGGGCGAGGCACGAAATATCCCTCAACACATAGTCTACTTTCACTTTCCCCGTACTCTCATCATAGTTGCAGACGGCAACTTTAGCTCTACGAACCACAGGCTTCCCTTTCCTAATTTGTGGAACTACCTCATGCACCCTCCCAAGTTGATACTTCCCACGTTTACCAATGTCCTGGAGAGAACCTACCACTACAAGTTGACCAGGCTCCAAATTCTCGGCCATTTTTAACCATTTTTTCCGGCCCTGAAGACCTGGCAAGTAAAAATTGATCCATTTACTCCAAAACTGATGAGAAAGTGACAAATTGAACCGATAATCCCTTCTTAATTGGTCACGATCATGTGGTTGCCCAACAGCACAGTATGGGTCTAAGTATGGGGTCAAAAGTGAGGCAGGGGTGATGACAGTAAAATCCCTAGGGTCGTCACTCAAAGGTACCAAAGGGCGTTCGTTCACGATCCGAACGGCACTGCCTGTGTACGTAAGCAGTTCAATAAAACTGGGCTTACGTATTGAAGAGTCCAAAATGCGAAAAAATGCGATTTTAAATTGTTTAACCATTGCCTCCCAGGCGCCACCTTGCGCCGGAGCATACGGAGGTATAAATTCCCAGTTTATCTCTCTCTGTCTCAGGGCGTTGTGAAATTCAGCTGATCCTATCAACTCGGGTAACTTCTTAGATGCTGCCTGAAAGGTACTTCCATTGTCGGAATAGATAGCATTAACCTGCCCACGTAAATCTGTAAACCTTGTAAAGGCAAGTAAAAAATCACTCAGCGACAATGACGTAACCAGCTCAACATGAATAGCGCGAGATGCCATACATGTGAACAAGAGTCCCCAAGCTTTTTTGTGACTTCTACCTTCAATGAAAGTTAAAGGTCCAAGATAGTCTAAGCCGCAATCAAAAAAGGGTTTCCTATGCGCAGTTGTGCGAGACAAAGGTAAATCAGACATGAGCTGCCTTATAGGTCGAGCTTTCTCAATCGCGCATACACCACAGTCATTAAGATACCTCTTCACGGAGGCATTACCATTAGCGATCCAAAACTTCTGTCGCGTAGACAACAAAGTGTGCTGTACTCCACAGTGCGCATTTCCATTATGATGCGACAGTACAACAAGCCTAGTGAAGGGGTGCTTCGAAGGCAAAACAATCGGATGCTTTGCTTCAAGAGAGATCTCGGGAGAATTACTTAAGCGCCCTTCAATGCGGATTACACCAGCGTCATCTACACAAGGTCTGTACTTTTTAAGTGAACGTAATTCTTTCAACCGTTCCTTCTCACGTTGCGAAGCGCCAACACTACCTCGCTTTATCACTTCCTCAAGGGCATCCGGCGATCGTTTGGTCATTAAATGTACCACATCGCCATACACGCTCTTCTGAACAAACTTCACAGCCAACTCTGAAGCACTGTTAAGATAAGATGCATCCAGTTTTGGCTTCACAAAGCTACGCTTTCTCGTTTTACAGCACAAAAATTCAACAAAAGCAACCAAATAAGCGATTCTCTTTTTCATAACATACAAAGAAGGTGCGGCCTCGATCAATCTGTGAAGACCACCCTGTCCAACGTCAAGCGACTCCTCTTCGTCACGAAGATATAGGCTATGGACAGGTACTGGAGTGGCATTTTCTACAGATGGAATTTCCTCACACTGGTAGAGAAGACTAGAACCATTTAACCACAACTCTCGAAATTCTTTCTTTGTAATAAGATTTGGCCTTGTGCCAACATCAGCTGGGTTCATATCGGTAGGGCAAAAACGCCAATCCTGGGCTCCAGACAACAATAAAATATGCTCAACTCGACGCGTAATAAACTTATTCAAACGTAAATCAGGGTTTTTAACCCACTGCAACACAGTACGAGAATCACACCAAAAATACTTAAGGCAGTCTGGCATCTTCAATGCCTCGTAGGCCTGCTTCACGAGTCTGGCTGTATTCAAAGCGGCAACAAGCTCTTTCCTAGCTATCGGCCAAGAAAACTGATTTTTTACAACAATGGTAGATTTACCCAGAACGAAAGACACACTCGGAACTCCGTTAACCAGTCTACGTAAGTAAACAACAGAAGAGAAAGCTTGATTCGAAGCATCACTAAACCCATGCAATTGATATGAAACAATATCATCCGGACTGCACACACCAGAGTTTGCAAAATACCATCTCGGTAACGAAAAATCCTTAAGCAGGTCCAAAGAGCGAAGCCACGACTCCCACTCTTTAACAAAGCTATCAGGGACCTCGGTGTCCCAATCAAACTTGTCTATCGCCAATTGCTGAAGTATAAGGCGTGCTTTTAGAAAAAATGGCGCTCCAAAGCCTAGCGGATCAAAATTTTGTCCAAGCTGACTGAGCATACTTCGGCGCGTGTGTTTAGCTAAGGGCTAGGAACATGCGATACGCATCTCGTCAGACTCGGTTTGCCACACACAACCCAATGTCTTCGCTGATGGCAAAGTCATATTTTCAGTCTGAAAGTCAATGTCACGAATCAAAGGTGAAAGCATCTCATTATCCAAATTTGACAAGACAATCATAGCCTCCTTGTTAGCACTCCACTTACCAAGTTTAAACCCACGGCTATCAAACAAAGCAATTGATTCATGAGTGATTTGCTGAGCTTCCTCTAAGCTATCAGCCGAAAATATAAAATCATCCATGTACATATTATTTGCAATATTGCAGAGAGTCAATTCACCAGCACTGCTGGGATTCTGCTCGATCATTTTCTTTATAGCCAAGCAAGCGATATACGGGCTACTCTTTATTCCCCAAGGGTGTACACAAAAACGAAATGGTACCATCCTACCATTTTCAAGGTCATCATCTTCAAACCACAATATACGAAACAAATCCCTTTGCGACTCAGGTAACTTTATTTGAAAGAAGCATTTAGTCACATCAGCCATGAGACCAAATCTACCAAGCCGAAATCTAGCCAAGACATCTACCAGAGGGTTTAACAAGTCAGGACCCGAAAACATTACATCATTAACACAAGTTCCTCGAAATTCAGACTTGCCATCGTAAACAATGCGCTTTTTTAATTGTGACGTAACAAAGTATGGTAAATACCATTCAAATCCCTTGACATTTCCTGCTTCACCAGTACGCTCAATATAGCCATTTGATTTAAGATCTTTCATCGTGTCAGTAAGGAAATCACGAAGTTCAGGTTGTTTTAAAGCTTTCTTTCTTAAAGCAGCAGCTCTATCTGACGCCAACACAAAATTGTTAGGTAGATCAATATCTTCCTTCAACGGAACAGGTATCTCAAATCGACCATCTTTCAACTCAATATTCGGTTCGACAAGTTCTCTAGCCAAATTATCATTGCGAGACAATTCACAGGTTTCATTTTGCAACGTCAAATCCTGAATGACTTTATTCAGGTCTGCTATTTCCATATCGCGAGACTCAATTTTACGCTGAAAGCCAGAGATTACATCCGACTCTGAAGACGTCTGCACTCTGCACACTTTAGCAACGCTTTCATCTAAGGGTGACTTACCACCACAAGCCAACCAACCGAGAGGAGTGAGCAAAGCATGTGGTTCACTACGATTTTCACCAACACGCTCTTTTTTTGCACACATCAAATAAGCGTTGTCGTTGCCAATCAGTACATCTACAGTACTACAATCATTCAAATGAAACATATTCACGTCATGAAAATGACGGAAACCATTTAAATCTTGTTTATGCGGTAAAGTTTTAACATCGTCAGCCCAAGCTGGGTTAACCACCGAAGTTATATCACAAAACAGTTCATCTGTCTCTAACGACTGGATGTTGAGTTTGACAAGGTCAGCACAAGTAGCTTTCTGACCAGCCAGGGTATCCATTTTAAACGACGCTTTATTGTACGGTTTAAGATCAAGTTCACACACCAAATCACTCGAAACAAACGTCAACTGCGAACCAGGATCATGCTGACAATACACCAACTTCGATTTGCCAGTCATTGGATTCAAAACACGAGCAGCAGTAACGCGGTTAAAGGCTGCTTTAACATTTCCAATCTTAACATTACGCACAGGGACTCTGGCACGAGCATCATCTTTACCGACCGAATCCAGAGAATCACGTGACGTCACATAAAAATCATGCAGAAGAAAATAGTGTTTCCTATCGTTGTTAGGCCCACACTTACGACAGTTGTTTGCATGAACGCAATCCCTAACCATATGCTGGCGCAAACAATTCAAGCATTTGCCAGCTTTCACAATGACATCTCTCCGATCTTTAGGTGTCAAGCGCAAAAATTCTTTACAATTAGACAAAAAATGATATTCAACTTGACCACGTGACGAACAACAAATGCATGCCGGTAGGTTTTTACGTCTGGCTTCACCACCGCGCGGTGCGCCAACAACAGTCGAGTACTGCGAACTCCCTGACATCACATCATCGTGGGGTTTTACGGACGTCTGCCTAACCGGACATGAAGGCAATTTTCCTTTGCCAAACTTTTTAAATTGCTGCGACTCACCAGAATCGCCCATTAGCATAATGCTAAAATCAGTCGACTTACGCGTTTCCTCCCGTACTATAAATTCAAACAAACTCTGAAAGGTAGGCTCATCAGTGCCACCATACTGATCACCTAAAAAGTCAAGATAACGCTGCTTAGCGTCAAACGGGAGTCGCTTAGCCAAATCCAAAACAAAACGTCCTTCTAATTTATCACGCTGACCATAAGCTTGCGCATAAAGCAAACACTGCGATAATTCATCTTTAAACTCTTTCAGATCACTGGAAGAGGTCGAAGTCAATTTGCTACCATAGCGATACTTTCTAATTTCTGGTTCTGCGAAAAGACCTCCACGAACCCCAAAACGCTGGGACAAGCGAGCTAACGACATTTCTATCCTGTCTTCCTCTGACAAGCCAGGGGTGTCAGAAACCAAATTAGCAATCGTTTGCGCAGCTGTCCTAACACAAGCTGCTTGTAACAAAGTCAAACGAGTCCCCTTAAAGGGCGAAGCTGCCATTAAGGCCGTAACACGATTTTTAAAGAAGATAAATGGCATATTATTACCATCGTAACCAATCAAGGCCGCCTTATCGAAAAACGTCCTACTATTTTGGTATTCAAAAAAGCAATCCTGCTGTTGAGAACTCGATTTAGCGGGAGAAGACAAGCTATATCTCTTAAGGGCCTGAGTGGGCTCAGTCACATGCACAGCCCGATCACGATCCTCACACACGTTAAAATCAGGAGACGCGATACGCCTCTCACAACCACCCAAATTACGTGTAGCTGGGCGATCAAAACCTAGCGGCGCAGAAAACTGTGAAGGGGGCAAACCATTACTAATGGCGGCCCCGTGACCTGTACGCTCTGGGGGAGGAGTTCGGTTGTAATTCGCAGGCCTTGGCTCTACAGCATTCGGAAGACCCTTAGCCGCGGCCCCGAGACCTCCTGAAACAGCTGGAAAACGTGTGGATTGCCCTGGTCCACTCACAGGTTGAACGGGCGTTTGGAAAAGGTTATGTAAATTAAACTGCGATTGATGTTCATTTCTGGAATGCCTAGAAGAGCCCTTCTTAGAGCTACGCCGAGAGCCCACCTCTGATCGATATTCAGCTAAAATTACCTCTTTACGTTGTTCGGCCCTCAACTGAGCGTCTTTGAGTGCGAACTCAGCAGCTCTCGCGGCAGCCTCAGTTCGTATGGCCTCAGCTCTCGCGGCAGCCTCAGCAGCTCTCGCTTCGGCCTCAGCTCTCGCGGCAGCCTCAGCTCGAATGGCCTCAGCTCTCGCGGCAGCCTCAGCAGCTCTCGCTTCGGCCTCAGCTCTCGCGGCAGCCTCAGCTCGAATGGCCTCAGCTTGTATCTGGAGCTCCTCTCGTCTTAGCTGCAGGTTAATTTGTGCCACTATCCGAGACGAAGTCCTAGACATCCCAGTGCTTACATTTGAGGCGCTATCCTCAGGATGTATGTCAGCATCCAACATATCTGAGAACTCAATTTCTTTTTGTTCAAAGTTATTTTTTAACGAGTTAAATTCGGGATCTACCCTATCACGAAGTTCTGCCAAGATTGCAGAGTTAAAGATTTTAGTCAAAAGAGCATGGAAATGCCGTAATTCCTCTTCTAAAGTAGATAACTTAGATCTAAAAATTAACAGTTCCTGCTTATCACTCAAAGAACCTAGGGCTACAGAAAGTTTCCCAATTTGAGTCAAAATATCCCGTCTAAGATGCCGGGCCTCTCGAACTGACTTAGCCTCATCGTTATTGGGTCCCTCCCCAGAATGGCCTGCCCGACCGCAAAGAACATCATCAGGCTTAAACTCAGTCGAGTCTACGGCGGTCGAGTCCTTGTCGCCACCGAGTGTAGACATATTAAATGTTGGGGCTAAATTTAACAATTAAAAAAATTAAGTTACACAAACACACAAAATTATTAGGCTACAGTAGTTATAAAAAACTTAACTGCAAAGACCGTAAAAATACAAAAAAGAATTTAAATGCACGATACCGTAGCTGTACGGGTATGAAGTCCTAAAGTCCACAAAACTTGCTTGGATTCTTCCACTTGAATCTACAAGCACAGATGGATTGTCTTTTAATCTTCTTTCTTGCCAATGAATGTCAAAGTTATTTTTCTTCTGTACCAAACTGAGAAGAAATGTCTTTACTTTTCTTTGCTTCTGTAAGAGTGTAGACTACCAACCAACAAATCTTCTTTTATTATTTCTTGTACTTCTAAGTAGTTCTTCTGCACTAGCTGACAACAAACACGTCGTTTATTTTTTTTGCTTTAATTTCTTCTTGACCTACCAACTGACAAGAACTCGTCTTTTATTTTTTATGGTCACAGCGGTAAACCATAATTCTTCGTGGGAAAATTGTAACATAAAGTTCCCGGATCCGTTTGTCTGTACGTAATGACCGAAAAATAAACACACCTTCGAAACGTCTATTCAAAGTGTATTCCAGTAAAATTAGCCCGCGGCTATCGAAATGGGGTTGCAACTCCTTGCACCTCTAAAACTGTCACTACGATACAGATTACTTGGATAAAAGACGGAGAATTTGTCCAGCTAGCAAGCACCAAATAAACCAGTTAAATGTGCGACCGACTTCCAACAAACAACTTCGAGAATGAATCAGAAAAATTTGTGATAACTCAAAGGCACGCCAGCAGTAGCGCGACGCAACATTTCATGTTTAAACCGGTCTCAAACTGAAACAGGTTTAAACCGGTCTGACACGAGTCTTACGGACGATGGTGCAATTTTGGCTCATGTTTTAGGAATTTCCATGACGTAATATTCAGTAGACCCGAACGGTTTCTACATGACGTTTGACCAGGCGAACAACCGTCTGTAACAGCTACAAATCACTGTGGGATGGCGCAACGGATAAGTCGTTGGCTTTCCAATTATGCGAACCTGGTTCGACACTCGGCAAGCTGGTTGTTGACAAACACGCTCACCTCTACCCAGGGTGTAATAAATTGGGTGGACATAGTTGCTGAAGGAAAGGAATCCGATAGAAAGGAACGGACCACCCTACTCTCATTAGAGTCATTAGTGCCAAAGGCTTAGTGTGATGAGAACCTTATCTTCTCATTCCCCAAAGCTCAGTAACTGAGTGTGGGACTTTACAACTAGCTACAAGAGAAACTCTCTACAGAAGCTGTAACAGCTTTCATAAATTTAAGGAAAAGTTGTCCAGTTACAAGTTTGTTAAGATATCATCGAAAGTAATTCTTTTGTTCAGATTCTTGTATGAATCGATGCCAGGAGCAATATCAGGACAATCTTTCGTGCCATTGTGATGGCTCGTGTCTCAAGCATCAAAACTGTTGCGCTGATTTCTTTCAAGCGTGTCCTGTTTTGGGTAAGGTTCCAAGGAGTTCCTAGGTTCAGAAAAAAATAAAACAAACAAAAGAAAGCAAACAAATGATAACTTTGAAGACGTGTTAAAAAAGCCTACTTTAAGCAGTTGATAGCAATTTGAACATCGTGATATCGTACAATTCAGTAAAATTTCTTTAAACAAGCCCCTATTACGCAGTGGCTATAGACTATAGCCTACTGTAGAATAAAATTTCTTTGTTTTTAGGCCAGCAAGTCTTGTCTTGCGAAGGACGATGCTCAGATGCCTATGACCCAAATGATGTCTGCCATTGTGACGAAAGATGTAAAATGTTTGGGAATTGCTGTGAAGATTTAGATGAGCTTTGTATTGTAGAAGGTAAAAAGTAAACCTTTTGCCTAGTGTGATTAGCTGAAACTGCCACTGAACTAGCTAACAAAGCCCGGTGGAAGAACTGCCATGCCTTCAACTGTAGGCTACTGTTTTCAACTTTTAATTTGCTGCAAAAATTTTTGAATCCCGCCCTGATCCTACTTTTATGCGATGTCCGCTCCGTTAGCTCAGTGGTTACACGCCCAACTCAAAATCACGCGGCGCTGGTTCGGCTCTCGGGGTATGCGCTTGAGCAACGCATTTCAGGACTGCTCCCCCACCTAGTGAATGAAATAATCTCCCCGCAACAACAGTCGGAAAAACTTCACTCTGCCAATCTCGGTAACCAGCCCTGGGTCAAGAGCCCCTAGAAATAGGCCTATGTGAAACTACCAGGAATAACCTATCAAGGCTTTGTCTGTCTGAAGATAAAGATTCAAAACCAACCAATCCAAATCAAGATCCTGTCCTGATTCTACAATTTTTTTATGATCCTGCAGGATCCACAACTCATAACGATCTCTGACAAACACCTGTGGTTAAAATCCCATCAAATTTGTTTAGACTGTGTAGACTGATCTTTCACAAAGAATCAACCAGCCGGTCACACTCTAGCTTTTAAAAAAACAGTTCTTTTCTATTGCAGATTCGTGTTCAAGCCGATGTGGAGAGCCGTACCATAGCAATGACACCTGTCATTGCAACAAAGCATGTGTGAGGCATTCCGATTGTTGCGGTGACTATACGGAAGTTTGTGAACCAATTAGTAAGTAGCTCGCCCTATATGCTAAAGGCGACAGTGGAATTAAATTGGCTATAATTTACGCCAAATTTAATCTTTAATCGTTATTCTACGAATTCAGGATTCGAATTTCTAGAGCTTATGTTCGAATTCAAAATATATTTGCATGTTGATGGGGCTGTAAAGATGATATTTTGGGCCAAGGCCCAAAAAGCAAGAAGATATCCAGGTCTCAAAAACAGCAAAATGAGATATTTAATAACAAATCTCAACGGAAGGAGAAACACTAGTAGCCTAAAGGAGGATTAAGAAATAAATAATGAAATTAATTATGAAATTAGTGAGGAAAGAGGTGATTTACCATCAAAAAGCAAGGATTGAAACAAGACAATGAAATAAATGGGATTTAAATGCATTACCGTAGGTCTATCGCAAAAGAATAAGCCTACGAGTTAATTTATTGAAAATCCTGGGCTCCCTGAAAAGGTTTCGAAAATCATCTCAGCATAAGGTGTGCGTACTGCGTAAGCTATGTTTTCCTATGAACCCTATAGCATGAGTAGGCTAAGTTTTCCTATGAACCCTTGTCAAAGCTACTGCATGTTGAGTTTAGTGACTTTAATATGATATTTAGGAAAAAGTTTAGGAGATCTAGGCTATTAACATAAATTTTTATGTGGTGTATTTTTTATGCGCAGCTACTTGCGAATTTCGATGCAACGAACTGGTCAAGCCATCCAATGCCAAATGTCACTGCGACGACACTTGCAGACAAAACGGGAACTGCTGTGACGACTATCAAGATTTTTGCATTCGATAAAATGTAGTATAATGTGGTTGATAAAATGTAGTAGCCTAGTAGGCTATTATGCTGTTATTTTGCTGACATGCTTAGGCCTAAGGTATGTTACCTATCAATTCCTTTAAATGAAACCTGAATCTTTGTGAAAAATTTTATTTGCCAAAGCGACTACTCATAGGCTCACTCTTTTTTTCCAAATGATTAACGTCAGCGAGTCTATGTAGCCTACCCATGATTATGATTTCACATACGTTGTAAAATTTTCAACTCTTCATTGAGTTGGGCTAAATTATGGCTTAGGCTATAACCTAGCTCGGCCCCTATAGGCCTACCTACCGTTTCAAGGCAAGCTTCTACTGGGTTAACAGCCATAAGTCTAACCTAAGACACTATGTAAATTGACCATTCGTAACATTTCAATGAAGCCGAATTTCAGAAAGACTGAGATCCGACCTAATGTTCAACCTTCATGCTTTCAGTTTTGATTTTCTATATGCATAGGCCAAGCCTACGCTTGTCATGTATTTTACTGTGCATGTGTAGTCGTTATACAGGAAACGTAAATCTGAAATAAACTTCTAAACATGCCCGGACATTGTAAGATACGTTAGAATAGATTATGTTGCATTGTAAGATCTTTTTTCTTTGCTACTGTACAAACAAAATTGCAGGAAATTTAGCCTATTATGCAGCATTTAGTTGGGCCAATCCTTTCACACAAAATCGTATCCGAATCTTTATCTACAACCGACAGTTTTCCTAGACCTACATTAGCCAGAAGTACCAATTAAGCTAAAAAACACCTACTGTCAAGGCCTACGGCACCACAACTAGTCTAGAGCGGAATTGAGCCTCTGAAACTGATTATTGTTGACAGATAGCAGACGCTACAGCGGAGGTAAAAGCTTTTTTTTTCGTGTATTTTGCTTGCAATGTTGGTGTCACTCTTGTCGGTACCAGCGTGGCTCGATATTTACCGCAATAGCCGAATGATTTCTGTATTAGTTTTTCACGTATTGTTTCCATAAGAAATCTCAAAAACGATTCTTTTTTACTTTTTAGGCTATTGGAAAGCAGCGGGTAGCGAGAGTGCGACTGAAAGCAATGTAGCGCCTCTCCACTACATTGAAACAAAAGTAGCGCAGCTACTGCAGCCGCTACTCCAACAAAAATGTAGCAGCGCTACCACTGCCAAAAAAGCACAGTACTGTCCAGTCTTTCCGGTACCGCGGTGAAGATTTTTCTCCGCTAGAAAAGACGTTTTGTAGTCAAATCGGGCAGGACTCAGCGACTCGCATTTTGAAATGTTCGTGTTGTTGAAACCGACTTAACAATAAATTTCACGTACAGTAGAACATGTTTTTCATATCGACGTTGAAATAACAGTGTAAACGAATATCATTTGTTATTTTGACGTCACAAAGTTAAGACAAAAGTAGCTGAAGCGCACAACCTTAAACCAGTAGTGCTAGCGACCTACTTTTTAAACAGCGGATGCCCATCTCTGCCAATAGCCTACAGACAAGCCAGTCTCGTAAGTGACGCAAGCGTGTCTAATTTTGACAGAGTCTCTACAATTCTCAAGTTTTCTTCACAACGTCATAAACAGTAAGCAGTTTTCTTTATTTTCAATCGCAGTGTATTAGTTAAATTCAGCTTGCAATGATTAGAAAACAAGAAAAAAAATCGGACAAAACAAATGGCATGACACTGGATCTTCTGTACAAACGAGAAAACCTCACAGTCTGCTAAAAAATGTTGGCTGAGATTAAAACATTACAGACATAGTAGAAAAATACAACGTGAAAAGTAAAATCATTGCATAACAGATTTGATGAAATAGTTTCTTATTGTAGGCCTAGACTACAATGAAACGTAAAAACATAACGAAGTATGCCAAAATCAACCATACAAAAAAGCGAAATCAAGTTAACCACTTTTACCGCAGGTGCTCGGCATAAACTGCCAATTAAATCATAAACCTTGCTGACACGTCATAAAGAGAGGTACAACAAGAATGGCACAATTTACAAAGACAAATCAACAAAGCGACCTTAGAATTGGTGCCAAATCAATTTATTCGTTTATGAAGACGGTTAGGAAAGAATAGATAATAGCCTACGCAGAAAGATCCAACAAAGATGCAGAATTTAAGGGGTAAGCGACAACCTTAGACAAATCGAAGAGATGTCGAAAAATCACTTATTTCATTATCTAAAAAAACGCACGCCAATCGCTACAAGAACAAATCTTATGCTGGAAAAAGCCTAGACGGATGAATACCATATAGTAATGACAATTGCGAAACGACTAAACGATGATTTTAAAACACATAAGCACTTCAGGCAGTTACAGTTGAGTACTAAAAACTGGATAGGCGTAAGTAAGCGTACTTCTAAAATCTAAACGAATGGGAATTCACTGTGTAAATAGTTAACTAAATCCTTGATGACTTTAAAAGGCGCTCATTGGATGATGCGTTGTGGTAAATACGTTACCACAATAAAACAAACAAGACAAAATCTTCCGAATTAAAGCACAAGATACAATTCTTTCGATCATTGTCCTCTCTTGGCGTTCCCATTTTCACCAAACACAACAAATCGATACCAGAAAGATGTTGGCAAACGTTGTTATGGTTTACCCCAAGGCACAGGATAAGGAAATAAACTGGTAGGCTAGAAGTAGCGAGTGCTAAATCACGTATTGCTTGAAACGCTTGCGCAACACCAAAAGGTAAACACGTTTTCGGAATGTCAGCTTAAAATTGCACAAAACGTAACAGTTAAAAATCAATGACAAAATAATTTTTGACACATTAATGTACCAACATGCTTGAAATAATGAGGCTAAATTGAAGCGTTATAATCGTAAAAGTTGATTGCTTAAAATCAAGAATGAAAGCTAAAAAGATCAGGTGAAAACGTTAAAAGTACCCAAAGGCGTACACATCAATCCATTTGAGCGTAGTGACGGATGATTCTTTCAGCTTCCCTCTCCCCTGCAGCGAAACCGCCATGGACTGTACTGAAAAATTCGATGTGAGTCGCCTCTCCTCCAAAGAGAAGCTGAAGAGGACACGAATCGTCATCGGAGGAAAGAGGCTCCGACAATACTGCCACGTCATCGCGAGAATTCGATTTTGTCAAGTAGGTATACGATCCTAAGGAGTAAGGATCTTTGAAGAAACTGCTCCTGTGGATGTGGATTGGGTCCGGGATTTCAGTGTTTTCTACAAAGAATGCAGTTGTAAATCAAACATGCGTTAGTTTCCAACTTGTAATATAAACAAACGTAACTCAGCAACAACACTACATTTAACATTATAAAAACAAAAAGCGAACGTTTTCGGCTAGTCATATAGGCCTTTTCAAGCCTATAAGAAAAATACATTTTTAAAAGAAATGCTAAAGAATCATATAGTATCACAGCAAAAATATGTAACAAACTTGTAATATAGCCTACCTCACATTCTCATTCCCTGAACTTACAAATTATATAACAATCAACGTGTATACAGTGGGTAGTAGGTATATTCAGTGAACAAAGCAAACTAATTCGAGATAATTGGTTTACAAAAACTGCAAAATATACTTAGAAACTTGCGGAGAACATCAGTACAACAATTTCCAACTTCTTCATTGCTCAAAGCGGAGACGGTTTTGCAATCTTTTCCAACAAGATATGTCTGAACACACAAAAACAACTGCAACGTTTCGTTGACTGAACGATGTTACTTTACGTGTTGCCATAACCCGCTCTAGTTTAATGTTCTACGACGCAAGCTTAAGTGGCTTACTGTACGTAATTTACAGCTCCCCTATACATTCCTTGCTTTTGTCAATCGCTTTTCACGAGTGCTTTACCCTGAAGCAGATTCCGTTTTGTCATTTTATGTTCTTGTGACCCACCTTCCTGTGTTGTTGAACAGTAACACAGCTCAAAGAGCGGTTACTGTTGTCTATGTATTCTTTTAATGACAAGATGTCAAAAACTTTTTACAGAATTGACATTTGGAACAAGATGACTTTCTATTTGACAATAATATTGATTAATTGAATCTTTATCCTCGGACCGGGGAAGCTTCTTGCAGAGCTAATCCTGGTAGTTTCGCATACTTGTAGAGGCTTTGAACCACTGACGCAGGCCTGGTCACTGAGATTGACAGAGTGAAGTTTCCGATTGCTGTTGAAGTGTAGTCTGCGAACTATCCCATCCACTTGATACCGCTGAATGGAGCAGTCCTTGAAATGGATTGCTCAAGCGCACACCCTGAGAGTCGAACCAGGGTCGCTTGATCTTGAGCAGGGCGCTTAACCACTGAACTAACCGGGCAGGAAAATTCTTGCAACGAAACCGTTTGCCGCCTGCCTCCGAGCAACGAGACTCATTGGCAACTACATGAAACAATGTTTACAACTTATAAATACTGACTATTAACTATACGTAGCCTATCTTCAATCAAAGCAATATTATATTTATAAAAAAGATCCAGTTCTTGAAGCAAGAGTCTAAAATAAATGTGCTACTCACTTCAAGCCGGAATTTATTGCTATTTGGTTCTCTTAGAATGTCAAATTGGCCCAAATTTCGTCTCCAGTCTTCAGATAGTACACTTTCTTCTGGTTGCCACAGAAAAAATAAATACTCCACTTTGTCATCAACAAAAGGCTTGTCGTACATTAAAATAATCTTTTCCACATTACAAAACCCGGTGCTGCGACAACACAAGATGAAACCTTACATGAGCAACATATTTAAAAAAATTTCTTCGGATACAACTTTATGTGATAATGTTAAATTCATAAATGTAACTAAGTGACATGATCGTTGGAATCTCGCATTGTAGCAAAAATAAATTCGTAACTTTAATAATCTACATGAAGTGTACAGCGTAAGTACTATCTGTTCATCTGTTACAAAGACAGCACGCTTAGTCAACCTAGATTATGAATGTGTTTCAATTGGTGAATCACAAAATTCTAACTCACTTTTGTATTGCTGCAATCTTGTTTTTAGGTAGGCGAGGAGTGAATAACTTTTCATGATTTGCTTTTAAGCATCCAAGTGGAATAGTGACTACCACATGATCAGCATGCATTTTCTGCATATTTCTATCCTTGTCGCTATATTTGATGACTACAGGCTTTCCATCAGGATTCCCATTTTGTAAATTTCCCCTTTCTTTCAAGCTCCAATCAATTTCTTTTACTTCACAGCTAAGATGGAGTCTTTCTGAGGGTATTCTAGCAAGCAATGGTTGTAGAATGCGGTTGTAGCTGCCTTCAAGCCGAGTATGTTCTCCTGCTAAATTCCAATATTGATCGAATGACCAAATTGGGCTGTCACTTAAAGTTGGCGTTCCTTCAAAGTTATGCTCAGCCAATACACAGAGCCTGTAAAATAAACGAAGCAACACGTCCACATGCTGTTGTAGTATATCAATGTTACAAAAGGACTTCCTTGCTTTCTCGATAATAATTTTGAGCCATCTTGTTAAATATTCCAAGTGATTGCTAGGGCCCATTCCATACTCCCTAAACTTAGCTAAAATCGTATCCTGAGGAAACTCTTCATATCCGGCCCAGGCATCACATAGAACTTCCGCAATGTCACGCTTTAATCTCCCATCAACATTTGCTGGAGGGTTTGGATGATCAGGATCTATATACCAAGCACATTTTTCAGCGTCCTCGCCATCACTGAAATACCAATGTTAACACAAATTGAAATATCTAAAAAAAAAAACTTTATGATGGGTCGCTTAAAAAGGATTTATTGTAGACATTTATATTTCTCAAACTGAACAACAAAATTATTTCTAAGAAACAAGTATCTAATAAAAAAGTGCTTATACCTATCACAAAAGACTGACTTATGGCCAAAAAAAATTCAGTGTAATACAGTACAAGTATTATTCACAGGGATCACAGCATAATCAAATTGTGTCAAATTTACTTATATTTATACCTAACTTTCCATTTTAATTGCACTTCTTGCATTAGCGGATTAAGTGGATTGTCGGTCGTTCCATGTACGAATGTGGCCCCTTCTTCAAACTTGATGCCATCTGTTACAGATTTATAACATTACGCTATCGATTAAATCAAATTGTGTTGAAAACACTTTTAAAAGATCATATTTGGAACAACTTGAATCAACATTGAAAGTTTGTCATATACCGTACACTAAAAAATCATCAATCAGCAACTAGTTAGATTTTTTTATGTTATTTATGGCACAATTTATACCACTAAAAGCTAACTGCAAAGCATCATGAGGTATCAAGTGATTTTTTAACATTGATAAGACATGGTTCTTGATTCATTATATCAATTTTATTGGAATATAAACTTGCATAAATATAACCATATCAAAGTTTATAAACAACTGTTTCAGATAGTGTTGCATAGTAATGTAATCATATCTTGGTCGATTCTAGTCTTTGACGTATATTCACATCATAGCATTTACGCCCAGGGTGGAAATTTGTAAACCAGCTCCAGATAGCCATGCTATAGCTAAGCATTTTAGATGCATTGTGTATAGGCTGAATATGATTTAGTGGTATGACAATATGTTGCACTGTTCAGTGCATAACAGCATGGCATCATTATCAAGATATAATTGCATAACTATGCAATAGAATCGACCAAGACATATTATATTATAGGGTGAAGTGTATGAATAACAAAGCAAAAACAAAAAACATGGTGGTTAGTCGATTTCAATGTATGAGATTGTGGTATTTTTAACCAGGGCAGAGACTTGTACACCAGCTCTGGCTATCCCAGAATTAGAAAAATGCATTTCACATTTGCATTTGCAAATGACTTGATAATATGTTGAAAACACAGCTAGAACATAATCCTATATGGCAGCCTACCAGTATATTATATACTTCAAAAATGCATTTTTGTTATATGTATATTAGGGTGTACCTTTTTTTTATATGTACTGTGCACCTGTTTGGTGCCGCAGTGCTCAATGCCACAACATCGACACTGCCATAAACAGCGCCCTGCGCACAGTGATGAGGTGCCTGCGTACCACACCATTGGACAATCTCCCCATTCTCGCTGGCATCCAACCCACTGAGCTTCGTCGCAAAGAAGCCACTCTGTCCCTCGGTCAACGGGCACTGGAGCCTAACCACCTTCTCCACCACAAGATCTCTGCTCTCCCAAACGAGCACCCCCGTCGACTGAAATCAAGACACCCATTCGTGCCAGCCACTCAACTTCTTATCAACAAAGCTGATGTACAAGACATCTCTGCGGCTACTTGGGCGGACCATGAATGGAGTTCTGAATGGAAGTCAAACGCCACCACCACCAGACTCCATTCGTTCATCCCGACGCCGACACACGCCCCATCGGCCTAACACTACCTAGACAGGCATGGGTGCGCCTCAACCGTCTTCGTACGGGCGCCGGGCTTTTCCGCTCAACCATGCACCAATGGGGAATGGCCTCTTCCTCCTCCTGTGAATGTGGTGCCGAGGAACAGACCGCAGACCACATTATCAATGAATGTTCCATCTTCAAGGCACCCAGCGGAGTGGAAGGTCTGCGTGTCATGGATGATGAAACCAAAGACTGGCTGCTCTCTAGTAGCCTTCCAGTGTAGTCCTGGAACATCGTGAATCTGGGGTGGTAAAAGGATAGGCTCTCGGCCCCAGAGGCTCACACGACGACGACGAGGGTGTAGATTAAAAAAAAAGTTGGATAATTTATGCTCTCACCTCCTACATTTGTGCCATTTGACCTAAAAACAAGGTCTGTTAAATTTGAGACAGATCCATTAATATTTAGAGGTCAACCTGGAACTTTGAATTTTTATACTATAATGTCATATATAACCATGTATATTGTATATACAAAGTAAATTGTGACAATACAATTAATATGCACAAAATTCTTTGCAAAGAATGGTTTTTAAAAGTATAAACCTATTTAGGTACTTCCCTGTTATTGCCCCACCAGACCATATTTTCTTTTTGACTACTCCAGCTCAGAGCCTCCGGCTCAAACCCCCTACATAGAGTTAAGGGGCAGATATGTAAAAAACGTTAGAACAATACAAGATTTATTGAGGTAGAGGGGTACTGGGTGGTGGGGTGATAGCAGGAATGTATCCCTATTTAGCTAGAAAATACTTCTGATATAATCAGGATTAAATGGTTTAAATATTAACTATCATCTGTAATTTCATCTTTTTTAAATATTTTGTCACAGAATTGCCAGTCTTATTATCTTTTTTTCTCTTTCAGATATTTGATTTTAACTATGACTACTACTAAAAGAAAGGTGTATCTTGTAAAAATTTATGAAAATGAACTGATGGGATCAAAGCTTCCTAGCAATGGACAGGTAATTGGACATTTTCTTCACTTCCACCAGAACATGAAGAAACGATAAGAAAATCAGCAGCTAAAGTTATCAATGAGGTGAATGGATTTAGGTTAAAAGCTCATATTCCAGTGAAGGCTCCCTAGCACTCAAAAAAGAAGGTGGAGAAGCTGTTCGAGGAATGGAGGAGTCTCAAAGAGTCACAGAATGAGGACTACAGCTGGGCACAAAGAGAAGGAACAGACATTTGTCAACAGTTTAGAAGACTTGTTTGACATTGCCCAAGCTGATGCATTGACCACAATGAGAATTCAAGAGAACATCGAATTTCTTCATGCACAACGGGAGAAAGGGCAACGAGGTTGCATGGGCTCATTGGACAAAGTATTTGCCAAGAAAGAAGAACGTGTTAACAGGAGAAGGAACAGAGACTACAATCGATTGAAAAAGAAGGGGGGCAAAAAAGAGGCAAGTACCAGCCAAGTTGTTCTGACCAGCAGCAGTAGCAGCACCAGTGCCAGTGAAGACAGTGATAATGACATCATGCCACGTGCAGAGAAAGGAACTCCTCATCATAACACAAGGGAACACAATTTTTGTTGACTTCGATCTAACAATTGTTTTTGACTAACTTTTGTGCGCTGAATCCAAAAATGACATCAGTTTTTTTCTATCACGTCACGTTTTTGAGCTAGGCACCCACCACTTTGTCTCATAACCCACAAAAAGTACAACGTTTAAGACATCTGCGTTTATTGTATAAAACGTTTTAAGAACTACAAGCAACCGAAAGTAACTCCATGGTTTTCAAATAAACATTTGTACAGCTATATTCTATTTCTTAAAACGGATATTGCTTCTGCAGGACAAATAAAGAGCGACTTTTAGGGCAAAATTTACGCTTGTAGCTTTTCCTGGCATGTTCAAGCTATGGGCAGTCTCGCTTAATACTCCAGCAATAGTCAGCCAGCATATGCAAGTTTCATCTTCCCTGATATCTTTCCTCCATCACCTTCAGATCTTGGTGGAATCTTTCTCCTTGCCCATCGCTGACCGCACCAAGGTTTTCCGGGAAATTAGCAAGATGGCTATGCAAAAAATGCATCTTGATGCTCATGTTGTAGCCGAGTTCTTTGTAGCTTTCCAATAGCTTCTGAATAATTTCGATATAATTCTCTGCCCGTGTATTCCCAAGAAACCCCTTGGCAAAGTTTTTAAATGATAACCACGCATTTTCTTCCAATTCTGACATTGAACCACTGAAACGTTCATCTTTGATCAGTTGCCGAATTTGTGGACCATCAAATACACCAGTCTTAATTTTTTGTGCTGACCGGCCAGGAAAAGCCAAAACGAAGTAATTGAAACAGTTGCTTTCACTTTCAGTTGGCGATGCTTCAACGAATCGCTTCATTAGGCCGAGCTTTACATGGAGAGGTGGGAAAATAATTTTCTCTCTGTCAACAAGTGGCTCATGTAGAATATTGAGATCACCAGGTTTAAGGTCAGATCTCGGTAACAAAGCTGCTGTCACTTCGAAAGTACGGTAAAAACGCACTTTCTTTCGATCGAATGTATGATACCTTCGCTCTTTTTCAAAGTAAATTTTTCTCATTTAACTTAATCTGGATGCTAAGAGTTCCAAAGCTTTTTTTCCTAGTTCTAAATCTCGTGCCAAATCATTCAACTCATGTTGATGTAATACACCACGTTCTGAATCGTCTTCAATTTCAAAATCTTCATCATTAGGCCTGCCATCACTAAAACAATACATATATTGATTTCCATTTAGGATAGGCTAGGGGATCTCCAGACTAAGAAGCAGCAGGCCAGCGATTCTCCATCAAGTATCAATTAATCATTCTTTAGTACAAAATACATGGAAAATCAGCAGAGCCCTATTGGCATATGCATTTCGCTCTAACTGTAGAGCATCATTAGTGCCTTATTCAAATAGATTTTATTTGAATAAAGCACTAATGATGCTCTACAGTTAGAGTTTAGTTTAGTTTCTATTACATATTATTATTATTATATTATTTATTGTTGTTATTGTATTAGTTACAGTTACAGTTTAGTTTCTATTTGAATAAGGCACTAATGAGTAATGATGCTCCACAGTTAGAGCGAAATGCATATGCCCATTGGGCTCTGCTGATTTTCCATATATTTTTGTAATAAAGAATGCTTGATTCATCAGTAAAACATTCATCATGATCCAAATCTTCGAGCGTAGGTGTTTGAACAAAAACTGGAACTAGGATTTCAACTGAATGAGGCACTGGACATATAGCTGATGGAAGACTTGAATACTCAATTTTACGTTTGTTTTTCTTTTTATACCCTGAAGTTTGCACCAAGCAAAAGTAATTGTGTAGACTAATGATCTTTGGGCTCTCGCCACAAACCATGGGTCTACCGAATGCCAATTTGTCACGTGTTCCCTTGGTCTACATCCGCAAACTCTCGATACACTGCTTGCATACCTTGTGGGGTGCCCAAGACTTATTTTGATCACCAAGTTTTATTTTTAAAATATGTGAAGTAGGCTTGTTTAACAAATGACGTCTTTTCTTTGGCTAAAAATAGTAAAACTGCTGCAAATATAGCAAAAGGAATCCGGATTATTTAGACACTGACGACGAGAAACAGCAGACGCAGACAAGATAGTATTCTAACAAACAAACATGTAGATTGTAGTACATACATGGTTGAAAGTGGAAAGCAACTAACTTCAATTTTACCACGGTAATCTAGTTTCGTTGGATGATTGCATCCTCCTACCAAAAATGGGGAAATAGCCTAGCATCCACCTAAATCGATGCATGTGCCTTTTTTACTTAATAATTCAGTTGAACCTCCTTGTATATAACTTACTATATGATTAGCTTGTGCATTCCTTTTACGTATGGAAAAGCAACACGGCTAAACTCGTGAAAAGTTGCATATTTTGAATGTATGCTGTAGAGCAAAAACTTGACGTGATAGAAGAAAACTGGTGGCATTTTTGAAATCAGCACGCCGGAATTAGCCTAAATCAAGTGCAAAATCAAAGTCAACAAAAAAAAATTTCAAAATTGTTCCCCAGTGATAATCCATCGTCGGTTTGTTCCGCACTAGTGGAGGTGGCCGATTGTTTCCGCGCAGCAATTGTTTTAATCCCTATTGAACTCCTCCTTCATCTCATCCTAAACGGGCAATAACTAATATTGTAAGCCCTGGACTGGCTGCAGCTCTGGACCGTACAAAGGTGTCATCCAGGAGTGCCACCTTCATACTTATAGAAGCTGCTCAAAGCTTTGGACATAATGTTGCAGAGTTTAATATCAACCACATGTCAATTCATCGCAGGCGAGAAGAACATCGCGCACAGGTGGTACATAATTTACAGAAAGAGTTCAAGGGAGATGAGGCACTTATTGTCCACTGGGATGGAAAGTTAATGAAAGATCTAACAACAAACGAGTATGTTGACCGCCTCCCAGTTCTTGTTTCTGGTGGAGGAGAGATTCAACTCCTTGGTGTCCCAAAGATGGGGTCAGGAACAGGAGAAGCACAAGCTTCAGCAGTATTGTCTTGTCTTAATGACTGGGGTATATGTGACCGTGTCCAGGGTCTATGCTTTAATACCACTGCATCCAACACTGGGAATCGTGCTGGTGCATGTGTTCTCCTGGAACAGAAGTTGGATCGGGATCTGCTGTTTCTTGCTTGTCGACACCATGTTTTTGAATTGGTTATTGGTAGTGCCTTTGAGAAGACATTTGGGGCTTCTTCTGGTCCATCCGTTTTACTTTTCCAAAGGTTTCAAAAGCAGTGGGAATATATCGAAAAGAAAATTTTTCAAGCTGCCAATACAGATGAATTTGTGGCTAATGCAGTCTCCTTAAAGAAAACACAGCTTCTTACCTTTGCAAAATCTCATCTCATGTCAGTGCAGCCTCGAGATGATTACCGTGAATTCCTTGAGCTTGCCATCATTTTTCTTGGAGAATCTCCTGACCGAGGGGTTCATTTCATGGCCCCAGGGGCAATGCAGGTAGATGGCAAAGGTCATCTACGTGATAAAACTCTGGTTATTTCGTGCTCAATTCAAGTTGACCAACAAGGAGCTTCAAGACATTCGTGACTTAACTCTTTTTGCTGTCCTGGTTCATCTCAAAGGAACACTGCCCAGGTAGCAGTGGCTGCTCCATGGAATGATCTCCAACTTTTGAGTGAACTTTTCAATTACCCACACCACAAGAAAATCGCCACTGCTACAAGCAAGAAGATGGCAAACCATACCTCGTACCTGTCAGAAGAGTTGGTGGAATGGTGGGTCTGGCATTCTTTGACCCCTCTGTCCCATACTCAACAAGAAAAAGATGGTTCTGCGTCTTCAGGAGGAAGGTAGTGAGTATATTTTGAAGCGGCCAAAGGTGGATGTTACATCTTTGGGTGGTTTGGAATCCTTTGTAACTTCCAACACCAGAGGCCTTTTTATGAAATTAAAGATTGCGACTGATTTCATAGAAGACCTGGATCCAGAAAGTTGGGATGTCTGCCCCAGTTTCAAGTCAGCACAGGCCAAGTTGAAAAACCTTGCAGTAGTGAATGACCATGCAGAACGTGGGGTTGCCCTCATCCAGGAATTCAATAGGCATTTGACAAAGGGGGAAGAACAACTCCAATTCCTCCTTCAAGTCATTTCTGAACATCGAAAGAAGTTTCCCGATACCAGGAAGGAAACCTTGATGGTGGCAACCAAACCTGGCAACAAAGAGTAGACTGGCATCTATGCGACCCCTGCCCATGAGCAGATAATACCTATTCCTATAGGGAAGCCTGGGGCCCTGGTGTCATCTAAAAATGATAAATATTGTCAACAAAGATCTACCTTAAATGTACAATCGAAGATATGTGTAGGCCTAAACCTATTGTATTAATGGCAAACATTTACTCAATGCTAATATTGGTGAAACTTCAAACTCAGAGGTTGACCTCTAAACCTTGTTCAATTTGTCTGAAACTTTTGTTTTCAGGTAAAATAGCACAAGGATTTGTTTTTAGGTAAAATAGCACAAATGTAGGGGGTGAGAGCTGCAACTTTCCAAATTTTTTTCCCCTATGTAGCCAAGGTACACCCTAATGCATATAACAACAAAACAAACTATTTATTTTTACATACCTATCGTTACAGCAGATAGTCTACCACCAGTGCGACTTCTTGCTTCAAGGATATCTACATTTTTGAATCCTGCAGTTATTAAATTTGCTGCTGTGGTGAGTCCACTAATGCCAGCTCCAATTACAACAACTGTAGGTTGAAATTTAGTAAGCTTTACTTCATTAGCCATTGGGTTAAATTTTAGGTGCTGGTTTAGGATCGGCCGCCTTGGTTAGTGACGTCACAAAAATCTGTGACGTCATGCAAAAAAACGCAACTACTTGTAGGAAGGGTGCAAAAACGCGGAATAGAAGTAAAAGCGGAAAGCCTATTGATTTTTAAATATTTGTAGGCATTATTATTGATCTAGCGCTAACTTAAACTGTTACTATTTTGTACCAATTGTCAGCAATTGAATTTTTACAATAAAAATACTTGCTTTATTAACGTAACAAGTTTCACGTTTATATGTTATCTACAAAACGAGCAATCGTGGTTCAGTATAAGCCGCCCACAGTTTGCTGTGATCGATGAATACTGCCTCCACCAAATATGCTGTAGCTTTCTCATTTCTGCTTGGATTCTAACAATTTTACTATCGTTGGATGGCATTATGATTCATCTACTCGAATGGATTAATTGCCAGTCTAAAGTAGGCATTACATTTATGTAGCGCTAACTTAAACTTTACTATTTTGTACCAATTCTCAGCAATTCATTTTTTACAATAAAAATACCAAACCAACACAAATTAAAAGAGTATGTCTTGGTTTATTCATATGTTAACTTTCACATTTATATCTAATCCACAAAACGAGCAATCGTTGTTCAAACGTAACCGCTCGACGAAGCTTTTTACCAAAACAATGCAAACACAAAGCGATCAGTTTCGAGTGTTCATTACAAGCCGCCCACAGTTTCACGCGATCGGTGAATAGTGCCTCCACCAAATATGCTGTAGCTTTCTCATTTCTGCTCGGATTTTAACAATTTTACTATCGTTGCATGGCATTATGCTTCATCTACCCGAATGGATTAATTGCCAATCTAAAGTAGGCACTATAATTATGTAGCGTTAACTTAAACTTTACTATTTTGTACCAATTCTCAGCAATTCAATTTTTACAATAAAAATACCAAACCAACACAAATTAAAAGAGTATGTCTTGTTTTATTAACCTAACAACTTTCACGTTTATATGTTATCTACAAAACGAGAAATCGTTGTTCAAACGTAACCGCTCGACGAAGCTTTTTTCCAATGCATTTTTCAAGGCGATTCGATCGTGGTTCAGTATAAGCCGCCCACAGTTTGCTGTGATCGATGAATACTGCCTCCACCAAATATGCTGTAGCTTTCTCATTTCTGCTCGGATTCTAACAATTTTACTATCGTTGGATGGCATTATGCTTCATCTACTCGAATGGATTAATTGCCAATCTAAAGTAGGCATTACATTTATGTAGCGCTAACTTAAACTTTACTATTTTGTACCAATTCTCAGCAATTCATTTTTTACAATAAAAATACCAAACCAACACAAATTAAAAGAGTATGTCTTGGTTTATTCATATGTTAACTTTCACATTTATATCTAATACACAAAACGAGCAATCGTTGTTCAAACGTAACCGCTCGACGAAGCTTTTTTCCAATGCATTTTTCAAGGCGATTCGATCGAGGTTCAGTATAAGCCGCCCACAGTTTCATGTGATCGATGAATACTGCCTCCACCAAATATGCTGTAGCTTTCTCATTTCTGCTCGGATTCTAACAATTTTACTATCGTTGGATGGTATTATGCTTCATCTACCCGAATGGATTAATTGCCAATCCAAAGTAGGCATTATATGTATGTAGCGTTAACTTAAACTTTACTATTTTGTACCAATTCTCCGCAATTCATTTTTTACAATAAAAATACCAAACCAAAGTATTTTAAAAACTCTGAAAGAGGCCAGTGACACCCCTTTTTGGGGTTGGCAATGAGCATGTCTTGAAAAAAGATTACTGCTTATAGTTTTTTTAAAACACTGGAGTGAAAACCACTTATAGTTTTTTTTTTTTTTTAAACTCTACGCATGGACCAAATGACTTCAAACTTGGTAACATGTAAGGGCTCTTGATAGCCCTCAATATGGGTAAACTAAAGTTTTCTCCCAGAACCATTGTAAAATTAAAGTAAGCGGTGTCTCATAACTGGACCAAAGTCACCCCATTCTACTTCTCGTATTAAGATAGGCGATGTTAAACTGCTTCAAGACGTAAAATTTGATGCTGTTAAGACTACTGATTTCTGCATCATTAAAGGGTTTCTATTGTTCAATCTTGAAAAGTGGTGCTGCTGCGTTTTAGTTCAGGTCCTTAGGGGAATCTTTAGGCTAAACGTGTTACACGTTGTTTTTTTGCATATTTTTGCAGTTGATCAACCCAACTTTGATTTTAGTGGGTGCCGCAACTTTTTGGGTCACGTGATCACCCCCAAATCGGGGATTTCCCCAGAAATCACGTTTCAGCTCTTTTTACGTCATTTTTGTGCAATTACATATTCGATTTTTGTATATTTTAACTTAAAAAGCACATACTAATAAGTGAGACAAAATAAACACAAAATAATTTAATTGATGACGTCATTGTGACGTCATCAAATACTTTTTTTTTGCTTTTTTAACCTATTTTGGTCGTTTGCTGTTGGTTTTAGTTGGAGTACCGGTTACTAAAACCATTTCACAATTCCTAAAAGTAGTTTCGTCATGATTGCGTCTTTTATGACGTCATCATTACATTATTAAAACTAGACAACTTCAAATTCAGGAACCAAAGGTAAGTTTATTCCGAAAAAAGCGATCAAATACTCTCATTATTAGTTTTGCAAATGCTTAAAATTTTACAATTGCAAGCAATAACAATAATTCCAGTACAGTATGACGCAATAACGACGTCATCAAGGGAATAACCAGAAGAGCAGCTACCAGGGGTGAATTTCCCTTTTGGTCATGCCACTTTAAAATTTAAAATAATTATGTAGCCCTAATTATGATCTACAAATCCAATTAATACACGACCCCAGATGATGCAATGTCAGAGTCTTAACACTGTTAATTCAAGATGAAAAAACTAGCGGTTTTCGATGTTAAATTCCTACCATACGTAATTTGATATTAAAAAAAATCGTGTACGACAAGTTTTTTCAAGTTACAAGATAGAGTTTAGAAAGTCAAAAGCATTTCTTGAATGATGATTGTGGATTGGAGATGAAACGTCAATGTGGATTGAAGATGAAACATCAGAGAGGATTGGATATTTTGTGGTCGAATTGCATGTTTCGTACTCGCATGAACAAAGATTTGTGCATTTTATGGATTTTTTCTTACAGGGACATCGAGAGCCACAAGTAGACTGACAAAACGGAACAAGCTGATTTGCATCATTATGTTTCCAACCCCAAGCTAAAGGAGAAGGTAGTTGCTGAACATTTACGAGGCTTGATTTCCGTATTTCAGCTTGATGTATCGCTCTGCGTGTATGTTGCATCAAAGCAGCTGACGTTGGTGGCAGCTTTTCAATAGTGCAACCATTGGTAAACATCATATAACGGCATTCGTCTACATCCGTGATAGTAGGACCATTGCCATAAAGAGCTATGACATACTTTTGTAAGTCATTTATAGAACTAGGTGAGCTTGAGAAATTCAGAGAGTTAAATAAGCCACACATTGCGGTAAGATTAAGCATCCAACAATCCCAAGCCTTTTTTTCCGAAGACGAAACAGTATCACAGATTGTGATAGCATAAAACAAAGGTAAAGAAGCGCAAGTCATCTGAGATTGAGGTGAAGATGAAACAATATCATGGATTGGAATGAAGCGAGTTTTTTCTCCAACTCCAAATTCAACCCATAGTTTACAGATTTCTAACTTGTCAAAACACGAAATTGCAATAATTACCACATCAGTATCTACTGTTTTGACTATGGCATCGGATTTTCCATGTTTCACATGGAGAAACATACGGGTGTCTGCCTCTTCGTGATCACATGGGGAAACATCAGACATGTCCAATGTTTGATTGTTAAGAGCTGTATCTAATGATGTTACAACAATCGTAAACAAGTTTGGATCGACTGAAGTTATCACAGCTTGTTGAACCAGTTGATATAACGCAGTTTTGTTGCTGTCATTTCCCAAAAACTCAGACCAGTTGAGAGGAAGACGAGTATTACTTGTGACAGCTACGTAACATCCAGACCCTGTTTCTTGCAGAAGATAAGCCTCAGATAGCTACTGCCATCACAGAACATGCCAGCAGTGTGATGTCAGCCGATTATGAAGTAGTGAAAGAATCTGCCTCGAAAACCGATCACTACGTCCTTGATGGAGGGTTCTTGTTGCATCGAGTGCCATGGAAACTGGAGACAGTTATGGGTCTATTGCACAGTCGTATGCAGATTTTACCATTCGTCATTATCGCTTAGCAACGGTGGTCTTTGATGGATATGGTGGTCCGTCTATCAAAGACAATACCCATCAAAGACGCGGCATGAACGTCCACCCGGTTGTTCACTTTACTGTAGACACCCAGTTCATTGGAAAGAAGGAGCAGTTCTTGCCTCGAGCTTCCAACAAGGAAGGATTAATTTCTGCTCAACTGAGGAATAGAAGCTGCAATGTGATGAACGCTCCAGGTGATGCAGATGTTGACATCGTCAAGACGGCAGATGGACAGCCCTCATCGACATAGTACGGCTTTAATTGGTGAAGACACGGACCTTTTAATATTGATACTACGCTATGCTGACACTGACCCAGACATTAAAGACCTCTACTTCCGCTCCGAAAAGGCTTACGCAACCAAAATACACGACATCAACAAACTTAAAGCAATCATCGGACCAGACATAATTATGCTTACAGCTCCTCTTCATTCATTCATTCACCGGTTGTGATTCAACGTCAAGGATATTTGGTATCGGGAAGAAGACGCTTTCAAGAAACTAGTGAAAAGTCAACCAATAATCAAAGAATGTGCAAATTGCTTTATTCTCCCAAATCAGACAGACCACATCATTAAGGATCTTGGAAACAAAGCTATGACCGTTATGTTTGGCAACGATGGCAGTAGTAACCTAGAAACACAGCGATACAATACATTGGTCAAGAAAATTAAAACAGCCAAATCCTTTGTTCACCCTGAACGCTTGCCACCTACATCATCCTTTACCAAATTCCACTGCCTCAGAGTTTACTACCAGATTATGGTCAGGATGGGTAGGCTACTGACGATGGTATGGATGCTCTAGACTGGGGATGGAAAGTAGACAATAATCAGATGGTTCCAATCATGACGAACATGAAAGCTGCCCCGGACAACCTACTGAAAGTGATCACTGCAATTGCGAATCGTGTTCACCTCACTGTAGTTGCCGGAGATATGTGCTACCATACCATGCTGGATGTGGACCATGCCAAACTGGTTCATGTGTCCATACAGCAATCACATAATTACAGACGATGACATCGAGAGTCACAGCGATGAGCATTAGTAATACTTGATCCATTTGCTTTCTTTACGCTGATTATGTCAAGAGTCTACATGACCACATCGTATGAGCTCTTTATGCCTGCTCAGTTAACCCAAATACATATAGAAATTTACCGGGTTTATTAATAAACAATACATTGTTATTGTACATTTTTAATTGTTTTGGCAGCCATCTTGGATTGCCATATTGAATTTATAGGTTATCAGATAATTTAACAATTCTGAGAATGGTCTCATTGACTTCACAAGGTATAAAAACCTAGATATAGACACCAAAACTACACGTTTTGGTCATATGATAACCTAGTTATGGTCAATTTACTGTCATTTTAATGGTTTGGCAGCCATCTTGGTTTGCCATATTGAATTTATAGGCTATCAGATAATTCAACAATTCTGACAATAGTCTCATTGACTTCACAGGGTATACAAACCTAGATATAGACATCAAAACTACATGTTTTGGTCATATGATGACCTAGTTATGTTCAATTTACTATGTTATTTTAATGGTTTAGCGGCCATCTTGGATTGCCATATTGAATTTATAGGCTATCAGATGAATTAACAATTCTGAGAATGGTTTCATTGACTTTACAGGGTATAAAAACCTAGATATAGACACCAAAACTACATGTTTTGGTCATATGATGACCTAGTTATGGTCAATTTACTATTATTTTAATGGTTTGGCGGCCATCTTGGATGGCCATATTGAATTTATAGGCTATCAGATAATTCAACAATTCTGAGAATAGTCTCATTGACTTCACAGGGTATAAAAACCTAGATATAGACACCAAAACTACATGTTTTGGTCATATGATGACCTAGTTATGGTCAATTTACTATGTTATTTTAATGGTTTAGCGGCCATCTTGGATTGCCATGTTGAATTTATAGGCTATCAGATGAATTAACAATTCTGAGAATGGTTTCATTGACTTTACAGGGTATAAAACCTAGATATAGACACCAAAACTACATGTTTTGGTCATATGATGACCGAGTTATGGTCAATTTACTGTTATTTTAATGGTTTGGCGGCCATCTTGGATGGCCATATTGAATTTATAGGCTATCAGATAATTCAACAATTCTGAGAATAGTCTCATTGACTTCACAGGGTATAAAAACCTAGATACAGACACCAAAACTACATGTTTTGGTCATATGATGGCCGAGTTATGGTCAATTTACTGTTTTGTTCAATGGTTTAGCGGCCATCTTGAAAATAACCACTTTCCGGAAGTTGGATTCCTTAAGATTTTGAATATGTTAGTACTGACACTCAATACTAATCAAATCAGTTGAAAAACCATTGGTAACTTATTGTAACCAAAAAAGTAACACCAACAACAAACAAGCGACTACAATAAGAAAAAAACAAGCAAAAAATTAATACATGACGTCACAATGACGTCATTAATAACATAATTTTGTGCGATTTTTATCTCGTGTATTTTGTAGTGGCAGTCAGTCCAAATGTAAAAAAAATAACGTATCTAATTGCATAAAAATGCCGTGAAAAGAGCTCAAAATTGACTTGGGGGGAATCCCCGATTTGGGGGTGATCACGTGACCCAAAAAGTTGCGGCACCCACTAAAATTGAAGTTAGATTCATCAGCTACAAAAAAATGCAAAAAAACAACGTGTAACACGTTTAGCCTAAAGATGCTCATTTTTGCCCCTAAGGGCCTGAACTATTTGGCTAAATGTGTAGCCTACTATTTTTGCTTGACCAACTGAATCTTGACTTCAAAAACTGCGTAGGCCAAGCACATTCATCCAACATGTCTGGAATAATTAAAAATGTTCAAGCAAGATTCAATTAAAGGGAATTAGTAAACACTTTTTGCCTATTGTCTGCTTATGGATATCATAGCTTAAGTCTGTTTGGAGTTCATGGTGTTGTCCAAATGTCATAGGCCTATCACTTTTGGAGTAATTGATGTTTTAATAGTAAAGTTTAAATTAGCGTTAGATAAATGTAGGCTACTGTATACCTTGGACATGCAACCAATTGATTCGGGTAGATGCAGTATCGTGCTTTTCAACGATGGTAAAATTGTCAAAAAAGCTTCGTCGAGCGGCTACGTTTGAACAACGATTTCTCGTTTTTTAGATATAATATAAACGTGAAAGTTGTTAGGTTAATAAACCAAGACATACTCTTTTAATTTGTGTTGGTTTGGTATTTTTATTGTAAAAAATAAATTGCGGAGAATTGGTACAAAATAGTAAAGTTTAAGTTAATGCTACATAAATATAATGCCTACTTTAGATTGGCAATTAATCCATTCGGGTAGATGAAGCATAATGCCATCCAACGATAGTAAAATTGTTAGAATCCGAGCAGAAATGAGAAAGCTACAGCATATTTGGTGGAGGCAGTATTCATCGATCACAGCAAACTGTGGGCGGCTTATACTGAACCACGATCGAATCGCCTTGAAAAATGCATTGGAAAAAAGCTTCGTCGAGCGGTTACGTTTGAACAACGATTGCTCGTTTTGTTGATTAGATATAAATGTGAAAGTTAACATATGAATAAACCAAGACATACTCTTTTAATTTGTGTTGGTTTGGTACTTTTATTGTAAAAAATTGAATTGCTTAGAATTGGTACAAAATAGTAAAGTTTAAGTTAGCGCTAGATCAATATAATGCCTACTTTAAACTTGCAACCAATTAATTCGGATAGATGCAGTATCGTGCTTTCCAACGATGGTAAAACTGTTAAAGTCCGAGCAGAAATGAGAAAGCTACAGCATATTTGGTGGAGGCAGTATTCATCGATCACAGCAAACTGTGGGCGGCTCATACTGAACCACGATCGAATCGATTTGAAAAATGCATTGGAAAAAAGCTTCGTCGAGCGGTTACGTTTGAACAACGATTGCTCGTTTTGTGGATTAGATATAAATGTGAAAGTTAACATATGAATAAACCAAGACATACTCTTTTAATTTGTGTTGGTTTGGTATTTTTATTGTAAAAAATGAATTGCGGAGAGTTGGTACAAAATAGTAAAGTTTAAGTTAACGCTACATACATATAATGCCTACTTTGGATTGGCAATTAATCCATTCGGGTAGATGAAGCATAATGCCATCCAACGATAGTAAAATTATTAAAATCCGAGCAGAAATAAGAAAGCTACAGCATATTTGGTGGAGGCAGTGTTCATCGATCACAGCAAACTGTGGGCGGCTCATACTGAACCACGATCGAATCGATTTGAAAAATGCATTGGAAAAAAGCTTCGTCGAGCGGTTGCGTTTGAACAACGATTGCTCGTTTTGTTGATTAGATATAAATGTGAAAGTTAACATATGAATAAACCAAGACATACTCTTTTAATTTGTGTTGGTTTGGTACTTTTATTGTAAAAAATGAATTGCTAAGAATTGGTACAAAATAGTAAAGTTTAAGTTAGCGCTAGATCAATATAATGCCTACTTTAAACTTGCAACCAATTAATTCGGATAGATGCAGTATCGTGCTTTCCAACGATGGTAAAACTGTTAAAGTCCGAGCAGAAATGAGAAAGCTACAACACATTTGGTGGAGGCAGTATTCATCGATCACTGCAAACAGTGGGCGGCTTATAGGCTACTGAACCACGATCGAATCGCCTTGAAAAATGCATTGGAAAAAAGCTTCGTCGAGCGGTTACGTTTGAACAACGATTGCTCGTTTTGTGGATTAGATATAAATGTGAAAGTTAACATATGAATAAACCAAGACATACTCTTTTAATTTGTGTTGGTTTGGTATTTTTATTGTAAAAAATGAATTGCGGAGAGTTGGTACAAAATAGTAAAGTTTAAGTTAACGCTACATACATATAATGCCTACTTTGGATTGGCAATTAATCCATTCGGGTAGATGAAGCATAATACCATCCAACGATAGTAAAATTGTTAGAATCCGAGCAGAAATGAGAAAGCTACAGCATATTTGGTGGAGGCAGTATTCATCGATCACAGCAAACTGTGGGCGGCTCATACTGAACCACGATCGAATCGATTTGAAAAATGCATTGGAAAAAAGCTTCGTCGAGCGGTTACGTTTGAACAACGATTGCTCGTTTTGTGGATTAGATATAAATGTGAAAGTTAACATATGAATAAACCAAGACATAATCTTTTAATTTGTGTTGGTTTGGTATTTTTATTGTAAAAAATGAATTGCGGAGAATTGGTACAAAATAGTAAAGTTTAAGTTAGCGCTACATAAATGTAATGCCTACTTTAGACTGACAATTAATCCATTCGGGTAGATGAGGCATTATGCTTTCCAACGATAGGAAAATTGTTAAAGTCCGAGCAGAAATGAGAATGCTAGGAGGCACTATTCACTACAAATATTAAAAAATCAATAGCCTTTCCGCTTTTACTTCTGTTCCGCGTTTTTGCACCCTTTTTAAAAGTAGTTGCGTTTTTTTGCATGACGTCACACATTTTAATGACGTCACTGACCAAGGCGGCCGATGCTAAACCAGCACCAAATTTTATTACTGATATAGCAAACAGAATTTTGAAACAGATTCAAATCCCTAGATATCCTAATCCTTTAAAATAATGTACAGGTAGGGAGTAGATGTGATTTACAAGTCATACAATAACACCACTCATGCAAGATGCCAATTACAATTATCGTACTTTTCAGGAAAATTATTAAACTTTCAGTAAAAATAAGCTAGACTGCATCTGGGCAATCATTTAGAGCAGTGGTTTTCTGGAAGTCGCTAGGTGATTGAAATTTTAGTACGGTATATCGTTTTCAATTCTTTTTGCAGTCATAAGCAAAAACAATTCTTTTCTGCCAGAAAAGACTAAAAACTAGTTTTCTTTCGCAATCAACCATTCCTCAACCTGAAGTTGTCTACCATTTAAGCTTTCAGACATTTTAAAGGCTTTAAAAATAGGAAAGCTTTCGATATCTTTCACCTATTTTTTGTATATAGGTATGTTACAAAAAAGAAATGTATATATCTACAATGCTACTGTATGTTAAATATGGATTTTTCAGAATTGTTTCCAACGGCATTGAAAAAGTTGAAAGTGTAGGCTATTCTCTTTCAGCAACAGTTCCATATATTGACAAGTTTGCAAAAAGGATGCAACACCAACCGTCTCACTGAAACTGATTTCAATAAATTGCAATAAATTCAATCGGTGAAAATGTAGCCTTTCTTTATTTTTTTATCTTATTATACCTGGCAGATACTGTAGATCAGTTAGTTAGCGCATGATTTCTGGAACAAAGAAGCATTAAGATCAAGCGACGCTGGTTTGAATCTCGGGGTGTGCACTTGAGCTGCAATGCATATTAAGGACCGCTCTCCATTCAGCGGTGTCAAGGGATGGAATAATTTCTCGCAACATGACTTCAACAATCAGAAACTTCACTGTCAATTTCGGTGACTGGGCCTGTGTCAGTGATTCAATGCCTCTACAAGTATGCAAAACTGCCGGGATTAAGCTTTGCAAGAAGCTTTTCCAGTCCGAGGATAAAGATTCAATCAATCAAGAGACTCCAACCAAATCAATTTTAAACATGTACCGTAGGCTTAGCTTAAGATTACATTTTTTATTGACTCCCAGCCAGTCACTCACGATGAGCATTTTTACAACATGCACGGCGAAGAACAGCAAACAATACTCCATGGCATAAAGTTCTACTATACTACTGCAACCTGAGACAGGCAAAACCCAAGTCTCAGGTTGATTTGGTTTTGAATCTATTTCCTCGGACTTTTTTAACCTTACTGGCATTATCTCTCAGACTGAAAATTTTCCCAAATTAATCATCTGCCCCGAAAATCTTCAAGTTTCCCCAAAGAGACATAATTTCCAATTTAGCAACAGTGGGCCTAGCTTTCATTACACCTCACCAATTCTATGACCTGCACCCGCTGCACGCACTGACTGACACTACAAACGTTAGAAACGTACAAATACCAAGCATAGCGCTCTCTCCTGTTACACATTCTTACTAATAAGTGGTCACTGGAGAGAGTAAGAGATTAATCAATCACAACAAAGATTTCTTCATTCCTTCTTGCTACAATCGGCTACTGAGAAACATAAAGGTTTCTTCAATTGGGCTAAATTTTATTTTTCATTGTGGCACGAACATGTGGAGAATGACAAAAGATTACATTTACAGTATATTTTCCTGTTACTGACAAATAAAACATTGATTGATTGATATTTACATTTCAGATCACTGTGTGGTCTTCCAATTTACCCTATTGGAAAAAGGTGTAAGACTAGGAATCCTGTCCCATGTCGGTTAAACTTCACTTTTATCAGGCTTGGATTTTTCTAAAAATCAATCTAACATCGGCGTCCTGACTATAGTTACCACAATAGCGTACAAGGTGACGGATAAAATTTTGGATGCTAATTTAATATTCACAAACATTAGGCCTACATCTGTGAATCCAGTTGAATACTTTTGTTGATGCTAATTTTTGAAGCTGAACTCATGTGGATTGAAAATTAAAAGAGATTCGGATTACACCACAAACTTTTGTATCTCCACAATATTTCAAATCAACATAAACTTGAATCCTTTTTAAACAATAGGTCTATGTGTTTATTGTTGGTGTGGAGGTTCTTGACAAAACGTTATATTACCTAGAGTCTAGACCTAGCCTATCATAGGTTGGCTAAGGCATCATAGCTATTCGGTGGGGAGAGTAAAGAAAATGGTGTCGTATCTCCTGCACGTGCCATCCAAACAGATATTACAAGGCGTAATTTAGACTCGTAGCTGAAAAACTGTTAGGCCTATTGCAAAGTCAAATCTTTATTGCAGACAACAGCAGGGTCTTGAGCAAAACTATTTACAATCGATTCTCTTCGGTGACCAAAGTGATTTCATAACGAGCCATGATGAGAATAAAGCGTGACAAAAATTTTAAAATTATTGTGCTTTGAAACAAGTGGCTTAAAAGGCTTGTAATTTAAAAAGCTATGAATGATCTTACACAAACAAAATAGAGTTAGCGGTTGGACAAATTGCAGACCTTCTTTTTTGTTCACGCAAATGTGGGCAAAAATCAAGATTTCTTTCATAAGTTAAGAAAATATGTGAATGCGCAATTGCCATGTTGTATACGTAGCGTACATGAGGACAAACTATTTCGTACCAAGAACTGATCGTAGAAGCGTGTTCTTCCGAAGCGTGTAAACAGGCCTTTTAGAGCATGAATATTACGGTAGGACCTACATTCAATTTGAATACCAAAGCCTATACATTTAATCATGTAGAAGCAAAAAACATCATTGAAGCGAAATTGTGTAGGCCTATGTATCAACATGCATGTATCAACAGTATCAACTGTATCAAATGTATCAACAGTAGGTGTATCTTAACCAAAATTTTGCCCTGAAAAAAAAAAGAAAACGCATTAGTATGCAGCAGGCAGGAGCTCTCGTACATTTCTAGGCGTGGGAGCATTTTGCTGTTTATGAGTCGTGATCGGTCTTCCTTTACACATTGAATAGCCTATTATTTGTTCTTGCATTTCAATTTTGTTTAAAATTGTAAAACCGCAAGCAACAGAACGATTTTGTATGGTTACTACAAGTAGCATCAATACACTGCAACTTATTTCACACGCTCAACTGTAGCCTAGTTGGCCTGAAAAATAACTTTTTCAAGATGTTCATGCAAAATTACATCTACTGCACATACGAGTAGCTACCTAAATATGTTCATTATTACAAAAATAAGCAGTCACACAAACAAAAAATGGAACCTAAACAATAATAAACACAATAAGTTAAACAATAGTGTTACGACAATCTTTTTGTGTTTAGTTGCATTTTTAGTTAGCCTACTGAAACACTCGAAAGCTTTTGAGTAAAAGACTCATTTCACCTCCTATAAATAAGTTAGCTTTTAATTTATGACCAACCTAAGATGCAAGACTATGTCACTGTTACAAATAACGAAATGTACAAAAATAACTACAGAAATTATTTTTATAGAATTTTGAGATTTTGCATGGTGTTTATTTAAGCTACTTTTGTATAAAGAACTAAATTTATAAACACTGAGAAGAAAACTGTTTTTTACCACCTGGTTTCTACTATTTAAAATCGGAGAAAGTATCACATAGGCTAAGCACAACTTTGTATTACTGTTAAAATATTTTGAAAGCAAGATTATAATTTTAAACCCAGTGCAATTGACTTGAAAAAATAAACTAACAATACCGACGTCTATCATTTATTCAAACCTAGTGACAAAACTTCTTAAAATAACTTATAATCTGCCTGTTTAATCAATAAGCTTAAGATAAAAGTTAAACACAAAAATCTTGTTAATAATAATAGTCATGGTTTACGCATACATCATATAAAATAATCATGCGTTTACCGTACTGTAAAATTCGAAAATAGAAAACAACTTTTGTTGAAACACCAAACCAGAAGCGAGGCTCTGTATGCAAGAAACTCAATACCACAACGCAAGCAACAGCAGATTGGATAACATTTCTAAAGTGTCTGTTAGTCATGCGATATATCTCGCACATTGAAACAAAGAACAAGTTTTTCCCCAACTTTTACCAACTGGGTTAAGGTTAAACAATTTTTTAGTAGAGATAATCCATAGGGCTCCAGTTACTTGAACGTTCATTAGACTGCTGAGATGGCGCAAGAGCAAAATTATAAAAACATAGATGCTTTTTAGTACACATACGAATAATGTGAGTTCGATATCACATGCCAACACATAGGGTGCATGCGCAAAACTTTAATAACTTGTATCAGACATTCAACAATGACACGTTGCTATTTTAATCATTGCTTGCCATCGGTAATCTTGTAATGTTTTGATTTAATCAATGTAGAAGGAAAAACAATGCCTGATAGAAAATTTTACGATGAATTGCGTTCAAAAAGTTTTTTCATAGGCATTAAGATTTTGCAGCTGGTGCACATGCAACAAACTATTCGAATCGTAAGTCATCTCTAGCCTGAGCATTTCGTAGGTCCTTCACAAACTAGCGCCCAAGAAAAAAAGAGAAGTTTTTAGAATTTGTTTGTTAAAAGGTGTGGTAGAACTAACACAGAATATTTACTTGTACAACTTGCTGCATATTTGCAACATTGGGCTATATGGGGCAATTTAAAGTTTTTTTTTTGTTTCATTTTCTTCACAAATATTTATTGCACTCTCTCAAAGTCATGTATTTTCCCTTTCTTGTTGCATATAATGCAACATAGAACGCTATGAAGTTTTGACAGCAAGTTTTGCAGTCTTGGAGATTAGACATTTTTATCCCAACGCATTCTTTCGCTACCGGAAAGGAGAAAATTTCAAAAACATGGAACAATGGGCGTTTGTGAAATTGAGGCACAGTATTCTACGTCATTCTTCTGTTCCTAAAAGATAATTAATTTATAAAATTAGTGACAGCGGTTTTGAATGTGAAATGATTTCATTCATCCGTCTTTCCTGCTGAAGATTGTTATCCACTATTACTCATACACACTCTCGATCAAGTTTCTATCTGGTAGGGCTTTTTGATAGTCATAATTCAAAACAACCTGAAAATTGCATTTACCTTGCATCTATGCAACATCAATTGGAAGCCGCACACGTCATCGAAATTTGCATTGTTTAGTAATTTATTGTTTTGCACGTGAAGTGCGCATAGCAACAATTAAAGCTGCTGCTTGTTTCATACACAAGGATTGTCATACTTGTCAAGCTACTTTATGATCAATACCTAGATTTAGCGTCACAAATTTTATGACTCAACACATTACGACAGACCCATAATGACAATGCATTAATTGCTTTGTAATATAATATACCTGTTTGAAACAAAAATGTTTAAATACTTGGTTTCTTTTTAGACCAAAAGTTTTCTATTAAAAAAAAAGTAAGTTAGTATTGTTGTGAATTTAAAATAAAACAATCCAACCCATAATTCAAGGTTATGACTGTTTAAAGCAACATTGTTACAAAACTATCACCACTAACAACTCAACGCATATCTATCTTGCAGCTGTTTTTAATTGCGTCTATGCTGGTGAGAGCTTAAGAAGATTATACTTGTACAAATTAACTAACATGGTTCAAAATGCAAAGTTGTCACCTTACTAGGTGATTTCAACTGTCCACCTCATAAACAAACCCTGATCACAAACACAATTTCCTATCAGCAAGCATCCATCACAGAAAACAGTTGTTAATTTATAGCAAAGGTTACCAGAATGTTTTTGACAGGTATTTCACACTTTCTATTTTTTAAATCAACAGCAACAATGAAGTCACTGCACGAGGAAAGTTTCTGATGAGATGTCTTGTGTTTATATTGAAAACACGGCATTGTGGCTTGCTATGAAAGACTTAAGACATTAAAATTAAAACGAAACACTATTTTTAGTGCTTCAAATAGGTTGTTTGATAAAGTGTTTGCTATTAGCCTGTAATTTCAGCCTGACTAGTTTATCCACAGGGTGTGACCTTGTTGAATTGTTTAAACATCACTTTGCAACAATAACACGGCAAGTCAGGGTACACCATTGGCACTGGTGTTGCTGTGACGTCATAAATGAACAGATCACCAGAAAACTTTCACGTTCTATCTGAATTAAATCCGAGCTAGTTTCAAAAACAAAGCAAGAAATTTAATTCGAAATACTTAGATAGTACCAGGAATTACGAGATACGCGATACGTTACAATATGATATGTAATACAATACAAAAACCGGTTTGCACGAACGGGTTAAATCTGAGCACTGAGAGAGTGCGTTAAGGGGGCATAGTTGTATATCTAGCTGGACCTAATAGTTGAAGGCCCAGTACAGTTTAGTTACAATTCCATTCAGATACCTTACCGCTTTTTTATAGATTTCAATCTTTTCGAATTACTCAGGAATTTGGGAATTGTCATGCTGTCTTAGGCGAACTAGGCTTTGCAAAGTAATTTGATTTCAAACCTCCTTATTATACTAAATATGAAGTTAAAATAGATATGATTGCACCTTTACACAAGTCTTTATGCTTTTTTACCTGTAGTCCTAAAGGGCACTGTGGTAGCGGTTCGAAGTATCTTCAACTTTTTTAAATTTTCAATTTTTCTGTAGACTATTAGCAGTCAATAACCTGTCTATAAACAGTACAAATATGATATTCATTGCCCTCTCATTTCCCACACATTTATCTTCAATATCTTGGGCCATTAAATACGTAGTTGATGCAAATCAAAGTTTCGTTTCACTTACATTTTGCTTCACAAAGATATTTGTAGAATCCATTAAATTTCATTCTAATGAAGATTAATTTGGAGGTGTATTTTCATTAGATTTATCATTTTAGCCCAATAAGACGCTTTATACCGGCCAAACAAAAAAGAGTTTTAGTTTATATTTAAATATAACAAAATAAAATAATTTAAACATTAATATAAAGCAATTTAGGTCTTAATGAATTTAAATGAATTGTTTGCGACTTTTAGTTAAAATATGTGAACCTATGTGTTGTGATCGCATGATATGTGTTTTGTGAGTATTAGCCTATGTTGATATAATAGGCTAAACAATATCACCAATATTCACCATTTGGTATTTATTTCTATTCATTTGTCTACTAAAGTAGAAGACGTTTTTCATGAAACCTTGTTTGTTTGTTATATGTTTGTTATCAAATTTTCATGTTCACGAACGGATGTTTGAAATAAATCTTAATAATAAAATACTTTCGTGTTGTTTAATGATAAACATTTAAAAGCTTTAAAAGTTTTCATTTGGCGATCACTTATGAGGGATGACGGCTTGTAAGATAAGTTTAGAACTCCAAGTACAAAGCATAAACAACTTTGTGACTTCATAGTTTTTTCGACCAGTTGTAGAGGAGAGTTTGAGTCAACATTACAAAACCGCTGCAGTAAGTCATGTCACCACATCAGCCACCATTCTTCTCGTGAAAATGAGTTTATACCACGTTGAACAACTAAGAGTTAAAGCTGAAATTGTACACCAGGAAGTTAAAGCGTGGTGCCTACGTTCTTAGTTTGATTTGTGAAGAAAAAAAACGCACTTTAGGATGCTTTTGAATTTACGTTGGAATAGATGCAAATTTAGGCCTACCACTTACGGTGTCACATTTTGTGATGTCAATTATTTGGTTTACAGCATGGGAGCAAAGCCTGTCATGATTTCATATTTAGCTCAAGCTTAAACATGCTGAAAAGGCATTGTATGGTTTTAACGTTTGGTGTTTTCAAGTTAGTGATAATAATAGCAACTTTCGCTGACTGTGGTGGTCAAAAAAAGATCAGCAAATTTCTTTTGTTTCCGTGTTGCATGTCTAGGTCAGCAAATCAGTCAGTTTGTAGCCTATGCTGCGTCTGCAGACGTTGAATCAATATAAAAAGTGACTGACTTGTTGGCTGATTGATGATGCAACAGAAGAAAATAATGTAATTTCATTAAAAATTCCCACTTATGTTCGCATTCGGTTTAATTTTATCAGCGGAATCTAAAAATCCTTTTAGTGCCCATATTTCTTTGAGCAGATACCGCTGACAGACTGATGTGATGAACTGCAATCTGCACCGGCGACCCCAGTTGAAGTGGGAATAAAGCTCGAAAAAGAAGAATACGCGAGTGTGAATCATGTTGCATTCTGTTAAAGTCTTTTCTGATTAAATTTATTTCAATATTTTTCTCGAGTAGTAAAACTTTATGGCTCATGTTTTGCTCACTTCTTTCATACCGATAAGCTTGTTGCTTAAAGTCAAATCTTATTTGTTGTAATCTGTTTATGGTAATCTCATTTGCACTTTCTAAGTATGATAAGCTAACATGTACTGGGATAAACATAAAAAAATGTCAAAATCTTCCATCGTAAAACTACGACATGAGAAAGTCCGTCTTTTGTTCTCCTCAGTTCAACTGCTAAGCATCTAATTTAAGGAAGGCTATGTTTCTTCTGGTGCAAACTGCAAAGTAAGCTGAATCTACCACAAGGTGTTGCAATAAATCAATTTGGGTTTTCACTTGCAACATCTTGGGTGGATTTAATTTATTTTGCATCAGAAGGACAAGTCAGATTGAAATAAAAGTTTCTTCCAAAAAACATTCGACTTGAGAGTTGGTTGACCGCCCAGTTAGCTCAGTTGTTCCGCGCTCGACTCAAGATCACGCGACACTGGTTCGACTCCCAGGTTGTACGCTTGAGCAACGCATTTCTGGACTGCTTTCCATTTAGAGGCAACTAGTGGATTTGTTTGTTTGTTTGTTTGTTTGTTTGTTTGTTTGCCATATCTTTATCCTGCATTGCGGGAAAGCGGACTTGAGCGCTATGCATCGGTGTACGCCTTCCGACGTACACCTGACCCACGCTGCAGCCGACGGCAATATCTATTTCCAGTTGTCTACTCTACTTATGACTTAAATTTGGTACTACCCATTACTCAAAATCGATCACTGGGTAGAGGCAATTATCGTAAAGTTTCTTGCCCAGAGAAACAACAGCAAGTGCGGGTGGCTGGAGTCGAACATGCAGGCTCTCGACTGCGAGCCCAACGCGCTAACCACTCGATAGATGGAAAGAAAATAAAAATGGATGGAATTATTTCCCGGCAACAGCATTTCCACAATCTGAAGCTAGCCGGGGGATAGCATCAGAAAGAATTATCCACTATGTACGTGGCTTTGCCCGTTATTTAGCAACCTGCTAATACTATTATAATTGTTTACAACTACAATGACAGTTGATAATACATGGTTAATGATGCTGACTTTCCCGAAAAGCCGTGCGTGAGCTGATTCATGTCAGCTTTGACCACTTCCAGAAGTTTCGGTGTCTTTATGAGGTCGCTTGCTTAACTGCCAAGCAATTAGCTGACACCATGTTATTACCATTTCAGCTGACTCAGACTTTCAATTTCGATGTAAATATTCAGCAAAACTAATTGATTTTTAAAGTTGCCTTAACATTACGAGACGGTGCAGAACTGTCCAAAACGCCAATTTGATGGTTCGCGTTGCTACCATGGAAAGCGCTGGCGATCTTGCTACCTTTGTACTCTATCCATTGGTCATTGTTCGGTGTTTCGATAACAATTTCGTGAAACGTATTAAAAGATCTTTCCAAATTGCAAATGGTGACATGCGGTGCCTTCAACAGACAAGCGAGTAACGTCAGTGAAGCATTGATGCAGAATGGCGTCCAGTTAACAGCCACTGCTGAAAAACTAACTCAATCCTGATATCAAACTTTTCAATATTTAGGCCTAACTTTGTTGCAGCGTAGTTTTGACTGATTGCTGACCCGTGTGATTGAACACAAAAAATACAACACGCAAATCCGCCGATAGAAAGTAAGAAATAATTCAACGCTAAACAAGAGGAATCTGCCAAAGGCGATAACGATAGTGGCATCATATTTCACTTTCAATTAAAATTTCCTCTTTTTTAAACTGAAAAATTTACTTTGGTAACTATTAACGTAATTCTTCTGCTTCACTTTCTTATGAATGACGTCAAATGAAAAAAAAATGTCTTCCACGAACGGAACCTGAAGCGCCAGAGTGACTCAAGCAAAACAAAGTTTGAACTCAGCATTGTGAAAGGACTGAAAACATGATTGTGTCCCACATCTCGAAGTTTTGAGTTCAACAAAGTTCGATGATCTATAACCTCATTTACATAATCAAAACCTATTCAAAATGTTCGACTCTCTTTGCCACTTTCATCTCGTGTTTTTGCCACAATGAGGTAAACAGAACTTGCGCATTTCTACATCAGCTATGACGTCAAACTGGACAGCCACAACTGGCCATCGTTCATCATTAAAATGACCAATCGTTTTATTCAAAAGCACCAAACAAAATGTTTTCCTTCATTGGCATAGCAGTTGGTTAGCGTAAAAGCGACGTAAGAAATATGCAGTATTTACAAGTGGAATGGAACAGTTTATATTGGGAGAAAAGCAAGGCTTTCAATCATTAATTAATCATCGAAAATTTGCAGCAAAACAAATTTGAAAACTTTCTTCTGTGACTTTGTATGGTGAATCAAAATTTTCGTCAAGGTTGGAAAATTTGCAACCGCTCTGGTTTTGTAATTAGAATTACCGGAAATTGTCGAGAAAAAACAGACAATTCACGCCACAGCGAAACAAAAGAAAAAGGTGCTGAAAATAAAAGTTTCAAAACCAATCAAAAGTATTGGAAGCCACGATAACTCGCCAACAAATTCCCAGACAACAAAATCCGTCAAAAATGATGGATTTTGCTGTTTGGGTACAAATTATTGAACAACGCCAACAACACTTTAGTCATAAGCGTACTGGCAACACTTTTTTATGTAAAGTGATGTAATTGATGACGTCTCAAAATTGTATGCAGGTGCTTAAAGCGGTTGATTGTCTCTTTCATTGGCAGCTGCTGTTTCTGACTAAGGTAAACAAATGATTTCAAATACAAACTGCTGCACATTATGCTCTGGCAAAATTATAGCTTTAGATTAAACTTTACAAAACTTCGCAATCGTTTACCTTATCTTTTGGACTACCTGTTCAGCCACTCTCTGGTCTCCTGCAGTAATAGGCTAATTCTTCTTTAATTTTTGGGAAATGTCATGACATCTGCGCAACTCTTTCGACTTGATTCAGACTTTTAAATAATGCCAGAATGCAAATTAGTTTCAACAGAAGCATTTAACCAGTCATCAAATACCCATCCACAAGCTGTAGAGTCTTCATTTTAAATCGATTTTTACTTCGTAAGGAGATTTTAAAAGAGCTAGGCATGCAAATAGGGTCGGTTCGACAACTTTCTTTGTTTTGGGATTGGGCTGGGTCGACAAAAAAATGACATTTATGTTTTTTTTGAATAATGTACTGTAATTTGCGAATGAACATGCAAAACTGGTTTTGCACGTCGGAACGAAGTTTTGTGTTAAATAGCAAATAAGCAAATAACGTTACGTAATGGTCTTAACGTTACTCACTTGCAACAATACGTTTGGTTCTTATTCAGTTTTACGGGTTTTCCAGATTTAAAGTTTAGTGTCAACATAAAGCAATTAAGGTTTGTCATTAAGTGGATCCGGTAATCGTTGTACCACATGAACATGATAAATATCCGTTAAAACGTAGTTCGCGGTTATCCTTTTATAATTATCGGATAAATTGACAAGCCATGCAGAATGTCAATGTAATATTTCTCAATAATTCTATCAAACTATTGCAACTAGGGCCACAGAAAATAATTTAGGCCCGGTAAGCCGACCAATGAGAACCTCGGGCCCATATTCGAGACTTTTTAAGAAAAACATTAAATAAGCGGGGATTTCTTAAAACCCCTGGGCCTCTTGGAAAGGTTATCGGCTTCAAAAATCATGTCGAGCCCGCATGGGCTCTATCCAAGGGGGGTGAAGGGGGTGATCACTTCCCACTCATTGGAGCGGTTAGAATGACTAAGAGAAGTTGAAAGTTGTTGCTTAAATGACTATGACGATTTTAGCCCACTGTCCAACCCCCCCCCCCCCGAGTTCTTAAAGTGGATAGAACCCCTGCGAGCTCGGGTTTAAAAGTAGCCCCTGGACCCCTGTCAACGCCATTGATCGCAAATTTACTCTTTTGAAGTTGCAGCAAAGAAGACTCAAGTTATTGATGTCAAATGGACATATTTCCTGGAAAATCCATAACCACAAAGCAATTGGATTATCCATAATAATGTTCAGTGTGCGTTGGTGAACGCAATAGATTATCATATTTAACTGCTTTTTAAAACAACTTGTTGCTTTTTAAGAGAATGTTGAAAAATTGCTCAATGTTTTGCTGCACGAAGCTAAGCTTGAAAAATAATCTGTTCAGTGAAATTCTGTTGTTTCATTTTTAGGTTTAGGTGAATTCGATATGCACATTTTATGCGATAAGCGGATTGCAGTGGCTTTGTGCATGAAATCAACAAAGTCCTCAATTTTCGGCTTCTTGTTTGTTTGGCTTGTTTCACACTTTCGAAAGTGTTAAAGCATGGTTAAAGTAACAAAAGGGAGTGTTAGATTGGTAAAAAGATGGCTTATTTTGAAAGAATGTGTTTCATCTGATGAGCTGTTGTGTTGTTGTCGATTGTTGTATCAGAAAAAGCAGCGAGATGTCGCAGGCGAATATTTCCAAAGTTAAATGGGTTTGTTTTTTGGGTTATGTACAAAATATGGAAAATTCCCTAGTGGTTTGGTTTCAATGCTTCTCAGGTAAAAACAAAATCAAAAACAAATCTCGGCAAAGTACATGTAGATGTGCTTTGCGTTATATCACTCAAACAATAAATTAATTAGGCGCATTTTACCTCTCTGAAAAAGGACCGTAGATTTTTGATAAACCCTTTAGCAAATAAGAAGTTCATCTCTTCTCGATCTTATCTACATTGTATACCTCATTTCGAATTAAATTCTTTGTGAATGATTTCATTTCGATCACAAAAAAAAGCTGCTTCGAACAACATTCGATAACACTCCCATGCAGAGTAGGCCACTGTGAGTTGGTATTTTTTAACAATCTTTTTTTGAAAATCAAAGTTGTTTGTTTGAAAACGTAAAATTTCGATACGTTGTCACAAAAGAATAACGGTGGCATTTTAATATTGGTTTTGGGGTGAACTTCGACAGAAGCAAGGATGCAGAACCGATATAGCCTCCAACGTTTTTATTGGGTGTGTTTTGACAACGCGATCAAGATACCGTTTTTAATTTTTAGAAAATCTCTTACGTTAAAAAGGAAAATAGGCCTAACATTTAGCTGATTTTTTTATGCGTAGTTTTTATGGTCTAGTTATGGTTAATTAGCACCATGGTGTCGAAACAGATATCAACCTTACAGAAAAATTTGGAAATCCTTAAGTTAAAGTAAAATTCATCGTTTTTTCGAGACGTTTACATTAATAAATGTCTTCACGAAGGCTTTAAAGTGGTGTTTTAGTGTCCGCTTTTAAGTGCGATAGTCATAAACAATTCTTGCAAAGTTATACTAGCAGGTGAAAGGTCTTCCAAGTTGCAGCTGATTCATCGAACAAGATAAGAGCTACCTTTATTTTTGGCCAATCAAGCGAAACAAATTTCCAGGTTAGTGACGTCAATGAAAGTTTTGCCACTGATAAGAACGCCAAGTTACTTGTTTCCTGTTGAAGTTTCCAGATTTCAGGTGCAAGTCTCAATGTTTATGTTTGAGTAAAGAAGGCAAGATGTTTCCTTTGTTACGTTAGCATTGCAACCTAATATTTTTTAGCCAAAATAATACTTCCTGATCTTGAAATGTTGTTCTTCCGAGAAAAGTTTAACTTGCATGACCTTGCGGTTACGTCAGTCTTTGACATCTATGCTTTGACCACCTCACAAGGACAAGAAAGGTTTTGTTTGCTCAAGCTCAAAACTACCTGATGCGTTATGTTGACATGGTATGATTGACATTTTTTATGGCTGACCCTAATTTTCAAACGTGTTTTCAACACTGTGTTGATTTTTCAGGAAACAAGCCAACTGATCCCAAAATCCTGAATGTACCAAATTACAAATCAATGGATGACAGCTTTCAACGTGATTACTGGTTTTCAAAATGCCCACCTTCGAATTTTACTGACGCCTTTGAAAGATAAGGTTTGCTTAAATGAAAAATAATATCGCACACCTGAGTTAGAACGCAGCTGACCGTGACATTTACATCATTTTCCTTGCAAATAATAATAGACATTTTTACATAAAATGTCTCCCAAATAATCGATCTTCTGAGAAAAAACGTAGCAGTTATCATATTATTTCATTGTTTATTTAAACCGCGATCGTTAACTGATTAGTAATACAATGGCATAGTTGTCTAAAACTCTAAACGACGTATGCTAACCGCTTATTGCCGGTGCCACTATTTTTAAACTGGCCAATGGAATAAGAAATTGTAAAGGATTTTGGTTTTTAATTTTTTACTGTCTCCTGTCGCAAAAAGTCTTGAAGCAACTATGGAGAAGAGAACAGAACATTGGTGTGAAAATGGAGCAAACTAAAGGTCTTCTGTTGTTGAATATATCATCCTTTCCCTCTTATATCAAGAAAATGATTATTCGAATTATTTCTACTAAACCATAAGCAACATCAGCTTAAATGCGGTTACCATAGACAACTGGGGGATGAATTCATCCTTTGAGCTTGCATTTTAAAGTTTGGATTTCAAACTCAAACGGCTTGCAACTCGTCTGCAGCGCATTACTTGGTTCCAATTAATAAAGAGGTTACGTTCTTTTTTCAATGAATTTAACCTTAAGTTATGAATTGAAAACTACAAAAAGATTATTTAAAATATTTTCAAAGAACTGGTTAAAACGTCACTGCAAAACGAAATATGAAAAACGTGAAACTACTCAAACAACAATTGTGAAACGACCCAGCAACCAATGGTTTGTTATTTAAAATATCCCAACAATACAAAAAGAATTATTGTCACCCAGTTGGTGAACTACTTTTTGCCATTTAGATTAGCCTAGACCCGGCACCCACAGTTACCTGGCTTGAAAAGGGTTTAACAGGTTGACGTAATCGGAATGCCTTCACCTTACGCAACATTGAGGCATCGCGCGTAAATGAAATGACGTCACGTCAAAACAAAAAACTTTACAGAAAAAAGTTGCAGACAGGTTGAAATCGGCTATAAAAGACGGTGCTCGAGTAAATTTGTTCAAACTTGACCAACTAGCAGCAAGGTGGTCAAAACCCTGATCGTTGATCTTGTGTTTGGTTGCCAGCTCTCTGCAATATTTTTTTTTATACTTTTTCGGAACTTTTTACAGCAAAGCTTTAACCATCAAGCGGGGATAAATTAAACGAAAAGTTTCATAAGAACAAGTGAAACAATACTGCTTGGAATATATTTTTTGTCAATCAAATTGAACGGTTTTATCACATGCTGTAACAGAGCAACAAAACGTAAAAAACCGCAGCGCAAAATGCAGCAATGAAGAAAATTCTTTATTTGGAAAGTAATTTTTTTAGATTAGCATTTATCTCACCATTGTGGTTTTGACATGTTTGTTTGGTAAAAGTTCCACAAAAGCTATAACTCCTTAATTTTATTCAAATATGTTATTCTTTTTGAATAAAAAGATTGTGTGACTTAGACGATAAAAAGCAATTTGAGGTGTAGCCTTTATGATACAGGTACTTAGTTTTTTTATCACTAATCTTTTTTATATTTCAGAAGATAATAAGTTAACATTACCTACATTAGCCGACTTATCGCTTGACTGTACACGTTTTCAAAATGCATTTCTTCACAAAGTCATTTGGTTTTCAAAATACAAAATGTACGCAAGGTACATTGACCGCACTCCTGCAAGGAACTGTTGCTTCAAAGATGCTTCTCGCTTGTTTTTTCCTATTTATTGCCTCCTTGCAAGTGAGTGATACAACGGCATATCCATCATCAGGTGCTATAAAATTGTGCGGAAAAAAGGAAGTTATGGCGTACATGGATACCATATGTAAAAATGTGGAGCTAAACCTGAAAATCACACCTGAACGAAAACAACGTAAGTAAAATTTTATTTATAGCTAGTTTTGAAATAATAAAAAAATAATACAACAGTTCAACTACCGCATCAAAGAAAACTTGTGTGCAGTAAACATATGGTATCATTGTTGTAACGTTTATATAATCTGACCGGTAAAAAATAAGTAGGCTTAATTCGAAAATAAATAACATCTTCCACAACTTGTATTAAACTGATTGGCAGCAAAACGTTTGAATTTGTAATTCTTGTGACAGTAAATGTAAAAGAAAATGATTCTATATATTTTTACGGTATTCTTTCTTCCAATGAGCTGGCGCCCTTCACAGAACGCTATTTTGGAAAACGTAGCCTTTTGCGATGTAAAAATGACAGATTTTGCTGGCTTTGTTCTTTCTTGGGTGATTCACAGCAGTTAACAAACTCAAATGAAACACAGATTGTATCAAGTGTAAAATCACTCAAATCATACTGCCGGCAGTTCACATGAGGAGAAATATGCTTGCGTTAAATTTTTAAGGCTAAAATCGTGCTTTCACAACTTGTTTCAATAACCATATGAAGGTTGTACTACAAAACAAACCTGTTTTTTCTAATTTTTAAAGTTTTATTTCTGGCTGTACAGCTAGTAAGACATTCTAAAAAAATACTTTTTAGTTGTTAACGCGTCGGAGAACGGTTGATATAATACAATACATAATAAAATATTATACAATTCCTGTAAAAAGCTTATGTTCTTATTTTGCAGTGTATCAGACGCGTATAGCGTTGACTGCTGAAAAGAAGAGACACCATCCTTTCGCGTATCAAGAACATAAATGCTGTAGGGATGGTTGTCCTCTAGCCGGTTACAAGTGGATGTGCAAATACGCCAAAGAATTTAATGCGTGCATGGAGTCAAACAAATCCCGACGCCGAAATAAAAGTTGGTGTAAAAACAAAACAGAAAAAGAAAATCCATTAAAACAATAGAAAAGATCAAGGAAAGAAAATCGGGAAAAGTCTTTGCCAGTTGAAAATTGAATAAGATCATTCACCTGGCACTTAATTCAATTGCGTCATACGCTTTTCTCGAGTTAAATAAACTAAGCTGCCCAAAAGCTGAAACACCACACCGCAAACACCCTGTAAGAGTTTAACATATTTTACACCAGAAGAAAGTACCATGTCGTTGAATAGGAATATTGCTCAAAATTCGATTAAGTGCGCATAGTAGCCTACTGGCACCCACTTTGCAACAACAAAACGTCGTTTTCGCTCAGTTTTACCTTCAAACTGATTGATGAAATTGAGCTTATTAAGTCAAGTTGAAAACCTGATTGAGACCACTTAAGTTCACGTGATTAATTTTGAGTTGATGGTAAATGTGTGTAGTTTCATGTTGAATGTTAAAAGTTTCAAAAGTTGAATGTTAAAAGTTGCAAAACCTTTAAACATTCAACTGAGACCAATCACGGATTAAAAATACGCTTTACAATATATACCAATTACGCATTAAATATACTGTATGACACTCAAGGCAAAACCAAGGCCTGTGTGTTAAGGTATACTTGATGGACATGATATACTTGATGTTTTCAGACAACTTTCACACATCACTTCTTCCTGACTACAAAATGGGATATTGTGCGTTGGATAGGTCTTTTGCATGTTTGATTGCTGCTTGCTTTAGGGTTCTGCATCACTGTGTTTTATAGTTAAGCGGTTGAATCGTTTTACTGAAGTAGGCTACCTACTGGTCAATTAAAGTTACCTATGAAAACGAAAAAACTTATTCTACGAAACCGGAAAGCGTAACCTACAGCTATTTTTCTACATATTTGTTAATATTATGTTTTGCAACTAGTTTCTTGTTTTAAGTTATAATTCAGTAACTTATTTATTTGTCGGCCTACATTTAAACTTTTTGCTTGTTCTCGTTTCGTCTGTTGCAATTCAAACTTTGTTCACAAAGACGACATCTGCAACCTTTTTCATTTCTGTTACGATGTTTTATTGGCATTTTTCACTTAATTTATGGCCTACTTGACAAAATTTGAAACTGTTTGCTTGTTTCAACCAAAAACTAAAAAACAAAATGTGATGTTAAATAGCATCTACTGCATAAAATTTGAAAACATTTATTGGAATTGTTTCTTTTATGCTTTTCAATGGTTAGCTAAGACTTTTTTACCTTGAAAGATGGCACTGAATGAAAGCGCTATCAAGGCTAAGTGATTTGCAACGTTATTTATCGTTATTTAAATGCTATGTTAACAAACTCATGAAAATATCTGCTTGTTTTTCTGCGCTTTTGTATTTTTTGTAAAGGTTTAACTCGGCCGGAAATAAAATACAAAGAACAAACTGTTTTCACGTTGTTTATGCACTTCAGTAGTCAGATTGTGGTCGAAGAAGTGCTGTAATCTCATTGATAAGTGGAGCTTTCAATACAAACCTGTAAGAAGAGTTCTGATTAACCGCCCATCAAGTGGTGAAAATCAAATGTGGTAAACCATTCATAAGAATACAATGGCAATGCCGCTGTTGAAAACAATTTTACAAAAAAAACTTATTCAGATCATATGCACTTGAATGTCTTTCGACCTCGTTTTAAAAACAAAGTTGCTTTTTGCAAAAAATCTGCAAAAACAACAAAAGGATCTGTTTCATCAGCAATAGAAATTTCACCAACACGTACAATACCAGAGAAGTAGGCCAACTCACAAGAGAAAAGGGCAGATTTTCTCTTCTACAATAAACGATAAATTTCACAGAGTAGCCTACTTTCTTTGTTTAGGCTATAGCAAGAGTTAAAAATGTACCATGAAAACAAAATGCTTGAGTGCCAAAGATAAACAGTGATTCTTCAGCTATTTTTGCCTTAAACGCAAACCCCATATAAGATCATTCGTGTTAACTTCACGCACGCATTGTTACTCGCCAGTGCCAGTTTTAAATATTTTAGCGTAGGCTACAAGCTTTTATTTTATTACGTCATCGGTTCAAAACCAGGAGTTCGCGGAGCGATGTAAAAGGATCTGCAAAAGTTTCCGAGTTTGCAACATGATTGATAGGCAATTTTATTGATAAAAACGCAAAAAAATTTCCCAAGCCATTTGCAGCAAGGTTGTTCCATACTTCTTTGGCGCCCCCTAAAATTTTGCCCTAAATCCGCCTCTGTGTGTGCCAACATATAGCTCATAACATAACGTCGTCAACGTCATCAATTGTCATAAGTGCGTCGCGAGTTCAGAAAATCCTTCTTAGTGTGTCGCTTCGAAACTTATGAAACATTTTTTTCCATTCGGAGAAGCGAGAAAACAAACTTTCGGATAAAATTTTTAAGGATCCACGACAGCTTCGGAGGCACCAAAAGTGGTCGGCCAAGACAGAAAGGTTAAAAACCACTCATTACGCACTCTTCACAAAGCCTATATGATAGCAATTAGAGGCAAAATTCAAACATTCATAGTGTAGTTAACATCATCTTAATGTTTCATTACATTTTTTCAAAATACAATAACTTACAGTAATGCTCTTCACAACTGCAAAGATATGATTTGAAAGCTGAGGCCATTTGCACCTTTGTAGACTTACTATCAGGATTCAGGAAGGATGAATAAATCAGATTATTTAATATTCTGTAAGATAGCCTACAGTAGGCTATATACAGTAGATGGCGCAGCGGATATGGCGTCGGCTTTCCCATCACGCAATCCTGGTTCGACTCCCGGCTTATGCTAGTTGTTGACAAACAAAGCTCACCTCTACCCAGGGTGTAATAAATTGGATGAGCATCTGAAGGAAAGGCGGCCGAGAGAAAAGAACTGGCCAGTGGTCACCCTACTCTCCTTAGTGCCGAAGGCGTATCTTACAATGAGAACCTTATCTTCTCATACCCGACGCTTGAATCAAGTATACCTTTACAAAGTTTACATTGCAGTATACCTTTACATTAACGCAAACACCCTTGCCAGATATACTTACTGTACACATCACTTAGTCGAAGCTTTACCGGTAAAGTTCTTTTTAAAGTGTTGTTTTGCTAAACGAAGTGCTTTTTGTGCCGACACAAGTTTACTGCCCATTGACAGAAGAACCAAATGATTTTCACCTGTCTGTTTAAGTAATAAAGCTAGCTCATATGCGCCACCAAGTGAAAAGTCGTTGCAATAAGAAATCAATTAGGTTTGTCTCGTGCGTATCAAGAATTGTTTCAGTTTATTTATTTTTTCCGATCACCAAAGCGAAAAACAGTCTACTTGCCATAACATCTCAGACAGCAAAAATTGTCGTTTTTACATTAATTTAACGGTGAATCAATGTAAAATGACGAGTTTTGTTGTCTGGGATAAGGGGAGTCTTGAAAAAGGTAGTTGTGATAAAACGCAAACCGTAAGCCTAAAACGTTTTTGAGACCAAAATGATTTACTAAATACTTAGGCTACAAAGATTTGGCACCTAGTACTTAAACATTAGCCTAGCTGTAATTTTATATCAAAGATAACTACCACCTCTCCAGGAATTTAGTCTTCACAAATATGGTAAAATTAAAACTGTACGCCAAAAAACAAGAATTAATACTGGGCTACAAAATAATCAAAACACAACAAAAAACACGGAAAAAGTTTGTAAAATTTCTTGGGTGAAAAAATTGGACCAGTTTCTCAGACCCCAGGCTAAAAACGTTGTTTCTTCGGTTCTCAACTTTTAGTCTCACATTATTTTGTCTAGTCTCTTAGAATTTTTGCTTTGTTGTAACTATGGTGAACTCCATTTTGTGTTTAGATCCGCTACTGCTTCTGCAATAATTACACAAAACTACATTTGTAACCATTAGATCAGCTTCATATTTGATCATCAAATGAGGAGAGCAAATGACTGACAGTTTGGCGCTGCCATACTTTGTCATGCTACAATGTTGATTGTTGAGTGAGTAAAATAACAACCTTGATTAATAGTTTAACATTACCGGTATAGGTAAACTTAGGGCTACCACATGTCCTCTTTTAGGAGGATTTGTCCTCTTTTTTCATAAAAAATGAATTGTCTTCCGAGGACACTTGAAAATGCTCAAATGTCCTTTTTTTGCATTGCTATCATTTTCAACAAGGTTTTATTTTTATGTGACCTTGACGAAAGCTAAATAGGCTAAGCAACGATACCAAAAAGGAAAAGTATGTTTTCTGTGAGCTGTGGCAGAAGTAGGCTATCATTGTTTAAGAACAGTGTTTATTGACTTTGCGGTTGACAATATAGTGCTTTCTATGGATATGGTGGATACATTTATTTCTGGGGCAAACGAAGGCAGTGTTATTCGATGACCATACCAGATGTATTTCTATTGTTTGACTCTTGTGTTGCCTATTTCAATCAATCATTCATTTAATTTTCGTTATTATCGTGTCCGGGACGAAAAAGATACTAACTACAAAAATCGATGTAGACCTACCAACACGTTAATTAGGGATGGTAGAAGTAGGGGATTGCTCACTCAAAATTAAGGTGGACAACTGGAGGGTCACAATGTTATGACAAAACTTGATGCAACTACAGTTTGAGGTCTACTGCCATATGTCGCATACTCAGGTGCACTTTATATGACCTACCTACGTGTGTACAAAGTGTGTATCGTCAAAATAAATGTAGGAAATATGTGATATCGTGTTTATATAATAGTATTCAAGTTCTGATAATACAAGGGTAGACTTCACGCAACACCGGTAACGGTAGGTAGCTTCACACTGCTGCAGTAAGGTTTTGCAGATTTTTTAGCACCCAAAATTTTAACCAAGTATAGCAATTCATTTGATGAGAATGAATTTACCAAACATTAAAGAAAACGTTGTGCAGTTCTGCTAATTTTTGAACTTTTTAGTAACCCTCCAGCTGTCCATTTCGCAAGAAAAATCAGTAAAGTGAGTCGTCCCGGTATTCTACTGTCCCTAACGTTAATGAACGGAAAAGGTGGCAAAACCTTGAAAGGTTTAAAACGTGCCTGAAATGGAAAATCATGTAACCTAGTAGGTTATATATCAGTAGTTAGCACGGCCACAAAACCCAAAAAACAAATAGCAAAAAATAAAACAAAAACAGAGAGAAGCACACATGTAGGCCTAGTAATGAATAACAGCCTAATGAAAAGTGTTGTGGATTGAATTTGCCAGTTCCACTATAGGCTTATTGATGTGGATGAGCAGTCATAATAATAATAATAGTAGGATGGAGAAAAAAAAACGGACATAAAAGAAACCTATCCTCAGGCAAAAGCCCGTTTCGATGTGGCCCAGGAGAGCAGGTGTTGAGCTCTTTCTTTCCGAGTTCACATCCTTTGATTGAATGCTTATTGCTTGTGCTGTCTTACACCAAAGAATAGGATAACGCTTTTCAGCGGTGTGTGGAAGTATCTGTAAGTTTTTAAGCTGTTTCATTAAAACATTTTGCAGCCTACCGTACGGTATCTATTAAAAATAGTCATGAGTTACCACTGTTGTGGTCTTTGTTTGACAAAATGTAAGAGTCTTAATTATTTAGAAACATGAAGACTTGCATTTTCTAAAAAATGAAGAAAAAAACAAGCTTGGTCTACTAGGTTTGTATTTAAATTTTTTCTGCAATTTTCAATTTTTGACAGATTTTTTTTCTTTTGCGTAATGTACCATAGCTTGTTTGCTTTTGTCTTACTATAACCAGAGGTTAGAGAGTCATCTATGCTGTAACATAAAAACACTATTTTCATATGTCATGTGTAGGTCGAAAGCCTAGAGAAATACTGGATTTTGGTCCGATAACGTTAAAATTAAAATTGTTCATGACAATTCTAAACACTATGGGCGTGTGATCACGCCATGGACTAAGCACAATTTGACTGATTTTTATCTTCGATTTGTTTTGGAAATGTTCTCAAAGCGCACCAAATTGGAATTGTTTTTCAAAAATTTCTGGGAAAGGCCCCTTAGGCTACACCTCCCGCTATAGTAGTGTTACTTCGGCAACACGCTTTCAGGTTTCACCCGACCTCTTCGACTACTACCTTGCTGCAGCATATCTCCAAGTTGCTTTCCCAAAGGTTTACGACACCGAACGTCACTGCTAACTACCTGACATCTGTGGAAGTTCAATGCTGTTTGAAGATTTTTTTTAGATGTTTTTAAACATAAAAAAAGCAAGAATTTTTGTAGTTTTTTAGAAAATTTAATTATTAAAGCATTTACTAGAAAAAATACACATATTTGTAAAGACATTCGAAAAGACTTTTAACAAATACAGCAACTTTTATGTTTTGCATTTTTTTGGACGTTGCAGTTCAAAAAAATGCAGAAGCTTAAAATCAAAGACCTGCTTAAGCAGAAATCTGTTGTAAGGTAGCATAAACCTACTCTAAAATTTAGAAGATTCATTTTTATATCTCAGGAACTTTAAATAAGCTTGGCAGGATATAAAATTCTGAGTTTCTGCAGTGTATTTTCCCAAATTTTTCACTCCGATCTTTTATTTTCATTTTGCAAGTTGAATTATGTGCAGTTGCACACCGTTGAGTTTAACCTACAGTGCCAATACAATTTAGTTCAGTTCAGATTGTTTTTATTTCTGACCATCACAACGAAAAAAAAAAAACAATATATGACAAACATAGCAGAGATTTAAAAAAAGGTAGAAGCGACAAAACGCGGACGTTATAACGTGCATGATACCAAAGCAGGACAGTCAGTTTAAAATATGGCGCGGTCGCAACACTTCAATAATTTTTTTATAAATTTAGAAAAAAGAGAAAAAAAAAACAAGACAAAAAGACTTTGCTATGTTGATCGACCTTGATTTTGAATGTACGCTATTTATTGAATTTCATTTTGAATTAGAAAATCTGCAATCTTCTCATTTTTAGTTATCTCAAAAATTAACTGCATGAATATGTTTATTCCCAACAAATCGGAACCCCGTTAGTCAAAAGCAGTATTATTTTAAGTAATTTTACACACGGAAACTCTGATTACTCAATATGTCAAATCAAAGTGACTGCGAATTTCACAGTGTGAGAAAGGCTTGCTGCGTGATATTACAAAGGTTTTCGTAAGAAATTAGGATTCTAAGAAAGAGTGGTTTGATGATGCAGAGAAAATTATCATAGCAGACTTATGATCAACGTTTGGCGCAGATATGTGATCACAATACGAAACATGATCAACAAAACCTTAAATCTCCTCAGGCTCAACCTTACCTAACAATCTGACATTTCAGTATGATGTGCTTAGTTTCAGCATTTTGATACACAAACACAAGATTAGAGTTTTTTTTTTAAAATTGAGGCTTTTTTCAACAATTATTAGTTAAAACCACGAGGAACAGATTTGTTGTGAAAAAGGAAGTATATGGTGAAACTGAAAAGAATTAGAACTGTTGTGATTTCTGAGGCCATTTCAGTAGTTGAGTGCCTGAGTGGATAACCGCTTCATTGTTGGTGGATTTGATTGGGGTTTTTCTTGCATAACTCAGTGAAGATAAGTTGGGTAATAATGACATTGCAAATAGGATGCATAACCTGAACCCTGTCACTAAATATCTCAGCAGTTGTAAAGCCAAAATAAAAATGCTAAAACCATTATGTATAATTGTATATACATATATTAATGGCAGTGGCTATTTGACCGGCGCCGGTCTTTGAATCTAAAACACTATTTGACCGGTCATGACGTCACTACCTAGACGAAATCGGTTAATAGTATACTGCTTAAACGTATCAATCGTTTATTTGAATCAAAACCTGAAATCCCAAACCAAATCCAATCTGATGTTAAGTAAAAACATTGGTTAAGCGCATACCGCTTAAAAGAATAAGTCGGATAAAAGCATCAGGATTTGCTTCTAGTTTGCATACTTCATTCATTTAATCGTATAATTATATCTGTTAGCGAAAAGAGAATGTCTCTTTTTTGCTTCGCATTATTGTCTGCAATATTCAAAGGCGAAATGAAGCAAAGGTGAAACAGACGCATGCGCTCAAAACAAAGACAAGTGTCTGTAATCCCGGGCCATAATCTTATGTGCTAGACATCGCACTACAAAGAACCAATTTTCGCACAGCTGGGCTTCATTAAAACAGAAGAGCACACAAAAGGAATAATCACACGAAAGAAGTTTAAATGCTTTTGATGTCATCCGTCGGCGACTGGCCTTCCAAGGAATGGACATGGACAAATTATTTCGGCTTAAGAGGGAAGTGTTGGAAAGCATGTCCACAAGTTTTTACCAGAAAACCTTGGAGAATTTTTTTTAAATTGCTGAAAAAAAGTAGCCTACTGTTGTGAAATGCAGTGCATAATTTTATTTCTGCAGTTTCGTTCAGTTGAAGAACATTACCAGACAGCGCAAAAGACTTGAAAAAAAACTTTGCGATTTCAAAACAATGTGTGTGAGCCGTGTTTTTCTACCATATATACCACTATTTTCGTAGGCCACGTTCCATACTCAAAACTACACAGCTGGTACGAGCTAAAAATAGCACGCTTGAATCAAAAACGTCAATGTCAAAGTTCGCGTTTGACGTCACAGAGATAGGTGAGATTAAAAGAAGTCCGATTGCCACCGTTTGCAGAAAAATGCTTTGATCATACCTGCTCAGCCAAGTCAGCAAAGCTGGTCTTTTTTGCATTGTTACAACGTCTGCAGATGATAAATCAATGTAAAAAGGACCAGTTTTGCTGGCTGGAACATACAGCATAGTGTTATGTAACACAGAACTAGTAAACTCTTTAAAGTTTAACCAGAATTGTAAACAGTTGTAGGAAGCATCAGTTGTAATGTGCGTTGCAGCCTAGTCAGCACAGACATCTTACCAACAATTACGCCCATTCACAATAAACCTTTTTTTTTAGTAAATTGGTTAAACAAATGAATCGTATAATCGTATCAAAATGTCTGGCAAATAGGTGATTCGATTAACCGATTTCGTATAGGCATTTTTTTATTTTTCTCTTTCAAAGCAAAAAACGAGAAGAGTGCCGGGTGCAACGTACCTTGAACCATTCGTACAGTCAGTTCGTACCCTGAACAGATCGAGAGAAAAAATTAAAAAAAGCCAAAGTCGCTGATCGCAGTTTAATAACACAACGCCGAAGTCGCTAATCGGAGTTTCCCCTAACAATTTGAAACAAACTCGAGGGTTAGGGTTAGCGGAAACGGCAGAAAAATGTTTGCGGAAACTGCGATCAGCGAGGGTTAGGGTAAGAGCATAGATTACTCTATTATATGGTTAGAGTTTGGGTAAGCCATGGATCACTGAATTAGATTTTTAATTCTTTTAATTAGATTTTTAAGTCGTATTTTTAATTTTTATTAATTTCTAATTCCGTGATCCATGAGTAAGCGGAAACTGCGTTTAACGGAAACTGCGATCAGCGAGGGTTAGGGTTAGAGCATAGATTACTCTATGGTTTGGGTACCGGAAAGGTTAGCGGAAACTGCGGAAAAATGTTTGCGAAAACTGCAATCAGCGAGGGTTAGGGTTAGAGCATAGATTGCTCTATGGTTGGGGTTAGCGGAAACTGTGGAAAAATGTTTGCGGAAACTGCGATCAGCGGACTTAGGCTTTGAGCTAATTTTTCTCACGATCTTTTCAGAGGGAAAATTTTAAAATGATTGCGGAAACTGCGATCAACAACTTTGACTTTTTTAATATTTTCTCTCGATCTTTTCAAGGTACGAACTGAGGGTACGAACTGTTCATGGTACGAACTAGGTTGCATCCAAGAGTGCCTATATAACTTCTAAATTCAACACCTATGTTCAGCTGATTCCGTGGCGCGTAGGATATGTATCTGGCTGGTGCTCCAGAGGGAATGAGTTCGATACTACGCGGAAGCGTTTTTTTTTTTAATTTTTAACTAAATTTTGACCCAAAGTGACTCAATCGTTAGGCTTCTGCATTTTTGTGGTCAATTTTTAATTTGAGTAGCCTACAGCCCAATTTTTTATGTCTTTTCAAATATGAGTAATAAAGTTACCGGTAGAATTATTTAATTTTCTTGAATTTAAGAATTTCTCTGGATACTTTTCCGTTCGTCATAAGAGGATGTGACCGTGTTTGCCGAACAACGCAAAAATGTAATGCGTCGTTCGGCAAACACGGTCACATCCCTTTATGACGAACGAAAAATTACCCAGAGAAATTCTTAAATTCCAGAAAATTAAAAACTTTAACTTTATTACTCATAGTTGAAAAGACATAAAAAATTGGGCTGTAGACTACTCAAATTAAAAATTAACCACAAAAATGCAGCAGCCTAACGATTGAGTCAATTCGGGTCAAAATTTAGTTAAAAATTAAAAATAAAAGAACGCTTCCGCGTAGTATCGAACTCATTTCCTCTGGAGCACCAGCCGGAGACTTATGCTACGCGCCACCGAATCAGTTGAACATAACTGCCGAATTTAGAAGTTATATAGGCACTCTTCTCGTCTTTTGCTTTGAAAGAGAAAAATAAAAAAATGCCTATAAAGTGACGTCATGACCGGTCAAATAGTGTTTCAGATTCAAAGACCGGCGCCGGTCAAATAGCCACTGCCTAGATTAATTAGTAAAAACAATGAAAACTATTAATACTACAAAAAGTGCTCAATGCTAAGCAAAAAAGCAAAGCAGAGCAAATTAAATCAAATATATATAGTTATTACTATATTTGATTTATATTAATTAGTAGATCTATTGTGGGTGCAACCTAGTTCGTACCTTGAACCATTCGTACAGTCAGTTCGTACCCTGAAAAGATCGAGAAAAAAAATTAGAAAAAGCCGAAGTCGCTGATGGAGTTTTCCCAAGCAATTTGAAACAAACTCGAGGGTTAGGGTTAGCATAAACTGCGGAAAAATGTTTGCGGAAACTGCGATCAGCGAGGGTTAGGGCATGGTTAGGGTTAGAGCATAGATTACTCTATGGTTAGAGTTAGGGTAAGCGGAAACTGCGGTTAGCGGAAACATGTTTGCGGAAACTGCGATCAGCGAGGGTTAGAGCTAGGGGTGTTCAATTTCGATTATTTGAATATTCAAAATTCAATTTGTTTTCGATTTCGAATATCACAACTATTCACCAAACTGCAAAATGAGATTTTAGTGAAAGAAACGACATTCTGCAGACATTAAATCAATGTAAAAATGACAGATTTTGTTGTCTGGTGTTGGATTGTAGCATCGCAACTCGTTCATAGTGATTAATGATTATTTATCGCGAAGCTATTGCGGTTTGCATTCAAAAAGTGTTTTCCTGCTGCCGATTGCTAGTTCATCTATTGTTTTATGTATCAATATTCAATACAGCACAAAAAGTTGCCCCCACACAGAAATATGCGTGGGGGCCTGGCACCCACGCAGGCTCATAGCCAGCCAGGAGCCAGGGGGGCCTTGCCCCCCCTCGGCAAAATCTCAACATTCTCAAGCAACAGCTGGGTCATTCCATGCCAAATGAGCAAATTTTTTTGAAAAATTACACCACATGTCATAGATTTTATTGAAATTTGGCATACTTGTAGATGTCAAAGAAATATTAAGAATGCAAAAAAAATTTTTGAAAAATTTTAAACATTGGTGGAGTTATGGTCGTTAGAAAAATCACCATTTTTGCCTGTTCTGCTTCAGTGATTTTGTCCAATTTCTTGTCATATTTGTAATTTCTTAACCTACGATCATACAATATGGCTGAAAATTGCTAGACATACATTTTAAGACCCAAGGAATCCAAAAATATAGATTGAAAAGTCGTCAGAGAAATGCTTGATATGATTATAGAGGTTTCAATTTGATACATGCATTTTTCGGAGGCCAAACTTTGGGGGCCTATAAAAAAAATGGGTATAAAAATTAAGAACTGAAATTCACATATTTTATACTTATACCAATACTCTTTCATGTCAAATAAAAAAATTGAATTAATTTTGATAACTACTATGATAAAAGCTAAATTTTCTGACTTGCAAATTTTGTACTTTTTTACACTCATTGTACAAGATTTTTGTTTATGACATCACAATTTACATTATTGTTTGTTGATGACATCACAATTTACATATTGTTTGTCATGACAATTGTTATGTAGCTCATCAATGAATTGAATAAATATAATGCACTTAGGTTTAGTGTTGTAGGCCATGCACCATAGTAATATTAGTGGTAACTTGTAGAGTTAATTACCGTACTCTTTTAATTGTGATTTCAATTTTAGGTTGTCCTATTAGTAATGTATTATTCCTAACATACTCGACAGATCTTGCAACCAGGAAATATACTTTTCCCACTGTTCAAGTGTTCAAAGCCCATCTATCTGCTTGAAGCAGAGAAATGTTAATGTTCATAATAAACATGTTCATCTGTTTCTGCAAGTCCACCAATGCCCACAAACCCACTGCTTCTAGCAAAGTGAATTTTATGGCACAATTTCTCCATTTTTTTGCAATGCCGCATTGCTGTGATGAATAATTGTGTTATTGTAGAAGTAAAACTAATGTAGTGCTAATAGGACAACCTAAAATTGAACACTAAACCTAAATGCATTACTAGCATTTAATTCATTCATGAGCTACATAACAATTGTCATGACAAACAATATGTAAATTGTGATGTCATCAACAAGCAATAATGTAAATTGTGATGTCATAGACAAAAATCTTGAACAATGAGTGTAAAAAAGTACAAAATTTGCAAGTTAGAAAATTTAGCTTTTATCATAGTAGTTATCAAAATTAATTCATATTTTTTATTTGAAATGAAAGAGTATTGATATAAGTATAAAATATGTGAATTTCGGTTCTTAATTTTTATACCCATTTTTTTTATAGGCCCCCAAAGTTTGGCCTCCAAAAAATGCATGTATCAAATTGAAACCTTTATAATCATATCAAGAAGTTCTCTGTCAACGTTTTAATTTACATTTTTGGATTCCTTGGGTCTTTAAATGTATGTTTAGCAATTTTCAACCATTTTGTTTGATCACAGGTTAAGAAATTAGAAAGATAATAAGAAATTGGACAAAATCACTGTAGCGGAACAGGCTAAAATGGTGATTTTTCTAATGACCATAACTCTACTAATATTTAAAATTTTCCAAAATTTTTTTTGCATTCTTAATATTTCTTTGACGTCTACAAGTATGCCAAATTTCGATAAAATCTATGACATGTGGTGTAACCCATTTGCTCATTTGGCATGGAATGACCCAGCTACAATTATAATGATTTTGCCCATTTAAATTTTTTCGGCCCCCCCCCCCTAAAAAAAAGTTGCCCCCCTTGCTCTGCGGTCTGGCTACGGCCCTGCCCTCACGGCTTAGGCGCCTATGGATTCGGTAAAAAATGGATAAAACTGCGAGAAAGCTCAGCCTACACTTTCTGCTATTGCACAACCTAGCTATCTTCATTCTTGAGAGAAATTTGGCATTAAAAATGCCAACCTGGCATCCCTGGCCGTTGAACCCGCGAAAACGGGTGATAGTCACGTGATCGACGATGCGCATGCGTCGAAGTCTTTTTTCGCTTGCAAAATGCGACAAGACAGATTTCGCGCCACTCGCGTTACTTTCAACCGCGTTCAGCCGAAAGGGCTGCTATAATTTCGAATATGTCCGATACAAAAAACGAATTTCGAATACCACCTTAATCGAAATCGAATCGAAAATCGAAATTGAACACCCCTAGTTAGAGCATAGATTACTCTATGGTTAGGGAACGTTCAAATATTACGTAACGCTTTTTTTCCGAATTTTTGACCCCCCCTCCCCCATGTAACGCCAACGTAACGCTTTTTTCAATCCCCCCCTCCCCCATGTAACGCTTTTTCACTACGAATTCAGCACAAAAAACTACCATTCCGTACTCGAAAGCGTTACGTAACGTTTTGCTTGAACCCCCTCCCCCCCGATGTGACGCTAACGTAACGCTTTGCATAAACCCCCCCTCCCCGTCGAAGGCGTTACGTAATATTTGAACGTTCCCTTAGGGTAAAGGTTAGCGGAAAAATGTTTGCGGAAACTGTGGAAAAATGTTTGCGGAAACTGCGATCAGCGAAGGTTAGGGTTAGAGCATAGATTACTCTATGGTTAGAATTAGGGTAAGGGTTAACGAAAACTGCGGAAAAAATTTTGCCGAAACTGCGATCAGCGAGGGTTAGGGTTAGAGCAGTAGTTCTCAAACTGTGCGTCGCGACGCCCTGGTGCGTCGTTTCAATTTTCCAAGGGCGTCGCAGAAGAGTTTTGTTTCGTAGCTGAATTCAGTTTATCTTATAAAGATGAGGTTAATCCTTTGATTAGCAGTTTCAGTTGTCATCAAAGTTGTTAACTTCATTAAAACACGCCCACTGAAGTCAAGAGTTTTCAAAAAATTTTGTGGAGAAATGAATGCAGCGCATCGGAGTTTGCTCTTTTAATTTTCATCCAGGTGGCTTTCGCTTAGAAAATTCTTTGAACGCTTCTACGAATTGGTGGATGAACTTCAGGCTTTTTTGCAGCAAGAAAATAATCCACTTGCAGATTGTTTAGCTCAGAAATTTTTTTTATTGAAATTGGCTTACTTTACTTGTGTGATATCTTTGCCAAACTGAACATTTCTATGCAAGGTCCGAATAAAAATGACATTTCAGATAAAATTGCAGCATTTGTTAAAAAGCTGCTATTGTGGAAGGAAGATATAGCAAACCTGTCTAGAAGCTCTCGATACTTCACTTTCTTGTCCAATTTGCTTGAAAAGAAAAGTATGGCGCTGCCTTCAAATTTGTGAAGCATATTTGGGCAACATTTGTCCAAGCTCGAGTCGAAATTTGCAAAATACTTCCCGAAAAATTTATCAAACTACGAATGGATTTGTGATCCTTTCGTCCAACCTACTCCACTGTCTTTTACTGCACAAGAAAAAGAAGCCTACATTGACTTTTCTTGTGACAATTCCCTGAAAAGGATGTTTAATTCAGGAAATCTGGCAAATTTCTGGATTTCAATGAATGACGATTATCCAGCTTTGGTGAAGAAAGCACTACGAATTATTATCCCATTTGTCACGTCATATTTATGTGAAGCAGGATTTTCTGCCTTGGCGGTGATAAAAAGCAAATTTCGATCACCAATAAACACTGAAAAAGAAATGCGGGTGGCAATTTCAAAATTTCTCCCAAGATTTAATGAACTTTGTAAAAACAAACAAGCCCACACGTCACATTAAATAATATGCATTGCTTTTTGTTGTTGTATCAACAAACAAAACTTTCATAATAAGTAGGGCCATTTTTATTTTGACCTAAAAAAATTTTTTTTTGACTTTATTTTTATCAAATTTTGACTTTATTTTGACCTAACGAAATTACTTATTTGTAGAGGCCACAGTTCTTCGTTGAATTGATACCAGTTATCCAAACATAACATTTTGTCGATTTCAGACCCAAACGTGTTCAATAAAAGGGGCTTGTTCAGTAAAAGTTTGCCTTAATTGTAATGCTTGTTTTCGCTCCAATCCAGCTTGATGGCGTTTACTTTTCCAGTGTCTTTCAATAAAATATTTTTTATCGCACCTCACTATAAACTCACAAAAATAGCACCTTAAATCACCTCCGGCAGTTGCATTAAATTCACCAGGAAAATCTCGAAAGATCTGTCTAACTTTTGCTGAAGACGATTTAGCTTGCTTGGCATTTTTGTATTATAGAATGTCAGTAGGCTATTCCTAAAATCCAAACTTGATCTTTGAAAAGATTACGGACGTTTGTGAAGAGGAAGTGTTTTATAAGAATTATTTAAATACATAACAATGAATAAACAAGGGACAATTTGTGATAAAAGTTATTGTTGATCCAAGTGGGCATTGTGATAATTATATTTCCTGCATTTATGGGTTAATATGGTTTAATTGTGTCGCCGTTCCTCATTTACAATGCTTCTACGAGAATTTTGACAAAAATTACTCTCAAGAAACACAAAAAGTTTGTCAAAAGCCATAATTTGACAAATTTTGACTTTATTGAAAATTTTGACTTTATTGTCAATTTTGACCTATAAACTTCTTAGAAACAGTCCTCCAGGTGCTGAAAACAACTTTATTCTTTGATTCGTGAACAGACGAGGTCCTTAAAAAATTTTGACTTTATTGACTTTTGCGGGCCCATGGCTATCTAAAGATACGGCCTGATTCGTCACATTTTGCAGAAATTTCCAGGTTTTGCTACCTTTGGGCGAATGTTTAAATAAAATTTTCTAAAAATTATATTTTTACGCTCTCTTTACTCTTTTCTACAAAATAAAAGGTTTCTCTCTCTCTCTCTCTTTTCCCCAGATGACACAATAGGTTTTAACATCCTCAGATATTGAAAAACAAAGAAAATTTGGTTTCGAAGATTTTAGTCAGACTGTTAATTTTTCAATAACAGTCTGATTCAGCGTTTTTCAACTTACATTTTCTCATTTTGTACTGCTTTCCCAAGGAAACAAAAAGCTTTTATATCATTAGGAGACAGCAAAAAGTAAAAAAAATATCAGAAAATGTCAGTCAAACACTAGCAGTAGCTGTAATCAAAATCTGCAAAATGTGACAAATCAGGCCGCATCTCCAGTTGGCCATGGCGGGCCCTATTAATACGTTTCCTCATTAACTTTTATTTGCTGGTGCGTCGCAAGTCTAGAAAACTTTTCTAGAGGGGATCGCAACAAAAAAAAGTTTGAGAACCACTGGGTTAGAGCATAAATTACTCTGTGGTTAGACTTAGCGGAAACTGCGGAAAAATGTTTGCGGAAACTACGATCAGCGGACTTCGGTTTTGAGCTATTTTTTCTCACGATCTTTTCAGGGGGAAAATTATAAAATGATTCCGGAAACTGCAATCAGCAACTTCGGCTTTTTTTAATTTTTTTCTCAATCTTTTCAAGGTACGAACTGACGGTCCGAACTGTTCATGGTACGAACTAGGTTGCATCCATCTATTGTGATGGTGGGCTATTATAAACTACCGTAGAGACTCAACTATCGAGGCATCATAAGATTGCAGTAGTTTATTAGAGTAGCCTAGTTGGCTTACCGGTAACAGAAGCTGTTGTGCATTTTGTTCTTTCTTTCGATTTGTGGTGATGTTGTTGCTTGATTGACCAAAGAGTTTAATTCTGAACGAAAGACATTCACTGCTTTGTATTTAATTAAGTCCTACATAAGCATGCGAGGGTTTTCACTGTGTGTCTAAGTGTCTTCCTGGATATTTAGTCAACATTGCACAATTACAGCCAAATTCAACAGTGCACAAAATATTGCATGACAATTGCGACAAAATCTGTGTGGGTCCACAAATAGTGGATTAGCTTACTTCAGTGAAAAATCAACTCCAATGATGGCAACTATCATGGAAATAAAGCCACTTTGTTTAATATAAATTATGTGTTATTGACAGTTTTTCCTGCTATTTTAAGTCTAGTATGTTTAGTAGAGCTTCTTAACATAAAATCTAGTTCAAGTTCGACATCAAGAAAATCTTAAAATCTAGTTTGACATCAAGAAATTTGTTTTATTGTAGACGCAGAAACTGAATGCACCATTTATAATTTAAAAACATGGAAAACAGCTAAAAATTTGTTCACAGTGCAATGAATTTGTTCTAAGTTTGTTTTGAACAATCTTAGTCTAATTACATGTTACCTACTTTTTGGTATTTTGTAATTTCAAGGAGTTTAGAAATTTTAATAAAGGATTTGCAATAAAGCATATCTTGGCCAAACCTAATACTTTTTCTTGGTAATCTGCTCAAAGCTAAGGTAACTGCAAAAGGTGTTAAGGAACTTGTAACAGTAGCTGTTTCTTGTTGTAAGCTGATTTATGTCATACCTAATATGCCTCCATTGTGTTTTATTAAAATTTTAATTGAGCTACCGGCATGGTACCTAACTTAAAATTTCTACATTTCATGAAATGATGAAACTTAACTACAGGCATATGCACTGTTTTTGTTGTTAACTGACGAGTTCATAGGTAAAACTTTGTAATAGATTTTGTCAGATCACTCTGCCAGTTCAAACAGCATCACAAGTCGATGTTCATTGCCTATTCTGTGTTATTAATACTTTTACAATAGCTTTTGACACTATCAATTTTTTTTAGATTTTTTTAAGCATTATATACTTAAAAACTAAATATGCCAAGGGCACGCCGAAGCGCTTCTCCTATTCGACGCCCAGCTCCAGAAAGGCGATCCTATTCCCCACCTCCGGCAACTAGTCGACAACCTGCTCCAGTTCGTCAACAACCAATGGCGATGCAAGCTCCTGCCAGTCAAGGACCCGGTCTCATGGGTCAGATGGCGGCCACTGCTGGTGGTGTTGCCATTGGCAGTGTCGTCGGTCATGGAGTATCAAATGCTCTATTTGGAGGAGGAGGAGGGAGTCAAACTGAAGCAGCTGCACCACCACCAGCGCAACAACCACCTCAGCAGCAATATGCTCCACAGCAACAACAACTTCAGCAACAGCCGCAGGTTTGTGGCTGGGAAATGCAACAATTTTTGAACTGTGCGCAAAATCAACAAGACATATCAATGTGCGAAGGATTTAATGACGCTCTGAAACAATGCAAGCGCAACAATGGCATGATGGCTTAATTAAAAAATTACAACCACTTTGTAGTATATTTTGAGTGCGACGTTTTGATTAATTTAATTGAGTGGTATTTGTGCTTTAACAGAAATCTTCGGATTGACAACGTAGCAATATTCTTTTCACATCCAATTTTTGGCTTAACTTAATGAAATAGGCTGATATGTGGTTGCCATCACCGGTATTCTTTTTGGGAGTGTTTTGCATACTGTTTACAATATACGTAACCTGAATTTATTACAAAATTGAACGAAACTCTGAGTAATCATACAGCAACATATCTTTGTGAAATGTATCTTCATATGGTCAGCTACGCTTGTGGACGTATCTCTACAGCTCAGCATAAGCTACAAGATGTCGTACGTTTAGTTTCTGACAACTCATGCAATATTCCAAGCGACTTCGCGGTTGAGTAATAACGATATATGTAAAACAATAACATCCTGCGAAAGCAAAGCGAACGTTTAGGGAACGTTCAAATATTACGTAACTCCTTCGAGGGGGAGGGGGTTCAAGCAAAACGTTACGTAACGCTTTCGAGTACGGAATGGTAGTTTTTTTGTGCTGAAATCGTAGTGAAAAAGCGTTATGGGAGGGGGGGTTGAAAAAAACGTTACGTTGGCGTTACATGGGGGAGGGGGGTCAAAAATTGGGGAAAAAAAGCGTTACATAATATTTGAACGTTCCCTTAATAGTTTTGTTGAGTTACAACGCATTGAAAATCAAAACTAAGGAATATATCTTGCTGAGTATATCGTAGTTACAATGCAACACTCTTGATTGTCACAAAATGATATAAAATATTATGAAGAATCAGAAGACGAGTCAAAACAATGTGTAAGTTTAAATACTAAGTAACGATTGAGCAAGAACACAATAAAACGCAATAAAATCAAGCTGGAATAAAAACGGAAACTTGGGCTATGCAAAATTGTACGTGTCAAAGTGACGTCATATTTTGGTGCTAACCCAGCCAGTAAAAAAGCCGTTTTACGATGCTCTTGCGGTTTAGGGCAACCTTAGGTGCCTGGGAATTAGATTAACCACGTTCTAGCAAGCGTTTGTGGTAAGATATTTGCTAGCAATAGTATCACGAGTAATGGTGTGAGATGATGAACAACTGCAGGCAGTGGGTTTAATGACATGGATATAAAACAATGAACAACATAGCCAAAGGTCAGGCACGATTAGACTTCGAATAATAAAATAGAAACACTGTTATTTTCACTTATAAAGATCACACATTGTATTACAATACGAACAGTGTACACTGTACGTGTACACTACTGTAGTCTGAAATTTCCAATTATTGTGAGTACGAAAAACATTGATAAGGTAAAACTGAAGCAAGTTGGATTTGCAATGCCATTATATGATGTACAAGTTGGCAACAGACGGCTATTGTTCGATATTTCAAATGCAGGTAGGAGGCTATACATAACTACTCAACATAGTTTTGAAGGCAAGGACCAGTTTAAGGTACAAAAATATCAATTTATTTCATTAAGAGCACCAACATTGATTTGTGTTTTGGATACGAGCAGCAACGATTTAATGGTCTCTCAGCTGAATGAAAGGACCTCACAAGTACGAAATTGTTTGTATCTTTACTTGCGTCATCTTAAACCCATAACAGTGTTGCCAGACGCCCACCGGTAAATTTCTCCAACACAACAAAGTATCCAATCCTATGCGTACTTTAACTTGAGGTGTCCACAAAATGGAGCTTTACATGCCGAGGATATGAAATTATGATCCTCTCATTTGGCAACACTGTTCACGGTCATTACAGAAGTAAAGAGAGAAACGTTACAAGCAGACAAAGTCCTAACTAGAAAAAAGGCTTATTTCTGACTTAATTTTACAAAAAGGCGGGAATAATGCATTATCGGTAACAAAAAAGAAAGAAAGCTGATCAGTCATTTTAACAAACATATCTAAGCATACAATTATTGTGTGAAAATAGAAATTTGATCGGTTTACAATTATAAAATAGAGCACATGATGACGTAACACAATGGTTAGGAGAGGAATAACTGTTATTTGTTCGACCAATTAAAACATAGGAAAAAAGATAGCTTGAGAAGTCAAACTCTTCCTTGGATTAACAAATCGCTCCAGAAAAGCGAATGCTATCTCCAGCTACTGACGGAACCCAGACTACAAATCACTCTTTTTTTACATTGATTCAAGACGTTGAAATAAATGTAAAAAAATGGTTGATTTTCCATCTGGGAAACAATCAAGTTCTTTTTTAACGACCGGAATACCTTCGTTGAAAAGTCAGCAGACAAAATTGACGCAACAACAATAAGGAGGTGTTGTTAACAAAGCGTATCAGTCATAATACTACTATGCATTTAAAAAATTAAATTACCATAACAAATACCAGAGCGAAGTTCATTCGTTGTAAAATTTAGTTCATAAAAAATAAGCTTAAAAGAAAAAAGCATTTCATTTTTCATAAACTTTAATGACATGTAGGGCAGGCCTAATGCAATAATTTTCCAGTACAGCCTGGCCAAACATTATTCAACAATCAAGAAAATTCCAGAATAACCGCAACTATAATGACTTAATATCAAACGACATTTAACTTAGAAAGCAAAGCCTCTGTGCTGGTGTTTTTGCGAGGCCTTCGTTGGTTGTAGAAGCTCGACTTTCCACTTGCTCTGGTGGCCTCCTCCATAGACGTGTATATTGTTCGCCCGTTCGAAGCTTTGAACGCCGGGGAGCTTCCAAAATCATCTGCAGTCATCGAATCCAGGGGACTCGCAGGAGACAGCGGAGATATTTGTCCAACTAAATGACGACGGGAGCGTGATCGTTCTATGGCTCGATGTTCGCCTGTAAATGGATTTTTTTTTGTGACGTTGTGAAAGTTAAATGAACGAACAATTTCGGTCTGAACATATACTTATAAAATAACTTGGCCTACTGGTAAAATGTTATTTTAAAAACGTTTCAAGATGCTTGGTGAAATTGTAACCACAGAGAAAAGACGGCGTTTACAACACTCATCCATGCAGTTATTAAGATGCATAAATATTCTCTGCAATATTTATATATACTTTTAAACACCATAACTTTCTCAGAAAATCAATCTCGTACAAACGCGGTATTCTCACTCAGCCGACTTAGTTTGCTTTTCTGTTGCATCAAGGCTATAGGGAAAGACAAAACTTTGTTATCTCAAATCATAACTCCAGTAAGATCATCTCTGCAAGCAGTTATTGTTTTGTTTCAGTTGTTAAAACACAAAAAAAGTTTGCAAGGGCGATTATATTGTTAATGACACTTTTATGACAAAGCTTGTCGTGACGATTTAAGTTGAGTCAAAATAAAAAGTTAAGATGTGAAAAGTAAAAGCAATAGGTGTATCAAACTGCAACGCAATATCAACGTAACCTACCATCAGAAAACCCAGTGACAACACATTGAGAAATGGATGAATACAATGTTACATAAGCTATGGTTCAGTTGACGTGGTGACTAAATATGGTGCAATATTTTGTTGTGAACTGAAATTTACTGAAACGTTGGGTCAGTCATTATGAAGGGTAGTCGAACGACAGATTTATTGGTGTTCCTGCAGTTTTAATGACGCGCTTATAAGCCACGGCCTTACTGAGCAGGTAGCCAAATCAGTCATACATTGCACTCAGTACTGTGTGGTGCATACAGTTTCAGTGCAGTTGCGTATAAAAGCAGAAAATTTGAACACTAATCGACACTTATATCATGCAGCTCGTTTTAATCCCCGCACGCCAACTGAAACAGAATTTGAAACGTCTCTACGACTTTTCAACTTGCAACGGTATTTGTAAAGTTGACAGTCGTATAAACGATAAGTTTTAAGGTGTAGTTGGGCAATGGACATATAATAAATGGCTTGAGAGCATCGTCACTTTAAAATATAACTAAAAAATCTTGCAAACATTATCGAAGCAACAATACACCTATGCGTGACAAGCCATGTTTTACAATTTGTAAAATTGAAAAATATATTTTGATTATGAAACTGGAGAGCATCACAAAAATGCCCCGAAGTTGCACCTTGAACTAGGTTCAGAAATTTAGGTAAACAACTCAAGCGAAGTCCAATATGGAGTAATTAATGCTAGTTATTGTCTTGCCTCACGTCTTAAAAGTTTTGTTGAGAAATATTAAATTGATAAAAGTTATGAGCTGAATTAGAAATATTTTAGCTTTGACAATGTACTATAGAAGTATAATAAAAATAGCCTTGTAACAAAATCAAAACTTTATCCTTCAGCAATGACTAGAGTTGCAAGTTGTAGGCAACATTGGGGAAAACATATCCAAATAACAATATTTTCATTTTTTAGAGTTTACCTAACTGATATAGTTTTCGTTACACGACATCTGGGCGAAACCCTCTTGGGCGAGACCATGTGGGCGACGATCCAAGTGAGCGACGGCCAAAGTGGGCGACGGTAGCGAAAGTTTAGCTGTTCGGAACCGGAATGGCCCGTTTCGGCGAGTCCGATTCGACTAGTCCGATTCGGCGAGAGCCTTTTTCGGCGAGTGCCCTATTCGGCGAGTTTTTGGAATTTTTAAAAGGAAATTATCGGGTACCGCCGCTTTTACATCGTTTTAACGTCGCTAAACGTTGAAATCGTGCAGAAAGGAATAAAAATATAATGTTTGAACTATTAAATTAACATTCGTCATGTCAGTTCAGTTATTTTTATTTTTGACCATCATATCAAAAACAATACACGTCAACATAGCAAAGGTAGAAGCGACAAAACGCGAACATGAAAACGTGCTTGAATTCGTCATGTCAGTTCAGTTGTTTTTATTTCCGATCATGATATCAAAAACAATTCACGTCAACTTAGCAAAGGTGTAGAAAAAGGTAGACGCGACAAAACGTGAACGTTAAAACGTGCTTGTGACCGAAGTAAGTTATTGAGTTGAAAGAAATTTGGCACGGTCGCAACACCTTTAGAAAAATTTAAGATATGAAGGCAAAATAAAACAAAGAAAATATTACAAAAAAAAAATCATGTTTATGTCTATAAGTTAGTACTTTTAAATAGTTAAAATGATTAGTTTGGATCAACAAATGTGTGGCCTACAGCTTGGATTGAAAGGAAATTATCGGGTACCGTAGCCTAGTTATCCCGACCAGCAAAAAATTTTTCAAGAACCCAGTTAGCCTAACAGTTCATTTTTACATTGTAGTAACAGATAACCAAATGTGCGGTCTATCGTTTTAACGTCGCTAAACGTTGAAATCGTGTAGAAAAGAGAACTTTGCTGACTAGGATACGTTGAAACTGAGAAACATTCACAGAAGCCCTACGATACGTTGCATTTTTAAGATAATGTATTCAGACGTTGAATCAATGTACAAATGAAATGTTATGCTAAATGGGTTCTTGGAACGAATCGCAGGGCTTCTGTGAATGTTTCTCAGCTTCAAAGTATCCCAGTCAGCAAAGTTCTCTTTTCTACAGGATTTCAACATTTGGCGACGTTAAAACGATGTAAAAACGGCAATTTTTGCTGGTCAGGATAACTAGGCTACGGTACCCGATAATTTCCTTTCAATCCAAGCTGTAGGCCACACATTTGTTGATCCAAACTAATCACTTTAACTATTCAAAAGTACTAACTTATAGACATAAACCTGATTTTTTTTTTTTTTGTAGCATTTTCTTTGTTTTATTTTCCCTTCATATCTTAAATTTTTCTGAAGGTGTTGCGACCGTGCCAAATTTCTTTCAACTCAATAACTTACTTCGGTCACAAGCACGTTTTAACGTTCACGTTTTGTCGCGTCTACCTTTTTCTACACCTTTGCTATGTTGACGTGTATTATTTTTGATATGATGGTCAAAAATAAAAATAACTGAACTGACATGACGAATTTTAATTTAATAGTTTAAACATTTTATTTTTATTCCTTTCTGCACGATTTCAACGTTTAGCGACGTTAAAACGATGTAAAAACGGCAATTATAATTAGGCTACGGTACCCGATAATTTCCTTTAAAAAACTCGCCGAATAGGGCACTCGCCGAATAGTAGCAGACCCGTTCGGAACGGTGGTGACCTCATTTACATACATAAATTCATAAAATCATTTACTGTAGTAATAGCTACAGATTTGCGTGTGGTTAGTACAACAAGCTGTGTCTTCTGTTACTAAACGTCAACTGATATTTATTAATCCAAATGCTCTAGACGCTGCGTAGGTCAATTCTATAGGTCACCAGCGTTCCGAACGGCTAAACGTTCGCTGCCGTCGCCCACATGTTTTCGCCCAGATGTTATGTACCGTATAATTTTACAGTCAGCAAAAGTTGCCTTATTCAAATGATGAAACCACGTAAAGCTGACAACTTTTGTAAGATGGCTCATTTGAAGTTGATCTGTGATATGAAACAAAATTCAGCCTGTGACGCATAATGAACATATAGCAAACAACAAGAGCAGAAATGCAAGTAATGTTAATACAAAGTAGGAATGTACTGGTGTAAAGATATATCTGCCCTTCTATATAATGATTAAATATAAGCAACATGGGACAACAATACGAACAAAAATACATGAGCAAAAAGTGATAAAATTCTCGTGCTGGCAAGAATTGAAATTGCACAATGATACACAAAAGTGACGAAATGTTGTGTTTGTATAAAGAATGTGGTCTGTGACGTGTTATACGAGATGGGTACTGAAATCAGACGAAAAAAATGCATTATAAATCGTTATTTAACAGAAATGAGCATCAAAGAGTGCAGACGTTGATAACCAACAAAATACCAGTCATTTTTTTCATGGCAACTTATTAACAATGATAAGTCACTTTAACATACAAGAACAGATAAAGAGCTTACAAATATAAAGTTTGGCCTAAAGTAGGCAATAGCTGTAAAGGCACAGTTCATCATTCTAAAGGTTTGAAAAGGCAAAAAAACGTAATGATTTCACATGTCCTTCATAAACTGAGAACAGTTATGCTTGATAGTAATTTCACTTCGTAGAGAATGTAAACTACAGAGAAGTAACACTGCATTCAAGGCGTAGTGTTGCCAATTGGGATTTTTAACATAATTACAAGAAAAGGCTAGAAACTATTGCGGCAGTTTGTTGTCAAAAGTCGAGGCAAACGCAAGAAACATCAGCGCTGGCAATATTAATGCGATCCAAGCTGACCTACACAAGATGGCAAACGATTTCCCAGCAAATAAAATTGTTTTTGTTATTTATACCTAACTCAACCAATTTCGCTCGCTGGATTTTCACTTAAACATGAAACACAAAAAGCAAGAGCTGTTTATAACGCGCAATAAAGGCACAATAATTTTCGCTGAATCAACATTAATCAAGTCGTTTAATAAGACATTCATTAACATAGAATAGTGCACATACAAAACTGATATGTTGCGCGTAACTTAAAGCAAACGAGTGGGCGCAACCAATTCAATGCAAACTTGGGAGATCGGAGCCCCGAAGCATGCGATAATGCAGAGGCTTGCTCCTGTCCCCTGTGTCTTGAGCCTCTTCCAATGAGTCTATGTAGATATCCGGAGGATGGTCGGATTGGTTCCCAGTAGAAAGAAGAGCGGTCTCAAGATCGTCGGCGGGTTGCACCACCAGGGCGGCGGTAGCGGTGTTCCCACGTGACCGCGAGCGGTTTCTGGTTACCATGGCTACCCCTGTTGGTTGCGTCAAGAATTAATCACAGTGATTGGCGTATTTGCAACTGCGTTTCGTTTTTTGTACCAGTCACTTGACATTAATTTTGGTTAAATTAATTGTCTTAACAAACAGTTAGAAATGGCCCACAAGCCAAACAGTGTACAATCACAAAATTGCGTTTCAATAAACTTTATCCTTAGAAAGTTAAAAATTCAAACATAGCAAAACTTTTTAGCAAAAAAAACTAGAAAAATAATTTCAATCAAGCAACAACAAATGATTCGCGCAACCCCATGCAGCAAGTCCATTCTTGTCATACATTATGACATAACATCGCATCCATGGGTGACATAACATCAAACAAAGTAATCAAAACAAAAACATGTTACGTGTTGCAGTCAGCTACTAAAACGGCCGTTTCCACACAAGGACAATTTTTGCCAACTGTAGAAGCAATTGGAGTCAACATAAACATGCAAATGATTCATTCAACTCGTTGTACTGTTCTTCAGTTTTGGATTGAACAATAACACAAAGCATCAAACTGGTAACCCATAAAAATGATAAACGTTAGCTTAAAAATGATACAATGTAACTAAAAATGTTAAAATTGCGTGCAATAACTGTTTGAAATAAAATAAAAACAAATGTTGTTGTTTCGAAACGAAATGTTGTCGTTTCGAAACGAAATGTTGTTGTTTCGAAACGAAATGTTGTTGTTTCGAAACGAAATGTTGTTGTTTCGAAACGAAATGTTGTCGTTTCGAAACGAAATGTTGTTGTTTCGAAACGAAATGTTGTTGTTTCGAAACGAAATGTTGTCGTTTCGAAACGAAATGTTGTCGTTTCGAAACGAAATGTTGTTGTTTCGAAACGAAATGTTGTCGTTTCGAAACGAAATGTTGTCGTTTCGAAACGAAATGTTGTCGTTTCGAAACGAAATGTTGTTGTTTCGAAACGAAATGTTGTCGTTTCGAAACGAAATGTTGTTGTTTCGAAACGAAATGTTGTTGTTTCGAAACGAAATGTTGTTGTTTCGAAACGAAATGTTGTTGTTTCGAAACGAAATGTTGTCGTTTCGAAACGAAATGTTGTCGTTTCGAAACGAAATGTTGTCGTTTCGAAACGAAATGTTGTTGTTTCGAAACGAAATGTTGTTGTTTCGAAACGAAATGTTGTCGTTTCGAAACGAAATGTTGTCGTTTCGAAACGAAATGTTGTCGTTTCGAAACGAAATGTTGTTGTTTCGAAACGAAATGTTGTTGTTTCGAAACGAAATGTTGTCGTTTCGAAACGAAATGTTGTCGTTTTGAAACGAAATGTTGTCGTTTCGAAACGAAATGTTGTCGTTTCGAAACGAAATGTTGTCGTTTCGAAACGAAATGTTGTTGTTTCGAAACGAAATGTTGTTGTTTCGAAACGAAATGTTGTCGTTTCGAAACGAAATGTTGTTGTTTCGAAACGAAATGTTGTTGTTTCGAAACGAAATGTTGTCGTTTCGAAACGAAATGTTGTTGCACTAAACACTGAAACATAAAAATCTTAAAACGCAAAAAGTGAACTTGGCCTTGCGACAAGATCTTCAAAAATATAGCAACTAGTAGAGCTGAGATTCACTCGAAGGAATATTTCGATAAAACCGTTTCGTTTTCTTACCAATCAAGTTTCTTAATGGGTTTCGTTTCATATGAAACGACGGTTTATGAAAGAAAGTTTGGTTTCATTTTGAGGAAAGAAAAATCGTCTTGAACAGTCCCAATAGACCATAACAACTAAATGGACACTGATGAATTAAACTGATGATTATATACAAAGATCATGAAGCACAGCGGAATAACTGACCAAGTTCCACAAGTCCACAAGCTGAACCACCAATTAACTTTTTAGCGAAATGAGACAGAGCTAATGAGTCATCTCTAGGTGACCCGTAATTTCTTAACGCTTTTTATTGCTTTTTGATCAAAAATACAAACATTTATTTTATAATCCTGGCAACATTAAACTCTTTCCAGTTTGCAAAGAAGTTTTGTTTCCAGTTTATCTAAAACCTAGTCACTAACTTGAGAACAGAACTTTCATTTTTCAGTAGAAAAAAAAAGTTTTTGTAACGTGAACAGGTTCAGTTTTTGGACAAGAGTTTATCATGAAGCGTCAAACTAATAAATAGCGACAAACAAAAACCTTGTACAATGACAACGAAGCAATGAAACAAAATGTGTGAAAGTTGCTACAACTGACGATGCAAGCAAATGCCGAGACAGCCAAATCAGTCATTTTACATCGACATTGCAAAACTGACTGATTTGATTGTTTGGGTAACACCAGTTATACGTAACCGATGTATAAGTTTTTTCTCTCGCTACGTTGAGGTTTGAGATTAATTTAAGACTTTAATCTTCGTAGCAAAAAAAAACGACAACACATCAATAGAAATCTCATAAAGGCAAAAAAACGCTCTCTTTTGATTGTCGGGGTTGCAAGTTATAAAATACAAAAGCTGCCTTTCCAGTCTTCCACCGGTCTAATGCCAACAATTCTTCTTGCGCAGTTGCAAAAAAATAAATAGGAGAAAAATAAACTTAACAAGCAAAGGAACAAATAAAATGAAAGCAAAGATCTGTAGTACGGCAATATATCACAAAGTTTCATGAAAAGCGTATTTTTCGTATACTGCATCAAAAACAAAAGGAAGACAAATTAATACCAAGCGTTCTTGTTGATGGTACACGGAAAAAATAGGCACCCTTGATACGATTGAACATCCCAGAGAGCAACCAAGGATATCTTGATAAAAAACTGTTAATGGGTTAGTTTTAACTGAAATCACTTTAGAACCGTATGAGAGTCACATCAGTCCATGCGTGCTACATCAAGATGTCCTTTCAAAATGGTGGTTGGCTTTTTCACATACCGTTTTCCTACCTCAATGTTATTTAGGTGAGCATTGTTGGAGTTAAACATGATACCGCGCTTATTGTGTTTAATGAAAGATTGTTACAGATTAGAACATAGAGGAGGCGTTTGTATTCCAACGGTGAAACGTTGGTAAGAACGGCATGCTGTTGTTACATCAAACCCACATGGAAAAGTTCTACCAATTTTGCATACCATCAAAACACGTTGATGGAATGCAAAATAGCGGAGTTTTCCAACTACCCAACGCATACCACGACGAGATTTCGATTCCTTTTTCCTTCCAATCTCTTGGTTTGCTGACATGGCATGCAGCATGGCAGGGGTGATGGTACGGTCGAGGGTACGAGATGAGCCCGCACTGACCCGTTTTGACGCCTCGTGTTGTTGGGCACGCCACTGGGCCATTGTCTGCCCTGGGCTCAACGTCCGACGCCCTTCATCTGGTTGTTTTAAATGTTTATATTGAAAAGCTATGTAAGATAGGTTGGTTTAAGCTGGGAGTTGTCTGTAGTTAGAGAATCCAGACCGGTTCAATTACATGTTTGAGTACAGAAGGTTTGATATTTGGGGCTAGTAGATCTTTCAAATTGCCCTGACTTTGGCTACATAGTATGGTGACTGCGAGCCCATTGCGTTTAAAATCCTTGAAAACTAAACTGAAGAAGTCGTATCAAAAAGTAAATCCAAAATGCAGATTCTAAACTCATGTTCAGCAAACGTTTCGAAAACTATAGTGTCTTCATCTTCAGTGCCATAAACGTGTCAAATCTCTGAAATTGTCGACATGGCATGCAGCATGAAGCAATGAAGCATACACACTTATAGCACTGAAGTTTTGGAAACGTTTGCTGAACATGAGTTAATTTAGTATCTTCATTTTGGGCTCTTTACTTTTTGAAAAAGTCGTTATTCAAAGTTAAGAATTACGCCCAAAGCGACTTGAAACGAATGCACGAATGCCAGTCTAGGTCTAATCAATGACCGAAAATGAAAACATATCATGACGCTATTTAAATCACATAAAAATACAATGAAAACTCATGCTTCAAAGAAAAAGTTTCGTTCCCGATACAAAATGCGTGAAAGGAACTTCAATGAATTTCAAGTCATAATTGTTTTAAAACAGCATGACTAATACTGATGAGATATTGATGGCTATTTACCGTCAGCTATCGGGGTTGTTGTGAAGCTGAATGTGCAACGTTAAATTGTAGTTGAGTAAATAACTTTCATATAATAATAGGCTATAATTTGCAGGCGTGTAATCAACTGTGATCTAAATCCTGCACAAAACAAAGCTGCATCTTTAAAAAAAACTTTATGACGTTTACACTTGCAATCGTATTTCAGTTGCAAAAAGAACAAAATTATTTTAAAGAAAATTAACAAAGTTTAAAATTTCATGATCACCAACTAACAAAAAAATTTACCGAGCTGCAAAGTAAAAGGAAAAAAAAAAACATCCCTGAGCAGCACATGTGAATTTTGCAATCAAGTCTTGCAGCTTTTTTACCTTTTTCCCTCGGAGTTCTTCTTCTACCTTCTTTTTTGAAAGCCTGTCCGGTTGAGAGAGCCTCCAACAAACTATCCATCACACCCTCCTGGTCCCCCTCTGAAAATGAAATAGCGTCAATGACTATTGGAGCAAACTTCAATGGCAAGTCCCCAAAATAACCTTTCAGGGATACACAAAACCCGTAAGCGGAAAAAGCGTGCAGTCCAACAAGAGTTCATCGTGATTGATTGGTACTGGGTCCCTCTATAGCTCTCAACCTAGGGGAACTAGATAGCATACAGTTGTATTTACGCTTTCGTTACGCAAAACAGCAATGGGAAGTTGAAACTACTACAATACTCCCTAACCAGACAGCAAAATCCGGCATTTTTACATTGATTCAACAGACGTTGAATCAATGAGAAAATGACTGATTTTGCTGTCTGGGTGATGCTCGACGTACCAGCATTGAGGTCAACGGCAGCCGGTTGCCTTCTTCTCTTTCGTTCCTCTTTTTCTCTATCTGCTCTCTCTTTGGCAAGCTTGGCTCTCTTTTGCTTCTCTTCCAGTTCACGCCTTCGTTGATTCTCTTTGACAGCATCCTGTCAATAAACAACACCAATTCCAGTGCAAGAAAATCGAAAAAACATTAGTTAGGCTATAAACAAACTCAATCCGTATCTTATGAAATTTAATGTTAATATTGAAAAGATCTATTCTGTTCTTGTATATTACTGTTAGTGATATGCTTCCTTGATGTAGGCATAAGTGTACACTGTACAAGCTAAACTATACTTGGTAGTGCAAAAGTTTATTACGTATAAACAAAGTGACATTTAGCAGTTACATGTGACGATATGGACCTTCTAACATTAGGCGCTCTGGCTTATGTTATTTTGAATTGTAATTCTAAAAAATAATAATTGATAAATATTTGTACATTTGCAAACAGTCTACATCTACAATAAAGGTAAAGCAAATATAAAAGGGCCTTGGGCACAAAAAATTCTTTACCAAGTAGTCTGTGCGAAAGATGTCCATTTCACCAAAGAAATCTTCCATATTTTTCTTCTTGGGATCAAAGCAATAATAAGTAGAGATCTTGCTGAACAGAGACTGCATTTGCTCAAACATCTCTTGAAGCAAGGTCAGTTCCTCCTTCGCTTTCTTGAAAAACTCGTAAGAATCGAATAAAACCGTCAAATTAAGGATAATAAACGTTAACTACAGAACAATAATATGATAGTCAAAGTTAGTTTCCTACTTAGTTATTGTTGCGGGTGATAATGAAAAAAGTGTGTTCTTGTTACACTTTGTCCAGCCATCAATTTGGAGCAGTATTGTTTAACTGGATTGAACTACCCGAACAGTGCCGAGTAACCATTGTTCGGTCTAACTACCGAGGTCATGAAAACCAAGCCTCAGAGCACAACATATCACATTGTCGTGCTGATGCTTGCTTGATGCTTGAGCTACGCAGCCCTCATCAATGAACATACAGAAAGGGCACTATATGTTGCATGTGGTAGAATAGCACCAGCCGATAGCAAGAACGGAAACGCTAGTCTGGGGTATCAAGCAAGCCTACCATACAAACGAGAGTAAGAGAAGCAAGCTTCTTTAGGATATGTTTTCATAAACAACTACGCCTACGCTGCGATATCTAAAATCAATCTACAAGCACTGTATGTAAGAGAGTGGGAACAACTCCGCAATATTACATTAAATATAGTGCATTGTGAAAGCAATTGGTGCAGAATAGCTGTGTTATACGTGGCGTAACAGAAACTTTGCATGTGGTAGCTATACTCTGGCAGAAAATCAGTCGTTTTTCACATTGAATCAACGTCTGCAGACGTTGATTCAATGTGAAAAAGGACTAATTTGTTGTCTGGGTATGATGATCATTACATAATACATAAGCAATCAAGCATTGCAAAGGATATCGACAACACCGAAGAAAGTCTGTCCAGCGGATGCTTCTTTTTGGAAAACACTTCAATGTCTTTCTTAATGTTTTTCAAGGTAACTTCTATAGATTTGATATTCTTGTTCAATTGGTCTTCAGAAACTGCAAATAACAATATGAATGAAAACGGCGTGCATTTCAGGCGTACTGATAAAACTCCACTTCAAATTGTACTTGTTAGAAAAACAATCGTTTTCTATTTTCTATTAAATAGTAACTTTACCTTGCAACTTTCTATATGTATAAAGTGACGTTTTTGAAACCATAGCAACTGTGCAATCGCTGTACATTGTACACATATGCAAAAACAGGTTTATGTGGTTTGTCGTGAGAATTGCTCAGGAAACTCTAAGTTGAACCTTCGCAAGCAATCGATTTCGCCAAGTTGTTGCTATCACCAGGTTTAAACCTGATTATAGGAATTTCGTTTAAGTGAAAAGAAAAGCGAAGAAACGATTACACTATCTACCTTCATAGAAGACATTTAGGTCAAAGATAGTCCAATACTCAGTTACTAAGCTTCGGGGAATAAGATAAGGTTCATTATAGTAAGCCTTCGACACTAACGAGAGTAGGGTGACCAGTTCCTTTCTCTCGGCCGCCTTTCTTTCAGCAATTACGTCTACCTAACCCTGACAGCAAAATTTGACATTTTTAAATTGATTCAACGTCTGCGGACGTTGAATCAATGTAAAAATGGCGAATTTTGCTGTCAGGGATTTTATACACCCTGGGGGAGGTGAGCGTGTTTATTAACAACCAGCTTAAGCCGGGTATCGAACCAGGCTCGCATAATTGGGAAGCCAACGCCTTATCCGCTGCGTCAGCATCTGCCGAAGACCTTCTAAGCCTCAGGTTGACTCTCCAATGACTCAGCTGCATGAAATCATGCCAGTAAAAACAATCGTCAACGATGAAAACGTAACATTGTACCTCTGGCTGCCTTCGGAATGTGCTTGAAATCGTCGATGAAGCCGCGAACATCGCTGTATCGCTTGTCCTTCTGACCGTCTATCATATCAGCCAGGAACATTATCATTGTTTCCGTGTTCATTGTGTCTTTCGTATCTTTCAGCTGAAAGTTTAAACAGCGTATGTAAAATCATGCAAAAAGGTTCTAGTGAAAAAAAACACAAAGCAAATGATGATGTTGCCAATTAGGCAAATAACTCCGATATTAGTATGGCATATTTCAAACAGCATGACAGAAGAAAAAAAAAAACAGTTTATAGGCGTCTTTTCAACTTTATCAGATTGATTGAATGAATCTTTATCCTCGGACTAAGAAAGCTTCTTTGAGAGTTTAATCCTGGCGGTTTCGCATACTTGTAGAGCATCGAACCAATAATTAATTAATCAGTCAAAATTATTGAGAACGTGTCATAAAGTAACTTTCTAAAGGAAAAGTTATATTGAAATGTGGATAAAACAAATTGAGAAAACGACACAACCACTTGCATATCAGCCATCAAACAATTCCCATGAGCAAAGTTGTAGACTAGGATCTCGTAAGAATAAATCCTTGATTTGAAATGATTGTTCTACCTAGTTAGATGATGTAACAATCGTATTCGGTCGTCATAAAGTTATTTTACCTTGGTTAAATAACTGATGTCAAAGCCAAAAGTCTGTGCATTTCTGGAGCCAGAATTCATGTAATTTCCAACCATTAGGACCAACTCAAGAAACCTATTGAACCTGAATAAAAAAATCTCTTATTATCTTCCGAGGTTGACCTTTGCTGCGTGCACCAACATTTGAAAAGTCATGTGAAAAGTGTTACTGGTCTTGCAAATGCACTCACTTTTTACTTTTCAAAATATCTTGCATTGCTGCTGTGGCTGAAACGATCCCAGGTTTAATGTCGCCGACGTATTCATCAAACTGTCGCATGAACTTGATGTGTCCTAACCTTGTGTTCACTTTACTGATCTCATTCATCTACGAAAATATATAAAGAAGGTTTGGTTGGCTAAAAAAATTTAGTCTTGCTGCCCAAGTGCAATTGTTAGTTTTTATATTATTTAAAGTTCTTTATGGCGACGGAAAATTCAACTCGACCAGCAAAAGTCCCCTTTTTCCATCGACGGTTTATGTATTGTCCATTTGAAGAGTGCTAATGATTGCGATGTAAAAAGAGCGGCTTTTGCTAGTTGAAAAGACCAATCGCTTGTCAGCAATCCTTGAGCTAGCTTTTACCCCCAGGGTGAAGATATAGATGGTGTGAAAGGAAAGGCGCGAAATTCAATTTTTGTAATTTTTTAAGTTATTTTTTTATTAGTGTACAGTACATTATGAAATGATTCCGGAAACTATTAACCGAGTGCATTGTCTTACTGAACGACTGAGAAGCCGTCACTGATCCACTTTGCAAAGACCACAAAACACGGCCACAGACTCATACTACCGCATTTCCACAATGAAATAAACGCTCACTTACGGTGCAGAGAAACTGTTCGGCAAGAGACAGGTCGTCATAGTGTTTCTTGAACTCTTTCATCGCATTGATGATCTCCTGGTCAGGCAGCTGCTTCAGTAAATTGTTCACCAGCGATTCCGTCAGCTCGTCATCAATTTTTAAAATGATTTCTTTTAGTTCAGTATGAGACATCTTCAAAGTGCCAAGGAAGATGGCTGAAATGAATTGAAAGATGGATGAAAAGATGGTTGAAATGAATTAAAACTTCCAGCAATGTTGGAAGTTTTTACGTAATTTAACGTGGAAAGTAACCTCTCACACATATTCGCCAATCTTTAAAATAATGTGTGTTTCACTTTTTCTTGCCTTCAACCGCACTGCAGTATTTAACTTTGTAAATTTTATTTTGTATGTTATTTGCTCTGAGGATGCGCATTGTCATGGCGCGCAAAACGTCAGTGAAGCAATAAATCAACCTGTTTGTCGTTGTTTTTACTTTCACTTTCATCTGATGAACGTTGCAACTAGTGCTAGAAACTGGAAAGTTCAAACAAATACATTGCAAGGACAGAATAGAAAGTCTATTCGGCAAATCAGTTTTTTTTTTGCATTCAGACGTTATTTCAACGTAAAAAATTAATCTGCTTGCTTGGAATGAATCCAACACTGCTATAATTTGATCTGTTCGCTATATCTAGCACGGAGATCGCTCTTCAATGAATATGGAAGCTTTGATGACAGATGACTTCCTCAGAAGAAATGCATCCAAAATATAGAGTAGATGGAACATACAGTATTATAGCAGCAGATGTTACCGTTAAAAACAAAGACGTATCAAAACAAATTTTGGTAATTTCAAACCATCTTTCACCACACACAATTCCTTCCTCATGCATATCGTCAATAATGACGTAGTGACTGGGTGAATGAAATGTCTTGTTTTTGACAATTTTGAATTTTTTTGTATGCTACAAAATATATTATACTCACATGCACCACGCAATTAGTGTAACTATTTGCATTTTTTTAGAACTGACTTAAAACTAAATCCACTCACACAAATTTTGTGCCGATTTCGTATCGAGAACTTTCAATTCTTTAACTTTCTTTTGCTGTTTGTCTGTAGCTTCTGCAGTCACTTTCTTTGCCACCTTCTTTTGACCGAAAGTTGCCATTAGGCGAGTGAACAAGTCGTGACTTTCATATTTCTCATCATTGCATTTGACCCAAAATGAATTGTCCGTGATGAGATTCGGTTTCAACTGGACCCAGTTGAGTCTCTTCATCATTGTGTCCGGATTGAAGGATTTCTTCTGGGACATTCCAGGAGGCAACTGGGATGTCATCATCGTCGGAGGAGGAGGAGCGCCACCAAACGCGGGTGGGGGAGGTGGTCCACTACCAGGGGGCGGTGGGGGAGGGGGAGCCCCACCAATTGGAGGGGGCGGCGGTGGCGGCGGTCCTCCACTAGGTGGGGGAGGAGGCGGAGGGGGTGGAGGTGCGCTACCTTGTGGTTCCGTAACATCTGTGGATCCACCGACAGTGGGAAGAATAGTCCCGGGTGGAAGAGCACCCTAAAAATGTCAACATTTAACGATTCTTCATGTAACTATAGTAATTGTGCACAAAGTAAATGGCAAATAGTTTTCGCATACCCCTTTTTGAAGAGTGCTTATAATTGCATCTTGCTGCTGCAGCTTCTTTTCTATTTCAATCAATTCGTTGGTCTTTTTGTTCAGCTTTAATTCTGCCTCCTGTCTCGCTATCAGCTCTTGGTCCAGCTGAATGATTAAAGCAATGATAAATTCAACATTTCAACACAAGAACCACTACTACCTTAAAAGCCTGCACACATTTTCTGAAAACTTGTAGTTATCATTAATAGGAAAAGGAATTTAAAGCAAATTACCTGCTTTTGACTTTCCATGGCCTTGTACTCACATTCTTCAACCTTGGCTTTGTCTACCAGCTGATCGATCAAAGGTTCAACGTCCACCTGAAATCTCTTCCTGTAACTGAAAAATAACGACGAGTTCATCCAGCAATGCTCTAAGTTATACAGAAAGACACAAAAAAATGTAGCGGTTGGCGATCTAGTTGTTCTTAGTAATGGATTGCGACAAAGATTTATTTGTACGCATGCCACATCCCAAAGAATCGTTGACTGCGATATGTGCGTTGTACCTGAAATCAGGATCCATGCCGCTTTTATGGAGGATGATTTGGGAAACGCATTCTTCTATTAGCCTGTAGTATTGTGGCCTGCAAAGCACAAGATGAGTCAATTCAGAACATGAATCACTAATTTAAAGCCTTTGTAAATTGAAGCTCTGTAGTCTGTAAGCAATCAATACAACATCTGTAGTCAGCCCAACATAAAATAGTTCTTTCCAATGGTGACTTAATCACAAATGGCTGCAAATAGTTTTTCAAACATTCAAAATAAGAAACGTGTGGTATTCAACAACAGCTGTACGTAGGTAACACTACCTGGCCCATTCATCGTCCCGAATGCTGAGCAGGTGCTGTAGAATTGAAAGGAAGAACGGTTCGCTTGCTGTGCCGGTCAGCGAGTTGGTCAGAACGTCGAAAATATCAGGGAAATCCGTGATAAGAACAGAAACATGGTTAAGAGAAACTTCCAAAGTAGATGTGACACAACGAAAGCAGAGTATCCACCAGACTAGACTTTTTGCGTTGCATTTCGTTAAAAAAGGCGAACTGATTAAACACCGATTGAGAAATTTTAAAATTTTCTTCAAAATTGCCATCTAACACAATACTAAAAAGAAGACAAGCATAACAAACAAAAGAAGCTTTAAAATGCATAAAGCTTTAAGAAAGCTTGCGAAGGCGTGATAAAACACACGCAATGCCACCGCAAGCTTAAAACCAAAAAGGATATTCAAATTCTTGTTTGACGTCATAATATCGGCCGACTAGTTCCTCAAAGTCGCCATCACGGTGTTCTTCAAAGACTCGGACTTGAATTTGAAGTTCGTCGTTCTGACTTTTCTTCAAATCCTGTGGACAACGATACAAACTTTGGATCACAAAACAGATAAGCAATGCAACTCTACACACATGCGCGCAAATTTATTGTCGTCTCAATGCATGCTATCTTTGAACTTAATGCGTTCCAGTGGAAGAAAAAAAAATTCAGAGTGAAATGTGCTGCAAAAAGAGATATAGCCATCTGACAAATTTTTTTTTTTTTGTTGTATTAATTCAAGCAATAAAACAGATTTAAGTAATTTCCAAAGACCTTTGTGTTTTACGCACACGCTATATATGCCAGTTTGAATAATACAAACCTCCAGTATGTGAATGAGTCCAGCTCTCATGATCTCGTTTCGAAGATGCATCCGAAAATCCAGCTCATCAGGGGTGCAAACAAGGACATTAACAAGTTGAAGGCAGGCCACCCGCAACTGGGGCCACATTTCTCCTCCTCTTAGGCCCTCGATAATGGAATCAAAACGAGTGGGGCCTACTGGCAAGACAGCATGGGTCCTCTGTTCTTCGGTGTAAGCATGCTGTTGCTTCAGCAGCGAGTTTTCGTGGCAAATTGTGAAAGCTTCCAGAACTTTATCGTGGCTATTGAAAACAACATGTCAATTTACAATCAGCACAAATATAATTAGACATGAAAAGTTTATTTGCTTCACACAAAGCAGCTCAGTGGAGTTGGGAAAGATTACAGCGTATATGAAGTTGCTCTCGCTCCTTGTAGAGTTGCCGTCGAGTATTGTTTGTCAAACCTCACAGCCTCAAGACAAACCATTAACTTTTAAGTTGGAATAGTTCAACAGTCAACATAAAACTGAACAACCATAAGTGCAAAGTAAAGTTTCAAAATTTGAAACGAATGCAAGCCAGGGAGTTGATACAATTGCAACAAAATTGAGCTGTCCTTAGACACTCGTCACTAACCCATCTTCAAGCAAGCAAACAGCTGCTACCAGCTTCACGGTGTCTGTCATCATGATTTTATTTTTTGGATCAATAGCTCGGCACAACGTTACAATCCCGTATTCCTTGTCGAACATGTCCCGGATGCCGTACTGGAATACAGGAAGGTATAACAATGTAGCTATCGTTTTCGCATGTCAAGCAGTTATGTTAGAAAGCACAAAGCAATATGCTTGTAAGATTCAAAAAAAATTCATTCTGCTTTAAATATGGTTAGGTTCAGTGGTCCTTTAAGCAGGAAAACTGCACTTATGTAGTAGTCCAGTAGTCCTCTACTTATGCAGCTAAATAACCGAAAGATAGACGGGTACGGTAAGTAACTAAGTATCATTAAATAAATACTGCACAACCATCAGTATCCTTTTGTTTCAGGTGATTTCTACACGATCTGCCGTTGCAAAAAAAACATTTCACACGCAATGGACATCATACCTTATTATTCATGAAAGCCTTCATGCACCGAATGATCTCATGTTTGATCTTGCTGTCAATGTCTGAGTTTCGTTCATGATCGTAAATATCGTTGAGAATACGAAGAAGTATATCGAGACCTTCTCTACCAAAGTTTTGAACCCAGCTGAAAATAACAAAGCATTAGAGTAGGAGAATGATGAAGCAATATTCAACAGTTGGCAAGAGTCATTTGTTTCTACAAGCCAATCATTGCATTATGCAAGCAAGAAAAGCTGCAACACTTAACTGATATGGTGAGTGTACTAAAAAACAAGACTGTTTAGTACGGTATAGAGTAGACTATATAATATTCAAATCAAAGAACAACTCAAGCACAAAGTATGCTTAAATGTATTCTATGTCAATCATGAAGAAAAATCATTCCAAACAACAAAACAATGAGGTTTAGCTGATGCTGATGAAAATTGCAAATACACAGCTCTGAAAAATTCAATCTCAAATTAACATGAAGTTAATATAAGCCTGCAATAAAGTGTAGGGTGAAGTAGGTTTACAAAACAATGCACAGCGAAGTGCAGGAATGCTTCAAGATTGAAACCGTTTATGGGCTGACAGCCAGCACCTAGTTATGCCAGGTTGAGTTTGTGATGAAGCAATAAATCACAATCATCTCGCGCAGCTAACTGCAAGTATAAAATAAATTAGCCATTTCTATCCATTTCCACCTCACACATCCCAGACAGCAAATCAGTCGATTTTAACATTGATTCAACGTCTGCAGACGTTGAATCAATGTAAAAAACGTCTGATGTGTATGTTGTCTGCAGACGTTGAACTTGAATCAATGTAAATAACCACTGTTTTGCTGACTGAGTTCTGTCTGTTATAAATTTGCAGTTATTTTTAACCATTTTTTAGGTTTTGTCATAATCAGAAGAGTGTTTTAAAGAGAAATCAATTATTCTTTGATCTTATGAACGAGGTTACCTGAGCGGGTTACTGTTGAGGGAAACTCGCAAGGATTCGAGAACTTGTAAAAGTTGTCTGTTGCTTTCGCCACGATAAGCTCCCTCTTTCCTCACAAGGTGTTGAAGATTGAAGACAAATTGTTGAGGGGTCTTTGCCTGCTCCCCCTGTAGCACAATCAAACAAATATAAAAGTTATTAGATTTTGATACTTTCACACAAGCTTAAGCTTGAAAGCACTACCAAAACAAAATAAATATAGACAGCCCAAAAAAGGTATGAAAAAGACGGGTGTCTTAACGTGCTTGGTTCACTAACGCAACATTGTTTTTCGGTTAATTTATGAAGTAAAAATAACCAAAGCATGATCTGAGGTTTCGCACTGACACAGAACAGAACACTATCAAAATGCTGGTTGTTTGCAATCATACTATTGATTAATATTATTGATTAATATTATTCTCATAGCTGAATATCAAGAATCAAATGTAAACTTTCCAAATAAGCCCAAATGTCAATTGATGAAGCTAACTGGTTTCAAGTATCATATATCGATTGTCATATACCATACGCTAACTAGTTTGAGGTCAGGCAGTTCAAAAGCCATTAAATGGCAATTTTAGATTATAATCGTGATCCCAAAAGTATATATAGTTCATATTACACGTTAAGGCAATTTGGAGAGCCAAATAGCAACGCGATAAATGAATGCGCAATACTTTCAAAATCAAAGTAAGGCGAGACTGTCAGCTGAAAACTTCAAGTAGCAAGATAAAATTGTCTTTCCAGCCACACAAACAGGCATGTAGTGGTAGGCAGGAAGCAAAAGGTAATTGTAAAGCACTTCCTTCACATGCCTTGCGCATGTCAGGTCAATGATATAAAAGACGGAATAAAACGTGCTGAAATATCGCATGACTATGCAACGCACAAAATAAGACGTTCGTTTTAACGAGAACATTTGTGCAGTGCTGCTTCAATAAATGGTCAGAATTAGCTGCAGCACGCATGAGATAACATGCCATATCATATATATATATACACCATGATGTCATTTACTAAGTTAGATGTTAAGCAAGCACTCCTGGCACGTAAAGTCTGAAGTGATGTTATAAAAAAATTATACTTCTGAATATTCAAATTCCATGAATGAAAAAAAGTTAATAATGGCCAGTTTTTCAGTTTAGCTATACCGGTACTTTACAGGCTATGCAATTAATAACCTACAAAAATATATATATACTGTAAAATACATAAAAATCCACTCAATCAGTCCATTGACAGTGTTGATCATTATTCATTAAATTGTCGCGCTTGTTTGATATTGCAAGCTAAGCTTGATATGTGTGGTATGTGTAGAGCACTCTATAGGCACCTTGTTAACCCCTGGTAAGACAGCCTGCTATGTGTAGCATTATAAGAGTTAAAAGGTTATTGTTAAGTGTGTTAATTTCTCATTTTGAATGGAAATGACATTGAATGACATTTGAATAACCATGACAATCCCTTACATCAGGGGTTAACAAGGTGCCTATAGAGAGTGCTCTACACATACCACACATATCAAACTTAGCTTGCAATATCAAACAGGGTCTGCTACTATTCGGTGAGTCCGATCCGGTGAGAGCCTTTTCGGTGAGAGCCTTTTTCGGTGAGAGCCCTATTCGGTGATTTTTTTGAATTTTTTTTGAAAATTATCGGGTATCGTAGCCTAATTATCATTGCGCTTTTACATCGTTTTAACGTCGCTAAACGTTGAAATAAGACCCTAACCCCAACCCCTAACCACTAACCCTTAACCCCTAACCACAACCCTAACCCTTACCCCTAACCCTTACCCCTAACCCTTACCCCTTACCCCTAACCCTTACCCCTAACCCTTACCCCTAACCCTTACCCCTAACCCTTACCCCTAACCCTTACCCCTAACCCTTACCCCTAACCCTTACCCCTAACCCCTAACCCTTAACCACTAACCCTTAACCACTAACCCCTAATCACTAACCCTTACCCCCTAACCCTATAACGGCAATGATAATTAGGCTACGGTACCCAATAATTTAAAAAAAAAATCACCGAATAGGGCTCTCACCGAAAAAGGCTCTCACCGAATAGGGAACTCACCGAAACGGGCCATTTCGGTCTTACTACAGGTTAACCTACTGTAAAATACCTTTATTACATACCGGCATCGACGATATAACATATACCGGTAGTATAAAGTATGAGCATCAACTGCATACTGATATTAGTGATATATATTTACGTATATACATAACTTGAAAAAAAAATAATAACTGCAAAATCAGATCGAAATAAAATCATTAATTACTTTGACCATTGCTGTTTTGTTCAACCACTGCACCACCATATCCCTCTTTAAGCGAAGATCTTTGCTGCGAAGTGGTTCCTTTCTGTCTTCTGCCAAATTCATATCATCCTGAGACACACGAAGCAAAAATAACTTGAATCTAGTTATTTCGTATGAAAATCTGTGATGAAAGTAAAGCTACTCAGAGCAGTGCTTATGATTTAATTTTATTCTTTGTCTTTATGAAAATTATTTTGCTATTCCCACTAATATGTTCAATTGCATGATGCATTTCACCTAATTGTTAAAATAAAAATAAACTACAGTATATCTGCTTCACAAAAATGATCTTAAAATAAAATATCCAACAACTGACAACTTCATATGCACAACAAAACAACTTTTATAAGAAATAATCGCATTGCTAACATTCAGGATATGCTTGCATGGTCGTAAACATCTTACACCAATAAAAACAAAGACTTGCAAAATTTTATTCTAAAGATACATGTTGATACATACCAGCATTTTCTCAAACAAAGTGAGAATTTCATGTTCTGATAATTTTGATGCCACGGCATCGGGCCAGAGAAGGGGAGGATTGTCATCCTCTCCTAAGCCTTGCCCACCAGGTCGTCTCAATGGCTTTTTCCCTTTTGCATTGGTTGATGTAAATCGATCCAGCTAGTAAATATAAAATTTGCAAACCACTTTACATTACGTATATAAAAACTGTTCTCATGCCAATAAAGTTGTTTTGTTGTTTTATCCATGAGTTTGAATGAAATATTTTATTTTTATATCAAGTGAACTTTGCAACAAAACAGTTGGCAACGCTGTTAGTTTAAGTTCCGTTCTTTAATTGTTTAAAATGACCAACTTTGCCCTTGACAGTAAACATGCTTTAAAAAAAACTAATCACATTACCACCACCAAGGTGATGCCAATTGAGGTATGGTACCCTTTCAGAACATCTGATATACATTATACTCAGAAGTGGGCACCCGCTACTTTTAAAGTAGCGCGCTACCCGCTACCGCTACTTAGGCCAAAGTAGTGCGCGCTACCGCTACCTGCTACCAATTTACAATAGTAGCGTGCTACCCGCTACCGCTACTCGGGCCAAAGTAGTGCGCGCTACCGCTACTTCTTCCGCTACTTTTGTCTAAAATGACACTAGGAAACACTCAAGTCCCTAGTGACGCAAAAATGACCTTGAAAACGAATGTTATCATTTGTTTACGCTGTCATTTTAACGTCGTTATAGAAAACACATTCTAAGGGAAATTTATTGTTACGCATCTGTCAAAAACACGAGCATTTCAAAATGAGAGTCTCTAAGTCCTGCCTGCTTTCGCTTAAGCACATCTTTTCCAACAGAGAAAAGTCTCTCCACCGCAGCACTGGAAGGAATGGGGGTGTTGTATTTAATGAACAGGTATGTTTTAACTCGGTATTCGAAAAGCTCAAGGACTTGCTCCTGTCCGTAAAAAAGGCGTCCACAATTGCTGCTTCCTTCTGCACCGACGTTTCACGGAATGGCGCCAACACACTAAAAAATTCATCCTCGGAGTCGTGGCTGGTGTTGGTGTCACTCTTCTCGGTAACAACCTGGCTTGCTGTCTCCCGCAACAGTTGACGCAACAACCGAAACTTTGCAACCAAACCGATTATATAGCTGCTTGACCACGCTCAACAGTCGAATTACAACTGTCTTGACTTTTTCTCGCAGTGCGTCAGCATCATCCGTGGAAACGTAGTGCAGAAATTGTAGCCACGACGTCTTGAAGGAGGGATGAAGGGTGTACCGGGATGAAGACATGATGCCATAACGCATTTCATGTTGTTGAAGCACTTGTTGAATCGTTTCTTCACCCCTTCAAGGACTTTCACTTTCAACTCCTCACAGGTCACAAGATCACTGATCTCGGTCAAATTATTCTCGCAAATTGTGATGGTTGGAAGCAAGACTCCGTAATATGCCTTGGACTCGCCCTGAAGAATGTCTAAAGCCTGGCAGATAGGCTTCATCACACGGAGATATTCGCCGAAGAAGTTGACGTCAGCTAGAAAAGACCAAAACTTTGCAACCAAGCCGATTATATAGCTGCTTGACCACGCCAGTATTGCAAAAAAACAAGCATTTTTTTCAATTTAAATTAAAAAGTAGCGGGTAGCGGGAGTGCGACTGAAAAAAAGTAGCGCCTCTCCCGCTACCGCTACTTTGGAAAAAAAATAGCGCCGCTACTGCTGCCGCTACTCCAGCTAAAAAGTAGCGCCGCTACCGCTACTTTTACCAAAAAAGTAGCGCCGCTAGTAGCGCCGCTAGTAGCGCCGCTACAAAAGTAGCGCGCTACTGCCCACCTCTGATTATACTTGAATAAATAATACACTAAGCATCTATAATAAACTTAAAAGCACAGGTAAGCGTACAATATGAATTAGATTATAATAATAATTATAAAGCTTTGGTAAAGAGTTTGCTTTGTCAAACCATAGACAAACAAAACAAAGTAATCTTGGCAGATATATATAGTGTAAAGTCAAATTTATCTCACAACTTTCATTTTATGTATATATTATATATAGGCTCATAGGCGTCGAAATAGGGTGAGCCGGGTGGGCGGCGCCCACCCTGCCGTGAAACGAGGGTAGGCAAAATACGTTTCGCCCACCCTGTTTTCATGACACTTATGAAGTGTTCGTTACAATTATTTTCGTTTTTGTTAAACGCCGGATTATCCAACCAACTGCAGCGCAACTTCTTGTTTTACGCTATGTCTCTCCCTAGGTATCGGACAGAACAAAGCAATTCTGCAACAACGTTGCGTTGAAAAAAAGGCGTTACTCACTGCATTGTTGTTGCTACGGCAACTGCCACATGCTGGTAATTCCTAGTGAGAGAAAGCCACGTTTGATCTTTTCTCCGAATGGTCTCACTTTTGTTACGTCACAATCAAACTTCAGTTCCGGGTAAGCGTAAGGGAATATTAATATGACATCATAATGAACATGACAATAAAATAACCGATACAAGCTAAAGACGTACTGAAACAATCGCTTTTTACAAATCTTTCCTCACAAACTTGTTGCTGGGTATAAATTGGGACACTGCGCGATGTTGTCATTTTATTATTGAAAAGTTAAACATAAAGCAAAGTCAAGGCGCAAGAAAGTAAACGTCAAACCTATTAAAGCTTAATTGCTGCAGCAACGCTAAACGCAGTCTTTGTGAGTAAGACTAACTACTGCGAATTTGCGAACATACTACATATTATACAATGAAATGTTTGAAAACTCTTGCCCACTCAGAATTCCTCTCTTCTAAGAAAAACCGACACCTATGTATATAGGCTATATTGCAGATTTAAGTAATTCCTGATGAGGACACACGTACGTGTCGAAAACATTTGAGTTATCATGTTATATTTTTGTGTGTATATAATTCATTAATATGTTAAACTCGCTAAGGTTACTTTGTTTTGTTTGTCTATACTGTATTAATAATTAAATCATAGTTTCATTCTTAATGTAATAACACAACTTACAAATTTAGTTTTTCCACGATTTCGAGTGATCTCAGACATCTTGAAAACTTGTTTTCCTTTCGTTTACATTAAATACTTCTTTTTCAACACGTTATTACATAAACTAAATAAGTTGAATGGAAGCAAACAACTTTGATTGACTAGTTCATCATTATAATGATGCATTAAAATATTAAAAGCTATAAAAATATTATTTAAATCACAAAAATACCAGATAGAAATTTAAAAATAAAACTTATGGCAGGTGGTAACAGGTGCTGTACATTGTACAGTAGCCTACACAGTAACACACTATACTACAGAATACAGGATATATTATATATATTATAGACATACTGCGTCAATCTTTTGATGAGATAAAGATGTTAAAAGCTACAGTATTTATATAGCCTACTACATGCAAGCAAATTCAGAGGATCACAAGTTGAAAGAAAAGCTTTCCTGACTTCAAAGAAAAATATGTCTTAGCTGTTTTTTCAAGTTTTAAATTTTGTATGGAGATGTTTTTAACTGTTACTCTGCAATCTGCACCATACTACAGTGCTCACAATGCTGATGAAAATGAGCCCCAACACTTATGTTTGCATCAAGATTTTTCATAACATTGCTATTTTATATCTGCAGGGTTTTGTCAAAAATATCAAAATTTTGTGCGCTTTGGGCCACCCTTAAACTTTATATATAATATACTTTTTTTTCAGAAATATTTCACACAAGGTGTTTTTGTAAAAAAAAAGGTTTTGTTTATTCTAAATACAAGCCTGGAAAATACTATTTCTTAAAAGCCAAATTTTGTTCAAAATGCTACTTTAGCTTCACTAAATAAATAATATGATATGATATAACATTTTCAATGCACTCAAATAACACTGTTTGTCCATCATCCATTCTGAAAATACACAATATGTTGTTTATTCTAACAACATTATATATATCTAGCATGTGTATTGTGTACAATGTAATAGCAAATGCAACAAAATAGCAAGAAACAGTCCAAAACAATACAGTGATCAAAGCTAGCTACTCTCACCTTGGTATGTCTCAGACAGCAAATCAATGTAAAAATCAACTGTTTTGTGGTCTGGGATCATTGAGTGTTGCTAAGACACAATGATCCATGGACGTGGAACCAATAACAGGCAGAATATCGGTCACACATCTTGAAATTTTTGATAAAATTTAAAAATTAAAAAAAAAAATTTAACATAGAATCAGGGCTGTGAGTTTTGCCTTTTTCGGCGACAATGCCGTTCGACACGCGCCGTCACTATTCGACAAACGCCGTGTTTCACTGGGGAAAAAACTGAGAGAGGACGTCAAGTTAGGTCAAAGAACAATTGGGGGGGAGCATCAGGTGATGCAATTATAAGAGTGTCAACTTATGTAAATTTCCTTGTGCCAGGTACTACTTCGAGGCATCTAAAAGCGATGCTTACGCGAGAAATTCCCAAGGCGTCTGCGCCGCCATTTTGAACACTACCGGAAAATGCTTTGAATTGATCGAACTTCTAACGCCTGGCATCAAACATTTCGCCATACACATTTCATGCTAATCGATACAGCAGGTTTCTTTTATAGATCAAATAACCTAGACTACTTTTAGTTGTCAACGTCTACTCTATATTATTATACCAGTTGGTATTTCACCATATGAGCCAATTAACAATATTGCACTGTTAAAATGACTCTGTTGGATACTTGTTATAAAAGTTTTTTTACATCTAGGCAACAGCCTAGTTTCCGACCCGATGTTCAGATATACAGATGAAAAAAGCCGGTATATTTATGGCAAGGAGTTCTCTTCCAGAAGAACATTTTGAACACTGTGGAAAAATGCTTTGATTGAAGTTCTAACGCTTGGCATCAAACACTTGGTAACCTGCATATTTCGCTCCTAACTGACAAATGTATTTGCGTGCGGGTATGACACGTGCAATCGTGTATAACCATTTACGTGCTATACTAAGTGAGACTGCGAGACTGAAGAGATGCTAAAGGAAAAAATCTTGCAGTGGATTACGCTAGCAGTATAACCTAATGGATGTTTGTTGCCAAAAATACTCAAACCAAAAACAAAAGAATTTCATTAAGTTTTCAAAACAGCAAAACAACAGCCAACAAGACAAAATAACAAAAAAGGTTAGACATAAGAAGCTCATTGTGAGTGTCATTGACTTCCATAATCGCAAGGTGAGAGCAGCTTATTCCTGCAAAAATTCCCAGTGCCTTCGCAAAAGCGTCGTTACAATAACTGAATGAGTAGGAATATATATGTACAATTGTACATGCACCAAACATATCACTTTTATTGTAAGTCGGTTTATAACATAAGGCCTGCTTTAAACCGGTCCTTAGTGCGAAAAAAGTTGTTGACCCCTGCACTAGAATGAATGCTAATAATGCATTTTGTAGTGTAGGAATGCATTGCAGTGTGGTAGATATTAATAAACTCTCCCAAGTTTCATCAGAATTGTGAACAGTTGTAAGATTGAATCATACAGCTATAATGACCATTGCAACTGAATTACACATGCACATTCCTAATAATTGTGCCCATTCTAAACCTCTTCTGTTTAAAGCAATTTAGTTAAACGCATCAATCAGATATATAATCATATTAAAACGGCATCTAGCAAATAATATTTTAATTTATCCTAGTCGTGCACCATTGATTCAACATCGATAGCTTAATATGGAATTTTAAAAATCTTTAGACCATTCTCAGACTGAGAAAGCTTTTTTGAGAGCTTATTGCTGATAGTTTTACATGGTACTTGACTACTTGTAGAGGCTTTAAACCATTGATGCAGGCGTTAAAACAACAGTCCTAAAAAATGCATTGCTCCAGCGCATATCCAGATAGCTGAACCACCATTTATTCATGCAAAAAGTTAAGAGCTTAACCAACTTAGCTGCCAGGCCGGAATGCCGGTTTAAATTTGCTTGGACATCATCATCATAATCCATCGTCGGTTTGTTCCCCACTAGTGGGGGTGGCCGATTGTTTCCGCGCAGCAATTGTCTTAATCCCTTTTCTCCATTACATCCTGTCCCTTGCATTATCCTCCTTCAGTCCGACTTTTTTAAACTCATCTTTCACTTGTTGTTTCCACGTTCTTCTTGGACGACCGTGTTTCCTCTTCCCATCCACCTTTAGATCTAGTGCCTTTCTAAGAAAACTTCCTTCCTCCCTCCTTATCACATGTCCATACCATCTTACTCCATTTGCCCTTGCCAGTTGGTCTATGGTCTCTCTCATCTCTAGCATATCCAACAATTCTTCAGTCCTTTTTTCCCTTCTCGTTTTCACCCCACACATTGCTCTCACCATTGACCTTTCCGTTCTTCTCAGGATTGCCAGTTCACTCTCTCTCAATACCCATGTCTCGCTACCATATAGCATTGCAGGCCGCACACAGCTCCGATATACTTTTCCTTTCATCCTTAGTGAAAATTTTCTGCCATACAACATTTCCCCACATTCCCTGAACTTTGCCCAGCCCAATCTTGCCCTTGTTGTCACCGCTGCTTCACATCCACCACTTCCATTTATCCGATCACCCAGATAACAGAAGTCTGTCACTGTTTCGATGCCATGGCAGAACTCATCATCATGGCCTTCCACTTCATTCCTTCCTTTACTGCATTTCCCACAAACAAAACACTTCGCCAATCTTGTTGCGGCTCTCTTGACATTAGCACATCTTGCATGTACCCACTTTCCACATTCCTTGCATTGCATTGAATTTCTCATCACTCTCTTGCCACATATTCCACAGGGATCTAATTTGCTCTCAACAACTGTTCCTTCTGCTCCACTCACCATCACTTTTGTTTTTTCAAGATTCACCTTCATAGTACCCTTGGTTTCAAATGCTTCTTTCCATTTCTCAAACTTTCTCTCCATTCCCTCCATACTATTACTTGTCAAGACCAGGTCGTCTGCATACAAAATTTCACTCAATAAGCCCTCCCTCACTCCTTCAGTTACAACGTCAACCACAATAGCAAATATCAGAGGTGACAAAACTGATCCCTGGTGTACACCAACCTTCACAGAAAACTCGTTTGAATAATTTGATCCAACTCTCACTTTTGTTCTTGCATCCTCATACATAGACATCACAGCTCTCACTAATACCTCCGGTATACCGTACCTCTTTTCCTCATTGCCCATTCCATCACTTTCCTTGGTACTCTGTCAAATGCCTTTTCTAAGTCGACGAAACACATATATAGACAAAAATATGCAATCTATGTGCCTGGTTCAAGTTGCCACCAATAAATAAAATTTCCAATTAGCAATAAATGGGTTTATGTCTCAACTCTCAAGAACATACGACACATACACCACTCACTGATACCTTGTCTTGCGATTCGAAACTTTCTGCACTTATCAGTGTAAGCTTAACCTATTTACCAGTATTATTGTCACTGAACCAAGCGATTGACCTAATAATCCTCATCAATATACTTCCCATTTTTAGAAACAACTGTTGTGTGAAATCGTAAAAATTAACAATTGAAGAATTTTCATCAAAATTTTAACTGCAAGACTAGAGCTTGTTGCTTACGCCTTTGCGCAAATTTGATCTGCGCATTATTTTTCACAGTGACACCAAGCGCTGCTATTTAATTATGATAAACTCCGCCAGCGGCGAAAACAATTTTAAGCCTAGCAACTGAAGACACTTCTTTTATTTGAACCGCAGATGCATTAACAAAACAACCAAATCAACTTCAAATATTTTGAATAGTTTCAAAATTTAATGTTTAAAGTAAATGTATGACGAATTCCACATAACAAAATATCGTGTTACATATCGTGATTTCGGGTATAGAGTCATCTTCGATGCAACTTTATAATCAGCATCGTACGATAAAATTAATTTTAAAATTTAAATCGCTTTATTTTTTCTTTGGTTTGTTTGCTACCTGTTACGCAGTAGAAGTATGATAACCACAGGTTTTGCGATGCCTTCCGTTGTGTTGTGTCATATCTATGTTTTTCGGATTGACAGAGCTAGGAGTGTTGATTTTTTTGTTTGTATGTTTTCTATGCGGTGCGTGTTGGGATTGTGCCGAGGTAAGCCTGCTCTCTAGTGCTTTACACCCAGCATGTTGAGTCTATTTTGTCTTTTTGAAGTAAACATGTTTTTGGCTTTTTTTTTTTCAAAGAAAAATTGACAGTAGCCTATTAGCTATGATTGTTCTTCTTTCTCCAATTTTCGATGAACATCTTTAGGTAAAACGTAATTTGTCGATATTTGGCATCTGTCATATTAAGAACACGTGAAGCAGTGGACTCGATGGCCGAAATGAGAGCTGTTCTCAAAAGTGCCTTGCTAAAGCACACAACGCGAGTCAAACTAACGCTCCTTGATCTTGCCGTTTCTTTGTTTACGAAGTCGAGAGAGGTTCACCATTTTTATTTTCACCAATAACTAAACTATCGAGGTGTGTTAGTTCGACTATAGCCTATGTTTTATCATCGAGAAATTTTTATTCGATTGGGAACATAGTATTGCATGGAAATGCCTGAATTATCTCCGCTTTGACTTGACACGCTTCCTTGTCTCTTGATCAACACTATGTGCGAGAACAACAAAAAAAATACCGCTGTGAACGTCCAGTAGCTTTTGCCCACTCTGTGTTGATGCAACGAAGCGCGAGCACAGTTTATGAACGAATGAGCTGAAACTGCTGCATCACAAATGTTTTACACCAGAAAGGTACCGGTAGGTTGTATTTCGGCAAAAACTGCGCATTCTGTCAGCAAATGGACATGGTGAAGGTTTTTTACATAGTGCTGAGAAAACTACTGTAACATAACTGGGGACGTTAAATTGCTTGAACTCAATATTTCATCCCTAAGTATCACCAAAAAGTTACGCTTAACCAGGAACATGTGTGCAAACAATCTTTGTTTCAAACGTGCGAAACTGAATCGCAGTGCTGCAGCATCCCAGCCTATGTGGCATAGTTATGTAAATTTTGATTCAATTGCAACCATTTATCTAGCCTCGGACATGGGGTAATTGATTTCATTAAAAACGCTCATCCAATTGTAATCATAGGCCTATTATAAAGCAATCACAAGCTCTGATTATTTCAAAACAAGTTACATTATAAAACACAATATTTACACCCAGACTCTATTAGATATAAGTAAACTCATGAAAGCAAAATTACGCCTCAACTTTATATGGTCCATACTTGAATTTTTATCACCCGATTTCGGGTCGAAATAAAATCGTTCAAACTTTTTTAAACTTACAAGATTAAGCTTGAAGATTTATCAGAAGAATTTTACCAGGATAGGCTACATGACAATTGTAGAATTAAAATTTAAGGTGAAGAATTTTTAATGGTCACAATTGTAACTTCAAAAACGGCATGTAGGCTTAATAATCGCAATTATTTTAAAACCATAAATAGTTGTAAACGTAATACAAGGACGATTGACAACAACAACAACAACAACAATAAAGCTAAAGATGTCATTTTTTTCAAACACTTTTGCTATCTAGGAGATAGATTGAATGCCAGTGGTGGTTGTGAAGCGGCAGTGACTGCAAGAGGAAGGTTTGGTTGGGTGAAATTCAGAGAGTGTCGAGAGTTGTTATGTGGTAGAAGATTTCCGTTGAAAATGAGAGGAAGAATTTATATTAGTTGTGTGAGATCTGCAATGCTGTACGGAAGTGAGACATGGTGCTTACGGGAAAACGAATTGGCGATTTTAAGAAGAACTGAGAGAGCGATGGTGAGAGCAATGTGTGGTGTAAAGCTGATGGACAAAAGGAATACCGAAGAACTTATGAGCTTGCTTGGGTTGAATGAGAGTGTTGATAAGTTGGCAAAAGCGAATGGAGTGAGGTGGTATGGGCATGTTTTGAGAAGGGATGAAGATGATGTTTTGAGAAGAGCGCTGGAGTTGCGAGTGGAGGGTCGTAGAAAACAAGGAAGACCAAAGAAAACATGGAAAAAGCAAGTTGAGGAAGAAAGCAGCAAGGTGGGCTTGACAAGAGAGGACGCGCTAGACAGATCGATGTGGAGGCAGGGTGTGAAGACGATTGCGGCACTTGGAGGTGAATCCGGCCACCCTCGGTAACGGGGACATCACCGGATTAAAACTGGACTACTACATTTATAAAATGAAACATCAGAGAAAAACCGATTTGATTGTGATTTTCAATACAATAACACTGCTTCGTCTTCTCTTTCTTCGTGACTTGAATCTCTGACACGGCGTGCTTTCGCCCAATTGAGTAGCCCATGCACACTCACAAACGTAGCTGCAGAAAGAAAACCATTAAAAAAACTGCTAACTTGTTTAATAACTTTTCCAATCCTATTACAAGTCGTGGACTTACTATGTTGTAAACTGCAATCCAAACACGCGACACACTTGACCGATAGACGTGTGGATTAATAAGGATATTTTAAAAGATAACATAGCTTAAGAACGCAGGTCTACAGTGCTGTAAATATAGGAATGTGTTCACTGAAGCAATGTAAAAATTCCTGATATTACGTGTTGTATTCTAGATCAACCAGACCAGATATGTGATAGAAATGAAATCTAATCGTAGACTATGTTACTGTTCATGTGCAAATATAAACCTTACCAAATCCAAGGAAAAGCCACCACATAAGCAGTCGTTCATCAGATACATAGGCGTCACTAACCTTGGCATACTAACAATAAACAAAAAAGGAATTCAGTGAGTATCTAACAAACTTTACAAAAATGTTTTTTTTTACTTTAATTCAAACAAACAAAAGTGGAAGAGCAAACCGGGGGTGTATTGTTACAGGGGTGTCAAAATATATTTTTTCGTTTTCATCATTATTAATGACATGCATACTGTGTTTAGGAGTAAAAAAAACAAACAAGATACATTCATATTAAACTAAACTTTCGTGTTACATTATATATACGTATAATCATCATTTTTGCGACTATGTTAGGTTTGTGTTTAATAGTAGGCTAACAGCTTATTAGCGGCAACCAATAAATTTCTACAACTACTACTTTCAGTGTGAAGTAATTACATTTTACCTTTAAATACACAAGCCAATTTATCATGGACAACCCAAATCCTGAAATAGCTCCATACCGCCCAGCAAGGCTAGACAGGACACAATAGCCAATGAAGAATCCAAACCAGTTGAAGAAGAACGAGACAATAAATGCCAATATGAATTCAAAATCTGATCCAATAGCATATCCATATGCGCTTTCTTCTCTGCTGTTTACCTACAATTTCAACAAGAGGCCCATAAACAATTTAAAATAATAATACATTTTTAGGTGTACAAAATTAAAATATTTTTAAATGTAATGCAAAAATACTCTACGAATTATAATAGAAAGCATTTCCCATTGGCATATATTCATCACCCACTTGCCGCAACTGCAGTGCACCAAAGCAAAGATTTTAAAGTGTAATTTCACATAATTTCGGACTATATCAGCTAGCTATGTTTCGAAAACATAGTTAAGAACTTAAGATATAATTAAAAAATCCAGTAGGGAAGCTCCGTGGTGTCTTGTTTGTAATGCAATTAGGTAAGCTTGGTATGAAAGCCCTATTAGCATGCAATGCAAAGACGTTAATAAACTGTAAGTCATGACCTGTGTAAGTGAATCTTGGCCAAGGACTGGACAAAAATACATTGTGAAACAAGACTGAATATGAAAATATTAATCAATTCCCACAGAAGAATACGTTGAAATACAAAAAACAAAGACTACTGTGATTCAATGCACAAAAATGATAAAAGATAAAAAAAAACATATAATCACAAAAATTGCCACTTTTGCGTTGTCATGGCACGTAATGCAATAAATTTGACTGATAAGCCACTGTAAACTAGTATGTCAAGCTAAAATCAATCTAAATTGTGATAGAAACTGGCGAGCTCCTGTGAATTATGGTAAAATGCGGTTAATTCTGCAAGCAATACTTTTCACATGCACAGACTTCTAGTTCAACCACGTGGCTCTAGTCTACATGATTGTAAAAGCTATACAACACTCACAGATGAGTTGGAAAATGGTGTTGGAGTTTCATGTATCACTTCATCGTTCTTAAGTCCTTGAGAATCGTCATAAGATGGTAAAGATGTTGCAAGTTGATATGACGGGAGCTTTTCTTGGGACATTTTATTGTTTCCATTATCACAATGCTGTAATCCTAATGTAACAAACACATGATAAAACCAAGAATGTGTCCAATAATACAATCTTTAAACTAAGAAAGTAAATAATCTACAGCAAAAATTTGCCAAGGAAAGTACCCTGCAGTAGACGCCATATATTTTTGCAAAAATCTTTGCGAGTTGTATCAATTTTTTTTTTTTTTTTTTCAATTCAAGTTATTTTTCTTTGTCAGAATGCAAAAGAAATGATATTGTGAAAAAGAAATACAGTAACAAAACTAACAAAAGGAAAAGGTGGCAAAACCTTAATGGTTTAAGATGTGCATGAATGGATCTAATATTGCGGTATGCATCAATAAATATAGTTAAGCATTCAACCCTGATACTTTAAAATAAGTTGATGAATTAGTTAAGAATCAGTCGCCTCCTCGTTCCTGGAACAACTGGAGCGCCAATTCTTAAAGCAATGAGAACACGACTGAACCCAACATCACAAAAACAAACCAATCAGTAACGACGCGTGTTGTATACAAGCCAACAATCACAGAACATTAAGAACTGAGTTAGCAGCATCATAAAGCGTGAAATTGTGGAAAGCAAGGCAAAAAATACTTAATTTAGATCCCTTTTTGCATAACTTCAGGCAAATGCAATGTCAAAAACAATATAATTTCAAGCAAATGTAAACAAAAATTAAGTTTATTAAGCTTCGTTTCTGGCTCACTGAGCAAGATTTTGGGCTGGTTAAATGATTTTTTATTACAGGAATGAATCGGAGAATTCCGGATCTAAACAAATTGTCCTTAATAAGTGGAGACTACTGTATTGACTATTGAAAGTAGCTTGAAAATGTGGGATGGTGGAAGTGTGTACCCAAACTATATAGTTCAAAAATATCACAAAATTTCAGCAAAAACTACTTATTAACATTCAACTCATCCATCAAAATAAAACAAATATAAAAACTTTTTTCAGGTGGTGTGCACAGTTAGTGAACTATGGTAGACATAATTCACTAAAATTTTGTCAAACATTTACAGAAGCTTTTTTTTTACCTCAAACTTTAACCATACAAACAAAATACCAGAACATAGACTTACTTTCCAGTTCGTATTCCTGTGAAGTTACAGCAGGTTCGTAGGCTGGAGGGGGTTCTTTGTCATCATCTTCAGCAATCTGATGTATACAATAAGATGGCTTGTGTATGATATAATTGTATATATTGCAAAGTTGCTTTTAATACTCCTAGCTCAATAAGATCTTGATACGACAAAGTTCAGATAAACTTATTTTTGGAAAACTTGATAATTCAAGTTGAAAGCAGTTAATTTTATGATTGTGCTTTTTCACTGCCTTCAGCTGTATTTTGCGAGGGATGTTTCATTGTACTTCAAGTTGTCACAATGAATATCAATTAAAAGCTCTTCGTGTTTTCTGAATGAAGATGGCTTTCTATGCTTTTTCAATTGTGAGTTATAAAGTTTAATTTTTTCAATTGCTTGTTTCTTAAGGTGAATTTTCATTTTTCCAAAAGGAGGTGTGGCCACTGGCCACGTTTTCCAAACAAAGTTGCAAGATACCTTTTCCACACAATTGATGGCTCCAGTTTAAATATTCAAATCAAATTTTGCACAAGTGAAGTTATTAGCTATGCAAAAATACTTCATGAATTATGACAGAAAAGCATTTCTCATGGCATCTCATCAAAGACTTGCCACAACTGCAGTACCGTACACCAAACAGTATATAACTAGGGTAGTCGTTTTAGGAAAAGACTGAACATACATTACACTGTGATTTTTAACAACAAGCTTTGATGGCTGTACAAATTAATGATATTGTTAATGTTTTCTAAAGAAAGTGCGATATTGATTAATAGCTAGAGATATAACTTTTAGGTTTAGTTATTTTTTATTTTATTGGTGCCAAACCATGACTTACTTAAGTTCATAGCACATTCACGAACTTATACCTGCATGCATTCTGTTATGTTGGAGTGACATAAGACGAACATAGCCTCAGTTGTCCGATATTTACTATTATAGGGTAATTATAACTTCTGCCCTAAAAAATTGCTTGAGCTATTATCTTACCATGGAAGAAGATTGTATCATCTTTTGCAGCAACAATGATGGGACAACACAATCCTTGTGTCAGTGCTATTTAAATCAGACAACTACCGTACTAAAAATAAAATGATGCACATTATTTAGCTAAGGTACTTTCTGCAGTAATCAGGAAAGATATTATCAGCAACAAAAAGTAACTTTTGCACACAGACATCGATTACATTGAGGCAGGGCGCCTCCTTGGGTCCGAGATAAAAAAGGGCGAAATATATCTGACTTCTCGTTGTTTTTTTTTTTTTAATATTAACAACTTTGTCAGAAAACTGCCAGTTTTGCGCTGCTTACACAAATGCAAAAGCTACCTTTGTTCAAATTCCAAAAAGTCAGCTTCGGTAAATGTCTTGTTGCAACAAAGCTTGCGAGTCGGGTCGTTTTGTGGAAATTTTAGCTAGTCTATTTAACATTGAGTAACGAGCTTGTTTGGAATGTATGTAACAACAAGCCTTAAAGCAGCCGGCGGCCATGGCCGCTAAGTAGTGCTTGAATGACCGCCGGTGCTGCCTCTTCGGTCAACTAATTTGGCCGCCGGTTTCTTCCAGCTAATTATTTAATTCCGCAATAGAATGATTGTGGATTAACTGTTGAAAATATCTAGTATCAAAGAGTGACGCAGAACTAGGTCAGCACGTCATAATCACCACTGTTGTATTGTGCGGAAACATTTGCTATTGTATGGAAAATATAAAACTGTGATCACCAGCTATAAGTCTTGTTTGTAATTCCCGAGTCCCGACGTTTATTTTAACAAAGTGTTAATGCGAAGTGCTAATTTACATCGGTTGGCAATATTGTCGTTTTTATGTCGATTCAATGTTGTCGGACATTGAATCGTTGTTAAAAAGGAAAACTACCCAAACAACAAAATTCGTCATTTTTAACCTGATTTAACGACTGCAAACGTAGAATCAATGTAAAAATGACAGATTTTGTTGTCTGGGTAGGTTATTTGACATCCGAGGGGTAAATACGTGTCTTCAGAGTTGAGAAATGTTTCCGCTGTGGGTTAGTGACTTCACACTCTCAATGGTGACATCATAACAATATAAATGGTCAGGTTTTATGAAAGGCGGTATGCAGTTGAAACAATTTACTGAGCAGCGAGCAGTTGAAACAATTTAGTGTCGTTAGATGGTCCCGCAATACCGGATTACAATCCCGATAAAGCAGTTATTGCGTGGTACAACTATTCTATAGCAGGACGCCACCAAGACTTCAACAACACTAAGTGATCATTTTGGCATTGTTGCAAGTTTAATTCTATTTACTTGTGCTATCGTTGTTTGTATTTTGGCCTCCAAGCACGCAGATTTGGCCGCCGAGAAGGAGCTCCCGGTAGGCCACGATGGCTGCCGGAAAAAAACACGAGTTTTAAGGCCTGTAACAACCTTTATCAATATGTAGTCTAACAGGCTAGCAAACTTGTGTTGCGACTGGCCATATATATATATATGTTTTTAGGCTTCACAATAACATACAACAAATATCATATTACAGTACAAAAACAAGAAATTATATGTAAATCTCAGCTACTGTTTACTCAGTTTAGACAACTGGACCGTTCTATCTCTATTGCCAAAATTAAGGAAGAAATTGCGCTTTAGCAGACATGGCCCTAAAGTTTGTTTCTGTACCGTATTGAAAACTTAGCCTACATTGTTTTCTCAGCTTTGCATGCAGTTCTTTTCTAGGGTATGTTGCGCAGGTTAAAAAAGTATCTGCAATCTACACATACATAGTGTAATGTTTCATGACATTACTAACTGGCTATCTTTAATACGTACATCAAGATCATGTGAAAGCTCTTGCTCTCTTGGACTGGTAACCCTCTTGGACTGGTAACCTTGGGTCTACTACCCTTTTTCAAGTCCACTAAACTTCCAAATTTTTTAAATTTAACTATTGCCTGATGGACTGCTGTCTTGCTGAACTTTAGTCTTTCGGATATTTTTCTTTCTGAGTAGGCTACCCTTCTTCCTTTGATATAACAATTTTTGACCTCTCCACAGCTGAAAAGCTCCTTTATTGCCCATTTTTTTCAGCAACAAATCTTGAAAAAGAGTTTAAATTTTTTATTTCTGAAAGAAATAGCTCATTCATAATGGCTTAAACAGCAGGCTCTGTTACATAACACTGCAGTAATGGTATAAAACCCAATATGACATAACATTTAAAATGATTTCAATAGATTATTGTAAGAATCCAAAATTTTGACAGTCTTAAACTTTTGAGCGCGACTGTACATGTCCAGCATTCAAAATTAGCACATTTTTACAGTAGCAAAATAATTGTAAAAGTAAAAGTATTTCTGCTTCAAGACACTATGGGATTGGGGAGTCTTCATCGCACACTTTCTGAGCTAGTTTTATTTGAATTCAATTGGTTTAGCACAAGAATAGACCTACCCAACTCTTAGCTTAGCCCTTACCTAATCAAGAACAACCCAACTCTCTGAAACAATGACTATCACTAGCTCAAAGATTGCCAGATGGATGTTTTTAACACTTCCTACCCAATTGCAACCCTAAAGTACGGTAGGCTAACCCAATCGTAACAAATGATGAAACAACCCCAAAAGTACGATAGCTCAAAATATGACAAATTCACGCAAAATATACGGTACGGTAGTCAAAATCAAAGAAATTTCAGTAAAAACCAAACGAAAGCAAAAAATGTGACTGCTAAAACTTTTCCCTGACTATGCTTTATGCTAGCCCAGCCCTAATTCCTTACTTATGCTAGCCCAGCCCAAAGACTAATGCCATTGCGGAATCGCGAACTGGCAAGTGGTAACTTTGTGTCTAGCTCCCTCAGGTGACTAAAAGTTGAGTTCTTCTTCATCATGTGTCACACGGCCGTAGCCCGGCTTGGCCATAGCCCAGAGCATCACGCAAGTTCTTGCTCTATCGTTGAGCTCGGCCAAATCCTGTCCAGAGCACCTTGCTTTTAGGTCAGAGCATTCGAGTAGATGTTGCATCGTTTGAGTTGAGGTTAGAGTTGAGTCAAGTTGAGTTTAGAAAGAATTGTTTTTATTTCTGAACATCATAGCAAAAACAATAGACGTCAACATAGCAAAGGTTGAGAAAAAGGTAGAAGCGACAAAACGCGAAAGTTAAAACGTGCTTGTGACCAAAGTAAGATATTAAGTTGAAGGATTTGGCACGGTCGCAACATCTTCAGAAAAAAATTTAAGATAGAAAGGGAAATAAAAGAAAATGTTACAAACAAAAATATTAAAAAAAACAGCCCATAATATTAAGTTATAGCCAGTGTTGTACGTTGACGCCGTCAATTTGACGGCGTCATTTGACGGCGTCAACTTTTTGTTGACGCTGAGGCTAGCGCCGTCAATTTATTTTTCAGTTGACGGAAGTGATAGCGCCGTCAACTATTTTGTCGATTTTAAGCGTCAAGCGCTATGCGTCATTTTTTATTTTCATGGAAAAAAAATGAAAAATCTCGTTTCACAATTAGAGTTTCACCTATGGTTTCACAATGTATTCTGGCCAGCGCGACTCATCCGAATTACCGGCTTTTGCGTTGGTTGGAATGGCTCCCTGGAATACACTCGGAAGAAGTTCGCCAAATGGTGATCAGTCTAGGGCCATTTTTATTTTGACCTAAAAAAAAATTTTTTTGACTTTATTTTTACCAAATTTTGACTTTATTTTGACCTAACGAAATTGCTTATTTGTAAAAGGTCACGTTTCTTCCTTGATTTGATACTAGTTATCCAAACATAATATTGTGTCGATTTCAGACCCAAACGTAATATTTTGTCGAAAAGTCAAGGTTTTTATGGATTATAGGCCTAAAAAGTGCGTCGTGTTTTTCGGCGATAGGAAAATCTCCACAAATCTGTCTAACTTTTGCTGAAGACGATTTAGCTTGGCTATTCCTAAAATCCAAACTGTTGATTTTCGAAAAGACTACGTTTGTGAAGATGGAGTTTTTATAAAAAAATATTTAAATACGTAACAATGAATAAACAATAGGCAATTTGCGATAAAAGGTAGCCTACTGCTGATCCGTCAGCATTGTGACATATTTCCTGCTTTTATAGGTTAATATGGTTTAATTGTGTCGCAGTTCCTGATTTACAATGCTTCCACGAGGATTTTGACAAAAATTACTTTCAAAAAACACAAAAAGTTTGTCAAAAGCCATAATTTGACAAATTTTGACTTTATTGAAAATTTTGACTTTATTGTCAATTTTGACTTTATTTTGACCTATAAACTTCTTAGAAACAGTCCCCTAGGTGCTAAAAATAACTTTATTCTTGGATTCGTGGATAGACGAGGTCCTTAAAAATTTTTGACTTTATTGACTTTTGCGGGCCCTAGTGATCACCCATGTATTGAGAACGAGAGATCAGAGACAGAAAGCGAAAAATCCATGATCGGCTTCGCGGAACGTTGAAGATACTTTATTTCAAGAGCTTTATGCCTCTGAAAAGAGCGATGTTGGTGCAGTGAACCTGGTTAAAAGATTTATACATGCTAAACTATCACAGCACGTTAGGAACAGTGATACCTTTCCGAGTAAACGTTTTCAATTTATTTTTGAAATACAACACACCAATACCAACCAGCGCTGCTGTGGAACGCATGTTTTCACTTGGAAAGGACAATAGCCTAGGCTATGCGTCCCAAACGCAGCAAATTGTCAGACAAACGTTTTGAAATGCTTGCTTTTTCTGTAAGGAAATAACAAGCTGGCTAAGCAGCTAAGCAGCTAATTACAATACAGTCTCAAAACATAATATCTGCTCTTTATTTTTAGCTATTGTTAGTCTAAACTTGGTTGAAATATTTCCGTTTTATGAGACGCTGGCAAAAAATAGCGCTAGAAATTAGCGCTGATGCTGACGCCGTCAATTTCTTTAAGAGCTTACGCAGTACTTTACGCCGTAAAGTTTTTAGGCAATTCGCGCTGACGCTGACGCCGTCAATTTATTTCAATGACGCGTACAACACTGGTTATAGCTTTAGCTGAAATTTTTAAGAATTGTATAAATAAACATTTGATATGAAGATCGGCCATGGTGCGCTATCAAAAGTGCTGACGGTCGTGAGGGGAACACATCTTGATGCGTTTCGCTCATAGCAAAGAAGAGCAAGATATTTAATTTTGAAACTTTACGGTAATTAAAATTTCTTTCGTATTTTTTAGATCTTGGATATTGCCACGAAGCGGTGAATCAAATGTAGCCTACCTCTCAGGGCCGGATTAAGGGTTTATGGGGCCCAGGGCTGAGCTGAAACTGGGGGCCCTTATCAAGTGACATTTTTTGCTAAAAATTAATGGTGGAGTGGGGCTACGACACGGGCCCAGTTGCATGTATCTGTGGCACCGAGCCCCAAACAGCGGACCAGTAGCGTAGCCAGAAAAATTTTTGGGGGGGGGCCAAATATTTGATGAATTGAAGAGAACAACAAAGTGTTTGATTTGAAGCCATCTCCACTTGATGTGCAGTGGCGTATCCTGGTGGGTTGAAGCAATAAAAGTGGTAGGGGGGTTAGAGCGTGCCGAAGGCACGCGTATTCTAGGGAAGTCCAGGGGCATGCTCCCCCGGAAATTTTTTGAAAAGTTACACTCAAATAATTGATTATAGCGCTTTCTGAAAATTATATTTAGGGTAATATTTGTATGAAATTTATTAGCAGATAAACAGCTATTAATTTATTAAAGATAGCTCTTACACACGAACGGGCAAAAACTGCGGCTAAATTAAAGAACACTAAAATCTCAGCTACACAAAAACTCAATAACTACACAAAAACCCAACAGAGTAAGCCATTCTGAAATTGCTTCCACAAATTAGTTCAAAGAAACGTAAATCGCGTAAATTTTGCGCGATTTACGATTTGCAAAATTTATTGGTGTCTTTCTGTGTGTATAAAACAAGTCCTTGGAGGTTCTTGGAGTCTTAATAGCAAGATGTCTTGGAAAACGATATTAATTTCTACAAACTTTATTATATTTTCAACAAAGGGCTCAACTTCGGAATCCAAACTTGGAAAATTTGGGGAGCATAGTCCCTTTCGCCCCCCCCTGGCTACGCCTATGCAGCGGATCACCTTCTTGTTTGCCCTCGGCTTGCCACCCGGTGCAGTAGGTGGGACCTGTTAGTGTATAACTCCGTTGCGGAAGAATGTGTCAATCTGTGGTGTATCAACGAACTTTAGAAGACTCGATAGAAGAAGAAGAACTGCATCATATCTAACTGACCATCTTGTATCAGATAATGTCTTCAAAACAGGCAAACCAACTAGGAATTTTCGATGGACTTGCCAACGAGGAGTAGACGAGACGAGCCATGAATAAAGGCTTTGCAACAATTCAAAAAGCTCAGCGGCAGAACGGCATGTTTCTACAGGACATTTATGCTACCGATTAAATTAAGTGACATAGCGAATAACATACAAAATTAAATTTACAAAGTTATATAGCCTACTGCAGTGCGGTTGAATTAGGCAAGAAAAAATGAAACACACATTATTTTAAAGATTGGTCAAAGATGCGTGAGCGTTACTAACAGAAATTCGAGACAAAGTTAAATTACTATAACGTTTCCAACTATTTTTCGCAGCAGACAAAATAAAAGGTTTCTCTCTCTCTCTCTCTGTTCAAATAGGCATAAAGCCTGCCTGTCAAGAACATAACGATTTATAAGCTTTTGGTAATAGATTTCCATCGTTCCGGTTGAGTAGCCTACTTTGCAATGCTTTGATGTAACGTTGATGCAGGGATATCTAGATTACAGCGGTTCTTAAACTGGGGGGCGCGCCCCCCAAGGGGGGCGCAAAAGGTTCACAAGGGGGGCGCGAGCGATGTCAAACTATGTAACTAAACGCATGTGACTAAACGTCGCGTAATGAAATTTTGGGGTCGTAATGAAATAGTTTAATTTAGTCTAGTGCCGGTAGGTTGTAGTCTTGCCATGATGTCAATTGACCGCAACCGTCGGTATGAAATGTCGAACGATAAAATATAACCAATCGTAACAATTGTTACAGACGGTTGTTCGCCTGGTCAAACGTCATGTAGAAACCGTTCGGGTCTACTGAATATTACGTCATGGAAATTCCTAAAACATGAGCCAAAATTGCACCATCGTCCGTAAGACTCGTGTCAGACTGGTTTAAACCTGTTTCAGTTTGAGGCCTGTTTGGACATGAAATGCTGCGTCACGAACTGCTGGCGTGCCTTTGAGTTATCACAAATTTTTCTGATTCATTCTTGAAGTCGTGTGTTGGAAGTCGGTCGCACATTTAACTGGTTTATTTGGTGCTTGCTAGCTGGACAAACTCTCCGTCTTTTATCCAAGTAATCTGTATCGTAGTGACAGTTTTAGAGGTGCAAGGAGTTGCAACCCCATTTCGATAGCCTCGGGCTAATTTTACTGGAATACACTTTGAATAGACGTTTCGAAGGCGTGTTTATTTTTCGGTCATTACGTACAGACAAACGGATCCGGGAACTTTATGTTACAATTTTCCCACGAAGAATTATGGTTTACCGCTGTGACCATAAAAAATAAAAGACGAGTTCTTGTTAGCTGGTAGGCCAAGAAGCACTAGAAGCACATAAAAAATAAAAGACGAGTTCTTGTCAGTTGGTAGGTCAAGAAGAAATTAAAGCAAGAAAAATAAAAAACGAATTTGTTAGCTGGTAGGCCAAGAAGCACTTGAAGGCATAAAAATAAACGACGTGTTTGTTGTCAGCTAGTGCAGAAGAACTACTTAGAAGTACAAGAAATAATAAAAGAAGATTTGTTGGTTGGTAGTCTACACTCTTACAGAAGCAAAGAAAAGTAAAGACATTTCTTCTCAGTTTGGTACAGAAGAAAAATAACCTTGACATTCATTGGCAAGAAAGAAGATTAAAAGACAATCCATCTGTGCTTGTAGATTCAAGTGGAAGAATCCTAGCAAGTTTTGTGGACTTTAGGACTTCATACTCGTACAGCTACGGTATCGTGCATTTAACTTCTTTTTTGTATTTTTACGGTCTTTGCAGTTAAGTTTTTTATAACTACTGTAGCCTAATAATTTGTGTGTTTGTGTAACTTAATTTTTTTAATTGTTAAATTTAGCCCCAACATTTAATATGTCTACACTCGGTGGCGACAAGGACTCGACCGCCGTAGACTCGACTGAGTTTAAGCCTGATGATGTTCTTTGCGGTCGGGCAGGCCATTCTGGGGAGGGACCCATTAACGATGAGGCTAAGTCAGTTCGAGAGGCCCGGCATCTTAGACGGGATATTTTGACTCAAATTGGGAAACTTTCTGTAGCCCTAGGTTCTTTGAGTGATAAGCAGGAACTGTTAATTTTTAGATCTAAGTTATCTACTTTAGAAGAGGAATTACGGCATTTCCATGCTCTTTTGACTAAAATCTTTAACTCTGCAATCTTGGCAGAACTTCGTGATAGGGTAGATCCCGAATTTAACTCGTTAAAAAATAACTTTGAACAAAAAGAAAGTGAGTTCTCAGATATGTTGGATGCTGACATACATCCTGAGGATAGCGCCTCAAATGTAAGCACTGGGATGTCTAGGACTTCGTCTCGGATAGTGGCACAAATTAACTTGCAGCTAAGACGAGAGGAGCTCCAGATACAAGCTGAGGCCATTCGAGCTGAGGCTGCCGCGAGAGCTGAGGCCGAAGCAAGAGCTGCTGAGGCTGCCGCGAGAGCTGAGGCCATACGAACTGAGGCTGCCGCGAGAGCTGAGGCCATTCGAGCTGAGGCAGCCGCGAGAGCTGCTGAGTTCGCACTCAAAGACGCTCAGTTGAGGGCTGAACAACGTAAAGAGGTAATTTTAGCTGAATATTGATCAGAGGTGGGCTCTCGGCGTAGCTCTAAGAAGGGCTCTTCTAGGCATTCCAGAAATGAACATCAATCGCAGTTTAATTTACATAACCTTTTCCAAACGCCCGTTCAACCTGTGAGTGGACCAGGGCAATCCACACGTTTTCCAGCTGTTTCAGGAGGTCTCGGGGCCGCGGCTAAGGGTCTTCCGAATGCTGTAGAGCCAAGGCCTGCGAATTACAACCGAACTCCTCCCCCAGAGCGTACAGGTCACGGGGCCGCCATTAGTAGTAATGGTTTGCCCCCTTCACAGTTTTCTGCGCCGCTAAGTTTTGATCGCCCAGCTACACGTAATTTGGGTGGTTGTGAGAGGCGTATCGCGTCTCCTGATTTTAACGTGTGTGAGGATCGTGATCGAACTGTGCACGTGACTGAGCCCACTCAGCCCCTTAAGGGATATAGCTTGTCTTCTCCCGCTAAATCGAGTTCTCAACAGCAGGATTGCTTTTTTGAATACCAAAATAGTAGGACGTTTTTCGATAAGGCGGCCTTGATTGGTTACGATGGTAATAATATGCCATTTATCTTCTTTAAAAATCGTGTTACGGCCTTAATGGCAGCTTCGCCCTTTAAGGGGACTCGTTTGACTTTGTTACAAGCAGCTTGTGTTAGGACAGCTGCGCAAACGATTGCTAATTTGGTTTCTGACACCCCTGGCTTGTCAGAGGAAGACAGGATAGAAATGTCGTTAGCTCGCTTGTCCCAGCGTTTTGGGGTTCGTGGAGGTCTTTTTGCAGAACCGGAAATTAGAAAGTATCGCTATGGTAGCAAATTGACTTCGACCTCTTCCAGTGATCTGAAAGAGTTTAAAGATGAATTATCGCAGTGTTTGCTTTACGCGCAAGCTTATGGTCAGCGTGATAAATTAGAAGGACGTTTTGTTTTGGATTTGGCTAAGCGACTCCCGTTTGACGCTAAGCAGCGTTATCTTGACTTTTTAGGTGATCAGTATGGTGGCACTGATGAGCCTACTTTTCAGAGTTTGTTTGAATTTGTAGTACGGGAGGAAACGCGTAAGTCGACTGATTTTAGCATTTTGCTAATGGGCGATTCTGGTGAGTCGCAGCAATTTAAAAAGTTTGGCAAAGGAAAATTGCCTTCATGTCCGGTTAGGCAGACGTCCGTAAAACCCCATGATGATGTGATGTCAGGGAGTTCGCAGTACTCGACTGTTGTTGGCGCACCGCGCGGTGGTGAAGCCAGACGTAAAAACCTACCGGCATGCATTTGTTGTTCGTCACGTGGTCAAGTTGAATATCATTTTTTGTCTAATTGTAAAGAATTTTTGCGCTTGACACCTAAAGATCGGAGAGATGTCATTGTGAAAGCTGGCAAATGCTTGAATTGTTTGCGCCAGCATATGGTTAGGGATTGCGTTCATGCAAATAACTGTCGTAAGTGTGGGCCTAACAACGATAGGAAACACTATTTTCTTCTGCATGATTTTTATGTGACGTCACGTGATTCTCTGGATTCGGTTGGGAAAGATGATGCTCGTGCCAGAGTTCCTGTGCGTAATGTTAAGATTGGAAATGTTAAAGCAGCTTTTAACCGCGTTACTGCTGCTCGTGTTTTGAATCCAATGACTGGCAAATCGAAGTTGGTGTATTGTCAGCATGATCCTGGTTCGCAGTTGACGTTTGTTTCGAGTGATTTGGTGTGTGAACTTGATCTTAAACCGTACGATAAAGCGTCGTTTAAAATGGATACCCTGGCTGGTCAGAAAGCTACTTGTGCTGACCTTGTCAAACTCAACATCCAGTCGTTAGAGACAGATGAACTGTTTTGTGATATAACCTCGGTGGTTAACCCAGCTTGGGCTGATGATGTTAAAACTTTACCGCATAAACAAGATTTAAATGGTTTCCGTCATTTTCATGACGTGAATATGTTTCATTTGAATGATTGTAGTACTGTAGATGTACTGATTGGCAACGACAACGCTTATTTGATGTGTGCAAAAAAAGAGCGTGTTGGTGAAAATCGTAGTGAACCACATGCTTTGCTCACTCCTCTCGGTTGGTTGGCTTGTGGTGGTAAGTCACCCTTAGATGAAAGCGTTGCTAAAGTGTGCAGAGTGCAGACGTCTTCAGAGTCGGATGTCATCTCTGGCTTTCAGCGTAAAATTGAGTCTCGTGATATGGAAATAGCAGACCTGAATAAAGTCATTCAGGATTTGACGTTGCAAAATGAAACCTGTGAATTGTCTCGCAATGATAAGTTGGCTGTGAAGTTTGTTCAGAAGAGCGTGTATGGCGATGTGGTACATTTAATGACCAAACGATCGCCGGATGCCCTTGAGGAAGTGATAAAGCGAGGTAGTGTTGGCGCTTCGCAACGTGAGAAGGAACGGTTGAAAGAATTACGTTCACTTAAAAAGTACAGACCTTGTGTAGATGACGCTGGTGTAATCCGCATTGAAGGGCGCTTAAGTAATTCTCCCGAGATCTCTCTTGAAGCAAAGCATCCGATTGTTTTGCCTTCGAAGCACCCCTTCACTAGGCTTGTTGTACTGTCGCATCATAATGGAAATGCGCACTGTGGAGTACAGCACACTTTGTTGTCTACGCGACAGAAGTTTTGGATCGCTAATGGTAATGCTTCCGTGAAGAGGTATCTTAATGATTGTGGTGTATGTGCGATTGAGAAAGCTCGGCCTATAAGGCAGCTCATGTCTGATTTACCTTTGTCTCGCACAACTGCCCATAGGAAACCCTTTTTTGATTGCGGCTTGGACTATCTTGGACCATTGACCTTTGTTGAAGGTAGGAGTCACAAAAAAGCTTGGGGACTCTTATTCACATGTATGGCATCTCGCGCTATTCATGTTGAGCTGGTTACGTCATTGTCGCTGAGTGATTTTTTACTTGCCTTTACAAGGTTTACAGATTTACGTGGGCAGGTTAATGCTATCTATTCCGACAATGGAAGCACCTTTCAGGCAGCATCTAAGAAGTTACCCGAGTTGATAGAATCAGCTGAATTTCACAATGCCCTGAGACAGAGAGAGATAAACTGGGAATTTATACCTCCGTATGCTCCGGCGCAAGGTGGCGCCTGGGAGGCAATGGTTAAACAATTTAAAATCGCATTTTTTCACATTTTAGACTCTTCAATTCGTAAGCCCAATTTTATTGAACTGCTTACGTACACAGGCAGTGCCGTTCGGATCGTGAACGAACGCCCTTTGGTACCTTTGAGTGACGACCCTAGGGATTTTACTGTCATCACCCCTGCCTCACTTTTGACCCCATACTTAGACCCATACTGTGCTGTTGGGCAACCACATGATCGTGACCAATTAAGAAGAGATTATCGGTTCAATTTGTCACTTTCTCATCAGTTTTGGAGTAAATGGATCGATTTTTACTTGCCAGGTCTTCAGGGCCGGAAAAAATGGCTAAAAATGGCCGAGAATTTGGAGCCTGGTCAACTTGTAGTAGTAGGTTCTCTCCAGGACATTGGTAAACGTGGGAAGTATCAACTTGGGAGGGTGCATGAGGTAGTTCCACAAATTAGGAAAGGGAAGCCTGTGGTTCGTAGAGCTAAAGTTGCCGTCTGCAACTATGATGAGAGTACGGGGAAAGTGAAAGTAGACTATGTGTTGAGGGATATTTCGTGCCTCGCCCCCGTAAAGAACACCTAAGTGTTAGGGTTTGAGCCTGGTTTTGTCTGCGGTGGCCGACACTTGTCTGAGCCCAGAACAGTCGGTTATTATCGCAACCATGGTATATAGCGTCATTTTTTTGCGTGTACCTACTACCTATGGTACCAATTTCATGTATCGTCGTGTTTATTCTTATTGCTGTTCATTCTTTGCATGCCCTTTGTAATTGCGTATTAACTTAAACGTGAGTGATTCAAACAATTTGTGTATCATGTGTTTTTATTCATTGGCTCACAATTGTCGTCAATTCTTTTTTAGTTATGCCATGTCAGACTGTCATAACTAGGGGCCGCTATGTTACAGACGGTTGTTCGCCTGGTCAAACGTCATGTAGAAACCGTTCGGGTCTACTGAATATTACGTCATGGAAATTCCTAAAACATGAGCCAAAATTGCACCATCGTCCGTAAGACTCGTGTCAGACTGGTTTAAACCTGTTTCAGTTTGAGGCCTGTTTGGACATGAAATGCTGCGTCACGAACTGCTGGCGTGCCTTTGAGTTATCACAAATTTTTCTGATTCATTCTTGAAGTCGTGTGTTGGAAGTCGGTCGCACATTTAACTGGTTTATTTGGTGCTTGCTAGCTGGACAAACTCTCCGTCTTTTATCCAAGTAATCTGTATCGTAGTGACAGTTTTAGAGGTGCAAGGAGTTGCAACCCCATTTCGATAGCCTCGGGCTAATTTTACTGGAATACACTTTGAATAGACGTTTCGAAGGTGTGTTTATTTTTCGGTCATTACGTACAGACAAACGGATCCGGGAACTTTATGTTACAATTTTCCCACGAAGAATTATGGTTTACCGCTGTGACCAACAATATTGATGCATTGTTACGCTATCATTGCTGTAACGTGCTGACCAAAAGTAACCTTACCGCTCGCAAGTGAATAAAAAAATAACAGTTAACCTCTCAACTACATGTAGCTCCACACAGAGTGAAATTTACATGCCTTTTGACTCTTTTTTATTTCTTTAAAAGTAATGTCTAAAAAGACATTATTGACCCAAAAAGAATGTGTAAAAAGACATTATGAAAAGTAACTACGGACATTACCGCTCGCAGTATGATTTCAAAGTAGCCTAGCAACTAGTTTCTGAAGGAACCTAGACTAAGTTTGCTGCTCTTGCAGGGCAGAAATACTAACCGGATTAATAGCTATAATTCCATTCGAGCATTTGTGGCAAAGCTGGGGTGTGGCACCGCCGAATACAAATAGGAAATGCAGCTTCATTTCCCAACCTAGATACTGCACTTGACAAAAAGCAACTTGAACTGGAAGGTGAGCTTAAGGCTGAAGTGGAGGCTCACCTTCAGCTTTTGAAACAAGAATTCGAACGCTATTTCCCAGACTTGGGTGACACCGACCTTCCAGAATGGAAGATGACAAGAAATCCCTTTCGGGTTAACGAGGACATTCTTCCCGACGGTTTGCAAGAGGAATTCTTGGAAATAAAGTGTAACTCCACTGCAAAAGACGATTATGAAGCAATGCCACTAACTGATTTTTGGGTTAAATATTTGCACATATACAAGGGAGTGGGTAGCGTGGCGATACGCACACTTCTTCCGTTGTCGTCCACTTATCTGTGCGGAAGTGGCTTTTCTACACTTTTGAACATAAAAACAAAACATCGAAACAAACTTATTGATTGTGAAGCCGATCTGAGGTGTGCATTATCAGCTACAAAGCCTCGAATTAAACTTTTGGTTTCCGAAAAACAATTACATCCCTCACATTGATGAAAGCTAAATATAAATTCCTGTAGTCATTACACTTTAATGTTTGCTAATTTTGTAGTTCGGTGGGGCGCAAGTTTGGATGGCACGTCAAAGGGGGGCGCGGCTCAAAAAGTTTAAGAACCCCTGATCTAGAACATATATCTTGTTCTAGATATCCCTGTGTTGATGAAGCAACTTTCTGCGGTGGTGCGTTGATAATAATTTGTTTTCATTTTTCAAAAAATTGTTTCTGACCAGTTAATTCTGTGATCTTCTTTCAGCATGTGTGAACAAAGAGCTGACTTTTCATCTTCCATATTTTTGACAGCTCTGCGATGTTCTTTGACCTGAGAATTTATGCTGCGTTTAGTTCAGCCAATACAAACTGCGTCACAATCATTGCACAGAATTTGATAAACAATACCACATTTATTGTGAAAAGGGGTTGGGTCTTTTGGTAGTGATAAAATATTGCCGATGGTTCGAAACCGTGGCCTAGTTCGAAACGGTTTGATAGTTTCTTAACTCCGGCGCGATTCAATATTGCCTTATCGACTCAGAAACTCTCTGTATGCCGGGGTTCCGAGAGGGGGGGAAGTCGGGCCAGTTTTCCCCCTAGCAAAACATTGTAGAAGAGACTCAGGTAAGTTGGCCCACTCTAAATATTTTTTTAAGTACAATAGTTATTGTGACGTATCATACGCATACCGAGAAAATGCTGTTGAAACTACCTTACCACCAGGTTGGGAGGCTCTAGCAAGCAGTATAAACACGTGAGCACGATTTTTGTATGAAAAATTATGATTTTTAAAATTTTTGGATTTTAGAATTTTTTAGATGTTTTCTGACTATATAAGAAAGGTTAATATTGGGTGAGTGCAGCGCTAGGGTAGGTATTAAGGCTCACTTTGACGGTGAAATCGTTGTTAGAAGCTCGATAGTTTGACATAAATTTTAGTTTTTACAATATGGCTGCCATGCAGGGAAGTTGGCCCATTTCGTGGGTGGGTAGCCTACGTTGGCCACCATGGCCAACTTGCCTTCATGAGGTATTATATAGAATGATAATTGACTAAATAATACGATGACTTATTTTTTCAAGATTGAAGTATCAAGTATCCAAAGTAGGCTAAGTAGCCTAAATTGCCGCTTTTCATCAGCATAAAGCGATCAATAATAATAATTCACTTCCTAACATCGTTTTTATTCCACAGATTGCGATAACTTATTTCTAACCCGTATTGTAAAAATTGAATAATGGTAAGTAATTTAATTATTAAGAAAACCAATCGCCGAAATGTGTCTCAGCAGGTGGATGAAGAGGGGCTAAAGATGTTGAGGAATGGTGTGAGTCAAAGAAAAATATGCAACCACTTCTCAAGCGACGATCTCTAAAACGTAGGCCTACCTCGTTTCGGAGATAGGCTACATTAAAAAATGTTCCGATATTGGTAGGCTACCAATGCAAAATAGGGTTTGAACTGCAAACAAACTCCTACGTATCAGTATCGTTAGGAATAAAGGTACCGTATGCCGTTCCAACTAGGGGAAGACGGGGCAAAGCGGGACACTTTTCGTAAAAACGTAATTTCAGCAACAGTGAAGGTTGGATTTAGTCAATTTCTTTTTTAATCGAAAGCCTTAGTTGGTCAGCATATTTGGTTCGAAGATCAAGCGGAATCTTTCTACTGTTATAGTAGCCTACAAATCAAAAAAATTTTTTTTTTGAAATGTCCCGCTTTGCCCCAGCCATGGGGCAAAGCGGGACATTTCAGTTTTACATGATTTGGTAGCCTACTGTTTAGCCGCTTCTCTCAAAGACAACTTCTTACTTTTCACATCTTCTATTGCATTCTTAATATTGATAGCCTATCCGTCCATTTACCTATTTCAGTTTTTCTCTTGTAGCGACGAACCATTGTCAGAATTAAATTGTGTAGGCCTACCGGTACAATATAAATGAATGCTGATAAATATTTTACAATCTTGAAGACTAAAAGAGGTATAAACAAAAATTCAATCAACAGAAGAACCACAGATACAAACTAGACTTCTAGAGTCTCATGTTGCCCTAATGCACTGTCCCACTTTGCCCTAATACAGCTGTCCCACTTTACCCCAAAGTATAGCCTTTAGAAAATAACATCTCTGCTGAAACCTGTAAAGTTTTAGGTAAAAGTTGCTTTTGTTACAAACAAATACTGTCTCAATGTCTAAGATAAAAACAAAGCTACAAACAAATTCGCTTATGCTAACGAATGTGGTAGCTACTTTTCCATCTCTTTCTTATAACAAACCATGCCAAAACACATTTTACTTCCTCACGACACGCGTTGTGCTCTGCCAGTCGCCATTTTTTTCACAGCAAATACAGTTTATAGTTGCCTAACTAGTGATTCCGGTTAGAGGGAGCCAAAGAATACAAAATGTGAGAAATCGCGATGTCCCGCTTTGCCCCGCTTTGCCCGTCTTCCCCTACATGATATTTGATACACTGATACAGCCTTCGTTATTTTCGAAAGTTTATTTGGTGTAGGCCTACTCATGTAAAAAAAAAATTTACTGAGGTGCGTTGAAATACTGCATTATAATAGTAGATTATATTGTAATCCATACCGGTACTACATGAATGCATGCAATGTAGGCTATGCATGCTTATATAAAACCAAGCAATAATTAAAAAGAAAGTAAAATTGAGGAGAAAGAGAGCTTTTCCACTGTTTAGTATACCGAAATGGACACGTTGGCCAACTTACCTTCCATGGTGGGCCAAATTACTTGCACAGTCGGGCAAGATGGCCCATTTTTTTTTTTTTTCGGAAAACTTGAAAAATTACACACCTGAAAATGTTGGTTTGATGCAAGAATATGTAGGCTACACGTCTAGAGGGATAAATTCTCGACTCTTCAATAGCATTCGCTTTAACATATGTTTTGTTATTAGCTCACAAATTCAATTTTACATTTTGCTGGGCCAACTTACCCGAGTCTCCCCTAAAGGAAAAACGAGTAGTTTTTTGTTTTTCCACTTTTGAGGGGGGCCCATTTTTAGTACTAAAATAAAAATGTACCACTCTCAATTCTTAAATGAAGTGCGTAGTTCCAAGTATTTCTCAGTCATTGTAAATGTCACTCTCGATGCTTCTCATCAAGAACAAATCATTTTCGTGCTAAGGTAGGCGATGTTGAACAGCTTCAAGACGTAAAATCTGAAGCTGAAATGGTTTCTGTATCACTGAACGGTTTCGATTGTACTGATAGTTTCAACTTGAAAACTGGTGCTGTTTTAGCTAAGCGGGAACTATTTTTGCTTGACAACTGAACCTTAACTTCAAAATCTGCGTTGGCCAGGCATAGGATGTTGTATCCAACATAAGTTATCTGGGAAATTTGAAGGTGTCAGTCCAAGCACGATTAAAGGAAGTAAATCCAGTAGGCTACGGTATATTTTTATTGTTTATGGATGTTGTTGCTTAAATCTAGTTGGAGTTCATAGTGTTGCCTACAGACAGCGTTGTTGTCAATTCTTGCTAAAAATCGGCTGCGGAGAAACATATTGTTGATTGGATGGTCTGAATGGCTAGCGTGGAAGCTACACCGTTAAGCCGTTATGGTTAGCGAATCGCAACTGCTCGCTGTACGAGTGAGTGCTCAGCCTTGTGCTGATAGCCGGGAAGAACGCCCCTTTCTTCACAATGTCCTCTGTCCTGGCGCCTGCTGGTTTTGTTGGCTCTTTTCTTTCCACAAAGATAAGAGTTAAACCGACTGGTGACTGGTAAAGCGGCGGTCGAATGCTCTTGTGGAAGAATTAGTGGTGCGGTACTGACGAGCCTAGCCTCATGGGCGAAACACGGTGTCTATCGCTGTCAATTCTTGCTACAAATCGGCTGCCGAGAAACAAAGCTGTCCTATCATCTTGCAAAGAAAATTGACTTCGAGAGGGTAATCAAGGCGTAGTGCAGTCAAACCCAATGCTTTACATTATCCTTTTGCAATTGAAGCTCTAAAGACGTTTCTTAACCCTATCTTAATAGGCTACGAGCTGTTTTCGTACGCGGAAAGCACGTTACGGGCTATCTTGGCCCCGTGCTAATTAATCGCTAATAACTGGAGCTATGAAAATCACAGAACCAAAATATTTTACAAGATAATAGCCATGTGTATTGTGCGTATAGAAATTATATTTTTATCCAACAAATTTTTTGAACTAAATTGTTTGAGATGAAAACACGTCAGAAAGTCGGTTTTTATTCTAATTTTCCGAAAATAGCTTCAAAACTGAAATTTTTAAATTATAACATAAAGTAATACTAAACTAAACATAAATTACTTTTTCTCATAAATATAAGCCATTTTTAGGCGTTTTTACATTTCAAAGTAATTGCGGTAACATTAACATACATATAAGCTAACCAGTAGCGTAGCCAGGAATTGTGAAAAGGGAGGTTTTGATGACCGGCGGGCGAAGCCCGACGGCGTGTTTGACAAAGGCGACAGCCAGCGGCAGGTGGTCTGGGGGGCCTCCCCCAAAAAATTTTGAAAAATTACTTTGAATTTGGTGCATTCTGAGAGCATTTTCAACAAAAATGTGGGTATAAATATTCCTGTAAAATGGTGCTGTCCGGTGGCATAGCAAAAGGATAAGATCATGTTTTCTTGGGCATTTTTTGGTAGCCTAATAGAGCTAAGTTTCTATGTTTTCTTGTTGCTAATTCCTGGCTGAGATATTTGAATGTTTGGTATTGGCAAAACTCGCTCTTTTAATGCAGTTTCGTTTAAAATTAGGCAAACTTTGTTTTAAAGACATAAAGACTGAAAGCAACATTCTCAATGTCGTGACGTCACACGCGTGCCAACGGAGGGGTTGTAACCCCCACCCCCCCCCCTTTGGCTACGCCACTGAGGCTAACTAGCATTGCACGAAAATGTCTAGCCACCTGAGACGAAATGCTTATTGTGAAGGGCAGGAAGGTAGAAAAATGACCAGTGTAGGTTTAGAAGATTTGCAAAGAATAAGAACTAAAAGTCAAGAAATTTCACATTTCTAGCATATTTCCTTCTGTGAAATATTTCACTACTAAAGTGGGGCGTCCTCATAAAGCCCCGTTTTTCTTGTTATTTGAGAAGGTGACCGAGTTGTTGACGCGGTTGTAAAGTTTTTTTGGGAATAGATAATTTGTGAAGTGGATTGTGTGATGCGTAGGCTACTGCATGTAGACTATGTTGGTGTGTGTCGGTTTTTTGTAAATCTCTGTGGCTCATGTATAGACAACCGCTGGTTTGTCTGGTGACCTTCACATCAAGAAATGCGATACTTTGGCTGCTTTCAACTTCTTCAGTGAACTGGATGAAGTCTGATATGATGTTTAAGTGTTAATGCACTTGATCTAATGCGTGTTTTTGCAATATAAAATAAGATCGACATATATCCAAGCCAAATTTTGGGGGGCGATGAAAAAAAAAAGTAATGAGAGATAATTCTTCGATGTGTTTCACGACTAAATTGGCCAAAACCGGCGACCTCATCGGTGTTCCAAAAACTTGCCGTTAAGTTGTCGTTTTGTAGGGGAAAAACGATGCATTAAGGCAAGTCTCTAGAGCACGTTCAATATCCGGAATTGTGCAATCAGATCTGTATGAAAGAGTGCAATCTTGGGAAAGTTTATTTAAATTAAACTTAAAAGCGATACTGCGGGCCACGATGACAGGTAGGCTAGGCTACGGAAGTGAACAAACTAACTACATCAAAGGAAATTTGAACTTCATTGGGATTTATTTTATAATCGGCTATAATATCACAGAACTGTTTTGAATGTTTAATGGAGAAATCGGTGCACCCAACCAAAGGATTGAAAATATTGGTCAAGTGTTTCGCCAAATAATAAGTAGGAGAGCTGATAAACGAAACAATTGGTCGAAGAGGAACTTCCGGTTTGCGAATTTTAGGTAGGCTAAACCGAAAAAATTTGGAGCAATGCCGTTTGAATTTTTTAACTGTCCAGCCTGTAAGTCAAAAAATCAATTTTATTTTCAGTTTTTAATTTCAAAATGAATTCACAGAGATAAAATTCGGTTGCCAGAAGAGCATTCTTTTTACAAATTGAGTAAGTTTTGGAATCGGACAATAAAGCGTTAACTTTTTGTTCATAGTCACTGGAATCCAATATAACCGTAGCCTGCAGTCACCTTTCAAAATTGTAATGTCCTTGTTATTTTGGAGACTTTTCTTCTTTGTTTGATAGGTTCTTTTTTGGGATCTTGGCGTGTTTCAGAATGTGAGAAATTTCTGAACGAGCATCGGCGACTTTCAGGTTGGCTGCTTTTTCTAATGTGATTAGACCACGTTCGGCGCTACACATGAAATCTACGGTAGAAATCTTGAGGAACTACGGCAAAGTTTAAACATTTTTTCAGAACGGTGGTTTGGTGCTGCGTTAACGAATGTGATGATCCTTCCCCTACGTGTGTTCCATGCATAATTTATTGCAGGCAAATAAACATGGCAATGACCAGCAAAATATTGTTCCCCGAAGCATTTGTGACTTTCTGAAAGTGAACTAACCACCCAAAAAATAAACTTCATCAGTCCATCCTGATGCATTGCCTTTTGATCTTTGTGGAAAACCATTTAATAATGATGCAACCATACGTTTCCTTGAGGATATGAAAAAAGGAGAACACAATTTCCCGATGCATTCATCGCACATATTGCAGTTAGCCTACATTTTTCCCGCTTAGAACTTGTCACGATCGAAATAAAAATCGTTCAGAAATGGTCATGTTACTGCTTGTTTTTCGAACATAGGCTATTCTACAGGGTGATCACACCAAGTGTAGACAAATAGGCTATTTATTGAAATAACAGTACAATAGTACATTCAAACAGGAAAAAAATTTACACATAAAGAAAAGTTTAAATAAACAAAATGCACTCTTATTTTTCAACACATCCTTCCTTTACCTTCACCGAACGCCTTAGTCTGTTGTGCAGTTGACTACATTGAAGAAAAATTAGCAGAAACAACCTTTAGGAAAATCCGATGGGTGTGACCGCCAAGGCTACTGTAGGGTATTGTTTTGTATTATTTTGTTTTAAAATATGTGTGTTAAACCAGGATGATGGTTAAATGCGTTGTCGTTGGAATGCCGTCAGAAAAAAAATATAATTAATAAACTAAATTGGAATAAACGGAGTGGAAATGCAAGGTTAAAACGAAAAGTGAAACTAGCACAGTGATTTTCAACGGATTTTCTGAAGACGAGTCGCCAACTTGAACTTTCGACTCGAAGAACTCGATTCTTTTGTTTAACTCAAAAACAATGGACCAAAATTTGTGTAGACACTATCAGCAATTGCGAGACTGAGAACTGTCGCAGCTACCTGTTAAACACGTCATGTCCAAGACCGATATTTCCCATGTTGTAGGTTGTAGCACACCAAATTTGAAGCCAATAAAAGTCTACTCAGTTTGCAACCATGGTGTAGTACGGAAGGAGCCGTTTCGCTTCGAAGTTTACAATAATATTGTTGAACTTATTTTACCTTTTTCTTTGGAAACAAAAAACATGGTTTCATAAGTGAACGTTCAAATATGTTGCACTCAGAACGATGACGGTCGTTGGGATGTCTGACTCGTCATGAACTGAATTAGCTTTTGTAACGGATTGTCCAATATCCTGGGACCGCTACCATCGGTGTGATACGATAAAGACATGTAGGCTAGGTAGTATTGATTCAGTTACTTTTAGAGTTTATAAAACAAACTAGCTCAGCTACTGGCACAAAATCTGATTAGAAACGAAATATCAAATTAAACCACAGATAATAAAAGTAATTTGCGTTCTTCTGGTGACTATTTACTAGGTTACCTCCTGATGTTAAAGATGATAACTAGCTTTTGTATTTCCGACGTTTCGTCAGTCAGCACGACTGACTTTATCAAGGTGGCTCCAGTAGTCATAGTCACCAGAAGAACGCAAATTACTTTTATTATCAAATGCCTGGTGAACAGTCTCTCTCTGTTTTTAAACCACAGATTTAAGGAGTTGCAAGTAAACAATCTTCGTGAATTTTCAAAAAGCACTTTTGCGAACATCTAGAAGTGGATAACACCACTAAGCTAATCAACCAACAAATCAGCACTTTTACATTAATTCAACGTATGCAGACGTTGGGCTGGTTTGTTAGCTAGGAAGGAAGTGACAGCTTAAGCGTTTAAGGATAAACAAATTACAATCATTTGTTAACCTTGCTGTTGTGTTGGTCTTAAATGTGTAGGCTCCGTTAGCTCAGTGGTTACGCGCCCGATTGAAGATGAAGCGGCGCTAGTTCAGCTCTCGGAGTGTGCGCTTGAGCAACGCATTTCAAGACTGCTCTCCATTGCGCAGCACCTAGTGAATGGAATAATTTCCTGGAAACATTTCAACAATCAGAAACTTTACTCTGCCAATCTCGGTAACCGGTTCTGCGTCAAAAGCATCTACAAGTATGCGAAACTACCGAGAATAACCAATCAAGGCTTTGTCAGTCCGAGGTAGGGACAGTAGATACCGGGATGCGTAACTACATCCGCTTTTTCGTTCATCCGCAACATTAGAAGGGTAATTTTTATTTTATTTACAAAATAATGTATTTTTTATGGGTTATATAAAAAGAGTGAAGTTGGTTTTGAAGTAATTTAAACTATTTAGTTGAAAGCAAGCCAGCAGCAAAGCGTGAAAAAAATGTCAAATTGGCAATTTACCCTTCTAATGTTGAAGCAACAACGGAGTTGCGCGTCCCGGTATCTACTGTCCCTAGTCCGAGGGTACATAAAGATTCAAAACCAAACCAAAGCAGCAGTTACCGTCCATGTTGCTGCCCTTGCACAAAACTTATTATGACGTAACCAGAATTGCTCAACTTCAAAGTTCAAGCAGCAACAACAACGAAGTGCAAATGAAAATAAATTATTTTACGACGGTCAATACATCTGGCTAATGATAAGTCACGTGCCCAACACGCAGTTGAGCAAAGAATGCAGATTGCAAAAGAACAAGTCACGTGACATCATACTATGAAATCTTCATTTTACGGGCTACGAAAGCTCAAAGTCCACTAGGATTGGTACCAGTCGTCTTTGAGACGAAACTCAAATGAATTTGAGTACGTCAAGTAACGAATCCACTTGCTAATGGCTTGGCCTGAAGGTAATTGCTTTAGCGACTGAACTTTCAACCCGGCTATTTTCATGTCAGAATGGCACAGCATTGGAACTTCAAACTGAAGACATACGCTGGTCAGTTCAAATGGAATGGCAGGCGTCCAAGACGAAAGAAATAATTTGATATTAACTGTATGGTGTGAAGAACCAGGAAATAACGGACTCATAAAATGGTATTCATGACTGACCTCGTCTCGACAAAAGGTTACATTGGCAAGGCTGGATACCCCGGTGACATTAACAGTCGATTCTGGCAAAGGAATTTTACCAATTAGTTTCACAGCAGGATGGCGTACTGGCAAGCCGCAATATATTTTCAAGGAAACGGCAAGCATTTTGTCACTGGTATGCGGAATAATGTTAGCATACAATGTAAAGGGCAAAGAAGTATCTTCGCCTAACTTAGAGACGTTGTATCGCATTACTTCAAGATTTCCGGGTGATACAGTCATTTTGACCGTTTGAGGTAATCCGCTGGTTATGACGGACGGGTGGAAAACTGCTTTAGAAAATTCAGCTTTGCGTTGAGGGAAAGCTATTTCCACTTCAGCAAGCCCATCTAAATAGCTTTTCACATTTAACTTGCCTAATATATTGCAGAGTTCTGGAGTACCGCTCGGGTTTATAATCACAGACAACGTTTCAATCAAGTCGACATATACTTCGTTGTTTTGCATCGCATTGTGTAATGGTTTTCTTGAGGCATCACCAGATAACTGGCGTTTTTCTTTGTCCACAACACCAAATATGTTATCAGGAAAAAAACTCATTATGTCAGCAGAATTTGTCTTCGGCTGAGTAACTGCATTGCACAATTGAGGTTTAATTTTCGCAAAATCAGTAATCTTTGGAAACCCACCATCTGCGGTTTCACATATGACCTCATAAATCAAACCAATGTTAGTCAAAAGGTTATCTGGGTTCACAGTTCCAATTAAGTCTCTGAATATCCGGGAAAGCGACTCCAAGTACTCGCAAATTATGAACGGCGATGCGCTATCGTTTTCAGTCGCAGCCACCAGAAAAACTTTGTCGCAAAGAACATGAAAATAATAAAAGTTGTTTATAGTGACGCATACTGGTAAAGTTTTATTCTTTCTCAGATATTTTCCAAACAGATCAGGCTTGAAGGCTTGCTGTGAAGAAAGCAATTCCTTCTGAACCAAAACTTCTCCGTTTTCACTTAAAATAAACAGTCCATTGAGCATATTGGTTAAGACCTAAGCAAATGCCTGCAATGCGGTAAAATTTACAATTTTAAAACAGGCAACTGCACTAGAGCATACAACTAAAATAAACACAAGCAACACGGATTCAAATGACATATTATACATCTGACAGTAAATGCACAGTATAAAGCCAAAAAAAAATACCTCAACAAAACGCAGAGGAAAAAAACAATTAACAAACCCACAATTAAAAAAACAGTAGCTTTGACCGCTACGCATAAACATATCCACAAAAAGTTGTGATTGCTTTTCTTTTAAAAAACCGATAATCATTTCTCACTTTGCAAAACGGGGTCTTAATACGGCGATTTCCTTTCAAGTGCTCCAATTTGTTTCAAGTCACCAATGACAATTTTATAACAGTAAAAAAGAAAATTATTTACAACACAAAGTTGCAACATATTAAAAATGCATAAAAAAGTTCTCAAGCTTGTTACATCTCACATTAGAGTATGTGATATTTTCTAGAAACAGATGAAAGGTGACTCCTTTGAATAGAGGTGATTTTGTAATAAGCAAAACTGACATAAGAAAAGGTGTCTTGCATACACATTTTAATATCAAAAAAATGCATGGTCGGTAAGTCATCACATGATATTGATGGTGGTGGATTGTCCTGAATGTAACTGAAAGTAAATCATTAATTGATTGTGATATACTGAACCACATATTGGCAAGGAAACCAATTTCAGTTAAAATTCTGACACTAATCCTTGCTTTGAATTAAACTCACTTATCTAGTCGAAAACTTAGATACTAGCCTACTTGAGAGATATTTTTTAAACTACTATTGGAAGTCAACAAATAAGCTTTTCATGATGAAGAATGCTAACTTTGTACTGACTTCTACTTGACTTCAAAACAACAAGTCAATGTGCAGACTACTATTTATAAATTGAAAATACATATATATATGCTAACCATTAGTCTTGTAAATCGTGTAAAAAGCAACACATGTGGTGTTCAAAATCTTAAGAATTGTAGTTAACAAGATCTGTTGTTGAACGCAGGAAACAATTCACCATCTCAATACTCTCTTCAACATATGTTTTCAAAATACTAAAAGTTTTGCATAATTAAATTTCCTGCAAATACTCAATGTAAAATGGTTCAACAAAACAGCAGGGCAATTACATATTATACCATGCAAACTATCCTTCACAAACCAATGATGCATATTGGAGGAATCAGGAAATAATAAGCCCCGTTCATAGCATATAATAAAGAACATACACATTGAACTCAACTTTTAAGTCTTTTCTCAGTTGAGATGTTACTGATTGTGTTCTTTGCTCATGAACACAGATTTGACAAACATGACAGTTCATTGGAAGTTTGAAACTTTACTACAATTGTCTGCCCTACAGTCTACTGAGCATTTGTAGCAGTATAAGTATGTAATGCAATCTCAGTGAATGTAAAGCGGATGGATTTGGCATGAGAATGTCTGAATGAATGTCTTTCTGTCAAAAAGCACGGCTACAAAATGCAAGATTAGGTAGAAAAATGATTTTAAAATTATAATACAGTAGTATCAATTGGTATTTACTTATATTAACTATTAAGCCTTTTTTCTAGAAACAAGGTAGCCTACCATACATAATGGTTTAAATCACAATTTCATAAAACACAATGTGTAACTAACTAGTACCAGTAGCACACAAATAAAATCTTATTCCAAGAAAAAGTAGCATCAGCATTTTTAAGACTTTACACTTTACAGCTTAGGAAAACCTTAGTTTTGTTGAATAACATAACCTTGTTCAGGTGGTGTTCTGGCAGATTTATTAAATACAGCTTGAAACATTAGAATAGCTAAGTAGGCTACAAAAATTAGGTAGAGGACAACTACTAATGAAGCAAGTACCATAAGCCAAACATAAGGTAAGTCCCCTATGAATGATACAACAAAAAACATGTTGACACAAACAACAATAAAAGCAATTAGACCGCCAATAATTTTCCATGCAATGTTATTGGCGAATTCTTCCATTAACGAAGGCATGCTTGAAAAATGAAGCACGGGAATAAGAGCAAAAGGTAGCTGTAAACTTTGAAGAACATTTAAGTTGTCATTCAACCCTGTTAAATGATTAATATCAGAAAACACAGCCAATAACAAAGTTGGACAAATAGCAATTGATCTAGTTAAAAGAATACGTTTTGATCTACTCCAGCGCAAGTCTAAAAATCCTTCCATAACAAATTGTCCAGAGTATGTCCCTGTCATTGTAGAACTCTGACCAGCAGCAAGTATTCCTATTGCCCAAATGTAATATGCAGCTGGACCAAAAAAGCAACCCAACATAATGCCTCCTTTATAGATATCCACATTAACAGCAGTTTCATTTGTTGCATTGTTAAGAGGAAATATATGTTGCGCTTTTGGTATATTTGTTACATTTTCACACTTATCATGCAAATCTACATAAGACTTTTGATAGAAAGCTTCAGCAAAGACAGACACAACAAACAAATTAATGAGGAAAGAAACAAAAAGGGCTACAGTGGATTCAACTAAGTAGTAAAAGTTGGCTTCACGCACCTGACGTCTTTTTGTTCTATCTACATCTCGTGATTTTACAAGTGCTGAATGCAGATACATGTTATGAGGCATGATCACAGCACCAATAATTCCTACAGCTTGAAGAAGTTGTTTTGAACCACAATTTGTGCAGTGAGGAACTAAAGTACCAAACACAACCTCACGTTGATCTGGTGCAACGGCTATATATTCATAACCAAAGGTTATAGCCATGACTGTTATTAAAAATGCAAAAAAAGCTTCCAACTTTCGCAAACCATACTTGTCTAATAAGAGGAAGACAAACGCATCACTAGCTGTTATTAAAACACCAGCCCATAGAGGAATCCGGCCTCCTGACAACAAGGAAAATGCGATGGCAGATCCTATGACTTCTTGCATGTCAGAACCAACAATTGCTATTTCAATCATAAGCCACAATATAATACGAGGAACTTTTCTGTATTGTCTATTGCAAACTTCTGCAAGATGAAGTCCTGTCACTACACCCAACCTAGATGACATTCTTTGCATTAAAAGTCCCATAACTGTTGCAAGTAAAAGTAACCAAAGTAATTGGAATCCAGCCACAGCTCCTGATTGTAAATCTGATTCAATGTTTCCAGGATCTAAATATGCTATGCTCATTAGAAATCCTGGCCCTGTGAAAGCCCATAACTTCTTCCAACTGAAAGGAGGCATATTTGAAGAATAAAACTTTCCACATGTAAAATCTTCTTCTTCAGTATCTTCGCTTGCTTTGGGAACAGAAATTTTCTCCTCAAAATATGTGGCAACAATTGGTCTAGTGATATCAACACTTTCACCTGAAAGGTTTGTTGCTCTAGGTCTTAAGTTGCTGTCATATGTTTCTTGTAATTCTGGTGATGAGGACATATTTTCATGATCATATTTCTTCTCTATCTCCGTCTCCATGCTCGGTTCAGTGGTGTCAACAATAGCAGGCTGAATATCTTGAAACAATATTGATTCGCTGCTCTGATCACTACACTCTTTTCCGCGATTATGACTGAGCATAATCTGTGTCAAGGCAGATACAACGCACACATACACCAACGGATGGTAGAAAAAAGGCTCCGAAATGTTTGACTAGTGTACGGTGGTGAAAGGTCACTCACAGCATGCTTTTATTGAACTCGTTATGCAATGACACATGACACAAAACGATGAGTTAATGAGTTATGTAACTGCAGTTAGGCCAGTGCTGCGGTTGGTTGATTTCTTCATGAAATTAGCTACATAAAAGAAGAGTTGCCAGAAGCAAATTCAATTTTCTGACAATAAATTCTGATTCAAAAATAACACTTGTCTACAAATTTCAACTTTTTTTTCAGGTTTGGGTTTTGACAACTGATTTTGGCTAACTTTGAGGAGCTGAATCCGAAAATGAACTCAGATTTTCTCTATCACATCCAGTTTTCTTTCTATCGTTGCCATTATTGTAGTGTTTCGTCATAGAAACCATTGTTACGTTTCACTAGCCTATCGTTTGTACTACGTGCGGCTGTTACGAGACTAGAGCATGAAAAAGATTCAGCTGAGAGAAAGTACAATAAAGTGGTCTGTGTGTAATCTATTAAAGTGTGGTACAGTATATCTAAGTTAATCAAACGGAAATACAACAATTATTTTATGAAATTGACCAATTTTTACCCTTTTTAGTGCAGTAAAATGTCAAATATAATTATTTTCTGACAGCTATAAACTTTCAAACATAGAGATATTTTTACACTAAATTCATAAATTGGTTCAGATTTCCTCTAAAATAAAAAAAATTCCTGTTATGATAATCGTAATGGGACATAGTGGAGATTGGTAGCGTTGAGTTTTTCCATGCTGACTTGAACTCCCTGTCTTGGCTTCTCAGGCGTTATCTGTAGGTCAGCTGCTATCTCTGTGCAGGGGCGGATCCAGGTATTCACGTTAGGAGGGGCGATGTCATTGACATTCAGGCAAGTGATCAGCCAGGCACAAAAAACGACGGGGTCTCCCCTAGAAAATTTAGATCGAGTTTGATGCGTTGAGAGCATTTCGAACACAAATTATGAGAAATTGAAATTCTATAACTTAAAAAACCTTCAACAATACTGTTGTTTAACAAAGGGAGGGATAAAGAGCTGATATGCCCTTGCCATGTCAAGTTGAAGCCTGAGCAACCTAGCCGTATTTATAGTTGAGACTGAAGGTTTCACTCTTGATTGTTTCACAGCAATTTAAAAATTGACCTCGGAAAGAAATAACAGGTAATTCTGTTTTCCCAATATTGATGCAAACATTGAGGTTACAGACTTACTGTATAACTTCGAGGTTTTATTCCTCTGACAAGTTTTGAATTGTTACAAAGAGCAATGAGGAAAGGTTATGCATACATTCAACATAATGAGCAACAAAAGTGGGAGCCAGGTCAAAACACTGGGTTATGCTCCACCCCCCGTAGAATCGCCACTATAGGCTAGATATAGATTGTAAATTTTTATTTTGGACCAGCGAAACACTACAATTTGTGCAATAGTCCTCCTTAAAACGTGTCATGCACGGTCGCTGCACCAGACAAAGAAAGAAACTAACAATAACAGAAACAACTATTTCTGTGGACTTCACAAATAAAACGAAAATAAAAAGCTACTTTGCCGGTACGAGTAATACTAACAGGTGTCGTACCTTTGACTACAACACTAAGTCAAGTTTACGGTTTCTACTGTTGGCAAATCGATTTATCACGGAGTCTGCGTCAATTAAAATGTCCCGATGCTGGTATCGTAAGGCTAATCCATTCAGTCTTTCCTCCCCGATGTTGTTCCTCAGCCAGGTTTTCAACGACCGAAGAGATGAAAAGCTTCTTTCAGCTGATGCTACGCTGACTGGCAAGGTTAATAATATTTTTAGAAGAGAGTCTACGATTGTGTACACATTTTCATCACACGGTTGTAAAGCTTCTTCCGCAGTCATCGGTAAGACTGCAGCAGTCGCCGGAACAGTTTTATTTTCCCACTTCTCCTTCCATAGTTGGGTCTCTGAACCTAGAGCAGATTCCACACTATATATATGACGTAACAAGCCGTTGTAGGCATTGCAAATGACTTTTGTCAATGCTATCGGGTTGGTACTTGAGCAATTTCGTGGTAGCAATGATGTTAGGTGTCAAGATGCTATAAAGTCTCATTGAAAAAAATTGAGCTTTGCTGTTTCTAGATGCAGTTTCAATGGTTTTAGTTCCACGGCTGACCGTCAAAGTTGCCAATAACCTGCTCTGTCAACCAACTTATCTAGGCTAAGGGATTTATCGCTATGCTCTACAGTGCCGGAAAGATGTTTAGAAACTTTTTAAATTTTAGTAATTTCGTTCGGTAATTAGACTCTGCGAAGAAATAATAGCCTTATGCTCAGGCCCGGATTTAGGGGGGGGCAGAGGGGGCAGTTGCCCCGGGCCCCCCGACTTTTGAAGGGCCCCCTATGTGGAAAAAAATGTGATTTTGTGTTATTTTTTCCTTTTGGCCTTTAAAGTTTCTGCAAAATGCTGTGCAGTGCTGGACTGATGCTACTGAAGACGTAGAGGTGGTTTTTCGCGCCGTAGGCGCGAAAAATTTTTTTGCACGGGGCCCCCCGATCTAAAAGTGCCCCGGGCCCCCCATCAGCTAAATCCGGCCCTGCTTATGCTATGTTATTATTATAGCCTAGCCTAACCTAATCTTTGAACATGGCGAAAGACTTATTCAGCATTGCTTTCGATATGTTGTTTTCCAAATCGTATACATATAAATGAAGAATAAAGCTACTTTCTTGGGTTTTAGGGGGGGCGATCGCCCCAATCGCCCCCCTCTGGATCCGCCCCTGTCTCTGTGCACTGCAGATGGAATATCGTAGAAAGACAGCTGGTGGGAGTAGATTTGACTTAGTAATAAATTCTTGCTTAGTAAGGAAGATTTATTTAGAAGTTTCATAAAGCACAAAAGTCATGTATTGTAGCCTACATTGTACAGACCAACATCAGAGTTCAAGCTGAAAAATGGTTTGTAGAAGGAAAAGGTATTTTCATACTTTATAAGTTTGAGTTCAAGTCGGTTAGAGTTTTTGGTATAGCGGTGTTTCTGTGGACAAACTTGCTTTTAGAAAACTACTGTACTAACAAAGAAAGGTTATATTTGATCTCAAGCTAGTGTTAAACTGTTTTATTTGCATCAACAGCGCACGGGTACAAATAATTGACACGGCTAGAGAGCACAAACAAACATAGCCAGGTCGAAGACTTTACAAAACCGGCCTGCCACACCCCGCGGCGGCGGGGAGCGGCGTGATTTAGGGGTGACGATGCACCCGGAGGGGTAAGTCCACCAGCTTAGGTCGCGGGGGCCAGGCTGGGGAGTCGAGGTACCTGTGGAGGGAGAGTGTGGATCGAAAACGTTACATGACCCGTCCGCAAATTTAGAATGGCGGAGCGGGCCAGGGAGACAGGCTCTTTCTGCATTGCCCAGAAAGATGGCCTGCGACGGGCCGGGCGACCCGTCGCGTGTGGACGCTGGAACCGGCAGTAATTGACCGCCGGGCGGCGCCCACGTCTCCCTCACGCGACCTCGGCGCAGGTACTTGACTCTTATACCCGGTCTGCCAGTAGGCAGAGCGGATAAAATTGGGGTCTACCACGAGGAAGAGAGTCAACTATTTAAGGATAATTTGGTTCTCGTGGCAAAGAAAATTCAAATAAAAATGTGGAGCAGAGGCTCGATTAATCAATAGAAACAAAAAATATAGGTGGGATTGTAATACATACTCACTGGAGAAGAGTAAGCTTTGATTCGGCGAGCACGGATGTGCACTGGCCAGACGTTGACGCAGGTTCGCCCAGCTGGGTCGGGGAGGTTAGCGATTGAAACTAGAGGCACTGATAGGCTACATTACCAGGAAAAAGTAGAAAATTGAGGTAGAAATTTTGAGGCTGCATCGAGTTGATCAGGGGATCGTGTTGATCAATGCGTTGAAAGCAGAGCGAGGTTGATCCGAGCGGGCAAGAACAGCGTTACAAGGCGAAGGCAGCGTAAGATAATTCGAAACAATTGATTGATTAATACATAGAGATATAGTGATGATTGAAGTTACTTAATTGCTGTTAAACCATGTACATTAGACAGAAGAAAATGTTGTTATGATCCTGATATATTTTGTTACATTTGTGGATGCTTCATGTTGAAGTCTCAACAATGCAATATTACCACGTTTGTAAAAAAGGCATAGGCTATCTTGCTTACTTTAAAGTCAAGTTGGGGGACCAGGACAAAAGCTGGGCTCCTCATAAAGTGTGCAAGACCTGCGTTGAATGTCTGAGAAGTTGGTCGCAAGGAAAAGGTTCACAAATGAAATTTGGAATACCCATGATTTGGCGAGAGCAACGAAATCATGTTGACGATTGTTATTTTTGTCTTGTTAGTGTGAAAAGTCATAGCAAAAAGAGTAAACATCGTTTGAAATATCCAAATCTGGATTCGGCATTGCGGCCAGTTCCTCACAGTGATGAAAAGCCACTGCCAGTATTTAGGCTACATCACTTCCAGAACTACACGAAGAGGCTATTTCTTCTTCAGAAGCATCGTTTAGTGAAGGAGAAAGTGAAAATTTCCAACCAGCACCCGAGGATCTGTCAGACAAGCCTTCCCAGTTTAATCAGATGGAATTAAATGATTTACGGTATTGAGAGATTTGTATTTGCCTGTTTCTGAACTCGCCCTGCCCAAGTCCCTTTGAGTCAATCTTTATTTTGGCACTTTGCTATTTCTATGTGTGTCTTCAGAATTTCTGCACTCCATTGGAATGTCTATGTGCATATTATGTGAACTGTAGGCTATAATTCAGATAATACCTTGTCACTGTCCTATCGACATGTTCGTCAGCATAATGTAGCTTTTGATGTTATTATGGTTGCTCTTTTGCATGCCTATTTTTTATTCCAAGGCATGAAATTTTAATAAAGACAACGCAAATTTGTGTGAATATAATATAGAATGCTTGTTTGCTAATTAAAGCTAGATTATTGCAGGTAAAACAGTGTTTATTGCATCAGAATTCCTTGTTTTGACAACAGAGCAAATGTGGGGCAAAAATTAGGGATATTTCATATCTCAAAAACGTGATGTGATAGAGAAAATCTGAGTTCATTTTCGGATTCAGCGCCCCAAAATTAGCTAAAATGAGTTGTCAAAACCCAAACCTGAAATTTTGTGTAGACCAGTGTAATGAGAAATGCAATTATTATTATTATTTATTTGCGTCAGACAAAGCTGTCCACATCCAAAACAAACAAAATAACGAAATAATACACACACATTGCAAATGCACAAAGGTCACATAGAGCCACTTTGGATGTCGTCAGTTTCAGAGTTCACTAAATATCTACTGTTACAAATTTACATACAATGAGCGTTGGAAGAGTTGAAAGTATTCCGAACGATAAAAACAATCAGATGACATCAGGTCTGAAATAAAGCGATTTGAGAAGTGTATGCAATAGTCTCAATAAGCATCAAATGTTGTTATATTATTCATTACTTGATATTCTCGGGCACTGACATAACGAGGTAAATTGTGCAATACTCTGAAAGAATCATTGTAAGCAACACGTAATAGTTTTATACTGGAAGATCTAAACTTGTTCCACAACTGGGATACGGTACGTAAAACGACATACAATAAGAGCGAAATACAATGTTTTTTACAGCGGGTGAGCATTTGGCAAAATGAGATTTTGCATTGTTTGCAGCACAGTAGGCTACTGAGAGCGTAGGCTACTTACGTGCCTTAAAATATCATTTTCATTTGAAAGAGAACTTTCTATAAATACACCTAGGTATTTTACAGAGTCTGTAAACACAATTTCAGATTTACCTAGATATAGACTTAGCATAATTTCTTGGGCATAATCCGGGACAAACTCAAAACTATGAACAAAATAACTGGACGAAAGGCCGAAGGCCTGAGCTTGGCAAATTTTTATTCCATATTTATATTTATAAGCTTTAATATTGCATAATAAAGTATTCTACTTAGATTGAATAAAAAAATTTATTACTTTATTTAAAGGAAAATACATGTTAATTTAAGCAACACTAAGTCACAAATCAAACATTCATAAGAAAAAAAAAACACCGAGAACAAAGAAATAACACTAACTCACAAATCAAACATTTATAGGGGGATGCATTCGGATACCATTGGCTTCATCGTTTCATTGAAGTCAATAGAATAATGACGCAATAAACGTCACTCATTATTCCCTAACTAAAGGATTTCTCAAGCTATGCGCGATATTTTACTCAACCTAATAAGCTAAAAAATTAAGATATTAAAATAAGCCTCGAGTTAAAGCAAAGTTATGCCTTTTGGGACGAAATTATTTCATAATTTTGCATCAGGTTGGAGTTAATTTTGAAAATTTCACTAAAGTAAAATTCCGGGACATTTTGCTAACCGGGACGGGACACCGGGACAGACGTTTAAATCGGGACTGTCCCGGCCAAACCGGGACGTATGGTAGGTCTACCTAGATATAGCAGAGGAGCACGTGAAAGATAAAAGTTTTGGGGGGAGAATAACATACCAAATGACTTTTTTAGAATTAAAAATAATTTCATGTTCAGCAGCATAGTCTACTTGTGGCAAACATCTAACAATTTTTGTAACCCACACAAACTAGGCGATATGCAGCAAGTCGTCAGCAAGCATAGCGCTATAGCGCAAGAGAACAATTACCGCATGTCCATCAAGCTGGTGCTAGAGAAAAAGCCGATTATGGGTCCTCATCACTGCCTGATAGCCTAATTATAAATTTAAAAAAAAATGTAGCCTATACGACAAAAAATGTATTGATATGTAGTTGAATGAGTTTCGCTTTTAGCAGCATGATCGTTGCTTACTTCACAGTGTAGATTCAAACGATCTGTTATAGCCTGATGCTGCAGGTTCTTTTTGGCAATATCAAATTACACTAGCTTTCGGAACACAGTTCCCTAATCATGTGCTATGACGAATGGTGTTAAAGTCAGTGAGTGGTTTTTTTAAAGTGGCTCTTTGGTTTAGCTTGAGGCTGCCGGCTGTTGAGTTTCTGTGCTGTTAGGCGTTATTGCTGTGAGGTTTTGTTGGATCAGTTGATTAGTAGATTAGGTGACGTTAAATAGATTAGGTGACGAAATCTACTAATCAACTGATCCAACAAAGCCTTTTTCTTGAATAAAAATTCTGACATGGAAAAAAACGTATTTTACTGTAATCCAGGAGCCAAGATAGTTTTACCTGTAGTGCAATGATGCAAAGAGTATAACGCATAACTTTTTCAATAAAAATCTACACTTTAGAATTGAGAAGCACCAAAAAACATAGCCTACGGTATGTAGCCTATGGTTATAGGCAGAGGTGGGCACCCGCTACTTTTAAAGTAGCGCGCTACCGCTACTTGGGCCAAAGTAGCGCGCGCTACCGCTACCTTTTCCGCTACTTTTGTCTAAAATGACACTCAAGTCCCTATAGTGACGCAAAAATGACCTTGAAAACGAATGTTATCATTCGTTTACGCTGTCATTTTGACATCGTTATAGAAAAACATTCTAAGGGAAATTTATTGTTACGCATCTTTCAAAAACACGAGCATTTTAAAATGAGAGTCACTAAGTCCTGCCCGCTTTCGCTTAAGCACATCTCTTCCAACAGAGAAAAGTCTCTCTATCGCAGCACTGGAAGGAATGGGGGTGTTGCATTTAATGAACAGATGTTTTAACTCGGTATTCGAAAAGCTCAAGGACTTGCTCTTGTCCGAAAAAAAGGCGTCCACAATTGTTGCTTCCTTCTGCACCGACGTTTCACGGGATGGCGCAAACACTCCAAAAATACATCCTCGGAGTCATGACTGGTGTTGGTGTCATTCTTTTCGGTATGAACCAGGCTTGATGTCCCGCAACAGTCTAATTACATCTGTCTTGACTTTTTCTCGCAGTGCGTCAGCATCATCCGTGGAAACGTAGTGCAGAAATTGTAGCCACGACGTCTTGAAGGAGAGATGAAGACATGATGCCATAACGCATTTCATGTTGTTGAAGCACTTGTTGAATCGTTTCTTCACCCCTTCAAGGACTTTCACTTTCACCTCTTCATAGGTCACAAGATCAATGATCTCGGTCAACTTCTTCCCGCAAATTGTGATGGTTGGAAGCAAGACTCCGTAGCCTAATATGCCTTGGACTCGCCCTGTAGAATGTCTAAAGCCTGGCAGATAGGCTTCATCACACGGGTCGGAGATATTAGCCGAAGAAGTTGACGTCAGCTAGAAAAGACCGAAACTTTGCAACCAAGCCGATTAGGCTATATAGCTGCTTACCCACGCCAGTATTGCAAAAAAAACAAGCATTTTTTTTTTCAATTTAAATTAAAAAGTAGAGTGCGACTGAAAAAAAGTAGCGCCTCTCCCGCTACCGCTACTTTGGAATAAAAATAGCGCCGCCACTGCAGCCGCTACTCCAACTAAAAAGTAGCGACGCTACCGCTACTTTCACCAAAAAAGTAGCGCCGCTACAACAGTAGCGCACTACTGCCCACCTCTGGTTATAGGCTATATAGCGGACGCGAAAGGGACTAGTGTGCACAGGGGAGGATTAGCAAATTGAAACTGCCCGGGAATTTAGAATAAAAGTTCAAACTTCAGCGAGATGCAGTCTTTTAGAATTTCGAATCTCAATCCACTTTCAGATTTTAAATTAAAATCCAAATTAAGTTCAAATCCAGTTGATAAGCATTGCTAAATCCAAATTTAATTAAATCTGACAATAGTCTATAGTAAAGTCGAAAAGAAAAGTAATTTTAAACTAAGATCACTATTTTTTGTGTGATCTTGATCTTGAAGAACAATAAGATCAAGACCACTTTAAAATTGAAGTTTTCTTACCAGATAGAGGCATTTTTTTAGAACTCGTAGCCTACCGTACTGCACAAAGTAATTAGTGGCAATTACTAACATTAAACTACTGTTAGCATGATATGTTTCCAAGAAAAGTCGATTTAAAGTTCCAGTTTATTGATATAGGCTACATCAGGGCTACTCAACTGGCGGACCGTGGTCCGAATCTGGACCTTCTTGGTGTTGATGGTGGACCTTGAGCTTTTGGAAGAATAACCTCCAAATTAAGTTCAAATATTCAGAGATTTACAAATTTTATGAAAAGTTTATCTCAATTCAATGTGCTCCAATATTGAAAGTGATGCTTTAAATCAGTGGTTCCCAACCTTTTTGTTGTCACGGACCTCTTTAGACAAATTAAGTCTGCGGACCCCTACCTGAATTTTGCCTGAAACTCAATTAACATAGGCCTACTATTGACTATTGTAATAACTATGCTACTCAACTACTGTACTGTGTCATATTGCATTGCCGCTATGACTCCTGCGGCAAATATAAGGTTAAACAGTTGCTCAAATAAGAAAATGAATGAATTGTTCAAGAAATGTCAATCAATCATTTTATTTTTCGTCATTAACGCGTCCGGGACGAAAAAGATACTAACTACAAAAACCGATATAGACCTACCAGCACGTTAATGAACGGGAAAAGGTGGCAAAACCTTGAAAGGTTTAAAACGTGCCTGAATGAAAAATTATGTATATATCAATAGTTAGCACGACCACAAAACCCAAAAAAACAAATAGCAAAAAATAAAACAAAAACAGAGAGAAGCACACATGTAGAAATGAATGACAGCCTAATGAAAAGTGTTGTGGATTGAATTTGCCAGTTCCAATATTGATGTGGATGAGCAGTCATAATAATAATAATAGTAGGGGCAAAAGCCCGTTTTGATGTGGCCCGGGAGAGCAGGTGTTGAGCTCTTTCTACGGTCAGACTGCACATCACACAGTAGCCTAAGACGATTGAGGTTTGATATCCAGTTTAAGTTTTTGTTTCTTGTCCTGGTGAGTGATGGAATGGATGAGTTGGTAGATGATGATGTCCTGATGGTGTTGATGAAGCTCTCATTCCCTTTTGCAATATTTCAATATGTCAGCAGTATTTGAATTAAGGTGACCCAAAGTGTCATGCTGAAACTTTTTCAACCTAAGCAAATTTAATGAGAGGGCTGTTATTGCCTTTCCTGAACTAAACGACTGAACTGTGGTTGAGTTTTTGACAATGCAACACGCATGTCATCTTCAACGTCCAGGCGATTTCGATGTTTAGTTTTTATTGTAACAAGAGCTGAGAATCCTGCCTCGCAAAGGTAAGATGTACGGTACCGGTAATAGATGTATTGTGGTAGATGTAGTTTAAGGTTAATGTACACACTGTAGGCAGCAGCATAGATTTATCTTAATGCATACCGGTACAGTTTATTCTTGCGGGCTTGAGCTTGACACATCTGCATTTAAAGAGAGAAATGAAAGTAAAAAGATCTCTTTTCGTTTTCATCAAGGTAATCACGGACCCCCAAATGCTTTCTCACGGACCCCCAAGGAGTCCGCGAACTCCAGGTTGGGAACCACTGCTTTAAATACATAACTTACAATATCAAAATGCTCAACTGAAAACGTAGTCTGCAAGTTCAATAGGCCTATATAGGCCCTATGAAAAAATTTGAAATAACTTTTAACTTGTTAAGATTTTAGATTATCATGAGAATTTGTATTTTGAAGTACATGTAGGCAGTAGCGCAGCCAGAAATTTTGAAAGGGGGGGGGGGGGGGTTTGACGGCCGGCGGGCGAAGCCTGACGGCGTGTTTGCCAAAGGCGACACCCAGCGGCGGGGGGTCTCCCCCAGAAAATGTTGAAAAATTACTGTGAACTTGGTGCATTCTGAGAGCATTTTCAACAACAATGTGAGTATAAATATTCCTATAAAATGTTGCTCTCCGATGGCATAGCAAAAGGATAAGATCATGCTTTTTCGGCATTTTTTGGTAATAAAGCTGAGTCTCTACGTTTTCTTGTTGGTAATTCCTGGCTGAGATATTTGAATGTTTGGTATTGGCAAAACTCGCTCTTTTAATGCAGTTTCGTTTAAAATTAGGCAAAGTTTGTTTTAGAGACACTTCCCAGACAGTAAAATGTGTCGTTTTTTTCATTGATTTAAGGTCTGCAGACGTTGATTCAATGTAAAAATGACAAATTTTGCTGTGTGGGTAAAGACTAAAAGCATCATTATCATTATCGTGACGTCACACGCGTGCCAAAGGGGAGGGTTGTAACCCCAAAACCCCTCCCCCCATTTGGCTACGCCACTGCATGTAGGCTATTATCGTCTTATTGATGTGAATTTATTTTCTGTAAGTTATTTAGTTTTTCGTATTGTCATGATGCTTTCGCATTTTTGGGCAATACTGGTAGTTGACAAATTACATTTTGGCCTACGCAGGGCTACTCAACTGGCCGGTCACGGTCCGAATCCGGACCTTCTGGGTGTTGCTGGTGGACCTTGAGCTTTTGGAAGAATAACCTCATTGCCACGTTTCGGGGCTTCTTTAAACAGATTTCTATTGGGAGGAAGCAATTTTTATTGTGAATATCCTAGTTGCTGGGGGCTTCGACTCCCGGACTCCCCAACACTTTCTCAAAAATACAAGTCGAGTTACATTTTTCCTAAAAAAGTGGTTTGGTAGGCTATAGATTGTTTAACTTTTGTGGTTGCGTGTGAAATAACTTATTCACCGGACCGTTAAAATTATTCAATTTGTCAAATTGGACCTTTGTTAATATTAGTTGAGTAACCCTTCCTAAAGCGCATACCAGACAATTGGGAGCAGTGTAGAATTTTTAATCAGGTGGTCTATGCTTTGTCGCAAAACGTATTTAGGCGAATTTAATTATATTAGGCAAGAATTTTTTCGCACCACCAAAAACTAACTTTCCTCTACGCCTATGGTCTCTCCCAAGAAAACCATGAATTCTATAGATTTGTTTGAGAAATTGGAGGATGAAATTGAAAAAAAAAATTACAGTAAAAATTTTCAGAAAAATAAATCTACTTAGACCGAAAGATGTTTAAATTTAAATGAAGAATAGGCCTACGGGTACCGTGACAATAACTAGCTTACTGAGTAGGTCCACTCCATTAACGAAACGATTCAATTTACTGCACAATTGAAATGTTTTACTACGAAAAAGCTTTTGCTTACAACGACACGTTATAGGCCTAAACAATCAGGCTAGTATAGTCTTGTCATTGTTCAGAGACAAAATGCAAATTGCAAACAGAAGTTGCTATTGTAATTCTTCCATGTCTGCATAATCCGTTCTTTGCTTGGCATAGCTCAGTAGTTCACCGTAGCGGTGTTTAAATGTACACCTCCAAGCTACGACACACAGCACAACGGTACACAAAAAAGTTAGAATGACCGACAGCGCAATTTTCCCAGCAGGATTCAAAGCTGGACAAATAGATTCTGCGAAAATGAATATAAATTAGTCTCTAGTCTAGACTGTCTAACGTTATTTCACAACAAGGTTAGCGTATTTTATTTGAGAAAAATATTCAAAACTTTCCGTGTCAGTCAACTTGGAATGTATCAGGTTATATCGAAGCATATCTAGAGTCTATAAAAAACAATCTCAAACATAATGTATTTTAAATTTTTCTAAATAAAATCGCTTATTACTCAACTGACCGTGGTTCACATAGATAGTGTCTCCATCTTGGCAAAGAAATTGATCGGCCGAAAGTTTATCTGACGTTTTGTCGTGTACACGAAGAGGGTTGTGACATCGAAATCGTATGTCCGTATTTGGATTGGTAGCTTCAGACTAAAATACAAGAATCAGTCATAAAACTTTGCATAATTTGGAAACATACTTTATGCTTTCAAGAAGCATAAATTTGTAAACCTACATGTGATCTGTAAGGTAAATGTTCTTACAAGCATTTAAGTGTTTTCATTTAAGTTGAAAACTAAAAACTGGACCATCAGTAACAAAGAAGCAAATTATTTTCATTTTACTTAACCTACTGCTATAGCCAACACGTGTCTTGTTAGGAACTAAAAAAGCTATCAACCAATGCCTACCAACAATAAAGTGGAGCGCACAACCGTTTTAAGAGAATTACTTGAGATTTGTTCGTAGCCAGCAGAAGCACGAAATAAAAATAATAATAGGTCTAACCATCAGTACGTTGGTCAATCGTGAGCTGTAGCCTACTGTGGTAGTGAAATAGTTTGCGGGTAGCTTACCTTCTCTATGAACGCTTTGAAGCCTTTCATCTTGCAGTCGCATACAAATGGATTCTCCCACAAATCCACCATCAACTTTTCTTGACTAACGTTTGAAAACACGCTTGCCGGTAGCATCTGCAGCTCATTCTCTGATAAATCAATATTGGCAAGACCTGTTGCCCCGCTGGAAGATAGATAGAAAATATAAGTAAATATGAAACGATGAACCAGACATAGGCCTAGTTTTTGTTAATGGTTTCCAACTGCATCGATTACTGTTGCTCCTCTGATGAGTTCTTTTTTGTTGTTGCCGCCTAGTGAGGTTGACTGCTATGGTAAATCAAGCTACCTGTTTCGTTGCAATAAGACTATGCATATTGTTACCTACACTTGATGGCAGCCATGTCACAACGGAGATATCAACAGTCATCGATTCATAACTTTTGATTTTCTTATACGAGTTAGTGGTTTGATAAGCATGATATTTCGTTTTAAATTTATTTTTTTATGTTGTATGAATCGTATGGTTTTAATTATAATTGATTAATTAAACTCACCACACATACATACATAAGCTTTGTTAACAATGCTTCAAACTATAGTTCGTTATATTTTTGACCATCCTAGCAAAAAGTATTAGGTAAATATAGCTCAATTGGTTAGCGCGTCACTTCTGGAACGAAGAAACTTCAAGATCAAGCTGCGCTGGTTCGACTCTCGGAGTGTGCGCTTGAACAACGCACGTTAAGGACTGCTCTTCATTCAGCGGCATCTAATGGATGGAATAGTTACCCGGCAACAAGACTTCAACAATCAGAAACTTCACTCTGTCAATCTCGGTGACCGGGCCTGCGTCAGTGATTCAAAGTCTCTACAAGTAGCCTATGCGAAACTGCCAGGATTAAGCTCTGCAAGAAGCTTTCCCAGTCCGAGGATAAAGATTCAATCAATCAATCAATACTATAGTTCATTACGACATCTGACGTTTCATTTGACGACATTTAAAGTTTCAGTTTCAAGTGCTTAAGGTTTTTCGAATGGGGGTGAAATAATTTTGAAGACTTTCAGAAGCCTATGAGCCTCTTAGTTGCTTGAAGCTAACTTACTTGAAGGCATTTACACCCACTGTAGAAATGCGATTATCTTCCATGTCAACTCTCCATAACGAAGTACATTTTGAAAAGGTGCCATTTTCCAAAGTGGTGATTAAATTGTCGCTTAAATCGACGTATGTTAAGTTCACCTGTAAAAGCAAAATAAACCTGCAAATTTTGTTGCAAAGTATTTTTTCAATAGCCTATGCTTAGCAGCCAAAAAAGAGCAAACAAGCTATAGTGGCGATCTCAAAATAGGCTTGTAATGATAGGAGTTGGCATTACAGCTTGATTACAAATTATGCCTAGGAAGAAAAAATCCCAATGAAGAAGACCAGCCTTTAAGTCATAGATTCCCAACCTGGGGGCCATGGCCTATTAGTGGGCCATGAGCCTTTTTCAAGGGGGCCATGGAAAAATTTGAAAAATTATAATTTTTTTAATTTATCATCTCTAAGTCCACTCCCACATTATATAACAAACGAAATAAATTAAAATTTAATAAAACTAGGCTACTAGTACATTTTGCCCAAATTTTTATGAAATGGTCTTTAATTCCCGTTGTTTCAAAACTAATAATATAAGATTTCTATGTAAAGTTGTAAAATGACGTTTGTTAATTTTTTCTAAAGGTTGAAAAAAATAGGGAGGCCATTGACTTTCAAAATTTTCAAAGGGGGCCACGGTGTAAAAATGTTCGGAACCCCTGTTAGTAGCCCTGCTTTAAGTGATTAAACTTTCGATAGGAAGGTTAGAAGGAAACGCCTGTCATGAATTTAGAAATTTTGCTTTGTTTTAAAGTAACACATGAAGAACTAATGTCTTCTCACTTATCAGCCGGTGGTGCAAGCCAGTGATATCTTTTGTCAAATGAAAGCAGTTTAAATTGTATAATATATTTTTTAAAGTACAACCAACCAAATTTCTCAACGACTTTGGTACAGCCTTCAGAGACATGTTTCTCAGAGACAAACTTCTCAAACGCAATGTTTTCATAAAATCTTCTTTGAAATCTACAACTGGATTGGGACCAAGATAAAGACGTTGCAGATTTCTGAAATAAATAGTTAAATATTAGACGACAGGGAAACAAATGGTTAATTATTAAATTTACATTGGAGAAGTACGTTCAAGTCACTCTAGCTTCTTACGTAAATCATCTCATCGTTATGTTTGTTTGAAGTCAAGGCATGAAAAATAAATTTTTTACCACATTGTTTGAAAAAGTGTGAATTCAAAACCTTCAATGGATTATGTTCTTACAAAAACCTAAGAAAAACTTACTGGATTAATTTGCAAATATATAAAACAATAGCTATCGCATTTCCTTGAAAACTTAATTGATAAATATGTGTTTCAAACACAAGCTACTAGTTAAAACTCATAGCTTGATAGAATGATTTATGCTTTTGTTCATCAAGCTATAGCCTATTATCTACGATTCTAAGTTATTGGGCAGCGAAATGTTAGCACTAAAACTGCAATGGAAAACCACAAGTGGTCAACTGTAGTTAGGCAGCCTTAGTCAGCGGTTCAAAAACTTTCCCCTAACAATCATCATCTGCCCGCCCCGATAGCTCAGTTGGTTAGCGCGTCACTTCGTGAACAAAGAAGCTCCAAAATCAAGCGGCGCTGGTTCGACTCTCGGGGTGTGCGCTTGAGCAACGCACGTTTTAAGGACTGTTCTCCATTCAGCGGCATCTAATGGATGGAATAATTTTCCGGCAACAACGCTTCAACAATCGGAAACTTCACTCTGTCAATCTCGGTGACCGGTGTAGCAGTCCAAAAGCTACTGCAGGCCAAAAGTTACAAGGGTTGCCAAATATTTCATTTCAATTTTATTTAATTTTGTTTTGAAAAATAATTAAATTTTTAACCTCTCAAAAGGTCAGATTAATAATTATAAGTATTTTGTAATGTTAACTAAAAAGCTTGCATTAGTTTGAGAGCACTGAATTCACTACTCTTAGGTAAAACAATTTTCGCTTTTCTATCGATTGCGAAAACGCCGGGCACCCCTGATAACTTGTGGACTGACAGTAACTTCCAGACTGCAACGCCGCAAAAGCAGTCCAAAAGTTACTGCTATTGTAAGTGGGTGTGCTTTTTTTGAAATTCGTTTGGGAAAACTTGTAAATGGACTGAAAATTTTGCAGTTAAAAAACAGTTTAAACTTCACTTGGTCAGTACTCAGTAGATTAAACCCTCTGCAAGTAGGCCTATGCGAAAGATGAATCCCAAGGATAAATATCCTCACCACAAAACCATTATTATTGACTGTAAGTTTCGTGCCACGTGTTTTCGATGGGAGTCCAACAGAAGTTCATTGGAATCTCAAAGTGTTCAACACTTTCGTAAAAGTTAAAGCCTCCCGGCGTGTGAGACTGCTGATAGCCTACTCACTGAAGGTTGATGGCGTTTTGACTACCGGCGGTTGGCCTACATGTAGCCTAAGTTACTTTATATTTCTTCAAAACGGTAGTTATGAAAAACCAGACCAAAAATAAGCTCAGTGCTTCATTCACTAGAAAACTTTGGTTTTAACTTTCATAAAATACATAAAATATATTCAAAGTCTCAAAGACTATGTTCGTCAACTACAACTCAAGACCAGCAGCTAACAAGTCAGCTTTCAAATGCAAACTTTGCACGATATATTAAGGCCTGTAACTTATTAAATGCCACCGATTCATGTAGCCACGATTCAAACTTTGAAATGTTTGGAGCGATGATCAATTAAATTATTTGTTTCAACAGCGCCATATAGCCTACAACGAGTCAATAAAACACTCATAACACTACATTGTGAATCGTAGGTTGCATCATAGCACAATCAGAATGACAGCAAAGGACTATAGGCTAAGTGGTCATCTAGTCAATCACCTCCCTGTGAAAATTTATTTGCCAACGCACGTAAGGCACGGACACAACTTCAAATGGTATAATACAAACAAATCAGGTTAAAATGATAGCCTACCGTACGAAAATTGTTAGGTTACAAAATTAAAATTTCATTCCAATACAGCAACAATTTCTGGTACAAAACTCATCTTTTAACTTTCATCTTATTTTCGCTTCATTCCCAATTACGTTTCTGCTGTAAACCACGTTGTTAAGATGCAATGGTGGATAAGTCTTCAAGTTCAACATGTTTCCAATGTTGAAATCATTTAGGCTATAGGCTACAAATCTGCTGCAAGCGTCAAATCTGACAGCCCTGTTTTAGTAACTTCTGGACTGGCAGTAACTTTCAGACCGCGTATATGCGGTCCAGAAGTTACGGTAACTTTCAGACCGCAGTAACTCCTGGACCGTTACACCGGCACTGTGTCAGTAATTTAAAGCTTCTACAAGTATGCAAAACTGCCAGGATTAAGCTCTGCAAGAAGCTTTTCCCAGTCCGAGGATAAAGATTCAATCAATCAATAGCTCAGTTGGTTAGTGCCTGATTTTGTAAACGAAGAAACTTTAAGATCAAGCGACTCTGGAAGTGCGCGCTTGAGCAACACATATCAAGGACAGGTCTCTATATTAAGTCCGTCTTGATGTCCGGGCTTGCCCCAGTGGTTCAAAGCAATCAAAGCCTTTACAAGTATGCGCAACTGCCAGGATTAAGCTCTCAATGACGCTTTCTTACTCCGAGCATAAAGATGCCGCCAATAAATCAGTCTTGTGCTACCGCAATGCTAAACCATCACCATCAAGCTTCGAAAGAAACTTGAGAGTAGATATTTTCACAATTAATTAATTGTTTTGAAGTGACTTGACGTGATGGAATCTGCAAGTCAATGTTTGTTGCATATGATCGCATTCCATCAACACTCAACAGTCCCCAACGCACGGTAGAACAAATAGAAGACACATGCCATTGAACAGCCGCAAATATAGAGAGTAGATTTACCTATTGACAGCGAATAGATCATTTGGAATCTTTGTGACAGAGTTATGACGCAACGCGAAAATTTCAATGTTGGGGAAGCTCTTCAAGTGATTTTTGTTGATAGTTGCAATCTCATTGAAAGATAACACAAGCCTCTTTAAGTTGGCAACACTTGTTGAAGGATCAGGTGTCAATGACGTTATGTTGTTACCTAAAGCAATATGCATAAAGGGTTACAAAAAGTAGCCTATCACTACCAAAAGGTTAACAGAAGTAGTCAGTTACCAGAGGTTTGAAAACCATTTGAGATGAAACGCAATATAAAGTACGTTTTTCACATTATTCAGTTTGAGGAAAAGTAGGTCTTACTTTTTGCCTATTTTGTCGTTTTAAAGTCAAAACAAATAACTTTCAAACAAGACGTGTTACCAATTTAACAACAAAGCGGCTATAATTAGGCTACTGACTTGTTAAATATAGCAACTGTAGTTCTAATTTTACGAATTTAACGTTTTAAGAAAGTTGACCTGTATTTAAGACCCTGGAAAGGGTGGATGGATGGTCATTTATTTTTTGTGTGGATGCAATACAAAACAAAACGTACATAAATCAAAAGCGTAAAGTCTGCATCCATTCAGAAAGTGCGAAAGACCGTATAAGGACCTAAAAAGGCGTATGGCGAAAGGCGAGAGGATTTTAGTTTGATAAACACTGTGACAAGGCCAGTGTTTCGTCAGTATAGGACACTTAAAATAAACTTTGTAAAGATAGACACAAAGACTGGATTTCCGGTCGTTCCGCTCACTTAGCCTAATCCAGTGGTTCCCAACCTGGGGGTCGCAGAGCATTTTATAAGGGGTCGCGAAGCTGTTGCTCATGCAACAACAAAAGTAAATGTAAGTAGGACGAGGTACCGGTCCGCTAGTAGTATGTGCCAGCCGCCAGGCTACGTTTACATGACGTTTCATTGCGCCCAATATGAAAATTTTCCGTTTCGGTTAGTCTGCCAGACTCGTAGTCTGTTTGCATGCGATGACCGAAATGAGATTCGTGGCGGTCTGGCTTTCATGTCGGTAGTTTCAACAGAAATGAAACCGAAATGAAGCGGTTGCGGGTGATGTAAACACACCGCAATGAGATCCTATTAGCCCTAGTGCTAGTAGTTTGTGGTCTGTTTAAGTATTTATTTGTAGTGTAGAAGGAAGAGAGAACTTGAACATTACCTACATCAATGCAATAGCTTTGTGTTTTTGAAATCATAATGATAGATATTTTCAACTGGGGCTGGAATGCTGGTTGTTTAATTTAAGTGAGCAATTAGCAATTGCGAACCAACAATACAAAGTCACTCTCTCAATTTTGGTGTGAAATGTATGATTCACACCCACAGATTTCTAAGCTGGCTTTTCAAGTATTACTGCCCTTCACTACGACGTATCTAACTCTAAGTGAGAGTAGTTTTTCAGCTCTTCTGCATATGAAAACGAAAGAAATAGAATGGATGTGGAAGACGACGTGAGACTGGCTCTGTCTAGCACGCAACCTCAAATTTCACGGTTAGCTGCAGACCTACAAGGTCAACCATCGCATTGATTTGTCAATAAATGCAAGAAAAACATTTTTAGTGCTGCCTTTTGTTGTATTATTTGTTAATAGCAGCCTATACTTGCATTTAGGAAAGAATATATGTGGGGGTCACGGTATCTACGAATTTTTTTAAAGGGGGTCACCAAGACAAAAAGGTTGGGAACCACTGCTAATCTAAGCTTAAATTTTGAACCACTAGATTTTAAATGACACAGACTTGGGTACGGTAAAGTTAGGCTACTGTAGCCTACTCTCAAAAATGTTTTTTTAAGCAAACTGGATTAACGTATTCTACGGTAGAAAATCGTAACAAAATGACGTCATTTATTATTGTGACCACTGGTAATCATTATCCTAGGAGTGCAAAATCTCTTTTGAAAGTTCCATCTTGGTAGTTTGGCATAGGCATACTTGCAGAGGTTTTGAAACATTACCAAACCCTGTCTGTCTCCGAGATTGATTAGTGAAGTTAATATAAAGTTTTGGCCAATAAGATGACATATGCTATGCATGACAATCACCAACCCCAACCAGCCCACTTTCATTGTAGTCTAAACTGCGTCACGTAATTGGATCTGAAAAAATTCAATTTCTAGTGGTGTGAATGTGATTGGTATCATGGTACAACAAACTTCTGAGCAAAGAAAATAGAAATCACCTTTTTTGAACTTATTTTTTCTAAGTTAGGTATACGGTAGTAAGTTTTGCGAATTTACGAGACAAACTTACGTTTCAAAATGAGTGTCTTTAAGTTTTTGAATTTTCCCAATTGCTTGATGGCGAAGTTAGTGAAACGATTTCCGCTTGCGATTAACGTTTCCACATCGTCAGGGATATCTATAGGGAGCTTTGTGTACGTCGTATCCACACAGTCTACTCGCGGGTAAGTGTATCTAATCCAGTGCATCCTTCAGATAAGAACATCAGTTCGTGAATAAAAATTTAATATTTTACGAAAAGATGAACTTTTTTATTCAATATAATTTTTAGACGAGCCACGACTGTATTTAACAACAACAAAGGTAAGTCGACTTAACCCAGACATCCCGATATGAGCATGAAATTGCTTTTTTTCTCAATTTATCTCTGAGGTCACGCCAGTGGATCGCTTAATGAAGGATATTATGCACTTTACTGCATTTTAGACCAAAGGCAATCTAATTCTAAAACATATCATTATAGTTGCATGGGAATAGGCTACTAGCTTTTTTGCCTAGATTACTTCAGAAGCACCAAGCGTGATACATAGGGTAGTAAGCTAAAGGTTCCATGGTGTACAAAATACAGCAACATTGGATAAAACTGCTCTGATCTGCTTTGCTGCCATCCAGCTCTAAGGTTCGAACAAGATCTGTTCCATATGAGAAAAGATAATTGGCTTAATTGCACCTACCTGGTATTAGATTGTTTGTTTGGAGGCATGTCTGGGGTAGGAAAGTAAATGTCTCCTTTTTCGTCGAAGCAGGTGCAAAGTGTAGGACAAGTGCGTGGCGGACTTTTAGTAGTTGCAGTAGTTGTAGTAACGACTGTAGTTGTAGAAATTACTGGTGGTACTACATCAGGACTATCTGGGGCGCATTCTGTAAAACAACATGTACCTATATATTGGTTTAACACGTATTTCTTGTTTTAGTTTCTACGCTTTGATTTAAACCAGCTGGAGTGCGTGAGTCTCGTGCGTCTTATTTCTATAAAAACGAAACCAATACAGTATCGATGATGGTCATGACACAACAGAATTTTTTTAAAAGCGAAGAAGCAATAAAACACAAAAGTTACAAAGTTGTGGAAGCAGAAGTATATCTTACTTTGGCTTTGAACGTTTGTAGGCTATTTCACTGCTTTTAAACGCGGTTTTAAATTAAAAATAAGTGGTTTTAGCGTTGTGTCTCGATACCTTCACCATACGTGGTGCAATCGGAACGGATTCAACGTTATTTGGAGTTTTGATTTTTCTCTGGATCGTTTCTTTTTTTTTGCCGTAGTGCAAGAAACTTCTTTTTGTTCATCCAAAACTCAATACAAAGACAAATCTTTTTTGGAGAAAAATATGAAGATATTGTGAGAGCTTTCGTGTCCACAACAAAAAATACTAATCTTGAAAAAACTAAATTGATGTACATACACTAATGCCCTGTGTTGTGTTATATATTGTTCATGGTTTGTAAAAATGTCATTTCAGATATAACAAATCACAAATTTGAAGATACTAAACAATGTCAAACAATCGCCTTTGAATGATGATATCACTCAAAACGTTATATTTTGTCAAACCGAGTGACAGCCATGTCTGGCCAGGTCTACTCTAAAACACACGGTGTTTCCCAGTGTATTACTAGCCTACATTTCTTTACTGCTATTGTTTGCTGTTTTATCAAGTTAAAGAGGAGATAAATAGATTGTAATTTGATGTCGTAACAATTATACAACAACCCCAGCTCCTCAGCTTCTTTGAGTTTGTTCGGACACAATAGTTCAGATGAACAAAATATGAACAGCTTTTACCTTTCCAGGACACATCATCAGCTTCACAAGTAAAATTAGCTATCGAGAGCCCGTTGAAGGATTTGCCGTGATTTCTCAGTGGCTGAACGCATTTGAAACGAATTTCTGTAGACATGTCAAGGGCTTCCATCTGAGAAATAAAACTAAGTTGATACTTGTCAAAAGTGATGACAAAGCAGAGGGATGATTTGGGTACATAACTTGTCACTAACAAACGCAGGTTTGACAAACAAAGCCATAAAATAAAACAAACCTAAGTTTGTCAAATGCTAGAAAACCCATTGCAGGTGTTTCACATTTTACATCATTCTCATGCTGCCGCTAAGTGTTATCAACTTACATCAAGTGCCCACTGCTTGAAAGCAGTCATGTTGCAATTGCAGTTGAACAAATTTTCATACATATCAATTTCCACGTATTCTTTAGAGATGCTGTCGAAAGTCCTTGGCGATAAAGTCACAAGACGGTTGTCTGACAAATCCAAAGTCGACAACTTTCTGGCGCCTGGGTAATCATTTCAGTAAGTCTTGTTTTACATCTTTAGGCTACTTAAAAAAAACAAAAATGAGTGTTACCAAGGTCCAATAACGTTTGAATGAGTCAAACCGCCTCATAATTATTGCAACTTTGAAAAGCCTGGAAGCAAAACATACGATTTTAGAAACATTCACCTTTGAATGCATCGTCATGTATACTAGCAATTTGATTTGATGCCATCTCCAACCATAAAAGCGCACCACAGTTAGTGAACGAGTTCGCTGGAATCTCGGTAATTGCATTGTCAGAAAGGTCAATGCGGATGGTTCCTAAAAACAGTGCATCAACAACCTTATTTTAAATTTTCTTTGTAGCCTATGATTCAACCATTTACTGTATGGGGTTTCATTTATACAATCAATTAGGCTATTGCGAACCAAAGCATAGAAACACGTCAGTTTGTCAAACATGCAAGAGTAAGACTGCAAAATTGAGCTTTTTGAATGCAGGCTTGCCTAATCTTTGTTTCTGCTTTTGTTTTCGTGATGATATTCTGTTATGGGCTGATCGAAACGAAAATAATGTTTACTGCTTTTTAACACAACTTTTCTTTCTTTCGTTTCAAACTAACTCTTTCTTAGGATTAAAATTTCGTTTTGCTTCATTTTGCTAAATTTTTTTACTTCGAATAGCGTTCTACCAACTGTAGGCCTACCGTTCAAGCTGGCGATTCGAGGGGGTATAGCTTTTAATCCACATCCTCGCAAATTCAGGTTAAATATTTGTAACTTTGATAGCCATTCATCGTGAAATTCCGCGATAGGATTTGGACCAAGATAAAGGCTCTGCAATAAAAAAAATAACATTTTAGAAACTTTTACAAAATAGTAGCCTAGTTTTTACATTTGCTCTTCTCTCATTGCGTTTCACTTCTTGGGACAAGTTCCTTTTCAATTCGCTTTTTTTAAGACTTGGGGTTCACGATGTACGACGTATATTTTCTCTTACAATTAAATTGATTTTTTTGTCAGAATGCAAAAGAAACGTTATTGTGGAGATACAGCAACAAAACCAACGGAAGCAAGAGCTTCTCAGTTGGGTCAAACAACCTGTTAACTGTTTGTAACACTCTAAAGCAGCGATTCTTAACCTTTTGCCTTGTCGGCACAACCTTGAAATTACCAACCAGTTTTCGCACCCCCTCCTAAGATTGGCTGAAAAGTAATAGTCGCCACAGTTCGAAATTTTTGTTGAAACCTGGTAAAACAACTTTGCTTCTTACGTCATATTATAAAAAAAAAACTTAACAATTCAGCATCCCCGCACCGCCTTGGAATAGGTCTCGCACCCCTTAGTGGTTTGTACAACTCTGGTTAAAAACCCCTGCTCTAAAAGTTAATGCATTGGAAAGCAACCTACAAAGTAGCTTAATACTTACTGCAAGCAAGGGATTAAATTTGAATGCGTCGCTATCAATTGCGGTGATCTCGTTATTATAAATTTGTAGGTATCTCAAAGTAGGAAAAGATTTTAAAGCTTCGTTTGGAATAGCTTTTAGTTTGTTGTTTCTGTAAATACAAAAAATTGTAATCTGTGGACTCAGTTTGAAACACCAAGTGATTGTTTAATCAAAATATCATTTAATAAGAGTAACATAAAAATTCTGCAACACATTCTGCATTTAAAATAAACTGGAACACTATATATTTCTAGAATTGATAACACTGGTCTACACGATTTTTGCTCTGTGAACTTTGAAAGCTGATTTAGAGTAATTTTGGGGTGCTGAATCCGAATATGACCTCAGATTTATGCTATCACGTCAGGTTTGTGAGATATGATAACAGCATATTGTTACTTTTGTCAAAAGTGGAAGATTTGACGTTGCGTTTATTGCACATACACATTGTGCAAGATCCAGAAATCCAGGCCATGTGGTGCATAAGTAGCTGAAATACACCTACCAATTATAATTTTGATACCAATTTGTTTTCTAAGCAACATTATTAACAAGGCAGTAATAACAAGCTAAAAGGGAGGCTATAAGTGTAACTGACCCCCTCCCCCCGTCAATGTTTTGCATGAAACCACAAAGATTTAAACAGGCCTATGGCAATGCTTGTTCAGTAACCATATTTAGGCTGTTTTGGCCTGTCTAACACTAACCTTTCGTTACAGCACTGCATATGTTGGTGGTAAACGCAACGCCAAATCTTCCACTTTTGACAAAAGTAGCAATTTGTTGAACCATATTTCACAAACCTGACGTGATAGGATAAATCTGAGGTCAGATTCGGATTCAGCACCCCAAAATTACTCTAAATCAGTCTTCAAAGTTCATGGAGCAAAAAAAAAATTCTTTTTTTGTAGACCAGTGTAATCTTGAGCATTAGCCTAAGCTTAGTTTTGGTAGTCGAAAGCCGGGTCGAAAGCTATTGTGTTTTCATGAACAAAATTTGATAAAGAAATGAATTCGATTTTTCATCATTTTCAGCAAGGATGAACGATGAAAAATCGAATTCATTTCTTCATCGAATTTTGTGCATTCTCGCCTTTCATTTAAAATTGAAAATATTGTTTCAGATCCAAACAGATCGAAGTAAAAACAAACATAGCGATCACTGTCTAAAAACTAAACATCAGGTGAAGCAGCCTATACGGTTACCGTAACGTATTTGTAATCTGCAAGTCGCTGCAGCAGATGAGCTGTATTAACCAATCAGAAGCAAGATTTAAATCAGCTGAATTCAGTCATGCGATTTATGCACGTTAGAAATTAACGCAACTGAACGTATCGCCGTAGTTAGCTTGGCCTAGAGGGCTAGGGAATAGTAATTTCGATAGTGTGAGTGCAATTCCCAGCCCTGCTATTACTCTTTTTTGTTTTTGTTTTTTTGATGGTTTTTGAATCTTTATTCTCGGACTGACAAAGCCTTGATTGGTTATTTCTGGTAGTTTCGCACACTTGTAGAGGCTCTTGACGCAGGGCCGGTTGTCGAGATTGGCAGAGTGAAGTTCTCCGCTTGTTTAAGTCTTCATGCCGGAGAATTATTCCATTCACTAGGTGCCGCTGAATGGAGAGCAGTCCTGAAATGCGTTGCTCAAGCGCACACCCCGAGAGTCGAACCAGCGCCGCGTGATCTTGAGGCGGGAGCGTAACCGCCGAGCTAACGGGGCAGATGTTTTTTTTCTGTAATTACTAGGGTAACCAATTTTTTTACCCAAATACTTGAAATTTTGACTTTATAATTTACAAATTTTAACCTAATTTTGACCAATAGCTTTCTGCGTTTGCAACCCAAATGCGAAATACAAAGCATATTAGAAATCAAACCGTTAGGTAACTAAGGATATCTTCTTTTTCTAATGAAATAAAAGATAAATGTGAAAGACTCAACGACACCACAGCTAACAAACAGGTAATGAAAGTCACTCGAAAAACTGCAAAAGATAAATATGGAGTGTCTTTAAATATCTCGAAATTACTGAGAGGGTTCTGCAGTATTATACTTTAGCTAAAGATAAATTTGAGAACATCAGGAAGCTAAACCTCAATACTATATATATAAATATAATGGTTATTAGAGCATTTACTTAACCAAGAACAAAGACCACGTTACCTGTCGTCAGTTGTGGGCGAAACAAGATTATTACGGTACCTCAGAAATTGCAACAAATGGATTACTACGTCAGAATAGCAACATAAAATCAGTATCTGTGTAGCTTTAATAAAATATCAATAGAGAGAAGAAAAACTACGTTAAAAGAAAATTTTGACCTAACCATGAAATTTGACTTTTTTTTTACTTAATAACTTTGAAACCTCTTTTCGTGTCAGCCTGAAATTTAGTTTATGGACGTTTTGTAAAGTTTGAGCAAGGCAGAAAATTTTTGACTTTATTGACTTTTGGTTGCCCTAGTACAGTAATTACCAAACAAACTTCAAAGCAGGAATTAACTTTCTAGCTGACTGTTACAGAAGGCTCACAATGACTACAGTCAGATGGTTCATAGAGAAAATTGTCCTATTATTTAAAGCAGTGATTCTCAACCTTTTTTGGCCCATGGACCATATTTTTATAAAAAATATCCGATGGACCACTTTGCTATGTTGACGTCTCATGAACGCCACTCGCCGAAACTGTATTGCACATAGGTCAGAAAACTCAAGGGCGTGTTCAATCTTAATCCTTAATAAACTAATACTTAATAAACTAATTAAGCAAACCCTCTTAATTTGCACACTTAAGCTTAACTACTTGAATACACATAATTTTAATTTCAAATTTTATTCTAACAAAACATCATGCACAATTGCACATCTTGTTTCAATAAAATAGAAATGTCTGGTAATGTCTCAGTTGTTAGTTTTGTCTTCTTAGCAACATGAGCTTTTGACATTTTGTTAATTTTGAAAGCACTGCAGAATACAGTAGCCTACTTAATTTAGCGTTTGAAAACATATAACATGTGACATTCATAAAATAATTTAATTTACATTCAGTGAAACAGCAAATAGCTCTACTCTCCCCATAGAAACTTTGTAGCCTACCATGAAGAAGCGCAATCTTCGTGCACCGACACCACAGCAATTAGGCTACAGCAACATATGATTTATTGATTAGGCCTGCCAGCACTTCACTTATGCCTTAAACAGTTCAATAACCTACTCATCAACTGGTAAAATAAGTTCAAAAACTGCTGAGCTTATGCTAATCTAGCACTTCCAGAAAAATTGATCAAAAATCACGAAGTAAACATGATTAATTATTATGTCACGCTGACATACCTACATGCTACATAATTTCTTACACCTGTATGCAGTCCTTACATAATTTAGGCTACTGTAGTAAATTTTGAAGAATGTTTTATAAAGGATTTATAGAACTCTCTGTGGACCAACAGAGATTCCTGGTGGACCACCAGTGGTCCACCTGGACCACGTTGAGAATCACTGATTTAAAGCGTCAACCGGTCAAAACACTCCATCTGCTGCAGCGACGTGCAAATTACAAATACTCAATACTCATACGGTTGTTGATCATATAAATTTTGTCAATGTATGGTAACGTAAGTTTCATCAATGTGGTGATTCATTACCAGTAAGCACCTGAAAACCAAAAAAAGTTAATGAAAACAAAAACACAACAAATATAGCTTAGGTATAGGCAACTTACGACAACGACAAGAATTCAACAGAAATGAAGACGACATTGTCGTCAGAAGGTGGAAAGATCCGTTGCAGTTGATTAGATCCGAGGTCTATTTTTACAAGTTCAGTCAATTCTTTTATGTCCTCAAGATAAAATTCAATCATGTTGTTGTATGACAAACTGATACTTTGTGTGTCGGAAATTACGCCAGCTACTTCAAAACGAGGTTTCCCAGACCCAGAACAGTTCAGATGAGGTAGCGGCATGCCATACCACGGTCTGAAAGTAAAATAGAAGCCTTGTATAACTAGCAGCGGATTTTAGTTAGACTACCAGTACCACACTGTAACAAGTCAATTAAAGTGGGTGCCAAGTAAAATGATAATAAAGTAAAGTACGGTAGGCTATCGGTTACAGTAAGGGGTTTCTTGAATTCTAGGCTATTTCACTCATCGAGAATATTCTATTATAAATATACTGGCTTATATAATTTAAAATGTTTGTATTAATTGCTTATTGCAAAATATTATTCCACGGTTCCCTCTTAAATTAATAAAAGTGTTAAACAAAAATGGCGTGTTCTTCGTTCACCAGTTTTCATCACGTTATAGATTTCATTTTGCTTAACATGATTCCCACGCCACCACGCATCGCATTGTGTAGTTTTAGTGTATAAATTACACAAGCCAACAAAAAAAACTTTTTTTAAAAGGCACGACATGTGAAAGTCATTTGGGGTATTTTGAGGCCCTTGATTCCCAAAATCCACTTGTTTTTTTTTTGAATTGGCTCTAGTCTTTGAGATACAGCAAAATATTTTTTTCGCTGTTTCGAATGCTCATAGACTTAACGTCGTGTCGATAATTACATAGACAATTATACTGGAAGTCATCTCCAGCACATTTCTGAGTTGTTTAAACGCTATTTGGAACCAATCAAATGATTACAACCAAACAAACAGCTATTAACGTTTACTGGCCCAGTAACACTCAAAATACGATGGTAAGCCTTAGAATACAAAATAAACAATATATGCGCTAATTTGCGTTTATATAGTATATTTGTTGATTCAACAATATCGGACCTGGTAGGCTATTCTACCTACAAAATGAATAGATTGTTTTGCTTAACAAATTAGACAAATAAGCAAAACAAAGCTATCGATGAACAAACGCAACTCATTATTATAGTATCCTACTGCTGAGCGACACCCCCCATCAAACTTCGCATCCATTAAAAATTGACAACATACGGTAATTATTAGACTATAAAATTAGTTAGGCTTTGATCCTGTTGTTTTCATTTTCATGTTGAACGCAAGGGTCTGTTGAAATCCCTAGCTTAAGTGACTACATTTAATGTCCAAAGCACAGACTACCTGCTTGTATATTACATTGAGTGGTGGAATTCAGCTTGTCTGCACCGGTTTACGCAAACGGCATCTTAGAAATAAAAAAGTTTACAGATCTGTTTCCAGCCAACTTGTTCGAGAGGACCTAATAATAATCACCGCACGCAGGGTTGCCAGATGCGACTAAATTAAGTTAAAGCAAACCGGTTGCTGACTAGGTAGAATCCCACCACTGGTCAGTAGTTACATTTTAGGTGCAGTTCCATTTCCAACATTCCTTGTGATGCTGCATCCATTATCAAGCACATCAGTTATGATTTTAGCTTCAGTTACCAACGCCGTGTTGGATAGAAAACATATGAATGCAATCGCACTGAATTCAGTAATACTCATTTTTTTTTTATATCCTACCAAAAATCATTCCTGTGAGAAGCACAAAGACTAACAACTGGAGTAACAATGTTCAAAAACTTCTACACTTGGTGATCGAGTTGTCACTGTTATTACAAATTTACTTTGGTATGAGGGGTAGGCCTAATTAGAAGCTACATATCAGGCCAATATAGCTTTGTTAAATAACCGTTGACACCACAAACGACTTGACCAAGCAAAGATGGTTCAATTCCCGAGATGTGCGCTTGAGTGATGCAAATCAACGACAATTATTTACTTAGCATTCCCTAGGCCAGTGGTTCTTAACCAGGGTTCGATCGAACCCCTGGGGTTCGACGAAGCCGTTTCAGGGGTTCGGCGCAAACGTCCTCTGAAACATTAACACACGGCCTATTGAATGGTAGGCTACATATCAGTGAATATTTTTGGAAAATATTGTCCAGCCGAAACTTGATTGCGACTTACGTGATGGTTAATAAACATCTTCATCGTCGGCTGCATAGCCGAGTGGTGAGAGCGCTGGAACGGCAATCGAAAGGGCGCCGGTTCGACACCGCTCAAGAGCATGTGGCTGTGTCTTTGGCAGGACACTTAAAGGCATGCCTGAAGGTGGACACGAAGATTGGCTTCCTTGCCTTCCCGTCCACTTAATCTAAATCTTCAACCACCAGGTGTAAGCCTGGATACGACAAACAAACAAAATAAACATCTGTGTGTTTGACGGTAAAAATGTGTCTGAGTGGTAAAAATGTAATATAAACGTAGAAGCTGAAGAGCATATGAGTGCTCTTCAGAGGAAATTGCAGTTGTGGTAGCAGCGATTGGAAAATAACAACTTCGCTAACTTTCCACGTCTGAACGAGGTAGTAAGTTCTGTGTAGTTCCGATACAGCAATTAATGGAGAAGTTGCAGAAGTTCAGAGGCTTAAGCCAGTATTTACTGAGCATTTGCAGAAGTTACAAAATTCAGTTCAAAACTACTTTCCTGAGCAAACGCAATATCCTGCATGAACACTCAATCATTTGCTTATAATTCTACAACAGCAGATATAAACAGTCCATACTTGGATGACATTATCGAGCTTCAAGAAAGCGAGGTGCAAAAAGAAACTTCAACACAACAAATCTTCAAACGTATTGGTGCCAATAAATGAAAAGTTATCCTCTTATTACAAAAGTTACCCTTGAAGTTCTCATAGCATTCGTAACCACGTATTTATGCGAGGATACGTTTTTTTATTATGGTAGATGTCAAAGCAAAAAAAAAAAACGAAACCGGCTTGCATGCGAAAATGACATTGCTGTTTTCCAGACAAAGCCACGAATCTCACTATTGGTCTCAGAAAAACAACATCAGAAGTTTCATTGATACAGTGGTGTATTACTTAAATGTGCTAAATGTTTGTTTTTGTGACTCAGCAAAAATTTGGGGATCAACGAAAGCTTGCAGATTAGAGTAAGTGTTCGGCAGGTTAGTAAAAGTTAAGAACCACTGCCCTAGACTTAGAGGATGAAATAATTTGCAGGCAAAAATATTTCAACCAGCAGAAACTTCACTCTGTTTGTTTGTCGTATCCAGGCTTACGTCCAGTGATTGCAGATTTAGATTAAGTGGATGGGAAGACAAGGAAGCCAATCTTCGTGTCCACTTTCAGGCATGCCTGTAAGTGTCCTGCCAAAGACACAGCTGCAAGCGGTATCGAACCGGCGCTCTTTCGATTGTCGTTCCAGAGCTCTGACCAAACAAAGATGGTTCAATTCCGCGATGTGCGCTTGAGTGACGCACATCAAAGACAACTCACTATTTAGCATCGCCCAATGGACGAACTAATTTGCTGGCAGAAACACTTCAACAAGCAGAAACTTCACTCTGTCAATCCTGGCGAAGAGCTTGCTTCAGTAGTTTAAGACTCTACAACTATTCGAAACTGCTTGAATTAAGCTCTAAAAGAGGCTTTCTCAGTCCGGGTATAAAAATTCTCACAATAAGTTTATATCATTTAATTCAATGATAAACTTATTGAGCTAACAATAGTAAGATTATGGTTTATTTATTTTCATTCAACAAGTGCTGGAGTCTTTTAGCAACAGGGTTCATTTTTAAGTTTGCATTAGATTAATATTGTCATCAAATTATTACTCGAGTTACTCTCACTTCATTATGCAAGAAAGAATACAATCTGTAGGCTACCGTTTTCAAAATGTTTGGTTTGACCCGACCTGAAATCCATTTCAAATCCACCAGCTCCAGAGTAAAAGGCGATAACCACTCGGCCACTGAGTTGGCTAAACTTCTTGAGTTAGTTTGATAGGCAGGCTGTGATAATTTCAAATTTTACTCTACATTGTGACCAAAAACTGTTTGTATTATGATGAGATGACTTTAATCTGGAAGCCTTTAACCAAAAGTTGTATTCAAATAGCCTATCTGTAATGCAACTGCACAAGGAGCATAAGGAATTATAGGTTTCGCCAATTGATGCCTACAGTCTCACTATTAATAGGCTTTCTATTTAAAAAATATTATTAGGTCTAAGTCTCATTGAGGGCAATCCTCTGCTAAATCTTGCGTAGCCTACTTCACTCCTAAAAGCAATTAACCATAGACAAACATACCTGAGAAACACCACAACATTTAACATTATAACAAACAAAAATAAAATGACTTGCGTTCCTCTGGTGACTATGTTAGGTTGCCACGTGATGTTGATAAAGATATCCAGCTTTTATTTCGCAAATCATTTTATTTATGAAATGCCTGATGAACAGTCTCTTGCTGTATTTTAATATGTTATAATGTTACATGTTGTGGTGTTGCTCTGCTATGTTTGTTTATGGTTAAAAAAAGCTACCTCACTACCCAAACAACCTACAAATATCAAACTCAAGAAGTATCGGATCATAAATGTCTTTTACCAACTAGCCGCATTATTTCTATGTAGACCTCAAACCTATAGGCCTACCCTGTGATGTGGAATTGCTGGCTTCGGCTGCAACTTAGGCTACCTTACGTTTCAAAGCCTGAGTTACTTTCTTTCCGAGAGCAAGCAAGAGATTGTGTTTAGTTCATAAAGATTCTGCCAGGGATATCTACGACTACGGGATTGCTAACTCACGTTTAATGACTCAGCAATTTTGTCATAAGCGGGCCGACGGTATTTTTAAACTTTGAAGTGTTTCCTCAATTCCTTTGCAAGTTTGCAGTGTACTGGCCAGAGAATTCATAACTCTGTGCTTATTAAATTGTCACTGCAGAATTAGTTTTGTTTCTTGGTTATAATTTAAGTAAAGCAGGTAAATGTAAAGCTTTGTAATGTTTCTTCGCTTAGGTTGGCTGGTTACTAAATGGTGTGCTAGGCTAGGGGTTCAGCAGAAGCAATAGGCCTATATGCAAGTTAGGATATAAACTTTCCTGCTAACTAACATTGATACTTCTGCTGAGTCAAAATTTTAAAAACTTGAGTGTAGGCTATTTATAACTATGTAGAAACATCTATTTTTGTAATCTGACAATGCAAATGGACTTTCCCCTTGTCCTTTATACGGCATTAAATGCCATTAACTTTTTGTATGGTAGCCTATACTACTACAACAATCCTATGCATGTAGGCTACTAGCCGTGGGCTACTCTACTAAGTTGATGGCAGATTGCATCAGTACATGCTCACAGTATGGGGTTATTAGGCTTACCAGTAGGCTACCAACATTGTTGCTGATTTTCACCAGCTACGGTACCTTGATAATCAAGTGGCTAGGCAAGTTTCACTGAAGATGCTGACCTGATTACGAGTTTGATTCATGGCAGTACGTATTACTTGTTTTTATGTTTGAGCAGACAGGAAAGGCCAGTTCAGCTTCTGGAGTAGGCTAGGCCTAGTTAAACTACACTTCAAGAATTTTGTGTGACAGTCACCAGTAAAGTGAAACTGTCACTTTACTCAAAATACCGGTAGCGGTAAAAATATTTCATGACAGCCTACCTTAAAAATATTTACACTGCTTGCAGCCTACCATTGTCGATCCATGTATATTGCTTTCAGCTAAATTGCAGCGTTAAGTTTCTATCTGTATTTAATGTAAACTGAAAGATGGTGTATAAATGTTGTGTACCAGGTTGTAAAACTGGTTATAAAACGGATGTTAGTAAAGAGAAAATTGCTTTAGCCTATATAAGTTTCCTAAAGAACATGAGCTAAAACAAAAATGGATACAAGTAATTCCGAGGAAAGATTGGATTGTCACAGAATAATCCAGAGTACGCTCCCTGCATTTTGATGAGAATGATTTGGTAACAACAACAATTTGTTGACTTTGCAAAACTGGATTTGGGATACTTAAGATTACGAACATCTGAATTTTCTCAACGGGAACGAATTGTCGTTTTAATGATGGACGAAGTGTATAGGCTACTGCTCAGCGTGTTGAATATATACTAGTGGCTCATTCATTGGTTTGACTGAAGAAGGTCAGCCTGCAAAAACTGTACCGGTATTGACATTTATGGTCCAATCAATAAGTGGAAAGTACAAAAGATGTTGTTTGTTTCATTCCAGTAGAAAAACTTGACACTAATTTGTTAAAGAGTTGGTTTGAACGTGTGATGCTTGCACTCGATGATGTCTTTTTTGTAGTTACTGTATCTGCAGACAATCATGTCTGCAACAGGTAAGATAACATTTTTCTGATTACATCATAGTAGTTTGTTTGGGTACTTACTACGTAAGCTATTCATATTGTTTAAATAAAATGTTTTATTATGCTTTCATTCTCATATGCTCGATAGTCTCTTTAACTTATCTGAATGAAATAAAAACTCAAATTTTTGCCTGTTGCTTTTGAAACTTTTTATAAATATTGTTTAAAAAAAAGTGACATCTATTGCTGTATACTGTATACCATTTTCACCACTTTAAGCTGTACTTTTTGTTTTATAGGAAATTGTTTGTTGATCTGTGTGGTAGCCTAGAAAACTTTCGCACAGCATAGAGCATCCATTGAGAAAAGAGAAAAAGCTGTTTTTATTTTTTTATTTTACTCATAATCTGAAGAATATTTACAACAATTTTGTAAAAAGGAAACTGATGCATCTCCCTTGTAGCCTACTGGCCATGAGCACCTGCTTGGTCAGTCATGTAAATTGCAGAATTTCGTCATTTGTCTCGCCTGTATGCTATGGAAGAAGACAAGGCATTAAAGGTTGCTAACAAACTGAAGAAATCCTCATTAAATCCAAGCAGCATTTCACGGACATCTCCACTACATGCTCTCAGTAGGTGTTTGGTTAGTGTTCTTATAAATGTATTATTGTACAAATGTACAGTGGTAGAAAGTGCATTCAATGTAACTTCTTCAAAAACTTGAAGAACATGTAATCAAGTGCAAAGAGCCTAATTCTGTATTGTATTACACAGCCATAGTTGGGGATAAATTTTATGTATTCATGTGCAAGGTGTGTGTTTGTGTTCATGTCAATGCTTTACTAGTATTTTTGTGTGACTATTGACCAGTTATTTTTTGGCATGCAGGTGTTTTCAATGAATCAACTGTTCTTGGCTTGGAACGTTACAGCACAGCTTGTTCAGCATTTTCAGAAACTGCTCGATACATCAATTCTATCACCAACAAAGTTTTTATCTTTAAACAGTCATCAGCGTGCCTTTGTTGATGCTCAGGAAGATGCTATGCTCATCAAAGACTCTTGTTGGTTTACTAAATACAAAATGTTCTACTGGGCATTGTAATTTTGAATTAATTGTGCAATGTGCTTTTAATTGTTTTTCAAAAAATCAGCTTAAACGTTTTAACAGTCAACCAACTGTTGATACACCACAACCTAAACTGCTTCGAAAAATCCGAAAACTAACATCAAAAGCTTCTAGTAACAGCTAATTTTAAGTTGTAGGAAATATGCTTACATATCTTCACATGTCATTTGTATTGAACTTGTATTTTTCATTTTTTTCACACTATATGTATAATGCGTATAATTGTCACCAGACTTTTATCCAGTATTATTTGTGCATAATGTTATAGTTCACTGCGATTAAAGGTGGGTAGTACTTTTCCGGTACCGCTACTGGTACCAACAATACATTTTGAGCCAAGTAGCCTATGGAGTACTGAAGTACTTTTCAAAGCTGATTTCAGTCGATACCGGTACTTTTTCGGCTCTTGTTTAGCTAGCATTATATCCACATTAGCGAGAATGCTTTCAGGTGTTTGGTTCATGAAAGTTGGAGTTCACGCAATATTATCACACCTTTCAGGCTACTCGGTTATCAGTGGTCTGCAGACGAGCTAGTCACTGTCAACGCTTATTTTGACACTAATGTCTGTGTGTGCTTGATTATTATACGTCTTTACTGTATTCGCTATTCCAACCACGCTACTGCTCTATTGTGTTTTAGGGTAGTCTTTTTATGCTTTATTTTGTGTACCGTAACTAAAAGAAACCTATCTGTGCTATTGCTTCATATCTACTGCACACGTTTTAATTTGAATTTATACTCCTGTTATGATGCATACCCACTTTGTTTTCTCTTATTGCTTACCATATTCATAATTAACGTTTATGATAGAGATTTCTTTAACCTGATGGCTACATGCCGACGAAAGCTTGAATATTCCATAAATATACAGTTATAGTCACATGGTACACTTTTGTACTTGTACATAGATGACTGAGTGCCTCCTGATTGCTTCTTATTTTTACAATGTAGTGATTTTGGCGTCGGCCAGCTCCTGTCATAGCTATTTTCTAGTTAGCAATCCCGTAGTTGTAGATATCCCTGGATTCTGCTCATAAAGACAGCTAGGCCTACAGTCGGGTAGACAGAAGAATTACGAACTCCAAACAACCTATTTCCCACCTTCGAAACTTGTGTGACAGTGCGATAATTGAATCAGCAATAAACAATATCACGTGGTATTTTCATTTTTTATTTAATCACTGCTGGGACCTCACACATAAAAGAAGAGTTGTGGTTCAACAACCTCCTTTTGTCTGTCCTGATTTCATTCTAAATTATCTTATCGCATTACAAACAGCAAGCTTGCTAAACACTATTGCATCCGATCGGGCTGAATCAGCACACATATTCTTTTACGCTTACCAAAAACAAGAAGTTAACCAAAAAGAAGAATTAACGACGCCAAACACTTTAGTGAAATAGTCAGCAAACAAACTGATTAGACTGGCCTGCAACAGTTTAATGATTAACCGACACATAAGCACAACACCCAATGCAAAATACTGCCAACTAAAAAAGCTATCAAAGCTTTAAAAATTTCTTTTGAATTGAGTTTACATGATTTGCAAAGTTACATTATCAAACGTTGTCTGAATTCTGACTGTAGTCAGATGTAGCCCACGAAGAAGACAAAGTCCAGCAAAGTGGTTCAGTATGTATAGCCACGTCAACAACATTTGACCAAAACATATATGTAGCCTCTGACAAGCATCATTTCCACAAACAAAGCAAAGGTCAAAACAGTAAATATATTTTTTTGCAAACTGCACGTTGCTATTGTTGTGACTTTACGGTGAGAGACAGCAACAATAACAACAACAACAACAACGAAGCCGACCATTCCAACCGTTTTCATGAAGAGGGTAGAAGTAGACATCTTTTTCGCAATACTGCAAACTATGGAATAACTCATTCTATTGTTTATTTGAAAGCTTATCGACTGTAGGCTATAGGCTATGGTTAATTGTTTAATTTATTTATTTTTATGAAAACTTAAAACTAATTAACTAGTTAGCAGTAGCGGGGCTAAGTCATTCGGGGAGACTTCTTAACCAAGATCAAGGCCCCAAGATCACCAAGCACACATAAAAATTCAAGTTATAAATTAATTAAGATTTTATTCGTTTATTTTATGGTAAGCCTACTGTTGACATCGCCTTCACTTGGACCTCTGGAATTACCGCTCTATCCTTTTTTTACCTCTTACCATTCGGTAATTAAGAATGTTTCATCGGACTGCATTCAGAGGTCATTATAATATTAGTCAGTCTGTGGTATTACAGTGCAATAATTAAGACAGGCAGACCTGCAGTTCCATTTGGAGGACAAATAATATGACGTAGTCTTTGTTGACACGGTCTGCAGTTTGTTCCTTACCACCACACTTGAAACATGAAGAAAAAACTCTCAATGGCACACAGTTGAGCGGAAAAGCTCAACCAACACCCGTGCAAACACGTAGGAACTCACGATTGCCTAGGTAGGCCTATGCACAGTGTGCATGTGCCGGTGCTAAAAATAAAAATAGGAACCTGGTTGTAGCGTATCCATGAGCCTATTTGCTTTCCATGTTCTTGTTTTTTTCTTTGTCTAATAGTAGCAGAGATGATTTTTTGGCAGCTTTGCCAGCAACAGTTGAGTGGCAGGCAGGGATGGAGGAACCACGTGGGCCTCGTGGGCCTGGGCCCACCTACGTTATTTTCTGGGTGGGTCTGGCCCACCCACTTTTGAAAGCCAAATTTCTTTGAAAAGGTAGTGAAAACAGCAAATTTGAGAAGGAGTTCCAAAAAAAGATCTTCACTCATTTGATGCACACTAGTTTGATTACACAGGCCAACAAAACAATTTTGACACAAAAGATGAGGGTCATTTTAGAGTATTTCAGGGCCCCTGATTCTAAAAATGCACTTAGTTTTTTCGAATTTTCGAAACTACCAGGAATTGAATTTCAAACCAAGATTACATTCTTCCGTAACAAGGATAAAATTTCAAGCAGCTACTTTATTGATATAAACGGCCTTCGTACCTTGATGGGTGTTGCTCAGTAGGCCTATAGTAAGCCCAGGGCCGGATTTAGCTGATGGGGGGCCCGGGGCACTTTTAGATCGGGGGGCCCCCGTGCAAAAATTTTTTTCGCGCCTACGGCGCGAAAAACCATCTCTACGTCTACAGTAGCATTAGTCCACTACTGCACAGCATTTTGCAGAAACTTCAAAGGCCAAAAGAAAAAAATTACACAAAATCACATTTTTTTCCACATAAGGGGGCCCTTCAAAAGTCGGGGGGCCCGGGGCAACTGCCCCCTCTGCCCCCCCCCTAAATCCGGGCCTGAGTAAGCCCACCATAATAAAGACTTGCGTTTGTTCATCGATGGCTTTGTTTTGCTTATTCGTCTAGTTTGGCAAAAACAATGTATGTATTTTATTTGTACTTAGTAGCTTAGTTGGTAAGTCTGATATTGTTGAAGTCAACAAATATATTAAGGCAAAGGACAAGTTGTTTATTCTACATCTTGTACCCCATAAGGCTTGCTTCACGTCGTATTTTGATTGTTACTAGGCCAGTAAACGTTAAATAGCCGTTTGTTTGGGTTGTAATCAACGTGATTGGTTTCAAATGGCGTTTATACAACTCAGAAATGTGCCTGGGATTACTTTCAGTTTTGTCTTTGTAATAAACGACACGATGTTAAATCTATAGGGGCTCAGAATTGCAAAAAAATTTTTTGCTGTAGGCTATCTTAAAAACTAGAGCCAATTCGAAAAAAATGTGCATTTTCGGAATCAGGAGCCTCGAAATACCCTAAACTGACTCTCACATGCCGTGCCTTTAAAAAAAAAAAATTTGTTTGCTGTGTTATCTTTGATAGCTCAATGATGAAATATAATCTTCAAACTTTTCTGTTGAGCCCACTGTTGATGGGAAGCACGTGTGGGTGTGGTTGCGTGTGATTGGTGGAGTAATCTATAAATCAATCTAATTGTTCTCCAAAGTTAAAACGATGATATCATTACATACTATGCAGTGCATGCACGTAGGCCTACTGTATAATGCTGCAGATTATTTTTCCCAGGTTGGAATTATAACTGTGTGTGTATATTGCCTTTTTATTTGTGTGTAGGCTACATCGCCATATTTTGTACAGCGCTAGCATATAGAGCAATTTAACAATTTTGTGACTTGTTTGGCCAAATCGGACCTAAAAACGGAAATTTTTCGCTTAGTTGGCACAAAAGGCAATCATGAAATCACAATGTATAAGCGATTTGAAGTATTAGGAATGCAGCAATGTTATGGGGGGTCTGGGGGGCGAAGCCCCCCAGAAATTTAATTAACTTTGACTGCTACGCCTTTGGGCCCACCTACTTTTAAAATGGTTCCTCCATCTCTGGTGGCAGGCATAAATTGGTGGTTTGATTTCAAACTATTTTCATAGTAATAGACCTGTGTAGCTTATGTCTAACCCCACATAAATAAAGTTTGATTGATTGAATCTTTATTCTCGGACTTGGAAAGCTTCTTGCAGAGCTTAATTCTGGCAGTTTCGCATATTTGTAGAGACTTTGAATCACTCACTGAAGTAGGCCCGGTCACCGAGATTGACAGAGTGAAGTTTTCGATTGTTTAAGTCTTGTCGCCGAGGAATTATTTCATCCATCAGATGCCGCTGAATGAAGAGCAATCCTTGACGTGCGTTGCTCAAACGCACAGTATGAGAGTCGAACCAGTGCCGCTTGATCTTGAAGCTTCTTCGTCCCAGAAGCCACGCGCTAACTGAGCTATCCGGGGAGGATAGTAGCCTGAACTACAAAATCCAAGCAAAAATTACAATTAATCAAATGCAACGTAGTGATTGTGTTTAATATTAAACTGTAAAAAATCCAATTGTATGATGGGCTAACTGTCAGTGACAATTTAATCATCAATTTCACAAAGCATGTCCTCCCACTACCATTTCAGAGTACATGCATCTTCTTCTTTTCTCGTTTGACTTGTAGTAGCTTAGATTGGCAATGCCTCCTCGTGCAGCCAAGATACGGTAGTTGGGTCCAGTTGTCGAATACCAATGAAAATGAAAAATGCATGCATCGAAGCCTGATCACAGGTGTATTTTTCCAATGTTTGGCTTAATCCATAAAAATTTTATATATGATGGGACGAGAAAAGAAGGGATAGTAGGCCTACCAAATTTCAGTCATAAGTAGAGTAGACAACCGGAAACAGACATTGCAGTCGGCCGCAGCGTGGGTCAGGTGTACGTCGGAAGGCGTACACCGATGCATAGCGCTCAAGTCCGCTTTCCCGCAATGCAGGATAAAGATAATAAAACAAACAAACAAAACAAACAAATTACCATGTAGGCTAGCCTAGCCTATAGCCGAAATAATTTCAACACAAAAAGCCTCAAAAATTCGAAAGTGTTTTTGATTCATGTTAAGTTTGATTTTATAAAAAAATTCTGTAATCTTGTCCTTGCATACAGCGTATGGAATGAAATAGAAAACGTTTTTTCCACCTTCCATCCTGAGATTTTTTCTATCATAAAAATTTTCATTCCATCTTAAAAATTTTTTCTATCTGCAAATTTTGTAGCTAAACTTCAGCTAAAAATTTTACAGCAATATTTTTCTGAGGATTATGTACCGTTTGGTATTGGAAGGTATCTTACAACTATAAGAATCCAGGGCCGTGGAGTCCAGCGAAAGATATCCGATTCTGACTTTTTGGTTTATAACTGGCCGACTCCGGACACATCAAAATCTCGCCGACTTCACGACTCCGACTGCACAGCCTTGGAAGAATCCATGGTCTTGTTTCGGAGCAACTTCAACACGTTTTGCGCGGGGAGCACAGCGAAGTGATTGGTTTGGTTGGTTTTGAAATTTTATTCTCAGTGACATCAAAAAATCGAAACGAAGGTCAAGAGACATCAGCGTCTACTTCTGAGTATTCAATGTGTATCTTAAGCTATGGGTAGAAACAACAATTGCTGCATCAACCTGTGTGCCAGTGCCGTGACCGCTGGCTGAATGCATCAGTTCAAAAGCAGCTGGTAAAGGGTATTGACTTCAGTCACCGGTAATGTATTTGGTTGGCCTCAGTTCCTTTCCATGGCGAGCAATGGGCTGCTTCTGAAAACCTCAGCAGGTTGGATGTCAACATGAGTTGGTAACTGGCCTACAGTTATAGTTCGTTGGAGTAGAATGCAGAAATCCAGTGAACGCAATACTCCAGTGATAAGGCGGTCAGTTAAGCACTAAGAAGGTATGGGCACCAGGCAGTTAAGCAGGTATGGGCACCAGGCAGTTAAGCAGGTATGGGCACCAGACAGTTAAGTAGGTATGGGCACCACACTGCTGCACAGTAGCTGGAAGTGAAGACAAATAGAGTTCATCTACATGAGTAACATCTTTTATTTGCTTTTACCTCAAAACAAGAATAAACACGTTCATTCAACAACACGTTTGTAGACCAACGATTATGATTATACCGTGTTACAGGTAAGACACAAAGAGCTTTCCAAACATGTGTCCAATGCTTTAAACGTCAAAAAATGCCACCAATACTAAGCTCAAAAAAAAGAGAAAATAGTACAAATTCCGCGCAGGTCGTTAAAAGCAAACAAGGACATCTTTACAATCAAAAGCAATATGAAAGTTTCCTTTTGTGCCAATCTACAGTGTAGAAGCATACATACAAAGACGTTGGCAGTACAAAAACCGTACGTTACACGGGATTTAGACGTGAGTCTATTAACAGAAGCTGATGATTGTGGTTACTGCAGGTTGTGTGCGTTTAGAAAATATTGCTTGCAATAAAAAGTGCAGATTACACTGTTGGTAGGAGTATTTACATTAAAATGTTCGGCGAATGTTCAATGAAACGCATCTACAAAACACACGAAAGGTCCAAAACGCATACAAACATAAAATTTCTATATAATGCACAACGCACATCTAAACAGATAATTCGCAAATTCACAGAAATCAGAAAGCTTTGTTAATAAACAGTGAAAAGCGGAACTATCAGTTTGTGTCAACAGTAAACAAATAGGTTATAGCAATGTCAAGTTTGTTTCATGCCCAAAAGGGATAAGGGTTTTCATACTGTGTGCCGATGATTTGGTTTTGTTGAGTGACTCAACGGAAGATCTGAGAGAGAAATTTGAGAAGTGGAAGGAGTCGCTTCAATGTAAAGGTATGCGTGTCAACATCAAAAAGACAAAGATTGCAATAAGTGGAACGAGAGGGGAAACCACAATGAGCAAAATTGACCCATGTGGTGTATGTGGAAAAAGAGTAAGGGACAATTCTGTTATGTGTACGAAATGCGGGAAGTGGGTGCATGAAAGATGTGCGAAAATGAAGAGAGTGACATGCAGATCCGGAGATGATTTTAAATGTGAAAGATGCAAGAAAATTGAAGAAGATTGATTGGTCCTGTTGAAAAGCTGAATGACGAAGTGAATCAGCGAATGTCTTTTGCTACCTAGGAGATAGATTGAATGTCAGTGGTGGTTGTGAAGCGACAGTGAGTGCAAGAGTAAGGTTTGGTTGGGTGAAATTCAGAGAGTGTCGAGAGTTGTTATGTGGTAGACGATTTCCGTTGAAAATGAGAGGAAGAATTTATACTAGTTGTGTGAGATCTGTAATGCTGTACGGAAGTGAGACATGGTGCTTACGGAAAAACAAATTGGAGATTTTAAGAAGAACTGAGAGAGCGATGGTGAGAACAATGTGTGGTGTGAAGCTGATGGACAAGATGATTACCAAAGAACTTATAAAGTTGCTTGGGTTGAATGAGAATGCTGATCGAATTGGCAAAAGCGAATGGAGTGAGGTGGTATGGGCATGTTTTGAGAAGGAATGAAGATGGTGTTTTGCGAAGAGCGCTGGAGTTGCAAGTGGAAGGTCGAAGATAAAAAAGGAAAATCTAAGAAAACCTGAAAAAGGCAAGTTGAGGAGGAAAGCAGCAAGGTGAGCTTGACAAGAGAGGACGCATTAGACAGAACGATGTGAAGGCAGGATGTGAATATGCTTGCGGCACTTGAAGGTGAATCCGGCCACCCTCGGTAACGGGGACATCACCGGATTAAAACTGGACTACTACCACTACTGCCCAAAAAGAATAAGGGTTTTCAAACGAGAGTGACCAAGGGGGTGAAGACTTTTGAAAACAGGGGTAAGGTAAAAACCTGATTTCAAATCAAGTCTAAGAGTGTACACTGTACAGTAGACCCTTTAGAGTTTAGACAGAGCGGTACTGCTTCCTTTCGAACCTCATCATTCGTTGCTGTCTTTAAAGAAGATGTCGTGAGGACATTTTTTGGCCTTTCAAATAAATTTACACTTAATAAATTTTACAACGGCACATCAAGAGAAATAGTTTACATTGATGTTTGCAGACACCACTTTTAGCAACGCCAGTTTTGAGAGAAAGTTATCACATTACGATTCAACGCAACATACACCGTTTCAATGCAAAAAGAACAAGAAAAATAAAACCGTTTTCGAAATTGAGATATTTGTAAGAATAACAATTTGTTCAATCGGGTACCTCTCTACATACCCATTGTCAGCGTTGCCGGATGTTTTTAACTGAAGATAGTATTTATTCTATTAAAGTTGATTTGATATAATAAAAAATCAAAGAAATCTACGATTACACAACCAGCAACTGCTAAACGCTTCTCGCAACTGGGAAGAAAATGTAGCCAGTTTCGGGGCAAAACTCGCGGATCTGGCAACCCTTGAGAATTGTCGGGCATTGCTTGGCATTTTCAGAAATTGGCATTTTTTTGAAAGATTATTACACCATAATCTTAACCTAGCCCGTAATCGAGAACCCAAACAGTAATCCTCAAAACCGGTCCAATTATAGCTGGCAACCCTGACAATGGGCATTTAGAGGTACCGGTTCGGTCTGCTGATCTTGAAAAAACACACAATACCTTATTGCATTAACAGCATGAAAGTAAACTTGAACAGGTTATTCTCGCAAAAACTAAGCAAATACACAGTGGAAACAATTGTTCAGAAAAAAGGTAGTCACTTACTGTAGTTAGCTGTGTAATTTATAAGAAAAAGAAACTGCGTAAAAGAAACACCTGTCAACACTTATTGAACGCACTCTTCTCTATATAGATTGATTGGCGCCCAGTACATCACTGTAGTACATCATCATCATGGTCACGTCTTTTCACGACTCTCTAAGCTTTTTTTTAATTTAAAATATTGCAAACCAAGGTCGACCTGAGAACCTTCTGTTCTCGCACGAGATTTCAAGCAAGCCTTGTATTGCTCTGTAAAAAAAAGCCAACATGTTATTGGACAAAGTCAGTGATATATTGCGACTAGAGATCTTTAGAATGAAGTATTTGAAACAAAGAAAACATTGAAAAAATTTAAGAACTGAGCATCTAGTTCATCAAAGGCCGCATCGGCTATGATACTGTAGTAGAAGTAGTTTGAAACAAAAATGTTCCGTTAAATTGTTTTGTTGCAAACAACACAGTGTTGCTTTAAATTCCGTTAAGCTTGAAAACCTTGCATAAAATTGATAAAGTTAGTCGAAGATGCTCGCTCTGGCTGTCAAGCAAACCTCACCAACACCAAACCTCTTCAGAGCATGTCGCTACAAATGTTAAATTAAAACAACTTTTGTTCAAATTTTTGAGATTATCCGGAACACTATCGTAAGAAAAACACACCTCCAGCCAAGGACGCATCACAGAACTTTTCATGCCAGTGATGGAAGAGCGAATCCACAGGTGTCCGAACAACCTTGATTCTGCTTTGAACGAACTTTCGATACAAGTCCGTGTCTTCGCTTCCCCAACCGTCCAGATTAAGATCAAATCCGCCTACAATGGAAAGACATTGAGCAAATTGATGTAATTTATCAGAGTACGTTACGTTTTGGTTCTTTATTAAGTGTACATGTTGGACATTGAACTTTCGTGCAAAATGCTTCTTTGAACAAGTAATGTACAAGAATTCTCGATTAGCTTTCATGCCTCTTATCTATGCAATTTTCAAGATAAAATTCTACACTTTTGCAAACCTTTCGCCACTAAGCAAACAAAATCAAGCAGCAACGCGCCATGATATAAAAATATGAACGTTTTCGGCTATACATTAAGCCCTTGTCAAGCGTCTTTTAAAACTAGTTTACGTATTCAAGCAAGAAAAGTTTAGATAACCAAATGCTACACGCGGTCTTCCTACTGCATAAAAAAACCATTCTTTTCATCATAAATATGATTCATCTTAAAAGGAAATAAACTTCGACTCTATTACTTTGGCATCATCTTACCTATGTACTTGAAATCTGAACGATACTGACACGACATTCCAAAGCCAAAGTCCCGCCACAAGCCGTAATTTCTCTTAATTTTAAGCCGATCACGAAGAGATGGTATTGGCGCGTTCTTGTAAACCAGAGACGGGTTGTAAAGACTGAACACGATTGGGTAAAAAACAGATTTTCCTGAAGAAGAAAAACATGGCTGTTGTGCAGAAAAAACTATACCAATACATTACCAAAACGAAACTTATTGCATTTCATAAGCCATGTTGTCGTCAGAACCATGATTCGAACGTCAATAAGCCCTGACGCAAGAAATCGAAGATTTTCAATTCTTTGCCAGATTTATTGGTTTTACCAAGTCTGCTGAATCTGCTTAATATATCGAGCGCTAATGTTTGTTGCCGCCATATACGTACCTGCAATTGAGTGGGCCCGGCATTCGTTTAGAAACTCTCCCGTGAAAGCGATATCGACGTCACAAAAGAATAGAAGTGGGTTGGCGCCATCTAGCGACTCAACGCCGTGCTGAAGAGCTGAATGAAATATTTTGTTTTAACCGGAAGTATTGTTTACAGAAATAGGCAACTTTCACCTGTGAAGACGTTTAAATGCAATTGAATCGCATCTGCTGATGATGCTAAGATTCAACACAGAAAGACAAATCACGAGTTTAATAAAGAAGAAATATATAGGCATAGCGGAATCAGTGAAAACTTTTGTCTCGCATGTTCATCCTGGTCTATGCGCAAATTGTATAATTGTATAATACGCAGCTGAGCATGTTAAGAGAGAATAAGTCTGTTCACCAGGTATTTGAATACAAAATATGTAAGAGAATTTGGAGAATGATTTTGCGTTCTTCCGACGATTACGAACCAGGCTCCAACAAGATGTTAAGAATTAAGGGAATGTGGGGATTTACAAAGCGTAAAGGTTCCGATCGAACAAAAATGGAAGAAAACCAATACACAAGGGTAATGGGAATGTATCACTGATGATTCCACATGGGTAATGGGAATGTAGCACTGATGATTCCAAACCAGGGTGAAACCCGAGTATGGCGATTCGGAGACGACGGATTCAGTGCGGACGCGCTGTCAAACGGCATTTCATGATTAAATAACAATTATTTGTATAGAGATGGAAGCTCTCTAAAATCCTACGGCGGCATCCGTTTATATTAAGAAATTATAACCAGAGATTATTCAAGGGAGTCATCAACTAAGTAAAGACCTAGTTCCATGATATTGCTGTCAAACAACGCTTCACGATTATAGAACATAATTGTCTGCATGCAGACAAAAGTTCTCGAAAATCCCAACACAGTATCTGTTCAGTAAAGAATTTTAAAAATTATTCAGGAGACTGATCTACAGTCTACACTCTAACAATTCATTCGCAAGTTAAACCTAGTTATTCAAGTAGTGTAAAGTGCCGTATTTTGCACCTTTATAAATTAAAGTTTTGCAACGTAATTAAGATTATAACAGCACAAAGCACAAGCATAACAACACAGTCATCACCGCGGACGACATAACAGAGGCAAATCCGGCAAGCGCCTCTGAAATGTAATAAATTAACTTATTCACCGTTATTACTTTTCTTTGTCAGGTGTATGAAATCGCCCCTTCTCCTTAACGTTACTAGCATGATCTACTATTACGATTTCATTAATTACTTAACCTATTATAATCATTGCTAGACATACCCGTAAGATACCAGGGAGAGCTAATTCCCATTTACCTCACTGTGAAATAATTACAAAATAAACCGTTTCATTTGTATGGCTATGGGAAGGAAACGTGGAAAACGCCTACCTAAATGGTCACTACAGTTTCTTCAAAGAAACAGAAGCCGTCCACACCGAATCGGTTGTCTCCAAAAAAAGGCCATGGCCGAATAGAGATCACTCCGAATCGACTGCACCAAATTGTCGCAGACTAGCAAAGAATGCCCTTCATTATCAGAGCATGTCATCGCAATTCTCTTGCCTTGCGCTGTGCCAGAAGTCACATACATGTGTGGGTCTGGCTTTTCAACTGTAACAAATTGAATTCCCAAAAACGGCTTACAACTGAAATTCTAAATGCTGCCCTCCAGTTCCAGTGTGAGTTGTCACCCATTAAACCACAACTTGACCTGATCATATTCAATAAGCAAGTTTAAGTGTGCCATGAACATTAAACGGTGTTTGTTACTGTTTTGGTGTATGTGAAAGTGGAAATGATTTTACCAGTTGTTTAAATTTAAATTGCAAGTCACTTTTAGTGCATCCACTCAGCACAAAGTTAGTTTGTGCTTTTTCGTTTGACAAATTTTTACATAACTGTGCACCATGTAAAATAAAAAATGCACAATCAGCAACAAATTCGTTCAGGTGATTATCACATTTTTTGGTTACATACCGCGACCTCTTGAAAACACTTCATCAACAACTTTGATTAATTTGTAATTATGAAAGTGCAGCGCATTTTCCAATGATCGAAGACTTTGTTCAACTTCAGCGAGAGCTTCTACGCCGTAGTATACCACAGTGAGGTGGACATTACCGTCCGTCACTGCAAAGTCTTTGAAGTATTCGAGAAAACTTCTGAAATCATAAAGTTTACCAAAATGTATGTTGATAGCAAATGCCGTTGATTTTTTTAGGTTTTTTAGGTCAGTTAATGTTACTATGACTGCAATGAAGTCTACATTCTGCTGGTATAACAGAAATCGAAAAAGTTCGGTGGACGGCTGTGCAAACAACTTCCTTTCACATAGAAACACAAGCTACACGTAGCTCTGTCAATCGTTATATAGATGGCCCCGTATACAACACATTTCATCCGCTTTCACACAGTAAGCTGGCTACAGAACAAAGCAAACTTTGTCCAACAAAGATGACTATCTTGACTCACGGATGTCTCGATCTACTGTACTGTATAATATCCACGAAACAATCACTTGGAATAACGGTGTGCTACTAAAAACCACGCACACAAATGGAGCCTTGCCAGCAGCTTAGTGGCTGAAATGCCCACTCAGAAAATTAGCCTAAATTATATATCGATTCAACGGCTGAAAGAATAAGTAAACAAAAACTGATTTTCTAGATGAGACACCAGGCTAGTGTCTCTCCCTACTACGGGGACTGCTAGATCGACGTTCGATTTTTGGTCATGGAAAATAGTTTTAAAATGACAATGATTATAGATTCTGGTAATAAGTCGGGATAGTAATGTATATAACTATATATACGTCGTAAACACGTCATAAAACAATGACATGTACATTCAATGAAACGCCCAAGCTGTTGTAGGCCAATTATGAGAAAACTACCTAATTATAAAGGCTGCGGATTATTCAATGGCCAAGTTTTGTATCAACAAAGTTAAGACTTTGTGGCTGCGCGAGCAGAAACCATACATGCGCCATTCTACCTGCCCAATCAATGTTCGCAAAGGTGTTTAGGTTTTAACCGCATACTTTTTAAACCTACAAAGTTTTGCCATCTTTCCTCGTTCATTTGCGAGTTGGAAGTCAAATGGTGCACTTTCGTCGTTCCATGGACGTTAATGATGAAAACAAAATGAAAAACTCACAAAACAAATTATCGCAGGCTTTACCTCAAAGTATCTGATCTTCCGCGTAGAGGAACGATAAAATGTATTGTTTCAGTTTCATGCAGTGAAGAGGTTGCTATTGATTGAAGCGGGGCAAACGGACGAAATAAAGTCAGTCTGAAGAGCTGTCCCTTGTTCACAATGTTTTCGCTTGATCTTGGTTTATAAACAACTTCGTAGTGAGTCCCGGTGCCACTCTCTGTTCTTTTCAACCCTTTGGAAATAAACCGGCACTCTACATAATACGCGGACACCATGCATTGCATATACTTGACATGCACTAAAATCAATTGCAACTAGCCGATTTAAACCACTTGCTTTGTTTTTCAAAGGTCTGAAAGGTTTCCAGAAAAATAATTATTTCTTTTATTCAGTGAACTGCATTTATACAATTATGGCAAAACAGGTCGGAAAGCCACAATCGTTGCATTAATCACTTTCTAGAATGACATCCGTTGGGGATAGCAAAAAACGTGGGTTGAAGCATTGAAGTCACTTCACAATTGTTAATTCACACAGCGATAATACTTTGTATTTTATATCGCTTCAACGTAGATAAACGCAAAATTTGTTAGTTAGAAAAGTCGTGTTTTTGAAGTCAAGAAATCCCAGGTACGCAATAGAATAAAGTAGAGCTTGAAATTATCAAAAAATATTTCAGCAGAACATCACCATATTAGTAAATGAAAGCACAGTCATACCGTAAACGAAATCATTGCTGGTAAAACGGTAGGTGGGACTGACTTTGAGATTATTGAGGCCAGCGTTGAGAAATTTGACACCTTCATGTACAACTTCAACTAATTCTTGGGACAAATCCTTTCGATTGGCAATGCTATCTCGCGGACTCATTTTCAACCCAACATTGATTTGGTAGATAAATTGCCTGGCGGATGAATAGAGTATTCACTGTGAGATGCGCAATAACACAAGCGGCAAGGTAAAATTAAGATAAAATCGTAAGCAATGACCAAGGTTTTAAAAACTAAGCTTTTATCTTAAAACCACAATCAGTGCTCAACAAATTGAATAGACTTTATCAGTTCGTGCTTTGTCTACTCTAGACAATGCCACTATACAGATAGACTCCTTCTGGAAAGGGCCACAAATATTCAAAGTGACGAATCATACAAATACACTTTTTACTAATGACATCAACAAATTGGCAGATCTAGGCTGTAACAAGCACACGAAGCCCAGCAACGTTATCAAGTTTAACATATTTACAGAATTCAAACAAGAAAACTACATTGAAACAAATTAAGAAACGAAAGACGAACCGCAAGCATACCATTGTCTGTTTAAAGGTGGATTATTGCGTTTTATTTGTAAGACTTCCAAAACCTTGCTTTGATACTCAGACCTGCCCCTGGACATGATCTCAAATTGCTTAAACGTTGTTTCGACATGTTGCACACGAAAAAATGTGATCTTTAACTGCATTTCTTTGTATACAATTCAAATTCAGGTCTGAGTATCAAACCAAGATTTTAGAAGCCCTGGAAATAAAACGCAATAAATCACCTTTATACAGACAATTGTATGCTTGCGGCTAGTCTTTTCTACTCTGTGTGTTTTAAAATTAGCTTTTCGCATCTTGCCTATGGGAACATATCATGATTTCACATCATGTGAGCCGGTTACAGTGACCTTTGCGATTCTCGTGATTATTGTTGAGTGTTGAGCTAGTCAGAAGCACTGTAACATACAGTTTTTGTTTTTTTCCTGTTGATAAATTTAATATTCAACCGGTCCAATGGTCAATTATATTTTGTTAAGATGGAAGCGTACTGTTATTCCTGAAGAGTCTTCTGTAATAAACTATATTTTAAAACTTCACAGTGTAGATTCAAACGATCTGTTATAGCCTGATGCTGCGGGTTCTTTTTGGCAATATCAAATTACACTAGCTTTCGGAACACAGTTCCCTAGTCATGTGCTATGACTAGGGAACTGTGTTCCGAAAGCTAGTGTAATTTGATATTGCCAAAAAGAACCCGCAGCATCAGGCTATAACAGATCGTTTGAATCTACACTGTGAAGTAAGCAACGATCATGCTGCTAAAAGCGAAACTCATTCAACTACATATATTTTAAAATACGATTGTAATACACATAAACTTGAAGATGTTAAATTTGCTCACGTTACTTGGCTTCGTGTGCCTATGGTTCAATAAGACAAACTCTCTACCAAAGCTCTAGGCTATAATACAACAGCAATTAAGCAACCCATGATGAATCGCAATAAATTAATTGCGGCTTTCAAACATGTCCTGACCTGTCAAACATTGAGAAGTGGTTCACATCGTATTCACTTTTCAATGGCGTTCCTTTCAATGCATCAGAGCTTTGAAGCTAAGACAAAACAAGATATACAAACGATTGACAACAAAATAATTGGTCACTGGTCAGTTAAACAACAATAGGCTACTAACAAATGCAAATTCTAACAAAATCCCAATCCGCCCCAATAGCTCAGTTGATTAGTGACTCAGTGACTTCGTGAACGAAGAAGCTTCAATACCAAGCGGCGCTGGTTCGACCCTCGGGATGTGCGCTTGAGAAACGCACGTTAAAGAGTTAAGGACTGCTTCCATTCAGCGGCATCTAATGGATGGATTAATTTCTCGGCAACAACGCTTCAACAATCGGAAACTTCATTCTGTCAATCTCGGTGAGCGGGTCTCCGTCAGTGTTTCAAAGCCTCCACAAGAATGCGCAACTGCCAGGATTAAGCTCTCAACGAAGCTTTTCCAGTCCGAGGATAGAGATTCAATTAAACAATACGATACTAACAAAACTAATACGGTAGTAATGCAAAAAATCCAGAACTTAATATCCACGACATTTGAAGAAAACGATAAAATCTGTATGGTAATAAAAAGCTATGAAAGATATTAGGCTACATTTAAATCAAACCATACATAACAAGCTGAGAAATCTATGGCAACTTACATAAAACTTAACCTGTCTGGAATATTTCGTTGCAACGCAAGCATACCATTGGGAAAATAGTATTAAACATTTATATAGCCTACATCAAATATAGTTAAATCCTATCTGAATCCTTAACAGCCTGTTTCACCTATACAGATCATCAGAAGTTCTTATTCAAATAGAATCTAATAAAAACTCAAATATAATCTAAATATATAGCCTACATAATATTAAATAGCCTATATATATACATAAGATATGTCTTTCCTTGATAAAAAGAAACTTTTGGACCAACATACGTAATCACGTATATATATCATTCAAAATACGTCAGTTTCATCTACTTCAAAAAAAGGGACTTCTAAAGATGCAAATCTTTGATTTTTGGAAAAATTGCTCGGACACATGTAAGAGCCAGCTGCACAATGTCACTTCACCGTTGAATAAAAATTTTACCTGTTTATTTAAGAAATGAATAATGTGATCCCCATCAGCACCAAGATGCAATATGCTTTCAGGTAACTCGACTGTAGCTCCATTCACCATGTCTGACTGCAAATAAGTAACCATCCTTAGTAACAATACAAAAACTGTGCAAATTTGTTCACAAAAAGCAGTAAGTCAGTTTTCTTTAAACACAATCAGAATCAATCATAGTGATCACGAATTTTAAAACAAAGCAAATCTGCAATTGTTTGAAGCGATTAAGCGTTGCCAAAGCTTCATGAAATAGTTTATACACAATCCAACTGGTGCAATGTGTGTATACACTACAGACCATCATTCCATAGCCTACAAAGACCAGGCATATTTAGTTTAAGTTTGTCTCATAAGATGTTCATATTTCTCTCACCTTCCACTTTTTAACTTCTTGCAATTGTTGAGTTTTTGTATCAAGCAATTTTTGTAAATCTTTGACTTGATGTTGCAAACTTCGAACCACCTGTATTGTCAAGTGAAAAATCATAAAAAGCTAGAAAAACTAGCAACCATAAAAAATACATCAAATTCAACTGCCAATTTACATTCAATCACAAACGTATATTATGCTTATGTGCCAATAATAGAGAACTATATTTTGAAGTAAGTTCATCACTATATCTCTTCATCATCAGTATTGCCAACTTTAATCCAAAATTAAAATATACAATACATGCCAGGGATATCTAGAGAAGGGGATATGAAGGCTCACAGCGATTGCCTTATTCTCATGACACTACCAGGGCGGTAGTTTGCAGTGCTTTAAACATGTGTTTTTTTTTAAATCATAGAAAGTTTTGTAGTGCAGCTGGTATAATGAGCTACAGAAGACAGTTAGCAAATGTTACGTAGAGCATATTTAAAGAATACTTGTTTACAAAGACAGTTGAAAAGTTACCAGTAAGCTGTTTTTTTTAAACAAAGCCTTTGCAGTAGGCTGGATGTAAAGCAAGTATATGGGTAGTTGAATTATCAAGCAACCATGAGCATGCTGTGAATATCCAGGCCTGATGCTAATAGCGCAATGCAAGTTATCATAACAAGATTTATTAAATTACTATCGGTGCCAATTGTCATTTTACGATAAACACAGATTATTTACGATAAACAAAAGCCCTTCTATTGTCAGACATAATAAAAGCCTTCGTATCCCCTTCTTTAGATATCCCTGATACATGCCACGACATAAATTCATTATCAAATTTGAAACAAAAAAACAAACTTTATTTTTCTCACCCTGTCAGCATTGTCTTTATTTAAATGAATGTTTGCTTGATCCATTACATCTGAAAACACACATCAACATACCTTAAATCAATATAAAGAGCTTTAATAACCAATACCCAGACATGCATTCATTTCACACTATCATTTTTACATTGATGCAATGTCTGCAGATGTTGAATCAACATAAAAATGACAAATTTTGCTGTCTGGGTAATAATCAGATATGGAAGCAATGGTATTACAAAAAAAAGACATAAGATGAAGCATGTGGAAAAGGAAAATCTTATTGCTTATTATTTCAAACCATGGCAACCTTTATACACAGGCCATGACAACGTGCAGTTAAAATTTGACTAAAAGCCGATCTGTTAGTAGCCAATATCGCTAGTATTAGTTGATAATTTGAGTATTACTCTTAGTTAATAAATATGATATATATAGTATTTGTGTATATTTTGATTTACTTACGTGCTATTGTTACCATTCAAATAATGAATTAAATTTTGACACTCGTGCAGGAAATCAAAAAAGCGTCTAGCAACAGCAGTTGGTAAATGGAAAATATTTATCCTTTCTTTAACTTATTTTAAAAGTTTTGCAGTGATTTGAGATTCAGAGATTACACTTCAGCAATTTAGATTCTCAAAAGTATTATTTCAAAGGGATCTATATAAAGTAAATTTAGCTTAAAATTTAACATCGAAATTACTTCTGCCTTCAGTCAGGCTTCCAGTTTGCATGTTGTCAAGAGATGTACATATAGATCACTCTGTTTCAAACTTTTGATCTCAAATAATGTTATTTGATTTATAAATACAGCAATGTATTTTCCACATTTTGTTATTTCTTTATGTTGATTGTGTGTTAGACAATTAAATAATGCTGTCACACTTCTATGATCTTTAAGTAAGGCATTCAAAATTTAACATTTCATAGGAAATTGATTGTGTTATCCAATATATATATATCAGTACAAATCCTATGTTTTGACTACCGTATGCAAATACTTAACATTAACATCACAATGTAGTACCTGCCAGAATGTCTACTTTTAACAAAATTTAAATTGTAAATTAATCCAAGAATAATTACCAAATACTGAATCTTAACCAAGTTCATATTACTGTCATGCTTGACATGGTCCGCCACTCCGATAGCTCAGTGGTTACGCGCCCGGATCAAGATAACACGCTGCACTGGTTCGACTCTCAGGATGTGCGCTTGAGCAACGCAATTTAGGACTGCTCTCCTGGTTTTTTTTTTCGGTTATTTATCGGTCATTGACCAATTTTTTAGCAAAATGTCCGAAAAAAATAGTCAATTTGGTCAAAATGTCCGAAAAAATATATAGTCAATTGACTATAGGCTATATGACCAAAAATGACTAAAAATGACCAAAATAAATAAAATCGATTGCAGTTATTTAAGTCATTTCAGACAAAAGACAGAAAAGTCTCAGCGAAAAAAGAAACCCAGCTGCTCTCCATTCAGCGGCACCTAGTGAGTGGAATAATTCCCCGGCAACAACACTTCAACAATCGGAAAACTTCACTCTGCCAATCTCGGTGACCGGGCCTGCGTCAGTGATTCAAATTTTCTACAAATATGCGAAACTGCCAGGATTAAGCTCTGCAAGAAGCTTTTCCAGTCCGAGGATAAAGATTCAATCAATCAATCATGGTAGTTAAGTATAAATTACAGAAATATATATGGCATCAATATTGTTTTGAGAATTTTCAATCGACAAACAAAACAAAGTAACCTTAACATTTAATTATGTTATATCCGTGCACGGACATTTTGCCGAAAGGACATTTTGCCGAAAGACATTTTGCCGATGGACAAATTGCCGAAAGGACTAAGGTTGTGAACGATAGACTAAAAGTCATTGTGGAGAATATTGATACATATAACCCAAAAATGAGTTTTGGAAAAATGTCCATTTAGCAAAATGGCTTTCGGTAAAATGGCTTTCGGCAAAATGTCTTTCGGCAAAATGTCCTTTCGGCAAAATGTCCGGGTGCCGTTATATCTCTGTGTAATACATGTTAAACCTGCTAAGGTTACTTTGGTTTGTTTGTCTATGGTTCAACAAAGCAAACTCTCTAGCAAAGAATTTTTAATTTTCTGAGAATTTTCAAATTTCTAGCACCCAGTGCGTTTCAAAGAGTCATCATAGTAGCAGTGACTAGGGAAGAGACATTGGGCTGAAATAGATCGTTCTATCTACACTTGTGAAATAAGTACCATATCATAACGATATGCCGCTAAGAGTGAAATTCTGTAATGCTATATATTAGACAATTAGACATATATATACTTAATATCGTCAACTGGGGTGACTTTGTTCACCGGGGTGACTTTGATCAGCACTGTTTTAGCTTTGTAATCGCCAATTTGAGTTACTGGACTTCGCTCAAATTCCAAGGATGGGATCTGAAGTACTTGAGCGAAGTCCAGTTACTCAAATTGGCAGTTACAAAGCTAAAACAGTGCTGATCAAAGTCACCCCGGTGAACAAAGTCACCCCGGTTGACGGTAGTAAATAGCCCAGTCACAAAAATAATTTATACCTTCAAAAAAGTGTATAGATTTCCTGTTCTTGTTGAAAACATAACTTGGAACAAAAACATTGGCTATCATTAATAGTGATGCTATAAATAGTCCAATGTATACACTTTTTGCATATCGCTTGAATCGGTATTTCATTGCAGATGGGAGGAAATTCTTCCACTGTGTAAACACACCGACATCACAGAAAGCATAGCTTATAAGAAATTTTATTCATGGTAAGTTTGCTGAGAATATAAAAGTTTTAAATTAATGCTTATTATAACTATCCTACTATCTGCCCGTTAGCTCATGCAACATTGATTCGACTCATGAGGTGTACGTTTGTGCAACAGATTTCAGGGTCTGCTTCACATTCAACACTATCTAGTCACTGGTCATTCTAGTGGATAGAACATGATAGCTCCCTGGAAACAACATTTCAAAAATTACGAAAACTGCACTCTGTCAATCTGGGTAACCGGCCCTGTGTCAAAAGCCTCTGTGACAAGATGCGAATGCGTTCCACGAATAGGGATGCCCAAAGTAGAATTTGGAATCCTTAAGATTCGAATCCATCCAGAATCGAATCTAAAAACTGCTTTTTTATCGGGTAATTGGATTTGGAAATAATACAGAAAAAGGAAAAAAATTATAAATTTTTTTTTTTTTTTGAAAAAATGCTCTGCCGATCTGCAAAACGCCTGCAAGTCATGTACGTCGTGCATGCCAATCCGTTTCTGCATGTGATTAACAGAGGTCCCTTACAGGGTTGCCAGATGTTTTCAAAATTTCCAGCCCAAAAGCAATTTCAAACTAGCCCAAAATAGCCCAATATTGTTGCTTGTATAAACTATCCCAAAATTAGAAGAATTCGTTCACAAAATCAGTCCAAATTGACGAAACACAATCAATCATCATAAGATCTTATTTCTCACACTTAAAAAAACACCTAAACAGCAACGCACAGTCCTAAATGTGCAATAATGCAAGATATATACAATAAGGATTTAAAATTAATTGTATCAAGAAACAACAAAAACGTTGCCCAAAAAAAACAATGATGAAGGGAACATTGAAACTATTTTTTCATTCTGTTTACTTCTGCCTAATTGCTTGTACCACTAAATGATTGTTCAACAGATTAGTTGCTGGAATATTATGTTGTTTGATGCTACCTTCGAGTCTTCGACCTTTGTATTAAATACTGTAAAAGTACACATAAATGCAACGATTTACACTCAAACTAACACATTAAATTGTTACACTTTGGAAATCACATCAGCAGTTCAAAAACAGTGTCTGCATTAGTTTCTAAATCACTAGTGTTAGCTTGGGAGTCGCTTTCAATGGTGTACATATCCGAGGTAAACAAACAATACATGGCTCGTGTCGGTTGAAATTTGTTGCAACAAACACCACAACGAGCCATGTAACCCCAAATACCCCAATGCGTTCCACTGCTGCATTGCTGAAGGGCAATGGAAGCAGGGAGAGAACAAATTGTGCCACTCTGGTAGTAGACAGTAAGACAGAGCACTGGGAGCAGGTAATAATTAATAGATCAAACAAGCAGCCATACCATTCCTCCTTCGCAGTGCCGGATTAACTATAGTAGCAGATGTAGCAGGTGCTACGGGCCCCGCGCTTGGTGAGCAAAACATTTGTTTTTGCAAAAAAGCTGTCGAACATAGTTGGTAAGTAATTTTTGGCTTGCAAACTGGAATGGCATGGGAGAATATTATAGTTGTAGGATTAAATTACTTAGTCCCAACGTCTTATCCCTTCCTAATTATTGTAAACTTTAAAAACTGGTAATTTCCGCTGGAGGCAACTGCCTGTTCTGATCAACCTTCTATACAACATCTAACTACAGTATTTCACTTCGATTAAAGAAAACAACATTGACACCACGTTTCCTAACTGACAATTTGTTATGCATTTATCTATGTATGATGGTATACTAATTGTAGGCTACAGGAAAGAGATCATTTTCAAAATTGAAGTTGATTAAAAACTAGCCTATCTGCGAAACACGATGGGGCTACACTATAATCAAAAAGTATCAAATCTATAAAATATTCAATTACTTCCCAGTCATTATCTGTACATCAAATCAATCTGCTACAGGCCCGGCACTTGTTTAATCCGGCACTGCTCCTTTACGTGACGTTTTCGTCACTTTTCCGCTAAGGCGCTACGTAATCCAGTTTAACCATAGATATCTTGGTTTAACAGAAAAAAGTTCACCTAAAATTCACTCTGATTCATTCACTGTAAAGCGAAATTTATAGAATTTCATTGAAAACTGTTGTGATTTTTGGCTATTTTATGCTTAATATTGCTCCAAAAACAAGCCCAAAAACCCGCAGTAAAAAACAAAAACAAGCCCAAAAACCCGCAACCCGCGACTACTCAATTTTTCCCGCAACTCTTCAACCAAACTAGCCCAATTCCGCGGGAAAACCGCGGACCTGGCAACCTTGGTCCCTTACGTGTGTGTGTGTGCGCTAGTGTTATAGTAAGGGTTAGCGGAAACTGCGGTTAGCGAAAATTACGGAAAATTTTTTGCAGAAACTGCGATCAGCGAGGGTAAGAGCATAAATTAGTCTATGGTTAGGGTTAGCGGAAAGCAGGGGCGCCGGAATGATTTTTGACTGGGGGGGCAAGATTACGAAAAAAGGGCACTTTTGTTTACTAAAAGGCCATTTTTTTAAAGTTTTAAGATAAGACATAGCGATAATGCTAATCTATTAGCTCACTATGTATTGAGTAATGATAGCCTACATGTGTCCGGTATAGGCTACAAAGAAGGGCATCATGCTATGTTATCATGAATGATGTAACCAACTGTCAAGCCTTAAAGCAGCCTGCGGCCATGGCCGCTAAGTAGTGCTTGAATGACCGCCGGTGCTACCTCCTCAATCGGCCAAGTTTAGCAGCCGGTCTCTTCTAGCCAATTATTTAATTTCGCAATAGAATGATCGTGGATTAACTGTCGAAAATATGTAGTATCAAAGAGTGGCGTAAAATTAGGTCAGCGCGTTATAATCGCCACTGTTGCATTGTGCGGGGATATTGATGGAATATATCCATCTGCGATTACCAGCGCTGTAAGTCTTGTTTGTAATTCCTGACGTTTATTTTAACAAAGTCTTAATCCGAAGTGCTAATTTACATCGGCTGGCAATATTGTCGTTTTTATGTCGATTCGATGTTGTCGGACATTGAATCGTTGTTAAAAAGGAGAACTAGGTTAGTTGACATCAGAGGGGAAAACAATTTTGGATCATATTTTGCATGCTTCTTTTAGTAATGTCCTTCACATCATTGAAATACTTATTTTATTACCTTGCCGTCATCGTCAACACATGTCTAAAGTTGTTTTTAGTTGCTAAAAAGAATTCTAGGGAAGTGGCGAACTTCTTTAAAATCAGCCACATTGGAGACACTCGTGCGAGTGTCGTTAGATAGTCCCGCAGTACTGGATTACAATTCCGATTAAGCAGTTATTGCGTGGTGCAACGATTCTATTGTAGGACGTCGCCCAGGCCCAGACTTCAACAACGCTAAGTGATCATTTTAGCATTGTTGCAAGTTTAATTCTATTTACTTGTGTTATTGTTATTTTGTATTTTGGTCTCCAAGCACGCAGATTTGGCCGCCGAGAAGGAGCACCCGGTAGGCCACGATGGCTGCCGGAAAAAAAACGAGTTTTAAGGCCTGTAGGCCTACTGTGTTGCAAAATTTTGTGCCGTATATATTATTTTGAGGCAATAATGAAAGATCATAATTAGGTTAAAAGCGAATATCAGAAATTGTTATATTGCAAAATCTGCAGTAGCTTACATGACTTTAAAAGGGCACCATTGCCCCCCCTGCCCCTCCATCTGCAGAAAAATTGAGGGCAGGGAGGGCATCCGCCCCCCCCCCGCTTCCGGCGCCCCTGGCGGAAAGTGCAGAAAAATGTTTGCGGAAACTGCGAGGGTGAGAGTTACGGTTAGCGGAAACTGCAATAAGCGACTTTGTGCTATCTTTCTCTCGATCTTTTCAGGGAGAAAATTTTTAAATGTTTGCGAAAACTGCGATCAGCGATTTCCGCTTTTTTCAATTTTTTTTCTCGATCTTTTTAGGGTACGAACCGAGGGTACAAACTGTTCAGGGTACGAACTAGGTTGCATCCGAGCAGTTACCGTAGATACTACCAGTACTACAAGTAGTACAAGTACTAGCCTACATGATTTACTATTCAGGCCCGTTTTAAACCTTTCAAGGTTTTATTGACTATTGTAGTTAGTAGTACTAGTATCTTTTTCGTCCAGGACGCATTAATGACGAAAAATAAAATGAATGAACACAGCTTTACACTGCAGTTAAAAAAAAGTGACAGATCTCTCCAACTTCTACTGTTGCCAGACGCTTTATAAATTTAGACCTTTCCGATTAGGCCTACTTTGTGTAATAAAGCGTGACGTGGAAAACAATCACTCTGGCTACCGTACTTCATTGACAAGCACTAAACTGCTTGTGAATGCTTGACAACTTGTTTAGCAGTGAGTAGAATCTTCGTAAAAGCGTGAAATCCACGTTGAGAAATAAAGAACTGACAGTTCTATTTTATCCAAGTTACTTTTATATGAAAAATAGGCCAAGTGATAGGGGAAGGTGACCATAGTTGTGCAATTTTTAACATTTTGATCAAAAACTGAATCATGAGTAAAGTTAGCAAACAAACGTTATGATGTGGTTATAGTACAAGCATTTACCAACAAAAAGCACTACAAAAATAAAGTTTTGCAAATAAACTGATAGGTGCTTTTGACATTTTAAAACGGTGACTAAAGTTGCACAACTATGGTCATAGGTGTCCATAGTTGTGCATTCCGATTCCTTAATTGTGCAACTGCTTTGTGTAGGCTTATAACTTTAATATTGCAGTAGACGTTCAAATACAAAGCGGACAGGGTCATACGCATTCAGCAGATCTTCACTTGTTTTCCTCCATGCTGTATAGAAATGGCAGTAATGGCATATTTAGCAATGTGTCTACATACAAAAACGTCGCTGTATAGCAGATGTTTTGTTTGTTGATAAGTTACATAGATAAGAAACAAGGAAAGAATAAAATTCAAGTCTACTTGACAAATCACCAATTAGCCTACTATTCGCAGTATTGGCACACGCCACACATACATCACAGGATCATTTGTGCATTTTTCATGAGACCAATTTTTGCAAGGCCCTGATGAGCTTGAATCATTCTCAAAATTACAGTAAGACCAACTTTACATTTGATCCATGTCTCCAATCCCAAATACCCTTCAGAACACACCATGCACACAAGCCCGGATTTAGGGGGGGGCAGAGGGTGCAGGTGCTCCCCCCCCCTTTTGAAGGCCTCCCCGACGTGAAAAAAATGTGATTTTGTGTTGTTTTTTTTCAGCCTCTGAAGTTTGTGCAAAATGTTGTGCAGTGCTGGATTAATGCTACTGTAGACGTAGAGGTGTTTTTTTGCACGGGGGCACCCCGATCTAAAAGTGCCCCGGGCCCCTCATCAGCTAAATCCGGCCCTGCATGCACACATTCTCGCCCTCCATGTCACTTCCGCAGGCATTGTTGGAGGAATTGTCATTTAGATCCATTTGGCTTTCATCCTCTGAAGAGCTCAAAGAAGAAGCTTGAGGTGTTGATTTCTTATTTTTGCGTCTTGATTTGCTACCTTTTTTGGACCTTCTTGGAACTCTTAATTTTCTTTTTGCCTTTCAACAATTTTTCCTTTAATTGCTATTGCTTTTCAGGAGCACTAGTAAGAATAATCGACTTTCTTCTCTTCCTTTAATTGAACTGAAGTTTGCGAGGAGGAGCTTTAGGAATTCGAAGGATATGTGATGGAGAAATATATGTATACACATTGGGAGGATTTTCACTGCTTTGGGGAGCTACTGGTGTGCTGAGAATATCATTGTCTCAGTGCCGAGAATTTTCAATATCAGTGCTTAGAATTTTCGTACGGTGTCCATAGTTGTGCAGAATGCTCAACTAAGGAATCACGTGCTTCACAACTATGGAATCAAGACTCCGCCATCTTGAAAGGGATTTTCTGACCACACTGTGAAACCTTTTTCCAGAAGAAGTGCAGGTAATGCAAGCTCTATGTACCTTTACTGATCACAAATAAGCTCACTTTCCTAGAGAATCAACATCTACTAAAAATGACAACTTATCTGATATCTCAAAAACCAGGAAAAAATGCAACAAACCAACATTTATAGCAACAGCTTGCATAGAGAACGCACTAGAAATCTGTTACCTATGAGAGATGAGCTCATTACTTAGAGGCATCACAGGAGTGTGGTCATGCTTGATCAACCATGCATGAAATGGCGGGAAATGGCACATGCACAACTATGGAACCTGCACAACTATGGTCACTTTCCCCTACAATGATAAGTTACTTAATAATGGACTTTCATAGCTGTGCATAAGTCATGGTGCTTGAAAAAACTGCTGGTAGCCTAGTATCTTGTTGTGAAAGCAAAGTGTTGTTGATCTAAAATTCTGATAGAATTAAAATTTCATTCTGCGAACTATTGTCTTACATGCACTGAATATGAATCAACTAGAATAGTCTAGAACTAAAAAAACAGGGAATTGACCAATCATACACTCAACTTCTCAAAAACATTTACGCAAAAAATGCATCTATAATTCGTCTGCACAAAAACTATGAACCATTTCAGATTCAAAACGGGGAACGTCAAGGTGACACAATATCTCCAAAACTTTTTACAGCAGCCTTAGAAGAAATTTTTAAGCAACTTAACTGGGAAGAAAAAGGAATCAAAGTTGATGGTGAACACATAAACCATTTAGTAACTTACGTTTTGCTGATGACATCATCCTTTCCTATCTGAGCAACCTAAACAACTACAAACAATGCTAAATGAACTCAATACAGAAAGCAAAAAGATTGGCCTTCATACGAACTTTAACAAAACGAAAGTTATGTTTAACAAACTGGCAGACATCGGCAGCAATATTCTTTTGGACGGAGCGACCATCGAAAAAGTTAATCACTACAGGCCTATATATCTTGGCCAAAAAATTACAACCTAACTCCAATAAAGAAGATGAAATCAAAAGAAGAATATCAGTTGGATGGCAAGCCTTCGGAAGAGCAAGTTCGATATTTAAGTCAAAACTGCCTCTTTCTTTCAAGAAACAAGTCTACGATCAATGCATCCCTCCAACCACTTTAAATAGTGCAGAAACTTGGAACCTTACAAAGAAATTAACACTTAAACTAAGAACTATGCAGAGAGCACATGAACGAATCATGATGGGTTTAACATGGCGAGATAAAAAGACTGCCGAATGGATCAGAAATCAAACGAAATTACGAGATATATTAAGCACAATCCCCTGAGCACAATCCAGAAACTAAAATTGTCCTGGGCAGGTCATATAGCAAGATATCAGGACAATAGATGGACTAAAAAATTAACAACATGGACACCTCGAGAAATCAAAAGAAAGAAAGGAAAACCAAAAGTGAGATGGAGGGGCGACATTGACAAACAATGCAATACAACCAATTGGTAGGCTACCAACTAGCACATAATCATGTAAATTGGCATGAAAAGGCGAAGGCTTACGCTCTGCAGTGGGCTCTCCCAGGCTGAAAATGATGATGATGAGCTGTAGCGCACCCAGCATGGGGCAAAAGGGGCTCAAGCCCCCCCCCAAACCCGCCACCAAAAATGAAGTTTTGTATGTTCCCCATTTATGCCTTTTGCTTACAGGTTAGATATGAACAAGACACAACAATACAACAGGGCTGAGCATTATAACAATATATTTTAAATATTTACAAATAGTTTTAACAGTCGAATGTTTTCGGCTTAACTTAAGCCCTTATCAGGAACCTGAAAATAGTTATAAAAATGCAATAAATTTCAACCTCTTGAAGGTAAAATTACTGAAAAGGCAACTACATAAATAACTGCAAAAAATTGCACCACAGAGTAGCCTACGTGATACATCAAGTGAATGTTGAGGAGAATGGACGCGCCTCCAACAAATAATTGTTTATTTAAATTTGGATTGTAGCTTTTGATTAACACTGCTTCCTGAATTTTAGTGTCAAATTGGGATTTTCCTTTGCGTAAAATTTTAAATGAGTCAGCAGAGAATTTTTGATGTCATTGCAAAACTAACTTAGAAATTGCAAACCTAGGTTTGCAATGACAAGAAAAAAAAAGGTTCAAAAAGATTTATTTGAAATATTTTCATTTACTGAAGAGTTTTTAGCTAACAATGATGTGGAATCAAACGTTATTAAACCTCTGGTTAACGACCATTTGTCAAATCTGTCGAAACAGTTTTAGAAGTTGTCTATCTTTTTCTCCAGATTTGGACGTTACCAAATTAGATTGGATCCAGCAAAACCTATTTGTAATGCAAAGTAGCAAGCAAAGTAGTAATGCAAAGTAGTAATGCAAAGTAGCAAGCACCAAGCATTCACTTAAATCTCAGGAAGAACTAATAATAGGCTAATAATAATGTTTGTTTTTATATAGCGCTGTGTCTATCGCAGAATGCGTTGCTCCTCAGCGCTTTACAAAGCAGACATTGTCAATGCAGCCGTATAGAGGCGCAACTGAGTAGCCTATCGTTTCTAGCACTAGTTGCAACGTTCACCTGATGAAGTTGAAAGTAAAAGCAACAATAAACACTAAACAGGTTGGATTATTGCTTTACTGACGTTTCGCGCACCATGACGATGCGCATCCTCAGAGCGAATAACATACAAAATAAAATTTCACAAGGTTACCGTAGCCTACATACTACAATGCGATTAAAGGCAAGAAAAAATAAAACACACAATATTTAAAAAAAAATTGGCCAATAATGTGTGAGCGGTTACTTTCCACGTTAACTTACATAAAAAGTTCCAACGTTAAACATATGCAGTGGCCGAGTGGTTAGCGCGTTGGGCTCGCAGTCGAGAGCCTGCATGTTCGACTCCGGCCAACCGCACTTGCTGTTGTTTCTCTGGGCAAGAAACTTTACGATAATTGCCTCTACCCAGTGATCGATTTCGAGTAATGGGTAGTACCAAATTTAAGTCATAAGTATAGTAGACAACCGAAAACAGACATTGCCGTCGGCTGCAGCGTGGGTCAGGTGTACGTCGGAAGGCGTACACCGATGCATAGCGCTCAAGTCCGCTTTCCCGCAACGCAGGATAAAGATAAAACAAACAAACAAAAAAGCAGTGACGACCAACAGTTGTTCTGTTGGTCATCATTGCTTCGAATTTTATGTTTATTGTTGTTCAGTTGTTGACTGACCAACTCAGTTGTTCTGTTGGTCGTCACTGCTTTGAATTTTATGTTTATTGTTGGAAGTTTTTACGTAATTTAACGTGGAAAGTAACCGCTCACACATCATTGGCCAAAATTGTTTGAAATATTGTGTGTTTTATTTTTTCTTGCTTTCAATCGCATTGGAGTATATATTACCTTGTGAAAGTTTATTTTGTACGTTATTCGCTCTGAGGATGCGCATTGTCATGTGAAAAACCTTTTGACATAAAATAAACCATCATGTTTGTTGTTGCTTTTACTTTCAATTTCATCAGATGAACGTTGCAACTAGTAATAAAATTAATTTGCGTTCTTCTGGTGACTATTTACTAGGTTACCTCGTGATGTTAAAGATGATAACTAGCTTTTTTTTCCGACGTTTCGTCAGTCAGCACGACTGACTTTATCAAGGTGGCTAAAACAGGTTAATACAACCTGTTCAGCAACGATGGCACAACACAAAAACATACTGATAAAATGAGTAAAGTAAAGCAGCAAGAATCAGAATTAAAACACGCAACAAGATACCTAGAGGTTAAACTAAATGCAGTGAATGCCTAAAACCAGTAGGCTACTTCCCGCAGCGTAAATTTATCTATCTATTGGGCCACTGTCAAGAAACGTTGAAAAGACATCAGACAAGACAGAAAGCAATGGGATTAGCAATAACAATGGTAGAGAAGACGCACTGAGAATGGAAAAGGTGAAGCTAAAGTTAAAGTAATTTGTTGTACACAGAGGGGAAATTCTGACCATCTTTTTGGTTAAGAGCATGTTGTGCCTTCTGGTTTATGTACCATTTTTCTGTGGACAATCTTTTTGTATAATCCTTTTCAGTTTTAAGAATGGTGGCGTTGGTCCAAGTAATTTTATGGTCTGAGTTTATAGAGTGTTTGCAAAGAGCGGAATGCTCTGGACGTTGAAATTTAATAGCTCTTTGGTGCTCGTTGATTCTAGATTTAAGATCACGTTTTGTCTGTCCAATGTAGATTAAATCACAGTCATGACACGGAACTTGGTAGATCAATCCAGAAACTTCACCTTCTTTCATGGGGTCTTTAGCCGAGGGAAGGTATTTACCTATTGTCAGATAGGGTTTCATCGCAACCTTGATTCCTATGCCATAGAGGATACGCTGAATTTTATCGGTTACCCCCCTTATGTAAGGAAGACAAGTAAAAGATTTATAAGGAGGAAGCGAAGGTTTCGGTTTGGGTCGCTGTATGCAAGCAAGTTTTCGTGGAAATCCGTTGAGCATTAAAGTGTTGTGAATGTTTTTCTTGTGGTGTGAACGTTCAGAATCATCCGTTATGTGTGTGTCCAGTCTGTTGTACAATGTCCCATTCACTGCATTTAGTTTAACCTCTAGGTATCTTGTTGCGTGTTTTAATTCTGATTCTTGCTGCTTTACTTTACTCATTTTATCAGTATGTTTTTGTGTTGTGCCATCGTTGCTGAACAGGTTGTATTAACCTGTTTTAGCCACCTTGATAAAGTCAGTCGTGCTGACTGACGAAACGTCGGAAAAAAAAGCTAGTTATCATCTTTAACATCACGAGGTAACCTAGTAAATAGTCACCAGAAGAACGCAAATTAATTTTATTACCAAATGCCTGGTGAACAGTCTCTCTCTGTTTTTGTTGCAACTAGTGTTAGAAACGATAATTGTTCTGATGAACACCCAAACTTTTCAGTATTGAGTAGCTTGTATCATGACCCGAATCCATAGCTAGTGCCAAGCAAGAATATTAGATTCAGTACCATTTTTAAAGTCTTTGGTGACCCGACAGGGTATCGAACCCATGCCTACCGATTCAGAGGCGGGCGCACTAAGCCATCGAGCCATCTACAGTAACTTTTGAAAGCCTTGAATTTTCTATGAAAAAGCTTCACACTTTGAGCTGAACATTAGAGTGGAATATCCATCATTATCTCACTTGGCAGTAACCGAAGCCTTATACTCCTGCGTTTGTCTCCACGTATCTGTGCGAATTTTCAAAATCTAGTTTTGTACCGTGTAAGTTATAACTGAATGCAACCAGCAAGTGAAGTAGCCTACCGGTAGCGCTAGACTACTTCTGGACATGACACTATTTCGGCGAAAAAAATTGTCAGTCAAGCAGATGCAAGGATCGAAGTTTTCTGACGTTCAATCCTCGCAATACGGGGAACCATGGGGGAACGAAGAACGAAAAACCGGATACTAACTATACCGAACATGACACAATTAACATTTTATTGTTGCATGATAAAATATTCGGTGATATCATACGGAAGTTGGCATTTGATAATATTAAGCAATGCATATGATTTATGAACTTCAGCTGAAGCTTACAGTGGTACGTTGCAGTGGCGGCTCGTGGTCTCAAAACATGGGGGGCTGCATCAACCAGTAGGCTAACCTAATATAAATAATTATAAACCTGTACCGGACTGAGCTATAAATGCATTGAGTTAGAGTTAGTAACACAGTAACATGTTCTTTTAATTGGCTGTCGTTTAATGTTTTTATCATTTAAAGTAAACTTTTGATAATGGCTTGAATTTGGTCAAGTTTAGGTGGTCACCAGATGAAGCTAGTACTATCTTGGGACATGGTATTAACTTAGTTGGTTAGATCTATGCTTGTGCTTTCCAACGATAGCAAATTTGTTGAAATTGAACAACAAATGAAGAAATGGGAGACATTTCCTTCAGGTGTTTTTCAGTGCATTTTCACCCCGTACTTCCTTCTTTATAATAACTGTGTGACGTATAATGACGTCATCATCCCAAAATGACGAATTGTGAAAGAGCACCAATAATTACAGTAATTGGCTTTACTTCACATCAAAACTAGTCTGTCTCAGTGACTTCTCAAAACACAGATCAAGAAAAGTAACCTACGATCCCTTCACCTAATCACCGATAGCTTCCACACGCTTACCCTGAAGATTTACGAGAACCAAAGTTGGAATCCCTGACCAGGGTCTGTTCTATTTGCAGTCCCCACAGCGCTTGTTCAGTGACGCTAGAAAACTGTTTTCTGAAAAATTTACGTCATAAAAAAAAGAACAAGCAACACCGGACCTGCAGAATTTGCAGACCCACAGTTGCCAATTAATTTTTGTAACACAAATTTTTTTTTTACAAAAAAAATTAATATTAAGAGTTTTTTTAATTCTTCAAGCGAAATAAAGTAAAAAAAACATGGCAAAACTATCTATTCTATATGTAATATAATTCACATATGCACAAAAATGTTGGGAGGGCTGCAGTCCCGCAGTCCCTTATGACGAGCCGCCACTGGTACGTTGTACCTATGGTAAAACAACCAAAAAAGGAAATCATTTCATAACTCCGAGTAACTGCAGTAGAGAAAATTAAACTGGAAATTTTTAGTAAAAATAACTACTTCATTCACTTCAAAATAATTATAGCTTGTATTGGATAAATAAATAAGTCGAAAATAAACAATATTTGAACGAAAATAATTCATTTTGTATCACAATTAGGCCTATGTTATTCACATTTTGACATAAACTACAAAAGTAATCGTATAGGCTTATCAGCTATGACAAATCTTCGACAAATTTCTGATAAAAACGAATTATGTTTTTCCTTACCCCTTAAGGCTAAGCCTACTATAAATCAAGTTTGCAATGAAGAATAATTATTTTATCAACTAAGATTTGTGCAAATAGAAAATTTCGATTAAATTTCCGCAAAGTCTATTTCTTGCAGATCAGCTTCACCGTTTCATTCGCATTTCGTGGTATTCGTTCACTTTTCGCATATCTTGTCAACATACGATGCAGTAGTAGCCTATCTGCTCACATTTCTCATTACCTTTTGATCAACATACATCTGGCGTTGAATTTAATAAGCTTGTGATATAAACGGTGACATCATGGTCTGGAGGCATTACTCCAAAGCCAATGTGTTTTAAGTCATATCCTGGAACTTTGTGGTTTTCTAACTTTAGTTTAAAGTGCTTTAACAGGGTAATCGTCAACACTTTGATTTCCATGCTTGCAAGATGTCTCCCTGGACAGCGCGTAGCACCAAAGCCGAATGTCATTATGGCACGGGTTGCGCTGACTCTACGCTCTTTCTTGTAAAATCTCGACCTAGGTTTGACAGTAGCATGTCTGGAAGTGTGTTCGACAGATGCTGTTTCATTGATATCTCGCTCTAGAAATCGATCGTAAACGAAGTCCTGAAAATAAAGATGAAAACCGTTAAGTAGGCTAAGCTACATGTTAAATACTAGGCTAAGCTGTATGTGAAATACTACTTCAGTTAACCCGATTGGTTGTCCATTAAATAAACACACGCTTTTGGAAAGATAAAACGTGAGAAAAACAAGGATGGGTGAGCTCTGGGCATGTACGCTTGAGGAAGCTACTTCAAGAATAACCTTTCATTCAGTGGCACCAAGTAGGTGGAACAATTGTCTGGCAAAAACACGTTAAGATAAGAGGAAACTCCACTCTGTCAAACGCGGTAAACAAACTGAGTCTGTTTTGGGTCAGATGACAATGACATTTTCTGGTCTTAAACATTAAAAAAAAAAAAAAAAAAACACTGTATATTTTTCGTTTTAAGGTCAATTTGTTAGAAGTGCTATGTTTTTGACATTTTTTAAACCAGATAATGTCCGGAGCTCAAAAATCATCTCGGGATCGGGTTCCAAAGTACCCCCTAAACCCCCTGTGAACGCTACTGGTCAGGAATCTTTGCTTAAAGTATCTAGAAAATTTTGAAACAAGGTTCTCATAATATATCAATTTTACAGTATTTCAACTGTCTAATTAGAGGTTGATCAAAGTTTTGTGGAACAACACGTTAGCCTGTTGTAAAGTAGGTCTAGAAAAAAGTTTGTGTTTTTTTATTTGTTCGGAAACAACTTTTTTGTTAACTATCACGTTGTATGTAGGCCATATACTATCTACTTATATTGGCCTTATTTCAGATTAGTCATTTAATCTTCTAGACAAAATTTATGACATTTTCTTTGCGTCTCTTCACATATAAATTCGTGATAAAGCCAGCAGCACTTAGCAGTAATCATTTACATCGATATGCGCTTCATTTGACACGTTTAGTGTTTGGTCTTGTGGAGTCTTCCTGTCTTTCTGTCTTTTTCATGCAAGGGATAATGAAGTTTTTTTTATGGCTTTCAGAAAGACCTGATGGAAATGCATCACCTTCACGCTTAGAATGTGGAGAGAACACACAGGAATATTCTGAAATACATTTTTCCAACCTGTGTGTTTGCTACTTGATCCGAGATGGTCAAAACAATTGAAGTATTAAAAACTTGAAATAGAAGTTTATCATAAAAGTGTGTATTGAAAGAATGCGTGGTGAAAGTGAAAGAAATAGAAAAAAGTGTTGCAATAATTAATTGATAGGTTGCATAACAATTTTACTTATAAGTGAAATAGATTGAGCGGGTGCGATACATGCAGAATGGCATTTTCGTTTTCAAGAAAGCACGATTTCTGTGCACACATGCAATAACGTGCCGTAAAAATTTTGCCACCAAGCATAGCTTACCGGGGTACGGTTTGATGCCCTAACTTAGTTTTGGTAAGGTTATAATTCTGCTGCTACTAAGGCTGTATAATACTGCTACTACTACGATGCATTTTTTTCCTTAATTTTTTTTTCCCTAAAACTTGCAATACGCGACCAGGAAAATTACAAATGATCTTTTTGAAAAGAAGTAATTTTTAGAAATGATTGGGTGATTGTGGAGCTGTACATTTATAAATTCTACCAATATGTTATATAAACCATTGAGGAAAATAAAGAAGCGCCTTTTATAAATGGTTTAACATCTTACTGGGATCACTTTGTGTAGCGTGGTAGACAACATATGCTGAGACTATATGTTAAAGCTCAATAGCACTGTTTCAATTTTCCTCATTAGATTGCGTATACGGGCGTGGTGATGTACTGTATTTATGTGCATTTCATCTCAATAAATTTTTTAACTATTTTTTTCATTTTTTATTTTATTTTTTGGAAAAATGCATTATAAAGTTATTAGGCCTACAGTGTTGTCGTAATCCAATCGTTTAAAATGGTGGGATCAAAACTAAAAATAAAGTTGTACGCTGTGAAAGATCAAAACCATCATATAGCCTCTTGTATTTGTTAAGAACATTTGGTAAAATCTTTAACCTACCTCTGGTTGTTGAAAGATTTCCGGATCAAAATGTGTGAATGGAGCGAAATGGCTGGTGTAGTCACCCTCCCTTATTTTGTATTTGCTTCCATCCCATGTTTGGACGATTGTGTCCTTCAGCGCTCTTCGGAGACTTAAATTAGATCCCGTAATCCTCATCACTTCCTTCAAAACCGAATCTGTGTTAAAATAAACGCTTAAACTGAGATACCGTTTTATTGAAGTATTTTAGTTTAATTCATTTTGAACTTTGATCTCATAGAAATTTAGAAGAGATCGGAATTCGTTTTGCTTTTTGACAAACTCAAACAATTGCAAAAATTGTCCACATCATATCAATGTAACGTATCGTGAAGGAAAATATTTCTAGTCATCTAATTGGTTTATACGAGTTTGGGGCCACTACATTATCACACAGAAGTGAATATTTGGTTTACCTAGGACAACTAATTTATCCAAATCCGCTTTATCAAGCTGCAAAAATTCACTGAAACTGTTGTTTTCTGTCGCTTCGTCATTTGGCACACCAGAATATTTTCTCTTTATGTCCAACATCGCTTCATATTCTTTTAAAATCTCTTTCCGTATTGTTTCGTCCCTTAGCACATAAAATAGCACCCAGAACAATGCTGGGGTGGTGTTGGCTTGAGCAGACCACAAAAGAATCAACAGGTGGCGAATTCGCATATCTGAAAAGCAAATTATTTTTCAAAGTTTATAAACAAATAGCCTTATTCAAAGCTTTAAAAAATAGCAGCTTATGATATAATAGTGACAACCATTTTAAAATGTTTTTAAAAATTAAATAAACTACTTGTTTTTAAATTAATTGTTATTTAAGTTGTGTGGACTTAAATTGACATATTATAATTTGCAAATTATAAGTTGTATTTTTTTTCAAAATTCAACAAGTAATACTGTATAGCAGTGCAAATAATGCTGCACTCCAAAACGTATAAAAACTTTTGAATCTTTTATGCCATTATTACCTTCTTTCTACACACCTTGGTTGGGATTAGTTTTCATGACATCCGATACCATTTGTGACGTATTAATCCTCTGAGAAAAGTCCATTTCTTCAAACATTTTTAAAAGTCGATCACGTGACTTCTTCGTCTCGGGCAATAGGTGGATTGGGATTCTGTCCACTAAGAGAGCGGAGTTTTTGGAAAATATTGAAAATTCGTCTTTGAAAGCTTTTGTTTCTGCCATTCTTTTCTCCTCGTCCGGCAGCCAGCCGAACAGAATATTGAAGGTAAAATCAAAAATGAGTTCATGGCAAATTTTGTGAAGACCGACCTAAATGCAGGCAATGTATTTAAAAATTGTAAACTAAACAAAAGCATTATTTCGTTATGGTACGTGGTTGATTTTGAGTTCTTTAATTTCGGCGAATAATACCGAAAATAATGCTTTAATCAGACTACGTTTTTCTCGTAGGCACATCCCGTTGCAGACATCTGCCTGGTTGTTGAAGATTTTGGATTGAGTGCACGAGGAAAGCAATAAATTAAACTTTTTTATCCATCTTACAGCATGTCATTTACAAGGCTGATATGTAGTTGGCCTAGATATAAAACATAAATGTTTTGCCTATCGGTGAAAACTTACCTGCAATTCTTTTCCTTTATCAAGGACTTCACTAAATGTTTCTTTCGTGCATTTGGAGTTGATTGCAAAGCAGGAACGACACAATTCCTGAAGCTGCGTTGTCCCTCGTAAGTTTTGCACTATGGCATGAGAAACGTCATTTTCCACTTGGCTGCTTCTTCTATTGTTTGGCGCTCCTACCACTTTGTCCTCCGGTTTTGAAGACTCAAGTTTGCTCGTGGTGGTCAGTTTGTTCACAAACTGCGTGAACCAAGATGATGAAAAGGAGTCTTCGTTGTGGATGGAGTGTTTTCGACCCACCATCCTTGTCACAAAGTCTCCGATCACAACGCCTTCGTCCAAATCCTGGCATCTTTCCAAACCCACCACATCAAGAGGATTCATGAAAAAATGATAATTCCTGTAAAGAAATTGTGTTGAAATCATCAGATGACAAGAAATCGTTTAAAATTACTTTGCAAACGGAAAATCACTCATCAATCAATATTCTTGAAATTGCTTTTGCAATAAAAATGGATTTTCTTTACAAGCTTACGTTAATTGCATAAACAAGTGAGCATATTTTTAATATGTATTAAGCCATATTCCAAATACTGTATATGTGAAATGTTCTTATTCTTCATTCTTTTTGAATTTAAAACTCAATAACTTGGTTAAAGTTTCTATCTAAGGAAATTTTTTAAGGAAAAATAGGTTAAGCATATCGAGAAAAGCCTAGGCAAGTTGCTACAAAACACACTTATGGTCACAGTAGTATTAGTTTAGTTCACTGAACATTGGCATTAACTTACCATCCTGCCATTTTCATCGTGAAAACATCGCCGAGTTTTTCTTGAGCTTTTTTTAAGAAATTATACGGACTAGCTCCAAATGTCAGAGCTTCTCCAACAAACGGAACAGTGGACGTTAGCAGAGGTGGCTCCCCTGCTCGTCTGTTTTAAATAAACAAAGTTTTACCAAAAGCAGATTGTATACCTAGCCAGCATTTACATTCTGAAACTTTCCTTCTACTATTCTTATTAAACCTTTTATTTTAGTAATATTATATTCTACTGTATGATAGACCTACTACAACAACTTACAGAGTAGGCTACACTACAAATGAAGTTGCCCTGTGCTAAATATGAATTATCAACGGACAGTAGCCTACGCATACAACGTAATAGTGTTCGCGATGAAGAAAAAAAAAGGCTTACCGACAACTGCAGCTGTAAGCTATACATTAACAGTGGGCCATACGCATTACGCATCTATTTTTAATTAATGTTAATACGGTACGTTAGAATATGACACATTCTTATACTTTAAACAACTTCGCATTGAACCAAATTAAAGCAAATTATTTTTAAAATTGTTGCACTATCTTGAAATGATCTTTTTGTAAGTTTACCTTCTTCGGCGGAAAAGAAATGCAATGCCAAATAAAACATTGAAACCGATTAGCAACCCTGTCGATGTAAGCATCGTTTCTGTTGTTTCTACAGCGTCTGCTGAACATCTACGGCAATTCTGATTTGGCAGAAATGTTTCCCTGCTCTTTTATAACTAATCAGACAGTCATTGATAATTTTATATTAAAGACTTTGTCTTTTTACTTAACGTGACAAAATAGAGTGCATAGCAGACACAAAACGCGGCAAAAAAACGTGATTTTTTTTAAACCGACGTCATTCTACCTTACACGACGTAATCACACCATCCTTGTGTTTGAAATTATGTTTTTGCTAAAAATAGACCACGAAAAGGTATACAGACCTTTTGATCTATGGTCCAACACTTTTTCTGCGAATAAAATATTAGCACAATTCTGACCATGGCACAGTATAGTATGAGACAATTGTAAATTTTCATCATCAGAAAAAGACTTATCGTTTAAACTCACACTTTAGTCCGCCATCTAGGATGCCTATTGTATAGATGAAGAAATGTTTCCATCAAATTTTGGATAAATATTTTGTGATTACTCTCACATAGATGTGTGATTGTGTAACTCATATCGCACAACAGCATGGGATATTATGTCATATCGTCAATATACCCAACGACGTCTGCTAGCAAAGCAGGTCAATGGTAACAGTAAAGTTTATAAACAATCTTTTTCCTGTTTAAACTTCCTAAGGGTTATAAAACAAGAATCAGTAACAGCAAGTTTTGACAAATTTTATCTCAGGATTACGGTAATTATTTAAAATTCGACTAAAAAGTTGTTCAAAGTTTTCTCAAAGACGCAAGTAAATATTTAAGTTCTTGGCCCTTGATTTTTCTACTTATTAAATTGAAATCGTAAATGAGTTTTTCGAAGCAGTGTTGGTTTTGGTATATTTCAGGCTTGTACGCGGAAATAACGTAAAAATTTATAATAACTGGACAGAAAGGCATAGACGACAATCCTCAGGGCCACGTCCAAGCAAGTCTTTGCCAAATACAATAGATCTCGCTGGAAGACGAAGGCAGCCGTGGCCGAGTCGGCAGCCGTGGCCGAGTGGTTAGCGCGTTGGGCTCGCAGTCGAGAGCCTGCATGTTCGACTCCAGCCACCCGCACTTGCTGTTGTTTCTCTGGGCAAGAAACTTTACGATAATTGCCTCTACCTAGTGATCGATTTCGAGTAATGGGTAGTACCAAATTTAAGTCATAAGTAGAGTAGACAACCGGAAACAGACGTTGCCGTCGGCTGCAGCGTGGGTCAGGTGTATGTCGGAAGGCGTACACCGATGCATAGCGCTCAAGTCCGCTTTCCCGCAATGCAGGATAAAGATAAACAAACAAACAAACAAACAAACAAAAGCTGTTCGGCTACGCAATTGCACTTTACGTTTGTTTATGTAAATGCAAATTTGAAATTCCAATCAGTATGATACTATCATTACCTTCAAAAACTTGTTTTTATTTGTTTTAATTTCTTCTAGTGTTCCTGAGTATATACTTTTTGTTGCACACAGTTTTTGGAAAACAATAATTAAAATTCTGAAACAGTATGTATTTTCACATATTTACAATTTCAATCATTACCATAGTATTGAAAACTTAGTTTTAATTTAAGTGTCTCAAAAAAAGAAAACGCTATCTGGATCCGCTACTGGTGTCGGTGACCAAGTTTGCATCAATAAAACTTAAATCTTTGCATGTATGTGAAACTGCATGGATTGAGCTTTCCGAAAGGTTTTCCGAGTCAGAGAGGAAAGATTCCGGCAATCAATCAATCATTTCTTTTTTTAATATTGAAATTAACACTATTAATTATCAGGAGTTTATTTTTTATGTTGAAACCACAAAAATTAGATGTATAATATCAGGCTTGGTTTTGAATTTCTATCCTCGGACTGACAAAGCCTTGATAAGCTATTTCTGGTAGTTTTCCATACTTGTAGAGGCTTTTGACGCAGATCCGGTTACCGAGATTGACAGAGTGAAGTTTCGGATTGTTGAAGTCTTGTTGCCGAGAAATTATTTTATCCATTAGGTGCCACTAAATGAAGAGCAGTCTCTAGAATGCGTTGCTCAAGCGCCCATCCCGAGAGTCGAACCAGCGCCGCTTGATCTTAAAGCTTCTTCGTTCACGAAGTCACGCGCTAACATACTGAGCTGTCTGGGTGGAATTATTTTCACGCTGTGACTTATTTCATGTAGGATCAAACAAAGCTACCTCAAGTCAAGCCAATAAAAAGTGCAAAACAATTAGGAACCCAGATTTGTAATTGCGCAAAAAATAAAAAGTAAATTAAGAAATATAAAAAATTAAAATATAAAAATAAATGGACCTTACTTGTATGTCGTAACAAGTATACTGTATGTAAGTCAGTGATGTTCTTTCCAAGAAGCCCAGATGTTGAAGAAAATGCCAGGCATAAACTACTATAACTAATGTGCAGTTTTTAGCGGTGTCTTGTTCGACTGGCTCAGGAACGTTATTGATACCGGTCCAAAATTTATTTCTCAGTGGCCCTGGTGTAAGTTAGTACATTTTTTATGAACCGGGTTGCAATACTAACAACAATCATTATGCGTTAATGAGTTGGCTAAGTGTGCAGAGAGTTTTGAAAGATGACCAAACACACTGTCTAGTTTTACATATTTTGCGTGAGAAACATGTTTCAACGTGTATCTTCCGTGAAGATTTGATGTTATTTCCAGGTTAGGTATCTCCATGTAAAAATTGCTACGCAGATTAGCTGCGGTAAAACCACGTAATTACGTACTGTGGCAAACGTAGTTTTGCTGAATAATGTTAGCCTCATGCAGTGTGCAATTGCTGAAGTTGTAAGTAATACGCCAGACGCACGTATTTCGACAAAAATTTTCTCCATGTAGTTTTTAATTGTTATCGACCTTTGATACTCTCTTAGAAGTCATAACCTATCACAAAGCATTTAACTTGCATCAATGATACATCAGCATAAAGCTAATTTCCACTTTTGTTTCTTTATTAAAATATGAATATTACTATTGCGTTTGACAATAATTTGCATTTTTAAGTGGAAACGTTTTTTTTTGTTCGACTGTGGAATAATGTCTAAAGTTTTTCCTGATTTGATTTAGCCTACATAAATTTTACTTTAGTAAACTACAAAGAAAAAAGCTCTTTTCGACTGATTTCTTAAACGTTTAAAATTTTGATAAATACATGACTTGATTGGTAAATGTCTTGGCCGCACAAAATTAAAAAAAAAAGATTGCTCTTTGCTTTGCCTCACACCTTTTGAAGCTGCACTTTTAAAGAAAATATTCCTAGACAACAAAATCTGTCATTTTTACATTGATTCAACGTCTGCAGGCTGCAAACATAAACGATCTCTCTTTATCACGCAAGCACATATAATAATAATGCATTACAACATTTTTGATAAAAGCTCTGATATTACACTAATCATCAAGCACGTTCATTTTGCGTGAAATCAAACTTTAAAATCGAACAAAAAACAAACGTCTTGCGGCTGTGACGTCCATCGTTTTTGTCTTACACCAGCAAACGTTACAATAATAAAAAAAAGTCATAAAATTATTATTTTCAAACACAAAAATTAACCTACTGCAGCTTGAAAGTCTTTGCGTTGTGTGACTGAGACAACAATGAATCAAAATTGACATGCAAAACATCAATTTTCCTTACAAATATGTCATTTTCTTTTCAACAATAAATACTATTAACAGCCTACTGCAAAAATGCTCAATGCCAAGCGAAAAGACCAAGCAGAGTGAATTACATCAAATATAGTTGCTATTCTCTAAAACCTCTACAGCCTGTTTCACGCTAAAAGGAGGATCATCAGAAGGTCCTTATTCTATTTGAATAGTAACTTTATTTGATGTCATTTTTTTTCCATGTGATTTGCAGGAGCGTTGACAAGAGGGTCCAAGGGGTACTTTTGAACCCGGGTCAGGGATGATTTTGGGGGGCCGTAACCGTTTCAATGAGCCCGGGAACTAAACGAAGCCATCGCGTATTCTTTGGACACAGTAGGGCCTACATTTTTTAGAAATGACAATATCGTGTATAGACAAAACTTCATTGGCCCCGAATAGATTCACCTTTGAATGGCTTTTAGTATAATTCAACCGTTTGCAAACATTTGGTGCCGCATTGCAGCCTGACCATGATTGGTGAGCGTGTTCATCCAAGGATCATTTCGAACTATTTTTTCTTGACTTATACTGTATATACACAGTGTAAGTATTACAAATAATAACGTAATACAAGTAGAATACTGTGTGCAAATAAGCAATTATAAATTATAACTAATTAAAATCACTACAACTCTTCAACCTTTACAGTTTACACCTTGTTTTCTCAAATGAAGGATTATAAGAAGATACTTATTCAAATAAAATTACAACAACAACAATGAATAAAAACCCTTCGATGGGGGAAAATAAACTTTAGGGGGAAAATAAAAGGTGAAAGGTTGTTAAGAATAGATAGAAGTGATATTGTAAGCTATTCTTGAATTTGGCTGTTTGTCATTGGGCCTGGTATTGAATGTTTTTATTGTGGAGCTAATGTTACTTATTGTATAGCCTCCATGTATACAGAAAAGTATTTTCTAAAGCTTAAAAATGGAGTAAATGGACATGTAGAGAAGTTTTTTTTTTGTCAATTAGTTTAGCCGTTCTCAAAACACCAAACATCATACCGATCAAATTTTTACAAAGCCATTTTTAATACGGTACTTAAGTTTTATTACCAGGTGCCAAGAACACTGCTAATGGGTTTAGAGATCTTACAAATAAATAGACTTACATAAACCCATTTTCATTTTTAACATTTAGTTTTTGTTGCGCTGTCTATTGTAACACAAACATACGCAATGAATTTTATTAACGCGTGAAATTCTACTTGCATTGCCATAAGCGTAAATACAATTAACAATTATAGTGTCTGCATAACTGTCATTTAAAAGGTAACCGGATTGGAAAAGATTTGGCTGGTGAACACAAATTTCTACAGTAACATTTCACACCCCCATTCGTTTCCTGAGTTGCAATTTCCCAGAAAGTTGTGTTTCGTGAGATTGTAGCCAATCTGTCGTGTCCTTTGTTAAATAACGACAACACGTGTTTCTTCAGACGTGATCTCTTCATTTTTGTTGCAATTTTGAAATTTCTACAAGGAAACCTCAGAAGAGAAATTTAAGACAACTTGTAGGCTATGTGTTGTTGTGTTAAAGAAACTGCTTTGTTTGTCAGAGAAATTCACTCAACTCTGAAAACATCAAACTCACATGCAACATCACAGTTTGATACCAAGGCTACATTGCATTTCCGCTTCAAGGTCATCTAATGTCGTATACTGTATACCTACTGTTGATGGTGGCACCTGGGGGATGGACAAAAATTAAAAAGATATACATTTAATACAAACTGCACTTAGTACCTTGTTTTTTAACTTTTTATGATGTTTTATTATTAAGTTAGAATTAGATCTACTCAGAACCTGTAAACAGCTTAAGTCTATAAGACAATATGGAGATTTTGGGGGTTTTCTGTATATATTGCTATTGGCTTGCTATTGGTATTGAATATGACGTCATGATCATTTGAGTTCACCCCACATGAACAAAGTTGTTTTTTGAAAACTTTTTTTTAAGAGTTTTACAAACGTTTCACTCGCAATCCCTACTAATACTAAAGTGTCCCTATACTTGGAAATTCTTTGACAATGTGGCTGCAAAAGTTGGGGCCACACCTTTAGAAGGATTGCTGACAGTTTATTAGCATGATAAACAAAAGAGTTTATGTCATCTCTGGCAATCTGTACGTAGCTCTAACAATTGTAACAATTTCGCTATTGCGCATGTCTTGGTTGTGCGCAGTGTGCGCAGTGTTATGAAATGTCAAATAGTGGATGGCAGTTGCGTTAAACCGCTGTGTTTACACTTTTCCATTTTGTAAACAAACTAGACTAGACAATTGGGTAGACACGTTTAAATTTTCTTGTAGTTAATGAATGATGCGAAAGTTCATACTTTAAACATCGAAACTATCATTGCCGCAGTTGTGAGAAATTCTGAGGTTCTCACAAACAAATAAGCATTTTCATTGATAGTCATACTACGTATTCATATATTTCGCTTTGCATATAAATTAGGTCAGCAAAGATGTGATTCACTCTTTGGTGAACAGACCTGGACCACGCTAATCACGCATATACCGTACCGATCTTTTTAACTTTAAAAGACTAGTGCCAGCCTTAAATGTTAAAAACTCGTTTTTTTTTTTTTTTTCAGAAAACTTATGAAACTTTCAGCATTTAGTGATTTGAATGTAACATTTTGGAAACCTGTGTGCCAAAAAGCTAAAGCGACCTTAGTTCACCAGCCATAACTTCAGACTGTCGTTTTTTCGAAAATCGCTAAGAAATTACTGCAGCTTAAATGAGTGCTTTTAGATCAAAAAATAGTTTCTCAAAAACCACTCTATTAACTTATGAAGTTGTTGGGCATGACTTGACACACGCAGCATATTATACAAAACAAGTAGCATCAATTACGCTAACCTTGATGCAACGTTTAAAAAACGAGTTGTTTACTGAAATCTCTGATAGAATTATTGCGCATGAGTTACATAACGTTAACATTACTAGATTTGCTACTATTGTTATTTATATTTTAAATTCAACTTCTGTAATCTTCACTCGAATATTACGGTGGTCCTCAACACATTTATATTCCTGTTTCTGAATAGTTTTATGCTGCACAGGAACGCAGATCAATAAAACACAGAATTATTGTTTATAAAATACAGATCACAAAGGATTGTATTACCTAACTTGTTAGATTTATAAAAAAAACATTTTAAAACTAATTCCAAGAAATCACGTAGATGACATGTGACTAGGAAAAGCTAAAAACGTTACCGTTAATGAGTGGTTTAGGCCAATAGTAATCTTGTGCTAGCTATTATTAGCAAATGGACGCATTTCTAATAAAAAAACATTTTTCGGAATACCTTTTCCCTTAAGCAAGTCTTGCATACTCCGCCGACCATAATCATAATTCTACTACTTCATCATTTGAAAACAAAACTTATATATAATAATCAAACTTAAGTCCACATACATAGACCTGCATGTCGCTGAGTTGATTTCTGGGTGAATTTTTGTTTTCTAAGAGTGAGTCCAGCACTCCAGCAGGTACAAATAACCTGAACTGATAGTGTAGAACAGTTCTGAAAATCACACCTCTGGGACATGTGTCCCTTTTATGAAAGTGTTAATAATATTCCTGCATTATGATAGTCTGATCTAATTGATCTATGTATTAGTGCCGCTTGCCGGATAACTTTTAAGAAATTAAACTTTCGTAAACGTAAACTTCCAACTTTTCAAGAAAATCAGTTATGAAACTTCAAATTTAAATTGGAAACACGAATCAGTTTTTTTTCCCTTCGGAAACTCTAAGCTGGAAGGCTATGCAAATGGCTTGCAGTTGACAGGGTTTTTGGGGCTGGCTTGTGAGGGAAGCTGTACGAGTGTTTTTGGTTAATAGCCTAGCTGATAAGCTCAGCTCCCAGTTACCAGGCTATAGGCTTAGCGCAACTACCGCATTAGTTACTATAACGGTTAGCCCAGTGAGTTCAGGCTATAAGTTTTACTCTTGACATCTTGTCTGTCTGTGTAGTTAATACAGCCACTGACATTAAAATTGCATTATTGCTTACAAAAATATTTAAAAGTCTTGATACTGGATCCAGGAACATTCTATTTGAAAAAGCATGATGTCTTAAAACTTAGATGCATTGCTGATAAGAGAATATGATCTGGTTAGCCTAGTCAATTAGTGCACAACTGTACCGGTAGGTTACCAGTAATATGCCATTGGTGCTTTTTGCCACAATTGACTTTCTAAAAAATAACGCGTTAAAATATTTTTTGAAAATTTTGTAATTTGCGGTGTGCGGTGCAGTGTCAAAGTTCCAGACAAATTGCGGTGTGCGGATAGGTGATTCAGTTGCGGTGCGGTGTGCGTATAAAAATTTTGGGTTTGCTGCATCGCTGCTATGTATCTCGGCAGTCGAGTGTAGCCAGAATTGATAGCTCAATTGGTTCGCGTGTCACTTCTGGAACGAAGAAGCTTCAAGATCAAGCGGCGCTGGTTCGACTCTCGGGGTGTGCGCTTGAGCAATGCACGTTAAGGACTGCTCTCCATTCAGCGGCATCTAATGGATGGAATAGTTCCCCGGCAACAAGACTTCAACAATCGGAAACTTCACTCTGTCAATCTCGATGACCGGGCCTGCATCATTGATTCAAAGCCTCTACAAGTATGCGAAACTGCTAGGATTAAGCTCTGCAAGAAGCTTTCCCAGTCCGAGGATAAAGATTCAATCAATACACACCGGTATTTTACCCATGAGGTTGGGTTGACTGATTTTAGTTTGTTCACAGAGTAGGCTACAATGAACCGATATGTCAAACTGGCATCCTAAATGAAAGGTAATGCTCTGCAGAGAATAAAACGCACCCAAAATGAAACAAATACTTAGCTATTGTTGAGAACAGAACTTGTTTCATTTTAATCGTTTTTTTATCCTATTTTTGAAATTATATGATTAGATCTCCATTTGATCTTCAAAAATCCTTTAAAACTTGCAAGGAAACCTCCGATAGGTTTTCTCACTCTGGTTTAGGAACCCCCTGAATTAAGTGCTCAATGAGATTGTCGAAGATTTTGAAATTTTTTTATGCAGTGGGCCTAATTAATGCGCGGCAACCCAGAGTGGCTTCAGTTACGCGGATATGCAGAACGTTTGTGGAAAAATAATTTGCGACCCGAGCTAAGTCAGTAGTTTGATCTTCCACAAGTATGCCAATCTACCAGGATCAAACTCTCAAAGAAGATCTCTGAATCAGAGGATAAGATGTCACACAATCTAACAGACACTCTTTTTTTCAAGTAAGCGCGCAATGCAGTCTATAAGGTAATGTTGAAATTAAATAATATTTTAGACAAAAATATCGATCACGAAAACTAGATATCTGTTGAACATTCCTGTCTCTAATGAAAATGCACTTCATTGACAAATTGCTCAAAATTAGTTAGCGAAAACTGTTTGAAGAAAATCAAAGTGATTTTCACTGTATTTTAGTTTCGTCAAATATTTTGAACAAAAATAGATTTCATAGCTAGGGTAATCCATAAAGTTATATTTAATTGAGGAGCCTCGAACCGGGTACTGTTGCTTGGCGGGCTGCGGTTGTTGTTTATTTCTGCTTGGGCTTGTACAGTATACAAATCCATATGTACCACTGTGTCTAACGGATGAATACGCAAAAAAGAGTTGACTTGCTTGACAGTACAATCAAACTTACTTAACCTTTCTGCATGTCAGTCTCCGCCCAAACGGTAAGAAACTTGATAATCTGTCAACTGCCATCTCTGCGAAACCGCATGACATAAATAAAATGTCAAAGTTAGGCGGGCAAAACATGTGAATATACAAATGAGTTTCATACAAAAAAAAAAAACATTGCTTCTCAGAAACTTTCTCTACCTTAATGAATTTGTCTGTAAATTATAATCGCAAAAACACTGTACGAAAGTTTACAACTTCTTGAAGAAAGGTTAGGAAAAGTACATCTTAAAATCCAGGTCATATCGGATGTACTGCTGTGGTGTGATTGAAATATAATTTTGGTGTGCCGTGTCAGTTTTAATGAATGTGTTCACACCGTCTGCTTTGGTCCCACCCTTTTTTATATGACCTGAATGCTGGAACTACAGCTTCCTTGTTTCCTGCACTAGTTGCAACGTTCATCTGATGAAGAAGAAAGTAAAAACAACGACAAACAGGTTGATTTATTGCTTCACTGACATTTCGCGCACCATGACAATGCGTATCCTCAGAGAGAATAAGATACAGAATAAAAAACAAAATTTTCAGACAATCAAACACTAAAAAAAATAATTCCCTGTTCTCAGCAATCTGTGACATTAGTTTTCTTTTCTTGTGTTTGAACTTTACCGTGTATCTACCTGAAGAGTATGCCAGAAGTACTAGCAAAACCAAAAACAGAGCAAAATGGAGGGAGTTCATATGGGAGGCCACGGCTGATCAAACATGGTGAATCTGTTGAAGAAGAAAGTCCATCTATCAAATATGGTCAGGAGAAAACTTTCAAAGTACAGGCCAATGGTCAATAGATGAGAGGCAAACTCATAGAATTGTAAGTAAAGAAGACTGTCGTGCAATTGTATTTTTGAAAGACGAACAACGTCTATGATTCACACATGTAGATTAAATTAGGCGGTCAAGAATCGCAACTTTAAACATGCACCCACACTGTGAAATACTATTGATGAAATAACATCAACATAATACTGTATAACAAACAGGCTACAGTGAGTTAAAAAAATTGTTCGTCAAACGTCAAAAATCACCATTTTCATAAAAATCAGACCAAACTATAACAATTGTCTACAGACGTAGAATCAATGTAAAAAAACGGTTAATTTGCTGTCTGGGTTACAGGCAGCCAATTTAGCATTTTAAACGCCATTTATGTAAATTTTCAAAAAAAGAATTGAAAAAAAAGTTGCCAAGTTTGCTCAGTTTTCTTAAAATAGTTTGCAAATGCAAAACGTGACAATAAAATCTTATCAGCCAACAACGTCCAGTGCTTATATTTCCAAGTCGTGTAATGCTCTTGCGGCATCATACAATTTTTTATGGATAATGAAAAGTTCAGTTTTTCACGACATTTTTTTTTTTAAATAATTAGGTTTTGTTCTTTATCAAGAAGTCAATTGAGGTATTGTCATTTTAATTGACAAATATGCTCTTGCTCATGGTCTTCTGGTCAAAATCTCGCCCATTTATGGATATTTGAAAACTTCCTGAAATACACCAGTAGCAGCCCAGCCAAAAAGGGAGTCACTTTTCTGAATGTCAACACCCTTTTCATCTCTTTTGGCCATTCTCCTGAGCTACATGGGTTACCAAAAATTAAAACACTTTTTGACCGTTTGGAGACAGCTTAGGTATGTTTATTGATAGCAACATTTTAAATCTAAATACTACTTTTATATTAATTTGAATATTTTTCCAGAGTACCAAACAAACAAGTTCTTCGAGACAGTTGGACAGCAACGTGAAATTAAAAATAAAAAACCAAGTCACACGACAACATTTATCAAGATAGAAAAAATAATATGTGAAGCTTTTCAGCTTTATCCATCCCTTGTCCAGTAGCTAAAAACGGGTTTACGTAACACTACAGGGGTCGGCAACTTTCTGTACTACTGGGCCAAATCTACAAACTTCCGGTAACGTGCGGGCCACATAAATTTCAACCTATAAACAATCGCCACATTATCCTTAAAATCGGTGTCCGACAAATTGTTCGTAAGCAATTGTTCGTAAAGCAATTGTTCGTAAAACAATTCTTCGTAAAATTAATTCTTCGTAAAACAATTCTTCCTAAAGCATTTTTTCGTGCATGCAGTTAAAATTTGATGTATACAAAGAAATGCTTTACGAAGAATTGTTTTACGGATTTCATTTTACGAAAAACAGTTTACGAACAATTGTTTTACGAACAATCGCTTTACGAACAATTGCTTACGAACAATTTGCCTATAACCCTTAAAATCATGGCGCACCTGCAACTCCTATTCCTATATCTATTGCACAATGAGACGTGTTTGTTGCCGTTTCATGATATTCATTATCAAACACGTATTAAAACGTAATGCATGGTTTTTATTTACTTATCATTTATCAATGTGAAGGATGATGTTGTGTCTGTGTCATGGCCAAGGTGTTTAAATCAACTGGCAACTTTGTTGATGATATTTGCAATACGTCATTCAAATGACGATCTGACAGGCGAGTGCGAAGTTTATTCTTCGCGTAATTCATTTTTCAATTTTGAGAGATTTTGTAGCGTACATGGGAGTCAACGAGTAATGTCGGGACACATATTAAAGGGCTTTTTGTTATGATATAAAATAAATTCATGCGTAGATAATGATGAAACTTTAGTTTATGCACTAAAAGTAAGATCGTTCGAGGGCCGCAAAACGTTTGTCCGCGGGCCGCAGTTTGCCGACCCCTGCACTAAAGTAACAAATTTAATGCTACAAATCGAATGGATTAAATTAGGCGGTCAAGAATCGCATTTTTGAACATGTACCCACATGGCGAAATACTATTAATGAAATAACACTAACGTATAAGAAACAGGTTACAGTAAGTTGACAAATTTGTTCATCAAACGTCAAAAATCACAATTTTTATGAAAATCAGGCCAATCTATCACAACAAGCTCACAGGCAGCCAATTTAGCAATTTGAAAGTCATTTATTTAAATTAACTTTAAACGATTTCAAAAAGTTGTTGCCAAGTTTGCACAGTTTTCCTAAAATAGTTTGCAAATGCAAAATGTGGCAATAAAATCTTATTAGCCAACAACTGTCCTTATTATTATTCGCAAGTCGTGTAATGCTGTTGCGGGTATCACACAATTTTTTTACAGATAATGAAAAGTTCAGTTTTTCACGACAAAATTTTTTTGAAATAATTGGTGTTTGTTTTTAATCACGAAAATCTTAGACAGTATAGGCCTAGTTATTTTAATGAACAAATATGCTCTTGCTCATGGCCTTTTGGTCAAAATCCCGCCCATTTATGGATATTTGAAAACTTCCTGAAATTTAATACACCAGTAGAGGAGCTAGAGGGCTAACCAAACAAGTAGAAGGCTAGCCAAAAAGAGGGTGGATCTTTCAAACGTCAAGACTTTTCGTCTCTTCTTGTCTACCCTACTGAGCTACAAGTTGCAAAAAAAAACGCTTTTTGACCGTTTAGAGACCACCGAGGTACGTTTATGGATTGCAAACACTAATAGCCTAGTACATCTATATTCATTTTAATATTTTCTCAAAAGTGCAGCATCGCCAACTTCTTCGAGGCAGTTGGACAGCAACGCGATTTAGAGATTAGCAATTAAAACCAAGCAACCCGACTACTTTATCAAAATACAAAAATGACATGCGAAAGCTTCTGATTCTATCCATCCCTTGTTCAGTGGCTGAAGACGGATTCCAGCAACCCTGAAATAAGAAATGCTACAAATCAAATGAATTACGCGCAACAGAAGTGATAAAGTGTTGCGTAATCTATTTGTAGCATTTCGTGTTCAATAAAAATGTAACTCATCAAACCTGATGTAAACATATGCCAATCAGCAATGCAATGTAAACTTCAATTATAAATTTAATGGTCGTTTATCTTTTACGCCGACGTCCAAAGACAAATTTATACCTAACAGATAATTTCATCTGTATAAGAATTTAGACATTTAACCCATCAAATTTATCATGCAATGATCTTTTTTTGGTTGATAAAATTTATGTATTTAATGGATGAATCACATTTCACGACACAGAGAATATCTTTTTTCTCGTTAAAAAAGTATGATGCAAGACGACACGTTTTCTGACCATACTTTGGTTGCACTGATAAACAAGCAATCCTTGCTAGCAGACCAAACAAACAAACAAACAGTCGGCTGCGTAGCCGAGTGGTGAGAACGTCTGCGCGACGTTCGAAAAGACGTGGGTTCGACACCGCTCTAGAATACGCGGCTGTGTCTCGGTAAAGACACTTAATGGCAAGCCAAACTAAGGGGAGCAGCTGACTCGAAGACCATATGTCACTTCGCTGCTTCCTGTCGTCTGTTGTATCGCAATGGGTGCAAATAAAAACACGATTATTATTATTAGGCTGTGGTTTATGGGGTGGTTTCAGCGTCAAGCCACAAGAAATTGTACACAGACAATGGCATTCCGATTTCCTGCAGTTTGATACACAAATCCCATGTTGTGCAGTTGCCCGCTTTGTCTGTGATCGTCTGAGCACTCTTTGGATGGCAGCTGCTGGTACCGTTACGGCGATGCTGCATTCTCCATAGTTTGAAGACAGTTAATCTTTTCTCGTCGATGGTTTTAAACACCGAGTCATTGCATGCCAGATTTTTTATATTTGAAAAATCAACACCAAGATGCAGAGCCATCGAGAGCCAACCATCTTCTTCTGGCCACCTTTGCAATAATCTGAAGGAATTAAAGTAAGTTGTTAAAATGATCAATAAAAGCTAGACTATCTTATAACATCGGCTACTGGGTATTGCAACAAAAAATCAATGAAAGCTTTATCTAAACGATATATTGCCTATGACGCTGACGAAGTGTTGGACTACAGTTCAGTCGTGAATGTCTTTTAGTTGTCAATGTCCGGTGCGTCCAATCACATGCGACAAAATGCTTTCTTTGTTATTTTGAATCTAACAATGTAAACTGTACACCGTACAGTCGATACCACGCCAATCAAACTGGAGTTTGAAGCTATGTCACATAAATAAGCTAGCACTTATTATTTCCTGAGGCTAGGATTACTAGCACTTTTGCAATTATGCATATCTTGCAAAAAAGCGGCAATACTGAGCTCAGTATTTTTTTAAAACCTGTTTGAAAAAAATTTAACACCAAATCAAATCCGTGTTTGGTTGAGGCCAGGACCTTTAGCCTTCCATACAAAAAAAGATAACACAAGGTAAGCTATACCTTCAGAAAAGTTTAACTACCGATAATAATCAATGATAGTTGAAATGGAAGTCTGCGCAGTAGTAGCCTAAATGAAAGTTGTAGTCTAATGCAAATTTTCAAGCTGGAGATGAAGTAAATATGAAGCCACCGAACCTTATCAACACACGGTCTGGCAAAGGAGTCAGCATTTTTGATGTGTTTGATTTCTTGAGGTTGTTCAATTTAATCATCGATTTGTTGGAAAATTGGTGAATGGGACAGGTATAAAGCTTTTCAATACTTTTGTCTGCTGATTTTTCTGTAATGTTTGTGAACATTGCTGAATGCGTGTTAGCAAACGTTGAAATGAAAGCACAAAATAGAACGTTTTTATATCAATTAGATTCAATAAATAAAAACACGTTACGTTTAAGTTGCGTATGTTACGTTACATATGTTACGTTACGTATATTACGTTACGCCACTTACGTTTGCTCCATAAAAAGCTGAACACTGGAACAGGAATGCCAACCTCGTAAAGTTCTTGCGTCAGTTGGATCGTCAAATTTTTCAAATTATGTGACTTGTTGACATACAAGCCAAGTTCCTCGAGGTTTTTGCACCTTTCCTTCCAGAGAAGGATTGCCAGAACAAACTTGTCAATAGCAGTCGATTTTTTGCATAAGTCATCAAGCTTCATACTAGCAGCCACTTTGGAAAGTGTTGTATTGTTCTTCACTAATGCTTTCCACAACCATTCATTGTGACTTTCATTTTGTTTTTCTGGAACATATTTGTAGTGTTTGCGAGTTAGTGGAGAAATTAATGTACTAAGCTGTAAAACGAAAGGTTTGTTAATACCTATTCGAAGATGAAACTTATGAGCATACAATTAATTGACTACTTGGTTGACTGGGTAAGTGGGAACAGTAGACTCACGGTAAACGATAAACAATACCATCTGTCTTGCTATTATTCCACACCCGTCAGTTTGATATTAAATATTAATCTATGTTACCGTTAGGTGGCGGTAGAAATTTTATCCATCCCATGCGTCAGTTGTGGTGTTTGCTTAACAGGTTATTGCTTGTACTAAAACTAAGAAAATAATCAGCGAAAATTTATTTTAGAAAACGTATCTTCTGTCACACATCATTAAAAATCCACTCCCAACACCACAGAGTGAGTGCATCTCTACACAAGCAAGTAAATCACTTTATTACCGTTTTTAGTAAAATTGTTTTAATCCAAAAACGCCTTGATTATTTTCATTTGAAAAAGGACATGTGAAAATTTCAAAGCATTCCATTTTTGCCATTTTACTGTAGCTCTATCTTTGCCTTAGACATAATCCGCTTGCATTGAACGTGTTCAAGAGTATTAAGTTTGTTTAAAAGTCATTGAAAAGGACAAAAACCTCAGGCTGAGTGAGTTTATTATTTCTTCAGTTGCCATGTCTCGCAAAATAGAGCAGCGCAAGAAATTTCCCTTTTCAGAATTCAATAAAGTTGAGCGGGAGTGTAATAAGAATCTAAATGACAGACAGCATAGTCAAGATTTTTGTGAGTTTTGTACGAATATCTTTTTATGACAAAAACGTTTATTGAAGCTATTTGGAAGACTTTTGTTAAACACAAACTTAAATTATTATCAGCCAGTAAGTCACCTACTTGTTGCACCGATTCAACGTCGGTAGACGTATAAGAAAAGATAAAAAAATAAAAAGGGTGTTACATTTTATAAGTTGCAAGTAAAAAAGAACTGAATTGCTGGCTGGTAGCGGTTAAAGATCTAAACTGATTGATCGGACAAAAAAACGAACCTGCAGTATATCGGTAGGATCGTCAGCCACTCGGCATGCGACAACTCAGCAAATCCTTAAACTCACCAAGTACATCTCAGCTACTGCCAAGTCAGCAGTCAGCACAAGAGATTTACTTAATCAATTCGGACTGATAAAACCTTGATGATTTTGGCCATTCGGCAACGGTCAAATCGCTTAAAACAAATAACGTCATAGATACGCTAACAAAGAAGTGGATAATACCTTCAAGATGATACCAGAGCGGTTAAGATGATGTGTTGGGACCGGTACCAAAGAGATCCTTGGGCCCGCAGTCAACAATTTTAAGAAAAACGCACTATATCCAAGAATATGCGGTGGTTTCTTTAAGATTTCGGGCTCCTAAAATCATCCTTGTCTGGATCCAAAAGTAGTTTTGGACCTCTCTGGCCACGCTGCTGGATGAGACTCACCTCGGAAAGAGTAAAGAATCTGTTTCCAGCGAAAGATGATCCTTGAAAGGTTTTCGTCTGTCAAGGGAAGAACATCTTCTTCTTCCATTGAAGCAGGAAGCTGGGATGTATCGCAAGTGCATTTAAGAGACTCCAGCTGCAGAGAGAGGGAAATAACTTTATTTTTTAATCAGATTCTATAATATTACACAATAAACGTACACCACAATAGCATACATTTCCAAATGTAGGAAAATGCTTAAGTATGCTCATTGCTCAGCGTTGAGCTTAATCAATTTGATTAGCCAAGAGCAGCGAAAGACCATTTTGATAATCCAGTCAGTAGCAAAAGATCGTGTCATGTTATTTACTATCAAACAGCAGTTGGGGATCAAAACCTTAAAAGTTGCTGCACTGGAAAACAGAATTTTGTAGCTAAAAGCTATAGTAATTAATCAAACCGTTAAGATTGAATTGATTTAATAGTGAAGTGCATGCAAGAAAGCTGAAGCTGGATATGATTTGTGAATCAAATAACAAAATTTTGTCTTTCCGCTTATTATGTCAAAATATACGTTGTTGTTGCGAACCAAGGAGAGGGGCATTTGGTTGGATGTCTTGCCAATACGTTTGAAAAATTCTGTATTTTAACATAACTAGGGAAAGTCTGAACAGTTGTTTACGGAAATGCCCCTAAAACAGTGAAAAGTCTGAACAGTTGTTTAGGGATATGCCCCTAAAACTGCTAAAGATGAATTTCGTCCTTCTCTGTTCTTACAAGTTCATTTGAAAACAAATTGTGGTGCCCCAAGCATATCTATATTTGTTATCAGCATGTTGTCAGGCATTTAAACCATGTCAACAAAACTTACCGCATTTTCCAACAACAAAACAACGTCTGGCGACGTAAAAAAGATGCAAATTAGGCAACTTTTGATTGCTGGGATATCAGCAGGATTTGAAAACTGGTGTTTAATTAGTTTTCCAGCAACATACATGACAAAACAATCTAGCACTTGATATGAGAGCGTCTAAAGTCTTTAGACTTACACTGTACGATGGCCGTCGAAGTATGCACTTTGGAATGCGTAGAGCAATTTCGTTGACTATTCTCGTTATCTCATACTTTCCGTGCAAAGTGACTTTGACAGCTTGAACTGTGTCATTGGCAGACGAATCCAAGCAAACGGTTTCTCTGCGTGAAAATGAAGAAGTATGGTCTTAATATTTGACATGTTTTAATGCAAGACTAGCTAAATTACTGTACAGTATAATTATGTCATGTTTAATCTCAAGGTTACAGTTTAAACATAAACAATATGCATATAACTACTACAGAATAAGAATGTTCAATGTTCATCAGGTATTTAATTTTTAAATAATATCTTGAGTTGTTCTGATGACTGCAAACTTGTGAAATAAAGCTGGTTCCCGCTTCCAAGATCTTACGATAGCCTAGTTGACAGTAACCAGAAAAACACAAGATGTTGTTTTGTAATCTACACATATTTGCATTATTTACCATGGCACAAACCAATTACTGATGGTTTTGTGTATATGTAGATTAACACACCTACCTAGAAAACTTAGCATTGTTTTTTGTGTCCAGTACGTCCGTAATTAATAATTTGTAAGGTTTTCCCCAAACTGTGACTTGAGCAAATCCCCACAAGTAATAACTAACTTCAAATACTCCATTTTCTTTTTCCACGTGCTGTGTAATTTCTACAGGGACTTTTATTCCTGGAGGAATATTTGCAACTACCTCGTGTGTATCTTTCTTGACAAGAGCAATTTTTTTCGGTTTTACAGTTTTGAGGCTAAGTTTGGTAAGAAACTTCGGGGAAAGTGAGACCTTGCTCAATGGATTCAGACTTGGGTGAGTGGACTTTCTTCTCAAAGGAAGCTGCTTTTCATCTATTCTTTTGGATATACCGTTTCCATTTAGTTGTGATCTTTTTTCCGCTTCAGAAACGTCTTCTTTTGAACAGACTAAGGTAGTAGTAAAATAGATGAAAGCGTCTGCTGTGTTTTCACAAGTCTCTTTGAAAGTAATTTTACACAATTTTTTATCGCTATCTTTATTGAGCAAAAAATTTTCATAAAACTCAATACTTTCATTCCCTTCAGAATAGCAAGTTGTTTGTCCGTTTTGTTCCAAAGAAGAAACTGCACTCTCTGTCGTCTTAGTTGCAGACCTTAGTTCTATCACACTTAAATGGTCTGCCAATGCATGATAAGGTTCTTTTTCTTTTCCATCAAAAGAAATTGAAGATTTGTTTTTTGAAATGGTAGTAAATTTTGGTTTTCCACTTTTTGTTTGTAGTTGGTTCCAGTTGATGACATCTTTATGCGCTTTGGTGTGACCCTGATCATGTGCAAATTTGATTACTTCTTCTCCGATATCGATAACACTTTCAGTACCGGTAATAGTCATGACTTCAGTGGTGCATCAAGAATAGGTTGTTATTGCTACAACATGTTCAGTAAGTCGTTGGCTGCTCTGTTGCTTACCTGCTTTTCTATCCTTTCAACACAGTCCGTTGTGTAATTTGCAATTACAAATTTGTTTTTTAATTTTTAGTAGCAAACACTGGTCTAAGACAGAAACGCTTGCTACAATATTTGCACTTCATTTTTTGTTCTGTCTACATCCAATTTAGTTGCCGGATTTGATGAATTTATGAGGCTTGCCAGTCGCAATATTTCAACTTGAATCAAATTTAACGACCTGAAAGTTTCACAGTCGAGTCCGGTACTTCAGATTTTATGAAAAGGCAAAACAGCCGATAAGTGACTTGTTTCTTTTTTACTTTTCTCTCCATCCAGCTACCAAAACTAGCAAAACCCCGTTCTTCTTACATTGATTCAACAATTGCAGACATTGAATCAATATAAAAAGGACGGACGCTTGCTAGTTGTGACTGTGCTTATTCACAAAACTCTTGTATTTGTTTAAGATGACAAGTGACTGTGGGCGTACTTTGTTTCGCTATGGCGGTTGTAGACAAATTGCTTTGCGATCATCGCGTTCTCATCACAGTGGAAACCTGCCAGCTGCAAATCAAAAGTCGGCAAACGGTTGAAGCCGTTTGCTAAGTTATCGATTGAAGCCACTTAAAACTAACGTTGATAGATATTAGTTTTTTGGTGCTGGTAAAACAGTAGTGAAATATGTACTAAAGGAAGACAAAGATTAACCTACTTAAACCAACACCAACATACACCTAATACACACAACAAACAACAGCGAATCTGGGAAACTTTTCATGCAAGAGGCAGTCAATGCTTGGAATCAAGTGCGACAATAAAAGAAGAAAACAGAAATTGAAACGAATCTTAACATTCTTTCTCAGAGAACAAAATACGTAATTTTTACATTGATTTACAGACGTTAAATCTCAAAGCACAAAATGCTAAGAGAAAAGACGTGGATTGCAGGCAAGAAACAAGCGAAAGCGAAATCTAATTGCGCATATTTAAACGAGATCAAACTGTTTTATTGCTTTGACACAAAAATGTTTGTTCAGATTAGTTTCGTTAAATAACGTTGTTGATTTTCTTAGACAGGAATTAATTTTTTTGTGAAAAATTTTGTTTGATTGGAACAAACCAACACATATGTCAAACGTCAAGAAAAAAAAAACTAAAATTTTTTTTCAAATTAATGTCATTTCAATTCGCACAGCGTCATGAATCGTTGAGAAACAAACCGCAAACCCACATCACTAACGATTGTGTCATGTTCAAGCCACCTAACAGAGTGCAAGGTCTGCGCATCTTGGATGATGTAACCAAAGACTGGATACTCTCCCAGGCCTCGAAATTCGATTTTGCTGACGGCGGACAAACGTGTCCGGTCTGAGCAGCTATCTCGGCGGACAAATTAAGTCTCACGGCGGACACACCAATTTTAGCGTCGATCGTCATGCTTGATCACTTTAGCCTATCCTGATAATTTCAGCGAAGTCACTCTGAAAGGTTATCATCAGCACAACGACGTTCGCTTGAAGAGCCAAAGCACCGTGTAGCTGCTGATACGCCGCATAACTGATTAACTTCCACCGAACGAGGTCGTGTGGCTTCTTGCGTCACAATACTCTGGGCAAGAGTCGGAAAACTTCTACAATAACGCTACTATTTTCTGCTGTGCAAAGTTTCACTTGGATCTTTTCTTTAAGTTTATTTTTGCGCGTCATGTGAGCGAAAGTAAATTTTCCGTGGGCCTTTTCTTTCTTACTGTAATACCAATACTTCACAAATTTGGCTGCATCTTGCTGTAATAGCCTACTCGTATAAATCTAATTTTGTAACCAACCTGCTTTATCAATGTTACTCGAGATCAAAGCCAGACATTGTGACGTAAGACTTGAACTAAGTTGCGCGTGATTGGTGTAGAAGTACCGGTACTCCCATCGATTCTTAGCGAAGAATTCACCTTTGTTGCGCTGATTCAATGTCATCAATCGTTGAAGCAACATAAAATTCGAAAGTTTTCCTGCTTTTATGGAAACTAAGGGATACAGTATTCACGTTTTCTAGATGCGCGGGAAATTATATTCTCGCAACAATTTTTCGTGCTATGCAGTGACGATTTGTATCGCTCCTGTGTTATTTTTCGGCGGACAAATATGACCGATCTAGATGGTACTTCCCGCGGACATCACATGCTGTGACGGCGAACATGTCCGCGGTGTCCGCCGTGAATTTCGAGGCCTGCTCTCCAGTAGCCTTCCAGTGTAGTCTGGGAACATCGTGAATCTGGGGTGGTAAAAGGATAGACCCTCGGCCTCAGAGGCTCACACGACGACGACAACGACGACGACTGAAGATGAAGACAGGATATTTTCGAAACTTTTATTCATGGACTTCTAAATAGTAGCATCCGGACTGGAAACTCAGTGGGCAACATGAGGCCAAACAGTTGGTACAACAGTTGGCCAACAGTGGGCCAACAGCCAAGTAACTAACCCTGTTGGCCAACTGTTGTACCAACTGTTTGGCCTCATGTTGCCCACTGAGTTTCCAGTCCAGATGCTACTATTTAGAAGTCCATGCTTTTATTAAACAGATTGAGGAACAGACCGCAGACCACGTCATCAATGACTGCTCCATCTTCAAACCACCTAACGGAGTGGAAGGTCTGCGTGTCATGGTAGATGAAACCAAAGACTGGCTGCTCTCTAGTAGCCTTCCAGTATAGTCTGGGAACATCGTGAATCTGGGGTGGTAAAAGGATAGACCTCGACCCCAGAGGCTTACACGAAGAAGAATATGCATTTTGAAAATCGACTATAAACATACAATATTTTCATGTGTAGCTGTGAGAAATTTCTGACAGACCTGGTTAGCTTTATTAAATCGACAAGCAAAAAAGATTTACTAAAACCAGCAATAATCATTTTGGATGTCATTTAATTTTTATAGTATAATCAAACTTGAGTTAATTGTCACCCATCTTCACATATGCTTTTAACGTTTTTAAAATATTGATTTTTCTAACAAAAGGGATCCAAATACAGTAGATCAAAATGATTGATGCCCAAATCAATTATTCGTTCTTTGTCGTTTCGAGACTCTTCATGGGTCACAACTGAGATTATAATGTGAAATGTCTTAAATTGCTATTCAAGCACGGAGTTACAAACTTTTAATTTGTTCTCAATTAAAAAGATTTGTAGCTTACATTGTGTAGACTGTAGAAAATCGCCCCTCTGACTGCCTTTGACATTAAAAGTGATATTCGGACCACTCGGCATGCGACAACTCAGCAAGTGGGTTAACTCAGCAAGTTCATTTCAGGAATTGCCAAGTCGGAAAATTAAATTTTCATCTAACATTAGACTTGCTTGGTCATCGATTGCTAAACTGAATTTACTGACTTGTTACATGCCAAGTATCGGCTTGGTCAGTTTTTACGTGCTTACGTTCATCATTCACCAATTTCAGCGACTTTCTGAAAAGTTACTAGCTCAGTTGTCACTTGCTCAAATGCAATGTGCTGAGTTCACAACTGTGGAGTTGTAGGAAACTCATTAAAAGTTGGGCCTTTTAAGTTCGTTGATCGTGTGTCGTAGCGCGTAGGTCTATAGCCTACAAGTTGAAGTTGCCAACCAAAGTAGAACAATTTTTTTCATCTCACTTTATGCCAAGACAGTTTTATTGGTTTCTCAGCAGCCGAGTGTGGCAAGAATCGACAGCGATAGGCAGGCACGTGTTTCGTCTTTTTGCGCGTTTGTCTTTATCAGAGTTCCAACTTTCGACGCAGTCAGGAAATCAGTTTTATCTTTATTGATTCCACGTCCGCACACATCGTCTCCTTGCATTGTTTCAACATCACAGGTTTACTTTCAAATGTGCGACCAGTCATTTAGCTGGAAAACGAAAAGAGCTTAAAGGGATTTTTTTAACCACTTCCCATCGGTATTAGCGCGCCGCGATCGTGACGCGGTAACGGCATTTTTTTCTTTTTTTTTTCTCGCGTTTCTGCATTTTGTACTGTCTTGTATAAAAGCAAACATTGCCATTGATTGACATTTAATTTTACATCGAAATAAAAGAAAACTTGGTAAAATGAAAGCAGCAGTGGTGTCTTATATGAAAGCAAATATTGTCAGTGATTGACATTTGATTTTACATCGAAATAAAAGAACACTTTGAAAAATGAAACCAGCATTGGTGTCTTGTATAAAAGCAAATATTGTCAGTGATTGACATTTGATTTTACATCGAAATAAAAGAACACTTTGAAAAGTAAAAGTAGCAGTGGTGTCTTGTATAAAAGCAAACATTGGCATTCAATTTTACATCGAAATAAAAGAACAGTTTGAGAAAATAAAGAAAACTTCGAAAACGAAATCAATAATTGATTTTGGTGTGGTAGTTTTTGAAGCATGGTACAGGGCAAAGCCGTACATCGCACTTGTCACATCGAAACCTCACTTCTCTTCTCTGACCATTTTTTGCGCATACAATACACCGTTTATAATTTTTATTAGACTGTGTAGGCGGGTTGAACTCCAAAAAATGTCCATCTTTAGCTCTGAGACGGTCAGGGGTGGGAAAAGATCGTTTTCGGCCAGCTCTTGGATACTCTGCAATTTCTGCTGATTCCAGCATCTCACGAGCTAGCATGACTTTGAAGTTAGGCAAAGTCAATCGTCGGTGCTCTTGATGGAGCTTTTTGAATAGCAGAAATGAATTCACCAATGCTATGTCCACCATGTAAAAAAACAACTTCTTGTACCACTTTGTGTGCTTTCTTACAGAGCGGCAGGTTGCTGAAAGCTGATCTGAACGATCAACTCCCCCCATCCATTGATTGTAAGAAATCACACAAGTGGGTTTTACGATGGGATCTCCATTGATGCTGGTTTTACCTGTTGGACATAGCTCTGATGAATGCCATGTAGAGAGCATTTTGACGTCCTTTTTGTCCTTCCACACCATTGCCATCACACCATTTGCCGTCTTGAACACGTGCTCCCCTCTTTTTAATTTTTTTCCCGGAAGATTGGTTGGCATGTGCTTCCGGTTCAGCCGAACTGTACCAACTGTGTGGGTTTTGTTTTGCAGCAATGTGCAAAATAACTGTGGACTGCTGTACCAGTTGTCGATATAAAGGTAATAACCTTTTCCAAGTAAATCATGGCATAAATCCATGACCACTTTTGTACTTGCTGGTACAGCACTGTCTCGATCCTCGCCACTGTAAAATTTGAAGTTCCAGGTGTATCCACACATACCCCCACTTGATTCACACAGTCGGTACAGTTTTAGTCCAAACCGTGCCCTCTTTGAAGGATTGTATTGCTTGAACTTTAGCCTTCCATGAAACTTCAGCATAGATTCATCCACAGAGATGTGCTTCTGTGGACAATAAACTTCCTGAAAGTTGTGGAGAAATTCATCCAGCAGAGGTCTTATTTTGAAGAGACGATCGGTTCCAGCATCAAGATCATTGTTGTGGAAATGGAGGTTTCGCATGATCTTGATGAACCTATCCCTCGGCATGGTTTTCTTGAATAATGGCACATCGAGCATGCCATTCGTGCTCCAGTACATCTGCATTTCTGGCAGACTCACCACTCCCATCATGATTGAAGTAGCTAAAAAAACTTTCAGCTCTTCTGCTGTGGTGGCGTAGAAAGGCGTGTCATGTCGTCGTGAACTGGTGGCTTCAGGATGTTGTGTGGCATACAAATTCGTCTCTCTTTCAATGTTTCCAAGCGTTTCGGAAGTCACAAAACGTTGAAAAATGTCCAGGGGCGAGGTTGTTTCATCTAGGTCCACTAGAATGCCACTAGTGCCCACAAAAGGAAAACTTTGGGGATCAAGCTCATTTTGGGTCCAATTCCAAGTCAAATTTTGTGCCACACTCTGACTTGGTGACCTGGAAGGAGTTTGATCTTCATCAGTTTGATCCTCATCACTTTCGCTGTCGCTTGAGTTCAGGGAGAATGTGTCGATTAAATCTTCCAATTCAGCAACATCTCCATCTTCGGAACCGGACTCACCAGACGATGCAGAGCCAAGAATTTGTTGAAGACCAACTTCAGCATCAACCGTAGACAATCTTCTCGCAGCCATTTTTCAAATCAATAACGTATTATGTAAAGCTTATATATATCACTGAAAGACAAGAAACAAAAACACATAAAATACAAAGCTTGTCATCTGAAATGTTCTTTGAATGTCTGTACCGGTACTAAAACTGCAAATATCTGCCTGAAAAATCGCAAGCATTACGAAAAGATCAGTGGAAAAATACTTCCGTTTTACAACAAAAGAAAATTCGCGTTGCCACCTCTTACAGCTAAAGCAACCACTGGAATACCTTCAATTCGCTCATGCTGAAACAGAAAAACAAACCGAACTGAACTGGAATGAACAGTAGCTCAGAAAGCTTGCGTCATAGGCAACTTTCTGACAAACAAAATTCCGCTATAGCATTGATTTATTACTGCTGAAACCATTGCCTGAAGATAATAGAACCAATAGGTGATTCCCCTTTCAGCTGCTAGCAATGAGCGTCGATAAGCGCTATCCGATGTCAAACCACGAAAAATTTGCGTCATTTGACGTTCCCCGTAAGATTGGCACAGAAAAATCACGCGTCATTTGACGCTATCCGCATGGAAGTGGTTAATAAATGAAATGTTCTTCTGAGCGATACTCTTTAGTTCAAATATCATTGGGCATTACAAAACGTACACACCCACTGCTGAATAGAGACGAAAGCGTACAGAACTGGCGTAATGACTGTTATGTCTAAAAATATAGTGCCTTTGAAAGAGAGAATCAGTTGCGGCATTGAAAGGTCGAGTCAGGAATGCAAATGTATGAATTTTTGATGTAAAGATGCAGTCATGCAGAACGATCTTTCCGGGCTACTAAAAATTCACAACGGGCTAAATGGTTAAAAATTCACAATGGGCTATTCACTATGGTTATGGTTAAAAATTCACAATGGCTATGGCATCGCGTAGTTGTGTAACTTTATAATTAATGTACACTATACAGTAAGCTGCAAGCCTTATTGGAAGTTTAATCCTGACAGGTTTGCACACTTCTGAACTGTAAGAGACAATAAAGAACAGCGTTGGCAGGGAGTCAAGAACATACATTTAGAACTGGACGCCTGGACCTGAGATCTTTTAGAGGACCAAAAATTTTTAAAAGGCCCATCCGCCCATTGTGTTTGTTCATTGCCCAGTTCATCTATTGTGATATCGAAATTGTGACTTTTTTGCAGTTCCAACTTAGCCTACTTACTTTTTTTCTGTTGTGTGCTAAGTCTAGACAACAAATCGTTGATTTTTTCTGCTAAAACTTTTACTTGGCCGTGTTGTGCAGCACTGGGTCGTCTAGGTTGTGCCTTTTCGTGTGGTTTTGTAAGAGTCGGGTTCCACTTCAAGGATCAAGGTTGTGTTAATATTTTAAGCAAGGCATCAAGGTATACCGTTGTTACGGCCAATCTCTGTACAAATCAAACGTCATATAAAACCGTTCAAGTCTACTGAATATTACGTCATGGAAGTTGCTAGAAAATGTGCCAAAATTGCACCATCGTTCATAGACTTGTGTCAAACTTGTTAGGACTTGTTTGGGCCTGTTTAAACAGGAAATATTACATTAGCTTTAAACACCTGTTGAAATGACTTCATAATTGTCTTTCATTTATTGCGTCACAGTTACTTTCTACGTGAATTTGAGATATTGATATCTATTCTGGTCATCAGGGTTGCCAGATTGGCCTTTTTACGGCCAAATGTCAGAAATTTGGCCTTTTTGAAAAGTGTTTGGCTGGACTATTTTTGTTTGGCCGCTTGGCCTTTTTTTGGCCTTTTTTAGTTTCCCGATTGGCATTTGTTTGGCCTTTTTTTCTTTTGGTTTTCATAGTTCTTTTGGTTATCCCTAGCAACAGTGAAAAGTTTTGGTGTAGCGTTTTACATCATGCCCATTTCAAAGACCTTGCTAGCTATGCTTTAACATGTCTCTGCATCCCTGTCAGTAATGCAGTAGTAGAGAGGATTTTTTTATTACTTACTGCAGTGAAAATAAACACGAAACAAAATGCAGACTAAGCTTTTGGAAACGATTTTGCGAATACAAACGGACAGGCTGCTGAATGGAAAATGTTGCACAAACTTTGATGGCAGTGCCATAATGATAAGGCGTTTCACATCTGATATTGTTTATGGTGAAACTAGCAGTAACGAAATGGCAGAGGCGCTAGCTTTCCTATAATAAGGAGTGTTCATTGTGGAAAGATGTTGGACATAAATGCAATTGATTTCTTTGATTTTGCAGTGTTGGGTGTTTAATGTAGCCTACAAGTAATTATATTGGGTATAAATATTGTATATATATACTACGTATTTCATATTGCATTAAGTGATATGCCAATATTAACTCTTTCTCACTAGTCACCTAGGTCTCACTGGTGGACGTTAATGGCTTTTTAGTCTACAGGATGACGCTTAGCCTAATGTTGTATGCATATTTTAGTTGTATTGTAATTGTTTCCATACCTATCTGTTTGTATTTTATGGATTGCATTTTTTCAGGAATTTTACTAAGCGATTCTTCTTTAACAGATAACATGTAGAACAATAGAAACTGGGTAAATATTATCTAATTTGTTGTTGAAAGTAAGTGCAAAAACACCACTGATTTCAACAAAGAAAACAAAACCTCAGGTTTGGCCTTTTTTTCTATAATTTGGCCTTTTTTGGGGATGCATTTGGCCTTTTTTGTTTTATCAATCTGGCAACCCTGCTGGTCATTCGTAAAATGATTGTTTGAAAGTTGGCCGCACATTTAACTGTTGGCTTAGTGCTTGCTAGCTGGACAAAGGTTCCGTCTTTTATCCAATTAATCTGTATTGTAGTGACAGTTTTTTTAGAGGTGTAGGCGTTACACCTATTTTCGATAGCCTCGGGCTAATTTTACTGGAATACACTGTTTGAATAGACGTTTCGAAAGTGTGTTTATTTTTGGGTCATTGCATGCAGACGAACGGATTTGGGAATCTTACGTTACAATTTTCCCACGAAGAGATTATGGTTTACCGCTGTGACCAACCGTATATACATGTAAGGTGGTAGGCTATGAGGTATCAATATTTTAAGCAATTGTGTTCTTTTTTTATGAAACAGTGAGAAAATCTCGAGATGACGTTGTGGTCAGAGACTTAATGTTCAAACGTCTTCTGAGCCTGTAACTTTACACATCTCTTTTTCACCTCTCCTCCGATTGTTCAAGTGTTGTTGCCGTGAAATTATTCCATCCACGATTTGCTGCTGAATGGAGGGCAGTCCTGAAACGAATTTCTCAAGCGCACACCTCGAGAGCCGAACCAGCGCCGCGTGATCTTGAGCTAACGGGGTAGACGAGCGATAGTGGTAGTGTGCATTTTTACTTGTTGATATGATTGGTCGGTTGAGAAACACAAGAAAAAGAAACTAACACCATCATTTATTATTGATGGTTTAGGATACAGTTATCAAATGTGTATTGTTCTCAGCTCTTTCATTATAATTCACGTTGAATGAAATGCCATGTTCCATTGGTTATTCTGTTCTGCCTTGTCCTGACATTTGGTCTTGAAGCGATGAAAGAAATTGCAATGCGTGGTTTTTAATGGATCACCTGCAGCAACTTACAGTGCTGTTAAAAATTGAATGGGGCTGCTGTAGGCTAAAAAGTGTAGCATAGTGTTTGAAATACACTAACAAGGCATTTCGCTTAATTGATTGAGAAGTTTTTGTTGCAAAATTATGGTCAATCACGATCGTACCAGTACCACTACAGGATGGAAAAATTTAAGATTTTACCATAGATTGAGTTTCGCTTTAGCAGCACGATCGTTGTTTGTTTCTCAAATGTAAACAAATGACCTGTTCCTGATGCTACGGGCTCGCTGCGGCAGTAGCGATGTGTCAAGAGCTTTCGGAACACGGTTTCCTCCTTAGACAGCAAATTAACATTTTTTGTATTGATTTAATGTCTGCAGACAGTGGCTAGTCATTGCACATGACCATGGGACTTAGTCCTATTGCTTAGTCCCGAAAGCTCGCGACTTACCGCTACTACCACAGCGAACCGCCGCTGCATCAGGATAAACAGGTCGTTGCATTTACACTCTTGTAAAATGTATGAGTTGCTTGTCTTGCTTTTTCATAAAGTTTTAACGACGATAAAGCTTACATTACATGAGAAAACGTGCATGATTTGGCTTTTACGATACGCTGATGAAGGCACTAATGAAATGATTCAAAAAGCTTTGCACTTACTGTTTGATACTTAAGACCAGGCTGTCGAGTAAAAAACAAGGCTGTGGAGTAGGCGAAAAATGTACGACTCCGACTCTTCGGTTTATAACCGACGGACTGAGGCTTCAGTGTTGCCAGATTTTTTAAATATTTGCCTGTTTTCATTTTTTTTTAATTTACTTTCACTTTAAGTTTTGATCGAAATTGAAACAGCGACTTCATAAAAACTAACAAGAACAAACACTTTTATTTTTCGGTAAAGTTGTAAAGCTCAATACGGAAAACAATAAATATTATTTTTAAAAAACCCTACAAATAAAAACTGTATTGTTTATCATTTGGTATCGAGACGGAGTCAAAGTCGGTCTTCTTTAACGACTTCAAACATGCCAAAATCCCTTCGACTCCACGAATCCCGACTCCATAGCCTTGCTTAAAGGGATAGTAAAGGAAAAACCTGACTTGGCGATTTTCCACGTTCTTTGTGTTTAACATGCTACCATAAAACGATTTTCAATAAAATTTTGCCCCATTGCGGTCTGACCACCATTGTACGCGTGCTTTTGTCAGAGCTTTCGAAGCGAGATTGGGCCTGAGCAACGAAGCGTGCGACTGTACAGTCTACGTAACAAAAGACTAGCGATCAACCGATCACGCTATAATTGTCACTGCGGGCGATTTGACTGTAGGCTATGTATGTATGTACATCAAAACAGCACATTTCAACATCAAAACAGCAGACAGTTTGCTCAAAACATCAGATGTGGTAACGTGGCTTTTGTTATTGCTGTCTTTTATTACGTATTCTCGAGCAGTGTTTGCACGTTTTGGTCATTTTGACAAAAATGAAAATAAATGAAACACTGGACTTTGGGCCTTGCCAGCGCCATTGAAAACATTTTTTTTTCGGTAATTGTTTTTGAAATGTATTCTTGAATGTTCAGTTTATTCATTTTAATGCTTAATTCCGGTTTGAAATTTTCATTTAGTATGCCTTTAAGACTAATAAAAATGTCGGCTGTTGTATGCTAGGAGGGATTGCAAAAATGTATATCTGTAGGCCTACAGCACAGGGGTTCACCATTTTATCCAATTTTGGAGTTTACGATTTTGTCCTTAGTTAGTTGAAGACGTTTGCGAGTCAATGACGATGCTGGTTCATTATTACTGGAGCTACAACTATAATTGCTTAAGAGAATTATCATTTTACATTGTGAGTTAATATGACATGTGCGGTCAAAGCGCAGTAGCCTATTAACAAATGTGGAAGGCTATAAGATGTTCGCAGAATTTAGAGAAGTTTTTATCATCATTGACCTACGTTTTTCACGTTTTTTTTTGACGTCACGTTTTTCACGTCACGTTTTTCACGTTTTTGACGTTACGTTTTTCAGGCATAAAGTAAAAGGAAGTCATTGCCACAACTGTTGTAATGTGATACTAACGTAACTCTCAGGAAAATTGTTTTATAGGCTACTCCACAAGAGAGACTTGCTCTTCATGATGTGCTCACGCATCAAAAGTGTTCCCAACAGCACTTTTGGTAACCCGCCAAGGTTGATTAATGCAGCAACTGTCTTGTCTTTTTTTCTCTTTTTTATTTTACTCATATAATTTGTTAAGAAAAAATTCACCAACTTTTTTTTTTCATTTTTTCAAAATTTTTCAAAATTATATGAAGGTGTTGCGACAGTGCCAAATTTTACACTGAATTTAGTATCATGCACGTTATAACGTCCGCGTTTGGTCGCTTTTATCTTTTTCTAGACCTCTGCAATGTTTGGCACATATTGTTTTTTCGTTGTGATGGTCAAAAAAAAAAGAAGCTGAACTGAGATACCGACCAAACATTTCGTGTTATAGGTTATTTTTGTGGTTGGCATAATTGTGTCTTAATCAAAAACCGTAACTTCGATTATATTCACTGAACAATCTATGCAGCTCTGATCATGAGTATAATTAGGCTACAAACTAACGTTTTGTAACCTTTCATAATGCTAAGTTTTATTTAGCCTTGGAGTAAAAGTTAGTCTTTCTATCGGACTTAATACAATTTATTTTCAACCCATTCTCGTAAAAAGTTTCTGCATTTGGCATTAATTCAAAGAGTATTTTTTCCATGGTTTATGACATACATATAGGCCAACTGGCGAGTTGAAGACTTATCAGCCTACTTTATCTTTGTTACTTACTATACTGCAAGAACTGTAGACTTATTTAAATATACTGTAATTAGTCTTTTAAAATCCTTTTGCTGAATTCAAAAAAATCAAGAATTCCTGGCCGAATTGCGTTTTTGTCTTTATTTTTGTCTGTTAGTGTCTTTTTCGTGTTATGTATATCGTATTAGGTTGTAGGCTATTTGATTATATATACCGAGTGAACGGATGAGCCCCCAGTGCAGTGTTTTTAATGCCTAGCTATCTTTTTAGTGGTATTTTTCAATTCCCTGCTATTTTTCATAATATAGTGCCTTTTTATCAGTAATAGCCTGCAGTGAGAGTTATGAAACGGTTACACAGATGAGATATGTCGTTTCAGAAATACGAATGTGATGAGCTAAATTCAGCGAGAGTGGCATTTGTTAACAGAAAGCGTGACCTGAATTCCGTGAGAGCAGGATTTAGGATTTGAATTTGTACAGTTGCAAAGCATTTGCAAATTGTAGCCTAATTTTCATAAGTTTCGGTTAAATGTTCTCATAATTTAAATTTGTTAGTTAAAAACATGGTACATGTTACAAGACTACATAGGCCTAGTATTATTGCAAAATTGCATATAGTACATTATCATTGCTAATGGCCAAATTACTAGGGTAAAAGTGGTCAGGGTTTATTACAAATGCATTTATTGGATAATAGATACGATTTCAAATGTTATACACCAAAAATGACCTAAAGATATATTTGCAAGTCAAATCGAGTATTTCTGTATTTGTGCTTCTGGAGTGCCCCACTTCCTCAATCAACTTAGTCAAGCTTCGTCACTGATCGTGGTCAATTATTTTTGATGGGTGCAAAGTGCGATGTTGGTCTGCCTGCATGACTTTATCGGCGGTCGAGTGTAGCAAGAATTGACAGCGATAGACACGTGTTTCGCCCATAAGACTGGGCACATCAGTATCGCACCACTAATTCATTCATTCGTGACATAACTGCCACACTCGACTGCCGAGAAACATATGTTGTTGCCAACGTGGAAACTACACAGTTGTGGTTAGTGGTCACTACTCGCGTAAACACAATGCTCGCTACTAAAGTGAGTACCTAGTCAGCCTTGTGCTGACACCAGGAAGATTGCTCCTTAAAAAAATGGAACTTTTAGTTTCTGAATTTTCAATGACTCACTGAAACCTTTGAAGTTAGTTCGTAAACAGGATTGTTTTTCTTTCAAACGTGTCGTGAGTCGTCACTCATTTTTGCTATTTATTTTGTTTGTGTTTACTGCATTGCAATGAAGATCGTATTTTCGTTTGTGTAAAAAAGTCACCCACGTCATATCAAACTAGTTATATTTAATCATAAAGTGTAACAATATGCTAGTCAGATAATTGTTATGAAAAAGACGCAGTTAAACTTGCATAAATAGGTACAAGTACTAACCCTGATGTGACAATGGAAAAGTTAACCCCAATGAAAATGTTCGTGGTAGCCACTGCCTGTTATCTATTCAGCTTCCTTAGGTTTAAACAAAAAGTTTTATCAGGATTTAATTCTAGCTACACATATTTTTCAATGAATCAATGATTTTTATCTAGAGCGGTGGGGCTCACTGCCCAAATTAAGGAATGTGTGACGTCACGATAGCTGAATCTGACATAAGAAAAGGCCAAGTTGGGGATAAATTAAGTACCTGCCATCTTGTGTTTATATTGAGCAAGATGTAAGCATTTCTGTGCATGTTTTTAGTTTGCTTTAATAACTGATGTCATTGGAACAGGACTTGCATCAATTTTTTTATAAGAATTTTCAAAGTGCAGGCCTTGATCAAAATAGATTTCAATGTCAAAATTCACGACGGAACTGCAGCAGTGATTGACCACTTCAGTGAAACGCAAATTATCATCATAGTCTATAGGGAATGGTGTTCACAAGCAACAGACTATATTAATTATCTGCTGTGTCACTCGTAATTTTTTAATTCAGCATCAGAGACCAAAGAGTTTTGCAACACCATGTTCACGAATACGTTCGTTCAATTTTTTAAACGGATTATCATTTTCGTTATTAATGATTTTTTTCGATATTGAACGTATCTTGTGTATTTCAGCTTTGCACTGCTCTAAACCTTACAAAAATTTGATAAGTGTGGTTCTGAATATTATATTGGGTAACTTGGTTTTTGTGACCTACAGGCATTGCATTGATTAAATAAAAAAATGCGTCTTTCTCTCCGTATAGTTTTAAATTTAGTCTCTAGTCCTCCAAATGTGATAGTGAGTAAAAATCATCGTCTTGCGCTTGCGCTAGTTATTAGTTATTATATCTTTAAATGCATAATTAGTGCTGTGTATAAGTCAGCACAACATACAAGGGGAAAAATACTTGCGCAGTCAAAAACGGAGATGTTGGGGTTCACATTTATCACTATCTATAGCCTACTAAAGTTTTGATGTCGACCGCTGTTTGCCTTGCTGTAAACTATCGTGTTACAACAAGCAAACTTGCTGTTTGCCTTGCTGTAAACTATCGTGTTACAACAAGCAAATTTGTCAATCAGGTTTTGTCGTTTGCCGCTCTGGATGTTTCACATTTCACTTGGGAAACGCTGTTACATGCGAGATCTCAACTAGAAAAGTCAGCTTTTTTGCATTGATTCAAGGTTTGCAAACATTGACCACTTCAACCATCTATGCTTCAACTATTACACATTTACACTTCACGACTTGCACAGCTTTTTTTCACCGTGAGGAGTATGGCTTGTTGTTGTTAATTTTACTTTCAATTTCATCAGATGAACGTTGCAACTAGTGCTTAAAGTATCAAAGCACTTGTTAGGGTAAAGTTTCGATTTGTTTGTCAAAATGATATTACCTTACAAACGCTCAGTAGCTTGTATTAAACCGATTTTGACAAAACATTAGGCTACCCTAGCTCAGAAAGTCGTTGACAAAATAGACAAAGCTCTTGGTGGGTTGAACATGTTTTGGCTTGATTCTTGAATAGAACAGCTTTTTTCAAATTGAGCTACTATTTGAACAGGCTTCATATATCCTAATTGTTCATATATATACGAATTCTAACAAAGCCTTAACTGCTGTGTAGAAAAATAAATAGATATCTGCTGTGGTTTTATGAGTGCACTTGAGGACTTCAAATCCAGAAAAATATTTAGAAAGTTAGCCTAATTGAAGTTTAGGAACTGCTTAGTGCATAAGCTACCCTACGCACAGAGGTAGCCCATATCAACAGGGTTTTTGCTGGAAGGTTGAACGAGCATTGATAAAGTGCGTCATTAACATAGAGAAAGGCTCCGGCGTTCATATTTATCTTATGACAAGGGCGATTTTTGTTAACCTAAAAACCTCAAAAGGTGACTTTAATTTTGCGAAAAAGTAACCAAAAAGTAACTTTGCTCAACTAAAACAAGAAAGCGAAAGAAATAGCAGCAATTCAACATAAAAAAGCATCTAAATTAGTTTCAATTTTAGCTCAAATTACATATATGAAGGTGTTTTACATTCTCTGGCAGGAAGTTTCTGTCAATCAAACACTTTAGCTATTGCAAGGAAAACAAGTGGTTTAATATAGTTAACACAATTTGTTTCATCGAAAAAATTACTTTACGAGTTTTCGGGAATACACGCTATACGAACAAGCATGGGCTCGTGCAAACCTAAAATCCGTACCATAGTAGAAGATATATTAATTTAAAAGTCTTAGCATTACATAGAATGTAAATTCATCTCCCCAGTAGCAATGAAAGATAAATACATAGGGAAATTAGGCAAAAAGAATGCAAAATAAAGTGACCTAACAAATGAAAAGTAACCTAAAAATACAAAAAGTGACTTTTGGTAACTTTATAACTTCTTAAATATTGACTCCACAACCACGAAATTATGGTTTTACGTTTCTTTTGTCAATTGGTACAACCAAAAAAAAGTAACTTCAGTGACAAAAATCGCCCTACTTATGACGGTAAACCCTCACCATTTGTGTTGCGCTCCTGGTCTACACCTGCCGACCTAAATGCACCATATGCTTTGGCTTGTAGGCCGAGTATGGGCGGATGTCAGGCCACGAGTAGGCAACCGAGAAGCTTTAGCGCAGCAGCCTACAACATATCCTGAATGTAGGCAAAAACAGCAGAATTGCTTCATGGTAAAAGATTTACACTTGGCTGTAAGTAAAGCATTAGGCTTACTCATTTCACCAACGTAAAGAACGTTGCGCTTCGGTGTCTATATCTGTGTAGCCTCCATGCTAGCCACTTAGACCAGGCAGACAAAAAAAGTTTTCTCGACAGTCCAACGTAGCTACAATTTACAGCAGTAGACAGCTGTTAGGCTGGTCGCCAGGTCTCAATCAGCATCGCACTACTGATTTATTCCACGGGCGTCTCAACCAACAGTAGCCTACAGCAGGCAAAGTGGATTAAAATAAAAAACAAGCAGTGGTTCAAGTATAGGAACTGCTTTCAAATCTGCGAGCTTAATAGCTATGCCCTCTGAGTCTAATAGAGTAAAATATATTTGGTCACAACGTTTTTCCATCACGTGTTTGAGGCGTTTTAAATGTGTTTCGTAAGAGAACTAGGTCTACTGCTGCAAAATTGTGAAAAATATTAAACTGCGCTGGTGCTTTTCCAAGCAAAAGTCAATCTAGAAAATGAATAAAATAGAAGTGAGGTGTACGTATACGATCAGTAGCGGTTGGCCATAGCTCTAGTTCAGACACAAGTAGGCCTAATACACGCAGGATGCTTCACATTTCGTTTGTTGTAGTAGCAATTTTTGGCACCAATTGTCGGAGCTTAAGTTGAGGCGATTCCGGGTAGACCCCCATCGTGCTGACGTAATGCTTCCGACGACGTAAGCTTGCGAATTTAGGCTATACTGGTTAAGATTTGTGAATATCGCCTCCACAATATTTCGATTTGTTGGGAAGTCGCTAACAGGAAAATCAAGGCTTGACGATTGAGATAAAATGCGATCCATTTCTACACCGGGTTGATTTAGCAATACAAAAGCAAAGCTTGTACATTTACTGGAAAAACCCGGTGCTGTATTACAGCGGCAGAGGTTGAGTTGTCACAGAACGTTCTGCATAATATGGTTGTTCAGAAGATAGTTTGGTCCCGGATGAAGATAGTTTGGTCCCGGATTCCCAAAAGCACATCTTTAAAAATAATACAACTCCAAGGAATAGCGGTGTTTTTTTTTATATTTCAGGGTCCCTTAGAAAAGAATCCGGGGCCCTAAAATTATTCTCCGTTCAAAAAAATACCCCCTGAATCCCCATGCGAAAGCTACTGATTCTGCAATTTAGGGTGGAGTGAAATATAGGGTCAAAAATTTAAGTTGATAGAATTAATCTGTAATAGTTACTAAAAGTTGTGATCTGGTAAATGTATTCACATGCTGAAATATATTGATTGATAGATTGCTCCAGCAATCACACGCAACCACATCCACACGTGCTTCCCATCAATAGTGGACTCAACGAACAAGTTTAAAGATTGGATTTCATCATTGAGCAATCGAAGATAACACTGGTTAACAAAAAAAATTTTTTTTTTCTTTCATGGGCTTTGAGAACTGATTTAGGGTAATTTTGGGGTGCTGAATCTGAATCTGACCTCAGATTTATCCTATCAGGTCAGGTTTGTGAGATATGATAACAGCAAATTGCTACTTTTGTCAAAAGTGGAAGACTTGGCGTTGCGTTTACCACCAACATATGCAGTGCTATAACGAAAGGTTAGTGTTAGACAGGCCAAAACAGCTTAAATAAGGTTACTGAACAAGCATTGCCATAGGCCTGTTTAAATTTTTGTGGTTTCATGCAAAACATTGACGGGGTTGGGGGTCAGGTATACTTTTAGCCTCCCTTTCAGCTTGTTACTACTGCATGGTTAATAATGTTGCTCAGAAAACAAATTGGTATCAAAATTATAGTTGGTGGGTGTATTTCAGCTACTTATGTACTACATGGCCTGGATTTCTAAATATAGCACAATGTGTATGTGCAATAAACGCAACGTCAAATCTTCCACTTTTAACAAAAGTAACAATTTGCTGCTTTCATATCTCACAAACCTGACGTGATATGATAAATCTGAGGTCAGATTCGGATTCAGCACCCCAAAATTACCCTAAATCCATTGAAAAACTCCATGCAAGAAAAGTTGTGTTGACCAGTGTAATCAAACTACTGTGTATCAAACGAGTGAACCCTTTTTTTGGAACTCCTTCTCTGATTTGCCGTTTTCGCTACCATTTCAAAGAAATTTGGCTTTTAAAAGTGGGTGGGCCAGGCCTACCCAGAAAAAAAAGTAGGTGAGCCCAGGCCAGGCCCACGTGGTTCCTTCATGCATGCGGTGGTTCATACCTCTGTATGCTGCCAATCAATCAGTTCATACTTCAAAGTATTCGTTTGCTTCAAAGTTCAAGAGTGGAACTTTAAAGAGACGAATGGAATCTCCATGACCTTGTTTCCTGGCAGCAAGTATCCTTCGCAGTGTTAGTTTTCTGATGTGCAGACGTTCATCTGCCAACATGCACAGCAATAAGTTCTCTTGGTGAGCAAAGAAGGCATTTCAGTTGATAACAGGTTCAGCTATTGCTTTTAGTTGACCGCTAAGATAGCGCGACTTCTTTTTAACTATGGAAACAGATGTTTAAGCTTCTTTAGTAGCCTACAGCAAGGTTGCGTTTTCACTGCAAACCACGTTGGAGCGTAGTCTATACCTTGGCAATATATTCCACCAACGCTCTCAGATTTTCACAGAGATTCTTTTTTGAAACATAAAGCCTCAATGTGCAATTGGCTGTTGTGGGCCATCTGGAGTGATTCATCTTTCCTGGATTACTATAGGCAAGCTTGGCACCACAACGCCCTGAGCTAATTGCTTTACAGATGTCATTCAAGTACTGCTGGTCTGTGCTTAAGTTTACTTCAATGAAAGGCAGTTGAATATCAACAGCCTCAAATTCAGCGACTGGTAAACTGTCATAGTCTTCAAGGTTTTTTACCAATGAAGCCAGAAAAACTTTGTGGACCACATGTAACTCCATCAACATAATGCAGCATTGCACGATTGTGAAACCGATCTATTGAAGTAGCTTTTATAAAAATCTTCAATGTAGCTTTACCTTATTTGGTTTCTATCTTTCGCTCTGTCTTTAAGCTGTTTCATACATGATTGAATGTGTTTTGCTTCATTTGAGATTGTTGAAAGTTGTTCTTTTTCGGTATATAAGCACTAAAACTTTTGTAAAATTTCATTCAAGCTTTTACAATCTGAAGCTACTGCTATGAAAAAGAAGAAAGTTAAAATAAATGGAATAGGGAACGTTCAAATATTACGTAACGCCTTCGAGGGGGAGGGGGAGGTTATGCAAAGCGTTACGTTAGCGTCACATCGGGGGGAGGGGTTCAAGCAAAACGTTACGTAACGCTTTCGAGTACGGAATGGTAGTTTTTTGTGCTGAATTCGTAGTGAAAAAGCGTTACATGGGGGAGGGGGGGATTGAAAAAAGCGTTACGTTGGCGTTACATGGGGGAGGGGGGTCAAAAACTCGAAAAAAAAAGCGTTACGTAATATTTGAACGTTCCCATAGCAAGTGTTTATGACCAAATTTAAGTCAAGCATGTATTTATTAAAATTACACTGCTAAGAGGAGACACCGGTACGTGTTTGGCTGCGGCTGGATTTCCAACCTATGTTTTGGTGTTTGCTCCTGATGTTGATGGTGGTTTAGAAGCAGTCAGCGATATCATTTTCAGAGGAAAAATGAAAGTTTTCGGTACTGCAACTGGTGATATTTGGAATATTGGGACATTTCTTGTTGGACAAGTAGCAGATGATGGTGATGTACAAATTCGCAAAATTTTTGATCTTGCTGGAATTGGCGTTTAATCATTCAATGTTGGACAATTAACCATTGTTGAAGCTGATAATTTCACCTCTACTTTGACTAAATGTTTATTATAATTTATTAATAGTTGTACTGATGAGTTCTCTATGAAGGAAAGCCGGTTCTGCAACAAATAAATTACAAAATGAGTAAATGACATTGTAATGCTGTGTGGGAGATAGCTAGTCGTCGATGCTATAAAGATTGACTTTAGAGTTTTATGTCATCCTCAGGGGTAATTCATTAAAACGCAGCAGACATAACAAACCGCTGCAATGGTTTTTTTAGTTAAACGTTATGGTTAAATTTACATAAATGAACATGATTTTAAATACTTATTGTTTATTATCTACACTGCGGGGTAATGGTAATCTGCTACTAAACAACTTTGAACTTAAGCTACATCTGCCCTGTAAGTTAAAGCGACATTCAGCACAAATTATAATTTATTATCAAATGATCGTGGTTCATGGTTCTTTGCATATTAACGATTACGTTGCTTAAATGGACTAATTGAATCGTAAGAAATGTCCTCTATGACGTCACATGGGATGGTATTGCTGTGGGAAAAATTCTGAAGCAGATCGTGGTATTTAATCTGTACGCCCCTTGTAATCTTGAACTTGCTTGGGGCAGACGTAAACTTTATTTTAAAACGCTGAAATTTGCAAAGCTAATTGGTCAAGCCACACTACAAATTTTAATCGCTGTTACAGAGCAAAAATCAAGATTTTTTTCACTCGACCCTATTCTGCATTTCATTCACAGACTATGTCGCGAAAGGTGGAATTTCATATAGGCTATAGCCTACTGTAGGTGGTGACAAACAAAGGAAAAAAGGTAAAACAAGAAAATAGCGTCGTGTAAGAATTCAAAGTATCGAATTTTGGTTAAGACAAAGCAAATCCAAATGCGAAACAAAACAATTGTAATTTTTAAACCCAACTTGGTATCGTATTTTTTGAGTAAGTGTCTTGTTTCAGTTCTCGCATTGGCAATCTGACCCATTCAGCAGTGTTCGATCTTTTTTTCAATGAGATGTTGCGAAATTAAGTCAGAATAGTCCAAATTTATTTTGTTGTGAGCAGTTTCAGCAGAACGTAACTTCAAGCTGAATCAAACCAGTTATTAGCTTGCAGAAGAGTAACAGAAAAAGCGAGAGAAGTGGTATAGGTTTTTCACAATTTGTTTAACCTGAGACCCAAACAATGTAATGCTGCAGTCGCCTTAAACTACATTGAACTACACGCCCATCCGATGTTGGTTTCTCTAAGCTTTTTTCTGTTGTTGGGCCGTATCCTGTTATCTCAGTCTACGGAAAAACGTTATAGCAGTTATCTTTAACTTGGGATTATTGAAAGGTAGATTTTGAGCCAATATTCCATTTTTGGTGATAGCGTTTGTGGCATGTAATTGCATCTTGTTCTTTAAGCCAGAAAAGTTAAATTTAGGCCAATGTGATTGTTTATTTTTACAAGTACTCTACTGTAGGTTGTTTAGTTAGCGTTTACTGACATTCTGGGTCATTGGCAGGCTAAAGCCCTGATTGGGATGCTGTGAAATAAACACCAGTAAATTCTAGTCAGTCGCACCTAGATTTAATTTCGATTGAAACTTGATCGTGAATTTATAAGTTTGTGTATGGTTTGTGGCCGGAACTTTGCTTTAGTTTAGTTTCAATCTATACCAAGCGTCAATATGAAGCTTCCATGCCATGACGTCTATTTTCTACCCACTTAATCTTTGACTTAATCTTATTCTGCAACAATTTTTGACAGAAAAAGATTGAATACTGAAAAGCTTGGGTGTTCATCAGGACATTATCGTTTCTAGCACTAGTTGCTTGCAACGTTCATCTGATGAAAGTAAAGGAGCAACAAATAGGTTGATTTATTTGAAGCCTCACGGAAGCAATAAATCAACCTGTTTGTTGTTGCTTTTACTTTCGTTTTCATCAGATGAACGTTGCAACTGGTTGCAACTCTGTCAAAGATTGTAAATTTACTTCATAAAACAACCAAAATACTCAAATCGACAATTGACGGACACTTCACAATTATATATAATGAGAAATTTATGAATAAAACATTTAATTCTTATCCTTCGTGTACAGAAGTCACCGTTTTTCCTCAATTGTTGTCATGATCTGCACTGTATACTTTCAGAAAAATAGACTAGAGTCATAAATCCATTCGGTCATTGTCTGCATTTTCGTTTAGGTGGTATGATTTTTCCTTTCAGACGCCACAAGCTGAAAGTATTTGTCGCAGTTTTAATCACAGCAAACGCAGCATGGATATATAATTCATACAATGTACAAGTTGAAGTAAAAATTGCACGTTCTGAATACACATCAAGCGAATGGAAGGAAAAGGCCTCAAATGAAGAATCCTTTGGTAACACGAGTAACTTGCAAGAAGGACATGAATTAAAACCTACAGTTTGTAGGCCTTCCCAAACACTAGTAGGAGCTTTAAAAATCGATTTTAAGGAAATGAATTCAAGCTTTTTCCAGTTAAACAGAACTTACTGGGAGATTAACCAAAGCAGGCCTGTGTTCGAACCAAATCACTGCTTACCGAAGACAACTGTAGCAATCATAATCCCGTTCAGAGACAGAGAGGAACATTTACGCCTTTTGCTCGGTCATCTGCACCCAATTCTAAAAAGACAATTGGCAAGGTATTTAGGACAATCAACTGTTTAAAAAAGATTTTTGTTCTTATCTTAGTAGAAATGTTTTCTAACATTCTCACATAGCTAATTTTTAAGTAAATTTTTTATTTCAAATATTGCTGTATTATACTTTCCCCCTCCATCCCTCAACAGTTGCTTTGCTCCCCTAAAGTTTTCTGTTTAGCTGCTACGTCGCTGACATTGGCAATGTAGTACATCCAAGAAGAACTTCGAAAATAAGTGTGTTCTTATCAATATTTAAAATCACTATGGTTGGTTTTGAATCTTTTATCCTCGGACTGACAAAGCCTTGATTAGTCCTGGTAGTTTTGCATACTTGTAGAGGCTCATGACGCCGGGCCGGTTACCGAGATTGAGAATGAAGCTTTCCGATTGTTGAAGTGTTGCTGCCTGGGAATTATTCCATTGACTAGGTGCCGCTGAATGGAGAGCAGTCCTTGGAATGCGTTGCTCAAGCGCACACCCCGAGAGCCGAACCAGGGCCGCGTGATCTTGAGTGGGCGCTAACCACTGAGGGTTATAGGCAAATTGTTCGTAAGCAATTGTTCGTAAAGCAATTGTTCGTAAGCAATTGTTCGTAAAACAATTGTTCGTAAACTGTTTTTCGTAAAATGAAATCCGTAAAACAATTCTTCGTAAAGCATTTCTTCATATATAATACATCAAATTTTAACTGCATGCACGAAAAAATACTTTAGGAAGAATTGTTTTACGAAGAATTAATTTTACGAACAATTGTTTTACGAACAATTGCTTACGAACAATTGCTTTACGAACAATTGCTTACGAACAATTTGTCGGACACCCCACTGAGCTAACGGGGCGGACATTGTAGATGTACAGTAACTCAATCATTTTCCACATTGCTGATCTGAAATATGTGTTGCCATCGCGTTTTTCGTGAGTAGACTTTCATACTTTTAATTAAGTTTGTTAAAACTTTATTAGTAAGGTGCACGGAATTTTGAATTCTTTTACTCAAACTTTTTATGATTCTTCAGGTATCAAATTTTTGTTGTTGAGCAAATCGGCAACTCAACGTTCAACAAGGGCAGAGTTATGAACACTGGATTTCAATTTGCAAAAGAAAACTTTGGAATTTCGTTTGATTGCTTCATATTTCATGACGTAGATATGCTTCCGGAAAACGATCTTAATATTTACGAGTAAGTTTAATTTGTAACTTGCTTAGTCTAACTTGCTTATAATTTCTACCTGTATATTTTCTCTTCCTCGTGACAATATGTTGTACTATAATTGGCTTTTTATTATTTTTTTGTTTTGACACGAAATAGATTTTTATAGACCGCACAGTGTAAACTACAATTTTCTCTCAGTAGCATATACTGCTGTAACTACATTGGAGGAAAGTAGCCTATAGTTGGTTTTGAATTCCCAATCTCAAGTATCTTATGGTCAATGGTCGCAACCTTTTCAAGAAGCGACTCCAATTGGAAAGAAAATGAAATCAGCGTTTACATGCGACACCATTTCGTTTTCCGATATGGAGAAAAATGTTTCAAGTGGGCTGCGGCAACGCTGAAAATAAACACCTTAAGGAAGTATAAGCTTATCTGCAAATTATCCACAAATACAGAAATCTGTGGCTACACACGTATTCGCCTAAGACTTAGGCACCATGACATCATGATTACGAGATATAATGTAAACATTGATTTGAAAAGACGCCACAGGTTTTTTTGTGAATTCTCAAACAAGGTTAATAAACAAAATTAAAACAAAAACATGGACGTTCAACACTGATTCAACATAATTGTTCTGATTTCCAAAGATAACGTTGACTTATAGGCCATGAGGCGTCCTTCAAAGTTAAGTTCTTATCATATAAAAATCAAGAGTATGAGTATTTTTTTATTTTTACAACACGAATACGATTCTGGCCAATTAACGATCTACTTCTTTATGAAATATTAGATGCAATGCAGCTGCTGTTAGTCACCTGTCTTGTTCGCTTAACAAGTTTGATTATCATCCATTATGTTGCGGGATGACTGTGGGTGGAGTGCTCGCCTTTACTGGAGACCAGTACATAAAGGTATCAGCCACAGTTCATTGATTATCGTTTTCAGTGTTGTAACTTTTATTGAACTTTTTTTTATTCTTCTCTTCGCGAAACGCTCAGAGGCGAGCAGTTCATTGGACTTTTTTTCTTTTTTTTTTTGAACTGCCATCGTAGGCTACATGGATGAGTGATGAATGCGTCTTACTATCACTGATGAGGATACAGATTTTATTGTTGTTTGTGATATATTGATTACATTTTTGTCATGATACTTGGCAATTGTGGAGATTCAAGTACCGTCTTGCTGAAATTATAGTAAACTTCTGCAAATGCTTTTGGTTTCTCGTGTTCGATGTCGGCCTATGTTTTGCACCAAGTTTCGCAGGCTATTGCAACTTCGAGAGTAAAACGAAACCAATTTTTGACCAAGAAAGATGCACAAAATTATTAAACCCAAGAACAATGCATTTTTCCATTTTGCGATTAAAACTACTTTGCGTCAAAAATATAGGATGCATCAGCGTCTGTAGAATTGGTTTAATGTACACATTGCATGTGTGTTTTCATAATTTTTCACAATAACACCAACAGCTGTATAGACTGCAATGAATTTCCCACGCACATTTATACCCTATTTATCTATACAAAAACAAAGTATATAGTTCTGTATGTAGCAATCTACAACACAAACGACTATCCCAGCGTAAATTCATCCACCGACGTGAAAATGGATGTTTAACTTCCGTTGCATGCTACACAAAACCAGTTTCGACTTTCCTGCAAACAGATTTACCAAAATAGCCAATTGTTACCTAAATAGGTTTGCATCCAGTTTTCTGTGCTACAGCAGTACGTAGGCTAATAGACCAGCGCATGTCAATTAGGTGCGTAGTACACTTCTACGTGTACATAATTTCGTGTGCGCGTGTGTTTAGCCTCTTTCTTTTTGAGGTTGTGGTTTTGCGTATACTGAGAAATTTATTTGATTTGATAACTGTGATGAAATATTTAATAACCAATTGAGGCTTTCATTCACTGAAATATAGAAACACAAAACAATAAGAACTAAAGACAAACTAATAGCAATAGGTGACGTAGTAGGCATAGCCTACAACACAAACTTCTACTGTGACATATAGTTTCAAACATAAGACTGCGACGCTTTGGCAAAGCAGTTGGAAGGAAAGGTTGCTTGCGGTGCCAGAGGCATCGCGCTTCTTCAAGCAGCAGATGACGTAACAACCAAACACAAATTCCAGACGTTGTCAAGACGTAAATACCACAGTTTAAAATCCATTAAATAGAGATACAAGTTGCGATTTGATGCTTTTTATTTCAAGAAAGTACTCAATACCTGTATTTTTCGATGGGCTTGATGAAGCGTAACAAATATGCATTACATCGTGCTGAAATAATTTGTTTGCTGTGCTTGGCCTGCCGTCACACTTCAAAAACAGGATACATTGTGAAAGTGTTATCACAGTAGATTACTGTACATAAACAACAACAACATGAGTCACTAGCGATCGCATTGTAAGCTAGCGAGTCTTTTTCTACACCTAACCACGTAACACAAATTCTATTGCTTCGCTTTTTATGACACCAGGACACAGTGGTTTAAATATGTAAATTGTAAAGGGACTACAACTTTTAATCCTGATGTACGGTACGTAGTTAAAAGAAACTATGCACAATCAAATTGTGTGTTTGTAAAAGTTGTGATGCTCAAAAGTGTCTAAGAATATTCAATATAAAAAATTTTCCCTTGTAAGCATCTTACCACAGATAATCTTTTCCACAGGGTATATTCTTATAGTTTTTTTAGGGAAAATTCCTTGGCATATTGTTATTTGCATTCTATTAACAATGTCCAGGTCAATGGATTTCCGAACCACTATTGGGGATGGGGAGGGGAGGACAATGACATAAATACTAGAATCCAGATGAATAACCTTAAAGTACAAAGACCGTTGGTTAACACATGCAGGTGAAATAATGTGAAAAGATTGAATCGCAAGGACATGCAGTTTTTGTTTAATCTTTTGCTGCTTGTTCCAATGCAAGCAGCTGTTTGTAACTTACAAGAATGCAGTTTATTTGAAGTTTATTATGAAAAGCTTGATTTGTGGACTGAAAAATCTACTTTGGAATCACAAGTTCTGAAGATTCACACCCAGACAACCACTTATCTGGTCCAGATCTGGTCAGATCCGCACCAAATCTGATAAAGATTGGAACCAGATAAAGCGGTTGTCTGCTCACTCAGGTATAGGAGCTTCTGATTTCTTCCACTTAATTTTAATGGCATCTAAACAAAAGAGATTGATCTTCAACTGACGCATTATTTATCAAGTATAAAAGATTTAGCATCGTTTATTCAAACGCAAAAAATAACAATAATCATAAAATTGTATGTATTATGCTCAGGGCCCGATTAACCATAAGGCACACGAGGCATAGGCCTCAGGCCCCCTGGTTTTGGGGGGCCCCAATTTTTTTTACTTTAGTACCGTAGGTAGTGAAAGTTGTTGCGTCAGTGTGAGCACAGTTGTTGTTGCAGTGAGCAACGTAGTTGTGCCTGGTTCGACTCTCGGGGTGTGCGCTTGAGCAACGCATTTCAGGACTGCCCTCCATTCAGCGGCACCTAGTGAATGGAATAATTTTTCGCCAACAACACTTCAACAATCGGAAAACTTCACTCTGCCAATCTCGGTAACCGGCCCTGCGTCAAAAGCCTCTACACGTATGCGAAACTACCAGGAATAACCTATCAAGGCTTTGTCAATCCAATGATAAAGATTCAAAACCAAACCAAACCAGTTGTTTTTTTTTTAGAAACGATTTCAAATTTTGTAACGATTGCTAAATGGAATAACGATTCCGAACCGTCACGCTTTGGCGAAGTTACTGGCAATGCTAGGCAAAAGTTGAACACTGCTACTCTGCATCGAAAGCGATTGCCAATAGGGGCCTCTAAAATTAGATGTGCCTCGGGCCCCCGTTAGCCTTAATCAGGCCCTAATTATGCTGCTGTAGAGCTGTATAAAAGCTGTATTTTACGATGAGTGGAAGGAGCAAACGTCGATAATTTTATTTTCGTTTTTAACAGAATATATGTTTGCGGTACAACAAAGCAAACTTTCTAGCAATGCTTTGTAGCAAACTTAATTTTCTGCTGTTTATATAAAATACAATTTTGGTAGATGGGTGACTTTCTTAACCATAGACAGATAAAACCAAGCAACCACACGGCATTTAACATCATACAATGAGAGTGAACATAAAACTATAAACTACGAACATTTTCAACGGATTTCCTACACCATGTGATGTGCCTTTCTAATCTGCTTTGCAGTTTCATTCTCGTGCATTTCGTTTTTCAATTCATTGTGTAGAACTGTAGATCAGTTATTTTCAATGCAGATGTTATTGTAAAATCAGTTATTTTCGTTACTTGAGAAGGACTAACTTGAGTATGGCCGAAAACGTTTGTAGGTTATAGTTATATGTTCACTCTAGTTGTATGATGTTAAATGCCGTGTGGTTGCTTGGTTTTATCTAAAATAGTCAAGAAAATGAAATATCTTCTGACAGGTGTTAAACCCACAACAATGCTTGATATGAACGACTCGGTTACATGTCTTGCAATGCAAAGGAATTTATTCTCACACGAGTGACAAGAATAAATTCGTTTGCATTATCTAAAATAGTGTTCATTTAGAGTTCAGACCAAAAACTTTCTTTCGTTAGTTTTGGATTAAGTTAACAAGAAAAATTTTCGTTTGCCTTTAAGGCATTTATTGATCTATAATGTAGATATGGATCTATAATATGGATCTATAATACAGCAACGACTGACATATTATGCACATGTTTTCCAGATATTTTATGATCGAACATGAAAGGGATGCGCTGAATCCTTACGTGCCGAGTAAAGTGAACAACAGGGTCAGCAGTGCAAGGGATTTCGCAAGTGCTAACGGCTTGAATAGCCTAAACTCAAGCGTAATAAAGTATGAAAGGCTGCCACTGTATGTGCATGTTCTTGTAGATGTTGGAACACCGGATTACGAGCTGTGACAACCACACTAAAGATCAATTTTTTATAGTGGAAACTTGGCTATGGTTTCAAATTCCTTTAACAATCTGATGCTATGCGTGCTAGCTATATTGAACGAAGCCTCACATGAAACCTTAAAAATTTGCTAAGGTACCACTTTTGGCAAAAGAAATATGCTTTTCAAGTGTGCTACACAAATGACACTGTGGTGAAATGTGCTGGGAAAGAGCCATTGCTATGGTAGAAGAATAGCAACTCAACCAGGGCAAGATTCAAGAATCTTACGGTTGTAGAAATTATTTAGCACCGCGAACAAAACTTTTTTATGACGGTGCAATCAATTTATTGCTTTTATATGTATTTATTTTTTGTTGATTTACTAAACTGATAACTTATAAATTAAATGCATCGACCTTGTGTTTGTTAGCTATTTGTAGTTTATATTTTTACGCTTTTGAGTACAGCTCCTCCGGATAACTGATTTGACGGAATCATCACCTAACCTTCTTCAGCTGTTGCGTTGTCGCACAACGTATCGCGGCAACGACTGATACAGTACTACATGTGAAGATTAAATCATTTACTACAAGATGATACGTATAAGCTGTACGGGATATGTGCGACTGTACGACCTCTGTTTGCATCCGCTGCACCTGCATATGGAATGCCCAATTGCCCAATTCTGGTATCAATGCAATTACCAAGACTTGGTTGAGTCCAATAGCAGCGAAGTGGTTGTGTAAATGGCCTCATGATTGTTGCATACCTGGTCAGAAAATCAATAAATTTTTACGTTGAATCAACGTATGCAAGTGTTGAATCAATGCATGAAGCACCGAGCTACTGACTGGGTAGGCAACTTGTAAAATATCGACTTCATGCAACGTATTGATGTCAAATAGTTTTCAATATAATTATGTGGTCGTTGCTTTCATGCCATCTGTTCTTTCACATTGTGTTTTCTTCGGTTTTTAACTTTTCTTCTATCATTTTCATTGCGTTGCTGGTATGCAAATAAAGACTTATTTTGATTTGATGGGAAAGACATAGTTCATGCTTCGACTGAGTGTCCAGTTAAGGATTGCACCGCGATAAACCTTGTAAGGTATATTTCTGAAAGCACTAATTTCCATCCTCATTTCAAAGAACTGTTTGTGTTAAAAAAGTAAAACTTTCATCTGGAAGTTGAAGAACCTACAGCTGGCATTGTAGGGTGAATCTTGTAAAGTCGACGAAATAACGTACCGTTTCTAGCACTAGTTGCTACGTTCATCTGATGAAATTGAAAGTAAAATTAACAACAAACAAGGTGGTTTATTGCTTCACTGACGTTTCGCGCACCATGACAATGCGCATCCTCAGAGCGAATAACATACAAAATAAAATTTCACCAGGTTATATACTGCAGTGCGATTGAAGACAAGAAAAAATAAAACACGCAATATTTTAAAAAATTGACCAATGATGTGTGAGCGGTTACTTTCCACGTTAAATTACGTAAAAACTTAGACATAAAAATTCGAAGCGGTGACGATCAACAGAAAAAGTGCGATTGAAGGCAAGAGAAATAAATAACAATGTTTTAAAGATTGGCTAATGATGTGTGAGCTGTGAGCGGTTACTTTCCACGTTAAATTACGTAAAAACTTCCAACAATAAACATAAATTCGAAGTACTAAAGACCACTAGAAATTCGAGACAAAATTAGATTGCAATAACGTTTCCAACTGTGTTTAAGTAGGCTTGAAGCCTGCACGTCGAGACAATAATGATTTATAAGGTTTTGGTAAAAGGTTTCCGTCGTTCCGGTTGATCACATCCAAACATTGCAATGTACTCAACCGGAACGACGGAAACCTTTTACCAAAACCTTATAAAGCATTATTGTCTCGACCTGCAGGCTTCAAGCCTACTTAAACACAGTTGGAAACGTTATTGCAATCTAATTTTGTCTCGAATCTCTAGTGGTCTTTAGTACTTCGAATTTATGTTTATTGTTGGAAGTTTTTACGTAATTTAACGTGGAAAGTAACCGCTCACACATCATTGGTCAATTTTTTTAAATATTGCGTGTTTTATTTTTTCTTGCCTTCAATCGCACTGCAGTATATAACCTGGTGAAATTTTATTTTGTATGTTATTCGCTCTGAGGATGCGCATTGTCATGGTGCGCGAAACGTCAGTGAAGCAATAAATCATCTTGTTTGTTGTTAATTTTACTTTCAATTTCATCAGATGAACGTAGCAACTAGTGCTAGAAACGATAATTGTCCTGATGAACACCCAAACTTTTTCAGTATTCAGAAATAACGTACTTTAATCAAGAGTGCTTTGTTAATGCCATAGCACACCTGTTTGTTGGATCTACAGTGCACGAAGGATATGATATGTGTCCAACTCATATATGCAGGATGAATAATTTATGTAGCAATTTAGTGATATACATACATTCTACAAGTTATTCTTTATTAGATGCGTTGAGTAGATAAAATTGTGTCAATAATGTAAGATTAAACTCATCCACTTTTAAGCATTGCTTTGTCAGGTGCGTGTGCCATATAAAAAACTGTATTTCACGTAAATTATACAAAATCTACATTTCCACCAACGATCCATATATCAAAGAATGCTTGCACTATGTCTTGCCCATGCGACGTATGTTGAAAATGAATTGAAACAACGTTTCGTTTTTGTTGAAAATGCAAGTTGTAACGTTTTTCGCCGTTTGTGTATTGCCCATCTTTACAAAAAAAAAACTACTCTCACTTGCTTTGGTCATTTTTTTAAACAGACAACACAATACTACACAAAACCATTTCGCAAACTAAACGGCTGACAGTTTTATCTTGCCGACATGAAATTGCCCTATCAAAGTCGGGTTATAATTTAAATTTCTACAACATTATCACTTCTAAAAATATGAAAATGCAGGCTACGGAACGTTATGCCCTGGACATAATGGTACTATAGTGATTGCAGTTTCAGTACAATGTTTTTTACTACAGTTTGGTTTAATAGTAAATATATGCACAATCTCAGTTTATGCTCAATATTGATTTTGTTTTACAATCTAGACCAGTGGTTCTTAACCTTTTTTCTATCAAGCCCCCCTTCAATAATGGTCATGTGCCTCGCGCCCCCCCCCTAGATTTTAAATAAGTATCATATCAAAAAAATTGCATTTTTGTCTGTTTATTGTACGCATCAAGTGAGATATTTGACACTGCTTCTTAGCGACTCGATTTTTAATGCGAGGTTTAACTCCAGAGAGTGAACAACGTAAGTCTCCTTCAACTCTCAGCTTGTTTCTGTACTTGGTCTTGATAGCAACGAGAGCAGACAATGCAGCTTCACAAAGATACGTGGATCCAAACACTGCTAGAACTCGAAGAGCCCGAGTTGCGATAAAGAGAGTAAACAGGAAGGTAATTGGCCCAGAACGTCTCAAGTTCCAGTTCTTTGAAGTCTTCTTTAGCTGTGAAGTTGAACTTTATCTCAAGAAACTCCTCTTGTCCTTCTTCGAAAATATCAACTACTTCGCATTAAAACGGGTTTCTGATGAACTTCCAGGTTCCACGCTTCTCATGCAGATCTGGAAAGTATTTGATGAACTCCGCTTTCAATTCATTAGGGTGGGTTTCTATTTGTTTCTTCAACTCAGACTCAAAGTAACCATCTTTGAGAGCAGAATCCAAGTTACTGAAGCTCGCTGGGTTTCCTTGTACAATTCGACTCTTCCAGAGGTCGAGTTTGGTTGTGGAAGTTCGAGTGATGTCATGATGCTTAATGATGTTAATGTTTTTCCCTTAAAGCTTAAGGTTGAGAGTAAAGGACATTAAAGTAATTAAAAAAAATTGAAATTGTTGTGGAGCTCGCGCCCCTCCTGAGAGATGCTTCACGCCCCCCTAGGGGGGCGCGCCTCCCCGGTTAAGAACCACTGATTTAGACTGTAACTCATCGGATCAACAGGTTTTTAGTCGGTTGGTTTGAACTTTTATCCTCGGACTGATGAAGCTTTTGATAGTTTATTTTTTGCAGTTTTGCATACTTGTTGAGGCTTTGAATCAGTGATGCAGAGCCCGTTACCGAGATTGGCAAATTGAAATATCCGATTGTTGATGTGTTGGTGTTGTTGTCTTTGAATTATTGTATTGCATAGGTGCCGCTGAACGAACAGCTGTATTTAAAATGCGTCACTCAAGCGAACACCCCGAAAGCAAAACAATTGCTGCTTGACTTTTAGATTGCGTCGTACAAAAAGTAGGGCGCAGAACTAACCAAGCTATCGGGCTAGACATGGACACTAAAAACGTCACGAAATATCTTGTAATTAAATAATATGACGTGCTCTACTGGTGCAAATTAAGCTAAACTATCCATCACCAGATGTACACAGTGACAATCTGCTTTTATTCCGACGTTTCGTCAATCAGACACGACTGACTTCTTCAGGGGGCTAGACCAGGTAATCACTACCTGTCTAGCATGGCAAAACACAGGACCATGTTGCTGAAATCACCTAGACATGCAAAATAAATATTCAACTTCTAGACAAAAAATTATCGCCTGAGTCATGATGAATCGAGTTTTGTACGCACCACATTAAACCAATTTACTGTAAAAAACGTAAAATAAATACTTACAATAGTTTTTGTATATGTATATATTTTGTAATATATATGTATATATTTTGTAATGAGCTAAACGCATCAAGACGTGTTCCCCTTATGACCATCAGCACTCTTGATAACGCACCATGGCCGATCTTCATAGCAACTGTCCATACAAATCTTCAATATATCAGCTAAAGTTATGTAGGCTAATAAAGTTATAGCCTATATATGTTTATTTGTTTTGTAACATTTTTTATTTTTTTATTTTCCCTTTATATCTTAAATTTTTCTGAAGGTGTTGCGACCGTGCCAAATTTTTTTCAACTCAATAACTTACTTCGATCACAAGCACGTTTTAACGTTCGCGTTTTGTCGCTTCTACCTTTTTCTTGACCCTTGCTATGTTGATGTGTATTGTTTTGATATGATGGTCAGAAATAAAAAAACAACTGAACAACGACTGAACTGAGCAGAAAAAGAGATGCCATCATTGCGATTCATTACATGAGGCTTTTGATTGATGAACCAACTTTCAGAAAACCTTCGCTTTTTATAATCACTTTCAACTTTTAGAATTGCTCCAAGTTATTTTATGATCTGAAGTTATGGCATGCATGCAAGGAGCAGAATGTTCCGGGCGTTGATATTTGAAAGCTCTTTTGTGCTCATTAATGCGAGATTTAAGATCTCGTTTTGTTTGGCCAACATAACTTAAATTGCAATCATCACAAGAAACTTGGTACACTAAACCTGAGATTTCGCTTTGTCTTTTAAAGACGGCAAAAATTTACTTATTGTCAAGAAAGGTTTTAAAGCGACTTTTACACCAATTTCATTTAAGATACACCGACTTTTTTCAGAAACTCCCTTAACATAAGGTAAAGAAACAAAAGACTTATACTGGGTAGATCTAGGTACTAAACTTTTTGGTTGTCGTTGGCAAGCATGCTTTCTTGGAAATCCATTGAGGCGCAACGTATTGTGTAATGCTTTGTTCTGTCGTGAACGTTCATGCGAATCTGCGACATGTGTGTCAATGCGGTCATAGCCTACAAAGGTTTAGCTACAGTAAGTTTTTGATGTTTTGGATGGTGTGAATTAAAATTTAAATATCTGTCAGTGTGTGTGGTTTTTTTTGAAAATCGTAGTAGTCAACGTGTTTGTGGTATTGTGACGAATAACTAAGACTTCGGCAGCAGTAGCCGAGTGGTTAGCGCGTTGGGCTCGCAGTCGAGAGCCTGCATGTTCGACTCCAACTACCCGCACTTGCTGTTGTTTTTCTGGGCAAGAAACTTTACGATAATTGCCTCCACCCAGTGATCGATTTCGAGTAATGGGTAGTACTAAATTTAAGTCATAAGTAGAGTAGACAACCGGAAACAGACATTGCAGTCGGCTGCAGCGTGGGTCAGCGATGCATAGCGCTCAAGTCCGCTTTCCCGCAATGCAGGATAAAGATATAAAAAACAAACAAACGTCTAAAAATGATATAGAGTTGTTTTTTTCATGTTCTGTTGTGAATTGAATTGAAGAAGATATGCTGTTCAAATGTTGATGGAATTGGTTGACCGCAGACTTTTTTATAATGCAAAAAGTGTCCTCTACATATCTCACCCAAAGTTGCGGTGTTGTATGGAATGAAGCGATGGCAGTGCGCTCAATGTATTCCATGAAAATGTTAGCCACGACCGGGGAAATGCAAGAACCCATTGGCGTACCATAAATTTGACGATAAAAAACGTTATTATAACAAAATACAGTGGACTCAAAACACAATTTCAAAGCTTTTGTGACGTCATTGATAGAAAGTTTAGTGCGTTCGTGTAAAGACTTATCTTGCGAAAGTAATTGAGAGATAATCTGCAAACATTCTTTGAGAAGAACGGAAGTAAATAAGCTCACAACATCAAAAGAAACAAAGCAATTATTGCAATCAACAGAGGCAGGCGCGGATTTATGGGGGGGGCCCAGGGGGCCCGGGCCCCCCCCGAAATGTTGTGAGGAATTATTGTTGAAATTCTATGTATCCGCATCAAATCGTTTGATGTACGTCTAAACAGCTGATATTAGTCCCAAGGCGGACTTAACTTATCTGGGGGGGGGGGGGGGGGGGGGAGGGGTAAATTTTTGTTATTATTATGGTTAAAATCATGCATCGATCAGACTCCTTTATTCCATTATACAACTGTAAGTGCATTTTAATAGCAACATTTGTTGGTGCTGACTCAGCTGAAACCAATGCTGAACCAAATGACGTCAGTTGAAATAATCTGAAACCTTGAATGGCTGTTTTATAGTTTTTAGCCTTCATTATAATTTCAATCAATTGCCGTCTATGCTTGCAAACATACAAACATCCAATTGGTCATGGACACTGCATACAGGGTTTTAAACCAGATTTCAAGTTTACTTTGCATGCTTAGCAGTTTTTATTCAAACAAAATGTATTTTTCAAACATTCACAATTGACGAAATGGCTGTTTCTTTTAATGTCTATTTTATTTTATGGCATATCGTATATGTCGTAGTATAGTGGTATAGTGGCTTAGCCAAGGGGAGGGGGGGTTACAACCCCCCCCCCCCCTTGGCACGCGTGTGACATCACGATATTGAGAATGAAGCTTTCAGTATCTATGTCTCTTAAACAAAGTTTTCCTAATTTTAAACGAAACTGCATTAAAAGAGCGAGTTTTGCCAATACCAAACATTCAAATATCTCAGCCAGGAATTAGCAACAAGAAAACATAGAGACTTAGGTTTATTACCGAAAAATCCGAAGAAAACATGATCTTATCCTTTTGCTATGCCACCAGACAGCACCATTTTATAAGAATATTTATACCCACATTTTTGTTGAAAATGCTCTCAGAATGCACCAAATTCAAAGTAATTTTTCAAAATTTTCTGGGGGCAGCCCCCCAGACCCCCCGCCGGCCGTCAAAACCCCCCCTTTCAAAATTCCTGGCTACGCTACTGTCGTAGTATCATTGTTCATATCTGCTTTATCTTTTTCTTTCTGTTTAATTGCTTTTCAAATTTTCTGGCCCCCCCCGAAAAAAACTCCTAGATCCGCGCCTGAACAGAGGTGTTTTTGATTAATTGTACAAACTCAGATGAATTTTTTACAGTGTGTTCTTGGTTCAACAATGGCGATAAAATGTCAATTAAAAATTTCGATAAATTATAAGTAGGCAAACCGATAAAGGACACGATGGGTCGGAGAGGGGTGTGGTTTTTATGAATTTTGGGCAATCCATAAATTTTCGGAGTTACACTCTTATTACACTGAAGACGATGATAAACTGGCATAGTGATTTTTTGTTGAGTTGCAAATCACCAAGCTAATTTGTTTACAGATTTTTCAATAGATGCAATAGGATTAGGTCTACGTCTTAAAACTTTATATGTAGTAGGCTATTGTTATTTCAAAGTTCAGAGAGTTTGTTATGATACTCAGAACTATCCTTAATTACCTTGGCGTACCCTTTATCGGCTTTCATTACTTTGATGGAGCTGTCAGATTTCAGTTCTTTTAAAGCTATCATTTCTTCTGGAAGAAGGTTGGGTGGTGATGGTCTTGCCGAATTCAGAATTTGAGTAATGTAATGGCCGGATCAAAGATTACTCAAATTCTGAATTCGGCAAGACCCCCACCACCACAGACCCAAAAAACTCATCTGAGTTTGTACAATTAATCAAAAACACCTCTGTTGGTTGCAATCATTGCTTTGTTTCTTTTGATGTTGTGAGCTTATTTACTTCCGTTCTTCTCAAAGAATGTTTGCAGATTATCTCTCAATTACTTTGGTAAGATAAGTCTATACACCAATGGTTCCCAACCTTTTTGTTGTCACGGACCCTTTAGACAAATTATTAATTCTGCGGACCCCTACCTAAATTTTGCCTGAAACTCAATTAACATAGGCTACTATTGACTGTTGCAAAGAAATTTATTTTCACACGAGTCAGTTCAATCACAGTACTATTGACTATTGTAATAACTATGCTATTCAACTACTGTACGGTGTCATATTGCATTGCCGCTATGACTCCTGCGGCAAATATCAGGTTAAACAGTTGCTCAAATAAGAATATAAATGGATTGTTCAAGAAATGTCAGCAGTATTTGAATATTAAGGTGACCCAAAGTGACATGCCGAAACTTTTTCAACGTAAGCAAATTTAATGAGATGGTTGTTGTTGCCTTTTCTGAACTAAACGACTGAACTGCGGTTGAGTTTTTGACAATGCAACACGCTTGTCATCTTCAACGTCCACTGGCCAGGCGATTTCGATGTTGTTTTTATTGTAACAAGAGCTGAGAATCCTGCCTCGCAAAGGTTAAGTGGTTATGAAATGGTTATGATAAGTGGTTATGGTTATTATATATACCTTGGGCCCCCCCATAAATCCGCGCCTGGTATTGGGTAACAACCACGCGAAGAGCTTCGTTTTTTACTAAAGCAGCAAATTTGGATTTTTTCCCGAGCGTAGCTGGTGCTCCATCCGTGCATATAGAAAAAAGTTTGTTTTTTTTCAAAATTTATCAAGGTAATCATGGACCCCCAAATGCTTTCTCACGGACCCCCAAGGGGTCCGCGAACCCCACGTTGGGAACCTTACGATCCCCACGTTGGGAACCTTACGAACCCCACGTTGGGAACCCCGGCCAGAAGAAATGCTTTACAGTTTACAGTTACACGAACGCACTAAACTGTCTATCAATGACGTCACAAAAGCTTTGAAATTGTGTTTTGAGTCCACTGTATTTTGTTATAATAACGTTTTTTATCGTCAAATTTTGGTACGCTGATGGGTTCTTGCATTTCCCCGGTCGTGGCTAACATTTTCATGGAATACATTGAGCGCACTGCCATCGCTTCATTCCATACAACACCGCAACTTTGGGTGAGATATGTAGATGACACTTTTTGCATTATAAAAAAAAGTCTGCGGTCAACCAATTCCATCAACATTTGAACAGCATATCTTCTTCAATTCACAACAGAACATAAAAAACAACTCTTTCGCCTATCATTTTTAGACGTCTTAGTTATTCGTCACAATACCACAAACACTCTGACTACTACGATTTTCAAAAAACCCACACACACTGACAGATATTTAAAGTTTAATTTACACCATCAAAAACTTACTGTAGCTAAAACTTTGTATGACCGCATTGACACACATGTCGCAGATTCGCATGAACGTTCACGACAGAACAAAGCATTACACAATACGTTGCGCCTCAATGGATTTCCAAGAAAGCATGCTTGCCAACGACAACCAAAAAGTTTAGTACCTAGATCCAGTGGCGTAGCCAAGGGGGGGTTTTTGGGGGTTGCAACCCCCCCTTTAGCACGCGTGTGACGTCACGATATCGAGAATGGTGCTTTCATTAAAAAAAATTGCCTAATTTTGAACAAAATTGCATTAAAAGAGCGAGTTTTGCCAATACCAAACATCTCAGCCAGGAATTAAGCAACAAGAAAACATAGAGATTTAGCTTTATTTCCGAAAAATACCGAAGAAAACATGATTTTATCCTTTTGCTATGCCACCGGACAGCACTATTTTACAAGAATATTTATACCCACATTTTTGTCGAAAATGCTCTCAGAATGCACCAAATTCAAAATAATTTTTCAAAATTTTCTGGGGGAGGCCCCCCAGACCCCCCGCCGATGGGTTGTCAAAACCCCCCCCCTTTCAAAATCTCTGGCTACGCTACTGCCTAGATCTACCCAGTATGGCAGTATAAGTCTTTTGTTTCTTGACCTTATTTTAAGGGAGTTTCTGAAAGAATTCGGCGTATCTTAAATGAAGTTGGTGTAAAAGTCGCTTTGAAACCTTTCTTGACAATAGGTAAATTTTTGCCGTTTTTAAAAGACCCCTTGACACAAAGAGAAATCTCAGGTTTAGTGTACCAAGTTTCTTGTGATGATTGCAATTTAATTTATGTTGGCCAAACAAAACGAGATCTTAAATCTCGCAATTAATGAACACAAAAGAGCTTTCAAATATCAACGCCCGGAACATTCTGCTCCTTGCATGCATGCCATAACTTCAGATTATAAAATAACTTGGAGCAATTCTAAAAGTTGAAAGTGATTATAAAAAGCGAATGTTTTCTGAAAGTTGGTTCATCAATCAAAAGCTTCATGTAATGAATCGCAATGATGGCATCTCTTTTCCTGCTATATACAAAAAAAACTATTGTAAGCGCTTATTTTACGTTTTTTAAATTGGCTTTATGCTGATTGTAAAACTGTGCAGTAGTGCGTACAAAACTCGATTCATCATGACTTATGCCGTACACTCTCCTTCTCTTGTTGTTATTTAAGTTTCTTGACCGTTAATATTTAAGTCTCCCTTTTTCTAAGTTATTTCAAACTTTGCGCACGATAATTTTTTGTCTAGACCAGCGGTTCTTAAACTGGGGGGCGCGAAAGGTTCACAAGGGGGGCGCGAGCGATGTCAAACTATGTGACTAAACGTCGCGTAATGAAATTTTGGGGTCGTAATGAAATAGTTTAATTTAGTCTAGTGCCGGCAGGTTGTAGTCTTGCCATGGTTGTAGTCTTACCAGAGCTTACAGTAATCATACGAGCCGTCAACTTCGTCAAAACCAGTGCTGTCAATACGAGACTGTTTACCAAGCTGTGCAAGGATATAGATTCGAACCATGAGACTCTCCTCTTCCATACATCTGTTCGTTGGTTATCGAAAGGTAATCAGTTAGCCCGCGTGTATGAAATGAGAGATGAACTGGTGCTAGTTTTGGAAGCTCATGGGAAGCAAGATCTCCTTCTGCCATTTTCATCGGAGAAGTTTCAGCTGGAGTTGGCATACCTCGTGGACATTTTCGAGGCCCTCAATAACTTAAATCTGCTCTTGCAGGGCAGAAATACTAACCGGATTAATAGCCATGATTCCATTCGAGCATTTGTGGCAAAGCTGGGGTTGTGGCACCGCCGAATACAAATAGGAAATGCAGCTTCATTTCCCAACCTAGATACTGCACTTGACAAAAAGCAACTTGAATTGGAAGGTGAGCTTAAGGCTGAAGTGGAGGCTCACCTTCAGCTTTTAACCCTTTTTCCTGTGACGTATTTTGGCCTGTTGACTTGCGGACGGGGGGGTCGGTTCGACACTATCACTTTGAGCTCGTGTAACTCAAAAACTACGCAAGATAGATCAATCAAATTTTCATATGGTGTAGATAATTTATCTGACAACATAACATCGAAACTCTTTTGCAATTTGTTCAATAGCGCAACTTGAAAAATCAAATAATTTGATGGTTGGTCATATTTTTTTATTTGACTTGAGAAATTGCTTCCTAATTAACTTATAATTGAGTGTGACGGGTTAATTCCATTGTGTAGAATTTAATCTCTTACGCGGAGACGTCGTCCACGCTTCAATGAAATCGTAATTGGCGTCCGACTCGCGTTTGCTTGTTGTTTTGCCGGAGGCATTGCAAAAAAAATTGCTTTGTTTTAACATTTGCAGAGAATGAGACATTATCACCGCAAAAAAACTATTTCAAGTTCTTTTTGAGCCACATGTTTATAGTCTACACTTTTTCAAACGTACTGTCATTACTTGATATTGGAACTAAATCAAGCAATTTTTTTTCACATTCACACTGTCGAATTTGGTTATGTATGATCAAGAAACACTTTGCCTTTCACAGCACATCTCAGAAAGCTATTTATTCGTTTTTAACATTATTTCAACGTCTAAAGAGGTTGAATCGATGTAAAAAGTGTCTGATTTGCTGTCTGGGTAACGATTGAATACAGAAAAGTAAGGTAGCCTAATGGTGTCACGTGGTATTTGAACAACAACCTATCCAAAGGTAGTGACTTGCTTCGATAGGCCATCACGCACTCCAAAAACAAAGAGCGTCTAAAACTCCTGACTGATAAACTATGTCACGATGCATTAGAAAGTGATATGTTTCAATACTTACCAACAATGATCACTTTGAATGAAACAATTTTGCAAACAGTTGTGACAAAATGTAGTGATAATAATCGTTTAGTCAAATCGTGTTGGTACGCTATAGAAGAGGTCGTTTGCCAAATGGAACTTCCGTTCTGCGTGACAAACTCAAAGTCGTGGCATAACGATACAAAAACTAGAAAAAAAATCTTTTTCAGGCCGAGTGCTATTGTCGTAAAAAAACAAAAAATCACTAAAGTGTTGACTTTTTCCTTGGGCAAAATAGAAGGTTGTTGATATTTTAAAAATGCACGTTTGTGTCAAAATGATTGAAGTGTTTTTTTTCATGTTGTTAACTAGATTTGCGAAATAACGTTTTCTACATTTTTTTTTTCTAATCTGTTGGACATGCATTTTGTGTCAAGTTATTTATTACGCATTAGAAGATTTCTTTCTGTTCAAATTTTGAAATAGCATTTTAGATGCAGTTTGCGGTTGATGGCGTTACTGCAAAAGCCATCTTTTGTAATTGACACACATCCAAAAACAAAAGACGCATAAACTACTGCTGGCTGATAGACCACGTCACAATACATCATAATGATGTTTTTCCGAACCGAAGACCCAGAAAACCAATTTCGTCGTATATTAGTTTAGACGTCTGCAGACGTTGAACCAATGACAAAAAGTGATTTGCTGATTTGAAACAAAGTGATTGCTGTTTCCAATGTGCAAACATTTTGATAAAAAGTAATCAAGTTTAGGTCACAGCTTTCTGGTCCATTTAGGCTACTATGGTCAATCAACTCACGTTGCAAATAACTTGTTTTGTGTAAGGTCTTGCTTGTGAAAAATTCGAAGTAAAAACACAAAAATGAAGTAAGCTATATTTACAAAGTGTTATATTCTTGAATGAACCATAGTTTTAAAAAAAAATAGTTTGAACAGGTTTCATCTGATAGAAACTATAATTGATATCATCGCGAAGGATCAAATAGCTGCGAAAATCACTTCAAGCAATTCTTTGGGGTGATTTTCATTATGCAAACCAAGGTGAACCTCAATATACATATTTTTATGCCAAACGATAAAAATCGTTCTTTCTTTTTTTCAAGGATAAGGAAAACGATCCGTATAAAATATAATTCAATTCGACATATTTTCCTTATTTTGTCAGATAGCCTATGCATTTTGTGTAACATTGCTTTAGAAAAATTGCTGAGTATCGTATAGCGTTTGAGATGCAGTCAGAGAATACAACTCTATGGTTGATGGCGTTATTACAAAAGCCAACCTTTTGTCACGGAAATGTATACAAAAACAAAAGGGCACAAAAGCGCTGACTGATAGATTACGTTACGATACGTTACAAAAACGAGGCATTGATTTCAGATTCTTTCAACCCAACAAACAACTTTGCTCCAAATGACACAAACGTCCAAATTTATGGAGAAAAAGATATAGCCCTACACCGTTTTGTGAAAATAAGCTTTTGAAGACCAACATTTGAACGAAAAGTTTGAAATTATTGAGTTGGTCGTAATAGTGTTTCTGCTGAGATATATCAAAACTTTTCAATCCTCGTATAAAAAAATAATTTTGTAATCTCTCAAGCAACTGCAAAATTACCATTTAGGTAAAGATTCAGTGATGACTGATGATACAATATGCACAATGCTTGTCAAAGCACAATAATTTAGCTGCGTCTGTTTTTCCACAAAAGCCAAGCAGTTTAGATAGTTTGTGTCAAGTTCTTTTCAGTATCTTTCAATCTCTCGTTTTCATAAAACATTTTCACAACATCCATAAATATTCATGTGAATATAAGTGCACAGGTACATGCAAAAGTTTATTGGCGGGTCAAGAACGCACTCCTTGCTTTCCGACAAGAAATCAAGAAACTTACCACATCAGTCTGTTTGTTTTATGAGATAAACAGAGTTTTGTCAAGAACTTTCCTACTGCTTCTTGTTATAAGTTAGAAACAAAATGTATTCGCCATAGAAAACAACGTAAAATTACATTTTTTTCAGCATAGCTTATCGGATACTCTCTGATAATTTCAAAGCAACTCAGATGTAATTAAAAGATTAATCAAAGCAACTCAAAACTCGAGTTTGCAAACAAAAGGCGGAATCATTATGGTTGAATGGTTTACAACAAAACCAAATCATGAGATATCTGCGTCGCAGTTCCACGCACGGCGGCGCTCAGTAATCCTATTAATCCGTATAATTTGAAAACAAAAGGGCTAGCTAGTAGCTAGCTAAAATATCAGAGTATGTTATGAAAATCATGTAATATCTTTAAAACTATAGACAATAGCAACGTCATTTAAAGCGGAATAAATACTTGAATAATTTTTAGGAAAAGACAAGAAATTTCAAAGCTGTGGATCGCGTAGTTCTTTAATGATATTGCTTTGAAAAGTACCAAGTCACCACCGACCCCCCTCCACAGCAAATAGGGTTAAAACAAGAATTTGAACGCTATTTCCCAGACTTGAGTGACACCGACTTCCAGAATGGAAGATGACAAGAAATCCCTTTCGTGTTAACGAAGACATTCTTCCCGATGGTTTGCAAGAGGAATTCTTGGAAATAAAGTGTAACTCCACTGCAAAAGACGATTATGAAGCAATGCCACTAACTGATTTTTGGGTTAAATATTTGCACATATACAAGGGAGTGGGTAGCGTGGCGATACGCACACTTCTTTCGTTTTCGTCCACTTATCTGTACGAAAGTGGCTTTTCTACACTTTTGAACATAAAAACAAAACTTCGAAACAAACTTATTGATTGTGAAGCCGATCTGAGGCATTATCAGCTACAAAGCCTCGAATTAAACTTTTGGTTTCCGAAAAACAATTACATCCCTCACATTGATGAAAGCTAAATATAAATTCCTGCAGTCATTACACTTTAATGTTTGCTAACTTTGTAGTTTGGTGGGACGCAAGTTTGGATGGCACGTCAAAGGGGGGCACGGCTCAAAAAGTTTAAGAACCCCTGGTCTATACTCTAGAAGTTGAATTTTCATTTTGCATGTTTAGTTGATTTCAACAACATGGTCATGTGTTTTGCCATGCTAGACAGGTAGTCACTACCTGGTCTAGCTCCCTGAAGAAATCAGTCGTATCTGATTGACGAAACGTCGGAATAAAAGCAAATTGTCACTGTGTACATCTGGCGATAGATAGTTTAGTTTAATTTGCACCAATAGAACACCTCATATTATTTAATGAAATGCCTGGTGAACAGCCTCATTCAATTTTCAGAAATATCTTGTACTTGGCTTCCAGCGTATAAAGAACACACGCCAGACTGTTTTGAATCAAGCAGACTTAGTTGCTACACATCAACAACTGTCATTTTAAATTATATGATCACTAAGCAATAGCCTACACTTTTAGAAAAAAACGATTTTCTACTCCATTATATTGTCAATTCATTTAGTACTTTATTTCGCAATAACAAAAAACAGACAAATTGATTGTCACGTACAAACGAAATAACAATAATTTACAAACGAATATATTCGTGATTATTGGCCATGATGTTTGCTCGAATACACAGCGAAAATAAATAACTCTTTTTGACTTGAGCTACATTGGAGTGTTTGCATAGCCGAGTGGTGAGAGCAGTGGTTCGACGTTTGAACGACCGCAGGTTTGACACCACTTAAGAACATTTGGATGTGTTTTGGCAAGACTCTTAAAGGCGTGCGGTTGATTGCAGAGTGGAGCCCCTTTCGACTGTAGCCCTTGATTTCTCTTATGATTGTTAGTAACAGTACGTTGCTGTAGAAAGAAATGTCTTCGGCTCTTCTTAGGGCTATGCTTACTGAACTGAACATTAGAGTGTGGCATCAGCAACGTCACATCCGAGTGACGTCATCATTTCTCATTTCCTCAACGGTTCACGTCACCAAAGTCTTTTGCAGTTGTTTATCTAAAGTTTACAACATCTGTTTCAAATACATTTGCATCATATTACCATCAAACGTATTTGGTAACTTGAAATACTTATAGTAACTTGTAATCGCTACCACGCCGATGCAAATGTCATAAGTTACAACGATATCTGTTGTGTTTTTCTACCGGAATTTTATCACAAACAATTCGGAAATCAATCGGGTGATTTTGGTTTTGAAATTGGATACTTTGATTCATAACCAAAAGCTTTCTTAGGTTTCTTAAAGATGCAAAGCTACTCTGCATTATATTTTCACTACTGTTTCAAAAACCACATTAATTGATGATAAGTTACTATTCGGGACAACGGTTATTTGATTGTATCTTTCTTAAAAATGTGTTTTTCTGTCAATAAAACAAAATTAAAACTCGACTAAACTATTAGCTAACTCGATAATTATTGATTAACTAAATTAATTTGATAAGTGTATTATTAGCAATTACAAAATCACCTTTAACCTTCAATTTCAACAGTCACTCAATACTTTCCACTTCGGTGTTAGTTTTTGCTTTGCTGTTTCGATAGCCATATGTGAAATAAATAACTAAACCTAAAAGAATAATGATTCGTTAGTGCAGTTGTCTAAATAAAAACGACAAAGGGTCTATCTCTTACTGTACATCCTCAAAGTGAAAAATTAGAAAATGCAATGGGTATGTATTTGTCTTCAGAGCGTAGAGTTAGGCTATTCGTTTGCTCTTTGTTGCATAGTTTACGTTCCCCGTAACCATTTTTTAATTACATTACCTACATTTACAACACTCATTATATTATTTTGATTTTTGGGTAAAACTTTTATACATTTAACTTTATCCCCGTAAGGACAATCGAAAGGGCGTTATTGCTTCGACACCTATCCAGAAATAAAGGGGGCGATCGCCTCAATCCCTTTCCAGAATACCAATATTCAGAACACATGCCTGTATCTTTGGCAAGGCACCAAATGACATGCTTAAACGTGTACGACTGTATGTGAGGGAAAGATTTTTACTTTCACATCTAGGCTACTCTATCCCAATCTTCGACGATAAGGCAACAGTCTGCTACAACACAAACAGACTCGAAAATCAATAACAAACTCAACAGGAGCTCACAACTTGTTTTTAATCTACAGTAGGTTGTCAGGCCTATAGTTATTTTATGCCTGCTTATGGAAGGGAAGGCCTTTGTCTGTTGTATCCAACGACCAGTCACCTAGTGTGATAGAAAATAAACCAAAAATATCAGACAACAAACGATAACTGCTTATTTGTTACAATTTTACCAAATATGTTTCAAAAAACATTGAATGCCTCCTGGACCGGCAGTTGTCCTTAGTAGCCTACAGTGATTACGGATTTTTGAATGAAAAGCACTCACCTATGACTATCCACACAGCAAATCGGATCCAGGTCTCTGGATTCAACTTAAGCATAAGCGCAATATTTATGACAACACTTATGTATGGAATGTATGGAACTAGTGGAACCTGAAAGTAAACAATCAATATGAACACAAAAATTCGAACAATGTTAAAGATATTTTGCTTTAAACAGAAAATTACTGTTAGTTTCGTTTCAAAGTAAGAATATTTTCACATTATTGCCACCTCGTGTTCATAGATTTTTATTTTTTGAACTTTACTTCGGCTAAAAAGTAAAGCTTTAACATTTTAGTTTGGTGTAAATTGGAGTTTGTTTGCTTGAAATTTCCAGGATTTAAACAATTTTTTTAATTTAAGCACACACATCGGTGGCTGGATGTATAAGCTACCAAAACATTATTAAAAGCTTGGATCATTAGATACAAAAAAATAATTTCTTTGTATTACTATTTCTTGTTTAGTTCCAGGTCTTCGGAATATTATTGATAGCGTGCAGCAGTGTTGGATCAATTACAATTGTAATCGAATGTAATTAATTACACATGTTCATGTGATTGTAACCATAAATAAAATTGAGACTTTGTGTTGTTGTGTAATGTAATTGTAATTTTAAAACTTTGTACCAAATTGCAATTACATTTAGGTCTAACTGCAACATCAGCCCCAGAAGAAAGGCTTTTTTGCTACAGCTGGTAACTTTTATACCGCAAAAAAGAACTTGCTGGGTAGGCTACAAACAATTCTCGCAACCTAATCTTTATCCAGTGCAATTCCACTGTCTTTGATATAATCAAACTATAAAAAATCAATGATAATCATAAATATTGAAACATTTAATTTCTGTACTTAAAACGTATAATTAATTACATGAGGAGCTAATTGTAATTTAAAAACTTCAAAACAATGTGATGGTTATGCAATTAAAATTTTGATGATGTAGTTTTAATGTAATTGAACATGAAATTATGTAGTTGGTCCAACTCTGGTGTAGGCTACAAACTGGTACATGCTTCCACAACATAGCACGGCTACTAATTTAACGTTACATGCAATTGATGATAGTATAGGCTACTGCAAATCCTACTAACCTGAAATGTTTTTACAGAGTCATCTTGAGCAAAAAATGAGATAAAGCATATGCAGCAAAACGCTGCAACGATAAACGGTAACAGCAACAGCAAAAACCAAGCACTTTCAAAATAACGATTCGCAAATAATAGCAGTGCTGTTGCTGAAGTGGAGCAAAATATGGCAATTAAAAGACTATAGAATGGCAGATATCCAGGCTCATACAGTTCAGTCCACTGAAATAAAAAACCTATTTTTGAGTACAACACAGTCTTTTTGATGGTACCACAATTTGATGGTAGCAGTGAAGTCTGTTCGCTGCTGCCACTACAATGAGGTTTTTCAGCAACGATAGTCGTCTCGTCCGCAGTTGTTCCGACCACTCTAGAGTTTGTGTTTGTAGCGTGTCTCTCTCTCAGCGAAGTATTTGGTTTGGAGTTATTTTCAACCGTTCTTTTTGTTTTCACTCCTTTTGTGATATCATATTCGTCCAAACGAATATAGCTGTAAAAAAAACATAAGCACTACAATTTTGTCCAACATTTTTCAACGAGAATAAATGCTTTGTGGGTCCGTGCCACTCCTTAGAATCAAGGTGGTTATAAAGGACCAGTGCATGGTGATAATTAAGCAAATGATTCTAATTTTAAAACCTTTTCAAGCAGGCAATGCAATAGCCTACTACTAAAAAAAATACTTGAAAATCTTATTTTTGGTTAAAGACCAAGTATGTTGAGATGAAATGTTGCCTTTCTCTATGCTCGAACATAAACAGCTGATTACAAACAAACATTGCATTAGTTCAAATCTTTTTCGTAAAAGTTGTTCACAAGTGAAGTGAAAGTTTAGATGATACACTTGACCATGCCTTGTAACTTGCAGGCCTAACAAAAAACTTATCAAATTTATACTCATCTAGGCGACTCATGGGTATCAATTAGGCTACTACTCCCGGACAGCAAAATCCGTCATTTTGCTGTCTGGGCTGCTCTATTTGTGCTTTTGCGACAGCCAAACGAAGCAACTCTCTATAAAATGAGGTCAACAAACTTGCTGCGCAAAATTTTCATCTGAGACTCCTTACTAGACCTTAAAGGTGCACTGCAACGAAAATACATGGCTTTTGTATTTGTAGATCTTTCTGAAATAAAACGTTTTTCAACAATTTTTTTATTTTTTGTGTTACCATAATTAAAAAACCTAAAAAAACCTTTCTTGAATTGAATGATTCTGATTGGTCAAAAATTTTGATGACGTCATTGGCTGGCAAAGTCGCATCCAAGGTATACTGTTTTGCATGCAAACACAAGGAACAAATCGCGTAGGCTACCGAAACAGCGAACAATTTTGTGCTAAGGGAGTTTTTACGCCCTTAAAATGGTGGCTTCTTGTATGACTCCCGATTGTACTAACCGGGGAATCGTCAAAGGGGTATCCTTTCATCATTTACCTCTGAATAATGACAACAAGCTGCAGAAATGGATCTCGGCGATGAAACTCAAAAACCCACCTGTAAATAAGCACTGCCGTGTGTGCAGCAATCATTTTCTGGCCAGCAATTACCAACGTGATCTACAGGCAGAGCTATAAGGCACCAAGTCCAGACACCTGCTCATCCCTGAAGCTGTTTCTTCTGTCTTTGATTTTTCAAGATATGTGAAAGCCACTGTCAATGCAGTACCTACAAAACTCGATCGACCTAGGTACAGGTCTGTGAGTACGATCGGGCGTTTGGATCGAATAGCAAAGCGAGAAAACAACAAGACTTTGAAACAGGTCAGTAGGACAGTAAAACATTGGCAGGATAGGCAACTCTGAATACATAGGCTACGTTTAGTTGATATAAACCACTTGGTTCAAGCAAATTATTTTCCTGCATTTTTTTCAATGCAAATTTTCCATCCGACTGCTGTCCGAACTGGTGTTGTCAGAGCACGAATCAGAATGATGTTCTTCGCTGTCGAGTCGCCGTCTTTTTGGTTCAAAGAGAAATCCTTGTCTTGTTTTAGACATCTTGTTTGTGCTGATCTTTTATTACTCAATATACAATGACCTATGCCAGTGCTACTCAAACTTTTTTATGCCGTGTACCGGCTGAGCACCTTCCATCACTTGGCGTCCCGGTCAATTTGCGAAAAAAAGACAAGAGCAAAGTCATTATTACTTTTGTAACAAACACACAAAAAAACAAGTAAAAAAACACTTTTATTAATGGTCTTTCGAATTTTGATGCGAAGGGTGCGCTTGGTTGTTTTTCCTATTTGTTTGTTATATCTCTATCCTGCATTGCGGGAAAGCGGACTTGAGGGCTATGCATCGGTGTACGCCTTCCGACGTACACCTGACCCACGCTGCAGCCGACTGCAATGTCTGTTTCCGGTTGTCTACTCTACTTATGACTTAAATTTTGTACTACCCATTACTCGAAATCGATCACTGGATAGAGGCAATTGTCGTAAAGTTTCTTGCCCAGAGAAACAACAGCAAGTGCAGGTGGCTGGAGTCGAACATGCAGGCTCTCGACTGCGATCCCAACGCGCTAACCACTCGACCACTGCTTTGCAACCAGCAAATCCAATTGCGGTTCAATGGAAGACAATGCTACTCAAAGAGGAGTATGGATATCCAACTCGTTTGTGTGTTTTCCCTTTAAACAGCTCATGGTAGAAAAGCCAGCTTTACATAGATATGGAGAAGAGAATGGAAGCAGTGTTTTAATAGCCATGGTACATGGCCATCGAACATTGCGATACTTTGTTGAAATAATGGATAACAATTACGAAATAACATTTCTTTGTGACGTAACTGGAAGTCGTCGTAGTAGCGGGCCAACAAACAGTCTATAGCTGGGAAAGCAGATTGAACATTATCGTTGTCTAAAAATTATTATATAGACGTTCTGATCAACATAAAACAAATTACTCAATTTACAATTTCTCCTAACTGACCGCGTACCAGCAGCCAAGTGCTCGCGTACCGGCACCGGTACGCGTATCGGCGTTTGAGTAGCACTGACCTATGCAACGTTTCTAAGGCAAATGCATGAAGCTGTTTACTTGGTTGCCCGCCGATGACGTCACAAGCCACATAGCGCCATCAGGTGGCCGATTTTCATTTGGCTATATCTCCCAAACAAAAAGGCATATCAAAATTTTTTTCCGAAAAATATGATACTTAAACACTAAAAAATCACCAAAAAATTTTTAATTTTTTATTTCAGGTCCCCTTTAATAAACCATGCATGTCTACGACTCTACATGAAAAGTATAGGTCTATTTACCTTGATATTTCGTTCGGGATATATCGAAGCTTTATGACGCAGATAGCAACAAACGTACATGCCATCAGTTGACCAACTGCAATCATCTCAACTAAAGTGGTCAAGCTAAACACGACAGCCATCACTGCGCTTATGAAAGCAACTATCACGGTCGACACATATGGAACCTGAATTTGTGTCAAGAAATTAGTGTTAGTATGGAAAATAGAATACATGCAGTTAAAAAGCACGTAGCTACGTCTAAAAAAATTTCAAATAATAACTGAAAACTTCAACAGAAACAAAAACAAGCCAATGGATTGAGAAAGAAGATATTATCACGTCACCTAAAAGTTTTGACTTTTTTTAGGCGTAGCGTCTTGCCTTCTAACTCTAATTTCAAAACCTCAACAGAAATGATGTAACTAAAATCTTAACATGAATTATTCGACTTAAACACAAGTCAATCGACAGAGGGAGAAGATGCTATCACGTGACGTTGATATTGCAAGGCTGAAAAACATTGACATTGTAGGCTAGGCTACTAGGCAGTTTATCTTTGACAGAAAGCTGCTCAAAAACAATGTTCAACTTAAATCACCAAAACACATTAGTTGAGACCTCCGAACTGAGTAACAAAAATACAGTAGCTGTATGTTGTTTATCACATTTAAACCAATTAGAATTACCAAAGATCACATCTCGCCTTCACAATGTATGCTTACCAAATTACCGGATGCACAAAAGATACAAGTGATCAGAAATTTGAAAATAAAATTTTCACATAAAAAAAGAAGAAAATCTTAAAATTACTAGAAATTTCTTCTTTCAGAAATGACTCAATTTTATTGATTCGCTTATTCACAGCTCAAGGATTTATGATTGTGTATGTGGCAATGGAAACCTCGAAGCAGAGCAAAGTCATAGAGCCAAACTCTAAATGGTTTTTGAGTTGTTCAACAAACATAAGCAGTGGTTGGCTCAGACCTTGAGTAACATACTTGACAAACTAAGTAATTTTGAAACAACCAACTCGCTAAGAAAAGATCATGATCTTTCCAACTAGGGCAACCTTGGTCTGCAAACAGCCAACACTACAATCAAAAAGAATAGTTAGCTTAATTAGTCAAACTAGAGCCTGTATGTGCCTCAACATAAAACATTTCAAAAAAATATTTAAGTCAGATTGGTTATAACCTTTGTCGTCGGATGGACGGTTGTTAAAAAATTCCAAAGTAGACCATCTCTTGCCATCGCCAGCAAGTACCTTGGAATGACAAAAAGTATAGACAGAAGACTAGTCAGCATGGCAGCTAGAGCACCAACAGAAACCACGTATTTTGCCCAATACCACCCTCGCAATTCATACGCGCTTGGAAATGGAGTGGATGCTGATACATCGTACCAAGGGACCATCAGTGTCAAGGCTGCAGAGCCGCCGACGAACGTGAAGACAACAAATGAAATGGAAATCAGCAATGACAAAGGAATATCCCTGAAAAACGTTTTGTCAAGATGATGAAGTTATTCTGTAGGTCATATTGTATAAATCAATAAAGGAAAACACTGAGACAAGGTCATTGTTTTTTTGATTTGTCAAATGATTGTCAAATTTCTTTTCCACTGCCTTTCATACAAACAAACCTTTTTTTTTAAATACAATAATTGTCTACCTTCCAGCATTAATCGCTTCTTCTGTAGCGGAGGCTACAACTTCGTAACCCACATAAGAATATACGAGAGTTGTGGCGCCACTGATCATGCCTTCCCAGCCGTACGGAAAGAACCCCCCTTTGACGTTGACCCAATTATTCCAGTCCGCGAGAATCGTTCCAGTAACTTTCAAAACAAAATACATGACTACAGCTAACCCAGACAGCAAAATCTGTCATTTTTACATTGATTCAACGTCTGCAGGAGTTGAATCAAGCTAAAATTGAAAGATTTTGCTGTATGGGTAATCTTAATTGTTGCAAAGGCTCAAGTCAACTACCCTACACAACCACTTAAAAACTTTTGTGTGATAGTTATATAACATTTGAAAAAGGAACTCAATTTTTGGAGACCTTTGACCTACAGCATTTGCTACTACTAGTAGGCTACTTTGGGCGGCTAATACATAATAATTTATACAGTAAAGGTATCCTACACTTACTGATAATGAAAGCGATGACGAAGACGTTCACGGTCGCTATGATGATGTTGATTTTCGATGACAACTTCGCTCCGCTAATCAGCACTGCTGTAAAAACTATAATAAAAGCTCCAGCAAGAAAGTCTGGATAGGTCCCAAAAAATCTTCCTTCCATCGGAAGATGGACTTCCAAGTATTTTTGTATGGCATTTCCACATAAACCATCGAGATACCTTAAAGAAAACTGCAGTTAATGAGAAAGGCTAGAAAATTGCTTTTAGTAAGTTTAAATCCTGGTACTCTGGTAATCATGGTAATCTCAGATGGATGTTCTATTTTACATAAATTTGTCCAAGATGGCTTGCTGGCAGCAGAGTCGTTTCACGACTTCAATACCGTAGTTTTTAAGCTTATTTTTTTGACAATATATTGCAGAAATGATGATTGTATTTAAGCCCGTTTGAAAGCAGGCTTATTTAAAAATCATAGAAAGGAAATGCCCAACATACCAAAAAATATGCTTTTTCCTCTTTGAAAATTTTTCTTAGTTGGCTGGAAATGAACCAAACGCGACAAACCCATTTCACAATGTTTTTCAATTAACAGTAAAAGATTTGACGTAGAAACACGGGAAGGATTAGTTGCAACAGAAGTCGCCAAAAAAAATCCGGAATACCAATTCAACCATAGGCTACTTTCATACCCGCTGCTTGTTTTGGCAATGGCCGATGCATAGATAACATGTTCAAACGCAACATTCCATCCAATCAAAAACGCCCAAAACTCCCCAATGCTTAAGTATGTGAATTGATACGCAGACCCAGCCACGGGAATTCGTGCAGCAAATTCTAACAATACAGTAGTTGGTTGGTTGGTTTTGAATCTTTATCCTCGGACTGACAAAGCCTTGATTGGTTATTCCTGGTAGTTTCGCATACTTGTAGAGGCTCTTGACACAGGGCCGGTTACCGAGATTGGCAGAGTGAAGTTTTCCGATTGTAGAAGTGTTGTTGCCGGGGAATTATTCCATTCACTAGGTGCCGCTGAATGGAGAGCAGTCCTGAAAATGCGTTGCTCAATCGTACACCCCGAGAGTCGAACTTGCGCGGTGTGATCTTGAGTGGGCGCAACCACTGAGCTAACGGGGCGGTATAGTGACTAGGGCCATTTTTATATGACCTTAAAAAATCAATAATATGACTTTATTTTTTGGAAAATATGACTTTATATGACTTTATGTGAAAATCTTTATTTTTACATGCGAACAACGTCACTCACGGAACTAAAGAGTAAAACATACGCAACATAACAGTAATACACATCCATTTTTATTTTAAACCACTGTTGTAGTACAGTTTCATGTAGTGTGGAATGTTGGAGTCTTTGAAGTTACGATTTGGACGTAAAAATGACTTTAGTAAGGAAAATGAGCGCTCCACAGACGCTGATGTGGGTTGACACTTCTGCAGTTTTGCATAAAGCGCTGGTGAAATGTCTTGTCTTTGTAGCTCCATAATTTGTTTCACATCGTTTTTGTCCAATCGCTTCTTGATGTAATTTTTGAGCTCAAGCGGATCTTTTCCGAAATCAAGGGCATTTAGATCAGCATGGTCCTCTTTGATGGTGTACGTACAACTTTCCATTTTGAGTATTAAGTTGACCTCAATGTGTGACCTCATAAAATATAGGTCTGTGACTATAAGTGTTATGTAGGCTAATCCTACAGTTTGCCTTCGTTCAATCAGAAATTGCCTTACTTTCTTAGTGCTTAATTGCTTCACCGCTTAAATTGGTATTTTTTATTTAAAGTATACAACGGTATGACTTTATATCTCAAAAATATGACTATATAACTTAAAAAGCTGATTTATGACCTAACCAGGAAAATATGACTTTATATGACTTCATAACTTTCTTAATATACCTCATAGGGATGCGGTTTTTGCATTAAAATTGATTTCACGACTTACTGATGCATAGAAAAAAATATGACTTTAATGACTTTAAATGGCCCTAGTGATAACTCTTCATACCAAACAGGCACAGCATGAGAACCTTATGCGCTTACGACATGTCGTTGACACAATCTTGACATCAGAAACCATTGTCATACAAACCTAAATACCTTTGTGTCGTCTCCGATCTGCGTAACAACTTGATAAAGAAAAGTTGCAGTTTTGTAATGAATGAGCAACTGTGTAAACCAAAGGCTCTAATGCAAACTAAATATTTTTGCTTCATATAAATGTTCAAAATATCTGAAGATGCTAACTTATTGTTTTACCTGCGTAGCACAATGCTGAAAGAATAGCTGCTACGGCGGCAAGTAGGTAGCTAATGACAATAGACGGTCCGGCTATATCCCTGGTCACTGTACCAGCCAGCACATACAAACCTGAACCCACCATGCCACTGATGGCTAAGAAAGTAAGATCGACCAAACCGAAGCATCGTAGCAGATCTGAAAAAGTTTTCGAAAGCGGTATAATTTTGTCCTTTTTATTTTTTTAATTTTTAACACATTGCCTAAGTTATTAAAATAGAAATATGCTGTGAAGAAAGGAACCTTCTTCCCGGCTATCAGCATAAGGCTGAGCAGTGAGCACTAACTTTAGTACAGCGAGCAGTTGCGATTCGCTAACCATAACGGTGTTGCTTCCACACTAGTCATTTAGACCATCCAATCAACTGTACAATATGTTGTTGCAATTATTGTAAGTTTCATTTTGTAAAGACTTTTGATCATATTATTTCAAAGATAATATAGCCTAATTTCGGAAGAGAGTTTATTTTTTTGTACCAAAGACAGGCAGGTTTGAAAGTAACGACTAGGTGTCACTATTCGATAGCGTTATTTGTAGCTTTCTAAATATCGAATGCCTATACCCATTACCCATTCCTTTTAAAAATAAATATCGAATGCGCGTTATTCACTGCTTTTTTATGCAAGCAACGAAATCATTATTGGTTTTTCACTAATCGATATTTAGGAGAACTGCTGAATCATTTTTGTTGTTCACTTACTTCGTCGTCATAACGAATTTACGAGATTTCGTTTTCGGATTACTATCCGACCTAGTCCCCTTCCGGTTTTCCAACTTTAAAGGATTAAGGAAAAATTCTGCGGCAACACAGTTCAGAAAAACCATGCCAGTGAGAGTCGTTAACAGTGTTGCCAACCTTGCGGTTTTCTCGCAAGTTTGGGCTTGTTTTTTTTTTCGAGTTTGCGTATTTTTGTTTAGTTTGCTGGTTGCTTGTTTTTTGGCCAGTCAAACTTTTTTTAAACTTGGCTCGATACTGTGAAGAATGACAGCAGAATGGAAGAAGAGCTGAAGGAGGTTGTGAAAAATCGAGAGTTGTGGAGAAAGAAGGTTTATAGAGTAACCGAAAATCGTAACCGAGTGAACAGATGATGATGATAAATCTTGACAATAAAATGTGACTCCTGCTTTGGTTGAAAGTTTACATGGTACTTCATCAGCCACAATGTAGGTCTACTTCACGTTTTAGTAGTCTATAAGATGCTGCAGGAGACAAAACTTACCCGTTCTTTGCATATCACTGGCAATGTCTTTTTTCCTCACTAAGTTCTTGAAAAATGTTGAACAATCCTTCGTGACAATCATATTTGGTCGTTGTGATCGCAAATCTCCTTAAAGTACGAATTCCAGTCGAATTTAATTAAAGATAATACAGTCAGTAAGTCGGCATAAATTTTATGATTCTTTATTTGATCTTCATTTGAAATCACGCTGTTATAAATTATAATTTAAGCTACAAAACCGAAGTGAAGAAGATCACAAGTGATCTTGAAGATCAAGATCGTGATCTTGATCTTGATCTTCAAGATCACTTTTTTTTTGGTGATCTTGATCTTGATCTAAGATCACTTTTTTTGTGTGATCTTGATCTTGAAGAACAATAAGATCAAGATCACTTTAAAATTGAAGTTTACTTACTAACTAGATAGAGGCATTTTTTTAGAACTCGTACTGTACAAAGTAGTTAGTGGCAACTAATAACATTAAGCCACTGTTAATATGATATGTGTCCAACAAAAGACGATTTAAAGTCTCCATCTAATCTGGTCAGTGTTGCCATTTCAAAATTGAAAAAGTTTTCTGTGTTGGTATAAAGAAGTCAACTTCTGTGTACTTTATGTTGACGCATAATAAAAAATGATTCAACTTTGTTCACAATTTCCATGTGTGAATTTTAAAGAAATGTTTGCTTTCTTTGACCCAATTTTAGACGTTTCAAAAGTCTAGAATGGCGGTGTTAAAAAATCTGGACTCTAGCCGACTTTGGTCATGTTAAGTGGTTTATTGCAGCAAATCAACCAGACCAAGACTTGTTTAGGGTCTGAGTATGGAGCGGTTTGTCTGACCGCAAACCTCTGAACTTTTTTGACAGCAGACAACAGTATCAAGGTTGCCAGATGGGTAAATGGTGCAACAAACATTGACATAATAGGCTACAGTGAAAGTTAAAACTACTTAGTAACACGAATAAAAACTCTCACATAAACCAGACAAAAATTTGGTAAAAAATGATGCAGCTCAAAGTTTATTTTTATTCATGTATTATAAATAAAACGTATAAAACTAATTGCAAATTTTGCGACTTTTTCACTACTACTGTAATTAACCTCGGCCTTGGTTGTGACGTTGCGATTCTACGCAAACTACGTCAACAATTGATAGGCCTAATAGCAACAGTCACTATCTTATTACAATTCTTAGGCCAGCGAGCGAGTACTTAAAAGTAAAAGTTAGCAATACCAACTATATACCTTTACCCAGGTTGCTTATAGTAATTATTTTTTGCAACATCATTGATCAAAAACTTCATTTTTTTTCAAGTACGGTACACAAAAACTGATTTTGACAGTGATCTTGATCTTCAAGATCACGATCTTGATCTTGATCTTCAAGATCACATAGTTTGGTGATCTTGATCTTCAAGATCACCTATTCTTGGTGATCTTGATCTTCAAGATCACCAATACTGGTGATCTTGCCCATCTCTGAGCATAGTAGCCTACACCAGTGGCCTAAGAAGTAATGCAAAAGCGATGAATAGAAACCAGCGTATTTCGTGTAAGATAGGCTACAGTGCTACACCATTCACGTTTTCATCACAGTCTATCGATTCCAGGTCGGATCATAAGACGAAAAACCGAAGACTAAAAAAAACTTAAACCGAAGTCTACAGTTCCGTACCGATTGTATTCTTTCTTGCATAACGCAGTAGACCAGCGGTTCCCAACCTGTGGGTCGCGGCCCCAACTGAGGTCAAAGTCTGACAATTTGCCTGGGGTCACCTGAGGCCTTCTGAAAAGTTTAGAATTTCATTAGTTTAGAAATTTAGAAAGTTAACTCTTAACAATGGGCAGCTCACCACAAAGTGCATCGCGATTTTACTAGAGTCTAGTAAAATCGCGATTTTATCATGGTTTGTCTGGTAACTAGACAAACCAAAACACCCTGGGCAAAAATAATGCATTTTTTAAGCAAAAGTTGGACTTGAGGTCGTGATTTTTGTTGATATTTGTGAGAAAAAAGTTAAATTTTCAAACATTAAGCAGCTAGGACGCAAGTTGAAAGCTAGGCTATTATTTCTGCATCAGTTGATAGCCTGGCAAGCCAGTGTAAAAATTGGCAAACCAACTTCACAAGATTGCTTACTTGGTTGACATCTTTGCAATCTTAAATGAGTTAAATTTGTCTCTCCAAGGACCAAATGCAACATGCCTAGATTTGTCAGAAAAGATCCGAGCATTCCAGTTGAAACTTCAACTTTGACAAAAAAAAATTGGATGAAAATAGAATTTACAAGTTGCCGAACTTATCTGCTTTCTTTGAGGAAAATGATATTGAACAGGAAACAATGAAAAGAACAATACTTTCTGTCAAAGAACACTTCAAAATTCTTAAGGAAGAAATTTCAAGGTATTTTCCTAATTTACCTAACACACCATTTGCCCTTGCTAGAAGCCCATTCACCATCAGAGTTGAAGATGTTCCTGAGAATGCACAAGACGAGTTCATTGAACTCATTACCAGCGATGCAGCAAAAACTGATTTTTCTTCAATGTCAGTTACCAAATTTTGGATCGAAGGTTTGCAGTCATATCCCGTTCTGTCTGAGATCGCATTGCGCCTGATTCTTCCTTTTCCAACAACATACCTTTGTGAAACAGGCTTTTAAGCTTGTTGGTTATCAAATCTAAATACAGGACCAGACTTGATGCAGAAGATGATCTGAGTTGTGCTCTTGCAAAGACTGCTCAAAGGATTTCAGATCTGGCTAAAAAGAAGCAAGCACAGGCTTTTCACTGAACAAATTGTTGTGTTGTTTATTTATTTATTTATTTAGAAGTCAAATTTAATATATAGCCTAGTAGCCTACTAGTTAGCTCCAAAAGTGCAGTGAAGGAAGATCAACCCAACTAATTTTATCCTTGGGGTCACCGCAACTTGGCAAATGTTAGAAAAAGGTCACGGTACCCAAAAGGTTGGGAACCGCTGCAGTACAGTAGACTAAAGATAAACAGACAAAACTTAGTACAACTTCTCGTCAGACTTTAACGGGTTTCACATAATGTCATTAAAAGACTTTAGCTGCTAAAGAGCGACAATAATTAAAGCCATAACATTATCATTATTATTACCTAACGTGACTTGCAGCTAACTCCTACCTTAAACAATTCATCAACGGGCTGAATTCAGACTCAAAAGGTTTTTAAAAAGCTGCCTTTTGGTCTAATGCCATCTGTTAAGCTATGCCAGCAGACTTAAAATTACCTCATAAAAACTTTTTCACCATGAAATAATTTCATCAACACGTTTAGTTAGATCCTGTGTGAGTATAACATCAGCAAGTCAGTTGCATCGGAAGCAGCTGTTTGCTTCTCTGTTTATCATGAAAGAGTTAAACTGGTGTAGATTTTTTTCTTATCCAACCTACTGTATTGTTGATAAAGCAGCAATGAGCTTTAGCCTACCAAATAACGAAATTTTCTTTCAACTTTCTTTGATGAGATATGAGTTTTAGCCATGTTAGGATATTTAAATAATCACCATTTTTGTTTGTCAAGTTTTTTTGTCAAAGTATGAAACTTAGTGTAGTGTGGTTTGCTAGGTTTCAAAATTTCGATACATTTCATTTCAACACAGAATTCTTGGCTTGGTTTCCTTTCGAATGAAAACTTGGTTTCGTCGTAAATTCTATTGTAACCAGTTAGAAACTGAAAACCGGGCAGTCAAATCCCGTCGCTCAGTATCATCATTTTCAGCTTTCAATAAGAAAACTAGGCTACGAAAATCTGGGGGTGATTTCAGGAAGTCGCTTTTAACGTGATGAAAACAGGATGCATGGTGGTGCTGTACCGACTGCAGTTACAGTCCTACATTCTCCACATTTTAGCACAAAACGTCACAAAATGGCTACCAGCCGCTCTCAGGAAAAATCTCTATCATACTACAAAATATAAATGAATATTTTGTTATAGTTGCTGTTATAGGCTAAACAAATCCAATATTTTTTATCACAGTCAGTTTTAAAAACAACAACGGAATATTGTAGGACAGTAATCCTCACGTCGTCTTTCAAAAGCACATGCCTTTCTGGATCTGCTTCTTCTGTCACAACAGACAGTCACATCATGTAACTTTTGCAGCAGCGATAGACTATATAGCCTACCGCCATGGAAATAAGCTACTGAATGTTGTTTTCCAATGCCACCCCTGTTATGGTTGGTTAGTTTTGAATCTTTATCCTCGGACTGACCAAGCCTCTGATAGGTTATTCCTGGTAGTTTCGCATACTTGGAGGCTTTTGACGCAGGGCCGGTTTCCGAGATTGGCAGAGTGAAGTTTCCGATTGTTGAAGTGTTGTTGCCGAGGAATTATTCCATTCACTAGGTGCCGCTGAATGGAGAGCATTCATTTGGATCTGGACGATCAGTAACACCAGTTGGTAAGAAATCCTTTTCCATGAAAATATTCCGATTCAATGGACAAATTCCTGATACTGCCCATCCAGACAAAATATTGGATGGAGTCATTGCTGAGTAGGTCGTATAGACTGCCTCCGGAATATCCAATAAAGTGAAGCGCCTACCAATATTACTTGAGGACCTCATCTAATCATCTACATATTCATTGTAAATGCTTTTAAAGGATTTAAAAACTGATCTATCTAAAGGTTGCAGCGTTCACACTATATTGCTTGTGTTATTGCGCGAGATAACTAGCTGCCTAATTTATACATACATTCTTTCTGTTTTGATCACAACATTTGAATGGGGTAAGTTGGGCCACCGGCCCAAGTTAACTTTTCAAAGTGGCCCAACTTACCCCAACAGCAGACATATTGTTTTGTACAACTTGCCAGATTGATCTATGAAAGATTCGACAGAATGGAGGACCATAAACTGACACTTAACCTCTGGCGATAATAAATATATATGAGCCACAAATATAGCACTTTCAGTTGCAGTTCTGCATGCTTACGTTTCAAGTAGATAATTTTTCAAAAAAACTAAACTTTCTTACTTCACTCATAAACGCTGACCGCAATAAACCTCACCTCACCATTGCATGATCTGAGAACGAAACGGCATCACATGACGCCATCACGTGACATACAGCGATTGTGTATCGCAAGATATATGGGTGGCCCAACTTCCCCCCCAGTCTCCCCTACATGTATAATAAGGGTCGCCGTGCCATATATTATGTAAACAGCGTCTATTACAAAGAAACCTAAATTCCAACAAAAATAACTGATAGCATATGATACCAAAATTGATCTTCTGTGCGAAAACTCATCGCAAGGAACAATAAAAGTGCTCTGGTCCCAAGGTGGCGATCGCGTTTCGTCTCAATCGGTCGTCAGACCACTCGGCATGCGGCAACTCAGCCAATAAGCTACATTTTAGCTACTGCCAAGTCAGCAAATGAGATTTGCTTGGTCAGTTCGGACTTGCTTGGTCATCGCTTGTTCAACTGATTTGCTGACTTGTGATATAGGCCTACCAAGCTTCGGCTTGCAAGCACAGTTGCTATTTTTTCAGTTTCATTATTTACCAACTTCAGCCACTTGCTGAAATGTTGCTAGCTCAGTTGTCACTTGCTCAACTGTCATTTTCTCAGTTCAGAACTGCTGACTTGTAAGAGACTCTTCTCGATTTCTTCGTCGTAACTTCTATGCTACATGGCAAGTACTTGCATGGTGATAATAATCAGAAATAAAAACAAATTGTACTTTACATACAAATCAAACTAACTACATATTCGAATATGAAACGTGTTTTATTTAACAGTGCGCATAATACTACAGAGTACGACGCTTACAGTGCTTAGAAAACCAAAAGTATCGCATTGAAAGCTTAATAAACATTTACTGGCTAAAACAAAAGCATTGGTACACAAGCAATTACAGATTACAGTTGTGCAAAATCGCTATAGTTCTACACTTAATGCATTCAGTACAGTGCTAAGGTACCTTTCAAGTAACAAAACTTACTTTTCAGCACCAACTCAGCACAGATTTTCAATCAACAAAAAATAATGTAAAAAAAAGGTGTTTCAAGCAGAATACGAAGATTTTTTGCAGAGTATGCGATCGCTGATTGAAAATTGGTTAAATAACGAAGTAATTAGAGCATGCATTCACTGTTTTTCGTCACAAAACTTTTACGTAAATGCGTTCTTCAGTGAATCTGATTTATAGATAGAGCAAGTGACGTCACAAAAATGTGATCCTCTGATTGGCATGCAGCTAACGACGTTATGAATTTCTGGTTGAAACCGGTTGGATTGAGGTAGATCATAAACCGTAAGCATAGAAATGGCGTAAAACCATCTAGAAACTACAGTCATTAAAACCCAGACAGTAAATCAACCGTTTGACGTTGAATGAATGTAAAAAAGGTTGATCTACTGTCTGGGGATAACCACAGCTCAAGTGCTGTCATATTTTTCTTCTGCTCATTGACATGATAAAATTCTCAAGTTACCTAAATTTTAGGCAACAAGTTCTTCAATCAACTAAAAGCAGGTGAGGATTATCTTAAAAGTCCTGGTAATCATTATTTTTATGTTGATTTTACGTTTAAAAAGATTGAAATCAGGTAAAAAAAATAGAAAGGTTGCTTAACAATTGCATAAACATTTGCATGAAGCAATGGCACTTGTGTCACGGAAGGCTGGTGCAAAGAACAACAGAGCAAAAATATCGGCCATTCATTCGCTGATGGTCACAGGCAACTTCCACAAGAGCTTGGGTTTTTGGAAAGATGCTTTTCTTGAATTTCTCGAAACGATCATCTCAGTTTTTTTCCTGTTTCTCTCACTTGCTGCAATTTCTCGTCTTGTTTTTTTATTAATTTAGCAGCAACTGAAAATAGATTGAGGTTGAGATTAATAACAAGGCGAGGAACGTTACGACTGAAGCTTTAAACGTTATGTTTATTTTAGTGTGATGCTTTTCTCCATGTTGGCGCATTGCATAATGTTTGAAGATTGACTTACTTAGTTTTATCACAACCATCTTGCTGCAAAAATGCAAGAAAAAAACTCAAGTTGACTGCAACGGATCTGTTGTTTTATGAACCCCAAAAGCAGCAATTGTTGCTAGTCACTTCACAAACTGCTTTCCCAGTTTACAAAAGTTGCCTTTTTACATCGTTTCAACGTTACCAGACGATGTAAAAAAAAGAAACTTTTTTGCTGGGTTTGTGTGCTACCATTACCTTTATTCTGTCGCTCCAATTTGCCACCAATCTTGGACAGACCCTCGATTCTGTTTTGAAGCTGACGACACAACTCTTCCGCGTTGTCAGATATCGCTTCTTTGACAAACTTGTCATGGACATTTTCCTGCTTCTCGTCTCCAGGGATGTTTAATTTGAACTTTTCTGTTAAATTTTCCAAAGGATTTCTGATAAAACACAAAAAAAGTCAGAAAACATATTTGGAAGTAATTCTTATACGATGCGGAATACAAATAGTTTTGAGATAAAATTATGAAAAATAATATAAAGATTTTATTCTCTTTCACTCCTTCGCTAATTGTCATCTGCAGACGTTGCATCAATGTAAAAGAGGAAGGGTGATCGCTGGGCAAGTTTGTAAGTCTTCACATGTACGCCTTTCCATGCTTGCCAGAATACTGAGAATTTAAGAAATGCGTTTTTTATGTGGCCCTGCAACCACTGCCACAACCAAGCGCTTTACCATGGCGTTTCAACACAGCCGTCCCCGGCGCAGTCAAGCACGCAAATCAAAAACAGGGAAAATATCCCAAAATCAAACCAGGAAAGTTTTTCAGAGTTTCAATTAACGTTTGGTCTAATCAATGGTCAAGCTGCTCACCGGGTATGTGGGACTTTGTTTGTTCTTTTCTGATCCAAAGAAACGTCGCCTCCGCCTAGAAGCAAGCTCACCGGGGAGGGAGGACTGGAGCCTGTTCGGCCAAAGCCAGCAGCAGCAGACTTCACAGGCGACGACGTGAAGAGAAAGTCTAGGAAGACGCCAAGATAAGCTTAGGAGAATTGTTAACGTTTATTTATTCCCATTCTACAACAACCAAGATCTTCTACCCGGCAGCATAATCTGTCATTTTTACATTGATTCAACGTCTGCAGACGTTGAATCGCGTTAATTTTGCTGTATAGGTAGAGACTTCACTTATTTTTTTACTACTCTCTTACTGCACTTCACCTCTGGATGCACATGGCAAGGTTTTGAAATTAAAGCGACTTGCCTTTCATCTCCGATACAATGACAATGAAAAATTGTATGTTTAAAGAGAAAAAACATTGCCCAAATAAATAGATAAATTAAAACTCAGAACAATAACCAATCAACGAGGCAGGCTTTACAAACTTGGGAAAACTAGACGTTAAAATGATGCCAAAAAGGTAACTATTGCGGGTCTGCTACCATTCGGCGAGTCCGATTCGGCGCGTCCAATTCGGCTAGTCCGATTCGGCAAGTGCCCTATTCGGCGAGAGCCCTTTTCGGCGAGTTCCCTATTCGGCGATTTTTTGATTTTTTTTTAAAATTATTGGTTACCGTAGCCTAATTACCATTGCCGCTTTTACATCGTTTTAACGTCGCTAAACGTTGAAATAAGACCCTAACCCCTAACTCCAAACCCATAACCCCAACCCCTAAAACGGCAATGATAATTAGGCTACGGCAGGGCTTCCCAAAGTGGGGGTCGCGACCCCTTCATGGGTCGCGCAACAAACTTCGGGGGTCGCAGAAAGTATACAAATTTTACACAAAGCACTGCATATTAACACATGAACAAGATGCTGTGACAGTTATTAACTTTATTAAGAGTCGTACACTCAATAGGCTACCCGTATTTTGTAAGTTTATATAGTGAAATATGGAATAGGAGTTTAATACCCTTTTTGCTGCATTGCAAAAGTGGATTTCAAAACTAAAGCCAATGCTTTAAAATGTTATTAGTGTTAAAAAATTTAGTCGTGATTTTTCCAACGGAAAAAAGTTTAGACTTTGTCCGCCGTTTTTGTAAAGACGTTTTTGAAAAGGCTTTTCAAATTATCCTATTTATCAGGTTTGCTTGAAAAAAGGTATGAATATAATTTGTCCTTCCAAAGAGAAAAACATCTATATTTTTATATTGAAATCTAAAGTAGGAGCGTTCATCAAAAAATTAAACATCTAGAAACAAAAAATTGAAAATGATTCATTTGAAATATTCTCATTTACTGAAAAGTTTTTGGCTAACAATGGCGTGGAATCAAGCGTTATTAAGCCTTTGGTTATCGACACTTGTCAAGACTGTTGAAAGAGTTTAAAAAGGAATTTCTTCTAGAATTGGACAATACCAATTTAGATTGCATCCAAAACCCATTTGCAATGCAAAAACAAAGTAAGCCTACCGAGCACCTCTCTTTCACATCCGAGGAAAAATTTGCAGATCTATCTTTTGACTCTTAAGTTGTGGCTTAAATTTTCTGGAAAAAAGTTTCACACTTTTTGGCTTAGCCTAACGTTAGAGCGAACCGCACTCCTGCCGTTAATCTCCACGTAGCCTATAGGCTATGTGCGATTGTGCGTGTCAGTGTTTTCAACGTCGATAAAATACCGTTCCAGCGTAAGTTAACATTGAAACTGCCTTGAGACCAGCATTGACAAACATCGAGCGACAACTAGACCTGCTTTGTGGCAGAGAGCAGTCGCACCCATCACACTGAATAAATAAATATGTTTACTTTAGGTTTTATTTCCAGCAGGCTAGCCTACAAGTAGTAGGCTTCGAGTACGGATAGCTTGTTTTTAATTTTCATTTAAATAAAACCTTTCAATAATTATCACAAACGTATACTGTATTTTGCATTGTTTATTCTTTTAACCGGAAAGGGTCGCGGAAAATTTTAGGAGATTAAAAGGGGTCCCGAGCAAAAAAGTTTGGGAAGCCCTGGGCTACGGTACCCAATAATTTAAAAAAAAAATTCAAAAATCGCCGAATAGGGCACTCGCCGAATCGGACTAGCCGAATTGGACTCGCCGAATCGGACTCGCCGAAACGGGCCATTCCGAACTATTGCTGACTGCTCCAAGTTACAAAAAAAACGTATCTTTAGAATTTAGATGTATCAACAATTCACCATTTAACCAATGACAATCCCCACCTTGATGAGGATAGTCGCTTATTGTGTCATCATGCGATGAGGTCACGTGACTGGGTTCGGAATGAACCGAGGAAACATCGGAATGAACGAAGACGATCGGAAGTTCGGAACTAGACAAATCGGAAACGTTAATTGTTTGAGAGTTGGTGTGACATTCTGTAACCCAGACAACAAATCGGTCTTATGTTTGTCGAAACCCGATTGTAGCAAGAACTGACAGCGACAGATACCGTGTTTCGCCCATGAGGCTAGGCTCATCAGTGTCGCACCACTAATTCTGCCACAGACTACCGATCACTGTGTTACCGGTCAGTTTAAATTTTAAGCCTTGTGCTGCTAGCGAGGAAGAAAGCTCACTTCTTCACAAATCAGTAAAATTTTACATTAATTCAGCGCTTGCAGACGTTAAATCAATGTAAAAAAAAGACTGATCTACTGGCTGAAAAGCAGCATTATAAATAACTAGATACGTTGACTGAACGTCAAGTAACATAACTCCAAATAAAGAGGCGTCTCCCGATCTCGACGCAATCACAACCTAGCTGTTAGGGCAATAGAATGAGTTTGGCTTTTAGCAGCATGGTCGTTGTTTGTTTCGCAAGTGAAGATACAAACGACCTGTTTTAGCCTGATGCTGCGGGTTCGCTGTGGTAGTAGCGGCTTGCACTAGCTTCGGAACACTGTTCCTTAGTCATTCGTCATTGCACAATTCACATGACTGGGAACTGTGTTCTGAAAGCTAATGCAAACCGCTATTACCACAGCGAACTCGCAGAATCAGGGTAAAACAGGTGGTTTGTATCTACATTTGTGGAACTAGCAAGTAAAATCCTTCCTTTTGACATTGATTTAACGCCTACAGACGTTGAATTAATGCAAAAAGGGAGGATTTTGTTTGCTGGGTGGGAGGGTGTCCTCACACTCACAGGTTTTACATTTACATGATTTAGCAATGAATTAACACAAAGAAGCAAATTTTCCACACATCTGAGACTGATAAACAGTTGTTGTACGCAAACAATAAATCAATGTAAAAACGGTTGATTTGCTGTCTGGATAGGAAAAGCAGACCAAAGATTGTTACCTTTCATTGGCAGAGGACGGCTTCGTTTTTTGAGTGTTATATTTTTTCTGTCGTTTTCCATTTCTATTGGAACTTGGTAGACTATCTTGAGCTGCCAGATGGTCTCGAACTTCAGTTAAAACCTGAATAACACAAAAATGACTGATGAGCCTGTCTTGTGCTGATGAGTCTGTCTTATGCAATGCAACAAAAAGAACTTGATTTTATTTGATTCAAAATCTGCCGATTTCATTTTCACATTGATTCAAAATGTGTCGAAGTTGAATCAATGTAAATACTGGCAAATTTGCTGTCAGAAAATAGGCCAGAAAATTATTGCAAAGTTCGACTTTAAAACGAACCGACCACTTGATGAACCTAAACTGTACAAAAATAGTTTTAACCATTTGTCATTCCTTTACAACTATTTGACAATAACTGTAAAAACCATGGTTATTCCATAAAAAATGTAGAACTAGCAATTTCGGCAGAAAAGTCGGTGTTAACAAAACAGTTGTAAGTTACCTGATAAATGTCGTTTGTCGAAAGGTTGGGGTGAGGTTCGGTAGAAACTTGTTTGTTGTTCGCTGTCAATCAAAATGATTGATGTTTAAAAATATGGACAAATGGTGGGAAGAAAATCAACACAGTCTGCGACTGATACAGCACTTTCAACAAAGATGCATTGGTTCAACTGGATTAGAAAAGTCGCTCCTAAAGTATAATTCCACATTTTCATGGCTTGCCTTTTGACACTCAACGCAGCCAAAAAAAACAAGAACTTAAGAAGTTTTACGCGTAGAACTCAAAGAAACACCGATTGCAACTAGTGGCAGAATAAATTCGGTACAAGTTTGTTCTCAATCAATTTACACGATGCGCAACCTAATATTTGAACCAAGGTGCCTTGATCTTGTACAGCCATCTGGGGCAACAGCATGTTCTGCTCATGAAGAACCAACTAAAGCAACGAACCAACTATGCCTTAATAGATGAGATTAATCAATTACTATTTATCGTAAAGCATTTCCTCTTAGTAGTATACCTTGGCTATCTTTTCCTAAGCTGACATCACGTGATGGGACTTGTGTTGCCATGGTAGCAAGTATTCGTGCCAACATGTTCTGTAAGATTCCGTTGTTGGATGACGACACAGACGGACGACCAAACGAGTTCGGAACGGCTTCTGCCTGGATAGGTTGTAGGAATGACAGACAGCAAAATCCATCATTTTTACATTGATGAATCAATGCAATCTCTGCAGACGCTGAATCAATGTTAAGATGACGGATTTTGCTGCCTGGGAAGTTGGTTTCAAGATGTTACGTAATGACACAAACCCCAGTTGCACAACCGGATGATTTGATTGAACTACAGTATTGTAACGTTGTAGAAACATAAAAACAACGGTAGCCGTTCCATGTGTCCTTGTCCAACAGCAGAACAATAATTCAAAACATCGAACATATGAAGGCAAATTAAATATTAACGTTATAAATGGTTATTGGTTAGGGCATGGCCACCTAAAGATACGGCCTGATTTGTCACATTTTGCAGAAATTTCCAGGTTTTTCTAACTTTGGGGGAACGTTTAAATAGAATTTTCTAAAAATTAGATTTTTACGCTTTCTTTATTCTTTTCCCCTGATGACACAATAGGTTTTAACATCCTCACATGTTGAAAAACAAAGAAAATTTGATTTTGTAGATTTTAGTCAGACTGTTAATTTTCAATAACAGTCTGATTTTGCGTTTTTTAACTTACTTTTTCTCATTTGCTACTGCTTCCCCAAGGCAACAAAAAAGTTTTTTGTCATTAGGAAACCGCAAAAAGTAAAAACATCTCAAAAAATGTCAGTCAAGCACTAGCAGTAGCTGTAATCAAAATCTGAAAAATGTGACAAATCAGGCCGCATCTCCAGGTGGCCATGGTTAGGGTTATGTAAAAAGTGTACAGTTAACCTGTAACGCATTCTAAGTTTCGAACGTTTCATTCTAATCCTTTCATCTAATCATAAAAACGGATTTTGCTTTCTGGGACATGCTCACGATGCTTTGTATCAGAAATTGCCAAAGGGTGTGAACCCTCATTTAGCTTCTTGAAAAGCAGAACCAATCCTACTTCGTGTATACAGGCTGGAAACTTACTTTCGATCGGTCCTCTACCATGCCAATCTGAGCAGCAGGCATTCGCTTGTCCATCATATCGAGGTTACGACGGATGTGAGCCTTAGACAGCTCGTTCTCTTGTCTGTCAATCATCAACTGAGCTTCTGTGTTGCGAACGGAAGCCTGCTCCAGCGCTGCTTGCAACCTCTCAACTCCCAGCCGGTAACTGGAAAGATGTTGGCAGAGAATAGTAGAAATTTGTATGATATTGCAAAAAAAAACAAAATTACAAAAAATACCACGCTCTATCATTGCAAAAACACATTCAAGATTTTTTTTTCCTTGAGGAGTGGTAACGTGCAACACCAACGTGGCATCAATAAACAAGCAGCAATGCGACACGACATAACTGAATATTAATGACGTGCTAATCATAATGTTGATTGTTGAACTGATCAGTTATGGTTTCAAAGATATCCAGTTTTTAAATAAGAAAAACGAAACAGAATTTCGATTAAAACATAATTCCACAAAAACTAAGACATTGCTCTAGTCACAAGGTGCCTAAGAGCTTTCTTAATTTTGTCATTGGCTAACCATTTGAAATTTATGACAGTTAGGCTGGAAATATAAAAGAAGCAACGCTTAAGCAGCCTTGTAACCTTTTTTCAGTTTTAGTTTTATTTTTCAGTTCATTTTCACATTTCTTCCATTTCTCTCTTAAGTTGTCAACTTGTTTTTGAAGCTTGGAAGTTTCTTTTCTATAGAGCTTGTTGTCTTTTTCTTCTATTTCCAATCTGGTAAAAATACTTCAGTTGAAGCTGCTCGATTCTTAAGTCAATTGAAAAAGAACAAAACTTGTCTACTTTATGACGGCAAGTCGATTGTGACGCCATGAATAAAATTTAAAGCAAAACTATTCTATTGAGCAGCCACTCGACAGTGACGTGGGTGCAATTTTTCAATTGATTTCAAAAAACACTTGAGGTACATAGCAGTCATATTAGACATTCGTCTTTTAAATCGCAGTCAAGCGGCGATTATTATCCGCCACCCAGCTGTTTGAGGACTGACCTTTCGACACAATTCTATTCACTCAAAAACAACTAGACATCAACATGAATACGCTGACGAGATACAAAAAATTAAACTAACAATAGCCTGTTTTACTCCTAGTGGGATCTTGGTAAGTTATATCAGGGGTGTGCTACCTTTATTTTCTTCGCGGGCCGCATTTGGCCGCGGGCCGCACGTTGCACACCCCTGGGTTATATGAATATAAAGAAAGTTTGCGCTTCACATACTTATCATAGACGTTCGACAACTCTGTCTGCAGCGAGTCGATCACGCCCCGTTTGTCAGTCACTTCCTTCTGCATGTTCGCTGCGATCACAGCGGCCTTCCCGTCAACGTTCTTGACCGCGTGCAAGGCGTTCTGAAGACATATTTGATGAAATTTCAAGATTGTTTTATTTCCACAAGCGCGGTTGGACACAAACTTAAATTATAACTAGAAAAAATTTGAAGATTCAAAACGCTTCATGTTTGTCTGCTTTCTTCAGTTGAGAGTTGTTGGATAAGCAAAAGCGTGGAAACTTCAACGGGAAATACTGATCAAAAATAAAAGTACTCGCTTGGAATTCGGCTTGGAATCTGTATGTTTGCATAGTGTAAATGAAATTGTAACATTCGCAAATTATGCATAAAAATCAAATCCAAAACCAGTTTTATCAGGCTGAAGGCGGTCTAAAATCAAATTTTTGCAAAATAACTGCAAAAAACAATACGGTACTTGTGTTTGGTGCAGATCTTTCTTTTTGTTTCTTAATTCTTTCTCCAATCCACTTGTTTCTTCTTTATATTTATTTTTCCACAATTTTACTTCTTTGGTGAGAGAATCTCGTTCGTCTATCAAACGGGTCAACTGAAAAGGAGAAAAATTACTTGTTTTGTGAAAAAAAGAAAAATTCGGTTGAAAAACTTCATCAAAAACAGCAACAAAACTTAATTCAACGCCAAACAACAAAAAGTTAATACATATCGATGATATGCGTTTATTTGCCATGCAAGCTAGGTATTAGGCATCTAGGCATTAGGCAAGTTTTTTGTTATATACTGACTGGGTGTTGTAGCTGACACTATTTTTTCATCCCAGATATGATAACAATAAAAAACAAAATTGCAATTAACGCTTTTCTAATGAAGCGACGGGTCTCTACCTAACTAATACGATTTGTTCATTATACTGACAAGTTAATGTTAAAATTCTAAAATACGTTTAAACAAAAAATGTATTTCTTATTTCTATCACCTGTGATCGAGTTTCTTCTAATTCTTCTGTGAGTTCGTCCTTGGCTTTCATTAGATTAGCCACTTGCGTTTCTATGACGTTGACATCTGTAACAATGCGACTCTTTTCTGTCACCAGATCGTTCATGCGTGACTCGTAGTCAACCAATGACTCTTCTTTGTCCTTCAATAACCTTTCCAGCCGAGTGATAGCTTCATTTTTTTCCTAAATTTAAACAAAACAAAAACATTTTCACTTGCAACAAAGTGAAAAATTATTTAAAGTTAACTTTGGTCTCGGGCTTGGCCGCGTCAACTCTTCAACGATGAAGTGAAGCCCCAAGACTGACCCGACCGCCTTCTCCTGATGTACTGGACCCCCGTGAATCAAAGTTGTGTCACATTGTTTGCCGAGCTGCACCCACACAAGTAGACTATCATCTACTCGTGTATCCACAACCGATTACTCAAGGCATTCGACAGGACTTAAAAGTATGCCATCCTGGGCAGTGTAAACATTCTAAAGAGGACTACATGAGATATTATGTTGGCCAACTAACTATATTAATAAAAGTTAACATTCAATCAACATTTCTTATGAATTGAGCACAAGTGCAACACCTTGATTTCTGATTTGAGACCTAGGTTTTCGTTCTCTACGCCATCGAATTTCTTTTCGGAGGTCTTCAAATGTTCTGTTTTCGTTTCCAGTTGGTGACGCAGTTGCATCGCAATTCTCTCCTTGTCGTCAGCGACAGACTTCGCGGTTTCAAGATCGGTTTGTGTTCTCTCGGCCGCACGACGTAGCTCGGTGTAGTCCGCCTGAACTCTGCAGCAAAAACGTAATTTGATGATGTCGAAATTCCTCAAAAGATGCGCGAAACGCCACTGCGCAGCTACGACCACAAGTTGCCAGCCAACGATGGCGTCAGCACAAGGCTGAGCGTTCACAATACAACAACGAACATTGCGTTTCGCATACCGGTGTAGATTCCACGCTAGCCATCAAGACTTTTCTAAAAACATGTTTCTCGGCAGTCGAGTGTAGCAAAAGCTGACAGCGATATACCTGTTTTACCCAGAGGCTGGGCTCAAATCACTAATATTCATGCCACATAGTTCTCAACCGCTGCTTTTGCCAGTTAATTAAATTGTTAGTTTACTTGCAGGTAACATCACTTATTGGGCGCTGTACATCAGGATCTGAAAGGCTGCATGGTTGCGCAGACAAAGCTCATGCCAAACCGCACAAGAAACCTGCAAAAACGGTCACGTACAAAAGCCGATGAAAAAAGATATCTGACTTAGAAAACTAAAAAATGACTTCGAAAATTTTGATGCCTTTCATTTCGAGAGCTACCGATCTAAGTTGTAGAGTTATCGATCCAAGTTGTAGAGTTACCGACTCCAAGTTGTAGAGTTACCGACTACAAGTTGTAGAGTTACCGACTCCAAGTTGTAGAGTTACCGACTCCAAGTTGTAGAGTTACCGATCCAAGTTGTACTTTAGATTGGATGAAACTTACACGTTCAACTTTTCCTCAGACGTTTTTCTTCCTTCCTTTGCTTCAATTAATTTACGGTCGGATAAACTCAGTTGCGACGTCAAGCGGTCAATCTAAAAAAAAACAGCAAGTCTGCAAAGAGACTTTTACTGAAGCACCACCCTCCAGATTTATTATATAAGTATAAATCAGCTTTCAGCTTGATAAAACATTAAAACGTTTTTAATGCAAGTCTACGTCTGTTCTGTCACTCGGTCATTGGAAACTATTACATCCCAGGAGATTTGTGAATCGATTTTACATCGTAAAGAATTAATTTCGGACAGTTGCTTTTCAATTCGGTTTCAAGAAGCAGGTACAATCGATTACCATTCCAATACGAAGAAATGTAACTCATCTGCGCAACCAAAGTCATCGCAATTAGAACTAATCTCAAATCAATTTTGATGAGAAAAACATTTCTATCGAGCCTTTGTCCTTGAAACGCTAATTCATTGTCAAATTACATAATAAAAACTCAACCTGTTTGTCTTTCTCTTTCACCATTTGCATCGCCTGGGCTCGCTCTGAGATCACGTCGGACAGCTGACGTTCGGCCGCTTCCAAGGATGCCGCAGCCCGCGAAAGATTCTCCCGCAACCCGATGTTTTCATCTGTGACTTTTGCCACCCTTTCGTCGGCCTAAAGTGTAATTATCGTGACGCAATGCGTTTGGTGACGTCACAAGTAAGACGATATATAATGACGTCAGAAATATGAAATCATTGGTACCGGGCCCAAATTATCCTCTTAACAGCCCTGGTTGTTGGTACACCACTCTTATCAAGCAGTGAAGCGGTAACCAGGCACTCCTTAAAGAAAGTGCTTTATGGCAATGCTTACGGTTTTTAAAAGGGTTCATTTACAAGCAAACATTTGGATAGATTTCTAATTTGGCTGTGTTTTCCATCCACCTGATGTTGTATTGTTTTTAAGATATTGAAGATTTTTGATTGACTGCCTTGAACCCACTTTCAATCTTACATATACACGGCCAATGTTACAGCCAACATAATTTGTGTGTTCTTGCATTACTACAATACCACAATGAAAGATAAAACTGCATTTATCCAAGGTCATGAATTTGATCACAGCCACACGCAGTTGGGTCATACAGTTCCGGAGCCACTATCATCTCCGAACCGCAGCCGGAGTTGAAAAAAGTGGCCGGAGTTTAGCAGGGGCCGGAGGTTGTTCCATCACTAGACAAGTTAGTCAAATTTTAAGCATCTGTGATCAGTGACGTTTTGAAGCACAACTGTGCCACCTTGATTCGTTGGATGTTTTCTACTTCGTTGATTTCCTTGACAACTTTCGTTGACAAATCGCCGCGTAGCTGAGCAGCAACTTCTCGAAGTCGGGATATTTCAGCGGTCTTCTCTTCTACTTGAAGCCTGCAAAGCAAAAAGCATTTACAACAGTAGTCATGAAACGAGATTTGCTAATGAGAAATACAGTGAAAACCATTTTCATAAAAGTACCTGCAATAAAAACTGAAGTAAAATTCAATCCTAAGCCCAATTTTTAAGTTCGAATCTGAGCGTGAATATTTTAAAATCATAAAGAAATAAAACAAAGTAACTTGAGCGGGTTTAACCTTTAACATGATGTATTACATACACGTTTTATTTCTCTATGGTTCAACAAAGCAAACTCTCTACCAAAGCTTTATCATATTTTAAAATGTAACCTAAAATTGTGAATAATTTAGCTCGCTGCTCGGTATTACATTCACTTCAACCTGGGTTTTCTTTCGGTCATTGACCGATTTTTTAGCAAAATGTCCGAAAAAAATATAGTCAATTCGGTCAAAATGTCCGAAAAAATATATAGTCAATTGACTATATATGACCAAAAATGACTAAAAATGACCGAAATAAATAAAAAATGACCGAATTTTTTCAAGTCATTTCGGACAAATGACCGAAAAGTCTCAGCGAAAAAAAAACCTAGACTTCAACAACTGTGCCGAGTTACTGCTACCTCATTTCGTTAATTTCTCTTTCCAAGTCATTTTCTTTTCGCAACAAAGACTTTCGCTGTTCTCGTTCCGTGTTCAGTTCAATGACAATTTGCTGCGTGTGGTTGTTTGTGTCTGCAATGCTGCACAATAGAGACATTGTGTTTAACATTCAACCGTTGCAGCCACCGACTTGCCGTGAGATTTGTTGAAGAAATGTTTTCTCCTCGGACTAAGACAGCATTTTGGTGAACCCAAGCATGGCAGTTTTGCGTTGAGAATTCAAACCACTGGCGCAGACTCGGGTCATTGAGGTTGGCAGTGTGAAGTTCCCACTTGTAGTCAATTTGAATTACGTTGCTCGCCAGGCACCCAGGGAGTCGTTGCAGACATAGCCGAGTGGTCATACAGAAATACAATTTACATCACATAAAGAAAATAGCAACATGGAACTAGGATCGGTGCAAAACTACACGATTTATGATTACCCAGCCGCAAAATTTGCACTTTTTACATTGATTCAACGTCTGCAGACGTAAAAAGGGCCGATTTTGCTAGCTGGGTAATAACTAAATACACGAACATGTAAGTTGCATTACTTTTGCTTCAGGGATTCATTTTCGTCTTCTAGACGGTCGTTGACGTCTGTTGCGTGTTTAAGATCGTATTCCATGCAGACCAGCTTTGATTGAAGATCCCCTTTGTCTTTGTGATGATCATGCCTCAGCTGGTGGGGGAGGGAATTGGTTACAATTATTTAGACTTTGCAAAATCCAAGATAATTGTCTGTAAGAACTAAGTTTGAAATTTTGAAGCAAACGTTACGAGAAAAAGAATCTATAAACTGAATTGCTGGACCGTTTGGGACAATTAAATCGTACAAAAATTTAGAATTGCAGATTTGATTCCTGATGACACACGCACGTGTCGAAAACGTTGGTTATTATGTTATATATTTTGTTTTGTGTGTAATGCGTTATGTTATACCTGCTAAGGTTACTTTGTTTTGCTTGTCTATAGTTCAAAAATTTAGAAATTATACAAGATTTCCTGCATAATGCACCACTTTATTTTTTAATACTTTATTATGCTTTTTTTACAGTCTGTATAAAATTTGGTTTGGAAACAGTTAAGTAAACTGAGGAAACAAATAGAAGTGACATTACATAAGAAAATTGAACAAAGACACAATTTTATTTCTAAATTAATAATCACATGTCTTTGAGATTTAATGTAATGAAAATACATCAGAAATCTAATTTAAACTAAAGGATTTCTAACTTACTCGTTTATTGCAACATCGAATTCAAATGTCAGCACGCATCAAATCAAAGTCACCAAATGAATCGATACAAACCAAAAGCACACCTCATCAAGCTGCTTGTTCAATTCATTGATCAGGTCGCGAGAGTCGGTAACCAAACTTTTCTGAGTCCTGTTGTCGATTTGGAGTTCTCGCATTTCGTTCGTGAGCAACTCCAGCTGATGCAGAGAAAAAGTGTAACATCAATTTGTAGAAACGTAAGAAAGATACAGATTAACCTAAAGTACTTCTCGCTGAGGCAACATAAGTATAAAACCCAGACATAAACTATCTTTTTGAAAATGTGAAGATGTTGCAAAAGCGTGTGTTCGCAAAAAAACACAAAAGGTTTATGACTTTTGGATGAATTTGAAATAAATATGCGAGAGCTCCTGTGATCTAAACTAAGTTAGACAGTTATTATTAAAACAAAGCAGACTCTTTTATCAAGCTGAAGAATTTGGTTTAATATCAATCATTTCAAACTGGATTGTGATAGTACAGATTATATCTCCAAAGAGCAAAATCCATCATTTTTGCATTGATTCAACGTCTGCAGACGTTGAATCAATGTAAAAATGATGGATTTTGCTCTTTGGGTCAGTCAGTCTTACATGGTTTTCCGCTGTTTTACACTTCTCTCGTTCCTCGGCTAAAGATCCCTCGTACTTCAGTTTCAGTTCGTTAATCGTTTCCGAGGCATCAGAAGAAGCCAGTAACCTGTCAGCCTCGTGAGCCTGCACAAACATGCGAGATTATCTTTTGAAATTGCTGAGTCATGGCTGAAGAATTTGTAAAGTAATTTTTAGCTCAGTCAGCAAGTAGAAATCATAGTCTAAACTACAGTATGGGATATCCATACGCTATAGAAGTTTAAAATGGTATGGAAATGTTACAAGAAATGAGCAGTAGCGTTCCGTGACCACCATTTGTTTCTTAGGTGTTCACATTTTACAGCAGGCTTTAAACCCACACTGAGTTTGTGGTTTGCTCAATAGCTCTTCATATCATAGCAAAACAAACTGATGTGATATGGTATAAAGAGTCACTGTGCAAATCAAGTATGTCTTTGAAACTTTCTAAAAAAAAAGTGAACACCCAAAAACGATCACCGTACGCCACTGGAAATGAGAATTTGATAGAGACTAAGTTTGGCTTAAAATAATTTCGTAAGTTTGTCAGGCTTAGATGAAATGAAAATTTCACGGTGAGTTGCACTAATGATTTTGACAAAAAAAATAGTAAAAACATTGAAAATTGGGAAAGCGATTAGAAACATAATGCATCAGCTTCTCCACCAGTGGAAACGCTGCAATTTTCTACTGACTTGATTGGCAGCGTTCAACTCCGCTTCGAGCTGCAGCAGCTTATTACGTAATGAGTCAGCTTCTTCGTAAGAATTGTTGACAAACCGCTCCAGATTGTCAACGAGCATTTCGGGAACTAACTCGGACACTCGCTCAGAGTCAGCAAACCTGAGAAAAAAGTTTAAGCGGTGCAGTCAGTTGCCACCTTTGGATATTTTGTCATAGCAATAGATACAAGACACATTGCGAAAAATTTTAAGAAAAAAAATTATGGCGGTGATAGAAAATAAATTATACTCTCGCGCGATGAACCTTGAAATTGTTGAAACGAAAAAAACTTTCGCGTTATAAGCCATGTAGTTCTTTATTACCGAGCATTTTTATGGTTTTACCCCTAGTAAGATATGTCTTGTTGTTGCTATGCTTTGAGTCATCATTATGTACAGTACAGTAATTGTAAAAATTCTACACTGAGCTGGATGCTGTACCACTGTAGCAGGCTGATTCAAACGAAGCAGTTAGAGCTGAGAAGTATTGAAACTTTGCCACCGAGTTATCTGAATTAACCTCATACCTTGACACTGAATTCTTGCTTCTGGCCGCGTCTTTATGGACAGTTGATCCAATGATAGACCTAATTTGCGTCATGGCAACTTCATTTGATTGGTTTCTGTTTTCTAAAATTTCCATTCGCTCGTGAGCATCCAGAAGAGCTTGCTCTTGCATTTGGTTAGATGCAGCGAGTTCTTTCAAGGTTGTCTAACATCGACAAATAAGAAAATTGCACTGCACAGTTCTGTACCAAAGTAAGCCCACAATAAACACAACGAAATGTTCACTACTTTGCCAATCAGTCTATCAGGTTATAGTATTTCAACACTAGTAGCAGCATTACAAAGAAAATTGTGAATTCTCAACAATCTTGTTCAGTGTTTGTTCAAGTGTACTAAATAACTAATGGCTAAAGTATCAATGCTATTACAGAGGATCATATTCCTAATAAGAAGCAAAAGTTATTTGAACCTGAAGTCTCTGTATCATGTCTTCCTGTTGACTCATATCCTGTTCCCTTAGTTCCAGCAGCTTCCTCCTCCCAGCCACTGTTTCCTGAAGTTTTCCTTGCAATTCTTCTATCGCATGACGAAACTGTTCTTTTTGGTCGGCCATCCCCCGCTGTGTTTCTTCCAGCTTTGTACTGAGATATTGCACTTGCGCCTACAAAGCACTTTTTTATCAAAAAACAACATCAGCTTGAAACAATTTAACTATAGTTTAACTTTTTATGCCAATTAAGTCAAAAACATCGTTTTTTACCTGAGAATCTTCAAGTGCATTTTCCAAGTGAATTTTTGTGTGAGCTAATATAGAATTTTCATTGTTGGAGTAGAGGCGGTATGGATTATTGCCATTGCCATGTTTGTTATTATTGTTATTGGCATTACTGTTGCTGTGTGAAGGAATGTCAGGGGTTGCTTCAACAGTGGGGAAGGTAGTTGAGGATGATACCAGCTTTCCATCTGCAATGGTCTGTCCAGTTTTTAGTATTCGTTCTCTTGTTGCATTTAGCTGATCTTGCAAACGAATGGCTTGCTTGCTCTGCAAATTAAACTCTTCCTCCAACTTCAAAATATTTACAGGAGGCCTTGTAGTGTTTCTTAGAGCTGGATCATGGTTTGGTTGTTGCTTTTCTACAAACGAAAAAAAACATTAGCCTACGTAAGCAGGAATATTTTCCGATACAATAAATGGACTACTTTTTAGTTTGGAAGTGGCTATTTTTCCACAATCAAGTGTTGCCAGAGTTAGGTTTAAAGTTAGGAAGGTTTAAGGTAAGGGTTAGAGTTAAGAATAAGATTAGGGTTTTGATCTCAGGACTAAAAAAAATTTCCAAAATACAAGTTTTTGTTTTCAAAAGCTTTAAACTTTTCACAAATTAGGGCAGAATTCCTTATCTGGCAACACTATTCAGGCTATTATTACACCATATAGTGTAAATATAGCCACAGCCTTTTAGTTTATTATAGTCTTAAATTTACAAGCTTGTGGATAATTACATATCGCTTTTAGAGTTGCTTCAGTAATATTGTTCTTTTAGACAGTAAAAAATGACATATAGTTACCAAAAACTTCTTAAATTAAGCTGAAAAACACTTGAAACTTCCTGTTAAAATATATTGTCTAAATTTCATGCATAAGGATTGTACAATTTATTAAAAGTTTGAAAGATAGAGCTTTTAAACATTAACAAAATGTCATACACGCCTTGAACACGAACAGCACAGAAAGTATTATATTTGTTGAGTTATTTTTTGTTTGAACATAAAATTGAGCATTAAAATAAAATCTTTAGAGTCTAGATAAAAAAAAAGTTAAGAACACATGGGATGACTACTTGCTTGCTTATGACCTTTACTCCTCTGACATAGCCTATACTGATGATGATGGCCTAAGATAGCCAAGTGAAATCCACAATCGTTACACATGCTTTCTAATCAGCTAACAAAGGACGTGAGAAGAAAATATTTTACTCCATTAATTAAATAGGTAGATCAAAATAATGGATTGCTTGTCTTTCTTTCTTCTTGTTGAATGATAAAAAATGGCTAAGACGATGTTTAACATGATATTCCATGACTTTTAAAACCAAAACTCAAAGCAAGAATGAATTTATGACAAAAGTTTTTGTACCTTTAGCATTTGAAATATTGATTTCGAGTAAGCCAGGGGCTCCCAACTTTTTTCCTTCTTCAAATAACTTTTGAATTTTTGCATCATAATCTCCACTAGCCATAATACCTATGGTTAATCAATTGCAAGCATAAGTGTGAGTAATATATCAATACAACATTATACACATTTTTCTAGCACAATTCTTAATTATGACAATATCTGTATAAAAGAAAACAATTCACTTCATGTTGCAGCCAAGATACTTTAAGCTCACCAGGCTTTTAGTATTAAGTTGATTAAAATATAAACAATGCTAGCCGATTTAAGCACTTTGAAAAAAACGCAAGGATTGGTCCAGTTTTTTGGCTTCATAAATTTTCTCAACCTTTAAGTAAATACCTATTAATGGTACTGTAATTAGCCTAACATGAAGAATGAAGATTTATGGTTGTACCCGGTAGCCAGTTTAACAAGTCGAAATTCTGCCACTGAAATTGATTAGAATGAAACCGCCAACCAATCATAAGCTACGGTTTAAGTGACGTAAAAAATGGCAAAAAGACGATCATAGAAAGCAAATTAAGTGATGGATTTTTTGTCAGCTGGTTGGCTTAGGGATTAGGGATAGAAAGTAATAATTTTATTGACGCGTGTTCGATTCTCACCACTGCTATTGCTCTTTTTCTTCTGTAATTACCAAATAAAGTTCAAAACAAGCATTAACTCTCTGGGTGAGTGCTAGAAGGGTCACAATTGGACGATAGCCTCTTATAACACTTTCTGATTGGTTGGCGCTTGCATTGTAGTCAATTTCAGTGGCAGAATTTCGACTTGTTAAAGTGGCTACCGTTGTACCCCACTACAAACAATGCTTCCATACACTCCAAATACAGACACAAACTCAACAGTCTCAATGTGTTTAATTTTGTACCCCCCAAAAAAAGTAGAAAAACCCTGTAGTTTTTATCACTTTTCTATGGTTTCATAAACCTGACATTCAACAACCCTTAACCTTAAGAACTTCTAGGTGTGGTCTCGGTAACATTTTAAGTGGTTACTGTGGCGTACATATTGACTAGGCCTACTGTATAATAGGGTAGTTTAATGCAAGCAATTCAATTCAACACCCATGATTTTTCAATTTGAAAACTTTACCACCGGTACTAATAGTAATGATATCCAGTCGTTTGCTCTCGTTTTACTATGTTGCTCATATAACACCAAGGCACAATAGCGTGCTTTATAAATTGGAAGTAGAAGTAGCGTGCTTTATAAATTGGAAGTAAACCAACATCCTGCAACTGATGCAAGACGTCAGTCACGCATCTTCATGTAGACAGTAGATCACGCAAGTACCGGCAACGAAAACCAACGTTTTAAAGCAAACAAGTTCATATAAAATAAAAAAAGGTTTTGTGAAAGCAAACATTATAAAGCTAGGCTAAACTTTGGTATAAAGTTTCCAGCAAAGACAAGTGTCAAGCTTCTTTCCAAAAGTTGTTGATAATTTCCGCTTCGTTGACCAACATTTTGAACAAACGGAGATGTCTGCTCATGCGTTCAAAAAGTCTAACTTTTTTTACTTTATGAACAGGGTAGAATGTTTGAAGTTTGGTTTTTGCTTAAATAACTTAAATAACCACACAAAAAATTCACGAAAAATAAATTTTTTCACGTTGATTGCTTGAAAATAACATCAACTTATTGGTGTGGCGTATGGTCATTCGTGGAACTATATTATAGGTTTTTTTACGTAAAAAGAATGCGAGTGTGGTGCCACAGATCAAACAGTAGACCATGTCGTCCATGACTGCCCAATCCATCAACCACCACATGGAAAGCTTGGACTGAAGACCCTGCATGATGAGACTGTCGAGTGGCTGATGACCTCATGCCCTAACATATAGTCCGGAAGAAAGCTCATACGACGAAGAAGAATGGTGTCAATTGTCATCATCTTCCGCACTGTTCTGGTGGTTCTGCTTGATTGATTGAACCATACTGAGAATCTTTATCCTTAGTTTATAAAAACTTGTTGATTGTTTAATCCTGAAAATGTTACATGGCCTACTCACGAGTTTTGAACCACAGACTCAGGTCCGGTTACCGAAATTGACAGAGCGAAATTACCATGACATGATGTAGAAGCAAACGTGTGGAAGAACGCGGCATGTGGAAGCAAATGACAGCCAACCTTCAATTTATTTTTTATTGCTGGCGCAAACATGAAGAGAACGGTGAAGTAAACAGTAAACACACGAATTTGGCACCAACAAAAGGGAAAAATGGGCAAAACCAAGTGGTTTAAAATAGGCTACTCGGCTAGGAGACGGCACGTATTGATGATGATGAAATTGTCGCTTATCAAGGTGTTGTGTGAGAATTAGCCCACTTCGTCTACTACTAAGGTTCCGCTGAATGGAGAGCAGTGCTTGATATGCATTGCTCAAGCACACAGCTGCACACCCCAAGAATTGAACCTGTAGCCTACAGCTTGATCTTGAGAATTCTTTGTTTGTAAAGTTGGTCGGTCCTATGACCGCTTGACAGTTCAGCATTCTTTGAATTGTTGCGAATTTAAACTTTGATTAGGCTATTAGGCTACGGTAGCCTACGTAGCTCAAACGTAGGCTAATCCTTGCAATTTTTTTTTCGTCAAAAATTCTTGATTTAGCTACAGCTTTCATCTCACATGTTAGAGATGCCAATTCTAGCATGTGGTAGGCTAAAATTTTCATCACCTAGTCCTAGTCATTCATGCCATAGACGAAGGGAAAAGTTAGTTTTTGGGGGTGCGAAAAAATTCTTGCCCAAATATAAATAAATACGCCCAAACGTTTTTACAACATAGCGTATAAACCAGTGGTTTTCAACCTTTTTGGTGGAACGGAACCCAATGAAACATTCCAAAAAAAAAAAAAATTAAAGGTAGCCTAATCGCACCACAAAAAAACAACGAAAATCCGGGATCGCAGCGAACGTGTTAAAGTGTAGCAAATTTATTAATAGTGGCAAACCTAATCAATATTTCATTATTTTTAAACAATATGCATATAATAATAGGATTTGAATGTAAACTTGCGGAACCCTTAGACTTACTGGCGGAACCTTAGGGTTTCGCGGAACTCACTTGGCCATAATTTCGTGAACACTGGTTGAAAACCACTGATATAGACCAACTGATTAAAAATTCTACACTGCTTCCAATAGCCTGGCCCTGGTATATAGGCTACTGTAGGCTAATGTAAGTTAATTTGTCAAATACAAGTAGGCTATCGCCCAAACAATGTGAAACCATCATAACAATATAAATAACTCAATACAAAAAAAAGCATTTCACATCAGTAAGATAATAATAAGTCTACATGTTGTCCTACTTCATAATACAAATTGTCATACCGTAGGCTAATGATTTAAAATCTTAACAAGTTAAAACTTATTTCAAAAATTTTATAAACTAGGCTAATCATTCTAGGCTAAACTTGTAGACTTCATTCTCAGCTGAGCATTTTGATGTTATTTAAAACATCACTTTTAAAGTCAAGTTTGGCACATCTCGATTAGAACATATTTTTCATAAATTTTTTAAGCATTTGGATATTTTCAGATGTTGAAAACAGGAATATCTAAAGAAGTATATCTTCTTTGATATCTTCTTTAGACATCTCTGGTTGAAAATAAGTTGAAAAGTTATTTGAAATCTTATGTAGCCTACTTTATCCTATGGTACTAAACTTGCAGGCTACAACTTCAGTCAGCTGAGTAATTGAGCATGTTGATACTAAGTTTTTAGACATAGGTTTCGTTTGAACAGACGTTTGAAGCATGGTTGGAAGCATTAGGCGAGATTCACACCGAACATACAAAACTGTCTTCAGCATACAAAAACGTTGCACCAAAAATGGCACATGTTTGTTTCATTTTACCATTCATACCAGGAAAACAATTTCTGACTTGGCCTATTTAAAACGTTTGAAAGTGCGGTTGCTCCTCTGCACGCCTGGATCCTACGCGTATAATTCATCCTAACTTTAGTTCGATAGCCTAAATGCAGGCCTGGATTAACCATTGTGCTAGGGTGTGCTAAAGCACAGGGGCCCCGCAGACAGAGGGCCCCACTTTTCCTAAAAATGAAATAAATAAAATAACAAATTTTTCCTGAAAATAATTTAAAAAAAAAAAATTAAGAAAAGTGGGGCCCCTCTGTATAAAAAAAGTAACACATTTATCAATATATCTACCCCTTCACGTGAAATAAAAATATGGTTCTTGTATTCTCAGCATAGAGTGTGATAAACTGCGACTTCTAAATTTTGATGCTATCCTTACAGACTTTGCAGCAAAGAAAGCCAGAAAAAAGTCTTTCGGCTGAATTTCATGTTAATTTTCTAAATCCTATTGGTAGTTAGTAGTAAATGAAAGAGCAGTTTAGAATAGAAATTCAGAATAACCTTTCATTGCAATTTGCAGTGTAGTGTGCAGTGTAGTGTGCAGTACTAACAGTGGTCCCTTGCTAGTTGCTACAATGTTTTCCCTTGCACGGTTTCGTTGATTTAATGTGTGTGATTTTGCATCCATTATAACGTAAACATTGCTGACTTAATTTGCACATGCTTATTTAATCGGTAGGCACTTTAACATTACCCACTGGTCGAAGAGGTACGCAATCATGCGTGACATGTTCATTCGCGATTCAGCTGATTTCAGTCATGTGACTCGTGACGTGATATTCTGATCGAAAAATTTTGATACAAAGAAATTTAACTGAATGCTTCACCACAACCACCGTTGCCTAATGGTTAGGGCAGAGGAGTATAGTAATTTCGATTTCGTGGGTTCGATTCCCACCCTCTGCTAATACTATTTTTTCTTCTGCAACTGAACTGAGTGCAAGAAGGATCTTAATGGTAGCCACTTTAACAAGTCGAAATTGTGACTAAAACACAAATATTGATTGAACATGTCACGCATGATTGCGTACCTCTTCGACCAGTGGGTAATGTTAAAGTGCCTACCTATTTAATCATCGATCCCGTGCTATTTCAAAGATATCTAACTTAGCTAAGCTCGGTTTCCTCTGCAAGCGAAACCAGCTTACTTCCATTACGCTCCACGTAAGCTGGTAAGGGCCCCCATAAAATTCATTAGCACAGGGGCCCCACTTGACCTTAATCCGGGCCTGCCTAAAGGCAATAAGTTCAACAAACCACAATGATGTACAGGTCTACATTAATCAGACCTTGCAAATGCACCGTGAATAAGATCAATTTTTCTATGTTTTAGAAGGTATCACTCCAATGGTCACCTTTCCCCTGGATCCACCATTGCTTCCCTTATCAAACTATTGCAGAGAAATGTCATCCAGGTAGTCGAGCGCACATGTCCTCTGGACATAAGATTTTATTTATTTAGTCACCCATTAGCTTAGAGTACTGAGAACAGAAAATCAATCAAGAGAAATCCCCCACTTTGCAGCCTACACCTATTCAAATTCAATTTTACAGGCTAATCTTGCCCTGAGAATTAAGTTAGACGTCGGCTGAGTGGGAGTGACAAACCATTTTTAATCGATTTTTTGTAATTGTCAAAATGCAACTATTGACTGTTAATAGATTTTTCCGGCGTAAATTCAGCTTGGAAGATATTGATTTGCATTAGCTCAGTTACAATTTTACATGAGTGTGGAAACATGCCACTGCCTTGCCTACGCATTTACATAGTTTTATGAATACGTCAGATAATAAATAATTAATTAGCCTTCAAACAGGTGATTCAGTAGCCTATAGACAGCCGAGATAGAACTTTTTTCACAAGCGTTTTAACTTTGCCGACATTGGCAGAGAAAGAGTTTAGTAGGCTAGCGTACAGCAGGGTGCTTGATGCCGTTCTTGACGATAAATGACGTATGCGATACACACTAAACGAAAAATACCATCTTTGTCTCGATAAATGGCTGTAAATAATAATGCATAATCTATAGATATCGTTCTGATATAGGCCCAGTTATTGTTATCTTCTAAGGCATGATAATAAGACCAAAAGTCCAGTTTAGTTTCAATATTTCAATGACAACTTTAAAACATGATAATATTTTCCTTGATGTAGCAAATAAGGTTTAGCGAAGGATAGCAGCAACAAAACGTGAGCAAATCGTGGGCCTACTCAAGGGTTGAAATATGGTAGGTCACCAAGCAAAATGATTCAACAAGTTTGCATTAAACAACTAATAATGCTAGCATATAAATAAAATAGCCGCAGTTAGCCAGTGAGTAGGCCTATGTATTTTTTTCCAGATTCTTTTAAGAAAGAGGGCAACTTACCGCCAATTTTATCAAAGAACAAAGTTTTCCATAGAAAACAAAAAATGTTTCTAAAAAAGAGATCCGGAATAGACTCAAACGCATAAGGCTATATTACACTAAGACTGAGAAGAATATGGCCTACCACAATCTTTGCTGTTAGTTTCTATTGGCTAGGGTCCTAATGGGAAAAAAATCGCATCTAACTAAAACTATCTAAAACTAGAACTTGTTTGGGGACTTGCTGGATTTTTCGTCGCATTGTTGCTTGCATGTGTTGGAGAGTCCCCAGTGCCTAGCGCAACAAGCTTCAATTTAATTATGTTTCCTGGTCAGTGGTCCTTGTTTCATTCTGTCGTTTTGAATATTCCGGAAAAGTCAATATTTTTACCTGGAGATGCGGCCTGATTGTCACTTTTTGCAGATATTGATTACCGTTACAGCTCCACTGTCAGGCTGAACTTTTGTGAGATTTTGTTGCTGAGTTTTTGCTGACTCGTAATGATATAAAAGCTCTTTGTTGCCTTATGGAAGCGGTAGAAAAAGAGAAAAGTAAACGTCCAATCAAACTGTTATTGAATGGATAAACTGTCTAACTGACATTTTATGAATCAAATTGTCTCTGTTTTTCAACTCCTGATGATGTTAAAACCCATTTTGTCACCTGGACAAAACAGCAAAGAAGCCTTAAAGTATAAGTTTTATAAAATTTTATTCAGACAGTTACCAAAAGTCAGCAAAATCAGGATCTTCAGAATGTGACAAATCAGGTCCGATTTTTAGGTACCCGTGTGTAGGCCAATGGCATTGCCCATTATCATTGCATTGTTTCTGTCAGCAAACAGATCAGTGCAACAAAGTGGATTACCGGTAACTGTATAAGATGAGCTTCGAATTTCAGGCAGCTAGTGATTAAATATAGGCCAACAGTTGATTTAACTTGCCTATGAGGTTAGAAATGATTAGTTTATTTTGTCTTTCACAAATAGCCTAGTTGCAAATCTGAAGCAATATCTCTTAACATAAAAAGTGTTTCTCTCCAGTGAGAATATTTGTGTCTGCAGGAAGGAAACTTTCCTGTTTATTTGTGTATAGTTTTATCATGGCCCCCTCTGGCCGGCCCCTCTTCGCCATGGTCTTACATGAAAACCGTTATGTTATTTGATATTCAGCAGGTTTTAGATAAACATACAAAAGTTAGTCGCCTCAGGATTCAATAGCTGAATTAACAAAGGTCTACCAGAGTTTCGAATAATTTCTGCAAAAAAAAAAATGTTGGATCAGGCCTTGCATTCTTTTGCCAGACGAGGTGTTTCGCCCGGATAGCTCAGTTGGTTAGCGCGTGACTTCGTGAACGAAGAAACGTCAAGATCAAGCAGCTCCGGTTCGACTCTCAGGGTGTGCGCTTGAACAACGCATTCTAAGGACTGCTCTCTATTCAGCTGCACCTAATTAACGAAATAATTTCTCGGCAACAACACTTCAACAATCAGAAAACTTCACTCTTAATCTCGGTAACCGGCCCTGCGTCAAAAGCTTCTACAAGTTTGCGAAACTACCAGGAATAACCTAGCAAGGTTTTGTCAGTCCGAGGATAAAGATTAAAAATCAAACCAACCAAACCAAGTATGCTCAATGCTTGCAAATTAAACATGAGACTCTTTGACCAGGTGATATTTCCGTTGCTTTTAATACAATTTCTATTTGTTATTAGCCTAATTGGAATGAAATGTAATTACGATATGACTTTCGGTGTAGTTAAATCAAAATCGATTTATTTTTCACGGAAATCAGTGTGGTAGTAACGAATAGTGATAAAGCTTGAAGAAAAAGTTTATTTTAGCAACGTTTTATTATGGTAAATAAATTATTTTGAAACCACGGCCACATCTGATTTTGCATTTGTGATGAATAGATATTTAGACATGACCACAGGCAGTGCAGAATTTATCATTACACTAGAAAGGCTGAAGCCTAGGCCTCAAGATTTGGGGGGCCGCAAAATTTAAGATGTAGGCTACTACCTGTATTTAAAAAATGTTAAACATGGCCTATATATTTGGAGAAACTTTCACCTGATAAAAAAAAAATTCTGTGCTGGACTGCTGGCAACGTCTCTGCTTGCGTACACATTTCTCCACCACTAATAATAATTAATTCACCATGGTATCAGTGGATGTTTGAAATACTCGTCTGTATGGCTGTTAGGGTGGATGTTAGGGGGCCTCAAATGGACAATAGCCTAGGGCCTTTCTTTCTCTAAATCCGGCTTTGACCACTGGGGAGAATGTATCAAAACAGGTTGGAAAGTAGGCCAACTGGTCGTATCAATATAACTTCAGTCAAACGATTTCTTGTTACAAATATTTTACTATTATGTGTCTTGTTGCTGTGCAGAATTGCACCGCAGCACTGATATAATGTGGTAAGATTTACAGAATTGTTTTGCAATCACCACAAGTGGGCCAAGTGATACAACAGGCGATTTGTTGAAGTGAGAGGAAGAACGTTGAGTTCATTCAAATGCGAGGATTTGATATAAAACATCGCTTCGAAACTATCACAAAGCAGTGGCAGTTCCAAGGCAGGAAAATGAGGCGATTGCCCCCCTCCCCCCACTAAAACTCAGAAAAGTAACTCTATTCAAGGTGTATTTGCTAGGTCGGATTAACCATAGACATACACATCATTATGTTTTGTTGAAATCTCCCCTTCCCTAAGGCTACTTTCCGAATCCGCCCCTGCGCAAAAGCATTTTGCTTGCTGAATAGACTATGCACACTCTCAAACTAGATCTTTGTGTCAAAATAAATAATTGCAAATCACCTTAAACCTTCAAGCAATACTGATGAAGCCACACTTGCTTGGTAAAAGTTCTTTCATATATTGTAAATAAAATTATAATTGAATCAGTTAATTAAGTGTGCTGGTGTCCGACATTTTTTCGTAAACAGTTGTTCGTAAAACAATTGTTCGTAAACAATTGTTCGTAAAACAATTGTTCGTAAAATTAATTCTTTGTAAAACAATTCTTCATAAAGCATTTCTTCGTGCATGCAATTGAAAATTGATGTATACCAAGAAATGATTTACGAAGAATTGTTTTAGGGATTTAATTTTACGAACAACTGCTTACGAACAATTGTTTTACGAACAACTATTTACGAACAATTGTTTTACGAACAATTGTTTACGAACAATTTGCCTATAACCAGTGTGCTAGGCTTACTCTTCGCCTTACTGATTATCACGGGTCAACACAATTTTTGGTGCAACCAATATCAGAAGGGTGTTGGGGTTTTTCGAGGGTGGGAAATCCAAAAATGAAGTCAGGCGGGGAATTTGAAAATGAACACTTAGTGTGATGGCTGCAGCGAATAAAACAGATTTGATACGCAAAAATGGACTTCATTTTTGAAGTCAGCAACCCAAATTTATCCTAAAAACAATTATTTTGTTCATGCACCAGAAAGTTGGTTTCAAATTGTTGACCAGTGTTATTATTTTTATCCCACTACACATTCTTTGGATTATTGGTAAATTCAGAAGAAGATTTTTAATAAAAATTTTAGTGACGAAATTTTATTTTGAAAACACTATAACCAACTTTGGTGTTGAATATTCTTGATAAGGGAATCAATCATGAAGTGTTGGCCTCATTTAAGCAATGGTCGAGAAGCTCAGGAAGGAAATAATACATCTTTGTGTAAGCTGTAACATCCGTTATTATGATTATTCAGAGAGCATCAAAACTGCAAAGACAGTGGATTAATAACATCAATTTAAAAATAAACAATTTCCCTCCGTCGTTATACAATTAAAACAATTTCTCTTGGTTATACAACTAAAACAATTTTCTCTACAAAGCTGAAAGAAGAAGAAAAGATAAATACCGTATGTAAAAAAATACCAGTTAGTTAGACCAACACCGTTTTGGTGTTTCGCCTTGCCATCTATAATCGCAGATTAGATCTAAAACTACTGTTCTTTCTTAGGGTAGGCAGTGAACAGACTTTTTTATTAGCCTACGATTGTATGAAAAGGTGTGTAATTAGTGACAACCGTTGGAAATTCAAACAGAAATACATTAGATCTACATTCTGCAGCATCAGCAAAGAAGTAAAGAACTTTTGAATTGGCTGAAACATTCAGCTAATATCATTATGGACACTACGCCCCTACTACTATAAATAAGTTATGCTCGATGAAATGGTCCTAGCTGTTTTTTCTTTGTTTTTTTGCTTTTCTGCTCATTTTTTAGGCTGATGAGATATACCCCAGTTTCAATTACCAGAAAATGTCATTATAAATATGCTCAAATAATATTTCACCCAAATGTGAAGGTCTGATTTATATAAGTTTCAGAAAGTAGTCATAAATATAAACCATAGGTTACAACAGATCAATATAACAACAACACATCAACCAACATATTTTCATCGTGGGAACTATGAAAAATATGACAAGAACGATCAATAATAGTAGCCATGTAGTAGCCTACTCTAATTAGCGTAAATGTTATGAAATGTTACATTAGTCAAACTACATGCTTTCTTTTTGAGCTGAAGATGTGCTCTTAAGCATTTTAATCATGGGTAGGCTATGCATACTTAGCAAATGCAAAACAAAATCAATATTTATTGCATTTCAACAGAATGCGCCAGTGTGAACAGTAAAATATTAATTTCATATGCAGTCAAGTCAACGTTTTAGTCTGTCAAATTAATGCAAGCATAAAAAATTCAGGCCAAATTTTGTGAAATAACTTTCATGACATTTGCAGATCATTTCAGTTTATCCGAGAAGTAGTGTTGAACTGTTTTATTCGCATCAGTAGCTCACGGTACAAAAGATTGACACGGTGAGAGAGTACAAACAAACATAGCCAGGTCGAAGACTTTAAGAAACCGGCCTGTAGACAAAACTATGTTTTACTACAACTATAACCTACAGAAGATTATAGGCTACTCCGTAGACCTATTCTTTGTGGTTGGTTTTGTAAGCTTTTTGCTATTGATAAATTCTTGTGTATCCTATATGTAGGCTATAAACTGCAAACCAGGCGAAAGCATAGCCTTAGCCAAGAGTAGAAAAACTTTGGCTCCGTATGAGTCTTTGCGTTCTTTACTCAATTCTGAAAAAAAAATACATTAAAAAAATAAATTTTCCAGCAAGTTGTTGCAACAGATGAAAAAGCACGGAGTAACATGTAACTTATTTGTCATAGCACAGGCCATATGTGCATAGTTTTCCAAGAAGGAAATTTAACCGTAGCTTAATTGAGTTTTTGAAATATTCTTTGACCTTCAACAAATTTGCTGCATCTTGAAAAATTATGTCATCCATCGGAAATTGTTCAAACTTTATGAAAAATTTAGTAAGAAAGAAAAGTATTGCTGATGACATGCAAAGAACGGGTAATTTGTTTTCTGTAGTGCGTCTTATTGCAATACTAAATGGGAGGCAGTAGACTGAACCAAACATGTGTTTTACATTTGTTTAAGAAAATTAGCTGCTTTTAACTTGTAAATGAGGCAAGAATAAATACTCTGGGAAATTCTTCATAGGCTACCTACTACTGTACTTTTTACTACACTTGAATTGTTTGTTTGTTTGTTTTGTTTATTATCCTCTTTGTCTTTATCCTGCATTGCGGGAAAGCGGACTTGAGCGCTATGCATCGGTGTATGCCTTCCGACGTACACCTGACCCACGCTGCAGCCGACTGCAATGTCTGTTTCCGGTTGTCTACTCTACTTATGACTTAAATTTGGTACTACCCATTACTCGAAATCGATCACTGGGTAGAGGCAATTATCGTAAAGTTTCTTGCCCAGAGAAACAACAGCAAGTGCGGGTGGCTGGAGTCGAACATGCAGTCTCTCGACTGCAAGCCCAACGCGCTAACCACTCGGCCACGGCTGCCGATCTACCAAAACGTGCCATTTTTATAATTTTCAGATTTGCTACGATGCTTCGGTTTGGTCGATCTTACTTTCTTAGCCATCAGTGGCATGGTAGGCTCAGGTTTGTATGTGCTGGCTGGTACAGTGACCAGAGATATAGCCGGCCCGTCTATTGTCATTGGCTACCTGCTTGCCGCTGTAGCAGCTATTCTTTCAGCATTGTGCTATGCAGGTAAATTCTGCCGGATTTATTTAATTGCCATTACCATTTATCGGGTCAAAAAATAAAGTCAAATAAAACAATTAACTTTTTAAGTTTTCACGTTAATTTGCTTGTGCCAATTTGTTTTTGTGTCAATTCTCTGCTATCTTGGGATTTCCTTAATTTCACTTCAGACAAAATCCTATAATCGTGTTTGGTTAAAATTTCCAATATCTTGTTAAGTTAATTATTCATGATGAAAGAAAGAGCAGAAGGTTTAACCTACTGTTTTGTGTACTAACGGAAAGGTTTATTGATTAAGACATAATCTTCATCTTGTTCACTGTCAGTAAATTACATTGATCACAGAATGATGATGTTTCATATTTGGTGCGTTGCACATAAATAAGCAGTGAATATAGGGGACCTGTTGTGCGGATTGGAAGCTAGGTTACCCATTGAACAACCGATTAAAAATACAAATGTTAGAAAGTTTTTTTATTTTGATTCCTGATTTACAAAACGAAATAATGAGTCACTTGCAGGAGTGAGAAAAAAGTCTAACGATACCTCGATGTGGGGTTATAAAACACTCTCGTGCTTTGTGACGATTCTTTTCTGCTTATTAACAATTGCGATGGATATCCTACGTAAAATCAACGTTACTACATCAAATCTACGCAAAATAAGTAAAATTTATTAATACGTAAAATTAATGAATCTTCTTCTTCAACAGATTGATCATGTTTGATCAGCTGTGATCTCCCTTATGAACTGCCTCCATTTTGTTCTGTCTTTTGTTTTTATTAGTGCTTCCGGCATGCTTTTTATTCCTGTAATTTGCTTGATATTGTCAAAATATTTCATTTTTTGACGTCCTTTTGTTCGTTTGCCCTGCACCATCCCAGTCAACATTGAATTTTCCAACGAGTTGCTTCTTGCAACGTGTCCGAAATATCTCAATTTTCTGAGGTTAATGTTGTTTATCAGACTCCATTTATCGTTTATTTGTTGGGAAACAAATGAATTTGTTTATTTGATGTTTTTAATTAATGTTCATTTTGTTTTATCATTTTGTTGTTCATTAATGAATAGGCTACGTAAAATACGTAAAATTTATTACCTACGTAAAATCCACTGTATAACTCAATCTAAAAACCTTTCTCTTGGCACCATGTTAGAATTTGCTGCACGAATTCCCGTGGCTGGATCTGCGTATCAATTCACATACTTAAGTATTGGAGAGTTTTGGGCGTTTTTGATTGGATGGAATGTTGCGTTTGAACATGCTATCTATGTTGCCGCCATTGCCAAAACAAGCAGCGGGTATGAAAGTATTGTGCATGAAGTTAACTTTTTCGAATCAAATTTCCTGTGAACGAGATAAATATAGCTGTGTGTGTGGGGTCCAGGTCGGTAGTTGAAAATTTAGATCAAGTGGACAGGAAGCGGAAGGCAAAGAAGCCAATCTTCAAGTCCATCTTCAGGCATGCTTTTGAATGTCCTACCAAGGACACAGCCTCTTGCTCTTGAGCGGTTTCGAACCAACACTCTTTCGAATGTCAAACTAAAAATCTCACTACTTGGCTATACAGCCGACCTGGCATACAAAATATTAAAAAAATTGTTAATAAAAAAACAAAAAAACAATGGTAATGACCTTTTATGGGATGTTATAAGGTAAAATAATTGTTTTGGTTAACTTGAGAGATGCAAACTAAAATACTGACTTGTAGCCAATAATGTTTGTCTATCTTCTCAGGTATTTCGATGGTTTATGTGGAGGAGCCATTAAGACATACATGGAAGCAAATACTCCGATGCCTGGAGGATTTGTAGGAACTTATCCAGACTTCCTTGCTGCAGGCTTTATTTTTATATTCACAATAGTGCTTATTGCTGGAGTAAAATTATCATCAAAAATCAACATTATCATCGCATCAATAAACATACTGGTGATTATCTTCATCATTGGTAAGTTTATTGCTAGTCTGCAAGCTGAAAGGTCTAACGCAGTGTATCTTAACCAGTGTATCCTGAAAAGCAGAAAAGTGGTCAGGTACACGGTACACCTAAACAAATGGAAGGCAGTTCATGAATTATTCATACAGACCGTTTGCTGCTTAGTAGACAGAGCGTCTTTATTTCAGCCGATGGCTCTATTGGCGCTTGGTAATTTCCTAAGAATTTTGTAAAGTTTAATTGATTTAAATTTTCAATAAAGTAGACGACGACAGGTGACATCAGTAATTTTGTGCTGTGCTTTTCAAACTAAAAACATTTTTGTAAACATAAGGGGGGGGGGGGGGGGGGGGGAGTTTTGTACTGTATAACGAGAAACCTTTATTTTAGAGTTTTTGGGACACCGTAATTGAAGTTGCATTTAACCTTAAAGTGGAAAAAAATTCCTAGAATAATGTTTGCTTTACGTTTTCGCTTTAATGACCTTTGCAACATAAAAATTTTTTACCGCATGACTTGATTATTTTCGATTCCACACAGACTAAGTCTTTTTGAGGCCTAGGCCTAATAAGTGAAATGAAATTTTGATCCTAGCAGTTCTTTATGAAATCCCACAAACCCTCAACTCTACAATTCTTATAGATATTCTTTTTTTTACAAACTAAAAGATTTTCATGTTTTATTTTTTGTTGTGCCAGGTTTTACATTCAGCCTGCAAAGACGTTCTTCTTTTATCTAGGTCTACGTCACAGAATCTGAAGTAAATTGTGGCAATCGTTTAAATGTGAATCAACGATGTTGCTAAAACCTTTCAATGTTTCAGTTACAGGGTTATGTCTTGCAAATTGGGATAATTGGGTCAACGTCAAAGGGGGATTCTTTCCGTACGGATGGGGAGGCATGATCAGTGGCGCCACAACTCTCGTCTATTCTTACGTGGGCTACGAAGTTGTAGCCTCCGCTACAGAGGAAGCGATTAATGCCGGAAGGTAGGCATTGAAACGTAGGGTTGACTTGCTTACATGAGAAAGGCTTATGAAAAACCTAGGTTTATGCCCGGTAAGATTCAAGTCCATGTTGCAAAGCTTCTTACCTCTCAGCTACACAGCCCCCTCAAGAATAAAATCCTTGAATGCGTTTACAAAAATATGTAAAATTGAAAACACAACCCTAACAACTTAAAGCACTACATGGCTTCAAACTACGGGATATAGAATCTTTAGCGGTATTGAAATATGAAAAATGCCTTGTGTGTTTACAATTCCTTAAAACTCCGATAACTAATAGGAATAGCTTACACAGAAAATTGTGATCAAATATAGGATACTCAAACATTTAATAATTTTTGTACTCACACCATTAGGTGGTATAATTGCTCGTTTGTTAGACCAGCTCAGTAGCAGAGGGTTTCGCCTTCGGCTCGATTCCAGGTCAGGTCAAACAGAAGACGTTATAAAAGACAGCTACTGAATGCGTTCTTTCTTGCATAACGCAATGAGGATAAGTCGGACAATAATATGATGACATTCTAAATATGATACAAAAATTAAAAATGAGCACTGTCGTTAAAAGACCCTAGCAGTTGACGAATGACAATAAACAAACCACAATGTTGTTATCATTATTCGTTGTTAAATTAGCCTGATTATCTTTCAGGGACATTCCTATGGCTTTATTGATCTCTATCACCTTTGTTGTGGTGTCTTTTGTTGGTGGATCTGCTGTTTTGACTCTCATGGTCCCTTGGTACGATGTATCACCATCCACTCCTTTCCCGAGCGCTTATGAATCTCGAGGATGGTATTGGGCTAAATACGTGGTTTCTATTGGTGCTTTAGCTGCTATGGTAACCAGTCTTCTATCGGTCCTTTTTGTTATTCCAAGATATTTGCTGGCGATGGCAAGAGACGGTTTGCTTTGGAATTTTTTAACAATCATCCATCCGACGACGCAGGTGAAAAGTTATTGCGCATTGTCTCGCCCTCGTGTGCAGACTATTCGTTGGATATAGGCCTAGTGCGTTTTTCTTAGAAGTGTTTATTGGAGCCTGAGAATCTAACTGGTATATCGGGCCCAAATTATCTTCTCAGCGACCCTGCCTGAAGGGATCTTCAAACAAGTGTCAGATATGATACAGACGAATCCTTTTAAACGTACAGTAGTTAGTACTACTTTACTTTTTACATTTGTACCTTTAACGTTTACACCACATTGACACAAACGCAGGTTCCATACGTGTCGACCGTGATAGTTGCTTTCATAAGCGCAGTGATGGCTGTCGTGTTTAGCTTGACCACTTTAGTTGAGATGATTGCAGTTGGTCAACTGATGGCATGTACGTTTGTTGCTATCTGCGTCATAAAGCTTCGATATATCCCAAACGAAATATCAAGGTAATTATTCTGTTCAGGTAGATATACATGTTTTATTAATAAGGAAGGTAAAATGAAATTTTTTGCACAGCAAGTTTGCTAGTTTTATTTTAAAGATGGCTACTTCGTTTGGCTGTCGCAAAAGCGCCATTAGAGAGTACCGCAGCATTAAAAAACTTTTGCAAACTCTGGAAGCATCTATATGCTGGAAGCAGAGTTTACTATCGTACCGTATTATTGTATCATCTTCGTCATGTACACTGTATAGCGCTTGTGAGCACAGTTTGCACTGTAAATGTGGCGCTATACAAATGTTTTTGTTATTATTATAACTACTAAGCAACGGGTTTATTTTAAATGAGTTGAAAACATTGTTGATGGGCATGTTCCTATGGTTGCAATACGCCTGGTAGGCCTGTTACAAGATCCTATCAAGTCAATCAGTATTTGATGCAAATCTCACACATGGTCACCTTTAGCCTAGTTGTTCTAAAAAATGAAAATTCTTCAAAGCTTTGTTTACTCAACATTAATTACTTTTTTTTTCACGTACAGTTATAAGAGATCTGATGAATGTGACGTCAGTTATGACGTGAAGCTTGAGCACACCAATCTCGAAGAAATAAAAACAGAAAACTCTCTTAGAGAGCGACAGACAGAAGAAACAAAGCTGAGCTCAAAAGAAATTGACTGTGGATCTGATGAAATAGAAAAAAATGATTCCAAATCTGTTCTCAGTCCTAGCAGTGAACAGATTTCTCTGCTTCCATCTCATTATGGAACAATTAAAAAAACTGTCTTGTATTCAAGATTAGGTTTTCTTTTCCAATGGACTACTTCTTGCAATCCTGGAAATCCTCCATTTTTCAGTCTATTAGTAGCGATAGTCTGTTCTACCATGGCTTCAATAATGTTGCTGTTTGGGAATGGAAATGTGGAAAAAGGCTGGTTCCTTGTGATTCTTATTTTCTTCATCATTGTAGTGTTTTGTTCGGTCTGTTTCATTTCCTGTTTCAATCAAGATGGTTCCATAAAAACATTTCAGGTTAGTAGATGCTATTTTTCTTTCCTCCTCTTAATTGGGTCGCCAAATTGAGACCGGTCCATGCCTGAATGTTGTCTTGTCATCATTTTGGTTGTCTGCCACGTTTTCTATTTTCTTGGACTTTACCTGCTGTGCAAACTTTGCTGATTCCAAATTTTGATCTTTTAGTGTGGACAAACAATTTTAAAACTTTCGGTTTTATTGTTGCTGCAATTGGATGTAGGTTTGTCAATGTCAATAGATCTTCTATTTTGGTGTGGTCAAGTATAGCCTTTTGTTGGTCATGGTTTGCATAATGGGACTGTGAAAAGTAGGCTAGTGAGTTTTTTCATTGTTGACGATGTCTAATTTACACACACTAAACTGTAGAGCACGACCGGTAGAACGTAAGTGTTGTAGGCTACTGTTGAAGCTCTTTAATTTAAATTTTTATTCAATCGATTATTAAATCGACAGCTTACAAGGATTGATCTAAATTCAACTCTGATTTACTTCACTCGCTACTGCTCTTTGGCCTAGAAATTTTAACTGCAACAAAGCAAGTCAATTAATATAGGCTACATAGGAATTGGCATTTTTTGTTTATCCATTTATATTTATTGCTTCATTTTCTGCTGATTATTTCTAACAGTTAGGCGCAACTTCTTGTTTCAAAGCATTATATCATTAGGTGCTTGATTAGAAGATAATTCCTTTTTCTCGTTTCGATATCAATTACTGGACATAACCACTTTTCAGCTAAGTGGGTAGTGGGATTTTGCATAAAAACATTTTGAGTGCTGGAATTGCTAAGTCTTTTTAAAATGGATGAAGAGCTTCCACCAAAATTAAAAACATCATTAACCGCTTGAACCAAACTCGCTAACTTGTTGCATAACAGCCACACCCTCATTTCTGGTGTAAATTTGAATAAGTAACACACTTCTAAATTGTAAATCATAAAACCGTCACCAAAAATCAAAACTAGCCCAAACACACGCAACTTTTGATTGTTTCTCGCAAGGGAGCCAGGGACTGAATTAAAACAAGCCCAATTTGGTAAAAAAAACACGAAACTGGCAATCCTGTAACGAAGTCAATCAGACGAAAAGATTGAAATGGCATTAGGGTTATAAAAGACACATGACTATTGCTTTCAAAACGGCTTATTTGAATTATTACACATTACACTAGGCTAGGCCTACACATAACGAAAGTAAAAATGATGGACATTTTCACCCGCCTCCACCGCACAACGTTTGTCATCCGTATTACAATTTTTTCAATCGCGTAAGCGCATACCACCCCATTGGTTGAAATGGGGAGGTTGAAAGGCACTGCTATAGGCTATGTTTGCCATACCAAATAACTTATATTGTTCTTTGTAGGCTACCAGTCGTAATCTCCAATCGTTTGTTGAGGAGGCTATTTTCATTCCAAAAAAGGTTTTTCAAATCAAACTGATCAATAAGCTGTGCTTACCCAAAGTGACTGCAGCTGCTCAAGAGCAAATTAATCTATAGCTGAAGAAGGTTTAGCTTCCCCGGCAACGTACAAGAGAACAGTGTCGGCTACCCACGCATGCAACAAAATCTATCATTTTTACATTAATAGAACGTCTGCAGACGTGGAATCAATGTAAAATTGACGGATTCAGCTGTCTGGGGCAGCTAGGAAAAATTAAACGTCTGCAGGCGTTGCACAAATAAAAAAAGATTTTTATTAACTTAATAAGTAGAAACAAAGTAGCCTACTTGACTCTCCTTTTGCCCATATTCGCACCGTACCAATCACTATACCTGTACGGTAACATAACGACATTTATTTTTTGTTTCGAAAGGTTCCTCTGGTTCCATACATTCCCTTCGCAAGCATTGTCATTAATATTGCTCTAATTCTCAAATTAAATCCAGAGACCTGGGTACGGTTCACAGTGTGGATAGTTATAGGTGAATGATTATTTTATTGTTTTTCGTATATTTTTTTTTTACCACGTGAGTTCTATCGTAAGTTTTAAAAAAAGAACCTGAAAAATTGAACGCTGCTGCAGCTTTGCTGCTTATAGCCACTTGCTTTTGTTCTCTTAGGCTAAAAACGCAGTTTAACTTTGCCTTATGATTTATTGATCATTTCAATCTGTTTTAGGATTGATTATTTATTTTGGATATGGCTATCGAAACAGCAAAGCAAAAGCGGACAGCGAAAAAGAATGATATTCGACTTTTGAGAAGAAAGTAACATCGACTAGGCTACATTAAATATCCAGCTACATAACTTATCAAAACTGACGTTTGGTGAAGTGTCATCAGAAAAAGAATGTTTGACATTTGTTTAATCTTGTTTTGTATTTTGTTGACTGTGAAGTGTAGGCAACTAAATTTCTAAGATGTTGTTACTAATTTAAAGAATACATGTAGATATACTTACAGTAAGTTGCTTTCAATGGACACTCTTTGACAAGACAACTAGCCCAATGCGGCTGTAGGCTACTTGATGATTCAGTGAGATACCGTACAGCATTACATTGTCTAGCCCAGTGGTTCTTATCCGCCGGTCTGCGGACCGGTGCCGGTCCGTGTAATTTTTTTGCCGGTCCGCAAAAGATCTTACTTTCTGCTAAGCTTATTTTAATGTAGAGTCATTAGCATATTGTAAAATTGTGATCGCACTGTGAAACATGCACAGCTGTAAAACTGATATATCTTCACGCAAAATTGTTTGATAATAAAGGTGAACTTTTTGATGACCTAATTCTGTGCCGTTGATAATGTTTTTGTGACAAATTGCGTGTAGTTTTCAAAAAGTTTTGAAACACAGAAGTAGATACCAAATGGGGGATTTTGTCCTTGATTTTGAAAAATTTCAAAGTCGTTGGAGACGAAAATTTGGAATTAGATAAATCTGAAGTTCCGGGATAAAGTCAGGCCTGCAATGAAAATTTGCCAGAACCAGAGTTTGAGAAAGCAAAGATCTTGTTTTTCAAAGACCATGCGGAAAATAGCGCTTCGGAATGGAATGAAGACAAGTCGATTTGCTTTGGAAAATGCTTGTGAAATGGAGTAGTGAAAAAAAGTAAAAAGAGGTGCTGAGCATTGTGAGTCAACACTTGAAAGAGTTGGCTGACAATTTTACGATCATTTTGCGTAACATGCAGATCCTTGACATGGAAACTTTTGGATAAACAATCCATGCATCGATGATGTCAACACATGCTACCTTAATCTATCTTCATGAAAAAGAAAGTCTGCTTGAATTACAATAGCCTATGTTGTACTTCTACTTTGCAGTCCAGATTCGAAAAACATCATTGTCACACTTCTGGATATCTCTTGCAAACAAATTCGTGCCTAACTTTCAAAACAATCGATTTGATGGTAATTGTTTCAAATAGCTATTTAGAAACGACAATTCTTTTTCATCTCTAGCTTTAAAATAGCAAAGACACAAAGCAAAGAAATCACCTGGATGCCGAAACAGAGCTATGTGTTTTTGAAACTTCTTTGATATCTCGTTTTCCTCGCGTAGGCTACTGGCAGCGTAACAGTAGCAAATTTCCCACTGACATTGATTTTGTATGCAAATGGATTGACATTTTTCTGTTTGAGTTGATTGCCGTTTTATTCCAATTTTCTTCTTGAATACAAATCATATGCTGAAACCTTGCATTATGGTGCGCAACGACAACTTTGGTTAACAAAACGTTACAAATATTCATTCTATTCACTACGATCTTTGGTTGCCGGTCCGCCAACATTTTTTAAAAATTTTGCCGGTCCCCGACTGTAAAAAGGTTGAGAACCACTGGTCTAGTCGACAAGCGTAGTGAACATTTAACTTGCTGCAGGCCATAGTGTTATATCGATCCATGGACTTCTAAATAGTAGAATCTGGACTGGAAACCGACTTTACGCAGTGTACAACAGTTGGCCAAACAGTTGGCCAACAGCCAAGTTTAGGGTTAGTTACTACGGTATCCAAAAACCTCCCTTAGCGAATAACCCTAACTCGTACAGTGCTGGTACGCTACTGTACGAGAAGGGGTGGGGCAGCAACTGAAAAAGCACTAAAATAAGAACTGGTAACTTTTTGGCCAACTGTTGTACACTTCGTAAAGTCGGTTTCCAGTCCAGATTCTACTATTCAGAAGTCCATGTATCGATCATACAGTAGCCTACTTGATAACATTCCTTCATGCTTACCGGTACTCTTCTAGTGACTTCAATAAGACTTTCGAAACAAATGTCCTTAGCATAAAAGAAAAGAAACAAATTATGTTGAATGAACAACTGCTCAACATACACCGACATTTGTCACGACGCAACCTGAAACTCTACGTTTTGTGTTATCGAATAAGTATGAAATTTAGTTTTATGTCGAACAGTTCTAATTTTTAGTCGATTTTTATATAAGAACTGTATTTTGTTCATGCAAATCTTGTGCAACAATAGTCTGCACTCTACATTGCAATGTAAATGAAACCACCATCTCATCATTTGTCCTAAAAATATTAACGGTTTTACACTGTTGCTTTCATGGTGAATAAATCATGTCCAAATATCAAAACAATTTTTTGTTGACGTTAATTGTTTATGTGTCATTTTAATTTAACTAATGTAAAAAAAGCAAAAATTGTATACCAGTTAAAAATCTTCATTAAGCCTGCACCCTTAGCCGCAAACTCGTTTTGAAGAAGATTTCTAATGCAGTAACTGAGGCTATAGGCATTAGGTATATGGTGTTGGTTATTTGACGAGTAGCCTACAGTGGTGCAGTTTATTTAACCAAGTTTAAGAGTAGGCCTAATTGATGTTTTGAAGATGTTTTGCTTCCTTTGCTGCAAGAGACATTGTCAGGCTATTATTAATGAACATTTTCCGTTTTCTCACAATGGAAAGTTATCCTAAAGAAGTCTAGTAACCCACTTTACTCTTTTTATTTGCTTGTAGACTTATGTTCAAATAAGCCAGTAAGTTAAATAATACAGTTTTCTACTAACATATTTATATACGTTTGTATTGTCAATCCTTGCTGACCTGCTGTGGCAAACCTTACTGCTACCAAACCCGGGTACCAAACTCTGACAAGTTCTATATTTAACATAAAAACATGACATGATTTCTGTCTTCAATACCAGCAATAATACTGAAGATAAAAACAGTGGGTTATAGTTTTTGAATTTTAACTGAACACGATTCTAGTTTTCTTTGGGTTGTTTATTTTTTATCTGATTGTTGTGGTTGTTGTAAACAGATAGCTAAGCCTTCAGACAACAGGTTTGCTTCCGTGATTTTGCGTAAATTGTGACAATACACTATTTTGCTTCAAACTCATGTGGCCTATCAATGATTTGTTTATTTAAGTAAGAAGTTCGTCCTGATTTATTAGATAGGCTAAGGCGCCCGACATTTTGAGGAAAAATATTTCAGAATTAAGAAGCGATGGTTCAGCTCTTGAAGGAGAGTGCACGACAAATAGCCTAAAGCAGGGGTTCTTAACCTGAGGTTCATGAACCCTTAAGGGGTCGGCAAAAGTTTTCGAATTTGCAGCAAGATTGATAAATTACGACATTAAAAAATTAGTTGTGCTTTATTTGTGTATTTACAATGATTTTCAAACTGTACCACGCAACGCCGTGGAGCGTGGTTTGAAATTTCAAAGAGCGTCGCACAAAGGTTCGGCTTCTTAACTAAAAAATTTCATACAAAAGACTAAAATCTTTTCATAAGGCTGTGTATGTTCAACTTAATTCTTTTTAGACAGCAGGTTGTTGATCAATGCTTATTGCTTAATTCAGAAATGGAAACGTTAGTCTGTAGCTTATATTAGCACTCACGGTTTTTTCATGGCTGTCATTACAACGAAATATTGGTTACAAGTGAAAAAGAGAGAAATTCTTTGTAAAAGTCGCAAAAACTCTATTTATTTGCGATAAAATTTGCAGAAAAGCATTAAATCAGCATATAGAATACAGATTTTTGATCCTGTGTGCCAACATATAGCTCATAAGTCATAACATAACTTCGTCAATGTCAACAATCGTCATAAGTGCGTCGCGAGTTCAGCAGATTCTTCTAAGTGTGTCGTTTCTAAACTTATGAAAAAGGAGACGCGATATGCTATAAATTTTTTAGGGGTCCGCGACCGCTTCGAGGGCACCAAAAGGGGTCCGCCAAGACAAAAAGGTTAAGAACCACTGTTATACGCTATCAGGCATATTTGTGAAGAATGCATAACAAGTCACTTTGTTATATGCCTAGTTTTTTGAAACGAACTTGGAGCTAAACACAACGTACTTCTTTACCAGTATTACCACACCAAGGTGCGGTGGCTTTCATGTGGCCAAGTGCTTACTCGTGTTTTCGAACTGCACAAAAAAATTGAGCTGTTTCTTGGACAGAAGTGTTGAAGCATAATAGAGCACTTTGAAAATGATAATTTCATTTTATCCCTGGGCTACTTGACAGACATATTCAGCCACTTAAACGACTTGAACACCTCCATTCAGGGTAGGCTACAGGGATTAACATGATCACTGCCAGAGAAAGGTATCTGCCTTTACTGACAAACTTTTAATCTGGAAACATCGCATTACCTGTGGAAACTAAGTTATGCAAATTTTCCAAATCTTGATAAAGTTTTTAATTCAACAAATTCATTTCAGGAACACTTTGTGACTGAAATAGAAGAACTTACTTGCAAGGGCTCAGACAGTCTTTCCAGGGATACTTTCATCATGGAGTTTCTATTTCTCAGGGATGGATGCAAGACCCATTTATTTTCAACCTACATTCTATGATAATGACCAGTGGCGTAGCCAAGGGGGGGATTTTGGGGGTTACAACCCCCCCTTTGGCACGCGTGTGACGTCACGATATTGAGAATGATGCTTTCAGTCTAAAAAAAAATTGCCTAAATTTAAACAAAATTGCATTAAAAGAGCGAGTTTTGCCAATACCAAACATTCAAACATCTCAGCCAGGAATTAGCAACAAGAAAACACAGAGACTTAGCTTTTTTTTCCAAAAAATGCCGAAGAAAACATGATCTTATCCTTTTGCTATGCTACCGGACAGCACCATTTTACAGGAATATTCGTACCCACATTTTTCTTGAAAATGCTCTCAGAATGCACCAAATTCAAAGTAATTTTTCAAAATTTTCTGGGGGAGGCCCCTGGGAGGGAAAGCCGGAGGTTGAGAAAAAAAACTTTTCTTAACCTCCGGCTTTTACACACGAAAAGGGATTTGGGATTTGGCTATCCGTCTCAGGTTTCAATCCGCTCCGCTACCATGCTCTCCTCCCAATTTCTAATAGTGCTGCCAGATAATCAAATGTTTTTTGTTTGTGGAATTTTCAAGGTCTCAGAGACAAAAAATCACAATTAGCAAAATTTTGAAGTTTCGAGTAGTGAAATTAAAGAGAGTAATCTGAACCTAGTAACGCCAGGTTTAGAATTAGAAAAATCAAGAACATACTTTCTTGATATCACTGAATCAAGGAAAACGAATAATAAATTTAACTAGAACTACACTGAAATGGATTTCTTCTACTCAAAAAAAAGTAGCTGCATTTATGACAGTCCCTACAGACGATTTGCCACTAGGGTGATATCAAAAGACAACCGAAAATATTTCGAAGCAACTGTGCTCACCGCTGTGGGAAAATCATTTAGAAACGTCTGGCAACACTCTATAGTCCAATTTCACTTTGAAAACTAGGAAAAACATAGACATCACACAACTAAGGCGAAAGAGAAAATTGAATTGAGTCCTGTCTTTGTCATGAATTACCAAGGGGGGTGGGGGGGACTTATATACCAGTCCCAGGTATACAAGTCCCTCCCCCACCCCCCTTGGTAACTCATGACAAAGACAGGACTCAATTCAATTTTCTCTTTCGCCTTAGTTGTGTGATGTTCTAGGCGTTACCGAAAAACTAGGTAGCCACAACATCTTGATAATAATGAGTTTATGATACTTAAATATGTAGTGATTCACAGGAAGAAGTATAACTTTTAAATGGGATCACATCTTGAATGTGAAAAGGAAGGACAATATTAAGATAGGCTAGTTTTTAAATCATATGTTTTTATTAAATAGGCAGTGACGCATAACAACGATCACTTAGTTGTAAGACTATACGAAACAAAAATATTCTCTAAATTCACTTGTCCTGGTTTATGTAGTTTTGACAAAAGTATTTTGTCTGAGTTTCATGTTAGTTAAGTAAATTAGAATTAATAAAAAAGTACCTTGGTGCTTGCAACATCTAATATACAGTATTATTATCTACACAATGTGTTCATTTGCAGACACAATGGAAGCTGTTACGAGCTAATTAAAAATGTCTGTCTTATTGCCTTAAGTCAAAGTATCTTGCAATAATACTGTAAAAACTGCTCAAGCATTAGTGTCACTGCAAAATGTCTCTCGCTGTACTACTGAAGTTTTTGGCAGGCTCATGTTAGTGGCTATAAGTTTAGAAAGCCAAATTCAAAATTACTCAAGGCTAGTACTGTACGTTACGGTACCGTACTGTTTATTTTAATTCTCATGATATTGCAGCAGGTTAACCATAAAAAAATCCTATTTTTTACAGCTGTTGCAAGAAATGTAAATTCTGCAGTTTTATTTAAAACAGCCAAATGACATCGGTAAACTTTCAAATAATTAAACCAGAAGTTTGCAAGACATGGGAAAAATCTGGAAAAAGTGACATGTAAGATGTTTCAAAATTTGAAGCAAAATAATGATTACCCTATTGTGACAACCTCATTTAAGGCGCATGTATATTCATAGAGAAGACATCTAATATGGTATGTCACTTGTACATTGTCGGCTAACTGGATCTCATTGACACTCTCTAGGCCAGAGGTCGGCAACCTGCGGCTCCGGAGCCACATGCGGCTCTTTCAGACATCTGCTCTGGCTCCCGTGACTTTAAACACTGCGAGCTTGGGCAATACAAAAAAATTTTGTTGTAAATTAATAACTGCTCTAGGCTATAGTTTAAACTAGTTTTGTTGAAAATTATGACTTACAAATCCGTTTAGTATGTTTTTTTTTCACCAAGATTTAATGCTTTTATCTTGCTAAGGAAAAAAACCATTTAGGACTGTTAGGAATAATGGCGGCTCCTCACGGCTTACAATGCATGTATTGTATGCGGACAGATTCTGATTTGCCCGCCCCGTCTGTGAAACGATAAAGAGCATATTGTTACGTGATTTACCGCACAATTAATGTTAGCATTATCTTATATGATACCTGGCAGTGTCACAGTGCAGTTTGTAGTAGTGTTCCAGACAATTGTTCAACAAATCAAACGTCATATATAAAAACCGTTATGGTCTACTTAACCTAGCTGGCATCTTACGTCATGGAAATTGCTAGAAAATATCCAAATATTGCACCATCGGTCGTAAGACCTGATGAAATATTGCATCACTACCTTTGAACACCGGTTTGAATTGCGTGACAATGTCTTTCATTATTGCGCCACAGTTACTGTCTACGTGCATTTTAGATATCGCAAATTATTCCAGTCATTCGTAAATTGTTTGTTGGAAGTCAGTCGCATATTTAACTGTTTGCTTAGTGCTTGCTAGCTGGACAAATTTTCCGTCTTTTATCTAAGTAATCTGTTCTGTAGTGACAAGTTTTAGTGGTGTACGGCGTTGCATCCAATTTCGACAGCTTTGAGGCTATTTTTACAGAAATACAATTTTGAAAAGACGTTTCAAAGGAGAGTTAAAAGTGTCAGATACTCTTTGTTAAATATGTAAATCGCCATTAGTTATTAATCAGTAACTTTGGCAAATTTGCCAAATTATTGCCAGTATACCAGCGTTATCTTTACTAGTAAGCCTAGTTTCCGTAGTCTAGAGCAGCATCTAACTGAAAATCTTTTATTTAGTAAAGAGTTTAGAAATGATATTACAACAAAACAGTATAGTCTTGTATCGATTAATAATTAGCAATGGAAAAGTGTAAGAAGAGAAAAGTTGCGAACGAAAAAAGAATGTTCAACTCCTCATGGACAGATTCATTTGCTTTCATTGCTAGCGAAACTTGCTTGCCGGTATGTTTGTTATGTGATGAGAAATTAGCAAACAACAAAAAATCAAACGTTGAAAGACATTTTCTGAATAAGCACAATGTCTTTGCAGAAAAATATCCTGCTGGAGATCAGCGAAAAAAAGGAGTTTTAGAACTTCGGCGGAGATCCGATCAAAGCAAAACTTGTTTCAGTAAGTGGATGAACTCATCCAGATCAAGGACTTTTGCTAGTTTTATAGCCGCTCGAGAGATAGTCTGTCATGGAAAGCCATTTACAGATGGAGAATATTTGAAAGAGACATTCATCAAGATATCAGAAAATCTATTCTCAGACTTTAAAGACAAGAATAAAATCATTCAGAAAATCAAAGACATGCCCCTCTCAGCAAAAACTGTCAAAGACAGCACTATAAGAATGGCAGCCAACATCAGTTCTCAACAAATTTCGGATATCAATTCAGCCCCAGGATACTCTATTGCCTGTGATGGTTCAAAAGATGTCAGTGATGTTGAGCAAATATCGCTGTTTTGCAGATACGTAAATTCTACTGGATTAAAGGAAGAATTGATTGAAATAATACCACTGAAAGGCCAGACGCGAGGTGAAGACATCTGTGGGGCAGTTTTAGACTGTCTCAAAACAAAAGAAATAAACACAACTCACTTGGTTTCGGTCGCTACTGTCGTATCCAGGATTACACCCGGTGGTTGAAGATTTAGATTAAGTGGACGGGAAGGCAAGGAAGCCAATCTTCGTGTCCACCTTCAGGCATGCCTTCAAGTGTCCTGCCACAGACACAGCCGCATGCTCTTGAGTGGCGTCGAACCGGCGCCCTTTTGATTGCCGTTCCAGTGTTCTCACCACTCGGCTATGCAGCCGGTCGCTACTGATGGAGCACCAAATATGATAGGAACGCAGAAGGGGTTTGTGAGTTTACTTCAGAAGTCACTGGATAGAAAGCTGTTGACGTTTCACTGTATGTTACATCAGGAGGCATTGTGCGCTCAAACATTTCCCCGAGAGTGCAATAAAATAATGAATCTCGTCATTCAAGTATTAAACAAAATAATTGCACAAGGATTAAACCACCGACAGTTTCGTTCATTATTAGATGAACTTGATAGCACATATCCAGATCTGCGGCTACAAAACAATGTCCGATGGCTGTCCCGAGGGGAGGTACTGAAAAGATTTGCTGTGAGTTTGGAACACGTAAAAACGTTTTTAAAAATCAAAGGGCTCTCTTTTCCTGAATTGGATCAGCCAGATTGGGTAGAAAAGTTGCATTTCATGGTGGATATGACATCGCACCTCAACACGTTGAACAAAAGCTTGCAAGGAAAAGGTAGCACAACCCTGCAGATGCTGGAGGAGGTTTTGGCTTTTGAGCGCAAGATGACAGTGTTTGCCAGAGATTTACAAAGAGGTACACTACTTCACTTTCTCTTTCTAAAAGAGTTCAAAGAAGCACACAACCAGTTAAATTTTGTTTACTTTCAGCAAGCTATCATCGATATGCAAACTGTGTTTCAACAACGATTCTGTGATTTTAGGAAGGAAAAAGACACGTTATCCTTCCCTATTACCCCTCTGGAAATCGATCCATTACTGCTGAATATGACTGCATTGACAGCTGTAAGTCAATCTAGTCTTGAACTTGAACTGGCCGACATAGCTGACAAGGATGTGTGGGTATCTAAGTTCCGAAGCTTGAGAGCTGACCTTAAAGATCTTGCTCGCCAGAAGGCCACGCTTCGTCACAACCACAAATGGAGTGACCTTGAAAAGCTTCAAAAACCAGACAAGCTCGTGTTCGATACGTGGAATGCCATACCTGACTCTTACGTGAACATGAAAAAATATGCATTTGGAGTTCTGTCGATATTTGGATCAACATATTTATGCGAACAAAGTTTTTCGGTCATGAATTACTTAAAAAATGAACAACGCTCACGCCTAACAGATGAGAGCTTGCAGTCCCAGATGAAACTCAAAGTGTCGTCTTATCAAGCTAATGTAGATGTGCTGTGCAGTGAAATTCAGGAGCAAATATCGCATTAGCTGGGTGAAATAAATGATTATTTGAAAATGTATGTTTTTACCCAATACTGTGCCCGTAGGTGGGTCTGCTACTATTTGGTGAGTCCGATTCGGTGAGTCCGATTCGATGAGTCTGATTCGGTGAGTTCCTAACCCCTAACTCCAAACCCTAAAACGGCAATGATAATTAGGCTACGGTACCCAATAATTTAAAAATAAAATTGAAAAAATCCCCCGTTAAGGGATCGGACTCACCGAATCGGACTCACCGAATCGGACTCACCGAAACGGGCCATTCTGCCGTAGGTAGCCTACTAAAAAGTGTTGTGTTTAATAGTCAGGCTTTGTTTGTTGAAATTCTAGAATATTCGCATGTAGGCTACAAAGCAAAAATTGAAAGAAATTCTACATGAAGTGTAGGCTATAATTACCTTTGGTTTTAGTGGCCAACTCGACAGTTACATGTTATGGCTCCAAATATGTCTTAATTTGAAGAAACTTGGGAACATTTGCTCTTTTAATGCTAAAGGTTGCCGACCTCTGCTCTAGGCTGTTGGCTCAAAACACTCATCAATAGCATGCGGCTTTGTTTTTATAAGAAATTTTATGTTTTAATTATGTTGTATAAAGAGTTTTCTTGTCCATTAAAAATCTTTCTGGACATGATACAAAAAATATTTGTAAGCCTAATTATATTAGTGAACTTGTTTATTTACTTTTATATTACCTGCTATGAATAAAGTTGTAAGAGATGAAATGTTTCAAGAGTAAAAAATTTATGCATGAAAATTATGCTTCATTTTTTTATTTCAGTATTAATCTGTGCAAAGAATGCTTGGCTTCGACAGGATCTAAAACCAAATCAGAGAAAGGTATTTGTAATGACATTGCAAAATAAGCTTACAGTATTTTGTAGGTGTCATTTGCTCATATTTGTTTGTTGCATTTTGATGTGTGTTTAATCTCCTGTTTAGATTTTTTTTATTCTACTGTGAAGGAAATCACTTTTGCCCATGTCTTTGATCATCAACTCAGTGCAACTACAACTTTATTGTAAAATAATGTCACATACGCTTTCGCTTGTGTCCTCAACTATTTTTATGAAGCAAAATGATGATGCTATTAAACTTGAGCTTTTCTAGTTTACAACATATAAATGGAAGCGTTTTTGATTCAAGAACAAACTTTTGACTTGATGACGCTTGTTTTTATACAGATATCAGACGAGTTATATATGAAGCTGTTCATCAAGTGCTTGGTGGGAAATTAAAAGCAGAAAGTGTTGTTGTGTTTTTACAGGATCTAAAGGTAGAAACAACATAATTTTTAAAAAGTTCTTCATATTTGTGTGCGTTGATCCGTTGACCCATGGTGGACATTATTTTCAACACTTTCAAGTGACAAAAACACTGAACTACAGCAGATATTGTTTCAGGTTTAATCAAGTAAATAACCTCAGTTGAGGGTTGGCTTGTCAGTCACTGGTTCTCAAATTTACTTACATTTCTGTCTGTGTATCATATTTAGAATGCCTCTCTCCTTTGCCAACTAAACAATAAACATGCTTGTCGTTAAGGATGCACAATACAGAATATCGAATCTTAGAGATTCGAATCTCAATGTATTCGAATTGCATTTGCAGTTTCTTTTCGGATATGAGGATTCGAAAATAAATCTGTTAAATGAACAGTGTGCAACGTTAAACAAATGTAAAGTTGATATTTTCCGTCTTGCGCGCCGACTTTTTTCTTCCTTCATAGGATTTGCGCAGTTATCAGAACTGCAGACACGCAGAGCGTTTTCGTGTGATCGTATGATGATGCATCGTATGATGCTTGATTTATCATATGCTTTACTCTGTTTGACATGTGATACTAATACAATTCAAACTAAAGTACAATATTTTTGCTTTTTGTTCGATATTTTTTGGAAAAAATTGCCGTGTAATTTCAGAATAGATTCAAAATTCTAGATTCGAAATTAACTATTCTAGAATAGCCAGGTATTCTGTATTGTGCATCCCTACTTGTCATCTTTAAAGTTGTCTCATCTTGCCTTAAAGTAAAGGCAACGGCTTTGCAATATTGTTCTATATAATATGTTATGCATACGCTATAGCTAACAAAAGTAATAAAACTTGTTCTCAGGAGACAAGCAGTGAAACGTGTTCAACGATTGTTGATGCCCTGTCATTGATTGACATCGAGTTGGGGGCTTTAGATGACAAGAAACTGAAAGAGAAGTTTATTTCTCTAGTTTTGTCCTGTAAGGTATGAGCAACTAACTTACTACTTTTCCTATGCAATGTTATAAAAAAAAAGAATTTGAAGCTTAATAGATGGCTTGACATTTTGTGTTGGCTGGGTGTAAAGATTGCCTATGCAATGCTTAAAGGGGCAACAGTAAAATCTCTATAGAGAGCCCTGCGGATGTGTCTTTGGCAAGAATATATGCTTAAATTCCATGAGAACTGACTTTTTTCCATTGATTTAAAAAGGGATAGTAAAGGAAAAACCTGACTTGGCGATTTTCCACGTTCTTTGTGTTTAGCATGCTACCATAAAACGATTTTCAATAAAATTTTGTCCCATTGCGGTCTGATCAGCAATCCGCACCTGCTTTTGTCAGAGCTTTCAAAACAAGAATGGGCGTAAGCAGCGAAGCGTGCGACTGTACAGTCTACGTCACTATAGTCTAGCAATCAGTTGATCGCGCAATAGTTGTTACTGCGGGCGATTTAACTGTAGGCTATATATGTATGTACATCAAAACAGCAGATTTCAACATCAAAACATCAGACAGTTTGCTCAAAACATCAGATCTGATGTTGAAATATCAGAAGTGGTAACGTGGCTTTTGTTATTACTGTCGATAGTGACGTATTCTCGAGCAGTGTTTGCACTTTTTGGTCATTTTGAAAAAAAATAAAAATGAATGAAACATTGAACTTTGGGCCTTGCCAGTGCCATTGAAAACATTTTTTTTTCGGTAATTCTTTTTTAAATGTATTCTTGAATGTTCAGGTTACGCATTTTAATGCTTAATTCCCGTTTGAAAATTTCATTTACTATGCCTTTAATTTAACTTTCAACCATCAGGCATAAGCTGGGACATGACAACACCTTGTCTCAGAATAGGCACTCTACAGCTGACCTTTAAACAACTCAAAGCAACAGTTGTAGGCTACGTGTAGTAGGCTACTGTATAAACTAATTAACTGAATTAACTTTTTTTTCCCGCGTGAAAAACTATCACGTGTAAAAAGCAGCTCTACAGCTGTGTCAAATCCGAAACAGCTCAAGATCAATGCCTTTTTTGCTAATTAACAATGAACTTCTCTACTACTGCATGTAACGAGCTGTATTGTGCAAATTTCCTGTACCTTTCGCTGTAGGTTATTTTTTTAAAACAATTTCTTTGTTTACTGTATTTTCTGTGTGCCTTTTGTCAGTTTGGTGGTACACAGTAACCCTGATTGGATTATACACCTCTTTCTTTAATCAAAAGACAGTTGTGGAATAGTTTGCGGTAGTTCGTCTATAACGTCAATTCGGCTATAACGTCAGTTTTTGCAAATCCCCTAGAGGTGCCGTTATAGGCGAATTCTACTGTATATTTTTTTCATTAGGATGTCATTGCTGATTCTTTACTCAAAGAAAGACTGGATGTTGAAACGCTGGAAGCTCTTAATCTCATCAACAGTACGAGGCAATTCCAACAAAAATACATTAAAACTAAAACAAGATTATTGTGAGTATCTAACGTATTTTGATGTTTGTTCAACATTGTGTAGATTTATACACTTAATTTTTATATTGAAGGGATGAATTGTGATAAAATTATAGCGGTAGTGTTCTGTTATATTGTGTTTCAATATTTCAGCTACAAACAGCAAAAGTTTAATCTTCTGCGTGAGGAAATGGAAGGATATTCTAAGCTTGCTGTGGAAATAGGAGATTTGGGTGGCAATCGTGTCACAGCTGATGGATTGCTGGAATGCATCAAAAGCTTAATAGGTACTTCATTGCAAAACTTCTATAATGTTTAATTGTGTAATCAAACGTCTTTGCACATCGATCCAGCATGTGGTTTTTACCCTGCCAGCAAAGTCTGTCGCTTTTACATTCATTCAACCAATTTCAACGTCTACAGACATTGAATCAATGTAAAAAAGAGGTATTTTGCTGTCTGGGATATGACACTATGACAGGACTTTCCATCAATACCATTGTCGTACATTTCAGGTTGTTTCAACATCGACCCGAATCGAGCACTCGACTTGATATTGGAATCATTTGAGTGCCACCCAGAGTTTGCCAAAGTTATTTTTGTTCCCTTACTAGACAATTATCTTATATTGTGTGAAAGATCAACATTATGCCACCTGCTGGGATTTAAATTTGCTCATTATCAAGTGAGTGTAACTCCATTTTCGTCTATTTGAGTTAAAAAGCACTAAATAAATCAAGTAATTATCAGATAACACACCCAATCACCCATAGTGTATTTGAGAAGTTGTTAGCATGCTAACAACATTAAAAAAATTGATTTTCGAAAATTTTGTTTAGTTTGGCTAAATTCTTCCAACTTATAGTATGAAAATTTAAAATTTGTGCCTGATAGCAAGCCTTAATGATATTTATCAAATGTAATTCTGTTTCGTTACAAATTAAATAGGCCAAATTTGTAGTTTTTTATTTTTTGCCGTGGAAGTCTTTTCGTGTTTAAAGTGTGTTGATATCGTAACATAAAACGTTCAATCTTTCTTTCAGGGCAGTGGAAAAGCAACTCCCTCGTCGCTGTACACAGTGGCTGCTCTTCTGGTAAATCATAATATCGTCTCACTGGAAGACCTTTTGCCGCATGTAAGCTTTTGCATGATTCACTTGTGTTGTGGTTATAAAGTTTAAACTATTCTACGTGTGCATCTGCGAACCAGGTTTTCATTGTGATTCCATGAAGAAATCTGTGGGGTTCAATGAGCAGATGCTGCAGCTGCGAATAGTTTCAAATACGCAATATTTGTTCAGCATCTTGTCATTAAGTTCAAAACAGGCTAAGAGCAAGCAAAGGCTCACTGCCAGTGCCACCTAGAAACGTGGTAAAAGTTTACTGATGATAAAGATTTGATAGCCAAGCAATTCAACTTCAAAACATCTAATGACAGGACGGCGATTGTCCACCTCTTTCTTATACTTTCGTAGTATTTTCACGACTTTTTCATCATTTTTAAAATCTGAGTCTGCTTTCTATAACTGATCCCACATTGATCCTGTACGAAGCGAACCTACACAGCAAATCAGTCGTTGTTTACATTGATTCAACGTCTGTCGACGTCTACAGACGTTAAATCAATGTAAAAAAACGCCTAATTTTCTGCTTGAGAATCATCAGCAGCCAGACAAAATCCGTCATTTTTACATTGACGTTGAATCAATGTAAAAATGATAACTTTTGTTTTCTGGGTCTGCTGGTTAGTATGCGTTGTATCAATGTCACAATAATCATTCAGTTGGTTCCAAACGATGACGTGCTTCGACAAGAGTGGAAGAAATACGTTGAGGTCGCCACGGAAGAAGCGAGGAGAACGACAGTGATGGTGCTTAATCCCGCCGACAAAAAGGAAGACAAGGAAGTGAAAATGCAAGTCTCGGTGAGAAGATTCGTGGATGTAATTCATTTTTGACTTTTTTTCCGCCTTCTCTCAACTGTTGTTTTAATTTAGTTTACAACTTCGTGCTTGATAGCTTCAAGAAGACAAAGAAAATTTATCTTAAAAGTTAGCAGCGCCCCGGATCAACAGCATCTCAATAGTTGCGTGCTGCCAGCTGTTTATTTTTCTTGATGTTTTTTGTTGTAAAAGTTTATTTGTACATTTTTATGAGTTTTTAAATGTTAAAATAGTACTAACAACGCAGGTTTCGTTAACCATCCGTTGCATCCTTTGCAGAAACCATCCAATCAAAAGTTTGGATTATGCGAGGCCCTACTTCGAGTCGGAGACTGGGAGCACGCTCAAGAACTAATGAATAATTTTGACTTTAATCACATGATCTCTCATAAGCCAATCTCCCTTGCTTTGTGCCACCTTATATCATACGTTATTGACCCGCTGTATAGACGGTAAGTTGCACATTCTTGCACATCTACTGTTATCATAATTTTGCAAAGAAGTATAATTCAGTTGTATTATAACAAGTGCTGTTCATACTGCATGCCGGTTTCTTGGTCAGTGGCCCAAGATATTTCTTCAACATCTTCGCTACTGAACCTACTATGAAGCACGATTTTTCAAAATCTTTCATTTTTTTATCCTTAATTCTTTTAGTTTTTCAAAAATCGACTTGCACTGAGAGTATATACTTTGAAATTTTATATCAGACATATTTCTGAAGAGATACGAAATAGAAAAAATGATTGGCATCTTTAACATTACGTTGATAAAAGTCAGAGATTTAACTTTGCTAGGCTAGCAAGAACCAAGCCCCCGCGTCATTCGGGTCTTGGCGGCATAAAGATTTGCTCCGAATTCATCACGATATTGAGAAAGTACTTCCTTGTTCAACAAATTAAAAAGTGTCTGAAAATGAATCTTTGACTTCTTCTTCGTCGTATATATTATAATTTGACTGGTATTGTACTACAAGAATGCTACATTTCTTCTCACTTTAGAGATTCAATAATATTGTTTGTAGAATTACCCTTCAAAGCGCATCCAATTCACCGGCGGTTTCATTCGAAAAACACTTCTCTCTTCCCGACCAAGCCCACAGCTACGATCAGCTGTTGGACGGGTCTTTCCCGATGCTCAACAGACTACGAGCGAAAGCATCGCTTGATCCAGTGCTGCTTGTCAAGCTCACTAGAATCGGAAAAGCATTTTTCAAAGAGGTTGGTACCGTGAATTATATGAAGTAGTGCAATCGATATTATCAAACACCATGTATCACGTTGTGCACAATATTGCCATTACCATGTCTCTTGCACGTTCAAAAAGATATCAGGGTAAAAATATAGTATTATGTTTCTACATTTCGTGTCACTGAAAAGTATTAACTTTTCTTTGTATTGCTGTACACAACCAAGCACATGGAAAACATAGTTGATTGTTTCTGAAGTGATTGAGTAATAATTCCCTTTACCCGGTAATGGCTCAATAGGTTGGAGGTTCGATTCTTGCCGAGTGGCCGCAGTCATGGTTTGTAGTCACAAAGAATTGACTTCATTGTCATTTTCACCACATAGTACCAGCTTGGATGATTCGATTATCATCATCAAGTTTTTTAAACGTGCAGGTTTTACGAGCATTTCTACACTCGTAGTCCCCACTCCAGATGACTAGTTAGCTGCACGTATGGCAGATCAAATGATAAAACTTGCATTTTCTTTTCCAAGCAGGAATTTAAATGTAGGATCAGAAATGAAATAACCGGCCATGTCACAGATCGTGCTGTGCTACACTAAAAAAAAACTCTGCTTTGTTCTTTATTTCAGTATTCGGCATCCAACTCAAGCCAACAACAAGAATGGGTAAGCAAATATAATTTAAATTGTGCGTGTGTAAACCGACATTTGCATCACATTGCTTTCAATCGATCGTGATTTTACATCAAGTAATCCTTATTTTTGTTGTGGAACAGACCAAGGTGTATGCGAATTTCCTTGGCCTCCTTAGTTCCGTCTTGCTTCCATCGCTTTCCCTGCTCCCATGCAATGCTCATCTTTCTGAAGAGATATGGCTGATGATGAAAGGACTTTCTTACCAAACAAGGTAAGCTTATGACGGTTTTACAATTTATCTGTGATTTTGCAATGTAAAAACAGCGTACATTTTGGTTGTTTTCGTTGTCATCACGATCCCAGGTAGAAAAATCCGTTCTTTTTGCATTGATTCAACGTCTGCAGACGTTGTAAAATGTAAAAAGTTAAATGTAAAAGTGCAAAAAGAACCGATTTTACTAGCTATAATAAGAGTAATGGGGAGTGACATCCGCAACGTTTCACTTGCAGGTATCGGTTGTACGGTGGCTGGAAGAATGAAGCCTACGACAAACATCCAGAACTACTTCTTGCCAAAGCACAGATCATCGATAAAACTAAATACATCATGAGGTGAAGCACAGCTAAAGCAAAAATCTTTCTTATAAGTAAAGCTCAAACAGCGTCAAATAAGCGACCTTGTAATTACTGAGCTGTCAAAACCAATTCTGTGACTTATGTTTCAGTTACTGTAGCGATAAATCGACAACAAGAAATTTTGCTTTTCCCTTTTTGTCGGCAAAGGGGTCAAGTTCTAGGTAGTCTCTGACTAACACTGGAAAGGGTGTTGGTTCGATACCCATCCAGGGCACGAGGCTTTGTCTTGACATTGGAATACTTATAGACAAACACTAAGGTTGGCTCCCCTGCCTTCCCGTCCACTTGGCCCACTGCCGATTGTCAGGGATGCGAAATCATTTCTTGTATGGCATGATATACATGGCTTTTTTAATCTGCTTCTATTGAAGAAAAAGGGAACGCATTCAAGACCGCTTTTATAAATTCTGTGGCGTGAGTTGAATTAAAGAAATGTGACATACATCGACGCAACCCAGCCATTTGATAGCACTATAGCTAGTTTTAAAATTATGCTGTTTTCGAGTACTGTATACTGTATAGTTTTTTTTATGTTTGATTCTATTTATCTTTCAGACGTCTAACGAAAGAAAATGTAAAGCAGACCGGCCGACAGATGGGAAAATTGAGCCACAGCAGCCCAACCATACTTTTCGATTGCGTAAGAACAACACGCTTTGATGTGTCCTGTTGTGCTGTAGCATGTTGAATTCATATATTACTTATCATTATAAAGAAGAATAACGTCTCTCTCTGATTTGTATATGCATTTTTTTGCTTTGGAGTTGTCTGACTTGTAAACCAATGAGTGTAATGCGTGCTTACGATGAATGAAACATTGAGTAAAAACTACACTTAGAATTTTCTTTCTTGTCTGTTCCCCAGACAGCAAATCAGTGTTTTTTTACATTGGTTCAACGTCTGGCAGACGTTGGTTTGCTGTCTGGGTCGAATATTTGAAAGGAGGCGAGTTTCGACGTAACTAAAGCGATGTTCTGCGGTTTCAGATTCTTTCACAAATCCAACGTTATGACAACTTGATCCTCCCCGTTGTGGATGCGCTGAAGTATCTCACCAACCTGACCTACGACGTTCTAGCTTGTGAGTATTGTTAACACTTGTATTCCATCTAGGGTTGTGATTTTCCGAACTTGAAATGTTGTCCCTCATAAAAATCATAATTGGTTTACATTTTGCATGGCACACAGAACACTTTTTCGCGAACCGGTTAGTCAAATTTTTTTTTAAATTCTCGCTTCTAAAACTGTTTTTAAATTCTAATTCCATCGAACTACAGAACAACAAGTTGAATGACATTATGATTACTTAACTACAGTTTGAAACATACTTACAATACTTTGATGAAATGGGTACAAAAAATGACTTTTTTATTTCAGTTTGCATCATCGAGGCTCTGGCCAATCCGCAGAAAGAGAGAATGAAGCATGACGACACAAACATATCGAACTGGCTGCAAAGTAAGACTGTGCGAATCGAGGGTCGAACTTGTACTAGGGTAACAATTCAATGCAAAAAAACGGGTTGAACGAATGATGGTGCTAACGTTGTTTTAACATAATTTTTTCACTTAATTTTTGATTGAAAAAGAAAACCAAGTGACAGTTTTTGTTCACATTCGTACCTGATTCCGCAGTTGTTCCCATGAGATCTTTGTTCCCGATCCTAGTTCTTTCAAACACCAACCAAGGCTAAGTAGAAACTCTCATACATGGAAAACAACCCAGGCTTTTCTAATTGATGACAGATGGTGTAGTCGTCTGTGCGTGCTTACCCATCATTGGGTGTGTGTGATATGTAAACACCATTCAGTGAGATGGTATGGACATCTACTACGGAGAGAGGAAGTAATCTTGGGAAGGCATTGACTTTCAAGGTAAATGGGAAGAGGAAACGGGGACGTCCAGAAAGAACATAGAAGGAACAGGTGAAGAACGAGGCAAACAAAGTTGAACTAAAGGAAGAAGATGCGATGGACAGAACGAAATGGAGAATAGGAATAGAGGCAATTGCTGCAAGGAAAGAATCGGCCACCCTCACTAGTGAGGACAAAACCGAGTCTGGATGATGATGATGATTCAAACACAAATATGGTGGTTTCTGTTGTTGTGGAGTTTAGTAGGAAAGAGTAGTGTGATAGTTAGTTGGGTGTGCTGACCATACAACGAATTTCTTTCAGGCTTAGCTTGCTTCTGTGGCGCTATATTCAAAAAGTACCCGGTTGATTTGTCGGGTCTTCTGCAATACGTCGCCAATCAACTCAAGGCAGGGAAAAGGTGTGTATTGAAGTGTTATCTATGTTTACTTTTCAAATTATAGACTGCTAGTATTATTTTGTCATATACTGATTTTCAATAATGCAATATCATTATTTAATGATAAGTTCTTAATTAATGATTCGTCGTCTGCAGACGTTCAACCAATGAAAAAAAAACGGTCGATTTGCTGTCTGGTATGTGATTACAAAGTTTTAGCAACGTTGGGTAGTCATCCTACAGCGACATCACGCGATTATTTTAATCCCCTTACAGCCTTGACCTCCTGATAATGAAGGAAGTCGTGCAGAAGATGTCTGGAATTGAAATATCAGAAGAAATCACCAAAGATCAACTGGAAGCATTGTCTGGCGGGGAGACCCTTAAAGCTGAAGTGAGTCAATGACTGTTCTGATCGGGATGTATCGGACATACTCGGACATTCGGGATGTATCGGACATACTGGGACACTTGTTTGTGCCTAAGTATGACTTCATTTGCATTGAACTCTGACAGCGAAGTTTTTCGAACTTTGCGAACAGTTCAGAACAGTGCTGATGTGGTTGGCTTATTTCATCAGTGTTAGCCTAGTTTGTACTACATTTGCTGAAAGTATTAAGTCGTGAAAGTTTCAACAAAGCCTATTTACTGAACTACAATTTGTTTCCTGAAAAGTTTTTTTAGTTTATTCTTTCGCATAAGCTTCTTCAACCCAACGACGGCTATCATAATGGGAATTTTAAAGGTAGGTTACAAACACGTAGTCACACTGCATTGTCTAACCCCTATAAACGTCAAGTTTAGTGTCTAATCTTTGTGTTGTCCTTGAATGGCGGCCCGTCATTGACTGAATGACGTCATTAACCGGATGTGACAAGTGGTTTTGTTACAGGGAGGATACTTTGGTCAAATACGGAACACAAAGAAATCTTCCAACCGACTTAAGGATGCCCTTCTGGAGCAAAACCTTGCTCTTCCTCTCTGTCTTCTCATGGCCCAGCAGCGTCAAGGAATTGTCTTCCACGACCAAGAAGAGATGCATCTGAAGCTTGTTGGAAAACTCATAGACCAGGTTTGTACGAATGCATTGTTACTAATGACGACCACCCAATAATGAAGTGGATGTTGTAACGAACAGGGCTATGGAGTCGGGCGAAAAATATAATACTCCGACCCCTCGGTTTATAACCGGCCGACATCGACTTCGATTTCAGTGTTGCCAGATATACTTTTTTAATTTTTGTCCTTTTTTAATGTTTAAATTTAATTTCAGTTTAAGTGGTGATCGAAATTGAAACGGCAACTTTCAAAAAAACTGACTAGAACAAACATTTCTATTTTCTGGTAAAGTTTTAGAGCGCGATACGAAGAACAAGAAACCATTACTTTGACAAAAAATTGTGAATAAAAATTTTATTGTTCATCATTTTTATTAAGTCGGAGTCGACCTTTTCTTTAACGACCCCATCTCCGGACACTGGTTTTTGAGCAGCCTATTTTGCGGAGTGGTCATAGATAAAGTTGTTTAAAAACTTGAAACTTAGAAGTAGTCGTTTGTTTACAGTTCCTCAACCCAAACAATATTCAACAAAAGGCATTTTTCTGTTTGCAGTGCCACGACACTCTCGTCCAGTTTGGCAACTTTCTTTCCATCCAACTGGGCACGGAGGAATACGTGAAGCGTTTCCCATCGATCGACCTGTTGTCGTCACAGTACCACACCCCTGCTGATGTCGCGTTTTTCCTATCCCGTCCCATGTACACTCACCAGACCAACGTGAGTTATGCTCGAAGAGTTGAATTTTATTTCGTGACCGTGTTGGAAATTTTTCAGTCCGTTTTTTTTTCAATGATTAAGAACGTTTGGTTTGTTGGTATTTGGTTTATCTTTTAAAATTTCACTTTTTTAATCTTTTGACTCCACAATTTACTATCACGTAACCTTAGTAATACAATTGAAAGTATCTCACATGATGAACATATGAAGCTACTCTCCTGCTGGCTCAGCCTTAGGAAAAACTTAGTAACAATGAACTTTCTATAGTCCAACAATCACTGCCCTTGGTGCGATATCCCATTGATAAATCTAAAGTAATGGGAGTTGAGTTTAACTTTGAACGTGTGGCCATAGCAACCAGCATTCGTCACATCAGGTTGTGCTTCCATTTCAGACAAGATACGACGAACTACGTAAGCAAGACAGGTCCAAGCAGAAGTCCGGTCAGGACAAAACCCAGCGCTACATCTCTGCTGCTGACACAGTATTTACCCCTGTTTGTTCCCTCGTTCACACCATGCATTCCGAGAAGGTATAAACGTCAGTAAAAATGAGATAGTACAAACTTTCCTTTGTAACAATCAATGTTTTGACGTTGAAGTAGTGTTTTTAACAGTGTTTTTGTTGTTGTTGCTAAAACAAAAACGTATTTAACAAACAGATCTGGCTGGATTTATCGCCGAAATTCTACACGACTTTCTGGTCTCTATCTTTGTACGACATTGAAGTGCCCAACGCAGCATACAGCCGCGAGATATCCAAGCTGAAGCAGTCTATTCAATCGATCGAACAAGACGGGGTATGATAGATCCCAGCTGGAAAAAATGGCCTTTTTACATTGTTTCAACGTCTAGCGTCGTTGCAGCCATCTAAACAGGGGATCTTTGCTGACAGGGCATCATTAGTTGTAGCTTTTGCAAGTAACGTTTTCTGCTCTCTCGTTAACTTGCCTCTAACACTTCAGCTATTACTGCGTAACTTTCTTTCACGTTGCTGATTGCGTTGATTTAACGTCTGCAGTTGATTCAACTCCCACGTTGATTCAACGTCTGCAGACGTTAAATCAATGTAAGAAGGACTGATTTGTGATCTGGGTAACTGGAACACTTCATTGATTTTAACTGACCAACCGACTTTCTTAGTCGCATGACTCCCGACGCCGCCGTGAAAGGGAGCGATGTGAGAACCTGATCAGCAAGTTGAAGGAGGAGGAGAAGAAACAGGAGGAGCACGAGAGCAGAGTCAAAGCTCGGTTCCAGAATGAAAAAGAGGAATGGTTCCTTGCAAGTAAGTTGCGTTCATGACTTGGGGAAGTCGTGGCTCTATTAGCTCGATTTTTGATTCGAAAATGTTCAAGGATTCAGCAACTTAACCATTCACACCTCTAAGTGGTCTTCCTATTAAAAGTGAATATCTTCATCTGATGCTGGCATCTGTCCACAGAGACAACAAAGAATGACACCATCACCAAGTTCCTCCAGCTGTGCATCTTCCCACGGAGCATCTTCTCATCCCTGGATGCTGTGTACTGCGCAAAGTTCATCCACATCCTCCATCAGTTGAAGACTACCAACTTTTCCACTCTGCTTTGTTTCGACAGGGTATTGACATCTTCACAATACTTTGCATCCGTTAGCTCCCAGCCAGCAAACCAGTCCTTTTTTACATTGATTCAACGTTTGCAGACATTGAATCAATGTTAACAGAACTGATTTGCTGGCTGTTGTCGCAATAGAACTTCCTTTGAAAATTGCTAAACTCGTTTTAGATTCTTTTGCATACTTTTAATTGTAATCCACCCAGACAGCTGAAATTGTAATCCAGACAGACGTCTGGAGACGTTGAATCAATGTAAAAAAACGGTTCAGTTGCTGTCTGGGCAATTATCATTAGTGTAACGACATTATGTTCAGACAACGTCAAACTTTTGTCAAACATTTCCTTCAAGGCATTTCCTTTCTAACCCCAGGTCTTCTCCGACATATCCTACACTGTAGCAAGCTTCACAGAGAACGAGGCTTCAAGGTACGGGAGGTTCCTGTGCTCTATGCTTGAGATCGTTCAGAGGTGGCACGGTGACAAAGCGACATATGACAAGGTCCGTCCCCATCTCTTTCTATTGTTGGCCTTGTTGGGTATCGGGTTGGAAATGTCTTCACGATTGTATTTCATAACCTGATTTCCAATAGTGTGCAATACATGCGCAGAAGTATTCATTTTGGCTTTATATACTGTATCCGGTTCAGTGCATACAATATTTATAAGATATCGGCCGACAATAGATTATCTTATTCTGGTAGAAAACTTGTCAACCATTTTTTGCAAAATCCGGAGATCAAGTCATCGCCAAATCCCACCAGGAAAAACTTGTCGTTTTACGTGGTTTCAAGGTCTAGCGACGTTGAAACGATATAAATAGAGCAATTTTTCCAAGCTGGGGTACATGTTTGATTGAGTTGGTGACAAATTACATGTTATCAACGCAGGAATGCGGTAGTTATCCCGGTTTTGTCACTGTCCTTCGAGCCAATAGCGTGGACGGAACCAGCAAAGCAAACCAACTGGATTACGAAAACTTCCGCCATGTTTGCCACAAGTGGCAGTACAAGCTCACAAAGGCACTTGTGGTGAGTCAGGTTCTGACTTTATTTCTGAAAATTCAACACGTCTGGGACAAAAATGAAAGTACTACCTGTACTGTAGCATACGATCTATTTTTTGACAAAAAACGCGAAGTTAGCTAAATCTGGGCCTAAGCGACACATGAATAGTTGTTTGAGTGATAGATAAGTCTCATGCCTGCAGCGGAATGGCAATAAACGCAACTTTCAACACTAAATACTTTAAAGTTACGTTCCGCAAACGTTTCCATTTGGTTATGTAATTTCTACCCTTATTTGAATTGCTACAGCAGACTCAGAACTTTTTTAACCTTTTCGACAATTTATTGATCAGGTCTGCTTGGAGTCTAAAGACTACACTCAAATACGAAACGCGCTGATGATCCTCACTAAGGTATTGCCTTTAACGAGTTGCTGTAGTCTTGTATTTAATGTTTGATGCAAATCGAACGTCAGTTGTTATTGGCACTGCATGAAACTCTTACCAATCCTGCAATACTTGTTCATTGTTGTTTGTTTGTTTAGCAATTTGGGCTTTTTCCCAGGCTTTAACTTGAATAGTCAATCATCTGCCGGTTTTTTTTAAAGGAATCCTCTTTGTTGTCCTAACGCAATTCGCTCAACCCGTAGGGTAACGCGCTTACCCCCGACACCGAAAGCAAAGTGTTCAGCGGTTGCGGACGACGTCGGGGAAGTACCTTAACCCACTCCTCTGCTGAGTGCCAAGCAGGAATGAAGTTTAGTTCCATTTTTAAAAGATTTTTGTTATGACCTGATGGAGAATCGAACCTACATCTACCGACGCAGAGGCGAGCATTCAAACCACTAGGCTATTGCGCCGGCCCATTGTGGCTGTAACCCCTATGGTCAACTTCGCTCATGGTGTTTTAACAGCCAACATCAACAATAAAATTGCAACTCCGGTTACAAAAAAATGTCCTTTCCGCAGGTCCTGCCCCAGTTTCCCGCCGTCACCAGCCTAGCCGGTGCTCTTGAGAAGAGGATTGACAAGATACGAGCTGAAGAGAAGGAGAAGAGACCGGATCTCTTTGCGCTCGCCATGGGGTATGTGCGACCAGCAGCCAGCAAATCAGTTCTATTTATAGTGATTCAACGTTGAATCGACGTCAATAGATGAATTTTTTGTCAAGCTTGGTTGTTAACTCGAATCGATCTTCCATTCAGATATTCCGGAATGTTAAAGATGAGGAAGCCAAACCTTGTACCGGAGCACCAATTCCACAATAAAGCTCCACCTAAGGATAAATCTTCCAAGTCCTCAGGTAAAATATATTCAATGAAACTATTTTTGGGAAAAAAGTCCCCTATTTTGATCGTAAGGCGGGGGCACGTTGTGACACCTTATTGTAAGTTCTTACTTGGCCAGCAGTCAACAGTTCTTGAAATCTCTTCGTTTGAGCTTTAATCGTCGAGTGTCCATCTTTTCACCACCCTGAGGTGTCGATGCTTTCCCGAACTACTCTGAGAAGCTAATAGAGAGCAGCGAATTTTTAGTCTTACGTGTAACGCAAACCCGTTTTACAAGCCATATCAAAAGTTAAACTTTTGCAAACTGAAAAATGGTAAATCACTAATCATTGAAATCTTTCACCTGTTTTATCATCCTTCACTGCCATCTCATGACAGCGCACGTCTATGTCCACTGTCCAGTCGGCAAATCAGTTCTTTCTACAGCTTTAATGTCTGCAGATGTTGAATCAATGTAAAAAAGGGACAGATTTGTTGCCTGGGTATGTGCAGAAATGATCTTAACGAAAAAACTACTGTCGCTCCCAACTCAGGACGCTGATCAATTTTCGTTGCTTACAGGTACATCAGAAAAGGCGTCTGGTGAGTGTACGCATCTCATGCGAGATAATACTATTTTACTTTTTCAAATGTAAACTCACCGTCATTAGACATCACATTTACGTCGAAACAATGTTGTATCTAAGCCAAAATCTGGTTTTGGAAGTTAATGTCTTGACTTTTTGGCAAAATATTATTTGTTTTACCTGTAACGTCTTCACCATTTAGACAAGAGCAGCAAAGATCGAGGGAAGAGCAAAGAGAAGAGCTCAAAGAGAAAGAGCGAAGATTGGTGAGTCATTAACAAAGCCTATATCTTTTGCATTTGCTTCATCGTTATCAAACGTTAAATCGACGTAAAAGCAACCATTCTTTTATAACTTATAGCAAAAAATTAAATCAATTGTTGTGTCACACAGGAAAGAAAAGACTCCTAAGCTGAAGGAGTCCGGGAGAGGCTCCAGTAAAGAGAAGTCGCTTGCATCAGGTTAGTGTTTATTGGCGTTGGATCAACGTCTCGAACTGGTCGTGTTTTGATCAGATGTGACGTATGATTTGTACGTAACCGTAGATTGCTTGCATTGTCTACTGCACGTTTTTATAATACTTTCCCAACTACATATCGGCTGCATAGTGCATAGCCGAGTGATGAGAGGTTGGACTTTCGAAAGGTCGCCGGTTCGACACCGCTCAAGAGCACGTGACTGTGTCTTTCGCAAGACACTTAAAGGCACGCCGTTGATTGGGGATTGACCCCTTCGACTATAGCCCTTGATTTCTCTCATGTATGAGCAGTACGCTGCTCCAGAAAGAAATGCCTATTGCCCTGTTCAGGGCTATGCCCTGCTGAACTGAACTACATATTTCAAATCTTAAATACAAAAGCCAATGAGATTGTTTGTCAAGTGGCATTTTCATTAATAATCATAATCATTCGCTATCTCGGCTTGCAGCAGATTGCGCATCAACATGGGTTACTTGACAGGGTTCCATGTGATTTTATGAGCCGTACTGCTTCCATGCAGGCTCAAGGCAGATTGGAGGCATTTTCATTATAACAGCTTTAAGATGCTTCCATTGGTTTTAATTTGATATTGTTGCTTTATTAAAACTTTGCCCAGAAGTTACTTCCAAGATCTAGGTAACACAAAATTGCTATCTTTTCCCTCGCGTACCGTTTTCGTTTAGTTAGAATAACAAGACACGCTCATGCTGATATCTTATAAACAGGAGACGCCAGAGCACCGCGCAGCAGTTCAAAGTCCAAAGAAAGCAGGAAATCAAACGATTTGCCATTGGCGGGACAGAGGAGTGCATCTATTGGGAAATCTCCAGCGGAAAGAGGTTTGTCGATCAGCGAAGAAGGACTTTTCCAGACAGAAAAATCCCTCATTTTTCTGTCTGGGTCGGCCATTTGTGAAATCATGTTTCTTTCGAGCAATGCTAATCAGATCACTTTAAAGATGCGATAAGGATTTGAATTTTTACTGTATGTCCAATGTCCAGTGTCCAACTGTCCACTACAACTTTCTTCTATTTCCACTACGCTTCAGACTGAACAGTTTGTTTTGAACAGACTTGAAAAAGTATCGCAAGTGATCGTCCTGCATAACGCAACCAATACTCAAGCTGCAGTTCTTCAACTTAATATTTTTATTGTATTTTCAACCATGTAACGCCTCAAAAATGCTAAGTCAACTTTCAATTGGTTGCATGCACCAACAGCAGACCATTCCCTGATTAAGCAAATCGGCAGATTAAGTGGTTAAATTTCAAGATTATATTTTTATTTTATGCACTAGTCACAATCCGCTGATTACAATCGCCAATTAAGGACCGACAGAGGAACTTTTTTCATACTGATCCCTGATTAACTAATCAGACGACTAGCGTAATCGGCCGCTTAAAGAATCCGCTGTTGGTGCTTTCAACGTTAAGTCAACTTTCTGCGTTGGGATTGAAATAATGTTTTCTTTTTGCAGAACACAAACGTCGAAAACTGGACGCCGCTCAAGGGAAGGTTAGTAAGCCAGTTGCTCTGTCTCCCGTCAAAGCGTGACTTGAGTGGGGCCTCTCTTCAACCAACATTTTAACCTTACGTTTTCCCCAATCATGCGTATATTGTTTCGAAAAAAAAATCGACCATCTGAGCGAAGTTTCACACAACATGGATTTCAAGATTTGGAGGATTGGATGAGGATCTTGATTTTTAAAGCTTTCAAAAAGTTCGAAGTGATGGGAGTGGAAGATCCGTTGGAGACTCAGAGTCATTATCTTTGTGATGTTTAGGCAACTTCTTGAAGATGAGCCTCATGCGCATAAGACTTTTTATGAACTTTTTACAACTTTAGACGCCTCGGAGCATCAGTTTTTGTCTTTCGCTGTTTTGTTGCAGAGTTTGTATTGATCTGAATTTTGTATTAAAATTACAAAATTGTTGCCTTTTGTCTTCAAAATGCAAGGTCGCGAAAAATCTGTGCAGGTGGATTTGGTTCAGACAATTGTATCACAACTTCAGGTTTGGCTGTTAACTTTCCCCAGCAGAGTTTCCATATTGCTTTCTATTTTTGGTTCTGTTTATTTTTTTTATGTTCCTTGTCGTTTCTAAAAAACAGGCACGTTTTAAACCTTTCAAGGTTTTGCCACCTTTTCCCGTTCGTTAACGTGCTGGTAAGTTTATATCGATTTTTGTAGTTAGTATCTTTTTCGTCCCGGACGCGTTAATGACGAAAAATAAAATGATTGATGATTGATTTTCCATCTTTTCTTCTTAAACTACCACTGCGAATCCAAATTATCTATGTAGGTAGAAAAAAATCATTCATTAAAAGTCGAGGTATACTCATACGTGACAACAAACAATGGTGTAACTTTGGTAGCTAATTTTTTTCTCATGTTATTCCATTTGGATATGTAACATGTGTGCATATCTGAAGCAAATTAGTAAATAAAATAATGCGGTGGAAATTTAAAGCATGGCCATGATCGTGATGTCTTTAAAATTTATTTTCTGCCAATGCTAAACCATTTCTTTTGAGTCACAAGTGAGAAGTGGATGGAACTTGGATAACGCGAGCAAAGTGAAGACTAACTTTTGGCTCAATCTGCTTGTCAACTAACTAATTATGCAATGCATGCTCCTATCAATATAATCCTTACAATCTTCATCACAATCTACGCAGGAGCAAAGGGATGGGAAAGTTTCAAAGGATGAAAAGGTAAGTTGCCAAATATTGATGAACATATAAATTGCTTACTATTGTTCAAAGAATTTTTTACAATGTGTAAGGGAATGTTTACCTTATTTTGGGAGAAGCTAATCTCAAACTTTGGTTACGTTTTTGGTCCTTGCGTGCCTCAAAATTTTGAACGTTCTGAGTCTGATGTGATTAAAAATGGTTTCGGAGCTCTGCTTTAATCTACCCAGTCAGCAAGTCACTTCCATTTACCATTCATTCAACATGTTTCGGCATTGAATCGATCAAAAAAAGATCCGACTTGTTGGCGAGGTAGAAATTTCATGCACTTGCGTCACGTTGTCGCCAGAAGAAAGTGGTTCATTCCAGAATGGACTGGTTATAACCGGTTTAGTTAAGGATTGATCTCCCTTTGCCTCTGGCATGTGCGTCCGGTCTAATTCTGTTCCGGTCTAATTCTGTTCATGTGTCAATCCGGTCTAATTCTGTTCTGCTTTTTTTTTCCAGAAGAAGAGCAGTAGGGATTTGGAGGAGAATGGCACCAGTGATGAAGGGAAGATGCGCAAAATGAAGGAGAGGAAGAGGGAACTTGTTTCCAGCCCAAGAGAAGCTGAAGTAGCGAAAAAAATGAAATCGGACAGCGGTGAGAACTATTCAGACTCCATCAAACTTTTCTCTACTTCATGGTTAACACGTTTTTTTTATATACACTACAGTCAACTTTGTAGCATGATACAAAACTTTTCTAAAGTGTGAAATTATAATCGGTTTGTTTGTTGCATAACTTTCCTACTACAAGGGCGGGAGAGGATGTTGTTGGTTGGTAAATTATGTAAATTACTTCAATAAAACGATCATGCTTTTCAACGCATTCTATGAGATCTTACTTTCTGTCTTATCTATCTCAACAGGCGATCGTCGAAGCAAAGAAAAGGAAAAGCTGAGGAAGTCAGAAGCTCGGTCTAAGAAGGTAGGTGGAAAAACTGACACCAAAATTTGTGACAGAGTATTTTTCCAGCCTCATAGAAAAGTTAACGTAAAATCCGGCATGGTTTTTACAATGAGCTCAAAAGAACAATTTTTTTATGCATAATCTTAACCGAGTTGTAGCTATTGTAATTCGGTAATTTCCGTTTACTTACCTGTCGCGCCACCAAACATAAGGATTTGTGAATGATATTTTTGTCTTTTCGTGATTATTTCAACAGGATGAAGCCAGGCGTGACCGAGCAAGCAAGGAGAAGTGGTGACGTGGCATTCCGTCTCTTGATCGTCATTTCGAAATTCCTGGGTCATTTCGAAATTCCTGGGTCATCTCTGCACTGCCACCATGAATCATTGGCTGTTGAAATCCAACTCAAGCTGTATATTTTAACCTTCTACGCTGACAGCAATTGCGTTCAATAGTGTCAAGTGATTGAAATGAAATAGGCACAGTTGTATCAAAATTGTTATGGTTCATTTTTAGCCCAATTCGTGTTAACGAGTCTTTCATTGGTAAGGTAGGCTCTTGTGAATAAAGAATTGTGTTTGCTACAAAGCTTGCTTGGCGTTTCTTACAAGAGACTTTGATTGCAGATTTTGGAAAGTGCAACCTAGTCAGCAAAGAATTCTTTAGACCAGCGGTTCTCAACCGGTGGGCCATGGCTCACTAGTGGGCCATGGAAAGATTTTGAGGTGGGCCACAGACCTGTTTAAAAATTTGCCAGAGTTAGTGAATAATTTGGTTTCATTTGTGTAACTAGAGTTAATTTTACACTTGTGTTTTTGCTAAATTTTTTTGATTGTAGCAACAATGAATGGTGCTGCTGTAATTTGCTGCAGAATGGTAATTTCCATTCTAATTATTGAAATAATAATTTTGGCAGAGGTGGGCACCCGCTACTTTTAAAGTAGCGCGCTACCCGCTACCGCTACTTGGGCCAAAGTAGCGCGCGCTACCCGCTACCGCTACTCGGGCCAAAGTAGCGCGCGCTACCGCTACTTTTGTCTAAAATGACACTAGGAAACACTCAAGTCCCTAGTGGCGCAAAAATGACCTTGAAAACGAATGTTATCATTCGTTTACGCTGTCATTTTGACGTCGTTATAGCAAAACATTCTAAGGGAAATTTATTGTGACGCATCTTTCAAAAACACAAGCATTTCAAAATGAGGGTCACTAAGTCCTGCCCGCTTTCGCTTAAGCACATCGTTTCCAACAGAGAAAAGTGTCTCCACCGCAGCACTGGAAAGAATGGGAGTGTTGTATTTAATGAACAGATGTTTTAACTCGGTATTGGAAAAGCTCAAGGACTTGCTCTTGTCCGAAAAAAAGGCGTCCACAATTGTTGCTTCCTTCTGCACCGACGTTTTACGGGATGGCGCAAACACTCCAAAAAATACATCCTTGGAGTCATGACTGGTGTTGTTGTCACTCTTCTCGGTATCAAACTGGCTTGATGTCTCCCGCAACAGTCGAATTACATCTGTCTTGACTTTTTCTCGCAGTGCGTCAGCATCATCCGTGGAAATTGTAGAAAACGAATTTTGTAGAAATTGTAGCCATGACGTCTTGAAGGAGAGATGAAGACATGATGCCATAACGCATTTCATGTTGTTGAAGCACTTGTTGAATCGTTTCTTCACCCCTTCAAGACGCTTTGCGTATAGCAGCCTTAGCCCTTGTCTACTCCTCAGCAGAGTACTGTGCACCTGTTTGGTGCCGCAGTGCTCACTGCCACAACATCGACACTGCCATAAACAGCGCCCTGCACACAGTGACCGGATGCATGCGTCCCACACCATTGGACAATCTCCCCATTCTCGCTGGCATCCAACCCGCTGAGCTTCGTCGCGAAGAAGCCACTCGGTCGATGGGCACTGGAGCCTAACCACCACAAGATCTCTGCTCTCCCAAACGAGCACCCCCGTCGACTGAAATCAAGACACCCATTCGTGCCAGCCGCTCAACTTCTTATCAACGAAGCTGATGTACAAGACATATCTGCGGCTACTTGGGCGGACCATAAATGGAGTTCTGAATGGAAGTCAAACGCCACCAGACTCCATTCGTTCATCCCCGACGCCGACACATGCCTCATCGGCCTATAACACTACTTAGACAGGCATGGGTGCGCCTCAACCGTCTTCGTACGGGCGTCGGGCTTTTCCGCTCAACCATGCACCATGGGGAATGGCCTCTTCCTCCTCCTGTGAATGTGGTACCGAGGAACTGACCGCAGACCACATTATCAATGACTGTTCCATCTTCAAGTCACCTAACGGAGTGGAAGGTCTGCGTGTCATGGATGATGAAACCAAAGACTGGCTGCTCTCTAGTAGCCTTCCAGTGTAGTCCGGGAACATCGTGAATCTGGGGTGGTAAAAGGATAGACCCTTGGCCCCAGAAGCTCACACGACGACGACGACCCCTTCAAGGACTTTCAACTCCTCACAGGTCACTGATCTCGGTCAACTTCTTCCCGCAAATTGTGATGGTTGGAAGCAAGACTCCGTAATATGCCTTGGACTCGCCCTGGAGAATCTCTAAAGCCTGGCAGATAGGCTTCATCACACCGAGATATTCGCCGAAGAAATTGACGTCAGCTAGAAAAGACCGAAACTTTGCAACCAAGCCGATTATACAGCTGCTTAACCACGCCAGTATTGCAAAAAAAACAAGCATTTTTTTAAAATTTAAATTAAAAAGTAGCGGGTAGCGGAAGTGCGACTGAAAAAAAGTAGCGCCTCTCCCGCTACCGCTACTTTGGAATAAAAATAGCGCCACTACTCCAACTAAAAAGTAGCGCCGCTACTTTTACCAAAAAAGTAGCGCGCTACTGCCCACCTCTGAATTTTGGTGGCGTAATGTAGCTGTAGCCTAATCAATGCCGTCTGTTGCATGATATACGAACTTTAATTTTAAGCAACTACAACAGCGTGGTTCTGAAAGAGAGCCACTTGGCTCCGTTAGGAGAAATTTGTAACTTAAAGGGAGAAATAATCGTGTTGAAAGGAATTGGTAAGAAATGTAAATTTATCTAAATAATCTATTGAAACGATTAATTTATTTATGACTGAGCACATAGTTTTAGAGCAACGTCGAGTTTTTACAACACTATATGATGTAATAGACCACCTTGTGATTACCATCAAGTCATAGCCTAACTGAAAGCGGTAGCCTACTGAAATTTGTGCAGATATGTTTTTAGCAGTGGCGCCGTTTTCTTTTATTTTAAACTTGCTCTTCTTGCTGCTGTTAATATTACGATTTTGTGATTCTATTCTACGTACTTCGCCTGCTGCCTGTCACGTAACAATTGTTACCGGCTGTTTAGCAGATTGGCTCTTGCTTTGTTCTTGAGTGGTGGCAGTGCATACAGCAGTGGGTCATTCAATGTTTCAAGGATATAATGCAGATTTAACTCAACGAAGTCTACTGAAGTAATACAGTAAGTAACCAGTGGTTTGATGACTATCTCTGGCAGGAGTATTCAGAAGCTAAGGATGCCACATTTTGCTTTCCCTGTCGAGTTTTCAACAGCTTGGTATGTTATAGTCCTGTTAATATTAGCACGCATCTCATTGATGCACGGTATAATCTGTTTTGGAACATTTTCTTCTGTTTTTTTGTTTTTAAATCTATTTTGCAGTTTTTTTCTTGCATAAATTGGGCCATAAGAATTTTTGTGCAAAGAAAATGGGCCACGAAAGAAAAAAGGTTGAGAACCACTGCTTTAGACATGCTTGTTAATTAACTCGAGGGCTGGAATACACAATAGGCTAAAAGGTAAAAAAAACTAAATACAGTACGGTAACACATAAAGAACGCAATCAGAGAAATAGTAAGATCGAAATAAACGACATTGAAAACACGAAAAGAAAGTAAGCAAACGCAACGACTTGGACCGAGAGAGCAAAAATCTTGCAATCGACTTTCAAAAACCACAGAAAAACATAAATCTAGAACTGACTGCCGCAATTAGGTACCCGGAATGCACTTTTCTTTGGATAGAACAAAGATCTCACCGGCGTTGAACTATCTGGTGGCATATGAGTGGGCTAAGTGGTTCATAAACCAGTGGTGGATATAGGTATAGAATAGCCTACGGCATTACAACACGCAGCCTAAACGGGAAGATTCAATTGGTCATCAAGATTTACTGGGAACCAGTAGCCAACCTTTAGATTACGTTTTTTGTTGCCCATAAATCATTTCATCACCAAACAGAAAAAGTTGTACTTGAGGTGCCTTGCTTAAACGCATACCTAGAGTTAAACCAGCGTTGCTTATCTTGACGTGTAGATAATAGCTATTAGGCCTACTACTCAAGCACTGTTCGCAAAGCTGGGAGGGCGTTGATTGATTGAATCTTTATCCTCGGACTGGGAAAGCTTCCTGGCAGTTTCGCATACTTGTAGAGGCTTTGAATCACTGACGCAGGCTCGATAGGCACTTTGACATAGGACAGTTTTCCGTGCGAACTAGCTACCACCATTGCGCCGAGGCGCATTGGTTAAGAAAGGTAGGACAATTTTTCTTATAAACTCAATTAATTACAGTCATTAAGATCCTTCTTGCACTCAGTTCAGTTGCAAAAGAACATTAGCAGAGGGTGGGAATCGAACCCACGCAATCGAAATGACTATTCCCTAACCTTAACTCATTAGAGTTAGACCACGCTGCTTGTGGCGATACTTCGACTTAATTTTTTTTGTATCAAAAATCTTTCGAGTAGATCGGTCAGAATATCACGTGCTGAGTCGCATGACTGAAATCAGCTGATTCGCAAGGAAAACTGTCCCATGTCAAAGTGCCTACCCGCAGGCCCGGTCACCGAGATTGACAGAGTGAAGTTTCTGGTTGTTAAAGTCTTGTTGCCGGGAAATTATTCTATCCACTAGATGCCGCTAAATGGAGAGCAGTCCTTAACGTGCGTTGCTCAAGAGCACACCCCGAGAGTCGAACCAGCGGCCAGCGCCGCTTGATCTTGAAGCTTTTTCGTTCCAGAAGTCACGCGCTAACCAACTGAGCTATCGGGGCGGACTACTAATACTGTAAAATGGTGCTGTCCGTTTAATTGTCAAGGTCCAACTGACCTATCGGCTATCGCGGTAAATTATTCAGAGTCTCTAGAGATTTGCACAAAGTGTTAAACTTGAGTAAACAAAATTCTTAAGTATTTTAACAAAAACAATTTGCACATCAAGACTTTTATGATGGATGTAAAAAATTATTCTGATCAAATAAAACCACAGCACCTGTTCATGGACTTCTATATAGTTCATGACCTGTTCCTTGATATAAGTCACGTGCTGCGACGTCAAGCGCGTCACAATCACATGAAAAATTCTATTTACGTCAACACGTCATAAAAGTATTAACAAGAATCGGTTCCGCTTCATTTCTTCTTATGAAAGCACAAACCATATCCTGACGAGGGACAAGAGATACACCAAGTTTGTGATTGACTTGTAAAGTTGCGAAAGTAAACGTGTTTTGTTGAATATTTGAGCAGCAATTAACCTGAAAACTTGCTTTAACAGAAATCAAAATGTCCTTGTATCCTTCATTAGAAGATATGAAAGTTGACCAGGCCATTCGGGTAAGTTTACTTGGTGCAATTGAAGTTTAATTCTTGTACAACTTAGTGTTTAGCCCTCAAGATAAAAAAGTGCCTTTTCTTTTAGTCGAAAAATAAAAAAACAACTAAACATTGTGTTGACACAAAAAAGAAACTTAATGATTTGTAAAAGATGCAAGAAGCAGAAAAACACTTAGAAATCTTTGAGTCCGTTGCTTTGTTGTGGTATGGTAATATACTTGTACGCTATTCGTTTTTTGAATATTTGATAATGGAAATGTTTATTTTCAGACTTGCTAACTTGACGTGAGTTAAGTTCTTTGGAAGCTTAATATTAGTTTTGTTTATTTGCAGAGATGTCCCAGTCACCGAGATCGATTGAGTAAAATTTACGCTTGGTGTTGGAGAGTTGTTGTCTGTCAAATTATTCTGTTCGTTTATTTATTTTACAAAGAAATAATTAACCGACAAGGATTTGAAAGTATTAACTAACCCAGTGGTTCCCAACCTTTTTTATCCGGTGGACCCTTTTTGTCAATATTCAAATGTAAATTCCCCCCCTATAATTTTAGTTTGTAAAAAACTCGTTTACATTAATATTGTAATCTAAGTCTTGGAATATAAACTAAACTTTCACTGGTAATAAGCTTTTTAGACTATAATATTCCTTTTCATACTAAAATAATTTAATTAATGAAGAACGTTGCTGAAAAGTATTTTATTCAAAGAATACAGTACATTCAAAATTTAAGAGTCATTGCATTTAACAGTCTGTGTGAAAATTGTGATTTTTTGTTTTGACAACTCATGAATGCTGGAAGAGTATTGCAAAGAGCACAACGAATATCATTCTTCACGTCTAATCTGTTTCTCTGTTTTGCTTTCATTTGCAAGATTTGAAAAACCTGATTCGCATAGATTAGATAAGTGGAAGCAAATGGAAAGAAACTTCTCAGCTACTTTGGAATAAGAATTACACATTAATGGCCAAAATCCAGTGATTGATTTTCTCTGAATAAGTCTCTTGCAAGAATCCGTTTTGAGTTCTAAAAATTCATCCTGCAATTTATCGGAAAGTTTTTCCATCAACAATGTGAATGAATTTCGTATTAAATCAAGCTCATCGTCATAAATTTCAGGAAAATGTCGAATGAATTCCAGTTCTAATGCTGTGAGATGTTGCAAAATCAATTATTTTTCCAACTCTGGAAGAACTTGTTCTTTGCCGTCAACAACTAGCACCGATGATAATTCTTTAAACATAGTAACATGTTCAATTGTTCATTCTAACTTTTTCTCTTTCAATTATATCAAGCTTGCTGGTGAAAGCTTCCAAAGCATCTTTAAATAATGCTCAGCGGTACTGGCATCTGCTCTTGCAAAGGCCACTCAAGCCAGGGTGGTCGAAAGGTAGAGGCCAGACAAAACGTAGTCCCCCAGCAACCAGGACAGCAGAGCCTGCTAGTACCTTAAGACAATCTCCTAATGACAGTGACAATAAATCAATCACTCTCTTCCAACCTGCCTTGAGCCAGAACGAAGCAGTACAGTTTGTAATTCATATGGTATCAATATGTCAATGGCTCATGGATACAGATAACCCATGTGGGTGCGCAATCTGCTTTAAACGGAGAGGATGATTGAATAAGTTATTTATCGTATATTGGTGTTTTTCCCTTGCATTTTCAGATTTAGTTTATTCAATAGACCAAACATATCAACCAAATAAGCAAGGAATCTAATCCATCATTCAGCAATGAAACAAATTCCAATTGTATTTAAAGGTCAAAAAATAATTTAAACTCGTCTCTGAGCTCAAACACTCATTTGGTTACGTTTCCTCATGAAAGCCATCCAGTATTTAAATGAAAAAGGAGTAGGCTTACGTGATGGTCTGCATCCATATCAGTGCACAGTTGCATAATCGAGAGTTAATCTAATAATAATTTCTTCTTTAACACCCTAGTCCAAGCCAACTTACTAGGCTTAAAAAGGTTTACAATCCTATAGCCAAATTCCCCCCTGAAATTGCAAAATTCCCCCCTAGTGGGAAATTCCCCTCCGGTTGGGAACCACTGAACTAACCTGTTTTAGACTGATTATATGAATCAAACAGAACTGCTGAGTAATCCAACATACGAGTATTTTATTTCATTAATTACTATTTTGATATTCACTGTTGCAGACACATGTGATAAAAAACAGCCACAAAATAGATTTGTTTCAATTAGTAGTAATAAATCCTCAAACATTTTCTATTTTAGGCCCAAACTCAACAGCAGCAAGATCATGCCATGGCATTAAGTTTACAACAGCAGGAGATGGCTGCTGCTGGTGTGCCTCCTGAACCCATTGCAGACCAGCCAGGTAATTAAAAATTGAAAAACAATTATTTTGTGTGATTGGTTGCAAATTACTTTCTGATAACTTCATTTACAAAACTTACTTCAAAGATCACTCTAGGTTCTGTTTAGTGTAATCAGCACAACTATATACATGCCTGTGGTAAATACACTGAAGCTAACATGATTCAGAAAAAGGTTATGGAATGTCTTAGTTAGCTATAACGTGAATGTAGATTATAATAATACGTTAATTTTGCTTGGCACATGTTCAATGCTGCCAGTCACAAAATGATTTGAATTTATTTTCCAAAAAAATTATTACAATTTAACAGGAAGTCGATCATCTGTGGCAAGTTTGTATCCGTCATTAGATGAGTACATGGGAATGAATCTTACTTCAGAAGAGGTTCAACACAATCTTGCACTGATTCCAGCCCAGCAGTATCAAGCACCAGCTGTAATCGATCAACGGCCTTCTCAAATCCCAGGTATTGCAGACTCATCACCAAGGCTGTAGAGTTGGACCAAAACTTCATAATGTTTTATGGACTGATTTTGATCATGCCAAAATTTATGACTTTATTTTCACTGCTTTGCTTAGTTCAACAAACTCTGAATTTTCGAATCATACTTAACATTTTGGTAGTTGATCTCTGAGCCACAGCACCTCTTTGTTTTCCTATGAAGCATAAAAGATTGGTATTCTAAATTGGGCCCATTTTCATTTTGAACAACCCACATAGCAAAAGTTGCTCTTTTTGTGCATTATTTAAACATTGCTAGCTGTAGAAATTATGTGAAAATTGTAAACTTTTTGTAGCTGAAAAAGCGACATATGTGTCTTACTCAAGGACACTACCACCAAAGTGAGGCAGAGAATCAAATAGCAGAGCTATTGAGTAAGATTCTTATGTGCTGTTTCTGTGCTACAATCGCCACATTTGTCTTCACTAGAGCTTTCATTTCTGCACAGATCAATACCTATTGATTTGGCTGTTTGCAAAGCAATTTTGTGACCGGCTTGTATTATCCTTTCATGAAAAGCCAGATTTGCTGCTGAATTATGTTTGATTGGACATGGGTTGTGCAAAAGATGGTATGGCTTGTAGGGGTGTTCAATTTCGATTATTTGAATATTCGAAATTCGAAATTCAATTTATTTTCGATTTCCGAATTTCGATTTCGAATATCACATCTATTCACCACACTGCAAAATGTGATTTTATTGAAAGAAACGACATGAAAATTCGCTAAAAAAGGCGAAAAAAAAGCGATGAAAATTTGCGAAAAAAAAACCCACAAAATAACGTCTACAGCTCCAGGCCCATGTTGGTGTTTAAGAACACAAGCGACATGGTCACCCATCAGTCGGGATCTCAGCTTCGTGACGGTCAGGCCAGCTTTTGAAAACGATCGCTCCGCTGAAGCCGAGGTCGCTGGGATCCCAAACACTTCAAGTTCATTTTCACAGCGAGCGATTCACTGCCGCGACATTTCACTGCAGAGGTTTCGACTCGAAAGCGACATCGAGTATGTTTTCAAGCGCATAAAGCTAAACACACACTCCGTCTACGTAGCAAATTATGTTGTTTTTGGGTGTATTCAACATCTGATGACATTGAATCGACACGAAATGGTAGATTTTTGCTATGTCCCAGGCAGCAAAATCAGTCATTTTTACATTGATTCAACGTCTGTAGACATTAAATCAATGTAAAAATGACAGATTTTGTTGTCTGTTGTTGGATTGTAGCATCGCAACTCGTTCTAGTGATTATTTATCGCGAAGCTGTTGCGGTTTGCATTCAAAAAGTGTTTTCCTGCTGCCGATCGCTAGTTCATCTATTGTTTTATGTATCAATACAGCATAAAACCCCCCACACAGAAAAGTTGCCCCCACACAGAAATATGCGTAGGGGCCTGGCCCCCACGCAGGCCCGTAGCCAGCCGGGGGCCAGGGGGGGCCTCGCCCCCCCCTGAAAAAATTTCGCCCACCCCCCCCCCCTTTGGCAAAATCTCAACATTCTCGAGCAACAGCTACAATTATAATGATTTTGCCCATTGAAATTTTTTCGGCCCCCCCTAAAAAAAGTTGACCCCCCCCTTGCTCTGCGGTCTGGCTACGGCCCTGCCCCCACGGCTTAGGCGCCTATGGATTCGGTAAAAAATGGATAAAACTGCGACAAAGCTCAGCTTACACTTTCTGCTATTGCACAACCTAGCTATCTTCATTCTTGAGAGAAATTTGTGAAATTTGGCATTAAAAATGCCAACCTGGCATCCCTGGTGCAGGACTGGCCGTTGGACCCGCGAGAGCGTGTGATAGTCACGTGATCGAAGATGCGCATGCGTCGAAGTCTTTTTTCGCTTGCAAAATATGACAAGACAGATTTCGCGCCACTCGAGTTACTTTCAACCGCGTTCAGCCGAAAGGGCGGCAATAATTTCGAATATGTCCGATACGAAAAACGAATTTCGAATATCACCTTAATCGAAATCGAATCGAAAATCGAAGTTGAACACCCTTAATGGCTTGCAACACTTATAAATGCCGGAATGGCCCGTTTCGGTGAGTCCGATTCGGTGAGAGCCTTTTTCGGTGAGAGCCCTATTCGGTGATTTTTTTTTATATTATTGGGTACCGTAGCCTAATTATCATTGCCGTTATGGGGTTAGGGGTTAAGGGATAGGGGTTAAGGTTTGGGGTTAGGGTAGGGGTTAAGGGTTATGGGTTACGAATTAGGGTTAGGGTCTTATTTCAACGTTTGGCGACGTTAAAACGATGTAAAAGCGACAATGATAATTAGGCTACGGTACCCGATAATTTTCAAAAAAAAATTCAAAAAAATCACCGAATAGGGCTCTCACCGAAAAAGGCTTTCACCGAAAAGGTACTCACCGAATAGTAGCAGACCCTATCAATGTGCGCTTGGAAATATTACTTTCTGAGTATGGCAATTTTTTTTTTTGTACTGTATTTTGTATAAATTTTATCTCAACAATTGAAATGGTTCACTCAATACAGCTCATCTACATTCTACAACGTAGGCTACTGCTTCAGTTGACAATACAAGTATTTTTCCTCCTACAAATTATATGATGATGCTTACTATTTATGTTTTAGGAATGATTGCACCCATAAGCTCTCAAGGAATAGTTGGCATGCATAGGGCCGAAGTAAAGCAAGGTATAAGGATGGTCATTCTTTGTAAGGATGGGAAGGGAAAACTCGGATTGAGAATTAAATCTGTCAATAAGGTGACCAATTCAATAATTGTAATTTGTAAAAGATGAAATTTAGTGAATTTAAAAATTAAGTTTAAGGTGTTTACTGTTTATATAAACTTTTTTTTGTTGGTTTAAATATGCGATTGCCCAATAACATCTTACTGGTACCCTGTAATCATGTATTACAGTACTAGATTATATCGCATGTTTGAAAAAACAAACCATGGGTTACAAATATATTTTTATTTTTATTCCAGGGGATATTTGTTGCATATGTGAGTAAGGACTCCCCTGCTGCCCAAGGAGGAGTCAGATTTGGTGATCAGATCTTGCAGATCGACAACGAAACACTGGCTGGATATAGCACGGATAAGGTGATGAAGATTCTGAAGAAGTCCAACCCACAGCGGGTTGAGTTTGCTATCAGAGACAGGTTAGTTAGCACGGTCTGATTCAGTGATTCTTGTCTTAACTAATTTTTCATTGTGTCAACTTCAACTTACAAAATCTGAAATAGATTTGTTACATTTAGTTACATTTTGTTACATTTGTTACAAATAGATTTAGAATATTATTGTTACATTCATCATCATCATCATAATCCATCGTCGGTTTGTTCCCCACTAGTGGGGGTGGCCGATTGTTTCCGCGCAGCAATTGTTTTAATCCCTCTTCTCCATTTCACCCTGTCCCTTGCATCTTCCTCCTTCAGTCCGACTTTTTTAAATTCATCCTTCACTTGTTGTTTCCACGTTCTTCTTGGACGACCGCGTTTCCTCTTCCCATACATTGAATTTCAGAACCGTTACGTATATTTTACATTTGTATTACTCATCAATTCGACAAAAGCAGGTTACAAGCGAGCGACTTCAAAACCGCTACTTTTATCTGAAGCAGTAAAACTTTCTTCCTTGTTTGCACCACTTTGAAATCTTCAACCAGTTGTACTTCCGTTTAGTGTGACTGAAACTTAATAATCACCTACAACCTAAAACTTATGTTAAAAATTTATACCAAGTAGGTCAAAGCCTCTTGAGCTATTCAAACAATGTTTTAAGAAGCTGTTGACAGCATCTTTGCATAAAATGGATGGTCGTTTAGCTAACCAGATTTTTTTTATTCAGCTGTTTTAAGATAAAAAATTATTTTGTTTGTCCATTACGTCAAGGATATGCAATCGCTAGTGACAGAGTTGTAACCGTTACCTCACAACAAACAACGAGAGACGAGTTGCAGTTACAGTACCGACTTATAGTTGTTTTCCGAGTAATGCAGATTTCATCTTCACCTTCTACTGCGCAATTCCCAGATAGCAAAAGTTGTTGTTTTTGCGTGGTTTTAACGTATAAAATTGACAGCTTTGCTGGCTGGCTGGATGAGGGTCTTGGCGGAGTGACAAGGGAGATTCAGAGTTTACATAAATTTTTCATCAGATTTTGTAACAATAGAAAGTCTTGGACAAAATTTTCCATTCACATTCGGCACCAGCGTGTGACTTCAGTGACAAGATTCGTAAACGTTTGATTGTTATTTTCTTTTACTTGTTCCAGACCGTTCGAACGGACGATCACCCTTCAAAAGGACAGTTCTGGACATGTTGGATTTATTTACAAAGATGGAAAAATCACATCTCTTGTTAAAGACTCTTCTGCTGCACGGAACGGCCTCCTCATCGAGCATAACTTGTGTGAAGTTAACGGCCAATGTGTGATTGGAATGAAGGTTTGTGCTGAATTGTACTTCATCATTTCAAAGGAAATTTTCACCCACTTTGCCATTTATATTAACTAATATACTGATGTTTTACAAACGACTTCCTCTGTTTCTTATCACCCACCCAACAAAATCCATTTTTATTGCATTGATTCAACGTCTGCAAACATTAATTAAATTAATATATACAAAGGATTTCACTTGGTGAGCATAAATCGATTAGATTTTTATGCCAAGCTGAGGCTAGGTGCAGCGTTCCGGTCCATTGATGCTGTATGAATGAAACTAAAAAGAACTTTATTTGCAGGACAAAGCTATTCAGGAGATTATGTTGAGCGGCGGCCAGACGGTCACTGTAACCATCATGCCATCGTTCGTGTTCGAGCACATCATTAAAAGGTTGGTCATCAATATTTACGCAGCTCATTCGTCACGGATGCTATCACTGTAAACGTGACTGAGAATAAAATGATCTAACTCACTCAGAATTGCATCTCAGCTTTATGAATCACCCCCATTCCTGGGCTTACGTATGTGCACACTAATGAATGTTGCCCCCGTTCCGATGTTATTGCAACGTGTGACACTGTACATTTTATGCGGAGAAAAGGATTTCGGTAGTTACCCATCACTGTTATATGTTTGTGAATAGCTGGTAAAATGAATAATCCACCAACTATGATTGGGCTCAGGGTGTTTGAACACAGCTTGTTTGTTAAAAATTATCGTCCCTTTGCATTGTCTAGCCACTGGAATTTAGATAATGTTAAGCCATGCCTCGGTATAACTCATTGCCGCAAATCACTCTTCGATGTATAAATTTTTAATGTTTGAATTTGAGTATTTATTCCTAAAGTGATAGGAATGGAACCCTCGGGATTTCTTTAACCCCTGGTTGGAAACCACCGATCAAGAACGCGCTACCTCACTTTGTGTTAATTTCGATTTGTTTTTCAGCATGGGCAGTGGTCTACTGAAGAGCCAAGACCATTCAATTCCAGAAGTTTAAGCCTGGAATGTCTAACTCCAGGAACCTCCCAGTGCAATGTACATAGAAATATAGCGACTGTCAAGTGGCCGGCCACAGCTGCGCACTTACGTTCTTTCAACAGCAGACTTTTTATATCTCCATTGACGAGTGTACAACTGTACATGCCCGGGCATACTGACATTTTTACTAAATCAAAAAGTTAAAAGCATTCTTTATCTTAACATTTTGCAATTTCGTTACTTGCGTCGCATTTCTTGGTTTTAAAACAATTATTCTTTGCTGCCAGAGAACTAATTTTGTGAATTTTTTCTTTGTCCCACATTATTTTTATATAGCTTCATCGTTCCAATAACAGTCTTCTAGTCGGTAAATCAGTCTCTTTTACGTTGACTCAACATCTGTACGTGTTGAAGCAATGTCAAAAAGCCAGATTTTTTTGGCTGAAATCGTAATAATATTCAGAGTTATGTTGACCTATCCTATGAGCATGATGAACATATTTTCAAACGAGGAATATGCCTTCTTTTCAGCAAGTTAACGAGAAAAGGGGTGGCATTTCAACTAACTAATAACCGTTTAAGTAATATATGTATTATTACATTGCAAAATTTAACTCCCTTAAAATTGTCCAGGGTATCAGGTTTGTTATGTTGTTCAGTTGTTATGAAGTTAAGGCTTTTGGTAATCTTATCCTTTCATACGTATCACCACACTAATATGTTGTGTGTTTTGAATTCGTTTCCGCGTGATTCCATGGCATGGGTTGAGTGGCTAGATCACAACAAGCAAAAACCTACAACTGCCTTCAGTATGCGAAAGAAAACAACTGCTCCATGTTGAAAACTTTGATATCAATAAAAATGTAAACATCCATTCATTTATGATATCACATTATAATTTACCTTCCACCAGTATTATTGTTGCATCGAGTTCACATTTGTAAATATTCAACTTGGAAATCTATTTCCATTGCAGTATGAAGGTTTCCGTTTATTTTTTCGCAAATGATTTTGCGTCACGATGTTGAACTACAGTCTTCAAAAGATGAAGTTTGATGCGGATTGCCGAACATTTTTTGGAAATTTGTTTGTTGCTGCTTGTCCGATATAAAACCGCCTTATTAGTTCAAACCAGTAATGCTTAAAATGTAAGTTCCTCTGAAAAAGTATTATCACAAATAAAAATTATTGAGTACTGCAGATTGTTTTTGCCGAAACAGCTGACGCAGATATCCTTGTCGACAGTTTAGTTTTTTCTTTCCACAAAGGTAAGGATTCAATTGACTGACGAAAGCAGCGGTTGAGAACCATGTGGTATGAATTAGTGGTGCGATACTAAGGAGCCCTAACGATACTAAAAAAGAAAAAAAAAAAAAAAAAGAGCCCAAAAAAAAACCCAAAAAAGAACCCAGCCTCATGGGCGAAATACGTGTCTATCGCTGTCAATTCTTGCTCCACTCGACTGCCGAGAAACGCAAATTGCTCTTTATATATTGACGTCTAAACTCGTCACACGAAGTCCTGAAGCTTCCATAATACATTTAACGTGTTTACACGTTGAATTAATATAAAGACGTCAAATCTTGCCAGCTGCCTTCCAGTTATACCTCATGCAACTTTACATTGATACAACATCTGTACACGTTGTGCCAATGCAAAGACTGATCAGAGCAAACTTACATAAACCAAACCGAAATTTTTTTGCGTTTCTTTATTTCATTCACGGCTGCTTCGTACTTAAGTTAGGAATGTTGAAAAAGTCGGTCCAACAAAGCATGACACTAGCAATAATCAACCCCGTCACAAAATCAGTCATTCTTAACATTAATAATTAACATCTGCAGACGTTGAATCAATGTTAAAAAGACTGATTTTTGGCTGGGAACCCTTGTTTCGCAGCTAGTGACATCATAATGATAAAAGAGTACCGATGGAAACGTATTCCAGACTCGGGCAGTTTTGAACAACGTACGAAAGAACTCACCAAAGTCGCAGTTACCCAACTGCTTACGCCTGGAATTGAACTACATACGCTGGATCTCATCCCCGGGTTATTTAAGTTGTATTTCATCAATTTCGTGAGACTTTAAACGCTCGTTATAAAAAATTTGTTTTAACGTTATCACAACGTTTGCTAACGTCCATAGTAAAATCCAAAACTTGACCCTTCGATGCAACAAAGAAAGGTGGCAAAGTACGGTGGCTTGAAGCTACAGCAGTGACACAAACTGAGCTTGCAAAGTTTAGCATTTAAATTACTGAAAATAATGAAAAGTTCATTTTTGTTGGGACTTACGTCGCACGAGAAACGATGTTTGGACTCCGGGACAAAATTCATAACGTCCGGTTCCGGGTGCCAATAAAAGCGGAAAACCAATTTGGGGGGAACCCGGTGTGTAAAAGCGACAGTTCATAGCAATGGCAGCAAATGCTACGATTGTGATACATGAACAAAAAAAGAGAAAAGATCTCATATGATTGAAGTCCAGACCTCGTCTTAAACGAAACAAAATCCAAAGTGTAAAAACACACGTCACATTAAAGCTTCGAAGTGTTGCATCAAAACAGAAAAACAATATTTAACCTTGTACGATTTATAAAATCCGCATTCAAATTGATCAAATTCTTTATAATCATGAGAGTGACTAACACGCCTAGTTAGCAAAACCCAACGTCTGAGGACGTTGAATGAGTGTAAAAAGTTTGATTTTGCTATCTAGGGCGCACCATAATCACACAAATAACTCCTAAGTGTAACACAATGTCCACAAAACTGCAGAATAAAAGTAAAAAATGTGCACCAAAATGACCGGTGTATTATTGCTTTCACAAGTTCAAACTCGCAACGAAATTTCGTTGGCTCAACAATGACAAAAAATCCATGCAAAAAACATGTTGCAATTAAAACAAGTACTTCGATCAGAAAAAAAAAACGTTTTTTAACTGCTTTTAAATTATTATTATTATTATAAATAAAGTAAAAAAGCAAATAATAACAATGCGATAGGGTGTGGAAGACGAGCAGTAAAATTGCGGTAAAAATCTGCTCATTTTCCTTCAATAAACTCATTAATTAAGTTCAGTTTCGATTCCATGTTCGGCGAGTTGAGAGCTTGCAGTTCGAACGCGGGATTTGCGCGGGCGGTAAATCCCTGATTCATTTGCGGCCGAACAGCAACGTTGTTTGCGGGCATTCCCGCCGAAGGAAACATTGCTTGCGATTGCGGGTATCCCCCCACACCGTGAGATGGCATCGAAGATATTTGTCCAACCATCTGACCTCGTGACATCGGAAGAGAATTCTGCATCTGATTTCTACCTTGTAGTTGCCTGGCTGGCATAGCCACTCTACTGCCCATCACTGGCCTCTGTTGACCACCGGTCATAGAATACGAGCTCAAGTTACCGTTCGGTATCCCAGTCATGTTCATTTGGTAACCGGGCGGTTTGTTGGGGTTATGAACAGTAGGTTGTAGTTGGCCTTGTGAAACTCTGCTCCACGACGCCATGGATTGATTCTGTTGTTGCATTCTCATCCCTGTCATAGGTAGGCTTGTTCCATTTCTCATATTATCTTAAAATCGAATAAAAAAATATAGATATTAATGAAACACCGTCTATCATGGGGAACAGGCACGTAAACAACTCTGCTGAGAACGTGCGTACTGTTCAACCAATCAGGTTATTGTCTAATCCAGTAGATACAGCAAAAATACTAGCCATGAAGATATTAATAGCCAAAAGTTTCTACTTTATGCAAAGGAGACCACAAATAGTTATCAAATCAGCGGCCACCTTTAATAAATAAGCTTCAGTAAAAAAGACAAGATTTGTTCAATGTTCACTCTTAAATCAATCCTTGCGAAGCTACCGAATTGAGAAAACATTCACAGACATCAAAATACCTTGAAACATCACGCTACCGCTCCCATTGCTTGGAATGCTTGTTGGCATGGCGGTAACAGGCATGTTCTGTGACATCATTTGTTGTTGTGGACTCGGTAACACGGAGCGTGGCATCGGGCTTCGCAATGGAGCAGTTGAACCAATACCGGGCTTTTGACCTCCATTCAGCTCGTATTGTTCCATCATTAGTTTCTGAAGAAGCACACACGTTACTTTGAACCGGTTACTTACAATGTGTAGTCAAAGCTTTTGAAAAAGTCGGCTTTAGGATTTTGATTACTGTAGCATTGCGGCCTGTTGCAGTCTTTCTAATATCGATTGATTGAGAAATAAAGTTAAAAACGCAATGTATTAGAAAAATCTACCCTTTGCTGTTGAACAAGGAGCATTCTCTGGTTATTTGTCGTCGCCGAATGGTGAAGTCGCAAGTCGGGAACAGCTGTGCCGTTCGTCATCTGGCTGCTCACAATGCCTCCTTGTGAAAACGAGGAATTCATTTGCCTTCTATAGAACCCTGGCATAGCATTGCCTGCAGCAACAATGTGTTTGTTAAACAATAAAAAAAATCACAATTAACACTCAGAGAAACACGGTAGAAATATTTATTCATGCTAAAATTGCTCGAATACCTTTACAGTCAATCCATCTCATTTGCGCGGATTTCAGCTGAATTTTAACTTGATTGTTTTATAAGCTCACGACAGCATTCTATCTTTTGTGATTGAGTTAATTAAAAAACAAACAATTGAGTTAATGCTGCAGTGAAACAAAGAAAAGCATGCCTGTATCTTGACGCGTTGGTTTGACCATACATGAACATGTCTATTTTGTAGATTCCAATAGACTCTTCACTGACATCCCACTTACCGTTCGGTGCATCCCCTGATGGACGGGCAGAACGAACCATCTGTTGAGTATGTCCTCGTGGTAGAAAGCCGTTTTTAACAACTTGACTTTGTGTTGGCATTCTAAAAACCAAACAATGGATATGTAACAAATAACAATAGCTATACTACATAAAAAAATTATTTCCTGCATCCTCCACAATTTTAAAAAATGTCACAAACTTTAAGAAAACACATAAATTGGTCGCACAGACTTACATGTAAAGTAGCGTGTATCCTTGAAAAATTTAAGCATAGTCAAACGCTGTTTAAAAAGTCTCTTACCCTCTAGCAGCGTACAGTTGCTTGGCATTTAGCAGCTGTGAGGGGTTGCTTGCATAATTTTCTTCTACAGAAAAATGAGACAATCTACTCGTCCCGTAAGCGCCGCTGTGCTGTCTTTGGCTTGCAATCAAAGCAGCTTGAGCTGCAGCACTAGCGGCGCTCAAGTCATTCGTTTGAATGTTCGCTTGTTGCGGTTGAGGATTAAAGCTGTTCGTACTTGGCGTTGGGTTTTGAAAGCCTGAAAAATGATAACACTATAAAAACATGTACTGTAGAGTATATTGTATAACAAATAACGAAATAAGAATTATCGCAGCATGATTAAACCTTCGGCTCTAGTTCTGGTAAGTCTGGGTTCGATTCCATGCCTGGTCTTTACCGAAGACTTCAAAAATATTTTCGATTGTAAGCATCGAGATCACGTCGGGTAATAATGGATTCACATAGTGCGTATAACACGAATCGAAAAAGACACAGGCGATATAAACTTAAAGAAGTTGTAAAACGACAATAATAAATAAACGGAACGGAAAAACACTATTTTGTACATAATACTCACCAGCATAGGACTGCATATCTGCGGACATATGTTGTTGTTGCGTCATAGTGGCGCCGTTGTACGTCATGCTTGACGTCATATCGATGAAGTTGCTGGCATTCCACCGCACACCGTTGCCTGTAACAAAGCATAGCTTTTTGTTGATTCCTGCTACTTTTCGTTTTATGTTATAAAGAAGTTAAGGGGGTGCCAATCTTCATGTCCAAACATAGACCTAGCTCCACGTTCTCACACTTCGAGCCGAGTCCAGTTCAAGCATCTTGCGCACGTGCTTGCTTTGCGAATATGTGGTAACCTTGAAGTGTTTGCTGATTGTTATGAGAACTGTCACATGTGCAAGTTACTCGATCTGGCGGCAATATAATCTACTACACTATGTCATCCAAGCTAAATTTGTTCAAAAAGTACATATGAGCTGCATATTGTATCGTGATGGCCTACTGTAGGTATAATGTAAAGCAATTTTAACATACCTCCCGAGGTGAAATTTTTCTCCGCTAACTCCTTTAGTTGTTGGGATTTGGAGAGACCAGGATTTGGCATAGGCACCCCGGGCATACTTGCGTTGGCCATGCTTCGTGGGGTGTTAGGAGCCCAGTTCGCTCGCTGTGTTGAATGAGGGTAATTTTGTTGATAGCCTTGCTGCGGTTGGTTTGGCATTTGGCCACGAGCAAGGGCGACGTCTTGATTGTTCATAGCTGCGAGCGGTGTTGCCGTTTCACTTTCGCGTGACATGGAACGGGGAAACATGTCGTTAGGTTGCACTCTCCTCTGCATGCTGTAGCTGGGATGCGAATGAGGCTGATGTGATACAGAGTAAGAGACAGGCGATGAGGATACAGACTTGGACATGCCTTGTACGGGGGTGCGCGTCATTCGTGGCTGACTATCAGGGGTTGGTTGTCGTAAAATGTCCGGGGTGCCCTGGTTTGGGGTAGTTCTGTTCATGTTCGGCATTCCCATCTGCTGCTGTTGAGTCACGACTTGCTGATGCGGAGATGGTTGTGGTGCCGAGTGTTGGATTTGAGAAGTGTTGAATTGCGAATTCACAGAAACACTGAGTCTGAAACAGCATTTGTATTTTTTTTTAATTAAAAATAAATCGTATTTTTATGTTACAAAACAAGACTTTGACAAATATATTTGTTTATCTGCCGTGAATTGATTCATCTTGTGAGGTGTCCTCTTTACTCACCAAAAAAAAAAAACGTTTCAGGCAACACAAAGTAAAAGACAAGCTTTACCACAACAAAAATCCTAATGAAACAACGTAAATAGTTCGTTAGTTCAAGCTTCAGTTTAGTTATTTTTATTTCTGACCATCACACCAAAAACAATACATGTCAACATAGCAAATGTCAAGAAAAAGGTGAAAGTGACATAATGCAAACGTTAAAACGCGGTTAAGAACGAATTTATTTAACAAGTTAATAAAAAAATGGCAGGGTCGCAACACCTTTTACCAATCGGTTAATGCAGACTGCTTGCTGCCTACCTTTGGATATGCTGACTTGTCATGTTGGCATTAGTAGTATTAGCACCTTGCTGAGAAATCATGTTCATTTGTCTCTGCATATTAGCTTGGCTTGCGGCTTGACCATCAAACGGTGATAATAATTGTTTTTCAATCTTAAAAGACGCATCTTCCTTGCAAGCCATTTTGCTGTTGGCATCGACTTGCCCAGGATACATGGCGGGTTGGCGGTTGTTGTTACTCGTGGAGAGTTGCTTTTGTTCCTGAAGAATGTCGCCGCCAAAGTTCATCAAGTCAATTTTCTCAGTTTTGCACTGAAACTGATTGTTTTTCGGACGCTGAAACAGAATATTAGTGTCATGGTTATGTGACAAAAAAAAACAATTGTGGCGTAACGGTTGCGCAACAAAACGTCAAGTCTAACTATAAAAAAGTTCGATTTTTGCAGTTTCTATATCGTTTCCAGACAGCAAATCTGTATTTTTTACATTTTTAACAATGTAAAAAATACACATTAAAAAATGGCTTGCAGCCTGGGTTGCCTTAGGCTTGTTACAAAACACTAAATGCTTCATTTTGAAATCCATCCTTTAAAAAAGCCGACGAGAGTAACTGAGGGGAAATGTATCGTACTAAAGCGCAGAAAATGACTATCCAAATAGCGCGGCTCATAGAAGAGTTAATCAGCGCAATGCGAATTTATTCGACAAACCCTATTTTAACAGGTTATTGGAAGGTATGCTTCCAAAACTATAAAAAAAAAGCAGCCAAATGCATGTAGAATGTTTTAAATATCTCAATGAACGTAGAAAGCGATGGATTTATAGGTAAAAACAACATAATACTTTTAGCTTGACTAACCTCTTCACTTGAGTTGAAATTGCCTAACTGTTGACCCTGGTCATACTTCACTTGGTCTTGGGGTTCCGACAATAAGTTCGGAGCTTGGTCTTCTTCGGACAGCCCAAAGCTTAAGTCGTTTTCGCCGTTAGCCAATTCATCAAACCAGCTCTGTGAAGCATAATGCAACCGCTTAACAAAACGATTTTTAATATTTCAAACTTGTTTCAAACAAAATCACTCTGTTAAATTTGAATGTACTGTAATACTAATGTTATGGTTTTATTTATTGTAGCTCTACAACAGCTAAGGTCTTTTCGAGACAGGGCTCGTTTTCAGTTTTGTTTCAGATTTAGGACGTCGTCACATTATTACCCGACTGATCCTTACTAAGTTATGCAAGAAGAACACAATCAGTACCGTTTTCAAAGTCATTGGCATGACCCGACCTGGAATCGATCTCAGATCTACCTGCACCAGAGCCAAAAGCGATAACTACTCGCCTACTGAGCTGGTCAAAAGTATTGTACTTTTAATTTTTCATTCAATTTGGTCGAATTAAACAGTTACATTTCTCGCAGCTTAATGTTGATACGAATAAAGAATTATACGTGGAGTGATTGCCCTCAGTACAATTCATCTGAAGTTATGGCAGAGCTTTGAAATAAACTTAGAAAAGACATTTTGAATGTCCCACCTTCAAATCAGGGTCGTTGATAAGCTCATCGAGGCCGTTTTCACTTTGTTGTTGCTCGGTTTGGCTCGATTGCTTGTTTAGGTTGTTAGTAAGATCGTTATTTTGCATGGTATGGCTCCCACCATTCATGTCTTGTTTGACATCTTTTTCTAAATTCTCTTTCGAAGACTGGGAATCTGCAATAAACGCTGAATGTAAAAAAGTGAGGCCAATAGACTATCCCAGGCACGAAATTTATCACTTTTACGTTGATTCAACGTCTGTAGACGTTTTGGTACCAAGAATATCACCGTTGAGAATAAAAGCCTTAGAGAGAGAATAAAGGAATAAAGTTAGATGGCAGACCTACCATATTTTTCAAACGATTTACTTCTTTAAAAATCAGTGAATTTCTCTAATCAAGCATCAAACTAACGAATTGGCAACAACTACAGTACAATAGCACCTTGCTTCATAGGCAAGGTACAATTCTAACTATGGCTTTGAACATGAACGCTGTTTCACAAAGTTATTTTCATCCGATAGGTTACCACTTAACCAAAAGTTGCCTTGGGTACGTTTTGGTCAAAAGCATAATGTAGCAACGATGACATACCCCAGAATGACGCTTTCCCACTGACAAGCACATTTTACGAGCAATTCCTTATCTTTTATATAGAATATGCCAACGATGTCATAAATTACATGAAATACAAATGTGCTGCGAAGAAGGGAATAAAATTTGCATGCTTTGTTAATTCGTTAAAACGACTATTGAAAATGAATATTAAAAGACAATCTGAAACATGCCTATGGACTCTTGGCCTTTGCTGGAATCTATGCTGGTGTTGAAATTGACAGTAGTTTCAATTTTTTGCTGCTGTTCGTTGTTGAACTGCACGATTTGCACGGAAAGACTTGACACATTATTGGCATTGCAATTTTTACTGGTTCCCAAACCTGGCCAAACCAAAAAATGTTAAATGCCACAAATCGCCTCATGTTGCTTAACACGTTCAAACATGTGTACTTACGCTGCTAATACGACAAAATCTAACAACCATGACCCAACTATAAACCAGGGATGCTATCTCAATCATACTAACATACAAATTGATAAAATACAAACATTTTTGCATGTTTGGCACAAAGAAAAAGGACAAGTGAACAATTGCGTACCTGGCTGGATGGAAGAGCTCCCAAGGAAATGCGGTTCAGTGTCCATCTTTATTTTCTTGTGATTTGCAGATCCTTTGTCGTTTCCAAAATCATATTGCTGAGCATTCAAATACTTTTGCAATCCGCCACTCGATGGCACACCAGAGTCAAGTCCGTTAAAAAGATTGTTGGGCTTAACCAAGCCACCGCTGTTGCAGATGCCGTTAGTGCTTTCGAGTTTTCGTTTCAGCTGTAAAAAGACGAAATTGTATACTTTAACATTGTTCGGTATTTTGATGTAAAACAATAATTCTACATTGCCTTTTCCATGGTGAAAAAAGGAACAAGATGCCGAATTGAATGTAAGCTTCTTCGTTTTTGCTGTTGTTTTGTTAAAACAGAGATGCATACCATGCATCGTATGCAAATTGAAACTAAAACAAAGTAAATCGCAAACTTGTTTGGATGTCATATTTTATTAAAATGAGAAATCCCAACCATGTAGTGGCAAGTATACTTGTATTGGCCTACTGTTGAGAGATTGCATCTGAAAAGGTTTAAAGTGCCAATAAAGCCATGTGAATGGCCCTTTATGGCTAATCGTTTTACAGATGAGTAGCGTATTTACACTACCTTGAGCAGTGCATTGAGATTTGAAGCGTTACAAGTTATTTATTAACTTTTGCCACATATAAAACTTGAAGTAATCTATGGATCTTCTGTACTGGTTCAATAATTCCATCAATTACACGTTTGCTTGGAAGACACAATTAGCTACCATTTAAAAAGTATTTTTTGGAAGTTTAAAACTAGGCAATTTTATTCTAAGGACGTTCGAAACGAAATCTGTTTTAGTCAAGAAGTGACGTTTCAATTCGAAACGAAATCAACACAACAATTTTTTGATAAATTCATCCTCTCGAAATTTAGAATTAATTTTGGGCTGAATGCTCGTAAGCTCGATTATTTAACAAAATTGTCGAATATACAACAAACCAAAAGTGCATTTTTTTTTCTGTCAATTCATTAATACAGGAATTTGCAATTTTGGGCCAACTAGGCCTAGAAGAGAACTTGCAGTCCTGACAAGGTATATTTGAAACACTGGGCCAAATATCGTAGTGTATACTTTGCGCCGAAAAGCAAAATTTCCATCCAGATGTGAATAGTGGGCACGTATATGATATTTACCCCTTACTTTCTGGAACAAGCCTATAGTTGCGCCTGAATGTCATCTACGCTTGATAAACAATTCAAAAAACGAGGCCAAATGTAATGTGACAAAAATCTAACGTACCGAATTAAAGGCCAAGTCAGAATGATCATTTCGAACATTCAACGATGAGTCTCCAGCTTTAGATCGCATTTGGTCCTGAAAAAACAAACACGTTTAAGAAAAATCGAAGTGAAATAAATAACCAAAACAAACCAATGCACATGATAATGCACCTGTCCGACCAACGATCGTATGCGTTGACTTGACGTCTTGCACGTTTGCGTCAATCACTGAAACAACGACGTTCAAGGACGTCATCGACGTAAGAAGTAAAAAAATCCAAAACTTCACAGTTCGCTTTAACGATCAGATGTCTTCTTTTATTCTTGGCAGCAACAAGCAAATAACTTAATCAACGGCTAATAACAGCAGCACAGTTAGCATTGTCAACAGGCCGGTGAAACGCGTGAGAATCGCGACGAAAAAGTGACGAGGCACAAGTGCTTGCACATACACTTATTTGTTAGCTGGTGCTCGCACACGACTTACAATTAATTTATCTAAGCTGCTCGAGCCACTCTAGAGCAGGAAAGCGCCAGCCACTGTGCCAGTGCGATTGGGAATCACACATACATCTATACGTCGACAAAACGTTGACAAACGTCAAACCCAGATCCAAAATCAAGAAAAAGGTGAAGAGACTGAAGATCTTTGTCCTTGGTCACACTGCGGTTTGCTCGACAGAGATAATGAAAGAAACAAGAGACTTGCGTCAAAGAAAAAACGAAGAGCGAATGAGCTCACGATGATCTTGTTCGAGAGTGTGCCAGTGGGTTCTGTTCTCTTTTGTTTTTGCGACTGCTTTGTCTCAGCTGGCGCGAACTGGATTGTTTGCAAGACAATTTAACTCGCACGTGTAGAAATGCAGATTACGAAGTATCCGATCAATAAGCGACCTATTTCATAAGCATCAAGCCTTATACAGACAGTAAACCAACCATTTTTTACATTGATTCAACGTCTGAAGACCTTGAATCTATGTAAAAATGGTTGATTTGCTGTCTATGTGGTATAGGAAAAACGGCCGCATAACGGTTTGTAAAAATATCGCCGATGGCAATGACAAACAAGAATGACGGAAAGTTTCTAACTGTGAGAAAAAATCATATTTGTAATTGAATGTTTTGAAAAATTCGGCCACTACGCTCACAAAATCATTACCACACAACCACACTTTCAATTTATTCTAGTTATATGCAGCAACCTTGCAATACAAATTCAAAAGTTTATCTCTGTGGGCAGAAATCAGTGGCAAAACTAAATTTACTTCATTCCGGCAAAGATACGTCATTCTAAGAAAACCACAAACGGGTTCAAAAATTTTATTTGCTGAGTGAGGAAATTCAGAAAACTTATTCTGGCATTCTATGTAATTGCAGTGCAGGTTTTAAAATTAGCTATTTCCGACGCTCCTGATCCAAGTTATCAGGCATATTTAAAAATGTCGTCTTTACAACCAATCAGCCCGTTTTTACATTAGTTGGTGTTCGCTGATGGGCTGTGTTGTCATTCAATATAAAAACTACCACTTGTATTGTATTGTGCAATTGTGCATAAAGGGATAAGTATCATACGTTCACAAGTCATTAATAAAGCTGAAGATCAACCGAAAAAAAAACAGTTTGTGCGAGGTTCAATTTATATTTAAACAAAGAAGATATATTTGACCTCAAACTCTTTCAGTACCTGACGTTACATTGGCAAAAAGTTTGTAAAATGATAAACTACGCTCATTTAAACAATCACTTAGGATAGATGAGTGAAAATTGTTAAAAGATGTTACGATCGTGCAATTGAATACTTCAAACATTCGACCAGGTAAGTTATTCCTGAAGCTGTTTATTGAGTTATTCAAATGGTCATGCACATAAACTAATTCTATATCTTTCAAAGACCAAAATATTTTTTGATAAATTAAAAATGCACCGACAAAACTATTTTCTGCAGAATTTCGTAACTCTGATTTATTTTGTTGGTCAAATGTAATGTTGTGCAAAAGTAACGCGGCATTAAAGTAGTTGAACAAAAATGGCAGACACTTACTAAACAACATTTTACATTAATGGAAAGTTACCTACAACAATAAATATATCCACTTTCTAAAAAAAAAAATAAGAAATCAAGTCTAAGAAACCCACAATGTATAGTACAGAAAAGTATAGTGGAATTTGTTTTAAAAAACAACTCACATAATCAATTCTACCAAAACTCATGAGTCATTGCATTAGTAGGCTACTTGTGTCGAAACCAAGAAATGATATCGCAAAACGTGATGAAAAAGAGCTAAGAAGCTATGTCCATTCCGCCTGCAATACCATGAAGTTCGTGAAAGGGACTAAGCTGTCTATCAAATACAGCAGGCTGAATGTACAAACCACCATGTCACGTCACAAGTCTACAAATTTGGCAGCAACAGTTGTAATTATTTCAAGTTATAAATTACTAACAAAAGTGAAATCTGAAATGTCACTTTTACACAATTACCTCTCCCTTTTAGATTCGGTTACCGCAAACAATGATAAAAGTGAAGACGAGATTTTGAGTCAACACCAGCGAAGCGTATAGAAAACTAGGACATTCGTTCTGTTGTCTAATTGAGATTATTCTTGCTATGTCTACGTTGCATCAACGCAAACCAATGTCCCGAGAATAAAACGCCATTAGAGCAACACAAATGAAATCTAAAACAAGACTCTTTTGTTTGAAATGATAGTGTTGGGATTTTTTGGTCCCGTGCTTAACTGCTTGCTGTGATGAAGGATTTCAGAATGATTGAATAGAAATTTCAAACTGTGCACACCTTTGGAAATGAATGTAACTCCGCCGTTGGCTAAAATGTTTCTGTTTCAAGCACACTTCTCAACACTATGCAACAGCAACAAAATGCCTCAGGTGAGCACAAAAGAACAAAGTTTGCTAGCCTATAATTGTCAGCTGTCAGGAATAATAGTTCTGCATTTTTGCTCCAAATCTTTGCATGACACCAAATAACAGAATAATGGTTTTATTAGGTTAAGTTATAAAAGTAATGACAAATTGACAATGAGAAATAAATGATACTATTGCATTAACTTTGTTTCAACCTTACATTTAAACAGTAAAAACGCACTAATGAACTTACACTTTGTAAGTACTTTATGCTCGATAACAACTAATTAAACAATTTTTTTTCAAGTTTTCACTAAATGAGTGCTGAATAAGTTTGTTAGTTATGTGTAAAGTTTTATCAATTCTAGTATGCAACCAAGCTTTTCAACATTGCATCTCACTCTGAAATCGTGAAAGTAGATCTTCAAAAAGCTTGCGCATTGCTTTGCAATTGCAGCGCTGGATATCACTAACAAATAAACAACTCAAGCCGAGAACTCACAAGGTCGATTGTTTGAACAGATTATTTGACAGAAGACACGTTCTCTCAGTCAACAAATCTTCCAGCGGTTTAACAAACCAACTTCGCCAAAAAGCCAACTGGACGTAAATAGTGCTGAACTAAGTTCAACAACAATGGCAAAACAGGGGACTTTTGCACAAACACAGCTAGATGTTTTTCACTTATGTTGTTGAACAAATTCACATAGCGGGTTTTCTCCGCGTACCCGGTAGGTCCTTTCTCTGTCATAATCGTTATGGTAGATAACCATAGCTAAGCCAAAGCAACCCATCATTTCAACGAAAACATCAAACAACCTTAAAATTACGATAAGTACTCAAAAAGTATCACTTTAGAAGTAGACACAATTCACATTGTATTGTAATGTAGAGACTTTTGCCTAAAAACGTTTCTTACAACGTAAATGAGCAGCTTAAACAGCAGATTGACATTGGCAAAAAAAACCTATAGAAATGAACTAATTCTTCTGTTAATTAACCAAGTAGCACTTATTTGACAATAGTTGATATTTGAAAATTCCTACACCCAGTTAACTGTACACAACAGCATAGCTTCAGGCTTCCTTGAACATGAAACAATTAAAGAAAAAGCTAAGAAATGATAGACGTCAAGAAAACATGTTAAAACGTCACAAAGGGGTGAAAATTACACAATAACCACAACAGTAAAGATATTGCACCATTCCCAATCAGCCTTTTTTACATTGGTTCAACGCCTGCAGACGTCTACAACGTTGAATCGGGCAATGACGTGATTGTGAGTGGTTTGGTTTCATTCTGAGTTTGAAATACTTTGGAAAATAGCAGGGTTTTGGTGGAAGCTGGCATAATTGAACTTTGTTCAGCAAAATCGTAATTCCGATAACAATAAAATCGAATTTCAAAAAGATGATACGTTCTTACATGATAATCTGCTTTACTGCATTCGCATTAAACTGTATATATTCTTTACCAAATACAATAAACAGAATGTTATGGTACAAATCTGTTTTTTGCGTTGAAATAGCTTTAAAAAGACAGCGAAAAAAACCACTGCATTACTTGTAGACACTTAGATTTAGAAATCATTTCATTTGTGGTATTGGAACAAAAAATAACACCCTGTCAACTACAATCAACAAAACCTTTATTCAAAATATACCTGTCATGTACTACTTCAGTTACATAATTCTATTTACCATCCATGGGTTATTTGTAAATCGTTCTTAGACAAAGTCTTCAAACACTGTTGCTTTGTGACCATGATACTATATTATGTATAAAGTCGAAAAGGAATTTTTTTAAAAACAATGTCACCAATAGAAGAGCCGTAAATTTCCTGTATATATAACTAATTATAAGTCACTTGGCATAGTATGTACAATGTACATTACATACTTTGAATCTAAAGTTTCCTTTTCTATACATCTCAGCCAGCAATCCAATCCTGTTTGTCATAGATGCAACGTCGGCAGACGTTGTATCAATAAAAAAAGCAGTGAGCTATTGGCTTGGGTACTGGTCACGCTGAATATTTGCGGCTAAGATAAGCGATTCTCTTTAATTCAAACTTTTTCTTACAACTCCATCAAAAAAATAAATATATGCTGTGGTTGTAGCAGTCATACCAATCTCTATTCTACCATTTCAGCAATGCTTAAATCAAAGCATTTTTGAACGTTCGTGCTACGTTTAAAAGCTCTAAAACGTCGAAATTCCGACCCAATAAGGCCGACAGCCTCAAGCACTCCAACTTGCCGACTAACCACGCGAGAACTTGCCTGAGTTTCTCCCAACTGATCCAACGCAAGCTGTGTGTTCCAGCTTAATACACTGTCCTGCTATTTTCAGTCTGTGTGCATCGTGCAAGACACTACGTGCATGTACTACGTCACGTGTGACAAAAGTGCTTTTTCGTGACGTCACTTTTTAACACGACGCTTTGACAGAAATAAAAAGTAGCTATCATTTATTGCGTTGTACAACGTAAATGATTTTTCCACATTCAATTTCGCTCAGTTTCAAATCAGCAAAGGCACGCCTTTTTACTACAAAACATTAAAAAAAGGCCACCATAGGTATGAGTTGAATTTCTTCTCAGAAACCATCTATTTTTGGCTCGATGAACAGAGATGCTTTAGCTTTCCAAATCAAAAGTGTATCATTGTATTTGTCGCGCAAGTTAACACGCATTCCACCACTAATTATTGGGGTAGCCTAACGTGGGAATGGACCAGGAGAAAGTAATCGTACTTTGAACAGAACCATTGTTGTCACACAGTAATCACTTCAGCCACATCGTTATTTTGTGGCTTTTAGTCATTTGCTATTGTTAAATTTACAAAACGACTTAAACATTTGAAATGCCAACATGCTATAAAAACTACTGTATACTGCTGATGGTCGCAAAAATATTGCTTCACGTCCAGGGTTGCAGTGAGTAGCTTCCCGTGTGGGCTGTTTTTTTTTTTAAAACGGGTTTTTTAAAAAGATAATGGCTAGTTCCACAAATGTTGGAGAGAAAAACTTGTGGCAACACCTGTGACAGAACAAAGCATTTTTCAAAACTTTTATTTTCAACAACTAATCAAATAAATACTGCAGAGTTTGGGTGCTCATCGCGATTGCTATCTTTTCTATCATTGGTTTTGTTGCAACTATTGCTAGTAAAGAAAAAAAAAACTAATTTATATGTTTGAAATAAATTCTTGTTACATTTAGCAGGCTTAGCAACCAGCAACTCATTCCCTAAGAGCATGTTTTTCACATGAATGCATATCGCACAACCATAAACAATAATAATCAACCCCATTTCGCAAAAAAAAAAAAAAATTTCAGCACATTTTACGTGATAAACCCCATTTTTGCGCGTAAAACCCAGGTTTTTTACCAAAAATCCTATATTTATCTATAAAAACCCAGGCGGGCTGGGTTTTATTAAAAAAAAAAACGGCTTTTTACAGCCCTGTCTGCGTCAAGAAAAAAAAAACAACTTAGTATTCGTTGATAATTTTTATAATGGCTTTACTTCTTCGTGAACTCGAGTCCCAACAATAATGAAGTCAATGTCAGCCGGTTGTGTGCAATGTTGCTGTGGTGAGGGTAGTAAGCAAGTTCCTCTAACCACGGTACTTTTTGTGGCATACACTTTCGTAGCTCCGTGTCTAAGCTGGAGCTTAAAGCAAGTACACGAGTTAGTTTGTCCACTATCAATATCCAAGGTAGTTGTCGGTTTAGATTAGGACGAGGGAAGGGCAAGAGAGCCAATATAATCTGAGCTTGCAAAAGGTAATCGGTGTAGCTAAGTTCCTGATTTTATCAAGGCCAAGTAAAAATGTTATGGTTCGCTTGTTGCGTTATGCATAAGTTCTACACATGTTTGTTCTGTGCAAAGAGTTAGTTTTGGGGGACAATTGTCGTCAGGTTGCATTGCAACAGATGCATACTGGGGCTTGACAATGGTTTGGATTCAAACTTTAACATCTCACTTGAGGCTATTTTTTCATCGAAATTAAACAAAAAATTTAGGAATTTAAATCTCGTATTGTTTGCAACGGTTCCGGTAAAATTCGGGCAGGAATCTAACCCGGACCTCTCAGAAAAAAAAGGAACGAAATTGTTCTCGAAGTTGATCCTGCCCATGTCATTTCCAGTCGTGTACTAATGTATCTCAGTCAGAAGAGTAGTCCTTTTTTACGTGGATACAACGTTTGAGGACGTTGAATCCATGAAAAAAGAGATTGATCTGCTGGCTGTTATGTGTGATGGGTAACGCCTAGAACATCACACGGCCAGGGCAAAAGAGAAAATTGAATTGAGTCATGTCTTTGTCATGAGTTACCATGGGGGGTGGGGGGAGACAGGTTATACCTGGGACTGGTATATAAGTCCCCCCCCCCCAACACCCTTGGTAACTCATGACAAAGACAGAACTCAATTCAACTTTCTCTTTCGATCTGGCCCAGTGATGTTCTAGTTTTTTCCTGTGTGATGCAGAGAGATCAGTTCGGACAGTTTCTAATTTTGTCGTTTCTTTTCTACAATACAAAACTCTTGAAGTTGGCCTGGTAGTTTTCAAATTAAAACTTAACGACTTTTAAGAGAATCGTGGCCGTAATAACTTTATAACGTATCATCATGGATGGAAGTGCTTATTTGCTTAATGAGTAGCAGTTTTTTCTTTAGTCACCAGAACACATCCCTCAACATGTGACTCATAACATTTGCGGATCCTGTGTAAGATAGTGGCCCGAGCTTTATGAATATCATGAATGATAGAAATCTATCTTCCATCTATCTACCTGTTTGACTGTAAAACCATGGTCATTTAAAAATATAGATTTTGTTTGATGAATTTTGTATTTGCCAGAAATAAACAAAAACATGGCGGTGTGTTTAAACGTAAGATTGAAACTGGAAACTTAAATGTAAAACCAAAGCAGTAAATTTTTAAAGGCTACTATGCCGTGGATCCCAAGTGGGCTCCGTGAAAAGCGTAAGCTTGGGATAGCAAAACATTATGCAACCACCTTTAAAATTCAAACCATGAGAAGATAACAATTTTCGTTTGTTACGTCGATTCTAATAAGCTACTTCATATGCTTGGAGTGTAGTGGCGCCGAAGCGCATCCTTTACAAATTGCAAGGGAAAACACAAGGTTTCATTCATCTTTTTGCTTAAAGATCATAAGGAAAAAAAACTACTCAAATCTAATGCCAGCTGTTGGATTTGTATTTTCAGTCAATTGCGTAAGCCATTCGACGCAGAAGTTAGTTAGCTAAGAGGAGAGAACGTTTTAGCAAGAATATTAATGGACATCTAAAAGGGCATCGTCGAAGGACCGCAAGACCTTGAACAAATGTGTGAGAAATGTTGGCGCAAAAAAAGGAATTGGTTGGAAATGCAAGAAAGGACTTAAAAAACGTGGGATGAAACGGTAAAAAAGACATGAATAAACAAAATGCCGCTACTAAAGATGCTCATTACAGAAAAATCTGGGTCTCTATGCAAATAGCAGAACAACCCTGATAAATCAAGGTGATGCCAAAGCTGCTGCAATGCTATTGCAATGAAATGAATGAGAATGTGTAAAATCGTTAAAGAAATAAAGCTTTATTATTCAGATAGCGCAACGTTTGCGACTAAAAAATGACTATAAGAGTACAAATGGTTAATCGGCTTTCAGCTACAAGCTCCTACTAATACAGCATCGCATATTGCAGAAGATTACCAAAACACAAAATACAAAGCAAGCTGCATGAAATGATAGAGCTAACGCGTCATATACATGCTTCCTGAGCTTGGCGTGTTTTAAACCTTTGCTTGGTTATTGTTGGCGTTGTTTTACCTTGATTGCTCCGCTACAAAAACGCAAATAGAGCGCAAAACGCCAAGAGCAGTCCACTAACACGTACGAGGCCTTGAAAATATAATCAATGGATGGCCTGGTGATGGAAAGTTCACCAAGATGGCAGCATGACCATTTTCACGTCCTCATGTGATGCCTGTTTACAATCATAACGTGACGTTGTGCGTTAAAACGGGTTGTTGCACAAAAGTGCTTAAATTTCTAAACGTATTGAAGCCACGAAGTACGGTGAAGAAGCATTTCGCTTGCGGTCAGATCTTAACGATCGCCTTTTGTGGTTTCTAATATTTTTCTACACCCCAGGTATGTTGTGCCAAGTGTTATAGATAGGGTTGGTTTTTATATCTTTAATAATCTTTAAGATATTTAAGGTCAAACATCTGAAACACGCTTTTCAAAAGCCAAATCGTAAAGTTAGCCACTTTTCCAACGCTTTTATACAAAAACCAGGGGCTCTATCCACTTTTAGAATTCGGGGGGGGGGGATTTTGGACAGTGGGTTAAAATCATCATAGTCATCTTCGTTTCTCCACCACAAGATCTCTGCTCTCCCAAATGAGCACCCCCGTCGACTGAAATCAAGACACCCATTCGTGCCAGCCGCTCAACTTCTTATCAACGAAGCTGATGTACAAGATATCTCTGCGGCTGCTTGGGCGAACCATAAATGGAGTTCTGAATGGAAGTCAAGCGCCGCCAGACTCTATTCGTTCATCCCCGACGCCGACACACGCCCCATCGGCCTAACGCTACCAGGACGGGCATGGGTGCGCCTCGGCCGTCTCCGTGCGGGCGTCGTGCTTTTCCGCTCAACCATGCACCAATGGGGAATGGCTTCTTCCTCCTCCTGTGAATGTGGTGCCGAGGAACAGACCGCAGACCATGTCGTCGGTGACTGTTCCATCTTCGGGCCACCTGGTGGAGTGGGGGGTCTGCGTGTCATGAATGGTGAAACCGGGGGCTGGCTGCTCTCTGGTGGCCTTCCGGTGTGGTCCGGGGGCATCATGGATCTGGGGTGGTAAAAGGATAGACCCTCGGCCCCAGAGGCTCACACGACGACGACGATCATAGTCATTTCAACTTCTGGGGGGCTACGTCCCCCAGACCCCCATTGTAGCATCAGCCTCAATGATCATGAACGTGCACAGGGTTTACAAATGGTTCCACAAACTATGTTTCGGAAATGGAAGTTTTGGGTAAGCATTTAACTAAGTTAAAACTCCACAGTGTAAACGCCTGTCTCGTAGTTCAAGGGTACCAAATCAAAAAAGTGATAACAGCCGAATATTTTTTTTTCAAAATTTGATCAATAAAATATCCCAAAACCTTTTCAAAGCCAAATGAGTGGGGGGGGGTGATTTTGCATTGCCCCCCCCCACTTCAATGAGTGGGGGGTGATCACCCCCCTCACCCCCCCTTGGATACAACCCATGGCAAAAACTATGGCTTCTTTTGGTCAAACAAAAAAGTGTTCCAAAATTTAGATAGTATTATTTTCATATTGGAATTGATGACAGTGAGGCGCATGCAACATAACTCATTACAAATGTTATTAATAAGGTGGTAGGGCAACGTATAAAAGTTGAGAAAAGGTCACCATAGAAATTCAGCGAAGTGAAGTTGGTTTGGCTCGTTTATTATCTGCAGTTGACGAGGTGTAATTTAAGATTACTGCAATGCTAGAGGTTGAGAAATAAAAATGTGACAACTCTGTCGATTATTGACGAAAAAAAGCAACTTTTCTTTAAATATTCTTGTTTGTTTGGTGCAATCAACCGGTAATTACTACTTAACGCAAGAAAGAATCCAAGCCAATTGATTATCCAAAAAAACAAGTTAGTCGACACTCGACAGAATAAAACAAGGTCTGCCTCGGGGGAAGAACGCATTAGGATGCTACAATCATGACCACTACACAGCTAGTAAACCAGTTCTTTTTTGCAATGATTCAACGTCTACAGACGTTGCAAAAAGAATGCTGAATGCAAAAAAGGTCTGTTCTGCTGGCTGGGATTAGATACCTGACAGCCAATGCTGTTCTGAAAATACTGAGTCAGCAATCAAAAGCACGATGAGAGCAAAACTCACCGGAAAACAAAACCAATGTAGTTTGGTGTTGCCTATACATAACCGCCTAACTAGAGCATTGTTGATAAATGAAGTTGTGCAAAATGCTTGCAAACTACCGTTGGTTTGCAAACTGTAACATTGCTTAAAAAATCGCTCATCTACATTTCGATAGAAATAATTTTGACACGTCAAAAGCTCCTGCCTCTGTTTGTATTTTGTGTGTTCTGCATTGCACGACGCACATGGAGATAATGTCAGGTGCGCAGAAAGTTGCGTAGTTTGTTACTAACCGCGTGGAGCCAACTGTTGCAATTCTATATTGACATTCCATGCACCAAAATCGTTTGCATTCTTCGTTATCCAAGTTCTGAAAAATATCCTATCCAAGAAATCAGCCTGTTTTACAATGATTCAACGTATGCAGCTCTAACAAACGTAAAAAAGACGAATTTTGCTTGCTGGGATAGTCTTGCAATGCGATTCAATCTGTGGCCAAGAAGGCTCTTCTGCATTGCGTGTAAAACCGACAGCTTCATGTTACTTCGACGAGACTACACATTTATTATGATGACGTTGCCAGGGTTTAAAATAAATGCGAAATGAAAACGTTTGTTACATATTTCCGGTGCAACGTAACTGCGATTTTGCAAAACAAATAAATTTATACTTTTTCGCCTAAGTTGAAGGTTTTTATATATCTTAATTACCAACATAAATTCTTATTTACATTGTCCAGTTTCAGTAAATTGGTATACCATTCGCATTAACATTCTAGCCTTTGTTTAAATTCATCTATGACAGGGCACAACAGTTCTTTTTTCTTTTCAAGAACCTGGATAATAAAGCTGGTTTTTTTGATGAAGATGCGAAACGTTTCAGAAGGTGAGTAAATTTTAGAAAGAGACCAAAGCCAATGCGATTTCGGTATTGGGTACTGCACACATACACATTGGGTAACTTTCATAACGAAGCTGTCCTTTATTTCACGGTCAGCGAATTGTAACTTTTATTGGCTCGTCGCAGTGGCACTAGACAGCATCGCGATCTGTGCAAGCAGCAGTTTTCGGTTTGTTTGGTACCCAGCCAGAAAAAAAATGTTTTTTTACATTAATTCAACGTCTACAAACGTTGAATTAATGTGAAAGAAAATTGATTTGTTGGCTGGGTAGTTTCAGGTATTCGTGTCAACAAGTTGGCGACCTTCCTTGAACTAGAAAACCGGTTTAAAATAACGTTATTAACGGTCGCCACTTGTCTTCAGAGCTGATCATTGTGTCCAGAGGCGTAGCCAGAAAAAAAATTTGGGGGGGGCCAAATATTTGATGAATTGAAGAGAACAAGTATATGATTTAAGCCATTGCCACTTGATATGCAGTGGCATATCCTGGTGAGTTGAGCAAGGGAAGCAATGAAAGTGGTGGGGGTTAGAGCGTGCCGAAGGCACGCGTATTCTAGGGGGGTCCGGGGGCATGCTCCCTCGAAAAAATTTTGAAAAATTGCACTTAAAGAATGGATTATAGCGCTTTCTGGAAACACTTTTAGGGTAATATTTGTATGAAGTTTATTAGCAGATAAACAGCTATTAACTTATTATAGGTAGCTCTTACACACGAACGGGTAAAAACTGCGGCTAAAATTAGAGAACACCAAAAACTCAGCTACACAAAAACTCAAAAACTACACAAAAAGCAAGAGAGTAAGCCATTCTGGAATTGCTTCCACAAATTAGTTCAAAGAAACGTAAATCGCGTAAGCTTTGCGCGATTTACGATTTACAAAATTTATTGGTGTCTTTCTGTGTGTCTAAAACAAGTCCTGGGGGGTGTTAATAGCCAGATGTCTTAGAAAACGCTATAAATTTCTGCAAATTTTATTACATTTTTAACAAAGGGCTCAACTTCGGAATCCAAACTTAGAAATTTGGGGGGAGCCATGGCCCCTTTCGCCCCCCCCCCCCCCCCCCCCCCTGGCTACGCCTATGACTGTGTCTCCAGCAAATTAGTTTCCTAACTTTCTATATGAAACGTTATAAAAATAGTGATAGCAAAGCAATTCTTTGTGATGTTCACAAGAAGTTCGCTTTGTATGTTTCTTTGAACAAAGTGGTAGGGTAAATGTTAATCAAGACTATATGTACTTTGTGAAACTTTTTTGTTTGGTGAGACTCGATTAAAAATGATAAAATTAACAGCAATTTATCATCACTCTACACTACAGCCAATAGTTGTCCAAAATATATATCAGTGTTTGGGCACTACATTCTCCTGCTCGTTTTGCAAAGAAAAGATCAAACTTTCCATCAAGGAGTTGACTTGATAATACAGCTTCAGCGTAGCCTATATCAAGCAAAGTGCAGACGAAACGCAGGAGCAGGCGAAAAGCAAACCAAAAAATGAGAAAGCAAACATTAACCTAACCGCAAAACTGTTCTCACATCCCATTCAATAGTTTTGAGAGCGATAACAATTCAGAAAAAAATTTGAACTTCCTGCAAGACATTATTTGATTCACTCCTGTGATGGTAGAATGTATTTTCTATAAGTAGGCTTTGAAGTAGAGCATGGCAGAAAACCAAAAATGGTTTCAATACACCGCTCTTGGCTTTACAAAACGCTTTTAAATCTATGGACTGTTTAGCTACAATACTTTTACACTGTAAGCATTTTTACTTGAAAATAGAGATTGATTTGAGATCAATCTTTACAAAAATAAAATAAACTCAAATCATTTTACGCGTTTAATATTTAAACAGACGCCGAGAAATACCAAGCACTCAACATCAGTTCCTTTTGACTGATAGAACGTTTACAGGCGTTGAATTGATGTAAAAATGTCTGGTAACATCTACAGCAAACTCATTGGTCGAAGGTGAAGAACCACAGCAATTGTTCAGGTGGAAGATGGTTCGATTCTCAGTAGTTTTAGATAACAGTGATGAACGGAGACTGAGGATGTGCCTTGCCAGACCCCGTCCTACCCTGATTCTAGAAAATAAGACTTAAAACAGGAAGAAGAAGAATTCGTGGACTCCATGAGGGAATGTTTTTGCAATTTATTAATCTTATTAGTCCTATTAAACGAGAATCATTTCAAATCAAAATAAATAGCCGATGGTTGCAAACATACATCAAAAGTTGCCATTTCCAGAGCGGTATAGCATTGATAGCGTGCAAAATTGTAAAAGTAATAATGTTTGCTTGCCATGCTAAAAGCCCATTTCTACATAATCTTGTGACGTAACAAAAACCAACCAAGCGTCATCAAACATTTCATGTACGACCAGAATAAAAGCGCTTATTGATTCTGGAATGCTGATGTCTAACGCTTCGTAAATTCAATGATCTATTAATTTTAAACTTTTTGCCGTGTTAGGGAGTCGTTGTCTCTTAGTCATCAGAACACGATAAAAATGAAAAACAAAAATCACTTGTTTTGAATGACTAGAAATTAACGCGGAAGAGGCAAACGTGAAATAAACAATTTGTGTGGTTTCAAATCCACTTCTAACTTAACTAAAACGACAATTAACGTCATTTTAAAGCAATCAGGACAACAATACAAACGGGGACGTCGGGATGAGTGCTGTAGCTACCAATGGCAAGCCCGAAGGAAACCACTCAAATGTCATTGTGTTACTCCGCCACACAGAAGCTGGAGACAAGAAACTCAAACGTTCTGTTCTCGAAAACCCACCACTACGAAAAGTAGACTGATATTACATCATCATTCACAGAGAAGCGATCGAAACACGCACGAGAGAAATATCTACTGAGTTCTTTGCCATAGTGAACTGGTTGTAACGCCTACGTATTTCTATGTCTATGTGTATACCGTATGTCTACCGTATACCGTATTTCTAATATCACGCTCTAAAAAATCTTGATTGTCTCCTTCCAAAGAGTAAGTTTTTTGTGACTTTTATCTTTTCTTTCCACATGCTAATCACATCGATGATCTCAACTTTACCAAACGAGCTCGCAAAGCTGACCAACATCATTTCAACATCGCCAGTAATTAAAACGATTTAAAAAGAGCTACTTATGCGAGTTAAAAATAAGCCAACCGGCGCAGAGGTGAACCGATTCGGGACGAGTGTTCAATTCCACATCAAACTATACCAAAAGTCATGCTTGCTTGTGCTTGAGCAAACCGTAAGTAGGGTGCAAAATAAAAAACGTTAAATTGCTATAAAATCTTAAACGTCGTCAAACGACAATGAGCAAACCCATAAAATTATGATGAGGTGTAAACCACTGAGACATCATACCATGTGGACCGAAACAGCGACACAACTTAGTGCGGATGCACAAAAGAAGATGTTTTGAGAAACAGACAGTTGAATTAAAGTCAAGGCTGAAGTTCAACATTGCGTGGAGCTGGTAAACCCTTGGGGTAAGTTAAGCAAACTTAATCCCTGCCTTTTTAAAAAATAAACAATTATTTTGTGTTTAAAAGCGGTAGGTTCTTAGTAGCCTGTGTGTGGTTTCAGGTCTACATAAGATTCTCCCTTACGTCAGAACCAACTTCTGAAAGGACGACTTGGGGTAGGATATGACATCACACAATGAGGGATTGGATTTCGGAAAACAAATAACGATGGCCTCTCATAGAACGAAGTCAACTTCTTGCTGTCTAGTGTGAAAATAGCTTACAACGCAGACAGCATTGTAAACACAAATTTTAACAAAGAAGGTTCGTGGATGGCTGTTACTTCTTTCTATCGATTCGACATGACCACTATAACTTCAATGCGGACATTTTTTGGTTAAAAAACAAGGTATCACCATGATACCTGCATTAATATCATGAAACTAGTATAAAACATTGAACACACAAACCCATAATACAATCCATAAACTAAGCCATTCTGGCTGACACTGGCGTTACTGCTCCACACAGGACAATTATTACAGTTTTAAAACAATTACTCAGTTCGTGAAAGAACGGTAAACGTTAGTGAGCTTTTATCACCCAGTCTATTTACCGTTTTGAACTTTCCTTGGTTTTTCAACTTGCTTTCCTGCACGCGTTGCATAAGGGTAGCTGTGGACTCGTAGTCCATAATTGCACGAGCGTTTTGATTGTTTAATTGTCGTGCATGGCAATCCTAGTTATAATGCATAAGGTTAGTGCCTTCAAGACAGCACAATCTTACAATTTACTTCAATGGATGTCTGCATCGAAGAGAATACTTGAAGCAAAATATGTCTAGTCACAAAACAAAGCATGGCAAACTGTTTCGAAAGAGACGTAACATTGGGGGGTAAAAGGAAAAACCAAAAGCTAATTTTCATTTAAAGATAAAGGATTTTGATAAACTGAATGTGTGCTAAATGTGAAAAAGCTAAATGTGGCCCAAGTTGAAATTTTAAAGAAACAACCTACAAATTGCATTAAAATCTAAAGAATCTAAGGAGGATTTAATGAATGAAATCATGATGAAATGAGCCAATACTTTGAAAAAAAAACATCTGCTTTGACACAATAGAAATCGGTTCCATATATCTAAAAAAATGCATTTTTTGCATTGTCTCTAAGTTCTTAACTGCTATAGTATTGTCAATTGCTCACATAAGCAACAAATCAGTTGCCTCGGTCACACGTAAACCAATAAGAAAACGATATTATCGCTGTCACTCGGATAATAATCTTGCAATCCGGATATTCTAAAAATTCCCACTTACCTGATTATGTTGTTGCAATCCATTTACCCTTCTTTTTAACCTGTCCATGAGGTCGTCTCTGGTGGACAGCCGAGCACATTCCCCAGACATGATTTAAACTTAAAGTTAAGTCAGTAAAATATATAGGTGGTAGGTTTTGCTGTTACTTAATGTACATAAAATGCATCTGTATGGTATTAAAATATTTACACATAAACATCACAACTGCAATTTTTACACGTAGGCCAAATAAAAAAAAACCTGAACTGTGCCTATTGTCAACCTCCACTTCTTTCCTGGTTAAAGTTACTGAACTAAGATCTATTATTGTTATTGTTCAAACGTAGCCTACGTGTGAATCATCCAAATACACGCAAGATCGAAAAAAAATCAATGCTTGTACTCTTATTCAAGCAATAACAGTTTAGGATTGCTTGAACGCTATCTATGCCAGTTGCAAATGCAAGCAAACCACCTGATTGTGAGGTTTGTATCTTTTAAAGTTTTAAACAATACGTTATGTTAACGCAAATCGAAGATAATTTGTCAACTAGCTAGTCGCCTATTCAACACCGCGATGTCTTGAATTATTTATTTAACGCGTGCTTTGACCTGTCGTAAAGTGTGCGACCAGGTTTAGTTTGCATCAGTGTTAAACTGACTGCCTTGAAGCGGTTAAAACGATAATCAAGCGGTTCTAAAATAATATACGCTTAATCTAAATGTGAAATATGTGAACATAAAACTGTGCACTACCTAAAATTGAATTTCATTTCAAAATATCTCGCAATATGGCAACACACACTGTGAATCAAATATAGTCATACTTCATGAAGAACTAATAAATACTTATTTCATCACAGTGTCGTAATAGTTACACAAGCGAAACACGAGTAATGCCGAAGAAACTGCCATTTCACATCAACCTCTCATAAAATTTGCTGAAAGAATTACTTATCACAATCATAGCATCGAAAAGTGATTAAGTACAAGGAATCAATAAATCGTATTCACTTCTTTTTCTAGACAATTTATGGCTGTCGCTTTCGTCATACTCGTAATCTATTTAGAGCCTTGTTTCCGTTATTGATTTTGCTTATTTACCTTTTAACAACATACCGACTGCATTGCTTGTAAACAGAAGTCAAAAGCAACAAACAAAAATCATGATAAAGCTACAACAAACATTCTGCACACCTATCGCCAGACCTGTCTCAGCATACCAACATCATCATCGCTTCGAACAATTACTTCTATTGAACTAACGCTTTGCTAGACTTTTTCCACTGAAATCTGTTTGTTGCTTTTCGTGTTGTTGCTTCCATCCTAGAATCTCTTACATTTTCCCTCTCGCGCTTTGCTTTGGAGGAGGTACTTGTTTCTTTCATTTACATTTTCTGAACTACTTTTCTTGTTGTTTCTTTTAACTCTTTTCAGTGCGACAACAGACTTGATTTCAAAAGCTTGTTCGCTACCGTTTCTTTGCAGGCTATTGGCGAGCATCGAATGTTGGGTGCAAACTGCAGACGACCTAAGAAGAACCTCTGGTTTCAAGAGACAAAAAGTGTTATTCTTTGTCTATTTGTCGAAAACAAACTTGTTTTTGATTGGAGCTGAAGTAACAAAAAGTGTAAGTTCACAGACTATGTGTATGAATGATATTTTAGCAAAAATAAATTGCTTTTCCACCAAACATCATTTTGGTAAAAGTGTTGTTGACACTTTTAGCATTCAGTTGACTTTAGTTGGTGCAATCATACGAAAAATCAATCTACACGTTCAGTGATGTACCTTCTGGAAAAAGTAAAGTGAACCTTATTGCCTGGGAAAAGTATTGCCTGGGAAATATTCTGGGAAAAGTAAAGATACCTTCTGGGAAAAGTAAAGTGAACCTAAATTACCTCCAAAAGTGCAAGAACTTTATTTTAATCGTTTTTGTTAACATGTTACCTTTATGTCATAGTATGCGTGTATCATAGCCGATGCGGTTTTTGATGAACAAGATGCTCAATTCGTATTTTTTCACAGGGTTTTGCGTGTCGTTCAGTGTCCTAAAGTGCTCTGAGTTGGCTAATTTTTTTGAAAATTGGTTGAAATGCTGAAACTTATTTTGTTGAAAATTAGATAGAAATGTTATTGGTTGTCCGCCACCGGCATGCCTCCCGGGAATGGTGATCATAGTTATAAACCGTTAATGTTGGCTATGCATTCTTATTTTTAGTTTATACAATCTTACCTAACCTACATAATTATGAAAATACTATCATCATTTTCAGCCTGTGGTAACCAACTGCTAAGAGAATACCTACCTTTTTTGCCAATCCAGTCGATGGTGTGTTTTGCGTACCAGTTTTTGTTCCACATGTGTGAAAATTGGCCAGTCAAATAAGCAAACAGAGCCGTAAAAATTTATTTGGAAACATTACATAAAAATAATAATTATATTTGTTATATCTTGCCTTTTACAACGGGATGAAACAGAATTCTTTCTGCCCAAGAACCTTGATTTCAAAATAGTAACCATGGAAGCCTGACAATATATTTATCTGCAGTAGTAGCTTTTGAAGATTTTCGATAGAGAGACTGCAATCCTGATTCGATGAGTTCAATGGCGGATGTGCAAAGGCTGCCTGCCATACTGCTACATGGCCTGTATACAAAATCTTACAAATAAGCTGCTTGGCTTATAGCGATATCAAGTTAAAATACTTCAATCAAAATTGAAAACCTATTCCATGCAAATGTTATAATCACATGGTTTTTAAAAATATCAAATAAAATTTTAACAGATATGCAAAAAATAAGCTTAACCGGTAGTAGGTTATGGTGAACAGAAAACCTCTCACGAAAATATGTTTAGTTTTCTAATGGCTCGGTTCACAGTGTTAGCAAGCTTTACTCATAATGAAATCTTTCAAAACGTTAGATTTAGGCAGTTCCTTTTCTTTTTGGTAGAACTTAATTAACTACAGAACCTTCACGTTGCTTCTCTGTTGTTCAACAATCAGCTTAGTTAAAAGCGGCTTATATATTGTAGTGGGCAACAGACGTCCAGTGACGTCACACATTTCCGAATTGTATGCAAAATAATTTGGAGTCAAACTTGGAGACCAAGACAGAAGCTGGGCTTCTCACATCGTTTGTGCAGATTGTTCATCAAATCTAGCTGCATGGAAAGCAGGCCAGAAAAGAAGTTTGGTTGCCGTCGTGAACCCTTTAATCATACATCTGACTGTTACTTTTGCCTTACGAAATTGCCCCAAGTATTGAATAACGCAAAACGGGCTGCCATTGAGTATCCTCATGTTCCCACTGCAATTCGACTTGTGCAGCATTACGCTGATGACCCTGACTTATTCATTCCTGTATATCCAGTGACTGAACAAAGTGATAGTGACTCAAGCATTGCATCAGATTCTCATGCTTCCTTGTCTGACTGCTATGAACCCAGACCACCATGCGACCACCACGAAATCTTATTACCAGAGTTCAACGATTTGGTCAGAGCACTGGAGTAGTCAATGAGACATACAGAGTTACTTGCTTCAGGGTTGCAACAGTGGAAACTTACAGATAAAGCTGTCACTGTTCGGGTGTTCGTGAACGAGGAAAGGAGTTCATTGACTTTTTTTCTAACAAGGTGATTGATGATGCAAAGGAAGGAAAAGGGGGGGAAGAACAGTCACCTTCACGCGGTCCCCCCTGTAAGTAGCATCATAAAAAATGCGAAACGAAGACTGTCAAAACCGAACCTCGACCCGGAACGCTCAGCACAGGACCCCACGAGAACCGCTCTTTTCAGAGCGCGGCAATTCCACTGTCGACAAGTACCGTCGTCCCACCATCTTACAGCTGAACGCTGAGGGCATCACATCCAGCAAGATTGATGTAAACGAGCAGCTCGCTCATAAGGACCGAGCTCTTGTCATCCTCCTCCAGGAGACCCACTGCACTTCTGCAGACAAGCTAGTATTTCCACACTACTCACTAGCTGGGTTTACCCAAAGCAGGAAGCATGGCCTTGCCACGTTTGTCCATGAGAGCTTAAACTGGACGCTTGCAAACTCCTCCGCCAATGAGGAAATAGAATGGGTTTGTGTGAGCATTGAAAATTACAACATCATCAATGTATACAAGCCACCATCATCACGCTTGAACCCATCATCTATACCCGCATTTCCCTCACCCAGTATCTATGCTGGTGACTTTAACTGCCAGCACACCGACTGGGGTTACAAGTACATCAACAGCGACAGAGAATGCCTGGCTGCTTGGGCTGCAAACAACAGCTTCGTCCTCCTTTACAATCCAAAAGATCCAGCCAGCTTCTGGTCCGGACGCTGGGGAACGGGCACAAACCCTGACCTGGCCTTTGCAAGCATGGATACAGACAGTTCTCTTACTGACAGACGTGTGCTAGAGAAGTTCCCACGTTCCCAACACCGACCTTCGCTTATCACTGCCCCTAAGCTTGTCTCTCCCATCCCAAGTGACCCAGTGAAGCGATGGAACTTCAGAAAGCCCAATTGGAATCGCTACAGCCTCATAACCAATCAAACCGCAACGGAACTACCCTCACCTTCTACCGCCAACGTGGATGATGGGGTCCAGCTGACATTTTGCAATGATGTTTTAGGACTGATGGGTGATCTTGAAGGTCATCATGATCCAGAAGACTGGGGACTCTTCATCAACTCCTCCAAGGAAAGTCTCAAAGCAGTACCACTGCATAATGGGAATAGAACGCCATCAGTCCCTGTTTCATATTCTGCAACAATGAAGTAGTCAAGAGAAAGTATGAAAGCTATCTTGGAAGCCATCAAATAGGATACATTCCAAGTTACCTGTGTGGAGACTTCAAAGTGTTGAACATGCTGATGGGAATGCAATTGAGGTACCGTACACAAAGTACTGTTGTTTTTCATGTCTATGGGACAGTCGGTCCGGACAATACCACTACATTCAACAGGAATGGCCCGCTAGGGCATCATACAACCCTGCAGAGCACAATGTGGTCAACATTATAGAGAGAAGATACAAGGGCAAGAATAGCCGGGCGATGTTGGCCGGATTCTGCTTGTCGAGGAAGAGAGAATCTACTGGTGAATACAAGCGCAAAGCTTCAAAACAACACTTCTGAGTCTTGCCTCAACTGGATTTAATCACAGGCGCTATTATCTCTGACTTTACCACGTTTATTTAGCACAGTGCACCCTAACTCTGGTTATATACATTATACAGAATAATACAACTTATCAAGTTTTTTTTTAATTCTTTTTCTCAAAAATGGTAGGCTACACAGGAGCTCATTTTAATGGCGAAATTTGCGTTCAGCATTGTCGATTTGACCATAAAAACATGTATCTATTGCCAGTGACAAATTTTTTAGTCAAAATGTGCACACTGTGTAATTAGATCAGCCTAAAAAGAAAGCTTTTTAAAGCACTCAAAAACCTCTAGTGCTCAATCAATCATCAAAACAATGAAAGACATAGGCTACCTACGGTATTGAAACATGCGATTGTATTTTTCATGCGATTTACAGAGAAGAGACAGTTTTAAACAACACATTTTGGAATAGCAAAGAATCAAAATTTTGTAAGAGTTGGCTAATTAAGAAATCTAGCTAGACATAATACTAACACGGCTTCCTTCTACCACAATAGTTGGTGGGCTGCACAGCAGTCTTTGCAAAGGAGCCACCACTGTTAATACATCGCTTTCGTATGGTGTGGCGTTTTAAACTTCAACTGGTGTTTGCTTATGATATGAAATGCCTAAAAGATTTTGCTGATCACGGCATATACAAGAATGCATGAGATAAACAATCTTAGTGTTTGGGTCATATTTGTTGCACAATACAATTCCAAACATAAAGAACCTCAATACTTATTAAAATCCCAATCCTGTTTCAGGTCATTCACTCTTCTTCAAACGATTGAGTAAATACATCAGTAGCATGGAGTCACGTGAGATTTCATGTTTTCAGAAAGGCTACCTTGAGGTCTGAAGCGAACAATGGATTGCGTGTCGACAGCTTGATCTGAGAAAGTGATGCTGTGTGAATCGACTGGATTCACGTGACATTCGAAATTTTGCTTTTGTAGCCTTTGATGACATCATTGGCTACAGTGCAACTGGACCGGGCTATGTCATGGCCCTGATAGCCAGTACAACTACCAGTGAAACACAACAGTGAACTGCATTTACCTAACCTACTTACTGACAGTGCCCGAGAGGACATCGTTTTTTGCCTTAGAAAGTATCCTCGTATCCACAAAAAATAAATAAACTGAAATTATCGTAAAATTGGCAATTTTTAAATTGAAAAAGTAGAGAGTGCCATTAAAATTGGCAAATCAAGTTTATTATGCATTAGACTTAGAGCTTTCGTCTTTCAAGTAGGCTATCGCTTCGTCTGTACAAATTCAATTAGCTTATTATTCAAATATAATTCTATTTGAATTTTATAGGTATTTGATATATATATCTATTAGCCTACAACATTCCAACAACCAGTTCACTCACTTAGGTTGATGATTGGTCATTGAAGACCTCAAAGCATTTCCATAAATAGTAGCGGATCTAGGTGGTCTGGTGGTCTCCCCCAAAATATTTCGACAAATTTTTCTTGTTTTGATTATTTTTTGAAAATTGGTAGGCTCATGGCCATGGTAGGCTCAATAATTAATATTTCTTGTTCAGCACATAAATATTTTGTATTTATCAAAATTCATCAAATTAAAGCAGAACTTTTATAGAAGTGTGAGCCACAAGGTATGATTTAAAACTGAAGTTAGGCTAAGTAACGGCACGCGACCGGGTGCTCCCCTTCATAGCATCTGTTCACAAATTAAAACTAGGTGAGAACATTTTCAAAAAAGGGCACTTTTAACGCGAGAGTTATGTTGAAAAGGGCACTTTTCGCGCGTAAATGATGGGAAAAAGGGCATTTTTTCCCGAGCGTAAAACATGTAGCCTAAGCTTAAAAATGATTTCTCAGGCAAATAGTGGGTAAAAAGGCATATTATACCTAGACTAAACTTTTGAGACCCATAATTCATTCCTATATTCATCCCTGCCCACAATATTTTATAAAGAATTGATTGAATCTTTATCCTCGGACTGGGAAAGCTTCTTGCAGAACTTAATCCTGGCAGTTTCGCATACTTGTAGAGGCTTTGAATCACTGACGCAGGCCCGGTCACCGAGATTGACAGAGTGAAGTTTCCGATTGTTGAAGTCTTGTTGCCAGAGAATTATTCCATGCATTAGGTGCCGCTGAATGGAGAGCAGTCCTTAACGGTAGGCACTTCAACATAGGACAGTTTTCCGTGCGAACCAGCTACCACCATTGCGTCGCAGCGCATTGGTTAAGAAAGGTAGGACAAATTTTCTTATAAACTCAATTGATTGCAGTCATTAAGATCCTTCTTGCACTCAGTTCAGTTGCAGAAGAAAAAAGAACGTTAGAGGGTGGGAATCGAACCCACGCAATCGAAATGACTATTCCCTTGCCCTAACCTTAACCCATTAGACCACGCTGCTTGTGGCGACACATTCACTTAATTTTCTTTGTATCAAAAATCTTTCGAGTAGATCGGTCAGAATATCACGTGCTGAGTCGCATGACTGAAATCAGCTGATTACTGTCCTATGTCAACTGTTCAACTGTCCTACTGTACTAGTCCTGTCCAACTGTCCTACTCACTGTCCTATGTCAAAGTGCCTACCGTTCTTAACGTGCGTTGCTCAAGCGCACACCCCGAGAGTCTAACCAGCGCGGCTTGATCTTGAAGCTTCTTCGTTCCAGAAGTCACGCGCTAACCAACTGAGCTATCGGGGCGGTCGAAATAATGTAATAATAATGTAATAAAATTTAATCTAGCAACATTTAGTTGCAAAGGTCTCTTGTACTAAAGTAAAAAGAAACAACTATGAAAATAGCCTAGGGCCCTAGGCCAATATATAACACAACTGCTAAGATATTACAATGAGTTGAATCTTTGCAGAATTAGATGATTCTAAAGAGCTGGTATTTTATTTTGATGAAAATCAGGAAACAAACTTCGGTAATTCAGACCTTTAGAATCTCACACAAAATTTGACGCACTCACAACACAAATTGATAATTAATCTGCTTGAATGGAACATTAAGGATATTTTAAGTAAGGTCAAAGGTAGGCTCATAAATTCTAAATGTATGCTGATTGCTGAAGCTTTCCATTTAGTTGTTCATTCTTTAACTTGAATCTAACTTAAACAAAAATTAAGTCTTAAAAATTGCCCACCTAGTTTCAAACTAGGGGGAAAAAGAAAGGGCTAGGGGGACAAGCAAAGGGACTAGGTGGGCAATTGCCCACCTAGTTTATATAGGAAAGATGCTATGCTCCCCTTTGGATCCTCTACTGTCAGGGTTTAGCTACTGTCCATGCAAAGAGACAGTTGTTTCTTTGTTTGTTTATCGTATCCAGGCTTACACCTGGTGGTTGAAGATTTAGATTAAGTGGACGGGAAGGCAAGGAAACCAATCTTCGTGTCCATGTCCTGCCAAAGACACAGCCGCATGCTCTTGAGCAGTGTCGAACTGGCGCCTTTCGATTTTTGTTCCAGCGCTCTCACCACTAGGCTTTGCAGCGGACAGTAAATTGCTCTTGAAAGATAAGGTTTCCAGATAGATGAAAAATCTCTTTCCAAAACGTGCACCACTTGGCGTAGCAGAGCCAATGATTCTGATATAAATCTGAGTGATGACACATAATGTGTCAACTCAACTTAGCCGCACTAAATAACTCACAGGCATAGAGTTACATAAGTTCAAGTTGTTATGATACAGTGATTTATATATAGAAAATGTTTTGTTCAGATCAAAGGCACGACTCATGTATTTCTTTTAATGTGTTTCTTACATCACAACATCGCAATTCGAGTAGCTCACAAACGAGTTGTGATTGTAAAAAGTGCAATAGGCAAGAGAAAGTTAAAGTTGTCAGTGTGAAAAAAGTGTGCTTTGCCGCACGTTTCAAATTTCCAAACTGAAAACTAAACCGCGTAAGGTAAGCCAAAATAAAGACCTCAACTGAACCAGACTCGATTGATTGATTTTGATACACCTTAAATTTGCAAGTTATTCTTTAAAATAAACTAATAGCAATTCAAGGATTAATCCTAGGAGGGTCGATCGCATCCTCTTATCGCAATGGTTTTCAAATATTTTTGTTGTAACGTCTTTGGAAAAGTTTCATGGACTTGCGACACAGCCAACGATAAGAATTGAGTAATTTTATTTATTTGTGTCGATACTCTCCAGCCTTCATTTGTCTCGAGCAAAAGAGTTTAGAATTGTGCAATGTCATTGTTAAAATCTTAATCAATGCTGCAGTTTGTAATCAAGAGTTCGAATTTACACTGCAGGGGGATAATAATATAGGTTGCATGTGTCCCGATAGCTCAGTTGGATAGCGTGTGACTTCGTGAACGAAGAAACTTCAAAATCAAGCAGCGCTGGTTCGACTCTCGGGGTGTGCGCTTGAGCAACGCATTCTATGGACTGCTCTCCGTTCAGCGGCACCTGGTGAAGGGAATAATTCCCCGACAACAACACTTCAACATCTTCAAATCGGAAACTTCATTCTGTCAATCTCGGTAACCCGCCCTGCGTCAAAAGCCTCCACAAGTATGCCAAACTACCAGGAATAACCTATCAAGGCTTAATCAGTCCGAAGATAAAGATTCAAAACCAAACCATGTGTACTCAATGTTTCTGGTTGATATTAATGAAATCGAAATGAGCGAACGAAGCGCAGAAGAAAATTTGACAAAACCAGAAAAAATGACATGTTTTTTCTCGATGTTAAGAAACGGGCACGTGACCAAGAAGTACCAATGAATCTGGATCTGCTCCCAACTGTAGGTATACAGACCTCAACAAGGGCGTAGTTAGTGGGGGGCAATTATCTCCCCCATGGCCACCTAAAGATGGCCATCTCCAGGTGGCCATGTCTCCCCTAAATATTTTAAATATAAATTTTGCACTCCGTTACTGCATCATTTAACAACGTTTTACTATTGATTTAGGCTGAAAGTACTCTCAAAATGCGTTGTTTTAAAGTATTTTTTCCCAATTTTCTGAGGAAGGCCCCCAGACCCCCTGTGAGTGCTCCATCTTTTGTGACTTGTTGTCGCGCTCACTTATATGTGCAAAAATACTTATTTGCCCACGATTCTACTGCAGCACTTAAAATTAATGAAAACTACAACACGATTATACTGCAGCACTTAAACAACCTAAAAACAAAGCTTTGAAATCAAACTTTCCCAAAAAAAATTCAACTTGCTGAAAAATGGACAGAACGAATTCTAAACCCACAAAAAATGCAACCAAAGTCAACAGAGTAATCTGGCCTACATCATTTCCAATTTACTCAAGATCACCAACGCAGAAAAAACGACAGCCCAATCAAATGATTACATGTAAAAAGCCATGCTCGCTGGGGAATTTACTTACAAACTACGAAAAAAATTGCCCTAAACACAAAAACACTAACCAATGGCTACTCCAAACCATGCGGCAAATGTGCACTATGCGGTAACCATGGAACGTATGAGCCTATGACAAAAGAATGCACCTCTATTATATGTACACCTAACAAAAACTTCAACCTCAAACATAAATTAACTTGCCAAAATTACGGGACATACATTGCAACGTGCACTATAGGCCTATGTCACGAACATTATGAAGAACAAACCATGACAAAGTTTTCCACATGTTGATTGTTGAGCCACATGTAGATTTTGAACAGCTTTAATTACTCTGATAAATCCGGTGACAAAGCAGCATTATTGAAACATTATGCGTAATTTACTTGATGGATGATATATGGTCATGTATTTTTTGAATTTTGTACCAGTAAGTTATATTGTTGGAAATCATGGCAGAACACTAGTTTAAGATTTAGGCTTGGGGCTTTTGATTTTAATTTTAAATAAGCTTCCAGTTCTTGATGTTAAGTAATTCAGACGATATTTCCTTTTCTAAGTAGGTTGGATTAGGAGCGTTAATTACCAGGCAGGTATCGTCTGCGAAAAGTCGTGGAACAGAAGACGTGCAGTTTGGTAAGTCGTTTACGTATAATAAAAACAGTAATGGACCTAGCGTTGAACCCTGAGGTACACCGTGTGTTATGCATCTCTGTTCAGATTCCTGTTCATTAATCGCGACATAGCCTACTGCATTCTGTCTTTTAGGTAGGAGGAGAATAAATCGTTTGCTGTACCTCGGATTCCATAGTGGTTGAGTTTGTATAGTAGAATGGGATGGTAGCCTATACCGTGTCAAAGGCTTTTTTGAGATCCAAGAGAACCAAACCTGTGTACAGGTTGCTTTTTACGTGTTCATAGGTGGCACTAATAATATCAATAGCGGCATATGAAGTAGAGGAGCCAGACCGAAATCCAAATTGCGTTGGAGCAAGCACAGAATGTTTTTCTAGAAAGGAAGAGACCCTTTTATATATGAGCTTTTCCAAAATTTTTTCGAAAGACGATAAAAGGGAGATAGGTCTATAATTATTTACCTCAAGTTTGTCTCCAGATTTGAAGACGGGTACAACTTTGGCAAGTTTAAATGTATCAGGGAAAATACCGAACTGAAAGGAATAGTTAATAAGATTTGAGAAGGGCAGGGCAATAATCACGGAGGCGATCTGTATGAAATATGCTGAAATGTCATCGTAGCCAGTTGCTTTGTTGGGTTTTAGAGCTCGGATTTCTTTGAGTACCTCATCGCCAGTCGTTGGTTCAAGAAAAATAGAAGAAGGAGCGTGGTTTGTAAGGTAGGATGTGAAGTTGTTATCGTTGGCATGCGGAACGCTGTCAGAGATCTCTTTTCCAACGTTGCAGAAGAATTTATTGAATTGGTTCGCCATTTCGATGGGTTTGTTTGATGACACTCCATCGATATTAATGGAATTGATTGTTTGCTTTGATTTTTGTTTATTTGGCAGCAGTGAGTTGCAGCAGCAGCAGCAACAAGGAAACAGAATAATGCCTCAAAGAAAAAGCCGCAGGAGCTACAATTATAATTCACGTAAGCATAAATTGAAACTTCTCAAGTACGCTGCTTGGATGAGGAGACAGCTTTCTTATCTGGCTGGACTACAATTGAAAATGACATCTAAGCTTACAGACGATCAGTTAAGGACTACTCCAAAAATTATATGACATCTGGACAACATTGCACACCATGAACTCCAAACTCAACTAGTCAACGATATTTTTAAGCAGAAAATAGGCAGGAGTTGTTTATTTCTTTTAATCATACTTGGGAAGTTGCCCGACTTACCGCCCTCTGGGAGCCCCTGACTCCACTTTATGTTAAACTATACAACGCAGTTCACAGTTGCAACAATCAGGCTCTTGCACCAATAACATACTTTTGGTCGTCCAATCAATAAGTGGTTTGTCAGAAACAAGAACATATTAGGCCTACATGCTTGAAAATTGAAATGTGCAAGTAATATCATCATCATCATCAGCCGGTCATGCCACTGCTGGCAGATGGCCTCCACATATGTTTCCACACCATTCTGTCTTTTGCTGTTCTCATCCAGGTGATGCCAATCTTTTCTTCTATGTCATCTCGCCATCTTCTTTTTGGTCTCCCTCTAGTTCTTCTTGCATATCTTGGTGTCCATTCTGTGGTTATCCTGGCCCATCTGTTGTCTTTCATTCTTGCTACATGTCCCGCCCATTGCCACTTTAGGTTTGTTGCTGTTTCTATGACATCTTTGATACAAGTTTTGTTTCTGATAACTTCATTTCTAATCTTGTATTTTCTATTTATGTTAAGTAATATACACAATGCAAAAATTGTATAGAAAAGTGCAACTAGTACGTAGAAAACTATGATAATGTTGATAAATTAGATACAATTTTTGCATCTAGATATTTCACAATTTTTGTCTGCGAAAACTTTTTTTAACACTTTTCTCAAAGGATTTTTGTGTTTTCGCAAAAGTTTGCTTGGTGTCGCTACAGATACCTTTGTTAGTTTGTTTATTTATTTTCGTTGTGGAAATTTTGGTAATGACTATATTTGAGAGAGAGAGAGAGAGAAACCTTTTATTTCGTCTGTTGCGACAATAGTACGGTCAGGCCCGGATTTAGGGGGGGGCAGAGGGGGCAGTTGCCCCGGGCCTCCCGACTTTTGAAGGGCCCCCCTAGGTGGAAAAAAAATGTGATGTTGTGTTATTTTTTTCCTTTTGGCCTTTAAAGTTTCTGCAAAATGCTGTGCAGTAGCCTACTGGACTGATGCTGCTGTAGACGTAGAGATGGTTTTTCGCGCCGCAGGCGCGAAAAATTTTTTTGCACGGGGCCCCCCGATCTAAAAGCGCCCCGGGCCCCCCATCAGCTAAATCCGGCCCTGAGTACGGTACAATTATAAACAATACGAATAAAATAGTACCATAGCTATCTAAATACCACAACAGACAGGAAGCAGCGAAAGACTATATCAGTCATCGAGTCAGCTGCTTCCCAGTTCTTAATGTGACAAATGTCAAGCATCGGCAAATTACGTTGAAACAAGATAGGCTGATGTTCAGTAATATTAATGAAAGAAAAAAAAAATCATGTGCTGCTGCGATCCTTAAGTGAAGTCCTGTGGTTTTATTCAAATATAAACTAATTTATTCCGGGTGATTAAAAATAGGAAAAACTTTTGAAATCAATAAACTCTTGTAGCAAGGGCTTGATGTGCGGTATTTTGGTTTTATGTGCTACCGATTACCGTTATATCAAGTTTTTATTGCCAGTCTGCACTCTGGGTTAGAGCAAAATTGGTGTTCATTTGCATTCTATTGCAGAAAGTTTGGGAAGTCTTAGAGATGAATGAGGGCATTGCATTTGCACTTAGCATTGCAGGCATGACAGATATAGACATGTGAGATACATTTTGCTGAATAGTGCCACACCAGCATTTCTATTGCTCAGACAGTAGGCTAGTAGGCTACCTACTAATACTGTACACAACTAAAAAAATTGAATTGATAGGCTATAACAGAAGCTGATTAATATTAAGCTGTAGGCAGGCGCGGATTTATGGGGGGGGCCCAGGGGGCCCGGGCCCCCCCCGAAATTTTGTGAAAAATTGTATGTTTCTGCATCAAATGGTTTGATATGCTTCTAAACAGCTGATATTAGTCCCTCGGCATCACAATTGATGAAAATGGTTGTTTTAATGTTTATTTTCTAGCATATCGTATATGTCGTAGTATCATTGTTCATATCTGTTTAGCTTTTTCTTTCTTTTTAATTGATTTTCAAATTTTCTGGCCCCCCCCGAAAAAAACTCTTAGATTCGCGCCTGGCTGTAGGCCAACTCGAGTGAAACATCACCAGTTATCAAAATTTTTAAACAGTATGGTATGAACCAAAAGTTCTAGTTTTATCATCCACTGGGCTATTAATACCGGTAATTAGTTGGGTTTTTATAAGCTGCAATCAATCAATTGTTTATTAAAAAAAACACTGAAGAGACATCAGACATGTTTTTTTGTCATATCCAGGCTTACGCCCAGTGGTTGAAGATTAAGATAAAGTGGGCGGGCAAGCAAGGGAGCCAATCTTTGTGATCACCTCCAGGCATGCCTTTAAGTGTCATGCCAAAGACACAGCCACATGCTCTTAAGAGGTGTCGAACCGGCGCCCTTCCGAGTTTTATTCCAAGGCTCTCACCACTTAACAATGCAGCTGACAGAAGAGACATGAAACAATAATACATCCAATGTTTAAGTTTTGTTATTGATATGGAAACAACAAAACGATCATACAGTTCCCTAGTCAGTTGCCACCCTGGAAAGAATAATTTGAATCATGAAACTATTCAACAATTTAACTAAAATGGTTACAACTAAAGAAGAACAAGACCAATAGGCTACTTTAATTAATAACTTACTACAATTAATTGCCAGCTTCATAGAATTTGATACGAACTTTGCCTACTTCAGAGGTTTGTTTCAACCAAAGCCAACTCCAACTTTATCAGTTGACATGAAGATTTCAATCACTGCATGGTTTGCCATTTTTTTGCTTTATATTATGATGAAAAAAGGCTTTGTATTTGGTAAGCAGCAATTGCATTGTTAGCTTAATCAACAGAGTTGCAGAAAGAAAAAGTTTTTATGTTGCTTAAAATATAAAACTTTGGGCATTGTCTATGAAGCAACAATGCTTTTTTTTAGGTTACTACGGTATAGCATGGTTTACATATTTTTTTGGAGCTGGTATACAAGTCCCCACCCCCCCCCCCCCCCCCTTGGTAACTCATGACAAAGAGGAATTGACCAAAACATGTGGATTGAAGTGTGTGAACAGTAAAGCAAAGATAAAGTAGTTTCACCCTATATGTTTGGTCGAGTCCTGTCTTTGTCATGAGTTACCAAGGGGGGGGGGGGGGACTTGTATACCAGCTCCATTTTTTTTATAGCTATAATAGCTATGTAGCATTTTACACATTTTTTTATCACAAACGTTGAGGAAAATAATTGCTTTATATACCTATTATGTTTTTATAGCTGCTCCAACACAAAATGTTCTTTTTCTCGTCATTGATGATCTTCGACCTGCACTAGGTTGCTATGACTACCCTAAGATTCTGTCTCCAAACATTGATCAACTTGCCTCAATAAGTGTGCAGTTCAATAATGCTCATGTTCAGGTAGGTCTTAAGCTTCAGTGTCAGGTTTATGAACCTATATGGCCAATGGATTATATGCCACTATTGCATTCTGCTATTGCATGATCAACTGATTTTAGTAAATAAAATTGCATTGTCAAATTGTTATTTTGTCACTAACTAGCTTTTACACCACTTTTGTAATTCTATACTGCTTCCACATATACGCAACTATTGTTTGAAGTTTTAGGAATAGGTTGAAAAAACATTTTTATCATCAACGCTGTTTTGCCATTAAATATATCTACCATATTCTGGCCAATACTTGTTACAACCATTTTTCTTCATGTTCTGAAATTAATTTTGAATCCATCGCTTTTACTTATTTATAAGCTCTTTTATCATGGTAGCCTTACTTTCCGCAGCAAGCAGTATGTGGACCCAGCAGAACATCATTCCTTACCAGCAGACGACCCGACACAACAAGATTGTATGACTTTGGATCTTATTGGAGAGACCATGCTGGAAATTATACAACTCTACCACAGCAGTTTAAAGAGAATGGATACTTCACTTACAGTATTGGAAAAGTATTTCATCCAAGTAATTTTTATTTATTTATTTTTTCCAAAGTGTAAATGAGAGTCTTTTACCCAGATAGGCTACTGAGTGTAAGAAACATAAGATTTCAAATATTTTAAGATTTTTCTTGACAAATCGAAGATTATGAGTTGCCATTCCAAATAGGTATTTTGAATGATACATTTTATAACTATTCACTCATGTTAAGCTTAAATCATTTAAGTTTGCTACAAGAACAAAAGACAGTGCTGAGGAATCATACAATTTGAATTATAAACTTTTATACTTTGGTTTTGTCCAAGGGCATTTTGTAAATAGAGTTATGTGCCAGTTTGGCAATTTAATATAATTGTGCAACTCCTATTCACCAGATATGCAGTTTATACAAAGTCACTAACGCCATTTTTTGATCTGATATTGGTATATGCTAAAACGTTATTGAACAAATACATATCAAATATATTGTTCTCTTAATCACTCTATTGTACAATATACACTGTATTTACAATTGTACTTGTTTAAAAAAAGATATTTCATTAGTGGTACAAGTTTTTCCAAAAAATTGATTGCACTCTTGCATTGCTTTTTAGATATTGTATCCAATTTTACTGATGATTATCCATATTCTTGGTCTGTTCCAGCCTATCACCCATCTACGCAGAAGTATAAAATGGCTAAGGTACATAAGATTGCAAAGTGGTGTACATGGAAGCACATGTGTTGAGCTAGACATTTCTGCAGGTGTTCAAAGCTTGTGATGTGTGATCTCACAAAATATGACATCAGTCATACAGCAGCAAACAATGAGAATATACTTGAGTGACATTTTGCATTCAGACGCTTGTAATTTATCGTAAGCACAAACCTATCACATGCAAACAACACCAACTAAGTTGAAAGTTAAGTTACATCTAATTACAGTTGTGTGTAAATTTTGCTTTCAGGTTTGCCCGGGAAGTGATGGAAAGCTTGATATGAACTTATTGTGTCCGGTAGATGTTGCTACCCAACCTGAAGGATCTCTTCCTGATATTCAAAGCGCTGAGCAGGCTGTCAAAATGTTGAAGCAATTTCAGTCAAACAAGTCACAGAATGTAAGAAAATGTACAAGTTGTTTGCTTTGAAAAGTTCAGTTCATTATTATTCTGGTTATGTCAACTTCGTGTTGCATTTCAGCCATTCTTCCTCGCTGTTGGTTTCCACAAGCCACATGTACCGTTCAAGTTTCCTGAAGAATATTTGAAGTTGTATCCCTTAAATGAAATTGATCTCGCTCCTAATCCCTTCATACCAAAAGCATTCCCAGATGTTGCATATGCTCCTATGGCAATGATGCGGACTCGAGAGGATGTTGCTGCTCTCAATCTGAGCTTCCCATTTGCTCATGTTCCAGATTTGTTCCATGTACGGTTACAGTATACAGTATAAAGTGTTTCTTGCATTGCAAGCAGAGTTGTAAAAAACTCGAGTTTTTTAATAAAACCCAGGCCGCCCAGGTTTTTATTGGTAAAAACGTGCTTTTTAGTAAAAAAAGTTTTATGGGTAAAAATGGGTTTATCACGTAAAAATAGCCAAAAAATTTTTTTTTGCGGACTTTGTTTAACTGTTGAATAGAGAGCAGTTCTGAAATGCGTTGCTCAAGCACACCCCGAGAGTCGAACTTGCGCCACGTGATCTTGATCCGGGCGCGTAACCACTGAGCTAACGGGGTTAAATGTAACAAGAATTTAATTCAAACACATAAATTTGTTTTTTTTTCTTTTCTAGCAATAGTTGCAACAAAAGTAATGCTAGAAAAGATAGCAATCGCGATGAGCACCTAAACTCTGCAGTATTTATTTGATTAACTTGTTGAAAAGAAACGTTTGGGGGAAAAAGCTCTGTTCTGTCACAGGTGTTGCCACAAGTTTTTTTTCTTTGAGGTTTTCTCATCTGGCAACACTAGTTTTGTAGTTCTAGCAATTATCTTTTTAAAAAGCCGTTTTTTTGTTTTTTTTATAAAAAAACTCAGACCACCCGGATAGCTACCCACTACAACCCTGATTGCAAGCTTATGTACTGGGATAAGCTACAAGTGCACAAATACAAAAGCTAACACAATATTTGGGATATTTGGGATTGTTTGTTGAAAATATGAGCTGATTTGGAAATTTTCTATTTTTTATAAGTTGCTACCAAATTGATCTATTTGCTTCATTCGCAGAGAAAAATTCGCCAGCATTATTACTCTTCAGTCAGCTACACTGACAGTCTGGTTGGTCAAGTCCTGAATCAACTGGATGAATCCGGTTTTAGTGACAACACTATGATTGTCTTATTGGGAGACCACGGTAGGTTGGAACGATTAATTTGTATGCAGTATCTTGGCGGTGACATGGCGCAGCAAGTTGGGCGTTGGATGTCCAAAAGTGCGACCTGGTTTAACACCCAGCTGAAGCTAATTGTTGAGTAACACCTCTACCCAGCGTGTGATAAACTGGGTGGGCGTAGTTGCTGAAGGAAAGATGGCCGAGAGAAAGAAACTAGCCACCCTACTCTCATTAGTGCCGAAGGCTTAGTGTGATGAGAACCTTATCTTCTCACTCCCTGAACCTCGGTAACTGAATATGAGACCACCTTCACCTTTCATAGCTATGCAGCAAAAGTGATTGTTTTTTCCATAGTTTTACCGCCTGACAACGTTGGAGCAATGTAACGTCATCGAGATGTAAAAGTAATATTTCACTACGGTAACTCACGCCGTTCATTTTACGTCAATTCAACGTCGCCAAAGTGTAAAAATAGAACTTGTGTATGCTGGATAGAGCGTAGCCTTAACGCCGATACATGATTAGTTATCTTTCTGTCATTACAGTGAAGCTGCAATGTGTACGAAACTCTATTTTCTATTTTGTACTTGGCAACCCTAACTTTGTTTTTGTAAATTCATAATTTGAACTATTTCAGGTTGGAGTTTGGGAGAGCATGGAGAATTTTGCAAATTTGAAAATACGGAAGTCGTTACCAGAATTCCTCTTCTTGTGCATGTTCCGGGGATGACTGATGTAAATCATCATCGTGCCCATGAGGGCACCGAAAAAACTCCAAAATTCCAATTCCAAACTGTGTTTCAACACCACCAAAAATTGTTTTCCTTCAAACCAGGTAGAGATGATTTTCGAGCGATACTTTCTTAAATATCATGTCCGTTAGTATCGAAATAACGATTCAAATTCATGAATTACTTGTTTTCGATTATAGGTCCTCAATCAAATGCTCTTGTTGAAGCTGTCGATGTTTTTCCAACCCTGTCTGACTTGGCTGGCCTCAAAGTCCCCCCAACTTGCCCGCCTAACCCATTTAAGGTAAACAAATTTGCGTTTGAAACCAAAAAAAGAAGAAAACTATTAAAATAATAGTCATAACAATATTTGTCTCACAATCTGCACTTTGTTGTTCAGGTCGATTTCTGCACAGAAGGTGCAAGCTTTAAAAAGGTGGTTAAAAATGCTATCGATCATTTTCTCCACAAGAAATTTCATATCCCCTATTCAGGTACTACGTGCTGCAGCTGTAGATAGGCTACGTGTGAGTAACTCAATGTAAATCCAATTTTTGTGTTTATTTTATTTATATTTACTCTTTATTTTGGGTCTGCTACTATTCGGTGAGCCCGATTCGGTGAGTTTCTAACCTCTATGCCTAACCCCTAACCCTAAAACGGCAATAATAATTAGGCTACGGTACCCGATAATTTAAAAAAAAAAAATAGAAAAAATCACCGAATAGGGATCGGACTCACCGAAACGGGCCATTCCGATTTATTTTAGCTATTGATTGTGTTCTCAAAAAGACATACAGAACATTGTTCTTGTCAAACATCAAACATAGCCTTAGAAGTGCAGGGGCTTTTCCAATGAACAAAATTGGCCTTTCTTGCATTGAATCAGCATCAACAGATGTTAAATCAATTTAAGAAAGACTAATTCTTTCAACTGAGATAAAATCTGTCATTCAAAATTGTAATTTGGGCTTTGACTAAATCTTTTGCTTTCCTGGTTGAAGTAATAACTTGATGGGGTAATAGGTAGCTACAAACTGACTTAGATAAAAATCGCCACTTGGAGTGGAAAGATGCTGTGTTCAGTCAATACCCGCGCCCATCCAACTATCCACAAGACAACTCCGATCGTCCTGACCTGAAAGACATCGAGATCATGGGATACACGATGAGGAGCAAGCATCATCGTTACACGGAGTGGGTCAGCTTTGACCCTGACTTTTACCACGCTGACTTTAACCAGGTGATTACTGTGATGTTCTGTATGCACAGTAAATACTATTGTCGCGATTTGCAACATGATGGTTTGGCAATGCATGTGTAACATGTACCATGTTTTTAACTAACAAATTGATATTATAAGAACATTTAGCCGAAACTTATGGGAATTGCAATTTGCAAATGCACTTCAACCCTGCAAATTTAAAGCCTAAATTTTGCTCTCACGGAACTTAGGTTACGCTTCCTGTTAACAAATGCCACTCTCACGGAATTTAGCTCATCACATGCGCTCACCACAACCCTACACATGTAGCACATTTCATCCTTTCGATCCGTAATTAGGTTTCTCTCTAACGCCATCTTTACTGGGCGTGTAGTTCTCTAATGCGTTCAAATGCCTACCCCATTATCGTTGTGATTATCATGAAGGGTTGTGTTTTTTGTTGATCACCCTGTAGTAGATATTACCAGGAGTAAGCCTAAAGATAGCTGTTTGTGATCAAAGTAAGTTTTTGGTTTGTCTTTTCATCAAGATGCCTACTTTTCTTTGTACAGAATAAAATTCTCGATATTGACATATTTTTGAAACTTTAATGTGTTTTTTTTTCACAATTTGTGTTTGTTTTCAGGTCCACGCGAGAGAACTTTACCTGCGAGACTCGGATCCACTAGAAGTTTACAATGTAGCTGACTTGCCGATGTATGAAGATTTGGTTGAACATTTAAGAAAGAGATTAATAGCCGGTTGGAGACATGCTTTGCCTAAGTGATAAACACGTAACATACTCACCGTACTTTCACCAACATTTTGTATATCAACACATTTTTGGAACCAACAACGACAGTTTTTGTCGATCCACTTCAATGCGGTTTAAACTGGAATTAGCCAATGCATTTGGTTGGTTATCAAGCTAATTGCAATGCTATAGGACGAAACCAGCATACTGCTGAATAAAACCAAAGAAAAATAACATTTTGCATGAGCAGGTGCCGACGGCAGGCTAACAACTCTCATATAGAGCACTGTCATGCAGTTTCCTAAACGAGTGCCAAGATCAACTACAGTTAATATGCATGTATGTACCACTACAGTATGTATCAATGCAGTATTAACTAAGAAAGAGTTTGAAGCGTTAACATTGATCTATTCATGGATATAAAAAGGTGCTTTTGTGGAAAAAACAGCTTGCCCTTTACCAAACCGCATCGTTGATTTTTTAGCTGTCTAAAAATTTGTATGTGATACTTCAAATGTAACACGTTTGGTAGTCGCTGGTATCACCATGTGTTGCTCAATGTCGCTTGATACCTTTTAAATAACCGTTTCCATTGCACGTTTGCTTAGATCTGTTTGAATGTTGAAACATTAAAGCGTATTTACAATTCTACGTGTAATCAGCAAAGCTTTAACTTTTTTCTTGCTTAAGTCGTTGCTCTAGCTCTTCTTCAGCACATGTCGTTGTGTTCTGGTTTTTGTAACTAAAACGTTTCTTCAAACACGTCAGAAAGATTTAAAAGGTTGGAGATTTAAAAAGTTTTTCCTAAAGAGTCCATATACGGTAACTTATCTTTGTATGTTTAAAATATCCTGTACACTGTGCACTGCGCATTCAAAGTGTCAAAACTGAACCTTGCTATTGCTGATGCATTAATTGTTATCTGTCTTTAGGTTTATCGCCAAGCGTAAAATGCAGTTACCATATTTGAGTTTTTGCGGTGGAGTTCCAAACTAGATTCTGTTTGAATAAACATTGACTGAAGACGAATCGAAAGATAGTAAAACTTATTCTGACTACAACGATTCATTTGATATTATTAGATAGTATTTTAAAGCATTTTTGTTGAGATTAAGTTGAAAATCTTTGCTTTTGTCGCTATTTTAAATCTCGCAGTTACTTAATATACTTATTGAATGTATCCAGATGTCTTTATAGCATTGGTTTTACGTACCAGATTTCGCGGTTTATATTTTTTCGTTCTATGTATTCAGCAGTGTTAGATGTGCGATGTTCAAGTTCATCCATTTAGAAGCATTTTTTAAACCTTAGAAACCTATCAAAATTGGTCTTTTTACATTTAACAGATGCAGACGTTGAATCAATGTAAAAAAACAATTTTGCTAGCTTGGTATTCACTTTTGCAATCAATCATGTTTCTGCTTCTTTTATGCATTCAGTATTTTCGAGATTTTAATCTATGATTTTCTTCCATTTTAGAAAGGGTTACTTTAAACTGAATAAAATGATGCATTTGCAATTCTGTAACATAATTCTGGCTCTTTGGCTTACAAGCTGGAGACTTACAAACGGTAAGTGGATGTCTACGCTTCTTGGTATGCTATAGTGCAGAAAAGCAATTGATAAATGTTTTGGCAGCTTTGCAACGATAAAAATACAACCCTCCTTGACTAGAATTGATAGTCAGCTGTGTCATTTCAACATGTGTAATTGCTACTTTGTGTCAATTTTTGCTCAGTGAAATAATCTTTGGCTTCTTCAGCTTCATTTAACATTATAAAAACAAAAAACAATAAGCAAACGTTTTCGATTAGTCATATAACCCTTTTCAAGCCTGTAAAAGAGAGTATTGTAAAAGAAATACTAAAGAATCCTAGAGTATCACAGCAAAAATATGGTCAAATCTGAACATTTCAGCAGTCTCTTGAATGTTTAGATTTGACCATATTTTGGCTGTAATATTTTATGATTCTTTAGCATTTATTGAAAAGGGCTATATGAATAGCCGAAAACGTTTACTTATTTTTTTTCGTTTTTAAAATGTTAACTGTAGTATTGTTGCTTGGTTATGTCTGTTTATGGTTTAAAAAAGTGATCTCTCTGCTCAAATTGTATGCTTAAGCTTCGTCTCCTCCACCAAACATCCTTTTCCTCGTCATCGATGATCTTCGTCCCGCGCTAGGATGCTATGACTACCCGAAAGTCTTGTCTCCAAACATCAATCAACTCGCATCCATGAGTGTCCAGTTCAACAATGCTCATGTTCAGGTGAGACTTGGTGATCTTTTCTTATAGGGCTATCACCGAAAAGGCTCTCACCGAATCGGACTCACCGAATAGTAGCAGACCCTAATTTTAAAAAAAATTGAAAAATATTACCGAATAGGGATCGTACTCACCGAATCGAACTCACCGAAACGGGCCATTCCGTGCTTTTCAAGGTCAAAGATTTAGATATGATGAAAAAAAGATGTGTAGAAATCGAGGAGTTTTTTGTATTGAATGATCACTGCTATGAGTAGCGTTTGTGCTTGGACTAAATTGATTTTGGCATCACATAAATTTCTTATTCTCTGATAAGAGTAGTTACTGCAGATTTTTGCTTAATGTACGTAAACATGATATGCCATATGCCTATTGCCTATACACGACTTTCTGCGAATACTTTGCCGCCTTATACGATGTAGAATCAAGAATGAAAGAATAGTGTGTGGACATTGTTGAAAGGACAGGTTCAGCCGGATCAAGATTGTAGCTATGAGAGACACTGATGTCAAAATTTGCGGAGTTTTAACACTTTTTTGAAACAAAAATTTAGAATATGGCAAAAACTGGAGCCAAACAGGAAAACAATGTCATTTTCGGACTCAGCATTCCTAAAAGACCGTAAGCACCGTCGAACCTTTTTTGACACTAAAATGTGTGTCGATCAGTTTTGTTATTCATTACATTTAAATGAACAAGAAAGTTTGTAGTCTTCAATAAACCGAAAACAGACTGCACTCCGTTAGTTTCTGTGTATTATGTGCAAGTATCGCTAACGTGGCGTGGTAAAAGGGTGAATCCTCAGCATTATATGACGACAACAACTCAACGAGGCAATACAAAATAAAAACGTCTGCTTACCAACGTTAGAAATAATGATGAGCGATGTTATTTCAATGATGTTTGAACCTTCCAGCAAACAGTGTGTGCCCCGAGCAGAACCTCATTCCTTACAAGCAGACGACCCGACACAACAAGATTGTATGACTTTGGATCTTATTGGCGAAACCATGCTGGAAATTATACAACTCTACCACAGCATTTCAAAGAGAATGGATACTTCACTTACAGCATTGGCAAAGTGTTTCATCCAGGTGTGTAGCCCAACCAGCAAATCACTCCCTTTTTACATTGATTCAATGTCTGCAGACGTTCAATTATTGTAAAAAGGAGATGATTTGCTTTCTGGGGGTTTGTGTACGCTCAGTCCATGACATTGCATAGCTTTTTGTGAGCCAATCCCAGCTTACAAAATTACCTGAAAAAATGTACACACGTTGAATCAATGTATGAAAAACGGGTTTTGTTTCAATAGTGACCTCCCACTTTGTGTCACCGTGGTTTGTATATAAATTTCTACAACTTGAAGAGTAAGTAACGTTCTTATCTCTACAGTTTCAAATGAGTATTTTTGGCTTTCTGGTCAAGGCTAATGTTGCCACGTGACGCAGATGTATTTTTTAGTCCGTATGATAATTCCTAAGTGGACTTTGATTGCCTGAGTTTTCAGTGCTGAAAATATTCGACAATTTCTATTTCGTTATTTACATCTGTATAATATTCATATAGAAGCTGAGGTTGCTGGTAGACTCGATAATAATGGCACATCACTTGGCAAGTTTCAATCCGAGCCAATGCAAGTTAAAATACTTTCTACTACAACATTCAACAAATCGTGTGCTAAAGCAATACTGTAAATAAGATATCTCACTAAAAATAGTTTTTACGGGCGCATTCTTAAGTGCAGTAACGGTAATGCACTTACTGGTGAAAAGTTAGGCCGAAAAAAGTTTTTATTATTATTTTGGATGGACATTGAAATGTGTCCCAAGCTGTATTGCTAGTTTGTACTTTGTCAAATATTTACAGGAATCCCATCAAATTACAACGACGATTATCCTTACTCCTGGTCTAAACCTGCTTATCACCCCTCCACAGAAAAGTACAAACAAAGCAAAGTATGTCTTATCTCAATCTCACATGCATGAGCCTGCAATTCGTGAACTATCTGTTTTTGTTATTGCAATTAATTTTCAAAACTTTTGGCAACAGCTCAATTTTATTGGAGCTGTGAACTATCTTGTATGTTTTTGCAACAACAACTCAAAAGTTCGAAGTTTAATGTGAGGAATATTTGAACTCTATGTGTTGCTGTGCTGATGGATCTGAAGCACTTTGAGATGCAGTCAATTGAATAGTTTTTATGACGTCAGGTTATTGAGAATAATGATAGCGTGAAAAACACGATGTTGTTAAAAATTAATGAATTAGACGCTGATGTCTCCCAACCTCTGTCTTGGTTCCTCGATGTTACTGAGGATGAAAAGTTCTACAAGGATCCTTCATTTAGGATGCAACCGAACAATTAAATATTAATGAGTGAATAAAATCAGTCAGGTTCGAAAACTTGTACAATTTATTGATAAAGCTTTCGCCACCGTGAAGGCGGCTTCTTCAATATCTTAGTCTAATAGAACATTTATTGAAATAAATGTTTAGTTTTGAACAATAAATGTTCTATTTGACTAAGATACTGAAGAAGCCGCCTTTACGAAGGCGAAAGCTTTGCCAATAAATTATATAAGTTTCCGAACCTGACTGATTTTGTTGACTAATTGTGAACAATGTTATAAAAATATTACAATGAATAACGACATTGTTGTTTGGCTTGTATCCATTTTTAATTTTTGTCTAAAGGTTTGTCCAGGGAAGGATGGGAAGTTGCATAAAAACTTACTGTGTCCGGTAGATATCCTCACTCAACCTGAAAAAACTCTTCCTGATATTCAAAGCGCTGAACAGGCTGTCAAAATGTTGAAGGAATTTCAATCAAATAAATCACAGAACGTAAGAGAAGTTCATGTTTTTTCATGACGTAATGATACCAATCGTCACTTGATTGCATGTTGAGATAATTTCGATTCCACATGCATTCCATAGCTGAAAGCTTTTTGCAGCTTTTTTTGGCATTAGTTTGATGAAGCGAAGACCAAGTTTTTTGTGCTATGCAATGAATAACAGTTGTCTTAAAAACTAGTTAAAGTTTTGTTTATACACTTTAAAATAGCGACAATTCAAAAGAAAATAGCTTGACCCTTCAAACTGAGAACATCTTTTAGTTTATGAACGCGCGCGTCAAGTGTGCTAAACCATTCATTTTGCGGTGGTGCAATTACTACTGTACTTGCGTAATCAATTGCATTTTATTTTGGCAAACGAAAACACGAAATCAGAATTCAAGTGATTTCAAGAATAGGAAATGAATGAAAACTGGGCACGAGTCAAACTGCTTCAGCAACGGAGAGTTATTTATAGCCGCAGTGACAACTCAACAACAGAAACGTGAAATCTCGCTGTTTGTCGGGCTTGGCTTCTAAAGGTTTCCATAAGCTTGTTGTTTTAATTTTTAGCCGTTTTTTCTTGCGGTTGGATTTCACAAACCACATATTCCTTACAAGTTTCCCGAAGACTACTTGGCGTTGTACCCTTACGATGATATTGACGTCGCCCCTAACCCATTCATACCCAGGGGGCTTCCCAATGTTGCTTACAGCCCTTTCAATCAGATGAGAAAAAGAGACGATGTCGCTGCCCTCAACTTGAGCTATCCTTTCGCTCATGTTCCAGACTATTTCCACGTGAGTGACCACAGTAACTAACTCGACGAAATGCTGGTTTAAAGATTGATTTATAGGGCAAGTTTTTATTGATCTAAAAATCGAAAAAAAAGGTTTGAAAATTCAAACTGAGTGAACCATTGTTTCTTGTGTTTTACAGGGTCATCAATAATTAACGTTACAACTTCAAACAACTGTATTTAACAAATGGTAGACAATTTTTGAGTAATAAACATATAATATTATTGTCAAATAAATAAATATTTAGAAAAAACAAGTTTTACTCAATGTGTCCGCCATTTGCGTCGATAACAAGTCGGAGACGCTTCGAAAAGGACTTGCAAGAGTCACGAATTACTCTTTGAGGTATTTTGGTCCATTCTTTTTTAAGATTAGCCTTCAGCGCTTCCAAACTTTGGTGGTGTTTAGTCGAAACCTTGCTCTCCAGGTGAGACCAGATGCCAAAGTCTAGGGGGTTCAGGTCTTGGGATGAAGGAGGCCATTCTTCCTTGGAAATGAAGAACGGCACATTGGCTGAAAGCTAGTTTTGCGTTCTCTTAGTTCCACGTGAAGGGGAAGAATCTTGTTAGAATGATCAATTACGTTTTTTGAAGTGCTTCTTTGCTCAAGGCAACAATGAACCCTCAAGAATATCATTTCAGTAGTTTTCTTGGTTCAATTTCACTCCTTGGTCCACAAAAATCAATGGACTCCTTCCTGATTCGTTGACTGCGGCCCACACCATCACTGATGCCGCCCCTTGTCTCCGAGTGACTGCCCGGGCTTTCACGTCATCATCTCTTGACCAAACACGATCATTCTGACTGTTAAAATGATGCTGGACATCAAATTTCTTCTCGTCGCTAAACACAAGGTTTGGCAGCGTGCCTCCTCCTTCAATGCGTGAGAGCAGAATTCTGACTCTGGAGAGACGTTTCTCAATGGTATTGACATTTAGCAACTGTTTCTTCATGTGTTTGAATAGGCTCATCTTCAAATCCTTCTTGAGAACTGTGAACATGGTTCCATAGGTCACGTTCGCCTCCTTTGCCAGTTTTTGAATTGGATCTCTTGTAACGTCAATTATTATTGATGACCCTGTATATTCCTAAGAAAGCTGCATCAACGAAAAAAATTCAAATCAGCAAAAAAAACATTGAAATCCTTAACAGAACTTAGTAGGCTCATCTGAAGGCTATATGCAACTAACTGTGCAATAAACATGACGTTCATCAAGAACAAGAGTTGAAATGTAACATGACGTAATGTTTCACATTTTTGGCATTAAAGTTTCTGTCCCTGGCCAGAAGTTTGCAAAGCATGGAAAGATTTCTCAATGCTACAGAAGCAGACATGGGCTGACAGTGTTGAAGTAAACTGTACATAGCGAGAGAAATTTCTGGTCTTTGCATGTTCAATTGTTCATTGTTCTGGAAATGTCATTATTTTGTAGTCTTTATTGAATGCAGCGGGTAATGCCGCAAGTATCTTCTCCAAAGTCAAGTCCTTGCGTGCACTGTTGCTCCCGAACAGCAATTCAGTCGTATGTATATTGGTTCAACGTATAAAACGTTTAGTCAATGTAAAAAGTGACTGCATTGCTGTCTAGATTGGCCCTTTCCATCACTTTGTTTGATTACAACAATATTGCACAACCGGTAAATGCGACGTAGCCACCTGTACTTAAAGAATAAGCACAGGTTGAGATTGATAAACAGGAAATATCAGTTTTTCACGGGTTTAAAAGAAAACATTCGGACGGACAATGTGGACATATCAATTACATAAAAGTGACTTTGTTTTATAACGATAAAAATTGCAGACCATAAATTGCAGACAGTGGCACACCGCTGTGTCATCAAGTCGTTGTGCTTTTAAAGTTACATCATAAACACATTCGGTTTGTGTTGCAGAGAAAAATTCGCCAGCACTATTACTGCTCTGTCACCTACACTGACGCTCATGTTGGTCAAGTTCTGGGTCAACTGGATCAATCCGGTTTCAGTGACAACACAATCATTGTGTTAATTGGTGATCATGGTATGTAGCTGCTGTCAATGCAAAACTATCATGTTGTTATATATCCATTCATGATGATTTTATGATCACGCTGCGTCGCAGCTCTACTACAGCTCACAGTCATAGTTGGTTTTGCATGATGTTTATCAAGAATGCTTTAGACGTGTCTCGAATGATTTCTTCTGTCCTGAAATGGACTTTTCGTCAGATAAGACATCTAGCAATCGCTACCAATGGATGTTTTTCTTGAGTGTATCTTTTCTTGAACCTTTCCAGTGACACACAAGAAATCGGTGAAATTTTATCCTCACGCAAGGTTCGTGGCGTGTAGAAACCTTTTCAGTTTTGGAAATGCTGTGACCTCATGTGCTACTCTCCAAGCCAAGTTACTTTTTTAGGTTGGAGCTTGGGGGAACACGGAGAGTTCTGCAAATACGAAAATCTCGAAGTCGTCACAAGAGTTCCGCTTCTGGTGCATGTTCCTGGCCTGACTGATCGAAGCCAGTCTTCCGTCGCCGGGCCTATGAAGAAGCAACGTAAATTTACGTTTCTAAATGTGTTTGATCGCAAACAGCTCTCGACTGCGCCGCGAGGTATGAACTGACTTTTAACGTTGTTTTTTTTTTGTTCATTTCATAAGGACCTATGAAGTGGACATGTCTATCGTAGCCAAGCAGTTAGCTTTCAAGAAACAAAGCAAGTTCCATAGCCAGAAAATCAGTCATTTATTTGTATTGAGCCAACGTCTGCAGACGTTGAATCAATGTAAACATGATTAAAGACGCCACATAGCAGCACTTTACAAATAGCGCAGGATTCGGCTTAGAATAGTTGGTGCAGCCACTTCTATATCCAAGTGATTGGAGTATCTTTGCTGTCACATTGCAAGAAAAAGTGTAGTCCATAATATATGCTTATTTGAAACTATAAGTGTCTATAGAATTAAGAATAAGTATTTTGTGAACAGAAGCCTTCGTTAATTAGTTTTTCCTTTTAGGACCGCGATCTAATTCACTTGTTGAAGCTGTCGATGTTTTTCCAACTCTATCTGACTTGGCTGGTCTCAAAGTCCCCCCAACTTGCCCCCCTAACCCATTCAAGGTAACTTTAACGAATCCAACATAAATTCTAGCATTTCATAAATTGATACGTCATCATCTCACTTGTCACCATCCAGGTTGAGTTGTGCACAGAAGGCGCAAGTTTTCGAAAAGTCATTGAACATTCAGTTGAAAGGTTCGCTCAAAGAAAGCTTCACTTTTTACATGGAGGTGAGCTGATTTTTCTTCAATGTATTTACAAATTATTCATCGTCTTCAATCTACTTCTTTAACAAGTGAAGAAGAACCTGTTTTTTCACTCACTTGGAGGTCACCAGTTCAGACCTCCCTCTTCATTTTCTCATTCTTGGCTTGGTCCTACTGCCTCCATATCCTCGTCTTCTTTTAGATCTTCCTCTTTTTCGTATACACTCCCCTCACTTGAATAACGTAATTTATAGTCTATTTTTCACTAAGAATTTTATTTTTTTATTTCTAAATTTCCATCGTTATGCGGTGTGCATATTGTAGAAGCTGTTATATTTGTTTTAACAAAATAATCATACATCGAGCTTGCTTGGTTATATATTGTGAGAGCTCTAACTACAACAGCATTCTATATTTTATGCCTTTCTTTTGTTCCAGATGATGCGGATGATGAGGATTTAGAGTGGAAAGATGCTGTATTCAGTCAATATCCTCGACCCTCTGACTATCCTCAACCTAATACTGATCTTCCAAGTCTTAAAGACATCAAGATCATGGGATACACGATGAGAAGCAAGCATCATCGTTACACGGAGTGGGTCAGCTTTGACCCGGACACTTACTATGCTGACTTTAACAAGGTCATTTTATTACTGAGGTTTTAGTAGCACAGGTGTAACACAGTTATGTTTGAATGAGAATAATATATAGTAACAAAGCCACACTTGTGTGGCGGAAGCTTGATAATACATGAGAATTTATCGATTTAGTGTGGTATCTGTATTTCTTTAAGTAACACACTTGATAAAAGTCGGTTTTGTGTTGACCAAAACACAGCTTTCGAAAAGGAATTTTTTTAATTTTGTTCAAAATTTAAAGATTAGTATATAAGTTAGTATCCTAAAGACATCATATTTGATAACAATTAACATGCATTTTTTATTCAAATGCTTTGTTAATGTGCCACGATAAACTCTAGGGGACGACATCAGATGTTTTGGAGCGTTTGATAGATAAGCTTAGATATCTGTTGAATGGTCTCGTACAAGAATTATCGAAACGCTAATCTACGAAATAATCAACATCTATCGAAATGGAAGCGAAGAGTATGACATGTTGCTTGCTCCGTAAGTCATTACTCAAATTCAGAAACATTCACACAAAGGGTTGATTTGATATTTGCTTGGATCTGTCCTTACCCAGACAGCAAAATCTATCATTTTTACAGTGATTTAACGTCTGCAGCTGCAGACGTTAATGTGAAAATAATGGATGTTGCTATCTGGGTATTCAACTAGCAGTTCTGTTGCTGTTTTCAGGTCCACGCGAGAGAACTTTACCTTCGAGACTCGGATCCACTGGAAGTTTACAATGTAGCTGACTTGTCGGTGTATCAAGATTTGGTTGAACATTTAAGAAAGAGACTAATTGCTGGTTGGAGACATGCTTTGCCTGAGTGAAATTGATTTTTGTTACATTTGTTTCATATTTTATTCGGATGCAATTTCTCATACATGATCTTATGATAACAACAAATATCATATTGCTTTGACCGTACTGAAAATTAATTTCGTATGGTCTTTGTCAATAGTTTGAATTCTGTGAATGAAGCTAAATACTAAGTTGTAACATTTTAACATTAGCAGTTGTTGTCACTGCATCATCGCTTTTTCATTTACGGAGTTTTAAAATTTCTTTTCACATTGGTGAAAGGAAACCATAAATAGCGCTTTATGATCTGATAACAATAAAGACAGACCGAAAAAGATAAACGAGAAGTCTCAAGTCAAATGATATTTTTGATGTTGTCTTTTGCACTTAACATCTTTCTCTTAACAACCGACTTTTATTTTGCCCAGTTATAGCAACATTTAACATTATGGTTATTTAACATATATTTAACAAAAACAATGTTTCGTTTGCATATATGAACGTTAAACTAACACAAGTGATATTCGATTTCTAACGTGTGTGTTCGTGGCTGCTCATCATCGAGGCTGCTTATGCCGCCTACTTGTAAGGATGGTGCATGCTTGCCTTCAAATTTTTGTTTTGTTTTCATCCAGTCTGCCGATTCTCAAATAAAGTTGTTGTTGACAAAATAGTTTAAGTTTACGCACTCTAGCGGGTAACCAGGTTGCATCAGATAAACTGCTGTCTGGTGTAGTGCCGTTCAGCGTGCCTTATTGTTTCACCGTGACACAATTTGTTTGCAATTCATAGGCTATGCAACACATATATTTACCATTTACACATTGAATGTTCCATTATGTCGTTTATTGTTCATTGCAGCTTTATAGTGGGTAAGATGCTAGGATCTTTGCTTTTTAGTTTTTCTGCTGTTCTTTTCTTAAGCGGATCCAAGCTATCTCTTGGTGAGTATGTAAGTTACTACTTTTCAAGATGGAATAGTTTGCTTTGTTATTCAAACTAGGCATAATTGATAACACACGTCTTGTTGAATGATTCCACATGAGCATAGCAGAGCGAATAAGGGATTGTGTACAATGTAGACCACGGCATGCGCTCAAGGACATTACGCCTGTAATGCCATTGCAGCTGGGTTGATGGCATCAAAACACGAAGCTTTTTTGCCAGTTTAACCCTGTTTAGCAGTTTGATGCTATTATAGTTGTTTTAGAACCTTTGTGCCATTTTTCTTCTGTAGAATAATCTTTAGCTTCTCTTCAGCTTCGTCTCCTCCACGAAACATCCTCTTCCTCATCATCGATGATCTTCGTCCCGCGCTAGGATGCTATGACTACCCTAAAGTTTTGTCTCCAAACATCGATCAACTCGCATCCATGAGTGTCCAGTTCAACAATGCTCATGTTCAGGTGGGACTTGCTGATCTACAGTCGTGGAACTGAAGATGCCCAATGCCGAACATTACTACTCACGAGCGACCGTCTTTGTTATTTTTTGGGAATATTTTTTAGTTTTAATGTTTTTTTTAAAGCTAACGAAGCATTCCTTACGTTGATATGTAAGAACATATGATATGGTGATGGTTACGTAGTGTTACCTGTTACTTGTGGTTTTTGAAAAACTATTTTTTGAAAGTGATATTCAAAGGTTTGTTTGAAAATTTCAATAGCGTACTTAATACAGTAGTAATTCAAAGATGAAACTAATTGCACTTCGGTGTTCGTCGAAGTTATATATTTCTTCCAAGGAACTGAATTTGTTTAAAAAGTATCCAGTCACTTTTGCTAGTGTCGATATCGGCAGTATATTATATTGATGTAAGTTTTTGTATTATTCAGCAAACAGTATGCGGACCCAGCAGAACATCATTCCTTACAAGCAGACGACCCGACACAACAAGATTGTATGACTTTGGATCTTATTGGAGAGTCCATGCTGGAAATTATACAACAGTGTCGCAACATTTTAAAGAAAATGGTCATTTTGCTTACGGAATTGGTAAAGTGTTTCATCCAGGTGTGTTACAGTAGCTTGATGTAATTGTGATACTGCTCAAGTTATATATTCAATTTATGCATTGTTACATCATTACCATAGTTGTGTGACGTGGTTTTTATCTGCAATAGAGTCCACGGTTGCACTTTCCTTTGCAATGTTTGTCGTATCCAGGCTTACACCAGGTGGTTGAAGATTTAGATTAAGTGGACGGGAAGGCAAGGAAGCCAATCTTCGTGTCCACCTTCTGGCATACCTTTAAGTGTCCTGCCAAAGACACAGTCGCATGCTTTTGAGCCGTGTCGAACCGGTGCATTTTCGCAATGCAAAGTGAAAAGATTGCTCGGTACTTTCTTCGTGAGTCCTATTTTGCTACAACGATTGTGCTCATAATAATTGAATCTACATTTGCAACTACAGCCCGCATACTTCATGCGTATTCGGTCAACGACCAATGGCATGAAACGTTGCTCCGTTTGTTGGTCAACTTACTGCTATGTGGCTTGTAGACTTCAAAAGTCTATGAGAAATGGAAAATTACAACATAAAGTTAACGCAGTGTGCTCATGGGCTTGTGTCCATGTTAAAAAATGTAGTGATATAAGTGATGGTCATTTTCAGGCATCCCGTGCAACGGAACTGATGACTTCCCATATTCTTGGTCCGTGCCAGCCTATCATCCACCAACGCAAAAATACCATGCTGCTGAGGTATTATTCCTTGCTTTTGGTTCAATTGTTATTTTCTAACCTGTGTATATCAGCCTTATCTCGGTGAAAATGCCGAGTTATTCTCGCAATTGGCTGACGAGTTTCTGGTAAGGTAGAAGAGAATTCTATCCGTCTCTCGTGAAAATACACTCCACGAAACACTGCAAACTTTATTTTCTTTATTTACAGGCTGCGATGACAATATTGTTTCAGGGATTAGATTATATCATTGATGTTAGTCCTTATATGCCACTGCAACTAACACGAATGAACCTCGCTTGCAACGCAATGCAACACAAACGGTTTCAATGCAGACTAGTACCGTACATTATTTAAAAAAATATCCTCAATGCTCTGAAGAAACAAAATTTATTTTTACGTTTATTTCGTTGCTTTCGCCTAACATATATTTTCCTTATACTTATCGACACTTTTTTGACATTTACATTTTTAAACAATTTTTCTGTTTCAGGTTTGTCCAGGGAAAGATGGAAAGCTTTACAACAACTTATTGTGTCCGGTAGATGTCGCTACCCAACCTGAAGGATCTCTTCCTGATATTCAAAGCGCTGAGCAGGCTGTCAAAATGTTGAAGGAATTTCAATCAAACAAGTCACAGAATGTAATTCTTTGTGCATATCGCCAAATTTCACAAAAAATATTCACAAGCGCGAAAGCTTTGTCTAGGTTCTATGAAATATTTCTTCCGTACTTTTGCATTGATATAACGTAGAAAAATCATTTTGTGATTGCGTGTTCTCCTAAGATAAAAGCATTGAAATCGATATTTATGCTTGAAAATTGAGACTGCAACTTTTTTATTAGATTATTGTGATAAGAATGAAATTGAATTTACATAAAAGTGCTGATAAAGAATCTTTAAATCCCAAGGTCTTATGAATTAATTTTTGTCGTTGCATTTCACTCTTATCTCTCTATCCAGCCTTTCTTTCTGGCTGTTGGATTCCACAAGCCACACGTTCCGTACAAGTTTCCTGAAGAGTTTTTGAAGTTGTATCCACTGGAAGAAATAGATCTTGCTCCGAATCCATTCATTCCCAAAGGTCTTCCCTTGGTCGCCTATTCTCCATTCATCACGTTACGTCAAAGAGAAGATGTGTTGTCTCTCAACTTAAGCTTCCCATTTGCTAATATTTCTGATGATTTTCAGGTAAGAATACCAACTCTTTGGTTCAGCCTTGGCAACTAGTAACAATCTGGTTTCTGCAATTGCTTAGATCTGGTTTCTGCTTAGATCTGTTGTAGTGTGGTGTTTCCTTTTTGGTGTTGTTGTTAGAAAGCGTATGAGATATTCTATCACTTTGGTGATAGTAATGCTTACAGTGTCTATGGAAAGATCTTGTTGGATTGTTGATTGAAAATGCCTCAAACCGGTTTCGACCTGTTAAACTGCATCAGTGTAGTGACAAGCCCGAAGGCTTGTGTTGTGTGTTTATACAGGATACAACTCTCATGACCTCTAAGGCTTTATACATGCTTCCACTCTTTTCTATCGTTATAGGTAAAGAAATATGTATTAAAAAAATGAAAAGTTTAATGGAATCTGCCCAGTTGCTTTACTTCACTACTTTAATTTGTGGCCCGCTGTCTGTAGCATCCTTTTCTGTGTACTAAAACTTACCTTGCAGAGAAAGATGCGTCAACATTATTACTCCTCGGTCAGCTACACTGACAGTCTGGTTGGTCAAGTCCTGAGCCAACTGGATGAATCCGGTTTTAGTGACAACACTATTATCGCTTTCATCGGCGATCATGGTAAGGTTTGCGACAAACTGTGCATGATATTTGATGCTAACGAACAAGTTCATGTTTGTTGTAGACTGGATACATTTACACAAAGGTTTAAGCATTATCGTGGTTTTGAAAGCTATTGACGTAATATTTGGCTGTCTCGTGAGGAATTAGATAACTGACCAAGGCGAATATTTATATGCATCATCAGTTCATGTTCTACCGTTGCGTGGAACTTTTAAGGCAGTAGTCGTTGTGACTGTAACAGTTATAACTTTATCCGATTCAACTTGTAATAATATTCACAACCAGGCAATGTTCTGCAAATATACAGTCCGCGAGTTCTATACTTCAACAAGTTTTCTTGCTTTGCGTTGTTACTTATTATAAAGTTTTTATCCCGTATAATGAAGTGTATATGCAAATGAGCTTGCTTAAAAAGTGTACGACGGGTCATATATTTTTGCCGTTTCATGCCATCACTGGTTGGCTTCAGGTTGGAGCTTGGGCGAGCATGGTCAGTGGGCCAAGTTTGAGAACTTGGAAGTGGTGACTCGAGTTCCTCTTCTAGTTCACGTTCCCGGAACGACAGACATCAATCATCATCGTTCCGTCGGTACCGATGCAAAGCCAACACGGAAGTTCCCCTTCATGAACGTTTTTGACCACTCTGAGCCGGCCGCTATGAAACGAGGTGAGGAAGTTTTTACACTTTTCACGCAGAGAATCTGAACTTTCAATAACTCTATGAGACTGATTCTGTGGTGGTTACTCTCTTCAAATTTATTGGTGGTCTGTCCTGTACGCTTGTCATACTACCTCTTGAATATCGCTATCATTATTCATGCAACAAATTACTTTTTCCAGGACCACGATCGAATTCACTTGTTGAAGCTGTTGATGTTTTTCCAACTCTATCTGACTTGGCTGGTGTCAAAGTCCCTCCAACTTGCCCCCCTAACCCATTTAAAGTAAATTAAAAAACCTTGTTGCAGTACGTTAGCAGCCGATAAATTAGTTTATATACGTTTACGTAAGAAGTGTTTATTATATCGTTCATTTTTTTTATGTTTTTGGTAATATGTCTTTACGATTATTTTGTTGTTAAAACTGTTTCAACTAAAACCTATTACTACTATCACAACTACTTTGATTTACCGGATAAGCTAGATTGTTAGTCTCCAATATTTTCACTTAACTATAGGCTACTAAGTTGATAAACAAGCTATTATCTAAACGACAATTTCTCTCCGTACTTACGGTTTCAAGTACAACTTTCTCCAACCAGGTTGAGTTGTGCACAGAAGGCGCAAGTTTTCGAAAAGTCATTGAACATTCTGTTGAAAGGTTCGCTCAAAGAAAGCATCACTCTTATGAAGGTGACTATGTCGTTCAGTCCATAGTGTCGTGGTGAATGAGATCTTTAACATTCGTCACAGCAAAAATGCCAGTGTTTTTACCGAGATATGTGGAAGCACACTGAACAATCCTACTGATGCAGATGATGCGGATGATGAGGATTTGGAGTGGAAAGATGCTGTATTCAGTCAATATCCGAGACCCTCTGACTACCCACAACCTAACACGTTCTTGCCAGATCTTAAAGACATCAAGATCATGGGATACACGATGAGAAGCAAGCATCATCGTTACACGGAGTGGGTCAGCTTTGACCCCGACATATTCCATGCTGATTTTAACATGGTACGTTATTGCTAAGTTATTTCCTTTTAGAAAATCGTTTTTATTGGTTGTAGTTGTAACTACATACAATAGCAGATCCACCTCACAACAGAAACATCACGTCAGACTACAACGGCCTCGTGTTAGTTGCTTTCTTCTGGTGTTTCAAACTAACATCGAGTTGATTGAAAAACAGATTTTTGTGTCCACAATCGGCTACGCAATCTATGAATTTGTGTGAAGTTGCTTCTACTCAAATCGTTTTTAGTTCGTTGCTATGTCATGTCCTCTTGGCACTTTGGTGAATTCTGTTTTCAGGTCCACGCGAGAGAACTTTACCTTCGAGACTCGGATCCACTGGAAGTTTACAATGTAGCTGACTTGTCGGTGTATCAAGATTTGGTTAAACACTTAAGAAAGAGATTAATTGCCGGTTGGAGACATGCTTTACCTAAATGAGTTTGATTTTTATTGCATTTGTTTTTTATATACCGCGACGCATATGTACTTACGATTGTTCATACCTCATCTTATAACAATAACCATCATTTTGCATCGGTCGTACTGTTAATTAGCTTATGATCTTTGTCAATAGTTTGATTTCTGTAAATGAAGCTGAATACTAGTCTGTAACATTTTAACGTTAGCATGTGTTGTCATCACGTTCTACACGTTGCTTTAACATCACCCCATGTTGCAATATTGTAAAATATTTGCCTGTCTTCGTCTTGACGTCACGACTTGCTATTGCACTTATTGTGTCGAGATTTAATTCTTGAATTAGGACGAGATTATTCCTTAGTCTATTTTTTTTTTAAAGAAACAAAAGTAACAATATGTTCAATTGTTCATGTTTGTGTTCATTAAGACTACGGCATTTACTTTCTATGATTCTTAATACCAAGTGCAATTGTAAGAATATTAATCAATATCAATCCCTGTACCTTGGGTTGTAGTGTTCGTCGTATCGATTATTGCTTTTCATACTCTAAACTTAGGCATTTCATGGCTATACTAAACTTTTGTATGCCGAGGGAGCTTTATAAAACGTTTATTGTCTGGTTGTTTTGCTGCAGCTTGAAATATTTTCTGACATATGTAATTAATCAGAAACTCGTATTTTTTCATCGGTTGATGTTATGAATGAAACTTTTTATATGTTTTGTTGTGCTAAGCCAAACTAATATCTTTTAAAATCATTTTCTTTGTTAATGTTACATAGCAAAAAGCTTTTTAAAAACAGAGTGAAACTGTCCACCAGGCATTTGATAAAGTGACTTGCGGAGGTAATCTAGTAGCCTATAGTCACCAGAAGAACGCAAGTCATTTTACTTAAGAAGCGTCACTTGAGTGTATTGCAGTGTTATTATGTTGAAAAGGTCATGTTTTTTGCAGTTGTAAAATGGATAGGTTGTTTAAGTTGTTGCTTGGTATTCACTTTGCTTTTCTCTACACTGCTATAAGCTGCTGTGCAATTGGTAAGTTATTTTGAAGTACAGTGCTATCAAACTTTATTTAATTTAACGATTATATAACTTAGAGTTCATTTAGTTGGTTTAAAACTCTTGCAATTGCAGCAGAGTGTCATGTGTTTACATTATTTGCATGGCATGCTAAAATAGGTGAGTTGTATTGTTTTGCATCCTTTAAACAATGAAAAATGATGATCAGGGGCGGCCAACTTCTCATCGATTGTGATCGACTAGAAAATTTTTTGATTACGAGCGATCGACCTGTGGGTGACGATGTCACTCAGCAACTATTTTCCAGTGACAATTGTAAATGGATTTACACTTATCACACATTTACCGTCGTCAGCCGTCGTCGTCGGCTCAAACTCGTGTCCGAGCATCGGTTTTGGGTTAAAGCTGATGTGGCTGTGGAGGCTCAGTCTATGACGGAATAGTCGTGGGAAAAAGTCATACTGTAGATGGAGGGTGGGAAGCATCTTCTTTACTAATGTTTCGTTTGTCCTGAGCTTTTTTAAGGACCTGTCTTTTTGTTTTTAATTCCAAGCCATCTCTAGTTTACTTTCTTCTGATTGATCTGTCACTGGAAAATTGTTTCCAGGACTCCAGATCAATGTTAGCTTGGTTCAAGAATACGTTTATCTGATCTTTATATCGAATTTTTGATCGTCCAAGTGGTTTTTTCCTTGTCTCCAGTTCCCCATACAGCATTATTTTAGGAAGCCTTGTTGTCCATCCGCACGACATATCCTGTAAGAAAAATGTATCTGGCAAGCACAAATGCTTTTACAGTTGCCGGCTAAACATAGGAGGCTATCACTTTGTTTGGTGATCAATACTTTCTCTTCAGCTTCGTCTCCTCCACGAAACATCCTCTTCCTCATCATCGATGATCTCCGTCCCGCGCTAGGATGCTATGACTACCCTAAAGTTTTGTCTCCAAACATCGATCAACTCGCATCCATGAGTGTCCAGTTTAACAATGCTCATGTTCAGGTGGGACTCTGTGATCTACTGCTGTGGAACTAAAGCCCACATGACTCACTAGTTGAAGAGAAGATTTTCATTATTACTTTTTTGTTAAGACTTTAAATTTGTAAATACAAATACAGTTTTGAATTCTTCTCTGTGGTAAATTGGTAACCATCACTTTTTTCTGTATTCTCCTAAATTATATGATCAATTTCATCTATGTTATTCAGCAAACAGTATGCGGACCCAGCAGAACATCATTCCTTACAAGCAGACGACCCGACACAACAAGGTTATATGACTTTGGATCTTATTGGAGAGTCCATGCTGGAAATTACACAACAGTGTCGCAACACTTCAAAGAAAATAATTATTTTGCTTGCAGCATTGGCAAAGTGTTTCATCCAGGTGTGTAGGTCTGTTTTGTGGAAGATGGACTTGCGATAGAATTTCTGGTCATTTTGCAACAATGGAAATGCACTCATACAATTTTTCATGACTTGATCGTGAATTTTTTCTTTGTATCAATGTGAAGATCATTTTAAGTACTTATGTTGATTTTTCACAAATACACACATTTTAATTAATTGCTTCTTTCACTATTCTGCATAACTTTAATCCCTCTGAGTAATCTCTCTCAGTAGCAACCAACAAAGATAATTCAGCTCCATTCTTAATCAGCGCAAAGACATCAATGGTGTTGCAGGGCTGCTGTTTCTCTTTAACTGTCAATCTACATATAATAAGTGTAGCTAAAGTTAATTTGTTACGTTTTTATACTATTGGTCAGTTTACCATGTTATTTCGCGCAGGCATTTCATCAAACCGAACTGACGACTTTCCTTATTCATGGTCGGTCCCAGCCTACCACCCGCCCACTTTAAAGTATGGTTTGTCACAGGTAAAGATTGTATTTTGTTTGAAATATTGCTAAGAAACCACTGCAAACACTTCAAGAAAGCAAAAAACTTTTTATTATTTTTATTCAAGGTCTAACAACAAAGGCCTGACTCAAAGTTATCGTATTTTTCAAATTTCAGGTTTGTCCAGGGAAAGATGGGAAGCTGTACAACAACTTATTATGTCCTGTAGATGTAGCTACCCAACCTGAAGGATCTCTTCCTGATATTCAAAGCGCTGAGCAGGCTGTCAAAATGTTAAAGGAGTTTCAATCAAATAAGTCACAAAATGTAAGCTTCAAATTTGTAGCTGATCATATGCGTTTCCCAGCCAACAAAGGTTGTCTTTGTCACATCGTTTCATATCGTGGGGACGTTGAAACGATGGAACAAGTGTATCGTTTGTTAACTACTGTAGATATATTTGTTTTTAGACAATGCATTCAGTTTGAATAGCTGCGGATTTTGTTAATAAGAATGATTCATCATAACACGTCGGTTTTTAGAACTCAATCTCCTTGAATGTGTGCGGTTATCCCCGTCTTTTATCAAGTGAAATTAAATCAAAATCAACGATTCTACTTTAAAGTGCAGATGAAGATCTTAAATCCCAACGGCTGTGGAGTTATTTTTGTCGTTGCATATCACTCTTTTCTCTCCATCCAGCCTTTCTTTTTGGCTGTCGGGTTCCACAAGCCGCACGTTCCCTACAAGTTTCCTGAAGAGTTTTTGAAGTTGTATCCGCTGGAGGAAATAGATCTTGCTCCGAATCCATTCATTCCCAAAGGTCTCCCCTTGGTCGCCTATTCTCCGTTCGCTACGTTACGGCGAAGAGATGACTTTTCCGCCCTCAACTTATCCTTTCCATTTGCTGATGTTCCTCACGAGTTTCAGGTAAACTTTTCCTCACTTGTCTTGTATTGGCTGGTATTGGGAACGAAACATCTCTTGTACAGCTTTGACTAAAAAAAAAAAACGAATAATCGCTCTTGATTATCTTTTGTGAATGTCTCTTCAATGCCATGAATGATAACTTTTTTTTACATTTTTTTTATTTCACTTTTTATTGTATCACGCGGTATCTATTTTTGCAATTACAGTTCCATGGAAACATTTTCTAGATATTTGAGTTTGTTTTTGCAGAGAAAAATTCGTCAGCATTATTACTCTTCAGTCAGCTACACTGACAGCCTGGTTGGTCAAGTCCTGAGCCAACTGGATCAATCCGGTTTTAGTGACGACACAATTATCGCTTTCATCGGAGATCACGGTAAGGTTTGCGACAGACTGCTTCACCAATTGTGCAGTGGGGTTGTATGTATGTCCAGTTTTTTATCCGGCCACGTCACTGTTACCATGGGTGGCGGATCCACCTCCACGTGCAGCAATCGCCTTCACACCTTGCCTCCTCATCGACTTGTTTCAGAAATTCTCTCTTATCAAACCAACCTTGTTAATTTCCTCCTTAAGTTGCTTTTTTATGTTTTTTTGGGTCTTCCTTGTTTCCTACGACCCTCCACTCGCAACCAACGCTCATCTTAAACATCATCTTCACCCCCCCATCTTTGGCCAACTTTTTAACATTCTAATTTAACCCAAGCAAGTTCATTTATTCAAAATAAGGATTAGATACTATCAAACGATGAAGTAGTTGTCTTCAGAGAATAAAACCTAGGATAGGAATACCCGATGGTTTCAACAGGGTCAGTTGCATCGAATCCAATTTCCTCTTGTGCAGGTTGGAGCTTGGGCGAGCACGGAGAATTCTGCAAGTTTGAAAACTTGGAAGTGGTTACTCGAGTTCCTCTTCTAGTTCACGTTCCCGGAACGACAGACATCAATCATCATCGTTTCGTCGGTACCGACGCAAAGCCAACACGGAAGTTCCCCTTCATAAACGTTTTTGACCACTCTGAATCGTCCGCTATGAAACGAGGTGAGGAATTTTTGCTTTGTCCACTGTTAGCGCTATTTTTGAAAATGTATTGAAAATTAATTTTCTCTGGCTGTTACTGTTTAGATGCTATCATGCATTTATGCAAGTGTGAACAATCTGTGACTTGAGAGCCAAAGCATAGCTCAGGAGTTCGTTTGTCTACATTGCACTTCAATGTGAATTTGCTTCAGATAAAAAAATGTGATTACTTCCCATGGTCCACCAGACTGCTGATATTCTATTTAGCTCATCAAAAAACAGCTTTGGCTCATTTCTGAATAGGATGAGTAAATTTTGATTCCAGGTCCACGATCCAATTCCCTAGTTGAAGCTGTCGATGTTTTTCCAACTCTATCTGACTTGGCCGGCCTCAAAGTCCCCCCAACTTGCCCCCCTAACCCATTCAAGGTAACTTCAACGAATCCAACATAAATTCTAACGTTTCTTTGTGCGTGGATTCGTAAATACATCATCATCATTATCATCTAACTTGTCACCATCCAGGTTGAGTTGTGCACAGAAGGCGCAAGTTTTCGAAAAGTCATTGAACATTCAGTTGAAAGGTTCGCTCAAAGAAAGCATCACCGAGGTGAGCTGATTTTCTGTCTACATCTTCGTTTAAAACAATTTTGAAATAAAATTCATCGTTGTTTACAATTTTGAGATAATTCACATCTTCGTATATAATTTTGTAAATACTCCACATGTCGTTTTATACCGTCACCATTTTCCTTTGGATCTTTCACTTTCTGCATGGCATTTTTTGAATATCTTAATTTATTCTACATTTTTCTCTAACAATTGTGAATTTTTGATGTGTTAACTCATATTGATGTGCGGCATGCATATTATATAAGCCATAGCGTTTGTTGACGAAGTTTATGAAGCTATAAGAAGCATATATCGTTCTTGTATGATTTCATATTGTAATAGCCATAAATACAGTAACATGGTATCACTTGTGTTTTGTCTGTTCCAGATGACGCGGATGATGAAGATTTAGAGTGGAAAGATGCTGTATTCAGTCAATATCCTCGACCCTCTGACTACCCTCAACCTAATACTGATCTTCCAAGTCTTAAAGACATCAAGATCATGGGATACACGATGAGGAGCAAGCATCATCGTTACACGGAGTGGGTCAGCTTTGACCCAGACACATTCCATGCTGACTTTAACATGGTACGTTATCGCTAAGTTAATTCCTTCTAGAAAATCGTTGTTATTGGTTGCATCGACTGCAAGATCTACTATACTTTTCATCTCAATAATCACCAAGTCGACAGAAAATTGAGGGTCGAAGTCAATGGTTGTCAGTTACTGTTCAAGAGTCAACCAACTTATCTCGGGGTGAAACTGGATAGGCAACTGACGTACAAGCAACACATCCAAGGCCTACGTGCAAAAGTAACTGCTGCACGCAATGGACTTTTGAGGTGCTTGGCCGGTACTACGTGGGGGGCAAAACCATCTACCCTTCGCATAGGTTGCCTGGCGCTTGCCTACAGTGCCGCGGAATATGCAGCTATGGTATGGTGTAGCAGAAAGCATACCAAAAAGTTAGACGCCTGCCTGAACGAGACGATGCGCATTATTACTGGATGCTTAAAACTAACATCACAACAATGCCTACCAGTGCTGTCAGGTATCCTACTCGCTAACGTACGCAGAGAAGCGCTGGTGTCTTCATTAGTAAATAAAGCCTGTGGTGATCCGAACCACATACTACACGATCGCGCATCCACTCTCAATGTCCCAATCATACAACGCTTACCATCACGGCGCCCTTTTGTAAGGCATGTTGCAAAACTCCAGCTCGCTGAGTCCAGCACGTCAGATGCCTGGTCGGAGGAATTGAGCACTGTACCAAAAATAAAGTCCCACCTCGTTCTTTTCGATGTCTCTCCTGCTTCTTCACTCCCACTTGGTTCTGAGCTTCAGAGACAGGAGTGGGTGACACTGAACCGATTGAGAACGGGAGTTGGTCGCTTCAATGCTTGCTTGACACGCTGGGGCATAAGGGACTCTGCTGCTTGTCAGTGCAGTGCGACGGAGCAAACAGCTAACCACATCATCTTTGGGTGTCCCTTCTATTCCCCTCCCAATGGAATAACAGGCCTCTGCACACTTGACGATCTGACGAAAAGTTGGCTCCAAGCAGGGCCCACAAGAGGGGGGGACAACCGGTGCATTGCACCGGGGCCCGGTGAGTTCAAGGGGGCCCGACAAAATGTCTAAATTCACGCGATAAAAAGATTAATTTCAACGATTTTGCATAAAATATTGTTTTTATATTAGTTCCGTATGTCGAATGGGGCCCCCTTATGGGTAGCCTAGGCTATGCCTTTTTTTTAAATTACAGAATATTCAATTTTTTGAGTTTAGGGGGGCCCGACAAAATGTTTAAATTTGCGTGCTCAGGTCGATTTTGCATAAAATATTGTTTTTTATATGAATATTAGTTTTGTATTTTGAATGGGCCCCCTCATGGGTAGGCCTATGCTCTTTTGTAGAACAACAATATTTTCATTTTTTTGCGTTCAGAAGGCAAATAAAATGTTTAAATTTGTGTGTTAAGGTCAATTTGGCATGAAATTTTTTTAATATTTTGAAGTTGGTATTTCTTATATCAAGTTGGTATTTCTTATATGAAGTTGGTATTTCTTATATTGAAGTTGGTATTTCTTAATGTCATGAACAATAGTAATGCATTCATCCTAAGTTTGCTGCACTTGTCTCTGCAGATTTCAAGGTCAGAAATGGTATTGTATGTTAATGTAAAGCTGTAAGCACACATATGCAATGCTATGTCGGATAGTATTGCAATTTTATCTTCAAAATGGCTGATTTTACCCACTTGCTGCCATGGTTACAATCAGGTGTTGCCAGAGTAGGAAGGGTTAGAGTTGGGAAAGGTTAGGGTTTTGATCTTTGCCCAGGACTAAAAAAAATATCCAAAATACAAGTTTTTGTTTTCAACAGCTATAAACTTTTCCTCAAATTAGGGCAGAATTCCATATCTGACAACGCTGTTGAGGCTATATTTACACTACGTAGTTGTTCCCGACAATTTTCACCAAATCAAACGTCATATAAAAACCGTTCAAGTCTACTGAATATTACGTCATGGAAATTCCTAAAGCATGTGCCAAAATTGCACCATCGTTCATAAGACCTGTTTGGACCTGTTTGGGCCTGTTTAAACAGGAAATATTACATCAGCTTAAACACCTGTTGGAATGACTTCATAATTGTCTTTCATTTATTGCGTCACAGTTACTTTCTACGTGAATTTGAGATATTGATATCTATTCTGGTCATTCGTAAAATGATTGTTTGAAAGTTGGCCGCACATTTAACTGTTGGCTTAGTGCTTGCTAGCTGGACAAAGGTTCCGTCTTTTATCCAAGTAATCTGTTGTGTAGTGACAGTTTAAGTGGTGTACGCGTTGCACCCCCTCGTTTTTCGGTAGCCGTGGGCTAATTTTTACAGAAATACACTTTTTGAAAAGAAGTTCAAGTGTGTGTTTCTTCGGTCATTATATGCAGACGAAAGGATCCGGGAACTTTAAGTTACAATTTTCCCACGAAGAAATTATGGTTTACCGCTGTGACCAGTAGTGTTTTAGCATTTTACAGCATTTTATCTTTGCATGTAACTAGTGTGTATCTGTGAATTTAAAGTCATATTTACAATAGTGCATTGTTTGTGAAATAATGGAGTGTTAATACTTTAACCTAATTTATCCTTTGTAAGAACGCGCACCGCAAATTTTGCTTGTGATTGGTGAGATATCACGCGACATGACATTGGTGAGATATCACGCTGGGGGGCCCGGCAGAAACATCTGCACCGGGGCCCGGCAGGGCTCTTGGAGGCCCTGGGAGCTCCTTCCATTCGGCTGACCACAAACTTTCTGCTTCATACTTCATGCGATCGACGATTGATTGCAGTTGTAACTACATACAATAGCGGATCGGCTTTACAACAGAAAAATCACTGTCAGGCTACAACGGCCCTCTTGTTAGTTGCTTCGCCTGATGTTTCAAACTACGATCGAGGTGATTAAAAAGCAGATTTTTGTGTCCACAATCTATGAATTTGTGTAAAGTTGCTTGTACTCAAATCGTTTTTAGTTTGTTGCTACGTCATGTCCTCTTGGCACTTTGGTGAATTCTATTTTCAGGTCCACGCGAGAGAACTTTACCTGCGAGACTCGGATCCATTGGAAGTTTACAATGTAGCTGACTTGCCGATGTATCAAGATTTGGTTGAACATTTAAGAAAGAGATTAATCGCCGGTTGGAGACACGCTTTACCTAAATGATAAACGCCTAACATAACTATCTAACATTCGTCAATGTTTGATTTTGTTCTACTTTGATTAGTTTTTCACTCAGCCAGATTTCCACGTGATTCTAATTGTTCCGGTTGAGTCTTTATTCAAATTAGAAAGTGTTTGCCCCGTTGTCTTGCAGCAAAGCTGTACCTTTGCTCGCAACTTCCAAATATCTACATAGTTTAGATATTTCGTAATTCATTTTCGATTGTTAATGTTTTTTGCACTTGTCCTTCGTATGTCTGATACACGCAGTGCCATAATCATATTTCATATGCTGTGCGTTTTGTTCCTGAGACAACTTTTTCTTTTGCAGTTTGTCGCTTTAACATCACCACATGTTGCAATGTTGTAGAATATTTACCTTTCTTCGTTGTGACCTCATGATTTGCGATTGCACTTATTGTGTCGAGACTAATTTTTTTTATTGTGACGAGATTATCTCTCTGTCTACTTTTTATCAAAAGTGCAAGGAACAAAAGTGCAAGTGTTTCAAAGTGTTTTATGACAAATTCTACGCAATGGCATCTATTGTTTTGTGTCTTTGTAAGTAAAGCCTCCTCCATTGCATCATCCTAATTAACAAAAGTAACAACTATGTTAATTTTTGTGCTCATCAAGGCCTTTTACTTTCTATGATTCTTAACATCAATTGTAATTGCAAGAATATTAAAGATCAATCCCTGTACCTTGGGTCGTAGTGTCCGCCGTCTCGAGTGTGACTTTTAATACTCCAAACTTAGGCATTTCATGGCTATACTTGACTTTTTGTTGGAGCTTCCTAAAAACATTTATTGTCTGATTTCTTCGCTACAGCTTGAAATATTTTCTGACGCATGCAGTTACTGGTTCGCTAGGAAATGATGGGACATTTCATACCGAATGTATTTTTGTGTAAAATTGTAAAAATTTGTTGCAACTAAACACGTACTGCTTAGTATATCGTCATTTCATATCATTTTGCTTATATTAATAATAATTATTATTAAATTTAAACGGATTCATGATCAGACAAACATTGTAAATTGCAAAATAATGTATTACAATTTGTATAAAATACACCATATTGACGACTGACTATCTCAACGAGACATTACAGCAGAATAGCAGATGCTAGGCAGGGTCACGGGAATCGCCGACTGGGTTTATAAACTCCCTTAGATGCACTTGCTTTTTGCTGCCACCATGCTAGCAAAGCTGTGCTTAAATTTTGTTTTTAATAACTCACGCCACAAACCGGTCACAGCTTTTTTGGCAATCGTGAAAGTGAAGTTTTCAGCATTTCATTGCACTTTGCGTTTACATTATCTTTTTAAGCGATGTTGGTCTTTTTAGTACAAGACTGACTTTGTGAGTCTTAACACACTATTTATGATATTGCTTTGCGATATTTGTTGAAGAATTACTTCTAAGGATTTTTAAATTGATTATTTTTTATTGAGATGTTTTTCTGGCTGTTTGTTATCTTCGCATTATTTAACAGCGTCTTTTTGTTATAATCTGAATTTAACGGCTTGAAAACGTCATTGTTTTCTCCCAATTCTTTTCATAATCTCGAAATGAAACAAGTTCACACTGCGATGAGTACTTAAAATTCACGAGGAAACGAAGCACACACATTGTTACAATGTGTTTTAGCAACAGACGTTTTTTTCAAACGCACATTCGGACGCCAACGCAAATATTAAGAAGCTCAGTCACGTTGCCATAAAGGTCTTCACGACAGGAATCCATTTTCCTTCTTTTTTCATCGCTTCCCGCCATAAACCAGTGACGTCTTCAACTTTGCCACCGTTTTCCGCCAGCATGAGATAGTAGGTGCTTATGCGGTGTAATCTCGCATAGACTTTTGCTCCTCGTCTGTACTTTTCCGCTTTTTCCGTCAATTTGAGTTTCATTTGCAATCCAGCAGCGATCGCAGTAAGAGCAGCCAGCACGCAGCGCAAGGCCTGTAACGACGAAGCGTTGAAGACGATGGCTGTAAACGTAGATGTTATCTCTGGCACTGGTATTCCGTATCTTCTGTACAAACCAACCCGGGGAATTGAAAACTTACTGCCGCTGTCATGTTCCTGAAAAATAAATGGAAACACCTAGCTATTTAACCTTGCTAAAGTTTGTAGCTTTCAACCAACTTGCAGGGTTTTGGCTATCTGAAGCTGTCTTTTGGTTATTAAAAATTGTAGAAGTTGGCTGCCAAAAAGGTACTCTTCCAGAAGAGTATAATGGCAAGGGTACTGTTCTACGCTAAATCGCACCCTTCAAACCTTAAAAGCAGGCAGCTGGTAGTCTAGCTTCACTATTAAACTACGTCTGAGCTTCCTGGCTTCAGTCTGCCGATTTATCAACTGTTCCTTTCAACTCACACTTCAATTTAGCCCCCAGGTTGGAATTGCAAAGCTCTCTTCACTTAATCAAGATTATTCAGTTTAGCGTTTAATATTTAGTTTATTATATTTAGTCTGTTCAATATTTCTTCATCACTTATGTACAAAATTACCCTCTAAGTTTATCACTTGGACACTCAAATTTTTATCGTCGTATTAATGTTATGCTAATACTACACTAGTACACTATTAACCCTACTCTAGACCGAATGTCAAGTGACAATGTGTCGACTGAAAAGTGTTACCAGATTAGACATCTGAGCAGTCGGCCTACAATGCATGTTGCCGTGCACCAGTGACGGCTCGGCTCGCTATTTAGGTGAGGTTAACCTACTCTAGTACTCTTACACTTTTGCTCTTCAAGTAAAAACAAAGCCGCAAAATTTTATGATGAAAGTTTGACCTAGAGATAGCTTTTTAGGACAAGTAGCTTACGTCTATGAAAAAGCTAAAATGAGCCTTCCAGAAAGAGCCGTCACTGCTTCACACATTAAAAATGTCGCCTTGCGAGTGCATGGTACGTTACCTGGGTTGTCGTTGAATCGGAATTGAATATTTCCACGAGCTGGTGAAAAAGCATTTGTACAATTTGCATTATCAAAATAACGAAGTTAATCGCGAAGGCCCACTTTGAATATGCAGAAGCATAGTTCTGCCATTTGACTTGTTTCCTTTGGAATCTTTCGTGCATTCCTCGCATTAGGCCCACGTGATCGATCTGTAGTACAAAGCGCTGTTATGTTAAGTAGGCTAACTTGATAAAAAAAGATTGAACAAATTAAAAAGCAATGCAAATGCAGCAAAAACTGTCGTAAAGCATTTTCAATCTAAGTTTTGCATTAATTTTAAACATTTTTTTGCGAGACGGTTAAAAATGTCAGTAAGTTGTATAATGTAGACTAGTCTACAGGAACCTACCCAGACAGCAAAATTCCTAATTTTTGCATTGATTCAACGTCTGCAGATGTTAAATCAATGTCTAAACGACGGATTTTGTTGTCTGGTAATGAAGAAAATCTTTGCGTCTGTTTACAAGCACAGTCTCTTGTGAATACATGGCCGCATCCTTTCAGTAGGTTCGAACCGATATCCTCAAGCATCGGGAGTGTAGCCCAGCTACTCGCTTTTAACTCCAACAAAGTTATTTTTAAAGCAGCAAGAATGTAGGCCTATTTCACAATTTGAACTTACTTCATCGATGTTAGAAATGTGTATTGCTTTGCTGAATAGATCAAGTTCTTGTTCGACCTCCTCAGTGTCATTTTGTGCTTCGGGATGGGCAGGAGGAAGAGCAAAAGATACCTCTCGTCCCTTCTTCATTTCAGGCTGTGGAACAACCTCACCTTGTGCGATGCTTGTTTTTTCAGTGGACGCACACGAACTGAGGTTGATATCTTCGAATTCATCGTCATCACTGTATACTTCATTGGCTCCTGATGAATAAGAAGAAGATAGTTTACTCCACTAAATATCGCACAGACTTTTAAAGATGATCTTTCAAACGTAAATTTTTTGATTTTATAGTGTGTAGGCCTACTTTTCCTTCATTTTTCATCACTGTATTTTCTTCATTTTTGTCAGGTTCAGGCTTATGCCCACTGCTTGAAAATTTAAAATTAGGGGACAGAAAGACAAGGAGCGCTTTACCAGCGTTGGACACAGACACTTGCACCACTATATCACATGGAAAAATACATAGCTTAAGGCCCACCGCAAATTCCAAACAATTGCCAGGCTTCTTTAGAATGTGAACAGCACAACAGACAACCGGAATATAATGTATGAAGAAGTTTGGAAAGAATAGAAGGTGAAACGCTGGGGCAAAAATTAAAAACCAGAAAGCGTTCAACAAAAAATGTGGTAGGAATAATTGTTCTATCAAATGAAGACTATAGATAATTCGTGGGCTATAACTTTAAAGATTTTGATCACTCAGACTTTCCTTAGAATGTAATTCTGCATTGATTTTAATTTTTAAACGTTACTTTGAGCAGTTGTATGATTGCAGTTATACAGTATTATATTTGTTGCAGTGTGTACTGTACACTGTACAACACACCAGTGTTTTTGTTATCAAGTGTTTTATTTCGGTCTCGAGCATATGATAACGTTCATGTTTTTATTTATTTCTAAACTCCTGTCATGTTATGAAAAGTATTGTTTTTCGCTGGTAAGGTCAGGTCAGCAATGACGTAAAATTGAACCAACAACCTTGCTTAACATCATATTTATATCCACTATGATAAAAAAAATATTTTTATGACGTCACAACTTCCATTATTTTTACACAGAAGACTATCCTTCGTTGGAATATTGCTAAATTAAAAACTTCACTATGAAGACAAGAAGCAATGACAACACCTTACAAATAAACTTTTACAAATCATAATCCTGTGACCCATGTATCTGAGCCTATTGTTTACCCAACACGGTCTTACACCAATCCTTTCATATCAGTTACATATCTTAATTGACCAGACACTATTTTATTTGCTTCTCTAAAGACGTAGCACATTCAATTTTTCAAAATGCAGCTATTTGCAAGTTTACAAAAATTTGATGAAAATCAATCGAAAGTACACTAACATCTAATCTTACATTTGATGTGACAAGCTATCTGCCAACTGGAAGATTTCTGGTATGTTACGAATAATCAAAGCATTATTTTTATACAATTGATTGAGTTTCGCTTATTTTTATAATCTATAATATAGAGTTTTTTGAAACAAATTGTCTCATGAAAGAAATGGTCTTAACTCACCCCTTTTTTTGTCGGTGTTTCGTTCTTTTTTGCGAACCATAAGCGTGTCCGAAGACTTGCCGCGTAGTCGTAATGTTGGCACCATGGTTTTGTCCGTCATCGATATTACCTCATTCCCAGAGATTCAAAACTGTCAATGGCTACTTTCAGCTTGCCTATCCTAGTTCCTTAATTCTACCCTAGTATGGAGGACAACAGGCTGCAAGAGCCTGTGGCAGTCTATTTCACAATGATAGGAAGCTGAATAAGTTGAAAATAATTATTTGGAATTTTTACCCACTGAGTATGATTGCTTTTTATGAGGTCACAGATTAAAGTAACGACGTAATTTGCTGTCACAGAAAAAGAACAGTGGAAAAAAACTTTTTTGGCATTGGTTGAAAAACCGTTGTTGTACAGTAGCCTAATCAATTTATAATAACGTTTTTCCTATAGTTTTCCAAACCTTTGTTTATGCTATAGTTGCAGGCTTGCAGCAACACGTTTGAAAAACTCTTCTTCAGTTGCCTATACCGTGTCCTTAATGTGGCAAATCCCAAGCATAGGCAAATTACGTTTGAACTTAAGATAGCTTGATGTTCAATAAAAATGTAAAGATAAAACACAATAATATATGACATCATTTCTATTCAAACAGAAATACTTTCTACCTAAATAAGAATAAATTTTCGATGACGCTAAACTTGAGTAGGATAGCAACCACTCTGTCAGGGTTTTCTCTATTATCGCACTGTAGGCAATGCGGGATTGAAAACTTGAAATCTCAAAAGCTAAAAATACTTTGGGTCTTAATCCTCGGACTGACAAAACCCTCTGATAGGTTATCTCTGTCAGTTCTGCGTACTTGTAGGGGCTTTGAACCACTGACGCAGGGCCGGATAGTGATACCGTGATTGACGAAATGCAGTTTACGATTTCTTGAAGTGTTGTAGTCTGTGAATTATTCATTCCATTAAAATGCTGCTGAATAGAGAATATCTTTGAAATGCGCTGCTCAAGAGCACAAACCGAGTGTCGAACCGTCGCTGCTTGACCTTAATTGCTGTTGCTCCGCAAAGTCGGACGCTTACCGAACTGAGCTATCAGGGCAACACTGCTACAGAAGTTCCGCATTTCATAGGGCAACCTCATCATACAGTTTGGATTGTTGCTATTTGGTAGGCTATGACTATTTCAGATTTACAAAACCAAAGTTGTGCACTTTTGTTGAAACTTGATAGAATAAATAAAGACCTAGCCTATACTAATACAGCTTAATATAATCTCGCTTTCTTGGTAAACTTATTTCAAAAACGGGTAGAATCGGCCTTTTGCAGCATTAAACTCTCGTGAAATGGTGAAGATATTGACAGCCAATAGCATTGACAGAGGTGGTCCAGGATATAGCCTACTTTTTGGCCCAGGATGATTACAGGAACCTAGAGTCTTTGTTAGAGGTCTGCAACTGGAAGAAAACTCTGCAACGCCGCATTTTTCAGGTCTTGCTTGTTATTTTGAAGTAGTCTATAGCAGTGATTCTCAACTTTTTTTGACCCATGGTCCATGGACCATATTTAAAAAAAGATATCCAATGGACCACTTGTAAAAAAAAAAAATCCGATGGACCACTTTGCGATGTTGAGTGGTGACGTCTCAATTCTCATGAACGCCACTCGTCGAAACTGTATTGCACATAGGTCAGAAAACTCAAGCACGTGTTCAATCTCAGTCCGTAATAAAATAATACGTAATTAACTAATTAAGCAAACCCTCTAAATTTGCACACTCAACCTTAACTACTTGAATACACATAATTTCAATTTCAAATTTTATTCTAACAAAACATCATGCTTATAATTATTATCTCAATAGAATGATATTGTCTCAGTCTTGCCTTCTTAGCAACAGGACATGTACTTCTAGACTTGGTAGTCTAGAACAGTGGTTCCCAACCGGGGTGCCGCGGCACCCCGGGGTGCCAATTGCAATACTCAAGGGTGCCGCGAGATATTGAGATATTGCAATACTGTGGTCCATTCTTTATTTTAACTTTATTCCGTTTAACTACGGAATTTATTTATTTTAACTCTGATCCGCGGTAAGCCTTTGTTTTCTCGTCCAGGAAAAACAGCGTGAAAAAGATTTTGACTCGTTGCTGTTCTTTCCATAAAAGAGTTTGAAACGCATCAATATTGCCAGGTTTCATGATTTTATTTTCATTTTACGGCGCAAAAAGTCAAATTGCAGTGATGGATTATTGGATTGTGTGATCCAGCACGATTACAAAGTTGCACAATTGTTTGGGAACCATTATAAAATTGGAAACTTTTGTTAGATAAAAAATTGACGAGTTCTGGATAAAAATTCAAAATAAATATTCTTGCGTTGGAAAGAAAGCTATTGTGCTTTTGCTGCAGTTGTCCACGTCATACCTATGTGAGAGTGGATTTTCTGTATTAACGAACATAAAAACTAAAAAAACGAAGACGACTACTCATAGTCGAGGAAGAAATGCGGGTGGATTTATCGAATGTGCTCCCAGAGCCCAAATTTCACACTGACTTTTGAATAAATACATTTATTTACGTGCGCTATACTGTACAACTCATTCTGTGTTATTTCATACAGTTATTTGAAATACAGAAACCTCATAAAGTTGATCCAGTTTTGCCAGGGTGCCGCAAACTATTTATTTCTTTGATAGGGTGCCGCAAGGTTAAAAAGGTTGGGAACCACTGGTCTAGAAGTACATGAACAGGAGCTTCTAACATTTTGTTAATTTGAAAGCACTGCAGAATACAGTTGCCTACTTAATTTAGCGTCTACAAAAATATAACATGTGACATTCATAAAATAATTTAATTAACATTCAGTGAAACAGCGAATAGCTCTACTCTCCCTAAACAAACTTTGCGCCATGAAGAAGCGCAATCTTCGTGCACCGACAACACCACAACAATTACAGCAACATTATGATTTATTGATTAGGCCTGCCAGCACTTCACTTCTGCCTTCAACAGTTCAATAGCCTACTCGTCAACTAGTAAAATAACTATAAGTTCAAAAACTGCTGATGAGCTTATGCTTATCTAGCACTTCCAGAAAAATCGATCAACAACACGAAGCAAATATGATTATTACGTCACGCTGACATACAATCATACATGCTACATAATTTTCTTACACCTGTATGCAGTCCTTACATAATTTACAGTAGTAAATGATACAATTTTGAAGAACGTTTTATCAAGGATTTATAGAACTCTCTGTGGACCAACAGAAATTCCAGGTGGACCACCAGTGGTCCACCTGGACCACGTTGAAAATCACTGGTCTACAGCAGGGTTGTCGGTATTTTACCCAATCAAAAAAAAAACGGGTAAAAACCCATAAAAAACTCAGAGCATCATATTTATCCAGTTTTCATTAGAAAATCGAAACAATGAACAAAAACACTACAAGGCACTTAAAACAAACTTCAAATTAAGACTTAGCCTAAGGATGTTATTGTGAAGTAAATTTCCAAGGATAAATTGAAAACACATTCTGTAGGCTACTACAGTACACAAAAATCAAGTAATGGTTGGTTGGTTTTGAATCTTATCCTCGGGCTGACGAAGCCTTGATAGTTTATTCCTGGTAGTTTCGCATACTTGCAGAGGCTTTTGAAGCAGGGCCGGTTGTTGAAGTCTTGTTGCCAGGGAATTATTCCATCCATTAGGTGCCGCTGAATGGAGAGTAGTCCTTAGAATGCGTTGCTCAAGCGCACACCCCGAGAGTCGAACCAGCGCCGTTTGGTCTTGAAGCTTCTTCGTTCACGAATCACAAAGTCACGCGCTAACAAACTGAGCTATAAGGGCGAACGACGCCACTTTGCACATCACTAAAACTCATTTATGCAAGCATAGTTAATAAATGATGCAAGGCCTCATCGTTAAACAGCCCTGCTGGTGCATTATTTTATTGAGTTATGCCAGCATGTAGGCTACTGTGAGTGAGAGGCACATCATTGATAAAAAATAGTTTTGAAGTGAAATAAGCATGAATCTACCTTTTTTGCATCTTTTTTAAATAAAACACAAAAAAAACGAAAACAAAAAAACAGACGGGTTGGGCTTTTTGGAAAAAAACCCGGGTTTTTCTCAACCCTGGTCTATAGTGCTTCCGCATCTGGCCCAGCGTCTTGATTTTGTTCACTTTTAAAGACAAACCCTAAATCGCATATTTTTTTGTCTTTAGTTTCTGTTGTTCAAAAATGTTGCAACTGCAACGTTTGGGGCAGACTCTTTCCATTGGTACCAGGCTCAATTATGCAAACGGCTTTGTTAAAAGCACCTTCATGAAACCAGTGACTGGACAGTTGGCTGTTTAATGAAGAAGATGTAGATAAGCACTAGGCCGTGGTCACCAACCTTTTTTGCATGCGGGCCGCTTTGGCACTAAGGAGAGCTGTGGCGGGCGGCATTAATAAAATTTTAGGTAGGTTGATTCTTATGCAAGAAAAGAACGCACTTTGTACCCAGCATCCAGTGTTACATGTTGTTAATATTTATCTCAAAATACTGCAGCAACAAAATTAGTGGAACAAGCTTCTTTAACAACACTTTTGACTTCTTTAACAATGCCTAATAAACGAGGCCACCTGTTTTGCGCACTTATAGCGAGGCGAGCGAATATTCATCGCCAATCAAGATTGGTGTTGTCACTTCGCTTCACAAAAGATATCTTGCAACTAATAATTTCAGTGAACAAGGAAATGTTTGACACATTGCAATACAGGCAACAATAGTGACCTGCAAACATATCAGCGAAAAATAGGTTCCAATAACAGGGAGAAAGAAACATAGGCGTAGCCAGGGGGGGGCGAAAGGGGCCATGGCCCCCCCCAAATTTTCGAAGTTTGGATTCCGAAGTTGAGCCCATTGTTGAAAATATAATACAATTTGTAGAAATTTATAACGTTTTCCAAGACATCTGGCTATTAACACCCCAAGGACTTGTTTTAGACACACAGAAAGACACCAATAAATTTTGCAAATCGTAAATCGCGCAAAATTTACTGGATTTACGTTTCTTTTAACTAATTTGTGGAAGCAATTTCAGAATGGCTTACTCTGTTAGGTTTTTCTGTAGCTGAGTTTTTGGTGTTCTCTAATTTTAGCCGCAGATGTTGCCCGTTCGTGTGTAAGAGCTACCTTTAATAAGTTAATAGCTGTTTATCTGCTAATAAATTTCATACAAATATTACCCTAAAAGTGTTTCCAGAAAGCGCTATAATCCAATATTCAAGTGTAATTTTGCAAAAATTTTCCGGGGGGGCATGCCCCCGGACCCCCCTAGAAAACGCGTGCCTTCGGCACGCTTTAACCACCACCAGTTTCATTGCTTCCCCTTGCTCAAGCCACCAGGATACGCTACTGCACATCAGGTGCACATACGTGCATACGCCACTGCACATAAATCAAACACTTTGTCGTTCTCTTCAATTCATCAAATATTTCGCCCCCCCCCAAATTTTTTTCCTGGCTACGCCACTGGAAAGAAACCAAGCACCATGAAACAAACGCTTGTGAAAATCACCGAAAAAACGTTTCTATCGTAACTCACAGTGGCGGCTGGTGGCCTCCTGAATTGGGGGGGCTGCAAGGCAGCATATCCAAGAATTGTTGGAGGGCGATATCAGGCGAACCTTGCGGGCGTGTCGCCGAAGGCGACACCCACGGCGGGGGGTCTGGGGGGCCTCCCCCAGAAAATTTTTTACAATTACATTTAATTTGGTGCATTTTGAGAGCATTTTCAAAAGAAATTTGGGAGTGGAATAACAGTCAAAAATGCTGCTGTAGAGCTTGAAAAATACTAATATTTCAAATTTTTATATTCAAAATCAGTGCTAAATACAAATCAAACTATGTTCTATGCACTTCGTCGTTTTCTCAATAGTTCGCTCAGTTTGTTGTCTGCAAATATTTATTGTCGATCGCCGGCATCGGACACGATTGTCCACATACGATCCACACAAAAAAATACACAGAAACAAAAGACAAACAGAAGTACATTCACAGGAATGACGCTGAAGTAAGCAATAAATTTATTAATCAATCGTCCATTTCAGATCATGCGATCCATATCACACAAATTAAACATGCGAAACAAAAATCAATATTCAAAATGAAATATCATACTTAATCTGTTCAAACACCCAACTATAAAAAGAAATTTAAACTTTATCAATCGATGAATGTTGATATCACTGCTGTGCCATAGCAGCCATCAAGGCTAGGTAACGGCATAGCCTACATAGTGGTATTATAATGAAGGAGGTAGTTTGAGTTACGATAGCAGTCATACCTTATCAGGGAATCAACAATAGAGTTTGACGATGATTCACATTACCCAACAAAAAAAAGGCCCTTTTCCGTTGTAATGCATCAAATGTTATATGACATACAATGTTACACAAGACTTGATGTTCACGTAGCCTACACTATAATGTTTGGGCAAATGGTGAATAATTCTAAATGCATTATTGAATGCAACACGCAAGCGATTAATTCACGTTGGTGATAATTTTCCCATGGTGACATGCATACATTGGGGTACAATATGAACGGAAGAGAACATTTTTAACTTCACTGGAGCTCTTGTAAAATTTTAATTTATTGGTAAAACAGTATAATGATCGTACTTGTCGGTTTATATCCTTGTCATCACACATTGCCGTGTCAAGAAATACACCCAAGTATCTGACGCTATCTACAGATTTGATTTGACTTCCGTTGAGCCGTGAAATTGGATTTAAATTTAACTTTAAGTGATTAGTTAGAAAATACATAGCAAACGACTTTTTGCAGTTAAAAACGATCTCATTACAAAGTACATAATCTTCGCACACACACAGTATATTGCAGTATACATGTAGTATAACCGTAGCTACATCTTTTTTGGAGCACCCTGCATGTATGCACCCACTGCTCCAGAACTAAAAATGCTTGGAAGTTAACATTTTTTATTCTTTCCTACAAAAATTATCTTTTGCCAGCTGAAGCCAGCTAGCAACCCTGCATGTATCACAATACAGAAGGACAAAGACAAAATCTCAATTCTATCACAAGTATAAATGCCCACTGGATGGCAAGTATAATTCAGTTCAATTCAAATTATTTTTCTTTGACAGAATGCAAAAGAAATGATATTGTAAAAAAGAAATACAGTAACAAAACCAACAAAAGGAAAAGGTGGCAAAACCTTAATGGTTTAAGACGTGCATGAAAGGATCTAATATTGCGGTATATGCATCGATAAATATAGTTAAGCACGGCCACCAAACCTGACACTTTAAAACAAGTAGATGAATTAGTTAAGAATCAGTCGCCTCCTCATTCCAGAAACAATTGGAGCGCCAATTCTTAAAGCAATGAGAACACGACTGAACCTAACATTACAAAAACAAACAAATACACACACACATATTGTAATTATAACCATTGATCTCGCTCAAGCCATAGGTGCCACATTTACTCTTTGCTACACATTACTGAGCATCACATATAAAGGACAGCGGACCTTTATTTATAGATGAATTCCATTCGGCGACTTTTTGCCATGGCAAAATGGTCAATTACCCTCTCGTTGAAATCTTTGGTTTCAGTTATTAAGCGATTTTCTATTGACACCATGGCTAATGCAGAAAGTCTTTCAGTACACATGGTGCTGCGGGAAAAGGTTTTAATCCTTTTCAGTGATGAAAAGCAACGTTCTGGTTCTGCTGTTGACATTGGAGTGGTAAGTAGAATTTTAGCTAGCTTTATTACTTCAGAAAAAGTTGATTGCATTCCTTCCAGGTTTAGCAACGAAAGCAGCTGCACAAGTCCACTCACTGAATGCATGTCATTTCTAGAATAGAGAACAGACAGCTCCGGTTTGAGCTTGTCTTTGATTAACATAGGGTATGCTTCACAACATTTTTCTAAAGCTTTTTCTGGAAACTGTCTTGCATATTGTGAAGCATTTTTCAAATTAAATAAAGTGCTTGCTTCAAGATGATTGGTGAACTTGAACCTTTCTTGACACTGCATTAAGACAACATCACATACTTCTTTAGCATCAATGATTTGGGATTCAGGCATTCTCCGTGTGGGTGAAGGTGACTCATTGTCTGCAGCAATGCCTTCCCTTATTCTTTGTATTGCTGACAGAAAATTATCCAGAGAGCACTGCACTTTGAATGACTCAAGCTCCACAGACTGCAGCTGAGCAAACAGTATGTCAACATGAGGCATGATTTTCGAAAAGAAATCTAACCAAAACACAAATTTTGGATCTATGAGCATTCGTTTTATACCAGCAGCAGCAAAGCCAGTCACCGAAGAGTTGCTTTGTTCCAAAGTTGAGCAGCATTCTATAAGTGCGTCTTTTACCTCCGATACAGCATTCACCGTCCTGCTTTTAAAATTCCATCGTGTTGCTGATGGGCGAGGAATACGCCTTTGAGCAACTTGGTCCAAAGCAGCCATTCTTTGAGGAGATTTGGAGAAAAAACTTGGGATTCCCGAAAGACTGTTAAAAAAGACTCTGACACTGGTATTCTGCGAAGTGGCTTTTTGTATAACCAAGTTTAGCTGGTGTGCATAACAATGGACAAAGTGTGCATTGCTATATACTTGCTTGATTCTTGATTGCACACCATTTCTTGCACCACTCATAGCAGCAGCACCATCATAAGTTTGTGCTACAAGTTTGGATGTATTGCTCCCAAGCAAAACTTTAAGTTCCTGAAATAGGATTGAAGACAGAGCTTCTGCTGTCTGGTTAGCAGGATTAAAAAAACCCAAAAATCTTTCAACAGGCTTCCCATGACTTTCATACCGTAGTACAATCACCATCTGTGTCTTCTCTGAGATGTCAGTAGTTTCATCACACATGATTGCTACAAATTCAGACTGTGATATTTCTTCTTTAATTTTGCTTTTGCAAAGCTCAAGAATCGTTTCCAAAAGCTCATTTTGAATAGTTTTGGATGTACCTTTGAATACCTTTGCAGAATTAAAATGATTTTGGAAGCGTGAGTCAAGATTGGAAGCAAAATCAATTAACCCCATGAACACACCAGGATTTTTTGAGCCTTGACTTTCATCATGTCCCCTTAATGGCAATTCAAATCTGCCACAAAATTTTATACAATCTATAATCTTTGACAATACTGTTCTGTTCTTCGTTACTTCTTCATTATGTTTAGTAATGGAGAGTTGATATCCAGAATCTATAAGTGTAGCAATATTAACTCTGCCAAGCACTGAAAGACTCAAAGTATTGTTCATGTGGAAAGTTGATCTACTATGCTTCTCTGTCTTTCTACTGAGATGTTTCAGGTCTTTCACACCTACTTTGGTCCAGGAATGTTCTTGATCTCCACCAAACAGTAAACAGGGAAAGCAAAAGAAAGCATTTTCACTGTTGCAGCCACACAGCCAGTCATGATCATCATACACATTTCTGTTAAACTTCCTTGCATAAGGGTTACCTCTACTGGTGGATGATTGGGAAATGTCAAGGTTTGGAGTGGGTCTTCCTTGTGCTTTGATGCTAAGTTTTTCTTGCAGAGACAACTGGGAAAACCTAATTTTTTTCAATGACATTACAGAATTATCCATTGTATATAAATTGCAAAATGTTCCAATTAAAGTGTAAATTATTATAGCATAAACCTGTTAAGACAAATGAAATCATTGTCAATTTTTTTAAATGAAGGTAGATTCAGAGTCAAAATAAGAGTATCCATATATATATGATATTTTTTTTTTATTTATTTGCATCAGACTCAAGATGAAAGTAGAAACAAAGCAGATACTCAACTCCGAAGAGCTGAGTCGTAATGTACCAAATACAAAGATTGAGTGTAACAGTCTGTTCGCATTAGTTCATATATCCATTGGTTGGAAGACAAGTTACAGCGGGTTACAAACTGATATAATTTTTTACAAATGAAAGCTTGAAAAATGGTGATATTGTTATCAACGAATGCAGAGGTGATGCTGCATCGTCTCTGCAGATTAAACAACATTCTGTAACAATTATTGTATCCAACACGTAAGCGATTACTACTGGATAGAAGATAGTTACACCATAGTTGACAGGCATATAAAGGCATACAATAGGAACGAAACAACACATTTTTAACAGCAATCAAACGCTTGGAAAACCTTGCTTTTAACATGTTTTCAGAACAATACAATGACCGTAATTGTCGTTTCATGTCTTTATCATCAGGTAGAAGCGTTAATTACCGTATTACTCCAATATATTTCAAGGGTCTCAAAGCAGATACGATTTTTATTTAAATACCGTATTATATATGATCGGATTATAGCCAAATTTCAACATCTAGGCTTTATATAAAACACCAACAGTTTTGTTGCAATTAAATATAATGTCATGAGAAACTACATACATTTGACAAACATTGATGAGTTTCTGGAGTCCCTTGACACTTGATGCAAAACAACACAAGCCTTCAGCATACATTAAATGATTGAAGACAGGAGTTGCCAATGCAGCAGCCAACAGAAAGACCGTTTAATTCAGAAGATAAATCATTCATGTAGATGCACTTCTACAGCATACCGGTACTAGACCTAGAGGGCAGACACTAGTGAAGCACCTAACTTAACTATCTATCACTCCTGACGGATCACTGAGTGGAAACAATTATCGTTCCTTGCCCTAGAAAATACTATACCAACCCTCAGCAGCATGGAGTCACATGCAAAGATCAAAACTGGGCAAAGATCAAAACCCTAACCTTATTCCTAACTCTAACCCTTACCTTAATTAACCCTACCTAACTTTAATCCTAACTCTGGCAACACCTGATTGTAACTATGGCAACAAGTGTGTAAAAATAGCCACTTTGTAATAACAATAATAGGATGGATAAAGAAAACCGGACATAAAAGAAACCCATCCTCAGGCAAAAGCAGGTTTCGATGTGGCCCAGGAGAGCAGGTGTTGAGCTCTTTTTATGGTCAGACTGCACATCACAGTCACACAGTAGCCTAAGACGATTGAGGTTCGAGATCCAGTGTAAGTTATTGTTTCTTGTCCTAGCACTATTGTTTCTTGTCCTAGCACTGTTGTTTTCTTGCCCTAGTACCGGTACATCCTATAACCTGTTGAATACCCTAATCCTACAGCTATCACATTTACAGTCATGTCTCATCGTTACTCTGCGAAACAAAACTTAACTTTAAAAAGTCTGTAGAATTATTCGGTTAGGGGGGGGGGGCTGTTTTCCATGCAGCCCCAACAGATTCAAAAATTGCTGTTATGTATTCTGTAAAATACCAAAAGAGGTGGAGCTTCAAGGATATTTTTTAGCCAATCAGAGCACTTGAAATCCAAAATCTGGGGCTGCAAAGAATGTTGTCCCAAAGCCATGTTTCCAAACAAATTTTTAAATATTTTAATTTTCAATCCGCAATCCATAAGTGAAAAAAGTAATCGGGTCGGACAAACACAGAGGAAAACATATCTTCCCTTTTTTCTCTTTCTTTCAGGGGGGGCTGCAGCCCTGCAGCCCCATGGCACGAGCCGCCACTGGTAACTCATGAATAATGCTTCTTCTAAAAAAGCAGTGAATCGGTTCTTCATCCTTTTTGTGAGAGTCTATAAAAGTGTCTTTCTTTGATTATTTGACAACTGTCACTTGCGGTGCTTATCAGCATGGCAAGAACTGTTGATTAACAACATTTTGCAGCATACTAAGCTAAATGTTTTCATAATACAACCAGAAAAAGTCTTTAAATTTATATACTGTATATATAATATTTTGACAGTTTATTATAAATTGAGTTGGCACACCGACCTATTTTGCAAACAAAAACTTGCATAAAGGGAACACTGCTTGTGAAACACATTAACGGTGAAAGGCACACTAGTGTTTACATGACATTTACAAACTTAAAATAATCAACCCTATACTCACAGACAATTTTGAAAACAGACGTTTTAATAACCACTGGGACAGTGTGGTTGGACATCGCATTGGAATAACTTTAGGCAACCCCCACCTAGAAGTACAATCTGATTGGTCGGTCGGTGGAATTGTATGCAAAGCGAAACTAAGCTTCGCGGAAAGGATTTTTTGCCTTCATGATCTTTAACTGTTCAAGAAAAGTAATTTTGATTATTCTTGTACGCTGATACCTTCTGCGGGCCGTACAATAACAGCGTGGCGGCCGAATGCGGGCCGCCAGTTGGTGACCCCTGCGGCCTGCACTAGGGTTATAAACAATAGTCATGTTTCTGAAGAAATAAAATTCAAGAGCATCTTTTTGCAGATCGCGTGATAGAGTCTGCAAAATATCGCTTTGACAAGTTCAAGTTTCTATCTTTAAGTTCGTTTAAATTGATAAAACATTTTAGAAGTGAAATAATATATAGGCCTAGCTTGCAGGCTACAATATAACAAACCTATCAAAAGCATGTAACCAACAATATAACCTCCCTATCAAAAGTTACGAGAAACTATTAAAGGTAGCATGTAAAGAAAGTTAAGCCTGATTGAGGCGCTAGATAGACCAGTGGTCCCATCCACAAATTTGAAAAAAAACTTCATTTTATCTAAAAAAAAAACAACAGATTAGCTAAAAAACCCAGATGTGTATAATACTGTAGCTAGTAGAAAAGCTTTGAGATGTCTGCTATACTTTCTGCTATCTTTAAATTTTGTACCACCCATCGACTATTCAAATAGCCTACATTTCATTCTACTGTAGCCTACAACAGTTATTTTCTGCAAGTCTTTTTGTCATTGGAGTTATTTTTCATAACGTTGATGGCAAACAGCCAAACACCCTCAATTACTTCGTTCACCAATTTTGTTTTAGGTTCCCAGGTCAGCAGTTTTGCCCCGCTGTTTTCATGGTCTGTTTTGCTATCAACAAATCTTTCACAAAACTAGTTATAGCCTACTCACTCAGCAGAGCAGCTTGGTTAAACTGCAATTGAACTTGACTGAAAGCCATTACCGGTAGGGGAAAGTAACCATAGTTGAGCCAAATTTTACATTTTTGGCGATAAATTCTAACCGGTAATGTTTTCACTCAAAACAAACTGAATACCGTAAACCAAACTCTTTAAACTAGCGATTTGTGTTTTTACATAACTCGTAAGTAACTTAGTTGTAGCATTTTTTTCACGTATAAGTAGGCTACTCATTTGGCTCAACTATGGAATCGCAGCGCCATAGTTGATCCACCCAGTGTCTTTAGTTGAGCCGCTGTGTTGTAGAAAAGGGAATTGATAAACTGATGAACCTGTGCGTTTTATAGCTTAAAACACACATTGAGATTAAATGGTTTCATTAAAGGTGTATTGACAATGAGCAATATGAAAGAAAGAACGAATACAAATAGTCAGAGAGTGTCATTAAAACTTATGTCAGTTATTCAAAAAAATCAGTTTTTCAAGTGCTTTAGTCAGTTATTGGCAATACTGGCTTATGAAAATAGCTGTAAGCCTATCATCAGTACAAGCTTCATGTGCCCAGCTCTTACATGGACCTGCACTGCTGCAGCTGACAGCTGATGGATTGCAATGAACACAGCTCGAACAAAGGCATTTAACCCATTCCTCCACATTTTTAACGTATACTTCAGAGCAAATGCAACAGATGTTTTCATCTTCAACTTCATCAAAATCAGAGCTATTATGCAGGCTCATAGTATCAGATTCTTCTGAGGGACTCTCGAAGATGATTGATTTCTTTACCTTCTTTGTGTTTGCTTGTGAAAGCGTTTTATTTTTCTGTTGAGCCCGTCTCATCTTGGGTTGACTGCTTTTCTATGCCACTTTGTCAGATTGCCGCATTCGTTTCTTATCTAATAGCTTTTCCTTCTCTATGAGGCGATTTTTCTCTGGTGTAAGTTACTTGTTATAACAGCTGATTTCATTTTATTTTTTGATTGACTGGAACGCTTTCGAGGCAAAGCTTTTGGCAAAGGAAAGATATCGGTAGGTGAAACATAATCAGAATTGGGAAAATCATGTTCACTTCAAATCGGTGTCTGGTAAATTGACGTTCCTTCACTTCTACCCATTTCAGAAGCATTTTCCTGCAGAGAGGGAACATCCTAACGCACATTTTGCATTATCGAGTTCTTGAAGTATGTTACCAGTCACTGAGGGATCAGCACAATGTACAGTTTCTTCAATGAGCTGCTGTTCTGTAGCGGCAGGGTTGGGTCTATCAGTAGGCTAAGATCTGATGGCAAGAAATCTTCGTCTGTGTAGATATCTCTGTTAAGTGGAAAAACTCCAGTTGCTTTGAAAGCAGATTCAATGTTGTTTTTGCTAAATGAAACGTTGTATGCTTCCTTAGCAATGCCAGCAACATCGTAAATGGTGCAAGGGATTCCAGGGTGCGATTTCATCCAGCTGTCCAGAAACTTGTTGTAATATTGTTTAAAGGGTCCAAAAACGGCTTTATCTAGCGGTTGAAGTTTATGCGAAGTGTGTGGATGAAGCGTGAGCATAACAATCCCATGGTCTCTGGCTCTTTCTACGGCTGTTAAGGAGACATGTGATACATGATTGTCAAGAATAAGCAGCGCGGGGTTTTCCATCGAACATTTAGTATGTTTTATAAAATGATCTAAGTAATGGACAAATAATTCTGTGGTCATCCATCCGGATGGGTTTGCGACACCCAAGGAACCAACTGGAGCATTTTTGAGCATGTACGGTTTGTATCGTTTACGAGGAAAGACAAACATCGGTGGAATATCGTTGTTTAGTAGGTAGCCATAGTTGAGCCACTTGGCTCAACTAATGGTCTGTGAAGTGGCTCAACTATGGAGCAGCGCTCAGTTTGAACACAACACGAAAATTTTGTCAGTTCCTTTTGATCCAGCAGTTTAAATTCTACGCAAATTAAAACGTTAAGCTTTGGTATATAGCCTACATACAAAAACTTTCGCCTTTCCAACTACTATACTTTCTGAATGAGCTAAGCTGACTTTTTCTCAAGAAAAAACGGTTTTTAGTGAGAAAAATACATAATTTGAGCTAGCGAACTCATCTTTCGCAAGAACCGCTTGAAACTAACAACGAAGAACAGCCGTTTTACTGCAAACACTTTGATGTGGTCACGGTGCAATGATTTTGAACAAATCGATAAAAATTCTGGTGGATCAACTAAGGAACCGGCTCAACTATGGTTACTTTCCCCTACTCAAACTGGAAACTGAATGCTTTATTTGTGATCAGGGGGGAAACTAGCTTATAGGGGGGGAACTAGCTACTAGTTTTCAAATCAGACAATTTATTGTAGATAGGCTATATTTTGTAGCGAAACAACTACTTAGAATGGTTAATTCAGCTCGCGATTCCTATAATTTCATGCAAAATCAATAGATATTTAGGAAAAGTTAAAAATGCAGAAAAAAACCCAGATATCAACGTAGGCCATTTTAAAAAAAACTTAAAAACCCAGACGAGTAGCAAATAGCCTACCCCAGATCTGGGTCTAAAAACCCAGGAATGGGAGCCGACGCGCTACATTTGCTTCAGTCGTTTTTCCGATTTAAAGTGGAAAAAAGTGAATTGTTTTTAGAGATTTTGGACACGTGTGTTCCATAACAACAATGGCAGTGTAACCGAAGGCTACCGAAACCTTACATTAATTTTTAAGGTTATTTAGCAGTGGCGTAGCTAGGGACTGTGCCGCCCGGGGCGGATTCAGATTTTGCCGCCCCTTCAAGAAAAAGCATTTAAAAATGAAATTTTTTTTAATTGACTTAAAGTGGAATTATTGTATGTTTTGAACCAGTAGCGTAGCCAGTAATTTTGAAAGGGAGGGTTTTAAGGGCCGGCGGGCGAAGCCCGACGGCGTCTTCGCCAAAGACGACACCCAGCAGCGGGGGGTCTGGGGGGCCTCCCCCAGAAAATTTTGAAAAATTACTTTGGATTTGGTGCATTCTGAGAGCATTTTTAACAAAAATGTGGGTATAAATCCCCTAGTATAAATATTCCTGTAAAATGGTGCTGTCCGGTGGCATAGCAAAAGGATAAGATCATGTTTTCTTGGGAATTTTTCGGTAACTTAATAAAGCTAAGTCTCTATGTTTTCTTGTTGCTAATTCCTGGCTGAGATATTTGAATGTTTGGTATTGGCAAAACTCGCTCTTTTAATGGAGTTTCGTTTAAAATTAGGGAAACTTTGTTTTAGAGACATAGAGACTGAAAGCATCATTCTCAATATCGTGACGTCACATGCGTGCCAAAGGGGGGGTTGTAACCCCCAAACCTCTCCTCCCCCTTGGCTACGCCACTGTTTTGAACGTTGCCATTCTGTTTGCTTTTATTTTCCGTGTACTTTTGCATTATCAAAAAAAAAAAAAAAAACTTCCTGTCTAAAAGTGCCGCCCCCTAGACGTGCCGCCCGGGGCGGTCCGCCCCCCCTAGCTACGCCACTGTTATTTAGACTTCACTAGGTGGAAAACTTGAATCAGGGCCATTGAGAGGATAATTTGAGCCCTGTGGCCTACTCTCGAGCTCCAAATTCAGACCCTTTTCAGAAAAACGCACCATATCTAACGAATACGAGATGGTTTCTTCAAGTTTTCGGTCTCTTTGAAATGATTGGAGGGCCCTTAAAATACATCCTGGGCCCAAATCCAAAAGTAGCCTACACTCTGTCAACGCTACTGGTTTGAATAGAGCTTTCCGGTGTCAGCGTGTAGAAGTAGCGCGTTTTGTTTCGAGTAGTGGTAACGTGTTACTTTTGATCAACTGTTGGCGAATAGCGCCGCTCTTTCAGCTTATTGTAGCGGTGGGGCGCTACGTTTAAAGTCGTGGATGCCCACTTCTGGCTATTGGCTTTTCCTGTCTGTGTCTGATGTAAAGCTGATCTACTATTGCACAAGCTATTTCAATCACCTTGCTGGATCCACCGGTACTGTGTTTAGTTATACAGGAAGACATGACGTATATAAACTGATAGAATCATCTAAAGCTAACGTAATGTCGCCAGGAGGTATCTCTCCATGACCACAATCCCAACAGATCAACAAACTGCGTTACAAGCAACGCTGTCGAAGTGTTTTGAAGAGAAAGCATAAAAAAATTCTAAAAATGAATATGACCCTATTTGTTCGAGTGCGCATCTCAAGCTTCGCCTCGTCAAAATAAGTTTTGGGTATTTCCGTACAGCATCAGTCGCCTCCAAAAGCATTGTATCAAATACCTTACATGTTTAGGTCAATAGGCCGCTTGGGACACGATGAAACTGACACGAGTGCTGCACTACCAAGATTTCTCAGTCAAATCCAATTCCATCACATTGCACTTTTAGAAGTTCACAAAAATCGACACGAAACTTTTCATTAACAACGGAACAAAATCAAGACAATATAACATTTCGTTTTGACTGCTCAAATGCAGTAGAATTCATCACCTAAAGGGGATGAGAAGAAATTGACGAATTAGGCGAACTGACGATTTATGCCAACCTTGTGGATTATGCAACTGGGACCAACAAAAATGTGACAAATAAGGAAACTAACAAATTCTACAGTATCTTATGACAACATTATATTTTGTTTAGACTGTTCAAACATCTTACAACGTCTTCTGCACATAGGAATTGTCAGAACCAACATGGCGAGTTGCAAAAGTCACAATAATAAGTAAGTTGGCGTCACAGGGGGTAAAGAAACGCAATAATCCGGCGTGAGGTGATACTTGAACAATTTTTTTTTTGACAATTTGTTGTATAGCAGGTGCTCGTATAAGTTTTCATAGTAAAATCTTTGAAGAACACGACACCAGTTCGACTGTTACGGCATTGTGGGTGACGCTTGCCGGAAGAAACTTTTGCCTTTTTGCACAAAACCGCCTTGAGGTCGCAACAACCAAATAAATGAAATACGATACAAAAAATACGTTTGGTCAATATCAGAACTGAACGAGGTTTTGTGCATCAAAAAAAAGCTATTAATCGGGTATTTGGTCACCAGTGTTTGAAACCAGCGTTAGTGAAGAAGCTGGAGGAACACCAGCAATATTTGAAAAAGAGGCATTGGAATCATTAGCTGATAACTGCTGATTGAAGTCGGGACGACCCGCAACATTTGTAGCAGAACTAGCAAAATCATTATCGGATTTTTCTGTATCACCTTGTGCCGACATATCTTCAGACTGAAAAGTTTTTTTTAGAAACACACATAGATCGTGGTCTGGCTTAGATAAGCCTAAAGAAAACAGAGTTGCGTCATCTTTGACTAACTTTGAATTTACCAACAATGTCTGAGATGAAACCGGGAATCGAAAATATTGATAAAGTTTTTCTTTGGTGTCTCTTCCAGTCCAAGTAGGAACGCATGGCACTTTAAACGGCCCTTTCCTGTCTGTGAAGTCTTCAACAAATAAGTTAACAAAAATCTGCTTCCTTGAATTCGCTTCAACAACCGAATCATATGAAATATCTTGGAAAGTATCCAAGAGACTTTTTATCAAGTTTGGATCACAAGAGTCAAAGTCACATTCGGACAATTCGTCGAGACAGTGAAAATATTTGTCCAGATCGGATTCACTTGACATGGCACCACTTAAGAAACCTGAAACACAATAAAAATGCATTGGTGCATGGTACGCAAGTTACAAGGAGCATAATAGGCTACTCTGTGAACATCACCATACCTAATTTTTGGTTCTTCCGGACACCAAAGATTTTTCAGTAGACTCAAAGCAGTACTGTTGCAGACAATGCAATCTTTTAAAAGCAAATACCAGCCTATAGTTGTCTACACAAAAATTGTATCAAGTTTTAAAAAACAGCCAGTGGCGGACTGCGAAATAAACAGTTTCTCACACAAGTGTTTTTATCATAGGTTCCTTTTTTCTGGCGAATTTTTGTTCTTGATGTACACTCATTTTAAGAAATTCATTCTCACAACCAATGAGAAAAGATAGGGATGATTACGACAAAAAAAAAAAACGACACACAAATATGCACAAGATCCAGTGCCGGATTAAGGGGGGGGGGCGGACTGGGCTGAAGCCCAGGGCCCCCACTTTTGGGGGCCCCCACCTCAAAGAAAAAAATCTATTATTTTTTTTAGTTGCACAGCTGGAGATTGCTGCTTTAATTCGTATCTCAAACAAACATCATCTATAGACTATGATGCTTACTTTAGCAACGTTTTAAACACGTACATCAAGTGTGTTGTTTCAAAGTCTTATAAGAGCATATTTCTGAATCTCTTTTCCGGCACCTAGCGCATTTGGAAAGTAAAAAACTAACGTTCCGGAAGCTAATCTTCTGGAAATCCACCACTAAGTGAGACCATTTTAGCGCTAGAATTGGCCTCTGATGATGCTCAATCTCGAGACAGCAAAGTCGAAGGAGAAGGATTTTTAAAAAAGTTGAAACAACTGGAGACAGCTATTTTGCTTGAAATATGGAGTGCAATATTGGAAAAGTTTCAAAAAACAAACATGTCCCTTCAAAAAAGTGGATTGTGTTTGAATAATGCAGTACAGTTGTTACAAAGTCTCATGAGCTTTGTCAAAAGCGAAAGATCCAACTTTGAAACGTATGAAGAAAAAGGTAAGAAGAAATGTGGATCCAACACCTACGCAGGTTCTTCAAAACGAATTCAAACGCAACGTTATAGGCATTTTGATTAGCCCTCTACAGAGCCAACGATTTTTTCCCCAAGAGATAAATTTAGAGTTGAAGTGTATCTTGCCATAATTGACAAACTATCTGCAGAACTAGATAAGCGTTTGAAAGCATACCGTGACGTCGAAAGTAAGTTTAGTTTCATTTCAAAACTGACGGATCTTAGCCCTAACGAGATTCATCATGCTACTGTTGCATTGATGAAGGAATATTCCATGGATTTCGAAGCCAATTTTCCAACTAAAACAGTTCATTTTGCAGAATTTTCCAAAGTGAAAACTGCTGATGGTGGAAAAGAAGCCTCAGAAAACCCAAAGTGGAAAACAGTGTTGAGCTCAACATGTTCTTACTACTAAGAGAAAACAGGTGCGTTGAAACCTTTCCCAATGTCTTCGTTGCTCTGTGAATGTATTTGTGTATGATGGTCTCCAACTGCAGTGGAGAAAGATCTTTTTCAAAATTAAAGAGAATCAAAAACGAAGTTCGAAATTCTTCGCGGCAAGAGCGAGTTTCGAATCTTTCGCTTCTAAGCATTGAACACGATATTTTGGAGTCATTGAATTTTGAAGAATTGATCAGCGATTTTGCCAGGAGAAAAGCAAGAAAGCGTTCATTTCGAGTTGATATGAACAATTTTCTAGTGCAGCAAACAAAATGACTACCGATACCGCCTACCAGTTTGCAGTTTCATTTTTGATTTATGACCAATACTCCTATGAATATGATTCTGTTTTTATCGTGTGAAGCTGACAAACAATTCACAGTTCATACATAAAGTTGCGGCCAAAAACAAACGTTTAGTAACTAAGCGAATCTTTTCCGAAGAAATACTGTTGAAAATTAACCAGGTTTTTCCTTACAATTTTCTTGGGGCAAAATTGTTTGTTTTGAACAGTACGGTAGTGCACAAAATGAACATTTTATCGTACAATATATCAATAATCGCCTATAAGCAATTTGTATTGAAAGTGTTGCCACTAAAAATTGTGGAGAAAGGATCGAGTTCCCTTTGAACAGTGATAGCCTATCTCACAAACGGATTCGTTTGTTGATCTGCTCTGAAATGATTAGTTTTGCTTTCAAAAAGACAACTAGAGAACAGTGGCGTACATAGAGAATAGTGGCGTCGCTCGGGTAAGTGAGAGTTTGCGCCCCTCTAATGCAGTCAGCATTAAACGAATTATGTCATTTTGTTGTTCTAAAAGCAATGTTCCTGTTTAATCGCTTTTTTCAATCCCAATCGCAGCAAAAGCACAGTACCAACTACACAATACACACAGCTCGGGGTTTCGAGGCGGAGCCCCCAGCTGCTGAGAAATGCTTTTAGCGTCATTAATCGATAACCTTTTTAGCGAAAAATGTCACTTGATAAGGGCCCCCACTTTCAGCTCAGCCCAGGGGCCCAAAAACCCTTAATCCGGCCCTGACAAGATCACTTTGTGTCATGGAAGTTATAATCACATTTGCGATAGATAGTCGTCTCTTGAGTGAACTGGAGTCGATGACTCATAAAATGACTTCTTACACACCACGACTTTTTTCACGTGATGTTTAATGGCTTCAATTACCTTGGGCGCCAGAAGATAGTTTGGAGGATGAACTATGGTAAATGTTTCCAATGGACTTCTTGAAAACGCATCAATAAAATAGTGTTCTAAACGGTCTTCATCCTCACACAACGTCAAGGTGAATACAACAGAGTTTACTGAACACGACTTTCGGGAGTTTGTGTTTTGTAAAGCGTCAAGAAGCATTTTAAGGTTTACCGTAAATTCGGTTCTCCTGATTTGGCAACTATCCAGTATCAAATACTTATGCGGGTTAAAAGCTTGAAAACAGTTCATGTAATCGGTGTACGGTTTTAATGATTCAAAGACGGCTTTTTCTATGCACAGAGCTCGTAAAATGGTTTTGTCACAAATAACTACATCGCAAGGTTTACACCCACTAAAAAAACAATTAATAAACATAAGAATCTCAAACGGGACCTTAGTTTTTTCGTAACGTGAACAAAGTGCACCACAAATACCACAAAACCGTTCAGTTGGTATTTCAAAGTTACTCAATTTTAAAACTTCCAACTTTGAATTGGCATTGATAAGAAATTGTTCGATAGTTTTCAATAGAAGTATCTCAATAAAGTTATTTTTTTCTAGTAAAGTCACTGTGCTCGAGCTGATGAAAAGCTTTTTAATGGTAATGGCATTCGAGATACAGGCGACCAACAATTCAGCCTCAAAATTTCCGGCGTGGACACCTTCAAGATCCAGGTAAAGTTCAGATATCGCTTCAAAATGACAGATGGAGCTGTTTTTATAACGTAAAATTTCATTGCGGTTGAAATTCTGAACAAAATCACAATAGAATGTATCTGAAAAGTCAGCTTTTTCTTCTGACAAGATGTCTCCTTCTCCTAAAGCACTATCCCATATATCACCTTCAGTGGTTGAACTACTTTCTGATTGTGGTTGAGGAAGTTCTTGATTAAGTTTTGCCATATCCACTATTCCAAAACACAGTTGGAGCAATGATAAGTAGTTTGGTGTGGAATACACTTTATAAACTGAAACTCTTTCAACAAACTGCGATGACAAAATGCAATAAAATACTTTGTAGAAGACTAAAAATAAAACTGGATCGTTGCTTAACGTCGTGTTTAGCCTTAGACATACATTTGTGGCATGCTTTGAAATGTTGTCAAGCAAAACACGATCGTTAAAAATTATTTTTGCATGACGGGGATAAAAATTAAAAATGTTAATTTCCGTTGAAAGAAGAACAAGCCAATCATATTCACTGATATCTGCGTAATTTTCCAGAAGAGCTTCATGCAAAGGAAAAGACGGCATGCCCTTGCTTTTGTTTTCACAATTATGACAAAATCTATCCAGAGCCTCTAAGAATAAGCTATTGAGTAGGATCTGTCGACCCTCAAGCACAGCATCAAAATCACTTTGCTCTACGTGTGCGTCTGAGTCAAATGGATCATGAGATCTTTGAAGTTTCGCTTGAAATACATAATTTCTTCTTTTACACTTTGTAATCAATTGTTTCCAGTATAGGTTAAAGCTTGAACAACTTTCTAAAAGTTTTTCAAAAACCAATGCTTTGTTGATTGGTACGTTGGCTAATATAAAGTTTATAGTTCTGCTAGACAGCTGGTATGACAACACAGTTTGCAGATGTAACACAGACGATCGTTTTCCGACATGCCTAGCACATAATTCCAGCAATGAAAGAACCATCATATCGAGTTATTGACCAAACCCTTTTGACGTTGCAAAAAATAGCACAGCAAATTCTACATATTTGGTCTCTGCGAAAAAATGTAAAACCCGTAAGTCCGAGTTAATGCATATTTCAATGGAGACAAGCCTTTTTTGAAAAAAACAATAAATAGCCAGGCAATGTTCAATTGTTCAGTATAATTGCACAACATTGCACCTTCAAAGGCACGTCTGTTAATTCTTTATATAATCATAATATAGCACTGCATCTTTTAAAACTTACTGACTAAAGTGACAGCAATTTATTTCAACACACAGTTTTGCATCAAGGAACAAAACTACATCAGTAATGATAAAAAATGTTATTGCACAAAGAAATACATAGGGAGATACACTATTAGTATTATTTATTTGCATCAGACAAAGCTGTCCATATCCAAAACAAAACAACGAAATAATACACAAACTGCAAATGCACAAAGGTCTCAGAGAGCCACTTTGAAAGTCGTCAGTTTAAGAGCCCACTAAATATCTACTGTTACAAATTTACATACAATGAGAGTTTGAAGAATTGAAAGTATTCAGAATGATAAAAATAATTAGATGACATCAGGTCTGATATAAAGCGATTTGAGGAGTGAATGCAACGGTTGATAAACGAAACCAGTATAATACTATATGGCTTACAATTTACATATTGGATAGTATGGATACCATCTTGCAAACATCTTCACGTTATACACATTTCATATATATACCGTATATATAAACTTATAAGCAGTTTTAAAGAACGCTGTATTTCAATTTTTTCAACCTACTGTAAATAATATTGAAATGATTCTTTAATAGAACTGTACAACTTCACTAATAAAATAAATAAAAGCAACACAACAATGACACGATGGAATGGTTAATGCATTTGATTACTTTTACTATAATGCACCAAAAAGCAGAAAAACATCACTTTTTAAACAAATTACCAACATATCAAAAGTTGTTTATTTTACTCACAAGAAGTCAACCATCGTTTGGACATACTGGTACTTATGAAATATATGGATATAAGTTTGAGTCCGTAATGTCACAGCCATGATGTGTTAAGTGTGCTACTATTTTAGCTGGACATGCACTTGGGTGATGTTTTGTTAAAGTACTTTAAAGGTGGAGTTGATCTTTAGTCGAAGAAGTTTTATCCTGGTATGGAGAACTATACTCTTGAAATGTGATTTTTCCATCATCATTTTTGTCTTGGTATTTCAATATTTCATCAACCACACTACTCAACTCTTCATCTGATTCTGGCTTATCAGTCTTTTTATTGGCACTTTCACTGTGATGGATAAGTGAAATAACAATTTCATTTCCATCTAAAGTGTTATCTCTATCATAATCATGTTGTCGGAAATAGTGAAACTGCAATTCTTCTGGACTCATTTCATTTGGCGTCTTTCCAATTATTCCATCCAAATCTTCCTTCAAATGTTGTTTATTGTAGTCCTGATGAGGATTTACTTTCTCTTGTGCTTCAAAGCACACAATGGTTTGAAAAAGCACCAGGAAAGCAATATACGAAACAAAAGACAACTTGAACATTGTACTGCATTTAAAAATATTCTGATTTAAAAGAAAAACAACAAAATTTACCTTCTCTTGTATAACCTATATTATTAACTTCTGTATATTTGCATTAAACAGCAATCTAAAAATGATGTAAACTTTTACACTGTTTAAACAGGTTAGCAAAATCTATCATTACTAGACGAATTAAAATAGATGGGTAAGTTTTTAAGGCTTTAGAGTAGAGGTTCTTAAACTTTTTTAGCTGCTCTCCCCTTAACGTCAATTGTAAAACTTTGTGCTTCCCTTTTCTAGTTTTAGTAATACGCGAAATCAAAGTCAAACTATATTATATACCTATTCCAGTGGTTATTAACCTGTGGGTAACCACCCCCAAAGGGATAATTTGACATTTTAGGGGGTAATTTAGATTATCGTTTTTGGTTGATTATATCTCATTTTTAACCCTCTTGAGAAAGTAGAGTCGTAAACAAGATAGATTTTGGTGTGCATGTGTACATGTGATTTGAAATTGTAAGAAAAATTTAGCAACTGTGGTTGGAAGATTTCTGGGTTAGTTTTGCTTCATGGTTTATAATTTAGAAAAAAGTGTGGTACTCATTCAACAAGTTATGAGATGAATAGTGTTTTTTCCGATGAAGAACACCCTTAAGTTTGAGCTTTTGATGAAAGTGAAAAAGAAATGGTGCTCCAAACATCCAAAGTTATTATGCAAAACCTCACTATATATACTTGATTGAAAAGAGTTTAGTGCACTACAGTAGTTTATACATATCAGAACTAGAAAAAGGGATTGTCTTATTATTTATGATACGCTTAATGACCTAATACGGAAGGGTTTGGAGTAAGACGTTGTGCTTATCTGGTTTGAAATGTTCATTAGTGTTCAAAACGAGTCATTAACTTTGATGGTTGAAAAAAACTGCTAACTTTACATGTAAAATAATTTTTTTTATGTTTACCATATAGACTAATATAGGGCCTACTCAGCCCTACTTCTACAGAGCAATAGCCAGTGAAATAAGTCAGAGTTAAATACAGATTAATCTTTTCATTAATCCCATAATTAATATAATCCTATAATTAACTTAAGCCATCGATTTACAAATCAGCTTAGTTGCACAATTTTATAAAAATAAACTTTTTTTTGTTATTTCACAAATATCAATCAATCAATCAATGTTTTATTTGTCAGTAACAGGAACATAGGTACATGTTTGAAATATGCAATTAATATACACAATGCAAAAGTTACACAAGTTCCCATACCGACAGGGAGACAACGAGACGACCATACGGTCTACTAGTCAATTGCCACCCTACGGAAATGACGATTTTGCCATTTAAAATAAGCTTACAAGAGAAAAATAGAATCAAACGTTAAAACGTTCCCGCGCTTCAACATACGCACCAAAAAAACAAACATATTTAAGATAACGTAGGCCTAAACACAAAATTCCAAAAAGCAAGCAGAGATTAATCAAGTTTCCGACTGAACATGTTGTAGGCCTATTGCATAATTATGAAACTGGCAAGTTGGTTTCCATAACATATCACTTACGATGCACTGTAGCTTTGTAAAATTAACGTTTTGATCTGTTTTTTGAAACAATGAAATGATAAGTTTTTTAGCCTACTTGGAACCTCTGACCAGACCATTGGTCCCAATACCTGCATGGACTTTTTGCCAAATTCTGTGTTTAAATAGGGAAAACAATTGGTAAACTAACGGTGGTTGGTTTGTGCAAATAAAATATGAAAAATGTGAATCGTTGTTTTAAAAGTTGAGAAGCACTGCTCAATATGAATCAGCTTCTAAACAACTGTTTGCATTTTCTATCAGTATCAATTGCCTATTCACATTTTGATCAAAAGTTCAAGTTTTGAAAATTGATCAAAAAATAAATACGTTATTGTCTCATATTTATATGTGATTATTCAGAACTTACTAAAGCTATGCAAATAAAACTATTCAAATTTTACCACTCCTCCCCTCTTCTTCAGAAGATTTGTCTCTGAAGTGAAAACAGCTGTCTCCTGTGTTAGCTTGAACAAATATAAATTTTCTTTTACCAGTATTGCCAGATGCTCTTCATTCAATCAATTTGCAGGGGTTCTAGTTTTATTTAAAGGAGTACTAAAGGAAAAACCTGACTTGGCGATTTTCCACGTTCTTTGTGTTTAACATGCTACCATAAAACGATTTTCAATAAAATTTTGCCCCATTGCGGTCTGACCACCATTGTGCGCGTGCTTTTGTCAGAGCTTTCAAAATGAGATTGGGCCTGAGCAACGAAGCGTGCGACTGTACAGTCTACGTAACAAAAGACTAGCAATCAACCGATCACGCAATAATTGTTACTGCGGGCGATTTGACTGTAGGCTATGTATGTATGTACATCAAAACAGCGCATTTCAACATCAAAACAGTAGACAGTTTGCTCAAAACATCAGATGTGGTAACGTGGCTTTTGTTATTGCTGTTTTTTATTACGTATTCTCGAGCAGTGTTTGCACGTTTTGGTCATTTTAAAAAAAATGAAAATAAATGAAACACTGGACTTTGGGCCTTGCCAGCGCCATTGAAAACAATTTTTTTTGGGTAATTGTTTTTGAAATGTATTCTTGAATGTTTAGTTTACTCATTTTAATGCTTAATTCCGGTTTGAAATTTTCATTTAGTATGCCTTTAAATATTTATAACCCCTGATGACAGCAGAACGGCTGCTGACGTAACTACGCTCCCATGACACAGAGGTAACAAACTGAGTCTCAAGGAATTTATTTATTTGTGAGTTCGAATTGCAGAATTTTGAACACCAATTTTTGAATTGGCGTTTTTTAGAGTGAATATATTTTGAGTTTGAAGGTAAAATAATGTGTATAATACTTGTTTGTGTGGATGTATATAAAGCACTTTTAGATTAAAAAAAGGCGAGTAATTACGTAACTTAAAATTTGAAAATTTCAACAATATGTTTACGATTGTAAAACAACAACAGCAAACTCGTGGTAAAACTTCGTCATAGAGGTAAATTGCGGAGATCTTGAATGGTTGTCACAGCAGGCTACTTCACAGCAACTTGAAACTGACGGTATTTCTAAAAAGTTATTGTTGATGAAATCACTGATTTGACGTTTTAATGTAGCGTTTGGTTAAAACGGAAAAAATTGAAAGCAATCAATTGCTATATTGAACAGAATCTCTGGTAAAAGTTGCGGTGGGTTATTGGGTGGAGAACGATTCATCAATGATTTTTGTTCACAGCACGCGAGTTTTTTTTAGGAACGCAAATATTATAGGAGAAAAACATTTTGTACAAGATTGAAAACAATGAATGTTACGGGTCCCTAAAAATTATTTATTTTATCAACAACAACTAAAACACACATACAACATATCTTGATAATGAGCTGCCATATTATGTATTTGTTCTACAATATATAGGCTACTTAATATCGTTGCTGCGAACACTTTATTTCTGTATGAAATCTGTAAATAGTCCTTGTTTTGATAGTCCGTTATGTAATTTCAATATGTGTGTGTAACTGTGTATATTAGTTTGTTTTTGTGATGTTGGGTTCAGTCGTGTTCTCATTGCTTTAAGAATTGGCGCTCCAGTTGTTCCAGGAACGAGGAGGCGACTGATTCTTAACTAATTCATCAAATTATTTTAAAGTATCAGGTTTGGTGGCCGTGCTTAACTATATTTATTGATGCATATACCGCAATATTAGATCCTTTCACGCACGTCTTAAACCATTAAGGTTTTGCCACCTTTTCCTTTTGTTAGTTTTGTTACTGTATTTCTTTTTCTCAATATCATTTCTTTTGCATTCTGACAAAGAAAAATAAATTGAATTGAATTGAAAAAAAAAAAAAAAAAAAAAAAAAAAAAAAAAAAAAAAGTCATAGAATATCGATAAATATTAATATTATAGACATAGAAACAGGTGAATATTCATTTTGCTTTTTTTATCTAATATTTTACCGCCCCGATAGCTCAGATGGTTAGTGCGTCACTTCTGGAACAAAAAAACTTCAAGATCAAGCAGCGCTGGTTCGATTCTCGGTGTGTGCGCTTGAGCAACGCACGTTAAGGACTGCTCTCCATTCAGCGGCATCTATTGGATTGAATAATTCCCTGGCAACCAGATTTCAACCATCGGAAACTTCACTCTGTCAATCTCGGTGACCGGGCCTGAGTCAGTGATTCAAATATTTTACAAGTATGCGAAACTGCCAAGATTAAGCTCTGCCAGAAGCTTTCCCAGTCCGAGGATAACAATTCAATCAATCTTTCTTGTTTTGGCCTTTTTTGTATTATTTTGGCTTTAAGATCTTTTTGTAGTCTGGCAGCTCTGATGCAGTGTTAAGCAGGGTAACGCCTAGAACATCACACAACTAAGGCGAAAGAGCCATGTCCATTGAGTCCTGTCATTGTCATGAGTTACCAAGGGGGGTGGGGGGACTTATATACCAGTCCCAGGTATACAAGTTCTCTCATTTTCGCAAACCATCATTTTTTTCCGATTAGTTTTCTTTTTTCAATTTCTCTTTCGCCTGAGTTGTGTGATGTTCTAGGTTTTTCTGTTAAGCAGCAGCCCAATAGAAGTGTAGTGGAATGTGGATTGAATTTGCTAATTCCAATATTTATGTGGTTGAGCAGTCATCATAAAAATAGGATGAAGAAAGAAAACTGGACATAAATTTTCGCTGAGCTCCATTTGTTTATATTTCTGTAGAATTTGCAGGCTTGTTAACATGGATAACAAAGAATTAGAAAAGCAAGCCATTAAAGAATTATTACAAGAAGCAAAGCGGGGGAAACAGCGCTCAAAAACGATGGGGCCTAGTGGTTGGTAAGTGCATCTTTGCAAGAACAATGTTTTTCAAATCTCATTAGTTTGTGCCTGTGGACCTGTTTCACAGTGACATATCTTTTTTTATGTACTGAAATGTTAAATTGTAGTGACATTTTATTTAGGTTTTCCAATGTTGCAAAAATTTAAATTTTTGATTCACAAGAACAACAAAACATCGTGCTACGTAACAACAAGTGTCGCAAAATAGAAACGGTGGTTTCGCATTTTTTAAAATTACAATCAGTGTTATATTTCTCTTACAGGCGGAAAAACATAATTCCAATGGCTAATAAGCAATTTCTGAGAAAAACTGTTGCAAGCTCTCTTTACTCACACAAACTTGCAGATAATCGGGTGAAAAGAAAAAAAGATTGTGCAATTGGAAGCAACAAAAGTAGCTTTAGTTCTGCATCTACTGCCAGTGACATTAATGAGGAATCACGGACAGTGGAAAGAAAGACATCTCGGCAAAAAGAAACTAAACGAATTATGCAGATGCGACCCAAACCATATGCTGTTCCCAAATCAAGACATCACAAAAGTCTTGATAAATCTCCTAGGCAGAACAATAATGAGAAGCTACCTCATTGATATCTACACTCAGTGTTACTCACTGGTCCTGCAATGAACATGCTGGTAATGGTATTTAGTTGCTAATCCTGCTCATATGTTTGAAATGAATGTAAGAGATTTACATATAGTATATATAGTTATTTTTGCAACATTTGTGCTTGGAGTCTACGTCATTGTTAAAGTGTAATGAGCAAAAGTCCCAAGATTCTTCAAGCTTTCCTATATATTGAACTATATATGTTTATAATGCAATGAACAAGATTGCAATAACATTAACTGGTTATTTCAATCAGTTTATCATGCTGTTGTACAATACAGCTAGAAACATAGGAAGTTGTTCCAGAAATCAAAGCTATTATTTCCACTCTGGTATTTGTGCAACTAGCCAAGGGAGTTGAAAGGTGTGTGATTTGTAATTTTGTTATTTATTATTAAATGATTTGCTTTAGCTAAACGTATTGAAACTTAATGAATCCCTATTCCACAGCAGTTTGCCGCACTGATGCTGGGAATGGTTATACCCCAAATCAATTTTCTATATTTTTAGGCAGTGGCTATTTGACCGGCTCCGGTCTTTGAATCTGAAACACTATTTGACCGGTCATGACGTCATTACATAAGTACTTTTTTCTTTTTCTCTTTCAAAGCAAAAGACGTGAAGCGCCGATATAAAGTTCTAAATTCAACACGTTCTCTTCAACTCAGTCCGTGGCGCATACGTTGCGTCTCAGGTTGCCATTCTAGAGGGGATGAGTTTGATACTATCCGGAAGCATTGACTTTTTTTTCATTTTTTTATTTTTTTATTTAAACTTTGAACCGAAGCGCATTTTTGTGATCAATTTTTAATTTGAGTAGCCTACAGCCCATTTTTTTATGTCTTTTCAAATGTGAGAAATAAAGCTAGAGTTTTTTAATTTGCTGGAATTTGAGAATTTCTCTTGGTAATTTTCCGATCGTGATAAGTGGTCCAATTTTCCAATCGTCCATTTTTTTTAAAAGAAAATTACATTTTTGCTCTCAAGTTAGTTATAGCCTATACAATACTTCTTTAAAAAATATAACTAACTTGAGAGCAAAAATGTAGGGTCGTTCAGCAAACACGGTCACTTATGACGATCGGAAAATTACCCAGAGAAATTCTCAAATTCCAGCTAATTAAAAAAACTCTAACTTTATTACTCACATTTGAAAAGACATAAAAAAATGGGCTGTAGGCTACTCAAATTAAAAAAATTGACCACAAAAATGCGCTTCGGTTCAAAGTTTAGATAAAAAAAAATGAAAAAAGTCAATGCTTCCGGATAGCATCGAACTCATCCCCTCTAGAATGGCAACCTGAGACGCAACGTATGCGCCACGGACTGAGTTGATGTAAACGTGTTGAATTTAGAACTTTATAACGGCGCTTCACGTCTTTTGCTTTGAAAGAGAAAAAGAAAAAAGTACTTATGTAATGACGTCATGACCGGTCAAATAGTGTTTCAAATTCAAAGACCGGAGCCGGTCAAATAGCCACTGCCATATTTTTATCATTTGTTTTGTTCTAAAGATCAAATGGCGCTGGTTTGACTCAAGGTGTGCGCTTGAGCATCAATTTTCAAGGACCGCTCTCCACTCAGCGGCACCTAGTAGATGAAATAATTCACAGACAACATGACTTCAACAATCGGAAGTTTCACTTGTGAAGTTTGGTGATCGGATCTGCGTCAGTGATTTAAATTCTTTATATATATACATCTACATTCTACAAGTAAGTGAAACTGCCAGGATTATGCTTTCAAAGAAGCTTTCTCAATCCCAAGATAAAGATTTCCTCAATCAGTTTCAAGTAAAGCTATGGCATATAGTTCTGGTTTAGTTTTTTTATAAGTATATACTAGGGTGCCACAGGCGCCCTCATGTGGCCGAAATCACCTGAACTTTTTTTTTGGTGTGACATTTCACATATTAAGGCACTTTGCAAAGTTTGATTGAGATTGGACAAAAATTGGATGTGCAGATTGAAAACGAAAGTCTAAACTGAAATACAGTAAAATTAGGGGATTTCCCTAGTTTGAACATCAGTTTTTTTGCTATTTCTCATCTTTTTCTCCACATTGAAACAAGGTAAATTGAAGAATTAGGTTAGGAGACCAGTGCCAGTATGTCAAGATCTCAATTGAGGTCAAGCATGACAGCTCCGCGCCTGTTACATTGATTCACCATCTTGCAACATTGAATCAACATAGCTGGCTTGACCTCACCCAGGGTCTTGGAATAAAGGCTTCCGATATTACTATCAGGTATTGGAGGCTCAAAACTGCTTGGTGTTCCTTATTTGCCTGCACAAACATCCGATTCAAACGGAAAGCAAATAGCCAATGCAAGCATGGAATTGTTAAACAATTGGAACTGTACTGCATGTCTTGCTGCAATGGTGTTTGACACCACAAGTAGCAATACGGGCCACAAAACTGCGGCCTGTATCCAGTGCTGTATTCGTAAAAAAGGGTATACTGTCAGATTTTCCAAAATGATAAATAATACACAACTTACAAAATAGTCTTTATTCTACCATAACATGAATTATCAACATCAAAATTATACGAGTACGGAATTAAGTTCATGGTACACCCAGGTACCGTTGGTCCTCAAATGGTTAAGTAGTTAGTTTGTAGTTGTCAAAAATCAGTAAGGATAGCATAAGCACTCTCTTTGGAAAACCAGAGGGTATACCATAATTGCTCGAAAAAGCAGAGAGTATACTGCGTATACCGCCGTATACCCTCAAATACAGCACTGCCTGTATCCAAATACAAGATCATCTTGGAAAAGGCCTACTTTGGGCAGCATGCAGGCATCATATTGGGGAGATAATACTGACGCATGTTTGGGAAGAACTCAAAATAGAAAGCAGCAGTGGACCCAACATTTCCATATTTCAACGCTTTAAAAGCAATTTTCAAACTCTTTCTGATAGCGCATCAGGTTGTTTTCATACATCAAAATCGCACGAGGAAATTGATCTGCTTGCCAGTAAGCGGGAAGAATTGTCTGAGCTGATAAATCAGATGAAGCTCCATCCAGAATCATCCAAATTTTTAAGAAGCGACTAATTAGAACTTTTGAATTTGTATCAATTGTACTTAAACTTGAGCCACCTACCAGTAAGGATGTGTCTCTCCAAAGACCTGGTGCATTACACAGAGCCAGGTGGATGAGCAAACTTATATATTCACTGAAAATTGTGCTCTTACAAGACGAAATTCATAAATTGCCCCAAAAAAATGCCATCATGAAAGCATCTCAACTCGAAAAGTTAAAGAGGTTTCTACAATTTACAGTTTAATTAATTGATTGATTAATTAATTGATTAATTGATTGAATCGTTATCCTCGGACTGGGAAAGCTTCTTGCAGAGCTTAATCCTGGCAGTTTCGCATACTTGTAGAGGCTTTGAATCACTGACGCAGGCCCGGTCACCAAGATTGACAGAGTGAAGTTTCCGATTGTTGAAGTCTTGTTGCTGGTGAATTATTCCATCCATTAGATGCCGCTGAATGGAGAGCAGTCCTTAACGTGCGTTGCTCAAGCGCACACCCCGAGAGTCGAACCAGCGCCGCTGTTGATCTTGAAGTTTCTTCATTCCAGAACTGACGCGCTAACCAATTGAGCTATCGGGGTAGGGGCGGGTTCTATGTATCATGGTGGTTTACATATGTTGAGGCGAAAAAGAAAGTTGATGCTTTCAGAGTCGTTAATGATGCCGCTGAGCGAGGCGTCAAGTTGGCCCATGACATCTTGTCAACTTCAAACCTTGAAGAACGCTACCAAAACATTCTCCAAGTAGTCGAAAATGCGAGGAAGGTATTACCTAATCAACGTACTCGACAACTACAGTCTGAGGGCACATGGTTTTTAACCATGTAATTGTCAAAGTACTGACTGTATAACTCCATAAAGTGTTGTCAGCTTACACAACATTGCAATCAGCATTATTTGCAGCCTGTCATAGCATACCAGTAGCCTATTATGCTGCATTTTACTTTGTAATTAGATACTAGATAGTTGTGTGTTATTAATTGCCATTTTACCTTACCATTTCACTATTATTGCAAGGGTTAAAATAAATGTAGGCCTCCATAAATTTTACGTTATTGTGGTTTTGTTGTTAAGTAGTGGATGTCTGGACTCTAAGCATTGTGCTTTGTGTTTATCTTTCTGTGTTACGTTTTTACTGACTATGTTTAGTGTGTAAAGATCCAAATTTTTGTTTTTGAGTCCAAGTTCCGTGCAAACATAGCTGAGATTTTGATCTTCAAAGACCAAAAAGTTTTCAATAAACAAAAACGATTAGTTAATGAATGTAGCCTACTTTTGATTCTTCAAATGCTGTAGTAATTTCATCTCAATAGGGATTTTCTTTACATGGATCCTTTTTTATAATGCATGAAACCTCATATTTTTAGGCATTTTTCATAAATTGTTGAACATATACAATTGACACATGGTCTGTACGATTGTAAATTAGTAAGTAAGTTCACCAGAAAGTGTTCGAAGTTCAAATACTTCGTAACTGAGAAGAAATGTCTGAGTTTTGATGATCTAGAGAGGGTTTTACTATTGAAATTGTGAAAATTTACCTTTAACAACTTTAAACCTAATCTGCACGTCCAGATTTTATCAAAACTTATTGAAAATTCTCACACATGCTTTTTTTTACTAAGTGTCACATATAAAAAAAAGTTCAGGTGTATCGGACGCAATTTTAATTTTTGAGGGGCGCCTGTGGCACCCTAGTATATACGTATATAAGTGATATTAAATAGATTTATCTTTAATGAACATTTTGATGTTATATGTAAAAACTAATAAAATTCATAATAGTAGTCCAAACATGTTTCGTTTATAGTTTAGCTTTATATAGTTGTATGGTTTAATTTCAGTTAGAATGCGACTTTTTTTCTCTCCTACTTTCTGTATATATAAAGTATATGCAAGATAACAGTCAAGATATGAACAGGAAAAGAAGTATCAATAGTTTTGTAAGCCTCATGTGATGTTTTGTTTGTCATGTCCAGGCTTACGCCCGGTGGTTGAAGGTTTAGATTAAGTGGACGGGAAGGCAAGGAAGCCAATCTTTGTGTCCACCTTCAGGCATGCCTTTAAGTGTCCTGCCAAAGACACAGCTGCATGCTCTTGAGCAGTGTCAAACCGGCGCCCTTTCGATTGCCGTTCCAGAGCTCTCACCACTCGGCTATGCAGCCGACAATTTAATGACTTTTGGGTTACCGTATTTCACAACACATGCCAATTTAAATAATTAAGCCGGCATGCTAATGACAAGTTTTCAAGAATAGGATTGTTACGTGGTATTGGTCACTAGTTATTATAGTTATATTGATGATTAAGCATTGTTGAAGACTGACGTGTTTCAATCTAAGTTAGTTAAAAACTTGCGAAAGTTCTAACTGCTAGCTTGGTTGAATTTCACATTTCATGAGTTTCTAGAAACTGTACAAATTTTTAGTTTGGCTTTGGCATTTGCAATCACTTTGATTTATTATCATTTGTAATCCTCGTAGTATGTGCTGTAACCCAGCAGACGACTAGAAACCACAAAGTGTTAAGGTTACAACACTAAGTAAACAACGTTTGGTGTCCTTGCAATGTCTTGTTGCATAAAGTCGGTTTTGTTCACAGGGTCCTCAAAAATGAAACTCCCTTCTACCACATTGCCAGATAGGAAAGCAGCTAAGGAAGAAAATTAAAACTTGGTTGACTGAAGTAACTTAGTTTGAAAAGAAAATACCACAGCTGGAAGTAAGCCTTTTTCGTAGCACAAATTGGAATATGTAGTTTCACAGATAATAAATTTATACGGTAATGGGCTACGGTAAAATACACCAAGTAAATTTTCAGTTGGAAGATTGCTTATCTAGCCCGATAAAAAGATTGGGGGGGGGGAGTTATATGTCATTTGATATAACACCACTTTGTTTCTTTTCTTCGCTCCTTTGTGATGTTTGTCGTCAACAGATGTGCCCGTTTTGGCACACCCCTCAAGGGCATCATATCATATTTGATGCTCTTTTCATCTTGGATGGAATAGCGTTAACTTTGTAATTGTGATAAAAAGCTTCACTTTATATGGTACTTTTATTTCAGTTATTTTGGCTCTGCACAGAGCTTTTTTGGCCTTGCTTTGATGACAAATACAAGTGTCGTGAAATTAAAATTTAGCTGTTTTTTGTTGTCACACAGTTTAACATTTTTCATCTCCACAGTACTTCTGGGGGTGATGACTCTGATTAAAAAACACCTTGCCTTGATAATAATGGTGTATCACCTCCAAATTTACACCGCGCAGTTCACGCTGGTTTCATCAGTTGGACAAAGTTGGAAAACTTCGACAAAATGCGTCTTCAGTGTAAACCAGTGGTTCTCAACCTTTTTGACCTTGCGGCACCCTATCAAAGAGATAAATAGTTTGCGGCACCCTGGTAAAACTGGATCAATTTTATGAGGTTTCTGCATTTCAAATAACTGTATGAAATAACAGAATGAGTTGTACAGTAGCCTATAGCGCGGGTAAATAAAGGTATTTATTCAAAAGTTAGTGTGAAATTTGGGCATGACTTCTTGCACAAAGGCCCTTAATATTTGGAGGCACATTCGATAAAGCCACTCGCATTTCTTCCTCGACTATAAGCAGTCGTTCTCGTTTTTTAGTTTTTATGTTCGTTAATACAGAAAATCCACTTTCACATAGGTATGACGTGGAAAACTGCAGCAAAAGCACAATAGCTTTCTTCCAAACGCAAGGTTATATATTCATTTTGAATTTTTATCCAGAACTCGTCGAGAGGCATCTGCTTGTGCATAAGCTTAAAATTTCCATTGTTACGAATGTCAATTAATTCTTCTTCTTCTTCTTTAAGATTCAAAACAATATGAGAGTCCAGTAAAAATGGATTTCTCGGTATCTTCGCAAAATAAAATCATGAAACCTTGCAATAATGATGCGTTTTAAACGTTTTTATGGAAAGAACAACAACGAGTTAAAATCTCTTTCACACTGTTTTTCCTGGTTGAGAAAACAAAGGCTTACCGCGGATTATCAACCTACCGCCAGCGACTTCCCCACTAAGCGACTCTCCAGAAAGGAGCAGGGAATAACTGGGAGACGCCAAACTTAATACGCACTGAAACCCGGTTAGAAATAAATAAATTTCGCTCTTAACGGGTTAAAGTTAAAATAAAGAATGAGCCGCAGTATTGCAATATCTCAATATCTCGCGGCACCCTTGAGCATTGCAATTGGCACCCCAGGGTGCCGCGGCACCCCGGTTGAGAACCACTGGTGTAAACTGTAATCTGTTTTACACTTGTTGCAAAGCTGCTAAAAGAAATCGATGCCATAAGGAAATCACTGCAGTGCATCGATGTAAAATTGCTCAAAGATGTGATACCAATACACAAAGTACAAACTGCTTTTGTATTGTTTTGTGTCTGTCGCGGTAAGTTAATACTACTGTTCACAGTTTATTACTAGTGCGAATACGCAGTAAAATGCGTGTGAAAATGGGTCAAATTACGGACACACGAGCCAATTTATTCTTTCCTTGTTTACTTTTACGACCATTCTAAATCTTTGTAGGCTACTGTACTTGGGTCTGCTACTATTCGGTGAGTCCGATTCGGTGAGTCCGATTCGGTGAGTCCGATTCGGTGAGAGCCTTTTTCGGTGAGAGCCCTATTCGGTGATTTTTTTGAATTTTTTTTTGAAAATTATCGGGTACCGTAGCCTAATTAAAACCCTTAACCCCAAACCCCCTAACCCAAAAACCCAAACCCCCAAAAAAACCCCAAACCCCAAACCCCCAAAAAACCCCAAACCCCCAAAAAACCCCAAACCCCAAAAAACCCCAAACCCCCAAAAAACCCCAAACCCCCAACCCCCCAAAAAAACCCAAACCCCCAAAAAACCCAAACCCCCAAAAAACCCAAACCCCCAAAAAACCCAAAAAAAACCCAAAACCCCCAAAAAACCGCAAACCCCAACCCCCAAACCCCCAAAAAACCCCAACCCCAAAAACCCCCAACCCCAAAAACCCCCAACCCGCAAACCCCCAAACCCCCAACCCCAAAAACCCTCAACCCCAAACCCCCAACCCCAAAAAACCTCAACCTCAAAAACCCCAACCCCAAAAACCTCCATACCCCCTAACCCCAAAAACCCCCAACCCCTATCCCCTAACCCTATAACGGCAATGATAATTAGGCTACGGCGCGCAATAATTTAAAAAAAAAAACTCACCGAATAGGGCTCTCACCGAAAAAGGCTCTCACCGAAAAAGGCTCTCACCGAATCGGACTCACCGAATCGGGCCATTCCGACTGTACTTAGTATCGCATTTCGACATTATGCATGTACAATTTGTACATTATCAATCCTTTTCGTCGCTTGTATCTTTTACTACACTCTTGGTCTCTTGCTGTGTTTTGGTAACCACTGTTTTCGCTTTGATGGTCAGAAATAAAACGAAATTGAACTGGGTAAGCATCGGCTACTTTAAAAGTAGCACGCTACCAGCCTACCACTACAATATGCCAAGAGCGGCGCTCACTACCAGTTGATAAAAAGTAACGCGCTATTGCTATTTGGGTCAGAAGTAGCGGTAAACATTTGGCAAGTATGTTATTTCGGCTCCATAATTTTGAATTGGTTCTAAGAGATCCGTTATTGTGATATGGACATCTCTTCTTGGCTACAGTGTTGATTTTTGTCTGTGTCTCTGAACCGCTTCAGGTTTTGCAATCTGGCTGGTTGTAAAAACCGAAACCTGGTTGTGAAATCTGTATTGGAACGCGGGTCAGATGATTGCTAAAATGATTTTGTTCTTCTATTAAAAGGATGTGTGCATTCCAGGAATCCCCCTCGACTGCGGACGTATTTTATGGACAACCCCTCATGGAAAACACATTCTAGGTGAAATTGAATTCTCATGCATCTTTTGTCGCCATTGTTTCTACCAAAATCTCAAAAATGATTTATATTTTTCCACTTTAAATTGGAAAACACCGGAAGTAGGCTACGTCTGAAACAAGTGTAGCGCTTATCCGCTACATTGAGAAAAAATTAGTGTCCCTACTGCAGCCACTACTCCTACAAAATTATAGCCTGCACCTGAACCTACCGAAAATTTTTCAGATTTGTATCAGAAGTTTGTCGCTTTTGACCATATTTAAAAACTCTGATTTAAATGTTTGGTTGGGGGAGATACAGTACAAAGGATCTAAACGCTTGATTTATGCTGCAATTAAATAATGATACAGCCTGTCAATTTAATTTATCCTACGCAGCCAACTGAAATAATTTTACTTTTCCGTTTTTACTATTATGCTTTTCATAGTTAGCCTATTGCAGTATGCAGGACTTTGTAGCGCCGCTACATTTTGGTTAGAATAGCGGCGGTACTTTTTTTCTCAATGTAACGATAGCGGAGAGGCTCTACATTTCTTTCAGTCGCACACTCGCACTTCAGCTACGTAATGACTCGTTTTTGGAATTTTTTTTTATGAAAGCAATGCGTGAAAAAATCAAAGCAGAAATCATACTATTGTGGGAAACATCAAGCCAAGTTGATACCGACAAGAGTGACACCAACATCAGTCATGATTCCGAGGATGAATTTTTTGGTGTGATTGCGGGGGAGGCTCGCTAGTCCTCACACCCGTTGGTCGACGTTGCCCAACATGCGAGAGTGGGAGCCCCCGATGTTGGGATGCTCAGCGAAGGCAAGTCGACCCTTGTGTTCTATCAGAAACAACTTAAGGTTTGTGGTGCGTAACGAAATAAAGCAAAATCCCGAAAACGGACTTAGCTGCTTCGTGCCACATTCTGGAGTCATGTAATGAAAGGTCGGCAAGGAAAGAAACGTCTCTTGTCGTGGAGGCCCTTTTTTGTGCAGAAGCAAAGCCTTGAGCTTTCCCAATGCCGAGTTAAAACGTCTGTTCATCAATAAAATGGTTTTTCTCAAGTTACTAACTCTGTAGCAAGCATTCAACTACAGTGGCGTACCGTGACCACTTTGACAGGGTGTTCAGTGACGTCAAAGCAACAGCTGGGGGCCTCCCCCAGAAAATTTTTAAAATTACCATTGAATTTGGTGCGTTCTGAGAGCATTTTCAGCACAAATTCTGAACATGAACAGAACTGACAAAAATAATGTTGTCGGAATAGAGAAGAATACAAAATAGATATTTATTTGACAGCGCATTGAATGAAAGACTTAATAATATCAAACATTAAGTTGCATTTCTAAAGTCACATACTTCAGTTCACTTTTTATTTCCGACCATCAAAACGAACAATATTACTTGCCATAACACAGCAGGAGTCTGAAAAAACGCGAAAGTTAAAGCGTGCTCGAGATGGAAATGATTTACTTCATGCAAGGATTAGGCACGGTCGCAACACCTTGAGAAATGTACAAGCGAATTAAAAACAAACAGGTGAAAGTTAAAACAATAGCAAAGCAACTCGATAATAAACAAGAAAAGATAGTCGATTGCTATGTTGGTCGGCTGTACTTTTATCCGCCGTACTACTTAGTAAAAACGAAAATGTTTAACACCTCGACTACAGAAGGAAAATTTATCTATAGCATAATTCGATTCTTCTTGTTTGTGCAATAAATTTTTGAATTACATCGTCGTAGAAAGCTTGCTTTTGCTTCAGTTCTAGCAAAAGTTGTTTCCAACGCTGATCACCTCAAACTCTAATCCAACAAGCTAAAACTTGCTATTGCCTGGGATTCCCCCAATGACGCGCCAAGGTGTGCAGATCAGCGAGTGCACAGCCTGGCTGACCTAAAACCATTGCTGTTTTCGCTGCCTTGTGACGTCGTTTTTCTTAATTGTTTATTTTAAATAGCACTCGCAAAGCTGTCACTGCACACCCAGCTTAAAGGTAATGACCGAAAAAAATTAAAGGCAATGACCTCAAACGTTGGAGTATTAAAATTATTTAGAAGGGCAAGAGTTTTGCAATTGAAAAGAAAGCAATCAGCATGCAGCAAGATGTTAGAATATCATGAAAGTAAAGAACATCGACAACCGATGGAAATTTTCTTTTTTTCTGGATTTCTTGGGGTGTGCAGTGCACACCTTGAACACCCTAAATATACGCCACTGCTGGTTCGATTCTCAGGGTATGCGCTTGAGCAACGCATTTCAGGAGTGCTCTCCATTTTGCGGCACTTAATGGATGCAATAATTTCAGGCAACAACACCTCAGCAATCGGAAACTTCACTCAGCCAATCTCGTTAACCGGCCCTGCGTCAAGAGCCTCTACAAGTATGCGAAACTACCAGGAATAGCCTATCAAGGCTTTGTCAGTCCAAGGATAAAGATTCAATAACCAATCAACCATATCAGAACAACTATCCACTTGAGTGCTAATAGACCTTTTGCATAACAAATCAACAGAGCGTGACGTTGGAGTCGTGAACGACTAGCCGTTGTTCACAATGCTGTGCGATAGGGTTAGTGGCGTAGTTTGCAGGCGAATAAATTGTTCAACGTTTGCTTGAGCTGTTGTTTTGTGGTCTTTACGGGCGTGTATCAGTGTTTCAGTATAATTTGCCAGAAAATAAAACTCTTTTAAGTTGTAAACTTAGGCTACAGAAGTGTAAACCTTCGACCAGTTCTTTGCTGTATTGGAAGCGATCTTGCCAGGCAAAGATAGGAAGAATTTCTTGTATTATACAGCTTCAAAAGCTAAGCATGCAAATCAAAATATTGATGCCGAACTTAATGACGAGGCTACTTTCGAAATACCTCAAAATGCTACAGGAGCACTGCATCTACATAGATTAACGGTGGAAGATTGAATTTTTGCTGGTGTTGAAGCTTCGCCTGGGTTTGTTTTATACAGACTTAAAGCACAAGGTTTGGTATTAGTTCTGCATTCGTACTGTACTGTACATCGTATTTTTCATTCATGAATACACCTTATGTATTTAAGGTTGATTGGTTTGAACATATTCCCTCATCGTGACGTTATCATAGCAACCATGAAGCCAGACTTCAAAAAGGACTACCCAAGCACCATGATCATCATCGACTGCACTGAAGTAGGCCTACGTCTCGAAACACTGTCCTCACTTCACCGTCAGTCGCAAACGTATTCGAACTATAAAAGTACGAACACTGCAAAGGCATTAGTCATTAGTGGGAGTTGATCCAAATGGGGGTAATATGTTTGTATTTCAGTTGTACACTGGTAATGTGAGTGACAAAGAAATATATCAGAGGAGTGGATTTTTTCACCTTTTGAAGCAGAAAATAGCTGCTAATGAACTGCACGTCATGATGCTGGCAGCTGTTATGGCCGATAAAGGGTTTCTTATAGAAAAAGACTTAGCCTACATGGTATTGGTCTACATTTGAAGATCTCACCGTTCCTAGGTAGAAGGCCTCAAATGAGTGAGGACGAAGTGTTAAATAAACGAAGTATTGCACGCCATCGCATTCATGTAGAGAGGACCATCAAAAAATTTGTCAATTTCACATCTTCGACAGGAAAATACCAGTGACTATGCTTGGTATCATCAATAAAATGTGGTTGGTTCGTTGCATATTATGTTATGCAGAATGAAAATAAAATGTTGCAAGACAAGGTGCCACTATCGTGGTCCATAATTCCCGGTCAAAATGCACACGCTTCACAATAGCGTCCTAAATTGCCTTTCCTAGTCTGTTAGCCAACACTATGATTAAAACGAACAAGAATTGAAGTGTGCCGATAATCTACAATTATTCATAAACACAAAAAATTTACTTTCACCTGCCACCGACCTCACGCTTGCTTGCAATAACAAGAAACGCCTTCATAAACCGTAGTAAACAAGCGATTCTCAACCCTCAGACTCCGCGTAACTCAAACGTCACGCTCTGGTGATTTTGAATGTGCAAAAGGTCTATTAGGCCTACACAGCTGTTGTGTAAAATAAGCTACAAGATTATAAGTAACACAGAACCTAATTCGGTCAAGAAATCATAAACAAGAAAAATATTTATGACGGGGTAAAGTGGACCACCACTGGTCCACTTTACCCCACCTCTACATTACTACTAATTTAACTGTTGGCCAAATTTAGGCTAGTCAGCATCAAGAGTGAATCTACGTAATGCGTACGTGATATAGTGAGGCTCATTTTTATCATTCAAAAAAACTTCTACTTTATGTACATAAGATACAATTTAAGTTACCATACATAGGCCTACCTTTCAGTAGATCAGAGGGTGCAAAAAGTAATTTCCGTGCTTTTTTGTGTCTTATAAACCATGAAACCTTGAATAATGGCGTGTGCAGCTACTTTTCGTCATGCTTTACTAAACTTAATGGTATCCGCACAATAGTGAAACTTTAATAGCAAAAAAAACGGGGTTCCACTTTACCCCGTTGGTCCGCTTTACCCCACCTTCCCCTACATCTATTTAGAATCTCCATTGACTTGAATTGAACACAATAAATAACAAAGTCAGTTCTGGAATAGCAAAGTTGTGATGAAAATCGAAAGGTTTGCTTGAAAAGTTATCCCCTGCTGTGGTACACTACAGGGCATCGGGCTCTTGAAAAACATTACATCTTTCCAAATTTGGCCTAGGCTGTCCCCATTTGTGGTGGCCTAATGATAAAAACAGAACACCAACATGTAAAAACAATATGGAAAAATCATGGCAGGTTGCGTGTAGCTCAACAGCTACGTCAGTCCTTTACAAAAAGTTTGGTAACTTTTTTCCTTAACAGTTGTAGTGCAGCTGTTATTTCCGCAGTACGTGGCGGGCCGGATAAAATCACTTCGAGGGCCGGTTCCGGCCCGCGGGCCGTAGTTTGGCGACCTCTGTTCTAAAACAACCACGACTAATTTGAGAAACTTAATGGATTTCACAGTATGCACATTTTTACTACCAATAACGCTTAAGAGTTGGCTACTGATAAATTTTCAAGCATTTTGCGTTTTTTGGAATTTTTTCAATTATTGCTGACTTTGCTGTAAACAGCCCTTTTAAGCAGAAAGCAAAATACAAAGTTTGGAATTTTTTATGGTATTTTCATTTGATTTAATTATTTTGCCCACTGCACGTAAGCGGCAGTGTAACTCGATTGATAAAAACATCCAACTGGTAGCTTATCTGAAGGTATAATTATAAGTAGGGGTGGTTACGGTACCTCAGTGGTTTGATTCTGGATCAAGAGGTTGAAGATTCGATACCCACTGCCGCTGTTGCGATTTTATTCATGCATAACTTACAAAAAGTTTTGTCCCTTTACAGTATATTATGTACGATTTTTCGTCATGTTGATGAAAACAGTTCGTGCTGCATGGGATGGGGCAGCGCTAATCAAGAAAAAAAAATATATATATATATCGTTATCGGACATTATCGGCGATATCTCTATCGTTTATCGTTATCGCTTAACTTTGTATAGCAATGACAGACACCTTTATGATGTCATTGTCAAGAATACTTAGTGGGGTAAGATGAGCACGTTTTTGCTTGTTGCTTTTGCAAAAAAAAAACGAATCGATTTTGAAAATTTTAAATGGGTTGACTTAAAGCACCAGTAGCCTAAATCAGCTAAAAACACAAATTCAACGGTTTAAAAATTGAGTAACGTACAAAACTACAGTATTTCTTTTGGGGTAAGTTGAGCAACTCCTTTAACCATAGTTAATAGGTTAAGCAGTGGTTCCCAACCTTTGTTTGGCTGTTACCCTAATCTCCACCCTGAAGTGAGCCAATTACCCACACGATCAATTTTCAAAAACAAAGGTGTTTATTGCTATGTATTTCAAAGGGCTAACTATGACAATCAAAATGCAATACAATACTGAATACAAGATAACAATGCGTGGTAAATATTCAATGCGAAGTTCGGGCCTGGACTTCAGCCGCCAGCTTTGTGATCCTGGGCTTTGTATAAGCTACTGAGGACAATTCTTGTGTCGCTTTCGACATCCTGGCGATTGCGCTTCTTTGCCTGCATTCTCAAGACAGTTAAAAATCCTTATTCACAGCGATACGTTGTTGAAAAAGATGTCAGGATATTTAATGCCCGTGTTGCGAATGTTGGTGCGTCCTGGAGTTTGCTAAACCAGAAGGGTTCTAAACCTTTCTCATTGAAATCAAGTTTCAACGCTTTGTTCATTCGAAGAGTGATAAATTCTTCTTTGGCCGGAAAGTTGTCATCATCCACCTGCCTGTGATCACATGTGAATGGCTCAGTGCACTATTGGGGACTAGCCGTGTTCAAATTCGGAAAGTAGTTGTCCATCTTCTTGGCTAGCTGGCCTAAGTGGTCAGCTATGTCCTCCTTCAACACCGCTGTCAACTCAAGTCCATTGCCTTCGAGATACATGTCAAGCGTCTGAAACTGTGCTTCCAACTCGCTTGTTCCACAATTTAACCTTTGCAATAAATACTGCTCCGGCTACTTTGGTGTCGATCACAGTTACATTCTTGCCTTGAATTAAAAGATTGCCTTTGTTCGATTCACCAAAGATATCAGCCAGGTAGCACAGCTGAGAAATCCACTGTTGGTTAGAGAAGTATTTAGCCAAGTTGGACTTCTTTTCTATCAGAAAAACATGGACAGCCTCACAAAGTTCGACCAGGCGAGTTATCCTTTGCCGTGAGACAGCCATCGTACTTCTGTGTGGTACAGTAATGCTTCGTATATTTCTTCCATCTTCTTGCACAGTTCCTTGTAAAGACGACTGTTCAATTCTTTCGCTTTTATAAAGTTCACAACCTTCGATCTCGTTACCCCCCGAAAACAGGCAAATTACCCCCCGGGGGTAATTTACCCCCAGGTTGGGAACCACTGGGTTAAGGTATACTTATTAATTATGCTCCTACGTACCTACTTCAATTGCGCACTTTACCCCACCTTGAATTTTCTAACAAAAATAAAAATATTTCAAAATCTGCAAAGCTAACTAAACTATTCGTTTTATTGAATATCCTTACCTATTATAGCCTACCTACATACAGTGGCGGCTCGTGCCATGGGGCTGCAGCCCCACCTGAAAGAAAGAGAAGAGGGAAAATATGTTTTCTTCTGTGTTTGTCCGACCCGGTTACTTTTTTCACTTAAGAATTGCGGATCGAAAATTAAAATATTAAGTTTCGTTTGGCAACACCGATTTTGGGCAAACTTCTTTGCAGCCCGAGATTCTGAATTTCAAGCGCTCTGATTGGCTAAAAATTATCCTTGAAGCTCCACCTCTTTTGGTACTTTACAGCAATTTTGAATCTGTTGGGGCTGCATGGAAAACAGCCCCACCTAACCGAATAACTTCACAAACTTTTTAAAGTTAGTTTTTATTTCGCGGAGTGGCGATGAGCCATTAATGTAGAAGTGTTAGCTGTAGAGTTAGGGTATTCAACAGGTTAGGCCAGGGGTGTGCAACCTTTATTACAGGAGGGCCATATATAAATATCTGGGTGAAACCGCGGGCCGCACATTTATTTAACATTTTAACATATTATGCTTTATAGTAGTTGCAGGCACAAAAGAGTAGTTTGTTTGTTATTCATGTTATTCTTATGGCATTATTAGAGGTTATTCCTTGCAGAAATAATAAGATAAGACGCATAAATTTCTGAAGAAAACTGCTAACTTATTCAAATTTATTGTCACACCGACTACGAGTTCAGTGAGAAATTTGCAGCTGGTTTTTTTTTCCGACGACTTTTTTCAAATTTACTTTGATGGAAGTGCTCGCAATTCGAAGTCCATTTTCCAGGTGTTCGCCTGTCAGAACCGATCGATAGGGATATTTTATGATGCCAATTTTAGAAAAAAATTGTTCGCACAAATAGACTACGTTGAGCCAAAAAGAGCCATTTTGAAGTCATGAATTTTTTTAAATGTGGAAAGTCATCTTGGTTGAGATGTTTTCGGTAAAAATCAAAAAATGCACGACTTCTTTCAGCAGTTCATAAAATCGTTGCAACATGCAGCCCTTGCTAACGCACCTCGGAAAAGTACAGTAGATCTTTATGTGCCGTGTTGAGATCATCCAGAAACTTTTGAAACTGACGATGATTGAGCCCTCGTGCTCGAATGAAATTACTGCCGTAATAACCGGACTCAAGACGTGTTTGAACTTCAAGGATTTTGCGCACAGGTTTTTCTAGTGAATGATAACTTGCAATAAAAAGTTGCTATGTCATCATTGATTTTTCTCCCTTAAGGCAGACTTCAAGAGACCTATGAATCCAATGCTAGTTCCGGACATGGATCAAGCACCATCAGTTGCGATTCCGCATAAGCTGGATTCCAAGTCCAGTTCGAATTTGTCAAAAGCATCAATTACTTCAGTAAAAATGTCAGCACCAGTAACTTGTCGTGCCTTTCATTGACTGTAGTGACAGAAGCTCTTCCGTTTCGTTCAAGTCTTTGTCCACTCCTTTTACAAATATGGCCAACTGTGCTATCCTTCTGGTCCGTATTTTCATCGATCGCAACACTCCATGAAACAAAGTTCTTCACCTTATCTCTGAGAGTGTCACTAATATCACAAGCAAAATCATCTATAGCCTACGCCTCGCTATCGTCCACCGTGACAGACTTATTTTCTCGAACTCACTCTTCATTTTAGGGCACATTTCTTCTGCGACATCGATAAGACACTGCTTCACAAAATTACAGTCAGAATACGGTTTCATAGTTCAGCAATTTTCTCTGTGCAAGCTGTGCCTCTGATCTACTGACGTTCCAAATAATTAAATACAATCGGATGAGCGGTGGCCGGTGGGAGATTTCTAAAATAGTTAAGAGAAGGTGCGAAATGTACAATAATCCACTCTATAATGAATTGTTCGCACGTGCCAAACTAAACTAAATTATAAACACGTTTTGCGGGCCGAACACAATTCAAAATTAGCACATCTTCGCGGGCCACACAATTTTTCTTTGCGGGCCACATTTGGCCCGCGGGCCGCAGGTTGCACACCCCTGGGTTAGGCTATAGGAAGTGGTAGGACATCTCAAAATTACTTGAACCTTGTATGCAACGACTAAGTTAGGCTGGTCAAGACTCAATACTAGTAAAGTTTGTCTCCAAAGCAATAGGCCTACTGTTAGTTTTTTAAATACAGCTTAGGAATACATCAACTTTTCAACAAAGTTTGAATGCATTTTTTTCAAAAGTTGGCGTAAAAACATGCTCAGAACGCACCAAATTTTATAATATTTTTCAAAATTTTCTGGGGGAGACCCCCCAGCGAAGTCGTTTGCAGCCCCACTGCTCACAGACACCACCAGCCGCCACTGCTTACATAAACCTAAAAAACACTTTGATTTAGGCCTACATAGCGTAGCAACACCTTTCATTCCCACGGATGCCATTTGGCAACATTGAAATTTAACCGCTATTTTAAAAGGTAATCTGTTGCCAGATGGCTTCACTGGGAAGATATGTGATAAAACGTATCAACTCCTACAGCATGTTGCAGTTTTGTTTCGCTTGACTGATCAGGATCGTGGCGTATTGGCGGTTTATATGTTACCGCTTTGAAGCAACTGAGCGATGGTTGAAAGTGCTTTGTAGGCTAGTGGTAGTAAAATCATTGCAACAGTAAATAAAGCTGTTTTTTGAATTGTAAGTGAAAAATAGAACTCTAATACAGCTGTAGTCAGATACTCAAGTTTGTCCTTAAACAATTGAACTGTTTAGAATTTCTTGAAAATCCATGTTGCCATTTGGCAACTATGGGAAATTGAGTTAGAATTTCTAATGGGAGTCAAACTGAATTTGTGCTTTGAAATTGCTATTGTAGCAGGGATCAGGTGTAAAAAATAACTCAAAAGTACTTGCCATCAGCTAATTTTTTCTTTTTGTTCGGTAGTGACTAATATAGCCTACAATAAATTAAAATGGTATAAATGGCTTCCTATCCACAGTACGATATTGATGCTGCCGTGAATCTAATATTACTGCCAGATGGGAATGGTCAAAATTTTCAAATTTGTCAAATTTCACGTAAAATAATGTGGATACTGAATTATAATATCCACTTTTTCTGATAATTCGGATGCGAGTTTTCATATCGCAAATACAAGATATGTACTTGAAAACGTTTATCAACTGACTTCTTGTTTATGTGATAAAGATGACACTCAATTTTGTTAACAAGTGATATAGCAAGTAAAGTATCACTGCTACAATGAAAAGCTAATGGACCTTCAGCTGTTTATATGGCATCCCGAATTCCCAATGTTGCCAAATGGCAACGTCTCGCAAATTCATAAATAAACAAAGAAATAAAAAAAAATTTGGTTCAGTGTGCTATTTCATGGAAAACTAAAACAGAAACAAAGTTTCAAAATTTTCATGTACAGTTATCTAAATGTGGGAATGAAAGGGTTAGGAATACATCAACTTTTCAACAAAGTTTGAATGCATTTTTTTCAAAAGTTGGCGTAAAAACATGCTCAGAACGCACCAAATTTTATAATATTTTTCAAAATTTTCTGGGGGAGACCCCCCAGCGAAGTCGTTTGCAGCCCCACTGCTCACAGACACCACCAGCCGCCACTGCTTACATAAACCTAAAAAACACTTTGATTTAGGCCTACATAGCGTAGCAATAATAATATTCAATTCTTTGCAACAAACTATTAAAGTTAGATTTTTCGACATAAACAGAATAATTGCATGTCATTACAAAATGCGATTCTTACCGGACATAACAAATATATTGACTGAAGTAATATGTTTAGAACAAAAAAAAAAATTCTGCGAACTAGTTTTTTCAAAAACAAGGGTTGCTCATTTTCCCCCATTGCTCACTTTACTCCAGTCTCCCCGACGTACCGTCGCGAAAGCTCTGTTGGTTAAACGCCTAACTTCATAAACGAACTGTAAGATCAAGCGGCCCTGGTTCGGCTCTCGGGGTGTGCGCTTGAGTAACACATTTCATGGACTGCTTTTCATTCAGCGCCTACTTGTGAGTGGAATTAGGGGCGGCTCGCTAGAGTGTGTTGCGGTGCTGCAGCACTCCCACAAAATTTTTTTCAAATATCTTAGCGTTTCTTCTGCCCAAAATGTATTTTATGTTTTCTGTTCACAAAATTGCTGACTGTTATAAGTGTAAATTATATTTGGAAACTCTGCAGGCTGTGAAATATTTTGTACATGGTTACAATAAAAGAAACACTTCATTGTGACATCAACGAGCCGCAAGTTTTCTTGAATTGCCAATACAATCGAATAGCAAAGCTTGTGCTGGGTACAAACAGCACAATAGACCAGGATGCTGTCTCAAATGGAACGGCAAGTGTTACGTTGTGAAATTTCACGACGATGGTTGTTGCAAGCAATTAGGTTTGTTAGGGAGATTTGACGTAAAAAAAAGTAAAGCTGATATTCTTATTATTAAACAGTTTTAAATTCGTAGTAACGGAAGAACGCAAATAGGGAGGCACTAGAAAAACTGATAGGCTACTTTTTAGGATAGGGCTACTTTCCACACTTAAAGAAAACTGCTCGAGTTTGATATGTCATGCAATAAGCAGCATATGTACATATGTAAAATGTAAAGTGACATAGGCCAAGGGAGAATTTTTTGCCGAGTAGATAAGCTAATGAAGAAAATTAGCTTAATGGTAAAAGAGATAACAAACGTTTTCTTTTTTACCATTTAGAACGTGTTATTCAGATTTGTTTGTTAATCGTCCCCTTTAAAATATTACACATTTGCGAAACTCTTAAATAAGCCAGTTTTATCTTAAACTTTTATCACAATTTAGAGCTAAAAATACGCTCAGAATGCACCAAATCAAATGCAATTTTTCAAAATTTTCTGCTTCCCCCAGCTGTTGGATTCGGCGAACACGCAGCACCCCCATTTCTAGAACTCACCAGCCGCCACTGGGTGGAATAATTCACAGGCAACACTTCAACAATCGGAAACTTCACTTTCTGACCGGACCTGTGTCAGCGGTTCAAAGCCTCTACACACGCATGCGAAACTGCCAGAATCAAGCTCTCAAAACAGCTTTCTCAGTCTGAGGATGAAAATTCACACAGCCAATAGAATACTTAAATAGGCATCAATAATCTACACTGAAATATGTTGGTCACACTCACACAATTGAATGGTTAAATTTAATCAATAGGCGAGACTACATTAAAATATTGTATCAAGGGTTGTGCAAAAAGTATGCAGCATGGCCTAACAATATGTTACACTTATGACGTGTTACAGCGCTCAATTTCCACTTTATAATACTGTCTGATGTGACAAATGAAGCGTAACATTTTATCAGGGCTGTGGAGTCGGGCGAAAAATGTACGACCCCTCGTTTTCTAACAGGCTGAATTCAGTGTCGCCAGATTTTTTTTTAATGTCTGTCTACATTTTTTTTTAAATTCAAACGGCGACTTTCATCAAAACTAACAAGAACAAACGCTTTTATTTTCTGGTGAAGTTGTAGAACTCAATACGGCGAACAAAAAGCAATATTTTAAAAAAAAATTGCAAACTTAAAGTTTAGTACTTCACAACAAGATATTAACGACTTGTTTTAGACTGAAAAAGTTTATTGTTCTGTATCAAGCCAGCGTCGGCCTTTTTTAACGACTCCGGACACGCCACAATCCTTCTGACTCCACAGCCCTGCATTTTATAGGCTACAGTGTGAGTGATAATGTTGCATAAGATTAGCTGGTAAGCTACATCCGTTGTGACGATACGTCACAGCTTCTGGTGTAGGCCTACTACACTTGGGTGAGTTGAGTAACCCCAGACACTTGGTTGACACACCTAGATAGGCTGCATGTAGACTTTGTGTGCCTTATAGTCTCCTACAATGTAACAAATAACTCTTAGGCTATATAATATACATTCTACGTAAAGCAAACTTTCAATTTGTTTCAGTTCATGAAATCATTTGCTTGTTTCAAAATACAATTGGTCTAATAATAAAAACATCAAGAAAATCAAAACAAATTTCATCAAATCATAAACAAGTTAAAATAATGCTGCACTTTTATATACAGGAATGTGGTCAGAGTAAGGATTTTGACGTTTCAAAAATCGGTCGTGAGTATATTGTAAGGTCGGAATTGGGTATTTTATTGTTTCTCTTTGGTTGTACATAAGGGTAACGTAGAAAACAAACACAAAACATGGTCGTAGAAAATATCAAATTTTCATCAAAAAAAAAAAACAAACAAAAAAACACTAAGTTATCACAATTTACAACCACAACCCCATCACTGCATTATTTCTATTCTTTTGCCTAGGCAGCGAACCGACTTGAAATTTCTCTTGTCTTAAGTCTCCGTTAGGTCTTCCGGACCTTGATGATTCTTCTGCACTGAAAACTGATTCAGAGTCTAAGCTGTTCGACCTTTTCTTTCTCCCCACAGTAGCTGAGTCTCTGCTTTCGAGGGATTTTCGAGGAATTGGGATTGGCGCAGTGCTTTTATGATTACTCGAAGCCTTTTCATACCGTGATTTATCATGAGCGTAATTTGTACTGGACTCATTTTTACGACCTAGACTTGCGTAGTTTTTGGTGACCTGATGGGATTTCTTAGGTTTACCAAGTAGTCTTTCCAAAGTCCCTACATTAACTTTGCTTGATTTTCCCCTGTCACGTCTCTCTTCGTTGTGTAGGGCTTCCCTTTTGGACATTATTTCTTCCATAGTCGATGACATCGACTCTTTTTCTTCAACGAGTTTTTTTCTTCGTTCAATATCTTTTATGTCATTTGTCACTTTTGCTTCTCTTTTCCTCAAACTTGCTTCTTTGATTTGTATTCCAGCTTCTTCTTGTTTCACTCGACGCTCTCGATTTTTTACCTTTCTTTCTCTTTCACGCTGGCATTCTTCTTCTTCATCTAGTCTGGCTTCTAATGATTGAAGTTTCTCTTCAGCGCGTTTTATAATCGCCCGTCGATGGCACAGTTTTGCATGGCGTTCGTCAATTCGAGCCTGCCTTGCCCGGAGTTTCGCTTCAAATTCTGTCAACTTTGCTTCTGAAACAGTGAGCTTTGCTTCAGCTATTGCTCGTTTTTCAATCCTTGTTTTATGCTTTGCTGCTTTTTCAAATCTTTTTGCGTCCTTTATTCCTATTGAAGGACTCTCACCAGATGCTGCATCCTCTAGTGGAAATGTAAGAGGCTGGGAGCTCTCCATTGGCGCTTGAGCTGGAAGTTTCGTAATTTTATTAAAAGTCGACATTTTTGCACCGAACGATGTTCCAGTTGGCGGACGCTCGCCATTCAAAGCAAATCGTTCGTATCCGTCTCGTATTTCCTGCTTGTCACGCTCTGTTAGTTCGAGGGCTTCCAAGCCTCTCTTTTGATTGACAACAAACCCATTGGGTTTGTTTCTCGGTTGAACCTGTGTATACTTGGGTGGCTTATCGCTCTTTAGCTTTTCCTTCCGATGTTCATTCAGCCAAGAACGATCTCGCCTTTGATTGGACAATGTAGGTTCATTTTCTTCTTCCGAAGAACTCGTTGTGTCATTACTTCGTTCGCTATCGGTACTTCGGTCATCGCTATCCTCACTATCCGAGTCGTCGTCTCTGCGTTTTGATTTACGCGTTTCGGCCCCTTCAGCAGCTTCTGCTCCCATCGCTTTAAGTAGAGTTTTAGGATTCCTTGTCAAGGTTCCGTGATTTTTTTCCTTAATGTTATCTTCACTTGAACTATCGCTGTGAATTCCAGATGATGACGTCGCAGAAACTAATTGGTTGGTTGATGATTTTTCTTCTAACAGTTTCTTTTCTTGCATTTCATGATGCAACGCTCTGACTAAAATCTTATTTCCCAAAGCATTGGGAAGGATTGGGGTTCTCGTTGGCATCTCGACGAATCAACCTAAAACAAGAGATTGGTAAAATGAGAAAGTTGTCACAGTTTAGAAAGATTGAAAAATAAACAACTGTCAACATAAATTAAATGTGGCCTCACAAAACAATTTATTGCGTTCTTCCTGTGATTCTATACTAGACTGTTACAAGATATTGTAAATGATAACTAGCTTTATTTAATTATTTTGGACGTTTCGTCAGTTAGCACGACTGACTTTATCAAGGGGGCTGAAACAGGAGAAACCTATCCGTTTAGCAGCAAATCCACAAAACAAAATTAATGCCTTGTTAACAGTCTTATTCTGTATTGAATGTGGTCTTGTTATCTACAGCAAAAATTCATCTCATTTGCATATTTTAATCGTAACTGAAATTCCAAAACCAGTCACTTTAGCTTGATCATTTTGCTTCATAATATTCTTTTTTTACTTGAAATGCTGATATTTTACGTTTTCAGGCCATAGTCGACAGACATGCTGTACAGTTGTACACCTTGACTACTTAAATAACTTTTGGTGAGAAATTTTACAATTATTTGCAGTTATGCTATTACTACTATTTATCGGCGAGCTATAGTATCACACACTGACACTTCCGTTATGATTCTCAATATTAAATGACGAAAAACAAATTGTTAAAATTTATAACTCTTTGCTGGTGGCCTTTTTGCAAATAACAAATAAAACCAAACAACCACACGGCACTTAACATAATATGACAACATAAAAATAATCTAAAAATTACAAACGTTTTCGGCCTTACTCATGTTAGCCCTTATCAAGTAACTGACTGACTGATGTTCTACATAAATTGAAATTACAAAACATACACAAGATCTAAATACACAAAATCGAAAAAAGAAACGCAAAGGGCGAAAAAAAAATCGAAATTGAAAGAACGAAACGGCAAAGCGGAAGAGAATGATGGACATAGATTTTCAAAAGATGCTTGGTTTTAAAGCTCATTGTTAAACTTCAGAAATTTCAGGACGTTGTATCAAGCAGTGGCGGCTCGTGCCATGGGGCTGCAGCCCCACCTGAAAGAACGAGAAGAGGAAAAGTATGTTTTCCTCTGTGTTTGTCCGACCCGGTTACTTTTTTCACTTAAGAAATGCAGATCGAAAATTAAAATATTATTAAAAGTTTCGTTTGGCAACACCGCTATTGGGCAAACTGCTCTGCACTCTGCAGCCCGAGATTCTGGATGACAAGCGCTCTGATTGACTAAAAATTATCCTTGAAGCTCCACCTCTTTTGGTATAATGCAGCAATTTTTGAATCTGTTGGGGCTGCATGGAAAACAGCCCAACTTAACTGAATAACTTTACAGACTTTTTAAAGTTAGTTTTTATTGCGCAGAGTAGCGATGAGCCATGAATGTAGAAGTGTTAGCTGTAGAGTTAGGGTATTCAACAGGTTATAGGAAGCGCTATAGTCCAGCCTAGGGCATCTCAAAATCACTTGAACCTTGTAACCTATGCAACGGCTAGGCTAGTCAAGACTAAGTTCTATACTAGTAAAGTTTGTCTCCAAAGCAATAGCCAACTATTAGTTTTTTTTTAAATTATAGCTTAGGAATACATCAACTTTTTAACAAAGTTTGAATGCATTTTTTTTCTTCAAAATTTGGGCTAAAAACATGCTCAGAACGCTCCAAATTTAATGTAATTTTTCAAAATTTTTTTGGGGGACCCCCAGACCCCCCGCGAGGTCGTTCGCCTTCGGCGAATTCAGCAACGGGCTTCGCCCCCGGACTGTTTATTGCAGCCTCACTGTTCACAAACACCACCAGCCGCCGCTGGTATCAAGTATAGGCCTAGTTAGCAAACTTCACAATCTATAGACGTTCAAACGATATAGAAGTGCAACTGTCTGTTGCTACTTCAAACTTCCGCCAAGCCAGCAACTACGCGTGTGCAAGATGAAAACGCTTTTTTTCTGTTATGAAGTTAATCATTTAAAAAGCAATGGCGATCGATCTCTTGCTTTTAATTACATATTTCAGCTCACCCACAGTTATACAGGCATGGCCATTGGCCAGTTAAGTTTGAATCTGTACTTGATTAAATTTTGCTGAACCACAAGTTATGAACTAAATCGCAATAACATGAATAATTAAGCAGCGTATCGTACTACTATACTACTGCCATTCAACAATGCAATGTTGCAATGTTAAATCATATTTTCTGCCTTCTACACGAAACAACGTCAAATTTTCATAGCGACGTATAACGTAAAAACGTTAATAGACAAATCCAACACACTCAACTTCTTGTTGAATTTTTCAACATGATGAATACCAAAGAGTAAAGACAAACTGCGAACAGTTTTCTCACTAACACAGAAAAATTAAAGGAAACAACGCAGAAGAACGTTGTCTCGTCACAGGTAACATCGCATTTCAAGAATTCTTATCTTGATCTTGTGATTTTTTTAATATAATTTTACACGCTTCAGCTCATGTCATAATACACGTTTTTAAAAGTGACTGACTTTCAAAAACGCCATTACCCTTCTCAACTGCAATTGCCCTTCTATGCTGCACAAAAAGCTGCGCTTGAGGTGTGCCGATGCCATTGTTTCACAGATGTAGGCACTTTGCTACAGCCGCAGGGTCCTTCATTCTTATCTCTGCTTATTTGTTTTACTTGCTATAATAGAGAACAAGACTTGCATTTTTTACATACATTGTTATGTCACAGCACGCTAGCAAGACGTAAAATCGAGTCAATTTACCGCAATTACAATAAAATATTGAAGCGATTATGTGTTTGGCCAACTAATTTCTACTACGCTGCGTATTGTAGATCCACGAAAACTAATCCTTGCGTATTGTAGATCCACATTTTTCTTGTCGCTGGAAAAACTTAATGTTACCAAGGTTTGAAATACACATAGGTTTCCCCCCGATAAAAATTTATCATTGAAAATTTACATTGGATGAGTTCAGTTTGACGTCTTTTGTGCATCAAGCTTCACAAGATTAGATTGAAAAAAGTTGCGACATCTTAACCAATAGGCTACATTAACACAATAAAATGAATGCAACGCTGTGAGAAGTCAATTGTCTGCAATAAAACGAACCCATCATAAGCTAGATTAGCATTTAGGACAAAAACGTCTCAGTAATAAATCTCGACCTATAAAGTTTAATTTAGTGAAGCATTATTAAGAGCTATGCCACCAGCCAACGCAGAATCTCAGTAAAACTTAAACTGAGTGGTAACCATCTGTTCCTTTTCGTCAAGGATTGATTTCTAAATAGATTCTGCAATATGAAACAGAAACATTACACTGCAGTCAACAATGTGCATCGACTTCTAGATTCTTTGCACGGCTCGTACAAGCAACAATGCGTGTATCCCAATATTTCCTATACATGGTTGCTATTTTTGCTTGAAAAAATTTCACGCATCAGCAGTCAGGGGTAATAAAGGTACTATACTTTCTTCTCTTGAGTATTTTGTGGAATGTCGGATTGCTGATGATATCAGCGCAGGCGGACGTCGTAAGTATTTCTACGTAAAATCGAATGATCCACTCAGAGGCTGCCATCAAATGAACCCTTTTTTACATTGATTCAAGGTCAACATATGTCAAATCAAAGGAAAAAGCTGATTTGCTTGTTGGGTTAACGTGTTAAAACTGGGTCTAGTGGCTTAGTGGAAAACGGTACAGTACTCTAGCTAAAAAGTTTCAAGTTAGTTCGTCGGCAAACATCACAACTTTTTTTTTTTTTATAGAGGCCTATGCCTAGTAGTTAAAGATTTTAGATGAAGTGGGCGGGAAGGCAAGGATGCCAACATTCACGTCGACTTCTAAGCATGTCGGTGAGTTACAGGCCAAAACAAAATCCTCTCACTGGGTGTCGAACCGACGTCTCTCGAGCTTCAGGTAGACACTGCTTGCAGCCAACGCACACATTGAAGTGTAAGCTATTGGAACAGCATATCATACTGTATATCCCCATGTTTGTTGTCATACCTTCCTATATGACGCCAATATAATGTTTACCTATAAATCTATTCCCTAATCTACAATTCGATTTAACTATGGAAAATATATAATATATATACAGTATACACACCACGCTGCATTAGTTATGTAGTAATAAGACGCTCCTGTCTTGTGTACGATTTACTGCACTGAGGAGACCTTAAGGTCGAAACAGTGGCGTCCTGTCTGCAGTTATACTGTATCTGTATATAATAATTTATATATTATATAATCTGGTCTTTGTTAGGTCATAAATTGATCTGGATGCTTGTCACCTGGCGAAATGGCCAGAATATCTGCGCGTCGTTCGAAAGAGCGACGGTTTAACATCACTTCAGAGCATGTGTATGTGCCTCAGCAAAAGCACGTATGGCAAAATAATTGGAAGTAGCTAACTCGATGACTACATAACCATCGCTGCTTCCAGTTATCTGTTGTGTTGCCTCTGTAATCGCAGTTTCTGAATGTTGCTGAATTGTGTGCTAAATAATGCTACATTTAATAAAATAATACATGATTAATACTTTAACATCACTAAAATGTCGGTTTGACACCCCTCCCAGGCCAGGGTGTTATGTGATATTTAAATAGCCTCTAGCAAGGTACATATACGACTCCACAGTCCACACAAAGTTGATAGATACAACCAACGATTATTACGAGAATTCGGGTCAATTGTAAAATCATCATTTCGCCAAGAGCAAAACGTTTTACTGGTGACGAGTTAACTTTATAGTTCAACAAATCACTTAAAATCACGTTGCTTTGAAAAGTGCGGGGTACATTGCAATTCTACAATCCGCATTGGCAAATAGCACAACATTGCATTTAATTATCTCTCCTTATTAAAAAAGCCACTTAACTCTGACGTAACATCACGTAATGATACGTCATTTTCCGGATGCAAAGAGTGACGAAAAGTATGTTATAGGTTTTAAGTAAGCTATTTAAAGTTGCGGTTTCTTAGCTGGACAACCGTATACCTATAACGTTATTGTATGTGGCTGCTGAATTGGGTTGTAAAATTTTTTTAGACTACCCTACTGTATAAGCTTGTTTACATGACAGTTACTGAACATTTACTTATTTCTTTAAATGTTTACCACAAGCTTTGCATGCATTATTTATGCATTGGACAATTTAATTCCTTTACTTAGTCCAATGCGTTGTCAATTGTTTTCCAACGCTAGAATTACCGGATAAATTGTTTGATATTTTGTAGCCAAAAGTTATTAAATGTACTCAAAACGCAAGTATTTCTGATTAAAATGTCACCGTTTTCATGGCATATCGATATTTATAAGTCAACTGTCAATCACCGTTCTTCAAAACAGTTGCTGGAAAGCAATCATAAAAAAGGTCAGCAAAAAGCAGTGTCGTAAAGTAGTTTTATTCTTCATTGCACTTTGGTTTTGAGTCATATAAATTGAGATTGAAATTCATCAATATATCAAAAGGAGGACGTAAAAATCAATTTAATTTTATCCATGCAGCATTAGCCTACCTTTCATAACTTCTCATCAGGAAAATCGAAGCTTACGGTCTTTCAGCCGCACAACATTCGTGCCGTGTAGGCCTTGTGTTACCATGAGTTGGACTTTTATACCAATTTGCTTTGACAAGTGCAATCCTTTTTCCCAATACCACAACGCCAATGCGATACCGAAAGACGTTGAATTAATGTAAGATGTCATGGTGACAACGCATCTTTCTATGTATTCAATATCTACTTTTGCGCAAATCGGGACATCTTTTTATAATTCTCCCTTATGTTCATCAAATCGGAGTTACTTCCAGTTTTGACGTCAGGAAATTCACAAATGATCTTGAAAAAGGTTGTGCTTTGGTGCATTATAAAATTCCGATAAAAAACTATGTTGGTAATCTACAACCGATATAGAATAGCCTTAGGCAGCACACACTGCGTCGTGTAATACAATTGTCCTCCGATTACATAAACTTTCTGCTATCCATAAATGAAAAAAAACTAAACATTTGTAGAAGCAAAATGAAGTTTTTGCCTTCGGTTACATTCCAAAGTCAACATAAAATTTAAATCTGTGATGTTCAAGCCAAACCTTGAAAATAACACTACAGTGCCAAGTCATGGGTAGTGAACATTTGCAATTGCATGATCGTTGCTTACTTCACAGTGTAGATTCTAACGATCTGTTTTAGCCTGATGCTGCGAGTTCGTTGTGGTGTATTGCCACAACGAACTCGCAGCATCAGGCTAAAACAGATCGTTAGAATCTACACTGTGTAGTAAACATTTGTTCCAACCAACTGTGTCCTATGAAGCATTGAGAAGCAAAGCGTTACAGATGATGACTTATATGCTGTAGTCCCAGTTTAATAATCTCACCTAGGAACCTGTTTCATGGGTGGGCCTATGAAATGGGGAACAATTTTCTGCTACTCATATACATTCAGTAATTCCGGTCCATACCTAATTGGGTTTGGTAAGCTGGTAGGCCTATTAACCGTGGGCTTAATAAGCGGGGACTATACTGTATTATTTTATTGCATCAACTGTTTAAAGCTCGTTGCGTGCAGTTGAACAGAGCAGGCAAGTGATAGATCTTCATTCAGCTGAATAAAAATGGGTGGAATGGTTTGTAACGAACAAAATCAACTGCAGGCTAAATAATAATAATCGTGTTTTTATTTACGCCTATTGCGATAACATACAGTACACTGCGATCACAGATGCGATACAACAGACGACAGGAAGCAGCGAAGTGACATATAGTCTTCGAGTCAGCTGCTCCCCTTATTTTGGCTTGCCATTAAGTGTCTTTGCCAAGACACAGCCGCGTGCTATGGAGCGGTGTCAAACCCACGTCCTTTCGAACGTTGCGCAGACGTTCTCACCACTCGGCTACGCAGCCGGGAAGCTTCAATCAACCCCGCTGACTGAGCCTGTAATGGTGGTTCAAAGCCTCAAGTAGGCCACGTAAAACTACCAGAAAAGAGCTTTCGAAGAGACAATCCCAATCTCGATAATTGTTCCATCAGTCAAATCTCATTTTAGGCCTCATCAAACTTTGAATGGCAGTCTGTTCAAACAGTTCAAAGAATTTGTCTTTATCACAAAAACCAGGCAAAATTATCCAATGTGGACTACTACGCAAAGCGCACTGCATTCATGGTTTATTTTTGACAAGCTTGGGCAACATCACTCCGGAAAAAAATACGTAGAATTGTAGCCTAATCTGATTATGCTTTCAATAAATTTCCTTTTATAAACTGTCTTGTTTCCCTTTAACGAGTCTTGATAGAATAGCCTACTGGTTGTACAGAAAGGGACAAAATTGTGGAATCACCACAGACTATAAAAATAAGTGTGTTGCAAGTTTTTACAGAAGTAAGCATTAAAGTTTTAAGACATACCTCATTTTGCTTCATCCTTCCAGCTTTGTAAAGACTCAGCAAATCCGTCGTTAAAATCTAAATCTTACCTAAAATAAAATAAAAATCTTTCAACTGAAAGCGTTAACCTTATATAGAAAATCAATAAAAATCCAATTGGACCTTGCTTAAGACAGCGACCAACCATAGCCTAATCATGCTTGACTAACGCTATTGAATGGCTAAATTCGAGGTTCAACGCCAACAATTCTCTTTTTGCAGACATACTATCTAACCACTATGTTTAAGATGGTGTCATCTAACCATCCCTGACCTGGATCAATTTTAAAAGTAGTTGCTAGTAAGCTGGTTATACGGAATGAATTCTAATTCTAAACAACGCTCAGTCAAGCAAATCATCTCACTAATTTCATCTTTTGCTTCAGGCTACTGTTTACATCAAAGTTTTATTACGTCATAAACGTATTTATTGAAGGTTCAAAAGTGAGAAAAAACTAATTATTAAAAACTATTTTTTTATTGAAGGTTGTGCCACATGGCCTCAAAAGTAAAATGATGTTTTGTTTAATTATAATAGTGTATCACTTTCAGTCATTCCCGGGAAGCAGCTGTCTTTTGATTGCTGCATGCCAATGGAAGGAGTAAGGAGACAATATCCATAAAAACAAAGCAAGGTAATTTTTTTGCACTGTGCTTTTTCAAAGATTTTACTCGTAATTTCCGTGCTAGAATTGTTTTAATTTGTTATTTGTACGTGTCTTAAAGTTTTTACTTCACTGGGCTAGGCCCTTGTGATATTGATTTTGTTTCAATTGAACCAAAACCTTATAAATCAAGGCTATGTCATTTTGTGTGTGGTTTAGTCTAATACGAATAAGGAAATGCCGGTGGAGCAAGCGAATGTTTAATGACAACACCGTCTTATAATTAAATTAGGGATTGTCGCTGAAAGCACCTAGCAGTTGAAAAATTACAATTCGATTGTTGTTATTACTGAGATAATTATCAGGCACGCAAGCTAAGGTTTTAAGAAAAGCGTTTTGCGTACGGTAGTAAACACACATTGTATTACAATGTATTAACACGGCTTTGGAAAAGCGTTTAAGTATTCATTCTATATAACTGCGCTCTTCAATCATTTTGTCGTGGAGGTGGAACCCCTAATTTACTTTCGTATGTGTCACGGAACCCCCACCAACAAAAAATATAGATCAAAACAATAACGTTCTTGTCAATAGCATAAAAATGAACAAATAACCCAACAACGATCAATGTTTCTTTCTCGTATATTGACTGCCCTCAACCCAGGCGCGGATTTATGGGGGGGCCGGGCCCCCCCCCCGAAATTTTGTGAAAAATTGTATGTTTCCGCATCAAATGGTTTGATATGCTTCTAAACAGCTGATATTAGTCCCTCGGCATCACAATTGATGAAAATGGTTGTTTTAATGTCTATTTTCTAGCATATCGTATATGTCGTAGTATCATTGTTTATATCTGTTTAGCTTTTTCTTTCTTTTTAATTGATTTTCAAATTTTCTGGCCCCCCCCCCCCCGAAAAAAACTCTTAGATTCGCGCCTGCCTCAACCTTTTCTTAGACTAACTGCCCTGCTTATTAGAGTGTGAATGCGGCACGGCGATCCAAAAATTCAGAATGACTCTTCAATACCAGGGCTGTGGAATCGGGCGAAAAATATACGTCGCCGACTCATCGGTGTATAACTGGCCGACTGTGACTTCAGCGTTACTGTATTTGAAATATTTTTCTCTATACCAAAATAGAAAATGAAAAGGTGTCGCGTGTAGACCTGATTTCATTTTTTTCTAAATTTGGTCTTAAAAAGGTGGGGACCACTATTCTATTACCATCTGTAGCTCATATCCAAAACTATTATTGACTCCCCCTGCCAACACCACTGCATAGGCTACAGTTACCACATTCTAACACGTCACATACCTCAAAAGTATTAATCACCCTGGCCGCAATTTCCCCATCCTTGTTCTAAATGATTTATTTATTAGTTTTACTTAATAAAGATCACTTTTCAAATACAGTAAAAACGTTGTACCCCACCTAACTGTCGACTGTCGTAAGGTCAAAATTTCCAAAAATTGTTCCACTTTTTTGTTCTTTTCGAATTGGCCTGCAGTTTTTGCAAAATATGTTTTTACTTATTTTTTTACACATTGGTTTTGGTTTTCTACACATTACTTCTTAAAAATATAGTGAAGTCATTTTCGGTATACACATTTTATGCTTTAGAATGCTTAGAAGGTGTTCTTCTCGAAATTATTGAGATTTGCGACAGCTCATCGTAGCCTATTAGCGATAATAATTTTTTGTTATTAATTCTTAACTTACGTATTAGCGATGATAATTTTTTGTTATTAATAGTTAAGCAGTTAAATTACTAATTACACCTTTTGGTGAATGATGACTTTTTTAGAAATTTCAAAATGTACAATTTGGCAACTACTGTGGATACTTCTGGATCGTTGTAGGCTACTGCTACTGGTATCTGTTTTTCCGCATGAATACAAAATAAAGGGCAATTACAAATGACTACATTTACAAATTGAAACTTTATTTATTGGTAACAAGTAAACGTTTAATTAAATATAAAAAGCAGCATTGAAATAGATTGACATTAAATGGCTATGAAATAGCTTATTCTTCAGTAGCCCACAGTTTATGTTAGCTTATAGCACGTTCACTGGGTTTTATTTTATGTGTTTGCGGCTTTGCGCAATTGCAAGGTGCAGCAGTATAGCAAAAAAATACACATTTTAAACTTCTGTATTTGTATTAGCCTACATCAGGCAATAGCCTACTATTGGCATTCACTATGCAAAAAACTTTTTACAATAAATCTATGTAGGCTATAATGTGGTTGGAAGTTTTCAAAATTTGTTTTCACGTAGTCAAGAAACTTGCGAAACCAAGTCAGAACTTGTAGAGTGATTGTCTTTGTGGTAGGCCTACGTTCAGCAGCAAAATCTTTTTCAACAGGATAACAAATTGTTGTTTTTTCTGTAGAATTAATAAATGCACAAACTCGTAAATGTTACGTAAATGAATTTATAGGCTAGCCTACTTGCTCACTTCAAACGTGACACATTGCTGAAAAACAGTTATGAAAACATGAGATGCAGTTTTACTATTATGGAATCTGCTTTAATAATCACTTCTGGATCGGTGTTTACTTCTAGAGCTGGTGTGCCGGTTTACGTCTTCGTCGAGGTAATAATCGCTTGGAGGTGAATTGTCGCGCCTTGACGATTGTCGAGAAGTGTGGCCACGTCGATCCGATCTACGAGAAATGTCTGGAAGACTTCCAGTGCCTTTGTCTTTGCGTTTCAGCGCTCTTGGCTTGTGAGCCACCGTTGATCTTGTGCGGTCACTGACATCATCTCGCTCTCTACTGCTATATCGCGGTGGCCTTTCTGCCGAAGAGTCGGACTCGGATGTGCCATAATGACGTCTTCGCCGACGAGATCTTCTATCGTTGTAATCAGATTCATGTTCTCTACGGCGTTGTGTGTCTGAGCTGTCATGACTACGACGACGATACTTCTTGCTTGACTCACGGGGTTTAGCATCATATCGCTGATATGTGGGAAAGACCACTGGATCCTCTGGGTTGGGAGAAGAAGAGCGACTGCGCCTTCCTGTGAAAAGTACAGCAAGCATAATATCACAGATTCGATTTTACTGACATCCAAATCAATTCCTCTGTAAAATTTAGCATCAAATTCTTTTCAAAGCATTTCTACTCTAGATTGAAACCGCGAATTGAAACTAGAGTTGCTAGGTAATCCTAAAATAGTTCGGACAGTATTAGTCTGAAATTGGACATTTGATGACAAAAAAAAAAAGTTTTATTGTTGGTCCAGCACTTCACTGATGTTAGAGAAACTCAAACATTGGCAAGAGTAAATTTACAAATAATTTGCTAGCCGTTAGACACAGACTATGAAATTAGGCCAATTAAGCATTTTTGTCTAAAATTTAGGCCATCTGGCAACCCCGGCTGAAATCCGGTAGCTGAAATTATCGAAACAAAAACTGACGATGTTATTGCTGAAAATAAGATAAAATACGGAGGCAAGTAGAAAATAAGGACATGTCTTGGAATTAACAACATTAATATTTTCTAAGATTTAGTTCTCCAAATAAAGGACAAATCTTAGAAATAAGAATGGTATGTTAGTCTTGACTATAAAAATGTGTACAACAGTAAGCAATCCCTGATACAAACGAGTTCAACTTACTGTCATTTCTTCGACTCCTTCGATCATCATCTTCATAATATCGTGCTTTCGTTTCAAATTCGTTGTCTAGAAAAACAAATGATAAAATAAAGTTGAGTTTACTTTAGTTAATCTTGTGATGTTTTTTCGCGGCCTGGAATGTTCAAAAATGAGAAGCTATTTACTTGCTGTGGTAGAAACAAGTATGCTGAGAAATTTTTTGGCCGGATTAGTGTAGTAGCGCTTGGTTGAATTAAAATATAACTTACATTTATCTCTGGTGTTTTGATTCCTCAAAAAGTATGGATTCCGTTCTAAAATTTTGTCTACAAGTATTGAGTAGCTGTAGAAAGTATTGGATAACACTTACAATCAAATCTGCTTACCTCGCGACCTTTGCCCATAGCTATCCCTATCCACATTGCTTGGCAACCGATCTGGCTCCGACAAGAGAACATTCCGTTCGTAATTAGGGTTGTACATACTGTTACCGAGGCTGCTTGGATTTGCGGGTAGGGCATACTCAATTGGCTGTGCCAACTGTGGGTCTGGATAATAATTCGCTGGTCTTTCCCATCGCCGAACTTTGAGATAAACGAAATTGGAAACATGGCGCATAGCAAAGAGAACCTGGAAGTTGCAGATAACATCGGTAGGATTGTTGGAAAAACAGAAGAAAAATAATCGAAACGAAATAAAGTTTTGTAATTTTTCTCCTAAAATTTCATGTTTTGGTTGTGTCTCGAATTAAGTCTCTTATGTTTATGTTCCAATCTTTAAATAGGAAATTTAATTGTCACGTTATCTCAAGCAGGATAATGAGATTTTGTTATCTAAACATACAAATACAGTGTCTGAAGTTTTGTTTCAATAATATTGTGTAGTCATAATATGAAGTAAAAACTGTTCAATTGTTGGTGTTTTTGTTTCTATCAAACACACATTTTTTCAAAGAGAGTCGTGTTACAAAACTGTTACATCGACGTGTTTGTTTGCTTCCAGCCTACGCAATACTGAAGCCTATTCCAGTTGCAAAACATTTTCGTATCCGCATATCTATTGAGAAAGGGTGTGATAAATAAGTTAATCAATAACCAAACTGTGGAAAACATGGGGAGATGCGTAATATCGGCTTAGAATCATAGACTATATGACCTATTACAGAACTGAAACAAGTTTGAATAGTTCTTAACAACACACATGCGCTCGGGCTTGTGTAGCATTACGATTTTCGCTTAATAGCACTGTAATGAGCTAAAGTACAATCACTAAAAGCCCCACCGTGTCACAAAACTTTTCTGTGTTTACTGAGGTTTTTGTAAAAAGTCCCGCGTCATATCACCAATCGAGGCATCAACATCACTTACCTCATTTGATGCGAACATTGGTTCAGTTTGAACGAACACCAACTTTTTACTAAGATATTTTATCCCTCAAAAAGAATGTGTTTTACACTGCGCTGCTACCATTGGTAGGTTTCTTGGCTGTTCAAGACTATCCAAAAATTTGTTTTTCTACGATTATTATTCATCTGCTTACCTCACAGCGGTGATGTTAAATTGCTTAATTACTAGAGGTAGAAGAAAGCAACTCACCATGGCCATCAGGGTGATGCAAGCTCCAATGAACGAAGCCAAGTAGAGGCTGAAGTTAGGATAGTACTGAAATATACAAATTCGACATCATAATTTGATATCAGTATATTTCGATAAACTCAGTTTTCGACTTATGGATTACACAAACTACCGTAATCAAATTTTTCTTAATGAAGTTTCACTGTTGAATAAGAATAGAAACGATAGACTGAAGCCATTTTGATATTGAGTATTGCACTTTTCAAAGTTTAAACTGTGATAAGCCTAAGCTTAAAGTAAACTATAGCCAAAGCCCGGCACCTTAATCTTTAGGACTTTATCCTCGGGTCTGTGACTACATTGCTAAGGTCTCGATCTATACTAAGCCATTTTTTTTGTGAATAGGCTACGTACGTTTTCGCAAAGACCTTTTAAATCTCCCCGGGGCGGATCATAACTTCCTCCTGGACCACAAATTAATCCATAACCATCATCTTGAGTTTCTTTGAAGAAAACCAATCCTGACCAAAAATAAAATTACGAAACTGCAAGATCATAAACTTATTGTCAATTAAATAAGATAAATCAAAAGATGTCATCAAAACTCTATTGTTGTTTCTGGGTTATGTAAAATCATGTAGCCCATCTTATCATACCAATAGTGAATTGCCTATTTGACAATACTTAGTTACGAGAATTTAACTAAACATAACGTCATATATAGCTTTAGGTGTACGATACAAATAAATGATTAAATCATGAACGAAATAAAATGAGCCAGGTTTTTGTCGTATGTAGTTAATTGATTTAAAGTAATTAATAATTTTGTATTAACATTTTTGCCACCGCAAAGGCAGCTTCTGAGCAATATAATTAAAATGCTAACATTTTCAGTGTAATTTATCATGATTGCATTTAAATAAAACCACTGAAGAAGCAGTCTTTGTGGGATGAGCTTTGATAAAAAGAAATTAGGCTACATGAGTTACTGAATGTAGTTTGGAAGTTTTAAAAGAACTTGTTTTGATACGAACCTTTTTGGTTTGATTTTGTTTCGAATTAATTTTTTTTTTTGTGAAGCGTTTTGTTTTCGATGAAACATTTAACAAGCAAGATAAATCTTTGTCCTTTTAAAAATTAGGTTTTATTTATAATAATGTGTGTTGTCATACAGTGCCGTGTCCATCGCAGATGTGCGTTGCTTTCTTTAGTTTACAAAGCAGGCAATGTCTGTACAGCCGCATAGAAGCGCAATCGATTATAGGCTACACCAGGGGTCACCAACCTTTTTTGCATGCGGGCCACTTTAGCACTAAGGAGAGCTGTGGCGGGCCGCACTAATAAAATTTTAGGTAGATTGACTCTTATGCTAGAAAAGAATGCATTTTGTACCCAGTATCCAGCGTTACATGTTGTTAATATTTATCTTAGAATACCACAGCAACAAAATTAGTCGAACAACGCTACTGCCAGGCCAAACTCCTTGAACAACACTTTTGACTTCTTTAACAATGCCTAATAAACGAGGCCACTTGTTTTGCGCACTTGCAGTGAGGCGAGTGGTTTCATCAGAAAATTCATCGCCAAGCAAAAGTGGTGTCGTCACTTCGCTTCACAAAAGATATCTTGCAATTCCCAGTTTCAGTAAACAAGGAAATGTTTGACACATCGCAATACAGGCAACAATAGTGACCTGCAAACATATCAGTGAAAAATAGGCTCCAATAACAGGGAGAAAGAAACCAAGCACCATGAAACAAACGCTTGTGAAAATCACCAAAAAACGTTTCTATCGTAACTCATGAACAGTGTTCTCTCTAAAAAAGCAATGAATCGGTTCTTCATCCTTTTTGTGAGAGTCTCTAAACCGTCTTTATTTGATTACTAGACAACTGTCACTTGCGGTGCTTAGGCTACTGCTTATCAGCATGGCAAGAATTGTTGATTTTGCAGTACTAAGCTAAATATTTTCGTATTAGCCTACGACCAGAAAAAGTCTTTAAATTTATATATAATATTTTGCCAATTTATTATAAATTGAATTGGCACACCGACCTATTTTGCCAACAAAAACTTGCATAAACGAAACACTGCTCATAAAACACAATGACGGTGAAACGCGCAATACTGTTTACATGACATTTATAAGCTTAAAATAAGCAACCCTATGCTCACAGTCACAGACAATTTCGAAATTCGAAGATAGACGTTTTAATCAACCACTGGGACAGTGTGGCTGGACATCGCATTGGAATAACTTTAAGCGACCCCCACCTAAAACTAAAATCTGATTGGTCTGTCGGTGGAATCGTATGCAAAGCGAAAATATGCTTCGCGGAAAGTATTTTTGCCTTCACGCTTTTTAACTCCTCAAGAAAAGTATTTTAGGTTATACTTGTACGCTGATACCTTCCGCGGGCCGCACATAACTGCGTGGCGGGCCGCCAGTTGGTGACCCCTGGGCTACACCATTACCCTACAGATTCAAAATTGGACATTCTTCTCTTACCACCTAAACCATGAGTTTATCATCATCATCCAAATTCAGTTTTGTCTTCACTGGTGGTGGTGGTGGTGGCCGATTTTTTCCTTTTCAGCGATTGTTTAAAAACCACATAATTATGTTTCAGCATGTAATCACTCCAACATTTACCGTATTGTACGAGATCGATACATATTCCTTGAGTGGTCCCAGGGCTCCAGTTTGGATTATTAAGATCCCAACATCTTTGCATAGTAATCACCCACTCAACCAGAGGAAGAACACCAAACCCAACCATCACTAACCACATGAGTGTTAAAAACACCAGATATCCAGCCAACTGCAATTCGAAGATAAATGTTATGTTTGTCACAAGAATAGTTTTAAAAACGTATAGGAGAATGAAATTCGCTTGACATTGAGCGAGAAGTGTATCTAACTAGAAGGAGGCGAACCGTCCCCTAGCAAGAAGTGTGTAGACCAGAGCCTGGAATTATTTTATTTGAGTTTAGCTTTATGCAGTCAATGTGGCATTGGTATCAAAATTTGGCTGGTAGGCTTCTTTTTGATTCTTTGTCTCCTTGATGGAGTCCTTAAACTACGTCTCACTGCGGTGAACTCAAATGATAACTTTTTTTTGACTTTTTAACTTTTTTTTGATAACTTTTTTTTAACTTTTTTTTTAACTGCGGTTTTGTTATGGGAATATGAACGTTTTAGCTTGTATAAGATCACCCACATCCTACCTAATCTTATTGTTGATTAATTCTCATGTAGCCTTGAAAGAAGCAATTAAGCTTACTAAAAAAACATCAAATGTTGACAAGCTTGCTTATTACTTTATTGAAGATCTTTTATCGAAATGAAAATATATCGATTTCTATTCGTTCCGAGAAATTTCTTTGTAAATGCTGAATAATGTTGTTTTGACCAAGAAAGTTTGTTTTCTGCAGCACTCAAATAAATTATATTCAAAACGTTTCAGTAGGTTAAGGTTTACTTTAATCAAAATCTTTTTAGATTTGAATCACGTATGTGTTTTCCAAGTTCAGATGCTATCAATGAAATGAAGATCGATATCAGAAGGGTCGCGGAGATAAAATAAATCAACACTTTATGTCGTTGACTTTCCTGTGAGAACAGCAAATCAGCTTGGCTTGTTTAGGCTACTCAACTTACCCAACCAGTGCAGTTTATACAAGTTTGTGAATTTCTTTTTCCGACGTAATTGCGATTATTGACCACTTTTTTACTCCGTACACTATCGACTAAAAACAGTATGGAATTGAAGACCATGAAAACCGCAAGTGCTATTAAGTAGTATTGAATCCCTTGAAACCTGAAAGAAAAAAACAAATTTCTGTGACTGCTCTTTCCGGATAGGGGTAATAAGCAATGAGTTCGGATCCACGCAGGCTGGTAGTAGTTTTAACTCTCATGAAACAATTTGGATTTTCATCGTTTCTTTAGAAATATTACAAATTGTAACCACAAACAAGTTATCAAAGCTTTCTGTACCCGTTCATTGCCAACTTATGACTTTGCATTCAATTAATGGCTTTATTCCGCTCGATTCAACGTTATTTATGATTAATCGGAATCAATATGAAATAAAATTGTGTGGAAGTCTGCTTCTAATGCAAAATGCTCGGGGTTTCAATGTGACATGGTATATTGTCTTTTTTCAGAAATTTGATTTTTCAACGTTTTTTTTACATCAACGTAAAACAAAGTGTGTTAGTTGTCCTGGACAAGCATGGATACCACAAACAACGTAAGAATTTCTTTCAATTGTGTGATTTATTCTGTTTCCACTTAGCAATAACTACCACACTCGAAGCTGATAACAGAACCGCAATTCATTGTCATTGTTATTTTACAAAACCATCCTAACATATATGAAGATAACGTTGTTCGTTGGCGCGCATTTCTCAGTAAAGAATGATGACTAAATTAGAAAAAGAAACATTCAGGACCGGTTGAACACTTTTATCACTATTAGACGTCTTTCTGCTGCACACATTTCTTACCTCTACTGTAAATTTTGTGTTATACTTGTTACTAATTTCATAATTACTACACTAACCTCAACTTGCAGCCGTGTTGCATGTCACGTAACCATTATAACTGCACAGTTTGGGTAAGCACTTGAATGAACTTTGCTGATTTGGGGGAGTTCTTTAATATTATTTTTTCCTGATTATGTTCTACACACAGCTTCAACGACGGCAGTCGAACATTAGCTTAGTTTTCTTGGGTTATATAAGTTACGTTTTTCAACTCAAAGATCATTCTATTATCTTTAAATTAGTTTTTTTTAAGTATGCTGTCCATGTCCAGTAACGTATATCATGGACGGAAAATTGATGCAATGGGTGAGTTTTGTTTTCTGAGCTCGTATGTTTTACATAAAGCTGTAGGCTGCAGCTGTCTCCAGCAAATCAACAGATTACTTTGTGGATATTTTACGATGTATAATTCTTGGTAAATAGTCCCTACCCGATGTTATTCATGATGTGCGAATTTTTTCATCAAATTAAATTAGTCGTGCTGCTATCAGTTAAACGTGTTGCGCTAAGGCCGCTATCCAGATCAAACCATCAATACGCACACTTGTGGGACAAGGTTTCCACGTTGGTTGTAGTTGATTGGCCCCCATTTTCCAGTGGTTGGGTTAATCCAATATTGGGGAGGTGGGTCCAACGCAGGGTTTCCTCTATCTGAAGAAACAGCGATTATAAAAACACGTTTATAATATCAATATCAAAATAAAATGCAACAATTTGATAGATCATGGATAGATATTTCTACTTGTATTCACTGATTTTGTATCTACGCTACGGTACACTTCGCAAGCGTTTCAACGTATCTTGCTTACCTCTTGAAATATTGGCCACATAAAGACTAATCCTAGGAATTAACCTCCCATGTGTTTTATGGTACTGTTTTTAATAAAGGCACAAAATTTTATCAATTATAATCAAATATCTTCCAAAACCTTTATTTTCTAGAATAATTTGCTGAAAACTTACCTTTCACTGGTCCATACGCCTTGAACAAATCGAGTGTTCCATTAAGAGCTAACCAGCCTCCAATGATGTACAAGCAGGTTCCAGCCAGAGAAAGAAGGGTAAGAAACAACACAGTCAAACTACACAGCATCGTATTGCCGTTTTCAAACTATTGAAAGAGAGTTTTTTTTGCCAAATTGCTATTCCATCAACTCACTTTGAAAAAAAACGGTTAAAGTTAACATAATACGAACTTTTACTTTAATGAAAAAAGCTCAAAACTATTCATTAAAAAGTTTTTTTTTTCCAACTTAATAAACTTTCCCAGTTTTACTTTTTTAGCCATTCAGTAGTTTATTTGCATTTAGTTGGAATGCTTGTACTTGTTAGTAGATACAGTAGGTTGGACATCTCTGCTAAACTACTTGCAAGCCACGCTATCAACCTTCTTTCAATATGGCTGATGTAGAAACCTAATCGTAGTAAGTCGAGCTGCAGCTTTACAACAGCTTGTAGGATATCAAGCCATGTCAAATCCCAGGGGGGACAGGAAGAAGTAACAATTTCAGTAAATCAACAGCATGTAGGCTTTTGTCACAAAGGGCGACGTTAAATGAAGCCTGCTAGGCTTTTGTGTACATCTGTCACTTTAGTCTCAGCGACTGCACATTTGAGAATTAATGAAGATCTTACATCACCGTGAGTTCACACCCATAGTAGAGCATACATTGACGTATAATAACTAAATCGTATGAAGGAAATTTATAACCTTTGCTTTTGCACTATCATGAACATTTAGTCGTCTTTAACACTATTATGTGAAGCGCAACCAGTAGGCCTAGTAAGACCAGCAGAAATTTATATTTTTTTTTGTCAATCAGTTTTGTTTTGGAAACAAAATCCATGCGAATCTCAAAACAAAAAAATTATTAAAAATCACACTTTAGAGCGTTGTATCATGCTTTTTGAAGATTTTATAGTTTTTGAAAGGGAAACAAAGTCAAGACAAAGAATTTATAGTTGTCCTGTTTGCAGCCGTTTTGTTCCTCAAACAAAGTTACAGTAAACTCAATCAATTGCAAAGTTACAGTAGTTCGTAGCTCCTAAGCAAAATAAGTTCTCTGCCTTTTGGCAGGTCTTCTCTTTTCCACATTTCCCCCTATCTTCTTTTTTCTCTGCAGTTTACAACTAGTGGCAGCTTTAATGTTTGTATGAACTATTTTAAGCCTATATAGTCTGATGCATATAACATTAAAACGTGCTTTTCCTTGAAACTAAATCGTAACAACAGAGCTAAACTTACTGTGAAGTTGAGTGGTGAAAGCCCTGGTTTAACGTTCGAAAGGCCGCAGGTTTTTCGACACCGCTAAGGTGGCTGTGTCTTTGGCAACATACTTAAAGGCACGCCGTCGATTGTGTAGTGGTGCCCCTTCGACCATAGGCTAGGCTGGCTAGCTCTTGATTTCTGTCATGTATAAACAGTACGCTGCTCTAGAGAAATATCTATGATCCTTCTTAGGGCTATAGCCTGCTTAGCTGAAATCGTAGGAGAAAATTGATTTCAGCCACTGAATGAAACTAAAAAAATCTGATACAAACTATTTCACTTTTTTCAACAGTACGATTACCAGTTTGGCTTCCTACAATTGTAATAAAAAAGTGCACGAAGGGCAAGCAGCCTTATTTAGCCAAAAGTATATTATTCCGACAAACCTTAACTGACTGTTAAGTCTAATCTCGTAAAACGACATCTTCGCCTCATAATACAGTAAAATGAATTTTAGTTCTCTTACCCAAATTACCTACTTCACATAATAAAAATCTGTTTGGTCTGAAAAGACTAGCAGCTAATGATTAACTAAGGTCAACATAGCTTGTCACGGCGCAATGCTTGCACAGAACTCACAAACTTCTTTATCTGCTTAGCGCCTCCAACGGAATCTTAACTAAGTTTTTTCTCCCTTGCCTGACTTTTGGAAAGTTGAAAATTTTATTTTTGTTGTATTTGTGTTTCCTGCTAGAAAGCATACGGAAATCGTAACATTATATCATTTGACTAAATACATATTTTAGTCGCATTTGATAGAAGTTGCAATGTCAGATTTTAATCAAAACGCTTGGGCATCCAAGTATGCTTTATATATGACAAAAGGTTACAGTAGATAAATTAAAAAAGTAAGCAAGGTCTATCTTTAATTTAACGATGATGGCTGAACCTGAATGAAAAAGTAAAGGATAACTAAAATTTTTGCACTTCAAATTGCTGAGTCGAAATAAGAAATTCCAAATCTATGTAATTTGTGCGTTAGTTTTTCTTTGCAGATTTTCAACAACTTTACTGAGCAAGAAATCATATTTATAAAGTCTTGGCTCTGTTATCTGACTTTGGAAGTAGAAGTAAGTAAAGGAAATAGAAGTAGAGTAAAAATAATTCTAAATAGAAGTAGAGTAAGCAAGTCACAATTCTCAGGCTTACACTCCAAATCTAACTAGTAAGGTTGACTTACCACAACAAATAAACTAATACGTCAACAACAGGCAAGAACGTCCAACCTACGTTTAACAGTTGTCGGTTTGACTATCACCTACCAAGGTGCAAGGATGCCTATGTTACTGGCAAGATATTGAGCCACTGACGCAAGCCAGGTTATCGAGATTAGCAGTGAAATTTGTAATTGTCGAAATTTTGTTGTCTGTGAATTATTTCATTTGTAGAGAGCAGTCCTTGAAAAAATAGGTCCAGAAATCCCTATTAGGCAAGATGCATAACGACATGCTGAAAGGATGATATGAAGATAGCTTATCTGCCTTCCTGTCGGTAATCTAAATTTTCATAGGGAAAAGTGAATCTGGAGTTGAATCAAATATTAAATTACAACAAAATTATGAGAATTCAAAGCTAACTTTACGCTTCAGCGCATTTTTTAGGAAATGGACCTATGAAGTTTTTCGTTTAAATTTCGTGTGTGTAAGTCTGAGAATGGTGGCACAGTTGCATTTCATAATTTTTCAAAACTTTATCGTTTTTACTGTAGGCTACCTCAATACTTTGCAACAATAGACTAGCACAAGTTATGGCATCCCATCTACACCGGGGCAGTTCCTTTTCATTTCTTTGTTTGCATCACTAGCAGTCAGTCATTCTCTATAGGAGTGGGCGTTGTCGTCTGCGTAGTGATTTAGAAGTGCTTGCACGACGTACAAACGGACGTCGGTTCGAAAGCACGTGTATGTGACATGTGTTTTGGTAAAGCACTTAAAATACGCTTGTTGGGTGGCTTAGAAAATTGTTTGTTTGCCTTTCAGTCCATTTAACGTAAATATGCACCCACCACCGCCATTGGCGTAGCCAGGGAGGGGCGAAAGGGGCCGTGCCCCCCCCCAATTTTCAAAGTTTGGATTCCAAAGTTGAGCCCTTTGTTGAAAATATAATAAAATTTGTAGAAATTTATATCGTTCTACATGACATCTGGCTATTAACACCTCCCAGGACTTGTTTTAGACACACAGAAAGATACCAATAAATTTTGAAAATCGTAAATCGCGCAAAGTTTACCCGATTTACCCTTCTTTTAACTAATCTGAGGAAGCAATTTCAGAATCGTTTTCTCTGTTGGGTTTTTGTGTAGTTTTTGAGTAGCTGAGTTTTTGGTGTTCTCTAATTTTAGCCGCAGTTTTTGCCCGTTCGTGTGTAATAGCTACCTTTAATAAGTTAATAGCTGTTTATCTGCAAATAAATTTCATACGAATATTAGCCTAAAAGTGTTTCCAGAAAGCGCTATAATCCAATATTTGAGTGTAATTTGAAAAAAATTTCCGGGGGAGCATGCCCCCTGACCCTCCTAGAATACGCGTGCCTTCGAAACGCTCTAAGCCTTCCCCCCTGTTTTATTGCTTTCCTTGCTCAACCCACCAGGATACGCCACTGCACATCAGGTGACGATGTCTTAAATCAAACACTTTGTCGTTCTCTTCAATTCATCAAATATTTGGCCCCCCCATTTTTTTTCTGGCTACGTCACTGACCACCGCTGTTAGCTACTCGTCTTGAAACAAAAAAATATATATAAATTTTGAATTTTTACATTTATGCAATCTTGGTTGCAGACCTGTGTGTTTATACTACCTATGCCACTTGAACAAAAACTGCCTGTTTCAGGTACGTACGTGAACGTACTTAGCCTACATTCGACGATGGCTATTCAATGGAGGGGTAGGTTTTTTACAAATAGAAACGAACTTAATCCAGACAATGACTTCTGCTTCACCCAAGATGGTACAAAGCGTTCCAACGTATAGAAGACAATACATTAACCAAATCGTCTTTAGTTTAAATAATTTATTTTAATTTAGTTTTATCACAAAGGATTTATGTTGCAAAATTTTGCGTTTAGTATGTTGGCAACAATGGCATTCAGATAGTTAAATCCCTGCGATATAAACATTAGATTTTTTTTCGCGTAACATTAGAAATGAAGCAACTAAAACAAATCTTGGCCAAGATCATTTGGCAAAGTTAGATGTGACAAATAACATTTTCTTACTGATGTGGTTTGTAGTAAAGATATTGAAAAACATTTCTACTACAGATTTTGGTAAACATGAAAAAATGGGGTCGGTTGTATTACCTGGTAATGCGAGCCCTCAGAGAGTACGTAAAACTGACGTAAACGTAATCTCATGACGTGTTGATAAGTGATTTTTCGTCACCCCACGTCATTTACAGAATGAAAGAATTACTGTAACTAATTACTAAGAGAATTGCGCTGATGAGAAAATTAAATTTAATACAAAACAAAAGCGAAATCTAATGCTAGTGTGAGATACAGCACAACGAGTTTGCCATGCTAACTAGTAGTAGTCTCTGTCTGATCTAGCGCTTTGTGGTCACCAGCTAAAACATTCATAAACAAGAATGCAGATTTTCGAGAGTGCATATATCTTTTTTATCTTAAACTTTTACTAGTTTTAAACAGGATGTACAGTATTTGCATAATATACAAAGCAAATGACCAAAAGCTTATCAATTTTAGTTTTCAAATAAACTCTAAGATTGAAAACGCAAATTTTAGAGGCGTTTACTAACGTCAAGTATGAAGAAGTAACTTATATTACACACAGCAGCTTCAGTAACTTAAAACTTAAATTGCTTTGCGTTGAAGTACCTGTTTAATATCTAATATAGTACTGCCTTATAATGTAAAACTTAAAAAAGCACTTTTATATTTTGTTTTGATCTTGACACAAAGATTAAAAAGACTTATTTTATTGACCGATCATTGGCCTGGCAAAACAAATTGCAAGAGTATTCCAACAGAAATCACACTTAGTTCAACCATTCAGCGTCGTCATATTCATCCTCTTCGCTATTTTCAAAAGCTTGACTTGTCTCTGACTTAATTTATGAACGCAAAACGAGACGTTAAGCTTTGGCCTTTATCAAGCTGAAGGCAAACACATAAAACATTAGTTTGAACACTTCTATCAGATTGATCCACATCCTTTTACGTGAGATAGATGAAAAATATATTCTATCAATTGCGAATGCGTACATATTTACACAAGAACGTTTGCTGCAAAGTTTGTATCAATCCCGCCTGATATAAATTTTTAGGACTTGTACATAAAAACATTTACAGGCAATAAATCATAGTTTTGATTTCATCTTGTGTAAGGACTAAAAAATGATAATTTCAGGATGATACACTTTCTTGTTAAGAAGTCAGCAAATCAGTATTTTTTACATTGATTCAACGTCTTCATGCGTTGAATCAACGTAAAAAGAAATGATTTGCTGGCTGGGCAGTTGGTTTGGAACATTTTACTTTGTGCTCATTCTGCAGATGTGACCTTTTTTGTTTTAAATGGTCCATCGTCTTCAATAGACTACCGTCCATATACCTCATCGGTCATTTTGCTGATCAAAAATATGATGCAAAAGTGTTTAGCGTTTTACTCTGAAACGTGACAAAAATATCATTTGGATCAGAATCATTTTAGTGACGCAACTGAATGTTTCAATATCACGGCGTAATAGCCTACACAGCTAAAATGGGTGCCAGCTTTTAAATTCAGCTTTCTGGGGATAGTTCCCAACCAGTCCATTATTGGTTACCCCTGAGTATTTTTTCCGGTCGTAAATAAGTATGTAGATTTAAATTCCATTATTGCGTTCATCATCGGCCTCACCCATCTTATAGACAAACACAGTACACGAATACTTGTCTGATTAATAATCTAAACAAACTTTCAAGAATTTCTTTGCGTCAAAATGTTCTTCAAAAGCACAGCATTTAAAAAAACAAAAATTCTTCTGCTTTACCTGCTCCATATTTGCTAATTGGCGTTTCATTGAAGTAAAAGTAACAATTTTTGACAGAAAAACAAAATGTTTTGGCAATAAATAGTTGTTTATGAATCACCCCCTTCTTCCTCCTCTGTCATGCTTACAACTGTTTTTGCATTCAGGGTTTTTTGATATAAAAAGTCTCCTGGTTTTAATTCCCTAGCCGGTGGTGGAACCCCAGATGGTCTCCTACGATTGTTATCGTAACGTCCGAAGTTTGGGGTAACGAAATTTCCTGTGCTGAAACCGGGAAAATTTGCTGATAAATGAGATGGAGTTGCTGAGGAGCCGTGCTTGTATACAAAATTTAGAGTTTCTTGCGTAGCATGCTCTTTGGGAGAAATTGGTTTTAACGAGTCATTAAAAAAATCTGCTTCTTCTTTGGTTGATTCTGAGTCTTCTTCCTTTTTCTGCTGCTCGTCATCCGTGACACCATTAGTTTCTTCTTGCGACTGTTGAGAAGAACTCCCATCTCCTTGAGTGCGCTCATTTTGCTCTTTTACTTCCATATCACAATGTGTAACAGAAGCACGAAATTTCACGTTTGGTACAATCAAGTTTTTGCTTTCTGTCCAATTGAGGGTGTGATCTAACACCTCATTTTCTGTAAAACAACGTATCTTTTTGTTATTCTGTGTGTATTATGAAGCTAAAGTAATGATGAAGCAAGAGTTGTTATAGGCTACAAATGTAATCTTTCCGACCTATAAAATCAACAATTTCCACTACAGAATTCTTGGAACATCAATCGTTCCTATGAGCTTGAATGAACTAAAGTTAGAAACTCAGCACAACAATGAAACAACAGATTATAGACATATGTTACAGAGTTTTCGTGGTACACCGATGTGGGCTGTGACAAAAAGTTTGCGAGGTGATCTACTCGTCAAGAGCACGTCTCTCTAACCATTTTGTCATCGTGGAACCCCTAATTTACTTTCGTATTTGTCAAGGAACCTCCACCAACAAAAAATATAATCAAAACAATAACGTTCTTGTCAATAGCATAAAAATGAACAAATAACGCAACAACGATCAATTTTTCTTTCTCGTATATTGACTGCCCTTAACCTCTTGTTAGGCTAACTGGCCTGCTTGGAGTGTGCATGCGGCACGATGATCCACGAGTCAGACTGACGCATCAATATACTGAAGCAAAAAATCAAGATTCCTAAAAAACGAGGAACTCTCGCGGAATCTTTTAAACTCACGGAACCCAACCACAATGTGGTTGTCGCAGAGCATGCCATGTTCTGCATTGAAGCCCTTTGTTGAAGAGCGCTGGTCTAAAGTGGACCTATAGCCATGAACGGCATGTTTTTCTGCTACAGGACATCGGCATTACAAGCATAACATCACCATCCGTTATGGATTGGCTGTTGAAAACTTCACATATCCTTTATTCATCTTCCTTCGGTGTGCAGTTGCATGAACTTGCTAATCAAATAGCTAACTTTGCATAAGTTAAATGCAAATTTGTGAAACTCAATGCCCACCGGCAGGTTTTGGTATTATTTTTTATAATTTTCTTTTTGAGTCGAGATATAGCTAACATTTGCATAAAGCATAATATGTCTTTGTCCGTGTGGCAAGTTCAAAGAGTCTGTAATCGGACTGCTATGGCCTATTCAAAATCAACCTCAACTGAAGCTGCAAATTTATTTCTTCTCAACACAAGTTTTTTGTTTGGTTTATTTTCGTTTTGGCTAAACTTACAAAAACGACAAACTGTGTGAAGATGGTTACGCTTTCCCTTCACAAGCAAATACAAATAAAGTCGCACCCTCTTACTCCAAAAAGTACTGATACGAAATATGCAACAGCTTGCTTCGAAATCTTATTCTGGTCTCTATTTTCTCAACCTCAAGTAGGTAACAATCGAAATAGAACATCTTCACATTTTGACCTCGGCCTCTGTTAGTTAAAGATTAATAAAATACTGACCAGATTCTCATAAATTAATGTTTAAGTTCATTTTACGATATTTTGAGAACAACCTGAAATGTTGTTTCCGGTAACCAGACAATTTAAAAAATGAATTCAATAAAAGTCACCGTTTCTTTCGCTTAATTATAGAGATGTCAAATCTTTCAGCAACTGCGAAATTTCTAAACGTACTATGTCCGCCTGTCCAACCATACATCAATCTGCCATATTTTAGCCAAGTTTTAATTGCCAGATTTACGATATTTTTCAGCCAAAGTAGGTTACAACTGAGTAAACAGCCATTGTTGGCCTAAACGTTCCAGAACAATTGCCCTGTTTATCATATCCATGAGATCTGATAAGATTAAAAAGTAGAAGTTCTAGTCATAGAACTATACGTCCCAGCCCAGATTCACAACTCTTTTAGCTGCAATTAAGTCTCAGCTTATGGCATTGCTACAATGTTTAGTAGACCTGTTTAAAAATCAAAAATTTTCATTTTTTTTAGCTTCTCGCATTGTTTCCCATGATTTTGATAATGATAAATCCAAAAATGACAACCACTTTGCTCTCAGATGATGAGATACTTTGCCTCAAAAGGCCTAAACGTTTCCATTGTTGCTAAAATCACCCATTTTTGACATGTCAGCCATGATCCTGACGATGGAAGTCTTTATTTCAGCTGAAAACACTTTCATCCAATGCCTTACCGATAGCTCACAGAAAACAATCTCCCGAAAACCATCACTGAAATTAAAACCTTTTCAATACTTTGCAGTAACCTGAAAAAGCACTTGCGTTCTAAAAATCAACCTCTAACAACTTATGCTGTAACTCTTTAATTATCTGACTGTATTATTGATTGTTGCACCAAATCCTGGTATATAGCATGCCTTTCCAAATGCCACTTTTGAAAATTTACCCTACATATATTACTATATTATATATTAACATATCTTACTATACGTATATCTTATCATATATTATACCCGAATGGATAAGGATGATGATTACTATCTTTACTCTTCCATGAATAAGCTACTATACTGCATTGCATAATTTAATATTTGCCAGAATATCCTTGTTGAAAAGGAGCGATCTTCCTGGCGTCAGCACTACCTGACTACTCACTATAGAACAGCGAGCATTATGTTTCGCTAATCATACCGGTGTAGCCTCCACACTAGCCATCAAGACTTTTCCAAAAACATGTGTTTCTCGGCAGTCGAGTGTAGCAGGAACTCAGCGATAGACACGTGTTGCGAACTCAGTGATAGACACTGATGAGCCAAGCCTCATGGCGAAACACGTGTCTATCGCTGAGTTCCTGCTACACTCGACTGCCGAGAAACAGAATATCCTTCATCGGCACTACCAAAGAGTCTCCACCTCTCATTAGCGATACCAAAAACACTCCATCCCTCACTGACGCTATAAAAGATGATTCAACTCTTATTGGTAATACCAAAAACACGCTGCTATATCATCATACTTCTTATGCTCTTACATGTGCAGGAAATTAATTTAAAAAACAAAGCTTTTTTATCTTGATAATGAGCTGCCATATTGTGTATTTGTTCTGCAATCTACAGGCTACTTAATGTCGTTGCTGCGAACACTTTATTTCTGTATAAAATCTGTAAATAGTCCTTGTTTTGATAGTCCGTTACGTAATTACAATATGTGTGTGTGTATTAGTTTGTTTTTGTGATGTTGTTAGGTTCAGTCGTGTTCTCATTGCTTTAAAAATTGGCGCTCCAGTTGTTTCAGGAACAAGGAGGCGACTGATCCTTAACTAATTCATCTACTTGTTTTAAAGTATCAGGTTTGGTGGCCGTGCTTAACTATATTTATTGATGTATATACCGCAATATTAGATCCTTTCATGCACGTCTTAAACCATTATGGTTTTGCCACCTTTTCCTTTTGTTGGCTTTGTTACCGTATTTCTTTTTCACAATATCATTTCTTTTGCATTCTGACAAAGAAAAAGAAAATTGAATTGAATTGAAGTAAAAATTAACTTTTGGATATTCAGCATCATTTTGAGAAGTGTGGAGAGAATAAGAAGATTAAGAAGCATCACTTAGCACCACTAGTGGTGAAAATGCATTTTGCTTATTTCAGGCAACCTATACAGTATACACATCTTTTGAAATTTCTCAATGGGTCTAGTCTGACAGAAACAGACCTCAGACTTATGGGTCTAGTCTGACAGAAACAGACCTCAGACTTTTATTTTGACGATGACGTCATAAAAGTCACGTAGACGTCATTCTAAATTTTTAACTTACGTTATAATGATCTATTAAAGAGTAAGAGATTAGCTCATTACTCTGTAAGACAAGACAGATAGAGATTTGACTGATAACCGTCGTGAAAACCAACCAACCATTTGACTGATAAGTGATAACCGTCGTGATGACTATGTTACAGAAGGCAGACCATGAACGAGTTCTGAAACAATTGTATTGGCATTCACAAAAGCAAGTAGCCTATCGCTATTGAAAAAATTTTCCCCACAGCTGATCGTCTTTCGATGTCAGACAATCAAAAGACCGCCAAAGTCGCTATTGTATTGAAGGCTGTTGGTTCAAGCATTGACGGTTTTTAAATCTCAACATTGACCACAAGAAGGCAATCAGTTTAAGGTAACACTCCAGCCAAACATAGCCTACATGAACCAATTTCGAGAGGAGCCGACAGCAAAGCATTGTGTTTTTCACGTGCGCGGACATTTTGTCGAAAGGACATTTTGCCGAAAGACATTTTTCCGAAAGGACATTTTGCCGAATGGACAAATTGCAGAAAGGACTAAGGTTGTGAACGATAGACTAAAACACATTGTGGAGAATATCGATACATATTACACAAAAATGAGTTTCGGCAAAATGTCCATTCAGCAAAATGTCTTTCGGCAAAATGTCCGGGTACCGTTTTTCATTGGGTGGCAAACGCTTGAAAGATATATTAGGTTGCCAAGTCAAGCTTCCAAAACTTTGGTAATATCAGTTTCCGAGGCACTAAAATATGAAGGAAAACTCCTGGGTGTGCCAAATCTCAGAAATTCTTTTGCTGCATTCTAAGCAAAGTATCACCACTAAATAAACCGTATGCGATGAAGTATTTATGGAAAAGAGCAAAAACGAAATGCAAATTTGGCTGATTAGAGTAATTCAAATCAAACAAAAGAGCTTTAAGGCATATTATGCTTTAAGGCATTTAGTAATTTAATGAAGGCTTTAATGCTTTATGGATTTGGTCAAGTTTATGACCTTGGATAAATGTAATTTTGTATTTCATTGTGATATTGCAGTAATGCAAGAATACGCTATTACGTATGTTGGCTGTAACATTGGCATTAAATGTACAAGCAAGATTGAACATCGGTTCAAGGAATTCAATAAAAAATTTTAATATCTAAGCAATACTTCAAAAGGCGGATAGAAAACACAGCCAAATTAGAAATCTAACCAAATATTTACTCTTGAATGAAATAACACCTTTAAAGGACCGTATAGGTATATTACCATAAAGCAATTTCTTTAAGAGTGCCTGGTTATTGCTTCACTGCTTGATAAGAGTGGAGTACTAACAACCAGGGCCGGTTGAGAGGATAATTTGGGCTCAGTATCAATGAGACTCTCAGGCCCCAAGTTCAGACACTTCTAAGAAAAACGCACCATATCCAATAAATACGAGATGTTTTTTTCAAGTTTTCGGGCGCTTTGGAATGATTAGGCCTACAGCTCTTAAAATCATCCCAGGTCCAAAAATACCCTCTGGGCCATCATGCCATTGCTACTGCCAACAACCGCTTCGTTGAAACATTGATTATATGAAGCAGATATAAAAAAGGCCGGAAGCTCCGGCTTCCGGCCGAAGTTGACATCTGCTGGCCGGAACATCCTGCCTACGGCCAAAATCTTGCCTCCGGTGCATCACTATTTGATTGTTTGACATCGAAAGATGATCAGCTGTGGTGCAAATGTTTCTATTGAAGATAATTGCTTTTAGGAACGCCAATCCAATTGTTTCTGAACTATATGAATGCCTGCATTCTGTAGCGTAGTCATCTCGACGGTTATTAGTCAAATCTCTATCTTCACTCACGAAAAACTCAACGGCTTCATCTTCAATCATGCTACCATGCATCAAGTTACAAAGCAGACAAGTTTCAAGCAGTAACATTGCATACCATTGTTTTTTGCATTTGTATTTTAGTAATGTTCAGCTGTAATTTATTTTCTGAGGTTTATTTTTTTGCAGGAAATTTTGTCTGTTTTGAAAAACGGATAATCGATATTGCAGCAACAGCTTGTCTTTCTGGGTGAGTGTTCTTTCATACATGCACACTTCAATAGTTTTCACTTTTGCAATGTAACAGGGTTAGGAAGTAGCAATACCGCAATGCAGCTTACTAATTTTGCTGTCTTGTCTAACAGAATAATGAGCTAATCGCTTGCTCTTTAATAGATCATTTAAACGCAAGTTAAAAAATTAGAATGGCGTCATCATGACTTTTATGACGTCACATTGACGTCATCGCCAAAATTAAATCTGAGGTCTGTTTCTATCAGACTAGATAGACCCATTGAGAAATTTCAAAAGATGTGTATACTGTATAGGTTGCATGAAATAAGCAAAATGCATTTTCACCACTAATGGCGCTAAGTGCTGTTTCCTAAATTTCTTATTCCCCCACACTTCTCAAAATGATGCCAAATATCCAAAAGGTGATTTTTACTTGTGAGCTATCAGTAAGGCATTGGATGAAAGTGTTTTCAGCTGAAAGACTTCCATCGTCAGAATCATGGCTGACAGGTCAAAAATGGGTGGTTTTAGCGAAAATGGAAATGTTTAGGCCTTTTGAGGCAAGGTATCTCATCATCTGAGAGCAAAATGGTTGTTATTTTTGGATTTATCATGGTCGAAATCATTAGAAACAATGCGAGAAGCTAAAAAATTTGAATATTTTTGAACAAGTCGAATAGTTTCTATACGCAGCCTATGCAGCAATTGTGGTACTGCCTGATTTTGATAACCAAATGGTCGTTTGCAACTCTCTCGTTGAAGGTACAAAAAACACATAGTAAAATAACTACATACAAACTCTTAGGTTATGTGTTCTTTTATGTACAATGTACCACATGCTGTCTAACAAAATTTCAGTGTTTGATTAGTTGGCAAAATAAAGTAAGCACTACCAAAGTGCTATCAAAGGTAACACAATTTAGATTTAGACATTACAAGTTCAAATAAAATTAATTTCTGGTTTAACGTTGCTTAACTTTAGACTAAATTTCTAAGTTTACTGCACCCAAAATGTTTCCATTCGTTTTACGTCTCACACAACACCGATTTACTGACAACTGATAAACCACTTTTTCCTCTTTAAGGTTATTCTGAACAAAATAGTGAAAATCTGCTTGCATTGTTTGCCATATGGTAAAGTTAGTGTTTATTCCAAACACTGGTATATAAAAACACTGCTTTTAGTTTTTCTACATTCGTGACAGACAAGTCTACTGATCATTCAAACTTAACTTTATGCTGACAGCAACAAGCGTCTACAATTTGAATTGAGACACTTTTTGTTATCAGCTTAATTCAACGAATTAAAATCGTGGGTTAAAACTAAAACATTATTTGACGATTGGTGGCTTTAACATAATTGCTTGTGTGTTTCCTGATTGCTGATAGAGGCTTGTCCGCTTAAATTGCCTTGAGCCAAAGCTCTAGGCTCCATACCTCAATCAAGGTGCGAAATAATTGCTGGTTACTCTCAAGAGAATCGTTTTAATGTCCGGGTTGAACCAAAATCAAGGCTTCAATTTCCAGTTTGAACTAGCCGTCTAACTTGATCATGATGTGACGGTTTTAATAACTAAAAATAAAACGAGCAGAAAAAGGTGTTTGCAATCGACTTTTCCCTCAAACGCTATTAAAACATATTACCATCTCGTGTTCAAGATATTTAAACTTAACACTTTTGGTAAGTAGCGTACTCGATATTTATAAACTCAAAATAAAATTCAAAAAAATGAAGAGGTGTACCAGAAAATATCTATAAGACTGGCCCATGATACAAAAGAATGATCTACTGAGGATACAAATTGATATTCATAAATCAACAAGTGAATAAAAAAATATCACTAACCGCTGAAGTACATGTGGCTCTACACAAAGTGAAAATTATATGACTTTTGACTCTTTTCTATTTCTTTAAAAATAATGTTTAAAAAGACATTGTTAACTGCGGACAGTGGCCAATGTTTCGATCTCACTGATCTCTTCAGCGCATTGAAACGAAAGTAGAGAGTTGTCTTGAAGTTTCAGATAAGATGATGGTTTTCAAGAGTTATTGGCATTTTTAACTTGCAGTTGGTTTCGTTCAGATAAACTACGGTAAATTTTGTTCATCGTAGCTCAAAGAACTCTTTCTATAAAATTCTTCGTAAAAAATAAAACATGTTTATTATAATTAACTATAGCTATTAAAAGCCTGCTACGTTTGAAACCGCTACGATAAACAAATAATACTGTTAAACAAAAAGCTCAATCGCTTGCAAAACCCAATAACTATCTATGCTGCTGCTATTTGGTAGTTTTTTAGATTTTATCAGACTATCAAAAGTGCTTTTTCAATAACAAAACCGGGTAAAAGGAAACACAACAATGATATGCAGGAAACAATAATTGAAAAAAAGTAAAATAATAATGAATAGCCCATGGCTCGTTAAAAAATGTTAAAAAGTCCACAATTAGGCCTCGGCTCACAATTTATAGACCACTGGTCTAGGTTCATGTTTCATTTCGTCTACATCAGCTCTTGTATTCAGCGCAATAATTCTTCCAGTATAGGTTCGTTCAAATAGTTGAAAGCTTTGAACTTGTCATAACAAACAAGCGAAAATTCATATACGACATTTAAAAAGCAAACTAATTGTTCTGAAACTGTTTTGGCAACTTACGTCATCGTTTATGACAAATGGAAAGTTGCCTATATCATATGTCTTGCAAACACTCTTGTATAGCCTACATTTTGCAACGTTCTTCATATATTTAAAAATCAGTTTTTCACAAGCATGAAAACTTCATGAGTTTTCTATTGTTTTTACATCCACTTTAAAACAAAAAAATTTCAACTGAATGTATAGTAGGCGGCTACTCTCGGCTATTTAGATATATTACACTGAAAAACGTGAACTGACACAGAAAGTTTAAAATAAATTGTTCGGATCGAATAACGCGTTGACAATCCCATATCAGCGATTGTGATTTCTTATTCAAGTTATGTTCCACTGATTAACATTGCAGTTTGCAAACTAGTTTTTACTCTGGTTTGTATGAATGACACAGCTTTAGTGCCTAATCTAAGTCCAATTCTTCACGCTTTCTGTAGTGCTAAGCAGAAATATTCGTAATGATTTTTTTTGTTAATTCACAATTAAAAGCTTTTTATTTGACAGCAAAAAAATTAATGAAAAATCTTCTTGTATGTATATAAGCTGTCTATCAGGTTATTATAGCCTACTATTGAGTCTATCGGAAAAAAATGTATTTCTTACAATGCTTCAACATAACTGATATAAGTCTAAATCAGTTTATAGTAAATTGTCTTGAAAATATCTACTATTCTAACTATCTTTTATTACCCTACTTCTATTTTCCAAAAAGGTCATCATGGGTCATCTTGTAATGACGTTAGCGCCAGTGGTAGATATCCCATCTTTTCATCATCATCATCATCATCTTGACTGTTAAAAATTTATTGATTGAGAGGAGCTGGCATTTTCGTTTATCTATAATTAAGCTATATTTCCCATTGGGAATGCGTTTTAAAGATAGGCATACAACGTAACTAATGCATAACCACTGCATTGCGCTTTAAATGCTAAATAATATACTTTGTTTTGTTCTTTTTATGCGTGCTTTCTCTGCTTCAATGATTCTGTCAACACAACAACTTTATGCAAGATTCCCAACAAGTCCAAGTAGGCTATTGTCCACAGAATCTAATGCATCTGTGTGTATAAGCGTTAGTGTCAATGTTTTTATTCTTTAGTCCTGTCAGATTAACCAGCTGATTTTATTAAGCAGCTGCTCTTTTGTTGAGCGGTGAATTTGCTTTGTTCTCTGAGATCTCTGACATCATGACAGCTAATCTGCTATTATCAACCTGATCTATTTGACAAAGTTAGTGGCCATCTTTGCGAAAGAAAATGACAGCCAAGTGAGCAATTTGTCATCACTTCTCTTATGATCTGACGTTTACCGACGGCGTTGGCGGAATAATATTTCATTCGAGTGACTATGGGCTACACCAGGGGTGTCCAAAGTCCGGCCCACGATACGTTTTTGAATTGCCCGTGCCTATTGTTGCACAATGTATATTTTATGACCCGCAGACAGATAGAAATCATACAAATTCTACATGCATTTTAAAAAAAATTAATAAAAACAGTATTTTCTCACAGACGAGCCAGGTGAGAAAAGTTTGAATGCGTCGTAATTGCGATCGGGGTGTGGGCTTGAGCAACGCATTTCAAGACTGAATTCCATTCAGCGGTACCTAGTAGGTAAAATAATTCCCCGGCAATAACATTTCAACAATCAGAAACTTCACTCTGCCAATCTCGGCAACCGGCCCTGCGTCAAAAACGTCTAAGTTACCAGCATGCAAAACTGCCAGGAAAAACCTATCCAGGCTTTGTCAGTCTGAGGATAAAAATTCAACGCCAACCAATGAGTGAAACAGTCGAGCATTCCGTATATTTTCTTGCTAGCAAATTCAACGACCGCTTTCGAGATTTAACCACAATAGTAAAGGATTTATTGCTATTCTCTTCTTTCTGCATGAATCCTGATGAGGCTCCAGCTAACCTGCAGCTAACTGAGCTTTTTCTGCGATGCCGAAGTCGACAGCAACGTTTTTTCTCTTGACTTATTACCAGCAGCTGGATAAAATAAATTTCCAGAAATGCGAAAGCTTGCAAAGAAATTTTTGAGCTTGTTCGGTTCAGCATATTTGTGGGAGCAGGCGTTCTCGGTTATGAACATGAACTGCTTGTGGTCTAAAACAAAGCCATGCTTGACAAAGTTTCAGTGTGTTTCAAATTCTGATGGACAAGCAGATTGTAACTAACTTATCATATATCATGTTATGCAAGTTATATTGCAAAATACATAAACTTGCACATTGCTTTATGAAATTTGAAAATACCATTGAATAACGCAATACTACTATATATGCATTTTTTTTCCGGAAAACAAGATTCTCAGAAATTATTGGCCCGCGGGCACTTCCGCATTATCAAATTTGGCCCGCCTAGGAAAAAGTTTGGACACCCCTGGGCTACACGGTCTGCCAGGTCAAATTTCTGCCTCTCACTTACTTTTTCCGTTGCAGACTGAGGGTCTCACCTGTGCTACAGTTACACTTGACAAAACTAAAGCAATTATGTGGCATCAATTTCAAATGATTGAAGTAAGTCATAGCAATAACTTGGTTATTTATTTGTTGTCGCTCTACAATTGCAAAATGTTTTTAGCGACAGGACTCATTTTTAATTTTGTATCATAGTTACTATGTTACCACATTGATTGCCAGACTTATCTCCAACGCGTTATGTAAGAAAACACCACAACCAGTACCGTTTTTAAAGTCTTTGGGATGCCCTAACCTGGAATCGAACCCATAGCTACTGTACAAGCATTAGAGCCGAAGATAATAACCACGAGCTGGTAGCTATGAGTGGTGATCAATGTGTTTGTTGGCTGTTGTTTATAGAAATTATACTTTTATCACTAAAATTACTGAGGTGATTCACACCGACATGGAAATTTACTGTTCGAATTGCAAAGGAACATAAATATTTTGATTCAACACCATTTGCCCTCTTCGAGAACAACGCACATTTAAACGAAAACAAGTTACGCTTATTGTTATGTCCCAAGACCGATGAAGTCTAAAATATCACGCACGCTCTGCATTTCGATTGAATTCACCATCTTGATGACAACATGTGGGCTGTTTTGCTTTTTCCACTGCTGGAAATTGAATTTTCACTTTGTGATTTTTCAAGTCTCCGATGGGGTTTCAACATTGGCATTGATCAGACTTTCGGAAGAAAAAAAATGACATTACAAAACGTTTAACAACTGAAGCTAACTTACTTTCTTTCGCATCCAGATACAAACATATAGATTGAATAAATTTTCAGAGTTTGTAAAATGCATTGTGCAGCACAAGTGTGAAGCGGTATGTTTAAACAGTTGGTACGGCTATCCCTCGTTTTCCAGGATGTTGGTTTTCGCAATAGAAAAAAAAAGCTAAGAATTAAGGTGTCTCAGCAAACTGCTGTATATGGATTGCAAATGACCAATGAAATATACCGAATAATAATGTCATTAAGTCTTTAATGTGTTAAGAATAGACTCGCGTGCCAACTAGTCATACCTTCTGTGTGCTTTGTCTTCAGAGGTTCTTGTGTTGCTACGTCACCATTTTGTTTCACTTGGACCGATGACGAGCATCCCATTACGTCACAATCGTTTAGTTTCACTTTTACTTTTGCACTTTCATGACCGAATAGAGATTATTAATGAGCTCAAGTTCTTTTGAATTTGACGCTTTTTAACAACTTACACTGTGTTAAAAAAAAATATTGTGATGCAATTCACAAAATTCTCAAAATATCTAGTTTACAAAGATTGTATTTATCATTTCAAGTCAAGAAAATAAATCAAAACGGAGTCCAATTATTGCTTCTTTTTGTCGTATCCAGGCTTAGGCTCGGTGGTTAAAAATTTAGTGAACTGAAAGACAAGGGAACCGATGTTCGGATCCACCTTCTGGCATGTCATCAAGTGTCTTGTAAACGACACAGCCTCATGCTCTTGTTGGTCATTGACTGACAGCCTCGTCGACTCATTTAATAACGTTTTTAATCTGAACCTGGAAGCCTATGAAAAGTATACGACTGTTAAGTTTTGCTGTCACTGCCACTCAATCGATATTTATTACTTTCATTAACGTGTTTATTATATTTGTAAATGCTGTTTGAGCAAACTGCTCTTAAAGAAACCATCTGAAAAAATAGATAAAAGACACATGTCCAGCTTCTTCACTTATTTTTTTGTGGTGTTTCTAGGCCTACAGCCCTACACTTTTATTTCGTTCTAAAATTGTTTGCTACACGAGATCTTTCTGTATTTTTTCGACTTTGGTCTCAAAGAGAAGATGAAATTAGGACTTTTGAATCATCACACTTTTTTGTTTCAACATCGTGCGACGTTAAAACAATGCAAATACAGTATAACTAATTTTACTGGCTGAGGTAAACTTCAAAACGGACGTACTCTATACTACATGATAATCCCCACTACTTGGACGCGGGTTCTGTGTCATACCGTTACGTAACAACTTTTTTAATGCAGTAAAATCCTGGTTAACTGAGCTTTTGTTTTTTTGCAATCTTAATACAGGAATTAGGTTACTACACTGTTTAAAATTGAAAAACTGAAGCGAAAAATTGGAAAATTTAATTTTATATTTCTATCGTTTCAATTCCAACATTACAGATGCCATCATTTGTGTTTATTGACTTATCAATCGTCATGTTGACCTAATACAAATTCCTTATCAGTTCATAAGACGATAGCAATATTCTTGTGTGTATAATTTTACATCAATTTTATGTCTTAAAACATTTTGTATGATTATTTACACGAGAAGAGTGAATATTTATCTTAACATATTAGAAATTTTAGGTGTAGATTTCGAATTGTCATATTGCCTCTTCAACTATGTTATGTAGGGAAAATGCAAAACGTCATAGACTTCAAGAAATTGTTTCTTTTTCTGAGCCTCGCCCCGATAGCTTAGTTGGTTAGCGCGTGACTTCTGGACCGAAAGAGCTTCAAGATCAAGTGACGCTGGTTCAACTCTCGGGGTGTGCGCTTGAGTAACGCACGTTGAGGACTGCTTTCCATTCAGCGGCATTTAATGGACGGAATAATTCCCCGGCAACAAGACTTCAACAATCGGAAACTTTACTCTGTCAATCTCCGTAACCTGGCCAGCGTCAGTGATTCAACAAGTATCTACAAGTTTTGCATACTTGTAGAGGCGTATTTACAACGCCTCTACAAGTATGCAAAACTGCCAGGATTAAGCCATGGACTTCTAAATAGTAGCATCTGGACTGGAAACTCAGTGGGCAACATGAGGCCCAACAGTGGACCAACAGCCAAGTAACTAACCCTGTTGGCCAACTGTTGTACCAACTGTTTGGCCTCAAGTTGCCCACTGAGTTTCCAGTCCAGATGCTACTATTTAGAAGTCCATGATTAAGCTCTGCAAGAAGCTTTTCCAGTCCGAGGATAAAGATTTAATCAATCAACCTATGACATGATTTAACTAAAAAAACTACCTAACAAACAAAATACCGCAATGACTGAATGAATTAAAAAGCTGCTTTTTCCATTGATGGTTTTGTGGATAAAAGTTAAATTTCCATTTATTACTTTGTAATGGCAAAACATCCTATGTAATATGTTTGTCAACAACTGAACGGCTTAATATTTCTACCAGCCAGATTTGAAGTAAGCTTTCGTGGAGGTGATAACAATAAATTGATTTGCGATGTATTCAGCCATGCCCCACATAATTTGTGCCAGTGCTCACCTGTGGGGCGAACGCTTTACGTGGAAATTAACTGATCTAGGCGGTCTACACTCTACAGTCTACTTTACATTACTAATATCGATCTTATATCAATACGAGATGTCCTTATAATTATGTTGCCCGAATTACATTTTACTTTCTACTATTGCTGCTTGCAAATCTAATTCTTTTCCTTTCCTCACCTAAGTAGACTGCGATTCACAAAGAAACCAGGGAACAAAAATTACTTTTAGCTGATAGGCTACAACTTCGAGTATACACTATTTCATATTACATCTTCTGACCTTGGCCTTGCTTTCAAATATATATAAAAGAATCGACCTGATCATTTTATATAAAAATTAATTGTACTTGTTTAACATAAAAAGGAGAAATTGACTTGATGCGAGCAATGAAGCATGACGCACTGCTGTAGCAGAAGATACCATAGCCTGCATGAAAACCTTGGCAACAATGACAACTCTTGTCCTAACATGCTTCATGGTTTTATTTCCCAATAAAATCCAACGCTGCTTTGTTGATCTAACTCTGCGAGAAGTTTATTACCAGGTAATTTTGTAAGAGCACAAGCTCATAATTCCTCTGCTGTTATTTCTCACTTCGGCTTGACAGCTATTTTCTAGGTTACGATTTCACTTACGTCACAAAATAAATATATCTTCCCACCAACGGGAAGAAAAGTTAACGTAGTTTACAGGAAATTTCTGCTTTTAAAAATGCTTACTTTAATACGATTTGAAACATTTAAAATTATTATTATGACAGTCTTTTTTTCATTCAATTAAACTTGGAAGAATTAACAATTCAAAAGAATACACCATTAATTCACTCCAAGAAAGAATACAAATTATTAATACGAGTGACTATAAAGCGCTCCTGTTGTCAGTAAGCTACTTTTTGTTTACTGAACACAGCCTAAAGAATACCGTAGCCAAATGTTACTTCCATAAGGTGCTTTTCATTACTTTTTTTTCTAAAATTGTAGGCTATAATCTGCTTTGCTAAACGTCAATGTAGAGTTTTGAATTTGACTCAGTTTCAAATTGTACAGAAGCGTAAAACGTGAAGCCAAAATAAGCTGTTGTTGTTTAGACGTACTAGCCTAGAGAGTTAGCTTAGCAGACTATAAATTTAAAATATACAAATAAAACCTAACAACCAGACGGCATTTAACATAATAACATGAACATAAACTAAAAATTACAAACGTTTTCGGCCATACTCATGTATAAAAATCACCTCCCTACCAAAATTGTAAATTTAAAATAGTAAATTTTGCAATATCGCAAAGAAAGTAACCACTTTTTACAACTTTGACGGTTTCATGTATAAAATCAAACTCTTGCAATACCAAGTCTACCATAGCAAAATCTGTCATTTTCACATTGATTCAACTGCAAAGGTTAAATTAATATAAAAATGACAGATGTTGCTGTCTGTTCTGTGTCTTTGGAGGAAACAATACTCCCACTAGAATGTTAGTCCGGAAAAGCAGCCCTTCTTGCTCCACTGCCTACTAGAACACGCCGAATATGCTGCTATTTGGAAAAAAATCTAAGAGTCTTATTTGTTACAATTATAGCCTTGACAAACTTGCCATCTTATCATATCCAGAAGTATGTCAATAAAGGCAGTAGTTGCACCTAGACATAGTTTTGGCGTGTTTAACCGGACATTAGGTATGTACATTGAGCACAATTTACGCAATAATATTGGAAAATGTAAGACTTTCCAATTGCATTCTGGACGTATAGTCTCATCATTTGGTATGTTACTTTTAGTGCAATTGTTTGTTTAAATTATTCAAGGATTTTGTAGATTCTACGTAGGCTAATAAGCTTTTTATATGCTTTGCAATTTTAGTTTGTTTTTTCGCCAAATTTAAATTTGCAGGTAAAATGTGGCTATTGGTGAAAGATCCGGCAATTTACTTCCAGGACTACTTCCAGGATGCAGTTGGAAAGTCTTACATATTCTACGTTATTATTGCGTATGTTGTGCTCAGCGTACATACTTAATCTACGGCTAGACAAGTCAAAAATATGTCCAGGTGTAAATATTGCTAATTTGATATACTTTTGGGAATGGGAAAATGACAGGTTTGGCAAGGCTAATAAATTTATACAACACAGAAATAATAGCTGTAAAATTTGCATGGACTGTTTACAACTTAGGGATAAAATTTATCAGGCGAAAATGTTTTTCTCCAAACAACCGTTTTTTTGACTAGTAGGCTATTCTTTTTAATCTCAAAATCATATATTGCATATTTGCAACATGGGCCGCTACAGCACATTAACGATAGCCTAAGAACACCTTAACAACAGTTTATAAATAAATTGTTAAAACTTGAAAATCAAATACAAAGAATATTATTTCATTAAGAATAGGTGAGATTAGCCCACGCAATAAATCCTGTTTGAACCTGCTACTCAGCCATAAGCAAATCTTAGACCTTACCTTCAGCAAACAACTCACAATTTGTAGACCACTTGGAAATTTTTCTGCGAAACTTCTATTCGACAGAGAAGGGGTGATTTTAACTGATAATTTACAATGCACTCGAAACTATTAAAAGAAATGAAATCTCTTTGTTATGGAAATGAAGGTTCATGGACTTATTAAACACAAAGGACAGTGTTTCTGATAACAGTAAATATGACTATTTATTTGCTTAAAGCTTTATTGTTTGAAGCACTTCGACACTGCAGCAGTGCTTTCTTAAATCAAGCTTAGACTTAATTGTGTATCCCAAAGCTATCTAACACGAAGTAATATTAGACCTACATGGTGTAACCGTTTTTATCATTAAACAGATTTGATTGTAGGCTACGTAAAAGCAAAACAAAAACACTTTTGTTTGCTTTAAAGCCCATACAAAATAAACAAGGTAAAGGGTATACAATTATTGTTCTTCTTCTTTGTTTGAGCCTTCTTCGCAACTCCAAGGGTCGAGGAGCTCTTGTTTTTACTACCCTTGGGTAGTGGCGGCCACTCGGTCTAGAATGTTTGGGAAGGAGTCGAGCAGCCATTGAATTGATTCGTCATCCAGTTCACACAGACCACGCACACCATTTGGCGCATGGTAGATGGCGCAGTTTCAGAAGGTGTGGTCTGCAGTTTGTTCCTCCTTGCCACACTCACACATCGCTGATAGTTATTTGCACTCCACACACCAAATACTTTCATGCACAATAAAACTAATCGTTTAAATACTAAAACTAAACAATGGAAGCGTATTCCGCATGTTTCAAGGCTTTCAATTTTCCAGATTTTTTTCCAAAACTGGACTCAATTAACTTTATTTTCTTGTATAGGCTTTCCAAGTCGAGCAAATGAGACCATGTTTCATACATAGTATGTTGGTTGATCTACCACTAATGCAAATAAAATTTACCCCTTTCCAAAATCAATTTAATGGAAACCAGTCGCGTGGGGGCAACAAAGGTCAATGAAATGTCTTGGTTGATGTTTGAGCGCTTGGAACGGAGTTTTGTACTATCTTTTTACCACCAAAACGTATTTATTGAATAATATAAATCATGGTTTGGTTTTTGCCCATTGCGACAACGTACAGTGCACTGCGATCACAAATGCAACCAAACAGACAACTGGAAAACTGGAAGCAACGTTGAGACATGTAGTCAATGTCGTTTTAAATGGAAGCACTGTCAAGATTAGGGTAAAATAAGTTTAAAACAATGTCATTGATATGACAATCTCAGAGTACCTTAGTTTTGATTTTTACATCAAGTTCTGTTTCACAACATTGCTTTTTCTTCGAGAATATTTTTTGCTTTTGTTAAAACACATTGACTGCCATGTACCATGGCTTTCATATATGAATGACACCTGGGTTTCACTGGAGGCCATGGCATTCAAGTATGACACCTATGTTTTACTGAAAGCCGCGTCATTCACATATGGCCTCCAGGGAAATTTTTACAAAAATGGCATATTACCAGCATATCACATAAGACTGTTGTTATGAATGATTTCTTTCAACATCCGTCCCTTATTTTAGCAAAACGTGTTCTTCATAAATGTTTCACTGTTGTGTTTTCACGTGCATATGACTCTGCTTATGATTTTCTCAAAGTCATGATTTTCCGATGCGACGCGGCTTGCCGTGACATCCATCATGAAAAGTACAATCTAAGGACGAGAAAACTCGGTGAAAGCCGTTCATGTCATCTACCAGAAAGAAACACATTCGGACATCCATTTGGGTAAAAACTCGTTTTACAAAGACATACAAAAACTGAAATAACCCAAATGTTATAAGTGAAAGTGATCAACCATGTCTTAAACAAAAAAGAGTAGGCTATTTTCCAGTGTAACATGTTTCGGAATACTTTATCACTTTACAGTAACTATATGTTTAAGCTAAAGCGATGCAAAGCGGCGAACTTGTGCGTCAATGCCTCTAAATGCAAAACCAGTGACAACACATTAAGATGCACAACTGCGTTAATGGATGAACTTGTATGACGTATGATGACAAAATTTGTTAAGATGGCTCTCACTCTCAAACAATGATATTGCAGATTTAAACTTGATAATGTATTTTAACGTTAAACAACGCCGATTGCACGTAGAAGCAACGTAAGGTACGCAACGTGGTCTGACTTGATAATTTGACAGGTTTGGAGAATTTTGAGTTTGTTGTGGCGACAGAGCGAACATTTCCTGAAGACATTTGTGTTTTGTGAAGCCAACGTCTTGTTGAACTCGCATGTTTACGTTGCGTGTTTGCAATCAACTAACGTTGAATTTACGTTTGATTGATTTCACCACAAGCGACGGTGCTTAGATTTCATTTGACAGAATGAGTGATATTACCTAAATGCAATATCAAGTAACGTTGTTAAACTACCACAAAGGGAAATTGAGATATCTGGATTTATTTTTTATTTTTTTTATCGACGATCGATCAGCAGATACTGGTATATCTATGAACATCATTACCGCATTGACGATGACAACAATTGTTCGAAAGCACGTTTTGGTTTGCGTAAAGTTAAAGAAGACCACTAAAAGTTAATGAAGATTTTTTATACAGTACAATGATGGTAGGCCTATCACGCATTTCATTTGCTTGAATGCAATGCTGCATAAGAAAGCCTTATGTGCAATGTAGTAAGATGGATTTGCATAATGTTATTGAAATTTATGAGGAACCGTAAAGTCATTAGAACCGTAAAGCTGCAAATTTCGGCAAAGAAGTCTTAAGTTATACAAATAGTGTTTACAAAGCAGACAGTGTCAGTGTGTCAGCGCAGTCGTGTAGAGGCGCAGCTTACGTTATTACCCGAGTCCATCCCATTTCCAATATACCAGGGGCTCTATCCACTTTTAGAATTCGGGGGGCTCTATCCACTTTTAGAATTTTTGGACAGTGGGCTAAAATCGTCATAGTCATTTCAACAACAACTTTCAACTCGTCTTAGTTATTCCAACCACTCCAATGAGTGGGAGGGTGATCACCCCCGTTGGATAGAGCCCATGCAATAGACACACTATTCGCAAAATCAAATCTTTTTAAATGGTTTGGTTTTTGAATCTTCATTCTCGTAGTCGGACCATTGTCGAGTATCAAGTTAGTATAAGATTTATACAGATATGAGTCAATCTGTTCCAACAATTTTTAGAGTTGTTGCAAACGACTTTGTTCAACAAACAATTATGGTGTAGCAAGAGTTGCAACACCATAATTAATCTGACGTTTGAAACAAGTGGATCTTGTCGGTGTGATCATATAAGTGATTGGCAGAAGCGAGTTTCTGAGAGAAAATGCGTTAACTTCCACCAGCGGTATTCAGCAGGCCAATGTTTAGAGATATGTCAAGTATTATTTGGCAAACTTTTGTATTTGTAATATGTATCTGCTTGGGGGTAGATTTCTTTCAAATTAGTTTTATCTCCAATAACGTATCTGCATCCGACAAAGATATCCTTGTGTCTGAAATGATTAAACGCACCCTTTTCTTGGCTGGATCATCTCAAAGGTTTCATTTGCTTGTAGTTCATACTTTTTATGCGTTTATTTTTATTCTATTATGATAGAGACTGTAGCAAGTAGCCTATTTTTCGCCCTAGTAGACCATTAATTACAAAATATAATAATAATAATGATGGGTAACACGACAATAGTGCAATTTATTGACAAAACTTTTTTTAAACTTGTCCAACGTTGAATTAATGTAAAGCTAAGTAATTTGTACCTTAAAGATGCTGCTTGTTATTGCTTATTTGTTTTCTCAAGCAAAAGTTATATATGTCAAACTACGAGGTAAATCCAGGATCAACACGCGCAATTGAGACGAAATGTACCGAAATATCGCTTTGAACTGAACGCAGTGACCCTTACATTGGGGACGGAAGTAACTTATTTTCTGCTGCAAGTGGTCATTTAAAGCTACTCAAACAATTGTAGTAGTGGTTTAACTTTCTTATCTCTGCTTCCGGAATTTAATTCAAATAACCTTTTCGATTTTTCGGTGTGGTGCATTTTCGAGAAATAACTTACTTAACACTTAGTTGCGAAAAGCAGCAACTCGATATCCGTAAGCAAACAACATCGATTAGTGAACAAATGCTTAAGTCACCTGTGCAGTGTGCAAAGGTTGAATTTGCAAAACAAGGAACTCATATACGCGCTCTTCTGTGATAAATCAAGCACAGGCTTGTCTTTCATCAATGGAAGTCTTGTGATATACTTTTTTTTCTGCTCACAAGAATTCATTAGTGTTAAAAAAAACATCCAAAATTTAACCACAAGCTTCTTGAAAATAAACATTTATACTTGAGACGACCACACGCATATCACATGTATTGTTTTGTACATGGTAAAAACTGTTGCATCAATGTTTAGCTTTGGCTCATTAAAATTTAATTTATTACTGCTTTACAGTATCCTATATCCAAACACTTGTTCTTTCACAGCCTTACTTTTCGGCGTAGTGTGAAACGTTTCAAGCAATCAATGCACTGATAAAAACAGCTTTTTTCGGCTACTTGTATATGCTTATTTTTATTATGAAAAAAACTCGAAACAAACTACTGTATGTCACTAAAGCAGGATTTAAAATACAAATACTGTATTGCATCTTAGACTTTTCAACATTTAAATAATTTTCTTCTAAAAATTTGAATTGAATGGACTCTGATAGTTATCTTAGCTTGAACGAAGTAACAAACTAAGGTGTTCACCCCATACAAGATGAAAGTCGCGTTGGCTCTTCAGTTCCCAAAGCACCTTATTGAGTTTGAATGCAGAAAAAATTACTTCCTTGCTATCATTTTCTTTGTATCTGTACATTTCTTGATTAGGGATTGAAGATAGCCGAAAAATATCGAGTTATTTTTTGTATTTATTTATGTGTTTGAAGTAAAAACAAATTGTGGTGTTCCTTTTTTATTTGAGATAACAACAAAATGAACTACCTATTATTTTCTGTTGCTAACCATCAGTTCCGTTAGATGGAAGATTCTTGGAAAAAGTTCAATTTTTAAAACCAATCACATGTGAAAAATGACTATAAACTCAAAGCATATCTCAGTACGCAAAGTGCGACTTTTAGCGTTGTTTCAACGTTGCTGGACGTGTAAAAAGCACGAATGTTCCAAACTGCAACCAATTTGAAATATCTGGGAGGATATGTAGAATCAATGAACTTCGAGTGAAGTAAAATAACTGGAAAAATAATACAACCATTTCATTGCGCGACCACCCAATTGTTGAGCATAGTTTTAAGACTTTAAGTGGGCCCATCTGCAGTCCAATTGTCACGCCCGAATAAGCACATGGAGCTAAGCAACACTTTTTACAGATGAATGTCGATGTTGCTTTTTGGCTTCCAGCAGACCATTGCATTGAAAAAAGGAAGAACTGCGACATTTAAATGCTTTATGGAACAAACATAAACAACTGCAATCAAAAATAATTCAATTATTGCACGGAAAGTACAGCTTAAAATTTGTTAGCATAAAGTTTATTTACATTATTTAACTTATTAAACAAAGTTTTCATACAGTGAAAATGTGATAATGGATAGTTTCCATATACCTTTAGGTAACCTACCATACGAACTCAGGTGTGATCAATGCTTCACTTCCTTATTTGAAGCTTGCACTATCTTTTACAACAAAGCCGAGGAAATAAAATTTTATCGAAAGTTTCAATAGATGTTAATTTATATTTTACAAGTGTGCACTGCCACAGCAAAAGAAATCTCTTCATGTGTTAACCAACATATTGAAACTACTCGGTGTTTTAACCTGTTGCTTTTACATGCAATGAAAGAGCATAGGCCTATATGACAGCAAATCGTTCATAATTATTATAAAGTTAGCATGTAGCTTTATATAGGCTACTATTCTACAGAAAAGAATCATCTCACAACAGACAATTTTTCATTTGTGTAGTTGAGAATTAAGAAAGAATTATAGATTTTTGGTTAGTCTGTTAGTTAGAAGAAGCAATCCATAAAAGGAAATGACTGGCCACTGATAATACAATACGATAATACCTTCAAAATCAGCGGTATCACTTTTCTTGGGTACACTAATGTCTTTATATGGAATATACTGACTTTTGTTTTGTTTATGACAAGTATTTTACGTTTGGCGATGCAGATATTACTTATCTGGACTGGTTTCAACACAAAATCGTTTGCAGGCATTTTTTTTATTTGACATTTTTTTATTTGAAGTTAGCCGAAAAGTTGCGTGGGTTGGTTTTCGGTATAATGCGCATTCGAGAAGATTTAAGATCAATATATCAAGCTAAAATGTTGGATTCTAAATTTAAGCTGCCAAAGCTGAAAGCTCAAGCCATTGATCATTTAGAAAGAAAAACCACAAAACCATCTGTGTGTTGTAGGTAGCAAGCAAACCTTACGTTGGATCCCACATAATCTGAATGTAATCTGGTGGGGTTAACAGGTTATGAGAGCAGGCAAAAGCAACAGGTTATGAGAGCAGGCAAAAGCAACAGCTTTTAATTATAATTTGATTTGTGCACTTTACTACGAAGGCAAGTCGCTTACTAGCCTATATGGAGCTTAAAACTGCAGTAAGCTACAGCAAAGTGCAGAATGCACAAAATGCGAGATAAAGTCTCGTGCTGCCACCGTAAATGGCAAAGTGGAAAGTTTTTATGTTGGCTAGCGAAAGCGGAGGATTAACAACCTTTAGAAAATTCATAGAACAATTAAAAACACGTTAAAAATTATTAGACAAGAATATTTCAAACTGAAATTGACACCAGCTCAAACCTTAAAGTGAAATAAACTTCTAAAAAATATTTCTCGTAATATTGTGTCAACGTTTCATTTGAAGGGCTTTTTTCCTTCAATAAACAAACGTAATAACGTTTATTGCTACTAAGGGCAAAATAAAAAGCTGTGTATCACGCAAATAAGAAAATATATAATAATTTTACGGAGAAACTTTAGTATCTCAAGCAATCATGAATAGATTGCCCACAAGGGCATCAGGGGCGTAGCCAGCACGAAATTTCGGGGGTAGGCAAAAGTATTTTTGCATATGTGAGTGAGCCCGGCAATGAGTCATCGAAGGTGGACTACGGTACCTACAGGGAAGTTTGATAGGCCTCCCCAAAAATAATTTGAAAAAATACCTTAAAATCAAAAATACCTTAACTAATATGCTGGTAGTACTTTCAGTTATCAATAATAAAACTTTATCAAATGATGCTGTAACAGAGTACAAAATGTTTATTTAAAATATTTCGGAGGGGCAATTGCTTCTTGCCCCCCTCACTGCACCCTTGTTGAACATATGTGGGGACATATTATGCGTCAGAATCAACTCGGTTCGTTGGCTAATATCGGATATTACATTTGCAGTGCCATTTTATTGTCTTGTTTGAAGAGATTGCTTTTTTGTAAATTTCTTTGGAAGTCTTCTGCAACCCTGGTGTGAAAAATCGTTTTTTCCAAGACGAGTGTTGCCATTTCTAAGTCACAGGTAAGTCCGTTCGTTTCTTTTAGCATTTTTGGCAAAACTTGATGCTTTTACTTTGCCGCTCAAGATCAGAAGAAAATTAACACGACAGAATATACATGAAAAAAATATTTTCTTTTACTTAAAGAATGATTAACTCAAATTTGATAAGATGTTCAGTATTTTTGTCAATTTGTTTTTCTCTTTACTTTTAAATATCGGCTTGACAAAAATAGCTTCTGTGCCTAAAACAAGCTGTCAGTCAAAGCAATGTGTGAAGTTGTGAACTGAAGCTAAGATTAAAAAAATATCGTTTGATAGTGACTGTCAATGTCTTTTGGTAAAGGCCAGTGTATTTATTTGCGTGAGTTTTGCAAGGATCGATTTCTATACATGCAACTGATACAAGATATCGGTAATCGGCTGTAGCTAAACGTTTCTCCAAAATAGCCAATTCTAACCTTTGTAAAACTCTTTTTGGAATAGTTATTGATATAGTTAGTTATTGATTAGATTGTTAAAACTCTTGTTGATCTAATGCTGGTGATATTTTACGTTTTTACGAGAGCTGATGTTTATGTGACGATTTTCCATGATTTATCAGAGTTAAATGAAAAGCAAAATTCTTAATCTTAATGTACATGCTGCACAAGGTTGCGACAAGGTCAAGCAGTGATAAATATGCCATTGTATAAATAATTGACATCAAACAATTAATCATTTAAGGTACGAATCTTCTGTGTTCGTAAACAATCTTCAGAAGCTATTTTATTTAATGTGATTTTATTTTAGCTGGTAGCTTAGATGTGAATATCTGTCTGCATACTGTTTTTGCAGTAAATGTCTATTGTCCAGCAAATACGTAATAGGCCTACTTAACAAGAAGAAAGAAATACCATTCAGTCTGTTTTGATTCTACACTCTTGACTAATAAGCATCTGCTTGATTTTCAAAAAGGTACTGGTTCGAATTGCTGCATTTTCACTTTTTTATGCAAGAAATATATTATACAAACTCATTCCATCACACAGCAAAGTTTTGAAGTGGTTGAGAAAGTAAAGGGAGAAATGTCCATCAAAATCACAAGACATTTTCAACACTGTAAATGAAAAAGTCAAAAACATATTAAAATATTTTTTCTGGTGAAGGATGTAATAGACGGATGTAATTGAAACTTATAAAACTTTAAGCTTTCCAGTGTACACAATCAATTATCGTTGCGTAAACTCTTTTGTGTTGAAAGTTTCAAATAGAGGCGAAGAAACGTTTCATCAAAGGATACAAATGATAATAAATTGGTCACAATGAGTTATAACCCACTAATTGATGTTATTAAACGTAATCTCGGTAACCGCATGAGTGTTGACCATTTCCGCCTAATTTTATTCAATAATGTAAAATTTCTGAGCCGTATCAACTTTATGTCTTCGACGTAAATCTAGTAATTTTATCTGAAAAAATCTTCTTCAATTATTTGCAACTAAATCCCTTTGATCCACGAAGGTCTAATGTTTTGCTATGACTATAAAGTTAAACCGCGTATAGAGATATCGGGTAGATAGTTGTTTTTTTATTTTATTTATTTCTTCTTGTTGTAAGAGCTAAAATATCATTGTAAGTCACCAAATGGTCAGGTGTCTATTTTCCAGACTGCGTTGAATAGACGGAGTTCATTCGAAAGCGGAAATATTGATCACTTTCAAAAGACGTTAACTAATTTCCTTTTGCAACAGCAATAATGCACCAAAAGCTTTGATCAATGAAAAGGTGCGAAAAGATTCAAGAAAAACTTCCCATCAAGACAACTCTTCGGGTCAGCAACCAAACTAAGAGATGCTTTCTGAACAAACAACTAAAATTTGACCTCATTAAATATAACTTGTTTGTTTGTTTGTTTATCTTTATCCTGCATTGCGGGAAAGCGGACTTGAGCGCTATGCATCGGTGTACGCCTTCCGACATACACCTGACCCACGCTGCAGCCGACGGCAATGTCTGTTTTCCGGTTGTCTACTTTACATATGACTTAAATTTGGTACTACCCATTACTCGAAATCGATCACTAAGTAGAGGCAATTATCGTTAAGTTTCTTGCCCAGAGAAACAACAGCAAGTGCGGGTGGCTGGAGTCGAACATGCAGGCTCTCCACTGCGAACTTGTTTGAATCGCTATAAAATTTTTAACTAATAAGGTTAGGAGATTTGATTATCCTTCTTTTTACAAGTATTTAGATGTAGATACAAGTCTGCAACATCACTTTAATTTGCATAATTGAATGCACTTTTTTTACAACATTCCGCAGTCATATAATAAAGTAATGGCACATCTTCAATACCAAGGTACAGTAAATACAAATGCTCTTGCGTGGATTGTACCGCACAAAAAATGCAATTTATTTTGTATTATTATCGGGTGATACTTGAACAACGAATAGCAGCTAACTTTCAGAGTCAAAGAATGAGCCGTGTGATCTTAGTTTTTGCTTGAGTTCGTAGAACAGAAATCCCAGATCAATAACTAAAGAACTATTATTGCTTTTTTGCAAGTTGTTCACACAGTTGAATGTAGATGTTTACGAAAAATTTCACGCTACAGCGATGCTCTATACAAGCTAAGGTAGTTGCCGGCGACACAGTTGGCCACTTCACCTTTATCCACAATGTAAAACAGTAAAAATAAAATAACTTTTTGTGATAGACCATCAATTCCTGTGACCGGTTTATTGACAAGTTACCTTTTTAAGTTGTTTATTCCTCAACGCAAAAATTCAATGTGCTAGGCAATAACTTGAATGTAAGCTATCACAGCACGTCTCCTTGGAAGAATATATTAAGCTTCAAAAACTGATGAAAAAAGATTTTTTATAGTTTTTCTTATTACGGGAGAAAGACAACACGCTTTTTTAGATAAACAATGGTATTTTTCCTTGTTAAGTTCATTTCAAATATTCTCATTGCTGGCAATTGAGTGGCTCTGCTGTGCATTTTCTTGCGTATCCCAGTAAAGGTGCCTGAATCAAGGTGGTATTATGCTCATCTTGTGGGTCCTCACAAAACAATGATACTAACTTTTGAAGGGTTAGTTGCAAGAAGACCGTATCTAGTTGCCAAAAGTTTCCTTACATCGCTTCAACGTCGCTGGACGATGCAAAGAAAACAGTTTTTGATGACTCGGTAGCTGCTAGAATGATATGGAATTGCCACCAAAGACTTTGTTGCTAACTAACTGCCACAAAACATTGAAATGTCACATAAACCGACTTTAACTCCCAAATATTGTGAGATATCTGACTCTGCCTTCGACAATGAAGGTGTTTACACATATCTTTCCAATATTGTAACAAAGCACTAGACTTTTGGTTAACCAAATGTTTATTCAACACCGACAACACAACCAAAGCGTTCTTTTCACAAGCAAAGTTTAGTTTGAGGTGACAAATTCACTGTATAGCATTCACAATTCAAAAGAAACTTGATCGAATTGCGCAGCGAAACTAAATTTACTGTTTCGTGGAAGTAATAAACCGCAAAACATCCGAATGAGCACTGAACAACGTTCTTGCTTTATTACCGTACAACAGTAATCATACAAGAACAATCCGAACGTTGTAATCTCATTTTATTTTCCAGAACCCTGCTGTGTCATGGCAAGTGTCGTTGTCGATTTGGTAGGAAAAATTACAAACTGTACCTCTGACGTACTTGTTGATGAAAATTCTAATCAAACAATAATGATACTCAGATGAAAACTACTGGACATGTAGACTCGGAAGTACCAGCCGGAAAATTTAATGGCCAATTTAGTTCATAAACAAGCTACAGACTTAGGTTGTTCTCAATAGAGCTTAATTCTGTATTGAACAAGTAGAACTTTCTCATTTTTTTATTCGTTTGCACAATACGACATTCTCAAAATAGTGGTATTAAAAATTACAACGCTTCGATAAATCTGTACAATTGCTGTATGAAAAGATGATTGTTGCGTATGGGGTCTGCCTGGCGCTCCGAACACATATCCAAGGGCAAAAAGTAATTTAACGTAATAACCGTCATGACATTTTCAGAATTGCTACAACTAAACTATGAAGCAGTACGCTGGATTTGGATTTATTGTAACCACATAACTACTAAACATGTCAAAAGTCTGCTGCTTGAACACAAAAGGAGTAGTGGTCAAACAAAAGACTATGGACTGAAAACAACCAAGAAGGCTGCGTTGCAAGCAGTGATGTATGAGTAAACGAAAGGCAGGCAGTACATTAGGTTAAGTAAACGTTGCAAATTTTTCTAAACAGAGATCGCCAAAGGTCAAAGTTCACACATATTTTCGCAAGACCAAAATACCATGACTAGTATGTTGTTGTGGTGACCTTGCGCTGCTCAGAGAATGGATTTTGAGTTACTTTGTTGGAAGCTGAGTGTGTTAAGTTTAGTTTTCATTTAAAGAAGGTTTTGTGAGTGTTTTATTTCAGTTGAAAACAATTTGTGAAGTTCTACGCGCAAGCCAAACAAAAAATTCATGAGTTTATTTAACATCGCCACACGGTAAAGTAATGTCATGCATGCAGTTTTTGCGACGTTTATCTAAGTAGATCTTCAGTCTGCATGTCAATTATTTTTGACATTGATTCAAAAAGTAGTGATTTGCTGGCTTGGTTGTACTTGGCTGGATGGTAAGGGTAGCTGTAGCACGTTTCTTGGGTAAAGAAATATCAGCCATCCTGCATAACTGTCATTTGTGACAACAAGATATCTCTTTAAATGTGAGTAGTATGGTATCTCTGACTTTGTCTTAGTCAGAGCTGGGCACATTTTGGACTGTTTTGAGATTGAGTCTTTTAGATTATCGCTGCAAACCGCTTGCATTAAATTCAGTTATGATTCACGATTGCGCAGTGGATCTGTGATAGAAAACGCTGTCACTGTCGCTAATTTGAGAGAAATCGTTATTGATCAAATATAGTACAATCGTTGATTGGGTGCTTGTCACTGAAAAACAAAAATGTGATGACGCTTGACGTTGAATCAACAAAAATCGTTTTATATTCTGTTATAGATATAAAAGCAAAAAAGATAGCTTTGTCTATCACCAGACCTTTACCAATTCCATTGAAGCAGTGAATGTTGCCTTTTATCCAAGACGGTTGATTATTACCCTAGTGTGATTTTTTTTGGTCGTGTTTTCATGAAAGCAAAAATCGATACCAAAATATATGAATCGCTGTTTGTTTAAGAGGACAATGGACCGTGGTTTTGGCTAAACACCTTTCTCAATAGAAAGCTATTCAAGATCTTGTACAAATATGAGACAACTGATATGCGTGCTCACACCAAACTCGGTTATAATGGAGGCCTTGAGCTGTTTGAGCTAGAAAGTACGCTTGTGGTATATTGAGACAGGAAGCCGTTTAAGATGCTGAATACTGTGCTCTGAATCACACGCATATGTTTAGTTTAGAACTGTATAGTGCATGCTAATGGACCCTGCTTTGAACAAAAAGCGTAAATTAAACTGGCAAGATGGCCCATCAAACGGCTCTCCTCCGCAGAAGTTGTCATGCCAACGGACTGATGACGTCACTTTTGAAAGGTAAGTACTGTAGTTGTGTTGCGTCTTAGAGACATGTTGATGTGCAGACGAGAATTCAGCTCCACAAGCTATGTCGTTTTGAAACGGTCTAAGTAGCAGCTGAAAACTTGAAAAGGTGAGTTAAGGAAAAAACTTCCGCGAGACAAGTCATTAGCACTTCGCAGACGACAAACATAAGACATGATGAGAGTTTGACTTAGTAATGCAAATTATCTTTTTACATTTATTGCTAAACGGGCTAAAAACAAAAAAGTAAGACTCTGTAGCACTCTTCAACGTAAGAAATGAGTTAGAAAATAAACCGCTCTGGTATGTGTAACACAAGAGCTTGTTTTGTTGTTTTCTCGTAGATGTTACAAATTCATGAGCAATGAGACACGGAAAACGAATAAATGTGAATTACCTGTAGCTTGTTTTACTTAAGTAACTCTGTATCACGGCATTAGTATAGGACAGTATGATTTAAGAGTAATTTTTACGTAGCAGAGTGTTACGACTGATGATATAATACTGCAGTAGGACATCCATCTTTCAAAAACTTACTTAACGTTTTAATTTCTAGTGTGTTGGGTACAATGGTAAAATTTGTTATTTGGAAGTGTCCAAACAGGCATCAAAAAATTACAAAACTTAAAAAAGCAAGAAATTGCATAAAAGAATTAAACTTTATCTACAGTGGTTCGTCAGTCAAGGGTTTTAACTCAGTTTCCTTTTGCTATCATATACGTATACTTAGAAATTTGCTATCACGAATGTGATTGTGTGTGTGATGCTCACGCGTGCTTTGTAAGCTGCGTCGAATGTGTGCGTTTTTCCAACTGTTGAATTTTTTTTATTTTTCTCAAAATATAAGTAAATTTGACTTATTTTTCCATGTCCTCTGGTCACCTTGAGCTAAAACCTTTCAAGTTTAAATAAAGACCTTTAGTAATATAATATCCATAGCTGCATCTGTATATGCTGTACGTAATGTAGTAATAACCTATCCAATTTGTCCATCTAAATTCTAAAATGTATCAATGTATAATAATCTGCCATTGCGGGTGTTTTTTGCATGGTCAACAATCACTCGAGTCTTGTTTATTAAAAATGGGGTAACTGTGGCTCTAAAGATTATATGCAAGGGTCTACGTAGCGTTGTTTGGTATGTTTAGAGGGCGTTTTCCGTTGATAGAATTGCTGCATTTTGAGGAAATCACGTCATGTGGAGCGAGTGGAAAGACAAAATTGTGCTATGCTGAGTAATAAAACGTTACAGTTAGTTCCGTACATTATGTGAAAGATTCTACCTGATAAAGTGCGATGTACAGTTTTCCGCAAGGATATTTACTTTTATATTGGTTACAGGGATTTTAAATGACATTTTGTCAGTGATGGACTGCTTATTATGTATTTTGACAAACTGGGTCGCACGTTATAGTCAATGAAAATAATACCTTCAGAATGGGTAGAGTTTGTTATTAAGAATAATATTTGACAAGCCAAGCAAAATTGTACTTTTGCTTAAAGTATTGTTACAATAGTTTTTAGGTTTTTGTTGCCTCAACATAATTGCAGCAGAGCGCCATTTGTAAATTCTAAATCTTTGAAAAAATCGTTTTATGACGTCAAGGAGTAAATATGAAAACAATTACATGGATGCCGAAGTCACTGAATGGCGGTTTTACAACCGCAAATTACTGGGTTCATTTCAGTCTAACGAACGGGCAGTTTATGACTACCCGTGTGTCCATCTGTGTCTTGCATTTGAGTGTGCAACTTGCATATGTTGCTGAAGGCATTAGTCAATAGTCATGATTTTTTTAACCACCTTAAAACAAGTCAAATACCAACGCAGAAACTAAGTGCAGCTTATGTGTTCGCACCCAGTGTGAGTTATAGAAAGAAACAGGTCCACGTTGGTGCAATTTCCTTTGATGTGAATTGGGTACTATTGAAGAGTTCAAGCTGTAAAGGACATTGCAGTATTTTTCAAGAAAGCAAATTAAAAAACTTTCAGCACAATACAGGGACAAGTAGTCTATTATGTATTTTATTGCATGAAGATTTTGTAAGGTTTGAAATTATCAGGTCAAAAAGCATTGAGATTTATATTGAAGTCGTTCTATTAACTTACTTTTAGCTGGGAAGAAAACTAAATGCGTCAGTTAAGCAGATCGACACTAGCTCAGCACCCAGTGGTCATTGGGGAACGGGTTCGCATCTTAAATGGGTCGTATCAGTGTTTTCTTTTCAGATGGTACCCTTCGTATTGCTTTAAGCAGGGAACATAGGTCGAACGACAAATAAGCACATATTACCACGTATATTACTCCATATTACGCGCCTGTAACCAGAGATCTCAGTTTCTACAATATAACAATCAATCAATCTTAATGATATTTATGTATGGTTGTTGTTAACCACATTGCATAAAAATAATATACTATTCACACTAAAGTTACTTTGTGAATTACATCAAGCTAAAATGTAGTGGATGGGCCACGTTGCTTTTGGGTCACTTTCCACAAGTCCGTAGAATATAAGCAATTAAGCATAAATACGTTGAACTACTAAGCTAGCAAGTATATGTACATGTACAGAAATGGGAATACCTACTGTCAATTCAGCATGTGCCTGACTTACCCCTGATTGCTCATCAATATTAATGGACAAAACAGCATGTAATAAATATGCAATATGAGCAAATCGATGTCATGTACGACAATGTCTATTACCGGTATGATTCAACAATCAATGCTCACAGAGCGATGCTGTATGCATGTAAATATTCAGCAAGCGAGTTAGTTCTTTTTTATGCTGATTTACGTCGAAAAATGTAATAAATCAATTTTTAATCTTTGCTTCTGAAAATATTTTGAAACCGATCTCAATTTACTAAAAATGTTACTTTTGGTTCACCAGAGCAACAAAAGTAATAAAGCTAAAATGTATGCTGCCAAAACATTGCTAGAAAAGTAAACAAAGGTTTGTGAGTTTAACACGTAATTATAACAAGAAGTGTTCTTTGTTATAGGATGACGATAGACAACATGATCGATGACCCCAGTAATGCAACAACCAGTGAAATACCTGTGACAGATCCTAATCTTCTGGCGTTAATGCAAAGAACTGGCTACAACATCACTCAAGAAAATGGGCAAAGGAAATACGGAGGACCGCCACCAGAATGGGGCAGTCGCCCACCTCCACGTGGAGCAGAAGTGTTTGTTGGCAAAATACCACGGGATGTTTTTGAGGACGAGCTGGTCCCGGTTTTTGAAACGGCAGGAAAGATTTACGAGCTACGGTTGATGATGGACTTTGATGGAAAGAATCGAGGATACGCTTTTGTAATGTTTCACACAAAATCCGAAGCAAAGGGAGCTGTTAAAAAACTAAACAATTACGAAATTCGTAAGGGTCGACTTTTGGGAGTTTGCTACAGTGTGGATAACTGCAGATTGTTTGTTGGAGGAATTCCTAAAACAAAAAAGAAGGAAGACATTTTTACCGAGATGAACAAAGTCACCGAAGGGGTTGTAGATGTCATTGTCTACCCCAGCGCTTCAGATAAAACCAAAAACAGAGGGTTTGCTTTTGTTGAGTTCACCACCCATCGAGCTGCAGCTATGGCACGTCGGAAGTTAATTCCTGGTCGAATACAGCTTTGGGGTCATCCGATTGCTGTCGATTGGGCTGAACCAGAACAAGAAGTAGATGAAGACATAATGGGACAAGTTAAGGTGTTGTACGTTCGTAATCTCATGCTGGATACCACGGAAGATACTTTACAAAATATCTTTAGTCAGTTCCACCCTGGCTGTGTCGAGCGAGTAAAAAAAATTAGAGACTATGCTTTTGTACATTTCAATGCCCGAGAGACTTGTATTGAAGCAATGAATAAAATCAACGGAACCAAGATTGACGACGCAGAAGTTGAAGTGACGTTAGCTAAGCCAGTTGACAAGAACGATTATAACAGAATGGCAAAGGTTGGAGCAAAAGTTCTTAATCAAGGATCTGATGCACCAACGGCAACAACTTTGGTGAGTAATACAGCACGAAGACATTGAACTTCTAGTCATGAACGATATATTTCTCTGCTTATTTAAGGGTCACAGTAATGTTATTATTTTTGTTTTAGTTTCTTGAGTTCTACGTTTGCAGAGCTGTCGCTATGTAATGTTGCAGATGGTGTTTGACTGCAAAATCGTATGCTCAAACTTGTCATTGAGTTGGTAGAAATGTTGTTTCACTTCTATTTTTCATTCAGGTACAAGGACAAGTTGTTAATCAAAACGGAATGGTAATTTATCCCACTGGAGTTTATGGAACTGATTTAGCTTACTATTCTTTGGGACAATACAATCTTGCTACTGGAGCACGGCCTATCCGTGGGGGAGCGCTTCGAAGCGATAGAGGACGAGGGGCTACTGGGTCACGTGCAGGAACAAACAGAAGCAGTTACCTTGGTTACAGCGCTGGTAAAGCGACTTACGGACGATATTACGCAAAGAATAATTTAGACCGGCCGGCTGAAACTAATGGTACAACTGCAATAGAAATTCCTTATCAAACAGCTGCTTCTATTAATGATCCCTTAGCAGTATCTCCTTCCGTGTACAACCCCAACTCTGGTATCACAGCTGTGGCAGCAGCGACGGCAGCCACGGTTGGACAAGTGATTCCGCCACAGTATGCAGCCCAAATGGCCCAACCATCTCTTCCTCAAGTAGTTCCCGCAGTTTTAGCTCAAACAAGTTCCGAATCTATACTTGAAGAAATATGTCAAAGATATATGTGGGGAACACCGACATATCAACTATTGGCTACAACAGGTCCGGACAAGCGACAGCTATTCCTATACAAAGTGTCGATTCCTGCTCTCACGAGTGCTTTTCCGCATCAGCCTTATTTTCAGGTAACAGATGTTGGTTGTTTGTGATACGTGTGCCAGAATTATTTTTTTGGTTTTCAGTTTCACAAAAACATAATTAGGAAAAGTAAAATGAATTGAGTTGAACGTCTTTGTACCATTAATAAAATGCAGAAGCCTATTGTAAGTTTTGCAGCTTACTGAAGTCGGTAGGCATGAATTGCTCACTGCATTAATTGGTATGAGTCAGCTATTAACGTAATATCTAAGCTTGTAATACTACCTTCCTCATCAAATATCATTGAAAAGATATCTTTAAAAAGCATTTGCAATTTCTTCTTACTTGATGCTACATTGACTGGTATTTGCCTAACAGTTGGTTACAAAATTTTTCTGGTGTTTTGCCTAGCTCTGCCATTGAACATTGTCAAATGGTAATCTCGTTGGTAGGCTACTTTGTATTTATGAATGCAATGATAAATTAAGCATGAAAACTTGATTTGAGAAAGTTTTATAAAACTTTTTGACCTTTTTCAGTCGAATAAACTCTGTGTCACTGTCGAAGAAGCTAAAGCTTCTGCAGCCGAATACGTTTTATCACAACTTGCCCTTCAAGCTGACGGGTCACCTGCAGTTGTTCCCATGGCAACAGTAATGGCCCCTCCTCCTCCAACAGCCTTCCAGGTATGTGATGAAAACTGTTGCTGGTAACAATCACAAAATAACTGCATTCTTCGAACTTTTAAACCATACTTTCAAACTAAATTTGCATCGAAACTTCAAAGAGTTCATATACTCACAAAGGTACAAAGCATTTGAAAAGATGATTAGATGGAGCATGGCCACCTGGAGATGCGGCCTGATTTGTCACATTTTGCAGATTTTGATTACAGCTACTGCTAGTGCTTGACTGACATTTTTTGAGATGTTTTTACTGTTTGCGGTTTCCTAATGACATAAAACTTTTTTGTTGCCTTGGGGAAGCAGTAGTAAATGAGAAAAAGTAAGTTGAAAAACGCAAAATCAGACTGTTATTGAAAATTAACAGTCTGACTAAAATCTTCGAAATCAAATTTTCTTTGCTTTTCAACATGTGAGAATGTTAAAACCTATTGTGTCATCTGGGGAAAAGAATAAAGAAAGCGTAAGAATATAATTTTTAGAAAAATTTATTTAAACGTTTGCTCAAAGTTAGAAAAACCTGGAAATTTCTGCAAAATGTGACAAATCAGGCCGTATCTTTAGGTGGCCATGGATGGAGCTATTGTAAAGCATTGGTTGAGTTATACTGTTAAAACTTAAAATTAGCAAAGTTATTTGGATTTATATGTACTGTATAGTGTATATTCATCATCATCGAATGTGTCATGGCCGATGTGGCTTTTCATGAACTAAATTTTAAGTTCTTGAATGTTTCTGGCGTTTCCAAGTTGTGCAGACAAAAATATATTTTCAAACAAAGAAAGCGTAGCCTACTGGAAGGTGGGTTCTTGGCCGCATAGTATGTCAATATTCAGATACTGATATCTTTCTTCCGTCTACTAAGCATTCTTTAGCTTATACCAACCTGCAAAATGGTAAATCTATAACAAAATTTTAAAAATAATCCTTTAGATAACAACCTACCGAATTTTAAGTCCAGTGGCATATGCATTAATAAAGTAGTCTATACCGTAACCACCAAGCCCTAACAAAATCGAATGTCGTACTCGGAATCGCTCCGAAATCACCCGGTGCCACAGTCACTTTGAGGCTGCCCCTAAATATCTCGGCGCCGTAGCGTTGGTGCCTACCTGACAGGTACGTAGGCTACGTGTCTGCTCCTACAAATCGTGGACCCGGTCTTCCTACTTTTCTTTTGGGGTGATATGTCGGAGAAATTAAAATGGTCTTTGAATTAAGCTGTTCTTAAGTTTTGCAATGAAGGTCCAGGTTTCATACCGCATGTTCATGTGTATATGTAAATTACGGTAAGCTGTTAGCAATTTGTGGACTTGTGAGTGTACACTGTACAGTGTACCAGGATTAGGATCAGAACAGTGATGCAGAGATTGTGGTCTTTAGTCTCACTTGGCGGTGGCAATATAATGCTTTTCGTATTGTCGAAAAAACAAAATAGGAGTTTATGTTAAAACATGTAAAACAAGTTTATTCCATTCCAAAAATACATTCTAATTTCATAACGCAAGGTTTTTTTTTCTAAATAGGTTTCTTGTTGGCATTTGGCAGTTTTGGACCACTCTTTGTTTGCCCTTTGTACTTAACGTCAAGCTTTGTTTGCTAAAACCTGTCGATTGTTTGCTTTCAATTACTCGGTGGTATCTCGTGATGGACCGGTGATGAACAGAGTTAATAAAAATGATTAAAATTGTGATAAATTGTCCATTCTGGAGTAGATGGCAAACAACTGTTTTGCATAATAAGCTCGTTTTTGCTTGTGTTGTTTTAACTGTTGTGGAAGAGGGCATACTTTTCGTAAATGTTTGTTCAACACAGTCTGGTGATGTAAAATTAGCACAACTGTTAAATAACATCATTGCTATGACATCATTATTATGACATCACATAGTGAGATTTTCTCAAAGGTCGTCGGTTCATCGTGCTTTGAAAGCTTCGTCAATTGCTCACTGTTGAGGATTTTATTTTAAAAAAAAGTAGAATTCTAAAAATCATTTTTAAGTCGTGTTCATTGTGATGCAGTAGACTACAATGTGATTTCACATGCAGCAGAGTAAGCAGCTGAAAGCATTGATGGACTGTACACTCATCTGGTCAGTTTCTACTATTTTGAAAGGCCATACCCTGATATGCCTATTTTGCTATTGCGCAATGCAGAAACATGGGCATTATCATCAAGAATGGAAAAACAAATTGTATTTTAAATTTAAATCTGTAGAAGAATGTTTAAAATTTCATGGAAGGAAAAATTACAACCGAAAATGTATTATTTAAAATGCACAACAACACGAAAGTTCTAGAACAAGGTTACTCAACTAATCTTAACAAAGGTCCAGTTTGACAAGTTGAATATTTTTAACGGTCCGGTAAATAAGTTATTTCACACGCAACCACAAAGTTAAACCATCTGTACCAAGCCATTTTTTAGGTAAAATGTAACTCGAATTGGATTTCTGAGAAGGTCTTGGGGAATCTGGGAGTCGAAGCCTTCCAGCAACTAGGATAATCACAGTAAAAATTGCTTTCTCCCATTAGAAATCTGTTGAAAGAAGCCCTGAAACGTGGCAAAGAGGTTATTCTTCCAAAAGCTTAAGGTGCACCATCAACACCCAGAAGGTCCGGATTTGGATCGCGGTCCGCCAGTTGAGTAGCCCGGTTCTAGAAACTATAAAAACAAAAGATTTGAAATATTTTGGACAGTAGGCTGTTTCGAAGTATTTTTATTTAAAGACAACCACTAGAAGAGAAAATGAATAAGAGCAAAATAGGAGCAGACCAGCAAAAATTTGGAATAATTATGTTAAAGACCGAACAAGTTTCGATCACAAAACTACAATGCATCGAAAAGTATTACAACAGACAAAAATTGGCATTTTATTGCTTCCAACCCGCGTGTTATCGTCTCGACAAGAGGAAGAAAGTTGGTGATAATGATTCAGTATCTTGCCAAGACACAACCTCATGCTCTCAAATCGATCAACTTTGGAGCGACATGCAAGCACTTTCACTACCCAGTTATTCAGTCGACATTATGGTTACTTTTGAGGATTTTTTTTATCAAATCTTATCATAATTTTTTGTCAACCCAGCCGCTTTTCCATGGTTTCACCGCAAGCATAAACTACAGTGTAATCCGGGAACATCATGAATCTGAGGTGGTAAAACAATAGACCTTCGGCCCCAAGAGGCTCACACGACAATAACGATGAACTACTGGATGATTGGTTAATCAAAGTTTCATCAATTTATCATAGTCTATCCTTAACTGAATCTTTCTACTGCACGATACCCACGCACGGAAGCAGGTCAGCACAATGGAATCACGTGACAGTTTCGGAAGCGTCAATCTATTGTTTGTCATTTAAAGGCAAACTGTTTGAAAGACAATGAGTTAAACTGACTATAAGAACATCAATTCAACGTCGTGAGATGGATATGATGAGTTCCAAAGCCACTTCCATACTGTCGTCGTGTTTCTTACTTTTAACTACGGAGCTTCCTGGTGCTACATTTTTATGCACCATAATCTAATGATTGCAATACAAAGAATACAGCGACCATGCTTTACAAATACACTACTATCTGTATCTGATACACACATAAACCAATCACAATAAAAAGTACACAAACACTAAGGACTAATAAAAAAAAGTTTACTGTATGAAATTGAGAGCTTTGTCACATTATGTGGTGAACTACATTTCTGATCGGGTTGAAGTCAAAGTTTTTGATTAGAGCAAATCTGAACTTACTTGTACTTTACCAAGGCTGTGGTATTTGGCCACAGCATGCGACTCTAACTTAGAATTTTTTTTGAAGGTTGGCTAACATTATGAAGATAAGCTACTTTAATGACCAATTCTGAACACACTAAAATCTTTTCCTGCCCGACTCCATAGCTTTGTAGGCTACTACACATAAACACTGAACAGTCAATATAATCAGTGCAGTTTACTGTTATTGCTGACCATCACAACGAAAACAATACATGTTAAACATAGCAAAGGTCTAGAAAAAAGTAGAAGCGACAAAACGAGAACGTTTTAACGATCTTGAGATGGAAGTAGGATAATCAATTCAAAATTTCGTACCGCCGCAATACCCTTGATAATATTATGAACATAATGTCTTGAATTGTGTAGGTCTGCGAAAGCAATCGTATAGAACTTGATGGCATTGTGTAAGATTTCTGTGACAACGAAAGCTTTTTGCCGAAAGACAAACGCTATTGCGTAAAATTGCTAAGTTGAACTGCTAAACCAATGCTCTTTTTTTCAGAATGTCTACGCGCCACCTCCTATCCAATTTCATCCGAATCCTGCTGCAGCAGCCTTACCCCACCAGTACGTTCCAGTGACCACCCCTTCACCAACAGTTCCGATGTCATTTGTCGATTTTAGTAATGTCATGCAACCAATCACTGTTCCCTTTCAATGATGTAATGGCTATGATGTTGCTATGGTTTTTATGCAGTCGCTTTAAGTAGAAAAAGATCTACTGAATTGTAATCATGAAATTCAATTGCAGTAGTACCCACTTATTAAGGGCTCACCTCCGAACAGGACGACTTTGGGCTGATTAAGCGGCAGGCCAATTAAGCAGGAACGATTTTCTACCACTCTTTTTACATTCGGTAATTCTGGACCGGACCAAATCGGGCTGAATAAACGGGTGGGCCTATTTACCGTGGTGTTAATAAGCTGGAACTACTGTCTGTATCAGTGACCAAGTTAGTGTTTTGTTAATACGACTGGCCGTTACGCTATTTTGTTTTGTTACATTGCTTGTAAAAAACTTTTATTAAAAAACTGTGGAATTGACAAAGTTACGGTGTGACTGATTTTCAGGCACCAGTTTATTCAGTTGTGTTGTATTTTTGCTTCCACTGTAATTTTTCGCTTTTTAACTTTGCTGCACAATAGTCATGCTTATTTTCCACTTATTGGTATCAAATGCTCACAAAATGAGCGTGTTTGAAGAAACTAGAGAATGGCAATATTGCCAGTGTAGTAGTGGTAATCATGAAAAGGCTTGTACTGTACTAGAACTACAGCACTTATGAGAATAAGTAGCCAATTTCTACGTCCATCCATCTTTTTCTCAGCAGAACCACTTAGGCTACTAACTGTATATGCATTACAGCGACACTGTATTCTGTTTAGCTGTGTACCGAACCGTAAATCCATGGTTACTAGCCACTAGCCAGTGTCGTAGTCGCTAGACAATTCATCCCATAAATACAAACAAAACGGATAGATGATAATCAGGCGCGGATCTAGGAGTTTTTTTTGGGGGGGGCCAGAAAATTTCAAAATGAATTAAAAAGTAAGAAAAAGATAAAACAGATATGAACAATCAGTGACTAGCCAAGAATTTGGGGGGTTTTGACGGCGTGTTCCCCAAAAGCGACACCCAGCGGCGGGGGGTCTGGGGGGCCTCCCCCAGAAAATTTTGAAAAATTACTTTGAATTTGGTGCATTCTGAGAGCATTTTCAACAAAAATATGGGTATAAATATTCCTGTAAAATGGTGCTGTCCGGCGGCATATCAAAAGGATAAGATCATGTTTTCTTCGGCATTTTTTCGTTTATAAAGCTAAGTCTCTATGTTTTCTTGTTGCTAATTCCTGGCTGAGATGTTTGAACGTTTGGTATTGGCAAAACTCGCTCTTTTAATGCATTTTCGCTTAAAATTAGGCAAACCTTGTTTTAGAGTCATAGAGACTGAAAGCATCATTCTCAATATCGTGACGTCACACGCGTGCCAAAGGAGGGGTTGTAAGTCCGCTGTGGGACTAATATCAGCTGTTTAGAAGCATATCAAACCATTCAACAATTTCTCACAAAATTTCGGGGGGAGCCCCCCATAGATCCGCGCCTGATGATAATGATATGCTGATATGCACGTTTCGACTTTAGCGCTGTTGCTAAGTTGTAGGGTAGTCTAATTATATTACTGAATGCAAAACTCCTCTTTTTCTGTCCAGACAAAGGTTCCTGAATTCGACTCATTTTTTCGCTTCATAACTCGCTTGCTTTAAGTAAAGAATTAAATTGCCTGAAAGCTAACTTTTCTACCCTTGTATAACCTATAAAAAGTACATTTTTTGCAAATCATAAAAAGTGACCCTTCTTGTGTGGCGGATTACCCAAACAGTACCATCCGTCATTTTTACATTGATTTAACGTTGAATCAATGTAAAAATGACGAACTTTGCTGTCTGGGAAAGTAGTTTGGCGATCCTAAATCAAACATCGTCAGCTTTAAGTTGTGACGTTTTATTGTTTTATTGCAAAGCGTTTTATTGTTGCAACAATGTTCTGTTGTATGTATTTTATTCGGTGACATTAAATCTATAAACAACATACAGCTTAAACGTTTAGAAAACATACAAATGTGTAAAATAAAATAAAGATGTTACAGCATTCATTTTTTATTATGGAACAAGCCAATTAAACTCACAAGCAGGTCACTTGTACTGTAAATAAAGTTTTTCACTTGTTCCCTAAAAATATTATATTATTTGTTGTAGCAGTATATTTGTGTGAATACGAGTGCCGTTAAACTTATGTGTCATGTGCCTCTGTTTTATTTCTTACTGAATAAAAGTGTAGTGCAATCGAAGTTGTGTACATGTTTTTACAGTTTTAAAATGAAAAAGGATACAATTGCCTTAACTTAACGGCAAGTGTTCATACTTCGATTCTTTAATACAGATCGGTTACCAAAAATCAATATTCAGTTCTGTTTGCATTGCAAAGCAATTATATTTACTTCATCAACAAGCAAAACCAAAATACTAGACAAGCAATGCGCATGCGTTGGCATAAGTCGGCTGCATTGCCGAGTGGTGAGAGTTCTGGAACGACGTTTGCAAGGGCACCGGTTCGACAACGCTACAGAGCATGCGGCTGTGTCTTTGGTAAGAAGACACTTAAGGCATGCCACGAAGATTGGCTTCCTTGCCTTCCCGTCCACTTAATCTAAATCTTCAACCACCGGTTGTAAGCCTGGATACGACAAACAGTAGACGACATCCAACATTTAAAGCAAATCTTAGACCATAGTGAAGATATACAACAAGGTTCAGCTTACCGCTTGCTAGCTTGACCGGAGGTAATTTTGCTTATGGGTAAAATTCATCTATCATGGGGGCTATTTAGGTTATCGACGTTTTCGTGTCGCCACTTAGCGAAGAAATTTGTGCAATAAATCCATTCACTAGTTGGCAGCAAATGCATGAAATAAATCAGTGCTCTAACAAGGGTTCTGTGGAACCCTAGGGTGGGGTCCCTGAGTTTAAATGGTTCCTGGAGGGTTCCTCGGTTTTTAGGAAAGTTGATTTCTTGCTTCCGTATATTGATGCGTTATTCTGAATTTTTAGATCACTGTACCTCATTTACACTCCAAGTAACCTAGGCCAGTTAGTGAAACAAGAAGTAAAGTGCAGTTAATAGTCGAAAAAGTAACATTGATGTAGTTATTGGGTCACTTGTTGAATATTTTGTTTAACAAAAGCGTTATTTACTTCTTAATGTAGATACTAGATATTAATGATTTGTTTTAGCCTGATGCTGCGGGTTCGCTGTAGTAATAGCGGTTTGCACTAACTTTCGGAACACAGCTCCCTAGTCATGTGCTATGACGACAAAAAACGTTATTGTTTCATTACAAATCTTTGTTATTGGGGGGTTCTTGGCAAACGCGAAAGTGAATCAGGGGTTCCGTGTTGACAAAAAGGGTGAAGAGCGCTGAAATAGATAAATCAATCACCTTGTTCAAAGTGCATTTCATAGTAGCCCTAAGTTGTAAACTTTAAAACACTGTACAGTAGATGAAACTGTTGCAAAGTTTGAAGCAAAGTTTTTGGTTTGGTTGGTTTTGAATCTTCAAGCAACATATGGTATAGTTTACTTTTACGTCTCGACGAGTAAGCTATGTCTTCTAACTTTAAAGTCGTGCGGCAGTGATACCAACATCACATTTTAATGTATTGGTAACAACCCGTAAGCGTTCTAATTAGAGAGTTACATCACAAAGCGAATAAGAACTCTCTTACTTGGTTAAGATCATCAGAGAGTGGACTTCAAATTGCAAATGTAGCCTAGCACGTGACCAAGTCTTTTGTTAGTTCTGCCTCAAACACTTTCTGTTGTCATGAACCAAGTTTCAAAATGCAAAATCAATGCTGCTATGTTGATTTTGTCAGCAACAGATTATGAAATCTTATTGGGGTGTCTTTGTCACATCGGTGACAAATGACCAATCCCAAAACAGAGGTAATACCCTAATCCAGTCAGAACTGAGCCTGATCAGTTTGATCATCTCTTTTCCTTTGGAAAATCTGACGTATGCTGTTAGCCTTTGTGTCTACAACAATCAGTCCAGAAACTAAACATGAATTATAGTGTATATATTTTTTATTAGCACGAGATGTTGAAAGGCACACAGTGAAATAAATCGAACATGTTAATACAAAATTTATTTATGATTTTAAATGTTTGTGCATTCAAATTTAAACATTTAATACCGTTTGAATAAAATCTAAATCATCTAAAAAAATAATAGAATGGAAATTTTTAATGATGTAAAGAAAAACAATTTTGATCGATTAGTGTGAAATTGACAACACAACACGTTAGAGTTCAAACAGACAATAATGAGAACTTGCACAAATCCAACGAAAAGCACCCAGAGCTAGTAAACATGGACTACTCTTACAACATTGCAAATAACAGACAAACATAAACAAATGACCAGCACAACGCAAATGCGACGTCTTGTCAATGGTGTCATCACAAGACGTTAAAATATCAATTTTGACTGATTCGTCATTCAATTCTGCCGTCTTCAATATATGAGACATAGCGTTTGTCTCCTCTGGCGCGGGTTTGCCAGTTTTTGCAGCTCTTTCTCATTATTCATCGTTCTCCAATAGGACGCATTCTTGTCTGTCATAAATACTTCACTCGTGTTACTTTCTTCTTCAAGTGAACGGACTCTTCTTTAGCTTTTCGTGACATCGTTATACACAGTGCACCTTTGCTTAAGCATTTGCTTCGAATCGTCATAACTAATAGTATTGCTAACTAACTTCTTCCATATTCAACGCTCTTGCTGAAACGTCATAAGCAGTTTGAGTCCAACCATCTTTCTTTCAGCGGAGTGATTTTTAATGATCTATTGGCAACGACCGCTTCGTCATTCGATATTTCGTTTACGCGACTTCGTTTCTGGGGACTGTTGGTGGGAGCACAAATACTCCAGGTCTGGTGGAACCGGGAACAGACGTCTGTCGCATCAGAGCCGGCAGTTTTTCGCGTCTATGAAGAGTGTTGGGTCTTTCAAAGCCTGATCCACTTACATGGGAATTATTGTTGCTAACATGGGGAGATGACGAGTTTCGTCTGGGCAAAGAAGTGAACTGATTCTTTGGGGGAGTTCTACTTATAAGCTGTTGTTGCTGTTGTGGATACGGCACTTTTTGGGCGTGTGCACCCCTTACTTGAACGCTGGGGTAAAAGTTAGGTGGGACTTTTGCATGACCACAAGGCTGGGGTACTACTTCATGATGCTTTGCTTCACCAATACTGTGAGGACGCTGTAATTTTATCTGGTGATAAACATTCCCTTGTGGTTGATGCATAAAAAGTGGCTGTTGCTGATGAGGAATAAAATGATGTTGATTGTACACTTGTTGCTGTTGCGTCCTAATGGGAACATTGTTTCCACAATCATTTTTAGGAAGAGTTGCATATACTGGCACTTCTGCTCCAGGGTGACAACCTGGTTGATACAATGATAGGTTCTGATGCTCCCTGTTTGGAGTTGTGGGCTGGGATCGGTTAGAATAATGTCCACTTGCAGTTCTATTACGTTCAGTCCTTGGAGGAACGAAAACAGGCGTACTGGTATCGTTAGGGTGGGAGCCTTCAGACAGTAAACGTTGCCGGCGTCCAGATACATTCTGTTGAATGTTTAATGAAGTAGGTCTTTGCGCACGTGTGGTGATCACTGAGACTGACTGTAAAATAAAAGTTACTTGACTTTAGTTAAGCAACCAAAAGATGCTTTTTGGCGCTAAGAAATCTAAAGCAAAATACGTATAAAACTACATATGATAACAGTATTAAATTTTAAGCCAAACTGAATTTAAGTTTAGAAAACAAACCAAGAGAACATAAAAAGTTTGTTTCTTTTCCGTATTAAAAAAAAACAAACATATAAAATTAATGCCAATAAAAAGTATTTACAAGTAGAAATGTACAACTGAGATGATTTTTACCTGTTCTGTTTGCACAGAATTTCGAGGACTTTCTCCTTTGCCACTATCAGTAGAATCAAGCCTTTGCCTTGTGACATGATCAGGAAGAGGTCTTGGCAGAGGCGAGAATCCATGCTCCTCCATGTGCAAAAGTGCATTTTCTAGTTCTCTAATCGCTGTGTCAGACTCGCGCATAATTTCATTGGTTTGATGAGCGACTCGTTCGTTTCGGCGACGGAGTTTTGCTGAAGCGGTGGGGAGAACTCCTGTCTCAGCAGCACCAGCACCGGCATCGGGGTAATGGGGTGAACTACCGCTAGATCGAACCGGAGAGCCGTTGGATGATGACGAAATCCTGGTTTGTTTTGTGGAATGGCGAAGCGTTGACAATTCAGCTTCCTGAGTTGATGGATTTAAACCTGAAAAGCAAAATAAATGATTATTATCTTAACATCTAGTGGTAGTCTAGTTTGAACTTTGAAGGCACCTGAAAAACGCAAAATATTATTTTATAAATAAATGATTTTGTTATCAATGCCTCAGCAATTACAAAAAACAGCATTTGTTTAGTTCAGGGGTGACGAATCTTTTTGCGGTTGCGGGCCACTTTGTCAATTTCATATGAGTTATCGGGCCACACAACTTTTTAATCGTAACTTACTATGAAATCTTTTAGAAGCGACTCAAGATATTATTCCTGAAAAGTAACAAACGGCAGATGAAAGTAACAAATCAGTTAATGAAATTTCTTTTTCAAACAACAAACAAAAGCCCATGCGAATCATACAGCTGAAGCTATCTTATGCAGCATTGAAGCATAAAATATTAAAAAATAACATTGAAGCATTGAATTTTGGAGTTTTTTGCTTGACTAAGCGTTCAATATTAGTAACTCTCAACTGCATACTACGATTTTCATCTGTCAGCCTGGACCTGTAACGACTTTTTGTAAAGTGCATTTTAGAAAAGAACTGTTCGCATAGGCGATTGTCAAATTGTTTTGCGGGCCGCACAAAATTCTTTGACGGGCCGCAGGTTCGTCACCTCTGGTTTAGTTGATCTATGTATTATGGAACATTGAAAAACAACAATAATACTTACTGGGATCGTAGGCTTCCATCGAGGAAGTTAACAATGATTGAGACACAGGGTTACACCCGACCATATCTTGTCGAGATTGTCTTGAAATAGTGCTGCTAACACTCGTTGTCCGAGAAGAATTTCTTTTTCTTTTTTCCTGGGCAGTAAGTTTCTGTTTTAAAGTTGGTGCCTCTGTGTAGTTGTTTTCACGGCGTCGACGAAGCGACTGGGGTTCGTGTTTCAGTTGAGGCGTTTGTACAGGGGTCGTTGTTTTGTAAAACCAGTCTTTGCACTCGTGGTAAGCTTGACGGGCTTTCTGAGACAACGATCCGCGTTTCTCATCTGAATCCAAAGCCAAACAATGCGCTTCTTCCATCTGCTTTTTCATGAAAGCTTCTTCGTCACTTGGATGTTTCTTGCAGCAACAACAGCGGATCACCATCACGATAATTAACAAAACAATGGTTCCAACAAAAGTACTGACACCAACACAAATTAATGCGCTGAAGGGATACTTTTCTTCTGATGCTTGTTCTGAAGCAATTTTATTTACTTCATTTTTGTTGTTTTCTGAAGCCTCAGATTGTGGAAGAATAGGAGTGTTTTTTGTAACTTTTAAATCTTTCTCCGGTTTGATCACGGACTTTGCATCAACGGCACCAGTATCATCCACACAAGACTGGAGAGGAGCAGAAATTTCTGCTTTGCTACTTTGCTCAAGAGCTTGGTCAAAATGAAGAAATGGAACACAGTCTTTCCCATTCCATCCACAATAAGGATTTGCGGAACCAAGACATGATTTTCTACAACGATGAACTTCACAAGACCGCAGTGGAACAGCAACAACGCAGTGTTTAAAAGCAACAACCACAGAACTTCCTTGCAAAATGATTTTGAGAATTTTTCTGTCATCTTCTGCAGGTCGGTTTGAAAGGCACCTACAAATACAAAATTTGTCATTAGATAAAGTTGATACAGCATTTCTAGCAGCTGATTTGACTATTAGTCAGATACACATGCACCAGTAGGCTGCATAGCCAAGTGGTGAGCCTTGGTTCGACGTTCGATAGGGTGCCGGTTCAACACCGCTTAAGAGCATCTGGTTATGCCTTTGACACAAGACACTTAAAAGCCTGTCGTCAATTTCAGAGTGGCACCCCTTCGACAATAGCCATAGATTTCTTTCATGATCATGAACAGTACGCTGCTCTAGAAATATACAATAAATGCCTACGGCCCTTCTTAGGACTATGGTCTGCTGACCTGAACGAATGCAGGTCTGCGCGACAAGATTGCTTTATATTTTAACGGTGCCATTTATAATTAAAAAGCAATAAAAAAACATTCGAAACCTATTACAAGTCATAGTTACCTTTTTTCATCAAACACACTTTGTTCACTAATAACAATCCCCCTTTTCTTGATATCAGCAGGTGGAAGAAATCTGATTAGATGGCCAGCTTCAGTACCTACAAATACCACGCTAACGTTGTTTGGGCCAGCGTTGCTGTCCACCGCAACAGCACTCCATCTTTGTCCCTGATTTGTCATGAGCAGTGAGCCAGTAACCTGAAGCGATATGCTCAACTGTTTATTGCGGTAACTTTGATTATCCGGTAATGTCTATTGTAATAGTTTACATGACAAAGTACCAGCACGGAGAACAATATTCGTAATTGTAACAATTTCAAGAGGAAATGTTTTTCTTAGCAACATCGACAAATGTTGCAAAATGCAAACACACATTCTGCTTATTCGTTTCCACACAACAAAAGTGTTGACTCACTAGTTTTTCCATTTGTGGGTGATTTTTGATAAACACAAGTTCTTCATCAGTAGGTCTTTCTTCTGAGCAAGTTCCGGGATGCCTGGATGATGCAGGAGGAGGTTTTTTGGAGCCGGAAGAAGTGACAAAAGGCCCGGACATCGATGCTTGAATAGAATCGAGAGTATAGGAACACACTGCCGAACCAGGAAGAGAGTCGCTGGAAATAACAAATTAGCTTTACAAATCTGGTTTAACTTTTATAACGGAACAAAAATGAAAGGCCAATGCAAAAATTCTTTACTTATCATTGAAATGAAATTGTTTTCAAAAAGATATTCTTGCAAGGCAGCACTTTTCAATGCAGAAACATTTATCTTTTGCAAATTTAAGCTTCTATTCTCACAATTAAACAATTATTTACAAAATCTTGTAGTAAGACCAGGCTAACATGAACGACTTCAGTTTGAAACAAGAAAAACAGTTTTGCTCAGGGTCATAAAATCTTGTTTTATTACGGATACCATTTCTTCAAGTAGTAAAACTGTGACGTAGAAATAGTTACGTTTGCAGAGTTAAAGAATTAAATTGAAGAAAAACACTCTGGTCTAGAGCAACTCTACTAAGCGCTGAACAAGCGTTAATAGAAGCTAAAAAATTTAATAATTTTCCTCGCTTGAGATAACGAACGATTCCCAAGAAAGAGGTTTTCCGAGAAAGCAAGATATTAATAAAACGGAAACATAAAATCACTCGGCAAACAGAACACCAATTTACGAACTTTTGTCCGATGTCTTCCCATCACAATAAAAGGCTTTGAAACGCACGATTTTATTTCAGTCAAATTAATGGCGTATTTTTATCAAGCTAACAAGCTTGTACAGAACAGATGGCTTGTCCAGTTGGCTGCAGACTACAACGTAGTCATTCTAATCTCACTCAGTGGTTTGAATAGCCAATACACTTTATGGTCTTGCTTTGTTCTTACAATAAAATTTTAAAAGCTTTGGTTAAAATTTAGCTTGACGTAATTTGATAAACTTTAGTCACCATATGGTTATCCGAATCTGGATGAAACAACAAATCATAATAAGTTCCCCACAAAACACAAGGGCCCAGCGCAGCCAGTTTCAAATACTACAGTGTTTTAATACCGGTTAAACGTCGTAAGCGAGGTAAAAATGATGAATTTTCTTTGACTAAGAGTGACTTTTAACGTCCTTAAATGCTAAAACAAAGTCAATCTTGAATAATATGTCAGAATAATTAACCCTATGCTTACCGAGCTGTGGAAAAAGTGGCGAACACCACTGACTGGCCATTGACTATGATCGGGTCTGTGACGTCACGCACTTCATCAAGGTAGAAACCGTGGTAAGAGCAGTTGAGTCGAGATTTCAAAAACGTAGTGAACATACGGAGCAAAGCCCGATTCCCTCCAATGTCGTTTTTGCACACCTGGTGATGTCACAACCACAAAGTCAAAATACACCAACAACTAATTAACTGCTTACTCAATAGTGAATAGTTTTAGCAGATCTTGGGACAGAGCAGTTTTGATAAACAAAATTTTCCTTTCATATTAAAAGTAGGTTATTTGGTTAAAACCAGATAATTTAAACATACAAATTAAGGCACCACTTAGAAAAAATCCTCGATGATAATGAATAATTGGAAATGTAATGCCCAACATTTCTATATTTACTCTCTGAATCATCACTTGTGAACACAACTAAGCCAACAAACCATTATTGTGCACGTAATACCACTTTGACAACAAGTCATAAGTGCCTACGCGAACAAACTTTTGGTAAATGATGAAAATTACCTGTGCCACTTGAGCAACCGTGCGCTTCTCCCCTCCATCAAGTTCTTGGATTTCGTTGAAATAAACAAGCACACGCTTTTCGTCTTCCGACATTTTCACAAATTTGGGATCTACGTAGGACAAAAATTACTATTTGTAACTTTACAGGCTAAACAGTTGTGTGTATTTACTCAAATAACAAACTGTAGTAACGATGATTGTCTTTGAAGCACTATATGTTATGCCTTTTGTATCTAGATAACTTTGCCGTATCCAGGCTTCAGCCTGATGGAGGAAGATACGAGAGATGGAGAAGATACTGATGTAACTAGATAACTTGTACGTAAATACAATTTGATATTTCCAAACTGTTGTTATTACGCACCAATAGGAAGAATTTAAATGAACACAAAACTACTATTTAAATGACTAAGACTGAGGCGTTATGGGATATGACTTTTGCTGTATCCAGGCTTAAGCCTGATGAAGATACGGATTATACTGAAAATTAGCCCAAGAAATCAATATCCCTTCAAGGATGTTAAGTGTCTTGTTAAAACGCAACCGCATGGTCCTAGTGGGCGTCGAACCGACGCATTTGCAGCCTCAGACACGACTGACAGGCGCCTTTATCACTTGACCACTGAAGCCCACCGTCCAATTGACTACAAAGTACAAAAGCAACTGTGATGTAAAACCTATACCTTTCATAGTAACGGATGTTGTTGTTGTTCTCAGTGGAGGCAGATCGCCTCGCCATCGAGATATCATTGGTGTGCTTCCGAAGAAAGACTGAAACGTAGCCGAGTACAATGAACCTCCTGGAAATAAAAGATTAAAACTTTACCTATGTTCTCTTTTAATAAAACGTATAGGTAAACAAAAAAAAGTTTCACAAAAGAAAGCAAACACTAGTTTTAATATATTCTTTGTCCTATAAAAGTGTGGAGAGAAGCTTCGTTGGTTTAAGCTCCAACGTCAATAAAAGCTCTTAGTTTAAGCTTTTCCGTCATAAATCACAAACGTTTCTTCTTATTATTGCTGTCACCAAGTTTTATTGCCTCTTGTGACGTCATTGTGTAGGTCTGGCAACTTTCAGTGAGCTACTTGGCTTGATGAAAGAGGGAGATGAAGCTTTAATTCATTGTTGTTGTTTTTTTAAGTTTTGGAATATGAAATTTTAGTGAAAATAACAATATCAAGGCTCATTGCTCTGTTTCAAAAGAACAATTTTTTTAATGAAATTCTTTCATTAACGATACGTTTTGAAATATACAGAATTTAGTGACTGTTTGTCATGATGCCAGAATAATACAAAACTTAATAAAATGTCCAACTGTGGTTTAGATCTATCCAAATATTCCTCTCCCAGCACTTACCCTAAAACAAGTTTCCATAAGCAATTTCTTGTCAGTATTTCATAAATTTATCGGGCAGTTCGAGTAGGCTGTTGCAACTACATCTACCACCGAGAACTCGAGCGAAATATTACATTGAGTGAATAATAATAACATTAGTGGAATGGACACATGAAGAATCTTCAGAAAAGATTCAAATTGCTTAAAGTTTGGTTCTAGAGATAGCTGCTATGTGGCTTTTAAACTTCAACCGTAAAAGATTCATGAATGTGTGTTTGCTTCTCTTGAGCGTCATAGCAAACACAACTCCAATAAAACATAATATTGCTCAGCGGAAAAGGTTAATAGATAACTTTAGGCAATCGCAGAAAAGCACGAAAAAAGATTAGTTACCAAATTTGATATCGGCCACGCATCACACCACTGATTACAGGAGAAAATAAATATCGGGGGTCGCTTTATGAGCCAGCAAATCAGTCCTTTTTTACTTTGCTTTAACGTCTGCAAACGTTTAATGCATGGAAAAAAAGCTGATTTGTTGTTTTGGTCATGGCAGCTGGAAGTTCGATCTGTGTTAATGTTACATGTCCAATCGGTTAGAAATAAAGATGTTATCGCTTTTCGTGTGTGACACGAAAAGCTTTCGGGGTGACACGGTGTTTGCAAGCTCGAGAGAGCATTGCGGCATTGTGTAGCTGCAGAGACAGTTTTACAAATTATACGGTCATGTTAATACAACATCCAAAAACGGCGCCTAACCGCAATGACAAGTGTAACCATTGGCAAAAAAGAGATGTTTGAATTTTCTTGTCTGCAAAATCTTTATTTAAACTTCCGTCTAAGTTTATTCAGAATGAACTAGCGGTTGATTAGAAAGTGCTTGGTTTGGACTGAAAACTATGTTCAGGCTCTCTAATTCATTTCAGAAATGCTACTACTTCCACTGTATTTCCAATATAAATAATAAAAAAAATTGATTTATAAGAGCTGTAAAATGAAACGAAGTTAGGCAAAACTATCGACAAACGTAACCAATTTGGAACAACTGTTTATTAAGGGAACAACCCCTCACCTGAAAATAAACTAACGCTTCGTTGGTCAGGGCCAAAGGGACTTCGTTGTTTTCCTGACACAACTGATCCATTTTGAGTCAAAGATAATTTGTCACCATTTACGGTTATCTGCAAACACGCACAGATTATGCCATGTTAAGAAAACTTAAGTGGATGACTAATATGACTAAGGTTCATTCCACTACAGAAATGCATTAGGAATAAATATTCGTAAACACCACACTCCAAACTCCAATCTTTTTGTTTATTTTAGAATAACAATTTCAATGAGTCTGCTGAGTCAGAGAAAATATGATGCAAATACAAACAAGTCAAATGTGCTCAAGTATGACGTTTGCTCAATGATACCACAAACTAATGTGGTAAAATGCAAGCAATAAAACTGATGCAAAACAAGTTAAGTTTGTTTGCAATAGTCTTTACCTGGTAATCGGCACACTTGGGCGCATAGGAATCAGTACCACAAAGAATAAGGTTTTTGTCACTGGTCCTTTCTAAAACACTCAAGTAGTTGTAACAGGACTCCTGGAATAAAACAGTAAAACCAACCGTGTGTTAATGTCAAATAAGACTGCCACAAAATGCAGGCCATTTCAATTTGTCATTAAATAAAATAAAAAATATCTTTCGCGGCTAACTTATAAAATTAATAAAAACGTTTTATTACAATAGTAGAACAACATATCTTTTTCAAGTGCTCTTATAAAGCCAAGGTCATGCCTGCTTGATGGTGCTTGAATGGAAAACGTAGCTGCTTTATCTTTTCGTGGTGATGGTTAATTGATTTTTTTTTCAAATGGTTTAGGAAAGTATGGCACATCCGGAAAGATACGACTAAGTTGCCAGCCGATGCAAAATGCCCCAAATCAAAGTGAATCTTGGATGCACCGCTTTCTTGTATTATCATGTTGAATTAGTGCAATTTCAAAGACTGGACTATTTTATACATTTAGTTACAAGGTGTTCTTGCCTTCTCATGAAATGAGGGGTTCGGTTTTATACTTAGTTTAGTTTATGATAAAATTACACGCTTTTGATTCAGTTTAAGTGGGACCGATCAGAGGATGACAATTGAAGTTCAACACAGCAATTAAATGACATAGCTTTTTGAAATCTTGATCATATTAAATTGATATAATTATACCTTTGACTGGCCTTTCAATAAGCAGAGTTCTCTTGTTTTTGGGGTAGATTTCCATGACAGCATCTAGAGAAAATGACCGAATTAGTTTCAATTTTCAAGAAGCGTGTTTGGTAATACCGAAAAGTAGTAGTTAATGGTAATAATAACCAATAATAGCATAAATAACAAAACGCAAATGTTTCTCCTCACAGCAAAATCACGAAAGCCAAAGATTTGTACGATTGCGCAATAAAAAAGATGTAAAGGTAGTAAAAGTAGTAGATGTGAAAAGTAGTACACTTAAAAAGCTTAGGAACATACATTCAACATATTTATTGTACTCGAATTGATCACTAAATCGTAGCTTTAACTATACATTGTGTTAAAACTTACTTCGCTATATGCTATGTTTGCTTGGTTGTCTGGATCTGAAAATTGTCTCGGTTCCAAAAAGTACAAATTTTCTCTGCATAAAAGAAGATTTTTGAGCGTTATAGTTTCGTTTTAGAACATAGTATTTGCGTCATAACCCAAACAACTTCACAAAGGACACATTTAGGGATAATAAGAAATGAGTAAAGCACCAAACAAAAACCAGAAGTTGTCTTGCGAATGATCGAGGCTCCCCGCGTTTGAGGTACACTCGAAAAGCGATTTGACGTCAGTCGCGTCGGGCGACAATTTTGAGTCAGAACAATGGACGAGTGACCACTAGAGAGCCAGCTGCGGAGGTTTCGATGAGTCATTTATTTGCCCGCTCACGCAAGAAAAAGTTTCTATCATAACCACAGGCGTTTAGCAGACTCAACTAGAACTTAATGGATGAGTAACCTAATATTAAGTCAAGGACCATGAGTGACCAAAGTCAGATTAACTTTTTAATTTCGTCCCAAAAAAACAAATAAATTTTGGCGCACATTTCATATGTGTATAAGCAGACCCTCAATAAGAGATTTCTGTTTACGATTATTTCGACGCCAGCTGACTGTATAAAGTTCAATCGCCTTCGTACTGGAGTTGGAGCGTTTTGATAGCAATGTGTTTTATTATGGGGTCTTGCCGAATCACCATGCTATGTATGCAGACCAGATTGCCGATCCGCGCAAAATCTCATCCACTGTCCTTTCAACAGACATCGGGATGGAAATAATAAAGTTATAGTATTTGGCTGAAACACAGCGTCATGGCTGCAGCGTGAGCGTTAAAATTTCAGCATTTCAATGATAATACCAATCTGGGGAAGTGGGGGAGTCGTGCCACTCCTGTTTCCAAATTAGTATTTCGTTTACTCTCTCTACATTGCCATCGGTGTCAGCACCCAGTAGCATCAATGACAATGCCAGTCTGAGGTGGTAAAACGATAAACCTTCCGCCGCCCTGAGGCTCCAAACAAAGACCACGAGTTAACTACGTTGTATCAATACATCTTATAATCTAAATTACGTCTTGATCTAGGTGTCTTTTTACAGTAGAAAGAAAAAAAAACAAAAAACGGTGAAAACTCGAATCTCCACCCAGGTCTTTACATTTGTTTATTTTCGATTCCCATGACAAAAGTGACGTAACGTTTGCGACATATCCTGCTTGGATGAGTTGAGTTACTCAGGATGCAGTGCTGAGCCAATATCTCAATTATTTATAAGAGTCATAAATTATAAAGACGGTGTCATTATTAAAGGAAGACTGCATACAAGATGCATAAAAGATCATTGCTTGGGTGTGTATTGCTGATAGGTGGTAAAGACATTTTTTTTAATCGAGTTATAAAATAAAGTACCGATCGGATAACTCAAAGGCGGAAATCGGATTGATTTCCTATTCCAGAAACCGGATATCATGGACGATTGAAATCAAAATTTACCAAATACCAATCGTTTTAGTAATCTAACCAACAATTTCAATTGTGAACGTTGTATCAATGCGGTTGAATTACAATGGGGTGGCAGGTTAAGAAACAATGTTCCTGGTCTGACACAGGTGGTTGTTTTGCTTGTTGATTCTTGTGATATTGAGTAACACCAGGTTATTTGTCGCCAATTACTATTTTATTTACGTTGGTTGGTGAAATTCAATCGCCTTCGCTTTGTTACATATCTTGTACGGGTTGGGGTCGTGGAATCAGTAGCCAACTACCTTTATAACGGAATAACCTGAGTTCCTATCATTTAATACAGTGATACCTCCAAATTAATTTTCATAGTTTTTAAAAAACAAAAATTAATAACAAAAGTGGAGAATTTTATCTTGATTCTTCATCTTTACTCTAAAAAAGAGACTAACCATAGTTTAGTTTAACCATACAGTACCACAGGATGTTTCGTGCTAGTGAACACAAAAATGGCTTTATGCCTCCACCACATTGGTGAGCACTAATGTGCTGTATTTTAAATCAACAAAATTTTAAATGGAGCATTGCACTGCCAAATGGGTTTAGAATACCACCTGAATGAAATAACTTTAACCGGTGAAAAGGGGTAGGTTGGGAGAGTTTCTAGCATTGCCACTGACGTTGGTATCAAGTCGCAAAATACTGTACAAGTGATTCTGATGCAAGACTTTACTTGTTGAAGTTTTTTGAGCATTTAGTGATAAATTTTATTTCATACCTATTTAACATCATAACAAGCCAAAAATAAATTGTTTGACTCCACTACTTTGAACACCTGACCAATTCGCGTATGTGGAGTAATGTCACGTCATAATCAGATGTTCGCCGTCTCAAACACCACCTATTTTGGCCCTACATGGCGCCGAACCGCAACATTATATTCAAAAGATTGATGGGGTATTAGAACGCACTATGTTGAGCGCTTTCCATTGAAACGCAGTCCTGCTATTAAGTCACAGTCTTGTTTGGACAAGTGTGATTTTATTGTTACCGCTGCTATTCTGAACAAACAGAAAAGCTAACCATTATCCACTTGAAAACGGGACTCCATGGAAATTTCCACGTATTGCTTCCCAAAATCTTGCAGGATTACTTGCGGCATTGCAAAGTAAACTCTCCATCAAAGTTGTTGGAGTGTTCTATCCCAGTCGAAAAAGTAGTCCGCACTTTTCACATGGATTCAACGTTTTAAGAAGTTGAGTCAATGTGAAAAAGGAATGATCTACAAACTGAGAAGACTTTACGCCAAGCTTTGCAGGCAAAAACAACGTACAGTCCTGTAGCACAAAACCTACCTTGCTGCAATTGCAATTCTCATCACTCCTCCAACAGCAATTGGTTTCATCATTTGCACAAACTGCAACTTTTTCTCCGGATTCGCTGCATCTCCAGTGAACACACGGAAAGGAACGTCTGTAACGTTCCATTATTATAATATGACGTTACACAATGCATTAAACGAGAGAGTTAATGGGAAATAGCGATTTACTCAAAATGGTTAACGTGTACAGACGACGGACAAGTTCTACAGACGTTGAATCAATAACAAAATGACGGAATTTGCTACTGCAGGATGTACTAAACGTGAAAATGAGATTTCCATATGTACGACAAAGCGCTAATAGCGGTAAGCATTGATGACAGCCCTCAAGGCCGAATGCAATCATAGTAAAAACACAAATGTTTTATTTATGTCTATTCCGCATCACTGTACCGTAAATTGGCTATTGAAAGTAAAAATAATTTATTGCCAATAACAAAGGAAGGCAAGTCACTACGAGTTGGCAAAACCTAAAAGATCTTGGTAGTAAATGTGTAACAGTGTCTCATAATTCCGGTTGAGTAATCTTTAACTACTCGAACAATAGGTTTTCCGTAATTGCTTACAACAAGTTGTTTTCAAGGGGGCAGCTGTTGCGACAATGATAATAAAAACTTTTCAGCTAGACCAATGTTTAACTCGAAATTGGTTTGAGTTTGAAGAGGCGGTGAGAGTGCCATGCGAACTGTATTGTTGGCTTGGGAGAAACACTTGAATAATGTCTATCAACAGTTTTAAACGACTTATCAACATCATTGTTGACAGAATAAGAGGTGCTTAAAAAGTTTAAGCTAATGGTGGGGAGTCACGGTTAACAAATCATTGATACTGGACTTTTAGTTAAACTTTTTTTTGTTTCAGCAATGTCACATCAATGTTAGATGCTGATTACTTCTGTACCATTTGAAGCAAATGTCGAAGACTGTTTGTGTGGGCCAACTAACAACAAGAGGAACCCATGATTCCAGAAAACACTTACAACTAAAAAACCAATCTTTTTAGCAATGATTCAACATTTATAGTCTCAAAGGACTATCTGAAACGTGTGATTTACTGGTTGATTTGCCCTTTATTGCGCGGGGTAGTACTGGCAATAAATTGTGTGTGTATTTCAAGTCTATAAAGTTTTGAAACTATCAATTAACATTAGAAACTATAAATTAGAGTTTGAACGCAGTGCACAGGAGATCAATAAAAATTGTTTGTCCATTTACAATTATTTTCAAAACAAAGTTTTACCGAACACATTGACAACATTATGAGTTCATGGCAGACGAGACAGTTGAAACGCTCTTTGAAACCGCATGACCAAACTGTATATTCAGAAAGTGTTTAGTTGAAAAACTCAAAATTATCCTTTCACCGGGTCGTTCGAATCAAATATCGTAATACCCATACGGACCACAATAACGCAATTTATTTCTTGTGAATTTAACATCAGCAAATCAACGATTAGTTGTCTGGTGTTTTGGAACCAACCCAACTACTGTTGGATTTGGACAATCCAAACAAAACTCTGGAGCAACAGCACGAGTAAACAAACTGTCAAAAATGATTGTTTGTCAACTGACGGTTTTTGTTTGTAACGGTTGGGCGAAAATCACTGAAATAACACGTTCGAAGGTTATCTCTGACAGAAGGCAAACTTTAGAAGGTTTGGCAGTAGTCGTGATTCTCGAGTGGCTCGTTACGTAATTATAATGATGACAACGAACGACAATGACTTAAATACAACGTTGTCGTGGCCCTCGTGGGCCCGTTATGAAATCACAAAACAAGGACCTCTAAAATCATAATTTGCGGAAAAAAGTTGTGTAATTATTACAAGGGTATCGACAGAACAAATTTTCTTTTTTGAATCTATGTAAAACTTCACTTTTGCAAACGTTCTGTTTACATTCAAACTTCTGACAAACAAAAACGAAAAAAATACGTGGAAGCCGGCGCATGACGTCATAGCATGTAGGCGCCCTGCTAATCTCGCAGGAAACTCGTGATTTTTATTTGTTTGACTGATTTCATTTCACAAAGCTGCTTGTCGAAATGGGCTTTCGTGACACTGTGGTTGCCGGGACAAAGCGAAAGCTCTTTGCTTACTCTCAATCTCTCATATCACTTTCGAAGTCATGTAGACAAACACCAGTGTGGGGGCCTGATTCTTATCATTAGCATACACACCACTATCAATATGGATGTCAGACCATTTGCTGTGTAACGAAAGCGTGTTTAGTACAGAAGGGATGTTATCTAACCACTGTAATCTCCAAACATACATGGATATAGATTTCCCATACAAGTGCCGGTACATCAGCTATAAAAAGTGATGTCTTTTAGTTAATTTATCTTTGGAAAACTACTGTAATTTATAAGATTAATCAAACGAGCTATAGAAACAACTTTTAAGTCGGCTACCAGGCAATGTTACTCATGGATATAAATTAAACGATTCAAGTTAAAAACATGCAAACCTTCATATGTCGATATAGGGATTAGATTTTCCGGAAAAGCAATAGATACTTGAAAAAACGAAGATGCACATCTAGAAAAAAGGTAAAAGCTGAAAAGGATCGTTTAGCACAGTGGTTCCCAACCGGGGGTAATTCCCCACTAGGGGGGAATTTTGCAATTTTTAGGGGGGAATTTGCTAAACTTTAGCAAGAGACCAATTTAACATGCTCAGCTGTTCGCTTCTTAATAAAAAGCATTATTACGAACACACAACACTATATTTTTCAGAGTTAAGATATTACAAAAAATATATATTATATAGCCATCTTTATTTACTTGATGAAAGTTAACCACTTCAAAATAATTGTTTTCATCGTAGGCCTATTATGCTGTATTTTACATAGACTGTAGCCTACGTACATGATAAGAATTACAAGTTCCATTTTTTACAACACCAGTTGTCTTTCATAAATGAAATTCGTCGATTAATCCACTAAAGGTTTACAAGATCATAATAACGCAACAATTGATCATTAAATACGCTGAAAGATAGAAATATTTTTAGTGAACTTATCAAGAATGAAACGAATACACGAAAACACTTTCCTTTCAACTACTAGCTTTTTGACTTTTATCTTTCGCTTGTCAGCGCAATAGTAGCAAAGTAGTAAAAGAATATTTGCTGTTGATACGGCTTGGACTTCAATACATACTATCCCTCTATGGAAGTCTGTGCTTTCTTTTCCTGTTTGCTGAAAACAACTTTCCTCTACCGCCTGTGACGATGTCAAGCTGCGACATCCATCTCGTACCTTATCTTACTTTCACATGAGCTGCCCAGCTTGCTTAAAAATTAGAAATACCCGTTGAACGTCGTTCAACGATGAATTTCCATTACTTGGTGATATCCGGCTTTCACTGGCATATTTAGCGTCATATCAAGCTGCGATATCAATTGCATGCGTGAAAAATCAACAATTGTCGAAATGACGTTTTCTAGTCTATTCAATGACAGTGTTTCTCTCGCTGGTCAATTGCAAGAAACAATTTGACTTTTCATTACCAGCTTGAATAAAACAATAGGGAAGAATACTCTCCAAATGTTTCTGCTGATAACGCCTCGTTCTAATTTCTGAATTCAGCAACGGCAAGTTTTCGTTGACTGAGTCACTGTGATTTGTGCTCTCCCGGCTCTGGCGTCTGGCTACATTGAACTGTTCGCGTCGTACTTTGTTCTGAGAAAAAGGGAGTTGTGCCACTCCAGTTTCTTGAGCGTTGTTTTGGTTTCTCTCTATCGGTGCGGTGTCAGCGCTAAGCACTCTCGGTTTTCAAAAACTCAACGCTTTTTGCTGTAAGTATGATGTCAGTCGTAGCTAAAATGGTTTGGGCTTTTGTCAAACAGTTTTCCAATCACTTTTGCTCGCAACGCTACTACAAAATCATCAGTTCACTTCATTCTGCTTCCATGTAAAATGATTTTGTGAACAGTGCAGTTGATTTTTCTGAATGCCATGGCTGCACAGCAGTTATGGCGCTCGAAAGGGTACCGGTTCGACGCCACTGAAAAGCATGCAGTTGTATCTTTTGACAGAATATTTAATGGCATGCCTGAATGAGGACACAAATATTGGCTTTCTTGTCTCCTCGTCCACTTAATCTAAATCTTCAAAAATCGGCGTGAACCCAAACAGTGAAAAGTTTGATGGTAAGCCTATAGCAGGATTATATACTTCTCTTGTAATAGTTGTAATTTTTATCTGACGAGTGTGAATGCAAAAGCAAAGTAGAAGTTGTTTTTATTGTTTCGCTGACGTTTCGCCTGCCATGGAAATCACAGCCAAAATCTAAATTGTCTAAAAAGCAATAATCCCCCACAATCTGGAATGTAAGTTAGAATTCCAGTAATCAAGTCATAGCTTCTACTGCAGTTTTAAAACTACGGTAACCCTAATGATCCGCCATTCACGCACTTAGTGGTGCGAGCATGGGCACCCCTGGCCTAATTTGTTGCAGAAGTGTGCTGATGAAGCAACACATGTGTAGTGAGGGCTGTATTAGTTACAATTACTAATTTAGGGTGATACCTTTTACTTAACATAGGTTTTTAATTGTTTGCTTATAGATAGATATTTATTTGGATAGCCATGCCTTTTTATACTGAACAGCCAGAACTAATCGAAAATCATGTGTCAAAAAAGCGAAGATGATTGACTGTATGCGCTAAACCACTTTATTCAGAGATAAATCCTTTTCTATTTATTTACCTTTTGTGGTCTGCAGGTTCCTTTATCGAGTCATAACTTACTCATGAAAAGCAAATATTTTTTGCTTCAAAATTAAAAAAAAAATATATCTTGAAGTTTACCGGGTATCTGTGACGTAGCTGGGAAGGAAGAGAAGATATTAGTTCCTGAGTGCAGAACAAAAAAGTGAAAAAAATTAAAGTAAAAATATTAGTAAAGCATCATGTTTTGCGGCTCATCAAGAAGAAAAAAAGTATTATTGTTCCTAGACGTTGGACGCCTCATCTAAGCCACAGCCTGGTGGTTTAAAAGAGTTTAATTTCAGTAGGCCTACCCGTAATTCAGGGACTTGTGTCGGTGTATTTTGCTACTAAATTTTTCTGCAACCTATTAACTTTAAAAAAAACAACAGAAAAAAAATCAAGCTTTTTTTTAAAAATCACATGACAGCATAATCTCCGAGTCAAGAAACACAAAAAATAAGATGTTAAAATGACTTTCTTTTTTTGCAAACTTCTGCAAGCAATGCAGTTCATGCATCATAATGCAAAATTGAAAAATAGTGCATTTTATGTAGACCTGATGTGGATCTGTTGTTTAAAACAAATCATAAAATATCAAGTCACAGAAAAGATTTATTGGTCGTTGTATAGATCTTCCTTGAAACTATGTTTTTCCAAATCAAGTCAACCGTAGAAAACCCCAGTTTTGTATATTCAGCATGTTGAAATCATATAGCCTCCTCATAAAAACAACAAAACTCATTGAACCAAAAAAAAAATCTGGCAGCCTTCACTTCCTTAAAGCTTTCGATGGCACTGTTGGAAAGATTCAAAAAGAATAATGTGGTCTTAGTCTACAAGACAACGAAAAGAAAGCAGTTTAAGAAATCAATTTGCAAAAGAAAGAGCGGTGCCAGTATAGTGTGAGATATACATGACGTAGAGGGTTAGGGTCACAAGCGAAATACATATCGCAAACTCATGAAAAGGTTTGGTAAATCACACACTGACACCGCAAGATTATAACGTGACTTAGTTAATAACAGAAATGGTCAAAGATGAATCACTTTTTGAAACCATTGGTCAGAAAATATAAAATGCTGAGTATTAAGATGACACAGCGCAATTAAATGAATTTTCGCTGTTGTTGCGGGCATATCACATGGTTACTGGTCAGATCAATCTAGCGTAAAACATAGCTTAGAATTACGTCTCATAAGAGACACTTTTACGACGTAACGACGTCATTTTACAAGATACAATTTGTGATGTCATCTGTGTCTCAGTTTATCAACAAACTACAAAATGGCGCCAAAATCATGACCTGTCCTCTTCAATACAGACATCTTTGCAAGAAAAATTAGACTAAGTTTAACAACAATTACTATGTGACATGAGTTGGTGGTGCGATACTGATGAGCCCAGCGTCATGGGCGAAAACTGGTGTCTATCGTTGTCAATCTTGCTACAATCGGCGACCGACATACATGAAACAAAAAGTTACTTTTCCATACAGAGGAGAAACCGTGAACCTTGAAGCAATCCAGTTACTTTCTTGCCACTGACGTCCTCCCGACTTGTAATGACTCAAGATTTTTTTAATAAAACCTTTTGCTGACGTCATGACACGGGCGAACCGATGTGAACTGAATCGCATCAAAACAACGGAGATCTTGATATTGCTTCTTTTGAACACAGTCATGCTTATGTAAAGTCGGGTTCATGTAGAATAAACTGCTTTAGGAAACTAACACGCTCATCATTGTTGGAAATTCTAGCTTATTGAACAGTCTGTCACTCCGATCCTTTTCTTTTGATCAAAATATTAGTAACCTCAAAATATTTTGCAATTTTCTACACAACTAGCAATCAATGGCTAGGTCATGGGTAAATTTCAAAGAAGATTAGAATTCGTATTCCGTGTGAAAAAAACTAATTCAACCAGCACGTCATTGATATTTCACATTGATTCAACATCTGCGCACGGTGAATCAATGTAAAAGAGATTGAATTGCATACTTGAAAGTACTTTTGCAACAAAATATGTCTCTCGTGAAAGCAAATTGAAAATCGATCGATTTCTTTTCAATCTGAATGTACTTGCTGCTGCAAAGCATGTCACACAAGCATGGCCTTGATTTGACGCCTTTATGCATCTGATAAAACAAAGGAAATTAGTTTGATGCAAGAACATAGTCTTAGATAAGACGTCTAATTTCGTGGATACAGATGGCCAAATAAAGTGTATCGCTCTTTTTCAATTTTATTAAAAGATAAGAGTATTTTTTTCACAAGACTAGCTTTTCGTACAAACAGGAATTCTGTTTCACTGCTCTTGATAAATTCAATTCGTATTCTATCAAACGTAATTTGATTTATTGAAAAAAGGTATAAACCTGCAACCTTACATTTTGTTAAATTTGAATCTAACATTGCACGACTGATCTGTGAAACGTGTGGTTGACAATTCGCAAGCATTACAATATGTTTCAATCGACACGACTAACAAATGTTTGCACTTTATTACGGTGCCAAACTTATGACCAGGGTTAAGAATTTTTTTGGGCCTTCAGCATTTACAAAATCTGGTACCCTTTCACAGTTTGCAATTTTTGTAAGTTATGTTAGAAACAAGTAGCCTACAAGTCAAAATTTTGCTGTACAATGCAATAATGAAGGTCAGATATTAATTTTTCGTATTTTAAACTTGGACGAAATGGTTAAACTTAATGTAAACACAGTTCTTCCTCGGAATAATGGTCTTCAGGTACTGGTGGACGAGATAGTTAGTTCAGTTGGTTCCCATTGGTTTGGTGCTTCGAGCACGTGATTACTTGCTTGTAGGTGATTCCAGCTCTGGTGCCAACGTTGTCCTGATATAAAATAGTAGCCTTTGCAACTTGGCCTGTAGAAAGAAATCAATGGTAAATAAATGAAATTTAATAGTCGGCGTTTATTACAATACCAAATAAAGGTTACTGATTCCTCATCAACAGCAAATCGATAAATCAATAAATTTGAATCTCAGATCCAATCTCAAAGTAGCATGTAATTCAGTTTCTGCAGATGCCGAGTGTGCTGCATTTGACACGTTTTGTTGTCGTTTGCATTATGCTGTCGTGCTAGCAAAGGTTAAAAGACACAAAAACATTTGACTGCTCTGCAAATAACACTTTGAGATCCACGTAGCAGCAACCTTTGACCAAAATGAACTACGTGTCGATTGAGCTGCTGTTTTCAAGTTGTTTATGTGGGTAGAGTGGTAAAAAAAATTACAAATAAAAGTCGTGAGTGCACTCAGTTGGTGCACTGCACAGGTAACTACATTTGTAACATAAAATAAAAGGGAAAAAGCATGCAAATCAATACCTTCAAACCATGTTTTGAATTTCAAGATTTGCAAAAGTTTAATTCGTAAAGCTAATTGTTGTCACTCATAAAACAGTCACTGGAAAATTGGTATTACAGTAATTTTTTTTTATTTGCTAGCTTTACTAACACACCGCAAACTTAAAAGGTCTGATTTTCTTCAATTGGTGATTACGTCAGACTTGAAAATTGAGTCAACTTTAGTTTGGTAACAACGTCGTGTTCTGTAAGTGTAACTGTGATTTAACGGTTTGTCACTAGCTTTTTGGACACAGTTCCCTAGTCATGTGCAATGACTGTGTTTCGAAAGCTGTTGACAAACCACTAAAACCCGCAGCGTCAGACTAAAACAGGTCGTTTGTATCTACACTTGTGAAATTATAAGCATCTTTGTGACCAAACTGAGAAAACCATTTGAGACTTAATATTGCTGGCACAGGCCCTGCAACCAAAATTGGCAGAGTGAAGTTTTTTTCCTTGTTATTAAAATGTTAGATTTTTAAAATTATTTATTTCACTTGGTGCCCCTGAATGGAAATGTGCTCTTAAAAATGCGTTGCTCAAGCGCAATCTTCGAGAGTGGAACCAACACCGCTTGATCTTCTTGTTTCTTCACTCAAACAGCAGAGAGCTCCATCACTTGTGTGATACTTCCCGAGTTACGAAAGTTTATGCTCGAATTGCTTTACATTGTACAATCCAGTTTTGATGTTATGTTTCAACATAAACGGAGGACTGATTTGCTCTTTGTGTTTTGCCTTTGCGATGATGGCATGAACAGCAATTACGTCATTTTGATAACGTCAAACCTTAGTCATGTGATCACAAGAAGCACAAGTTTTAAGACTTTCCTCATTTTTATGTTCTTGTATGACTGATTAGCTGATTAGTGTAAAAATAAAACTAACTTGACAAATCTAATCTTAATACTCTTTTCAAACATTTAGTATTCAAACAACAGCTCAACCTTGTGCATTGTGCAACCTGTTGAATGTGTCAACAAGCACAGACTTTGTACCATTGGTTACTGCTTGCACTTTGAGGCAAAAGCGTTTTAGAATTAAAATGTTATAACAGAGCTGATGTAACGCCTAATTCGACACACTGTTTGCAGATTTTGCTTCATCTTAACTTTCTTTGCCTAACATGCAAATTGTCGTTGTATCAACCCCTACAGCAAATCAAGCGTTTTTACACGGATTTACAATGTAAATACAAATAATTTTTACAATGTAAAAACGGTTGATTTGCTGTCTTGGAAAGCATCATTGAAGGCGTGGTTGTAACCAGGGCTTTGCAGTCGTGCAAAAAATATACGACTTTGACTCCGATTCCTTAGTTTAGGCTGTAACTAATCGGTTCCGAACTGAAAAAACTGACAAGAACAAACAGTTCCATTTTCACTTCAGGTATAGAGCGAAATACGGAGAACAAGAATGAAAATGAAGAAGAAAAATTAAGCTGAAAGAAGATTGCAAATAAAAATTGTATTGTTTATTGTTTGGTATCAAGCCAGAGTCAGAGTCGTTTTTTTTTTAACGACTCCGACTCTAGACACGCCGAAATCCCCCGACTCTGTCTCCACGACTCCGAGTTCAAAGCCCTAGTTCTAACAACAAATGTGCGAATAGGTTTTGACTGGCTTTATTGTTTTATCTCAGGTGATAAATTGGTCTTTCCAATGTGAGTTGCATCATTTCTTGAGATAAAAATCCGTTTTGTTGTTTCTTGTGATGAAACCTTGATTTTGTTATCTATGAAATCATTTTTCTGGTAATAGCTGAATTAAATTTGTTGGTAGAGACATTGCAGTGAGGAATCCAATTAAAATGTGGCACAAAACATTTACAGTAAAACGCTAACAGTTGTTGCATCAAAACAATACACAACTGCGGAATCCATATTTAAATTCATGAAAACACGTAGTCACTGAAGATGAAGGCAGGATATTCTCGAAATGTTTGCTGAGCACGAGTTTATTATCTACATTTTGGGCTCTTTAGTTTCTAATTAGATTTAGTTTTCTTTCTTGTACCGAAGACAAGCAAGGCTAAGCAACACAATTGGATTAAGCATTACAATTAATGTATTTCACATATTTGTAAATAAATTGAATAATCGAACGTTTTCGACTGTTTTTAAGCCCTCATCAGCATTTAGGACTTGCCTCTGACAAAACCATGTTGAGAAAAAAAGTGTAAAATCGAAACGTAACGCAAGAATAAAAATTGTTTGTTTATCTTTATCCTGCATTGCGGGAAAGCGGACTTGAGCGCTATGCATCGGTGTACGCCTTCCGACGTACACCTGACCCACGCTGCAGCCGACGGCAATGTCTGTTTCCGGTTGTCTACTCTGCTTATGACTTAAATTTGGTACTACCCATTACTCGAATCGATCACTGGTAGAGGCAATTATCGTAAAGTTTCTTGCCCAGAGAAACAACAGCAAGTGCGGGTGGCTGGAGTCGAACATGCAGGCTCTCGACTGCGAGCCCAACGCGCTAACCACTCGGCCACTGTTGCCGATTAAAAAATGAAACAATACAAATAAATGCAGTACATTTGTGGCCTACCGTACGCAAACCTATCAAAGACACCGATCAAACCTATAAAAAAAAGACACCCAGTTGAGTTTAAATCCTTTTTCGACTGGACAGATAGTCTACGCTTATGATAATCCTGATGAGTTTGATTTTGCAATTGAGGAAGTGATGTAGTTGAGTATTGAACTAATCCCCGTTATTGTGGCAGAATTACGCGTTGCCATTTGGCTTCGGGACCACAACGGTCTTATAAGATTTCGCTTCAGCCTTATCTAGCTTTTTAGTGTAGGCTAGAGCAGGGGTCACCAAACTTTTTTCTCTGAGGGCCGGATTGCTGCGAGATTAACAACTGCGGCCGGATGCAAATTGCGAAAAGATATACAACAATTTAGAATCTCCATTGACTTGAATTGAGCACAATAAACAACAAAGTCAGCGGTGAAATAGCAAAGTTGTGATGAAAATCGAAAGGTTGCTGGAAAAGTTATCCCCTACTGTGATACAAAGGCATCGTGCTCTTGAAAAAACATTACATCTTTCCAAATTTGGCCTAGGCTGTCCCCATTTGTGGTGGCCTAATGATAAAAACAGAACACCAACATGTAGACTGCCTGGTGAAAAATGTACAAATTATTTCAGCAGCACGTGGCGGGCCGGATGAAATCAGTTCGCGGGCCGGTTCCGACCTCGGGCTGTAGTTTGGTGACATCCCTGTTTGGTGACCCCTGGGTTAGTGTGTAAACTCAAAGAAATTTAAAGTTTTCCTCTTGCTTTCTAAACTACTGTACAGTAGACGTTTTAACTTTTTCAGGTGATTATGAATTTATCCTATTTGTTTTTAGATTGTGAGGACTATAAATTCAATAGTTCTTGAAAGTAGTCGGAGATGAAATTTTTTTATTTTTTTTTATTCGGGGATGAATTTGGACAAAAATAATTACATATGTTTCTGTAGCGTCATCTCGCGGCGGTCAAACAAATGTCAAGCAAAGCTAAAATATAGCTTGAAGGCATTGGCATATATTCTAGATTACTGAGCATTGCTCCAATGTTGTTTGTGTAATGAATTTGCGACACTCTTGATGTAAACAATTTTTTTTATACCAATTTTTTGTACCTAAAAGCTGTCAGTTTTACCAGGACTCTGGAGATGTCAAAATTTGGACTTTATTTGATGTGTTTTTATGTCAAAACCGAGTCAAAATTTGTTAAGAAATAATGTAATGTAGGCTTATTATATTACAAATTTACCGTAACGTAAAGGCATTATACTATTAAGACTTTAAAAAATACGCCGTGTTTTATTTTAGTTCGCGGGCTTCAGCAAAGATTCCAGTCACCTAGTATTACCTAAGGTCTGCGTCCAGTGTTCCCTTAAGGGTGTGTAACTGCGCAAATGCGCAGCAACACCAGGCCATGGTATGCGTTCTTCTGGTGCAAACAAAGCTGAACTGGCACAAGATGTATAAAGGAATAATCTGCTTTTATTCCGACGTTTTGTCAATCAGGCACTACTAACTTCTTCAGGGGGCTAGGTCAGGTAGTGACTACCTGTCTAGCATGATGAAACACAGGACCATGTTGCTGTAAACCAGGGGTCACCAACTGGAGGCCCGCCACGCTGTTATGTGCGGCCCGCAGAAGGTATCAGCGCACAAGTATAACCAAAAATACTTTTCTTGAAGAGTTAAACACACGAAGGCAAAAAATAATTTCCGGGAAGCATATTTTCGCTTTGCATACGATTCCACCGACCAACCAATCAGATTGTAGTTCTAGGTGGTGGTCGCTTAAAGTTATTCCAATGCGATGTCCAGCCACACTGTCCCAGTGGAACAATTATATCCTACACGCAAAAATAAAAATCTCTTAAAACAGTTCTTTCTGCTGTTTTCTCTCGTGGGCTTTGTATATTGCTCAACAAGTGCATAAAGTTTAGAATTGAAGAGAAATCATTAAATAAACGTATTCAAAATTTTTACTTCGGCCGATGCTATTTCACACTCCGTAATCTACGTCGGCAATGATTTTGGCACAGCAAAATGCGTTCATTTTGAAAACTGCCGAGCTGGAGACAACACAGCTTGTCCCGTGTATAAGTTGAACCTGTCTTTTTGAGGTGAAAATCACTTGCAAAATGCGAACATCTCGACCTATACTCGAGTATATACGGTATTCGATAAAAGACTATAAAGACTTTCGATAAAAAACAGAAAACATTTCGCCGTTGTTAACGCTTTGAAAATAAGTAATTAGCAAAATGAGCGAAACGAGGTTGGTAATAAAACTGATAGCGGCTTTCCACTCTGCTTGAGATCATGACTTTTTGCGCTTTATTTCGATAACTTCACTGTCTTGATCGTTGTTATTCACTCGCACGAAAAGGAAATTAATAGGCTTGTTTTCCAAATGTTCCCATTATGAGCTAACAATATCAATTTTTTTAAGACTAGGCGTAAGCCTACTGCATGCGTAAAACTAATCGTTTCAAGCAGAGGTTCTAATAAATTCGGTTTGCGACCTAGGTGTCAATATAAACAAGACAGTACACTTAATCAAAGACTATTTTAATTGAGTAAAATAGCGTTATAGTTATGACGTCATTACCTTTCTCGCCTCCCCAAAGTTTTTTGAAAAGTCGGCGGCTATGGGATGGAAGCCCCCTGGCTTTAATTTTTGTGTGGAATGGGGGGGGCAGGGGGCAATGGTGCCTTTTTAAGGTCATGTAAGCTACACTGCACATTTTGCAATATAAAAATTTCTGCTATGCGCTTTTAGCCTAATTATAATCTTTCATTTTGCCTCAACATAATATTGTTTGGACTTCAGGAAGTTTAAGGTTAATATTGCTTGTAACATCACTTTTGTAAATATAAAATTGTGCAAGCGAAGTCAAAACTTTCCTATTTAGGCATCCAAAATAACCTGAGTTACCTGATTCTTTCGAATTGATGAATTATTGTAAATGAAATCCATGTGCATATTGGCATAACGTTGCTTTACGTTGTTTCATTGTTAAATGAGTATTACTTGCTTGTGGTATAGTAATAGCATCTTCAGCTAGCACATGTAAAAAAGAGAATTTGAAAAATACGTAAAACGAACAAATAAAGCAAACTCCGATATTATCAACGTGCATAAAAATTCTATTTTAAATAGCTTGTGAATGTACTTTTTGTGCCAGATCTGTTGCGTCATGGATTACTTGGCATCTACGATAGTTAACGAACGACTTACTGATGCAACTATAACGTATTTCAACATCGCAAAGAAAGAACCTTTTTCTAGTTGGAGTTTAAAGCACAACATTGCCTTATTTGTCGATTCAGCATGAATGTAGCTCAGCTACACAGCCTTCAGTTTTACGCTTCATTCTTATATAAGTCGCGCACAAGTGGAGATTCTGCATCACAAATAAGCTTCTCGTATAAGCCTGGTCTATATAAGTCTGACTTGTTTTGAGACGCAAATCTGAATTCCGCCCATAGAGAAGTGTCAAAACAACATGCCAGCAGTTGTCCTTAAAGATTAGTAGTACAAAACATGAAAATTACGAGAAGGTATAGCTTCGAGCAATAAAAAACCTATTCCTCCCAATTTTCAAGTTGTTCTTAACTGGGATTGTCATAAGCTGAAGGAAGTTTTTATGACAGCGCTGTTTGCATGCAGGTTCTACGGCTAACGAGTTATCTAAATATTGCCATTGGCAAGATTTTTTTAGTCTACAAGCCCTATCCTTTTAGGATTTCTGTAGCCTGTTTTCTTCCTCCTGTTGTGCTTCAGGTCATACTTTATATTGCCAGCAGGATTGGAGACGCATTTCCGTCACGCAAACTAGGGCTGTCTGCGGGCTGGGGCGCATATCAAGAAATATTTTTGGTTTTTATGCTTTGTTTGCTTCAACGTGATTTTTTCTTGAAACCTGTTCAAGCAACTGCAAAATATTTATCTGTAAGTGTAAATTAGTAAGAAATGTATGCATAAAGTAAGAGCTTGCTGATTTGTAGACATGTTAGACTACTTTGAAAAAACTTTTTTATGTAGCCTACAAGATAATGTTTTTATCTGATAAACTTGAAACATTAAAGTCGATTTGAAGCATCTACGCTAACCGATTTATTAAACTTGCTTTTTTCAGGGTTAAAGCTATGCTTGTAATTCAACTTATCTGAAAGCATGAAGTGTTTGTCGTTGTTGATGATAATGTCATGCTTTGTTCTGTTTGCAAGTAGCCACACAAGCGACCAATATTTGCTTTGCAAACCAGTTTCCAGTGCATTTGAACCTCAGCAGAATAAAACAGTGTTGCCAGTTAACAATTGTGGTTCTTCATCAAACGCTCGTCCAGGGAAAAGAGGAGCGAGAGGCTTGCAGGTTGGTTGACTTAAATTTTATTATTTATTGTATGAAAGTTTTAAAATAGTTTTTATTTTTTCCATAGAGTACTTTCATTTATAGGATAACAATACTATAGCTGAAATTCATAAATAATATTATAACTAAAATTTATATTATAATGACAATATCATAACTAAAATTAGTTGACTCTTTGAAACAGAGAAAATAAAGTAGTTTTGCTAAGCAACGATAAATATTTTTTTTCTAGTATTAATACGAACGCGCTTGGTTGAACATGCATTGGTTAGACTTACTGGAATTGTTTGATTTTGGTGAAAGGCAAGAAAAGATGCTCTGTTAATACTGAGATACGACACTACCTGTACACTGTTGATTGTGGGGTACTACAATGCAATGTGTAAAGGTCACTTGGACCACCAGGATTTGTAGATTATGAAAATGAATAAAAATGACTTCCATGCTTGAAGTTTGTTTTTAATTTTCATACGTAAACAGAACCGGATTTAGCTTAAGTGCTGCCCTAGGCAGATAAGAAAAGTGCCGCCCCTCAAAACGTAAAGTCGTAAACGAACTTTAAAAACATATTTGTCAAAATATTGAAGTTTCGTGTCTTGTTTATTCAACGTGCAGGGCGTGCAAGGACCACCTGGACCACCAGGAGTTGTACATTATGAGCAAATCAATTCAAGATTAAGGATCGAACTGGCTGAAATAAAACGTAATACATATATAAGGAATATGATTATCAAAAAGCGATTGCCTATTTAAAAATCGCATGCTTGGGTTTTATTTACTCCAACAATGTGGCAAGATGGCGTACCACCGCTTGGTTACCGACATTTGGGTTCGTTTCCTGTAGTTATCAACTGCACTATGTTTGTACAAAAGTTGAATTGTTTTTGGAAAAATCAACGCATACCTCAACACAGATGTTTGTTAGCCTGGTCAATCTCTTTTGAATAAATTATCCATCTGTCATATTTACTTCAATTTTACACTTGCAGGACAACTGAAATGCAGAGGCGGGGTTATCGTTGGCAACTTATGCTACAGGCTACTTTACAGTGTTGGTGTGGCAGTGGTCTACGATAAAGCACGCAATCTATGTCTGTACCATGGTGGTGTCTTAGCAGAGACACCAACAAAAGAAACTTACGATGCTGTGTATGATTACGTAAGAACAACGTTTACAATGGATGTGAATTTCAAAGATCGAGGATTTATACGAGTCTGGCTCGGTTCAATGTATCAGGTGAAATTTAATTCATTGTTTTGAAGTCATACAGAGTTTCCTCAGGTAACTTTCGGAAAGCGTGGCTGAGTAGCGAAAACATCTGCAAACGTTCTGAAGGACGATGGTTCGACTCCGCTCAAGAGCACGTGTCTGTGTCTCTGCAAAGACACTTAATGGCATACATTAATTAAAGAGAGCAGCTGACTCGAAGACTCTATGTGTTAGAACCAGTGAAATGACATGCTTGAAGATGAAAGCCAAACTGAGTTTCTTGTCCCCCAGTTCGCTATTTGAATCGTCCAACTACCAGGCCTGAATACAGCACAAAACAAAAATTACGTTATCTAACGTTTGAAACAAATTTTCATATGATTGATAACAATTTCATTGTAAACAACAAAAGTAAACAATAAACGCAAGTTTTACCTGATTGTGTTTATCTTCATCTTCAGACTGAGAAAAGTTTTGTGGAACCTTGAAACTGACAGTTTTGCATTCTTGTAGAGGCTTTGAGTTACTGAAGTGGACCTGGTTACCGAGATAAACAGCTTGCTGCAGTTTTTGTTGTTTGTGAATTGTTCCATCCACTATGTGCCGATGAATAGAAAACTATTCTTGAAGTGTATTGCTCAAGTGCACACTCCGAGAGTTGAACTGTCGTTTCGTGATCTTGCCGTTTCTTCGTTATCAATCGATGGCTTAACCTAATGAGCTATCGAGAAGAATTTTGTTGTCTTATTATGTAATTGATTGAGTTTCCCTTCTAGCAGCATGATTGCAACTTATTCCGCAGGTTTTGATAAAACGATTTGTTTTTTTAGTTTAATTTTCTTTTTGTGTATCGGTATGTAAAACATACATAACCATACATTGCAGGATGGGAATGTGATACTTTCCAATGGAATGAGGAGTTACACTTCGTGGTATCCTGCACATCCAATAGCTGAAACGCGACGTACACACATGGGAATTCATGTGAAGATTCATCCTGATGATCCACACCATAATGGAATGTTCAACATTCACCCCACTTATACTGAAGTGGTTCCACTATGCCAGTTTTCATTAGAATAATGTAGGGATTGCGTTTCTTTTACGACAAAAACAAACTGAATTGAAGAAATGTTAATGAGCTGTATGAAATGACTTATTTTTTAACAAGGGAAGTTTTGCTCGATGAATGACATGAGAAAACAATACATTTTTTGTCTTAAAAGTACAGAAAGTCAATCATAAAGCCTCATAAAGAAATCTACTTAGAAACAAAATTAAGTTAAAGTAATTTTAGATGGAAACAAAGTTTTCGAAATCGATGTGTTATTTTTTCTTAAATCATAATCAATAATAACTTACCAATCGTCAAAATATGCCACAAAAACAAGCACTCTGAACTTTAAAGCTTTCTGTGTTCTGAGGTTTTATGTGTTTCGTTTCTGTTACAAATACTAATCATTATGAAACAAAATTACTTTAGATTTCGAAATAAATAAATATATGTCACATCAACAAGAAACGAAATAATTCCGCTTTAACCCAGCTAGCAACATTTGTCCTTGTTACATTAATTCAACATCTGTAGATGTTAAAGGATCAATGTACAAAGGATAAAATTTGGCTGCTTAAAAATAACTCTAGCGTTGATTGCAAAGAATGAACATTAGGGTGCCACAGGCGCCCTCATGTGGCCGAAATCACCTGAACTTTTTTTCTGGTGTGACATTTCACATATTAAGGCACTTTGCAAAGTTTGATTGAAATTGGACAAAAATTGGATGTGCAGATTGAAAACGAAAGTCTAAACTGAAATACAATAAAATTAGGGGATTTCCCCAGTTTGAACATCAGTTTTTTTGCTATTTCTCATCTTTTTCTCAACATTGAAACAAGGTAAATTCAAGAATTAGGTTAGGAGACCAGTGCCAGTATGTCAAGATCTCAATTGAGGTCAAGCATGACAGCTCCGCGCCTGTTACATTGATTCACCATCTTGCAACATTGAATCAACATAGCTGGCTTGACCTCACTCAGGGTCTTGGAATAATGGCTTTAGTATTTCTTCTTCTGTTGAATCAGTGTTGCAGCGCCCAGGAAAGCTTAGTATTAAACCCATGCAAGTTGTGACTTAATCTGGGAGAATATAGCAGACAGCAAAGATAAGGCAGGTAGCCTACTGTAAGAAAGGGTTATGTTACTTTCGCTTCTTGCAGGAAAGGCTAATAATGTTGCAAAACCTATGGTTGTATTGTTTCTTAGGTTATTCTATTAATGATAATTGATACGGTAGTGCTTTTACAAATCGGTCTAGTTAGTATTACAATAATGAACAGCCAGTCCCAGAATGCTGAGAAACAGTATCTTCTTCTTTCTACTATTCCAACGAAAGATGATCAGAAAATCAACGGAAGTAAACTGCCAACTTATCATCAAGTGATTTTAAGCTTTCTTGCCTGCAGGAGCTTGAATCTCAAAATCCCACGAAAAGGAAAGTCCAAATATCAGTAGATGCAGCAAACGAGACAGTGAAGGACATCTTAACGTTTTACTACAAAGCTAATATTCCAACAATTCATCCAAAAAAAATGGCTCAAAAAAACTCAATCTTTTCGAGATGAAATGAGTCTTATCTTCAAAATTCAGATGGAATACTTCCATAGGAGTGATGGAAAGCAATCGGAAAGGATTAAGGAATTTAAAAAGAAATTCAATTGACTTTTCCTTTCTGGCCTCGCGATGTAATGAAGAAGATATCAATTGAGGAAGATAAAGAATTTTTGTGGAGCATGCAAACTACCAGAGAGGCGTCAATGGCAGGGAGAGACAAGGCTTTGCGTAAGACGTTGAAACGAAAACATTCTAGAAAAGAAGCAGAAGTGCAAAGGAAAGAAAAAAAAATAAAACGTCAAGAGGCTGAATCCAGCAGCAAAAGTAACATTTCACTTTCTTCTAGCGATGATACCAGTGATGAAGTGACTGCAGTTAACACTGCCGAGCCTTCTACATCCACAGGAAGTAAAAGGAGTCACCGTCGAGTTGTAAAAACCGGTACCACAATATTTGTACCACACGACATTTTACGATCACCTGGTTTAGTGGCCACAAGTTTACGAAACAGAATAACACCAACTGCATTATCTGCAACACTACACTCGTTAATCAAGAGTTGTTCTGGTGAAACTATTCGCATAAACTTAAACCACATGACGGCTCAAAGGTATAGAGTTGAAACGATTTTCAATATTTCTGAAGCGGTTAAAAAAGGTTGGGTACCTCCTGAAGTTGGAACCATTCATTGAGATGGTAAAATGATGGAGTCAATAAAAAACCCTAATAAGCAAGTTGATAGGCTTCCGATATTACTATCAGGTATTGGAGGCTCAAAACTGCTTGGTGTTCCTTATTTGCTTGTACAAACATCCGATCCAAAAGGAAAGCAAATAGCCAATGCAAGCATGGCATTGTTAAACAATTGGAACTGTACTGCATGTCTTGCTGCAATGGTGTTTGACACCACAAGTAGCAATACGGGCCACAAAACCGGCCTGTATCCAAATACAAGATTATCTTGAAAAAGGCCTACTTTAGGCAGCATGCAGGCATCATATTGGGAAGATGATACTGACGCATGTTTGGGAAGAACTCAAAATAGAAAGCAGCAGTGGACCCAACATTTCCTTATTTCATCGCTTTAAAAGCAATTTTCAAACTCTTTCTGATAGTGCATCAGGTTGTTTTCATACATCAAAATCGCACGAGGAAATTGATCTGCTTGCCAGCAAGCGGAAAGAATTGTCTGAGCTGATAAATCAGATGAAGTTCCATCCAGAATCATCCACATTTTTAAGAAGCGACTACTTTGAACTTTTGAATTTGTGTCAATTGTACTTGAACATTGAGCCACGTACCAGTAAGGATATGTCTCTCCAAAGACCTGGTGCATTTCACAGAGCCAGGTGGATGAGCAAACTTATATATTCACTGAAAATTGTGCTCTTACAAGACGAAATTCATAAATTGCTCCAAAAAAATGCCATCATGAAAGCATCTCAACTCGAAAAGTTAAAGAAGTTTCTACAATTTACAGTAAGTTTATTTCTATGTATCATAGTGGTTTACATCCCCAATTAGCTGTGATGCTTCGCTGAATGACTTACAATTATTACAAGCATTGTCTGCATACAGAGAAATTGATTCAACAGTTTCTCAATGCGCACTCAAAGCTTTTAAGAAACATTTGTGGTATTCCATTATCACTGTTTAGTGCCAATCTTTCTAATGCTGACAAGGATGCAATTTCTCAGAAATTGCAACACCAACAGAACAATAATGGGATTTTCCTGAAAAGATTTGGAATTGGATTTGGAAAGCCAATTTTTTCAGATGTCACTGAACTTAGTGAAAATGCTTTCCTGCCTGATTTTGTCGGTCCCGATTCGTGGAACTTTTTTCATCTCATGAAGAGAAACTCTTCATTTCTTTCTAAGTCATCCGATGAGTGGCATCAAGAGCAATCATATGTTGAGGCGAAAAAAAAAGTTGATGCTTTCAGAGTCGTTAATGATGCCGCTAAGCGAGGCGTCAAGTTGGCCCATGAGTTCTTGTCAACTTCAAACCTTGAAGAACGCTACCAAAACATTCTCCAAGTAATCGAAAATGCGAGGAAGGTATTATACCTAATCAACGTACTCGACAACTACAGTCTGAGGGCACATGGTTTTTAACCATGTAATTGTCAAAGTACTGACTGTATAACTCCATAAAGTGTTGTCAGCTTACACAACGTTGCAATCAGCATTATTTGCATTATTTGCAACAGCCTGTCATAGCATACCAGTAGCCTATTATGCTGCATTTTACTTTTTAATTAGATACTAGATAGTTGTGTGTTATTAATTGCCATTTTACCTTTCCATTTCACTATTATTGCAAGGGTTAAAATAAATGTAGGCCTCCATAAATTTTACGCTATTGTGATTTTGTTGTTAAGTAGTGGATGTCTGGACTCTAAGCATTGTGCTTTGTGTTTATCTTTCTGTGTTACGTTTTTACTGACTATGTTTAGTGCGTAAAGATCCAAATGTGTATTTTTGAGTCCAAGTTCCATACAAACATAGCTGAGATTTTGATCTTCAAAGACCAAAAAGTTTGCAATAAACAAAAACGATTAGTTAATGATTTTACTTTTGATTCTTCAAATGCTGTAGTAATTTCATCTCAATAGGCATTTTCTTTACATGGATCCTTTTTTATAATGCATGAAACCTCATATTTTTCGGCATTTTTCATAAATTGTTGAACATATACAATTGACACATGGTCTGTACGATTGTAAATTAGTAAGTTCACCAGAAAGTGTTCGAAGTTCAAATACACCGTAACTGAGAAGAAATGTCTGAGTTTTGATGATCTAGAGAGGATTTTACTATTGAAATTGTGAAAATCTACCTTTAAAAACTTTAAACTGAATCTGCACGTCCAAATTTTATCAAAACTTATTGAAATTTCTCACATATGCCTTTTTACCAAGTGTCACATATAAAAAAAAGTTCAGGTGTATCGGACGCAATTTTAATTTTTGAGGGGCGCCTGTGGCACCCTAATGAACATTTTGTTTTGTTTTATGTATAAATTCCATTTTTTCTTTATTCGGAAAATGTTGAGAATGTGAAATAAAAAACTGGGAAATCCCGTTCCTGTGATTTCTAATTCTTTCCCAAATGCTATCTGTAATATATGAATTCGTCGTCGTCGTATGAGTATCTTGCGCCGAGAGTCTATCTTTTTTCTACTCCAGATTCACGATACTCCCGGACTACACTTGAAGGCTGCTAGAGAGCAGCCAGTCTTTGGTTTCATCATCCAAGACACGCAGACCTTCCACTCCATTAGACGGGCTGAAGATGTTGCAGACGTTGATGTGGTTTGCGGTCTGTTCCTCAGCACCACACTCACAAGAGAAGAAAGAGACTATTCCCCATTGGTGCATAGTTGAGCGGAAAAGCCCGACGCCCGTACGGAGAAGGTTGAGGCGCACCCACGCCTGTCTTGATAGCGTCATGCTGTTGGGACGGGCGTAAGCATCGGGGATGAACGAGTGGAGTCTGGTGGTGCTTGACTTCCATTCAGAATTCCATTTAATATCCGCCCAATTAGCCCAAGAGATCGGGGCAAAAGGACTGAGGTTTTCCATTATTATGGATATTCAGCTCACGATCAGCTTCCGGATTGTGTAGATGGAAAGCTGCCACAGTTTTGGTTTCACTGAGTTTCAATCGTAATTTTTGGAGATAAGTTGAGAGGGTTTTTGTGTCCTGGCTCAGGGTGTCTTTCAGGTTTTCCCACGACTTTGTGGAATGGAGAATAGCCAGGTCATTTGCATATACGTATTTTGCGAGACCGTGCTTGTCAGGTCATGGGTGTAGATGTTAAAAGGAAGAAGAGGCAGGACCGATCTCTGTGGGACACCATTTTTCAGGCGTCTCAGTCTACTTCGCGATGAGGACGTGGTGATAGTGAAGCTTCGATTCCTGACGTTCCATGATCATGTGGACCATACAGCATGTCGTCTAGAAGCAGGCGAAGCAGTTTGCAAGTAAGACCGCGGTGCCATAAGGTGTCGCAGGCAGCTTTAAGATCTAGAAAGACACCCCTGGCCTTCTTTTTTTCTTCAAAGCAATCCTCGATGTTTTGGATCAATGGTGTGACTTGATCTACAGTAGATTTTTCGCGTCGAAACCCAGCTTGCTCCTTTAGGAGGAGTGGGTATCAGGCGGTAACTTGGGTTCTCTAATGGCTTTTGAGGCTTGGAGATCGCAACCACTAAAGCTCCAGATTTTTGGAATTGTAAGGTGGTGCAAGCAGGAAGAAAGGAATCTTTGTAACCAGGACTTGAGGGCAGGGCCAGCGTGGATCACAAGCTCAGGGCAGATCTTATCCGGCCTTGGAGACTTGTGCGGTTTCACTAGACAGAAGGCGATGGTAAACTCTTCTGGAATGAAGTCTCCAGACATTGTTTCTTCTTGTGGTGTTTCCACTCGCCACAGACTAGACACCTTCTAGATATAAGATAAATTATCACAAAACGTTAACTGTTCTCGGCAAGCGAACAGGATTTTTGAAAGTAGTTTTTTGAAAGTTGTTAGCAGCTGTGCAACAATGCTAGTACAAACTTTTCATAGCATAAAATCAGGTGCCAGTGATATACATTTTCTTATGCGTCTACGCCAAACATTCAGAATGCCCTGGAAGGCAGTGGCAGCTGCTGGTGAGTTGTAGACAGGGCCTCCGAGAAAAATCATGACTGGTCGGGAAACAATACTAAAAGTGGATCCCAAAAAAACATTTTTCAGCAAAAATACAAGTAGAACGAATTTGTATCATGCGTTGCATCATGTGTCTTAAGCCGAACTTGGCTACTTTCCTCATCGTGAAGTTGAATTCCTTTAAAGTTTCGATTTTAAACAACGTAGCCTATATATTATCTATATGAAAAAACTTCTTTCAATAATTATGAAAAACAACAAAAATCACTCGACTACACTTGCAGCAAAATTGCTATTGTTGCTCAATATTTTCTCTAAGAAAGAATTGCAGTAAAGTTATACGATGTGCACATGCACACCTCATACATGGTGCCTTTGGCCACGACCGTTGAGAGGAGAATTTAGATCCAGTACCAAAACGATTTTCCGGCCCCCAATAAAGACACTTCCAAGAAAAATGCACCATATCCAAAGAATGCAGTATAGTTTGTTCAAACTCTCTAGTGTTAAGGCAGTGCGGGCATGTTTTTTGATGAATTCTTGTCTGTTCGTTGTGTGGAATCCTGCAAGAGCCGCGTTTGGGTCGGTGATAACGTCTCCTCCCTTGACAAGTCTGCGTCGCGTTGGTACTTGGTTCCAGTCATGTTGTGAATCGAAATTGCTATAGGCAAGGACGTCCGCAGGTTTTCGGTTAGGGGGGGTCAAGGTGGGTTCACTCTGCCCTTTCGGCCGGATGCAAAAATTTTTTGAAAATTTGACCATTACACCATCCAGACAATATATCATTTTTATCAGTGTTTACATTTCTACGGATTTTTATCAAAATTGGCCAGAGCAAAAATTATCAGAGTTATATAATCGGTTTATTGCATACTAACTTATTATTGTGCTCAAGTGAACCTTGCGTAAGGTGTAATATATACATTTGGGGTAATAATGCACTTGTTTTGTGATCATCGGCAAAATGCAGAAACACTTTTTGCAGAAAACATTTATACAGCAGCATTGAAGTCAGCCGAAGAAATCGGTGTCACCATATCTGTCCCACAGCAATGTGTCCGTCAAGTATTCAGAGCAAATACTGGTGGCACCAGTGAGGAATACTATCGCCGCTCCATTTACGTTCCTTACATGCTGGGCTCTTCAATCCAGTCTCTGAAAAGCTGCTTCTCAGAGACGAACATGCCGGCATTCATGTTATACCGACTGCATCCAGGACAGATGGAGAAAATTGACCGTTCAGACTACAAAGCCCTGGTCAAAACCATACACCAATTCTACAACTTTGACAATTTTTAGCAGGACGCCATGTCGTGGTATGACATAACCATAAAAGGAAAATTTCCTCAGTCCGAAGACCAAGAAGAATTAGAATTTGTGGACTTGGTGAAAAATATGGAACTTTTTTCAGCTGTACGTCAAGCGATGATAACATTACTGACCCTCCCTGCCACTACTTGTACGGTAGAAAGATCATTCAGCACAATGAGGCGGGTCAAAACATGGCTCAGATCAACCATGTCTGACGACAGGCTATCCAGGCTGTGTATGATGAGTGTCCACAGAAGCCGAATAAACTCGGACAAAAATTCGTTCATCCAAAAAGTCATCGAAAAATTCGGCAAAGACCCACGTCGACTTCACTTTTTATTCAAAGGCTGATTAACTAAACTAGTTCTAACTAAGCTGATTGTTCTTTTCTGTATGATTCAATGTTACGAACAGCTTCATTGAATTCACGAAATACGAGATGATTTTATCTGAAACTGTGAATTGTCCTTCTTCAGATTTATGTGAGATAAAGCCAGTGCCCGCACTAGTAATGTGGTTCTGAGAGTACAAGAGCTCAAGTTGTCGAATTTTGCGACTATGGGTAGCTCGTAGGTATCTTCGTAAATTAATAGAGGAAGTGGGATTCTCCCGAAGAAGGGTGATGATCACAATCGGAAAGCTTGGCCAGCCAGTCATCACTCGTATCACCTTCACCCCTCCCCCCCCCCCCCCTTCAAAAAATTGCCTATTTTGCATGTTCTCGCTTTTTCATTTTTTATCCAACAATTTTCCAGTGGGGTCAGCTGACCCCATTTGCCCCTATGTGCGGACGCCCTTGGCTATAGGTAGTAATTTTAGTATAACCTACAGTAGATAGGCCTAAAGGAAAAATTGTTAACACACAATGCGGGCAATGAAAATAGCTCAACAAAGCATTCAATCCATTCCGAACCTTTTGCCATGCAAAGCTACGGATCACAGCATCAAATAATAAAGATTTTGCAAGGTTTAATTTGATGCACAACATAGCATAAACTGTTTACTCGGTTTTGAGTCGTGATGGTGCGTAAACAAATCTTGCAAATTTCTGTGTGCTAAAACCACGTTTTCAACTCGCAACCGTTGGAGGTAGGCTATACTGGTTTCGGTAACAAATTTTCAAAGCAACAAAAATATTTGGAAAAGTGTTTCGAAAGTTGCAATCAATGATTTCCTTGAGTAGATATCATGGGGTGATGTGTTCCGGTTTGCAGCTCAAGTTAGCTGGGTAGCTTTCTTTCAAAAGTAGCCTACCAACTCATCCAAAATGTCATTGTTGTACAACTTGTTTAAGTTTGTTTCACATGCCTACAACTACACATCAGACATACAATGATATTTCTATAGGACTTCAAACTTATCGATGATATCTGAGTTTGTTGATACATTTGTGAATAAACCACCCACAGCTAGCGAATCCTTTGCAACATAGCGTAGTCTACAGTAAAATAAATTTCGTTTGTAAGATTGAGCTGGTGAAGCGGAGTTGTTAGAGCGTTCAGTCCCCAGAAAAATATTTTTTTTTAAATTTATAGTTCCTATAACAACTTAAGCTTGCGAGTAGCCTACTTTTCAGCTTTCTGTAACTTTGGTTACATCTTCCTTTAACTTCATTAAATTCATCAGCTTATTGTCCATTCGTCGTCGTCGTGCGAGCCTCCTCTGGTCCCGAAAAACATTGAACAGTTCTTTATCGCTGCATAAATAAGTTAGAGTGAATCTCGCTTAGGACTGTGATCTACATAATGCAGAGAAGCACAGGTTTGAAACTGCTCAAGTAGGCTGCTTGGAAATGGTAGGCTATAACTTTCTTTAGAATTTTCTATCTGACTTGGCTGCAATTGAAAATGACATAAGCTTAGTCGATCAAAAATGATATAATATTTGGACAACACTGCACACCATGAACTCCAACTCTAGTGCATTTAAGCAATGACACCCACAAGCAGAAAATAGGCAAGAAGGGTTTACTTTCTTCAATCTTACTTGGACACTTTTCCAAATATGTTGGGTCCATTATCATATGCCTGGCAAACGCAGTTTTTCATGTCAAGGTACAGTTGATCAAGCCAACATAATACACGCTTAGCCAAAGCAGCACTAGTTTTCGAGTTAGAACAACATAACAATCATCGACTTTTAAAGTTGTAACTACACATTTCATTCAAAAGTTTGTTTACTTTTAGGTGGATAAATTTTTATTTTGTAGTAAAAATGGGCCCCCCTCAAAAGTGACAAAACAAAAAACTACTCGTTTTTCCTTTACATTGTTATGCTAGGGTGGAAAGTAGCCCGACTTCCCCCCCTCTCGGAGCCACTGGTTGTAGCAATGGGGGTGCTGCATGTACGCCAAAGGCGAATCCAACAGCGAGTGGTCTGGGAGCCTCTCCCAGAAAATTTTAAACGTTAATGCAAATCTAATACAGAATTTTAACTCTAACTTACAAAACCCCTGCTTTGATCTGTTGAATTATACTGTAGCTAAATAAGCTACAATTAAAGTGTGCATTTTAACAAAAAACATCATTAAAGTAAAAAAAATTCACAAAAATAGGGTAAAATTGGCAAAATTTTCTGGTGGCAAAACCCCAGTCTGTTTTCATCTCTCTTTGATTTAATTTCTTGAGAAACAGAACTTTCAAACATCTTTTTCAATAAAAACAACTTTACAATGGATTTTGTATCATTGTATTTGTTAGATGAATAGTTTTTATTCAATATGCTTGGCGTGAAAGTGTCACCTAAACCACGAAGGGTTGTGGATTATGAAGGAATCGATTTAAGATTACGAGCAGTCAGCGGAACTGGATGAAATAAAACGTAAAACCAAGGTTTAAAAATTGTTACTTTTATTTTTTGAAGCCAAAATGTTTGAAAACATCTTTACAAAATAACCCATGACACTTGTTGCAGCATTGACAAAATCTTTAGCCTACTTTTAAAATGGCGTTGTATTGAAAATTTGTTTACTTTATCCATTTAGACTTGCTTCGGTAGAGACTTTGTCTTGTTGTACCATAAGAAGCCGAGTAACATAACCAGATCATAAAAATCGAATGAGGCTATTCACCAGGCATTTAGTTAAATAACATGATATGCGTTCTTCTGGTGCAAACAAAGCTGAACTGTCACAAGATGTACAAAGTGATAATCTGCTTTTAATTCGACGTTTTGTCAATCAGGCACTACTGACTTCTTCAGGGGGTTAGGTCAGGTAGTAACTACCTGCCTAGCATGGTGAAACACAGGGCCATGTTGCTGTAAACCAACCAAACATGCAAAATGAAATTCAACTTCAAAACAAAAATTATCGCGCGCAAATTTGGAAACTAGAAAAGAGTGTGTAAATGTTATCAATCAACAAGAAACTTAAATAACAGCAAAGCGGGAGAGAGTGAACCGTATGAGTCATGAAGAATCAAATTGTATACGCATCACTGCACAGTTTTCAATCAGCATGAAACCAATTTAAGTACGTCAGACAAGCACTTCCAATATTTTTTTTAATAGCAGGAAAATAGCAACATATTTACGCTTATTTTAAACATTTGCAGAAAACAAAAAACTGCATTAAAACAAATTACACAATGAACGCTTTTAACATCACATGACGTCCTCTTTAGAAATAACAAGTAAGTTATACAATTTTATCTACAAAGCTTAACCACTGTGATTACTTTACATTACATGATGTGTTATTAACATCGTTCTTTTATTAGTCACTTGTCGGTGTTTTTTTTTTCATTTTCTGGAGCCCACGAGGAAACGATGCCTTCCGTGGAGGAACATGTAGAGATGTGTCAAAATAACATGCCAGCAGTTGTCCTTAAAGATTAGTATAGTATAAAACATGAAAGTTACGAGAAGGTAGCTTCGAGCAATAAAAACCTATTTCTCCCAATTTTCAAGTTGTCCTTAACTGGGATTGTCATAAGCTGAGGAAAGTTTTTATGACAGCGCTGTTTGCATACAGGTTCTACGGCTAACGAGTTATCTAAATATTGGCAAGATTTTTTTAGTCTACAAGCCCTATCCTTTTAGGATTTCTGTAGCCTGTTTTCTTCCTCCTGTTGTGCATCAGGTCATGCTCAATATTGCCAGCAGGATTGGAGACGCATTTCCGTCAAGCAAACTAGGGTTGTCTGCAGCGCATATCAAGAAATATTTTTGGTTTTATGTTTGCTTCACTCGGTTTGATTTTTTCTTGAAACTTGTTCAAGCAACTGGAAAATATTTATCTGGTATACCAGAAAAGATATGACGGTATTGTAAAGGATTATACTCCAGATGATCAACACTTGCAAATGCAAAAGAAGATTTTATGCATCGTCACATTTGTAAGACATAAACCTCGTAGCATTGAGGAAAAGGTGAAGTCCTCCAGCGGAAGAACTTTTTTTTCAATTTTTATCTTTACACAGCGGCTATTTAAATCATATCATTTATTTTGAAAAACGTTATTTACTGCTATTTTAAATTGATACTTTCATTGCTTTTTTTTTAGTCAAACGCTGCAATTAGTAGGAAATGTATGCATAAAGTAAGAGCTTGCTGATATGTAGACATGTTAGACTACTTTAAAAAAAATTTATTTTATGTACAAGATGACGTTTTTTTATGTGATAACTTAGCTTGAAACATTAAAATCGATTCGAAGCTCATCTACACTTTAAAACCGATTTATTAATGTTGCGTTTCAGGGTTAAACCTATATGCTTGTAATTCAACTTATCTGAAAGCATGAAGTGTTTGTCGTTGTTGATAATGTCATGCTTTTTTCTATTGGCAAGTAGCCACACAAGCGACCAATACTTGCTTTGCAAACCAGTCTCCAGCGCATTTGAACCTCAGCAGAATAAAACAGTGCTGCCAGTTAACAATTGTGGTTCTTCATCAAACGCTCGTCCAGGTAAAAGAGGAGCGAGAGGCTTTCAGGTTAACTTCAATTGTATTATTTTTTGTATGAAAGTTCTGAAATAGTTTTATTTTTGTCATAGGAGTAATTTCATTTATAGGATGACAATACTACAGCTAAAATTTATAATGGATATTATGACCAAAATTTATATTATAACGACAATATCATAACTAAAATGTGTTCACTCCTTGAAATAGAAAAAATAAAGTAGTTTTGCCAAGCAACAATAAAAAAAATTTTCTGGTATTAATACGAACGCGCTTGGTTGAACATGCATTGGTAAGATTTATTGAAATTGTTTGATTTTGGTGAAAAGCAAAAAAAGATGCTCTATTGATGCTGAGATACGACACTACCTGTACACTGTTGATTGTGGGGTACTACAATGCAATGTGTAAAGGCCGCTTGGACTGCCAGGATTTGTAGATTATGAAAATGAATAAAAATGACTTCCAAGCTTGAAGTTTGTTTTTAATTTTCATACGTAAACAAACTTTCAAAACATACTTTTCAAAATCTTGAAGTTTCGTGGTTTGTTTATTCAATGTGCAGGGCGTGCAAGGACCACCTGGACCATCAGGGGTTGTGGATTATGAGCAAATCAATTCAAGATTACGGATCGAACTGAATGAAATAAAACGTAATGCTTATATAAGAAATATTTTTACTTATCAAAAAGCAATTGTCTATTCAAAAATTGCATGCTTGGGTTTTGTTACTTCAACAATGTGGCACGATGGCGTACCACGGTTTGGTTATGCCGACATTTGGGGTCGTTTCCTGTATCTATCAGCTGCGCTATGTTTGTACAAAAGTTGAATTGTTTTTGGAAAAATCAACGCATACTCCAACACAGATGTTTATTAGTCTGGTCAATCTCTTCTCAATAAATTATCCATCTGTCATATTTACTTCAATTTTACACTTGCAGGACAACTGAAATGCAGAGACGGGGTTATCGTTGGCAACTTATGCTACAGGCTACTTTACAGTGTTGGTGTGGCAGTGGTCTACGATAAAGCACGCAATCTATGTCTGTACCATGGTGGTGTCTTAGCAGAGACACCAACAAAAGAAACTTACGATGCTGTGTATGATTACGTAAGAACAACGTTTACAATGGATGTAAATTTCAAAGATCGAGGATTTATACGAGTCTGGCTCGGTTCAATGTATCAGGTGAGATTTAATTCATTGTTTTGAAGTCATACAGAGTTTCCTCAGGTAACTTTCGGAAAGCGTGGCTGAGTAGCGAAAACATCTGCGCAACGTTCTAAAGGACGATGGTTCGACTCCGCTCAAGAGCACGTGTCTGTGTCTCTGCAAAGACACTTAATGGCTACATTAAATAAAGAAAGCAGCTGACTCAAAAACTATATGTGTCATAGAACATGCACAATGACATGCTTGAAGATAAAAACCAAATTGAGTTTCTTGTCCCCCAGTTCGCTATTTGAATCGTCCAACTATACCAGGCCTGAATAAAACACAAAACAAAAATTACGTTGTCTAACGTTTGAAACAAATTTTCATATGATTGATAACAATTCCATTGCGACCAACAACAAAAATAAACAATAAACGCAGTTTTATCTAGTTGTGCTTATCTTCATCTTCAGACTGAGAATGATTTTGTGGAACCTTGAAACTGACAGTTTTGCTTAGCCTACTTGTAGAGGCTTTGAATTACTGAAGTGGACCTGGTTACCGAGATAAACAGCTTGTTGCAGCTTTTGTTGTCTGTAAATTATCCATCCACTATCTGCCGATGAATAGAAAACTGTTCTTGAAGTTTATTGCTCAAGTGCACACAAAGAGAGTTGAACCGTCGTTTTGAGATCTTGCCATTTCTTTGTTCGCAATCGGTGGCTTAACCAAACTAGCTATCGAGAAGAATTCTGTTGTCTTATTATGTGATAGATTGAATTTCCCTTCTAGCAGCATGATTGCAACTTATTTCACAAGTTTTGATAAAACGATTTGTTTTTTTAGTTTAACGTTTTTTTTCTTTATGTAAAACTTACATAACCATACATTGCAGGGTGGGAATGTGATACTTTCCAATGGAATGAGAAGTTACACTTCGTGGTATCCTACACTTCCAATCGCTGAAACTCGACGCACACACATGGCAGTTCATGTGAAGATTCATCCTGATGATCCAAACAGTCATGGAATGTTCAACATTCACCCCACTTATACTGAAGTCGTTCCATTATGCCAGTTTTCATTAGAGTAATGTAGGGATTGCGTTTCTTTTACGACAAAAACAAACTGAATTGAAGAACTGTTATTGAGCTGTTTGAAATGACTTTTTTGTAACAACGAAGGGAAGTTTTGCTCGATAAATGACATGTGAAAACAATAAAATCTTTGCCTTCGAAGTACAGAAAGTCAATGATAAAGCCTCAAAAACAAATCTATTAGAAACAAAATTAAGTCAAAGTACTTTTAGATAGAAACAAAGTTTTCGAAATTAATGTGTTATTGTTTCTTATATCATAATCAATAATAATTAACCAATCGTCAAAACAAGCCCTTGGGATTATTTTTCTGTGTGCTGAGGTTTTTATGTGCTCCGTTTTTGTCACAGATATTAATCATAATGAAACAATATTACTTTAAATTTTGAAATAAAACAAATATATGTCACATTAACAACAAAGGATATAATTTTGCTTCAACCCAGCTAGCAACATTCGTCCTTGTTACATTAGTTCAACATCAGCAGATGTTGAAAGATGAATATACAAAGAATAAATTTTGCCAGCTTAAAAATAACTACCTAGAGAATGTGAAATAAAAAACTGGAAAATCTCGTTCTTGTGATTTCTAATTCTTCCCCAAATGCTATCTGTAAGATATGAATTCGTCGTCGTCCTATGAGCATCTGGGGGCGAGGGTCTATTCTTTTTCTACACCAGATTCCAGATGTTCCCGGACTACACTGAGGCGGACCCACGGGTGTCTTGGTAGCGTCAGGCCCGTGAGGCGGCTGTCGGCATCGGAGGTGAATGAGTAGAGTCTGGCGGTGCTTGACTTCCATTCAGAATTCCATTTATTGTCCGCACAATTAGCCGCAAAGATATCATATTTATCAGCTTCGTTGATCAGAAGTTGAGCGGCTGGCACAAATGAGTGTCTTGACTTCAATCGACGGTGGTACTCGTTTAAAGGAGCAGAGACCTTGGAGTGGAGAAGGTGGTTGGACTCCAATGCCAGTGGACCGAGAGACAGAGTGGATGTCTTCGCGGCAAAGCTTAGCAGGTTTGATGGTAGCAAAAATAAGAAGATTGTCCAATGGTGTTGGGTACAGGCATCCGATCATTGTGCGAAGAGCGCTGTTGTGGCAGTGAGCACTGCGGCACCAGATAAGTTCACAGTACTCTGTTGAAGAGTAGACAAGGGCTAGGGCTGCTATACGCAAAGTGTCAGCCCTCGCTTCCCAGCTGGAACCTGTCAGGCGCTTGAGTAGCGCAGCGCGCGATGACAGTTTCTTGCGCAGTGAAACCAAATGGTGGTGGTACGTGAGCGATGTGTCTGATGTCACCACAAGATATTTTGGTTCGGGGCAGAAGGACAAAGGTTTTCCATTGTTATGGACATTCAGCTCACTATCAGCTTCCTGATTGTGTAGATGGAAAGCTACTGCCACAGTTTTGGTTTCGCTGAGTTTCAGTCGTAATTTCTGGAGATAAGTTGAGAGAGTTTTTGTGTCCTGGCTCAGGGTGTCTTTTAGGTTTTTCCATGACTTTGTGGAGTGGAGAATTGCCAGGTCATCCACATATGCGTATTTTTCGAAGACCGTGCTTGGTAGGTCATGGGTGTAGATGATAAAAAGAAGAGGAGCATGGACCAATTCCTGTGGGACACCATTTTTCAGGCGTCTCAGTCTACTTCGCCGTGAGTTGCCGGTGGTGATGGTGAAGCTTCGATTTCTGACAAGTTCCATGATCATGTGGACCATACAGCATGTCGTCTAGAAGCAGGCGAAGCAGCTTGCAAGTAAGACCGCTTTGCCATACGGTGTCGTAGGCAGCTGTAAGATCTAGAAAGCCAGCGCCGGCCTTCTTTTTCGTCTCAAAACAATCCTCGATGTTTGGGTCAAGAGTGGGACCTGATCCACAGTGGATTTTCCGCGTGGGAACCCAGCTTGCTCCTTTGGGGGGAGCAGGTCGATAATTAGGTTGACGCGGGCATAGATCAGCCTTTCCAGGATTTTGAAAGGAACACAAAGGAGGAATATCGGGCGGTAACTCCTTGGGTCCTCTAGTGGCATTTGAGGCTTAAGGATCGCAGCCACTAAAACTCTTCTCTAGAATTTTAGGATTGTGTGGTAGTGCAAGCAGAAGAAAGGATTTTGCGTAACCAGGAATTGTGGGCAGGGCCAGCATAGATCACAAGCCCAGGCAGATCTTATCCGGCCTTGGAGACTTGTGTGGTTTCACTAGGCAAAAGGCGATGGTGAACTCTTCTGGAATGAAGTCTGAAGAGATTGTTTCTTCTTGTGGTGTTTCCACTCGCCACAGACTAGACACCGCCTAGATATGAAATAATCATCACGAAACGTTGACTGTTCTCAGCAAAGGAACAAGATTTATTTTATCTGAAGGTAGTTTTTTTTTAAGTTGGTGGCTGTTCAACAATGCTAGTACACACTTTTCACAGCAAAACATCAGGCGCCATTGATATACATCTTCTTACGCGTGTGCGCCAAACATTCAGAACGCCCTGAAAAAGGCATTGGGTATCTAACAACAATGTAATACTATAGGCTGTATAAATTCCAAGCACGCGAAGCAGCCAGGATTAAGCTCTCAAAGAAACTTTCTCATTCTGAGAATGAAGATTCAATCAATCAGATAAAATGTAACAAGTTGCCGTGTTGCGTTGGCTTGCCCAGCGTTGCAACAAATCATTAGTGAGAAAAAATATGTCCAAAATGTTTCCATAATATCGACTGAGTTTTTCATAGACTGCTTTGTAAGTTCTGTATTTCAGAAATTATATTCATCTTTTGATGACAAGCTTACTTGCAGCTGCTGCCCGCTTTGACCAGACATAACAAGGTTGAAAGATTGCATTTTATATCCAGTGAGAACACTTTGCTTGGTTTGGAATCTTTATCCTCGGACTGATAAAGCCTTGATAGTTTATTCCTGGTAGTTTCGCATACTTCTAGAATCTAGAGGCTCTTGACGCCGGGCCGGTTACCGAGATTGGCAGAGTGAAGATTTCTATTGTTGAAGTCTTGTTGCCGGGGAATTATTCCATTCACTAGGTGTCGCTGAATGAAGAGCAGTCCTGAAATGCGTTGCTCAAGCGCACACCCTGAGAGTCAAACCAGCGCCGCGTGATCGTGTGCCGGGCGCGCAACCTCTGAGCTAACGGGGCGGACAAGTGGAAGTAACAGAGTCAAATCAGTTTCATCAATTCAAGACCTTTGACGATTTGAATTGTGGGAAGAAGTTAAAGTCTTTTCGTGTCTTTTTTCAGGCATGCCATTAAGTGTTTTGCGAAATCTCCATATGATTGATTACATAGTAGCCTACCACTACAACAACGAATCAATGGATAAATTGCTTGCTGTGTGGTTATGGCTTAAAGATAAAATGCAAAAAATAGTGACACTTTGACCTTTAACTTTGAATATACACCACCTGGAACAGAACTACCTCGGAAGGAATGAGTGAAGCTCATTCGCCTGCCAACTGGGGTCTGCCGTTTCAACAACAACATGTTCCAATGGGGCCTCGCCGACTCACCATCTTACACATGTGGCTCAGACTTTCAGACGGCATACCACATTTTATATCAATGTCCAATGTACCGACCCCAAAATAGATAGCTGGATGAACACACAATCCATATTATAGGCTGTTGCGCCTGAAAATAACAAGGTGACCTGCCGCGGCTCAAACGCAAGGAGACGATTTTTGAATAATATATTTTTTCATGACAATTAGTGAATAAGATGAAATCATGTAACATAAAGCTTCTAATTGATATTCTGCGGAATATAACGCAATTTAATTATTTAACACGCACATCAACAGCGGTCTGTTTTGGTGCGAACCTAATTAAACAAACTAGATCATTCATTCAAAAGTAATTTCAATGCGCTGTGCCCCAAATACCTGATACTGCTGCCAATTTATAAGAAGTTTTCAGGGCAAAAGTATCTTTAATCTCAAGCACTAGTTGTGACGATCCATGTCAATCATTAGTGGTGGACTTTGAAGCGATAATGTTATCATCAGTAGACAGTAGATGAGACAACAACACAGCCATCTGAATGGCATTGAGTCGTCACTCGGCGGTCACTGGTTCATTTCCCGACCGAAGCATTTCTCTCCATCGGAAACACATGATCTCATTTAGAAATGTAAAATAGAAACGTTTCAATCACCGCACCTTTTTATGACAAGGAAAATAGAAGATCAACTTACCGATGACCTACAGGATGAGAAAGTATTTCGAGACGATCCTCTTCTGGAATATCCAGAAAATTTACAACAAATCAGGTGAGATTTCCATCATTTGGTAATAGAGAGATAAGGATTGAGCTGAAAGTTGTGTGGACCTCACAACGCTCGATGAACACACAATCCATTGGCTGCTGCGCCTGGATGTAACAACGTGATCTGCGGCGGCCTCAAACTCAAGAAGAAGCGGAAAGTTATGGGAAATGTTTACTATCTTGTTGATATGAGGATTCGAGACATCGACTTTGTACTTTGTGGTGACAAAATAGTTCTGATATGGGATAACTTTTACCAAAGAATAAACAGTGTAACAGTTGCAAAAGGTGTTGCTCCATATTTTCAGCAGAAACATAAAGTTTAGTTATGCAAGTGCATTGCTGTATGCATGGCACAAATCTTACAAGTATTGAGAAAAGGAAAGAGTGCAAATTGAAGCAGTTTCGCTAAATAACAACAAAAACTTTCTTTCTGATTTTGATACGAAGACGACTTGGTTGACCATGTAGTGTTAAGACGTACTTAGAAAAGGACATGATTGGTTATTCTATTGAGTCCGAAGTGCTTGTTGTGCAATTGATTGTGTAATTCTACAATGCAATGTGTAAGGGCCACACGGACCACCAGGGTTTATGGATTATAAACATGACTACGGTACCATATTAAAAGTTTTTTCTTTTACATTTTTACTTAAAGGAACTTGAAAAAGATGTTTTTCAAGAATAAAATTTTATTAAAGTTTCATGTTTTTTATTTAATGTGCAGGGCGTGCCTATGCCATCTGGCTCACCAGGGTTTGGGGAGTGTGAGAAAATCAATTCAGGATTGCGGATGGAACTGGATGAAATAAAACGTAATACTATAATATGAAATGTTTTCAATGTTCAAAAAGCAAATGCTTGTTTAAAAGTCACGTGCTTGCGTTTTATGTACTCCAACAATGTGGCAAGATGGCGTACCACCGTTTGGTTACCGACATTCGGGTTCGATTCTGATGTCAATCAGCTGTCATTATGTACAAAAGTTGAATTGAAAGAATACAGAGAAGGAATACCGATTAAGGATTTTCGAAAATTGGAAACGTTTGGAAAGAAACTTGTAAAATTAAAGCTTGACAACACATATTTTGAAACATAGTGTAGTGTATAACGATAGTGTATTATTCTTTAGTATTTCTTTTAAAAATATTTTTCTGATAGGCTTGAAAAGGGCTGTATGAGTAGCCGAAAACGTTAGCTTATTGTTTTTGTTTTTTGTTTTTATTATGTTAAATGTAGTGTTGTTGCTGGGTTACGTCTGTTTATGGTTTAAAAAAGTTGAATTGCTTTTCGAAAAACCAGCGCGTACTTCATCAAAGATGTTTATTAGTCTGGTCAGTTTTTTTGTAGGACAAAATCTCAATTCTCAACTATTTATTAGTGATACTCTTGTACTTGCAGGACAACTGAAATGCAGAGACGGGGTTGTAGTTGGCAACGTATGCTACAGGCTACTTTACAGTGTTGGTAGCGGAATGGTTTACGATGAAGCGCGTAGGTTGTGTCTGTTCCATGGTGGTGTCTTAGCAGAGACACCAACAAAAGAAATTTACGATGCTGTATATGATTACATAAGAACAACGTTTACAAGAGATTTGGCTTTCAAAGATCGTGGGCATATCCGAGTCTGGCTTGGTTCAATGTATCAGGTGAAGTGAAATTCATTATTTTTAAATTATACACAGATTTTCTTTACTGAGTTGTTTGAAAATTTTACATTGTTTTGACACTTATTGAAAACACGCAGCCATGTCTTGGGACAAGGCAATGACATGCTTGAAGGTGGGATTCAAATTGAATTTATTGTCCTTTCGTTCGCTGTTTGAGTCTTCCAACTAGCCTACCAGGCCTAAAAAAGGCACAAAACTTTAAAACAATAAATGGTGTTTTTTTTATAAAACTAATTGAAAATTTTGGGACGCACTCATATGGGAATTCATGTGAGTTTAAACCTGATGATCCACTCAGTTATGGAATAATCAACATTTCGACCATTTATACTGAAGTCGTTCTATTATGCCAGTTTTTACTGTATTAAAGTAATGCATTGTAGGGGTGGCATTTTTTTACGACAAAACAAATTAAATTAAATAACTGTCAGTGAGTTGTTTGAAATAACTTTTTTGTAACAACAAAACGAAGTTTTATTGATCAACGATAAATCGTTTTTTTATCAAGAAAGTCATAATAATATAAAACGTCCTTTATTAGGCTTTTACAAAGGAATTTACTTCGAAACAAAATCATGTCAAAGGACTTTCAGATGAAAACAAAGTTTTCGAAATTGATGTGTTATTGACCTTTTTGTGTGCCAAGAAATTTAGCTCACACGCTACACTTGGCCCCTGGGCTACGGTTCGCACACCCTTGATCTAACAGGTTGAGTTTCGTCTTATGCTGCATGTTTGCTGTGCCAATGGCGGCTTTTCACAGCAAACCTTTTAGTGTGAAACTGATTGTTTCATTTACATTTGTAAATTTTGTGGTCTTAGTTTAACATGTTTGAACCAAACTTTAAATAACGTTCTTTTACTGTATCGTAAACATAGCTAATCATACATTTCTTAAATAGGGTGGGAATGTGATACTTTCCAATGGAATGAAAAGCTACACTTCGTGGTATCCTGCACATCCAGCAGCTGAAGCTCGACGCACTCATATGGGAATTCATGTAAAGTTTAAACCTGATAATCCACTCGAATATGGAATGATCAACATTTGGCCCATTTACACCCAAGTCGTTCCATTATGCCAGTTTTTACTGTATTAGAGCAATGTAAGGGTGGCATTTTTTTTCGACAAAGCAAATTAAATTAAATAACTGATGGTGAGTTGTGTGAAATAACTTTTTGCAACAACAAAGTTAAGTTTTTTTTCGATCAACGATAAATCGTTTTTTTAATATAAAACGTTTTTTGTATAGGAATTTACTTCGAAACAAAATCATGTCAAAGGACTTTCAGATGAAAACAAAGTTTTCAAAATTGATGTGTTATTGTTTCTAAAATCATGAACTATAATAATTATGAAAGTCCAAATAAAGCTAAAAAGAGTGAAGAGACAAATAGCCTACGTCAAAATAGGTGGTCATGAACACGCTGAAGCTGAGAAAGCCATACAAGATCTGAAATGGAAAAAAGCTGCAGAAAAAGATAACATGAATACAGAAATATTATAAGCTCTAAATGGCATCAGTCTAAAAGCGCTTAAAGCGCTTACACAAATTATGTAGGTTAATAAAATTCATATGACTTATATGAAATTTATATTTATATGACATCTGCAGATGTTGAATCGATGTACAAAGAATATGTTTTACTAGCTTGAAAATAATTCTATTAGAAATTAGAATGAATAAACATTTTTTTTATGTATGATTTTTTATTTGTTCTGAAATCTTTGACAATATAGAAGGAAAAAGTTGGGAGATTTCGTTCCTGTGATTTCTACTGTACAGCAATTTAGCCCCAAATTCATAGCATCTTTTCACATATAAACTAGGTGGGCAATTGCCCACCTAGTCCCTTTGCTTGCCCCCCTAGCCCTTTCTTTGCCACCCTAGTTTGAAACTAGGTGGGCAATTTTTAAGACTTAATTTTTGTTTAATTTAGATCCAAGTTGAAGAATGAACAGCTAAATCAGTGGTTCTCAACTTTTTTTGGCTGTTACCCTAATCTCCACCCTGAAGTGAGCCAATTACCCCCACGATCAATTTTCAAAAACAAAGTGTTTATTGCTATGTATTTCAAAGGGCTAGCTATGACAATCAAAATGCAATACAATGCTGAATGCAAGATAACGATGCGTGGTAAACATTCAATGCGAAGATTGGACCTGGACTTCAGCCGCCTGCTTTGTTATCCTGGGCTTAGTGGTACTGAGGGCGATTCTTGTGTCGCTTTCGACATCCAGGCGATTGCTCTTCTTTGTCTTCATTCCTAAGACAGTTGAAAACCTTTGTTCACAACGATACGTTGTTGAAAAAGATGTCAGGATATTTAATGCATTGTCGCTAATGTTGGTGCGTCCTGGAGTCTGTTAAACCAGAAGGATTCCAAGCCTTTCTCCTTGAAATCAAGTTTCAACGCTTCGTTTATTCGGAGAGTGATAAATTCTTCTTTGGCCGGAAAATCGTCATCATCCACCTGGCTGTCATCACATGTGAAGGGCTCAGTGCAACATTGGAGACTAGCCGTGTCCAAATTCGGAAAGTAGTTGGCCAATGTCCATCTTCTTGTCTTGCTGGCTTAAGTGGTCAGCTACCGGTATGTCCTCCTTCAAAGCCGCTGTCAACTCAAGTCCATTGCCTTCGAAGTAGGCTACATGTCAAGCGTCTGAAACGGGACCACTGTGCCTCTTCCAACTCGCTTGTTCCACAATTTAACCTTCGCGATAAATGCAGCTACGGCGACTTTGGTGTCGATCACAGTTACATTCCTGCTTGAATTAAAAGATTGCCTTTTTTCAACTCACCAAAGATATCAGCCAGGTAGCACACCTGGGAAATCCACTGTTGGTTAAGGAAATATTCAGCCAAGTCGGATTTCTTTTCTATCAGAAAAACATGGACAGCCTTACGAAGTTCGACCAGGCGGGTTATCACTTTGCAACAAGACAGCCATTGTAGCCTACTTCTGTGTGGTACAGTAATGCTTCGTATCTTTCTCCCATCTTCTTGCACAGCTCCTTGAAAAGACGGCTGTTCAATTCCTTCGCTTTTATAAAGTTCACAACCTTCACTGTTTCCAAATCGGGTCTCGTTACCCCCCAAAATAGGCAAATTACCCCCCGGAGTTAATTTTCCCCCAGGTTGGGAACCACTCAACATGGCCACCTAGAGATGCGGCCTGATTTGTTACATTTTACAGATTTTGATTACAGCTAATTCTAGTGTTTGACTGACATTTTCTGAGATTTTTTTACTTTTTGCTGTCTCCTAATGATATAAAAGTTTTTTGTTGCCTTGTGGAAGCAGTAGCAAATGAGAAAAAATGAGTTGAAAAACGCTCAATCAGACTGTTATTGAAAAGTTAAGAGTCTGACTAAACTCTTCGAAATCAAATTTTCTTTGTTTTTCAACATCCGAGAATGTTAAAACCTGATGTGTCATCTGGGGAAAGCAGTAAAGAAAGCATAAAAATATAATTTTTAGAAAAGTTTATTTAAACATTCGTCCAAAGTTAGAAAAATCTGGAAATTTCTGAAAAATGTGACAAATCAGGCCGTATCTTTAGGTAGCCATGCACTGAGCTAAATGGAAAGCTTTAGCATACATTTAGAACTTATGAGCCTATCTTTGACCTTACTTATAATAACCTTAATGTTCCATTCAAGCAGATTAATTATCAATTTGTGTGGTGAGTACGATAACTCAAATTTTCTGTGAGATTCTAAATGTTTGAATTACCGAAGTTTGTTTCCTGATTTTCATCAAAATAAAATACCAGCTCTTTAGAATCATCTAATTCTGCAAAGATTCAACTCATTATAATATCTTAGCAGTTGTGTTTCATAGGCTATTACCATAGTTGTTTCTTTTTACTTTAGTGCAAGAGACCTCTGCAACTGAATGTTGCTACATTAAATTTTATTACATTATTATTTACAAAATGTTGTGGGCGAGAATGAATATAGGAATCAATTATGGGTCTTGAAAGTTTAGTCCAGGTATAATATGCCTTTTTACCCACAATTTGTCTGAGACGTCTACATTTTTAAGCTTACATGTTTTACGCTCGGAAAAAAATGCCCGTTTTTCCATCACTTACGCGCGAAAAGTCCCCTTTTTAACATAACTCTCGTGCTAAAAGTGCCCTGTTTTGACAATTTGCCCACCTAGTCCCAATTTGTGAAAAGATGCTATGCCCAAATTCCATCTTTTAGAAATGATACAAATCATCGCTAAACGTTCTGTGCTCAGCAAGTCTGCCAACGCGGCAGGATTTCCTGGTGGATGGCAGAACTCGGAAGAAAATAGCAAACGCTTGGCTGGTAAAAAGATAACGTCAAAAACCGTCGTGCAATGCGGTTTTTAAGTGATTTAAATTTCTCTTGTTCCTGATATTTTTGCAGCAATTGTGCAAACTTTGAATGATGGCATTTCCCACGTTATATCTTCATCTTAAAGCCGACCATAGAATTGCCAACTCCTGGGTTGGCGGAACTTGGAAGGAAGTCGCCGACGCTTAGTTGGCAAGAAGATAATATAATAGGTTAATAACAAACGTCGTGCAAAGCGTTTTTAAAAAAGTGATTTCCATTCTTTTTTAATATTTTGGCTGCAAGTGCGCAAACCTTGGACAGTGGCATAACCCAATAACCCATGTCATATCTTCATTCTAATGTCGATTAGAATTATCAACTTCTAATCAAAAACAGTGGTGGTTGGTGAAACTTGATGTTGATTCGACGATATTTTTCGTTGAAAGTAGAAAAAAATGGATTTTCTTCTTCAAGCGTTCTTTATTTTCAAAAGAATGACGAAAAGCTTGATTGTCATTTTTGTAGATTGAAAATTGTACGTTTTTGCACTATTTCCAAAAACAGACAGACGTAGGTCGTGGACGTCGCTACTATTGCATCTGGACCGGAAGCCCAACGCTGCCGTGCAAGATAAAGCCTGAGAAGATTGCCATATTGGCAGTTTTAACGCTAAATTTACAAAATGTTGCGTTAAAACTGCCAATATGGCAATTCTTTCGGGCCTCATCTTGCAGAGCAGCGTTTGGCTTCCAGTCCAGATGCTGTTACAGCGACGTTCACGCGTATAGGTATAGCAAGAATCATATCACTTCAGCTTGGGATAGCACCTTTGAGATATATCTCAATAAAACCATTTGAAAATGGAGCTCGTTGAAGTTGGCATATGTTCACAAAAAATGTAATAAAACTGTCATGCACTGTATTTGTTGCATGCATTTTGTTGTGCTTTAAGTTTTTCGTGAATTGTTTTATTCAGATCAAAATAAACCCTTATCAAAACTACATGCAGTAATTGTACAATCATATTCGAGACAAAAGTGGTTGATAACCACCGATGTACAACTTAAACCAACAGCCCAGACATTAAATCAACCACAACCACCAAAAAATGTTTGATTTGTGCCTGGGAGTCAACATTCGACGCACGATTCTCTGTTTTGTTTGTCGTATCCAGGCTTACACCCGGTGGTTGAAGATTTAGATTGAGTGGACGGATAGGCAAGGAAGCCAATCTTCGTGTTCACCTTCAGGCGTGCCTTTAAGTGTTCTACCATATACAGCCGCATGCTCTTGACCCGTGTCGAACCGGCGCCCTTTCGATTGCCGTTCCAGGGCTCTCACCACTCGGCTATGCAGCAGACACGATTCTCTAAAACAGTGTTACCTCAGGGCGCACTTGCAGACTTCTGAAAATGGGATGGCGCAAAAGGCGAGCGAAGCGAGCCCGAAATGTTTTTAGGTATACCGGCATTTCTGTGGAATTGTTTTCAAGTTTTTATTACATAGGCCTCATAGTTGCAATCTCTTTAAAGTGCTGTATGCTAAATGAGATAAGTCAAAAAAAGCAAAAAAAAACTCATAAAAATAAATCCTTTAGTATTGAAATAATTTTAAATTATAAAAACACACAGCACAACGTTTGGTTGAAAAAAATGTTTTGACCAACAAAATATCACACCATTTAATAAACTGAACTACCCATTTTATTGCCTCAGATTCAGACATCACATAATTGTACTTTCTATCCCTGGTCCGCCTTGTTAGCTCATTGCTTGTTAAGTGCCCGACTCAAGATCAAGCGGCGCTGGTTCAGTTTTCGGGATGTGCGTTTGATAAACCCATAGACTTCTAAATAGTAGAATCTGGACTGGAAACCGACTTTACGCAGTGTACAACAGTTGGCCAAACGGTTGGTACAACAGTGGGCCAACAGCCAAGTTTAGGGTTAGTTACTAAGGTATCCAAAAACCTTCCTCAGCGAATAACCCTAACTCGTACAGTGCTGGTACTGTACGAGAAGGGGTGGGGGCAGCAACTGAAAAAGCACTAAAATAAGAACTGGTAACTTTTTGGCCAATTGTTGTACACTTCGTAAAGTCGGTTTCCAGTCCAGATTCTACTATTTAGAAGTCCATGGATAAGCCCATATCAGGTTTCAGGACTGCTCTCCATTCAGCAGCACATAGTGGATAGATTAGTTTTTCGGTTCATTTCTTAACCGAAGCATTTCTTTCAATCGGAAATACATGAACTTATTTACAAAAATAAAACAGAAACATGGGGATGTGGGGATTTGTAAAGTCATTAAGGCCTCGATCGAACGAAAATGGAAGACACCACACTCGAGTTTCACTCTTGTTTGGGATCATCAGTGATGCAGATCCATGCGTCTGGAGCGAGAATTGACTCAAGTTGGGAGTTCAAGGGATCTTGTTGACATGAAGATCTTTGACATGGACATTGCATTTGCAAACATTAACATTTGGAACAAAGAACGGCCTTTAGCATGAATCGGAAACATTTCTAGCAAGAATTCAGAGGAACGGGATTTCCAACTAGGTTATGTCAACTGCTAAGAAGAGGGTGTGTCAAGACAAAGTGCTGCCAGATGATTTTTCTAATTTCTAGCAGAAAAGCTATTCTAAAGTAGTGGTAATCCCCCAAACCTTGTCTGTTCAAAATTAGCCTAAACTTGATCTGACTTGATCTAAAACAAAATTGTTCCGAAGTTACTTGTAATTAACTCATTCTGCAATGATATTTGTAAAATTACTTAATAATAAAAAAAACTACAAATTCAAAAAATACTTTGCTAAGGCCTTTAAACTGAAAAAATAAAAACTGCACGTGAGGGATATGAAGCCTCACGTATCAAGTGACAAATCACATAATTTCTTTCTGGTTCTAAGTTCTGCCTGTAGGTAGTGTACAGTCGTGTCCATATTAATTGACTCAAGCAGGAAAAGGCATACAATTTCAGTTATTCAACGTTTTTATTATTTATTTTACACAATACATTTCAAAACCCGGTGTTTATAACTTGTGTGATCACCTCGATTCTTCAGCACCTCTTTCACACGCTTTGGCATCGATTCAACAAGCTTTTTGCAGTTTTTTTGCATTTCTGGGTCTCTATACCATACTTGAATAATGGCCTATATGAATTTGGTTTGTGTAGTGTAATCGATTTTTTGCAAACGAGATTTCAAGATTGACCAAAGGTTTTCTATTGGGTTGAGGTCAGGAGAGTTTCCAGGCCAATCTAAAACGTTTATCTTAAGTTGATGAAAAACTCTCTTCATTTGCTTGGATGTATGGCATGAAGCAAGATCTTGCTGAAATACCTCCCCCCACCTTCAGGAAATGCCCTTTGCATGTCATGAGTTAAGGTTCGTGTTATCAATTCAGAGTATCGAGCTGAGTTCATCATTCCCTCAATGAGGATGAACTGAAGGAATGAAGAACTCAGCTTGACACAGTGAATTGATAACACGAACCTTAACTCATGACATGCAAAGGGCATTTCCTGAAGGTGGGGGGAGGTATTTCAGCAAGATCTTGCTCCATGCCATACATCCAAGCAAATAAAGAGAGTTTTCATCAACTTAAGATAAACGTTCTAGATTGGCCTGGAAACTCTCCTGACCTCAACCCAATAGAAAACCTTTGGGTAATTTTGAAATCTCGTTTGCAAAAAATCGATTGCACTGCAAAAATCAAACTCATATAGGCCATTATTCAAGTATGGTATAGAGACCCAGAAAAGCAAAAAAACTGCAACAAGCTTGTTGAATCGATGCCAAAGCGTGTGAAAGAGGTGCTGAAGAATCGAGGTGGTCACACAAATTTTTAACACCGGGTTTTGAAATGTATTGTGTAAAATAAATAATAAAAACGTTGAATAACTGAAATTGTATGCTTTTTCCTGCTTGAGTCAATTAATATAGACACGACTGTAGGTAGCTTAGGTAGTAGTCAGGTCGTGCTGATGCCAGGAAGATCGCTCCTTCTCAACAATTCTGCTTGTAGGTTAAATTTGCAAACATTGTTATGTTTCAATGAATTTGATTAAGATGATGAAAGTTTTCTTTTATTTAATTTTGGAATAATTTTCAATATAGGTAAGACTTGGGCAGCAATTAAAAAGTTTAGCCGAAAAGTTTGAACAACATGCGGCAACGCTGAAATTTAACACAACCTCTTTTTGGCAAGTAGTTGGACAGCCCATGCCCCATATTCTAGAAATCTCTGATTTCTAGTCTAAAGTTCAAAGCACATTCTTCGTTATCCAGCAGCTGCTGCTCTATTGCAGTCACTGGATATGTTTTTGTCATTTACACTTCTGCAAGCTCGATTTGGGTGATTTTTTGTTGCATTGTTTCCTTCTCTATTAATTTTTGGGACATGTTGTTTGATTCGTTCTTCCAAGCATTGGGATGTGGGGTCCACGTACCGACTCTCTCAGTGGCACTTTTAAATTGGTAAAGTGCGTTACTGAATTTTATGGTAGGGAAGCAGTCTTTGTTGGTAGAACGGAAAGTAAATTAGTAAATTTATTTGCTCGTAAAAAATATACATGGTTTGACGGCAAAGAAATATTGGTTGACGGTTTTAGAAATATGAGTTTCAAATTTTCTGGAAACAGAGCCTAACCACTGCAGTTTCATGTAAACTGGGCATGTTTGTGGACCAAACTGTGGTAATGACGAGGATTGGAAGATAGTTTTAGAGATTGTGGTGTTCACGACGTAGTCCAGGTAGCCATTTTGCCTCATATTTAATCGAATTTTATCCAGTTCAGAATTTAGTTTGCATTTTAAACAGATGTTAACTGCTCTGTTTGCCAAAACGGAAATACGTCAAAATCGAAGTGGCAGCAATCTTTACAAAGACTCTCAATCCAATCTTATGCCGCTAAAAAGAATTCGTTTATGCCTTAGGCTTAAAACCTCTTCCTTAATTTTGAATTATACTGAGCAGCCAAATTTACATTTCGTTTTTCTTCTGCTATAAATACTTTACCAGTTTTAGTCTTATTATATTCTGACGTTAGCTCCTGAAGAAAGTCATTCGAAAACCTACAGCTTCGAGTTACAAGGAGCAACCTTTTACTTGCAATCTACAAGTTTTGTGCCACTAATCAATTCTTCAAAAAATAAACTGTGTAACAGTTGCAAAAGGTGATTCTTTGTATTTTCAGCAGAAACATAGAATTTACTGATGCAAGTGCATCGCCATATGAATGGCACAGATCTCACAGCATTGAGGGAAAAGGAAAAAGTGCAAATCTTTGAGCTTTTTTACGATGTTTGTCACCACACAATGGGGGCTATAAGTTAAATACTTTATTTAGAAATACTTTTTCACTGCCACGTTGAATTCATTACCATACGTAGTTAGTGGCCAAACGTGCAACAAATAAAAAAGCACGTCGGTTAAAGTAAAAGATTGTTCATATGTGAACTTAATAGCTTGAAACAAGAGGATGGAAAATAGCTCTAGACGAGTTGCAGATAACACCAACTAACAGGCTGATGAGCTTACGTTGAACATGCTGCTGCGGATGAAATCAAAACTGTTTAAGAACATGTTGTTGATAGAAATTAACAAAATTCCTTTTGTTAAAAACTAGCAAACAGCAATTTCCCAAAAACTAACGTTGACACAGCCATACCACAACGCAATATTAACGTATAATGACTAGTTCTTGTTGTCTGCAGAGAAATAAAACAACCATTTCTATCTTGCGTATCTACCATTAAAATTTGTTGATTGTCAATCCATTGATTTATCAATCTTATGTTTTCAGGATTGAAGTTGTGGTTGAATTCAACTTATCTGAAAGCATGAAGTGTTTGTCGTTGTTGATGATAATGTCATGCTTTGTTCTGTTTACAAGTAGCCACACAAGCGACCAATACTTGCTTTGCAAACCAGTTTCCAGCGCATTTGAACCTCAGCAGAATAAAACAGTGTTGCCAGCTAACAATTGTGGTTCTTCATCAAACGCTCGTCCAGGGAAAAGAGGAGCCAGAGGCTTTCAGGTTGGTGGACTTGAATTTTATTATTTATTGTATGAAAGTTCTGAAATAGTTTTTTTTTTTTCGTAAAAGTAACTTAATTTATAGGATGACAATACTACAGCTAAGATTTATAATTGATATTATAACTCAGTTCGGTTCAGTTCAGTTGTTTTTATTTCTGACCATCATATCAAAACAATACACGTCAACATAGCAAAGGTCGAGAAAAGGGTAGAAGCGACAAAACGCGAACGTTAAAACGTGCTTGTGACCGAAGTACGTTATTGAGTTGAAAAAAAATTTGGCACGGTCGCAACACCTTCAGAAAAATTTAAGATATAAAAGGAAAACAAAAAAAAAGAAAATGTTACAAAACAAAAACAAATAAATTTAGGCTATAGCTTTATTAGCCCACATAGCTTTAGCTGATATACAGTTTACACTACACCCCTTTAAGATTTGTATGGACAGTTGCTATGAAGATCGGCCATGGTGCGTTATCAAGAGTGCTGATGGTCGTAAGGGGAACACGTCTTGATGTGTTTAGCTCATAGCAAAGAAGAGCAAGGCAGGCAAAGAAAACCCCACAAAGAAATCCTACCACGGGCAAAGCCATTTCAAGCGCAACGCACCATAGGCCTTGCACGACTCACAAAATAGATAGGCTATAACTAAAATATATATTATAACGACAATATCATAACTAAATTATCTTGACTCTTTGAAATAGAGAAAATAAAGTAGTCTTGCTAAGCAACAATAAATATTTCTTCTCCTATATTAATACGAACGCGCTTGGTTGAACATGCTGTGTTGGTAAGACTTAGGTAGCGTTATCATACGTCACGTTTTTGGCGGGACAGTCACGCATTTTAACGGTTAACCTAGAATTAGGCCTACTGGAATTGATTAATTTTGGTGAAACGACAGGAAGAGATGTTCTATTGAGAATGTGGGAGGACTACTGTATCATACTGAAAGAACAAAAGGCCCTTACTTGAATTCAGGGCCCGATTAACCATGAGGCACACGAGGCACAGGCCTCAGGCCCCCTGGTTTTGGGGGCCCCCAATTTTTTTTACATTAGTACCGTAGGCGTCAATACTTTTATAGGTTTCAAGCAGTGCCGTGTCAAGGGACCCCCGGACCCCGGGCCCACCATCTCAAACGGCCCACAAATAATAGATTGCATTTCAGTAACATAACATTGCGTTTCAGTAAAGTGTTTTTTGAGTTGCTAAAGTTCACTGTGTGTACTTGTCCATTAAGAAAATGATTTAGGCCCTTATTATACTAAAACATCTCAAATTTGGGCCCGATGATACAAATTTGGGCCCTAAATGCACTGAAACATCTCTAAAAACACCATTACTATCAAAACACAAAGTTAAAATGCGATAACGTTAGTAACATGATCTGAAGAAATGTATTTAACATATAACAGGTTGGATGCAATTGAATATATGAATTCAACAAGGGCACAATTGCCACAAAGTGTTTTCGGCACAACTGTTTTAATTATTTTAGTCATTTACTTTTGTGGTGAAGCTTCGATAATGATTATATGCAGTGCTGTATTCGTAAACAAAGCATAGGGTATACTGTCAGCTTTGCCAAAATGATAAATAATACATAGGCTAACTTGCAAAATACTAATCTTTATTCTACCATAACATAAATTATCAACATCAAAATTGGACGAGAGGTGCAAAATAATTTTTTTTTTGGAAAACTAGAGGGCATACTATAGTTGCTCGAAAAAGCAGAGGGTATACTGCGTATACCGCCGTATCCCGTATACCCTCGAATATAGCACTGATTATATGCTTAAACATACTGGTAAGAAGCATCATATATACCTAAAAAGTTCACTCATTGAGGATTCTGTGGTGAAACTATAGAGAAGTTGAAGTGCAATTGCTGTAGTTGGGCCCATTTCAAAACCAATGGAAAAATTGATAGGGTATTTTTTATGTGCTTACCGATATGTTTGAAAAATTTGGCTGTTTTTTTAAGCATCATATAGAAGACATTGAAAGAAATCGGAAAGCACAAATAGTAAAATAAAAAAAATAGGGTTGGGCCCTTTGTGAATTCACATATTCAATTTATTTTCACCAATAAAAGTGTTTTGTTTTAAAAAATTGTTAGCTGTAAGCAAAATAGCATTTCAGATAGTTTAATTAGGCTATCCTTTAATTTTTAACATTTACAATACCGTAATTATAAATATCCTTGACTAGTGATGTTGCGAGCAGGAAAAACCTGTCCTGTACTTTTAGCAGAAACGTTCTTCTGTATTTACTTTTTTGAATATATGCACATGAAATTGCTCTTATCTTCAAATACCTTATAAGCCTGGCATACCACATGTTGTACGGTACAAAACAAAAATCATTCTTAACAAGGGACCTGTTTATTCTTGCCACTAACCCAGGCTACTATACCCTAAAAATTTTAATTAGACTTGAATGCCTGCATAAAATTATGAAAGCTTTGCCTTGGAATGAAATAATGTTGAATAAAAATAATTGAACACCTGATTCTCAAAACGCTTTACACTGCTTTTGTTATTACAAATTACAACATTTATTATTTTGACCTTGGTTGACAGAACAAGTAATGTTGCCAGATAAAACATAAAAATGGTGAAAAACAATAATGTTACCAGATGACCAAATCTGAATGGAAATTAATAATTTGTACAGTTTTGGTTTTATCGTCAGATTTTATCTGCGCGGTACCGGGCGGCAAAGTTCAAACAGTCAAAATTTTGTGCGGTACGATGGTATTACCGCATCGTGACCGATATGTTCCATTGCCAGTATTTTTTTATTAGAAATTGTGAACACTTTCGGCTTTCATTCCGAGCAAAGGTGTAGCTAAGAAATGATAGACCTGTGTTTGCGGTTACTTACACTTGTGTTGTTTTCTAAACTGGTGAGAAAGTCTATTGAAATGAACCACATTTCCATGTCGGTGCAGTGAAAATATGCACAATATTATAGGTTTGCTTGACGATAGAGGGCCCAAAATTATTCTGGCCCCGGGGACCACAAAGGGTTTAACACAGCAGTGGTTTCAAGGAACCATTAATAAACTCAGCTATTTCAAATTCAAATGTAGTCTATATTTTGCTAGTATTTTCAAAAATTGAAATGAGCTCAATTTCCTATCTGTTAGAGAGATTTTTCATCCAATAATTTTTGCAACAAGTATAAGAGTGTTCATACTGTTAGAAAGTTGTTGGTAAATTGGCTAAATTAATATTTATGAAGTTATAGTTTTGCTTGAATTATTTGTTAGCCCATATTTCATCATTCGCAGAGACTACAGGGCATTGCATTGAAAGCGATTGCCAACAGGGGCCCCTAAACTTAGCTGTGCCTCGGGCCCCCGTGAGCCTTAATCAGGCCCTGCTTGAATTGTATAATAAGATTTTGAGGAATTAAGTTTTTTAGAACAGTTTTGCTTGACTTCCTTCAAGTATCTTGCCAGTGTCATCCGATCAACGTTGTTATGAGTTGCTGCAGATCGTATGGATTTTTTCCTCACCATAACATCTTCAACCACGTTCTTCGTATCCACATTTACCACGATGAGTTTTTTTAGCAGTTGTTTGAGGCATCATGGTCAGTTTTGTGAACTAATTTTTGAAATTGCTTATGTATAGATATAGGCTAGCCTACAAATGTATCTTAAACTGTTAAACAATAATTGAAAAATACACATAAACAATTTACTATCATCTTAACTAGCTTAAATATGAAGAAAATAAACAACTTTCTAACAATAAACTAATTGTGATGTGAATTCCCACCAAGTAGGATCCTATGAGCTGGCCTCACAGGACCCAAACACAAGGTGGCTCATAGGTGTTAACTCTCCATATTGACAAATTCACATGTATTGACTCTAAACCATGGCGACCTTTATACACAGCACACAGGCCATAGCAACGTGCAGCTTAAAATTTGACTGAAGGCAGCTTAAAATTTGACTGAAGGCCGATCTGTTAGTAGCCAAAATCGCAAGTATAAGTTGATAGTTTGAGTATTAGTTGATAAATAGAGTCTTTGTCTATATTTTGTGAGAGTTTGAGTTACTTTTGTGCTGTTTTTACCATTCAAATAACGGAATAGATTTTGGCACTTGTGCTGTAAATCCAAAAAGCGTCTGGCAACACCGGTATTTCGGAAAATATTGTCATTTTGTCAACATAATTTTAGGAGTTTTGCAGTGATTTGGGATTCAGTGATCACACTTTGGCAATTTAAATTGTTTAAATTATCATTTAAAAGGAATATAAAGTGAATTTAGCTTAAACTTCGAAATTGAAAATACATCGGCCTTCAGTCAGGTCTCCAGTTCGTACGTTGTCAAGGCCTGTGTATACAGATCGCCATGCTCTAAACTATTAACTTTAATACTGCATTTCTTTCATTATTCCTTTAAAAAGGACACTACTTTTCACCAATTTAAACCATTTAAATATCTGCTGAAAAACTAGGAAGTTATTGTAAAATTTCTGAACCCCTCAAAATTTACTTTTTCATCATAAGAACAAAGAAACTCTCCTTTCGCTTCGAATTCTCATACGAGATTGTCCTGGGAATTGTGGGAAATGCATTCAAGCATGAAGAAAAGATTTCGACTGAAACGTAGTGTCAAAACTTTTTATTTAAAAAACTAAAGGGGTGGCTTATAGGACCCTATACGCTCATTGGTCTCGACCTTTCTCCACGACACTACCTTAATGTACTGTTGATTGTAGGGTACTAGGGTACTACAATACAACGTGTAAGGGCCACTTGGACCACCAGGGTTTGTGGATTGTGAAAATGAATAAAAAAGATTGCCATTCTTGAAGTTTTTTTGTTTTTTTTTACTTTCATACGTAAAGGAACTTTCAAAACATATTTTTCAAAAAATTAAAGTTTCGTGGTTTCTTTGTTCAATGTGCAGGGCGTGCAAGGACCAGCTGGACCACCAGGGGTTGTGGATTATGAGCAAATCAATTCAAGATTACGGATCGAACTGGATGAAATAAAACGTAGGCCTAATACTTATATATGAAATATTTTTAATTTTCAAAAAGCAATTGCCTATTTAAAAATCGCATGCTTGAGTTTTAGTTACTCCAACAATTTGGCACGATGGCGTACCACCGTTTGGTTACCGACATTTGGGTTTGTTTCCTGTATCTATCAGCTGCGCTATGTTTGTACAAAATTTGAATTGTTTTTGGAAAAATCAACGCATACCCCAACACAGATGTTTATTAGTCTGATTAATCTTTTCTGAATAAATTATCCATCTGTCATATTTACTTCAATTTTGCACTTGCAGGACAACTAAAATGCAGAGACGGGGTTATCGTTGGCAACATATGCTACAGGCTACTTTACAGTGTTGGTGTGGGAGTGGTCTACGATAAAGCACGCAATCTATGTTTGTACCATGGTGGTGTCTTAGCAGAGACACCAACAAAAGAAACTTACGATGCTGTGTATGATTACGTAAAAACAACGTTTACAATGGATGTGAATTTCAAAGATCGAGGATTTGTACGAGTTTGGCTCGGTTCAATGTATCAGGTGAAATTTAATTTATTGTTTTGAAGTCATACAGAGTTTCCTTACGTAATTGTTGGAAAGCGTGGCCGAGTAGAGAGAACATCTGCGCGAGGTTCCAAAGGACGATGGTTCGACTTCGCTCAAGAGCACGTGTCTGTGTTCCTGCAAAGACACTTAATGGCATACCTTAAATAAAGAAAGCAGCTGAATCAAAGACTATATGTCTCAGAGCAAGTGCAATGACATGCTTGAAGATGAAAGCAAAAGTTAGTTTCTTGTCCTCCATTTCGCTATTTGAATCTTCCAACTACCAGGCCTGAATAAAGCACAAAACAAAAATTACGTTATCTAACGTTTTAAACAAACTTTCATATGATTGATAACAATTTCATTGTAAACAACAAAAGTAAACAATAAACACAGTTTTAACTGATTCTGTTTATCTTCATCTTCAGACTGAGAATGGTATTGTGGAACCTTGAAACTGGCAGTTTTGCATACTTGTAGAGGCTTTGCACTACTGAAGTGAACCTGGTTACCGAAATAAACAGCTTGTTGCAGTGTTTGTTGTTTGTAAATTATTGCATCCACTATGTGCCAATGAATAGAAAACTGTTTTTGAAGAGTATTGCTCAAGCGCACACTCCGAGAGTTGAACTGTCGTTTCGTGATCTTGCAGTTTCTACGTTCGCAATCCGTGTCTTAACCGAATGAGCTATCGAGAAGAATTCTGCAGTTTTATTATGTAATAGATTGAGTTTCGCTTCTAGCAGCATGGTTGCAACTTATTTCACAAGTTTTGATAAAATGATTTGTTTTTTTAGTTTAATTTTCTTTTTCTGTATGTAAAACTTACATAACCATACATTGCAGGATGGGAATGTGATACTTTCCAATGGAATGAGAAGTTACACTTCGTGGTATCCTGCACATCCAGTAACTGAAACTCGACGCACACAAATGGGAATTCATGTGAAGATTCATCCTGATGATACAGACCCTAATGGAATGTTCAACATTTGGCCCACATTTACTGAAGTCGTTCCACTATGCCAGTTTTCTTTGGAATAATGTAGGGATTGCGTTTCTTTTACGACAAAAACAAACTGAATTGAAAAACTGTTATTGAGCTGTTTGAAATGACTTTTTTGTAACAACGAAGGGAAGTTTTGCTCGATGAATGACATTTGGAAACAATAAATTGTTTGTCTTAGAAATATAGAAAGTTAATCATAAAGTCTAAAAAAGAAATTTACTTTGAAACAAAATTAAGTCAAAGTACGTTAAGATGGAAACAAAGTTTTTGAAATTGATGTGTTGTTGTTTCTTGAATCATAAGCGACAATAATTAACCAATCGTCAAAACATGCCACAAAAACAGGCACTTTGAACTTTAAAGCTTTCTGTGTTTTGAGGTTTTATGTGTTTCGTTTCTGCTACAAATACTAATCATTATGAAACAAAATTACTTTAGATTTCAAAGTAAAACAAATATATGTCACATTACCAGGAAACGCAATAATTTTGCTTTAACCTGCTTTTACATTCTGCAGACGTTGAAGGATCAATGCACAGAGGAAAGATTTTATCAGCCTAAAAATTAAATAACTGTTAGTGAGTTGTTTGAAATAGCTTTTTTGCAGCAACAGAGTGACGTTTTTTCGATCAACGATAAATCGTTTTTATAAAGAAAGTGTTAATAATATAAAACTTCCTTTATAAAGGAATTTACTTCGAAACAAAATCCTGTCAAGGACTTTCAGATGGAAACAAAGTTTTCGAAATTGATGTGTTATTGTTTCTAAAATCATGAACTGTAACACAGGTTAACAAAATTTGAAAAAAATTTTTAATCGAGAATGGGAGTAACTTTTCTTAGACCACAGAGAGAAAATTAGATGTTTTTTTACATAGACAGATTTAACATTAATTATATTTTCGTCTGTAGACGTTCAATCAATGCAAAAAGCTATTGATTTGCTGTCTGGGGAGGTTGTATGCCACAATAGCCTACCAACTGAGCCTCACTAGAATGCGTTTGTCAACGATGCTTTAAAGTTAGGCCATGTGTATGTGTGAGTTTGTGCATTTTTTACTTCTAGCATAATAAAATTATTTAAAAATGTTTCGTTTTAGTAATTCCAGACACGCCTATTAATATCAATCAAGTTTATTTCAGTAAAGCTACACATTTATTTCAATGTACAAATAGCAGAAAATATGTATTACGTATTGATATGGAAGCTACACTATGGAGGCATCCAAAAAAACCATGCGGTTATCAAAGTCAAGGCACCCTCACATGGGATATTTTACTGTGTACTAAAAATAGTTAAATTAATTGTAGCTACCAGAAAAACAAAACTAGTTATCAGCAATAATTTAGAATATAGCACTTAAATGAATCAGTTAATAGCAGCCTATATCAGTTCAGAATGTTAACACCAGCCATAGGTCAGCTTAGTTTGATCCCAGACAGCAAAATCCATTTTCACATTGACTGAGTAAACATGACGGGTTTTGCTGCTTGGGATGTGAGCTATTACAACGCTACAATTATTCGAAAAGGACAAGTCGTTTCAAACAACTCAACACATATTTAACTTACTGTCCATGTTTGGTGTTCGATAATTATTTTTTTTACTTTGGATGTAAAGTCATTTACATTTCACCAATCTCCATCATAAGCATCGAGATTATGCATCAGCTTTGGTTTGTCATGTACGTGCTGTTCTTAATAACAAAAAAATCGCTTGTTGTGCTTGTCTGAAAAAAATTATTGTGAAGTTAGAGCAATACAACGTTAAGTGGTTGGATGTGGGTTCGATACCCTATTTCCTATTAAGTTAATTAGTGGTACAAAAGGTTTATTGTTTGTAACTAATTTCTCGACTCTTCTCGGAAGCTTGTCAGAATGTTTTAAAGTGGACTATGTTTAACTTGATTTGTTTTTCGTGAAAGCAGTTTAATCATAGCACTGTTTCCAATTTGTGAGTTTGACCAGTGAACTTATGACGGGTGCCAAGCACATTTATTTGAGAGGAATCGGTGTGTTTATTTTTGCTGCAAACAATTGTATTACTACTCAGGTATCATTTGGTTTTAATCAGATTTTGATTGGTAACGTCACAAACATAATACGACCGTTCACTGGGAATTTAATTATGTAATATTTGCCGCTCTTTTAATGGTGACTGCAAACTATGCCGTTGAACGTGCAATCGTTCATGCATTGCAAATCTTATTTTGCGTTGTTAAGACAAAATGGCGAGCGGTACAACGTAAAGGCAATTAAGGAAAATCACTAAACATAAAACAAACGCAATTTAGTACAAATTTAAAAAGAAAGATGCCCCTCCAGCGAATAATTGCTTGTTCAGCTTGGGGCTGTGCTGCTTTAGTTTTGGAGTACTTCGTGAATTTTAGTTTCAAACTCTAATTGACAGGTTCGAATTATTTTGAATCAATCTAATGTAAATTTAATAAAACTTATTGTGCAGTCATAAATGTGGTCTTTGATTGCACTGTTTGTTAATGTCTGCTAAATTCAGGTGTTCCGTTGCTCTTGTAACCAAGTGTCTTGTGGGCATACCTATGTAGGCTATACCATGTTCGTGTCACACGAACAAGTGAATTTATAGACTATGGTTGGAACGCAGTGACTGGGGAACAAAAGATTTCAGCCAATATTTATTTTAAAACTTTTGTACAGAGGAACAATGTCGATATTAAATTTGCGTTTAAAAAATTTAGATAGTGATTCCTTCCCTAGGAAAGGTGTGGGTATAGAGTTATGGAAATCCATGACGTCAGTATTCAGTGAAGATGCTGAATTATCAAAAAACTGCCGGGATTATCCATTAGCACATAACATAGATTTAATTTTAGCGATGTCATTCATGTAGTGGTATTTGTCTGAGCAGATAAAACGCTGAACGAGCACAAGTAAACAAACCTAAAACAAAGGCTTATCTGGACCAAAGAGTGAAAGCAAAGGTTTATGATCAGTTACCACGATAAAATTTCTACCGTAGAGGAATGGGTAGAATTTCTTCAAAGCAAAGATGATGGACATAGCCTCCTTTTGAATTTGGCTGTAGTTTCTTTGAGATTTTGTTAAAATTTTTGACACATTGGCTATTGGCCTCTCGCTTCCGTCCGGGGAGCGGTGAAACAAACACGTAAGCACGCAAATCTTCGTCTAAACTGTACACTCTTGCGTGCCCAGATTGAGGTTCATCTTGTAGATGCTTGCTGGCTGACTGGTTGGTAAGAAAAACTCGAGCCTTATCAGAAATGGATTGTGCTTTTACGAAAATGAAAAAGCGGGACCAATATAATCAATTCAAAGTTTTAAAGTAAAATCAAACTCAGAAAATTTAGGAATAGCTTGATAAACCCGATTTTGGTTTTCCGATTTGACAGAAATTTTAAAGGGTGAGATTAACTCCTTCAGTTGTTCATGATGACGTTCTTGCTGCTGCATTTGTTGTAGCATTTATTATGTTCTAGCTGCGACTGCATTAATTCCACGACCTTTACCACCTTAGTAGAAGTTAATTGTAACGACTAAAACTTGTAGGAACTAAAAGTGATTACTGTGCGTAGCACTGTGAGCTTCTCGTTCAGTCGATCAGAAATATCTTCCTCTTCAAATAACTCTGTGTGTTTAAGTCATTCAACAAGAGTCACACAAAAGTTTTCTACTTGTATTCAAAATCGCAAAACAGCTTTCAAAAGGCGTGCACTCAAAATATACTGAGAAACAAAACGAGAAGCGCTGATTAACAAAAACGCAAAAGAGAAGACTTACGGGGAACGAAAACAAACCAAACCACACAACATAACTCAAATTTCCATTTCATAGGACACATTGCGTTAAAATTTAAGAATAATCCAGTGTTACTTGGTTTTCGCCAAACCCATGCATCAAATGCACTTTCGGTAATCTTTAGTTGAACATCCAGAATAGAAGAGTTTTTCTATAGCTTTTGCCACTGAATTTTATGTTTTTATGTTAAGAATTTAATACTTTTAAAAAGTTAAACGCGAATCATCGTCATCAAAACTAGCAAAAACCAAAGATAAATTTCGGATGGAAATTTTCAGACTCCTCAAAAATTGTTTCAGAATTTGCTCGGAAAAAGTTAGCAATAGTAGGACCTAATAGAGACCCCATTGCTACGCATTTATAACACAAAATCAGTGGCAAGTCTGTCCTTCGTTCTGTTTGTTTTTGCATTAGTTTTAGCCTGCTAAACACACGATAGCTAAACACACGATAGCTGTAGCTTCACGTTAGTTTTTTCCAGCTTCGGTTAAGGCTGCCACCCCAAACAGCGATCAGTAGAAACTCTTCAACAATGAGTATGCAGAACAATCAATCCTTCCTTGCTTTCGGTAATTGTGATGCTACGATCCCATTAAAACTTTCATGTGGCTATTTTTTTAGAAAGTTATTGCAACACAAGCCGAAGCCACAAGTTTTAGCATCGTCGTTTGCAACGGACACTTCATTAAATCATTGAAAGACAAACAAGTACACCTATTTGACTCTAGTAAAACTCTTTCGATGCACTGATTGATGGTAGGAATGTTCATCTTCGGACTGAAAAAGTTTTTTGGAGAGCAATTTTGCGATTCTGCATCCTATTAAAGGCTTGAACCACTTACACAAAATTACTGCTTTTAAATTTGGAAATCTGGCGAATCTTAGGCTATTAAATCAAGCAAAAACGTGTTAGGGAATTTCTTTCTTTCCTATCCCACTTCACTGGAGAGTTCTATGGTCTTCCAGTGCATATGATCAGTGCCGGTCTTAGGGTATTGCGGGCCCTGTGCGGAATATGTTTTGCGGGCCCCAAGGACAATGATCCAATTCAGTAACGTATTTAGAAACGGGAGGGGGGTGTTGACGGCGTGCTCGCTGAAGGCGACACCCAGCGGCGGGCGGTCTGGGGGGCCTCCCCCAGAAAATTTTGAAAAATTACTTTGAATTTGGTGCATTCTGAGAGCATGTTCAACAAAAATTTGGGTATGAATATTACTGTAAAATGGTGCTGTCCGGTGGCATAGCAAAAGGATAAGATCATGTTTTCTTGGGCATTTTTCAGAAATAAAGCTAAGTCTCTATGTTTTCTTGTTGCTAATTCCTGGCTGAGATATTTGAATGTTTGGTAACTAGCTCTTTTAATGTAGTTTCATTTAAAATTAGGCAAACTTTGTTTTAGAGACATAGGTTGATCGCTTTTTTGCCAGATTATTACAGTTTTATTATTGATTAATTTTGTCCTTGGTTGATCAAAAAACGATCTTATTCCGGTAAGCCACTAACTTTTATGCTTTAAAGTTAACCCATAGTTTAGAAAATGTAAACAGACGTCATACATCTCGATGAGTATCAGACAAAAAGCTTTAAGACGGTGAACTTACTTCATTTCTGATATATTCAAGTTTTGTATAACGAACCACTGTAATCAGCTATATATAAAAGATCAGTGCAATTTTTCACAGCTGTGGATATTGCAATGTTTCCATGGACTGTACGAATTAGCTGCAGACTACTATGGATACTAAACAGCTGTAGAGCATTATAGATCCTATACCATACTAATTTAGTGTCGATTAGAAAGCACAAAACACTGAAAGCATAATTTTCAATATCGTGACATCACACGCGTTCCAAGGGGGGAGGGTGTAACTCCCAAACTCTCACTTGGCTATGCTATTGATCCAATTTGATTTAAGAAAATCGGTTTACTTTTACTTGGTTGCATAAATATGCATACAAAGCATGAATGAAAATACATCAAAAACACAATGCTCAACTTTCATGAAATGTGTGCATATTGTTTTATGGGAATATTTAAGCATGAAATATAACAATGCAAAAGAAACAAACCCAACCAAATGTACCTGTGCAGCAACCAGCAAGGACTCCTTATTATGCTTAAATTGGTCGGAATCCATCTGAACTCAGAAGTAGGTACCGTACTTAGATTGAAGTTATTTGAAATGCTTGCAAAATGTCCAGCAGGTTCACTTCAGAAAAAGTTTTTACTAAAACTGCTGGCTGCCAAACTCAAAGTAACCCTGCAACTGAAGATGGGCAATATTCTCTGTCAGAGTCAGTTTCTATACAGTGGCAGAGCAGCATTTAATTAAATTGTTTGCCTCATTCCTGCAAATGCAAGTTAAAACATAATCAAGCAGGCTAGAAATGGATTCGTACATGAAACTAAGCCACAACAGGCAAGACAACAAGGGGAAATTTTGAATACGAGTGAAGGTGTTATTATTGAAGACATCGTGCATCAAGTACGTAAACCATGCAATCATGCATCTTAATACTTTGCGGTGAAATACCTCATGCTATACAAACAAACATATTGAAAAATAAATACAGCTACTCAATCCAAGGAAAAAAGCACATTGAGATGTATATCTCAATTTATAAGTTAAATATGAAGTATCATATATAACATAATAAAAAAATGAAAACCACTGCACTTGCTATTTGCATGCCACATCTAGTAGCTCAGAGTAAAGACATGTTGTAAAACAATTTTAAGGTTATGGTATTGTTTGTTTGTTTGTTTATCTTTATCCTGCATTGCGGGAAAGCGGACTTGAGCGCTATGCATCGGTGTACGCCTTCCGACGTACACCTGACCCACGCTGCAGCCGACGACAATGTCTGTTTCCGGTTGTCTACTCTGCTTATGACTTTAATTTGGAACTACCCATTACTCGAAATCGATCACTGGGTAGAGGCAATTATCGTAAAGTTTCTTGCCCAGAGAAACAACAGCAGGTGCGGGTGGCTGGAGTCGAACACGCAGGCTCTCGACTGTGAGCCCAAAGCGCTAACCACTCGGCCACTGCTGCCGACTATAGCGCACACTAAGCATGCCATGTAGTTCATTAGGGCTATATAGTGAATGATGTAAAATACATGCAAAAATGCTATGGCCAGGGCCGTTTGAGAAAATATTTATCTGGGATTTCTTATCATCAACACCAAATTTAACTGAATAGACATTTTGTACGCACACTAGCTCTTCGAGCAAAGACTTGGCGTTTAGGTCATTTGGGTAAAAATTAGCCAGCACATCACATTTAGAGGAAATCGAGCATTTCTGCTATTGATCTAACATCATTGCAAGCAGCTGGAGTTTGAATAAGGCAAAGCTGACCTCAGAATTTAGTGGAATTAATCTGTTACCACCAGTAGTGACATCATTTAAGATGTTGTCAAAGAAGTAGATTCACTGGTGTCATTACTGCATTTACTGCAACTAGTATATTTTAAAAACTTAAAAATTGAAGAATGCTTTGTATATTATAATTGCTCAACAACTCTTTTTTTAAATCCTTTTTTTCTTTGCTCCACTTTTACAATGATTAGGTATAGCTAATGGATAAATCACTAATGGTACTCTATTATTGAGTTCAACAACCTTTGCTGGTACAAAAATGACATTGGTATATCATCAATCTTCTTCTTCTTGCTTATGAGACAGCAATTCGGGTAACATCTCCCAATTGTTGCAACCAGAGCAGTGTCTTCATATATCATCAATCAATCACAGGATTATATTACTATTCAGTGAAAAAAATCCAAGCAATGAATAAGTGTACAATGTAGCCTACTGCACAAACTGTATTATACATATCTAAATACAATAACAAGTAGCCTATATTAAGATTTAAAAATTGTTTAGGTTGGGTACTACAGAGTAATCAACTTGAAACAATTTGAAAAGATCCGGGCCCCTTAAATGTTATTTTTCAACCCATGGCATAACAATGACATTTTAGTACCGTACTGTACTGGAAGTAACATGTATCTAAACACAGTTGCCACAAGATTGAAAATTTTGGTTTCTGTTGTCACTGAGCAATGTTAAACATTTGGTAGCCTACATGGCGTTTTGAAAAAACCTGGGCCCTTCAATATTAGATTTTAAAAATTACATGCATAGGGCATAATAATGATAGTTTAATACTGGAAGTAACATGCATTTAAATTTTCACAAGAGTTAAGTTTCCTGAATTCATAGAATATTAAGTGATTTGATACATGGTGTTTTAAAAATCCGGGCCCTTTAAATGATTAGTTTTAAAACTACATATCATATATATGGCATAATAACAATGGTTTTGTATAGAAACTAACATGTATTCTATTTAAATGCAATTGTCACAAAACGAAATTCTGTTGTCACACTGCCATGTTAACTATTTGGCACATGGTGAAATGTCGTGGGGGGCCTAAAAGCATGCAAAGGTGGCCCGACGCGACAATTTCAGCACTTGCCTCACCCTAAAGCCGTAACTGACTTCAAGGATACCGGTACTTGCTTGGGAATCGAATTGAATTTTTTCCATTGGACATGACAAATATTACCGCATTTTCTGAGTAAATTGCGGGCCCCCTAATTTGCGGGCCCTGTGCGATCGCACGGTTCGCACACCCCAAAGACCGGCACTGATATGATTGATGTATTAGACATGTCATAAGATGATACAGTCTCGTCTCTTGTGTTGAGGTTCCGAAGCTAAAGGAATTGAAAAAGCGCTGTCACTGACATCCTAATACTTTCAAAATAAAGAATTCCCGGTTAGTCCTTTCAACGAAGAATCAAATTAAGCTTTTAAAGATTAATTCGTACAATCGTTTTTACGGTACTGTTTTTACCGTTGGCTGCCATTGTTACAGGAGCAAGAATTTTGAAGTGCATTATTAAAGCGCCTGAAGACAGTGACAGGTTCAAGCTTCTGACCTTTATCCTACGCATCTAGTTACGGAACTTCCAACGTTATAACTTTTTTTTATTACCTATAGGCTATCTACCTTGAGCGCTAAAACTAAATATGCTTTGAAGGTAGATTCAGAATATCGCAACTGCATGTGACATGTGCATGCAGATTTTCTCGAATGTGTGATGTTCACTGAGTTATTAATTCTTTCGGGTGGTCTTAAAATTTACTTGTCTTTTATTAAACATCTTACAGGAGTCAGTAAGGTTTCCAGACAGTCATTAACCAATGCCCTTAACACTTTCACTGCCAAGATTTTTTTGGTGGATTTTTTTTAAATCTAGCTTGAGCAAGGCTTTGATTTTGAACTGCTGTATTTTGAGAACGGAAACTGCTAGAAAAAAAAATCAAAACATGAAAGTTGGTGCATTCAAACTGAATGCATTCCGAGAGCACGCGGTATTTGTTAATTGGAGTAGAATATTCCAGAATCCGACTTGACGTCAGTGAAGTGAAGCGCGTTACGTCAGAGAAAATAGCTCTCAAGCGCCACAGACACCCCCGCAAGAAGGCAAACGGGGCAAACCGTTTGGCTTCTGATGAAGGTGCCTGAAGCAAAAAATGTGAGGCGGAAGAAACGTGCAAGTACAAGCCGCAGTATGTATGTATATATATATATATAACAAGGTAATGTTTAAATTAAATCGATAACACGGTAAACGACGAAAACCAGAACGGGGTCGGATCCCCTCCGCACGGCGCGAGCGTAACAGTCCCTCTGTCCTTGAGGAGCGGCTGGTCGTCTCTGACGGTCGGTCGAAGCAGAGGTCTCGTGCAGCGGACATCCGGCCACGATGATTTCTAAATAACACAAAAAATGGGAGAGGTTACGATTATTGACAATGACAAACACAATCTAAACGCTACGCAATGACAATCTAATCGCTACGGTTATTACAGGTCAACACTGCGGAAGCAGTTGATGTCTATATGCAGTACACGAAGCCTAAGTAGTTGTGAAAAGTGACGAAGCATGTCAGAGGGCACAGAGCGCACTCTCTCTACGAAACAGAGGGACAGTCCGAACAACGGCCGTGCGAAGCGATCGCACGAACTGCCACACACCGCGGCGCGAGAGCAAACCGTCATGGCAGCAGGATGGGAATCTCCAACTAATCGGGGAAGGTGAAAAAAACGGACAAACGTTTTAATTAAACCAGACCAGGACTGTAGCGCCAGCAGACAAACCAGAGAGAGCGACGAGGCAAGAAGTCCCCAGCCTCAGGACAACCTGCAAGTACAGGGACTGACTCAGCATAATAGCTATACGAAGCGACAACATGAGGAACTGGTCCAACAGTGCAAGAAGCGGCTTGACGTCAAGCCCGACTTGACTTGACGTCAAGCCTGACTTGACTTGACGTCAGTGAAGTGAAGCGCGTTACGTCAGAGAAAATAGCTCTCGAGCGCCACATCATTCATCTGTATGAAACATTGTGGAATAAATTCCTCTTTCAATTTGCTAGTAAACTGCGACAAGCCGGTCTTCCCACTTCAAGCTATGTTGACATGAGGACTGCATTCACCACCGTTTGTAACATCCAAATCGTATAGACACAAAGTGCCGTTACTTGACGCTACAGAAATGAGAAGAATACGTTCAAATAATTGCAATGAACATTTGGTTTTGCATTCACCAACAGGTAATTTTGCGTAACCAAAATCAGTTTCTTGATAAAATGTACCAGCTGGTACATAAGGTGCAGCCACATATTCTACGGCTGATATTTAAATAGCTCCCCCCATGACCGTCTTTCGCTTTCACTTTGTTCTTCGTATTGCTGGTTGTAACCAAATACTTAGAGTCTTCGCTGAAACATAAGCCGCTGATTTTGACAAATGGTGTATACCCACGTCTGCATTCGTGCAACCAATTCCAGGTTGACATGAAAAACATTCTTATTAAAGTTCCTTTTGTAGACACAGTGGCAAACTTTGAGCCAAGTCTGATAAATTTTAAAGCTGCGACAGGATTCTGGTGGGTTGAGATTGTCATCACCAACGTCAGGTGGTGAACGTCGAAAGTTTGCACTTTCCCTTCATGTGAATAGCTTAAATAGGCCTATATTCCATGTCTCTTCTGGATCGCAGCTCAATTACCCCTTGGCATTTTGAGGTATTGAACGTATTTTATGCAATAAGTAGAAGTTCCGAGTTAAATCAAAAATGAAGACGTTATCCTCAGCAATAACAATCACTTGGCTCACTGGCTTTCAGTGCGGCCACCCTGTATACGAAGCTCTCAATTCGTGGAACACCCTTTGGCTATTAATGTTGTATATCCGTACTATCTATGGCGTAGATTGGCAAACTAATGCGAAGTGAGGTAATCCAATCAACCACATTGCCAAACACACGTCTGTCTTTCAAATGCTTGGAACCTTTAACAATACTGCAAACATGTCCTTTTCTGTTCAATTGTATGCATTTCAGTCCAGCTTCACAATCACATCCGTTGGACATACAAAAAACGTTAAAGAACTTCCCACAGTTGAATGAACATTCCTCTTCGTTGTTACTTTCATCATTAGTTCTTCCGGGTGGTCTTAAAATTCACTTGTCTTTTATTAAACATCTTACAGGAGTCAGTAAAGTTTCAAGACAGTGATTAACCAATGCCTTTTATTGTTTTTAAAACGAAAGTTTTTAGTATTTTATCGGAGGTAGTATAGCTACGTCTGTCGGTGAGTCGAGTCTTGGGTGGAGGGCAGGAACCAAAAATGAATTGTCTGCAGTAAGTTGTGATTAAGTTTCTAGCATTCTGTTGTGCAGTATTTCGTTTAAATTTGTTATCGATTTCTTAACTTTGTAGTTTCGACTGTTGCCATTGGGTAGACACTTTTCTTCAAAAATCAGATGTTTGCTTACAGACCCCGCTCTGCACGAGCTAATTAGAGACGGGTATTTACAGAAATGGGACACTATTCGGTGATGTGTGTAAAGCTTCATGTTTTGTGGCTTATAGTTGTGACATTTTGATGGTTCAGATAGCTTCATTTAACCCAGGGGTGACGAACTTTTTTGCGGTCGCGAGCCACTTTGTATATTACACATGAGTTATCGGGCCACACAACTTTTTAATCGTAACCTACTATGAAATCTTTTAGAAGCGACTGAAGATATTATTCATGAAAAGTAACAAACGGCAGATGAAAGTAATAAAACCCACACAGTTGAAATTATCTTACGCAGAATTGAAACATACAACAGTAAAAAATAAAAACAAATCAACTTGAGCAAAAAGGATAGATAGAGCAATAGTACTTGCACTGATAATGAAGACAGTTTAATTTTCGAAGCGTTTGTTTTCATATGAGTATGATTTCTTCTTTTTTTTTGTTCTATCCTTTTTTGCTCAAGTTGACTAAATGTTTCGACCATTATGCTCCGACACAACAAATCAGTTAATGAAATTTCTTTTTCAAACAACTAACAAAAGCCCATGCGAATCATGCAGCTGATGCTATCTAATGCAGCATTGAAGCATAAAATATTAAAAAATAACATGGAAGCATTGAATTTTTTTGCTTAGTGGAATTTTGGAAAGTTTTTTTGCTTGACTAAGCATTCAATATTAGGTCGAACAGACAATGTGGCAACTCTCAACTCCATACTAAAATTTTCATCTGTCAGCCCCGACTTGTAACGACTTAAGAAAATAGCAAAGGAAAGGTGTACCAGTGAAGGCATAAAACAGCTTTGAGATGTCTTTTGTCTTTAATGCATGAGCGATTGTCAAATTGTTTTGTGGGCCGCACAAAATTCTTTGACGGGCCGCAGGTTGGTCACCTCTGATTTAACCGTACAACTTTTTAGTTTCTGAATATTTATTCAATGTGTTGGACAAGACTTTGCCTCAATCAGTAAAACATACAGTATTTGGTAAATGTTGTAATATTAGATGTGGGCTGCAGCAACATAAACAACACATCAAATGCACCCAAGAAAGAATTGGTGAGAAATTTAACTAAAATCTTTTTTTTGTAGGCCTATCTGGTTTAGATTACAAGAATTGCCAAGTAAGCTTTGTTGTGTTGTTCTGACAAAAACAAGCAGAAAAGCAGAATAGATCACAAATGCTGTTTTTTCTTTAAATAATGAGTAGAAAACGTTTATTTACAGTTTTAAACTGAGGAGTAATGTTAAGAAAGTTACAATTTCTCTCACTTTTATGGCAATGAAACAAAACAATGACGCGCGAAGAAGCATGCTTCATCGTGTGTCACACGGCCGTAGCCCAGAGCATCACGCAAGCTCTTGCTCTATCGTTGAACTCGGCCAAATCCTGTGCAGAGCACCTTTCTTTTAGCTCAGGGCATTCGCGTAGATGTTGCATTGTTTGCTCCTGTCTGCATTTGCAACTTGTGCTTCCCATGGAATACCCTCAGTGTCTCATTAAAGTTTTACACCTGCCGATGTCAGTTCTTATGTGCGCAAACGGGCTTGTTCTCCATCCTTTCTTTTAGTCTAAGTTTTTGACGCTATGAAAATAAATAGAAACAATTGTGCACTTTTTGTTTTATTTCTTCCTTTTTTCAAACTCTAGTCATAAGCAAAAATAATCGACCGTTCTGTAATTCAAATCATCTGAAGGCAAGCGCGAGACTAATTTAGTTTCTCGCGCGAGCTTGCGGTGATCGAAGCCAAACGTCACACCAGCCCTCCCCTAGATGAACCATGTGATATTCCAAACAAAAATGGTGAATCGACAAAAGATGAATGACATACAAAAAAAATAATGCAATACATAAGAAACCGACAACAACATAACTGATGCTCACTTAAACGATGTTCAAACTATCACAGTTGCAGAAACCAATTCCTAACTACAATCTATGATAAGGAGTAAGCTGTAGGTTACTAAACTCAGACGGCAAAAATTGAATTCAAGAGTTAACAACTTCATGAGGCAATAGTAAGCTTGTATCTTTTGAAATTGATGCAAATCGAGCGAACTGAGAGCATGGTTTCACCTTTACAAGTGCAAACACAAAATAAATCACGCAGACACAATCACAAAATGATTAGTTTGATCAGAGCTGCAAGTCGCAAAGCAAACTTAAATTAATAGTTAAACTTAACATCATGCCGGACAGACCATTCGCAGTGCTCAGCAATATGTGATGAAGGGTTGCAAAGTGTGGATCTGGTGTGCTGTCATGTATATGTTAAATACTTATCCTCAAGTATTTGCTCTCCTTTCCATTAAACCTCTCGAATGTGTCTACGGGTCCCTCAGATGTTTGTTTTTTTTGTCCGTGTCGTGAGTAGCCTATTTCATAAACCAATATTCGTCAGTAGCAGCAACAACGGATATGTGCCAGAATAAGTTGCTTTGTAACACCTAAGTTACCGAAGAAACGGGCATTATCAAGTTATATTTTTACACGTCAATTCACTGATTTAAATACGAAAAATCTTCCACACTTACGACTTAACCATTAGGAATAGATTTTGATGAGTTGAAGTTACCGGACTGGTTGCAGTGGTTGGAAGGGTGGATGGACATCTGATCCTCCTGCTTGAAGTCCTTGAACCTACTAGGCACGTGCGGCGTAGTCCTTATCGCTTGAAATGTTAAGTGCATGTCATCGGCCAGCTTCTTTTTCATCTCACTTCCCATTGTGGGGCTACCTGGAAGAATACTCGTGGGGTCGGTTATATTGAGAGGCTTACTGCAAGGTAACTTTAAAATTTTTGCTCGTGATCTAGTGAAATATGTGTGTGACGCCGCCAGGATTGCTTTTCAATCCTGCCGGTATATAAGAGGAAACCTGCGCGGAGTAAAGGAAAGCGTTTTAAATATCTATGAAGTGATATGTAAAAGCGATACTAACAAATTTATCAACAAAACTCCACTTAAAATAAAAATAAAATACCCGCTTGCATACGTAATTTTAGTTTGAGATTTTATGTTTACAAAATACAGTTTATATGTTCTTTTCTTATAAGTCCTTCTTTCTTTCTTCTTAAAATGAATTGGCTGGAAAATCGTCTCTTTTCTATAACTTTCCTTTGAAATGTTTGTCAATCTTCCTCTGCTTCGTTGAGTATTTACCGTTGTTCCATATAGTTTCTATAAGATCACGTCGGGGTCACCAATGTGCGCAAACGAGCTTGTTCTCCATCCTTTCTTTTAGTCTAAGTTTTTGACGCCATGAAAATAAATAGAAACAATTGTGCACTTGTTTTATTTCTTCCTTTTTTCAAACTCTAGTCATAAGCAAAAATAATCGACCGTTCTGTAATTCAACTCAACTGAAAACTGATGAATTTTTGCTCCACGCAGTCAAAAAATGAATCGTGTAACTTACAAAAAATGTGAGATCATCTGAAGGCAAGCGCGAGACTAATTTAGTTTCTCGCGCGAGCTTGCGGTGATCGAAGCCAAACGTCACACTTCAGCGGCATTGCGCAGCATATCGTATACAAATTTTGCTCTGAAGATGTAGGACTGAATTATCATTTTGTTTTTATATGCACTTGATTTCTTGTCCATGCATAAGTTAGGAAAGAAGCTGCCGTTTTTTTAAACCGTAAATAGCCCAATTAAAACCTGTATTGCCAAATAAATTGCTGCACGTTGATCTCTCATACAGATAGTTGTTGCACAGTTTTGAGTTAAACAGAAAAGACTAACAAAAAATGTCATCCTGTGAAACATTGTGGAATAAAGTCCTCTTTCAATTTGCTGGTTAATTGCGGCAAATCCGTCATCCCATTTCAAGCTATGTTGACGATGAGGACTGCATTCACCACCGTTTGTAACATCCAAATCGTAGATACAAAGTGCCGTTACTTAACGTTACAGAAATCCGAGGGGTACGTTCAAATAATTGCAATGAACATGTGGTTAATCCACCAGCAGGTAATTTTGCGTAACCAAAATCAGTTTCTTGATGAAATGTACTAGATGGCACATAAGGTGCATCCACATATTCTACGGCTGATATTTAAATACTTCCCCCCATGACCGTCTTTCGCTTTCACTCTGTTCTTCGTATTGCTGGTTGTAACCAAATACTCAAGAGTCTTCGCTGAAACATAAGCCGCTGATTTTGACAAAAGGTGTATACCCACGTCTGCATTCGTGCAACCAATTTCAGGTTGACATTAAAAACATTCTTATAAAAGTTCCTTTTGTAGACACAGTGGCAAACTTTGAGCCAAGTCTGTTAAATTTTAAAGCTGCGACAGGATTCTGGTGGGCAAAGATTGCCATCACCGACGTAAGGTGGTAAACGTCGAAAATTTGCACTTTCCCTTCATGTGAATAGCTTAAATAGGCCTATATTCCATGTCTCTTCTGGGGCTCAGCTCAATTACTCCTTGGGCATTTTGAGGTATTGAACGTATTGTATGCAATAAGTAGAAGTTTCGAGTTAAATCAAAAATGAAGACGTTATCCTCAGCAATAACAATCAACCGTTCCTCACTGGCTTTTAGTGCGGCCGCCCAGTACGAAACTCTTAATTCGTGGAATACCTTTTGGGCTGTTGATGTTGTGTATCTGTACTATCTGGGCCGTAGATTGGCAAGCTAGTGAGAAGTGAGGTAATCCAATCAACCACACGGCCAAACACACATCTGTCTTTCAAATGCTTGGAAACTCTAACAATACTGCAAATCCTCTGTTCAATTGTATGCATTTCAGTCCAGCTTCACAATCACATCCGTTGGACATACAAAAAACGTTCAAAAACTCCACACAGTTAAACGAACATTCCTCTTCGTTGTTACTTTCATCATTCATAAAGTATTCTTGGTTAAAAAATGACTTCACTGCGTGGAAATAAACTTATTCAAACCTTTTTTACTATCACTTACGGTAGTTTTTTGTAATTGCGGCGTGTAGCAGACGCTGCTCAGTGCTGAATAGCATGCCCGCCCATACATAGCTACCAGTAGGAGGGCGACACTCCTGGGCACTAGCGTACAGGGGGGTCATTGGGCCATGCCCCCCCTTTAAAAATGTTTTAGTAGTTAACGACGTAGATTAAGACATTTAATATGTTTTGGGTTACACTGTCAAAGCAATTAACAATGTTGTTTTATAAACTAAGCCAAACTGAGCAAGACTCCAGGAGCCCAACCTTCTAAGGGTTCGGCTAAAGGAGTTTGGCCTGGCAGTAGCGTTGTTCGACGAGTTTTGTTGCTGCGGTATTCTACGATAAATATTAACATCATGTAACGCTGGATACTGGGTAAGAAATGCGTTCTTTTCTAGCATAAGAGTTAACCTACCTAAAATTTTATTAATGCGGCCCGCCACAGCTCTCCTTAGTGCTAAAGTGGTCCGCATACAAAAAAGGTTGGTGACCTCTGAATCTAGATTAACGTCTAAACAGCTATTCGTTATACAAAACTTGAATATATCAAAAATAAAGTAACTTCATTGCCTCAAAGCTTTTTGTTTGATACTCATCAAGATGTATGACGTTACGTTTTCTAAACTTTGGGTTGACTTTAAACTGTTAAAGCAAAAAAGTTGGTGACTTACCGGAATAAAATTGCTTTTTGGATCAAGCAAGGAGAAAATTGATAAATGATCATCATTTTCAGCCTATGAGAGCCCACTGCAGAGCGTAAGCCTTCCCCTTTTCATGCCAATTTAAATTATTATGTGCTAGTTGGTACCAGTTGGGTATATTGCATTGTCAATGTCGTCCCTTCATCTCACTTTCGGTTTTCCTTTCTTTCTTTTGGTTTCTCGTGGTGTCCATGTTGCTAATTTTTTAGTCCATCTATTGTCCTGATATCTTGCTATATATGACCTGCCCAGGACCATTTTAGTTTCTTGATTGTGCTCAATATATCTCGTAATTTCGTTTGTTTTCTGATCCGTTCGGCAGTCTTTTTATCTCGCCATGTTAAACCCATCATGATTCGTTCATGTGCTCTCTGCGTAGTTCTTAGTTTAAATGTTAATTTCTTTGTAAGGTTCCAAGTTTCTGCACCATATGTAGCGGTTGGAAGGATGCATTGATCGTAGACTTGTTTCTTCAGAGAAAGAGGCAGTTGACTTAAATATCGAACTTGCTCTTCCGAAGGCTTGCCATCCAAGTGATATTCTTCTTTTGATTTGATCTTCTTTATTGGAGTTGGTTGTAATTTTTTGGCCAAGATATATATAATAATAATAATAATAATTTATTTGCATCAGACAAAGCTGTCCATAGATATATAGTGATCAACTTTTTCGATAGTCGTTCCGTCCACAAGAATATTGCTGCCGATGTCTGCCAGTTTGTTAAACATAATTTTCGTTTTGTTAAGTTCATATGAAAGCCAATCTTTTTGCTTTCTGTATTGAGTTCACTTAGCATTGTTTGTAGTTGTTTAGGTTGCTCAGATATAAGGATGATGTCATCAGCAAAACGTAAATGGTTTATGTATTCACCATCAATTTTAATTCCTTTTTCTTCCCAGTTAGGTTGCTTAAAAATTTCTTCTAAGGTTGCTGAAAAAGTTTTGGAGATATTGTGTCACCTTGACGTACCTCTTTTTGAATCTGAAATGGTTCAGAGTCTTTGTGCAGCCGAATTATAGATGTATTTTTCGCGTAAATGTTCTTGAGAAGTTGAGTGTATGATTGGTCAATTCCCTGTTTTTCCAGTGCTGAAATGACAGCTGATGTTTCAACAGAGTCAAGCGCTTTTTTATAATCTATTAGTCCAAGGCAGAGTGGGATGTTATATTTGTTTGTTTTTTTCAATTAATTGGTTAATAGTATGCAAGTGGTCCATGGTTGAAAACCCTTCCCTAAAACCTGCTTGATAAAACCTGCCTGATAAATAATAAAACTGTAATAATCTCGCAAAAAAAAGCAATCAACCTATATCACTAAAACAAAGTTTGCCTAATTTTAAACGAACTGCATTAAAAGAGCAAGTTTTGCCAATACCAAACATTCAAATATCTCAGCCTGGAATTAGCAACATAAAAACATAGAGACTTAGCTTTATTACCGAAAAATGCCGAAGAAAACATGATTTATCCTTTTGCTATGCCACCGGACACCACCATTTTACAGGAATATTCATACCCACAATTTTGTTAAAAATGCTCTCATAATGCACCAAACTGAAAGTAATTTTTCAAAATTTTCTGGGGGAGACCCCCCGCCGCTAAGTATCGCCTTCTTCGCCCGTCTGCCGTCAACACCCCCCTTTTAAAATTCCTGACTATGCCACTGTTTTGCACTGTCAATATTTTGCCTCCCCATTGTTGAAGGTCTGGTGGCGCCACTGGCTGAGTATCTATGCCAGTAATCTATGGGCTATTATTAGCAAATGGCCGTTTTTTAATTTTTTTTCGTTTTGACTCCAAAGCATTTTCAATGCCCCCCCCCCCCCTTGAGAAAATCCTGCGTACGCCACTGCTCCTGGACATGATTAAATGACAAGGAGTGACCGGGCACGAGGTCTTCCACTATTGATTCGTTTATTGACTTATTTTAACTGAGTAGCCCTGAACGACAGAATCCAACAAGATCACCAAATGAATACACAAGATCGACTAACGATTCCACCACCAGAACTCAGTACAATACGCTGTCGTCCTACATGGTTAGCTTGACTTCAGAAATTAAGAATTCTTCTGAGTAAAACTGAATACCGCCAAGTCTGACTCGTTAAGTCAGAGTAAGTAACAAAAGTGAGTCAGGAATCATGCTTATAGTTGCTTAAGAAAGATCCTGGTCTTGATTGGGAAAGAGCTACTGTGAGCGTTTCAAACGCTGCACACAGCTATACAATGTAACATAACGGAAAATCCTACGTGTCCATAAAGCACTAGTCAGAATGCGATAAGGCATTCTTCCAAAAATTCATTACTTATGGTAATTGTACACATGAAGTGTCTTCCAGCGCTCGTGACGCAGAGAGTGCTCTGGCGCTACAGACACACCCCTCAATAAGGCAACCGGGGCGAGCCGTTTGGCTTCTGATAAAGATGCCTTAGCTAAAAATAATGCAAAGAAAGGCATACAAGACGCAGTATTATTATGATACGGCAATGCCTAAAATGAAACTGTTGTTCCAGACGGTTGTTCGCCTGGTCAAACGTCATGTAGAAACCGTTCAAGTCTACTGAATATTACGTCATGGAAATTCCTAAAACATGAGCCAAAATTGCACCATCGTCCGTAAGACTCGTGTCAAACCTGTTGAAACCGGTTTAAACATTGTGCCTTTGAGTTATCACAAATTTTTCTGATTCATTCTCGAAGTTGTTTGTTGGAAGTCGGTCGCACATTTAACTGGTTTATTTGGTGCTTGCTAGCTGGACAAATTCTCCGTCTTTTATCCAAGTAATCTGTATCGTAGTGACAGTTTTGAGGTGTAAGGCGTTGCACCAGTCATCTCGATAGCCGCGGGCTAATTTTACAGAAATACACTGTTTGAAAAGAAGTTCAAGTGTGTGTTTCCTTTCGGTCACTATATGCAGACAAACGGATTCGGGAACTTTATGTTACAATTTTCCCACGAAGAGATTATGGTTTACCGCTGTGACCATAAAAAATAAAAGACGAGTTCTTGTCAGTTGGTAGGTCAAGAAGAAATTAAAGCAAAAAATAAAAATAAAAGACGAGTTCTTGTCAGTTGGTAGGTCAAGAAGAAATTAAAGCAAAAAATAAAAATAAACGACGTGTTTGTTGTCAGCTAGTGCAGAAGAACTAATTAGAAGTACAAGAAATAATAAAAGAAGATTTGTTGGTTGGTAGTCTACACTCTTACAGAAGCAAAGAAAAGTAAAGACATTTCTTCTCAGTTTGGTACTGAAGAAAAATAACTTTGACAATCATTGGCAAGAAAGAAGATTAAAAGACAATCCATCTGTGCTTGTAGATTCAAGTGGAAGAATCCAAGCAAGTTTTGTGGACTTTAGGACTTCATACTCGTACAGCTACGGTATCGTGCATTTAAATTCTTTTTTGTATTTTTACTGTCTTTGCAGTTAAGTTTTTTATAACTACTGTAGCCTAATAATTTTGTGTGTTTGTGTAACTTCATTTTTTTAATTGTTAATTTAGCCCCAACATTTAATATGTCTACACTCGGTGGCGACAAGGACTCGACCGCCGTAGACTCGACTGAGTTTAAGCCTGATGATGTTCTTTGCGGTCGGGCAGGCCATTCTGGGGAGGGACCCATTAACGATGAGGCTAAGTCAGTTCGAGAGGCCCGGCATCTTAGACGGGATATTTTGACTCAAATTGGGAAACTTTCTGTAGCCCTAGGTTCTTTGAGTGATAAGCAGGAACTGTTAATTTTTAGATCTAAGTTATCTACTTTAGAAGAAGAATTACGGCATTTCCATGCTCTTTTGACTAAAATCTTTAACTCTGCGATCTTGGCAGAACTTCGTGATAGGGTAGACCCCGAATTTAACTCGTTAAAAAATAACTTTGAACAAAAAGAAAGTGAGTTCTCAGATATGTTGGATGCTGACATACATCCTGAGGATAGCGCCTCAAATGTAAGCACTAAGATGTCTAGGACTTCGTCTCGGATAGTGGCACAAATTAACCTGCAGCTAAGACGAGAGGAGCTCCAGATACAAGCTGAGGCCGAAGCGAGAGCTGCTGAGGCTGCCGCGAGAGCTGAGGCCATTCGAGCTGAGGCTGCCGCGAGAGCTGAGGCCGAAGCGAGAGCAGCTGAGGCCGCCGCGAGAGCCGAAGCGAGAGCTGCTGAGTTCGCACTCGAAGACGCTCAGTTGAGGGCTGAACAACGTAAAGAGGTAGTTTTAGCTGAATATCGATCAGAGGTGGGCTCTCGGCGTAGCTCTAAGAAGAGCTCTTCTAGGCATTCCAGAAATGAACATCAATCGCAGTTTAATTTACATAACCTTTTCCAAACGCCCGTTCAACCTGTGAGTGGACCAGGGCAATCCACACGTTTTCCAGCTGTTTCAGGAGGTCTCGGGGCCGCGGCTAAGGGTCTTCCGAATGCTGTAGAGCCAAGGTCTGCGAATTACAACCGAACTCCTCCCCCAGAGCGTACAGGTCACGGGGCCGCCATTAGTAGTAATGCTTTGCCCCCTTCACAGTTTTCTGCGCCGCTAGGGTTTGATCGCCCAGCTACACGTAATTTGGGTGGTTGTGAGAGGCGTATTGCGTCTCCTGATTTTAACGTGTGTGAGGATCGTGGTCGGGCTGTGCATGTGACTGAGCCCACTCAGCCCCTTAAGGGATATAGCTTGTCTTCTCCCGCTAAATCGAGTTCTCAACAGCAGGATTGCTTTTTTGAATACCAAAATAGTAGGACGTTTTTCGATAAGGCGGCCTTGATTGGTTACGATGGTAATAATATGCCATTTATCTTCTTTAAAAATCGTGTTACGGCCTTAATGGCAGCTTCGCCCTTTAAGGGGACTTGTTTGACTTTGTTACAAGCAGCTTGTGTTAGAACAGCTGCGCAAACGATTGCTAATTTGGTTTCTGACACCCCTGGCTTGTCAGAGGAAGACAAGATAGAAATGTCGTTAGCTCGCTTGTCCCAGCGTTTTGGGGTTCGTGGAGGTCTTTTTGCAGAACCGGAAATTAGAAAGTATCGCTATGGTAGCAAATTGACTTCGACCTCTTCCAGTGATCTGAAAGAGTTTAAAGATGAATTATCGCAGTGTTTGCTTTACGCGCAAGCTTATGGTCAGCGTGACAAATTGGAAGGACGTTTTGTTTTGGATTTGGCTAAGCGACTCCCGTTTGACGCTAAGCAGCGTTATCTTGACTTTTTAGGTGATCAGTATGGTGGCACTGATGAGCCTACTTTTCAGAGTTTGTTCGATTTTGTTGTACGGGAGGAAACGCGTAAGTCGACTGATTTTAGCATTATGCTAATGGGCGATTCTGGTGAGTCGCAGCATTTTAAAAAGTTTGGCAAAGGAAAATTGCCTTCATGTCCGGTTAGGCAGACGTCCGTAAAACCCCACGATGATGTGATGTCAGGGAGTTCGCAGTACTCGACTGTTGTTGGCGCACCGCGCGGTGGTGAAGCCAGACGTAAAAACCTACCGACATGCATTTGTTGTTCGTCACGTGGTCAAGTTGAATATCATTTTTTGTCTAATTGTAAAGAATTTTTGCGCTTGACACCTAAAGATCGGAGAGATGTCATTGTGAAAGCTGGCAAATGCTTGAATTGTTTGCGCCAGCATATGGTTAGGGATTGCGTTCATGCAAATAACTGTCGTAAGTGTGGGCCTATAAACAACGATAGGAAACACTATTTTCTTCCGCATGATTTTTATGTGACGTCACGTGATTCTCTGGATTCGGTTGGGAAAGATGATGCTCGTGCCAGAGTTCCTGTGCGTAATGTTAAGATTGGAAATGTTAAAGCAGCCTTTAACCGCGTTACTGCTGCTCGTGTTTTGAATCCAATGACTGGCAAATCGAAGTTGGTGTATTGTCAGCATGATCCTGGTTCGCAGTTGACGTTTGTTTCGAGTGACTTGGTGTGTGAACTTGATCTTAATCCGTACGATAAAGCGTCGTTTAAAATGGATACCCTGGCTGGTCAGAAAGCTACTTGTGCTGACCTTGTCAAACTCAACATCCAGTCGTTAGAGACAGATGAACTGTTTTGTGATATAACTTCGGTGGTTAACCCAGCTTGGGCTGATGATGTTAAAACTTTACCGCATAAACAAGATTTAAATGGTTTCCGTCATTTTCATGACGTGAATATGTTTCATTTGAATGATTGTAGTACTGTAGATGTACTGATTGGCAACGACAACGCTTATTTGATGTGTGCAAAAAAAGAGCGTGTTGGTGAAAATCGTAGTGAACCACATGCTTTACTCACTCCTCTCGGTTGGTTGGCTTGTGGTGGTAAGTCACCCTTAGAGGAAAGCGTTGCTAAAGTGTGCAGAATGCAGACGTCTTCAGAGTCGGATGTAATCTCTGGCTTTCAGCGTAAAATTGAGTCTCGTGATATGGAAATAGCAGACCTGAATAAAGTCATTCAGGATTTGACGTTGCAAAATGAAACCTGTGAATTGTCTCGCAATGATAAGTTGGCTAGAGAACTTGTTGAACCGAATATTGAGTTGAAAGATGGTCGATTTGAGATACCTGTTCCGTTGAAGGAAGATATTGATCTACCTAACAATTTTGTGTTGGCGTCAGATAGAGCTGCTGCTTTAAGAAAGAAAGCTTTAAAACAACCTGAACTTCGTGATTTCCTTACTGACACCATGAAAGATCTTAAATCAAATGGCTATATTGAGCGTACTGGTGAAGCAGGAAATGTCAAGGGATTTGAATGGTATTTACCATACTTTGTTACGTCACAATTAAAAAAGCGCATTGTTTACGATGGCAAGTCTGAATTTCGAGGAACTTGTGTTAATGATGTAATGTTTTCGGGTCCTGACTTGTTAAACCCTCTGGTAGATGTCTTGGCTAGATTTCGGCTTGGTAGATTTGGTCTCATGGCTGATGTGACTAAATGCTTCTTTCAAATAAAGTTACCTGAGTCGCAAAGGGATTTGTTTCGTATATTGTGGTTTGAAGATGATGACCTTGAAAATGGTAGGATGGTACCATTTCGTTTTTGTGTACACCCTTGGGGAATAAAGAGTAGCCCGTATATCGCTTGCTTGGCTATAAAGAAAATGATCGAGCAGAATCCCAGCAGTGCTGGTGAATTGACTCTCTGCAATATTGCAAATAATATGTACATGGATGATTTTATATTTTCGGCTGATAGCTTAGAGGAAGCTCAGCAAATCACTCATGAATCAATTGCTTTGTTTGATAGCCGTGGGTTTAAACTTGGTAAGTGGAGTGCTAACAAGGAGGCTATGATTGTCTTGTCAAATTTGGATAATGAGATGCTTTCACCTTTGATTCGTGACATTGACTTTCAGACTGAAAATATGACTTTGCCATCAGCGAAGACATTGGGTTGTGTGTGGCAAACCGAGTCTGACGAGATGCGTATCGCATGTTCCTTAAAGCCCTTAGCTAAACACACGCGCCGAAGTATGCTCAGTCAGCTTGGACAAAATTTTGATCCGCTAGGCTTTGGAGCGCCATTTTTTCTAAAAGCACGCCTTATACTTCAGCAATTGGCGATAGACAAGTTTGATTGGGACACCGAGGTCCCTGATAGCTTTGTTAAAGAGTGGGAGTCGTGGCTTCGCTCTTTGGACCTGCTTAAGGATTTTTCGTTACCGAGATGGTATTTTGCAAACTCTGGTGTGTGCAGTCCGGATGATATTGTTTCATATCAATTGCATGGGTTTAGTGATGCTTCGGCGCAAGGTGGCGCCTGGGAGGCAATGGTTAAACAATTTAAAATCGCATTTTTTCACATTTTGGACTCTTCAATTCGTAAGCCCAATTTTATTGAACTGCTTACGTACACAGGCAGTGCCGTTCGGATCGTGAACGAACGCCCTTTGGTACCTTTGAGTGACGACCCTAGGGATTTTACTGTCATCACCCCTGCCTCACTTTTGACCCCATACTTAGACCCATACTGTGCTGTTGGGCAACCACATGATCGTGACCAACTAAGAAGGGATTATCGGTTCAATTTGTCACTTTCTCATCAGTTTTGGAGTAAATGGATCGATTTTTACTTGCCAGGTCTTCAGGGCCGGAAAAAATGGCTAAAAATGGCCGAGAATTTGGAGCCTGGTCAACTTGTAGTGGTAGGTTCTCTCCAGGACATTGGTAAACGTGGGAAGTATCAACTTGGGAGGGTGCATGAGGTAGTTCCACAAATTAGGAAAGGGAAGCCTGTGGTTCGTAGAACTAAAGTTGCCGTCTGCAACTATGATGAGAGTACGGGGAAAGTGAAAGTAGACTATGTGTTGAGGGATATTTCGTGCCTCGCCCCCGTAAAGAACACCTAAGTGTTAGGGTTTGAGCCTGGTTTTGTCTGCGGTGGCCGACACTTGTCTGAGCCCAGAACAGTCGGTTATTATCGCAATCATTGTATATAGCATCATTTTTTGCGTGTACCTAATACCTATGGTACCAATTTCATGTATCGTCGTGTTTATTCTTATTGCTGTTCATTCTTTGCATGTCCTTTGTATTTGCGTATTAACTTAAACGTGAGTGATTCAAACAATTTGTGTATCATGTGTTTTTATTCATTGGCTCACAATTGTCGTCAATTCTTTTTTAGTTATGCCATGTCAGACTGTCATAACTAGGGGCCGCTATGTTCCAGACGGTTGTTCGCCTGGTCAAACGTCATGTAGAAACCGTTCAAGTCTACTGAATATTACGTCATGGAAATTCCTAAAACATGAGCCAAAATTGCACCATCGTCCGTAAGACTCGTGTCAAACCTGTTGAAACCGGTTTAAACATTGTGCCTTTGAGTTATCACAAATTTTTCTGATTCATTCTCGAAGTTGTTTGTTGGAAGTCGGTCGCACATTTAACTGGTTTATTTGGTGCTTGCTAGCTGGACAAATTCTCCGTCTTTTATCCAAGTAATCTGTATCGTAGTGACAGTTTTGAGGTGTAAGGCGTTGCACCAGTCATCTCGATAGCCGCGGGCTAATTTTACAGAAATACACTGTTTGAAAAGAAGTTCAAGTGTGTGTTTCCTTTCGGTCACTATATGCAGACAAACGGATTCGGGAACTTTATGTTACAATTTTCCCACGAAGAGATTATGGTTTACCGCTGTGACCAACTGTAAACACGGTGAACAGAAAGGTGGGATCCTATCCCCTCCGCACGGCGCGAGAGCTAACAGTTCCTCTGTTTTTAAGGAGCAGCTGGTCGGCTGTAATGATCGGGCGAAGCAGAGGTCTCGTGCAGTGGACATACGGGCAGCAAGAAGGCCATTCTGCACAGCAAACATCTGGTTACATGATAAACCTAAACACAGTTTATGGAGCTGGATTAAAGTCCGTGTCCGGGCCAGGATGGACACAGATTCTCAAAAGGTGCAGCGAGTGAAATGCTGAATCGGACGTTGTGATACTTAATGGATGGATGTAAATTTTACATTGTAAAATCGACAAGAAAACACTATACACGCTATACTAATTAGTACGCGTATGTACAACGATACCTAGGAATGACCACAACGGTCGGCATAATGGCCACAAGTGAAAGTGCAAAGAGTAGCCAGACAGGGTAAACTACATCTAACTATAGTATTTAAATTTAGAGTCCAATGGCAGCAACAGTAGAAATCCAGTAGGGTCCAATTCAGCCGATAACGTCAGCGATACAGACATGAGACAATAACGGTGAACTATTGTAACTAATTGAGTAACTAGGTCATTAAAAGAATGAATGCAGTTTTGCGTCTTACCCAGAACGATGAACTAACCAGAAGGTGAGAAGCAAGGCCAGGGGTGTCTACAAGGCACTACAGTCAGTCGTCCGGACAGAATCATCCAGACAGGGATCATCGTCATGACCGGGATTATCATCATCCAGACAGGGATTATCATCGCCGCCGTCATGACGCTTGGGTCGCTAGCCACGTGTGAGGCGACAACGTCGTCGTGGTCGTGTGAGCCTCTGGGGCCAGGGTCTATTCTTTTACCACCCCAGATTCACAATCTTCCCGGACTGTATTGGAAGGCTACTAGAAAGTAACCAGTCTTTAGTTTCATCATCCATAACACGCAGACCTTCCACTCCATTAGGTGGCTTGAAGATGGTACAGTCGTTGATGATGCGGTCTGCGGTCTGTTCCTCGGCACCACATTCACAGGAGGAGGAAGAGGCCATTCCCCATTGGTGCATGGTTAAGCGGAAAGGCCCGACGTCCGTACGGAGACGGTTGAGGCGCACACATGCCTGTCATGGTAGTGTCAGGCCAATGGGGCGTGTGTCGGGGTCGGGGATGAACGAATAGAGCCTGGTGGTGCCTGACTTTCACTCAAAACATTTTACAATACCTTACAACGTAGATTTTAACGACCTGTTTTAGCCTAATGTTGCGAGTTCGCTGTGGTAATAGCGAATTGCACTAGCTTTCCGAACACAGTTCCCCGGTCATGTGTTATGACGAATGGTGTTGAAGTCAGTGAGTCGTTCATTAATGCAGCTCTTTTCTTTGGCTTGAGGCTGCTGGCTGTTAAGTTTCTGTGGTATGCGTTATTGCTGTGAAATTTTGTTGAATTAGTTGATTAAAAGATTAGTTAATAAAGTTCTTCCATTTTGGCACGGTTGTTGATCTTTGGGTTCTGTCTGCTTATGAAAATGACTTCTTTGAAGCGTAATTCTACGGCGTTGTTTTCTCTGGCAATAATTTTAAATTCATCTGAGCTAAGGTTTTCTTTCACGCGGGAGTGGAGTGGGCAGATCGTGCTGCTTATGTAGCTTTCCCTTGCATTTTTTGCATATGATCTTGTAAACACAGTTCTTGGTGGTACACATGTCGTCGTTCCGTAGTGGGCAGTTTTGTAGCCGGCAAGGTTCGGATTTTTGTCGTTTTTAAAGGGCGTTTCGTAGGGTTAGTGAGCGTCGAAATAAGCGGACTGGCAAACCCAGGTCTTTGAAGACTTTCTTTACTTTACGGTCCGCCCCGTCGCTCAAAGAAATTCAAAATGTATGGTTTGGTAAATGGTGTCTGGGGGGGTTTGTCTGTTTTTGTGGTGTCGTCTGGGTGGTTGCTTAAAGTCCTTGGGGTATTCAAAATTTTACAATATCGAACACCTCTACCCTAACGATCTTCAAGTGGTTGCTGTTAGGTTTGCAAGCTATAAAGATATACCATAAAATTTTGCAGCTGTTTCGTTTCGATATAATCTAGAATTTCTGTAGTCTGAGTTGCTCATGCGCATCTTCACGTCAACTTAATCAACAAATTAAAGCTGGTTATTACAAAGAATTGAGCTTAAGGAATCTACGGAAATTTAGCTGAAACTGGCCAAGTTATTTTAAAGTTTATCCCGAGCTCGATTTCTAACTATGGTTCTACTTTTTGAAACTAATTTGAATATCCTCAAACTTGAACAAGAAGTTCCTTATAGCCCTACTAACAGAATGCTACATGAAGTAAAATTTCAAAAAAACAAAATTACTGCAAGTTATCCACACTTTGTTTAATGCTTAAAAAACAACTGGCAAAGAAAAATTATTTAGGCCTTTGTAAGCATTCCTTTTCCGATAGTTGACGGACTTCTGGAAAATCTCTTGTATATTTTTTTTTTTTAATATATTTTTTGCATTGTTAACTGAGAATTTGTTATTCTTATTGACACTAATTACTTCCCTCTGCTCGAAAAAGACAAATAAGACATAGATCAAAGATCGCCTATTCAATTGTAGAGGGCTTCCTCGTGTAGAATGGTAACTTCAACAAATCTATAAAGCGACTGCTGTTGGCATTCGTTTACTAAGATGTAACGTCCAGTTATGACACCGTAACTTTTTCAGAGTGGTTTGTTATATTTTATTTCAAATGCTATGTTAAGTATATCAACAAATAACACACGTAGATACAACACAAAAATAGAAGTCGTCGTGTGAGCTTCTGGGGCCGAGGGTCTATTATCCTTTTACCACCCCAGATTCACGATGTTCCCAGACTACACTGGAAGGCTACTAGAGAGCAGCCAGTCTTTGGTTTCATCATCCATGACCCGCAGACCTTCCACTCCATTAGGTGGCTTGAAGATGGAACAGTCATTGATGATGTGGTCTGCGGTCTGTTCCTCGGCACCACATTCACAGGAGGAAGAAGAGGCCATTCCCCATTGGTGCATGGTTGAGCGGAAAATCCCGACGTCCTTACGGAGACGGTTGAGGCGCACTCATGCCTGTTTTGGTAGTGTTAGGCCAATGGGTCGTGTGTCGGCGTCGGGGATGAACGAATAGAGTCTGGTGGCGCTTGACTTCCATTCAGAACTCCATTATTGTCCGCCCAAGTAGCCGCAGAGATGTCTTGAACATCAGCTTCGTTGATAAGACGTTGAGCGGCTGGCACGAATGGGTGTCTTGATTTCAGTCGACGGGGGTGCTCATTTGGGAGAGCAGAGATCTTGTGGTGGAGAAGGTGGTTAGACTCCAGTGCCCGTCGACCGAGGGACAGAGTGGCTTCTTTGCGACGAAGCTCAGCGTGTTGGATGCCAGCGAGAATGGGGAGATTGTCCAATGGTGTGGGACGCAGGCATCGGTCACTGTGCGCAGGGCGCTGTTTGTGGCAGTGAGCATTGCGGCACCAAACAGGTGCACAGTACTCTGCTGAAGAGTAGACAAGGGCTAAGGCTGCTATACGCAAAGTGTCAGCCCTCGCCCCCCCAGCTAGAGCCTGCCAGGCGCTTGAGTAGCACAGCGCGAGATGTGAGTTTCTTGCGCAGTGACACCAAATTATGGCGGTATGTGAGCGATCTGTCCAGTGCTACCCCAAGATATCTTGGTTCGGGGCAGAAGGACAGAGATTTTCCGTTGTTCTGGACGTGTAGCTCACGATCAGCTTCTCGATTGTGGAGGTGGAAAGCTGCTGCCACAGTTTTGGTTTCGCTGAGTTTTAGTCACCAGTTCTGGAGATACGCTGAGAGAGTTCATGTCCTGGCTCAAGGTGTCTTCTAGATTTTCCCACGACTTTGTAGAGTGAAGAATTGCCAGGTCGTCCGCATAAGCGTATTTTACGGAGACCGTACTTGGCAGGTCGTGGGTGTAGATGTTGATAAGAAGTGGAGCCAGAACCGATCCCTGTGTGACGCCGTTTTTCAGGCGTCTCAGTCTGCTTCGCCGTGAGCTACCGGTGGTGAGGGTGAAGCTTCGATTCCTGACAAGTTCCATAATTATATGAACCATATGTCGGTCAGGAAGCAGGCGAAGCAGCTTGCAAGTAAGGCCGCGATGCCATACGGTGTCATAGGCAGCTGTGAGATCTAGAAATGCAGCTCCGGCCTTCTTTTTTGCTTCAAAGCAATCCTCGATGTCTTGGGTTAAGAGTGTGACCTGATCTACTGTGGATTTTTTGCGCCGAAACCCAGCTTGCTCTTTTGGAAGGAGCGGGTCGATGATTGAGTTGACGCCGGCATAGATCAGTCTTTCGAGGATCTTAAAAGAAACACAGAGGAGGGATATCGGACGATAACTCCTTGGGTCCTCTGGTGGCTTGTGAGGCTTAGGGATCGCAACTACTAAAGCTCTTCTCCAGATTTTTAGGATTGTGAGGTGGTGCAGGTAGGAAGAGGGGAATCTACGTAACCAGGACTTTAGGGCATGGCCAGCATGGAGCACAAGCTCAGGGCAGATTTTAACCGGCCCTGGAGACTTGTGTGGTTTCACTAGGCCGAGGGCGGTGGCGAATTTCTCTGGAGTGAAGTCTCCAGAGATTGTTTCTTGTGGTGTTTCCACTCGCCACAGGGCAGATATTTCCTTGGCAACAAGGCGGGATGTCTTGCGGTCCTTTGTCTTGTAGACCCCGTTCTGCACTAGCTGGGAAGCGATGGCATTAGCAGAAACGGGGCACTGACGAGCGGAGTTTGCTGAGCGCCCAGTGAGGTTGTTGATGATGCTCCATGCTTTGCGGTTTGAGTGTGAGAAGTCGATGGTTTGGACAGCGAAGGCCAAGTCAGTGTGAGAAGTCGATGGTAACACTCGCGAAGGCCATGTCGGGGTTTATTCCTGTTCCCCAGCGGCCGGAGTGGAAACTGGCTGGTTTCTTTGGATTGAATAGAAGGGCAAGATGGTTTGTAGAGGCCCAATCAGCCAGCAATTCTCCGTCGCTGCTTGTGTTGCTGTAGCACCAGTCGATGTGCTGGCAGTTGAAATCGCCAGCGTAGAGACTGGGGGAGGGGAACGTTGGAAGGGATGATGGCAACATTCGCGAGGGTGGGGGCTTGTAGATGTTGACGATGTTGTAGTCTGAGATGCAAATGCACACCCACTCAATCTCAGCATCAGTTGGAGATTGGTCGACAAAGGTCCACTTCAGGCTTTCATGCACAAACGTGGCAATGCCGTGCTTCCTGCTTAAGGTAGACCCGGCTGCGAAAAATTTTTTCCCACGAGATTTCTGTCTCATTTACATATGTTGGTAAAAGTTTGGATTAAAACCGTGTGAATGCAGCATTTTCTCGTTGGCACGGTTGGTTCAGTGGTTTCATCCTCGCCTAGTGATCGTGACAACGAGGGTTCGACGCCCGACGAAGTCAAACTTTTTTTTCTTCTTTAAATTAATTTTTGCGGTGCACAAGAGCTTTTCAAAAAAAGTAGGGTTAGGGAAAGCTTATATTTTATTATCATTGCAGAATTTGATTGGTAAATAGTTATTTCGCAATCTGAATCAACCAATCTCTTAACACTTTCGGAAAATCTTACTGTTAGAGTGACTAGAATCAATGATACAGAAATCTCGTGGGAAAAAAAATTCGCGACCCGGCTAGCGTGTAGTTGGGAATAGCTAGCTTAGAAGTGTTCAAAATAGAAGTGTTCAGTTTACTTACGGTCTATGAAATAAGATTTTGAAAAAAATAGCAAGCTGTCAAGTTACATCTAGTTTTTTGATGTGGGGGCTGCTGTTGCTTGGTTTTAAAAACGCAAAGAAACACAAAGATGTTCATAAAACAACCAACATTTGCAAACCACTTGAAATGTTGCTTGCAAATCATTAGACTGGTTTGGTATGCTGTTAATAGCAAAAACATGTTTAGCTACTGTATATTGCATAAATCTTTATTTAATTTAAAAACACAGTGGCTTTATTTAGCATTAACTTTATTTAGTTGTTTTAAAACTGAAGTAGCAACCTTCATTTAGATATGCAACCATCACTTACTTGAAGAATTTCACGTCAATTTAAAAAGCATCTTAAGATTAAACATTAATCTACTTCAGTCTTGTTCAATGTTAAAATAATTTAATACCACAAAGTACAAATATTGAAAAATACTGTTTGTCGTTTGTTTCAATTGTTCAAGTTATAGTTGGTGAAGCATTTGCCATAGCTGATAAAATGACCATTTGATTTCAGTAATTGTTTTGTTGGAATAGAAATAAGAAATAAACTAAAACGTTCACGTGTTGAAAAGTTTCAATCTCAAGATAATCTGCTTTGACGTGAATAAACGCGTTGTTTTTACGTATACGCCTTTCTAAAACGGCTCAAACATTTTCCCGGCGTGTAGTAATGTTTCGAAGGAGTATCAGCTTTTCTCCAGGATTTAGCTGTTGGTTATCTTTAGGTGGTTGAATTGGTACTTTAGTCAAGTATTGCCAACAAACGACTTCTAGCTGATTTTGATACATCAGATTATAACATTCATAATATTTCGAGATATTTCAAGCGCAATAGCGATTTGTTCGAATTCTGTATTTCCATTGTCAGGTGTGCGTCTTGTGTTATATGCTTGCCCGCATTATAAGATTGTAGGCTACGATTATTTGTGGATTATACTGTCTTGGTTGTCTAAGCATCTTTCTTCCCAAATATGAAGACCATGATTCGCTTAGTGGATCATCAACTTCAATCTCATCGGCACTGCACAATTTGCTGCTGATTTCAAATCTGGCGCTAGTATTGCTCTAGCACAGTGTTTCCCAAACTTTTTTTTAATAGCGCCCCCCTGGACAACGAACAGAGTATCAAACGCCCCCTTCGACAAAAAAGTAAAACCAAAGTTGTTTTCCATTCATCACAACTTAAAGTCCGACTCTAATGAGACAGATGAAGTTGGTGCAGTGTTATCGGCCACTTGATATCGGGTTCTAGTTTGTAAAAAAGTAAAGTAAAAAAGTAAAACCAAAGTTATTATCAAAAAAAAGTAAAACCAAAGTTGTTTTCCATTCATCACAACTTAAAGACCAATTCTAATGAGACGGATGAGGTTGGTGCAGATCAACCTCTTGACATCGGGCTCCAGTTTGGATAGGAACAATCTTAAGTCTCCCTCTATCTAAGTATGTCAAGACGGTTTCTTTTATTATCCAGAAGCGTTGTCACGGCACTGAAAGCACGCTCCACCAAGTATGAGCCGGGAAAGACTATGATAAAAAATTTGACCCGATTCCGTATAAGGGTATTTCTCTTTGATTTGGTTCTGTAACCAGAACGATTGGTGCGAGATATTGAACTTCGGTTTGAGTGCAAAATCGCCTTGCAATGTTATCAGTTCCTTCTCAAGAATTCCATGTTCGGAAATATCACAGAATGGGTCGATTATCCAGTCAGACTCGCCAGCAGTGGCCGAGTGGTTAGCGTGTTGGGCTCGGTGCACGGTCGTTTGGTCGACAGACATTTGGTCGACAGGACGTTTAGTCGACAGGACGTTAGGTCGACAGAACGATTCATTTTTGGGTTAGGGTTAGAGTTAGAGTCAGGGTTAGATTAGGGTTATGGTTAGTTAACTAACCCTAACCCTAAAATAAATCGTTCTGTCGACCTAACGTCCTGTCGACCAAACGTCCTGTCGACCAAACGTCCTGTCGACCAAATGACCGGGTACCTTGGGCTCGCAGTCGAGAGCCTGCATGTTCGATTCCAGCCACCCGCACTTGCTGTTGTTTCTCTGGGCAAGAAACTTTACGATAATTGCCTCTACCCAGTGATCGATCTCGAGTAATGGGTAGTACCAAATTTAAGTCATAAGTAGAGTAGACAACCGGAAACAGACATTGCCGTCGGCTGCAGCGTGGGTCAGGTGTACGTCGGAAGGCGTACACCGATGCATAGCGCTCAAGTCCGCTTTCCCGCAATGCAGGATAAAGATCAAACAAACAACTGAAATACATCATGGAATCGAACTCCCATGTCTTTGTGTACTTCTTGAAGATGATTGCTGTACGTCTCTTCATCAACATCAGATATGCCTCTGTCACTGGTATCAAGTTGATGCAAGCTTGAGATTTGGAAAAATTCTCGTCTAGCTAAATTTCGCTGATAGAACGCGAGCTTATCACTGAACCCAGACAGTGCCGATTTCACCTTGATTAGATTTACTTTGTTACTGTTAAGGGATAGACTCATTAAATTTGGAAAATATGTCTGACAAGTAGGCGATATCATTTCTCACAACCAAGACGTCATTCGCAAGGCCAGGGTCACAACTCTATGGAAATTTCACGACAGTTTCAAACAGCGATTAAAATCGTGCAAGGCAATTTCCCTAGGAAAGCCATCGTACTTCGGTGTGGAGCAGTAAGCGCTCAAAAGATCGGGTTTGCATATTCGCAGTGCTTCAAAGTAAGTCATGCGTTACGACCTCAACAAACTTGTAAGGCACTGCGAAGCGACGTTGCCAACATGATTGCATGACAAAAATCCTTTGCAGACTTTTTCTTGTAACTGCCCTGATTTACTCCCAGCGCCCCCCAATCGCCCACTTTATAGCCAGCGCCCCCTTCATGGTCGCCAACGCCCCCAGGGGGGCGCTGGCGCCCACTTTGGGAACCACTGCTCTAGCACATCAGGTTTTAAAGTTATTGGTCTGAAAAATTTTGACCAGAAACGTCAATATTGCGTTCAAATACCGATTTTGTCGCTACAATTTTCAAATTTAGATTAGCTTCAGAGAGTAGAGTGTTTCAAATTTGTGCATTGCTTTCACAGATTCAACACTATTTAGTTGCATATGTATGCATAATAGACACTAGAGTGCAAAAAATGCCTCTTAAACCTTGTCTGAGGTACTAAATACTTGAGCTATCACAATACTGAAGTGTCAGGTTTTTAAGCACCCTGTATTATATTTCAAACAGTCATGGTTGACGCTGAATGTGCGCTTCAAACAAGCTACACAAGATCAGCTGCAACACCTTGCATACATCAAATAACCAACAAACAAAAACACAAGAAAAACGCTCAGCATGATACTAAAGATAGTGTTTAGAATGTTGCAATGACACTTAGACATTGCTGCATTAAAATCGCTGGGCATATGATTTTCGTTTAGGTGTACATGTTGGATCATCGCGATGCAGCATCCAGCAGTAATCACCCATCATCCTTTCGTTCCAGAACCCTTGATAGCGTGCTTCCATGCTTTGGATATCTTGGTGAAACCTTTCACCTTGTTCATCACTCACTGCACCGAGGTTGTCAGGGAAAAAGTCCAAGTGGAAATGAAGAAAATGAATCTTGAGGGACATGCGGCAGCCCATGTCATTGTAAGTTGAAAGCAACCTTTCAACACCTTCTCTGAAGAAAGCAGCCTTGAAATTTCCCTAAAAGTTAGAGCATAACCATTTAAAGGATTGCCATGCTCGACATTCTGATGTAGTGAGTGATTTTTCAAAGTCAGTATCTTTTAAAACTTCTCGAATCTGTGGACCAACAAATATTCCTTCTTTAAGCTTTGCATGACTTAGTTTTGGAAATTTCTTACAGAGGTACAGAAAACCTCTTGAGTTTGATTTTCCCATTGCTTTCACAAAATTCTTCATCAAGCCGAGTTTGATATGTAACGGCGGCAAAAGAATTTTGTCAGGATTAACTAGCGGGACATTTTGGACACTTTCTCTTCCAGGATTGTAGGAGCTTCTTGTTGGCCAATCCTTTTTCTGGTAGTGCTCAGACGTAGCGCGACTATCCCACAGACACAAGAAACAACAGTACTTTGTAAATCCCCCTTGCATCCCCATTAAGATTCCAATCATTTTCAGATCTCCACAAATACTCCACTCATAATCCCTGTAATTAATTGCATTGAGAAGAATTTCGATGTTTTCATAAGATTCCTTTAGGTGCACCGAGTGTGCTATGGGAATGGATGGCTTTTCATTTCCGTCATGTAAAAGAACAGCTTTCAGGCTTCTTTTCGAGGAATCGATGAAAAATCGCCACTCATGAGGATTGTGAACTTCTCCCAATTTGTGAAAAAGTTCTTCAATATCATGACAAAAGCACAGGGGGCCATCAACTTTAAACAAAGCAGCGACGTCTTTGTTTCGTTTTCTGTAATGGCTTACTGCAACACCTTCCTCAACCAGATTTCGCTCTTTTACTCTTGACGCAAGGATTTCTGACTTTTGCTTTGAAAGGCCAAGGTCTCTAATCAAATCATTTAGTTGCTTCTGGGAAAATAACTGTGGCCTGCCTTCTTCTTCTTCATGATACTCAGAACTTGTTGATGAGAGTTCGCTTAATGAAGCGACGTCATCACCATCATTTTCAATGGAATCTAGGCCTCCCTGTGGAGGTAAAGGTGGTGACATGGTTTCATCATGAGGAACCGGCGGGCGAGCAGATTCCAAGTTTGGATAAGTTATTTTGTCCCTTTGCTTGAAAGAAAATCCTTTTACTTTTGTGATGCAAAAATAGCAATCTTGGTAGTGGTCTTTTGGTTCTCGCCAAATCATTGGAACTGCAAATGGCATAGACAATGATCGTTTGTTCAACCAGTTATGCAAGCCATGGGCACAAGTAACGCATATTTTATGAGGAGCCCAGGTCTTGTCTAGATCACCAAGTGGACAGCCAAAATATGCCATGTATATTTTCTTGATATCTTGAGTTATATTTCTTTGCTGGTTTTTGCTAGTAAATCTACCACAAATATAGCAAAAAAGATCTGGATGATTTGTGCACTTTCGTCTTGACATAGCTATTTTGAAAACAGTGCACGGTATTCTAAAATGCTGCAAACAAATGTTATTTTAGTAGGCTAGCCTGGGCTACATTGAACTCAAACTTATAAATTGATGTAAGTTGTCGTAGTGTCAATGTTCGTAGACACTAGGGTTCAGTTTCTAGTGTAGATGATAAACGCAAGTTTTCTAACTTGTTGATCATCTTTCGTCTCAATCTCTCACGATCATTCGTTCGATCGTTAGCTTCTATTACTTGATCGATTCATCCAGTGCTTCCACTTTCACAAAGCTTGATTACCACTTGTATTACCACATTTGTCCTCAGATTACCACATTTTTACTGTGAGTTTCTTCCCGATTTTAACCGTATTTCGACTTACTTTTACATTAACAAAGTGGCTATTTTTACCCACTTGTTGCCATGGTTACAATGAGGTGTTTCCAGAGTTAGGATTAAAGTTAGGAAGGGTTAAGGTCATAGGCGTAGCCAGGGGGGCGAAAGGGGCCATTGCCTCCCCAAATTTTCAAAGTTTGGATTCCGAAGTTGAGCCCGTTGTTAAAAATATAACAAAATTTGTAGAAATTTATATCGTTTTCCAAAACATCTGGCTATTAACGCCCCCCAGGACTTGTTTTAGACACACAGAAAGACACTAATAAATTTTGCAAATCGTAAATCGCCCAAAGTTTACTCGATTTGAGCTTCTTTTAACTAATCTGTGGAAGCAATTTCAGAATCGCTTACTCTGTTAGGTTTTTTTGTAGCCGAGTTTTTGGTGTTCTTTAATTTTAGCCACAGTTTCTGCCCATTCGTGTGCAAGAGCTACCTTTAATAAGTTAATAGCTGTTTATCTGCTAATAAATTTCATACAAATATTACCCTAAAAGTGTTTCCAGAAAGCGCTATAATCCATTATTTTAGTGTAATTTTTCAAAAATTTTCCGGGGGAGCATGCCCTCGGACCCCCTACAATACGCATGCCTACGGCACGCTCTAACCTCCCACGAGTTTTATTGCTTCCCTTTGCACAACCCCCAGGATACGCCACTCGGCCACTGCACATCAGGTGGCGATGTCTTTAATCAAATACTTTGTCGTTCTCTTCGATCCATCAAATATTTGGGCCCTCCTTCCAAAATTTTTTTCTGGCTACGCCACTGGTTAAGGTAAGGGTTAGACTTAGGAATAAGGTTAGGCTTCTGATCTTTACCCGGAACTAAAAAAAATTCCAAAATGTTTTTGTTTTCAACAGCTTTAAACTTTTCTCAAATTAGGACTGAATTCCTGGCAACGCTATTATTTGGCTATATTTACATTATACAGTGTAAAATAAGGTCTCAAACAACTACTCAGTTTATTAACAGTTATTAAAACGTCCAAAATAAGTAAGCAAAGTAGCGCAGCTAGAATTTGAAAGACATCTTTACTATGAATATGATCACATGGTCACCCTAGGTTCAAAGTCAAAAGTCAGGACGCATTCATCATCATCATAATCCATCGTCGGTTTGTTCCCCACTAGTGGGGGTGGCCGATTGTTTCCGCGCAGCAATTGTTTTAGTCCCTTTTCTCCATTTCACCCTGTCCCTTGCATCTTCTCCTTCAGTCCGACTTTTTTAAACTCTTCCTTCACTTGTTGTTTCCAAAAGCATTCCAAAATCAAATCGAACAGCGGAACATGCTAGTCGTATGCTATTATAAGTAGTTTTTTTGCATATTATAGGTTTGATTTCGGAAGACAACAGTTTAAATGCACTTATTTATTGATAGTATTTTATGTCAAATTTTCTAAATTTATAATTTCCACATTTTGGCAACATTTCCACGCAAACTTTCCATATTACCACATTTTTACCACAAATTTTTCATTACCACATTTTTACCACAAGCATGATGAAAATTCCACAATTGTGGTAATTACCACAAAAGTGGAAGCACTGTCATGGCCGTACAATTGTACGGCTCCAGCTCATCAATTGTACGGCTTATCATTGTTTTATTATGACGTCACACTTAATTTGCCAATAAAAAACTGCTTTACTTGCCTGTTAATGTGGCATGTCTTCAAAAGTTTAAAATTGGAATATCTAGAAAACTTGATGTGCTAGGAAAAAAATAAAGACATTTTTGAAATCAGCGCACAAAATGCTTTTAGAATCAATCAATCACGAGCTCGATTAAAATTTGCTGTTGACCAGTGATGAAAGTCCAAATAAAGCTAAAAAGAGCGAAGAGACAAATACAGTACGTCAAAATATTTGGTCATGGACACGCTAAAGTTGAGAAAGCCATACAAGATCTGAAATGAAATAAAGCGCAGAAAAAGAAAACATGTATCCAGAAATATTTAAAGCACTAAATGGCATCAGTCTAAAGCGCTTACACAAATTATGTAGACTAATGAAATTTATATGACTTAAATGAAATTTATAAGTTTTACTAGCTTGAAAATAATTCTATTAAAAATTATACTGAATAAACACTTTATTTTTATGTATGAACGTATGAATTTTTATTTGCGTTTGTTCTAAAATCTTTGACACTATAGAGGGAAAAAGCTGGGAAATCTCGTTCCTGTGATTCTTACTGTACAGTACAGTAATTCAGCCCCAAATTCTATCTTTAAGAAATGAAACAAATTATCACAAAACGTTCTGTGCTCAGCAAGTCCACCCACGCGGCAGGATTTCCTGGCGGATGGCAGAACTCGAAAGAAAATTGCAGACGCTTGGCTGGTAAAAAGATAACGTCAAACACCGTCGTGCAATGCGGTTTTTAAGTGATTTCAATTTCTTTTGTTATAAATATTTTTGGCTGCAATTGTGCAAACTTTGAATGGTAACCTTTCCCACGCTATATCTTCATGCTAATGTCATCCATGGATTAGCCAACTCCTGGGTTGGCGGAACTTGGAACGAAGTCGCCAACGCTTTGTTGGCAAGAAGATAATATAATAACAAACTTCCTTCAAAGCGTTTTTAAAAAAGTGATTTCCATGCTTTTATAATATTTTGGCTGCAATTGCGCAAACCTTGGACAGTGGCATACCCCACGTTATATCTTCATCCTAATGTCGATTAGAATTGTAAACTCCGAATCAAAAACAGAGGTGGTTGGTGAAACTTGATGTTGATTCGACGATATTTTTCGTTGAAAGTAGAAAAAATGGATTTTCTTCCTCAAGCGTTCTTTATTTTCAAAAGAATGACGAAAAGCTTGATTGTCATTTTCGTAGATTAAAAATTGTACGTTTTTGCACTATTTCCAAAAACAGACAGACGTAGGTCGTGGACGTCGCTATTATTGCATCTGGACCGGAAGCCCAACGCTGCAGTGCAAGATAAAGCCTGAGAGGATTGTCATATTGGCAGTTTTAACGCTAAATTTAAAAAAATGTTGCGTTAAAACTGCCAATATGGCAATTCTTTCGGGCCTCATCTTGCAGAATGCAGAACAGGCTTCCAGTCCAGATGCTGTTATAGCGACGTTCACGCGTAGGTCTAGCAAAAATCATATCACTTCAGCTTGGGATAGCACCTTTGAGGTGTATCTCAATAAAACCATTTGAAAATGGAGCTCGTTGAAGTTGACATATGTTCACAAAAATGTAATTATCATGCACTGTATTTGTTGCATGCATTTTGTTGTGCTTTAAGCTTTTCGTGAATTGTTTTATTCAGATCAAAATAAACCCTTATCAAAACTACATGCAGTAATTGTACAATCATACTCGAGGTAAAAGTGGTTGATAACCACCGATGTACAACTTAAACCAACAGCCCAGACATTAAATCAACCACAACCACCAAAAAATGGTTGATTTGTTGTCTAGGAGTCAACAATTGATGCACGATTGTTTGTTTTGTTTGTCGTACCCAGGCTTACACCCGGTGGTTGAAGATTTAGATTAAGTGGACGGGAAGGCAAGAAAGCCAATCTTCGTGTTCACCTTCAGGCATGCCTTTAAGTGTTCTGCCATAGACAGCCGCATGCTCTTGACCCGTATCGAACCGGCGCCCTTTCGATTGCCGTTCAAGGGCTCTCACCACTCGGCTATGCAGCAGACACGATTCTCTAAAACAGTGTTACCTCAGGGCGCACTTGCAGACTTCTGAAAAAATGGGATGGCGCAAAAGGCGAGCGAAGCAAGCGCGAAATGTTTTCAGGTATACCGGCATTTCTGTGGAATTGTTTTCAAGTTTTTATTACATAGGCCTCATAGTTGCAATCTCTTTAAAGTGCTGTATGCTAAATGAGATTAGTCGAAACAAAGAAAAAAAAAACTCATAAAAAATAAATCCTTTAGTATTGAAATAATTTTAAATTATAAAAACACACAGCACAACGTTTGGTTGAAAAAAAGGTTTTGACCAACAAAATATCACACCATTTAATTAACTGAACTACCCATTTTTTTGCCTCAGATTCAGACATCACATAATTGTACTTTCTATCCCTGGTCCGCCCCGTTAGCTCAGTGCTGGTTAAGTGCCCGACTCAAGATCAAGCGGCGCTGGTTCAGTTTTCGGAATGTGCGTTTGATGAACCCATATCAGGTTTCACGACTGCTCTCCATTCAGCAGCACATAGTGGATGGATTACTTTTCCGGTTCATTTCTTAACCGAAGCATTTCTTTCAAGCGGAAATGCATGAACTTATTTACAAAAATAAAGTATAAACAAGGGGATGTGGGGATTTTTAAAGTCATTAAGGCCTCGATCGAACGAAAATGGAAGACGCCATACTCGAGTTTCACTCTTGTTTGGGATCATCAGTGGTGCAGATCCATGCGTCTGGAGCGAGATTTGACTCAAGTTGAAAGTTCATGGGATCTTGTTGATATGAAGTTCTTTGACATGGACATTGTATTTGCACACATTGTTCAAAATTAGCCTAAACTTAATCTTTAACAAAATTATTCTGAAGTGATTTGTAATTAACTCATCCTGAAATGATACTTGAAAAATTACTTGATAATAAAAAAAAAACTACAAATTCAAAAAAATACTTTTCTAAGGCTTTCAAACAAAACAAAAGAAGAAATAAAAATTTCCCTTGAGAGGCATGAAGCCTCACGTATCAAGTGACAAATCCAGTAATTTCTTTCTTGTAATCCCGTAATTTCTTTCTAGTTCTAAGTTCTGCTTGTTGGTTAAATTTGTAAACATTGTTATGTTTTAATCAGTTTGATTAGGATGATAAATTTTTTATTTAATTTTGGAATAATTTTCAATAGGTAAGACTTGGGCAGCAATTAAACAGTTTAGCCGAGAAATTTGAACAACATCAGGCAACGCTGAAATTTAACATACCCCTTTTTTGGGCAAGTAGTTGGATATCCCGTATTCTAGAAATCTCTGATTTCTAGTCTAAAGTTCAAAGCACATTCTTCGTTGTCCAGCAGGTGTTGCTCTATTGCAGAGTCACTGGATACGTTTTTGTCATTTACAGTTATGCAAGCTCGATTTGGTTGATTTTTTGTTGTATTGTTTCTTTCTCTAAATATTTTTGTGACATGTTGTTTGATTTGTTCCTCCAAGCGTTGAGACGTGGGACCCACGTACCGAATCTCTCAGCGGCACTTGAATTGGTAAATTACGTTAATGAATCTTATATTAGGGAAGCAGGCTTTGTTGGTAGAACGGAAAATAAATTTCTTTGCTCGTAAAAACTATATATGGTTTGACGGCAAAGAAACATTGGTCGACGGTTTTAGAAATGTGATTTTCAAATTTTCTGGAAACAGAGCCCAACCACTGCAGTTTCATGTAAACTGGGCATGTTTGTGGACCAAACAGTGGTAATGACAAGGATTGGCAGATAGTTTTAGAGATTGCGGTGTTCATGACGTAGTCCGGGTAAGCCATTTTGCTTCATAATTAATCGAATTTTATCCAGTTCAGAATTTAACTTGCATTTTAAACAGATGTTAACTGCTCTGTTTGTCAAATTGGAAATACGTCAAAGTCAAAGTGAAAGCAATCTTTATAAAAACTCTCAATCTAATCTTATGCCGCTGAAATGAATTCGTTTATGCCTTAAAGCTTCTTCGTTTATCTTGAATTATTCTGATCAGCCAAATTTACATTTCGTTTTTCTTCTGCTATAAATGCTTTACCAGTTTTAGTCTTATTTTGTAGGGCTTTGGAGTAGGCGTAAATGTTAAGTAACTCCAGCTCCAGCTCCGGAGTTCTCTTTTATCATAAATTAACTCCAGCTCCTGCTCCGGAGCTTATTGATACCACTGCTCCGGCTCCAGGCTCCGAAAAGTGCTTTCATTGAAATAATGACGACATATCAATTTAATTTCTAAAGCTTAAAATTGCCTGCAGTCAACTGTTGCTAAACAATGGCACAACTTTATGAAATTTAAGGTAGGCCTACTTTCATCAAAATCTCATGCGAAACTGCGTTTCAAAATATATTTGTTAATTCGACGTCTGATTTCCCAAATAATTTCTAAATTTTGTGAAGGGTTGCTGTTAAATTATGCTAATTCAGCCAATAGTAGTAGCATCTTATGAAATACATCGGAACCGGAGCTATTTTTCAAACAACTGGCTCCAGCTCCTGCTCCAGTTCCACTTGAATTTTACGTAGAGCTCACGCTTCGTTGAAAATGCACGGCTCCGGGGCTCCGGCTCCTTGCTCGGGCTCCAAAGCCCTGAGTCTGATGTTAGCTCCTGAAGAAAGTCAGATGAAAACCTGCAGCTTCGAGCTACTATGAGCATTGAACAACCTTCTACTTGCAATCTACAAGTTTTGTAGGACCTACCACCAATTAACTCTTCAAAAAATAATCTGTGCAACAGTTGCAAAAGGTGATTCTCCGTATTTTCAGCAGAAACATAGAATTTACTTATGTAAGTGCATCGCCGTATGCATGGCACAAATCTCACAGTTTTGAGGAAAAAGGAAAACCTGCAAATCTTTGAGCTTTTCTACGATGTTTGTCACCACACATTGGCGCTCTAAATCAAATACTTTTTCACTGCCACGTTGAATTCATTATTTTACTTAGTTAGTCGCCAAACGTTGCAAAGAATAAAAAAATCATGTAGGCTTTAAAGTAAAAGATTGTTTAAATGTGAACTTAACAGGTTGAAACAAGAGGGTTGAAAACAGCTGTAGACGAGTTGCAGATAACACCAACTAAAAGGCTGATGAGCTTACGTTTAACATGCTGCGGTAGATGAAATCAAAACTGCACAAGGAGATGTTGTTGATAGAAATTAACAAAATTCCTTATGTTAAAAGCTAGCAAACAGCATTTTTCCAAAAACTAACGTTAACACGACGAGACCACAGTCCACAACGCAATATTAACGTATGACTAGTTCTTGTTGTCTGCAGAGAAATAAAACAACGATTTCTATCTTGAGTATCTGACATTAAAATCTGTTGGATTTCAATCCATTGATTTATTAATCTAATGTTTTCAGGTTTGAAGTTGTGATTGAAAACAGATCTAAAAGCATGAAGTATTTGTCGTTGTTGGCAATATCATGCTTTGTTCCGCTAGCAAGTAGCCACACAAGCGACCAATACTTGCTTTGCAAACCAGTCTCTAGCGCATTTGAACCTCAGCAGAACAACACAGTGCTGCCAGTTAACAATTGTGGTTCTTCATCAAAGGCTCGTCCAGGGAAAAGAGGAGCGAGAGGCTTTCAGGTTGGTTGACTTCACTTTTATTGTTTATAGTATGAAAGTTCTGAAGTAAGTTTTTTTTTCATCAGAGTAACTTCACTTATTAGACGATAATAAGCTACTACAGCTAAAATTTATAAATATTGTGATAACTAAAATTTATATAAAACAGAGTAACTTTTTTTCTCTATGGTTCAATAAAGCAAACTATCTACCAAAGCTTTAAAATTTATATTATAACGACAATATCATAACTAAAATTTGTTGACTCTTTGAAACTGTTCTGTTACAATTACCAGACATTTCACTTACTGAAGTTTTAATTAACTTAAAAGTATGATATCTAAATACAGAACATAAATACATACGTAAACAGAAAAGAACACCATTACTCTGTAAACATAGGAACCTAACATCAGCTAACAAACTCAAGACTGCAACGAGTTGAAAACACAAAACACCGCGTGTACCAATAAAGAAAGAATGCCTGCGTCCGAAGCAAAATAATAATGACGTCACACACGCGAATCAGAAGAGCGCAATTTCATTACAATCTCCTCCACCAAAATAGTGAGAATATTAATAGCGAATACATAGCAAATATCATAACACGGTAGCAGAGAACACATTTAGTAAGATAGCCTATCAGGAGGTTTACGTTCTCTTGATGATCGCCAACCCACTTCAGTTTGTGCTTTTACAACCTTTTTGGGCGAGTCGTCAACTTCGGCGAGCGTTAAGTCGGTAGGCCTATTATCTGCTGGGCTAACTCCCATGCTATCAGGTTCAAGCACGCCCTCTTGTGACGGAGGTGAAGACGAATGTCATGTGGGGGCAAGATCTCTGGCAGATACAGTGGCTTCATGACCATTTTCAAAACGTACACGAGCATAATTCGAATTACTTTCGAGAATCTCGGCACTGTCAACAAGAGGTTCATATTTACTGTTTCGCACATGCCGTCTAACATACACAGGGCCATCTTCGAGCCAAGTCGGGACAGAAGTGCCAAACGATGATCGTCGTGAAAACTTAAACAAGCGATCGTGAGGGGTTTCGTTTGTGGCTGTATTAAGCAATGATCGGATCGAATGCAAAGCCTTGGGTAACACAGCTTCCCAGTGGGCAGTACGTAAATTTTTCGATCTTAAACACAGTTTTATGGCAGTCCATACAATACCATTGTAACGTTCACATTGAGCATTCCCTTGGGGGTTATATACAGATGTGAAACTAGTCGCAACAGACAAATTTCTCAAGTAGGCCTACTCTTTTAACCTCTTAGAAAATTTAAACGCTTTGGCGTTATCAGAAGGGATAATGCTAGGCGTACCGTATACTGAAAACAAATTATGCAAACATGAAATCACAGTATCGCCACTGGTATCAGCACAAGGAAATACAAACGGAAAACGAGAATACTCATCCACGATGGTAAGAAAATAACGATTTTTAGAAACTGATGGTATCGGGCCTTTAAAATCTATGTTCAGTCTCTCAAACGGTTGGGTAGATTTGATTAAAGTAGCATTCGGTGGCTTATAAAATCGTGGCTTTACTTCACAGCATACTTCACAATTAGCAGTCAAACGTCGAACGTCTTCAACTGAATACGGTAAATTTTTCATACGAATAAAATGAAACATTCTTGTCACCCCTGGGTGACATAATTTGTCGTGAATTTCGTACAGTGTAGTGTCTGCTGTGCTGGCACAATATGCTCTTGAAATAGCATCTGGTGCTACGTTCAAAGTCCCAGGCCTATAGATAATGTCGTAAGAAAATTGTGAAAGTTCAACTCTCCATCGGAGAATTTTGTCGTTTTTAATTTTGCCATGATTTTTGTTGTCAAACATAAACTTTACCGAATTTTGATCGGTGACGAGGCTAAAACGACGGCCGTGGAGAAAATGCGACCATTTTCGAACAGCTTCCACTATTGCCGTGGCCTCTTTCTCAACACTTGCATGATGCTTCTCATTGCGATTCAAGGTGCGAGAGAAAAATGCAACCGGTTTACCGTTTTGTTGAAGTATTGCTGACAGTGCTACGTCCGACGCATCGGTTTCAACACAAAAAGGCAAATTTTCATCAATAGCTTGCAACGTCGCGTCCGCCAACACTTGTTTTAAGGTTTTAAACGCGTTTTCAGCATCTTGATTCAATGGAAATGATGCTGTTTCCGTTAGAGGCTTTATTTTATCCGAATACTTTGGTATCCAACGTGCATAGTATGCAAATAACCCGACAATTCGTCGTAGAGCCTTTGTACTCCGGGGCACAGGCATTTGAAGGAGAGGCCTTACTCTTTCTGGATCTGAAATTATAGTTCCATTTTGAACTCTGTACCCTAGAAGATCAATTGTTTCACATGAGTACTTGCACTTCTTTTCATTAAAAGTAAGGTTGCAGTCTTTAGCAACACCCAGGAAGTGACGCAGATTTTCATCGTGCTCCTGTTTTGTTTTGCCACACACTGTTACATTGTCTAAGTAAGCAAAAGTACTTTTACAAGAATGTCGATCAATGATGTCATCTATAATTCTTTGAAACCATGACACCGCGTTAGTTAAGCCGAATGGAATGACCTTGTACTCGTACAGTTGACCATTTGCTTCAAAAGCTGTGTACAAGCGATCAGCTTCGGGAATTTCAATTTGATGATACGCACTTTTGAGATCGAGTGTGCTGAAGAACGTGTATTGTGCAATTTTATTTACTTGATCTTGCATATTGGGTAATGGGTAAGCGTCTAAATCAGTGAATTTGTTAATTGTACGGCTATAATCCACACACATTCTTTTCCGATGAATTTCTTCATTTTCCCCAGACACAACAAGAACTTGGGCTCTCCATGGGGAGGTACTTGGACGAATTATTCTATTAGCTAGTTGCGTTCGAATGGCATTTCCAATAAATTTTTCATTAGTAATACATTGTTTTCTTGATTTTGTGGCAATAGGTTTGCAATCTGCAGTCAAATGTTCAAAAAGTTTTGGCATGAGAGGTGTCTTAATTTTTCCTAGAGCGCCAAGCTGAAGTAATGGTTCCTTTCCACCAAAATCAATTTTTACTGACTCATGTTGTTTTAAGAAGTCTTGGCCCAAAATTACGTCAGTCAGTAAGTGTTTCAAAATCACCAGATTGGCATCAACATATTTGCGTTGCCCGAGTTCAATGTTTACTTGACAATAACCTTGACTACTTGACGCTTTTCCTTATATCGCCATTCCAATTTTACATGATTGAGGGTGAACTACAAGATTATGCCTTCGAACAAACTCTTTATCCACATGGCTTAAACTGGATCCGGTGTCAATTAATGCATTAGCCCAAATGCCATTGATGCTAATTCTAACATTTACCTTTGTCGGGGGGTCTCCTGTTGGTTCCGACGATGATACCACCGCGAGCGATTCCATTGCAGAAGACTTCTTCCAACTCGTGCGACAAACCACCGCGTAGTGTCCGTAAGCGTTGCATTTGTAGCACTTGACTTTTCTGGCAGGGCACAGCGACCGAGCATGTTTTGGAAAACTTCCACAATATCCACATGTTGATTTGAAGCTGGATTGATTGGAACTACCCGCAAGTTGGTTTGAAATAGCAGCAGTACTGGGTTCATCATGATACTCAGAAATCGGCTTTGACACAAACGGCCTGTCATATTGTTCGGAGTTTCGATGAGCAATTTCTAGGGAACGAGCTTGCTTGAAAATAGCTTCTAGCGTTGTGGTCTCTGGCGTGTTGTTTTCCAAAAGACGCTGTCGAATCTCGTGAGAGACAATACCAGAAATGAACGTTTCGCATATAGCTTCGTTTCGATATTCTATTGCCGTCACCTGACTATAATCACAATCTTTGGCTAACGTTTTTAGCTTTTGTAGATAGTCATCTAGAGATTGACTTATTTCTTGTTTGCAAGTTTTCAATTGGTAACGTGAGAAACTACTGTTGATAGGTTTCTCATAAAGAGCACGTAGTGTAGCGACTGCATTGTCGAACGTGTCGCACTCACTAATATAGTCATAAACGTCGGCATCTACATGAGCAATCAGGCATCTTAGCTTGTCCACATCAGTCGCATCCGGTGTACCTTCTAAGAATCCCGTGAATTGTTTGTACCAATGTAGCCAGGTTTTCTTGGATTGCGCAGAACTTGGATCAGCCTTGAAGACGTTAGGTTTATAAAACTTGCTTTCCATTTTCAGATAAGTTAATTAAATTGTTCTGTTACAATTACCAGACATTTCACTTACTGAAGTTTTAATTAACTTAAAAGTATGACATCTAAATACAGAACATAAATACATACGTAAACAGAAAAGAACATCATTACTTTGTAAACATAGGAACCTAACACCAGCTAACAAACTCAAGACTGCAACGAGTTGAAAACACAAAACACCGCGTGTACCAACAAAGAAAGAATGCCTGCGTCCGAAGCAAAATAATAATGACGTCACACACGCGAATCAGAAGAGCGCAATTTCATTACAGAAACAAAGAAAATAAAGTAGGCTTGCTAAGCAACAAAAAAAAAAATTCGTTTCTGGTATTAGTACGAACGCGCTTGGTGAACATGTGTTGGTAAGACAGGTAGGGTTATCATTGTACGTCCCGTTTTAGGAGGGATAGTCACGCATTTCAACGTCTTGTCCAGGCGTCCAGACCGGTCAGCCAAACGTCCGCTTAGCAAATACTAGCAGGGAAAAGCCGTGTAATATGAACTCCTATGTAATATGAACCCTCTGGTATTTTAGCGAAACGGGAAAAAAATTATTAGTATTTTAACAGCTTCAAGTAAGTAAGTTTTTGGTCATTCAACTATAATTTCGAATTAAAGTTTTCATTATTTTTTCTTCCTTGTGTTGTACAGAAAAAATCTAAATTCGAATTATTTTGTATCATCAACGTCAATTCCTTTCTATTTTTCGAGCTGAAACCGATATTTAGACACAGAGACTGTGCGCATGAACTCTCGTTGACAATACGGTCAATCAAGACAGCCAGGAGGGCTTACAATGTAGGCCTACGTAATACTATCGGAAAATGTAAAGTTAAAAAATCACAGCTAAAGGGTCTTGGTCTTTGGTGGAGGCATCCCGCTTTAAGGTCACAAAGATATGGTAAGCCTAGACTTAGGCTTACTGGAATTGTTTGATTTTGGTGAAACGACAGGAAAAAATGCTCTATTGAAACTGTGGGGTACTACAATGCAACGTGAAAGGGCCACTTGAACCACCAGGATTTGTGGATTGTGAATATGAATGAAAATGACTGCCAAGCTTGAAGTTTTTGTTTTTTTTACTTTCATACGTAAAGGAACTTTCAAAACATATTTTTCAAAATCTTGAAGTTTCGTGGTTTGTTTATTCAATGTGCAGGGCGTGCAAGGACCACCTGGACCACCAGGGGTTGTGGATTATGAGCAAATCAATTCAAGATTACGGATCCAACTGGATGAAATAAAACGTAATACTTCAATATAAAATATTTTTAATTTTTCAAAAGCAATTGCCTATTTGAAAGTCGCACGCTTGCATTTTAGTTACTCCAACAATGTGGCAAGATGGCGCACCACGGTTTGGTTACCGACATTCGGGTTAGTTTCCTGTATCTATCAGCTACACTATGTTTGTACAAAAGTTGAATTGTTTTTGGAAAAATCAACGCATACACCAGCACAAATGTTAGTCTGACCAATCTCCTCTCAATAAATTATCCATCCGTCATATTTACTTCAATTTTACACTTGCAGGACAACTGAAATGCAGAGACGGGGTTGTAGTTGGAAACATATGCTACAGGCTACTTTACAGTGTTGGTGTGGGAATGGTCTACGATAAAGCACGCAATTTATGTCTGTACCATGGTGGTGTCTTGGTAGAGACACCAACAAAAGAAACTTACGATGCTGTGTATAATTACGTGAAAACAACGTTTACGATGGATGTAAATTTCAAAGACCTTGGATTTGTACGAGTCTGGCTCGGTTCAATGTATCAGGTGAAATTTAATTCAATTGTCGAGAAATGTGGCCGAGTAAAGAGAACATCTGAGTGACGTTTCAAAGGACGTTCTAAGGGACGTTGGTTCGACCCCACTCAAGAGCACGTGTCTGTGTCTCTACAAAAACACTTAATGGCATACATTAAATAAAGAAAGCAGCTGACTCAAAGACTATATGTCTTAAAACAAGTGCAATGACATGCTTGGAAATGAAATCCAAATTGAGTTTCTTGTCCTCTAATTCGCTATTTAAATCTTTCAACTACCAGGCCTGAATAAAGCACAAAACAAAAATTACGTTATCTAACGCTTTAAAAAAAATTTCATAATTATGATTGATAACAATTTCATTGCAAACAACAACAAAAGCAAACAATAAACGCAGTTTGAACACCATTTTAACTGATTGTGTTTATTTTCATGTTCAGACTGAGAATGATTTTGTGGAATCTTGAAACTGGCAGTTTTGCATACTTGTAGAGGCTTTGAATTACTGAAGTGGACCTGGTTACCGAGATAAACAGCTTGTTGCAGTTTTTGTTGTTTGTGAATTATTCTATCCACCATGTGCCGATGAATAAAAAACTGTTCTTGAAGTGTATTGCTCAAGTGCACACTCCGAGAGTTGAACCGTCGTTTCGTGATCTTGCCATTTCTTTGTTCGCAATCGGTGGCTTAACCTAATGAGCTATCGAGAAGAATTTTGTTGTCTTATTATGTGATAGATTGAATTTCGCTTCTACAGCAGCATGACTGTAACTTATTCCACAGGTTTTGATAAAACGATCTGTTATTTTAGTTTAACGTTTTTTTTTCTTTATGTAAAACTTACATAACTATACATTGCAGGGTGGGAATGTGATACTTTCCAATGGAATGAGAAGTTACACTTCGTGGTATCCTGGATCTCCAAAAGCTGAAACTCGACGCACACACATGGCAGTTAATGTGAAGATTCGTCCTGATGATCCAAGCAGTCATGGAATGTTCAACATTTGGCCCACTTATAATGACATCGTTCCATTATGCCAGTTTTCATTAGAATAATGTAAGGATTGCGTTTTTTTTACTACAAAAACAAACTGAATTGAAGAACCGTTAGTCAGCTGTTTGAAATGACTTTTTTCGTAACAACGAAAAAAAGCAAAAATTTTGTCAATATGAAAAAAACTTTCGTGCATATTACAATGAATAAACACTTTGTTTTGATTTGATGTCTGAATGATTATTTTTCTTTATTTTGAAAACCTTGCAATTATGGAAGAAAAAACTGGGAAATCCCTTTCCTGCACACAAATTCTGACTCTTTTCAACAAGTCAACTAACGCAGCAGGATTTCCTGGTGATTGCCTGATCTTGGAAGGAAATTGCAAACGCTTGGGTGGCAAAAAGATAACGTCAAAAATCGTTGTGCAATGCGTTTTTTAAATGATTTTTGTTACAAATATTTTCGATTGCAATTGTGCAAACATTTGAATGATGCCATTTTCTATGCTATATTGTCATTCTGCTGTCCGCTAGAATTTCCAACTCCTAATCAAAAACAATGGTGGCTCGTAAAATTGATGTTGATTCGATGACATTTTTTATCGAACGGAAAAAATAAACGGATTTTCTTCAAGCGTTGATTTTTGAATGGAGAACGGAAAGTTTGATTGTCATTTTTGTAGATTGAAATGTGATGTAGATTTGTGCATATTTTTAAGAAGCACACAGAAGTAGGTCGAGCAAGTATCATCTCGCTTCATCTTGGGATAGCATCTTTGAAGTATTTTAAAATAAACCGTTTAAAAAATTGAGTGTGGTTGAAGTTGGCTTATGTTCACAAAAAAAGTAATAAAATTATAATGTATTTGTTGTATGCATTTCGTTTCGCTTTAATTTTTTATGAATTGTTTTATTCAGATCAAATAAACCCTTATCAAAACCATATACAATAATTGTACAGTCATACCCGAGACAAAAGTGGTCGATAACCACAGATACACAACTTAACTCTTTCGCGCCCAGCATCATTTTAAAATGATTTGAGGTTTAATGCGAAACGCCCAGCGTCATTTTAAAATGATTTGAGGTTAACGCGAAACGCCCAGCATCATTTTAAAATGATTTGAGGTTAACGCGAAACGCCCAGCGTCATTTTAAAATGATTTGAGGTGCGAAACGCCCAGCATCATTTTAAAATGATTTGAGGTTAACGCGAAACGCCCAGCGTCATTTTAAAATGATTTGAGGTGCGAAACGCCCAGCATCATTTTAAAATGATTTGAGGTTAACGCGAAACGCCCAGCATCATTTTAAAATGATTTGAGGTTAACGCGAAACGCCCAGCGTCATTTTAAAATGATTTGAGGTGCGAAACGCCCAGCATCATTTTAAAATGATTTGAGGTGCGAAACGCCCAGCATCATTTTAAAATGATTTGAGGTGTGAAACGCCCAGCATCATTTTAAAATGATTTGAGGTTAACGCGAAACGCCCAGCATCATTTTAAAATGATTTGAGGTTAACGCGAAACGCCCAGCATCATTTTAAAATGATTTGAGGTGCGAAACGCCCAGCATCATTTTAAAATGATTTGAGGTGCGAAACGCCCAGCATCATTTTAAAATGATTTGAGGTGCGAAACGCCCAGCATCATTTTAAAATGATTTGAGGTTAACGCGAAACGCCCAGCGTCATTTTAAAATGATTTGAGGTGCGAAACGCCCAGCATCATTTTAAAATGATTTGAGGTGCGAAACGCCCAGCATCATTTTAAAATGATTTGAGGTGCGAAACGCCCAGCATCATTTTAAAATGATTTGAGGTGCGAAACGCCCAGCATCATTTTAAAATGATTTGAGGTTAACGCGAAACGCCCAGCATCATTTTAAAATGATTTGAGGTTAACGCGAAACGCCCAGCATCATTTTAAAATGATTTGAGGTGCGAAACACCCAGCATCATTTTAAAATGATTTGAGGTGTGAAACGCCCAGCATCATTTTAAAATGATTTGAGGTTAACGCGAAACGCCCAGCATCATTTTAAAATGATTTGAGGTTAACGCGAAACGCCCAGCATCATTTTAAAATGATTTGAGGTGCGAAACGCCCAGCATCATTTTAAAATGATTTGAGGTGCGAAACGCCCAGCATCATTTTAAAATGATTTGAGGTTAACGCGAAACGCCCAGCATCATTTTAAAATGATTTGAGGTTAACGCGAAACGCCCAGCATCATTTTAAAATGATTTGAGGTGCGAAACGCCCAGCATCATTTTAAAATGATTTGAGGTGCGAAACGCCCAGCGTCATTTTAAAATGATTTGAGGTGCGAAACGCCCAGCATCATTTTAAAATGATTTGAGGTTAACGCGAAACGCCCAGCATCATTTTAAAATGATTTGAGGTGCGAAACGCCCAGCATCATTTTAAAATGATTTGAGGTGCGAAACGCCCAGCGTCATTTTAAAATGATTTGAGGTGCGAAACGCCCAGCATCATTTTAAAATGATATTTTGAGGTGCGAAACGCCCAGCATCATTTTAAAATGATGCTGTTTGATGCGTGATATAAAACTTTGTCTTTGTAGCAGAATATCTATAAATTTACTGGTCCTTTGTAAAATGCTTATTTTATTGATATTCTCGTGTTTTTAAAAAAAAAATTTTGCTCAAATTTGACAAAGTGTGGTTACTTTAGCCAACTGTCAAAAGAAAAGTATGTACTAAAGGAACAAAGCATGTTTGATTTTTCCTTGACACTTCATATCATTAGGAAGTCTACTGAAGAAAAAAATCTTTTTAGGTTCTATAGAAAAGGTGGAAGTATTTTTTTTTGTAAGATGCTTCATTTTCACAAAATTTTTAACAAAAAAAAGTTAAAAAAGTACACATTTTGAAAATACTGCATCTTCAAGTATGTTGTATTTGGAAAGTAGGTTCTAACATTTATAGTCAGAACTTGAAATTATCTTTCAAATGAGATATTCCATGTCAAAATACACAATCGGTGTCACGCGTGTCAACTCGTCAAAGTTAGAGAAAAAATAGCAAAAATGCCTGGGTTTTGAGGTCAAACCGTGCAAAATCGCTGGGCGTGAAAGAGTTAAACCAAGAGTCAACAATTGACACACGTTTCTTTGAAGACCCACACTTTGCACCTGTCACACATTCTTACAGTTTCGAGTAGGCCTACACAAAATAAGAAATCAAAGCTTTTACACAAACATTTTAAGTTGTTTTCAGTCATCACCGCACAACAGGTAATAAACAAATCCAGAAAATTGCACAAAAGATAAAAATTGGAAGTCAAGAAAATTGAAGGTGTAAAACGTATATCCAGAGTTTCAACTAACAGCAGAGAGGGAGAAGACTGCACCCCAGCAAGCAAAATGTCTACAAAGGAAACTACTTTATAATTTGCTTTTAAAAATTATATTTACGTAGCTCGCGCTAATGTTTTAATTTTGTTCTTTTCTTGACCAAAATCTCCAGTCATGCCACTCAGTAATGCAGAAGTCAGGAATTGGGATTATCAAAATTTATCTACTTCAATTGACGTGTTTTCCCACTAAAGGCTGCTTCAGTAATTTGCCACTAACAGTTCGACTAATGAACTTGTAAAATCGTTCTCCGCTTTTATCACGTGATTGATGCAAAAAAGTAAAACACGCAAGTGCTGTACGCGTTCTAGTCGATGAAAAGAAATAAGGTTAACCCAAATTAAAATGCAAGTATTTCCGTACGCAAGCAATAAAGTACATGCTTCAATAAAATGAGAGAGTATAAATAAATAAAGAATGAAATGGAAAACCTCGAAACACTAAATAAAAAGAACTGGTAACTTGAAAGCAATAAACTCTTACGCTTGTACCGAAAAGTGAAAAATTCCTAAAACTAGTTATGTAAGACGTACAATATTGTTTAAAGAATGAAATGTAAAGCATAATATGAACGTAATTTTCACACTAGAAGTACTGGTCTAAGTTTACTAACGGTTAAAGTTTACTAACCGGTCTGCGATTCCAACACTTCTTTATCACGATCACCAAAACGGTCTAAGGATTATAGTAAATTACATAAGTTTATGGAACCACAGTAGCTAGTATGCCTAATGCCTATCCCAGTCAAAAGATTTGCCCTTTTTACATTGATTCAACGTTTGCAGACGTTGAATCAATGTAAAAAAACGCTGATTTGCTGCACAAGATTGTACAACTGCGTTTTGGCAATGAGTCAGCGATCAACATAGCCAACGTAAAATATTAGGCTAACATTTACTTAAAGATTTTATACCTCAAAATGTTTAATATCTTAATGTAAGACTTGATAGTGTAAACTTAGCCTTGTACCTAGGGCTGGATTCAAGTAAAGAATTTTTTTACTTAAGTAATATGCAAAGATTAAAAAATTAGTTAAGTTATTTAAGAAATTCAAATAATAAGAAATCTTCAATTTACCCGGGCATGAACAATTCTAGCTGTAGAAGAGTTGGACGTATATGCATAGTTCCATACTTGTAACGTTAACATTATGACACGTTTTTACCGATATTGTATTGGCAAGATGGGTAGTTGCAATATCTTGTTCACTCGGTAATAATGAAGTTGAAACAAAAGCAATCAGTCAAATGAAAAGAAGGACATCAAAAAACCATAATAAATGAAAATATATTGGCCCCAGTCATTACAGTCATCCAGTTGAATTACTATTGTACCTCTTTCTCTCTTTCCCTCTCTTACTGGCTCAGAAAGCACAGAGAGTCAAACACACCATCACTAAAAGAATACCTGAGTTGAGAGACAAATAGTCCAGCTGCACTACAAAGCATCTTTCAATCAACTACAGGTAAAGCATCTTTCAATCAACTAAAGATGGCGAGGGAGGGAGAGAGAGAGACAATAAGGCAGGATGTTATATTTTCAAGAGCTTTGGTACACCATTTTTATGTGAGCCAAAATTTTTCTTGAACTCGATGCAAAGGGAATTTCTAGTCTGCTATACAGTTAGTACCACCTTCACAAGCAGCAAGAGTATAGTTTGACGAGCACTTCTTGAAAGTAAGAATTATAAAAAGTGACAAGAAACAGAATAGGCCTAAGTGCAAGGAGCACCTTTTAAATCTTCGGTTTTATTTTCTAGCTTATTTATATTACTGTAGGCCTACTTTAAAATTTCAAGTAATTGAGAATTACTTAAGTAAGTCACAAGTACAGTAAAGGTTTTCAAGTCAGTAATTAGGTAATTACTTAATTGAATCCAGCCCTACTGTGCCGTCTACTGGACATTAAAATGTTGCCTTGAAAGTTTTTTATTTATGTTCTGTTAATAAAGTTTTCTTTGCTTGCAGAGTTTAGTGACATCCTTCAGTCCATTCTAAATGTAGTCCTGCTTACTAGCCTAAATGTAAATCTCTAGAACCGGTTAGGCAGTAAGAATTAAAGAAATAAGGTTTTCATTCTAGAAAGTTTAAAATTCCATTTACTTGAATAGACAAACTGAAAGCCTCAATTCAGTGATTCTTAACTGCAATCAACGCATCTCAAAGGGGTCCCTAGAAAGTTTTAAGAGGGGTCTGCTAGATCAGGGCTTCCCAAAGTGGGGGTCGCGACCCCCAGAGGGGTCGCGCAAGGAACTTCGGGGGTCGCAGAAAGTATACAAATTTTACATAAAGCTCTGCATATTATCACTTATATGCAAGATGCCGTGAAAGTTATTAACTATTAAGAGTCGTGCACCCAATAGGCTACGAGTATTTTTTAAATTTATATAGCCTAGTGAATTATGGAATAGGAGTTTAAAATCCTCTTTTCTGCATTGTAAACGTGGATGTCAAAACTAAAGCCAATGCTTTAACAAGTTATTAGTGTTAAAAAATTAAGTCGTAAATTTTAAAACGGAAAAAGTGTAGCCTTTGTCCACCGTGTTTGTAAAGACGTTTTTGGAAAGGCTTTTCAAATTATGCTATTTGTCAGGTTTGCCTGAAAAAAGGGAACGAATTTAATTTGTCCTTCCAAAGAGAAAACATTTATGTTTTTACATGGAAATCTAAAGTTGGAGCGTTCATCAAAAAATTAAACATCTAGAAACAAAACATTGAAAAAGATTTATTTGAAATAATCTCATTTACTGAAAAGTTTTTGGCTAACAATGGCATGGAATCAAACGTTATATTAAGTCTCTGGTTAGCGACACTTGTCAAGACTGGACTGACAAAGCCTTGATAGGTTATTCCTGGTAGTTTCGCATTTTTGTAGAGGCTTTTGACACAGGGCCAGTTACCGAGATTGGCTGAGTGAAGTTTTCCGATTGTTGCCGGAGAATTATTCCATTCACTAGGTGCCGCTTAATGGAGAGCAGTCCTGAAATGCGTTGCTCATGCGCACACCCCGAGAGTCGAACTTGCGCCGCGTGATCTTGAGCTGGGCGTGTAACCACTGAACTAACGGGGAGGATCATGCAAAAACAAAGTATCGATTATCTCTCTTTCAAATCTCAGAAAAAATTTGCAGATCTATCTTTTAACTAAGTTGTGGCTTTAATTTTCTGGAAGAAAGTTTCAAACTTTTTGGCTTAGCCTAACGTTAGACCGGAGTATTCACCATTAGGCCTATATGGCTTAGCAGTAACCGCACTCCTGCCGTTTGTCTCCACGTATATGTGTGTGTCAGTGTTTTCAAAGTTGATAAAATACCATTTCAGCGTAAATAACATTGAAGCTGCCTTGAGACCAGCATTGACAAACATCGAGCAACGGCTAGACTTGCATTGTCACAGAGAGCAGTCGCACCGTTTACTTTTTGTTTGGTTTTGTTTCCAGCAGGCAGGGTTGGAAGTCGTTAGTCAAAAAGCAATGATTATTTCAGTATTCGATAGTGCCCAAAAAAGCAACGACTTTCCGCTATCGATACTTAAAAAAAAGCAACGAATAGCAATTATTAAAAATTGACTGGTCAAAAAAAGCCCAAAAACAAACAAGTCGCAAACTCAAAAAAAGGTACCAAAACTCAAAAAAAAAAACAATCCCAAACTTGCGGGAAAACTGCAAGGTTTGCAACACTGTTAACGGCTCTCACTGGCATGTTTCTTCTGAACTGTGTTGCCGAAAAAATTTCCTTAATCCTTTAAAGTTCAAAAACCAGAAGCGGACTAGGTCGGATAGTAATCCAAAAACCAAATTTCGTAAATTCGTTTTGACGACAAAGTAAGTGAACAACAAAAATGATTCAGCAGTTCTCCTAAATATCGATTAGTGAAAAACGAATAATGATTTCGTTGCTTGCATAAAAAAGCAGTGAATAACGCGCATTCGATATTTATTTTTAAAAGGAATGGGTATAAGCATTCGATATTCAGAAAGCAACGAATAACGCTATCGAATAGTGACAACTAGTCGTTACTTCCAACCCTGCCAGCAGGCTACAAGGCCTAGTAAAGTAGGCTAGTAGGCTTCGAGTACGGATAGCTTGCTTTTAGTTTTCGTTCAAATTAAACCTTTCAATAAATATCACAAACGTATATTTCGCATTGTTTATCTTTTGAACCGTAAAGGGGGTCGCGGAAAATTTTAGAAGACTAAAAGGGGTCGCGAGCAAAAAAGTTTGGGAAGCCCTGTGCTAGATTACTGCAAGAGCATTAAAATTCATATATTTAAAAGAAGTTTTTGTAAAATTTTCATCCTTTAACATTTAAGAGTCGGCAGGCAATCAAGTTAGTTGAACAGGACACATCACTACAGAAAGGTTAAGGTCAAACTCAATTCCAAGTCTAAGGCTTAAGTGTAACTTCAAATTCTTTCGTAATTATTTTATAAAAATTCCATTTCTTAAAACTTGCTTCCTGTTTTCATTACGTGTTGGAGGAATTGATTGATCCACTAAAGAATGCTCAAAAAAGACTATCACCAGATGTTGTGACGGATTTCGTTAAGTTTAGAATAAAATCAAAACAACAACTTGACTTTTTGACTACATTTCACATGTTCATGGATTTCTTAAAATTTAACTTTCAAGTTGATTTCTGAAAAAAGTAAAAATATCGAGACCGAGAAGTAGAAAAATATTTCAAATTATCAAAACTACTTTTAAAGAAATGATTTCATAGCACTTTTGGATTTGGAGAGTAGCCCAATAAAATGTAAGTGCTTTATCAATTCCACATCCAAAATATCAAACACGACGGGAGTTATAATAGATTTACTGGTAAAAGACAAGATGATTTTAACACGAACACTAATTTCGTAACACGAATATTAAAAATGGTTAACACGAATACTTGTTTCGTATGGCGCTATCGCACGTGAAGCTCATTTATAAAAATAAAGCTTGCAAAGTATTTTCGCATTGGTGAACTTCGCCGCAACAATCGGGTAGCGCAGTCTGTGGATTGCTTAACATTAAATGATCATCTGTAAGTGCAGTAGCATTGATAAGTCATAGATGAAAAGAGATTGTCTCCACTGCCTGATTTAAAATGTAAAACTCTTTTCAAATTGAAAAACAACTGACAGCAAATGGAATATGGACTAAAATATAAAAAATTAAGCTACAGCTTTTAAGTTTGTGGTTAGATTGAAATAGCTTACGGTCAAACCACGGTTCTGACCGGAATTTTCTCTCTTCAACCAGCCCAGCTTCAATTACCATTCGCTAAGACTTGCCACTTACATTTCAGTTTTTAAAGTGAACAACCTTGCTCAATAGTAGTCAATAAACATTATTTGAGGAAACGAGACAGATTAAAAATTAACAAGACTGAGTGTAGACTTACAGTCAACAAATCAACTACTTTTTATTAAATAATATATAGCCCATAAGCTTTAAATCAATGACAAAAATTGATTTGCTGGCTGCTTTCGATTATTACGTTCTTTTGAATATCAACATCAAAATAACTTGAAGGGGTTTTGAGGCAAATAGCCTACTGTAACTCCAAATAAAGAAAAAAAAACGATCTACTTTGCAGAAAGGCCGTAAGATAGCAAATAATATAGAAATATTGTGAAACTTAAATTTGTATTAAAATTTTCCATAGAATTTAGCCATTTACGGGTTTAAACCAAAAAATTCACAAAGTGGAGTTTATTGACTTACAACCGCGTTAAAGAATGTTTGAAATTGAATCACAAATTTTCAATCTTTCATCGATGAAACAAATTTCGATTAGGTAAGCGTCATTTCATAGATTCACAAAAGATTAATTTCTTGTTGCTATTTACTAAAAGGAAATAAAAGATGGATTTCTTGTGCTTAACATTATTGTATACTATGCACAATGTTTATGAAATTGTAAACATGCCAATTTGTCGTTTTCATCATAATTCATCACATGCAAAACTTGAGTAATAACAAAATTTTTAAGCAACTTTAATTCAATGATAAAATCTACCTCACCATACTTTAATACTTTAATAATATTGAGGCTGTTGACCGATCCTTTGGTACTTAGACAGTGCAGACAGATCAAGTAGCCTAGTAATGGACAAAGGATCGTCGCAGCATAATAGCAGCTCAGATAGTCAGGCAGATCTCCTCCATCAGTTTACTACTAGAGAACTTCAAAGACATCACCATACTTTAAGTAATACCTATCTCATTTGGTAGTCGGCTTAATTATCTATAGCTAGGTTTTACGTGACGAGATGCAAAAATAGAGAATTTACGTGCGTAACCGTAAGTCAGCGTAAAGTTGAATTAATTTTATGTTAATAATGAAATGTTCTTTCCAAATATCTCCAAGAAAAGTGATGCGACAAAACTTCCTTACAGTAAATAAAAACTTATGAAATTTAGGATGGGAAGTACCGTAGGCTAAGCTTAGCGTGCGTAATGTATATAAACATATTAAAACAGCATTCAGTCTATCAAAAATCACATTGTATACCCATCGCAGAACCGTAGCATTGCCAGGCTCCAGCAGAACACTGTTGCAAAGGTACATACTGCTTAAAGAATGATTTTGTTGAAATGGTTGCCTATAACTGGTTGATATAGTGCATAACTGTATTCTGATAATTTTTATAGTTATGTGATGCAACAGATGGTTAAGGAAAGGCAAAATCTTTTTCCATGAGCCACGGTTGTGCTAACAACTAATGGAACTACTATAGAACTACATTTTCTCTACTGAAAAAATTTGTTTCAAGAATTTTTTTAGTTGTCTAATACTTTACAATAATGCACCTGGTTATGAACAAATGCGCTAAAGTTGTAAAAATTATGCTTGTTTCAGAACCCTTAAAACCTTGAAACAAGAATCTCATTCACAAAGAGCATCACTAGCAGCGAGCTGCATAAAAAGGAGTAGCCTACAGCTGCAACCTATAAGCTACGTGGAGATGCTATTCGCATTGTATGTTCTCTTTTTGTTCTGGCAAGCTAACTTGGTTGACGGTTTGTTGATTTGGAAACGGGAAACTGTTACGATTTTCAACTGTGATAATTTCCAACGACTTTGGTCGCGAAAAATCCGCAACCGTGCCAGGATCACGACTGCCCCAGTCCTTTGGCACTCATAGAACAATTTAGGATCACGTTGCAAGGAGAAAAGCTTGACATTGACTCTTGTGAAGAGCTGTTACAGAACCTTGTCCGAGTTGGAAAAACCTCTCTATTCTCAAATGCTCCAGCTGATTAAGTTCCTCTTAAATTGCCCGGTAAGCTCTGCTGCTTGTGAGAGGTCGTTTTCCAATCTTTGTAGATTAAAAACCTGGCTGAGAAATACTTTGGGACAGAAAAGGTTGAATGCTAGCATTGTCTGCAACATTCACTAAAATATTCTTAATGACATCAGCATAAATGACATTGCTAATGAGTTTTCAATGCGAACTACCGTAAGACGCAATATGTTCTGTTGTAACAAGTTTTGGTGATTCGTTTGAAAGTTATTATTTTTGTCATAAATTTGTAGATGTTTTTCTGTAGCTTCGATTGTTTTCAGTCTCCTGACTAGTGACTATGTCCTATAGTGCACAAAGTGTAGGGATTCTAGTGAAGGAGAGGACAAGAAGAAAAGTAGGCTATAACTTCTGTTGTCTTTTTTGGAAAAAATAAGTATTCATTGGAAGGTCATAAGTTCGAATCCCGCTGGAAGTATCAATTTTTCTGCTGGAGGTAGGCCTACCAATTTTTCTTTGCTTGTTTCTCTTGCAGCATTCATTCACAAGAGCACTGGTAGCACTTTTATCTCCATGATTTCTTATCTGTATATTATGCTGTTAGCAGCTAATTTACCGAGGTCCAGTGATTGTTTTATAAACTTAATACCGGTAGGCCTACCACTAAAATTGTGTATAAGAATATGTATCTCCCCCAATGTTCAAAATTGTCTAAAATTTGATAAACTGTTTGTTTGTTTGTTTGTTTCTTATATCTTTATCCTGCATTGCGAGAAAGCGGACTTGAGCGCTATGCATCGGTGTAAGCCTTCCAACGTACACCTGACCCACGCTGCAGCCGACGGCAATGTCTGTTTCCGGTTGTCTACTCTACTTATGACTTAAATTTGGTACTACCCATTACTCGAAATCGATCACTGGGTAGAGGCAATTATCGTAAAGTTTCTTGCCCAGAGAAACAACAGCAAGTGCGGGTGGATGGAGTCGAACATGCAGGCTCTCGACTGCAAGCCCAACGCTCTAACCACTCGGTCACTGTTGATTTATCCCCCCCAATCCTCAACTAACTTCGGCACCACTGGGCACCAGACAGGTGCACAGTACTCTGCTGAAGCATAGACAAGGGCTAGGGCTGCTATACGCAAAGTGTCAGCCCTCGCCCCCCAGCTAGAGCCTGCCAGGCGCTTGAGTAGCGCAGCGCAGGATGTGAGTTTCTTGCGCAGTGACACCAAATGGTGGCGGTATGTGAGCGATCTGTCCAGTGTCACCCCAAGATACCTTGGATCCGGGAAGAAGGACAAAGATTTTCCGTTGTTCTGGACGTGTAGCTCACGATCAGCTTCCCGATTGTGTAGATGGAAAGCTGCTGCCACAGTTTTGGCTTCGCTGGACAGTCGTCATTTCTGGAGATAAGTTGAGAGGGTTTTTGTGTCATGGCTCAGGGTGTCTTCTAGATTTTCTCACAACTTTGTGGAGTGGAGAATTGCCAGGTCATCTGCATATGCGTATTTTTCGGAGACCGTGCTTGGCGGGCCATGGATGTAGATTATAAAAAAAAAAGGAGCCTGGACTAATCCCTGTGGGACACCATTTTTCAGGCGTCTCAGTCTACTTTGCTGTGAGTTGCCGGTGGTGATGGTGAAGCTTCGATTCCTCACAAGTTCCATATAATCATGTGGACCATATGTCGGTCTGAAAGCAAGCGAAACAGCTTGCAAGTAAGACCGCGGTGCCAAACGATCTAGTAGGCAGCTGTAAGATCTAGAAAGACAGCGTTGGCCTTCTTTTTTGTCTCAAAGCAATCCTCGATGTTTTGGGTCAAGAGTGTGACTTGATCCACAGTGGATTTTTTGCGCCGGAACCCAGCTTGCTCCTTTGGGAGGAGCGGGTTGATAATTGGGTTGACGCAGGCATAGATCAGCCTTTCCAGGATTTTGAAAGGAACACAAAGGAGGGGTATCGGGCGATAACTCCTTGAGTCCTTTAGTGGCTTTTGAGGCTTAAAGATCGCACCCACTAAAACTCTTCTCCAGATTTTTGGGGTTGTGAGGTAGTGCAAGCAAGCAGGAAAAAAATATCTTTGTAACCAGGACTTGCTGAGGGCAGGGTCAGCATGTATCACAAGCTCGGGCAGATCTTATCCGGCCTTGGCCGAGACCTGTGCGGTTTCACTAGGCAGATGGCGATGATGAACTCCTCTGGAATGAGGTCTGAAGATATTGTTTCTTCTTATGGTGTTTCCACTGATGGCCATATAGACTAGACATCGCCTATATATAAATTTGATACATGTATAGATTCAAGATTTGTTATTCTAGTTGTATAGATTCTATAGAAAGTTTTATTTTTTTTTTTTTTACTTTTAATACAAATTTAAGTTTCACTATGTATATGTTTTTTTTGATATCTTATATATTATATTTAATTAAAAAAAGTTGATTTGCTGACTACAAGTCTACACTCAGTCTTGTTAAAACAATCTGCCTCGTTTCCTCAAATAATGCTTATGGACTACTATTGAGCAAGGTTGTTCATCTAGCCACAAGCTTAAAAGCTCTAGCCTAATTTTTTAGAGTTTAGTCCATATTTCATTTGTCGTCAGTTGTTTTACATTTTAAATCAGGCAGTGAAGGCAATCGCTTTTTATCTATGGCCTATCAATGCTACTGCATTTACAGATGATCATTTAATGTTAAACAGTCCATGGACTGGGCTACCCAATGGTTGCGGCAAAGTTCACCAATGCAAAAATACTTTATAAGGTTTATTTTTATAAATGAGCTTCACGCGTGAAAGTGCCATCCCATATGAAACAAGTGTTTGTGCTAAAATCATCTTGTCTTTTACCAGTAAATCTATTATAACTCCCGTCGTGTTTGATATTTTGGAACTGAAATTGATGAAGAACTTACATTTCATTGGGCTACTCTCCAAATGCCAAAGTACTATGAAACCATTCCTTTAAAATCTAGTTTTGATAATTTTAAATATCTTTTTACTTCTAGGTCTCGATATTCTCACTTTTTTCAGAAGTAAACTGAAAGTTAAATTTTAAGAAATCAATGGACATGTCAAACGTAGTGTTATTTATATATTATAATTGTTATTTTGATTTTATTCCAAACTTAGTGAAACTTGTCACAACATCTGATGATAGTCTTTTTTCAGCATTCTTTAGTGGATCAATCAATTCCTCTAACTGTCTAACACGTAATGAAAACAGGCAGCAAGTTTTAAGAAATGGAATTTTTATCAAATAATTACGAAAGAATTTGAAGTTACACCCCTTACAGTAGACTTGGAATAGAGCTTGACCTTAACCTTTCTGCAGTGATGTGTCCTGTTCAACTAACTTAATTGCCTGCCGACTTTTAAATGTTAAAAAATGAAAATTTTACAAAAACTGCTTTTAAATACACGAATTTTAATGCTCATCCAATAATCTAGCGGACCCTCTTAAAACTTTCTGGGGATCCCTTTGAGATGCGTAGATCGCAGTTAAGAGTCACTTTAAAGAATTGAAGCTTTCAGTTTGTCTATTCAAGTAAATGAAATTTTAAACTTTCTAAAATGCAATCCAACTCTTTTTTTAATTCTTAGTGCCTAACCGGTTCAAGAGATTTACATTTAGTAAGCAGGACTACATTTAGAATGGACTGAAGGATGTCATTAAACTCCTGCAAGCAAAGAAAACTACAATAACAGAACATAAATTAAAAAATTTCAAGTCAACATTTTAATGTCCAGTAGACGGCACAGTAGGTTTGGATTCAATTAAGTAATTATTTAATTACTGACTTGAAAACTTTTTCTTGTAACTTACAAAAGTAATTCTCAATTACTTGAAATTTCAAAGTAGGCTACATTAATTTAAACGAGCTAAAAAATAAAACCGAAGATTTAAATGCTGCTCCTTGCACTTATTTTGTCTCTTGTCACTTTTATAATTCTTACTTTCAGGAAGGGCTTGTCAAGGTAAACTTTTGCGACTTGTAAAGTTGGCACTGACTGTGTAACGGGCTAGAAATTCCCTTGGCATTGAGTTCAAGAAAAGTTTCGACTCAAATAAAAATCAAATACTGTCTCAAAGCTCTTGAAAATATAAAATCCTGCCTTATTGTCTCTCTCGCCATCTTTAGTTTAGATTGAAAGATGCTTAAGTGCAGCTGGACTATTTGTCTCCCAACTAAGGTCTTCTTTAAGTGATGGTGTGTTTGATTCTCTGTGCTTTCTGAGCCAGTGAGAGAGGGAGGGAAAGTAAGTGAGTGAGAGAAAGAGGTACAATAGTAATTCAACAGGAAGACTGTAATGACTGGAGCCATTATATTTTCATTTATTATGGTTTTTTTGATGTCCTTCTTTTCATTTGACTGATTGCTTTTGTTTCAACTTCATTATTACCAAGTGAACAAGATATTGCAACTACCCATCTTGCCAATACAATATCGTTAAAAACGTGTCATAATGTTAACGTTACAAGTATGGAACTATGCATATACGTCCAACTCTTCTACAGCTAGAATTGTTCATGCCCGGGTAAATTGAAGATTTCTTATTATTTGAATTACTTAAATAACTTATGTAATTTTTTAATCTTTGCTTATTACTTAAGTAATAAAATTTCTTTACTTGAATCCAGCCTTAGGCACGAAGCTAAGTTTACGCTGTCAAGTCTTACTTTAAGGTATTGATCATTTTCGAGGTATTAAATCTATTAAAAGTAAATGTTAATATTTTACGTATGTTGATCGGTGACTCATTGTCAAAACCCAGTTCCCCAGCTTGTCCAGCAAATCAGCCTTTTTTACATTGATTCAACGTCTGCACACGTTGAATCAATGTAAAAAAATGCTAATCTTTTGACTGGAATAAGCATACTAGCTACTGTCATTTCATAAATTAAATAATTCACTGTAATCTTTAGACCGTTTTGGTGATTGTGATAAAGAAGTGTTGGAATCGCAGACCGGTTAGTAAACTTTAAACGTCATTTTTTAGTGCTAAAGTTACGTTCATATTAGTGGGAAAACACGTCAATTGAAGTAGATAAATTTTGATAATCCTAATTCCTGACTTCTGCATTACTGAGTGGCATGACTAGAGATTTTGGTCAAGAAAAGAACAAAATTAAAACATTACCACGAGCTTCAAACATTACGACGAGCTTCGTAAATATATTTTTTAAAAGCAAATTATAAAGTAGTTCCCTTCGTTGACATTTTACTTACTGGGGTACAGTCTTTCTCCCTCTCTGCTGTTAGTTGCAACTCTGGTTATATGTTTTACACCTTCGTTTCTTGACTTCCAATTTTTATCTTTTGTGCAATTTTCTGGATTTGTTTACTGCCTGTTGTGCAGTGATGACTGAGAACAACTTAAAATGTAAATGTTTGTATAAAAGCTTTGATTTCTTATTTTGTGTAGGCCTACTCGAAACAGTAAGAATGTGTGACAGGTGCAAAGTGTGGGTCTTCAAAGAAACGTGTGTCAATTGTTGACTTTTGATTTAAGTTGTACATCGGTGGTTATCGACCGCTTTTGTCTCGGGTATGATTGTACAATTATTGTATAATATGGTTTTGACAAGGGTTTATTTGATCTAAATATAACAACTCACAAAAAAACTTAAAGCGAAACGAAATGCATACAACAAATACATTATAATTTTATTACTTTTGTTGTGAACATAAGCTAACTTCAACCATACTCAATTTTTTAAACGGTTTGTTTTAAAATACTTCAAAGATATTATCCCAAGATGAAGCGAGATGATACTTGCTCGACCTACGTCTGTGTGCTTCTTAAAAATGTGCACAAATCTACATCACATTTCAATCAAATGACAATCAAACTTTCCGTCTTCCATTCAAAAATCAACGCTTGAAGAAAATTCGTTTATTTTTTCCGTTCGATAAACAATGTTATCGAATCAATATCAATTTTACGAGACACCATTGTTTTTGATCAGGAGTTGATAATTCTAGTGGACAGTAGGATGAAAATATAGCATAGAAAAAACAATCATTCAAATGTTTGCACAATTGCAATCAAAAAATATTTGTAACAAAAATCATTTAAAAAACGCATTGCACAACGATTTTTGACGTTATCTTTTTGCCACCCAAGCGTTTGCAATTTCCTTCCAAGGTCAGGCAATCACCAGGAAATCCTGCTGCATTAGTTGACTTGTTGAAAAGAGTCAGAATTCGTGTGCAGGAACGGAATTTCCCAGTTTTTTCTTCCATAATTGCAAGGTTTTCAGAATAAAGAAAAATAATCATTCAGACATCAAATCAAAACAAAGTGTTTATTCATTGTAATCTGTACTAAAGTTTTTTTCATATTGACAAAATTTTTGCTTTTACTTCGTTGTAACAAAAAAAGTCATTTCAAACAGCTCACTAACAATTCTTCAATTCAGTTTGTTTTTGGCGCAAAAGAAACGAAATCTCTACATTGTTCTAATGAAAACTGGCATAATGGAACGAGGTCATTAATAGTGGGCCAAATGTTGAACATTCCATGACTGCTTGGATCATCAGGACGAATCTTCACATGAATTGCCATGTGTGTACGTCGAGTTTCAGCGATTGGATGTGCAGGATACCACGAAGTGTAACTTCTCATTCCATTGGAAAGTATCACATTCCCACCCTGCAACGTATGGTTATGTATGTTTTACATACAGAAAAAGAACGTTAAACTAAAACAACAGATCGTTTTATCAAATCTTGTGGAGTAAGTTACTGTACAATCATGCTGCTAGAATCGAAACTCAATCTATCACATAATAAGACAACAAATTCTTCTCGATAGCTCATTTGCTTAATCCACCGATTGCGAACGAAACAACGGCAAGACCACAAAACGACAGTTCAACTCTCGCTGTGTGCACTTGAGCATTACTCTTCAAGAATAGTTTTCTATTCATCAGCACATAGTACCGGGCTACTCAACATAGCTACTCATACAGAGTGAATAGAATAATTTACAGACAACAAAAACTGCAACAAGCTGTTTATCTCGGTAACCAGGTCCACTTCAGTAGTTCAAAGTCTCTACAAGTATGCAAAACTACCAGTTTCAAGGTTCCACAAAATCATTCTCAGTCTGAAGATGGAGATAAACAGAATCAGTTAAAACTTCGTTTATTGTTTACTTTTGTTGTTGTTCGCAATGAAATTGTTATCAACCAAATAAAAAAAAATTTAAAACGTTAGATAACGTAATTTTTGTTTTGTGCTTTATTCAGGCCTGGTAGTTGAAAGATTTAAATAGCGAACTAGAGGACAAGAAACTCAATTTGTCTCCAAGCACGTCATTGCACTTGTTCTAAGTCTAAGACATATAGTCTTTAAGTCAGCTGCTCCCTTTATTTTATGTATGCCATTAAGTGTTTTTGTAGAGACACAGACACGTGCTCTTGAGCGGAGTCGAACCAACGTCCTTTAGAACTTTGCGCAGATGTTCTCTCTACTCAGCCACACTTTTCGACAATTAGCTAAGGAAACTCTGTATGACTTCAAAACAATGAATTAAATTTTACCTGATACATTGAACCGAGCCAGACTCGGATATGCCCACGATCTTTCAAATTCACATTCATTGTAAACGTTGTTCTTACGTAATCATACACAGCATCGTAAGTTTCTTTTGTTGGTGTCTCTGCTAAGACTCCACCATGGTACAGACATAGATTCCGTGCTTTATCGTAGACCATTCCCACACCAACACTGTAAAGTAACCTGTAGCATATGTTGCCAACTACAACCCCGTCTCTGCATTTCAGTTGTCCTGTAAGTGTAAAATTGAAGTAAATATGACAGATGGATAATTTATTGAGAAAAGATTGATTGGACTAACAAACATCTGTGTTGGGGTATGCGTTGATTTTTCCACAAACAATTCAACTTTTGTACAAACATAGTGCAGCTGATAGATACAGGAAGCAAACCAAAATGTCGGTAACCAAGTGGTGGTACGCCATCGTGCCACAATGTTGGAGTAACTAAAATGCAAGCATGCGATTTTTAAATAGGCAATTGCTTTTTCATAATTATATTTCATATATAAGTATTACGTTTTATTTCATCCATTTGGATCTGTAATCTTGAATTGATTTGCTCATAATCCACAACCCCTGGTGGTCCAGGTGGTCCTTGCACACCCTGCAAATTGAATAAACAAACCACGAAACTTCAATATTTTAAAAATATGTTTTGAAAGTTCCTTTACGTATGAAAGTAAGGAAAAACTGGAAGCATGGCAGTCATTTTCATTCATATTCATAATCTACAAATCTTGGTGGTCCAAGCGGTCCTTTCACATTTCATTATTTGTAGTACCCCACAGTCAACAGTGTACATCATTGTTTCACCAAAATCAAACAATTCCAGTAGGCCGAATTCAAGGCTTATTACACCTCTGTGACATTAAAACCGGGTGCCTCCAAAGTCCAAGACCCTTTAGCTGTGATTTTATAACTTTACATTTTCCGATGCTATTATATAGATCTACAATGAAAGCCATCCTGTCCGTATTGTCATCGAGAGTTCATGCGCATATTCTCTGTTTAAATATCGATTTCAGCTCAAAAAATAAAAATAAATTGACGTTCACGATACAAAATAATTCGACTTTAGATTTTTTCTGTACAGCAAAACGAAAAAACTATAATGAAAAATTGAATTCGAAATTACTGTGGAACGACCAGCAAACTTACTTAAATGAAGCTGTTATAAGACTAATATTTTTTCCCGTTTTGCTAAAATACAGAAGGTTCATATTGCATAAGAGTTCATATTACACGATTTCTCCTACTAGGCTACTAGTATTTGCAAAGCGGGACGTTTGGCTGACCGTTTGGGACGCCCGGACAAGACGTTAAAAAGTGTGACCATGACCATCCCGCCTAAAACGGGACGTATGGCAACCTTACTTAAGCCTTACCAACACATGTTCAACCAAGCGCGTTCGTATTAATACCATAAAAGAAATATTTATTATTGCTTATCAAGACTAATTTATTTTCTTTGTTTCAAAAAGTCAACAGATTTTAGTTATGATATTGTCGTTATAATATAAATTTTAGTTATAATATTATTTATGAATTTCAGCTGTAGTATTGTCATCTTATAAATGAAGCTACTCTGATGAAACAAAAAACTACTTCAGAACTTTCATACAATAAATAATAAAATTCAAGTCAATCAACCTGAAGTCCTCTGGCTCCTCTTTTCCCTGGACGAGCATTTGATGAAGAGCCACAATTGTTAACTGGCAACACTGTTTTATTTTGCTGAGGTTCAAATGCGCTGGAGACTGGTTTGCAAAGCAAGTATTGGTCGCTTGTGTGGCTATTTGCAAGCAGAACAAAACATGATATTATCAACAACGACAAACACTTCATGCTTTTAGATCTGTCGATTTCAATCACAACTTCAATCCTGAAAGCATTAAATATGACGTTGTGTTATTGTTATGTGAACGTTGGTTTTTAGGAAATTGCTGTTTTCTAGCTTTTAACAAAAGGAATGTTGTTAATTTCTATCAACAACGTCTTATCAAACAGGTTTGCTTTCATCTGCAGCAGCATGTTAAACTTAAGCTCATCATTCAGCCTTTTAGTTGGTGTTATCTGCAACTCGTCTAGAGCTATTTTCAATCCTCTTGTTTCAAGTTTTTAAGTTCACACATGAACAGTCCTTTACTTTAAAGCCTACGCGCTTTTTTATTCGTTGCAACGTTTGGCTACTAACTACGTATGGTAATGAATTCAACGTGGCAGTGAAAAAGTATTTCAAATTAGACTATTTGATATATAGCGCCATTGTGTGGTAACAAATATCGTAAAAAAGCACTGCATATAGCCTACTGGCCAGGGCCGGATTTAGCTGATGGGGGGCCCGGGGCACTTTTAGATCGGGAGCCCCCCTGCAAAAAAAATTTTAGCGCCTTCGGCGCGAAAAACCACTTCTGCGTCTACAGTAGCATCAATCCAGCACTGCACAGCATTTTGCAAAAATTTCAAAGGCTGAAAGGAAGAAAAAATAACGCAAAATCACATTTTTTCCACGTATAGGGGGCCCTTCAAAAGTCGGGGGGCCCGGAGCACCTGCCCCCTCTGCCTCCCCCCTAAATCCGGCCCTGCTACTGGCGATGGGAAAGAACTTCTTTCCAAGAATAACAAGCTGACTGACGACTAGGCAACAACTAACAATGTCAATAGTAATTCAATAAGCGTAAACATTACTTTAATATAGCATCATTCGCCTTGCACTAGCCGAGACAAAATTTACTATCAACACATTCAAATCTAGCTTTTCACATATGTCTGATTCTGATGACACATGGCCGCCTGGAGATGCGGCCTGATTTGTCACATTTTGCAGATTTTTATTAGGCTACAGCTAATGCTAATGTTTGAGTGATATTTTCTGAGATTTTTTACTTTTTACTGTTTCCTAATGATATAAAAGCTTTTTGTTGCCTTGGGGAAGCAGTAACAAATGAGAAAAAGTAAGTTGAAAAACGATGAATCAGACTATTATTATAAAATTAACAGTCTGATTAAAATCTTCGAAATCAAATTTTCTTTGTTTTTCAACATCTGAGGATGTTAAAACCTATTATGTCATCTGGGGAAGACAGTATAGAAAGCGTAAAAATATAATTTTTAGAAAAAAACATTTAAACATTCTCTCAAATTTACAAAAATCTGGAAATTTCTGCAAAATGTGACAAATCAGGCCGTATCTTTAGGTAGCCATGGATGACATTATGATCAGATTATTTATGCGATCTTGAATCATGGTGGTTCTAATTCGCGATTTAACAATTTTCAATTTTGAAAACGATCTTTCAGCTGAGCATGAAGTGACGGGCAACAAAAGTGACAGTTTGATTAGAATCACAACATTGCTGTAGCATTGCCCTCGCCACGAATTATTCGGTATAGGTCTATCAATGTTGCATCTGGGTCTGAAAAACTAACGTTTAGCAGCAGTAGCAATTTAAGATCATACAGATTAAAGTCATTACGATACCACTCGGCTGCCTTCATAATGTTGGCTATGGCATCTTTCGTCCGCAGTCGACTTCGAGCTAAATATCCTAGTCCGCGTAGCACAAATAAACTTGCCAGATTAAATCGTGATATTATCGGTTGCTACATGATATCAAGAACCTAAAACATAAAAAGGCATGGTGAATACAAAGAAATGAGAGTCAGCCAAGTTAGCCGATGTCTGCTTGAAATTAAAAAAGTCATCTGGCAACGCTTTGTCTTAACACACCCTCTTCTTTGCATAGTTGGAAATGCATTCCTCTGAATTCCTACTAGAAATGTTTTCGATTTATGCTAAAACCGTTCCTCGTTCCAAATGTTAATGTTTGCAAATACAATGTCCATGTCAAAGAACTTCATCTCAACAAGATCCCATGAACTTTCAACTTGAGTCAATTCTCGCTCCAGACGCATGGATCTGCATCACTGATGATCTCAAACAAGAAGGAAACTCGAGTACAGCGTCTTCTATTTTCGTTCGATCGAGGCCTTAATGACTTTACAAATCCCCACATCCCTTGTTTCTGTTTTATTTTTGTATTGATTTCATGTGTTTCCGCTTGAAAAAATGCTTCGGTTAAGAAATGAACCGGAAAACTAATCCATCTACTATGTGCTGCTCAATGGAGAGCAGTCCTGAAACCTGAAATGGATTCTTCAAACGCATATCCCGAAAACTGAACCAGCGCCGCTTGATCTTGAGTCGGGCACTTAACCACTGAGTCAACGGGGCGGACCAGAGATAGAAAGTATAATTATGTGATGTCTAAACCTGAGGTAATAAAATGGATAGTTCAGTTTATTAAATGGTGTGATATTTTGTTGGTCAAAACCTTTTTTTTTTCAACCAAACGTTGTGTTGTGTGTTTTTATAATTTAAAATTATTTCAGTGGTAAAGGATTTATTTTTTATAAGTTTTTTGATTTTTTTCGACTTATCTTATTTAGCATACAGTACTTAGAATTTGCAACTATGAGGCCTATGTAATAAAAACTTGCAAACAATTCAAGAGAAATGCCGGTATCCCCTAGAACATTTCCCCATCGCTTCGCTCGACTGCTACGCCATACCATTTTCAGAAGTCTGCAAGTGAGTCCTGAGGTAAAAAAGATTTTAAGAAACACTGTTTCAGAGAATCGTGCGTCAATTGTTGACTCCCAGACAACAAATCAACCATTTTTTTGTGGTTGGTTGTTTTATTGTCTGAGCTATTGGTTGGTTGTACATCGGTTGTTATCATCCACTTTTGTCTAGGGTATGACTGTAGTGTACAATTAGGCCTACTGCACGTAGTTTTGATAAGGGTTTATTTTGATCTGAATAAAATAATTCACGAAAAGCTTAAAGCACAGCAAAATGCATGCAACAAATACAGTGCATGATAATTTTATTACATTTGTTTGTGAACATATGCCAACTTCAACGAGCTCCATTTTCAAATGGTTTTATTGAGATATACCTGAACTGGTTCTTAACCTACCCGAGAAAAAGGATTTTCTTCAAGTGTTCTTTATTTTCGAAAGAATGACAAAAGCTTGATTGTTATTTTTGTAGATTGAAAGATATGTACATCTGTGCACTGTTTCCAAAAAACAGACCGACGTAGGTCGTGGACGTCGCTATAATAGCATCTGGACTGGAAGCCAAACGCTGCCGTGCAAGATGAGGCCTGAAAGGATTGCCATATTGTCCGGTTTACCGCAAATTTTTTTAAACTTTGCTTTAAAACTGACAATATGGCAATCCTCTCAGGCTTTATCTTGCACGGCAGCGTTGGGCTTCCAGTCCAGATGCAATAATAGCGACGTCCACGACCTACGTCTGTCTGTTTTTGGAAATAGTGTACAAACGTACAATTTTCAATCTACAAAAATGACAATCAAGCTTTTCGTCATTCTTTTGAAAATAAAGAACGCTTGAAGAAGAAATTCCCTTTTTTTCTACTTTCAACGAAAAATATCGTCTAATCAACATCAAGTTTCACCAACCACCACTGTTTTTGGTTAGAAGTTGATAATTCTAATCGACATTAGAATGAAGATATGACATGGGTTATGCCACTGTCCAAGGTTTGTGCACTTGCAGCCAAAATATTAAAAAAAGAATGAAAATCACTTTTTTAAAAACCCTTTGCACGACGTTTTTTTATTAACTTATTATATTATCTTCTTGCCAGCAAAGCGTCTGCGACTTCCTTCCATGGTTCCGCCAACCCAGGAGTTGGCAAATCTATGGACGACATTAGGATGAAGCTTTTGCGTGGGACATACCATCATTCAAAGTTTGCACAATTGCAGCAAAAATATTTATAACAAAAGAAATTGAAATCACTTTAAAACCGCATTGCACGACGGTTTTCGACGTTATCTTTTAACCAGCCAAGCGTTTGCTATTTTCTTCTGAGTTCTTCCATCCACCAGGAAATCCTGCCACGTTGGTAGACTTGCTGGGCACAGAACGTTTTGTGACAATTTGTATCATTTCTTGAAGATAGAATCTAGGGGCTAAATTACTGTACAGTAGCAATCACAGGAACGAGATTTCCCAGCTTTTTCCTTCTATGTTGCCAAAGACTTCAGAACAAAACAAATAAAAATGTATACATAAAAACAAAGTGTTTATTTATTATAATCTCTAATACAATTATTTTCTAGCTAGTAAAACTTATTCTTTGTACATCGATTCAACATCTGCAGATGTCATATAAATATAAATTTCATATAAGTCATATGAATTTTATTAGCCTACATAATTTGTGTAAGCGCTTTTAGACTGATGCCGTTTAGAGCTTATAATATTTCTGGATGCATGTTATCTTTTTCTGCAGCTTTATTCCATTTCAGTGTATGGCTTTCCCAACTTTAGCGTGTTCATGACCAAATATTTTGTCATATTTGTCTTCGCTTTTTTTAGGTTTATTTAGACTTTCATAATTATCACAGTTCATGATTTTAGAAACTATGACACATCAATTTCGAAAACTTTGTTTTTGCTTGAAGATCTTTTGACATGATTTTGTTTCGAAGTAAATTCCTTTATAAAGGACGTTTAATATCATTAAGATTTTCTTGATAAAAAAACGATTTATTGTTGATAGAAAAAAACTTCACTTTGTTGTTGCAAAAACGTTATTTCAAACAACTTACTAACAGATAAAACTAAGCAACCACACAGCATTTAACATCATACATTAGAGTGAACATAAAACTATAAACTACGAATTTTTTCGGCTATACTCAAGTTAGCCCTTCTCAGGTAATGAAAATAACGGATTTTACAATTACATCTACATTAAAAATAACTGATCTACACAATGAATTGAAAAACGAAATGCACAAAAATGAAACACATAACACAATGTTTGGTTGAAAAAAAGGTTTTGACCAACAAAATATCACACCATTTAATATACTGAACTACCCATTTTATTGCCTCAAATTCAGACATCACATAATTGTACTTTCTATCCCTGGTCCGCCCCGTTAGCTCAGTGGTTAAGTGCCCAACTCAAGATCAAGGGGCGCTGGTTCAGTTTTCGGGATGTGCGTTTGATGAACCCATATCAGGTTTCGGGACTGCTCTCCAATCAGCAGCACATAGTGGATGGATTAGTTTTTCAGTTCATTTCTTAACCGAAGCATTTCTTTTAAGCGGAAATGCATGAACTTATTTACAAAAATAAAATAGAAACAAGGGGATGTGGGAATTTTTAAAGTCATTAAGGCATCCATCGAACGAAAATGGAAGATGTCGTACTCGAGTGTCACTCTTGTTTGGGATCCTCAGTGATGCAGATCCATGTATCTGGAGCGAGAATTGACTCAAGTTGAAAGTTCATGGGATCTTGTTGAGATGAAGTTCTTTGACATGAACATTGTATTTGCAAACATTAACATTTGGAACGAGGAACGGTTTTAGCATGAATCAAAAACATTTCTAGTAGGGATTCAGAGGAACGAGATTTCCAACTAGGCTATGTTAAATGCCAAGAAGGGGGTGTGCTAAGACAAAGCGTTGCCAGATGATTTTTCTAATTCCAAGCAAAAGTGCTATTTTAAAGTAGTGATGATCCCTCAAATCTTGTCTGTTCAAAATTAGCTTAAACTTAATCTTAAACAATTGTAATTAACTCACCCTGCAACGATATTTGTAAAATTACTTGATAAAAAAGCTACAAATTCAAAAAATACTTTGCTAAAGCTTTGAAACTAAAAAAGGGAAGAAAAAGAAAATCTACCTCGTAGGGGCATGAAGCCTCACGCATCAAATGACAAACTCCATGATTTCTTTTTAATTCTAAGTTCTGCTTGTAGGTTAAATTTGTAAACATTGTTACGTTTTAATGAGTTTGATTAAGATGATAGAAATTTTCTTTTATGTAATTTTGGAATAATATTCAATAGGTAAGACTTGGGCAGCAATTAAAAAGTTTAGCCAAAAAGTTTGAACAACATCAGGCAACGCTGAAATTTAACACATCGTCTTTTTGACAAGTAGTTGCACATCCCGTATTCTAGAAATCTCTGATTTCCAGTCTAAAGTTCAAAGCACATTCTTCTTTATTCAGCAGGTGTTGCTTTATTGCAAAATCACTGGACATTTTTTGTCATTTACAGTTTTGCAAGCTCGATTTGGTTGATTTTTTGTTGTATTGTTTCTTTCTCTAATTATTTTTGGGATATGTTGTTTGATTAGTTTTTCCAAGCATTGGGACGTGGGGCCCACGTACCGAATCTCTCAGCGGTACTTAAATTGGTAAATTACGTTACTGAATTTTATGGTAGGGAAGCAGTCTTTGTTGGTAGAACGGAAAATAAATTTCTTTGGCTGTAAAAATATGTATGGTTTAATGGCAAAGAAACATTGGTCGACGGTTTTAGAAATGTAATTTTCAAATTTTCTATAAACAGAGCTCAGCCACTGCAGTTTCATGTGAACTGGACGTGTTTGTGGACCAAACTGTGGTAATAACGAGTGTTGGCAGATAGTTTTTTAGAGATTGTGGTGTTCACGACGTAGTCCGGATAAGCCATTTTGCTTCTTAATCAATCGAATTTTATCCAGTTCAGAATTTAACTTGCATTTTTAAACAGATGTTAACTGCTCTGTTTGTCAAATTGGAAATACGTCAAAGTCAAAGTGAAAGCAATCTTTACAAAAACTCTCAATCTAATCTTTTGCCGCTCAAATGAATTCATTTATGGCTTAAAACTTCTTAGTTAATTTTGAATTATTCTGATCAGCCAAATTTACATTTCGTTTTTCTTCTGCTATAAATACTTTACCACTTTTAGTCTTATTTTATTTTGACGTTAGCTCCTGCAGAAAGTCAGACTAAAACCTGCAGCTTCGAGCTACCATGAACATTGAGCAACCTTCTATACTTGTAATCTACAAGTTTTGTACCACCAATCAACTCTTCAAAAAATAAACAGTGTAGCCTAACAGTTGCAAAAGGTGAGTATCCATATTTTTAACAGAAACATAGAATTTAGCTATGCAAGTGCATCGTCGTATGCATGGCACAAATCTCACTGTTTTGAGGGAAAAGGAAAAGTGCAAATCTTTGAGCTTTTTTACGGTGTTTGTCACCACACATTGGCGCTATAAATCAAATACTCTAATTTGAAATACTTTTTCACTGCCACGTTGAATTCATTATTTTAGTTAGTGGTCAACGTTGTAACGAATAAAAAAGGCATGTAGGCTTTAAATTAAAAGATTGTTCATATGTGGACTTAAAAGCTTGAAACAAGAAGATCGCAAACAGCTCTAGACGAATTGCAGATAACACCAACTAAAAGGCTGATAAACTTACGTACTGTTTGAGAAGATGTTGTTGATGATGGCCTATGAGCGATCTTTCCAGGCTAGATTGGAGGGCAGGAAATCTTCAGCCACTCAGCAGTCTCGTCGTCCAGGACCCTCAGACCATGCGCACCGTGAGGAGGCCGGTGGGTTAGGCAGTGGTGGATGACATGGTCTGCGGTCTGTTCCGTGGCACCACACTCGCATTCTGATGAAGGAGCCAGGCCCCACTTGTGCATGTCCGAACGAAAGCGGCCGACGCCAGTTCGCAGGCGGTTTAGCCTGACCCACGCAAGCCTTGCGAGGGACATCCCTGGTGGACAGGGATCGGCGTCGGGTATGAAGTAACGGAGCGTGGAGGTGTGATTTTGCCACTCTGTGTTCCACATGTGGTTCGTCCAGTGTGCCGCACTTAAACCAAGTTCTTCTGCGTTCTTAAAGAGTTGTTGTGCGACAAGCACAAAGGGGCGTCTTGATTTCAGCCGCTGCTTTATAGGTGGTGGTCTCTTGAATGTTGCATGGAGGAGATGGTCGGGGTCCAAAGCGCGGCGAGCGAGAGAAATCGTGGCTCCTTTACGGCGTAGCTCAGCGGGTTGGATGCCTGCTAGGATTGGTAGGCAGTCCGTTGGAGTGGGACGCAGGCATCCAGTCACAGTACGCAGTGTGTCGTTGATGGCGGTATCAATCTGGTGGGTGTGAGAACTACGACACCAGACCGGCGCGCAGTACTCAGCGGTGGAATGAACAAGGGCTAGGGTAGCTGTACGAAGAGTTTTAGCACCAGCTCCCCAGCCGGAACCCGCCAATCGCCTCAAAAGTGCGACGCGTGTAGATAGTTTTTTGCGCAGTGACTTCAAGTGCCGACGGTACGTGAGTGACCTGTCCAGGGTTATGCCAAGGTATGTAGGTTCGGCACAGTAGGGCAGGCGTTCCCCACCAATCTTGATGTTTATCTCACGCTGTGCCTCCCGGTTGTTAAGGTGGAAGGCCGCCGACACTGTCTTTGACTTGCTGAGCTGTAACTTCTATTTCTGGAGGTATGCTGATAGTGTTTGCATGTCTTGGCTGAGGTTCCTCTCCACTGACTGCCAGTTTCCTGCTGAGTGCAGGAGTGCCAGGTCGTCTGCGTAAGCATATTTCCTGGAGATGGTGGGGGGCAAGTCGTAGGTGTATATATTGATAGAAATTAAGATAGAAAAAAAAGAAGATGTTGTTGATAGAAATTAATAAAGTTCCTTTTGTTAAAAGCTAGCAAACAACAATTTTTCTAAAAGTAACGTTGACATAACAATATCACAACGTAATTTTTTATGTTTCCAGGATTGAAATTGTGATTGAAATCGACATACCTAAAAGCATGAAGTGTTTGTCGTTGTTGATAATGTCATACTTTGTTCTATATGCAAATAGCGACCACACAAGCGACAAATACTTGCTTTGCAAACCAGATGCTCTTTCAGAGAAAAGAGCAGCCAGAGACTTGCAGGTTGGTTAACCTGAAACTTTATTATTTATTGTATAAAATTTTTGAAATTGTTTTTTTACAGAAACTAAAATTTATTGACATTTTGAAATAGAAAAGTTAAAGCAGTTTTGCTAAATAACAACAAAAACTTTCTTTCTGATTTTGATACGCAGACGACTTGGTTGACCATGTAGTGTTAAGACGTAGTGACGTTATTAGAATTTAGAAAAGGACAGAATAGGTTATTCTATTGAGTCCGAAGTGCTTGTTGTGCAATTGATTGTGGAATACTACAATGCAATGTGTAAGGGCCACACGGACCACTATGGTTTATGGATTATGAACATGAATAAACATGACTACCATACTCAAAGTTTTTTCTTTTATTGTTTTACTTAAATGAACTTGCAAAAGATGTTTTTCAAGAATAAATTTTATTAAAGTTTCATTTTTTTATGTGCAGGGCGTGCAAGTGCCATCTGGTTCACCAGGATTTGGGGAGTGTGAGAAAACCAATTCAGGATTACGGATGGAACTGGATGAAATAAAACGTATTACTTAGATATGAAATGTTTTTAATGTTCAAAAAGCAAACGCTTGTTTAAAAGTCACATGCTTACATTTTATTTACTCCAACAATGTGACACGATGGCGTACCACCGTTTGGTGACCGACATTCGGGTTCGATTTTGATGTCAATCAGCTGTCATTATGTACAAAAGTTGAATTGCTTTTTGAAAAATCAGCGCGTGCCCCATCAAAGACGTTTATTAGTCTGGTCAGTCTTTTTGTAGGACAAAATCTCAATTCTCAACCATTTATTAGTGATACTTTACTTCGCTCTTGTACTTGCAGGACAACTGAAATGCAGAGACGGGGTTGTAGTTGGAAACATATGCTACAGGCTACTTTACAGTGTTGGTAGCGGAATGGTTTACGATGAAGCACGTAGGTTATGTCTGTTCCATGGTGGTGTCTTGGCAGAGACACCAACAAAAGAAATTTACGATGCAGTATATGATTACGTAAGAACAACGTTTACAAAGGATTTGACTTTCAAAGATCGTGGGCATATCCGAGTCTGGCTTGGTTCAATGTATCAGGTGAAGTGAAATTTATTATTTTAAAACATTACACAGATTTTCTTTGCTGAGTTGTGTGAAACGTTTGCATTGTTTTGACACATTGAAAACACGCAGCCATGTCTTGGGGCAAGTGCAATGACATGCTTGAAGGTGGGATCCAAATTGAATTTATTGTCCTTCCGTTCGCTGTTTGAGTCTTCCAATTAGCCTACCAGGCCTGAAGAAGGCACAACACTTTAAAACAATATATGGTGTTTTTTTTTTACAAAAAATGAAACGCATAAAACTAATTGGAAATTTTTGTGACTCTATCAGTACTTCAATACCTCTCGGTCTAGGGTAGGCCTATGCCGTTGTGATCCTACTCAAATTACGACACCGATTGATAGGAATAAATGCAACAGTCACTAACTTACTACCGTACAATTCTTAAGTCAGCGCTCGAGTAGCTATAAAGGCAAAAGTTAGCACCAATTACCTTCAATCAGGTTTAAGGTCGTTGGGAGGATATTTTGGGCTTGGTACAAATGAGACTCTCGATCCCCGATTCAAACACTTGTTAGAAAACGCACCATAATCAACAATTACAAGGTGGTTTCTTTAAGATCCCGGGCCTCTTAGAATGGTTACAGGTTCCTAAAATTCACTCCAGACCGGGTTCCAAAGTACTCTTTGGATTTGGACCTCCCCGTCAACGCTACTGACTAGGTTGTTTACATGTAAAATTTGTTTTTTTGCAACCTCATTGGTCAAAAACTTCATTTTTCAAGTAGACTACACAAAAAGTGATCTTGATCTTCAAGATCACATTGGTTAGGTGATCTGATCTTGAAAATCAAGATCACATATTCATGGTGATTCTTATTTCAAAAACCATCAAAACTGGTGATCTTGCCCATCATTGCATGTATGTATGGCAGCTTAATTCTAGCAGTTTCACATGTGTGTACAATAAAGGCTTGATATTTACTGAAGTGGAGATTTGCTTGATTCTATTGAAGTGGACTCTGAGTTTTTGTCTGTAAAGTATTCCATCCACTATGTGTCGATAAACGGAAAGCTGTTCTTGAAATGTGTATTGCTCAAGCCCTCACCTTTATAGTTAAACCGTCGTCTTGTGATTTTTCCATTTCTTCGTTCGTAAACGATGACTTAACCTTAAAAAATAACTTAATTGAATGAGCTATGTGGACGAATTCTGTTGTTTTGTTGGGAACCACAAAGGTGTGCAAACTTGCAGCAGTGCTGGCTCAAATACACAAAGCTACATAACCAGCTTGGTCCGCGCAGGGTCTCAGAGAGAAATCAAGGCTGGTCGGAAAAAAATGCAAAAATAAACCCTCAAAAAATTTTTTTTCAGCAAAAACAAAAACAACGAATTTGTATCATGCGTTGTATCATGAGTCTTAAGCTGAGCTCAGCCTAATATCCAGAAAAAGAAAATATTTTTCTTTCAATTTCAAAGTTTTTACAACAACTTAAGCTTACGAGTTGCCTACCGGTACTCTTAACAGTTTTCTCTAACTTTGCTTACATCATCCTTTTATTTCATTAAAGCCATCAGCTGATTGTCCATTGAACACTTGAACAGTCCTTTCACTGTATGAATACTAGGTTATCCACATAATGCAGAAAAGCAAACGTTTGAAAGTTACAAATGTTTATCGATTGAGCCTACTTGAGCAGTTTCAAATTGAAACTGCTCTAACAAAAAACTAACAATCTAACAAAAAAATCTAATAAATCTATAACAAGTTTGAATCTTAAAAAACGTTCTTTTACTGTATCGTAGACATAGCTAATTATACATTTCTTAAATAGGGTGGCAATGTGATACTTTCCAATGGAATGAAAAGCTACACTTCGTGGTATCCTGCACATCCAGCAGCTGAAACTCAACGCACTCATATGGGAATTCATGTGAAGTTTAAACCTGATGATCCACTCGAATATGGAATGATCAACATTTGGCCCATTAATACCCAAGTCGTTCCATTATGCCAGTTTTTACTGTATTAGAGTTATGTAGGGTAGCCTTTTTTACGACAAAACAAATTAAATTAAATAACTGTTAGTGAGTTGTTTGAAATAACTTTTTTGCAACAGCAAAGTGAAGTTTTTTTCAATCAACGATAAATTGTTTTTATAAAGAAAGTCTTAATAATATAAAACGTCCTTTATACTGTAAAGGAATTTACTTCAAAACAAAATCATGTCAAAAGACTTTTAAATAAAAACAAAGCTTTCGAAATGGATCTGTTATTGTTTCTAAAATCATTAGTTGTATTAACTTAATTATGAAAAATCCAAATAAAGCTGAAAAGAGTGAAGAGCCAAATGTGTCAAAATATTTGGTCATAAACACGCTAAAAAATGAACACTATCGAGAGAAATTCAATGTTAATACAGAAAACAATAATTTTGAATTATTGCAGCAAACGAAAATTCCTCAAGTAATTACATAAGAAGCTAAGCTATACAGAGAAGTTGGAATAAAATTAAAGAAACTTTAAATGATGCAGCTACTAAAATTTTGATATAAACACATTTATTTTCACACGAGTCAGTTCAATCATAAACATAAATAGTTTATGATGGAACTGACTCGTGTGAAAATAAATGTGTTTATATTACAAGACATTTAGGCGTAACCGAATTGTTTATATCAAGCATTGTTGTGGGTTTGACACCTGTTAGAAGATATTTCATTTTCTTGATAATAAAATTTTACCATCAAAGAGAAAAAATATTAAACAATCTTGAATTACTGGAAAGATGAATGATTTAATGCAACAGAAAAGAAAAACAAATTTATCAACAACAAGAAATATAAAGAAAAATTATAAGGAATACTTCAATATTGCAAAGATGCTAAACGAAAGTGATGGGAAAATAAATGCAATAAAAAAGAATAACTAAAAGCATTTCATAAGTTGTTTAAATTAGTGTACACAATAAAGTTAAACAGCTAACATGTTTAAAGTAACTTGACATCATGGATAGAGGAGGAAAATATTTATTTAATAAAGAGGAGATAAAGAGTAGACAGGAAGAGTAGGCTATGTAAAAGAATTATATAGTGATAATAGAAAATGTATACCTGAAATAACAAATGATGAAGGAGAAGAAATATTGATATCTAAAGTTGAAAAAGCCATACAAGATCTGAAATGGAATAAAGCTGCAGAAAAAGATAACATGTATCCAGAGATATTATAAGCTCTAAATGGCATCAGTCTAAAGCGCTTACACAAATTATGTAGGCTAATAAAATTCATACGACTTGTATGAAATTTTTATTTATATGGCATCTGCAGATGTTGAATCGATGTACAAAGAATAAGTTTTACTAGCTGGAAAATAATTCTATTAGAAATTATAATAAATAAACACTTTGTTTTTATGTATGAATTTTTATTTGTCTTTGTTTTGAAATGTTTGACAATATAGAAGGAAAAACCTGGGAGATCTCGTTTCTGTGATTGCTACTGTACAGTACTTTATCCCCAAGATTCTATCTTTAAGAAATGAAACAAATTATCACAAAACGTTAACTGTGCTCAGCAAGTCCACCCACGCGACAGGATTTCCTGGTGGATGGCAGAATTCGGAAGAAAATAGCAAACGCGTTGCTGGCAAAAAGATAACGTCGAAAACCGTTGTGCAATGCGGTTTTTAAGTGATTTCAATATCTTTTGTTGTAAATATTTTTGGCTGCAATTGTGCAAACTTTGAATGATGGCATTTCCCACGCTATATCTTCATCCTAATGTCGTCCATAGATTTGCCAACTCCTGAGTTGGCGGAACTTGGAAGGAAGTCGCCGACGCTTTGCTGGCAAGAAAATAATGTAATAAAAGCGTCGTGCAAAGCATTTTTAAAAAGTGATTTCCATTCTTTTTTAATATTTTGGCTGCAATTGCCCAAACCTTGAACGATGGCATTACCAACGTCATATCTTCATCTTAATGTCGACTAGCATTCTCCGAATCAAAAACAGTGGTGGTTCGTGAAACTTGGTGTTGATTCGATGATATTTTTCGTTGAAAGTAGAAAAAAAAAGATATTCTTCCTTGGCGTTTTTTATTTTCGACGGAATGACGAAAGCTTGATTGTCATTTTTGAAAATTGAAACATATGTAGATTTGTGCATTGTTTCCAAAAACAGACAGGTAGGTCATGGACGTCGCTATAATAGCATCTGGACTGGAAACCAAACGCTGCCGTGCAAGATGAGGCCTGAAAGGATTGCCCTATTGGCAGTTTTAACTCTAAATTTCTTAAATTTTGCTTTAAAACTGCCAATATGGCAATCCTTTCAGGGCTCATTTTGCACTGCAGCGTTTGGCTTCCAGATGCTGTTATAACGACGTTTACGCGTAGGTGCAGCAAGAATCATATCACTTCAGCATGGGATAGCACCCTTGAGGTATTTCTCAACAAAACTATTTAAAAATTGAGCTCGTTGAAGTTGGCATATGTTCACAAAAATATAATAAAACTATCATGCACTGTATTTGTTGCATGCATTTTGTTGTGCTTTAAGCTTTTCGTGAATTGTTTCATTCAGAACAAAATAAACCCTTATCAAAAACTACATGCAGTAATTGTACAATCATATTCGAGACAAAAGTGGTTGATAACCACCGATGTACAACTTAAACCAACAGCCCAGACATTAAATCAACCAATCACCAAAAAATGGTTGATTTGTTGCCTGGGAGTCAACAATTGACGCACGATTCTCTGAAACAATGCTTCTTGAATCTTTTTACCTCAGGGCGCACTTGCACACTTCTGAAATGGGAGCGAAGCGATCGCAAAATGTTTTTGGGTATAGCCTACCGGCATTTCTCTTGAATATAATTGTTTTTAAGTTTTTATTACATTAGGTGCTGTAAGCTCAACAAGACAAGACGAAAAAAAGCAAAAACTTATAAAAAATAAAGCCTTTAGTATTGAAATAATTTTAAATTATGAAAACACACAGCACAACCTTTGGTTGAAAAAAAGATTTTGACCAACAAAATATCACACCATTTAATAAACTGAACTACCCATTTTATTACCTCAGATTCAGACATCACATAATTGTACTTTCTATATCTGGTCCGCCCCGTTGACTCAGTGGTTAAGTGCCCGACTCAAGATCAAGCGGCGCTGGTTCAGTTTTCGGGATGTGCGTTTGATGAACCCATATCAGGTTTCGGGACTGCTCTCCATTCAGCAGCACATAGTAGATGGATTAGTTTTCGAATTCATTTCTTAACCGAAACATTTTTTTCAAGCGGAAATACATGAACTCATTTACAAAAATTAAATAGAAACAAGGGATGTGGGGATTTGTAAAGTCATTAAGGCCTCGATCGAACGAAAATGGAAGACGCCACACTCGAGTTTCACTCTTGTTTGGGATCATCAGTGGTGCAGATCCATGCGTTTGGAGCGAGAATTGACTCAAGTTGAAAGTTCATGGGATCTTTGTTGATATGAAGTTCTTTGACATGGACATTGTATTTGAAAACATTAACATTTGGAACGAGAAACGGCCTTTAGCATGAATCGAAAACATTTCTAGCAGGGATTCAGAAAAACGGGATTTCCAACTATAAGGCTATGTTAACTTCCAAGAAGAGGGTATGTTAAGACAAAACGTTGCCAGATGATTTTTCTAATTTCAAGAGAAAGTGCTATTTTAAAGTAGTGATACCCCAAATCTTGTCTGTTCAAAATTAGCTTAAACTTAATCTTAAACAAAATTATTCTGAATTAATTTGTAATTAGCTCATCCTGCAATGATATTTGTAAAATTACTTGATAATAAGGAAAAACTACAAATTCAAAAAATACTTTGTTATAAGGCTTTGAAACTAAAATAATGAAGAAAATAAAAACTACCCCTGAGGGACATGAAGCCTCACGTATCAAGTGACAAATCCCGTAATTTCTCTCTAGCTCTAAGTTCTGCTTGTAGGTTACATTTGTAAACATTGTTATGTTTTAATGAGTTTGATTAAGATGATAAAAACTTTCTTTTATTTAATTTTGGAATAATTTTCAATAGGCAAGACTTGGGCAGCAATTAAAAAGTTTAGCCGAGAAATTTGAACAACATCCGGCAACGTTGAAATTTAACACACCCTTTTTTTGGGCAAGTAGTTGGACATCCCAAGTTCAAAGCACATTCTTCGTTATCCAGCAGGTGTTGCTCTATTGCAGAGTCACTGGATATGATATTGTCATTTACAGTTTTGCAAGCTCGATTTGGTTTATTTTTTGTTGTATTGTTTCTTTCTCTAAATATTTTTGGGACATGTTGTTTGATTCGTTGCTCCAAGCGTTGGTGCGTGGGGCCCACGTACCGACTCTCTCAGCGGTAGGTAGAACGGAAAATAAATTTCTTTGGTCGTAAAGAACATATATGTTTTGACGGAAAAGAAACATTGGTCGACGGTTTTAGAAATGTGATTTTCACATTTTCTGGAAACAGAGCCCAACCACTGCACTTTCATGTAAACTGGGAATGTTTGTGGACCAAACTGTGGTAATGACGAGGATTGGCAGATAGCTTTAGAGATTGTGATGTTCACGACGTAGTCCGGGTAGCCATTTTACTTCATAATTAATCGAATTTTATCCAGTTCAGAATTTAACTTGCATTTTAAGCAGATGTTTACTGCTCTGTTTGTCAAAGTGAAAATACGTCAAAGTCAAAGTGGAAACAATATTTATAAAAACTCTCAATCCAATTTTATGCCGCTAAAAAGTATTCGTATAGGCCTATGCCTTAAAACTACTTCGTTAATTTTGAATTATTCTGATCAGCCAAATTTACATTTCGTTTTTCTTCTGCTATAAATAGTTTACAACTTTTAGTCTTATTTTATTCTGACGTTAGCTCCTGAAGAAAGTCAGACGAAAACCTCCAGCTTCGAGCTACCATGAGCATTGAGCAATGAGCAACCTTCTACTTGCAATCTACAATTTTGGGACCACCAATCAACTCTTCAAAAAATAAACAGTGTAACAGTTGCAAAAGGTGAGTATCCATATTTTCAACAGTAACATAGAATTTAGTTATGCAAGTGCGTTGCCGTACGCATGGCACAAATCTCACAGTTTTGAGGGAAAAGGAAAACGTGCAAATCTTTGAGCTGTTTTACGATGTTTGTCACCACACATTGGCGCTCTAAATCAAATACTTTATTTTGAGATACTTTTTCACTGCCACGTTGAATTTATTATTTTACGGAGTTAGTGGCCAAACGTTGCAACGAATAAAAAAAAGCATGTAGGTTTTAAAGTAAAAGATTGTTCATCTGTGGACTTAAAAGCTTAAAACAAGACGATCGCAAACAGTTCTAGAGGAGTTGCAGATAACACCAACTTAAAGGCTGATGAGCTTAAGTCATGCTGCTGCAGATGAAATCAAAACTGTTTGAGAACATGTTGTTGATAGAAATTAATAAAAGAAATTTTGTTAAAAACTAGCAAACAGCAATCTCCCAAAAATTAACGTTGATACAACAATACCACAACGCAATATTAACGTATGACCAGTTCTTGTTGTCTGCAGAGAAATAACACAACGATTTCTATCTTGGGTATCTGACATTAAAATTCGTTGGATGTCAATCTATTGATTTATCAATCTTATGTTTTCAGGATTGAAGTTGTGATTGAAATCGACAGATCTAAAAGCATGAAGTGTTTGTCGTTGTTGATGATAATATCATGCTTCGTTCTATTTGCAAGTAGCCACACAAGCGACCAATACTTGCTTTGCAAACCAGTTTCCAGCGCATTTGAACCTCAGCAGAATAAAACAGTGTTGCCAGTTAACAATTGTGGTTCTTCATCAAACGCTCGTCCAGGGAAAAGAGGAGCCAGAGGACTTCAGGTTGGTTGACTTCAATTTTATTATTTATTGTATGAAAGTTCTGAAATAGTTTTATTTTATTCATAGGAGTAATTTCATTTATAAGATAACAATACCACAGCTAAAATTTATAATTGATATTATAACTACAATTTATATTATAACGACAATATCATAACTAAAATTTGTTGACTTTTTGAAACAAAGAAAATATAGTAGTCATTCTAAAAAACAACAAATATTTATTTTCTGGTATTATTACGAACGCGCTTGGTTGAACATGTGTTGGTAAGACTTACTGGAATTGTTTGATTTTGGTGAAAGGGCAGAAAAAAAGCTCTATTGAAAGTGAGGTACGACGCTATCTTAATGTACTGTTGACTGTGGGGTACTACAATGCAATGTGTAAAGGCCGCTTGGGCTACCAGGACTTGTGGATTATGAATATGCATGAAAATGACTGCCATGCTTGAAGTTTTATTTTTTAATTTTTTTACGTAAAGGAACTTTCAGAACATATTTTTCAAAATGTTGAAGTTTCGTGGTTTGTTTATTCAATGTGCAGGGTATGCAAGGACCACCTGGACCACCAGGGGTTGTGGATTTTGAGCAAATCAATTCAAGATTACAGATTGAACTGGATGAAATAAAACGTAATACTTATATATGAAATATTATTAATTATCAAAAAGCAATTGCCTATTTAAAAATTGCATGCTTGCGTTTTGTTACTTCAACAATGTGGCACGATGGCGTACCACCGTTTGGTTACCGACATTTTGGTTCGTTTCCTGTATCTATCAGCTGCACTATGTTTGTACAAAAGTTGAATTGTTTTAGGAAAAATCAACGCTACCCTAACACAGATGTTAGTCTGATCAATCTTTTCTCAATAAATTATCCATCTGTCATATTTACTTCAATTTTACACTTACAGGACAACTGAAATGCAGAGACGGGGTTGTAGTTGGCAACATATGCTACAGGTTACTTTACAGTGTTGGTGTGGGAGTGGTCTACGATAAAGCACGGAATCTATGTCTGTACCATGGTGGTGTCTTAGCAGAGACACCAACAAAAGAAACTTACGATGCTGTGTATGATTACGTAAGAACAACGTTTACAATGGATGTGAATTTCAAAGATCGTGGATTTGTACGAGTCTGGCTCGGTTCAATGCATCAGGTGAGATTTATTCATTGTTTTGAAGTCATACAGAGTTTCCTCAGGTAACTTTCGGAAAGCGTAGCTGAGTAGAGTAAACATCTGCAAACGTTCTGAAGGACGATGGTTCGACTTCGCTCAAGAGCCCGTGTCCATGTCTCTGCAAAGACACTTAATGGCTACATTAAATAAAGAAAGCAGCTGACTCAAAAACTATATGTGTCATAGAACAAGCACAATGACATGCTTGAAGATGAAAACCAAATTGAGTTTCTTGTCCCCCAGTTCGCTATTTGAATCGTCCAACTATACCAGGCCTGAATAAAGCACAAAACAAAAATTACGTTATCTAAAGTTTGAAACAAATTTTCATATGACTGATAACAATTTCATTGTAAACAACAAAAGTAAACAATAAGCGCAGTTTTACCTGATTGTGTTTATCTTCATCTTCAGACTGAGAAAAGTTTTGTGGAACCTTGAAACTGACAGTTTTGCATACTTGTAGAGGCTTTGAACTACTGAAGTGAACCTGGTTACCGAGATAAACAGCTTGTTGCAGTTTTTGTTGTCTGTAAATTATTGCATCCACTATGTGCCGATGAATAGAAAACTAAACATGAAGTGTATTACTCAAGCGCACACACCGAGAGTTGAACCGTCGTTTTGTGATCTTTCCGTTTCTTCGTTCGCAATCGGTGGCTTAACCAAACTAGCTATCGAGAAGAATTCTGTTGTCTTATTATGTGATGGATTGAGTTTCACTTCTAGCAGCATGATTGCAGCTTATTTCACAAGTTTTGATAAAACGATTTGTTTTTTTAGTTTAACTTTCTTTTTGTATATGTAAAACTTACATAACCATACATTGCAGGGTGGGAATGTGATACTTTCCAATGGAATGAGAAGTTACACTTCGTGGTATCCTACACATCCAATAGCTGAAACGCGACGCACACAAATGGGAATTCATGTGAAGATTCATCCTGATGATCCACACTATAATGGAATGTTCAACATTCACCCCACTTTTACTGAAGTGGTTCCACTATGCCAGTTTTCATTAGAATAATGTAGGGATTGCGTTTCTTTTACGACAAAAACAAACTGAATTGAAGAACTGTTATTGAGCTGTTTGAGATAACTTTTTTGTAACAACAAAGGGAAGTTGTGCTTGATAAATGACATTTGAAAACAATAAATTGTTTCCCTTAGAAGTACAGAAAGTCAATCATAAAGCCTCAAAAAGAAATCTACTTAGAAGCAAAATTAAGTCAAAGTACGTTTAGACAGTGGCGTAGGAGCATATGCTGCCGCCCCTGGCTTTCGTTGAAAATGCCGCCCTAAGTAGACTGCAGCAAATTTTGAAATAGTTTCATGTTCAAGCAATCTTTTCAATAAAAATAATTACAAATAATGTGCCGCGTCTCAAAAGTTCTATATTGCTTGAGCAGTGCCGGTCTTAGGGTATTTCGGGCCCTGTGCAGAATGTGCTTTGCGGGCCCCAATGACAATGATCCAATTCAGTAGCGTAGCTAAATATTTTGAAAGGGGAGGGGGAGTTTGACGGCCGGCGGGCAAAGCCTGACGGCGTGTTCGCCGAAGGCGACACCCAGCGGTGTGGGGTCTGGGGGGCCTCCCCCAGACAAATTTGAAAAATTACTTTGATTTTGGTGCATTCTGAGCGCATGTTTAACAAAAATTTGGGTATGAATATTAATTGTAAAATGGTGCTGTCCGGTGGCATAGCAAAAGGATAAGATCATGTTTTCTCCGGCATTTTTCGGAAATAAAGCTGAATCTCCATGTTTTTTTTGTTGCTAATTCCTAAAGCCGCAACTGACTTCAAGGATAACGGTGCTTGCTTGTGAATCGAACTGAATTTTTTCCATTGGAAATGACAAAAATTACTGCATTTCCTGAGTAAATTGCGGGCCCCCTAATTTGCGGGCCTTGTGCGATCGCACGGTTTGCACACCCCAAAGACCGGCACTGGCTTGAGAAAGAAGCCTCTCTGTCTCAGCTTTAAGGCCAAAAATAAAAGACAAAAAATGGACAACAAATGCATTAGGCAAATAAAAGATCAATAGCCGCCTCAAAATTGAACTTTTCGAGCTTTCGCCAAAGCAAAATCAGCGATAATATCTTCAAAATCAAGTTTTTGAACGTAGTCTCTTTCTATAGAAAGAATCGATAGAGCTGATAGCCGATCATCATTCATGGTAGAACGTAAATACGACTTTATCATTTTGAGCTTTGAGAAACTCCTCTAGATTTATGACGTAATAAATGTTACTAAGAATTGAACAACAGACGGAGTACAGGCTACAGCTATCCAACATCACGCAAGAAGCAACTCGAGCTTTTTAGCTATTGTTCTATCCTTAAATTTTTTAAGGTGTGCTAGCTGTCTCTTTGTAAATAATTTTCTTGTTTCACTTTTTATTTATTTTTGCATTACTTCATTTCACGTGCTGTGTGCACTGTGCAGCCTCATTTTGCCGCCCCCTTGCAGCCTGCCGCCCCTGGCGCAGAGCCAGAACCGCCAGGTGGCTGCTACGCCACTGCATTTAGATGGAAACAAAGTTTTCGAAATTTATGTGTTATATTTTCTTGAATCATAAGCAATAACAATTAACCAATTGACAAAACATGCCACAAAAACAAGCACTTTGAAATTTAAAGCTTTCTGTGTTCTGAGGTTTTTATGTGTTTCGTTTCTGATACAAATACTAATCATAATGAAACAAAATTACTTTAGATTTCAAAGTAAAACAAATATATGTCACATTAACAAGAAACGAAATAATTCTGCTTTAACCCAGCTAGCAACATTTGTCCTTGTTACATTAGTTCAACATCTGCAGACGTTGAAGGATCAATGTACAAAGGAAAGATTTTGTCAGCCTAAAAATTAAATAACTGTTAGTGAGTTGTTTGAAATAACTTTTTTGAAGTTTTTTTCGATCAACGATAAATCGTTTTTTTTTAATATAAAACGTTTTTTGTATAAGAATTTACTTCGAAACAAAATCATGTCAAAGGACTTTCAGATGAAAACAAAGTTTTCGTAATTGATGTGTTATTGTTTCTAAAATCATGAACTGTAATAATTATGAAAGTCCAAATAAAGCTAAAAAGAGCGAAGAGACAATATGTCAAAATATTTGGTCATGAACACGCTAAAGTTGAGAAAGCCATACAAGATCTGAAATGAAATAAAGTGCAGAAAAAGATAACATGTATCCAGAAATATTAAAAGCACTAAATCGCATCAGTCTAAAGCGCTTACACAAATTATGTAGGCTAATGAAATTTATATGACTTATATGAAATTTATAAGTTTTACTAGCTTAAAAATAATTATGATAGAAATTATAATGAATAAACACTTTGCTTTTATGTATGAATTTTTATTTTTCTTTGTTCTGAAATCTTTGACACTATTGAAGGAAAAAGCTGGGAAATCTCGTTCCTGTGATTCTTACTGTACAGTACAGTAATTTAGCCCCCAAATTCTATCTTTAAGAAATGGAACAAATCATCACAAAACTTCCTGTGCTCAGCAAGTCCCCCCACGCGGCAGGATTTTCTGGTGGATGGCAAAACTCGGAAGAAAATAGCAAACGCTTGGCTGGCAAAAAGATAACGTCAAAAACCGTTGTGCAATGCGATTTTTAAGTGATTTCAATTTCTTTTGTTAGAAATATTTTTGGCTGCAATTGTGCAAACTTTGAATGATGGCAGTTCCTACGCTATATCTTCATCCTAATGTCGTCCATAGATTTTCCAACTCCTGGGTTGGCGGAACTTGAAAGGAAGTCGCCAACGCTTTGCTTGCAAGAAGATAATATAATAACAAACGTCGTGCAAAGCGTTTTTAAAAAAGTAAATTCCATGCTTTCATAATATTTTGGCTGCAATTGCCCAAACCTTGGACAATGGCATATCCCACGTCATATCTTCATTCTAATGTCGACTAGAATTATCAACTTCTAATCAAAAACAGTGGTGGTTGGTGAAACTTGATGTTGATTCGACGATATTTTTCGTTGAAAGTAGAAAAAAATGGATTTTCTTCCTCATGCGTTCTTTATTTTCAAAAGAATGACGAAAAGCTTGATTGTCATTTTTGTAGATGGAAAATTGTACGTTTTTGCACTATTTCCAAAAACAGACAGACGACAGACGTAGGTCGTGGACGTCGCTATTATTGCATCTGGACCGGAAGCCCTGTCTGTTTGTTTGTTTGTTTGTCATATCTTTATCCTGCATTGCCGGAAAGCGGACTTGAGCGCTATGCATCTGTGCACGCCTTCCGACGTACACCTGACCCACGCTGCAGCCGACGGCAATGTCTGTTTCCGGTTGTCTACTCTACTTATGACTTAAATTTGGTACTACCCATTACTCGAAATCGATCACTGGGTAGATCGTAAAGTTTCTTGTAAAGTTTCTTGATAAGTTTCTTGTAAAGTAAATTATCGTAAAGTTTCTTGCCCAGAGAAACAACAGCAAGTGCGGGTGGCTGGAGTCGAACATGCAGGCTTTCGACTGCGAGCCCAACGCGCTAACCAATCGGCCACTGCTGCCAAAGCCAAAGCCCAACGCTGCCGTGCAAGATAAAGCCTGAGAGGATTGCCATATTGGCAGTTTTAACGCTAAATTTACAAAATGTTGCTTTAAAACTGCCAATATGGCAATTCTTTCGGGCCTCATCTTGCACAGTAGCGTTTGGCTTCCAGTCCAGATGCTGTTATAGCGACGTTCACGCGTACGTGTAGCAAGAATCATATCACTTCAACTTGGGATAGCACCTTTGAGATATATCTCAATAAAACCATTTGAAAATGGAGCTCGTTGAAGTTGGCATATCTTCACAAACAAATGTAATAAAACTATCATGCACTGTATTTTGCATGCATTTTATTGTGCTTTAAGTTTTACGTAAATTGTTTTATTCAGATCAAAATAAACCCTTATCAAAACTACATTCAGTAATTGTACAATCATACTCGAGGCAACAGTGGTTGATAACCACCGATGTACAACTTAAACCAACAGCCCAGACATTAAATCAACCAATCACCAGAAAATGGTTGATTTGTTGCCTGGGAGTCAACAATTGATGCACTATTCTCTGTTTTGTTTGTCGTAACCAGGCTTGACACCCGGTGGTTGAAGATTTAGATTAAGTGGACGGGAAGGCAAGAAAACCAATCTTCGTGTTCACCTTCAGGTGTGCCTTTAAGTGTCCTACCACAGACACAGCCGCATGCTCTTGAGCGGTGTCGAACCGGCGCCCTTTTGATTGCCGTTCCAGGGCTCTCACCACTCGGCTATGCAGCAAAAAAAGGAGAGCGAAGCGAGCGCGACATGTTTTTAGGTATACCGGCATTTCTGTGGAATTGTTTTCAAGTTTTTATTACATAGGCCTTATAGTTGCAATCTCTTTAAAGTGCTGTATGCTAAATGAGATAAGTCGAAAAAAAGCAAAAAAACTCATAAAAAATAAATCCTTTAGTATTGAAATAATTTTAAATTATAATAACACACAGCACAACGTTTGGTTGAAAAAAAGATTTTGACCAACCAAATATCACACCATTTAATTAACTGAACTACCCATTTTATTGCCTCAGATTCAGACATCACATAATTGTACTTTCTATCCCTGGTCCGCCCAGTTAGCTCAGTGCTGGTTAAGTGCCCAACTCAAGATCAAGCGACGCTGGTTCAGTTTTCGGGATGTGCGTTTGATGAACCCATATCAGGTTTCACGACTGCTCTCCATTCAGAAGCACATAGTGGATAGATTAGTTTTCCGATTCATTTCTTAACCGAAGCATTTTTTTCAAGCGGAAATGCATGAACTTATTTACAAAAATAAAGTATAAACAAAGGGGATGTGGGGATTTTTAAAGTCATTAAGGCCTCGATCGAACGAAAGTGGAAGACGCTGTACTCGAGTTTCACTTTTGTTTGGGATCATCAGTGGTGCAAATCCATGTGTCTGGAGCGAGAATTGATTCAAGTTGAAAATTCATGGGATCTTGTTGATATCAAGTTCTTTGACATGGACATTGTATTTGCAAACATTAACATTTGGAACGAGGAACGGCCTTTAGCATGAATCGAAACAATTTCTAGCAGGGATTCAGAAGAACGGGATTTCGAACTAGGCTATGTTAACTTCCAAGAAGAGGGTGTGCTAAGACAAAGCGTTGCCAGATGATTTTTCTAATTTCAAACAGAAATGCTATTTTAAAGTAGTGATCGCCCAAATCTTGTCTGTTCAAAATTAGCCTAAACTTAATCTTAAACAAAATTATTCTGAAGTAATTTGTAATTAACTCATCCTGAAATGATACTTGAAAAATTACTTGATAATAAAAAAAAAACTACAAATTCAAAAAAATACTTTGCTAAGGCTTTCAAACAAAACAAAAGAAGAAATAAAAATTTCCCTTGAGAGGCATGAAGCCTCACCCAGCTAGAAAGCTACGTATATTACACGTTGGTTTTTGGTTGATTTTAGGTAGTATGGTATCTTAGGTACAATTCAGGTGTTATTAAGGAGTTTGTGTACACCAACACAAATTCACTTGTTTAAAAAACATTTTTTTAGAGACATATTTTAGCTATCATTTAGTATGACTAGTTTGTAAATATGATTCTAGAAGTTTTATCAGGGATTATTTTTTGAATAATAACGCTTGCAAAAATAACACGTGTTTTCCACGTATATTACACGTGTTCAAAATCCTATGATTATTTGACTAATTTTTAAGGTATATAAGGTAAAATCACACCCAGAAGAGGGCATACAAAAGAGAAAAAATGCTTACCCGAGCAGAAGGATGTTTTACCGGGATTTTTTGTATTTTGATTATATGTTGTTTCCACGTGTATTGCACGTTTCCATCTGTTGAAAAGTAACACGTATTTTCCACGTATATTAAACGTGTTGAAGTTCTTTCGTTCATTTGGGCAATTTTTAATCTGTGTTAGGTAAAACTACCTCCCAAGGACGGTATAAACAGAAAGAATTCTCCACTCAAGTGGATTGGTGTCAACCACGCTCCTCCGCATTTTTTAGGATATAAGTTAGATTACACTGGGGAACAATTTTGAAATTTTTTTTTGTTGACTTTGATTTTGCACTTGATTTAGGCTAATTTCGGCGTGCTGATTTCAAAAATGCCACCAGTTTTCTTCTATCACGTCAAGTTTTTGCTCTACAGCATACATCCAAAATATGCAACTTTTCACGAGTTTAGCCGTGTTGCTTTTCCATACGTAAAAGGAATGCACAAGCTAATCATATAGTAAGTTATATACAAGGAGGTTCAACTGAATTATTAAGTAAAAAAGGCACATGCATCGATTTAGGTGGATGCTAGGCTATTTCCCCATTTTTGGTAGGAGGATGCAATCATCCAACGAAACTAGATTACCGTGGTAAAATTGAAGTTAGTTGCTTTCCACTTTCAACCATGTATGTACTACAATCTACATGTTTGTTTGTTAGAATACTATCTTGTCTGCGTCTGCTGTTTCTCGTCGTCAGTGTCTAAATAATCCGGATTCCTTTTGCTATATTTGCAGCAGTTTTACTATTTTTAGCCAAAGAAAAGACGTCATTTGTTAAACAAGCCTACTTCACATATTTTAAAAATAAAACTTGGTGATCAAAATAAGTCTTGGGCACCCCACAAGGTATGCAAGCAGTGTATCGAGAGTTTGCGGATGTAGACCAAGGGAACACGTGACAAATTGGCATTCGGTAGACCCATGGTTTGTGGCGAGAGCCTAAAGATCATTAGTCTACACAGTTACTTTTGCTTGGTGCAAACTTCAGGGTATAAAAAGAAAAACAAACGTAAAATTAAGTATTCAAGTCTTCCATCAGCTATATGTCCAGTGCCTCATTCAGTTGAAATCCTAGTTCCAGTTTTCGTTCAAACACCTACGCTCGAAGATTTGGATCATGATGAATGTTTTACTGATGAATCAATCATTCTTTATTACAAAAATATATGGAAAATCAGCAGAGCCCAATGGGCATATGCATTTCGCTCTAACTGTAGAGCATCATTACTCATTAGTGCCTTATTCAAATAGAAACTAAACTGTAACTGTAACTAATACAATAACAACAATAAATAATATAATAATAATAATATGTAATAGAAACTAAACTAAACTCTAACTGTAGAGCATCATTAGTGCTTTATTCAAATAAAATCTATTTGAATAAGGCACTAATGATGCTCTACAGTTAGAGCGAAATGCATATGCCAATAGGGCTCTGCTGATTTTCCATGTATTTTGTAATAAAGAATGATTAATTGATACTTGATGGACAATCGCTGGCCTGCTGCTTCTTAGTCTGGAGATCCCCTAGCCTATCCTAAATGGAAATCAATATATGTATTGTTTTAGTGATGGCAGGCCTAATGATGAAGATTTTGAAATTGAAGACGATTCAGAACGTGGTGTATTACATCAACATGAGTTGAATGATTTGGCACGAGATTTAGAACTAGGAAAAAAAGCTTTGGAACTCTTAGCATCCAGATTAAGTTAAATGAGAAAAATTTACTTTGAAAAAGAGCGAAGGTATCATACTTTCGATCGAAAGAAAGTGCGTTTCTACCGTACTTTCGAAGTGACAGCAGCTTTGTTACCGAGATCTGACCTTAAACCTGGTGATCTCAATATTCTACATGAGCCACTTGTTGACAGAGAAAAAATTATTTTCCCACCTCTCCATGTAAAGCTCGGCCTAATGAAGCGATTTGTTAAAGCATTGCCAACTGAAAGTGAAAGCAACTGTTTCAATTACTTCGTTTTGGCTTTTCCTGGCCGGTCAACACAAAAAATTAAGACTGGTGTATTTGATGGTCCACAAATTCGGCAACTGATCAAAGATGAACGTTTCAGTGGTTCAATGTCAGAATTGGAAGAAAATGCGTGGTTATCATTTAAAAACTTTGCCAAGGGGTTTCTTGGGAATACTCGGGCAGAGAATTATATCGAAATTATTCAGAAGCTATTGGAAAGCTACAAAGAACTCGGCTACAACATGAGCATCAAGATGCATTTTTTGCATAGCCATCTTGCTAATTTCCCGGAAAACCTTGGTGCGGTCAGCGATGGGCAAGGAGAAAGATTCCACCAAGATCTGAAGGTGATGGAGGAAAGATATCAGGGAAGATGAAACTTGCATATGCTGGCTGACTATTGCTGGAGTATTAAGCGAGACTGCCCATAGCTTGAACATGCCAGGAAAAGCTACAAGCGTAAATTTTGCCCTAAAAGTCGCTCTTTATTTGTCCTGCAGAAGCAATATCCGTTTTAAGAAATAGAATATAGCTGTACAAATGTTTATTTGAAAACCATGGAGTTACTTTCGGTTGCTTGTAGTTCTTAAAACGTTTTATACAATAAACGCAGATGTCTTAAATTTTGTACTTTTTGTGGGTTATGAGACAAAGTGGTGGGTGCCTAGCTCAAAAACGTGACGTGATAGAAAAAAACTGATGTCATTTTTGGATTCAGCGCCCAAAAGTTAGTCAAAAACAATTGTTAGATCGAAGTCAACAAAAATTGTGTTCCCTTGTGTTATGTGTTTTTGTAGGTGTCTTTACACGTTTTTATTACGTTATGTAAAAAGGAAACTTCATGACATTTTTTAGTCGCAAATTAATGTGATCTTTTAACAATAGTTCTTAGTGTAAATTTAAGTGGTCTCGCTTACTGATATTAAACAATTACTTACTAAGGTTTGGTACGGTAGCCACTTTAACAAGTCGAAATTCTGCCACTAAAAATGACTAGAATGAAACCGCCAACCAATCATAAGCCCGGTTTAAGTGACGTAAAAATGACGAAAAGAAGATGATAGAAAGCAAATTAAGTGATGGATTTTTTGTCAGCTGGTTGGTTTAGGGGTTTTGTCAGCTGGTTGGCTTTCATTGACGCGGGTTCGATTCCCACCACTGCTATTGCTCTTTTTCTTCTCTAATTCCAAATAAAGTTCAAAACAAGCGTTAACTCTCCGAATGAGTGCTAGAAGGGTCACAATTGGACAGTAGCCTCTTATAACAATATGTGTTATACAAATGTGTTAAATAAATACAAATGTGTTAAATTGTTGATTTCAGATACGGTACGCGGAAATTAGGTAGAATGTGGGTGTAAAAACACGTAAAATCCACCACCAAATATACGTGTAATACACGTGAAATAGTGTCGACACTTATACGTGTATTATACGTGAAAATTAACGTATAATACACGACCCAAGGAACTTAGAATCTACGTGTCAGATAGGAGGAAATTAGGTGTAATGCGGGTGTAAAACACGTAAAATCCACCACCAGATATACGTGTAATACACGTGAAATAGTGTCTACACATATGCGTGTAGTATACGTGAAAATTAACGTATAATACACGACCCAAGGTACATAGAATCTACGTGTCAGATACGAGGAAATTAGGTGTAATGCGGGTGTACAACACGTAAAATCCACCACCAAATATACGTGGAAAACACGTGTATTAGTGTTGTCAGATACGAGGAAATTAGGTGTAATGCGGGCGTAAAACACGTAAAATCCACCACCAAATATACGTGTAATGCACGTGAAATAGTGTCTACACATATGCGTGTATTATACGTGAAAATTAACGTATAATACACGACCCAAGGTACGTAGAATCTACGTGTCAGATACGAGGAAATTAGGTGTAATGCGGGTGTAAAACACGTAAAATTCACCACCAAATATACGTGGAAAACACGTGTATTAGTGTTGTCAGATACGAGGAAATTAGGTGTAATGCGGGCGTAAAACACGTAACATCCACCACCAAATACACGTGTAATGCACGTGAAATAGTGTCTACACATATGCGTGTATTATACGTGAAAATTAACGTATAATACACGACCCAAGGTACGTAGAATCTACGTGTAATACACGTAAAATTTCTAGCTGGGCACGTAGCCTATCAAGTGACAAATCCAGTAATTTCTTTCTTGTAATCCCGTAATTTCTTTCTAGTTCTAAGTTCTGCTTGTTGGTTAAATTTGTAAACATTGTTATGTTTTAATCAGTTTGATTAGGATGATAAATTTTTTATTTAATTTTGGAATAATTTTCAATAGGTAAGACTGGGGCAGCAATTAAACAGTTTAGCCGAGAAATTTGAACAACATCAGGCAACGCTGAAATTTAACATTCCCCTTTTTTGGGCAAGTAGTTAGATATCCCGTATTCTAGAAATCTCTGATTTCTAGTCTAAAGTTCAAAGCACATTCTTCGTTGTCCACAGGTGTTGCTCTATTGCAGAGTCACTGGATACGTTTTTGTCATTTACAGTTATGCAAGCTCGATTTGGTTGATTTTTTGTTGTATTGTTTCTTTCTCTAAATATTTTTGTGACATGTTGTTTGATTCGTTCCTCCTAGCGTTGGGACGTGGGACCCACGTACCGACTCTCTTAGCGGCACTTGAATTGGTAAATTACGTTAATGAATCTTATATTAGGGAAGCAGGCTTTGTTGGTAGAACGGAAAATAAATTTCTTTGCTCGTAAAAACTATACATGGTTTGACGGCAAAGAAACATTGGTTGACGGTTTGGTTTGAGATTGTGATGTTCACGACGTAGTTCGGGTAAGCCACTTTGCTTCTTAATTATTCGAATTTTATCCAGTTCAGAATTTAACTTGCATTTTAAACAGATGTTAACTGCTCTGTTTGTCAAATTGGAAATACGTCAAAGTCAAAGCGAAAGCAATCTTTACAAAAACTCTCAATCCAGTCTTATGCCCCTAAAAAGTATTCCTTTATGCCTTAAGCTTAAAACGATTTCGTTAATTTTGAATTATTCTGATCAGCCAAATTTACATTTCGTTTTTCTTCTGCTATAAATACTTTACTACTTCTAGTCTTATTTTATTCTGACGTTAGCTCCTGAAGAAAGTCAGACGAAAGCCTGCAGCTTCGAGCTACCATGAGCATTGAGCAACCTTCTACTTGCAATCTTCTACTTGCAATCTACAAGTTTTGTGTTACCAATCAACTCTTCAAAAAATAAACAGTGTAATAGTTGCAAAAAGTGAGTATCCATATTTTCAACAGAAACATAGAATGTAGTTATGCAAGTGCATCGCTGTATTCATGGCACAAATCTCACAGTTTTGAGGGAAAAGGAAAACGTGCAAATCTTTGAGCTGTTTTACGATGTTTGTCACCGCATAAGGGCGCTGTAAATCAAATACTTTATTTTGAGATACTTTTCCACTGCCACGTTGAATTCATTATTTTACGGAGTTAGTGGCCAAACGTTGTAACGAATAAAAAAGGCATGTAGGCTTTAAAGTAAAAGATTGTTCATGTGTGGACTTAAAAGCTTGAAACAAGAGGATTGAAAAAAGCTCTAGACGAATTGCAGATAACACCAACTAAAGGCTGATGAGCTTACGGTTAACATGCTGCTGCAGATGAAATCAAAACTGCTTTAGAAGATGTTGTTGATAAAAATTAATAAAATATTTTTTGTTAAAAGCTAGCAAACAGCAATTTCACAAAAACTAACGTTGACACGACAATATCACAACGCAATATTAACGTATGATTAGTTCTTGTTGTCTGCAGAGAAATAACACAACTATTTCTACCTTGAGTATCTGACATTAAAATTCGTTGGATGTCAATCCATTGATTTATCAATCTTATGTTTTCAGGATTGAAGTTGTGGTTGAAATCGACAGATCTAAAAGCATGAAGAGTTTGTCGTTGTTGATAATATCATGCTTTGTTGTGCTTGTAAATAGCCACACAAGCGACCAATACTTGCTTTGCAAACCAGTCTCCAGCGCATTTGAACCTCAGCAGAATAAAACAGTGCTGCCAGTTAACAATTGTGGTTCTTCATCAAACGCTCGTCCAGGGAAAAGAGGAGCGAGAGGCTTTCAGGTTGGTCGACTTCACTTTTATTATTTATTGGATGAAAGTTTTGAAATAGGGTTTTTTTCATCAGAGTAACTTCACTTATAAGACGACAATAAGTTACTACAGCTAAAAATCATAAATATTGTGATAACTAAAATTTATATAAGACAGAGTAACTTTATTTCTCTATGGTTCAATAAAGCAAACTCTCTACCAAAGCTTTAAAATTTATATTATGACAACAATATCATAACTAAAATTTGTTGACTCTTTGAAACAAAGAAAATAAAGTAGGCTTGCTAAGCAACAAAAAAAATTCGTTTCTGGTATTAATACGAACGCGCTTGGTGAACATGTGTTGGTAAGACAAGTAGGGTTATCATTGTACGTCCCGTTTTAGGAGGGATAGTCACGCATTTTAACGTCTTGTCCAGGCGTCCAGACCGGTCAGCCAAACGTCCGCTTTTCAAATACTAGCAAAGAAAAGCCGTGTAATATGAACTCCTATGTAATATGAACCCTCTGGTATTTTAGCGAAACGGGAAAAAAATTATTAGTATTTTTACAGCTTCAAGTAAGTAAGTTTTTGGTCATTCAACTATAATTTCGAATTAAAGTTTTCATTATTTTTTCTTCCTTGTGTTGTACAGAAAAAATCTAAATTCGAATTATTTTGTATCATCAACGTCAATTCCTTTCTATTTTTCGAGCTGAAACCGATATTTAGACACAGAGACTGTGCGCATGAACTCTCGTTGACAATACAGTCAATCAAGACAGCCAGAAGGGCTTACAATGTAGGCCTATGTAATACTATCGGAAAATGTAAAGTTAAAAAATCACAGCTAAAGGGTCTTGGTCTTTGGTGGAGGCATCCCGCTTTAAAGTCACAAAGATATGGTAAGCCTAGACTTAGGCCTACTGGAATTGTTTGATTTTGGTGAAACGACAGGAAAAAATGCTTTATTGAAACTGTGGGGTACTACAATACAATGTGTAAGGGCCACTTGAACCACCAGGATTTGTGGATTGTGAATATGAATGAAAATGACTGCCAAGCTTGAAGTTTTTTGTTTTTTTTACTTTCATACGTAAAGGAACTTTCAAAACATATTTTTCAAAATATTGAAGTTTCGTGGTTTGTTTATTCAATGTGCAGGGCGTGCAAGGACCACCTGGACCACCAGAGGTTGTGGATTATGAGCAAATTAATTCAAGATTACAGATTGAACTGGATGAAATAAAACGTAATACTTCAATATGAAATATTTTTAATTTTTCAAAAGCAATTGCCCATTTGAAAGTCGCACGCTTGCATTTTAGTTACTCCAACAATGTGGCAAGATGGCGCACCACGGTTTGGTTACCGACATTCGGGTTAGTTTCCTGTACAAAAGTTGAATTGTTTTTGGAAAAATCAACGCATACACCAACACAAATGTTAGTCTGACCAATCTCCTCTCAATAAATTATCCATCCGCCATATTTACTTCAATTTTACACTTGCAGGACAACTGAAATGCAGAGACGGGGTTATCGTTGGCAATTTATGCTACAGGCTACTTTACAGTGTTGGTGTGGGAATGGTCTACGATAAAGCACGCAATTTATGTCTGTACCATGGTGGTGTCTTAGCAGAGACACCAACAAAAGAAACTTACGATGCGGTATATGATTACGTAAAAACAACGTTTACAATGGATGTGAATTTCAAAGACCTTGGATTTGTACGAGTCTGGCTCGGTTCAATGTATCAGGTGAAATTTAATTCAATTGTCGAGAAGTGTGGCTGAGTAAAGAGAACATCTGAGTGACGTTTCAAAGGACGTTCTAAGGGACGTTTGTTCGACCCCACTCAAGAGCACGTGTCTGTGTCTCTACAAAAACACTTAATGGCGTACATTAAATAAAGAAAGCAGCTGACTCGAAGACTATATGTCTTAAAACAAGTGCAATGACATGCTTGGAAATGAAATCCAAATTGAGTTTCTTGTCCTCTAATTCGTTATTTAAATCTTTCAACTACCAGGCCTGAGTAAAGCACAAAACAAAAATTACGTTATCTAACGCTTTAAAAAAATTTTCATAATTATGATTGATAACAATTTCATTGCAAACAACAACAAAAGCAAACAATAAACGCAGTTTGAACACCATTTTAACTGATTGTGTTTATTTTCATGTTGAGACTCAGAATGGTTTTGTGGAATCTTGAAACTGGCAGTTTTGCATACTTGTAGAGGCTTTGAATTACTGAAGTAGACCTGGTTACCGAGATAAACAGCTTGTTGCAGTTTTTGTTGTTTGTGAATTATTCTATCCACTATGTGCCGATGAATAAAAAACTGTTCTTGAAGTGTATTGCTCAAGTGCACACTCCGAGAGTTGAACCGTCGTTTCGTGATCTTGCCATTTCTTTGTTCGCAATCGGTGGCTTAACCTAATGAGCTATCGAGAAGAATTTTGTTGTCTTAGTATGTGATAGATTGAATTTCGCTTCTACAGCAGCATGACTGTAACTTATTCCACAGGTTTTAATAAAACGATCTGTTATTTTAGTTTAACGTTTTTTTTTCTGTATGTAAAACTTACATAACCATACATTGCAGGGTGGGAATGTGATACTTTTCAATGGAATGAGAAGTTACACTTCGTGGTATCCTGGATATCCAATAGCTGAAACTCGACGCACACACATGGCAATTCATGTGAAGATTCATCCTGATAGTCCAAGCAGACATGGAATGTACAACATTTGGCCCACTTATAATGACATCGTTCCATTATGCCAGTTTTCATTAGAATAATGTAAGGATTGCGTTTCTTTTACGACAAAAACAAACTGAATTGAAGAACTGTTATTGAGCTGTTTGAAATGACTTTTTTTGTAACAACGAAAAAAAGCAAAAATTTTGTCAATATGAAAAAAACTTTCGTACATATTACAATGAATAAACACTTTGTTTTGATTTGATGTATGAATGATTATTTTTCTTTATTCTGAAAACCTTGCAATTATGGAAGAAAAAACTGGGAAATCCCTTTCCTGCACACAAATTCTGACTCTTTTCAACAAGTCAACTAATGCAGCAGGATTTCCTGGTGGTTGCCTGATCTTGGAAGGAAATTGCAAACGCTTGGGTGGCAAAAAGATAACGTCAAAAATCGTTGTGCAATGCGTTTTTTAAATGATTTTTGTTACAAATATTTTCGATTGCAATTGTGCAAACATTTGAATGATGCCATTTTCTATGCTATATTGTCATTCTGCTGTCCGCTAGAATTTCCAACTCCTAATTAAAAATAATGGTGGCTCGTAAAATTGATGTTGATTCGATGACATTTTTTATCGAACGGAAAAAATAAACGGATTTTCTTCAAGCGTTGATTTTTGAATGGAAGACGGAAAGTTTGATTGTCATTTGATTGAAATGTGATGTAGATTTGTGCACATTTTTAAGAAGCACACAGACTTAGATCGAGCAAGTATCATCTCGCTTCATCTTGGGATAATATCTTTGAAGTATTTTAAAACAAACCGTTTAAAAAATTGAGTGTGGTTGAAGTTGGCTTATGTTCACAAAAAAAGTAATAAAATTATAATGTATTTGTTGTATGCATTTCGTTTCGGTTTAAATTTTTTATGAGTTGTTTTATTCAGATCAAATAAACCCTTGTCAAAACCATATTATACAATAATTGTACAATCATACCTGAGACAAAAGTGGTCGATAACCACAGATGTACAACTTAAACCAAGAGTCAACAATTGATACACGTTTCTTTGAAGACCCACCCTTTGCACCTGTCACACATTCTTACAGTTTCGAGTAGGCCTATACAAAATAAGAAATTTTCACACAAAGCTTTCACACAAACGTTTTCATTTTAAGTTGTTCTCAGTCGTCACCGCACAACAGGTAGTAAACAAATCCAGAAAATTGCACAAAAGATAAAAATTGGAAGTCAAGAAACTTGAAGGTGTAAAACGTATAACCAGAGTTGCAACTTACAGCAGAGAGGGAGAAGACTGTACCCCAGTAAGTAAAATGTCAACAAAGGGAACTACTTTATAATTTGCTTGTAAAAATTACATTTACGAAGCTCGTGGTAATGTTTTAATTTTGTTTTTTTCTTGACCAAAATCTCTAGTCATGCCACTCAGTAATGCAGAAGTCGGGAATTAAGATTATCAAAATTTATCTACTTCAATTGACGTGTTTTCCCACTACAGGCTGCTTCAGTAATATGCCACTAACAGTTCGATTAATGAACTTGTAAAATCGTTGTCCGCTTTTATCACGTGATTTATACAAAAGTAAAACACGCCAGTGCTGTACGCGTTCTAGTCGATGAAAAGAAATAAGGTTAACCCAAATTAAAATGCAAGTATGTCCGTACGCAAGCAATAAAGTACATGCTTCAATAATACGAGAGAGTATAAATAAATAAAGTATGAAATGGAAAACCTCGAAACACTAAATAAAAAGAACTGGTAACTAGAAAGCAATAAAATCTTACAATAAAATCTAGAAAGCAATAAAATCCCAGCTTTCACACTAGAAGAAGGTGACGTTTAAAGTTTACTAACCGGTCTGCAGTTCCAACACTTCTTTATCACAATCACCAAAACGGTCTAAGGATTACAGTGCAATGTATAAGTTTATGAAACCACAGTAGCCAGTCTGCCTATCCCAGTCAAAAGATTTGCCCTTTTTTACATTGATTCAACGTGTGCAGACGTTAAGTCAATGTAAAAAAGGCTGATTTGCTGGACAAGATTGTGCAACTGCGTTTTGACTATGAGTCACCGATCAACATACGTAAAATATTATATTTACTTAAAGGTTTTTAATACCTCAAAAATGTTCAATACCTTATTGTAAGACTTGACAGAGTAAGCTTAGCCTCGTGCCTAGGGCAAGATTCAAGTAAAGAAATTCTTTAATTAAGTAATATGCAAAGATTAAAAAATAGTCAAGTTAATTAAGTAATTCAAATAATAAGAAATCTTCAATTTACCCGGGCATGAACAACAATTTCTAACTGTACAAGAGTTAGGCGTATATGCATAGTTGCACACTTGTAACGTTAACATTATGACACTTTTTTACTGATATTGTATTGGCAAGATGGGTAGTTGCAATATTATGTTCAATTGGTTATAATGAAGTTTAAACAAAAGCAATCAATCAAATGAAAAGAAGGACATCAAACAGCCATAACAAATGAAAATATAAAGGCCCTAGTCATTACAGTCATCCCGTTGAATTACTATTGTACCCTTCTCTCGCACTGGCTCAGAAAGCACAGAGACTCACTCACCATCACTAAAAGAAGACCTAAGTTTAGAAACAAATAGTCCAACTACACTAAAGCATTTCTCAATCTAAACTAAATGGCGAGAAAAAGACAATAAGACAGGATATGGCTACTAAAGATCTCCAGGTGGCCATGGGCAGGATTTTATATTTTCAAGAGCGTTGGAACACCATTTGGTGGATTCGTAAAAAAACATCTCGTTTTTATGTGAGCCAAAAATTTTCTTGAACTCAATGCAAAGGGAATTTCTAGCCTGCTATACAGTCAGTGCCACCTTCACAAGTTGCAAAAGCACACCTTGACAAGCCCTTCCTGAAAGCAAGAATTGTAAAAAGTGACAAGAAACAGAATATGTGCAAGGGGCACCTTTTAAATCTTTGGTTTCATTTTCTAGCTTATTTATATTACTGTACTTTAAAATTTAAAGTGATTGAGAGTTACTTAAGTAAGTTACAAGTAAAGGTTTTCAAGTCAGTAATTAGGTGATTACTTAATTGAATTCAGCCCTACTGTGCCGTCTACTGGACATTAAAATGTTGCCTTAAATTTTTTTTATTTGTGTACTGTTAATAAAGTTTTCTTTGCTTGCAGAGTTTAGTGACATTTTTCAGTCCATTCTAAATGTAGTCCTGCTTACTAGCCTAAATGTAAATCTCTTGAACCGGTTAGGCAGTAAGAATTAAAAAATAAGGTTTTCATTTTAGAAAGTTTAAAATTTCATTTACTTGACTAGACAAACTGAAAGCTTCAATTCTGTGACTCCTAACTGCGATCTATTCATCTCAAAGGGGTCTGTAGAAAGTTTTAAGAGGGTCCACTAGATTATTGTATGAGTATTAAAATTCATATATTTAAAAGCAGTTTTTGTAAAATTTTTATTCTTTAACATTTTAGAGTCGGCAGGCAATTAAGTTAGTTGAACAGGACACATCACTGCAGAAAGGTTAATTCAAGCTCTATTCCCAGTCTAAGGCTTAAGTGTAACTTCAAATTCTTTTGTAATTATTTTATAAAAATTCCATTTCGTAAAACTTGCTTCCTGTTTTCATTACGTATTGGAGGAATTGATTTATCCATTGAAGAATGCTGAAAAAAGACTATCACCAGATGTTGTGACGGGTGTCACTAAGTTTAAAATAAAATCAAAATAACAATTTGACTTTTTGACTACGTCTGACATGTTCATCGATTTCTTGAAATTTAGCTTTCAAGTTCATTTCTGAAAAAAAGTGAAAATATCGAAACCTAGAGGTAGAAAAATATTTAAAATTATCAAAACTACATTTTAAAGGAATGATTTCATAGCACTTTGGCACTCTTGGAGAGTAGCCCAATGAAATGTAAGTTCTTCATCAATTTCGGTTCCAAAATACCAAACACGACGGGAGTTGTAATAGATTTACTGGTAAAAGACGAGATGATTTTAACACGAACACTTGTTTCGGATGGCGCTTTCACACGTTAAGCTCATTTATAAAAATAAAGCTTATAAAGTATTTTCGCTTTAGTAAACTTTGTTGTTACCATCGGGTAGCGCAGTCCATGGACAGTCTAAAATTAATTGATCATCTGTAAGTGCAGTAGCATTGATAAGCCATAAATGAAAAGAGATTGTCTCCACTGCCTGATTTAAAATGTAAAACTTTTCAAATTGGAAAACAACTGACAGCAAGTAGAATATGGACTCAAATATAAAAAATTAGGCTACAGCTTTTAAGTTTGTGGCTAGATTGAACTAGCTTACGGTCAAACCACGGTTCTGACCGGAATTTTCTTTCTTCAACCAGCCCAGCTTCAGTTACCATTCGCTAAGACTTGCCATGCACTTTCATTTCAGTTTTTAAAGTGAACAACCTTGCTCAATAGTAGTCAATAAACATTATTTGAGGAAACGAGGCAGATGGAAAATGAACAAGACTGAGAGTAGACTTACAGTCAGCAAATCAACTAGTTTTTATTAAATAATATATAACCTATAAACTTCAAATCAATGACAAAAATTGATTTGCTGGCTGGGTTCGTTTATTACGTTCCTTTGAACATCAACATCAAAATATCTTGAAGGGGTTTTGACGCAAATAGCCAACTCCAAATAAAGAAGAAAAAAAGCGGTTTACTTTGCAGAAAGGCCGTAAGATAGCAAAAAGTATAGAAATATTGTGAAACTTAAATTTGTATTAAAACTTCCCACAGAATCTAGCCACTTACAGGCTTAAATCCAAAAATTCACAAAGTGAAGTTCATTGACTTGCAAACGCATTAAAGAATGTTTAAAATTGAATCACAAATTCTCAATCTTTCATCGGTGAAACAAATTTCGATCACGCAAGCGTCATTTCATAGATTCACAAAGATTAATTTCTTGTTGCTATTTGTTGAAAGGAAATAAAAGATGGATTGCTTGTGCATTATTGTGGACTATGCACAATGTTTATGGAATTATAAACATGCCAATTTGTCATTTTCATCATAATTCATCAAAAGCAAAACTTGAGTAATGACGAAATTCTTAAGCAACTTTAATTCAATGATAAAATCTACCTCACCATACTTTAAGTAATACCTATCTCATTTGGTAGTCGGCTTAATTATCTATAGCTAGGTTTTACGTGACGAGCTGCAAAAATAGAGAATTTACGTACGTAATCGTAAGTCAACGTAAAGTTGAATTAAATTTATGTTAATGAGGAAATGTTCTTTCCAAAAATCACCAAGTAAAATGATGCTACAAAACTTCCCCTACAGTAAATAAAAACTTATGAAATTCATGGATGGGAAGTACCGTAGGCTAAGCTTAGCGTGCGTAAGGTATATAAACATATTAAAACAGCATTCAGTCTATCAAAAATCACATTGTATACCCATCGCAGAACCGTATCATTGCCAGGCTCCAGCAGAACACTGTTGTAAAGGTACATATTGCTTAAAGAATGATTTTGTTGAAATGGTTGCCTATAACTGGTTGATGTAGTGCATAACTGTGTTCTGATGATTTTTATAGTTATGTGATGCAATAGATGGTTAAAAAAACGCAAAATCTTTCATTATAAGCCACGGTTGTGCTAACAGCTAATAGAACTACTATAGAACTACATTTTCTCTACTGAAAAAATTTGTTCCAAAAATTTTTTTAGTAGTCTAATACTTTACAAAATAATGAACCTAATTTTGAACAAATGCGCTAAAATTGTAAAAATTATGCTTGTTTCAGAACCCTTCGATATTCAAAAGACGTTGAATATCTACCTCGAAACAAGAATCTCAATCACAAACAGCATCAACAGCAGCGAGCTGCATAAAAAAGGAGTACAGCTGCAATCTACACCTGGAAATGCAATTCACGTTGTTTGTTCTTTTTTTGCTATGGCAAACTAATATGGTTGACGGTTCGTTCATTTGGAAACGGGAAACTGTTACGATTTCCAACTGTGATAATTTCCAACGACTTTGGTCGCGAAGAATTCGCAACCATGCCAAGATCATGACTGCCCCAGTCCTCTCGCCTTCCGGCTGGGAGAGCTGGAAAAGTCCTTGGGATGCAAACGCGATGATGCTGGCAAAGCAATCATATAACCAATGGTACTTCATTGAGCCTTTCAGAAACAGGCTCATTCTACGGCGAAACACACCACCTAGTGGAAACACGGCGAAAAATGACCCCAGGATATTTGAATACAAAAGACTGCTTCAAAGCCGAAAAGCTGTTCTTCGAAACCTTTCAACTCAACTTTATCTAAAAGTATTCCGGAAAATCGTAGCACTCACAAAAAAATCCTCGGAGGCTGCGGATTGGTGCTTGGATTGACTGATACAAATTCTTCAACAAAACCAAAAAAATAAACTGATAATGCCCTTCAAAGAAAACACAACAAGAAACTTTTTTGACAGTACAAACCTGTTCTGAAAATTTTCTTTCTTCTAGATGTGATTATTTATTTTTACAGAATTTATATAGAAATATGCAACATGTGCTAATTTATGCATCGTTTTTTACTTATAACGGATTCAATTGTTAATTTATTATATTTATTATTTGTTTTTTCATTTTAGAAGATAATTTTTATAACACCGTGATATCACTGATATACGTAGCCTACTGGATATATGTTGTTTGTATTGCCACATTTTATATTGAGGATAGCATAATAGACCGACATTACTCTTTTATTTGAGATATGTTACATTCCTAAAACTAGATGATTGCCATGCTTTAACAATTATATGAGAATGTGATGAAATATATTGTTTAAAATTCATATTTTTTTTATTCGTGGGAGTGTTTATCCTGTCATCAGTTTTGGGTTGGTTTTCTTCATTTTTTTTATGATGTATAGTATTCATTTTTATTTGCACAAACGCCAATGCACAAATGTATAGCCTGCCGTCTATACAGTATAGCCTATACAGTATACAGCCTTGCAATTGCTCCTTGGAGAAATAAAAGGAAACCTAAATAGATGAACTTTCTTCCGATACGGTTTTATCCATTATGTTGAATTTTTTGATGTTGCAATAACCTACTTTACATAAAGTTTTATTTTCACTGTAAATAAATCACACGATTTTGTATCATCACGCATTTGTCTCACCACCAATGCAAGCCTTTTCCTCAAGTCGAATCGCCGTTTTACTTTTAAATATGTTGACAATTTCGATAAGAAGTGTTTTTATAATCCTATCGCATAATGGAACGTCATTATTTTAACTTTGCAATCATTGTCATACTTTGCTTCAGTGGTTTGTAATCAGCACTTTTTCTCTTTTTTGGTTCATGTAGCCTACGAGCAAAGATGACGCATCAGCCGTGAATATCTTTATAGTTTTTAATTGTCAACGTGTAATCGTATTGAGTAGTACATCTGCTACCAAAAATAATTGATTTTTATTGCAGTCTTCTTGTTTAATTACTGTTTTGTTTAAACTTTTGCTACTCATGCACTGTCCCATATGCTACTAATTGCTAACGATCTACTGTGCCTTAAATAGCTTAAGCTTTATCTGTTTACGCCATCACTGTAAACAACTTTCACATCGATTCTATCTCAATGAATGATGTTGTCCGGGTATATGCGATGTTTGCTGCACGTTTTCTGTGGTTCGGAACAACGACTCAATCGACTTATAACTTCACTGCTTACTTTGTTTCACTGCATGTTTTGATGAATGGAAACACTGTAGGCTACGATCCGCTACAACGAGTACAATTTGTAAGCAAGATTATTGCGTCATATTGCACCGAACACGCTTAACACTATCTACCACTTACCAATGTCGTAGAATAGATTCAGTCATATTCTTGCAAAAGACCGTTCTTCGTTTCACCTTGCAACACAAGAAGCAATATTCATCAAAACTCTTGATTCAGACTTATGCCGCCAAAAATAATTCGTCTCATGTTTAAAACTCCTTCGTTAACCTAAAACTTCTCAAAGTCGCTTAGTCAAAATTTACTTTTTCTTTTTCTTCTTTCTTTCTTTCTGTCCAGAAATATTTCACCACACTTAGGTTAATTTTATTCTGACAAAAAAAGAAACATTTCAGTGACCGAGGGGCTTTGCGTTTGGCTCTGGTACTAATAAGGTCTGAGAACGATTCCAGGTCGGGTCACACCGAAAATCAAAAACTTCAAAAACGATATCGATTGTAGGCTATTCTTTCTTGCACAACGCAGTAAAAATAAGTCAGATAACAACGTGGTAACATTTAAAATCTGATAAAATTGAAAATAAGCCCTGTCACTAAAAGATCTTTAGCCGTTGTAGAGCGACAATAAACAAAACCATAACATGATTGTTATTATTCTGATAAAAAGCTCCTGAAGAGAGTCAAACGGAGAGTAAAGTACTACAGCTTCGAATAATGACAAACCTTCTCGTCATGCAAATCAACTCTCCATCTATTGAATTTCATGAGGTAAACATTAAACTGAAAGTTGGTCTATACAAGTCAATTATTTTGGTGTTGCTATTAAACTAGGGGTATACGCTGATGATTGGAAGAAAGCAAAACATTATTGAAAATTCTAAAACACATATATAACTTGTTATAATTAGACCGTTCAATATTACTAAATTTGCTTCAGAATTAGCCTACTGGAAAGAAGTTATTATTTTAATTGCATATGACAAAACTGTGTTTACATAAATTTAAACAATACAAATTCTCAGCAACAACAACCACCGACATATTCACAGACCACACTAAAGTTCAAGAACGACAAGTTTGATCAAAACGCATTGTCATAATCAGGTTGGAAAATCAAACTTTAAAAAAATCAATCAAACTTATGAAATAAAAAAATTATCTTTTTACTGTGGTCTAAATTGGCACGGTCTCAACTGGGGACACGGTCTTGTCTGCCTGTCTGGGTTCCTGCACGACTGATTGAGAGGACACCTAAACAGGACAAATTAAATGAAAATGTTTCACTTAAAATGTTTTCCTTACGTAAAACATTAAAATCATAAAAATAAATTGTATTTAGCTTAAATTTGTTTTCAAACCAGAAAATATGAAGCTAAAATATAAAACTGTTAAGTAGGATTCCTCTCTGGACTTTACCTAATTGTTAAATCATCTTTGTTTGAAGACCTGATTGTCGCGTTTTAGGGCCAAACATTTATTCTTTTATTTCAGTAGAATTAAGGTTAGTCTCGGGTAGTTTCTGGTATCAATAGTGGTACCTTGTAATAGGGTACCAATGGTTTTCATAACCAAACGAGGGTTTATTAGAAACCAATCAAGGCTCCTAAACCAAGGCGCGTGGATCGTCTACTCCATTTCTACTTTCAACAACATCCAATAGCTGCTATAAACTAACAGAATAGAATAAACGTATGCTTGTTGTTACCTAAATCGAGTTTGTGTTGCACGGTTCCCTGGACCTTGGCAGGTAACGGGGCAGTTTCCCCAACGGGTCCACTGGGCATAAGCAATTGGCGTTGGGCGTGATGGCGGCGGCGGAGTTGGAGGTGGATTGAAAAAACAAGGGTTTTGTCTACATGGCAATGCTTGACTACTAGGTCCAGGACATCGATTCAGATCCTACAAGATTAAAGAAATAACACGCTTGTATTTTCAGCAATAATGTAGGCTATATGTTGTTCATTCATGAAACAACTCTAACTTCTTGTTAAATTATTGTCTGCGTACGGACAAATATTGTTTTGGAAGCTCAGTCGTATCAATTTTGCTTATTTGTAGAAACTTTGAACTTCTGACGCTGACCCGTTCACCGAAGTGGACAGAGTAAAAATTCCACTTGTTGTCAAAACATTTAGACAAAAAGCACGTTTTGGATTAAAAAATACATCAATTCAACGTTGAACGTTGTTAACATTTATCTCTTGCCACACTTGAAGTTGTCGAACAAAGTATGAAACGTACGATGGCGTTGAGATTTCACTTTGCAGCTTATGTCTGCAAAAAATCAACATAACTGGACTGGAGCAGTACGCTTCTTGGTAAAATAAACTACATACAATCAAATAGCTCTGAAACTACTTATGTTGTTTCAGAATTCTTACCGAGAAAGTGTTACCCGGCCCAGCACATCTGCGAAACCGCGTTCGAGATCCTTGTCCACAGGTCACCGAGCAACGGGACCAAGAAGCCCACTCTGTCCAATTGTAAATATCTGAGTAACCTGAAGCATAAAAGTTTCTCGTTTAACCACATAATTCTATTGGAACTAATGTTTTAAATTCGATGCCGGCTAGGCTTGTTTCAAAATTTATGGAAAACCTTTCAAGACGCCTAGTAGCTAGCCTACATTTTATGAAAACGTAACTCAACATTATACTGTACTGCAAGCCTACTTGTCATAATAATTTCTATGATAAGAGTAACTTAAAAACAATGAAATATATAGACATTGCTGCCACATCGAGCTTGAATTTGAATTTAATGCATTGTTTTGTTTTTTAGAAAATTTGAATTCAGAAAATAAAAATCGTTAAATTTGCACTTTTGAGCTTTCGCTGTTAGTGGATCTATCAGTGATATCGTGCATTTAGTTGTGACTGGCAGAAGACCTTGCTACTGTTACAGTTTTTCTACTTACATTGATCAGAATTGCAGTTTTCCTCTTCCATTGCAGGACCATTTTTATAATAACACTCACAGAACTGTGCATTGATGGCGGAACCAAACTGGCTGCTGAGCAAACATGCTCTATCTCTGTATCGTTTTCCGGTGCCACAAGAGGCACTACATGGAGTCCATATATTCCAAACATCCCACTGTATGGGATCGTCATATACCTCGGTAGATGGAAAATCTAAAGAAAAATAATTTCTTAGCTCAAATTAAAAAGTAGCCTACCTAACTTAAACTTGCGTTAGCAAGTTTCTTTGTTGGATATTTGTTAAGCTTCATTCGACACTGCTATAGATAGCCAAATGAAAACACAAAGTGGTAAAACCAAAACGCTTCTTTAAATGGGTTGCTCAAGTGCACATCCAGAGAGCCGAACCTGCACCGCTTGATAGTGAGGTTGATTCGTGCACAAAGTGGGACGCTTAATCAACAGAGCAATCGAGGCGAATAATGATTTTCTCTGTGGTGGTCAGATTTTAGAACAAAACTGAAGTGACACTGAATTGAACCGACATGTGTTTATCTGAATTGATCACCGGACAATACGTATAAAGCTTGGTACAGAGAATAGGCTACAGTTCATACTTCACAGCATAGTGAAGAGACAAAGAAGTATTTTCTTCGTGACAAGAAAGTTATGGCAATCATGTGATGTTACCAATTGGATAACTTTATGCGAGTAAAAAAATTCATTTGAAAAGTTTTGAAATGAAAAATAAAACGGAAAAATTATATCCTTGGTAAAATCATCATTTTTAAAGACCAATAAACATTTTTTGGCGCAAATTTTTGGCACCTCTCACCATGATCTACGTTTTTCTCCATCGAGTTCTGTTTGAGTTTTTGTGAGAAAATTGCCTACTTACAGAGGTTTGCATATCCGGTAGACCCAATCACAAAAGCACACATATTTTAAAAAACAAAAATGTAGCTGTTTCACTCACAGTTATGTTTTTTGTCCTATTTGATCACTTTTTAGCTTTATCTTTGAACCTTTACCATTTTGTTGACATCATATTATAATAAAAAAGTCTTATATAGGATAACGTCTACAAGATGATGTTCAATATTTTAAGAAATCTGCATTTTTCTCCATAATTGCAAAACTTTTCACACCTTTCTTCATTAAAATCAATGTTAATTAGCATTATTCTACTGTTTTTAGATTTAAGTGAACTTTTTTGAGATTGGTTATAAAGCAAAAACAATAAACAAGAAGAAAAAAAGTTTTTACAAGTCCAAGCAACAAAAATTTCCAAAAGCAAAGTTTTAAACAAATCGGTGTCAAGGTTTATTCTGGCTCCAGCAAACAGAAATGCTTTAACAAATTCTAACAATCAAAGTAAATATTTTGAAAAATAATGTTTTAAAACAATAAAAGTAAAATTTGATTTTCATTGAAAAAAGTAACACTTTGATTTCACAAGACAAGACGTTATATACAAAAGTAACCTTCAGGAAAGAACATTCTCCCGCAGTCTTCTAGTGGTTCTCGAACTGGTGAGTCTGTCCTGGTTAACACCACAAACCTGCTTGGCCAGTCAGACCTTCGAGTGTTTTGAGTGTTGGTGGAATAGCAGGTTCTGTCGTGATCAAAACACGTTTTACACAATGCTAATTTAATACTAGAGTTTGCATTTTATAAATTCCTGCGAAAATCTGCTGGGTGCTAAGTTCACTCACACCTATTATCTCGCAGTAGCTTGTTTTGAACCCAAAGTATACGTCTAGAAAAGATTTCTGCAATATTATTGTTAATTTGACTTTGAGATAAACCAGCTTTAAGGTATCTGCAAAACATTAAAGACAACACAACCATTTTTGTAAATTTTGCTTGTTACAAATGGTTTTACTTTTTTGAACTTTCGAAATAGGCTACGTAGGCAATGCTATACACATTTTTTTAAATGCATTATGGCTTTTTAGTTTTCTGTCTTGTTTTATCACTATCAATGCTTGGATTATTTTAAGTGTTGAACAAATTTAAAATTTTTAAAACCTTACTCTGTTGTTGTTTCTCGTTCAATAAACTCCGAAAGTCGTTGGAAATTTAACGACTGTCGAAGCTCAAGCTCCGTTCTATCATCGAGACAAAAGGAATACTCCAGTCGTGGGTCGACATCGAACCCACGCTTCTTCCTTGATTGTACCACAACCTGTGCGTATCGATCTGAAAAAGTGAGTACCGGTACGTATGGGAATCAATCTAGTTTTCGTACCACCATTACCATCTAAACATAAGTGTGTTGCAACGAAACATAACATCACAGGAAACTATTATTTGTGGCATGAAACTGAGACAACAATAGTTCGAAATCATTACACTGCTACAGTCATAACAGAGAACGATATGACAATGACAGTACGCTACCATGTAAACTAATTAAGATGGGTCTGATTCACAACAGTTTAGCGCAGTAATTTGTGTCGAATCGTGATGTGTGCAAACGCTACTCCTAAAAAAATGAATTGCCTTGGTGGTATATTGATGCATGAAATCGTTACAACTTAACCTCTCAGATGAAAACATGTCTGTAGCTCTAAAAGACAAATAAGTTTTTTTGTTTTTTTTTGTATTGAATACGATATTTAGTTTTAAACCACTAAAGAATTAAAATATTTTTGATGACTTACTTCGTGGTGGACTGTAAGAATAATCTTCTGCAAACTGGTTTATACAAGTACGAACTGGAGCAACAAGGTCAGATTGCACGTTAAGATACGTAATTAAGTTGTCCTTCCAGCACGATGCACGACCAGTGCCGAACCTTCATAAATATAATCACCATGTAAAGAAACCTGAAACCAATAATTAATAAACCAAATTTTGTCTGTCTTGTTTTCTAACCGCAAAATTGACTTATCGGTTTGATGTTATTGTGTTACGGTGATCTTAGAACAGACAAGATTTCTCATACTTCGAAACTCTGTTTTGAGTTAATCAAGGACGCAAGCGGTTTAAGGCGGATGCTTACCTCAAATATTTGATTAAAATTCTCGAAGAAATAAGTAGTTTTTATTGGTTGATTTTTGAATCTTTATTCTCGAACTGACAAAGCCTTGATAGGCTATTCCTGGTATTTTCCCATACCTGTAGAGTGTAGAGACTCTTGACGCAGGGCCGGTTACCGAGATTGTCAGAGTGAAGTTTTCCGATTGTTGAAGTGTTGTTGCCGGGGAATTTTCCATTCACTAGGTGCCGCTGAATGGAGAGCAGTCATGAAAGTGCGTTGCTCAAGCGCACACTCCGAGAGTCGAACTTGTGCCGCGTGATCTTGAGCCGGGTGCGTAACAACACTGAGCTAACGGGGGTATAGCAATATAATATTTTATAACTATATAAACTATATAATGTCGCTACAAATGTTACACCATTATACAACGCATACCCTCCAGGAAAAATACTAATAAGTAGGGCAACCAAATTTTTGACCTAAAAACTTAAAATTTTGACTTTATAATTTACAAATTTTGACCTAATTTTGACCAATAACTTTCTGCGTTTGCAACCCAAATGCGAAATACAAAGCATGTTAGAAATCAAACCGTAAGGTAAGAATATCTTCTTTTTCTAATAAAATAAAAGAAAAATGTGGAAGACTCAATGACACCACAGCTAACGAACATGTAGGCCTGACGAAAATCACTCGAAAAACTGCAAAAGATAAATATGGAGTGTCTTTAAATATCCCGAAATTACTGAGGGGATTCTGCAGTATTATACTTCAACATCAAGTAATGTTTCACATTATCGCCTTTGAAATTCCTGTCTCTCGTCAAATTTTTTTCTAAAATGGACAAACTTCTCACTACTGATACAGAAGTTGCTTGGGAGTTCCTCAGCAGGCTATATAAATGTGGTGAAATATCATCTCGTCCCATTTTCCAATTTGGCAAGGCGAAACAAGACTATTACCACAGAAATTGCAACAAATGGATTATTACGTCAGAATAGCAACATAAATTGCAACAAAAAATCAGTATCTGTGTAGCTTTAATAAAATATCAATAGAGAGAAGAAAAACTGTGTTAAAAGAAAATTTTGACCTAACCAAAAAATTTGACTTTTTTTTGACTTAATAACTTTGAAACCTCTCTTCATGTCAGCCTGAAATTTAGTTTCTGGACGTTTTATAAACTTTGAACAAGGCAGAAAAATTTTGACTTTATTGACTTTTGGTTGCCCTACTAATAAGCCTACATTATTGCAAAAATCAAACTCCATCCAACACGATACAGTTACATACAGTTGACATGTAACGACAATTGGGGTGTTTTTCAATTCTAGTATAATTTTGTTAGAAAATGAAAGCGCAAAAGTGGTCGAATGAACATCACTTTTATCATTTCTAAGTTTGGCAAACGTACCCGCAGTTTATATCGGCATTATTTAAATACCATAATGTATCCAGAACGGAAAAGTCAATGTTGCTTCTCCAGTCATAAGTTGATTCCGGCACCTGAAAAAGGCATCAATTAATTATTTTGTCTTGTTGGTGCAATATTTTAGTTGCTGCCTTTAGTTTGTTTTATGTTTCAAATTAAAAAGTAATTTTAGTTATTACTAAAAGTAAATAAGAAATACGAAATATCTTTCTACTGATTTCAAATTCCGTGCTTGCAAAAATAAACACCGCAACATGACTTGCAGGTTGCAGTATAGAATAAGTTGTACTACAGTATATAGGCTAGAGTAGATACATTTCGAACCAAAAGATTGTCTTCAGTCACAGTTGTTTTTGCAAGCAGTGATAATTAGTAAGAAAGCGTTTTCACAGTTGCTTGAAACAAAAAAATTATCCTCCAAGCAACTCGCCTATCGGGTCATTTTCAAATACGTAACCACCATTTCTAGAACTCGTTTAGGAATTGTCCTAATTTTTTAAACGATTCGACAGTATATGCGATGAAGTAAAGCGCTGACGTCTATTAACCTCTAATACGATTCCTCGTTGTTGAAGATAAAAAGGCAAGTCGCATAATTAATCCAGGCATTGGGGGGGGGGGGGGGGTAAGAAGATGAGATTCTTACTATACCAAGCCTTCAGCAGTCAGTACTAGCGAGAATAAGGTGGCCAGTTGCTTTCTCTGGGCCGCCTTTCCTTCAGAAACTACGCCCACCCAATTTATTACACCCAGGATTGCATGCTTGGAAAGTGAGCGCCTTACCTGCTGCGTCATCCCACCGCCTGCATGAAAACTTATAAGGATGGAGAATTATACCGATGGAAAATTAATTATAAAAGGATCCTTTTAGGATGTAACTGAACGATTAAACTTAACAAGTATAGGCCTAGACTAAATATAATCAGCCAGGTCCGGAAACGTTTTGACAGTTTTGGTTATTTGCTTGATATTTTTTACGTTTTTTTTTGTCTTTTGTAACTTTTCAGTAAAGCAAAGTATTTGCTCAAAGCTCATTTTGGCTTCATTAATCATTAAAAGTGTTGCAATTAATTCAATGTGTGAGAAAAGTCCAGGTATAGACGGAATATATTCGAAGTACCCAGGGATATTTAGAGAAGGGGATATGAAGGCTTTTATTACGTCTGGCAATAGAAGGGCTTCTATTTATCTTAAATAATCTCTGTTTATGGTAAAATGGCAATTGGCACATATAACAGAAGGTGAACCTCTAATCACAGCAACACCTCTACAGTAACCACAGCAATGTCTTCAACTCTAATTCCTAACGACAAAAAAGATACCCATCAATCTCAAAAAAGCTCGAACAATTGTAATCTTCAAGAAAGGCAATAGACTTGACTGCAGCAACTACCGTTCAATAAATCTAGTCAGCCATATCTACAAACTTTTCGTCACTATTATAGCTGCACGCGTAAAAATAATCTAGATGCATATTTGTCCCGAACACAAGCAGCTTACCAACCAGGAAGAGGAACAATGGAACAAATCTTAGCTTTGGAACAAATTATGTGTATCGAATTCAACAACTCCGTTCATATTATCTTTCTTGACTTCAAAAAGCCCTTTGACAGTGTTAGACTACGCCATCTTTGGCAACTTTTGGCAGGGTTGATCGAAACGGCCCGGTTAAAACCTGGTTTAAACCGGGCAGTTTTGACCACCTATTACTGGTCAAAACCCCTTTAGTGTATGAATCAAGTTGCTTTTCAATTGAATTAAAAATATTACCCTCCATGTTTAGTAATGATGTTCAACTATATTTTGTTTTGATCAACAATAACCTAAATGCTGGATTTGGAACAAAAAATATTCAATTTCTCTGTTTATTTTTGATATTTCAATCAGTTGGTTATTTTAATTATTGAGAAAATTCAAATTCTAAAAATAAGTTTTTGATGAACCAAAAGATGCTTGGTAGAACGATGAACTATTTGCACAGTCAACTGAAGTACAAGAATTTATTCTAACAAATTTTTTTTTTATGAAAAACATTTGCCATCAATTTTGCCATAAAATTTGCGTAACATTTTCCCTCCCGTTGCGTAGCATATAAGACGTAGCACGACATGTAATTAAGGTAGTAGTCTTAACGTTGTTTGATGTCTTGTTTTTGGCAGCGCTGAAGCAAGAGAAAAATCCAAGATAAATATAATCTTTCGTATGAATTTTACAGGCAAGCCATCTGTGGCTGCCTGACAGGTCGGTATTGGCGGGCATTACTGAAAGTTCAGGCGGCCATGGCCGCCAGCCATTTCGAGGCCTGCATGTCAAAATGGTCACAACTTACAACTGCTTTTATATTTCTTAAATAGCCCATAGCCCAGGTAGCCGACCATTCACTACATAAAAATATTTTTCTGGGTTTTGACCGGTTTAAACCTAGTGTTCACCGGTTGAAACCAGGTTTATACCGCTTAGTGGTCAAAACCAGTTTTGACCACTTAGAGATCAACCCTGACTTTTGCATAAAACGTTACATACGGTAACAAAAAATATTGTACATCTGCCTTTTAAAAACAACCTACCACAACTCAAAAGCACTAATCAAAACAAACATAAGGACAACCTAATTAATCGGATATTCGGAAAGGTGTTAAACTAGGTGTCCGCTGTCTTGTTTTGCATCACAGCTGCTGCAACAGTCCCAGAAACGGAAAATGAGTTTAAAAGTGGATTCACGTTGGTGGTTGCGTAGCCTCCGATCTAACCTGAGCTACGCAGACGACATTGCCATAATCAACAACTCTACACAGAAAATACAGGAATTTCAAGATAATTTGTCAAAAAAACGCTGCTAAATTCGGCCTTCAAATAAATGTGTCCAAAACTAAATATATCACAACCGATAAAATCTACAAAACACTTAATCTCACTGTATACCAAAAACAAATAGAGCAAGTACCAGGAATTCGTAGCCTATGTTTTGGCTACAAACTATCCGCGACCAGCAATGGAGAAACCTCCTTACAACAAGTTTTTAAATTCCAATAAACTCCCAATCAATCGGAAAGCAAAATAAACCCCGTTTTACTAGCCGTGCTCTACAGTTTAACATGCTTAAATTGGACGTCAACAACCATCAAAAAACTCAGCATTCTCCAAAATCACATCACGAGAAGCATGACCAACAAAACGCAACGACTGCATAAAAATAGAAGACCAATTGACTACAACGAAGTTACATCCAATTCCAATTTTTGGTAATACAATCAAAAGTTCTAAAACTGTTCTGCCACACTAAAAGATCAAACTGCAATGTCAGCAAAATCTGCACACAGTATCTAATGTCAACAGAAAGACAACCAAAACGATGACATGAAAACATCCACGCATGGACCGAACTCAACTCGGCCACACTGGGGGGAGCTAGTTCGAAACCTTAACTCATGGAAACAGGTAATCCATGTTAATGTGCAGTCTGCTTCAAGCGAAGATGGCGACTGATGATGATTCATTAAAAGAGCAAGATTGGTCGTTATCATTATTATCATATAATATTGTTATTATCATTATCATTAACCATTATCATCAATCATGGTCAGGCTACTTACCATAACAGACATACATCCCGTGAAGAAACTTCGCAATTGTGTTGTCCGGATTACGTTTTCGTCGTAGTCATTGTCTGCCTGCCTTCTGCGTCTTGATGGTAACGCAATTGTTGAGTTATCTCCCAAGTGGTACTGACATCCTGGAACAAACCAATATGTTACAATAAGGACTTAACTTGAACCGAAACCAGCTCCGGAAGCTAGGTTTTGCATCCGGACTGATTGAGAATGTAGAAAGAAGTTGGATCCTACAGCAATTGCAAGTCGATTGTTTCACTGAGTTTTGCTCATTCAGTGCGACCGAGGCTAGTTGTATGTAGAATTGCAAAATAATATTTTATGAACTGATGAAACTTTGCTAGTAGGCTATACGACGGATTGGGAACTGATTAGACCATAGGCTAGCTTTCCAAAGTTATTGGGCTAACATTTATAAAGCAAGTAATCTCGGTGACACTAGCCCATGCATTAGAATATTAGACTTTTCAAAAAACAAATGACTTTAAGCAGTAATTACTAATTAGTCGACTTTTCTACCTCTTTATCAACAATGAGTAATACGCATGGTCAAGTCGCAAATAGCAAAGGAAATTTTCATAAAATTTCTTCAATTTACATTTGAATACGAGCTTGTTTTCTATGTAGCGTTTTTTGACTTTCGTATACAATTCCAAACGAAATTGAGGATAGCTGCATGGATGGCGTGTAGGCCTCATTGCAATAATCCGGAAAAGACTCTATCAATTTAATTTGTTTGCACTTAGTTATTTTATTTTGAAATATATTGTTAAGGTGTCCGTTTCAAATGCAGTACAAAAAGTTCTTGCTTTGATGCCTTGTAGCACAAATTTTGAATTAAAACAAAATATGTTTCCTAGACGAAACTACACTGCCTTACATTACAGAAGAAGATTTGGTTAGAGTGCTACGATACAGTTATAGCCTACTCATATTTCTGCTTACCTTCTGTTTCCAAAAACAAGCCCAAGAAATAACTAACTACAAAAAAAGTGGTCCAAAACTTGACAAGCATTTTTAATTGCAAAAGAAATAGCTTTCCTACTAAGAAATCTGAAATGATGCAATACTGTACAAATAAAAACTAAAAAGTAGTTTTATGTTTATTCTAAACGATTTCTATACTTTTATAAATTTCAAGCCTATAAACTAAGAGTGATTAAGCTCCTTTCACAAAAGGGCCGGAAAGTTGTGATAACGAAACACTCTGGCAAGTTTTTTAATATATTTTGTACAATGGATAAGCTAAAAATCTCTATCCAGGGCCGTTGAGAAGTAATTTGGGCCCGAAACTAATGAGATCTTTGGACCCAAATCAAGACACATCTGATAAAATACGTAGGGGAAAGGTGTGTATTTTGAACCCCTTAAAGAAAAATAAGCACAACTCAGCCAACTTCCGGTCAATGTGTATTATTTTTCACCCAGATACAGTCTAGGTACTTGCAAACCGGTGTAGAAAATATAAATCACATACAATAAAAAATTACAGAATAATTAAGCAATAAAAAATGTTCAAAAATGGTCCAAATTACACATATGGTGTGTATTTTGGACCATTGGGGTGTGTATTTTGGACCATTGGAGTATGTAATTTCAACTGAAGTTGCTTGAGGTCTTCGAAATGAAATTTCTGGATGACGGTTCAAGAATCCCTTAAGCCAATCTTTTTCAGCCAGACCCTTTTCACTGTTGAAGCGGGTATTGATATTATTGGCAGACGCAATGTCATAGGCAAGCTTTCTTAAATCTATGGCCCCTAAACCATAAAATCTTCACTCCATTTCCAAAACATGTTTGACCAGTTGATCTTCAATATTTTCGGGAAGATCAAGTTGTCGACCAATGGTTTTTGACACTTGTGTAGCATATTTATTGGTAGCCTGTTATGGACATGTTTTAACACTACAGTTTTGGGAATTTTAAACTGACGCGATGCTGCATAGGTGAGATGATTGGTTCAAATTACACACTGTCATGCACTGTTAAAAATTACCAACTATGACTTTCACACTTGGTTACAAGTCTTGTAATTGAGCACAACATCTTCTTATAGGTTAAAGATAATACCAACATCATATCAGACTCAAACGTCATGCCAATAACGTCTCAGCGCTTAGCAATCAACTCCCCAAAATAACATCAGCATACCCAAAACCACAAATTCCAATCTCCCGTCCACGTTTCTAAACCTAATGAGCTGAGTTTTTCACATCCGGGCTATTATTTTTTTTTCTTTCAAGCTGTTCAAAAATACTGACAAAACGATTTTTATTTTTTGAGTTAGGGGACTGGTCCAAATTACACACTGGTCCACGTTACACCACTTTCCCCTACTACGCAAAGAACACGCGGTGGTATCTCAAGTTTTGGGCCTTGTAGCGCGAGAGAGCTCTGTCTCTGACATCACGTTCCACGTCTTGGAAAAGAACCTCAAAATAACGAGCCTCTGAAATAATCACGGGCCCGAGTACAAAAGTACCTGCTGGACACCTCCTGTCAACGCTGCTCTCCCTGTCGGCTTGCATCCTTCACATGCAACGTTACAAAAATAAAATAACTTTCGGTTAAAAACAATGTCATTCGTCTAACTCTAAGATGAGTGTTTGAAAAAATGTTGAATAAGATATGCCTATTGCCTACTTCTCATATGCGTCATTTGACTCGCTTGGTTGTTATATTTGATGTTAATTTATGACAATTTTTTGTAACTTATAAAAAGCTGTAGTCTATAGCCTATATTCGTTTGTTATTTTTCGCATTTCTTTGCAGAAGGGGCTACTTAAAAGAGCTAATTTGCAAAGCTGATCTGGCCCGTGTGCCGTAGTTTAGCGACACCTGCTAAAAAACACTGCTGCTCAAAACAGTTGTGATATTTTTTATAAACTATTGCACATGGCAGCTATATTTTAAGTTTATGCGCCCAGTAAGTTGTAAATGTTTCTTTATGTTAAAACTGCCTTGAGAGTCTTATCGGGCTTCTTTTTGCAACGCTATCCATTTGGCAGTAACAGTAGCACTCAATTGTTATTTACAAATATATGTATAGTGACAAACAGTTAATCCAAATATTATTAGCATAGTATTTTCCATCTTTTTTTAGGCGGTTATGGAATAGCCTCCCTTTGCAAAAAAACTGCTGTGAAATGATAAATATCGCCTATGCATAAATAACGGAATGGCCCGTTTCGGTGAGTCCGATTCGGTGAGTCCGATCCCTTAAAGGGTTTTTTTTTTAATTTTATTTTTAAATTATCGGGTACCGTAGCCTAATTATCATTGCCGTTTTAGGGTTTGGGGTTAGGGGTTAGGGTTAAGGGTTAGAAGTTAGGAACTCACCGAATTGGACTCACCGAATCGGACTCACCGAATAGTAGCAGACCCCATAAATAAAATGAATATGATGAATATTACGCTTTGATGGTGAAAAAATGTGAGCAATTAGCCTACTTTCTGTCTAAAAGCTTGCACATGTTTTTTGTCTAACGATTGAGGCTTAAACTTAATTTGCAGAACTTTTGTCGTCTTTTACAGGACATTGGTATTCCACAGTAGGGCACATAACATCTGCCAGAATAATCAGCTTTGCTTAGGCCTACATTTTAACTAATTGCAAATTGCTTTAAAACTGCATTTTTAAGCCTACAGTAGCCTACAACTGTTTATCGCCTGCTGAATCTATTCATTTTTTGTTGGCAGCTGTGACACTACTTTTGCAGCCCACATGAAATTAATTGTAAAAAAAAAACGTTATAACTTTTAAATATTTACGATGTATTTGTGTCTCGGATAGTTCAATTATTTGCCTGAGGCAGATAATTCTTCTTGTTATTAATCAATAACCTTGTAATTTCTCAGAGATGCTCAAAAATATCGAATGGAGCCTGGAGCTTTTACCAATTCGAAACGCAACCTTGTGCCATTAAGTTCCACTCACAAGTAATTTATATAAAGCAATGCTGGCAAAAAATAAGCTATAACGCCAAGCTATAGGTTTTACTACTAATAATAAATCGTTTTAAAATCTAATTAAGTTGCAGTACTGCGAATAACTACCACATTTAAACACGCTACTATAAAGAAGAAAGCTTTACACAAGCTTGCATTTTAATTAAGCATCCAGATATAGATCAAATAATTTCATTATATTGTAGCCTGCGTAGTAAAAGATGCATTTGATTAAGTTGACCATTAAGGTATTTTTGCAATTTGCTTTTCAACAGCAGTGGCCCACAACATCAGCCTACCCAGTAGCAGTAGCGTTACCAAAAGGTTACCATTACCATCTTATTAAAGCATATCTGTGCGAAAAATAAATTAAAGATAGACTTACAAAATTTTTGTAATTATTTTACTAACGTCAATTTAATATTTTAAACTGACGCCATAGGAGCAGGAGGGTGCAGGTAAAACACAATTTCTTTGTTGAGCGTACTTGTATTTTTGCTTTGTAACGTCATAAAGCGACCGCAAATTTTGATTATTTGCAAACATTTCATAAGAAGCATCAAGACCAAGTGGCGCTGGTTCGACTCTCGGAGTGTGCGCTTGAGCAACGCACGTTAAGGACTGCTGCTCTCCATTCAGCGGCATCTAATGGATGGAATAGTTCCCCGGCAACAAGACTTCGACAATCGGAAAACTTGACTCTGTGAATCTCGGAGACCGGGCCTGCGTCAGGGATTCAAAGCCTCTATACACAACAAGTAGGCTATGCGAAACTGCCAGGATTAAGCTCTGCACGAAACTTTCTCAGTCCGAGGATAACGATTCAATCAATCAATTTCTTATAGTAGGCTACAATGTTTTGGATCTTTCATGGCCTTGCTTTGGATCTCCTATATGCCCATGTATTAGTTCTCTTGTGCCCATATTTTGAATCTTTTATGCCTATATTTTGGATTTATTATGCCCATATTTCAGATCTCCTAGGCCAGCGGTCCCCAACCTTTTTTTCTTTCACGGGCCGATTTTAAAATGAAAATAGCCTCTCGGACCAGCGAAATTAGCCTCTCTGACCAGCGAAAATAGCCGCTCGAAGTTTGACATCTAGTTCTAGACTACGGTGCTTATCCGTCCAATTTTTTTTGTAGCGGTGTAAACACAATTTACAGTGAGCAAAAGTTGTTAAATAATAATTAGACAACGTGAAAGTCGAGGTTGGAAAAAAACTAGTCTAGCAGCGGTCTGGGAGCGTTGCTCCCAAAAAAAGTCTAATTTGACGTTGTTTTGATCGTCTTGTGTGCATTTTGACGCCAACTGAGGATTTATTTGATCGACGCATATCTTAAATTTGACAAATATATCATGAATTTAAGCTTGATATTTTTTACAAGTTTGAGTGAAAAGTTTTGAGTTAAAATTGAAGTTACTTTTTAAATATATTTTCTTTCACAACTACAGAAAAATTTCAGTCATTTATTTGTTGAAGGTTTGTAGGCCATAGTATTGTGAAGAAAATCGTCCGCAAGTGATCCATTAAAAGTAGCCTAAAGTTGCGAAAATCCATCCGAGGCTTTCCCACTTTATATACAAATTTCACTTCATACCTGAAATAGGTCAATTTAATTGTTAGGTAGTTAGTGAGCAAGGTGTTTATTAGGGAATATTTCATTAGTATTTTGGGTTTTAAGGAGCCCTTAACGTTACCGGGAGCCATACTATTATTTAAGTTTACTACTGAAACCATGCGTTCGCAATACTACCCTTTAGGTTAACGACATGGGGTTAAAAGAGCAAGAAACTTATGGATAATAATGTAGCAAATTTAAGTGTTTTTTTCACTTTGGGAGGAGGTACCTAACCAAGTGCCCCCTCTTTAGATCCGTTACTGTTATGATAGATATACAAAAAACAGGTTAGTTAGGCTATAGGTAGGCACTGTAGGCTATAATATTGATTTGGACGTATTTAGTCAACGCCTGCAATTGTTTTCATTGTAATCAATTTATTCTATGGCTATAAGGACATAACCTACTTTTAACCAACTCGTACTCTGGATGGCCATTTTGGACGTGTGTTGTCAGTTGTCACGACCTGATAGCAATCTTTTTGCGATCTGGTAAGCCTACTGGGTCGCGACCCAGTGATTGAGGACCCCTGTCTTAGGACCATAGCCTACTTTATATTTCATTTGCAGCTGTTCTCATGTTTTAGAATTTCTACTGCTTGCCCAGGTTTGGATTTCTTATTCCCATGTTTTAGATCTTCTATCCAGCGGTCCCCAACCCTTTTTCTATCAAGGACCAGTTTTTAAATAAAAATAGCTTTGCGGACCGGCAATACGAAAAACGAAGTTTGACATCTACTTGTATAGCCTACTAGGTCTAGTTTCTTCTGGCGGTTTGAACACACAAGTAAGATTCGTAAAATTAAATCGACAGCAATGTAAAAGTCAAGGTCGGAAAAGGAATATAAGTCAGATTGATTGAATCTTTATCCTCGCTCGGACTAGGAAAGCTTCTTGCAGAACTTAATCCTGGCAGTTTTGCACAAGCCCAACTTGTAGAGGCTTTGAATCACTGACGCAGTCCCGGTCACCGAGATTGACAGAGTGAAGTTTCCGATTGTTGAAGTCTTGTTGTCGGGGAATTATTCCATTCATTAGATGCCGCTGAATGGAGAGCAGTCCTTCGTCGTCGGGTGAGCCTCTGGGGCCGAGGGTCTATCCTTTTACCACCCCAGATTCACAATGTTCCTGGACTACACTGGAAGGCTACTAGAGAGCAGCCAGACTTTGGTTTCATCATCCATGACACGCAGACCTTCCGCTCCATTAGGTGGCTTGAAGATGGAGCAGTCATTGATGATGTGGTCTGCGGTCTGTTTCTCGGCACCACATTCACAGGAGGAGGAAGAGGCCATTCTCCATTGGTGCATGGTTGAGCGGAAAAGCCCGACGCCCGTACGGAGACGGTTGAGGCGCACCCATATGCCTGTCTTGGTAGTGTTAGGCCGATGGGGCGTGTGTCGGCGTCGGGGATGAACGAATAGAGTCTGGTGCGGTTGACTTCCATTTAGAACTCCATTTATGGTCTGCCCAAGCAGCCGCAGAAATGTCCTGTACATCAGCTTCGTTGAACGGCTGGCACAAATGGGTGTCTTGATTTCAGTCGACGGGGGTACTCGTTTGGGAGAGCAGAGATCTTGTGGCGGAGAAGGTGGTTAGGCTCCAGTGCCCGTCGACCGAGGGACAGAGTGGCTTCTTCGTGACGAAGCTCAGCGGGTTGGATGCCAGCGAGAATGGGGAGATTGTCCAATGGTGTGGGACGCAGGCATCCGGTCACTGTGCGCAGGGCGCTGTTTATGGCAGTGTCGATGTTATGGCAGTGAGTACTGTGGCTCCAAACAGGTGCACAGTACTCTGCTGAAGAGTAGGCAAGGGCTAAGGCTGCTGTACGCAAAGTGTCAGCCCTCGCTCCCCAGCTAGAGGATAACACTGGACAGATCGCTCACATACCGCCACCATTTGTTGTCACTGTGCTGGATGTGAGTTTCTTGCGCAGTGACAACAAATGGTGGCGGTATGTGAGCGATCTGTCCAGTGTTACCCCAAGATATCTTGGTTCGGGGCAGAAGGACAGAGATTTTCCGTTGTTCTGGACGTGTAGCTCACGATCAGCTTCCCGATTATGGAGGTGGAAAGCTGCTGCCACGGTTTTGGTTTCGCTGAGTTTCAGTCGCCAGTTCTGGAGATAGGCTGAGAGAGTTTTTATCTCCTGGCTCAAGGTGTCTTCTAGATTTTCTCACGACTTTGCGCAGTGGAGAATTGCCAGGTCGTCCGCATAAGCGTATTTTGCGGAGACCGTAGTTGGCAGGTCGTGGGTGTAGATGTTGAAAAGAAGTGAAGCCAGGACCGATCCCTGTGGGACGCCGTTTTTCAGGCGTCTCAGTCTGCTTCGCCGTGAGCTACCGATGGTGAGGGTGATGCTTCGATTCCTGACAAGTTTTATAATCATATGAACCATATGTCGGTCTGAAAGCAGGCGAAGCAGCTTGCAAGTAAGGCCGCGATGCCATACGGTGTCATAGGCAGCTGTAAGATCTAGAAAGACAGCGCGGCCTTCTTTTTTGCCTCAAAGCAATCCTCGATGTCTTGGGTTAAGAGTGTGACTTGATCTACGGTGGATTTTTGGCGTCGAAACCTAGCTTGCTCTTTTGGGAGGAGCGGGTCGATGATTGGGTTGACGCGGGCATAGATCAGTCTTTCGAGGATCTTGAAAGGAACACAGAGGAGGGTTATCGGACGATAACTCCTTGGATCCTCTGGTGGCTTGTGAGGCTTAGGGATTGCAACTACAAAAGCTCTTCTCCAGATTTTTGGGATTGTGAGTTGGTGCAGGCAGGAAGACAGGAATCTTACGTAACCAGAACTTTAGGGCATAGCCAGCATGGAGCACAAGCTCAGGGCAGATCTTATCCAGCCCTGGAGTATGGTTGGTTTCACTAGGCAGAGGGCGGTGGCGAATTCCTCTGGAGTGAAGAGATTGTTTCCTCTTGTGGTGTTTCCACTCGCCAAAGGGCAGATACTTCCTTGGCAACAAAGCGGGATACCTTGCGGTTCTTTGTCTTGTAGACCCCGTTCTGCACTAGCTGGGAAGCGATGGCATTAGCAGAAACGGCGCACTGACGAGGGGAGTTTGCTGAGCGCCCAGTGAGGTTGTTGATGATGCTCCATGCTTTGCGGCTTGAGTGTGAGAAGTCGATGGTTTGCACAGCTTCGTTCCATCGCTCAAGCTTCTTTGTGTCCAGCCGCTCAAGTAGTCTGGTGGCGGTGGTGTTAGAAGCAGCACCATTTGTGGCGCCTAGGCATGAGCGATAGAGAGCTTCACACTCAGAGTCTCAGCATGGTGTATAGCTGGTTCGATGGCCACGTGGTATTGTGGCCTTTGCCGCAGTTATTATGGCATTGCAGACGTCCTGTTATGCCTCGTCTGCGTTGCATGTTTCAGTCGATGGTAAGTTTGTAGCAGACTCATTGGTCAGGAGGCTGTATTGATTCCAATCGGCTTTTTTGAAGTTCCATCGCTTCACCGGTGAACTCGGGACAGGGGTCACAAGTTTTGGGGCGATGATGAGGGACGACCGGTGTTGGGACCGCGGGAACGTCTCAAGCACACGTCTGTCTGGAAGAAAGCTGTCGACACTCGCGAAGACCAAGTCAGGGTTTGCCCCTGTTTCCCAGCGGCCGGAGTGGAAACTGGCTGGTTCCTTTGGATTGAATAGGAGGGCAAGATGGTCTGTAGAGGCCCAGTCAACCAGCAATTCTCCGTCGCTGCTTGTGTTGCAGTAGCCCCAGTCGATGTGCTGGCAGTTGAAATCGCCAGCGTAGAGACTGCGGGAGGGGAACGTTGGAAGGGATGGTGGCAACATTCGCGAGGGTGGGGGCTTGTAGATGTTGACGATGTTGTAGTTTGAGATGTTAATGTACACCCACTCAATCTCAGCATCAGGTGGAGATTGGTCGACAAAGGTCCACTTCAGGCTTTCATGCACAAACGTGCCGTGCTTCCTGCTTAAGGTAGACCTCGCTAGCGCGTAGTTGGGAATAGCTAGCTTATCTGCAGAGGTGCAGTGGGTCTCTTGGAGGAGAATGACGAGTGTCCGGTTGGTATGGGCAAGCTGCTCCACAACTTTAATCTTGCTTGTAGTGGAATGTGTAGGCTATTGTGTAGCCTTCTATGTTGAGCTGCAGAATGGTGGGGCGTCTGAACTTGTCCATTGCCCTTTGCAGCTATGCCGTTCGGGTGAAGACATTTGGTTGACAAGTTTCGTTTGGCATCTACTTGGGTGCAAATGTTACTCACAAGATGGGGCACGAGGAGCCACTTGTCGTCCATCCCGAGTTTAAGGACCCAGCAGTCCTTAAACGTGCGTTATTCAAGCGCACACCTTGAGAGTCGAACCAACGCCGTTTCATCTTGAAGCTTCTTCGTTCCAGAAGTCACGCGCTAACCAACTGAGCTATTGGGGCGGACACAATTAACCTAACCTTAATTGTTTCATCGCTTTTGTGCACTTTTAGGCTAATAATGTTTTTTAGATCAACAAATACATCTTGTATTTGAGTGAGCAATGTCATCAAATTCAAGCTGGATTTCATTAGAAGTTTGAATGACAAGTTTTGATTTGAAATTGAAGTGACGTTTTAAAGTTTTTTTTTTTCTTTCAGCACCACAGAAAGATTTCAATAATTTATTTGTTGAAGGTAGGCTACTGTAGACTACTGTTACGTAGTGGACGTGGCGTGTCGTAAGTTGAGACGCCCGGCGCTCGCTCATACGTAGGCTAGTCGTCGGCACGACGCCACACCCTTGGCCATGATAGTGGCGAGGGATGATCAGGGCACTCAGTCTTCAATGTTCCAATCCATGACTGCTTCCAACCGGCCACAAGACTGAGACCACCAACCAACTAATAACACCAGAACTAAAGACCAATAACCCCAAAGCCAGAAACCAACAATACGAATGACATTATAGCCTACTAAGGCTACTATGCTACAGAAGTCTGCAGGTCTGAAAAGTCTGCAAATAATAATAATGTTATGGTTTTATTTATTGTCGCTCTATAACAGCTAAGGTCTTTTAGCGACAGGGCTCATTTTTAATTTATATCAGGTTTACGATGTTATCACATTATCACCCGACTCATTCTCACTGCGCTATGCAGGATAGAACACAATCGGTACCGTTTTTAAAGTCTTCGGTTTTGCCCGACCTGGAATCGATCTCAGATCTACCAGCACCAGAGCCGAAGGCGAAACCACTCGGCCACTGAGCTGATTGAAAAGTCTGCAATAATAATAATAATGTTATAGTTTTATTTATTGTCGCTCTACAACAGCTAAGGTCTTTTAGCGACAGGGCTCATTTTTAATTTATATCAGGTTTAACATTATTACCCGACTCATTCTCACTGCGCTTTGCAGGATAGAGCACAATCGGTACCGTTTTTAAAGTCTTCGGTTTGACCGACCTGGAATCGATCTCAGATCTACCAGCACCAGAGCCGAAGGCGAAACCACTCCTCCACTGAGCTGGTTGAAAAGTCTGCAATAATAATAATAATGTTATGGTTTTATTTATTGTCGCTCTACAACAGCTAAGGTCTTTTAGCGACAGGGCTCATTTTTAATTCATATCAGGTTTTAAGATTTTATCACATTATTACCCGACTCATTCTCACTGCGCTATGCAAGATAGAACACAATCGGTACCGTTTTTAAAGTCTTCGGTTTGACCCGACCTGGAATCGATCTCAGATCTACCAGCACCAGAGCCGAAGGCGAAACCACTCGGCCACTGAGCTGATTGAAAAGTCTGCAATAATAATAATAATGTTATAGTTTTATTTATTGTCGCTCTACAACAGCTAAGGTCTTTTAGCGACAGGGCTCATTTTTAATTTATATCAGGTTTAACATTATTACCCGACTCATTCTCACTGCGCTTTGCAGGATAGAGCACAATCGGTACCGTTTTTAAAGTCTTCGGTTTGACCGACCTGGAATCGATCTCAGATCTACCAGCACCAGAGCCGAAGGCGAAACCACTCCTCCACTGAGCTGGTTGAAAAGTCTGCAGTCACACACTCTGGTTGCAGCTGCTTAAAAATCCTAGTTTGATTGAAAGGTGTGTCGCTCAGAGTGTACAATCACGATACACAGATTGCTATGTGGTAAATGGCTAAATGTACACGCGAAAGGGGCGCAAAGCTACGTATAAATAACGCAATGTAAGAAAGCGATCAAGCACTGCGTGGAATTTTATCCTAAAAGTTATGAAGGGAAACAAGAACGCCGCGAGAACCTGCAGGAAAGATTTATGAGCCTGCGGGATTAAGCTTATAGGCCTACCAGGGACGGATCTACCGGGTTGGCTTGATTGGTATAGGCTCACCCAGATTGACAGTGGGCTTATCCAAAATCAGGCTCATAAAAAAAAAACATATTAATTTTTAACACTAAAACAAACAAGTGGCATTGAATTGTCTGTGGCATCACTATTTCGCAGCATGATAGCCTACCACGTACCACTATACCACTTTAATTTTTGTATGCTGGCCCGCTGTGGCATTATTGGTGAAGGCCCACCAAGATTTTTCCTAGGCCTACCTATAAAATACGTTCTGAATGCGCCAGTGGATTATACAGTTTCCAGGATTTTAAAGGGAAGCAAGAATGAGTAACGTCAGAAAACATGCAACATAGAACTACTTGGCTATAGCCTAATAAAATTTCGAAAATTTATCTGAAGTGTCCCCACCTTTCTGTGTAAAAAAGGTTATGCAAGGCGCATTTCACCTAATACCTCTAATAAAGTAATAGCACGTAATAGGCAGTGTTGTACGATTTGACGGCGTCATTTGACGGCGTCAACTTTTTGTTGACGCTGAGGCTAGCGCCGTCAATTTATTTTTCAGTTGACGGAAGTGATAGCGCCGTCAAATATTTTGCCGATTTTAAGCGTCAAGCGCTAAGCGTCATTTTTTGTTTTCATGGAAAATCTCGTTTCACAATAAGAGTTTCACAATATATTCTGGCCAGCGCGACTCATCCGAATTACTGGCTTTGGCGTTGGTTGGAATGGCTCCCTGGAATACACGCGGAAGAAGTTCGCCAAATGGTGATCACCCATGTATTGAGAACGAGGGATCAGAGACAGAAAGCAAAAAATCCATGAATGGCATCGCGGACGTTGAATATACTTTATTTCAAGAGTCTTATGCCCCTGAAAAGAGCGATGTTGGTGCAGTGGACCTCGTTAAAAGATTTATACATGCTAAACTATCACAGCACGCTTGGAACAGTGATACCTTTCCGACTAAACGTTTTCAACTTGTTTTTGAAATACAACACACCAATACCAACCAGCGCTGCTGTGGAACGCATGTTTTCACTTGGAAAGGACAATGTGCGCAGGGGCGCCGGAAGCGGGGGGGGAGGGGGTTGGGGAGCAAATGCTTCCCTGCACTCAAATTTCTGTGGATGGGTAGGGAAGAGGGGGCAATGGTGCCCTTTTAAGGTCATGTAAGCTACTGCACACTTTGCAATATAACAATTTATGCTATTCGCTTTTAGCCTAATTATAATGTTCTATTTTTGCCTCAAAATAATATTCACGACACAAAATTCTCCATCACAGTAAGTTATATTACATCATTATAAAATAGCATGATGCCCTTCCGTGCCATTGTTGTTTGTATAGCGGACACTTGTAGGCCTATCATTACTCGATAATGAGCTGATAGATGAGCATTATCGCTATATCTTATCTTAAAACTTAAAAACAAATTGGCCTTTCAGCAACAAAAGTGCCCTTTTTTCATACTCTTGCCCCTCCAGTCAAAAATCGCTCCGGCGCCCCTGAATATGCGTCCTAAACGCAGCAGATTGTCAGACAAACGTTTTGAAATGCTTGTTTTTCTGCAAGGAAATAACTAATAGGCTGAGCAGCTAATTACAATAGAGTCTCAAAACATAATAGGCTATCTGCTCTTTATCTATAGCTATTGTTAGCCTGAACTTGGTTGAAATATTTCCGTTTTATGAGACGCTGGCAAAAAATAGCGCTAGAAATTAGCGCTGACGCTGACGCCGTCAATTTCTTCAAGAGCTTACGCAGTCCTTTACGCCGTAAAGTTTTTAGGCAATTCGCGCTGACGCTGACGCCGTCAAATTATTTCAATGACGCGTACAACACTGGTAATAGGTCAACTTAATTGTTGGGTAGTTAATTAATAAGGTAGGCTAAGCTCTTTACTGCTCGGTATTTTATTAGTAGCTAATCTTGGTTTTCGATGGGCCCTTAAAACTTTACCAGTGAGTTGACTACTGTGCCGGTTCCTTAAATTCACTGCTCCAATTCCTTAAATTCAAATCTTCGAAAATAAAATCTTAAAAATATGCAAAAGTAACAACTGAACTTGCTAACCTACAGAGTAGATATTTTTTTGCCGAAAGTATCAACTGGCAAAAATTGTTTGTTTGTTTTATTATCTTTATCCTGCATTGCGGAAAGCGGACTTGAGCGCTATGCATCGTTGTACGCCTTCCAACGTACACCTGACCTACGGTGCAGCCGACGGCAATGTCTGTTTCCGGTTGTCTACTCTACTTATGACTTAATTTGGTACTACCCATTACTCGAAATCGATCACTGGATAGAGGCAACTATCGTAAAGTTTCTTGCCCAGAGAAACAACAGCAAGTGTATCAAAAATATCAGACCCTGTTTGTTCCAAGAATTTCAGACTCCTACTCCGGCCCGCAACTTTTGAAAAAGTACCATTATAAAATCCCCTTTCAACTTGGCTTGGTAATTACAGAAGAAAAAAGAGCAACAGCTGTTGTGGGAATCAAACCCACGTCATTGTAATTACTAATTACTACCACCGCCCTAACCCAGTGCGCCAAGCCAGCCGATGGGGAACGAATGACTAAACTGAGCTAGAATATACGTTTTCCTTTGTTACTCAGAGGGGATTTTTTTATGGTACCTTTTCAAAAGTTGCCTCCGGCCCACACCTGTGATGAGAATGTAAAATAGTTTCCAAAGCGCATTGTATGTAAGTTTGTAACAGTAGATATTTAGTAAGCTATTAAACTGACAACATCCAAAGTGATTCTCTGTAACCTTTGTACATTTGCAGTGTGTGTATTATTTCGTTGTTTTTGTTTTGGATATGGACATTGGACAGGTTGTCTGACGCAAATCAATAATGATAAAGCAAAAGAGGTGAAATTGATTTGGTGGCTCCTGGCAAGTGGCAACACTGGTGTCAGTGACTCAGTGTTGTGTTGAATTATTGTGCGCTGCAGTGATGAAGAATATTCATGAAAATGGTAATTTACTAATTTTTAGTCTGACTCTGATGATGACGAGTAGTCAAAAAGTATGGGCAGCCTGGGCAGGTCTTAATTTATAGACATTTTTCAAGAAGAATAGAACATCATGTTGCTTTCACATCTTGTTGTTGTCCACTTAGACAGACCTCCAAGCTTCTTTGTTTTTTTCGGCGACCAAGTATAGCTAACCAAAGCTTTTTTCCTGCAGCCAAAATAAAAAATCCGTTGAAAATTCTTGTTTTCAAAAATCCATTAATTAATAACGTGTTTTTACGTTCACTCAGGTAGGTAAGGTAAAGGTCCCATTACTCAGATACTGAGCTTTGGGGAATGAGAATATAAGGTTCTCATTATACCGGTACTAAGCCTTTGGCACTAAGAAAAGTAGGGTGGCCAGTTCCTTTCTCTCGGCCGCCTTTACTTCAGCAACTATGCCCACTTAATTTATTACACCCTGGGTAGAGGTGAGCGGTGTTTTTTAACAACCAGCTGAAGCCTGGAGTCAAACCAGGTTTGCATAATTGGAAAGCCAACGCCTTATCCATTGCGCCATCCCACCGTTGCGCCATCACTCATGTAAGAACAACAAAAACAAGACTCTGAAACATATTTGCAGTTGTATTTAAATGCACTGCAAAAACTTACTTGCTCCCCAAGTAAGTTTACAGCTTGTCTACGAGTTTTTACAGGTCAACGCTTGTACTTTTTGCAAAACTTTTATCAGCAATATATCTTGTTAATGCCTGAGTTGCCTTATTTGTAAAAAATAGGTTGCAAATTAGAGTAAAAATAAAAAAGTTTTACGTATATACTGATTGTGAGCAAAGATAAAAGTATGAAATACGAATGTAATTGGAGAAAAAAAAGTTAGATTGTGGAAGCTGGTGACCGAGCATTGCCCACCGGTGTAGTAATAGCTATTTCAAAGGCTATTTAACAACTTCTCATTCATTGGCCATGGTTGCCGACAGCTTGGAGTCCTATCTACGTTTTCCCAACAGCTTTGTTAGAGTGGGTGCAACATACGGTAATTCGTACTCTCATTTTGTACCCTGAAAAGATCGAGAGAAAAAATAGCACAAAACCAAAGTCGCTAATCGGAGTTTCCGCAAAAATTTTAAAGTTAGGGTTAGGGTTAAGCAGAAACTCTGATCCAGGTGCTATTTCGCTTTTTTTAATTTTTTTCTCCATTTTTTCGAGGTACGAAATGAGGGTACGAATTGTTCAGGGTACGAATTAGGTTGCATCCCATTTGTGTTGCCTAGATCTAAGTTATTTCTTGTAGTCCTGAACTACTTTGAAAAATACTGCTATTAATCTAACTTTTAAAATCTATATGTACATTTTATGTTAAAAGGTACATTTATAAATTTTTTTCTATTTCATACCTTTCTAACAAAACAGCAAAATGAGTCAATCTACACCCCAAGGAATACCAATTCGCAGAGTTCTTGTAAGCATTTGATTTCATTACTTCTTTGTGAAGTAGGTCTTTTCATTTATCTTGTATTTCACTATATTAAAACTTGTTTTGGTTATAGAATGAGAATTATGGTTAAGATTGTTGAAAAAGAGCCCTGTTTTCCATGCACTCATTTTCCTTTAATTTTTCACGCAAAACAGTGTGTTCTAATTTTTCTTTTTTCATGACATGGTCAATGGTCATGTAACTTCTATGTAAATTCACCATATTTATGCTTATTTTTAGCTTAACCATTTATCAGAACTTCCTAATGATTATGGAACAACACCTGGTGGCACTCTCTTTTCAACTACCCCTGGAGGTATGGTGTTGGATTAATGTAAATTTAATAAGGGGCTGTCCATAAAAGATATTCGCAGTCAAGGGGAAGGGGGAGTTGCAAATTATGGAATTTTCCACACAAAGGGGCTTCCTGGGATACGGACATCATTATTATAGTACAAACAACAAAATCGATTGACCCTTTGTTCTCATACCAATTTCAAAACCAGATTTCATATCTGATTTGCAAAAGCTGGAGCATGTTAGACACACACAAAAATCAACAAAGTAGTAGAAATGTCCATTTCAGAATAACAGATCCCTTAGAAGTGTTTCCAAATTGAAACCAGTTCCAAATTAAGAAACTAGAATAACATACTCGCCAAATGTGTGTCACTAGTACGGTGCATTCTTGCTCTGATCACACTACAACGTTTTTGTGCCAAGTGAGAGCCTGAGAGGACACCATTGCCATGTATCTTAAACATTGCTTAACCTCACCACAGTGCAATGGTCGTATGAAGAAGATCATTCTTTTTAGTACGGTACTGAATGTTTCAATCACATGACAAAAATGTTTCTTACACTCACGGCAGTCATATTTGACAAAAGGAGAAATTCCATATGACCTGTGCAACCTTGTAACACCAGTAGAAAAATTGAAGCCACATGTCATGTGTATATTTCATCTGCGCCGAACGGTGATGGAATAACCTCCGGCTCTGGCCACTTTTTCAACTCCGAAGGTGTGTGCGCCAACTGTGTGTATGACTGTGGTCAAGTTTTTGACCGTGGATAAATGTAATTTTATCTTTCATTGTGGTATTGTAAATAATGCAAGAATACACAATTACATAATTATATTGGCTGTAACATTGGTCTTAAATGTATATTATATGTAAGTTTGAAAATGAGTTCAAAAAAATCAACAAACATCTTCATTACTGTATCTTAAAAACAATAGGCTACTACAGCTACATCAGGTAGATAGAAGACACAGCCAAATTTAAAATCTACCCAAATTTTTACTTTTAAATGAACCCCTTTAAAGGAACGTTACAAGCATTGCCATAAACTGTTTTGTGTACACTATTATACTTGAAGAAAAGAGTAGTATTACAACGCAATTTTATATAAAGCATTTTAAGCTTACACTTCACGGGGATCTGAAATATTATAAATTATATAACTATAGAGAGTTTCTAAACTGCCACCAATGTAGTATATTTGCAGACTGCAGTCTCATGCAAGAAATACAACTTTATAGAACGATCATGGCCACTTACACTTCAGTTGTCTGCACAGACAAAGGGGTTGACACAGTGTGGGCAAAGGGGGCATTTTTGCAAGCTTATTTTGGGCGTTTATTATGGACTACCCCTAACTAACATAGAAAAACTTCAAGTATTTGATTTACTCTTTGCTGAAAATATATTGTACTGTGATCACTATAAATCTCTTGTTGTTTTTCAAATATATATATTTTTTATTTGAAAAGTATTAGTGAAGACATATTTGATATCACAGGTTTGCCTTTGACCAGTTATTGTTATTTGACCTACAGCTTGTAGGCTGTTCGGGTATATGGCATGTTGGAGCTACTCAAATGTGAAAATGTTGTTGTAGGTACAAGAATCATTTATGATCGATCCTTTCTTTTAAAATGTCGGTCATCTCCACTCTCCAACACACCACCTACTAATTTGCCTGATATTCCTGGTGTGACTGCCCCCGATAAACCTGCAGGAAAAATTGGTGCTAAAATAGTAGAGGAAAATGAAGCTGTGGGCAAAGAAAATGGAGGTATTTGTTAAGTTTAACTTTGGTGTTTTCTTTTTGCAAATTGAACTAATGACTTAAAAAAAACTTTGTTGACGCCCAATATTATTGTTTACTGGTACATGCTTTTGCGTAGAAAATGCTTAAATGCCGTACACTGTAGGAGTATTGTCTGCTTAGCATTCATCTCAAGCATAAGAGTTGCTAAAATGAAAATCTACTGTCGTAAATGAGATAATTGTAAACATACGATCGGCCGTTCGCTGCATAAGTTTATGGCATCGCAATAACAAAGTTGCTGTTGAACTAACTGCTCCACTTTATAATTGTTACAACTTACAACAATTGATTTCGCGGTATGGCAATTAAGTTTTCAGCGTGATTCAATTTTCCATTGAAATTGCATGCAAAACAATGATTTGTAAAGCCAACACCTTTTGACATACTCAAATGTGTAACCCATTTAGCATGCTGTGCTTGTTGCTGGTCATATTTTTGCATTATCCCCAATAACCAGTCAGTTTTAATTTCTTCATCATGTTGTAATTCTCAAGTTCACCACTTGGTGTTGATTAATTGCCTGATTGATTATTATTTTAACTCTTTTTAACTGATTTATGTACAATGAGAATTTCTGGATAAACCCAGATTGCAAAATTAGTCCTGCTTTTGCATTGATTCAGATGACTGTCTAAGATTAAAACTTGTGCTATAGTTTGCATTAAATTGTTTGTGCTTTTAGCATTGGTGTGATATGAGCTGCTTACAAGCTGGTTTGTGTAGATGCATGTGCTGTAAAATGGTGTAGTTATAGTCGTTTGTTTACTTACCCATACAGGAAAATTTCATCTTTCCAATCCTGCTTTCGGATATGATGCATACATGAATGCAAAAAGCCCTTTGCAGCAGTATCGCCAACGTAGCCTATTTCAACAGAAAGCAGCTTTATATGAAAAAGCGTATCAAGAAATAAGTGATGTCCAAAGTGCAGTGTTAGGCCAAGGAATAAATTTAATGCCAGCTCCCCCATGCAGCCCAATTATGTCCATACAGCAACCAGCCCAGCAGAATATGGTGAATAATTACTCTGGCGATGGAGCTTGGCAAGAACCTTATAACGTAGTTCCACCAAGCCGTAAGACTTGCCCTACTAGTCAACTGAGCTTATGGCGTCAAACCAAGATGAACCAGGCTATTTCTCAAGCAGCTGGTCAACCAGTCAGTTCCACTACGCCCCAACATCCCAATAATCTTCCTCCTGGTCATCCAGGCCTTTCGATTTACAGAGGAAGGGGTCATGCCCAAGGTATGTGGCCTGCTAATTTATGTGATTCACTTGAGAAACTCTTCAAAGCGCACAATGGAACTGGCTTCCCTCCCAATCCTACTCACAGCAGTACACCATACACTAGCTACACCCCAGCATATGGCCATTATTACAGCACTGATGCTGGATATCCTTTCGACAGCAATTCTAACCTCATCCAATAGATGCCATCCTTTGGAGTACAATACCTGAACAGTCTCCTAAAGTTTTACAAGGTTTTCTTAACAGTATTCTGTTATCAATTTTCCGTTTAACTTCAATTTAACTTCTTGAATTGCTTTGCATTAACCTGATTGGTAACCGTTAGTAAATGAACTATTCTTGCATGCTGTTAGTTCTGTGTTATTATCAATTCATTCTTCTAAGCCTGCTAACCCGTTCTTGCAAGTTTTCTTACATGCCATAAATTAGGTGTCCGACGTTTTCTTCGTAAGCAGTTCTTCGTAAAGCAATTCTTCGTAAGCAATTTTTCGTAAAACAATTCTTCGTAAAGTTAATTCTTTGTAAAACAATTCTTCCCAAAGCATTTATTCGTGCGTGCAATGGAGATTTGATGTATACGAAGAAATGCTTTACGAAAAATTCTTTTACGGATTTCATTTCACCAACAACTGTTTACGAACAATTGTTTTACGAAGAATTGCTTTACGAAGAATTCGCCTATAACCATAAATTATTATTTGATATTGATTGATCACTTGCTTCCTACTAATTTTCTAACAGACTTGCTGCGCATGTCAGCTGTGCAGAGAGATTTTCTGCTCTTCTACCTAGCATGCACAACCTTTCTGTTACCTGATTGCATGTGCTTGCTATAAACAAAAAATTCAGTGTTAATTAGCAGTTGATAGTCAAGATTGCGTTTGAACCTGATCCATCGCAGCACCATGTTGTTGTACTCCGAAATATATATTTGTGTTACTAGGTAACCACAAGGACGATGCTCATCAATTCGACATGGAGATTTAAACTAAGCTAGTGTTTACAAAAGATTTCAAAAATTCTGGTTTTGGAAGCAACTCTTTGCTTTGAAAATGTGTTGCACGCAAACGCATCAGGCTGCTCATGCCAGCTTGGTGCTCTGCACTCTTGTTGTGCAGGTATTCGTTTTCTGTTTTTCATTTAATTCTGGTAGGAGGTTTGTTTCAACTATCTTTACTTTGTTTTTGGTGGTTTGTGAGATGTGTCATACAGATAACATTTTTGTGATTATTTTTATCGGATAAAACAAAAACTTTCGGTAAAAAATTATAAAATAGATTCTTGTTTGATTTTGAAAGTGATCTAAATTTGTTTGGAATTGACTGAGATTTAGACTCTTCTATGCAAGTGGACTTCATGAAAATGCTGCAGGCGGAATTCCTTTTTCTATGGAAATGCTTGGTTTCAGTCTATTTTGAGTAGGAATGAATGAAAATATTGTTGATTTTAAATAGATTGAATTGAATAGCATCATTTATGGATTGTACTATTTTTTCTTGAAAAATTTTCGCTTTTCCAAAAAAGGTGATTAATTTTGTAAATTAACTCTGGCACTAAATTGCCATCTATTTTACTCTCATTGCCTTTGTTCTTAAGTTTAAAGCAATACTTAAACCATCCAAGCTAACGGGTTCGATACCCCGCGGCAACCGTTGTGTTCATCAGTTCCTAAAGTTTCTCTTTTGCGTTAGCGTAACGTCGTGAAATCTGTTGATTGTCTTCTATCGCTGGAAAACTTGCTATTTTTAATAGATTCAACATCACCAGACGTTGAACCTATGAAAAACAGCACGCTTTTCTGAATTAGTCATTACCTGTTTACAAGTAGAGTTTGTATTCTTGTGCAAACTTACTCTGCCTCCATAATAAATTTCCATTTTTGGAAATGTTGTCTGACAGCGCTGTGGTGTTTATTGAATAAGTTCACGTGTCACACTGTTTTGTTTGCCATTTGCAGAAAATTATCCTAAAACTGCGTTTTGTTTTCATTAAACAATTGAATACTGGTATCTTCTGTGAATTCTGTATCGACAATAGCTAAGAAAATGGACAAATGAAGATAAATGAACGGTATTAGTGAGACTTTCGAAATCTAACAAAAATCAAGTCAATCATATGCGCTCCAACGACATGCAACCAAAGGGTGCTTACCTCACACGAATAGAAATGCGACGATGTTGACTTAAATGGTGCAAACAAAAAAGTACTATACATACATAGAAACGTATTACCTAAGGATAACAGATGGGCAGAGTACAAAAAAACATGTAGTCAAGCCTTTGTAGAGTATTTCCGGAAGATTTTTCTCTGATTTAGAAATATAGTTCAAAACCGAACTGTTTGGGAGTAGTTGTTATTCGTTCTTCAAACATAAATAGCCGTGGCGCGTAACTTGATCTTATTCACCTATGTTTCAATTAGCCAACGATCAACTACCACCATTCTGTCTGACCAACGACTTTCTGTCCATGATCCGAGACATCCACGTTATCAAAATATGCGATTTCTAAATTATTTGACAGACAGCATACAGTAGTTCTATCAATTGGTTTTTGTATTCTTTTGTGGATATTATTCAATCAAAAGTATTTCACACTAAATTTCGTCGTCGCCATTTATGTTTCTTCCACGAAATATCCCCCGCTGAAATACTCTTAAAAACAGCCTACCTTTTACTGTTGCTCACCAGCAGTCCAAATATTTACTGATTGTGTAAGAAGACGAAGCAAGAAATTCTGCTTTGTTCCAAACCCAATGGATTTCAACATCTTTATTGTTCATAGCGCAATGTTTATTTAGCTCGGCAAAACGATACGCTATACAGTATACATCACAGTGAATTAAAAAAAAGTAAAGTAACAAATTAATGACCTGAATACTGCCATATTGAATAATAGTGCCGTTGCCTGCAATAGTATATTTTGTAACATCAATTAACTTTAGTGTACCGGAAAATTTGCGTCTATAAACTGAATTTTAATGTCAGTATGATCGACAAGCATGCTGAAGGCGATAGAAAGCTACGCCACTCGAAAAAGAATGTACTGGCAAATGATATGATAAAGGCGTTTAACATTAACAATGGGTAAACGAATGGAGTAGTAAATGTGTGCAAAGGTAAATGCAGTACTAACACGTTTGATAAATATGTGTAAAGTGTTAAGCTATAGTAACTTACTATCTGATACAGTTCTGTACAATCTTCATTAAAAATGCGTTGTTCGTGGTGTAGGCCAACGAAGCCTCATCGTTTTTTCGTCTCAGTATTTTTCCTGACCTCCTTCTAAGCTGTCTGTTGTCGTATTTGTGCTTGCAGAGGTCACTGGGGTAATAGCAGGCTGGCCTTCATTTTGACGCATCTTCTTCGCGTGTTCCATCAATGACAGGCAAACAAACGCCCAATTGTAAAGCTGCTGGGCTGGCTTTGAGCCTTTCTTCGCTACTGAGCCATGGGGAATTCCCTAAATAATTGGAAATTGAAAACATTGCAATAGCCATTCTAAAAAAGCTTTTTAGATCAGTTTTTCAGACTCTGGCTTCATGTACAAATGCAAACAGCCATATCATAAATGAGCTGCGGAGTGTTCAGGTGTACTAGACGTGGCTGAGGCATAAGGATTTGCTTCAATCGGCGCATGGCTTCATTGTTTTCCACAACTACACTCGTTGTGCGTAGACACAGAGCAAAACAATTGTTGCATGAGAATTTACATCGTTGTCACACCCCCGTCAACCCCACTTGGTCGACGTCCCAACGAATCCAAACGTTCATTTCAAAATTTCAGCCATAACACGATCGTTTGGGCTTCAGCAGTTCAGCTTAAGTAACGTGTAATTGTCAATCACGTGATGCAAAGTTGTGAATTGCAATTGCTGAACAGGAAGTAGAAAATCTATGGCTAAGGCTTAGCCTACCAGTTTAAATAACGTTGCAGATTACGCAAATCTTGATCTCATTAAGGGTATTTTTGTACTGTGGTAGCCTACCACTATAAAAAAACATCTAATTGTAACGTTAATAGACAGACTTCGAATGAAAATTGCCATCAGACTGAGGACATTACAAGCAGCCTACTTGTGGAAGCCGAAAGGACCTTAACCTGGCCAACGATACCCTCATCTGATGACCAACCGGTTTAGATAGCTTGAAAACAGCATTGAAAAGTATTTTGTTCTACATTACCAAAGAAACACTTCCCAGTTAGCAAAATAGGTTTTCTTCACTTTTATTCAACTTCTGCAGAACTTACTTTTAACAATTGCCCTACAGCGAGGACAATATTTTCCGTTTCTTCTTCCGTGTTTCCGCTTTCTTCTTCTGCAGTTGGATCATAGGTTAGTATCTTCTGTCGCAATTTGTTTGTAACCATCTATAAAGCAAAAAGTCATACCAGCAATCCAGTTGTCAAAATTCAGAACCCCTGCTAAATACGTTCACGTAATGTGAACGTGAAAAGTTCTTATTGTGAGAACTAAGCTAAAGCACGCAATATTTGGATAATGTCTTCTTTCGTGTAACACTGGATTGTTCAGATTTCAGGGCAGCTGATAGAAAGCCAGGTTAGTGTAGCTTCGTCCAGTGCTGCTATACCATGCATTCTATTTGGTAGCTTGTAAATGGGGCATGTATTTAAAAAATGCTTAATGTAAAAATGCTTTACACCAGATCTTAACACCATATCATATTCAGTGGTGGAAATTCAGCCGATTCTTGCGAACTTAGGCTGTATCAATATTGGTGGGTCAGGGCATGCTTCTTGTGAGAACCTGGTAAAGTATTTGAATCTCACCACTGATGATCTTCACACGACCACAGTCATGACACGACGCAGACAGCACAAGTTACGATGAAGGTTATATCGAGGTCGCTGAGTCAGTAACAAACCTGCTTGCAGTTTGTCCAGTCGTTGAATGCGTTGTGCTCTTCCGGATCGTGATTAAAGAGCATGAGGACTGCTTTAAGGATGTTGTGGATCATCGGAGGAGGTATCTGGAATCAAAATGTTTTGACACTAATTCAAACATCTACATATTGAGTCTTCTTTGTCAGCCTCTATAGGACCGAGGGTCGGTCTTTTTACCATTTAGATTCTAGATGTTTGTGCAAACTACATGGGAATGTTACCAAAAAGCAGTGAAGTTTGGTCCGATGGTACATTAGTGAACTAATTTCTTTAACAAACGCAGCGGTAGCTTTCTGAAAATCTAAGTAATACCAGCATGGCTTAAACGTATTTTTGAATTACTCAGCTGACAACACCAACATTAGGCAGGCTTGCGAAACGCAATCCAGCGTGATACAGAAAAAGAGTAGCCACCGACCTTGTAATTCTTCAGCTCAGCAAAGACGTTGCTGTCAAGTTTGCTGACGTTGTCGCGAAGGTCGGTGAGCATCAGTCGATCGAACATAATCTCCACCCTCATGTCGTCACTTCCTCTTTCCTCGGCCTCTGTGACGTAGCAACAACAATGGAAAGTTTGAAAAGAAACACACAAACTAGTATTTACAACCAGGCTACTCTACTGAGCGTTTATGAATTCGGAATGTAGCACACTAACACGAAAAGCTACTTTGAGTTAAATCTTATGTGGACACATTACTGAAACGTAACATGCTTATGTTTGTAGAAAACCCTAAAGTTGTTGCGGAGAAATCACAAAAGAATTGAACCATTGTGATACGACAATTAATTCAATGAATGTCGTAGCCTACCAATACCATACCCTACACAGTGCACACACACGGCAGAACCTCCCACATATTGAGATTTCACGTTCATTTCAGATATTAGCTTTCTTATGTTGTGTCAATGTGATATTACATAACAAAAGCGACTAACATTTGTACAAGAGCAGCACACTCATGCCTGCACCACGTGACAATCATCAACAGAGCTGTGACGTGCAACGAAGGTGACTAACTTTAACAATCAGCTGAAATTCAACGTTAAGACATAACAACAAAACAACTGATTGTTGACATACACTGATGGGAGGTGTGTGAAAGTAGTTATTGCTGCCCTCGCGTCGTCACGTGACAAATAATAAACCATTGCGCCATTGTGGTGTGATTCAGCGTAGTGGTTTTAATATGATAAGAAATGCACACTGCGGACAAAGTGTTATCGTATTACACTGATAGGGAACTTTCACCACACATTGTTATTTTTGCTGTCCAGCTGATAATACAAATCCGTTTCGTATTGATTCAATGTTTGCCGACGTTAAACAGATGCTATTTTGTTGAACAGCAACATCAAAGTTCCCATTCATCAAAAGTTGTAGTTTTTACATTGTTTTAACATGTAGCGACGTTAAAACGATGTAATTTAGGGCAATTGTTGCTGACTTAGTTATTTGATCGAAAAAAAAAAGTTGGGTGGAACAAACTGGTTCTTTCCAATAGCCATCAAAAGACAAACATTGTAGGGGAAGGTGGGGTGAGTTGGAACATGGGGCGACTTGGAACATTACAGTTTTTCAATGAAATGTTTTACTTATGAATCTATGCTGCCGCCTACAGACAGTATGTGCCACACCCTATCACACGTGTTGTTTTCGTTTCATTTGTTCAAAGTTGTGCGGAGATAGGAAGGATGATATGTTTTTCAGTGCTGAGAGTAATTTTTGAGGACGCTAAACAAAGTTTAATAAACTTATAGCTGCGTTTGTCAACTGAAAGTTCTTTTGTGCAATGATTAGCAGTAGTCTTGTACTTTAAGTATTGCATAGTCAGTTTTGTTCAAATAAAGTGTAGATTGTAAAATTAGATTTTTTTCAATGCCTCCATTGATGGGGTGAGTTAGAACAGTGGCTGTGGGGCCAGTTGGAACATGTTCCAACTCACTCCACTGTATAAGAACTTAGAAGTTAGTCTAGGAATAATGTTGAACTGACTATGTTCAGTTACAACCTATTATATTCACTACAACCTTTTCAATTTAGAGTCTGCAAAGCAACACAGTTAGAAAATAATGTGTGTTTTTATACGAAACGTTTTTGCAAGCTCATCGCCATGAATAGCCTATATTATTATGTGACATTGCATGCATGTGATCGTAAACAATGACAGCTATTAGCCGGAACGAATACGGCTCAACTAGAAAGTATAAGTTTCGAAAAATATACACAAATAAACACAATAAATTCACGTTTTTAACTCGCCCCATTGCATGCTCCAACTCACCCCACTAGTGGGGTAAGTTAGAACGTTCAGGTTTGAGATGAGTTTATAAGATTTTATTTTTATGTGAGCGTAATACAACTTTAAAATTTTGCGAAAATGTTTAGTTTCCATTAGTCTCTCCACTTGTGAAGTTTTAAGAATTTTGAAAAAGTGAAAGCGGTTCTAGAGGCAAAACAATAATTTTTGTTCCAACTCACCCCACCTTCCCCTATACTTGACTGAATGAATTATTATCGCCAATTCAACATAGAAATGGAACAACAAAAGTGGCGGCTGACATGCTGCACGTTCGTTCGATGCCCGGGCGAAGGATAAAAATGACGTTGGCCTAATTCAAAAAATTATTTTGTAGTAAAGACATGAACTCGACAAAGTATTTTTTGCAGAACTCTACAAAGTATTTTTTGCGGAACTCGACAAAGCATTTTTTGCGGAACTCGACTTCAAATCGATCGAGTTCATTCATTAATTTGACAGAAGAAACAGTAATTGTGAATACACTACACAAGAATTTCTACTTGTAATCGCGAGTGGAGAACTGTGACCAAAATTCAACATTATACAAAACAATATTGTGACTACTGTCGGGAGGCTACCACTCGAGTGGTGTGAGCGCCTGCATATTACGCATGACGCACTCCTCAAAAGAACCGGTTGCTGTGTCTTGGTGAGATTGCATGACATGCTATGATGGGGATAGCTGACTCAATGACTGTATTTGTATGGACTTTAGATGCTTCCAAGAAATTACACCTTTCTCTTGCTTACATTTGTTGTTACGTCGCACTGCCAGTTGTTGCAACGAGCGCAAAATGAAACCATTCCCTATTCAAAGATTAATATAAGAACAACTTTTTATTTTTCTTAACAACGAAATTAAATCGATCGAAAGGCACTGAACTTCAGTTCAGTTGTTTTTATTTCTGACCATCATATCAAAAACAATACACGTCAACATAGCAAAGGTCGATAAAAAGGTAGAAGCGACAAAACGTGAACGTCAACTGAAAAATATTTTATGTAGACCACTTGAATAAAAAAAATCGACCTAGTTTTGTTGTATGAGAAATAGCCTTTTTATAGCAATCATTGCAACAAACCAGCTTGCAGCTGTCGATGACAAGCAGTGGCCTTATTGTCGTGGGTTTCAGCAGGGGCGGATCCAGCAAGTAGCCTTGGGGGGGGGGGCGATTTCAGCAAAACACGGTAATGTGTTTATTTCTACATTAATCCGACCTTGCAAATACACCGTAAATAAAGTTAGTGGGCAGGATCCGCCACTGGATTTAAGTGGGGTGAGTCACCCAACTAGATTTACCTAACACGACAGTTTTCTCCCCGCTTTCGGATTCCTTCATCACTTCCCTGTTGGCTGCTTGCAGTAGTTTCAACATTCTCTGGACTTCTTTATTTTCGTGGCGCGGTAGATTCCTAAGGTTTCCGATGCTGATGTCAAGGACACACTGTAAACAACATGTTTCAACTCAATAAATCAAACGTTGTGTTGCCATATAAATAACACAACGTTTGTCTAGTAATCTATGCTGCCGAAATCACAAGCGGTGGTGTGACCAGTGAGACGGCAGAAGCAGCTGCAATTTGTTGATCGGTGTCATTTTAATATGCAAAAAAATACCAGTAGTATCAACTATAAGTCGACAACTATCAGCATAAGGACAAAAAAATACATTTAACTTGAGAGTAATGGTGATTCGTTAGCGGTTTGTAAAGACCGTGTGGTCTAATCCAGAAGGCTTAACTTTAATCTTTCCTTTTAACGAGTTCGTGTGACAAGCAGCATTTTACAATTAGGAGGTAATTATTTAAACGACATAAATGTTCTGATAAATTGCACACACCTGACATCTGCCTGAGTCATCACGCAATGGATATGCAGTGTGGCGTTCCCCGTAAGCATCTGCTGTCGTTGTCTCAGAGTTCTCCATACTTTTGAACAAGTAATCTCTGAACAGATTGTCCTTCCTATACAGTCGTTGTGGCCGACTGTGCGTTATGGCAACTCCTGCAGATTAAATTTGACGCAATCATTTTAAGATGCTGAATATCTGACCAGAACTTCATTTTTTGGCCTAAGAATAGCCATCATGTGAAAACACATAATACACATGCAGCATGCAAACGTTACGTCTAACGACGCTAAAATGATGTAAAAAGACGTAACTTTTGCTCATTGGGAAATTTATCACCTGTGTTGTTGTCGGCTGTCATCATCTTTCGAAGGACGCTTCCACTCTGCGCCTTTGGATCAGGTTCAACAAAATACACGATAATGTTGCGCACTCGTGGCGCTCGGCTATGCACCCACGACATGGCCGCCTCTATAATGCGCAACAGCTTTCTGCGCAGATCCACGTGATGAAATGCACTTGAAAAGGATTTTGCAACACCCTGAGAATAGCACATTGACCGACCTTAATATGCAATTTGGACTTTAGTTTAAATATTCAACAAGTTATCAGATTATAGAGACCTCTTGGATTAGCCTAGGAGTCTCCACTAATGTTGATAAAACTTGATTGAAAAAGCAAATTTGTGACCTCATACACTCTTGATGAAAGTAATTTCGGCCAGCAATATGTTAAACTTACAACAACCGATTGACTTAAAGCAACATGCAGGGTTTCCAACCTGATAGAAATTGATTTCATGAGAAGCAAAAATGCTTCTGTCGGCAGCCACGGCCGAGTCCACATTGTCGATACCGATGAGGCCGAAGGTTCGTCGCTTGGCGTCCCGGATGGGTACTAGGACCAGCGAACCCTCGCGATCGCCTTCTTCTCTATTGGGGTTCCAGAAATAGACCCTGCCGTGACTTTGAACCCGAGGCACATAAACCAACTTTCCTCTTCTTATTGCATAGAAACTACGTGAAAATAATGCAAAATAAAAGGTGAGTTGAAGGAAAATATTCTTAGCTAGCATGATTGGTTCTTTTCACATTCATTTGACATCTACAGACGTTGTATCAACTTAAAAAGGACTAATTTTGTTGGCTGGTCTGGCAGTTGACTTCATTTCCATTTAGAAAGGTCAGGGTTAGAAAAGATCAAAATTCCAACAAGGAAACTACAGAAGCTCAGAGATTAGAAAAAAAATCGTAGCCATAGCTTTTTCTGCATAAACTGTTGTAATAGCGATGCAAAATAACTTATAACCAAAGAAGGCGCATCAACAGCTTGACTGAACAAATCAACTATCTTGCTTTAGCTGAATATGGGTCAACTTTAGATTTCTTTAAAAATGTTTGTTCAAACATGTGAGCTAAAAATTCTCACAAAGCACCCAGACAGCAAATCAGTCGTTTTTTCACGTTCACGTCTGCAGACGTTGAATCAATGTAAAAAAAGACCGATTTGCTGTTTGGGGAAAACGTTTTCCTTTTCTGGTATTGAAAAAACAACCTGATTCCCTTCATATCCTCGTAAAAGGCCTTTCCGAGCATGAATGGAGCGTTATCTGGAGTGCACGCCACATATCGCAGCAAGATAGGGCCTCTTGCAGGATACAAAATGTTTTGCTCCAGCAGTGCGATGTAAGCACTCATCTTCTTTTGGTTGCCATGAGCATCAGCATCCTTCAATCACAAGATAATGTCATAGTTTGTTCATTGTTAGGTCTATATCTAAAAGAGCAAAAATTTAACGACCGCATAGCGGTTTCTCAATTTTTGTGTTCGACTCACGATGTGAACACAATGTTATTTGGATTGACCCTCACTACTCTGGGCACAAGAACACATTTGGCACCACTTTTGAATTTGTGATAATCTGACCTAGAATCGAGCCAAAATCTAGAAGCAGGCCACTGAGTTAGAAGGTAAAATTACATAAAGTAACCAGTAGCTACAGTTCTGCTTTCACGTTAAGTTTCTACTGCAATCGGGCTGCACTGGACCTTAATGCGCAACAGGGACTTCACCTTATGAAGTGTTTGAAACAGCGCTCTGTAGACCGAATCCATAGAAGCTCCTCCGGCCTCAGCTGAAGATTGGATTTGCGCCAACCATTTGCGTCGTGCGTCACCACGTATTCGTTCAGCGTAGGAACGTTCAACGGTGCTTGTAGCGTACTCCACTAAGCCGTCAAAAACCTGTTGATGACAATACGTACGTTGACAATAACAAAGCGTAACGTACTCCAAGACTACAGAGTTACAAACATTGCGGTTTAATATCAGCGTTGCTACATTACTAACTGTTACAGCACAAACCACCGTATCTTTATCTAAGCAGTATCCAACACGTGCATAGTGACAAACCGCTGCTTTTAATGGCAGTTTTGTATTTTGGTCGTACCCAGATTTTGCCAGAAGGTTAAAAATTCATATAAAGTTGGCGGGAAGACAAGGGATCCAATTCTCGTGTGTTTATATAATCCCGGAATTAGTCCAAGTTCTTTCTAGATGCTGAACAAACACATTTGGATATATGACTTTACTACAAACACCTATACCCAACTCACTTCTTCGCCTCCCACCATTGCTTCACACACAGAGTTGATGTAAATATGGAATTCTTTTCTGTGCAAGCGACGTCGGTCATGATAAGGTGCGTGCTTGCGTGCCTGACGCACAGCTTGCCTGCCACGTTTAAGTGCTGACGCTTCCATGCCACCCTTGTATCTAATAGAAGAGAATATTGGTCAGAAAATCGATAGGATATCAACATGTACTTGAAAACGTAATCAAGTTTTTCAGATCAGAGGAAAGCACGTTATTTCTAATATAGGAAAGACCATATTAACGAATTCGAAACCCAGTATGCAGACGTTGAATCAATGTAAAAATGACGGATTTTTCCGTTTGGGGGTTTCAGAACCAGGGTGTTATTAGTACTTAGCGACACCATTAACACGTACTTGGAAAGAATATCATCCACTTCTTCATTGTCGACATGACCTTGGCCATCATTGTCCCAAACGTTAAATAAGTTGTCTACCATTTGCCTGTGCTTTGCAGATAGGACATCTCGTCTGGCCTGCAGAGTTATTTTTGAGAATAATCTCAGGTCCAATAACTTAGTGTTTTTAAGATAAGTTATCGGCACAACAAAAAGTTAATATTCTTCGATTCAATTCAAAGTTTTCTTTTAGTCTAAACCTTATAAATTGTTACAGCCAAGCTAAAAAACGAAAAACAAACATTAAATGGCCGAAATCAATTGGAGAAAAGTCCTGTGTTCTCACCATGTGAGCACGGAAGTTGAAATAGGCTACGCACGGGGATAAAAACTGCAGAATATAACACTGACTTTGCGACAAGTAATGTCCTACAGTAATGGAAAGAAATAATTAGAAAAAAACAAATCATAGTTAGCGCTCAGTGTAACCTACTTTTTCCAGTCTAGTCATCTTTTCTTCTTCAGTTTCGACATACCCCCCATGAATGAAATTAATGAGCTCTCCAACAACATCATGAGTTGTGTCATCACTGATGAAGTTCTCCAACAAGGAGACAAATCTTCCTTCATTCAGTTGGTTTTCATCGAAGACACTCGTCATTCTTGTGATAAGGTTTTGAATGTTAGTGATGCAAATACTAACTGTTTAGAAGGAGCGGTCTTCCTAACGTCAGCACAAGGCTGAGTACTCACTATAGAACAATAAGCATGGTGTTTCGCTAACCATACCGGTGCAGCCTCCACGCTAGCCATCAAGACAAAAACACATGTTTCTCATAGGACTGCCGAGAAACAAAAATGTAACTGTAAACTGCCTATTCGTATTTTATGACTTTCACGCCAGGCTTGGGAAACAAGGTGATGGAACTGCAATACTGAAATGCTTAGAAAGCAACAAAATGGTCATATTGCATGAGCAATACTTCAGCGATGTGTTGGACAAGCTGCACACATGTAAAACTTTTATTCATACGAAAAACATCGTGTTTTTAAAATTGCAAAATTTCCAACACTAAATTGACAAACAAGCAATGTTTTAAGTTAAGTTTGAATTGAGTTCTAAATATTTCGAAACAACAATTTGACGTACCTTGAGTGACTTCGAGATGAATAGTGTGAGAAGAACTCTGCAGAAGGACGATCTGGGAGGATGAGGGGCTCAGCAGCAAAGGATACGCTCATCCTGCTCGTGGATCCCGGCCTGGTTTTTATTTCCACAGGCAGTGGATAGTAGTGGTCCACGTCTATAACAGGCTACGTGAAAGTCTTATCGGAAGAGCAATTATAATTTTATCTACATCTGATGAACAAAATACAGCAGTTAAAGATTAATTTTATCAATTTTTTTTGTATCAGATGTAGATAAAATTATAATTGCTATTCCTGATGAGGATATTATTAGCTGTCGAAAACTTTTGACATAAAATCTGTTTTTATTTGAGTGTCCACACGTCCACACATGCTAAACACAGCTCATTTGATCTGGTGAAAAGAAAAAATAATGAAAACACAGTTCGAGAGTTAGTCAATCATCTATTTTTCAAAATAGCACTACAGTAGGTAGTGGTGCGAATGACGACAGAAAACGTAACAGAAAAGCTCACTGACCCAATTTTTGACGCAAAATATGAACAAAAATGGGCCCGGTTACAAGGTATAGGCCTAGTTGTATTTTTCAGCTGGTTAAAGTGGGTAGCATGGAGACATGGGCTGCTTCAATGTTCAATAATTTGCAACAAACTCTTTACTCACTCATGTCCTCAGCGGTATGTTGCACTAGCACAGCTTCGGATGTGGCTGCTTGAGTTGTAACAACAGTTTCTGAATCGCGTTCCGTTCCATCGTAATGGTCGTCTCTGTCAATATGACAATCAATGTAATGTAATCGATGTAATGTGTAACTACAGTAATCACGCATTCGGTCACCGAGCGTTAGGAATAAGAAGATAATATTCTCATTGCATTAAGTTCAACTGCTGATTAGAGCAGAGTGGAAAACTCTGCTTGCTCGGCCCCTCTTTCTTTAGCGTCTACGTCCACCCAAGTAATGACACCCTGGGTCTAAACACTCAGCTTATCCGAGAGTCGAACCAGGATCGCAAGACTGGAAGCCGAGCGGCATATCTACTTGGCAATCCCATAGCCGAGTGAATATGTGATTTCGACAAAATGGTTTAAAACTCTTGACTGCATGATACAGGTGCTAGTCTTACAACTTGCAGCACCCCGCTAAATGTGATTCTTAACACTTACTGCTCTTTGACGCTGTCGTCTGGCACATTGGCATTTATGGGGGCTTCTTGGGTCAAAGCTGAATCCTCAGCCTCTGTTGCTCCTTCGTCTCCAGGCTGTTTTGTATGCAGAGTCACAAAGCTTGTGGTTTTTGTTTTCCGAACATTTGTTTGAGGTACCTCCTAAATGTTGCTCACATGGTTGAACTTGCAATACACAACAACTGTAGCATACACTGTAAAGCGGTGGTACGTCTGCTGTCTTATATACAGTAGAAATCAATTTTCAAGTGTCAATGCAAGAACATTAAAAAGTGGAAACAGACTAATTTTTATGCTGGGACCTGTCCAGCTTGATAACTTAAATATATTATGCACAATGTCTCAACCGATATTCGCGATTCACTTTGGGTTGTTTCAATAGAAAAATCACAAATAATGCACATACCGGTATGTATCATACTTAAAATATTATTTATCACCACAGTTTTAGTTAACAAATGAAAAGAATCGGGTTAAAATCTCCATAGTCGTCACCTCACAGAATAGTTTTTGTATATCTATCGGATCCACACCCACAATAAGATATTTTAGTTCAACAACAACAACAACAAAAATTACCTTTGAAAACTGGATGCTGACCGGACCGACATCAATGCTTTCATCCGTACTTGGAGCTGGAGTGATGAGAGTAGCAGAAAGGGTGGAGGAAGCTAGCAACTTCGTTCCCTCACCTGAACAATAATCATGTCGCAAATTTGTTATTTCAGGATTATTACTGATTAGTATTGTTAAATGATGACATCTATAGGCCTAATGATAAGAAGATGCGCTTTGTCACGTGCATGCAATGCAACAGTATTTTCCTCCAAATTTGTAAATCAATAGCAAGTGTTAAGAATTAGAAAATCACAACAATAGCCTTTCTTACTTTCTATTGGTTCTTCTTTCTTATCTTCGCCGATCTCCGGATTTTCTGGAGTAGGAACTGTATCATCCGGTGTCACTTCTACAGTTTTTTCCTCCTCAGTTGTTTTATTTGTTTCTAATACTGCTTCTGTGTTTTCTTGCACTTTATCAGTTTCTTCAACTTCTTCTGCAGGTTTAGCTTCTTCCTCCTTCCCTTCTACCGTTACTTCTACTTTTTTGAGAGCTTCTGCAGCATCTTGTACTGTTGAAGCAACGTCTTTCTTCTGATCAATGCCTGAATTATCTTCCACAGGAGTTTCTTGTTTCCCTGCTTCTTGTTTGGTTTCTTCCGGAGAAGAAGTAACCTCTTCTTCACATGTTGCAGGAGAAGTCTCTTTCTTCTCCACTTCCTGAGCAACCAAATCTTCTCCAGCAGCAGAAGATACTTTGACAGATTCAGCATCATCTATTTCAAATGGCAGCACAAAATAAATAACTCTGTACAGTAGCCTATTCCAGAAACGCATGAAAAACTTGAAACCTCAAGTTTACCCTGAATTCTTTGTAACACAATCGAATAGACTTATTGCTAATATGAGTGACAGTTAAAACAATATTTGCGCTAGGATATGATCAGAAAAACGAAATTACCAGGCTTCTGTTCCATATTTTTTTCTTCAGCGACCTCTTCCCGCTGAGGAAGAATCTCGCTTTTATTTGTAGGAGTCGCATCTTTCTCATGTTCGGCAACTTCAGCAGAAACATTCTCTTCTTGAACAGTAGGTGTAGATTGTTCACCTTCTTCAGCTATTTACAGAAAGCGTCTTGTCAGTGTGCTACCGACCTTAAGCAGAGCTTGAAACTATGAAAGTAGCTGTGGATTCTACTGTAACCCATTGCCATGTGGTTCCTAACTCAAAAACTGTCTAGTTGGTAGTTTATCTAGAGTCTAGACTATGGAACAGTGAAAGATTTAGGAATTACAGTAAAAAATACACACATGCATAAGTCAATGCTTTGCCACACAGTTTAGATATCAAATTTAAACAAAAATTAGACATCATTTTTTAAGCTACATTATAACACATGTATCCCACCGTTCTCATCAGGTTGGCTGGAGATAGGAACAGACGCCCACTCGGAGGATATCAGCTCTTCTGTGGACACATTTACACTTTCATCGCTTCCACTGTCATCTTCAGAATCAGGATACAGGTCATCTAATTCCTCCAATTCAATGACAGGCCCTAATAAATATTCTTGTTCAGCATTGAGTTACAGTAAGAATGTTGTTGTTGTTGTTGTTTGTTTATCTTTATCCTGCATTGCAGGAAAGCGGACTTGAGCGCTATGCATCGGTGTACGCCTTCCGACATACACCTGACCCACGCTGCAGCCGACGGCAATGTCTGTTTCCGATTGTCTACTGTACTTATGACTTAAATTTGGTACTACCCATTACTCGAAATCGATCACTAGGTAGAGGCAATTATCGTAAAGTTTCTTGCCCAGAGAAACAACAGCAAGTGCGGGTGGCTGGAGTCGAACATGCAGGCTCTCGACTGCGAGCCCAACGCGCTAACCACTAGAATAAGGAAAAATTAGTACTCCACAATTTGTAATTTAATCACTTTTTGACACTAAAATGCATACGCTGTCGTTGCAGAAACACGACTAAGATTAAGAAACAAAACTTTAACAGTTCATTGCTGGACAAATGATATGCTTCATATATTAGCCCGCATCTAAGCTTAATAAATTCGTCACTCAAGAGTATTTTATAGGCTAATATGTACCACTAAAAGTCTACAGAGTGAATTACACCGATCTTAGGATAGGATCTAGTTAAAACATGGACACTAAACAAACGTGAGTTAAATTACTTCACACGTTCAGACACAAAAATTAGCAGGATAAAGAAACTTAACTGATATTCTACACAAGATTACAAGAATTTAATCCTTCACCTAAGCAATTGTTGATCTATCTTACACTTTCGTGGGTTGTTGAGCAAGCTTTTGGCCTCGTCTAATTTGTCCCAAAACTTTTCAAGCAGGTGAAGCATCCTGTGGCGATCCAAGCAACCGCTTTCTTCAGAATCAAGTGCAGAGAAAAGCTGAAAAGATATTTAAAACTGCAAGTCAATGAAGTAAGCGGGCAATAAGAAGTTTTTCACCATGCTACTCCAAGATAGATCTTGAAAAATAACTGAAAGACGCAGACAAACAGCAAGCTCTTAGAACTTTGCAATGGTCTTTTAAACTTGTAGTGAAAACGTAATATTTGCTTCAACATTATAAAAAATATGCAAATTAAAAATAGCACTAATGGCTAGAATGTCGTGCATATTTAATTCAGTGCCCACCTTAACGAACATCCCTCGCCAGACTTCATGTTCAAAAGTACGACGAAAGGCGATTGCACACTGGTCCAAATGACGGAGTAGCTTGACAAACTCTGGCATCGACATTTCATAAACAAATTGCTCAATGTACTGTGAACATGTAAGTTGAAAAATTAAATTCAAAACACAGTCTATGGTATTTTATAAAGTGGCAGAATTCTTCATCAATATTTGCGTCCAATAGACCATATTTCCGTCTAATAGACCTAAAATTTTATTTATTTGTATTTGCACCAGACTATCATCAAATTACGCGGGGAATGGAAAAAATTGAAAAGGCCTTGGTCCACAACAAGCATAGCAAGTGATTAAGAAGGGAAATCTGAACAACATGGTAGAGTCTACTTACTTCTATGTACTCTTCAATGGTCAATGTTCTTCCTGTCTCATCGGTTGGATCCAATTCTTTACTGTAGTGAATAACTAAAACATAGTTCCCTTCATAAAAACATCACAGTCTAGGATGAGGTAATATGAATTAATTTAATCAGTAGGCTACAATAAGTAAGAACAGTTAGATCATGAAAATCGGCCGTGCAGAACTACTTTCTTACCATTCTCAGAATCTGAGGCCAAATGTGATGAAATCTCCAAGTAGGAGTAGAGAGCATTTTGTATCAATTGCAACTGAAGTTTTCCGCTGTCAACAAGCCATTGCGGAAATTGAAGCTGCGGAAAAAGGTCAAGTTTAATGAAAGTGATCATGCACCGAATCTTGTAGTGGTTTAATTGTGTTGTAATGTTACCATCTAACGAAACATCCACACGGTGCAAGCCGTTTGCGAAACAATATAAATATCAATCTCAGGGCCGGATTTAGCTGATGGGGGCCCGAGGCACTTTTAGATCGGGGGGCTCCCGTGCAAAACATTTTTTGCGCCGACGGCGCGAAAAACCACCTCTGCGTCTACAGTAGCATTAATCCAGCACTGCACAGCATTTTGCAGAAACTTGAAAGGCTGAAAAAAAATAGTAACACAAAATCACAATTTTTCCACGTTGGAGGGCCCTTCAAAAAAGGGGCCCGGGGCACCTGCACCCCCTAAATCCGGGCCTGATCAATCTCACAAAAATTGTTTTTGATTTTTGTTAATGTGCATCAAATATATTGCTTACCCAGCATACAAAATAATGTAAGAAAAATCGCACGAGACATGATAATAAAAAGATGGTTCGCATTCATTTATAACAGCCTGATATTTGACATTTTGCAGATCAAGAAGCCTGCATACAATATCGTAAACCACCCCATAAGCAACCACAAAGTGCGCTTCAAATATTGGTACCGGTGTCCGGTAGGCTACTTAGATAGCTGTTTAGTAGTAGCCTAAACATAAAGTTTTCTAAAATAAAAGATTGTAAATGTTTTACTCGTCAGTCACAGAGCACGCATTTGTCTCAATACAAAATGAATTATAATTATTGAAGAATACCCAATCTGAAAAAAAAGACTTGGTGTGTTGTAAAAAATACAACCTTTAATAATCTGGCTCTTTCAAGCGAATCTTCTTTCTTTTTCCTCTCCCTTTCCTCTATCGCATTTCTCTTTATGGCTGCTTCCATTTTCAGTCTTGCAAGTCTTATTGATAACATAATTAAAAAAACGTAATTCCCAAAATACAATAGTAAACGAGAGTCTTTGTCATGAAGTTTTTTAAACGTAAATTTATTTTCAAAAAGTCTCAACATTAAAGATATCTTCAAGAAATGCATTGCTTCTTTGTAGCCTTTTCACTCTGGTTAACAATTTAACAATACACCACAAATATTTTTATTACCAATACTTCCTAAACAAATAACTGCCATCAAAAGCTCAAAATAAATGAGGAATAGACAAGTATATTACGTGAATTAACAAGTTCAAAAACAGTAATGAATGCTTACTTGTTTGCTTCCATGGAAAATACTTCACGTTTAAGTTCTTCAGACACTTTCTTAAGGCCTCTCACGTAAGGTGATGTCTCAGATAAGTTGCTGTATAGCGGGTTATTTCTCATCAAGTATTGAGCAAGAACATTTATCGGATTGAAAGTTGTTTCACTTTGAACGAAATCTTTGTCGATCATGCCTCGCTTTTGAGCTTCATTCAATACCTCCATACAAAAAGAAACTTTATTTTTCAACAAATAACAATTAACTCACACAAAAATGTCATTATTGCAGTTTTTAAATTACGGTACTTCCAGAAGTTATTAAGATAAAAGTCATATGTCTTACACTGAATACTAGTCCACAATAAGCAATAAGGTTTACATTGTCATATAGGCTACCTTTTCCATTCCCAATACAAGAGTTGGAAGCAGTTTGTCGATCAAATAAACTCTTAGTTCTGATGTTAAAGAGTTGTCATTGAACCAGTCAAATGCAAGAAGGTCGATTGGCAACTGCACAAAACAAAAAAAACTTTAGTTGCTTTCTCGTCTATGCAATTATGACCAAAAATCCAATCATTTATCATTATCAACATGAAGAAGGAATTGAAATGCTACACTGACAGTTCACTTTTTAACTAAATTATATGTTTAAAGTATCGTGTAACTGTAAACTAATGCCATGTATCTGTGAAAGATGCAAATAGATCTTATGTACCCCCAGCTAACTTGGAAATAGATTGAATTTCTGAGAGTAAATTCTGCTTGATCATTTCATGATCAATCAACATTTTGCCTTGTATAATCAATTTACATAGTTGTGCTCATAGGCGCCGACTTTTCAAAAAACCTTGGGGGGCGAGAAAGGTGATGACGTCATAACCATAACGCTATTTTGCTCAATTAAAATAGTCTTTGATTAAGCTTACTGTCTTGTTTATATTGACACCTAGGTCGCAAGCCGAATTTATTAGAACTGCTGCTTGAAACGATTAGTTTTACACAGGCAGTAGGCTAGACTACGTCTAGTAAAAATTTTGATTATGTTAGCTCATAATTGGAGCAGTTGGAAAACAAGCCGATTTATTTCCTTTTCGTGGGAGTGAATAACAACAATCAAGACAGTGAAGTTATATATTACGAAATAAAACGCAAAAAAATCATGATCTCAAGCAGAGTGGAAACCCGCTATGAGTTTTATTAGCTTCGTTTTGCTAATTACTTACCTTCAAAGCGTTAACAATGGAGAAGTGTTTTCTCTTATGTTTTTTATCTAAAGTTTTTATAGTCTTTTATCGAATCCCGTATATACTCGAATATAGGTCGAGATGTTCACAAGTGATTTTCATCTCAAAAAGACAGGTTCAACTTATACCCGGGACAAGCTCGGCAGTTTTCAAAATGAACACATTTTTGCTGTGGCAAAATCATTGCCAACGTAGATTACGGAGTGTGCAATGGCATCGGTGGAATTAAAAGTTTTGAATACGATTATTTGCAGTGACTCAAACTTAATTTTCAAATGTAATGATTTCTATCAATTTTAAACTTTATGCACTTGTTGAGCAATATGCAAAGCTCAAAAGACAAAACAGAAAGAGCTGCTTTAAGAAATCATTTTTTTTATTTTTGCGTGTAGGATATAATCGTTCTAATTACGTAACATTCCATGATCGTGGAAGTCGATGTTAAACCTTAGCGGCTGCATAAAACAATGATGTCAGGTTAGTTAGGTGACAATAGCGGTAAGAGACGTTGTTAATGCAGGCAATATCTGCGACCAAGTTAAACACCTTTTCTTTTATCGGTTTTCGATTTAATTCTCACACATCGTGAAAAAAACAATGCGTTCTGTTGAATCATAATTGATCTCACAGCGGGAAGACCTCATTGAAAATTGCGCGTCTAATTTAGCTGGTTTACTTAATATTGCAGTGAATAGTTACGTGACTATTCCAGCAGCGTAAGTTACTCCACCTTCTACTTTGAAATTTCCATACCGTATGAGAAAGCCATGCGATCAGCTGCTGTTTTGCGGGCAAGAGCAACGTAGGCTATATTTCGCTTTCGGCATTTTTTAAGTCTGTTTAAATGATCAAAATCTCTTTCGCGAAGTGTTTTATCTTTTGCCCCTCAACCATAAATTTACGGGGGGCGCCGCCCCCCGGCCCCCCTGGAAGTCGGCGCGTATGGTTGTGCTTTTTTTCTAGATACTCTAATAAAACACCAAAAATGCATAAAGTTCGGGTTCGATTGGTGTAAATTGGTAATGTTTTTGTTTTCCTTGTTAATACACAGTCATACTGTCAGTATCAGTGTATTTCATTTATCTGCAAAAATGCAGCATTGTATAACAACAATTACTTTTCTGATGTAAAACATATTTTGCAAAACACTAAAAACACAATTTTCTGTAATTTCAAAAAAGTAGCCTGAGCAAACTTAACATACAATTCTTTCCAATTTAGCAGCAGCTGCTCTCTCATCTTGAAGTCTTTGCTTTTTTAGTTTTTGAACAGCTAATAATTTTTTTTCAATGTCTCTTCTGTACTGTACAAACCATTCACAATTTAAAATTCCAGTAAGATCAACAGATAAATGTGGCTCGAGAAATTCATTTTCTATTTTTTCTGTTAATAAATGAAAAGAAATTAGGCCTATTACAGACCAAGAAATTATCACTGTGGTTATCAAATATTATCAGCATGTAGATTTAATCATCTTTTAATACATAAAAGTTATTGGCGAAAACACGTAGAGTGATTCTATGATATTACAGCAGATAACAAATCATCACGCTTGTTTGCTTGCTTCAACTTTTAAATTCATACTTAACATACCGGTAGGGTTTTGACATACCGACCTATCTATACAAGCCTTGCCAACGTGCAAACTGAAGGCCAATGTAAATTTGATTTTGAACTTGAGCTATTAATATCTCTTTAAAATGATAGATTTGAGAATCACAAATTGCCAAAGTGTGATCACTGAATCCCAAATCCCAGCAAAGCTCTTAATTTTACGTTAAAAAAATAACAAATTTTTCACCAGTCTTGCAAAATAATTTTTAAATTTCCAGCGCAAGTACCAAAATTTTGTCAATTTATTTGTATGGTAAAAGTAGCTCAAAATCATATGAAATGCATACAAAAACTATATTTATTACTCAAACTATCAACCTATACCAGTGATTCTGACTGCTAGCAAGCGTAACAGATCTGCCTCCAATCAAATTTGAAGCTTGTACGTTGGCATAGCATGTGTATATCGATCACCATGGGTTTCGAGACGTTGACATATCAGCTTAAACATTAATAAGCTATAGTTTTTTTTAACTTACCTATAGTAGCATCATGCTTAGATATGTGTATACCCAGAGTGTTATTGTTCTCCTCAATGCCAAATGTTTGCTCAGAACTAGTTTTCTGCGATCAAACACTCTTGTCAGATATTAGTAAAAGTTGTTTTTAAACATGTAAAAATGTTCTAGCACAAAAATAGTAAAATTAGTATGTACAGTAAATAGGACAAATAGCTGTCTTGGTAAAACTTTATAAATATGCTAAATATACTTTTGAGTTATTTTAATATACTGAAGAAAAGAGAAATTGTGAAAAATATGGATTGCTGACATATCACAGCAAAAAACGAAAGAAAAAAGTCAGGTGTCGAAAGTGTAAATAGATAAAAATATTTAAACAATAGATAACTATCAATATTACAAAAAGTGCTCATTGCAAAGCAGAGAAAATTACATCTACTATAGTTACTTCTTTCCAAAACCTATTCTATTTGAATAAGGACCTTCTGATGATCCCCCTTTCGGGGTGAAACAGGCTGTAGAGGTTTAGAAAGTAATAAGTACCGGTATATTTAAAATAAAAAAAAAATTTTCAAAGAAATTCTATCTTTTCTAAAAGTCTACAGACTTCATAGTTCATACGTGTGACAAATTACCTCTGTAACAAGTGAACTAGTTGTTCTGCAGCTTCCTGATAGTGAAGTTTTGATGGTGAGGGAGGAGTTGCTTGATAATGTGCTAGTGCTACCACTGGTAACATCTGATTCACTGCTTGCTGGAGAATTTAAAACAGGTGTAGACATGTTTTTGACAGCATAGGGAAAATTAGTAATAGATGAAAATGATGATTATGTATAATACAGTATATCTGTAGCATAAAAAAATCAATGTTGATAAATTAAATGCAAAAGTATAGATATTTTCAATCTAATTTCCAGAAAATTACCAACTTGTCTAAAGTATTGATATATTTGACTTGAGCCATGACCTTTCTTGAGCTTGATCGGCTCATAAGCTAGAGAAAATTGGAATGAAACCTAAAGGTAAACTTGCCACTATCTTTGATATCTGTGAAGAATCTAAAGATACAACAATTTGGAAGAAACCTTTAATAATTGTGTCCACAAACATCTATTTGTTCAAACTAAATATTTGTCTTACAATATTTAGTTACATAAACTTTTTCAATACTAACTTTTATACTTTAAAGATTTAAATTTGTTTTCATTTTAATCAGTTGGCGATAAAACATTATTTTGGCAAGAAACTGAGTAGAGCTTCACTTTTTCTGTCAGCTTTTGGTGCTATTGTTTACTAACTGAAATAAAAGTTAACCAATTTAAAAATACATACAGTATTTTACTTATTACATAGAGTTACATACTTACATACATACATACAGTTATTTTACTTAAAAAAAGAAAAAAATTGCTGTTAGTTGATTCAACTACTGTGAAAACTGTCTTGGTTAACACTTTCTCGAAAAGAGAGGAATAACAAAACAACAAATGTGAAATACGTTTCAAGAATTGTTTGTTTAAAAATATAAATGTGGGTTTGGATACAAAAACATGTTTGCTTTAACTATATAGTAAAATATTACAAATATAATCAAATTTCGTTACTATGCCACCCATCAAGACTGAGAGAAAGTAACAAACCTTACAATAAACGCTATGAATAAAATGATAAATGGTTACAGGGTCATCACTAACTAACGTTACAACTTCAAACAACTGTATATACCGTATTTAACATCAATATTTAGCATTACAATGTCAAATAAATTGAATTTCTCAATTTTATATTTTTAGGCTTAAATTTTATAGACCATGAAGTAGCCACTGTCTTGTAGGGTCGAAACGTCGGGACGAAACATTTGGCACCCCTATTTGATAAACTTGGCCTTTGCAAAACAGTTTCTCTAGCAAAATGAAACTTCTCGCGTAACAAAACAGACTAGCCTATTTCTTTTTGTAACCTTTGTTTTATCAACTTAGCCTATAGGTCTACCCATTTAAAGACTATAGTTTCACAAAAAATAATCAGGTTCTTCTACTGTCATCATTATGAAAACATAAGGCAATATAGTAAACATCACAAACATAGACTACCAAAAGAAATAAATCTGTCTGGTAGGAAAAGAATTCAAGTTTTTCACCATAAACATAATGCAAAAATGCAATTCGTTGTCTTATGCTGCCATCCTTATGCCAATTATTCATGTTTATTGTGTTTTGTTTATATACGTTAGGGTGGTCCTCAAATGTATGCAAAAATTTCAAACTTAAAAAATTGTAGTGCACACACTTCTAGTTGGTTCCTTTTTATATAAAAACATTTCCCTGAAAGTTTGAAAGATTTTGATAAAGGTTTAGAGGTGCCAGATTACAGGTGAAAATTTAATAAATTGAGCGATTTACGATACCCACCCAAGATAATGTAACATTTGCAATTGTACTTTAAAAAGACATAACACATCATGACAGAGCAAACAATAAACATGAGAAAAATGATATGTAAGAATACTGTACTCTCATCCAACTCTGCAGCAGGAAACACTGATATTACTGGAAAACTAGATGACGTTGGAGCTGGTATACAAGTCCCCCCCCCCCCCCTCCTTGGCAACTCATAAAGGGGAATTGACCAAAACATGTGGATTGAAGTGTGTGAACAGTAAAGCAAAGGTAAAGTAGTTTTACCCTACCTATATATTTGGTCGAGTCCTGTCTTTGTCATGAGTTACCAAGGGGGGGGGGGGACTTGTATACTAGCTCCAAGAAGTTTAACTCGCAACAAGATTAACTAGTGCTTTATAAAAATAAATACATAATACAATTCAGTCTGTGGACTGATACACATACACTTTCTGAAGATTTTTTTTTGCTGCAAGTCGGAAGAACATGCCGGTGCTGTTTCACAACTTCCAGAATGTATTGAATTTGCTCATCATCTTTTGTTAATACATTGTTAAAATTTTGCATCAAAGCAACACATCTTTCGGCAAAGTCATTGATTACATGGAGCCCACCAACAATAGCTTGCGCTTTCTTATAGTTGTCATCAACATTCCATGATGTGATTTCCACCTTCAGAAAGTCACATGGTAAGTTGAGAATCTGGAAAAATCTCATGGTGTTTGATGTGACAAAGTGCGACAGATCTTGTGATGAAATATCATCTGGTACTCGAGAAAGACGCTTTGAAGGAAGGTGTACTGCTTTGATGAGTTAACGCGGATACCATGGCGTTTTTTGAGTAACAGAAACAGCATCATTAAAAAATGCCAAGCCCACAAGTTCTTCACTTATACCACAAGTGCCTCGAAAACGTTTTCATGGCTTTTTGCGATAAACCTGCATCATGTTGCTCATACTCATTTACCGTTTTCAAGAGCACCAGGTCATGTTCTGGTGCACATTTAGCTAAAGGTGCTGTGAACCATGATTTTACATACACCTTCAAAACAAACAGAACAAATCGCTTTAAACCACGTTGCTCCTAACTTGACAAATCAAACTGCATTCGAAATAAGCAGATTTTGAGTGCATATACAGCAGTTGCCATCCATCTGGCACGATGAAGGGCACCAGGATGACAGAATCGAATTCCAGGTGGTGGTGTTCCGTTGAGGATTATGACCGATAATTCTTGGTAGTCTCTTGGATGATTATTGTTATGCAGATGGTGGATACAGAACTGTATAATTTCATCAGAAAAGCTGCTGTCATCTTTTTCCAATGTCACATACCCATCTTTATTCAATGTACTCCATTTTGATTTAAATCGCTTAAAAAGGAGAATGTCTGGTCCAGATGATGGCCCAAGGCATGTCAAGAATGCTTTTTGGAAAATTATTTCCAGAATATGGTGACAAGCCAGATGAAACATGTCCTTGTTCAATTCTTATAAAATTAGGACACAAGCACCAGACTTCTGACCAGTATTGCTGAATCGAACCAGCTTTAGCTGAGTCTAGAATATCTGCTCAACTACAGATAAAGCTTTGGTAGCTGGTGTGACATAATTTTATCTACTGTTAAAACTATCAACATGGCAGCCAAGTAGTGGTGATCAGTGAAATGGAACAACATCATGCTGATAAAAATAGATTAACCCAGTTTAAAAGAGGACATTGCCTACAACTATATCAACAGTTGGATAATACAACTTCAGAGTGTCAAGTATGGTTTTACAGACTGTAGCTTCCCAATTCCCATATATTCGCATAGGGAAAAAATCTGAATTTTCAAAGTAAATCTGGCACCTCTAAACAAAGTTCAATCTCTCTGAAATTTTTACAGGGTCCATTTTTTGTCATTTGGAGATGTTTTGGGTAGTGTCACATTGCAGTTTCTAAAATTCGGTTTTCGGGACCACCCTAATATACGTATGATGATAGCTCAGTTGGTTAGCATCTGAATTCGTAGACAATGAAGCTTCAAGATTAAACAGCGGTGGTTCGACTTTCGGGGTTTGCGCTTGAGCAACACACGTTAAGGATTGCTTTCTATTTAGCAGCACTTAATGCTGGTATAATTTCCTGCCAACAACACTTCAACAACAATTGGAAATTTCAGTGTCAATCTCGGTGACTGGGCCTTTGTCAGTGGGTCAAAGCCTCTACAAGTATGCAAAACTGCCAAGATTAAGCTCTCAAAGAAGCTTTCTCAGTCAAAGGATAAAGATTCAATCAAGCTAAACTTGCTGAATATGAGCTTAGAATCTGCATATTGGGCTCTTTATTTTTTTATTAGATTGGACAAACCTTCCAACCATTTTGTTACTAAGATTTAAGTTGAACGATTCATGACTGCACGGATGAGACACAGAAGGTTAAAGAAGTAGGGATCCTGTCTACAGTTATTGTGCTTCATGAATTTTTTTCATTTCATTTTTTTCTTGTTTTTTTTTCTCTTGTTTATGACTTCCTTGTCAGTATTCTTACCTGCAGGATTCTATTTCTTTTTTTTTTGTACTATTTTTGCTACGTAAGTTATCATGAAAGTGAAAAAGCACTACTGTGCTTGCAACACCATTATTATTATTACAGGCCCATAATTGCCGGGGGGGCTTGGGGGGGCAATGCCCCCCCAAGCTCAAAGTAAAAACTCTGCCAGGCAAGCTACATTTGGTTTTCCAATTCCAAATGAGTAGCCTACGGTAATCCCAGACCCAAGACTTTCTATATTTATTTTTTTTTGATTCTCATATGTCACTTTGTACAATTATCTTGCTTGTAATTTTGTAGTTGTTATGTACTGGTGGGGTAATAGTTATAGGGTTATTCCAGACAGATTGCACGATAATGATTTTTAAATTTGGGTGAGTTTTTTTGGCAAGGCATCTCAGGTAAAAGTAATTACAATGGAGTAAGATGCTGGTTTTGGAAATATTGTCCATGAATATCTCTTAAAAACAAATAAATCAACATTGGTATCAGCTTGGATAGCTGTTAGTGTTTTTGACGTTTACTGCCGAATATTACACCCCAAAGGGGATAAATTGGTTTGGTGGAGACCTGTACCAGACAAAGTCACGAGGGTCGTTCCTGACAAAGTTGTGTGTTAAAAATGTTGCATCCAGTGGCGTAGCCAAGGGGGGGGGGGGGGGGTTGGGGATTACAACCCCCCCCCCCCCTTTGGCACGTGTGATGCTTTCAGTCTAAAAAGAAATTGCCTAATTTTAAGCAAAACTGCATTAAAAGAGCGACTTTTGTCAATACCAAACATTCAAACATCTCAGCCAGGATTTAGCAACAAGAAAACATAGAGACTTAGCTTTATTTCCGAAAAATGCCGAAGAAAACATGATCTTATTCTTTTGCTATGCCACCGGACAGCACAATTTTGCAGGAATATTCATACCCACATTTTTGTTGAAAATGCTCTCAGAATGCACCAAATTCAAAGCAATTTTTCAAAATTTTCTGGGGGAGGCCCCCCAGACCCCCCGCCGCTGGGTCGTCAAAAACTCCCCTTTACAGATTCCTGGCTACGCCACTGATTGCATCTATTCTATTCTGCAATCATTTTGGCTGGAATTACCCATGTTTTGGCTGGAATTATCCCAATCATTCGAAATTATTGCTATCTAGCACCTTGTGACTTTATAACATATGCCGTGCCTTTGCCCGAAAAACCGCAAATTAGACTAATTGCAACTACAAATGTTATGTGCATAGCCTTTTACTTCGCAACAGCTTTTGAGCCCCCCCAAGCTAAAATGTATAATTACGGGCCTGTATTATTACCCTATGAAGTTAATTTCCAGAAAATAACAATCTCTGTCCCTGCTTCCTGCTTGTATTGTTTCCAATGGTTTCGCTCATGGATTTTGTGGTAACCACGAAACAAATAAACAGTTTTTGTGTAAGGATAAGCTTCATTTTCCAATTACAAAATATTTTCAAACAATTTGTCATCGTCAAACGATATTTTATTGTCTCAAAATTAAAATGTATGACAACAATTTTTGTTTAAAATGTATTTGAATATTATGTATTTCAAAAACGTAAATAGCCTTTGATGTCGTTTAAACCTTTGATAATTAAAAAAAAAACTTTCAGATGTTTCAAACATTGATTGATCTAGTCTTGTTTGAAAGGCTCCATATGTTTATTTCCATGAGTAAGTCAAGTCAATTTAATATTTTAAGCAGTTCAGCAACCAATAAGCAAACTAAGACGCTGCAATCGTGTCAAATTTTAAACTGATAATCCTGTTTCTGGAGTAAGTGGATAACAATTTCGTTTGTGGCTTCTTTTTCGAGATTTCTGTTATGTTTTTATATTATGCAGTGTATTTCTATTTGAGGGTCAGAAATAAAAACAAACCCAACTAACTAAAAGAAGTTTTTTTGCATTTATGCTTTGGTATTTTACATTATTTTGCGTATGTTTGATCTCAAACTTCACTCCAGGAGTAAGTTTAGTGAGTAAAGATTCATCATGCAATGTCATGTTTTTGACAATCAGGTATTCAAACAGCTTTGTCAAATGGAGAATTTTGTCAATTAATTGTGAAAAATTTTAAGGTTGTTGAGAAAAAATTGCGGAAGTAGAAATTTGAATGTCTTTGCAGAGAGTTTTTGCAGATATCATCATAACTTCAGAGATGAAAAAATTCAAAACATAGTTCAGTAAAATATCGGCAGCAGTGGCCGAGTGGTTAGCGCGTTGGGCTCGCAGCAGTCGAGAGCCTGCATGTTCGACTCCAGCCACTCGCACTTGCTGTTGTTTCTCTGGGCAAGAAACTTTACGATAATTGCCTCTACCCAGTGATCGATTTCGAGTAATGGGTAGTACCAAATTTAAGTCATAGGTAGAGTAGACAACCGGAAACAGACATTGCTGCTGTCGGCTGCAGCGTGGGTCAGGTGTACGTCAGAAGGCGTACACCGATGCATATTGTATAGCGCTCAAGTCCACTTTCACGCAATGCAGGATAAAGATAAACAAACAAACAAAGGAAAGAAAAATGCGTGGGAGACTGAAAACGTTTTAAAGCGGTATCAAAGCGATAGCTCAGCTCAGCCGCGATGTGTACGACTCGATAGCTCAGTTGGTTAGCGCGTGAGTTTTTGAACAAAAAAGCTTCAACATCAAGCGGCACTGGTTCGACTCTTGGGGTATGCGCTTGAGCAACGCATTCTAAGCACTTATCTCCATTCAGCGACACCCAATGGATGGAATAGTTCCCAGGCAACAACAATTCAACAATTGGAAACTTCACTCTGTTTATGTCGGTAACCGCCCTGCGTTAAAACCCTCCACAAGTATGCTAAACTACTAGGAATAACCTATTATCAAAGCTTTATCAGTCCGAGAATGAAGATTCAAAACCAAGCCAAAAAAGTTTATTTGTTTCAGATTGCTGCTTTAAAGAACATTTGGCAACACAATTTTGAAGGTCATCTGGCAACACCAAATTGGCGGCAACAGCTTTGACCATAGATATCTTATATATGTAAGATATCTATGCTTTGACTGCGTACTGTGCAGCAGTGCAGTGTGCAATCCTGCAATGTGCATTGTGCAAATGTGATTGGGACTTGGGAAATCCATTCATTCATTTTACCGAGTTTTATTTTTCGTCATTAACGCGTCCGGAACGAAAAATATATTAAAAGAGTCGATGTAGACCAACCAGCACGTTAAATTGTAGGTAAGATTCAGCATTTCACTCAAAAACTTCGAGATTTCAGCAAAGTAATAGAAACTGATAATTGGGAGCTGGTATACAAGTCCCCCCCCCCCCCCCCCCCCGGTAACTCATGACAAAGAGGAATTGACGAAAACATGTGGATTGTTCAATCTAAGTGTGTGAACAGTAAAGCAAAGGTAAAGTAGTTTCACCCTATATGTTTGGTCGAGTCCTGTCTTTGTCAAGAATGCAACCTAATTGGTACCATGAACAATTCGTACCGTTAGTTCGTAGCTTGAAAAGATCGAGAGAAAAAACTAAAAAAGCCGAAGTCGGTGATCGCAGTTTCCGCAAACATTTTAAAATTTTTGCAAACAAACAAAAACTCTTAGGATCATTAATTGAAATTTTAAAATGTTTGCGGAAAACGGAAACTGCGATCAGCGACTTCAGCTTGGTTTTATTTTCTTCTTTCGATCTTTTCAGTTTGTTTGTTTGCGGAAACACCCTAACCCTTTTAAAATGTTAGGCTAGTGGAAACTTTGATCAACCCTAACCCTTTTAAAATGTTTGCGGAAACTGCGATCAGCGACTTTATTAAAAAACTCTTAGGATCATTACCAGAAATTTTGAACTGTTTACGGAAAAACGGAAACTGCGATCAGCGATGTTCTATTTTTTTCACTCAATCTTTTCAGTTTGTTTGCGGATACCGATACTCTGATACCCTAACCCTAACTACCGATTACTAACCGATACTCCGAGACCCTAACCTTGCGGAAACTGCGATCAGCGACTTCGGCTTTTTTATATTTTCTTTCGATCTTTTCAAGGTACAAACTGACGGTACGAGTTGTTCATGGTACAAATTAGGTTGCACTCTCTTTGTCATGAGTTACCAAGGGGGAGGGGGACTTGTATACCAGCTCCGAACAAAGTGACTATCTCATACTGGTTTTCATGGTTTCAATCAAAAAACTTTGTTACGTACAGGTAGCAAATGTTGTTAAGGTGAGGCATACTCTCTTACTAAGACTTCAAAATTTCCCAAATCACAAGTTTTTGTCTTCAACAACACCATAGTTTAGGCACAGTTGATAGCATATTAATTTTGTTAATGTTATAAATGGATATTTGATTGCATTGTTTGATGTTTGTTGAATTAAAGACCAAGTGGTTATTGCTTGTAAACAGGTCTTGAAACTTTAGCAAATGGCATAACTTTCAATTCATTGATGATTTGTTTGCTTTTTGATGATTTGTTTCTGTCATCTTACAAATGTTACAAGTCTTCCAATCAAATTTTTTGAACCGTTTAGTGCGAGGCATGGCAAGAAATAATTCGTTATACAAAGTACTCAATGTAGCAGAAAAAAATGATGCTGCCAAGAGAATATCTGATTTGTTATCTGGACATCAGTTTCATTGGGTACGGTATGTTAGTTACTCTAGCATTAGCCTCTTCCCATTTGATTGGCTTGTTTGTTTTGATCTTTGGCCATGTAGTCAATAGTCATATGCATGCAGTTTGTTTTTGTTTGTCGTATCCAGGCTTACGTCTGGTGGTTGAAGATTTAGATTAAGCGGACAGGAAGGCAAGGAAGCCAATCTTCATGTCCACCTTCAGGCATGCCTTTAAGTGTCCTGCCAAAAACACAACCGCATGTTCTTGACCAGTGTTGAACGCGCTCCTTATAGATTGCCATTATGTGTCTCTCACCACTCGGTTATGCAGCCGACATACATACTACGACTTGCATGCAGCAGAAGTGAAAAATTGCATTCATTAACCATGTTCATAAGACCTTTGGTGTAGTCCCACAGGGCCAGACTCGTTGCTAAAAGACAAGCATTGTATGTTTCATTTCAGTTAACCGAGCTGGTGTACAAGTCTCCGCCCTTGTCATATTATATGCCATAACGTGAATATATGTCAAAGATTAGAATCGACCACTAACATATAAGGTGAAGTGTGTGAACATCATTTAATCAAGCGAACTCTGTTTATGCCTTTACTACTTTTCCTTTGCTTCACTATTTTGTAACACTAATCTTCAGGGTTAAATGAGGGTTTTGGTTGGGATTAGAAAAAGGTAAAGTAGTCAACATAACAGCTACTTCAACCTATTTTTTGGTCGATTTCTAATCTATGATGTCAGTGTATTTTGACTAGGGCAGAGACTTGTACACCAGCTCCATGTCAATGTATCAGTGAAGACATTTTTCATTGTTCCAAATAAACCCAAATAGCCTACATGTTTGATGTACATTCTAAGTATTACACATAATAGACTTTACACGGTTTTGTATTCTCGAGTCTTGACTATTGTTTATTTAGTCATTTTGGTGTCACAGATATCTTGGGACTATTGTACCATTGCTGTAAATGTATAGAAATATGCAGTATAACATGTTATGCTGTTGGTGAGTGGTAATACTTCATTATAATCAATGGGAAATTTAAAGCTTTCCCATATTTTAAATGTAGATTTTACTTATATGATCATTTCATATATTGTAACATGTATCGTGTGTTAAATTTTATTTACTTTCTGCCTTGTTGACTTACACTTTGATAATTTTTTGATAATTTGTCTGTTTTTTCATATAATTAACACATTGCAGTTTTTCAGTCAAAGACTTGTATAACATATATATTCATTTATTTTGTGCAGCGAGAAGGATTTTCAAAGTTCAATAAAATTTATGAATTCCAACACTACATGCTTGGTCAAACTTGTGAAATGACGATGACATCATTGTCTGGTCATCTTTTAAACTATGAATTTGTTGGAAGTTACAGAAAATGGTAAAGAGTTTTTTATTTTTTATATTGCAAATTTTGTGTGTTTAACTTTAGCTCACACTAGCTGACACTCACACTGCATACAGTATAATACTGAAAGTCACACCCATCGCAATCTATGTACAGTTATACAGGCCTTGACAACATGCAAACTGGTGGCCTGACTGAAAGCTGATGTAATTTCCGATTTTGAATTCTAAAGTAAATTTACTTTGTATCTCTTAGAAATGATAGTTTTGAGAATCCAAATTGCCAAAGTGTGATCAGTGAATCTAATTACTGCAAAGCTCCTAATTTTATGTTAAAAAAACGACAATATCCCTATTACCACTGTTGCCAGATCCTTTTCGGATTTCCAGCATATTTGCTAAAGTTCAGTTCATTATTTGTATGGTAACAATAGCATAAAAGTAACTCAAAATCACACAAAATATACACAAGCACCAGCCTATATTTTTAATTAATACTCTAACTATCAACTTATATTAATTAGCGATTTTGGCTACTGACAGATTGGCCTACAGTCAAATTTGAAGCTGCATGTTGTCATGGTCTGTGTATAAAGGTTGCCATGGTCACATCCTTAACTCTGATATATAAAAGTGTGACAAACATTTTATATACAATTTTTATTAAGACAAAATGAAAAACCTAATTTGGATAAAATTGGTTAAGTGCATAAACTAATATATTGCATTAGTTTCGCATAAGATGTCAATCTTGAACCATGAAATGCTTGGATAATTACAAATATCAGTTAAACAGTTTGTTACAGAAAAGTTAAGTAAATTGACAGTGCGACGATCTTGTTTCTTCTGTTCCTCTCAAAGAAACTCTGTCATCACTCTGCATTTTTGTTTTACTGTATTATATTTTCTGTTTTTTTGGCATTTATCTAATTTTTGAGTAAATGAGTTTTTATTTTCTACATATTTCTAGAGTTTTTTTGTAAATTATGTTGTTGGCTATACAAATACAATATAATATATATTATATGTACCATATACAATTTGCAGTTTTACTGTATCTAAGCTACAAATCGTGTGCGCAAACGGTCTTGTTCTCTTTGCTTTCTTTGGTCAAGGTTTATAACTCCATGCAAATTATAAGAAACAATTGTGCACGTCTTTGTTTTATTTCTCCATTTTTCTCAACTCTGGTGATAAGCAAAAGAAACGACCGTTCTGTAACTAAACCAAACTAAAACTGTGTGAATTTTTCTCCACGTAGTCAAAAAATGAATCGTGTGACTTACAAAAATGTGAGAACATCTGAAGGCAAACGCGAGAATAATTTAGTTTCTCGCGCGAGCTTGCAGTGATCGAAGCCAAACGTCACAATATTATATCAGTTGCATGTTGATTTTTCTAGTGAACACTGAACAGTCGGTACCAAAATGTGCAGCTTACTGTTAGACGTACATGTTTATTGTTCGCATAAAGTTTGTCTTCGAAACACAACTTTGCAAAAGTTGACAAACTTATGTTGTAAAAAGTTTTAAATAATATATTTAAATTTTGTGAGAACCAATGGAGGTATATATACTAAGGCGATGTGAAATTTGAATGGACAAAATCGAATTATCACACAGGGTGACTACTGTTGTATAGAGTATTTTTGTAAAGTTTTATGCGATAAAATCCAGTATCCGTAAACATGTAAGCGTTCTAAGGTTAGTATTTTCTAATTCTTGCAAGGTGATTCCACAAAAAATGCTATCACAACGCATCAATCCACGTGATCCAGATAGCGCGCTCTGAATGGCTAGTTAGGGAAAACGCGTTGTGTGCCGCACACACGCGCGCGCGAGCGATTGCTGACTGTTGCTGAGAGATTTATAGCTTGAGATGCTGAATTGCTGATTATTATTGAAGATAAGGCTGCAAAATTCAGATAAGAAGTTGTGTTCAGCCGAAATGTTTGCTATGATTTTATGCTTGGTTGTTAAATAATCATTCAGGCTTCGGTTCAAAGTTAGTTTAGGCTAGGTTTTCCAAACTGTGTAAAGTAGGCCTAAGAGGCAGTGTCTGTAATTATCAGGTATTCTGGAATAGGAACTGCTTATTCAGGTGAAGCTGCTGTTTGTGGTTCTGTATTTTTTATATGTAGCTTTGAGAATGACACTAATAAAGTTCATAGTATTACGGAAGGCTCAGACAACTAAGTTTTCAGCACTTAAATTCTTAGTTCTGTGTACTGTAAGTGGGCTATGTTTATTTTTCAAAAAATACATTAATCTCTTCACATATTATCTTTAGTTCATAAAGCTGACCTTGTTGTGGGTAGCATTGTTAACTGTTAAATCATGACTAAAAGTTCTAAAAAGAGAGTAAAAAGCATGGAAAGCTCTTCTGTCATTGGACCCTCCAAGGAGCTTCCCACTGCTAATTTACCAACACTACGATATGTTCTTGCATTCTGTACTTTGTTAAAGGTGATACTCAAGTACTTTATTACTGCAGCTTTTTCTCTGACAGGTTTTAATTAAGCTTGGTAGTGACATAAAACATAGACCAACTCGTATATCTTCGTATGGATGAAGGGTAGTTGTTAAAAATACTAACATATAGCTTGCATGAATGAACACTACACGTAGGCTACAATAACCAACCAGCAGACACTTTTCAAAACCTTAATGTGTTGAAATAATTAATTGCACGTTTGCAAAGACAGAGCACTCATAAGGAGTTAATTTTTCAGGAAGCTGGAAAAAAATCTAACTATTCTCTTTTCAAATGAAGATCGCAAACAATTGAGGTTTCTCCTCTCCCAACGTTATCGTGGAGTAGAAGCACCGTTATACCAAATTGGGCCTCTAGACAAAAGGACAACGAAAACGCTTCAAAAGAGAGTTAACAAAAGGTAAGTTCTTACATACGGTATCTTTTCAAACTTTTTTGTCTAGTAATTTTCTATGAAATGTAAGGCTTTTATTAGTATAATATATTCTTTGATAACAGGGTCAATGGGTCATGCATAGATATGTCCCATGTTGTGTACTGGGGTTGGTCAGTTGTTGTCATTGACATGGCTCTTCTAACAACATTTGTTGAATGGAGCCATATGAGAAGGAGAATGGGTTACTGCCAATTCTACAACCCCACTTCACCATTGCAGATGTAGTGCAACCAACTCTAGATAGTAGGTGGTTTAAGGATTTTTCGCTTTCCTAAAGCATTTCCTCGTGGGAAAGTGCTTCAGATGTTCTGATTTCTATGTCTGTAAAGGCAGGCAGCTTGTGCTTTCACTAAAGCTAGTCGTGCTATGGCGAGAAGATTTTTCTTGACTATCACTGATTTTTACTGCCATTTGTCCGAAAGAGTATTATTTGTTTTGTTTGGCATATATTGTTTTTCGTTGTGATAGTCAGAAATAAAAACAAACTGAACTGATTTACATGGATTATTTTGTGTTCTTTACATTTATCATTCACACAAAAAACTTGTTTTTCAAGAGCCTCAAACAACAGCGAGGAGATGATTTCGCTGCAGCAAAGAAGTCACAAGTGATAGAGGAAGAGAACTGAAAAAAAAACAGCAGTTTTCTGCAGCAATTGATGAAGAAATTGACTCTCCTTTCGAACCAGCTGCACCTGGTACATCTGAATGTGACAATGCCCCGGTATCCAGTGATGATCCTGCTCTGCGATCTTTTTCTGTGAACATGTTAGAAAATATTCGCCAAGGCAGTAACTCTTGTGATGTTTCTGTCCGCACTTTTACCCAACCTAAATTAAATCTGGATGCCAACTCACTGTTCTCTTTGATTGGGACCATGCCTACTGAGTCTATCCTTACTTCACACTTGACCATAAATGAACTAAAGGGTTTGATAAACACAAAGTTTGAATGCCCTCATTTTCCTGCCCATACTCAGGCTGTGCAGCGTATCATTTGGGAAGTCACTAACGACTGTGGAAGTGTTGCTGGCCATCAACGACGGTATGGTTTCATTCGGGCGAGAATTGCTTCGCGTAGGGTCTTGCCGAAAGCAGACACGAAATCTGACTTTCTTTCATTGGCTGCAGTACAATGTTTTGATATTCACCATTGTTTCTTGTTCATTGTCTTTATTCTTCATTCGTTTGTGCACGTTTTACAAGCACATATAAAGTTGGTTGGTTGATGTGTAAGCTACCATTGGAGAGTTGCAGTTACTATATCTGTCAAAAAACAAATGTAAATCGGCGAAAACAATCGAATATTAATGCAGTGCGTTGTGTGATTATGTAATACATATTACTACAACAAAACCAAAGTGTCATCTTATGCACAGTGCATTCTTACTCTTGCCATAGAAGTGAAAAAGGCTTTAATATCATCAGTTTTTGCTGACCAAGCAAAAATAGGGTTGCCAGGTGATTGTTTAATATCTTACCGTACACCGTCAACCTTTACCTAAAAGGGCAACTAGCAGTCGCATCATATGTAATTGTTGTTGTGGTTGTTAAAGTTGGAAATTTTTACAATTTAAAAAAGATAAACAAAGTTTTTTCTTCAAAAAATTTGTACCTGGCAACTCTGTGCTTGCAACAAATGCCAAAGACAAAATCGACTACATGTTTAAGGTTACTGAATATTTTTGCGTGAAATTTTACAGAAATACTCTACATAGCAATAGTCACCCTGTGTGATAATTCGATTTTTGATTTTTAAAATTTTTTTGATTTTCACATCGCCTTAATATATACAACATTTTTCAGGACATCATGTCATCCAGGTTCTTTATTTGACGCTGAAGTAGAAAAACAAGTTACAGAGAATATGATAAATATCAAGGTACTTAGTTAACTTACAGTATGGATAGCTGTTTTAATTGATTGTCAATCTGTAGTAGCATGTTGCATTTTGTTGATTGGTGGTCTTTTAGTTGGTTGATGTAGTCTTTTCTCTGGCCACCCAAGTCCCTAAAAATGATTGCATCTGGCCACAAGTGTGTACAATTTTGACTGTTGAAATGTGTGATGTCATTACTCATTACACTGCAATATTTACTACCAGAAAAAAGTATTTTTGTTCAATGTACCTTTTTTATACTTGAAAAGGGTTTAAGATAATTTGTGATTTGATTTTTACTGTACCGTACTGTTTTGTTTAATTGTGTACCATACTATTTAGGATGTAGTAGCATTGCAATAACTTACCGTATTGCTTTTATATTTGTAAAACTAAAAGTAATTCAATTTTGATAAAAATTTAATTTGCAATTTGACATTTATGTTTTTTTGCATGTTTTGGATCTCAGAGAACTCTTGAAAAAGAAATTCAGAAATGCCAAGCTTTGATAGTTTGGACTGATTGTGACAGAGAAGGTGAAAATATTGGTTTTGAAATTATTGACATTTGTCAAAATGTGAAACCCAATGTATCAATTTATCGTGCAAAGTTTTCAGAAATCACTGATAGGTAGGTTCTTCTTTGTTATATTTTATACTTACAGATTTTATAAATTTCTCATCCTGCAATCTTCCATATCGTAAAAACATTTTCTAGAGAAGAAATAATAAAATCTTTGCCTCATTTCTATCACTTTAGTCATCAAAGTATTAAATTTGATTAAAATGATCAACAACATTGAATTAATTCAGGTCTAAGTTTAAAATGAACAACACCCGAGACTAGAAATGTCAAAATAAAGCAATCATTGATCACGTTGTGTGTTGTTGAGCAACACACTTTAAGAGCAGTTCTTCATTCAGTAGCGCTTTGTAACTAAATGAAACAACAGATGGGTGTGGACTGTGGATACTCCAACATGAAGCCGAAACTTTACACTAGTTGCTTCAATGATCAGATCTGTACTAGTAGTTCAAAGCTTTTTCACAACTATGGTAATTATATACCAGTTTAAGTTTTCAAAAAGACTTACTCAGTTTGAGAATAAATATTCCAATGACCAGCAAAGTTACTAAATTGCTTATATGTTATTTAGCAATAATTATGCCATGATTACAATCCATCATATCACCACTGGCTTTCAGATCAGTGAGACAAGCTTGTCAAAATCTAGCGCAACCTGATAAAAGAGTGAGTGACGCTGTGGATGCGAGACAGGAGCTTGATCTCAGAATAGGTTGTTAAATGTTAAGTCGTTTGTTAGTTGTTACTACTATATCTTTCAATTATATTGGTTGGTAATCATGTAATCCTGGTTCAGCTACTGGCTTAAACTGGTTATTGAAAACACAGCTCACCTCTACCCGGGTCTGCTACTATTCGGCGAGTCCGATTCGGCTAATCCGATTCGGCGAGTTCCCTATTCGGCGAGAGCCTTTTTCGGCGAGTGCCCTATTCGGCGAGTTTTTGAAATTTTATTTTTGAAAGGGAATTATCGGGTACCGTAGCCTAACCTAACTGTTTTCACATCGTTTTTACATCGTTAAACGTTAAAATCGTGCAGAAAGGAATAAAATGTTTGAACTATTAAATTAAAATTCGTCATGTCTGTTCAGTTGAGTTGTTTTTATTTCTGACCATCGTCCATCATATGAAAAACAATACACGTCAACATAGCAAAGGTAGAAGCGACAAAACGCGAACGTTATAACGTGCTTGAATTCGTCATGTCAGTTCAGTTGTTTTTATTTTTGATCATGATATCCAAAACAATTCACGTCAACATAGCAAAGGTCGAGAAAAAGGTAGAAGCGACAAAACGCGAACGTTAAAACGTGCTTGTGACCGAAGTAAGTTATTGAGTTGAAAGAAATTTGGCACGGTCGCAACACCTTCAGAAAAATTTAAAAAATAAAGGGAAAATAAAAAAAAATATTACAAAAAAAAATCATGTTTAATGTCTATAAGTTAGTACTTTTGAATAGTTAAAATGATTAGTTTGGATCAACAAATGTGTGGCCTACAGCTTGGATTGAAAGGAAATTATCGGGTACCGTAGCCTAGTTATCCCGACCAGCAGAAATTGCCGTTTTTACATCGTTTTAACGTCGCTAAACGTTGAAATCGTGTAGAAAAGAGAACTTTGCTGACTAGGATACGTTGAAACTGGGAAACATTCACAGAAGCCCTTCGATTTGTTCCAAGAACCCATTCAGCCTAACAGTTCATTTGTACATTGATTCAACGTCAGAATACATCATCTTAAAAATGCATAATCTTAAAAATGCAACGTATCGAAGGGCTTCTGTGAATGTTTCTCAGTTTCAACGCAGGCCTTAAAACTTGTGTTTTTTTCCGGCAGCCATCGTGGCCTACCGAGAGCTCCTAGGCGGCCAAATCTGCGTGCTTGGAGGCCAAAATACAATAACTATAGCATAAGTAAATATCATTAAACTTGCAACAATGTTAAAATGATCACTTAGCGTTGTTGAAGTCTGGGCGACGTCCTGCAATAGAATCGTTGTACCACGCATTAAATGCTTTATCGGGATTGTAATCCGGTATTGCGGGACCATCTAACGACCCTAAATTGTTTTAACTGCTCGCAGCTCAGTAAATTGTTTCAACTGCATACCGCCTTTCATAAAACCTGACCATTTATTCCGTTATGATGTCACCATTGAGGGTGTGAAGTCACTAACCCACAGCGTTCTCAACTATGAAGACACGTGTTTTACCGACGGATGTCAACTAACCTAGTTCTCCTTTTTAACAACGATTCAATGTCCGACAACATTGAATCGATATAAAAACGACAATATTGCCAGCCGGTGTAAATTAGCACTTCGGATTAACACTTCGTTAAAATAAACATCGTGAATTGCAAACAAGACTTACAGCGCTGGTGATCGCAGCTGGATATATTCAATACAGCACTAGTGACTATGATGCGCTGACCTAATTCTGCGTCACTCTTTGATACTACATATTTTCGACATTTAATCCACAATCATTCTATTGCGAAATTAAATAATTGACTAGAAGAAACCGGCGGCCAAACTTGGCCGACGGAGGAGGGAGCACAGGCGGTCATTCAAGCACTACTACTTAGCGGCGATGGCCGCCGGCTGCTTTAAGGCTTGCAACGTATCCTAGTCATCAAAGTTCTTATTTCTACACGATTTCAACGTTTAGCGACGTTAAAACGATAGGCCACACATTTGGTTAGCCTTCTCATTCTGTTACTACAATGTAAAAATGAACTGTTAGGCTAACTGGGTTCTTGGAACAAATTTTTGCTGGCAGGGATAACTAGGCTACGGTACCCGATAATTTCCTTTCATTCCAAGCTGTAGGCCACACATTTGTTGATCCAAACTAATCATTTTAACTATTCAAAAGTACTAACTTATAGATATAAACATGATTTTTTTTGTAACATTTTCTTTTTTTTATTTTCCCTTTACATCTTAAATTTTTCTGAAGGTGTTGCAACCGTGCCAAATTTCTTTCAACTCAATAACTTACTTCGGTCACAAGCACGTTTTAACGTTCGCGTTTTGTCGCTTCTACCTTAAAAACAACTGAACGGACATGACGAATTCAAGCACGTTTTAACGTTCGCGTTTTGTCGCTTCTACCTTTGCTATGTTGACGTGTATTGTTTTTGATATGATGGTCAGAAATAAAAACAAATGAACAGACATGACGAATTTTAATTTAATAGTTCAAACATTTTATTTTTATTCCTTTCTGCACGTTCAGCGACGTTAAAACGATGTGAAAACAGTTAGGCTACGGTACCCGATAATTCCCTTTCAAAAATAAAATTTCAAAAACTCGCCGAATAGGGCACTCGCCGAAAAAGGCTCTCGCCGAATCGGATTAGCCGAATCGGACTCGCCGAAACGGGCCATTCCGTCTACCCTGTAATAAACTGGGTGGGCATAGTTGATAGAGGAAAGATGGCCGAAAGAAAGGAACTGACCACCCTACTTTAGTTTGTGCTGAAAGCTTACTTTTATACAAAGCTTTTCTTATTTCTTAATGCTTGGGTTCAAGTATTGGGGTAATCTTTACCTTTTGCCTGTTTATATTGGAATTAAGAAAAATTTTGGTTAGCCGAGTCAGTATGTGCAGTTTTTTTATCAATTACAAAAAAAATCTGCTGCTAATTAGTGCAAGTACATTTTTGTCAAGTCGGACCTTATTAATTTTATCAGGAGCTGCTTTTACACGCTTTCAAACTCTTCGATTGCAAAAAGTTTTCCCTCAAGTTCTGTCCGACAAACTTATCAGCTATGGAAGCTGCCAATTTCCGACGCTTGGATTTGTTGTAGAAAGATACAAAGCTCGGGAGCAATTTCAATCGGAACCATTTTGGAAGATTGAAGGTATGAAAACAAGGTTGTAACCTATTTAATCTTGCCAACTTTGAATTACATGTAGTGCCGTAAAGTAGTTCTTTGATTATCGTGGTAAAAACCATCTTTTGTATCGACGGAGGGTGATGGACGACGTTGACAAAGACATCGGTTCTACTTCCCTCAAGAACACGCAGCTATTTTTTGGCAAGCCACTTCCATACTTGCCAAAATCTATAGCAGCTGACTTGATGACTGCATGATAGCCTTTCATTGCTTCCACTTGTCTACTATGTTGTATCTGAGTTTCGCAATATGATACTGCATGTCATCATAATTGGCGCCAAATAACATGATCGTTATTATCATTGTAATTATTGTATTTTTCTTGAATGCTTTCGGAATTATCATTTTTATGTTGAATTACTTTAATTTGACCGACATTCTGCATTTGAACGAAATAATCTGTTATCAAACTGTGAAAATCATCCATTTAAATGCGATTTTCTAACAGTTTCTCACGCCACAAGAGAAGAAGGAGATGACCCTATGAGAACTTCTTTTTCCTGGAAACGTAATCGACTTTTTGATGAGCTCGCTTGCCAAGTCTTGTACGCAAACTGTGTTGAACCGCCAGCTATCGCAACAGTCACCGATGTCCACAGTCGTCCACGCAGTCGCTGGCGTCCTGTGGCATTGGATACGGTAGAGCTAGAAAAACTGTCGTCTAGAAAATTGCGAATAAATGCCAAAGAAGTCATGAAAGTTGCGGAGAAGCTATACACACAAGGGTGAGTCAAAGATACAATTCTATGTATTTTTATACAGCCATCAGTGCTGCCTTCAAATCTTTTTGAAGTTTACGCTTTTTTAAAATTGATATCGAGTGAAGTTCGGCGCTGAGCAAATGTTTTTTTATATCTTAACTTACTTTTTGTTACAGATACATCAGTTATCCTCGCACGGAGACTAACATCTTCCCCAAAGACATCGATGTCAGAAAGTTGGTGCAAGAGCAAGTTCAACATCCTTCCTGGGGAGGATTCGCACAGAGATTGTTAGACTTGGAAGGTGGACCTACTCCTAGAAACGGACGCAAAACCGACAAAGCCCATCCACCTATTCACCCAACAAAACTCAACGCTAACCTGTCGGTCTGTCAATCAAATTACGTTAAAGAAATTTGAGCCGAAATGACCGCAAATTAGTAACTACCGTGTAGTAACACATCTCTGCTTGTTTACTACAATAATGTTACTTTTACAGCTATTTGTGTGTAAGAATAGTTCTTGTATAATATATATAATTATTACACATTTATTCAAATAGAATTCTAATTGAATAAGGACCTTCTGATGATCCCACTTTTAGGGTGAAACAGGCTGTAGAGGTTTTAGAGAGTAATGATAACTATATTTGATGTAATTCGCTCTGCTTGGCTTTTTGCTTAGCATTGAGCTCTTTTTGTAGCATTACTAGTATTATGGTTTAATATATTTATTATATTCACAAGTTTTTTAAATGTGGCTGTAATGTCATGGTTTATTTGTTGCTGCTCTACAAAAGGTAGCTTCATTTTATTAGCTGAGCTACAGTTGTTTTTGCTTTGTATCATATTTGCGATGGGACTAGTGATCACTCTATAACCTCAACTTCGAACCCTCTTTGGTTAACGCGAGAAAATCATAGCGATAGCATTTTTAGAGTTTTTCGGTGTAACCTGCCCAAGTAACAAGCCTAGTCTACTAAAAGAAAATGCACAACCGGCCACAACACAAACCTGGTTTGTTTGTTAAACTAAATGATTCCAACAAAAAACCTATGCTTTTCACCAGGGAGTTGAAGCAAGTGTTTATGAGTTGATTGTCCGCCACTTCCTTGCATGTTGCCACAGGGATGCTCAGGTAGGTTTTTATTAAATGTACGTAAAAACTATGGGAAGTTTGCCTAATCAATATATATTTTTAAAAACAAGATCAAGGTGAAATTGAATGTTTTAAAAACTATAACTTGCTAAAATGTTTATGTCACCAGTGTCAATATATTTGCATTTCTTGTTTTTCAGCTTTTTTCATGTACAATTGTACTTTGATGAATGGTTTTTGAAGACACATTTTATCTTTAGGGTCACGAAACTACAGTTGAGATAGAACTTGGCGCTGAAAAGTTTTCCGCCCAAGGTCTAATGATCATCGCAAAGAATTACTTGGAAGTTTACATTTATGACAAGTGGAACGCTAAAGTAAGTTATTGCTTTTGTGATGACTTTTTGCCGCGACCAGACTTATGCTTTCTAGTTGAATATTTCAATCAAGCCAACATGAACACAATGAGATTTTTCGTGTTGACCTTCAAGAGCGTCTTGTCAAAGTACAGCCGCGTGTACTTGACTGGTGTCGAACTGACATCCTGTTGAACCTCTACCACATGCTGTTTAGTGTTTACCATAAGTCTTACCTCGTTCTATGCTGCTTCTGTGCTCCGCCTCGACAATCATCGTATTTGGCATGCAGAGTACGCATTTTCTTGCGAGATTCAAACGCAACTACAATTTTGGCATGAATACGTTCACGAATTACTTCAGGTCATACCCGTGTATGAAGTCGGTGATGAATTCGAACCGTCCAGCATAGAGATGGTATCTGGCAGCACTACGGCTCCTCCCTTGCTTACAGAGGCCGACCTTATTGCTCTCATGGATAAGCATGGTATAGGTGAGCAACAATGATAACTGCACCTAAGTTTCATTGTAGAAAGATATTTGTCTTGCTTTGTTCTTGTGAAAACAATAATTTTAGCGCTAAGCATACTTTAAGTGTTTGAATAACATGATTATTTGTGACGGCTATATGTCTTTTCAACCATATTGTTTTCAGTTTTCTTAGCAGTACAACTTAATTTTCTTGCTAGCGTGTTTTACAATCGAAATTTCGATGCTGTGATCAATTCAAACTTCATTGTTTGCTACGATAGGAACCGATGCAACTCATGCCGAACATATTGAGACGATCAAGCAGAGAATGTACGTGGGGCTGACCAGCGACCAAAGATTTCTTCCCGGTGAACTTGGTATGGGGCTTGTGGAAGGTAGGTGTCCCACAGCTAAATGCTTTATAGAATTACCGTAGCTTCAAAATGTAAATCTAAGCTTCAAAATAAAGTTAATTCAGTTTAGAAGTAAGGTTGTCACGCTTTTGGAATAGACCTAATTGGAAATTGCGCACAAGAAGTTGACAAAGCCGGGTCCTGCACCACTGCTTTGTATTTAAAATTACTGTAAAGGAAAACTTTTCAGTGAAAACGGTATGTTGTTGCGTGAAAACTAATTGGCTAGTATAGATTTTCCCACAGCTATCATTAATTTATTATGCTCAACAATTGAGCTAAAGTAATAGGATCGTTCTTTATATTAATCAACGTACACCAGTGACTTGTACTGCAGCAAAAACGCCAAACTGCCACACATTCCCTCAATCGAACAACTAAACTTTCGCAGTGGTTTGGCCTCATTTCCATTGTCTATTTAACCTCACTGAAGTCAGAAACCAGCTGTTAATTTTGAAATTGAACGAAGCCAAACAAACCATTTGTGTCCACGTTTCAGCATATTATCAAGTGCAGACCCTCTCGGCCACGCAGCCGACTGCATAGCAAGTAAAGCGCCCTTTTTTCCACAGGTTACAATTTAATGGGATACGAAATGTCCAGACCTGAGCTGCGAGCCGAACTGGAGGCAGATCTGCGCAATATCTGCGACGGTCGGGCTACAAAGGATCAGGTCCTGCAGCGACACATTTCCAAATACCGCTCTGTCTTCATGGAAGCTGTTGCTAAGGCGGAAAAGTTAGTAGCCAAAGTTCACAAATCGTAGCTTTTTGTGAACTTTGATCACATAGCAGGAGTCTAGAAAAGGGTAAAAACTACAAAGCGTGAACTTTGAAGCGTACTCATGAAAATTAAGTTATACCAAGCGCAAAAAACGTTATCCAAACGCAAAAGGGTTTGACATTGACATGATCTCAACATCTTGAAAAATTTTAGAATGCTACTTTTTGAAAGTAGAAGTTTACTAACTGGCATACATGCTCAGACTCGACCAAGCTCTGGCGACTTATTTTGGAAGTTCAACACAAATCGAATCAAATGTTCTCAACCCCAGCCAAGTTTCCACTCCCATTAGACCTTGTCCAAGCTGTGGAAAAGACATGGTTTTGAAGCGTAAAAAAGATGGCGGGTATGTTGTGAAACTTCCTAACCGATTGGTGGTGCCTGGTTGTGTTTATTTTCGTCCTGTACAAAGTTTCTACATCTGCACTTTATATATAAAATAAATAACTGCAGACAGGACTTCACTGTTTCGACCTTAAAGTCTCATCAGTGCAGTAAACGTACCCTAGATTTGAACGCCTAATTACTATATAAGTAATGCAGCGTTGTGATTTTTTTCAGTTTTCTGACTTCATATGGGACTTTACAACATATATTTCACTTCAAAAGTGCGACCAATTACTGTACGATCATCTTTAAGAGTTTTAGACCAAACACACTGAGCGCTCTATTTATTGAATAAATGTGCAGTGGTGAGATATGTCGAAACCTGGATTTTTCTTTAAGCTTCATGATATCTTGCATGGGATACCCAAACTGCACGATGGCCGCTTTTCTCCCTAAATCCGTACTCTCCGTATCCGTTCACGACTCCGTTTGTCCTACTTGTCAGCCCCGCCCAGTCCACAGGTCAGTGGTGACTTTGGAAATTCACTGGATCTGTCTAAAACGCAAATTTAATATCCGTAGCTTTTACATGCATTTATATGAATTTAATGGTTTGTTGCTCTACTAGAACATTTGTGGATTTCTTTACAGGAACTGTAAAGTTGCGTGTATGCAGCAAATAGTACATTGACTGCAAATTTCTTTTTGCTCTCTATGTTTATAGTTTAATGTAACTTAAGCTGTGCTTCGTCATAGACTAGACGGGTAGTCATGACTTGATCTTGCTCCAGGGAAGCCAGTGATGTCCGTTCTACAAACCATCAAAATAAATGCAAGAGGTAGTTTAGCGGAAGATTGCACCACGCTATAAACTTCAGTTGTGTTTTTTTTAATACTTTTTGGAATAGCGTATTGTGGATGAAATGTACCAATGGAAGCAATTGCTGCTTGGTAGTGGGTAGTTATTTGACTTCGGGGTATTGAGGCGATAAAACGTTAAGAACCACACTGTAACCTATAGATAAATCTATGCTTATCTTAAACTCAAACTTTTTTAGAGTTCGTTTAAAGCTGAACCGTTCCAGTGTACCACAATACTTTGATTGCGACCAAACTGCTTGCATTGGAGGTTGTGATGAAGACATTAATAACATTTTGGGAATCAAGTGAGATTTTTTTATGAATTGAAAAACCTGTTCAGAGATATGTCTCTAAAAAAAAACTTTCAAGACTTGCTTTCAGAAATCCACTTTTTAGTCGTATCTCAGATCATGAATGGAATGATCTTGCTCAGTTACGCTTCTTTGCTGAGCTTTTGTAGCAAATTGGGTAATTCAATTAATTTTTTCAGCAAAGAAACGTGTCTTAAGTAACTTAGTGGAGTATGGTAAGATTTTGTGCTTTTCAGATTTACCAGTTGTCAGTTAAACATTCGTATAAAACTTAGGTTTCCAGACAGCAAAGCAACCATTTTTTACAAAGATTACATTAATTTTACAACGTCTGCAGACATAAAATCAATGTAAAAAAAACAATTGATTTATTGTCTGGTTTAAGTCTGGTCATTAGCTGTGTAACTACTGTGCTTTTTCATTTCAGATTTAAATCCAATAGGCCACCAACTTCAAGCAATGTCCCCCAGCATCGCCGTCCGCTCGCCCCCGCCAATAGGGGCAACCCTTCGGGTGCTCCTGGGTTTTTGGGTGGGGCTAATCGAAGTCGTCATGGGGGACCACGCGGTGGTGGGTCGAAAGCTCCTTCATCGGGAAAAAGAAAGATGTCTTCGTCTTCAAGTACGAGGATGCCATCGAAAAACACGAGAAGTGACTTTGCAAGCGAAGGGGACAGCACTCCGAATTGCAATTGTGGACTCATGGCCGCAAAACTAACTGTTCGTAAGGAAGGCCCCAACACGGGGCGCGATTTCTACAAATGCCCCAACTCTAGTGGAAACTGTAACTTTTTTGTATGGGCAGATGCCCCACCTAGTAGGAGACCTCACACAGCATCGACTTCGCACATGGATAACTCGAGTAATAATCGGTATATACAAACAAATAGCTAGTTAGTAGTTACTTGTGTTGATAAATAAGCTGACAGTACTCATTAACTAAAGCTTTTTTTTGGATTTTCAATTCGCGGATTAGCCTACCTTTAACATGTACCTCACTTGAGTCTTCTATACTAATTATCGCAGTGCTTCTTTGCGATAAACAAAATGTGAGCGTAAAACGAGATGATTTCCTCAACATTAAATTGACATTTGTGATGTTGCATTTATGTGCAGGCCAGTCCCTACTCGCCCTCGTGCTCACTCGGCGCCATCTAGCGGTAGCATAAACTGCAGATGCAACATTGCTGCCGTGGAACGAACTGTGCAGAAAGAAGGAGCAAACAAAGGACGATCGTTTCACACATGCTCAAAACCTCGTGGAGAACAGTGTGGATTCTTCGAATGGAAGGATTCCAACCCCGCCGGTCAGAAATTCTGCTTAATGCTTTTTTGTTTATTGCTAATAATAAAGTCGAAAGTTTTATTTTTATTTCTTATCTTTTTGTTGTTGCACAAGTCTTGCAGAAAGGCCATATAAGGCTGTTGAGTGTTAATACATCACATGAGATTGTTGTCAAAACCGGCATTGGGCTATATACAGTACATTGTTGAAAACCACCATATTTTGCATGATATGTTGAAAAAGATAAGAAAGACGAGTTGAAAGTGCATATGATATTTGAATTATAATGTTAAAATTTGATTGCATTTAGGTTCTCGAAGTTATTCAACCTCATCAGCCAATCAAAATCACCACCAATCGTCCAACCAAACAGAAACATTTGCTCGGCCCAGAGTTAGAAAGCCACCAACATGTGGTTTATGCAAGCAGGTTGGGCACACAAGGCGTGGATGTCCCAACAAATAGTTTTTATATATTACTTTTGGTATTTCGTAGCAAAGCTGTGAAGTCGCAGCGCAAACTCTTAAGTTCTCGTTCTCCAACTTCTGCCTTCTATTGATTTCACACTTGACAGTTTTTTTTCTTAATATGGAATTATCTGGACGTAGGTTATCTCAGTATACACGACAGCCCAGACAGCAAAATCCGTCATTTTTACATTGATCAATGTAAAAATGACGGATTTTACTGTCTGGTAGTAGACGTAACAAACAACAAAGTATTTGGGTGTGAATACTAACGCTCAGGGCCGTTGAGAAGATAATTTGGATGTGAACACTAATGCTCAGGGCCGTTGAGAAGATAATTTGGATGTGAACACTAATGCTCAGGGCCGTTGAGAAATAATTTGGGCCGCTACCAGCGACGTCCTCGGGCTCCGAATCAAGACACCTCTAAGAAAAACGGACCATATCCAAAGAATAAGCTTTGGATTCCTCAAGACCCCGTGCCCCTAAGATCACCCCGTATCGAAAAGTACCCCCTGTCAGTGCCACGGCTAATGCTTATATGTATTTATGTCGAATACAATACAACTTCATACATTTACAATGTGTGTGAGTACAGTATTTTTTCAACTACAAATGCTTGGTTTTTATTTACAATCATACGCGATGTCAATCATAAACCATTTGGCAACACTTCATCTCGTTTTTCCTCACTTGTGGGAGAGGTCAATTTTTTCATGCAGCAATTGTTTTTTTATTCTTTTTTCATTTCATTCTCCCTATCGCATCTTCCTCTTTCAGTCTGATCTTGTCTGCCTCCTCAACCTATTGTTTCTGTTCTTCTATGACGTCCCGGTTTAGCCTTCTCATTTATTTTATTGCAATGGGAAAACCAAAGTAACAACTATGGTAACACGCTGTTGATCAATAAGAAATAATTTTGATGCAAACAATGCACACCTTTCTTGTAAAATATTTACTAGGCCTTTCCAAGCATTTGAATTCCTGTAGTGTTTGAAAAAAGCATCATTAACGCAGCCCGCTAAAGTTGCCATACCAACTTCTGAAAGCTTTGTTGTGGAAACATCACTTCTTGCTCAATGTGTGTCGATCTGTATTTTTACACTACTTAACGTGAGTTATTCGAGTAGGCCCAACCCGATGCAACTCAGCTTAGGCTACATGGCAACTAGGACATCGATAAATGTTACTTACCGTACCATAAAGTGTATTTTTGTTTTATAGGCTATTTTGATGTTTTTATTAAGGAAGTTCACTGCTTTCCAAATTTTTACTTTTCAAATTGCAATAAAATATTTTCAAAACCCGTGTTTTATTGTCTGAATTGCTCTGATGCAGGCTATTAATTGATTTATCAACCCATTGAAGAAGATTGAGATTAATCCTGGCAGTTTTGCTTCCTTGTGTAGTAGTAGTCCAGTTTTAACCCGGTGATGTCCCCGTTACTGAGCGTGGCCGAATTTTACCTCCAATTAAGTGTCACAATCGCCTTCACTCCCGGCTTCCACATCGATCTGTCTAACGCGTCCTCTTTTGTCAAACCCACCTTGCTGCTTTCCTCTTCAACTTGTCTTTTCCGCGTTTTCTTGGGCCTTGTTTTCTACTACCGTCCACCGCTTTTGAAACATCATCTTCATCCCTTCTCAAAACATGCCCGTTCCGCCTCACTCCATTCGTCAACTTATAAACATTCTCATTCAGCCCAAGCAAGTTAATGAGTTCTTCGGTATTCCTTTTGTCAATCAGCTTCACACATTGCTCTCACCATGAAGCTAGAAGGGTCGCAATCGCTGGTTCCTAGAGAAAACCCTATGTTATAGTGTCTACCGGTCAAAACACGCCATCTGCTAAAGCGACCTACAGATTACAAATACGCCTACGGTAGCCTGCACACGAGACGACGAGAGTTGAATTTATTTCTTTACTGAATCAGATATTCATCGATTATGTTATAGTCTGCATACAGTAGCCTGAATAGGCCTACTACAATTTAGTTTGTTTTTATGTCTGATCATTGAATTGAAGACAAAACAATAGGCTACAGTAAAGTTTAGAAAAAGGTAGGACAAAATACGAACATCAAGACGTGCTTGAGACAGACAAATAGATCGGTAGGCTATAAACCTTCATGTAGAAGCATCGAGTTTTTAACACATGAAAGCGCCGCTGCGCCCAATACAATGTTTCGAGTCACTAGTCAGGCTACTTCGCGGTGCATGAAACTAAAGCCGATGGCAGACTGACACAACGACTAACTGAGGTCAGTGGTAGTCTACTTTTGTAACTGCCTAATACAACTGTAACTTTTCCGTGTTGTGCTTTTCCTCAAGGAATGACCAACCAGTCCAGATCTGCGACATCCAAACTGCATATTTATGCTAGATAAAATGAAATCAACATAAAAATTAGATTAAGTTGTGCTTATGCATTCGAACCAAATAAATTTGAATTGTTCGCCCCGATAGCTCAGCTCGTGACTTCGTGAACGAAGAAGCTTCAAGATCAAGCAGCGCTGATTCAAATCTCGGGGTGTGCGCTTGAGCAATGCACGTTAAGGATTGCTCTCCATTCAGCGGCACCTAATAAATAGAATAATTCTCCGCCAACAACACTCCAATAATCGGAAAACTTCACTCTGTCAATTTCGGTGACCGGCCTGCGTCAGTGATTCAAAGCGTCTACAGGTATGCGAAACTGCCGGGATTAAGCTCTGCAAAGAGCTTTCCCAGTGCGAGAATAAAGATTCAATCAATCTCTTCATTCAGCGGCACACACACCTAATGGATGGAATAATTCCCCGGCAACAAGACTTCAACAATCGAAAAGTTCACTATGTCAGTCAGTCTCGGTAACCGGCCCTGCATCAATTCAAAAGCATTCCACAGTCCCTAGTCAATAGCCTCTAGCCTACAAGTATGCGAAACTACTAGGAATAACTAGGGACGGTACATTACGGGACGCGCAACTCCGTTGTTCCTTCAACATTAGAAGGGTCAATTGCCAATTTGACATTTTTTTTACGCTTTACTGCAGGCTTGCTTTCTACTAAAAACCTTAAATTACTTTAAAACCAACTTAACTCTTCTTATATAACCCATAAAAAGTAAAATATTTTGTAAATTAGAAAAAAACGTAACCCTTCTAGTGTTGCGGATAAGCCAAAAGCGGATGAAGTTTCGCATCCCTATGATCTACAATCCCTAGGAATAACATATTAAGGCTTTGTCAGTCCGAGGATAAAGATTCAAAATCAATCAACCAAACCAATTGTGGAAATTGAAAAAATTATCTTTAATCGAGAAAATTACGGAAATTTATCATGACAGACATATTGCGTAAATACTAAATTAGGGAATAGTTTATTTCGAAACAGTGTTGCCAGGTGTATTTTTCCTCAGTTATGGTTTTAGAAATTTGAAGGTCTAAGAGTCAATACCATAAAACAAAATAAACTGTAATTGTAAAAAATTGGTAGTTCTATAAAAGTGACCAGATAAAAAATATTTCTTTTAAGTGAACTCGTGCACTTTTGCTGCAAATAGTAATTTTTCAATACCTCAAGTCCTGAAGAAAGTGCACATATTTTTTTGTTATTTTGATTTTTATTGATGCTAACCTACAATAAAGCTGTTCTTTGCTCGAGAAAAGCGTTTTTTCTTGTTACCTTTTAAAATAGAGAAATAAAACATAGTAATTTTAGCGGGTTTAGCATACTTTATTTCACACAAAACATAACATAATTAAAATAAAATAAACTCAAACGTTTTCGACACGTACGTGTGTCCTCATCAGGAATTAAATCTGCAATATATAAAATGAAAAAGCGTAAGATAAAGTTGACTATGCACTGTAACTGTAACGACACTCTGGACTAGTTGGAAGACCTTTTAAAATAATTGTGAAATACCTTTTTAAAAATTGCCATTTTTTTCAATTTTAAAGAGGTACAGATCTTTTGTGAACAGATACGCCAGCGAAATCACTGCTGGGCGTCTTGCAACGCTGATTTAAGATAAGTTGTTTTCTTTGTCAGACTTTGTTGGCTTTTTGCCTGTTTGGCAACCATCGAGTTATTAATATTAGAATGTTACTGGCCAATTTAGGTAACTAAGTATCGTCTATTCTTAATAATTGTCTTTTCTAGTAGGCTATTCAGATACTAGATAGCTGTTAAAAGTCGGCTGCATAGCCGAGTGGTGAGAGCTCTGGAACGGGAATCGAAAGGGCGCCAGTTCGAAACCGCTCATGAGCATGCGGCTGTGTCTTTGGCACGCTTTGGCAGGACACTTAAAGGCATGCGCATGCCTGAAGGTGGACATGAAGATTGGCTTCCTTGCCTTCCCGTCCACTTAATCTAAATCTTCAACCACCAGGTGTAAGCCTGGATACGACAAACAAAAACAAAAAACCGCGGCGTGACCGGATAAAAAAGGTACCGGTAAGACATGAACATTGTGTTTCCATGTCACTTTATTTATCGAACTACCGTAGGCTACCGTACTAAGACAGATAAAACAAAGGAACTTCAACTGGTTTAGCACATTTTTTACACAAAGAAATATAACATCATTTAAAATAAACTCATACACTTTTGGCACATGGCGCAACCTATTTCGTCCCCTGAAAAGATTGAGAAAAAAAAATACAACAGAGCCGAAGTCACTGACAATGGGAGTCGCCACAAACATTTCAAAATTTTTTCCTTGAAAAAATTGAGAGAAATAATACAGAAATATCGAAGTCGCTGATCGGAATTGCTGTTGCCAAAACAGTTGACCACGCTACGTACAATATTTGAAATAATAGTTGATAAACCGAACCTCACTTTAAGGTTAGGCTATTGATTGATTGATTGGCGTTTATTTTGTTGCGAGTATAAGTACCGTAGCCTACACACGCAAAGTCAAATAATACAAACAATCACGTAGAATGTGTGGATACTGCAACGGGTGGCTGCGAAGTGACCTGGAAGATCTTCTAGTCAAGCAACCACCAGGTTAAGGTTATCGAATTAAGATTGTGGCCCCTCTATTACAAATGACCACGAGCTGCCACACTGGAATGATCTATTCACTTCCAACTAACATTTCTAGACAAAATTACAAACAAAAAGTTACACTTATTTGTGGTGGCCCATAAAAATTCAATGATTACTGTACCCGGTAATTCAAGGGCAAAATTTTAAATGTTTGCGGAAACTTCAATCAGCGACTTCGGCTTTATTCTATTTTTCCTCTCGATTTTTTCAGGGGACAAGATCGGGAGACAAAGTGTGCAGGGGACGAAAGTGCAAACTCAACAAGTGATACACGAATGATTACGAGTAAATAACACTGCTGGAAACAGATTACATGAGTTGTAAAATACAAACATGTGACAACAATGCCTGTTGAGGGAAGGATTGTAATAAGATAGTTCAATTTGCCTGTACACTAACTATAAATAATAGCTTTGAACAAAATAGCAGTAGCTCAACAGCTAACACAAGAATGATGACAAGCAAACAACACAGCATGAGACAAATTACAGGAGGTGTGAAAGTGAGACACAAGCAAGTAATGCAAACAATTCGAAAATGCACAAAAGATGACAGGCCATAAGAAAACAATTGCCTGATTAAATTTTTGCATTTGATACTGTACTCAAAGTTTTCATAATTTTTTTGTCATGAAAGCCCTCACTATCAAACACTATAATGTGTATTTTGTTTTTTCTACATTGTTTGCAGTCGCCAGAAAAATAATTAGCAAACTGATTGTTTATTACTTGTCAATGCAGAATTTGTATTTTTTAAGCTAGTGGGTTTATTTATATAATATTGGAGACCTGGTAACTAAAAGTTAAAACACTGACTGTCTTTTTTTCTTTAAAAACCTGCTGGGCTGTGCAGAGTTTGCAATTTCCACATCACAAATAAACCAAAAACAATGGAAACAAACAGCATCTCTATTGAAGGCATGACATGCAACTCATGTGTGCAAACTATTGAACAGCAACTTTTAAAGACAAATGGAATTTTCAGCATCAAAGTAAGAAATGTTGATTTCACAATATATATCTTTACTTCGTGTTTGTGTACAACTGTACATCTATAGTTTCTAGCATCTTATATGTTTTGTTGCATTGTATTATATGTATGTTCTATGAAAATAAATGACATAGACATGATGCATAGGCTTTCACAAACCACATATTTCTATCAAATTTGTGCTGTAGTAACAATTTTTGACACCCTGTCTTGTAATACATCCTTAAAATCTGCACCCAGATGTTGATCCACAAGCCATCCGAGACGTTGATAATTACAGTAACTACTGCTGTTAAAGTCGTACCGGCAAGAAAAGATTTTTAGTTTACATACGGAGAATTCCATTCAATACTTGAACTATTGACTGTGTTTACATATTGCTTTGTACATACTATGTTTTTTAATCATACAAAAGGCTCTCAAGACACATCAAAACCATAAATTGCTTCAAGAAGCATTTTAGTCGAGTATAGAACCCAAGAACATTTTTTATCTATAATTGGCTCAAAATTTCAGTTCTAAAAACTTGTCTTGTATATACATAATATCCAGGCCATCAGAAGGTCTTATTCAAAAAGATTCTATTTGAATAAGACCTTCTGATGATCCGTTAGGTGAAACAATTTGTAAAGGCTTCAGATAGTAATAACTACATTTGATTTAATTCGCTCTGCTTTGCCTTTTTGCTTGGCATTGAGCACTTTTTGTAGTATTAATAGTTTTCATTGTTTTAATATCCAGGCCATATATTTGTGTAGGTCACTGTTGTATCTAAGCCATGAATGATGATAATACTCTTTTGAGAAGAAAAATGATAAAAATGCTTGTCTTTTTGTCAACTTACTCAGTCTTTGAAATTAGCCTCGGCAATCGGCAATTGCCGAGGTGACTGCCGAGGCAGATGCATGAATAGCACATTAGCCTCGGCCAATGCTGCCACAGCAAATTTGGAAAAAGCACAAGATTTAAGAAAAAAAAGCACAAGATTTGGATACAAAAGCACAAGATTGCAAAATTGAACCTTTGCGACCCATTTTGTGCCAAATTGAAGAATAACATGACTCTGAAATGAACAGTTTAGAGAAGATACATGCTTAGGTTACTAATCAAATCACTGTTCTCTTTCGATTCGTGGTCTTTAATTTATTATATAATCACAAATTTCATAAAAGGCTACGTATCAATTAGTTTTGTCTTCTAGTATCGAACTTTTAAAATCAGAATCATTCAACCATTGACGATTAAAAGGCTGTTTATACTACCACTTTTTCGTTTTGGGAATGATGTGAATGATTGTCATTATTTGATGCTGATGTACTCTTTTCGCTGCTCTTGTTATCTACAATCGAGCAACACAACCTCTGAGTCTGACGACGAGCACATACCGTACTCTCTTCAGATCAAGTTTTTAGCTAATCTTGTCACTGTCAGGCTTGATAACTCAATGAGTAAAATTGGTCATTATTCCTAAGTAGCCTACGTACCAGAAACCTACGTAGTTACCAAAACCTTTTAGTTCCAGTCCTTAATTCTCTACCAAACTCAAACCATGGTAGCAACGATTAATTTGACTTTGATCAAAAAACACAAGATTTAGCCAAAAATAGATCGGAAAGCACAAGGTCAAAAGTAAAAACACAAAATCTTGTGATAAAACACAAGCCGTGGCACCACTGGCCTCGGCAATAAAAATGCCGGCATGCCGAGGGCACACGAGCGCGTGTAAGGACCACAAGATTACAAAAATAACCCTAATTTTCTCAGACCAAACCAGACTAGGAGGTTGATTTAATCTTACTATTGCTTAATGTTTTTATTTGGGTTACTTTCTACTTCGCCGGCGCTTATAGAAATATCACCATATTTGCATTGATTCAACGCCAGTAGACGTCAAATTATTGTAAGCATTTACTCCTTATCGCGCTTCGCCTTCCGTTATCTCGTCCAGCTGTATCAGAAACAATCGCGCCGCTTTCACAACGAACCACACAACATCAACAGACGTAGAATACATGTAATGATGTAAGTAATAGGTTAACGCGTTAACCTTTATAGTGAGCTTGGTTACTAATTGCAGTTTGTGATAGATGTCTGGTTGCGTAACATTTTTAACAACAGCAGGTGCAATTTTATGCGCTGACAATGCTCATGTGAACTATAAAAAAAAGTTTGCAACCTTATAAATACTGGTTTAGTTGTTACGCAATAAGTTATTCTTTCATCGATTGCTTGTTCTTTTCCAGTGTCATTACCAATATAAATCATGGTAAAGGAAGAGTAGATACAGTTAAAATATGGAATTTACCTGCTATAGGTTATGAAACAGAGGGGACAGAAGGAAAAGTTAGTGTAGTATTTTGCAAAATTTGTAAAGAATTTTATGACGGAAACAAATCAGAATTAGAAAAGCTACGGGGCCCAGTTAAAAAAGTAGTACAAAATTGGATATATAAATGGTACTTCGGCAGATCATATGACATCGCGCGTTCATGAACGGGCAGTTTTGCGTCTTCAAGCTTAAGCTTCAAGCGTCTTAAGAAATGACGTCGTCGTCGTCATTTCTTATTGGGCGTTGTTGTTACGCAATACAACCGGTCGGGAAAATTAAATCGATTTGTGCTGACTCGAACGTTGAATCAACCCAAAATTAACATACTTACCCCCGGGAGTTATTTAACATGAATTATCGTAACAGCGTGAGTATCGCGTTGCTCGTTTTATCGCTACTTTTGGTATTATTACATCACAACAAATCAAACAATGCGGTCTTGATAGACTACTCTATTATATTTTTCGCTTCTCGTTTTACATGTTGTGGTAGCCTACAATTTTTTCGTAATAAACGTTCACAGCAATTGCCGAGGCAATTTCAACTTTTGCCGTTTGGCCTCGGCAACGTTTTTGCCGAAGTAAAAATATGCTAATTTCGAAGACTGCTTACTTGCGTTTGTATTGAAGGTGCAGCTAAGCAGTGCAACCGGAGTGGTTGTGCATGATGAAAGCATCATTAAAATTGGTGACGTGATTGAGATAATTGAAGACATGGGATTTGATGCTAAGCTTTTGGGTGAGTGTATATTTCAATTGATATACTAATCCAAAGGTAAGTATGTGCAATTGTGCATGTGTGCATTAATCAATCAATCGTTTATTTATCAAAAAACAAAACACAAAAGTGACATAAAACAATAGTACATACAATGTTTAGGTTTTGTTATTGATAGGGAGACAACGAAACGACCATACGGTCAACTAGTCAGTTGCCACCCTGGAAAGAATAATTTGACTTATGAAACTAATCAACAGTTTAACTAAATCGGTTACAATCAAAAAAGAAAACACAAACAAGACTAATACTTCGATTAGTAGCTTACAATTAATTGTCAGCTTCATAAAATTGTATGCGAGATTGTAAGATTGTATGCGAGATCATAAAATTGTATGCATTTTCTATATCATACTAAATAATGCGGTATTTAAATTAAAAGGTTTAGAAAAATAGCCACAACATAAAAAACGACATGAACCTTTTAAAAGTAGAAGGTTGTAATTTTAAAAATATAAAATTTCATGCACAGCTCAAGAAGAAAAGGTTGTGGTGATCAACATTGATGGTATGACTTGCGATGCTTGCGTCAATTCGATCCAGAATAAGCTTTCTAAACAAAATGGTGTAAATGGGATCCAGGTAATTATTTTATGTTGATACTAACGCAGCTGACATAAATGCTGTGTTTTCTCTCATACTCTGAGCATATTTTGTACTGCTATTTTATCTTTCAATTTCAGAGCCATCATGTATAGAACTGGTTTTATTTACACAGGTTTTAAAAGAGAATTTATTTGATCCCTGCTAATGCGTTTTCAGTTAACTGTCATATTACTCTATTTCTCGCCATTAACATGTTTGGGTGGACTGAACAAGTGAACATAGCTACAAATCCTACAATATGCAATACCCTTCACCAAGCATGGATTGTTGCTTCACGCGTTTGAGCAGTGAAGTCCATGATGGTATTTAGTTGTTGATTTAGTACTGCCGCAAAACCTACAAACTGAAGAGTCACTATTGAGTAATATCTTTGATATTTTACTCCCTTTCTCCATGCAGTTCCGTTCACATCCAATTTTTTTGTGATATTGCATTTGAGTTTTCTTTTACAGGTTTCTCTCCAAAACAAACATGGAATAATTCGATACAGACCCGATGTAGTTCAACCTGAAGATTTTGTTACTGAAATTGAGGACATGGGGTTTGATGCCTCGGTCAGCAAAGATGGTCTTTTAAAGCGAACTTCAACTGGTGTTTTATCAATTCAAGGAATGACTTGCAATTCTTGTGTCAACTCTATTCAACAACAAATTGGATCTTACACTGGGGTGCACAGCATCATGGTAATAATCATTGCTGTTTATCATTTGTTTTTTTGGGTTGAGTGGTCGGATAGTAAAAGCGTTCGGCTGATGCCAAAAAGGTTGTTGGGTGGAAGCCTACTAAGAGCCCAAAAGATTGGCTTCCTTACTTTCTCTACCTCTTGGTCTAAACTTGTATTACCTGCATAAACATGAACTTGCGTTGAACAAAGTAATATTTTTGGTAACAATAAAGTTAAATCCACTTGCTAGGGTAAGTTCAGCCCAGAAGTACACAGTTCTTTGCACAATGCTGTATTTTTTTAGATGAATCTTTCAACACATGCATAAAACACTGTTTTTAGTTGCATGAGTTTCATCCATTTAAACAACGTAGCCTAACAATGCTTTACTTATACCAGGAAAAGTAAAATTCAACTGTGCCTGTGCTTAAAACGTCAATTTTTTTTTTTGGATTTGCAGGTATCGTTAGAATTGCGTGAAGCGGTGGTAGAGTATAACGCAGAACTTATACAACTAAAAGAAATAAAAGATGCTGTCGAAGACATGGGATTCGTCGTTTCAATTAAAACTAGTGCTTTTTCTGATGAACACACGGCTGCTCAGTCAAAAGACCTTATCACACTGACTGAAAATTTGACTGTACAAAACAATGAAGTTTCTGTACCGCTGATTAATGAAAACCTTACGGACGTAACCCAGTTTACTAAGTTATTTATTGGAGTGGAAGGAATGCATTGTAAATCTTGTGTTCGCAAAATTGAGGAAAACCTCAGAGAAGTTGAGGGCGTTCATTCTATTAAAGTATCACTTAATGACAAAGCCGCTGAAATTTATTATGACAACAACAAAGCACATCCAGAGAACTTGGCGAAAAAAATAATGGATTTAGACTTTACCGCAACGTTACCGAACGGAAAACAGTACATCCCAGACACTGCAAAAGACAATGAAACCTCTTTAATTCTCCCATCTCCAAATAATAGTGATCGAACCTCGCAGAGTTTTCAGGAGGCTGCGATCTTACCCGTCAAGTCAGTTCATTCTAAAAGCTCTCAAAAAAGCAAGTCTTCTTCTGAGGGAAATACAAAACGAAATTTGCAGAAGCGAGGCATTAATGTAACCAAGAAGTTCGCCCCAAAACCAAACTCGGATAGCGTAGTGATCTCAATGGATAGAGACGTTGAACGATGCTTCATTAACATCGTGGGAATGACTTGTGCGTCTTGCGTTAACAACATCGAAAGAAATATTGGTTAGTTTGCCTATGTTGTTGACAGCAATTTGATGTTGATTTATTATAGTGCTTACCATGTTATTTGGATCCAGACGCCTAGCAAATTAAACCCATCTGGCGAGCTAAACGTAAAAAGAGGGCCGAATGCTTGCTCATAGTCTCAGTTTAGATTATGGCATTTTGATTGAACAATAGGGCTAGTAGATGGTGGGCTGGTAATTTGTATTACTATTTTTTTGTTTCTTTTGTCATAAAGTAGTTACGCCACTGCCTACCAACACATGACGTGGTTACGTGAACAGTTTGATTTTCGTACATCATTCCTGAACACAACGCCACGAAGGACACAACACAGCAACCCAAAGCCAACCCTTAGAATGTGTGCAACTGACTTGATATTTTACTTCAGGCCGCGAAGAAGGCGTCATTAGCATCTTAGTTGGGCTCATGTCTGGCAGAGCTGAGGTCAAGTACCGACCAAGCATTCTAACCCCTGAGAAAATCGCCGACATGGTGGAGGACCTTGGGTTTGGGGCTACAGTCCAGGAAAACGATGGCAAAGGAGGGCAATTGGAGTTAAATGTGAGTTGATCCATGCCTTGTTTCCCACAACTTAGCATATTAAAATCTTGATGCAGAATATCGAAATTTATTGAAAACAGAGTAGTATTGTATTTTTAATCCATGTCATAAATCACCTTTTTGTAATTTGCAAGTGCAACTATTTTGCATTCATCAAATGCTGGCATTTGCACAACAATCTAACCTCTTAGTGTTATTTATTAAGTAAGTGCAAGTGCAATACATGATCCACAATAGCACAATAAAATATCCCACTGTGTTGGTTATTACAACTAAGAATTGCATTAATATCATTGGATTACACCAGATCACTGGCATGACCTGCTCGTCATGTGTCCATTCGATTGAGTCACGACTTAATGACGTAGAAGGAATTTCTTACGCTTCCGTTGCCCTCGCTACCAGTAGTGCTGTGGTCAAATATGACGCCGACATCATTGGAATCCGCGACATTATTGAGCTGATTGAGGTAACTAAGCAGCGATTTGCCACTGCGTTCATTGTGCTGCAGTGTTGCAATGCATAGCCAATTAACAAAAATCAATACAGATTAATTTTTGGTTTTAAGCGCCATTAGCCAAGTGTTAACCGGCAATAAATATGATATCCTTGCTTAAACACAGAAGAAAACAAATGTTATGTTGACAGTTTTATTTTACGTTATTTAAAGTTGTTTTTGCAGCACTGTTATAATATATGCTTTTGTAGCACTACTATACTATACTACTGACTGCACTATAAGCTTCAAACAGATATATATATATTTAAAAATAATGTACTGTAGCGGTGTAGCCCACTCTGCGTGGGCTTGTGGTGTGTTATGTGATGTTGCGCAGTGCAGTCAGCTTGATGACTCCAGGTGTGAAAATAAATTTATTTGTATTACAAGACATATAACCGAGTCGTTCATATCAAGCATTGTTGTGGGTTTGACACCTGTCAGAAGATATTTCATTTTCTTGATTTTCCAGGTCAGGACAAATTTTTCTTGAGTATTGTTGCATGAGTATGGCTGATACTGCTCTTGAAGTGCCATGCTGTTTCCTGCATTGCTCAGGAAGTTATCCCAACCTTTTTTGCGGTTTCATAACAGCCAATTCCCATACGGGTTTGATGATTCTGTCCGGCTACGGATGGCGCAGAGAATAAGGCTCTAGCTAAGTGCGATCCTGGTTCTTGATTGCTTAAAAACACCACTCACCTCTACCCAGAATGTAATAAATTGAGTGGGCATAGTTGCTGAAGGCAAGACGGCCGAGAGAAAGAAACTTACCAACCACCCTACTCTCGTTAGTGCCGAAAGCTAATAACCTTACCTTTTCATCCCCCCATTGCTTGGATTCAGGTATGAGAAACTTTTATCTTAAGAGAGCAAGCCTGCTGAAACAAGTTGTGTTTTTTTAGGATGCTGGTTTTGGTGCCTCACCTCGCACCAATGAGAATCGCGTTGGTGCTCTTGACCACAAAGTCCAGATACAGCAATGGCGCCGTTCATTCCTAACTTCTTTACTTTTTGGTGTTCCGGTCATGATTATCATGATTTATTACAAAGCTTCTGGAGCTCACAACCACCCTCAAATGATTGTACCTGGCCTCAGCTTGCAAAACCTACTTATGTTTATTCTCAGCACCCCAGTTCAGGTTTGTTTCATAGCTGACCGAGTTGATTGAAAACGCAGTATTTAATCATGTTTAAGTGGGCGAATCTGCTTTGAAAATGACTTTTAGAACTTTAAAACTGCAGGCCACTATCCCAATCACCCTTTTTCAGACGGTAGCAACTTTAACAAGTCAAAATTCTGCCACTGAAAATGACTAGAATGAAACCGCCAACCAATCATAAGCTACGGTTTAAGTGACGTAAAAAATGGCGAAGAGAAGATAATAATAGAAAGAAAATTAAGTGATGGATTTTTTGTCAGCTGGTTGGCTTAGGGGTTAGGGTTAAGGCTAGAAAGTAGTCATTTCATTGACGCGGGTTCGGTTCCCACCACTGCTATTGCTCTTTTTCTTCTGTAATTACCAAATAAAGTTCAAAACAAGCATTAACTCTTTGAATGAGTGCTAGAAGGGTCACAATTGGACGGTAGCCTCTTATAACATGTTCTGATTGGTTGGCGGTTGCATTGTAGTCATTCGCAGTGGCAGAATTTCCACTTGTTAAAGTGGCTACCTTTTTAGACGTTGTGTATCTTCCCAGTTTGTGAAATTTACATAAAGTTATGAGTTAAATTACTTTACATGAGTTTTGTGCTTTACTTACAGCAGTTCTTCAAAGATACCTTTCGAAAGAACGATTTTCTCTAGCAATACAAACGTTTGTGCGATGTACTTACGTACAAACCTTGTCATTTCTATCTATCTAAACTACTTTATGATGCATCTATTGTTGAAAATGCAAATCACGTTTTATCAGCATCTGCGTTTCATAGTTTACATTCTTTTTCACACTTTACCAAACCATCATTGATCTAAACTCTGTCACAGATTTTTGGAGGAAGATATTTTTATGTGCAAGCATATGCTGCCATAAAACATCGCACTGCAAACATGGACGTTCTTATTGTGATGACCACTGTCATAGCCTATGGTTACTCTGTGATTATTCTGGCTGTCGTCATAATAGAGCAGGCTCCTGGCAGCCCGAAGACCTTCTTCGAAACCCCTCCAATGCTGTTTGTATTTGTGGCTCTTGGTAGATGGCTGGAACATATTGCTAAAGTGAGTTGTGAAAATGCAGCTTCAAACTTTCATGTCATGCAACAATTCAACCAGTTAACAAAGAGTTGTCGTTTGTACATTGTTTTAATGTTCTGTAACGTTGAAACAATGTAGAAAAGAGTATGAAAAGATGATAGTTTGTGTTTATCTATCACAGTCGATGGACGAGCATTGGCTGAGTTGCTGTGACATGTTAGCTGTAAAATTGAGGGAAGATGGTAGCTTGTTGAAACGCTGTGATTTAAGCTCTGTCATTACTTGCTTATACCCAACGATCAACGATGTTATTCGTGTGGTACTCACTATTAATCACAGGACTGCGTGTGTCAATGCATGATTGATGTTAATTCTTCAACTTCACTGTGTTTTAGTCTACTAAGTGAACTGAGATTGCAGCTCATTATTTTTCACTAAGTTCCCTGAGCAACACTTTCATTTTATTCTTGTCTTAGGGAAAGACCTCAGAGGCTTTGGCCAAGCTCATGAAACTCCAAGCTACCGAGGCCATTTTGATAACATATGCAAAAGATGGCACAACAGTATTGAAAGAAGAAAGCATACCCGTCAGTTTGGTCCAACGTGGAGACTACTTGAGAGTGACCCCTGGCACTAAGATACCGACTGACGGAAAAGTTGTTGAAGGAACATCTCTAGCGGACGAAGCAGTTATCACAGGCAAGTTAAACAAAACATGTTACACAAAGATGTGCTTGTGTGCTTTGTTACCTGTAATATGATTCACTTGTAATTTGCATCTACCTGCTTTTCATCGCGATAAATTCAATCGCATCTCAGCTTATTCTGTATGCTGCCTGTCATCTCATGTAGGATGGGATTTCAGCTGAATTTTTGTAGGATGGATTGAATTTTTGTGGGATGAATTGTAGCTGAAAAATTTGAATAACATTCTAAAGGGATTTTCGAACACTACTTACTGTAGTAACTTGAGTAAACAACTTAAAAAAGCTCATTTAAACGTCAGACAATACACACCCCAAGGAAAAGTCTGTCCGGCTTATTAGCCTACATAGTACATACTTACATTTCTCAACATTGAATCGACGGTTGTGTTGTTGCGAAGAAAAATTTGGTCGTCGGCAGGCTGGAACATTCGACCAATAGCTTGGAATATTTCCGCTTATGATTGGGGAGTTACTAGGCTCTGATATGTCTACGTGACTAAAAGAAAAGTTTCAATCCTCCATACATGTGGAGCAGTTGCCTGTTGAAACATCTCAGTCAGCATAATCATTCTGTTTTTACATTGATCCAACGTCTATAGACGATGGATCAATGCAAAAAGAACGTGGGATAGCAAGTTGTAGTTGATTAAGCCTTCTTTAATGTTTTATGTGTCAATAACACAATTAATCTGTTTCGTTACATTGAGAAAGCGCGGTTTAAACCTAATTGGTACTTAATTACGTTTGTGAACTAACCTATCATTTACAGAAAGATAGGTAATGTCAGTCATTAGGCAAATAAATACTATCAATCGGTTGAGTTTCGCTTTGAGCAGCATGATCGTTGTTTACTTCACAATCGTGTCCAGGTCGTTTGTATCCACCTTTGTGAAGTAAATACTATCAACTACCAAACGTACTAATCATTTTTGATTTTTTGAAATGCAACTCTGCATGGTAACCAGCGCAACTATGATAATTATTTTCACGAAACGCATGCCTTCAACATCAATTTTGCCGACTGTTGGTTGGTCAATCCTATAGCTAACTGGTCCCCAAACATTTCAACGTCGTCTGTGGGCCGACTATTTTACGTATTGAAAATAGCCTACAACACACATAACAGCGGTCAAGTATTGCTGCACTGCTTAACTGCTCAGTAGCATGTTTCAATGTGACTTATGGAACTGTTTGTTACCGATGATACAGTAGTTCTAGTATTTCGAGCTAATGCGAAAGTTGAAGCGACATGCGGACACTGACTTAATTTGACTTTTGCTGAACACAAAGAACTGACTCATAGAATGAACAAATAGGTAATTGGGTATTCTTTAGAACAGCCCTGATCGCCTTTGACAGCGTTGAAAGTAAACAGTTTACAGTCACCTACCCAACTTGTAATTACGGTACAGTCTGGTGGCTACCATTAAATTTGATTTTTTGCGTCAATTCATTTGCATAAAATTATTGCAAAACTAAGCATTGTGAAGAAAGCTTGTGGGCTAAATTCAAACCCTTCGTGGGCCAGACTTTGGGGACCGTTGCTATAGCTTCCAACAGCCTACGATTTGTAAATTCGCATTTTGGTAACTGGAAAAGTGCAGTGTTGTCACTCACGACTAAATCATAAATTGATGCTCTTCTAACGTTGACAGTATTAATTGTGCATCATTATGCGCGGTTTACATTTTGACTTCAAAATTAGTTTTGACCAGGGTTGAGGGAATTATAACTATCAGTCCTCATTCGCTTCTCAAAGCATTTTTTTATGTTGAATAACAACAAAATGTTGAATAAAAAAGCAGGAGCAACGAAATGATGCTATTGAACATCAAACCAACGTCATTTATTTTTCTTTACCACCGAACCAGGAATTTGTCAATTGTTTTGCGTTGTGTGAAATAAATTGAGCAATCTCCGTTTGCTTCGTGAAGAAAAATACATTTAGGTTTTTAGATTCGCACCTTGTTTCTAAACGTTTGTTTGTTTTATATCGATTAAACGCTAGTAGTATGACACTATGGCAGGACTGCCTTGTTTCAGAAAATATTTTCTTTTCTAGGTGATGTTGACACAATTCTAGGTGTTGTTAGGCAGGACAACTCCAACATTGTTAGACGTTACTATGTCATTGATAGATAATATTGCAGTGTTTTTCCGCAACAGCAACAGTATATATTATTTTGTTTTCCGTTTGCAAACTTTAAGACTGTCAAGGACCAAAGTAGCTCAGTTCATTCACACTACACAACGTGTGACATAACTCATTAAAGTTATGCTACATCTTCAGTTATTCACGATCATAAAAGTAGATCTAATCAAAAAATAAAGAGCCCAAAATCTAGATACTGAACTCATGTTCAGCAAACGTTTCGAGAACTGAACTGTTTTCATCTTCAGTGACATTAAATCAAGAACTATGACAACAAATTTCATACGTTTGCTAAACATCAGTTTAATAGTATTTACATTTTGGGTCTTCGTTTTTTTTTATCAGATTGACCAGCTAGATCAGTTATGTATTTTTAATTTATGTACAGGATCAGTCATTTTTTACTTGATAAGGGCTAACATGTATATGGCTGAAAACGTTCGTAATTAATAGTTTATTTTCTCTTTATTGTATTATTATGTTAAATGCCGTGTGGTTGCTGGGCTGTATTTGTCTATTTAATAAAAGTCGTACAAGCATGCTAAAACACTGTTATTTCAGTATGTTATGGTTACCTTGCAGGTGAATCAATGCCAGTTACTAAGAGACCAGGCTCTTCTGTAATTGGGGGTTCTATTAATATGAACGGTTCTCTGTTGATCAAAGCCACCCATGTTGGGAGCGATTCAGCTCTGGCTCAGATTGTCAGACTGGTGGAAGAAGCACAGACATCAAAGGCTCCAATTCAGCAGGTTAGCACCGCCTGCCTGTGGCGTTCCAGACAACAAAATCCATCATTGCAGACGTTGAAGCAATATAAAAATGACAAATTTTGCTGTCTGGGAAACGACATGCTTGCAGGTTGGCTTGTTTGTCTTCCCACCCGTTTAATCTATTTCTTCAACAAGTAGGCAAAAAGCAAGTTCGACAAAATATAAAACAACCATCAAGAAGGTCCGACAAAAATCTAACGTGAATCTTATTTATTCTTGTGTTCTCTGTGCTTTGCTCGACCTCTTAATACAATTTGTCAATTAACATGCTGTTTAAAATACGTAATAACTTTCGAGCAATGACTAATAATGACTTGATATGAACCTCATATATTTTTGTCATGGCTTTAGTGTCAATTTTCATGCTGTTCAATATGTATGCATGGATGTTTGTACCGGTTGGCCGACAGCCAGGTGTACACATAAACAGTGCTGGGTTAAATAAAGTCTAATTATTTGCGATTCGTAAACACAGATCGAGGAAGTTTAATGTACAAATATTGATAAGAGTGGTCGTTTCCAACTTTTGTTAATAACGGCCGCTTTCAAAGAATTATCAAGCGTTTTTAAACCAAACAAAATGTTTGTGGTTGACTTTTAGTGCTTAAATTTAATTATTCTTTCCAACTTAATGCATTCGCCTACCCATTTAAACTGACCCAAGTAGTCCGTAAACTCAAGGTTTCGAGCCACTACAGTGTTTCTTAACCTTTCTTCCTGTTGGCACCATTTTGAAATCACCAACCAGATCTCGCCCCCCCCCCCCCCCCCCCCCCCTTCAAAACGACTGAAAAGTAATAGTCGCCTACAATTCAGAATATTTGGTAAAACCCGGCTATACAAGCATAGTTTCTGACGTCATTTTACAACTAACCCTAATGATTCAGCATCCACCACCCCTTAGTGGTTCGTGCTCCGCCGGTTAAAAATCCCTGCACTAGATTGTACAAGTTCATTTCTTTTTTAGGTAATAACTAGAGAGCTTGAGCTACTGCATCCAAAATATACTCTAAATGTTAAGTAATCTTTACTTTTTCATAGGTTGCTGACAAGATAGCTGGTTACTTTGTTCCTGGAGTTGTTCTCATATCCTTTCTAACTTTCGTTGTTTGGACAATTGTGGGATTCTCAAACCCGGATATCCTTGCTCCTTATCTTGCCATGCACATGTAAGTTGTTACAGTTTTTCTTTGGATATCCTAAATTGCTTGCCAGCACCGATCGTTATGTGGTATGTTGTTTTCTTTTACTTTGCTGCAAGGGTTGGAAATAAACAAAACCGCGTGAGTTCGATTTTGAGAGAATGTAATTACAGGTCAACAGAAACTACTTGCCTAAATGGGAACAAGTCAAATGCTTATTTCATTTAATTTCTGCTGTACGAACATTCATAGTGATTAGTGACATGCTCAAGAAAATAAGAAATTTGTAAGGACGTATTTACCAAGCCCTTTATTGTTTCTCGGCAGTCGAGTGTAGCAAGAATTGACAGCGGTAGACACGTGTTTCGCCCATGAAGCTGGGCTCATCAGTATCGCACACTAATTCATGCCACATAGTTCTCAACCGCTGCTTTTGTTAGTCAATTGAATCCTTACCTCTGTGGAAAGAAAACAACTAAACTAATTGTCGCCAAAAATATGCACTGTTGAGAAGGAGCGATCTTCCGTCAGCGTCAGCACTACCTGACTACGTGATGCGAGAGTGACGAGTCCAGCCTCATGGGCGAAACACGTATCTATCGCTGTCAATTCTTGCTACACTCGACTGGCGAGAAACACACGTTTTTGGAAACGTTTTGATGGCTAGTGTGTAGGCTACACCGGTATGGTTAGCGAAACACAATGCTCGCTGCTCTATAGTGAGTAGTTAGGTAGTGCTGACGCCAGGAAGATCTTTCTCAACAACCCCTTTATTGCTACATTTCTTCGCCTAGTACGCTTAAATTTGCCTTTTTTTTCATTCCTAAAAATCTATTTTCTCTCCAGCTACTTATCGTCCCACGAAATGGTTATACGATTTTCTTTCCAAACGGCCATCACTGTTCTCGCAATCGCCTGCCCCTGTTCCCTTGGTCTGGCCACCCCTACTGCAGTCATGGTGGGCACTGGAGTTGGGGCCCAAAACGGGATACTCATAAAAGGCGGCGAGCCGTTAGAAACATCACACAAGGTAGATTAGTCTAATTTTATTCTTCATTGAAGGAAATTTTGATTGCTGAAAAGTTTAATTTCATGTGCAGCCCGATGTATGAATGAATTTTGCTTGCAGTGCGTTTCAGCGGAGCTTATGCCCGCCCTAATGTCCTAGATATACTGTTAAGTGTTGATATTTTATACAGTACTTTTGCAATCCAACGCAGGTTAAGACTGTCGTGTTTGACAAAACTGGAACCATAACAGAGGGAGAGCCTCGTGTGGTGTTAGAGGAGATGTGCAGCAAGGAAGATGGTGGCAGTGGCATGTCCTTACGCCACCTGATGGCTATTGTGGGGACTGCGGAGACAGCAAGCGAGCATCCGTTAGGCGATGCTGTTGTCAAGAAAGCAAAAGAAGTACGTTTGGTGACTTACAACTCAGGTGACAAAAGTTGTCGTTTTTATGTCGGATCAGTGTTTAACGACGTTCAAAAAGACAACTCTTGGTGTCTGTGGAAACATTTCAACGTATATACAATACATTGGAGAAAATTTTTTAACATTTAAATATTTTAGGTGCTGTGACAGAGATCTTTGGTAGAGAGATGCTTTTCTTGTGCCTTAAACATATTAAATGAAAAAAACACAAGTGGGTTTAAAGTGCAACTGCACAATCGAATTAACATTGGCTAGAATCCATTGCCAAGACAACCGGTACCGGTTGAAAAAATCACTTCCTTACAATTGAGGCCCACAGCCATGAAACCGACCTTTTCCCACTCTCTCTAGCTGTTCTCTCTCACGCTACCTGGAAGTGGCAAACTCGTCAACGCCATCTGGTGATATGACGTCAGTTCAAGGCGAAACGAGTGGAGACCAAACTAGCCGAGATAGGCTTGGCATCAAATAACGAAAAAATAACGAAAGGACTTCTAAAAGCGATTGTCGCTTCGAGGTCTGTCTAGAACTGACGTCATAATCCGGTGTGTTGTGCAATACAATCCGCCATTGCAGCAACGTGCCCAAAAATACAAGCGCGTGGAAAACCATGGTTTTGATAATTTTCATTGAGATAAACATAGCCTTAAAAGTTAAAATGTAACGGCGAAGTTGGTATTTATAGATTGAAACATGTTCTTTCAGATAAAGTGCGGTAAAAGTCATCGGGCAGTTGCATTTTAACATTCTTTTATTTCAAACGTGCTGAAAAAAATAATTGATGCAAAGAAATGGCGGGTTTCTTCAAAAGGTTTCAATGTGTTGAAATCATTATTAGAATAATTAATTAATTAAAATGTAATCATATTCTATTTAAATAAGTTTAACTAAAGATGATCCAGCTGCTACCAGATCGAAATCAAGTTTTAGCAGAACTGACTCGTGTGCATATGAATTTATTTGTATTACACGACATGTCACCGAGTCGTTCATATCAAGCATTGCTGTGCGTTTGACACCTGTCTGAAGACATTTTGTTTTTTTGAGTTAAAAAAGTTTCTTCTTTTTCAGTTGTTGAAAGTGTCTCTGCTGGGCAGCACAACCGACTTCAAGCTCATACCCGGGTGTGGTATACAGTGCAGCGTGTCTGGGATTGAAAGTGTGCTTCTCAACAGCAACAACGCTTCACACGGACTGATGGTGTGTTGTCCGCTTTTGTTTGTCGTCACTATTAATCTTTGATGTTGTTTAAATATCATGATGACGTCATGTTCTTGCTTTTTCATAGGACGTCAAGAGTAAATAATAGCATATTTGTCTGGCACGCCTCTTTCCAAAAGATGTGTCATAGGATATTCGAATAGCTTTAAGTTAACTTTCTGTGAGCAAACCACCTAAAAACTTCTTCGCATACTGCTTGCTCCTCAACATTGTTGCTGTTTGGTCATGCATCGCCGTTTCAATTTTTTGATATTTAACGTTATTGCGCAATGCGTATAGCTTGTCACGTTTTAAATTAGGCTGTGGTCGTTGTTCAGTCGAAGATACAACAGAGCTTTATACCGCCATTGCCTACACTGTTTTTTTTTGTTTTGTTGTTTCTTGTATGTCACTTTAGGCTATGTCTTTTTTCTGCTGTGTCATTATCGGTCTGCAATGTATCAGGATGAGGATAACATGCAACTAACTTCGGAAGAGTCAGCGTCACTCTCCTCCGGATCATCGTCTCGTGTCTACACTGTTCTCATCGGGAACAGAGAATGGATGCAACGAAACGGGATTGTTGTTCCTGTTGCTATTGACAACGCGATGACAGGTTTGACAACAGTTAACGCCGTGAGACTGAAACTTGGTCAATGGTCATATCAGTAAATTGTTGAAAGTATGGAAATTCTGACCTTGTAGAATGCATTAGGAATAGAAGTTCCTACAACTGTCACGATACTTTCATGAAAATTTGTACCATTTTGTTAATACATTTCATAGCAACACGCGATAACTTTTTAAGCTTCGATTTTGTAACGTTATCAGTGGTTTTGTTAACTTATCCCAGACAGCAAATCAGTCATCTTTTACATTGACTCAACGTCTGCAGACGTTAAATTAATGCAAATATGACCGATTTGCTGTGTGAGATACAACCAAATACGGACGGTACAACGCGTTTTCATGTGACAGAGCAAGAAGAATGTGGATACACCGCTATTTTAACTGCTGTGGACAGTAACTTAGAAGGCATGCTCGCTATAGCGGATACTGTCAAGGCAGAAGCTGCCATGGCAGTTCACACTCTGACGCACATGGGAATAGATGTGATTCTGTTGACTGGCGACAACAAGAAAACTGCAACTGCCATCGCCCGTCAGGTCAGACACCTCTTTGCTACTCAACCAGCAGGGCTGGAAAAAATGTTTAGCTTCCCGGGAATCTGTTTTTTAGCGAAAAAATTTCCCGCGGCTAACAATCACGATAATGACGTCATAATTATACCGTTTACAGTTTTCCGGCGAAAAGCCTCACGCAAAAAATATGGACGGCCATCTGTAGCTTCATAGTTCCAATAAAGAATCTTGGTATCGTACTCGTAAGCAGGCATGGCGCACTGTTTGTGCCTGATGTGCCCGCTTTGATCGGAATACATTGGCCAACAACTATAGGCTTAATAAATTAGACGCCGCATGCTCACAAATTAGATCCACTGACTCACCCACCACCGTGTGAATGTCATGAAACAATGCGACATCACGAGCCGCTTGTTACGTACTTGACAAGATGCTTCATGCTCGAACGGGTTGATAGTATGTACAATGTGCATGAATAGCATAACTAATTATTAAGCGATATAGGCATATAGCACAAAAAACGGCCAGACGACTGAATGCACAAGTTTCGCTGAGTGAGAACGCAAGACGTTGGGAAAATTACTTCTGCAACCTACAAAACAACCAGTCGGTTACACGAAGAATAACGAAACGCATTAATTAATTTGACAATATCAAAATTATGACGCTAAAACAGCTGTTTTTGTGAATCAAAGAAACCGCAAGCAAGTTTTGCCCATGCGAAATTACTACAAATACATTACCGGGACATAAAAAAATGATGACGATTTCTTGTTGTTTGGTCTATCTACCACAGCAGACACTTTGTATATTTTCGAGCGAACGTCATTAGTACTACATGAAATGCCATAGTTTTCCTTTAAAATGTAGATTAAGACCCTGTTTCACGAAGCTATTACACTTGCTTCTGTGTGGCCCATTCCAGTGAATGAACAGCTCGTTGCTAATGTCTTTATTTATTTTATTTTATATTTGTGGATGTTTTTGTACCTCCGCAAACATTTCGAATTTTATCAATTACACTTCCCGTGCTTTTGACGACGCTTTCGGGCGGACTACTGCAATATATTTACGCAATTTTGGTGAACTTGTTCAGCTCTGAGGTACAAGTTAGAAATCGTAAATACGCACTACGCAATGATACGAATCAGTGTCGGAACTGCAATGTGTCAGCAAATTACGATGACGGTTGACGGTGAATGAAAGACGTTAGTAACGTGATTCTTACGGTAAAAATTTCCCGCGAACTGACAAATTTCCCGGGAATGTCATTCCCGGATTCCCCATTTTTTCCAGGCCTGCTCAACCAGACTGCAAAATCCGTTATTTTTACGTTGATTCAACGTCTGAAGACGTTGAGTCAATGTAAAAATGACGAACTTTGCTGTCTGGGTAATTGCTGTGAAACAAACGATGTGCTTGCCACTTGTTTAAGCGGAAATGACGACATGGCATTATTTAACAGGCGGGCATAAGGCAAGTATATGCGGAAGTGCTGCCATCTCACAAAGTGGAGAAGGTCCGCCAGTTACAAGCACAAGGTCAATGCGTGGCGATGGTGGGCGACGGAGTGAACGACTCCCCTGCTTTGGCTCAAGCTGACGTTGGGATAGCGATTGGTACTGGCACGGATGTTGCAGTTGAAGCGGCAGACGTGGTCTTGATCAGGGTAGGCTGCTCAGTGCTCATCATGTGTTTCAATAACTTTCAAGTATTCTTCGTTGTAGATTGTTGTACTGTACTATGCGTTTATTTAGCCATTTGTTGCTGCAAGTTGTTTTGGCTTTTTGAACATCATCAGCAGTTCAGCGCCGACTCACCAGCATCAATGCTTCATTGATTTGTTAAACGATTCGCGAATACTTGATCTTTGCATTCATAGAAACTGTGTGAGTGTGTGACCTTAAAGATTATTACCAGTGCTTTCTCAACCTTACGGGATAGTTGGAATGCCCCCTTTTTAAGATAACTTTCTATTGTTTTTCAAAATTTGGTTTGAGCACAGTCTTCTAATATTCCAACTACGATTTGCTTTTGAATTGCTTCAAAATGGTGGCAAATACACGTCATTGTTCACTCACATTCTAGAATGATCTGATGGACGTAGTGGCGGCAATCGACCTGTCGAAGCATGTCATCCGCCGAATCCGCCTGAACTTCGTTTTCGCTTGCATCTACAACTTGCTGGGAATTCCATTAGCTGCCGGCGCGTTCTACTCGTTAGGTGTCGTTTTAGAGCCCTGGATGGGATCTGCTGCCATGGCAATGAGCTCCGTGTCGGTGGTGACGTCATCGCTGTTCTTAAAATTGTGAGTTGAAGTTTCAGGTTGTTTTCAGTTATAACTTAATTTGAAATATTTGAGTTTTTAAACTGAGTGACTACAGCTTTTATAACAGTTTTGCACCTACACTGTGTGTTAGTTGATTTCAAACATTATTGTTTAAATGTGCGTGTTTGACAAACATTCGCAGCATTGGGCGACGCTTAAAGAACTGGCAGGCGGTTTCCGAGGCACATTCTTTGGACAAGGTGGATGAATCCACTTCAGCAGCTTCTTCATTGCTGTCACACAGTTTCAGCAGTGATGTGGCTTCTCAAAAACACTTTGTCTTGGCCAGCGCCGCTCTTGCTCATGCAAACAGCCTCCCTTTCATTGATGACGATACGGGTTCCCAGAATGTTTTCAGCGGATTTGATTCTTTATAATATCTTGCTTCCTGTCTTCATGTGCTAAAGAACGTGGTAATGGAAAGCAGTAGCTGTCGAGTGCTGTAGTGCGAACAGGTGGTGGGGTCGTTGGGTTACTTGTATTTTCGGCTCGTTATTTTATCACATTTTTATCAATTCAACGTCAGAGTATGTTGAATTACTGCAAAAGAAAACGATTGTTCTTTTGCTGTCATTTACATCACCAGTCGAGTAAGCAACCATATCACTATCAGCCAACAAATCAATCCATTATACATTGATTCATCGTCTGCAGATGTAAAAACGGAACTAAAATAGCACTGATTTGCTGGCTGGGAAAAACTGGATTTATTGTCTAGTCATGGCTGGTTGGTCACATGTACGTCACGGCCAACTCGTCACAGCTGAATGGTTTCCACCATGATAGTGGATTGGTGACAACCTCCGTTGAGTTCAAGAATACTTTTTTATGAAGGTCATAAATGAAGGGCAGACTTTTTTGAAATGCTTGAAAGCGTGTAACAAATCTTGTATATTACATCGATGTCACATCGACATGGACAGCGAAATGCTCGTTGTCAGGCAACTCACGAATTAATGCGCTTGTAGAATATGTTTGGAATTTAGAAGCATTTCCTTTTGAAGTAGTCGTTGGATTGCCGGTGGTGGGCTTCTGTCTTCGTGTAGATTAGACATTTTTGTTTTATATATTCGTACTTATGTTGTTTTTAGGTTAATTACGTTAGCAACACTGCTTTAGTTTGTCAAGTTGATTGACTGAGCCTGATTCAGTTTCCAGCCGCAAATTTGTCCTTTTTTACATTGTTTCGACGTCTGCTGACGTAACAAAGGACTGATTTGCAGGTTGATTTACGTTCAATATAGAAAATACCGAAATAAGGTTATTTGGTGCTGCATCAGGTTGCATAGCCGTGAGAGCCCTGGTTCGACGTTCAATAGGCCGCCGGTTCGACACCGCTTAAGAGCATGTAGCTGTGTCTTTGGCAAGACAGTTAAAGGCACGCCGTCGATTGCAGAGTGGCGCCCTTCGACTATAACTCTCATTATGAATTTCTTTCATTATGAACAGTGAGCTGCTCAAGAGAGAAATGCCGGCGGCCCTTAGGGCTATGGCTTGCTGAACTGAACTGAAAACCTGTGGATTTGTAGAATATTGATGGTGGCACTGCTTGTAAACCGCTGCATCTACAACTCTACGTTAAAAGAACCATCATTAACGTTCTTTGCATCATTATTTACAATTTTAAAGTTTATTTCAAAGATAAAACTGTTTCTCTTTACGTAGGTATAAGAAACCTTCCATGGACCGCTTTGGAGAGCCTACGTACGTGAATGCCACTGACGTCTTAACCGACCGTGACGTGCAAGCTGTGTCAGGAGTTGAAGGTGCTCTCAGGCCTCCTGTCAAATCGCTTAAAAAGCAATTTGCCGGCCTTAAGCATAAAGTGGTCGATTCTTTGCATTCTCTGTCGCTCAACGATGATGGACAAGCGAGCTTATCCGGAAAGCGATCTACCGGATCGCGCTCCGGGATGCTAGGAACGTCCGGGAAGAGCCACGATGACCAAGATCTTTCGCTCTTGCTGGATGGCGAAGATGAAGACGACGAGGTCTTGTAATTGACTGTGTCAAAGGATGCTCACAATCAATTTCCCAACAACTGATTCGAGTGATCATTTTGTGGCATGGTTTGTTATTTTTTCTTAATTTTGTGACTCCCATTCAACGCTCTGAACCGCCAATACTGTCATCATCACTATTCCAAAACGATAACAAAACTTTCTGGAAATTACACCGCCAGATGCACTTGCTGAAAACGATTCGGTATCCAGTTGGACATTAGCAACACTACGGTCCTTCGATCTGACGCGTCACGTTCTTACAAAACGTTCATAGCTTTGTGATGTGATACAAATTAAAAGACAGATCTCTTTTATTTGAAGTAGTCCTTTGTCAGTTACTGTCTTTGTCAGTTGCTTTGTTCTTCGTTTTGCGAGTATTGGACGTCAGCAAATTTCGGTCAAATCGTCTCCAATAAATTTGTTATTCCGACTGTAACAAGGAAATTTTTCAGTCCAGGTCTTGGCAAAGTTTTGAACCTTTTTTTTTTATTTATAGTGACGTGATTTGGGTGTATCGAGTTGGTATCGCCTTGCCCGATGACGTACGCAGTGTGTAACATCCTTCTTGGGCTTGTTTCATTCTAAACGAGAGCACTTCTTCTTTTGTTGCAATCAAACTGTTTAAAAATATTTTTTCTAGGTCTTTATTTTTTACTATTTGGCCTTTAATACCCCAGACAGCAAAATCCGTTGTTTTTACATTAATTCAACGTTTGCAGACGTTGTATCAATGTGAAAATGACGGATTTTGTTGCGTGGGACCATGTTGACCTGATTTATCATTCTGACATTCATTCTACCTTGTTTCAGATAAAATATTATCTGTTTTGTGTGCAAAGTTTGATGTTGATTCAACGTTTATTTGATTGGAGAGTTATTATGCATGCCAAGAATTGTGTCCTTGATCACCTATCTCAAGCTGAAAGCTCAACCAGCAAATGTTGCCACTTTTACATGGTTTTAGCGTAGGCTACGACGTTAAAATAATGCAAAAATGACTACTTTTGGGGCCTGGAATTTTCAGTTAAGCAACTTTTCTTACACTAAAGTTTATCAGAAATGCTATTTAGTTAAAGGACACGAAATCAAGAATCTTAACGATTCATCTCGCGAGATGTGGTCACGGAATGTTTATGGCAAACTTTTTGTAATTTTACATTTCTGGTCGAAAGCTTTTCATCTTTTGGCCTTGAGATTGCTTTGCCTAGGTCGGATCCATCTTAAATCTAAAAATGAACTGCCGCCGTACCTGTGACGTTACAAGTCACATGATTGTGAAGAGTCCAATCTGCAGACAACGCCAGAACCACGTCATGTGCAGTAGTTGCGTACAATTGGGCATTTTTGTGGCATAGCTGTTTTATTATTGAGTACGCAATGTTAGTATATTTTGTATTTCACGAAAAAGAAGTTTCGTGAAAACAACTGGCTTTTTATCTCGTGATCGTGAATTGAACGATGTACGTGATTATGGAGCATTCTTTTTTAAATGAAGCTACTAAACCTAATAAACTTGTCAATTGCGATTAGTTCATCAAACTGAGGGGTTGTTTAAGCAACATATGGCGGCTGGTTGTTGAGACGGTCATATTGCGTTGTATAGGCTGACGAGTCTGTGGTAAACCAAGAAGATTACGTCATATGAGGTTCGAACCACTTTTAGGCCATTGTTTCCCAGCCCTTAGAAATCACGTACCCCTTTCGGTGAATCAGCAAGTCTGCTTTTACAAAGTCATGAAATGGATAGTGTTTTTTCCTCAATGCTTTAATGATCTTTGGAAAACACTGTCCTTAAACACAAGCTTTAGAAAGTGGTTAATTAGCACTTGCAAAGTTTTATATAAAAAGTATCAAATGTATTTTAAGACGCACAATTCTGTAGCACGTATGCATCGAAGCAATGATTTTTTAGCATGATCGTGTTGGTGTGCAGCTATTTTATAAGAGTAATTTTTCGAAAGACATATTTTTAGTCAGGTGGAGAATGTCACCAGCTTCAACCCATCACCTACTGTTGAACCAAACATCCGAAGAACCCGTTTGGGTGGACGGCAGCCTACGGAAGCGGATGATCACGTATCAGAAATGTATCAGGGATATCTGAACGTATTCAGTCTTTTGAGATTGAAACAAATTGTGAACAACAAAGTGTCCTGAACACTACTTGGCCTATGCCGACACTGTAAAAAGCAGTTGCTTATTCTCAATAGGCTAAATGCATCTGCTAAAATAACTAAAGCCTATTTAAGTTTGATATGTGCAATTGTGCATGCCTTCCCTTCGAGTACACTTCTATAGTACGCTACCACAATTTTCTTGAGACATTTTTCATCTAAACTACATTATTTTTGTTCTTGCATAATAAAAAATGAACACGAAGTTCGTTTCCTTCGTATTTGTAATTCATTTGTCACGCTGAGGTTGTTGAAGCAAGACTATGTGAAGATTTCTAGACCAGTCATATGTAGAAGACTGTGAAGAACAACTTGCATCAGTCTCGGAAGATTTTTTTCAAAAACTGTTGAATTCAACTGATTTAATTCGGTTTTCGATGCGCACATTTTCTGCTAAACAACAGGCTATCCTTATCAGAAGCGTTCACAAAGTGTAGCCAATTTTGGACCAGGGAACGAAGCAAAAACATACAACCTTTTGCTATGTTATTTTTTGGTGGAAAAACCACCTTTTCTTAAATAGTCTACCACATTCCTTTAAAGGAGATTGTTTACTGCAGAAGTGCCTTGTTCTTGGTGCTCATAGCGTAGGACATGGAGGGACGGTCCCTCCCCCGCTAAAAAAAGCGTCGCTAATTTGAGCTAAATAAATTAATCGAACAAAGACGTAGTTACTGAAAGGCCAACGAGAGGAAGAAACTAGCCATCCTAATGTCGTTAGTGCCGAAGACCGAGTATCATAAGAATCTTACTTATTCCTCGATACTTGAAATCAAGTGTGGGACTACCGTACCTTTTTTGTCTGAAAGTTTGTAGCCTGTGTATATCCGTAGACCAGACTCAAAGCAAATATTAATAGAACTACCGTACATCAAAAATAGCTTTATATTTCGGTTGCATCATGATTATGTATTTTCCCACACCACTGGTGTGCAAACAGCTCAAGCTTCCATCTGCCTTCACCTATTTGCTTGCAGCTGAAGGATAACTTCAAAAACAACAAATGGTTTCCCAGCAATCGGTACACCATCCGTTTGTACAACATTTAAAAGTGGTCGTGCTTCAAAATTCCTGGTTTGGGCAGCTTCAGCAAATCAGATGTCGACTTATTTTGAGGTGGCTGCAAAATATAAAGTCACTTTGGTAATCACTAATCAGACAAAAAATATACGGTAGTAGGCTACAGTAATAGTTCGAACTTGTTCGTAGCGTAAATATTGAAGCAAATAAACGTAGCTTTTGTAAATAAGTGCAAAGATTTTTGGCCTGCAGTAGCTTATCCACCGAGTACCGGTACCTACAGGGCGCAAACTCTTTTATCTCGAGGGCCGCATTCAGAATCTTAATTTGTTTGAGGGCCACACTGTAAGTTAGTATAATTAAGATTATAAGACAAAACACAAATTCTAACATAGTTAAAGCACAAGCTTTTATTTAATTTTAAAGTGACTAAAGAAATGGAGATATTATATATTACATAAAAGATGTACAAAACGTTTGTCTGGATTATTCATCTGAATACAACCCACATCAAGATCACCTACGTTGCCAGACGCACTTTGAGCGAATTAAACAGAGATAACAACATACAGCTCATCAGAAAGACATCCCGTTATTTATGAATGACCGACGTCGACGTCGAGCAGAACTGATTTTGATTTTTCACTAGGAATTTTACCATTGTGGAATCAAAAAAGATGATTTCGAATAGCTTGTCTCCTCCTATGCTCACTCGTCGGCTGTCTCTACGCCTTGTGCTACTGACTTGAACAGACCTTTTCCTTTCCGCTGGTGTTATATTTGCAGTTGATCGTAATATAGAAACACTTGGGCTGAGACCTAGTCTGAAACAAGGTGGCCAACATGGTTTTGGTGATTTGAAAAAAAGCATTGGGCAAAAATCCAAACGTTGTTGTTAGTATACTTTTAGGCTTATGCCTAAAGCTGCGGTGAATCAATGATACTTTTCTATAGCTTGCCAACTAATTAACTTCCTTCGATTTAAAAACGCGCAAACGTTACATTGTCCTAACCAACAAAATGTTCAACGAGCCGATGCATTCGACCGGTAAAAATGTTAAATAGGCTATGTAGACAATAAACCGTTCAGGCAAGGTTACAATATTTTTATTATCAAAATGAAAAGACATGTTTGATAAAATTTGTCAACAACACTACAGTAGTATAGGGAAGGCAATATACTCTACTTGCTGTTCTGCATTGTCTGGGCTCTATGGGCTGCTGCACAATAAATGGGAGCAATAAAAATAATGCAGCCGAACTTTACACATTAAATTAAATACGGTAGGCTACTAAACTTAAGTAGTGTTGGAGTTTTGAAAGCAAAAAAACGCAAAAATGTTATCTGATTTAGCCCATGAATATTTAGCATTCCGTGGCTTTTTTCAAAATTGTAATATAATTTTTTAGCATATCGCGAAACTGGTTCCCCACAACTTAACAACAACTATCTCTTTTTTCAACCGTTGTCGCTGCACCAAGACAAAAATATGTTCTTTTAAAATACCCAGACTGCTAGAAGTGTTACTCACAAATTGTTGTTCCAGGCAGGAGCACTTGGTCTTCTTGTTGCTGTGAAAACAAACAATTTGGCTACATGTTGTAAGCCTAACACATAGGCCCTAGTAATAAAATGCAACATAGGCTAGTTACGCATTTTATATCGCTTTCATTGGAGATATACCTATATCATGGGCACTGGAAGCTATGTGGTTACACTTCTGCCAAGTTTTTATGCATTAACTGTTTCACTTTCCTGACTTTTCCTGCAGCCAGTGTTGGGCGCGATAACTCATTTTTCAGTTAAGCGATAACGATAATCGATAAACGAAAAATGCCTAAAGCGATAGCGATAAACGATAAATCAAAAAAAAGTTAAGCGATAACGATAAACGATAAATTATCGCCGATAATGTCCGATAACATTAATTTTTTTTTTCTTGATTAGCGCTTCCCCATCCCATGCAGCACGAACTGTTTTCATCAATGTGACGAAAAATCGAACATAATATACTGTAAAGGGACAGAACTTTTTGTAAGTTATGCATAAATAGAATCGCAATAGCGGCAGTGGGTATCGAATCTTCAACCTCTTGATCCAGAATCAAACCACTAAGGTAACCGCCGTGCTTATAATTATACCTTCAGATACCAGTTGAATGCTTTTATCAATTGAGTTGCACTGGCGCTTACGTGCAGTAGGCAAAATAATTAAATCAAATGAAAATACCATAAAAAATTCCAAACTTTGTATTTTGCTTTCTGCTTAAAGGGCTGTTTACAGCAAAGTCAGCAATATTTGAAAAAATTCCCAAAAACGCAAAATGCTTGAAAATTTATCAGTAATCTTAAGCATTATTGGTAGTAAAAATGTGCATAGGTACTGTGAAATCCATCAAGCTTGTCAAATTAGTCGTGTTTGTTTAAGAACAATAACATAATTATCGTAATTTACTGATAATTTCAGATAATTTTTTTTGTTTTCTTTGTGAACACCATCATTAAAGCAATGGCAGAACGCTGAGTTGTTGAGATAAGAATTACAATGTAGGCACTGTATTAGTGGGAATAAAAATATTTGATTGAGGTAGGCTATGTCGCATAGGTACAGTAAATGAGAAAGGTTAGACTGTATTTAGCATAATTTTACCACGCAACTCGATGCGCCTATTGTCATGCAAAAACTACTACAAGATGCAAAAAATGTGATGTCGGTCTGCATGTCAAATGCTTCAAGCAATATCATATTCCGCAATGACTTGTTTCAGTGATGTTGTGTTAGTTTGCTAATTTTCATCTTCATATTTTTTGAACTTTTATTTCAATAAAATGCTCGATGACAATAATGACATGACAAGACATGAACAAGACATTTTCCATTTATCACTTTGAGCGATAAGTAAAATGTACTAACGCTTAAGCATTAGGCTACGCACAAGAAACTTGTGACATTTGATAACGGATTTGCCTAGCGTCTTATATATAGGACGGCTTTTTTCTCAAAAAGTGCAAACATAATTAGGAAAAAAATAATTGTGATATGTTTTTTAGGTCGTAATTATGCAATATTTATTTTTTCCGAAATTTTTTTTAAGTACTTTCACTTTCGGCACAAATGGGTTAACTTTTTAAGTTAAATGGCACTTATGGATTTGGTTATTATTTTTGGATTAAAGTTATATCGCCAAGCTAGAAAAAAAATCGATCTTACAGTCTATAACCGATCTTGTGTTGTTATTGTGTGTGAATTTTGTCTTTTAATCTGAGTTTGTGACGTAACCGCACGTCTCAAGGCAAGTTCTTGCAATTTTAGTTAATCTACTCATCTAAAGATTTAATGCGCTTAAAACAGTAAGTTTCATGTTTTGACGAGAAAGATTTTATTTTTTTACGACAATTGCTAAAAACTAATATTTCCAACGAAAAAAGAAAACACAAGAATAAAATAGTTGATGGTGAGGTGGCGCGAAAGACCACGTTTCCGATGTAAAAGCGGCCTCGTATTGCGACACTTTCACAAACCACTTGCCAACTTCTTTCGCTTCGCTTCAAAGGAGGTTGTGCCGCCTATGCGCTTACATTTTAATTGTAAATTCACTCGCGATTGCCCATTGCAGCAAAACAACAAGAGACTTGTTGCATGCATTTCATTGCATTGCAATTTGCAACTCTAAAAAATATTGTGTTGTCAGGGCCGTCACTGCAGGGGGGCGTGCCCGCACCCCTGATAACGACCTGTGCACACACACTTCAGGCACTGAAGAAGAACTGGTTTTAATTTTAGTTTCATTAACTAAGTGACTAGTAAAAATATTACTTTTCATGGTCTTACCACTTGTGTGTTGATCCGAAATAAAATTTATCGGCGATTAATTATCGGCGATAATCAAATATTGCCTTTGGCGATAACGATAAACCATAACTGAAAAAATAATTGAGCGATAACGATAAGCGATAAAAATTTATCGCCGATAATTATCGCCGATGAATTATCGCCGATAATGCCCATCACTGCCTGCAGCTAGACAATCTAACTAAATTATAGCTGTTCTTGTGCAATAGGCTAAGCTACGAGTGAAGCTATTTAATGAAAATGATTTTTATCGTGTATCTTAATAAAAATTAAAGTCTGAAAAAAGTCCACGCTCCCACTTATTGCTATAACGATATGTTTGCAGGAGTCAATCTTCTACATAGCCTACTTAGAAGCAGAAGTTTACTTAGAAGCTTAACTTTGCTGCTGCATCTAGCAGCGGATCTATGGTAGGGGCATTTGGTCACGTGCTTTCTAAAAATTGAGGAAAATAAATGTTTAATTTCTTTCCGTTTGTAAAAAAACTTCTGGCTCACTTTGCTGAAACACATTGTTCAATCAACGAGTTAACAATTAAAATCACCTACCGGTACTTTAATGTGTTAGATGAAATGTGCCTCTGGCTGTGGGCTACAATAGGAAAAGGTGGTAGGCTACTTTGTTAACATTTTACTAAAAGAAATGCTATATAAACCTTCAACAAGTAGGCTAACTTGTTGAAATCATTCTGTGGTCGTAAAAGAAAACTTTTAACATATAGAACGAACGATAACTTCAGTTTTAAGCCAAAACTTGTACGCCAGCCTACTATTTAAAAGTTGTAAGAAAGTTCAGTGCTGATGGATTTGGTCGAATATAAAATGTGCATCTTAGTCAAAAAAACATTATTGAGCTTAAACATGCACAAAAAAGCTTCAAAACAAGGTTAAATTTGTTTGAATTTTTTTGTGGCAAACCCCCCGGACCCTTACCACACTGGTTTAGTTTTTGGACTTCACCATTTGTTCATTTTGTCTTACAAACTTTACTTTGTTGAAACTTTTCAGGCCTCAGCGTTTGATTTCTAGAAATCAACCTTAGTGGACATCGTTTGAAATGGGTTGTCACTGCGCTGTCACTTCCAAGTACACCACAGACATCATGAACGAACGAATGAGAATAATATGACAAAGCGAGTTTGAAATAAGATAGTAGGCCTAACGGTACAATAAAACAAGGAAAACATAGGAAGACACCATGAAAGATGACTTGACAAAAAGGAACTTAAAAATTGAAGATATCGACGATAGAGAAATGGAAAAGTCACTGCAGACAACTGGTCGTCCTATGATGTTTTGAGGTGAAAACCAGGCTTCCTTAAAGAAAATGGAGAGAGAGAGTGAGAGGAGAGGAGAGAGAGGGAGAGAGAGAGTGAGTGAGAGAGAACGTACTTGCAATTTTGCAGTCTTAACTACATTTATCATCGCATTCTACTATGACCAGTGTTCACCGCTTAAGGAGTAACTCATTCAGCATTATTAGCCTAAGTTATTTTCAGTTTTAGTGTAAAAGTTACACCTGAAGATTTTTTTCAGTCTTTAAAAACGCACGTGACTAATGACAGCGAAGCACCGCGTCAAACCGGCAACAAACTTCATCAAGCAATCAGACTCATCAAACAAGCGTCCATGTCCCACAATTTTTTTTACATCCGCTACTGACTGTATAAGGCAAGCACATAATAATAATAATGCATGCTTTTATATAGTGCTGTATCCAACGCAGAATGCGTTGCTCCTCAGTGCTTTACATAGCAGCAGTGTCAATGACCATATCAATGATCTGGTAGACTAAGGTACCTCAACATATCAGCCAAGATTAATATATGGCTACGCCAGGATAATGCAGTGGAAGGTTACAATAGAATAACATGTTTACTTACCGTGCGGTATGTCTAAAATTCTTTTTTGTGGTGTATTTGAAATTCCAATATTATCTGACGCAGCCTTTTTAGAGCTATTTGTTGGTACAGACATATGTTCCAAGAGACTTCTATTGCTATGAGATTTAAGATCTTGCGGATTCAGTGATGGGACTATCATTTTCTGAATTTTAGTTACTCCTTTTTCATGGCTGACTTTTGGTTTGTTGTGTCTTAGTTTTCGTGGAAGATCCGACTGAACTTCCATAAAGTTGGTGCACCAATCTAGAAAATATGCAGATAAACTTCAGTCAAAACAACAACTAATTATTGCTAGGCTGTGTATTGTACAATTGCTCAAATTTCTAAAACTTGCCATAAGTTTTAAAACTAAAAAGCATCAGGGATTGTTTACGTTTATCGCATAGCCATAGAAGATGAAGACAGTGGGGTATAGTTTTTAAAACGTTGGTTTGCTAAACATGAGTTTACTAGCTACATTTTGGGCTCTTCATTTTTTATTAGATTTATCAGGAGTTACAACTATGTTGCTCTTTACTTAAGTCGCATTTTGTAGAAGTTGAGTTATTACCAAACATATGCTGTATGATGGTCATTTTGGTCAATGCTCGTCCCAACGCAAAATTTGATTAAAAACGGCTCAATTTTCTATAACACACGCTGGTGTTTGCATTGAGATAAAAGATTAAACAAGGTTGAAAAAACTTTAATTTGCTTTATCTTTAAATTTGTGTTTTAGACTTAAGTAGTTCTTCAACTCAGGTCTTCAATTGCTCTATCAGCGTAAATTTTATTTTTGCTTTAAATTTTGTCACATTAGTCTACTCATCGCTAAACTTGAATTTGTCGGTTGGCTACGGAAGTGTCTACTGTACAATTCAATTCCAGTACGGTACTGAAGATAAAAATAGTTCAGAAGGCTATTTTAAATGTAGCATACCAAACCTAAACCATAGCTCAGTGAAGGCATCTGTGCTTAAAAATAAGCAGAATGGAGCTAAAAGAAGTCCTTGTTTAAGCCAGGAATGTAGCCACGGCGGAAGCAATCGCTCTTCCCTTCCGAAAGAAGTCTCTATCTTGCCCCTCCAAGAAGTAGGTTTTTAATGCTATTACAACATTTCAATGACATTGTATTACGTGGAGAATAACGTTCAATAAATGTAGCCTATAGCATAGCATCTTTTCACAAATTGGGACTAGGTGGGCAAATTTTAAAAAAAGGCCACTTTTAGCGCGAGAGTTATGTTAAAAAGGATACTTTTTGCGCGTAAATGATGGGAAAAAGAGCGTAAAACATAAGCTGAAAAATGTAGATTTCTCAGACAAATTGTGGATAAAAAAGCATATTATACCTAGACTAAACTTTTGACACCCATAATTGATTCATATATTCATCGCCGCCCACAATATTTTATAAATAATAATGTAATAAAAATTAATCTAGCAACATTTAGTTGCAGAGGTCTCTGTACTAAAGTAAAAAGAAACAACTATGATAATATAGCCTATCCATATGAAACACAACTGCGAAGATATTATAATGAGTTGAATCTTTGCAGAATTAGATGATTCTAAAAAGCTGGTATTTTATTTTGATGAAAATCAGGAAACAAACTTCTGCAATTCAGACATTTAGAATCTCACACAAAGTTTGAGGTAGCCTACTCACAACACAAATTGATAATTAATCTGCTTAAATAGAACATTAAGGATACCGTATTATAAGTAAGGTCAAAGGTAGGCTGATAAGTTCTAAATGTAGGCGCTGAAGCTTTCCATGTAGCAGTTCATTCTTTAACTTGGATCTAACTTAAACAAAAATTAAGTCTTAAAAATTGCCCACCTAGTTTCAAACTAGGGGGGCAAAGAAAGGGCTAGGAGGGCAAGCAAAGGGACTAGGTGGGCAATTGCCCACCTAGTTTATATGTGAAAAGATGCTATGGTCTATAGCTGCATTTAGTAGCTATATTTTTAAACAAATTCTTTAATTGAAATGTTGAAGTGTTTACCCCCCAACAGTTGCTTTTCCTTCCTTAAATTTTACTTTCGAGCTATCTCACTGGTTTAAGCCTACCTACTGGATTCAATAGCCATATTTTTGGTTCAAAATACAAAATCAAAAAAGAGCTCTATTGCTACATTAAGCTTGCCTGGAGACTCGCTTCTTACCTTTGGCAATGAAACCCGCAGGGTATTTAAAACGATAATTTTTGCCCCATAGGCTACCAATGAGATTTTTGGGATCCAAATCAAGATACTTTTAAGAACTAGTAGCCTATCCAAAGAACTAGTTGAACTAGTTCTAGTTGAAGAACTAGAACAGGGGTGTCCAACCTTTTTGGATAAAGGGCCACATGTAGTTTACGAATGGTTGCGCGGCCACTTGAGTATTTACTGCTAATTTGTAATCAAATGACTGTCTGATAATTTCTAATTAAAACCCTCACACGCAAATTCTAATTTTAGAAATGTGTTTGTACATTTTATGGGTTATATAAGAAGAGTGAAGTTGGTTTTAAAGTGGTTTAAGGTTTTTAGTTGAAAGCAAGCCAGCAGCAAAGCGTAAAAAATGTCAAATTGGCAATTGACTCTTCTGATGTTGCCGGAACAGCGAAGTTGCGCGTCCCGTAATGTATTGTCCGGCTGTCCTTTTAGGTTCATCCACGAAAAACTTGCTGGTAGCCACTTTAACAAGTCGAAATTCTGCCACTAAAAATGACTAGAATGAAATTGCCAATCTATGAATCCTCTGATCTTTTTCTTAAGAAACAATTTTTTTTTGTAAAATTCTAGCAATAGAAAGTTTTGAACTTCTCTCGCTAAAAGCAAGAAATATTGCTGATTGACTGACTCTTGAAGCACCAGTACTATTGTGTGGAAAAGGGTATGCGTAACAATGTGCATTGTGATACAATAAAATTAACTTGAACAGTTGCGCACCCCATGCACTAGGGCAGCGTTTCTTAACCTTTTCTGACTCTAGCACCCCTGTAAACAGGTCTGAGCAGTCTAGCACCCCCTAACATACGACTACTATACAGTGCCGATCAAAAGTTTAGTAGAGACCGCATTTTGACATGCCTTTCAGATTGCTGGCGACAAATTTTGAAATGAAGTCTCTTGTTGTTTAACAAACTGTGCAGTTGTTTTAACGAAGTTGATTCAGGATTTGGTATTTGACTTTCATTCACCAACAGAAATTCAATTATAACAATGTGTAAGTGAATCAACTCTCTTAAAACAACAGCACAGTTTGTTAGGCGACAAAAAATACAAAATATACCGCCAGCGATCAAAAAGCATGTCAAAATTTCGGAGCCGCCATTAAACTTTGGCCGGCTCCAAAGTTTAATGGCGGCTCCGAAAATGGAAAGCGATGCGAAACTATTGAAAGGAAAGCGATGTAGCCTACAAAGTGATCATTTTATTTATTCTTCAAAACTAATGTCGTCATTGACGATAAAAAAAATAGGAAAACACGAGAATAGTGAAAGAACATGGACAAACTTAAGCATACTTAAGTTACCCAGCTGGGTAACTATAGTTACACATGTATCAATGTGATTTCTGTTGTTGCTTATGTGAGCCCAATTTCTCAATTCAAGGCTTCGTGTTGGTCAAAGCCACTCTCATATCGTGGAGCCACCCATGTTGAAGGTGGTTCTGGCCAATTGTTTTGATTTGGAGCATGGTGGAGAACGCCTTTTCACACAAGTAGGTAGTCGAAAATGGAACGATCAATTCCAATGCTGCTCGTGCCAATACAGGATATGCTGTCAACTGATCACATCAGAAATCAGCAAGCAGAAGGACGAAATTTTGTCCGACAACTCTGATTGACCTGCATGTCAATCAGCTCCTCCTTTAGTCTATTATCATCACTCATGTCTGCCAAGAAGGGCTGCTGTATCCACTGTGGATGTGAGTGATTTGTGGAAACGTATTTTGCCATGGTGGTTTCTAGAAGCGAGAGGTGAGCAGCAATATTACAACAAAGCACCCACCAGGTAAGTTTGCACAAACTACTCAGGATCAATTTGCGTACTTGACTGGGAGATAACTACAATAACAGCAAATCATGTAGGCTACTGTACTTCGAAACAGCAATCATTGACAGTGATGGGCATTATCGCCGATAATTTATCGGCGATAATTATCGGCGATAAATTCTTATCGTTTATCGTTATCGCTTAATTATTTTTTCAGTTATCGTTTATCGTTATCGCCAAAGGCAATATTTGATTATCGCCGATAATTAATCGCCGATAAATTTTATTTCGGATCAACACACAAGTGGAAAGACAATGAAAAGTAATATTTTTACTAGCCACCTAGTTCATGAATCTAAAATTAAAACCAGTTCTTCTTCAGTGCCTAAAGTGTGTGTGCACAGGTCGTTGTCATGGGAGGGGCACGCCCCCTGCAGCGACGGCCCTGACAACACAATAATTTTTAGAGTTGCAAATTGCAATGCAATGAAATGTATGCAACAAGTCTCTTGTTGTTTTGCTGCAATCGGCAATCGCGAGTAAATTTTACAATTAAAATGTAAGCGCACAGGCGGTACAGATTCCTTTGAAGCGAAGCGAAAAAAATTGGCAAGTGGTTTATGAAAGTGTCGCAATACGATGCCACTTTTTCATCGGAAACATGGTCTTTCGCGCCACCATCACTGAAACAAGTCATTGCAGAATATGATATTGCTTGAAGCATTTGAAATGCAGACCGACATCACACTTTTTGCATCTTGTAGTAGTTTTGCATGACAATAGGCGCATCGAGTTCGAGTTGCGTGGTAAAATTATGCTAAATACAGTATAACCTTTCTTATTTACCCATGCTGCATAGACGAGTGGTGAGAGCGCTGGAACGGCAATCGAAAGGGCGCCGGTTCGACACCGCTCATGAGCATACAGTTGCGTATCGAGTTGCGTGGTAAAATTATGCTAAATACAGTATAACCTTTTTCATTTACCTATGCTGCATAGCCGAGTGGTGAAAGGGCAGGACACTTAAAGGCATGCCTGAAGGTGGACATGAAGATTGGCTTCCTTGCCTTCCCGTCCACTTAATCTAAATCTTCAACCAAGTAAGCCTGAATACGACGATGATTTACCTATGCGACATAGCCAACGCTCAATCAAATATTTTTATTCCCACTGATAATACAGTGCCTATATTGTAATTCTTATCTCAACAACTCAGCGTTCTGCCATTGTTTGATGGTGTTCACAAAGAAAACAGAAAAATTTATCTGAAATTATCAGTAAATTACGATAATTATGTTATTGTTCTTGAACAAACACGACTAATTTGACAAGCTTGATGGATTTCACAGTATGCATATTTTTACTACCAATAACGCTTAAAATTACTGATAAATTTTCAAGCATTTTGCGTTTTTTGGAATTTTTCCAATTATTGCTGACTTTGCTGTAAACAGCCCGTAGAAAGCAAAATACAAAGTTTGGAATTTTTTATGGTATTTTCATTTGATTTAATTATTTTACCTACTGCACGTATGCGGCAGTGTAACTCAATTGAGAAAAGCATCCAACTGGTATCTGAAGGTATAATTATAAGCACGGCGGTTAGCCTACCTCAGTGGTTTGATTCTGGATCAAGAAGTTGAAGATTGATACCTACTGCCGCTGTTGCGATTCTATTCATGCATAACTTACAAAATTTTTTGTCCCTTTACAGTATATTATGTTCGATTTTTCGTCATGTTGATGAAAACAGTTCGTGCTGCATGGGATGGGGCAGCGCTAATCGAAAAAAAAAATTATCGTTATCGGACATTATCGGCGATAATTTATCGTTTATCGTTATCGCTTAACTTTTTTTTGATTTATCGTTTATCGTTATCGCTTTAGGCATTTTTCGTTTATCGATTATCGTTATCGCTTAACTGAAAAATGAGTTATCGCGCCCAACACTGATCATTGATAAGACAAGTGCTGATACTGGCAGAAAGACGAAAAAATGCAGAAAAGTAAAATGGCAATTTTTGATATTATACTGCATGCATTTAGCACCCCCTATAGTCTATTCCAGCACCCCCAAGGGGTGCTAGCACCCCCGGTTAAGAAACGCTGCACTAGGGATTATAGAGTAATAGAGAAAGAAAGCAAACAATAAATGCCAATTTATCAAAATGTAAGTTTGCCATAAATTACGTTGGGGATTGAGTTGATTGTATAATATATGTCATTTCGAATAATATCGCGCGGGCCACTCAGAACCTTCTCGCGGGCCACATGTGGCCCGCGGGCCACGGGTTGGACGCCCCTGAACTAGAAGAACTAGTTGTAAGAAGAACTACAACTAGTATCCAAAAAATACGCGATGATTTCTTCAAGTTTATAGACCTCTTGGAAAGGTTACGACTCGTAACTTACGAGCCCCTAAAATTACCCCGGGCCCGCATTTAAAGGTACTTTTTGTCAATACTATTGGACACACCTTCACATTTTTCACTAAAACATTTAAAATTTCATAAAATTTTCTTCAAATTGTGAAGCTTTTGTGACACACAGCAAACACTGAATAGGTACGGTAAGAATAGCATTTCAGTGTGAGCGGACGTCGAATTCTACTCAAATCTTAACAATATTCCACCTTTAACTATAAAAGTTACCTACGTCTGATACCAGATGGGCATAGGCATCCCATTGCTTGGAGGAATCCTCATCTGAAATCACATTTTATTGTTTCTTCCGGACTGCATTTTTACTAATGCATGTTCTTTTGACCTTCAATGTATTGCATTAAATTTCTCCTTTCAATCATACCAATTGTTTTATCATTATTTTTCGTATGACATAACAATGGCTTGATGTAATGATCCGAACGCATGAAATTATCAGTGCCTAAAAATTATGTTTTTGTAGCTGCACATAATCTAAGCGCAGAAGCTGAGGCCACTAAGGACATCTAGGATGCTGTCCGAGTTAAGGGAAACCAACCAGCAACTGCGGGAAAAACTGCAGGGTTTGCGGAAAGAAACTTCTAGATTGTCCGGAGAATCCGAGCTATGTTTAAATGCTTCTAGTGTTATGGATACTTCACTAACGTCGTCTTCAGCAGCTTCATCCACCAGGTAATATTGTTTTAGATTACATACAGCTGCCTAAGCTCACATTGTAATATATAGCTGTGCTTATACTCTTATGTGTATTACTGCAAGTACACAATATTCAAAATTGAATTAGCAGGGTGATCTATTTGCAATTTAACTTGCAGTAGCCTAAATCACCGTACTTTGTTTAAAGTTGCATGACAAAGCAGCTCAGTACAGTAAAATCTAAGATTTGTTTTAAGATCATCCTTTTCATACGCCATTGCCTTCCTTCATACATCATAATTTACACAAAAAATGTTCATCTAGAACTGAATACAGTAGAATGGACTACACTACAGGTTAGTCCATGTTCAAGTTACGACAGTTTGGTGAGGGGTAGGCTGATTGAATTTTAATAAATCAGAAAATTTGAGAGCGACAACAGACAGATGATTCACATGCAAGAAAAATGACGTTTAGGCTATGCATGAACAGCAAAACATCTTCACGTAAATGCAAACAATTGAGCGGGACCAAGAAACGACTAAAAGTAGCCCACGCCAATTTTCCAAGAAAACTAAATCAAATTTTGCAAACCCACCTTGAGCAAAAGCTTGGCTGGCGAACGATAAGCCGTTGTTTCAAAACCTTAAGTCGACTGTTCACTTGTTTTATTTTAGCCTATATAAATTTTATTGAAGGCAAAATTCCATTTCTGATCATGGAGGAGTACCAGCGCCTTGCAGTGGAAGAGTTTCGCCATGTCGCTTCTTGATGCTTTCCGACAGAGCAAAGCACATTAGAGGAGAAGCATCCAAACGGATAGATGGGTTGCTCACTGACTGGAGAGATTACAAAGAAAAAGCAGATGAAGAAATCCGGTAAGTTAAAATATACGACAGGAACTAACTGCTACCTCTGTGAAAGTGAGCTTAATTATTTTCTTAAAATTTGTCAATTGTGATCAATTGCTTGAAAACATATTTTTATGTTTAGGCTTTTGAAAAAAAGAACTTGTATGACATTAAGAAAACATATTCAAACGTCTCTTTCGTCAAAAACTTTGCAAACGTTCTATGAGAATATCTTGTCCAAAGCTGCTGCCGTTGGCTAACTAGTTGGCTAACTGTAGTCACAATAATAAACAGTTACCCCAGAGGCCAGAAGCACGTTTTGGTTTTGATGAAACTAACCCTTATCAAAACTGTTGTTTTCAGACGCCGGCATAGAACAGAGCAACATCTTCGCGAAATGCTTGCTCGAAAAGACAGAGAAACAGCCGAAATGGCACGGGAGCTTTCTTCGCTAAGAATTGTCGCAGATGAACAGAAAGCTATGGTTGACCAATTGACATGTGAACTTGAGACGGATGAAAAGTGCAGAGCGAAATGTGTGTCACTGGAACTTGAGGTTTGCATGGGACAACAAAATTGCTCCAATTTGATATTTTTAAATTCACGATATAATACAGTAGCCAGTAGGTTTGTCCTGTTTTTTGTAACATTCATGAAATTACAAACGTTTACCTTCATCTGCAGCGCTTTTATTGATTGTAGATTGTAAAGATATGCGCAATGAATGAGTAAGTGTTTCTCATCAATACTTCACACGATCAAAATATTTATTTCAAGTCTAAAAATTCTTGAAATAGAAACATCTGTCTAACTCTGAACTTTAAAGTTTTCGTGAACATTGCTGAATTGTACAAGTTTTGGAAAAGATTGAGGAATTTGTCACGGTGTTCAAAGCAATGGTAACTGGCTCCTTTTTCCCAATTTAACAAGGTCTCGAAACTTAATCGCTCCATGACCCAATTAACCGAAGAAGTTCGAGCTAGAGATCAGCTAATCCGAACCAGTGAAGCGGAACGTGATTCCCTGGCTTCATTGAACGCAGAGTTACGCGAAAGAAACAGGGAACAGAAAAGCAAAATTGAATCTTGTGAGCGGGATGTCAATGGTAAATGTTGTGCGAAGAAATTATTTTCATCGTTATTGTAAAATGATTCTATTTGTAAAACGTGACACCAGCTAGTCAAATCTGCTGACTGCATAATCCTAACTTTTGATAATGATAAAATAGTTTTGTTTATTGCATAGTTTACGGTTACGATATGGATTGTGTCGCTATATGCACTACAGTACATGCTATTATTAGTATAAAATCACTAATGATAAGATAGAGGTTTGACAGCTAAAAAATATCTGAACATTACTACCTAAATATGTAAAAGTAGGGTATAACATCATATGTTTTTTCATCTAAATGACGTAAGTTAAACGTCTGACTGGCACAAGAAAGTATGCTAGTTTAATCTCACTCGTAAGCAGTAGCTTTCGTTCGGTTGGTTTTTGGCTGAAATGGCGTAGTCAAGACTTTCAACTCTGGGGTTAGTGACTCTAGTGAAAGTATGAGTCATAAACAAAGGTATGTTACTGGAATTTAAGAAGTAATTTGGAGCGATCTGAGCTTAATCCTGGCAGTTTCACATTCATGTAAAGACTTCACTGATACAGAACGAATCACTGATGCAGAACCGGTCACCGAGATTGACAGAGTGAAGTTTTCACTTGTTGTTGAAAAGTCAATTGTGAGTCCGTCCACTATTCCACTCAGTAGATGCGGCTAAATAGAGAGCAGTTTTTGAAATGCATTTCTCAAGCGCACACCCCGAGAGCCGAACCAGTACCGCTTGATCTTGGTGCTTCTTCGTCTATGAAGTCGGTCGCTTGACCAACTGAGTTATTGAGGCGTTCTTTCTGCGCTCTAAATCAAATGTTCAACTGCTACGCAAGCTACAAACTTCAATATTTAAAAGACATTTTTGTTTGTTTGTTGCTTCTATAGAAACCAGAATGGAATTAGAGATTTTAGAAGAAATGGTTAGAGCTTTGAATGAAAGAAAAACAAATATATTTACCCACAGCACAGCTAACAGTGTCCGATCAGTGACACCAATGTAAGTAAAAAAAAAAAATCTTTTGGTCAAGAAAATAGTTACAGCATATTTAATTAGGCTATGGAATTGAATCTCAGCCAGAAAAAAAATCTTGTTTACATCATTTCAACGCCACTAGATACTAAAGCGATGTAAAAATGGAAATTTTTTCTGACTTGGCTCATAAGATGTACGATTTCTATAACATATTATCACAACGTTCACTATTAACGGTACCGTTGGTCAATCCAGCAAAAATTGCAGTGCCGTTAGTTTGAACGGCGTCTTTCGATAATTTCTGAAACACAATATATTTTCCATAATATATATAGCCTACCGTTGTTTGGCAATTTTTTTGTTGACGATTTTCAACGGTTGGACGAAATAGCACTATATGTCCTTTTTTTCATTTTGTTTGCTTATTTCATTGTTGTCTCTTCATACCGTATATTGTCAGTAGTAGGCTACTCAGTACCATCACATTAGAAGCCTATAGAAAATTTAAAACCAGTCTGTCATAAATTATATCTTTGAAAGGCTCTGAAGTCAAATTCGCATTGGATTAGGCTACTTATTTTTATTCAACTAGTACCCCTGCCGACGTCTCGTTCTTATCGAGACAAAATGTTCTACAAACAGCAGCTAACAAATCTATTTCTTCCTCCGTACCTTACTGCAGCATGCGAGACGAGATTATTCCCACTTCATACAACACTTCCCGATCTCCGCAATCTGTGGTGAGTGTGATGAAACTTTACTTTATTGAAAGCTTTAAACTTAGAAGTGAAGCATCTAAAACCACAAAAAGTTACTGAAAATAAAGCACATAACTGAGAATAGAATTAGGCATCTGACTGGGAACTAAACACTTTTGCTTGTGCAACTGATCGGGTTTGTAACAAACTGATTAGTCAACGCAAAAGGAACACAGGCAGAGTACAGAGCGAGTGAAACAAACATGTCAATCAACGAATACAAATGAACTCAGGCAAGTTTTAGGGCAATTCACAACAGTGAGTATACAAGGCAGCCTGCAACAGACTTGTAGTTTTTATCATTAATAAAACAGCATACGTATTGATGGCTAGTGAGCTCTCGTCTTTTTGGACATAAACCACCCAATAAAGAATTCAGAAAGCAATTTGAAGGAGACACTACAGATGAAAATTTCTCGTATAGTCGCTAAATGTTAGAGCATCCATCAGTCATCCACAACTCATGTTTTCAATACCCACCAGGCCCTCTGCGCTATGAGGTGGTCTGTACAGAGAACAGTCTTTAATTAATGACAAACAAGGATTCCCAGAAGGAGAAAAGAAAGTAACAAAGGGCCATCGACAAAAGGGTTTGAGCCATTAGTTTCCAACATTCATTTGGTCATCGGAAATTAAACAGTAGCTTTTAGGGTTTAAACGAATAATAGTATAATTATGTTTCACAGTTTGAATGTGGTAGCTTGATTCTTTCTAGTTTCTAGTGCTCACAGACCCCATGTACCTTATGAAAGCCGCAGGCTTAAGCTTTGGGTTTTAAAAAATTAAAACAATTCTCATTGGGTTGATTGGTTTTTGAATCTTTATCCTCAGACTGACAAAGCCTTGACAGGTTATTCCTGGTAGTTTCGCATACTTGCAGAGGCTTTTGACGCAGGGCCGGTTACCGAGATTGACAGAGTGAAATTTCCGATTGTTGAAGTGTTGTTGCCGGACGAATTATTCCATTCACTAGGTGCTGCTGAATGGAGAGCAGTCCTTGGAATGCGTTGCTCAAGTGCACATCCCGAGAGTCGAACCAGCGCCGCTTGATCTTGAAGCTATTTCGTTCACGAAGTCACGCGCTAACCAACTGAGCTATTGGGCTTATTAATCATCCTTGAAAACCATCATTTCATCCGAAACTTTGAACCAACCCAAGACAACTTTCTCTTCTTATTTTACTGCACTGAGGAGATCCAAGATCGAAACATTGGCTGTGTCTGCAGTTAACAATGCCTTTTTAACAAATTTCTTTGGACAAATAAAAAAGAGTTAAAAGTCATATAATTTTCGCTTTGTGTTGGGTTAAAAGGTTGCTGATACTTTTTTATTTGCATAGCTGAGTTTTCATTAAAGAGATGAGATAAATTACTAATGTAGCCTAAAACTTAAATTATTGCCATTCATTTAAGTATAATTTAAAGGAAATGCCTCCACCAAACAGACAGTCAACCATGGTGAAAGAAAGTAGTGACCGAGAGTTGGCAGATAGACGCTCCGCAATGTCAGCTCTGAAGTCTCTGCAGAAAGAACACACAGAGAAATGCGAGTAAGTATAACAATGCCAGTCACGAGTATACACGGTCAAGTTTTTCAATGATGTTATTATTAATTCGTGCATGTGCATAGCGCTTTCTTTGGCAGAAGCTAAATCTAGAAGATGGACACGAACAATGAACATTGCCCCTTTATATTAAGTTAATATAAGTCTTCAGTAAGGATGGATAAACGTATTAAATATATTTTTACTGCTTAATTTTTTATGGCGTTTTCTCGTTTCAGCTACTTAGCGGATCACATCAGAAAATTGAAGGAGGAAAATAAAGCTAAAGAAAAAACAATTTCAGACCTTCAGACTTCTACAAGCAAAAAACTGTCAATGTAAAATATGATATTTCTGATATTTTGAAACCAAATACACTTTGATTGAAATGCAACTCTGAGTTGAAATATTCTTTAACGTCTCACGTTGTCGTGTTGGATTTTTAAATTTTGAAAACACATGCGAGTGATATTGCTGCCGTTATATTGATCTGTTGATGCAGGCCTGTTTCTGAGGTGTATTTGAGTGTCTTATTTTTCACTGTGCTTTTGTACAATAGAAATAAAATCGACCAATTTTGCGCATTAGCCGAAGTATAGTTTATTTATATCGTTGTCCTGTAGTCTACAAGCGAAGTTAAACCGCAATAACTTTCTAAACAGCATTAAAATTGCATAGACAACCTTTCAGCTCCAACTACATAGAACAATCGACGACAGAAAATATTTTATTAATTAAACTCACTTAAACAGTTTTAATATGATTAGATGTTGATTCGACGTATATGTACCTCTGACTATTGCGAATCCTCCTGCATAAAACATGATACTCCGAGACCCCAGCAATTTACATAAAATTGGTCGTTGCAAGCGCGTTATTTATTGCGAGATCAAAAGATACGCTGAGCTACATGATATAACGACGCTACAGAATATTGGGAGCAGCTTTGCAGAACATGCTTCACAACATACAGCAGATGAAGAAAATCAGTTTTTAAAACCTAAAAAAGGGCTAAAGATTTAAACAAGCATAAAATGAGAAAAAACTTAATCTGCCCTAAGAAGCCGAGTTGTTTTCCGTTCAAAAGCAATGCTTACTTTTATAAAGTTGGTCCTCTTGCTGAGCGGTATAGCAGTAAAAAATTCCTTGTGTTTGCTTTGCTGGCGATGTAACGTAGTCGGAGGAGAAAGTGAATGTTCTAGCCGTGGCAGGCCAGAAATTTGTCAGAAAAATCAAGTAAGTAGGCTACAAGGTTGGATTTCATTTACTTTGTTCTATGCTAGGGTACGGATATCGTACCGGTGGAAATTAAAATTATTAAAGAGAAAATCCGGACAGGTTAAAGCTTTTGGGCTCGGATGAAGAATTGGAAAAATACACCATGATACCTCGACCAACTTTTCAAAGACTTAAACGTGGTTTGCAGAAAAAAAAATTTAAAGATGTTAAATTTTAAGCATTTTTTATTTTGCTAAATTTATTTATATGTCTAGAAAACTAGGCTGTCTGAAAACTAGAGGAAAGATGCTCAAACTAGCAACATGGAATGTACGAACATTGCATGCTATAGGGCGTTATGACAATTTAAAACAGGAGATGAAAGAAATGGGAATTGACATTATGGGAGTTAGTGAAACACGGTGGAAAGATAATGGTAAAATAGCACATGATGGTTTCGTAATGATCTATTCAGGCGGATGTAAACATATGCATGGAGTGGGAATTCTAATGAAGAAAAGCGTGGCATCTGCAATGATGGGATATTGGCCAATGTCCAACAGAATTATAATGATGAAACTGCAAGTAACCCCTTTCAACATAAATGTTATACAGGTATATGCACTAACACAAGATCATACAGATGAAGAAATAGAAAAATTCTATGACAACATAAACAATGTTTTATCATACACCAAAAGGAATGAAATTACGTTCATAATGGGAGACTGGAATGCGAAAGTTGGAAACCAATATGAATTTCCAGTAACAGGACATTATGGTTTGGGAGAAATGAACCAACGAGGAAGACGACTATTGGAATTTTGCAAACTCAATCAGCTGGTAATAATAGCAAACACTTTATTTCAACAACCACCTAGACGACTATACACATGGCATAGCCCTGGAGATCAATATCGTAACCAAATTGACTTCATTCTGATAAATCAAAGATTCAAGAACTCAGTAAAACAAGCCAAAACGTACCTGGGGCTGATATAAACTCTGATCATAATCCAATTGTTGTAAAAGTGCAAATAAAACTGAAAAAAAAATGAAACGAAACCCCATTTTGGAACAGCTAGATATGAATCAACTTACAATTGAAGAAACGAAACGATAGTACAATCTTTTGGTGAACAACAAATTTGCCTTATTGAACAACGAATCTGGACCACAAGAAGGTGACACTGAGAACATGATTGAAAACCAATGGCATGAAATACAGAAGAACTTGAATGATGCAAGCAAAAAAGTTTTAAAACAAAAGAAAAAAGCCTCTAAGCAACCATGGATGAATCAAGAGATTCTAGACTTGATGATAGAAAGAAAAAGAAATAAAGACAATAACATCCAGTATTTTAATCTACATAAAGAAATAAATCAAAAGTGCCAAACAGCAAAACAAAAGTGGTGGGATGAACAGTGTGAAACTATCGAACAATTAGAAGCTACGCACAAGTCACGAGATATGCATCAAAAAGTTAAAGAAATGACTGGTAATAGAAAGTCAAAAGCAAGACAAAACAATTGCATCAGGAATAAAGATGGAAAAATGATTTTCGACCGAGATCTGGCGACGCGAAGATGGGAAGAGTATATTAGCGACCTGTATGGAGATGAGAGAGGAAATATTCCTGCTATTAATAATGAAGAAGGTGAACCAATACTGGAATCTGAATTTGATGAAGCCATAAATGAATTGAAAAGCCATAAAGCTCCTGGTAAAGATCAAATAACAACGGAAATGATAAGAGCTCTGGATTGTGAAGGACTAAAACATATTTATAACTTATGTAATAACATCTACATGAATGGCCACATACCACTAGAAATGAATGAATCCATTCTTGTCAAACTGCCGAAGAAGCCAAAAGCCACACAGTGTACACAATTTAGAACCCTTAGTCTGATGAGTCATATACTAAAAATTTTGCTGAGAGTCGTTCTCAGAAGAAATAGAAAAATCATTGAAAATGAAATTAATGAAACTCAAAGTGGTTTTATGCCTGGAAAGGGAACACGGGAAGGAATTTTCAATATGAGAACTAGGCCTATATGTGAACGTTACAACCAAATCAATAAAGATGTTTATACCTGCTTTATAGACTATGAAAAGGCCTTTGACCGAGTTAAACACGAAAAATTGATGCAATGTTTGGCTGATATAGGTTTAAATGGAAAAGATCTGCGACTGATAGCTAATCTATATTGGACGCAAAAGGCATTTATTCAGATGGAAGATGGTTTATCTGGTGCAGTGGACATAAAACGTGGAGTTCGCCAGAAATGTATAGGCTACTATCTCCATGTCTATTCAACCTGTATACTGAAATGATTTTCAGACAGATTGATGGAATGGAGGGTATCAGCATAGGAGGTATGAACATATCCAACCTACGGTATGCAGACGATACTGTTTTATTGGCGGAATCAGCAGAAGCTCTCCAAACAATAATAGAAAAAGTGAACAATATTGGAAAGGAATATAACATGAAAATCAACACAAACAAGACGAAAACGATGATTATTACAAGAAAAGAAAATGTACCAAGTTTAAATATTACTATTGACGGAATGCTGGTCGAGCAAGTCAAAAGCTTTACCTATCTGGGACACACAATAACTGAAAATGGCAGATGCGATACGGAAATATTGAGACGAACAGAAATAGCAAGAAACAACTTCGTAAAAATGAAAAAGACATTAACAACACGCAAAATTAACATCAACACTCGAAAACGAATTGCGGAATGCTATATATGGACTACGTTACTCTACAATGCAGAAACATGGACACTGTCATCACAGATGGTTAAACGACTTGAGGCATTTGAAATGTGGATTTATAGAAGAATGCTTAAAGTTTCATGGAAGGATAAAATCACAAACAAAGATGTACTATCCAGAATACAAACCAACATGGAAGTTCTACAAACAATTAAATCAAGAAAATTGAAATATTTTGGCCACATGATTCGCAATAATTCTATTCAAAGACAACTACTAGAAGGAAAAATGAACGGCAAACGAAATAGGGGCAGACCACCAAGAATTTGGACTAATGATATTGAAGACTGGTCAGGACTTAACTACAAAACTGCAGTAGAAAAATCTTACAACAGAGAAACTTGGCGTCTCATTGCCTCCAACCCTCGACGAGAGGAAGGAACTTAATGATGATGATTTTGCTAAATAGAATTTAAAGAGCTCCTGCTGGTTAGAGCTAACAAACGTTTGGTATATGAAATAGACTGTGCTTCAATGCGCAGTCAGACCTTGTTTAATCAACCCAGCCCAAGAAAAAAGAAAAGCATGAGCTATAAGGAATAAGAAGTGTAGATTTAGAAAACGGAGAATTAAAATTTCTTTCTTGTTAATTCTATGATTATGTATTATTACCGCTCAATATAGCCAACTGTGTTTTAGCTAAATTTATACTTGACCAAACTCATGTCGGTCCAAGTAGGCTAAAAACTAGAATTCTGTAAAAGTTAGAGATAGAAGGTTTGGTTTAAAATTGAACTGAAATTTCATATTATTTTTTTCTTACACAACTGTTCTTCAATAATTTATTTTTTGACAAAGTTTTGTATTGTGTAGTTTGATAAATTTCGATAAGTTTTGTATAGCTGATAAATTTCGAAAAACCGTTCAAGGTGTCTTCACCTTTACCTGTAGGCCTACCACCCACAAGGTACATTTTACCCCATCGGGTACTTGTGTTTAACACTGGAATATAAATGAGTTTAATTATTAAATTAAAAAGCACTGTGTATACTTTGGAATGTTCAACTATTTTTTGAATTTTGAGAGTCAGAAAAAGTTCTATTTTGTACGTAATACATTATTAAAAACATGCGTGCCAATGTTGCCGGTTAGGTAAAAATGTGATTGAGCGAGAGAAAATTTTGCAAAACAAAAAAAAGAATGTTTTTTTTTCATTTCTTGGTGATGCACGTGACCAAGTTCCTCTCATGAATCCCCTACTGGGCTAGCAGACATACTTAATTTAGTTGTTTTCGTTTTCGCAAGACTTACTTAGGCTTCTTACAGTGAGACTACTCGAAGTAAGATATTTTATTTTTACCAGGCGTGCATAACAGAACTCCGAGAAGAAAACAAAGTGTCCATCTTAATACGAAGCTGCAAACAAAAACGGGCATGTAGAGTCATGGAGAAAGACAACCAGATTACTTGCAACAAATTTAGGTAACTTAAGCCTAATCTTAACAACTTGAAAAACTTTTCTTTATAGCCTATCTTCGCTTTACAAAAGTAAATTCGTTTTAATGAGAAATTTTAATTGTTCGAAAAAATATTTATCTTCGGATTGAAAAAGTTTCTTTTGCAGCTCAATCTTTGTAGCTTTTCACACGTGCAAGACTTTAAGCCACTGAAACAAGCCTGGTCACTAGTGTTGACAGGAGTGTGGTTTTGAATGTGTTTCGTAGCGCAAGCTTGCAAGCATTAGCACAAGGTCGAAAATTGTGAGGAGAGTTTTTTTTTTCTTTTACAAACAAAACTAAATAGGCTACGGGACTTATTTAATTTAACTAAAATGTAAAGTTGCTAAACCAAACTCTGAATCCACTTCACTCCTTTTCTAAAAAATGAAACTCCGAATCCACCACATGTTTTGAAAATCGGGCAAACTCCGGTTCCGCTCCGACTCCACTCCATGCTCAACTCTACCGGTCACTAAGAGTATTAAAGATTTTCTCTTATGGTTAACTTTTTCCTCCATTAGGTGCTGACTAAAAAATTATTTTTGAATTGTGCTGTCCAAGCTAGGAATTGAACCAATATCGCTCAGTTTTCTCATTTTCTATTCTGCAAAATATGTCATTTTGAAACGAATCGCGCGTAATTATTTTAATGGTCTGTTGCTTTGAGTTTGGACTTACATCATTCTGGATGAGGCTGATTTTAAAACAAATATTCAACTAAAAAATTTTTTAGAAGTTGATATGCCACTTTCTGCAGTTAACTTTTTTCTGTGTATTTTATAAGTAAACATTTAAACTGATATAGGAATATTTTATGTTAAAATATAAATTCAAAGTAAGGAAGGTTTCTTCTTAAGACAACTCAAGACAAGAAAACGTCAGAAGAGTAAAATAAGTTTATTGTTCTTCAATGCGAAATTTTCGCTGAAATTGCAATATTCATGCGCAAGAAAATTAAAGCGTTTGAGAGCTTCACTTGCTAAGCAAGCTGTCTTTTCCAATAACATGAGCGTGCATTTGATATTTTTCAGGCGTAACATACAATCGAGTGTTTGTTACGATTGTTGTACGAAAGATTTCTGCAATGCCTTGCACAATGGTCCAAATATGAACACATCGAAACAAAGCAACACCAAGCCGTTTATCACAAAGCATCTTGACGTGACGGAGAGTCCAGATGAAGAACTGAACAAAAATCAGGCAACTGATAGTTTTGTTGTTACTCAAGGTACTAATCTTGGGTTACCAACGGAGGCTCATGCTAAAGTTGACTACAAAGAGAGAGAAAAAATAAATGATATGCGTCACACAACTCAGGGTAGCTCAACGACAACTTCAACGCAAGATTCAACTCAACAAATAAATCACCAGTCAACGCAGCAATTAACTCAACAACCAGTGCAACATTTAACGCAACAGTCAACTCAACAGCCAATACAACAATCAACCCACCAGCTAGTGCAACAATCAACGCAACAGTCAACTCAACATCCAGTGCAACACTCAGTGCAACAATCAACGCAACAGTCAACTCAACATCCAGTACAACACTCAATGCAACAATCAACTCAACAACCAAATCACCAGTCAACGCAGCAATTAACTCAACAACCAGTGCAACACTCAACGCAACAGTCAAATCAACAGCCAATGCAACAATCAACGCAACAATCAACTCAACAGTCAGTGCAACAATCAACGCAAAAATCAACTCAACATCCAGTGCAACACTCAATGCAACAATCAACTCAACAACCAGTGCAACAATCAACGCAACAATCAACTCAACAGCTAGTGCAACAGTCAACACAACAGTCGACACAACAGTCAGCTCAAGATCTTCATCTGGTCAAGTATAACTTAAGGGGTGGAATATTGATTGTAGAGCCAGATTACTTTGAAAAATCAAACGGATAAGGCAAAATACCTCGGTTAGGCTGCTATGATCCTCGTGTGACGGGGCATGTTTGAATGATGTTAACAGTACGGTTAGTTCAAAGGCTAGTTGTTATACCTTCTGCGCCTGCAACAGTAGACTCGATACCAAGTAGAGGAAGTGCCAGCACCAAAAGAGTAACCACTTGGCATTCATAGCTGCCTTTGGAGTGTTCTGACCAAAAGAGTAGGCCTAGGCTAGTGCCACATTAACAAAATAATGCACAATGTCACCAAATGTCCATTATGATACAAACGAGCCTTTTCTGTAAGGTGTTACACAGTAAATCGTATACTTTATTCATTAATTGGATTAGTAACTTACAGTATCTCAAAATAGCATGACATTGTAGCTTACTGAATATAAATATAAAAACACAAAAAAGTAGTGCATAGAACAAAGTCCATTTTTCAATTATAATTTAATTAATACTCCATCGACAAACAATTGTCTTCCATTCCAACGGACCTTCTGTCCATTTCTTTCAGCTTTTTCTGCAAATTCTTTTAGCTTTTCTAAACTTAATTTTTGTTGGTCAGTTAAGTCCTCTTCAACTTTTATAGGTAAAGCCAAAGATTTTTTACGATAAAAAATTCTTGTTCTGTCCTTCCATCTTGCAAACTTGACTAAAATCGGCCTGTGTAAAAATAAAATAAGTTTTTAATTACAAGTGTTAACGGTACTGTAGCCGTAGCCTACAAGTTTAATAGGTCGGGATTTTTTTTCAAAACAAAATCTTTAAAATTTGCTTTGTGGTTCTTAGAAAAAATCTGTTTTGAAAACTCATAGAAGTACGTCAAAGTTAAACTACAGTATAAACAACTCGTTACAAGCCATGAGCTTGAAAAGAAGTGGACTGTTGACGTCTTAGAGAATCTTAAGAGTGAGGTACCATCACAGAACATTGAAACCTCTGCGACTACAAGTATTCAAGTATTATTGACTAAATTATGAAAACATACTAGACAGCGCTTGTGCAACTTTCTAAACAAGTGGTTTTTGAAATGGGGGGGGGCAAGCTTCCCTTGGGGGGAGCGAAGGTGGTAGGCTGTTGCACTAATATGCTACTGTATTGTATAAGTTGCAAATGAAAATGTTGGCAAAATACCGTTTTTTGTGTCACGATTATTGACTGGAAATGTGGCCTGGTTTTGACTTTTCTTCCTGCGCTTATTCTTGTGGTTGTTGTTTAGTTTATTGTTCAGCAACCAGGACTGTTTGTTACGTTTTTTGTCTGAAATTTGCTTGGAGCAAGCTCGGAACAAACTTAGCTGTGAATCTAACATCCTGTGTACATTATCTTCAACTAAGCCACGAATTAACATAATCTTTTGATTTATAAATGATGGAAAATACAGTAGAATACAATCTTTATTTTAAAATCTAAAACATGTAAAATTTATGTAGTTTGACTTTAATTTATAACTTAAACGAGAAAAGGAGGCACAAAGTTTTACTCGTGACGTCAAGGGGGGAGCAGCTAACAAAGTTTAAGAACCCCTGTTCTAAAGGATGTCAGTTAAACATTTATCAAAGACGAGAAGCTCTGCCTTGGCAACACACTTAAGACATAGGCAGATACTCTACACAATGGCTTTTTTTGCCATTCAATCCCCTTAATATTTGAAACCTTTATTTTTTGTATTCGTAGGCTACTATCAAATAGTTGTCATGTGACACGAAAACGCGTTGCAAGTTCCTCACCTCCTGTTTAAATAGCTCAGTTGGTTAAGAGTCAGATCAAGCCGCGATGACTCGACTCTCGGGGTGTGCGTATTTCAAGAACAATACACCATTTAGTGGCACCCAGTGAATGGAATCAATTGCCGACAACAGCACTTCAACAATCAGCAGAAAATCCACTCTGTTCTGTGACCGGGCTTTGCTCAGTGGTCCAAAGCCTTTACAAGTAGGCTATGCAAAACTGCCAAGAGTAATCTTGTAAAGAAGCTTTTTCAGTTCGAGGATAAAGATTTCTATAATCAATCAATGTTAAAAAAAACATGGTTTACGATGCACTGCGACAACTTCAAGCTACATTACCTTGGTTTCAAATCTTCGTTTACTCGGAAAGCAACATCTATTTCGTCATTGATTTGTATTCCCATTTTTTCTTTGATAATCGTTTTTACCAACGTCAGTGGATCATCAGAAGTCTCTTCCGGAATGCCCAAAAATTTCAGATTATTCCTAGCAATGTAAAATTCACCATTTCAAATTATAGGCCGAGTAGCCAACTTGCAAGAAAATAATCATAGCGTGTGCTCATAAGTTCAGGCCAATATACAAAACCAATGTTGTAAAGAAATTAGGAGATCTTACATTCGCTGTGATAGACAAAACGACTTCCACAAGATAAACTTATTGTATCAACACTCAACAGTTTTGGATCACTTGTCGAGTGAGCTTTAACTTTATCGACCGGCAAGTTTTTAATTTGTCAACAAAAGCTTTGTGGTTATATCCACTATTCAAGCTAACTACAATATCTGTAGCAAATTTAAAAGGAGGCACTTGATTAGCTCAATAAGCTCTCAAAAAAGTTTAAAAAGTGTAACAGAAAGTAGTGGGACAAAATAAGTTTTTTTTTTTATGAAAAGCATAGGCCCTACTCCACAAGTCCCCTAGCTCTAAGAGCCGATTACGTTGGACTCAAACTGTAATTTATTTGTCCCATGATTAATATTATTTGTTTGTTTGTTATATTTTTATCCTGCATTGCGGGAAAGCGGACTTGAGCGCTATGCATCGGTGTACGCCTTCCGACGTACACCTGACCCACGCTGCAGCCGACTGCAGTGCCTGTTTCCGGTTGTCTACTCTACTTATGACTTAAATTTGGTACTACCCATTACTCGAAATCGATCACTGGGTAGAGGCAATTATCGTAAAGTTTCTTGCCCAAAGAAACAACAGCAAGTACGGGTGGCTGGAGTCGAACATGCAGGCTCTCGACTGCGAGCCCAAAGCGCTAACCACTCGGCCACTGCTGCCGACAATGAAGCTAGCTTGTGATTTCCCCATTTTTTTCTACGATTTATCACAGTGGTCAATGCCATGCACAAACTACATGTCATCTCCTATCAATGGCCTGATTTAATGGATATGTATCTAAGTCTGTCACAATTTCGGGCTTAAATGCTTGGCAAGAGATGGCAGCAAACGTTTTTAAAAAAGAACTTCTATTTCATCATTAAACTTTAAGCTTACCGTTTAGAATTTTGTTCCAGAATTTCAATGTGGTCTTGAAGCGCTTTATTGTTTGAAATAGTTTTATTCACTTCCATCAAAACTTTTCCGTGGGTGGATTTCAATTTCGTTTGCTCTTCCCGAACAGAGAGAACTCGATCAACCATATCCTTGATCTGTTACACTCAATAACAAGTATTTCGAATTCAGCGGCTCTTATTGGATGGAATAATTTACATAAGCCTATTTAACGTAGGCACAACTCTTAGTTGCCTGTTTAGAAACAGCTTGGCATATATGACGATGACATTAAGCGCCAAGTTAGAGGTTTATATTGTACAGCGAACATGCTACGTTCACGCTTTTCTAACTGCTCTTCCGCTGTAATGAATGTACTATTTCGCACGTATTGTTTACCTATGTACTCCAGTTAACTGTGGGCCAGATACTTATCCTCAAGTATGAATAAATTGCGTGTGGCTTACAATAATGCATTTCAAACATTGCATAAATCACCGAGGCGTGTTAGCATTAGTAGTATTCAGACGTACCATCATATTCCTGCGTTTCATGCCCTATTCCGAAATCGTATATTTAATTTTATCAACCGCTGTCAGGTCTCATCTAACAAGTGGTTAGTTGCAGTTTTTACCTCAGAGTGTTATGCTTCTCACTATAACGTGACTATGTACGCATAAGTTGTTCACTGACAACAAAAAAGTTTCTTGCCGAAAAAATATATTATTATTTATTTGCATCAGGCACTAAAGAGACGGGCCCATATTCATAAACACAATATGGGCCCGTCTCTTTAGTGCCTGATGCAAATAAATAATAATATATTTTTTCGGCAAGAAACTTTTTTGTTGTCAGTGAACATCAACAGGCTACGATAGGTAAAACTTTTGCAGTAGGTCTACCCTATTGGTTTGAAAAACAAGCTAATATTAGGTACAAATATAAGCTGTCGTAAAATATGCTAAGTTATATTAACCTATCAGAAATACAGCCTACCTGAGTTTCCAAAGAAGTTTGCCTTTTAAAGATAAATAAGGAACACGCTCCAGAAACAATAATCAGCAGCAGAATGTACCGCAAGGCTGATCTGGCCGAACGATAAGGTGCACAGTTTACCATTCTATATCAAATAGCATACTAGCTGTCACCCTTAGCTTAAATTCAGTAAGCTATGGGCTTGCCCTGTGTATTCAAAGCGAAAACAGTCAGCAGCCAATCGCACAAACTATAATGTTGCTCCTGTCGTTGAAAAGTAAAACTTGTTGAAACCTCATTAAATCAATACCTTTTAAATCTATACTTTGGTAAGTAACAAATTTGCTCTATGGCCTACAAAAAATTTGTGTTTCTGTTGACTTTACTGATCCTGCCACGTTTTAATTTATTCAACACTGCATCAACAGATCTTGTGGCAGCTCTCGCACAACTCCTCTGATTGATTTCATGTGAAATCTTTCAGTGCAATTTGAAGCCTATTGCCTGAGGGGAAATTGAAGATTGAACAGCCGAGAGTGTTTAGTTCATTCTGTAATTATGGTTGGTTTTGTAAGTCATGGACGTCGCTATAATAGCATCTGGACTGTAAGCCAAACGCTAGGCCTCATCTTGCACGGGAAAGAAGGTTGCCGTATTGGCGGTTTCAACATCAACTTTTAGAAATTTGAGCGTTTTTAATACATTTGGCAGCTACTGTAGCCTACTTTGAATTTGGTATTTTGATAAACTTTTGACGCTTTTTCAGCATTGTAAATAATTTAAAAAAACCGCTGTTTTATCAATGCGCAGTGGCCTATTTACAAAAAATATCAGGTTTGAAAAGGCAACTTTTCCCGAATCTTGATACTTTCATAATATTGCATTTTGGGCTGATTTTGTCAACAGCATGATTACTACCATAGCCTAAGTTGTTGTGACAGTGCCATATTTTAATCAGAAAACACAGTCTATCAAAAAACTTCTCTAAAATCTGGCGTTAAAAAAGCCAGTATGGCAATCCTGTTTGCCGTGCAAGATGAGGCCTAGCGTTTGGCTTCGTCCAAATGCTATTATAGCGATGTCCGCGTATAGCTTTACTCGAACAAGATTTTTCAGGTTATACGAAGACAATCGCAGATGGTCTTCAATGTGCAAATCGACCGTCGAAGAAAACCCTGTTAGAATGAGTCATTGCAAAAATAAAATATATTTTATTGTCGTACTGCAGTAAAACTTTTTTTTCACTTTGCATAAACATATATTTATTAATCCACATAAATAGCCTACACTGTGGAGTAAAAACGTCACAGCATATACAGTTAGGTTAAAAACCTTCAAATAGTTGAAGTAATTTTGCATGCAATAAATTTAATCTTAAGTAGGCTATAAAGAATAGATTAGATACCCTTCGACTAGACTAATTATAATCTAGTGGTAAAAAGTACAAGAAAACACAAAAATATATAAAACATAACTTAGTAGGCCTACGTGGCACTGCGGCCGACAGGTGTATATTGAAGACACGTAAATACAGTAAAAAAATAGTTTCAAATCAAAATCAAGCAAAGTTGGCTAAGGTGGAGATATAGAAAATGTAAACTGACAGCATCATAGTACGCATTCTGTTTGCACGGCCGAGTGTGAAGGCAAGTTTGAGAAAAAATTATTCCATCATGAACTTTATCATCAAATTCACGGTGGCAAGAAAAACGTTTTGTGAATAAAAATCAATTTAAGGCTGTTTGAAATTATACTTTTGATTTTAACCAACATTGAGATGCATCAGTTCAACGCAAAGATCGCATGCGTATCTGTTGAGGAGCATAGGTTGGCAATAGCATCATCTTCTACCGGAAAGGCGGGAAGGGCTATTGCTATCAGAACCCGGAGACAGTGGCCTGATACGTTGGGAAAGTCCCGGTGATGAAAGTCCATGACGTTTGAGCTCTTGAATAGCTCGTTCTCTGGAATCGAAAATAGCAGTCACAAAAATGGACTTGAAGCGAATTCAAACTATTTGCGTTTTCAATGTTCTAGAATCTAGATAAATCTAAACTACAGTAAAATATAAACTTCCATTCTTAACTGCAGACAGTGCACACCATTTCGGCCTTCCAGCCTCCTCAGTGCAGTGGGTACACTGGGAATGGCCACGGCGATATATACCTCCGTGTGACGTTTTCTCATTCGTGGAACCCAAGCTCCAAAAAATGGTACTACCGCCAACCTTGCCAAAGTGCTCAAACTGCAAGCAGTGAGCTTTGCGCAATGCACAGCAAGGTGCCTCCAGTAAAGTGCTCAATCGGCATAAGCCAAGATTTTTCAATAACAACATGTTACCCTTTCAACTAAGCTAGCTTCTGTTCAAAAATCAGAAAGCTTCACCGTGCAAACAAGCATTGATCATGTAAGGTAACCGTTATACGCAGCTTCAGTAAAGCTTGGATTAATTTTTTTTTGGTTGGTTTGCGGATTTGGTGAAGCATTTATGACGTAAGTAACAAGCTCATCTCGATGAACACCAACCACTATGAACTAATCAGATCAGGTGGACAGATCAAGTAACGATGGTTCAACTCTCACAGGGTGCGGTTGAGCAAGACACAATGAAGAACCTTCAACTCAGTGGTGTCATTCATAACGTGTAAACTCGTGGATAGATAACTGGGTTAGTTACACTACTCAGATAGTACTTAGTAGCTCGTACAAGCGGAAATTTGCACTTTTAACCCGAGTCTTCACTGTTCACTCCAGGTTTTTGTCAATAGCTTAAAACCTCTACAAGTATGCGATTTTGTTAAGATGAAGTTCAGCTTTTATCACTTTGCAAAGACTGAATGATTAAAGCATCATCAGACAGTTACCGTTCGTATTGTTCATGGGTGAGTTGTTGCTTGGCAAGTTCCATCTCGGCATCCATTTTTGACGTACGGTCACGCAGTGAAACCACTTCACGCACCATGCTTTGTCTGAGTGAAAAAGTGAGCTAGTTTAAGAATTCATATTTGATAAAATGCCATTCATCAGTCTAATATGTTCAGGAAACAAAATGAAGACAAGTGAACACAGAATTAAAGTGATTTTTTAGTTCATCAAATGCTTCCAATGATGAGCTCTCAGACTCACAATTTGCTTTCGTTCAGCGCCAATCTATCACGCAGGACTTGTCCTTCCGACTTCTGCTCCTGAAGATCCAATTGAGTTTGGAATTCTTTTTCCCTCGATCCCACCACGATGTCTTCCAAGTTTTTGCTCCCCAACCTCTCCGTGTCTAAGTATCTTCGAGATGTCTCAAGTTCGGCAGCCAAATCTTCATAACTCGAACGCAACTGTAAATATTACTTTTTTTTTCATTTTGTCTCACCCAGGCTTATACAGGGTGGTTGAAGGTTAAGATTACGTGGATGAGAAAGCAAGGGAGTCAAAGCTAGTGTCTACCTTCAAGCATGTGACTAAGTGTCCTGTCAAGACGCAGTCGCCTGCTTTCGGTCGGTGTCGAACCAGCGTTCGTTCGAGTGTTGCGCTTGTACTCTCATTACTCAAACTTCCAGGAAAATTGGAAAGGTAAGCAAAGAAGTACAGAGGTGATTTTATTAATCATATGCACTAACACATAGTACGTAACCATTTGTCTATGGTTCTACAAAGAAAGTCAATTAAAGGATGAACATTGAACAATGAACCTGTCCTCGACCAAGGAACTAACTGGACGTGGACGTTGCAGACGGTGTATCATCTTTTTATCATCTGGCTATGTTGCAATGATGTGAAAAGAGTATCTTTTGTTCATCGAGTAATAACAATGTAGTAACAGTCCATTTTACACGAACCTGTTCAAGCTCCACGTTTTTAGCAGCTAGTTGCCGTCCCAACTGTTCTTTGCAAGAGTCGAGCTTTGTGTTCAAATCCCGCACTGATTGAAGGTCGTTCCTCAGTACCAAGCTATCGTTTTGCATTCTTTCAAGGTCTTCCTCCAGGTGAACCACTGATGACGTAAGGTCAGACACTTGTGCTTCGTACGTTTGCTGCACCTGAGTTTCAATGGTAATGGTTGGTTCCCAGTAAGCAAAATCTGCTGTTTTGCATTAGTCTATTGTGTACAGATATTGCAAGCGGGATTCGTAACATCATACTTCCCGCCATTGTTATGTTATATTATTGAAGTGTTCAAAACGAAAAAAATAAAATAAACCATATTTTATTTAGCACCATTGTGGCGACAACACGCAGTACACTGTGACCAGTCACACATGCAACACAATAGAAAGCAGCGAAGGGACATGGTTTCATCAAGTCAGCTGCTCCCAATAGTTAGGCAAGCCATTGAGTGTCGAAACGACCTCCTTTCGAGTAGTCACTCTGCTACGTAACCTACTTAGCAGGTGCAGCAGCGATATCAAACAGAAAATGGGCAAAACCTTGTTACGAATTGAAACGATTTATTTATCGTTTTAATGGATTTATGTTTCTGTGCGTTGCGTTTATGATTAAGCTGAAAATAGTAATTACAAAGCATTCTTTTATTAATTAAATTTGACTAGTCACTAGATCAAAGAATTGAAAAAAAAAAGATTGAACAAAAAAGTCTTTACGTTTGTGGTTTAGATTCAGTGAAAGCAATTGAAAAAGTTGGAAACAAAGTTTGATAAACAAACTAAAAAATTGAACTCAATGTTTTCAAGGTACATTGTTATCTATTCATCTTGACAATTAGTGATTGTGATCTTACATGAATATAATTAGAAATTTCCCGTTCCAAGCCTTCCATCCGATCACAACACCTCTTTCGCTCGGTGTCGCACGCTAGTATCTCGGCGCGTAATGCTTGTGACTCATCATTTGCAATGCGATACCTGCTTTCTGCTGAGTCACGGTCGGATGACACTTTTCGATACTGGTTCAACAAATCTTGTAGTTCACGATCCTGAAAACAAAAAACTGAAATTGTGCGACTGATGGCAACGAAAATACAAATGCCGCAAAAACACCAGCACAATCTATGCCTTATGTTGCATAAACGTTAGACCACAAACACTTAAACACTAATAGCTCTGCAACAACACAATATTCCTTATTATTTAAAATAAACACAAAATAGCAAACGTTTTCGGCTTTAAGTCTAGCCCTAATCAAGCTTGTTTTATAATGTTAAATCTTGTGTTGTTGAGTTATGTCTGTTTATGGTTGAAAAAAGTAACCTCGCTATGCAAAATGTAATATTAAATGCTAAAGCCTATAAAACTTTTTTTTCAAAGGGAGTGAGTCTTCGTTCAATACAAAACTATACTGAAGTGATACCATATGATTCTCATCATTTATATACAAAATATTAATTTGATTAATGTTTAAACATGATTTAATCAAAAGGTTTTGTTTGTTTATTTAGCAATAAAGCATGTTCAATAATTAGTTATAGTCATTGCACATTCATTAAAATGTTTTTTGAAACTTTATCGTGGAAACAAAGCCAACCTTCGATGTGACGGTCCCATCTAAAATGGCAACACTTGCCGACTTTTCTTCAACCTGCTTCTTCAGACTATCACGACTCCTTAGCGCATTATCCAACTCTATATTGAGGTCTTGATTTTCTCGTGTCAAAGTTGAAAGGTCATCTTGAAGCCTAAAACGAAAAGATTAAGTAAAATGGTGTGAGTCATCTTTCTAACAAAGTGGCTTGAGACTGAACAACGTCGCACGACGTTATAGTTATATAACTTCGGTACCTTCTGTTCTCGTGAGTCACGGCTTCCAGTTTTCTAGTTCTTTCACCCAGATCACTTTGTGTCGAGTCGAGTTGTCGTCGCAAGCTTCGAACTTCGCGTTCAGCACTCGCCAAGTCATCACCAGCACGGTCCAGTTTCGCCTGTGGGAAGGTTTATTCTTGTCCGTTAGCTCAACTTGGCTTTACCAACGCAGCACTACAATGTATCATGAGTGGCGGTACAACAGATATGCGGTAAAATTGATCTAACAATGAAAAAGCATTTGCAGATAGAAACCGCACCGATAGCTCAGTCGGTAAGCACACTATTTTCTACACGAAAAAAACGGCAGGATCAAGCAGCATCGGTTCGACTCTCGAGATGTGGGATGCACAGTAAGGACAGCTATTCATTCAGCGGCACTTAGTGGATGGAATAATTTACACACGACAAACTTCAACAATCAGAAACCTCACACTGCCAAACTCGATAACCGCGTTAGTGGTTCAAAGCTTTTACAAGCTTGCAAAGCAGCTTTCTCAGTTTCAGAATAAAGACTTAACAATCAACAATGATTTGGTCAAAAAATATTACAAAACGTGTTATCGTATGAGACTTTGACGTCGAGACTATGTCCTTTCACTTCCCCATGATAGTGGATGGCGATGTTTTTCCAGACAACACTAAAGGGCTGCTGGAGAGGAGCCAGTCTTTGACGGAAAGTGAAACATGGCGGAATTCATACAGAAATTGCAAGTGAAAACGATTGAAATAAAATATAAAACACGCTTTACTTCGACATCGCCAATAGCACGACCGAGATCGGAAACCTCAGTCTCCTTCATCGAGAGGTGGATTTCTAAAGAAGACATCCTCTCCGCTCTCTCATCCAAGGCCGCTTGCACTGTGTCTTTCTCCCTGTCCAGAGCCGTGGTCGTTGCGCGCAGTGCTGCGACTTCTTCTGAACGCTTGGATGATTCTTCAAGCAACTCCGTGATACGATTCTACAGAGTGAATACCAGAGATAAGAACAAACTGTGTTAATACTAATATTACAATTGCAATAATATGGCTATTGGAACTGCTTGTTTCTTTCTTCGTTCTCTGGGCCCGAGGGTTTATCCTTTTAACATCCCAAAGATACCATGACGTGTCTCTGTTTGTTGTCATTAGCCTGATATTTTCAGTTTTCGGGACCCACCACGAGGAGGTTGACAACATGATTGTATTGTACAGTCTGACTAGGGATTTTAGATCAAGGGGATGCGAAACTACACCGCTTTTTGGATTACCCGCCACAATAGAAGGGTAACGTTTTCGTTTTACTGATTTACAAAAAAGTGCACTTTTTATGGGTTATGTGCTGTAAAAGTAGTGAAGCTGGTTTTTAAGTAATTGAAGTTTTTTGTGTTAAAAGCTTGTGGCAAAGTGTTAAAAATTGTCAAATTGGAAATTGACCCTTCTAGTATTGACGGAAGAGCGGAGCTGCGCGTCCCGTAAGGTAATGCCCCTGAATGGAACCCACAACAATGAAATTTGTCTTACTTCCAAAGTTCTGATCCGATCTTCAGCCATTGCCAAGTCTGTCGACGTTCTTGAGGAAATTTTGTGGTTGTTTTCAAGGGATATTTCTATTTGAGACTTCACGACTCTGCGCACAAACAACGGGAGAGCGGTTGAGCGTCAGCAGCAATATTTAACTAAGAGGTTAAGTGAATTGTTAATAAATTACTAAGCCCATTTTACCGATTTTATGTGAGAATATAAGGCTTAACATACCAGCGTCCAGCAAGGTTATTAATATTAACTAAGCGTGTACACTGTAAAACTGTACACAAATAGTCATTTATTCACGCTGGGTCACACTGGGCAACGACGGTTTTTGTACTGGGAGCTACTAAATCCCGGATGTCGGATCACTCGGCATGCGACAACTCAACAAGTGCTTCAACTCAGCAAGTGCTTCAACTCAACAAGTACATTGCAGCTACTGTCCAAGTCAGCAAATGAAATTTCCAGCTAGCATCGGACTTGCTTGGTCGTCGCTTGCCAAATTGAATTTGCTGATTTGTGACATGCCAAGTTTCGGCTTGCTCAGTTGTTACTTTCTCATTTTCATTATTTGCCAACTTCAACCGCTTGTTGAGATGCTTCTAGCCCAGTTGTCACTTTCTCAACTGCCATTTGCTCAGTTCACAACTGCGGACTTGTAGGAGACTCCTAAATCCCACATCCAGACTTGTCAAAGCTTGTGTTGTTGAGTTATGTCTGTTTGTTGTTGAGTTATGTCTGTACAGTTTTACAGTGTACACGCTTAAGTTAAAGAAGTTGACACAACAAAACTTTTGCTCCTTAAAGAGTTGTTGTCTGTGAATTATTCCGTCTACTGGGAGCCGCTTAATAGAGTGCTGTCCTTGAAGTGTCTTGGTCAAGCACGCACCACGAGAGTCGAACCACCGTTGTTAGATCTTTTCGTTTCTTCGTGCACAAAGTCTTGCACTTAACCAACTAAGCGATAAGAGGAAACAAAATAAACTTTACAAAGGCAAGTAAAAAACTTTTAGTGAAAGATGATAAAATTGCCGGGGTGATAAATGGGAGCAGAGATAGACTCTCAAACGGTTATTGTCGCCAGAAAAAAAGATAGATTTCTCAAAAGAAAGAACTAAAAACTATAAAAATATCTTCAAATGAAAACTGAAGAACTTGTAAAGAACCAAACGTGAAAGAATTACTTTGTGTCGTCTAATTCATTCCTGAGAGCATCGAAATCTTCTTCTGCCTGCTGTATCTTCAACCTCAATGCTTTGATGCCTTCTTCTTGGCTAAAGTTGATATTTTGCAGCGAATCAATTTGGCTCTGAAGCGATATTAAAGAAACGTTATTTCAACATAAATCGAACAATAACTTTCAAATGCTTGCACATGAGCGCTTATCTTTATTAAAATTCCAGAACAATCAAACCGGTCACCCCAAAGAATTACTGGAAAAACAACAATTACCTGCATGTCCTGCCTTTCCTGCGTCAATGCTCCTACTTCAAGCTCCATTTGCTCCAATCTCTCATCAAGCTCCAGGCGATCACTGACACACTTTTCCTGCTGGATCTAAAAAACAAAAAAAACTTTAATCGAAGCCATCGTCATAAACTAGAGAATACACTTTTACGATAAACTTAAAGTGAATTCTAACTGAACCACAGCCCACTGGAAGAAAAGCATGTGAAAGACCAGATGGAAACCAAATGAGGAATAGCCTAACTGTATCGTATCTACTTTGTAAACTACATGTTTATCATAACTACTTCCTAAAGTCCTAAAAAAGAACTTGAACTTCATACAATGTTTCAAATCATAGAGAATTTTTTGCTTCAGTGCGTTTAACTGCAACAACTAATAATGCGTACTTTTAACTTTTCCCGTAATGTGTCTCTTTCTGTTGTCATTCTGCGAAGGTCGGAGATCGACGAATCTCGATCGCTCTCCACGCGCCTGAGAATCGTTTCCGCGGTTATGGACGCTTTTGGTGATTTCGGCGATCGAATGTATTCGCGGCGCAAACGCTGAAGTTCCTCGTTGGTCTGAGACAACAAAGCATTGCTCAGTAAAGTTGATGAAGTTTGGATTGCCTAATGAGAATGCTGTGTCAATGCTTTTAAGGTGTAGCTCAAAATAGCCCAAGACCTACAGGATATTGCCTAAATTTTAAGACGCTTCTAAAAAAAAAGTGTTATATTTCAACTTCAGAGTCGACCACTTAAGAGCAAAATATGAATTTTCAATACATACTCTTGAAAAAAACATCTTATTATAAAAAAGTTTATATGGATAAATGAAAATTTGTATGACTAGAAAGAGAAAAACATAAGGGCAACCTAAAACAATGTGGTTCAGCATCGTGACTGGAGTGCATGAGGCAAAAACATTGCAAGTGCACAAATAGTTAACAACAACTGATATAGGAGCTACCTGCGGCATCCTTGAACTATAGAAATCATGATGGTGAAACTTGCATTGTTTGCCAATACAATGAAGACATATTGCATCCTTTCTTTCGAATTTGATAAACAGCATGGTGGAAGGTAAAAGGCTTAACTTCAAGCACTACTGTAACTAGTGGTTCATGTTTTTTCAATCACAAAAGTTTAGAATCAATCGTTGAATACAAAGGTCGTGCTACAACACACAGTTTTATGAAACATACTTGTTCATAAAGCATGTTGGTTTTGTCTCTCTCTTGCGTCAGAACCTTAACATTGGCTTGTACGTCCGTCATATGCCTCTCAAACTTGTTCAGCATTACTTGCAATTCATCTCTTTCTCGCAGCAGTTGCCTGTATGGTTCGTTGGCTTCTTTAGCCTGGAATGACAGTGATATGTGATTAAAAACAGGAGTTTAATCACATGTCATTTAGTGTAATAAAACCAAGCAACCACACGGCATATAACGTAATACATTAAAGTGAACATAAACTACGATTTATATTCACTTTGATGTATTATGCTAAATGACGTGTGGTCGCTTGGTTTTATCTGTCTATGGGTTGAAGAAAGTCACCTCTTTTCCAAAATTGTATTTAGTGTAATCCTTTACACTTGCATGAAATTTTTATAGCAATTGATCTAAAAAGATTATTAGTATCCGTTGGATAATGTAAGATTAAAGATAAAAAATTGTCGTGAAATGAGTGGTCGTTCAAATCGTCTAGTCTAGAATGATAACAATCAGAGTCTACTCTACAGACTTCACGATGTAGATTTTAACGATCTGTTTTAGCTTGATGCTGCGAGTTCGCTGTGCCCACTGCAATCAATCTAAAACAGGTCGTTAAAATCTACAGTGTATTATGAAGTAAGCAACGATCATGCTGCTAAAAGTAAAACCTGATCTATTGCAAAGTCTACATACATTGAATTAAAAAGCTAATTAAAATTAGTTTTGGTTGAAACAAAACTTACGTTTTTGGACGAAGTTGACTTGCCAGGGCTGCGAGATCTTGGACTGCTTGATCTACTCCTTCGGCCTTTGTGTTCCTGCAACAAGAAGTGGATCCTTTCGAACATAGTTATCCCCCACGCTGTTTTAATTGGAATTTCTTTTGCGACTGTTTGCCTGGCTTGTTCACCATGGAATGAAAATACGACTGTTGGCGAGATATCTCATTTAAAAAGGTGGTATATACGCTGTTTTAGTATTATTTTTTGTCGGCAGATATTTTATCACTACTGGCAGCGTACATGAGTTGATGAACTAGCTCAAAACAACCGTTTTAGACGAAAACAAAACTATCCGGTTATTTTCTAGCAAATGCCTGAACTACAGACGAAGACGAGTCTTCAAAAGCGTTTTGAAATCAAGGTACAAAAACAATCGTTGAATGCACACCCGTAACATGGCTTGCAGAACATTGCATTCGTCTTTGTAATGATCTCTTTCTTGTTCTAAAGTGCGCACAAACGAATCAAGTCTACTGGGAGACTTGTCTCGTAACCGGGCATGAGAAGGGTTGATGCGGTACTGTTCCAACTCCATAACCAAGCTCTTTTCTGTCAAGCACAAAAAAAGCTTATTTTAAGGCTTCAGGCATCTAAATTTTTGCTGGTATTTACCGATTTTTTTTGGGGGTTGAAACGAAGTCAAGATAAGAAATTTTGTTTCGAAAAGAAAATGTTTTGGTTTTGAATATTTCTAGGATTTAAAAAGTGTGAAATGGAAAATTAAACATACTTTACCGTTAAACAAATTGGCAAAAGTGTTGACATCACATCGGGGGCGTACGTGGATGAAAATGACGACTCAAACCAAAGGCATGCTAACCGGTCACTGCAGCATATGGACAAAAAGATTGTAAATAAAGCCTTAGCCTACATAGTTTGCCACACCTTTTGCAGACATGGTTTCAACTCTTTCTGTTAGCAATTGTTTATCCGACTCGACTTGGTCCAACAAGCCATTTAGTCTGTGAACATCCACTCTGGCAGCACCCACTTCATCTTGCAAATTACGATTTTCAGCGGACAGTCTGCTTGTTTCCTATAATCACAATAGTATACATCACAACTATGGTCATATTTACAAAAACTGACACGGACAAGTTCTGCACAACAGTAGATAACGATCATCAGGCACAAAACTGAAACACCTAAAATAATGTAACCAGTTTGGGACATTTTTTTGGAAATTAAACTTTCTTGACAATATTAACAATAATAAACTCAAATAATTATAATAATAATGCTTGTTTTTATATTGTTTGTTTGTTTGTTTATCTTTATCCTGCATTGCGGGAAAGCGGACTTGAGCGCTATGCATCGGTGTACGCCTTCCGACATACACCTGACCATGGACTTCTAAATAGTAGCACCTGGACTGGAAACTCACTGGACAACATGAGGCCAAACAGTTGGTACAACAGTTGGCCAACAGTGGGCCAACAGGGTTAGTTACTTGGCTGTTGGCCCACTGTTGGCCAACTGTTGTACCAACTGTTTGGCCTCATGTTGTCCAGTGAGTTTCCAGTCCAGATGCTACTATTTAGAAGTCCATGACCTGACCCACGCTGCAGCCGACGGCAATGTCTGTTTCCGGTTGTCTACTTTACTTATGACTTAAATTTGGTACTACCCATTACTCGAAATCGATCACTAGGTAGAGGCAATTATCGTAAAGTTTCTTGCCCAGAGAAACAACAGCAAGTGCGAGTGGCTGGAGTCGAACATGCAGGCTCTCGACTGCGAGCCCAACGCGCTAACCACTCGGCCACGGCCACGGCTATTATTTTATATAGTGCTGTGTGCTCCACAGCGTTTTACAAACCAGACAGTGTCAATGCAGGCTGCAACCGTAGAGGCGCAAGTGCGTAACTGAGTACATTGTTATCGGAATCCATCCCATATTCCAATACACACACTATTCATAAAATCAAATCTTTTTAGATAGTTTGGACTAAGCCTCTGATAGGTAGTTTCTCAGTAGTTTCGCATACTTGTAAGTTGCAAAGGCTTTTGGCGCAGGGTAGGTTACCGACATTGGCAGAGTGAAGTTTTTGATTGTTGAAATATTGTTGCCAGGGAATAATTCCGTCCACTAGGTACAGCTGAATGGAGGGCAGTCCTGAAATGCGTTGCTCAAGCGCACACCCCGAGAGCCGAACCGGTGCCGCGTAATATGTCGGGCGCATAACCACTGAGCTGACGGGGCGGATACCACCGTAGTGAATAGTTTTTCGGTTTATACGTTGTGCAGACTTGCATTGACGATACTTTTGCTTTAGCTGTGGCTGGGCAATTTTGTAAATATCGATCGGCAAACTATGTTTCATCAACGTGATCGGTTCGACCATAAATTTTGTAAAGCGAAAAAGGCTGCATTGTTCTTTTCGTACAAGAGTATTATTTTTTATTCAGCAGCAAACCATGCCTTTTTTTCTTTCGTCATCTCTCGAATCGACACGCTTCAATGTACAGCAAAACAAACAGAAGCAACTTTCACGAGTCGCTTGTTGCTCAGCACTCAGTATTTCTTGCTTTGGCAGCAGTCTGCTACTTTACGATAGGCTGCGCACACAGGTTTTTGTCAGTCAGTGGCCTGCCAACTTGTCTAACTTGAAGGTGGGCGGTAAATATAAGCGATAGGCCAAGCGAAAAGTTTTGCGAAATGAATACAGTCTTTCTTTGGCAATTGATTTTAGTGCACATACAGTGCAGCAGTGCCATTCTCTTCCCTCGAGAATCGGAATCACGTGAAATAAAAGACCTAAGTGGACGTTGGAAATTTCGAGTAGATGATTCTTCTGACAGGAGTCAAAGCTTTCAGCAAAAATGGTGGGAAAAGCCGTTGCACGCATCTGGTCATGTGATTGACATGCCGGTGCCCGCCAGCTACAATGACGTCACACAAAGCAAAGCAATTCGCGATTTTGTAGGATGGGCTTGGTGAGTTTAAATTCATAAACAAATCGTGTCAATTTTGTTACGTTTTTTGCAACGTGTTAAAAACATATCCTAATATCAAATAGAAGTGGAAAAAAACAATGGAGTTTCTAAATCACAACAAGCTACCAATATATCAAAAACGATATCTTATGCTGTCCAGCATGATAGAAGAGCTTATTTTTTTTCTAATATGTATAAAACAATTGAACAGCTTGTTTCATCTATCTCGTGTTTAAAACTGGTACGGTACCTAAAAAGGCTCAATTGAGTTTATGGCCATGAAATGCTATTACACAAGTTTTGAATGTTTAATTCTCAACCTAAATCATCTGTAAAGTGGTTGCAATGCTTTGTTGAAAAACTTACTAGAGTTTGAATAACAACTTCACTTTTTAATTGCAACTCATTCAGGCTACAGATTTTGTCGCTCCTGTTGTGTAGTTTTGTTCGCTTTTTCTCCTATTTTGTACTGTAACTTTCCGTTTTTATTTTTCTACTTTTGCAACATGTTCTATGTCACTGATTTTACACCGAAACGTGTTTCAAATACAGTCCACTAAAAATGTAAAAAGTTCAAATGACAGCCATCTTTGTAGCCTAAGCATATTATGGAACCAAAATATTGCTGCTTTAAACTGTTATGTTTAACATTTGTGTTGATAGCATTATCAATAATGCTGGTAAACCAGCCAGTGCAGCCACAAATTTACCTTTTTTTTTAATGACTTTGGGCTGCATTGTTTGATACATGAGACTATTTAATTTTGTATTTCTTTCATAAATGCACAATGCACAAACACTGATGATATTGACAATGTACGTACCTACTGAATGTCAGTGCACCAGACTTACATTTATTAAATTTCAGATATGTAAAATTAAATAGTCTCATATACCAAACAAACGATCTAGCAATGAAGTCCAAAATCATCAAAGCCAGTCACCACTTCAAAACAGTTTTCCTGGGTTGGGTTTGTTTTTTGTACGGTTCCAGAAGAGTTAATATTACAATATGTAAACAGACGTAAATAAGTCCTGAAAACATGATGTCAATGGTGCTATCACAGTTTTAAGTATATATATGGCAGTACTTCGGAACGAAGATAGGAGGGCTTGTAAATGATTGATTTTTAAACTACTGTACTGAGGCTAAAAAGTGCAATGCGTGATTGGCAGGCGCGGCCGCAACGATAACATGTAAAGCCTGCCACCAGTGATGGTGGAGAGTGCTGACGGATTTGTCTATTGGGACGCTTTTCCTCTTGATTGGTGATACGCGTTTCCTCACACTTGGAGACGGCCTCACGCACAGTGAGCCTCCACGAATTTCTATCATCAGCATAAGCAAGGTTTATCCATGTCGAGTGTCTTTGAAGCACTTCCTTGAAGCACTTCCCTAACCCAACATTGCAGAAACCTGTGGAAAGCTCTCCGAATAAGGTGATCTTGGGGAGTCTATGGTTGTCCATCCTATAAACATGGCCCACTGAACGCAACAACAGTTAAATGTCTGTTGTATTTCCAGACGTTTAATATAAAATAAACAATAATAATTGTAGCGATAGCCAACCAAGTGAGAAAACCATTTACCTCTTGTTACTTACTGATTCAGTGTATAAAAGCAACGCAATATATAGTAAGAAAGAAACGCAAAACAATCAACTAAGGAACGTGGTACAGAACGCTCAATTGATTACACGCGCAGTGCGGTAGTAATCAATTCCAACGTCTGTACCAGAAAACGCTGAACTGTGATTAAGTAGTGACGTTGGTCACGAGTTACATATATTCAACGTAGATGACGACTATAACACCTCCCCGATAATTTTTATACACAAACATAAAAAATGAACAAGACACCGAATTAACAATAAAACTCAAAGTCCGAAACGAGCCGGAGGTCTGCGGCGACGGCTCGACCTTCGTGGGTTGTGTGGCCCGAATTCCGGTACAGTCGGTGTGTCGTCCGAATTCGTTCGGGCTGAGGTGGAGACAGCGGAAGAGTCGATTGTTGGTGCAGGAGTATCTCCCGGCTCCTGGTCCTCCGATGATGCATAGCGAGGTTGCAGTTGGTCCATATGGCGCCTCCACGTCGGACCATGTGGCAGCAGACGTACCAGGAAGATTCGGCTACCCTGTCGCTTGATCACCTCGGCTGGAACCCAACGAGGATCCTGGCTCCGTCGTGGAGTGAATGATAGCGCGTAACAGGGATCTCCCGGTTTGAAATGTCGTTTGGTACCTTCGGAGGCGTCGGTGTTGTGAGGGTTTTGTCGGGGTACCACTTGAGACGGTGTGGGGAGAAGCGTGTCGATCTTGGTTCGAATCTGACGATTGTTGAGTAATTGGCTTGGAGAGTAGCCACTCGGAGTGGGCGTGCGTCGATATTGCTGTAGGAATTCCAAGACGGCCTGCTTCGGGGGTAGGGAAGATTTGCGAAGTGCTTGCTTGAACGTACGTACGAGGCGCTCCGCCGCTCCATTGGTTTCCGGATGGTAAGGTGCACCCGTGATGTGTACCATACCCCTCTCCTTACAGAAAGTTTGAAATTCTGTGGATTTAAAAGTAGTAGCATTATCGGTAACTATAGTATGGGGATAGCCGAAATGAGCAAAATCTTCTTCTAGCAGGTTGATAGTAGCTGTTGAAGATAAAGAAGTAGTAGCATGAATACATGGGTATTTAGAAAAAGCATCAATGCTGAGTAACCAATGGTAACCCATGAATTCTACCGCATGATCTATGTGTAAGCGACTCCACGGTGCTTCTGGAACCGTCCATGATTGGACCTGGGTTTTAGATTGCGGTTGATATTCGCCACAGGTACTGCACTTGTGACAAAGTTCCGCTATGTCTCGGTCAATGTTTGGCCAGTAGACGGACGTTCTTGCCAACTGCTTCATTCTCTCAATGCCGAAATGTCCTTCATGAAGCAATTGAAGGACGGAAGGACGAAGTTTGGACGGGATGACCACTCTGGAACCGTAAAGTAGACATCCGTAACAAGTAGAAAGAGAGTCTGCGTACTTACGAAACGGTTCGACCGGGTCTTGTGGAGAAGACTTGGCCGGCCATCCTTCATGAATGAAACGCATTACCGTGGAAATGGTAGGATCTTTAGAAGATTCTTTACGCAGTGAGGCAGCATTTGGGGTCTGGACCTGTAAATCCAAAGCATCGATAGCGCAGACGATATCAATGTCATCCGCACTTTCCTCTTCATCGAAGACTTTATCCCCTCCTGCTGGTAAGCGACTCAAAGCATCAGCGTTTTGATGATCCTTCGTCTTCCTGTACTCAATAGTGTATGTAAATTGCGACAAAAAGAGTGCCCAACGAGCCAAACGATTTGCTGCCAAAGAAGGTGTCGATTTAGTCGGGCCAAAAAGACTAAGCAATGGTTTATGATCTGTGACCAAAATGAATGATCTACCAAAAAGATATTGATAGAATTTCTTTAGCGCAAAAATTATCGACAAAGCCTCTTTCTGAATTTGACTATAGTTTCTCTGCGAAGCTGTTAATATCTTTGAAACGTTTGCTATAGGCCGTTCTGTGCCATCTGGGTAACGGTGAAACAAAGTAGCACCGATGCCCACACTAGAAGCATCACATGCGATACCTACCGGAAGTGACGCATTGAAATGTGTAAGAACCTCATCAGTAGATAGATGATGCTTCAGCTGAGCAAAAGAGTTTTCCTCTTGTTTTCCCCATCTCCAAGGAATGTCCTTTTTCGTGAGATGGTATAGTGGTTCTGCTACAGTAGAAGCGTTCAACGGTAGAAACTTCGAATAAAATTGTAAGGAACCTAAAAACGAACGAAGAGAAGATACGTCAGTGGGGGCAGACATCTCCAGTATGGCGTTTACCTTAGGACCTTTGGAGATGCCCTGCCTGGACAAAATGTGTCCGAGATACTCTACCTGAGGTTGTGCAAACTTACACTTGTCTTTCCTACACCTCAGGCCTTTTGAGTGAAGTCGATCGAGGAGCCGTCTAAGATTCTGGAGATGCTCCTCAGCAGTAGTGCCACTGACAAGAATGTCGTCTAGGTAGACTGCGACCCCTGGAAGGTCGGCTGTAAGGTCGTCCATGATCTTCTGAAAATAACCTGGAGCAGAAGATATGCCAAAAGGTAAAACATTTTGTAAAAGTACGCCACGGTGAGTGCTTAATGCGAGTCGTTTTCGACTGTCAGGACCAAGTCGAATCTGATTGTAGGCATCAGCCAAGTCTATCTTGCTGAAACCATACCCACCACCCAACTTTTGCATTAAGTCTTCTGGTAAGGGTAACGGGTGACGATGGGTCTCCAGGGAAGGGTTCACCGTGACTGAATAATCGCCACATATGCGTAACTTGGCCTTCGCTTCTGAAGAGTTTGAAGGCTTACGGACTGGAACAACCGGTGTGCCCCAATCGCAAAACTGAACTGGTGTCCATACACCACGTGCAATTCCCGAATCATAGGCTTGCGCTAAGTCCTCCTTTAGCGCGAAAGGTACAGGCCTAGGTTTGAGAAAAACAGGTTTAGCATCAGACTTAAAATCTATGTCTAGTTCATAATTTCGTAAGCACCCGAGTTCAGGCTTAAAAACATCTTTGAACTCGTCACATAAGAGGGAGCATGCTTTCTCCAGACTCTTATCAGGCTTGTCGTATGACTGGATACTCTGTAAAGTAGAATAGTTAGACAGAAGGAATTTATCGATAGAAATTCCTAAAGACGAGATTGCATCACGACCTAGCAAGTTCAGTCCTTTGACTGTCGTGACTACAAAAGGAATATTATCTGACCTTCCCGTGGAAGGACAAGTTACCTGGGCCGTGAAAGAACCCGTGATTGGTACTAGATGCTTGGTAGCAGATTGGAACTGCGACACTGGTGCTTGCAATTGAGGTGCGCCTACCCGAGTCCAGACGTCGCTGGAAAGGAAATTTCCATTTGTAGCAGTGTCCAGTTCTAAGTGTGTGGTTACCGAATTAATGGAGATCGGTACTTCCAACTTTGAATTTCGAGGTTTTCTGCAAGAACTAGAAAGCATGTTAATTTCCTTAATACAATTTACCTTAGAAGGTTTGAACTGTCTAGCTTTCTTTCGACAAACACTCTGTAAGTGTCCCGTAATATTGCAGAAATGGCAAGTGGCTTTCTTAAACCTACAGTCATTGGCGTTGTGGTTGGAATTACCACAGCGATAGCATTCTTTATTTTTAGAAGAAAAGAAAGTACCTGTAAGTTGCCTAGTTTTTGGAGGTTTGCTGATGGTCCTTACTTTCGCAACTGGTGCTGGTGGAGTGCCGTAAACAGTTTCTTTGGCCACCTTGGCTGCCTCTTCGGTTTCTGATGCAACCTCCACCGCACGTTTGAAAGTAAGTTCATCAGCTCTGATTTTGAATAACGCCTTAAGCACCGCCTCGTTACCTATTGAACAAATAAAACGAGTACGTAAAGCTTCGTCCAATGGATTTGAAATGGACGAGAAGTCACAGGTGGCAGCTGCCTGGCGTATGCGGATGGCTAGTTCTTGAGCTGTTTCACCGGGCTTGCGCTTCATTTCGCTCCAGAAACGGAATCGCTCCCTCACGATGAAGCGTTTTGGGTCGAATTGTTGAGCCATGTAATTTGTAATTTCCGTCATGGTGAGATCGTTGACTTCTTTTGGGTTTGTTTCCTGCGCAGCCAAATTTGTTAACATTTTGTAGATTGTAGGTGATTGATTGGTGAGAAAAACCTGCGGCATTTTGTCTTGTGCGACTGAATGTGCTGCTACAAAGGTGTTAAACCTCTTCCAATAGTCTGCCCACAGTTCAGTGGTGGCATCGAACGTTACGAACTTAGGTAAAGATACCTGTTGTTGTATTGTTGTTGGTTGTGGTCTTGAAGTTTGGGCTCGTATTTCTCGTAGTTGTTCAAGGTGGCGCTTTTCTTGGTTGGCAATTTGATCTTGATGACGTTGTTCTTGTTCTTGGTGACGTTGTACTTGTTCTTGGTGACGTTGTACTTGTTCTTGGTGACGTTCTTCTTGCCTGGCAATTTGCTCCTTCGTCTGGCGTTCTTGGTTGGCAATTTGTTGTTGCAGGACTTCGATCAGTTTCTCCATGTTTCTAAAATCCTGTAGAAATTCTGTAAAGAATCCTGCCGACGACGCCAGTTAAATGTCTGTTGTATTTCCAGACGTTTAATATAAAATAAACAATAATAATTGTAGCGATAGCCAACCAAGTGAGAAAACCATTTACCTCTTGTTACTTACTGATTCAGTGTATAAAAGCAACGCAATATATAGTAAGAAAGAAACGCAAAACAATCAACTAAGGAACGTGGTACAGAACGCTCAATTGATTACACGCGCAGTGCGGTAGTAATCAATTCCAACGTCTGTACCAGAAAACGCTGAACTGTGACTAAGTAGTGACGTTGGTCACGAGTTACATATATTCAACGTAGATGACGACTATAACAGTTGTCTTTTTAACAGAGATGATTTAATGCTAAAAATAGATGCCTGCTGAAGAATTTCATTGTCTGGGACATGTTTGCTCAAGTGAATGTTCAGAATAAATCTGAGGCAACGCTGCTGAAAATGTTCCAGTAGTCGTACATGCTGGCGATACAGCACCCAGTGTTCTGATCCATAGAGGAAATGTAAACACGACTGTCTCATATACCATAGTTTTTGTTCTCTTGATAACACACATGGATTATGGAATGTTTCATGCTTCTGATTCATTCATTCTTAAATAACTTAAAAATTTTATAGAACTTATACAAATAACTTAATGTATTTGTTGATTTGATGTATCCTGTAAGTATTGCATGTTAAATGACTAAGCAACGGACAGTCGGACATTGCACTATTCAAAATCACCAGATATGATAGTATTGGCTCAACTATTGAATGTTGCTGAAGATCAGGGGCATAATTGGACATTTGTGCCAGAGAAAAAATGCAACTATGGCAAGTGGATCCCATATAAGTATTTAACTGCTTTTTTACATAAAAAAAAACAACAAGCAATTAGAAATATTTAAATTGAACAATTAGCTTGCGAGGCGATATTGCTCCATCGTCCACGGCCAATTATGTCTTGCTAAAGACATAACCATTCAATATCGTATTTAGGTATGAAACCACGTTCTTTGCTCCCAAGTCTTGGAACAGTGGTGTTCGGGTATGGCTTCGTATCGGCAGCGCACATTACAACACTATCGCTTATGTCAATGGTGCACAGGTAAGCAACACGCGAGTCTGGATGTGCCCAATGTGAACTATGCTCTTGACGACACTAACCTGACTATTACATGACACGCTCCACCCTGTCGTATACCGCTTAGTATCATTTTCGCCACGATTTGTTGAAAATCGTATTCTTCAGGTCATGCAACATTCTGGTGGCCATTTGCCATTCGAGAGTGTCATCAGTGAAAACTTGAACTTTGGTGCCACTAACCGGTTAACCGTGGCGGTTAACAACACCTTGACACCAAATACCTTACCACCAGGAACGTACGAAAGATATTCTACAGAAGCCGGCTATCCGGAGGGATATTTCACTCAAGTAAGTGTAGCCTGCAGTAAACTTTAAATTCAAAGACATTTATCAGTGTGTGTTGCACTGGGTAATCGTTTCTTGTCACTCAATTTATAAAAGTTTAAATTCATTTAATAGCACAGCAAAGCTTAATTACAAGTTTTCGAAAAAATCATGTCTTGGCTATGGGGGTGAAAGTGAAAGTAATCCGATAAAATGACTGTAGAGTTAGGGTTAGCTTTCCTTGGTGGTTTTTATTTTATTATTTACTTAGCACTCATATTCAGAGCAAACACAAAGTCTTTATGACAAGATCGCATCATTTTTATATGAAATAACACAATGGCATGGTAATTGGTGATTTTTGATGTAACCTTCTCCCTTTCAGGAATATCATTTCGATTTCTTCAACTATGCTGGAATTCATAGACCAGTTACTGTGTACACGACTCCAGAAATCTACATCGGAGACATAACCACTTCTAGCGAGGTGGACAACAACTTGATCAACTCTGCATTGAAGTATGAAATTGCAGTGGGTGATCCCAGGCTAGTATTGACAAGTAGCAAAGAAAAGGCTGCGTACAACGTCACTGTTATATTAAAGAACAATGAAGGAAATGTTCTTAAAACGAGCAGTGGTTCATCAGGACAATTTAATTTAACCAATCAACCCTTATGGTGGCCAGTGGGAATGAACGAGACAGTAGGCTATCTATACACCTTGGAGGTTCATCTCGCAGCTCCAGCTGTCAAAAATGCTCCTCTTCCTCCAACAGATGTTTACAGGTTACCAGTTGGGATTCGGACGGTGCAAGTTGAAGGCACATCTTTCTTAATCAACCGAAAGCCGTTTTACTTTCACGGAGTTGGAAAGCATGAAGATTGGGACGTAAGAGGAAAAGGCTTCGATTGGCCGATGGTGATCAAAGACTTTAACTTGCTTGATTGGTTGGGAGGGAACTCTTTCAGAACCAGTCATTACCCCTACTCAGAAGAAATCATGCAAATGTGTGATGAAAGAGGCATTGTCGTCATCGACGAGTGTCCGGCTGTAGGAATGAGAAGCAAAGACAATTTTGTCAACGAGACTCTGCAGCATCACTTAAAAGTCATGGAAGAGCTTGTGTCACGTGATCGGAACCATCCATCCGTAGTCATGTGGTCGGTAGCTAACGAACCGGCCTCAGAACTTCCCGTCGCCGCAAATTACTTCAAGGTAAGGATGAATTGAGTAACACACACACCTCCTTTTGTGTAACAAAAATAAGGGAATCGACCCGGACCGTTGCCTTGTTGGGGCTGTTTCGGGCAACCGTAAATTATATCCAATAAAAAGTTGTATAAGAAGTATTTCTATTCTTTCTAATTGAAACACTTTATTTCAATCCTGACAATACAGTATTTATCACTCATACAAGCTTTGTTATTGGTTAATGTAGGCTACATAAAGAAATTGAAGATACAGTTTCGAGTTTTACACTTTGTAAAAATCAAAATAGTTGTTATTTTACAACTTTCCATGACATAACAGATAGCCCAGTTTCTTGCTTCTGGTATTCAATACAGTGATTGGGTGGATTGTTTGTTCCAGCAGCCACTGTTTCCCTATAGTATTCTAGGACCAACCCACAGCCTTCGCGCCGGTTGCTGTTTTTCATTGTGTCCGGTACCTTATTATCACTTATCAAAGTATTATGCGCAGACAGTATTAGACCACGTGAGAGCTCTAGACCCCCATCGGCCGGCTACCTTCGACTGCAACGCAGGGTACGACAAGGACGTAGCTACACCGTTCGTTGACGTTGTGTGCATTAATAAATACGAAGGCTGGTATAACGACCCCGGCCATACTGAAGTCATCCAAGGAAGGGTGGCCAACTATTTAGAAAACTGGTACAAGGTGAGATAATTTGACATAAAGTTGCTGCCCCTAGATATTGTGTGACTATATTTATTACCACGTTATATTAATCAGACATAACTGGCCTCTTCAAGTTGTTTCTTTTTTTATATTCAGACGCGATCTAAACCCATCATTCACATGGAATGGGGGGCGGGAGCTATCAGTGGTTTCCACGCCAACCCATCGGAAATGTATTCCGAAGGGTATTTAGTTGAACAGATGAAGGAACACTTCGCTGTGTTTGACTCTCTGAGGTCGCAACCTAATCCGTATTTGATCGGTGAGATGGTTTGGAATTTTGCTGACTTTGCCACGGCACAAGTTGCAAGCAGAATGCTGGGAAATCGTAAAGGACTTTTCACCCGCGCTCGCCAACCAAAATGGCCAGCCTACATCATTCGAGAAAGATACAATCGTTTGATCAATGAAACGTTAGGCTTAAGAAAGTTCAACGAAGGCTTGAGGTATTTCACCGCCGTAGAAAAGGAAATCGACCTTTCATTCTCCGAAATTATATTCTAATTGTTCATGAAACTGTTGACTATACTGTGCCACCAGTAACAATCAGTTACTGCAGCAATAATTATATCATGCATGCAAGTATCTTTCGATGTAGTGCTGTAACTCTTTAGTCAAACTGTGTGTTATTTCTTGCATCTAATTTATGCTGGTTATACCAGACGATTGTGCTTTTAACGACAGTCGATATAACTTGTTGATTGCATGTGGAAAATTACACTTTGGAGTCTTTATGAAAATGATTTATGAAAACCGGGGTTTAACCCTTTACCTCAATTCAAAACTGAGCGTCACCCTATTTAAAAGCCACATACAACCGTGGAATTAAATTTTATCAAAACACATTGAGAATCAATGCGTGCCATTTACAGTAATTGTTGTTGTTTTATTATAATTGTATTACGTTAATTCTGAATCAAGAGAGATTGAACTGACGTTGCTGATTGGCATATTGGTAAAACACAACCCCTCTCCCCACCGATAACTCACTTGGTTCAGCGCCAGCCTTGGTGAACGAAGAAGCTACAAGGTCAAGCAGGGTACGTACTTCAATAACAGTTCCCTATTCAGCGCAACTGATAAATAGAATATTTACAGGCAACAACTTTTCCAATAAGCGTAAAAACTTTGTATGGACGACCCGGCATGCTTCAGTTTGTTCAAAGTCACTGCAAGTACACGAAACTGCCAGAATTAAGATTCCAAGAGATTTTCTCAGTGCGAAGATTCTCACAATCAAACACTTACTGCTTGAGCGTCCTGAAATCGCGTTTCCGCACATTCTCCGTGTCTTTGTGAGTCTCGAAGTTTCAGCTGCGTCTCTTCAATTTCACGATCAGCAGCAACATTTTCATCCTGAAAGGCACGTTTACTAAACATATCAAAAGATACCACCTGCAACACCACCGCTTCTGCACGAGGACGTTGTAGCACACACTCAATAAGTTGAGTTTTAAGCGATAAAAAATTAATTACATCAGTTTAATAGAAAACAAAGAGAGACAAAACGGAACACATACTTGTCTTTCTTGCTCTAGTTCTTGTGCAAGTACGTCGATGTCTCGGATTTCTAAATGCAAGCGATCGACTTCTCTCTCCAACTTCTGTTTATCCGCTAAAGCGGTTTCACGTCCGTCTTCTACTTCTTTTATTCTATCTTCTAACTCCTGGTTGCTTTGCTGTAAGTACTCAACCTGCAATGGGAATGTGAATAAAATCTATCATAAACTAAACTAACATACGCATCTCAAACCTGTGAAAAAAAACATCCCTCATTTAAATTTAAGATTTTGAGAATTGTAGCAGCGATAGGATAAGAAGAATTTATTCAGGGAAGAATTACAGTACTTGTAAATTGAGGTGTGAGACCAGTTTTTCATTGTTCCTGTACTTTGCTTCTAACGACACAACATCGTGAGGCCTTCCACCTTCTAATGATCTGTTGAGGCGACCAATCTCACGATCTCTGTCTTCCACCTACATGAAACAAATAAGATTGTCTTGATGTTAAAAAGTATATATGCGGATTGTGGAATATCAATCCTACATCGTATTATCAAACAGTCTATCGTTGACTATTTGCTCAGTACTTAACAAACCCACCCAGGAAAAGCTTTTGATCCATCTTTTGCCAGCCATGCTAATCAATAATTATCGGATACAATACTTACTATTATTAATCTAGGCGATATGCGGTACTCAAAACCATAGTTGGCACCGTTTCACGTTATTACCCAGCTTCTGCATCGGTGCAGAAGAGCTGAGAAGCAGTAAAAACGGTTTTCTGACCTTCGGTGCAGTGTTGCCGTAACGATAGCAATAGAAAGATTTACAAACAATGATATAGAGAAATATTTTATACTTTTGATCATCCCTGTTATAACATTCATGCCAACACTAGTAACACAATTTCCTTTTTTGAACCTAAGTTGGATGTAAAAAAAAAGACTAAAAATTGTGCTCACACCACTTCTGGCAGTCCTAGCAAAATAGAGATCTCCTGTCTCGTCTAATGAGTTACTAATCTTAATCACGTCCACAGTAGCAATGGAAACTAACCTAATCCGTTTGCCCAAACTTGCCTTGTTCGCGCAAGTATTCTATCTCACATTGAGTGACCACAATGCTTCATTTGTCAAAATACAGTAGGCTACAACAAATATAATCCAGAGAGCGAAAGCGCTGTAGAATCGTATATTTTCGTTTGAAAGACATCGAAACAACGCAAAGGTAACTCTCATTCATTGACTGCTAAGTTTATCGTCTGTTACACTAAGACAGTGCATTTATATGAGAACAAAACGACTATTGGAAGTATCAACAAAATTCGTGCGGCAGAGGTGTTTGGTCTTTGTAATTCCGAGTAGTTGTTTTGCGTAAAGCACTTTTAATTCAAACGCGACTGCTTTTAGAACTACAGTGTTTCTGAAAACTAGAAGGAAAGGTTGACAGTAACGTACTAACAAGGACGCCAGCGTCTGACAACAAGCAAGCTACCGTTTTGTGGTAGTGGAGCTGAGCTTTTAACTCAGCTTCATCACAAAGAGGTAGAGCAAATCTTCGAACCTTACTTCTACAATTAACTCAGTGAACGTCACAAACTACAGCAAAGTATTTACAGTAAATAAACTCAGATCAAGTATATTTTGAAGCAATGTACGTATAAAAATATACGCAACAACAAAAACACTGCATTGAAAGTCACAAAAGGCGAAAACTGCTCATACAGAATGATATACGCAATATTGGTTATACAATTCATCAAACGAATTCTGGAAACCCTTCAAAGATCACAAAAACTTTTCAAATACAAATTAGTGATAGCTACACAAATGAGATTGCAACTCTAAAGATAAACTCGATTGGCTTTGGAGGTTTAGTTTTTCATTCAAAGATCGAGACTTGTGTTCTACTATTATGACAAGTTCACTTAAAGGAATTCAGCGTCGAAAGTGGTAATTTAAAACTGATGATTGTGAATCAAAATAAACTGCTTTGCAAATGATTTTTATGCCAAAGACATTTCCATGGAGACAATGCACTGCAGACAATTCTATTACGCTCAATTTAGTGTTAGTCTTGCACCAGTAGCCCCGCAAAAGACACACCAAGAGTATATCCAGATAAGCATTAAGCACACTACAAAATGCCAAACATTGAAATTGAAATAGAAAGCACCTTTTTCAGAATATTAGTGGGATGTAGAGTGAAACATGCATGCTGACACACATTATTTCCATCATCATTAAAGAAAGAACACTGCAAATATTCGAACATATTATTAGTTTTACAATGAGATCGTGCTTTACAAACAAACAAATTGCCTTGAAAAAAAGTAAAATTTCATACTGTGATGAACCACCACATAAAGATAGCTTTCACCGATCTACTGAGTTTGGACATGAAATCATGATAAAGGCAATCGGTGAGTTTGTGTCTCAAAAATTCTAGGGTTAAAGCTATCTATCCATTCCTCCAGACTTCGTCGAATAGGATCCGATGTGTTTTGTAATCTAATTTGTGGAACACTATGCTTTCGCGATAGATACAGTGCGGTACACAATATCTTTAGAGATAGCAATGCGGACCGCGGTAACACACGAAAATATGCAAATCATTTATGTATATGTGCAAAGCTTTCGGCAGAAAAACTACAGTGGAAGAGATTAAAAATTTGCAAAATTACAACAACCAATTGCACAAAACAAGAGAAATCCAAACCGCTGACCACTGGTTTCACAATATCGAACAAAACTGTTTAAAAAAAGTTAAGAACAGTGCTTTGCAATTGAAATATTAAACCTATTGTGTCCACAAAAGGCATACGAACTTTCGTGCATCCAGGTAGGAAAACCCGTACTTTTTGCATTGATTTAACGTCTGCGGAAGTTGCTGGAAACAATTTCTCGATAAGTACTGTAATTCATTTTCAAGCGCTTAACGAGTAATATATAGTAGATGTACTTCTTGATTGACGAGATCTTTGCAAATATTTAAGTCCAGCAGTAAGACGATCCAAACCAAGATGCAAACTCGAAAAACTCGTTGTTTTGGCAAAGCCCGAATTACAAGTTCATTAATTTACGAAATTTGCAAGTCGAATAATTGTTTTTTAATTGTCTGCAGAAATAGTCCCAATAGTGGAAGTAAAAACTGAAAGGGACATTTCATTGTTTAGAAGGTTTTTACAATCCGAAGTTCAAATTCTGATAAACGCTAAATTAAAATTAATATAAAATCACGAAACCCGAAAAAGTTACAAAAATATTGAAAATAAAAAATTCTAACATGAAAAAATATAATTAAAAAGCTGAAACATACAAATACTTTTTACTCAAATAATAATTCGTAGTCATGGAGCAAACTAAAAATAGTTATTGCTATCTTTGATGAACTCTGTTTAGAGGTGGGACTCTAACCCGTGTTGGCCGACTTTCCAGTCCGGACCTCTTCACACCAACTTCATTTGCATTCCTACAACGTTTTGGGTCGTTCACCCATAGATATGAACGTGGTTTATTGCATGAAGCTTTACCGTTAGAAGCTTGACTTAAACTATTGCTGTTATGATTCCAAGCCTGTTTGGAACACCGAGAATTGGAGCTCTTCCAGGTGAAACGACTCGCTAAGAAAGGTGACTGTGAATGACAAGATGGTGTTGGAAAAGGTATCTCTTGGGGTGAAGCTGTATCTTTAATATCCGATGGAAGAAAAATGTCAGATGTACGGCGTGGACATGTAAGTTCAATGACGTCTAATTCATCTTCAGCAACGATGCCTATAGCTGGAGAAGGAGACTTCCAAACATATTGTCTGGATGGGGCATGTCTAGATGCTGCTGGATCATCTGAATCAGAGAGAAAAGGTTTGGAAACATCGTTTTCTGGCGCGGGGTCTGAAATTTTATTGACTGGTCGTTTTCTGCTTTTCGTTTTCCAAATAAAACGGCGTTTTAACCCTTTCCATACGTTCATCTGTTTCTTTTTCCGGCGCCTGTGGCAATGCTTCGACTGTCGCTGTTTTAAATCTTCGGATGCAGAGAGTGGTCGAAACCATTTCATGGGTCCGCCAATCGGTAATTTTCTCCCTAAAGGAGAATTCCAAAATTTATGCATCATTGTCGTCTTGGGTGGAGAAACAGTAGGAATCGTTTTGGCGGGAGGTGGTTGACTGCATTGGGCATCATCAGGCTTTCCCTTCATTTCCTTCTTCACAATTGTATTTTTCTTATTAAGTTGTTTGATTTCTCTTTTTGCACAAGCAGTACTCAAGGCTGAATTGCATTCATCGCTGTGAAGAATTTTCATCTTTTCATTTTTGCCATTCTTGTAAACAATCATGGCGCGCCGATCCTTGACGCTTGAACTCGTTCGTCTGGAAGTTGAACTTGAAAATCGTCTGCGAGTGCGAGGCGATCTGTAGGTACATCGCGTACCGGACGCTACAGGCATGTACCGGCTAGTTGAGAAAGCACATCTGTTGCAGCTGTACTTAGTGCGACTTGTGCAAGGCGTATGGATAGTGGAAGGAAGAAAAACTGAACTATAGTGACTTTCAGGCCTATGAAACTCGTTGCGAAGAGGACTGGTGTGTATGTGACTGCAACTGGTTATAACCGGTTTGCTCTGGTTTACATAATTGTTGTTTTTGTTTGAAGAAGGCTCTATCTTTGAAACATGATTGGAACGCGTACGTTTTGTGGCCACAGATTCTGATTTACGCTCATCTTTTGACTTCTTAATTTCAGCACATTTAAAAGCACCATCGGTTTCATCATCTTCTTTCGGACTTGTCAAACTGTGAATTTTATTAGAATTTGGTTTATTCGTGGAAACTCTATCCCGTCTGTTGGAGTAAGTCTTCTTAGTTCTAGATGATGAAGTAGCACTCTCTTTAACATGCTTGTTGTGCTGTTCTCGGTCAAAGTTGCTAGAAAGTTGCCGAGTTCGCTTCGACTTCTTTGCATGATTTTGCGTTTTAACTTCACCTTCGATTTTGCTTTGACTTTTTGAGTGGCCATTGCTTTTTAGTTTCTTAGTGAAGAAATTTCCCATAGATCCAAGCTAAAAATCTGATAGCACCACCTTTACTTTCCACAGACAAAAACAACAAACAAAATGATGAAAAAACAATCCTATTTTCACTGATTGAAATTCCATCAAACCACAGGCACTAAAACAAATCTGAAACAAATAACACAATTCACATGCAGTAGTAGCCTATGCAAATGTCATTAATTCAAATACTTCGATAATAAATGACTGCACAATGCACATCTAACTGTTTTTTTTAAAGTTAGACGACAAGCTGTCTTGCAAACTGCACCAACGATACTAAAATCTCTTGATTAAATTCATTTGCTGGCAACAAAATCGAATTCAGCCTGAACTTTAGTGAATTAGTCGAAGGACTAATTCACAAGCTGGTCATTCCCAAGGAAGCACTCGAATGTAGTTTTTCAAGGCCAGATGAGTCCTCAAACCAGTGCAAGCTATTGTGTGCTAAGAATTCAAAGTGCCTCTAAGTAGCAGTTATCAAAAGTTGACTTAGCGAGCCAATATATTGCTACGTATTTGATTCGATAAGAGCTAAGAGGGTTCTTAGCTTGTCGTTAATAAACAAAAGTATGTAAAATTTGTATGATTTAATAATTTTCCTGTTTACACATTTGACGCCGGGAAATACCATCTAACAAATATATTGGTCTGTTGCTATAAGTTTCAAAGCTTCGAGAACAAAACAAAACGGAAATCCACCTATACTGTATCACAGAACTAGCCAATTTTATTGGATAAGTAAATTTTCATTGTAAATTTAAAGCGCACTTGAAACCGCAAAATCGTGCTGTTTTCTTGTTTTTACCCACAGAGCAGATTGAAATAACAACACGTGATAATTCTTACCCGCAAAATCAACAAAATATTGTACTGCTATGATCGCACAAATTGATTCTCAACGTTAAATAGCGGTCATTAAACGTTAAACACACTTTATCGTCACTTTACCAAGGTTCTCACGATAACTTGACCAACATCAAACTCTTGAAAAGCATCGTGTGCGTGAAACAGGACATAAAAAGTAATTTAACGATCAATTCCACATTAGCTTGCAAAATACCTGTTTTTCAGGTGAAAAAATGGGTTGCGGCACAAAAATCTAACAGTGTGTGCACTGTGCAGTGCTGAAGATTTTAGACGTGATGCTGTCAATCAAGCAATCACTGGGTTGATTTTTCTAAAAATATCACAATAATACACTGGTACTTCATAATATAATGAAATTGAAAGAGAGAAGCGACAGATCTTACAAGGTCACCTAGTCAGTTACCAAGTTGTTACCAATAAAATTATTGAAAAGTTGTTACCAATAAAATCACCTAGTTGTTACCAATAAAATTATTGAAAAGTGCTGGTGAATACTAGACACTAACAAAACTCTTAAAAAACTCAACTAATCTAATTTTATTGTATAAAAAATTCAATGTGGAAATTCGACACAAACACTATAAAATTACAGTCTCGTTGATGTGAAGTAAATCAGTGATATGTTACCCATTTCTCAGGAAAAAATGAAAAGGCATAAGTTAAAAAACAGGAAATTACTCACTCCTTATTCTAAATGCTGCACTGCACTGTATACTAACTTCGACAATGGTAACTCCAACTCGGGTATGCTAAAATTGTCTCAACTACTGTAGTGTACAAACTTATTAATCCGTTAACCCTACTGCGATTTTGAAGTTCTCTTCAGCTTTCACCTTTCTCGCTAGCAAAATCCGTTCGTATTATATTGATCCAACGACTGCAGATGTCAATCAATGTATGAAGGAGAGATATTGTTAGCTGTTTGAAAACTTGATGACGTGTTTTCAGCTTGATAGCGTCATACTGGATGGGTATTGGGTAAGCTCACTGTTCTGATGTCAGTATCTTTCCACGTTGATGATTAATTAATATGTATATTTTCTACGAAACCTAAGGGGTGAATTAACTGAATTAAGAGCCTGCTATCGTTTGATGAAAAATATGACATATATCATATCAATAGTTTCCTTATCACGTGATAAAATCTACGAACTATGAAGAGAAAAACGAGATCCTGCTTTCTAACTTGCGTAGCATGCACTTAAAAGCACGCCCATAGTGGCACTCCAAAAACTTGTCAAAAAAGTAAAATGGTTGGAACGCTTGGTTCCAACAAAAAATAATTTTCTGATCAGATTAACCAGGCATTCCAACCACTTTGGTCCTAAGATCTCACTTGTTGCTTGAAATTCTTTATTTTGTTGTGGTTAATTTCCTTCGCTTCTTCCAATTTTTTGAGTTCTATGCTAAGTTGGTTGATTTTTGTATCCGCAACCTGACAAAAAATAAATATTAAACACTATTTAAAATATATTGGCCAACAGTATTGCGGGTCAATTCTGGTATATGTTAAATATGCGTATTATCAAGACTTTGATGTAATCATATAACATGTTAAATATTCAGTCCACATCACAGTTAAATGAATATTTACAGCATCTTGTACATTAGGCAACAATCAACATTGGAATTGACGGATATTATCATTTACACTTTGAGATAGTGCAGCGTGTTTTGCAAAGGAAGAGCGCAGCTTACGCACCGCACTTTCAAATAAAACACTCGGCGATGATGAACAATCTCATAAATTTTTTCCAATGAATGTCGATTAGTAATTAATTTATTTTTATTCGTCATTCGCAAACCTGCACAAGGTCAGCAATGTAAGGATCATCTGGTTGAGAGGAAATGTAGGATAACGATTCAGATGGAGGTAGTGTTGAGTCAATCTGCATCCTCTGACGACGAAAAGGGATGCTTCTTTTTCTTCCACCTTAATCAGAAGTTATATGATAATAATTTTCGAAAAAACTCAACAGAGTGGTCAGGTCGGTTATAGGCGAATTCTTCGTAAACAATTCTTCGTAAAACAATTCTTCGTAAAGCAATTCTTCGTAAGCAATTGTTCGTAAACAGTTGTTGGTGAAATGAAATCCGTAAAAGAATTTTTCGTAAAGCATTTCTTCGTATACATCAAATCTCCATTGCATGCACGAATAAATGCTTTGGGAAGAATTGTTTTACAAAGAATTAACTTTACGAAGAATTGTTTTACGAAAAATTGATTACGAAGAATTGCTTTACGAAGAACTGTTTACGAAGAAAACGTCGGACACCGGTCAGGTCAGGCATGTTTAAAAATACCTGATATTCTGAAAAAACTGCTTTCTATTCTCTTGTAACTTAGCAATTAATGTGACACTTTCTATTTGCTAGCTAGTGCAATGAGTCGTCTCAGCGCTGAGAATTGAGAGGTCTACATTTTCTCTAAGTCAAAGGATGACACAATGATGAGTGTTTTGAGGTTCATTACAGGCTAGCGAGACAGGGTTACCTCAGAAAAAGATATCGTTTCTACTGAATAAAATTCATAAGTTACCTGGTGTTTGAATGACGGCTTGCAAATTTTTCTCTTGTAGTTTTTGAATCGTTTCAGTTTTAACTGAACTCTGTCGCTCAACAGCTTTAATCTTGTGAATGTATTGGGTGTTCAGAAAGCGCAAGTCGGCATTTTCATGTTCAAGCTTTCGAACGGAGGTTTGTAATGCTGAATAAAAAAGTGATTGAAGATAGAAAATCTCATGCTTTGTAGAGTTACATAACATAGGGGACAACCCAGATAGATCATAGTAAAGCATAGTTTGGAAGAGAAAATGTCAGAATCAAAGCCAATACCGCAACCAAGATTGTGTGGCCGAATGGCACAATACTTAAGGATGTCAGTTAGATACTGCTGCAGCAATTTCTTGGCAAGTCACTTAACGATGTACTAAAATGAAAGCAACTGACTAGATGACTGTACAACTTTTCACTGCTTCTTGACTGTTGTATGCTGTAACAATGAATACAAAGTAAAAGGGTTATTATTATCTTTATAGCTTTTGTAAAAAAGATAGACTAAAATGCCTTTCTTATGCTTTGAAAAACATCCTCAGAGGAAGGCTGGATAAAGACCTTTTGGCAACAGTTACATCAAGTGGCAACAGTAGGGATGGTTAATGACGGGTTTTCTTTAGTCGTAGCTTTTATACGTTTTGTTCTTTTGTTTGTTATTTTTTTGTTTTTTACACTATTCCAATAGTTTTATGCATTTTTTCAAGTAACAACAGTTTTCATTTATAATAACAAACTGCAAATAAAACTGTAAAATGATGGCGGCTGAATAACTTATTACAAATTAGATTACTGCAGTTTGGACTAAGTTCTGTAAGCAGAAGTGTGGCCGCATCTCAGCAAGTGGTACGGTACCAATGAACCACCCAACTTCAAATACTATCAATAATGAGGATGAGAACTGTTCGGATGATGAGCTGATAAATGATCCCAGTGGTGACTACTGACTATGTATAATGTATCATGATATAATGTTTTATCGTACTTCTCATTGAAGCTTCTAGATTTTCTTTTGTCTTAACAAAGTTCAAATGCAAGTGGTTGTTTTCTTTAACAAGGCGTGCATTGTCAATCTTGTATGATTCAATAGCATCTTCAACAAGCTGCAAGCTATCGGTAGATGAACTGCTAGAGCTCTTGTTTGGGCAAAGCTTTGCTTTTTTCAAACTATCTGTGGTGTGGAGTAAGTCATTGAACAAACGCTCAACCTACAAAAAAAATAATAATTGCACAACATAGTATACAGAGATTTATACTTGCAAAATTTATGCATACATCTTTACATAGAATTGTACATAAACAGCTTTGCAAATACACGTTTTGTTTATAGAACAAAACTTTCTAAAATAAAGTGTTACAATCTAATTAGAAAACTTAAATTTGTTCAAGTGATACTAATGCATTGCACTACAATACTAGTTGATGTGGGTCTTGAAAATGTTAAGCTTCCCATCACGTCAAAGCATAGAAAAATTATAGTGGATTAGATTTATGTAGTGGCTTAAACCTATGAAACGCAGTGACACAAATGTATCAGGCTGATGATCTAGGATGATATGGTAATTTGTCATTCATTAAAGTACAAAATGATAAAAAAGTTTATTACCAAAGGTAAAGATTCAATTCCAAGAGCTTGACGATATCCCAATTGGTCAAGTTTTTTTCGCAGGGTAACATATTTCTTTTCCATCATGCAACATATGATGCTTTGAAAGCGATTGACAAAGTTTTAGAAATATTCGGCTACTCTACAAACCATTCATTTTAAGTGAAAAAATTCTAGGATACAAAAAGGTGCAGAGATGAGAACAGCCTAGTTAGTAGTTATGTGTACAATACTACAGAACAGTTCATCCTGATAATGCATCTGGTTAATAGCAAGTCTTTGCAAACAAAGAAACAGCAACATAAAATCCAATGTTATACATTTGGGGTTTCTACTTGAATAACACACTTTAAGTAGGGGGGTGTGTTATTTGACGAATTTCACGATGGCAACGTGGTACGGTGCTTAAAATATGTAGAGTAGTATCCAAATCAGGAATATGAAAACAATTATCATATTGGATCACCCTAACCCCCAATCCCCATGTACATGCCCCCTGAAAAGGGGGTATCCATAAATTTACCAAAATATGAGTTTTTAAGCCTTTTCACCAAACGGCGTGTAGTTTGGCGGTATGTATGGTGCTCCTATAGGGGTTTTCGCGGTCTGTGAGTTCAAATATGGCATTAGAAATTACCTCCAAAAATCTAATATAATGGTAATCCAATATGGCGGCCAAAATGGCTTTTAGAATGGGTACTTTCAAAAAGTTTAACCAAACATAGTCATGTAATATGTCGAATTATAGGTTTTCGGGGGCGTAGAATACGAATTTATGATTATTTCAAAAGAAAAATAAGCTGATAACAACATATTTTCAAACTTATGACGTATAATATAGGTAATTTAGTATAAAACACAGTATTCAGGTCTTTGTTAGATTCATGCCGTCAAGAACAGAATTTAAATCAGTCATCGTAACATCCGCTTTGCAACTCAAATTACTCAGGTAAGCTTTCAGATTGGCTCCATAAACAGAAGATGGCAACTTTTTGTGGTCTTTCAATAAACGAAAAATGTCACTTTGTTTTGGAACTGAGAGTGCAGTGTCACGGGCGTATTTGATCTCGAGGTATAACCGCTTCTGTTTCTCAATCTCTGTTATATTACTATTTAGAATCTCATCCACATTAGAGTCCTTTGTAAAAGGACCGCCTTGTTTTTTCAGTTCGTTTAAAGCATTATTTCGTCTTTTATCAAGTGCTATTTCTTTGTCGGCGAGGCCCTGTTGTTGCAAATGCTTCTGTTGCTCATCCCAGGCTTTCATTACGGCGGGAATCGTAAACTTTGCAATGTTGCCATATTCTCGGAATGAACCAGAAGATTTGGATTCTATCAAGTCCTGTGATTTGGCCTTTAGGCTACTTGAACAGTCGACGCACACTTTAAGTTCTTGGCGCCTCGTTGTTTGAGTTCATAATTTATGAATCCTACGCCCGTTCTGAATCCAGATTGTGTATAGGGGCACTTTCTAGTTTTTCCGAATCCATTCTTGACAGAGCAATCTCCGATACTCATCTGAAATCCAAATCCAAATATGTCCCCTTTCTGGCGTTGGAAACCATCTGCTAGTTTTGGTAATAACATAGTAAGAACCTTAATCACTTCAGGACGTGTGTCTTCAATTGCTTTACTAAGTGACTTACGGATATCTTGGCTGTATGTTGTCTGGTTAAAGCGTTCCAGGGAAATGAAGTTGCATGCAGGGCGCAGGCTGTTCGAGATTGAGCAAAGCCTGAGCATCGGTTTCACGAAGGTTTTTATTCAGTGTTTGGAGAGCTTCTGTTAGATTTGAATACTTAGTAGTTTTTGCCGTAGTGAGGGATAGAAAAGGTTCTACCAAATGCAATCCAATCAGTGCTCCTACAACGTACATTACTTTCATGAAATCTAGTTCTAGAAAACATGTTACAATACAAGCGAGCTGGTTTGTTACTTGCTCAAATTTTTGTGGAAAGCTATTCACGTCTTGAAGATGGTGAACAACTACAGCGCAAGTGAGTGTCAACCGATTAAATCTTTCATCTTTTAAACATACGGAAAGATTCTTTTTAGGCGCTATGAAGATATCAAAATCCACTGCTCTGTTCCAAGGCTTGTGATCGAAGTCGTGGTTTACGAGCCTTGTTATGCAATCGAGTGCTTGCTCGGTCACACTTGAATGTGTATTACTTGCTTCAACGAGGAATTTTGAATAGATTTTGTCCTTTCCAAGAGCGTTCTCTATCTCTGCCCATAACCTCGTGATTATTCTATTGAAGATCAAAGTTGGATGCACATTACAGAAGAGGTGATCAGAGATGTGCCCAGTCTCAAGTCTTTCAGCTACAAATTTCTCTACCTCTAGAGTCTAAATTGTGCGAAGTCTGATCAGTAAGAATGAAGTCAAGTTTTTCAAACAGAAGTTTGGTGCTGACTCCACTAGCAGCTGATAACATATTTAACACGGCAATCTTCAGTTCTGCTAGGTTTTCACGAGTCTCGGATGCAATTGGCAATGTTGGTAGTGGTCGAAACATGCCATTTACCGTTACACCCTGAACTGAGAAGGACCCAGCTCCTTGCTTTTTTGATCCGTCATCTGCGTACGTAACTGTAGATTTTCCATCGCTGTCCATCATCTGTTTTACGATTTCATCTAACGCCAAAGCTTCTAAACTTCGCCCCACCTGTTTCACGTTGCGCTGATCAGGCAACGTATCTCTGTCTATTTCATCGGTAAACTCATTGTGAAGTTTCCATTTTCGACCAAAAACCTTATTGCCGATGGTCACAACGCCGCCTGTGTTTCTGACATGTGGTTGACGCTTTTTAATTTGTACATTGCCTCGTAAATCTCTGAACACACTTTTCGTTCACCTAAACGGATGTGACGATACTGCGCTGGCATGTCATCATGTTCATCAGATATACTGAGACCAAAATTGAGCTTTTGTTTCTTTCTATGTCCTCTTGAAACTTCCTCGGAATCACTTACTTCATACTCGCTTCGGTTTTCTTCAGCTGATTGTTCAGAGGAGCCACTTATCTCTGCTTTCTCTTCCCAGTATGATTTTTCTAAGACAGCCGTCTGGCGCGATCTGTCGATACTCTGCATATCTTGAGGATATTGCAAAACACAATGCAAAATAACAAGCATAATTCATCAGTATGAACATATATAAATGCTCAGGTATATTCATTGCGCATGCCAGGAAAGAATAAGCCTCTTTTGGGATCAAATTCGTATTCTACGCCCTCGAAAACTTATAATTCGACATATCACACAACTATGTTTGGTCAAAATTTACAAAAGTACCCATTCCAAGCCCCATTTTGGCCGCCATATTGAAATACCGCCATATTGAAAATTCTTAAGAATTTTCTAATGTCATATTTGAACACACAGACCCCGAAAAGCTACATATGAGTAAGATAAATACCACCAAAACGCAAGTATAGTGGGTGAAAAGGCCAACAATCTTATATTTTTCTAAAAATAGGGGTACCTTATATTCAGGGGGCATGTACATGGGGGTTAGGGGGATCGTATGTCGAATTTTAATAAATATTCTAGATTTTGATACTGCTCCACAAATTTTTAGCAGCGTACGGTATGAATCGACAATTAACACACCCCCCTACTTTAAGGACGATTTTGAATTCACCAGGATGGGAAAAACATATATAGTTAGTAACATTTTAATAAACAAAATCTTTACCATGTCAATTACAATATCCAGCCCTGCATTAATGGTTAAAAGCTTTAAGTATGTGAAACTGCAACGATTAAGCGTTTAAAGAGACTATCGTAGACTGAGGATGGATAGGCTATTCCCAAGCAATAAATTGAAACATGTTAATGTAGGCTACACATTACACAAATTAACCAAGTTAGTCCAACCCGATAGCACAGTGTTTGCCCTGATCGGTGATCGCTCAGTTGGCTAGTGTGTGACTTCATGAACGAAGAAGCTTTGACATCAAGCGGTGCTGGTTCGACTCTCAGGTGTGCGCTTGAGCAACACATTCTAAGGACTGCTATCCGTTCAGCAACACTTTAAATGGATGGAATAATTCCCTGGCAATAACACTTCAACAACCGTAAAAATTCACTCTGCCAATCTTGGTACCCAACCTTGCGTCAAAAGCCTAAGTTACAAGTATGCGAAACTACAAAGAAAAACCTATCAAGGCTTTGTCAGTGCAAGGATAAAGATTCAAAGTCAACCAAAAATGATGTATTTAAAATGTTACTTCATCATCACTTCTATGCCAGAGGTGTACAGGAGCCAGAATTTTGGAGTATTTTTCATAGGAACCGGAGTCTCCAGTTTCAGCCAGAGTTGTGGTCTGAAATTCTTGGTAAAAACAGAAGTCAGATTGAAGCTGAAGTCGTTTTTTTTTGTTATTTTTCACCAGTTGACACTTTTAGCGTACAATTATTTATGCTGCACTCGGTGCAGTTATTATTTTTGTGTACTTTTGTTGTTTTATCTTCCAAGCAGTGCTTTTTACATCAAAAACTGTGTTTTTTGTTACATGAGAGATTGAGAGAAGATAGGGAAGGTGTAAGTTATAGTATAAATCAACCTATTGTGGTTTCTGGTTTGTATTCGGAGTCGAATTGATTGATAAATTTATATCCTCTGACTGGGAAGGCTTCTTGCAGAGCTTAATCCTGGCAGTTGCGCATAAATACTTGTAGAAGCTTTGAATCACTGACAAATGCCCAGTCACCGAGATTGACAGAGAGAAGTTTCCGATTCTTGAAATGTTGTTGCTGGGGAATTATTCCATCCATTAGATGTCGCTACATGGAGAGCAGTCCTTAACGTGTGTTGCTTAAGTGCACACCCCGAGAGTCAAACTAGCGCTGCTAGAAGCTTCTTCATTCCAGAAGTTATCGTACACTCTAACTACGGTAACTGAGCTATCGGGGCGGAATTGGAGTCAATACCCTGAATAAAAATTGCAGCAGCAGTGGAACACCAGTCCAAAAAACTTGACTCTTTCTGCTCTGAGCTGATTGTTAGTACGATAGTACGCAAGTAAAGTCAGTTCAGTTGTTTTATCTTCAGTCGGCTATCTTGTACAGCCTTGCTTAAGTTCGAAAGACTTGCCTCAATTTCCAATGCCACTAGAAACTTTGCTAACTACCCTCAATCAAATCTATTACTAGTGACACTTGTCGTACTGTAATTTACAATGATACAATTTGCACAGAAATCTGCATGAGCGACAACGTTCAAATTTTCGCGCCACCAACGACCTTTCTGGGTCAGATGTTATTAAATTGAAATTAACCCTACCGTTTCCTTATTGCTGCAGTTCTACAAAATAGCCACCGAAAGGTGGCGCATAGTATACAATTCAATTTATCAGTCAATATTGGTTGGTTTGGTTTTTGAATCTTTATCCTCGGACTGACAAAGCCTTGATAGGTTATTCCTGGTACTTGTTCGCATACTTGTAGAGGCTCTTGACGCAGGGCCGGTTACCGAGATTGGCAGAGTGAAGTTTTCCGATTGTTAAAGTGTTGTTGCGGAGAAATTATTCCATTCACTAGGTGCCACTGAATGGAGAGCAGTCCTGCAATGCGTTGCTCAAGCGCACACCCCGAGAGTCGAACCAGCGCCGCGTGATCTTGAGCCCGACGCATAACCACTGAGCTAACGGGGCGGACATTATTTATTTGCATCTGACAAGAATGTCCATAATCAAGTCACACAAAATAAAAGGCATAAAACTACAGTAGTAGGACACGCAGCTATGATGCAAAAGTATTTGAAATGAAATTACAAGAGCATTTTGTTCATACAAACCAACAGACCAGTAAGATTTAACCCTAGCAAACGATGATTGTTAATTTTATTTTCTCGAACAAGATGACAAGTTAGAAAGCTCAAAGCTAGGATCGACGATATGCACATATCAAACGTTTGAACAAAATTTGATATGTTAGCCTTGAACCTAACCCCCGTCAACTCAAGATCACGCCACGCTGGTTCGGCTTTAGAGGTGTGCACTTGAGCAACGCATTTCAGGATTTCTCTCCACTCAGCGGCACCTAGGGGATGGAATCATTCTCCAGCAACAACACTTTAGTCTTCAACAACAATCGGAAACTTCAATTTTCAAATGCTTCTGACACCCAAACCAATCAGAATATTTGTCTAAACTTTAAAACATGATTATTGGCAATATTTGAAAACTTTGCTTCTGTCAAATTGACTTTGAGAGTTGTGGTGCACTGGTGCCATTAACAGAGATCTTATGAGGGTCTGAAAACCTCAACAGGCAGAAATAATAAGAAATCGGCGCTGCATTGTTGTTGGAGTATCGGCGCTACTTTTTATTTAATGCAGCGGTAACGGTGAGGCGTTACTAAGTTATACGTTTCTTTTCAACACACTCTCGCTACTTTCCAATTTAAAGTGAAAAAATTACTCGTTTTCGGAGATTTTCCATGGCAAGACAACAGTGTTGAAATGGCAGTGTAAACAAATGATATCGTTCGGCTTTAAGAACTTTTTGACGTCACAAAGTGCTGCTTGAGTTAATTTAAGACAAAAGTGGAGGTAGCGAACTGTGTTTAACGTAGCAGATGCCCACCTCTGATTAAAGGTAGTCCACAGAATACTTTTGGACCGCGGTGATTTTAGGACTTTAAAAAGACGTAGTTCGCATTGAGCTTGTTTTATTTTGAAGACAATCTGCTATTTTGGGATAAAAGCAGCCTCTTTTCTCGATGATTTTACTCGTAGCCTTTTTCTCTTTCCCTGATTTTTAAGTGTTTTTATTGGTAAAGGTATCTTGTTTTTGGGAACCTGACACCGAAAATGCTATTGGTACGGTACCTGGCCAGATTAGCCTCTCAACGGTTCTGCCTACAGTGCTTTTATTCAATTTTGATTGACAATTCTCCAGAGCTCTCTCTTAACTGGGTTATTGCGAAACTAACAGGTTCATGATGACAAAAACTTTTGTTGTGTGAACATGAACCTGTTAGTTTGACGCAAATAAGAAATTAAAACTAAAATGTCGCCAAATCGAGTTTACAAAAAAACAGGTGGGGGCTTACTTTTCTATTTTTACTGAGATTGCCATAGAAGTATTTTTGAAATAATCAAACGATTTTATAATAAAATCAAAGTTGGATGTGCCACCTTCAGATCGGTTGCTGTAGCAACCAAACGTTCTATGAAATAGGCTACATCTGGATAGTTAATTTTATTGCAGCAGCTTGTCCATATGCATGATAAAAAGTTTCGATATTTCACAACAATAATTCTGTTTACCAATAGTTGGTCCACCACATTGCACACAATCAAATCTTTTTTAGCAAGTTATAAAAACACCAGGGTTGCCAGTTCCACAGCTTCCTGGTGGAATTGGTATAGTTTTGTTGCCGCGAGAAAATTCCAGCAGTCGCGAATTTTATGCAGATTGATTTCGTTTTATTTTAAACCGAATTTAACAAAATAATTACCACTTCTGGTTAACATTTTTTTTACTTTAATTTATACAAACTTTCAAATTATGGGCAACTTAGAGCTTGTTTCAACTTGTACATGATTGGGCTACTGTTTAGTAGCAATTAAGCTGAAAATGTATAAATATCTGGCAACCTTGGAAAAGACACAAAATAGCTAAGGTCAATGCCGAGGACAAGATACCGCTGTGGCCTGTGCTCGTTAAATGGCAATTCAATTTCCTTCAGCAAAAACGTCACCAAAAACCACCGCCAAAAACATTTAAAAACAGCGACTTTAACGTCTTGAAGCATAGTTATCAGGCATCGTAGCAACAAGGCTTCCGTGAGCTGGGATTCTCCACAGATATCCAGCATTGGGAATGATATTCCAATTCAAGGAAATCTTCATGTTTGTTCCCCTGAAAAAAAAAACTCTTGTTAGACATTGAAACAACATAAAAACGTCGACTTTTTGCTAGCAGTGAAATCAGCTTAGTCCTTATGTAAAAAGATTTGGAAAAATTTAAGTCACAAGTTTGAAACAAATACAGTTTAATTCAGTACTAGCAAGCAGTGGCGGCTCGTCCTACTAGGCTGCAAGGCAACCATGCAGCCTACCCTCGTGAAACTGATGAATGCATATGTACAGTAGAATTCGCCTATAGTGACACCTAAAGGGAACGCAGAAAAAGTGTCACCATAACCGAAGTGTCACTATAGCCGAATTCTACTAAACTCTTGCGTATGCAAACGGGACTTTGCAACAGGTGTCACTATAGGCGAAGTTTCACTATAGCCAAAGTCACTATAGGCGAATTCTACTGTAAAACATTTTTGCAGCCTATCCATTAAAACATGCCATGAGCCGCCACTGCGAGCAAGTGTAAATTTTGTTCCAGATTAGTAATAACAGTTTAAAGATGTGTTTCCAACAAAAGTCATGCAATTTCTTTTATTATGAGTAGGAAATGCATCTGCACAAAACCAATAGCAGTTTTAACTTTTACTGGATTATATTCGTTGCACCAGTTACTCATGTGGCAATTTGCTACTTCAGTCTACTCTACACTAACAAAAAGACTGCTTAACTCTTGAGCTCAGACAAACCACTTCAAATAAAAGCTACACAAAAAAGGGGGCATGATATTTCCACATTTCATTAATTTCTTATACTGTACTCAGATCCTAAACAAATCTTAGTCTGGCTAGTTTACTGAAATAAGCTATTTTACATGACCAAAGTCAACTAGAGTTCATCTTTAGCAATGCCATAGACTTTTGAAACACCAACATTCGGTTGAAAATAGAAAACATTTTTGTTTTAACTTACAAGACAGAAATGTGAATGCGGTAGATTTAATCCATTTTCATCATATGTCAACATAAAGTAGCCTATACACATAAGTTAATTTCTTAAATACTATTAATATTACAAAAAAGTGCTCAATGCCAAGCAAAACAGCCAAGCAGAGCAAATGACATCATATTTCATTATTGTTCTCTAAAAACCTCTTCAGCCTGTAGAGCAGTGGTTCTTAAACTGGGGGGCCGTGTGAGGCCCACAAGGGGGGCGCAAGAAATTGAAAAACTCTGCATGAATTATGACTAAACATGTCTTCACAACTACGCTAGACAGTCGAATGTTGAAGATGAAACTTTGTGTTACAGTGGCACAAGTGTTTGTAGAGCGTGTTGTTGTCACATCTCGCATTCTTTGTGATGTTTTAGAGACGTTGCTAAATATTTACGCGACACCTTAACGCTCGTAACACAACGGCTTTCTGATACAGCATCCTCGAGCTTTGGTTGTAACAATAATGGCAACGACTGACCAACAAGTGACAGAGGCTATAGAGTATACAAGTACAACAGTATCCTCAACTCCACAATAGTACCATGCGTAAACTATTTTTTTTAATTTTAGCATTGATTTAATTAGGTTTATTTTTAATTAATCAGTTCTATTGACGTAAAATGAGTGGGGAAAAGTATGACAAAAATTATCTGAAGTTTGGCTTTATAGATGCCATAGTAAATTACTACGTTGTACCACAATGCGTCATATGTTTTTAGACTCTGAGCAACGACGGTTTGAGACCAACTCGTTCGCAGCTCGTAATCTTGAAAAAAAAACACTTTGACCACCAAAGTAAACCTTTAGCTTTTTTCCAATGCAAGAAAGACTCTTTTAAAAAAAATGAAGATTGCAAGTAAACTGGGGCTGTAGCATCGTTCAGTTCAAAAAGGAAACGCAGCTTCATTTTCCAATTTTGGTACTTCCTTGAGAAAAACCGAATTGAACTGAAGGGCGAGCTTAAGTTCGAAGTGGTGCCAACTTCAACCTTGGAAACAAGAATTTGAACGCTATTTTCCAGACTTGGGTGACACCAAACTTCCAGAATGGCAGATGACAAGGAATCCCTTTTGTCTAAATGAGAAAATTCTTCCCGACAATTCATAAGAGGAATTCTTGAAGCTAAAATGAAATCCTACTGCAAGGGACAACCTTGAAGCAATGCCACTAACAGAGTTCTCGGCGAAATTTGTGCACATTTACAAGAGTGTGGGTGCTGTGGCTACACGCACACTTCTTTCATTTTCATCCACAGTGGCCGAGTGGTTAGCGCGTTGGGCTCGCAGTCGAGAGCCTGCATGTTCGACTCCAGCCACCCGCACTTACTGTTGTTTCTCTGGGCAAGAAACTTTACGATAATTGCCTCTACCCAGTGATCGATTTCGAGTAATGGGTAGTACCAAATTTAAGTCATAAGTAGAGTAGACAACCGGAAACAGACATTGCAGTCGGCTGCAGCGTGGGTCAGGTGTACGTTGGAAGGCGTACACCGATGCATAGCGCTCAAGTCCGCTTTCCCGCAATGCAGGATAAAGATAATAAAACAAACAAACAAAACAAAGCACTTACTTGTGCAAAAAGGTTTTTCTACTCTCGTAAACATAAAGACAAAATCTAGAAACAAACTTGAATGTGAAGCCGATCTGAGATGCGCATTATCTGTTACTAATCCCCAAATTAAACATTTGGTATCCACAAAAAAGTTACATCCTTCGCATTAATGCAACTTACCTCAAAATGAATTGCTGTTCTGCTTAATGTTTTTTGATTATGAAACAAGGTGGGGCGCGAATTTTGTTAGAATTGTAAAGGGAGGGGTGTCTCAAAAAGTTTAAGAACCACTGCTGTAGAGGTTTTTAGAGAATAGTAACTGAATTTGAATTAGGTTTACTTTCTTTACGACTAACACAAAAGCTTTTTCAATTTTGAAATGGCAACACCGACTAAACTAGATTGAGGTTTCAGATGGGTGTTGGTTAGACACAGTGGTTTAACATTGATAGAACTAGTTTCCACTAATTACCTTACACGGTACAACATTTAACAAATACCTCCAATTCTCCATTGAGTATTAAGTCATTTTAAATTTTCTTGATCTGATTGATTTTAAGATAAAGATCACACAAAATAAAAGTTGTTTTAATGAATAATATCAGATAACGCCAATCTCTGCATCCTGATGTACAATATACATATATACTGGCAACCTACCTTAAAAATGAACCATCATCAAAAAAATAATATTTGTTTGAAATTTTATTGAAATCAATCACAGCATTTTCTCCTCTCTCAATGATGTAATCCCACAAAATCACTTGATTGAGCTTGTTTTTGGGTGTTTCATACTCTGCTAATAAGTACAAAAACAGTTCTTTGCAATTCCAGTTAAACACTGAAGTCAGGTCTGAAATGGTCAACAATTAAGGAACTTTTACTATTTGTATGGAACATAAGTCTATGAAACATTGTCCAGTACTCAGAAGAATGGCCAAAACCTTTATCAAAAAAGCTCGAACGCAAATTATTATTGTATAAATATCAGCATTCAGTTAAAATTTAGCATTAAATTATTTAGTGTTTTTAAAATATGAATAGTCAGTATCTTCAGAATACTGGTGAACAGTGAACACACCATAAAAAAAGCTTCTGTTTACCAAAATATTTAGATAGAGCCTATATTTACCATATATTGTGAATAAAGCCACTGAGGCTATATTATGCACCTGTTCACTCAAGCAATATGATGACCTAAATTATGCACTCAGGCATGTATTGTTGGTACGTAGGCTCCATATCTAAGTTGCGTATGCTTTGGTAAACGTATGAAGGTGGCAGCATTAAGAAAATGGCAAAACTAAAGCTTTCAAATAACACTTGTCAGTTGTCATAACACTATCTTCTTGAAATAAGAAAATTGTTAAATTTTGCATTTTTGTCAACTTGGCTAGCAAATAACAGAAGAAGTTTGACTCAATGACTCGGAGCAACAGTTGTGCACTAAAGATCACGAGCAAGTTTGTTCAGCAAACATAGTCAACCCTTTTTAACAAACTAAAATTTTTTTCAAGTGAAATTCTCCAACTCCAGCAAAATCAAAAAAAAAATAGAACAAAAGCCGATTATTCATACTGTTACAGCTGAAAGCAAGAAAAAAGCACTATTATCAATCAACTTTAAAAAAAAATCCTGGGAGGTGTCAAACTGATGCCCTTTGTAATCTGAGACCGATGCAGTTGTTACGAGCAGCGGCGCAACTAGAAAAAATCAAAGAGGGTCGGTAACGAGAGAGAAAACTAACAAATTATTATTTGTAGAAGAGGATATATCACAGTTAGATTGTTAGAATATTAGCCTAGTGTAAATTGACAGCGCAATGATCCAATTCTGTGACATGAGAAGCGACCTTTTTTTGCTCTATCTGCGCTTGCTACTCACTCTCAAAAAAAGTTTCACGCGCTTTCGAAAGTAGGCAGCAAATTGCTCTCCCAGGCCCACGTTTTAAAAAGTAGTCCACACAAGCTTAGGGCCTGGATACACGTCAAGTTTGACAAGATTGTAAAGAAAATTTAATTGCCGTCTTTTTGATACCAAAATTATAAAATTGGTTTAAGAACGTGTGAAGTTGCGACCATACGAAGATTGCGTGAATAAATGACGGTCTGTTAATATTTTGTATTGCGGTTGCGGTTTATGCGACTTGAGCGTGAAACAAGTTTGGTATGCATAGAATGTAGCTTGAACTGACACACATTAAGTGGTACGTACGGTAAGTCTCAGTCTAGTTAATCATCCCTTTTCTTGAAGTTGCAAATCTTAAAGGGGGCTGTCATGCCGACTAGACAGCCCCCCTGGTTACGAGCCACAGGCGTTCATGCTCAAATTTGTCAAGTTTGAAAGTAATAAACGCAGCATTTGTTGTTGAGAGAAAAGAAGGCGAAAAAAACATCACGGTTAGAGTGAACAGGTGCATAATAGCCTCTGAGGCTATATTCACAATACATGGTAAGCATAGTCATTGCAAAATATTTAATATATATCAAGTAGAAACTGACAAACACAAATATGTCAGGTATGGGTCTTCTAGGTTTCAATATGCTTAAGCTCAACTTAAAGACAGTTATTCTTGATTTTCTCCCTCACAGAGCTGGACAATTTCAAACCTAATGTCCCCATATTTCAATGGTACTGTCAATAATGTACGGTATATATATATGCATGCAATAAACAAGGATACTGGCTTTCAAAGAGAAGGTAAAGTGACCCAGATCCATCTTCTCTCTAATGTGAAATTCTTCAATATTCTTTCTGCAATTTCAATGAATTTTTTATTATATGTAACAAAAGAGCTTAAGCCAATTTCATAGATAGTACAAAGCATCATGTTGCAGATTAGATGTGGCCACAAACATATTATATACAACTAGCCTACAAAACATGTAAAAGCATGGTCTTCACCAAACAATACAAGTGCATTCAGTGCACAGCTATAGCCAAGTGACATTATGTATTGGATTTAAAGATTAATAAACTTAGTACAGGTATTGGTACGGTATATAATATTGATAGATTGATTGGGTAGAACGATTCAAAAGCATACTTTAATAAATTTGGCAATTGAAAATTAGGAGGTGGTGCACAAGTCTCCGCCCTAATGAAAAATACCAAATTGGCATACATTGGTATCAACCAAAAATGTAGGGTGAAACTATTTTACTTTTGCTTTACTGTTCAGTGTTCACTGTTCAAATACTTGACCCTATATGTTTAGGTCGTTTCCAATCATTGGCTTTACTATCAGTTACACTATATCAAAATAACCCTAACCCAAAATTTAGTTTATCAACAATAATTTCAAGATACTTAGCATGGTCAACTAGTTTGGCAAGGCAACTTCGATCAACGAATTCGGCTTCTGTATTTTTTCTCTAGCAACCTTTTCAAGCGAAAAAATTGAAATGTTTGCGGTTACTTCGACTCTGTTGTGTTTTTTTCATCGACCTTTTCAGAGGACGAAATAGGTTGCACCCCTAATCATTAACGTATATCACGTCATACCATTTATGACAGGAGCAAAGACTTGTACAGTACACCAGCTCCAAAAATTGTAACAAACTTACACAGTGACTTTGTTAATTTCAATGTTTGCATTTTCTCCATAATCATTGAAGTGTGTTGTAAGAAAGCACGCAAACGTCACAGCAGCTGCCACACTTAGACTCCAGGCAAATAAAGAATTCAATCGTGAAAGAAATGTATTCATGGCTCTACTGGTAATATGCTATTCACTAAATTAGCAGCTGGTCATAGTACCTTCAAAAACATAACATTAATCAGATATACAATTCCATCATGTATATATGGCTGTATGCATTGCACTTTTTTTTTATTGATAACTAACTCGTGTTAATTAGAAAATTAGTTGACTGCATCAATGCAAGCCTTAAAGCAGCCGGTGGATTTGGCCACTAAGTAGTGCTTGAATGACCGCCGGTGCTACCTCCTCAGTAGACCAATTTGGCCGCCGGTTTCTTCTAGCTAATTATTTAATTTCACAATAGAATGATCGTGGATTAACTGTCGAAAATATCTAGTATCAAAGAATGACGTAGAATTAGGTCAGCGCGAGGAAAACTACCGTACCGATACAACAAAGTTCATCATTTTTACCCTGATTTAACGACTGCAAACGTACAATCAATGCAAAAATGACGGATTTTGTTTTCTGGGTAGGTTAGTTGACATCCGAGGGGAAAACATGTGTCTTCAGAGTTCAGAAATGTTCCCGCTGTGGGTTAGTGACTTCACACCAATGGTGACATCATAACAGTATAAATGGTCAGGTTTTATGAAAGGCGATATGCAGTTGAAACAATTTAGTGTCGTTAGATGGTCCCGCAATACCGGATTGCAATCTCGATAAAGTAGTTATTGCGTGGTACAACGATTCTATTGCAGGACGTCGCCCAGACTTCAACAACACTAAGTGATCATTAGGGCCATTTTTATTTTGACATAAAAAAAAAATTTTTTGACTTTATTTTAATCAAATTTTGACCTAACGAAATTGCTTGTTTGTAGAGGCCACAGTTCTTCCTTGAATTGATACCAGCTACTCAAACATAATATTTTGTCGATTTTAGATCCAAACGTGTTCAATAAAAGGGGCTTGTTGAATAAAAATTTGCCTTGATTGCAATGCTTGTTGTCGCTCCAATCCAGCTTGATGGCGCTTACTTTTCCTGTGGCTTTCAACAAAATACATTTTCTCGCACTTCACTATAAACTCGCAAAATTAGCTCCTTAAATCACCCCCGGGAGTTGCATTAAATTCATCAGGAAAATCTTGACAAATTTGTCTAACTTTTGCGAAAACGATTTAGCTTGCTTAGGCATTTTTGTATCATAGATTATAGAATGTCAGTAAGCTATTCCTAAAATCCAAATTGTTGATCTTCGAAAAGACCACGTTTGTGAAGAGGAAGTGTTTTATAAGAATTATTTAAATACGTAACAATGAATAAACAATGGACAATTTGCGATAAAACTTACTGCTGATCCAAGTGGGCATTGTGATATATTTTCTGCATTATGGGTTAATATGGTTTAATTGTGTCGCAGTTTCTGATTTACAATGCTTCTACGAGGATTTTGACATAAATTACTCTCAAGAAACACAAAAAGTTTGTCAAAAGCTATAATTTGACAAATTTTAACTTTATTGAAAATTTTGACTTTATTTTGACCTATAAACTTCTTAGAAACAGTCCCCTAGGTGCTGAAAACAACTTTATTCTTTGATTCGTGGACAGACAAGGTCCTTGAAAAAATTGACTTTATATTGACTTTTGCGGGCCCTAGTGATCATTTTAGCATTGTTGCAAGCTTAATTCTATTTACTTGTGCTATCGTTATTTTGTATTTTGGCCTCCAAGCACGCAGATTTGGCCGCCGAGAAGGAGCTCTCGGTAGGCCACGATGGCTGCCGGAAAAAAAACGAGTTTTAAGGCCTGCATTGAGTGGTGAAAGCATCTGCACAACACTCGAAATGATGTTAATAATAATAATGGTGTTGCAAGCACAGCAGTGCTTTGTCACCTTCATGATAACTTACGTAGCAATATTAAATAAATAAAAAAACGAAATAGAATACCAACAAGGAAGTCATAAACAAAAGACAATTAGAAAAATTCCCTTCTATCAATTTGTGGCTAGGATACCCTACTAGATCACCATGCCGTTTGAAGTACCTACCTCTAGCCATTTTCGAGTTTTTAAGGCTGCAATGGAGACAATATGTACAAATTCAAAATGGTATCATATAAACCCTTAATGGATTGCCCCAGCCTAACAAAGTAAATATTTTTGGATAGCTTGTTTCCTCCTTTTTCCAGCAATATATGGTTTGTTGGGGTTTGTGGGTGAACTTTTGTGTGTAGATTGTTATTTATGACAAGTACGAAAAATGCGATTCTAAGTAGAACTGCCTCCTTAAGTAAAAAGATTAAGTGGATAGATGACAGATAAAACACTTGAAAACATACCAAAAATGGAAAGAACTGAATTAATGTGTCTATAATCTGTAACTGATTCTAGTTGTCAGCTGTGTTGCATTTGGCAATGTTACACATTATCACCAGGGAAAGCTTTGTAAAAAGTTCTTACTTTATATAAAGTACTTACACTTTTACTTTCTTTGTAAATCAAAAAAATTCAAAAAAAATCAGTATTCAAAAAAAATACTGGTTCTCCAATAAACTACAAATGAGTGAAGAGTCTCTTTAAATCATCATCTCAATTCACAACAGTTCAAGACAACTTTCCACTGTCACTTTACTACGCTGAAGAGATCGGAAGATCGAAACACTGGCCACTGTCTGTAGTTACTTTTAATAATGTCTTTTTAGGCATTACTTTTAAAGAAATAAAAAAGAGTCAAAAGTCATGTAAATTTCTCAAGATAAAAACCGACAAATTAGAAGTTTTATTTTTCACTTTTTGAGGTTTGATAGCTGTGCATTTTTAAGATAGTGTCTTCCAAACAGTGTTTTATCGATGCATTTTTTAAAACTTTCACTTTTGTCATGTTTTTTTTTGTTGATGCGAAACTCGTGTATTTATCTTACCGTTTTCTACATGTTCCCTCCAACATGAAAAAATAGACGCTTACAAAAATTGTTCCGTTTTTGTAACAGTGAGCAGTGGCTGAGTGGCTACTTCTTACCAGTGGTCCCATCCACAAATTTAAAAAAATACCTACCTAGATTTTATCTAAAAAAAACTACACTTTCTTCTATCTTTAAATATTGTACCGCCCGCCCATCGACTATTCAAACATACTGTATTTCATTCTACAACAATTATTTTCTGCAAGTCTTTTTTGTCCTTGGAGTCGTTTTTCATAGATGACAAACAACCAAACACCATCTATTACTTTGTTCACAAATTTTTATTTAGGTTCCCAGGTATGACAGTTATGCCCCGCTCTTTTCATGGCCTGTTTTGCTATCAACAAATCTTCCACAAACTAGCAATTGAACCAAAACTACTGGTACAATCGGGTACTCACTCGTTACTCAAACTGGAAACTGAATGCTTTACTTGTAATCTGGAGGGGAAACTAGCCTATAGCTTTCAAATTAGACAGAATTTACTTCAGATAGGCTATAGCCTATTTTGTAGCCTAGCGAAATGATTACTTAAAATAGTTAATTCAGCTCGCGATTCCTACGGTATATTTTTATGCAAAATCAATAGATATTTAAGAAAAGTTAAAATTGCAGAAAAAACCCAGATATCAACGTTTTATAAAAAAACCAAAAAAACTTAAAAACCCAGACGAGTAAAAACCCAGATCTGGGTTTAAAAACCCAGGAGGAATGGGAGCCCTGCTTCTTACGCATCTTTGGGTAGCCACTTTAACAAGTCGAAATTCTGCCACTGAAATTGACTACAATGCAACCGCCAACCAATCAGAACGTGTTATAAGAGGCTACCGTCCAATTGTGACCCTTCTAGCCTCATCCAGGGAGTTAATGCTTGTTTTGAACTTTATTTGGTAATTACAGAAGAAAAAGAGCAATAGCAGTGGTGAGAATCGAACACGCGTCAATGAAACGACTACTTTCTAGCCCTAACCCCTAAGCCAACCAGCTGACAAAAAATCCATCACTTAATTTGCTTTCTATGATCTTCTTTTCGCCATTTTTTACGTCACTTAAACCGTAGCTTACGATTGGTTGGCGGTTGCATTCTAGTCAATTTCAGTGGCAGAATTTCGACTTGTTAAAGTGGCTACCGCATCTTTGGCAGTCAGTGAATCAAAGTTTCCGCAAAATTTTTTCAGTTTTATCCAGAAGTGTTGTAATCTTTCTTTTGTCGAGTTTTATGATCTAGGCCTACCACAAAACAATTGTGACTGTTTTTTGTCGCAGTCTGTTCAATTTGATTTTTTGCCTATTTGGCTAGCCTTTCTAGTTTCTGCCCAAGTCAGGAAAGAATTTAATTCATCGAAACAAGCAAAAAAACTACTTGGAAAATGATAATAACAAATGACTGAAATTAATTACAATCTACACTGAGCTAGATAGGCTACCAACACGACTAAAAAACAAATACCAAAGATGTTAACAAAATCAAGAAAGATCAGGTTTTTTATCAAAATTTTTTTAAGCAATATTTCAAAACTAGTGTAGGCTTTTGGACTGAGTTGTTTGCTCTGTCTAATATTTGTTACAGATCATAATCATTGAAATCAAACTGAAAGAATTGTCAAACACCAACCCCTTTCTTAAAAAAATAATTAAAATTTTTATCTCCTTTGCCGAAGGTCAAGGCATAGAGCTGCGGCTGCTGAACAGCACTGAGACAACTGTAATGTTTGGTTTACAAGTGCTAAACTTGGCTTGTCACAGTTTTAGTATTTTCGTTTAAAATGTACTGGTGCTTAGACAGAGCTCCGAAGCTGTTTGTCACTGAGCTCGCTTTATTGTGTAGTTTTTAGTGAGAGCTAGGCTACCTAATTTTTTTCATGATTATCATTTTGCTGTATTTCGGTGTTTCTCTTTTTGTTATGAATCTGTATCATCATAAAAACAGAGTGAAACTGTTCACCAGGCATTTGATAATTAAAGTAGCTTGCGTTTTTTGGTGACTATAGGCTACTAGGTTAGCTCCTGATGTTAAGGATGATACTTAGTTACTTACCGTAGCTTTTATTACCGACATTTTGTCAGTCAGCACGACTGACTTTACAAGGGGCTGAAACAGGTAAACACAACTTGTTCAGCAACAAATGGCTCAACACAAAAGCATACTGACAAATTAATTAAGTAGCAAGAATCAGAGTGAAGATAATGCGACAGATAACACAGTGATGCCTCGAAACAGTAGGCTACCGTACTATCCGGCAGCGTAAATTTATCCATCTTTCTAAGGCTAATGTCAAGAAACGTTAAAATAATATGAGACAAGACAGAAATGGAATTAGAAATTACAACAATAGTGAAAAAACTCTGACCAACGAAAAAGGTGAACGCAAAGTCAAAGTAATTTTTGTTTACAGAGAGAAAGCTCTGACCATCATTCTGGTTAAGAACATGTCGTGCCTTTTGGTTTACCCTATGTGCCAACTTTCTGTAAACAATCTTTTTGTATAATCCTTTTCAAATTTAAGAGTAATAGGCTAGCGTTCCATAATGATGTTATGGTCTGAAGTCATAGAGCGTTTGCAAAGAGCGCATTTTTCTGGACGTTGAAATTTAATATCTTTTTGGTGCTTGTTGATTCTTGATTTAAGATCATGTTTAGTCTGTCCAATGTGGATTAAATCACAGTCATGACAGGGAACTTGGTAGATCAAACCAGAAATTTTACCTTTCTTTTATGGGGTCTTTTGCCAAGGGAATGTTTTTACTGTATCATCATGTTCTCAACAAATTAGCCATATTTACAGTGTCAGTAAAGTCAAGACCAGAGAAAAATATTTGTGTAACTTGTGTTAAAAATCTTTTGCAAGTTTCAGCAGAATCGTTAATAATATTTTGGATATGGTTTAACCTACTGATGAAATTTACTATTGAAAAAACAATAAAAAATCATTAATTTATGATGAACTTTGACAGGCATTTAGACAGTTAAATGTTTAAATGAGAAACAGCAACATGATATTCTTTTCCAAGAAATTTTAGGACTAGACTAATTCTAAACAAACACAATAAATTTTGTATAATTATTGGTCTGAAGTACTACTAGAACTTTTTAAAAGGAATCATAGGCTATTCTTTGATTGAAACAAAACAAGAATTCTTAGTTATTGGTATTTAAGTTTTCAACAATGCAGAAGACTTTTTATATATATATATATATGAAGAGTTGCTTGTGGCTCTGCAAAACTCATATTCTCAACCACATTGCAGTTTGATGCCTTCTACAATGTACATCATTCCAATATGGCTCAATTACCTAAATGTTTCTTTAATAGTTGTAACAGTAAATATTGAATAAAAAAAAAAGTCTTTCACTGTGCTGGTATTTTTCTAAGTATATAAGTCATTCTAAAGTTAAAACAACATTCTGCAGATGTTTTTGGTATGGTAACTATAGTTAAAAAACGTAAAAATTTCTATGTCAATCAAAAAATTTGTTTCTGAGATACAACTTGTACGGTATGTGTCAGGTAATCGATTAGTGTTGCCATACAGAAACCATACATAAGGCATCTGCTTGTGTTGCCAATTAATTACAAAGAAAATATATATTATATCAATGTTTTAGCATCAAGCAACACATAATTTCTTCACGATTTTTACCTAACGATTGAAAATTATTGCAGCATGAAGGCAAAATTATACTGCAACAATTATTAAATTAATATTTGTGTGACTATTTTCATAAATGCTGTGCAAAAGACAGCTGGAATTTAAAGTTTAAAAAAAGTGCTTCTGAACTAGTAGGAAAAATGATAAATAATGAGGTCATCTACCCATCATTTTTATATTGAAGAGCTGGTGAAGGAAAAGATGAGCTCATGCACTGGTAGCTGGGTATTGGGTAATCATACCTAGCCTCAAAGGCTATGGTTAAGATATATGTATAATTGTATACGGTATAACATGGTAACAATAGCCACTGCATTTATAAATATGTTTAATGTTATTGTTAGGCTTCCTCAGTGGCGTAGCCAAGGGGGGGTTTTGGGGGTTACAACCCCCCCCCCCCCCCTTTGGCACGCGTGTGACGTCACGATATTGAGAATAATGCTTTCAGTCTAAAAAAAAAATTGCCTAATTTTATACAAAACTGCATTAAAAGAGCGAATTTTGCCAATACCAAACATTCAAACATCTCAGCCAGGAATTAGCAACAAGAAAACATGGAGACTTAGCTTTATTTCCGAAAAATGCCGAAGAAAACATGATCTTATCCTTTTGCTATGCCACCGGACAGCACCATTTTACAGGAATATTCATACCCACATTTTTGTTGAAAATGCTCTCAGAATGCACTAAATTCAAAGTAATTTTTCAAAATTTTCTGGGGGAGGCCCCCCAGACCCCCCGCCGCTGGGTCATCAAAACCCCCCCCCTTTCAAAATTCCTGGCTACGCTACTGGGCTTCCTTATTATGTCTGCTTAAATTACTAGAACAGTATTATGCCAGGTGGTTATATACGTATGTTTCTTGGCCTCAGTAGCTATGATTATACGCTGTGGCTCTGTGTGCTGGTAACTCTTAGCCACTGCTTTTACCAATGTCCAATATGTATAATGTTTCACTATTTTCTTTAGAAATATTGATACTATCCAATGGCTTGTTTAAGTGGAGTAATTGTTTCCATCATCATAAGTTTGACAGCTTTTCCAACTGTGTCTTTTGCTTTAAACAGCACATACACATCCGACCCACTATGGCTAGCAATTATCATGTTTGCATCATTTCTCCTAATCGGCCTTCTTTGTGCATTGTTCTTAAAACCAAACCACATTCAAGAACGAGAAAAGCTTTTGGAGAAAAGAGCTTTATTGTATTACACTTGCTGTGTTTTTATGTGGACTTGTGTGGCCGACATTGCACTACAAGCCCATAACTTGGAATTATTTGGGCTGGAAAAAAATAGTCAGTACTTTGATTTTGGTGAAGTTTATCTTAAAACTCCATTTGGTTCTGCAACTCAATGGTGGAATGCAATTGTAAACTATTTCTTTTATGTAGTCATAATATTTCAAATCGACAATCATATAGATTGCAGAAGTGTTTCTTTGTATTGGTCTAGCAATATGTTGGCAGGTCAATTTGTTGTTATGGGTGGTTGTTTATCAGGGCTTTACTCAGATCAGTTAGAATATTCCAGTTTAGGGAATGTTGTATTTATTGCTTTACCACTTTGGGCATTGTATCATTTCTTGACTAAACCTGTAATAAAAAGTGCATCGGAAAACAATTCAGTTACAAACAAATGCTGCAACATACTTTTTTGTGTTGGACTTATAATAGCAACTGTTTTTAGCTTTTTTCGGGGACTTGGGGCTTTTAACAGTAAAATTTCAATCATAAAGTGGTATGTTGACCAATTTGAACCTTACATTAAAGACCCTGCTTTGTTTGGGTCCGCTTGGGTCATATTCACTGCTGTGTATGGTGTCCCAATTCAGTTGATGTGCATTCATGGCTTACTTAACAGAGGCTGTAAATGGATGGTAGATTTATCAATCATGTATGCAGGAGCTATTCTCCAAGGAACTGTTATATATTTATCTTATTCTTGGTTTCCATCAGCTGAGCAAAAGTATAGAATTCCACAAGATTCTTTTTATATTGTGCTGTTTTTCAATGTTTTTTTGATTTTTCTTTCTTACTGTTTAATGTTTCGTTGCGTAATCTACCCTGAGGACTTCCTGCATAAATCAACCATGGCTTCGAAGAAAAAGAAACATTGATCTGCTGCTGATGTCATTTGCCAAACTTAATGGACATTTCTCCTTAAATTTTAATGCAGTTAATCATGTTGTTATTCTTCAAAAAAATCACTGCATTGTACTGTACATATGTATTTGTAGTTTTAAAACACATTTGCAGTACCGACAAATGTGTCATACGTCTGTATCGTAGTGTTGTTAATTAGTTACCGTACATTTTTTGTGATTTATTTTCATAGCAGCACCTTAGTTCTGCTTCAGTTGTGTCAGTGCTTGGCTGTGGAATCCATAACAGAAAGCATGTTTGATCTATGTTGTTCATGACTTATCAAAGAGTTCCAACCATGCATTTTTATCGATATTTTCTACATGATTATATGCAAAATTATTGATTTATAATTGTGCATTCAGATTTGATTATTGATAATATTTTTACATTGGCTTCTTCAACGATGGTTTTGACAAGATTTTTTAACTCTCGATCCTTGACAACTGCTCGAAGATTTTCAACTTTACTTAGGAATGCAAAATCAACTCCAAGTATGTATAAAATCACAAAATTGTAGATCATAATGCAGCAACATGTGATTAGAATTCGTTGGTACAAGCAGGTCTTAAAAAGTATTACCAGTAAGAAAATGTTTTCATGAGAAGGGCTTGTATTTTCTGCTCACATAAACTATCATTTATATAGACCAAGTTGAAAGCTTATACATTTGATTAGTTCCATTTAATTTTAACAACAGTTAATGCATTTTTATTGAAACAGCTTTTCTGGTTTCATTCAGAAACTCTTGTGGTTAGAAAGAAGTGAATGTCTGCTTCTCGCCTCCACAATTAGTTCAGTTGTAAATTTTCGAAACCTTGAATTAATAAAAAAGGTTTAGTTTATTATTTTCAACATAGATGTTAGCAATCAAGTGCAAGCAGCGGCTGGACGCCGTTTCATGTCTGCTGGGAGCCCCGACATTTCAATGGCAGAAGGTTTAGCCTGGATATTCATTGCCGGTGTCCCAATTTCATTGTTTGTAAGTATTGTGTTAAATATAGAAGTTTACAACTGTGAAACATTCCGAAAACAATTTTTGACTTTATTGCTTGTTGTTATTCTACAGGATTTTTAAGTTGTATATAACTTTTGAGTTGACCACCCTATGTTTTATCGTCAGGGTATGTATATCACAAAACTTTTGAGAGATGGTATTGAATCTACTGAAGCGGGTGAAATGATGCCTGGGACTGGGCCACAACGAATGTTGACCAATGATCAATGGATTATGTTAAAGGAGCAGGTGTGTGTCCATATCAGTGGTGATTTTGGCTTAGCCCGAGCAGTAAAAGAATTAACAAGGAATAACTACATATTACTTTAGCAGTCCAACGCATTACAAGAAGCCTGGTTGCGATTTATGTTATTTTAAATACAAAATATATAATCATCTTAATTGAGAAATTCTTTGCGTTTGAGAGATTTCCAGCAATCGCTCTCAATGAATGCGTGTTATTAAGATTCAGACATTTTCTTTGTTTAATCCGCAATTCAGATTTTTTTTTCAAAGAGTTGCACAATAGACTTTTACATGAATTTGCCATTAAACTAAGAAGATTAGAATTTATGTTTAAAAAAAGCCAAAACTAGCTAGATACTAGTCTAATTTTTTTTTCTTATTTATGTTGTATTTATTGCTATCTTCTTAATTCTCATGTTGCTCTCTTAACCAATTAAATCTGTCTTAAGTGCAAATATTGCTGTCAATCTATGGACTGTATCGTTCAGTTTTTTTATATATATTTTTATTTATTTTTCAGGCTCAGAAAATGGCTGAAGAAGAAGAAGGTCAGTGTGGCATTGTTTGATCGATTAAATACAACAAAACTTTAATTTCTTAGCCCAAAATCCGCTCAAGAATTTTTTTGTTAAATATATCGACAAATCCACTTTCTTAACTTTTAAACTCGCTTCTAAACTCCTGGCGGCCATGGCCGCTGAGAAGTCACTAAATGGCCTCTCAAGCAGTCGCGTCGATAGACCATGTTTTGTCGCCGGTGTAACGGTCCAGGAGTTACTGTGGTCCAAAAGTTACTGTGCCGTTGCAGCGTGGCACTGTAGAAATGACGTCTGACCACTAATAACCAGAGCTGCCCGGCGCTTCTGAAAGCGATATAAAAACAAGAATTTTACAACTAAGTTTAATTGAGTAGTTACTCTCAAACTAATGCATACCTTTTCGTTTAAGATTAATTAATGCCTAAATTGTCAATGTTACTTTTTGAGCAGTAGAAATTTCAATTATTTTCATAAGAAAAAAAACTTAATTATATTTGGCAACCCTGGTAACTCTTGGACGGCGGTCACTCCTGGACCGTTACACCGGCTTCCGCAAGCCAACATTTCTCCTCCTGCGTTGGTATTTGAATTTTTTCTGCACTCGTGTTTGCACGTGAAACTTTTTTCTCTTCACTTGCATTTGCAATCTTTTTCACAAACAAGTCAAAGTCTCTCACACGCTGACGAGAAATATTGCATTTAAAAGTTTCGCAATAACTCTGAGTGTCGATCTATAAAAACTCAGAGACTAGCTCTACACTACTTGGGAAGCAGTGCATTTTACAAAGTTCTGCAAATATATGTCAGGGCCTTGTTCTTACCTTCGGAGTGAACGCAAAAACACGATATCAATTAAGCGATTTTTGAAAACACGAATATTTAACGGATTTTTTATTTTGGCTGCCGGGGGCGAGAAATTGGCCGGGCGGAAAGAAGCTCTGGTAGGCCATGCTTGGTCGCCGGAAAAGTAAAGGAGCTTAGAGGCATTAATTACAGTAAGAAACAGGTTTTCAGGTTAAACACATCAATGTAGATCATACATGATAGCAGTTTTGTCAGGGAGTTTTGTAAGTTTTGCTGGGAAGATTTCATTAATGGCACAGCGAAGTTTTTCATTGAAATGAGATTTCTTCAGATTTATATTACAGAGATGCATGCAGCTTGCTAACATTAGTATTACAGCAGTTCCAATCGACCTGGCCGTGCTGCCGTTTGAACTAGACATCTTATAGCTTAAATTACCTTGATATGACTTTATCTCCCTGCAGTCATTTAAACAATATCGTCATGTTTTTGCCCAAAAACTTGTTGAGTTTTGGAGGAAGCAGAGCTTTGTCCACGCATTTCTGGTTTAATTTTATAGTGTTTGCTTTAACCAACAACGCTTGATTGCTAGATCCGTCCTGTCTGTTTTTTTGTATGTTAGATTCTTGTTTGGATTATGGGGGTCCACAGAATCCAAACAATTAGGTTGGTGATCCACTGACTCAACGTATTTCACAATTCCTGTATTAAACTCAGCTTAGATGCAGAGGTTAAGAGACATCAGCTTCTTCTTCATCACTCATGGATATTTTTCTTCAATTATGTTATGGACGCTAAAAGCTTGTCATTCGATAATATGTATTTGAATGAAATTGAGCGTATATAATGTAAGACCTAAATCTACAGTGTTATATTTCATACTTTGGTCAATCAATGCGATGGTACTGGTGATTTTTCTTCGCTCGGAATTACGCGATCGTGTTTTCGTAATTTTGCTTGAGGTAGATGCATGCGGGAAACTGATTTAGAACAGCATTGACACACAAGAGCACTAATTGACATGAGCAAAATTCGACTAACAATATTGATGCCAAGAAGGCTGATTAGTATCATGTTAGTATTCATCCGCCAGGTCGATCAGTCAAAATTTGGTTTGGAAGCCGCCTACAAATTTAAGGTAGGTATTCGTGCTTGTAATCCTGTTAATTTGCTGTTGGTGTGTGCTTTGTTACTCTCCTCAGTTTGTCGCATGCTTGTCATTGGTGCGTTGCATGGCCTGTGGGATAACCTCACAGTTCTATTTCTTTTCCAGATGATGAAAGCGAAGTGGCGGCAGCGGCTGAACCCGATGTTGAGGTAAACAGTTCCCAGCGGTTTTGATTTCTAGTCGTCAAAGCAATTATTATTATGCTCTTGTCTAAATGTTTTAAACAGAAAGGCGAATCTGTGTCACGATTATTTTACTTGTTTTAGTTTGAACTCTTCATCATTTATTTTATTGCAGGATGCGAAAGAGGAGGAATTTGTAATCCTGGAAGATTCAGCATCTTCTCCAGTGCCTGGTAAATGAATAGTTGCGTAGTGCATGAACTTTTGACTGTTACTTATCCTTGCAACTTTCATAGGTACTTTTGTAGTTATTGGTCCTAAATTGCTATCTTCAAAAAAAAGACCAAAAGTTACAAAACATTTAAAAAAAATGAAATTCATTTCATCACGCTTTTCTTCCAAAGAGTAAGAACAATGTAAATCCACATTGGACTTTGCTGGCAGTCACAGATTGCAATGGCTAGCTGGTTGTTTTGTAGTTTCCGTCGTCGTTCCTCGTGTACAATTTCTGTCAGTGAACCTACATGCACGTTTTTTGGTTTGTTGAATCTCATGCCACCAAAACTATCAAATATAGTTTTAATATTTTGTACCATCACTAATTTAACCATTCTATCGTTTACACTTATTACAGACTATATTTTGTGAGCAAACATTAGTGGACTGATATCACGTTGGTTTATGAACGTTTTCACTGTTTTTATGTTTTTCAGAACCGGTTGAATCCAGTAAAGACCGGATAATATTTATTGGTAAGCAAAATAATTGAGAAAAGCTTTTCCAAATGCTAAAAATAGAGTGAATCTAAACGTCATGGTTTGTCAAACTTCTTCACAAAGATGTATGTTCCTGTTTTGCGGGTTAGGCTGTGCGCTAGCAGCATGTGTCAGAAATCAGAATTGTGTCGCTTTTGATACATTAATATCTGGAGATCTGAAAAGCTAATGGATTGATGCTGAAATTACATTTTAGTGAAATTCATATAACAAACTCTGGTAGTCCACTAAAGTAGAGCTCTTATGATGACTTTGTTTTGTTTAACAGATCCACCGACGAAAGAATAGATTTTTTCGAACTTACATGTAGCCAAGGTTAGTGTTTGGGAGGCAATATTTTTGAAATGTGTTTTCAACAAGGGGAACGTTCAAATATTACGTAACGCTTTTTTTACGAATTTTTGACCCCCCCTCCCCCATGTAACGCCAACGTAACGCTTTTTTCAATCCCCCCCTCCCCCATGTAACGCTTTTTCACTACGAATTCAGCACAAAAAACTATCATTCCGTACTCGAAAGCGTTACGTAACGTTTTGCTTGAACCCCCTCCCCCCCGATGTGACGCTAACGTAACGCTTTGCATAAACCCCCCCCCTCCCCCTCGAAGGCCTTACGTAATATTTGAACGTTCCCAAGTTGCAAACTACCTTGGTAAAAGACTCAGTATTACACTACTTTGTCACTTGTTCATTATAAAGCGATTTTTGTTCATGCAGTTAGGAAGGATATTTTGTGCACGTTGGGCCTATAACTTACCATTCAGTTGCACAATCATCTAAATGAATACATTGCTGGATAAGGCTGTAAAGTATTGAAACCAAAATATCAGCCAAGAAAATGTAACTTTTTTTCTTGCTTTGGGCGTTTTGTTACTTTTATTACGCAACGTAATCTTACTTCTTTTGGTAGGCTACACTATTTTTATTAAAATTACACAGGAATAGTGAACCTTTAGCATTCATTGCAGGGTGAATGTTGATCATTGCTGCTTTGCAAGGAACAAGCTAATCATTCTACTATCCACGAAGAAAAGAGACAATTCAGCTTCATGATCCAACAGGATAATAATCTTTTTGTGTATTCTTTATGTCATGAACCAGAAACGGGATTTTGTCGCTGTGGTCGAAATAAATGAAATAATTCATTATCATCTGTGGCTCAGTGTGATTGGATGTATCGGATTATACGAAGCCTAAGATATGAGACGTTCTCTATATGTTTTCAAGAATATTTTTGTTATTATTCTTTATATGTATTTTATGCGTAATTCAATCAATTTTTCTATTGGAAACGCTTTCAAAGTGTTTGAATCACACTATCCCTATTGCAACGAGCTTTTGTCTTGGTTAACAACAATTATTTTTAATGTTTGCCTCTGTGCCAACATGCATAGAGCTTTATAGGGTGTTTCATTTTTTTTACGATTTCTAAAATCGAAAATGCTGTGGCTCTAAGCAGATCGGATTTCGGTCACATACAGCCAATCCAAAATATTTTTTTGATTGGACGACTTTTAGAAAATGCGCAGTCCCCTCAAAGTCTGAAAAATTGAAGTGTAGAGAAATTTGCAGGAAGTATTCGATATCTCGGTAACGGAAGGAGATAGGTAGACCTGTAATGTGTCAACTTGTGCGGAATGGCCAATTCCTATCTGCGCTTAATACGGTACATTTTACTACCCTATCTGCAAAAGAAAACAAGTTAATTAGTTGCAAAATACTGTTTTTTGTCATATTTTTGATGTTTTGTTTCCAGTTTTACAGAAGCAAAACGCTTTCAGTAACCACTATGATAACAAGTTATAGAGAGCAACAAACCCTATGTGCTATGGCATAGGGTACAAGTGTGCTATGTATAGGGTACAAATATGCAATGACGAAAGCTAGTGCAATTCGTTATTACCTCAGCAAACTCGCAACATCAGGCTAAAACAGGTCTTTAAAGTCTACAATACATTGTGAAATGTGAAGTAGGCTAAGCAACAATCATGCTGCTGAAAGCGAAACTCAATCTATATTGCATAAATTACTCATAAGCTAGCAAATGGACGAAAGATCTAGTTCATTTGTTTTTATTTCTGACTATGACAACGAAAACCAATAAAAGCCAAACTTACCAGAAGTTTAGAAAAATGTAGAAGCGACAAAACGCAAACGTTGTTAAGTCCTTGATACCGAAACAGTGTGAGTAGTTTAAGATTTAGCACAGTTGCAACACATTAATTGCCTTAAAGTAAATCGTTAGTTGAAAATTCATGGTTTTGATTTTGTTTTAACTTTTTGTTTTCGTTGCAGATTAATCTCTTTGAATCTATTCTGCGCGGTCTCTATTGAATCCAGCTCTTCTATATTATGTGTACCTTCCGGAAAATATATTGGAAACCTTGTTTATCTTGTCGCTCACTTGCAGCTAAGAAGTCAGTTTAATCTGTAGCTCAGCGGCGATGGCTTTCAGACTCTCAAGCATGCGCTTGAGCAACCCATTTGAAGGACAGCTCTCCGTTTAGCGGCACTCATTGAATGGAATAATTATATTTCACTGTCTCTGGGAATAAGTCACAGACAGGTAGAAGCGTTGTCTGAATCTTTTTTTTAAGACTGAAAAAGCTACTTTACAAATTTAATGCTAGCAGTTTCGCATATTGTAGGATACTTGTAGAGGGTGAGAACCACGAACGCAGGCCCGGTCACTGGGATTGACAAAGTGAAAATTCAGACCCTGCGATGTCACTATACAAGCCTGTATCGGAATTAGCCTAACAGCTTTCATAAAAGACATGCTTTGCTCAGTAGTTAAGCGCCGGACTCAAGATTACGCGGACCTGGTCGACTCTCGGGGTGTGCAATTGAGCAACGCATCTCAGTACTGCTCTACATTTAGCGGCACCTAGTGGATGGAATAATTCCCCGGCGACAACAATCAGAAACTTCATTCTTTCAATCTCGGTATCTGGCCTTGCGTTAAAAGCCTAGTATAACCTACAAGTATGCAAACCTACCAGGAATCGAAGATAAAGATTCAAAACCAACCAACATTTATAAACTAGGCCTATTCATCCTGCTTTATAATAATAATAATTTATTTGCATCAGACAAAGCTGTCCATATCCAAAACAAAACAACAAAATAATACACAAACTGCAAATGCACAAATAACGAACAACAACAACGAAATAACATCAAAAAATAACAAAATAATACACAAACTGCAAATGCACAAAATCTCAATAAATAGGCTATCTACTGTTACAAGTTTACAGACAATGGTACGGTAGCGTTACAAGTTAGAAGAACTGAAAGTATTGAGAACGATAAAAACAATCAGATGACATGGCAGCCATCAAAACTAGTTAATAGCATACATAGAATTATTATAATGAAGACGGTAATTTGATATACGATGGCAATCAGACCTCATCAGGGAGGCAACAATAGAGTTAGACGATACTTCGCATCTTCCAACAAAAGAAAAAACATATTTACGAAGTAATGCATCAAATGTTATGATGTTACACAAGACTTGATGTTCACGTACGCTATAGTGTTTAGGCAAATTATGTATAATTCTAAACGCATTATTGAAGGCAACACGCAGACGATTAATGTCACGTTGATGATAATTTTCCCACAGATGACATGCATACATTGGAGTACAATAAGAACGGAATAGAACATTTTTAATATCACTGGAGCACTTGTAAAATTTGGATTATAAATAGCTGGATTTAAATTTTCAATACGCTACCTACCACACTCGCCTCGAAGTGGGTCTTTAATCATTAATGGGAAAACTTTCAATACTAAGCTACAGTACAGTAGCTAACTTACGTTTTAGGGTAAGTTTATCACATAACGATCTGTGAAAGGTGCAAGCAACAAATACATTAATCATAGGCTGTAAATTATTCAAGCGAATATTGAAAACGTCAACAAACTATCCAGTTTTAGAAAAATATCCCAAGTGAAATATCAAACTTTGAGGTGCATGAATAGACATAAATTTCTGCCATAAAATTTTTACTTGCAACAACCATTTGACATGAAGGCGTTCTAAGTCTCGGTTTGACTTATTCGTGATTGCATGGACAGATGGGTTTTTAAAATCTTAAGGAAAGGCAAATGCATAAGTAAAGTGGTTAGGGAGCAAGTTACGGCGCAGTTTGTGATGTGATAATAGCGGAAGGCTAAATTCTCATTTTGGAAAAAAACATAAGCGTAGGCTTCTGAAAATGTCAATAAATTGATGATGCTTTCATAAATTTTAAATAAACTCATAAAACATATTTATTTGTGTGTGACAGCGCCAGTGCTGTGTCAAGGGGATAGGAAGCGCCACCATCTCAAGAGTTTAGGCCTACAGATAATTAACTTTTGCGCTTCAGTAAGAACTTGTTTACCGTACTGTTTTAAACTTTAATTCCGAGCCAAAATGCAGCTATGACTCGATAGATTGATGTTTGCTGTTAGCTACAATTGTGTTGTTTTCTAAACTGATCAGGAAATACAAGTGTAGGAGCAGGAGTGCGCCCGCACTCCAAAACTTTTTGTTTTGTCGAAGGTTTGGACAAATTTGATCAAAATTAGGGTAAAATTTTCAGCATTTTCGCATGGTAGCTAAGCAAGATTATGCTCTTCACTTCTCGAAGTTTAAATCGCAAGAAACATGGAACAACTAAATAACTCAAACACTGCAAGAACAAACAAGTTGAACGAAAACTCAACTTATCTTGGTAACGGTTCGTTGTCTTTATCAGAAGTGGCTGGGGCTACTTCGAGAGTCAATGGTGATGCAATAACATCTAAACACTCCGAAAGGGATGTGTCGACAAACTTGGAAACGTTGACAACTGCTAAACAAAAAGATTTACTACGACCAAACGCAAAGTTACAGCAGAACACCAAGGCGAAGAAAACGACCACCCGTACACAGGATAGTGATGTTCTAAATACAAGAATGGCTGTGGGTAGTCCAATATCTGAAATTATGACCAATTCTGGCGAAAATGTAGTCGCCAAAGAACAGTCTTGGAATGACATGAAAGAAAAGCGAAAACTTATGCGTCAAAATTCAGAGACTCAAATCTTCAGAAGCGAAGCAAGTAGGTAAGATTCTAATTAGCTACATCAAAGATAGAGTACTTTTCCAAACAATGCCTAGAAAACAAATTTGTAATATAATTTATCATTATTTTATTCGGTAAATAAACTTCCATAAAATCATAAGTTCCTTTTCAAGGCTTAACTATATTCCTTTACTTGGGCCAATCTAGCGTATGGTAACAGTTACGCTACCAGTTGTTTGTGCACAGTGGAGAGACTCGTTTTAGCCTCAATGTGGTAACAGTTATCAAACTCAGCTCATTTCGGATGTAGACAGTTTCCTCAAAAGCATATTACGAGCGCTGAAAATCGTAGGCCATGCCGCGATTTAGTTTCTTGCAACCAGCAATACTCTTATTCTAGTCATGGCCACCTGGAGACGCCTAGGTAACCAAGTTCTAGCCCAGTGGTCGGGAACCTTTATGAGTGAGAGAGCCATTAAAGCTACTTTTTTGGAAATACATTTCCGTGAGAGTCATAGGTTAGGCTATACTGTAATACTTTAACACTTAATACAATTAACACGTGGTGGCACTGGTGAAGTCTTGAAAGTGGGAACGCGTCTTAGCAAGAGGAGAAAAACAGCGGGAGGTTTGGGAGATCTCCACCACCGAAAAAAATATGAAAAATTACAACTAATTTGGTGCATTCTGAGCGTATTTTCAGCTCTAAATTGTAATGAAAAGTTAAGATAAAACTTTTGCGGTTTGCACTTTAGAAGATTGTTTTTTTGCGAGCCAGATGCCGTCTTCAAAAGAGCCATATATGGCTCGCGAGCCATAGGTTCCCGACCCCTGTTCTAGCCTATATGAAGCGTCCATTATTAAGTTAACATGATTACGTACTCTAAATATTTTACGTAGGCAAAAGTTTCCCGTGTTACTAAAACGTAGGTCGAAAGCCGCGCTTCTGATATCCATGATTGAATTTAACCATCACGATAAACTTTTTTTAGCCAAAGCTGATGTTTTGCTTTATCGTTTTAATGCATTTTACGGGCTACTCCATAAAACGAAACATTTAATGCATAACGAAAAATAAAATCACTGCTTGTTTTAATGATACAGATTGGAAAGAGCAAAAAGCGATCTCCAGAGAAGAAATTCTTTCCTTTCCAACGAAATTATGAAAGCAAAAGAAGAAATTCAAAATATTGTACCGGATAATAAGTTGGAGGAACTAAATGCACGAAATGAAAGTTTGAAAGCGGACAAAAACGATATTACCTCACAGGTGAACAGCTAAAAGGAAAAGTTTGTAGTCTACCAGTAAAAAGTAGTCTACTAACACATTTAGGCATTTTACTCGTTTGAATTTTTAAAAACAACATTTTAATTGTCAACAACCTTTGGTTTTAAAGTTGAAATTAGGCTCTGGACTACAAACAGGTGTATTTCACAAAAATCAATGATTTTATCGTTCACCTGTATTGTCAATTGAACGCATGCCTTGCCTTGGAGCTAAAATACGTATGGCTCCTACGAATTGTAGGCTCTGTTACGTATAGCACGTGGATAGACTACAATGATATTATCAACTGTTAAGTGTCAAGAGCTTCTACCAATTAAAACTGAAGCTCAGCGAAAGCAAAATGGCAGCCTTCTATCCCCACAATAGGAAAGCAAAAAGTGTCTTCGAAAGTTACCATCAACGGTAAGATTTTCTCGTCTTGCCTAGAACACAAAAGCTCCCAGGCCTACACCTTAAGGAATCTCTTGAGTCTTGAGTCTTGACAGATCACAAACATTCTGTCACTATTCAGTACAGTCACTACGGAAAAGGCTCCCGTCGCCTTACTGGGGTGTTCGACAAGAACAAGTTGGGGTGCAGATGCTGACACTCGAAACACCTGCTCACCTAGTCTGATAAATACTGCTTACCTACATGTTGCTGCAGTGCCTATACCCGTCTCGTTAACCACTCAATCAACTACTCGTTGCGTAGCATCCGACTTGTTTAAGTTTGCGGAAAGGAAGCTTAGCAATTATATACACCGGGAAACGTAGCCTATCCTAAATATCCTAATCGCTTGTTCCACTTAAAGCTTTATATACTATTCCAAAAATTCTTCCTATGACAAAAGTCAAGGCATCTCTTTGTGCAATCAGCGCATACATTGGATGGATGAAACACAGACAGCCACTTTATCTAGTACAGATCTTTACTAGATCGGGTACGGATCTGATCAGATCTGGTAAAGATTTATGCCAGATAAAGTGGTTGTTTGGGAAGACGCTGGGAATAGGCCTACAGCATAGTGTACCACGACACAAAACACCACTTTTTGCCTAACCGTCGCTAAGCCTCCAAGACTGAACTTTCCACGGCCCACTTAGTCAAGCTAACTCGCATTCAAACATGAACTGACCACTTACATTTTGTATATGCCTAAGTGGGATTTGGCTCCACCAACGGTTTGTAAATGCGGATCAGAAAAATAAACTACTGACCATGTTACTTTTAAGTGTTCCATCTACTGTAGAAAGCAACAAATGAAATGCTTGGTATAGGTCTAGCAACACTGACAAAGCTATCGTGACCTGGTTTTTCACTACCTAACTACCTATTTTGAAATTGATACAAATTGTCTTACAGGAAAGATGAAAACACGTAACACTATGCAAAAGCTTTTTTTAGTTTTTGAAGCTACTTTTTATTCTTACGCTTCGATTCTTAATTTTAGATTCGATCTATCAAAGAAAAGATTAGAAAAGCGGAAAAATCTAAAGTTAAAATTTCAACGGAATTAGCTGAAGCCACACATCATTCAAAGGTGATTAGACAAGAAGAAAACGATTTTAATCAAGAATTAGACAGGTGACCACCATTTTTCCACTTGTTGATCTTTGTTTTTTATGGGACACCCTTTCAAGTGACAAATATAATGTTGTCAAAAATAAAGAGATTTTATCTTGGTCTGATAACTTTTATTTGGAAACACGTTGATTTTGAAAGTGATTGAGGAAATCAAAAATGGTTGTAAAATATAGGGTTATAATGTAGGTTTTTGTCGGCTACAGATTTTGTGGCCCAGTTGTGACGTAGAATTACAAACCTTTGACATAGCCTTAACCTGTGGAAATATTTTAATATTTTTAGATTAAAAATGAGAAAACAAATTTTAGAAGCAGAAGTATCTTCCTTATTATCCAGAAGACAGTCTACAGAAGTCAAATTGGAAAACGTAGCTCAAGCTTTGCAATTCAAAATAAAAAAACGTATTGGCAAAGAAAAAGAACAAATGGTATGTAAGCATAAAACTATTTTTATCCTGAGAACTGAGATGTTTTCTTGGACTTTCTGTAAGATATGGGTACACTACTTCAGCGAAATATAATGTAGGCTAATTAGGCTACATATTTTTTTTACATAAATTATCACGTTTTTTGGTAATAAAGCACTGAGCTTTTTTTGAGCAGGAAACAATGCAAAAAGTATCAGCGTTGAAGCAAGAAGTTTTGAATGGCGAAATGGAATATCGACAACAAGTAACTGAGCGTAATACATGGCAAGGGACCTTGGATGAAATTCAGCACATCCATTCTAGCTTAAAAACTAAGCAAACAAAATCAGAGGTTAAACAAAATTTTCTAAAAGAAAAGATTAAAAGATCTCAAAATAATCTTGTTGCTCTGAGAAAGGACAGTGAAAAAGTTATGGCAGACCTCACAAAAGCTCAGCACAACTTCCGTAAAAAAGAGGAAATCAAATCTAATATGCAACATTGTAATACCCAGGTGAGTAAATGTGATAGCCTAGCGAGGAATGTGAAGCAGAAATTGAATACATGTCTTGGAAAAAAACAAATTGACAAAAGCTCTATAACTGTTTCTGTACAGTTTTCAAAACTTTTGGAGATAAATTTCTTTTATTACTATTCTTCCAGTTTTATTTTTTAGGAAATTGAATGTTTTAAAGTGTGCCTTCCCTGAACACTCTTAAAACATTGAGGAAATAGAATTGTTTATTGCCTTGCTATGCTGACACAAAACTGATGGCCCGGAAGAGTTTTTCACCGTCATGTTTATTTTATTCTTTAAAATTACTGTTTACCTGACGAAAGATCAAACGATGGGCCATTCTCATAAAATATGCATAACGCATGTACAAGCATTTGATAGAAATTATGTAGTCATAAAGTCATAGGAATAGAAATTTCATAGCAAGGTCTCAAAAACTTCAAACTAAATCATGATTCACATCAAGGTTCTCAAACTCAAATTGCTCTGAAAGCCAAATGAACACTAATAAATTAAGGGCGCAGTACACAGAAAGAAATCAATAAACAAAATAACACAGTTAAAATGCATTAAAAAAGATAGTAAGAACGCGCCAAGAACGTTAGATCGCAAGAAAAAAAAATATGGAAAAACGACAGCGACTTCAATATGTCAATCCTCAGGAAGACTCAATGACACCGTAAACCAATCAGAGCATGTTTACATGGCTATCGTCCAATTGTGACCGTTCTAGCACTCAACCAGAAAGTTGATCTGTGCTTTGAACTTTGTTTGATAATAAAGAAGAAAAAGGAGTTATGGTGTGGACCGTGGGTGGGAATCGAAACCACGTCATCGAAATGTATTTCCTAGCTCTAACCTCTAGGCCACGCTGGCTACGACGGAACGTTTACTTTATTTACTTTCTATCGGAACTGTTTGCGTATTTTTTTTCTGTTCTACCTCTAAAATCTGATTGCTTGCAACCTAGCCACTTTGGCATAACAACTTTTGTAAGAGCCAGTAGGCTAAAACTTCAAAGCAATCAACCAATCAGAAGTTCAGGTAGAATAGCGTTTCAACTAATCAGAAGTTAGAGGTAAAACAGAGAAAAAACGCGTACAGTTCTGATAGAAAGTAAATCTGACAAAAGTCAATAAAAATATGATAGAAAGTGAACGTTCCGCCGTAGCCAGCGTGGCCTAGAGGGTTGGGGCTCGCGACTACATTTCGATAAAGTGTGTTCGATTCCCTCCCACAGTCCACAACCTTTTTTCTTCTTTAATTATTAAACAAAGGTCAAAGCGCAGATCAACTCTCTGGCTGAGTGCTAGAAGGGTCACAATTGTACGATAGCCATTTAAACATGTTCTGATTGCTTGACAGTGTTGTTGGGTCTTACTGAGAATTGAATTGACATGTTAAAGTGGCTACCGGTTAAAATGCTATTGTACCTGTACTTCTGAATGGTTGATTGGTTCAAATTTTTATTGGCTCTTACTTAAGTTGGTTATGTTAAAGTGGCTACCAGGAAAAACACTGTACGAACGCAAAACAAACGCAAACGAGAAAAAAAAATACGCAAACGAAACGACGGACCTGGAGAGTAAAAATATTGCAATCAACTTTCAAAAAGCGCGGAAAAACTAAACCCTTGAAGAACTGACTTCAGCAAACACCAAGGTTACTATTAAGATAACAACACAATGACTGAATAGGTAAATGGGTTGTGATGAAGTGATGTAACAATACGGGTTTCTCGCACCCAATAAAATGGCGCCACAAGAGTGCTAAAAACTGTAAAAAGTCGTGCGAAGTGTGATGGGCATTTTCAGACTTTTAAGCAATTTCAGAGAAAATTTTACCTTTTTAAATCTATGGAAAACTATGTGGTACTGTAATTGTTAATTATTTCAAAGTTTAAAAATCCATCGCGGGCCGCGTGTTTGAGACTCTTGATTTGCACGAATTGGTTAACATTAAATAATAATTTGCATCAAAAAATTGCATGATTGTAACTTCTAATTTTATTTGTGATAAAGTAAAAGCTCGACAGTTTGAACATTCAATTTAAGTTTTTGTTAATTTCGCCACAATTTCCGCCATGTCACATACATTGTTAGTTTGCTTGTCATCTTATCTAACAAACAAATTTCCTACAAATTTGCTATCTTGAAATTAACTAAGAGCCATTTCTAATGCTGCATAAATGTACAGTGGATTATAAAAATTTGGCAGTACTTGTAAGAGTCAGCTCGTAATTCTTATCCTGTAAGAACCTTCGTATTTTGGTGCAGTGGTAATCCGGACTAGTCCAACTGTCTGAAACAGTTGCCAACCAAGTGGCCTTTTTGTTTTTTGTCATTAAGTTTATAAAGACAACTTGTTTTTTGAAGATGATAATATGCAGATGATGACACGACTTTCGATTTCCACGCTACAATTACAAATCTAAACATATGTCATTTCGGATTTCGCCGAAAAACTAAATAAAAGCATGAAGAGTTCGCTCGATTGGCATGCAAAGCAAAGTTAACCTACCTCTGTTGTCACAAAAGAGATTTTTTTTGTGAAATTATGTGAAAATGACGTTGTGGAAAGCCTTTTGATTGAGATATTGTCTGAAAAATTATCCCTGAGATGTTGTTGTCTGAAAACTTATCCTGGTAAAGTTTTTGCATATTTATGACCTGTGCAGAAGCTTGCAAAACTAAGCATCTGTGAGGTCAAGGTTTGGCATTTCAATTGACTGTTTTCCTTACAGACCACTAGTCGACTTGTAATCATGCGCGACATCGCGTGGATAAGAGTAGCTGAAGAGGAAGTTCTATTATCACCGTTATGCGGCGATAGTGATGGTATGTTCAAATCATTTTTCCTGGTGCAGACCTGAATTTACAATGTTTTGTAATCATTTGTCATAATTTATTAGCAACAAACTTGTGCATTTTACAAGAAAAAACTGAGGGATTCTGTCTTTGTTATTGTAGAGGAAGTCGAGCAGTCTATGCACTATTTAAGTTTTCCACCAACGCATCAATTTCACATAACTCAAAGAATAGCTCAATTGGTTAGCCCCGATAGCTCAATTGGTTAGCGCGTCACTTCTGGGACGAAGAAGCTTCAAGATCAAGCTGCGCTGGTTCGACTCTCAGGGTGTGCGCTTGAGCAACGCACGTTAAGGACTGCTCTCCATTTAGCGGCATCCAATGGATGAAATAATACCCCGGCAACAAGACTTCAACAATCGGAAACTTCACTCTGTCAATCTCGGTGACCGGGCCGCGAATTTTTTTTCCTGCGAACTTTTTGCTACTTTGCATAGAGTTTGTACCCTATTTATACCGTGTGAATGCAAACATATTTCGTTGGTGCGTTTGGTTCAGTGGTTACGTTTTTGCCTTATAATCGTGAGGACATCGGTTCGACGCCCATCGAGGTCAATTTTTTTTTTTCTTTAGGCCTACATTAATTTTTGCGGTGCACAGAAGCTTTCAAAAAAAGTAAGGTTAAAGCTAATGGGTTAGGGTTAATTCTTAATCAATTCGGAAAATCTTACTTTGAGACTAGTGACCACAATCAATTTCTTATCTCAACTTTTTTAAACTTGACTAGACTAGGTGTGTCTCCAGGCTACGTATTTTTTCAAGTTCAATGTTTAGATTTGGACCTGGAGGTCAAAAATCTGCTGCTGTGAGGGCGAAAATGGGTAAAAACAGTTACGTACGCCGCGCGGTAACCAGTAATGGCTACACTTACAGGAATATGCAAATGAGACAGAAAGTTTGTGGGAAAAAAAATTCTCGACCGGGCCTGCGTCAGTGATTCAAAGCCTCTAGTCTACAAAAACTACAAGTATGCGAAACTGCCAGGATTAGGCTCTGCAAGAAGCTTTTCCAGTCCGAGGATAAAGATTCAATCAATCAATCCGCCCCAATAGCTCAGTTGGTTAGCGCGTGACTTCGTGAACGAAGAAGCTTTAAGATCAAGTGGCGCTGGTTTGACACTCGGGGTGTACGCTTGAGCAACGCATTCTAAGGACTGCTCTCCATTCAGCGACACTTAATGGATGGAATAATTCTTCGGCCACAACACTTCAGCAATAGGAAACTTTACTCTGTCAATCTCGGAAACCGGCCCTGCGTCAAAAACCTTTACAAGTAGGCCTATGCAAAACTACAAGGAATAACCTATCGAGGCTATGTTAGTCCGAGAATAAAAATTCAAAAGCCAAACCAACCAACCATACTGTAGTGGAAGCAAAGATTGTGATTTGTGCTACTTTCAAAGTCGTGTCTTATAATAACATTATTTAATGTTTTTTATGACCAATCAGACGTGAATGCTCAAGATGACAATTCCTCCGCACCAAAGTTACCAGTGGGCGCCATGACTCCTGTGTTCGAAGTTTACAACTTGGCACCTCCTGATGGTGAAACTGTAAGTCCGTCCAAGTCACCATGTTTAGCTGCGTAATCGGAGTGCTGTTTTTATGTTTTTTTGGTTTGTCGTATCCAGGCTTACACCCGGTGGTCGAAGATTTAGGTTAAGTGGACGAGAAGGCAAGGAAGCCAATCTTCGTGTCCACCTTCAGGCATGCCTTTAAGTGTCCTGCCACAGCAGCATACTCTTGAGCGGTGTCGAACCGGCGCCCTTTCGATTGCCGTACCAGGGTTCTCACCACTCGGCTTTGCAGCAGATTGTTTTTATGGTAATTTACTTTGAGCAAATGATCAAAACTCTGCTACGCTGCATTTTTATGTTATAGATAAAACGGTTTGTGACAACCTTTTCTGTGTGGAGGATCAGGCCTACCTAAAGATTTTTTTTACATGATCTGCCGCGCCACATTGCCCGGGTTTATGGGCTAAGAGTCTGTACGTACACGCACTACACATTAATGACGTTTCGTCGTTTCGGTTCCGACATTATGTCCCGTGAAGTTACGATTGAAATTTAATTTCAGATTTTGTTTCTGCGCTTTGTTTCTGTCCAATTGTGCAAACCTATTTCTTTTTTTAAGCCAACGTCTCCACGTCGTGACAGTTTCAACAATGGCGGCTAGGAAGGTCTTTTGTGAAGTTAATATTGGCTTAGTTTTCTTGATCTTTGTATATTGAAATTTCGATACGATATATTTGGAAAATGACCACTTTACGAATGCAAGGCGGTAGTGCTTTTTCTCGAACTGCTTGCCATGGCGGTTGAGCGGCGGTTTATCCAACGACCAAGTTCTAATTTCACCTAGATTTAGACATGCGAGTTATTTACACATAATTATGTCTGTCTAACCTAGGTATGCCATTTTGCATTGCCCCACGAATATGCAGTTTTTCAGACCTTGTTTGTGGTTTCGTATATCTAAATTGCCAGGAAGTGAAACTTGCGATTAGACAGTGAAAAAAATTTTTGTTCCTCAAAAGTAGTCTGGTTTTGAAAAGCTTGAGAACGAGAGGCAAGATTTAAATATTTTATTATAGATCTCTGAAAACGCAACTAAACGAGACGAAGTGAAAACAAAACAACAACAATATTGATAAAAAATAAAATAAATGAAATAAAATCAATCTCGGTTAAACAGCAAGCTTCGAGCCACGCTTAAAGTGATGCACTACTACAAGTCATAGTTTACGTCACTTCAACGACATTGCGAGTAAAACGATCCCAAAGAAAGTAGCTCAATGTGACGTCATATGAGAGTAGGCCTACTACAAATTGCAATATTTGATAAATCTACAACAGAAATTTCAACAACACTTTAAAGCTGGAGAGCACAAATGCTGGTGAGATTGGCAGTGAATTTTTGAAGTAATGAGGCATGGTATGTTGAGTCCTACTGTTACTAATCTAATATAAGCAAAGTTATCATTTCTACAACCGGAAACGCTAAAGTGATGTAAAAATGGCAACTTTTACCAGCTGGGATAATTTAGCACAAGGTATAAGCTACGTGAGGAGTTTGTGGTCAGGAGGTTTTCAGATGAAGACACCTTTTCGAGAATCAAGCAAAAATCAGTCAAAACTCAGGAAAAAGGAAAGCTTCAACCGACGGATGCCTTCGGGGGAATGACTTGGATCGAGTCTCTGATCTTCAAAAGTCGCTGTGTCACAATGTGTCCATAAGCCTTGTTATACCATTCAGGGTTCCGCCCTTTCGTGTCTACGCGGCACACGTGGGTGAGTGTGCACTTGTTTGGCACATCAGCAGGTTCGATAATGTAGCGTGACGTCAGAATGACACCTCGAACGTCACCTAGCAACGCTTGCATTCCTGTGGAAGTTTCCACAACCACAACAGCACCGCGGGAATTTGCACCATTTCTCCATGACCTAAAAGAAAAGAAAATCATTAAAATCAGTTCCTTGATCAAAGTTTACTGTAAATTACACCAAACAGCTAAGTTAATGTGACGCAATGTAAACATATTCTGTGATTTACCTCAAAACACAATAATCCCTTGTTGGGTGGGGGCTCATTTCTGCTTGGACCATTTGAAAAAGCTGTGTTCTTTCATCTGGTTGTTGAAGGACTTTCCATTGAAGAAGGTCTTCATCCCATAAATGCCGTTCATTGAGGATACGATCCATTAATTGGTTCGAATCAGCGCCAGTGACTTCGACTTGGCTCCTCCACATCCGGAGAGGATTACCATCATTAATCTGCAAAAACAGTTCAATGTAAATTCTTTCACTGGAAAACTTTGTTCATTGTGTGCATTATACGACCACACGTGCGAAGAAATTTTAAACTACAAAAAAACTTCTCTTTTCCTTTGACACTTCGCAATTACTTTGCTGATATCATCACGCGTGTTTGTAAACTAAGCGATAAATGCAGTACGTTACTATTGTCAGCGCATATGAATATGACACTGTTAATAAACAATTTACAAAAGGTTATTCTTAACGTAAATTCACCTTTTTACACATCAATTCACTTCCGGGTGTGCTGGACACACTTTGCCATCCTCCCTTGTTTTGGGAGATACGTTGTTCCTCGCGGACTGTTTGCGCCACCACACGGTCAACATAAGAATGAAAATCAGTGTAATAATCCGATTCATCATGATGATCAGACGTGTAGCCAATCTCCGTGGCAAGAACATCTTCTGTTTGTTGCATCACTGACATCCTGCATTGGGTCATTGCATCTTCTGATATCTGAAAAGATGTCGGTTCAATAAATATTGTTTCATCTCTAAATAGTGATGCTTTCCCATGCAGGTCTTTCGTGAAGAGAACTTGTCAAGTCCACCTGTCACGACCACGTTCTTCCCACCAACTTATAGCCCTTCCGTTTTACTTTATTTTTAATTTTATTCCACATACATTCCATATAAAGTATAAAGTTTACTTTCACTTACCTTAAAAAGATCTCTAACATGGCGGATCATAAACCCCAGGCACTGATTGGCTGCCTTGTTTTCATTCATATCATGTTTGGCAAGCGAGATTCCAGGCATCTTACCAGCCGGTCCCTTGCGTCCTCTGTGGGGAAACAAACTGTTACAAAGATTGGATTACAAACACTTAAAATCAAACTTTGAACATTTTCTGAATTACCAATGGAACAGTTAAAAACACTTTTTGTTCGTCTTTTCAACGTTTGCTACTTACTTGTGAGGAGGGACAGAGCCCATCAGGCGAGGATTGTTCAATTGTTGGTAGAAGAGTGAGGGAGAGAAGCAAGTTGAAAGGTTACTTGCGGTCATATGGTTGTCATCGGCCTTGGATGCGACTTCAGCGAGAAACAGAAGCAGAGTCTTCAACGTCTCCCTTGTCTCATCGGGAAGCAACATGGTGGCAGCTTGGAGGACTTGTAGTCTTAGATCTTGAGGGACGTAAAGAAATATTCCCATAAACGTTTCAGACATCTTCATTGTCATCAGTGGATCAGGGAGTTCACGGAAGTATTGTTTGACCATGTCAGCAACATCATACGCACTACATTCATCAAAGTTCTTTAAATCAGGGTTGCTCTCGCATCGTCCTCTTAATTTCTGGATGCGGGAGCGGACTCCAGGCTTTCGGAAGAGTCCAACTTGATCAAGAGCTGTCCTCCGCAGATAGTCGACAGCGTGCTGAATGCACTGAGGTAGCGGTTGTCCATATCGCTGAACATTCTGCAGCAGCGGAACACCAAAAACAGCCTTGTCTTTGTAGTCTGGCACTTTCATTCGTCGAATAAAGCGAGGGACAGACCTACAAACAGAAAATTAATTTAATAAAGCTCCGATTGCGGATTACAAAGCCATTTGTTTACACTTAAAGTTTGAAGAACATGGAGTGATGTTAATGAAAAGGTTTAAAAATTTTATAATTGCCAATGATTTGTTATTGGTCAAGATGTCAATCAAAGCAGCAAAAATGGCTTACCAGCTTAATGCCCCTTTGTTGTTGCTGAAAGCGTAACTTTCCATCAAGGCAGTGAGTTTAAGCATCGAAAGTCTTCTTAAAATCATTAACTGGCCGACTGAAAGCGTATGCAGTTGCAAACATTCTTCGCAGTGTTTGATGTTATTGGTGCCTTCCTTGTGTGAAACCTCCCATCTCACTCGACAACTGCAGATAGAAACCATTATTTAAACTTGATTTTCAGACATTATCATGACAGAAATACAGGTACGTAGCTAAGGGTTAAGGATAGCTTTGGCTTGTGGGGGCAACCTTCCCCAAAAATTTTATCTTGTTGTTTTTATACTATTACTGCGTTTGAATACTATTACTGCGTTTGAATACTATTTCTACTCATGTTAAATGACGTTTGCCCCCCAAACAATTGCTTTTGCCCGATCAAACTTTTCTTTCTAGCCACATCACTGCAGAAATAAGCTACGAATAAAAAGTTTGACCAAACTACACCACCACACATAATATCAAGAATATGAAATCAATAGGCAATTTACTCGCGTGTCTGATTATTGGCTAACTGGTCATTATTGTGGATCAACATCAAGCAATTAAGTTTAGCATATGATTGATCATTCAAAAATAGTTTGTCAATGACACCACCAAATAGTTTGTAAAGTTAGAAGGTGGACAAGTAAAACTATGTAACCTTTGAACTTCGCGTATTCAAACGCAGCTAATATGGGTCGCAGCAATTGTTAGTATTTAGAACTTATTCTACAACTCCCGTCATGGGAGTGAACTTTATCACGGGAAAGGAGTTGGCTTGTTCTGGCAACATTGAGCTCACTCTGTTGCAATTGGTAAAAAAGTTGTGATCTTTGCACTTTCTGATCATGACAGCTAATTGTTGGGACGCAACTTATCGTGGTGGATTGTTTTCACAATATTTTATCCCGTAGACGTCACGTTTAATAGAACAAAAATCAACTTTTTAAACTGGAACCCAGCTGTTTTAACGGCACAAACTACACCCACAAGACTTGAGGGTTTTAAAAACGCAGCGACACGTACGGCTGGAAAACGATTTGTTGTTCAGTTGAAAATGATGTCAATTTATTTTGTGTTCAGTGACACATACCAGCAAAACAGACATCGCACCATTTGCAAAAAAATCTAGAGTTTTAATGAAAAGAAGAAAGACATTTTTCCGACAGTAAAGTGAAATCTCCCAATGACCAATCATACAATAAGAATGGAAAGCCACTCACCACAACAACTATAAAAAATGCAAGTATGCTTAAGTAAGCAACGAGCTTTATCAAACAACAAACAACAGCTGCTACTGCGAGCTATAATTAGGACGAAGGTGCCAAGTGGACTTACTGAGTTCGATGTTCGCTGTGAGGTAAGGTATTCACTTCAGCATCATCTTCAGTGGTTGAAATATTCTGCCAAAAAAGGCGGTCGGTTAGCAAAGTGAGCGCAAGAATGCGCAAAGAAAACAAAAGTAAATCAAAGAAAATACTTTGAACTTTCAACGATGTCGACAGACAGCGATTACTCAACTACGCGCAACATGAAAAGAAAAGAATCAAGTGCATTCCTTAAACCTTATTTCAGCTCACCTCTGAACTATATGATGGTAAGACATCAGTACATGCAGGAAATAAGCAGTCGGTCTGGTTTGATTCTATTGAGTCAACTCTGTCATCAGCACTTTCTTCCTCATCCCAACTTCCTACCATCTGTTGAAGACACTGAGTGTGCTCAACTATATCATCCACACTCCAGAACGCAGCATCCAACCCCGATGCCACAGGTTCTAAGGACTCCATGCTTCCCTCATACACTCCGGAATCTTCCACGCCTCCGTATGGACTTCCAGGATCCAAGATGTTAATTATATCTCTGGCGGAAGCGTTGCCGTTCAATGCAGTGTCAGGAAGGTTGTCATAGATGCTCATGGGCCTAGACAGTTTCTTTGGAGCTTCTTGCAAAGGAGCTGACTGGTTTGAATCTGACGTTGAAAGACTCCGCGTAGAAGAAGCAGACTGGAACGAAAAAGATCCAAATGTTTCGTCTTGTTCCGATTGCTCGCGAAGAGCCGGTGGAAACGTACCCGGTTTGTACCCACGGGGGACTACATAAAAAGAATTTTCTTTGTCCACTTGAGCTTCGCGATTTCTCATTGTGACGTTTCCGCCAGAAATGTTCATTTCCAAAACGGCCCTGTTTCGTCCATGGATGCCAGGAGATATTTCTCCCATGTCCGAATAGAAATCATCAGTCGATGCTCGTGTTCTGAAAGCGGGAGTGGATGCTATGCTGGCTCCTCCGGAAGACGACGAGGAACTGATTAGAGAATGAGAAGAATTTTTACGACCTCTGTGTTGGTTTTGCAGCTCTTTCGTTGCAGATATCGACCCATCCAAGGGCACACATTTCATTTGATCAAAACGGTCTTGACCGCTTTGAAGAACCGGTTCCCCAATAACCGGTTTGCGACCTTTCCGCCATCCTTTGAGCCGGCCATCACTCCGGACTGACTTTGAACTGCGGATGGATTCGCTGTCGATGTTTGCCTCAATTGATGTGGTTCTGTGCATGTGTTCCTTCTTGCGGAAAGAACCCAACTTCTTCAAATCGCCTACTCGCTTGAAGAAGCTATTTCCTTTCGGCTTGAAGACTTTGTGAGACAATTTGCCGCCATCATCACTTCCCTGAACCGCCCATTGTTTCGGAACAAACTGTTGGTTGTTCTTTGGGTCGGAACCACTGTCTTCGCTTGCGGGGCGCATTGATCCATCGTTTGAGAAAACATCTCCATTTGTATCCTAGAAAAACAATTACACACAGTTAAAAAAACATGACATAGAAATTAAACCAACAATATACGAGGTTATAAAATATTTTCTTGCATTCTTCTGGCGACTGCAAGCTACCACTGTTGAAAATAATAACCAGGTTCATGTCCAACGTTTCGTCAGTCAGCACGACCGACTTTATCAAAGGGTAGACTGATAAAAACTACTAGTTTATTTAGTTCAACAGCAAAATGGCACAGAAACGTAAGAAAAAAAATCCTAAATAAATATTTTATGATTAAAGGTCTGATGAATAGTCTCAATTTGTATTTAACATAATATGTGCAGTTGATAGAACACATTTGCAATATATTTCTAATTGTGCAACTGTATTTGTATACGCAATTGCATTCAATATATTTCGCAACATATTTCATATAGCCATGGCACTATGTATAATATAATCATGTTGGACATCGTTAAATTGAAGATAGGAATAAATTCACAGACGATTAAAACAGCGTGAGCAATGGCTGAATTCCATGGAAAGGGTTATTGAATTACATTGGAAACAAGCATCGGTCTGTGGCTATTTCTATGCAAGACGAGTGATGACGTCAGACAGGCAGCTGCTATCAGTTGCTGGAAAGGGGACTAACAACTGCTGAAGGCAAAGCGCAAGCAAAAGACATAAAATACATTAGTATGTTGTTATTGAATGGGTTGGCATGCAGCTTATGGAAAAATACTAGCTCTTCAACATTCTATGAAAACATCTAATCTTCTTTTATGGAACAGTTTGTTGTGTACTGTGCATTTGAGTTGCTGTTAGTTTTTGTGAGTGGTTTATAATAGTATACAGTTCAACTTTTTTATATCATTGATATATCCAATTGCAAAATCTGCCTATTGTACAGTAATGTAACGTTGAATCTACGTAACAAGGGTAGGTTTTGCCAGCAAAGAGTTTGAAATATCAAATGAAAAAGACAAGGTCCTTTTACCTCACGGATACCGTCTCTTGGCAGTCCGGCAGAAGATGAAAGCCTTGAAGTTGGAGTGCCGACAGAGGACGCTTTGCTGTCCATCCTTGACCATCGGTGACCATCTTCTTCAAGATGCCAAAACTCGCTAATGGCGCATTGTTCATACTCCTCTTCCTCGTTGTCAGTCAAGGGTTCGCGCGACTAAAAAAAAAGCAAAATTATGATGAATTTGTGCAATCTATCACCTTGGTGTCTTAACAACAGCTGACCAGTAGGGGTGGAGAATGAATCCACAAAAAAGGCACAAATGTGCATTTTGTGAAATATATGAGACTTGCAATATTGCATACAAAACGAAATTCTAGAAACGACAAATTGAAGAAAATAAACCTGGAAATATTTTGTGCAATCACTCGTGAGTGTCGTTTGTAAATTACACCACGACATGATGCCAGCCACTAGCACTTCTAAACACTCGTAGATAAACAGACCAATGACGCAATGAAACCTTAACGCAAATGTTGACCTTCAAGACCCGGTAACAATAACAGGTCACGTCTGTGTGTGCCACTGAACAACGACCATGTTGGCAAATAATGAAGATAAATTGCGTGAAATAAGATCCTTGAGGTACCATAACACTGGAACTAACATTATTATAACGTTAATGCACGTAGAAAAAATGCGCTTTTTGACAATCACGACAAGTTGCAAAAACTCCTGCAAACCTTTCGCAACAATGACCCAACAAAACCGCAGATAAAGATGTACGGTTTATGATATCGCATGAATGAATAATGATGAGAAATAGTGACATATGAAGCAATTTAATGATAATGTAATTTCTAAAATATAGCCTACATCGTATAGCAAACACACCATCTCATGGCCACACACATTCTTGCAAAGGTTTGCCTTTTCACAAATTTTAGCACGATCTCGTCTAGTGCATCATTTTAAGACAAGTACACGGCAATTTTGAACGAGAAGCCATCCAGCTAAAAAGCTATGCTACCAATTCAACAACAGTGAGAGCAAATGTCTGTAAACCTTTTACGACGTCTTAAGGGCACGTCGTGTAATCCTTTCATATCGTTCCACGCAGTGTCTCTTGTAAAAGCTTTCGTTGCAAGTCGTAAAGTACATAAACATTAATCGTGGTTGTAAATTGTTTTGTTTTAATTTCGCAACAGACGAGCAGGAGACGAAACAAATGCGTGGTGGACGCCTGACGCCAATTATTCCGTCAGTTCCTTCTTTCCCAACTGCGAGAGTTTTTCGTTTTCACACTAGTTTCGTGCCTGGCGATAACAAAATCGGAAAGTTTTTGCAGGTTATTTGAAACAAACACAATAGCGCAACGAAGCGACACCGCAAACCAATGAAGAAAACGCTTTGCGAAATAACTTCGCATTTTTAAGTTCCACCTCAAAACTCCAACGAAATGTGAGTCAAGCTAATTTACCCCTTCAATTAAACTAATTACTGAACTGCTAACACGACTCCAGTTGGCCATGCAACATTACCTTTTCAGATAAGCCACAAGACATAAACAGCTCTCTTACAATGAAGGTTATTAAGACAAATTCAAGCTCTCAATTTATAGTCTGACGATAGATTAATTACACGCTCTATCTACCAATGTGCAAGTAAATCAACTGATCTCGATAAAATTATAGTCTGTCTCATACGTCGAGCAATGATTCAGCTTTAAATTCCAAATAATCAAAATATTTAAAAAAAGCAATGTTTGCAACGACCATACATCTCCCCGAAGCATTGACAATTTCACGTGTTGTAACACTATATCGATCACTGTACAGTTGTACATTGTAAACAAGCTCCACTTCTTACTCACCTTTGGAGTACCGGAGCTACTTTGAGCTTCACATTGCTCAGGAATTAAAGGTAAAAAAGAGGTAGAAATAGATTCTTCCGCATCACAGTTTTCTAGAGACAAATCATGGTCAGAAATCGCAAATTGCTTCAAGTTAACAAGAACAACGTTTCCATCAATTTTAACTATTCCTTGCTCTGGTATTTGATTGTTGTTCATTTCTTTATCAAGGATGTCCTGGTTTTCCTCATCTTTTTTTTCTTCGAAACAAAAAGAGTTTCGGCAGGACTCAGACATAACGGATGGACAATCGGATGAAAGTGATGGGGCAGGAGACGGATTCATTGATGAGCGAAGAGCAGCATCTTCGGAATAAAGACTTGTCGCTGAAGATGACAAGGATGTACTGATGACCCGACCTTGGTTTGTTAACTTGTGGTCAAGTAGTTGCGAGTCCAGACAATAAACTCTCCTGTTGCTGCGATATCTTCTTCGTTCAACGGGAAGAGTATTATTTATTGTTTCTAATCCATGCAAACATTGCTGTGTTGTATAACACTGATACATCGGTGGAATAAGACCTACTCCGCGAGACTGAGACTTCTCAATTACCGAAGAATTGAAATAAAAATCTCGATCTTTCGTTTGCCGTCGGAGCAGAACTGCTGTTTGTAGGTCAGCTTTAGCGGCTTCGAGCTTCTTCATGACACTGTAACTGATCAAAGCGCTGTCAGGTCTTCTGCTAATAAAATCAAAACAAACTCCAGGATCACTCTGAATGCTTCGATGGTTGATGTCGAAATCTGCTTTAGTGGCTTCATTGCGGCAAACAGCGCCTTCGCAGCTTCGACGATTTGCTAAAAATCGGGAAGGAATAGCTGTGGCCGAGAGAGGCATAATCCGTGCATAAGTCACAAAACAAGAAACTCTGATCAACAGAGAGAATACTTTAAGGCATATATAGGTCGTCACTTTGAAAAGATTATTACAACAATACGCTAAATAAACACAAGAAAAGAATGGATGAAAGCTTTCTGAAAATTCTTTCAAGTGCATTTTCTAACTTGCCTAGTTAAGCAAATAAAATCAAAACGAAAATGGAAATATGATCTTGAGATCGTCTATTTTTACTTATTTTCGTGATGATATCATGTCATACTTTTGTTAGGTTGATACTAAACATAACTTCTCTGCACAACATCCCAACTTGTCTTCACATTACAACGACTAGATATACAACAACAACAAAAAACATGTAAAGTTCTCCAGTTCAATAACGATATGCAGAAAGCGTGTTAGCCCTAATAAAATCTCTTAACCATTTTTACAAAATCACTTCAGTCTGCAAATCCCTCAAGTTTCGTCGGCTAAACCCTGCTGCTTCTCGTGCCTGCTGTTCACTGCCGACGCTCATACTGCGATGGAACAGAACGAGAGAGCCAATGCCATTGATCTGAATATTTTTTCTCATTTTCCGATGGAAAAAAGCAAGTGCAGAGAACGCAGCGAGCAAGTGGAACCAAGCAGAAATTTGAAGAGAACCTGCTTTTCATCAGTTTGAAATGACAATCGTCAAACAAAAGGCGCGAGAATGCAATTGAGATTTGAAAGCAATTGACTGATAAAGTGCGGACAGATGAAACTCTAGATTTTCCTCCGTAAATAAACTACTGAAAGAAATAGGTCACTGCATTTGATGACGTGAGGAGAGTAGATTTTGCTTGCATTGTTTACTTCAACAAGCTCATACAATATAAGCTAAAATAGAAAGGCCAGTGTTTATGATGATTGTGATGCTTACACCTGGCACAAGCACACCAACTTTGTAAAAATTCAGTAAACCGTTTCATAGTTTGCCAACCTAGAATAGCCACGCAATAACGACGCCAGAACATGGAAATTTTCTAATCCTCATAACAACGTTAACCGTATCACAAACGATATAAGAATTATTTGAAAGCTCTTGGGCTATTTAAATGAATAACCGTTATGCACAGTCAATTAATTTGCAACGCTAGGTTATGACGGGATGGATGCTATCAACCAAATTACGTCACTTGAGCAATCAGGTCATATGAAATTTCTAACACTAAAGTAGCTTACAAAGCGTATACAAATTGCAATACAAGACTTCAAAAACACCATAAGCTACCTCGACAATGTTACCGTTTTGCAAGCAATGCAACTGATGTGGGAATGTCATGGTGGTATTTTGAAATCATTGTCTAGTGACTTCTCTCTAAACAACAAATCAACTGTTTTTTTACACTGATTTAATGTCTGCAGACGATTAAAAAAACGACTGATTTGCTCGCTGGGTCGCGACTATATTATCCTCTTTTACATTGATTCAACCATGATTTAACGTAATTCAAAGTACTTTTCCTGATCCTTAGCAATCACTCATAGAGTTAGTGGTGCGATACTGATGAGAAAAGAGTATTTTACGATCAAGTGTTCATCGTTAAGCAAGTGAAATCAAAAATCGTAAAATGAATTGGATCAATAATGTAAAACATTATGGTGTTACCAATGATAACCTTGTTACTTTGACGAGTTTAACCCGAACCTCTTTACAATTTTATGCCTAGATTGAATGACGACATTCATTCGATTTTTTCGTCGTCGGCAATATCCCAGCCAGAAAATTAGTCCCTTTTTATTTTGATTCAACGTCTGCAGACGTTGAATCAATGTAAAAAAGAGACTAATTTTCTGGCTGGGATTAAAACAAAACAGTCTGCTTTTGGTGGTGAGTAATGAAACCAATTAAACGTAGATATGAAATCACTGTGTAAAGTAGAACTTAGACCAGTCAGAAGGCGTGGATCTGTTTACTCTAATCTCTCTAATGATGCTTCCATGTAACTCAAGCAAAAAATGTGTGAAATTGATCGGAATCCTGTTCAACAAATGTTAATTTCAGTTTTTAACAAAGTTGTCAATTTCAATGTTGCCAGTTTTTTGCTAAGTAGTTGGCCTAGTTGCTGCGCTTTGGCATAAGTTTGCAACATATCAGACAGAACTTGTGAGTGCAAAGATCCAAAAGAGCTTTCCACAATAATCTAACGCTTGTGGGTGTAAAACGTATCTAAAAATGACTAATTTGGTTTGTTGCAAAAGTCGCAGAGTGTTTTTCGATTTCTGACACCTCTGAAACAAAACAAGTCTTGCTAGATGTTAAAACGACGCAAAAACTCCACTCAGAAGGCTGAGAAGTTTCGTAAGAGCTGTTTTCCAACAATCCCACGCATGGACGAGGAAACCACAGTGTTTCGCTGTGTAAAAACACGAAATTAAGAACAAAAGTCGTCCTCAACAGAAATGGAAAGACGTACAAAATATTGTATCAACCCTCTCAACCCAGAAAACACTGAATCAATACATGACGAAGTGTTTTACAGCACAAGCGACTTTGAAGACTGATCAAACACGGAGCCGTAAGCAAAGCAGCACCCCGTCTAGCTGTTGAAAGAGGTTCAACTGAAAACGATATCGTATTTTCGATTCGGAATGAAATCACCCAAAATTGATCAATAAAACTACTAAGTTCATCACTACGAGACTTTCTCCTAAACTCAAAACTTGCGTCGGGCCACTGTTAGTTTCCAAAGTCCGCCTTTTTACATTGATTCAACGTTTGTAAATGTAAAAAGGCAGGTTTTCTTAGCTGGGTAGCAAAGAGCATATAATCTATTTCTGCAGTGCGACAAACAGTACACAATATATCATTACTACGTTTCCCCTTCTTTAAAACTTGATGGTTTTCATAAAAATTTCTCAATTCCAAATCGACAAAAGATCTTGCCAGACGTATCGGCGAAAGTATGAGTGAAGGAAGGTATCAGCAACAAAATCAGATCTAAGCAGACAAATTATTCCATTTCGACGTGTAATCAACGTTTGCAGATGTTGAACCAATACAAAAAAGAACGGTTTGTCGGCTGGAGTAGCACCACGTGAATATTGAACCAGCGCAATCGGAAATGACTTCATTGAAGTTGTCTGAGCGGTTTTCTGATTCTCATATGTACATTGAGTAATGTTATTTCTAAGAAAACAAAATAGTTGTTTATCAAATTTCAAGAATACTTTGTGATGCAAAACTTGGGTAACGTCAAGCCTAGTTATTCATCTATCTGGAAAGATAATTTACACCCCAAGGTACCGGGTAACTTATTGCAAATGAAAATAAATTTCTCCATCTAGAAAATTGTCAATGTTGCGACACCGAAAAAGCATCTTGCTAAAAACGACGTTGTTCAAAGGCATTCTATTGTTTTAGCATGAAATCAACAGCCAACTAGATATAGCTACACAAACAGTATGTACTAATGAAACAATTTCATGCTTTGAAAACGCTTTAATTTGACAAGAACAGAAAACAGGCAAATGACGATGCTAGTTTTTATCAATTCCTCTGGATAAGTTGGAAGCTGAGAATTCTTTGTGGTGCTTTATGAAACTGAATTGCTAAAGCCTGTCTTTTTTACATTGACGCAATGTTATTGCATATAAAATGCTGATGATGTTTTGGCTGACTAGACAGTTATCAACAAACTTGCAGATACATCTTTCATGACCACAGAGTGTTTTTGACAAATTCTTATCTTGAAGAATCATGTTCAAGTAGCAGTCTTATTTGAGCTAGGTTCTTTATCATTCAAACGTCTATCATTTTTCATTACTTTCATGCTTGACAACGTTAAATCAACTTCATTAAAAATTCAAAGTGAATTTTGTGGTCAGCTTCAAAATAGCACAGGCACTACTTCAACTCTTAGTTATGATGTTTATTGATTGTTCATGTGAAGACACTGACCAATTATTGAGTGACAGAATGTAGACGATGCGCAAGACAAACATAACCTAAATCTTAGAAAACTCAAAGTACTACAAAATAAATTTTGTAACTTGGAAACCCTGAACAAAAAAAAATAAGAAAATGTTTAGAAAACTAAATACAACTATACGCGGTGCATATGGAGCCGTGTGAAATCTTTCATGTTAGATTGGAGTGCATCACACGCTAACAACTCTCGAAAGTAGTTCAAAACAGACTTGAATCACTTCTCTAACATAAACCGATCCCGTCATTGCGTCACACAACACTTTAAGTCACTCTTCTCATCAACATCTGTCCCAGCTTTTTACTCTGAAATATTCCATGAAATTCTGACTAGTTTCCACCTCACAAGGGCATTTTTGCTTTTTTGAACACTGACAATGTGTGACTGTCATAAAATAACAGACGACACTGGAAACAAACAATTCTTAATTTTGGTAATTAAAGACACAGACACAGTCTAAAAGAGCAGGCTTCCATTAAAATTATAGAATCAAACTCAAACAAACTGCAATATCACCCACCTAATTGAATCACTTATTTATAATTTTGTCTTGTGTGTTTAGACAACCTTACAACAGCGACGTCAAATTGGGTAAAAAAAATGGATTGTCTCGTCAAAAAGTCACATCTATGTTATATACAATTACTGCTTTCGCACTCACTATCATCTGCATCGTCATGTACAGTTTTACATCATAACCAAAAATGGTTGCGGATGTGAAGGTCCACATAACGAGATCGCTAATGTCTCGATTTCTTCAGGTGATAGACACAAAGTAGTTCGCGATTAGCAAAAATTCCTGCTTTACATGCGAGAAATAAAATAGACTTCTCGTAGATGGAATGAAAATGCACAAGAGAGCAGTTAGAAACCTGTTTCGTAACGTATCCCCGACTGCAATTTGGTTGTAAGAATCGATTCGTATTTGTGCATGGTAAAGTATTCAAAAGCCAAAACACGCTAATGTCTATTGACTTGGTAAGAAATGAAAAGGCTTGAAAGCTCTAACTGCAATTTAGAAAATCCACTCCACGACAGCACTTTAAAACATGTCTATGTAAAATCGGTTTTCTTCTGGGAAACTGTTTCGCATTATTTTACGAGTTTCACAACATGGAAGATCTGATCGCATTTTTGCACAGAAAAACCCATCAACTTTGCCGACAATCAATTTGTGGAAAAGCCATAAATTTCTTGAGACAGACAGAAGTCGTCCGCAATAACACGACAGATTTGATTTGTCGAAACCAGCAGCGAAAAACCATTCATCTTGTTGCTGAGAGAAACAATGGCGCACTCTTTATGAAAGCGGTGATTTATTGCAGACAGCATACTTTTCAGTAATTTGAAAAGGAAAACACTTTACAAATTGAAAGAGTGGGAAAATATAACGCGTTCTGTCGTTAAGAACAATTATTGCTGGAGCCGACGCTTCGACTGTGTCAGCGACAGATCGAAAACAAGGCTTTGAGCCATTTGATAAAATAAGTGGATATTTTTACATGCTGTCGAGTCTATGATGGAATGGAATTTTGATGGTTTTTAAACGTAAACTTTACAAAGAATTTCATTGCATGAAAACTTGTATGCTTACATCAATCAGAATCAACAACTGCTTTCCATGACTGGACAACAATCGATATTCATCAGAGCAAAATTGACTTGTTTGAAAGGAATTTGAAATATCTTAACCATAATAACAAGCAGACGTTTTTACCCAAGCACCATTTTTATCGGTACCTACAATACAACATGGCTGGGGCGTGAGAAACAATGTGTTTCCAAAATAAGTTGTTTTTGGGACAACTTTTCTGTAACAAGTAAGAATCTATTGACGACCAAGAGTTTGCTGGACTGTGACGTCATGCATGCATAACTAACTTGAAAAATCATGCAGCACCGCCTAAAAATCGAACGTGGAAAATGTCAGCAAGCAAGATGTCATCCCATGTTATCAGGTGAACGTCTTCTGACGTTAAAAGAAAGCAAAAGATCATATTTTGTTTGCTGGTCAATGCGCGTGTGGAAACCCGAATGACCGCAGTTTTTAGACTCCGCAAGCGTTCTCTGTTCAAACAACCAAAACGTACCAAATTCAAAGTTTCTACATTGATATAACGTAATGAAAGATTAGGTTAATGCAAACCAAAACATGCAAAAACATCACTTCACACTCTCGTGACCGGCTACTGGCATGTCCAATTGTCCATTTCTGGGCTTCGGTCACGTGATAAACATTCCACAATGCTTGGAGCATGCACGAAATCTTGACGTTGCTTGAGTGCATGAACCCACACGAAATTGAAAAATTTACTCGACAGAAAGAAAACGACATGCAGCAATTTAAAAAAATAAACTACGCAGTCAATGCCAAAAACAATACGTCAAAAGCTTAATGCAGAAGCCAATAAACAACTGCCCATTAGGACAAGGCGATATCGCTGCTCTCACGTCAATGCGAAGCCATGATCGATGTTATTTGTATGTTCGTGAGGCACAAGAAACAACAAGAGTGTTGCCAAGCATAAAATATATTTCACGACATGGAATTTTACAAGCTGAAGCAACCAAATGAATGATGGACACGTGTCTCTGCCTTTTTGTTAGTCACGTATAAACCGGAATGCCACATGGAAACACTGCGTTTTATTAAAATGTACGTTTGTAAACAGTTAATGTTTTCGATAGTCATTTTTAAAACAAACAACTGGATGATGCATTAGTCGATACGAAAATTACGAATTTGCAAGAAGGACATATGGTAGGCCTATATGGACGTAACAATGGGAAGTCATTCTCTGCGTCACGTTAATCCAATCGGTTTGCTGCACGCTTCAGTCAGAAAAACAAAATCGGAGCGATTTCCGTATCCTATCGGATAAAACAATCCACCGCTGATATAAAAATTGTGGTCACGGAAAAATCAAGGCTTTTAATTAAGATTAGCGGAGGAAAACGCAATTAAATATACGCCTCAATGAAGCATGTCTCACATGCTGTAAGCTTGGACAATTAATGTATTTTTAATATTGTACGTAATTCGTCATTTTTTAAGTTTATTTACGACAATTTTGGATTACATCATCAAGAGTTAAGTGTGAAAATAGAAACAAAACAACGGACAATGCTTCATTTAACCAGCAGCTGTCCAACGGAATATCTTGCTCCAAAAACGCATTTGCAGCTTTTGCTTTAGCTTTGTCAGATTAAATCGAAAAAAAAATAAACACAAGCAAACAGCAAATATTGTGTCATGAACATACACAGTCGAGAGCCTGTAGTTACATCTCGAAAACTAGATGACCAGCTCATGTCAACCTGTGAAAAGATGCCATAAAAGAGCTCTAGTCTATTGTTGACTCCATCTAACATATAATTATTTCAAATTTGTTTGGAATTCCTCTGTTTCGACACGAAACCCCATGGTACTGTATTGTGGCTGTGAAAAAAACAGAAAACACAGCAAATAAGAGCTTTTTAGATCTTCTTCAGTTGTGACGCTTCACTTTCAAACATGTGCTCTTTAGAATATCAATAAATACGAAGGCTGACATGTGTTGGAAAATCCATGTTTACTATATTTCTAAAGTCCTCCTTCGTGCATTGACTTACCCAGAAAGCATCAGGCATAATAATTTTAGCAACATTTGTAATCAAATGCATGACAAAAATAACTCGTTTCAGGTAACGTATCATTAAAATTTTGATTCTGGTTAAAAAAATTTATCGAGCATGGCTTTTAAGTTTATAGCTATTATCACGCAATTTAAATGTCAATCAAGCAAAATTTCGACAAGGATTTTGACGTTTGCCATGGCATCGCATTAAATCGGGCAAAGATAAGAACTCCACTTTGTTGTAGCTAAGTCTTACAAAAGCATGTTAGTTTTTAGATAACAGATAAAGTAAAACAAAAACACAAATATCCATTAAAATTTTTCAAAAATGAATCGTGGACAGTTACGGCGAAACCTCGCCGAACGTAAACATAGGAAAAGATAAAGGTCAAACCAAATGTTAGACGACCGTCACGGTCCAATGCATATCTGTGGAGGAATATCCTACTGTCTGGAATCCAGAAATGTAGCATTTGACAATAAACTATCTTGACAAAAAAGTTTACTCCTCAATGTTGCATTGATGTTCAAACACATAGATTCAACGCGAAAGCAACGTTTCCGATATAACTGAGACACATCAATCATGCAACAAAAGTTGATACAGCCCCAGTTTGTTCAACGACAAAAAGAAGACAGTTCTCAGTGACTTAACGTTCAGCCATTTGCATATTGAATGTTATTTTTCAAGTTTAGTTTTCAGTCGTTTTTTTTAAGAATTCAATGTTGAAACAACATCACACAGCAAGATTTCGACTAAGTCAAAACTCGCTTTCGAGACACTGTGAATCAATTTGCGGCCAGACAATTCCTGTCAAGAATTTTGCTGACAGGCAAGATCATGCAGTCTGCCACCATTCAACCAGAAACTAAGTCAAATAAAAATTTTGCTCACTGGGTAAAGCCAAAGCTTGTGAAAAAAGTCAAACCTTGGCTGAGTAATCAGTAATATCCCAAAGCAAAATGTTTGAAAAATTATCACTTCCAAATAACTGGGAAAACATGAAATCAAACTGATTTTAAAATAAACAAAAGTTAAACTTCCCGATGACCTAGTTGAAAGCAGCTCGATATGAGACAGCGTTAGTCGTGAACATATTACCGGCTCGGTAACTTACAGTACTGGTTGAATCATGCATTCAAGTTGAATGCTTGCTTCTGAATTGAAAGATGTGGTTTCGTTACCCTATCAGGTCATACCAATGACTTTTCCTGACTAGCACTCAGCCTTCAAGGAATGGATTTGAGGTAATAACGTAGTTGGCTACGGCCCTTTGCGTCTGCGCTGATGATAATCATTATTCATTGCAATCAAAAAACGGTTCAAAACTCTGAATCGTTACATGACAATTTAAAAAGAAGGAGTTTTCCCTATCTCGGCAGTCAGCACCATCAGTGGAACTCATGTCTGTGGTAAAGATGCTGTCCTATTAGAAAACACACATTACTGGTATTAAAAAGCGATGCTTTCGTTTTTGTGTGTTGAGCAGTGTGTTATGTGAAGAATGAAAATAAGATGTTTGTCGGGTTTAGCATTATCGCCATGGTTGTGACACTTATCTAAAAATGTGGGTTTTAAGTTTTCATTTATTCTCGAAACAACGACATCACAAACGATGTGCTGGCTATAATTACGACCAATGCTGCCATTACTACGGATGTGAAAAACAAAAAAGTATTTTCTTGAAAATAAACACCTGTATCTTGCTTCAAAACCTCGAAAAAATTGCTGTACTTTGTGAAGTAAATAAAGCGAAAAAATTCGAAAAATGAATCTAACTCTCTAAGAAAACCAATACGACAATCAATGAATGAATAAGATACTGAAGCCTTTATGATAGCGAAAACTTTATCAATAAATTATACAAGTTTTCGAACCTGACTGATTCTGTTTACTCAAAAAAATAATAGATTATTTACATTTGTTTTATCTGCTTTTGCTTTTTCAATCTTGAAATCTCAAACCATTCTGCGTGTTTCAAAGTTGGTCCAACAGCACAAATATATGTAATAATGTAATCAATAAAGAGATCTCAATGTATGAAGATCATAACAGTCAATGAGATTTTTCAAGTTAGATACAACGGACACTCGGTCAGTACTTGACAGGTCTGTAAGTTTGTGCGTCAAATCTGCTTAGCAAAATCACAATAGTTCATTACAATGACTTCAAAGACATCAGAAAGACTCGATTTACTGCACACTTTAACAAAAAACAACAACAACCACAAAAAGGCGACATGTCTGGTTTCAAAGAATCTTTATTGCGGATTTGACTTCACTGGGGCCAAACGGCAGAGAATTCCAGAAGAACCCAAAAGTTCGTTTGAAGATGAAAAGAGAAAATCAAAGAGATTTACTGCTTCGCCTCTGTTTATGGACACCTGGGATTTTAAAGTTACAGTATAGAATAAAATTAGTTGAGTTGCATCAACAGTTCATTCATCTCTTTATTCCACATCTGTCAAACAATTAACTTAGTTTTATGACGTTTGGCGGCACAGTGTCGACAAAACAGGACGTAATAATTCCAGTTTTAATCAAAAATGTATTTGTTGAGAAGTTAATTCCGTCATTGTGAAAACGAAAAACAACTTGTATTGTTTTCACAAAAATGCACCAAAATAGGAAGTGTTGCACCTCTTATGATGACGTTTTTCTTGGTCTATGTCAGAAATTCACTTTTTAATTAGTGCAAAAAAAAACAGACAAAATCGAGCGACTTTGAATTGGAATATTTTTATAGTTGTTTATGGATTTCTCCATTCCGGCCAAAACTAAGGGACGGTTTCCGATGACATTGCCAACATCGATTCAAGTTTTGAGGTAAAAACTGTGATTTGTAATTATGCGAATAGTTACCGCAGTTGGCCATGTAAATGTTTAAGGCTCACAGGGAACGGATACTCCTTGCTTTTTATATCGCCGTTTAACGCTCAGTACGCAAAAAAATCTGTTACAAACAAACAATGCCAGTTGCGACACAAAGTAATAAAGTATCCTCCACAACAAATTCTATAATGTTATGATAGCAAAAGGACGTAAACCCTGTTAGCAAAATCTATCCTTTTTCAACATCTGCGAACGTTAAATCAACGAAAAAAGAATTGATTTTTACCAGGAAACTTGCCGGGATTGTTTTACTTGCTTAAATAAATCAGCATACCTCAATAAATAAATCATACATATCCTTGCAACACAGAGTTCAATTTCAAATTTACTGGCGTTTAATGGAAGCTAAAAATAAATTTTATTGCTTTGCAAACGCATAAATTATTAAAGCCTATTTGCCAAGTAACAAAACTTGAAGCAGTTAGTAAAGTCTAGGCTACTTTACGGTAACCCATACACTGCAGTATGTGACATATTTAATCAAATTACTACAAAAAGTCTTTTTGCCCATTATTAATACGTTTCAAACAAGGCAATTGTTCAATCATCAACATAATATTGACTTCAATTTACATTAATTAAAGTCCATGACAAGAATACACCCCCACCCCTAAACACTTTGAGAAGGTCTTATCATTTCAACGTGTAGTAACGTTGGAATGATGTAAAATGAAAACTATCCTGGCAGGGAAAGCTTTGCAATTTCCCACAGTAGCCTACTGTTTGTTATCTTTTTCCTAAACGCCTTTCGTAGTTCTTCGTTGAAACTATGTTTGAGCTGCTTCCAGCATTTTTTCCATTTAGTAAGAAAGGATTCAATCAAAATGATCTGCAACTGACCCTGCTTATGCTACTAAACTTAATTGCAGGAAAGGTGTTGATCCATTTTCCTTAATGCAACATTGCAGTGTTGGTCTGCGATGCTGAGCCTACATCAGAGATTCTCAATCAGGTGAAGTTTACTAAAGCAAGAAACATAGATTGCACACGATAAATCCCACATTTAAACCGGAAATAAGCTGGTTGTGATAAAATTATATCTCAGTCATATATCATGAGGTAAACGACAGTAAAATGGTTAGGAATATGTTAGGAACCCCTAATACAATAACTTTTTTTTGGCACTGACTAAAGGGCTGTTTCAACACAAAATTTTCCATGCACTTTTGGCTTCGTTTTGTTTTGAAATAAAATCAGTTTTTATTTATAGATGAAATTCAGACGAACTCATTTCCTAATTCTTTAGGCTTGTGAGAATTGAGAGCAAACAGATTTCGAAATATTTCCTTTCGCTTGGTCATAAATTTGTTGTTTTGGTTTGGTCCATTGATGTCGATAATTGTGCATAATTTGTTACGATCAAAAAAAAGTTTCGAAAAAAGTTTATAATTTTCTCACGAATCCACAAAAAGCTTGGGAAAAAATTAAATGCACAACGCTAAGCTTTCTTTGTGACAAAAGATTAAAAAAATGTTTCGGTTAAAAAAAATTTAAACTCACCAAGAATTGAAATATTTAAAAGTAAAGCGTTCTCAAAAGATGAACAACGTTTGTTAGAAGCCTTAAACATTTACCTTTTTCTCTACACAAATACAGGTTATTATGCCTGCTAACCAACGTCGTAACTATGCAAAAAAAAGTTAAGGTTTATTTTGATTTGACCTACGCGTCGATCCCAACGTCTGCAGACGTTGAATCGATATAAAACTGACGGATTCTGCTGTCTGGGGAGCACCGAAAAACACGAGCACGTGAAAGTCAACAAAAAAATTAGAAAAAATCACGAAGTCAAATAAAACATTGTTGGAGAGACCTCCTTGCACGTCATAGAGCGGTTGTCATAAAACCGGGGATGCCTCGAAGCCTATGTGCTACGCAATCGCAAATGTTGTATTTTATGCCTGTTTGATTTCGGTCTTCATCTGAACAGAGGATCCGAGTTGCCACATGAAAATCCGTAAAACAACTTTACAAGATTCATATATTTACCTGATTGAGTACAAAGAATGGACAAACAGAAATTCGATTGCCGAAAAGCAATGCTAGAAGCACCAGTGCATGCAGTTGTAACATTTCCATTATGTGATACATGTATATCTTACCATATGCGATCAACAGCGTCGGTTTTGCCACAACCAAATGTAGAATAAATTTGAAAATTGACAAATCTTAACGCGTCTAACTTTTAAAAAGTAAGACATAAACATACACAATGGAGCGACGATCATCCGAACAAACTGGGACTGTGTGTATTCAGATAACCTATTTTATCGGATAAATCAAATGCAATGACATCATACCTCATCCGCATGTAGTGCTCAGTGCAATGTACTAACCACCAACCATCATGCACAGATATCATGTTTATTTTGTTATTTCAAATTCAAAATTACTTTCTTTATGGTTTGGTTTAGTTTAGTAAATAGTAACTAGTTCCCCATTTGTATCAAAAGCAAATGCTTAAACACTCCCTTTTGTCTTTCACGTTGTGATACGCCTGCAGTGCATGAACAGGGTCTGTCAATAGGCGTCTTACATAAACCAACCAAAAAGTTGTTGAATGATCAAAAATGATAAAAAATAAATAAAAACGTGATTTGCGTGTATGTTGGCCGGTTCTATCTCTTATTCAATTTCGCTGTTTTTGCAGCAAACAGTGATAGGTCAAGCCAAACCGACATTCAGGCAAAAAATGAAAACTATATTTCTCGTGTTATTACAGCGTGTTGTTCTCGCAATATCTACGTAAGTTCACAGTGAGGTAAACATGCAAACTTAACGAAAGGGAGTTGGCATTTCTTGAGCCAGTATCTATTTTCTAATCAATTGTAACCCCAAAGATGCACGTTTTTGGTCAGTTGCAATGTTTTTATAAACAATGCGCTGATACACCAGTGAGCTAATCTCATTGTCAATGATTCACGTGCTAATTCGTTTAGTTTACACGATTGTACGTAAGCACTCCAAAGAAATCGCGCTTTACAACACAAGATTACTTCAACGTTTTCCCCTATCTGGGGTCACTTGTTTTGAAGATCAAGCAACCGCAAAAAGATAGGAGCTGATTCGATTTAGGGCGACTAAGAAGTGTACAAAGCCAATTTTTAATGGATTTTCTGTGCAAGAGCACACACAACGATACTTGTTTGCTAAACAATGTCAGTTAAAAAGTACAGAGCCGCACTAATGTAATGGCTAGTAGAGTAGCCGATCGCTTGTCATAAGTAAATATGGCATGATCACGGGTCACTTTAAGTGACAAAAATTGCTATTTTTTAGAAGAAAAACATTGCTTAACATAAAATTAAAAGAAAATGTAGCAAATTCAACTTGACATCGTCCCAAATTGCCATGGACTGTTGAATTGGAGTGACCGTGACAAGTGATGGGACTTTGACAATCTATGTCAGTGTCAAAACTTACAGAAAAACACAGAGCCGAGTACAAACAAGTGTCAATCGAACGTCTGACTTCAATCGCACCGGGTCAGTGTAAATGCCGACCACAAACATAAGTCATGGCTTTTCTCCAAAATCAAATAATCAGGGCACGACCGTAACCATTTGATTACTAAACGTTGAAGATTTAAGCAGCAAATCTTTTTGTGCTTTGCATTAAATCGTAGCAGCATTCTCACCTAAGCAACACTCATTCAGTGCTAAAGGGTGATGTACATCGCAACTCGTTGAGTAATTGATAAAATTCAAATTTTTAGTGATTAGAAATTATCTTCAATCGTAGCCAAGTAAAAGCTGAAGCAAATTTGGAATTTTTTAAACGGCATTTCGTAAAGCATGTTGTTGGATGCAATATTATCAGAATCATGGCCTACTAGAGAATTGTGAAAAAAGCTTGAAGAGTTTACATGTAATTTGGCCACCCAAAACTTACATCAGCTAGGAACTAAGTTTCCAAAAGAAACATACAGGGAAGATTTGAGTTTGACATCAAGCCACTCAATGAGTCAATGGCCTGTGCAAGAAAAACACTCGGTCATATGTCACGTGATGGGTAGTTGACCAATGGCGACGAAGTCGAGCAACGTACGCAAAACAAGCAAACATGTCAGACGTAGGCTACTCTTCTCAAAAAGCGTTGATTAAAGATGGCCTCAATATTGAAATAAAAAGTTGATCAATCCCAAACTATTATTCTTCATCTTGAAAACTTCAAATATTTTTTAGTCGGCTTTTAGTTTCTAATATTTTTTCGTGAGCACAATGTTCAGACATCGGTGCAAATGCTGGCTGTTGATTACGCGATTTTAGTGACGTGTTGTTCTTGTTGACTTCAATTTGATACTCAAAACCTAACGAAGTGGTATACAGTTTGATGTTTTTATCATATGTGTGATACTTCGTTCATATTATAAAGCAAGAAAAACAAGCTACAGAAGATTAATAAAAAACTGAAGAGAAAAACATACAATTGGCTACAGTTTGTTAAGTTGAACTATGCCATGGTTGGACAAATCCAGACAGTAAAATCAGTCATTTTTATGTTGATGCAATGTTTGTAGACGTTAAAGCAACGTAAAAATGACGAATTTTGTTATTTGGGGAGGGACAACAGCAATGTGCGCAGATGGTGATCTCTGAGCAGCGCTGTTGAAAGAATTATTTTGGCTTGAAACCAATAAGAGGGACGAGCCCGACAAGCAAGATACGTCTAAAAAGACCAGACAACATCTAAAAAAGAAAACAATCACTAGTAAGTTTTCAATTTAGTTCAATTTTATCAAGGAAAGTGATAGTCTAGTTTACTACAAAAAAGAGATTGATTCTAAAAAAGACAAGGAATAGACGCAAACAAAATTTATCACAATAAGATTAAAAAGCTTACGTTGTGTTTCTTCTGTTGCCGGTGTAATGGTCCAGGAGTTACTGCGGTCGAAAAGTTACCGCGATGCTGCAGTGTGGCAGTCTAGAAATGACGTCAGACCACAAATGACCAAAGCTGCATGGCGCATCCGAAAGCAATACAAAAACAAAAACTTTGCAACTAAGTTTAATTGAGTAGTTGCTCTCAAACTAATGGACACCTTTTCATTTAAGATTAATCAATGCTTAAAATTGTCAATGTAACTTTTTGAGCAGTAAGAATTTCAATAATTTTTATAAAAAAAAATAATTTATTTTATTTGGCAACCCTGGTAACTCTTGGACTTCGGTCACTCTTGGACCGTTACACCGGACCCCTGTAAAAGATTTCAGGGACCTAAAATCATCCTGGGCCAGGACAAAAACTCAATTGTTTCTGAACTTTTGAAAAACATGGATGAAAGCGTCCAAAAGCGTGATGTTTCTATTGCCAAATGCGGAAAGATGCAAAATAGAACAAAAGAATAAATTTTAACAGACAAATGTTAGCAGCTTGAAGGTGATCAGACAACGCACTTATAATAGGCTGTCATGTTACAGTAGATTACAGACAATCTGGCATTGTTTCAGTTGCTAATAGACAGAAAAGCAATAAGACTTTGCAAACTAGGAAAATGCCAATACTGTGTTACAAATGTCATGAGAAGTTACGAAACAAATTTTGGCTGGTGCAAAACTGTCGTGAAGCGCTTGATATAGGTAAGCCATTGAAGTATTGACAGTAAGAACAATCACATGATGATTATTATTATGTCTGAGAACCATCAACGTACGATTGTCAAAGAAAACCTGCGCAAATACTTGAAATGACATTTGTCCAGGTTTTCAAAAGGCCAATACTGTGCCATAAAAACGTCATAAAATCCAACAAATATTTGTAGGAAATCGATATTGAAAATTAAAAATAAAATAGAAAACCTAGTTGAATTGACATCAAGAGGATTTGAAAAGAAATGTTCTTGGAGAAATAAAAACTATAATGACATCACCATCACTGTGACGTATGTATGGTGTGTGTCGTCGCCAAGTGAAGGGAGAACGGCTGGTTGTATTTTTATTATCAAAAATATACAAACTATGATTTTGAAAATGAATTCTACTAACCCAGAAAATAAAAACATATCTGCCCGCATTACTTCGACGATGCCGGACGTTAAACAGATGTAAAGAAGAAAAGGTTTCCATAATGAGAACAAAGGCCGATTGACTGCTATTTTATCTACTGATAGATAAACACAAAGACTTTTTTTCATTTCTACTAAGCTTACACATATTTCATAAAGACTTGGTGCCAAACAAAACAAAAGCCACATTCCACTGGCAGTGACAGTCAAAGTCTAGCCCTGAAATCCCTAAGACTGCATAAAACAAAGAACATTGCCTGGACCTTTGCTGTTTCTGAGTAAAGGATAAGCTGCGAAAGAAGTGATTAAAGTTGTTTAAGATTTGATAGAAAGCTGGTGTTTTTTATCTAGTTCAAGTCTAAAAACAAAAGTTGGTAAGCCGATGAATAAAGACTGTTTACTTGCTATTTCTAAAAGCTTTCTGAAAAATTGGTTAAACAACGAAAAAGTGAAGAAATAATACAAAGCTGGTTGTATGAAAGGCGAAGGTTCTGGAAGAGTTAGAAATTAAAAGTTTTCGCTAACGATTATTTACGCTTCTGTACTTAATTTGAATTGAACAAAGTGCTGACCGTGACGATATCGTCCTTGGTTTCCCCACCCTGCCATACAACCAATCGATATTAAATGTTCACAATCAAATGAAGTGAAGTTTTAATTATCCCTCCTGAAATATCAGAGATTTTTATTGGCTAGTTTTACTGAATTTAAAAGCAACAGCATTTTTCCAGAATAAGCTGAGAAAAACCTTGCAGCGCATTTGACAGATACTGCTCATTTTCAGATGTTTTTATAAAGAACAAAATCAGTAATAATCGAGACAAGTACTGTAGAAACTTGCCGACTTTTCCGTGAATTGAACTGATATGAAAGTGAAAAAAACATTATTGAAGATTGGTTTCTGCAAGAATAACCCAAGTAAAAAAATGATTGAAGTCTGGTTAAAGTACAAAAATGAAACATTGCCACTGGATCGATGAGGTTACCTGTCTTCTGAGGACTCATGTTCCCAATTATTGCAGGCAAAGTCATTCGGTCATAGTCGTGAACTCATATGACCGAATGGAAACTAATCAGAAAATCATTCAAGCTAAGCTCCAACTCGTCATTCCACAATTTTTTGCATAGAATCAACGTTTTTACACGTAAAACCAATATACAAGTGGCCTAAAGTTAAATTGTTATCATCGTGACATGATGAAAACAGAATAACCTGTCAGCAATGTTGGACCGATACAAATAATTGCACTTCTAACTTATTAGCTAGCAAAATTATCCGCTTTTACATTGATTCAACGTGTGTAGACGTTGAACCAACGTAGAAATGACTCATTTTGCGAGCTACGGTGCTCATTGCAAATGCCAGCATTCCATTCCAGTTAAGTCCAAGGGTAACAATCTAAACTGCTTGCATGCATGAGATACAATAATAGGGAGCGATCATGTTGTCAAAAAAGCGATTGATAAATTTAAAAGTCGTTCTTGCATCGAAATCCCAGCAGGGTTTCCATTTTTTTAATAATTAAATAAGCTTTTCTGCAAAGATGCCAATTCAGCGTAAGAATCCCTGCGGAGGAAACGACGATTGCATTCCAGGCAATAATTATAACTATGTGGTGTTGCACAATGTAAGTACAATCAAAATGGACGTAAAAATTTCAAAGAGTTTTTGAAAGTTTGTGAACTCCAGTTCACCTTTTTATCAAGAGTCAAAAGACCAGCTCAGTGGCCGGGTGGTTTTGCCTTCAGCTTTAGTGCTGGTTGATCTGAGATTGATTCCAGGTCAGGTCAAACCAAAGACTTAAAAACGGTACCGATTGTGTTCTTTTTTGCATAACGCGGTGAGAATAAGTCGGGTAATAATGTGATGACATCATAAACCTGATATAAAATGTAAAAAGTGAGCCCTGTCGCTAAAAATCTTAGTTGTTGTAGAGCGACAATACATATCACCATAGCATTATTATTATGAGTCAAAAGTTGAATTGAAAATTCCCAAGAAGGAAACTGAAGCTTTTAATGTGGGGGAAAACTTAATGTGATGAGGCAGTATCAATGTGACATTGATTGGACGTAAAATGGGGGTGAGGCTAAGAACACTCCCTCGATCAAGAAGGATATCCATGCGTCTACAGCCAGCTAACAAAATGTGTACTTTTTTTTACGTCGTTACGCAAAAAGACTCACTGTAGAAAATCTTGTATTTATTTTTTATTGTGAAAAATTCTCGTCACAACTGAAATTGCTAAAAAGGCGAAGACAAACACAATACAGTGATGCATCAATGATTGCCAGCACAAGAATCTCGCTGAAGCACCGGAACATCTCATTGTTGAATTTCTTTTGTTTCCGGGATCATCCGGCTGTGGTTTTGAGCCGAACTTTAATTCTTTGCAATCCATAAATGCACAATGTAAGATGGCGCTTCATGTGAATTGGGAAAACCATTTCTTGACTCAAGAAAAAGAAAAAAGAAAACTTAAAACACAGGAATAAAAATGCAAAATTGGTTGCTGTAAGACAGAGTTGCCTTTTTCTCAGGAAATGTTTATTTTATTCAATGTGAAACGTGCTCACTCGGCAGTGTGTGGGCTGTTAATGCGATAATTTGACAAATGGCAGATTTGCCGCGACGTTCCATTGTCATCGATTTGTTTCTCAACAAGTGTCCAACAGGTGCACTGGTGACGTCAAAGGGGTTAAATAGACGCTGCCAATCGATGGCAAACGCCGTTAAGATGCAAGTTTGGTCATGCAAACCACTTGTTGATACAACAGCAGAAAACAAGCTCATTGCAAAAAAAAACGGCAGGAAAATTCTTTTGGGAAATGAATTAAATTATTTCGATTTTTTGTTTGAGCGTGATTGATTGCACCAATAACATTATACCCGATGTTCAAACAATTTGCTTGCATAGAATGCTCAAAGTCTTTGCCACACAAATTAAGTTTACTTTGGTTGAAAATAACATCTGATTAGAAAAAGCGTAATAGAAACCGTAGGAATGGTCTACATGCCAGAGTATGTTTTCGGTTTGAGTTGATAAAAAAGAAATAAAAGCAAAATCTTAAGGTGATCCGTGACTAAACTTCAAACCTCGGCTGTGGAACGGTAAGTTCTGGAAATCAAAAGCTTTACAATCCTTAGCAATTGTTTTTCAGCCATTTTTCCAAGACCCAATCACACAATATCGATGACGGGGCACGCACATAATCTTCAGTGTTATATGTAAAAAAGCATTTGCAGTTTGTAGTGATTTGGTTTTAAACCGTTTGTTGTTTCACAGACAACACATCTTTCTCGAGTGATATCCACACACTAACACTTTCTACTAAGAAAATGAAATTGACTAATGAAATAACAGTGCCACTTTTGCACACGAAATTTTATTTTTATTTTACGCAACACAACTTTTTAATGCCTTTTCCTGCCTTTTCACACGCATTCTTGGTAATCTTAAGCATCTTCCAATAGACTTGACAAGTTAATAAATTCCTAACGTCATGCGAAAAGCTATAAAACTAATCCAATACCACAATAACAAATTGTAAATAAAAATATGAGTTACAAAATAAATAAAAATGCTCAACCAACAAAAAATCTTTTTTTACGTTACTGCAATTTTTGGAACTGAAAATGTGACGCTTTTTAAAGTATTTATTGCAAAGATGGAAATTGAACTCGTGAGGTCGCTTTCCGTAGTATAATCTTGAAAATGTTAACTCAAGAGTCCGGCAAATCAGGCTTCTCATTGACCTACTCAGGCAAGCAAATCAATTTAACAAATCAGTCTTTTTTACGTTGATTCAACATCTATCAATGCAAAACTGATTTCCTGGATTGATTGGTTGTTTGCGCTTCAAGTTGCAATATTTAAAGTTCAAAAAACCAAGAACAACAAATGTGCAAAACTTTACTAACAACACAGACAAAATTGAAAAGGAGCGATCTTCCTGGCGTCAGAACTACCTGACTACTCACTATAGAACAGCGAGCACAGACAAACGTTAAAATCTTGAAATCAACATCAAACAAGTGGTTACCAGCGGTGGATTACTGCATCTTTAACGGATGTTAACACCTGACAACTATAAATGACAAGAACCAGACACCACGCCCAGTTTTAACCACCTTTGCGTATCCAGCCATTGATACATAACATAGTGGGGAAAATAAACAAAACAAGAGCTCATGTCCATCATTGTAAACCTAGCAGGTGACGTTTTGGCAATGACTGTGACCATTGTCAATTTCAGTTTGAGTACTTGGGAGTTATATAGCTTGGCAGTCAGGTGGGCCGGTGTGTGATATGATCTTGGGTTTCAAGTTTGTTGTTTCTGGTCATTTGGAAGATCAGAAAGAGAGTAAATATTTTTCAAAACAACTGAGATTTTACGACACCCAAACCCAATAAAAACTAGCTATTTTTTTCAAACTGTTGATGAAAAGAAAAGTATTCATGATATATTTGAGACAAGTTTTTCATCAAACCAACGTTTAAAAACATTAAACTAATGCAAATATTTCAAACTGATAAAAAACAAATCACAAAGTTGTCAAAGTCATCACAAGGAATATCTAATATCCCGTTTTATGGCACGCCTAAAATAACCTGCTGGCTTATTTGGGGATTAAGGTGTCTATTGAAATACCATGGTTGTAGTTAACGCTTGACGAACCTATAATAGATTGGCATATGTTCAAGCTAAATGCGAAAGTGTAAACTGAAATTTCTGAATTGAAAACAACAACAGAAATACTTGTTTTTGTTAAAATGTTTTTCAAACGTCTTTTGAAAGAGGTTTGAATACTTTTCAAAAGTTGAGCAATACAACAGTTCCTACTTTATTTCTGGTGTTCCAGTTCTCAGAAGCATTATTATTTATGGTTTAGATTTGCCTATTCGTAACTATATGCATTAGTATGAAATACTGAACAGCTTTGGTTATACAGGATATTTAATATTTTAGCAAAGCTTGCCTGTCAATTGAAAAGTTATCCTTTTTCACGCTATGTTCAGTATGAAAATGCGCATCTTCAAGAACCGTTTTGGGTCGCTTTGTTATTGTAAAAAAGTTATATTTTTTCTACCATGGCCTACTTGTCATCAAATAAAGATCGCTGTAAAACCAAAACTGATGTTTGAGCGCAAAATCTCAGAAACATTCACATTTTTTTGGAGTTGTGTGCAAAGATAACTTTGTAATTAGGCTACTTGAAAGTTTGATCGACTGTATTCTACACATTCTCACCACTGAATACTGAACAAAAGATTACTCCACTAATCTGGCACCAAGTGCTGTCGAAACTGTACTTCATCGTTATTTTTCCCAGACATATCAGTTTGAATCAAGAAATGCCAGATCTTGCATCAGTCCGTTAAAGCAGAAGAAATTATATGTAAAAAGTTGTTGTTGCTCCATATTTGCAGGGCTGTGGAGTCGGCGTCGGAGTCGGAAGGATTTGGCGTGTCCGGAGTCGAAGTCGTTAAAAAAGGCCGACTCCGGCTGGATACAAAACGATAAGCAATAAAATTTTTGTTTGGAATTTTTTTTAAAGTATTATTTCTTGTTTTCCGTAAATAGACCCGTTATTGGCATTGACCAAAATCATTCTTTTCTTGATTTGGCATTATGTCGTTCGTTGCAAAAAAAACTCAGAAAAATAACTAATTTTTTCAAGTGGAAAGTTTTCAAGTGAAAAAAGGTGAAAAAGTGAAACCAATTATGCCCACAATGCGGAAGACTCGTTCTTCTTATTTTTACATTGAGTCAACGTACGTAGACGTTAAAACTAAATAAAACTGACCTAATTTGCTTACTGAGCATATATATTCTTTCTTTTTAAACTATTCTTTAAATCAAGGTCTGTCAAAAATGGCATTTGTGTTGCTGAATAGGCGACCGCAAATTGTGGTGGCAACTTGATCTGTTCACGCACCGTTTGCACTTGGAATTTGGCCGGAAAGCAATAAACGGAAAATAAAAACCGGCCCACAGCTGCTTATACTTCATGCATTTCAATGATATCCGGGATAAAGTATTTTATTATAATCTCTCAGAGAAGTAAATGCTTATTTTTTTGTCTCTTGCCGCACATTTTAAGAGGTTTGAGAAATGCTTCATGACATTGCTGATAACGAACGAAAAAGAGATGAAATTGGTTGAATGTCAATCACATGACAAATTTAAAGATTTTATCTCGGGTTCAAGTCCAGAGAACCTATTGTTGATGTTTCTGTTCATAATTTATTGCATAGTTAAAGTTCAATACGTGTTTCCAAACGTCTTTTCTCAAAAGTGTATCAGATAAAGGGACAACATTGTGTAAACAAATACGTCCAGCATCATGCAATTACCATACAAACAATTACGTTGATTCATCAACTAAAACCGTTAAAATCAACGTGAAAATATTGATATTTTGCAGCAGATCAATGCCATATGGTTTTACCTATCAGTGCAAAAATCTCCAGCTATGTTAATGGAAACACAACCACAAAGATCAAAAGTCTAACATAAACAAGCTTACCACTTTGTAACAATATTTGCTGGCAGCGAAAACAAACAGAAGAATGTAAGGCAATTAAAGTACAACAGAGAAAATTATTTACCATGTTAAAACTTGTATAGACATTCCACACTCTATCTAGTGTTCCATCAATCAATTGTTTAAGGAAAGCAATCAGTGCAGAATATGATTGTGATTACTATCCACAGCAAAAAAAAAGAAAATTTAATGAAAAATTTCCACAATTCTTTCAGGAACCGAAGACATGGATAGTGTCACCCTGTCAACAAAATCAGTCTGTTTTTTTTTACATTGATTCAACGTCTTCAGATGTTGAATTAACGAAAAGAACTGATGTGCTGGCTGGGCTAGGTACTTTTATGACTTGACCGAATGCCCTTTCCTCGTAAAACAAAATATTCTGAGAATTTTTATGTGTACTTTTCAGAGTTGCCACGTTAACGTTACATAAATACCGACCTACTTATCCTGCAGACGTTTGCCTGCACCGAACAATTTACTTTGAAAAAAAAATAGATTGAAAACAATTAAACTTTTACTCCTTTTTCTAGAAACCAATTTTGATAAAATTTTAATGATTTTAATTGAACATTTAAGCGAGACAAAACGTCATATTTGCAACCTCTCACCGTGGTGAAATCAGATTTAGTTTTTCTGATGAAGGTCGCTCATAAACCAGCCACAAAACCAAAATACAGATGCTGACCGTGGATTATAGATAGATAAAAGCATTGCTTAAAGATTGGAAACTGCGTATAGATTAGTGGAAGATAAAGCCAGGCTACAGATTTGCGTGGAATGCATCGCTGGTTTCCTAAAAACCTTTTACATCGGCTTGAAATGAATAAAAAAGCCTTTTACGATATGCAAACACGTTAGTTTGGTATGTTGGCGGATTCAGTATGAAAACGTAGATTTTAACAAATCTAGACGTTAAAGTTGTGCTTTCGTTTCTAGATCCGAGTTAATTCATAAAAGATCTAGTCGTTAATAATCTTTATTGGGGGCATCGTTCAATTGATTTAAAAACTGATAGAAGAACTGAACTTCCCGTTTTCAATGAAGTCTTAGTGTAAGCACAATTTTATGATCGTTCTAAAGAGAAAATTCGATCCGAAAAGAGTTTGAAATACAGTAAAAAATCCAAAAAGTAACTGAAAATAAAAGAGACATGCAGGCCAGATGTAAGATTTTACGTAAAAAAAAAATCAAGCACTCAAAGTAGTAGGATTGCCAATAGAACAGCAGAACTTTTCTCATCCGGACAAAAAAAATTACCTGCTGAAAAGCTGTGACGTTAATATCTGCCAACTTCATATAAGTGTAAGAACGATATCCCCTGCGATATCCAAATAAAGCTACGCTGTGAAGTATAAGCAGTATACAAATCTGATCATCCGGAAAAAACTGCAACAAAATCCTATTTACTATCATTGCTTCTAGCACGAATTAATATCTCAAACCAGCAACAAAAGCAAAATCAAAACACTTTTGAAATTTTCCTGACAGCGAAGCATGGTTGCCAGTTTGGATTTTTTAAAGCCAAATTTGAAAATTTAGGCTTTTTTTAAACCTCTTTGGATTTTTTTTGTGTAAAAAAAAATCCACATAAAATTTGGCTTTTTTAGGCTTTTTTTTGTTTCATTCAAAAAATTTGTGAGTGTTATGTTAAGAAGAGATCCAACTATCACAAAAAGAGAAAAAATGCCTCGAAAACCTTAAAGTGTTAACTCAATAAACAGTGTAACATGTTGTGATGCAATGACGATGATTTTTCAAGGCTTAAATGCTTTGCACCCATCTAAAGTCCTTTCCCAAACTGCTCGAGTTTTTGATCAGTTGCCAATGAGATTTCTCCAAGGTATTTGCTGGAAAAATCACAAAAGATACAGCTGATTTTTAGATTGGTGTCAAAACATATATACAAATTCTGCAGAAACACATGGGTTTGCAAAATTGGCCACATATGCTTTGTCTTGTTTAACAGTTCAGTTTGTTTTTATTTCTGACCATTAGAACGAAAAAAACAATTATAGGCCTATGCTAAACATAGCAGAGGTCTAGAAAAAGGTTAACCATGCCAATTTTCAATGCAGTTGTAGAACAGATTATTTCCACCGTCACTTTGACCAAAACAAAGAGGAGAAATAGAATGCGGTTGCAAATGTTGGATTCATTGCTGAGAATAAAAACGCATTTGCATTCCTCAAAGCAATGCTGTAAACACTTCAAAGTACCGTAACACCAAGGATGCTATTTTTGTTTACATCAAAGAACATGTATCAAACTGACAAAGTTGACAAAGTTTCAGTAAAACGTAAACGAAGGTCTTTTGTGGCTGCTGCAAAAAGACGATGATCCCATTTAAATTCTTTGACTCGATGACTGCTATGTCTGTCTATTCGCTACAGACCCAGTCGCTTTTGGATATTGTTAAACTGTTATTTTTGTCTAAGTTTAGTTTCTTGTCGCGACTGAGTTTGTTTCATTTAAACTAGTTTATAGATAACTTTGTGATGTATTTTAGGAAATGATTACGCCTCAATGTACCACTACCAGCATAACACTTTTATTGCATTGTTTGCTCTTTTAAGGAAAAACATAGGCTTGTTAGAGTTTGTAGTATATTTGGCTTTTTTTGGCTTTTTTTTTAGGTAAGTTTGGCTTTTTCTATTTTGGCTATCTGGCAACCCTGCAGCGAAGTCCGTCATTCTACATTGATTCAATTTCTGATGTAACACGTTGTTGAATCAGACAGTTTTCTGTTGTCCACCACAACATCTCTCAAGTTTTGTTGTATTTCGTTTCACTAAACTTTATCATATACAGCAGGGTTACTCAGCTAATGTTAACAAACGTCCAGTTTAACAAGTTGAATGTTTTTAGCGGTCCGGTAAATAAGTTATTTCTCACGCAAGTTAAATTATCTGTACCAAACCACTTTTTTAGGTAGAATGTAACTCTAATTGGGAGTCTGGGAGTCTAAGCCCCCCAGCAACTAGGATAATCTCAGTAAAAATTGCTTCCTCCCAGTAGAAATCTGTTTAAAGAAGCCCAGAAACGTGGCAATGAGGTTATTCTTCCAAAAGCTCAAGGTCCACCATCAACACCCAGAAGGTCCGGATTCGGACCGCGGTCCGCCAGCTGAGTAGCCCTGATATACAGTATATAACAAAGAGACGTCAAAGCAATCAGTTGAATGCATCTTTAACTGCCAATGTGTTTGAATGATTGGTAGAAAACAATTCTTAGTGGTGAACGAAACAGTTCGAGATGTCATTTTTAAAGTTCAACCAAAATTGGACTTATTGAAACTCCAATACCGATTCTATTTGTATCCATATCCCTTGGTAGTCAAAATCCAATCAATAGAAACTAATTACCCAGACAGCAAAACCCCTCATTTTTACATTGATTCAACTTCTGCAGACGTTTAATTAATGTAAAAATGACAAATTGTGCTGTCTGAGAACATACACCAAGCAAGGATCTGATGACATTTCAAGACACTGTGCAAAGAACGTTGCTTTGTCACAAGTGAACTGGTGAGAAGCAACAACTAGTAACCAGTGTTTCCGTTGAAAAAACTAACAGTAGTTTTAATGAATGTGGCAAAGTGGGATAATTGATCGATGTTATTTAAAGACATATTGCAAAGATCTTAAAAAATTACAGAGCAGTTGTTCATTATGAAATCAGCTCTTGATTTATAACTAAAATGTAAATAAATAGAAATGTTTTCGTTTTCCCTAAGCATGCTTTCAAGCTTGCGGCTTCATCTATTGTTTTGTAGGATAGCTTGGATGCTCAGCCGTTGCAAACCCTGAAGATTTTTTTTTTTTGCTTTTAGAAAGGCGGGTAAGCCTTTAAAAGTATTAAGGATAAGTATTAATATTAAGTATTAAGCTGTCTTTTGCTTTATCACTAATTCCGCCCTGTCCTGTCTTACCAAAGAGATTGAGGTCAGATAGGCATGGCCAGGTAATCCGGTGTCAATCATAATAGCTCGCAAATTGCAAAATTCCCACTATCTTACGAAATTAAGCTAAAGTGACTCACACAAAGTGATGTTCGGTGCCTAATTGACTCTTGTTGAAAAAATATTAATTTTTTCACAAAATGTCAACGCCAGCTGCTGCAAAATCAGTTCACAAATAAACTAACTTGATGTCTCTAGAACGGAAATTAGTTTCGTGCAAGCGAGTTCTTTTTAACCTAACGACTGATGGCAATCGCTTGTTTCAAACTAAAATAGAATTTATATCTCAGCATCTTTGTGATCGACTTGATTTAAGAAAATTTAAATCTAACGTGAGTTCTATCTTCCCGGTTATCGCAAAACGTTAATAGTATTTTCTCGACGAATTAATGAGCTGCCGCAAAAACACAGTAACCAGAACTACACTCAATTAGGAAAAATAAAAAATTCCCCAAAATAATAAATAAATCAATCTTAATCCTTATACAAAATATTGCTTGGTAAAAGCGTTTCGTAGCCGTGGTGGAAATGTTCAAAGCATAAACTAAAACAGTTATAAAACACTTACAAATAAACATAAATTGTAGCTCTATGAACCACAGCTTTGTTAAAAGTGAACGCTTACCGAAGCGAGCTTTAATTAATTCTTGTTTGACACACAAAACAGAAAACAGAAAAGGTCTTTATCAGGGCCAAACGCTTGACGACACTTTCCTTGAAAAATCAAATGGAGAACAATACTTTTTTACTTTTTCTCGTACTTTGAGTCAAAAATACTGCTAGTAAACTTTCTTCAGCTCGCAGTTGTTGCTATAAACGTTCACAGGATTTTGTGACAAAATATCATACAATCTGATGATCACTATCGAAGACAAGTAATAGCCAATAAATCTTTCACGCTATTTTGCAAGGCAAAGATGTACAGTATGAAGCACGCAGGGGGGGTAAAAGGGGCAATTGCCTTGCCCGAAATATTTTAAATAAATATTTCAACCTGTGTTACAGCATCTTTTGATAGAGTTTTATTATTGGTTTACTATTGGCTGAAAGTACTTTCAGAATGCACAATTTTAAGATTTTTTTTCAAAATTTTCTTGGGAAGACCCCCCAGACACCCTCCGGATGCTTCGCCTTCGCCGACTCGTTGCTGGCCAACTCATATGTGCAATAATACTGATTTGCCCTCTCCCAGGAATTTTGTGCTGGCTACGCCCCTGGAAACGCGCATGTCAGCATCAACCTCCTCAAACAAAGAATGTTGCAGAGAGGCGATTACGTCAATGGTTGAAGAGGATGAAGTGGAAAACACAAATGAAAGAATTAGCCAAAACAAGAAGATGCTCTCCGAGCAATGCATTTATCTTGGGTCTCCTTGTGCTGACAAGAACCATGCAATTCACACACTATCATATGCTCTAACATTGCAGATAAAGGCTTTGCTGACTTGCAAGAAAGTAACGTGTTTAGACGCAAAGATTAATCAAAGTTTTAAATATTTAACATAATGCTCATTTTTCCACCTATTCTTATCAACGCTAGTCTCAACTTAGGGCGACCAACAGCTAATTAGTTGATAGCTTATCTTTCTTTCCAACTAACTTTATAGATTGACGGCATGTAATGATCGGAATAGTACACAACACCCTCCTGAAATCCTTCTTAAAATTCTGGTTTCAGTAATCACTTAAACACCGCAGAAATGCAAATGGGTAAACAGTACTTATAATAAAATTCCACTGGCTAATATCGGGGCATATACATATTTCTATGACTGAACACTACATAATAACAACCAGATATAAGCTTTTGCATCCAATAACTACGTTTCAGTCACCAGCAGAAGATCACACTAAAAATGCAACTTAAAATTGGCACCACTCAAACATCCGCCATTAACGATATCCAATTCTCGGATGGATGACCGAGGAGGTGAGAGCCGTGGTAGGGACATTTGAAAGAGCACCAATTTGCCACCGCTAAAGAACATGTGTCTTTGGTAGGACCTATGTAATCAGGCAGGAAGCCATGGTACTACAAAAACTTTTCAAATTGAAACAAGATGAGAAAATCCACTAATACTATAAAGTATAACAAACAACGCAAAACAACAATCCATTAAACTGCATAGTGTTACCAAATGGTAAAGATTCAAGATCAATGACCATAGTTTTGTCAATTGAAGCTAGTTGAGAAAACCCACAAAGATCATAAACATATGAATACCATAAGTTGTTGTAAGTCACTAAACTTTACTCATTATTCTGTGGCTCACAACAACCTACGATTTACAAATTCTCATACCGTGCAATGTGCAAATCACTCACCGTTGTTCTGTCCAATTTCAGGTTAGCGCATTTGTTAAGGACGTTCAGCCGCCTGAAAAACATACAATGATATGTAAAAAAATGGTTGGTAATATTTTTTGTGCAAACGTTATGAAGAATTACAAAACTTAAAAAGCATAACGCATTGAAAAAGTGTTCAATATTGAAGTTAGAGATCTGTCTATGAAACAATTTCCAGGGAAAGCATTTGGCCGTGAGCAAACAGATTACCAGACATTTCAATTGAAGCTGGGAAGGTACAGTGTAGCCTATATGGCGATGATCTTAAAATACTGTAACAATGTATGACATTTGTTACCAACTACATACTTTTCAAATACAATTTTTTTGAAACTTCAAACAACGAGTTATTTATTGTACATTTGGTTCAAAAGCGTTTCTGATTTTAAACCTTTTTAAACAATGACCCATAAATTTAAAAAAAATGTCACTAAGCAACTTTGTGGTAAAGTTGATAAAATTTTTGGGGGATTGTATTTCTTATACAACTCTTATATCTTCAGTATACAGTATTTGAGCGTGTCTATCGATGAAAATCTAAAGAAAATTGTTGACATTAAAAAACAGTTTAAATTGTTTTCTTTAGCAATAGATATTAAAACTCAATTTAATTATTAAACTTGCATTCAAGTTCAAATGAAGACCATAGCGTGTGACATGAAAAAGAGGTCACTGCAAAAACAAAGCGCAAAAAATTGTTGGTTTTTTTAAATTTTACGTAAAGCCAATGTTAATTCGAGTTCAATACAATTTTCATGGATACCACATTAAGAATAACAGAACATCTGTGACGCGCTAAAAAGCGTTGGAATTTTATCACAAAAAAGATATAACGAACAAATTCAATTTACGTCGATTTGGCAAGCGGTGGGAGATGGCGAAAAATCTTTAAAATCGATAAAAATCAACTTAAAACCAATTTCAAACGTCGTCGAAGCAATTTGAACATTCGCCAAATATTTCGATGTAAACAACGCGACACGATCAGCCGGGGTGAAAAGGGTGCCAGCAGCTTTGACATTAGCATTCGGTAAGCGTTTTCACCTGCATATCCGCACTTAAATGAATATGCCATGTTGACCACATAAAAAAAAAACAAAAAAAACAAACAAAAAAACAACGTTGCATTAGCTCGAAAATCCAGTTTCACAAAAACATTGTACAGATGGTCCACAATCCATATTATTCATTTGCATAAGTACGCTTGCATTGACGATTGTTTGTAACTTCAGTATATGATTTTTCTTGTCCGTTTTCGCCGTAAATACTTCATTACACATTTTCAGACAGCAATGAAAGATGTTTGCTAACTGCAATTTTGAGTTTATGTATTACACAGTACAGCTGTAAGCCTTCTTCAAAGCAAAAGTAAGGCAGAAAATACTAATACTTCTTTTATTGTATAAACTAAAAAAAAAATAAGCCAGATATAAGTAATGCACTGTAACTATTGTTTAAAATAGTAAATGATATGGAATTCTTTTTTCTTGTCAAAGAAAAATACGGATCAATTGTATGCTTCTTTTTTCGTTCTTGATTTTCGATAAAACGATGACGTAATACAACTTATAGAATAAAGACCAAATATGACGCCTGCGTTGCCGAGTGGTAAGAGCCCTGCAACGACGTTCGAAAGGGCGCCGGTTCGACACCGCTCAAGAGCATGCAGCTGTGTCTTTGGTAAGACACTTAAAGGCATGCCTGAAGGTGGTCACGAAGATTGGCTTCCTTGCCTTCCCGTACACTTAATCTAAATCTTCAATCACGACAAACGCCATACAGCATGTCACCAATCTCCTGCCTTTAACACGTCACTGTCACAAAGCGTTAGATCAAACTGTTTCTGAAACTATTGAACGATAACTAAAAATCAATTACCGCAGTTTCTTGGTCGCTCCGCGTAAGCATTCACTACATGACGTCATCACCGACGTCACACTCAACGCTTGTTCCGCATCGTCAAATAATTCAACAGAGTTTTATAAATTCAGAGATTTGAGATTCGAAAATATCAGCAAACATGTTTATCAATGCAAATTTGAGTCAAAACACAACTACTGTAAGTAAACAAAAACAAACAGCTGTCTGCTATTACTATTTTGTCCAACGCATGTGCAATCAAACTAGGTATGCTTAAAGAAGAGCTTACTTTTTCGACTTGCTGAGCCTCAACAATCTACTGTGCAACACATTAATGGAATATAGCCCTGTTGTGGGCCTATTGGAAATTACTAAATTCCTATAAAAAACACAAAATTTTCCGGCCTATCTTTATTCTAATATGATATCATATTCAGTATTGTTATGAGTGCAGTTTTAATTAAAAAATCGCATTTCCTATAATTTTGGGTATAGGCTACTGCTGACGATGGAATTATCTAAACTTTTGAAGCTTCTAAATTCAACTTGTGCAAGGCATGTTGTTAGACTACTTGTCTATATAGATTCTAGAACAGTCTCCTTTGCTTAAGTTTTGTCTCTCGTAATAAACCCTTGAAGTTCATCTTCTGCAAAGGCTAGCTCACTGTATGAAGGAAATTGAACAACCGCCCTAGATCATACTGAAACTACACTAAGTACCTACAGAATTAACCAAGCTAACTTGACAAAACCAGTTAGATAATTAACTGCCTCAATACATCAATTTAAAATGAAGAGGTGCGCATTACAGATCCGTGGTCTAAGACATCATTATAGTTAAGCAATTTCAAAACTTCTACAGAACTGTTTAATTATAATCACAGCACGATAAGTGGTGAGTAGTGCATATCTTCAAGAACTGAACCTCTAAGTACAAACATCAGAAAACTACAACTTTTGACGACCGAGAAGCAATAGAAAGCCGCTAGATATGTTACGGAGGCAGAACAACCATTTATCCACTAAGCAAGGCGATCGATGAATGGACCTTCAAACCAATCTAATTGGCTCTGAAATGAAAAAATACGACCTGAGAAATGATGTTGTTTATTCACTTAGATTTGACGTCGATTGACGTTACAATTGCAAAGAAATGACAAAAACATGACGCAATGTTTCAGAAAAGGTATGTTTTAATCAAACGACGTTGGCGGCTGCAATTCGTCATTTATCTTTTAAACGCAATTTCAGAGAACTACGTTTCACCGACTTTGTGCAGTTCCAGTTGTAAACATCACTCATGACTGAAATTTGCAATATTTATACATTATTTTGTTGCAGTTTCTCCAAATATTTTAACGCTCTTCTGACGTGTCTTCTCATCCGCACTTCATCCCAGTTTGCAAATCAGACCTTTCTACATGGATTCGAGTTTCAACAAATTTAGATGTCAAATTGTTTGCAGACGTTGAATCAATGTAAAAAGGGAGGCATTTACTGGCTGGGATAAAACCACAATGAAATAGCAAATGACGTAAGAGATCAACCTGTCCCGTGAAATCGTTTCACAAAGACTTATCTCACATTGGATTTAGGCTGTCAACAGCAGATTTGAAAACCAATGTAAATATGTGAGAAAATTTTTGATGTCATGACAGGCAATGGGTTTTTCACTTTGTCGCATTAACACGAAACCCAACGGATATCAAGTGGCTACAAACGATATTAAAACAACGGTTTTATTGTGAAGGCAAGGAAGCTTTGTGATGTTAGCACGAAACGAAGTTTGAACAAATGGAAAAGTTTCTTTCATAAGAGAATACAATGGCTGAGTAAACAGATTCAGCAAATCGAACTAACTTGCATAATTATTTCTTTTGCATGGCTAAGAAAAGCCCAAGATGTTGTAAATTGGAACGCTGATGTCAGCCAAACTTGGACCTTTGTTAAAGAATTGGTTATTGTTAACCTTACGTTGCAAAATGACCTCACGATTGCGTACTTTTCGTATGATGACTAACAAAACTTATGTTGCCCTACTTAAAAACGATGATGATGCAACTGTTGCTTGTAATAAATGACGTTATTTGGTACATATGTCGTAAGTACGTTATTGCGTGAAACAAAAATACCCAACGCCAAGACGGCCCTATAGCAAAACAAAGCATACACACATTTGCAGAACTAAGCATCTATCATCTAACTAAACCATCCTGCATCTAAAGTAACACGTTTATTTCAGATTAGACTAAAAAGATGAATGATCAAATAGATTCTATTTGAATAAGGAAATTAATACGATCCTTTTGGATAGGACATACTGTTAGATGCTGCAATAGTCTATGTCTATGGTCACAATTAGACCTGATAGGTTATTCAAAGCATGTGGTGGCACTGGTGATGCATACTGGTTTTCTGCAATATTGTCTTATGTCAAACGCTTTGAAAAAAATAACCGACGTGAACTTTAAAGCATCCCTGTGCTATTGAGTTTCGAATGTTGCCTAAATAGCAGTTTCATCAGCAAGAAAAAAATCTAGAAAGAAAATAAAGCACTTCATATACTGAAAATCTGAATTCCTTTCACAGCATTCAAACTGCTACTCTTTAAAAAAGAACTAACTAATTTGAAGAGATTTTACACTTAAAATTATAAAAACCATCGTCCGCATCTTGCCTAGTGGCGAGTGTTGGTACAACTGACAAAGACTAAACAGAATTCCCTTAACAGTCCAGCAGGACATTAAACAACTGCTCAAACATGACCGAAGAAGATGGAATAATACGACAGATTTGGAACGCAAGATCGAAGTCTATCGGGAACTGAATTATACAACGTCAAAGCATAATGAACGCCGCGTGTCATATGCTACAACATAGATGTGTCAACAGGACAAGGCAAGGTTATATGAGGTCATATGCACAAATGTGGGCCTGCAGAGATTATTTTTAACGTGGCCTTTGTAATTTTACAACAGAATATGAAAAAATCACACACAAGACATATCTTCATCTTTTTCAAAAGGAAATTGTTCTTTTGTTCAAATGTTGAAACATGTTGTCGCAACGTCCAGTGTAATATTTTCCGTACCTGGTGCAATGAAGCAGCAGACGGGCGAAATAGTTGCTCGATGTGAAATACAAACGTGAGCAAAGATCGCAGCAAATAAGGTAAAAAAATTTGGAAGACCTTTTAATCAAGCTGAATATTTCACGGTTCAGTGAACAGAACGCTTCAGGTTCAACTCGCTGCTGAGCCTGATATTAAACTTTTGTGCATAGTCACTGCACACAAACAAAAAATAACATAAAAATGATGTTCGTACAATATTGCAGATTGTCATAAAGCAAGTGCAATGACAAAACAAATTTATGGGTTAACCTTTCTACCAAGCAGAAAGGTATGTCATGGCCTACCACGGCTAATACGTTGATTTGAAGCATAAATAGACGGAATTGCTTAAAAGTGCATGAAGGAGGGGCTATATTTAGAAATTTAGATTTCAAAAATATTTTTAGATAATATTTACGCCTTGACAAAAGTGCTACACTTGAAATATTTTTGTGCAACCATCAGGAACAGATTGCTCTAAACAACTATTTAGTTTAGCACGGCCCTGTTCTTCTGTAGTTGATATGTTAGGTACTGAAAATATATTTTGACATTTCTTCTTCAGGGCAATCTGCTGGCAAGTTGTTGCTTTTTCTCTTGCAGTAGTAACAACTAACAAGGTTATTTTACAATTCAACTTTAGTGCAACCATTGCAGTTAATTGTAGCCTGGCAGCCCGGATGTAACAACGTAATCTGCGGCGGCCTCAAACGCAAGAAGAATTAATTGTAGCATTTCGTGCGTTGCCGCAAACTTACACTAGACACAGCGTACATCGTTAGCCTACTCAAACTACAATTTCTTTGATTTGATGTTGATCAACTTATAGATATGACCAGTATATGTCGATTTAGACAAGTAGAGGTATGACCAGTATTAAACTTAAAACTGAAAAACGAACCTTCAAAAGAACGATTTCCACAACCACAGTTGAATTTCGCTTCTTTGCTTACTTTAATTTATTATTAAAGATAGCGCATAAACGAGACAACATTGTGTGACGTCATTTGTAGCAGTTAGAGAAATCACTTTGGGCGACAAAACTCTGTAGAAATTTTTGACACGGACAAGCTGTGTGTAGCGTGATTGTAACAAACGTTTGCTTTGGAGACATGTTTGACCAGCATGCGGCAAATAACATTTAAGCGCGGTACACTTCCCAAAACATGTATCGGTATCTACAGCAAAGAGTTCAATCTTTCAAAACTAAACATAGATTAAAATATTACATCAGGCCATTCTAGGCCAGAAATAGTCATAAAAGCGAGAGCAAATATTGACACAATAATATAGATACGGACCTGTGACTGAAAACACGTGCTTTAAATACAATGATTTAGATCCTGGCTGCCATGAATTGATTTTGGTGTTAGTGTTTGACGCGGTACATTCAACTTTAATTTGCTTAACTTGACGTGTGCAAACCTTCAACAAATCAAAACGATAGCCATCAACTATGACAATGACACCATCACTGAAATAATACAACAAAGCATAGTTTCAAAAAAGCCAACGACTTAATGCTTTTATTTCAGATTAAAAGAAAACTTGCTGATAAAAAAAATACACATTTTTGATCTTATCTCACGAAAGTTAATGATAATGATCGTGGTTCTGTAAGTGCAAATTTGTGTTAAATCAATGTTATGTGATCAAACTGGATTTGTGATACGTAACTGATGTTTATCGTTCATGAACTTACTCATGCATATCGAAGAGAAGTAAAAAAATGTTTTGTTCCGAGAAAAAAGAGTTTTCTTCTTGTCTCGCTGTTGGTGTGTAGGCCACTGATGTTGTGGAACAATTTTTTAAACAGGCTACTGAGGATGAAGAGTAGATTGCTGTTGTATAAACACTCCTCAGATCAACACACGTGCCAAATTCGAACCAACTATAGCCAACTACGTAAGCGGCAATAACCCCAAACTTGAAACAATTCAGCAGGAGAAACTCAATTTGTTTCTAATTGTTTTAAATAGTAAACTGTTTATTAATTGGAAAAAGGTGTGTGAGATCTATGGCATGCAGTGATTACCACCAAGCCTTGGATGAGGTGTAACGCAGGATTTTGACACAGCTAACAAATGCGTTTATTTTTACTTGCACTTCTGCATTAAATTATAAATTTATTTCAAACTTTGTCTAGTGGGCAAAGTCAATTGGCAAAGAATTAAAAAAAGGTTGATGTGTTTTTTTATAACTTGCCTTAAAAGCTTCTCAAAGTTAACTTATAAATTAAGCATAAACTGGAAAATAGAGTTTTACACAGACAAGATACAATCTATTAATACCTTCAACAAGTGACACATAGCAAATTAATGGTAATAATAAGACACACTTAAGAGTTATTTTAAAACTTCATTCCAACACTCCCAATCAAATATATTAATAACTGAGCTTATAATTGTGCAGCGTACAATCAGCAATTTTGTACCAATTTAAAATATTACAAATCTAAAAAACATTGCAGTTCGTAATCTTTCTGTGAGGATTGCAACAAGGCATTTCTCGCTTTGCAAGGTGTCTGAACTGTGACAAAGCTTTCACTTTACACGGACTTTATCACTCGCTATTATGTATTGTTTTTATTTATACTTAGTATTAAACGCGTCTTTATTATGTAACTGTTGTTATCATCTATTTCAGGAGTTTAATTCTAATTGGGCTTGGGTTACCTAATTTACTTTTTATGAACTAAAACATGACTTGGTTGAGATTGCGTTGCCGAGTTGTCGAGTTGTCGATTTGAAAATGTTTTTGTTGTAACCAACATGACTCATGAAGGTTTTTGAAGCAAAGTCTTTATTAGTTTAATCCCAAGTGCGTCAAAGTCGCCAAGACTTGCAGCTGTTACCCCTGGAACGTAATTTTGTTGTTAAATAACGTAACTGAAACTAAAAACAGAACACTTCTTGCTCAAGTTTTGGGTCTCAGTTACAGAAGCCATCAACATCTTGTCCACCTTGCACGCAGCGCAAATGAAACAACAGAATGATTGGGTGAAGTCAAAACTAAAAGATGACCTAGCCTGACTTGGTTATTTGTTCGGCGCTATCAAGAAATTTGTTGTGAATGATATGAAGTAGAAATTCGATCACTGCATTCAACAGTAATGTGACCAGTGTCTGGAAGAGTTTACACTTTTAAAGTTGCAAGGTCACTTTTTGTTTTGTTAACTAGTTAACCCATTTATGAAAATGAAAATTGATAAATGAAGATGAAAATTTGAAACAACGTCATATAGCATTACGTGGCGAACAGGAACACCATACATAAACGTTAAGATAGTAGTCCGATAAATTAGGCAAGTTGGTGTTCTTCTTCAACAGATTGATCATGTTTGATCAGCTGCTGTGATCTCCCATGTGAAAGTTGGTGTATATAAGCTTAATAAAAGAAAAGTGTAATCTGAAAACTTAATAGAGAGTGCTTAATTTAAAATATAAACGCAACGGGTTTTGCTAAGTGTTTCACGTTTTCGTCGCTATATATGATCACATATGAAACGCCTGATCACATAAAAACTAAACCATCGCACCAGTTTTAAATAGCCATTGTTGTTGTAAAAACTCGTAAATTAATACCTGGAATGAATAAACATTAACCTCAAAGATTCTTTAAGACCAATAACCATCTTCAAGTACAAATTATGTACACGTTACCTTTAGAAAATAGTTTTGAGATAATCTTAGTTGTTAGTACAAAAAGATTAATACTTCGCTTTCTCAGCACATAAGTTAAGACAACTTTGTTTTTCTCTGGCAACAACCGTGCCATTGTTAAATGATTTAGAAGATTCTTGAGGTATTTCATAAAAATACAAATTTAATGCGGGAACTTCTAAGAAGATTTTTAGATTCTGTAGGCTATATCTTTATTGCACAAAGCTTAAACAACTTTCTCCAAACTCAATAGATAAACATGATAAAAAATTTGGTTATATTGCAAAACCCTGTAAAAATAAACAGCTTGAACTGAATTGCTAACACGTGAAGAAATGTAGTATGCCGCCGCGTCCACAAACTATAAAAATAAGTAGTTTCTGCAGGTTGGGCGATATTGACAGAACATTGCAGCCAAAATGTACCCATGCATTGAAAACTAAAAAACAGTTAGTTGGAAAGTGACGTTTCAAATGCCAAAGCTCATACTCATTTCAATTTTTTCACCATTTTTAAAAACTTTAAATTTTTTAAGTCTTAAAATTGTAGCATGAGGTGTGCCACGGCTCACAAACAGATTTTAAAGACATATTTGCTCGATTTTCCACTAAATGTAACCACAGACTAAAAGGATTTTCGCATTAACATCAAAAGAGGGTTACATTTTATAACAAACAAACAACAACAATTTTGTTTGCATGAATTCCCAGATTTTTTAAAGTAATAATTATCAACACTTTTTCATAGCTTTGATGTTGTAAACGCATGTCAGTTATACAGCTTTCAGCAGATTGGTACTGAAAAATTACTGCCAATTTGCAACTACGTGACACTCCAAAGTGTTACTAAACATACAGACTGACTTGATATGTGCTTAGCATTGCTAAAACATTCACTTGCTAACGTATTTAGACATTGAATCAATGCGAAATTGATTTTGTTAACTGGCAAGCTTTCCGTACGGGGAGGTAGACTACTGACAATAACAAAACGCTTATTTCCAAACTCGTTTCACTGCTTGTGGTTACTGTATAAAAATGAACTTGAAATTTTTAGTATTTTTACTTCTTTGTTCAGACATAAACATTCCCTTATATGCAGAAGCGTTGACAGAATGGTTTAAGGGGTACTTTTTGACTCGGGCCCACGATAATTTTAGGGGCCAATAACCTTTCCAAAGGGGCAGGGAACGAATAAACCATCTATTTAGCGCGTTCTTCTTGGGACTGCCTTGATTTGATTTGGGACCCGAGGATTTCATTGGTTAAGGGCCCAAATCACCCTCTCAAGGATCTTCCCTATATATTTAACAAACTTTTCGTCCGTTATACATCAAGCGCTGATATAATTATCGACGCAAAATATTTATCGCGTTTTAATAACTAACCCATCAAGCCAGCAAGGGCTAGATACGAAAACAAGCCAGTCACCCACCTAACCAACGCGGCGATGTGTTCTTGACCAAGAAAATCATGGTCGTTGCTGACACTGGCGATATCAACTGGAAAACTTCCAACTGAAAATAAACGAAATTGATTAATTCTAATTATATAAAAAGTTGTTTGTTTTCATTGTGGTTGCCAATACTTACACAACAAACACAACCGAATTAAGCACCACATCCTAACCATTACAACGTGTGAAGTTTTTAAATGCTTAACATTAGGGTACATAAAGTGTCTGTCAAATTTCTGCAGTAATGCAATTTATGAAGGTAAACATAAGTAGTCAATAGTATGTACCAAAAATTGAATGGCAAAAAAATAATAATCAAGTTAACTAAAAAAAATGATATGTGCCAGCTTTTAATGAAATGCTTTTATTGAGGTTGCAAAGAGGGGAAATACCCTCACATGTGTTCAATCGTCTTATCAAAGTGTTCTTGATTGAAATACATTTGGTGTGATTTTATGTTTTCCAGTTGTAGCCTATTGCGCATAAACGTGATTGTGTTTCTGCATGTGAAAATCCGCCGTCACCAGAGAAATTCAAAACTTGAGTTGAATAGGATCGCTGCAGAAAAATAGTCGTGGAGCGCCACCGAGTTGTAGAAAACGTTTGCTGTTGGACACGAATTTTTTCGCGGTCCCGTTTGTAAGCTGAATGTACATTGTACTTGCGCAAATTAAAATTGCAGAGACAACTAGGTCAAAAGTTCTGAAATCAGTTCATTTGAAATAACTCGAGAGCAGGAAGCTTTTTAATCATCTGTTTGACTGGTTGGCAAAGTTAAAAATTAAAGCGTATTGCAGCCTTGAGCCACCATCACACATCATTAACACTGGGAATTTACTACACAGAACAAAGTAATGTGATGTTGCATGCGGCATTTAAGCGGAGCTTACACACCTTCGTATAAATGCGCATACTGTGGGAACCCAGCCGCTTTCAACCATTCCATTGCATCCGTGGCTTGTCTTTCTGGAAAAAAAGAAAAAATATGATCAAAAGGAATATTCATTTTACATCGAGTATATTTATTGTACATATGCTATATTTTTGCATTGATTCAACGTATGCAAACAATGAGAGATTGATTACCAGATTGATCAAGCAAAATTGATTTGCAGGCATTACTGAGTGCCCTGGAATGAAGGTTTTCGCTACACTAGGCCTAGGACATTCAGCGACATGTTTCTGTCTCCCAAACACCTTTTCTTCTAAAATAGTGTGCTTCTACAAAAGTTACTTCACCCTAAAACGACCAGTGTGGATTCTAGTTTGAGCTAAGCCTGGTGTCGAACCAGCAACTCTTGGTTAAAAGTTATGTCTTTTGACCACTCAGCAGTAAAGTATCTTCCAACAACATGCCTCATTTCTTTGATTTTAATACAAAATCTACATAACAAAAAAACTTTTCTGCTGTGTAAGCAACGGAGTTTTCAAGCGAGCTGCAAAGGCATGAAACACAATTTCGCACAAGAACTTTACATGAGCATTTCAAGCAAAAATGTAAGCGTGGGAAAATACCACATCCTCTAACTGCCGGTAATTGAAGAAATCAATCCTTCATACTTGGAATAATTTTGTACTGTTGTGATGTTGTTCACTGTAATTATGAAGTCATTCGTTTTTCATTCAGCCATAGTGTACCATTTCAACTCAAGAAGGACTGCAGCCTACATGTTAATGCAACGTCTTCAAATGCAAGTTGCACATATTATGATGAAGAGCTTTGATCATCGAAATCAACTGAAGTTTGAAATCATTCATTGCAACCAATCGATTTGGAATTGCTAATTAAAGTGCACATGCTGGGAGGTTGTTGCAGATATGATGCTTTCAACATGCGGTTTACAACTTGTTTGTGCGTTCATGTATTCAACGTTAACAGATGTACATCGACAAAAATAAAAAGTATTGGCTTTCAAGTGCGTTGATTTATGATCATGTTGACAGACTCCCCTGTCAGGCTGAAATTCAATTAATTTTTTTCTTCAGCAAGAAACGCCAAAATAGCTGTCGACAGTTTAACTTCGCTTTTCATTCATTGCTTCCAACAACAATTTATTGCCGTATTGTGATGAATGAATAAACGTTTAAGATCAGACCGAGGTTAGAAAAGCTTGCTTTTTGCAACCTTTTTACGTTGCAACAATGTTTCTAGACGTTTAATTGGTAGACACGAATAGATTTGTTTGCCGGAAAGTGGAACAGCGTGGGGTAGCACTTGCTCATAAAAATACCAAATTCCAATGCCCATTTTTATGTCTTTTCGAAACGATGAGATGCAGATGTGAGAGGCCTTGGAAGACGGAGGTGTTGGGCCTTGCAAGAAAAGTAGGCCATAGCAGAAATGCCCTTCTAACAATAGTAGTTATTTTTACATCGATTTAACATCGCCAGAAATACAATGTGTTCTGTCTGGGATTTTGTTTCAAAATGAAAAAAATATGATCTTGGTTTTTTTTTTGGTGACTGCTGTAGTTTGGATACAACGTTCACTTCTTGTTCTTGACATTTCCACTTTGTACGAATTACCAACATCCCTCGCTTGACACTCATACAAATGCTTCACTACAAAGGAAAATGTCCTTTGCGATCACACAAGGTTACTTAAAGTAGTTTTAAATTTAAAGGGATGTTTCCGAACCTGCAAATCTATACAAAACTCCATCCCGATTGAGCTAACAGTTTACCGATTCAATGTCAACAGACATCCATTCGACGTGAGCCAGAAAAATAGTTTAATCTGCATCACGTACGCCATAACACCATTTTCATGACAAAGAAGAAAATGACTTCTGAACAACAGTAGTTGCACTACCATGAAAAAGACCAGGCTATTAAATATAATTGCCACATTTTCATAATTGAACCATAAAATGCATTACGCAAATGTCATTTTGAATCATTCGAAACGTAAACGAATCTCCTTTTCTCCTTAGCCACACAATTAACAACAAAAGAGACAGAAACGAAATCTGCTGATATTGCTGCGCACAAAAGTGAGAAAAATACTTTAAAAAATCCTGTTGATGAAATCGGAAAATATTCCACATCTAAAAAAATTATAATTAGAAGTTTATGGATTGTTTTTCACATTTTTTTGTTTTATTCGATGATACTTCGTCATCATAAGCTGCTTTAGATTTTTAACTGAAGCGTCAGGAGAGTTGGAAAAAGTGAGGCACTCCCCAACAGGGGCAACATGATCAGAGTTTAATTAGCGGATCTGCGTGATAGATATTGCTAAACACTTCTTATTTGTCGGTGATTAGCTCTTTTGTAAACACAGATGCCACAGAACAAGGTCGGCTTTGAGATATACAAGTGTTTTTGAATTCTTTTCCACACAGTCAAGCGGGCGCCTCCTAGCTCAATCAAATCTTTCCAAAACAGTCATATTTCAGATTTAAACGGCTTTGGTCTAAAAATGGTCGAAATCTCAAAATTAGATCATTAAGAGAATTCCATACACTTGCCTCAGAGATAATGCTGGTTAGAGAGGGATAACCATGATAACAGCTATTGTTTTCTTATTCAGAAATTACCAAAGATTAAGAACAGCAACTTTTACAAGGGAAGCTCAAAAGTTTAAAAGAAAGGCCGTGCGTGGAAATGAGAGCATCAAAAGTACAAGATTGTCATTCAAATTATGAATCATTCCTGGCTGATAAAAATGCACGAGATAAAAATTAGTACAATCGTACTGTGGTGTAACCTTTATACTTGAGCTACTGCTAATCATATCTGACGGTTAAATCAGTGTTGTTCTACATTGACAATGACCTTTCAGTGTGCATTAGCGGCAACATGAAAAAAAATGCAACAATGAAACTGACACATTTTATCAGAGAAAAGAAAAATTATTATATGAGTGAAAAGAAAAATCATGAGAAAAAAGGCTTGAACAAAAAATTGGCAACTTTCAATGGTATTTTGCGGTTCTGCTTAGGAATATCTGTCTTTCGACAAAACGCCAACTCAGACAAAAACAAGCAGACATGCCATTGAAGATTAATTCACTGAGGGAGCTTCTCCTTTGGAAATTTAATGCAGATCCATTGCAACAAACCTCTTGATTTTTTACATGGATTCAAGGTCTGCAGACGTAGAATCCATGTACATAAGATTGATTTTGAAAGCTGGGATAAGCATAAACTTAAGACTTTTAAGTGGTAATACCACGAAGATTTTCTCCCGTCATTGCAAAAACTCCGCCTTGATCGATTCCTTATTCTCTTGGGTTGGCTTTTTGCTGCTTTAGTAAAAAATGCAAATAGAATCGTGCCAGTGAAAACGGCTACCTCAACAAAAAAAAGATTAATTTATTGCGTACATCACATTTTATTTCTTTGCTATTTGTGTGTTTGGGAAGAAAAATAAACACCAGCTAAGCATGTGATATGCCCCAACTCGAATCGTCGGAACACAGTGGAAAAGCTGTCAAAGTGTTTCTTAAAAAGATTAAAACTTAGAAATAATGCAAAGGGTAACCGTTTGCTTCCCTGCCAGCAAATAAGTTTCTTTTTAAGCATCCGCTGACGTTAAATCAGTGGAAAAATAGACTTTACAGACTGGCCATGTTGAGGTTATTCCGAAAGTTAACTTACATCAATGAATACTATTAATACTATAAAAAATATAAAAAAAGTGTTCAATGCCAAGCAAAACGAGTTACATCAAATACAGTTGTTCACTGAACACCTCAACAAGCTGTTTCACCTTTATTAGGATCATCAGAAGGTTCTTAATTATGAAAACGTCTGATATTCAATCAAGCATACAAACAAGCCCAGGAGTCGGAAAGATTAAACTCTAGATGTAATCTTTGTTTGCTGACCAGACCCACACTTCAGCAAATGCAGATAAATCTGAATTACAAACAAAATTGATTGAACAAAAATATTTTTTCACTTCGACTAAGATATCAAAAACGCAACACAGGTTGGAAGAAAATCCACGATTTTTAGGTAGGGCAATATGTTTACAACTGCTCCCTGGCTAAATTATTATCAATGTCAACAGATATAAATTAATAACAATAATAAAGACAGAGCGTATAAACACCTTCTCAATGAAAAAAACCCTGTGCTTATTTAGCTAAAAATAGCCAATAGCACCATGAGCAATAGCAAACAACAGCATGCACATCAGAAGAAACAACGGAGTTTGTTCAATTAAAAACATGAAAACATAAGTCGTCATGACCACAGTGTTTAACTTGGCATTTGTTGTATCCATTTAATTACGGGTAGGCTATTGAGAAACTGTGTTATGTGTGACCGTGTAACTTATTGCAGCTTTTCTTGATATTTATCGAAAGCCACACATTTCAAAACTAACATAAATAGGTATTTAAAAAAAAGCAGTTTCTTTTGATCATGACAATTTTTCAAATGCAGCTCTAGCAAGCCAGAAGAAGGCACCATCAGACGACGCTGGTTTAGTTCAAATACAGCTTAACAGCACCTCCAGTGGCCATTACATAAGGCGCGAAGCTCGCCAGACTACCAATATTTTTCTTCATATGAAGTGTAAATTTCCTTTCAATCAGCATTTTTTTTTCAACTTCTGAACCTGAACTAACAAGATTGATCAGTTTTTAAATCCAAAACACAAAAACAAGCCTCAAAGAGATGACCCAAGAGCTCACGAGGTTATGGTGCAATCTAAAAGCATACCATGTCATGCTGGACCTTTGCGTTGTTCAACATATTTTCTTTTATTGTTTTACTTCATGTCGTCACGTGACGTGTTTTCTAACCACGTGACAATGAACGCTTAAGCTTTTGCTGCTCCAAGCATCACGTGCTAAAATAGTAAATGCGTATCCCAGCAGATAAGCCTATTTTGCTTTGATGCAAGGTTTGTAGACGTTCAATGAACGCAAAAAAAAGAACTAATTTATTGACTGGGACGTTGGTAATTGAATGAGGCGATTTAAGATCTCATCACAAGTTTTTTATGAGGTAAGCCAGGTTGTGTTCACGCATCTTCTCGAGAAATAGATAAAACATAAATAGACACAGTCAATTTTTTAAACGTTTAAGATGTTTTATATTTTTTAAATGAATTAACGAAAATGTGATTTTACAATCCGAGGAAGAGCCCACCTGAGCATTCGTGCCTAGCCCTTTTGTGATCACAAACCTCATTCAAAGTGGTATCTCTCCTGCGGACAATAAAATCTTTAGGAGAGAACCTGAGTCTAACGTTTATAAAAGTATCCCTCGCTGCTCAAATTTTAGTTGTTCATTTTAAAACCAATCGATTCATAAATTTCATGAAACATTCCACAAACCTTTTGGTGATCTATTCTAGAGATCATTTTTGGATCGAACAATCCCAGATTTGAAACCATTGTCACAAATTGAATAACTCAGTTGAACAACCAAGATGATCAATTGGAATTCGTCGAGTAAAGAAAAAGAATACTGTGACTAACAAGGATGGTATACAAGAAATGCAAGGCATGGATGCAAAGATGTAAACATTATAGAGTGGTAAGCAACCTTGACAAAAATAAACCGACATGAACTCACATGAAACCGTCTATGCTAAGTTGATGGAGCCAGAAAGGTGGCAATTATGCCTTACAAAATGAATGAAAGTGGAGTCTTGAAGAATGCTTGTGCACAGCATTGATATTCTTAGGTTAGGAACAAAACTTGTCACTTAGCCAGCAAATCAGCTCTTTTTACCATGATTCAACGTCTGCATACGTTGAAGCAATAAAAAAGAACTGATATGCTGGGATTGCTGGCTGAGCGGATCTTTCAAACGTTTTGTAAATCTGAGGATAACGCAGCCACAAGCTTATGGTTCAGATGCAAGAAACCATATTTTTATGTTTATTCAACGTCAGGAAACTCGCGTGCTTGCAGACACCCAACTTGCATAAAAACCAGCAACTGTCAATGATTCACTCACGAAAATTATCTTTTATTTTCAATCAAGCTAACGTTTTCTAAGCAAAATATTGAAGAGTACTTCGAGTTATTAACATGAATATGCAAAGTCATAATAAACCTTTAAATGTTCTGTTAAAACAAAGCCATTGTTTCATGTCATGACATGGCCAACTTCATGACCTACTGATACATCAATAGCCGTTTCGTCTTTCTTTACATTGGTGCAACATGTGTAGAAGTCAAATCTACGTAAAAAGGACGAATTTTGCTAACTGGAAGTACGGCGTAGAACTTTGTGTGGGTCGGTTCAGTGCAATTTGCTGTAAATTCAACTTGTAAGAAGGAAGTAACATTAAGAAAATATTATTAAGTTAAACTAAAAGAATAAATTGGACAAACAAGAAAACACACAGACCAGGTTAATGCTTCAATAAAGCTACAAAGTTAACTTATAAAATATTCGTTTGGTGGGCACCGCTAAGTACTTGTTGCAAATAGCTTTTCTTTTTTTTTTTGCATGAATACAAAGTGTAGGCTACTGATGCTCAATGCATTCTTGTCGGGAACTAAATCGTAATTTGTTATTGCATTGGCTTGTTGGAATACAATAAGTTATCTAAATAGCAGTGTGATACTGATATTTTTTCATCATCATCCGCTCTGGGACTATCTGTTTAAAAACCACAGTATCTGTGAGCCAAAAAAATGGCAAGCTGGTCCCGATAAGTGGCGCCCCAGACAGCAACATCAGCAGACGTTGAATCAATGTAAAATTGACAGATTTTGCTGTCTGGAGCATGTTTCCGTCCATTTCGTAAACATCAGCACATACTGTGCCAGTAGCAAAATAGTAAACAAACATATCCCCTTTGAAACAAAGGTTTGCATACTGTTTATTGTTTACACTTACAACGGTATTCAATTTGTTAATGACAGATACACTGAAAAGGTATTCAACACATAGTAGCAAGGATTTAGTTTTGATAAAACCGTTTGAAAATAGTGTGATGACATTTTTTTATGAGCAACGAGGCCTATAAACTGTACATCTAACTGTTGAATAATCTTAAATTTTATGTAACGTACCTACCAAGTGCAAACATTTAACTGTCATCAACTGCTCTGCAATGCTTCTGCATGCTACATGTTGAGGCAACAACATAATCAACAAAAAGTATTGCAACGTAAAAACATAGCAAATCAACATGCCAAGAGAAGGAGCGCACATCTCATGCATTGGCCTCCGCTGGATACACAATGTCCTGGTTTGTGTGAAAAGCTGAAAATGAAAGAGATGTGCATTGCTTGAAAGTCGACACAACCAGCCTGACTGAACAAATTGCAAAGACGGCATTTAGTCCGCACATCTTTGCCGGCGGCAATAATCCTATTCGAAGATCATAGGTTCCACACACCAAATCGAGAGGTTACTGGATCCGAAAGAAAACTCAATATAGCAATTTCATACACAAGAGAAGAAAAGTGTAAGAAACTACTCTTTAAAAGTTCGATTGGGAAGAAGCAGGGGCGACCAAACGAGGAGAAACAACGATCGAGGAAGCATGCCACTCTGCAACTCTATAGCGGAGAAGCTAGAGATATAAATTGGTCATATTTAAAGAAAACAGCAGAAGACAAAGAGCAATAACACGTTTTGTTGCCCTACTTGCTGCAACATACAGAGGGATATTAAGAAGAAGAAGACATGTGGAGAGATGTAAAACTTTTCATTGTAAAAACTTTCATACTGACATCTTTTCTGACATTGCGACCATCGAGATTGGAATTTGAGACTCATGTTTAATTGCGGTAAACGATGGTTTATTTGGGTTATGAGTAAATCCGACACTCATGTGTCATCACAGTCCCAATCGGGATCAAATGTGTAAATTTGTAAATGCTATTATAAATTTAGATCACGAACTATTTGGGTTTTCTTTGGCGTCTCATTGCGTATCAAAAGCTATCTGCCTTGATCACAGAAGCGCAAAATCAGCATAACGATTCGTCATTGCTTCAACGTACCAAGACAATGAATCTACGTAAAAGTGACATAAGTGCAGAGCTGAAGTATGTTAGCCATTGCACGTTTGTCTAACACAGCAACAGCCTTTCGGCAGCATGACCACGCAAGAAACAAAGTTAAGAATGACTTTATTTTAATGAATGCAAGTGCAGCTTTACGGTTTTTCAATGTATAGTTATTGACGTGATAAAATATCGGTGACGTGAACCAGCAATCATAGTTGGCTAACAAACCAATAAACAACGTTGCTTAAAATTTAAAAAAATAAATTTTAATGCTCTTGCAATATTATTGCATTGGGTGGTCTGTACATTTGAGAAGCCTACATAATAATGCCGCACTAAACAAACAAGATTGTTACTAAAACAACTATAATTGTAATTGATTGCTGCATTAACAGGTTGAAGTGTAAAGCCGACACCACGTTTCTTTTAAAAAACATTCGATTTCTCTCTCTTATGAATCAAAATTATATTCAGCATTCGAAAGACACTCCCGTATGTCATCACGGGAGCAGTGCAGGCCTACGATTTTAATACATGTATCACTTTTCTGCTTTGGAAAGTATAATAACTCCTCTGTCAAACATCATCTTTCAGAAAGCAATAACTTATATAGTGTTTCTATAATACATTATTAAAACGAGACAATTTTACATGTTGGAACTGGATTATGGAAAAATGTTGTACCCTATCATGCCTGCATTCTTGCAATGCGAGTCTATGTAATGTATCGGTCACGTCGTGCGAAACAATAGGCTGCGTTATGGAACATACGACACGTCGCACGTTTCATGCAAAGTTGAGCGAGCGTACATCGCCCTTCATAAAATTGTGATAAAACTGCGAAAGCTCAAAAAACAACTTTTGAAAGCGTGTTAAGCATCATGATTTAGTACGTTGGTGGCCTACAAAAACTTACCCGCCTGACGCATCGAAGAGTGCGATGTTTATTACAGACACGAGAGAGAACACACAGCTGTAGGGTTTTTCTTTTAATATTACACAACTGTTCTAGCTTTTAAAAATTCTAGAGCATTTCATTTTGTTCGTATGTAAACTGATGAATGGTGGCTGAGGTTTGAATTAAAAGGATGAGAAAGCAAAGAAGTCAATTTTCACAACAATCAGCAAACATGTCATATATGAGTACTGTGGAGACAAGGGCACATGCTTCTGAACGGCGTGGAATGTACTTTACTGTAGAGCAGGAAAATGCTCTAGCGGCATCTAGCCACTTAACCAAAACCTGTGTGCTTCTGTAAATTGATGCGTGATGTATGACAAACATCATGACACATCCAACAAACTAACGCTGAGTTGATCAAACAATTTGAACAAGTTACCGTCCAAAACTAAGAGTTGCATCAAACTGCAGCCAGTGGCGGTACCAGGGGGAGGGGCGATCGCCCACTCTCCGCTCTTAAACACCAGAAAGTAATTTTACTCACGGTGTAATTTTGATTATTATAAACTTACACATGATTGTGTTTTGTTGAAATCGCCCCCCTCCCCCCCCAGGCTACTTGCTGAATCCATCCCTGACTGCAACTTGACGTTGACATTGCAACTTAGATTGCCATGCCAACACACCATCACGTCACGTAGTGGTGATATTGCTGGTAGAGTGCAATCAAGCAAACCTTTCGGGAAATTTGTCATCACCTCGATGGCAGAGAGTAAAAACAGGAAATGCTTTCGTCGATAACAATGGTGTTTCAGCCAAGCAAGTTTTCTTAACGAAATATCTCTGAGGTTTTATTTACAAAACGCATCTCCCATCCGTGGGGGAAGTTACTCCTGTCAGTGAATCTCTTCGATGGATGTGCAGTGACATCGAGGAATAGGCATGTGTGGACAGGTCAAACATGTACCCCCTGGGACTTCCAAAACAACAAATATACTGTATAAAGGGGTAAAAAAACATAAACTTATCAGAAGATATTTTCTTAACTCAGGTAAACCAAAATTAATTTATTTTGTTCGATCCATCAAATGTTAGCTATTGGCTGTTATTCCTGAACCAGTAAAACAAATGCATGTTACCAATCAATAAAGTTACCAATCAATAGAGTTACCAATCTATACAGTTACAATCTAACAACATATTCTTTAACAATAACTCGTTTGCTAATATTATTGTTAAAACAAAGCAATAATTTCCAGCAAAACATTTTCATGAAGCATTTGTTAAACTTTCAAGCCAACAAGTACGTTCAACGAGTTACATTCAATGTAGGCTGATTCGGAACATATCTAATATACTTTAGTTGTTATTATTTCTGACCATCACAGCGAAAACAATACACGTCAACGTCAACATAGCAAAGGTCGAAAAAAGGTAGAAGCGACAAAACGCGAACGTTTAAAGTTATAGTTTTGCTAATTAAAACCTTCTCAAAACCAAGGGAGTAGATTACTGTAAGCTTAAATAACTTACGATAATTTTGATTTTTTTTGTGATTAACTAGTGCACCAAAACAAACAAACAAACAAACAAAAAAACAGTTCAAATCAAGCTCAGAAACTACAGTAGCCTACTTTAAATATAAACAGATAGCCTATACCAAAACAGTTCTACCTGGCTATCAAGGCGAAGATGAGATGAACATTTATAAGCCTTGGCCGATACTACTTTTATCAATGTAAGTTGAAACTTACGTAAATACGACTGGCTTTCGGTTATTTTTGTCATGAACGAATCCCATGATTCCTTCAAGTATCCTCCAAAAGATGGTGATTTAAATCCTTCTCCTGTTCCGATAGCGCTTTGTACAAGTCTTCTTCTAAACTCTTTACTCTTTCGTTTGCTTTTACGAAGTCCAACAAGTCCTTCCTTAAATCCAAGTGGAAGATCACTTGGACGATCTCTCTCCTTTAACGCAGGAAGGTCTTCTTGACTGGAGTGAAGAACAGCCATCTTGAATTCCTCTCGTAAATTAGCATTTGCGATAAGTTTCAATGCGCCAAGATCTAGCGACATTGGCCTAGTGTGGTGGCCAGTGGTAACTTTTGACGTATTTATGACGTTGGAATCATTTTCATTGGTAAGTTCACCTGTTGAAGTGGAAAGATTTTTCTTCATTTTCAAGTTCTTGATGAAGTCTGACTCTGGTAAATCACCTTTTTTGGGTGTTCTGTGCGATAGCGTTCTCCGAATAAGTTTCTTATGAGGTTTACTATCAAATATTTTCTCAGGGGACACACTTGCAGTTTTTCTCAACGGACTTCCAGGCATCTCAGCGAATTGCTTGCACCTTAAAAAGCTAATAAGCTATTGCAAATTCTTGTTTCAATATTTACTTCCAATTTTCAAAGCCAATCAGTTGTTACAACCATAATAGGACGTAGCTTTTCCAGCTGCTAATTTGCACCTAAAGTGCTGACTTCTAGTTCCTGACAAAATTGAAACGTATGATCATAGTAGCAACAACAATTGTAAAATATTTTTATAATTTTTCAAAAAGTTTACATTCCTTTCCCGTCCGCTACAACTCATTAGGCTAGGCTACTTTGTGCTGTACTTTGATAGCCTTCAAATAACTTCTCAACTCCAATGAAAAGATAATAAGCAGCCATCACAAAGCTGATTATGTCTCTTTTACATCAGATTACGTACGTATGTGTAGGTATTCTATAAAGTTTTTTTTTTATGATTTAATTAGTGAAATAAAAGCGTTTTGTGTTTTTGATACAAGAATCTTATTTTATGTATGGATTGATTCCAAAAAAAGCCGTGCAAATTCAAATTATGTTAGCCCCTTCTGGCTTGACAACAACCTAACGTTGTAGAAGTACTTGATTTAGTGCTGTACTATATTATTGTTTTTTTATACAACCATGTAGGCTATGCTGGTGTGATGATCACATAAAAGTTGATAGGCTACCGCTACTGATCTAATCATATTTGTGTTGTTAATCTTCCTTTAGCGCATTCCTTAATGCTCTGGGAGCGTGACTTGATATGCGACACCTAGTACTCTTAAAAGTCTGCAAAAAATACAGATTTAGAGCTTTTCTACAGTAGTTTCTAGATCTTCGTCAACACTGGAACTTGTCTAACGTTTGACTCTAATTACAGACAAATGACACAGCACCGCTAATGTGTTCTGTTAATAGCCATTGTACTTCGGCATACTGCGCATGCCACCAGGCAGGCCATTTGCTGTAATACTTGCTCATATTTGTTCGTGACTTTGACAAATTGTTAATTTATTACCATGCCCATCTTTAGCCCTGATTAGCTAGTTCCCTGTGGAGTAGAAATCTTTTTTTCTTGGATATCCCATCGACCAGACGCGATCAGTAGCAATTAACTTGCTATTCTAGTCCATTCCCATACCGCAAGAACGTGGTTCCGAAGCTTTCGACACAAGGTCTTTCCAAGCGTTTCTATCTGGTGTGGTTTTACTTCACACACTAATTATAATCACCTCAAACCCATTAAAGCATGGAATTTATGTTGGCTCAACTACCAGCTAAATTCAAGCTAATCGTACCCTTTGCTCGGCCTGATGTGCTGAAACTACTCACAAGACACAAACATGCGTCGGTTTCATGTAAACAGCCTGTTCAACAGCTACAGAAAACAGGTCTGCTTCCCAAGGGAAGGATGGAATCCTCGAACGACAAGTCGTTGCTGTCAAACGCCAAGTAAATATTCATTCCCGCCAAACAAATCAATCCCTTTTTACATTGATTCAACGTCTGAAAAAGTTAAATCAACGTAAAAAGTGATTTTCTGGCTCGGTTCAAACAGCCCTGATGTCAACCCAGTAGGGGTGAATAAACTATTTTTTAAGATTTGAGTAGACAAGAAATTGTGTTGCTATGCTTAAATAAGTTCCTCATCTTAGTTTCCTAGTTCATAGCGTATGCCACTTCCAACCACGAAACTACTGATTGGGGATTTACAAAGCTTAAAAGTTAACTGCAGCTGCTGGTTTAAAACAGGTCAAGCCTTGTTAAAAATGAGTTATTGAGTGTGTCAGTTTGTTTAGTGAGCATATACGTGTTGTGACTGTCATGCGGTTGCACCAAACACTTATTTTTGTCTAATCTCCATCAATAGCCTACACCAAACGTAGACCTGCCTGCTACAATCACACGTTTTTCCAATGCATTTCAAGAATCTTGTTTGAGATAAGAATAGCTTACATACGGTACAGAAAGTAATGCAAGGCAGATATTGTTTATTTATTTATTTTTTTTATAATCTACTGCTTACCCACTGACTTTCACTTTCAACTTGTTGGTTACCAAAACGCCCCTTTTGTTTGGCAAAAATGTTGAGTATCAATGGATAGCACTTACGCTGATAGTTGAGAATGCTTCAGTTGCGGAACTACTGCAGATTCAAACCTTTACCCTTTTCAACTCTCTCTACAATTATCTTTGCAATACACAGCCTGATTTGATTATATAGCTGTAACTTGCAACTGAACAAAGTCAGATTAACAGTGACCACGTTTTACTTGTAGAAATAGTTCAAAACAAAATAGCGTGAGCAACGTTAAAGCGTTAGATGCCTAATTTTAAAATTGTGATGAAAAAAGTGCAATGATTTTCATTTTAAATCTCTTGCAACTGCTTCACACCTTTGTAAGCTAGCTACGCAATCACTTTTGATTGTAGAAACTGGAAACTGAACCTATGTTGCAGTCTCTTTCCAACGCTACGAAAGTCTGCTCTAGCATCGGTTTTCATAGTGAAAGAATGGGCTCAGCGACTCAGCGGCTTTGATAGGTCGCAATGAGCCGGTTTTAAGCTTTTGTCAAAGAGGAAATTATAAACGATGCAACAGTTTGCACAACACTTATATGCAGCTCGTATCCGTTAGCCATGGTGACGTCACTGGCGCTACCTGCCCATAGTGATGTCATCCCCAAGGGGCCACCTCATTGTGTCAACAAATGTGCAAAACCTGAAATGTTGTGACAGGAACAAGCAGCGCTTGTGGTTCAGTCCGAAACTTAAAAAAAATAACCATAGTTATTAAAGGCAAAAAAGTTTGTTTGTAAGTGTAGAGTGTATCAAAATCAAAGTGGCATTTTTGAAGCCACAGATTCCAATTACAGCCAATTAACTGCTCTATAATGTGTCTGAATCACGAAGTCCTTGTAGAAGAAGCCAAACCTATGACAAGTTATCACTAATTGACTCTAATGTACTTTCTTACAAGCAACATAAGTTGACGGGTTTTGAATGAAAAAAAAAAAGAAGAAACAAGCATTAAATAATATTGTGAATTTTTTTGTGACAACACAGATATTTACACTGAAAGTCGATGAAAGAACAAAACCATTGCCGACGTGTTTGTTTAACCGAGATACTGAACAGTAAGAGGAAGCTGAAAGCAACAACATTTAACAAAGCAAGCGTTCTCCAGGTGGCTTGATGTTGTTGTTGTTGTTAGGGTATTCATACTTTTATTATTATGATTAGCAGAGTGACCGTTAAGGTACATACAATGAATGGTTCTTTTGTTTAGACTTGGTACTAATCTTTGTTCTTACAACTGTGAGACTTGGTATCTGCTTCCGAACGGAAAAAAGTTCTCAGCTCAAAACCATTTTAAAGAATTCTGATAAAAGAAAAATGTAATGTTAATAAAGTGACAAAAATGCAGCTGAATGTTCCTGAAATCATTATCAAAACAAAGCTTTATTTATACTGTTTTCACGAGAGTGGTAATTTGCGCTATTTGTTTGAAAATTCGAGTTGAATAATTACAGGGTGAGAGAACTTCCTTCAAATCACCAGGTTTGCTAAATCGAACGATTCCTAAAAGACGCAGCAGATTTTGCAATTTTGGCAGAAAAATATTTTTGGATTTATGGTTTTACATAAAAGGAATGACTGACACACAACTGTAACAAAACGGATGAAGTCTGGACTGGAGTAAGGAGGGTGCATTGTTTGTGAGTTACATCACAGCAAGCTAGTTGCAACAAAGTAGCCTAATGGTTTAAAAAATACAGAACAAATATCTTTTGCATCATGAATGCTGCACATAATGAAATTCATTACTGTTTAACAAACAAGCAACAGAAATAATAATTAATAAAAAATATTTGAACTCTTGAACTATCTCTATCGTACTCGCATTATCAATCTATCTATCATGTTTTGAATTTTCCATACAAGCTATGCAAAGGCATCAGTACATAAGCATCCGCTAACTAAAATAATAGAAACAGTATGAAACACAGCTGCGAAGAGAACGTCAGAGGTCAGAGATAAACTTAACGACTGTGGCCAGTGGCCACGCTTCATTCAAACCAGCAACCATTTCTAAAGCACCTTCTGAGCGCCACCAAACGGCAGAAATATTTATTGATATTACCGGAAGGTAGCATATAATTTTTTTTTAATCTGTTGTGACGATGCTATCAAACTTTGCAAAGTAAAAATTGCTTTCAAGTTTGAACAAGATGGAAGGAAGATATTTGTTTAACAAGCGGTAGAACAAACGAAAGAAAATTCAAAATTGTAAAACTTGTATACAATTAGTCGTAGCCGCTCTAGTAGCCCTCACAATGCCAGATCTCGAACGATACTTAAACCAATACGTCACTTGTGTGTTATTTTATTTTTCATTTCTCTGCGTCAAGGTGCAAGCAGTGTTTCTTCTAACAAAATTTACACAGCGCAAAATAATTTTTTGTGCGTATTACACCATGATTTTAAGGCTGCGTTTGCAGAGTTCTGATAATTTTTTTTATTTTAAATTTATAGCGTTCCAAGTGCGCAAGAATAAAATTTCGCTGCGCAAATCACCCAGTATCACTGAGCAATTGAGCATCATAGAAAAAACACTGGTTGCAGGGTACAAAACTGAAAAACGAATTAAAAGAACAACTTTTTACACTTTTTACGTTTTTCATGTTTAGATGGTATGACTTTTCATGGGCATCCATTTTCTCTGAGTTTTTTAAAGTGAAATTTTATCTATATTGTAATTTGTTAAGCAATTACAAACACCACTTACCCACGTGCTTGCTGTCACGAAGAGCCTGAAAAAGAACGCAAGTTGGTTAACCAAGTGGAAAGGTTACTTAAATGCATAAAAATAAAAACTTGTACACTTGTGACAATTTGAAACCTAATGAGACTGTTCATGGCTGTAGATCGAACAACATTTTACGAAATGTTGAAGTTAAATCTTCTTTTTTTTTTTACATCTTGCTTGAAAAATCAAGAAGCAGAGCTCACGTTTTAGTTGAATTTTGTTCTCTATTTATCCGCCTGGATGGAGATAAGTCAAGAGATGATTAAATGCGCAAGAAAGTCGTGTGCAGAGAGAATTACAGTCACGCTTGCTATTCTACAAGGTGCTTGCAATTATTTCTCTATCTATGGCTAATCTAAATCCGCGAAGAAGAAGTTCAAAGCGGTAGTTTAGAACTGAAACGTCGAAGGTTCTCGATCACACCCATTCGAGGAAGAAAAAAACACACATAAAAGTTCACGAAAGAAACTGTTTTCAAACTTCAAAAACGGGATTTTTGTTTTCTTTCTCCGTCGTTTAGATTCCTTTGATGTAAGCAACTTAATCATGAGCAAGATTTGCAAGGTCTTGGCAAGTCAAACTTGGGTTAAGAAAATGTTCAAAAATAGTTCAAGGTTATTCACCCGTTTAAGATTTATGAAAACACAACCTGTCAATTAGGGAAAAGGGATAGTTTAAACTTAACTTTTATCCTAAACATGTTTTCAGAAAATAGTCTACGTTGAGTAAACTTATGTTTTGTACAATTTTTCCTCTTCGCCCCACGTGCCTGAATTTGACAAAATTCAACATAGTTATTAGAGTTAAACACAGTTCTGGCTTATGTTAATTTCCATCTACAGTAATGTAGTCCATTTGAGAACCAGACATTCGATAGATGCATGAACAATCCGACAGAGATCTTAATGCTTTTACTTGGCTGTAATGATAAACTGTGTTTTATATAGCTCTGTCTTCATCACGTTGTTCTGAACTCTTTAATTTCTTCCGGAATTGCATCAACAATCAGATGAACATGCATCATTTTACATACTTCATTTCACTGGTAAGAGATGTGAAAAACCAACACCACCTAATTGGAAAAACGCAGCACAAGAAAATAATCTTTTGACAAACATAGGAAAGCAAGCAAGGCAAAGCAACGCAATAAGATTAAGCTTACAATTAATATATATCTCCGTGGCCATACCCAGTGTACCTACTGCACTGAGGAGACCAGAAGGCCGAAACGGTGTGCCACTGTCTGCAGTTATTTCGCAAATAATATATTTCAGATATTTACAAATAAATTGAATAGTCGAACGTTTTCGATTATCCTAAACCTTCATCATGAATTTGAAAGTTTATAACAAATATAATAAATTCTAATTTCTTTAATAATAGTGACTAGCTAGCTGACAAAAAACACCAACGAGAGTACACAGTGTTCATTGGTCAAATAGTCATGGCAGGAAAGCAACAGTTTAGAAAACAAAGACATAGGCAAACTTTTGTTTTTTATGCTATGCTGGTGTTCCACCACTACGTACGTGCTTCTATTTGTTATTCATTTAGTTAGTCAGCTAGTCGCTACCATTAAGAAAATTAAAAAACGTTATATTCGATGCAAATTATCAGATTTCTGATGACGGCTAACAATAAGCCGAAAACGTTCAATCAATCAATTAATTATTTAATTTATTTGCAAATACTGTATAGTATACGTAATACATATTACACGCATGTGATGCTTAATCCGGTTGTGTTGTTTTCTCTTTCTTCCTTTGATGTAAGAAAGAAAACTCTTTCCAGAGGTTATAAACATAAAAGTGACTGCAAAAAATATTACCACTTTATGTACACAGCGCTGTTACAAATGGCAAATCCTGTTTTATTTTCTCCGCGGTTAAAACCGCTTTAAGTACTGTAAACTTAACCGTTCTTTAGCTTATGAACTCCATTCAATCAAATCTTTTTTTAGTATCACTTAAATCTCATCGAATTATGGCAATACGAAAACAGATCCCCGTCAATGTGGTATGGTCACACCCACACAGTTTCAATCAGTTGCACTGATGTCTTTTAACGTTATTCAAATTTTAATGTGACGAAAGTGTCTCGTCACGTGACATATGCAACCACACTAATCTACTGTAGTTATCTTCACAAAACGGATTAAAACGCTTGGCATTTTTTCCTCGATATGCTGTTTCAAGATGTTAAATTGTGACAAGGCAACATTAGCTTAAACAAACTTGTTGATTAGTGTTAGAAAGCCATTAAATCTCTTTTTGAAGTGGTTCGCCACATAATCTTGTTTGTATTTTTACTACAAGAAAATTTAAGAAAAATATCGCTACTTCAGAACAATTTAATTTTTAGAAGAGATAATTTAAAATTTAAACTACCCAGTCAGCACATCATTTCCTTTTTACGTTGATTTAACATTGTTTAATGACGCAGGTCGGTCATAAAACGGAAAAAAAACGTAAGTTCTGCAAACTGGAAGACATTTTTTTTAAAGTTTATTTATGGTTTCCAAATTGATCAAAGCGAAGAAAATATCAATTAATAGATTTGATAATTGTGTTTGGGACGACACGTCGATAAATGGAAGCGGTTTCTAGCCCGATTTGGTTAATATGAATATGATCGATATCGACTTTAAGGTGGCCAGGGCTGCCATGTCTCGTGCAACAACAACAAGATATGAAATAACGTTAGAAACTTATTTGTTTAACAACTTAACCTTGCACAGAAACATGATAAAGTAGGTCTGTAATGGTGCGTTAAAATGAATCAAAAACTGTGGTTTATTATAATCGTGAAGTAGAAAATTGGCTCCATCTGGCAACGGATTTTATAAAAGATTGGAGACCAAAAGGTTATCATTTTAATAACAGACATATCCATCTCACAAAATATGTTGTTAACAATAAATTAAGTTCTTTTGTAACTTGCTAAAATTTCTAAAACTTGTATTTTACCAATTCACTCTATATTTTAAAGAATGATTCACTTAGCAAGGCAGTTTCAACCCAAAAATTACAGTTATCTGCGCGCAAGGTCATGTATAAATAGATAAAATAGTACATCAGCGTATATGTGTTACCTAAATCCGCCAGAGTGTGTTTACATAACATAAACCTCAGCCTAAGGCATAAAAGACAGACATCTGTAGGCTTCAATATACTTTTTTTGAATTCCGGAGAGGCAAGCTGCGTGAATATGCAGAAATTTTTTGGAATAGGCAAATGCATATACGTATATTTCTAGAAAAGAATTCAAGGTATGTTCTAAAAAAGGTGTTGTCTGCTTCACTTTATGATCCACTGTAAAACCAATCAACCGTGCCATTGGGACCCGCAGCAAAAGTGGTCGAATTTTGAACTATATGGATACAGTGTAGGAGACTAAAACGAAAATTTCATCACTTTGGCTTAACACATGAATCGTAGTCTGTTTGATATGCTACCCGACTCATGAGTTAGTCATAAAGTCATGAATATAGGCTATAGCGATTATTATCAAAGTAATCTGGTTACGTCGAGACAACTATCGAAAGAAATTATGCATTGAATTCCTTCCATGCACGTGCTCGTCTAGGGTTAACTTATTTTCAAATAAAGCGCTATAGGTTTTTGGAAGAAGATCATTGGAATGTTGATTTGTCGGTACTGTGTTTTCGGGTGTTGAAACGTTGTCAAAAGGCGCATGCAAAATCAGAATTATACACAGTTTTTCTTTAAATTCTGAATTTTGATGCACGAGAATCCGCGATTGGCTTCGGTAAAAACTTGTTCATCTGTTTATCTCAAACACGTTTATCTCCCTCAGTTTCAGTCAACAAAAAGTTGCAGTTTTACATCGTCTTAAAGTTTCAAAAAAAAACTTATTTTGGCCGGGTAGCCGACCGCTTCCCCTCCCTTCCCAATTAATAAACGTAATTAATTACAATCTATCCGAAAGGGACCCCCAGAACTTGAAACGATGTAAAGATTAACAACTTTGATCAGCTGAAGCGTGTTGAGTTGATATATTCTTTCTTAACAATACAGGCACACAAGTCTATATTCAACCTAACACTTTGGTACTTACACTGGACACTCTTCAGCTTGTGCTATGCATCAAAAAGCTAAAATATGGTTTAAGAATCCATCCAGTGGAGTTATTTTAGCCACGTTTGCCGCTTTGAATTAAACGCCTAGATAAGCCAATGGATCTGAGTCCTTCATGTTTGATTCAATCACAACAGAAGCAAATAAACTACAATTTAGCACAAACGGTGCAGAGGAAACAGTAAAAACGAGGAATAAGATAGTCACGAACGTTTGTACTTACCTTCGACTGAAACTTTGCTTTCGTAAACCGAGCAGGACGTGGGGAACCTAAGGGGCTTGACGGGGCAGAAGACCCTCTAGAACTGCTCCCCACCGCGTCTGATTCGTCTCCCTGTCAGAAAATAATATGGTTACCCTGCAAAAAAAAAGTTGCTCGTTTTACATCGTTTCAACGTCGTTAGATGTGAAAAGGACATTTTTGTTGGTGGGTAAGTCTCCTGAAATGTTGTTTCCGCATCTTTGTCATCGTAAAGTACAGCAGAGATAAACTAAATCTCAGGTCAAGCCATGATGTATCCCACAATTATGAACTTGAGGATTTACCTCTGAAGGTTAAAAATACAAATCCCCGGACGAGTCGTAGCTTTCGTTATTGAAGCATATTATGATAGTTACAACATTTGAAATAGAAATGGAATAACTGTTGTAACCAGAGTTACACTAAGATACCTTTTAGTTACAGAGTCCACCAGCCAGCTTCGAATATTAATGACATTTGAAGAAATGAGACATTTTTTCAATGAAGAATTTAGTGATGTATAAATTTTTCACACACCACTTTTGTTGCCAGTTTCACTTTGGTTATGGAGCAATTAGGTGTGGAAATTCTAACTAAAAGTGCAAAACTCTTGCAATCTATTTGAATATGCAAGGCACAGGCTCCTGAAAAGAATGCTGAGCACTACAGTATTGTGGTTTGTTCTTGGTGTTATTCGCGCAGCTGTCTCACCATGTACGAAGAGGAAGCAAGGCTCTGTGATGAGGACATTATGGTGTCAAACATTGGATTTGTGACGATATTTTGACGGTATTCTCCGTTGCAGTCATGCGTAACGGTAATCGTTGGAGCGCTTATCATCATGCCACAATTTGATTGGTGGATAACTGCAGGTGAATTAAACCTTGGAAAACGTTGCTGAAACACAAAGAAAAACGGTTTATGAGTAGAATAAACAGCATATTAAACTAACGAAAACGACGTTGATATAAGTTGCAGTTGTAAGTCGCAGACTTTGTCGGTTCGGCTACGCAGTTACGCTTTCAAATAATTCGTTTCCGATTCGTCTCTGATTCAAGCAAATTCTCATTTAGGAAAAGTTGGCCTTCCCAATTTGTTTCATTCAGAAAATCCAACTGCGTAACATTTTGCAAATGTAGTGTTTAGCGACATCAATACATCAGTCCAAGATACAAATAAAACGTTAACAAATTTGGATATAATCTTAGGAATTTATAACTGTATTTTTTCGACAACCACTAAACGTATCGGGTTGTGTGTTCGAATTGTGAGTCGTGAACCGCCTAAGGACGTTTGTTCATTTCCTAACAGGAGCAGAGGTAGTGTCTAACAACGCTAAACAACAACATTTTTAAAAACGAATAAGACAATTGAACTCCCCTTCTCGCTATGTTCTCCAAACCTTCAACCAGCACAGGCATAAATCAACATGCAAAAACGCTTGAAAGCAGCTTTAGTCTGCAAGTGTACCTTCCTTGTGCAGTCAGCTTCGAACTGCAGTTGAAATTAAAGTTTAACTTCAAATTGAGGTTGACTACCTCTTTAAATTTACCTTCATCCACGAGGCACCCCAACCTTGCTCATGTTGAGATAGCAAAAAGAAACTTCTTTTGCTAATTTTTTTACGAAAAGAAATAGAAAACAAACGAGTTTCTGCTATTCCTACACTGAAAATAGGAACGAAGTCGCTTAATTAACACTGAAGGCGTCAAAACTATCTCAAAATTAGAAGTATCACTTTTAAATTCATTCACTGAACATTAGATGTTCTTAGATTTTTTCAGTTAAACTTTCACAAGCGAAATAGTAACATACTTCTTTCATTGTTTCAAATATTGCAACACAAATGAACCCTAATTCTTTCTCTGTGGTGAGCATATCTATCGCTTTTACGTCTACATATTACAATGTGACATTCCGACTGCAGATCAGAAGGTTGTATTTGTATGGTTTTGCTCTGAATTGAATCTTAAAAATCGATAATCTTGTTGCTTCAGTGACAAGGTAGACTGTAAGCACCACGAAAATCCAATGTTATTTTCATAACAACCAAAAAATTTAAAATATTTTCAGGTTTTGCTTCATCAGTTGGCATTTTTAACCTTTAAATTTTTTTCCAACAAAATTGTACTTTTTCATCAAAAAATGTTTCGTGGCAACAGAAATGTTTTGTACGACAGTTTTTTTCATAAACGCTAAAGATAAAATGTAGCCTAACTATTTATTATTCAAAAAATCGTTTTTGAATATCCAACAAATTTTTTGCAAGAGAAATCGTACATTTGAATACTCAGAATTACTTATCGAAATGAGCTAGGTATATAAACTACCCAGATTTATCCCAATTTTTGACTGTTCAGGATTTTCACAATGTTTTTCTTGAATCGAATTTAGCAAAGGAGATTGTGCTGTGTCACAAATACTGGCAGATGCTTGTGCGAGATAAACGATTTCTGGCAAAGCGATTACTTACTAGCCGTAAGGTGGCGTTTGTCCTGCTAGGTATCACACCCATACAAATTTCACACAGATTTTCACTTTAGCGTCATTGCAAGAGATCTACAGTACTTCATTGCACAAACTTCAATCATTATAAGGCCAGGACAAATAAGTCAAAGAAAAAGAAGATAGCTAATTCAGACATTGAGTGTCAACGTAGACGACCATCAACCGGCCCAGGAAGAATATTCTCAAGATGAGGCAATGGGACACGCACATCCTGCTGTGAGCGCACTCATCTTCGCTCTGCAGTAGGCTAAGTCACAGTAAGCTGAATAAACGTATTCAGAGCGCGTCCATAATCAAACACAAACACGTTGTCATTGTAACAATGCGATGCGGGTTGTCACTGTCTAAGCAACCTTGCAAATAAATCGATCGAAGCTACTGGCCAGATGAATTCTAAACATATTTCGCTATTTTTGTAGCCACAACGAACGTTATCTGAAGATTTTGGAAACGAGATCTGTGTCAACAAAACGTTAGAACTCACCGAAAACTCACAATTTATAGTGACACGAAATCCAAGCCGTGTATCGGGTAATGCTGTAATTCAACTTTGCTTAACAATGAAATTATTCCCATGCTTGGCAATGTAAGACACATGAAGCAGCAGCCATTGAAACTCTAGGCTACTTTGCAATATTGTCACAGCGAATACACTCTCGCGTGTTTGCAAATATGATTTCACTGGCTGTGTAGTCTGATCGATTTACGCTAAACAAATTGGAGTAAAAAAAAAGACAAATATGTTAGAAGCCAAATCACCTAAAGCCCGATAGTTTATTTTTCTCGCCTCTGTGGGATAAATACTACAACACAACAAAAGAACGTAGGCCCTACAGTACAGCAACTATACAGTCAGTTGTTTATAACAATAGAAATGTTTTACCTTCAATGAGCCAAGGCCAGTTTTTACACAACAGTGCGTTATCCTTTCAAACACAACAGTTGAGGGCGTGTCAAGCCATACACACATTTCATATGTCTTTTTTAACAGAATGGGACTTCATAAACTATGTCGAAAAGCCATTACTGGCAAATGGTTTGAGTAGCTTCTTCACGCGTTTGAACATCAACAAACACAAAAGGTCATAAGCTAACGATGCGTTGACGAGTAATTATTTCTGTTTGGGAAGTGACGTTTCCAATAAACAAAATAACACAACGCAAGTAATTAGAAAGGAATTTGTACCGTTTTTGAATTTGGTCGAAAATCACAAGCGAAAAGCCTCACCTTCTTTTTGTTTAACGATCTTCAGTAAATTTATTTGCAATATCAGTCATTGTTGAGAAAAAAAGGGGGTGTACCTGAAAACATTTGTCGCATTGACCCATGATGCCTTTTACTGTCACTTTAAGATCGGTCAGTTTGCAAATGTAAGAAAGCGACATAAAACGCTCAGCCTGTTTTTAATCACAGATGAATGGTGACGTGACACCACGACGTTGGGACAATGAACATCGCGAATATCGTGAATGTACGTAAATCTACTGATAAGTGAAAGCACGTCGAAGTTGACGCTCGGTTCAGTTGGATTCCATTTTTGACCATGAAAGCTTAAACTACAATTATGTCCAGTAGCGTTGACACCGGGTCCATGGGTACTTTTAGATTTGGTTCCAGGATGATTTTAAAGCCCATAACCTTTTCACGGGAATCGGGAACTTGAGGAAACTATTGCGTGCTTTTTGGATATAGTGCGTTTTTCTTTGAAAAATCTTGATTTGGGGTTGGAAGACCTCATAGATACCGGACCCAAATTATCCTCGCAACGGCCCTAATTGTATTATCACCATATCAGAAAGGTGTAAAGGGGTTGAAAAAATAAAATGCGAGCGTTTCTACTGTATATGCTTGAGAGCGAAATAACATGTTGAAGAAATATATTTAGCACAGTCGCAGCACCTTTGTAAATATTTAAAAGCAAAAACCATGTGCTAATCTTTTTTTCCAAATTGAAACTGCATGGGTACAGTACGCATTTGGCGATTGAAAATTTGTATGCTGGAACCATTCTACTAAAGCCCTTTTAGACGACTTTTCTCTGACATCCTTGAAACCGCACAGGCCTGGAGCCAAGTTATTAGCAAAAACACTAAGCTCATGCTTATTCAACAACTTCACGGAAAGTTCTCAAATCTCTTTGAAGTCCATTGAGACGTTCAAGTTTTTAATGAACGTAATCTTGTAACTGCGACATGGTCTGCTGCTTCTAACAGCATGCCCTTAGCTATATCCTATTTACATCACCCTAATTATTGTAACTGTGCCATTCAGGAATCCAGGGATAGAAAAGCGTGACGATTCACAAATAAAAAACCTAATTTACAAGCAAGTCCCTGACAACGTTGAATCAATGTAAACATACAGTCACTGTTTTGTGACATGCATTGCAAGTTGTGTACAGAATAATGCGTAGAGTGTCCGCTATGAGGTTAAGATATGCGACTGGACATGATACTTTTCGTCCGTTAAAAGAAACCTTAAACTTATTGGTGCATGCAATGCACATTTTTCACAGAGTTGTAACATTTTGCACAACTACTGTAGTATTTTCGAGGCGATATTTATATTGATTCAGTCTTTTTTGGTCATAATAAATAAGAGTAATTACACCAAAGAGTTTGTAAAAGTCCAGTTAGTAGTCCATCCAATAGGAATGGCAAAAGATGCATAGAATAGTGTGCAATATTTTAAAAAAGTTAAAAAGCACTTAAGAACTAAAATACCAGCCTTTAAAACAGAGGGGTGCAACATTTTAACATTTTGTTAATTTTTGGGAGACTCTTGTATATGTTATTTCACTTTCTGGCTCTAAATACCATAATACAGTAATTGTACGATGTGGCCCTTTGCGATAAGTAGTTGCGCCCATCAGTTTCAGAATCTACACTTGATGCAAAGCAAAAAGTATTAAAGCGCTACAACAGTAGACTGCACAACTTTTTCAGAAATAACAGCAAAAAAGGAAAATATCAATGCAAGGCAACAACATATACGATTTATCCCGTTTGGTGTCACAATACTCTGCATTATTTTGTAATTTGATTAAGATACGCTGGTAACTTAAATTTATCGAACGACAGAGTAAAAAGCGACACAAAGTCTTATCGTTACGTAATTCGAAATCAAAAGACAAGAAAGTCAAGCATCTGCACAGAAAGACAAACCCACTATCAAGTATTGCATACAACCTGGACAGAGTTTGTAGGCTACCAACTCTCTGCGCAACACAGAAGTTCAACTACTGACTGTTGTGCGCCCTTTCATGCAAAACGCAACAGGTGACGACGAGTTTGAAGTAGGAAAATTAACGACATTTAAAACTCACTTTTTCTGCACTAAGATGTAGAGAGAAGTTTTGCCGGGATAACTCTTTCAGTGTAAATGTGGCTAAGACCTTGCTACGACAGCTTATTAGTACTAATAGTGTTACCCATACCATCACTGGTTATGCCCAACATATGGCTGCTACACTAAAATGATGCATCGCCTCTTTTCACAAGCAGATTACCATAAAATTTATTCATAAATTTTCAAAGCGCTATAATGTTTTACCATTGGAATGTAATTGATTTCATGAACCATAAACTTTCGCTATCACTGCATGAGATTCTGAATTGACCTTGTCAGTTCAGTTCTGTAGAACCTTAACAATGCGACTGCTTTTAGCAACGCGATGAATCAGGGTAATTAATTTAAGTCTTAATTCCTTCACAACTAACTGTCATTTCCACTTCTAATTGGTCATATATAAAAGAAACAAGAGAAGCTATGAGAAGGAAAAGTTTTCGTTTCTTTGTTTTCTCTCCGTGCATTTATATACAAGTATGCACAAAATGTTAATGTGGTTTTCTTCAAGGGTAAAAGATAATGAGGAATTTCTTCACAAGTTTAAGTCAGTTGGATTCACTCCTTTTCATCAAAGTGTGACATTACCACGTTAAAGCAACATTCCCAAACCCTTAAAAACGTTCTCAACAATAGTAGCCTACCACATAGGCCTACAGCAAAATAGCAAGTACGCACTTTCAAAAGTTAGCCCAGTACATCATAACTCTTTTGTACTCCCAAAGAACTTGCCTAATCTCATTAACCACATTTGTCAAACACAGAAACTTTTGTTAACTTTCACTTTTAGCAGAACGAATCAATGGATAAATTCCATTTCTTACAATTTAAGTTTGCATCCTGAAAAAACTACCAGCTTGGCTCATTGAATGGTTCAGCTGCTTAGCGAAGCTGAGTGCTGAACTCTAAAAACACTAGTTCGAAACCCAACCAGGGGAGTTCAAAAACAGGAATCATGGTGCACTTAGTAAAACAATATTTTTCTTTGCAACACCAAGTGGAGAAAAACACGCACGTTTTCGTTCATACAATTTCACAGCAGCACAAAAGGACAACAGCACCTCTGCTCTTTGCAGAGAATTTTATAAAATATATCAATGAAATTGCGTTCAAACAAATGAGGACCTTACGAAGAACAGCGGAGTTTGTAGAGCAGGCTCACACACACTTACGAGGTGGCTGGGCGGTACTCGTCGCTTTACTGGTTTTGCTCAAAAACTTACAAGCAAAGTTTGAGGTATCAAACAGTCGATTTGTTAACATGAAGCGGCATGGTTACATTTTGACTGCCTTTGCAATTGCAGACACTATTTCACAACATTTGTGAGTGAAAAATCATAAAGCTTGAGCGACTTTAACTTACCAAGTTGTTTCTTCTCAAATGAGCTTGGCGGTCCAGCGATTGGGAGCGTTCCATCTGGGGCGGCTTCCTGGAAGATGGTAATCTATCATGGGCGTCGGTTTTAAATAAGACGGCTTCAGCAGAAGGTGAAGATTTCGGAATTTTTAAGGGACTGGTACGTAAGTAACCAACAGTGTCTTTATTTTCCTGATTCATCTCTATGGCTTCGTCATCACTTGCTACGACAGTGCTGCTTGACGCGGCACTTTCGCGCGACAAAGCAGAATCTCGTCGACGCCGATCTTCGTCAACGCGCAAAAAATCGATCGGGAACGAACCCGCTGTCGGTGTGGCATTTCTGACGTCACTCCGCCACGCTTCCTCCAATATTCCATTGGCAGGAACAAAACTTTTAAAGCTGCTGTAATCTGGTTTCAAGTTTAATGGTAAAGATCTGGATTTATAAGAAAGCTTGTTATTCTTTGAGGCAGATTGCTCGTAGCAATGGCACGTTGGGCCAGGAACCCTAGAACGTAGTTCGACTTTTTGAGAAATTGAGTTCTTGCTCAAAGCATTGTCGTTTTTATCTTTGCTGGTGTCTTCATCTTCTTCATTTTGCTTCGGCTGCTCAGCAACGTCTCCGAGATTTTTTTGGCGACGATATTTAACTGGAGGAGGCCGTCTTGTAAAGGATGCCTGTCGTCGGATTGATTTATTTTCCTCCAGCACACGTTCCGTTACCTCCGAGAAGATATCGCCAGCTGGGGAGTGGTCTCTCGCTGGAGTGAGATTGCTCGGGGACAAGTCTTTGAGAAAATCAAAGATTTTCGAATTTCGGAATTGGTCTGGCCATTTTTTGTAGAACAGCAATGATGTGGGACGCTGTAAAATAACACAACATCCGTCAAGAGCGTGAAAGGTTTAATCTATCATTTTCAAGAGGTTATCAATTTGTCAAACATGCTGCAAGTACAATGGAATAAACAGTGAAACAGTTAATCAAAATGAAGTGAGAAAGCAAAAAATGAAGACTTACACCATCCGTCCATCAACTACGAATAACTGAGTGTCGATGCTATTTTTTCATGCTAGATTTAGATCAAATGAACGAGAGTGCAGGAATGCAATCGTATGTCAACCTTATCTGATGTCATGCGAAACATAACCACGGGTAACAGTTGGATGTGGAACCTATAACCCTTCTAGCATCGTTCACATGCTATCAATGTTCACCAGCAAAGTTGCAACCGCAATAGACCATCAGTGAGAAGACTATACGAAATGGCAGGTATGGCAGTAAAAGCTCAGTTTAGAAGGAGCAGAAAATATTGAACGTACACGAAGACAAGTTGCAAAATATATAATTCCATACTAGACATTGTATGAAGTAAGTGTTGACTGACATACCAAAAAATTATTACACCACTCCCGAAACGTCACGCTCTGCGGTTTTTACTTTAGTCTGCTTTTGTGATGAGATAAGCGTTTCTTAATTACAACTCGCCACTTGTTTATGCAAAAACAACTGCATTCAAATAATGACGTAATGTGTAATGCCAGTAACAGTGCTTCAACTTGTGTTTTAAGCTGACAGAAAAGTAAATAGTACAGTATTGTTAGTGAGGCCTGGCTCCTTCATCAGAATGCGAGTGTGGTGCCACTGAACAGACCACAAACCATGCCATCCACCACTGCCTAACCCACGGCCACCACACGGTGCGCAATGCGCATGGTCTAAGGGTCCTGGACGACGAGACTGTTGAGTGGCTGATGATTTCCTGCCCTCCAATCTAGCCTGGAAAGATCTGCTCATACGCCGATGATTGCTTTTATGATAAGCCATCAATTAAATATAATTAAGCAAGCTTTTCTATTCTCAATTCGTTGACACAAAGATAACATTAAGATTCCCAATTTAATAACATGAACTTTTGGGGTATTTCCATAAGTACAAGTACCATTTTGTTTACATGGATGTTAAATCTTACTTCAAAGAAAAAGAGGTAATTTGATCAGGCGTTTAAGCAATGGTTGATTTTTTTTCATCAATACATTTCTTTGTGTTTCTCGGCAGTCGAGTGTAGCAGAGTCTTGATGGCTAGTGTGGAGGCTACACCGGTATGGTTAGCGAAACACAACGCTCGCTGTTCTATAGTGAGTAGTCAGGTAGTGCTGACGCCAGGAAGATCGCTCCTTTTCATCAATACATTTCTTTGCTGACCATTACTCTACATATGTCACTCTGGAGCAGTGGGCAATACGATAATTAATCACCAGTTGTGAATATATGCAATTTTTTGACGAAGATGTAGCAAAACGTTGTGTTAATGTAACATTATCGGACCAAACCGTAGTCATTTTAACGATTTGTTAGACAAAAGAATTCCAGGCTAAATAGATTTCTATTTCCCAAGGCACAAATTTGTGAAAGAAATCAACATTTATATTTACACTATTTAGTTAATTTGACATCCATAAATATTGAAAATCGATTTATTTAAACTAGGCAGACTCTTTGCAGCCATGTCGGAAATTACCATGTTTCTGTTTCTGTATACTTTAGTTAACTTACTCTACCGTTAATTTATTTAAAAGTAAAGAATGCCATCAAATTAACTAGTTGATTGATGGTTGGACAAAAACATGCAGGCAAACCCTCTAGTCTTAAAGGAATAAAAAACTACCCATATAAATCAAATATAAATACAATCAAGTATATATAAACCAATAAATAAAAATGAATAAAAACTTAAACTACAATACTTGCACTGAAATTTAAACTCAAACGTTAAACGTACAACACAACCAACCAGAAAATTGTGGACCAATTCCCAGTAGCCTATTCGTAAAGCAATCAAGTTTTAAGTCTAACTATGCCAACGTATGGCAGGCAATTACAGTATAGGAAATACTGTAAAATTAATGATAAAGCCATTCCAAAATAGAAAAGATCCAGGTCTACAAGAAAGACTCTGAATTCCATGCCGAAGCATGTTACACAAAGTTAAAGTTGATGTGTATTCTCGTTGGTTTTCTTTGACATTGTCTGTCACCCTGAGGCGCATGTCAAATGAGTATTGATTTCAATCGCGGTCAGTTAAAATATGCTGTTAACAAGCGTACACAAACGAATTTGTGAATGAAAATGTGAATACGGAAATATTATATTAAAAGAAGCAGGCGAGCGGTTTAAGTAAAAAGTGAAAAGTTGTACGTTGAGCTTAAATGTTTTTATATTTTCTTTAAGCGTTGATGTGTTGGAAGGACAACGTTTATGGCGCTCTTGTTTTAGCGTTGCCCAGGCAATCAAAACACATGATCTTAAAAAATACCCTTCTATCTTCGTGTCCAAATCATATTCACTTGCTGAAGGTAAATTGAACATCTCCAGCAAATGATTGAGTTTCGCTTTTAGCAGCATGATGGTTGCTTACTTCACAATGTAGTTGACATTCGTCATAGCACATGACCAGGGAACTGTGTTCCGAAAGCTAGTGCAATTCGCTATTACCACAGCGAACTCGCAGCATCAGGCTAAAACAGGTCGTTAAAATATACATTGCAAAGAAATCTCCAGCAAACTTTGCATTCTCACGCAGGTTCCAATAATCTTTCATTTCTCACACTATCCACAACAACCCTTCTAACCTAAACACAACCTACAACAACCTTCCTAATACCATACTCGAGTTTCACCCTTGTTTGGGATCATCAGTGGTGCATATCCATGTGTCTTGAACGTAATTTACAACAACCCTACCAATTTAAAACACAACCCACAGCAACTTTTCCATCGTAAACACACAATCCACAATAACCTTCCAACCAAAACACAACCCACAGCAACCATACCAAGTACCAACTCAAACCCAACCCACAATTATCTTTCCAACCAAAACACAACCCACAGCAACCCTTCCATCCTAAACTCGAACCTTCGAATACAACTTTGCAAACCCGTGTGATAACAAAATGCAAACAAAAAGAACAGCAACAAATGAAACAGTTGTGTTAAATATAATTATGTTGCAGTAAATTATCGCATATGCAGCCTACCTTTGGAGTAATGACGTTTTCTTTTTTATTGAGAGCAGGTGGTTCAGATGTTTTTTTCTTCACCGGTGACTCAATTGCATTGACACCGCTACATGCTTCGGCAATATCAGCGTCACTGATTTTAGATTGCGTGTTCCTGGGACAGCTGTCTGCTTTCTTGGCAACGGTAAATGTTACACTCTTTGTTTTGTCAAGTGGTGAGTGGTAAAGCATATCACCTGGAGTTGATTTTGGTCTTGGCTTTTGCAACTGATCTTTATTTTTGTCCACACCTCCTCTAGTGTTGTTGTAAAGTTGCGCGTAGGAATTGGATTTCACAACCTTCTGTTTGAACGTTGCAGACGTCTGTGGCATACTATAGCTTCTGAATACAAAACAAATACTGCTGGATGAATCCCTGTTTGAGGAAGAGGTTTGAATAGAACCTTGTAGTGAGTGGGGCACTACAATACATGCTGGTAATGTTTCTTTTGTTTGTTTGGAATTCGATTCCGTCGAAACACGATTTCTTTCGAGGTTTTCTGTGTCACGATCAGGATTTTCTTTAAAAGAGTTGTAAGAACTCCAATGGAAAGAGTCTGGTTTGATAATGTGGTTTTCACCTCGATTATCATCAAGAATTGTCACGTCAGCTTCATTGTCACCATCAGGCGAAGACGCATATTTAAATTGATGAGTAAATGTTTCATCAAATAAATCGCTAATACTGGGTCGTGGTGCCGAGCTGTGTAAAAGTTTAAAAGACGAATCCGAATGACTTGGAGAATTTGTTGGGACACTGGCTGCAGAGCCAGATTTATTGGCAGGCAAATAGGCCTGTTCGGTGTCATCAGTTACATTTACAATTTGAGGAGGGATTGGGCTGGTATCATCTTTACAAAACGAATACTCTGAGGGTTGAGAAGCGCCATCAAATTTGTGTGCGGTTGTTGCCGTATCACTATCATTTACAGCCACAACATTGGTAGCGACAAACCCAAGTTCATTTTTTTCATCTTCATCAGGTACGGAATCTTCTGGAATAGAAAAGGATCCTTTAGAACTGCTTCCTTGTAGCGATTCATCGTCACCAAAACTTCCCTCGCTTCCAAAATCGGCATCAGTATAAGACGAAAGAGACAGAGAAGAAGATTCTTGGTCGTGATCTTTATCTAAAAAAGCATCAGTGGCAATTTGCCTGTTGGGCAAGATGGAAGTATTAATTTTCAAGACCAGTTCATCACCATTCAGTTTCTCGGAACTTCTTTGCCTGTTAACTTGTAATGGAATAGAGAAATCGTTGTCATTCTGATTTGTGTTACAAGCGCCAACAGGATTCAAAAAGACAGAAGTTTGGTAGCTTTGCGCGCTTTCACTTGGGTCACTTGGCACAATGTCATTTGGCATATTCGATTCATCAGATGTTTTGTGGTTTTTAAAGTTAGTGTCCCATTCGGGTATCAGCATTTCTTGAGATAAATTTAAATGATCGAAGAAAGTAGAAACTTTTTCAATAACATCTTCCAATACTTCAGCAACACTTTCATTAATTTCAGCTTGGGTGATGTGTTGCAAATTTTCATCGTCAAGTGCATTTTGGTTGGCGGAAAAAATCTCCGTTTGCTCCACATTGTCTATTATCGCAAGAAGAACATTTTTAACATCTTCAGAATCTTCTTTCAATTTTTGGTGAAGATCCAGTTTTAACTTTTTTTCGTTTTCTTTAAAGATAGTATCAGATTTGTGCCGGGCTTCTTCCCATGTTACTTTGTTTATCATTTTCATAACCACGTCTTTAACTGCTAAGTCCTCTTCACATAATTCCGTACTGTATCTATCGATCTTGTGAAGTTTGTTATTGACTGAAAGCAAACTGCTACTTGCAGAATTCGAACGTATTTCGATATGGGCAACGATGTCATCATTGAACAGGGCTGTACTTTTGTTGTCCATGGTTACTTCCGTTTGCTCATTAGCCACCACAAGAGTTGAATTTGTGTTTTGAATATTTACAACAGGAATGCCAGACACTTCACATTTTGGTGACATTCTACCTTTTTCTGAAAGGCTTTTCACATCACTATTAACCAAACTCTCCGAAGTCTTTGATGAATCTGGAGAAGGTACATGTGACTTAATTTCGTCCATGAAATCGTATTGTTGGTCAGTAAAAATCTCTAGACCTTCAAAACATTTGTTTCCTGTAGGACCCCAGGTAAGAGGGCGAATAATAATTCCATTCACTCTTTTGCAAGCATTTTTTCTGGCCTTTGTCGACCGCCTAGAAATGATTTTCTTTGATTGCTTGAAACTTAAGACGACTAAAGCCAAAGTCTTGTCTGAAAAATCTGCCGAATGTCGGTATAGCATGCAACCGTCTCTCATTGTGTCGGAATCGTACTGGGTCGTCATTTCAAGAGATCTTGATCGAGATTTACGGTTCGATTTTGAAATCTGATTATTCTTTAAGCGATTTTCATCAAATAATTTCCAGTTCCTTGCAGAAGTTGCGACGCTCATCTCAAAGTAAACAGAACAATCTTGATTCAGGTTTTCATATCTTACACTTACTCTTTTTTTAAATATTAAAATAAATTTCTATCTGATTAAAATAAATAGTAATAAGAATTTATGTTTTTATATAACGCTACATCTATCGTGGATGTGTGTTGCTCTCAATATATAGTTTCAACGCAACACATGACAACAATAACAACACAGATAACACACACAAAGCGATAACAATGCAAACTTTGTACTCATCAGCACACCGTTAAGATGCAAGAAAATTCGAGTTTACTACCGATGTGCTAATGAGTACAAGGTCTGTATTGTTATCGTTTTGTGTGTGTTATTTGTGTTGTTATTGTTACGTAAAAAAAAAGTAATAAAAAAATGAAATTTAAAGTATAAATAAAAAAAACAGAGTATTATACATTACATCCATTCCCTCAATGCTGACTGCTAAACGGACGCGAAAAATATAATAGAAGATTAAAGAGTATAAAAATAATTTTAGTTCATGGGCATTTAAAACAAAAGTGATATTTGAACTATTATCGACTGGTTTGAAAAAAGGTAATAGTTCAAGTTTAAATTACTTTTTCTGATGGACTGGCATACAATCTGTCTAGGACAAAAAAATATAAATATTGAAAGCAATTTACCCCAAACCGCTAACCGCATTATGTACGACAAACCACATATTTTTAGTAACTTGATCCGGACAGTCATACTTGCACTTAAGTTGGATAAACAAACTCAAGCAGAAATCTTATCCAGACAGGACGACTTTTGTTCGACCAATATCGACAAGTGTCTGCGTTTTTATCATGAAATCACCTGGTTTGCTGAATGCTGTAGCCAATCTACACAAAACTGGTGTTGCAAGCAATGATTTATGTCACTGTTGAAGGAGATTGAACTGAAATATGCAAGTTATGCTAAAAGCAAAATTAGGTACCAACAACCGTTAGAAATTTATTTCTTGAAGGCCTTCCTGTCATGATCTTAAATATCAATCAAAAAAGTTTTCAATTCCGTGCTTCTGGTACAAGCTCTACTCCGTCGCGTACAAATGGACTAGCAACATAATTAAGCAATGGTGGTCTCAAGCAATGCTATGGAGAGTCACTCTGGCTAAAGAAAGAAATGTTTTCGTTGTGCTTGGCCTAGATTCTAGAGATAATAATAAAACTTGGATGACCTAATCCCTTTTTAGCCATTTTTCTTTAGTAATTATGTTGACATAGTTTATTGCATCATGGGAAGAAGTGAGTGGATTTTTCAACATCTAGCTTTGCAGGGTGTTAAAATAGGCTCGTACATCTGGAAGCCTAGCACCTTCTTCATTTAGCCTCCTCTTCCGTTTTGTGTAACCTAATTGATCCAACAACATACGAAACCTTGACATAGCTCATCATTTTTACTTCCCTCGCTCAAAACTCATTCTTAAAAAATTAAACTTTTGCAACTTCACAAAAAGTAGGCCATCGCTTTTAAAAAATCAAGTAGATTTTTTTATTGTTGCTCAATGGGTACAAAAGATTAAATGAACATAAAACAGCTGCTAAAAAAATCTCTAGAATACAGATAAGCAATTAAGCGAGTAGCACAGAAAATGTAATACTCTTATTTCAACACGAATTCTTTCTATAATGCGAGGCTTCCGTTAAAGCTGTTTACAGTGCCCCAGGCGCCTCAATAAGACAGCGCACTTAGCCTCAAATGTAGGAGAATAAGCAAGAACGCACATCGTTATTTCAGCTTATGCAGAAAATGTCAAAGCCCACGATAGCTGACAGTTCGACAGCGTAATGGTTTTGTGGTTCACCAAGAACTTTTACACCTTACAACAACACCGCTTTTTGTTGCTACATTTTTTGACAAATTAATTCTAATGGATGTATACAGTATAATATTATGTAGCTATAGGAATTGGTGATTACCTTCTAGATTACGAACTCAGTGGTATTCGTGGTGCGCTGAAACGCTCATCACAAGCAATTAATTACACAAGAACGTTTCCTAAATATCTTCAAACGTGAACAAATACTCAAAACGAAGGTGAAATTACATTTCTTTGAACACTTAACAAGCATACTACTGAAAATCAAAGTGACACAAAAAGTTGTGGCCCATTATCTCGCTTATGCAGAACTAAATTCTTAATTGAGAAGGAGCGATCTTCCTGACGTTAGCACTACTTGACTGTGGCTGGTGGCATAAATTAGTGGTGCGATACTGATCAGCCCTGCCTCATGGGCGAAACACATGTCTATCGCTGTCAATTCTTGCTACACTCGACTGCCGAGAAACCCACTACATTCTTTGATATTTTGCATGTGAGGACATTCTTTACAGCATTTTTCGCGATTTGCAAGAATTGCTTTTCGTTTTGCCTTAAATAATAATAACACCTTTTCAACATAATACTTGTTTTTTCAAACATTTGAGATGCACTGTTGCCTCAAGCATAGATGAATGTGTTAAAAGAACGAGGCAAACGGATTGCATCTGGATAACTGGCAGTAATAACCACGTATGTGCTGATGCATCACCACTGCTCATCCAGCTATTCCATTTACAGAGAATAGTGAGGTTAGCTTTTATGGAGCCTACAAAAGAATTTCGATGCCATTTATCATGGTGTTATGCTTCAAAAATTGTTAGACGTTAAATCACTCATGAACCAATTCACAGAACGAGCAATGTAAATATCACCATGCGTAACCTTTTGCTACACTCAAAAGTGTAGCAAAAAAGTAGTAAAGTTCGGGAGTATTCCTTAGATTAATGTTGAAGCATCCCAGATAGCAAATCAACCGTTTTTTTACATTGATTCAACGTCTGCAAACGTTGAATCATGACAAAGAAAATAGTTGATTTGCTGTCTGAGATGAAGCCTGCTATCATAAACAAAATAAATTGTTGGTGGGTTTGGTGGGATGAAAAGTTATTTTCACATGGCAAGAAATAGAAATCACTAATGAGCCGGTTTTACGGTTAGTATTACGCGCGATTACGAATATAAGCCCATGTAATGTTCGAACCACAACAGTCAACGAAGAAGAAATATACGTCCAACGAGAAAAGAAGCTTTCAAGTTGTTTAATCCACAGGAATGCATAACTGGCACTATGAAGTTAGATAAGAGTGTGTAGCAAAAGACGATAAGAAACTGATTCATTGAACTTTTGGCATTCTCTCTCGCTGCACGGCTTTTTGTAAGTCAAGCCACAAAGAAAGTACCGAAATAGATACTTTCGGACAAAAAATGCACAGGAAATTATTAAAAGCTCACAAAAGATATACAACAATTTTTTTTGAAAGTCCTGTGTTTTTTTTTAATTTAACCAACGCCTGGTAAGGAGTTTGCTTCTTGTGGCACAAGTCAGTATTTTTGTAGGCCTTCCATGTTTTACGAAAATGCTGACCGCTCTTTCTTTTCTGATTAGCAAAACCCGTCAATTTTTACAATGGACGGATTTTGCTAGCTATAAAGGGTCTTCATATCACCAAACTGTCTGCTTCATTTTCACTAAAAATCACATTCATTGCAAACGTATAAATATAACTCCACTATCAGCTGCAGTACTTTGGCATTGAATAACTTGTCAGATAAAAACCGTAGATAATAAATCCCACTGGCATTTTTAAGCAGTGTGAAAGCCTTAAGTCAACAGCCGTTAAACGGTGGTGGAATTTTAATTTTATATGCAATAACTTCGTGCGGCTTTGAAATCACAACAGTTAAGGTTAAGACAAACAATATCTCAAACATTATTTGTTGAGGAGTAAACTTTCTGCATTAAAGTTGGAATTCTGCATCAATATAACGTTTTTTGACGTTGCAAGCATCGTATTTGTTTCATCTTTGGTGTTGACGTTTTTGAGGGTTAACTGTGAATGACCGACGCTTCTGATCAATTTATGGAATGTGATATATGGAAAATATTGCACAATGAAAGCTATTAGTACTACAAAAAGTGCTTAATGCTAAGCAAAAAAGCAAAGCAGAGCGAATTAAATCAAATATAGTTATTACTATATTTGATTTAGAAAATATTGCATAAGCTTTTGTTGTTTTAAGCCAAAAAGACAATAAAATAACTTTTTGGAATTACCCGAGTAGAATAAAATTAAGAACACGTCTTTGCTGATTTTTTCCGGAAGAAGACTAAAATACAAACAACGTTTTGTGTTTATTTACGTTGTAGGCTAAATACGTGCTTTCAAGCATAAAAAAAAATAGTTAAAATCACAACACAGTACAGCAACGTTATGTTTCCGTGCCTCAACTATATAGAATACGGTTCTTATAAAGTTTTAAAAAAATGTAAACAAAAAAGCATTGACAGAAATTCAACAATAAATTCAACTTTTGTGAGAAATGTGATACAATTTATTTTAATCAAGTTTTGTCAATGCAACAGGAGTTTTCCATAAGGAACACATTGACTTCCCAGAGTTTAACTATTACATTAATCATGACTATGCCTGGAGGAAAAGAGAAAAGGTAAGTTGAAAAACGTTCAATCAGACTGGTATTAACTGGTTAACAGTCTGAATGAAATTTCATGAATCAAACTGTCTTTGTTTTTCAACGTCTGATGATGTTAAAACCCATTTTGTCACTTGGAGAAGACAATAAAGAAGACGTTAAAAATATAATTTTTAGAAAATTTTATTCTAACAGTTACCAAAAGTTGGCCAAATCTAAAAAATGTTACAAAATGTGACAAATCAGATCGTATCTCCAGGTGGCCATGTATCAATCAAGGAATTGGATCTGATCGTGGCCTACGAAAATAGATGGCCTGGACACTGTGCACAAGCCTTCAGAACTGAAGGCTGACTCCCAAGTTTATGATAAAGAAAAACGTCACTCCCAAGGGAGGTTTTCCTTGCGATTGTCGAGTCACATTCTAGAGTTGATAAAATTTGTTTTTCCTTCACGTTGTTTCAACATCGGTAGACGTTGAAACGATATAAAATAGCTTTGCTAGCTAGCGCCTGCTGGGTACAGTCAAGTACAGCTTTTTACTGAATTCACTAGTATTAACAGAAGCTCAAAGATGCATGTAGCCTACAGATACAAAGTAGAGTTTAAATGATAAAGAATACCTATGTAATGTGTTGGTATCTGGAAGCAGGATTTATGATTTAGAGGTTATTTTGTAGTCCTGAGAAGGTTTACAAGGAACTAGTAGTTGTTTCAGAGTAGGAAGGGTTATCATAACATGCACTCAGGTAGTGGCAATGAAATTATTCGGAAAGCCCTAGTTGGCCAGATATTTTTATTTTGTACAATCGCTATTTTTTGCCTACCGAAAATGTGTTCAGTGTCCTGATTATTCTTGAAAAGTTTTTAGCTGAACACAGTAAAAACTTAAGTGAGGTAGTAAACTAACAAACAAGACTTGTAGTTAAATTAAGGCAATTCACAGTGTCTGTTTAAAGATAACATCAAGTAAACATTGTATGATTGGCCTGCATCAGTGTAGCCTTTTTTGCTAATAGACAAGTATTTTTACAGATTACCCAATAAACAAATAGTGCCTCTTAAATGATGTGTGCCTCACTGCAATTCAAATTATGATTCTTCCGAGATCACTGTACTGTGCATAAATTTCCAAAAGATGATGTATTGTGGAGAAACAAAAGTGGAAAGATAGCATTCCGAGAGCCAAGTGGGTTGTAACTAAACATAGAGCAGTTTGTGCTCGTCACTGGCCTGAAGATGAACCATTATCTCCATACAATGGGAAACTGCGGCCGACAAATCCTCCTCCGCTATTTCCTGACATTCCAACAAGTTGTGTTCTCACACCTCCAACAAAAAAAAGAAGGAAAACTTTAGCTTCTAGTGAAAAGCGAGATATTATTCCTGATGAAATTGGTGAGTTTGTAAAGCAAGATACTTTACTTTTGGATGATTTGTGTAATGTTTTGAGAAATGAAAATGTCGTAGTTTACAAAACAGAAATTTATACTACAATCCAATGAAAAATTATGGAAGTCGGAATGCCATTGTTTGCACTGAAATTACATGAAGACTACACGTTTGCTGCTTATCACAATGGGTCCTCAATGAGGACTCCTCATGTTCCATTGCACGTTTGTTACACAATCGGATATCCAAAATAAAGACAAAATCAGCTTTATCCGCAGCCATTACTTTTCTTGCAAATAAAGAAGAAGACAGTAAAGCAGCTAACTAGAGACACCAGCAAGGCACTACATCAAACATGCAATGGACTCATCGATCTTGCGAAGTTTTTATTACAAACAGGAGCCAAATATGTCTTGCTTGGTTGGTTTACCACTGATGATTTGGAAAAATGCTTCTCAAAGCTTCGCCAAGGATCTGGGGGAGCTTTTTCATAACAGCAAAATCCGTCATTGAGAAAGTGAACATAGGCTACAACGAGCAAAGTTGACACTTCAGCTCGATAGCCTATGGAAGTTGAAGGTATTGATGGACACCAGTGTGAATTCTGCAACAGAGACTTATCTGACGCCGAAAAGGAAACTATTGACAATATTATTTCACTGGAAGAATGTGTTACCACTAGTACAAACAATGCTATGATTTATATTGCTGGATATATTCAACGAAAGATTCCAATATTAAATGATGATAACACTTATTATTATTTTGAGAAATATAAACACTATTTTACCACCATTGATAGAGGTGCACTGACTGTCCCTGTTGACACCCTTGTCCAATGGTCTGTATTTTGTATGATTTTTTTTTCAAAGATTAACAGGGTCGTTCTGTAGGTCATTCTAAACAATTTCATGCTAATTGCAAAACAGTAGGCTACAAGTTCAATGGTATAACAACGAAACATTTTCGGATATTGCCTAATATATTCATTAAAAACTATGCCTTAATGAATACCCCGAGGAATTCAAAAGAAACTGAACTGAAAGTGATAAAGCTGGGATAGGAATACGTTAGGTTAGGTTTTATCATTTAAATTGAAAAGTATGATCAATCTCACTTTCCATTTTGAAAATATACATTTATGTGTAGACAACAGTTGTATATCGGAGTTAGCAGACTGTAATTATACATAATTAAACCATTCAAAAAGTTTGCTCTAATTATCCATTTCCTGTATTTTTCAGTTTTCTTTTCGTTTGACATCTAATGTTTAAGCGTATTATTTGAAGATGCCCTTACTTAGCACGTATTTAATCTGCAAGCCCTTTTTGGAGAATGGGCTTTCACACAGTCGATTTTTTTGGAATCTGTATGTGAGCATTTGATAATGCAATAATTATATCAGTAAAACTAAGGAAATACCAGTGCATCTTAAGCATTCCATTTAATGTTTAAACTATTGAATTGTGTTTCTATGTTGCTTGATAAATGCTATGATATTTTTTTTTCTCATATTTAAAGCTGCTTGTGATCAGAAAAAAACACTAATGTGCTTGAATAAACATTCTTGACGAATATGCAACCAAAGTACGCTTTTCATTAATAACAGACTTCAGCCTTCAGTTCTGAAGGCTTGTGCACGGTGTCCAGGCCATCTATTTTCGTAGGCCACGGATCTGATGCATCTGGATTGATAGACAATATCACCAGTTCACTTACTCTCTTTCTATATAGCTGATAGGAATAAATGGGGAGGACTATGCAAAGACAACCCCGGCCAGTAACAGTTGCCATTTTTATATTGTTTTAACTTTATTAGACAATGAAAAATATATAAACGATAATTGTTGCTGCTGCATCACCACTGCTCATTCAGCTATTCCATTTACAGAGAATAGTGAGGTTAGCTTTTATGGAACCTACAAAAGAATTTCGATGACATTTATCATGGTGTTATGCTTCAAAAATTGTTAGACGTTAAATCACTCATGAACCAATTCACACAGCTAGTGTGAGAATGAGAAGACTATAGTGAGAATGAGAAGGTTAAAAGTCTTTATAATAGAAAAACACGAAAAGCAGATGTTCTCAAATTTTTTTTTATTAAATCCCGCGTCTATACAAAAATCACTAAACACATTAAACTTGCTGTAGATTTTATTTAACTTTGCAGATGGCAGTGGTGGGCGGAGAGACAAACTTAGTTGCTTTCCTCGCTCACTTGGGTCAAATCATTCACCACCATGCTCTAGTCTTAATACGATATACTTACTTTAAAGATTGCACGTTTCCACCAAATATAAAAAAAAGAAGCTATTTTTAACTCGACTAAAACCCGTGGCTACAGAACAAGATTTAAAAACCTTTTTTTCAATTATTTTTTTTTGCTTTGTTGCCAAGTGAAAATCTTACTTTGGCAACATAAAACCAAATCCCTCCTGAAAACATTTGCAATACAAACAAAATTGATGCATGAGAGTACCAGCTACGGCAAAGATAAAATTTGCGCCATTTTTGTAGTTGAATTTGACGTGCACGAGAAAGAAGACATTGTGTCTACACAATCGCATTGTCGGTACAGCGAAAGACATTTTTAAGGTTCCTGTAACTTGTTAGGTTGAAAATTTAGCGTGACAGCAACAAACAAACGCTTTAGAACGCTAAGTACAAGCTCCGAAATGCAAAAATAAACCAACTCGGGTATTTGACCTTAAAAAAACTGACGTGAGCAGCGAAAGTTTTTGCAACTTGATATGCGTTAGAGAGTTCTCTTGGGCTTCAGACCATGCAAAACGATGTTGAAATAATGATAAAGCAGAAAGTATATTATGTTTGAAATAGTTTGGGCAATCTAACACCATACCTCTAAATATGAGTGATTCGACTTGCACTTAAGGTCCAACATTGAAATTATGGTATCTAACATACTTAATTAAAACGTTCCACTTGCTAAAAAGATGATTCGCTTCTTTCGTTCGCAATTTAACAATAAACTTCGAAACCATAGACAACAGAGGACACATATTTTAACTTATTTTATACAAAAACAACAACTAAGTTTGCAACAAACTCTTATTTAGAATAGTTCAATCATAAATAGCATTGTTTTGTCAACATCAAAACAAACTTTCATATGATGTGTACACAACTTTTGTATAAAACATGAATATATCTTTTGTTTATACTCTTAACAGGCCTCCTATTTTACTTGAGAAGCTGTAACTCCAGGCTAAATTTCAAAAACTGATCCTAGCATGTGCCATCTATGAAAAAAGTATGAAGCTTGTACGTTTGTATGTTACAGGTTCAATACAAAACAATGAGCCACTCTTTGGAAGATTAACTATAAAACTGTTTGAAACAAAAAACAAAAAATCCCTTCATTTCAATATAAAACTGTTAACCTTGGTGTCGATTTTTTCTTTTGTAAATTAAAAAAGAAAAGATTTGTCAATTATATTAAGTCTGCAAGTGCTCAGCGCAAGAATATTTCAGAAATACCTCGAAACACTTTGTTGCGACACAAAATTCGGAATTGTCTTGATTTCGTTTCGAGTTACATCCTTTGTAGAGAAATCGTTTTGACCAAGAAATAATAGCTTCAAATAGCCTTGGTAACTAACTATTCATGATGTTGACTTGTTTATTCGTTTTTTTAAAATTAGTAACCACATTATATTTTCGTATGTCAATTGAATAAAAATGAAAATCAAGTCAAATAATCCAGAGCAGCGGAGTTGAAAGTTGCTGTTCTCTCTTGGTGTAATGGTTTACCGCACAAAGTGCTGTTTGTACAGTACAACCGGAAAAGCCACATATTAAATACAAACAGTAGCATTCGTTTACACATTACGATAGTTGAGCAAAAATTTCTCGAGTTAGAAATAATCACAAAAATTAACAACAACTTAAAAACATAAAGTTTTTATGTGTTGAGTAGGCTACCGTTTTGGAGGATAAGACAATTTTGATTGTTTCAAAGTATTTCGAAAATAATTCGAAACTCGAAATGTCTTAGGCCTAGGGTAGTTCAAAAAACTCTTTTCAGTGGAAGATTATTCTCAAATAATTTAATCGAAAACAAAAACAGCCTATTCTAAATTGGTTTTATATTGAACACTCATAAGACTGAAGCTGGATAATCGACAAACCGTTTTATTTAAAATTCACAACAAAAAGAAATTGCTTTTCTTTCGGAACGAAACAAAAAAAAACATGTTCTTGTCAAGTTTCAAACAGATGACGTTTTGAGCGTCAGTCAGAACCAACAAGAAATCAAAAACAAACAATGAAAATAACAAACTAAAATAAATTTTTACGGTTTCATTTTGTAGAAGGAAGACGGCACCCAGGAGGTGTTTGTCTAGTGGAGAGTACTTTGAGTTTTGGGGACGGGGTCATAGATTAATGGTTAGAGAAAATGCTTATTTTCGCGCCAAGTCAAGAAAGAAGAAAGTTCCTTCAAAGGCTTAGTTCTGGAAGTTAACATGAATGGCTGTTGCAAAATGTTTGAACTGCATCAACGAGATCAACATTGATGTAAAGTTGCCACTTTAGTTGAAGTATTGTTGCTCATAATTACTACTGTCAGCAAATCAACTCTGCTCATGAGTGGTTTGCAAGCTGAGATGCACTAGGTGTCGCTGGATAGACAAAGCGACCCACCTCGCCGCACACGCTGAGAATTGAACCACGGTCGTGTGACTTTGCCTTTTTTTGCATGAAACTTTGTGTTTTAGCTATTCCTACAAAACAGTATATCATACAGTAAATGCACAATAATTCTGATATAAAGCTGTGAGTTGATTTTTAAGCATTTTTGACTTTGATGAAGCGCAAAGTTTATTCAGATCGAATTTTTTTTTATGCTGTCGTAAAACTCTTAAAGCTCCAAGTCCACATTGACTTGAACATTTTTCATAAGGTGACATAGAAGCGCATGTCCCACGTGACGTGCGTTAATGCATCAGCAAGACTTAGAGGTAAGAAATCATAACCTGTGCGCTAACCGAGGCATGAAATTGTTACTGTAGTTGTTTTACAATATTTTCTCAAACAATGCAACATTTGAAACTTAATGGCCACTCTCATTCACATGCTCCACTTTTACATCGAAATTTACTATTCTTTGAAAACCGGTTTACTTTGATGGGTTACAGCAAAACCTTTGTAAAATTTAAGTGATTTCCAAAAATCACCTCTGTTTAAACGTTGCATCGACGTTCAATGACATTTAAGCAAAATCATTGCAACCAGCCATTAAAGTGCAGCACCATTTTTGTATATTTTTATAGCAATTTGCCAAAAACTGTATATCTCACTGACAATAAAACTTAAGGTCAAACGAAATGATTCCATTATCATCCAGACAAGAAAACATACTTCACTAGGACTTGCGTTTTTAGCAAAAATGTTTATTGGTTCAAAGCTTCAAGTTCAAGATACAAGAAAGTTTGCACTACAATCTAAAAAATGCACAAATTTGTCGCTGTCAGCCTTTTCGAAGTATGAGATAAGTAGACTCACCCAACAAAACTCGGTTATCAAAACTGACGTGTAAAAAGCAAAACTATGTTTCAAACAGTGGACGTCGCTATAGTATCTGAACTGGAAGCCAAACGCTGCCTGCGTGCAAGATAAGGCCTGAAAGGATTGCCATATTGAGAATTTTAACCCCAAATTTCTTAAATTTTGCATTAAAACTGCCAATATGGCAATTCTTTCAGGTCTCATCTTGCACGGCAGCGTTTGGCTTCCAGTCCAGATGCTATTATAGCGACGCTCATCGTTTCAAACCAATAAGTTAAATAATAAGACTGAGATAATGAAGAAGTGACAAAAGTACGGAATTAGAACTTAGTAGCGAGCTAAGTAGTCATCTACATTCTACAATATATTAAAACTGGCTAAAATATTGGAGAAAATGTTTTAAATCGTTTCCTCGTGATTCTACAAGATAAAAAACAAGATGCAAGAAACCTCCAGCGATTTGAGGACGAAAACTGCAGGGATGACTTCAAATGAATGAAAACATTAGGCTTTGAAAATGCAATAACAACATAACAGCAGCAACCTGCAAAAGCACTTTCTTGAGTATGAGTCTAGTTTTATAATGTGTTTTTCACATGGCTCTGGCATGGCACATGGCACTCTTCACATGGCAGTATACTAAACTTCACGCCACTTTGTTTGCATGACACGACAAGGTATCGAACCCACAACTAACGAGCCAGAAACGAGCTCTCTATTCACTAATTTACCTGAACTGGTTTGTTTGGCAGATTAGACTGTACTCTCTTTCCGACTATCGTAAAAAATTCCAAAAGTTTGTAACTCTTCCTCTTCGTGTCAAACTCCTAGCACTTGATAATGCTGACTGACTGACAACTTGCTAAGCATTAAGCTATTGCGGATACTGGCTTAGACTACAATTACACGTATGATTGATCACCGGAAAACCTACACACTGCATTGTATTTACTTTGAAACGCATACGCATTCTGAAAATGTTGTTTTCTTTGGACACAGTTACAAACTTGACCTAAATATTTGTTTTCAGAAATCAATCTTTCGAGGTGATCTGTCTTTTTTCCAACACAGCTAATTTTTCTTCACAATGTTTAAACGTAGCCTTCTGCAAATTTAAGACTCAAAAGTATTTTTTGTCTTATACACATTCTGCATGTCATCCAGCACTACGGTCCAATTGTCAATCAAATTGGCTTTTGGTAAAGACTAGTACTGTACAAATCGACTTCGTTCAACGACAAAAATCACTACACTTATTTGTAAAAACGATCAAGTAGCCGACTATATTTCATGTCGGCACTTTAGAGTTGTGCAAAAAAAATGGCTTCGATTCACTGAAATCGAATTCAAAAAAACTTTACCGCATAGAAAGAAAATCGTTGAAAGACGCCCAAAAATAAAGTTCAAGGCGTTTGTTGTAAGGTCGCCAAAACGCCATCACTGATCCCCGAAAAAATGCGATCTCGTTACGGTTGATATCATATAAGTTATGCCCATGAACTGAAGGCAGCGAAAGAAAAAAGTAACATTGCACTGGACAAACGCAGATTTCGAAAAGATGCTAAGAAATTTTGTGGGTGAAATTTCATCTGCTTCTTGAAAGATGACTGACAATACATTCAACATAACTTCTTTACAATGTGATTATTTCTCATTCAAATTCTTTCATAACTAGTTGGACGTAAGTTGATCAAAACATGATTACAGCTCATTAAGTAAATAACGTCAGAATACTGAGCAAGCAATTTAGGAAGCACAGTTTTGATATTTCGCCTGCTAAAAGAGGCAGTTCTTCCCATTAAAAAATTGAGCAGTTTGTATCAAAGTTTCTAATTTTTTTTTGCCTAACTTAAGGTATGGTTTTGTATAAGCCTAGTAGGACTGCTTGAAGCAAAACTGCTATATCATGGACCCGGACTAATCACCTGCTTGAATATATCCGGATATAGCCTACTGTACTTTAATATACAAAAAAAATTAATTACCCCTTCCAATGAAAATTTTCTACGTACGCCATGCCCTGCGTATAAGCCTACCGGAGCTTAACTGTTCAAGGCGGTAAACTGTCGTTACCGCCTTGAACAGTTACCTTTACCTGAACCTTACCGCCGTTACCGCCTAAAGTTACTAAATTACTAAACGAGAAATGTTCATTGCATTTTTGAGTTCACTGGGCTCATCCAGACAAGCAGTAGGCTACCTCAAAACTTATTTTCCATACAGCTGCTGTAGTTTGTTCGGAGCAGGGATTCCCAACCGATGACAACGTTATCTTCTGGGGGTAAATTTTATGTATTTATGGGGTAACTTTATTAAAGCAAGTGATGATAAACTGCACATTTCGATTGGAAAAATCTGAGAAGGTAAATTAATCGTTCGAAGTCTGCAAGTAGCAGAAGATGAAAACCAAAAAGGTTGAAACATGAAACAATTAACATGAAACTTCGGTGATCGAACATGGGGCGGTAGTTCAACACCTCGACAAGGACGAGAATATTAGAACAAAACCGTTTGTTTTTGGTGATAAATTGTTGATGGAGAAATAAGTAGTCCCACAAAGCCTCTTTAAGGTGTTGAGAAAAATGTATTGAAAGCTTATATTTCCATAACGTTTTTACCGAAATCACCCTTTTTTGGGTTCACGGCACATACAAGACTCTGAAAAAATAGTAAAAATAAAACCAAGAAATTTTTACACCATGTCAGACAAAGAGACCAAAACTTAAAAACTTTGATATAAACCTACTGATTCACGGCGAAGAAAACGTATTGTCAGAATTAATAAACCGACATCAACATTATCAACTGGCTTTACCTTGAGAAGATTACAGAAGTTTGTGGAAACACAGTGGTTCAGATTTTTTGAACTTGATTGCTAGTTTAGGCACTGTGTCTTGTGAAGTGATAATGTTATGGTTACATTGTCTCTCTATATCTATGTCACCGTTTACTACTTAATTGCACTTGATATCTATGAACAAAGTATTTTCCACGTAAAAATAACAAAAAGCCAACACACACGATAAACGAAACCGAATGCTTTTCCCAAACAGCAAATCAGTTGTTCATTACATTGATTCAACACCTGCAGACGTTGAATCAATGTAAAAAAGACTGATCTGCTCTGGGTCCTTTCAAACAAGAACCGCTGAACCAAAGTAATAAACCAAAAAGTGGTGCCTTACGTAAGTGAACCCCAAGGCATGTGAGTTTGAAAGCATGTCAAATATTTCGTGCATTTTGAAAAGTCGTGATGTATTTTAGGCTCCAAACGTTGAGTTTGCTTAACAAGTTGAAGTTTTAAATTGATTTTTAAATTCCTTCACCTTTCCTGAACTTTACTGCACCTAACGTTTATTTGACGCTGCAAAACATTAAATAAACAAAAACCGTACAAATAAATGCCAAGATGAAAGCTCCAGACAGCAAATCAGGCGTTTTTTACATTGATTCAACGTTTGTAGGCGCACAGTACAGAACATTTGTTAGAATCGATTCAAAATCGATTCACTGGAAACAATAACTTTTCATTATATACACTTCCTGCCTACAGCTAAACTGTAACTGTTCTTTTAAAAAATCATTTGTTGTGAATTTCAAAGAAAAGCCATTAAGATCAAGAAGAAAGACATTGTTTTCATATTGAGTGGTAACTATTGCATTAGCTTGCATTCCATTGAGTTCGATTATTTTACAATCAATTTGCTAATTAGCTTTTTACTTGACTCCATAATTCAAAATGCTTTGGTTCCTATGCTACTCCAACAGGCAGATCTGCATTTCCTGCTCTCGCTCTTTGATTGGGTCAATAGCGCTGAGTTTCAAAACGTCCGAAATAAAACTATAGCTATTTTCATGATCGGACAAGATTACATGACGGCAATGCTTTGTTGCCTGTAGTATGTAGTCTTTGATTTCACGCAAACTGTTAAAAATGGCTGATTTGCCATCTAGAAATATTTCTAGAAAGTAACAAACGTAAAATGTATGCGCTCTCCCTCTGTCTGTAGCAATTTTTGTGAAATCAAATATTGCACAGGCAACAAAACATTCCCATCATACTATATAATCTTATCAGATCATCCTGCTACCGCAGGAGGTTGATAATAGCTTTAGTTTTACTTGGGTTCTGCGTTCCAACAAATCTCTCATTAATGTTCGAACACTTCGAGATCAAACTGGAGGCAACGATGGAGAAACAACTTTAACTGACACTCTTCGAGTCATTTGAATAATAATGTTTAAATGTTATGGTTTTATTTATTGTCGCTCTACAACAGCTAAGGTCTTGTGGCGACAGCAAAACGATGTTTAGACTATTCCTGCTTATGCTTCGTAGAAAAATATTTCAAAACATTGCAAAATTTTTTAACGTTTTGAATTCGTTGTTTTGAATTTGTTACTCATTAAATTCTTCACGAAAAATTTCGATTCGTTTCGACCAAAAAAAAGCGTTTCGAACAGCTTTGATAATGGCATTTTCTCACTACAGGCTTCTTTCTTGTTTCAACACAAAGTGGAACCGGCCAGAGGTGAGGGGAATTCGACAATGAATCTCGGCTGCATGAGAGCCCTGGAAGGGTACTCGAAAGGGCGCCGGTTCAACACCACACAAGAGTGTGCGGTTGTGTCTTTGGCAGGACACCCTTTCGATTCACTTTAATTTATCCAAATCTAACCCCCTGGCGTCAGCTTGGATACGACTGTACTGCAAGAGCTCATCACTACCGCTAACATTAACTTCTTATTTACACAAACCGCATTATTGTCCTTTTCCGCTATATTCCTCCCTTCTCCAGTTGAATTATTTCAAAAACTAATTTGTGTTTGAAGAATAGCTGCAGATAAACCTTCTTTCAACCTTCTAGGTTTCATCAGTGCAGTGATGATGAGGCATTCACAAAGAGCAAATACAACGATTCATCTTCATTGAGTGTATTTGGAACTTTTTTCTGTTTCTACATTTTCCAGCCTTTCACTTGAAAAATAGTCGACAAAAAAAAAGTAGTTTTCCGACTTACTCTGTATTGTAATTGACCGATAGCTTGATATTGAGAGCCAAGTTCTACTGAATCTCTTGTTTAGATTGGTAAATAGAGAAACTCACAAAAGATTCCACGCCATTCAAGAATTTTTATTACAATTCCAGATCTACATTAAAATGTTGTCTAATGGCATTGAAACGACACGAGAATAGCCATCACAATGATTGAAATTAAACACACAAACGGACAAAGCTTTGCTTGGAGCAGAAGTCGCCTGTCCAAACTTCGCACGTTTTTGACACGAGCTTTTGTTGTGATAATTCTTTAACTTTTGTTTACTGGAGTGTATTCTATTTCCTTGGACCACCTACTTCACCCTTAACAAACCTCTTGTTTTCGTCTTGGGAAACGAGATTTAAAAGGCAGGTGCACAAAACATACAAGTAACTTTAGAATACCCTTTTTACACTTACACGTGTGAAAATGAAATTTATTAGTAAGAACAAGATAAATGGGTTATTGGACTTACTACTTATTGTTTTAAACAAAACTGAAAGATTTCAATTACGTCTTTATCGAAGACTGATGAGTAAACAGGCTACAGCAAATGTCGCTGCAAATAAGCATCGGCAATAGTCTAAGTTTTTTTCAAATTAACAGAAAATAAATCTGCAGTTTCTTGATGATATCTTGTAAGTTTATTACAGTGGTTCTAAAACTTTTTCAGCTTACGACGCACCAAAAAAAAATTGCAGCACACTTACTACCAAACAAAGTTGCTTTAAAACACTTTTTGCTCAAATTTTGATGCAAATGGTGCAATCACACTTACTGTATCGACAGGCCAACAGGAAAATAGCACCAGGGGCGGTTCCAGTGTGCAGTCTTAGTGGAGAGGGGGCAATTTCAACAAAGCACAATGATGTGTAGATCTACATTAACCCACCCTTGCAAATGCACTATAAATAATGTTACTTTCTGTGTTATAGTGACGGAGCGATCCCCGCAATTGCCCGGTGACGAATCGCCCCCCCTGGATCCGTCATTGAATACCATAACATTATCAGTTATCTAGTAAGTAGTGTGCATTTAAGTCTTGAAAGGTTTCCTTCATGCCTGTTTATAATACGAATAAGTTATTTTCCACAATTGCAAAAAGTTTCGTGGCACACCTGCAAAACTCTCGCGGCATTCCAGTGTGCTGCGCACAAAGTTTGGGAAAGACTGGTCTATTATCTGGATGGGCCTGGTGTTGTTGGTGCATGGCTTGCCACAACGTGAGGCTTAAACACGCAAAAATTTAAATTGAGTGCCAAGAAGCTTCATGTTCTTTTAGGTTATACCTATATTAAATACTTCTCGTTGGACAACAAGTCAAGCAACCTATTGTAATTCAAATAGAGTGATTTCTGTTAGAGACGGTGAGACGGGAGAAACGCCAATGAATTCATATAATTTCTTCCTAAGTAAACGATAGTGCTGCTTGCAGTTTTCATGTCAGTAACTGAACATTGTCGGACCTATGGAGAGATATTGCTGTAAAAGAAGCATTTAAGATATCATTGAAGCGTTAGTTTTATAGTACAAAAGGTTTTGAAAATCGTGTAATAAAATCGATGAAGGGTAAGAATACAATAGCTCTATGACATAGGATGGTTACTAGAGTTCAGACTCTAGTCTAACTGCCATTGCCATCAGTGTATAACTAACTTCTAAATGTAGGCCACACTGCTATAACTTGTAAAGTGAAGTACTTGCACGGCTTGACAATACTCAAACATGTGAAGTTTGGCTAAATTTTGTTTGCCGGCGCCACTTTTTCACACAAATGTACAACAAACAGATCTTGCATTCAAGTTCCCAAAACAATTGCAGCACTTCTGGTGGCTGACGAATCCACCAATCAAACAGCTGATTACAAAATTAAAGGTTTTGAATCGAGCTCAGGCTTAAATTAAGCTCTACGCTCTAGTAACTTATTCTCCGTAATGATACCCAACCAGTTCGCACCGGTTTAAGGGAAGATAAAACCGGTTATTGCTACAAGTTAGACGAAGCAGATCTCTGAAGATCGTATCGATAAAGAGCAGTTTTGTGGAAAATTGAGATGCCATTATTGTCTACTTGGCAGTCTTAGAATCCAAACGCTGTTCACTTTTTCATGGTAGACGTTGTCACAAAATATGCTCTTTTTTTTAACATGAATAATTGAATATACATCATTTTAGAAATCAAAATTAACATTTTTTTTTACTTTTCATGGATGGCCCAACGCAAGGAACTTTTTAACTGTGCACTGCCACCCCGCGATTGGGACTAAAATATTAAAAGGTCGCTAGTTAGCAAAAACCAAAACATCACATTTGTTTTCAAAATTTTTATTTAACTAGTTCTGTTGTTTTTTATCAACCATCTATCTTGGTTGTGAACTTCAGAGACAAGATGGGGATTACATTAAGCTGCCCCAGAAACGAGAATCAAAGGTTTAAATCCCAGGTTCTTAAAACTGTGCATCGCAACTCCCCGGTGGGTCGTTTTAATTTTCCAAGGATATTGCACAATGATCCAGCTTCGTATTTGAACTCAATCGCGATAACAAAAATCCTTACAGATATTATTATCCCTTGATAAAACAATGAAAACTATTAATACTACAAAAAGTGCTCAATGCCAAGCAAAAAGGCAAAGCAGAGTGAATTAAATCAAATATAGTAATAACTATATTTGATTATCCCTTGACATGTGCATGAGAAATTATTATTATTACAAAACTGCAGCAGTTGATTATGATTTAACAGTCAATCACACTGCGCATTTCCTATTCACTTCACCGCGCAACAAATGAAGATCGGAGACAAACAAGTACACAAAAATTACTGAAATTCCTATCGCTGGGTGCGTCACAAAACCAGCAAACTTTTCTAAAGGAGTCGCAACGAAAAATGTTTAAGAACCACTGCTTTAAAATTGTTTGACACATTGGAACACAAAGCCTTCTGCTGTATGTCAGTCGCTGTGCCATGAAGCAGATATAATCAATTAGGTCATCATTGCCTGTGCCATCCTTCCCCTTTCTTCCAACAGAATAACTGGGTTCGGCGAACTTCATAATTTAACAAGATAATAATTTCAAATTCTATAGTTTTGATGATAACAAGTTTTTCACATCAAGCAAACGACCATGGCGTTTCCAAGTAGCCATCGTGTGTTCGCCTGTCATTGGGTCACATATCCGCTTGATGGAGAAATGGATCCATTTCTCGACAAATCCCTTGTTTTGTGAGCTAACGACATTGTCCAATAAAAAATGTGCTTCATGAAAATTGACGCATCTAAACAAACTCAGTTTTGCTTATGTAAGATTTTATACTTCAGATAATAGTCAAGTATTTTTTCATGTATTTTTTTTTGGTGTTTAGGTGGCATCATATATAAAGTATTTGTCAATAGAGGCAACAAATTATTTGTCCAAGCGAGTACAATAGACTTTTGATGGAAAGGTGACCAAAGCAGACGTAGTGTTACGCCTACAATCAAAATATGTGTAACTACCAGATTTAGGTACAGATATAAATAGTTGGGTTTTAGTAAATAGAAATTGCAAGTGCTCCTTCCCATTTTACTTTTAAATGTCCGGCATTTAACATACCATAAACAGACGAAACCCAGCAACAACACTACATTTAACATAATAAAAACAAAAAACAATAAGCTGACGTTTTCGGCTAATCATACGGTCCTTTTCAAGCCTATAAGAAAATTATTTTTTAAAAGAAATACTAAAGAATAATACAATATCGCAAACAAACTATGGATAAATCTAAACATATGAGAAACTTGCTTAACTAGCTCACACAAACTGACAACTAAAAATTACGCAGCACAACGGGTCAAGTATTTGAGAGGTGAAATTAATTAATTGTTCAGAAACGTTAGCTTATTGTTCTTTGTTCTTATTATGTTAAATGTACTGTTGTCGCTGGGTTACGGCTGTTTATGGTTCAAAAAAGTTACCTCTCTACCCAAATTGTATTTAACATACCGGTACTAAAAACAATAAAGGCAATATTCAGGATGCTGGAAATTACAGACCCATTGCAGTGGCAATTGTAGTGTTCAAATTATTTGAACATTATATCCTTGAGCATATTTCACCGTTTTTAAATACATCTGATAATCAGTTTGGATTTAAGCCAAAACATGGCACAGATTTATGTGTTTATCTTTATAAACAAACAGTATCTCATTACATACACAGCAATAGTCCTATGTTTAGTGTATTTCTGGATGCATCCAAAGCATTTGATAGACTTAATCACAATACCTTATCAAGTTAGTTTCATGGAATGTCCCTATGTGTTTTGTACGATTATTGAAGCATTGGTATAAAGAATAAATAATGAGAATAAAGAGGGGGAATCAAATTTCTGATCCCTTCCATGTCACCAATGGAGTTGGCAGGGATTGGTTTTAAGTCCTTACCTGTTTTCTTTGTATATAGATGACTTATCGACTGAATTGAATTCCCTAGATGTCGGATGTAATACTGGTTCATCTCACTTGAATCACCTAATGTTTGCAGATAATTTGTGTGTATTTAGTCCAAGTGCTAAAGGCACCCACAAACTCATTGATGTCTGTGAATCCTATGCTTCTAGACAAGACATTATTTTCAATTGTAACAAAACTGTTGGATTGGTTCATCACTGTCGCAAATTTAAAGTTTTGACTTCTCTATGCATACGGCTGTACAATACATAAAATTAAATTTGTTAGACAAGTGAAATATTTAGGTATACTGATTGATGATATCATCAGTGATGACGCGAATATAAACAGGCAAGTGCGATCTCGTTATGTCGCTGCCAATCAGCTTAAGTCCAAGTTTGGAAATTGCTCGACCGAAGTTAAAAATGTAATGTACCAATCATACTGTATGCCAATGTATGGTTCTTAGCTATGTCGTCATTATCAAACTTGTACTTTAAATTGCATTCGAGTTGTTTACAACGACTCGTACAGAAGTATTCACAATTTGTCGAAATACGATAGTGCTAGAGTGTATCAGGTACAGAACGACGTTTTAACTTTTGATGCTCTATTAAAAAAATTAATTGCTATGCATTTGTAGAAGACTGCAAAAGATCAATTAATCTACTTTTGCGCAATATTTTGTTTTCTGATTACTATTTTAATTCTACATTTTACGTTCACTACCACTTGTTTGATGTAGCCTGCTTGCTGTTGTGTTAGTCTGATATTTTGTGTGATGACTGTTAAAAATTTGAAATCTACGGACTTTGTGTCTGATTGCAAATAAATAAAAAATGAAATAAATAAGCACTGGCTAAATTGTATTAAAACTTTCACATACTTTTTTTACTTTCACGCATTTTTAAAAACAATTGTCGAAATCACAGCGTTACAAAATGGAGATAGTGTTTATTCTAAAACTTGTTTTATCAATGCCAAGTCAAAATGTTAGCAATAATTTCTTCCAGCATGGACTTGTTAATTATTACATTTATCGCTATTTGAATACAGCTGTTGTTTTACTGACTTGAAGCATTGTGTGTCTTGCCGTAGCAAATTCTTTAACCTTTGTGTACAAAGCATTGCTTGTATTGTTTGAGCATGCCAAGTTCATTCGAGGACATTAAGGCAAGTCGGGTTCTTTGTAGCTTTGCAAACACAAACATAGTAAGATCAAGAGCGTCAACCATACGAAGAAGCGTCTAACTTATTTGTAGGCTTCACAGTAGCTTCTAACGTTTGTCATAGGAAAATTTCAAAAAAAATAGATAGGAAGAGACAATAAACAATAAAAACTATTAATACTACAAGACAGACTTTATGTCTGTCAGACAAAAAGTGCTCAATGCCAAGCAAAAAACCAAGTATAGCAAATTAAATCAAATATACCTGTAGTTTTGAGTCTCTTAAACCCTTGACAGCCTGTTTCACGAGGAGGATCATCAGAAGGTCCATATTCAAAATGTGGGAATATTTTTTTTACGATAGTTTACATTTCATTCTGCTACCCAGAAAGCACGGAGAGTTAGCAAAGCATGCTGAACCGGTAGAAAGGTTTTACGAGGTCAAACTAATTTAGACCTACACATCATTGTGATTGTTGAATTCGACCCCCATAACGTTACTTGGTAGAACCGTTCCTTAAATTATTCTATAAAAAATTAATAATGAGAAAATTGGTGATTAATATGAACTCTCTCAATGAAACACAACAAAGAAAATTTAAATTCGTCTACATTTCAGCACTGGAGATAAGTAGAAGAGGCCGTATACAACAGTAAGGAAGCCGCAAAAGCCTAAATTTTATAACTACTTACTTTAGTTAAAAGTACCTTAGCAATAGCTACTCTAATCTTTTTCCAATACGCAGTAGGCTTATCAATTTCTTATGTTATTACTGTTGAGTTGATATTGTGTTGAGTACACAACATCAAAAAGCAATTCGGTTTGACATTAATGCAAATATTCAATGATTTGTTACTGTCCATTTCAACTCAAACAAAAAGTATGTTCATAAAAATGTGTCCAGTGCAGAACGTTTAGCTGTGTTTTCACTTGCAAGAACTTTTTAGTTTCATACCACTTGTCGGGTTTAATTGGTGACATTACGTCTTCTTACAAGATAATTTATTTCATCCTTGCCCATGCAATGAATAACGAATGTTTTTTGTTTGGAATTGGATACTTCGATGAATTTACATTTTTGATTAAAATTATGTACATTTTACATAGTTTTATTATTTAGAGAATTATGTTGCAAATTCCGAATCAGTTCGTGCAGTTTTTGTTTCAACTGTTGAGTTATCGGTGGCGATATCCTTTTAAGGGTGTTATGTCACCTTTCGTGAGCTGATGCATTTGGTCCGGTATGGGTACCTCGCAAAAAACGATTGCATATGTAGATTATAATCTCAAGAAAAATCAAACGTTGAATCAATATAAAAAGGAAGCATTTCTCCGGCTAGGATTTGATAAAAATATGAAAGCGGGTGATTTTGTAAAATCGTTTTGTACAACCGGCTGATTTTGCGTATAACCAATTATTAACTAGTACACGTATAGTCACTTTACTTTTATGGTGATTATATATATTCTTAAAAAAACAAAAAGCGGCGTTTGAAACTTTACGCAAAAAGTCGTTGACAATACGAACACAAGCAAATTTATTTGTTTACGTTTTGCCTTATCGCCTTAAATCAGCAAATATTATTATAATTTCATCTGTAAAAAGAAAAATTAAATCAAATTACCATATGATTTTTTTTTTATATAAAAGCATTTAATCAGTGAGTTGATTAAGGTTGAAAATTTTGTCATTTACCTTTATTATAAAATGTTTAATCCATAAAAAAATGCTTGAGAATTTTATTAACTTCCAAGGCTATGATTAATGACGTAATTAGAGATTTGCGCAAAGGAAAAAATGAAATAGTTTTGTTTTTTTAAGCAAATCTTGGGTCAACCAACCTGGTTGGAATTTTGATTCAAAATATACTAGACTTCAATATCGTCAGTGTTTTCACCTCTTTGCCCTTGTTTGTTAAGTTTTACGCACTGAAGTTCAAGACTTTATGTTAATTTTGTTTCAGGTTTAACATGCAAATCAACCATGTAGTTTGTTGGGTTTTAAGTTGTTTTTTTTTTGTTAGTGTTTTAAGATCTTTCAACATCTTGTGCAAATTGAATAAGAGAATTCAAGAAGAGCCCAATTTCCTCAAAGCTGTGTTTGAGATAAATGCGTTTTAATTATTTTGGTCATGTACTTTTGTGGTGGAACTGCGATGATAATTACATGTTTAGGTATACCGCTTTGAAATATTATGTCTGAAACTTTAACTTGTTGAAGATTCTGTAGAGAAACTATGAAGAAGTTGAAGCCATATTCCTGGAGGTGGGCCCTTTCTTAAATCACTGGAAATATTGACAGTTTTTTTTTTCATGTATCATTCAGAAGACACTGAAAGGTTTAGAAAAGTACAAAAAATGGAAAATTTGAAGAAAAAAACGGAGTTGGGCTCTTTTTGAACTCACGAATTTAATTGCTTTTTCTGCCTTTTCTCACCCAGATCAATGGTAGCTACCATGTGACAGTTAACTAAGGCTTCAGCATGCACTAGTGCAAAGTTGAAACACGAAGCCTTCGGTGCTTAAACAGAAGAGTTGAGCAAGCACGAAACGCATTTCGTTGAATAAAACCGGTTTTCACCAGCTGATAACCACTAAGTGTTTTTTCATCAAGCAATCAGACAGCCTTAATATAAACAAACATTAGACCGACTATAAGTTTAACTTTATCGAAAGTAGATGGCTTGCAAAGAAGGCTGCTTCATTCCCGAACAGTAAACAAGTACAACCAGCTTTGTGACGTAACTATGCTTTGCACAAGAAAGGAACCAATGCGAAATCGTTCCATGAATAATACAACAAACCAGGACACGCGAATAATGACAGCCGAATAAAAACTTGTCAAGCTGTTTCCTGGCAGGTAGTGGAGGTAGTGCGTTGCGATGACGTGAGCTTTTCTAACCAGCATAAGATAAACACAGTAATTTCAAAACTATGCAAATTACTTTCTAAAAATATGAAGCTTGAATGGGTTGGGTAAGTAAAGGTTTGAGCTAGAACGGAGAACTGCAACTAAAATAGACCTGATCACAATTTTGATGCAAACACTATGTTTTTAACGCAAAGTGTAAACAGCAAGGGTTCAATTTTTGCTTTTACCCTGTTATGGGCAACTTGCTTTCCTGTGTTTGTTTCGCTGTTCTTGAAAGTGTCAGTGAGAAAAACATCAACAAATGGGTTAGTTTTACTTAAAAGGGTGTGACGACTACGCAAAGCGAACGTAAGAACATTCCTCGTGGGGGAATTCACAAGTCAATAAGTTTAGTTCTGTGCTCAGCGTGTTGACTACGGGTTCTCAATTTATGTATTTAAATATATAGTAGCCTATCTGAAGGCTTAGCTGAAGTAAACCAAGGTATAAAATTGGTGGGACGAATGTGTTTCAACCATATCATGTTTATGAGTTTTTTTTTGCAGATCTAGGTTTTTTTTTGCAGAGTAGTTTAAACATTATGTTATAATAATGATGATAATAAAAATGTGTGTTTCTATACAGCGCTGTAAGAGCGAGCATTTATGATTTCCTATTGCGGCAATTATCGAAACTGTTTAAGCCAGCTGACTTAATGGGCTTCAGAGGCTTAATGGGCTTGAGAGGTATTCTATCAGAATTGTAAGACCAGACAGACGTTTTGGTTTTAGCTTGAACTCAATTTTTTTTAAATAGCCCCAACTTGGGCTTCTACACTTTGTGGATTTTATGTAGACCAGCTTGAGTTTGAAAGTTCGTTTAATAATTTAACTCTCAAGCTTATAATCGTAAAAAACGATTTCAAAGTGCAGTAGTTTAAAATTTAATTTTTGCGACATTTTTCCACTCCGACTTTATCACATTGTTTTTTACGACATAACCGGTCATCAAAATGCTCTCCCTCACTCATTTCAAGACCACACAACAATTGTATGCAGAGGATAATGATGAGATCACATGAGTTACTCAAATTATCCATACGCTTTGTGTTTAGCAAATTAAATCAGTCACCACTTTGCACTAAAAGTAGGCTAACTTAAGCCTTTGATAGGTCAAAAGTTAGATTTAATCCGTTTCCACAAGAGATTGTTCAATCGTCAAACTAGTAACAGATCTTGGCAGTTGTGCAACTACGAAGCAATGGTGGATTTTGACGTGATTCTAAGTGAGATTGGGCTGTTTGGAAAGTACCAGTTATTTCTGGTTATTGCCTGCGGATGGTCCATGATCCCTTTTGCTTGTAATATTGCGGCGGTCATCTTTCTAGGTAAGTATTTTCGATTTTATTTTAGAAAGTAAGTGTTTCAACTCTTTTCTGAAACGGAATCCATTGTACTAACCTTGGTAGTCGCAAGGGCCAAAAAAACGTTTCATTCAAATATTTTGCTACTTTTCTAAGCATGCTTTTTGAAGAGTGTAAGCGTTTGGGCAAACCTTGAATGAAGTGCCATCTTTCAACTATGCATCACAAACGCGTGGCGAGTACTTCCGAAACGTTTAAAACGCCATTACAATACCGACAGAACAGAATGGACTCGTCCATCGAAAAACGATCAAAATAAACAACATGCCTTTATAGGAGGCTGATTAAAACTCATATGAGCTTTCAAAAAATGTAATAATAATAAGCAAGCTTATAAACGTACATGGGACAAAAATATGCACCAATAACAAGATACGATATACCAGCACATTTGCAGCGTTATTTTTTACCATTTCTATTGCAAGGAAGAGGTTACTATCTTTGCATTGTTGGCTTCTTCAAGGTAAATTTTAAAAAGATGAGCAATGTTTTTATTTGCACATGCGGTGTACTGTGAGATTATATATAAGCAGGCCAACAAAATCTTTTCTTTTCTTTCTACATTGAATTTAACGTCTGCAGACGTTGAATTCAATGTAAAATGACGGATTTTGTGACCTGGAAAAATACGACTCGTATTCAAGACTGGCATGCATCTACAGTAAATACATGGAATAACAACTTAGCAACCAAGCGTTGTAGAAGAACTTCTGTGTAGCCAAGAAGGCTTTCCGGTGAGAAAAATCCGTCACTTTTGCACTGATTCAACAATTGCAGACGTTAAATCAATGTAAAAATGCCACATCATTCCAGCTGGGATACAGCATTGTGTTAAGCGCAATAAATTGATGAAAGTTCTCTTCAGCGGCCTGAGGCGCTATGGTAAATGATTTAATAAATACTAAAAGTCACACACAAGATACAGAACTTGTTTCAAAATGTTGATGTCGTCACCTATTAGTCTTGTTTGTGCATTTGTGCTATAAAATGTAATTCATTCATCTGTTATTCGTCAAAAAAAGAAAAGTGTTGCCATTGTTTAGCGTCATTTTCACCATCTTGTGGCACACTAATGTTGCACTAACACAGTCAGTGGATCAGTAAGTTTCAATGATATAACGCCAGTAGACATTGAATCAATAAAAAAGATCGGATTTGGTGGCTGAGTGAACACATAATCTTACAACGCGATATTAGGGTCGTAGTTATGATTATATAGATTCTCCATTCGTTTAAACGTAAGAGTGCATAGGTCTCGGTTTTGACTTTATGGTTTGACTGCAACGTGGTTGTAATTGTTGTTAAAATGATCTAGCTTGTAACCAGCCATTTTAAATCATGGTAGTGTTATTGTGTGCTTTCTTACATTCATTAAAGTAGATATTTGTGACGTGAGCACTTTGAGCTGATATTAAAAAACACTGTTCATCCTTTGGGCGCAAAGCAAAAGAAGGATTGAACTTATTCGCAAAATTTGGCATGTGCACTCGGAGGGTCAACTGAGAGTTGCGCCTATTCTGTTATGGTTTTAGCCGTGGTACCTTGTTTGCTGCAACAGGAAATACGTATCTTTTGAATCAGACGTTTAAAGGCATCCTTCAGTATCTTTCATTGCTGAGTTGTGGCCCGTGGCTTCATTGTCACCAGACCTGGATCAAATCAAGACTTAATAACATCAGCATCAAGTAGAATTTCATTTCAAAAGCATGTTAGACAGAAACAGTGAACAACATACATCGTTGTTGTACCGTGAATCGTAAGGTCTCCCAGGTTGCGTGTTAATATCATATATTGAACGTTGTAAGCTTTTGCGCAAATATGATGGTGAGTGCCAATCGATGCAAACCTTTTGTTTTACTCACTATATGGATTGGGACAACATACAAAGAAAGCACTTCAATGACTTTTAAAGGGAACTAAAGCACTCCTCAGTGATTCTGAAGATCCTTGTTTACACTGCCCAGTCCTAGCCATACATTGCATATGAAAACAATGCCAGTCACGTTGTCCTTCTGTGTGACGTAATTGTACTTGTATGTTAGCACTTGAACAGTGGTCATTATTTTCGCTAGTGTTAGAAAAGATTGCAAGTGGTATGATTCTGCGACCTGAAAAATTTCCTATACGGAAAGCAAGTGCATTTGATATTTGCACAGGCCCATTTTGTCTGGCTGAAAGACCTTCACTGCGGATACTTGGCCTAACATCGAAGCCCACGCTTTCATGCGCAGACTATATCACAAATGTAAAAGTGTTCAACCGAGAGCATTGAGTAACAAGACATGGAAGTTATGAATACAATATTTCAAAGACTGCTTCTAGGACATACCATCAGAAAGAAGGACTTGAAAACCTTGTCTACGCGGTTGCTTTCTTGGGAAGCGAACCCGTGACTGACAGCGAATAACGTTTCATTCAATTTTCAACAAGATAAATTTTCAATAAGGCACCAGGAACGCTCGCACGACTTACGAGCTCAGCATCTACATGTAACTAGTTCATCAAAGACTGCATCGTCTGTTAGGCATGCAACGACGACAAATTAAGCAAACAATACCATTATGTTCCATTTACGCTTCATTTAAAATGTACCACGGTATAGTAGCTAGAAACGGATTACAAAACATTATGTTGTTCTTCTAAGTTACATTAACTTCACAATGCTCTCGTATCGCATTGATAATAATAAATCCAAGAAGTGTTGGCCTCTGTAATTGACTTTCAATCCTCGCGATAGAGTTTTTAATCTTATTTCAACAAGAACGATATTTCGCCAATGCACATAGGCGAAGAGTGTTGAAATCTGCTGACAAACAATAAACCTTGTAACGTCGCAAGAGGCTAATTGTCATGAGTTGATGAGCTGGACTTTACACTTCGTAGGTCCAGCTTAGTCTTTTATTTATTGATAAAGTTTCATATCATTGACAGCCTCGCCCATTTGGTCTAAGTGTTGCTTAATTTAACCTACTCCTTTGTCTCATTACATTTTTGTATGTTCCTTATCGCTCTAGTTTGTCAACGCGTCTGAATACAGCCTAAGGTGAAAGCAATACAAAAATCTTTGTATTTTTTTAAAAGTAACACAGCACCAATGCACCATAGTAACTCGTACAAATCACTTCGTAGAGACGTTCAAAACAAATTTTTTCATTTTTAAATTTAAACAATTTTAAACCCCTATCTACAAAAGTTGCAACAGAAACAATTTTTAAAAGGTACAGTTGGATCAATCATTCAGTTGCAAACGAGGTTGCAGTTCGGTTTTTGACCAAAACAAACTTTATAGTATTTCCTTGCAAGGTTACAAAGAGCCAACAAGATGCGCACTTCCTGAAATAGATTTGCTTCTGACGAACAGTACAGTGACTGAAGATGAAGTTCAAAAACACCTGGTTCCGTGGATCAATGAAAATGAGGTACATCTTTACATCTTTAAATATCTTATTTACTTATACAGATGTTGGCCTACCAGGGCAAGACATGAAATCCCATCTGTTTGGATTAAAAGCTATTTCAACTGTTATTTCGCAATGTAGTCTACTGTGTTTGGAAAGTTGCAAATAGTAGGCTTTGAAATTGCACTGTTGTTGTTGCTATTTAAAGTACCCCAACAAAAAATACGAAAAAAATGAGCTTGTAGCCAATTGCAACAAAATACAGTAAAATGTGATGAATGTTCAACCCCTAGGCGTAGCACCTTAAACATAGTGTGACATCCACATGCGGGATAACCTATATATAGCCTAGAAAATTAAACATGCATCAAACGAACAAACAGTATCTCTTATTTTTTTTATGAAATTTTACCACTTTCTTGACCATTTGAAGATCAAACTTTGCAAGATTCCATAAAAAAAATCGACATTGTTAGCAGTGTTTACTGACCGTGTTTAACTTTTGTTGGAATGGATTCAGCCTAAGCCAACTATAACCTTGCTATACCTCCAGCGATTGAGAAAATCTGTACCTGTAGATCACAGCAAAGCGTTATCAAGGGAGCAGACATTTCAGCCGGGGTGGAAATCCCATGAGGCTTATGACAACTTTAACCTTGTTAGTAAAGTCATTTCTTTTTACATTTGCAACGTCTCAAAGTGTTCAATTAATGAAAAATGACCGGGTTTAGTAAGATGTAACCAACAGGATTAGTAAAGAAAGGAACGTTCTTCCAGGCTATCAGCACAAGGCTGAGCACTCACTAGTACAGCGACCAGCGAGTTGCGATTTGCTAACCATAACGGTGTAGCTTCCACGCTAGTCGTTTAGGTTTACACCATCCAAGCAACAATATGTTTGTCGGCAGGCGATTGTGGCAAGAATTGACAGCGATAGACACCGTGTTTTGCCCATGAGGCTAGGCTTGTCAGTATCGCACCACTAATTATTGCCACAAGGTATTCGACCGCCAAATTAGTGGTGCGATACTGACGAGCCCAGCCTCATGGGCAAAACACGATGTCTATCACTGTCAATTCTTGCTACAGTCAGCTGCCGACAAACAACAGGATTTGTTCAGCCAGAATATATAAGTTATTAAATTCTTATTGTCTACTTCGTGATTTGCTGACTACCATCAAAAAGTTTGCCAAGTTATTTTATGATTGATACAACTCAATTTTTTCCGGAAAATTGTTTGACCAAAACGCAGCCAATTGAACTGAACTTTACATCGTTTCAAGGTAACACTAGACGTTGAAACAATGTAAAATCGACAGCTTCTCCAGGATGGGAATAAACGTCCGGAAGTATCGACGTGGTTGAATTTTGACATCGCATGCTCTTTCTTAGGCAGTTGCTGACTAAACAAAGCAAACCTGCAATGCATGCAATCAGACATCTTGATGTTTTGATGCCAATGTTTTACATGTAAACTTGGTCGGTTGAAATGAAGTCGACCGCAAGTTAACCAAGTCCAGAAGCAGCGGTCCATGAGAACCTTGATGTATTACCAAAGGAGTTTGACGTTGTTTGTCGATTAATCAAAATTGATTGTTTGTTCCTATTTAGGGTTATAGTTCGTGTTCAATATACAACGACTCAATCACTCCATGTGGGAACAACGCTACGCTATGCATGCCAGAAGCTAGCTTTGGAAACACAAGCAGAGTTTTTAACCGCACGGTCATCCAATGTTCAAATGGTTACCACTACAACAAGACACTTTTCACTGAAACCATCACAACAGAGGTAATCTAAAATGCTTTCTAACCTATCAATTTGTCCTGAAAGTGTCATCCCCATTTTTGAGGGCAAGCGATCATGCTGTAGGCAGGGGCTTCGAGAGAGGGGCGGAGTCGGCGAATTTTCTCCTTGGCAAAATATTGTAAAGGAAAAACGAGTAGTTTTTTGTTTTTTCACTTTTGAGAGGGGCCCATTTTTACTACTAAAATAAAAATGTACTAACTCAATAATAAACAAATTCTTGAATGAAGTGCGTAGTTCCAAGCATTTCTCAATCATTGTAGATGTCACTTCAGATGCTTCGCATCAAGAACAAATAATTGTTGTGTTAAGGTAGTCCATGTTGGAAAACTTTAAGACGTAAAATCTAAAGCTGAAATGATTTTTCTATCACTGAACGGTTTCGATTATATTGCTGGTTTCAACCTGAATACTGGTGCTTCTTTAGCTAAGCGTGAACTCTTTTTGCTTAATAACTGAACCTCTTCAAAATCTGCTTTGGACAGGCATGTGATGTTGTATCCAACATATCTGGGAAAGGGAAAGGTGTCAGTCCAAGCACGATTAAAGAAAGTAAACCCTTCCTGTTTATTTTTTGTTTATGAATACTGTTGCTTAAATCTAGTTGGAGCTCATAGTGTTGCCTACAGCGTGGTTCAGATGTCATATCATTTATGGAGTAATTTGTCGACTGTAAACTTGTGGTATCTTTAGAGTTATAGCCCAGTCAGAGAGAAAATTCTGAAAAATCTAAAGAAAGCTGTCCTATTATCTTTGTAAAAAAAAATTACTTCGAGAAGGTAATCAAGGTATGGTGCAGTCAAACTCAATGCTTTACATTACCCTTTTGCAATGGAAGCTCTAACGACGTTAGGCCTACTCCTGAGTTAATGCTAAAGTAGCCTATAACTATGAGTTTTAAATTTGTAATTTCTTTGCATTATGTGGATCACGGTCCTAAACAAGATTCACGGTCCTAAACAATAATGTGCAAAACGTGGTTTTAGCACATTAAAATTTGTAAAGAATTGTTTACGCTCCAGTATTACTCAAAACCGATTGAAAAGCCTAACTATACAAAGTATACAATATACATGCTATGCATCAATTCAAACGTCGCAAAATTTTATCATTTGATGCTGTCATCTGTAACTTTGTATTGCAAAAAGTCCGGAAAGGGTTGAATTAATTCAGGGGTGTCCAAAGTCTGGCCCGCGAGACGTTTTTGTATGGCCCGCGCCTGTTGTTGTATAATGTGTTATTTTTGGCCTGCAGACACAGAGAAATTATACAAATTCAACTTGCATTTTCTAGAAAATTAATCAAGACAGTATTTTCTCACAGACAAAAGCCAGGCGAGAAAATTAGAATCATTGTTGCTTCATTTGCAAAATCAACTATTGCCTGGAGAGAATGATAATAATGAATGATACAGTCGAGCATTCATTCATTTTCTTGCCAGAAAATTCAACAATCGCTCTTGAAATTTTGTCGCAAATGTAAAGGGTTTATTGCTATTTACTTCTTTTTGTTTGAGCTCTGAACAATGAATCTTGATCAATTCCTCCCTCCCCCCGAAACGTTTTCAATAAAAATTTTACACTTTGACACAGCATCTTTTGGCAAAGTTTTACTGTTGATTTAGGCTGAAAGCAGTCTCAGAACGCGCAATTTTAAGATTTTTTTTTTTTTTAAATGTGGGGAGCTCTCCCATACCCCCCAATGGGTGCTTTGCTTTCGATGACTCATTGCTGGGTTGGGGATGACAACTCAACAAAACTGCCCAAAATAGTCCACAGACCATATTGGAGTAGCCAGTAACCAAGCTTCAATGGGGATACCTCACAGCCCACCAATGCAACAACGTCCTCATGGATCGACTAAATGAAAACTGCTTGGACTTATGACGTCATATGAAACAACAACTTACATGCGCAAAAATACTTATTTGCCCCTTCCCAAATTTTAAGCTGGCTACGCCCCTGGTCAGCTTCATCTTCTGCATTAACGCAGCTGTAGCCTATGTTACAAAGTTTCTGGATGTTTTAAGTTCGGATGAATAAAGCAGGAGATCCGAACCTATCATATCCTGTGATTTGTATACAACAATATAACTAAATCTGCAAGGCGATTGCTTAGTTACATGAAAACGACATTACATAATACAATATTGCTATGTATGCATTTTCCTTTACTCAAAGCAAAATTGTCAGAGGCTGTTGTCCCGCAAACACTGTCTTACTAGCTGTTGACCTGCGCCCACGAGTACAGTATTATCAAATCTGGCTCGCCTGGGGAAAAGTTTGGACCCCCCTGAATTAAACGCTTGGTTGAACTATTTTCGTTGCCTGTATTGTGTATTTACAAAGCTTTCCAGACAAAATAGTTGGCCACAATTTCATTTTTGCTGCAAGTGTAATCCAGTGATTTTGTTGATTTTTTCTTTGAACGAAGATTTTTTAATGCTGAAGAAAGTAGGCTAACTTCAGCTTAACACGAACATGCAACGCAAGATACAAATTAGTTGTATTTTTGCTAAAAAATGACTTTGGGGCCCATTTTTCGTATTGTTTCACGACCAGTGCTGACTTCTCTCAGAGGCCCTGGCTGTCGGGCACTTGTAATAGCCTATAGTGGAAAAGGCATGTTTAAGACTATTGCCAAAAAATATCATCCGCCTCAATTTATTTATTTTGCTTTTTTCTTTTGCCAGTTAGACTGGGAAGGTCAGAAACATACTAAATTTCATAATCCTGATTAAAAAGACAATGCTTCATTTAATGCCAACAATATGATACTAATTCTCATCGTAACTAATCTCAATTAATAATACAATGCTATGGTTTTATTTATTGTCGCTCTATAGCTACTAAGGTCTTTTAGAGCCGAAGACAAAACCCCTAGTCCACTAATCTGGTGGATGGCCACCTGATCTTCCAAGCAAATACAATAAATATTTTTTGCCTTTCGTTACAGTGGGACTTGGTTTGCGACAGAAGTGGTCTGAGATCTCTTGCGACCGCTTTGTTTTGCTTGGGAATGCTTCTCGGCTCTTTAATTGGAGGTAGCATTGCCGATCGGTGAGCTGCAAGGTTACTTTGAAAACTGTTAGGTTTATACTACGTTAAAGTATATGCTTATGTTTGAAATGTGATTTGGCTTTGGAATTTCATTAATGTTTCTGTAGGTATTGATATACCAATGTAATGTAGACCCAGGCTTGCAGCAAAATGTTTCTGATAAACGTAGTGAAATCAATCAGATTAAATGTGAAGAGACAAATTAGAGATCTTCACAAACTGAAATCAGCAGCACGCACAAAAATTCAGCGGTTAATGACAAGGTTATGGTTTTATTTATTGTCGCTCTACAATTGTTAGGTGTTTTAGCGACAGCACTCATTTTTAATTTTATATCAGGTTTACGATGTCATCATATTATTACTCGACTTATTCTCAATGCGTAATGAAAGAAAGAACACAATCAGTATCATTCTTAAAGTCTTCGGTTTGACCCAACCTGAAATCGATTTCAGATTTACCAGCACTAGAGCCGAAGGCGAAACCACTCGGCCATTGAGCTGGCAACCTCAGCGGTTGCTCCTTGAAATGAATAAGTCATGACGAAGCCATAAAGTTTAAGCTGAAGAGATTTCTCATGTGCTATTAGCTTTACCAAAAACAAATCACAGTCAACGTCATAAAATCGTGAAGTCCTTTTCGTCGTTCATCGTCGTCGTGTCTAACTCGAGATGGCTCATATTGGTATATTGTAGAATATGTTCTTCAAAACATAGAAATAAAAGATCCAAAACATGGGCATAACAAATCCAAAACCACGGAAATAAAAAATCCAAAAATTGAGCATAGAAAATCCAAAATATGTTCAATGGAGATTTAAAACTTGGTCATAAGAGATCCAAGCATGTGCAAAAGAGATACAGAGTATGGGTATAAGAGATCCAAAACTTAGGCATAGGAGATCTACAACATGGGCATAAAAGATCCAAAATATGGAATAAGAGATCCAAAACATGGACATCCAAAACATGGACTTCCAAACCTGGCCAACGAAGATCCAAAATATGTTGCATGTGCATAAAACATGTGCATGAGTCATAAAAAGTGTAGGCATAAGAGATCCAATGCTTGTTTTCATGATACCAAGTCATCGTCACCCTGGGTACTGGGTAGTGGGTAAGAGGTGAGCAATGTTTTTCAACAACCAGATTAAATGGAGATTCGAACCAGCATTGCATGATTTGAAAGAGAGCGCATCCGATGCGCCATCCCACATGGGCAATGGGCATAAAAGCATCTAAACCTGATCATATGAGGTCCAAAACATGTGCATGTGAAATCCAAGACATGGACAATGGACATAAGAGACAAAAAACTGATTATGGGAGATTCAAAATATGTGCATGTGGAATCCAAAACATGGACATAAGAAATAGAAAGTATGGGCATAGAACATCTAAAACTTGGGTTTAGGAGATTCAAAACTTGGACACATAGAATTCAAAGAAAAAGGGTATTTTTCATTCTCGAAACTCTTGAAAAGATTCGAAAACCTAAAATAATCTATGACCTTAAAAACGATCTCGAACTTTAGACTGAAAACTACCTCCACGACTCTCTTCTCGCTTCTGCACTTAGGATTGAATGGTTTTGCAATTAATCTAACCGAAATTTTCATTCAGATACGGGAGGATACCTACAATGATATGTGGAACTGCACTGAATGTTGCTCTTGGTGTGGCCTGTTCCTTCAGCCCCAATTTTACTATCTTTGTAATTCTAAGATGCTTGATTGGAGCAGCTGCAGTTGCTATACAAATTTCTATGGCAACTTACAGTAGGTCGTTTGGAGTTTATTGCTTGACACTGACAAGCTAATAAGAAATTCTTGAATGCTTCTTTAGTGTAAATGTTTTTTATCAATTATTTAATTGCTTTTTGTTTAAAAGAACACAACGAAGACAAAAAAATTCTTCCGTGTTTAGTTAGCTCCTTGAACCAGATGTTTTACTAAAATTTCTGCATGAAACTTAGCCTCAAGAAGTATTTGGGTCAAATTATATATTCAAAGACAGTTAGTTGTTTGAACTATCACTGTATCCAAAGCTAATTTATTCGTGGTTCTATGTTTAGTAATTTTAGCAACGCCAACGTTTTACATTTGATACGCGAGTTTGCATGGCAAGTTGGCAACAAATCAATAGGTGGCCTGTGCAAAGTATAAGATAAAAAAAAGTACTTTGGTAGGTAGCCTATGTAGCTTTGCTGCAAACTTTACGTTATTTCAACAAAATACAGTATGTACTTTATAATTATATGTATCTGTGATGCAATCAATTTATTCATCAATGTTTTTATAGCTGTTGAGATTGTGGGAAGAAAATACAGGCCGTGGATTGGCTTACTAGTCGGAATTGTGTCTGGAATCGGGTACATGTGCTTGTCATTTTTTGCCTATTTATTTCGTCACTGGAGAACATTGCAATTGGTCCTTGGTCTCATTTACATTCCATTTCTGCTGATTGCTCCTTTTGTGCCAGAATCACCCAGGTATGATGAAGGATGTTTATTAAAAGGCCTGTTCCAGCACTTTGTAGTACAAAGTATTGTAATAGTTGATAGAAACTTCTCAGGTATTTATGTCTTTTTATAATGGCGCTATTTTTTGTTACCACTTGTCTCTTTAAAAATCAGCAGTGACAGAATTTAACTGAAAAATTTGTTTTGTACTAAATCAGTCAAACATTTGTCGTAATAATATCATGGTTTATTTATTTTAGCTCAACAACAGCTAAGTTTTTTTCTCGCCATTTTTAGCATTGATTCAACGTCTGCAGACGTTAAAACTAAAAAAACACAGTCTGTGCAGTTTTTAAAGTGCTTGGAATTGCCTGACTTGGAGTCGAACTTAAACAAACACTAGAGCCGGAAGATATAATTGACCTGGTTTTTCGGACACTGGCGAAACATGTAACATTAGCTTAATTTGAAGGTTGCTTTTTGCTCATGGCAAGGTTGAAAAAGCGAAGAAAAATTGCCGAATAATTGCTCAACGAAATGGACGGCAACTCGATGAAAACATCTGGAAAACTGCAAGCGTAAGCAATAAGTATGCAGAGGTGAATATGATTATGTTAAAGCTTCAACAAATACGACTTTTTTACTGTTTATTGTTTAACTGTATAACAGTCCAGAAGTTACCGTGGTTTAAAAATTACTTGCGTAGCCAAGTAATTTACTTCTCAATTTTCAGATGTAATTAGTTTGTAAAACGTAAACTGAACAATTATAATTATAAATATTCAACAATAATAAACATAAAATAAATCTGAGGAGGTGAAGGTTTGCAAGCCCAGTTTGATAATAATCTCCAGTCAAGTGATGGTTGACTTGAACATTGGGCAACTCTGCTACTTGCGCTGAACAACATGGGGTTCTTTCATGTGATCGTTTACACTTTATTGTTAAATGAGCGTAATTTGGTAGCCACCTGAACATGAATAAATTCTGCTACAGCCACTGAAACCTCAAACTAATCAGAAGCTACGTTGTCTGTGACGTGAAAGTGTCTACGTCATTGTGACCCTTCTACTTCTTGCATTTAGCCAGAGAGTTGATCCTGGCTTTGAACTTTGTTTGGTAATTACACAAAAAAGCAAGTTATGGCAAGGCTGGGAATCGAACCCACGTTACCAAAACGACTACTTCCCTATTTTTTTTTTCTTCCTCTAACCCGCTAAGCCACGCTGTCGACGGCGAAACATTCACTTAATTTATTTTGAATAATCTACTTTCGTACTTTGTTACGTCACGAAAAACGTAACTTTTAATTGGTTGATTAGTTCGAGGTTTCAGTTATTGTGGCAGAATTTTTTCATGTAAAAGTGGCTACCTGTCAATCTGGCCCTTTGCTGTAATTAAAAAATGGTACTTTTTCATTAAAATTAATAAAAGTAATTCGAAATTCTGGTAATTTCTGAACCGCAGTAACTTCTGGATTGCTACTACTGGAAAGCAAAAAAGCTAATGCTCGTATCCACCTTCACGCATGCCATTAAATATTTGTTTTGCCACGTCGTGTGCTTTTGGTAGGTGTCGAACCTAAGCTCCTTGTGTCATACCACCAATGTTTCTCTGCTACGCAACCGACATTAATTATTATGACACCTTATCAACCATTAGCACTTACTTGAATTGATATGACAATGACATGTATGCATATAATATAAACTTTGTGTTTTTGCACGTTTATTTTTGAGCCATATGGTTTCGGCAAAGCTTCTAAATTGATTTTTGGTTTTAGAGCGTAGACTTTTTCAGCATCATTGAATGTTTGATAAATAAATTTCTATTCGATTTTTTTCAAGTGGCAAAAACGATGCTCTCCAACAAAAATACTAAAGTACCCAAAGATACTACTTTTATTAATCATGAGCACTGTATTATTTTTCGTGTCCGGGTAAGTTTTCACCTTTGTTTATTTCAATTAACTTTTATTTTAAAGTAAAAACCTATGTTTGTGATTGTCATAGTTGTTCTTAAATTTGCTGCACTGTAGTTCAATTTCTAGACGTGTAAGAAACACAGCTCAAAAGGGTTTTTATACATAAGTCACATCTTTGTAGGCCTACATTGGTTTGTATATCTTAGTAGGCTACTTAACAAAATTTTTAATGGTTTGCACTATTTCTATGCCAATTTTGTAGATATAGTTTCCGTGAGCACGTATGTTAGGGTTTTATAATTCGATTTTGCCAAAGAGGTGATTTTCTTGTACCATAGAACATCAGTCAGTTGGTTACTTGATAAGGGCTAACATGAGTATGGCCGAAAACGTTTGTCATATTAGTTTATTTTCATGTTATTATATTATGTTAAATGCCGTGTTGTTGTTAGGATTTATTTGTCTATGTTTGGTTTGTTTATAAAAGATTTGAAAAGTTAAAAAAAAAATTTTAAAATAAGTGGCCGAGTGGTTAGCGCGTTGGGCTCGCAGTCGAGAGCCTGCATGTTCGACTCCAGCCACCCGCACTTGCTGTTGTTTCTCTGGGCAAGAAACTTTACGATAACTGCCTCTACCCAGTGATCGATTTCGAGTAATGGGTAGTACCAAATTTAAGTCATAAGTAAAGTAGACAACAGGAAACAGACATTGCCGTCGGCTGCAGCGTGGGTCAGGTGTACGTCGGAAGGCGTACACCGATGCATAGCGCTCAAGTCCGCTTTCCCGCAATGCAGGATAAAGATAATAAATAAACAAACAAACAAGTAGCAGGATTAGTAATGGTACCGATTGCCGAACTTCTTTGACCCTTTGTTTAGTTCAGCTTGAATTAGTTCTGAGTCCAGCACAAAACACGGTTGGCTCACATTAGAAAATAAAAAGTATTTAATTATTTATTTACTTTAATTTTTCAAGCATAATCGATTGTGTTTATTGTTAAAGACTCCACGGTTTGTGGTTCATAGATAAACTTTTCTGCTAAAAAAAGAGATTTTATGGCGAAGTGGGGTAGCTTATAATTTAGATTCCTTTACCACTCATAAAACACACTCGTTGTACAAATTTCAGTTTATTTGTATTGAAGCAAGTTTTTTGAGTCAAATAAGATTAATTTTAAAGTAAGTTTTGTGATGAAAATTTTTACTTATGCATGAAATAAGTATTAATTACGAAACCTTTTCTTTTGTAGCTTGATATTCTTCTGTCTTTCTTTCAATGTCGGTCATTGGTCAGGAGACCCTTTTCTTAACAACGCATTAAGTGGTTTGGTGGAAGCCATAGCTTGCCTTTTAGTAGTTCCGGTCATTAATAAATTTGGACGTCGAAAGACCATCGTGGCATCACTTCTTATTGCGGGATTCAATATTTTGCTTGCCGAACTTTTGAAAATTATATTTGGACGTTCAATAGGTTAGATGACCACAAACTCAGTTGACCGATCCTTGACTTATGTGACCTTTTGAATTGCTTGCTTAGCCTTAACGTAAATATTTTGGATATAATTTTGAAAATAAATTACCCGTTTTTCCAACAAAATCTGTTCAATTGAGAGCGTGAAGCCAAGTGCTGTTGTTAAGCTGCAAACTTTAACCTCAAACTGGCGCACGAGGCATTTGATCAACAACACACAAAGCTGAAGAAATTGCAACCACGCTAAGGACCAAAGTGTTCTTTTTACGTTACTCTTTCGTTGCCATTCTTTGAAGTTATGTAAAAATGGCGCTTCTGCTTGCTGAACATCAGAATTTAAATTTTGTCTGACAACTTGTTTTTAATTCCAGCTGTTGGGATTATTGAAGTTTGCATTCTTCTCGTTGCAAAGTTCACCATCAGTGCTACTTTCAATCTCTTATTTCTGTACACAGCTGAACTTTTTCCTACTGAAATAAGGTAAAACAAAACCACGGGTAAAGTTTTATTTCCATTATGCAAAAAGTTGAAACTAAATTTATTTATTGACTTGCTTGATTTATTTAAAACTTTTCAGAATATATTATAATAATATTATTAGAATATGTTATGACGTCAAAATATGGACTTCAAAATTCAAAATATGGACTTCCTTCAAAATAAAGCTTTTTAAATCTAATATTTCTTTTCAAAGGAATACAGCTTTGGGAATATCAACCGTCGGTGGAAGAACAGCAAGTATCGTTGCGCCATTCCTTATTGAGCTGCAACACGTCGTTTCGTGGGCCCTTCCGGTAAATACTTCTCATGCCAGCACAACAAATTAAGTCTTTTTAAATTAAAAAAAAATATTTTGTGTTAAAATTCGACAAAAATGCGGAATTCTCCAAGTAAACTATAATATAACATCATTGTTATAACATAAACTCAAAGAAAAAACTAATAATAATAATGGTTGCGCTGTGCAACGCAGTTGGTATCTTTTTGATGACGCATTAGCAACAAAAGATTTGTATAATACAACATTATTTTAAGGCATCTGCAATACGCATTTTCAGGTGATTTTGGGAACAATATCTTTAGCGACTTCCATCATGGCTTGGAGGTGTCCAGAAACAAAGAATATGTGCATGCTCACAACACTCAAAGAAGCAAATGAAGTTTACAACGGCGATAAAAAACTCAACCTCGAGGTGTAAGTTACCAAGCAACTCATTCATAGCTATGAAAGCCATACTTTTTTTTATCTTAAATAATAAAACTAAAATTTTTTCAGTAAAAAATGAAAATAATTTTCCAAATCAGCCATTGACTTTCAATTAAATAACATTTACTTCAAACTTTCATCAAGATATGAAATTTAACGATGCGTTTCAGAACAAACAACAACAGAAAGGATACCTTTCAATTCGTTGATGATGACATCACAATAACAGCGGAACTGATTATTGAGACACCAGCATAGAGAAGCTGACTAGCAATAAAGACCAAACGTTTGCTCAACGCAGAAAGCTACTCATATTACACATTTCCTGCATACTGCGCTCAAATCAGCTGTTTCCTGTTTGCACTAAACGAGTTAAACCAGAGGTTCTCAAACTTGTTTTGTGCAAAATCTCGCTGAACTTGCAATGCACCCAACAATAACAGTTGAAGTAATTGTTACGGTATTTGTTTGTGTCTTCAGTCTTCATTTGTTTCGCGGCGAAGTGAATTATAATTGCGTAATGTGATTGTTGAACCATAATATAATCAATTGCCACAATTTCGTAATAACGAGTTCTAATGCAAGTCAGGGGATAATAATTTCTGCAAGCATTTTATTACCGCAAGACACCAGGGCGTTGCGTCGCACAGTTTGAGAACCTCTGCGTTAACCAACAAATAAAGCGGACATAGTTGTTTTCCGCTTTGAATTTCGTCTACAATCCACACTCGATTGCTGTATGCTGAATCAGAATTATTTATTGGAAACTTCTTTTATTCAACTCTTTGTTCGGCCATAAAGATTTCATGTTGCTGTCTTCTGGTGACATAGCTGCTTACATAAGTGATGTGACAAGTTGTCTTTTATCGTCTTGAGGCTTATGCAAAGTCGTTATAGTTAGCAATTTGGAATGAAGTGGAAAGAAGGAAAATCAATTCAGGGTCCACCTTCATACAACTCATCACGCATTTTGTCAAAAAACAGCCGTTTGCATTGAGTGGATATTAAACCAACCTCATCGGGTCTGGGGCAGGCACACAACCGGAATGCTTATCTATTCAGTATTATACGTTTGACAAGATTGATTTACTAGTTTGTAAAGGTATTAATGAGTTCTGTAATGCAAGTGAATGGCAAGTTGCAGTGACATACGTAAAATCCTCTTTTTACATAAGTATGTTAACGCTCGGCAATTATGTCACCACTGATTTTTTTCAGTTATTCGGCTTGAAACTTTTTGTATACTTTACTTGGGTAGAGAAGTTATTTTTTCAACCATAAACAGACATAGCTCAGCAACATTTAACATTGTAACACAAAAATAAATGCCCGAGTTCGACATAAATCTTCACGAGGAAATCTTACAACCCAAGGCTTAACAAGCAATTGTTTGCCGGAGGAGCCTCCTCTTAACAGTCTTTGATTAAATTGTCACGTGTGTGTTTCACCCATTGTTGCTTTTGTTTTATGCAATTATCTCGTTTTGTGCTTTAGTACATCTTGCGCAATCTGCCTGAATACTTCTTCTCTGAACTTAATTCTCTACTTGATCCGTTGTGCTGCGCAGTCATTTTGTATGTAAGCAGGATAGGTAGTCTTTCAATGTATAGATTGAACAATATTTTTGATGTTATAGCTACTGTGTTTCTCTAGTGTTTTCTGATGCAATGTATATTTTTTCTTAAAGGCTTGAAAAGAACTTTATGTCTTGTCGAAAACGTTCGCTTTGTTTTATTTTTGTGTTACAATGCTAAATATCATATTGTTGCTGAGATATGCCTGTTTTCTGTAGGTTACGATGTCTCTTCTGTTACAAAATCTAACACAGTATTAGCGTATTATGGAGAATGTACCGACAGTTTATTGAAAATAGTTATTGTTTAAAATGCGGTATCCCGGAACAACGTAAAAAGGAACCAACATTTATGCCATGGGGAGGGGAACAGCTTTATCTAGTATTCCTTTATAGCCTACAATGGACTATCAAACAACCGACGTCCCTATTTGATTAACGTCCTTTGTTCTTGAATGAAAGGTCTTTGTGACCTTAGGAATGACTTATTACTTCGGCTAACCAGACAGCATGTTAGTTTTTGTTAATAAATTAATGTTTTCAGACGTTGAAGTAATGTAAAAAAGGCTGATTTGGCGACTGGATACCAATCGAGCATTTGAAAAGTAGGGTCTTATTGTGCCTTTCCGTGAGCGACAATGCAGGCTGACACAGTGACAAATAACAATAACTAACATCTTTTTGCATGTATTAGGCTATATATCCATAATCCATACCATTTTTTTTATCATATGTACATCAGCTTTCTTTTCCTGTTTTTACGCATCTTATGTGTGCTGCATAGATTACGCAATCGCTAAACCATTGCTGATTGCTACCGAATATTTCATGAGCTTTCTGGGTAAGCTATTGAAAGAAACTCTGCCGAACTGACAGCGTCTCACATATTTCCTCAAATTTGAAAACCATTCGGAATATTAATAACGTTAGGCTACACGCTGCAGTGTTTCTTTGGTGTCTGGTGAAAAATTGCCTGGTGAAAAAAACGTATAAATATTTTATTTCGTTTCGTCGCCAAACTTTTCAACTTGATTTTACTTCAAATAAGAAGCAATTTTGTTTGGCTATAAACTTGCATAGAAAGCTGCATGAAAGATCTTATTGTTCAGGACGACCTACATTTCGTTGGGACGCAAAATTTTTGTCTTGGCATTATGTTTAAATTTTGACCAATAAAATGTCGTTTTGAACAATCCTTGATGCTGTACGTCCAAATAGATTGTTATCAGACTATGTTTAACTTACAAATGTTCGCAGAGTGGTAGCAACAACAAAATATCGTAATGATCAGTTTATCCAAAAGCTTTGATACGGGTCATAGCAAAATTTTGTATTCAAACAAAAATCGCTCAGCATTATTTCATTGCTGCATCATCAAGCGTGCAAACTTCAAAGATGTTGAGTTGCTATAAAGGTTTTGGGTTTTATTTGACTACCGTTGTGTGTAAAAACGTACCTCAAACAGATAAAACATATTTGAGGCTACATTTCAGGCAGAGCCGTCAGAATACATGGAGTTCCAAACAGACGAGCGTACCTTTCAAAAATCATAAAGATCTGTAAATGAAAAAAACACCAGAGAAATACAGAAGTTGATTCGTAAATCGCAACCTGTAGGCTAGGCAAGGTCTTTTTTCATTACTTTGTCAACGCACACTTTTCTTCAGTATTGCTAGCACCAGGGCCTCTGAGAGAAATTTTCACTAGGGGTACGAAGAGTCATTCCGGGCCCTCCTCTCACTTCGGGCCCCTTTTGTCTTGGGCAAAAAGTGTGATGTTTGCTTAGGCGTATTGCACACCACACAACATTTTACTGCAGAATTGGACATCTGTGCGCAATCATAGTATCAGGCTGCAATAAAACTATTAGGCTATTTTGTGTTGTGCATATCATGTGATCTGTCCCTCGCCAATTTGTGTATCCTGCATTGAATTCGTGTGTCAGTTGTTGATGGTGCTGTTGAGAGGTGTCGCTTGTACATCTTTAAAGTATAATTTTTAAATTCATTTTTTATTTCTTTTAGATGTAGCTTATAATTATTTTTGAAGAGGACACTATGTGGTGTCGAAAACGTTGGATTTAGTAGTTTGTTCATGTTTTTTTTGTGTGTTTAATGTTAAATCCGTTAACGTTACTGAGTGTTATATGTATCTGGTACAAACCAAGCTCTCTACTAAGGCTCAAACATAACATCTTGTTAAAACATAATCAAGTTCATCTGACCAATTCTAACCTTTCTTCATTAACTTTTACATTCACCACATGCCGAGCACTAGCAGAGATGAATGAGAAAAGTCACTTCTTTTGACTCCGGCTCCGGTCCTGGTCCGAAAATAGGCTATTCTCTGGCTCGGTAGACCCTTTAACATAGGATAGTTTTCCGTGCGAATCAGCTGATGTCAGTCATGTGACTCAGCACGTGATATTCCGATCTTCTCGATCCGATCTTCTCCAAAGATTTTTGATACAAAGAAAATTAAGTGAATGTATCGCCACAGCAACGTGGCCTAATGGGTTAGGGTTAGGGCAAGGGAATAGTCATTTCGATTGCGTGGGTTCGATTCCCACCCTCTGCTAATGTTCTTTTTTCTTCTGCAACTGAACTGAGTGCAAGAAGGATCTTAAAGACTGTAATCAATTGAGTTTATAAGGTTACAATCATAATGGCGTGAGTCACATGACTGCAAACAGCTGATTCACGAGGAAACCTGTCCTACGTTAAAGTGCCTACCCTCTGGCTCCTGCTCTAACTTCGAAATTCATTTTGAAGTGAAATAAGCGTAAAACTACCTTTGTCAAATAGTTTTTAAAAAAAAAAAACTTCCGGGCTTTTTGCCCGGGTTTTTCTCAAACCTGCTTTTGCTACACTATGCCCCTTCCCCCCCTCGGATAGGAGAATAACTAACTTTTTTGATTTAATTTAGGGTGCTTTTAATAGGGACGGTACATTACGGGACGCGCAACTCCGTTGTTCCTTCCAGGGGCGCCGGAAGCGGGGGGGCAGGGGGGGCGGATGCCCCCTGCCCTCAATTTTTCTGCAGATGGAGGGGCAGGGGGGGCAATGGTGCCCTTTTAAAGTCATGTAAGCTACTGCACATTTTGCAATATAACAATTTCTGCTATTCGCTTTTAGCCTAATTATAATCTTTCATTTTTGCCTTAAAAATAATATTTACGGCACAAAATTTTGCAACACAGGTTACAGGCCTTAAAACTCGTTTTTTTTTCGGCAGCCATCGTGGCCTACCGGGAGCTCCTTCTCGGCGGCCAAATCTGCGTGCTTGGAGGCTAAAATAAAAATAACGATAGCACAAGTAAATAGAATTAAACTTGCAACAATGCTAAAATGATCACTTAGCGTTGTTGAAGTCTGGGCCTGGGCGACGTCCTACAATAGAATCGTTGCATCACGCAATAACTACTTTATCGGGATTGTAATCCAGTACTGCGTGACCATACTAACGACACTCGCACGAGTGTCTCCAATGTGGCTGATTATAAAGAAGTTCGCCACTCCCCTAGAATTCTTTTTAGCAACGAAAAACAACGTTCGACATGTGTTGACGATGACGGCAAGGTAATAAAATAAGTATTTCAATGATGTGAAGGACATTACCGGTACTAAAAGAAGCATAATTTTTGCAAAATCTGATCAAAAAATGTTTTTTCCTCGGATGTCAACTAACCTAGTTCTCCTTTTTAACAACGATTCAATGTCCGACAACATCGAATCGACATAAAAACGACAATATTGCCAGCCGATGTAAATTAGCACTTTGGATTAAGACTTTGTTAAAATAAACATATTACAAACAAGACTTACAGCGCTGGTGATCGCAGATGGATATATTCCATCAATAAAAAATATTCCCGCACAATGCAACAGCGGCGATTATGACGCGCCGACCTAATTTTGCGTTACTCTTTGATACTACATATTTTCGATAGTGAATCCACGATCATTCTATTGCGAAAATAAATAATTGGCTAGAAGAGACCGGCGGCCAAACTTGGCCGATTGAGGGGGTAGCACCGGCGGTCATTCAAACACTACTTAGCGGCCATGGCCGCAGGCTGCTTTATTTAAGGCTTGACAGTAGGTTAGATCATTATAACATAGCATGATGCCCTTCTTTGTATACCGGACACTTGTAGGCTATCATTACTCAATAGGCCTACATAGCGAGCTGATAGATTAGCATTATCGCCATATCCTATCTTAAAACTTGAAAAAAAGGCCTTTTAGTAAACAAAAGTGCCCTTTTTTCGCAATCTTGCCCCCCCAGTCAAAAATCGTTCCGGCGCCCCTGGTTCCTTCAACATTAGAAGGGTCAATTGCCAATTTGACATTTTTTTTACGCTTTACTGCTGGCTTGCTTTCAACTAAAAACCTTAAATTACTTTAAAACCAACTTCACTCTTCTTATATAACCTATAAAAAGTAAAATATTTTGTAAATTACAAAAAAACGTAACCCTTCTAGTGTTGCGGATAAGCCAAAAGCGGATGAAGCTTCGCATCCCTATGATCTACAATCCCTAGCTTTTAACAGAACATTTTTGCAAGTAAAGCATTAAATTACCACTTTGGGCCCATAGTTTGCTCGCAAAGCACTCGATTACCTTTCTGGGCTCTTTTGCTAGATTACGGGCCCCCCCAAGACTAAAGAATAACAACTTTTATGCTTGAAATCAGTTGTTTAGAATGGTTTTAACCAAATATTTTTGCGCGTAAACTATAAAACCACAATTTCGGGCCCCCCAACAAACACAGGCCTGGGCCCTCAAGGGCACGCCGTACCCTCCGTACCCCCTCTCATAGGCCTTGCCTAGCACACAAAGAAGCTTTAAAGCTTCTTTTGTGTTTTCAAAGAATATTCCACTGTAGTACAGACAGGGGCGCCGGAACGATTTTTGACTGGGGGGGCAAGATTACGAAAAAAGGGCACTTTTGTTTACTAAAAGGCCAATTTTTTGGAAAGTTTTAAAATAAGATATAGCGACAATGCTAATCTATCAGCTCACTATGTATTGAGTAATGATAGCCTACAAGTGTCCGGTGTACAAAGAAGGGCATCATGCTATGTTATACTGATGTAACCTACTGTCAAGTCTTAAAGCAGCCTGCGGCCATGGCCGCTAAGTAGTGCTTGAATGACCGCCGGTTGGCGGTGCTACCTCCTCAATCGGCCAAGTTTGGCCGCCGGTCTCTTCTAGCCAATTATTTAATTTAGCAATAGAATGATCGTGGATTAACTGTCGAAAATATGTAGTATATCAAAGAGTGACGCAAAATTAAGTCAGCGCGTCATAATCGCCACTGTTGCATTGTGCAGGAATATTTGTTATTGATGGAATATATCCATCTGCGATCACCAGCGCTGTAAGTCTTCTTTGTAATTCCCGACGTTTATTTTAACAGTTTTAATCCGAAGTGCTAATTTACATCTGCTGGCAATATCGTCGATTCGATGTTGTCGGACATTGAATCGTTGTTAAAAAGGAGAACTAGGTTAGTTGACATCCGAGGGGAAAACATTATTTGCAAAAATTATGCTTCTTTTAGTAATGTCCTTCACATCATTGAAATACTTATTTTATTACCTTGCCGTCATCGTCAACACATGTCGAACGTTGTTTTTCGTTGCTAAACAGAATTCTAGGGCAGTGGCGAACTTCTTTAAAATCAGCCACATTGGAGACACTCGTGCGAGTGTCGTTAGATGGTCCCGCAGTAGACTACTGGATTACAATCCCGATAAAGCAGTTATTGTGTGGTGCAACGAATCTATTGTAGGACGTCGCCCAGGCCCAGACTTCAACAACGCTAAGTGATCATTTTAGCATTGTTTCAAGTTTAATTCTATTTACTTGTGCTATCGTTATTTTTATTTTGTATTTTGGCCTCCAAGCACGCAGATTTGGCCGCCGAGAAGGAGCTCCCGGTAGGCCACGATCCCTGCCGAAAAAAAACGAGTTTTAAGGCCTGTAGCCTACTGTTGCAAAATTTTGTGCCGTATATATTGTTTTGAGGCAAAAATAAAAGATTACCTAATTAGACAAAAAGCGAATAGCAGAAATTGTTATATTGCAAAAGGTACAGTAGCTTACATGAATTTAAAAGGGCACCATTGCCCCCCCTGCCCCTCCATCTGCAGAAAAATTGAGGGCAGGGGGGGCGGCCGCCCCCCCTGCCCCCCGCTTCCGGCGCCCCTGAGTACAGATGGATTCGTCAGTTCGCCTAATTCCTTTTTTCCCAATTCTCTTGAGGTACGGTAACGAATTATAGGCAAGTTCTACAGTGGCAAGCAAAACTTGGAAAACTATCAACTTAGCAGCCTATAATTTTAGCTTCTGGGACACTCTGTAGCCTACTATTCTGACGCGCGCCGTCACTATGTATTTCTAATTTTCGTATTTGCAGGCTGCGTGGACGTTTGATGTGTTATTAATTCGTTGCATTACAACACACGTTTATTAACCTGCGTCTTTCTAGAACGGAAGAAAATTAAACAATGAGAAACTACCTTGCTAATTTTGGAAACAGATGAGTCGAATGAGATACCATCTGACCTAATCATTTGATAACTGAGAGGCTTATGTCCAAGCAAACCTAGTTCCACAGCCAGGGTGGCGCAGTGGCTCATCGAAAAGCGGCCGAGTACGAGGAACAAATTCAGTGAAAACCTCCACTTATTAACGAAGCTTTGGAAAAGATATTCTCAGTCCAAGAATAAACATTCCAGTCATCTATTCGCGGTTATGGCAAAAAAAATCAACTTGAGGGACGCTGTCTACCAACGACCTACCTATTTCAAGATCAATCGTTGAGTTGCTGACATTTTCATTGACGAAGTATCACAACAAAAGAGAAAGCATCGGCAGTCAAAGCTCTGCATCACCAGAAAGTTTCGCTCAATGACGATTGAACTTGCTCACACAAGTATAATTCAAAGAGGTGTATTAAATGGCAGATTTCAAGTACAACAAAAAATCTCTTCCCAAATGTTATTAAAAAAGATTAAACCAAGAAATTCTGACATTTTTGCATTGGTTTCTGTACGGAGTAACTGAGATAAAACAGCACAATCGTCAAAACTATGTTCATGTACGTAGAAATGTAGCAAATAGCATGACTTGATATCTGTCAAATAAACTTTAGATTGTTTTTAAAGAAAAGAACATGTCGAATTAGCCAAAATGTTTTCTGCTATAAATTTCTCGGCGTTGAAGGAACAGCATTGCGCAAAAAAGAACAAATGTGGCTTGTCGCGCTGGCATTCATAATTAGATTTTTTTGCTATTTATCCACAATGCACAAACATTGAAGTAAAACTAACGTTGCTCGAAACCAAACGAAAATTTACTCTGCGAAAGAGCGGAATTCGAAATGAAATCAAAACCAAATACATTGGCAAAACCGAATTCATAATCGAAACAAAGAAATTCGAGACATCTTTGTTTTTTTTTAAGCCGAACATGATGAGTTTGTGGCTAACAGCGTTGGTTTCTCGGCTGGTAAATCAATCCTTACATTGAATCAACGTCTGCAGACATTTAATTAATACAAAAAATCTTTGATTTTTCCACCTGGAGTGTGTCTGAAAGCAGCAAACAAAAATTTCATAACTTTTATGAACAATTTAAATGAACATTCCAAACAGTAAAATCCGTCCTTCCGTAAAAATGACAAGTTTTGCTGTCTGGAATGGTTATTATTGGGATCATCTTGTTAATGCCCAGAGACCAAGGAGACCAAGTTGAAAAGAACAGAAACGTCTAAAATCAAACACATGCAAGCTACTACGACACATGCAGCATAATTGAACTAATAAATTCAAGTTAGCTCATTACCAGACAGAAAAAGCCGTCATTGTTACATTAATTCAACATATACAGTTCGTCGTCGTCGTGTGAGCGTCTGGGGCCGAGGGTCTATCCTTTTACCACCCCAGATTCACGATGTTCCCGGACTACACTGGAAGGCTACTAGAGAGCAGCCAGTCTTTGGTTTCATCATCCATGACACGCAGACCTTCCACTCCGTTAGGTGGCTTGAAGATGGAACAGTCATTGATGATGTGGTCTGCGGTCCGTTCCTCGGCACCACATTCCCAATTTACAGTTGTTGAGTAACGTTGAAATCGTAAAATCTGTAAGTTGGAAACGTTGAATTAATGTAAAAATGACAGATTTTTCTGTCTGAGTTACACATTTAAGATTTTCTTTCATCGAAATCAGGTAAATATAGCAATAACACAATTCAACAGCAAATTTTAATCAAACGTGGCTTGGTGTCCTCAAACTCAGCTTTGACGCTTTTAAAAATGTCTTTAATTTTTTCTCTAACACACCGGGCTTTTAAAATATTTACTTATATTTAAAAGTTGACCAATAAAAGCTTGCGTGCGCAATGCAAGTTTCACCGTTAGTTTTTTGTTTGAAAAACGTTGATATAGCACAAGACTGTATCAAGGAGTGTATCACGTACTGTATTGTGAAGCTATGAAATGACCATTTACACGATATTTAAAAAAAAAAAACAACAATATGAAATAACGTTTTGCTTAATTCATAAACGTTACCAAATGCGTAAAATATTAAAGTACGGATATTGTGAAAACCTGATGTGCTGGAGAAAAAACGAGCGCAGATTCGAAATCAGAGCAAAAAAATATCTAGGAAAGTGTGCTTAGTCTCTTTAAGATTAAAAAAAAATAGTAAAAAATTGTTGATCAGTGTAATGTGCGTTGCACCACAGTAAGCGCGCTACCATGCAGACAGGTTCAGTACGAGCAGGAACAGCTCAAAATGAAAGTCTCTGGTAAAAGAATAAAGACAAGTGCAAGCCTAGAACCAGCTTAAGTCCCAGAAATGAACAACCCAGACAGTAAATCCGTCGTTTTGACAAAATCCGTCATTTTGACAAGATAAAAATCACTGATTTTGATGCCTGGGAACCCATAAACAAAAATTTGAAAATATTTGTTTTCTTCTTTTGAAAGATTCTTAATATTGGTGGAGTTTCGTTTCTAATGCTAAGATTCTTGCAAGATGTTTATTTTTTCAAAAATGTACGAGTAAAACATTGCGTCGTAACGGCTGAGATTATTGAAGGTCGTTAGATTGAACCAAAAAACAGCTGGAAAGAAAGAAACGTGCACTTATTCAACTCAAAGCTTGAAAAAAAAAACATTTGTATAGAATTTTTGATCCGTGAAAGCGAATCCTTACAAAATTGAATCACTAAATTTGCCTGGCTCGTAAATAAGAAAGCGATAACACAGAAAAAAGTTTAAAAATAATTACAATTTGTTGACAATGTTGTTCATGTAGACTGTAGAGAAATCTCGATAGGAAACATTTTAGAATACTAGTCCTAGTGATGAAACTTTCTTAGGACCTCTTCATTAGAAAATATTCGCTAATAAAGCCTTCTCGATCAAAAGCAAAAGATGACTCTTTTCAACGACTCTTATCTTTAGAATAAGAATCCTAGCCCTCTTGTAGATAGAACATCACATGACGTTATGTCGACGTAAAATACTGAAATTGAAACTTGTTTCATCTTGCTCTACGAGACTGCAGTTTTGACTTTTTCAAATATTTCGCTTCCCAGTCGTCGTCCTCCTCTTCACTGGTGTCTTCGTTGTACACTACATCATCATCGTCTTCAGCTTCATCATCATCATAGCTGGAATTTCTTGATTTTTTCCTCCTTGATGGCGCAGATCTCTTCTTTGCTGTCAAGTGGGAAAGTTCAGGCTTTGAATTGCTGAAAACCGGTAACGTCTGGCTAGAACCGGTTTCATGAGGCGGGAGACTTTGAATAGGAACATTTTCTAAGCTTGTTTCGGGCGCTATTGCTGGTAAGACTTTTGAAGTAGACGGCTTGTTGGTATTTTGATAAGTTGATTTTGAATCGTGCTTCTGAGGGTTGACAACGGGTGGCTGTGTCTTGCTGCTGGCACTTTTGGGCAACGCGTCTGCTTCCAACCGATTTATAGGGGATGGCTCGCGATCAGAATCTATCACAATGGGAGCGTCCTCGGAATTAGACTCGGAAGATGCAGGCTTCTCTTTTTTCTCCGCATGTGAAGACGCTCCTGAATGGAACAGGAACAACAATGGTTATTTCGAAGCAAAGACAGTTTGAAATGAAAAACATCATAAGAATTTCAAAAAAAAGTCATACAATTATATAATAAAAACTTGGTAATTCAGGATCTGCAAACCAACGTATCACCTGCTAAAGTTAAACCATCGGTCTTCAGCATATCAGCAAACGCAGCTCGAGCCAAGATAGCGGGATTTTCGGTTGTCGTCATACCTGCAGCGGCAGAAGCTCGTTGCTAGAAACGGAATAGAATTTGTCAATGTCGTCTATCTTGCATCGACACTTATGCCCAGCGGCCGAAGAATCACATGAAGTAAAGTGGAAGACAAAGAAGCAAAACCTTCACGTCTATCTGCAAGCATGCCATTCAGTATCGTATTGTCAGTCACAGCCGCGTGCTCTTGAACGGTGTCGAAATATCGTTAAGTTAAAACAAACAAAACAATTTTGCCTTAATTTCCAAAGGCTAATGACAGATATAGTTAAGTCATATGTTGACCAAGTATTCTAACAACTTCGCTCCTAAACAACATGATGATGATTATGTGCCTGATCTGATACATACGTTGGTGATCATGGTCTTCCAAACTTCTCTGTCATTTGCCTTGCAAAGTTAAACAACATACAGTAGTTGTTGTTGTTAAACTTTGCAACTCAGAATTTTAAACATACCTGTAACATTGATAGATTGGAGGGATGAAGGAAAGATGTGGAAGGATCCGATGCGCTAGAGGCGGCACCAGAGGAGGGTTGAACAAGCCGTGCATACTGCAACAAAGTTGGTACATTACCATACAGCAAAATCCGTCATTTTTACATAGATTCAACGAAGTAAGAATGACGGATTTTGCTGTCTGGGAAGCCACTATTCTGTTTTTCATCCATTAGAAAACGAAATTCATTCGCGGGTATCAACCGAATAAAACTGATAGTAACACAACAAGGGATACAATAAACATTGACCTGGAAACATTCTTTATAACTACGAAAGATCAACAGTTGCATGGGTGCAACTGTTAAACAAAAGGAAGCGCCAGCATAAAAAATTATTTAAATAGCGCTCAGAACAGCGTTAGAGATCACTGTGGAAACTTGATAAAAAGTCCACTTGATCTTAAACCGCTATTGGAAGGTTCCAATGAACAATAAATGACGTAACATGCGAATTTAGTTCGGTGTGTCATCACGTAAAACGTAAGTGACGCAAAACTGAAAGAAAACACGCTTTCGTCCAGCGTTTGCGTCTGTGGAAGCGTTCATAGTTCATTTTTAGATTACCCTGGCAGAAAGAAACTCCAACTGCATCTTCGCTTGTCGGTAATCCTTCTCTGCTGTAAGCCTCAACTGCTGGCGACGTATCTTGAGCTCGACAGCAAGCATCTTCAGGCTGTCTTCCTTCATCATCTGGTACATGGGCAGTTTTCTCTAGAAGAAAACGTTATTTTTGATGCTGTTAGAGAGAAATTCGAAGCTAAACGGCCTTTTTTGGAGCAGTCTATCGGGGTAAGACACGGTAATACCATTTTTGAAATGTCTAAAAACTTATTACAATGTATCGATAAATAAGATCGTTTGTTAACCTTGATTTTTGGTGTTCTTTCCGATTTTGGAAAGACTACGCCTGTAACAGGGTACATTCCATAGAGCAAATCAGTCGTTTTTTACATTGATTCAACGTCTGCAGACGTTGAATCAACGTAAAAAACGACTAATTTGCTATCTGGAATCTTGCTCGCTGAAAAATCTCATATATTCTATTGATGAACTTTTCTGCAAAACCGTAACTTTGTAAACAATTGCCAAGCTCGAATCATTACAGAAACTGCTACAGATTTAGTTGGTGATAATGAGAAACTACTCAAGAAATTGTGGCACAAGTGATGCTTTCTGACGAGGGTTGCTGCGTACAGCTCTTGCAAAACCATCGCTTGCCGATGCGACTACGTTGCTTTCTGTAGAAATATTTTGTCTTACCAAGTTGCTGATGGCCTCTGGAAAGTCCAGCGGCTGTAAATCTTGCAGTCTCTTTTCTGTTCTGTGCACAAGTTCCATAGCCTGGAAACAAGGATGTGAAAGAAGTCGTAGGGAAATTTGCAAAAAAAAAAAATAGGACCTAATAATGTAAGCTATAAAAATGGAACTTATCATACAATTCCTGTTCGGTTGAAATAAGATTTGAAGGTTACAAAACCGATAAAGCCAGCATAAAAAACTTTTTATAAAAAATCAGGACATAAAAGTTGATTTAAAAGAATTAAAATCTATTGCGAATCAAGTGCTCTGTTCCAGTCAGTAAAAGTTGAGTTTTTCTTATAGTTTAATTACGTTGAAACGTTGTAAAAAAGCAACGTCTTTTGGTTGGAATTATCAAGAAAAAACAAAACCTACTTGCTGCAAAAAAAGTCTGACAATCCTTTTAAAATCACAATCACGTCTGCAGACGTTGAAATCAATGTAACAATGACGGATTTTGCGGACTGAGCAATGCACAACAAGCGCAAGGCGAAGATGCACATCTGGCACTCACTTTGACTACGATCAGAAATTGAGACTGAGCTTCAATGGACGAAGCTTGCGGCAACTTGCCGCTGGCTTGCAACTGTGCTGCTATTTTCTGGAGCTTTTCTTGCTCGTGCAAGCGCTGTTGCAGTCGGAACTGCTCGTTCAAGGCAAGTTGGTGAAGGCTCTTGCTGTTGATCATAGAATTTGGTCGGATGCCCTGGAGTAAAACCAACAAAATAAATGCAGAAAGTGAAACGAAAAATAACTCAAATTGTTGAAATAAAAAAAATGACACAGAGTAAGACTGTTATCAGGCATCTAATTCTAGAATAATTTCTCACGCTGCTCTGATGACTGCAAGCTAGGCTACACAAGATGTTGATAATGATAACCGGCTTTATTTCTAACGTTTCGTCAGTCAACACGACTGAATTTATCTAGGGACACAAACAAGTAAAACCACCTGTTCAGCAGCAAAATGGCACACCTCAGAAACATATTGATGAAATGAAGACATCTTAAGGATACAAACTTCAGAAGTTTTAAGTTTTCTTAAAACACGCAAGTTTTAGAATTTGTAGTTTAGTTGGGTAAAAGAGTCTCTTTCGCACAACAAACTATACAGCTGGTTGTGCAAGATAAGAACTGACTTGGCAAAATAGAAAGAATTTATCGGTTTGACTTGTATTGAAATGAAATCCATCTCTACACAAAACTCGTTGGCATCAAACTTGTCCAGATTTACTGAAGTGAAACAGCGACATAGAAATAACTTTGTTTGGTTTATGAGATCTTCGTTACTTTTTGATCAAACTCAATAGAAAAGTGAGTGGTTTAATCGGATTTTTGGACAGACACTGCAAAATGTAAGAAATTACCTTCTTTTCGTTTTCGTACTCTTCCCACGCTGCTTTTCTTTCTTCTTCTGTTAGTTCCTCTTCTTCTTGGTGATCCAGGAGGGAGTCATGGGCATGGTAGGATGATATCAAATGCTTTGTGTTGGAACCCACTAACATCTCTGCAAGGAGTTTGTCCTGCAATAAATCAATTAAATTTGAAAAGATTGTGATGCTTCGACATGGAAGCTTGCCGAAGTCTATGATTCACATCAAGTTACAAAATGGCCGCTGCAAGATTTAAATAAAATGAAATTTACCGATCGCTCTAAACAGCACGTGAATGTGCTGGACCACTGCATTCTAAGGCAACTATCCCAGACCACAAAATCTGTCATTTTTAAATTGATTCAACGTCTGCAGCCTCAGACTGCTGAATCAACGTAAAGATGACGGATTTTGCTGTCTGGGGAGGAAAGGACCAAGAACGACACAAATGGCAAAAGTTTTCTAGTTGTTGAAGCGATGTAAATATTGAATAAAAATTAAGCAAAAAAGCAGAACATGCATGTGTGCTTGCTAAATCTCGCTTACAACGAATGACAATGGAACAATGCACGTGACTATAAAAAAGCACTACACGGATAGCAAAAATTTGTCTTTTTCATCGTTTGCAAACGTCACATCAACATAAAACGGACAAACTTTGCCGAATGGGAAGGACAGTTCATAGTGGAATGGGATTTAGGTTGCTGCAGTTGAAGAATACATGAGCTGGCGGATTGCAATCATGGGCTATACACAAATCCCAATAAAGTGATCATTTTTTATTTACAAAACACTGACCTTGGGCAAGGCGAGTCTCTTATCGTCTGGATTGGGAACTGAAGGGGTAAAGGTATAAAGTTCCTGGAGATCGTTAGCGGTGAAGTGACGGTTGATCTGTTGTTCGTCAACAACACGGAAAGACAAGGATTGCTTGGCCACTTGCCGATCATAGATCTTTTCTTCCATTGTACCCTGTGCATCGACACAAGAAAAATGAGGTGAATACCAAAAGGGATTATTGTTCTTTCTTTTTTACAAAATTTGAAGATATACAATTATACATGTAGTTTATGCGAAAGCGACAAGGCTTATAAGCCTTACTAGTCATGCAAGTTAAGTCAACGAAGCAGAAAGCAGTTTACAGTTGTAAAAGAGTAATATCGGATAAACAAAAAATCGCAGCTATTCTAAAAAAAAAACGATACATAAATAAACGCAAAACTCATCCCAAGTCATTCTTACCGGATTCAGCATGTTCATTTAGACATACAAATAGATCAAAAGTAAATAGAACGTTTTAGACACACCATTGTGCCCTCGTCACAAAATGCTGAGCCCAAAAGCTACTCAGCTTGTGGCATTACAAAACTAACACTACCTCATTGTATGCCAACGGTTGCATGCTGCAAATGCTTTCAGAACTGCAATTCCCCACCTGAGCAATGAGCCGGTAAATGTAACAGGACTTGCTTTGTCCAAATCTATAGACTCGGAATATGGACTGGATGTCGTGGGTGGGATTCCATGACGCGTCGAAGATGACAACACGATTTGCAGCGACGAGATTGACGCCCAGAGAGCCTGCCTTGGTGGAGATGAGAAAAAGTCGGGCTCTGAAATCGAGAAACCAGAAAAATCTTAACCAGACTCTTCCGACCTATGATGCCGCAGCAACAGTGCAAAGTAAAGGCATTTAAAATAAGGATGCAAATCCTTTCTCAAACTTCATTTTTCGTCAATTAATTTTTACTACTTGCCATCATTGCAATCCTAGCAAAAATTGCAATTTTACCAACATCAAGTGACCTTGAAACGACCTGAAAACGACAACTTTCGTTTGCTGGATGTTGCACAGTGCGTGTGCAAAGTTCAGCCAATCCACAAGCGACTAAATTGCTGTAGTTCGCGCATTCACCTTCTATCCGACTCGTCGTTGAATTCATTTATCCACTTCTGTCGCCACTTGCTCAAAGAAGAACCATCCATCCTGAAGTAGTCGACGTTCTTGTACCACTTCTGGCACAAAGTGTCGTTATCTGGCACAACTGGTGCAGTGCCGGAAGGAGGGTCTTCATTGGGGGATGAAGGAGAATTCGTGGAGGTGGCTTCCTCCTGCGAAACGGCTCTCATGGTGGATAGAGAAAGCATCTCCTCAATCATATCCAAGGATAAGAGACTCTGACTAAAAACCAACCTGCAAAATGGGTCAACATATGCTTCACAAACGATGGGATGTCCGATCTCCAAAGAGTGTGGAAAATATTTTTAAAACATTACATAAATTTATCTGCCACAATAACCAGATGATATGGTATACAGTAGTAGTATGCTCGAATATTGTATGAACTGTAAAGTACGTATTGAAACGCACTGCCCTTATCGTGTAACAATACGATGTAATGTAAATACTGCGTCTGCTGTTTAAAGGCACAAGAAATCACTTTAAAAATACACGTAACCTAGTATACGCATTACACATACACTGTTACAATTAAAGATTCTTTCCAAGTTCCAATCTATTGCTTTGAGCGCAAAAACAGACAATTTCCTAGAAGAAAATGAGATAAAATGTCAAACTTACACTTTGTCATCAAACTCCCGGGCAAGTCTTAGGATCTCAAAGAGCGTGGCTATTTTCCCACCAGCAGCCGGATCATCGATCTGAGGAGAGTGTTCCTTAAGGATGGAGGAGTACCAAGAGTTATTTTCCAGCTTATTAGCTTCACGCCTTGCCTCTGCTTCAGCCTCTTGTCTCTCAATTTCTGCAAATTGTTGGACTTGTAGCTGAGCAATTACATAACACAAGTATTCCACATTACAGTAAAGACGGACCAAAGACTTTTAACCGATGGCAAGGCTAAAATGCGAAACAGGAAGAACGAATCAGACGCGTGGTTCAAACAAGAGCAATATCAGTATGACAATATCAAATTCAATATTTTAATAAAATTGGACATAAGGGGAAGTGAGGATTTGTAAAGTCATTAAGACTCCAATCGAACGAAAATGGAAGACGCCACACTCGAGTTTCACCTTGTTTGGGATAATCAGGTTAAGGACTGCTCTCCATTCAGCGGAATCTAATGGATGGAATAATTTCCCGGCAACAACACTTCAACAATCGGAAACTTCACTCTGTCAACCTCGGTGACTTGGCCTGTGTCAGTGATTCAAAGCCTCTACAAGTATGCGAAACTGCCAGGATTAAGCTCTACAAGAAGCTTTCTCAGTCCGAGGATAAAGATTCAATCAATCAGTGGTGCAAAATTAGAAATATTAAGATATTTAATTAAACGATAACGGTCAACGGACTAAAGTCCAATGAAAACAGAATCTCACCTGCCTCACTCCTGTCCCCCCCACGAAGTCCGTATCTCCCTCGCCTTCTGCGGCATGCACGGATCTTTGTTCGCATTTCTTCCACTGACGAGAGGCTGTCATCGCTATCATCAGCTTCTTCTTCATCTTCTTCTTCCTGGGATGTTGATGAAACCGAAGACTCTTCATCACTTTCTTCAATGGAAATGGGCTCTCTGAAATAAAACAAAAATGTGATAGTTTTATGAACATCGTTTCATTTCCTGACGATTTGTGTTGATGTCTTAGCACAGTTGATTTCAACCAGTACGATCTAAATAAAGCACCATAATATGCTTTTTGGGATACGTTATAAAGTTACTTTTTCTCATTTTAAAGCATTTTTTCTACTGGTGTGAAAGTAGCTTTGTAACCTACAAATCACTTTCGAATTCAAATCACCGTTGACACAAAAATACCAAAGTTGAACGAGCGGTAGATCTAACTAACTACTCAATACACAGGTACAATTCAACATAGAAATCCTTACTTAGCATCTTCAGTTCGTCTTGCTTCATCTTCAGTTCGTCTTGTTTCATCTTCAGTTCGTCTTGATTCATCTTCGGATTTCCACTCTTCCTCATCGTCTGATTCAAAAACAGCCTCATCGGAAGAGTCGTCGATCACAAATTGATTTAAGTGCTCCTGAAAGAAAGGAAGATAACTGTGACTAAACTAGCAAAGCTATATGCCACGGATACTGTTTGATTATACTGAGTACAATTTAGGTAAAAGGGAAGACTTGATAGATGGTCCAGAGAGTTGTCAATTGTGTCCATGATCTGATACTAACCATTACTTTCGCAACTTGTGCATCAAATCATAGTGTGGCAACATAAAAGAAACGCTTGGACCAACTACAAAACAACGGTCCTTCGGACAGAAAGTATTACCTGTCGTATTGAGTGGAGCTGCAGCACTCTAGGATGTGTCCATACTCGCATAAGATTTTGATAATCAGCAAATAACCCCGTGTCTCTTGAACCTTGGACAATCTGTGGACATAAAGCGTAGTGACGGAAGTGTAAGTAGAAAAGGATTCCTTTCAAACACTAAAACCTTTTTGTAGAGAAAAGATTTTTCGATATCGGATGACAGAAGAGAAATAATGACACTGAATTGTTTAAGCTGCAATGACTACAATTGCACCTGTCATACAGACAGCAAATCAGTATGCGAAACTACCAGGATTAAGCTCTGCAAGAAGCTTTCCCAGTCCTAGGATAAAGCTTCAATTAATCAATCAGTCGTTTTATATAAAAAAAAAACGTCTGATTTGCAGTATGAGTCAGTGAGCACGACACCATTCAACCAATAACGAATACAGGGATTTATAGTATAGGGATCGCCAACTAGGCTGGATTTCTGACAAGCAGAGTGTAAAAGTGCTGCCAGATATTTTTTTAATTTTTAGAAAAACTAATTTTTTGGCATTTTTAAAGAGTAGTGGTCGCCCAAAGCTTGTCTATTTAAAAATTAAAACTAACCTGAAGTTTAAAGTTGCACAAGATCGAGTTAAAGTAGTTTGTAGTTGTGTTACTTTGCAATAAGAATGTGAAATTATGCACAAAATTTAAATAAAACTTAGAAAAAGAGGTTAAATTTGCAAAAATATGATTGTTTAGTAAGTGAATAATAAATTTTTTTTAAATTAGTTTTAAAATAGTTATTCACGGGCAAGTTTTAGGCGACTATTACTTTAAAAATACCAAAATAATATTTTTTCTAAACATTAAAAAAATATTTGGCAACACTTTTACACTCCGCTTGTCAGAAATCCAGCCGAGTTGGCGATCCCTATACTGTACTATGAATCCCTGAACGAATACATCAAAAGTTGATTGATTGATTTTGTTTATCCTCGGACTGAGAAAGCTTCTACGGGAGTTTAATCCTGGCAGTTTCTCATACTTGTGGAGACTCTAAACCACTGACGAAGGCCCGGTCACGGAAATTGATGGAGTGAAGTTTCGGATTGTTGAAGTGCTGTTGTCTGTCAATTATTCTATCTACTATTGTAGGTGCCGCTGAGTGGTGAAAAGTCCTAGAAAAGCGCACAGCCGCACACCCAAAGAGTCAAACCAGCGCCGCTTGGTCTTGCAGTTTCTTTATTCGTGAAGTCTGACGCTTAACCAACTGAGCTTTCAGTGAGGACAAGGTTCTTCCTCACAAGAGAGAGACCAACCAATGGAATTTTCAAGACACTTGCATTCGCCTGCATTATTAGCCCGGCCATAAAATGTTGTTGCAACGATGGAAAGACAGTGACATTTGTTGGCTGGGACCACACCAGGGTTGATGAGATATGACCAAAACATAGAAAAATCATCCCAGGTCTAAACTCACAGCCTGTTGGTTTGCACCTCTGTTGGTTTGCGTGTCCAAGTAGTGACGATACAACTTATTTTGTAACGGTGTCAATCGAACTTTGATGACAAACTCCAATTTTCCGCACAAATACTCAGCCAGAGCCGTGTAGTCTTTTCTCTGCACGGGAGACAAATGAAGTTAGCCTGATTGTCGTTTTTAACAATGATACGTTGTCACCAAATTGTGAAGGGGGCGTTCTTCTTGGCAATCAGCACAAAGCTGAACACTCACTAGTACGGCGAGCAGTTGCCATTCGCTAACCATAACGGCGTAGCTTCCACGCTAGCCATTTAGACAATCCAATCAACTACTGTATATGTTTCTCGGATGCCGATTGTAGCAAGAATTAACAGCGATAGACACCGTGTTTCGCCCACCATGAGGCTAGGCTCGTCAGTATCGCACCACTAATTCTGCCACAGACTATCGACCACCGCCTGACGAGCCGACCTCATAGGCGACACACGGTGTCTATCGCTGTCAATTACTCAATTGTTGCTACAATCGGCTGCCGAGAAACACGTCACCAATTATTGTTGGAATAAGGTTTCAAATATACGTTTTATCAATCGCGCATGCCTATTAATCTGAGCAGGCGCACAGACACGCACGCCCGAAAAATGAAACATTTTTTAGGTTGATACAATACAAAAGTACGTTACAACAATGTAAAGCTGTTCTCTTTCAGTGAGTAGCGTTTGGTCAGGAAATTACAGCAGCTATTTCACTCCCGAAGCTTTGCAAGACAACTGAAGTAAAAACAAGCCAATCCTACATTTATTTTACATCAGTTGACACAAAATCAACCATTTGTGACGTCAAAAACAAAAGAACAATTTTTAACAAAGACAGCCGTTTTTACAACAACAGTTTTTATTTTTTTAACATTGATTCATACAATTGCAGACGTTGAATAAATGCGAAAATTGATTAATTTGCTGATTGGGTTGAATTCTACACAAGAAGAATTCTACATACTCATCCATTGAAATGAAAAATTGCAAAGCACCGTCAACGTCATTGCTACCTGAAAGTAACGTCACCAATTCAAAATTTGATTTTAACTTGTCCGAACCAACTACCCAGACAGCAAGTCTGACGTTTGCATTGATTCATTGTCTTTTTACGTCTGCAGACGTTGAATCAATGCAAAAAGTGACTAATTTCCTGTCTGGGTAGATTGTTTGAAGCAGAAATACCTGGACAAATCCTTGAAGCATGTTGTGCAAGATATGGCATCGTTTTTTCATCAGACGAACGTCATATTCCGTGGAATCTGAGTGTTGTCCATTCTGGATCGGATTTACGAACCTATTGCGGAACTCCTTGCCCGACCCAAGAAGGTTTGGTTTGACAAAATTAACCATGCATTGGTCTGAAACAAAAATCACAATTCATAAATACAATCTTTTCGAACAAGCAACTCAGCGTTACCATCATCATCCAAATTCGGTTTTGTCCCCTTGTCTTTCCTTGCAGCGATTGCCTTCACTCCTATTCTCCATCTCATTCTGTTGATCGCATTTTCTATCTTCAGTCCGAACTTGTCTGCGTCATTCTTTACCTGTTCTTTTCATGTTATTTTTGATGATACCTTCGAATGGTGAGAAAGACGGGAAGAGCCTTTCGCAGAAAACTTCCTCCTTCGCATATGCCCATACCATGTTACTCCATTGACCCTTACAAATTGGTCTATAGTCTCACATCCTTAGCATTTCCATCAGTTCTTCATTCTTCACTTTGTCAACATGGCTGAATCTCTCCTCGTATTGACACAAACTGCATGTACCCACTTACTACCAGGGTTGAGAAAAACCCGGGTTTTTTTAAAAAAGCCCAACCCGCCCGGGTTTTTTAAAAAAAAACGGGTTTTTTTGGGTTTTATTGGGTTTTTTTAAAAAAGAGTAGATTCATGCTTATTTCACCTCAAAACTACTTTTTACGAATGAAGTGCCTTTCACTCACAGTAGGCTACATGCTTGCATAACTCAATAAAATAATCCACTAGGGCTGCTGTTGCTTGAATGTTGCATCATCCATTAATTTCAAGATCAAGTTGGATGTTACATCATCCACTGATTTCTATACCAAGTTGATGCTACCGTGGTAGAAATCACATTATTGCATCATTTGCTTTAGATTTGAAGGCAAGGAGCATTTATGCCATCATGTTTAAATATTTTGTATACATTATATATAGTAATGGATGAGCAATTGCGTGGCCAATGGCCATTTAGGCAAATGCTCTGAAAGAGCCATGCGTTCATCATCATCATAATCATAATCCATCGTCGGTTTGTTCCCCACTAGTGGGGGTGGCCGATTGTTTCCGCGCAGCAATTGTTTTAATCCCTTTTCTCCATTTCACCCTGTCCCTTGCATCTTCCTCCTTCAGTCCGACTTTTTTAAATTCATCCTTCACGTGTTGTTTCCACGTTCTTCTTGGACGACCGTGTTTCCTCTTCCCATCCACCTTTAGATCTAGTGCCTTTCTAAGAAAACTTCCTTCCTCCCTCCTTATCACATGTCCATACCATCTTACTCCATTTGCCCTTGCCAGTTGGTCTATGGTCTCTCTCATCTCTAGCATATCCAACAATTCTTCAGTCCTTTTTTCCCTTCTCGTTTTCACCCCACACATTGCTCTCACCATTGACCTTTCCGTTCTTCTCAGGATTGCCAGTTCACTCTCTCTCAATATCCATGTCTCGCTACCATATAGCATTGCAGGCCGCACACAGCTCCGATATACTTTCCCTTTCATCCTTAGTGAGAATTTTCTGCCATACAACATTTCCCCACATTCCCTGAACTTTGCCCAGCCCAATCTTGCCCTTGTTGTCACCGCTGCTTCACATCCACCACTTCCATTTATCCGATCACCCAGATAACAGAAGTCTGTCACTGTTTCGATGCCATGGCAGAACTCATCATCATGGCCTTCCACTTCATTCCTTCCTTTACTGCATTTCCCACAAACAAAACACTTCGCCAATCTTGTTGCGGCTCTCTTGACATTAGCACATCTTGCATGTACCCACTTTCCACATTCCTTGCATTGCATTGAATTTCTCATCACTCTCTTGCCATATATTCCACAGGGATCTACTTTGCTCTCAACAACTGTTCCTTCTGCTCCACTCACCATCACTTTTGTTTTTTCAAGATTCACCTTCATACCCTTGGTTTCAAATGCTTCTTTCCATTTCTCAAACTTTCTCTCCAGTCCCTCCATACTATTACTTGTCAAGACCAGGTCGTCTGCATACAAAATTTCACTCAATAAGCCCTCCCTCACTCCTTCAGTTACAACGTCAACCACAATAGCAAATATCAGAGGTGACAAAACTGATCCTTGATGTACACCAACCTTCACAAAAAACTCGTTTGAATAATTTGATCCAACTCTCACTTTTGTTCTTGCATCCTCATACATAGACATCACAGCTCTCACTAATACCTCCGGTATACCTCTTTTCCTCATTGCCCACTCCATCACTTTCCTTGGTACTCTGTCAAATGCCTTTTCTAAGTCGACGAAACACATATATAGTTTTCTCTGCTTCTCTCGGTATTCCTCCTGCATTCTTCTCAATATAAACAGAGCGTTAGAATCCAGAATCTGTAATTGGTAAATAGCCTCCTAAATTGCATTACACATCATATATACAGACTACAGTAGAGTAGTACTTTCACCAGTTTAACTATAAGGCCTTCTTGCATAAATGAGTTTTAGTGTAGTATACACAAAGTGACATTACTTGATTTTTGTGTACTGTACAATATCCACTGCGTTTTCAGTTTATTCTTGGAAATTTACTTCACAATCACATCCTTAAGTCCTAATTTAAAGTTTGTTTTAAGTGCTTTGTAGTGTTTTTGTTCATTTTTTTAATTTTCTTATAAAAACTGGACAAATATGATGCTCTGGGTTTTTTTTATGGGTTTTTTTGGGTTTTTTAAAGTGGGTTTTATTAAAAAAACCCACCCGGGTTTTTTTTGGGTCGGGTAAAATACCAACAACCCTGCTTACTACACTCCTTGCCTCGCATATTGTCATCACTTTCTTGCCACATATTGCACATGAGTCCACTTTGCTTTCTACAACCATGCTTCTCATGCCTTTCATCAGCAAAACATAGAACAATAACCTTTTCTTCTAACACTGAAATGAGTTTCTGAAACAGAGATTTCCCTTTTTGAATGATTGGATCAAAGTTTTGTGATTTAAAAATGCAGCCACATATGAAAAAGCGTCATAATAACACTTCTCGATTTGCATGTCTTTGTTTCGGTGCCCGATGAACCACTTCAATCTCTCTGTTTTTCGTACATCACTGCCGATTGAACCAGCTTCACGCGGAATACCGCATAGTAACAACTTTAGTTGGGATGGTGAATTTTCCAAGTCAAGTTTTAAAGATGTTGCTAAGAAATTATACAAACTTACATTCCATCAGGTTATTCTGCAGTGGAGTTCCTGTTAAGACGAGCCGTCGCGCGGTCTTTATCTTACTCATAACAAGAGAAATGTTGGACGCAGAATTTTTCAATTTATGGCCTTCATCGCAAACTATGATGTCAGGACCTAAACAGGAAAAAAGTTTGAAGATAGGAAAATGTAATATTACAACTTATTAATACAAATTTTTATGGCACACACATGGTCAATCATATATCCCATTCGTATAAATATCTCATAAGATTGCAAATCAAGGACAACAATCTGCCAAATAATTTTGATGAATATTTTAAGAAAATATCATAAAAGCATTTTAACGTAAATTGCAGCTTCACCACAACACAGTAGGCCTTTTTATCCGCTGAGGGACAGAACGAAATGGAGAATAGGAGCGAAGGCATTCGCTCAAGAAAGGAATCAACCACCACCACTACTAGATAGGACAAAACCAAGTTTGGGTGATAATGAGTGCATTGCGAAAAAAAATACAAATTTTTACTGATAAAGGTCACCTGGGTCAAGAAGGAGCTGAGCGAGGGTTTCCTTTTTTGCTTTGTGACTGATTCTACATCCAGAAGCAAGCAGCCGAAACATATCGTAACCCATCACCAGGACACCTCCATCCTTCGCCCACGTCTTTAAGACTTGAAGTCGGGCGCGCACAGTGGAATACTCGTTCAAATTGTAAAGCTGGAATATACGGCTGCACATTAACAACCATTTATTTCGTATCCAGTCTTACACCCAGTGGTTGAAGATTTGGATTGGGAAGACGGGAAGGCAAGGGAGCCAATTTTATTATCCATCTGCAGGTATGCCTTAGTGTCCTGCCAAAGACACAATCATATGCTCTCAAGCGGTGTCAAACCGATCTTTCGCGTTCCGTACCAGGGCTCTCACCACTCAGATATACAGCCGACATTGACAACAATTACCGTTGCCGGTACCTAAATGGGATGCTGCTAAAAGTAGACTTTTTCGTACAAAAGCTTTCATTTACAAGCACAGATGAAGAAATTGATGGCACATTATTGCAGCAAAATAATTATTCCGAACCGCACGCTGGAACAGATCAGTGGTAGGTCCAGCAACCTTGCTGATCAAAATTTTGCTTTTATCATCGTTTGAACGTTCCCAGACGTTAGAAAGCGATCGCCTGCTTGGTTAGTCCTAAAATTATTTCTTTGTGTTGAAGAGTATGACATGGCTTGACACCATACGGCGTGTCTTCCTTTGTTGCCACAGCGTAATAAAACGTTGCGAAATACGGAAACTGATGTCGCATTTACAGAAGCAAGTTAAACTGATTTTAAAAACAAAAAATGTATCGAAAAATTACGCTCGCTTTCTAACACGCAGACGTTGAATCGATGGAAAAAAGGACTGATTTGCAGGCTGGTGTGCAGGTACTTTTGAACAACAGCGACGATCAATACAGCGAGCATGCTCGCTACAAAGTACCTAACCGACAGAAACTATCCGTTTTCTATCGTTAGACGTAAAAATGACAGCTTGCTAGCAAGATAGTCTGTCAGTTGTCAATAAGCCTGCGGGCTGGCGATTTTCCATCAAACAAGATAAGTTAGCGTTTGATTGTTTCAACATCCGCAAACGTCGTATGAACAACGTGTGTCATTGAAAACTAATCACTGGGTGTGCCAGTGCAGTTCCAGCAACGTCCAAGAGACGATGGCGGAAAATTTTCGTTACATGTTGTGAATGAATCAGTCGTTGAAAATATCGTTGATCAACTGTTTTGTTGCATTGAAACACCGTTTAAATTATCGTGGATCAATAAACAAACAAGGCTTAATTAAAAAATATTCAGCATAAAAATTCACTGCACAATCTTCTGTTAAATCTTTGTTCAACGATAATACTTTCCATAGATGGTGAGCGACTTTGCAGACAAATCAACCAGGTTGTTTTCGACATTGTTTGGTGACCTTAATGGTAGAAAACAAAAACCAAACAATGATAATAATTTTAACATAACCAAATTTGCATATTGATTCAGTAACGCAGAGCGCATGGTTACGTGGAGATTTATTGCAATGCTGCTACTGCTCTCGTATTGTCGCTAAATATCAGGGCAACAGTCGGTTAGCCACTGCCTGGCCCTGGTGTCATCGCCAATGGAAACCAGGCCCTCCACATCATGAGGAGGTCTGTACAGCGGGCAATTCTTTAATTGCAATGTTAATTTCCCGCCTTTATTTCAATCAAAAAATGCTGTTATGCTGCTTTTAGTCTATTAGGGGTTCATTTTAAACCAGACAACAAATATACAAAAAATTATTTAAAGTTTTTGACAGAGGGCGTATTGTCGAACAAGTGTTCTGAACACTTCCCAGTAACAGCAGCAAGCCTAGCAGCGGAAAGCCGACTGAGAAGCCCAGAGCAAAATCAACAGGTAGTTGGCCGGCGTTTAATTTTATAAATATAGCAGTAAAGGAAAATAATAATACACAAGTTCAGTAAAAACAATTTACACTAAAACATTCAAAACTGCATGAAAAAATTGTTTTATGGGATTAAATAATTCGTTAAAAAAATAGTTTTGTTTTTTCAGACTTCATCATAACTGCTGAAAAGAATCAGCCTTTGCCAAACAACAGAAAAGTTAGTATTTGGTTAATGTTGATAGAAAGCCGGTTACCGTGAGTGGTTGTTCTTCTGGAGCCCATCGAGTCAATTCATCAATCCAGTTCAGCAAAGTATTCAGAGGTGCAACCACCAACACAGTCTTGAGATCAAGATGCTTGCTGTGTAGAATGGTGTGCACGACTGTGATTGTCTGAACATTGAAAAGAGAAGGATTGAATTAAAGGCTTTTTAAAAAACGATGGCAATACATTCTTGTTTTTTTTTATCCCATTCCCTTGTATGATGCTCAAAATTAACGCATGTCACCACCTCATACAGTTATCACTTCTCCAAAAGGGATTCGAGAATTGTAGGCACCCACAATTACGCACTGCCACTTTTTGTATTTTTCATTGTTTTATACAAACTTTCGTGTGAAAAACATCATTATCCTACAAAATTAAAAAACAAAAAAATCCAAGGCATTGTTGTTAGGGCTGAAATATAGTAATATAGTTACCACAGAATAAGACGTGACTGACCAAGGAGCTAAATCAGGCAACGACTGTTATTTCCTGAAAAAGGTTTTCAAAAACTACAGTTTATGAAGCATTGTAGAAAAAAGGTGGAAACCAACAGTTAGTTATTAGAACCATGAACCACCTTCAAATTTGAAAGCAACTTTGAAAGAGGAATTCTAAATTAGTATCAAAAACAGCAGTTTTCACAGCTCTAGTTGATTCACAAGTGTCCATAGATAAAAGACACCAGTTTACATCACTTTCATTTAAGAAAATCTCTCGACAGACGTTGAATCAACGCAAAAGAAGGAATTTCGCTAGCTAGGCATGTCAACCTGCAATGTTTTTCCAAGCCCCATGCAATGAGCAAGGATGCAACCTCCACCATTCTTCTTAGATGCATCGGCCGTTGTTTCAACCATGTTGTCCCAGATAAATTGAACTCCCTCCACTTGGTGGGGTTTCAAATGCACGGTGATCTCGGGATGCACCTAATCAGAGAAAGCATTGAATGACGTAACGGTAACCAACGTGTTAGACGTTCTTTTTGACACTAAATTATTCAAGAGTCGACTTCATAATGATGAAAATGTGTTTAATTGAACACTTTTCATCGTAAGCTGATAATACGGACCAGAAGTTATGCACCGACTCAAGTTGTTTATCAATCCTTCACCAGCAATTTTTTGATGCAGATTGCAGATATCAACTATACCGTACTGAGAATATACATAATAAATGTAACAAAAATAACATGCAAAGTGACACAACATTAACTACAGTGCAACACAGTGCCTAATCTGAAAAATGTTATTATTATCTCCAAGGCAAGCACATGACTTTAAAATGGGATACCACAGTCTTAAAGTTACAAGGAATCATAAATTTCACCTCAACCAATGGCTTCTTTTGCAAAACTAAACGCTTTGTTATGCGAACAGGTAGAGCAGTATCAATGGATTTATCCATGTCCACTTCAATAATCTTGTCATCTTTGAGATTTTTCAACCTTTTTCTACGTTCTTTTTCTTGTTTTTCAGCATCCTGTTTCAAATATAAGTAAAAATACTAGGACTTGGCCAGAAACACAAATTATACACATTTTTTGATGCTGCTAACACAAATAGTCAGCTAAAGAAATCAAGTCATGATAAATGATAATACCTTGGTTTCTTCTTTCAATTGATCCCTTTTTAAGACATGTCGAATCGCTTTTCGACTTGAAGATTTTGGCTTGCTCGGACTCGTTTCTTCTTCTTTATATTTCTTACGCACTTTCCTTACCTACATTAAAATATAGGCTAACATGTTATTTTTCTCTAGCAACTGTAATAAGGGCCAGACAAGAAAATAAATTTTAACAATTGAAGAATTCTTTTTCAGTTGGCACAATGATATTGAAAACATATTAGGTCCTAGAAACTAATTAGATCCTGAAGACACAATCAAAATTAGGAGAAAAACCAGTCGCATTTAGGTAAAAAAACTATCATTTTTTTAAAAACTACCTTAATTTTAGGATACAAAGACCGTATATTCTAAGACCTCTGGTATTTTTTTAGAATTTCCATCCAAACCCCTTCTCCTACCCTGAAAATTACTTTTTGTATAACATTGCTTTGTATTGCATGAACGTCATTTTTTGCTTATTGCATTTAAAGTTAAACTTAAAATATTGTTTGCTGCTGTACTAAAACATGTTAAAAATGTTACACGACAGCTGAAAACAGTTTTTTTGGTCTTGATTTCATCGTAAAACAAGGTAAACAGGTCATTCGATTTGTGCGCTTGACTGCGTGCATTTTGATTTTTGGTCATATCATCAGTCAACAACCACGACACAAGGTGTGGTATTATGCTTGTTCAGGATTTGTACAATACTAGTGCAACAGTCTACCATCCTTTTGCCTCCTATCAAACGTCTTTACATTTCCCAGTTTAAAAATGCCTGCTTTATTGAAATAAGTCTCTTTTTATCAAAACCTGCAAATGAAAGCTTAGCAACTGCACTATAGGCCAGGGTGATGTGTACGTACCATTCGGTTCCTTTTTTTCTTTGGGTTTGCATCTTCATCACTGCTTAAAACTTTATGCTTTCGACCATTTGTTTTTGCAGCCTAAACAATATAAAATCATATGATAATTACAATTGAAATACAACATAGAACTTTCTTAGACTTGACAACGCTAGATGTTAAATTAATGTTTTTAACACTGTTTAAAAATATAGAAAACCACAACCAAAACACAAATCTTTATAGCTGCTTGTGACAGATTGTGATAAAACTCAACTCATATTAAAAAGATTTAGGTAAAACGACAGTTAGTTGGAATCCATATATATAAAAATACACCTCATTCAGATAAGCAGTTGTAAGCTGGCGCACACAGCGATCAATTAAACCTGCCAGTAAAAAAGCTGCAGCTTGGCTTCACAGATTGAATAAAAAAGCACTTACATAATATCACGGAATGGCCCGTTTCGGTGAGTCCGATTCGGTGAGTCCAATTCGGTAATTTTTTGAATTTTTTTTTTAAAATATTGGGTACCGTAGCCTAATTATCATTGCCGTTTAAGAGTTAGGGGTTAGAGGTTAGGGGTCAGGAGTTAGGAACTCACCGAATCGGCCTCACCGAATAGTAGCAGACCCATAATATCAGTATCTATTTCTAACTTTGAAACGTCATACAGCTACAAAAAATAACAAGATGAGTCAGAATAAAAGTGTCGATGCAGTTGTTCAAACAAAAGGAATTAATGAAGATTTTTTCTTTCGATTTCAAAATTACGCATTTTGGTTGCTGAATTTCCACCTTTTTAAGGCGGTAGACAAAACACAAAACAAGATTTGCAATGTAAAAAGTACCAGTACCTAAAAGGAATGTTTATTTGACTAAAACAATAGCCTAGCTTAAATAGTTACAGCAATATCAACCTTCACTGGTTTGGAAAAGAAATCAATGTCTTCTTCAGATGCACTTGACAAATCTTGGTTATTTGACAACGGTTCATCATCGTTTGAAGACTCAATTATTTTCTTTCGGTTGCGTTTTGACTTATTATTTTTTCCTATATATTCATCTTCACTAGAGTATTCTTTATAAGAAGGTCCGCTATTTGCAGAAGTTTTCGACTGAAGACGACCAGCTTTATTTGTTCTAGTTTTCTGAAATAAGAAATCTTTTAACAATGCAAAATCATGGTTTTATGGAATGTTGATTGCAGCAAATGAAATAATTTATATATAAAAAAAAAAACAGATAGGAAACGTGATAGCAACTTTTGAATTGCAGTTTTCTTTGCTGGAAGCCTATTTGTTTTTATATTCTTTGCCTTGATAACTGACTAAATAAAAACATAAAAATGTCTTACAACTCATGCAAGTTGTGTAAATATAGTATGACACAAATTCACAAACCATTGCTTCATTTCCGTTAATGGCAAGGCTATGGTCTGCAGTCGTTTTTATAATGGAGTGAATAGAGCTGCTAGAATTTTCTGATTCTTCACTCTGATGACTTTCAGCAATATGACGAGAACGAACCATTATAAATGTGATTGAGCACTAAAAAATTAAATTATTATAAAATCAATCAATCAATAAGCTCAAATTTGATTATTAGATAGTATATATCCCTACTACTCCAACTCTAAAATAAAATATTCTTGTCAGTTTCCACTAGTCATCAATCAAAATAACATAATTGGATGTACCGTACATAATGCAGATGAATTTGGTTAGCTCTTGATAAAACTTTGATTTGGCACATATCTATTTAGTATTTATTGCACAATTAAATAAAAACAACTAACAAGACAGAGTATTGGAGTATCTGAAGTATAAACAAACCTTACAAACTTATCTACCTTAATTGAATAATCATGTTCAAAGTACGATAAGTGTTAATTATTATTACTTACACTTGTAACTGGTTTTCCCACAGAATTAGATTAGGTTTTGTTTTCTAGTGATGGAAAAATTTTAGCAGTTGCAGTTTGATTTTGCAATATTTCAAAGTAGGCTAACTTTCAAAGTACTAATACGCTAGTCTACCATGTGTACTTAAAAATTTTCATTTTTTGATGATTTTCATTCGCGTGAAATTTCCAATATTGGGCTTGCTTCAATTTGTAAAAAATTAGCTAGTTTTCATAGCAATTGAGCTGAAAATTTAAAAAATATGATATTCTAATTCTATTTAGTAAAGCTTTCACGTCACAAGTGTGGCATTGTAATTGTAACCAAACTTGAGTTTTCTAATCTAGTGTGATACTGTACTGTCTACCGGTACTTTTTTAAGGATGCAACCTAATTCGTACCATGAACAATTCGTACCGTCAGTTCGTACCTTGAAAAGATCAAGAGAAAAAGTTAAAAAAATCGAAGTCGCTGATTGCAGTTTCCGCAAACATTTTAAAATTGACATTTTAACATTTTAAAAAAGTGTTTGCGAAAACTGCGATTAGCGACTTCGGCTTTTTTAATTTTTTTTCTCGATCTTTTCAAGGTACGAACTGACGGTACGAATTGTTCATGGTACGAATTAGGTTGCACCCCTTTTTTAAAGTATTTTATCACACTATTATATTTCTGGAACATTGGTAAAGTCATAAAATTTTGGGGGGAATTTAGGAACAAGGTTTTGTTTTGGAATGATACTTTGGCCTTGAATCTTTATCCTCGGACTGACAAAGCCCTAGTAGATTATTCCTGGTACGGTAGTTTCACATAGGCCTACTGTACTTGTAGAGGCTTTTGAAACAGGGCCGGTTATCGAGATTGATTGATTGCATCTTTATCCTCGGACTAAGAAAGCTTTTTGCGGAGCTTAATCCTGGCAGTTTCGCATACTTGTAGAGGCTTTGAATGACTGACGCAAGCCCGGTCACCGAGAGTGACAGAGTGATGTTTACGATTGTTAAAGTATTGTTGCCGGGGAATTATTCCATTCATTAGATGCCGCTGAATGGAGAGCAGTCCTTAACGTGCGTTGCTCAAGCGCACACCCCAAGAGCCGATCCAGCGCTGCTTGATCTTGAAGCTACTTTGTTCACAAAGTCATGCGCTAACCAACTGAGCAATCGGTTGATGTTTTACGTACGGTACTTCTAGCAACATATGTTGCCACCCTTCTTAATTGTTTTACTCTTTGTATATTATCATGGAATCGTCCGGGTGTTTTGATGGATGTATTCTCATTATTTGCCTTCTGTATGATCGCTTTGGTTAACACATGAGCAACAATAGTAATCATGTAAATTTCTGATATCAATTAAGCCTTCCCATACTTGTCATTCCCGCATGAAAGTTGTTTCTACTTTCAATGTCTAAATGATAAATTTATGATGTGATGTGCCTTTATTACTGCGAATTACCTAATGTACGGTACATTTTCAATCAAGTTTGCTACATATTAAAGTAGGCTATTTCATGAATTTCGCTTAATACATGACAAAGATCAGTGTCAAAACGTGATAATTAAATCTCGTCGCACCAATCTGGTTGCAAGGGTGCTAAGTTTAGACTATTTGAGGAACAATGGTTCATTACAGACTCAAAGCTGGATGTTTTTCGCAGCTCTTTCTTATTCAAAGACGGGCAATTTTCCGGGTGGCAATTTTCTCGACGGCAATCTTCCCACACGGGCAATTTTCCGGCAGGCAATATTCCCATACGGGCAATTTTCCGGCGGGAAATTTTCCGGGTGGCAATTTTTCGACGGGCAATCTTCCTGTCACGCAGACGAACAGATCCGAGAATCTTATGTTACAATTTTCCCACGAAGAGATTATGGTTTACCGCTGTGACCATAAATAATAAAGACGAAGTTGTCGGTTGGTAGGCTGCAGAAGCACAAAGAAATAATAAAGACGTTGTTGTCAGTTGAAACTTAGAAGCACAAAAAATATAAAATAAAAGACGATCTTGTTGGTTGGTAGTCTACAGAAGCAAAAGATTAAAGCCGTTTTCTTCTCAGTTAGTGCAGAAGAACTTCAAGTTAAAAATTAAAGGCGTTTCTTTGTTGGTTCTGAGGAAAAAACAACATTACATTCATTGGCAAGAAAAAAGATTAAAGACAATCGATCTGTGCTTGAAGATTCAAGTGGACAAATCCAAGCAAGTTTTGTGGAACTTTAGGACTTCATATATATAACCCTACAACTACGGTATTGTGCATTTAAATTCTTTTTGTGTTTTTTAAGGTCTTTGCAGTTAAGTTTTTTATAACTTAATATTTTGTGTGTTTGTGTAACTTAATTTTTTAATTGTTAAATTTAGCCCCAACATTTAATATGTCTACACTCGGTGGCGACAGGGACTCGGCCGCCGTCGACTCGACTGAGTTTAAGCCTGATGATGTTCTTTGCGGTCGGGAAGACCATTCTGGGGAGGGACCCAGTAACGATGAGGCTAAGTCAGTTCGAGAGGCCCGGCATCTTAGACGGGATATTTTGACTCAAATTGGGAACTTTCTGTAGCCCTAGGTTCTTTGAGTGATAAGCAGGAACTGTTAATTTTTAGATCTAAGTTCTCTACTTTAGAAGAGGAATTACGGCATTTCCATGCTCTTTTGAGTAAAATTTTCAACTCTGCAATTTTGGCAGAACTTCGTGATAGGGTAGATCCCGAATTCAACTCGTTAAAAAATAACTTTGAACAAAAAGAAAGTGAATTCTCAGATATGTTGGATGCTGACATACATCCTGAGGATAGCGCCTCAAATGTAAGCACTAGGATGTCTGAGAGCTCGTCACGGATAGTGGCACAAATTAACCTGCAGCTAAGACGAGAGGAGCTCCAGATAGAAGCCGAGGCCAAAGCGAAAGTTGCTGAGACCGCCGTGAGAGCTGAGGCCAAAGCGAGAGCTGCTGAGGCCGCCGCGAGAGCTGAGGCCATACGAACTGAGGCTGCCGCGAGAGCTGAGGCCGAAGCGAAAGCTGCTGAGTTCGCACTCAAAGACGCCCAGTTGAGAGCTGAACAACGTAAGGAGGTAGCTTTAGCTGAATAGCGATCAGAGGCGGCTCCCGACGTAGCTCTAAGAAGGGCTCATCTAGGCATTCCAGAAGTGAACATCAATCGCGGTTAAATTTACATAACCTTTTCCATACACCTGTTCAATCTGTAAGTGGACCAGTACAATCCACACGTTTTCAAGCTGTTTCTGGAGGTCTCGGGGCCGCGGCTAAGGGTCTTACTAAGGATCTAAAGCCAAGGCCTGCGAATAATAACCGAACTCCTCCCCCAGAGCGTACAGGTCACGGGGCCGCCATCAGCAGTAATGTTTTGCCCCTTCACAGTTTTCTGCGCCGCTAGGTTTTGATCGCCCAGCTACACGTAATTTGGGTGGTTGTGAGAGGCGTGTCGCGTCTACTGATTTTAACGTTTGTAGGGATCTTGATCGTGCTGTGCACGTGACTGAGCCCCCTCAGCCCCTTAAGGGATATAGCTTGTCTTCTCCCGCTAAATCGAGTTCTCAACAGCAGGATTGCTTTTTTGAATACCAAAATAGTAGGACGTTTTTAGATAAGGCGGCCTTGATTGGTTACGATGGTAATAATATGCCATTTGTCTTCTTTAAAAATCGTATTAGGCTACGGCCTTGATGGCAGCTTCGCCCTTTAAAGGGAACTCGTTTGACTTTGTTACAAGCAGCTTGTGTTAGGACAGCTGCTCAAACGATTGCTAATTTGGTTTCTGACACCCCTGGCTTGTCAGAAGAAGACAGGATAGAAATGTCGTTAGCTCGCTTGTCCCAACGTTTTGGGGTTCGTGGAGGTCTTTTCGCAGAACCAGAAATTAGAAAGTATCGCTATGGTAGCAAATTAACTTCGATCTCTTCCAGTGATTTGAAAGAGTTTAAAGATGAATTGTCGCAGTGTCTGCTTTACGCGCAAGCTTATGGTCAGCGTGATAAATTGGAAGGACGCTTTGTTTTGGATTTGGCTAAGCGACTCCCGTTTGATGCTAAGCAGCGTTATCTTGACTTTTTAGGTGATCAGTATGGTAGCACTAATGAGCCTACTTTTCAGAGTTTGTTCGAATTTGTAGTACGGGAGGAAACGCGTAAGTCGACTGATTTTAGCATTATGCTAATGAGCGATTCTGGTGAGTCGCAGCATTTTAAAAAGTTTGGCAAAGGAAAATTGCCTTCATGCCCGGTTAGTCAGACGTCGGTAAAACCCCATGATAATGTGCTGTCAGGTAGTTTGCAGTAGCCTACTCGACTACTGTTGGCTCACCGCGCGGTGGTGAGGCCAGACGTAAGGACCTACCGGCATGTATTTATTGTTCGTCACGTGGTCAAGTCGAACATCATTTTTTGTCTAATTGTAAAGAAATTTTGCGCTTGACACCTAAAGATCGGAGAGATGTTATTGTGAAAGCTGGAAAATGCTTGAATTGTTTGCGCCAGCATATGGTTAGCGACTGTAATCATGCAAACAACTGTCGTCAATGTGGGCCTAACAACGATAGGAAACACTATTTTCTTCTGCATGATTTTTATGTGACGTCACGTGATTCTCTGGATTCGATCGGCAAAGATGATGCTGGTGCCAGAGTTCCTGTGCGTAATGTTAAGATTGGAAATGTTAAAGCAGCTTTTAACCGCGTTACTGCTGCTCGTGTTTTGAATCCAATGACTGGCAAATCGAAGTTGGTGTATTGTCAGCATGATCCTGGTTCGCAGTTGACGTTTGTTTCGAGTGATTTGGTCTGCAAACTTGGCCTTAAACCGTATGATAAAGCGTCGTTTAAAATGGATCCTCTGGCTGGTCAGAAACCTACTTGTGCTAACCTTGTTAAACTCAACATCCAGTCGTTAGAGACGGATGAACTGTTTTGTGATATAACTTCGGTTGTTAACCCAGCTTGGGCTGACGATGTTAAAACTTTATCGCATAAGCAGGATTTAAGTGGTTTTCGTCATTTTCATGACGTGAATATGTTTCATTTGAATGATTGTAGTACTTGGTCACAGCGGTAAACCATAATCTCTTCGTGGGAAAATTGTAACATAAGATTCCCAAATCCGTTCGTCTGTATATAATGACCGAAGAAACACACACTTGAACTTCTTTTCAAACAGTGTATTTCTGTAAAATTAGCCCGCGGCTATCGAAATGACTGGTGCAACGCCTTACACCTCAAAACTGTCACTACGATACAGATTACTTGGATAAAAGACGGAGAATTTGTCCAGCTAGCAAGCACCAAATAAACCAGTTAAATGTGCGACCGACTTCCAACAAACAACTTCGAGAATGAATCAGAAAAATTTGTGATAACTCAAAGGCGACGCAACATTTCATGTTTAAACCGGTTTCAACAGGATTGACGCGAGTCTTACGGACGATGGTGCAATTTTGGCTCATGTTTTAGGAATTTCCATGACGTAATATTCAGTAGACTTGAACGGTTTCTACATGACGTTTGACCAGGCGAACAACCGTCTGGAACAGTACTGTAGATGTACTGATTGGCAACGACAACGCTTATTTGATGTGGGCTAAAGAAGAGCGTGTTGGTGAAAATCGTAGTGAACCGCATGCTTTATACTCACTCCTCTCGGTTGGTTGGCTTGTGGTGGTAAGTCACCCTTAGATGAAAGCGTTGCTAATGTGTGCAGAGTGCAGACGTCTTCAGAGTCGGATGTCATCTCTGGGTTTCAGCGTAAAATTGAGTCTCGTGATATGGAAATCATCATCATCATTTTGTTCCTTCCTCGTATGGAGGGTTGGATACAATGCGCCATTGTTCTCGACCATGAGCTGTGCGTACTGCACATTCATAAGTTAATTTTGTCCATTTTGTGATGTTTGTTGTCCAAATCGTTCTTGGTCTGCCTTTACTTCTTTTACCGTTTATCTTCCCTTCTATTAATGATCTTTGTAATGAATTTTGCCTTATTGTGTGTCCGAAATACTTCAATTTTCTTCTTTTGACTGTTTGTAAGAGCATTTTGCTTGAATTGAATTTGGAGAGTACTTCATCGTTAGTGATCTTTTGTTTCCATGAAATTTTTAACATTTGCCTGTATGTCCAGAGCTCGAAGGCATCGATCCGTTTCTCCATTTTTTGTGACATTGTCCAAGTTTCGGAGTTGTATAATAGGGTCGACCAGATATAGCATTTTAGATATGGAAATAGCAGACCTGAATAAAGTCATTCAGGATTTGACCTTGCAAAATGAAACCTGTGAATTGTCTCGCAATGACATTTTGGCTAGAGAACTTGTTGAACTGAATATTGAGTTGAAAGATGGTCGATTTGAGATACCTGTACCGTTGAAGGAAGATATTGATTTACCTAACAATTTTGTGTTGGCGTCAGATAGAGCTGCTTCTTTAAGGAAGAAGGCTTTAAAACAACCGGAACTTCGTGATTTCCTTACTGACACCATGAAGGATCTTAAATCTAATGGTTATATCGAGCGTGCTGGTGAAGCAGAAAATGTAAAGGGATTTGAGTGGTATTTACCATACTTTGTGACGTCACAATTAAAAAAGCGCATTATTTACGATGGCAAGTCTGAATTTCGAGGAACTTGTGTTAATGATGTAATGTTTTCGCGTCCTGACTTGTTGAACCCTCTGGTAGATGTCTTGGCTAGATTTCGGCTTGGTAGATTTGGTCTCATGGCTGATGTGACTAAATGCTTCTTTCAAATAAAGTTACCTGAATCGCAAAGGGATTTGTTTCGTATATTGTGGTTTGAAGATGATGACCTTGAAAATGGTAGTGTTAGATCACGAAGCGTAAGCTGTCAACGCGGATCAAACACGATGGGTTGGCAATCAAAAACGCACACCTTTTAAAGAGTAGTATAAAGCTCGCAGGCTATGGTTTTCTGAAACGAAAATCAAAGCGTAAGAAAAACGTAACACAAAACTAATACAGTATAGTACTACGAACGACATGTATAGTAGTAAATCGACGACTAGTAGTAGTAAAACGACAGTATAGTACTAAATCTCCGACATGCATAGCCAATTAGCTTGCACACAATATCCACTAGAAAAAATTAGCACAAACTTACCGAATAATTTTACCACAGCTTGGCAGACAGGCGGTTCTTGTACACAACATTATACGATCCTAACTTACGGTAGCAGTATACATTACAACTTATCACTTTCAAAGAATAGAATCCAGTCAGTTTCTGTAATATACAGACATCCAAGCCTAAAAAACAGTAGCACAAAACGACTGCTGCAGCTGCGAAATGCCGCAAGAAAGACAGAAAGCCCGCGAAAAATAACTGCAGCGAGCAAGAACATATCTATGACGTCACAAAACCTTACGTATTACGTAATACCCTGATACGATGTAACATACTCCCCTCTAAAAAATGTAACCAAAATACATTTTTTACAAACCAAGAAAGCAAACATCGAAAAACACAAAAACAATCACGACGCTGCACTACGTAGCGTCTTGTGTGCGACGCGTGTATGGTGTTATGACGTGCAAGAGCATCAATCCTATCTACAGATGTAATGACTTCTTCGTGGCATCAGAGATGGACGATCTTGCTATAATGTTATGTAAATCAAGCTTAAAAGTTCAAGACACAGCTCATGTGGGGAATGTTCACAGTTCAACTGCTAGCAACTGCTGCAGTTTCGACTTTATCCTGTTGTTATGTACATTGTAGTGCCATCTCTGCCGCGCTAGGGGTCGACGTCCTATTACGACAACAGAGATGTACACCAGTTTATTTTGGATCAGATTCATTGATCAGGCACAATTTTTGAATTGGCGTTTTGATGATACCCATCTGGGTTCGCACTTTGACGACTCGCACATCATCACGATGATCAGGAAACGTTGTAACAACACGGCCAATTCGCCATTTTCCTCTGGGAGCATTGTCATCTACGACTAGCACAATATCATCTTGCTGCAAATTGCGTACACGGTCTGGCCATTTTGAGCGTAAAGCAATAGTTGGCAAGTATTCTTGATGCCACCTCTTCCAGAAAAGGTTAGTCAAATGCTGGACTTGCTTCCAGCGGCGGCGAGCATAAGCATCTTTTGCATCGAACAAACCAGGAGGCAAATTGTCATCAGAGCGGGCCAACAACAAGTGATTAGGCGTTAAAAACTCTTTTGCTGAAGAGTCCATCACGATTGGCACTAGTGGACGGGAATTTAAGATCTTTTCCACTTCAGTAAAAAGGGTTTGAAGGGTATCGTCAGTCAATGTTTGATTCTTATTGGTCAATGCAGATAGAATCCGGCGAATCGATCGGATAGTCCTCTCCCACGCTCTCCCCATATGACTGGCAGAAGGCGGGTTGAACTTCCAGACTATTTGATTTTGCCGAAAATAACCATCAATCTGGGATTGATTGAACTCCTGCAGAGCGGAACGAAGCACTCGCTCTGCGCCAACAAAGTTGGTACCTTTGTCCGAAAAGACTTCTTTCGGTTTTCCTCTTCGGCCAATAAAACGGCGAAACAAGTTAAGGAAAGAATCCGTACTTAAATCAAATGACATTTCAATGTGCACAGCTTTCGTCGTGAGGCATGAAAAAACGCAAACAAAGCGTTTTTCGAGCTGCCAGCATATGAAAATGGTGGTTCATCTGGCTTGAGTCGCGCAGCAGGCAGAACAGACATGATTTGTCGACTTCTAGGAGCATGTCTCATGCGACACAGAGTACATCGGCTGAGCTCATTCCCAACAACGGCACCACCTTTCAAGATCCAAAATTTCTCACGGATAGCAGTCCAGGTATGGGACAACCCAGAGTGCCCAACTAATTGATGATAGTGACGAATAATTAGCGTAGTTAAATGATGAGAGTAAGGCAAAATAACCGGATGTTTAGAATCATATGAAACCGGGGCTAGTTCCAGTCTACCACCAACTCTAAGTACGCCATGTTCATCGATGCAAGGATCAATTTTTGACAGCATTCGGAGTTCAGGTGAGTCTTTAGCTCGTTGCTTCAGCTCCTTGTGTGAGAAATTGGGTTGAGCAAGTATCTCATGAACGAAAGGAAAGGTAGTGCGCTGAACATACGAGACAATCCTTTGTTCAGCTGACTGCATCTCTTAAACAGTAATACGAGTCTTTGAAACCTTTGATTTATCCCTTTTGGAACCAAAAACACGAATTAGCCACGATACTGCGATCTTTAGCTTATTCCAGGAGGAATAGCGAGAAATTACATCATCCAAGCTGATTAGTGGCTGGCTAGAAGCAACATGTGAAACTTTGAGAGGTTGAAAATCAATCGGCAACGTCTCTGGATCAAGTGTTTTAAACTCAGAAAGTCTTGGCCATTTGTCTTCAGGTTGCCACAGAAATTGGGGTCCTTTTAACCAATTAGACTTCAGTAGCTGAGAAACCGACAATCCTCTTGATGCATGATCTGCTGGGTTGTCACGAGTGTTACATGTCTCCACTGTGTGGGATCTGTTTGGCGGTGAATTTTAGCTAAACGATTAGCAACGAACGTACGAAAACGTTTGGTTTTGTTGGAAATGCTGTGCCTGACAGCACTGGAATCCGTCCAAAATATGGAACGGCAGTTAGGAAATTCCAACTGCTTGCAAATCCAATGATCTGCTTTTACTGCAAGTACGGCTGCAGCCAATTCCAGCCTGGGAATGCTTTCGGGGCGTGGAGGGGAAACCTTTGCCTTCCCATACAGGAACGAACAGTGAATAACACTGTCTTCATCGATCAGCCGCAAATAAGATACGAAGCCATATCCTCGAGTTGAGGCATCACAGAAATGATGGATCTGATAGCTTATTACTTTCTTGAAACCTTTTGGCTTAAGGCATCGACGCAATCTTACATCGCGAAGCTTAGGTAGTTCTCGCAGCCAGCCGTTCCACTTACTTACATCGCATTCTGGTAATTCGTCATCCCAATCAAGTTGTTGCTCAATCACCCTTTGCTGAAGAATTCTAGCGATCAATATGACTGGAGCCACGAAGCCCAAGGGATCGTAGAGAGAATTAACCGTAGACAAAACTGAACGGCGAGTAAACACTTTTCTCTCCAAATTGTCAGATATGTTGATGCCAAACTCGTCAGAAGACACGTTCCAGTGAACTCCTAACACTCGTTCCTCCATGTTACCTTCCAGATCAACGTTAGTAATCGATTTTGCTCCCTCCTCCTGTGGAATGGACTGGATGACCTTTTGACTTGAAGATATCCATTTTGTGAGCCGAAATCCGCCCAAAGACAGTAACTCTCGCAACCCTTGCATTAACGCCACGGCACCTTCTTCAGAGTCAGCTGACGTCAAACAATCGTCAACATAGAAGTCGCGATTTATAATCTTGGAAATCAGGAGATCAAAGGACGATCCATGCCAAACTGCACTTTGTCTCATGCAGAAAGTAGCGCAGCACGGAGAGGAAGTTGCACCAAAAATGTGCACCAGCATACGGTGAATGGTAGGAGGAGAGGATAGATTGCCATGAGGCCACCACAAGAATCGGAAGCAATCGAGGTCATCTGGTTTGAGTCGTACTTGATGGAACATGCTTTCCACGTCAGCTGCCAAGGCCACACGCTCCCTACGAAAGCGGGTAAGGACGGAAATGATGCTGTTGACCAGATCAGGTCCTTGCATAAGAACGTCATTCAGACTTGTGCCATGGTGCTTGGCCGTGCCATCGAACACTATGCGAACCTTGTCCGGTTTGTGTGGGTTACATACAGGGTGATGTGGGAGATACCAACATAATTTATTATCCTGTTCACCAGGTGGTAGCCTACCTCCTCAGCGTAGCCCCGACGTATGTATTCATTCATCTGAGATACATACTTCTCCGTAAGAGCACCATCGTTTTCAAGTCTTCTTTTGGTGGAAGATAGCCGTCGTTCCGCCATGATTTGACTGTTTTTAGGCAGAACAACTCCATCGCGCCAGGGTAAAGGAGCATAGAAGTGTCCATCGGCCTTTGTGACGTTTTTCTCCAAGAGAGTTAGCACCTTTCGATCTTCGACAGAAGTAGGAAAGTTTAATTCATCCGGCTTGAAATCCTTGTACCAGGATCGTTGAATGTCTTGGTCGAACGCTTCATCAGTCCTTATGAAATGAACTGAAGCGTTATGTCACGGTTTCTTTCTATCTCTTACCAGGAAAAAGACTTGGAAAGGTTCAATGACGTAGTTTAATGGGTCAAACCGAAAAGCAGTCAATTAAATGTCGAATGGTTCTACTATGAAATGATAATCTAACTTCTTGAAGGACTTTAACGAACGGCTTCTCAATTAACTCTAATTTCGAACACAATTTATATCAGCACCAATTCTCATCTACTTGTATTAGATTTCTTCAACTCTCAATCAACAATAATTTCTGCATCAGCTACCAATCCACAACTCATAACACAACTCCCATAATCACATAATCAACTCAATAATCATTACGCAAACTACACCACTATTTATAGAAAATTGTTTCGGTCTAGTAACATCGAGAAGGTTACGTAATGTCACATTGTTCTGTCAAGTTGCAATAAATGTCAACAAGCAGAAGCCCAAAGAAGTTTAAAGAATGTCACGTAGGAGTAGAAGATCCTTACATAATAAATATTTCGCAATCGGACATTTACTGATAAACAACCTTATGACGTCATGACAAACGACGCTCAGAAATTACGAAAAACAAGAGAACATTCCAGAATTGCATGCTTACAGACGATTCTAGAAATACGTTACATAATACAGATTTCGTAATCAGAGGTTACTTCAGGATAATGACCGATGATAACCTATAGCATAAGAGTTTTACAATCAAAACAGCACGCTCGATCGAGATACAAGCAGCCCGTCGCAAGACCTCGCACATTGATTGTGACACGTTACATGCTCGACTAAGGGCAGCAGCGGGTCCAATGAGTGACCAACCGAGTGGAGTTCTGATGGCATGAGGTTGGCTGCCATTGCCTTCTCTTTCATCCAAGATTTTATGAGCCTTCATAACATCATTTCCGATCAGGACATCTACGGTAGCACCATCTAGGGAAGGGAATTCCAAGCCTTTCAAATGAGGAAATGACTTCCTGTCTTCTTCGGACAAACTTGAATTGGGATGAACCGGAAGGTTGTCAATAGTCATTGCATTTGATATATCGAATGTGACCCTGTCATCTAAAGATGTAATGGCGAAATTCACACTCATGCCTTTGTTGTAGATATCTTGGCGTTGTCCTAATGTGCTCAAAGCAAGGCGTTTGGGTTCACCCGTTAAACTCAACCTTTTGATTAACCTCTTGTGGCAGAAGGTAGTGTCTGAACCCAAGTCCAGAAATGAATAGCAGCAGATCTCTCTTTCGTTTGCTCGAACCTTCACTGGAATTACATTGAAGTAACATCTTCCACCGTGAGCATTCGCAGTGCAACTTGTTGAATGTGCTTCAGCACTGTTAGATGACTCCACCTGGGATTCCTTCGGTTTGTCATTGCTAGGCTTCCGAGGGTTGAAATTGTGCAACAGAGTATGATGCCGCCCTTTGCAATCAGTTACTGTGCACGAAAGTGCCCTGCGGCACTCTCGGGTCGCATGCTTACTGAAGCAGTTAAAGCACCGGCTTTTCCTATTTAGGATGTCCCTTCGCTCCTTCAGTGTGAGTGCCTGAAAAGCTTAGCATTTTGTAATAACATGTCGCTGCTCGCAGTAGTAGCATTTTAGTTGCGAAACTTCGTTAACTGCGACGTTGGAACAAGTAGCCTTTCTTGGGATAGTTTTCGTACCTTGCCGCTGTTTGTCGGCATGACGAATGATAGGAAGTGGTTCAGGGTAGGCATTCAGCAAATTAGCTTCCCCTTCTACAAACTCAACCAAATCCGAAAATTCGGGAGCTCTTTGATCTCTGTAAGATATCTTTGTAAAGTGCCGATTCCATGACTCCTGGATTCGGAAAGGCAACTTTTCGGCAAAAGCGGCGAGACTATTGTTAAGCTCCTTAACGTTGCCGACACTCTGTAACGCTTCCAAACACTTCCTCAGTGTAGAAGCATAATCAAGCAAGGCCTCTCTATCGTTGTTACGGATCTAGGGGTGACTAAAAAGTTTGTGCTTGAAGGCAGAGATTATCACCTGAGGTCGGCCATACCGCTCGTACAGTGTTTTGAGTGCGAGTTCATATCCCTCGTCTGGGGGTGTTACATTGGAACGATGATCAATGGCCCTCCTTGCCTTTCCTTCAGTAAATTGCAGAAGAAAACTCAACTTTTGCAGAGGCGAGAATTGTCGCTTGTCCACACTCTCCGAAAAACTTTGCTTAAATGGAATATACCGAAGGGGGTCTCCCGAAAATTTCAAACATTCCAACTTAGGAGCACTCATTACCTCGCTCACTATGCTAGCTATGGTAGTTAACATTCTAGTGTCCTGATTACCTACGGGAGCATGGCTCAAGTCATGGTCATACAAAGAATCAGTATGTGACACACTGATCCCCTTAGGGAAAGGAGTTTGTTGAGCGGGCTTGGGGGTTTGAGGAATAAAGTAAGGGTTAATTGCATTTACGTCGCAGCGGACAGTAGCAGAGCTGGTCTTAGATTGGGGTTTGCTAGTGATAGCTTCTAAATCAGCAACGGGTTCTACGGGTTGACTGGGACTGTGATTAACTTTAGATTTCACAATAGCCTTGGGAAGACAGGCTGGTTCGTTCTTAACAGGAGAGGTTTCGTTCTCAGTAGAGCCAAAAAACCTCTGTTGCTTGTCAAAATTAGATTCGGTGGGTAAATTTAAAAGTGCGTCATCCAAACTAGGATTGTTATTTAGAGTCTGTTCCGCTTTTCGTGAAGCTTCTATCCCGGCATCTAGCCCAGCTATTTCCCGTCTGACGCTAAGAAGTTTAGCTTGGGAGTCCAACTTATTTTGCTCATCTATGAATGGCAACTGTGCCTTTAGAGAGGCTGACTTTTGCATATTCAGAACGCGCTCTTGTTGCACAGAAAAATCTGATGCGTTGGTCGCAGTAGATTTCGGACCGAAAGCGGATTTAGATTTTGAGTGGTGGGAAGCAGACGATTCGCTTCTTGCTGATTCAAACGAAAGGCACTGAATCGCCGTTTGTGCCAATTCAGCGACCTTTTCTACCTCTGCCTCAGTGCGGTTGAGAACTTGTTCAAACTCCCCTAAGGATTCTCGACCAACTAATTGTTCGAGATCGCCAAAACAATTTGACATTGCATCGAAAGCTTCGTACAGATTGGTGGAGGCCTGTCGTATATTGTCAGGCTCTTTGGTCGTGACAGTTAGTCTTGTTAGAACTTGTTTAGCTGATTTCACGCCGGCACAACTACGCCAAAATTGGCGTTTTGTTTCCTCTGTTTAATAATTGAGGCCCTTTTCTGTAAATTTACTTATCCGTTTGGAGGTGGGATCCAGGGATAACCCATGGTTGGTTTGTAAAGTTACAGAAACATCTTTAGGCGTAAGTAGAGTATTTGTTTTTTTCCCATCAACTACTTCAGTCGAGTTATCTTCATTAACATAGGACATATTGACGTCAGTTATGAGGATAAAAACTTGCTATCTTGTCAAGAATAACGTAACTTACGATCGTTTGTTGCAATGTTGGAGTACTTGAAGATTCAGTAATCCAATTCTGAATATTTCAGAAAAATAATCCAAGTCAGAGTATTTCGGAGAATAATCCAAGGGTATTCAGGAGCGGGAAAATAATCCAGATCAACTCCAGCAATCCAAACAAGATTATTCGAAAACTTTATGTTAGATCACGAAGCGTAAGCTGTCAACGCGGATCAAACACGATGGGTTGGCAATCAAAAACGCACACCTTTTATTGAGTAGTATAAAGCTCGCAGGCTATGGTTTTCTGAAACGAAAATCAAAGCGTAAGAAAAACGTAACACAAAACTAATACAGTAGCCTATAGTACTACGAACGAATCTCCGACATGCATAGCCAATTAGCTTGCACACAATATCAACTAGAAAAAATTAGCACAAACTTACCGAATAATTTTACCACAGCTTGGCAGACAGGCGGTTCTTGTACACAACATTATACGATCCTAACTTACGGTAGCAGTATACATTACAACTTATCACTTTCAAAGAATAGAATCCAGTCAGTTTCTGTAATATACAGACATCCAAGCCTAAAAAACAGTAGCACAAAACGACTGCTGCAGCTGCGAAATGCCGCAAGAAAGACAGAAAGCCCGCGAAAAATAACTGCAGCGAGCTAGAACATATCTATGACGTCACAAAACCTTACGTATTACGTAATACCCTGATACGATGTAACAGGTAGAATGGTACCCTTTCGTTTTTGCGTACACTCTTGGGGAATAAAGAATAGCCCATACATCGCTTGCTTGGCTATAAAGAAAATGATCGAGCAAAATCCCAGCGGTGCTGGTGAACTGACTCTCTGCAGTATTGCAAATAATATGTACATGGATAATTTTATATTTTCAGCTGATAGCTTAGAGGAAGCTCAGCAAATCACTCATGAATCAATCGCTTTGTTTGATAGCCGTGGATTTAAACTTGTTAAGTGGAGCGCTAACAAAGAGGCTATGATTGTCTTGTCAAATTTGGATAATGAGATGCTCTCACCTTTGATTCGTGATGTTGACTTTTAGACTGAAAATATGACTTTGCCATCAGCGAAGACATTGGGTTGTGTGTGGCAAACCGAGTCTGACGAGATGCCTATCGCATGTTCCTTAAAGCCTTTAGCTAAACACACGCGCCGAAGTATGCTCAGTCAGCTTGGACAAAATTTTGATCCGCTAGGCTTTGGAGCGCCATTTTTTCTAAAAGCACGCCTGATACTTCAGCAATTGGCGATAGACAAGTTTGATTGGGACACCGAGGTCCCTGATAGCTTTGCTAAAGAGTGGGAGTCGTGGCTTCGTTCTTTGGACCTGCTTAAGGATTTTTCGTTACCGAGATGGTATTTTGCAAACTCTGGTGTGTGTAGTCCGGATAATGTTGTTTCATATCAATTGCATGGGTTTAGTGATGCTTCGAATCAAGCTTTCTCTTCTGTTGTTTACCTACGTAGAATGGTTATTGGAGTTCCTAGTGTGTCTTTCGTTCTGGGTAAATCTACCATTGTTGTAAAAAATCAGTTTTCTTGGCCGATAGCTAGGAAAGAGCTTGTTGCCGCTTTGAATACAGCAAGACTCGTGAAGCAGGCATACGAGGCATTGAAGATGCCCGACTGCAGTAAGTATTTTTGGTGTGATTCTCGGACTGTGTTGCAGTGGGTTAAAAACCCTGATTTACGTTTGAATAAATTTATCACGCATCGAGTTGAGCATATTTTATTGTTGTCTGGAGCCCAGGATTAGCGTTTTTGCCCTACCGATATGAACCCAGCTGATGTTGGCACAAGGCCAGATCTTATTACAAAGAAAGAATTTCGAGAGTTGTGGTTGAATGGTTCTAGTCTTCTCTACCAGTGTGCAGAAATTCCATTTGTAGAAAATGCCACTTCAGTACCTGTCCATGGCCTATATCTTCGTGGCGAAGAGGAGTCGCTTGACGTTGGACAGGGTGGCCTTCACAGATTGATCGAGGCTGCACCTTCTTTGTATGTTATGAAAAAGAGAATCGCTTTTTTGGTTGCCTTTGTTGAATTTTTGTACTGTAAAACAAGAAAGCGTAGCTTTGTGAAGCCAAAACTGGATGCATCTTATCTTAACAGTGCTTTAGAGTTGGCTGTGAAGTTTGTTCAGAAGAGCGTGTATGGCGATGTGGTACATTTAATGACCAAACGATCGCCGGATGCCCTTGAGGAAGTGATAAAGCGAGGTAGTGTTGGCGCTTCGCAGCGTGAGAAGGAACGCTTGAAAGAATTGCGTTTACTTAAAAAGTACAGACCTTGTGTAGATGACGCTGGTGTAATCCGCATTGAAGGGCGCTTAAGTAATTCTCCCGAGATCTCTCTAGAAGCAAAGCATCCGATCGTTTTGCCTTCGAAACACCCCTTCACTAGGCTTGTTGCACTGTCGCATCATAATCGAAATGTGCACTGTGGAGTACAGCACACTTTGTTGTCTACGCGACAGAAATTTTGGATCGCTAATGGTAATGCCTCCGTGAAGAGGTATCTTAATGATTGTGGTGTATGTGCGATTGAGAAAGCGCGGCCTATAAGCTCATGTCTGATTTACCTTTGTCTCGCACAACTGCGCATAGGAAACCCTTTTTTGATTGCGGCTTAGACTATCTTGGACCTTTAACCTTTGTTGAAGGTAGGAGTCACAAAAAAGCTTGGGGACTCTTGTTCACATGTATGGCATCTCGCGCTATTCATGTTGAGCTGGTTGCGTCATTGTCGCTGAGTGAATTTTTACTTGCCTTTACTAGGTTTACAGATTTACGTGGGCAGGTTAATGCTATCTATTCCGATAATGGAAGCACTTTTCAGACAGCATCTAAGAAGTTACCCGAGTTGATAAAATCAACTGAATTTTACAACGCCCTGAGACAGAAGCAAATAAACTAGGAATTTATACCTCCGTATGCTCCAGCGCAAGGTGGCGCTTGGGAAGCAATGGTAAAACAATTTAAAATTGAATTTTTTCACATTTTGGACACTTCAACATGCAAGCCCAATTTTATTGAACTGCTTAGGCCTACGTACACAGAGGCAGTACCGTTCGGATCGTGAACGAACGCCCTTTGGTACCTTTGAGTGATGACCCTAGGAATTTTACTGTCATCACCCCTGCCTCACTTTTGACCTCATACTTAGACCCATAGTGTGCTGTTGGGAAACCACATGATCGTGACCAATTAAGAAGGGATTATCGGTTTAATTTGTCACTTTCTCAGCAGTTTTGGAGTAAATGGATCGATTTTTACTTGCCAGGGCTTCAGGGCCGGAAAAAAATGGCTAAAAATGGCCGAGAATTTGGAGCCTGGTCAACTTGTAGTGGTGGGTTCTCTCCAAGGCATTGGTAAACGTGGGAAGTATCAACTTGGAAGGGTGCATGAGGTAGTTCCACAAACTAGGAAAGGGAAGCCTGTGGTTCGTAGAGCTAAAGTTGCCGTCTGCAACTATGATGAGAGTACGGGGAAAGTGAAAGTGGACTATGTGTTGAGGGATATCTCGTGCCTCGCCCCCGCAAAAAACACTTAAGTGTTAGGGTTTGAGCCTGGTTTTGTCTGCGGTGACCGACCCTTGTCTGAGCCCAGAACAGTCGGTTTTTATCGCAACAATTGTATATAACGTCATTTTAGCGTGTACCTAAGGTACCAATTTCATGTATCGTTGCGTATTATTCTAATTGCTGTTCATTCTTTGCATGCCCTTTGTATTTGCATATTAACTTAATGGTCACAGCGGTAAACCATAATCTCTTCGTGGGAAAATTGTAACATAAGATTCCCGAATCCGTTCGTCTGCATGTAATGACCGAAAAAGAAACACTCCTTTGAAACGTCTATTCAAAATTGTATTTCTGTAAAATTAGCCACCTGGCTGTCGAAAATGAAATGCAACGCCGTACACCACTAAAACTTGTCACTACAGAACAGATTACTTGGATAAAAGACGGAAATTTTGTCCAGCTAGCAGCACTAAGCGAAACAGTTAAATTTGCGACTAACTTCAAGCAACAATTTTACGAATGATCAGAATACATGGCAATATCTCAAACTCACGTACGCAGTTATGTGACGCAATAATCCATATGCATTGTGAAGTAATTCTCAACAGGTGTGATACAAAGTCTTACGAACCATGGTGCAATCTCTGCTCATGTTTTAGGAATTTCCATGACGTAAGATTCAGTAGACCTGAACGGTTTTATATGACGTTTGATTTGTACAGAGATTGGCCGTAACACTTAAACGTGAGTGATTCAAACAATTTGTGTATCGTGTGTTTTTATTCATTGGCTCACAATTGTCGTCAATTCTTTTTTAGTTATGCCATGTCAGACTGTCATAACTAGGGGCCGCTATGTTCCCGATAATGGTTCACCAAATCAAACGTCATATAAAACCGTTCAGGTCTACTGAATCTTAGCGTATTACGTCATGGAATTTTTCCTAAAAAATGGGCCAAGATTGCACCATCGTTCGTAAGACTTGTATCACACCTGTTGAGAATTGCTTCACAATGTTTCACTATGACGTCACAGTAACTGCGTACGTGAGTTTGAGATATAGCAATGTATTCTAGTCATTCGTAAAATGGTTGCTTGAAAGTTAGTCGCATATTTAACTGTTTGCTTAGTGCTTGCCAGCTGAACGAAAGTTCCGTCTTTATCTAAGTAGTTTGCTGTAGTGACAAGTTTTAGTGGTGTACGGTGTTGCATCCCAATTTCGACAGCCAGGTGGCTAATTTTACAGAAATACAATTTTGAATAGACGGTTTCAAAGGAGTGTTTCTTTCGGTCATTACATACAGACGAACAGATCCGGAAATCTTATGTTACAATTTTCCCACGAAGAGATTATGGTTTACCGCTGTGACCAGAAGTGTTTATACAATGCTGGGAAACTATTCCACAAAGCATTGATAGCACGATGTGAGAACGCAACCCAACGCACACTGAAAATTTTACCCACTTTCCCCAACTCGACATCGAACTCTGGTGCAAGGCTGCTCAGTTCCCAATGCAACTTCGCGGATCTAGAATAGCTACTGCAAATTTTGTCAAAAATACCTGTACGTGATAAAATCCATCTATAGTGTTTATTGCATCAGATAACTTAGCCTATAGCTAATTCTAGCCGGTGGTTCAAACAGTGCCACAAAATTATGTTCGGAAATATTTCCTTCACTCTGGACCCTACTTCGCTTTTCGTACCCAGCATTACAGACGCACCGTCAGATGTAACAGAAATTAATCCAAATAAGCTTCAGTGAAACCATTCTCTCTCAGTACAGTAGAATTCGCCTATAACGGCACCTCTAGGGGATTGCAAAAAACTGACGTTATAGCCGAATTGACGTTATAGACGAACTACCGCAAACTATTCCAAAACTGTCTTTTGATTAAAGAAAGAGGTGTATAATCCAGTCAGGTTTAATCAAGCAGAAAATAACGAAACAAAGAAATTGTTTTTTTAAAAAATAACCTACAGCGAAAGGTGCAGGAAATTTGGGCAATACAGCTCGTTACATACAGTAGTAGAGAAGTTCATTGTTTATTAGCAAAAAAGGCATTGATCTTCAGCTGTTTCGGTTTTGATACGGATTTCCCTACCACACAGCGTTCAGCTTTTGCTAAATAATGTAGGATTTGCTCGCTATCGTCGTGACTTTGGAAGTATCAGTCAAGTTGTCTGATTGACTTCAGGGCTTCTACTGGGGTTGAAAAGGCTTCTACAGGATCGTCAGCTGTAGAGCTGCTTTTTACACGTGATAGTTTTTCACGGGGGAAAAAAATTAATTCAGTTAATTAAAGTCCCTGCTGCGCACGACGTAGCAAAATAAAGGGAAGACAAGACATTTTGCAAGCAGCAGCGTTAACTGGATTAAAAGACTGACCGCTCGTGGTGAAGGTGATGGCTTAAAGTGACGTTATAAACCAGGGGTGGGGAACCTGCGGCCCGCGGGCCGAATGCGGCCCGCGTGACTGTTCCATGTGGCCCGCGTCAAAATTTCTTTACCCAAAATATATTGAAACAACAGCTCAAAAAAGAGTAGGCTCTGCATTCTCGGTATATTGCGAATGGCCTCCTATGACTAATTAATCCATCATAGAAGGCCATTTGTGACAACAATGTGTACGTCACAATGTGACCAGTGATTGTTAATCGGTCAGTTATGCCATTCGTGAAAAGTGTTTTGCAGAGTAGCCTACTTCTCAAATTAGCAAAATTTTACGTTGTATAATAGCTTCTGGAAAGAAAAGAAAGATTGGTGATCAAAGGCAGAATGTTCCAGAAAGATTGGTCAAAAACAAAAGCGTGGAGATGCAGTTAAGAGTTGCAACATCTTCCGCGTCAGCAGACATCAAACAACTCACCAAATATAAAAACTTTCAGCCATCCCACTAGCTGTGAAAGTGAAATAAATCATTGTCTACTTCGCTGCATTTTTTATCTGTAAATAAAATTCCGAAATTTTTAGTGGCCCGCCTGTGTTATTTCTCATTTTATGTGGCCCGCAATACTAAAAAGGTTCCCCACCCCTGTATAAACGAACAAAAGACGTCTGGGGACCAATAAAGGGTGCTGTTACATGCGAATTGACGTTATACGCGATGCTGTTGTAGCCGAACTACAATGTATGTAAAAGATAGGAATTCTGCCGGGACCGAGCGAAATGTGACGTAATAGGCGAATTGACGTTATAAACGAAGCCGTTATAGGCGAATTCTACTGTAGGCTACTTTCATAATTGCTTCATAAACAGAAACCGAATCTTGGCCATCAAGTTCACAAAGACCCAAAAATATGAGAAAACACGATACCAAGGGCTATGGGGTGCAGCCATGATGGCAGACCACTGTTGGTGCCTGAAACGCAACTGTACAAATAGGCTAGTGATATTTCAAAAAGTCAAAAGAATAATTAGGCCTTAATTCAACAGGAAAAGCTATAGCCTACAAAGTCATTTGAATAACATTTTGTTCAAAAATAGTTAATGTTGGCTAGCCTACTGTACATCATAGGCTTGGGTAGTGCATTTGAGTAAAATTAAAAAAATAATTTTACAACAAATTGTGACGTGATGGACAAGTTCTGATCGCGAATTCGGAATCAGCGTAGTCAAATTAGGTAAACCCATCTAATTGTTTGAAAAAAAATAATAAAAAAGTTGCAAAATGTCGACTATACCGTAGTGTGATTTTCGCTGGTTGAAATGTCGTTGTCTTCAAATTATGTCATCCATCCATAAATGACGAAGAATGTCATTTTAGTGAACAAAATTAATTTTTTTAATATCAAAGTGTTTGCGGTTCTGAACAATTTGATAAAATAGGGTTGCAGTGCCGGTCATAGGGTATTTCGGGCCCAGTGCGGAAAATGCTTTGCGGGCCCCAATAACAATGATCCAATTCAGTAGCGTAGCTAGAAGGGGAGAGGGGGTTGACAGCCAGTGGGCGAAGCCTGACGACGTGTTCGCCGAAGGCGACACCCAGCTGTGGGGTCTCCCCAAGAAAATTTTGAAAAATTACTTTGAATTTGGTGCATTCTGAGAGCATGTTAAAAAATTACTGCATTTTCTGAGTAAATTGCGGGCCCCCTAATTTGCGGGCCCTGTGCAATCGCACGGTTTGCACACCCGAAAGATCGGCACTGAGGATTGGTTGGATTATTATCGTACCACGAACGAGCTTCTTGAAGACGCCGAGGAAGTGCGACTTGATGACAACATCAAATCGAGTTGTCTAATATTAACAAGCCTCCATCTTTTCATTGTCAGTTTGCCAAGTATTTCCCCAACACAAGAGCTCAGCTGCCATGTGTACAATTCTGTATCTGGTGACAGACTTTGTGAACATGTTTAACGGGGATGATAAAACCAGAGTTCATAGCTTTCGAAACTGACGCCACGAGACGATGTCTTTATGAAGACATTTCATTTCTGATGCTTTTCCCTCAAACAAGTTAGGCCTATGTGACACCGACTTTTCACATTGCTGAGAATAAAGAACAAGCCCAGACATAAACTAATAGACTGGTTAAACCAGATCTAAGATGTGCTCTGGTAACAATTCGGCATAAACAAAAAATATCCAAAGGACAGACTTGTCGCCAAGATGCAACACCAGAAATCCCAGTTATATTGGATAGTTGAAATAAGTCGCGACATCAAAAGGGTTGAAAACCACTGGTGTAGAGAATGTCTGCATTTTGCAATTGGTTCACGCTTGTCCTTTGCGAAATTTTGTCGAGTTATGCAACAGCAATATGATTTTATTGGGCATCAAATGACACTTACGTAAAGCCCAAGCATGTATTTGAGTTAATTGGTTTTTATACGAAAAAAAACTCAAAACGTGATTCGATGAAAAATGGATGTTACGTAACAAAATAAAAGCATGAGCAACTTAAGCAAAAACAAAAGGTCACCAAATATAACGATTTACATAAGCACGACAAAAACTATAAATATTTGGCCAGAATTTTATACTGAAAGACAAAAAATGAATAGAAAACTTCATCTCAGCGCAAATTTGCAATGCGATAAGCCCTAAAATAAAAACTAAATTTCCGCACCCTCCTAAAAAAAGTATCTCTTTCCATACACTTTTTATCCATTTTAAAAAGGAAACTTTCATTAGTGAATCCTCTACTGGTCTTCAATCATTCTTGTCTAGTTTCAGATTCAAAAATAATATCAACTGTTTAGTGTTTAGTTTGCACGAAACTACGGTTGAACCCGTGGGTTGAACCATGGCGATGGGTTGAAGGCATTACGCCAATTAAATTCAAGTTTCAATGTTTTCAGATGAGACTCTTTCGATCAGTTCACAACCTTGCCAGCACCCAGCAATCGTTGTCTTTTTTCTATCGTTTCACCTAGCGATGTTGAAACGATGTAAAAAAAAAGCTACAACTGCAGATTTGAAATGCACAAAATCAAACAAAAAGTACCTTATGTTGACATTGTAAGTTTCTTTTTTTAACTGTAAAAAGTACACAGGTGCCAAGCATACTCTTCTTGTGTGTTGGCTGGTGTATTAAAAGGATCGTTCGGAAAACAAACAAACAAAATCGAAATAGATCTGCGCTTTATTCCACGCTTTCTTAAGCCACAAGAACATTTAATTGGAGAAATTCAATCAAAACATCGTACAATTACAAGTTTGTAACACGACACGATGCAGCAAAGCACTTAATGATAGAAAAAGCTACTTCGGATATTTTTGATGATGCAATACAGCGGTGGAATGTTACGGAACAATTACATATGAAAAAAAATTTGTGACAAAACTAGTTGCTGAAAACTAGCAAGCCATTTTATTATTCGGGAGAGTCTATCCACAAAAAACACGCTGCCACGCATTAAAACCCAGCTTAACACATACGCGTAAAACATATCATAGTTAATATCGGCATTACTTTTTGATATCGTCAAAAGATTTCTCTGCAAGCTTGCGATCACCTTCTGGTACAGCAAATAAAAAACAACAGAAATGTAGCTGCTCCAACACCCAAGCAAACTAAAGCGCGGCGAAGTTTATGCGCTCACCACGGAAACCGCATTGGAGACAACCACTGCTGACGCCAAATATCTTAACTGTCTTCAATTTTGTGGCTAATTTCTCATGTTCATGCTCGTCACTGCCTACTATGCTATAAAATCAGCCGGTCTAAAGAACAAGAAAAGTGCTTTGAGGGTCTCATTCCTGAGTTTGTTAACCAGCTTCTTTTTTCAGATTATTTGCATTCACGAAATAAAAAAACTCTTTTGTAGGGAAATAGAATTTTTGTCAGCAAGCATGCAGGTTCGGTTATTGCGTATAATCCGCCAGTCTTCTGTATAATCGTGCCAAAATAGATTTTTCACTTTCGACATATTTTTAAAGACATAATCACAACTTCTACATGGAGTTTAAGCATAACTTACTGTATCAGGAAAGTAATTTTACACGTCGAAAGTTTGAACATTATTTTCCTTGCAAAGCAAACCTGAGCTGAGACGATGAAAGGAAGGGTGACAGAGAATGATCAAGCGCCATAACAGCATGTGAGATGTGACATACAATAACAAACCATTAAATACTGAAAACTTTCGTCCTTTACACGAAGAATTTGTGTCATCGTCAGAACATCACTGCTAGCTAAACAGCATAAAAAGGCGACAGCGGATCATGCGTGATAAATCGTAATCCGAAAGCAACTCTCGACCTAGAATGTTGAACTTATTTGCTGTGCTTAGTTTTTGTTAACAACACATCAAAAGTGTATATTGAACTGCAACTCAAAAGTGAGAAACAGTAGTCAAAAAAACAGCTAAACATCACAAAAAGAATAATTGATTAGTTTGAGAGTGAAGTTTTTCATCACGTATTAATATTTCATCGTCATAAATTTCAATACAAAAACACCACTAAAAAGATATATGATGCATCTTCTGCTAGAAATCATAAACAATATAACAATTGGGAAATTTTATTTCAAACATCAATAACTGTTAATTTTACATCACGTCATTCAAAAGCATCTCTTGGAAAACGCATTGTTAGCAGCCTTTTTTTTTCTAAAACCAAAAGACAAAAGTATACTTAATGAACATAAAGTAACATGATTCACAACTGCAAAAGGTCACATTCAAGGAATAGTACCTCAACTTGCGCATAAAAAAGGCAGAAAACCTCTACCTCGAATTACATTGAAATATCCTAAAAGTACTTACAGAACCGAGACCAGCAAAGCTAAGCCAAGCCAGCTCAGTGAGCAATGGAATATCGAAAATAGAAATATGCAAAGTTGATCGTAATAACTTGCAAAGTTTGGTTAAAAGCTAAATAAACAAAACTCAGCAGAAAATAACTTGAACAAGCATGTCGGTAAATTTCAGTAAGCTAGACTTTTCAATAGCACAAATAAGGCAGATAAGTAACCCATTGTTAAACATTCAGCAATCGGAATGGCCCGTTTAAGTGTGGCCGATTCGGAGAAGACCACTTCGAAGATAAACGTTTCGGTGTGGACGTTCTGAAAATCCCGTTTCGGTGCTGCTTTTGTTTATTTAGAAAAGTTGAAAGGATCATTTCGGTAGGCGGAATGTTCAAACTGTATCACAGTGAGGTGAATGCACATTGGCTGTCTTTTGTTTCACAGAGTAAATGATATTTCTCATTACAAATTGGTTACTACAACTTATCGTATAAGGCCAACACATGGTGAATGACACATTGACACAAACGTTAATCTATAACCAAACCACTAGAGCTACTCGCAATATAACAGCTTTATACATTCACCTCACTGTAACAAAGTTCGAACATAAACATAGGAACCACTTGCATATTGAACTCTGGAACTTCTCTTAAACAATTAGAAGCAGAACCGATTTAACAACGTTAGCACTGAAACCGGATACAACGTCTCCGAATTGGGCACAGCGAGTTTTCATAGACCAATTAACACCGCCCAATCGTAGAAAAATCGAGTCAAATAGCAATGCTATCATAGGTTTATGTGGAAAACGTTGTGAAATACACATGCATCATTGCCATATGTATTAAATTGTTAAACGTGTAACACTGTCGCAAGTGTGGTGGTAGTTTGACAAGGTAAAGTTTACATTTAGATTTATGAACTGGTAGAAACTGGTGGTGTTGGGGCAGATGACTGATCAGTCACCTCATTTTTCAAAGTGCCTGCAGCATTATTTTGCATGGCTGTTGATGTAGGTTGATGCTGCCACTGAGCTGTTGTTGAAGGTGATGATATGATGGGAAAACTAGACACCGCTTCTCTCTCTTCTGACTTAACCTGCAATGGATTGTCAAACTGATTATTTTCCAAGCGTTGAATCATTCTTTCATCTTCATCACCAAATTCACAACCCATCAGTTGAGGTTCTCCTACCATCATGACATCAGACGATGAGAACGATTTTTTCTTTTGTGTGCTGTTACCCGCATTTGTACTGGAGTTTTTGCGTTTACGAGAAGGCCTTTTGGTTGGACGAGTAGGATCAGCAGGTGGATTAAGCATGCGAGACCACTTTGTGAATAGACAACTTTTCAAACATTCACGTGGATCCATGTTGTAAGCTTTGTATTTCGACATCAGTTCTTTCATTGGCTCGATAACTTCACACATTTTTAAGTAATTGAATAACCCTGTTGTAAGACCAACTCTAGTAGTATTTTTGCATAACTCCTCCACCATGCCTGGGTTTTGCAATGGAGCTTGTTTTGGAATATATTCCAGATGACTTTTTATAGCAAAATGCCATGACCGAATTCGCATAAATTCATCAGCAGAAAACTCAGCTACCAGGTGTCCTTCAACACACACTTTGGTAGGGAGCGGTTTAACATGAAGCATTGCCATTGTAGCATGCTCACAATCTAGGGTAAAAGTGTTTGTTGCACTGTTATGAAAATCCTTAGCTAAACGTAACTGAAAATTCATCTCCACAACTCCACTTTCAAACATTGTCTTGAAAAATCTAGGAATAAGGGTTCGTCCGATTGTAAAACGTTTAGGTCCTTCTTCAAGATAAAAAGATAAGGTGTAGGTTGCTTTATCTTCAAAAAATTCAGTGACAAACATATCCCACCACTGATTGTCACATTTATCAACCCTTTCTTGAAGGCGTTTATTCATCAAATATATGCGATAGTCTGGGGGTAACATACAAGGAGAATGGCGTACATCCATGTTTGGATTACTGTTTGGTCTCATAGGCATTTTTAAAGTAACATAGATAATCAAATCCTGTAACAAAACATATAAATTAACATATATACCAGTAGTGTAGTAGAAAATCTACACTAGCATTCTCTTATTCACCAGAAGTAAATAATGCAGTTTTAATAGCTATTTGCTACATTTACTAGACAGGCAGAGGAATGGTGCAACAGATAAGGCATTGGCTTTCGAATTATGCATACCAGGTTCAACCCCCGGCCAGCTAGTTTTTAAAAACACAGCTCAGGATGTAAGTATATGGGCGAGCATAATTGCTGCAAGAAAGGCTGCTGAGAAAAAGAAACTGGCCACCCTACTCATCTTAGTGCCGAATCCTTAGTACAATGAGAACCTTTTTCAACCTTATCTTCTCATACATGGCACTTGAATCAGGTATGGGACCACCTTTACCAAAACAAAATCACAATTTAGTCTGCATAATGCTTGAAATTTAACTTATTCAGATTATCGGTATATCATAACAAGTATCATCATCATCATCAGCCGGTCATGCCACTGCTGGCAGATGGCCTCCACATATGTTTCCACACCATTCTGTCTTTTGCTGTTCTCATCCAGGTGATGCCAATCTTTTCTTCTATGTCATCTTGCCATCTTCTTTTTGGTCTCCCTCTACTCCTCTAGTTCTTCTTGCATATCTTGGTGTCCATTCTGTGGTTATCTTGGCCCATCTGTTGTCTTTCATTCTTGCTACATGTCCCGCCCATTGCCACTTTAGGTTTGTTGCTATTTCTATGACATCTTTGATACAAGTTTTGTTTCTGATGACTTCATTTCTAATCTTGTCTTTTCTATTTATGTTCAATATTATTCTTTCCATGTTCCTTTGTGCTGCTGCCAGTTTTCTTGTTTGTTGTTTTGTGAGTGACCATGTTTCTGCTTCGTATGTTAATGTTGGCGATATTACTGTGTCCATGATTTTTTGTTTTAAGCTAATTGGAATATTCTTGCTCTTTAAAAAAGTTTTATATTGACCAAATCTTCTCCAGCCTGATGTTATCCTTTGAGCATAGGCGCCGACTTTTCAAAAAACCTTGGGGGGGCGAGAAATGTGATGACGTCACAACCGTAACGCTATTTTACTCAATTAAAATAGTCTTTGATTAAGCTTGGTGTTTTGTTTATATTGACAAATAGGTCACAAACCGAATTTATTAGAACCGCTGCTTGAAAGGATTAGTTTTACGCATGCAGTACGCCCAGTCGTAAAAATTTTGATATTGTTAGCTCATAATTGGAACAGTTGGAAAACAAGACGATTCGTTTCCTTTTCGTGCGAGTAAATAACAACGATCAAGACAGTGAAGTTATCGATATAAATCGCAAAAAATCATGATCTCAAGCAGAGTGAAAACCCGCTATCAGTTTTATTAACCTAGTTTCGCTAATTACTTACAGGCCTTAAAACTCGTGTTTTTTTCCAGCAGCCATCGTGGCCTACCGAGAGCTCCTTCTCGGCGGCCAAATCTGAGTGCTTGGAGGCCAAAATACAATAACGATAGCACAAGTAAATGGCATTACACTTGCAACAATGTTAAAATAATCACTTAGCGTTGTTGAAGTCTGGGCGACGTCCTGCAATAGAATCGTTGTACCACGCATTAAATGCTTTATCGGGATTGTAATCCGGTATTGCGGGACGATCTAACGACCCTAAATTGTTTTGACTGCGCAGCTCAGTAAATTGTTTCAACTGCATACCGCCTTTCATAAAACCTGACCATTTATTCCATTATGATGTCACCATTGAGGGTGTGAAGTCACTAACCCACAGCGTTCTCAGCTATGAAGACACGTGCTTTACCCACGGATGTCAACTAACCTAGTTCTCCTTTTTAACAACGATTCAATGTCCGACAACTTTGAAGCCGATGTAAATTAGCACTTCGGATTAACACTTCGTTAAAATAAACATCGGAAATTGCAAACAAGACTTACAGCTTTGGTGATCGAAGCTGGATATATTCAATAGGCTACAACAGTAGTCACTATGATGCGCTGACCTAATGCTGCATCACTCTTTGATACAACATATTTTCGACATTTAATCCACGATCATTCCATTGCGAAATTAAATAATTGGCTAGAAGAAACCGGCGGCCAAACTTGGCCGACTGAGGAGGTAGCACAGGCGGTCATTCAAGCACTACTTAGCGGCCATGGCCGCCAGCTGCTTTAAGGCTTGACTTACTTTCAAAGCGTTGACAACAGCGAAGTGTTTTCTTTTCTGTTTTTTTTATTGAAAGTCTTTGTAGTCTTTTATTGAATACAGTAGGCTATATACTCGAGTAAAGGTCGAGATGTTCGCAAGTGATTTTCACCTCAAAAAGGCAAGTTCAACTAACATGGGACATGCTGTTGTCTCCAGCTCGGCAGTTTTCAAAATGAACGTACTAAAAATCATTGTCGACGTAGATTACGGAGTGTGAAATCGCGTCGGCCTAAGTAAAAGTTTTGAATACGTTTATTTGCAGTGATTCAAACTTAATTTTCAAATGCAATGATTTCTTGTCAATTCTAAACTTTATGCACTTGTTGAGCAATATGCAAAGCTCACGAGACAAAACAGAAAGAGCTGTTTTAAGAGATCATTTTTTTTATTTTTGCGTGTAGGATATAATCGTTCTTATTATTACATAACATTCCATGACATTACTATACTCCATAACATTATTACGTTACATTAACGTCGATGTCAAACCTTAGCGGCCGCATAAAACAATGATGTCAGGTTGGCTAGGTGATAATAGCGGTAAGAGACGTCGTTAATGCAGGCAATATCTGCGACCAAGACCATTAAACACCTTTTCTTTTATCAGTTTTCGATTTAATTCTCACACATTGCGAAGAAAACATTGCGTTCTGTTGAATCATAATTGATCTCACAGCGGGAAGACCTCGTTGAAAATAGCGCGTCTAATTTAGCTGGTTTACTGAATATTGCCGTGAATAGTTACGTGACTACGTATTCCAGCAGCGTAAGTTACTCTACCATCTACTTTGAAATTTCGATACCGTAATACCGTATGAGAAAGCCATTCGATCAGCTGCTGTTTTGCGGGCAAGAGCAACGTAGGCTTTTCTTGCTTTCGGCATTCTTTAAGTCCGTTTAAATTATCTAAATCTCTTTCGCGAAGTGTTTTATCTTTAAAACACCACCTGTAATCACCATTTTTGTTGCTCTTCAACCATAAATTTACGGGGGGCGCCGCCCCCCGGAAGTCGGCGCGTATGCCTTTGAGTGATCTCAGTTTCCATGTCGTTTCCTGGTGTTATCATTTTCCCTAGATATTTGTATTGATCAACCTCCTCTATCTTTTCTCCATCTATCAAAATACCCGTCCTTGGTTGTTTCCTTGCTATCTCGTTACACATTATTTTTGTCTTTTTCTTGTTCATCTTCATTCCATCTCGTTTCCCTTCTCGATTCAGTTCCTCAAGCAATTGTTGCAGAGTACATTCTGACTGTGCAAAAAGGATGATGTCATCTGCAAATCTGAGATTGGTCAGCAGTTGTCCATTAATGACAAGTCCAGCCTCAGATTTCAGCCTCTTGAATATCTCTTCAACTGCAGCTGTAAACATAACAGGTGAAAGAGTGTCACCTTGGCGCACCCCTTTCTGAATCTTTATTTTATCACTTAATTTCTCGGTTCTGATTTGTGCAGTGCCATTTGTGTATGTATTTTTGATAATATTTACTGTTTTATCTGATATACCATGAATTTGAATTGCATTAAAAACAGAGGAGTGCTTGATGGAATCAAATGCTTTCTTATAATCAACAAATGCCATAAATAAGGGTAGTTGGTATTCATTCATCTTCTCTAAGATCTGCCCAACTGCATGCAGGTGATCAATGCAAGAGAATCCTTGTCTGTAAGCTGCTTGTTCAGGGGGTTGGTTTTCATTTAGACTGCTGCTTATTGTGTTCTTGATGATTTTCATAAATAGTTTGTAAATATGAGAAAGTAGGCTAATAGTTTGCAGATAGGGCGATAGTTTGCAAGGTCTTTCTTGTTTCCTTTTTTAAAGAGAAGAGTAATTATAGCATTCTTCCATTGTTCTGGCACTTTTTCGGTTTTGATCACGGTGTTAAATAAGTCACAAAACTTTTCCAGTAGAATATCCCTGCCTGCTTTTACCATCTCTATTACTATGTGGTCTTCTCCGGGTGCTTTTCCATTTTTCATCTGTTTGACTGCCTTTTCAACTTCGCTTTTCAGAATTGAAGGAATTTGTTCGACTGGATTTTTAGTGACAATGTTTTGTGTTTGATCATTACATAATGTTTGATAGAAATCAGCACATCTTTCAATTATCTTTTCTCTGTTTGATGTTTCTGAGCCATCTTCATTCTTCAGTGCCGGAATGAATGCTCTGTTTCCATCTTTTTTGGTGTTGCATTTTTTCAATCCCTTGCCTGTCTCAATTGCATTTTTCACCTGTAGGGTGTTGAATTTTCTTAGATCTTGTCTAATACTTTTTCGTATGTTCTTGCATAACTCTCGATATTCACTATTGCCTTTAGATGTTTCTCTCATCATTTCTCTGCGTTCCTTCAGCATATTTTTAGTCTCTGGTTTGAGTTTATCTTCTCTTTGGCTCTTGACTATTCCGCCAACTTTCTTTGCGCTTTTTTGAATAATATTGTTCAATTGTTTTGTCTTTTCATCTAAATCTTCAAGTATTTCAAAACGGTTTTGCAACTCTATTTGGAATTCATCTGCCTTTTGAATCAGTCTCTCGGTGTCAATCTTTGGGTTTGATATTCTCATCATTCTAGTTCTTTCCTGTTTTACATTTAATCGTATAGTGCTGCGAACCATCCTGTGATCACTTCCGATGCTAACCCTTTGAATGACTTCAGTGTTGAGGACAATTTCTCGTTTATTTGTTAAAATATAATCAATTTCATTTTTCACCTTTCCATTTGGACTTTTCTAAGTCCATTTTCTTCCATTTGACTTTTGAAAAAGAGTATTTGTGATGATCAGTTTCTCTAATGTTGCAAACTGGATCATCCTATCCCCCTGTGCATTTCTCTTTACAATGCCATATGCTCCAGTGGTATTTCCGTCACTCTGTTGGTGTTTTTCTATTTTAGCATTAAAGTCTCCCATGATAACTTTGTTGTGACTTTTATTCTTTTCCATTTCTTCATTTATTTCTTCATACGAATCCTCTATTTCTTCATCATCATGGCTTGTGGTTGGTGCATATATCTGTATTATTTGCATAGAGTATTTATTGTTAATCTTTATTGCGAGGGAAGCCACTCTATCACTAATTCCTTTTATTTCTGTAATTTTGTGTTTTATGCTTTGATGGATTAAAAAAACCGACCCCTTTTGTTGAAGTATCTCCCCCTCTGGTGTAGAGCATGTGTCCTCCTCCAATCTGTACCAGATGCTCTCCTTGTCTTCTTGTTTCTGCTAGACCAATTATTTGCCAATTCATCCTTGTTTCATTTAGCTCGTGTGTTAATTCTATAAGCCTGTCTTCATCTTTTAAGCTTCTTACATTATACGTAGAAATGTAGATTTTGGGAACCCGGAGATTCTTTGCACCCTCTGCCTTTCGGCTGCCGGGGACTAAGGGCCTTTTTGAATGTGTGTTCATTTTTTCATTATGGGTTTGAACCTTTACTCACCACGCTGGTTCAGTGCGGGTTGGTGAGTGCCTGCAACTTGATTAAGCAGCAGGGCTATGCAACAGGTGGTACAGGATTACATTTTACCTGTAGCAGATCTACTAATGATCATGACCTGACCTGATAACAACTCCATAACAAGTATAGCATTTTATAAATTGAACTAATTTTTTGGATACCGGTAACGTATCTAAACTTTCAACCATATATTGCCTGTATAAAGCAGCATTTTAAGGCAGAAGCTATAGTGAATGACCATAGCCTCTGAAGATATGGTTATCTTATGTCACTCAATTTTTGCAGAGTAAGGTCTTGCATACATCATAAACACACAAACTTAGTGACGATAAGCACAAAAAAGCAAAACCTCAAAACTAAAGAAACACTGATAAAACGCTTTTTATAAAAACCAGTATGTATCATTAATTTTTACAGACACACAGACTAAACTTACAAATGCTGCTTTAACAGCACTGGTGAAAGCTTTATAAATAAATTAGGCTATACAAGTTTCCACACCTTTCCAAAGTAAAAAATTAAACCATTTTCTAAAATCGATACATACAATAAAGCAAAGTATGATTATGAACTAGAGCAAACAGTGGGTCCTACGAATTACCCATAAGCAATTAAGCATAAGCAACGTCGAAAAAGCCCATAAGTCACATCGAATTACCTACAAGCCTGCATAGCTGTCTAGAAGCCTTGTAGTCAACTGCACTAGCCGAATGGTGAGAGCACTGGCTCGGCGTTAGAAAGGTCGCAGGTTCGACACCGCTCAAGAGCCTTTGTCTTTGGCAAGACACTTGAAGGCCTGACCGAAGGTGGACTCGAAGATTGGCTTCCTTGTCTTCCAGTCTGCATATTTGTAATTTGCAGGTCAATGCAGCAGATGGAGTGTTTTGGCCGGTAAAACACTTCTAACATAGGACAATTTTTGCTATGAACCAGGTGACTGCAGCATGGTAACCCTTCTCGCACTTAGCCAGAGAGTTAATTCTTGCCTTGAACTTGATAATTAAAAAAGAAAAAAGAATAATGGCAACATTGAGAATCGAACCCACGTCATCAAAGTGATACCTCATTGCCTAAACCACTGCGCCACAACAGCGCTCGTAAAACCTTCGTTTAATTTAGTCTATATATATAGGAAAAGTCCGGTATATGGGTAATTCGACGCGACTTATGGGGTATCACAACAATTCAAAGCCCATGATTTAAAGATGAAATTTCAAGGCAGGGATCTCAGAATAAAAGATCTCTGTTCTTCAGAGATCCCTGGGTTAAAGTTAGTGTTAGGGTTATTGTCTTTATCGTAAATAAATTATCGGCTTTGAATTGACGCATAACCGACTTAGGTGCTAATGGGTAATTTTTCACGACTTATGGTGCTTATGGGAAATTTGACATGAGTTATGGTGCTTACTGGTTATGGGTAATTTGACGTGACTTATGGGTAATTCGACACGACTTATGGTGCTTATGGGTAATCCGTGGGACCGCAAACAGTTGTGCATCGACTGCGTGCTATTTTGTTAAATAAACATGGCCAATGGCCATATCCCCTTTTGGCAAAATAAAATTCCCACAGATATTTTAACATTTCCACAAATGGAAAAACTTGAACTTAATTACTCACAATTGAAAAAGCATTGAAAACAATCTTCATACAAAAAACAAAGAATGAAAGAAAATGGTTTTAGTTGCTGCATTATTAATGTCACAATTAGCATCACAGAAGACAACTGGAAGCAGTGGAAAAATATGTCATGAAATGAACTATTTCCAAATTTTAATATCTGCTTCTGAGCAGTGTCAAACCGAGGTCCTACAAAACTTTAAACCCAGACACAACGCAATTACAAAATGACTATAAGGCTATGGAAGCAGCTTTTCTTCATTGTAGAAAAACAGGCAAAGATAAAAAAATAAGTCTCATGCTCAAGTGACCAGGTGACGAACAGACCATAGCCTCAAGAGCAATGGCTACTATACATGATAACCATTGCTGATGCATTTTAATACAAAGTTTCATGCATATGATTGCAACAAAATTGCTTGACATTGACATTTTTTTGTAGAGATGACAGGCATTTATCTGACATATATGAAATTTTGAGTCATCAGCAAAAAGTGTAGTTGAATAATAAGATGCATTTAGAAGATCATTCATGCAGTCTTCGAAATTAGCATATTTTTACTTTGGCAAAAATGTTGCCGAGGCCAAACGGCAAAAGTTGAAATTGCCTCGGCAATTGCTGTGAATGTTTATTACGAAAAAATTGTAGGCTACCACAACATGTAAAACAAGAAGCGAAAAATATAATAGACAGTGATGTACGCGCATACAAAAAGTATTGACAACGTCAGTGCAAACCTGGGTTTTTTTTTTCGCTGAGACTTTTCGGTCATTTGTCCAAAATGGCTTGAAAAAATTCGGTCATTTTTTATTTATTTCGGTCATTTTTAGTCATATTTTTTCTTTTTTTCACATTTTTTGGCTATTTTCACATTTTCTGGTCACATTTTTTTGGACATTTTGACCGAATTGACTATATTTTTTTCGAACATTTTGCTAAAAAATTGATCAATGACCGATAAATGACCGAAAAAAAACCCAGGCGCAAACGTTCGAAAAACCATACGCCGTATGCGTCAACGTAACTTGTAAAAGAAGTTGGCGGCGTCAGCGCATACACTAGCGTAAACTCATTTTGTTTGCTAGGTGCCAAACATTCACAAGGTATAACCACTCGAAACAAACAAGTTTTATTTTGAATTTTCACGAAGAAACACAAGCATCTGAAAGTATTCATCTGACACTTTGTTGGGTTTTGGTTTCAATATGTCTTTGCCCATTGAAAACATTCTTTCAACTTATTGAAAATTTGAAAAGTTTGATAAAAAAAAATACAAACAACAACTAAAACAGTAAAAAGTATGCGTTGACGCTATGCGCTAAAAAAACGCAAAAACTTTACGGCATAGCTTCAAGCGACAACTATCCAAAAAAAATGTGGCCGCAAGCGTTAGCGCAAACAAAAAGTCTACGCCGCAAGTCTGCGGCGTGGAATTTGCGGCGTAAACGTACATCTCCGATAATAGAGTAGTCTATGAAGACCGCATTGTTGGATTTGTTGTGATGTAATACTGAAATACCAAAAGTAACGATAAAGCGAGCAACGCGATACGCACGCTGTTACAATAATTCATGTTAAATAACTCACGAGGGGGGGAGGATGTTAATTTTGGGTTGATTCAATGTTCGAGTCAGCACAAATCGATTTAATTTTCCGGACCGGTTGTATTGTGTAGCAACTATGCCCAATAAGAAATGACGACGACGTCATTTCTTAAGACGCTTGAAGACGCAAAACTGAACGTTCATGAACGTGTGATGTCATATGATCGGAAGCATTACTTTTCTTTACTGCCGAAGTACCATTTATCCAATTTTGTACTACTTTTTACGCTGGGCCCCGTAGCTTTTCTAATTCCGATTTGTTTCCGTCACAAAATTCTTTACAAATTTTGCAAAATACTACACTAACTTTTCCTTCTGTCTCCTCTGTTTCATAACCTATTGCAGGTAAATTCCACTTTTTAACTGTATCTTCCTTTACCATGATTTATATTGGCAATGACACTGGTAAAGAAAAAGCATTCGATGAAAGAATAACTTTTGCGTAACAATTAAGCCAGTATTTATAAGGTTGCAAACTTTTTTTATAGTTCACATGAGCATTGTCAGCGCATAAAATTGCACCTGTTGTTGTTACGCAACCAGACATCTATCACAAACTGCAATTAACAAAGCTCACTCTAAAGGTTAATGCGTTAACCTATTACTTACATGTATTCGACGTCTGTTGATGTTGTGTGGTTCATTGTGAAAGCGACGCAATCGTTTCTGATACAGCTGAACGAGATAACGGAAGGCGAAGCGCGATAAGGAGTAAATGCTTACAATAATTTGACGTCTACTGGCGTTGAATCAATGCAAATAGGGTAATATTTCTATAAAAGATTCAATTCTCCCAGCTGGGCACGTGTCTGAGTGGCGGCGAAGTAGAAGAAACCCAAATAAAAACATCAAGCAATAGTAAGATTGAATCAGCCTCCTAGTCTGGTGTGGTCTAAGAAAATTAGGATTATTTTTGTAATCTTGTGGTCCTTATAAGCGCTCGTGTGGCCTCGGCATTTTTATAGCCGAGGCTAATGTGCCATTCATGCATCTGCCTTGGCAATCACCTCGGCAATTGCCGAGGCTAATTTCGAAGACTGCATAAAGAAGAAAAAGCAAGGGACCAAGGATTGACCCCTGTGGGACACCACGTTTAACAACATTGAAATTAGAATTCTTACCGTTAATTTTTGTACTTTGCATTCTATTTGTTAGATAAGCCCATGCTTCTCTTCCTTGTTAATTCTATGTTCAATGGTCATGTGTAATGGTTTACCTGCGAGTTTGCAACAACGAGGTTGTTCAAGATCGTTAATTTGAACCTAGATGTGACACGGTAGTTAGCAGAGATGTACGTATACGCCGCGAATTCTACTCGCATACTGGCGGCGTAGACTTTTTGTTTATGCTAACGCTTACGGCCACATTTTTTGGATAGTTTGCGCTTGAGGCTACGCCGTAAAGTTTTTGTGGTTTTTTAGTGCATAGCGTCAACGCATACTTTTTAATGGATTTTTTTCGCTACAACACGCCAATGATACCTTCCAGCGCTGCAGTTGAAAGAATGTTTGCAATGGGCAAAAACATATTGAAACCAAAACACAGCAAAATGTCAGATGAACACTTTCAGATGCTTGTGTTTCTTCGTGGAAATTTAAAATAAAACTTGTTTGTTTCGAGTGGTTTACCGTGTGAATGTTTGGCACCTAACAAACAAAATGAGTTTACGCTAGTGTATGCGCTGACGCCGCCAACTTTTTTTACAAGTTACGTTGATGCATACGGCATACGCTTTTTCGAACGTTTGCGTTTACGCTGACGGCGTCAATATTTTTTGTATGCGCGTACATCACAGGTAGTTAGTAATTTCAGCTAAGTTTGATTAAAGAGTGCGAAATTCAATAGTTCAATCAGTACCAGTAATGAATGAGTTAATAATCTAGTACAATGCAACAGATCATAAAAAATACAGCCGACTTCTCCTTGAAGATGTATTAATACACATCAATACCAACTGCTTCTATATTTTGGGGTGATACAACATACGGTACAGTAGCTGCAGAGTGCAGATACCGTAAAACGGGGTGAGATTGGGGTTGGGCCAGTTTTGACCTTTGTACTGTTGTAAAAAAAATTGTGATGCCTCTGAAAGTGAAATTTTTGCTCAGAATGAGCACTCTTGGTCTCCTTTACATGTCTTATCAATTTCAGGTGTGAAGGATGTCATTAAGCTATATTTTTTTTTGATCAAAGTGTGGCCAATCTCACCCCTGGAAATGGGGTGAGATTGGCCAAAATTGAAAATGTCCTTTGAACGATGTGAAATGAAGTTGATGGCTAATGAAACATCCCTAAAGCAATGAGATTGGCCACATTGTGGATTTAAAACAAATAGCAGACATAATACTAGACATACTGTACTGTATTATACAAACTTTACAAAGCATCAAAAATTTAACACGAACTGTAAGCTATGATATAAGGTAATACAGGTTGCATTTTATCAATTAGCAGAGAAAATGGTCCTCAAGGAATTACTAACATGACCATGATCATATGAGTGTCCTGTCTTGAAAGAACATGTACATTTATATACAAAAACTGTCTTGAAAGAACATGTACATTTATATACAAAAATTTTTTGCACAATTCCTGTGTGTGAAATTGGCCACCACAACTACTTTTAAATATGACTTTCTCCTGTATAAACAATACAAATCCCACAAAAACACTTAATACAATATGAAACTATATAGCATAAGTGCTCACACGAGCTACAAATAAAGTATCTACACTCATAGGCGCCGACTCCAGGGGGCGGCGCCCCCCCGTGAATTTAGCTCGGGGTGGCTGCCCCCCCGCAAATTATTTAAAAAAAATCCTAAATCAAATGTTTCTAAGTTCAGATTTGCGTTAGTTTGACCTTCATTGCGGATCGATCTCAATTAAAAGATCTACTTGTTGCAACAAGAGCGCTGCTCCTAAGATAACAAAAGAAACAGAAGTACGGTAGCTGATAAACGCCAGCATGGTGCCGTTGAAGCATAGTAACAATGATTGAAAAACATTTTTCTTGATTTCTTCTCCTTTGTTTTTTCTTGGGAGTGTCAATAATGAGGTGTGGTTTGCTGTTTGCTCAGTTTAGTATCTACGCGTATTAAGAGCTAAAGTTTAAAGTGACCAGCATATAATTCGAAGTAGCCTACATGCTTCGAAATTCGTTTTTGTTGACGGCGGACAAACGTGTCCGGTCTGAGCAGCTATCTCGGCGGACAAATTAAGTCTCACGGCTGACACACCAGTTTTAGCCGTCGATCGTCATGCTTAATCACTTTATCTTGATAATAATTCTTCGCCATTTCAGAACTATAACTACGGTTTTAGAATGCTTTTTAAAAATTCTGTAAAGTCACTCTGAAACGCTTTCATCAGACCAATGACTTGCGCTTGAAGAGTCAAAGCGCCGTGTTGCTGGTCAATACGTCACAACACTGATTAACTTCCACCGAACGAGGTCGCGTGGCTTATTATATTGCGTCACAATGCTCTAGGCAGGAGTCGGAAAATTTCTACACTAACGCTACTATTTTCTGCTGTGCAAAGTTTCATAGGCTTTTTTCTTTAAGTTTATTTTTGCGTGTCATGTGAGCGAAAGTGGATTTTTCTTGGGTCTTTCCTTTCTTACTGTAGTACCAAAACTTAACAACTTTTGTTGCATCTTGCTGTAATAGCCTACTCGTATAATCTAATTTAGTAACCAACCTTGCCGTATCATTATTACTCGGAGATCAAAGCCAGACATTGTGACGTAAAACTTGAACTAAATTGCGCGTGATTAGTGTACTGTAGAAGGGGTGCAACCTAGTTCGTACCTTGAACCATTCGTACAGTCAGTTCGTACCCTGAAAAGATCGAGAAAAAAAATTAAAAAAAGCCGAAGTCGCTGATTGCAGTTTAATAGCACAAAGCCGAAGTCGCTGATCGGAGTTTCCCCAAACAATTTGAAACAAACTCGAGGGTTAGCGGAAACTGTGGTTAACGGAAATTGCGAAACTGCGGGAAAATGTTTGTGGAAACTGCGATCAGCGAGGCTTAGAGCATAGATTACTCTATGGTTAGAGTTAGGGTAAGCGGAAACTGCGTAAAAATGTTTGCGGAAACTGTGATCAGCGAGGGTTAGAGCATAGATCACTCTATGGTTAGGGTAAAAGTTAGCGGAAACTGCGGAAAAATGTTTGCGGAAACTGCAATCAGCGAGGGTTAGGGTAAGCGGAAACTGCGGTTAACGGAAACTGCGGAAAAATGTTTGCGGAAACTGCGATCAGCGAGGGTTAGAGCATAGATTACTCTATGGTTAGGGTAAAAGCGGAAACTGCAGAAAAATGTTTGTGGAAACTGCGATCAGCGAGGGTTAGGGTTAGAGCATAGATTACTCTATGGTTAGAAATTAGAATTAGGGTTAGGGTTAGCGGAAACTGCGGAAAAATGTTTGCGGAAACTGCGATCAGCAGACTTCGGTTTTGAGCTATTTTTTCTCTAGATCTTTTCAGGGGGAAAATTTTAAAGCAATTGCGAAAACTGCGATCAGCGACTTCGGCTTTTTTTGTTTTTTTTTCTCGATCTTTTCAAGGTACGAACTGACGGTACGAACTGTTCATGGTACCAACTAGGTTGCATCCCTGTAGAAGTACCTGTACTCCTATCGATTCTTAGCGAAAGATTCACCTTTGTTACGCTGATTCAATGTCATCAATCGTTGAAGCAATGTAAAAATCGAAAGTTTTCCTCTTTGAATGGAAGTTAAGGGATACAGTATTCACATTTTCTAGATGCGCGCTAGAATGAGCTAGAAATTATATTATCGCAACAATTGTTCGTGCTATGCAACGACGATTTGCATTGCTATTTCTTGTGTTATTTCTCGGCGGACAAATATGACCGATCTAGATGGTACTTCCAGCGGACATCACATACTGTGACAGCGGACATGTCCGATGTCCGCCATGAATATCGAGGCCTGAGCCTACATTATAAAGCTTGGCGATATACAATGGCATATAGACGCAAACAAACATCAATGCTGACAAACAAACATCAGCATTTTGAATGTAAGCAATCAGTCGGCTAGAAAGTTTGCCCCCCCCGGCAATTTTCAAAACCCGGCCCCTATGTCTACACTGTCACAATTTTGACAAATTTCAAATCAAATTTTAAAATTTTCTCGAATTTTTTTTTTTAATTTTTGTTTTTTTATGATTTTTCTCAGCAACATTGCACAAATTTGTTTTTGAAGGTATCATGTAAACAGGTTAGCAGTAACATATACTCAAGTCTAAATTTTAATTAGAAATCTTCATTAACCTTAAAGTTATTTACTTTTTAAAAAACTTGACCAATCTCACCCCACTTTACGGTACATATTCCACTTGAACAACTTATCTGTTCATGCACGTTTTAAAATCTTTCTTCTATTCATTGTAGTCTAATAGTTACTACTATCCTTTTCGTTCCAGTCACGGACAATTCAATTCAATTTATTTTTCTTTGTCAGAATGCAAAAGAAATGATATTGTGAAAAAGAAATACAGTAACAAAACTAACAAAAGGAAAAGGTGGCAAAACCTTAATGGGTTAATACGTGCATGAAAGGATCTAATATTGCGGTATATGCATCAATAAATATAAACAAAATGATTTGAGTGACCAAAATCGATCAGTCCCAGAACCCAAACCCTACTAGAGGACTTGGGAAATAGAAGTTGAGTAACTTTTGTAAAATAAAGTGTTGCCAGATGAACTCCAAAGTTGAGCATTTTATGCTAAGTAAAGTCAGTAAACACTAAAATTTGAAGTATGAATGGTATTTATTCTGTGAGAGTTGGTTCGAAATAAAACAAAACCAAGCAAATTAACCGACCACAACTGCTAAAATATTCTCGCAACCTGGAATAAAATAAAAGAAAGACTAATCTGGTGTCGAAAAAACAGTTTTCTTTTTCGCTAGTGAGACTGCAATGCCACCAGATGCCACCAAAGGAGTTTAACGCACAAACGCTATGAAAATTACCCAATTGCATTTTTAATCCACCAGGGCTTTTTATAGAAAAAAGCGTATTACTGCAGTGTGTTTCTTTATGATAGATTTCAAAAAGGGGCTTTTACTGGTATTTTTTGCCAATTTCTTTGTGTGTAATCTTCAGGCCAGAACTCTTTTTTTCCGACGATTTTGAAATATGTTGTGGGGTGCACGCTGTAGTGGCACATTGCTTGTTAGCATGCCCGCTCATAGACCTTCGTCGATAGGACGACAACACTTCTGGGCATGATGATGGCGAGACGTGATCAGGACACGATGGTCTTCGCTATTGATTGGTTTATTCATTCATTCCAACATAATAAGCTTGACCTTGAACGACAGAATCCAGGCAACAAGAGTACTAAATGAAAAACACCGGAACGACTGACAGTAGGCTGCCACCACCAGAAATTAACACTACACTCTATCGTCCATTACTTCAAAAGGACCGTAGTCTTGATTGGAAAAACGCCAATGTAAGCATTGCAATCGTTGTATTATCATAGGCTACACAACCACTCAATGCAAATCTACGTGTGATCTTACAATCCCCTAAATTTCTAAGCGAGACGCAGATTGTGTTAAAAGCCTGCGGTAATTTTACAAATTAAGTAGAATCGAAGATTCCGACGCGACGCCAGTGAAGGTATAAGAACATCAAAGGAAGCTCTCAGGCGCTACACACGCCAAGTAGCCTACATGTATTTGCATATCACTGGACCAGATGATCGCTTAGTCTTCTTAGCTTAGCTACGATTCTGATTACGCCATAACTAATCGTACGTACGGTACGCTTGTAGGCCTACAATACACTGTTTTGACAATTTCGTTTACTCTGCTTATTTATTTATATTGAGCGAGGTGTGTTGAGCCCATTGTTATTTTCTGTGTAGGCTAAATGGATGATTTATCGGTGGCACCGAACAAAATTAAAGCGGGCTGTTTAATTGGTAATTCAATTAAGCTTAACAACTATTACTTATTGTTTCCTGACGAATTGCGTTATCTCCGCCCAAGTATTAGTGGCATGATAAGTATCCTAATATAGGCTATTCAATTACATGACAGTCTTTAATTGTTTGTTTGTTTTTCTTTTTTATCCTGCATTGCGGGAAAGCGGACTTGAGTGCTATGCATCGGTGTACGCCTTCCGACGTACACCTGACCCACGCTGCAGCCGACGGCAATGTCTGTTTCCGGTTGTCTACTCTACTTATGACTTAAATTTGGTACTACCCATTACTCGAAATCGATCACTGGGTAGAGGCAAATAGGGAACGTTCAAATATTACGTAACGCTTTTTTTCCGAATTTTTGACCCCCCCCTCCCCCATGTAACGCTTTTTTCAATCCCCCCCTCCCCCATGTAACGATTTTTCACTACGAATTCAGCACAAAAAACTACCATTCCGTACTCGAAAGCGTTACGTAACGTTTTGCTTGAACCCCCTCCCCCCCGATGTAACGCTAACGTAGGCTAACGCTTTGCATAAACCCCCCCCTCCCCCTCGAAGGCGTTACGTAATATTTGAACGTTCCCTTATCGTAAAGTTTCTTGCCCAGAGAAACAACAGCAAGTGCGGGAGGCTGGAGTCGAACATGCAGGCTCTCGACTGCGAGCCCAACGCTCTAACCACTCGGCCACTACTTGATTATGATCAACGCACCGGTCTTAAAATTAGTTTAGTTGCATAATGCATATCCAGGACAATTGGCCCAGCGGTCGGCAACCTGCGGCTCCGGAGCGACATGCGGCTTTTTTATCTCTGCGCTCTGGCTCACGACAAGGGGACGCAACACTTTGTATGTTTATTTTCATCCTGCATCGCGGGAAAGCGGACTTGAGCGCTATGCATCGGTGTACGCCTTCCGACATACACCTGACCCACGCTGCAGCCGACGGCAAAGTCTGTTTCGGTTGTCTACTCTACTTATGACTTAAATTTGGTACTACCCATTACTCGAAATCGATCACTGGGTAGAAGCAATTATCGTAAAGTTTCTTGCCCAGAAAAACAACAGCAAGTGCGAGTGGCTGGAGTAGCTTAATAGCTAAATATTTAATTTCAGCACTACGGTACTTAAATAGATTTGTATTGATTAATCATAAATAATAGCTAAATGCAAGAAAAGTTTCTGACGAAAACAGAACATTTAACCCGTACCATGAACATACCGACCATGAACCGATTGGTTGTGTTTACCAGTCATGTTAAAGGCATACTAAATGAAATTTTCAAACGGTAATTAAGCATTAAAATGCGTAAACTGAACATTCAAGAATACAATTCAAAAAAAATTATCGAAAAAAATTTGTTTTCAATGGCACTGGCTAGGCCCAAAGTCCAATGTTTTATTTATTTTTAATTTTTTTAAAATGACCAAAAAGTGCAAACACTGCTCGAGAATACGTCACTATCGACAGCAATAACAAAAGCCACGTGACCACATCTGATGTTTTAACATCAGATCTGATGATTTGAGCAAACTGTCTGGTGTTTTGATGTACATACATACATAGCATACAGTTAAATCTCCCGCGGTGTTTTGATGTACATACATACATAGCATACAGTTAAATCTCCCGCAATAAAACTATTGCCCGATTAGCTGATTGCTAGTCGATAGTGACGTAGACTGTTCAGTCGCACGCTTCGCTGCTCACGCCCATTCCCGTTTTGAAAGCTCTGACAAAAGCACGCGCGGAATGCTGATCAGACCGCAATGGGGAAAATTTTTATTGAAAATCGTTTTATGGTACCGTAAAGTGGGGCTATTGTGAACACTTTTTTGGGAAAACTTTGCCCAAAATCATCATTTTAAATTTTTTAATACGATTTTGTTCTTATTTTATGGGCTGAGATTCATTGAAAAAACAGTCTAAATTTGAATTTGCTGAATGATTAATTTCATAACCTTTCCGCCATTCTTCTTGGTGTAAATAATAGCCCCAACCACGGGGCTATTATAAACACACATTGTATCAGTGGCGCGGGAACTATTTTTCTCTAGGGGGGGCTGAAGCTGTCGTAGTGTTGTGAGCTTCTGGGGGGCTTCGCCCCCCAGACCCCCCTTACATGGGGGGACATTTACAACTGGGCATTCGGTCTCCTCCTGTGCAAAAAAAAACGACGCTAAAACACACACATTGCAAATTGTAACAAATGAAGAACGGCAAACAGCAAAGCAGCTGTTCAGGAAATTAAAATGAAAACGAACAAATTAGAAAGTTATATGAAAACGACAGTTTGTAGAAATGAGCTCTCACGCGCTTCCGAAGATTGATTTTCGCTCAGGTGTTTTCTCTATAAACTGTGTCATAAGTTCTTTGACATCAACAGTGTCCAAAATGTTTTGGTGGACAAGCATCAACGCAAGATGAGTAGGCCTACCGTAAGTCGTTTTTGTGTCATTGAGCTTCTCAACCACGTTTTCAGGCGTCTTAGAGCAGAAAAAGAACGTTGTGATGATGCAACCGAAACCGAGAGGCAAAAGCAGAGCTCCACGAATTTGCGCGTTTCTTTGAAAAGATTTAGTGTTTGAGGGTTTAGTTGCAATAGTATCTCAGCAACCTTTTGAACGGAGTTTGCGGTTTTTCCACTTACAACATCGCTGAGCAAAGTAGGCAAAGTTCCGTTTTTAGGCTATCTTTTCTGATGGCATTGGGTAAGCTGATCTCAGTATCAGATCTTTCCTCACCGTTTGCATAGATCAAAAAGACCTTCTCTCTGTTGGCTGCTGTAAGCAGATCCGCCTGGTCGAGTCTTCGATCAAGCTCAGCTTGAACCAAATCAAGGGCTTCGATGTATTGCCGTTTTTACGCTCCTTCTCCCGCAGACAACAAAGCATCCGATTCCTCTGTGTTTCGAAATCTTGCTGGAGTTTTTCTCACTCGGGGATCCTTTGGCGTCTTTAGGTTATTGACAGACGCAAAGACGTTCGCTGCTTCCATAAGCTTGGAAACGGATTCATCTTTTTTGAGATTTTTGATCCGTTCGCGGAGAGTGGTGATTGATTCCAAAGCTGAAGAAGCAAAGATCTTTGGAGCTGTCTTGCGACGGCTTCTGCTGGCTGAAAAACTTCCCCGCTGCAGGTAATCGCAAAATAAAGCCGCGTCGTGCGTGCTTGTTTTACCAAGCCGAATATGCTTGCACGAGCGTTTCCTCTCATTGCACTACGCAGCGTTTCTTAACCGGGGATGCTAGCACCCCTTGGGGGTGCTGGAATAGACTGTAGGGGGTGCTAAATGCATGCAGTATAATATCAAAAAATGCCATTTTAATTTTCTGCATTTTTTTGTATTCTGCCAGTATCAGCAGTTGTCATATCAATGATTGCTGTTTCGAAGTAGCCTACATGATTTGCTGTCATTGTAGTCATCTCCCAGTCAAATACTCAAATTGATCCTGAGTAGATTGTGCGAACTTATCTGGTGGGTGTTTTGTTGCAATATTGTTGCTCACCTCTCGCTTCTAGAAACCACCATGGCAAAGTATCCAGAGTGGATACAGCAGCCTTCTTGGCAGACATGAGTGATCATAGGCTAATAGACTAAAAGAGGAGCTATGATTGACATGCAGGTGAATCAGAGTTGTGGGACAAACTTTCGTCCTTCCGCTTGCTGATTTCTGGTGTGACCAGTTGACAGCACATCCTGCATTGGCACGAGCAGCAATGGAATTGATCGTTCCATTTCCGACTAACTACCTGTGTGAAAAGGCGTTCTCCACCATGCTCCAAATGAAAACAATTGGCCGGAGCCGCCTTCAACATGGGTTGCTCCACGATATGAGAGTGGCTTTGACAAACACGAAGCCTCGAATAGAGAAATTGGTCACACATATGCAACAACAGAAATCACATTGATACATGTGTAACTAGATACCCAGCTGGGTAACTTAAATATGCTTAAGTTTGTCCATGTTCTTTTACTATTCTCGGGTTTTCCTATTTCTTTTATCATCAATGACGACAGTAGTTTTGAAGAATAAACAAAATGATCAATTTGTACTTCGCTTTCCTTTCAATAGTGCAGGCCAAAGTTTAATGGCGGCGTCAAAATTTTGACATGCTATTTGATCACTGGCGGTATATTTTGTATATTTTTGTCGCCTAACAAACGGTGCTGTTGTTTTAAGAGAGTTGATTCACTTACATATGGTTATAATTGAATTTCTGTTGGTGAATGAAAGCCAAATACCAAATCCTGAATCAACTTCGTCAAAACAACTGCTCAGTTTGTTAAACAACAAGAGACTTCATTACAAAATATATCTCCAGCGATCTGAAGGCATGTTAAAATTTCGGCCTGTACTAAACTTTTGGTCGGTACTGTAGTAGTCTTATGTCAATAATAGTTAGGGGGTGCTAGACTGGTCAGGCCTGTTTACAGGGGTGCTAAAGTCAGAAAAGGTTAAGAAACGCTGCACTACGGTATCTTCTGTCATGTCGGTCAGACTTGACAAAGCAATATCATGTATTATTGTAATGTTCAGAAGTAGCCTACGCATGAAATGTAAATATTGCAGAATGATGTCCAATAAACGATGTACCGCCGTGTTAGTAGGGAAGGTGGCTAGCACCGCCACTGAGAGGTATAGTTCCCTGTGATTGACGACTCTTTATTGCAAATGATGAGCGCGACACGTAACAGGAACTCGATTCATCGTAGCAATTAGTGTTCGAAAAAATTTCTGAAATTATGTTATGTAGGCCTACCTTAAATTGTCAGAATTTTCTAGGGGGGGCTGAAGCAATTATTAAAATTCCAGGGGGGGCTGAATTTTCTCTAGGGGGGGCTGCAGCCCCTTGAGCACCCCTACTTCCCGCGCCCTTGCATTGTATTGCTGTTTTTGTTCAAGATAGCAATGCAATTGGGGCTATGTTGAACATGTAATCGATGAACAGGGAGACAGCATTTAGAAATTCTTTCTTAATGAGCTTGAAATTGACTATCGGAGCCCAATTGTTTCCTTTTGCCTCTCTAAGAAGAGTTTCGCCCAGTCACTGGTTGGCAAATTTTCCTTGAACTCACGAACTTTCCTGCCTTCTTCGCAGAGAATTTGCTTGGCAAACATTCTGACATCAAGAAATCAAACAAAGTGACATCAAGTTAAAAGAGAATCCCTATTCCGCAAGGCAAATCAGCAGGTGCTTTGCCATCACAAGCTTTCGTTCTGGCGTAAATACAGTAGGGTGCCCTGCTTTCGAATACGATAGCCCACCCTTTGCCTTTTCCATGGTTTGAGAGGGTTCCAAGAGAAATTTTATATTTCTTGTTAGCCTTGCTCAAAGCGTAGCCGGTCATTTGGTCGACAAGACATTTGGGTTAGGTTAGGTCTCATGACCATACTAGTAGAGATGACCGGCTATGTCACATTTTGAAGCCTTAAAATACCGGGCCGACTGTTTCGTAGCAGTTTGGCAGACAAAACACATTACTTTTGCCTTAAGAGTATGTAGACATGAATCGCAGGTTTGTGGACGTTGACTCAATGTAAAGAAAGTTTGTAAATCGAGAGCTGAAACATTGCGCAGCTGGACATTTTGCTTGATGGGAGTGAACCATTAAGTAAACTCATACGCAGTTAGTCACAGCATAGTCAAGTCTAGCAGCCAGAGTGAAAAGGAAAACAATATAGTCGCACAATATGTGCACTTGTGCAGTTAGTTTTCATGCGATATTCTCAAGCCACATAGCACAGAAAAGTACAGTAGAATTCGCCTATAACGGCACCTCTAGGGGATTTGCAAAAACTGACGTTATAACCGAATTGACGTTATAGACGAAGTACCGCAAACTATTCCACAACTGTCTTTTGATCAAAGAAAGAGGTGTATAATCCAATCAGGGTTACTGTGTACCACCAAACTGACAAAAGGCACACAGAAAATACAGCAAACAAAGAAATTGTTTAAAAAAAATAACCAACAGCGAAAGGTACAGGAAATTTGCGCAATACAACTCGTTACATACAGTAGTAGAAAAGTTCATTGTTTATTAGCAAACAAGGCATTGATCTTAAGCTGTTTCGGTTTTGACACGGATTTGACACAGCTGTAGAGCTGCTTTTTACACGTGATAGTTTTTCACGCGAGAAAAAAAAGTTGATTAGTTTATACAGTAGTGCACGTACATTGTACAACTGTTGCTTTGAGTTGTTTAAAGGTCAGCTGTAGAGCTGCTTTTTACACGTGATAGTTTTTCACGCGGGAAAAAAGTTAATTCAGTTAAAGTCCCTGCTGAGAACGACGTAGCGAAATAAAGGGAAGACATTTTGCAAGCAGCAGCGCTAACTGGATTTAAAGACTGACCGTTCGTGGTGAAGGTGATGGCTTAAAGTAACGTTATAAACGAACATAAGACGTCTGGGGACCAATCAAGGGTGCTGTTACATGCGAATTGACGTTATAGGCGATGCTGTTGTAGCCGAACTACAATGTATGTAAAAGATAGGAATTCTGCCGGGACCGAGCGAAATGTGACGTAATGGGCGAATTGACGTTATAAACGAAGCCGTTATAGGCGAATTCTACTGTAATGCACGATAGGCTACCGAAATTATGCAGCTGATTACTGAGCAAATCATGATTCTGGTATGCAATGGCTACAGACCTAGTTGTATCTTTACTTCAGCATACTTTTTAATTGCTACTGTAGCCTACTTTAACTTTGTAGTCAGTTGACGAAAGGAAAGCAGGTTAACTTCATGTTTGCAAAACTATACTAGATAAACCAATCGTTTTCTGTCAGCAAAATATTGTAACTCTTTGACCAATGTATGAATCGTAATGCAAGTCTTGGCATGTAGGATAGCCTATACAATTATACATGACCACGAATCGGTCATGATCTGTAGTTCACATGTTCAAGTAGTCAAGTAGATGATGGACTTGTTGTTTCATTGCATTGCATTTTATAGGAATTAAGTGACAAAATGCCTAACAAATGCGTTGCGTTTGATTGCAAATCAGGCTACTTTACTTCTGCTACCAATATTTCTAAGTTTGCTTTTCCTCTGGATATAGTGTAGTGTTGCTGCCGTAATGGATAAAATTTGTTAACCGAGGGAGCCTACAAAAAAGTCTGTTTGGTGTATGAAACATTTTAAAGAGAAATTTATAAGTAATGGTAAAAGAAATAACCTCAAGTGGCATCTAAATCTAGTTCCGACAGTTCACTCAATTCAAGCATTAAAACGCCATCACTCCATCAGCTTTAACAACTCCAGCAGCACCTCCACGAAAAGCACCCAAAATTTGTATAAAACAACTTGATGAACTGGTAGACTTTTCGCAGAAAACAGAATATTTGATTTTCAGTGACATAACTGAGGCACACTGCCCAGATGGTTTCCAGTACTGTCGGGAATTAAACTTTTTGATTTTTTACAACATTATTTCTGACAAGTTGTCTGGCTTTCCCAAAGTTGCTGAAGCTGTTAGTAGATCGAAATTTGCATGTGCAAAAAGATTTGTTGAAAAGGGATATTCAATTTTGGAAAGAGGATCTATAGCTGCAAGTGATCCATGCATTTTAAGCTTTGAAAAGTTTCAGGAAGACGTGGATGAAGTTGCCAATGAAATATTTGACGCAACATTCTTCTAATAGTGCAGAAGTTGGCTTTACAATAGCCGGTTATATTGCAAAAAACTTGTTAAACGCTCCAAATGTGCAATGTACAAAAGTTTACTGATTCTGCCGCTAAAGCTCCTTTGTACTTTCAGCTTTTGTCAAGGGGGGCTTCAATGTGCCTTCTCAGCCACTTTCTGATTTTGTTTATAGTGCTTTTGATGTTGTTGAAGAAACGGTACGCAAATGTGGATTGCCTTGTCGAAAAGCTATGCAGTAGCCTATGTTTTCAAAAAAATATCTTTGCTCCGGTGTAAAGTTTACATGTGACACACATGTGGTCTGGGGCAACCACTTTGCATCGAAAATTGTTGTTAATATTTATTATAATAATTACCAAAAGGTTATAAATGAGTCAAAAAGAAAGGATAACATTGTAGCATTTAGGCAAAGGCAAAAGTAGTTAAGATTCTATTGTAGTTATGGGATGTCTTTTTTCCGTCACCATGATCACTATCGTCTTTGCAGTCCCCCCCCCCCACTTCATTGAATAAAACATATATCATTATTTTCGCATGTCCTTACACTATTTCTGTTGTAAAAAAATAGTCTGTGCTGTTTGTTATTGTTTATTTTGAGATGTTTGTTCACTTACAAATTATTAATTTGCACCATCATTATGTGGTTTGGTAATGCAATACGTCTAAATGTAAGGTCAGGCACTTGTTAAATGCATTAAAAACGCCCAACAAATCTGAAAAATATCTGCTTTGTTGTACCTCATGCCAGTAAGAGCAGTTTCTTTGTTAGTCAAAATTTCAAGTATTTTTCTATCGGCCCGTTGTAAAAAGGCCTTTATATGTGACATAGCCAGCCATATTCTACTAGGTGGCCATGGTTAGGTTTAGTTAACCCTAACCCTAAAATGAATCGTGCTTTCGACCAAATGACCAGGTACTGCTCAAAGACACCCCCCTATCGGTTACTTGTTTCACGGCATTGTGAAGGCCTTCAAGGGAGTAACTTTTTGTTCTTTTGCTTTTGTAATCGGCCACCCCCACTAGTGGGGAACAAACCGACGATGGATTATGATGATTCTCTAACCATGATGAAACCAGCAAAAACATGGCAATGATCTATGGATTTTTCTAAATGTCGTCAAATGGGCTTGAACTATCGTGTGCATATGTTCAAAAACAAAGTATGGGGCGATTATAAACACTGTTCACAATAGCCCCCTAAAATTTATGTTCTTCACAAATTCATGCAAATTTTTTTTATTAAACCATCACACCAAATGTGAAAGATGACAATGTAATCATAACATATTGTGTCACTAATTGAAAAGGTAGTTTTCATCAAGCAAGACTTACCTTGCGCAGACACCAAAGTAAACGGCTTTAGTTTTACAAGTCTTTTCTAACGGCGATTTCTTGGCAATGCAAAAGACTAAATAAAGCTTGCAAAAGTTATAACTTACTATATTTAAGAGTCATAACTATACATTATACATGCAGATAACCGGCAAAAGTTTTTAAATGGTGTAACAGGATTTGCAAAATTTCAAAAAAAAACTTTTTCCTAAAATGTGTTCACAATAGCCCCTAGGTTCATAATAGCCCCCACTCTACGGTAGCATGTTAAACACAAAGAACGTGGAAAATCGCCAAGTCAGGTTTTTTCTTTAGTATTCCTTTAAGAGTTGACAGCTGTTGGAATGGTAACTACAAATCAGTTCTACAGGGTGCGGCCGAATAACTCGAACAAAAGATTTTCCTGTAAGCGTTAGATTTTTGCTGTAAGCAGTCAATTAGATGGTGCGGCTTAGAGCAGGTTTTAGTTTGGTGGAGATGAGACCAGGGCCTCCGAGAGAAATCAGCACTGGTCGGGAAACAATAGGAAAAATGGGCCCCATAATATTTTTTAGCAAATATACAACTAATTTGTATCTTGCGTTGCATGTTCGTGTTAAGCTGAAATTAGCCTAGTCTACTTTCCTCAGCATGAAAAGAACTTCCTTCAATGTTAAAATCAACAATAATCACTGGATTACACTTGCAGCAAAAATGCCATTAAGGCAAACTATTTTGTCTAGAAAGCTTTGTAAACCACAATACAGGCAACGAAAATAGTTCAACCAAGCTTTTAATTCAGGAGTGTCCAAACTTTTTCCCACACGGAGTTGGCCCGTGGGCTGGACATCCCTGATTTAATTCAACCCTTTTTGGACTTTTTGCAATGCAAAGTTACGGATCACAGCATCAAATAATAAAATTTTGCGACGTTTGAATTGATGCACAACATGTATAGTTAGGCTTTTCAATCCGTTTCGAGTCATAGGCTTACTGGAGCGCAAACAATTCTTTACAAATTTCAGTAATTGCTAAAACCACGTTCTCAAAGCGCAACCGTTGGAGGTAGCTATCGGAACACAAAAAAAAATCATAACAAAACTATTTGGAAAAACCTTTCGAAATTTGCAATCAATAATTCCTTGTGTAGAGATTATGGGGTGGTTCGTTCTGGTTTGCAGTTGAAGTTTGCTGTGTGGCTTTCTGTCAAAAGTACCAACTCATGTGGCTTTCTGTCAAAAGTACTTTAAACCAAGAATGCATACAAAGCTTGGTCAACGCTCAATTAAATTTCTTGGAACAAACACTTGGAACAAATTACCGGAACAGCTAAGAAAAATTCAAACAATTAGTATGTTTTCTAAAAAATTAAAACTGCACTTAATGTCTGGGTATAAATTAAGTAACTGATATAGTGCCATCAAACTGTTTTTACTTATTCTCACCGTATCTCGCTAATTACTGTATATTCGCTTTTTCCTTACCAGTATCCTATGCTGTGTTGTATGTATAGCCTATGCCATTTTGTATTTCTGCATCGCTTCTTGTATTCCTGTTTTATATTGTACTGTTAAATTTCGTGTGTGTATTGTTTTTTATTTTGTAATGTATACAATATATATTTGCGTTCAACTCCGACACCGTTCCATGTCAAATAAGCTATGACACCACACGGGTGTGGCAGACTTGATGACCAGTTCGGTCCTTCTGCCACTCCCATCATCGTCAGCAAACATTAAAACAACCTAGTTCACATTGTAATCTTGTATTGTTTTTTCCACATGTGCTGTTGATGCAAATAAAAGAACTTCTCTCTCTCATCCAAAATTTCTTGAAAAATGTCATTGTTGTAGCCTACAAATGGTTTAAATTTGTCCCACATGCCCGCAACTGCACAACAGACATACGATGAAATTTTCATGGAATTTCAAACTCATCGACGATATGTTTGAGTTTGTTGATACATTTGTCAATTCCAACAACTATCGAATCCTTTACAATGTACGGTAGAATACATTTCCTTCGAATGATTCAGCTAGTTAAGTGGAGTTATAAAAGCGTTCTGTCCTCAGGAAAAGAAAATCATTTTCTTTTAAATTTATAATTGCCAAGGCAACTTTAGCTTGCGAGTAGTAGCCTACTCTTCTCAGCTTTCTCTTATATAGATTACATCTTCCTTTAATGTCATTAAATTCATCAGTGAATCTTGTTTAGGACCGTAATCCACATAATGCAAAGCAGTCACAAATTTAAAACTACTAGTTGTAGGCTACTTTAGCATTGACTCAGCTTCCGATCAAGCTCTTGTTGGTTCCAACTTGATGCATTTAAGAAATGTCTTTAGAGCTTCAATTGCAAAAGGGTAATGTAAAGCATTGGGTTTGACTGCACCACGTCTTGATTACCCTCTCGAAGTCAATTTTCTTTGCAAGATGATAGGACAGCTTTCTTTAGATTTTTCAGAATTTTTTCTCTGACTGGGCTATAACTTTAAAGATGCCACAATCTTACAGATAATCAATCAGTCCAAAAATGATAAGACATTTGAACAACGCTGTCTGTAGGCAACATTATGAATTCCAATTAGATTTAGCCAAACAATAACATCCATAAACAAAAAACTCAAATAAAGAAAAAACTCACTATACCTTCCAAAATCACATCATGTAAAGCATGACCACCAAAAGGCTACTTGACCACACGAAAACAGAAGATCTTTTAACTATGACAAAATTACATCCAATTGCAGCAACAATAAAATCAAAAGTTTTAAAACTGTTCGGCCACACAAAAAGATCACAATTCGGAATCAGCAAAGTTTGCACAGAAGGAAAAGTAGAAGAAAAAAGAAAACGCGGCAGACAACCAAAACGATGGCAAGACAACATCCAATCGTGGACCGGACTCAACTTGGCGACAATGGGAGAGCTGGCTCAAAATCGCCACTCTTGGAAGCAAATAACTCATGATGATGCGCAATCTGCTGCAGGCAGAGATGACGACTGATGATGATCCATAAACAAAAAATATACAGGATTTACTTTCTTTAATCGTGCTTGGACTGATACCTTTAACTTTCCCAGATAACTTATGTTGGATACAACATCCTATGCCTGGCCAACGCAGATTTTGAAGTTAAGGTTCAGGTGTCAAGCAAAAATAGTTCCCGCTTAGCTAAAACAGCACCAGTTTTCAAGTTGAAACTATCAATACAATCGAAACCGTTCAGTGATACAGAAATCATTTCAGCTTCAGATTTTACGTCTTGAAGCTGTTAGTGTTCAACATCGCCTACCATAACACGAAAATGATTTGTTCTTGATGAGAAGCATCGAGAGTGACATTTACAATGAGTGAGAAATACTTGGAACTACGCACTTCATTTAAGAATTTGTTGATTATTTAGTTGGTACGTACATTTTTACTTTAGTACTAAAAATGGGCCCCCCTCAAAAGTGCAAAAACAAAAAACTACTCGTTTTTCCTTTACAATGTTTTGCTAGGGGGGAAACTGGCCCGACTTCCCCCCCTCTCGGAGCCACTGGATGAGACCAAATGGTTCTTTCAATGCTAAAGGTTGCCGACCGTGGGCCCTAGAAGATTTTCTGACAATGATAAACTGCATTGCTATGCTTCGCATAAAGAATCCATGTGTGTAGAAAACGATGTAATACTTTTAGAACGTGACGGTTTTCCACGAGTAGTAATTCCGCAATGTTTGCAGGCACAAGTTTTTAAACTCTTACATGAAGGTCACTGCGGAATCACCCGAACGAAGCAGACGGCACGCAGATACGTATGGTGGCCGGAGTTGAACAAAAGCATTGAACCTTGTCGTAAAAGCTCCAGACAAAGAGTACCAAGCATGGCCGAAAACAACAAAGCCGTGGTAGCGGATTCATCTCCATTATGCTGAACCTTTTTTAGGGAAGAGGTGGATCATTTGCGTTGATGTACACTCAAAATATCCTTATGTTTCTATGCAGAATCGCTTCGTACAAACCTTTAAAAGGGCAATGGACAAAAACTGCAGACCAAGCAAGATGCTCATCTGTTAATACTTACGACGTACAGAAGCACACCTCACCCATGCCTCGACTGGAAAACTCCAGCAAAAGTTCTTCATGTGCACCAGCCGAAAACGCTAATGTCTTTGTTCTCTCCAAACAATGAAAGCAATTCAAAACAAGTACCTGCACCTCACAAGCGAAGCTATGAAAAAGGTTCATTAGTTTATGCTTGAAACTATGCATTTGGTTTGAAGTGGCTACCAGGTACGGTAATTAAAAGACGGAGACGAGTCCAGTACAACGTACGAACGGAACGAAGCGTTTGGAGGACAGATAAATCAACTTCAGCCCGGGTTTCAAAACTTTCAAACTGAAAGTAAAAGTGACTTTTCTGATTCAAGTAAAGATAAGATTGCGCCAAGTCCAAAGAAAGAGTTTGAACCGACTGATACGAATGAACATTGAACACTCTGGACATAATAAAGCCGTCACACAGAGACGCTATTCTGTTCGCAAACCTGAAATTTATTAAGCTTAGCCGATACGTTTTTTAGTCGTAGGCTATGTGCTTCTGACCCTAATTGTAATATGACCATTATCACAGTGATCTGTTAGAAGCACTAAGTATATATTGTTGTGTATGTTAAGCTGTGAATACTTGGTTAGTATCACCCTCCTTTAGCTGATACAGTTTCACTAACGTTAGTTTTGCGTTGTGGTTATTGCCTTAGTGTTGGTGCATTGCACCGAGTCACGTGCACTTGATCACGTCGTGCCGCCCTGTGGCTGTGAGTAGTTTGTGATTATTGCAGCAGGACTTGGTATCCACTGTGATTTGTCACTTGTACACATAGCTTTACTCGTGTTAAGACGTCTTTTCAATTCCTTTATGTTGGTGGGTTGCTGTAGCTATTCTGCAGTACCTACAAGCGTAACACAAATAAACAATGTGTCTCGTATAACCTTATTCTGAATGTGTATACCTACTTGTTTATGCTGGCATACTAGCCTATGTCATGTAGTGCATGTTGCAAGCAAGTGAATTTGTTCTCTTCGCTTCATATAGATCACAAGGTCTGAAATCAACGTTTAATAATAACATATGCCTTAATTGACTTGACTTTCAGATATCTTCTACTGTACATCCCGTCAGGTGACATGTAAACCACAAAATGCTCAAATTTGCATATGTTTTGTTGCATAAAAATGACATTTAACAACACGATATTAATAGGCTCTGTCCCTTTTATTGTGCAAGAAAATCAGGGATTGTTGGCCTTCGGGCACTTTCGTTTGCCAAATCTAGTCCTGGGGAAATGTTTGGAAGCCCATGTCCGAAACGAACACCAGGTTTGTAGTCAAAATGTTGCTCCCGTTAGATCACTAATTTTTGTTGAAAAATTGTTTTTAACTTGTAAAACATTTCATTCCATCTGCCTAAACTGCGCTCTGAAACCATAGAGCAAATGAAGAATTTCATTGCAGTGAATTTCTTTAAAGGTTGATTTGGATAGTAGTACAGAGAGTTTAAAGTTTTACAAGCACCGCAATCACTTTTCGACTTTCAGGTAGCCAACTTTCATAAAACGAAAACTTTTCATGATTACGTGAAAATAAAAAAATAGACACATCAGGCAACGTAATTAATATTCAAATACTGACATCAAAACAAGGACGTTTTTTTGTGGGAATAAACCCCAGCCATTGATGAAGCCGCAATTGCATATTGAAATTGATTTACTTCTTTGTGCTTTACTCGTATTCTTCGCCGTGTTTTACCTTTATTGTGCATCATAGTGCATGGTACCAACACAGTGAAACATCGCTTGGAGGAAGTGGCAGTATCAGGTTTGCAGTACATACTGCAAACACATGTTACTTGACAAACTGACGTCACATTTCTTAAAGATCAAGATTTCGTCAACGCATATACTCGGCATAAATTCTCTAAATCTTGTTCCATTTTGCAGATTTTATCCTTCAAAGTATCATTATTGATTTGTATATTGGCATCAGATTCTTTGCCGCGAAAACCTGAAACAAAGCAAAAATAAATCAATCGTTTTGATGATTATTAATTTCATTGCAACAAACCCAACGGTTGATGTTAACCCAAAGCAACAATGGGTGTTAAAAACTTGTAGCATGCACAGAAGGAAGTAACAAAGAAAAACTTCCGCACAGTTTAACGTCAAAGTTATTTCAGAAGTAACTTAGCAATATTGTACTATAATGATTGTAGTGTGGTGTTAAGCAAACTCACCTCAAAATCGTTCAACAATTAGTTTCAGAGTGCAAGAAGTCGTCGTTTCAACGGCACTCTTCTGGAAGAAACGCTGAATCTACTAAACTAGGTTTTTTAAAACAAAAATCAAATACGACTTTGACAGGCACATACCTTCCAAATTACGGATGTAGAGTTGGAGCAACGTTTGTTTGTCCTTTAACAATTTTTTCAATTCTTTTAAAGTCTGTTCGTCTTTCTTTAGTGCTATGCAGTCTGCCTGTGCCTAAATTTTTACAAAGCAAAAATTCAAAGACCTATTCAACGACATAGAGTAAAAAATAACAACGTTTATTCAGGTTTAGGCCGAATAGGTTATAAATATTTGTCACTAAATTTCCATCTGCAAGACATTGAAAGGTACAGTATCATCATCATGATTCTCCTTATATAAATCGCCGAAACCTAACCATGAATGTCACAATATTTATACCAAAATCTGACATATATTATCCAAAAGTTCCTACCCGCTCTAAGATGCCTCGTTTTGATCTTTCTTTCGAGAAACTGAGCACGTCACGTAAACCTATGAACCTGTAAAGATATTTTGATATATAAAAGTGACACATACATTACTTCAATAATGAAAAGCAAAGTATTGAAATCGCAAAAAATAACCTGAAATCAAAGAGTCGATATTTGAATGATTTGAGCATCTTGAGAAATTTTCAGTTATCATGAACTCTCTTTGTAAACTTTGAAAAATAATAAAATTAAGACAAATGTACGACTAGTCCAATTGATGTCAAGTTATCTTGTTGTGTATCGCGATTTCGAATAATAAATTCTCTTCAGCACAACTTTATAACAGGCATAGTAAAATCTTCAGTAGGTCAGTTTAAGAATGCAGCAGTTAAGTTTAGAAAGAAATCAACAATAGTGTTTTTCGGTTGCTAAGAAACAAATAAATTTAGTCTGCGAGCAGTAGTGACAATATTATGTAAATTATGAAGGGAATTAAGTCATACATTAGTAAAACGGAGTGACAACGCCAGGGAGGGATTCTGGGGAGGCAAGCCATCCTCGCACAAAAGTGACACAAAATTGCCCTATAACGGATCAAATTGATACAGTCACTATCAATTAAATGCAAAAATAATGAAAAAGGCAATATAACGCAAGAGAACAACTGCACGCCCAGCAAGCTGATGCAAGAGAGAGGCCCAATTACGGATCCATAGGATGCACTGCCAAATAATTATAAATTCAAGACAAATGTACGACTAGTCCAATTGATGTCAAGTTATCTTGTTGTGTATCGCGATTTCGAATAATAAATTCTCTTCAGCACAACTTTATAACAGGCATAGTAAAATCTTCAGTAGGTCAGTTTAAGAATGCAGCAGTTAAGTTTAGAAAGAAATCAACAATAGTGTTTTTCGGTTGCTAAGAAACAAATAAATTTAGTCTGCGAGCAGTAGTGACAATATTATGTAAATTATGAAGGGAATTAAGTCATACATTAGTAAAACGGAGTGACAACGCCAGGGAGGGATTCTGGGGAGGCAAGCCATCCTCGCACAAAAGTGACACAAAATTGCCCTATAACGGATCAAATTGATACAGTCACTATCAATTAAATGCAAAAATAATGAAAAAGGCAATATAACGCAAGAGAACAACTGCACGCCCAGCAAGCTGATGCAAGAGAGAGGTGACTGTAATGACTGTAATTGTAATTGATAGTGACACTGACTATAATTGATAGTGACTGTATCAATTTGATCCGTTATAGGGCAATTTTGTGTCACTTTTGTGCGAGGATGGCTTGCCTCCCCAGAATCCCTCCCTGGCGTTGTCACTCCGTTTTACTAATGTATGACTTAATTCCCTTCATAATTTACATAATATTGTCACTACTGCTCGCAGACTAAATTTATTTGTTTCTTAGCAACCGAAAAACACTATTGTTGATTTCTTTCTAAACTTAACTGCTGCATTCTTAAACTGACCTACTGAAGATTTTACTATGCCTGTTATAAAGTTGTGCTGAAGAGAATTTATTATTCGAAATCGCGATACACAACAAGATAACTTGACATCAATTGGACTAGTCGTACATTTGTCTTGAATTTATAATTATTTGGCAGTGCATCCTATGGATCCGTAATTGGGCCTCTCTCTTGCATCAGCTTGCTGGGCGTGCAGTTGTTCTCTTGCGTTATATTGCCTTTTTCATTATTTTTGCATTTGAAAAATAAATTTGAATTTTTTTTTTACAATTATGATTAGAGAAACCACGCTTACTTCATTCTTAGCGTGTGTCTTCTTAACTTTTCGTTGTAGTTGTGAAGCTTTACTTGTTCAGCACTGTCACTTGAAAGAGTCGAAGGTGAACAATCACCTTGCGTTTTACCTACGTCAGAATAAATTAAAGACATCGTGAAAAACAAAGCGGTTAAAAAAGCAAAGCCAACTTTTTATGCCACAATGTCAAAAACAACTGGGATGCGACACAAGAATCACCGTGATGCGAGTGTGGTGCCACAGATCAGACAGTAGACCATGTCGTCCATGACTGCCCAATCCATCAACCACCACATGGAACGCTCGGACTGAAGGCCCTGGATGACGAGACTGTCGAGTGCCTGATGACCTCATGCCCAAACATATAGTCAGGAAGAAGACAGCTCATACGACGAAGAAGAACAACTCAACCAACAATCTCATACTTATCCGAGCAAAATCGTGGCCACAATGGAGCACATTATCAACACGATAAGAATGTTCATTCACTCCATAAAAGTAACTATTAAAACGTCATTAGACCTATGCTTTTTGACACCGTGGTCAGCATGTAGCTTTACTAAGCTATTCTGTTTTCGACAACAGAATATTGTACCGAGGCTTAGTGGTTAGAGTTTCCACCCTTGAATCAGTATACATGAATTCGATGTCGAGTCATACCATAGACGTTTTCAAAAGTGGTACTGAATCCTATTCCTGCTTGGCACCCAGCATTGAAATGAATTCGGGTAACAATGTACTTAGTTGCGCTTCTATACGGCTGCACTGACATTGTCTGCTTTATAAAGCACCAAGGAGCAACGCATATCTACGATGGTGCAGCGTTATATACAGTAAAATCACACATTATTATCACAAGGGCAACTTTTAAGGAAATAAATTTGCTGTGCCACCACCAGACGATTCCATGAAACTAAATACGTTGAATAAAGTTATTCAAACGTTTAAAAACCTGGAAAGAACCATATGCTGATAACCAAAAGGGTCAACTTGTACGTACGTTGTTGTTTAGCTGCTTCAATATCTTCCAGTCCTTTTTGTACTTTTCTGAAAAACAGAGCAGCTATAGGAATAATCAATGCAACATTAACGACATATCTCTGGAAGTGAAGAAGTTAATACAGAGTAATAACTAACTACTGCTGCAACTATTTTGTGTGTTGATTTTCGCAAGTGCTGCATTGTGGAGCCAATTTATGAAAAATTGGCAATACTGCTGGCGACAGTACGTCAAAAATCACACAAACCGACTCCGACAAATTAAGGTTTTAGGGCGCGGTTCCAGATACCAAAGTTTCAACAAAATGACAAAGTAAGATGACACACACTAATATGGATGGAATTTGCTGGAAAAGGGCTCATATCTATCTGCTCGTACACCTACAATCCTACATTAACATAGCACAACCATGTTTCAAATAATTTTATTTGATGTCAAAACTTATTGTCTTGCTTTCGTTCCAAATTCTATTTTAAAGAGTTTCACTTTGATCAACCAGTTGTAGAAGTTAATCACGTGCGAATGCCTTTAACAGACTGATGGTGTTAGCTCTGATAACCGTGGAAAACTTATAAAATTATGAACTGATGACATGTTCGAAGGGTCCACGACACTTTGGCATATTAATCACTCTGGGCAGATTTGAGTTTTTACATTATCGCTGCACAATTCTGATGTTACTTATCTTGTCACATTACGAACTTGGCATCTTACTTTTCTACTCAACTCAACTTATCTTACCTTTCAACAAAATACATCTCACTCAGAGCAATGAAGGCTTGAAGCCAAAATAATCCTACGACAAAATCAAGTAACATCAAAATCGTCCGATAATAAAAAGAGGACAATCTGGCGTACACCAAAGTGACTGCACCAATACGGTATGTCATGATTCACGTTTGAGCACGCAACAAAGATATAATTTTTCAATGAAAGGTACCTTGCGGTGATAACAGATCCACCAAGAAAACGTAACATCTCTTTTTCTTCGTCTTCCCACTCACAAACATCAATAACTTCTTCAACCTTGAAACGAATCATGATTAAACATTGTGCATACAACAAATAAGAAAAATTCAACGTAAATTCTCATAAGTACCTGACAATAAAACGTCAGCACAAAAATTTGATAATATAGTAGTTTACAAAGTATTCGACTTTTGCTGACACTAAAAGTAATACCACACGCGCTAATAAATTGTGAGGCACTGCTAATCGATTTATTTTTAAACAAAATTGCATTCCTATGACAGAACCCATCAAATAGAAGCATTGTATCAAGTTTGAAACAGTTTAGTGATATTCAACTGAAAAAATCAGAAGATTCAGTAATTTTTTAGATTTGGCCTCAAAGCTTAACTTGGAGAAAGTAAAGGTTTTATAACTTTAAAGACGGCAACCACATCATTAAGACCTAAACATACACAGCAACCTAGCAGCAATTGTAATGAAAAAAAAAGTGTTATTTTTGATACTTGGGTCACAGATATTAACGATTAATTCATCGGAGCACGTCTTTCAGGTGCAAACAGTTAGGTGCCTGCCAAATGGGTATGCACGCTGACGCTGTGGCATCAGAAGATTTAGGTGCGGAGCCCGGTCATTTAGGTGCTATTCCCAGTAAAATCTATTTCACTAAGTACTTGATGGTAATACCGCAGACAGTGGTGTACGAATGATTTCAGCAGTGGGGGGGGGGGGGGGGCATTGGAAAAATGCTGTTCATATCGAAATAAAATTAGCCTACCATACTCAGCTTGCATTGACGATGTTTTGTTAGTTTGCAACGCTGTTATTGAATATCGAGCGTCTGCAGCAGTATTTGCATCATTTCAAATAGCCAAAAAAACTGGTTGTACTCACATAGTCAGGAATTTGTCATTTTTAAAACTGTAGTTAACTTTGAGTTTGATTAAAAAATAAAACTTAACAACTATGTTTTCTGACCTTGATAATTTTCTTCGCTTTTCGAGCATAAACCAATTTATTGGTGGGTTTCTTTAAACCATGTTTGATTTGAACAAAAGGGGGAAGTCCTTGATTTTCCATTCGATTAGTCTTGTGAATTTCTTGTGCCACAATAATATCTTTCTCAACTTTTGTTTTTGGTGCTTCCTTAGAATTGTTTGCTTCCAAACTAGAATCAGAAAGCGATTTACGAAGTGCTTCTTGTTTATGTGGAGACCCTGCAGAACAATTAGCCTCACTACAAACAGCACTTTTCCCATTGAATGACTGTCCAGAATCGCTAAAAGTGGAACGAGACGGAGGTTTATGATCATCTTGATTTGTTGAAATAATGTCTGTTTTACTCAGACAGTCTTTAATGCAAAGTGTTTTATCAGAAGCATTATCCACAGCACCTGGCAATTGGATTGCTGTTTTAACTTTATCATGCACTGATTGCTGTTGATTGAATTCAGAAGATTTGATTTCAAATGCTCTACTTTCAGCCACTGGTTTTGATAAGGAAAACAATGATGAAGATAAGACTGGTTGTTGCAAACTTGAAGTAAACAGTGTGTTGTTGGTGGTTGTACTTGTTGTTGATGTCGTCGTAACGTTGCTTGTATATACAGAACTCGATGACAAGTCTTTGAGCAAATTTTGCGCAGTAGTTTGTACACAATTTTCTGTAGGATGTAATGCAACCGAGAAGGTTTGGGTTGAAGACTGTTTTATTCCACTACAAGCAATCAACTGCTCCTTCTTGCCATTGAAATTATTGAAGCTGAGAGCAGCAATTGATGTGGGAACAACCTAAACAAAATATAAGTGAAAAAAGTTACATTGCCAACAGCAGCAATTCAAGCAAGTCTTAAGCCACCTTGGACTGATCAGAAAACTCTGTGCTTCATTCGTCGACTTTGCAGTGCATCAGACATTCAGACAAGTCGACAATAAATAAAATAGCAATAAAAAATAGTAAACATGTGACGTTTGGCTTCGATCACCGCAGCTCGCGCTTGCCTCCAGGTGATCTCACAGCTTTTGTAAAACACATGATGAATTTTTGACTACGTTGAGAAAAATTCGATGAAAACCACGAAGGAGATGGAAAGAAAAGTCAGGCAGCGCACAACATCGTCTTTCCGCGTTTCTTAAACGACTGTTCTTTATTTTGGTTACCGTTTATTAAACTGACGCCACTCTTTCGCAACGCAATTCCCGCACAAACATACCAACCAGACTTGGATCAATTGTAATTCAATGTAATTAATTACGGTACACATTTTCGTGCAGTGGGGAATTTTGATTGGTGTGTAATATAGTTGCAAAAAAATTTGGTTCAAATTACAATTATTAAGTTGCACGCATGCTACCAGTAATTTTGGTGAGTCGCTAGTTAGGGTTCAAAACAGACCTTAACAACATCACAATCTAACTTTTATCAAATGCATTTCTACTTGTCCTTGATAAAATCAGACTGTAAACAATAATCAGTGAACATAAATATTGACACACAGAACTTTAGTGATTGAAGCTTGTAATTAACTACATTTCAATTACAATTACTTTCCAATGTAATTGATCCAATTCTGATACACACTGCACCAAATAAAGACTGATGTGACTTAGTTACATAATATTAAATATAATTTCATATTTAGTGTACAATTCCACGTAAGTTCATGAAATTAAAAGCTAACAAAGCAACTTTTGGAAAATGAGTTTTAAATTCTATGCAAAACTACAATTAATGCTCTTGTGTTGCAACCACACAAAATAATCTAGCACACTAAAAAGGTGTAAAAAATTTAATACTTACACGCACACATTTCAGAGGTACTTGGTTGTTACTTGTAGAAGTGGTAAGAACAGGTGCAAGAGGCCCATACTCCGTGTTAGGGATAATCTTTTTGCAAAGCTGAGAAGAGGATTGAGCTGATGAAGACAAAGAAGAAACCACTTGAGGTTTGGCAAATTGCTTGTGTTGTCCATGCAATGTACTGAATACTTGTAGGTCAGGAAAGGATACGGTTGGGTATGGCATTACTGTAATGCTGGCAGAAGATTTCACTGTAATTGGCTGATATGGCAATTTTCCCAGAGGGATTGCCTTCAACAAACTATTTTTTTGTGTCAAATTTTGATCGACAAAACACTTTGTTGAGAAAACCGGAGGACAGTTGATGAGTTTGGGGGTAGTACAAGAGACTTGATGTAGTACAATAGGTTCAGGCGTAATAGTTTTAACTGACGCAGGTTTGATATGTAAATTGCAAGCTTGGGATGCTATAACGCTGATCTTTGCATTTTTTGGGAGACTAAGTTTTTCAGACAATTTGGCATGAAGCACAGCAGAAACAGGCTGTTTCTGGGGACTTGTTACAAGAGCACAAAATTGTTTATTTGCTTTAAGTGATGGTTCTGCAGAGGTACAGTCTGTACTGAAATTGGAACTTTGTGGTATTCGCAAAGCAGGTTTTTTTGGAACTTTACATGCAGAGACATTAAATGTTAACAACGGCTTCATTTGCTTTTGTACAACCTTTAATGAAATCGGAACACAGAAAATTGAAGTGGCCTTAGATGAAGATGAAACAGGTGCTAAAATCGAACCGCCTTTTCCTGGTTGTAGGTTTTGAACAATTTTTGCACTTGAATATGTTGTTAAATTTGGTTTATTGGAACAAACTGTTAGTTGATTTTTGGCGAGATTTGTTGTTGACAAACTTGTAGAGGAACTTGATTCCACATGGGCAAGTACACCAACTCTATTCTTTGTCAAAGTGGGTGACTTTGTTTTATCAGGATCATCCAAAACCTTAACCTTTGGTAATTGTAGTTGTGTATATGTTGGTGAAAAACCACCTTGGTTAATGCCTTGGGGTCTTGTTGCCGTTTGGTTAGAATTAGATACAAAGGTCTGTTGAACCAACGATTTGGAAATTGATGCCTCAGAACTGACATAGTTCAGTGCTGAACCAGTGGCATTCTGTGTCGATAAATTAGCCGTAAATTTGTTTAAACATCCAATCCTTCCCACTTGAAATTTTTGTCTGCTTGCTTCGTCTATTTCATAAACTGAAGAGCTCATTGTTTGGATGTCTGGTTTAGATTGATTTTCCATTTTTTCAGCCAACTTTGACAGATCACAAGATTTCAATTTATCAACAACAGATGATTTAAAAGTATCATCACTTTTTGTGGTATCCACTTGAGAACCACTGTTTGTGATACATGAACGGTCTTGACAAACACTTTTTACGTTTATTGAATGCATGTTGGGATTTTTCGTTTTAGATACTTCTTTGTTGAGCTGCAGCATGTCTTCAATTGCAACTGCAAAATTGATTGTACGATCCAAGTTGACAGTATTGTTTGACCGCTTTGTAGGACGTGGAGAAATTTTAACCTGTGAAGTTTTAACTTCAATGAAATTCTTCTGATTTATGATATGTAATTATGTATTAGTACCTATAACCTATTAAATATATAACTTAAAATATTAAACAAACTAAAAGCTGTTAATACTACAAAAAGTCCTAACTGTCAAGCAAAAAGCCAAGCAGAGCAAATTACTTCAAATTAATTTTATTTGAATAAGCACCTTCCGATAATCCCAAACAAGAGTGAAACAGGCTGTTGAGGAGGTTGTTGGAGAATAGAAACTTAATTTGATGTAACTCAAAATGTTTATATTCCATATGCTATGTAGCAAAATAGGAATTTTGCAGTTCTATTTAAATTCATGTCACTTTGACACAACGTTTCTACAAAAATACCTCTCAGAATTCCACAAAGAGCAATTAGTAAAATAAAATTAACACAGATTAGAAAAAGAAGTGCAAACAAGAATTAACCTTTCGTAAATGATATAGGCTATATTAACGCTCTCAAACGTGCGGCCGGTGATACGATTTTGAACTTTCAAATAATTAACAATTAAAATTCTAAAACAAAACTTCATTCCTAAACTTTTCATCAAACTTTATTATAATTCAACTGGTGATCTAATAGAATGCGTGCCGGTGTGACAATCCATTTGAAATAAAGTAAACAATATCACACTAAATCATTATTAATTTATTACCTGGGGTTTTTTTCGCTGAGACTTTTCGGTCATTTGTCCGAAATGACTTGAAAAAATTCGGTCATTTTTTATTTATTTTGGTCATTTTTTCTGATGAAAATATTGCCTTTCAAGTAGCTGATACAAACAAAATTTGCACTTCCTGACTAGCTACAACATTAAGTTTCGCTGAGAAACGTTGTCGTGTTTCTCAGCGAAACTTTGAAACAGCGTTGTCATGCCATTTTGACCGATATGACTATATATTTTTTTGGAAATTTTGACCGAATTGACAATATGTTTTTTTCGGACATTTTGCTAAAAAATCTGTCAATGACCGAAAAAAAAACCCAGATTCATTAAAATATAGAGCTTTCGCCACACAAGTGTGGCTTCTTTAGTATAATCTTATTCAAATAGAATCATATATTTTTCTCTATATTTTGTGTGTGTGTGTGACAAAAGCTCTTTGTTTGGTGTAACTCCGCAAGATTAATGTGCTGTATATATAAAGTGTTCTGTGGTTCAAAAAACGTTAAAAACACTGGGCTATGTGATATAAAACTAACCAGTGAGACATATTTCCAGTGAGGTATATCTATCTCATTTCGTAAATGCAACGGCAGATGATCAAAAATAATCCGTCCAGCAACTTCTCGCAAAACTTCAAAAATACAATCGCCAACATCTGTTCGAAGATACTTACCCCTTTGCATGACCTGTACAACAGATACAACAAAATTGTGAACTCATGGGACATATCAATACACTATAAAGTGTCAGATAGAAGAAAAAAAAATCCAAAATACACAGAGATCAAATATCACTTACCACCACATAAAAGCTGAAGTCACAATGCATACATACTAAATTTTAAATAATAACCACACAAAATTAGGTAAATCAAATCAAAAAACTTCATTTGAAATCAATGTTCTTATCTAATCAAAAAGAGATGACTCGTTAAAAATTGGGCACCATGGCTTACTTATTAAAGGGATACTAAAGGAAAAACTGACTTGGCGATTTTCCACGTTCTTTCTGTTTAAGTGTTTAACATGCTACCATAAAATGATTTTCAATAAAATTTTGCCCCATTGCGGTCTGACCACCATTGCGCGCGTGCTTTTGTCAGAGCTTTCAAAACTAGATTGAGCTTGAGCAGCGAAGCGTGCGACTGTACAGTTTGCGTCACTAGAGACTAGCAATCAGCTGATCTCGCAATAATTGTTACTGCGGGCGATTTGACTGTAGGCTATGTATGTATGTACATCAAAACATCAGACAGTTTGCTCAAAACATCAGATGTGGCAACGTGGCTTTTGTTATTGCTGTCTTTTGTGACGTATTCTCAAACAGGGTTTGCACTTTTGGTTATTTTGAATAAAAATAAAAATAAATGAAACATTGGACTTTGGGCCTTGCCAGCGCCATTGAAAACATTTTTTTTTCGGTAATTTTTCTTGAAATGTAATCTTGAATGTTCAGTTTACGCATTTTAATGCTTAATTCCCGTTTGAAATTTTCATTTAGTAGGCCTTTAAACAATTTCAAGACAATGTACAATATCGTACATACCGCAAGCTCTCTGTGGCAACCAACTATGAGGTCCATAATTTCTTCAGTGTAGTTACTCCAATCACAAAGTGAGATGATTTTTACGTATATAGCGCTTTCATCTTCTAAACAAATCAAATAAAATTAATTACTGCAGCTGAAAATCACTTTCTTTCTCTATTCAAAAAAGCCTGGTCACTTCGAATCACTGGGTTCGACCAGTTGTCTCAGGTTAACAGCTTCATTTATGTTAATTTTGGGAATATTCACTTAACATTTTTTCATGACATCTTTTCCTGTATTTTTTCCATGTTCACTTTTTATATTCAAAATTCATTTGGCTTTTAACTGATCTCATTGTAGACATACTGAGAACAAAATATTTATTTTAATGAAAATTTATTTTTGCATTTCAGCAAACATTACAAACAATTAGAGAAGTACTGATACCAATATTTTGGCCGATACCAATATTATTTTTTTTAGGCCGATACCGCTATTTTGGCCGATACTTTAGTGTTACAAAAAGAAGCAATTTTGGTATTTGCAAGAAATTATATCAAATGCTAAGTTTTATCTTATTTGCATAAAACAATTAAAAAAAAAGCTTTGAATTAGCATAATTTATCAAAGGGCGGGGAAACCCAAATTAACTTTTGCGAGTTTTTTGTTTCAGCGTGATGTCATTGTGTACAACATGCGTTTTAGAAAAAACAAATCCAAATTTTGTTGCCCTCGTCTCGCTAAGGCCGCTTTTGTTTGATCCCCGTAGGCGAGGCAGCGCGCGCATCTAGCCGTGACGCTGTGACGTCACAAGGTACATACAGTATTGTTCGAAATAATTGAAACTGTCAAGAAAACAGGCTGAATTTGTGTATACTGTATTTGGTTTATTGCGATAATTTAACAGATGTGTATAGTATAATACCTAATGTGGCCGCCACCTTCTCTCAATATTGCACGAACACGGTTTGGAACAATTTTTAGGTGTTACAAGGTCAAATCCCGCAACACAAAACAGCAGTGTAAAAAAAATCAACTGTTTTTTCGGTAGAAAACTGAAAAAACCCTGACATTGCAGCATCTGAAAAATCAGGCCGCCAAAAAAGTCAGAACACAAATGCCCTGGAACAGAAATAGCTTCCCAGTTTGTTTGGTTGGTGGACAACATCTTGTTTTCAGCCTGTTTTCTTGACAGTTTCAATTAATTCGAACAATACTGTATGTACCTTGTGACGTCAAAGCGTACAGCGTCACGGCTGGATGCGCGCGAGGCTTCGCCAACGGGGATCAAACAGGCAACAAAATTTTTATTTTTTTTTGTAAAACGCATGTTGTACACAATGACATCACGCTGAAACAAAAAACTCGCAAAAAGTTAATTTGGGTTTCCCCGCCCTTTAAAAATTCAAGAATCCTATCTTAACCGCATTGTTGTATCATAATAGTAGGTTCTAGTAATGAAAGGCCATCGTGATTGAGGATTGGGTATAAAGGAAGAAACATTACATCACAATTGGGGTTTCTGAAAAATTAATAAAGCGTTTGCGCTAACTCTCCAAATAAGCTATCATAATTGATAATAAGATGTAAAATGTAAACCAAATCATTTGTGTAGTCGTACAAAACCTATTCGACAAGTAATGTAAAACCTAAGGGCGCTTGTCGTTTGGTCGAGAAGCTTTTGCCAGGCCAAGATTACTCAGGTAGCAAAAATGCATAATTTCAAATCGTTTTTACATTGCAAAACGTTTAAAAAACCATTTAACTTGGTTGTTTTAGTAAGCTGGTTCTATCAGTTTTTAATTTAACTACCACCTTTCGTTGTAATAAACTCATCAAGCTTGAACAATATCATGGCAAAGGAAGTAGGCATGGCAGAGCTAGTAGGCTAAAAATGAAAGCAATGGGACTACGAATCCTCACTAAACCAATCACTAAATGGTCTTGTTGCACCTAAAATGACAACCTTATCTTTTACTGATCTCCAAAGCTGATGTAAACCTTAAAAATCATGTCGACTTATTCTTGATGCCCGCCCTTATCGAAAATTGTTCTTTGTAACACCGCTTTAAAGGTGGATTATGACTATAAACAAAAGAATAAATTTTAAACTTCAATTTGTATTGAATAATGAATATACATGACGTAATGTCTTCCAACCTTGTCACATATTTCTTCATTACGTAATGTCTATAATAATTGAAAACGAGTCTATTCACTAAAAATGAGACCAATGGGACCACGAATCCTCACTGAACCAATCAGTAAAAGGTCTTGTTGTGCCTACTGATCTCTGGAGCTGACGTAAACCTTTAAAAATATGGAATTATTCTTGTTATGGGATTTGACTACAGTACACATATTAAATATCGATTAATGGATATTTAGTTCCACTGAACTTCAATGTCAAAACCTATTGTTCACCATCACCAAACCGTGACGATCGAATTTGTTAATTCATTATTATTTATTCATTTGAAATTAGCGTCGGCAATTGCCGACGCAGATGCATGAATGGCGCATTACCGTCGGAAATAAAAATGCCGAAGCCACACGGGCGCTTGTAAGGACAAGATAACAAAAAAAAACTAATTTTCTTAGACTACACCAAACTAGGATGTTGATTGTTGATTCAATCTTACTATTGCTTGATGTTTTATTTGGGTTGTTTCCTACTTCGCCGTCGCTTAGACACATGCCCAGCTGGGAGAATTGAATCTTTTATAGAAATATCACCCTACTTGCATTGATTTAACGCCAGTAAACGTCAAATTATTGTAAACATCTACTCCTCATTGCGCCTCGCTTTCCGTTATCTCGTCCAGATAATACAGCATATGATGATTGATGATACCCATTCAGACTAGTTCTTTATCACACAGACTTTGTGTTGCTTGCAGTGTCCCAATTGTGACGAAATTGTGTTAGCTTATACGTAAATCGAGGCAATCTTCTCGCAGGGAGCTATTAATTTGTTACCGGTAGCTGGTTGAGCAATTAACATTATTTTATGATAATTCAACGTCGTTAGATGTCGAATTAATGTAAAACAAACGTAAATTTCTTATTGGGTATTGTTGTTAAGCAATTTAACCCGCCGGGAAAATTAAATCGATTTGTGCTGACTCGATCATTGAATCAACCCAAAATTAACTTACTTCCTCTCCCCCGTGAGTTATTTAACGTGAATTACCGTAACAACGTGCGTATCGCGTTGCTACTCTAAGTAGGACAACAAATCAAACAATGTGGTCGTGATAGACTACTCTGGTATATTTTTCGCTTCTCGTTTTACATGTTTTGGTACAATCTTTTAGTAATAAATGTTCACAGCAATTGCCGAGGCAATTTCAACTTTTGCCATTTGGCCTCGGCAACGTTTTTGCCGAAGTAAAAATATGCTAATTTCAAAGACTGATTATTCGATAAAATCTTTAGATGATGTCACGTCATTATGCCAATTTGAGATATAATTTCATTCATGACGTTGTATGGATAAAAAACGTTTACAAGTTTTATACTCTGCTGAGAGTAAAAAAGAAACACAAATGATAAATATTGGAGAAATTGAGTCTCCTTCACAACTTTAGAATCGAACAACACAAAACTGCTGAAACAAAACATTTTGTTTGAGTGAAGGAATCACTGCAAGCAAACAATGTCAAAAGGTGCGCGCAAGAAGTCATGGGAGTGTGAGGTATCAAAAGTTTGAACAGGCTGTTATTTTTACAATTTTGGTAAAGAGGTCACTTTCTTCAACCACAGACATATACAATCAACATTATAGAGCCAACATTGGTTTTATATGTCTGCTGTTATTTTTCTACATCAATGTGACTTTAGTTACTACTTTAAAAAATCTATATCTTTGCTTCTGTAGAAAATCCGCAGCAAACGCCTTGTTTACATGTTTAGTATCGGCCAAATGTTGCCGATACCGATACTAAAAAAATGGCCGTACATCTCTACAAACAATAGTTGTGACCACTAACAAATGGCTTCCCAAAATTTTAGGTTTACAACCCCTTTTAAGCTTTACATTTTTTTTGCAATTTTTAATGTTGATATTAAAATAATAGTTCAAAACATATGATTTTTATTGAAAGAGTGCTGCTATAGAAAATTAAACTAAATTGTTTGAGCAGTTTTAACAATATTATGTCAAAAAAAAAACAAGGAAAATGCATAGTTAGTGTTATTTAGTGTGATGGATGTGAATTTGTTAATGTCGCCAAGACGAAGATATTATCTTGTTTTTGTGGTCGTCATTGTTAAAAAAAGCAGACTCATACAAATTAACTCTAAACCTATCAGTTTTTAACTATTCAGAGACATCCTTTTTTAAAGATGTCCAATGCGCTGGTTTCTTGAAAAAATTTAGAAATTGAAAATTAATGTGAAAATTGAAGATGCCAACTAGGCTATAAGAGAAATGGAGGAGTCACTGTAGGTGCAAACAACTGGTGGACTCTGATGTTTCAGGATGAAGACCAAGCTTCTTTAAAGCAAAATGGTGAGAGATAAATGAGTTACTAAAATTCAGTGATGGTGAATTTTTGCAACAAAAAAGACTACTGGGATCTGACGTGGCCAATCAATATTTAACTGTTTTAAATGTATAATCACCTTTTACAATGTCATAAAGATGGTTTAATGAAGATTAACAACATTCTCTTCTTTCTGATCGTTTGTGGTTGTAGCAAGAGAATAATACATTCCTTATTATAAAAGTGATTTTGCTGAAGCAAGACTGCACAACTTTTAAGAGTTTGTTAAAAATTCAATACCATCATTTTGTCACACACCATTAGACTTATTTCAAACTGTTTTCTTATACAAATTTCACATCAAGAAGCACAAATAGTTAGTGAAGCAAAGTCAATGGAGTGAAACAGATTGACTTAGCACTTTTAAATCTTTGTCTTTGTTTCATGGTTCTATTTGTACAATTTATAAATATTTTTTCAACCTACATAAGTGTACAGTACCGTACGATTTATTGTAGTTGTTTAAACTACAAATAGAAGAATATTTTGACATTTTTGATCGTTCTCAGAAAAGAAATACTTTTGATTAAAAGAGAGGATACGCCATCCAAAAATATATATAGTAACGGTTTGTGGAACAGTGGTGTACTTACAACTCCATGGTGGCTCGAGACACAAGCCCTGCACCAAAGGGTAGTAAAGACAACCAGCACTAAACATTTTTAATCACAATAGCAATCCTGCTGAAATAAGATGGTACTGCTAATTTGCATTCATCAAATGCTGGCATTGGCACAACAATCTAACCTCTTAGTGTAATTTATCGATTTCGCTATAGTAATAGCATCTTTGAAATTGAAATAAGTAGTGGTTTCAATCACATTACTACATATATGCAGAAGAGCTGGTCTGGACAAAAATTGTTGATGTTTTTGAATGGTTATTTTTTAAAGGCCGGAAAAGGTGTCATAAATCCTATGCCACAAGTTTACAAAACTTGTTCAGTGTAGCTGTACTTACTCTTTGCAGAACAAGACAACCGAAGTAGCACCATGCCACAGTTCGATTTCTTTCCCGTCTGGTTAGCTAATGACCCTTTGGAACGACACTTCATCTAAACCAAATAAACAGATGTTCAATAAATGCCTATAGAAAAAATGATTTTATTACAACGTTCTTGAAATATTTTAGTCCACACCTTTTTGACTGTTTTGAGAGATGAGTTGGAGCATTTCTTTATATCACCTCGAGTTCTTGCACAAGTGCAACTTTCCTGGAAACATAAAAAAAGTGTCTTACATTGATTGTTTTCGAATAAATTTTAATCATTGTGCTGACATTATGTACATATTTATTGTCTTATATTAGAACACCTTTAATTGTTGTCGATAGTTATAAGTGTATAACTTACACACATGTAATCTACCGAACTTCTAGTCTGAGTACTCAAATAAAACATCAACTTACCATAGTATCACCAACAGGCTTATACGTGGTAGCAGTTTTTGGTGCACTGTACAGTTCTGGATATATCACAACACCATCACTCATTTTTACTTCTTTCCACAACAGTTTGTGCTACAACAAATATGTCAGATCAAATCATGAAACACTTTTTTGTGAAAACATACTTTATTGTTATTTAACATGTTTCATAGACAGTTATAAACAATGTAGCCAGCACAAACTGCTTCAACTTTGTATGGAGATTATGGAAGAATGTAGTAACATTTACAAAACGGTTATGCGTCAATTCAAAGCTGATAATTTATTTACCATAAAGACTATAACCCTAACCTTAACCCAGGGATCTCTGAAGAACAGAGATCTCTTCTTCAGAGATCCCTGCCTTAAAATTTCATCTTTGAATTGTGTGCTTTGAATTGTCCTGATACCTGACAAACCTGTATAATAAACTGTATTCAAATGTTCCATTCGCCGCTTACTCGTTAACAATTCTTCGCAACAGCATTATTTGTTAACTGAGTTATTGTGATTATTCTTGTATTGTTTGTTTTTGTCTTTTTGCATGTTTAATAATTAATATGAACTTATTGGTCTGATGCAAATAAATAATAAAAATAAATACTGTATAAATGTCTTTTCACTTTTCACAATGTCTAAAAATATTTTTTCACTTTAATATCAAAATATATGGCTAGTAGACTTGAGAAATACTGGAGATGTAAGTCTATTTTTGTCATCAAACAAAAGACACAACTAAAATACTTTATATCAACTTTTAGTACATAAAATAATCAACTTACCTTTGCTAGTTTAAGTTTCAATTGTTTATGTCTATGAACTTCATCTCTAACACAATTGATAGGAAGTTTGGCAAAATGCAGTGCTACGTAATCTTGTAATTTCTTTGCAGCACTAAAAATCACAAATTGGTTATGTGATTTGTGAATAATCGCAAAATATCACCCAGTACTTGATGTTTTTTGTCTAATACAGGCCTACTCCAAGTTTGAATTGAGAAAAATAAAAAGCACATGAAAAACTGGCAAGACATAATTGTATTTAGCTAGTAGTGTGCTGCTAATCTACCTCATAATCACTGATGTAATGTGCATGCCACTACACCCATGGATTGAGGAAGCTATATGAGTGTGTAATGAAAGATTTGTTGTACGGTGGCGGATGATTAGATGACCGCTAAGTCTGTTGCTGCCCTCCTTATTGCACTAAAATGTAACTTGCTACTATGCAACGTTGTTTTGTTCACCATTGTATGTAGCGCCACCAAAATATTATATTGACTTGTAGCTGGTGTACTTGTTCACCAAAAAGATTTTACATAAGGAATTGAAGCTAGTCACATTCAAACTGACCTTTGCTTTTTTGCCTTGTAAACCAAATACTTTGCAACAGCAACTTTCAAGCTGAGCGGCTGAAGTGAAAACAAATTTCTTTTCAACCTTTTAATGTGCACTTTGCCTGCAAAGATACATCAGTAAGCAACAAAAATGACAAGTTAGGTATTGATTTATTTACCCAATACGTTTACCATAGCATGTACTCACACTTTCGCAAATCGTTTCGATGCAATTTCTTTGGTTGGAGCTCAGAAGTGGTTGAAATACAAGTTCCATTTAATGAAAGAGGAAAGTGTGTGACAAGTGCTGTGAGGGCCATATTAGCCATATCTTTTGTTATTATTTGCAAAATGTTCTTTCTCTGCCTGTTTCTTTTTTTAAAAACTGGAGCATCAGTTGATGACGATGAAAAACGTTTCAAAGGATTTAATTGATTGTTGGATTGGTTGCCATATTTCTTTGGCAATGCTAACTTAGCACCTTTCTTGATTCCATTTGAACCAGAGGTTGCAGTGAAACAATGCAATCGTCCAGCATTCTTTTCAGATAACTTCCTTGAGAAGGAGCCATTGAAGGGGATGTTTCCAGGATCTACTACAGCAGAAGCTGCAAAGTCAGCTTTACATAAAGTTATATCTTGCAACATTGACCTAAACCGAGGGCAACCATGACCAGTTTTATATCGTGGTGATTTGTTGAGAAAATGCATATTAGGGAGTCCAGAAAGGATGTCTGTAACTGCATTATCTCTGCGGAATTTACTACCATGGGACTTCTGTAAAGTTGTTCTAACTTTTGTCAAATCAAACATTGGTTTCTTTGCTTTGGCATAGTTTGTCGTTAACTTGGCTGATACACATGTTTCTGCAATAGAATTCAAAGAATTATGTGTTGTACAACAAAAAACACAAGAAACATTAATCATGTTACAAAAATAACCAGAAATACCAAAGGGTCCTCTGAAACAGTAAAACCATCTTAAAGTTAACTGCCAACTGCCATCATGTTGATGAAATTTTGAACATATATTAAACTTCTCTTTACATTATACAACAGTTGCATGTTTCTACAAAGTTGCAAAATACATTGCTATTACTAGCATTTAAAAAATGTAACAACTACTAGTTGACTATGCAATATGCATTGCTGATCCAACTGCAATGCTTGGTGACATTACCTGGTTTACAGTGCTGATTCTGAAGTTTAGCTTCAATTTCTCTGCGTTCTTGTAGTGCAGTAGATAAAGTTTTGACATAACTTGCTTGACAAGTTGGAGTGCTATATTTAACGTTTCCTATGTCAATAGCCCATGGTTCAGATATGCAATCCATATCACCCTCCAAAACTTTATTTTCTGAAGCCAGCATGTCATCAAGAAGTGAACTGCAGAAAACAGACTTTGTATCTGAAGGCAATGAGTGTGAGGAAGTCATGGTATTGTCTTGTTCACTTGTGGCACTCACACTTTCACCTAAACATTATTGTTTAGTTACTGCAGCAGGAGACGATTCTCTGCCTACATTCAGTAATTCCAGACTGGACGAAATTGGGCTTAAAAAGCGAGTGGGCCTATTAATTGTAGACTTGATGAAGAGAAGACTACTGCAGTTTCAAATGCAAAAACAGACACTCTACCGAGCTTCCCCAATGTCTAACTGAAATGGTTACTTAATTAAAAAGCTTTTCATTTGTTTTGTACAATTGCTAAATCCCTTTTAATGGCAACACCTGCTTAATCAGGTCAATTTGATATGACAGCCTATTCAGTCAGATTCCGCAAAGTTAATTGGATTTTTAAAATCATTAAAGGCTACATTTAAAAGAACAAAATTTTTGTCTTGCTTGTTAGATATAACCACGCAAATTTTTATTAAACTTAACGAACCGTCACTCAGCCAAATATTAGCCGTCCCCCAAATTTAAACTACACAAATGCTGACAAATTTTTATAAGGTATGACTTATAATCGTGTAAATACAGTATATATCTCATAATGTACACTAACATTGGTTTAAGTAGGTTGCTCAGGCTAGTTTTATAAATTTTTCCTTATATAAAAGTCTCTACACAAAATAGTGCATGATTTCAGCTTCCATCAACAGTTACTCGACTCTAGTCTTGACCTACACAATGTAAACCAATATTTAGTGGCATACCTCTATTTTAATAAGTAATTTTGGTACGGTATTTTTCAGTTCTTGTTGAAAAAGATATGTGCAACCGTGAGTTTATATCTGACATCCAAAAACTTTTCTACTGGTGGCCAAACACAATATATTAAATTTGGACATGGCAGCATTGTACCAATAACAGTGGACACCCTTAATATGATATAAAAATGATCTCACAGCTTTTCGCACTGCGTTGTTCAAAAAAAAATAGAAAAAAAATTAGTTTAATATTTCTGAAAACATGGCTGCAATATTAGTTTATAGAATACTGCATTATATATGAGTACTTACATCTTGTACAACTACAAACCATACAAACATACCCAGCACAGCTTCTATTCACTCCAGCTTAATTTTTAGTTTCATGGAAGAAAATAATGCTCTTTTTATATTGTTATAAAAAATGATTTTTTTTTCTCTGAAAAATTATAAAATGGATTGCTATGAATGACTGTAGATTCTACATTCCAAAAAGTTTCTGAGTTTTTGTTAAAAACAAAAGAAGCATCATCAGCCATCCATCACTATCACAAAATCGAGCTCTACTAACAGACATTGTTGCATCAACGAATTTGATATATCTAATTTGATACATCTGATAAATAGTTATATTTATTTTTACTTCCAAGCTGGAAAGTGCATTATTAATTTATTATGTTCAGTATGGTAATACCACTTTGATGTAAAAATGCAAACGCCATCTGAACACGCATACAGTCATTCCAAAAGAATGGCACCTCAGATGACTTAGGATTAGAGATGTACCGATACCAATATTTTGGTCGATACTGATATCACTTTTTTAGGCCGATACTGATGTCTGATACCGATATTTTGGCCAATACTTTGGTGTTACAAAAAAGGCAATTTTGGTATTTGCAAGGAATTATATCAAGGTTTAAAAGTCCACCGTAATTGAGGATAGTGTTGGGCGATATATCGAATTTTCGATACGATATCTTTTCAATATCGAATTTTCAATACGATATCTTTTCAATATCGATATTTATTTCAATATCGTTCGATATTTTAACTATTACAGCCCTAACTCGTAACTGCAAACCCCTACAAAAACGTTGCCAGGCCAAACGGCAAAAGTTGAAATTGCCTCGGCAATTGCTGTGAACGTTTATTACGAAAAAATTGTACCAAAACATGTAAAACGAGAAGCGAAAAATATACTTGAGTAGTCTATCCCGACCACACTGTGATTTGTTGTGATGTAATAATACCAAAAGTAGCGATAAAGCGAACAACGCGATACGCACGCTGTTGCGGTAATTCACGTTGAATAACTCACGGGGAGGAAAAGTAGGTTAATTTTGGGTTGATTCAACGTTCGAGTCAACACAAATCGGTTTAATTTTTCCGGCGGGTTATATTGCGTAACAAAACCCAATAAGAAATTTACGTTTGTTTTACATTAATTCGACATCTAGCGACGTTGAATTATCATAAAATAACGTTAATTGCTCAACCAAGCACCAGTAACAAATTAATAGCTCCCTGCGAGAAGATTGCCTCGATTTACGTATGCACTAACATCATTTCGGCGCAATTGGGATACTGCGAGCAACACAAAGTTTGTTTGATAAAGAACTAGCTGTCAGAATCGGAATCATTAGATGCGGCATCGGAGGATGAGGTTGTCGCGGCAGCACTGGAATCAAAAACAACAAGAGGCTCATCGCTTGGCTGTAAATCTACACTGTCTTCGCCGTTCGCAATGAAGCGTCCACGTATTGCGGCTTTCGGGCTTTGATACCCATCCACACGCCTCAGAGCTCCATCAGGGTGTTGACTAAGGAGCAAATCTATGGCTGTACCATAACGACTGGGAGGAATGTCTAACTAACCCTAACCTTTACAAGCACTCGTTTGGCCTCGGCATTTTTAATGCGCCATTCATGCATCTGCGTAGGCAATTGCCGGCACTAATTTCGAAAACTGAGAAACTCTTTTCTTAATTAGAACAAAAATATCGAAAAGTATCGAAATATCGAGTATTTTTTCAAATATCGTATCGTTTTGTTTTTTTCAATATCGCCCAACACTAATTGAGGAGTGGGGTATAAGGGAAGAAACATTACATCACAATTGGGGTTTCTGAAAAATTAATAAAGCGTTTGCGCAAACTCTCCAAATAAGCTATCAGGGTTCGATTTTAACGCTAGTCCAGGGGTGTGCAACGTGCGGCCCGCGGGCCAAATGCGGCCCGCAAAGAAAAGTTGTGCGGCCCGCGACGATGTGCCAATTTTGAATTGTGTGTGGCCGCGAAACGTGTTCATAATTTAGTTTAGTCTTGTACGTGCGAACAATTCATTGTAGAGTGGAATATTGTACATTTCGCACTTTCTGTTAACCATTTTAGAAATCTCCCATCGGCCACCGCTAATCCGATTGTCTTTAATTATTTGGAACGTCAGTAGACCTGAGGCCTAGAGTTGCACAGAGAATAGCTGAACTATAAAACCGTATTCTGACGGTAATATTGTAAAGCAGTGTCTTATCGATGTCGCAGAAGAAATGTGCCCTAAAATGAAGAATGAAGCTCGAAAAAATAAGTCTGTCACGGTGGACGATAGCGAGGCGTATCGATGATCTTGCTTGTGATATTAGTGACACTCTCATGGATAAGGTGAAGAACTTTGTTTCATGGAGTTTTGCGATTGATGAAAGTACGGACCAGAAGGACACAGCACAGATTGACCACAGTTGTAAAACGAGTGGACAAAGACTTAAACGAAACGGAAGAGCTTCTGTCACTACAGTCAATAAAGGGCACGACAACTGGTGCTGACATCTTCACTGAAGTAATTGATGTTTTTGACAAGTTCGAACTGGACTTTTCCAGCTTATGCGGAATCGCAACTGATGGTGCTTGATCCATCTCTGGAACTGGCATTGGATTCATAGGTCTCTTGAAGTCTGCCTTGAGGGAGAGAAATATCGATGATGACATAGCAATTTTTCATTGTATTATCACCAGCAAAATCTATGCGCAAAATCCTTGAAGTTCAAACACGTCTTGAGGCCGGTTATTAGGGCAGTAAACTTCATTCGAGTACGAGGGCTCAACCATCGTCAGTTTTAAGAGTTTCTGGATGGTCTCAACACGACACATAAAAGATCTACTGTACTTTTCCAATGTGCGTTGGTTAAGCAATGGTTGCATGTTGCGACAACTTTACAAACTGCGTAAAGAAGTCGTGAATTTTTTGAAACTTAAAGGGCACCCAATAGCTGAAATGGAAGACAAAAATTGAATATGCGATCTAGCTTTCTTGGTTGATATAACTAGGCACCTGAATGATCGCAATACAAGCCTGCAGAGAAAAAAATCAGTATGCGAATGAAATGCATGGTCACATAAAAGGCTTTATGAACAAATTACGACTTAGGAAACCCCACATGCAGAGTTGCAGACAGGATATCTTTTCCACTTTCCAACTTTGAGTGACTATAGAATGCATCCTGAGAAGAAAACTGAATTTGCAGAACATCTTGAAAAACTATTGTATGAATTTTTGGCTCGTTTCATGGACTTCAATCTCATGGACATTTCGTTTGATATATTCTCTTCGCCATTCAACACGGACAATGACAAAGCACCAGCTGATATCCAACTTGAACTGATTGATCTTCAAGAGAAAACGAAATTGAAAGCAAAGTATTTAAAAATGAATCTTGGCGATTTTTACCGAAAACATCCCAACCAAGATGACTTTCCACATTTGAAAAAACTCATGGCTTCAAAAATGGCTCTTTTTGGCTCAACGTATTTGTGCGAACATTTTTTTTCTAAAATGGGCGTCATAAAATCTCCCTATAGATCGGTTCTGAGAGAGGAACACTTGGAAAATGGACTTCGAATTGCAAGCACTTCCATTAAAGTAAATTTGGAAAAAAGTCGTCGGGAAAAGAAGCCAGCTGCAAATCTCTCACTGAACTCGTTTAAAGATGGTGTGACAATAAATTTGAATAGCAGTTTTCTTCAGAAATTTATGGGTCTTAACTTATTATTTCTGCAAGGAGATAAGGTCCCTTAATAATGCCGTAAGAATAACATGAATCACAAAAAAAATACTTTTTTTGTCTGCAACTATTAGAAAGCATGTGTTAAATAAATGTGCGGCCCGCAGCTTCACCCAGATATTTATATCTGGCCCTCCTGTAATAAAGGTTGCACACCTCTGCGCTAGCCAATGGCTAGCGAAAATTTGCGCGGACTAGTAGAAATGTTGCAGTACTAGTCCGATCGGCTAGTGAAAATATTAGCCGGTGAAAAGTTTTTTTATGTTTTAAAATTGCATTGTTTGCGTCTGTAGTACGAGAAGGTGTTTGTGCGTATTGTTGCTCTCTTGTACGTACTAAAGTCTGAAAGCCTTTACTTTAGTTAGTTTCAGTCTAAGCCAAAACGCTTATCTTAATACGTCATCAGACAAGTAAAAAGTCAGTAAACTGGTCGGACTAGTAAAAAATTGTGCGGGCTAGCGAAAAAAAAAGAAGTTAAGATCGACCCTTGGCTATCATAATTGATAAGATGTAAAATGTAAACCAAGTGATTTGTGTAGTTGTACAAAAACTATTCGACAAGTAATGTGCAACCGAAGAGCGCTTGTCGTTTGGTTGAAAATCTTTTGCCAGGCCAAGACTACCCAGGTAGCAAAAATGTATAATTTTGCATCGTTTTTACGTTGCTAAAACTTTAAAAAACCCGTGTGACTTGGTTGTTTTTAGTAAGCTGGTTCTATTAGTTTGTGATTTAGTTTCCACCTTTCGTTGTAATAAACTCACCAAGCTTAAACAATGTTATGGCAGAACAATGTAGCAATTTCAATTTTCATTTTTTATATGACTAAAAATATTAAGATTGTTTTTTGTACCGGTACCTAACAAAATATATAAAGATGAAACTTGGCTACCGGTAGTTTTCACTAAAACTAATCGTTTGTTTCATTTTTCATGTCTTCATTACTGTCTGCTATGATTTTTTTTGTGTTGGGCACAAACTGGAAATGGCCAGGGTTTTATTCCAATTGCATTTATTGGACAATGGGTGAAACTTCACTTATTTGTTCTCACATTTTATTCAATTACTTTGGCGTTTATATCAGCAATTGCGGACACCAAATTTAAAGGCTGGCTACGCCACTGCACTCCCCTGAATGATTCTCTAAATAAACAGACGTCATGTAGGCTTTCGATACTGTCGCCAACCAGACAGTTATATTTTTATCATGAAACGCCGTTTGACTGCAAGTCAAAACCTAATCAGTCTTTTTTGAAAACAAAACGGTGTAACTTGATCTCCTGTGTTGTTCCTGAAGCAGCAGGAACGAGATTAACTATGAGAAACTAGACTTACACTGTGAGTTTGCCAAATGTTTCTGATTAGTATTGCAGACTTACCCATTAAGTTTTAAAAACAAAAAATGCATTAATGGCACCTTAATACGTAAGTGCAAAAAAAACAATTTTTGTATTTTTTTTTATGGAGAAAATGAAAATTGAAATTGCTACAGTGGCAAATGAAATTACTAGGCCTGCAATATTAAAAAAAACAATTAGTTTTAGTAAGAAATAACCTACTTTCATCTTTATTTTATTAAGTAGAAGAACATTTTTATATTTTTGTTTGTAAAAAAAAAAAAGAAATTTGAACTTGCCACCTTATTCCTTATTCAAAATAATTAATTTTAGTACAAAATAATCAAATCTTGCATCATTTATGCTTTGCGGCCTAAGCATCATGTCATTCGTGTTCACGTAATTCGAACTATCGCATAAAGTCATGTCACATCCTTTCCTTATTTTCCAAGCGGTCATTTTTTTCATATCAAAATATGCTTTTCTTTTTATGACAGGGAATCAGGAAAGTGGAAAGTAGGTTATACGTTATGGAATCAAAAAATCTGGATTGTGGTTTATGGTTTACGTTTGGAGTCAAAATTTCCAAAATCATTACAGCAGGAGTGGATTTGGAGTCATAGACTTCAAAGTCGAGAAACCTGGCAGTACACCACTGCATCTCAGTGTTATAGAGAGAATACAGTATCTTGAAAACTGACTATAGATATACTTTAAGCCAATATATTCAAAATAATTACCTTCTGGAACCAGTTGTTGAGGGAAACCTGCTTGGGCCTGACTGTGGGTACTCTGAGTTGCATAATCATGTGAAGAAAACCTAAGAAAACAAATGAGTTAACTTTCAAATGATTACAGGGTGACTTTTTTTCCTTTTACGATTAAACATATTGAATGTCACATATATGCCTTTTATTATGCTAAATATCTTGCTAAACTATTAAAACTTTAGGTCTTATTGTAAGCATTAATTGTAAGGTATAAAATGAGCCAAAGAGAAGCCATCATTCAGCTCCATCACGAGAAAAACCAACTCTGAGATCATCAAGCTCTTAAAAGTTAACAAATTCACCGTTGACCATGTTGTGAATAGATTAAGGAACTTGGTACATTCGAAGATCGTCCTAGGAGTGGAAGACCTCGCACTGTTCAAAGAAAGTGAAGGCTGTCTGATAAAAGGATGAAGAGAAACCTAAACAGATCCATCCATCAAATAGCCAAAGACATGAATGTGAGCAACACTTCAATGAGAACAATTGTGGAAAAGGATCTTCAGTTGTCTCCTAACAAGACGAGAAAACGGCAATTCTTTATACCTCTCCAAATCCAAAAAAACTTGAAAGAGCACAGATTCTTCTTAAAGCACTGAAGGCAGGCATGGCAGGAAATTATTTTTTCAGACAAAAAACTCTTTACACTTGCTCAGTTCAATTATAATCAGAATGATAAAATTGATGCAAAGTCTTCAGCAGATATTAAAGATTCTGTGAGGACAGTTTACCGCGACCAAAAACTGTCTTCAGTCATGGTGCGGACCGCCATCTCCAAAAATTGGAAATCTTCTCTGACTTTTGTGGAACAAGGAGTTAAAATCAATTCAGATCGCTACATCAACAATATTTTGGTTTGAGGCCATCAAGAGATGAAGAAACAGTACAAAGATCAGTCCTTCACATTCCAACAAGACGGTGCACCATCCCACACCTCAAGAAGCACTCAGAACTGGTGCTCACGTTACCTTCCAAATTTTTGCAGCAAGGAAATGTGGCCTCCCTCATCGCCTGATTTGAACACATAGGCGCCAAGTTTTCAAAATAGCTGGGCGGGCGAACACATACTGTCACGTCATAAAGGTTATTTTGTGCGTTTTTCAAAAGGGCGATTTTGCTAGGTTGTTGGGCTAGCCTAGTTTTACATTTAATGTCCCCTCTAACACGATTTGGATACAAGTACAAGGCTTCCTAGTTCCTACTACTATAAATTGCAAATATCTAGCGATGAACTGCGCTATTGAACTGAGCTTACATAAGTTACATTGAATCTACAATTAGAACAGTTATTTAACGAAGGAACTGAATTGCAACTATCGACAATCAACGGTTTCATCCGGCCAAACCAACACGTGTGCAGTGTGCACAGTTTAATATTATCAGTGACGTAACAGACGCAACTGTGATGATTGAGACGACAAAATAGAGCATTTTGGCAGCAGAGTTAATTGATAATGTCGTTTGAGAGAAAATTACTCCTTTGGAGAACAATGCTACAGTTTTTACACCGATTTAACATTGGGCGATGTTAAAACGATGTAAAAGCAGTGGAAATTGCGGTCAGACTTTTGCCACGAATGAAGTTCCTCACAGGTTTGCGCAATTTACTTGATTTATAGCACTGGGCTACAAGTGGCAGAGTGGAGAAAAAAGGCGAGGCTGGATACTTTTGCTCGTTTAACGGCGAATTAACGTTGTTTAACGTTGCATGAATGTAACAATGGCAATAATTGACAAAAACTAATCGCTTAATTAGTAGGTCTAGTAGGGCCTATCATATGGCAACAAAACTCTGCGAATAAGGTAAGTAGGCTAGTATCAGAAGGTGGCAGATGGTTACAGAAATTTTGGGACTTAAAATTATATTAAATTTTTTTTTAATTCCTGAAATGTCCGGCGGGCATGGCACGGGCATGGCCCGCCCAGGACTCGGCGCCAGTGTTTGAACCCCATGGACTTTATCAGAATGGCCCGTTTCGGTGAGAGCCCTATTCGGTGATTTTTTTTTAATTATTGGGTACCGTAGCCTAATTATCATTGCCGTTATAGGGTTAGGGGGGTTATGGGTTAAGGGTAGGAGTTAAGGGTTAGGGTCTTGTTTCAACGTTTAGTGACGTTAAAACGATGTAAAAGCGGCAATGATAATTAGGCTACGGTACCCGATAATTTTCAAAAAAAAATTCAAAAAAATCACCGAATAGGGCTCTCACCGAATCGGACTCACCAAATAGTAGCAGACCCGGACTTTATAGTCGTAGTTTATAAATCTCGCAGTAGGTTACGCTAGCAGTACCGTATACAACAACTCTTATGAGCATTTTGGAAGGGAAGTTAACATTGATAAAACTAGGATATTCAACCAAACGCCACCTGATCACAGTCACACCTCCCCAGAGATAAATATCAAGGAAAGACCTCTAGGTGAAGTGGACTATTTCTTCTACCTTGGTAGCATACTTTCAACAGCCCCAACAACATGTACAAAGTATATTGAACATCGTATAAAAGCAGCACATTGTGCCTATGGAAGACTTAACCACCGTGTTTTCAACAACCAAGGAAAAGACCCCCCCCCCCCCCGAAAGACCAAAAATGAGATACAAAGATCGGCTGAAAGTCTCCTTCAGCCATTGAAACATTGATCTGGATTCATGAGAACAACTTGCTAGTGACAGATCACTCTGGAAAAAAAGAACTAGGGAAGACACGGAAATTTTCGGACAAAAAACAGGATACAAAAAGCCCAAGAATAACGAAACACTAGAAAAGCTAAAACTACCACGTCCCCCACCCTCCATACAATGTGACTTTTGCCCACGTCTTTTCCATCATAGACTGGGCCTCTGAAGCCACATACGACATCACCATTCAAAGCCACATTCTATTTGAAGACGAAACCAATGCTCGGACACGAGCTGGAGCCGACGACGATAGCCTAAGGGCTTTTTTCTTTTGCGATCCTCAGTTTCGCGTTTACAACAGTTCTCTTCCTGGAGCAAAACAAATAATATACACATCCGCCGTCCGGTAGGTACACAACTTAGAGCTTGATATTCCTTTGCAATAACTCAACCAGCGTGCGATTAAAAACTTAAGTAACTCTGACATACATCCACACAACTTGTGCAGTAATTTACGGCCAAACGCTTTATCTGACTCTTGAACATCATAATACTATTCGACAAACAAACGCAGAATTTTTGGTTATTTGACAAGAAAGAAAACCTTGCAGCCCTGGTCTCGGTGAACCTCTCAAAGTAGTAACGGACCCCGTAACAAGTCATCATCATCATCATAATCCATCGTCGGTTTGTTCCCCACTAGTGGGGGTGGCCGATTGTTTCCGCGCAGCAATTGTCTTAATCCCTTTTCTCCATTTCACCCTGTCCCTTGCATCTTCCTCCTTCAGTCCGACTTTTTTAAATTCATTCTTCACTTGTTGTTTCCACGTTCTTCTTGGACGACCGTGTTTCCTCTTCCCATCCACCTTTAGATCTAGTGCCTTTCTAAGAAAACTTCCTTCCTCCCTCCTTATCACATGTCCATACCATCTTACTCCATTTGCCCTTGCCAGTTGGTCTATGGTCTCTCTCATCTCTAGCATATCCAACAATTCTTCAGTCCTTTTTTCCCTTCTCGTTTTCACCCCACACATTGCTCTCACCATTGACCTTTCCGTTCTTCTCAGGATTGCCAGTTCACTCTCTCTCAATATCCATGTCTCGCTACCATATATCATTGCAGGCCGCACACAGCTCCGATATACTTTTCCTTTCATCATTAGTGAAAATTTTCTGCCATGCAACAGTTCCCCACATTCCCTGAACTTTGCCCAGCCCAATCTTGCCCTTGTTGTCACCGCTGCTTCACATCCACCACTTCCATTTATCCGATCACCCAGATAACAGAAGTCTGTCACTGTTTCGATGCCATGGCAGAACTCATCATCATGGCCTTCCACTTCATTCCTTCCTTTACTGCATTTCCCACAAACAAAACACTTCGCCAATCTTGTTGCGGCTCTCTTGACATTAGCACATCTTGCATGTACCCACTTTCCGCATTCCTTGCATTGCATACCCTTGGTTTCAAATGCTTCTTTCCATTTCTCAAACTTTCTCTCCAGTCCCTCCATACTATTACTTGTCAAGACCAGGTCGTCTGCATACAAAATTTCACTCAATAAGCCCTCCCTCACTCCTTCAGTTACAACGTCAACCACAATAGCAAATATCAGAGGTGACAAAACTGATTCTTGGTGTACACCAACCTTCACAAAAAACTCGATTGAATATAATTTGATCCAACTCTCACTTTTGTTCTTGCATCCTCATACATAGACATCACAGCTCTCACTAATACCTCCGGTATACCTCTTTTCCTCATTGCCCACTCCATCACTTTCCTTGGTACTCTGTCAAATGCCTTTTCTAAGTCGACGAAACACATATATAGTTTTCTCTGCTTCTCTCGGTATTCCTTCTGCATACTTCTCAATATAAACAGAGCATCCACTGTACTTTTTCCTGGCATAAATCCAAACTGTATATCATTTAATTTCACCACTGTTCTCAACCTCTTTTCTAGTATTCGCTCCACAATTTTCATTCCATGCTCTAGTAGTTTTACACCTCTATATGCACTGCAACTTCTCACATCCCCTTTTCTCTTGAACAGTGGAACAACAGTACTATGCTTCCACTCCTTCGGCATTCCCTCTCCATCTAATACCCTTTGGCTAAATTGTAGCATTACTTCAATTCCCAACTCTCCACTTGCTTTTATCATCTCTACGCTCACTTCTGATGGACCGGCTGCTTTATACAGTTTCATTTGCCCCATTGCCTCCACCACTTCATCACGAGTAACCTTTCCCACTGGACCCTCCACCAGATCAACCTCTGTCATATGATCCCATACATTCTCCTTATTCATAACATTTTCCATATGTTCCTTCCACACTTCTCCTCTGAGGCATTCCATTATAATTCAACAAATCCAAATAACCACTAAGTCTTCAATTTTGATGACTAAAGCATATGTCATAGTATGCGAAAAATGCATCTCGGCAAAAAAAAATTTTCAAAATCGGACAAGCGGTTTTCGAGATATCGCGTTCTGAAGTTTTGTGGCTGTCACTAGGTGGCGCTGTTGATATTCCCAATGTTTTTTGATTTTAGGGTTATATTTGAGGTAGAAAGTCGGTTGAAGTGTCTATTCCACCATTTTTCATGAGGCAGAATTCAAAAATGATGTCAATTTTAGTCTACAAGAATTAGCTAAGGAATTGTGTGGCATTTAAAAAAATTGGGGGACCAAATGCCAACCCCCAAATTGTCATGTGGGTAACAAGATATCCCAAAATTTTTTTGTTCTTTAACCCTATCTTAATATGAGCTGTTTTCGTATGCGGAAAGTTCGACACGGGCTATTTTAGCCCCGTGCTAATTAATCGCTAATAACGGGAGCTATGAAAATCACAGAGCCAAAATATTTTGCAAGATAATAGCCATGTGTATTGTGCGTATAGAAATTAAAATTTTACCCAACAAATTTATTGAAATAAAGTGTTTGAGATGAAAAAACGATAGAAAGTCGGTTTTTATTCTAATTTCCCGAAAATAGCTTCAAAATTGACCGTTCGAACGCATATTTTTGAATAATAACATGGAGTAATGCTAAACTAAACAAAAATTTACTTTTACTCATAAATATAAGGCATTTTTGGGCGCTTTTACATTACAAAGAAATTGCACTAATATTTATAATCTACCATATAATTTGTTTGCTCAAATATCAAGCAGCGAAAGGTCAACTCTGGTTTACCGCTCTTGTCCTGACCCAATTTTCATCGTAGAGAAATAAGCACAGCTTGATATGTCCTATCGTGTCATTGCGAGTGCTAACAGCTTATAGATACTTTGCTTATGTCGATACAACGTTCAGCGGTGTTGCGATACAACCTAAGAAAGTCATGCGTTTGTTTCAAATTGCATTCCTCTTGAATGAATGCTTTTATGTTACTCAAAACTTTTGCAGGAAATATCGGCCGCTTTACAGCGGTTCACCGTCGTCAGACGTTGAAACAGTACAAACATTTGATCTGTGAAAGTAATGCCTATCAGCGAAAATGGAAACACATAATGTCATCCAGGCACTGTTTATTGAAAATGAAGACATGCAGCTCGTCATTGCATTGAGAAAAACTGACTTATCAAAATTCTTCGAAGACAAGAAATTCCAGTCACAAAAAAATATGACTTGTGCGAAATATTGTACAAAACAGACCGTATTGCAAGTGTAGTAAATTAGCATCGTCAAGTATAATGGTAATGAAATTGAACCGCACAGCTTTATAAGTAATATTTCGATCAATTTATAGATAGAAAAATACCCCGCTTTTGAATAAAACGGTGATGACCAAATACTGTGATTAAAATATCTAATCCCATAATCAACGATAACATGATAAGAACAAATCTTATAATAGCCCGCTATTTCATTATGAAAACCACTGGTAATAGCAAGTTTGAGTTTGCTGTTAATCTATGGTTTCGTCCCAAAAATGTTGACATTGTATCAGGGTTGGTTGATTTAAATCAAATGATTTAAATCATTGATTTAAATCATGATTTAAATCAAACAATAAAAATCAAAAAAATCAATTAAAAAAATCAAATGATTTTTTATTTGCTAAAATAAAAATAAATACATCAACAAACGTTTCACTGCTTCTCTGTAATACAAAAGTTATATTTAAATACTTTAGGCTATAGGCTATGCATGCTTTGAAAGGCAACTTAGTTTACTTGGCAGTTCACAAACGGTGTTGTTCACTAAACATAGTTTTTGAGCGAGTTTTTTCCACTTTTGGTCTGGTTCAATCAGAAGCTCGAAATCGATTGGGCACTGCAAAAGCTGGTGAGCTTGTATTTATGTACAAACTTCTCAATGCAAAATAAACTGCAATTTTGTGTCATCTGAACTTTTATTGTTTTGGTATGGAATGTCGGTAACATAATTATATTACACCGGTAAACATTCTTTGCAAAAGCCAAAAAGAGTGGTTGTAGGCTAAGCATCAGTTGAGCAAAAAAGCAAAGTGATGTGTGCTCAAACCTAAGGAAAGATCTTAGTGTAGTGAGATGACAGTCTGAGACGTACCTCAATCTCGATATGCACATTATGATTTAGTATAAAGCAACATATCACACCTACTTAAAAATATGTGCAATAGACAGGCTAGCCTACAATATGATAATAAAAATGATTAAACACTTGCAAACCAAAGCCTTTCAATCAATCAAGGGGTTAAAAATAATTCTGCTATCTTACTACAATGATCTCTTCCCCCCAAGTAGACTCGACGCTTTTTTATATAAAAAAAAATCAAAAAAATCTGATTTAAATCAAAAAAATCCGATTTAAATCAAAAAAATCCGATTTTTTTGATTTTTTTAAAAAAATCATGATTTTTTCCAACCCTGCATTGTATGGCGGAGTGACCCACGTAGAATAGGTACATCATCCAATCGTCTGGACATGTGTGGTTTGACTAATGACATGGCTAGCTGCCACCCCTCCACAAAACTTTCGTCTCCCTTGGCTTGTGAAAAGGACAGCTCGCGGTTCAAGTAACTAATGGTCATCGCATTGACCCGTGCAACGTCTAAAATGTAAAAAAATGCAAACACAGTCCATTTTGCTGACTTCGTCTTGACGCTATAATATGCCATCTTCTGGTCGACGACATCAGTCCCACCCTTGGTAAAATCGTAGAGCTTGATTATTGCAAGTTTTTTCTTTCCGTCATCTTTGGTTACTCCAAGGATTGGCTGCATAGTTGATAAGACCAGAATATTTCGTTTACCGGTAGATTTTGGTTTGACTGCGTACGACGTAACGGTAGTGTGGTTTCTCGACTCCTCCCAGTAAATTTTGGTACTGAAGGCTTCCCAATCAGTGAGAGATTTTAACTCGCTAACCCCTTTTCTATTGCTTTGCCATTTTCCAACTAAAGTTATGTTTTTGTTCCAAAGCCATTCTACCTAATCAAACGAAGTGTAAAAGCGATCAAGGGATATGTTTCGTCCTTGAAGCGAAGAAACTCTGTCCAAACTGTGTACCAACGTTTCCACATATTCCATAGTGGAAGTCAGATAGTGTGGTCCTGGTACACCTACTGGCTTACCCGCATAAGCTATGGCGGTATAGTTGAATGACATTCGCGCACTATTTATGCTTCTTAGCAACAAATCATATTTAGCAGGCTTATTTTTTGTCTAAAGCGTATTGCTTGAAGGACACACCAACGCGAGGTGGAGCAAAGTCTCATCCAGTGATTGAGTGAAAGGAAGTCTTCTGGTATTAAAATCTTTTCACAATTTCCAGTAAAATATTGGAAAAGTTCTCCTTTTTGCACAATGCAACCTTTTATCAAAGACTTGCATGAGAAGTTATATGATCTATTAATGCAATATTTGAATGATGCGACCTTATGATGGCACAATAACAAATTACAGATTTTCCCAAAAAACTTTTTTCATAGTGAAAATTGCTCAGGAAAACCAGCCCTTGTTTCAAAATTGCAGTCAAATTTTGTTTTCCCGGGCAATTTTCACAATAAAAAAAGTTTTTTGGGGAAATCTGTAATTTGTTATTGTGATGTCATAAGCAAGCATCATTCAAATATTGCATTAATAGATCTTTGATATAAGGTTGCATTGTGCAAAAAGGACAAAAGTCTCATAAAAAAATATTATACTATCATGAAGTATATGCAAGAAACTTTCAAGAACAGAATTTTTTTTCGGGATATCTCGTTACCCACATGACAATTTGAGGGTTGGCATTTGGTCCCCCAAATTTTTTTAAATGCCCCATAACTCCTTAGCTAACGCTTTTAGACTAAAATTAAGACCATTTTTAAATTCTGCGTTATGAGAAATGGTGGAATAGACACTTCAACCAACATTCTACCCTAAATATAGTCCTAAAAGCAAAAAACATTGAGAACATCAACAGCGCCACCTAGTGACAGCAACAAAATTTCAAAACGCGATATCTCAAAAACCACTTGTCCGATTTTCAAAATATTTTTTTGCCCAAGTTCAAATTTTGAACACAACAAAATATATCAAAACCAACACCTTTTGAAACCTAGTGGTTACATTTCTTTCTAAAATTTGTTGAATTATAATGGAATGCCTCCTCTGCTTTCCGAGCTGAAATGCAACTTCCCATCTTCACTTCTTATACATCTTCCCCCTACAATATCTTTCCCATCCTTTTTCATTTGCTTTATGAGTCTGAATACTTTGTTTTGGCTTTCCCCCATTTTATTAAGTTCCTCCTCAGCACCATTCTTCATAGCTCTTGCAACAACCCTCTTTGCCTTCTTTTTCATACTCTTATACTTCTTTTTATTCTCTTCTGACCCATTATTGCGCCACTGCTTGTATGCATCTCTTTTCTGTGAAATTGCATGCTTCACCTCTTCATCCCACCACCATGTGTCTCCACGATCCATCCTCACTTTCTTTTTCCCACATACTTCATCACATGCTGCTAGGACACCTTTCTGAAATGAAGCCCACAAGTCCTGCGCACTCATGTTTACCAGCTCTTTTGCTCTTTTCACAAACTTAATTCTCGTTTCTTTTTCCTCCAGTTTCCACACATTTCTCACAAAAACTCGTTCTTTCTTCACAATTTTCTTCACTTTTTTCATAACAAGTCTATCTGAAATTTTGGATATCGCTTTATTTAATGGACACAAATGTTTCATGAGTTCCCCAAAGCGATGCAATTAGAAGAATTTTTCAAATTTGCGACACACTTATGATGATTGATGACATTGACAAAGTTATGTTATGAGCTAGGCTTTGTTTGCAGACAGGATCAAAAATCAGAAATCTATACCATGATTTAATGTTTTTTTATAATTTTTGTTACAAATTAACTTTAAGATTTTTTGTGACCTTTAAATAAAATTCTTCTATTTTTTATTTGTAAGCTAATCAATATTTCATCGTAATCACAGTCATGGCAAAACTGTGAGCAATAACCAGCTGCTGATCAAACGTTTGCATTTCTGAATTAAACATTGCTCAATAAACTACAATCTCAAAAGAATTAGTTGAACATGCATAGACTTATAAAAACATTTAACTCTTTTGCATTAATTTTTTTGTTAGGAAACGAAACTCTTTTCTACAATACCTTTTGAAATTTTAAACGACGCAGTTTGAAAATAACTGTATAAATATACAAATAAAGTACAACCAATTTTTAAATGTCGTATTTCATCAATCATGCTGCAAATAAATGGGTGCCTGCGGGACCCGGGTTGAGAATCGCTGAACTAGAGAATTGTAACTTTGGCAGAACGCAGAAGCTTCCTCCACTATTGGTAATTCATACTTCATATAATCAATACCAATAAAATAATCCAGTTATCTGATCATCATATAACCAATGTTCCAACAAAGTGGTTGGTACACCACTCTCACGGGTCTGCTACTATTCGGTGAGTCCGATTCAGTGAGTTCCTAACCTCTAACCCTAACCTTAAACCTCTAACCCTAAAACGGCAATGATAATTAGGCTACGGTACCCGATAATTTAAAAAAAATTAAAAAAATCACCCGTTAAGGGATCGGACTCACGGAAACGGGCCTTTCCGATTCTCACCAAGCACTCTCAAAGAAAGTGTTTTAAAAGGGTTCATTTAGAAGTGAACTTTTGGGAAAATTTTTAGCAATTTGTCTAACATGGTTTTACCTGCACTGTGCAGTTTGTAATGTAAGCTTGCACCAAGGCGACCTTGATACACAGACCATGCCAATATGCAGCTTAAAATTGGACTGCAGGCCGATTTGCTAGTAGCCAATATCATTAGTGTAATTTGATCGTTTGAGTAATGTAGTTAAAAAGGTAATAGTTCTTTGTGCATATTTTGAGGTGCTTTTGTGCTATTGTTATCATACAAATAATGGACTATAATGTGGCACTTTAGCTTTAAATCCAAAAACATCAGGCAACACTGGTAATAGCAAAAGATTTAGCATTTTTTAACGTAATCATAGGAGTTTTGCAGTGATTTGAGATTCAGTAATAACACTTTAGCAATTTAGATTCTAAAAATCATTATTTCAGAGGGATATAAACTTAGCTTACAGTTTAAAAGTGAAATTACATTGTCCAGCTTGCACATTGACAAGGTCTGTGTGTGTATATAAATGGCCACGGCTTGCACACACACATCAGGCTAGAGCCATTATTAGCTCCGGCCTGAAGCTTTAATGGAACAAAATAGCTGACGTTTGTTCCATCACCAGCTGCATTGCACTTGGACAGTACACTGTCAACAAAGGAAGCATTTTTCTGCAAATTGGGGCAATCAGGCTTCTTGTCAACTTTAATGATCTGTGTTACTTTTAAACATGAACTCTGACCACCGATGGCTTTGCTATGGACGTTGGTGAGTATGATCAATCCTTCTGTCTGTTCTTTTGCTTTGACAAAGTCCAGAAGCACAAACATTGGATCTTTGCTAAAGAATGTCTTGTGCATTAGATTACAGCTACTTGTTTTTCTCTTAACCCTTTGCTTTTCAACGTTTTTTTGGAAGTTAACTGCTCAAGGGGGGGCCGTTTTTGGATCAAATTCAATCAGCTGTTACGTGTTATCCGCTGATGCTATTTCAACAGAAGTTGCACTGGTGTAAAAGCAAATCATTTGTCTATAAGTTTGAAAACTCATTATTTTAAAATTTTATATGTTAAACTTGATATTTCAATTTTTGCAAAGGTACCCAAAAACGACAATTTTGATTTAACTTGCCGCCTTTAATTAACCGTGCTAATCCGATTTCATGCAAAGTTCTAAATAACAAAGAGCTCGATCGAACGCACGAAGTGTGTGTGCGGTGTGCCGAATCATTGCATTGATTAGAATTTACGACTTGCGAGCAAATCTTATTGTAAGCTACTCACTGATTCTAAAATAGTTACAATCAGAGTAATAGTGTTACACGAATTTGAAAAAAACAAAACTGCGTTTGTTGTCTTACATTTTTATCCTAAACTAATGCATTCCGAAACTCATGGCTAGCTTCTAGTTTTATGGAACCAAATTTCTCATAAGTAACACCTTAGCCTGCTTGAATAGCTGTTTACATCTTCGTTTGTGTATTTTAGGTCTACAATTGAGTTTGTAGTATGAATATTTTTAGTAGAGAGAAGACAATTGAACAAGTTGTTGAAATAATCTGAAATTTCTAAGTTCAAATTAGGTGCTTTTGAAATTGTGGATTTGTGTCAAGTCGCATCACAAATATCATGCAGGCCACATCATAAGTCATTTCGCTTACGGGTGTTTATAAACATGACTCATAAATTACATCCACAAAAAATACAGCATTTACATCAACAAAGCTAAGTTCGAAGCTCACTTTTTATTGAAGATTGTGTCAATCAATTTGAAAATACATTTTTAGTCAGCCAGCGTCGAAATAATGCAACAGCGAATTGAGGAACATGCGTAAACAAAGGAAATGTGAAATAACCCACAGTCAGCAAATCTACATAAATTTAACGTTTACAAATGTTGAATCAATGTAATAGGACTGGATTGCTGACTGGGTCCTTATTGTTTGAAGCACTAAAAATACGCGTAAAAGCGACAACGTCAGCAAGGCAGTGATTATGTTTCTGGCCAAAAAAAAAATAACGTTTGACTTCAAAGATAAAAATGATTATAACGAAGCTTCAAAGTTTGTCGTAAAACATTTTACTGAGATACAATAAACATAATCATTCTGTGCCAGATTGTGAGAAGACTTCCTAGATTCTTTCCAACCATTTGCATGATTGCAAATTATTTTCTATAACTTTACATTGCTAAAAAATGGCTTCTTTGTTGAAACAACGTGGCTACAATTCTATAAAAAATTCATAGGCCTACTACATTGAAGTAATGAAATTTTTTTTGTGATTTTGCTGATGACGTTTTACAATATCCGAGAAGTAAAAAATAATAATGATGAATTATTTTACAAAACCGTGGTTTGCAAGTGCTTCACAAAAAATTGTTGGGGGAAAATTTACTATTAGACGTAAAACGTTTGTAAAAGAAAATTGTCGGTTTACGTATTTATAATGTTTATTGCGCTGTTATCGAATTATAAACTGCCTGTAGGCTATTGTCTACCTTTGTGGTTGCCGGCCAGCTTAGAGCAGCATGCAAACTAAGCGTTTGTGGTATTTGCATCGTGTTATGATTCTCGAAAATTTCCCACAAGGTCTTTATTTTTATCGTGATATTTTGTGCCTCTTCTGTCCTAAACTTGAAGTTATTGTGCAGCACTATCCACATCGGTTTTTAGACTCAGTCTTCATTGAAAATCTTTTGTGTGGTGCATCATTTCAAGTAGTGTCTTCCCCTAAACTGTTACACAAATCGCCCAGAACCAGGTTGATTATTATGTATCTTACAGCAGTTGAGAGCCCGTTATTGTATGTGTGGAATTATTACTGTAGATGTCTGACTAAATTCATGCCAAAGTCGAGCAAATTCTGCTTTCGGGATCCTTGCCGTTATTTACTGTATTTTTTGTTGATAAGTTTAGGCAGCATTTTTCCAAGATAAATGAAGACATCGGTATTGTTCGTCACTTAGATTTAGTTTTCTCAGCATTATTTATTCATTCTTTGATCCACTAGTTTGTCCCACTTTTGGTATAATCGGATCGTTTATAAATGGCGGGTCTTCACAATAGCCGGCCTCTTATACATTGGCGCAACGTATTCAGATGTTGAATCAATGATGAAGAAAGCTGATTTGTTGTTTGTCTTATGTGACGCCTAAATTTATGCCTCGTCTACAGTACAAAATATTTTGTAATGTACATTGTGTACATTGTACATTTTGTTTGTAGGCCTACATTACAAAATATTTTGTAATATTTTATTATCATCTTTTGTAATATTTTATTATCATCATTATCATTATCATCTATTATATTATCATCTTATATTATCATCTTATTATCATTATCATCATTTTATTATCATTATCTATCATCTATCATCTTATCATTATCATCTTTATTTTGCCCTCTTTGGAACAAAACACAGTGCACTGTGAAACAAAAATACAGGACATAACAACAAGTAGGCGACATAAAGCAGTGAAGGGACGCCATCGGGTTAGCTGCTACGTGTAAATGGAGCCTATCTCATAATTTTGAGTGTATCTCACAATTACTGTTTGCAAAAACGCTATTTCTCCGGCTTCTCCCAAAAGCATTTGCAGTGATACATTTCCTCAATTGCAAGTTTTGTCAATGAGAGCATTTCCATAGAACGTTTATTTCGAAACCAGGTTTTCGTGTCTTTATCCAAGAGAAGATTTCTTATTGTAACGTTTTTTATTCGTCAATGAATATTATCTGCTTGAAACAACTGTTTTGAATAGTTTGTGGCCTCCATAGCCTACTGTTTTGATCGTGGATTGCTATTCTTCTTTGTAGAGCTGATAACGCAAAAAAGCTTGCTATTATTGTTTCTAATTAACAGCTTTGCGATCACTGGCTTTTCTTTGCAGCATAAGAAATAACGCGCTTTGTATTATTGAGGTCAAACCGTGGCCTGGGTCAAACCAAACAAAAGAAAGCAAGAGGATGCTTCTCTCTGCTCGCGCAAATCGATGCACGAAGCAATTATGAGCTTATGGCTTGTCATCGCAATGTAATCCATTTCACGCTTTGCTGGAAGTTAGCTAGAAACAGCAAAAATTCACCAAAATCTTGAATTTACAAGAAAACTACACAACTTTTAGCATCAAATTTAATATCATCAGATCCGCCTGGCAATTTTAGGAAAAGTCAAGAAAAACCAAGTGCATGGCGTTACTGTGCTTCAAATAATTAAAGGAAATATGAGGGGGGGGCCAAATCTGGCCTCCCTTTGAGGAGCAAAGTGTTAATGCATCTGTAGTACGACCTTATTTTCTATCTTTTGCTTTTGAACAGAGCTACAAATGTTAAAAAAATGACATGTACGTGATTACATTTGTTGCTTTCTGTTGCTTTTGAACATCTGGCTGTCCTGAACTTGAAGTCACTGCGCAAAAAACTGTCTGCACGCATCGCACTTTTGGGGCGGTTGGCGGGTTTCGGCTGGGGGGCTGGTGATGAGACTCTTCGTGCAGCTGCCCTGGCCCTTGTTCGTTCCGCCGCTAGGTGCTGCGCGCCGGTCTGGTGTCGTGGTTCTCGCGCCTGCCGGATTGGTGCCGCCATTGGCGACGCACTGCGTGCTGTGGCTGGGTGCCTGCGTCCCGCTCCGGCGGACTGCCTACCCATCCATCCTAGCAGGCATCCAACCCGCTGAGCTACGCCGTAAAGAAGCCACGATTTCTCTCGCTCGCCGCGCTGTGGACCCCGACCATCTCCTCCATGCAGCATTCGGGAGACCACCACCTACAAAGCAGCGGCTGAAATCAAGATGCCCATTTGTGCCTGCCGCACAACAACTACTTAAGCACGCAGTGGAACTTGGTTTAAATGAGGCACACTGGACGAACCATATGTGAAACACGGAGTGGCAGGATCACACCTCCGCGCTCCGTGACTGCATACCCGACGCCGATCCCCGTCCACCAGGGGTGTCTCTCGCAGGGCTTGCGTGGGTCGGGCTTGACCGCTTGCGAACTGGCGTCGGCCGCTTTCGTTCGGACATGCACAAGTGGGGCTTGGCTCGTTCATCAGAATGCGAGTGTGGTGCCACGGAGCAGACCGCAGACCATGTCATCCACCACTGCCTAACCCACCGGCCTCCACACGGTGCGCATGGTCTGAGGGTCCTGGACGACGAGACTGCTGAGTGGCTGAAGATTTCCTGCCCTCCAATCTAGCCTGGAAAGATCGCTCATACGCCATCATCATCTGGCTGAAGACAACAATACAAAAAAACAAGGAACACATCCTAATCCAATTATCTGATTTATTTCTTATGACGACAGTAACCGATAGTTTTATTGAACATTAGATATGATTTGGTTTGCAATGTCAGATTTTGATGCACTAAAATTGTTTATACATTTAGGCAGGGTCTAATTAACCCATTTTATATGTACTGCATTCTTATTGTACTCCATATTAAAATGCATGAATCTTTGTATTCAAACTGAAACAGGTTTATAGAAATACAGTGAAATCTCAAGTAGAATAGGAAATAATATCAACTTCAAAGGAACGAATTTTTAAGGCCACTAAGCATCTTCAATTCTTCAAAAAGCTTCCAAAACTACCATACCGGTAGGCCATGTTTGATCGCCGGCTGCCAAAAGTCAACATTTCTCTACTATTAAAAACAGAGAGAGACTGTTCACCAGGCATTTTATAATAAAAGTAATTTGCGTTCTTCTGGTGACTATTTACTAGGTTACCTCCTGATGTTAAAGATGATAACTAGCTTTTGTATTTCCGACGTTTCGTCAGTCAGCACGACTGACTTTATCAAGGTGGCTAAAACAGGTTAACACAACCTGTTCAGCAACGATGGCACAACACAAAAACGTACTGATAAAATGAATAAAGTAAGCAGCAAGAATCAGAATTAAAACACGCAACAAGACACCTAGAGGTAGTCTCTCAGTGCGTCTTCTCTATCATTGTTATTGCCAATTCCCTTGGTTTCTGTCTTGTCTGATGACTTTTCAATGTTTCTTGACGGTGGCCCAATAGATAGATAAATTTACGCTGTTGGAAAGCAGCCTACTGGTTTTAGGCATTCACTGCATTCAGTTTAACCTCTAGGTGTCTTGTTGCGTGTTTTAATTCTGATTCTTGCTGCTTACTTTATTCATTTTATCAGTACGTTTTTGTGTTGTGCCATCGTTGCTGAACAGGTTGTGTTAACCTGTTTTAGCCACCTTGATAAAGTCAGTCGTGCTGACTGACGAAACGTCGGAAATACAAAAGCTAGTTATCATCTTTAACATCAGGAGGTAACCTAGTAAATAGTCACCAGAAGAACGCAAATTACTTTTATTATTTCTCTACTATGTTGGTACTTAAAATTGTTTTTTTCACTCGCGTTACTAGTATTTTTAACCTTTTTCCCTTCACTTACATTTGCAACCTTTTTTTCACAAACAAGGCAAAGTATCTCATATGCTGACCATAAATATTGCTGAGAAAAGTTTTGCAAAAGAGCTGAGCTTCGACCTATACCTATAAAAACTCGAAGACTAGCTTCGCACTACTTGGGAAGCAGTAAATTAAAATGCAACTGCATTAGTTTTCAGGGCTTTCTTTGCATTGTGTTTACCTGAGCAAACAGAAAAACACAATATTAATTAACAGCATTTTAAAAACACACTTTTTTTTATTTCAGCTATTGGTGCGAGAATTTGGCTGCCGAAAAGAAGCTTTGATAGGCCATGCTTGGTCATCGAAAAAATAAAAGAGCGTAGAGGCCTAGCTGTACGTTGTACTGTATTTGATTATCTCATTTTGCAAAACCAGATGCATGACATAAAAACGGTCCATGATTGCTAGTTTTCAGTCAATGTGCTGAATTACTGTCACTAAATGCAACAGATATCTAGATAGGACAATGCACAATTCTATGCAATTAACCTCCAAAAAAGCATCACTTGGATAGAGTAGAATGATTCTCCTTAAGTTTGTGTTCTTTGCAGCTTTATAATTCTTCATGGTTTATAAGAAGTTTTGATTGTTGCAATTAACATTCTTCTCAAAATGTTGCATTCCTCAAAAAATTTGGTGCTGTTTTCATTTCTTCACTTTTATGCCTTATAACATTGTCACACTTTTTTGCAAAGGTGAAGACTTTAGCTTTCAAATTTTCTTGACACTGTTTAAAATCATAATTTGCAGTGACCTTATACTTATAGTTATGATACATGTTTAAATAAGTTTCTACATTCAATGCACGTATCTGAATTATATCTGCATCCTAGGCAAAGGCTACTCTTCATTACACTTCCTTGCCTTTTCCATCACCAGATCAAACCCGATACAGAATGCCAAGGGGCAATCTTAAAATTGCGCAATCTTAAAATTTCCCTAACCGCGAAACTTACTATCTCCATCTAGCGGTTGCTTTTTTAACTTTTATTTGTCACATGGCGCTAGAGTATTACTTCCCGATTCCATTCATGTTTCACTGGTCATTCTAGGATCACCAGAAGAGAATTTACAGCAAAATTAGTGCAGACGGTCAGAAAGTTTTCAATTTTATTTGGGAAAGGTGTTTGGGCCTAGGTCAAACATTTGCTGATTGCTGTAATCCGAAAAGTGGTTTTGGTCTAATTTTTAGAGCAGAAATAGGGATAGCAATCTTCTTACCTGTATCATTTCAGTTTTTGAGTTGAAACAAACATTAGCCCAGTGGTTCCCAACCGGGGTGCCGCGGCACCTTGGGGTGCCAATTGCAATGCTCAAGGGTGCTGCGAGATATTGCAATACTGCAGCCCATTCATTATTTTAACTTTAACCCGTTAAGTGCAGACTTTATTTATTTGTAACCGAGTTTTAGTGCCTATTAAGTTTCGCGTCTCGCAGTTATTTCCGGCTTCTTTCAGGAGAGTAGCTTAGTGGGGAAGTTTCTGGCGGTAGGCTAAATAATCCACGGTAAGTCTTTGTTTTCTCGTCCAGGGAAAAACAGTTGAAAGAGATTTTGACTGGTTGCTGTTCTGTCCATAAAAACGTTTGAAATGCATCATTATTGCCAAAATGTCTAAGTCCAATTAAATGCAGAGAATGCCAAAATGTAGGGTAAAATGAAACTCTCTTAACTTCAACTGATAAAATGAAAGCACTAATAGAAAAACTGCAAACGTGACCCTCAAAAGTGGAGAACGGAAACTTTGACATGCTTTCACTTTTCTCTGAAATGAAGAACAAAGAAGTTGTCGCATTAATAACTCAGCACCTAAAATCATTGGAAGAAAAAATTGAAAAGTAATTTCCCAGCTTGTCCACGGAAAATTATGCATGGATAAGAAATCCATTTTTACTGGACTCTTATATTGTTTTAAATCTTAAAGAAAAAGCATTAATTGACATTCGTAACGATGGAAATTTTAAGCTTTTGTACAAGCAGATGACCCTCGACAAGTTCTGGATAAAAATTCAACATGAATATCCTTGCGTTGGAAAGAAAGCTATTGTGCTTTTGCTCCAGTTTTCCATCTTGTGCCTATGTGAGAGCGGATTTTCCGTATTAACAAACATAAAAACTAAAAAACGAGGACTGCTTGCATCGAGGTAGAAATGCGGGTGGTTTTATTGAATGTGCCCCCAGATATTAAGGGATTTTGTGAAAGAGGTCAAGCCCAAATTTCACACTGACTTTTGAATAAATACATTTATTTAAGTGCGCTATACTGTACAACTCATTCTATGTTATTTGAAATATGAAACCTCATAAAATTGATCCAGTTTTGCCAGGGAGCTACAAACTATTTATCTTTTTGACAGGGTGCAGCAAGGTCAAAAAGGTTGGAAACCACTGCATTTGCCTGTTTATTTTGAAATTCGTGTTTCAGGTTATTTCACTAAATATTCGTGGTTAGGAAAATCACTATACATAAGCCAGCTATTTACAGATTAGTGAATTGAAACATGTAATCACATACCGGTAGCTTAAAAGGGTAGAAAAAATGTGTGCAAATAAATGTATGAAAAATTGCAGCAAAACAATAAACACCTTAGAAGTGCAGTATGACATCCAGATAGGCAGTGAGATTAACTTGTTCTGTTAGTGTAATGATACACTTGTCAAGTGCAATTATGGGAGAAAGTTAGCTGGGCAAAACATTCTAAAAAGCATGTGATATGTTGGACCAGGGAAAAAAGTATCTAGTCAGGCTGATTCTATTGTATATCCCATGACAAAAACACTAATAAATAGTACATCATTAAAATACAGTACCTGTTTAGAAAGTGGTTTGATTTAACATCCATATCCATAGATTTCATATTTTTCTGTTTATCATATTGGGCTAGATATGAAATGCTCTCTTTTTCAGATAGAGCTTCATTATGTTTGACAGTTGTAGCAAGGGAATACGTTTCCACAATCTTCAAACCAAACTCATCATCAGATGCTGAACCTCCAGCAACTCCATTCACTTCTTCAGTGAATTTTTTATACTGGTGTTCTCTATCACAGGATTCAGACATTTCTGACAAAGAAATACATCTTCGGCCTTTCAAAACATAACTTATATCTTCAACTTGAACTGAGCATGCACTTTTAAGACATGCCATGATAGCAAGTCGAGACAAATTCTTAGAATCACCATTTTTTTTCATATTAGCCAATGCGTTCACTGCAGATGTCTTAATGCCATAGCTCTTTTTAAGTGAATGAAAATGATTCTTATTCTGTTTAGGTTTTTTTGAACTTCCCATGTTTTCCTAACCTACAAACACAAAAAGTTACTTTGTATTTGCTGATACACATACTGCTATTGCATTATTGATGCACATAGATCACAGGCTCAAAGACCTGGTGAGCTTGATTTCTGTTGATCGATCCTAAAAACCTTACATGTATAGTCCTTATTTCTGTTAAACATTTATAAAATATATACAGGAAAACAATGTGCTTTAGCTATATTTTATTTGTGGTTGCTCTGCTCTAAATTATCTACCTGGCAAATAAAAGAATGTTGTACATAAGCAATGCAAGAAGTTCAATATAGAGCATACATTGTTCTTTATAATGACACACAGTACCTGTTTCATAGCAACACAAAGAAGCAACTATAGTAAAACACTTAAAAGTTCAAACTGCATCAAAATATAACTTCAAACAGGTGCAATTACCAATTACTGTGTAAATTATATAATAGGACTATTGCTTTATACTTATGTCTAAATTTACAACAAGATCAACATAGCCTACATCCTACAAGATCATCAACAGTAGCATAGTAAAAAATCGAAAATTGATATCCTGGTGATTTTGAAAAACACTGTCTAATTAAGGTTCTGGTTTTGTACAAACATTTCTCTATTATGATACAATGGAATTATAATATATTGTTCGCACACATAAAATGACAACCACAGCCCACAGGTGCAACGCATCTAGTTTTTGGTGATTCAAACGACAAGCCTTTTCGTTCAACTCGTCTGCATAGGCATATAGCCTAACCTAAACATGTTGCCGGTTACTAACTTTCTGCAGAGCTGCTAGCCATAACGTGTGCTTTGCTTCTGATTTCCACATTGAAAACGTGGTAGCGTTGTTTGTTCCAATGAGTCCGGAGTCTCATCTCATTGGCCATGAAAACACGTTGTCGAAACATCTGTTCTTTCATTCGTTGGCTTCAATCACGTGCTTATTTTCTTTGTATTCATACGCTCGAAAATGATAAAGCTGTATTTCATCACTGTAGAACTAGAAATGTCTGCAAATCAACAAGTACTTTTTAAGAAATAGTATCTACAAACTTAGTAATTGAACTATTGAATTGCGCAATTTTTAAACTATCCTAATTGAACTGTCTAACTATATCTATTCTTATTTTACATTCTTCGACAACCTCGTTGTTCCAGGTGTGCAGTGTTGCCAAGCAGAAGTTTTGAAACCAATTGAAAAGCAGATAGATACAAAATTGTTGAGACAATGCAATGATGCTTACCATTCAAAATTGATTTGAATGGCGACATTTTTTTGATTTTCATTGAAAACGTTGTTAAAATTGACCACAATAAAAGTTGTTCTTTAAAATGTTTGTGCATTTGCAGAGAGAGATCGTTTACTTGCCTTTCAATATCACAAGTCAAATACATAGTGAGAAAAATATAGGCCAGAAGCACCAACGAACATTGCGGCTTTCTGGTTAAAGTGCCTTTTTGTATAAAAACACACAAATCTTTAAACGCTCCATACGCAAGCTTTGTTGTTTTGAATATGGACAGCTTTATCTGATGCAACAATAGACGTTTCCCGCAGCCAACAAATGAAGCGTGACGTAGAAAACAAAGCACTTTACGAACTGAAATCATAATAATAATCCTGTTTTTATTTGTGCCCATTGCGATAACATACAGTACACTGTGATCACAGATGCGCTACAACAGAAGACAAGAAGCAGCGAAATGACATATAGTCTTCTAGTCAGCTGCTCCCCTTATTTTGGCTTATTTCAGTCATGCATTTAAAAAGTATTTTTTGATTGAATATTTCAATTAAATTATATATTTTCAGAAAAAAAAAAGAATTTACTGCATGGCCGTAGCCCATGGGCCTAACTACCGCCAGCCAGGGCCTCTGAGAAAAATTTTCACTAGGGGTACGAAGAGTCATTCCGGGCCCTCCTCTCACTCCGGGTCCCCTTTATCTTGGGAAAAAAGTGTGATGTTTGCTTAAGCGTATTGCACACCACACAACAATTTACTGCAGAATTGGACACCTGTGCGCAATAATAGTATCAGGCTGCAATAAAACTATTATTTGGTGTTTTGTGCAATGTGCATATCATGTCATCTGTATTTCGCCAATTTGTGTATCCTGCATTGAATTCGTATGTCAGTTGTTGATGGTGCTGTTGAGAGGTGTCGCTTGTAGGCTACAGCTTTAATGTAAAATTTTTTAATTCTTTTTTTATTTCTCCTAGATGTAGCTTATAATTATTTCTGAAGAGGACACTATGTACAATTTGGGTAGAGAGGTAACTCTTTTAAACCATAAACAGACATAACTAAGCAACAACACTACATTTAACATTATAAAAACAAAAAACAACAAGCGAACGTTTTCGGCTAGTCATATAGCCCTTTTCAAGCCTATAAGAAAAATACATTATTGAAAGAAATGCTAAAGAATCATATAGTATCACAGCAAAAATATGGTCAAATCTAAACATTTGAGAAACTGCCTCGCTCACACAAAATGATAACTGAAAATTACACAGCGCAACGGGTCAAGTATTTCAGAGGTAAAAATGATTGATTGTTCAGACAAGGACTCAGGCAGATTACGCAAGAAAGACAGAAGCACAAGAGATAGTGGCACAAAACAAAGTAATGCGAAAAGCACAAGACGTGATAATTTAATCAAAAAACTGTTAAAAGGTAAGAAGCTCCGCAAGCAAATAATTGCCTGTTGAGCCCTGGGTTTAAAGATTTGATGATCAATGCCTCATGAATTTTGGTTTCGAATTCGGACAAACACTTACGTACAATTTTGAAAGACTGCAATGACGGTTTATTATTTGAGCACGATTGGCAGTTTCTAATATGGTCTTTAATTGCACTGTTTTTATTAAAATTAGCCAAATTCAAATGCTCTCCCACTCTCGTCACCAAATGTCGCGTGGTCATACCAATGTATGACGATCTCGCATCATGCGAGCAAGTGAACTTATACACGACGTTAGAACATAAGCGGAAAGGAGTTTTGGACTTTAACTGAAAATAATAACCAGCTTTAAATGTTTTACAAACGGGAAAAATCTTAACGTTAAACTTCAATGCAATAAATCTGGACAAACTTGTGGCAAAACGTTTGGATTCCTTGCCAACAAACGGGATTGTTAGAAAGTTTTTGAAATCAGGCTCCTCAACTGGAGACGTAGTGGAAACCGAATTCAAAAACCTTCTAAGAACCTTATTAAAAAACCAAGTCGGATAATAATTAGCACCAAAGTATGAGCGTAATTTATTAATTTCATTACTGAAACAGTCATTGTTCGAGCAAATGTCTCGAGCTCGCGAGATAAGGCACTTGATCAAAGCAGATTTGTAATTAGACGGGCAAACAGCGCTGAAATTAAGGAAAAGATTAGTGTTTGTCGGTTTACGCCAGACCCAAGTATCAAATCCATTACCATTTATTTTGATTTCTACATCCAAAAAAGGTATAGTCTCCGTGGCTTTTTCTACAGTAAAATTTATGTTTTGATGTTGCGTATTGAGTACTTCAAGAAACTGTGACTTTAAACCCAGGGCTCAACAGGCAGTCTTTCAAACCTTTCAAAAAGTCTTTCAAAAAGTCTTTAAACCCAGGGCTCAACAGGCAATTATTTGCTTGCGGAGCTTCTTACCTTTTAACAGTTTTTTGATTAAATTATCACGTCTTGTGCTTTTCGCATTACTTTGTTTTGTGCCACTATCTCTTGTGCTTCTGTCTTTCTTGCGTAATCTGCCTGAGTCCTTGTCTGAACAATCAATCATTTTTACCTCTGAAATACTTGACCCGTTGCGCTGTGTAATTTTCAGTTATCATTTTGTGTGAGCGAGGCAGTTTCTCAAATGTTTAGATTTGACCATATTTTTGCTGTGATACTATATGATTCTTTAGCATTTCTTTCAATAATGTATTTTTCTTATAGGCTTGAAAAGGGCTATATGACTAGCCGAAAACGTTCGCTTGTTGTTTTTTGTTTTTATAATGTTAAATGTAGTGTTGTTGCTTAGTTATGTCTGTTTATGGTTTAAAAGGACACTATGTAGTGTTGAAAACGTTGGATTTAGTAGTTTTTTCATGTTGTTTTGTGTGTTTAATGTTATATCCGTTAACGTTACTGAGTGTTATATGTAGGCTATCTGGTACAAGCCAAGTTCTCCACCAAGGCTCAAACATAACATCTTGTTAAAACAGAATCAAGTTAATCATCTGACCAATCCTAACTTTTCTTCATTAACTTTTGCATTCACCACATGCCCAGCACTAGCAGAGGTGAACAAGAGAAGTCACTTTTTTTGACTCCGGCTCCGGTCCTGCTCCGAAATTATTCTAGCTAGGCTACCAACGCAGCTTTCTCCATCTCATGACGTCTTCACGTTGATAGATGCAAAGCCTCGATCTCAGCTTTTCCATTGTCACTCGGTTAGAAAGGCGCTTGGAACAGATTCCTCGTACCATAGCATTGTCGTGCGGTTAGAACATTCATTACGTGAAATAGATAGGTATTATCAAAAGCCAAAGGTTCCAGCCTCCAGCCGGAGTTGCAATTCTTTAGCTAGAACATCCTAACTCCGGCTAAAAGTTTGCATCACTATTTGTGCATCACTATTTGGAACAACAGTTAACAATCTGCCTTCGGAAGACAATTTCACTCAAGAACAGCTTATTTGATTTATTGAATGATTGGAGAGGAAAAACATTTTTTCTGTTGGATGTGTTGCGATGACTTTTGAGTTGAAATAACGAAGTCTTGTGGTGATATCGGAAAGATGTCACTGAAACTGCTGAATCCATTTCCAACAACTTACGAATGTGGAACAGCATTTCAAAACTACTTGCCATCAAAACAAAAGCTCGAAACAGGTTAAGTGTAATGTGCAGGTTAGGTGTGATGCATAACATTAAGGTAGCTTTGTGCAAAACGGAACCTAACATGGAAGAACTGGTGTAACAGCCAAGCAGGTGCACCGATCGCATTGAGGTATGAATTTCCAATTGCATGTGACGAATGAATATTACCATGTTTGTGTGAATTTTTCTTAATTTTAATGGTGGACTGTGGTCCTTGAGTTGGCTAATTGAAAAATGGCAAGGAGACCATTAGGCTACATAATTTTTTTAAAAAGGTTAAGAACCACTGTTTTAAAGGTTGTTAGAGAATAGTTGGTCACAGCGGTAAACCATAATCTCTTCGTGGGAAAATTGTAACATAAGATTCCCGAATCCGTTCGTCTGTATGTAATGACCGAAAAAGAAACACTCCTTCGAAACGTCTTTTCAAAATTGTATTTCTGTAAAAATAGCCTCAAAGCTGTCGAAATTGGATGCAACGCCGTACACCACTAAAACTTGTCACTACAGAACAGATTACTTAGATAAAAGACGGAAAATTTGTCCAGCTAGCAAGCACCAAGCAAACAGTTAAACTTGCGACTGACTTCCAACAAACAATTTTACGAATGACCAGAATAGATAGCAATATCTCAAATGCACGTACGCAGTACTGTGACGCAATAGTGAAAGACATTGTCACGCAATTTAAACCGGTGTTCAAAGGTAGTGATGCAATATTTCATCAGGTCTTACGACCGATGGTGCAATATTTGGACATTTTCTAGCAATTTCCATGACGTAAGATGCCAGCTAGGTTAAGTAGACCATAACGGTTTTTATATGACGTTTGATTTGGTGAACAAAATTGTCGGGAACATAGCGGCCCCTAGTTATGACAGTCTAGCATGGCATAACTAAAAAAGAATTGACGACAATTGTGAGCCAATGAATAAAAACACACGATACACAAATTGTTTGAATCACTCACTTTTAAGTTAATACGTAAATACAAAGGGCATGCAAAAAATGAACAACAATACGGGATAATACATGACGATACATGAAATTGGTACCATAGGTACATGCTAAAATGACGCTATATACAATGGTTGCGATAATAACCGACTGTTCCGGGCTCAGACAAGGGTCGGCCACCGCAGACAAAACCAGGCTCAAACCCTAACACTTAGGTGTTCTTTACGGGGGCGAGGCACGAAATATCCCTCAACACGTAGTCTACTTTCACTTTCCCCGTACTCTCATCATAGTTGCAGACGGCAACTTTAGCTCTACGAACCACAGGCTTCCCTTTCCTAATTTGTGGAACTACCTCATGCACCCTCCCAAGTTGATACTTCCCACGTTTACCAATGTCTTGAAGAGAACCCACCACTACAAGTTGACCAGGCTCCAAATTCTCGGCCATTTTTAGCCATTTTTTCCGGCCCTGAAGACCTGGCAAGTAAAAATCGATCCATTTACTCCAAAACTGCTGAGAAAGTGACAAATTGAACCGATAATCCCTTCTTAATTGGTCACGATCATGTGGTTGCCCAAAAGCACAGTATGGCTCTAAGTATGGGGTCAAAAGTGAGGCAGGGGTGATGACAGTAAAATCCCTAGGGTCGTCACTCAAAGGTACCAAAGGGCGTTCGTTCACGATCCGAACGGCACTGCTGGTGTACGGAAGCAGTTCAATGGAATTGGGCTTACGAATTGAAGAGTCCAAAATGTGAAAAAAGTATTTAATCACATCGGCCACGAAACCAAATAACTTATACTCAGCCGAAGTCTAGCCAAGAGATCTGCCAGAGAGTTTAACAAATCAGGACGCGAAAACATTACATCATTAACACAAGTTTCTCGAAATTCAGACTTGCCATCGTAAACAATACGCTTTTTTAATTGTGACGTCACAAAGTATGGTAAATACCATTCAAATCCCTTTACATTTTCTGCTTCACCAGCACGCTCAATATAGCCATTAGATTTAAGATCTTTCATGGTGTCAGTAAGGAAATCACAAAGTTCAGGTTGTTTTAAAGCCTTCTTCCTTAAAGCAGCAGCTCTATCTGACGCCAACACAAATTTGTTAGGTAAATCAATGTCTTCCTTCAACGGCACAGGTATCTCAAATCGACCATCGTTCAACTTAATATTCGGTTCAACAAGTTCTCTAGCCAAAATGTCATTGCGAGACAATTCACAGGTTTCATTTTGCAACGTCAAATCCTGAATGACTTTGTTCAGGTCTGCTATTTCCATATCACGAGACTCAATTTTACGCTGAAAGCCAGAGATGACATCCGACTCTGAAGACGTCTGCACTCTGCACACATTAGCAACGCTTTCATCTAAGGGTGACTTACCACCACAAGCCAACCAACCGAGAGGAGTGAGTAACGCATGTGGTTCACTACGATTCTCACTAACACGCTCTTCTTTAGCACACATCAAATAAGCGTTATCGTTGCCAATCAGTACATCTACAGTTCTACAATCATTCAAATGAAACATATTCACGTCATGAAAATGACGAAAACCACTTAAATCCTGCTTATGCGGTAAAGTTTTAACATCGTCAGCCCAAGCTGGGTTAACCACCGAAGTTAACTTATATCACAAAACAGTTCATCAGTCTCTAACGACTAGATGTTGAGTTTGACAAGGTCAGCACAAGTAGCTTTCTGACCAGCCAGGGTATCCATTTTAAACGACGCTTTATCGTACGGTTTAAGACCAAGTTCGCACACCAAATCACTCGAAACAAACGTCAACTGCGAACCAGGATCATGCTGACAATACACCAACTTCGATTTGCCAGTCATTGGATTCAAAACACGAGCAGCAGTAACGCGGTTAAAAGCTGCTTTAACATTTCCAATCTTAACATTACGCACAGGAACTCTGGCACAAACATCATCTTTGCCGATCGAATCCAGAGAATCACGTGACGTCACATAAAAATCATGCAGAAGAAAATAGTGTGTCCTATCGTTGTTAGGCCCACACTTACGACAGTTGTTTGCATGAACGCAATCCCTAACCATATGCTGGCGCAAACAATTCAAGCATTTGCCAGCTTTCACAATGACATCTCTCCGATCTTTAGGTGTCAAGCGCAAAAATTCTTTACAATTAGACAAAAAATGATATTCAACTTGACCACGTGACGAACAATAAATACATGCCGGTAGGTCTTTACGTCTAGCCTCACCACCGCGCGGTGCGCCAACAGCAGTCGAGTACTGCGAACTACCTGAAATCACATTATCATGGGGTTTTACCGACATCTGCCTAACCGGACATGAAGGCAATTTTCCTTTGCCAAACTTTTTAAAATGCTGCGACTCACCAGAATCGCTCATTAGCACAATGCTAAAATCAGTCGACTTGCGCGTTTCCTCCCGTACTACAAATTCAAACAAACTCTGAAAAGTAGGCTCATCAGTACCACCATACTGATCACCTAAAAAGTCAAGATAACGCTGCTTAGCGTCAAACGGGAGTCGCTTAGCCAAATCCAAAACAAAACGTCCTTCCAATTTATCACGCTGACCATAAGCTTGCGCGTAAAGCAAACACTGCGACAATTCATCTTTAAACTCTTTCAAATCACTACAAAAAATCGAAGTCAATTTGCTACCATAGCGATACTTTCTAATTTCCGGTTCTGCGAAAAGACCTCCACGAACCCCAAAACGCTGGGACAAGCGAGCTAACGACATTTCTATCCTGTCTTCCTCTGACAAGCCAGGAGTGTCGGAAACCAAATTAGCAATCGTTTGCGCAGCTGTTCTAACACAAGCTGCTTGTAACAAAGTCAAACGAGTTCCCTTAAAGGGCGAAGCTGCCATTAAGGCCGTAATACGATTTTTAAAGAAGATAAATGGCATATTATTACCATCGTAACCAATCAAGGCCGCCTTATCGTAAAACGTCCTACTATTTTGGTATTCAAAAAAGCAATCCTGTTGTTGAGAACTCGATTTAGCGGGAGAAGACAAGCTATATCCCTTAAGGGGCTGGTGGGGCTCAGTCACATGCACAGCCCGATCACGATCCTCACAAACGTTAAAATCAGGAGACGCGACACGCCTCTCACAATCACCCAAATTACGTGTAGCTGGGCGATCAAAAACTAGCGGCGCAGAAAACTGTGAAAGGGGCAAGACATTACTTCTGATAGCGGCCCCGTGACCTGTACGCCCTGGGGGAGGAGTTAGGTTATAATTCACAGGCCTTGTCTCTACAACCTTCGGAAGAACCTTAGCTGCGGCCCCGAGACCTCCTGAAACAGCTTGAAAACGTGTGGATTGCCCTGGTCCACTCACGGACTGAACAGGCGCCTGGAAAAGGTTATGTAAATTAAATTGCGATTGATGTTCACTTCTGGAATGGCTAGAAGAGCCTTTCTTAGAACTACGCCGGGAGCCCAACTCCGATCTGTATTCAGCTAAAACTACCTCTTTACGTTGTTCAGCCCTCAACTGGGCGTCTTTGAGTGCGAACTCAGCAGCTCTCGCTTCGGATTTCGCGGCGGCCTCAGCAGCTCTCGCTTCGGCCTCAGCTCTCGCGGCGGCCTCTGCTCGTACGGCCTCAGCAGCTCTCGCGGCGGCCTCAGCAGCTCTCGCGTCGGCCTCAGCTCTCGCGGCGGCCTCTGCTCGTACAGCCTCAGCAGCTCTCGCGTCGGCCTCAGCTCTCGCGGCAGCCTCAGCTCGTATGGCCTCAGCTCTCGCGATGGCCTCAGCAGCTCTTGCTTCGGCTTCAGCTTGGATCTGGAGCTCCTCTCGTCTTAGCTGCAGGTTAATTTGTGCCACTATCCGAGACGAACTCCTAGACATCCTAGTGCTTATATTTGAGGCGCTATCCTCAGGATGTATGTCAGCATCCAACATTTCGGAGTACTCACTTTCTTTTTGTTCGAAGTTATTTTTTAACGAGTTAAATTCGGGATCTACCCTATCACGAAGTTCTGCCAAAATTGCAGAGTTAAAAATTTTACTCAAAAGAGCATGGAAATGCTGTAATTCCTCTTCTAAAATAGATAACTTAGATCAAAAAATTAACAGTTCCTGCTTATCACTCAAAGAACTTAGGGCTACAGAAAGTTCCCCAATTTGAGTCAAAATATCCCGTCTAAGATGCCGGGCCTCTCGAACTGACTTAGCCTCATCGTTACTGGGTCCCTCCCCAGAATGGCCTGCCCGACCGCAAAGAACATCATCAGGCTTAAACTCAGTCGAGTCGACGGCGGTCGAGTCCTTGTCGCCACCGAGTGTAGACATATTAAATGTTGGGGCTAAATTTAACAATTAAAAAATTAAGCTACACAAACACACAAAGTTAAGTTATAAAAAACTTAAATGCAAAGACCGTAAAATACAAAAAGAATTTAAATGCACGATACCGTAGCTGTACGGGTATATGAAGTCCTAAAGTCCACAAAACTTGCTTGGATTCGTTCACTTGAATCTTCAAGCACAGATCGATTGTCTTTAATCTTTTTTCTTCAAATGAATGTCAATGTTGTTTTTTTCCTCAGAACCAACAAAGAAACGCTTTTAATTTTTAACTTGAAGTTCTTCAGTAGGCTACCAACTGAAAAGAAATGTCTTTAATTTTCTTTGCTTCTGTAGACTACCAACCAACAAGATCTTCTTTTATTATTTCTTTGCTTCAGTACCAAACACTAGACAGAGCCACGTCTTTTATTTATTTATGCTGCCTGTGCTTCCGTACAAACACCAGCTAGACTAACGTCTTTTATTATTTTGTGCTTCTAGTGCTTCTTGGCCTACCAGCTAACAAGTCACGTCTTTTATTTTTTTGTGCTTCTAGTGCTTCTTGGCCTACCAGCTAACAAGTCATGTCTTTTATTTTTTTGCTTTAATTTCTTATTGACCTACCAACTGACAAGAACTCGTCTTTTATTATTTATGCCTTCAAGTGCTTCTTGACCTACCAGCTAACAAAAACGTCTTTTATTATTTATGGTCACAGCGGTAAACCATAATCTCTTCGTGGGAAAATTGTAACATAAGATTCCCGAATCCGTTCGTCTGTATGTAATGACCGAAAAAGAAACACTCCTTCGAAACGTCTTTTCAAAATTGTATTTCTTTAAAAATAGCCTCAAAGCTGTCGAAATTGGATGCAACGCCGTACACCACTAAAACTTGTCACTACAGAACAGATTACTTAGATAAAAGACGGAAAATTTGTCCAGCTAGCAAGCACCAAGCAAACAGTTAAACTTGCGACTGACTTCCAACAAACAATTTTACGAATGACCAGAATAGATAGCAATATCTCAAATGCACGTACGCAGTACTGTGACGCAATAGTGAAAGACATTGTCACGCAATTTAAACCGGTGTTCAAAGGTAGTGATGCAATATTTCATCAGGTCTTACGACCGATGGTGCAATATTTGGACATTTTCTAGCAATTTCCATGACGCAAGATGCCAGCTAGGTTAAGTAGACCATAACGGTTTTTATATGACGTTTGATTTGGTGAACAAAATTGTCGGGAACAATAGTAGGCTGACTAAATTTGATGTAGGTCTACCGGTAATCCGGTATTTGCAACTTTTGATCAACAGGTATGTGATCTCATTCCAACATTTCGTCATGAAGGCTATGTTGCATAATGTTGTTTGGGACAATCGTTCACCAAATCAAACGTCACATAAAACCGTTATGGTCTACTTAACCTAGCTGTCGTCTTGCGTCTTGGAAGTTGCTAAAAAATGAGCCGAGATTGCAACATATTTCGTAAGACCGGTAAAAGATTGCACCTGTAGCATTGCATTGCACAATCTCTTTTGAACACCTGTTAAAATTGCATAATAATGTTTATCACTGTTACGTCACAGAAGCTGGTTACGTGCAGTTGAAATATCTCAAGTCAGTTTCGTCATTTTAGAATCGTCGTTTGAATAGTTGGTCGCATATTAAAACTGTTTTGCTTTGTGCTTACCAACTAGACGAAATTTCTGTCTTTATCTCAGTAATTTGTATTGTGGTGACAAGTTTTCTACTGCGTAGTGCATACGCGTTGCACTAATTTTCGACAGCCGGTGGCTATTTTTTGCTGAAATACAATTCTTGAAAAAGACGTTTCAGAAGAGTATTTTTTTCGCGGTCATCGCGTACAGACGAACGGATCCGGAAATTTTATGTTACAACTTTCCCACGAAGATATTATGGTTTACCTCTGTGACCATAAAAAATAAATAAAGACGTGTTGTTGTCGGTTGGTAGCCTACAGAAGCACATAGAAAATAAAAGCTAGTTGGACCGAAAGTCTTGCCAGTTGGACAGAAAAACTTAAAGCGCATAAACGATTAAAGACTATCGATTTGTGTTTGAAGATTCAACTGGACGAAGCCAAGCAAGTTTTGTGGAACTTTCAATAGCCTAGATTGGAAGGCTCCAGAAGGAGTTGAAACTTCACATAGCCTACCCCTACAACTACGGTACTGTGCATTTAAATGCTTTTTTCTATTTTTTTACGGTCATTGCAGTTAAGTTTTTATAACTACTGTAATAATTTGTGTGTTTGTGTAACTTAATTTTTTTTAATTGTTAAATTAAGCCCCAATATTTAATATGTCTACACTCGGTGGCGACAAGGACTCGATCGCCGTCGACTCGATTGGGTTTCAACCTGATGATGTTCTTTGCGGTCGGACAGGACATTCTGGGGAGGGACCTAGCAATGATGAGGCTAAGTTAGTCAGGGAGGCCCGGTATCTTAGAAGGGATATTTTGACTCGAATTGTGAAACTTTCTGTACCGGTAGCCCTGGTTCTTTGGGTGATAAGCGGGAATTGGTAGTTTTTAGATCTAAGTTATCGACTTTGGAAGAGGATTTACGGCATTTCCATGCACTTTTGAGTAAAATTTTTAACTCTGAAAATTTGGCAGAATTTCGTGATAGGGTAGATCGCGAATTTAACTCGTTAAAAAATAACTTTGAACAAAAAGAAAGTGAGTACTCAGGTATGTTGGATGCTGACATACATCCTGAGGATAACGCCTCAAATGTAAGCACTAGGATGTCTAGGAGCTCGTCACGGATAGTTGCACAAATTAACCTACAGCTAAGACAAGAGGAGCTCCAGATACAAGCCGAGGCCGAAGCGAGAGTTGCTGAGGCCGCCGCGAGAGCTGAGGCCATACGAGCTGAGGCTGCCGTGAGAGCTGAGGCCGACGCGAGAGCTGCTGAGGCCGCCGCGAGAGCTGCTGAGTTCGCACTCAAAGACGCCCAGTTGAGGGCTGAACAACGTAAAGAGGTAGCTTTAGCTGAATATCGATCAGAGGAGGGCTCCCGGCGTAGCTCTAAGAAGGGCTCTTCAAGCCATTCCAGAAGTGAACATCAATCGCGGTTAAATTAACATAACCTTTTCCAGACGCCCGTTCAATCCTTAAGTGGTCCAGTACAATCCGCATGTTTTCAAGCTGTTTTAGGAGGTCTCGGGGCCGCGGCTAAGGGTCTTTCGAAGGATCTAGAGACAAGGCCTGCGAATTTTAGCCTAACTCCTCCCCCAGAGCGTACAGGTCACGGGGCCGCTATCAGAAGTAATTTTTTTCCCCTTTCACAGTTTTCTGCGCCGCTAGGTTTTGATCGCCCAGCTACACGTAATTTGGGTGATTGTGAGAGGCGTGTCGCGTCTCCTGATTTTAACGTGTGTGAGGATCGTGATCGGGCTGTGCATGTGACTGAGCCCCACCAGCCCCTTAAGGGATATAACTTGTCTTCTCCCGCTAAATCGAATTCTTAACAACAGAATTGCTTTTTTGAATACCAAAATAGTAGGACGTTTTTCGATAAGGCGGGCTTGAATGGTTACGATGGTAATAATATGCCATTTATCTTCTTTAAAAATCATGTTACGGCCTTGATGGCAGCTTCGCCCTTTTAAAGGGAACTCGTTTGACTTTGTTACAAGCAGCTTGTGTTAGGACAGCTGCGCAAGCGATTGCTAATTTGGTTTCCGACACTCCTGGCTTGTCAGAGGAAAACAGGATAAAAATATCGTTAGCTCGCTTGTCCCAACGTTTTGGAGTTCGTGGAGGTCTTTTTGCCAAACCGGAAATTAGGAAGTAGGCCTACCGCTATCGGCGCTATGGTAGTAAATTGACTTCGATCTCTTCCAGTGATTTGAAAGAGTTTAAAGATGAATTGTCGCAGTGCTTGCTTTACGCGCAAGCTTATGGTCAGCGCGATAAATTGGAAGGACGTTTTGTTTTGGATTTGGCTAAGCGACTCCCGTTTGATGCTAAGCAGCGTTATCTTGAATTTTTAGGTGATCAGTATGGTAGCCCTAATGAGCCTACTTTTCAGAGTTTGTTCGATTTTGTAGTACGGGAGGAAACGCGCAAGTCGACTGATTTTAGCATTATGCTATAATGAGCGATTCTGGTGAGTCGCAGCATTTTAAAAAGTTTGGCAAAGGAAAATTGCCTTCATGTCCGGTTAGGCAGATGTCGGTAAAACCCCATGATAATGTGATGTCAGGTAGTTCGCAGTACTCGACTGCTGTTGGCGCACCGCGCGGTGGTGAAACCAGACATAGAGACCTACCGGCTTGTATTTATTGTTCGTCACGTGGTCAAGTTGAACATAATTTTTAGTTAATTGTAAAGAATTTTTGCACTTGACACCTAAAGATCGGAGAGATGTTATTGTAAAAGCTGGAAAATGCTTGAATTGTTTGCGCCAGCATATGGTTAGCGACTGTAATCATGCAAACAACTGTCGCCAATGTGGGCCTAACAATGATAGGAAACACTTTTTTCTCTTGCATGATTTTTATGTGACGTCACGTGATTCTGTGGATTCGATCGGCAAAGATGATGTTTGTGCCAGAGTTCCTGTGCGTAATGTTAAGATTGGAAATGTTAAAGCAGCTTTTGACCGCATTACTGCTGCTCGTGTTTTGAATCCAATAACTGGCAAATCGAAGTTGGTGTATTGTCAGCATGATCCTGGTTCGCAGTTGACGTTTGTTTCAAGTGATTTGGTGTGCAAACTTGGCCTTAAACCGTATGATAAAGCGTCGTTTAAAATGGATACCCTGGCTGGTCAGAAAGCTACTTGTGCTGACCTTGTTAAACTCAACATCCAGTCGTTAGAGACGGATGAACTGTTTTGTGATATAACTTCGGTGGTTAACCCAGCTTGGGCTGACTATGTTAAAACTTTACCGCATAAGCAGGATTTAAGTGGCTTTCGTCATTTTCATGACGTGAAGACGTTTCATTTGAATGATTGTAGTACTGTAGATGTACTGATTGGCAACGACAACGCTTATTTGATGTGTGCTAAAGAAGAGCGTGTTAGTGAAAATCGTAGTAAACCACATGCTTTACTCACTCCTCTCGGTTGGTTGGCTTGTGGTGGTAAGTTACCCTTACATGAAAGCATTGCTAACGTGTGCAGAGTGCAGACGTCTTCAGAGTCGGATGTCATCTCTGACTTTCAACGTAAAATTGAGTCTCGTGATATGGAAATAGCAGACCTGAATAAAGTCATTCAGGACTTGACCTTTCAAAATGAAACCTGTGAATTGTCTCGCAATGACATTTTGGCTGGAGAACTTGTTGAACCGAATATTGAGTTGAAAGATGGTCGATTTGAGATACCTGTACCGTTGAAGGAAGATATTGATCTACCTAACAATTTTGTGTTGGCGTCCGATAGAGCTGCTGCTTTAAGGAAGAAGGCTTTAAAACAACCTGAACTTCGTCATTTCCTTACTGACACCATGAAAAATCTTAAATCTAATGGTTATATTGAGCGCGCTGGTGAAGCAGAAAATGTAAAGGGATTTGAGTGGTATTTACCATACTTTGTGACGTTACAATTAAAAAAGCACATTATTTACGATGGCAAGTCTGAATTCTGAGAAACTAGTGTAAATGATGTAATGCTTTCGGGTCCTGACTTGTTAAACCCTCTGGCAGATGTCTTGGCTAGATTTCGGCTTGGTAGATTTGGTCTCATGGCTGATGTGACTAAATGCTTCTTTCAAATAAAGTTACCTGAGTCGCAAAGGGATTTGTTTCGTATATTGTGGTTTGAAGATGATGACCCTGAAAGTAGTAGGATGGTACCGTACCCTTCCGTTTTTGTGTACACCCTTGGAAAATAAAGAGTAGCCCATATATCGCTTGCTTGGCTATAAAGAAAATGATTGAGCAGAATCCCAGCGGTGCTGGTGAACTGACTCTCTGCAATATTGCAGATAATATGCACATGGATGATTTTATATTTTCGGCTAATAGCTTAGAGGAAGCTCAGCAAATCACTCATGAATCACTTGCTTTGTTTGATAGCCGTGGGTTTAAACTTGTTAAGTGGAGTGCTAACAAGGAGGCTATGATTGTCTTATCAAACTTGGATAGTGAGATGCTATCACCTTTAATTCGTGATGTTGACTTTCAGACTGAAGATATGACTTTGCCATCAGCGAAGACATTGGGTTGTGTGTGGCAAACCGAGTCTGACGAGATGCGTATCGCATGTTCCTTAAAGCCCTTGGATAAACACACACGCAGAAGTATGCTCAGTAAGCTTGGACAAAATTTTGACTCGCTAGGCTTTGGAGCGCCATTTTTTCTGTAAGCACGCCTGATACTTCAGCAATTGGCGATAGATAAGTTTGATTGGGACACCGTACCGAGGTCCATGATAGCTTTGTAAAAGAGTGGGAGTCGTGGCTTCGTTCTTTGGACCTGCTTAAGGATTTTTCGTTACCGAGATGGTATTTTGCAAACTCTGGTGTGTGTAGTCCGGATGATGTTGCTTCATATCAATTGCATGGGTTTAGTGATGCTTCAAATCAAGCTTTCTCTTCTGTTGTTTAATTACGCAGACTGGTTAACGGAGTTCCTAGTGTGTCTTTCGTTCTGGGTAAATCTACCATTGTTGTAAAGAATCAGTTTTCTTGGCCGATAGCTAGAAAAGAGCTTGTTGCCGCTTTGAATACCGCAAGTCTCGTGAAGCAGGCCTACGAGGCATTGAAGATACTTGACTGCATTCAGTATTATTGGTGTGATTCTCGACTGTGTTGCAGTGGGTTAAAAACCCTGATTTACGTTTGAATACGTTTATCGCGCGTCGAGTTGAGCATATTTTATTTTTGTCTGGAGCCCAGGATTGGCGTTTTTGCCCTACCGATATGAACCCAGCTGATGTTGGCACAAGGCCAAATCTTATTACAAAGAATGAATCTCAAGAGTTGTTGTTAAATGGTACTAGTCTTCTCCTCTACCAGTGTGAAGAAATTCGATTTGTAGAAAATGCCACTTCAGTACCTGTCCGTAGCCTATATCTTCGTGGCGAAAAGGAGCCGCTTGACGTTGGATAGGGTGGCCTTCACAGATTGATCGAGGCCGCACCTTCTTTGTATGTCATGAAAAAGAGAATCGCTTATTGCTTTTGTTGAATTTTTGTACTGTAAAACGAGAAAGCGTAGCTTTGTGAAGCCAAAACTGGACATGTTTTATCTTAATAGAGCCTTTAAGTTGACTGTGAAATTTGTTCAGAAGAGCGTGTATGGCGATGTGGTACATTTAATGACAAAGCGATCGCCTGATGCCCTTGAGGAAGTGATAAAGCGGGATAGTGTTGGCGCTTCGCAACGTGAGAATGAACGCTTAAAAGAATTGTGTTCACTTAAAAAGTACAGACTTTGTGTAGATGACGCTGGTGTAATCCGCATTGAAGGGCGCTTAAGTAATTCTCCCGAGATCCCTCTAGAAGCAAAGCATCCGATCGTTTTGCCCAGGGATATCTAGAGAAGGGGATATGAAGGCTTTTATTACGTCTGACAATAGAAGGGCTTCTATTTATCTTAAATAATCTCTGTTTATGGTAAAATGGCTATTGGCACATATAGTAATTTAATAAACTTTGTTATGACAACCTGCATTGCACTTTTACAACCAGGTATGGATATTCAATGAATGCTCATAATCACTTGTTAATTCAACTACCCGTATAATTGCTTTACACCTAGCCAACTGTAAAGGTTTTGTAAAAAAAACAGCTAAACTGGTAACCTTTCAACTGTCTTTTCAAACAAGTATTCTTTAAATGTGTTCTACATAACACTTGCCAACTGTCTTGTGTAGCTAAGTGTACCAGCTGCACTACAAAACTTTCTGCAATTAAAAAAAAACCGCCTGTTTAACGCGGTACCAACTACCGCCCTTCTAGTGTCAGTAGAATCAGCAATCGCTCTGAGCCTTCGTAACCCCTTCTTTAGATATCCGATCGTTTTGCCTTCGAAACACCCCTTCACTAGGCTTGTTGTACTGTCGCATCATAATCGAAATGCGCACTGAGGAGTAGCCTACAGCACACTTTGTTGTCTACGCGACAGAAGTTTTGGATCGCTAATGGTAATGCCTCCGTGAAGAGGTATCTTAATGACTGTGTGTATGCGCGATTGAGAAAGCGCGGCCTATAAGGCAGCTCATGTCTGATTTACCTTTGTCTCGTACAACTGCGCATAGGAAGCCCTTTTTTGATTGCGGCTTAGACTATCTTGGACCTTTAACCTTTGTTGAAGGTAGGAGTCACAAAAAAGCTTGGGGACTCTTGTTCACATGTGTGGCATCTCGCGCTATTCATGTTGAACTGGTTACGTCATTGTCGCTACGCAATTTTTTACTTGCCTTTACTAGGTTTACAGATTTACGTGGGTAGGTTAATGCTGTCTATTCCAATAATGGAAGCACCTTTCAGGCAGCATCTAAGAAGTTACCCGAGTTGATAATATTAGCTGAATTTCATAACGCCCTGAGACAGAAGGAGATAAACTGGGAATTTATGCCTCCGTATCAGGGATACTCCGTATGCTCCAGCACAAGGTGGCGCTTGGGAGGCAATGGTAAAACAATTTAAAATTTAAAAATTTTTTCACATTTTGGACACTTCAATACGTAAGCCCAATGTTAGTGAACTGCTTACGTACACAGGCAGTACCGTTCGGATCGTGAACGAACGCCCTTTGGTACCTTTGAGTGACGACTCTAGGGATTTTACTGTCATCACTCCTGCCTCACTGTTGACCCCATACTTAGACCCATACTGTGCTGTTGGGCAACGACATGATCGTGACCAATTAAGGAGGGATTATCGGTTCAATTTGTCACTTTCTCAGCAGTTTTGGAGTACGGTATATGGATAGATTTTTACTTGCCAGGGCTTCAGGGACGAAAAAAATGGTTAAAAATAACCGAGAATTTGGAGCCTGGTCAACTTGTAGTGGTGGGTTCTCTCCAAGACATTGGTAAACGTGGGAAGTATCAACTTGGAAGGGTGCATGAGGTGGTACCACAAATTAGGAAAGGAAAGCCTGTGGTTCGGTGAGCTAAAGTTGCCGTTTGCAACTATGATGAGAGTACGGGGGAAGTGAAAGTGGACTACGTGTTGAGGGATATTTCGTGCCTCGCCCCGTAAAGAACAGCTAAATGTTTTTTCGTTGTGATGGTCAGAACTACAAACAAACTAAACGGCCACAAAAATGCGTAGCCTAACGATTGAGTCACTTCGGGTTCGAACTTAGTTTAAAAAAAGAAACACCTCGTGGTAGTATCGAACTCATATCCTTAGGAGTACGAGCCAGACAAAGATCGCACGCGCCACAGATTTACTTGGCAAAAGCGGTTGAATGTAGAAGTTATATATGCATTTTTTTCATTAGTTCTTTCGAGAAAGAAGAAAAAATACGCACTAGCGCGCATGCGTAATAAAAGCGACGTAAAAATAAAAAAAAGGCATGGAACGGCTGTATTTACGGCGCCGTAAATGTAGCCACTTCCTATAATATCGGCCTAGTAAGCAAAAGTTTGAGCCAAATGTTGGCTTTGTACTGTTATCCTGGCTGGATAGACTTTGGCATAAGACAAGATATGTGAAGTCTAGGCTAGACTTGACTGAAATGAATTCTGGCTTAAGCTACTGCAGCAGGAGGTAGCTGTAGCAGAGTTTTTGGTGTTCACTAATTTTAGCCGCATTTTTTGCCTGTTCGTGTGTAAGAGCTACCTTTAATAAGTTATTAGCTGTTTATCTGCTAATAAATTTCATACAAATATTACCCAAAAGTGTTTCCAGAAAGCACCATAATCCATTATTTGAGTGTAATTTTGCAAAACTTTTCCTCGGGGGGCATGCCCCCGGACCCAGGCGCGAATCTAGGAGTTTTTTTCGGGGGGGGGGCCAAAAAATTTGAAAATCAATTAAAAAGAAAGAAAAAGCTAAACAGGTATGAACAATGATACTACGACATATACGATATGCTAGAAAATAGACATTAAAACAACCATTTTCATCAATTGTGATGCCGAGGGACTAATATCAGCTGTTTAGAAGCATATCAAACCATTTGATGCGGAAACATACAATTTTTCACAAAATTTCGGGGGGGGGCCGGGCCCCCTGGGCCCCCCCCCATAAATCCGCGCCTGCCCGGACCCCTCAGAAAACACGTGCCTTCGGGACGCTGAGTGCTATTGCTTCCCTTGCTCAAACAACCAGCGTACGCCACTGATACATCTAGTTGTTCGATTACAGTTTGAATGAAAAAAGTAAAGCTACCGAAGTGAAGCGATTTTGATGACACAATTTTTAATAGAATTTATGCAAAAAAAGGTCTGGCAGCATTGCTGATATAATTTGTGCTAAGGCAGTTGAGTTAGGGTTAGGCTTAGGCTACCAGCATAAGACTTACCGTTACCGTAGTCTAATTAAACAAAAGAAAAGTTGCGACATGCAAAGAATTACAGTCCAGTCTTGGTCTTCTAAACTTTGGGTTTTGATAAATCAGTTTCTTCACAAGAAAGGCTGCCGATTTTACTGTTTTATATTATAGCTAGCCTAAATCCAATCAATCAGTCAATAGTTTATTTGCCAGGAACAGTGCTGTACAACAGGGTCTCCCAAACTGTGGTCTGTGTACCATTGGTGGTCCACGACGACTGCACAGGTAGTCCGTGGTGGTCCACGACGACTGCACAGGTAGTCCGTGGCGATATGACAAGAAATTAAAAAGTCACACATACACGTTGTACAGTAGGCCTACGGTATGTATTGTACCCTGTCAAAGATAATTGCCGCAGACCGCAGTTCTTGATAGCTGCCACAACTTAAGTTAAATGATTCCAAAAGCTTTTGCTATCCAGTATCGTAAACCTTACTTGTTGCACCTTCGTTGCAGTTAAAAAGTTGTTTACGAAAAATTGGTGGTCCGTGGCCCAAAAAAGTTTGGGAAACCCTGCCGTACAATGTGGTTGAAATATGCAAGTTGTACCTATAGCTTATACACCACAAATCCATGTTTCTTTAATTGCGTTTTATAATAATATGGTACGGTATTATATTAGATTTTGTGAGCTATTTCACCTTTTTAATATACAGAATGCAGTTGCTGTCAAATTACTTTAACAAGTTCTTTACTAATTGTGTTAATCTTTGTATGAATATGACCACAAACAATTTTTTTTAAATGGTAGTGCGTTGCTCCAGCGCACACCCTGAGAGTTGAATCAGTGCTGCTTGCTCTTGAAGTTTTTTCATTCACTAAGTCCATGTGCTAACCAGCTGAGCTATCGGGGCAGACAAAACCTTAGATAAGTTATTGATTTCTGGCAGTTTCGCATACCGTACTTGTAGATTGTAGAGGCATTTGACACAGGACCTGTTACCGAGATTGGCTGAGTGAAGTTTTTCGATTATAAGTACCATATATTACACTGTCATAACACAGATTAGCTATAAAAAGTAAAATGATTTAGTACGTACCATGGTGATTAAATAGTCCATTCAGAAAGATGCTCAAAATAAAAGACACAAAGAGTGCTTGTGTATTTTAGCATCCACTTTGGCTACTTCACATTACAGGCCTCAAAATTTGTACTTTTTTCCGGCGGTCGAGCATGTCCTACCGGACTGGCCCTTTCAGCGGACATTCAATATCTCAACCGGACATATTTTTTGCATGTAGATTTTGCACAAAATCGCACTACAGTATTGTGTAGTCGTGTTTGTAGAAGAAGATTTTCTACAACAGAATAACTCTGCTATGGTTGATGGCTTAATTAACCGACCCTCAAGTATACTGAAGCAGATTGCTTGCAAATAAATCAGTGCGTTAATGACAGTCGTGTAATGACGCAATAAACACAATTGAAAACAACAATCCAAGTTCCCTTATTACAAAAGCAACTACGATCACTTATTCTGTGGTTTTCGCTTTATAGAATGCAGAAATTCTATTTCTGTTTAATGGTGTCAGACAAATGTGTCTAACACCCTCTCTTCTGTGCAGAAATTCTATTTCTATCAGTATCAGTGTGAATAAGGTCGCCACATTTGCCTTTGTGAATAAGGTCGCCACATTTGCCTTAGCACGTGCGGAACCCAGCTGAAACTTGCTTCTCTGTGACGTTTCTTTTTAACAAACGATCAATATAACGCAATAATCATCATTGTTAAAATTAGAATACATATCCTGTCGAAAAGTTCAGACAACTTTATTTCAAGGCAACACTGCAAGGCGTTGAAATGATTTAAAAATGGCTACTTTTGCCATCAGCTCGTTAACCACGCCACTCCAATGTGATCTTTTTAAAGCAATTGCATGTACTATTATTCTTTCAGCTCCGTATTTGTTCGAGTTAAACAAACAATTGTAACAATTCAAATTTAGAATATATTTTTGCTGCATTAGCTCTATTTTTGTCAAGAATTTTGCAGCGATTATTTATGACCGACCAATGAGTCGGCTTCAGCTGACATTCGAGGTCATGACCGCCGGATATTTCGAGGCCTGCAATATGTCCATCTTTTTATACATTGAGTCTCAGTACTTACAGAATAGGTAGGCTACCAGAAAGTTTACATTTTGTCTTATCCAGTGGGCACTAGTAAAAAAGAATAAAAATGTGAGTGTGGGGTGACTGGTACAAAATGTTTAACGTTGCCTTTAATCAAACTTCATTTTATTATTTTTTTCTGACTCCTTTTTGTCAATAGATTTGTGATATTAAGTTTTCAACATGGATGAAAAGCATGAAAGAAATGATTATATGGTGAACATACCGTTAAATAGCGATTCTACCAGCGAAGGAGAACACAACTTTATTTTTGGGAGCACTGAACATGAATCACATGAGTTTCATAGCATGATTTCACAAAGTATGTTTATATTTATAGTATGCTTATTGGTGTTAATCCATTCCATTGAGTTGAATGTAGGTTAATATTCCTGGAAAAAATGCATTACCCAACGTGTAAATTTAGCAGTTCTGTTTTTTTCTTGACTTTTAAGCAAACTTTTAGCCTCTACCAAATCACACTTCGAGCATTTTGTACTTGATGTATCAACACTTAACAGACTTCAAACACAATATCAAAAATGACACCAATATAAGAAAAAATAAACATCATTTTATTGGGTGTTAAATGTTGATTATGGTAATGTCTTGTGCAATTGCATGGAGGAGGCGCATGCCACTATGTGCCTTAGTTACCAATGCAGCAACACAGTTAAATGTATGTAGTCAAACGCTATTCATCAGTGGCGTACCGTGACCACTTTGACAGGGTGTTCAGTGACGGCAAAGCAACAGCGGGGGGTCTGGGGGGCCTTCCCCAGAAAATTTTTAAAATTAACATTGAATTTAGTGCGTTCTGAGAGCATTTTTAGCACAAATTCTGAACATGAACCCAACTGACAAAAATAATGTTGTCGGAATGGAGAAGAATACAAAATAGATATTTATTTGACAGCGCCTATTGAATGTTTGAACGCCTATTGAATACATAATTAAGGTGTTTCAGCAATAAGGTACAATACCAGTAACATACAAACACTCTAATTACAAAACGATTAGATGTGTTGTTTTAGAATGCTGCATCAATGATATTGGCTGTTGCCATAAGCTTTGTTGCAGATTCAGACAAGCTAGTCCTAATTTACTGGCACTTGGTGCATAAAAAACATTTTATCTTATCTAGTTTCCAACTCTGATCACCTCAAACTCTAATCCAACAAGCTAAAACTTGCTATTGCCTGGGATTCCCCCAATGACACGCCAAGGTGTTCAGATCAGCGAGTGAACAGCCTGGCTGAACTAAAACCATTGCTGTTTTGGCTGCCTCGTGACGTCATTTTTCTTAATTGTTTATTTTAAATAGCACTCGCCAAGCTGTCAGTGCACACCCAGCTTAAAGGTAATGACCAAGAAAAATTAAAGGCAATGACCTCAAACGTTGGAGTATTAAAATTAGAAGGGGACAAGTTTTGCCATTGAAAAGAAAGCAATCAGCATTAGGGTGTTGCATATTTAAAAAAAATTTTGATTTTAACTTTGGAAATATAAATGGGAGGTGGGAAATGGCCAAAATATGAGGTAGAAAAAAATTTTCAAAAAAATATTAAAGTTTAGGGGTCCCACGCTCATCCCAAAATTTTGGGGGGGCTCGCGACTAGTGAAATCTGGATATTTTAGTTAAATACGTATTTTTTGGATTAAATAGGGTATGCAACATATTGCTGCAATCAGAATTTTATGAGGAATAAACTGATGTAAAAATAACATTCACTTTCAAACGTTTAAAAAAAAATTTCTTTACACATGTCACAATTTTAGGTTATAAAAGCGCAACAACAATGACTTTGAAAGTCGGCTATTCAAAGTTTGTTAGATGAGCAACCAGCAGTCAAGCATTATAGTTAAAAGATCACAGTTATCAATTCCTAAAGCAGTGGTTCCCAACCTGGGGTCCGTGAGAAAGCATTTGGGGGTCCGTGATTACCTTGATGAATTTTGGAGAAAAAAAAACAAAAAATGATCTTTTTAGTTTCATTTCTCTCATTAAATTTGCTTACATTAAAAAAGTTTCGGCATGCCACTTTGGGTCACCTTAATATTCAAATACCGGTACTGCTGACATTTCTTGAACAATTCATTCATTTTCTGATTTGATCAACTGTTTAACCTGATATTTGCCGCGGGAGTCATAGCCGCAATGCAATATGACACAGTACAGTAGTTGAGAAACATAATTATTACAATAGTCAATAGTATGTTAATTGAGTTTCAGGCAAAATTAAGGTAGGGGTCCGCAGAATTAATAATTTGTCTATAGGGGTCCGTGACAACAAAAAGGTTGGGAACCACTGTCCTAAAGGAAAGTGAATAGCCATGGCACAGTTGAGCCTTAGAAGAATATTCTTCACACAAATTATGTTACTTATTTGCTTTTCGAAAAGTAAAGTGACGACTCCAGAAGCTGTTAAAAACATTGCGACAGCATCGGTTAATACAGAAAAACTACTTTTAACCAATCGTCCACTGTCTGCATTCTTTGACATTACCAGTCAGTACTCTCCTTGCCTTTCAGTTGGTTCACCAGGCGACTGGATGTCTTTCAAAGACAATCAAATGGCAACTGAAAGGTTGATAGGAAATTTGACCAGATGCATTCAAAACAGAAAGGTCAAAGACAGCGACGATAGTATGACAGATGCTGAGATGAAAGCAACAGACAATAAAGTTAAAGCATAATGTTCTCACTATGACGTCAGAAGCAAGTCATTAATATTGTGAAGACTGGAGACACTTGATAAAACTTGTTTTTAACACCTTTCTTAGGACTCGCTTTGCATTGGATCGTGTATTTCGTTTGTTTAATGTAAGCTACAATTTTTACAACTTTTACCATGGTTAGTTTTTACTTCATTTCTAATTTTCTAGTGCTAAAAAGTTTGCTTATTTCCAAATGGATTGTGGCCAAAATTCTGGTTAATATGATGTGTTACTTGACCTTTTAATATGGGGCCAAGCAGTCTACCAGTTGTGGGGCCCAGTCCAACAAAAGACTTGTAATAGAACCCTAAAAAGGGTTTCCAGTGTTGAAGTGGTCAGACAATACGTCTGAAGGACATACGTGTGGTCCCTCTGGTTCATATGCATAAATTAATATTTAAAAAAATGAATTGAATGCAAAGTTTTATGTTTTGCTAATCGCTTGCTAATTTTCTTCAAATTTTGAGATTAGTCTGATTTTTGCTTTGTTGGTAAGATTAAAATTCAGAAGTTACGGTATTTCAGCGCATCCTCAAATTGAAAGTAAGAGTGGTTGCATGTAGGGCTTGTAGGCTAACAATCACTCAAAATTTGTTTTTTATGTCTAAATTGGCCTTTTATTTTATGTTGTTTACGAGGCAGTCCATTATAATACAACAAATCAATGCAACCACTAGGTTGCAGAATAAGATGGTTCAAATATATGTTGTAGCCCAAGTCCATCAAAAATTTACTTTTCAAAATCAGGTCAGTGGATGCCGAGTTGGAGACTTGGGCCGTCACTAGATGGTGCACTTCATCTGCATAACTAATTTTTGATTTTAAACACTATACTCAAGGTAAAAAGATGGTTGAAGTGTCTATTCCACCATTTTTGAAGATGCAGAATCCAAAAATGGCATTGTTTTTGGTCTAAACCAAGTATTTTAGGAGGTATTGGACTTTGGTAAAAATTAGTTGTATTAATGGAATGCCTCTAACCTATTCTGCAAAATAAGAAAAAAATCTACTTTTAATCACTTGCCTAAAAATTTTCAAAATCTTATAAATCTCATTTTTGTTTATTGCAGCTCATTCTACATTCAATTCTGACAAAAATGATATGTAACATGACATATCTATTATTTATAATGTAGATTTCCCAACGATTTAAAAATGTTGCTATTCGCGACCAAAAATGAACTTTTCGGGGTAAGTGTGGGACCCCTAAATATCAATATTTTTAAATAAAAATTTTTTTGGTGTGGTTTTGGAAAATTTCCCACCTTACAATCATACTTCCAACATAGGTTGTAAAATTTGCAACACCCTAATCAGCATGCAGCAAGATGTTAGAATATCATGAAAGTAAAGAACATCGACAACCGATGGAAACTTTTTTTTTCTGGATTTCTTGGGGTGTTCAATGAACGCGTTGAACACCCTAAATATACGCCACTGCTATTCATTTATATAATTGTTAAGTTTATGTGGAAAAGAGATTTTTTGCACTATAAAAAACGTAAAATGATTGGGGTATCGTATTCATACCCTCCACAAAAACCTGGGGGTAGATTTTTGTGGTGTGATGCTTTCTGCAGTGGATTTTTACCGATTGAGCTTTTAGGCCTCGAAACAATTTTTTCCCGCTGCCAAACGTGTCCGACTGAAGCAAGCTGTTCGGCGGCCAATTACAAGCACATGCAGGGCCCGATTTAGCTGATGGGGGGCCCGGAGCACTTTTAGATCGGGGGCCCCCGTGCAAAAAATTTTTTGCGTTTTCGGCGCGAAAAACCACCTCTGCGTCTACAGTAGCATCAATCCAGCACTGCACAGCATTTTGCAGAAACTTCAAAGGCTGAAAAGGAAGAAAAAATAACACAAAATTACATTTTTTCCATGTAGGGGGGCCTTTCAAAAGTCGGGGGGCCCGGGGCACCTGCCCCCTCTGCCCCCAAAATCTGGGCCTGAGCACATGGTGACCATTGTAACTTCGACACGCATCAATAATGATTTATCACATCAATAAAGTGTATTGTGATGTCACTTGCATCCTGCTTATCGTCAGACATCAGCTGCTTGGTCAATTCAAGCATACACACTACAGAGTGTGTATTGTGATTTATCAGGTGCTTTGACTACTTTCTAATCCTTTGTGATTATAAGTGGCAAAGTACTTTATGCACAAGGCCGCTTGCATAAAATTTTCTTGGAACTTCATGGCAGACAAATGTGGTCGACGGAAGGGTGAGACCCGGCAGACAAAATGTCGGTTTTTGTAGGTTAATCGCGGCCATGGCTGCCTTCAGTTTCGAGGCCTTGAGCATTGGGTATTTGAGTTAGTCATTAATAATAATAATAGAGAAAAAGATAAACAGAAAAAAGATGTCCTGTACACTGTTTGGTATCTAGTTGATGATAGAGCTTTTCTTAAAGGCATAGTAAATGAAATTTTCAAACGGGAATTAAGCATTAAAATGCGTAAACTGAACATTCAAGAATACATTTCAAAAAGAATTACCAAAAAAAAATTGTTTTCACTATCGACAGCAATAACAAAAGCCACGTTACCACTTCTGATGTTTCAACATCAGATCTGATGTTTTGAGCAAACTGTCTGATGTTTTGATGTTGAAATCTGCTGTTTTGATGTACATACATGCATAGCCTACAGTTAAATCGCCCGCAGTAACAACTATTGTGTGCATAGGCGCCGGGTTTTGAAAATCGCCGGGGGGGCAAACTTTCTAGCCGACTGATTGCTTACATTCAAAATGCTGATGTTTGTTTGTCAGCATTGATGTTTTTTGCGTCAATATGCCATTGTATATCGCCAAGCTTTATAATGTAGTCTCAGGCATCGAAATTCACGGCAGACATCGGACATGTCCGCCGTCACAGCATGTGATGTCCGCGGGAAGTACCATCTAGATCGGTCATATTTGTCCGCCGAGAAATAACACAGGAACTAGCGATACAAATCGTCATTGCATAGCATAAACAATTGTTGCGATAATATAATTTCCAGCGCATTCTAGCGCGCATCTAGAAAACGTGAATACTGTATCCCTTAGCTTCCATTCAAGGAGGAAAACTTTCAATTTTTACATTGCTTCAACGATCGATGACATTGAATCAGCGTAACAAAGGTGAATTCTTCGCTAAGAATCGATAGGAGTACAGGTATTTCTACAATCTACACTAATCACGCGCAATTTAGTTCAAGTTTTACGTCACAATGTCCGGCTTTGATCTCCGAGTAATAATGATACGGCAAGGTTGGTTACTAAATTAGATAATACGAGTAGGCTATTACAGCAAGATGCAACAAAATTTGTTAAGTTTTGGTATTACAGTAAGAAAGAAAAGACCCAAGGAAAATTCACTTTCGCTCACATGACACGCAAAAATAAACTTAAAGAAAAAAACATGTGAAACTTTGCACAGCAGAAAATAGTAGCGTTAGTGTAGAAATTTTCCGACTCCTGCCCAGAGCATTGTGACGCAATAAGCCACACGACCTCGTTCGGGGGAAGTTAATCAGTTATGTGACGTATTGACCAGCTACACGGCGCTTTGACTCTTAAAGCGCAAGTAGTTGGTATGATGAAAGCCTTTCAGAGTGACTTTACTAAATTTTTAAAAAGCTTTCTAAAACCGTTGTTATAGTTCTGAAATGGGGAAGAATTATTATCAAGATAAAGTGATTAAGCATGACGATCGACGCTAAAAACTGGTTTGTCTGCCGTGAGACTTAATTTGTCTGCCGAGATAGCTGCTCAGACCGGACACGTTTGTCCGCCGTCAACAAAAACGAATTTCGAGGCCTGTAGGCTACTTCGAATTATACGCTGGTCACTTTGAACTTTAGCTCTTAATACGCGTAGATACTAAACTGAGCAAACTGCACCTCGTTATTGACACTGCCAAGAAAAAACAAAGCGGCAGAAATCAAGAAAAACGTTTTCCAGTCATTGTTGTTATTATGCTTCAACGTCACCATGCTGGCGTTTATCAGCTACCGTACTTCGTTTCTTTTGTTATCTTAGGAGCAGCGCTCTTGTTGCAACAAGCAGATCTTTGAATTGAGATCGATCCGCAATGAAGGTCAAACTAACGCAAATTAGAAACATTTGCTTTAGGATTTTTTTTTTAAATAATTTGCAGGGGGGCAGCCACCCCGAGCTAAATTCACGGGGGGGCGCCGCCCCCCTGGAGTCGGCGCCTATGATTGTGTGATCAACTGATTGCTCGCCTATAGTGACGTAGACTGTACAGTCGCACGCTTTGCTGCTCACGCCAATTATCATTTTGAAAGCTCCGACAAAAGCGGGCGCGGAATGCTGATCAGGCCGCAATGGGGCAAAATTTTATTGAAAATCGTTTTATGGTAAGTATGTTAAACACAAAGAACGTAGAAAATCGCCAAGTTGGGTTTTTCCTTTAATATCCCTTTAACAATCACCACAAGTCAACAACCTACTGCAAAATTTACCTTTTAAATCTGCTACAATTTCTTAACTCCCAAAATTGACAGTGTTTTACGATCACGTGTGGACCGAAAAAACTATTTTCACCTTGTTGTAGTTTTTTGTCAAGTGGGATATAATATTTGAACTTTAAATTATGTAACTAATCAGTGACGTAAATAGAATACAGTTGTACTTCTGATAAGCTACTTTCAGGGTAAGAAAGGTTTTTGGATGAGAATTCAAAAAAATATACCAAACGTTTTAGAATGTAGTGTTGCATTAGAAAATTAGGGATAAAGTTGAAACTGAAATCCCCCTCCCCTTTACTGTATGAAAAATGCTCATGATGGCAAACAAAAGCTTGTATCAAATCCTTACCACGAAAAAGGAATTTAATGGTAGTACGGTAGTGAGTCTTCTATGTCAACAGAAAAAAATTAGATCTCTGAAATGTTAGAGCTTTGTTGAGGTAGGCCTAGGAGTGGTGATTTCAAAAATGTAATGTTTTTTTATTTTTTTTTTATTTCCAGTACAGTATTTTAAATTTGGTATAGTCATGGCGATCTATACTATTACTACTGGCCTTCCCAACGTGGCAACAGCCAAATAATGTGGGGGCCTATTAAGTTTTGGCAACTAACAGGTATTAGGCGAAAAAGGTGTATTTGCATGAATTATTACTAACAAACAAATACTTCTGGATTAGAAAACGAATTTTTTAACATGCTGAGTGTTTTAAAAGTTGGGTTATTCTTGTTTTCGTGTACCTTGATTCTGTTGATATCTTGATTCTCATGGTATTCTTAACATGTAGCTATTGTCCTGCTTTCTTGCAACTTATTTAATAATATTATATACATCTTAGTTACGTTTTGGCACTGTATTTACAATTTTTAGGCTAAAAAACATTACTTGACCAATGAAAATTGCTGATTATATAATATGTTGATTGTTGAAACACTTATCTCAGTTGGTAAATTGAATTTTCGAATAGGCCCCCACATTATTTGGCTGTTGCCACGTTGGGAAGGCCAGTAGTATAGATCGCCATGGGTATAGTGCAGGGCTTCCCGATTCGTTTATCACCCCGCACCCCATAGGATTGATGAAGCCAATCTCGCACCCCCTGTTTTGAAGCGGAGTGGTTTTGAGAAAAAATTCAAAATACGTACAAAAACAACCCAGAAAAGCAGCTCGCAGGCCTTTATATGGCTAACGAATAGGAAAAAGGGCAGCCTTCAACAGCGCAATCACACAAAATGCCAAAGCTAATAAATAACACAAACTGAGAACACAATGGCGATAATCAAGCTCTTTCTTTACTCCTGCCTCTTTGCAATTATCTGTTTGACTAGTAGCCTGACTAGTGACTAGTAGCTGACACTTTCCCTTTCGTAAGTCAATCCACAGTCTAACAACTCTACAACGTGCTCACTTAAAACGCGTTCTTTCCCAATGTGTACGATAAGAAATTGTCAACTATGAGCAAATTGCTGACACAATAGGCTAATAACTCATTATCCCGCCACCCATCAAGTGACGTTTGGACCACAGCCTTTTTATTATCAGCAACTTGTCAGGTGGTATTTTCTTGTGCATTGTGCTGTATAGTGTATAGGCCAACATAGAATGCTCTGAGAGATAATCACCACCTCCCTCGTTAAACAAAATCTATCTCTATATACGCCATACAGTATAGCTCTTCTTCCTCGGTGGATTCTCGCACCCCTAGCAACAGCTACTCGCACCCCCAGGGGGTGCGAGCACCCCCAATCGGGAAGCCCTGGTATAGTGTATTTCCATTGTGGCCTCTAATGCTTAGGTCTACGATTCTGTTTTGTCATTTCTATCTGTACACCAACACCGTACACCAAAATTGCAAAGGTTTCAACCACCAATGCAATGCCCATGGCTCATACTGTACATAAAATGAATTTTCCTAAATATTGAACATGGTCAATTTTTATTATCTGTGTGTTCAAATTTTTTTTTTTTTTAAATGCCCATTTACGTATATTCCATCTACAAAGGATGTGTTAAAGTTCCTTGCTTCAATGCTTAAACAACAATTATTCATCGTATATAGGGGCCTACCTTGCAAACACTTCTAAGACCAACTGAGCTCAGGGGGTTGCTACTTCAGGATATATGGCATGGCACAATATTATGATCACATCACATATTGGATTTGTATTACAGATGATCAAGATAACCCTGAGGAAGTGCAAGAAAAGGCACGCTTGATCGATGAAGTCTTGAAACTTCAAACTACTCTTGAAGATTTGCAACAACGAGTCGACTCCGTGAAAGAAGAAAATCTAAAATTGAAATCTGAAAATGAAGTGTTAGGGACATATATTGACAAGCTTATGTCCACATCATCTGTGTTTCATCAGACCGGGTCAAAGCCCAAAAGCAAAAAATTATTTAAATAGTTCTAGTCGTTTAGCAAACGTGTTTTAAACGTGCTTTTAACTTATTAGTTGTGCTGCTACCAATACGAAACCTAACTATTGGGACATTTAACCTGAATGTATGGACAGATTTTCATTTTTTTTTGTGGAAAGTAAATATGGTGTAGAAAAGCTATTATTGTGTTCGAGGTCTAAACGTCTTCAAGAAAACTATCACAAATCAAGAACTAAACAACAACGCCATAAACGAAATGGAGACAATTTCAATCTATCGGGAAAACAACATTAACAGCAAGAGCAATAAGCCTATGTCACAGATCAACATCCAACGTCTATACATGAAATATTAATTGCATGCCTTATCCAGTAAGAAACACAACAAGGGCATAGGCTGTGTTGCAAACCGTCAAGACAAAAGATCATGATGCGCCAGTCAAGTTGTGAATTTAAAGCATTATGTTATATTCTGTTTGGGTTTTCAGCATTTTACTCTTTATCAGTGTTGTGCTATTATATATTTTTTTTCTTGATGTTTTAAAATGTTCTTTTGACAAATTATGTTTTGTCATGTCTGGTGAGCTCACAGTTGCACTGCTTTCTTTTGTTTTGCAAACTTCATTGAAAGTGGGCGAGTCGCAATATTTTGTTGTTTTGTCTTAATTCTTGTCCTGAACTTGTTGATATAGGCTACTCACTACTCAGCCTGCACCAGTAACACGAAGCATGCGACTTGATTTTTGTAGGTTAGGAACAGTGACTGAATTTTGTTGGACATTTTGTTTGTAGTAAGCCGAGTGTGTCATACCGCAATTACCTGCAAAAATACCTTAACATAGCGTCAGAAGTGCATGGGTTTTAGCGGTTCAACGCTATTGCTTCAAATTCAGTTCTTCAAAATTTAGTCTTCGGAAGTGTTGTTTGGTTGTACAAGAAAAGAAAAACTTTTCCAGCGCAGGCTTGACATGTGTATTTGTCAAAAACGTCGATGAAGCAACACTTTGCAGTATAAATTTGCGTCTGACAGGAAAATGGCCAAAAAAACTAATAAACAAAATGTGAAGTACTGGAAAAAGCGAGGAATGTTTATTTGTTTGCCTTTCAAGCATAAGTCGAGAAATAATTCAGTACCGGTACCATTGCAATAAGGAACACATTTACACAAAACGTAGTAAGGTAGACTGGCAGCACCGAACAACCTTGCGCTTTTTTTAGTCTAGCTGCTGCTTGATAGGCTACTCATTCTGTGGACAACGGGCAGATGTTTTGTCACAAACAGGCGTGCGTCCAGCGGATGAATACTTAGATTAAGTGGACAACAATAAGAAAGTTAATCTTTGTGTCCAACTTAAAGCATTAGGGTTGCCAGATTGGCGGTTTTCCCGCCACATTGGGCTCCTTTTAACTTCGGCTGGCTTGTTACTTTTTGGATTGGCGGGTTCCTTTTGAGTGTATTGTTTGTCAAATATTATTGTTGAATTTTTATCCATAAAAAATCTCGGCTGTGTTTGTCATGTCTAATTTTTGTTTAAGTTCGCATGAAACACTGTGCTGAGTATGGGTGAGCTGAAGAATAATATGAATGAAACCTGTTTGGAAGCGTTTGGTGATTTTGAGTGTGAGTAAATTATCTACAGTATGTGCTTTGGCTCCTCTTTTTGGTTTGTTGCAAATAATTTGGTTCGCTTTGAAACCTGTTTTTGGCTGGAAATTTTCTTGAGGTCTGGCAACTTTGTTAGCATGTCATTCATTCTAAATGTCTTGCCCGAAACGTAGCCACATGTACCTCGAGTAGTGTCGAACACCCCATTGCGCAGCAGTTCTCGGTCTCCAAGCCAACGAAACATGTTATCGACGAACATCAACTCATTTAACTAATGTGTGCTGTCACTTTACATATTCCAGTAGCCATAGGATGTTTGTTTCTTGCTTTAGTGACGTGTTTTTTATTGGTCTATTTAAAGACATTGTTTTGTGAAATCATTCACTTACTTAGGCAGTTCAAAAATCAATATATAAATATTACACCAACAACGTTTCATTCCTGAAAAAATGACACAGCAGAGCGACTTGTCACCCCCGATCGGATACGTGTGAGTGACTGCCGCGTCGGACTGGTGTTGTGTTTCTCCTGAATTTTTTCGTTTTTAGCATCTTCGATATCTTGTAAATGAGATACGCGGTCCATGAATTCTGGTTTACGTCTGTTGTTGCGTTCCAAGAAATCCCTAAAATCACCAATGGCACATTGTATTGACATTTTGAAAAAAGAAACCACATTGGCTTAAAAACTTGTTGCGCCGACAGAGTCAGCCATAAAAGTTAACTTGGCGATAAACTACATCAATATAAATACAGTACCAAGATTTATCATCATTTTCAGCTTGTGGTAGCCCACTGCTGTACAAACACTAGCCTGCGCAAAATCATCGCAAAACCGCCACACAACGCAGCATGGAGACAGAACTATCGCTAGGCTTAATAGAGTCTTGCTTTCGCTAGCTTTCTGTAGGGTTGCGATTGCCTTAGAATTTTGACTTGTCAACGTCTATGTAACTTTACGTGTTTTTGGCCAGAAGAAATTGTGAATCCGGCAGACAACGAGGCATTTCAAACACCACATAATGAAGTTTTCTTTACCCCGATCTGATATTTTTAACTTTGACTGACGTTTACCTTGGCACGCTGGGGAATATATTCAGACATGCAATGCTGCTATTTATCATCTCGTGCACAAAACTTATTCATACCGAAAAGCTCTGGATCCGTGCAAAGGAGCAAGCTGGGAATCCATTTCAACACTTTTCTTTTTCGATTCGGACATTTCCCGTTTTGCTATTTCTTGCGGATCTTCCAAAGGTTGATTTGCTCCTTGGACTTTCCAGCTGTCGGGATCCAAATACCAAGCTCCGTACCTCACTTTAACCCAGCTTGGCTCATAATTAGCAACATCTTCATCCTAAATCGTTAAGTCTGGTTACATGCGGAACAGAACTAAGAGTAAGAAACTCGGAAGACCTGGTGCTGTTTCCAGTATTTATATTAATGTACCGGTAATGTTTATTTGAAGTAAATAGTAGTGGGAAGGTTTAGTGGGTTTTATTGGATATTGTTATTTGATCTAGTTCAGGGGTTTTCAACTTGGGGGTCGCAAGGCGTTTTTTGGTAGCTCGCGAAACGCCTGAGTATCCAGTATTATTTATTATCTATCAGGTTTGGTTAGAGTCTTGACTGAAAGTTAGCCTATGTCTTATATCACACACGTATAACCAAGTAACATCACCGGATTTATCATAACTAAAAGTTGTTCAGTCCATCCTATTTAGCTTATTTTAAGTCACCGACTCGGTGACTTTTCGGATAGAGTGTCCACTGTCCAGCATGAATCGGTAGACTGGAGTTCACAAATTAAAACCCTATTGGAACATACCAAAGACCACATAAAAAGTCACCAAATTTTATTTATCGTAAGAGTGAATGGATTTTGGGTAATAGTGTACTTGACTGCCCCTCTATTCGGCTATGCTAAACTCTCCGCTCTGTGAAACCACGATAGCACGCATACCGTACCCATGGCCACCTGGAGATGCGGCCTGATTTGTCATATTTTGATTACAGCTACTGCTAGTGTTTGATTGAAATTTTCTGAGATTTTTTGCTTTCTCATTATGGTATAAGAGCTTTTTGTTGTCTTGGGGGAAGCAGTAGCAAATGAGAAAAAATTAGTTGAAAAACACTGAATCAGACTGTTATTGAAAAATTAACAGTCTGACTAAAATCTTCGAAATCAAACTTTCTTTTGTAACATCTAAGAATGTTAAAACCTATTGTGTCATCTGGGGAAAGCAGTAAGGAAAGCGTAAAAATATAATTTTTAGAAAAATTTATTTAAACATTCGCCAAAAGTGAGCAAAATCTGAAAATTTCTGCAAAATGTGACAAATCAGGCCGTATATTTAGGTAGCCATGCCGTACCATATCTTTATTTTTGGTTTAGTGTATGCCTCTCAATCGATAAACATGGGTTCGATACTGTCGTGTGATACCAAAAACTTTTAAAATTGGTAGGCTACTGAATCTTATCCCTGCTTGTCACTCAGCACATGAATGGATTCAGGTTAATAACGTACACGGCTGCGCCTTTAGGCTATAGGTACGGCTGCATCGACATTCGACACTACATGCTTGCAAAGCACTGAGAGTAACGTATATCTAGCCTACAGTGGATACAGCGCTACATAAAAATATACCTTTATCTTTTTTCTGCACCAATTAGACTAAGTAGCCTATGAAGTGTGCACTTATTACATATGCCTTTATGTACAGTGCCATATAAAAACACACTGAAACTTCCTAACTTTTTGCCTGGTGTTGCTGATTAATTATGATGACGTAATTTATACGCAATTTAAACGCCATTAACCTCGGCTAACCTCATGCAATGCAGCCGAAGTTAAACTAAAAGAAACAAGGTGCATGCTCACCGAAGCCACGGTAGGAACGGCCGAGGAAGGTACGCTCTTCTTGGCGGACGCTGGAGGCGATATTCCGGCGGAAATTCGCAGTTCGATTGGGACATTAGACAACTCCACCACATGGATAGGTACAGAAAGCGCTGGCTAAACAGTAAACATACAATAGCCTATGTCATAAAAATGATTCTAATTTCAAAATTAAAGTATACAGGTAGAACCCAAAGTTACAGAGTAGAGATCAAGTGCAGTAGATTACTTTTACGCAGGCTACAACGTTTCTATGATTTAGAATTAAGCTTCTTCTTTCATTGTCGTACATGATCCGAAGCATTGACTGCCTCTTGTGTGAAAAGTTTCCAAGATTCTCGTTTTTTTGCTGAGTGTAGCCTATTAGGTGTATGTTGGTGTTGTTTTTGTTTATTTGTTGGTTTAATTAGGTTAACCTTTGTCTGCCTTGTGCACGCTTTCCTTTAATTTTGCCTGTGAAAAAGAGATGTTCCTTTTTTACGCAGCACATGTCCTAGAAATTGAATTTGTTTTTCTTTGATAATTTCCACTAGAATCTTTGTTTGATTAACTTGATTTAAAAAATTTTGGCAGGTTGAATTTAGCTACAAAGCCAAAAAATAATCTGTTGTAAATGCACAGCTAGCCTTACCTTAGTTTCATACCCGCTAGCAAAAAGACTCATTATGGTAGATTCTTCCACATTGTTGCTGTCGCCACCAAGGTCAGTGACCCAGTCGCAAAATTCTTTCGTCACCTTTAAACAAACCCCGTTATAAACACCTGATCCAACAAAACTCAACTGAAATGCAGGTTCTATAATGCATGTTTGTATTCTACAATAACCTTCTTACGTTCTGGTTCTACAATATTTGTTTACGCGTATTACATTGGACTTATCGTACTAGTCGTGTTGTCAAAACTTTGTCGTATGACCGCGCAATGAACTTTTCTAAGCAATGAATTAGTTCTCCTACTTTTTTTATGTGTTCGTCTTGAGAAGGAGAAGTAGCTCTTTTTTTCGCTCCTCTTTTGTCATCTTTTGGGCCTGAATCTTTTCGCAGAATCCACTTGTAAGGATTGCGTGTTTTAGTTTCCGCAAGAAAACTAAACATAAAAATACAGAAAAGTGTCAATGGATATTCCATAAATACTCGTGGTAAATTGCTGTTGAATATAGAAACGTGTAAAATAGATTACGTAATAATAACAATGCAAGTAAATGATGAAGACACAAAACCAACTTTAACATTTCAATAGATCACAAAACTATTTTTGTTTCAGATTTGTTAGCAAATTTTGTTGACAACAACCTCAAGTGACACACACATAATCAATTAGTAGCTTATGGTTGTTATAAGTATGATAGAGTCACATATGTTGATTGAGGTAACCACAAATACACAACGTTAAAGTGATTTTCTCAAGACACAAAACACAATTGACCAATAAGTTATTAATTTAGCACTGAAAAGTTTGGGTGTTCATCAAGACAATTATCGTTTCTAGCACTAGTTGCAACGTTCATCTGATGAAAGTGAAAGTAAAAGCAACAACAAACAGGTTGATTTGTTGCTTCGCGAATCATGACAATGCGCATCCTCAGAGTGAATAACATACAAAATAAAATTTACAAAGTTACATACTGCAGTGCGGTTAAAGGCAAGAAAAAATGAAACATAGGCCTACATTATTTTAAAGATAGGCTAAAGATGTGTGAGCGGTTACTTTCCGAAGTTATGATTTAATTACGTTTCTGATGGCACTGCTCTTACTTTGGCGCACAATAAACCCATGCAATAGAAAGCATCCATGCTCCACAGGAAGCAAAAATTTAGCAATAAGGATTTTTAGACTTTTTACCCTCCCATCTGATTCACCTGTGCTGTATTAGCGAGAAGTATGATTACAATGTTTAGCTGGAATAGACTAGGCCTTAATGTTTTGTTCTGCAGGAAAACATCTGACTAGTAGATCATGTGATTTCTTGTCTCCCTTTCAGGGACGCTAAGATTGATGCATCACAAAAGTATAGTAACCTACCTACTGATGTATTTAGTTGTTAGTTTCAATAGGAATGTGTGTTGCTCTATCTGTGTTTTGATGGATAAACGAAAATGAGTGAACGTATGCTTCAATTTGTTACATCGCTTTAAAGCAAATTGAAAGACTCAAAATGTCTATTGTTTACCTACGTTTGAAAGTGTCCCACTTTTAGAAACTTAGATTATGGATTAAATCATTAAACAGTCTTACTCTAAAACCAGAGAAAGCAACTCATACCTCTTGTCGCTTTCTTCTAAACTTGATTCTTGTCTATTTGTTTCTTCCATAATACTATCTGACCTTTTTGCAAAAAGACAGGCTTGTTATGGTTAGCAGCGCTAGGATTGATGAATTAATTCTATGGATCGTTAGGTTAATTTCAAAGTCAATGTAACTTTTACCAGGTTAATCTTAATTTTTTTAAACAAGTGTTAATAGTTCACGTGCCTTTTGTTGTTGATTTACAGAATAAAAATTATTAGGTTGGTAGTCATGGTAGTCACAAAATTAAGTGCAATGTGATTTAGAGTGAAGACGCTGGCCTATAGCCTTGGTATTAATAGATGTTAGAACAGGTGATGTAAATATTAGAATTAGCATAAATATAGGTTTTAATATTTTCACACAACAGAATAAAGATGCACCAAATATACTGTAGTTATTACTTTCTAAAACCTCTACAGTCTGTTTCACCCTAAAAGAGGGATCATCAGAAGGTCCAATTTCAAATAGAATCAATAAATATTACAAAACAAAACTTTATGCTGCCATATAAGTACTGTTGAGGTCCAAAGATTCTCTCCATAGTATCCCGCCTGTCTGAACAATGGGAGCTTTCTTCGGCTTCACTTTCAGTTTCTGGATTCATTGCAGGGTCGAGAAGATCAACAATCTCTTCAAAGAGCTAAACATAATACAAGGAAAGCCTCAGGTCACAAACTAGTCACGGCTTTTGTTTCATTCCATCAAACAAATTTACATATACACACACAATCACACATCCAACCAAAAATAATTTTCAAAGTTGGGTTGGCACAGGAATAGGGGCAATTAATTAGTGAAAGTTTTATCCACACACTCTAACTCTGAGATGAGAAAGAAAATCTGAACATATCATCCAAAATAGGGAGTTAGCTTATCATTAACAATTTTTTGGCGGTATTTGCGAAAGGTCACGTAGGTACGGTGATATGTTTAGAGAGTTTCTAAAACTGGTGTAAACACCATGTTTAATGACAAAAATCTAGTGTTACAAAACACTACCTCTGGGGGCATGCCTTCCTCTAAGTGGGGGTATAAAGCAAGAGGATGTTGAGTGAGCCCGTACTCCACATCATCTATGTGATCATTTTTTTCTCTCTTGTTTGGGAGTTGTTTATCGAAGCATACTTGATGTTTGGTTAAACGAGGTCGTGGGTTCCTAAAATAATGACAGAAATAAAATGTCAAACAGTTTATCTTGCCACAATTAATAGGCTTCTTTACCACAAATACAAGTCATTTCAATTATGTTAATTCATATAGGCTAACTCTTAGACTTAGTTAGTCTTGTGCATAAATTTTATCTGAAAAAGTCAAACATTAAACACCAAGTTTGACAAAGACAAGATTACACATATGTGGAGATGTTCAGAAGGGCTTGTTTCAAAGTAATACATACCTTACTTTAAGTTTTTCTCTTCTCAACCTACTTGATAATGTATCTTTACTCCTTTTTACTACAGGAGAAATACCTTTAGTTCCCTGAAACACAATTTTTGTAAATATTGTGACAACATAAGCAACAAACTTAGCCTATGGCAGTGTTTTTTGCAAACATAGTATTTAATCTTGAAATTGATAGAGAATTAGTAAAATATCAAAGGTTATAGATATTCAAAAGCCTTTACAAGTATGTGAAACTGCCACAATTCATCTATGAAACAAGCTTTCTCAGTCCAAGGATAACAATTTTCACAATCAATGGAACGACTTCTCTATGTATAAAAAGCCAGTTTTTATTACTTTCAATGCAAAAGTGAGATACTGTGCTTCTGTTAAGTGCAACATTGTGTTTGCATGTCTGAAGAAAACCATGCTTGACCACAATAGATGACACATCTATTAGGTGTATTGTATTTGTTTTATTATGAGTTACATAAATGAGTAATAGTTCATTTTTACTCATTTTTTTATACATATGTGTACAAAAATCTAAATTGTTACTCCATAGTAAGGTGTGGGGCATAAATTAAGTATTTTTCATAAACACTTATAAAGACACAAAGCCAAGATTTTTTAGTTGAATGAGTTTCGCTTTTAGCAGCATGATTGTTGCTTACTTAAAGTGTAGATTCAAACGATCTGTTATAGCCTGATGCTGCGGGTTCTTTTTGGCAATATCAAATTACACTGGCTTTCGGAACACAGTTCCCTAGTCATGTGCTATGACGAATGGTGTTGAAGTCAGTGAGTGGTTTTTTAAAAATGGCTCTTTGTTTTAGCTTGAGGCTGCCGGCTGTTGAGTTTCTGTGCTGTTAGGCGTTATTGCTGTGAGGTTTTGTTGGATCAGTTGATTAGTAGATTAGGTGACGTAGTTCTTCCCTTTCGGCGCGGTTGTTGATTTTAGGATTTTGTTTGCTAATGAATATGGCCATATTCATTTGTTTGCTAATGAATATGGCCATATTCATTAGCAAACAAAATCCTAAAATCAACAACCGCGCCGAAAGGGAAGAACTACGTCACCTAATCTACTAATCAACTGATCCAACAAAACCTCACAGCAATAACGCCTAACAGCACAGAAACTCAACAGCCGGCAGCCTCAAGCTAAAACAAAGAGCCATTTTAAAAAACCACTCACTGACTTCAACACCATTCGTCATAGCACATGACTAGGGAACTGTGTTCCAAAAGCTAGTGTAATTTGATATTGCCAAAAAGAACCCGCAGCATCAGGCTATAACAGATCGTTTGAATCTACACTGTGAAGCAAGATTTTTTAGACAAACTTTAGAGTGGAGTGAAAAATGTTACACAAACTTTTCGTCTTCGCTAAATTTACACAGAATTTGTTTAGAATAAAAACATTAAATAGTCTAGAAAGATCACTTGTCAACATATTGTTTTGTACTATATAAAATATAAATAGTAAAAATCATCTTTTTTGCAGAAGTTTGATTCATATCAAATACATAAAAATCATGAAAGTGCCTACATCAACTACAAATTTTCCTTCAAAGTCTGGTGGATTTCCATCTCGAAAATCATCAATACCACTTCGTACCAACACCCAGTTATGACCAATCAGGCATTCGGATCCTTCACCTTTTTTTCTTTGCTTTAAATATTTTGTTCTCAATCGCTCTTTGTACCTGATAATACATTAGGCTACACATAAAAACATTTTATAGGAATAAAGTAATTGGTTATTGCCACAAAACTTAGACATATATGCTAGCCAATCAAGCAATGCTTTACACCAGGGATTAGGATTTTTTTAGATATATGAACTGTAAACTGCAATATTGTGAAATTAATTCTGCAAGGGCTTAGGTTAATCACAATAAACTAGCAGCTAACTACAAATATGGATTACACTTTATTTCAACTATGCAAAAAGGTTTTAAAGTCTGAAGTTTAGAAATACGTAAGGAACATGTTGTATGTGAGTGCATTGGTTTCCAACACTCCTGAAAAGATAGTCAACAGATAATTTCATTTCGTGGTTTTAAAGTGAACAATATTGCTCCTCTCGGTACAATTTTAAATTGATAGGAAAAAAAGAGTTGAAAGGAGCAAATTGGGGTTACAATACAAAAATAAACTACTAACCAAGTAGGCTAGACTTGATGCTATGTTCGCTATGCATGCATGACCTCACTAACATTATGCCAAATTTCTCAAACCTCTTCAAGCAAATTGACTCAACTTTCGTGAATCACAAACTATTCCATGTGAAGGTGCAAAGCAATTGTTTTTTCCAAGAAATACTTTCTCACTTTTGGTAGAAACATTTAGTGTACTTTTGTCTTATGAACTTCATTTAATTTCCTGGTAAGCCTACCTTTAAAATAGAACTATCATACCTAGCCTACTAATAGTCCATATACTAAGTCATGATACGTATAGGGCAGTGTAGCTTAACCTTTTTGTGGCAACTCAAATACTACGTACAAATTAACACACAAAATTTTGGTTATCCACTGTTTTTTTGACATGACTGCTTGTCAAAAAAGAAATTATGTAATACTGTAGTACACCTCGTCCACAGCATTGAGTAAGGTATTATACCGGTAGCCTATATTATATATATGATAGGTTACAAATGTTATTATGAGTACGGCAGTCTAAATTGATTACAAAACTTTTTTAAGACTATCAGAGTTACCATTTATAAAGTTTTTAGACTGATTTTCAGGATTAAGCTTGAACATTTGTACGCTAAAGAACAAAGCAAGGTCCAAATAATTTTATGCAAAATAAAACATGATTACTATATCATGCAGCTACTGGTATACACTATGTATGTTAAATGAAGCGGGGAAGGGGAAAGAATACTTTTATTTTGTCTGTTGTGAAAATAGTACGGTACAACTAAAATCAAAATATTGACTATAGAAAATGCAATGATATTTTACTTTCAGTTTGCTGTTACAGTAGGCTATAATAGCTCAATTTGTGACAAATGAGAAGCGGATTAAACAACCGTAAATAATCTAAATACTAACCAAGGTTGTTGTCGTATTGTTTTGTCCGATTTAGCAGGAACTATAAACAAATTGTATTTATTTTGCGCCATTTCCAAATTTTTAAGGCTGGGCCAAGTGCAGCTTCAATGTTGTTGTCATGGATAAGTAGCTGTATCGTGCCATCGCCGCAAGTGGATAGTCTCGAATAACTTGTTATGTTAATTCAAAAAATTAAAAAGGTAATAAAAAAATTCGCAACTTTCTGTTATTGCAAAACATTTACGTTTCAAACACTCTTCTTGGTTACTCGCATCTGAAGGGTAATTTTCATTTTATGAAATATTCAGTGTTAAAGCAACGTCTTTTGTCACGCAGGCGTCTTCATAACTCTACTAACACAAGTTCAGTTCAGTTCAGTTGTTTTTTATTTCTGACCATCATATCAAAAAAACAAAACAATACACGTCAACATAGCAAAGGTCGAGAAAAAGGTAGAAGCGACAAAACGCGAACGTTAAAACGTGCTTGTGACCGAAGTAAGTTATTAAGTTGAGAAATTTGGCACGGTTGCAACACCTTCAGAAAAATTTAAGATATAAAGGGAAAATAAAAAAAAGAAACTGTTACAAAAAAATAAAATAAACAATATATATTTAGGCTATAGCTTTAGCTGATATATTTAAGATTTGTATGGACAGTTGCTATGAAGATCGGCCATGGTGCGTTATCAAGAGTGCTGATGGTCGTGAGGGGAACACGTCTTGATGCGTTTAGTTCATTGCAAAGAAGAGCAAGGCAGGCAAAGAAAACCCCACAAAGAAATCCTACCACGGGCAAAGCCATTTCAACCGCAACGCACCATAGGCCTTGCACGACTCACAAAAAAGATACAACTTGACGATGCGAATCAATAACATCTACATTTTAGGCTATATTCACTACAACAGTATTTTGTACGTTGTTTGATGTAGCCTGCTTGATGTTGTGTTAGTCTGATATTTTGTGTGATGACTGTTAAAAATTTGAATTCTATGGACTTTGAGTCTGATTGCAAATAAATAATAATAATAATAATGACGAAAACAAACAAAACAAACTAGCAAAAACAACATCATCATCTTGCGGAAATTCAATTATACCCAAAGAAGTTATGTCTTGAAGATGTCAAGCGTGCTTTGATAAAAAGTTGCGTTGATAAAGCGATAATTTTAGACCCCAGTCAGCTAAACTCGTCACTTCCACACCGATCCAACGTTTGCAAACGTTGAATTAATGCAAAAATGACAGGCATCGCTAGCTGGGACGTAGTAGTGGCATGTCACAGTAATATGAGAAATTTGGGTGGTCACAGCGGTAAACCATAATTTCTTCGTGGGAAAATTGTAACTTAAAGTTCCCGGATCCTTTCGTCTGCATATAATGACCGAAGAAACACACACTTGAACTTCTTTTCAAAAAGTGTATTTCTGTAAAAATTAGCCCACGGCTACCGAAAACGAGGGGGTGCAACGCGTACACCACTGAAAACTGTCACTACAGAACAGATTACTTGGATAAAAGACGGAACCTTTGTCCAGCTAGCAAGCACTAAGCCAACAGTTAAATGTGCGGCCAACTTTCAAACAATCATTTTACGAATGACCAGAATAGATAGCAATATCTCAAATTCACGTATGCAGTACTGTGACGCAATAATGAAAGACAATTATGAAGTCATTCCAACAGGTGTTTAAAGCTGATGTAATATTTCCTGTTTAAACAGGCCCAAACAGGCCCAAACAGGTTTGACACAATTCTTATGAACGCTGGTGCAATTTTGGCACATGCTTTAGGAATTTCCATGACGTAATATTCAGTAGACTTGAACGGTTTTTATATGACGTTTGATTTGGTGAAAATTGTGGGGAACATTGGGTTACCATATGTTTTACACGTTAAACCATAATAAAAGTGAAAAAAAATTCGGCATATTACGTTAGAAAAAATGGATAAACAAACAGACAATAGCATGACGATCCAGTCCAAGATATTGATATAAAACAAACATAACAAGTGTTAGCTATGTGTTAGGTTATGTGTTAGCTATGTGTTAACAAGTATAAAACAAGTGTTAGCTACAAGCCTACAACTAGCCTTTTTTCTTGCTACTACCTTGTTTAAAAATTTCACAATGTTCCTGAATTTAAAATATCCTACGACTGTAAAGAATATTGTTGCAAAGTTCCTTCTATCTTTTTCTAGACCTTTGCCATGTAGTCAATTGTTTTCGCCATGATGGTCAGAAATAAGTTATAAACAACTAAACAGAGCTTCCAGGCAGTGGCTTTGCTGTTATTTTGTACAATTTTGAGCTAAAATCAATCAATCAATCATTTTATTTTTTGTCATTAACGCGTCCGGGACGAAAAAGATACCAACTACAAAAATCGATATAAACCTACCAGCACGTTAACGAACGGGAAAAGGTGGCAAAACCTTGAAAGGTTTGAAACGTGCCTGAATGAAAAATTATGTAGTAGGCCAGGGATAGCGAACCACTGACCCGCGGGTCACGAAGTGACCCATCACAGATTTTAAGTGACCCACTTGTCTTTTTTAAATAACGAAATTTAAACAAATATTTCAGCAAAGAATAAATGTTTCACTAAATATTTGTAATAAGGCCCCACCCTATTTTAATCTAGTACCGTACCGAATTGCCATATAGCAGTCTGACACAACTTAAGTTGTGGTAATGTTTTACAGCGATTTGTTGAATTGTTGGAAGAAGTACAACTTTTTTTAGCTGAAAAAAATCAAAAATATCCAGAGTTAAGCGAAAGTACGTGGATGAATGATTTACATTTTTTCGCTGATTTCACAACGCATTACAATAAGTTAAATACTGAATTGCAAGGCTGTGGAAATATTGTATTATCCATGTTTGGGCACATTAAAGCATTTGAGAAGAAACTCGATATTTTTTCTGTAGACCTTGAACAAGGTCAACTGAAATATTTTCCTCAGTTGTTGAACCACTTTACCAGCACCAATTTAACTTATGAACAAAAGCAAACTGCACCCAACAAGTATGTTTTACTGACGAAAGAGGCCAAAAATGTAATGTCAGAAAGATTTACCCAGTTCCGAAAGCTAGATACTACATTGCAGTTCATTCTTTTCCCGCATGCACTTCAATTTGAAAATCTTGAATTATTATCAAACTTTGAATGGCTTCGTCTTTACAATTTCGAAATGGAAATGATGGACTTTCAAGAAAGTGCAGTTTGGAAAACAAAATTTGTAGACTTAAATCATCTCCTACAAAAAATTGAAATGAAAACGGATATGGATGGTTGTGACTTTCCTGCTGTTGAAAACCATGCTGAAAATATAATTCTTACAGAGTGGAACTCCTTGCAAAATTCGTTTGAAACTATGAAAAGATTTGCGGTAGCTCTGTTAACGTTGTTTGGTTCTTCATATTCGTGCGAATCTTTATTTTCTCACATGAATTTTTATACAATCAAGCACACGGAATCGTCTCAGCTCAGATATGAGTGCTGCATGTGTGAAGTTAAACTACGGATTACCAACCAAGGATAATAAGACTTGCCGAGAAGATGCAGCAGCAAGTTTCGCATTAACATGTAATTAAATGTATGACCCACTTTTGCTTTTTCAAGAATTAAGGTCTCTTTTGTGACCCATGTGTAGTGTCTGTGTATTTACATAATCTGTATTGGAAACCCGTAACGTGCTAGTATATAAATGACTCGTGTCTCGCTGTTTGGATTCTTTGTTCCGCCACGCAAATACAAGTGCTATGTTAAATCTGAACTATCAAGTTGTGTAAAGCAGGCTAGGCAGACACAACAATTCTGGCGACGAGGATAGTAGGATAATACTCAGAAAAGAATGGAGATACCTACGTTTGATTTACAACCTTTTGACTGTGAAAGTCCTGGAGCAAGCACGCGATGGACCAGATGGAAACGAGCTTTTGAGTTGTATGCTGAAGGAAAGAATGTCACGAATGCTTCTAGAAAGCGAGCTCTGCTGCTGCATTGTGCTGGAATGGCAGTGCAGGACATTTTCTTTACCTTTGAAGGGGAATTGAACAGCTATGAAGCTGCTGTTCAAGCACTAACTAATTATTTTACGCCGTTAAACAATGTCCCGTTTGAACGCCATGTATTTAGATCTCTATTTCAAAAAGAGGAAGAAAGTGTAGAACAATTTATAACTCGATTAAAACAAAAAGCAGAAACGTGCAGTTTTGAAGACATGGATGATCAAATTCGTGATCAAGTCGTGGAAAAATGTAGATCGGATGCGTTACGACGGCGACTCTTAGAAAAAGGAAGTGACTTGAATCTAAAAACGTTAAGAGAATTGGCCTTGGCATTCGAAGTGTCAGAAATTCAATCAAGATCATACAGTCAGGAAGTCAACAAAATCTCGACGTTTAAATCAGTTAAGAAAAGCTATCAATCTCGATTCCGATGTTACCGATGCGGAAGGGAAGGTCACAAAAGCAGCGACAGGAATTGTCCAGCGCAAGGAAAAGAATGCAGAAAATGCAATAAAATGGGTCATTTTGCAAGCTGCTGCAGAACAAAATCTGTTGGAACCAGCCACGTGGAAAAGAACCCGACGAATGGAAGCAACAGGACGAACCGAAAAAATAACATCAGACAAGTAAAACGAAATGCTGATGGTGAGTTGGACTATATCTTTAATGTATGTAGTTACAATACTGGAAAAGTTTCGGTAAATGTTGGTGGAATCAATATTTCAATGATTATCGACTCGGGAGCTACATGTAATGTAATTGATCGTGCACTGTGGGAAGATTTAAAAAAACAGCGCATTAAGTGCAAAAGCCATCTTTCTGACAAAACAATCTACGCTTATGGAAGTGATGCACCTTTGAAAATAGCAGGAATTTTCACTGCAGACGTTGAAACAACAAAAAAAGCACTGAAAAATGTCGAATTTGTAGTGATCGAAGGAAAAGGGCAACCGCTGCTAGGATTGAAAACAGCCACAGAGTTACAAATAATTAAATTTGATTGTGAACTAAATGCTGTAACTAAAAGTCCTTCGTTTTTGAATAAATATCAGTCATGTTTCGATGGTGTGGGAAAATTAAAAGACTTTCAATTAACAATACCTGTTGATAAAAATGTAAAGCCTGTGTGTCAACCTGTAAGACGAATACCATTTAACCTTCGGGACAAGTTAGCAGAAAAATTAAAACAGTTGGAAGACCTTGACATCATCGAAAAAGTTGAAGAACCGTCAACTTGGGTTTCACCTGCAATGATCGTGCCCAAGCAAAATGGAGACATTCGTTTGTGTGTCGATATGCGCCAAGCTAACAAAGCTGTCAGAAGAGAACGTCACCCGATGCCTACCATTGAAGAAGTGCTGCATGACATGAACCAAAGCAAGGTATTCACTAAACTAGATGTCAAATGGGCGTATCACCAAATTGAATTACAACCTAGTTCTAGAAATATTACTACATTTGTGACGCATGAAGGATTATATCGATACAAGAGACTGATGTTTGGAGTTAGTTGTGCTCCGGAGATGTACCAACGAGTAATGCAACAAACGCTACAAGGTTGTACAGGAGTCAAGAATATTCTTGATGACATTATCGTGTACGGGTCGACTCAAGAGGAGCATGACCGAAGACTCGAGAAGGTACTTGAAAGAATTCGAGATAGTGGGTTCACGCTGAACAAAGAAAAGTGCGAATTCAACAAAGACAAACTTGTATTTATGGGACATGTGCTGTCGTCTAAAGGAATTGACCCGGAAGAGGCAAAAGTTGAAGCTGTTAAGGAAGCAAGAGCACCAGAAAACGCCGCTGAAGTAAGAAGTTTTTTAGGACTGGTGAATTATAATGCTAGATTTATACCTGATTTAGCCACGGTGTCGGAACCGCTTCGTATGTTAACTCGTAAAAGTGTTGATTTTCATTGGGGTAAAGCTCAACAGCAATCTTTTGAAAAGCTAAAATCTTTATTGTGCAATTGTGTAACTTTGGGTTATTATGACAAACATGCTAAAACTCAAGTAATTGCTGATGCTAGTCCTTATGGTTTAGCTGGAGTGCTGGTGCAAAACCAAAATGGGAAAAATTATGTTATTAGTTATGCTAGCCGTACTTTAACCGAAATTGAACGTAAATATTCGCAAACTGAAAAAGAAGCTTTAGCTATTGTGTGGGCATGCGAAAGATTTCACGTTTATTTGTATGGGAGCAGTTTTGATTTATTAACAGATCATAAACCGTTAAAATTCATTTTCACTTCCCGCTCCAAGCCGAATGCTAGAATGGAACGCTGGATTTTAAGATTAATGCCTTATCAGTATGAAGTGAAGTATATCCCAGGGAGGCAAAACATTGCCGATTGCTTATCTCGCTTATTTTCTTCAAAAGCGCTGTGCAAACACGTTGATGACACGCATGAGTATGTGAAATTTGTAGCAAAAGAAGCGACGCCTATTGCCATGAGCACACGTGACATCGAGCGTGCAACAAACGCTGATTTTGAGTTGCGCAATGTCATGGATTGCATTCTTTCGAACGACTGGTGTGAACTTGAATGTAAATCTTATCTAACAGTTCGAAGTGAATTAGCTGTCATTGGCCGTCTTCTATTACGAGGTACACGTATTGTGATTCCAAAAACATTGAGACAACATGTTCTTACGTTAGCTCACGAGGGCCATCCTGGTATCGTTGTCATGAAGAGACGTCTTCGTACTAAAGTATGGTGGCCTGGCATAGACAAAGATGCCGATCGTTTTTGTAAAAATTGTTTTGGGTGTCAACTTGTTTCAAAACCTGTATCTCCTGAACCCATGAAACGTACCGAATTGCCGGAAGGACCCTGGCAAGATCTTGCTATTGATTTAATGGGACCTCTGCCTTCTGGTGATTATGTTTTTGTTGTGATCGATTATTTTAGTCGTTACTTTGAAATTGATGTTATGAAAACAGTTACTAGTGAAAAAGTGATTGGAAGTTTAAAGAAAATGTTTGCAACGCATGGTTTACCTTGTTCAATAACTTCTGATAATGGTCCGCAATTTATTAGCAACGAATTTCATTCATTTTTGAGCGAATGTGGAATATTGCATCGTAGAGTGACTCCATTGTGGCCTCAAGCCAACGGAGAAGTTGAAATTCAAAATCGCTCATTGCTTAAACGCATTAAAATTGCACAAGCTGAAGGTAAAAACTGGAAAAATGAATTGTATTCGTATTTACTTATGTATCGCTCTACACCACACTCAACGACTGGAGTTAGTCCAGCCGAATTGTTGTTCAAACGAAAATTGCGTACTAAGTTACCATGCATTGATCGTTCTTATGACCATGATTCTAAATCTGTTCGTGACAGAGATTCAGAAATGAAGGAAAAGGGAAAGTTATATGCTGATCTTAGACGTGGTGCAGTTCAAGCTGATATTAAACCTGGTGACACTGTACTATTGAAACAACATGGCCGTGATAAACTTTCTACTACCTTTCGTAAAGATCCGTTTATTGTCACAGAGAAACATGGTAATTGTGTGATTGTTGAAAATGATGACGCAAAGTATAAAAGAAACGTAACCCATGTTAAGAAATTTCATGATTCAAACAATGACCCAACCACTGATGTGTCTTCGAGACATAATGTCTCGACTGAGGCTTTCTCTGACTCAACTGATGTAATACCTGAACAAAATGTTTCGCCTGATAACCTTACTGACGCTGTTATTCTAACCAGGCCGCACCGCAACATCAAACCACCGCAACGGTTTAAAGACTTTGTTATGTAATTTACTGTGTTGTGTTTAGCCAGAACTGTTATGTTTAATTCTTGATCTGTTGACTACATTTCGAAATAGTGTTTGATTCTGAAAAGGAAAGAGATGTAGTGTCTGTGTATTTACATAATCTGTATTGGAAACCCGTAACGTGCTAGTATATAAATGACTCGTGTCTCGCTGTTTGGATTCTTTGTTCCGCCACGCAAATACAAGTGCTATGTTAAATCTGAACTATCAAGTTGTGTAAAGCAGGCTAGGCAGACACAACACCATGCACTAAAAAAGGTTCGCCATCCCTGTAGTAGGCTATATATCAGTAGTTAGCACGGCCACAAAACCCAAAAAACAAATAGCAAAAAATAAAACAAAAACAGAGAGAAGCACACATGTAGTAATGAATGACAGTCTAATGAAAAGTGTTGTGGATTGAATTTGCCAGTTCCAATATTGATGTGGATGAGCAGTCATAATAATAATAATAGGATGGAGAAAGAAAACCGGACATAAAAGAAACCCATCCTCAGGCAAAAGCCCGTTTCAATGTGGCCCAGGAGAGCAGGTGTTGAGCTCTTTCTATGGTTAGACTGCACATCACACAGTAGCCTAAGACGATTGAGGTTTGATATCCAGTTTAAGTTATTGTTTCTTGTCCTGGTGGGTGATGGGATGGATGAGCTGGTAGATGATGATGTCCTGATGGTGTTGATGAAGCTCTCATCCCCTTTTGCGACGTGTCGATTATGGAGTATTGCGTTTGCTGTTAATATCTACAAACATAAAAGTACAGCACAAGCAATCGATATTATTGTTAGGTAAGCCTAATCTTTTGTAAATAACTTCGGATTTCTACTAAAATCTTCACAAGAATGCAAGAACGCCTTTGGGAACGTTCAAATATTACGTAACGCCTTCGAGGGGGGGGGGGGGGGTTTATGCAAAGCGTTACGTTGGCGTCACATCGGGGGGGAGGGGGTTCAAGCAAAACGTTACGTAACGCTTTGGAGTACGGAATGGTAATTTTTTGTGCTGAATTCGTAGTGAAAAAGCGTTACATGGGGGAGGGGGGGATTGAAAAAAGCGTTACGTTGGCGTTACATGGGGGAGGGGGGGGGTCAAAAATTCGGAAAAAAAGCGTTACGTAATATTTGAACGTTCCCTTTCTACGTTGTCTTTCTATTGCGTGTCCGTTTTGCTTAAATGTTGTTTTAGTTTGTGAATAAAAAGTGACTTTGTATCAGTCTTTCTAATTGAAGAAGGAAATTCGTTCTATGTTTTTGCACCTGTGAATTCTATTGAATGTTGAGTAAGCGTTTTTGAGAAGTATGGAATGTTTAGAGAATCATTATCATGGTTTCTTGTAGACAGGCTGTGAACCTCTTTGACATATTTAAAAAGGTTGGTGAAGCAATCTGGTAGTAAATTGTTGTGAAATTTAAACACGAAAACACCAATTTCCAGTTTGAACAATTGCTCAATTGATGTCGGGATCTTGCTACAACTATCATTGTTGGGACGGAAAATACGATGAAATTTGTCACAGATTTTTTGAAGTTTTTGTATAAGTCCTTCGTTGCCATATTTCCAAGTCGTAATACAATACCTCAGGTTACTTTCAATTAAAGAATGGTATAAGCAGATCAAATTTGACAAATTAAGACAGGGTCTAATCTTGGTAATTATGCCAAAATTCCTTCGAAGCTTTTGCAGCAAATGTTGCATGTGTGGTTTCCATGAAAGATTTTCATTCAGAGTCAGGCCAAGGAAACTGATATTTTGTACTCTCTCAATTGGTTGATCATTTATACTTAAGATTTGCTTACACTTATTCGCACGTAAACTGTTAGTATCAAATACCATGTATTTTGTTTTGTTTACATTGGGTGATAATTTATTTGCTACAAGCCATTTGACAACTTCTTGCATTTCTGTATTGGCCGCTTCATGCAATTTATCCACACTCTTACCTGACAACAGAAGATTTGTGTCATCCGCAAAAAAAGCTGCTTTCAACATGTAACATATGAGTATTACACAAAACAGATAAGTATGATGTAAAAATAATCAGACCTAAGCATGAATCAAACTGGGATGGTTTGGTTTTGAATCTTTATCCTCGGACTGAAAAAGCCTTGATAGGTTAATCCAAGCCTTGATAGATATTCCCTTGCCCTAACCTTAACCCATTAGGTCACGCTGCTTGTGGCGATACTCACTCAATTTTCTTTGTATCAAAAATCTTTCGAGTAGATCGGTCAGAATATCACGTGCTGAGTCGCATGACTGAAATCAGCTGATTCGCAAGGAAAACTGTCCTATGTCAAAGTGCCTACCAACTGAGTACTGATGCATAGCACTGAATAGAGTTTTCAATCCCGTAGTTATAGATATGTTTGATGTCAGTTGGCAAAACACAAAAAATAGGCTATTAGTATCTCGGCTATAGGCTGAGGAGTGATTACAGTTCCCTAATGTTTCTTTCTAGATAAAACCTATACTCTCGCACCACGAACGTTCCCTATGTACGTCAATGCGAACAGACAAACACTTCCAGAAGATAAGAACACCTATTGGTAGATCACATATAATTTATATCAGAAATTGCATAGTAATTGATGTAAAAATTCACAACTCTGGGATGGGTTTTGCCTGCATCTGATCAATGAAGCGAAACGCGTCAAGTCTATCCACTATACACAATAGGCTATTATTTTGCGATAAGTGTACCAATTGGAAAACAGCACAAAATCAATCAATTTTCATCATGTGCATGAGCTGATTGCAATAAAACACAACTTTTTGGCAATATTGCATGGGCATGTGAGATTATGATATGCGCAGTTAATTGCATTTCAAGTTGGGAAAATAAAATTATTCAAAACACGTCCTTCAAAAGAAAATCTTTAACTGCTTTTCCAATTTCATCTGGAGAATCTTCTTGTAGAAAATGAAGCCCTTTCACGGTGACGAGTCTCTGATTCGGCCAACCTTTTGTAGTTTCCATAATCCTGGCCGAGAAGAAACCAGGATCTCCATGAATGTAGAGTTTTGGTAAACTGGACGAATTCGCAAGATATTTGTTCCAACTTTTAGCGTATTGAACAACATTCTCAGGACCTAAGCAACAAAAATCGGTCTAAGTCATAATTAAAAATACGAAGTTTTAACGAGAAGAAGTTGCAACAGTATGTAGATTGCAGAAGCCAAGTTTGATGACAACTTGCAAACCTTGACGTTATAGGCTACTTTAACCACAATAGCCGAGTGGTGAAAGCCCTGGTAGACGCTTGAAATGGCGCCGGTTCGACACCGCTCAAGAGTATGCTGTGTCTTAGCCAGGATATTTAAAGGCATACCTGAAGGTAGACTCGAAGATTGACTTCCTAGCCTTCCCGCCCACTTAAATCTAAATCTTCAACCACCGGGCGAGGTACGCATAGACACGATCAAAATAAAACTTTTTTTCTCATAACTTTGTTTTTTTTACATTTAATAGACGCAATATACCTTCAGAATCTATGGGAATCTCTCTGGGCCAGGTGAGAGTTGGGCGACGGTCTTCTCCCGGTTTCTTGAATGGTTCAACATAAGTTGCCATCTCATCATCAGTCAATTTCCTTAAGATACTTCTTGGGAGCAGCAATTCCACAAACAAGTTCTTTTCCAAAACCATTTCATCACCTGAGAACAAATCACAGTAACGTAAAACATTGTAACAAATTTAAACAAACGTTCAGTAAATTGACAAATATACAATGTAAGCAAGCTAGAGGTAAGTTTATTGACAAATAAAGAGTAGCCTACTTGTTGACAAGGAGTTGGAAAGGTTCTTGATAGTGTGAAATGCCACGTCGTTGCCAGAAACAGACAATTTCACTCATAGAAATAGGCCAACATTCCGATGATGGCATAAGACCTTACGCAATACATAAATCCGTAAATTGGTACTCACGTCTGACACCAACAAGTGCAAGCGATCAGCCTAAGCATGAGAGAAGGCATGAACAATACATATCCATTATTGTTAAAAAACAAACATGAATAAAACGCAGTCATCATATAATCCTCGGTCCATGTTTCGTGATTTAGTTTAAATATTTTAGTTTAGATTGTTAATACACACCATCCGGCGACCGCAGAGCTTGAAAAATGCTTCTTGCCAAATCAGGAAAATAATCCCAATCTGTAGTACTGACCAGGCTTTCCATGTGAGTAATAGATGCCACTTTGTCAGAATTCAAGTTGGCCCAATGAAAGCCAAGACCAGATCCCCAGTCATGTACAACAAGATTGACCTGGAAATGCAAAAATAAAAAAAGAATTACATCGAAATGATGAGTTTTATACCGTATGATGAGTTAACCGACACAGAAGTATTCCTGTTAGTACAGTGGTATATGAACTATAAAGTGCTTGTGTAATGTGTATGCACAGAGTAACCAAAGAATTTCCCACAATTTTAAATACACCTACTGGTCACTAACCTTCTTTGGCAAATTTACTGAGTCAATCCACTTGCTAAGATACTTGAAGTGATCATCAAAGGTATACATCAACCCTTTTACTTTTGATGACTTCCCCATTCCTACCAAGTCAGGTGCAAGGCATCTGGCAATGCCAGACACGTGTGGGATTATATTTCTCCATAGAAAAGATGATGTGGGATTGCCATGAAGAAATATGACCGCATTTTCAGCGTTTTTTTCTAAAAACCACATATATAATATATACTGATTTATCAAACAACAATATAGATGTAGATTTGGCATGTGTAGAAAATTGAGTCAAACTCATTACAATGTAGTACATTCTCATATAGCCTTCAAAATTATTTTACAAAAACCTGATTCTAGAATAAGACAAAAATACATTGTTGCTTTTTATATGAACCCAAGCATGCGCAAATAAGTAAAACAAAGTGTAAAATCATTCATAGTGCTTTACAATACAGCACTCTATAAATAGCTTAATAGAGGAGATTCTTGTTTACACAAGAAAGTACATACCATTATGTATAATAGATCTATGTGGGTTACAAGCTAATGCTGGTATTACATGATAACAAAGTTACTTCAGTTTAAAAGAACACACTAACAATCAACTAATATGAAAACCATGGTCCTAATCTATTTACTTGCATGCTTCAACAATAGATCTTGATGGTGGGAAAATACATTACAAGCTACATAATATTAGGTGAAAAAGATGACAAGAATCATGAAAGTTTGTAGCTGGTGTGGCCCAATCACTTAAACCTGACTTAAGTCAGTTAGCCACCTGACAATACCAACACCCAATCCTTTCTTATGACAATCCTAATTAGTATTTGATCACAAATAATATTCATTTTATCTAACATAGCAATTAGATTCTAATTTAAAAATACCTGTATCAATATAATGCATCTTTGCATCGTAAACATCAACTGTTTTACTTTGGTGGGTTATACTTCTTTGGGAAGTTGCTGAAGGTTTAATATGTCTTAAAATGCAAACCAAACGAGCAGATTGTGGTGTACTAACCACAGACATTTTTGCTCACCAACCTATTTGTTTACAACTTACTACTGCAACCATAATTAATAGTCCAAGCGTCAAATATACAGCATATATGGGAGAACCATAGCCACCTACAGTACATACGCAGGGCTCGGCAACAAGTCAGCCTGAAATCTCAACCAAAGACCAATGCAATTTTGATTTTGAGCTCTTGGCTAAGTGTAGTTTGGTTTGGTTTTTGAATTTTTATCCTCAGACTGACAAAGCCTTGATAGGTTATTTCTGGTAGTTTTGCATAATTGTAGAGGCTATTGAATATTGATGCAGGACCGATTGCAGATATTAGCAGAGTGAAGCTTACGATTGTTGAAGTGTTGTTGCTATGGAATTATTCCATCCATCAGATACCAGTGAATGGAAAGCAGTCCTAACATGCGTTGCTCAAGCGTACACCCAGAGATTCAAACGGATGCAACCTAGTTCGTACCCTGAAAAGATCGAGAGAAAAAATTAAAAAAAGCGGAAGTCGCTGATCGCAGTTTCCGCAAACATTTTAAAATTTTCCCCCTGAAAAGATTGAGAAAAAGATAGCACAAAGCTGAAGTTGCTGATTGCAGTTTCCACCTGGTTTTTTTTTTCGCTGAGACTTTTCGGTCATTTGTCCGAAATGACTTGAAAAAATTCGGTCATTTTTTATTTATTTCAGTCATTTTTTCTGATGAAAATATTTCCTTTCAAGTAACTGATACAAACCAAAATTTGCACTTCCTGACTAGCTACAACAGTAAGTTTCGCTGAGAAACGTTGTCGTGTTTTATCTGAGAAAAGTTAGAACAGACAAACGTTACTTCCAGTCTTCGAAATTAGCATATTTTTACTTTTGCAAAAACATCGTCGAGGCCAAACGGCAAAAGTTGAAATTGCCTCGGCAATTGCATGTGAACATTTATTACGAAAAAATTGTACCAAAACATGTAAAGCGAGAAGCGAAAAATATACTAGAGTAGTTTATCGCGACCGCACTGTTTGATTTGTTGTGATGTAATAATACCAAAACTAGCGATAAAGCGAGCAACGCGATACGCACGCTGAACTTACAGTAATTCACGTTATATAACTCACGAGGGAAAAGTAAGTTAATTTTGGGTTGATTCAATGTTCGAGGCAACACAAATCGACTTAAATTTCCCGGCGGGTTATATTGCGTAACAACAGTACCCAATAAGAAATTTACGTTTGTTTTACATTAATTCGACATCTAGTGAAGTTGAATTATTATCATAAAATAACGTTAATTGCTCAACCAGGTAACAAATTAATAGCTCCCCGCGAAAAGATTGCCTCGATTTACGTTTACACTAACATAATTTCGGCACAATCGGAGTACTGCGAGCAACACAAAGTCACGAGACGCGATAAGGAGTAGATGCTTAGACTAATTTGACGTCTACTATCGTTGAATCAATGCAAATAGGGTGATATTTTTTATAAAAGATTCAATTCTCCCAGATGGGCACGTGTCTAAGCGCCGGCGAAGTAGGAAGTAACCCAAATAAAACATCCAGCAATAGTAAGAGTCTGGTGTAGTCCAAGAAAATTACTTTTTTTTTGTCATCTTTTGGTCCTTACAAGCGCTCCTGTGGCCTCAGCATTTTCATTGCCAACGCTAATGCGCCATTCACGCATCTGCGCCGGCAAGTGCCGATTGCCCACGCTAATTTTGAAGAATGACTTCTGTATTTGCGTTATCACATATAATAAGACATTGGATCAACGTTTAAACACTAAGTCTACGTCTTGCATTTCCGATTGACAAAAAATCGTATAGTGGCGCAAGAAGCTTCTTTGCAATCATTGAAATCGATTTGAGCGTGTACATATTTTTTCTGACATTTTGACCGAATTGACTATATTTTTTTCGGACATTTTGCTAAAAAATCGGTCAATGACCAATAAATGACCGAAAAAAAAACCCAGGTTTCCACTAACCGTAACCCTCACCCTAACGCTAACCCTCGCTGATCGCAGTTTCTGCAAACATTTTTCTGCACTTTCCGCTAACTCTAACCATAGACTAATCTACGCTCTAACCCTCGCTGATCACAGTTTTCGCAAACATTTTTCCGTAGTTTCCGCTAACAGCAGTTTCCGCTAACCTTAGAGTAATCTATGCTCTAACCCTCGCTGATCGCAGTTTCCGCAAACATTTTTCCGCAGTTTCCGCTAACCTTTACCCTAACTCTAACCATAGAGTAATCTATGCTCTAACCCTAATCCTTGCTGATTGCAGTTTCCGCAAACATTTTTCCGCAGTTTCCGCTTACCGGTACCCTAACTCTAACCATCGAGTAATCTATGCTCTCTAACCCTAACCCTCGCTGATCGCAGTTTCCGCAAATATTTTTCCGCTAACCGCAAATTTTGCTAACCCTAAACCTCGAGTTGTTTGCAGAAACTCCGATCAACGACTTCGGCTTTGTGCGATTAAACTGCGATCAGCAACTTCGGCTTTTTTTTTTCTCTCGATCTTTTCAGGGTACAAACTAGGTTGCACCTGAGTCAAACCAGCGCTGCTTGATCTTGAAGCTTCTTTGTTCATACAGTCATGCACTAACCAACTGAACTATTGGGGCACACTAATTAATATCTCTCGATTTTAAGTATCCAAATTGCCAAAGTGTGATGACTGCACTGCATCTCAAATCAAATCACTGCAAAAGTCAAAACTGAGTTTCATTTTAAGTCACTGTAAAAAATTATAAAAATGAGAAATCTTTTAATTTTTCTTTCTTTAACTTATACCAGTGTTGCCAGATTCTCTTTAAAATTTTCAATCAAATAGAGAGAGAAAGAAAACTTTTATTTTGTCTGTTGCAACAATAGCATTAAGGTACAATTATACACAACATGAATAGAATAGCACCATAGCCATCTAGGTACCACAACAGACAGGAAGCAGCGAAAGACTATATCAGTCATCGAGTCAGCTGCTTCCCTGTTCTTAATGTGACAAGTGTCAAGCATCGGTAAATTACGTTTAGTTATTTTTCCAATTTCCTTTTTGTTAGTTTGCCGTTCACTACGTGTCCGCGCCAACAATTAAAAATAAAATTGAAAAGAAATTAAAAAAATTACAAGTTTCCTGAACTTTTTACTTTGAGTCTTCATAGGCAAGTTAAAAACTGAATTGTGATGTCACAGAAGACCGCAAGATAAAAAATTAAGGAAACCGGTTCAGCGAACTTCAGCGTGACCGCACGACTTGTAGAAAAAAAAAAACAAAGATACAATTGAGCGCAATAACATATAGACCTAAGGTGATAGTGAATATTAGCCTATCTGTAATTGATGTACAGTACTACTTTTTATTCAAACAAACTTTAATCATTTAATTTCAGTTTAAAACGGTGGTATTAAAACAAATGAATTAGGTTAAAATGATACGCAATTAAAAATATGCAGCTTTGAAAACAAAATGTGGTCTGTTGCAGTTAATGGATCAAGTAGCCTAATTAAGACATCAATTAGGCCTACTGTAACATGGGGAAACAAAAATAGAAAAAAACAAGAAAAGGAACATTATGGATGCAAGTTTGTTTCTGTCTTGACTCTTTGTTGCAAGTGTAGATAATTTAGTGTAATGTTTATTAGATGTTTATCATCGACTTGGCTGAGGGTGGCTGCTTGACTCGAAGACCGTCATGGTCACTTCGCAGCTTCCCGTTGTGATTTACTTCAAAGATGCAGTGTACATTTGTTATTTTTCTTTGTTTCAATTGTGCTCGTTAAGCGTGCTGCATCATTTAATGATTTTGCCAGGGGCTCCGGACACTTCCTGAGAGTGGGGGGGTAATTTAAGCAGGGGCGGGAACGATATTTTGACATCGACAGGGGGCTTATTGGAAAGATTATTGCATCGCATATACTTTTGGTAGGTCGCTCCACAGACCCCCCCCCCTTTGCAGTACTGAAAGCTTCAGTTTCTTATACAGCGTTTCACGCGTCATGTTTCGCGCCGAAGGCGCAAAATTTTTGCCTTTCAGCACGATTTAACATCGAAAAATCATTTCACCGAATCTAAAATCGCAAGCAAAAGCTCTTTAACATTTGCCACATTTTTTGAGGTTTTTAGACAACTTTGACTGGAAGAGGGGGCGTAGGCAAAAGTTCCTCTCTGCATTCTTCCTTGGCTCACGTACTCCAAATTTTGCACTTCAGACGCTAAATGGTTAGATTTAAAAGATCAAAAGCGTCCGCAGTGAAAGAAAAAGTTTCAGCATCTAGGGTCTAGGCCAGCGGTCGGCAACCTGCGGCTCCGGAGCCGCATGCGGCTCTTTTATCTCTGCGCTCTGGCTCACGCGGATGCGCTATGCAATGACGTTCAGGAGCAGAAATCACATTAACTACGTGAAATAAATCACTAAAAGAATATGTGTATGTTTATATCTGACCATAAACCGATTACTTATGTTTCCTAGTCATGTTAAAAGTTGACAGCTGTTGGAATGGTAACTACAAATCAGTTCTACAGGGTGCGGCGGAATAACTCGAGCAAAAGCTTTCCTGTAAGCCGGCGGTTCTCAACCGGTGGGCCATGGCTCACTAGTGGGCCATGGAAAGATTTTGAGATGGGCCACAGACCTATTTAAAAATTTGCCAGAGTTAGTGAAAAATTTGGTTTCATTTGTGTTACGATAGTTAATTTCACACTTGTGTGTTTTGTTTAATTGTTTTAATTGCAGCAACAATGAATGGTGCTGCTGTAATTTGCTGTAGAATGGTAATTTCCATTCTAACTATTGATATAATAATATGAAATTTGTGCCTACTGAAATTTGAGCAGATCTGGTTTTAGTATTTTTTTGTGAATTATTGTGGGGAGAAATTGACTGTAGTTGTGTCTTTCAAAGAAGGAATACGGCATTAATGTTGAGAACCACTGTAACTACAAGTTGGTCAATAATGTTCAGGAGCACGCATCTCATTGATGCACGGTATAATCAGTTTTGGAACATTTTCTGCTGTTTTTTTTTGTTTTTAAATCTATTTTGCAGTTTTTTTCTTGCATAAACAATTAATGGGCCATAAGAATTTTTGTGCAACGAAAATGGGCCACGAAAGAAAAAGGGTTGAGAACCACTGCGTAAGCGTTAGGTTTTTGCTGTAAGCAGTCAGTTAGATGGTGCGGCTCCAAGCAGGTTTTAGTTTAATGGAGACGAGGCCAAATGGCTCTTTCAATGCTAAAGGTTGCCAAACCGTGGTCTAAGCCTACATTCAATTCAGAAAAAAATAAAATAGAATTTAAAATGCATTAACTTTTACAACAACCGAAAATATAAAGATATTGAAACAGTGCAACTGTAGTGGGTTTCGTTCGTGAGTGGTAAAAGCGAAATTAAACAGTTAGTAGCAGTGAGAAACTATGACGTCACACATAGCGCATTGTGATGCATACATTTTTGACAGGATACATAGTTTGGCCATAGATGACTTGGCGTTGTCTGGGGAGTCGGAGTTTCCAAGCAAAGACCTCAAAAGTTGTGCAACAACATAAAAACATGAAAATAAAACACAAAAGCAAATAATATATTAAAAATGAAACTTTTATCTTTACATTAGTGGGAGGGTAATTTTGCATTAGTTACCCCCACTCCGATTGGTGGGGGGGTAATCACCCCCGCGGCCCCCCCTCTAACGGAGCTCATGGATTTTGCTGTTATAATATTGCACAACAAAATAAACCAATCAATACTAAATACAGAATACAAATGTTAAAATGTTGACAAAATGTTAAAATCTTGACCAGGGCTTCTCAAACCTTTTGTTAACAACGGGCCATTGCTGACTCTGTTTTGAAGTGGACAATAGGAGGGTTACTGCATCATTACTGCATCATTACTGCACAAACTAAAATGTGGATTTCTCAACATACAACCCATTTCTTGTTTTTAAAATAATGCTTGAAGATGAAATAATTTAAAAAAAACAAAAAAAATTTTGAAAATGTGGCCGTTTTTCCCCAAACCGCCACCAAGTGGTGAAAAATACACAAATTTTAAACACAAATATTTTTAATACCACTTACTGGATTTAAATCAAATTTTAACAGAATGTTTATAAGTATCAAGACTGAAGCTCTATGGAAGGAAATGAAAATATTTTGAGAAAATAAAAAGTTATTCGAATTGTTGCATTTTTTCAAAAATTTTTGATCCTCGGACATGAAACAAATGGGTGCCGACAGCATCATGGACAAAATTTCCAAAATTCTTTGACCAGAGGCTTTGCATGTTTACTCTGTCTGATAGTGTTAAAAATTTGAAAGCGATTGGCAAATAAATGAAAGAAATATTTGGGATTAAATTTTGGTACTTGGTCAAAAATCACATTTTACGAAAAACAACAATAAACATTTTCAACACCTTAAAGCCTCCTTTATCATAATTAGACCCTTTCTTTGCCTCTGCTTGGGTTTGTAATTTTTTCTTAACTGCTTTTAATGTTTTTCTCCTGGCCTTGGATGTGTCAAAGCTTCTTTTTCTTGATTTGTCAAGTCAAAACTTGTTGAGTATTTGGCAGATTTCTGAACATGCAGAGATTTTGCCACTGTCTTGTTTTCCTAATTTTTTTTGCTGAAGTAGAAGGTTGGCAAAAAGGGTTTTGATCTTCTGTACTTGGATGGCTTTCTGGTGTTACAGGAAAGGTTACACTTGTGTTACAGTAACAGTTCATTAAGTCTACCACCATTGCTAGACTTACAACCAACCTTATCCAACTTTCTTTGTTTAGCAATACCACGAAATTGAATTTTCTTACTTCTTTTCATGTTTTTTTCATTTCCTATTTTTGATGACTAAAACTTGCCCAAAAGTGATGCAATAATCAATTAAATATGAAAACTAAAGCTGTGTTCAATACTCAATAGTCTTGGATGACTAACAGCAAAAGTTTGCTTTAAAATGATGATCTTAAGTTATAGACATAGACAAGGCCAGCCATTAGTTGTTGCTATGAGCGTTGCTAGGGAAGATGCCTAGGAGTGCCCACTTTCAAGACCTTATTTTAGCTTCACAGCAGAGATATCTAGAGAAGGCGACTTCTCAACAGCGTAATTGACACGCGCTTTCGCCTTTTTCATTTTCGGGCGTTAACAGCGCTGACCCTTCTAGTGTCCATCACTTTATCGAAATTTGCAAAGTCAGCAATCCCGTTGTTTTAGATATCCCTGGTTGTGCCACGCCCATTTCAGAAAATAATTTCGTATGCACCTCTCAGTTGGCAGTTTGCGATACAAACTACAAAGTTTACAGTCTAAACTTCTTTCTGAAAGTCCATTTTTGATTTGTTTGGCGACCCTAATACAGTATTTCGATTTGCAATGCAACCCATAGTTTGAAAGGCGTTGATCCTTCTGGACCAATATTGGTTGCTCAGCTACGTAGCCGAGTGGTGAAAACGTCTGTGCAACGTTTGAAAGGACGTCAGTTTTGATTTTTCTTGGAGTCCCACCTTGCACGATATGTTTTCAAACATTTTACAACCATCACAAAGTGAGCCTAATTGGTGCATCATCGTCGGTTCATTGGCCGAGTGGTTAGCGCGTTGGGCTCGCAGTCGAGAGCCTGCATGTTCGACTCCAGCCACCCGCACTTGCTGTTGTTTCTCTGGGCAAGAAACTTTACGATAATTGCCTCTACCCAGTGATCGATTTCGAGTAATGGGTAGTACCAAATTTAAGTCATAAGTAGAGTAGACAACCGGAAACAGACACTGCAGTCGGCTGCAGCGTGGGTCAGGTGTACGTCGGAAGGCGTACACCGATGCATAGCGCTCAAGTCCGCTTTCCCGCAATGCAGGGTAAAGATATGAAAAACAAACAAACAAACAAACATTTCATTTTTCATCACGAAATAGAGAAACCACCAGTGGCAGTAGACTGCGTCTGCACTCTGCAATGTTAGTCGGCCATATAAAAATTCTGTTTTTTGGATATGATTTAACGGGGATATCTTGAATGGCCATTAAGCTTTAAAAACTTCCACTCCATTTAAATCGTCAGTGGTCACTTAAAAAAGCAGGTTGTGGGTAGGTCTATATAGTTGACTATAATTTTTTTCCTTTTTTTCTTCTTTAACTATTGGAACCTGGTCTTCTCAAAAGTGACAGCACCTTCTCGAATAGTGGATATCCAAAGCGGCCTATTTTCACTGCTTTCTCCCAATTTGTGGAGGCTAATCGATATTAAGCTGCACGTTTTGAGGTTAGTTTTAAACAAACTGCACAAACTAAATATGGGTAGGCCCTTGGCGGAGGTGGGACCTCAACCGGGGGGGTTGGGAACCAAAAATGCCAAAATTCAACTTTGGAGAGCAGAATTGGGTTGCTTCGACTACAGTGTAGAGCATCGGCCAGGAGTCGATAACGTTGCTCCTGACACTCTATCTCGCTCCAAAGTGATCGCTAGCTACTCTCAACAACCCAATCTAAAAGACATTCATCGCCAACTTGGGCACCCGGGAGTTATTCGTCTTTGGCAATTCACTCGTTCAAAAAACTTGCCGTTTTCTCTAGATGATGTGAAAAATGTTTGCAAAAGCTGTCGTTCGTGTTGTGAAGTGAAGCCTCGCTATCACAGCTTGGATAAAAACCAACATTTAATACGTGCCACCAGTCCCTGGGAAAGAATAAGTATCGATTTCAAGGGTCCAGTAAAAGGTGTCAAACCATACATTTTAATGGTTATTGACGAGTACTCTCGTTATCCATTTGCTTTCGCATGCAAAGACCAATCCTCATCAACAGTGTTAAAGTGTTTATCAGAACTTTTTGTACTATTTGGCGTTCCTGGATACGTACATAGTGATAGAGGTTCGGCCTTTATGTCCAATGATGTAAAAACCTACCTTACAAGTAAAGGTGTGGCTACCAGTAGGAGCACACCATATCATCCCACTGGTAATTCACAAGTAGAAAGAACGAATCAAACTATTCGGCAAACCGTACAGTTAATGTTACATGATCATCAACTTCCACAGAAGAGGTGGGAAGAAGTCCTACCTGACGCTCTACATGCAGCGCGATCATTATTATGCACCAGCACAAATGCTACTCCGCACGAACGTTTTCTTAGGTTTGAACGACGTTCAATGCTCGCGAAGAGTTTACCTGGTTGGTTGCTCCAACCAGGATCTGTCCTGCTTCGTCGGTTTGTCAGGAACAAGGACGAGCCATTAGTAGATGAAGTTGAATTGCTCGATGCGAACCCTAGCTTTGCACATGTTCGATATCCAAATGGCCGAGAATCAACTGTATCGACTACAGACCTTGCTCCTTGTCCGCAAAAAGAAAAACCAACAGAAGACAACAACGTTACCGCCTCACCCGAACTACTGGGTTTAAATTCACAACCTGCACCTGAATCACCAAAGTCCGGACTTGAATCTCCAAAGTCTACACCTGAAAATCCGGTTGTTGAACACTCGCACAAACCGGCCGTGATCGATGTTGAGGTTCCTGCCCTTCGCAGATCCTTTCGGGTACGAAAAGAACCTGACCGATATGGTGCTTATGTGAAACATTGATGTATCTATTTTCTTGAGACAACAAGTATCGAAATTCTAAACATGTTCATAAACCAGCGGGGAGGAATGTAATGATTGCTTACCTGTAGTTCACCTTGTTTACTCGCTTACATAATCATGTGTGCCCTAGGTAATTGTACGCTTTCTAGTTCTGTACTCTAGCCTTGCCACTGATTCATCTTGCAGTTGTACTGGCAGAACGAGGAGAATAGAATTGTGCAGAACTATGTCTACCGTAGATATATTTAGTTAACCTTCTATTTGTTTTGTTTGTTTAGCACGAATTTAAGTTGATTAAAGCCAAGTTATGTTTCTAGTTTGGTTTATATCGTAACATAGTACATTTTGATTTGTACTATAACAGTAGAAAGATTCCGCTTGATCTTCGAACCAAATATGCTGACCAACTAAGGCTTTCGATTAAAAAAGAAATTAACTAAATCCAACCATCACTGTTGCTGAAATTACGTTTTTACGAAAAGTGTCCCGCTTTGCCTCGTCTTCCCCTACACACTGTCACTGTAGACCTATTGTACCACTCTACGAGTTGGTCAAAGCGCGAAGACACAGAAGACATGGCCTGATCAGTGGGAACAAGAAAAAATTGCAATTTAAATTTTTCTTCAGCAGAAAGACGACTCGAATCATCAGCACATTCGTAACCAAACATTCTCTTCCTACGTCGCACCATGTTTTTTAAAAACACCTGCTCAATTCCAATAAGCTCTGCTATTTTGCGTGCATTTGTGACCACGTGGTTATAGGCTATCCTGTATTTCGATAGTCTTCCAAAAACTTTGGCGGAGAGGCCCTCATTCCTTGCGGGGCCCCCTCCGATCGGAGGGTACGGAGGGCGGTTGCTACGCCTCTGGTGCCAGGTTACTGGCAAATATGAGCTTCTCTGGAAAGAAGCTAGAATGTAGATTTCGTCGTTTCCTACTTCATATATGGTTGAAAAGGGGTTTCGGCTGTAAAACTGATGCTATTAAGGCAAAGAAATTGCTTGCTAGTTCATAAACGGGGTGATCTTCGACTCTATCTTACGAAGATGTCGCCAAACATTTCAAAACTTTGTAAAAGTCACTAAGCTCATCCATCCCATAAAACATTATCACGTTACTGTTAATTTCGTTGATTAAATTCCCAAAACTAAATTTTTCTATCACTCTATTATTATCAATGTTTATTTTACTTGACAGAATTAGGGGGGCAAAATTTTATTTCAATAACAAAAAGGGGGCGATGTACTAAAAAAGTTTGAGAAATACTGGTCTAGGCTATGCCTTTGTAAGGAAATAATCTAATACACCACATCTGCGAAAACAATTATGCTATCACTCATAGTTGTTTAATATTATTTCCAATTAACCTATAGGCCTAAGTTATTTGTTTTTTTCACGTGTGTCAAGCATTAGGCTATAGGTGATTGAAGAATAACTACCAGCGTTATAGTTTATATTTTTATTAATACTGTATGTATTCTTGAAAAGGCATACTGCATTGAGTTGAGAAAGTTGGAGATTTTCAAAATAATTGCTAGGTTGACTGAGGCAGTTTATGGTATGTATTCTAATTGGCAGGTGTACATCAAAGAAACATTAATTTTATTGTCTATCTGACTAAGCTTTAAATACTAAAAATATAAGCCTACGATATAATCTGTGTGTGAAAGCCAATTAATCCACGAAACATTCTCACCAACATGAAAATCTAAAAAGGTATAATTTTCAAGCATGTTTTTTGTTACTGCAATTAATCTAGTAGCCTAACGGTATTGAATGGAAGGCAAAAAAGTGCCACTCCCTAAATTTATAGTTATAAATCAAGAGGGTTGTAACTGGGAGCTTAGACAAACATATAACATAACTGTGTAAGCTGAAGCTATTGGAAATATTTTTGATACTGTTGACGTTTGTTGATACAAAATATGAATCACACGTGATCCGGCTTTACGTTTATCTCGCCAGTGGCTATGAGCAGTGCAACTACTGAGCACAGCAAACGTTTGTCTATCTATAGCAATTAATCATATTTCATTCTGTAGTTTCTAACGCTTATTCCCATAACATAAACAATGCAGCAGATAAATCAACGCACTACGAAAAAACGAAATAGACTATACATAATGTAGGCCAGTGGTTTTCCAACCTTTTTGGTGTAACAGAACCCAGTGAAACATTCCAAAAGTTAGAGGAATCCCTGTTCAATAATTTAATTGCCTTAGCCTATGCAAAAAAAAACATTGTTTGATTAACAAGAATTCCTTGAAGCGAAGAAAACAAGTCGACGAAATTTGGCGGGAAAGCAGAAAGCACCACAAGAAAACAACGAAAATTCGGGATCGCAGCGAACGTGTTAAAGTGTAGCAAATTTAGTAATAGTGGCAAACCTAATCAATATTTGATTATATTTAAACAATATGCATATAATATTAAAATAGACTCTCGGATTTGAATGTAAACTTGCGGAACCCCTAGACTTACTGGCGGAACCTTAGGGTTCCGCGGAACCCTGGTTGAAAACCACTGCTGTAGGCTACTGAAAAGGCCAGCCTGCCGAAACACTTTGTGAATCGCTATTCTTTGCTGCTAAATATACTGTGCTGAGCTGTTTGCGTTTAGCGCATTAAAATTTGCTCTGAAATCATTCCCATTGTGTCACGAGACTATGAAAGTGTGAACGCTCACACATCTTTTGTCAATCTTTAAAATAATGTGTGTTTCATTTTTTCTTGCCTGCAACCGCACTGAGGTAATATAACTTTGTAAATTTTATTTTGTATTTTAGGCTATTTGTTGTGAGGATGCGCATTGTCATGGAACGCGAAACGTCAGTGAAGCAATAAATCAACTTCTTTCTTGTTACTTTTACTTTCACCAGAGAAACGTTGCAACTAGTGCTAGAAAAGAAGGTTTACCTTTAAAAGCTTAACAATTTAAAGCAATCGGCTTTTTTAAAGTTCTGATTAATTATGTCGTTAATATTGTATCTTTATAAATGTTTAGTTTCATCGCCAGATGTACATTGTATACTCTTTGTAATATTTTACAATTTTATCGACCAGAAACACAAAAGTTTTCTAAACAACAAAGTCTCACATACTGCTTTCTAATTGCCGCTACAATTTCGCGTGCGGTGTAACAGACTTGACATAAAATATTGCAGGCATATGCTAAGCGAGGCTACTAAGTGTAAGCCAGCTGGGCTATAGAGAGCAATCGATAAGCAAATGTTATTACGCTTTGTAACAGAGATTTGATCTGCTATAGGCCGCATAAAAGGGTACTCATAAAGGACCACATAAAATAGGATTCTCATTGTGTTCATTTCTTTTTGTGTCTGTGAAAAATGTTTTTTCAGTTCTTGATTTAGGTCGATGTTTGCATAAAATCTTCATAGTTGTCAAGCAAAAACAGTCTTGGTGGTGATATCTAGCACTAGCATTATTTGTATTTTGAAAACTGTTGTGATATTTTCCACATTTTTCAACAAAAGATTCGAGATAATATACGAACATGTTTCACTGTCTCAAACCTGCACGATATTTTAACAACGGTAAATATACATACATTACAAAATTTACAAGCAGAGTCATATAAAAACTTTGTTTAAACAAATTAGAAAGCTCACCAGAATTGACAAACAAATCAGATTAACAGCTGAGAAACACTGGCAAGACAATCAACCATGCGCAGCATGCACTCACGAGTCTAATCCGATATATCACGCACGAAAATAGGCACTAAATCAAATGCAAATGGGATGGTAAGATTAAATCGATACAGAATGTTTCTATGAAATGCAAGACTCACACAATTTTTTATTTATCAGTAGCACTGCATATATAAAAAAAAATACTTTCATGTCGAACAAACTTGAAAGAATAATATACGCCTTTGAGTAACTGTGGTTGGATTTAGTCTGCTACATGATTAAAGAATCTCTTTGACAAAGTTGCAAGTAGCTACTGATCTAAAATCAAGTAATTCTTAATTATCTAGCAAAGCTACAGTCCATATGTCAGGTTAAACACTCGAAAAAAAATGACACTAAAAAGAGCCTCTAAAAATAACAGCGAGCTTCGCACACTTGATTATTAAATTATTATAGGTTTACACTATCGCAGTAGAATAGATTTAATTGATGAAAATGCGTTTTTTTTTCAATCTTTGGATAAACATTATCTAAAAACACTTAATAACTTTCCGCACCTAGTGATAAACATGCTTGTTTTTTTATCTTAGAAACTGATGATGCTTTTTGTTTTACATTTGCTATGCAGGTTGCGCGGTATCGCATTTGTCATACTTCATTGTTGAAAAATTCGAAAAAAGTTTGAAAATTTTGACGGCCTTCGCAAAAAAAAACATTGAATCAACATCACATTGCAAGCTTGCACAATTTCCAAAAATGTCGATCACTGAAAGTTAAAACATCAATGAATACCTCTCCGCAATTTACGACAAACAAGAAAACAGTTGTAATTACAGCATTTGAAAAGCTTTTTGTTGTTTCTGAGTTTGTGTATGGCATGCCATTCTACTGATTAAGTCCGTTTCTTGGAAGTAAAAACATCGGTGCATGTGATTTCAGTTGCATTTTCCACCACGAGCAACCATTAAATCGTCCGGATCTTTGCGCCAACAAGACAATTACAACATTTTGTTTTGCTAGTCGCTAATTGAAAACAACTGCTCCAACAAACAAAGTTTTGTGGCATTGATGTCATCAAGCTTCTCGGCTTTTTAATTTTACAGCTAACATTATAAACTTTTTCAAAGGCAAAAAAATAATTACAAACATGCGCAATAATAATAACTGCAGTTTTTAGTATAATGTTGTATCATACTTGCAGTGTGTGAGCACACATTTTTACACACATATCATCACTACTTTACTTAAATAAAAAACAAAAGTGATACTATTTTTAAAGTTTTTGGTATGATCTGACTTGGAATCGAACCAAAGCTTTCCACAAACAAAGGTGAATACACCAATCAATTCACCTCTGAATTGGTTAATGGTTAAGGAATAACATTTGAGAGCAACTTTTAACTGACCGAAGTAATTTTAAATTGTTTGGTGCTTGTCACTTGGTGAGCTTGCGAGTGTCTTGAGCGTGGGAAGTTGGCAGAAATCGGAAAAATTTAAAGCAAAATTCTTGAAAACAATCAACAACAGGCAGGCCCAGGTCATTTCCTTAAATGCTGATTGCTTTTTTATGGAGATATTTTATTACCTGGGTTGCGTTTTTTTTTTGCTGTAACGTTGGCAAGATCAATAAACACGTTGGGAATTGATAAAACATGGTCGATTTGATATGCTTATATTGTTTTTCATTTAATGATATTTAAATACTCCTTGCACAGCCAGATTGATGATATCTTCAACTCTGACCTTATTGCGTCACAATACACTCAGCAGTAGGAAAAGTGACATTTTATGAAAACTCAAAAGTCTCAAAAATGTCTGCCCAGCGAAACTGACTACACCGTCATGCCGGTGCAGGTGCTCTGAGCGTGACAGTCATCATGACGACAGGCAGATGTCTTCGGCGCGCGTGGTCGATTAAACCATAAATGTTTGGCCACACTTCGTCTGCCAGGGTCCAAGACAAATTACACAAGTTACGAGAAGATTCGTGTGCTTTCTCGAAACTTTACAACGTGGCCGAAATAAAGAACTTTATTGACATGATGTTTCTTTCTTAGATGGAAAGTGTTTAGAATTAGTCCTCGAGCTAATGGGTTCTGTGGGGTATAGTTTCATTAAAAAGCTTTCAATTAAAAAAGTCGAAACATGGTATTAAATGTTTTCAATGCTTGACCTTATCAGGCGAGCGCTTTGTTTGCTGGTGAATCGTTGTCGCGCTTTAATACAAGTGCTTATCGAACAACGATTAAGGTTCATAAAAGCAACTCGCAAACGACCGTGGGAACAGCTTCACTATTATACATCTTGTTATGCGATCCATTGGTTGATTTGAAACCTAATTGCAGAATGAAACCCCGAGCTTTCGGAAAGCGCTGTGTGCTGAAATTCCCATAGAAGTAAATAAGCTTTGAATGGCAGTTCAGCTCTTTACATGAACCAGCAAATTACTTTCTTTCAAGTGCTAAAACCTTTAAAACTGTTTTTTCGCTTTTTTCAAAACGAAGCGAGGCTGTATCTGTTGATTGAATTATTTTAGGTAATTAACAAGTTTACAATAAAACAGTGTGCCATTGCAAATTTCGTTTCAGAAAAAAAAGCCAAGCGTTGCGTTGTGCACACTTCTATTTACAAATTCCGAAGTGGTTTCAATATTAATACCGTACACCCCAGCTGATGATAACTTTATACAACTCATTTCAATCGCAGAAGTTAAGCAACTTTCTTTATTTTTTTTTAAATCATCAGCGACAAGCTTCAGAGGGTCAGACATAGAGTTGATTCAGTCAGCTCAAATCTAAAATCTGTTATTTGCCATACAGTTGTTTGAGATGTGGTCGTATCGTGCAGGCAAAAGAAATACGGGTACTTCAAAAGTACTGCCTAGAATTAGAAAGAAGTTAAGGTTGGTTTACTCAATATTCCAACACAATTTATCATGCAAAAATTTTGATAATGCGATAAATACGCTTGAAAACTAGGTTTTAAAATGTTCCAGTGAATCAATGTACAAATGACAGACTTTGCTGTTTGCAGTGCGCTTGTCCTGCCAGTTGTGAAAATAACAAAACTATGAATCTATCGTAACTGCGGTAGAATATTTTTGGAAAGAAGTCGCCAAGGCATAACATTACCAAACTTGATTTCATAACATCTTTAGGTAAATATTTTAAAAGACACTCTGACAGAAGTAAAAAAATTACAAGCATGTTTATGACTTCCCGCGCAACTATTTATCTACTTGATCATAATCCAGTTTATCTGCTTCATCTATGAAAGCGTGTGAATTTGATGCGAACCAAACCACATAATGATGGTCGTGGCAGACTAGAAGTCCGATTGTCTTCGAAGTATAATAACTTCATTATCCTCCAACAGCCGTTTTAATTACAAGTGAAATATAGATTACTGAGTGATGGATAATGCGCTTTATGCATCTGCTTTTAATGCTAAATGCATTGGATTAATTTACTGGCCACACGTGCTCTGTTTTCACACGTACGCAAGACCATGATTTTATTCTGCTTTTTTTATTCTTTGTCTTATGACGTTGAATTTATGTAAGAAAGACGATGCTCTTAATCACTTCATTTTCGTTTCATAGAGCTAAAAAGACTCATTTTCCATTACAGAGAATCGTAATTACAGATCCTTGTTTACTTTAATCACATGAAGCGACAAATGCATCTGCGCGCGACCTTGCTTTGTATGTTTCATCACAGTGCGTCGCGTTCCCGCACACACATCGCGTTGCTCGCTCAAACGCGTTCCTTGAGAAAAAAAGGGGATTCAAGTGAAGAATTAGGTGACAAGCTTGAAAAAAGTCCTCTGAAATATATAAACTTTTACGACTGTTAATTTTCTCAAACTGTGATAGCTCACGGATTAGTCACTTCAGCTTTTGTACACTTATGAATCTGAGAGCAGTATGGTCAGAAAACCAGAACAAAATATCATGAGCAAAATATCCAGCTGGAAATGTCAGTCCCCGTAACGTAGGCTGTTTATTAATCTTTAAATTCACTGGACAAGCTTTCTGGATTTTACTATGAAAATACAATGTTTGAATGCTAATTATGACTTTGAGATAAGCTCAGCCACATACATTACTTTTCGTAATTATTGAAAACATCGAAAAGCCTTAAATCTTAGGGATGACAACTTAAAAAGGTGTCGTTTATACATTCTTTGGTGATGTTGATGTGATAGGGATAGATTTTGTTTGTTTGACAGGAAGTTGGTTTGGTTGGTTTTGAATCTTTATCCTTACACTAACAAAACCTTGATGGTAGTTTTTTAGAGGCTTTTGACGCAGGGCCAGTTACCGAGATTGAAAGTTTCCGATTGTGGAAGTGTTGTTACCGGGGAATTATTTCATCCATTAGGTACGGCTGCATGGAAAGCTTGCTCTTGGAATGATAATACAAAATGTGAATATACAATCAACGCTGTGTATGGAAGATAACAAATAAAAAATTGAACAGGTTTAAGCAAATGTTGATTGACTGCTCCATTTTTGCTTATATTATCTTTAGCACATTCGTCTGAACTCAGTGGCTGTGAGAAAACAAGAACACTAAGGTAGCATTTCAGACATACTGAACTTTGTTGTAACTTTAGTTGAAGACAGAAAGCCGTGTTCTTCAATAACGAGTGTAGTCAGGTATACCACGATCTCATTGGAAACAAAGCACTTAATCCATTCTTCCAGTCCATTGTCTCCAGGGTCGTTAAGAGGATAATTTGGGCCGGTACCAATGAGATCCTCGGGCCCCAAATCAAAACGCTCTGTAAAAAAACACACTATATCTAAAGACTACGTGGTGGTTTCTTCAAGTTTCCGGCCCCTTTAGAAAGATAACGGGCCCCTAAAATCATCCCAGACCCAAGCGAAAAGTAGCCTACTCTTTGGACCCCCTGCCAACGCTACTGATTGTGTCAGTGGTTTTTTATGTTAACGTTTTCAAGAGAATGTCTGTTGCGAAAGTCTGGTTTCCAGTTTTGCTACTTTGCGATGTTGTTTTTATTAATGCTAATCAGCTACCTTGCCGTCTGTAGTGTGTATTGCATGGTATATTATTTGCTTTTCAGGTGAAAACATTCAATATTTTTAATTGAAACTCGGTCCCTTTTCTGTTTCAATCAAAAACATTCTGTCTATTTTCTGTTCACCATTTTTCAGCAATCGATCGAGATAACCATAACAAGTCGTCTTTGATTTTTCCATTTCCATTTTCTCTTTGATCTCATAAAAAGACAAGCAAAGAGTTACAGTCCTCATAAATAATAAATAACAACTACCAGGCAGACTGGCATTGTGCCTCAAAATTGTCAAGCATACAAATTAGAATATCTCTACTTCATTCACAACTATGTCTCAGATTTCAGTTACCGGTAGATCTTGTCGTCTGATCAAAAGTGTGGTTTTCTATTGTTCAAAACAAAGCGAATGAAAATCTCCCGTGAGGCAATGTTGGACAGCAAATAGGTCATTGATTTAATGGTAACTTCAGCAAGTTACGCGTTGCTAATGTATGTCAACCTGTAACTTTCTAAAGTTACCATTCAATCAATGACTTATTTACTGTTCAACATTGCCTCACACGAGATTTTCATTTGCATTGTTTCAAACATTTTTGTTATCACAATCTTTTCCGAGGGATTGCCAAGAAAACTATTTAAATTCTGTGACTATATTCATTACATTGCAGGTGACTCAAATCCAATAGATCATACTTTCAATCACTGCCTGTAGCTTTAAAGCAACACAACCATGGCTCAATTCACTTATCGTTGGACCTCAAGCCAACTAATTTTGCTGATATGCTTTTTCACTTTGCAATATTCAGTCAACTGCGCCTCTTTAAGGAGAAAAAGTGGGTTAAGACACACCAGAAGGAGCGCTAAAGATCACCAACTTCTTGATCTTTCGGAAAAATTTAGCAGCGCATCATTTCAAGAAATAGTGGCATCATGCAATCATAATAAAACTTGCAAGAATGCGCTGCTTAAATTGAAAACAAAGTGTGCTGTAAGTATGGCTTCTACGTGAAACCTTGAAGCTACATTTTTCTGTACAGTAGTATTTTAAGGTTCAGCTTATTGAAATATGCAATAGATTGCGTTTCGCTTTTAGCAGCATGATCGTTGTTTACTTCACAAATGTAGATACAAATGGTCAGGCTAAAACAGGTCGTTTGTATCTACATTTGTGAAGTAAACAAACGAATTATGTAGATTAAAGCTATTTTGTTCCCTGACTTCTTGCGTGATTTATTTTCATGTTTCTTTTAGGTAAAATTGAAAAGTTGCAATGCCAAAATGACGGATTTACCGGTCTGCGCCAAAATTATGGAAACTGTGATGAGAACCTTCTATAATCCTGAACGAAAGTCCGACTGCGAAGAGGTAATAAGTTATACTGGCTCGTTTAAAGTGGTGGCATAGGCTACTTGGTTTCACAGCCAAAGGTTGACGTGGCCAGCTGTGGCTTAGGGTTGAGAATTTTTGCTTTATGTACAAAAGAACTTTGGCTCAATTTCCGTTTGGAGTAAGGAATTTTGAATACGAAAGAAATAGTTTGTTTCTTATCAACGTCTTCCAACCATAATAAATAAAAATGTCAATATAACTAAAAATAAAATCTTAGACCTTTTGCAAGATAATAAAGCCTCTACTAGCAAAAGGTCGTTGAATGATATGAAAGCTGAAACAAATATCTAACAGTCACAAAAACTTTTAAAAATTTAGAAACAATTTTAAATTACGTTGACATTTCAGGGTGATCACAGATGCTTGCAATTATACAACGCTATATACAAAAACCCTTGTTTTGGTAAGTTAAGGTACTTTTTAAATTTTTTATACATTGTTTTATCGAAGAACTATTAGTAATGCTGAACTTCGATTTGTTGATCACGCAAACTTCAAGTCATGTGGTGTGTAAAGTACACAATTTATGTAGGTTACAATTATCACCTAATTCGAAATTTCATTAATTTGCCCTGGTTTTTATGGGCTTTGAAGTTTTACAGGAATTATTGATCATGACCAGAGATGGGCAAGATCACCAGTATTGGTGATCTTGAAGATCAAGATCAAGATCACCAAGCTATGTGATCTTGAAGATCAAGATCAAGATCGTGATCTTGAAGATCAAGATCACTTTCAAGATCACTTTTTGTGTACTTGAAAAAAAATCAAGTTTTTGATCAATGATGTTGCATAAAATAATTACTATAAGCAACCTGGGTAAAGGTAGGCTATATAGTTAGTATTGCTAGCTTTTACTTTTAACTACTCGATCGCTGGCCTAAGAATTGTAATCAGTTAGTGACTGTTGCTATTAGGCCTATTAATTGTTGACGCAGGTTGCGTAAAATCGCAACGTCACACCCAAGGCCGAGGTTAATTACAGTAGTACTGAAAAAGTCACAAAATTTGCAATTAGTTTTATACTTTTTGTTTATAATAAATAAATAAAAATAAATTTTGAACTGCATCATTTTTTACCAAATGTTTGTCTGGTCCGTGTGGGAGTTTTTATTCGTGTTACTAAGTAGCTTTAACTTTCACTGTATTATGTCAATGTTTATTGCACTATTTACCCATCTGGCAACATTGATACTGTTGTCTACTATCAAAAAAGTTCAGAGGTTTGCGGTCAGACAAACCGCTTCATACTCAGACCCTAAACAAGTCTTGGTCTGGTTGATTTGCTGCAATAAACCACTTTACATGACCAAAGTCGGCTAGAGTCCAGATTTTTTAACACCGCCAATCTAGACTTTTGAAACATCTGAAATTGAGTCAAAGAAAGCAAACATTTCTTTATAATTCACACATGGAAATTGTGAACAAAGTTAAATCATTTTTATTATAAGTCAACATAAAGTACCATACACGGAAGTTGACTTCTTTATTATGACCAACACAGAAAACTTTTTTTCAATTTGAAATGGCAACACTGACCAGATTAGATGAACTCTAAATCGTTTTTTGTTGGACACAATCATATTATATTAACAGTGGCTTATTGTTAGTAGTTGCCACTAACTACTTTGTACAGTACAAGTTCTAAAAAAATGCCTCTTTCTGGTAAGTAAACTTCAATTTTAAAGTGATCTTGATCATATTGTTCTTCAAGATCAAGATCACACAAAAAAGTGATCTTAGATCAAGATCAAGATCACCAAAAAAAAAGTGATTTTCAAGATCAAGATCACGATCTTGATCTTCAAGATCACTTGTGATCTTCAAAATCAACATCACGCCCATCTCTGATCATGACTAAGTAACGGTTTTACATTTTTATGGAATAATCTAAACTTTTTTCTTCTTCAGTTTATAATTATTACAAGCTTTTCGGATATACAATTAAGCGTTCACCTGCATTTGATTGGATTGTTTGTTTTGTTTTTTTAACTTTACTTATGTTTTTTTTTATATAAGGTCGTAAAATTTTATTTAAGCGAATCTTTATAATTGATATTCAATATTACTAAGGATCACCCCAAGGTGCATTTCTCAGTCCAAAAAATATTTAGATCGGAAATTGAATCTACCAAAAGGAACTAAAGTTTGTATTTAACTTTTCATTTTTAAACTATTTGATCATTCATCGCTTTGTTAATATTTCAGCATCAGTACGATATCTGCAAAAGATGAAGATGCTTCCAAAACTGGGTAAGGGGTAACTTACATTATGTATATGCCTATGGTTCAACTTACATTAAGCAATTAAAAAGTCTCCTTTTAGAACAGTGGTTCCCAACCTGGGGGTAAATTACCCCCGGGGGGGGGGGTAATTTGCCTGTTTTCGGGGGGTAACGAGACCCGATTTAAAAACAGCGAAGCAAGTGAAGGTTGTGAACTTTATAAAAGCGAAGGAATTGAACAATTGTCTTTTCAAGGAACTGTGCAAGAAGATGGGAGAAATATACGAAGCATTACTGTACCACACAGAAGTAGGCTACGACGGCTGTCTCGTGGCAAAGTGATAACCCGCCTGGTCGAACTTCGTGAGGCTGTCCATGTTTTTCTGATAGAAAAGAAGTCCGACTTGGCTGAATACTTGTCTAACCAACAGTGGATTTCCCAGCAGTGTGCTATCTGGCTGGTATCTTTGGTGAATTGAACAAAGGCAATCTTTTAATTCAAGGCAAGAATATAAGTGTGATCGACACCAAAGTAGTTGTAGCAGCATTTATCGTAAAGGTTAAATTGTAGAACAAGCGAGTTGGAAAAGGCACAGTGGCGCAGTTTCAGACGCTTGACATGTACCTCGAAGTCAATGAATTTGAGTTGGCAGCGGCGTTGAAGGAGGACATAGCTGACCACTTAGGCCAGCTAGCCAAGAAGATGGGCAACTACTTTCCGAATTTGAAACAGCTAGTCTCCAATGGAGGACTAAGCCCTTCACATGTGATGAAAGCCAGGTGGACGATGACGACTTTCCGATTAAAGAAGAATTTATCCCTCTCCGAATCAACGAAGTGTTGAAAATTGATTTCAAGGGGAAAAGTAGGAACCCTTCTGGTTTAGCAGACACCAGGACGCACCAACATTAATTAGCAACACGTGCATTAAATATCCTGACATCTTTTTCAACCAGGCATTGCTGTGAACAAGGATTTTCAACTATCTTAGAAATAAAGACAAAGAAGCGCAATCGCCTGGATGTTAAAAGCGACGCAAAAATCGCCTCAGTACCACAAAGCCCAGGATCACAAAGCTAGCGGCTGAAGTCCAGGCCCAACCTTCGCAGTGAATGTTTACCACGCACTTTTATCTTGTATTACATTTTGATTGTCATAGTTAGCCCTTTGAAATACATAGCAATAAACACTTTTGTTTTTGAAAATTGATCGTGGGGGTAATTCGCTCGCTTCAGGGTGGAGATTAGGGTAACAGCCAAAAAAAGGTTGGGAACCACTGTTTTAGAAGTTACAGAAGCTTCATTGCAATGTTTCTGAGTTGAAGCCAGTTTTCGGCGAGTGGTGATTCATTAACCGCTAGCACGTCCAATTAATTCTTACTCATAAATCCCTCATTTTTATTAAATCAAATACCTAACGATAAAATAGCAATTAGTTCAACGTGAAGGATTTTGATAAAATAATGCCCTATTAATTGATGTTAGTTTATTCATAAAGCAATTACCCAAAAGAAATTTTATACTTTTTAGAAGACATGCAGACGCTGTCCCGTAAGGATTCACCCAGACACGAGGCCTCAACTAAATCTAATGGCGTCATGAACAAAAGGCCTATTTCTACGGCAGCAACAAGTACTATCAGCGTAGTCAAGACAACAAGAACCCCAATGCTGACGATAGATAACAGAAAAAGTGGTAACTAACAATTCTAATGAAATGAACATCTAACTATAATGATATTTCAATGTAGACTTGACCAGTGGCTACGATTTAAATTTCGAGGCAAAAGTATTCACCACTGAAAACTTAGCTCATTTAGAATAAAATTGAAGCTGTTTATTCAAATTTGACTGTACCTTCAATTGAATCTTACCGCTTCTTGCAGTTTTTATTTTTAAGGTTTAAGCATAAATCTTTTCCGCTTGCAACCGGATTTTGACCAGAGTTTTCACGATAAATGCAGAACGGCGTTTAGTCTACAAAACTGGTTGATGGAAATATCATGCTTTGGCAATATCCGTTATATCAGGGCTTTCTAAACTATGGGTCGCGACCACAAACGGGTCGCAAAACGTAATTTAGAGGCACCAAACAAGTTAAAAGTGGGCCTACGTATAGTTACACTGTAAACTGCCCATCAAGAGGTCGCATAGAAAATTATTTTTTGAAACAGGGTAGCACAGTAAAAAGTTTGAGAAGCCCTGGTCTATACATTCATCGAGCATCATTTGTCAAATTAAAGTAGGTTAATCAATATGGCATAAGTGATAATTATTTTTATAAAATTAAATGTTTTGTATTTAGGCAACGCCGCATCGCCTGTCGACCACGTGTTGGTCTCTAAACACGTCACGAATGACGTCACTCACGTCAAGGAGTCAGTCATAAACACTTCTGCGGATGACGCCAATTTTTCGGTTCTCAATCCAACACAAAAATCTAACAACAACGAGTCCTTGTTACGTAAGAAAAACAAATTTTGTATTCTTTTCAGTACCAAAGTTTCAACGTTGTTTCTTGTTAATTAACTTAGTGGTTCTTAATTTGTTTTTTTAGAAAATAAGGAATGATATTTATATTTTATTTGCAAAATTTATATTTTGCAGGTGTAGTTGCCATAACAACGGGAGCAATAGTGTTTGTCATTCTCACCCTTGCCGCGATTTTATGGTTTTATTTCGGGTAAGACTACCTCATTGAAAACTTGATTTATTCGAATAGCATCTTGTATAGGTCTATTATTCTTACACAAAAACAAAAAAGAACAACAAAAGGTGCAAGTTTGCTATAACTTTTAACATATGTACTAAGTTATTCAAAGTGTGCAATGATTTACTAGTCTTTCTCTTACATTTACGGCACTTTTCATTGTCTAAGTCGATGTCACGTGGCACAGTATAGTGTTATTTTCCAGCGATCTGGGCATACGTAGTGCTGACATTTGAAAAACATTTTTCAACACAAGTTTTACGTCTGAAATCTTATAAATTAAAATCATACAATAAGCAGTCCGGTAAACAACATACAAATAATCAAAAAGTAAAAGGCCCAATATGTAGATACTAAACTCATGCGCATCAAGCAAACTTTTCGAAAACTAAACTGTCATCATCTTCAACGCTATTGAATTAACGTATATAATAATTTTAATAATCATAAACATTATAATATTAATAATAATTCATTAGTAGTACTGTACATAATAATAGAAATAATGTGTTAATAATAGAAGGTCAATGATTATTAATAAATATAGTAATAATATTCAATACCACTGAAGATAAGAAACAGTTTAATTTTCGAAACGTTTGCTGACCATGAGCTTAGTATCTACATTTTGGGCTTCTTCTTTTTTGACCAACCATTTTGCTCCTAATTATGCTTCTCTTGTAAACTAGACTACTACTGTTTTCTAAGTAACGTACAGGGGCGGATCCAGGTATTCACGTTAGGGGGGGCGATGACATTGACTTTCAGGCAAGTGATCAGCCAGGCACAAATAACGACGGGGGTCTCCCCTAGAAAATTTAGATCGAGTTTGATGCGTTGAGAGCATTTCGAACACAAATAATGCGAAATTGACATTCTATAACTTAAAAAACCTTCAACAATGCAACAATGCTGTTGTTTAACAAAGGGAGAGATAAAGAGCTGATATGCCCTTGCCATGTCAAGTTGAAGCCTGAGCAACCTAGCCGCATTTATAGTTGAGACTGAAGGTTTCACTCTTGATTGTTTCACGGCAATTTAAAAATTGACCTCGGAAAGATAATAACAGGTAATTTTGTCTTCCCAATATTGATGCAAACATTGAGGTTATAGACTTACTGTATAACTTCGAGGTTTTATTCCTCTGACAAGTTTTGAATTGTTACAAAGAGCAATGAGGAAAGGTTATGCATACATTCAACATAATGAGCAACAAAAGTGGGAGCCAGGTCAAAACACTGGGTTATGCTCCACCCCCCGTAAAATCGCCACTATAGGCTAAGTATAGATTGTAAATTTTTATTTTGGACCAGCGAAACACTACAATTTGTGCAATAGAATGGCAGTTAAACATAGTTAAATGACGACCAAAAGATATAGTCCTCCTTAAAACGTGTCATGCACTGTCGCTGCACCAGACAAAAAAAGAAACTAACAATAACAGAAACAACTATTTCTGTGGACTTCACAAATAAAACGAAAATAAAAAGCTACTTTGCCGGTACGGGTAATATTAACAGGTGTCGTACCTTTGACTACAACACTAAGTTAAGTTTACGGTTTCTACTGTTGGCAAATCGATTTATCACGGAGTCTGTGTCAATTAAAATGTCCCGATGCTGGTATCGTAAGGCCAATCCATTCAGTCTTTCCTCGCCGATGCTGTTCCTCAGCCAGGTTTTCAACGACCGAAGAGATGAAAAGCTTCTTTCGGCTGATGTTACGCTGACTGGCAAGGTTAATAGTATTTTTAGAAGAGAGTCTACGATTGTGTAGGCCTACACATTTTCATCACACGGTTGTAAAGCTTCTTCGGTAAGACTGCAATAGTCGTCATCGGTAAGACTGTAGCAGTCGCCGGAACAGTTTTATTTTCCCACTTCTCCTTCCAAAGTTGGGTCTCTGAACCTAGAGCAGATTCCACACTATATACATGACGTAACAAGCCGTTGTAGGCATTGCAAATGACTTTTGTCAATGCTATTGGGTCGGTACTTGAGCAATTTCGTGGTAGCAATGATGTTAGGTGTCAAGATGCTAAAGTCTCATTGAAAAAAATTGAGCTTTGCTGTTTCTAGATGCGATTTCAAGGTAGAATTTCAATGGTTTTAGTTCCACGTCTGACCGTCAAAGTTGCCAATAACCTGCTCTGTCCAACCAACTTATCTAGGCTAAGGGATTTATCGCTATGCTCTACAGTGCCGGCAAAAAGTTTAGAAACTTTTTAAATTTTAGTAATTTCGTTCGGTAATTAGACTCTGCGACGAAATAATAGCCTTATAGGCCTACTATGTTATTATTATAGCCTAACCTAATCTTTGAACATGGCGAAAGACTTATTCAGCATTGCTTTCGATATGTTGTTTTCCAAATCGTATACATATAAATGAAGAATAAAGCTACTTTCTTGGGTTTTAGGGGGGGCGATCGCCCCAATCGCCCCCCTCTGGATCCGCCCCTGGTAACGTATCACACACACCTATTGTCAGACTGAGATTATTTATTTCATCAAACCCGATGCATGTGCAGCCAGTCAGTGCTTTTTTACATTGATCTAACGTCTGTGAGCTTCAATGCAAAAAATAAATAATTTTCTAGATGGGTTGTTAACCTTTAAGCCTATGATGCCGGCTACGATGATGTTACCAAATTATAAAAAAAATATATTACAGGTTGGGAAAAAAGGCAAAACATGTTGAAGAAGCGACAAGAATTTGATATTTCAAGAAGAAAAACTTGGTAACTTTTTTGTTTCAACTTGGAAACTTTAAATTTTTTGTTAAGATTTATGCTTACTTAAAAACATTTTGAGAAAATTCATTTCGTGGGAGGTGAATTTTCAACATTGAAAAATTTGATCTTTTTGATTTAATTACAATAATTTGAAAACCGATTACTTTTGGGTCCATGTTGTGAATTACTGAGCGCTCTTTCTATTATATGGCTTTGCGTGAGGTACTGGTTATATTGAACAAATTTAATGACAGAACCAACAATATGTCGTTTGATAGACTAATGTTGTGAATGATAAATGACGCTCAGAGGGCAAGGAAAGGTAGGCTGACTCTTTGCTTTGAAATTTCGTTACAGATGTGTGACCTTCATTTATCCATCTCGTAAGCATTAATGCAATCAAAATTATTCCAAACAACTCTTTAATATTCAAGCTGTTGCTTTAATTCGTGTTGCATTTTTTTTTCAGGAAAATATAAAAAGAACCGAATGGTCGCTGCAGAAAGAGACCAAGGAAGGCAACGTGCTGTATCTTGTTGTGCGGCTTGACGTAGCCTGAAAGCAGAAAGCTCTAAGACGGTGCGCATGGCACACGAGGAAATCAAGGTGTTTTCAACCGATAAAGAAGTTGCGAAATTCACGTGTCGTTTGAAATGAAAGACGTTTGTTAACTTTAAAAGTTTTTTTGTAGCATGAAAAGCATTTGTACGTTTTTGTACGTTATTAAAACAAAAATAACTTACATGCAGTGTCATCAGTTGGTCTCATCTAGACTAGATAGACTGTGATATTAACAAGAAGATTAACCTTTACTAATGATAGTTCTTCCAAGCCATCAAATGAAAGTCTCCGAGGGTGTTTATGACGATGGGATACTTAGAAAGAGCCAGAGCAAAGCCAAAGTGTTTAATTCGCGTAATTCAAGGTTAATAGTCGAAACTGAAGCAGTAAATATTTGAAAAAACAAAACTAGCGTTTTTTATTTTTTAAACTTTGCTGGTATTATGGACCAACAGTTCCCACATCTAGAGCCATTTTTAATGTTTTAATCAAAAAATGCGTAAGGCACAGTTTTAATTTTACACAATATTATTTTATCGAAAATAGGACGTTAACTTAACGTTTCAGTTTTAAAGTCTTTTTTCATCGCAGCTTTTGAAAGTGATCAAAGCACATAATAGTTTTCTTTATCACAACGTTTGTGCTTCAAACGGCTAATTACTAAAATTAAAAGCGTCCATAAAGTATGATTCACGTGGTAAGTAGCAAGAATGGATTTATGTTAGTTTTTCTGTCCCCGTAACTCTTTGTAATTCAAGAGGATGTATATCAGAAACCTCTTTTTGTTGCCCTAACTTTTGTTGATAAGACATGTAGCCTATCGAATTTGTTCGACGACAATCACTACTGTAAAGATTTTCTTTCGAGAATCGGGTTGCGAAGTCGCGTATTCGATGACGCGCATCAGCTTCAATTTGCTGAAGCGTCGCGGAGTCAATTCAAAGACTAAAATAAATATAATATTCTGAAAATGTAAATTCAAAGAACCATTTTCCATTTCAAAACTATGTATTTTTTCATTGCTGTTTGCAACAATGTTGCTGCCCATATCTTCTCTGACACCTTACAAAGCATATCAATATCGGTAATTTTGCATATGTTTTCATGTTTCATCTTGTAACGGTTATGTTATATTTTGACATGCTCTTTATAAGTTTTTAATTTACATAATCCTAGGTGAACATAGTTAAGAAAATGACTGCATAAGTCCTATAGCCAGTCTTCTTTTAACAGTAAAAAGGCAATGCGTTTCCAGTTTTCAGGAAGGAAATAAGGCAAGAAAGCTGTTTATGTGATCCCTTCAGTCTGTCACAAAGCGTCTTGCAGAGACACAGTCACATGCTCTTGCTTAGTCGACGTTGAACCGACTTCTTTCAACTCACGAAAATCACATGCACAAAAGTATCCTAAAAGTCAAACGCGTTGCAGCTTGTCGCTTAGTCGCTTTTTTGTAGTCATTTTCAATGTTTTCTAACTGATGTATCCCAAGATATGTAACAATCTATACTTTCCAGTCATTACAATTTACAATCCAGGCATACCTCATGATTTTTTGGACAGATGTCATTTTAGCATATAGCCCTACATTTACGACATAGGCCTACATCTTTATTAGCGACTTTCAAGTTAGGAAAAATGCTTGAAAAATAACCTGTACTTTTACCAGGTAACTCCATCAGTTTAATAATGACAAATATATTAGCAATGGTTTTTGTCACTTACAGTTTGTCAGTTTTAAAAGGAATTTCCTGCTCCCTAAATAAGCAGGATCACAAAGCTGTCATGAATATCAAACCGAGCGAAAATGTGACATCATGTTTTGAAGCTTTATCGAGCTGTAGACAAAACTCTTCATGTTTATCCGCATTCAAAAACGCCAAAAGAAACTGCGTGGTAAGTAAATCACTCAGTAGCCTATAGCAGCGCTAGGCTGTTGTTAGAAAAACATTATCAAAAAATTGATCGTGAAACTGGATAGAAACAAAGCTAGCTTCCATGAAAGTTTACTTGTCTTGATTTATTTTTTGAAGTGAAATTACTACTTTTTTTAGCAATTCTTAAAAATTGCAATTTTGTATTGAACTCAAAACGAAAAAAGTATGAAAATCTCAAAAGGCAGAAAGTGCTATAAAATTAAATGTGACCTAGCATCATCCCGAAGGCTCCGAGTTTTGTAGACCCAAGGCCATCAAGGGATATGAGAAGCTTTGGGGTATGAGAAGAAGAGGTTCTCATCATATTAAACCTTCAGCACTAACGAGAGTAGAGTGGCCAGTTTCTTGGACGTCTTTCCTTCAGCAATTACGCCCATCCCATTTGTTACACTTTAGGTAGAGGTGAGCGGTGTTTTTCAACAACCAGCTTAAACCGCGTGCCGATCCAAGTTTACATTATTGGAAAGCCAACGCCTAACACGCTAGGGGCTAGGCCATTAAGTCAATGATGATATTTTGTGCTTTTGACTCAATGACACATTTCACTTTATTAGCTTAAAACATAGAATAATCATCATAATACATTAACCTTCATGGAGAATAATAAAAGCAAAGAATAACATATGTTTGATCATGGTTTCATGGTATGTTATCTGTATCAGGTACGATTTGGGATGTGTGATGCTACCGATGACGATATGCTGAAATGTGCCCACTACACCAATGTACTGAAAGCAACTGCATTTCCCGCTGATCCTCGATGTGACTGCGTGAGATTGAATCTTCCGGCAAAAGTAAAGTGTTTCATTTTGTTCTGTGCTGCATGAAATACATAGAACTTTATCAATGCTAATGATCATCGTATCATGGCTTACGATTTGTCACAAATTTACTTATTTTGATTTATTTTTACAGAAAAGAATTAAATGCTTCCAAATTTACAATGGAGTTTATTTCAATCCCTGTTTTGGTAAGTCATGAGACTGTTCGTCTGCAATGGAGATGGTTGCTAATCTGCATGCAACTTTTGGTGCTCTTCCATCAGACGCCCGGTTGGTCAACCAGACAATGACGTCATCATAGGTATCTGCTCTATTATAATAGTTGATTCCAAAATGTGACGTATGATGACGTCATTGTCTGGTTGACCAACAGAGCGACTTGTGGAAAAGCACCCAATTTTTCCATAATTTATTTGTAATCTGTTCCAAAAAAGGACCGGTTTATAGATTTGATCCATGTAGAAGATGATGTGCACCTTTTGCAGTGTAACAAAATTCGCGTTTTGTCGATTCTACTTTTTTCTAAACCTCTGCTATGTTTGGCAAAGGCCTATATTGTTTGTTGTTATGATGATCAGAAATAAAAACAAACTGAACTCAACTGAAGATAGCCAACGAATCTCAAGATTACATCAAATTTTATCTCATATGGTGGGCATAGCTTTGAAGATCCATGCATGGCATTGAACATCTCTGCTGAGGAGGATCCCTAGTAAGAAGAATCCCTGGTAAGGAGGATCTCTGGTGGGAAGGATCGCTGGTGAAGAGGATCCCTGATGAGGAGGATCTCCGATGAGGAAATTCCTGTTGAAGAAGATCCTTGGTGAGGAGGATTCCTGGTTATAAGGATCCATGGTGAGGACTGGTGAGGACAATCCCTGAAGAGGATCTTTGATAAAGAAGATCACTGGTGATGAAGATCCTTAATGAGGAGGATCACTGGTAAAAAGGATTCCTGGTGAAAAAATCCCTGAAGAGGAACCTTGGTGAGGAGGATCCCTGGTGAGGAAAATCTCTGGTGAGGAGGATCTCTGGTGAGGAGAAGCCTTGGTGATGAGGATCTCTGGTGAGGAGAATCCCTGGTGAGGAGAATCTTTGGTGAGGATCCCTGGTGAAGAAGATCCCTGGTGAGGAGGATTCCTGGTGAGGAGAATCCTTGGTGAGGAAGGTTTCTGATGAGGCAGATGTGAGGTTACCCAAATCCGTGAGGTAAAGCTTCTGTCTCAGAATAGATATGAGAAAGATGTTTAGGCTACATGGAGTTCTTTATGAAGACTCGTATTGGTGATGTTTCTTTTTTCTCGGCGGCTGTCGTACGTCGTCGTTGTTATGCATCTATTATTCTATATTATGAGTAGCCTACGTTCCATAATAAATAGGCTAAGATTATAGAGATCTATATATACAGGTCTCGACAACTGCGAACTGGACACTTGACTAAAGACCGATGAAATTTTGATTTTGAATTCTCCAGCCAGCAATAATAACTGAGGCCAAAATGGGCAAAATGTTAGAATTTACGAAAACATGATTTTATAACTGGGCTGGCTAGATCCCACCCACATTGATGCTCATATTTCCTGCTTTCATTTTCAAACTAAAACAAAACAATAACCAGTTAAAATTAAAAGATGGGGTTCGTTTTGGGGCAATTACGGCACAAACATGAAAAATTGAACTTGTGTTAACACATTTGTGGCTCATGAATAACCCAAATGGTAGGCTATGCCCACAAGCCTAGGTGACTACTTAAATTTCGACTGTGCCCCAGTTGGGCTTGCTGGCTGGGTCTACTTTATATCTTTTTAAAATAATAGTTTTGAGAATCCATTAATCCAAATCGCCAAAGTGTGATCACTGAATTTCAAATCACTGCAAAACTCTACGTTAAAAAAAGAGAAATCTTGCCCAATTACCAGTGTTGCCAGACGGCTTTTTGAATTTCCAGCACAAGCGCCAAAATATAGTCCGTTAGTTGAATGCTAACAATAGCACAAAAGTAACTTAAACCCAGACAAAATATACACAGAGACTAGGCTATATTTCTTAACTAATACTTAAACTATTAACTTATACTAGCGATCTTGATTACTAACAGATCGGCCTTCAGCAGGGGCGCCGGAACGGTTTTTGACTGGGGGGCAGGATTATGAAAAAATGACACTTTTTTGCTGAAAGGCCAATTTTTTTTAAACTTTTAAGATCAGATACTGTATAGCAATAATGCTCATCCATCAGCTCATCACCGAGTAATGATACAAGTGTCCGGTATATAGGCTAAAGAACAATGGCACGGGAGGGCATCATGCTATGTTATGATGATGTACAGTAATTACCTACTGTGATACAGCATTTTGTGTCATGAATATTATTTTGAGGCAGAAATGAAAGATTATAATTACATTAATTAGGCTATAAGCTAATAGCTGAACTTGTTATATCGTATTGCAAAATGTGCAGTAGCTTACATGACCTTAAAAGGGCACCATTGCTCCCCTGCCCCCATCCACAGAAAAATTGAGGGCAGGGGGCATCCGCCCCCCCTTCCCCTCCGCTTCCGGCCCCCTGGCCTTCAGTCAAATTTTTTTATCTGCACGTTGTCGTGGTCTGTGTATAAAGGTCGCCATGGCCAAGACTTACTTTTTAATTGAGTAAAACTACAGTACCGTACTTATTGAAATTACTTTTATAGATGCAAGTACCACAGCTCGAAATACGACAAAATTAATCATGGAAAGTAGTGCACAATTGGAAAGCATGAATGTCACAGAAAGCACAAAACACATGGACCTAGCCAGTTTTGCTGGTACGTAAGTCGTCGTAGGTCAACCGCTAAGTGGATAATTCGCCAGCCGCGCAAGCTGGCCCGATGAAAATTGCTGTGTTTAATGTATCTTTCCCATGTGAGGTTGGCTGAGGGAAATCTTATATAGGCCAGCCCAGACACGGGTTTTACTACCGGAACCCAATATCACCAGGCCCGGATTTGAGAGGGTGCAGGTGCCCCGGGAGCTTTTAAATATCGGGAACCCGACTTTTAAAGGGCCCTCCTACGTGGAAAAAATGTGATTTTTTTTTTTGTTTCAGCCTTTGAAGTTTCTGCAAAATGCTGTGCAGTGCTGAATTAATGCTACTGTAGACGTAGAGGTGATTTTTCGCACGGGAGCCAAATCCGGCCCTGAGTATCACCGCAGTTTTGGGAAACAATCATCGTAGATCCGCTGACAATGTGTGAAACTGGGCGTTGTTTGAAGGCTTCCGCTTGTCTCCGTTACCTGTGATATTATCGCCATTGAGCTTTGGTCCAGATTCAAACTGAGACAAAGGCCAATCTCTTATGTGGTTATTTAGGGTGATCGTGGCTACGCGAGGGCTACGCATACACTTTTGGCCAGCTTCATGTCCACTGCGGTCCAACAAGGTCAAAACGTGCAGCTTTAGGGAAACTAGTTGCAACGGGCTGCCGGGTGCTTTGCTCATCGAGGCCGCTTTACAGGATACCTGCCCGTCAGGCACTGCCTTTTTCCGCAAAAAAGAGATTGCCGTTGGGGACTTTTACGTGTGCCTTTTAGCCCCAGGAGTTGCTAGGAATGAGCTTAGCTTCCAGCCTGGATTCCACTTTGCAGTTCTTTGAGGCATCTCCACAGAGATGAGGGCTGAATAAAATTAGCTCGGTAGACACTCCAACCTTCGTAGAGGGTGTTACGTATAACTTAAAGTACACCTAACCATGCAACGACCTTGATATAATTGCGTTTCGCATACCCTTGTAGGCCTGCATGAATAACAGTTACTGAATTTTTTTGATTTGTACAGCAAAATTTAAAAAGTGAAAATGAGAAGCTTTGAAAGTGTGCATTTGACCCTATTTTGCCAAGCAGGAAACAATACCACTCCCGATCAAGATTCAGTGCTTCCACACGAAAAAAGGAACTACAATCTCCAATTCACAAAGGTATCCGAAGAAGATCTCAAAATGTTGGATGAGTTTTTGGCCGATGGTAATACCAGATCCAAGCAGGCGATCAGCTCATCAAAGTTGCACTACGATAGTGCTCACAAGCCTTCCGCCACAAAACCACACTCGGCCACAAGCAAAACGACAAGCGTGTCAAATAAAGACTATGACGATTCTGAACTTCCAAGTGAGAATTATCATTATCAACACCCGAGGCTCCATCATAACAATACTCGCAAACTATTTGACTTCTAACTTATTGCATGTTATCATCATAATGTAATTTTGTTTCACTAGTTTAGAATTTGCTCAAAGACAACTACGTAACTAATTAATATAATTGGGTTATTTTTTTTACTTTTTTATTTATTTCGAAGACTTCTTGCTGGTCTGAACAGCATTGAAATGTATTGAAAAGTAATTTGTCGTCTTGTTATCAAGACCCTTTGATTTGATCACAATTTTTAATGCGTAAACTTAATAATATTGCAAATGCATTTTATTTTCAGCACCAACACGCCAAATAGCTTATCTGTCGCACAAGTCAAAAAAGCTTTCTGTATGGGGTAAGTTTTGTAACTGGTGACAAGAAACATCTTTTGTTAAAGTAATTTATTTTATAAGCATTTGCGCTTAGCCTATACTGTAAGTTATCCTAAAACTGTTTCAAAATCAAATATTGCTCGGTAAAACCTTTTGGGCACAAAAATATTTTTCAGAAATCTCAGTAATCGGTGTTGGATGTTTGGTTTTTTCATCAGCATGTGCAGGTGCCTTTGCATATTTCAAATGTCGAGAAAAATCAGTGTAAGTACTGTAGTCCTACTGTTCTATTCATTAGGTTTACGCGTAGGAACAATGCAATGTGTGGTCATACTCTCATGATGAAAAACTGAAACGCGACAGTTGTGTGAAGCTATAGGCCTATAGCGAAATTGGTTTTTATTTAACAGATTGATTGAGGGAATCTATATCCTTGGTTGGTTTTGAATCTTTATCCTCGGACTGACAAAGCCTTGATTGGTTATTCATGGTAGTTTCGCAAACTTGTAGAGGCTCTTGACACAGGGCCGGTTACCGAGATTGACAGAGTGAAGTTTTCCGCTTGTTGAAGTGTTGTTGCCGGGAATTATTCCATTCACTCGGTGCTGCTGAATAGAGAGCAGTCCTGAAATGCGCTGCTCAAGCGCACACCCCGAAAGTCGAACCAGTGCCGCGTGATCTTGAGTCCAGCGCGTAACGACTGAACTAACGGGGCGGACTTGGACTAAGAAAACATCTTTGAGAGCTTAATCCTAACTGTTTCGCATACTTGTAAAGGCTTTAAACCACTGACGCCAGCCTGGTTACCGAGTTTGACAGAGTGAAGTTTCCGATTGATGAAGGGATACTACAGTACATGTGAATAATCACATCCACTCCACTGAGTGCCGCTGAATGGAGGGAAGTCCGAAATATCTGTTGCTCAAGCGCACACCCCGAGAGTCGAACCAGCGCAGCTTGATCTTGCAGTTTCTTCGCTTTTAAAATCGTGCGCTTGAACAAGTGATATGCTGGTTATTCGCTAAAATATGTTGAGATATTAAATTTTTTATTGTTTATGCAAAAGCCAACATTTAGAGCTATGATCATGAGTGAAAATTTGCAGTTTTACGTTAGTTTACCATATTACCGTTTTTTATAACAAAAGCAAACAAACTTGACCAAACTGATTTTTCAGGAAGCCAAAGCCAACAAAATACTTTGCACCCAACAGAACAAAAGGCTCTTTTTCCATCGCCTTATAACTGAGGATTATGCCCACATGCTATAAACATTGAAAATGTTTTCACAATGTTGTACAATTATTCGATATCTAGGCCTATTTGTCAAATGATGATAACTTTCTGCTTTTATCATGTGACATGTTCGGCTTGGGTTGGTCACCGTCAATTGTTGTTCAGTCTCATTGATGAACTACAAGTATAAAGGCAAAGATGAGTTTTTCATAAATTTATACATTGTATTTTGTGGCATTTGTTCCAACCGACGAACACGAAATCTTTCGAGTATTGATGCAACGACGACATAAAGCGGTAAAAGATAAAATTTAGACTAACCACAAGGTGGCGTTAGCAACTTTCCAAGGCAGTTTGCAAGTGAGGTGCGTGGCGGCCGAGAAGTGATAACGTGAGGGACATTCATCAAAAGGACGTCGGTTCGACACTGTTGGAGAGCAAGCGGCTATATCTCGGCAGAGGACACTTAACAGCAAGCAGAAATACTATTGCACTGGAAGCCACTGACTTTTTGTCCCTTCGCTACTTCTAATTGTCGCATCCCAGACAGGAAAATCAATGTAAAATGCCAGATTTTGCTGTCTGGGATCTGTAATCGCAGTGTATTGTAGCCTATGTTGGCAAAAGTTAAAACGTTGTTACGTATTCTCAATAAAAACAAAAAAACGTGTTTTTGAAATCAATAAAATATCAAAAGCAGGCTATTGCTCTTTTACATCATTAAGTAAGAACAACCTTGCTCACGCTTGTGGATATACAGTAGCCTTAGTCATAGCCGTACGAGCCAGGGGGGCAGGGGGGGCAGCCGCCCCCCCTGTTGTTTCAAAACGTCGCGAATCCGGGCAAAATCTTAAAATTATTAGGGCAAAAATTGCTATATAAAAAGCTACAAAGTTGCATGAATTAAGAAAAACTATAAATTAATATCTTTTACCTATCAAACTAAGTACAGCCTCTTATTTGCACAAGAAATGTGCCGCAAAATTTTCATTTGGCACACCCGTACTGATGTATTGTATTGCATGGTGATCAAACTATAGTATGAAATGCATTTAACCAACTGCATCATGCCAATTTGGGCAGCCACCAAAATATGTCTCTAATACTTTTGTGAAACTGCCCAAATTAAAACACAAAATTTGCTATATTATATAGCTAATTTTATTAATTTTCACAAATGCATCGTGTTGATTTGGGCAGCTAAAAACATGAAATTATTTGATGAAACTGATTAGTCTGTCTGTTTATGCAACTGCCCAAATTAGCGTGAGGCAGTTTACCCAAAATGAACAAATTCATTAATTTTTCCCATTTACATAACTGTATCGTTTAGATTAGGCAACAAAAAATATGAAATTATCTGATCACAGTCTATTTATAAAACTGCCCAAATTGGCATGATGCAGTTGCCTCGCATCAAAATGTACAAAGTCTTTAATTTTTTTCATAATATCCATAAATGCATCATCTTGATTTGGGCAACTACAAAATATGAATTTATATAAATCTGGTGAATAGCCTACCGGTACTTTTACAAAACAATTCGGGTGGGGAGGTCACAGTACTTTTTCAACCATAAATGGACATAGCTAAGCAACACCACAACAACATTTAACAAAAACATGTTATACCTGTTAAAAGTACTGTAATGTTAAGGTGTTGCTTAGCTTTGTTTGGTTACTTTTATAAAAAGGTTCTGCTACTATTCGGCGAGTTCCCTATTCGGCCAGAGCCTTTTTCGGCGAGTTTCCTATTCGGTGATTTTTTGAAAATCCAACGACGCCTTCTGCAAATCCGATGATTGAATATTATTCAATATTCAGACATTGAATCAATGTAAATACGAACTGTTAGGCTAATTGGGTTCTTTGAATCCTACGTCACCGTCTGTATGCAAACTTAGAATATATTAAACTTAGTTATTTTTGTCATCAAATTACCTAGCCTAACTATATTTTTAGAAGTAGTGCTGCCAGACCTTTTTATTTTTGTACTAAAATTCGTATCATCAAAACTGCTTTAATTGATTGAACAAAGTTTATTTGAACAGAAGTAGTATGTCTGTGTTTTATTACATTTAATTATAATTTCTCTATTGTTATGTACTTTTTTCTGAATCCGCATGGTCACCCTGAGCCGGTTTCCTGCAATGTTTATCTTTCTGAGTCTTTTATGACATCACAACTGAATATTTAAGTGGCCTTGTTTATTATTTGTGGTGTGTAAAACAATATTTGTTACTCCTACTTACCATGCTCTTCAAAGATGAATTCATTTGTTCTATCTTGAATACTTTGGTAAGAAGTTCTAGCTAGCTGGTGATCAGTGGCGTAGCCAAGGGGGGGGGGGGGGGGGGGGGGGGGGGGTATTGCAAAGAGCGAGTTTTGCCATTACCAAGCATTCAAATATCTCAGCCAGGAATTAGCAACAAGAAAACATAGAGAATTGTAGCTTTATTTCTGAAAAATACCGAAGAAAACATGATCTTATCCTTTTGCTATGCCACCGGACAGCATCATTTTACAGGAATATTCATAACCACATTTTTGTTGAAAATGCTCTCAGAATGCACCAAATTCAAAGTAATTTTTCAAAATTTTCTGGGGGAGGTCCCCCAGACCCTCCCACTGCTGGGTGTCGTCATAAGCGAAACACGCCCTCAACCCCCGCCCTTTCAAAATTACTGGCTACGCCACTGCTGGTGATCTTGTTATGTTACTTTTTCACTGTTATCATCAGGGATAGTTATCATGCACCGCATACATTATATTTGGGCAATTTCTATAAAAGCGTGCACATTTGGGCAAATTTACTTTCTGCCCCCCCAAAATGCTTTGGTCTCGTACGGCTATGGCCTTAGTTATATAGTATTTATTGCAGCTGAACCACAGCTTTTATCGCTTTTTGTTTTCTCGTTGTTATCTTCTCAAAAACTCATACAAAATTCATAAATATTCTACACAACAGAAAAAACCCATAAATTTCATTGCTTTAAGCTTAACAACTTTTCGCTTAATTTGCAACTGCCAAACTCATTCCGAAAAGCATACGTATATTCAGACGTATGGGCAAAGTTTATGTGCATATTGGGACTGTTTGAAATAGATTTTTGGGTGAAAGGTTTCCTATGAACAAAGCTCGAACTGAAATAACAAAAGATTTCGAGAAAAACTTAATTTGAAACAAAATATAAACAAGACAAGATTTTTTTTAACAAAACAAACATTTCATTTAATTTCGAATTGTCTTGGCATACCAGCCTGCAATAGGCTACTTGTTGCAATGTAACAGAATAGTGCAGCACTTCTCAACCGGTGCGCTGCCGCGCAGTGGTGCGTCATGCAAGCTCGCCAGGTGCGTTGCAGAGGAATCGAACAAATATTTTTGAAACATCTGTATTATTTTTAGAATTAGGATAGAAAGTAGGCCATGTGTTCCCCAAAAATAAGGTAATGAAGTGGGTAGTTCAGTTTCTTAAATAGTGTGATATTTTGGTCAGAGCCAATTTTTTTCAACCAAAAGTCGTGCTGCGTGTCTTTATAATTTGAAATTATTACAATATCAAAGGCTTTTTTCTTATACATTTTTTGCATTATTTGGAATTCTCATTAAGCACACAGTAGGCTACTTTAAAGATAACGCAACAATTACTGTGAAGCCTATGAAATAAAAACTTGCAACCAATTCAAAAAAATACCGGCAAACCCAAAAAATTCAAGCTTGTCACCATATTTTCGCAGGTCTGCAGTTGCGCCCTGAGGTAAAAAAGGTTAAGAAACACTGGAATAGTAATTCTCAATTTTTGTTTGCTAACAAAAAATGGCTTTTCTTGGTACAAAATAAATTGTGCAACACAGGAAATTCGTCATGCTTGGTTATTATACATGCGCTCCTTATTCGAGTAAATCATGTCAAAATCGATATAAATTTTCCATAAGCTAGGTGAGCTGTTTTTGACAAACCTTGCGTTTAAGTGTACGGGAAATTATTTTACTTTTTTGGATGGCTCTCGTCATCTAATTGAAAATAACCTGTAAAAACAATAAAGATGTGCGTAACAAATTCAAATATTGGTTTGAGTTTGGGAGAATCACGTTAAATCGGCTTACTGTTGGTCAAATGTTTAAATTCTGATTTACGTGAAACCATCAACATTTTTCGTTGATTGGCGTTAGAATGACATCTACAGTGACCGAAGAGGCTTTATGATAAAAATTGTACAAAACCCACTGTGGTGGCCACATTACAAAAAGATTGTTAATTGGCAAGTGCTGTTATATTTTAACGATCCCTGTTAAACGACATCCGATCCTATACAACCTACTCTCTTCACTTTCAACGATGCCATTACTTATTTGTTTGTTGAAGTGCTCGCAACTTCGATTACAAAAGCTGTTTCTTTGATAAAAATGGCGGCCAGACTTTTATCTTATGACAAATTTGCTGTTCCAGTTACAAGAGCGCTCGTTTTGACAATTTAATTCTCAATCATGTAATTCTACTTCTTTTGACCGCCGAGCACAGAGCTTTTAAAAGCGCCGTAAAACATGCTCTGGATAAAATTAGTATCCGATTTTTACGAGATCAAAAACAAAAGACGTTGAAACCACGCAAAAACAACAAAAGATCCCTGAAAGTGAGTTGCAAACTGATGATTGATTATATTGCCACACAATTGAGGATTGTGTGAAATTGCTCATATGAGGAATATCAATATCCTGTATATCAGCTTAAGATTCGCTTGATATTAATGGATAAACAGCCTGTCTACATGTGGGTATGAAATTAATAGTCTTTTGGCTTGGCAATATTGTTTTACTGAATTTATCAACAGTCTATTGAATTTTATTTTATTTTGCACTCGGTTTTCTCAATGCTAAGGAAGAGCGCATCTGCTTCGAAGGAAAACTATTTCATATTGTAAACTTCTGTAGGATGTTGGGACTTCTGGCTTCTTTCTTTGAACTCTGGGGCCGAGGGTTTATCCTTTTACCACCCCAGAGACGCCCTGATGTGTCTCTGTTTGTTGTCATTAGCCTGTTGGTATAATAAGATTAATGAAGTTCTTCTTGAAACGATGTGCCACACCAGCAGTATTTTATGGCCAATCTTATTTTCTGAGAGAGATGTCTAATTATATTATTATTACTCGAGGCACGAAGTCAAGCAGGTATCAAATGCGCCTTTTTTTCTTTTGAAATAGTTGCGGGCGCTTTTCAAGTGAAACTGTCAACAAAAATACTTCCATCTTTGTCTCACTTTGCTTAAACGTGAAGAAAGGTAACTACGATCACTTGATTATGTATGAATGATAACAAAATAAGCCCGTTGGTAATGCAATGTGTCACAATGTTTTGTAAGTAACTTGTGCTATCTTCAGGCTTGTCACAATAAATATTTAAACCAAAGGCAACAACATGGTTCAAGTTATTTCCAGTCGTGTAACTTCGTCTACTCTAATCTAACATGAAAAAGAGTAGTTTTTTTACCACTTCTAAAAGCGTTTTAGTCAGATGAGGAAGCAAAGGTTTGCAGGAAACCACAGCCTGAACATATCGTAAAAAAGGTGATAAAGTAGCAGTCAATATTTTGTCAGGTATCAGATGGTTGAGGACTATTTAATAACCGAATCGCAATTCGTAACAGCCGTGGTTGTATTGTGACGCAGGGACAACAATAGGTTACCTATATTGATTTTACAACGAATCCATCCCAGTCTTGTTTAACCAGGATCTGTTAGTTCGCTCGAGAAAAGGAAACAGCACAATGCAAAGAAGTTTGAAATTAGATTGACTAAATGCAGGCTTCATAAAGCCATTATCGTCGCAATGACATTTGCCAAAAAGAGAAGAGATGAGTGTGAAAATCGATACTTACGTCTTGAAGGTTTTGAAGTGTTTGTTTTAAGGTGAACGACAGATGTGAAATGGCAATTGTAAACGAACAATAGCTTTGTAGAAAAATTAAGTATTAGTAATAGACAGCAACTGGGTCATTTTGTTTTTCATTGATTAAAATTCACAACCATTAACCGTAAAATCTTTTTTCTTTGATGTAGTAACTTTATAGTGACTTTGAAGTGTAATTTTGGTTAAAGCCTGTTCTATCGTTGTTGCAAGATTTCCTTACATACATTCTGTTCGTATTTGGAAAGTCATGGCCGAAGTTCGAGTTCCTAAAGCAATAGGAGTCCTTTTGATATTCTTGACTGTTTTGAGATTTGAAGTTCAGTCCTCCATCTTGCAAAAGGAGGAAATAAAGTTATCGCGTCTCAAACGAAGCGAGCCGGTTAAAACTTGTTTTGAAATGGTGTCCGAATGCCGGAAGAACGCCACTTGTCTGAAATCTTATAGAACAGTCAAGAGAAAATGCACGGTGAGGTTTGATACTGATTATTATTATTATTAAATGTTTACTTCTAGAATACGAGATACTGCAAGTAGTGTAGCAATAATCGCTTTAATTTGCCTACTTTGTTCGCCATGGAGACAGCAATATGCAGAGACAGTGATATGCAAACATCAAAAGTGTACCTGAACATAGAACAATATGGCAAACTGATGTACAACCATTGAACCATAGACTGGATGGAAATTAAGATTCTTCGAAAGAAAAGTATTTTGAACTTTTCAAACGTTTATTTCGACTCAAATTTTTTACTTTGTTTCAAAACAATTTTTTAAGTAAAAGATTTTGCTTGTTTGTTTTGAAATACAAAAAATTTAGTTGTTCAATTGAACCAAACACGAAACACACCAGAACCTGGAGCTTAAGATGTATGCACGTGATTTGAGCCATTTTAAGCCAGGTGCTTTGAAGATGCAACAATTATTCGGACCTATTTGCGTATAAAACAAAATTAGCCTGTGACTTCATTGTTTGGTTTCATCTCGACCAAAACAACTTGTTATCAGCAGTCGGACATCAGAGGATGATGACAGTCGATAAACTTGAAACAGCAGCCTACGTACAATATGATAACTCGATCAAATATTCAAACTTAGGTATTTACCCAAACTGATAATGTTCTGTAGGTTGTGCCCAAGCCATATGCTGATATTGCCTGCTGCGTAAATAGTCGTAGCTTATTGAAGCAATGCACTTATAATTACGCCACATGTAGAAACCAAACAGAAAACACTGTTACAAAAGCAAACAAAAACCAGTTTTGAATACTTTATTTACAGGAAATCCAACACACCTGTTCTGCAAAACTAGACTTTGATTTAATTTGAAACAACAAACATGGTCATGGCACTGCTTTGGATTACAAAGTAGTATCAGAAATTTTGTTGTCAAATAAATAAATTCTCTTTCTCAAAGCTTAAGAACACGATCAACTTTTGTGACATCATTTGAAAGTATATTTAACATTAGATGACACTTGTTAGTTTATGTGACATGGACTACTTGAAAATTTATCACATAAAATACTTGTTTCAAGTTTTTGTGGTTTAAAGTAGCTTCTCTTGACGCCAGCTTAACGTGTTACAGAAATTCCAAGTTTAAAGATTTGACGTTTTAACAAGTATACTTAACGCTAATTCAGTTTATTTTATTTATGCAGCAATGATAGCAATAGATCTACCTACAGTATATCAATTTTTGATTTGTTTCCAATACGATAATTTCCCAACCACAAAAAGTGCTTGCAAGTGAGGTTTGGATTTCGAGATTAAAGTAGAATTTGATCCTTTTGCTGCTGTGCCTGAATATAAAAACAACGTGACCTGCGGCGGCCTCAAACGCAAGAAGAAGAATTAGGACTTTTACAATCAAAATATTCACCTTACAAAAACTTAGGTTTTTGGGGATTAACAAAGTAAGAAAAATCTACGCATTGATTAACTGAACAAACAAAGTATATTTAACGAAATACTGACGCAAAAACAAAAGTGCAGTGAGAGTTTAATCGCAAAATACCAGGAACTAAGAAAACATGTTCTGCTTCAACTGATGTCGCGCTGGTTTGACAATTTTTACCCTTCCGTGCAATTATGTTGTTTTCTGGTATTTCCAGGCCAGAGTATAAAGTTTCTGGTATTTCAGGCCGAATGATTGCGGGTTAGGGATTACAAAAAATACTTAAAATTTCTTGGATTTTTAGAGATTTTAAGCGTTTCAATTTAATTCGAAATGGATACTCCTGGAACGCAGGAACAATAGTGACTTTGGTTATACGCTGAAATAATTTAATGAAACTAAAGCAATTGTAAGTAAGCTAAATAGTCTTAATTGGTCAAAAAGCACACTAAAAATAATGTAAACTTGATACTGGTGAAACAATAGTTTTTGATTGATAAATTAAAATTCAGTTTTGAGGTGGCATTTGCTTCCCACACCCCGTAGTTGCATTTTTGGTAGATGGTATAAGGTCGATGTTATGGTATGTTCAAAACTTTAAAGTATAACTTTTATTTAGCCAACATAAAAAAAGTAATAATTTGTTAATTATTTTCTAGAGAAACAGCATTCGGTTGTGCAGCTGTTTTCTCCTTAAAATAGATAAAAAAAAACTTACATTCCCAAAATGCCACTGAGTAAGATTTGATCAGTAATGGATGGTGTGGTATCTCACTGCTTGGTCACACAAATCATGCACCCGATACTTCAAGGGTATAGCCTACGCACGAGTTAAATTGAGTAGGCCTATTTTTTCACTTTGCTGCTTAAATCAACCGCTGAAAAACAAATTAATTTCAAATTTAGGTGGGTTGCTTAACGAAAATCCATTTTCTATTTGGTTCGCTGATTTGAACAACATTACATCGGTGATTCTATCGAGATATTTATTCATGCAAACAGTAGAATTTCAGCAATTCCTGATTCACTTGCAGCACATTCTATGTCACATTTGGCTAATTTTGAAGACAAAATTGCCACAAATGATGATGTGTAATTTGCGATCAGTGTACTGTAGCCTATATCAAGTGCACTCACGTTCGCTTGATTGTAATCCTATTTGTAAAATAAGAGATAACATCAAAGTTCTAAGTGACTATTTAAAGCTTTCAATTAAGGATTATCAGAAGCATAATTTGTGATCATTATTTTGTAGCTGCTATGTTTCATTTATGCCATTTTGCATAAATTATGAGTTAATTTGTCAATTCTTGCCTTTGGCGAAAGTAAACCTGAGACAGAAATCTTGAACTATATGACGATGGCTGCTTTGCCTACGTGAAGCTTTCTAGCCGAAAGCTATGTTGTTGATGCTAAAATGTTTAAGTGTAAAGGGATATTTTTGATCGTGATGTCAATGTGTTAAAGTTCTTGATTCACCATTTTGTTTTGTATCAGTTTCTTACAACTCGCCCTGGAGGTTTTTGAACGTAGTTGGCTATTTGAACAACTTTTGAACTTTTTATCAACAGTTTTTCCGTCAAACATGCCGTGCACCGACAACTTTCCATGCTCAATGCTTCAAAGAGATTACTATTCTGAAAGAAGTTGTGTTTAAAGAAAAGTGTGATTGCTTCAATAACAACTACATTATGATGAACGTAAGTGGGTTGATTGATCAATCCAGTTTTATAAATCTTTCAAACAAAAACCTACTTCAAAACTGGGTCTGCTACTATTCGGTGAGTCCGATTCGGTGAGTCCCTAACCTCTAACCCTAACTCCAAACCCCTAACCCTAAAACGGCAATGATAATTAAGCTACGGCACCCAATAATTAAAAAAAAAAAATTGAAAAAATCCCCCGTTAAGAGATCGGACTCACCGAATCGGACTCACCGAATCGGACTCACCGAAACGGGCCATTCCGTCAAAACTTGTAATCAAAATTTCAAGCGAAAACTCAAGTGAAGTGTCTCGTCATAACTCATTTCACATATCAGCTTGGAGTAACATTATTCATATTTCTGTACAAAAAACAACTGTCCAGCTTTTTTTTTTTTCAGTTATAAAGGTATTCTTTGCAGTACTAAAATATTTAAGCACAGTAAAGCTAAGCTTAAGTTATCTATTAGTATGATCATAATATTCGTTTTTGTTTACGCATCTAAGAATTAACAACGTCTAATAAAACGAGGTTTTACATCCACTATAACTAACTTTCACTATAAAACAATGAAAACTATTAATACTACAAAAAGTGCTCAATGCTAAGCAAAAAGGCAAAGCAGAGCAAATTAAATCAAATATAGTTATTACTATCTGAAGCCTTTACAAATTGTTTCACCTAACGGATCATCAGAAGGTCTTATTCAAATAGAATTTATCAACTATTATCAACTATTATCAACTATCAACTATTCTATTTGAATAAGACCTTCTGATGATCCGTTAGGTGAAACAATTTGTAAAGGCTTCAGATAGTAATAACTATATTTGATTTGATTTGATTTAACTTTCACTATAAATTTCTTTAGAAAATTCAAAAATGCATGGATATTGAAAACATGATTTTCGTCAACCCCTGCTATGGTAAGTATTTTATTTGCCTATAGTTGCTTAGATAGTGTCACAACAGTTGTCTTAGTATCAGGTTAGATATTTATTTACCAATTCCGTCTACTTATCAACATTATGCATCAATTCAGATTTAGCAGACAAAAAAGGTTTAGTTACAAAAACTTTCTTATCGTTTTAAAACATCTTATTTTGCAGTAGTGCTTGGTACATTTCTTTCGTATGACATTGGCTTAAGTGCTGTTTTACACTCATAAAGTGATTGACATGAGCAATTGGGCATGGCCTATTCAAATGATATTGGTATAATTTTATTGATAAAATTTTAAAAGATTTTTCTCCACACTTACGTTTTGTACTTGTAGCTTGCACGAAATAAAACATTGACAAAAAATACGACAAATGGTGCAATTTTTAAATATGAAATGTTGTTACGCTTTAAGTAATAACGTCTAATTTTAAATCTTAATACGTAATTTTGAACGTAAAACGTTTTTAGAGTGATTGTTTGTTGCTTTCCGTTTTTTCAAGAACCAGTGTTTAGGCAACATCAAAGCTCATTTCTCGAGAAATAATTTTAAGTTACAATTGGAGCAAATTGGAAACCGGTGAAAATTGACTGCCCTGTCTTTTGTTTGTTACCATGAATTTCTGCTCTATTAACCTTTGTTAATCTTTGTAACTTCAAAAGAGATTTTATTTCAAAGTATAGAAAATTACTATAAATCACTCGTCTGGTGGATCAAATGAAAGTCAATAAAAAAAATCTCAGAAATGTATTTGCTGAAAGGGTATGACGAGATAATTTTATCACGTCGCTCAGATCGAGATCATGAAACCTGAAACTATTCAACCAAGGTCACTTTTAATAGAATGATAAAATGTGTTGTTTAAATGCCTGACTTAGTTGAATCAACGTAAAAGTGAAAATTTGTAATCCAAATTACTTAGACCGTGCAGAATTGGCTCTTGAAGAAGAGCAACGGTTGCTAGCTGACGCCACTACGAAAGCATTTGTTACCTTGGACACACATAGCATTGCTGATGGCTTTAACAGCACCAGCGACCATGGTAAGGCATGGACTACATGTCACATTTCAAACGACTTCGAATCGAATCAAATCGGTCTTGATACCCAATCGCAAAATTTCTCTTTGCATGTGAATGCTGTCTTCTTGCAAATGCATTACTTCCATCAAACCATCCAGAGTTTTCACAAATATGGTTAACGTTGTGTCTTCCTATGTGGAGAACACGAAATAAGACCTTGAAAGAAATAGTAATTGTGAATTGTTTTGCTGATAATGATTATGTACCAAGTGTTAGCCAGCCATTCAAAGGTAGCTTAATCAAGTTATATAAATTTCTGCTTCTTTTACCTTGATAGCTTGAAAGTCGTATTTATCCAAGTCGCCAATGCAAAAGAAAGTGGGAATGACTTTTATTTTTCATTCGTGTTCTAGTCTAAAATCATCGATTTCTTGACTAATGAAACGTCAACGTAGTCGCGATGGGATTTAAGCCAGTTTCAAAATTAAAAACTAAAATTCTCACTTAAAATTTTATAAATTCAAATTAACAAAAATAATACTAAAATTCGTTATATACTCGATTTTTTTTAATTTTTCAACAAAATTTTAAAAACAAAATAACAAATTTAAATTTTATTGCTTAGTCGTGAGGTACTCGTTCTTTATTGCATTACTGCTAAACATAATTTAAAAATCATCGGAAATTGAAATGAGATTTTGAAGAGTTGTAACTTTATGTAAACAATATAAATAAAAGTGACTTGTTTGTCCATTTCATGATTTATCTCATGTAACCAAATTGATTTCTTTGCTGAAAGTTTTAACCACTCAGCGGAAACCATCACTGATCAGTATACTTTCAACTTAGTAGCTTTCTTTCGTATTTCAAGCCAGCAAATCAGTCTTTTTTGCATTGCCACAAGCCCACAACGTCTACAGATATTGAAACAATGTCTACAAACATTGAAATAATATAAAAAGGAGTAATTTGTTGGCTGGGCTAGTCAGTGATCAACAGTAATCGTTACCTTTTTCTATTTAATTTTTTTCTTCTGAGTAATAATTGTTTGAGCGCACAACTATCTTCAACTTTGCAAGTTTGCAATAATCATGTCATGATTTTCGTTTGTTTTCTTCCAAATGATTTCATTTGTTTTCTTCACCTTCACTTACGTGTTGAAGTTTTGATAAGCAAACGAAATCAAGCAACACTTCGGCATGTCTAATACGAACGTTTTCGGCTGTACAACTAGCCGTTGTCAAGCATCTGAAAAACTGATTGCTGAACAAGGGCCATTAATTTATATCAGAATTGTGAAGAAATTTGCCTCAGAAATATATTGTAGCCGAAATCATTAACATCGTTTGTGTAAATGTCGTTGTTTTGCTTGGTTTCGTTCCTTTATTGATCAACAAAGCAACCTGTTTAGCAAAATAGCTTAGTAAAGTTTTGATAAATATCACAAATATCTAATTTTCCGGTTTGATTTAAAATTTAATATAATCTGTATTCGCTTGAAACAATGTAACCTACTGTACATGCTTGTGATGTCACTAGGCCTGTGAAGTCAACTGTGAACGCCAAATATTCTAGTTCCGCGTTGTAATTGTATACTGGATGCTTGATTGGGGTCTGGGTTTTTTGGTGTACACAATGTGAGTGAATCTGTTGCTTGTCAATATTGTAAGTTGTTTGGTCCGTAAAAGTCAATACACATTTACTGAATAAGTTAATGAGCAAGCTGAATCAACAACAAAGATTCCCACAATATGACAATTTAATGTTATAGTTATCTATTATGTGATTGGAAATTTTCACTGAAGTTTTTTTTCTTTATTGTTGACATTCAACGAGGAGCTTCGTGCAAAAGCTTTAACAAATTATCTCTGTATTTGATTTATAACCTGTATATCATGTTATAATCATCCTACTTTATTTTAGACTTCATAGCAACAACAGAAAAGCATGTGAATTCTGCTGCTGGAGACCATGGCCTTGGAAACGATGTGCTGGGACAAAAATCTCCCAACGAAAGGAACACCATGTCTGATAGCAATATCAAAAATCTTCGGCCACCTAAGTCACCTATTGAACCAACTGAAGAGGAATTGAAACGCTTGGATGAGTTGTTTGCTATAAACGACGAAAAGCCGCACGAGGCAAGATCGCCGATCGTCTTTGAAACTCCTATCTTGGACAGCAATGACGTAAACAATGCAGTCAGTGACAACGGAAAGTTTGAAAAAGAACCACCAGAGCAAGAAAAAAACTTGAATTTTGCGAATGCCAACAAAAGACCTTTCGCTTCTCAAATAACCCAACCTGTCACTCTGCTACCCAATGACGATTCGAATGACGTCAATACCGAAGATGAAGAAAGTAAAAGGCCAAAAATGACTGACGTAAATGCAAGTGAATTAGATCAAGTTGTCGCCACGCTTGTGAATGAATCTTACAAGACAGATGGAAACAACGACGTAGATGGAATAGAAGGTAAACATGGCGGCTCACCGGTGTTTTATTTTTTTTATTCCTTTATCATTAAAAAATATTACTTCTGAGCATTTATTAAAAGATTTCCAAAAATACACTTTAGTTGTAGAATCTAGCATATCGTGACAGTAAACACGAATAATCACAACGTAAAACCGTTTTATCGACCCACTGTCAGTAGATACGAAACCGAGATCTAACGATAAATTGATATCGCAGAGAAAAGTGAAGAGAAATTGTCCGAATCAGATCGAATCTCTTTCGATCAATCATCTTCAAATGTCAACAACGATAAAGTTCAACAACAATCAAGCGCATTAAGTAAGTGAAAGAAGACTGAATCATAGACTGGCTGAATGCTGTAAGCAAGCGTCCGCCTAGTGCGCTCAAAAAGACGATGGTTAATTATAGCCCATCACTTCCTTTCCGTTTCAACATATTTACTTTATTGATTTGTCTATTAGATGTGTTTTTGCAATAAAACATCAACCTTCTTTTCAATAATATTAAGTGAAACTTTATTTTTACAACAAAGTAACTCTTTTTGACATTGATTTAACGCATGCAGTCATTTTGAGTCAGGACACTCTGCAACAGTGAGAGGGATGCCGAGATTGATAAGTTTGTCGTTCAACATTTGACAATGTTTAAAGTAAAAAATATTTTCTGATATCATATTAACAATGTGCAACGCATGTTGTTATTTATGAAAATTATCTTGTAAAAGTTCATACTTGCCTGATACTAAAATTCATTTGTTTTTGCAGATATTGTGTTCATTGTGCTTGGGTCTGTTATATTGGTGGTCGCCACTTTGGGAACGCTTTTGTACTTCAAAAGGTAATGACGTAAATTTGTTTTGCGGTATGTAGGGTTGAGGGTCTACTCCTTTACCCCCATTTGGGTCATTTTTTTTTCGGATTACACTGAAAGGTTACTGGAGAGCAACCAGTCATTAGAGCTTGATCTCCTCCAAGACACATCGATCTTCTTCATTATTTATAGGACGGAAGATGGTACATACTTTCCCACTCCGTCTTTCGGTCGATGGAACTGGAGTTAAACAACCCCTTCTCTACTTCAAAAGCTATGGTCCTCATCGACTAAAAAAGACGCCCATGTTTGTTTCACGTGTTTAAAATTGCTCTGTTTGCCAACACGCTTGGCTTTGAGCACTTTTTGTTGTTGCATCAACAATAGTATTCAAAATCAAAATCAGCGCCGGATATGGAGCAGTGCACGCATGCGATGAACTTTTTAAAGAATGGTTGCAGCGCCAAAGACAGTGCATATGAGATGTGCAAACCGAACGACTCTACTACAATACTGCTACTGTTGTAAATGAAATCGTTAGGAATAAAGCAAGCTTGAAGTTACTTGTATTTTGTTGATTATTATTATTATTGTTAATTTTTGTTTAAATACAAGAATAATCTAAAGGTTGACATGAAGACAGGCTTTCCTGATCACTTAATCTGAATCTTCAAATTACCGGGCGTAAGCCTGGATACAACAAAACAACAATAACAATAATAAAATAGAGTACTGTAACCATAATGAATATCGCATAACTGCTGAGCACGCAACACGCTTACAACTTGCGTCTAGCGATTTATTGGTTCTTGTCATACGCTTACCACAAATCTTGAAGGTAATTTGTCATGTTTAGGAATAAATATCAGTGTGGGTTGTCATTTAAGCAAACCAAAAACCGCACTTCACAAAATTCTGTTTATGCTGTGACAATAATATTGCAACTTTGACATTCAATCAACGTCTCAAAAACATAACAGCGCAAAAAAAGTGAACGTTTGCACAAAAACAGTTGGTGTATCATTTGATTATGCGACTGGCACTTTAAAATAACCAGAAATAACCCTACATTTTCTCACGTTCTTGATTTAAAACTATTTGGGCTGTCAAACATGACACTTTAGATATATCTCTTTATACTTTATGAAAACAAAAAGTAACTTTAACTTCCATCACGTATGTATTTGAGATGTTTTGGCTCTGTGAAGGCGAATGAAGTAGGGTTATGTCTAAAGGAGTAAACTTGAAACTTGAGTAAACTTTAAACGATCATTTCACAAACTGAACCAGAAAATGCCAAATGGCAGTGATTTCTTTAGTTCTGTTTTCATGAAATTTAACGCTCCATCAGGCTTTGTGATTTTAGTTTGCCAAGATAGTTGAGAGGTTTCTCGGCTGTAAGGAATTAATATGAGAATATCTGACAGAATCTGTACTAAGATGAAAATTTATTTAACAAAAGTGCTTTTTCTATAGAAATTTTTCGTTACTTGGAAGAAAATGTTTCGTATTTTCATGTAAGTCACACCAAACATAGAATTTTCAAAGGTGTTTCTCCGTTATTCAGCTTGTAAAATCGCTTTTTATTATCGTTCGGATTGATTGATTGATTGATTTTATTTCGTTGTAGGTAAATATAATACAATAAATACAGCAATAAAAAAGGAATTTCCAGCAACGGGAATCTGCGAAGAGACCATGGGTCTTCGAGTCAAGCAGATACCCCAGAGGAGATACCCCAGAGGAGATACCCCAGAGGAGATACCCAGATACCCCATCGGAGATATTTTATACAAAATTAATGCTTTTTTGTCACCGTTTATCACCTTAGTATTTATTTGACATGTAAACATCCAAAATTATTTTTTTTGGAGGGTAACATCAAAACACGAGGATTTTTTAAGCTATGCTTTAATATACCATTTATGAATTTTTCATATTTTTTGCATTTTTTCTGTTGAAAATATCGTTCAAAAGGTGTTTAATGTCTTCTTTGAATGTGGTAGTTTTGTAAAAAAGCTCAAGTAGGCTATCTAGTCAATATATTATCTCAAATGGCACATAAAGCACATGGTGTTTACGTTACCAAGAGCCTTGAAAGCTTTTCACATTAGTCTACCACTGGTTGCAGTGTTGTAGCCTACAGATGTAGGCTACTCTATCAATAACTGAATGGACATGAATAATCACTAATCTGGATTGTACATGATTGGACAAGACCTAATATGAGCGAGCGCATGGATAAAAATTTTGCCACAACTTGGATGAGTAGAATTTCATGTCAGAGATACTTCTATTTCTTGTTTTTCAAGTCAAAAACAGCATGCAATACTATAAAACGTTATTTAAAAGAATTTTCAACAACACTAGGGTGAAAGCTTACATAACAAGGGCTAGCATGATTGATTTCACCAGCAAATTGTAGTTTTGGGAAACCCTGATTTGAGGCGTTTAACATGGCAGATAGCCGAATTCAATGTTGTGGCATGTTTACGCGTTGCGTGATTTTTCCATTGATGTTAGGCCAACGCTAAGGATTGTAGATCATAGGGATGCGAAACTTCATCCGCTTTTGGCTTATCCGCAACACTAGAAGGGTTACGTTTTTTTGTAATTTACAAAATATTTTACTTTTTATGGGTTATATAAGAAGAGTGAAGTTGGCTTTAAAGTGATTTAAGGTTTTTAGTTGAAAACAAGCCAGCAGTAAAGCGTAAAAAAATGTCAAATTGGCAATTGACCCTTCTAATGTTGAAGGAACAACGGAGTTGCGCGTCCCGTAATGTACCGTCCCTAGCCAACGGAAAGTTGATGCAGTTGTAAACTTGAGTAACTTGACGAGAAAATGATTAGAAAGTAAAAACAGGGTTGTTGAGCACTTCAAACTGATTATCATAGCTAAAGGGAAATTCGGGTTCTGATTAACCAAGAAATCCAAATAATTTTCTCCTTAACAAGGATTTTTCATGAAATAAAATCAAATGACTTATCAGTCATTTTTCATCAGCGCAAACACCACGTTGACAAACACAAAACTGTACAAAAAATCCAACAACATTCATTATAAAAATATATATACTGTAGCCTATATTGCTTTATGAAGTCTTTCTTCTATAAATCAAATAGACAATGCTTTCCGCTATAGTCACAGGTCAACTAATTTCTCTGTTTATTTTTAGAGCAAAAAGAACTGACTATGCTCGTGGAAAGTGTCTTGCAAAATCATGTCAGTCTGCAATTATCATCAAACCCATCTTTGAAGATAGTGATCGGAACGTGAAGAGAAAGATAAATCGTGTTTGACATGTAAGCTTGGGGATGATGATCGGAGAATCGATCATTAGCGAGAATACGGAACGATGCCCACGGTTGGTTTGCAACGAGAAATTTCAGAGTGGTTTTGATTGAGCCATAACAACGTTCTATTGATACCAAGCGGGACAAATCTTATTTTACTGTTGCTTGAGATGTAATTGTCCCGAATCATTGCATTTGTTACGATTTGCTGAGAACTCAAATTACTTAGCATTATTTTATAACCGTCTTTTATATTGTACTTCTTTATTATGTATGATTGATTTTGTCCACCAAAATGTTTGCATGTTCTCTTCTGTCATTGCTGCTCCAGTGTAAACTTTTTTCATGTCTATTTTCATCATCCTTTCCAGTTTTTTTGTTTTTAATAAATTGCTTTAAAGCCAAACGATTTTTACTCAGACATTTTGTTAAAAGTATCCCTGTACAGGATTACTACAGAAATACTACAGGATTTGAAATTTTAGATCCAATGTTATTCGACAGTACAACCACATAACAACATAGATGGTCACAACGGTAAACCATAATCTCTTCGTGGGAAAATTGTAACATAAGATTTCCGCATCCGTTCGTCTGTATGTAATGACCGAAAAAGAAACACTTCTTTGAAACGTCTATTCAAAAAGTGTATTCCTGTAAAATTAGCCCGCGGCTATCGAAAATGAGGTGCAACGCAATACACCACTAAAAACTTGTCACTACAACAAACTACTTACATAAAAGACGGAAATTTTGTCCAGCTAGCAAGCGAAACAGTTAAATTTGCGACCAACTTCCAAGCAACAATTTTACGAATGGTCAGAATACATTTCAATATCTCAAACTCACGTACGCAGTTATGTGACGCAATAATGAAAGGAATTGTGAAGCAATTCAAACAGGTGTTCAAAGGTGATGATGCAATGTTTCATCAGGTCTTACGAACGATGGTGCAATATTTGGACATTTTCTAGCAATTTCCATGACGTAAGATGCCAGCTAGGTTAAGTAGACCATAACGGTTTTATATGACGTTTGATTTGGTGAACAAAATTGTCGGGAACATAGCGGCCCCTAGTTATGACAGTCTAACATGGCATAACTAAAAAAGAATTGACGACAATTGTGAGCCAATGAATAAAAACACACGATACACAAATTGTTTGAATCACTCACGTTTAAGTTAATACGCAAATACAAAGGGCATGCAAAGAATGAACAACAATACGAATAATACACTACGATACATGAAATTGGTACCATAAGTACACGCTAAAATGACGCTATATACAATGGTTGCGATAATAACCGACTGTTCTGGGATCAGACAAGTGTCGGCCACCGCAGACAAAACCAGGCTCAAACCCTAACACTTACGTGTTCTTTACGGGGGCGAGGCACGAAATATCCCTCAACACGTAGTCTACTTTCACTTTCCCCGTACTCTCATCATAGTTGCAGACGGCAACTTTAGCTCTACGAACCACAGGCTTCCCTTTCCTAATTTGTGGAACTACCTCATGCACCCTCCCAAGTTGATACTTCCCACGTTTACCAATGTCTTGGAGAGAGCCCACCACTACAAGTTGACCAGGCTCCAAATTCTCGGCCATTTTTAGCCATTTTTTCCGGCCCTGAAGCCCTGGCAAGTAAAAATCGATCCATTTGCTCCAAAACTGCTGAGAAAGTGACAAATTGAACCGATAATCCCTTCTTAGTTGGTCACGATCATGTGGTTTCCCAACAGCACAGTATGGGTCTAAGTATGGGGTCAAAAGTGAGGCAGGGGTGATGACAGTAAAATCTTTAGGGTCGTCACTCAAAGGTACCAAAGGGCGTTCGTTCACGATCCGAACGGCACTGCCTGTGTACGTAAGCAGTTCAATAAAATTGGGCTTACGTATTGAAGAGTCCAAAATGTGAAAAAATGCAATTTTAAATTGTTTTACCATTGCCTTCCAGGCGCCACCTTGCGCCGGAGCATACGGAAGTATAAAATCCCAGTTTATCTCTCTCTGTCTCAGGGCGTTGTGAAATTCAGCTGATTCTATCAACTCGGGTAACTTCTTAGATGCTGCCTGAAAGGTGCTTCCATTATCGGAATAGATAGCATTAACCTGCCCACGTAAATCTGTAAACCTAGTAAAGGCAAGTAAAAAATCACTCAGCGACAATGACGTAACCAGCTCAACATGAATAGCTCGAGATGCCATACATGTGAACAAGAGTCCCCAAGCTTTTTTGTGGCTCCTACCTTCAACAAAGGTTAAAGGTCCAAGATAGTCTAAGCCGCAATCAAAAAAGGGTTTCCTTTGCGCAGTTGTGCGAGACAAAGGTAAATCATACATGAGCTACCTTATAGGCCGCGCTTTCTCAATCGCACATACACCACAATCATTAAGATACCTCTTCACGGAGGCATTACCATTAGCGATCCAAAACTTCTGTCGCGTAGACAACAAAGTGTGCTGTACTCCACAGTGCGCATTTCGATTATGATGCGACAGTACAACAAGCCTAGTGAAGGGGTGTTTCGAAGGCAAAACAATCGGATGCTTTGCTTCTAGAGAGATCTCGGGAGAATTACTTAAGCGCCCTTCAATGCGGATTACACCAGCGTCATCTACACAAGGTCTGTACTTTTTAAATGAACGCAATTCTTTCAAGCGTTCCTTCTCACGTTGCGAAGCGCCAACACTACCTCGCTTTATCACTTCCTCAAGGGCATCCGGCGATCGTTTAGTCATTAAATGTACCACATCGCCATACACGCTCTTCTGAACAAACTTCACAGTCAAGTCTAAGGCTCTATAAAGATAAGAGGCGTCCAGTTTTGGCTTCACAAAGCTACGCTTTCTCGTTTTACAGTACAAAAATTCAACAAAAGCAACCAAATAAGCGATTCTCTTTTTCATAACATACAAAGAAGGTGCGGCCTCGATCAATCTGTAAAGGCCACCCTGTCCAACGTCAAGCGACTCCTCTTCGTCACGAAGGTATAGGCTATGGACAGGTACTGGAGTGGCGTTTTCTACAAATGGAATTTCTTCACACTGATAGAGAAGACTAGAACCATTCAACCACAACTCTCGAAATTCTTTCTTTGTAATAAGATTTGGCCGTGTGCCAACATCAGCTGAGTTCATATCGGTAAGGCAAAAACGCCAATCCTGGGCTCCAGACAACAATAAAATATGCTCAACTCGACGCGTAATAAACTTATTCAAACGTAAATCAGGGTTTTTAACCCACTGCAACACAGTCCGAGAATCACACCAAAAATATTTAAGGCAGTCGGGCATCTTCAATGCCTCGTAGGCCTGCTTCACGAGTCTTGCTGTATTCAAAGCGGCAACAAGCTCTTTCCTAGCTATCGGCCAAGAAAACTGATTTTTTACAACAATGGTAGATTTACCCAAAACGAAAGACACACTAGGAACTCCATTAACCAGTCTACGTAAGTAAACAACAGAAGAGAAAGCTTGATTCGAAGCATCACTAAACCCATGCAATTGATATGAAACAACATCATCCGGACTACACACACCAGAGTTTGCAAAATACCATCTCGGTAACGAAAAATCCTTAAGCAGGTCTAAAGAACGAAGCCACGACTCCCACTCTTTTACAAAGCTATCAGGAACCTCGGTGTCCCAATCAAACTTGTCTATCGCCAATTGCTGAAGTATCTAGGGACGGTACATTACGGGACGCGCAACTCCGTTGTTCCTTCAACATTAGAAGGGTCAATTGCCAATTTGACATTTTTTTTACGCTTTACTGCAGGCTTGCTTTCAACTAAAAACCTTAAATTACTTTAAAACCAACTTAACTCTTCTTATATAACCCATAAAAAGTTAAATATTTTGTAAATTAGAAAAAAACGTAACCCTTCTAGTGTTGCGGATAAGCCAAAAGCGGATGAAGTTTCGCATCCCTATGAAGTATCAGACGTGCTTTTAGAAAAAATGGCGCTCCAAAGCCTAGCGGATCAAAATTTTGTCCAAGCTGACTGAGCATACTTCGGCGTGTGTGTTTAGCTAAGGTCTTTAAGGAACATGCGATACGCATCTCGTCAGACTCGGTTTGCCACACACAACCCAATGTCTTCGCTGATGGCAAAGTCATATTTTCAGTCTGAAAGTCAATGTCACGAATCAAAGGTGAAAGCATCTCATTATCCAAATTTGACAAGACAATCATAGCCTCCTGGTTAGCACTCCACTTAACAAGCTTAAAACCACGGCTATCAAACAAAGCAATTGATTCATGAGTGATTTGCTGAGCTTCCTCTAAGCTATCAGCCGAAAATATAAAATCATCCATGTAGCCTACATATCATTTGCAATATTGCAGAGAGTTAATTCACCAGCACCGCTTGGATTTTGCTCGATCATTTTCTTTATAGCCAAGCAAGCGATATATGGGCTACTCTTTACTCCCCAAGGGTGTACGCAAAAACGAAAGGGTATCATTCTACCATTTTCAAGGTCATCATCTTCAAACCACAATATACGAAACAAATCCCTCTGCGACTCAGGTAACTTTATTTGAAAGAAGCATTTAGTCACATCAGCCATGAAACCAAATCTACCAAGCCGAAATCTAGCCAAGACATCTACCAGAGGGTTTAACAAGTCAGGACCCGAAAACATTACATCATTAACACAAGTTCCTCGAAATTCAGACTTGCCATCGTAAACAATACGCTTTTTTAATTGTGACGTCACAAAGTATGGTAGATACCACTCAAATCTCTTTACATTTTCTGCTTCACCAGCACGCTCAATATAGCCATTAGGTTTAAGATCTTTCATGGTGTCAGTAAGGAAATCACGAAGTTCAGGCTGTTTTAAAGCCTTCTTCCTTAAAGCAGCAGCTCTATCTGACGCCAACACAAAATTGTTAGGTAAATCAATATCTTCCTTCAACGGTACAGGTATCTCAAATCGACCATCTTTCAACTCAATATTCGGTTCAACAAGTTCTCCAGCCAAAATGTCATTGCGAGACAATTCACAGGTTTCATTTTGCAAGGTCAAATCCTGAATGACTTTATTCAGGTCTGCTATTTCCATATCACGAGACTCAATTTTACGCTGAAAGCCAGAGATGACATCCGACTCTAAAGACGTCTGTACTCTGCACACGTTAGCAACGCTTTCATCTAAGGGTAACTTACCACCACAAGCCAACCAACCGAGAGGAGTGAGCAAAGCATGTGGTTCACTACGATTCTCACCAACACGCTCTTCTTTAGCCCACATCAAATAAGCGTTGTCGTTGCCAATCAGTACATCTACAGTACTACAATCATTCAAATGAAACATATTCACGTCATGAAAATGACGGAAACCACTTAAATCCTGCTTATGCGGTAAAGTTTTAACATCGTCAGCCCAAGCTGGGTTAACCACCGAAGTTATATCACAAAACAGTTCATTCGTCTCTAACGACTGAATGTTGAGTTTAACAAGGTCAGCACAAATAGGTTTCTGACCAGCCAGAGTATCCATTTTAAACGACGCTTTATCATACGGTTTAACGCCAAGTTCGCTCACCAAATCACTCGAAACAAAAGTCAACTGCGAACCAGGATCATGCTGAATACACCAACTTCGATTTGCCAGTTATTGGATTCAAAACACGAGCAGCAGTAATGCGGTTAAAAGCTGCTTTAACATTTCCAATCTTAACATTACGCACAGGAACTCTGGCACGAGCATCATCTTTCCCAACCGAATCCAGAGAATCACGTGACGTCACATAAAAATCATGCAGAAGAAAATAGTGATTCCTATCGTTGTTAGGGCCACACTTACGACAGTTGTTTGCATGAACGCAATCCCTAACCATATGCTGGCGCAAACAATTCAAGCATTTGCCAGCTTTCACAATGACATCTCTCCGATCTTTAGGTGTCAAGCGCAAAAATTCTTTACAATTAGACAAAAAATGATATTCAACTTGACCGCGTGACGAACACTAAAAACATGCCGGTATGTCACTACGTCTGGCCACACCACCGCGCGGTGCGCCAACAGCAGTCGAGTACTGCGAACTCCCTGAAATCACATTATCATGGGGTTTTACCGACGTCTGCCTAACCGGACATGAAGGCAATTTTCCTTTGCCAAACTTTTTTAAATGCTGCGACTCACCAGAATCGCCCATTAGCATAATGCTAAAATCAGCCGACTTGCGCGTTTCCTCCCGTACTACAAATTCAAACAAACTCTGAAAAGTAGGCTCATCAGTGCCACCATACTGATCACCTAAAAAGTCAAGGTAACGCTGCTTAGCGTCAAACGGGAGTCGCTTAGCCAAATCCAAAACAAAACGTCCTTCTAATTTGTCGCGCTGACTATAAGCTCAGCGCCGGATTAACTATAGTAGCAGATGTAGCAGCTGCTACGGGCCCCGCGCTTCACAAGGCCCCGCGCTTAGTGAGCAAAACATTTTTATTTGCAAAAAAATTTTGAACATAATTGATAAGTAATTTTTGGCTTGCAAATTGGAATGGGATTGGAGAATGTTATAGTTGTAGGATTAAATTACTAGTCCCAACTTCTTGTCCCTTCCTAACTATTGCAAACTTTAAAAACCAGTAATTTCCGCTAGAGGTAACTGCCTGATCGAGTGCCACGAGCCCACGATGCTAATCCTAGATATTTTGAGATGCAACTCTGTAGCACGATGGTCCGCAAGAGCTGATGCCATTAAGGTTATTAAAGAACGTTTTCCTTTTATAAAAGAGGCACTAGATAAACTGCAAATGACCAAAAGCAAAAGGCAGAATGTCGACAGCAGGCAAATAGACTCCTCGAGAAAGTGAAGTTGGTAAGCTTAGAAACTGGAATCTTTGTGGTGTTTTGGAATAGCCTACTCGATCGCTTCCAGGCAACTCAAGCCTTTCTTTAATGCCTTGCTTCGTGCTTTCTTCAATGCCTTTAAATCCTAAATTTTTCTGAAGATGTTTGCGACCGTGCCAAATTTTTTTCAACTCAATAACTTACTTCGGTAACAAGCACGTTTTAACGTTCGCGTTTTGTCGCTTCTACCTTTTTCTCGATCTTTACTATGTTGACGTGTATTGTTTTTGATATAATGGTCAGAAATAAAAACAACTAAACTGAACTGAACTGCCTTGCTTCATGCTTTATTCGTGCTTTTTCTGCCTTTCTTCGTGCTTGTTGGTTGGTTATCCGGTACTTGAGTCAGAGGCACAGAAGCTGACTCAAGTACCGGATTACCGACCAACAAGCACAAGAAGAATTGTCCGAAATCAAAGGCGCGATGAGGATGTAGGCAGCGGCCGTTTAGTTCCAGATGCAATGGATAAATATAATCCATCACCTAAAGACCGATTCCGGATGAAAGTTTTCCTTGCAGTATTGGACAGCCTACAATCTGCGCTGGAGCAACGTTGCAAGGCATAGCCTACACATACAATTGAACACACGTTTTTTTTTTTTTGCGAAATCTGCATGATCTAACACCTGCGCAGATCCAAGAAAGTGCTAACAGATTTTTAGAAGCATATTTCCAGGATTTGGAAGACGGTTTGAAAGATGAACTACCTCAGTTTTCAGAATTCGTAAAGCACATTGCTGTTGATTGCTCCTCTCCGGAACTCAACTATTTCACTTTAATTAAAGAAAACAATATTGACACCACGTTTCTTAACATTGACAATTTGTTACGCATTTATCTATGTATGATGGTAACTAATTGTAGGCTACTGGAGAGAGATCATTTTCAAAGTTAAAGTTGATTAAAAACTATCTGCGAAACACGATGGGGCAAGAGCGGCTGCACAATTTAACTCTTTCGAATATTGAAAATGACGTTCTGAATTCATTGAACTCATCTGAAATAATTGCCAAATTTGCAGAAATGAAAATGCGTCGAAAAGACCTTTGAATGATATTGTTGAAGTTTTATATTTCTCCTTGCAAATAAAACATTACATTAGACTTTTGTTATTTTTGTTTGTTGTAGAATGTAGATCAAATCTAACTTATAGAATATTCAATTAGCCTACTTCCCGGTCATTATTATCTGTAGGCTACATCAAATCAATCTGCTACAGGCCCCGCATTTGGTTAATCCGGCACTGCATAAGCTTGCGCGTAAAGCAAACACTGCGATACTTTCTAATTTCCGGTTCGGCGAAAAGACCTCCACGAACCCCAAAACGCTGGGACAAGCGAGCTAACGACATTTCTATCCTGTCTTCCTTTGACAAACCAGGAGTGTCAGAAACCAAATTAGCAATCGTTTGAGCAGCTGTCCTAACACAAGCTGCTTGTAGCAAAGTCAAACGAGTTCCTTTAAAGGGCGAAGCTCCCATCAAAGCCGTAACACGATTTTTAAAGAAGATAAATGGCATATTATTACCATCGTAACCATTCAAGGCCGCCTTATCAAAAAACGTCCTACTATTTTGGTATTCAAAAAAGCTATCCTGTTGTTAAGAATTCGATTTAGCGGGGGAAGACAAGCTATATACCTTAAGGGGCTGAGTGGGCTCAGTCACATGCACAGCCCGATCACGATCCTCACACACGTTAAAATCAGGAGACGCGATACGCCTCTCACAACCACCCAAATTACGTGTAGCTGGGCGATCAAAATCTAGCGGCGCAGAAAACTGTGAAGGGGGCAAAGCATTACTGCTATCAGCGGCCCCGTGACCTGTACGCTCTGGGGGAGGAGTTCGGCTAAAATTTGCAGGCTTTGGTTGTAGATCCTTAGGAAGATCCTTAGCTGCGGCCCCGAGACCTCCTGAAACAGTTTGAAAACATGTGGATTGTACTGGTCGACTTACAGATTGAACAGGCGTCTGGAAAAGGTTATGTAAATTAAACTGTGATTGATGTTCACTTCTGGAATGCCTAGAAGATCCCTTCTTAGAGCTACGCCGGGAGCCCACCTCTGATCGATATTCAGCTAAAGCTACCTCCTTACGTTGTTCAGCCCTCAACTGTGCGTCTTTGAGTGCAAACTCAGCAGCTCTCGCTTCGGCTTTCGCGGCAGCCTCAGTTCGTACGGCCTCAGCTCTCGCGGCGGCCTCAGCAGCTCTCGCTTCGGCCTCAGCTCTCGCGGCACTCTCAGCTCGTATGGCCTCAGCTCTCGCGGCAGCCTCAGCTCGTATAGCCTCAGCTCTCGTGGCAGCCTCAGCAGCTCTAGCTTCGGCTTCGGCTTGTATCTGGAGCTCCTCTCGTCTTAGCTGTAGGTTAATTTGTGCCACTATCCGAGAAGAACTCCTAGACATCCTAGTGCTTACATTTGAGGCGCTATCCTCAGGATGTATGTCAGCATCCAACATATCTGAGTACTACTCACTTTCTTTTTGTTCGAAGTTATTTTTTAACGAGTTAAATTCAGGATCTACCCTATCACGAAGTTCTGCCAAGATTGCAGAGTTAAAAATTTTAGTCAAAAGAGCATGGAAATGCCGTAAATCCTCTTCCAAAGTAGAGAACTTAGAGCAAAAAATTAACAGTTCCTGCTTATCACTCAAAGAACCTAGGGCTACAGAAAGTTCCCCAATTTCAGTCAAAATATCCCTTCTAAGATGCCGGGCCTCTCGAACTGACTTAGCCTCATCGTTACTGGGTCCCTCCCCAGAATGGCCTGCCCGACCGCAAAGAACATCATCAGGCTTAAACTCAGTCGAGTCGACGGCGGTCGAGTCCCTGTCGCCACCGAGTGTAGACATATTAAATGTTGGGGCTAAATTTAACAATTAAAAAATTAAGTTACACAAACACACAAAATTAAGTTATAAAAAACTTAACTGCAAAGACCGTAAAAATACAAAAAGAATTTAAATGCACAATACCGTAGTTGTACGGGTATATGAAGTCCGACCAAAGTTCCACAAAACTTGCTTGGATTCGTCCACTTGAATCTTCAAGCACAGATCGATTGTCTTTAATCTTTTTTCTTGCCAATGTTGTTTTTTCTTCAGAACCAACAAAGAAACGTCTTTAATTTTTAGCTTGAAGTTCTTCAGTACCAACTGAGAAGAAAAGTCTCTAATTTTCTTTTGCTTCTGTAGACTACTAACCAACAAGATCTTCTTTTATTATTTCTTTGCTTCTGTAGCCTACCAAACCAACAACTTCGTCTTTTATTCTTTTGTGCTTCTAAGTTTCAACTGACAACAACGTCTTTTATTATTTATGGTCACAGCGGTAAACCGTAATCTCTTCGTGGGAAAATTGTAACATAAGATTCCCAGATCCGTTCGTCTGTATGTAATGACCGAAAAAGAAACACTCCTTTGAAACGTCTATTCAAAAAGTGTATTCCTGTAAAATTAGCCCGCGGCTATCGAAAATGAGGTGCAACGCAATACACCACTAAAAACTTGTCACTACAACAAACTACTTAGATAAAAGACGGAAATTTTGTCCGGCTAGCAGCACTAAGCGAAACAGTTAAATTTGCGACCAACTTCCAAGTAACAATTTTACGAATGGTCAGAATACATTTCAATATCTCAAACTCACGTACGCAGTTATGTGACGCAATAATGAAAGGAATTGTGAAGCAATTCAAACAGGTGTTCAAAGGTGATGATGCAATGTTTCATCAGGTCTTACGAACGATGGTGCAATATTTGGACATTTTCTAGCAATTTCCATGACGTAAGATGCCAGCTAGGTTAAGTAGACCATAACGGTTTTATATGACGTTTGATTTGGTGAACAAAATTGTCGGGAACAATAGGGTAGCATACATCTTTGGTAACCGTAGTCACTATAGGCCTATAGCCCACCCACGTTAAAACATGGAAGCATTTTATCGTGGCCCATCTCCCTTTTTAAGTTACTAATTCAACAAGTAATCGGCAGCAGTGGCCGAGTGGTTAGCGCGTTGGGCTCGCAGTCGAGAGCCTGCATGTTCGACTCCAGCCACCCGCACTTGCTGTTGTTTCTCTGGGCAAGAAACTTTACGATAATTGCCTCTACCCAGTGTTCGATTTCGAGTAATGGCTAGTACCAAATTTAAGTCATAAGTAGGGGAGACCCGGGAGAGTTGAGCCGCAAGGAGGGTTGATCCACCCCCAAAAAATGCAGTTTATAGTATTGAAATCTAATATTTGGGTTCCTCTGCGTGACATATGCAACATTACTGCCATTTTGACTCAATCAATTTTGTAGTTATATCTAGTATAGCTTGTTGAAGTAGCACAATGTGAAAATCAAATCTAAAAATGGATTGCTGAGTTACAAGTCTTTCATCTTATAGCCACAAAGTAACAGCAGATAGTTTCCTTTTAAGATGTGTAATATATTGTCAATGTGATGCTTTTTTATCATGATAAGTATTATCAACTTTGAAGCGCTGTTTTAATAAAACTTTCAAGTTTTACCGAACAAGGTGACATAAGGAGAGTTGAGCCATTGGTGTCTAGGAGAGTTGAGCCATGGCTTTTACGTAGTTTAGGTAGGCAATGGCTCAACTCTCCTCAATACTATTGGTTTACTTATTATCAAAATCAGTTTTTTGTTATTAGATTTATTAAAAGCTTGCAATTGACCAGAATAACGTAAATGATCAAAAGACTTGCTCACAGCAGGGGGCCAGAGGGCAATTGTGAACTCAAAATTTCCCTTTTGAAACGTGTGTGACGTCATGATAATTGGATATTAATGATAACAGTATTTATTATTATTATTGATTCAATTATTTTGCTGTCAAACAATTTCCAAAGGGGCACTTCCTCTTCTACACTAGCCTATCGCTCGGAGTGACCGCAAACGGCTGGAAAAGCGCTTGGGTTGCAATTTGAAATGGGTTAAACTACTTTTTAGACCAAAAAACTATCGGGGCCCGTCATTGATGGCGGGTAATGTTACCGCAACACCACCATTTTGAATTAAATAGTGAAAAAAATAAATCTAACAAGTGACATTGTAACACTGTGTACTGAATAATATTGGATAATTTATTTTGTATTAGATCTTTTGTGTTTATATGGTTTTGGTAGGCAATGGCTCAACTCACCTTGAGACTATGATCAACTCTCCTTGATCGGCGGGAGAGTTGAGCCAACTGACTTTTTTATTTCATCGACAAAATACACATATATGCAATGATGTTAGATTAATTTCCTTTTTTGTGAATGAAGGTGAATGGTTAGCCTTCAGTTTACCAAACGAATTATTTGTGTAACCTAAAAATTTCGATAGATATTTACCAAAGTAGAAAAATCGGCTCAACTCTCCTGGGTCTCCCCTACAGAGTAGACAACCGGAAACAGACATTGCAGTCGGCTGCAGCGTGGGTCAGGTGTACGTCGGAAGGCATATACCGATGCATTGCGCTCAAGTCCGCTTTCCCGCAATGCAGGATAAAGATAATAAAAAAAAAAAAAAAAAAAGTAAGCTAGGTCACGAAAAAAACAACTTTTTATACAATTTTACCTATAAGCAGGGTCATGTCAACCGCCCCTCGGCCAGAGGGAGGGCACGGTTGTTGGGGCCCACTCATTTTAGTCTGTTTAATGTTTTTTGGCAATTTACAAAGTAATAAACCTGCTACAGAAGATCGATAAAATCAATAGCTTGGTCATGTTAGGCCATATTTACTGCTTTTTAAACCCCCGTCTGGGGGCCAGTGTAGGGGCCCAAGCATATTTAGTTCTAGCTCCGTTTTTCGGCTTGCAACTTTACAACATTTAATACTTATGTAGGCTAGGCTACCGGTATTTTTTTTTCATATTTGCAAAATGTTTTTGCTCGCTTTGCTCGTTCAATCATATTTTATTCACGTAGCTAAGGATATGCGCATGCATGCATGGCTTCAGAAGTGAACTAAAGAAGTAAAAGAAATTTGTGTCCTACAAAAAACTAACACCATAATGCAATATTCCGAAATAAATACTTCTCATTCAAATAGCCTAGGCCTAGGCCTATAGTTATTTAGCAATTAAATTGATAGAATTCAGTGTTAATGGAAAGCGGCTATAAAGTAAAATCTGCGTGAAAATAGACTACTATAGGTGAAAGTGTGGACATCTCAGATAGATTTTGGAAGTTCTAGCCTGCTGAAAGGCTAAACCACACTAGGCTATGGCCTACTGATATTCAAGAAATAAATTATTGAAATGCTTTTGAGGTTGTGAATAATTTTTTTGAAATGGTAGGATAACTAAAATTTTAAATCATAGCTTCTACCCAAATTCAAGTTTAATTTGATGAATTTGATTACATACAGTAGCCTCAGTGATGTGCGCGCATACAAAAAGTATTGACGCCGTCAGCGTAAACGCAAACGTTAAAATCATACGCCGTATGCGTCAACGTAACTTGTAAAAAAAGTTGGCGGCGTCAGCGTCAACGCATACACTATAGCGTAAACTCATTTTGTTTGCCAGGTGCCAAACATTCACACGGTATAAACCACTCGAAACAAACAAATTTTATTTTGAATTTCCACGAAGAAACACAACACAAGCATCTAAAAGTGTTCATCTGACATTTTGCTGCGTTTTGGTTTCAATATGTCTTTGCCCATTGAAAACATTTTTTCAACTTATTCAAAATTTGGAAAGTTTGATAACAAAAAATGCAAACAACAGCTAAGACATTAAAAAGTATGCGTTGACGCTATGCGCTAAAAAACCGCGAAAACTTTGCGGCGTAGCCTCAAGCGACAACTATCCAAAAAAATGTGGCCGCAAGCGTTAGCGTAAACAAAAAGTTTACGCCCCAAGTCTACGGCGTAGAATTTGCGGCGTAGGCCTATACGTAGGCTACATCTCTGAGTAGCCTACATAGCGACCTATGATTACATAATAAAGTGTGCATTTTGGTAAAAAAAATTATTGCGCCAAAAAGAGACCAAAACAAGACTAAAGGTCTATTTGTCAATTTTTTTTCTACTTTACCCCTTTCTACACTGTTTCGGACATTAAGTTTTGCATTGTCCATGTAGCGTACCATATCCAGGGATATCTATAGCTACGGGATTGGAAACTCTGTGGAACTGAAAACCATTTTATACACCAGTAGGGTCATTTTTCTTTGTGCGCTGCTGTGATAAATAATCACATAAATTGACCTCAAAGTGTAGCAAGTAGTAGGCTAAACGAACAACCAAAAGTGTAATCATTAATTCACCTGTAAATTGTAAGGTCTATGCTCATAGGCGTAGCCAGGGGGGGGCGAACGGGGCCATGGCCCCCCCCAAATTTTCAAAGTTTGGATTCCGAAGTTGAACCCTTTGTTGAAAATATAATATAATTTGTATAAATTTATATTGTTTTCCAAGACATCTGGCTATTAACACCCCCCAGGACTTGTTTTAGACACACAGAAAGACACCAATAAATTTTGCAAATCGTAAATCGCGCAAAGTTTACGCAATTTACGCTTCTTTTAACTAATCTGTGGAAGCAATTTCAGAATCGCTTACTCTGTAGGGTTTTTGTGTAGCTGAGTTTTTTGTGTTCTCTAATTTTAGCCGCAGTTTTTGCCCGTTTGTGTGTAGATAAGAGCTACCTTTAATAAGTTAATAGCTGTTTATCTGCTAATAAGTTTCATACAAATATTACCCTGAAAGTGTTTCCAGAAAGCGTTATAATCCATTATTTAAGTGTAATTTTGCAAAAATTTTCCGGGGGAGCATGCCCCCGGACCCCCCTAGAATACGCGTGCCTTCGGCACACTCTAACCCCCACCAGCTTTATTGCTTCCCTTGCTTAACCCACCAGGATGCGCCACTGCACATCAGGTGGCGATGTCTTAAATCAAACATTTTGTCGTTCTCTTCAATTCATCAAATATTTGGCCCCCCCCAAAAAAATTTTCTGGCTACGCCACTGTCTATGCTTGCCTGCTTTGTGTATTTGTTTGTATTCCATTAGTGCAGTTATGTTGTATTTTGTTTGCTGCTTAAAAAATTTCCAGAATGACTATAGGTTTTAGTTCTGATGACGTCGTAAACGGATTGGTTTCGCACTGGATCAATCAGTGAACAAGTTGATAATACAACAGCATATTTCACTGATTGCTGAACACTCCTCATTTACTTCTGATCCGATTTGCAGTACGCACAATGCTAAAGAACAACAGTAGGCTGTTTCTGGACTCGTTGCATTCATTCATTTTTTGGATTCATCGTTTTTTTTTCTAGCAGCGTAAATGTACTTTTATACATCAATTAAGTTTATGTGAGTGTACATTTTGTATTATTATTGCAAAATCTAACTTTGTATATCTTTTAGTCGGTATTTTATTTTGTTAATCTTTCTGTAGTCCTAGTAATGTGATGACCCTACTGATGTATAGCACTGGATAGAGTTTCCAATCCCGTAGTTATAGATATCCCTGACCATATCTTATAAATTTTGTTTTGTTGAAACTCTGTTCTTTCTCTATCGTTTTTCTGGATCCGCTACTGAATTTTCAGCTTAGCTTAAGTTATTAATTTTTTTTTTAAAGAAAATATGAGAGTTGTTTATTTTTGGCTAAAACAATGACTGTGAATTTTTTGCTACATGAAAGAGTTTGCGGCGCGAACTTAACGCTTAGTGCCATCACTAAACACAGAAGACCATTAGTGGATTTGGAGAGGAGACAAGATGGTGCTCAAACGGCCCTGCCTATAGCTTAAAATTAAACAAAACTGTTGTACAGTGACGTAACTAGAAAGAAACATTTAGGAGGGCATACCCGCATATGCAACTATTAAGGGGGAATATATTTCAATATTTAAGCTCCCATAAGCAGGGCCGGATTTACCAATAGGCTAGGCAGGCTGAAGCCTAGGGCCTTAACGTCCAGGGGCCTCGAAATTCGGTTTCGAAGTTTGTAGTTTGTAATCGGCATAACTCTTATCTTATCCAAGCTCATAAAAACTCAGAAAAACACACAAATGCCATGTTAACCTACGTAACAAGGAAGCGAGGATATACGCTTAGCTTACTTCAAAGCTGGAGGAGCAAATAAAAGCAGAACAGCAGTAGCCTATTGGTGGCATGTAAAGGAAAGAATCACCGCTGTAGTTTGTACTCTTGCAGAACGAGGCTTGCCTTTTAGAGGGGACAATGAACAATTTGGATCTCTCAATAACGGCAATGATCTTGGTCTTTTAGAAGTAGTGGCCAAATTTGATCCATTTTTACTTGCTCCCATCAATCGCTATGGAAATTCAGGATTAGGAAATCCCTCTTATTTGTCAAAAACTATTTGCGAAGAGATGATTCAGCTCATGGCCAAAAAAGTTAAAGAGTCAATTGTGGCTGACGTGAAAAAATCGGGATATTTCAGCTTTTCTGTGGATTCTACTCCCGATATTTCACATACCGATCAGTTAAATTTGATTATCAGATACGTGTCTCCTGTGAACGGTTTACCAAGTGAGAGATTAATAACTTTCCTTGAGTTGAAAGACCACTCTGGGGTAGGCATGGCAGATTTAGTGCATAAATATCTCACTATAGGCTACTGAGCTTCAGCTTGATATTAATAAATGCCGAGGGCAGTTTTATGACAATTGACAATGCTGCAAACATAGCTGGTAGGTAGGCACAACGGTATGCAGCAAAAAATCTTAGAAATAAATAAATTTGCAAAATTTATTCCATGTGCAGGTCACTCCTTAAATTTGGTAGGCCGCTCAGCTGTTGATTGCTGTCTTGATGCAGTGAATTGTTTTGGCATTATCAATGAAATTTACACCTTTTTTTCAGCTTCCACAAAGAGGTGGGCAGTTCTAAAATCATTTTTGCAACCTCAATCAAAACTGCCAAAACATTTGTCAGATACTAGGTGGGATGCACATGCAAAAGCCACGGAAGCTGCCTGCCTTCCTTCCTTTATCCTTATGCGTGCCTTGCCTTCCTTTATCCTTATGCTCGATGCACTTGAAGCCAATTTAAGAAGAAGAGCTAATGTGCACAGTGACATTGTAGAAATGTTCCTCTTTCTTGCTAATCTGAAAGCAACTAAGGTAGAAATTGTACGAAGCGTAGAACTTTTAAAGGAAGCGCATCTGAAAAATGTTGACTCGAAACTTACATAGGAACTTCTACATTTTCACGTGAGTTAAACACAAAACCAAGGGCTTACCGGTACAGAAGAGCAATTTATTTCTTTGTCTCATGGAGCCCTTTATGAAGTTATGTGCAAGGAAAAACTTAACAATGCCTTTCCCAATGTAGAAGAAATATTAAGACTGTTTCTAAGCTTAATGATCACTAACTTCTCAGGAGAGAGATCTTTCTCAAGGCTCAAAAGCATCAAAAATAAACTGAGATTGACAATGTCTCAAGAAAGATTGTCCGCACTGAGCATTCTGTGCATTGAGAGTGACAAACTTAAACAGATAAACTTTTGCATGATTTTGCTTTGACAAGAGCTAGAAAAAAAAATTGGTAGCCTTAGTCTTACTCTATTTGATGACTGTAACTATTTCTTATGTCCTTGTAAATAAACTTTACAATTATTGTAACGGTTGTTTGATCAAAGAAATTAATATTAAAAGCAAAACTGCCTTAACTAAGTTTTTATTCTTTTAATTAAAAATTTGCACCCATAACTGTGGAAAATGAAAAGAACAAAGAGTTTAATGCAGTCATATTTTTAACATTAAGCAATGACATGTGATGTTGTTTAGAGAGAAATATTCTGAGCTCAAAAAATAGGGAGGGGCCTCACAAATGGAATAGCCTAGAGCCTCTCATGGTCTAAATCCGGCCCTGCCCATAAGTTAAACGCCCGACTCAAGATCAAGTAGCGTTGCTTCGGCTCTCCGCTTGAGCAACGCATTTTAGGACTGCTTTCCATGCGACACTAAGTGGATAGAATAATTCCACTGCGCAATAGCAATTTAACATTTATCGGAATCTTCACTGTGTCAAACTTGGTAACCGGCTTTGCGTCAGTGGTTAAAACAAAAGCCTCTAAAAGTATGTGAAACTGCCAGGAATAACATCAAAGGCTTTGTCAATCCGACGATCAAAGTTCAAAACCAATTTGAAATAAAGGGTTTATTTTAAAATCTTAGCTACTGAATGCAACCAAACATTTATGAAACGTCATTCAACATTCAAAATACATTGTGAAGAAAGGGGCGTTCTTCCCGGCTATCAGCACAAGGCTGAACACTCACTGGCGCCTGCTGGTTTTGTTGTAAACGTTTCGAACGATTATATACAGTTGTTCGAAACGCCTTTGGCAGTGTCCGGCACGAATGCATAGCCGAGGTCCTGCGTCATTTCGACGCCCCCACAGACCTTATTGAGTGCATCTCCGACATATACGTCGACAACACCTGCACGTCCGCTGCGGCAATGGTGAAACCGATCGTATCCCTGTGGGGCGGGGAGTCCGTCAGGGCTGCCCGTTGTCTGGGCTGCTATTCAATTTGGTCATCGAGGTGCTCCTCAGGGGCGTCCGTGACAAAACGGATTGCGGCTACAACCTTCCTGCCAAAGAAGACGACATCAAAGTGCGTTGTATGGCTTATGCGGACGACATCTGTCTCGTTTCTTTCGATCGCGAGCAGATGGTCTCTCTTCTATCTGCTACTGAACCCTTCTCTTCCTGGTCCGGGCTACGGTTCAACCCACGCAAGTGTGGCACCCTTTCCTATGGGAAAGTGTCGGCGTCCCGTCTGCGGGTCGACCCGAAACCTTTCTCCCTTGCCGGGGAGAAAATTCGAGTCATCCCCAAAGGCAAGACGTATAAATACCTCGGCGCTCGAACCGGTTACGCCTCGGACGCATCCCTCACCCAACCCTTCATCTCCACTCTGGAGAAGCACATTTCTTTATTGATAAAATCCTTTCTTACCCCAAGCCAGAAACTTCTGGCACTCACTTCCATCATTCTCCCGTCCGCGTCATACCATCTGCGAGTGCGGCGCTTTAGACAGTATGAGCTTCTGAAGCTTGACCGACTGGTTTTGCGGTGTTTGAAGGTGGCGTGGCGTCTTCCCAGGTGGGCCTGCAGCGCGTTCTTTTACTGTAAGCCTGCATTGGGAGGTTTGGGCATTACGAACTTGTGTCGCGAAAGTGACACGCTTTCGCTAGCTCATGCTTTCAAGATGCTGACGTCACCTGACAGCATTGTCTCTGCCGTCGCTCTCGGGCAGCTTAGGCGTCATGCCTGTCTGAGGTTCGGCACTCCAGATCCCACGACTGACCACCTGGCCAGTTATCTGAATAGTGACCCCCCTCCTGACGGCGCCCGTTCTAGACCGTGCCCTACAGGCGAGAGCCTGTGGGGCCGTGTCCCGGCGGCCACCCGTCGCCTGAACGTACGTTGGTCCGCCCGCCCGGATGGCGGCCTTGAGTTGGTCGCGGGGAGCTCCACAATCACCCCTCCTATAAGGAAAAAAGTGATGCCGACCCTCCATCAACACAATGACTTGTGGTGGAGGAGACAGTGGGAATCCAAACCTGACCAAGGCAAGACGGTCAGTGCCCACTGCCTGTCCGGATTTTCAAATTCCTGGACCCGGCGCCTGGAGCTCCTGGATCACGCGGACCGAGTATTTGCGTACAAAGCTAGATTGAATCTAATGCCACTTGAATCAAAACCAAGACATGGACGCCGTTACCTACCTGCCATGTGTCGTGCGTGTGGGCAAGCGGAAGAGACTCTCCCCCCACATATTGAATCACTGCCCTACCATGATGACTGCCGTCACGGAACGACACAATTCAGTATTGAGGGAGATCGTGGCGCACGTGCCTGCCGAATGGCAACCCGGGCTTTCCATAGATAGTACGGTTCCACAGCACGTAGAAGCGGGCGGTGCCGATCTGCGTCCTGACATCGTCTTGCAACGCCCTGACGGTGTCACGGTCGTATGTGACGTCACATGTCCGTTCGACAACGGCGCGGATTCTCTTCGAAAAGCCGCCGACAGGAAGCACGACAAGTACGGCGAGTTATGTGTAAACATATTGGAAGACAGGAAGCGCCCTTGCAGGGACGTCCTGTCACTTCCGTTCGTCGTAGGCTCCCTCGGGAGCTATGCCCCGACGAGCTCTCGAGCTCTGACGGCCTTGGGCGTTCCTACTCGTGGGGTAGCAGAGGTGGCTAGAAAAGTGGCTTCCCTCTCAATCGAAGGATCCTTCCGCGTCTGGAAAGCTTGGAACGCCGGGCTCACTTGTGGAGGGGCTACGTCATAGAAAAGACGACTTCAGCGATCAGAAACTTATTCCCCAATAACAGAAACGTTGCAGTAACTATCCGAGCGCGCAAGACAGCAAACCGTTTAGACGTCATAACCTTATATCAATTGTCTTAAAATTCATCACCTTATATCATCAACTTATGTCTATAAACCAGTGCCATCTTTTTTATAATGCTCCAGTCTCATCAAACCCAAGCATTCAAAAATGAACAAAGGAAAGGAATAAAATGTCTCATGTACATTGTGAATCGAGACTGGTTAAACAGCAAGTAACTTCAATCATCACTATATCTCTATGTATTAATCAATCAATTGTTTCGAATTATCTTACGCTGCCTTCGCCTTGTAACGCTGTTCTTGCCCGCTGGGATCAACCTCGCTCTGCCTTCAACGCTCTGCCTTCAACTCCCACAGACTACCCCAGGGATGTCCACCACACCCAACACTCAACGATCCATCCAAGACCCTGTTGAACTGGTCAGGGAAAGTAAGACGAAGAGCTCCAGGCGGGCTCTTTGCAGTTTAGTGAACCTTACTTTAGCGGGTGGCATTCAATTGGAAGAGTGGACCGCTGGCACTTCGCCGCCCAAGAGGACACGTCCTCGCAAACCACGCTTCAATCGTGGCGCGCGGGCTCGCGCGGCTCGCGCGGCTCGCCGTCGTTCGAACGGGGGTTCTCCTCGGTCGGACGGCGGGGGTTCGTGCGGGAACGGAGCCCGACATCGTAAGGGCGTGGGGTCGAGTTGATCAGGGGATCAACACGATCCCCTGATCAACTCGATGCAGCCTCAAAATTTCCATCCCAATTTTCTACTTTTTCCTGGTAATGTAGCGGTGTCCGACGTTTTCTTCGTAAACAATTCTTCGTAAAGCAATTCTTCGTAAGCAATTTTTCGTAAAACAATTCTTCGTAAAGTTAATTTTTTGTAAAACAATTCTTCCCAAAGCATTTATTCGTGCATGCAATGGAGATTTGATGTATACGAAGAAATGCTTTACGAAAAATTCTTTTACGGATTTCATTTCAGCAACAACTGTTTACGAACAATTGTTTTACGAAGAATTGCTTACGAAGAATTGCTTTACGAAGAATTGTTTACGAAGAATTCGCCTATAACCTAATGTAGCCTATCAGTGCCTCTGGTTTCAATCGCTAGCCTCCCCGACCCAGTTGGGCGAACCTGCCTCAACGTCTGGCCAGTGCACATCCGTGCTCGCCGAATCAAAGCTTACTCTTCTCCAGTGAATATGTATTACATTCCCACCTATATTTTTTGTTTCTATTGATTAATCGAGCCTCTGCTCCACATTTTTATTTGAATTTCGTCTGCCACGAGAGCCAAATTATCCTTAAATAGTTGACTCTCTTCCTCGTGGTAGACCCCAATTTTATCCGCTCTGCCTACTGGCAGACCGGGTATAAGAGTCAAGTACCTGCGCCGAGGTCGCGTGAAGGAGACGTGGGCGCTGCCCGGCGGTCAATTACTGCCGGTTCCAGCGTCCACACGCGACGGGTCGCCCGGCCCGTCGCAGGCCATCTTTCTGGGCAATGCAGAAAGAGCCTGTCTCCCTGGCCCACTCCGCCATTCTAAATTTGCTGACGGGTCATGTAACGTTTTCGATCCACACTCTCCCTCCACAGGTACCTCGACTCCCCAGCCTGGCCCCCGCGACCTAAGCTGGTGGACTTACCCCTCCGGGTGCATTGTCACCCCTAAATCACGCCACACCCCGCGGCGAAAAGTCTTCGACCTGGCTATGTTTGTTTGTGCTCTCTCGCCGTGTCAATCCTTTGTACCCGTGCGCTGTTGATGCGAATAAAACAGTTTAACACCTCTACGGTGCGATACTGATGCGCCCAGCCTCATGGGCGAAACACGTGTCTATCGCTGTCAATTCTTGCTACAAATCGGCTGCCGAGAAACATTCAAAATACAATGTCATTAAAGTATTGTAGGTGGTAGACTGGTAGCCTAATATTAAAAACTCATTTTTTTTGGAAAAGGACAAGATAAAATCTTTGGAGCGATTAACCTACTCCCCCAGACTCTTTTCCGTGGCTACGTCCGTGGTGGTGTGGTGAGAGTACCGGTAATGATTTCCATCTCATGTCTGTGATGACTGCTGATGAGTAGGTTAAAGACTGTTTTAAATTGCGACGGGCAAAACCATCATCATCATCCAAATACACTATCACAACCAATAGTTATGAAAAAGGCTAATAATGGTAATTTTGTCCTGGTAAAAAAAGCTTCTTTGTTGAAACGAAATTCTTTGGCTAGAAAAAATGAGTTTTGAAATGATATAAAGAGTGAAGGCAACAACTTTTTTGTCAATACAAGATTTTTTGGAGGTTCTAAATTCCACTTTAATTTACTGGACAGTTGTTTTTTAAGTAACGCTTAATTTTTTAAGTAGAAAAATGTCATGATCAAGCAGCGCTGTTTTAACTCACAAGCGTTTCAGCTCAGTGCCACCATAGACTTTACATACGTAGACGAGAAACTGCGAAAAAAGAAAAAAGCGATTTTAATGCAACAAACCAAAGCGACGTTAAAATCATGTGTCTGCCTTGCCACGCATGACTGGATCTAACTGGCTTTCCATTGGCAAAACAGAAAATGACACTTTCTTACAATTTAAAACTTCTGGAAGCGGAAGCTTCATGGTTATTGCTTATACAGGAATAGCAATGGCAGTGTCTGGTGAAAACCTATTCCTTTCTGATGAAGATTGGGAAATACACGTGGAGATAATAATGGAGCACAGTTTCTATATTAATAATATAATATATATAGTAATATAGAGACTGTGAATGGAGACCGTGCTTCGGACAGTAAAATATTTCAGCGGAACTTTTACTAGTAATACTTCAACTCTATCGTTGACATAGTCTGTCTAAAATCTATGGTTTAACATGTTAATCTACTTCAACAGAGACTGTTTGTTGTGGTTCTCTTTACAACTGCCTATTTTGGACCCAGACTTTTGCCGCTCATACCGACTTCCGCCCGTAAGCTTTATGTTTTAAAAGATATGAGATAATTTTTTGTGACTTTGATTACAAAGCTTTAAGTTTAAGTCTTAATACATCGGTAGGCTATACACCAACCAGATACCACTCTAATGCTTTATCGGAAATAGCCTACTGTAATTCAACGTGGATCGTGCCTAGCAGTTGCAGCAGGATTGGCAAAGAAGTCTTCCGACATTATTCCAAAAGCTATTGAAGTCATGACTTCCATTTACGACGGTAAGTTGTAGGCTAATTTTATGACAACAATCGATTTAAGAACAACCAACTAGTGAAGAATGTTGCATGCTTTTTTTAATTCTTCATCTTTATCCTCCATTTACGGGAAAACGGCGGAGGCGTTATGCATAGGACCATTTGATCCAGACCTGCTTGGGAGTTTCCACATTCAAGTTTCCGATTTCATTTGAAGTTTGATCTTGTCAAATAGTCCTACTACCGAGATTTTAATTCAGTTCAGCCCCCTTAGAGAGTGTGCAATGTGCATGATAAAAGAAATATTGTTACTTTTTGTAAGAGCAGTAAGAGTAAGGCTTTTGGTCGGCTGATTTTTGATAAAGTAAAATGTATTCCTGTTTTACAGATATACAGTAGCTAACATTGAGATGGTTGTGCTTTCTTTTTCAGAGTTTTTGAAAAGTCGTGGTGAAGGGCGATTGATAGGCTACGGCTATTTTCTCAAGACGCTAAGCGGTTGTTCTGCGAAATTGGTCTTTCGATAGGCGAGCTCCTAAAATGTTTAGATGTTATTCCAATAATTTTTTGCGAATGGAAGAATGAAGCTGCTGCCAGCAATCTTCAGACATTGTTATCAGTGACGAGGATAAAGAGCAAGTCGTTCGCTGGTATCGATTTAAATAGACCTATTATGAACGAGTGTCTGGCATCGCCACATGTCCAAGCACATATACAACAAATGTGTGTAGCCTACATATGGATCTTGAAGATACCAGGCCATGCGTCTCGTGCGTCCACAAAATTGCTCGCTTATTTTTTAAAATTAGGGGCCATCGTTTTGCTGTAACTTGCTATTGAACTCTGTACTGTAAGTGATTCGTTTTTTCTATTTGTGTTCTGTGCCGTATTCTTATTTGTTGGCTGTGATTGTTGTATTTTATCTGTTATTCGGCTTGCCTTTTTAAGTCATGTGTTATTTCTCTTATGACCTTACACTAGAGTAGAGGACGAATTGCTTTCTTTTCGCTTATTGAATACAAGTATTTCCAGTTATTTGTTGTTGTTTTTTTTCCCAAAAAGAATATCAATCAATAATAATTCATTCGCAGAAACTCAACATTAACATTATCATAAAACACTAGGCAGTCACAAGCAAATTTAAAAATGGACCACTACTCTTTCCGGCGTTTCTTGAAAGGTTGACTAACTGCACAACCGTGATGTAATTCGCGCTTTAACACAATGGTGTTGTTTCGGTATCCAAACTCATGAATATTGGGATTTTGGTGCCTTCTCCCCAACGCTCTTTGGTGACCAAAGTAGGCTTCGAGGCTGTCTTGAGATATTCGCCTTGTCACCTAACGTCACCTAAGTCACCTAACGTAATATGAATATTTAGCATACCGATAGGCCTACTGTCTGTAAACCTACCGATTTTTCAACTGATACCAGCAATCAATGATGAAATTCAACAGAACTTACTCAAGATGAAATCACAAGTTTTGAAATGCTTCTCGCAAATTCTACATTGCCCACGATGAATTTGAGAGTTTATGTTAGCCTATCTTCTTTTGCATTTGGATTTCGATATGATAATACCAAACGATTAAGCAATTCTTGATGTTGATATTCATCAGTGTCTTTCTTCAAAAACTTTAAACTTTTCACTTGCTTAATGTAAACATAGTGTTCCTTTTTATACCTGGTAGAACATCCAGGAACACAACAGAAACTTGGAGCCATGGAATGACAGAATGTTATAGGCCTACCACTAAGTAAAGTAACTTGATCTGGGCCTACCTACCTTGCTGAAATGCTTATAATGCAACTGTAAGCTAGGTCTATAATATGATAATAACAATAATAATATGAGATAAGGTCTCACTGGACATCTCAATTACCGTACACAAGCATCATTCCATCAAACCAACCGCTAATTTTCTGCAATAGAGTTCTTTTTTTTTAATATGCTGCCGGCAATCTCGCAACCTTCTGAGGGAAGTCAGTTAGGACCACTGAAGCGTGACTGGAACGGAGATAAAGCACGAAAAAAGCCAAGTTTCTCGTCTACGTATGTAAAGTCTATGGTGCCACTTACTTTTGGCTGAAAAGTTTTTTAGGTTCTGGCAACTCTGCTCCAGAGTTAGAAAATCAAAATGCTGGAGAAAAATGGATGATGATGACAAATTGTATGCAATCGAAAAACGCATTGAAGAAGCAGAAGGATTATTGAAAAATACTGAAAGTTTTCAAAATTGTGGAATACCGTTGCCTGGATCAATTAAACTTGCAAATCGAATAAAATCGGAAATAAGGTTGTACTACCTAAAATTTGAATGTACTGTAGGCCTAATGTATCAATAGATCCTATGGTTATGGTAGATTGTGCAATACAGAGGTGAGCAAAGTAGTTCATCAAAAAGTCACATTCGAACATCGTGAATTAAAAAAGAGTTACAAAATCTGTTGCATTAGGTTCGTTTTTACTTTACTTCTATGAAGTAGTTTACCTAAGTAATAGTTTACTCGCTAATTACTGGTAGCCCCCTTGGAAAAATTTGCTCATGATCTATTTTTTCCATTAATCTTCATTTCTTTGTTTGAATAAAAAAAAATTTATACTAGAAATACTAATCTTATAAAAAGAGAATGAAAAAAAGGTCAGTTAGCTGCATGTGCTTCGACGTAAGTTACAATTTGCTCACCTGGTATTAAATATTGTTTGGCTTGGCAACTCACCATAGTAATGCAACCAGGCCCGAATTTAGGAAGGGGCACAGGTGCCCTGGGGCATGGGGGCCCCTCGATCTAAAAGTGCACCGGGCCCCCCATCAGCTAAATCCGGCTCTGAATGCAACGGGTGTGCTACTATTCGGTGAGTTCCTAACCTCTAACCCCTAATCCTACCCCCTAACCCTAAAACGGCAATGATAATTAGGCTATGGTACCCTATAATTTAAAAAAAAAATTGAAAAAATCATTGAATAGGGATCGAACTCACCGAAACGGGCCATTCTGGAATGCAACAGTAGCCTAATAGTGATATTAGTAGGCCCACCATGTTTTTATCACTCAAGAGGACAGGTTTTGTCAGCAAGTAGAGTTGTGGTTAAATGATTTTTGGCTGTGACTATATTTACACTATGTAGTGAAAATATAGCCTCAATAGCATTGCCAGATAAGGAATTCTTCCCTAATTTGAGAAAAGTTTAAAACTGTTGAAAATAAAATCTTGTATTTTGGAAATTTTTTTAATCCTGGGCTAAGATCAAAACCCTAACTTTATTCCTAACTCTATCCCTTACTTTCACCCTTCCTAACTTTAATTCTAACTCTGACAACACCTGATTGTAACCATAGCAACAAGTGGGTAAAAATAGCCACTCCAAAGATTTTTTTACTTTTTTTATTATTATAAGCCTATGCAACAAAAGCTATGGCTAAAAAATAAAACTAATTTATTTGTCAGGTTCAGCCCATGAATATTTTTTAGTTTCCTTGACTTTTTTCAATAAGGAAGGTTAGCTTTTAACGAGGTCATAAACATAATCTTACTTAAACATTTTCTTACACATAATATACTGCATTTCAAACTGTACATAACTGCTAAGATGCTAGAAACGGACTCAACTAAAGGCTCTCTTGCTCCATTGTGACTATATCATAAAACATATTTTAACAGACTTACTACGTAACACTTTTTGGAAGACTTTTTCTGCCATACAAATGGTTTTTTCTCATTGCACATTATACTTTCGAGTATTATCATAGGTTGGTTTCCATTTTGGTGCCATAGCTATTAATACAGTAGGCTAATTTAAATTTTATCTTCAAAAGAATATGAGTTCAAATACTTTGTAGAAAAAATTCTTTCGATTAGGCTGCTTCTTAAAACAAGGTACGCCAAACTTTAACTCACATATTTTTGGAAAAGTTGTCCCCCTGGGCATAGTTGTAGTCTACTGACACTGTATATGCTAGACAACTGTCATGGAACAAAGGCAATTGATACAGCCTACAGGACAAATCCAACATCTCAGTGGTTACATTCCATTCAAAAGTGTGTACCGGTACCTAGTTGTGCTGTCTTGAAATTAGTCCTGATAGTCATGCCAGAATGCAACAAAAAATGCAAATAGTTGCAATCAAAAGTTGTTGAGAGTCAACTGCAGTTGGTCGCACTTAAACACTTTTATTTTTCAAAAATGAATAATTACTGAGTAGCATTACAATTAAACTTTAACATTTGACAATAATTTTGTGACAAACTTGTGCAAATTTATATATTTCAAGTTAAATTAATGCATTTTTATCATGACGTACCGCGTAGTCTTGAAATTTTTTGAAAACTTTAGTTAATTTTTTTTTTCTAAAAAATTGCGTAAAACAGGGTACTGGATTCACAATGATCATAAATGCTTAAAAAACTTTATATGTGTTGTATAGTTACTGTATAAGCAAGAAATGAGCTGTTTATATAAGTAAATTAAATGAAATAAAATTTTGATTTCTTTTTTCTCTATACTGTTTTAAGAAAAGTGTGCTTTACTGGGTGAATGTTGATTTTTGCTTGTCTCTTAGATTTTTAAAGAAACTATGTGCTGGAAAGCTAGAGGTGAAGCAGAGTCACTTGACAAGCTCCAATTTAACAAGTCTACAAACAATCTTGACTGTCGTTCATGAGATCGGTTATGAATACATCACTTCTCTTCTGCAACCCTTTAAAGATGATTTTGGGTATGGTAGGTTATGCCTTGTTAGCTCATATTGGTTTACAAATATGTTTTTGATTAATATTTTGGTAATCACAAAAAAATAATTTCACTTACAGGCGTTCTATCTGTGTTGACATAGTTGCAAATCAGGGTCATTTGTGGATAAAGGTTGTTGCACGAAGTGCTGCTGCTTTGCAAACTGTTTGGAAAGGTCAAGGCCAATATGGAGACAAAAACTTGGTTGATATTGCAAAGGAATTTATCAATTTAGCTCAAAATCACCCAGTTGATTATACAATTCCCAAGATTGTGCTTTACTTCACCAACGGAGTTCCAAATGGGCTAGCCAAGGAGCTGGTATGTCTTGGTACGTCGGTGGTTGGTGAAGTCGAATATCTTGTTAATTGCAACGATTCCTCCGATGAAGACGATTCTTTGTCAGAGTCCGCTGTTGAAACAATTTCCCTTTCTGCATTGATAACACAATGTAGAGACACAAAAACAAATGACCGCCTTCACTTAGGGGATGGTTCGAATGCGATTAAGAAAGTAAACTTGGACATAACCACGATGCTTTCTTTGGTGTCAAACTTATGCAACGGTCATCATCAGTATGTGTATGGATTGCCAGTTCTCGATGAGCAAGCCCAGCAAGAAAGGAAGTCTAATGTGCTTCCAGTTCTTCAACAATTCCTTGAAGGAAAACAATGGATTACATGCGAATTAGCTGTTGAACATTTTCAAACTATCGTCACCACAATAGGAGGGCCAAACGAAAAGAGACGTGCGAATGAACTGGTTTCAAAATTAACCGTTGTACCAAACAACCCCTCGCAACGAACCATTGATCTTGCGTCAAGTTCCAAACTCAACGAAAGAGCAAAAGTAAGTTTGCTTCTTTTTAAATATATATTCCGCATGTAGTTTATCGTGCTTTATCTGCATCAGGGCCAAAGCATTTTTCACCGATGCAAATAGGTTATCTAGGACGAGGCAACTATGTCGTTTATCAATCTTATAAGGTACGTAGTGTTATTTTTACTGAGGATGCCACTGCCAGTGGTAAAGGCTGTATATTTTGCTTGATTTTGTTTGGTAAAAATTCAACAGAAAGTTAAATTTGTCAAATTGTTAGAGTTACTACTCGCGTCTACCTTTTTAGACCTTTGTTATGTTGGGATGTGGTTTTTGCTGTGATGGTCAGAAATTGAACAAGCATAATACATTTTAGATTGTATTTGGAACTGGTGACAGCGAGCGAGCCGTCACGGTAACCGCTAATACCGGATTCGTGCGGGCAGCCCTGCAGAACGGAGTGCGGTATTCCGTCTTTGAGCATGAGGCGAGAGCTCTAACTGAAAGCAAGGAGAGTGGAGCCAAGCTTATTCAACAACTGACGCGAAATTAGATTCAATCATGTTCATTTTTTGCTCGCTTATGTTATCCCGTTGAATTTTGTTGTTGTAAGGGTCGTTTAAATAAAGCCAGATCCCCTCCCTCTTATGTTGTTCCATGTTTCAACTTCCTTGTAAGGTACACCTTAACAGGCCTCGAAATTCACGGCGGACATGCCCGCCGTCACAGCATGTGATGTCCGCGGGAAGTACCATCTAGATCGGTCATATTTGTCCGCCGAGAAATAACAGAAGAACTAGCGATACAAATCGTCATTGCATAGCACGAACAATATTGTTGTGAGAATATAATTTCCCGCGCATCTAGAAAATGTGAATACTGTAGTGTGTCCCTCAGCTTCCATTCAAGCTGGAAAACTTTCGATTTTTACGTTGCTTCAACAATTAATGACATTGAATCAGCGTAACAAAGGTGAATTCTTCGCTAAGAATCGATGGGAGTACCAGTAAACTAATCACGCGCAACAGTTCAAATCTTGCGTCACAATGTCTTGCTTTGATCTACGAGTAATCTTGGTAAGGCAAGATTGGTTACAAAATTACATTATAGCCTACCAGTAGGCTATTACAGCAAGATGCAGCAAAATTTGTTAAGTTTTGGTATTACAGTAAGAAAGAAAATACCCAAGAAAAATTCACTTTCGCTCACATGACACGCAAAAATAAACCTAAATAAAAAAGCCCAATGAAACTTTGCACAGCAGAAAATAGTAGCGTTAGTGTAGAAGTTTTCCGACTCGTGCCGAGCATTGTGACGCAAGAAGCCACACGACCTCGTTCTGTGAAAGTTAATCAGTTGTGCGGCGTATTAAGCAGCAACACGGCGTTTTGACTCTTCAAGCGCACGTCGTTGGTCTGATGAAAGCCTTTCAGAGTGACTTCGCTGAAATTTTAAAAAGCCTTCTAAACCGTAGCTATAACTTAGTTCTCAAATGGCGAAGAATTATCAAGATAAAGTGAAGCATGATGATCGATGCTAAAACTGGTGTGTCCGCCGAGATAGCTGCTCAGACCGGACACGTTTGTCCGCTGTCAACAAAAACAAATTTCGAGGCCTGTCTTAAAGTCGAGTTTGGCCCTTTCCGTCTTTTAAAGATGTACCATTGAACACCATGTTGATGTGGCCAAATCGCTCAACATTTATGTATTGTGTCTTGTGGTATTTACGTCTTGACAACGTCCGAGATTTGTGTTTGGTAGTTAAGTCATTTGCTGCTTGATTAAGAAGCGCGATGCCTCTGGAACCGCAAGCAACCTTTCCTTTCAACTGCTTTGCCAGAGCGTCGCAGTCTTATGTTTGAAACTATATGTTACAGTAGAAGTTTGTGTTGTATGCCTACTACGTTACCTATTGCTATTAGTTTGTCTTTAGTTCTTATTGTTTTGTGTTTCTATATTTCAGTGAATAAAAGCCTCAATTGGGTTATTAAATGTTTCATCACAATTTTATTCACTTGTATTAATGGATAAGTTGCTGCGACCCTAGAGACTGGAACTCCTTCCAGAGGAGCCCGAAGCAAAGAAATTATATGATCACTGGAAAAAAACTTTTGAAACTTTTCTAATTGCGGTTGAAAAAAACGAAGGAAATCCAGAGAACATTGACAAGCTGGGGTTACTAGCAAACTCACTCTCACACAGAACCTACGCCTTCATCGCAGATGCAAGGACAGCGCTCGACAATGCTTATCATAAAAAGAAAAATGTTGTGTTTGCTAGACATTTGTTAATGACCACAGTTCAAAATCCTGAAGAGACCATCGATGAATATATTCACGCATTACGCCAACTAGCAAGAGAATGCGAATTCGAAAATGTAGAAGCCGAGACCTACAAAGACGAAATTACAAGAGATGCTTTTATTAATGGCATCAACTCCAATACAATTCGACAGAGATTACTTGAGGAGCAAAAATTGGATTTACCAACTGCCATTAGAAAAGCTCAAATGCTGGACCAAGCCAAAAAACACTCAAATTCTTATTTAACTAATTCACCCCAGCGTGCTTCATTCATTTCTAACCAATCCAGCAGCGATGTGAAAACGGAAACAATGAAACCTACAGTTTCTAACCGATGCTCAAAACGCAAGTGTTTTTTTTTGTGGAGGTTATTTCCATGCCGGTGGCAGATACTTCTGTCCAGCGAAAGACAAGCTTTGCAATGCTTGTGGCAAGATTGGTCATTTCCAACGAGTTTGGCAAAACAACCTTCGGAAAGCAGCTGCAATACCATTTGCAGGCCACAAGTGCCCACTTGATGATGACAACACAGCCCATGATGATGCTGAAAAATCTCACTTGTATTCTGTTCTTGGTGCAGTCCCAGAATGCTTAAACAAAACCACACTACGTACACAAATAAAAGGGGTGGATTTCGATTGCTTGCTGGACACAGGTGCATCCGACAACTTCATGAGTGCCAAAGCTGCAAAATTTATTAAACTGCAACCTCAAGGCAAGCCATCTAAAGTTTCAATGGCTTCGGACCAACTGACTGCACAAGTGCTGGGGAAAGTGTGTACTGATGTCATACTTCAAGAGAGAAAGTATGCCAACGTCGTCTTTGGAGTAGTACCAAAACTTTGTGCCGACATCATAGGCTACTAGGCCAATGTTTTCTAAACCAGCATGAAGAAGTTGTGTTCAAACTTGATGGATCACAAAGAAAGTTAGTGATCGGAGACTCTTACTGCGGGGTATCTGCCTCAACCATGGAATCTCCTCGTTTATTCCAAAGTTTGGAACCTAACTCCAAGCCCATCGCTACTAAGTCTCGGAATTTCAATCAAGAAGATCGCAAATTCATCCGGGAGGAGGTGAGCAAACTTTTGTCCGAGAAAATAATCGAACCTTCTTATTCACCATGGCGAGCACAAGTGCTGGTTGCAAGAGATGGACGACATAAACCAAGAATGGTTGTTGACTATTCGCAAACGATAAATAGATTCACGTTACTTGATGCTTATCCGCTTCCTAAAATAAGTGACCAAATCGCGAAAATCGCAGAAGGATCTGTGTTTAGCACTTTCATCATAATCCATCGTCGGTTTGTTCCCCACTAGTGGGGGTGGCCGATTCTTTCCGCGCAGCAATTGTCTTAATCCCTTTTTCTCCAATCTGCCTATTATCAAATTTCACTTTGTCCTGCTGACCGCTAAATTGCGAGGAGGTAAGCTAGCAAACATTGTGTGCGTTATTCATCTGGGGATTCCCCCGCGTCATTCAGTCTCTATTTTGTCATCCAAACGAAAGGTATAAAAGGAACTGGTCGCTGCATTATATTACGTTGAGTTTTCCACTTCATTTCCCATACGTCATTAATCTGACTTAACGCCGCACATCTAGGGACGTGTACGATATTTGAAAAACGTCTATAGGTAATGCAGATTGCAGAATTCCTGCTTTAAAATGTTGTGCCAGATCATTGCGCACTGTACATCAATAATATTAATAAGCCTTTATTTCACAATTACTAAAAATAAACATTTTAAGAAATAAAAACAGCACGAGTAACTTATATATGAGAGTGAGACATCAGTAATTACTAGTACTACTTAATATCAAACTACAGTAGGTAGCCTGCGTTGAACAGGGATAGGAATATGCACAGGAATGCAGCTGCTTAATTTCAAATTCACAGTTGAACTTGAATTAAATAATAAATTACGACGTAAATTTTGCGATCATAACCGCAATTTACAGACCGGCTGGACCAGCAAAGCAGTCTTGGCAGAAAAAAATTGGCTGGGCAGACGCGGTTTTTTTGATGACCTTTGCCGCAATTCGACCAATGGAAAGCATATTAAGTTACAATGGTCAAGAACGTCTGTACTTGCCAGTGTACTTACCAGTGTACAAGCATATTAAGTTACAATTGATTCAAGAATTGGGTTTTGCTTTCTTCTGTTGCATCATGGTTACAACCAGGTTCTCAACAATAAGTGCAAGTGTTTGGTCAAGAACGTCTAAAACCCCTCTTTGAAACCATTTCGGTATCGTGGTACGAGCATGACGAAAGCCCAGTTTCTGCAGAATGTAGTCCACCCCGACTGGCTCGATTCTCCTGCCAGCCCACGAGATCAGCCTAACCGTCGGTTCCAGCTGCCAGGTTTTGCATTCAAACTGTCGGATATCGATCGGATCCACTACGGACGAATGATTATCACTCCCAACAGAACCAACACGATTTTTGTTCGATAAGGCTTGTTGTTTCTCCTGGAAAATGTTATTCATTAGAACACTTGCCGCAAGTCATCACTTTGTAAGTCTATGACGGTCAAAGGAACTCCGGTTCGAAACCGCTGAAAAGCTTAAGGAAAACTGGTTTCTCGAAATCTTCAGTCTCAAAAGCCATAAGCTTACGACAACAATAGGTCCACCGTAAACTGCTACATTTTTTTCTCCAGAGACGGGGAAAACACGTCACCTGTACCAGTGTACCTAGCCTCAAAACTAAAAGCTCATGTTATTTTCACAATAGACTCTAAAAGTGAACACAACGATATTCAGTCAGGGAAAGTTACCCTTTATATCATGGGTTCCCAACGTTTTTACGATCTCGTACCACTTAGACGCTCTGTACTGCCAAGCGTAGTACCAATTATTGCAGAACAACTAATTTGATCGAATCATATTTTATTCAGAATAATAATATTGGCCTACTAAAATAACACTAAAGCACCACAACTAAATTTAATGACATTTTTGTTTACTGTCCACCAATTGATCGATACGCGGTGTAAATGCAGGATAAAGATATGAAAAACAAACAAACCAACAGCGCATCGAAAGTCATTTCCGGGCGCACCTAGTCGGTTTCAATTTTTGACTTGATGTTCATCATGACTTAAAATCCCTGCTCGCATTCCCACGAGGAAGGGAAAATCGGTAGCTGTGGAACAGCATGGGAAGCTAGCGTTGAGTATGAAGAGGCCATACTGAGCCAGTTTATTGGAGAACATTCCTTGTAACCGTTATTGAACATTTTATTCCGATCTATTTTTAGTTCACAACACGCATTATTCAACGCTTTTGTAGCTTAAGCTATGAAACAGTAGATGATATCTATCAAGAGCAATCATTTGACATAATTAACGTCCACTGTCCCACCGAACAGCGTTGTACGACTGTTCAAAGCAACTGTGCTCCTTGTTGACAATTATTGACATGACCTGTATTTTGAAGTTCGTATTGATACGAAACAACAAGAATAGTTACATAAGAATAGGCTTCGGGAATTTTTTTTTTGTAAAGGGAACGTTCAAATATTACGTAACGCTTTTTTTCCGAATTTTTGACCCCCCCTCCCCCATGTAACGCCAACGTAACGCTTTTTTCAATCCCCCCTCCCCCATGTAACGCTTTTTCACTACGAATTCAGCACAAAAAACTACCATTCCGTACTCGAAAGCGTTACGTAACGTTTTGCTTGAACCCCTCCCCCCCGATGTGACGCTAACGTAACGCTTTGCATAAACCCCCCCCTCCCCCTCGAAGGCGTTACGTAATATTTGAACGTTCCCAAACACAAAACCAGATAAACAAAATATAAAGTTGTGAATAAAACGGAAGCTACCCGCGTACCACCTAAAAAACCTTCGAGTGTGGCACGAAACAGCCTAATCCGCTTTCGGGATTTTGCTCTATTTCGGTATCACAAACCTAAGTTGTTTCTGGCAGAACACAAGGGTCGACTTGCCTTCGCTGAGCAACCCCAACATCGGGAGCTCCCACTATCGCATGTAAGGCAACGTCGACCAACGGGTGTGAGGAGTAGCGACCATACCCTCCCGCACGCGTACCACAGGTTGGGAACCCCTGCTTTATATCAACGTTGCTATTCGCAACGTTTTGCTGGCGGAGGAATCGCTTAAGGCTTAACTAATACGCCTACACAGCACTTACTTTGAGGTAGGAAGATACGAGGTCGTGCAGGCACATGATCAATTCGACGTCCATCGTCACGCAAATGTGGTCGGTGAACTCTGTGACGAAGCTGCACTCTACCACAGGTTTGTCTGAAAGGAACGAAACGATCTCAGCAAGGTATTTGCATTGATAACCGTCGTTGTCCAGCACAACGCTAGTATTTCTACATCAGCTCCGTGGTGTAGCGGTTTGATAGCGTCCGAAGACGGTGAGTTCGGTACCTTGTTAGGTCATACCCAAGACCTTATTAAAATGGCAGTAAATGTATTTTCCTGTTTAAAGCACTCAACAATGAAGGTATGGCTTCAGGCGTAGACATGTTTTCGACTGCAGCCTGTAGCAGCTTCGCTGGAACTGTCAACGAGAGCGCTTGTTAATATGAAATCTTCAGCAACTTTAATATTGCAACCGAGACATGCTGGATTGATTACTCACATTTCAGTCTAAAAATTACATTACTTTCATTCTGTAATGCCTCTCCTCAGCTACATACACTGTTGCAACACTCCAAGAAAACATTTGAAAATGCGATTGTAAAAGTATCTCAGCAGCATTTGGCAAAAGATTATGGATGATATAGTACTAGCCTACCGTAAGTGAAGAGGAATGGTTTCCTCTTTGATTAAAAAAATACCGAAGACTTTTGAAAAGAGTTCCGTTAGGCAATCATTCAAATGTTATCGTACCCGCACTTGTGACGTCAGGTTCATTCGGTCCTTGCATGTGTTCCGTTCTGGCGTCAAGCTGTAGCTTAGGTAAGGCAAATATGATGTCGGTGTCGTGATTGTATGTAGTACCCGATCCGCTGCTGGTCGGGCCACCAGCAGACGACCAATTGAAACCGCTCTCCTGGCTGCTGACGTCATTCAAGGTACGTAACATGGTCAGTTCTAAAACGAAGAATAAAGGCCTGAGCGTCAGTATAACTAGTCGAAAATTCAAGGTTTTGTGAAGAAGAGGAACCCACTTCGCACTTCACAACCTTTTTTTGACTACAAACCAAACTGGTTGATGGAGATTGGAGAACGTTAGCTACAGGTCCATGTAGCAAACAATGAAAACTTTAATTAACATACTCAAGAGTCATTGTATTATGTTTAACTGACAGGCGGCATTAACACGAATTACACGACAACAAAATATAATTATATTTCTAGGCAGTCAAGAGTAGCAAGAATTGACAGCGATAGACACGTGTTTCGCCCACGAGGCTGGGCTCATCAGTATCGCACCACTAATTCATGCTACACAGTTCTCAACCGCTGCTTTTGTCAGTCAATTGAATCTTATTCTTTACCTTTGTGGAAAGAAAACAACTAAACTAACCGTCGCCAAAGGTAAGGATTCAATTGAAGCGGTTGAGAACTATGTGGCATGAATTAGTGGTGCGATACTGATGAGCCCAGCCTCATGGGCGAAACACGTGTCTATCGCTGTCAATTCTTGCTACACTCGACTGCTGAAGAACACATGTTTTTGGGAAAAGTCTTGATGGCTAGTGTGGACGTGGAGGCTACACCGGTATGGTTAGCGAAACACAATGCTAGCTGTTCTATAGTGAATAGTCAGGTAGTGCTGGCGCCAGAAAGATAACTCCTTCTCAACTCCACAACTAAATATAGGATACTGGAAGTAACGAATGTAACGTTATAGCCCACCAGAAATGAAACACGTTGCTAGAAAGTTACACATGCAACAACAGCATCAGGCAAAAAAAAAAGAAATGCGCAGCCTTAGATTGACAAAAACCTGGACGGTATAGAATATCTCCCATATCTTCTTCAGTAACAAACAACTTGAGAATAAAACCCCTCACCTGAAGAATTGGATGCTTTATCCAATTTAACTGTTAGGCTATCCCTTTATAGTTAAATCCACCTGACATCTTGTTTGTGCATAGAACAAAGGGGCTTAACAGACACAAAGCAATGACAAAAGTAAACTTAAAACAAGAAATACAAAGTGCTACCCACCCTAAACCGGTGTGAATAGGAAATATAAAGCTAGAACCTGCCTTGGTTACGTGAAGCGGTGACGTAGGCAAACCACTCGTCAATGGAAGCGCCACTGGAGGGCGTGTTCTCATGCCGTGACCTCGTGACTCGACTGACTGTAGTCATAGGATTAGATGACGCGTTGACCGTCTTCAACCAATATTCGTGGCCAAGGTTAAAAGTCAGGCTCTGAATGGCCAACGTGGACGCCTCATCTCCAGTTATCGATTCTAAAAAAAGTAGTATAAAATTTAAAAAAAAAAATCACATCAATGGTGCAAAGTTTGAAAGAGAAGCGCAGTTTTGTGTTTTCGTCAGTTGTAATTGATTATTTTTTTGACCAAGTCACAATACTGCGGCCAACAAGTATGAATTTGTTCTGTAGTTAGTAATAGTTGATCATTTGGTTGAATAACGTTATTTAACTAAGAAACTTTACGATAATTGCCTCTACCTAGTGATCAATTTCGAGTAATGGGTAGTACCAAATTTACGTCATAAGTAGAGTAGACAACCGGAAACAGACATTGCCGTCGGCTGCAGCGTGGGTCAGGTGTATGTCGGAAGGCGTACACCGATGCATAGCGCTCAAGTCCGCTTTCCCGCAATGCAGGATAAAGATAAACAAACAAACAAAAACTCAAATGTACAACAGCTGAGAAATCGAAACGTACTTGACAAGCGTTTAGGTTTTCAAGTCAGCATCTTGCATTGATGAGATTCTAGCCAACATTTCTCGCAATTTTTATTCGATGAAAAATAAAGTTACGGCAGATAAAGTGTAAGTATAAAAAAGTGTGACACACTTACGCCGCTAACGTTTCGCGCACGATGGTTATATGCATCCTCAGTACTAAAAGCAACGTACAATTGTATCTTTTTAAGCTTCTTTTTCTGAGAACACGTATTGCCGTAGTGCACGAAACGCATTTCAGCAGTTTCTAATTTACTGCTTTTAGTTTTTATTCCATTTTTAACTTCTCAGTAGGTAATCTTATTGCTTGCCTTTGATTTCTTGAACATCAGTCGAAAACATGATATTTGGCTCCAGGATGTTGAAAAGGACCCACTGACGAGACCGGAAGTTGTTACCGTGGAAACACACGATTGTGAGTTGGTTGCCATGGAGACAAAGTGAACCGCCGAGTAGAAACTGCGGGGCGTCACCAATCGATCGAATCGCGCGGTATACAGACGGCCAATGCCTATGGAAGGCGTAAACTTCTGAAAAACAAACCAGTGAATGAAATTTAATTCTAACAACATCTTTCAACAAGTTGACAGCGACTTAAAATCTGTTTGGAGAAAATTTTAGATAGAAAATATGTCACCATGCAGAAAACAATCACACAAAACACGTCAAAATAAAAAGCTCTATCATAGGAAAAGAGATTTATCTTAAATATGAAATATTCCTAATCCATCAAGATAAAGAAAAAAAAAAACGTTTCGAGCATTAAACTGTCGGGAAGATCATTTACAGTATACAGCAGTTTTGCAGGGCTTCAGATCTCGTAAATCTAAAGTTAGCAACGCGTGGTTTCCGAGTTTGATTCTAATCGCGTTGACAAAGCAATGAAAGTTATCCTTTTTTACATCGTCTCGACATCCGCTGACGTCAAAAAACAACGTTGGCAAACTGGAACGAACCTTGCGCAGGGACAGATGATTGTCGTGATATCATGGATTCCCGTCGTCCCGGCTGCCGCAAAGAGGACAGGGCGCGCAAGGAATGTTGAAACTGCTGGGTGAAGAACTCCTCCAGCTTGGCCAGCATCTTGATCACGTCCGGAGTAGTGGAACGTGAGATAGATAACGAGAAATTCTCCCAACCAACGTCACCAGGAACAAAGACAGAACTGAGAAAAGTTGAAGGAGCAAAAAGTTAATGCATCAAAGCCGTGCATGTGTTTGTTTATTACATAAAGAAAAGCATCGACTGATAAAATGTGGTCTATTTAAAAATATATATTTGGAAAATTGATTTCAAAATAAAGAGCAAATAATTCCAATGCGAAGCAATTTTTGAAATATTAGTAAGTTCTGGACTGGTGTTTCCGATTATGTTTGCACAAAAACAACTTTAATCGCTGGATACATTAAAACTATCGCGTGACCTATTCCCAACCAGTTGCATTAATTCAAAGTCTACAGACATTAATGTAAAAAGGAGGAATATGCTGGTTCAGTTTAGATTGATACCTTTTCTCGCTGCTAGCCGGGGTGCTCAGCTTCGGACCCTTCCACTCGTCACTCAACTTGACGCTGACCATCGTCAATTTTCCCATCATGATGCAACCACCCATGTACTCTATTCTGCCATCTAGCGAGCGCATTTTGACGCAAACTTTATGACGAGGTTCCGCTTCCACAGGCTCCAGCAAGTGACAGTTTGCATAGAGATCTCGCAGCTCGATATTTCCGCCAATGATGCCGCCCTTTGCTGACAACTGGGAATTCTCTAGCCCGCAAGACAAGAATATGTTCTGGAAAAAGAAAAGCATGAACTTTCGTAAGAACGTAAGATTTTTTATGCTTACCACTGCCCAGACAGCAAATCAGTCGTTTTTACATTGATTCAACGTCTGCAGACGTTGAATCAATGTAAAAAAGACTGATTTGCTGTCTGGGTAAGCTGTGTTGTCGTATAGCGCTGCGTCGGTCGCAGATGTACATCGCTCTGAGTGCTTGAGAAAGTAGACAGTGTCCCCCCGCACTCGTGTAAAGGAACAGCCCAGTATAATAAATAACGAAAACAAAAAAATGCAATGGAATCAAACTAAACGACCAGGCGGCACAATTACGAACAACTCACTTTATCCCCAGAACTTTGCAACTGGACATTCCCTTGACTTGTCAATCCGTCACAAGACCACAGTGTGTTTCCCATCACATTGCTCATGTTCATTTGGACGTCGAGACGAGACATTTTCAAACCGTACAATATTGTACTGAACCATTCTTCTTTGTTACCTGGACGATACAACGATAAAAGAGACGGTTTAATAAGCATCTAATTTAAAGTATGACACTTTTTCTGGAAAGTAAAAACTACAATAGTACCGTGACACTATAACTATACCATTAAAAAGTAGGCTTAATTGTTTCAATAGTAACGTGGTTTTGTAAGTATTGTAGATTTACGACATAAATGGGTCGAGAAGTCAATTTCTTATTTGTAAACCAAGTTATTGTGCCTTTAAGTCAATGCAAAATTGCTCTACAAGTAACAGCCGTAGGTGTGACCGTGATAGTTGGGTAATATCCAGCAAGCGATTGGCTTTTTTCACATTGATTATACGTCTGCAAACAGACAGAAAAATAACCTGCAAAATGTTCAATCAATATAAAAAAGTTGTGCAAAATGTATGCAATGCAAATAGCTGATTGGTTGTCTGGATGATCAGTCGATCATTGCGAAAAGAATCAGCGCATAATTATTCTTTGGACTTTGAATTATGCGATGATCTATCTATAAGTTGTCATCGATTTTTGGAGTAATCATTCAAAGCAGAGCAATAAATATGTAGGAAACACACCAAAAGCGTTTGTGTGCAAGTGAATAAAGACAGCGAAGTAAACATGCACCTGGTTCCGACTTTGTTTGCGTGGCCGAACGTCTTGGCGACAAGGGAGACTCAGGGAAGTTCTCTTCGTCGGTGTTCGTCCTGAACATTTTAACAACGTTAGTACATTGAAAATCAATGCAAACAATAAAGAAGGACCATCATACCTCTCTTCAGGCACATCTCCGAAGAACAATCTCCTGGCTATGCTGCGACGATACCAGGCGCGCGGGAAAGCTAAGATCTCGCTCAACCGACGCATGTCGTACTTGAATGAAGCTTTGCCTGCAAATTAAGAGTGCATTACTAATCCTGGACAGATTAGAAAAATCGAAAGTTTCATGTGTTTCTACTAAACTGAATTCTGCTGCACGAATACACAGTGTTTCAGAGTTTTGCTTTTAGCAGAGTTTAATTAAGATGTAAAACCGACCTCTCACGCTTGAAAACAGTTTTACAGTTATTGATTTTGAAATAAAAGTTTTACCAATATCAATCAGCGACGATATGTTGATGACCGTAGCGTTTTCTTGCAATCGAAACGAAGCGTCCATGTTGACAGCTCCTTTCTTCGTGCGAACTATGTTGATCTGGGGGAAGAAAATACGTCAAAAGATGTAGGTAGGACTGTAGGTGTAACGCATAGAATGAAAGTTCACATTTGCTGACGTAGACTGCGGAAGTGGTTAGATTGAAGCTGTAATTACATTTACATGTTTGATAGGTAAGTTAATTACAGTTTAGATGTCGTTGCATTAACGTAAAATCTACCTCAAATCAACAAAAACGGTCGAGTATTTCATGCTTAGAGTGATATGTTAACACCATAACATGTAATGCAAAGTCTAACAGAACAAGAATTGTTTTACATCGTTTCAAAATGATGTAAAAAATCGCAAAAAAAAAAAAACGTTGTAAAACTGCACGTTTTGCTGGCCAGAAAGAAATTTTGCCTAGGTAGCAAACGTCTCCTTGACGTCCAACAATGTTAAAAAGAAACTTTTGCTCGCCACCTTCACTACTTCCAGGTCAACACTGAGAGAATCCTTTCTTCCGGACCCGGCTTTCTGCTCCAATCCGCTTGTTGCCTGTGATCCGTAAGGATGGAAGACATAAACGGAAAAGTCGGACATGACTGCCGTGAACCCAACACCAGTCGGAAAGGCTGGAAAGAAAACATAAAATGTATGAGAAAAAAAGAACATTGTTGAAATTTCTTCGTGTCAGATACAAAGAAAACACAAAATTCGAAGCAAACGAGGCAGCAAAGATGGAACCAACACAAAGCAGCAGAAAAGTTTAAACCTCGAAAGATTTAACTTCAAGACATACCACTGGCAAGCGAATCAGGGGAAGCTCCACCGTCCGTGCTCCGATCTAAATCGACATAAAATCATTTGAGTGACAATTACACTGATACCATAAAGGTGTTCAAGATGAAAATACATGAGTATGAGTAATTGAGTATGCTGGTCGCTGGACAAATTATATTAGTCATTTCGAACAAAAGTGAAGCAATGTTTTGCGGCAACTCATTTGCACGAATGTAATCCGATATTATTTTATTTGTTTTTACACGAGATGAGCGACAAGTTTAGCGGTCCATTTTTCTTACTTCTTTTCCTCCAGGAGAACGAAACGGAATCGTTTTGACTGGTTGATTCCGATCAACCACAACTGAGGCAGTGAAGTTAAAGCAGAGGTTATAATAATTCTCACCTGGAAAGTGAAACACAGCCGCAGTGTCGGATGGGTTTCGAATGCTGCTGAAGATTACGTCCAGACTCGGGATGTGAAGCAGACATTCTACTCGTGACATTGGTTGGCAGTTGAAGAGCACTTGCGATGGCTGGACACTAACAAAGACTACAGCATCCGGAAGAGATGCAATCGTGGAGTCAAAGGCTTCCACTGCTCCTTGATCATCCAGATGTGATATCTCAGAAGATGATTGGGATGAGGAGAGAGGAATTTTGTTCAAAGTTTGCTCCAGAAAGTCCAAGAAATATGGACTAATCACAGTTTCAGGAAGAGATTGCAGGGAAAACCATATATAGACACAAGAATGGTCATGCGTGTTTTTAGCTGTCCCACCAGGAGTGTTTACTTTGATCAATGGGACCTTCTGGGTTACTTTTGGGCTTCCAGGAGGAGTGAAGAACTCCTGCCGTTTGTGCTCAAGGCCCGCTTCTGAGTTGTATCTCATTTTGACCTCTACACCAGGAACGTAAAAGAACGTTTTCGTATCATTGGTGTCGAATGGTTTCTTAGCACTCAGCAACGACCGATGTAGTCCAGTTTGCGACGAACTGGTAAAAATATAATCTCAAGATTTAACAACAAAGCTCTTTAGATAAATGACCTAGACAATAGCAAATCGAACCGTTTTTTACATTCAATCAATGTAAAAAAAACTGTTGATTTGCTGTCTGGGGGATTCAACGCTATAATGAATAATCAACTTCAACGAATGCAATGCCATTCAACGCTATAACAAATTAACGATAGAAGCTGATAAAAGAAATTTTTGATCAGGATTAAGTCCTTTAGCAGCAGACCCTACCCGATAACATACAAAGGTCTTGGCTCCTGTAAAGTATTACAAAAACTTGGCATAACTTGCAATTACCAAACCAAATTTAAAAACAATGGAAATCTAAAATCGTTCTTGTCCGTTTAGATTTAAGAAGATGCAGAATAAGAATGCAATGCAGCAACGTGGCGCTCCATTGCAAACGCCAACTGCTGCGTCACTCCGGATAATTTTGAGTCGATGTAAAGTTTAGATCTCACCTGTGCTCCGACTCGTCTTCTTTGTGAGGATGACAAACGATTTGTCCTCCATCGATTCCAACTCGTATGTCCAGGACAAGTTCCAAGTCTGTCTCCAGCTGCATAAAGATAAATGCACGTATAGAAAAAGGCGCCATGTCTACAGGAAGACAACTATATTTAAGGACTCTTTGGCATTTCTATTAAAAACTACCTGCATCATGATTTGTGAAAACTGGTCTTGATCTGTCAACAAATCACCGTTCTTGCCTGGAGGAAACGCGGGTGACTCACCGTCCACGACATCCGAGCCTAAAAATTGTGAATACAACTTAGAACTTTTTTTTTACAATCATACACGTTGCCATGACTTACCAAACATAAAGTAAATCTTGCGTTTGGCATGTATTATTAACAAATTTAAGGCAAATAAAATTAAGAAATAAATATAATAAAATTGGCATTCTAATATACCGAGCATGCGGCACGCTTGCCTCCTATTTATGCTGATTTTTGGTGTCCAAAATAAAGAATGTCCGCTTAGAATTGACAATCAATTATTCTCCGAAAAAGAAGTCTTTTCAGCGACTTCAAGATGATGAACCAACAAAAAGGGGTTGATTTGTTTTCTTACCATAACCTCCGCTTGAGCCTTCTGAACTCTCGCTGACAGTTTCAAAGGAATTGAATCTTTGTTGGGTGGTAGGATGCTGGTTGTATTCCGGGAAGAACGCCTGGTCATTGCTCTCAGCGCGCATCAGGTCAGGGGGAAGAGTGGCGTACGCGGATCGGACCGACTTGAGGGGGGTAATGGGGCTAGGGGTACATGTCACAAGCTTGTAAAGTCGGTCTTTTTTATATAGATTCAACGTCTGCAGATGTTGAATCAATGTATAAAAGACTGATTTTAGAAGAAGGTTAGGAATAGTCCTAATCAGGTTTGCTTTTTTGCTTCAAAACAACTTTGTCCCCTGCTTTGTCCCATAAACAGACGACGGACAAAAAAATGATTGGTTTTGATTAACTTTAACCAAACCATAACAAGACCAAGAAAATCCAAACGTTTTCGGCGCAGCACTGCACCCTCGTCAAGAAACTAGCCCACCAAATCTGAAACAAAGATTACTAACCGAACAAACACTTTAAGTATAACAACAACAACAATCTGTTAGTGGCACAGCAAACCTGCTGCTCTCTCATAAACTTATGCATTTTTCAATTTTTTGAAAAGATTTTTAAAAACTAACGTTTACATGCATTGCTTTTGCAAGTGCCTTGTCATCAGGTAGGATTGTTCCAAATTTCACAGATTAATTAAGAAGTTTAATTCGTCTGATTGGCTCTATCGGCAGTTGTTAAAACTCGTAATATAGTGACACCACCAGCTACCAGGACTCTTCAAACAAAAGAATTTTACAAACCTCATTTTTAATCCAGACGACACTGATCGTTGGTGTGAGGGGCGTTTCAACGGAGTCTGGGCCTGAACGAGATAACGCAAGGTATAAGCTACTGACACCGAAAACATTAACTTTTTCAGAAAAGACGTTTCCATCTACTTTATCTATATTTCATAACATTTTACATTACTTAACACTTATCTACAAGCGAATGCCACTACTTGCCGTTGATGAACCATTCTTAATGCTTGACCTCCGCAGTCTGTTTTTGACCGTTTGTCGGAACAGTGAAGACAGGGCGAGCTCTAGCTCATGCTTTCGTCGTTCCTGCTCCTCAATGGTGGTCTGCTTGGCCCCGAGCGCTCGCAAGTCGTTGACGAGTTGAACCTTAAAGAACATACCGTAGAAGCTTCAATCTCAACACTGAACCATAGAGCTTAACATGATCAATAGGAAAACTGTCTGAGCTACAACTAAGTTACATATCACAACTAAGTTAACTATCTCAATAACCCTTCATTTATTTCTTGGTAGAAAGCTAGTTGTACTGCACCATAGGTATTCAAAGCTGTAGCTATCACTCTAGTTGGTTTGACACAGCAGAACTTTCACTACCACACTATGTTAAATTTTTAAATCTTTAATTTTTTTTATTTGATCGAATTTTGAATGTGACGACGGAACTTTAAGTTTAAAGAAACAGCAAGCTGCCCACCTGCTCGTTATACTCATGCTCGAGTTTCTTCGATTTTTCTTTTAACGAAAGCTCCCTGGTTGATGACGACATGCGCGGATCGCTCGGTGACGGCTTCAGCAGTCCGTCTATGACGTCACCGGCCTCGTCTACGATACTTCCGGTTTCGGACTCAAGGGCAAACCTGTCAGAAGACAGCGACTCCCGCCCCACGCTCTGACCAGTGATGACAGTCATGGCTTTGACCAGGCGGTCGATGTAGAAGCCGATTTTAGTATCCAGCTGGATATCCACGCCCTTCATTTGCCAAACTACGTTAACAGTGGTCCTTGCCGTGATGATGGATGGACCCTGGTAGCTGGTGGTGTCAGTGCAGATCTGGAAGTCGAAAAAACAAAATTTACATCACTAACGCTTTCAATTTTTTTTTTTTAAACGTTATTTTGCAAAAGTCAAACTATGGCAAAGCACGGATCTTCTTCTTGATCTGATCATAATGTTCTTCTTGGGCATGAGGTGCTAGCAGTCACGTTACTCCATCCAATCAGTGCAGCCATTGGACTGTGATGCTATCAAGCACTATGAGAATACCTCTTCCCTCTTGAGGTCGGTAGGTAAGACAGGTGGGTAGATCGCACAGTAACTTTCACAAACAAAATGCGATTACAAAATGTCTTGTCAATCATTCATTTCGAATTGCCTTGACAAATAAAGTGAGCACGATTGACTTCCTTGTTCTGACTTACCCAGACAGAAAAATCAAGTCATTTTTACATTGATTCGACGTCTGCAGACGTTGAATCAATGTAAAAATGAAGAATTTTGCTGTCTGGGTAATAGTCACCTCATTGCAGCCGGGATACGAAAATCTACACAACGTATTATGTCGTTGGATCCAATAAAAAGTCAGCTCCACTTCACCTGATAAGTTCCATCCGGGACAACAAACGAGTTTGTGAAATTGCCCTTCGGAGACCAGTCGTCCCAATGTGGTTGAAAGTCGTCGGCGAATCGTAAACAAAATCCTTTGAACTGCCCCGTTGTGACCAGGGACTTGGCATAGCATGCGCTTATCAGGGTGTTGTCTATGGTCAACACTAATGCTGACGACAACTCGTCTTGTGTGGAGACCTAAAGTGAAAACAGTGATGTAAAACGGCAGATCGCTTGAGGAAAAAGTTCTGTTCAATATTTCTATTTCTGACTATAATCTTCATTCACGACAAAGAAAACTACATACGGTATGCGTATTTATAACCTGCAGGTCGCTGCGGCATCCAGAGATTAACGTAATGGTTTGGTCGATAGAGTTTGGGAGATAATCGTTTTGATGACGAGGGTTCGATTCCCACCGTTGCCATTACTTTTTTCTTCTTTAATTACCAAACAAAGTTCCAAGCAAGAATCAATTCTCTGTCTGAGTGCTAGAAGGGCCACAAGGACTGCAGTCATCTGGTTCATTTGAAAAATTGTCGTAGCCTATAGGTGTATTCCGGTCAAAACACTCTATCCATCTGCTGCAGCGACTTGCAGATTACAAATACGCATTCGGTATGTCATACATAAAAGTCTAAAGAAAGTCGAAGTAACAAAACGTGAACGTTACGATAAGTTAGTGACGTGAGCAAAGATCCCAGACAGCAAAATCCGTTAGTTTTACATTGATTTAACGTCTGTAGACGTTGAATCATGGTAAAAAATGACTTATTTGCTGTCTGAAACGGTCGCAACAAGTTCAAAAAACACTTGAGATGCACGATATTAAATGTGTAAAAAAATAAACAATTGCCATGTTGATCGGAAGTGATGCGTTAGAAAGTGTACAACTGGTCGTGATGAACACAAAATTTACGGAAAAAAATCTAAAAAGGATTTTTAAAATCTTACATTCATTAAACTACAAGTATGAATAAGGCGTTGCCAATTTGCTGAAGCATATTCTTCAACTTACATCGTAAGAGCCGAGGTGGTGAGACACAGGCAAGCAAATGCCAAGGTCATGTACTGACAGTTGGAGGAAAAGCTTGCTGGTGACGGCGGAAGGCTGAGTTGGGTTGTTCATAGCTGCCCGCCTGTTATGGAATGCATTGACAACCTGGAATTCAAACGGGATGGCTGCACAATGGTATTAGAAAAGATAAATTCATGTATGTTGAATCCTTTGTTTTCCTAAACCATATTTAAGATGAGTTTTTACCCACTTGCTTTATGCTTCAGGTTAGGCTACCTCTCCAACTGTACCTTATCAAAAAAGTATTGATCAACCCTGATTTCCTGGTTTCTTCAGTTTATTTACGGTAGGAAAGTTGTCCCATAGTGGGATTAACCTACCAGAAACCACATCATTGAGTGGAACCATGCTGCAGATGCCTTGCAGTGAACACACCTGTCTAGTCGAGAATCTCGCATCATCCTCAAGCGCCTCTCGTTTCTCCGTCCATTCGTCGTACGCGTTTTTATAGGCAAGAAAAATAAGTATGGCTGAAATATAAAGGGAGGTCAACCCAAGGATCCACAAAGGCATATCCCAGCTAACAAAAGTTACTTTATTTACAGTACGTTGTAACATTGAAAAAATGTAAATAAAAAAAAAAAACTTTTCCAGACGGGATGTTTCAAATAGTACGCCCAATGATAAAAACGTTCTTTTTGTGTTATGGCTTCAACGACTAAAAACGTGGAAACGATGTTAAAAAGTAACCGGCTTCATTTTTCTCGCTCACCTTTATCGATGGCGGTGGGTTGCACGGAGAATATCGGTCGCATCAGGCTGATCAGGATCACGCTGTTGTCTTCACCCACTTTCCCTGCACCAGCAAACCCTAAAAATTAACCTTGTTTTGATTAAATTGTCGATTTAGACGTTGATTAAACGTCAAACACAGGCCAGTTCAATGAATTCTGGAAACATCCATAATATCGATCGCTTTATAATGGCAACACAAAACACCAAAGACTTATTAATGCTCAATTTTAAAACAATTTTCATTGCCAAAGCTTGGCCACAACCAAAAACTGGCAGCACAAAGGTACATTTCTAAGAGCTGTTAGGTGTTATCTGTTTATATACTACTTCGTGCTAGCTGCAAACGTTGAATCAATATAAAAAACGAACGATTTGCTGTCTGGGCAAAGTTTCTTTCCACATAAAAAATATATTCAGACAAGACAGTTGGAAAGTACTTCATGGTATGACCTTGCATGCGATTGGCTGCGTCCGACTGCTGGGTAGTGTTTTGGAGCCCAACACGGGTGGTGAAGTAAGCCATTTGGTGAAACTCTGGTTCCACTTCTGGATAGACGTTGTTGTTGATCAGAGTGCCCAGCGCCAGATTCAACTCAACCTGGGCTTTACCGAACAGCTTCAAGTACTTTGGTATCTTTTCTGATGAGAAAAAACAAAAGAGTACACTTTCTCGTAATGCCTACTGTCACGATTTCTTTCTATCTCTTACCAGGAAAAAGACTTGGAAAGGTTCAATGACGTAGTTTAATGGGTTAAACCGAAAAGCAGTCAATTAAATTCACGGATAGTTCTACTGGTGAAATGATATATATGAAAACGCTTGAAGGACTCCAACGAATAGTTCACCACTTCCAGCATTAATCAAAGTAACAGTAAACAGCAATAGATTCCAACGCTTGCGACTTTTGATCGAGTTTAACGTGATCCACTCACAGCTTCTCATACGATTCTAATTTCAATCAGAAATTATATTAGCATCAACTTTGCTTTACTCGTATTCAGTACTTCAACCAGGCCCGTAGCCAGACATTTTCAAGGGGGTTCCCAAATCCAAAAATATGGACCTTTTGAAAACGCTTTCTTCTTGGTGTGTCCACAAGCAAGCAAAAACATAAGAAGCGGCAGTACATGTACCAACAAACAAAACAAACTTCAAATTGTCAATTATAAAAAAACAAAATAAATAAATACCGGTACAAACAATTTTCACATGAACAATAGCACATCTACAGTGGAACCGACAGGGGGGCCGGAAGCGGGAGAGGAGAGGGCAGATACCCTTATAAGGTCATGTAAGCTACTGCACAATTTGCAATATAACAATTTGCGCCACTGGTGGTCCACCTCGAATTTTTAGTGGTCAAAAGAGAATTTTATTGGTTCACATAATGGACATCAATTGCCAATGGTCTATGGAATTTTTTTCTTAAAAAAATGGTCCATGGGACAATGGCACAAATACTTGTAAGCTTCAGCGAATTTCACTGTAATTCAGCTTAAAGTATATCTCACACTATCCACTAAACCAGTGGTTCCCAACCTGGGGTCTGCCGTCTGCGGACCCCTTGGGGTCTCTCGTATTTTGATAAAATGACTTTTAAGTTGAATAGAAAGCGTTGATATTCAGCAATATGATGTTGTTTTTTCATCAGTTCTTCATAAATCAGAGCAATATTAGAAATATGATAAATCATCTAACATACTCAGCTTATTGCCTCCTCTGACGACGCGATTCGACAGCTCAAAAGTCATGGTTCCAGTCTTCAGCCGAACACCATTATTTGAAGGAGTGCTCGCAGTGATTTGGATGCCCTGACAAAATTGATTCTATTTGAATAAAGCCAGTAGCCAGCCATCAAAATCCGTCTTTTTTTTAGATTGACTTTAATTGTAAATGAGCAAATTTTGCTACTTGGATAATAATCTTGTGAGTTGAAATCGTTTACAGTAAAAATAGCAAAAGCAAATCGAAAAAAAAAACGATCAAAATCAAAGGAAATGTTGATGAAACTACTCGGAGCTAAATACAACACGAGATGTAGCAACCCCAAGGAAATAATCGTGCAAAAATGAAGAAAAACGAAATACGTGAAGCTGATGTGAGAACTTAAAACGACCATAATTTGACATTCATTTTCCGTTTTAACCGTAGAATAATGGTTTTTCGGAAGTAAAATGAGTCATTTACATCAAGAAGTAGTTGGAGTTGGTAGAGCATCGGCTTTTCTGTTGATTCGGCAGACTTGATGCTAGTGTCGGACCAGACAGGAAAAACCGTCTCGTTGGTCGACATCTTTTGAATCACATCGTTCACCTGTAGCATCAAAAAGACTTTTGCCATTAGAAACAAGTAACTGTCTGCTGCATAGCCGAGTGGTGAGAGCCTTAGAACGGCAATCGAAAAGGCACCGGTTCGACACCGCTCAAGAGCGTGCGGCTGTGTTTTTGGCAGGACACTTAAAGGCATGCCTGAAGGTGGACACGAAGATTGGATTCCTTGCCTTCCCGTCCACTTAATCTAAATCTTATTCTTCAACCACCGGGTGTAAGCCTGGATACGACAAACAAACAAAAAATCAAGTAACCCTACTAAAAAAAAACATTATCCGACTTTTTTCTCTGCAAAAAAAACAAAAAAACTACAGGTTTGTTTCGATCGTGTGAAACAGGATATAATACACTGTCCTCTCAAGACAGAGTTTTATTTCGGGCATTTTATCGATCATACCTCATGCATGAAGACTTCTTGAAGAAAAACAAGATGGTTGAGCAAGTCTGTGGTCAGCGTGTGTTCAAAACTCCCAACGTTCAGTGCTATGGAAAGGTACTCCCCCTCTTTCATCTGAAGTTCGCTCCCTGGTTGCAGTGAGTGTCAATGTGAAAATTATGTAGTTTTAAGTTAAAACATATGCTGAAATGAGTGAAGAGAGTTTTGTGTGGTATCATGTCAAAGCAGAATAGTAGGCGTATGGTTTATGGGGCTAAAAGTTTCACTAAAAACTTACTTCCAGCGAAACCAACAAAGACAAAGGGGTTTTACGCCAAACGGCATTTCGTTTCAAATTCTTAAAATATCTTCAAATTGTCATTGTAACTGAGTGGAATGAAACACTCGAAACCAGTCGAAAAGCTGCGACTGGAGAAAAACCTTGCTAAAACATTGGCTTGAGAATTTCCGTACAAATCTTAACCACAGTTTTACTAGAGCCCAAACAGAAAAATTCGTCATTTTTACATTGATTCGACGTCTGCAGACGTTGCAGGCACGCAAAAATGATGGATTTTGCTGTCAGGGACAGTACAAACGAAAAACCAAAGTTTTCCGTAAACAAACCGTCTGCGGGTTCTTGCGCTTTGTGTTGCTTTAGTTCTCCTTCGCCGCTGATTGGCGGAAGTTCAATGTCGGTTGAAACCGGTCCAAACTCACTTTGCGATGACGACGCCACCTTTAAAACAAGGCAAAAAAGTAAAGTCGATTTGGAGGAAAAATAACAAAGTTATGGTAAACGTGAAGCAATTGCTTATTTAAACAGTCGAATCAACACATAAGTAAACTTTATTGAATTTTATGAAATCAAAGATGAAAAAAGAACACACGAAACTTCTACCAACCGTAGAGGAAAAGTGCAGACTATGCTTGGGCATGGCGATCGTGAACGCTGCGTCATTTCCGGTCACACCGTCTCCAGTTACTTTCCCAACTGAATACTTGACTGTCAGTGACGGAAGGAGGTTTGCTCCGACATCAATGCCTTCCGCTTCTAAAGACAAGCTGCAACAAAGAAAACGAAGATTTGCTACAAGTTTGTAAAATGTCGGATTTTGTAATCTGGAACATACGCATGGTGAAGCACGGTGAAGTGATTCTCAGCTGAGAAAGAGCGATCTTCCTAGCGTCAGCACTACATAACTACTCACTATAGAACAGCGAGCATTGTGTTTCACTAACCATACCGGTATAGCCTCCACACTAAGTGATTCTCATTGGCGAAACATCAGAAAGAGATCAACAACATTTTACATTACCAGACTCTTGTTACAGGTCATGCTTGAATGAGCAAAACTCACCCGACCACAACCGGCGAGGTATGAACCTCTGATGACCCTAGAGATAAATCGATGAAGGCTGTGATGGCGCTTGGGGTCATGGGGGTTAATGGAATGGTGGTGTTTGATGGGGTCACAGGGGGGAAGAAACCATCAGTCAGATCCACTGATCTAAAAAAGCACAAAATGGAGATTTGTAACAAAATAGCTTGTAGTCCAAGCAATTCCAATTTACAATAAAACGTTAAATCGTCGGTTTCATCAAACGCTCTGTTCATGTTATTAGCCCAAAATATAATGAAAAAAGTTTAATATCCCTGGAAAATGCTTTGATTTGAGCATTTGTAACACCATGAATTGAAAAAAATTCTTTGTAAGTTATTGTTCACTGCCAAAACCGACTCTACCTCTACGTGGTGATGCATACTTTGATATATGCTGAGCAATGAGCATATCGTTGAGGTAAAACCAAACCGGGTTATGTCCACTTTTAGGTTTTTTTGTTTTATTGCAGTTTCTCGGTTTTTGAACATAGCTCTTTCCAGCACTCCGGGTTTCAGCCTTGCATGTAATCAAATTCAAGGTGAAGCTATGGACATACTCCCAAATATCTCGCATACTTTGAAAGCAAAACTGGGCTATGTGCAATTCTGTGGACATAGCCCTTTTCTAGCTTGATAGTATAAATAGGTCTATGTCTAATGCTACCATAAATTATGGACATAACCCCCTTATTATGGAATCGTGCCAAGGATCTATGTTCAATTTTCCATTCAGGTCATGATGCAAATTTTAAAAAAAATGCAAAAAATTCAGTCCTTTCTATAGAATTGTAACATATTTGAATTGCCAAACAACATTCGTGTGAAAATAACTTGTGCAGTGCACCTGAATTAATATGGTATGATAACTGGTGTATCATCGTGTATTCATGTTATTGTTAATCCTTCCTTTTCTGGTCAGGTGGTTAATGACCAGTCTGGTTGACAGTCACTATACTGATATTCCTGCGCTCATGGTTCGCTTCTTGCTCAAGTCACACTTGTGGTAGAGTGACAGAAAACCTATTGCTACATTAAGACCCTAGCTGATACAAAGCGACATTTAATATAACTTATCAAACAGTTTTTTCTTTGTCAATTGTGAAATGGTATTGACACTAAAAACTTCACTTGTCCCAGATGGCAATTTAGGTATTGATAGAAGCTGCGTTTCTCCTTGATAAGAAGCTAGTAGGCCTACAGCAAGGCAGTTGACACTTTTTTTCGAAGTGTCTTACTGTCTATGAACAAGCGCCACTCTTGAGCTCTATATTGTGGTACTTCCATTTTCAGCAGAAGCCCTTTGATGTCTTTGCAGTAAACAAATTCACCTTGTTGGCAAAAATATGGAAGCAATTCTTTTTCTCTAGCGTGGTAAAATGTTATGGAAGCTCCGATTCCAAGACAGTTTTTGTCTTTAAATCGACATGCCAACATTTCTGCTGCTTCTTTGGATAGGCTAAGATCCCTGATGAGATCACTCAGCTCCTCCCTGTCTGAATGTCTCTGGAATAGCTGAACTACTTTCAAACACACTTCCACCGCTGTTACTTGCAGAACTTTCTACCTCTTCATGAAACTCATTATACTCCATGGCCATGCACTTCCTCACAGTGAGGAACAGGTCATTGAGCAGATTCTAAATCTAGGTAATTCGAACTGCTTTTCTTGTGACGATTAAACCCCTGTATGTCTACCAAACAGAAGTACCGTAGCAGTCATTGAAATGGCTTTTTGGTTCTCTCCGAACCATTGGTATACCAAAATTAAAATTTTTAAGTGTACCTTTAGTCCACTTTCTCAGGCTTTCTACACATGCTTTGCAGACAATATGAGGTGCCCACGGCCTATCTTGGTCACCAAGTTTAACTTTAAAACTTAGCAAACGTTAAACTTAGCTAATTTTCTCTAGCCAAAATTTGAAAATATTGATATCTCAAAAACTGGAGCCAATTGAAAGAAACAGATGTTAATTTTAAATTCAAAGGCAAAAATTGCCCAGAAACCGTTAAAATATCTTCGGCACTCGAAAAAAAAAATTTTTGTTGTCCAGTGTAATTTAAACACTGTAAAAGTAATATCACTGCTGTATATCATTTATCCAATGCAAAACAAAGCATAATTATTGCAATCTGCCAAGGATTACACTTACGAAGTGATATGCTACCGTACAACAATTTGTGTTTGAAGGCACCAGCTCTTCACCACAAACACAAATTGTTGAAATAGGCTACAAAACTCCATTTGCAGATGACTACATGATTGCAAACAATGCCATGCTCTTTCAAAAGCACCACATCAAATCCAATCCTGGCAGTGTAATGGGCTATGTCCAGTTTTTGTTTTACAACCGGTTGTTACTTTGAGAACCTCACTGGGCTATGTCCAAAAAAGGGGTGTAAAAAAATGGGGGGTGGCACACAATTTTAAAAAACATCTAGTTGTGTGCAAACCAAGGAGAGCATGGTATGGTTGTAAGTATGTGGCACTGGTGTTTGATCCATTTGAGATATCAAAAATATTCAAAAAAATAAATGTTTTTTTGCGTTTATTTCAGTTTGATGATTTTGGACATAACACCATTTGGTTTTACGTCAACGATATATGTATGGCAGTGTGAAATAACGCAGCGGGACTACAAACTATACCACGTCCTTCAAAATACAGTGATGACAAAATATTTAGCAAATTTTTTATTCACATTAAGTTTTATTTCAAAATTCACAAGAAAAGGAAATATTTTTTTTTTTTAAAGTAAAGAGAGGAAATGTTGAGCAGAAACGAAATACTTTCAACTACTTTCGAAGTATTAGTTTCTAGACTATATACAATATACTAGTTTCTTTCGCTAGAAAATCGGAAAACTGGCAACACTGATGTGATTTTATCACCCCGCAAACCATGTATTTTGAGCGTCCATTTAAACGTAGGTTTTGTAATAAAAAAGGCTGAAACCTTGTTTTTCCAAGTTATTTACAGATCATACCGCAAAGAAAACGGGGACGCAGTAAAAAAAAACTCAGGCCAATATACTTACTGTTTGTAACACGGAGTTTGCGCGAACTCTTGAATATGAGTGGACAGCTGCCTTGTACCACGTGCCACTACGTCATGAATGGACGCAGGGTGTTGAGGAAGATCAATCACAATTCGTCCAATGAAAACTTTACCCGTGTTAGTGCCTTCGTTTTCTCGCTGGTGGTTGGTGAAAGCGTCCAGACGACATTGGCCAACATGAGATGTGAGCATCGTCTGGAAAACAAAAGATTTCGCAACAATTGCATTTACCGGTCGCAACAAAATTATACTTTCACACGATACGATTACGTGGACACCATAGCGCTACTTCTGCATTATTTTTGTGCGAAGTTGTTCTGATTTAAGAAACTAGAAGTTAAAGCTATTTAACCCAATCGTTTTTTTAATTATACTGAGCCTAATTTTTATAAACAAGTAGTCGAAGTATTTTTAACATGAGAAATAGCTGAGATAGTTTTGTATTGAGTTTCGCTCAATAGATAAGCGCGTTTAGTGCTGTGCGATAAGGGGGACCAAACTTATTCTGGCTCCAGGGCCCACAATAGGTTTAGCACAGCATTGGGTGTGTTGTGGTCACGCCTTGGCTGAAAAATATCACCTTTTTTATGGCTACTCCTCCTTCGCTGACGTCAACATCAATTTGGTCCAGTTGTGCATGCATGGATGATTTCGCGTCATGCTTAAACGGGCTCAGTGACACGCGGGTTTGGGAAGCGTCAACTTTCAGATCGCAAAGTTTACCAAATATCTTTAAATCTCCAACCTCAGCCAGAAGTTGAAGCTGTAACGAAGTAGCAAGTTTGAATCATCACAAAAGGAAAGCAAGTCAAACGACCAAGGAAAGTATGGTGCTCCAGTTTAGTTGGTACCATCAGCTATGAAATCAATCATGGCGCAACATCTACTGGGAAGCTAAAGACGGTTTTCTTACACTGCTCTAAACTACTCAACTGATCAATTCAATCCCATTGCAGTATCCTTGAACTTTAAAGGCACTTTTGTATCACCACGATTTGAAACTAACCTTTAACAAAAAAGAAAAAAAATTGCAAATTAAAAAAGTGCTCTTTTTAAAGCTTGAATTAAAACTGACATCATTTACACGTCATACCTCGTTAAACTTTAGTGACACAGTCGTCTCCATGCAGACGAAGGGTTGGTTGAGTATGGTGCTGTGAGCGATGTAGCTCGCACCTCGCTTCAGTTCAGCTTCCAGCCTTGAGTTGCCTGAATACAGAGTAGACATGAAACCAAGTCTACGGTTTCTTTTAACATAAATTATGGAAAAGCGCTGTCATGTTAAAACAATCGTGTTATATATATAGAAGATTTGTTTGCACAAGTTGTAACTTCAAGACTCAAGTTAGGCCGATTGATTTTTACAAAATTAACTAACATCTACCCTTTTTTGCAAAAAAAACAACAAAATTAGCCTTGGCCTTTGTGTTTCATATTGCATTATTTGAAACGCATCAATAGGAGAATTCTAAAACAAGCAACCAGAAAAAACTCACAAAAATAAAACAATGTCAATCATCTAAATGGAAATACCAACATTGTTTTTACCTTTGCAACTGTGATTAAATATTGCTATAAATAGGAGGGATTCTTAGTTTCAGATTCAACTTTAACCCTGATTTTCGCATTCAACAGCATACTCTAAAACTTCTGGTATAATATTTTGAAAATTTCCAAGCAAATCCCTTAAAATATCCTGTTTAGGGCTAAAGTTGAATTTGAAACCAAAAAAAAGGATAACCATCCCTACAATGTCCGTACAAGTTCGCCTCGTTAGCCCAGTGGTTACGCGCCCGGCTTAAGACCACGCGGCGCTGGTTCGACTCTGGAGGTGTGCGCTTGAGCAACGCATTTCAGGACTGCTCTCCATTCAGAGGCACCAAGTGAATGGAATAATTCCCGGCAACAACACTTCAACAATCGGAAAACTTCACTCTGTCAATCTCGGTAACCGGCACGGCGTCAAGAGCCTCTACATTACAAGCATGCGAAACTACCAGAAATAACCAATCAAGGCTTTGTCAGTCCGAGGATAAAGATTCAAAATCAAACCAATGAAGTGCTTTATACATAAATTTAACGTTTGTAGATGTTACACTAGTTTAAAAAAGAGACTGACTTGCTGCGTACATCACATTCCCAGAAAACAAGTCACTCGTTTTTTTGCATTGATTCAACGTCTGCAGATGCTGAATCAATGTAAAAAACGAGTGACTTGCTTTTTGGATCGTTGGTTACCTTGATAAGACGTAAGAGATTCTGCGCTTTGTTGGTTCAGCTTGTACAATTCCTGAATAAAACCAACGTTAGTTTTATGTTAGTGAATATAAAAGCCAAATGAATACCATTGGAAACAAAGGTATCAGAAAAAAATCAATTTCGTTAAATTGCAACAAATCGATTCCACAAGTTTCAAAAGTTGTTAAATGGGATGTACTTTCCCCGGCTGACAAAATCCGTTCTTCTTGCATTGATACAACGTATGCCGACGTTTGAACGTTCAGAACGAAATTTGAAATTGAAGTGAGCATTCAGAGATATTAATAACTAATTGTGTGACATTGTTTTAACGTAATATAATGGTTTACTTTGTTGCTAAAAAACTTGGTGAAAACTTTCCACAAAGTAGAATAGATTCAACGTCTACAGATGTTGAATCAATGTAAAAATGACGAATTTTGTTGTTTGGGTCGCTCACCCTCCAACACGGAACTGCAGCAAGGCTTTCTTCGGATAACGATGATGCAAGAGAATCGTTGTCCAACACGGGATCACGATGAGTGGTGAAGCGTGACAGGTTCGGCGATGCGACACGTTTTCGAAAAGATGCATATCTGCAAGGTTCGAGATTGGTTGATTGATTAATTATGTGCCTGATCTGATACCGACGTTGGCGATCATGATCTTTCAAACTTCTCTGTCATTTGACATCCGTATAAAATCGTTAGTTTTAATTGTAGTGTTTGTGGCCCATTGGTTCAAGCTGATTAAATAAGTTAATCTTTGTCGACCTCTGCTTCTTTTTCCCTGTATCATGCCCAATAGTGCTAATTTTTCCAAATCTCAATGTCTGTGAATATGACTTACAAATTCCATCAGGCGCCTTCTAACTGTTGTTATTAATCTCTCTTCTGCTTTTGCCAGTTCAAGAACTTTGTCATTACTTTTCTTTTCAGTCCAAGAGATCTTCAACATTCTTCTGAGAAACCACATCTAAGCAGCCTCTAATCTTTTCTTCATTTCATTACTTAACCATTAATCCTATTAACGACGACGACGACGATTACATAGCATTCAGCATTCGCATCCGTAGGTTAAACTTGATTCTACATATGATTTTAAAACTTCAATTTTGGTTTTTATTGTTGTTGCGATTTTTGAAGACTGTGCTCAATTGACTGAAAGTGTCCTTTGCTATAGCGATTCTCTTTTTAATTTCAGTGTCACTTTTGCCATCAGAAGTTATAATGTTCCCAAGATATTTGTCATTAAATTGTCATAAAAAATAAACAGCAGGCGCAACAACTACTGCATTTACGTTTTTTATGAAATGTTTGGCCGTAATGACACAAAATACAGAGTAGCCTACAGCTTTAAAGTCTTGTGGCTTCAGATGTGGTTCTAGCTAGATTAATAAAGTTTATATTAGTGGATAGATTACTTTTAAGATCGTGTTCAGTGATTTTCCAATCATTCAAATTCGTGCTCAGCAAAATGGAAATCAGAAAATATTTATAAAAACAAAGAAAACCTCCTCAGAATTCAATTTTCGGCTACTTCTCACATATAATAAACTTGAATATGTTAAACTTGATAACGTTGCTCGGCTTCGTATGCCTATGGTTCAACAAGTCAACCAAAAAGCAGGAAGAATTCCAAAACCCATCTTGAATCACCATGACAAGACTTTAAAAATCCGTATAAACCAGCAAATATGGCAAACGTATTCACAACAGTGAGTGGGCTAGTCTATTACCCCTGAAAAGTTCTTACAGTTTTCCATCCTGAACGATTGGTCCAGTAACCATAGACATGCAGTTCGAGGACACTTTCATACAACTTGTAATATTAGTATCCTCGAAGGATAAATCATGGATAAATGCAAACTACAATCTAGCAGGAAAATCAGTCCTGTTTTACATTTTACTTTCGTTACATTACTTTTCAGTCATCTGATAGCCATCATCATCACCAGACAGAAGAACCCGTCACTTTTACATTGATTTACCATCTGTAGACGACGTTGAATCATTGTAAAAATGATGATTTTTCTCTCTGGGATCTGCTTGCTGGAAAAGTGACAAGAAACTCACACTGTCGAGGGGTCGGCATAGAACGAGTTCGCGGTCACCGAAGATATATTTGAGACGGGTCTCTTGTGAGAGGCAGTGCCCTCTGGTGAACTAGCTCCTGCTGTGTATTTGTTCACCTGAAAAAGAATCGAGTTTAAGTTAAAGAGAATCACTAAGATTGTATCAACCGTGAATGATGGAAGTGATGCAGACGTTGAATCAATGTAAAACACGGCTGATTTGCTATCCGGGTATGATCTATAGCCAGCAAATTATGCCAACGTTGAATTAACGTAGAAAAGAACTGATTTTCTGGCTGGAAAGTAAGTACAATTTAGTTGGGGGCAGCAATTTTGAGAAAGGCGGAATATGCCTGTCTAACTGTCTATGCCGGCACCAGTCTGCGGTTAGCATAAGGCACTACGCAAGAGTTCATAAAATACTTGCGAATGTATTATACAAACGAACCAAGGTATGAATGGTATGCAAGATTACTCGTAAAAAGACCATCTCAATTCACTAATTCAAATTTAAATATTTTGACCACAGACGCTTTGATACTCTTTGTACTCTGTAGCGTAACACATACGCGTTTTAATTTAATATCGAAAGCCACAGCAAAATTTGTCATTTTTACATTGATTCAAAGTCTGCATACCGGAGATAGACTTCTAGAAAATATGATGCCAAAACAAAACTTTACCTGCAAATCCGTCATGGCTTGCTGGATAGAATCCGAGCACTGAATAAACTGATGGACCAGCCTGATCAAAGCGATGTCTATCCGTTGCTTGACAACCTCTAGCGAGATGCCAACATCACCATTAAGCTTTGATCTGAATAAGAAATATTTGAAACTGAAACTCGAAGTATACCAGGATGGCGGTAGCCGGCTCAGAGTAGGCAATGGCTGAAGTGGACTTTAATCCAATTTCAAAGGCATCAGTTGCTGCTCCTAAAGCATACAAAACAATCTGCTCACCTTGTTTTGAGAAACTTCTGAATGCTCAACCTCTTTCTGTTGTTGTTCGCGCTCTCATTTTTTGGGTCTTCGTTCGTTCTGTGACGTACATCTTGCGTCAGAAACTGCGTAACAAACGTGAACTACTACATCACGTACACGTACTGATGCTTCGCCTAACTTACCGTTTGCCTTTTTCTTCCTGAACAGGTGTGTCAATAAGAGACACGTCGAATGTCAGATTTTCACACAGAATAATTGGAGATTCAATCCTAAGAAGCGGCAAGAGTTTAGAGTTGATTTTTAGTTTGTTAATTTTAACCAACTTGTCTAAAAACTATCACAAGCCCAAAACAGACTACTTGCATTCGGTACTACTGTAATTCCGTACCTGGAATGTTGTCGATTTGCGTATTTCTGACGACGCAGTGACGCCGCTTCTTTCTTGCGCTTACGTACACTGTCACGTGAGTAAATTCGATCCGATTCTTTCTTGTCCACACTAGTTTTTGAAAGCCGCAAAAAGAAATAACATCGTCTTTAGCAACAGCTAAATTCTCGGCAACATATTATGCAAACAACTGAACAAGCAACGAAGAGTGTTCTTGAAAGCCGGGTAACGGACTCCATTAAGTTTGTTACAACATTATTTCTAAAAGTCACGTCACAAATAGTTATGGAGGGGATTCTTAAATATAGTTCTGGTAATAAGAATAAACTATATTCAACAAAAAAGCTTGTCGTCTAATATAAACATCGATGTATAGAAAAAAAAAGGAGTTTATTTCATAATTGGAGTTTATCTCATGCGTTAGCACAACCTTGGTGCATGTCCACAACTGCTATTAGAAATCCCACACTTTTCCAAACTGAAAATTTCGCTAAAAAATCGAAGAACGTGAAGCGTTTGGTATTGAAGCCGCATTTTCATGATCTAAAATCCTTAGATATGGAGTAGTATTTGAGATCTTACCTGATGCTTCTAAGCGTAGCTTTAACAGAGACGCTTCCTGAGCAATGCGAAAGCAGGAAATTACCTCCAACTTCTGTTGACTGCATAACTTTTGTGTTGTGAAAGAAATTCGAGTAGGTTTTCTATAACGGTGAAAAGCTGTTGATTAACATTTCACTAAATTACAGACCTACATTTACAAAGTTGTCATTGTGTAGCTATCTCATCTCGTTGAGATACGTAACAACGTCCAGGATCAAAGCATCCTCGTCAAATAAATTCGCTACCAACGATTTAATGATCAGACATTATGATGATGATTTCAAAACTTGACTGTCCTTGACCATCGCATTTTCAGACTGAGGAAAAAAAAATGCGATGCGCAGAATGAGAATTAAAATACGTGATCTTAACCTAATCGATAACGTGATCGAACGTAAAATTGAACAAAAAGGTCAGCCAACCTTAGCGTCAAGCATGAGTGAGTTTGATTCATCCTTCTTGGGTAATGTTGAGTCTTCAGCATTTCCTTTGCTGCAAGAACAAAAACAACCTAGAAAACAAAATTAAGAAGAAAAAACACAACTGTGCAAGATTCCATTTTATGTTTTTCCCTTTCGTGGTACCTCGTTGGAATAGGTTTCTCGATCAAGAAAAATACGTCTACAACGATTGTCACTGCATGGAAGCCTTTAAATGAAAACCATTAGTTATATAAATTGCCACAAACAAATATGGTAACTTTAAGATTGTACCTTTCAAGTTGAGCTTCTACGTCATTTTGGGTTTGGTTCTGCATCCAGCTGCAAGATAATGAAAACGTTATCAGATCTTCAGCGTTGCTATAACGTTCAACTGCAGGCTAAAGTACAAGTGAGCAAAATTTTACATTGCCTCAATAATAATAATGCTTGTTTTTATAGCACTGTATCCATCGCAGAATGCGTTGCTCCTCAGCGCTTCACAAAGCAGACAGTGTCAGTGCAGCCGAAAGAGGAGCAACTGAGCACAATGTCTTCAGATATATTTTGCGAACTGGGTTGGGGTTTCGCAACGGACGTTTTGAAATGTATGTTGTGTTCAGCATCGTGTGTTTATCTTTTGCAAGCCAACACAGATAGATAAATCTATCATTTCAATATAAAAAGTACGAATTTTTACAAAACCACAAACTTGATGACAAAATTGTTTGAAATGCAAGTTGGAAGGTTACTCTTTGCGAGGTTGGGAAATCATTTGGTAAAAACACCGTTATTGTCTACATTCACAAACGTTACTTAGGCGTCATCCAGAAGTTACAAACCTGTACATGCTTTGCTGCTGTTCGAAGACTAAATCTTCCGCTCGGCTGTGCGTTGGACGTGACTCGTCGACCAATGAGGTGTGCTCGTCAACAACGTCATACGCACCAGACGTAGACTGACGTCGACGCACGTCCTTGTCACTGTCGGACGTCAGGAAGGTGTTGAGGTCAAGATTCCCGTCGAAAGTGACACCTTTTGTTCTAAAATTCGATGGTAATGCAACGGAATAATAAAGCAACAATAACGCAACGCACAAAGTATGCCTACCCAGACAGCAAATCAGTCGTTTTTTACATTTACACTGATTTGCTGTCTGGGTATTACGTTCGTTGAAATTGTACGTTTAAGTGACGTAATCGTCAACTATATTTTAACACGCTTTGGGATTCAAACGATTATTCTATTTGCAGGCAACACGTTAATCCAAGGTTGAGGTTGAGTCAAGTGAAAAACGGAGTCAGTGGTTTCGATACCTACGCCTGTGTCAGTCAAAGTATCAATAGTTTATTGCGCTGCTAACACCACAAAATGTAAAATTTGCGTAACTTACGGATTTTCCTCAATTGATGACATCCTTTCTATGTGGGACAACATGTTCTTTTTCTCGGCCTTTTCTACTTTCGTTTTCGAACCAGCAGCCATTTGCATCCACCGGCTTACCACGGCTTGTATCCCGCTCTCCAGTGTACCGACAGGGGGAACAAGACGATCCTCGGATACAGCGGTTTCAAGTGAGGCAAGGTGGTCTTCTACCAGCAGGTAGCGTTGCAGAGCGTCACAAAGCGAGCAATTCGCGTCAGATTTGATAGACCTAATGCAGGCAAATATTGTAATATACAGATTAAACGCTTGATTGAAGCAATACTGGTAAAGTAATTAAGGCTTCGATCGAACGAAAATGGAAAACGCCATACCCGAGTTTCACTTTGGTTTGGGAATATCAGTGGTGCACATCCAAGTTGATGATCCGAATAAGAGTGAAACTCCACTATGGCTTCTTCCATTTTCGTTCGATCGGGGCCTTAATTACTTGCACAAGTCTCCACATTTCCATGACAATGTTAAAAGTCTATTTTTGTCATAACCAGATAAAGCAAAAGCTAGGAATTCAATATCTCGTCAGAACGCAATCGAGTGCTCTTGATAAATGTCGAAGCAACGTAGTTGTAATCACTATATGGCACCTCAAGATGACGTAATAAAGAAAAAATAACGTCATTTTTGCATTCAGCGTTGAAAATTCATTCAAAATATGGCACAAGCTTCACAAGAAAAGTCGGCCAAAAATGGGACACCCTATTATAGATGCCTGCAATGATGGGTTACACAAAATCTACAGAACGCAATGAATGGCTAAACGTTGCATTGTAGAGGTTGTTGTTTCTTACTTGGCTAAATCTGTCATGGCATCGTATTTGCTCTGAATAGGTTTGGTCAGCGTCTTTTCATTTTTTTCGGCATGTTTCATGCACATTGTCAATGAAGCAGCCATGCAGACGAAATGCTGTCGGACAACCGCTGCATTTAAGCGATCGATGGCGCCAATTAACCTGTCGCAAGGTGCCAGCCAGGCTGAAGAACTTGGCGCTATTGAAGTAACAAGATTCCAGGAACGAAAATTGCGACTGAATTTTGACATCTGCGACGGTGACTGAGGTGAGACCAGGTTCAGCCATAAGTGTTCTAAGGTTAAATTCCCCTCGCAAGCATGCTTCTTTGAAGGGACAGGACCTATGTTTTAGAAAAAAATGATGGTGACAACCCCAACAGCAAAGCGACCGCTTTTTACATTGATTCAACGTCTACAGACGCTTTGCTGTCTGAGAATATGCACTGAAAAAATAACAATGAAAAACTACTAAAATGTGAACAAAGATTGATACAGTACACGTCAGTGGGTACGAATACCAATGAGGAATTTGAAGCATTAAATTTGTATTTGATTGCTTTAGACTTCACGTTTGAGACGACGACGTTGATTGTAGAAGTATTTCTTGTAAATCGGTTAGTCACTGACACATGTAGAAAATCTGGTACAAAAGTTGGTTTACACAATGAAACACGGTGATCAATAATACCCTCTGCATTAAAGCCCATTAAAAATTACGAGCATCTCTGTGCGATTGAGTAGGCTACGAGCACAATCTGAAAACCATATCGTCTATGCACGTTTTCAACCCCCTTTCAACCTCTATGCTACGTTTTCAACCCGTTTTCAGCTCCCCCACCTTGCAGGTCATACTTGATTAGATCCGCTGAGATCTTTTTGATCCCAGCCTCCGCCATCACCCATCCCCAAGGCTTTGGTGGACGCCTTTGAAAGTCTGAAATAGTCACCGGAAGAAATATTTAACAATACTGCTGAAGAAGAGCTAACTTGTGAAAGTCAAAACGAAACGTTATGAAAAGCAACGTCTATTTCTGAAAAACAAAACAACTTTCACTAAACTAGGCTACTAATGTTTGGATGGAAATTCCGACAAAAATATACTAGAGGTCTTAGAATATTCTGTTGTATCCAAGAATCAGAGGGAAAGTTGAATTTGATAGTTTTTAAATATGCTATCCCGCTACTTTTACGTTGGGTATGCCAGTTCAAAAAGTATCTCTTTTTACATACATATAGGTGTTCCGGCGGGTCAATTGCCCTTTTTGATTATAATTGTAATGAAATTTGTAACTTGGCTGGATGAATTAAGCAACGTTGAATTTGCGTTCTTTCACTGTTCTATGTGACGTGGCCCGCCTGATGGTCAAGACATTTAATCTCTGATTGTCGCCTTTGCCGCGTGCCGGGAGCGTGGTTTCTGGAGACTTTTGCCATTGTGTTGGTTTTCATTTCATTATCGAAATAGCAAGCTAGAGGAATGCCAATGTGTACCACGGATTTAAGTTATCGTTGTTAAAGCCATTATAAGTTTATACAAAATCAGGTTTTTATCCCAACTCACTAACTCAATAAATAAATCAAGAAACAATTGCAATTATGATTGAGGCAGACCGAGGAGGGATTGTAGGTAGGCAGTGAGCACCTACTCTTGTAACCAATAGTATAACCCAGACATTTCTCTGATAAAACATAAATCGATATGAGACAATTTAAAACCAATTATTCAAACTTTAAGCTTTGAATTTCGGTTACAGCATCGTGATGTCACATGTATCAAAGTCAATGAATCTAAGAAATCATATCCCTTGCCTATGTGATTATCTATGGATGTCTTTACTGCTGTGAGTAAAACTTGGTTGTTGAACTTGAAGGGAGCACGACACGCATCATCAGCTAAGGCAGTGACGTTTGATCGCTCTGGAGCACATCCGTCATGGCTGAGCACTCTCAGCTGACATGCGAGTGAATCCACTGAAGCATTACAAAAGAAAAGAACAAAAGAGGGCTCCAACATTTCGGTACTCTGACGAAACAAGATAATATCTTTTAAATTTTGTTTTAAATGAGGTGTAGAGATTGAAAAGATTTGTGCAATTGAAACGTGACAAAAATATTTAAAAAAACACACAGTCAGCGCAGTTTACCATCAAATTAGGTGATTCTTCGCCATCTTCCGTCGAGTTGGTGAAAGACTTGTTTTTCAAGCGAGCTTTCTTCAACAATTTATCGCGCTTGCTGTTCAGTTGAGACTTCAAATCCAACTTGTCCAACCTATAGAACCAAGTATATGAATAATTGAATATTCATCTGCTGAAATGCAGTTAATATTAAGAAAAACAGTCTGCGTGGAAATTTTTTTACTGCATCTTAACTTTGATCGCTTTATGCTGCCAATTACGCTAAAACTGTGCGTGTTTTGAAGCAGTTTTAAGGAGAAAAAATGATATGGGCAAGCAGAAAATATAGAATCTAAAATGTAGACACTAAAACAGCTCATCTAACACTGTGCAACATAAAAAGAAGTTCAAAGAAGCAAAAAGTTGTTTTTGCATATTTCCAAAGCGCTGAGTAGTGAGCACGAATATGAACTCCGTTTTTCTCCATCACTCTCCATATTTATATACTTTTTATTTCATTTTTTTGCAAAATGTGTGTATTTGCCTTATTGCAGGCACTATCATGTAGCACTTGAAGTGCATACCAGAAAGTTTTGTCAATCATGCTTGGCTGTAGTAGTAGTGGTACGTTATAATCTATATTCTCTTCATTTTTGCTTTGTAAATTTGCAACCCGTACCACTGCAGTAGTGGATCTACAAACGACATTAGGGGGCATCAAATTTTCAATAACGTAAAAATTTTTAAGCGAATTGCACAATGCAAATGTTGTGATTAAGAAATAACGAAAAGACTGACAGGGATCTGGTGGAGAGACCCTAGAAAAAATTGGCACTTTTTATCTTGTTTTGGTCTGCTTTTGCGTGTGTTGCGCTCCAACATTAATTTTTTCCGTTTAAAAGTCACACTTTGTAGCCCATTTGATTAAATCCATCCAACTAAAACGCAAATTTCTGTAGAAGTTAAGAGTACAAGATTTGATTTAAAATTGAAGTTAGGTAACCAATACCAATGCCTTTTTTATGGCTACAGAAGAATTTCAATAACTTAAATTTTTTTAAAGTTTTGCCTTGCCTTGTAGGCTATAGTGGGTATCGCATAGTATTTCAGAGAAAGTTCGAATATCCGTCCGCGGTTGCCCCACCTTACCACATTGTAGATACACGCGACACATTTCACCTCATATTTCTATTAACACTGGAATAGATTAATTTATCTGTTGACTAGTTGAGTGAGCAATGTGTTAGAGTACTGCATTTTTTTCTCAGTTTTTGAGGCAGGGGCGGATCCAGCAAGTGATCTCACAGGTGGTCTTAATTAATCCACCTAAACAGCAAAATCAGGCGTTTTTACATTGATTCAACGACTGCAGACAACGTAAAACTTTTGTAGTCTAGGAACCGACCTTATTGTTGCCACGGTTATGCATGGGGTTGGCGGCATCTTGTTAAGATTTAGATTGAAGACGGCGTCATCACCGACTGTCGCTTGCACCAAATTGACACGGCAAGAATCGATGAATACTTCCACTCTGGTTCCCGGCTTGTCGTTGTTATTGTCCGGTTGGGATGAGTCTTCTGAAACTGTGGCAAAACAGTTTGCAAGCGTTGCGCTACAAAAATGGAGTCTTTTATTTTTACACTTAGGAAAAATAGATTTTGTCTCAAAGAAAATTAAAAATCGTGTTTTATGGAAGTAAAGTATGTAAAATAAAAAAAATGTTCAGCAGCCATAAACCATGAATTAATGACAAAAATTGCAAAGCTGCAATTGAAATGCATTAATCGCAGAGTAGGTGCACATCCATACAAGCACCTTCTTTGCGTTGCAACTTGCTCAAGTGGTAGTCAGTGATTGCATCACTTGTGCATCTCATTTGGACGCAGTTGACAACACCGAGAGGATGCTGCTTCGTCACCTTCATCACCAACGCATCGATCATTTGTTGAACGGAGTCAAGCAGATATGGTGTCAACTGAATATCGATGCCGCCCTGGAATTGGGTGAACACAATTTGATGGTGCAGCTTTAGCAGGGTACCTTTCGGTGTTTCACAAACATAAAAACTCATCATTCAAACGTTAGATTAATGTATAAAACACACACATTCCTATTCTACTTAAATATCATAGCTCAATTCGTTCGTTCCGTTGCTTTACTGTTCGCAGGGTATTTGAAAAAATATTAATACCGTACTGAAAAAAAAAAAACGCGGACGCTTAACAAATCAAGCAATTGGTCGCATGCCTTGTTCAATTTTGACTAGTTTGCATGCGCAAAGTCACTTAACTAACAAAACTCCTTTGTATAAACAAAACACCCTTAAAAAAGCAATCAGTAAAATTAAATAGTTTTCAACGCAAACAGTCATGGTTAGACTTTACCTTGATATGCAAGATTATTCTAGAACAATTTTCCGAACGGGACTCATTAAGAATGTCCATTGATGGACGCTTTTGGAGTTTTTGGAGGCTTTCTTCATTATCAATTATAACTGAAGGATGAATTCCTTCTTGGACTTGGTCGAAGTCCGACATCCAATCAGAATCATGGAGTTTTGATGATGACAAAACATAACTGTAGCATGCGACTAGCTCGTTTTCTTTGACCGCAGTATATTTAGTGGTGATAACAGAAGGTGGGAAATCTATTTGACTCGAAAGATTCAACTCCATATCTTCTCCGTCATTTAACTCAAGTCTTCGTACCACGTTTTCTTTTTGCTCAATCTCAAGGCTTTCGGGTCTGCTTAAGGGATGAGGATCGGATAATATAGATGGAGAAGCAATTATGTCTAAGGTTTGGTCACTTACAGCAGGATGGGCCTTAGAAATGGCTCTTTCAACGTCAGACTCAGCAGAGTAATAATCATCGGTGCTAATCGAGGAAGTACTTTGGAATGCCGACTCAGCCGATCGGAATAATTGAGAGTCAGTAGACTTCCGTCTCGAATTCCTTCGAGGTATATCTTCAAATGAAGATGACTTCTCGTTCATCGGTTTAAAAGGAGAATGCGAACCTTGAGGAGATGGAGATTTGATCTCTGTTGTCATCAATATCTGACCAGCCGAAAGAGTTTTCTCTGAAAGCGGTTCTTCTTTTATTACCTTTTTCTCAGGTGATTCTGGTTTAACGAGTAAGCTTTTTCCATCAACAAGCAGACTCATTCCGTAATCCCGTCTCGTATCAAAGACTTCTTCACTGCCGTCAGGCGTGCAATCATTTCCGTCTATAAAATCGCGTTCAATCTGTTGGCAGCTTGCTGGCGGACTTGTTAAGCGTCTCTTTCGATCAGAACTTTCGTGTTCATAATAAAATGTCGAATGCTGCCTCGAAGAAGAAGCAAAAAACGAGCAACCCCATGACTTCATTGATCTCACGCTATCAAGGATAGATGCCACACCACTGCTGCCTTTTCTGTGACCGTCGACAAAATCTCGCTGCAACAAAATTGCAGGCATCAGTAACCGTCACGTTGGCACAAAATGCTGACAATGAAAAAATATTCTAATTGCAAGTTAACAACCAAAAAAATTATGACATTAAGACTTTAATTCGCAGCATTTAAATAAGTTTGAATGCACAAACGAGCAGCATATTTTTGGTGGAAAAAAATTAAAAAAAATTAACACTTTTCTAGTGTTTTTCTTCATTTTAGCACTAATAATGTCTGAACATAGAACGGCCAATTTCTATTCATTACATCAGTTCTAAATGTTGATATTTTGACAAGCTGGTCTCTTTGCAATTGATAACTACTATTAGAAAATAATCAAAATAACTGTAGTAATAGCATTTTCAGCTCATTCAAATAGACCTTCGAGCCACATGCGAACAACGCAGACGCCAACGTTGGTGAAAATCACGCGCATCTACAAGAAGCGCGCACTGTTGGCTACAAATTAAAGTCACATACGCCCCAAAGAAAATCAAGTCTTCTTGTTTTGCGATCATGAAAACGTAAAAATTCCTCCTGGAGTTCTCCGACCGATTCCTCTTCCGTTGCTATGGCGACCTGGGTGATGAAGGGACCGAATCGTACCTCGCCAGTTTCTAGCCATTCATCTGTTGAGGTATTCAATGCAATGCCAATTTAGAAGTTATGGAAATGTTTAGACTTCGTTTTACGGTACTCAATATAAAAATTGTCCATCGAAGCAAGTCTCACAAGTAGCAGACAATCTGGCGCTTTATTGGCTCGAACCCACGACGACAAAGGAACTTGATGATGCAATTGATTGAGTTCCGCATTTAATAGCATGATCGTTGCTTACTTTACAGTGTAGATTTTAACGATCTGCTTTAGCCTGATGCTGCGAGTTTGCTGTAGCAATAGCAAGTTGCACTAGCTTTCGAAACACAGTTATGTCATGTGCTATGACGACATAGCACATGTGATATGATCGTCATAGCACATAACTAGGGAATTGTGTTTCGAAAGCTAGCGCAATTCGCTATTGCCACAGCTAACTCGCAGCATCAGGCTAAAACAGATCGTTAAAATCTACACTGTGAAGTAAAGAACTTGATGATGATGGCACTATGAAAAGAATTAATTGGTGGCCACTGAGTAGAAACAATGAAGTTATTATTGAACTATACGTAATATGATAGTCGACCTGATGTCATCCGTCATGGGGAACCACACAAAGAAAAAATCACGCTTATAAAGAATTTGCTTTTTTACTTGATTAGTTACAAATCGAGTGATAGAGGGAGTACACAACTACACACACGACAAGTGTTTCACAAGTCTAAACTGACGCTTTAAAAATTCTTAATTACGTGTTTTTGAATGGTAAGAAAATGCTGACCCGAATTGGATTTGGACATCCGATGTTTCAGATGCACTTGCTCAATGACAACAGATACAGCTTCCAGAACACCACGGTCTTGAACGTTGCCGTTTGAAACAGTAATTGGGGACACAATCAACTCCAACAGAGAATTGCTTCGAGCTATCCTCAAATGTACGGACTCAAGACGAACTTTGACCATCAAGTATTTCACGTCAGTTTCTTCAAAACAGTTCCCATCCTACGTGAATAGATTGGTCATGTTATTTGTGAATAGATTGGATGAGATTTTAAGGAAAAATTCTAGAAGCGTCTGATTCTTCTGCAAAAGGCTGAAGCAAACGGCTTGGGAAACAGACTTTACGTTTAAATTGCAATTAATGTAGTGATGTAATAGAATTAGATTGAGTTTAGCTTTTAGCTACATGATCGTTGTTTACTTTATAAATGTAGATTTTAGCCTGATGCTGCGGCTTCGCAGTGGTAATAGAGGTCTGCACTAGCTTCGGAACACAGTTTCTTAGACATGTGCAATGACGAATGGTGTTGGAGTCAGTGTGTCGTTGTTTTATAAGGATCTTCTTCAGCTTGAGGCTGCTGTATCGATTGCTATCTGTTGCGTTTGTGTGTTGTCATGCCTCGGCCTGCAGCCTCAAGCCGAAGAAAACGACCTTATAAAACAACGACACACTGACTGACTCCAATACCATTCGTCATGTTCCGAAAGCTAGTGCAAACCTCTACTACCACAGCTAACTCGCAGCATCAGGCTAAAACAGATCATTTGTATCTACATTTGTGAAGTAATATAATGATGTTAAAAATAAACACCAAACAAAACTGAGCGGGCGAGTCAAAAATAGAAACCATCTGATTCACAGAAAATACTTAATCACCTTCTTAACTTTGTCCCAAACAATGCCAGTAGGTAATGTTCTATGCGGAAAAGCTTTCTTCAGTTGATTCGGCTCGTTGGACAACAGGAAGACAAACACCTCGGCCCACTCAACCAAAGCTGCAATCTAAAACAACGGTTGTGCAAGTACAGAAATTTATAGGCCAGGTATGTGCGAAACAGCAGCACAGAACAAAATGACGAAATCATCTCACCTGTGTAGCGGTGAATTTTCCTTTTATAGCGCCAATTAAAACTTCTGTCAGCCAGGCATATTCTATCAGTGTGGCTCCCATGGGCAACCCTGCGCCACTAAACATAGCGTGGCCACGGAACTGCAAATCGCTCAGTTGAACGCAACCATTTGAATTGGGATCCACTCCAGGGGAGACCGGTGCATCACTGACCGATATCTCAAGACCCGACAAAAGCAGCTGCAAAAAATTAAGCCCAATAATAAACGGAGCCAGAACGCGATTTTCTATTCAGCAATACTGTCTTGTACTGATAGGATATATAACTTATCAAGGTAAGAGATAAGCCTTTTTTTACTTTCTTCTATCACTATACCGAGGAGTCTCTGCAGGTTTAAGTATCACTATTGTTTAGAATTGCAACAGACTTAATAGAAATGACTATTGTATGTATTTGTTTGAATAGCCATTAGCCATCCCCAATAAAGTCAGTGCAAATTGATTTTATTTCTACACAAACGTACTTCGTTCAACAGGGCGAGGGGAAAGAAGCAATCTGAGTCTTTAGGATTTTAAAAAAGCAACCTTACACCTTTGGTTAGCCACACTGACATGTTATCGTAAGCAACATGTTCTGCACCCACGTACCTGCAAACGAGTTTGGAGAAAGTTTTTATCCATTTCAAAATGCAATTGATCCAACCTCACTCTGGGTTGAGAGACGTAAGTGGAAGTTGGATGAATTGGCAATATCCCGTTAATATCATCAAGATTGATGTTGACTGTGACTTGCAAGGGCCTTAAAATTCAATACTTTGGCTTTAGAACGACATATGAATATAACGGCAACAAATTAAATGCATTGTCGCGGAAAACGCTACCTGAACTCCAGCGAATTTACTTCAAGTGTTTGAGCCACGGCGGCACTGCAATCTTCTTTGCCGTGTGGCTTTGAATTAAAGTCAGTGTACACATCGTCATAACCGAGATAATTGTCCTGAAAAAGCAAAGCGACCTGTATTATTTATCAAACGAACGATGATAAATTTTTATTTGTTAAATGCGCAGTTTTTCGACATCAGCTTCCTTTTATCAATTGAGTATTTTCTTTAATAAATATTGAAAAATTACTTATTCGCAAAAAGCAGTCTACAATATACCACTGTATACAACTACACACGGGCATGAGAACTATAAGACTAGTCTTCTAGTCTTTTGATTAGTCTTCAGAAGGTTTTAGCACACTTTACGATAACCTCATAATGACCTTGAATATTAAAATAAGATCTAACAGTGACCCGTACAGCACCAGTACCGACCCACGAGTCAACTCAAGATCAATTCGTATTTCGTCTGGTTCCAACGACGCGGGGTCAAAAGTCACAGTGGTTCTTGCTCGCGACTTTACAGACTCGTGCTTTTCGCTGCTTGAAGAAGACTGATTGGTACCGCTAGACCGTCCAACAAGAAATTGAACAACATAAATTAAATCTATCAAACACAATTCCTTAAAACTTTCTTACCACTTTCGATATCTCTACCATTGAGTATTCATCAGTACACGTAGTTCAAACGGTGTCCGACGATTTTTCGTACACAATTGTTCGTAAAACAGTTGTTCGTAAAATTAGTTCTTCGTAAAACAATTCTTCCTAAAGCATTTTTTCGTGCATGCAGTTGAAATTTGATGTATACGAAGAAATGATTTACGAAGAATTGTTTTACGAATTTTATTTTACGAACAACAGTTTACGAACAATTGTTTTACGAAAAACTGTTTACGAACAATTTGCCTATAACCGTTCAAACGTAACATTTAGAATTGACAAAAAACTACAAACATTAGTATTATTATTACAAACTTTGTGCGCTTGCATAAAAAAATTTGTTGTATAAAAAAGTGCATCATAAGATGGGATAAAAAAAATGACAGACATAACAATTAACAATAGAGCTAGAGAATTAAAGATCAGGCCCAGACAGCAAAACCCGTCATTTCTACATTGATTTCAAGATCCCACCACAAAAAGTAAGCACGTCAACCATCATCTCAAAAAGGTTCGGTAAAGAAAAAATGTGAAACAAAAGTGCCACCAAGGCATCAGATTATACACCATCTTCATATCACAAGTAGCAGTACCTTTGGTCATCTTTTTTCTTTGAACTGGACAACAGCGTTTTGTTAGTCGGCTTAATAGACACTGTCTCAACAATGGGGTGCCATGTGTAGGTGAGCGTTAGGTCCATGCCGGGAACCTCCCAACAAGGAACCCAGTCCCCTTTGATCAAACCCCATGTTTTCGAAGCAGTTCTGCCCCAATCAATCGATTTGCCAGAATAACCTGAGGGATGGAAAGCAAGATTCGTTAAAAGATAAACTTGAACTGTATTTGTTTCACCTATGAGATGCTCCCAGAAATTTATAAATTCAGAGTTTTAGTACAGCAACTTAAAAAGCGTAGCTTACAAGTGCAGTAATGCAATATATCAGGGGTTCTTAACCTTTTTTGTCTCGTTTACCCCTTGCCCAATGAAAAAAGTAAAATTTACCCCCACCATATTGGTGGCCCCTTGTAATGTCATCGTGTTCAGACAACCATGCGAAGAAATGTAAAACATCCTTTTTGTCTGGATTTACCTTCGCAAATATCAAAAACAAGCTGTTTATTTGCCGAAGACACGACTGTTCTTGACGGGGTCCTGTGAAAAATAATGTCTTGGAACAGTCGTTGAAAGAGCTACTCGCATGTCGTCTTGGGAACTAAGCGAGATCGATGTTTGTTTTAATAGTCAACAATAAAGAGAACCCTGCTTCACCAGTGCCGGATTAACCATTAGGCAAAGTAGGCACGTGCCTACAGGCCAGTCAAAAATCCAGGCCACTTTAAAATCAGTAAAAATTTAGTCGTGTTTTCAAAATAATTATTTTCTAAATCTGAACTAATAAGTATTTATCTTAATAGCTCTGTTTTCCCAGATGAATTAAAGGTTGCGAAAATTGGGTAGCCACTTTAACAAGTCGAAATTCTGCCACTGCGAATGACTACAATGGAACCGCCAACCAATCAGAACATGTTATAAGAGGCTACCGTCCAATTATGACCCTTCTAGCACTCATCCAGAGAGTTAATGCTTGTTTTGAACTTTATTTGGTAATTACAGAAGAAAAAGAGCAATAGCAGTGGTGGGAATCGAACCCGCGTCAATGAAATGACTACTTTCTAGCCCTAACCCCTAAGCCAACCAGCTGACAAAAAATTCATCACTTAATTTGCTTTCTATCATCTTCTTTTCGCCATTTTTTTTACGTCACTTAAACCGTAGCTTATGATTGGTTGGCGGTTTCATTCTAGTCAAGTTTAGTGACAGAATTTCGACTTGTTAAAGTGGCTACCCGAAAATTGTTGAAAAAAGACGAATTGAAACATGTTGCCACTTCCTTTTTGATGTTTTCAAAAATTTGCATTTCCGTTGGGTGACGCAACGAAACAAACGTGGCGTTGTGTTGTGTTAAGAAATTAGAAATAACTTCCCATCAGAATTTCAACAGTTTATCTGCTGGTTTAAAAACTATTAAGAGCAAAGACGCGATGAAACAGCAGCAACAAAAAGTGCCCAGAAGATGTTTAAAATGCTGCACACTACTGGTGTTTATAACGCATTTCCGAACACTGAAGTAGCACTTAGAATGTGCTTGTCTCTAATGGCTACGAATTGCTTGGGAAACACTCGTTTTCACAACTGAAACGAATTAAAGACGTTAAACGATCAACAATGTGTCAACAACGTCTCGGTACACTGGCACTTTTGTGTATTGAAAGCGATCTACTCCGTAAGATTGACCTCCAAAAACTAGTTAACGCGTTTTCAATCGCAAAAACGCGCAAAGGTGTTATTTAGTTAGGCATATATGACCAAGTTTTTGCACGGTACGCTGTGTTATAGTTGCAACAACGATCTTTGTGACCATGATTTGGCAACACTGATAATTTTAATTTTTTAGTTGGCCACCCTGATTTTCGGGCCACTTATAAAATGTGCCTACAGGCCAGCAGACCCTTAATCCGGCACTGTGCTTCACACAGATAAGTAGTTGGAAAAGGTATAACAACTTCAAATGCTCGCTTAGTCAGCGTAGGAAATTCTTCGACTAATCTACACCAAAACTTGGAAAAGTCACCATTACACGATAAGAATTTGGAACAAAGCGTTGTTGAACATTGAAGATCAATCAATTCATCTTTGCAAAGATCATCGTCAGCAATACTTTCTAACTTGGCTTCGAAGGGATAAGTTATCCAAAGAGAGTAAGGCTACTGTTAAAACTTTCACCTTCGAAGTAACCGTCAAAGTTATTTTTTAAGTCCGGCAAGGTGATGACATATTTCGACTTCAAGGTCAGAAATCTCGTTACGACTTCTACTGAATTTCCAATCATCAAAATGTTGGAAAATTTGCGTAAATTCCTTTTTGAACTCTTCTACTCCACAGATCTAACTTTGTCTGAAAGCCTTAATTTAGGATTCAGTAAATTTACCCCCTCGGTAGGTGAAATCTACCCCCAGGGGGTAAATTTACCCCCTGTTAAGAACCCCTGCACTATATTGTTATGACGCTCACCGTGAAAGATGACAAAACGAAATTTGAAAATTGAAGATGGCAACAACAAAAATGGAGGAGTAACTGCAGAGAACTGGTCGATCCTGATATTTCAGGATAAAGACCAAGCTCCTTTGAAGCAAAATGGAGAGAGGAAGAGTTCAAATTGCAGCGCAGTACCTGGCATTTGTAAAAATCAACCTCATCTCACGCGGTGCAGACGTGGAAACGCTGGAAGACGTTTCCAGTAGGCTAACGAGGCTCTGGTGAAGCTAGTAGCAAAAATCACACGCTAGTGGAAAATTACAATTACGAAACTTCAAACCAAACATGTACCACGCCATATTGCACCCAACTGGCGTGAAGTACCTGGCATTTTATCCCATTTCTGTTGTTGACGAGCCAAATTAAGCAAAGTGCTTCTTAACGTGCTTGACTCCGGCAGAAATATGCAAAGCTGGCCTTGATCGAGTAGGAACTTGAAAGGTATAGAGTAAATTGAGGGTAAAAAATCTTCAAACGGAGTCGAAAATTGAACAGAGAGTTTTTCGCCATGCACCCCAAGATAAGCTGAAATGAATAGTTTTAATTGGAATGAGGAAAACCATTTTAAAATAAAATAATCTGCTATTAGAAACAGTTGTAATCTTATCTGGATAATCAAGTTGATTTGTAGTAGCTGTCCAAGGAATACCAATGTCAAACAAAAATAAATTTATCTTCAAATTTTCAGAAGTCAGTGCCCATTTAATAAGTATCATATTGCTACTAGTTAACAAAATTATTTATAACGTAATGCCATAAGTATCAATACAAATAGTATCAATGAAATACACTATCAATACAAATACTAAAATCAATACAAAATGTTACCATTATCTTCGTTATCCTTAAGCTCTGATCTACAATCAATCCAATTGTGCTGATTCATTGGCAAAAACAATTCTATTCCATCCAAGTTTATATCGAATTTAAAAGTATACGGCACAAAAAACATCAGATCTGGAGCCGACTTTGTCGACCAATCAGCTACAAGATCAGAGAGGAAATCCATGTGAGCGAATAACATAGATGCAGAAGCCTGTAGAAATAAAAGATGGGGTTAAAATTAAGAATATATATAAATCAAGCATAAAATTGAGACTTTTTTTCAAGATATCGGAACAAAGTTACAAATGACACGAAAAAGCCACAACCGTTTGTCCACTGTTTAAATGACTTAGTTGCCTAACTTTAAGCTTTTGAAGACCTGACTTAATACGGAATTTTAACGCGTAAGACATTTTGGCGGCCGACTTGTCGCAAACACATCTCACCACGAGACTATATGGCGCAATTCTATTTTATCCATTAAGCGTATCTTACCTCATGCAGAGATTTGTTTATTATTGTTGAATTGCCATCACAGTTTTTTAGACTAGACTCTTGTTGTGATGCAAAAGTTATCCGAGATATGCTGTTACAACACAATTCTAATGCATTGTTAAACAAAATACTGGTGCATTGGTTCTGACAGGGGTTGGCAACATTTTTCTAACCGTGGGCCAAAACCAAAGTTTACAAGGCCTTGGCGGGCCTTAGCCTACTAATTACCCACTTACAATTTCGTTTTCTTCACTGTTTATAATGTTGCTAAAACTTTCGAATTTGCGAAATTTAGATGAAGTCTTGATTTTGTTTACATTGTCACGATATCTGTATCTGAAAATGTCTTCAAAGATACTTTTTCTGGTGTAGATATCTTGTCTGTATATTCAAGGTTCGTTGAACAGTTGTTTAAAGTGCTTTGAATTAGTTTTATTCAAAAGTGACTAGAATAATTTTCGTAATTAGTTCTTCAATTACATTTTCTGAAGACCTATGCTACAACTAAAGACAACCTTGGAAGCAGTGATGCCACAATGCCAAGTTTGTGATCCGTTCCATTGAGTAGGAAAATGAGACTTGACATCGAAGCCAAACATTTCCGCTTTGAGCAGGCTTTGGTATTGCATGCTGGTCGAAACTTCGATGTGCAACAATTGACCTAGACATACGAAAAAACTCCAGCTTAATCGAAAGCATATCAAAAAGTACCAAAGTACTTAAAACCTTTGGTATTTGTTGACCTGATAGGGGTCGCAATTATCCTTAACTGCCATGATTTTCATTGTGAATATTCGTGGTGGTGCAAAGACAAAAGTGAAAGCCAAATTTGACAATCTCCTTTCAAAACACGAGACAAGTTTATCTAACCATCGCCGCACTGGCCTAGAGGATTTAGCGGGCTCTCCGGCGATGAGTCGTCAATGAACAATGAACATCGGTTCGATACCTTATCGAATCATACTAAAAGTTTTATAAAAATGGAGCTAAATTCGTTTGCTGCTGAAACTGTGTCTCTTTGTGGTGAAAACGTTACCTTTATAGTAACATGAGAGCAAAAACAGAAAACCTTTGTCAAAAAATTCATTAATCGTATTAATGATATCCCAATCCTCTTGTACACAGAAAGGGTAGATTCGAATAACTTTGGGTTCGTCTATTTGACTTGATTAAACAGCACAAGACAAACAACTCATTCTTAAGGTTTACGCCTACTCTGTGAGACATTGAAGTGTAACACATAACGCTAATTCAGAGGAAAGAAAAAATTGGCACCATTCTGCTAACGACCAAATTAATAGTTATCTGTTTAACTAATTATATTTTACCAAGAAACTTCTGAAGACCCTAATGAGGATGAACAGGCTGTTAAGGTTATAAACATATCAGCAACGTATTTGCTATAATTCATCTTGTTTGGCTTTTTTGTTTGAATCGAGCACTTTTAGCAGTGTTGATAGTATTTAACTAATGATGTCTATAGTTGATGCTTCATATACCTGATACATGGGACGTGTATCCATCTTCACCAACCGTCATAGGTACATCAACTTCCACGCAGGAACCCTGAACAAGACTACGCGTTACTCAATTGCACGAAGCAGGTGCTGGCTTTACGTGAAACAGCCAACAACAAAGGTCGGCCATAGCTTACATCTTCTCAACGTAGATAAGGGTATGAATGATGTTCATGAAACACAATAGGAAGTTGCGAACATCCCATACAGCAAAATCCGTCATTTTTACATTAATTTAATGTCTGCAGACGGGGATATTTACCTCTGCTGTATTAATTTGAATCGCATGGATTGCTTCTTTGTTTGAAAACAAAATATCGATGTCTGCCCTATCCATGATTATTGCAGAGAATTTGAAAGTTTTGGCTTCTCTTCGCTCTCCAATTTCAGGAGCCTTTGTCACTTTCAAATGCTGGTAATCAGGAGGATAAAAGAACTTCCACAGTAATTCACGCTGTCTGAAAGAAAGGGGCAAGGTAAAATCTGTCGTAGTCGTCTTCGCATCTACTATATATAAAAGGTATTACTATGAAGTTATAAACACCTACAAACATGCACTATCAGTAATTTTCGCAGCAGTATTCAAACTTTCTCGTTTTATTGAACCTGCGGACACGCTTTTCCCATGAAAGTGACTGCGTATTTGCAGATGTTCACCAAACAAGATATTTCAATTCTCAACAAATTACTATTTTGACTACAGTTAGACAGAAGTGCGGTGTTTTCATATCTATTTTATAAAGAATCGCAATTCCTAATTGAATTGAACTCCATATAATTAACATTTTTCTGGCGTAAAAACTTTGACCCGACGCTCTATACCAGATTGCACTTGCATCAAACGCAACATTGGCAACGTTGCGTTAACGCACACCCGTCATTGCACGTGCGTCACACGCAACATTGCGTTAACGCACACCGGTCACATTGCATGTGCGTCAGACGTAACATTGGCAACGTTGCGTTAACGCACACCCGTCACATTGCGTCAATTTGAACCACTCAAATTGTAGAGATTCTAAAGAATTCGGAACATACCTGTCGGCCCACGGGCTAAAGTTTAAGTTGGTGTGTTTGCCAAAGCGAATAACCATTTCCCATATCGCGCCTTCGTCTGTCGGGGGGATCCAATTCGAGAATTGACTTTCAATGAACGAGGATTCAGCGTCGTTTGCGCCGCTCGGAGTTTCAGCTAAATTATCGGCTTTCACTAGGCCTGTTTTTGAATGTAGAAAAAAAAAATTGAAGAAACGTTGATACAGCGTGGTATTTCTTTTAAAATTATTTAGTATTTCTTTTAAAGTATTTTTTTTAAATTTTAATATTTCTTTTAAAATGTTTTTCTTGTAGGTTTGAAAAGAGCTGTATGACAAGCCGAAAACGTTCCTTTAGTGCTTTTGTTTTTACAGTAGAATTCGCCTATAGTGACACCTGAAAGGACCGCGGAAATAGTGTCACTATAAGCGAAGTGTCACTATAGACGAATGATGACGCCGTTGATAACTTCACTTGTGCAGTATCTGCGCATGCGCATCCCATGTTGGTTTAATTCAAGCCCAGTCAGCAAATCAATCCTTTATGGTTCAACCTCTGCATACGTTAAATCAATGTAAAAAGATGGATTTGCTGGCTGGGAACTGGCGAATGCTGATAAGGACAAAATATGATTCCAACTTAAACTGGAAATACACCGTAAAGTGTCCTTATACGGAAATTTTTGAGCCCAAGGGACAGAAATGTGGTGTCACTGTAAGCAAAGTGTTCTTATACACGAAGTCGCTATAGGCGAAGTCATTTCTATGCAAAACATATGGTTTGTAAACGGGACTTTGTAACAGGTGTCACTATAGGCGAAGTGTCACTATAGCCAAAGGTACTATAGGCGAATTCTACTGTATATATAATGTGAAATGTAGTGTTGTTACTGAGTTATGTCTGTTTACTGTATGTAGAATTTTGTAACACCAGTTTACAACTTTTGTAAATACCTCGATCCGGCAAGAATAATGAAGTTCCAGACTACCAACTTTACAACATTAGTAAAGCATATTAAAAATAATCTATTGTAGGTAAGGCTCGAATACGTACAAGAGACGGTACCAACGCCAGCAGTGCAGTAAGCCACTAAAGATAAGACATTAATTTATTTCGTCAAATCACAAATAAACTTTTGAAGCATCTATGAATGCATGCCATAAAATGAAACATGTAAAGAACCACAACAAACTTCTGTGCGTGTAATGGAGTTAAAGCGAACCAGGCTAAGCTAACCATACCTGGTTCATCCCAGCAGTAAGTAATTTCGACCTTGTTGGAATTAAGGACAGCATATCCTTCACCCATTTTGCGTGGAGGGGGTTCATTGTGCACGTCGAGAATACCCAACATTGCCGGGGTCACAGAAGGGTCGTATCGCAAGTTTGGCATCAATACGATTCGTACAAAGCCAAGAGTGCCATCAAGAACATGAAGAAAGAGATCGCTTGAGGTTGTTGGTTCAGTGGTCATATATTGGAACTCTCCGTCAGTAAACGAAACAACTGAAAGACAAAAAAAGTTTCGTGTTTTTCTTGCGATTTAATGTTCGGTTAGTAAAAAAGCTAAACGTATCTTTAGACAAATGTTGAAGAAAAGACTCGACTGCATGTCTTCAGTCAATGCAGTCATATTGAACTACAGCAGATGTGACTATTGACTAAGTTCAGTCAAATAGAATTAAGAACTTACTGCACTTTGCAGCAAATAAAAACCACTGCCGGGTGTGGTTTATCGTTTGTAACGTAAGTGATTATTTCATGTTCGTTTATTCAGTACCCTTTAGTCACTTTAAAAATGGTGGAATGAATCCCGAATAGTAAAACACAAGCACGAAAGTCTATAGAGATTTGTTAAATGATCTTGTTTGAATGGTATTGTTGCATGTCAACAGTACTCAACATATTAGCATTACTACCGACGGAACGATCAAACCAAATCAATTGCAAGAAAAAACTTTGGCATCGTGCAATATTACCTAAGCTATTAGGAAGCAACTTGTTGCCGTAAACCAATTTTCCGTAAGGAATAGAAACCTTTATTACAGGAAACAAACTCCGCCACCAGGCGATGTCATCATTGGTGACGTCACTTGGCTTCTTCTCGACTGGTGCTGAAACAAAAACATAGGTAATGTTTGGCTGATCAGCTGGAGCCTGGAAGATTCTATGCCAACTATAGAAATTAGTCGCAAATTACCTGGACTGCAACAACATGTTGTTCTTAGTACTTGTACTAAGTACTAACAAAATGCATAAAGCGTGTGTTTGGAAAAGCAAACAGACCATCAGTTTTAAAATAACTGTAAGTGAAGGTGTTAAAAATATATTCTGTGTTTCTTAAAATATATTCCGCCTTTGCTGCCACGCAGTACAATATTTACTACAATAACAATGAAATACAAATTTAAAATCTTTCTTCAAGTGGTCTCTGAACTAAGATATCCCAAAATAAAAAAATAAATTCATGAAACAGCTTTCTCTGAGATTTACATTTTCTTTGATACAATTGCTGACAGCAGGTAATAACCAACGCCATCCAATGTCACATTGACACAAGTCAATCAATGCCCCCAGTAGGTCACTACAATTTGACAAATTGCTCTAACCTTAAACTGTCTTTTGTTGATTGCATGCAAAATCAGCGCTAAGTAGAAAAGCTATAGTTCAAAACACAATCACACAAAGTAGTTTGTCTCTAAACAAGAAAAATATTTCTTAGTCGAAAAACGGTTAAATTTAAGACATAAACTGTAAACCTTTCTTATCTTCTGATGATGAATTCTGCTGAAATAATGTTTGTATTCGATCATATTCAAAAGTTCTGTTGTATTGGTGATATTCGAATCCAGACATCACAACACTTAATCGAGTATGGCCATGATTTAAATCTGCAACACATAATTCTTAGGGTTAAGATACCATACAATGATTGTATTTTTGGCCTCTTTTATTTTCTGTAGATTCACGTTACATTGTTATCACAAGGATACCACTCACAAGCCAGCAAAGTATAGATTGTTTTCGAAAGTCAATTCATGACTTATCAGCAAATCAGAGTTTCATGCAAATCACCATTTTACATTGACTCAACATTTTCAGATGAGTGAAGACATCGTTCGTCAGGAAAAATTGTAGGTACCGGTATGTGATTTTAACGTTTTATTATCATTCATTGCAGATATCTCAATGCATGAACATATCATGCACAAAGTTCTTTAACAGTTATGTATTTAACTGAAGTCTTATTTAGCATAGTTGTTCCGTTCTACAATGATCTAATAGCCCAGCTTGCAATTTGATAACTGATTGCCAGCTACGTTTCAAGCTGCAAGATGGAAGAGTTCCGACATACAAATCAACGACTACTCGGAAACACCGATTCACAGAGATAAACTTCAAAACGGTGTCTCTTAGTTTGTTGCACACAGTCAGGCCATTTCACACATGTTCAAATATGATATGCCACAGTTGCCACAAGTACTTCAAAACAGTTTGAATTTTTATAAATATCTTCATAAGTTTTCACAAGTTTGAAAATTTCACACAAGAAACAAATATAACTGAGATAAGAGTTGAAAATAGATGATACGCCTTGCAAAAACAAGAAATTGAGCAATTTTGTTTATTTTCAAGTTCACTTAAATACCTTTTAATTTAAGTCTCTAAAGATGAGGGTTGATTGAACCATACCAAGCTGTTAATGTTCCGTTATTTATCAAATCAGAACAAAGTTAACAAGTAAATTTGTGACCTGTTTTTTTTTTCCAGTGGCTGAATTTGTACGGTCTCCACCACCGAAATATGCAGTATCCATCACAAATACGAATGGAAAAATCTTTTGTTACGTAACTGACATTTCGAAACATGCACTTTCCAGACAGTGGAGAAATAGAAATTGATCCAAAATGAATATAAGCATCTAAAAAATTTTAAGAAACTTGTAATTTATTTATGCTGCACAATGCACATTATCTAAAACAAGTTTTTATATATAAACGTACTAAAAATATTTGGAGTGCTATCACATCCAGTTGATATTGAGCTGCGATTCAAAATCTGATAGCTACAAATCAACAGAACCTTAAGAATAGTTGAGTTCAGTTCACAATGCAACAACAAAAGTACTCTTGCAATTTCCACAAAATACGGCAATGACTGCAAAACATCCACACAACTTACCATTAGAAAACTGATTCAAAATCTTGCTGAGGACAAGACCAAGAAAACGAGAGTTGAAGTATATTAAGTACACCAACCATACCCCAGATAAGGCAGTAACGAACAAAAGCTGAACCAATGATGATTTGCCTTGTAACGAATCATCGATGCATTGCAGATTAAGCCTATCATCGGTGCTATTGCAAACGTTTAAGGTTGCTGCTGCTGCGCTCACCAGTGAAACCACTGTTGTATTGGTGAAATTCATTTATTATCATTCCTGTCCAATTAAAATTCTCACATTTTATTACTTAACCTAAAAGCAAAAAGACAAATTCAATACGGTGCAACAAAAAATATTGACGAAGCACAATCTACGTAAATCACTGTGTATATACATATTTCAAAGCTATGGACCTAAGAGTTACTGAGTGTAGGCAACACTTGCTGTAGCACAACAAAGCAATATGATTCCAAATTTCAACAAACCAATTGTGCTATTTGTAAGAATGAAAATGTCTAACATTTCGTCACAGTTATGTTTACAGCATTAGGCCTACAACTAGAAATTTTAAGTTGCTGTTAGAAGGCAAGATCAACATTCCTGACAAAAACTTGACTAGTATAAAAAGATTGTTGGGTTGGGTATTAAATAAAGATACAAGACCAAATTAAAATACAAAATATTTCAAAATTGAATGATTTGCTCAAGAATATCCACTTATAGTAAGGTACATGTAATCATTACCTAGTTCTAAATTGAGGTTCAATTTGGAGTTTTTTTCAGTTGAAAATTTAAAGTGCAGGTAAGATTGTTGCCATTTAGACCCTCAAACACACTGTCTCTGTTTGACAACACTAGTGCATGCAATACTGATAATAACAGGTACCTACAATACCGTATATTAAATAGCATAATTCTTAAAAATAAGTTAATGTCATTGTTCTTTTTGATTATTATGAGGTTGAATTATTTACTTTATTCAAGAAAAGTTATGACATAATTAATCATGATATAAACACTAAACAGTGCCATAAAAAAACACAAACACTAAATTTTAATCCACTTGGCAATGCAACATTGATTTTACAGTAGATAATTCATATCAAACGCACATTGCACACTAATGACACTTTAAAAACAATCTTCATCCTAATTCGAAAATCATAATTGATATTTCTTCTGATGTACCGTACCATAACTTATCTATTGATTGTAATTGTATTTATATGTAAAAAATTTCAAGAAAAATGATAACATCTATAATTTCAGCTGAACGAATTTTCAAATAGTATCACAACTTCTCAAATAACATATAGATAATAGACATTAGACATATTAACCAAATTAGCCTAAGTCAGATATATATATCAACAACATTTTTAAGTGACCAATGGAGTTGGATTTGCACTATATGATGTATTAGTTGCTCAGATTAATCAAAAATCATTGAACATTTGTTCACCAAATGTATTTTCACCACTGTAGGCTATGTACAAAAATCCATCTTCATCTTTGTGGTCTTCATATACAGTACCCATCGGTGCACAAGAGTTAGGGACAACTCGATTTACAAACATAAATAGAGCTTTTTCAGGAGAAAGTTCAATTCGTTTTCTGATGATCCACATGAATTGAGCAACAGAAATGTCTGGTGGGATGAGGAATTTCCTTTTGTCAATATTTTGAATATTGGAACCTTCTGCTCTTTCAACGATCACTGGAATACGAGATGGATACTTTGCCACCATTTTTGATGATTCAGCACAACGATACTCTAAATTATGATCCACTTTAAATTGCCACTTCATTGTGTTTCACACACTTTTCCAAGACCATCTAGTTAATATTAGACTAAAAATAAAAATATATACAAGTAAATTTACTGCTTTGTATCAGAGTAATTCTTTTTTTTTTCACTTCACAAGTTCAGTTGTTATTATTTTTTACTGCCACAACACAACAAAGCAGAGATATAAAGATAAAATACAATGGAACTTTTTCATCACATCCTGCTTGGTGGTGATATCAAGTCAGAAATGTCTGATGCTGAAATCGATAGATTGCATTAATGTTTTGGTGCCAAGAAGTATCTCCACTGGATTTTCAATAAGGTTTTAAGAGGGCTTTTGAATTTGAGTTTTGCCACATTTTAAGTTGACAATGCGCATGACTTCATAAACTTCCTAACAATCCCTTTTATTGGTAAGAAATCTAAATGTTTTTTACAACTTTGTTATGATTATTTGAAATAAAATTTAGCATCAAAATTGTTCTCATCTATAAATGGTTTAAAACTGTTTACTATTCGAGTCTCGGGGTGTGCGCTTGAGCAACGCACGTTAAGGACTGCTCTCCATTCAGCGGCATCTAATGAATGGAATAGTTCCCTAGCAACAAGAATTCAACAATCGGAAACTTCACTCTGTCAATCTCGGTGACTGGGCCTGCGTCAGTGATTCAAAGCCTCTACAAGTATGCGAAACTGCCAGGATTAAGCTCTGCAAGAAGCTTTCCCAGTCCGAGGATAAAGATTCAATCAATCAATCAATTTTCTGTTAAAATCCAGAACTCTTTTCCACATGTGTTTGAATGTTGTGTAACAGTTGGCCAACATTTTGGACAATGCAACCTTTCACCACAAGAGTGGGGGAGTACCTCAGTTTAATTTGTTATCATATACAACAGAAATAAGATTTTATTCTATTGTATCAAAGTTGTGCAGACGATTCTTCAAGCTAAAATTCTGCGGCCTGTGGAAAGGTCCAAATTCTAGAGGCAATTTTTATGTTGCAATCAATCAATCAGTTTATTTATTTGTCACAATCACAAACATGAAAAGAATACAAAATATGCAATAATCTGTTGTGTGTCATATGACGAGGAGACTGCGAAAAGACCAAGCGGTCATCTAGTCCAGTGGTCTCCAACCTGTGGGTTGTGACCCCAAGTGGGGTTGCCTTCATTTTTCCTGGGGTTGCCAAAACTCACCATATTCAATTTATTACCGAAAAAAAGACTACGATGCTAGTTTAGATTAACTTTTTGTATGGTGACTTCATGGTGACTCTATTCATGGTGGTTATTCATGGTTATTCATGGTGACTCTAGAATGAGCGGATAGTTATTTATGCAGGTGTAGTGTGCAGACATTTCATCGGCTGTTTTCGGTTTGCTTTGCAGTTAGTAATGGTAATCTGTAGCTAGTAAGTATAGCTAAATATTATACAAAAATGGTAGCAAAAAATACCAGAAAAAGATCATATGATGAGGCTTTTTTAAAACTTGGTTTACTGATTCAAATTGCAAACCAAAGTGTCATAAAGTTCTCACAGAAGAATCAACAAAGAAAAATAAACTTAAACGTCATTTTGAAAAAAAAATCATCCAGGCTGCTTGCATGGATAAACCATCTGAGTTGTTTGAACGTAAATTGCAATCTCTTGAATTCAATTTCACTATCAGTAAAACGTAGGATTGAAGATATGTCCAATGACGTTCTTGACCAGATTGAAACCATCACATTAACAGTGCAAATTAAATGTTGAAACAAATTGACAATTTTGTGTTCGTGAAATCACGTTCATGTGTTATGTGAAACTTCAAAAAACAATCATTGGGAATACTTTTGTGTAGCCACATTTCTCTGTATTAGGCCTATTTAGTTTCAGCATTACTTAAAACATTTCTCTCTGTATTGGAAAACAAAATGGGGTCTCATGTAAATGCTGATTTCGTTTTCGCTTAAATTGGGGTCGCTTCTTAAAAAGGTTGGAGACCACTGATCTAGTCGACAGCCACCTCAAGCTGCATCTGATAAACATTCATTTTTTTGGTTAAATTCAACCAGGGTTGTCTAATTGAATTTTCTATTAGGCTAACTAGGTTACCAGAGAGGCCCTTCACTAAACGGCTGATGACCTAAAGTAGTTAATGTTAACAAAAGACTTGAGTTAAACAATCAACAGCTACCGTATGGTACATTACGTGGTTATTCATTATTGTGTAGCCTATACTATATTCAACCTCATCAGTCATCACTGTTGCCGCATAATATTTCATGCACCTCGGATACATCTAGTTATATGTATTGTTATACTGTAAGTTTGCACAAGCTTTGGACAGTATATTTGATAGAACCCTACATCAACAAAGTTTGATGGTTGTATTTTTATCTTCACGACTTCATAACAAAATGAACATACTTAATATTGCCATATTTAAATTATTATAATCAATATCAAAGGATATCAGAAACGAATAAACAAACATTAACCAATCTGTCTTGGTATTTTTATTGTACATTGAACATTACTGTATTTTTCAGTTACATTTTTTGAAGCTGGTTTACAAGTCTCCGCCCTGATCATAAATACTATGACATGAATTCATGTCAAAAAATAGAATCGACCAAGACATATGAGATAGAGAATGTGAACAGTAAAGCAAAGCAGTTTAACCCTATATGTTTGGTTGATTCTAATGTATGACGTTGTGGTATTTAGACCAGGGCAGGGACTTGTACACCAGCTTCCATTTTTGTGTGTGAAATGACAAAATTATTATTTCTGAAAGGTGGCATTAGCAATTGACTACATAGTAGATAACGGTCGTTTTGTTGTCTCCCTGTCAGTATGGGAGCTTGTGCCACTTTTGCAGTGTATATACAACTTGCATACTTGGAACAGTTCCTGGCAAATAAACCATTGATTGATTGTCTATTTAAAGTTAAACTGTGAAACCAATTTTCAGAAAGCTTACCGTATTTTATCAATGCCATTCTATTCTACTCACAGCTTATGCTATTTTGTATTGAAGCAGAGTAGCGTTTTTAAATATTTGATGCTCAAAATACCGATACTCATGTGACATGACAGTGATATCTCAGTCTCACATTATCTGTTTGCATTTCATGAGCAATATGGTACATCAACATCTACTTCTACACAATTGTTAAAAACTTCACTTTTGTTTGTTTGTCAAATCTCAAGTTCAATGAACCGTCAACTAGTGTTGCCATATTTACTTAAAATTTCTTGTCCAACAACATAGGTCATTTGTTTTTCTTGTTTGTGGGAATCTTTATCCTCGATCTGAGAAAGCTTTATTGAAAGATTAATACGACGGTTTCGCATACTTCTAGCTTAAGGCTCTGAACCACTGACACAGGCCCGGTCACCAGGGAATGGGATGGGATGGAATGGAAGACAGATTTTGGGATGGAAGATGGAAAATGTCAAGGATGGAAAGGAATGGAAGATCTTGATGATGGGATGGAAGACAATCTTCCATCATTCCATCCCAATTCCATCATTAACTTTCTAACGCTTTATCAAGACATGCATTTTATTACACCAATTGTCTGCGATGCTTCTCAAGTATTTTCGTTAGGTACTTTGTTATCTTCTCCAACGTACAGGGCCGGATTTAGCTGATGGGGGGCCTGGGGCACTTTCAGATCGGGGGCCCCCGTACAAAAAAAAAGTTTCGCGCCTACGGCGCGAAAAACCACCTCTACAACTACAGTAGCATTAATCCAATACTGCTCTACACAGCACTTTGCAGAAACTTCAAAGGTTGAAAGAATGAAATACTAATAACACAAAATCACATTTTGTCCACGTAGGGATGCCCTTCAAAAGTCGGGGGCCCGGCGCACCTGCACTCTCTGCTCCCCCCCCCTAAATCAGGGCCTGCCAACGTAGACTACTACAACAGTTTCTTTAACTTTGCTAGGTGTTGTTTCTTTCTGTATTTAGCCTATGTAGAATCAATCTACGTTTCTAGTTCTAACACCAAATGGTACGTAATCTTTAGGAAAATACTGCTGTTAAATTTTTAGCTTAAATTTAGCCTATGGTTTTTAGGATTATTTGTGGCATATTCAACGCGGAGATCACAAAATGTGAAGATGGAATGGAAAAGATTTCTAAGATGGAATGGAAGATTTCTAAGATGGAATAGAGATAGAATGGAAGAAAATCTCAGGATGGAAGATGGAAAAAACGTCTTCCATTTCATTCCATCCCATTCCCTGCCGGTCACCAATGTTGATTGGTTTTGAATCTTTATCTTCGGACTGACAAAGCATCTGGTAGGGTTATTCCTGGTAGCTTTGCATAGCCTACTTGTAGAATGTAGAGGCTTTGAACCACTGACGCCAGTTATCGAGATTGACAGAGTAAAGTTTCCGATTGGGGAAATGTTGTCGGGAGATTATTCCATCTATTAGGTAGCCTACTGCTGGGTGGAGAGCAACCCTGAAATGCGTTGCTCATTGCTCAAACGCACACCACGAGAGCCAAACCAGCGCCGCGTTACATTAGCATGATTAGCTCAGTGGAAATCCGCGAGTCGGGCGCGTCACCATTGAGCCAATGTGGCCTGCAGTGTGGGCTGTCTGGACTTGGGAAACTTTAAAACAATGCACATTGATTGACTAACTTACGCGTCAACATGTTTGCGACTAGTCTCTGGTTGATTGCAGAGATTTTAAATTAAGGGAATGCAAAACTAAATCCACTTTTGGTTAATCTGCCACAGGAAGGGTTGCTTTTTTTTCTGGTTGGTCACAGCGGTAAACCATAATTCTTCGTGGGAAAATTGTAACATAAAGTTCCCGGATCCGTTTGTCTGTACGTAATGACCGAAAAATAAACACACCTTCGAAACGTCTATTCAAAGTGTATTCCAGTAAAATTAGCCCGAGGCTATCGAAATGGGGTTGCAACTCCTTGCACCTCTAAAACTGTCACTACGATACAGATTACTTGGATAAAAGACGGAGAGTTTGTCCAGCTAGCAAGCACCAAATAAACCAGTTAAATGTGCGACCGACTTCCAACACACGACTTCAAGAATGAATCAGAAAAATTTGTGATAACTCAAAGGCACGCCAGCAGTTCGTGACGCAGCATTTCATGTCCAAACAGGATTCAAACTGAAACAGGTTTAAACCAGTCTGACACGAGTCTTACGGACGATGGTGCAATTTTGGCTCATGTTTTAGGAATTTCCATGACGTAATATTCAGTAGACCCGAACGGTTTCTACATGACGTTTGACCAGGCGAACAACCGTCTGGAACACTGGTTCATTCATTCATTTTATTTAACGCGTCCAGGACGAAAAAGATACTAGCCTATTAAATACAATAGTCGATATAAATAGGCCTGCCAGCTCGTTAATGGACGGGAAAAGGTGGCAAAACCTTGAAGGGTTTAAAACGTGCTTGAATAGTAAATCATGTAGTAGGCTAGGCTATAATTATGTCTGTATAGTTAGCACGGTCACAAAACCCCAAAAGCAAACAGAAAAAATAAAACAAAAACAAAGAAAAGCACACAAGTAGGTAATAATAAATGACAGCCCAATAAAAAGTGTTGTAGATTGAATTTGCCGGATCCAATACCAATTGTTGATGAGCAGTCATCATACTAGCAATAGGGTGGAGAAAGAAAACCGGACATAGGAAGCCCATCCTCAAGCAAAAGCCCGTTTCAATGTGGCCCAGAAGAAAAAGGTGTTCTCTTTCTATAGTCAGACTGCACATCACACAGTAGCCCACGACGATTGAAGTTCAAGATCCAGTTTAAGTTGTTGTTTCTTGTCCTGGTGGGTAGGCTAGTGCAGAGGTCGGCAATCACCGGTTCGCGAGGAGTTCATAGCCGGTCCGCGAAGAGTTCATATACTTTTACAAATTAAGTGAACGTTCAGAATTATTATAGTGGTCTAAGATTAACTGATAAAAATTCAAATTAATCTTTTTAATCAATACACATGTAGAGGCGTCCTTTCTTCATTATGCCCGATAGCTCAGTGGTTACGCGCCGGGCTCAAGATCACACGGCGCTGGTTCGACTCTCGGGGTGTGCGTTCAAGGGCGCGGGAAGTAGGGGTGCTTAAGGGGCTGCAGCCCCCCCTAGAGCTATTTCAGCCCCCCCTGGAAATTTCGATAATTGCTTCAGCCCTCCCTAGAAAATTCTGACAATTTCAGTTACATAACATATTTTCAGTAATCGTGTTGCAAAACGTTTTTCTTGGGTTTTATAATGCTCCCGATTCGAAATCGGAAACGTTGTTTTCGTGTATTACCGATTTGTTTTCCCTGCTGAATTTGCCGATTGAACGCCTTCAAGGCTACTGTCTTGACGGTGCAGCAAATACAGTAGGCTATGTCTGGTTGCTAGAAGTGAGTGCGGGCCAAACTTAAAGCATTATGCCCTGGATCGGTATACATTCACTGCAGTAATCATGCTCTCGATTTGATTTTGCAAGACGTTGTAAAGAAAGCGAGGCTTATTGCCGATGCCTTAAACTTCGTTCAAAGTGTTGCAGTTGTAATTCGTGAATCGTCTATGCGTAAATCTTCATTCATGTCGCTTTTTGGTTCCGATGAAGTTGCCTGCAATTTGCTGGGTTTGCGTCCTACTCGTTGGTGCTTTTGCCTCGCTCGTGTTGTTAAGTGCTACCCTACCCTGTCGCAATGACTGACCGACATGACAGAAGATATAGTGCAATGCGAGGAGACGCACGTGCAAAAATATTCGGCTTTGTAAAACAAGTACGCACGATGCGGCTTTATATTGCGATTACCTGCAGTGGTGAAGTTTATCAGCCTGCAGAAGCCGTAGCAAGACAGCTCCAAAACAAGAAGATTTCTGCTTCTTCAGTTTTGGAATCCATCACCATTCTCCGCGAACGGATCAAAAATCTCAGAAAAGATGAATCCATTTCCAAGCTTATGGATGCAGCGAACGTCTTTACGTTTGCCGATAACCTAAAAACGCCAAAGGATCCCCAAGTGGGCAAAACTCCAGCAAGGTTTCGAAACACAGAAGAATCCGATGGTTTGTCGTCTGCGGGAGAAAGAGCGTGGAAACGGTAATAGGCTACATTGAAGCCCTTGATTTGGTTCAAGCTGAGCTTGATCGAAGATTCGACCAGGCGGATCTGCTTACAGCAGCCAACAGATAGAAGGCCCTTCTGAGCTGTGCAAATGGTGAGGAAAGATCTGATAGGCTACTGAGAACAGCTTATCCGATGCCATCAGAAAAGATCGCCTAAAAACGGAACTTTCCTTGTTCAGCGAAGTTGTAAGTGGAAAAACCGCAAACTCCGTTCAAAAGGTTGCTGAGATACTATCACAACTAAATCCAGGACCGGATTTAGATGATGGGGGGCCCGGAGCACTTTTACATCGGGGGGCCCCCGGCGAAAAACTACTACGTCTACAGTAGCATTAATCCTGCACTGCACAGAATTCTGTAGAAACATCAAAGGCTAAAAGAAAAAAATAACACAAAATCACATTTTTTCCACGTCGGGGGGCCCTCTTCATCCTCTGCCCCCCCCAAATCCGGGCCTGACTAAATCCTCAAACACTAGATCTTTTCAAAGAATTGCGAAAATTTGTGGAGCTCTGCCTTTGCCTCCCTGCATCATCAGAACGTTCTTTTTCTGCTCTAAGACGCTTGAAAACGTGGTTGAGAAGCTCAATCACACAAAAAAGACTTAGGCTACTCATCTTGCGTTGATGCATGTCCACCAAAACATTTTGGACACTGTCGATGTCAAAGAACTCATGACACAGTTCATAGAGAAAACACCTGAGCGAAAAGCAATCTTCGGAAGCGTGTGAGAACTCACTTCCACAAACTATCGTTTTCAAATCACTTTCTAATTTGTACGTTTTCATTTGAATTTTCTGAACAGTTGCTTTGTTGTTGCCGTTTTTCATTTGTCATAATTTACAATGTATGTGTTTTGGCGTCGTATCTTACACCGAAGGGGACCGAATGCTTATAGGCTACTACCACTTTTAAATGCTGACCCATATAAGGGGGGTCTGGGGGGCGAAGCCCCCCAGAAGTTGACAACACTACGGCATCTTCAGCCCCCCCTAGAGAAAAATAGTTCCCGCGCCACTGTGTGCGTTTGAGCAACGCATTTCAGGACTGCTCTCCATTCAGCGGCACCTAGTGAATGGAATAATTTCTCGGCAACAAGACTTCAACAATCGGAAAACTTCACTCTGCCAATCTCGGTAACCGGCCCTGCGTCAAGTGCCTCTACAAGTATGCGAACAAGTACCAGGAATAACCTATCAAGGCTTTGTCAGTCCGAGGATAAAGATTCAAAACCAAACCAAACCAAACCAACTTGCTAACCTCTACCACGTGCATTTTCTTGAGCTTGTTGAGACTGGCGAGGCAGCAATGCTGTTATTACGTCATAGTAACTTTTCTCTAGGTGCCATTTTACAACAGTTAGCCTACTGTGCGATTCATTTTCAAAAAGAGTGACTTAACTTTTACGTAGACCATTCATTTGTGAGTGTGAAATTAGAAGATAGAGTGCAGAAGTTTTTGGGAGTAGCAGTTTGACTATTGATTAAAAGTTCATAAAGTGAAACTATGGTAGGACTAGACAAGTTTTTGGGAGTAGCAGTTTGACTATTGATTAAAAGTTCATAAAGTCAAACTATGGTAGGACTAGACTGTAATACCAGCATAACACTTAACAAAGCAGCTGCTACAGAAATTGGGGTCCAACTAATTTAAAGAGCGTCGGAGTATCGGAATATTTAGAATAAAAGCTAATTTATCAGGAAGTTATGGGTAAGCTTAGGGTGAGGACTGAGGATTAGATTTAGGTTTATGGTGAACGTTGTGATTAGTGTTAGGTTTCCGTAGAGTAGACCGTAACATTCCCATAATTCCGACACTTAACGTCGGAAAGGAAAATATCGAAATATCCGATTTTTCGGAATTAGGGTTAGAATTAAGTAAGGGTTGGGGTTAGGGTTTGGATTTGGTTTTTGGTTGTAGTAGCCTACGGTGAATTAACCCTCATTCCGACACTCAGTAAATTAGATGGACCTAAGAAATTGTTACTGAAACTTAATTGGTAAAATATTACAGATTTATCCGAGAAAAATGGGTACAAAACAAACATCTATGTTGAGTTTTTTCGGAAATGGCCGTGGGCCAACAGTATTTGAAAAATCTGATGTCGCAAACAAGGGGTCTACATCTACAACCTCAAAAAAAAGGAAGGCTTCTTTCATTCGCCATTATAAGTCGTCCTATGTAAAGTACGGATTCATTTCAACTTGTGATTCCGAAACACCTTATCCGCTCTGTCTAATTTGTAACAGCAAGTTATCAAACGACGCTATGAAGCCCTCAAAACCAGGGAGTCGAACCGTTTGATTTTTCCGGTTCGGGTCCGGTTCTGGTTCAAAGATTGTTTCAAAATTTGGTTCAGTTCCGGTTCGAAGAAACTTAAAACCGGTTTTGTAAGTTCCGGTTCGGGTCCGATAAAATTAGGCCTAGGTCTACTACTAACTAGCCCAATTGGGCATGAAAACCGCAAGGTTGGCAACACTGATCTCAACACTGCTTTGCTCAATTAACTTGCCTTTGTTGTTTGTGGCACAAGTTACAATCAAACTATATTGTCTATGATGTCACAGAACAGAAGTTGCTTACCTCAAAAAATTCCTCTCCAAAGCATCGATGATAGTGGATCGTGTGTTACGGAATAGCCTATAATTCATCCGTACAATGTGGCCTCCAAGATAACAACATGCTACGTACAACTTCACTTACCACAATGCGAACAATGACGTAATGCTGGAGTGAACCAATTTTTTCAACCGGTTCGGTTAGGGTTTAAGCTAACTCAAATTTTCGGTTCAGTTCCGGTTAAGGTTCAGACAAAATCGCACCAAAACCGGTTTACAAAAATCCGGTTCGGGTTCGGTTCGACTCCCTGCTCAAAACTAATTCGGCACTTGCACACAAAACATCCCGAACTAAAAGGTAAACCTTTGGACTTTTTTGAAAGAAGAAAAAGTGATCACGAAGCTGAAAAACGATTACTAAGGACAGGTTTATCAACAAAGCCAAATGCACTAAGAGCATCGTAGGGGAGGGTGGGGTAAGATGAGCACCTTTTTGCTTAAGTCGCTTTTACAAAAGAACGGTTTGTTTTGGAAAATTTTAATAGGGTAAACTTAAAGCACTAGTGAATCAGCTACATTTTAGATTGAGTTTTATCACCTTGCGATTTTTATTTATTTTTTTTATTGATAGCCTACTTATTCGCGTGTTGCTCAACTTACCCCGGCATAAATTGTAGCCTATGGGGTAAATTGAGCAATGACCTGGGGTAAGTTGAGCAATTCGATTAAGTTGAAGCATTCCCCTGTCAGTTTGTTTGTATAATTGCGAGGCATTATACTTCACAACACAACACTGTTTTTTTTTATCCAATACGAACCTAAGACACAAATTCAACAGTTCAAACATTAAATAAGCTAAGGCTATTTCTTTTGGGGTAAGTTGAGCAACTGCTCCAAGATACAGTACTTCAACTAGCATTACACACTTTACCCCATCCTGATTTTTGTGACAAAATTACAAATATTTAAAAAACTACAAGACCAACCAACCTGAACGTTTTATTGAATATCCTCACACTTTATACTTACCAATAAAAAAAAACAGATTTGATTTAGGCCTACATAGTGTAACAATAAAGTTATTCAGTTTTTGGCAAAAAAAATAAAAATTTCGAATTTTCGACATAAGCAATATAATCTGATATAATTGCGTGCCATTGTAAAATGCAATTCTCAGTGGACATAACAAATACATTGCATGAAGTGGCATTATGAGTGATACATCCAGAATAAAAATAAAAAAATTCCGCCGACTCGTTTTTCCAAAAACAGGGGTTGCTCATCTTACCCCATTGCACACTTTACCCCAGTCTCCCCTACTTGGTGTCTCACCGCATCGCTAAGACTAATAAACCATTTACTATCGGAGAAGAATTGATTTTACCAGCGTGTAGTGATATTTGCCGTGAAGTTATAGGAGAATCGGCAGCTAAAAAGATAGCGCAGGTTTCGCTTTCTGCGCGCACTGTTGCGAGACGTATTGAGGACATGGCGATAGACATTGAAGCTCAACTGTTAGAGCGGTTGGTGAAGTCACCATGGTTTGCGATTCAGTGTGATGAATCTACTGATATCGAAAACAAAGCTGTGCTGCTAGTTTTTGTTCGATATCTTTATGAAGACGATGTTCATGAGGACATGTTAGGCCTATGTGCTTTGTATTTGCCAAAAAAAAACACAGCCTCCGAACTGTGGAAGGCTCTGAATGAATATTTCATAGGGAAACTAAACTGGTCTTTTTGTGTCGGTCTGTGTACGGATGGGGCTGCAGCCATGATTGGTCGTCTGTCTGGTTTGACTGCTCGAACTAAGGAGGTCGCACCAGAGTGCGAGGCCACTCATTGTTTCATTCACAGAGAAATGCTGGCTAGCCGAAAAATATCATCCGAGCTTCATAGTGTATTCAATGATGTAAGTTAGTAAAAATGATCAACCTCATAAAAGCGCATGCACTGAACACTCGGCTGTTTGAGCAGATATGTGAGGACATGGATGCCGAGCACAAATGCCTTCTGTTGTACACAGAAGTAAGGTGGCTCACCAGAGGAAAATCACTGAACAGAGTTTTTGAACTAAGTGAGCCACTGCAAAGGTTTCTTTTGGAGAAAAATTCAGATCTTGCTAGCAAATTTATTGATGAAAAATGGGTTCTCAAACTTGCCTACTTGTGTGACATATTCAATCTGCTCAATGAACTAAATCTTTCACTTCAGGGCAAAATGACAACTGTATTCAAGTTGGCAGATAAAGTGGCTGCGTTTACAGAAAAACTAAAATTGTGGGAGCAGCGCGTAAACAAAGGGGTTTTTGACATGTTTCAAACATTAGCAGAGACTTTGAAAGACAGTGAGCCTGAGCAAGAGTTCTCCGAACTTGTGAGCAGACACTTGCGTACTCTTTTAATAGAATTCAAGCGCTAAAGACCCTCGAAATGCAAAGGATTGGATCCGTAATCCATTTATTTTCAAACCGGTGAATCGACCTTACCTGTTCGACAACAGGACCAGCTCCTGGATATTGCTAATGACGGTAGCTTGAAAGTTATTTTTCATACAACGACTCTACCAACGTTTTGGATGAAAGTCTTGCCGGAATACCCTGACCTTGCCATAAAAGCATTAAAAACCTTGCTTCCATTTCCGACATCCTATTTATGCGAGTCTGGATTTTCTGTAATGGCAGCAACAAAGACGAAACCGCGAAACAGATTGGACGTGAGAGAAACATTGCGGGTATCGTTGAGTTCTATATTTCCTAGGTGGGATCGTCTCGTTGAGGCAAAACAAGCCCAAGGCCCACATTAAATAATGACCTTACAGTATATGAGCTGCAATAAATTTTTATTGTTGAACATTAGATTTTTTTAAAGACCGGTCCGCGAAAAAATTTCATTTTGAAACCGGTCCGCAGAGCAAAAAAGGTTGCCGACCCCTGGGCTAGTGGATTGGATGAGCTGGTAGATAAGATGATGAAAATAAGATTTATAAAGTATTGTAGACTAGTTTTTATAGGTTACGGTAGGCTATGTGAAAGCAGTGAAGTTGGTTTTCAAGCTAGGTTAAAAATTGTGGTTGCATGGATCAGTCATGAATATAATAGCCAATGCTGAGCACTGAAATCACAAAAAAGTGTGAACAACACTACAAAGAAAATCTTTTTATTTCGTCTGTTGCGAGAATAGTACGGTGGGCTACAATTATAACTTACACAATACGAATAAAATAACACCATAGAAATCTACATACCGCAACAGACAGGAAGCAGCAAAAGACTAGGCTATATCAGTCATCACGTCAGCTGCTTCCCTGTTCTTAATGCGACAAATGTCAAGCATTGGCAAATTACGTTGTAGGCCTAACAAGATAGGCTGATGTTTAGTAAAAATAAAAGTAATGTGCTGCTGCGATTCTTTAGTGAGGTCCTGTAGTTTTATTCAAATATAAACTTTATTTAAAACACAAAAACAATTTGAACAAGCTAAAAAAACATTGCACAAGTAGGCTATAGGCCAAGCGATGGACTTTGACAGGGTGCAGGGGCAGCAAAGGGCTTTAAAATTCGAAAAAATATTTATTCGGGAAATTTAAAGAGAAGCAGAAACGCTGAGAGATCGATTTCTTGAAGCGAATTTTTTACTAAATCCGGGGTTGTTTGAATCTTTTCCAGTCTTGCGTCAGTGGCCTATCACGTAATTTCTATGTGCAGGATTACCATGAGGAGCCTATTTGCATTCTCGCGTAGGCTACAGGGAACAAACGTTTGCTCCACTGCATTGTAACTCCTAACAAGAATTGCCATGAGGAGCCTATTTGCTTTATTTGGTAATTACAGAAGAAAAAAGAGTTATGGCTTGAGTGAGAATCGAACACAAGTCATGGAAATGATTACCATTGCGGTAACCCTCTGCGCCAAGCTGTGGACGGCGAAACGTTGACTTACTTTACTTTATAGGCTATCAGAAATGTTTGCGTTTTTCCTGTTTTCCTTACAACTTCTGATTGATTCGATGCTTCATTGGTTTTGCAAAACTTTTTATGTTTTAAGTGCCTACCACCACCACACGGCACACAAAGCCGAATAAGAATATCTCCGCTCATGAGCCGTTTTAGCCATCATAAACTTTGGTCATATCATTCCACTAAACTTTGGCATAAACATCAGCTAGTGTTGAGTGTTCATTTGACAAAGTAAACGTTAAACGCGTTGTAAATCGAACGTAGACTTAATCGAAAGTACCTGCTACACTGGCTATTCTATTCATGCCAACAGAAATGAATAACAAAGGCAACAAAAATGGAATTTTATTTAGTCATGCAGGTGCAAAGAACATCACACCTTACTGACGAAGGCCTATACAAAGATAAAATAGGCTAGGCGACAGGAAAGGCGGGATAACAGAAAGTTTTGGTCAGATTGATGCAGATTATTTACATCTCTGAAGTGAACAAGATATTTTATACAGCAGCTTATTACTATAGTGGCAGATCATAAACAAGCCTCCTTTTTACTTCCCTTCTTTGGAGATTTTTTCAATTTCTGAAAGGTAAAAACAAAATGAATTTAGCGTAATTGTAGCTGTTAATCTTAAAATTTGTACTCGAAGTAGCCTAGTCTACAATGTCAAGAGATGCATACGTAGCCTAATAACGAAACGTTTCATTGAAATATCATGGACTTGCAAGTTAAACGTAAAGTAAAAAAATCCCAATAAAATAGTTTATCCTGGTTTACTGTTCTACGACTACCTTTTTCTTTCTGTCAACTTCTTATCGTCTCAAGTCCTGTGGCCTACCACATGCAAAGCAAGTCTCACAATCTTCCTCGAATGATTGACCGCATAGCTCAATATGTTGTTCAGAAGTAGGATAAAACGTTAATTCAAACTCAACAATTGAAACTAGCGGCACATGATAGCGCATGCTTAGAAAATACGTCACGAAATTATATTTTATGATAGATGATTCAACATTCTTGGAAAAATGATGGATTTTGAATCTTTGTAAGACTAATCAATTGGCAGTTTTTCGAACACACAGTTAAAATTCCCCTATTTCTAGAAACACAATATTGATGTTAGGAATAGATGCATTTCTGTTTCCTTTGTTACAGTGTTAAAGGGACCTAAGTATGACGTTTCAAAAATCCAAATCCTGAGTGTGCGCAGGATTTCCTTGTTGGTAAACTATTTTTTATTCTAGAATTAAAACTGTAATGGCCAGCATAGAATAATCCCATGTCTTGACTATGCAACAAAGTAACATTCTTACTAGTTTTTATCTCCATAACTCAAGAATTGAATTTGAAAGGCGAACCGCTAATGCAGTACCTTGTGCTCTGTAATAGGAATATAAAAACATAACTTGGTGCAAATCCTAACGTCATATAATTACCGACTCAGAACATACTGAAATTGTGTCGCCTCCATAAATCTGATAACCAGTAGGCCTACAGTTTGTTGAAGTACCTCTTGTTCACACCCTATCAATTAAATATCTGTAACCACTGCACTGCGAACTGCAGTACACTACTAACCGTGCCTGTGATAATCTCACTTAGAAATTGTCGACATTAATGTCAATCACAACATTCCAATTCTGCTTCAGATAAGTTGTTCACCACTAATTAATTATTCATGCCACAAGTAGGAATGAGCATTTTTGAATAGTTGAAGATTCGAATCTAATGTATTCTAGAAAAATTATATCGAATTCAATTCGATATATTTCTGCGAATGAAGACGAAGCGGACGTTAAATAAAATCAAGATTTTGTTTTGGGCACAAACTATGCCCATTAAAACGTAAAATAATTGCTGTGCAGTGCTTATAGGTTTCCAAACCTTTTCCTGTTAAACGATATGTCAATTTGATAATTGTTAGCTCTGTTAACTTATGTTGTGGAGACTCATGCAATGCAGCCGCTGTTCCAATAACCTTGCGATAAACAGCGCGACACCTATTGACAAGATTTCATTTTTGCTCCCGTTGATACAATGGTCTACAGATATTTAAACTAAGTAAAACAAAGCAACCGGTGTCGGTTTTTATTGATTAGTTGAATCCTTTTACATGGATCCTACAATTATTTATGATTAGCAATTTCCAAAACACCGAGAAGCCAGAACTGAGGTTAAGAGTCTGCAGAAACCTTTTGTTACTATCGTTTTTTATACTGCTTTACTGTATGCAAATGTTGAAACAATATAAAAAACGAGTTTTGCTCCCAATGCGTCACGCAAGAAAAATGCGGGTTAACTTTGGTGTTAAAGTATTATGCATCCAAACGATCATCGTACCTACGGCTTTCGCACTGTTGGATGCGGATCAGACAAACCAAATACTATACAGTAGGTTATGTTACTTCCTTCGAAATTAACATATTTTTACTGCCGCGAAATCTTTGCCGACGTGAAATGACGTCGGCAATTGCCAAATAAAAATTTTGAATACATTTATTTGATGTAATTCAAACTAGCCTACATTTTCAAATTTAATGATTTCTTGGCGATTCTAAACTTTGTGCGCTTAGCAATTTGCAAAGCTGAAGAGACAAAACAATACTTTTTGGAAAGTAGTATTCACTGCAGTCAGCAAAGAGCTGCTTCAAGCGATCAATGTTTTGATTTTTGAGTGCACAAGTGTTCCTATAACCAAACATTCCGTGATCGTTGGAGTACATCTCAAACTTTAGGGACGCATAAAACAATGACGTAAAGTTATCTAGTCAAGCCAACAATAGCAATTGGCGTCATTTATGCAGTTAACATTTGCGAATATTTTTGCTTGAAAGAACGTCATGGTGATAGGGGAGTCTTACAGAGAAATATCGAAAACATTCGAATTCATATGAAATGATTATCTCCAATTGACTGAAAATGAAGAAAGTGATCATTCTTTGAGGAGATCTGTGTGCTACTCTCAAAATTTTAATCTTAAGAATTAGCCAAAAAAATGCAAAATTACATCAACTAAACGCAATAAAATTGTTGAGTTAAGAATTCCAGGTCAGAAAGCGCCGAAATCCCGGGCACATACTCGCAACTCCTAAACAAGATAATCACAGTTTTGCGTGGAAAACCTCAAAACTGGCAACTGCGATGCTAATCAGCGAGTTTGTGCTTGTGTAACGCACTTGTTGGGTTGCTCGCATGCTTTCCATCGATGATGAATAACGTAAAGTATGACGTGAAAAAAATAAGAATTATTCGAATAGTTTAGGATTCGAAGTCACTCTTCTAAATTGCCTATCCCTAGCCACATGGGTTATCGACCACCACTTTTACCAGTCAAAGAACCTAAAAATGTTGCAAAAAGCCTCTTTGGGAACTCCACAACAACTGCAACAGATATAAGTCAAAACTGTTGGTGAGGTAGGCCTAAACTAAAATAATCGATTGCAAATCAACAAAAGTTCATAGGCTAACCTGGCCTGGCAGTGACGACTGGTCTGATTGGTGATTAAATCGTTATCTTCTTCTATTTTCCTTTTCTCAGCGAATAATATCAGTTATAAAATCTACTGTCTACACTTTCAAATATATTTGTCGCATTGCTTGAACTTTTGTCTTATATTTCACTGAAAAAATGCTGTTTGATTCTATTAAAAGTAATGAAATGTAAAACTGAAATGCGGTCACTGACTTTTAGGATGATAACCATTGACTGTTCCACTCAATTCGTCGTCCTCTTCAGTAAATTCCAAAAGTAGTTCTTTTTGACGATTTGACAACGTCCTGTAGAAAACAAGACTTTTGGTTCGAACAGCTCTACCCACTACAACCAATAGCAAGTGTTAAATAAGATTGGACCATGACCTACGATTGGACACATTTTACAAGTAAAAATCTACCATTGTGTAATTGGATTGGATTTTTTGTAAATTTTACAAATAAAACAGTGGGTTCTTTTCAATTCGAAACTTTTCCAGTGATCACAAATTTCAATGTACGATGACTCACGTTGGCGGGGTTACTTTAACATGGACAAAATGATCACCAAATCCATGACTATTCACTTTCTTTATTCCTTTTCCCTTCAGCTGGAACGTTCTGTGGGATCCCGTGCCAGGTGGAATCTGCGAGGAACCACAGTCATAATTTAGGGTCATTAAAAGACTTTTATCAATACATTAAACCGATGTGGTTTTTGACACAAAAAAGTACAGTGCCTACAACACAAGACGTACGAATACACTTTGTCGAAATAGCTTTTAAAAGCATAAAGATTGTCAAAACAGGGATGGTTCAAATCAAGAAACCGTGTTTTCAAGAAAAAAAAATTTTTTTGCCATACCTTGATTTATCCCTGGTGGATATAGATCAAATAGATGAGAAAACAATGAGGCAAACACTCATGTTCACATTCAACTCCTTTGATGTGAAAACCAACACTTACCTCGAGAATCGTTTCTTCGCGAAGACCTGTAACCCTGACTGTGCCACCTAGTCCTGCCTGAGCAATGGTTATTGATACATCAGAATGCAAATCCGCGCCTTGGCGTCTGAACAAACGACTGCTCGCCACCTGGATAAAAACTAGTTTAAAAATAACCCAGCCAGCAAATCCAGACGTTTAATCAATGTAAAAAAAGACTGATTTGCTGGTTGGAAATCATCGTTGTATTTTAAGCACAAGCTAAAACGCATGAAATACTAACAAAGGGTTGGATTTTGATCTTGAAATAAAACTGCGAGTGACAAAAACTTATGGACTTAAAATACAGTTTTGCTGTTGCATATAAGTCTAATGTACAGTTTTTCTCACCCTAAATGTTATGAACACTTCTCGTGTACCAACTTGCATGCGGACCGTCTGCCGATCTTCCACGCCTGAAACAAACGCAAATTCAACACAAGAGATACAAGGCAATGTGTGTGATAAAAGCCTCCAAGGTTGGCCAAAGGCTTTTCTGTCATGGACCCCTTATAAAAGTGGAGGTTGAAAAACCAGCGTCAACAACCGCTGCATCCTCTTGAGTTAGGGCGAAAGGCGAAAGGATTTTTGGCGAAAGGCGAAAGGAAAAGCTTAGAGAGGCGAAAGCCTGAGGATTTTTGATGAGCTGGAAAATGGTTTCTGATGAGCTGGAGAAAGAGGTGATGAGCGGATTGTTCATCTCAACTTCATCCTTCCTTATAGTGCTGAAAACGTCTCGTTTGCTTTTGGACAGGGGAGGAGAGTGTTCCGGAGGCTTAACTTGGGTTTGTAATTTGTGCCAACGTTGTTTTTTCGTTGTCTCGCGTTTGTTTTTAAGGACGTGGGCCACGTGGCTTTACTGCGAACGACTGGCGTTTTCACTCGATAATTGCTTCTGCTGCCTGCCAAAGACCAAAAGTCACCTACATCTTTGTGTTGAAAATTCAGCAATTACGTTAACAACGTTAAGCAAGAGGATTACAAGGCGCCTTCCCAGACATTTGTGCCTTTAGTTTTTTGAGTATATGGCCGTATTGAAGTCCTTAAGTGTGTGAAAAAAATCAGGTTCTTATCCCCATTTGCAGACTCAAATAAATAACGGATCGCAAGTTCCGTGTTTTGCAGTAAAGCAGCAAAGAAGGGATTGTGGGAAGGCATCAAGCCCCTACTCATCAAGAATCAGGGAGGCTAAATCAAAAACAAATAAAAAAGTTGTAATTATAATACCTGCTGGAATAGGAACAGTCACGGATTTCTTTTGCTTCACTTGTCCATTGCCATTGCACATGACGCAAGGGAATGTGATAAGTTTGCCGGTTCCTCCACATTTCCTACAAGTGGCACGCATGACAAATGGTCCTGTGGAGACTTGCTCCTGAGTGAAATTTAGAAGTTTCGTTTTAGTACAAAACCTAATTTAAAATGTCAGTTATGTAAAAACCAACAGACTCTGATCTATTGCATTACTTTTTTGCCAACTGACCATCAAAAACAGCGATAGATTTGAAGGTGCACAATGGCAAAATGGCAGAACCTTCTAGAAGCAAAGTATTTGTAATTCAGTTAACAACCAAGGTTCTTGGTCATACACAAACACAATTACACAGCAATCAGACTTTTTGTAAAAAGCAGAAGTTGTAGAACACAAACACACTCAATGAGCATATACATATAAATGTGCATGATATTTATCATGACGCTGAGAGTCCGTTGTCACACGTAAAACCTTGCTTTTTTACGCTGATGTCATCAACAAAATTTCTTTGCAGTCAATGTGCTAAAGTGAACAGAAACAAACATACCAAAACCTTGCTGTGTAGGAGTTAATAACTGAATAGTCACTCAAAACTTACTGTTCCGCTTCCTCCACAATAACCACATTTGGACACTTTACTTCCGGGCTCATTTCCCTTCCCCATACACCGCTGACAGCTGTCCATTACATCCAATTGCAAGGTTTTATTGACACCTTTGGCAGCATCATCAAAGGTTAAATCTAAAAAAACCTTTAAAACAAAAAATGTTTTCAAACATGTCCACCAACATCAGTCATATTTTCATGCACCTGTAAAGATATGTCAACTAATTAAGTATTATATAGTAGTGCAGCATCCACTAGTAGTCCTGATTCTAAGCCAAGAACACCAAGCAAGAAGATTTTATTACTCAAGACAAAAACAAAGTAGAATTACACACTCATTACCGGTAAAGTTGTTACCTCCAATGGAGAAAATTCACGAAATTCTTGATATGTGTTTTGTCCGCCAGTGGAAAACTCTTCAAAAATTTTTTTAAAAAGATCTTCAGGATCCATTTGTCCAGAGAAGCCCTGTCCAGACCACTGTCTCCCTCCACCTTGCTGCTGAGCTTGATAATTTACGCCAAGTACATCATACTGTTGTCGTCTTGCTTCGTCACCCAAGACCTAAAATACCTTTACTTGATTGATGAAGTAAAAATGTGTAAAGCAATGTCTTTGCAATAGCAACAGAATATAGCCTATAAACGTTATGTATGTTACTTGTGTATAAGTAAATTATACACAAATAATTTCGCACCATAATTACCATACCTCATAAGCCTCAGCAACATTAGCAAATTTCATCGCAGCATTTTTATCTCCTTTGTTTGTATCAGGATGAAACTTTTTGGCTAACTGCAATAAACAATAGGAAGTGGCTATTTTTCCACAATCAAGTGTTGCCAGAGTTAGGATTAAAGTTAGGAAGGGTTAAGGTAAGGGTTAGAGTTAGGAATAAAATTAGGGTTTTGATCTTTGCCCGGGAATTAAATTTTTTCCAAAATACAAGTTTTTGTTTTACATAGCTTAACTTTTCTCAAATTAGGGCAGAATTTCTTATCTGGCAACACTATTCAGGCTATTATTACACTATATAGTGTAAATATAGCCATAGCCTAAAAAATATGTCTATAAAACAACTTTATGTCATCTAGCTGCATGTTAATCTAACACTAAACACTGCTGTAACAAAGTAATTTCTTCAGTCTTCACATTGAAAACTGGAATATTATAATGCCTTGATGCATGTAATAAAAGCACAACATATGTGATGCAATAGATTCTATCAAATGTAAATTGTAGTACAAGGTTAAGCCTACTTAAGATGGCAGAGGCTATAGTCAAGGTAAGTCACTAAGGCATGATAAGTGTATCCTTAGGCAAGTCGTATAGTCAAGCATGCACCGACAAACATTATGCTTCAGTGACTAGGGAACCATAGCTTCAGGAACTACGTCTACCATGCATGGTAAGAATAGCACCTGCTCAATAACAAATACTGACTTGACCTGCAAAGATAAACACTTACACATATAAGAATCTGAAGCAAACATTGGCACAAAAAAATTGTATTGCAGAAAATGATTACAAATCAATACGCAGCAAAATATATAACCTGGTATAATACTATTAAATTTATGTCGACAACAACAAAAACATATTATAATGTCAAGAAACAACAAAGCTAAATTGTATCAAACAATCTTAACACCTGATAGTAAGCTTTCTTGATATCTTTTTGGGAAGCATTTTTAGATACTCCTAAAATTTTATAAAAATCTTTCGATGACATATGCTGATTGGATAAGTGATAAGACCGACATGACAGGTTTCGCAATAGAGCTTGCAGTAATCTTGAATCTAAATAAAAAATGATAATAAACATATATTTCATAAATTAATGTGATTTACTGTTTAGAATTTAAGATACTTGTGCAGTACACTTCTTGCACATACTTTACATTTAAAAATCTTGCACTTTGTTCACCTACCAAAATTTCCCTTAGTGAGTTGTTGTTCGACAAAAAGAGATGATGCTATGTTTCTCAAACCAAATTCCACGTAATTTTTGCTGCATAACTGTTTTCTCTAGTTCACTCAGTTGAATTTTGCTTTAGTGTAACTATTTACTGGATTAGGTTGAAGAAATGAATGCACAATTTTTTGTTTTGGAAATACGTTTCAGGACGTGGTCGTGATATCTTGCTTGAGCTACAGCGGTTATGGTAGCTAAAGCCTCTGCCATATAAATAAGTGTTGATGCAGCTCATACTTTGACGTCCTTAAAGATTTTGTCAATCTTTTTCAATGAATAGCCAATAGAATAGTGAAAAACTTGGGTGCTGCTTCACTGACCACCATGACAATGCGCATCCTCAGAGCAAATAACGTACAAAATAAAATTTACTAAGTTATATAACTGCAGTGGATAACTTTGTAAATTTTATTTTGTATGTTATTCGTTTTGAGGATGCGCATTGTCATGATGCGCCAAGTGTCAGTGAAGCAATACATGAGCCTGTTTGTCATTGCTTTTACTTTCATCAGATGAATGTTGCAAATACTGTAGTGTTAAAACCAATAGGTTATCCCAAAAATGCTAATGACAACAAACAAAACTGACATTGAGTACTAAATAATAATTTCTTTTACGCCAATAGGGTGAAAAATTCAGCCAAATGTCACAGTTCTTCCTAGTTGTGCTTTGTAAGAGACTGAACCCTTGGCATGAATGTTTCTCCTGGTCTTCCTTGATTTTGTTTGCGTTTGAGTACTTACCAGAATGAAAATGGGGTTTTGTAGACAAAGATTTTCTTACATTCCACATAGAAGAGTAAAAATTGTTTGTTTTGTGTACATATAAACTTTGGAACTGACTGGCTTCATAAAAGTTTAAAAATTTTGTGCAATTCACAACCAAACGATGTGTTCCTCTCAATGCCATATTTATTGCAGTCACAAATACATGAGATGCGATTAAGCGTCAGGAACCAGTCGGCACTGTGTCAAATAACTAGGTATAGTGACTTAATTCGAAGGATTGCTATTGACAGATTTGACAATTATTGGCAATGTTTGGTTGTGAAAACGAGGTGTCTGCAAACAGCATAGACATGGCAAACAGTCAGTGCAAAACAATGTTGCCAGACAACAACGAACGCATTTCCCAACAGGGACACGAAATTCCTCAAACATAATCTATTGTTATCAGCAATATTTCACTACATACAACTTTCCATCTCTTTTTGGTTGAGAGTGCTCTAAGCAAAAACGTTAACCTGGTGCATTTTTTAAGTTCAAAAAGTGAAGTTGGAAGCTTTAACTTTTGAATTCACAAACATTCCAAAAAAAAATTTGTAGGCCCATGGTTGTTTCATAAATTAATTGATTCTTTACCCTAGGATTGGGAAAGCTTCTTTGAGAGCTTAATCCTGGCAGTTTCGTATACTTGTAAAGGCTTTGAACCACTAACGCAGGCCTGGTCACTAAAATTGACAGAGTGAAGTTTCTGATTGTTGAAGTGTTGTAACTTGGGATTTATTCCATTCATTAGGTGCCGCTGCATAGAGAGCAGTCCTTAACGTGGGTTGCTCAAGCTGGCTCAAGCGCACTCCCGAGAGTCTAACCAGCGCAGCTTGATCTTGAAGCTTCTTCGATTACGAAGTCATCTAACAAAAGATATGAAATATTAGATATGTATTATTTTTTGTTGTGATGGTCGGAAATAAAAACAACTGAACTGAAAGAAAGTTGTATGATCGACAACGTTTTTTTTCAACTCCTTTCACAAAGATAAAAAAATTTCACTATTTGCAATATGTCCACACTCCACAGAATTCCTTCATCTTCTTAGTTCTGATAGATCTGATGACCTGAAACTTGATCATCTGAGACTGAGAATTTTGGGTAGCAGAAAGGGAAAGGGAGAAAATCTTTTATTTCGTCTGTTACCAGAATAGTATAGTAGAATAAAATAGCACCATTGCAATCTAGGTACTACAACAGACAGGAAGCGGTGAAAGACTACGGTATATCAATGCTTTTTCTCTTGTTATGACTTCCTTGTTGGTACGGTAGGCCTATTCTATTTCGTTTTTTTTTTTTTAATATTGCTCCGTATGTTATCATGAAGGTGAAAAAGCACTACTGTGCTTTCAACACCATTATTATTATTATCAATCATGGAGTCCGTGGCTTTCCTGTTCTTTATGTGACAAATGTTAAGCATCGGCAAATTACAACAAGATACCTGTGGGCTGATGTTCAGTAAAAATGAAAGAAAAGAAGTCAAGTGCTGCTGCGATGCTCAAGTGAAGTCCTGTTGTCTTATTCAAATATAAACTTTATTTTGGGTGTTTAAAAATAATAGAGAAAAAAGAAAACTTTTGAAATCAATAAACTCTTGTAGCAAGGGCGTTTAAACTTCAGTGCAACCAATAAGAGTTCAAGCCAATAACTAATACAAGCAAAACATTTTCAGTACAGTATTACAAAAATAACCATAATTTAAAAAAGGTACCGGTATAGGCCTATTATTCTGTCATGAAAGAAATGGCTGAATGACTCTCAGTGTGACCTGTTAGGCTGCAAGAAACTAGCTCTTAATGTAACATGTAAATTGAGAAAGAAATTAAATAGAATGTAAATGGGAAATAATTGAGTAGCCTACATATAAGCGAATAGCACATTAGGTCAATAAGGTTTTCTTCAGATGAAATTTAACGAAACAACCTAATTCGTACCATGAACAATTCGTACCGTCAGTTCGTACCTTGAAAAGATCGAGAGAAAAAATTATATAAGCCGAAGTCGCTGATTGCAGTTTCCGCAAACATTTTATAATTTTCTGCAAACAAACAAAAACTCTTAAAATCATTTAAGAAATTTTAAAATGTTTGCGGAAACTCCGATCAACCCTAACCCCTAATCCTTTTAAAATGTTTGTGGAAACTCAGATCAACCCTAACCCTTTTAAAATGTTTGCAGAAACTGCAATCAGCGACTTCGGCAAACTCTTAGGATCATTACCGGAAATTTTAAAATGTTTGCATTACCGAAAATTTTTAAATGTTTGTGGAAAAACGGAAACTGAGATCAGCAATGTTCTATTTTTTTCTCTCGATCTTTTCAGTTTGTTTGTTTGCAGATACCGATACTCAGATACCCTAATCCTTTTTAAATGTTTGCGGAAACTGCGATCAGCGACTACGGCTTTTTTTAATTTTTTCTCTCGATCTTTTCAAGACTGTACGAACTGACGGTACAAATTATTCATGGTATGAATTAGGTTGCACCCAAATTTAACAAATCAAATCCAAGTGACGTATAGTTAGGCTACAAAGTTTGCCCCCAAAATAACAATTTATGACGATTTAAATGCAACTGTCACTCTTTCACTTGTCCCTGTTTTACTGCTTGCCAGATGTTTCGTCCCTGAGATCTTTCGTTTCGGCCCTAGTTTTCTAGATGTTTCGTCCTTGAGATCTTTCGTCCCAACGTTTCGACCCTTAAGCTTTGGCGAGCGACCAACGGTAGCTTCGCGGGCTTACGAGTGAACGCCTCTAAGTCGTATTCCTTCCTGACAAGCGACGATTTGTTCACGCCCGGTCTGAAGCGGGCAATCGTCTTTTTTTCGGCGAAGCTGCAGAGAGGCTGCTCAGGTCGGTCGCGGCCAAGGTGTCGAGGTAGGGCGCCGAATGATCTGCGGACAACCTAGTTGAAAACCGGGGTGTCGTGATCGCTAGAACAGTATTTCGACTGCGATTTGTTGAGAGTAAGCCTTTTGGTCTGCGATTCGTCTTGTCATGAAATGACAAGGGCACCGTCGCGTGGTTGGGGCGTTCGTGCGGTTGCTCGGGTTAGCTACAGTCTAAAGTACAGCTACAGCTAGGCCTACATGCCGACTTTTCATCCAATTCAAGTTTCACTTTGAATAAAACTTTTTTTCGGTTGCGGTGTTTTGCAACTCTCAATCTCGCACGCTTGCCAGATGTTTCGTCCCTGAGATCTTTCGGCAGTGTTTTTCCACTCTCAATCTCGCACTTTCCACCAAAGTAGCCGATGTTTTGTAGGGCCGAAACGTTGGAACAAAAGATCTCAGGGACGTAACATCTGGAACCCGTTCTACTGACACTGCAAAAAGTAACCAAGGGGTTGCAAGACAGCGTTTGGCTGAGCTCAGTTTGTTTGTATAATGTATATTGTATATGTGTTTCCCTATTAACACGAAAACAATGAATGCCATAACAGAGCAGGGATTTACAAAAAAAGCACAATTGTTTGCAGTCTTTATGAGACAATGTATTGTTAGCATCTCTTCATCAGCAATAATAAAGTAGAATTTGCGTGTGTCACAACCACAGTGCAAATTATGCTGCTTGCACTGTGCATGACAAGGACAAGCACCTGCGTAACTATAGATGCAACTAACTGATTGGCTTCATAAAGGTTCTCTGAGATAGTCTGTGCAGTTTTTTTTTTAATTGTGTTTGGTCAATGGTTAGCCCAATAGCCCATGTAGAAGCAGTCACTAGTCAGCGCTCAACGTGTAAACTCTAATTGTTGTAACTCAACAAGGAAAGTTGTCCACCCTTCTGTTTAATTCGAAACAATTTAAGTATGTGGTATTAATACTAATCAAACACCCTAAAAGTGGATACTCACAGTTTAGCCATAATGTTATATTTAATTTTTTTTATAAGTTTGTGCTTTAGGAAAAGGCATTCATTATTCGAGGCCTCCTGGTGTGCTGTCTTGTTCGCATATATATGTTTTTCTTGTTCGTTGTTTTGTCTACATTGCTGTTTTTGTGCACCTAAATAAACTTTCTGACTTCTCATATATATTTTATCATATAACTGCAGACAGTGCACACCGTTTCGGCTTTCTGGACTCCTCAGTAAGTAGGTCTACACTGGTATGGCCATGGAGATATATACCTCCATGTGACGTTTTCCCATTTGTGGAACCTAAACTCCAAAAATGGAATATATATATATAATATATAACTGCAGACAGTGCACACCGTTTCGACCTTCCGGTCTCCTCAGTGCAGTAGGTACACTGGTATGGCCATGGATAGTAGGTATCCATTGGATACCTTCATGTGACATTTTCCTACTTGTGGTACGTAAGCGCCAAAAATAGTACTAGTGTATTGCCAACCTTGCCAAAGTGCTCAAACTGCAAGCAGTGAGCTTTGTGCAATGCATAGCAAGGTGTCTCCAGTAAAGTGCTCAATCGGCATAAGCCAAGAGTGACCATAACTGCAGACAGTGCACACCGTTTCGACCTTCCGGTCTCCTCAGTGCAGTAGGTACACTGGTATGGGCAATGGCCATGGATATCTCCATGTGACATTTTCCTGTTTGTGGTACGTTACTACGTAAGCACCAAAGCTCAGTAACTGAATATGGAACTTTCACTTTTGCCTTTTATAGTATAATATACTATATAATATAGATGAGTAAGTGAATATGGGACCTTTGCCTCTTATAGTATAGATCTGAGTTAGTTTTAAGTGAGTCAAGCTTTTTTATAGTTTTACTTTTTTCTGCTGTGCATTTATGCCACAACTAGTGGTGGTTATTGAAAAAGGTTGAAGTAGCCTAATCAATAGATATAGTGGTTTTTTATGTTACAGCTTTTGCTTCAAGGTTGTGTAATATAAACAATTTTTTCTCTGTTGTGTGTTGCTTGCTTAAGCAGCTCAGAGTAGTTCATGAAGGGGTGCTTGTCATTTAATATGGTGAGTAATTAATATTGCTTAATTGTATTGGTTATGTAAGCACATGTTTTTTCATAGTTGAGAGTTAATTGGATTCACATAGAAAAGTTTTGCTGAAAAACGAGTCTTTTTAAATTAAAACATGGTTTAAACTGAGTTGGTCTATAAATCTATGCTGAATTATAGCAGCTTTTGTTTAGACATGAATGGGACTGCACGTAAACAACTAAACATCCTTGTTGTGTTCAGCCTGTTTGGTCAAGCAAGCAAATTATGCATATGATACTGTCATCTGACCACTCAGCATGCAACAACTCAGCAAGTGCTTCAATTCAGCATGGACATTTCAGCTATTAGCAAATGAAATTTACGTGCTCACGCCAGTCTTGCTTGGTCTTTGCTTGTCAAATTCATTTTGCTTACTTGTGTTGTGGTATTTCAAGTTTCGGCTTGCTCAGTTTCATCATTTACCAACTTTAGCCACTTGCTCAAATGTTGCCTTCTCGGTAGTCACTTGCTCAGTTGTCGTTTGTTCAGTTCAGAACTGCTAACAGGGTTCGATCTTAGCGGTAGTCCGCTAGCCAATAGCTAGTGAAAATTTGCTCGGACTAGTAGAAATTTTGCAGTACTAGTCCGATTGGCTAGTGAAAATATTCGCCGGTGAAAAGTTTTGGTTTACAAAATGGCGATCGGCGACCTCACTCTAAAATACTGCAAACGAAGAAGGCGGCAAAGTCGGTCGACTGAGCACGTGACTACTTTTTTCTCGCATTTTCACTAGACACGACGCGTGGTAGTAGTCAGCACAGAGTTGCCAATTTGGATTTTTTGAAGCCAGAATTTGAGAATCTGGCTGTTTTTCAACTCGCTTGGCTTATTTTTTTTTAAATAAAAAAAGCCAGAAAAATTAGGCTTTTTCTGGCTTTTTTTCACGTTTCATCGATTTTTTGTCAAATTAATAAAAAGCCAACATAATTTTGGCTTTTTTTTGGCTTAATTTTATTTTTCGCGATTTTTTTTAGGAAAAAATTCGGTCTGCGTCAATTCGAGCAGTAATTTCTACCATATATTTGGTTGTAGTGTCCGACCGAATTTCGTTTTGAAGCCGAAACTAGAAATTTTTCTAGTTGCTTGTCTTTTCATTAACTATGTTTCTGCGTTGTCGCTGAAGGCAAAGTTCGGTGGGACACTATTTGGTTGTGCACTTTTTATATGTGTATATATGTTTAATGAATACTAATTGGCTTTTTCAGCTGTTTTTTTGCTGGCTTTTTTTGTGACTAGGTCTGGCTTTTTTTGGTGAAGACACGTTGGCAACCCTGGTCAGCACGGAGAAGTCAGCATCCCAGCAAGCAGCAGTTAGCGAAATTAACGTTTTTTTGTTGATATATCGTGATCAAATGCTGATTCAACGTTACTACAAAGTGTCTAACGCTTAGTGTTAGCTGGGTACCGTAGTTATCGCTATTGAGGCTTCTTTGGATTGCTGCCTTGTCGTAGTTGAAGAGCTCGTGTGCCTCCGTGACCTAGAAGGTGTTTTTGCGCGTATTGTTGCCCTCTTGTGCGTACTGAAATCTGAAAGCCTTTAGTTAGTTTCAGTCTAAGCCAAAACACTGATCTTAATACGTCATCAGACAAGTGAAAAGTCAGTAAACTGGTCGGACTAGTGAAAAATCGTGCGGGCTAGTGAAAACGGGGAGCAACTAGTCTGGTGGGCTAGTGAAAAAAAAAGTTAAGATCTACCCCTGGCTAACTTGTTGGAGACTCACATGATACAATAACAGGGTCTGCTACTATTCGGTGAGTTCGATTCGGTAAGTTCCTATGCGGTGAGAGCCTTTTTTGGAGAGTTCCCTATTCGGTGATTTTTTGAAAATTATTGGGTATCGTAGCCGAATTATCATTGCCGCTTTTACATCGTTTTAACGTCGCTAAACTTTGAAATAAGATCTTAATCTCTAACCCTGACCCTAATGCCTAACCCTAAAACAGCAATAATAATTAATTAGGCTACAGTACCCGATAATTAAAAAAAAAGTTTTTTTAAATTACCGAAAATGGAACTCTCTGAAAAAGACTCTCACCAAATAGGGAACTCACCAAATCGGACTCACCAAAACGGGCCATTCCGACAATAACAAAGTGATATATAAATATTTAAAAACTTTAACCGAATTAAACAAGTACAGTCAACCCCGCTTAATCGGCCCACGTTTAATAGGACCACCCGCTTTTTCGGACCATTTTGCACTGGTCCCGAATCCAAATCCATTTTTCTGTACAATTTTCCCCGCTTAAACGGACCACCACCCCGCTTAAACGGAACACCCTCCGCCCTAAAATAGGCCTTTATGGTTAACGTTTTTTACTTTTTGTACATTTTTCTGCGAGGTGACGCGTCAAGAGTTGATGTGGGCAACGTGCTACGTTCTCGCTAAGCCATTTTAAAGTGAAGTAGGCTACAGATAAACAAACGCTTGTTGTCACTTCATAAGGTCAATTGTCATCTATCAGAATTGCAGTAATTGTGATGCAGCACCGAATACTGTACTGTACAGAAGAATGAATGAATGCTTTTAGCGCTTGAATAAAAATGGCAGCAATAACTCGCGTAGATCGAACACTTAAAGAAAAAATAGAGATTCTTAACAAAATGAAAAACCAGCCTTCGGGAACGTCAGAGAGGAAGTTAGCCGAGATTGTTGGCCTACCAAAGTCAACATTAAGAAGGCTACGTGTACAGGAGAGGGAATTGCAAGATCTATGGGCAAAGCATGAGAATAATGGTAGTGCAGCTACAGCTTCGCGTAAACGCCAACGAGGTGCTTAAAATGCTTAAACTATTTTCAAAAACGATGAAAATTTGTTCTCCTCGTTTAATGGGACCACCCGCTTAATCGGACCAATTTGGCTTGGTCCCGATGTGGTCCGATTAAGCGGGGTTGACTGTATAATATATATATACTTTCTAATCGATGCCATTTTATAATCAAACACACAATGTAGCCTATTGTATATTTGATATATTAATGTACATGCCATATTGCCATATATATATATACGGTAGGCTAGTTTATAAAACTGATAATTTAGACTTGGAAGTCAGTTTTTGCTTTCCTTGTTACCCACAATTCCACATGTTTAAGTTTGACAGTAACTATGGCCTGCCTTAGAAATGACAACCTATGACACTTAACTAAGTCCTAGATTAAACCTTCAGTAAACTTTTTTGAACCTGCTGAAAGATCACAGCAGAGTTCTGATTGGACCTTGAGTTTGGATATATTACTTGTAGTTTATGGTATTCTACTTTGAGCACATAGTTTGGTGGGATGGTACAGCAGATAAGGTACTGACTTTTTACCAATGCAAACTTAAACCAACATATAACTAAGCTAGTTGTTGATATATATCTCCCATTTCTTCCTAAGATGTAATAAATTGGTGGGCATTGCTACTGAAGAGAAAGGAACTGGCCACCCCACTCTAAGGAGTGCCAAAGGATTAATATGATACATTCATACGCGCCGACTTCCGGGGGGCGGCACCTCTCGTAAATTTATGGTTGAGGGGCAACAAAAATGGCTATTACAAGTGGTTTCAAAGATAAAATACTTCGCAAATAAGATTTAGATCATTTGAACGGACTTAAAAAATGCCGAAAGTGAAAAACAGCATACGTTGCTGTTGCCCACGAAACAGGTATGGCTTTCTCTGGAATGTGAATTTCTACTGAGATGTGCAGTTAGTTCACGGCACGCACGCTTATAGTCACACACTGCTTATCTTCCGCGGGTGAGGAGCAACTTCAATGTCAAAACGCATGGAAGCGAATGCGGGGTTAAATGTTTTTTTCCTGATTTCACAAGTTATGTAAACGTCCGTTAGATTTTTTGTGACTTCAAACATTAAATCGATTTTAGCAAACTTACGACACAACGAACAATTGTAACGTGAATACAGCTTAAAGAAAAAATGCATTTTTCAAAACTGTCATCCGTGTTTTGCTTCAATAAGCACTGTATTGATGTATATATTGTGAAAATATATAAGCTGCATCTCATACACTCATCAATATACACTCCTGCACTATCGTATATAGCAGGGTTACTCAACTAATTTTAACAAAGGTCCAGTTTGACAAGTTGAGTATTTTTAGCGGTCTGGTGAATAAGTTATTTCACACGCAACCACGGAAGTTAAACTATCAGGGAGTGACTATTGGGAAGTCTGGGAGTCGAAATCCTCCAGCAACTAGGATAATCACAGTAAAAATTGCTTCCTCCCAGTAGAAATCTGTTTAGAGAAGCCCTGAAAAGTGGTAATGAGATTATTCTTCTAAAAGCTCAAGGTCCACCATCAACACCCAGAAGGTCCGGATTTGGACCGCGGTCCACCAGTTGAGTAGCCCTGGTATATAGGCTACTCGAGTATAGGTCAATCTCGTGTAAAGTCAAACCCCTACTTTTAAGCTGAACATCGGTGATATTTCCTTTTTCCATGTATAAGTCGAATAGCTGACATCGACTTCAATGATTTTTTTTTTTTTTGATCTTGGAATGTTACGTAATAAGAACGATTATATCTTACACTCAAAAAAAATGATCTCTTAAAACAGCTATTTCTGCTGTTTTGTCCCGTGAGCTTTGCATATATTGCTCAACAAGTGCATGAAGTTTAGAATTGACAAGAAATCATTACATTTGAAAATCAAGTTTGAATCACTGCAAATAAATGTATTCAAAACTTTTACTTCGGCCGAGGCCATTTAACACTCCGTAATCTACATCAGCAATGATTTTGCCGCAGCAAAAATGCGTTCATTTTGTAAACTGCCCCGAGCTGGAGACAACAGCTTGTCACCTGTATAAATCGAACCTGTCTTTTTGAGGTGAAAATCACTTGCGAACAACTCGACCTATACTCGAGTGTATACGGTATTTGATAAAAGACTATAAAGACTTTCGATAAAAAACAGAAGAGAAAACATTTTGCCGTTGTTAACGCTTTGAAGTTAAGTAAATTAGCAAAACGAGATTGATAAAACTGATAGCGGGTTTCCACTCTGCTTGAGGTCATGATTTTTTGCGTTTTATTTCGATAACTTCACTGTTTTGATTGTTGTTATTCACACGAAAAGGAAATAAATCGGCTTGTTTTCCAACTGTTCCAATTATAAGCTAACGATATCAACATTTTTACGACTAGGTGTACTGCATGCATGAAGCTAATCGTTTCAAGCAGCAGTTCTAATAAATTCGGCTTGCGATCTTGATGTCAATATAAACAAGACAGTAAGCTGAAGCAAAGGCTATTTTAGTTGAGTAAAATAGCGTTATGGTTATGACGTCATAACCTTTCTCTCCCCTCAATGTTTTTGAAAAGTCGGCGCCTATGGATACATTACTTACCTTATCTTTTTGCTTCCTGAAGCTCTGTAACTGAATATAGGACCCTTACCTACTAGTAATACTGTAGTTCACTAAGTAGTTCATTAACAAAACCTAATGTATATTTTGCTAACATAGGGAGCAAACGCTTCAGCGGAACTAATGAAGGATATCGAACTTGAGCAGTTTCCAGCTAATGAACGCTACTTTGGTTTGCACAATGTGAGTAAGCTTCTTGAAGTATAAGCAAATGGTGATTTTATTTTTGCCTTGTTTATTTTCCAACACAATGCATGGTAAAACATGGTTATTATAGTTTTGCTAGAGCTCATTGTTTATTTATCTTAGCCACATTTTGCTAAAAAGTTAAATCCATTCTGTTAACATGCTACTTTATCAACTTTACTATTTCAGTGAGTCCAGTATGCTTGGTATTGTAACAAATGTGAAATTGACTTTTTGTGTACATATTGCCCATGTGATTTTTTGACTCGCCATTGGATAATACTTCAGTAATTACATTTGTGAGAGTATGGCATTTTGATGGATATAATTTTGAGAGTTTAGATATAAGCTATACTGCAAACACAGCTTTTGTTACTTTATCAACATCGCATTTAATGAAATGTTATTTTTGTTTCATTTTCAGTTTGGCAATACTTGCTATTGCAATTCTGTGCTGCAAGCCTTATTCTTTTGTCCACCTTTTCGAGAACAAGTGCTTCGATATCGAATGGATCAGAATGGAAAGCATTCCAATGGAAAGAAAGAAAGTCTTTTGTCATGTCTCTGTGATTTGTTCTACAGCATAGCCAATCAGAAAAAGATGTGTGGAGTACTCCAGCCCAAGAAATTTGTGGCAAGGTTGCGAAAAGAGTACGGTATGTTGCTTATTGTGTTTACCAACGTGTCACATCAGTTTGAATTGGTTTTGCTCTGCTGAATATAAACATCTTCTTTTTGATCACATTTATTGTAGTTAGTGGAATATGCTGCGACAGCTGCGTCAGTATGTCTTGATGCCAATTGGTTTTTAGTAAATATCATAAGCAGTGAGCTTCCTAATTATGGCAGTGAAATTAAGTAGGCTACAACGAGAAATATAAATACTTTATGATGTAATGTTTACAAATCAAGCGTTGAAACATGTTTGTCATTGTTTTTAGTGTGAAAACTCACCTTGAAATGAAGAAAACTTATGTTTTTGTCAAAGAAGTTTGTAGTGTTATGAGTGCATGTTTTCTTAATATGAGAAAATGTTGCCTGATAGGCAAAAGATGGTTCACACTAAAACTGAAGTTATGTACTATGTAGCCTTCACTAATACTATGGTCAACAAAAAAAAAATTCTGCAGTTTGGACTTTGACAATTGATTTTAGGTAATTTTGGGGTGTTGAATCCGAATCTGAACTCATATTTTACTGTCACATCAAATTTTTGAGATATGATAACAAAAATATTTTATTTTTGCCAAAAGTGAAGGATTTGGTGTTGCGTTTACTACCAACACATGCATGCTATAGCGAAAGGTTAGTGTTAGACAGGCCAAAACAGCTTTGATAAGGTTACTGAACAAGCATTGCCATAATGCCATAGGCCTGCTTAAATCTTTGTGGTTTCATGCAAAACATTGACGGGGAGGGTCTGCTACTATTCGGTGAGTCCGATTCGGTGAGTTCCTAATTTCTAACCCCTAACTCCTAACCCTAAAACGGCAATGATAATTAGGCTACGGTACCCAATAATCTAAAAAAAAATTGAAAAAATTCCTGTTAAGGGATCGGACTCACCGAAACCGGGTCTGCTACTATTCGGCGAGTCCGATTCGGCGAGTCCGATTCGACTAGTCCGATTCGGCGAGTTCCCTATTCGGCGAGAGCCCTTTTCGGCGAGTGCCCTATTCGGCGAGTTTTTGAAATTTTTGAAAAGGAAATTATCGGGTACCGTAGCCTAATTATAATTGCCGTTTTTACATCGTTTTAACGTCGCTAAACGTTGAAATCGTGCAGAAAGGAATAAAAATAAAATGTTTGAACTATTAAATTAAAATTCGTCATGTCAGTTCAGTTGTTTTTATTTCTAACCATCATATGAAAAACAATACACGTCAACATAGCAAAGGTAGAAGCGACAAAACGCGAACGTTAAAACGTGCTTGAATGTTTCTCAGTTTCAACGTATCCTAGTCAGCAAAAGCACCCTTTTCTACACGATTTCAACGTTTAGCGACGTTAAAACGATAGGCCACACACTTGGTTAGCCTTTTCATTCTGTTACTACAATGTAAAAATGAACTGTTAGGCTACTAACTGGGTTCTTGGAACAAATTTTTGCTGGTCGGGATAACTAGGCTACGGTAGCCTACCCGATAATTTCCTTTCAATCTAAGCTGTAGGAGTGTAGGTCACACATTTGTTGATCCAAACTAATCATTTTAACCATAGGCGCCTAAGCCGTGGGGACCAGGCTCCCACGCATATTTCCGCGTGGGAGCAACTTTTTATGCGGCATTGATACATAAAACAATAGATGAACTAGCGATCGGCAGCAGGAAAACATTTTTAAATGCAAACCGCAACAGCTTTGCAGTAAATAATCACTAGAACGAGTAGCGATGCTACAATCCCACCCCAGACAAAAAAAATCTGTCATATTTACGTTGATTTAACGTCTGCAGACGCTTGCAAACAGTCTCGCTGTCGCTTTCGAAAGTCGAAACCTCTGCAGAGAATTGTTGCGGCAGTGAATCGGTTGCTGTGAAAATGAACTTGAAGTCTCGGCCCGAGGTTACCACTAACCAACGTAACAAGGGCTGGTACAAACCGCATTGCGCACAGTCGCACAAGCGGCATAATCAACACAACAACGGACTCGCGCAAACTGCATGGCGCACACACGTCCGTTGCCATAGAAACCCGATCAAAGGCGGGGAATATGCGCATCTTTTGTTTCATCTGCAACACGAAAACGGGCGTATTACAGCGAATTGAAACTTGAAAGCTGGTCAGCCATAAGTTGCGATATTGTAGTGAAAAGCGAGCAATAACTTACTTCGGTCACAAGCACGTGTTAACGTTCGCGTTTTGTCGCTTCTACCTTTTTCTACACCTTTGCTATGTTGACGTGAATTGTTTTTGATATCATGATCAGAAATAAAAACAACTGAACTGACATGACGAATTCAAGCACGTTTTAACGTTCGCGTTTTGTCGCTTCTACCTCTGCTATGTTGACGGGTATTGTTTTTGATATGATGGTCAAAAATAAAAATAACTGAACTGACATGACGAATTCAAGCACGTTTTAACGTTCGCGTTTTGTCGCTTCTACCTTTGCTATGTTGACGTGTATTGTTTTTGATATGATGGTCAAAAATAAAAATAACTGAGCTGACATGACGAATTTTAATTTAATAGTTCAAACATTTTATTTTTATTCCTTTCTGCACGATTTCAACGTTTAGCGACGTTAAAACGATGTGAAAACGGCAATTGTAATTAGGCTACGGTACCCGATAATTTCCTTTTCAAAATTTCAAAAACTCGCCGAATAGGGCACTCGCCGAAAAAGGCTCTCGCCGAATAGGGAACTCGCCGAATCGGACTAGTCGAATCGGACTCGCCGAATCGGACTCGCCGAAACGGGCCATTCCGCCGAAACCGGCCAGTCCGTGACGGGCATGATGTAATGCTGAAAAATGTAATGCTGTCAGTTATACTTTTAGCCTCCCTTTTAGCTTGTTATGACTGCATGGTTAATATTGTTGCTTAGAAAACAAATTGGTGTCAAAATTGTAGTTTGTGGGTGTATTTCAGCTACTTATACACCACATGGCCTGGATTTCTGGATATAGCGCGATATGTATGTGTGATAAACGCAACGTCAAATTGTCCATTTTTGCCAAAGTAACAATTTGTTGTTATCATCTCACAAACCTGACGTGATAGGCAAAATCTGAGCTCAGATTCGGATTCAGCACCCCAAAATTACTCGAAATCAGTTTTCGAAGTTCATACCGCAAAAATCGTGTAGACCAAGGGCGGGCAACCTTTTTAACACAAGGGCCAGTTAGAAAAATGTAATGCTGACAGGAGGGCCGCACATCAAATAAACACTAATTCATATTTTCGAAATTGTCTAAATCGAGATGAAAATTCCGCAATACTGCCATACTGCCACTTTTTAAGCATAACCATCCAGGCTCTCATTACTGCCATCAAAGACACCTTTTAATGTAGGAGAACGGTTAATTGTGTGTTCACGCAAGCTAAAAAAAATAGCTGGAAGAAGATGAAGGGCCGCACAAAAAATGGAAAAGGGCAGCTTGCAGGCCGCACGTTGCCTACCTCTGGTGTAGACCAGTGATAATTGCTTAGTTGTACGACTGTACGTCGTTCAATATATTGTTTGTCACCTAGCAAGATTGTGCAGTTTCTTTTGGCTAAAGTATAAAACTTTTTTTTTTATCAATACAAGCAATTGGGAAAAAGCTGATTAACGCAATTTACAAAACAATGTACTTGCCTATTTATATTGTTTGCCTTTATAAAAAAAGAATTGGTAAACTTTGTCATAAATGCAGATGCTTTTGTCTTGTTTCAGAATCGTTTGACAATTACATGCAGCATGATGCTCACGAACTGTTCAACCATCTTCTCAACTCGATTCACATTCTACTCTTGGAAGAGAAGAAAGCAGAAAGGGAACGAAAGCGATTGCTTGAGCAAAAGGCTGCTCTGGCTAGCAGCGTAAAAAAGGAACGCTCTAGCTTTTTCAGTCGAAGCAAGAAAAACAAATCCATGAATGCATTACCAACCAAAATCAGTAACAGCACTTTCGCGTTGCCTGAAACTATTGCGTTGCCCAATGTTAATGGAGTAGAAACCGCTCCTTCAACGGACCGCTCCGAGTCGGTGTCGTCAGTGGATTCTCCTTTGACTGACGAAAACACATTGAATTTAACTGAACTGATTGATGGACATGTCGCGAAACAAAAAGCGATGCAAAATGCCAAGACCATGAATGGACATGCGAACGCAAAAGAAAACGACGCCACAACTCTTCCATCCAAAAGTTCAAGTTTCTCTTTCTTGTCACGCATGCGGCATTCAAAGAAAATTTCAAACAGTTCCAAGTCTTCTGAAACCAGTGATAGCCCTTCAGCACCGAGTCGCCATAGCGACGTCGACGACGAAGAAGACACCACCACTTGGATCCACGACATATTTCAAGGAACTTACACGACGATAACACGTTGTTTGACTTGTGAAACGGTTAGTAGCAATTTTTGGTTGATCGAGGGAATACTGAGAAAACTTCTTGGAGGGTTTAATCCTGGCAGTTTCGCATACTTGTCTAAGTTAAAGAAAGACTATCCAGAGGCTGTAAACCACTGATTTTATACCTAGTGGCCTAAATTCAACGCTGGATTTGTATGTTGATAATGTCCCAGTGTTCTTAGAAGCGAGATAACTCTTATCGAAATTGTTGCAATTTAACCTGTTCACACCCAGCCAGCAAATCAGTTCATTTTGAATTGATTCAACATCTAGAAACGTTAAATCAATGAAAAAAATTGTATCGTTTACTGCCTGGGCTCTCAGTGTCGAGGCATTAAGCCGACTTGTTAATTATTACCAAATTTGTGCGTGAACTTGATTGAACCATAAGACAAACGGCAACCGCAGTATAGGTCAGGTAGAGATGCTTGCGCAATCCAACTCAGTCTGTGTTTTTTGTCTAACTTGTATGTGTTTGTATCACAACTACATATCTATCCATTTCAGTTACGTAATATATATTTAAGTTTCATCAGTGGTCAAAACTATGCAAATATCATATTCATCCATTTAAGGTTTGCTTATTTATTTTATACATTTTATTTTTACTAAGATAAAATATTTTCACCAGGTAAAGAACAAAGACGAAGATTTTTTGGACTTATCCGTTGAAATTGAACAAAATACTTCAATAACACATTGTTTAAGGTGAGTTGAGTTTTACAGATAATCCCCTGCTTGTGGTAATGCGTTGTTGTAGCCTACTTATACCGACAATGCCGTGTCGCTGTTTCGGCTCCATGCGTTCAGAGCTTGGTAGCAGCTGACTTACGTGTCTGGCAATGGGTTGTTGAATCAATGTCAAAATGATGGATTTGTTCAATAGCCTGAAAACTGGTAGTCTATTTTCTGCTTTAAGCAAGCACTGAATTTGTAATTACGGTACTTTTCATGTTCAGACCTTAATATCAAGCTCAGTATTCCATCTATAAGAAAGAGCGCATTTTGTTTAATGTCAACTCAATTGATTTAGGCTACTTTCGATAGTGGTCTGTTGGTATACGATACGTGTTGCCTTGCGTTGACGTCAAGATCATCGTTGACATCACATTTTTGCCTGTAACTGTTATTGATTACGCATTGAATGAATTGACTTTCGAGTTGTACCACACAACAACATAGCACGCGTATTTCAAAGTTTCAGTTTACATTTTGAGAGACACGACAAAGATGGAAAACTTGTTGTGGCGTCACTATGAGTTTTGGCGGGCTGTCAAGCAAGATTTGATGGCCTTGGCCGCCTTGCCCTTGTCTGTCTTATGCTAATGACAAAACTCGCGAACAATTACTGGAACAAACGAAAGTATATCATGGTTAACTAAACGAAAAAGGGAATTCTGCGGTAGATATGGGCAAAGTTAATTTATTGGTAACTATATGTGTCGTTCGGTAGACAGTTAAGTTACTACTTTACAATTTGTTTGTTGCGCTTGTGAAAATTTAGTGAAGAACCTCTAATTTAACCTTTTATTTTACTCTTGATGAACCCCACCTTACTTTTACCCAAATAAAATGTTTAAACTTGAAAGTGTGGGAAAGGATAAACCACAAACCGTTTTTCTTTTACATTATATTCATTGTGCTTTCATAAATTTTATATCTACCGGTATGTAATAATTTTTTTAAGTAACAATTCATATTATGTAGATTGTAAAGGTACAGTAATTATGGAAGTTAATTTTTGTACACTCTTGTGAAATTTGCTGCTTACAATGCGAAAATAAATTGAGATTGTTACTATGTCAGCGATGTTGAACATGAACGTAAAACACCCTGGATAAAACACACATATTTTGATTAGTTTTGTAGCTGCAAGCGCTGCAACATTCAATCCACGTTTCAACTTATCTAGAAAGTTCAGTAGTAAGTCAAAATACAACAGTTTAAATGTGACTAAAAAGCGTGTCCACATCTGTTCTGTCTTCTTTTTCGGTTCCCAGTGACTAGTCAGTAGTCATAGCCGTTAACGTGGGGATAAAGTACTAGTTGATTTGCGGAAGCGTTAATTTTGCTTCAAGCCATGCACCTTGTCAGCTCATCAAGTGTGTTGTTGCTTTGCAGGGTCTTCAGTAACCAGCAGATGCTGAATGGCGAACATAAGTATTCATGTGAAGTTTGTCGGAGCAAGCAGGAAGCCCAGATTGAGTAAGCTAATAAAATTGTTATATTCTTAATGTCATAATACAATTTTGGTAAAGAGGTCACTTTCTTCAACCACAGACATAAACAACCAAGCAACCACACGGCATTTAACATAATCCATTAAACTTGCTCTTCCGTTTCATTTTATGCATTTCGTTTTCCAATTCAGTTTTTAGATCAGTTATTCATTTTCATTGTAGATATGATAAGCAGTTATATTTTTGTTACTTGATAAGGGCTAACGTGTGTATGGCCGAAAACGTCTGTAGCTTATAGTTTATGTTCAATTTTAATGTCATAAGGTTTAAAAATAACATTGCAGTTGGTAATTCTTTGCAGTTTCGGTATCGAGTTCAGCGCTAAAAGATGAAAACAGTTTAATTTTAAAGTCGCTTGCTTACTCTTGAGTTTAGTGTCTGCATTTTGGACTCTATTTTCATCTTTCAGATCCTTTTAATAGTTTGGATTGAGATACGCATCGTGAGTTTAACACCATGGATCATAACATGTCGTTAGACTTCAATTAAATTGTTATCCTGAAGGGTTGTACTATGTTAATTAAAACGAACTTCCAAGTTTTACTTTAGCTGTTAATATCTGACTTTTTTATTTGTTTCAACAGAATGCGAATTAAGAAGCTGCCAAATATTTTAGCGCTGCACTTAAAACGGTTCAAGTATTGCGACACTCTCAATAAATATACCAAGCTCACCTACCGAGTAGTCTTCCCATTTGAACTTCGCCTTTTCAACACGACTGATGACGCATCTAACCCAGAGAGATTGTACGACCTCATCGCCGTTGTCGTGCACTGCGGATCGTAAGACTTGTCGAGTTATTTTGTTTAGTTTAAATTTTTATTATTGATGTACATTTGACGTTGACTGCAAAAACTGGCGCACTCCTTCTAGCGGGGACAAATGTCTGGTCTCATCTATTAAAAAAGAGACACATGGATGATGATGATGTACATTGACATTAATTTGAAATGGCGTATTGAATTCATGGTATTTTACAGCACTTATATGTTGCGCAACATTTAAAAAACGTTACCTTTTTGAGGTATTAAACATTTCGATCTTACTAAGCGTATGATTTGCTGAATGGAAGGTTTAAATTTTCTTCAATTAATTTTCAGTTATATTTAAAATTTCAGTTTTTGTTCTACTTGGCTAAGAAGCCGACTTATGCGACATAAATTTTTGTTGCAGGGGACCTTATCGAGGCCACTATGTGTCCATAGTGAAAAGCCACGGAATGTGGTTGCTTTTCGACGATGATAACGTTGAAAAACTTGAACCGAGCGGAATGGAAGATTTCTACGGTGTGACTGCGGACAAAAATTCTGAGTCCGGCTATATCTTATTTTACCAGGCCAAAGAAGGATAGCGTGGGTTCGATTCCACTGCTTGATACAGTGGCCGTGACAATGTTTTCAAACTTCCGTTGTAACTTTATCGTCAACACGCCGCCACAATTGTGCAAGAGATGTAAAAATCACAGTTTCCGCGTGAACCCCTTTACGCCTTCATGTTTCAAGGCCTACTCGGGGCGCTGTTTTTCGTAGATCCTGGTCATATTTACTGGTCTGTCATATTTTTTGACATTTTAACATTGAACCAAACGTCTTGCTAAAAACCAAACTTTCATCTTCTAAGAAAATACAAAAAGATTCTGTGCTTTACTGACGTCACAACTTTTGTCGAATCTGAAGTCAACGCAAGAAAAAGCTGCTGAAGAGCTCTAACACTCAGACATCGAAAAAGCTACTACCTGTCCTGCAGGATGGTTAGAACTACGCGACATTACTCTCTCACCCATGATTGCTGTCTCAGTTCATACTCTATCGTCAACATGACTTTATCTATGGAATGCTCTGCATGCGTGCTCACACGAAAGGCTGACAATGTGCGCAGTCACGTGACAGATGCGTGTGTGAATATCATTAAAGTCTAGGACTGCGCGTGAAAGCTATCCTGTGCTTTTTTTTGTTTGTGACTGTAAAAGTATGTTTAGAGACCAAAAGGTGTGAATGTGTATATGCATTTGCTTGTGAGAATATGTGGCACTTTAGATCTCATCGATTGGGAGAGAGCGTTTATTTTCGAGTTGAGAAAGCTTTCTGGAGCTTAACCGCGTCCGTTCGACACTTTGAGCCACCGAAGTAAATCCGTTGATAGAGGCTGTCAGTGTGAAATGTTTACTTGCAGTCGTATTATTGCAAAGTATTTCAAAAAAACATATCACTTCTACATAAGATAGCTTATGTTTTGGCATCTACGCAATCATATCTGAAGAAAATTTGAGCTTTTCATATAATTTCAAATTGTTTTTCTTTTTAAGTGTTTATTGAAGTACACCAAACAGACAAATCATGTTTCTCTTGCTTGGAACAAGTTAATTATCTTAAAAGCGTAAAGTAAGATGCTTAAATGTCTATCTTTTACATTGTTTGGTTTCCATGTAATCGACTGTTTAAACTAATTGTTCTAATTGAAAGCATATTCTTGGTGACAAGTATATAACGTTCATCTTGCATAAAATAAATTATACAGGTTTTGTTTGATATAATTTTGTCATGAACTGGCGCAACTATACTGTACATAGGCCAAATTGTATGAAAAAGGTTTCAGGAGCTAGTTTTGGCCACTAAACCTATCACTCTGCTACTGCTACAATGGTGGCATTTGACAGCAGTAGCTTTTGATCCTATGAACCTTTTTACACAAGCATTGTTCTCAAACCACTGGCATTTTTGACATCGGCCATAGCGTGTGCTATTATTTATCCCTGATTAACATTTTCGTTTTCTTCAACATCATGGTATAGCTTTTTTTTTAATATACCACTGCTGATATTATGGTAACCTGAGGTTTCTCCAATATTTTAATATAGTATGTAAAGATTGACTTTGTACTACTCCAAGGTAATGCCCCAGACAGCAATATCCGTCATTTTTACACTGATTCAACGTCTGCAAGCGTTGACGTTGAAATGACGGGTTTTGTTGTCTCCGGTTGGTTGCAACAAATCTGTTTGCTACAAATCTGGTTGCAACAAATCTGAGTATGAAATTGCACGAAATCCACGTTGATTGTTCCCAAACCTCATGAAATATCTGGCTTGAAAACACCGCATAAATTGTAGTTTGTGCATAGTAGAATAACTAACGGATTCAACGACCATTATTGTAATTTACTGTTAGGCCTTTCCTTGATTTTGATACCACATTGCTCAATATGGTAATACAGTATTTGACCAAAATAGAGCACGAATCGTCGTTTTCTACTACTGTATTTCATATGTCCATTGAGAAAATCCATTTTATTTTTGACTGTTACAATTTTTACCAATGCGTTAAAAACATGAAAGGAAACAGCAGAGGGACATTGGAAGAAAGACCAAGTTGCCCGTCTTCTCATCGTCACCGATCGTTGAAACGCTGCTAACCTTGGTTGTAGGTATTTGAAATCTGTTCTCTTAGGATACTGTTGATTGTAAATTTTGATTATTCAAAGCGATTACGTGCGTTAAGATATTTCTTGTTGATTACCTAATGACTGTTTTTAGGGTTATACGAAACATTTCATTTCAACGCAAACTCCTCTGTCTAGGTTTCGTTTTAGTTTGTTGGAATTTAGTTTGATTTCGGCAATAGTAAGAGCTTCCGATTGCAGTTTCAGTAGTCATTCTTTAGCGATAATTTGATAATTTTTCAAGTTAATCCGGTTTTTCGAGGATTTAAAACTAAAATTTTTAATTTTTTTTCAACAAATTTTTCTATTGCATTTCGTTTCTAATTATTTTTCTTGCAAACAATTTTGTTTCGTAACAATTTTCAAGGAATACAAACGAATTTATTTTTACACGAGTCAGTTCAATCATAAACTGCTAAAAATCGATTTCGATCAGCTAGTAGCTATTCAAAATCTATATTTTTATTTTAGCTATCTTTTTAGCTGTTTATGATTAAACTGACTCGTGTGAAAATAAATTCGTTTGTATTACAAGACATGTAACCGAGTCGTTGATATCAAGCATTGTCAGGGCTGTTGAATGGATTTCTTGGGCCCGGTACCAATTTATTGTTGGGCGCCCTTCATCAACAATGTTATGAATATAAAGGTTGTGTACAAACTTTTATTGATGTTATTTAAGCATGGTCATTGGTCATTTAACAAATCTTGCGCAATCTGAAAGTTTCTTGAACCGCAAAACTTAGGTTGCTGTTTTGAACTTTTATTCGTCACATGGCGCTAGAGTATTACTTCCGGATTCCATTGATGTTTCACCGGTCATTCTAGGCTCACCCCAAGAGAATTTATAGCAAAGGTAGTGCAGGCAGTCAGAAAGTTTCAATTTGATTTGGGAAAGGTGTTTGTCCTCAGTCAAACATTTGCTGATTGCTGCAATCTGAAAAGCGGTTTTGGTCTAATTTTTAGTGCAGAAATAAGGATAGCAATCTTCTTACCTGTGCCATTTCAGTTTTTGAGTTTGAACAAATATTAGCCTGTTTATTTTGAAATTCGTGTTTCGGGTAATATTCGTGGTTAGGGAAATCACTATACTAGACTAAATTCTTATTTTACTGTTTGTTGGTTAAATTGGCTATTTTACCACCAGAGAGCTGAAGTGGGCCCGGTACCCAGAAGGGGGTCCAGTACTTTACCATCTAACGGCTGAAATGGCTGTTTTAACCTCTGATGGCGATTCCTTTAGATCTGATTATATCTTGATAATGTTTGAAGTCGCGGAAAATTTTTTAATCCGGGCCTCTTAAATATTCCGGGCCCGAGTCCAAAAGTATCACCTAGACTCCCCTGTCAACGCCCCTGAGCATTGTTGTGGGTTTGACACCTGTCAGAAGACATTTCATTTTCACGGAAGATGAATTTGGCAAAAAGGTTCATGAACAGTCCTACTGGTTTTCCAATCCTTGTGAATAAATTCAGAGATGTCTGGTTTTACTGTTTCATGCTTTTTTTTCCATAACTACGGATTGCTCGTGATTTCATCATCACAACTTGTTTTTTTTTTTCAAAAGCGAGCTTGCAGTTCTCACGAATTTGTGTGAAAAAATGATTAGTAAACAGGATGCCTGCGCTGAACTTTTGCTTCGAAAACGTTTGTTTTTTTCAGCTTGTACAAATGTAGCTTTTTCTATAGTTTTGCGACATTGATATTGTAACGTTTTCAGTCGCATTCGTAATTCTGTCTTTGGCAGAAACTTCATCGAAGTAAAAGTTGAGTTCTTGTGAGTAATTTCACCCAAATTGTTTCGCTTTTGTGAATCTTTTTTGTTTTCATTGTATTCACGTTTTCAGAGAGATTTATCTTTAAAGTCCAATGTTTGTTGTGACTTTGTATCAATTCACAGAACAGTAATTCTTGTGGCAATAAACTCCATTTTACCCTTCTGTGTGTTGTAGTTCCGATTAGGGATGGTACTGTCCCTAGTTCCGATGAATGTACTCGAGCAAAAGCAATTGGTTTTCGTGTTCGAGCTGTTCAGTTCCATTGTTTTGTACAATGATTGAAAAGTTTTAGCTTGCATGTTAGGAGCCATGGCGCAACGGAGAAAGCGTTAGCTTCCAATAATGCAAACCTTGTTTAAGCTGTTTTTTGTTTGAAGATCGCTCGCTTTACCCTGTATGATAGATTGGGCGGGCGTAATTACTGAAGCAAAGGTGGCCAAGAAACTGGCCACCCTATTCTAGTTCGTAAGTCTACTTAAGAAGGCCGAGTTTACTGAAAACCTTTACTTCTCATCCTCGGAGGCTCAATATTGGGCTTTCACTTGCCGAGAAGCAAATAATGCATAGTCTATCAGCACTCACATTTTTCCATGACTGTAATTACATCGAAATATGTATTGATCACAAATATAAATACGGAGAAATTCTACTAACAGTCGTAAAATTCTATTGATAAAATTTATAGAAAAACGTTAAATCAGCATATAGATTACTGATTTTTGGTCCTGTGTGCCAACACATAGCTCATAACTTCGTCAATGTCATCACAGTCGCGAGTTCACATTTTTTGAAGTGTAGCTATCGCTTCTGGGGCTGTTCCTAACGAAATTTTTCAAGTCAAAACTAAATCCTTCTTAACCTTTTGCGGTCCTCCTTTTTTCACCGTTTCGGTCACCACAGGTCCAATTTTTTTTAAATGATTTTTGGGTAGTTTTATATGTGTAAATTACGTTTGTGAATTTTTTTGTCAAAATTTTTTTACCGTTTTTATAACAGCTAACCGCCTAAGCTTGAATCAATGAGCCATAAACACAACAGTCAAAACGAACGATTTTGTACGAATGGCAAATGACAGAGAAGTTTGGAAGACCATGATCGCCAAACGTCTGTATCAGATCAGGCACATAATCATCATATCAGCTAATATTCGCAATTTTTTGCATCATGATTTTTCTAGACAAAAGATATCACAACTTTCAAACGCTTCTGACGTATATTCAAACACAAATGCAGTTTGTACACAAGTCAAAGTATCACAATGTTGAATTTTTCCGGTAAACTCCTGTGTGAAGCCCAGCCTACGGTCAGTTTTTGTAGGTCACCTGGGTGTGATATTTTTTGAAACGTTCTCCCGGATGAAGTCCAGGTTTTCTTTGACAAGTTTCACAAAAGAATAAAGTCGTTTTCTTTCGTGCTGCAAACCATACAATTCTTGGTGTGACCTCTTAGTCCTTTTGTGATAAAATGCGGTAATTTGTTGAGGCGCTCAGCAGAATCACTTCCACTTGGCATTGCTCGTTTGGGGTTCCTGTTGCGAACGTCACCTATAAGCAGTGATGTACGCGCATACAAAAATAGTGACGCTGTCAGCGTAAACGCAAACGTTGGAAAAACCATACGCCGTATGCGTCAACATAACTTGTAAAAAAAGTTGGCGGCGTCAGCGCATACGCCATCTTCAGTAGGCTGCAACTCTGTGCTTGTATTTCAATTGGCATATCGGTAAAAGTGTAATTTTGACTGCAATTATGCCTAACTCCAAATTCAATAGCATCTTCATGAAACGACCTAGGCTACTTCTAAGAACTTCATTAATCTTTCGCTCTGCTTTCTGTAGGTCTATTGTTACATTTGTTGGCGCCTTTGCAAATAATGTTGGGTATATTTGGGCTGTCTATAATTTGGCCACTCATACTTTTTGTCAACTGTTCGATTAGCTTGAGAATTTCCACGCACTATTTTGAATGAGTGCTGAACAGTGGCGTAGCCAGGAAAAAAATTCTGGGGGGCCAAATATTTGATGAATTGAAGAGAACGACAAAGTGTTTGATTTAAGCCATCGCCACCTGATGTGCAGTGGCGTATCCTGGTGGGTTGAGCAAGGGAAGCAATAAAACTGGTGAGGTGTTAGAGGGTGCCGAAGGCACGCGTATTCTAGGGGGTCCGGGGACATGCCCTCCCGAAATTTTTTTGCAAAATTACACTCAAATAATGGATTATAGCGCTTTCTGGAAACACTTTTAGGGTAATATTTGTATGAAATTTATTAGCAGATAAACAGCTATTAACTTATTAAAGGTAGCTCTTACACACGATAACGGGAAAAACCTGCGGCTAAATTAGAAAACACCAAAACCTCAGCTACACAAAAACTCAATAACTACACAAAAACATAACAGAGTAAGCCATTCTGAAATAAAATTGCTTCCACAAATTAGTTAAAAAAAACGTAAATCGCGTAAATTTTGCCCGATTTACGATTTGCAAAATTTATCGGTGTCTTTCTGCGTGTCTAAAACAAGTCCTTGGGGGTTTTAATAGCCAGATGACTTGGAAAACGTTATAAGTTCCTACAAATTTTATTATATTTTCAACAAAGGGCTCAACTTTGGAATCTAAACTTTGAAAATTTGGGGGGAGCCATGGCCCCTTTCGCCCCCCCTGGCTACGCCTATGGTGCTGAAGGTGGAGGACATGCTTAGTTGCCCACAAGAAGTAGTGCAGAATGGACAATTGCAAAATAGTGCGTGGAAATTCTCAAGGTGTAATGTAGGCAACTGAGCATGTCCTCCACTTTCAGCACTCATTGAAATAATCGCGAAATTTAGTTGTTGTAGACACGCTTTTTGATGCAAATACGAATTTCAATGGGTTGGGTGACATTCAATGGCTCCATCCTGGTTTCACAAGTCAAAATGTTTCTTCCAATGACAGGGCCTCTGAGAGAAATTTTCATTAGGGGTACGAAAAATCATTCCGGGCCTCCTTTGTCTTGGACAAAACGCCTGATATTTACTTAGGCGTATTGTACACCACACAACATTTTACTGCAGAATTGGACATCTGTGCGCAATAATAGTAGGCTATTTAGTGTTTTGTGTTGTGCATGTCATGTGATTTGTCTCTCGCCAATTTGTGTATCCTGCATTGATTCCGGGTTGCAAGAGGCCTATTATTCTGGATGGTTCTGTGAAGAGGTGTCGCTTGCAGCCTACAATTTTAATAACTTATAAAATTTTCAAATTCATTTATTTATTTCGCTCAGATGTAGTCTATATTTATTCCTGATGAGGACACTATAGTGATGACGAAAACGTTGCATTTAAGCTTAGTAGTTTTTTTTTTCTTGTTTTTTTTGTGTATTTAATAAAAAATGTTAAATTTGTTAACGTTACTGAGTGTTACATGCAGTGGCGTACGCAGGGGGGGGCATTGGGCCATGGCCCCCCCCCCCCCCTTAAAAATGTTTTAGTAGTTAACGACGTAGATTAAGGCATTTAATATGTTTTGCATTGCTTTGTCAAAGCAATCACTGTAACAATGTTGTTTTATAGACTAAGCCAATGCGAAATACATGGCCTAATCCACCTACCCCACCCTAGGTATGCCAATGTAGCATAGTGTTCTGTAAGCCTATTATAGTTAGGCCTACCATATTTTCATCGCCTAAAAAGAGGACACGTTTCGCCAGCGAGTAAAATAGGCCTACAAGTAAAATGTTACGTATGAAGAATTTTTTACATCCTTTTGGATAATTAGAGACGTATGCAGCAAAAGTTACAGCAAAAAAACAGACAAATTTGTTCGAAAGCCGATTTGTTTGATTTGTGTGACAAAATGAAAATATGATAATGTCATAAAAATGTGACAAATCAGGCAGTATCTGCAGGTAGCCATGCCTTAACCTTTTTCAGAAAAAAAAATGGTCAGCTTTACCGAAATCATAAAATTACTTTCTTGAAATATAATTGAAGTTGTAGGCTATAGGCTACAGCTGTTAATGAGATGCTAAGGACAGACTCAACTAAAAGGCTGTTTCTTTCCTTGTAGCTACCATTGTGGCTGCATCAAAGTCATTCTACATTTGCACTCACATACGTTGTAAGTATCCATGCCACGATTCATTTTGAAATAGGCTGTATGCAAGGGCGCGGGAAGTAGGGGTGCTGAAGGGGCTTCAGCCCCCCCCTAGAGCTAATTCAGCCCCTCCTGGAATTTTGGATAATTGCTTCAGCCCCCCCTAGAAAATTCTGATAATTTAAGGTACATAACATATTTTCAGAAAATTATTCGAGCAATAATTGCTACGATGAACCGATCGAGTTCCTATTACGTGTGATCGCGCTCATCATTCGAAATAAAGAGTCGTCAATCACAGGGAAATACCTCGCAGTAGCGGTTCCAGCCACCCTCTCTACTAACACGGCGTTCCATCGTTTATTGGACATCATTCTGCAATGTTTACTTTACACTTACAGCATAGAAGAGCAAGAGATCTGGTTGTTATAACGGAGTGCGAGCCAAACTTAAAGCATTATGCCTTGGATCGTTGTAGGCTACAATATACATTCACTGCAGTAATCATGCTCTCGATTTGATTTTGCAAGACGTTGTAAAGGAGGTGAGGCTTATTGCCGATGCCTTAAACTTCGTTCAAGGTGTTGCAGTTGTAATTCGTGAATCGTCTAAACGTAAATCTTTATTCATGTCGTTTTTTGGTTCCGATGAAGTTGCCTGCAATTTTCTGGGTTTGTGTCCTACTCGTTGGTGCGTTCGTGCTTCTGCCCTCGTTTGTGTTGTTAAGTGCTACCCTACCCTGTTGCAATGTCTGACCGACATGACAGAGGATAGTGCAATGGAAGGAGACGCACGTGCAAAGATAGCCTATTCAGCTTTGTAAAATAAGCACACATGACGCGGCTTTATTTTGCGACTACCTGCAGAGGTGAAGTTTTTCAGCCTGCAGAAGCCGTCGCTAGACAGCTCCAAAACAAGAAGGTCTCCACTTCTTCAGCTTTGGATCCATCACCAGTTTCCGCAAACGGATTAAAAATCTCAGAAAAGATGAATCTGTTTCCGAGCTAGTGGAAGCAGTGAACATCCCAGCGTCTGCCACTAAAGACGCCAAAGGATCTCCGAGTGAGCAAAACTCCAGGAAAATTTTGAAACACAGAGGAATCGGATGCTTTGTCGTCTGCTGGAGAAGGAGCGTGGAAACGGCAATACATCAAAGCCCTTGAGTTGTTCAAGCTGAGCTTGTCCGAAGATTCGACCAGGTGGATCTGCTTACAGCAGCCACCAGAGAAAAGGCCTTTCTGAGCTGTGCAAACGGTGAGGAAGGATCTGATACTGAGATCAGCTTACCGGATGCCATCAGAAAAGATCGCCTAAAAACGGAACTTACCTTGCTCAGCGATACTGTATAAGCGGAAAAACCGCAAACTACGTTCAAATGGTTGCTGAGATACTATCGTAACTAAACACTCCAACACTGATCTTTTCAAAGAAACGTGAAAATTCGTGGAGCTCTGCCTTTGTCTCCCGGTTTCAGCTGCATCATCAGAAAGTTCTTTTTCTGCTCTAAGATGCCTGAAAACGTGGTTGAGCTCAATGACACAATACAGACTTACTTATCTTGCGTTGATGTATGTCCACCAAAACATTTTGAACACTGTCGATGTCAAAAAGCTCATGACTCAGTTCATATAGAAAAAAACCTGAGCGAAAAGCAATCTTCGGAAGAGTGTGAGAACTCATTTCCACAAACTGTCGTTTTCACATCACTTTCTAATTTGTTCGTTTTCTTTTTAATTTCCTGAACAGCTGCTTTGTTGTTGCCGTTGTTCGTTTTATACAACTTACAATGTGTGTGTTTTGGCGTCGTTTTACACACAGGAGGGACCTATAAAAGTTGCTACCAGTTTCAAACGTTCTTCTACATAAGGGGGGTCTGGGGGGCGAAGCCCCCCAGAAGCTCACAACACTAATGGCAGCTTCAGCCCCCCCTAGAGAAAAATAGTTCCCGCGCCACTGGCTGTATGTCATGCATAGTGCACTTTGGATTATTTTTCGATTTCCTTCACTTGACAATTTAGCCAAGCAATTAAGTTGGTAATCAGCAACGTCTACAAGCGCTGAATCAATACAAAATAGATCTGGGTAAAATAATAATTTATTGTAAAAGTGTGAGAAACTTAAAATGTAAATACTGTATCTCAAACTCTTTTGCAAGTTTTTGCGTTTTTTAGTGTTTCAATTCTTTGTGATTTACTCCATTTTCTATCTTTTTTTTTTATTTTGTTCCAGTTTTTCATTTTCATAAATTTGTTGATCAGATCTCCTCAAATGAGGAAATTTTCTCACAAGTGGATTTGCAGTTCCACTCGCACTCATCACTGACCATTATTTGGCTTTTAAGACAATTGCAAAGCAATGTAGTATGTTTCAATGAACGTCTAAGATTGTTCAGAACAGCAGATCAAATAGTTAGTCAATGTTTTTTTGAAAATCTATAAATCAGAATCTTGGTAGGCCTACAGAAATGGTTGGAAATTGCGAAAAAGTCACATATCAATGAAATCTTGTTGAAAATATGAGCAAGAAAACTGAAAATGTAAAAATGAGGACATTTGAGCATTTTTGGGTGTCCTCGGAGGACAATTTATTTTTCTTCAAAAAAGAGGACAAATCCTCTTAAAAGAGGACATATAGTAGCCCTAATTATAGTGATTAGTGAGAGAGAAATGGATAAAGTCTAAACTAAAACCATACTGGAATATCATGAAGACGTCTGGGATATCAATGGCCAGTGGCGTAGCCAAAGGGGGGGGGGTTGGGGGTTACAACCCCACTTTGGCACGCGTGTGACGTCACGATATTGAGAATGCTGCTTCCAGTCTCTTTATGCTTGGGAATGATGCTTTCAGTCTAAAAAAAACTTGCCTAATTTTAAACAAAACTGCATTAAAAGAGCGAGTTTTGCCAATACCAAACATTCAAACATCTCAGCCAGGAATTAACAACAAAACATTGAGATTTAGCTTTATTTCCGAAAAATGCCGAAGAAAACATGATCTTATCCTTTGGCTATGCCACCTGACAGCACCATTTTACAGGAATATTCATACCCACATTTTTGTTGATAATGCTCTCAGAATGCACCAAATTCAAAGTAATTTTTCAAAATTTTCTGGGAGAGGCCCCCCAGACCCCCCGTCGCTGGGTGTCCTCTTAAGAAAAAGCGCCGACGGGCTTCGCCCGCCAGTCGTCAAAAAACCCCCTTTCAAAATTCCTAGCTACGCTACTCTCAATGCCCCCCCCCCCTTTGAGAAAATCCTGCGTACGCCACTGGTTACATGTATCTGGTACAAGCCAAGCTCTCTACCAAGGCTCAAACATAACATCTTGTTAAAACATAATCAAATTAATCATCTGACCAATAACCTTTCTTCACTTTTGCATTCACCATATGCCTCGGGCTTTTTAAAAAAAAACCTACGGGCTTGTTTTGTTTTTTTAAATCGGGGGTTATCTCAACTCTACTTTTGCTACATAATGCCCCCCCCCCCCGGACAGGAGAATAACCATCTTTTATGATTTAGTTTAGGGTGTTTTTATTAAAAAAACTTTGCACGTAAAGCATTGAATCACCACTTTGGGCTCCTAATTTGTGCGCAATGCATTCAATTACCTTTCCGAGACTAAGTAATAACAACTATTATGCTTCAATTTAGTTGTTTAGGATGATTTTAATCAAACATTTTTGGGCGTAAATTATAAAATCACATTTTTGGGCCCCCCAACAATCACAGTCCTGGGCCCTCAAGGGTACGCCGTACCCTCCGTAACCCCCTCTCATAGGCCTTGTCCAATGACTATAAAGATTTTCCAAACTTCGCTAAATTGGAAATAACATTCCTTACTTTTGCAAATAGCTAATAGAAAATGGAAACAGGGCTGAGGCGAATATAATAAAGAGAAAAATAGAGCACCTTGTAAGCTTAAATTTTCTCGCTTTGTGAGTTGCCATTATTATCAAACCGTTGAAAAACATGATGTGAATTCACTTTAAAATATGAGTTTTTGCACTTTTTAAATTCCCATAATTTTTGCATATTTTGTTTCGAACGCAGAACGAACGAAACGAACGCAAAAGAAATTAAGAAGCAATTTCACTTCGAAACGAAATATTTCGAAATATTTTTGTTTCTAACAGCCCTAGTCGCTTCAAATCTTATGAAATATTTCATTCCATTAAGAGATGCAATATACCAAAATTTCAAATAAAAGTTTTTTATGAGTCCCCGGAGGGCCCGGACCCCGACCGCTTCGAACGCACCGAAAGAGGTCCGCTAAGACAAAAGGTTGAGAGCCACTGACTTAGCCAATATCTGACTTATGACATCATATTGCCACTTATATTTCAACATAATAGCACCTTTCATTTGAACTTACAGTGGGATTGCAGCCGCTTGAAATTAGATTTCAATGTGTAGCCTACTAAGCAATTGCAAGAAAATTTTGAAGAGGAATGAAGCTTCTAATTAACTCAAAAGAACTGTTTGAACAGACAATCGATTTGGTTTGGTTTCTCAGGAAACTTGTTCTGCAGTAGACTTGCATTAGGTTGTTATTTTCCTGGTGATTGATTGGTGCTTGCAGCTGGTATTTTGTAGGTCTATTGATGCTAAAGCTCAATGACAGATTGATTTTGACAAAAGCAAGCAGAATGGAGTTCTAAAGCACTCAACGGAATTCCCTTTTTCACAAATCAAGCTGTGTAAAAAACGTAAGTGTGTTTGGATATTTGAGCAAAATAGATTAGTTTCATAACATAGCATACGTTATATTTCTATTCTAAACAGCTAAAAATTTAGTGTTTATTCTATTTCTAACCATCACTCGATCATGATCGAATTAGTATCCTCGTCGAATAACAGCCTAGGCCCTAGGTTGAAAGCATAGCATCTTTTCACAAATTGGGACTAGGTGGGCAAATTTAAAAAAAAAGCACTTTTAGCGGGTAAATTATGTTAAAAAGGGCACTTTTCGCGGGTTAATGATGGGAAAAAGGGCATTTTTTCCGAGCGTAAAACATGTAAAAATGTAGATTTTGCAGGAAAAATTGTGGGTAAAAAGACATATTATACTTAGGCTAAACTTTTGAGACCTATAATAATTAATTCCTATATTCATCTCCGCCCACAATATCATATAAATAATAATGTAGCCTAATAAAATTTAATCTAGCAACATTTAGTTGCAGAGGTCTCTTGTACTAAAGCAGTGGTTCCCAACCTGGGGTTCGCGGACCCCTTGGGGGTCCGTGATTATACCTTGATGAATTTTAGAAAAAAAACGAAAAGCGATCTTTTTACTTTCATTTCTCTCATTAAATGCAAATGTGTCAAGCTCAAGCCCGCGAGAATAAATTGTACAGTGTTACGCATTAAAATAAATCTATGCTGCTGCTCCTCGCGTGGTTGTTACCCATTGCTTCTTGCACAGGTACGCATTTGCAGCAAAAACTTTACCAGCAAGTCTCAAAGAAATTCTAACGAGTTGCGTGAAAGTCGTTAATTTCATCAAAAGCAGAGCTGTAAACCATCGTACTTTTAAAGCGCTCTGTCAAGAAGTAGGGTCAGATTGCGAAGTACTTTTGTATCATTCTGAGGTACGTTGGTTATCTAGAGAAGTTTTAAAACGACTGCAGCAGCTAAAAAATGAGGTATCAACTCTTTTGAAAGCAAAAGGAAGTCCCCTCTCAAAATTGTTTGAGAGTAAAAGTTTTCTATACGGCATGGCCTACTTAGCCGATATTTTCTGTCATATTAACAATGTTAATCGTGGCATTCAAGGACCAGGTAATTGATGCAGCTGAAAAACTGAAAGCATTTTTAGCCAAGTTGCCGGTTTGGAAACGCAGAGTGGAGGCAGGTAATTGCTCTAACTTTCCAATGTTAGAAGATCTTATCTTGATGGATGAAATTCAAAAAAAATGTACTCTTTTGATCTCTATGAGAAAAATTTTGCGCACACTTGGAAACCCTGCAAATCTCATTTTAGCGTTATTTTAATTTGGAACACCTGCCGAACGAAGTTGAAACATGGATTCGAAATCCTTTTCTTTTTGACTTGAACAACATTAGCGATGACGATCTCAGTAAAGATGACCTAATTGATTTGAGATCAAAAACGTTATTACGTATTGAATTTCATTCAAACACTGTGGAAGAATTTTGGTGCTCACAACTGCAAACCTACCCATTCTTGACAAAGCAAGCGATTATTGTTTTGTTACTATTCATAACCACTTAGCTACCTTTGCGAGGCAGGATTCTCAGCTCTTGTTAGCCTACAATAAAAACTAAACATCGAAATCGTCTGGCGTTGAAGATGACATGCGTGTTGCTTTGTCAAAAACTCAACCACAGTTCAGTCGTTTGTTTCAGCAAAGGCAACAACAGCCCTCTCATTAAATTTTCTTACGTTGAGAAAGTTTCGGCACTTTGGGTCACCTTAGTATTCAAACACTGCTGACATTTCTTGAACAATTCATTCATTTTCTTATTTGAGCAACTGTTTAACCTGATATTTGCCGCAGGAGTCATAGCGGCAATGCAATATGACACAGTACAGTAGTTGAGTAGCATAACTATTACAATAGTCAATAGTATGTTAATTGAGTTTCAAGCAAAATTTAGGTAGGGGTCCGCAGAATTAATAATTTGTCTAAAGGGGTCCGTGACAACAAAAAGGTTGGGAACCACTGTACTAAAGTAAAAAGAAGCAACTATGGCAGGGTTACTCAACTAATCTTAACAAAGGTCCAGTTTGACAAGTTGAATATTTTTAGCGGTCCGGTGAATAAGTCATTTCACACGCAACCACGAAAGTTAAACTATTTATACCAAACCACTTTTTTTAGGTTAAGTGCATGGCCACCTGGAGATGCGGCCTGATTTGTCACATTTTGCAGATTTTGATTACACCTACTGCTAGTGCTTGACTGACATTTTTTGAGATGGTTATACTTTTTACGGTTTCCTTATGACAAAAAACTTTTTTGTTGCCTTGGGGAAGCAGTAGCTAATGAGAAAAATTAAGTTGAAAAACGCAAAATCAGACTGTTATTTAAAATTAACAGTCTGACTAAAATCTTCGGAATCAAATTTTCTTTGTTTTTCAACATGTGAGGATGTTAAAACCTATTGTGTCATCTGGGGAAAAGAATAAAGAAAGCGTAAAAATCTAATTTTTAGAAAAATTTATTTAAACGTTCACCCAAAGTTAGAAAAACTTGGAAATTTCTGCAAAATGTGACAAATTAGGCCGTATCTTTAGGTGGCCATGGTTAAGTGTAACTCGAATTGGATTTCTGAGAAAGTGTTGTGGAGTCTGGGAGTCGAAGCCTCCCCAGAAATTAAGATAATCACAGTAAACATTGCTTCCTCCCACTAGAAATCTGTTTAAAGAAGCCCTGAAACATGGTAGTCTGGGAGCCTACGACAGAAGATTTCACCCCATAAGGTACAAAAGGTTTGACCCCTTGAAGTTACTGGGATCAACCATGTCACTCACAAAAAGTATGGAAGATTGACCGCGCCGGGTGGATCTGGTCCCTAGAGCCCCCTAAAAAGCCCAAAAAGGGGGTTAATTTCACCCCATAAGGTACATGGACCAAACTTGGTGAATACGAAGTTTTATGTCAGGACATCACAAAAATATCAAATCTAACAATATTTTCGAGTGGAAAGGTGATGTAAGACCCCCCCGAAAGTGACCCCCGGGGGGTTAATTTCACCCCATAAGGTACATGGACCAAAGTTGGTCAAAACGAAGTCTTATGTCAGGACATCACAAAAATATCAAATCTAACAATATTTTCGGGTGGAAAGGTGATGTAAGATGCCTTCAAAGTGACTTCCCTTAATGTGACCCCCTCGGAAGGTTTATTTCACCCCATAAAGTACATGGACCAAACTTGGTCAAAATGAAGTCTTATGTCTGGACATCACAAAAATATCAAATCTAACAATATTTTCGGGTGGAAAGGTGATGTAAGATGCCTTCAAAGTGACTTCCCTTAATGTGACCCCCTCGGAAGGTTTATTTCACCCCATAAAGTACATGGACCAAACTTGGTCAAAATGAAATCTTATGTCTGGACATCACAAAAGTATCAAATCTAACAATATTTTCGGGTGGAAAGGTGATGTAAGATGACTTCAAAGTGACTTCCCATAATGTGACCCCCTCGGAAGGTGTATTTCACCCCATAAAGTACATGGACCAAACTTGGTCAAAACGAAGTCTTATGTCAGGACATCACAAAAATATCAAATCTAACAATAGTTTTGGGAGGAAAGATGATGTAAGACTCCCCCAAAGTGACTCCCCAGGGGTTAATTGCACCCCATAAGGTAGGCTACATGGACTAAAGTAGGTTAAATCGAAGTCTTATTTCACGGCATAACAAAAATATCAAATGTAACAATTTTTTCGGGTGGAAAGGTGATGTAAGATGTCATCAAAGTAACCCCCAGAGGGTTTATTTCATTATAGAGTACATGGACCAAACGTGGTCAAAACGAAGTCTTATAGGACACCACAAAATATCAAATCTAACAATACTCTCAGTTGGGAAGATGATAAAAGACCTACCCAAAAGTGAATCTCCTCCTATAGTTTAATTTACTTCATCCCTTACTCGAACCAATCTTGGTGTAACGGAAGTGCTATGCCAGGACAGTAGGCCTACCAATGGATTAAATCTAAAAAATATTTTTATATAGGTTTTGGTGAAATACATTCACAAGCTGTCCCATGATGCATGAAATGGAACTATAGCCTACTTTACAAAAAGTTTTTGTATAAATCATATTCAGTCAATCGAAAAAAGGCAACAGGACATGACAATACATGGCTTTGTAACACCAAAAACAGAAAGTACATGAGAAGCATATAGGTTACAGTCATGGGCGCCGATCGCTCTCTAAGATTGGTGGGGACATTTACTAGGAAAGAAAGGGCAGACGAGCGAAGCGAGCTGAAAGATTGGGGTCTGTTCAACAAACAAACAAATAGGCCTACAGTAGATAGGCTACAAGTCTAATGCAATGTATTTTAATTGTCAGTGTCAGCATCGGACAGCAGAAGTCCCACCCCTGCAACGAGTCTCCGGCGAATTAAAAACGAAGTCATTGGTTGATCCTTGGCTTGTAATGAAGGTTGATCGAATTCAAAACTTTATTGTGCACATAGCAGACCATTGCATGATTTGGCCGTTTCTGTGTCATGGTAGATCGTAACAAAGTTTTGATACGTCGCAAAGTTGAAAATGAGCGTTCAGCTGAACACGAGCGGGCTGGTGATATGAGCAAAAGTTCCACTTGCGGAAACATTTGCCGAACAGCGGATAGTATCTTCTTGTCTTGTGCAAGGGACTCTGTATCAAAGAACTGAAGATAATCGTCTACCAAATGTGATTGTAGCTTTCCACTAAAGAGTGATTCTTGTAGAATTTTGTAGTGCTCAAGATCGGTCGACTTGAAATAGTCAGCAAAATTTTGCTGCGAGCTGTCAATGACTGCAAAATACTCTGACCGATCGATCTTGAAGTTTAGAAGGTTGACCATGGCCATGTCCATACTGAAAACGATTTGGAACGTGACAAGTCTTTTAAAAATTAGGTAGGGTAAGAGTTTTTTCAATTGAAAAAAATCTGCCTGCCAGCCTTCCAAATGCTGATTTTCCTATATACAACTTTTTGCCAAACCGGTAAAGACGTTTCAGCAGCTCTTAACCTCAATGTAATAATAACTGAAAAAATAGCTTTTTTCTTATGCAAAAGTAACACAAGCTACACTTACTGCACTACATGCTTGTACGACTCTTTCAAAGTAATTCTAAAACTATGCACTGTGTGGCCCTGGCGTAACCAAATTTAATACCTATTAAAAACCTATACAAATTAAAAACCTATATAAAAATATTTTTAGATTTAATCCATTGGTACTGTCCTGGCATAGCACTTCCGTTACACCAAGGTTGGTTCGAGTAAGGGATGAAGTAAATTAAATTATAGGAGGAGATTCACTTTTGGGTAGGTCTTTTATCATCTTCCCAATTGAGTGTATTGTTAGATTTGATATTTTGTGGTGTCCTATAAGACTTCGTTTTGACCACGTTTGGTCCATGTACTCTATGATGAGATAAACCCTCTGGGGGTTACTTTGATGACATCTTACATCACCTTTCCACCCGAAAAAATTGTTACATTTGATATTTTTGTTATGCCGTGAAATAAGACTTCGATTTAACCTACTTTAGTCCATGTAGCCTACCTTATGGGGTGCAATTAATCCCCTGGGGAGTCACTTTGGGGGAGTCTTACATCATTTTTCCTCCCAAAACTATTGTTAGATTTGATATTTTTGTGATGTCCTGAAATAAGACTTCGTTTTGACCAAGTTTGGTCCATGTACTTTATGGGGTGAAATACACCTTCCGAGGGGGTCACATTAAGGGAAGTCACTTTGAAGTCATCTTACATCACCTTTCCACCCGAAAATATTGTTAGATTTGATATTTTTGTGATGTCCTAACATAAGACTTCATTTTGACCAAGTTTGGTCCATGTACTTTATGGGGTGAAATAAACCTTCCGAGGGGGTCACATTAAGGGAAGTCACTTTGAAGGCATCTTACATCACCTTTCCACCCGAAAATATTGTTAGATTTGATATTTTTGTGATGTCCAGACATAAGACTTCGTTTTGACCAACTTTGGTCCATGTACCTTATGGGGTGAAATTAACCCCCCGGGGGTCACTTTCGGGGGGGTCTTACATCACCTTTCCACTCGAAAATATTGTTAGATTTGATATTTTTGTGATGTCCTGACATAAAACTTCGTATTCACCAAGTTTGGTCCATGTACCTTATGGGGTGAAATTAACCCCCTTTTTGGGCTTTTTAGGGGGCTCTAGGGACCAGATCCACCCGGCGCGGTCAATCTTCCATACTTTTTGTGAGTGACATGGTTGACCCCAGTAACTTCAAGGGGTCAAACCTTTTGTACCTTATGGGGTGAAATCTTCTGTCGTAGGCTCCCAGACTATGGCAATGAGGTTATTCTTCCAAAAGCTCAAGGTCCACCATCAGCACACTGAAGGTCCGGATTCGGACCGCGGTCCGCCAGTTGAGTAGCCCTGAACTGTGGCAATTGATGATATATGACACACAACTGCTAAGATATTATAGTGAGTTGAATGTTTGCAGAATTAGATGATTCTAAAGAGCTGGTATTTCATTTTGATGAAAATCAGGCAATAAACTTCGGTAATTCAGACTTTTAAAATCTCGCACCAAATTTGAGGTAGCCTACTCACAACACAAATTGATAATCTGCTTGAATGGAACATTAACGATAACTTAAGTAGCCTAAGGTAGGCTCATAAGTTCTAGATGTATGCTGAAGCTCTCCATACAGTAGCTGTTCATTCTCTGCCAAAGAAATAAAATAGTTCAAAATGTGAAGAGTATCAAAAACGTTACTTGATCACTTTTATAATCTAAAAAGTTCTATCGAAAAAAGCTGCAAAGTTTTCTCCCAACTGTTATGCCTAATAAAAAAATATTTTTGAAATAAAAAAATAGTGCAGAACCTGTTATGCAGCTTGTCCTGTCACTTTTCTCGTTCTTTTGTCATTGATGACTAAGGTCTGGGTACCTGGCTGTTGTTTAGTCCAGCAAATCATTTTCCATGTCTTTTGGAAATTTAGATCATGCTCGCTCATATAGTCCGCTCATATTATACAATAACTAATTAACTACAGTATAATGAATAACTAGCAGAATCAAAGAATAAAGTTGTTTTCAGCACCTAGGGGACTGTTTCTAAGAAGTTTAGGGTATACTCATAGGACAAAATAAGTCAAAATTGACTATAAAGTCAAAATTTGTCAAATTATGGCTTTTGACAAACTTTTTGTGTTTCTTGAGAGTAATTTTTGTCAAAATCCTCGTAGAAGCATTGTAAATCAGGAACTGCGACACAATTAAACCATATTAACCAATAAAAGCAGGAAATATGTCACAATGCCCACTTGGATAACTTTTATCGCAAATTGTTCACTGCTTATTCGTTGTTACGTATTTAATTATTCTTATAAAACACTTCCTTTTCACAAACGTGATCCTTTCGAAGATCAACAGTTGGATTTTGGGAATAGCCTACTGACATTCTGTAATATAAAATGCCTAAGCAAGCTAAATCGTCTTCAGCAAAAGTTAGACAGATTTGTCGAGATTTTCCTGATGAATTTAATGCAACTCCGGAGGTTGATTTAAGATGGAATTTTTGCGAGTTTATAGTGAAGTGCTATGAAAAGCATTTTGTTGAAAGCCACAGGAAAAGTAAACGCCATCAAGCTGGATTGGAGCGACAACAAGCATCGCAATCAAGGCAAACTTCTATTGAACAAGCCCCTTTATTGATCACGTTTGGGTCTGAAATCGACATAATATTATATTTCGGTAATTGGTATCAATTTAAGGAAGAACTGTGACCTCTACAAATAAGCGATTTCGTTAGGTCAAAGTAAAGTCGAAATGTGATAAAAATAAAGTCAAAAGAAAAATTTTTTTAGGTCAAAATACAAATGGCCAAAAATCATTACACATACCTAGAAAGAACAAGAAAATTCAGTTGCTTTAAGCCAGAAAGAAGTAAATGAACAGAGTTACAAAAAGAAATCTACTTGAATGGAAACTGTACTCAATTTTAGCCCTAACCTGTTAAAAATATAAAAATACGACGATTCCCATGGTACCAAAACATACGGTATTCCCTATCATTTTTCGTTAAGAAGCGATTGCCGAATCACTTTTATCAAAATTGGAAAGGACTACTTTGATGACATAGGGGTAGGGTTACACTTCCTGGGTCTATGAGTCATTAATGGTAAAAGCTGTGATAATCGCGAAGTAGTTGCGTTGGCAGGCAGGTTTCGTTCCTAAGAAATGATGTAGGCATAGTGATGCCACCCTACGTTGCTATAGCATAAACATATAAAAATAACTGCAATGAAATACAACGAATTCCCACGTTCGGTAGCGCTGATAAATTGCAGAAGTGAAGTGTTCCACAAGAATGTAGGAAAACTACATATTTTCTGTGTTAAGATAAAACTAGGATCAAACTTTAACAAAAATTAAATCTTAAAAATTGCCCACCTAGTTTCAAACTAGGGAGGCAAAGAAAGGGCTAGGGGGCAAGCGAAGAGACTGGGTGGGCAATTGCCCACCTAGCTTATATGTGAAAAGATGCTATGGTGGAAAGACTTGGCATTGTCGAAATAGGCATAGGCCTATATTTAAAAAATAATGATTTTTGTTTGCTATAATATAATATAGTTTTATTTTTGACCATCACAGCAAAATCAATAAGCCTGCATGCTAAACCAGAACTTTTAAAAGGAAGGTGGTAGTTAGTTTTGTATCACAGCCTGATATCATCTCAAAATAAAAATATATGGGCCTTTGCCAAGAGCGCCGGAACGATTTTTGACTGGGGGGTAGGATTATGAAAAAAGGGCACTTTTGTTGCTGAAAGGCCAATTTTTAAATTTGAAGACAAGATATAGCGATAATGCTCATCTATCAGCTCATTATCGAGTAATGATACAAGTGTCCAGTATATAAAGAACAGTGGCACGGAAGGGCACCATGCTATGGTATAATGATGTAGGCTAACCTACTGGGATACAGAATTTTGTGTCGTGAATAGGCTATTATTTTGAGGCAGAAATGAAACATTATAATTTGGCTAAAAGCAAATAGTTGAAATTGTTATATCGTAACTTATTGCAAAATATGCAGTAGCTTACATGACCTTAAATGGGCACCATTGACGCCCCTGCCCCCCCATCCACAGAAAAAAATTGAGGGAAGGGGGCATCCGCCCCCCGCTTCCGGTGCCCCTGGCCTTTGCATAAAATCTATTCAACACTCATGTGTAATAAAGAATATTAAAATGTAAAAACAATAATAAAATGAACAAGTAGTCTACAAGAAAAGTTTCTACTTTCAGTGCTTCATTTAAAGGAGCTTTGTTTATAGTTAGGCTAATCTATCACTATTAACTACAAGGACAACCCTGACAAAAATTCGTTCTACGTGAATGAATAATGATGCTTTTGCTCGTGCAAATTTGATTATAAAGTTTCCAGATGAGTCAAGTAAACTTTTTACTGCGGTTGTCTCAACAATTTCCCAATTTTACTCACATTTCAAAAGCTTTTTTTCGGTGTAGTGCGTACAAAAAAAGTTGTCTGATTGATTTCGGTTGTTTTTTTCCCGACTTTGATGTATTCCTGTCAAAAACACAGCCGTTGAGCGGTGTCGAACCGTCGCTCTTTCGGATTTTGTACCTGGCTCTGCCATCACTCGGTTAGGAAACCAACATGTGATGATCTCTAAAAAAGGCCTTTGCCATATCCAAAACCAGCAGTGATTTCACATTTTCCAGACTAAGGTTTGCGCTCCGACTCTTTCTTGCCCAAAATGTCCCTACCATCTTCTTCTTTGTGTGTCACACGGCCGTTGCCCAGAGTATCACGCAAGCTCTTGCTCTATCGTTGCACTCGGCTAAATCCTGTGCAGAGCACCTTGCTTTTATGACAGGACATTTGAGTCCAGATGTGTTTTTTTCTCATGACATCGTTTGCTCTTGTCCACATTTGCAACTTGTGCTTCCCATGAAATACCCCAGTGTCGCATCAAAGTTTTCCATCTGCCAATGTCAGTTCTTAGAACGTAGGTCAGGGGTTCTTAAACTTTTTTTTAACGTGGACCCTTTAAAAAAATTTGTTTGCATGGACCCCCTTTGTGGTCTAGTCCGAGAAACTTTTTTGATCAGCATGAATTGGACATAACGCAGTAAAATTAAAATGAATTGTAATCAAAATTTATGTTTTGAAATAGCGAATGCAGATTTTTTTCAATATCTTCGATTTAATTTCATTAATGTGAAGGATGCTGCTGTTTGTTTCAACAAAAACATGAAATTATGACTTCGTCTTTGATAGGGAAACACGCATGTCATCCTTTGCATCCAACCGGTTTCGACTCTTTGTTTTGATAGTTACTAAGGATGAAAATCCTGACTTACATTTATGTAGTCGCAAAAGGGATTAAAGCAGCCATGGCTTTCTTTACCAAAAGAGGATATGCTTGCGTCAACGAACTCCAAAAATTGCCAATACTTTTCGAATTGAAGGAAATTCTTAATGATTCCATTGCCTTTAGTTCAATGAACTCATCTTTTGCAAGGTCCTCATTACTGATAGATTCCAATTCAATGAGGAAAGAGTAACGTATCCATGCTGTATTTTTAATATCCTCTGCGGTTAAGCAGTAACCTCAGAAAGAGTTTTGCACTGCTTCCAAATGTCTGCACATGTCTGTGTGCAGAGAAGATGGTAGAACATTACAAACTGCAGTTCCATTTTGAAGCATCAATTCTTTCAACGTTGAGAAATTAGAATAGTTGTTAGTCTCCAATCTCCTTTTCCACAGAGATGACATGTCCTGAAAAGCCCTAAGTTTTTCAGAAGCGTCCATAGTTGTAACGGCAGGGCCTTGAATAGAATGATTTACCTCATTCATAAGAGTAAAAACATCCGCCAAGTAAGCTAACCCTTGAATAAACTCTTCACTGTTAAACTGCTTTGAGAGTTCAAAAATTTTTGTTTCTTAGAAAAAAAGAAAATTCCATTCGAAGTTCAAATAAGCGCTTCAAAACTTGTCCCTTTGACAGCCAGCAAACTTCTGTATTATAGAGGAGAACTTCATGTTCCGCTCCCATTTCTTGACATAACCGCTTGAATATTCGATGGTTCAAAGCACAAGCTCTGCTATATTAACGATTTTCACACTTCCAGACAAAATTTCTTTCAAATTTGTTGGGAGAGTTTTCGATGCTAATGCATGGCGACGTAAAAAGCAATGAGTAAAAATGACCTGAGGAAAATCATCAGCGTTATTTGAACTTAATCTCTTTTCTTTTGATAAATTTATTTCATGTTTGAAATTATACACTAAGATTTCCATTGGGCCTTCATGGACCCCCTAAAACTAGTCCGCGGATCCCTTGGGGGTCCACGGACCCCAGTTTAAGAACCCCTGACGTAGGCGGTTGAGGCATCGCCAATACTTTCACGGTTCACACTTTCCAGAAGGAAGGCCTTCTACGGGAGAAGAGCTCCATATTGGCTAATGTCTGCCCGGCTACCAGTCCCTCCTGCCTTGATTGAACCTGCACATTGGCGGCAACCTTGTCGACCCAGTAGAACAGCTGAGGCACGGAAACCTTTTCTTGTCTTCAATCGCCTGCGTGATGGAGTTTGGCCATGCAGTGGGTGTCTCAAATCCATATCCTGACAAAATCTTTCCTTTCTGCTGGTCACGGTTCTTCCGATGTTGGAGGGGGGGAGAATTCCAGACAGAATGCGTAGCAATGTAGGCTAATGTTAGTTGGTTTGAGACAACCTGTAATCAAACGGCAGCGTTGATTACATATGAAGTCAATTTTCTAGGCTTGTGTTGAGCGTTCCCGCACTGGGCAAACATGTTCTGCAACTGAATAGAATAAGGCTAAAGCAGTTGACCGAATTGTGTCAGGAAGGGCACCCCAATTAGAGTTTCCAAGTTTTTGTGAGATATTATTTCGAACAGTAGTAACCATACCATGATTTCCCTACTTACGTTCCCTACCATAATTTCTTGTCCTGAACAACCTTAATGTTTCTCAAAATTGGGTGACAGCATTCACGAATAGCTAGTATTACGAATTCTACTCCCTTCCAATGAGGTGAACCATTACACATGATGACCATATAATTAATAAGGAAGAAAGACAAGCATGAGCTGTAAAGAAAAAAGTGTGGATTTAGAAAACGAAAAATTAAAATTTTTTTCTTGGTAAATTAATGGTCATCATGTGTAGGCTTTTGGTTTACCTTCTATAGTAGCTAAATTAACTAGTAGAATAGCTTGATACTAGGTTTGGTAAATTTTAACAATCGACATGTTTAGAAAAACAAGAAATGGAAAAGATGAAAATGCAAAAGGTTGCTTTGTCTGCTGACAGGGTAAAGAGATCGCTTAAGCCAGTAAAAAGACTCTTTGTGGAATTCTCTTACTTAACAACCTGCCATGGGTTCCGACAAATTGTAACACACCAAAGAAGACCTATTTTCCGGTAACGCGTGATCTAAGATAATCTACTCTAAATAATCTTTAAAGTTTAAACCATCAGCCATTTATTGTCCCGGTTTTTGAAATTGTCTCAGAATTGCTTTGACGTCAGAATCTCCAGAAACAGCTCACTGATAAAAATCAACGTAGTTGACGTCGTAATCAACGTCGAAACTTAATTTGCAGCCAAAATCAAAAAGTTTTGGCTCGAATTAAAAAATAAATCTGTTTTGACAATAATTTTCTATATGTTTGATTCGAACACCAACGTTCCTTAATAGGCTATGTAGGCCCAGTACATTTTGAAACAAGCTATCTACGCTAGTCTCTATCCTCCTTGAATTTTAAAGGGTTTACTTCATTGTGATATGTTTATGTCGAAACGAAATACGACACTTGGTCTGTATGAATATTAATGTGTCGTAATGATCAGCAGACTATTTGGTAGGCCTAATGGTAAATTCGTGAGTTCGATTTTCTGGCGAGTTTCTTTCGCAAAGTTTTTAAGTTTATTCGCTGCGCGATAGTGTTCGTTTTATCACTAAAACGCATTTGAATAAAACTTCAATTTCTTGCTAGCTCACTGCAATCTAAATGAGTAATTTTTGTTGTTTCATTTTTTGCATGCAGACACATTACCTTTACTTGTTGGTTCAAACACTCTGACGAAGCTACATGCAGAGGTGGGCACCCGCTACTTTTAAAGTAGCGCGCTACCCGCTACCGCTACTTAGGTCAAAATAGCGCGCGCTACCGCTACCCGCTACCAATTTGAAAAAGTAGCGCGCTACCTGCTACCGCTACTCGGACTAAGGTAGCGTGTGCTACTTCTTCCGCTACTTTTGTCTAAAATGACACTAAGAAATATTCTTCAAGTCCCTAGTGACGCAAAAATGACCTTGAAAACGAATGTTATCACTCGTTTACACTATCATTTTAACGTCGTCATAGAAAGCACCTTGTAAGGGAAATTTATTGTTACGCATCTTTCAAAAACACGAGCATTTTAAAATGAGAGTCAGTAAGTCCTGCCAGCTTTGGCTTAAGCACATCTTTCCAACAGAGAAAAGTCTTTCCACCGCAGCACTGGAAGGAATGGGGGTGTTGTATTTAATGAACAAATGTTTTAACTCGGATTTAACTCTGCATTCGAAAAGCTCATGGACTTGCTCCTGTCCGAAAAAAAAGGCGTTCACAATTGCTGCTTCCTTCTGCACCGACGTTTCACGGTATAGCGCCAACACAGCAAAAAATTCATCCTCGGAGTCGTGACTGGTGCTGGTTTCACTCTTCTCGGTATCAACCTGGCTTGATGTCTCCCGCAACAGTCGAATTACATCTGTCTTGACTTTTTCTCGCAGTGCGTCAGCATCATCCGTAGAAACGTACTAGTGCAGAAATTGTAGCCACGACGTCTTGAAGGAGGGATGAAGACATGATGCCGTAACGCATTTCATGTTGTTGAAGCACTTGTTGAATCGTTTCTTCACCCCTTCAAGGACTTTCACTCTCAACTCCTCAGAGGTCACAAGATCACTGATCTCGGTCAACTTCTTCCCGCGAATTGTAGTGGTTGGAAGCAAGACTCCGTAATACGCCTTTGACTCGCCCTGGAGAATGTCTAAAGCCTGGCAGATAGGCTTCATCACACGGAGATATTCACCGAAGTTGACGTCAGCTAGAAAAGATCGAAACTTTGCAACCAAACCGATTAGGCTATATAGCTGCTTGACCACCCAGTGTGCCAAAAAAACAAGTATTTTTTCACTTAAAATTAAAACGTAGCGGGAGTGCGACTGAATAAAAAGTAGCGCCTCTCCCGCTACCGCTACTTTGAAAAAATAGCGCCGCTACCGCTACTTTTACCAAAAAGTAGCGGCGCTACAAAAGTAGCGCGCTACTGCCCACCTCTGGCTACATGAAACCTTGTCAATTAGTCTGGGTAGCCTATCGGTATCTAATACTTTTTGTGTCATTTTCATTATATTGTTTTTAGATTTATTTGGGCAGCGCTTGTTTTTGGATTGTTTTGTGGTCTTGGTCAGGAACTGTACGACAAGCTACACGAGTACACTGATCATTCGATTGTAACGGATTTGCACGAAGAGTATGTTTCTGATTTGGAATTCCCAGCTGTTACGATTTGTAATATTAACAGGTTTGTTGTCATGTTTTGACGATATTTTGAACGCATGAGTTCATGCCAAACACTTATGCTATCCGGCAGAGGTGGGCATCCGCTTTTTTGAAAGTAGCGCGTTACCTCTACCGCTACAATATGCCAAAAGAGCGGTGTTATTTACCAGTCGATAAAAAGTAACTTTTGTCTTAAACTGACAGTGGAAAGCTTTATTAAAGTACATTGTGAAGTCAAAATGACCTTGCCAACAAATGATATTACCTTTCAGTACCACATTCAGTTACACTGCCATTTCAACGTCGTTATGAAAAACAAGTTCTCGGTGAAATTTTATTCGTACACTCCAGTGTTTTCGATTCATATTTTTCCATTGTAAATTGGAAATTAGCGGAAGTACGACTGAAGAAAATGTAGCGCCTCGGCCTCTCCGCTACCGTTGCATAATGAAAAAGAGTAGTGTAGCTGCTATCGCTACTAATAGAGTATAGCGGCCAGAAAATGAAAAAAACATGATTTTATTTTAAAATGAAGTTCTGCTTGTTGTTGAAGTGTTATCAAAATTATTCCATCTGAAATGAGAGCTTGAAATGCGCTGCTCAAGCGTACCCTGCGACAGTCGAACCAGCTCTGCTTGATCTTGAAGTTTCTTTGTTCATAAAGTCAAGTGCGCCCAAATAAGTTGTCGTGGCAGATGGCCGTGTGCTATTCGCTAATTAAACCTATTCCCCTTTATCATGTTGTCTCGTTTTGCAAATGAGAAACAACTGCTCAATCCTCATTGCAGTCAATTACTCATACAGGTTACATGATTTACTCTGTCCGTAAATCCACAATCGTGACTTTGCTTGTCTTGCACCTGTATTTTACGGTAGGCACTAGGCACTTTAACGTAGTACACTGTCCGAATTCTATAACGCAATCAATCGTGACGTATATGACATCACTGGTATTTCAGTCACAATTTTCTTTATTAACTCCGTTGATTGCAGTCATTAAGATTCTTCTTGCACTCAGTTCAGTTGCAGAAGAAAAAATAGTATTAGCAGAAAGTGGGAATCGAACCCACGCAATCGAAATTACTACTCCTTTGCCCTCCAGTGGTTCTCAAACTTTTTTTGTTGCGACGCCTCTGGAAAAGTTTTCTACACTTGCGACGCATCAGCAAATAAAAGTTAATGAGGAAACTTATTATTAAAGTTTTGTTTGTTAATACAACAACAAAAAGCAATGTATATTATTTAATGTGACGTGTGGGCTTGTTTGTTTTTACAAAGTTCATTAAATCTTGGGAAAATTTTTAAAATTGCCACCCGCATTTTTCTTTCAGTGTTTATTGGTGATCGAAATTTGCTTTTTATCACCGCCAAGGCATAAAATCCTGCTTCACATAAATATGACGTGACATATGGGATAATAATTCGTAGTGCTTTCTTCACCAAAGCTGGATAATCGCCATTCATTGAAATCCAGAAATTTGCCGGATTTTCTGAATTAAACATCCTTTTCAGGGAATTGTCACAAGAAAGGTCAATGTAGGCTTCTTTTTCTTGTGCAGTAAAAGACAGTGGAGTAGGTTGGACGAAAGGATCACGAATCCATTCGTAGTTTGATAAATTTTTCGGGAAGTATTTTGCAAATTTCGACTCGAGCTTGGACAAATGTTGCCCAAATATGCTTCACAAATTTGAAGGCAGCGTCACCTACTTTTCTTTTCAAGCAAATTAGACAAGAAAGTGAAGTATCGAGAGCTTCCAGACAGGTTTGCTATATCTTCCTTCCACAATAGCAGCTTTTTAACGAATGCTGCAATTTTATCTGAAATGTCATTTTTATTCGGCCCTTGCATAGAAATGTTCTGTTTGGCGAAGATATCACACAAGTAAAGTAAGCCAATTTCAATAAGAAATTGTTCTATGCTAAACAATCTGCAAGTGGATTATTTTCTTGCTGCAAAAAAGCCTGAAGTTCATCCACCAATTCGTAGAAGCGTTCAAAGAATTTTCTAAGATAAAGCCACTTGGATGAAAATTAAAAGAGCAAACTCCGATGCAGTGGCGTTGCAACGCAATATGCCGCCCTTGGATTTTTGCACGAAACGCCGCTCCTACCCCCCTTGACACCGTCGTAAAAGCTAATTAAATTCCACACAACAGAAGCATTAAAGCAGTTTTGTTTAATTTTATTGAAAGTTCAAAATAAAACCACTTCTTACCAGGGCCGGATTAAGGGTTTATGGGGCCCTGGGCTGAGCTGAAAGTGGGGGCCCTTATCAAGTGACATTTTTCGCTAAAATTAATGGTGGAGTGGGGCTACGACACGGGCCCAGTTGCATGTATCTGTGGCACCGAGTCCCAAAGAGCAGACTAGTGGCGCAGCCAGAAAAATTTTTTGGGGGGCCAAAATATTTAATGAATTAAAGAGAACAACAAAGTGTTTGATTTAAAGCCATCGCCACTTGATGTGCAGTGGCGTATCCTGGTGGGTTGAAGCAATAAAAGTGGTAGGGGGATTAGAGCGTGCCGAAGGCACGCGTATTCTAGGGGGGTCCGGGGGCATGCTCCTCCGGAAAATTTTTGAAAAATTACACTCAAATAACGGATTATAGCGCTTTCTGAAAACACTTTTAGGGTAATATTTGTATGGAATTTATTAGCAGATAAACAGCTATTAACTTATTAAAGGTAGCTCTTACACACGAACGGGCAAAAACTGCGCCTAAATTAGAGAACACTAAAAACTCAGCTACACAAAAACCCAACAGAGTAAGCCATTCTGAAATTGCTTCCACAAATTAGTTCAAAGAAACGTAAATCGCGTAAATTTTGCGCGATTTACGATTTGCAAAATTTATTGGTGTCTTTCTGTGTTTCTAAAACAAGTCCTTGGGGGTGTTAATAGCCAGATGTCTTAGAAAACGATATAAATTTCTACAAACTTTATTATATTTTCAACAAAGGGCTCAACTTCGGAATCCAAACTTGAAAAACTTATTTATTTACTTGTGCTTCTTATTTACTCAACGTCTTTTCTTGATACGTCATATGATGCGTCTTTGCCTCACGTAATTTAAACGCCATGTGATGTGCCTTTCTCCTATGCTCTGCCGTTTCATTGTGCATTTCGTTTTTCAATTCAGTGTTTAGATCAGTTATTCATTTTCATTGTAGATATGATAAGCAGTTATTTTTGTTACTTAATAAGGGCTAACATGTGTGTGGCCGAAAACGTTTGTAGCTTATAGTTTATGTTTAACTTTAATGGATTATGTTAAATGCAGTGTGGTTGCTTGGTTGTATATGTCTGTGATTGAAAATATGTTTTTTGTTAAAAAAACGAAGAAAAATTGAATTACTGGGGCTGGGCAGGGGTGCTGCAGCACCGCAGCACATATGGGTAAGCCGCCCTTGCTTGTTTGAGATACGAATTAAAGCACTAATCTCCAGCTGTGCAACTAAAAAATTAGTAGATTTTTTTCTTTGAGGTGGGGGCCCCCAACAGTGGGGGCCCTGGGCTTCAGCCCAGTCCGCCCCCCCTTAATCCGGCACTGCTTCTTACTCAGACAGCTGAAGGATTCTTTGTCTCCTTTAATTACTCTAATCGCTGGCTTGAATGGCCCTTCTTTAGTCTGAAACCTTTCGGGCCCAAGTTTGATTATCTCAACTTTCATGTTTTGAGTTAATGTTTCTGGCCAAATAGCCACATCGTTATGAGAATAATAGATATCATCTGTTTTATCTTGATCTGACAGTGTTTCATTCACAGGCTTTCAATGACCACTTTGTTATTGTTTTGCTCGAGGTAGCCGATACTTCTTCTTCCGTTTCAATTTGAGGTAGAGATTTACTGTGCTAATCTCTTCTGTTTTTTTTTTAACAGAGGCAATTTTAACGAACTTCAAAATGACTCCTTCATTCTTTTTAGTTCCTCTTCTCTAACTTTCTTTTTCTTTCTAAAAAAATCTTCACTTTCTTTTACTCTCGTCATAGGCAAAACTTAACTTAAAAAAATTGCAACTTAAATCTTATTCTGGAATCTGCAGCACATTGGTTAAAAACAATAGACTAGCCATTTTGTTTTATTATTATCTTTATCTTTATCCTGCAATGCGGGAAAGCGGACTTGAGCGCAATGTATCGGTGTACGCCTTCCGACGTACACCTGACCCACGCTGCAGCCGACTGCAATGTCTGTTTCCGGTTGTCTACTCTACTTATGACTTAAATTTGGTACTACTCATTACTCGAAATTGATCACTGGGTAGAGACAATTATCGTAAAGTTTCTTGCCCAGAGAAACAACAGCAAGTGTGGGTGGCTAGAGTCGAACATGCAGGCTCTCGACTGCGAGCCCAACGCGCTGACCACTCGGCCACTGCTGCCGACATAATTGCAAATTTGCTGAGTTTAGCTAAGTGATCTATTTCAGACCTGAAACTTTAAACCTTTCACTAACCTAACCCATCTTCACACATGAAGATGGAGGAATCCCCTCTATCTACCACAGACAGATAGTAAAGGTGACAGTATGACTCGATGACTTCACGGTCTATTCCTGTCTCCTCCCGAAAGTGAAATAAACATTTCATTTGACCCCAATGAAATGTAGTCCAAAAAAACCAACCTTTCATACGAAAGAAGAAGAAGAAGTGAAATAAACTTAAATCTAATCTGAACTTAACTACCGTACCAAAGCTAAATTGACTGAGCAATGCTATAGCTTACAAGTTACAACAGACATTCTATCATTACTTTAACAGCATGAATACCATTAAACCGTCACAAATACCACATGGTGAGGCTAGGGATGGTAGAAGTAGGGGATTGCTCACTCAAAACGAAGGTGGACAACTAGAGGGTCAAAGTGTTATGACAAAATTTGGTGCAACTACAGCTTGAGGTCTACCGCGATATGTCGAATATCCAGGTGCAGCGTATGTGATCTGGATGCGTGTGCGCAAAGTGTGTATTCCCAAAATAAATGTATGAAAATATGTGACTTCATGCTTATGTAATGCCATACTAGTCATAATAATGCAGCAATAGATTTCACGCTACAGTGGTAACAGTTGTTAACCTCACACTGCTGTAGCAAGGTTCTGTCTATGTTCTAGCATCCTAAACTTCGCACAAAATATAGCATTTCATTTGCTAAACATGAATTTACATAAAAGCAAACAAAACTTTTTGCAGTTTTGCCAATTTTTTAATTTCCCAGTGACCCTCCAGTTGTCCATATCGCAAGAAAAATCAATAAAGCGAGTCGTCCCGTTATTCCACTGTTCCTAGGTGAAGCACAATCTAAAAAAGTTGCAAATTAGTTTATAGGCACAACTTGTTTAATTTTTTGGCTTCACTTAGATCAGTGCTTAGGTCGTTTAAGTCTGAGTCTCTCCGAGAATAAATTAATCTGACTGTCTTTGTTCGTTTAAACTTCAAAACGTTATCACATTTTGCCGCCCTCTAGCAACGTGCCTCCCCTGGATTTATCCACAAGATCCAATGGGTAGTTACGCCACTGCTCCGATGCGCTGCATTCATTTCTCCACAAAGTTTTTTGAAAACTCTTGACTTCAGTAGGCGTGTTTTAATGAAGTTAACAACTTTGATGACAACTGAAACTGCTAATCAAAGGATTAACCTCATCTTTATAAGATAAACTGAATTCAGCTACGAAACGAAACTTTTCTGCGACGCCCTTGGAAAATTGAAACGACGCACCAGGGCGTCGCGACGCACAGTTTGAGAACTACTGCGGCCTAACCCATTCGGCCACGCAGGTTGTGGGGATGCATTCAGTTAAATTTCTTTGTATCAAAATTTTTCGATAAAGATGACCAGATAATCACGTGTTGAGTCACATGACTGAAGTCAGCTGATTTGCGTGTACGTTTTTCGAAGAGTGTACTACGTTAAAGTGCCTACCGTATTTTACGATTCAACTTTTGCCATGTGACCATTTTGAAATTTCAGATTTGTCAAAGAGGTTGACGAATTGAGAATAGCTAAACTTGGTACTTTATTTGAAGCTGCATGTGAACCTGAAAACAGGTTAGTGATTTACTGATGACTAGGCCACCTCTCGAACTTACGAGATCTGTTGTTTTAAATCAAAGCATTTATAATATATTTTATGCTTTAATGTATTTTACGTGAAAAAGAGAATCAGTAAGTTGGTTCCGTGCAAAGGTATCCTACTGGCTGAAGATTACCAATTGCCAGGGTTTTTTTTCCGGTGCCTTTCCAAATTGTATTAGCCTACCGTACGTTAAAATAAATTCAGGCTCATATCATGCGCAGGAACTCCAAAGAATGGTGGAAACAAGCTACCAGTGATGTAATGTCAGAAATCCGACAAGCGGGAGTACAAAGATATTTTATAAGTCAGGAACTGTTATCAAAGGGATGGGTGCTCAACGATACAACACTGCGGCATTGCTCTTTTGAGAAAGTGAAGTGCACTTTATCGGTAATAGATAGACTATACCTCACAGCGGTTGGTTTTTACCTTGTTAGGCTATTTAATGCCAATTTGAAAATATTTAAAAGACTTGTATGAACACACCTGCTTGGCGGAACTAGTAACAATGCACTGTCGCCTATTAGCCTGTCTGTAGCCTACTGTAATGCAAAGTACAAAACCAACTCAACATGCAAGCGGTGGCAATGTGCTGCCAATTTACTGTATAGGCCTTGTCACAGTATGACATCCCGAGGACATCGATATCAAGGATTAGCACATCATGTTTTGTTTGTCAGAATCAGGGGGTCAGAATTTTAATTCTGATTTCCGGGTTTCTTCTGCTGTGAATTTGATTTGCTTTTTTTGTAAATTGACTTAGTAGCCTGGTGATAAATTATCATAGTTTATCGTTGATGTTTGTAAAGTTCACAAGTATATTTTTGTTTTCTTTTGTATAAACTTCAGCTTATCAGCTACGAAAGCCTATAGACTACTGCGGTTTCATTCATGTGTTTTAAAAATTAGAAGCTTGCATATTAAAGAAGATTTGCATTGTTAGCAGAATTTTACCCGGATTGTTACTCCCATGGGCACATGCTACACGTTTATACCGCAAGATGGAGCCAAGCAGAAGATACCAGGGAGTAGTTATGGATTAGAACTGTACATAGATATTAATCAAGTATATATGTTAATTGCATAGCCTATGGTGCTCAATTAAAAATAAATTGCTGCAGCTGCAAACAAAAGCTTAATTCTTTCCAAATGACAAATATTGAACAAGCATGTCATTTTTTAATGATCTATGTAAGATAATTATGCGAATTTGTGTTTTCTGATGTAGGCCTATTTGTTATTGTTATTGTTTTATTGTTCTTTATAAAATGAAGGAAATCTATGACTAGTTTTTAATAAGCTACTTTAAAATATCTCCAAATAGTATACAGACTTACCTGGTGGCAATGTGGCTTCGAACTACCAAACAATTGTTTTTTGTTGCAATACATTAGATGTAGAATGTTTAAGTGAATGCATATTGTCATTGAGAAGTTTTGTAAAATGATTTTGACAAAACCTTTAAAATTTGAAATTTTGATCAGGCATTGACCATCAACGTAACGGTATATATACTATAGGCCTATAGCATACAGTATTTTTGTTAATCAGTGTTGTAAACATCCTTTTACTATTTAGTTTGAATACACAAGGAACAAAAATGATAGCCTAACTTCTGGAATTAAAATCCTCATACACGATAAAAACGATGTTCCACAAGTTGAGCGATTCGGACCTTCAGTATCAAGTGGACACACAGGACACATCGTCATCAAAAAGACTGTTGTGAGATCTGTATCTATTAATGCGCAGTTTGTTGTACTATGACTTTGAAAAAATAGCTTTTTACTTTCTTGCCTTACCAATGAGTATGGCTACTGACATGAACTGCAAGACAATTTTTTCAAGGTGCAAAACCCATTTTGGTCCGATCAGTAATTTAACAGGTCGCCAACACTTTTGTGACCTACATATCAAACCTACATTTAGTTACGGCTTGAGAATTTTTGTAAATTAGAAAAAAATCTACACTTTGTTACACCATCATTAAACAAACCTGTCAAACTAAATCTGTTGGTGTTGTAGCCTACTGCATTGCGCACTAAGAGTTTAATGCTGTGCGTTTCAGAGACATTTGTTGATCAAACCATGGGGAAAGTGCGAACAAGAAGAAAAGAAATTGTTGCATCATGAGTATTACTCTGTTGCCTCTTGCATGGAAGAATGCGCGTATGTTTTGTAAATCCTTTCTATTTGTGGCGACTCTGATTGCTTTCTTTAATAAACGTGTATTTTTGTTCAGCCTATCATTTCTTTTGAAACCATAGTAAGCTATGATCTTGTAGATAGATTTTAAATCTGCCATACACGTGACTTAGTCGATACCGCAAAGCTTATGATAGGATTCAGTGCATGCTGTGACGTTTATTTTGAAATACCCTGAATGGACTGCTGCAAATGGGAATTGGCTAAGCACACTCGTGGTACACTACATTTCATTGCAAACGGTATCTGCTAGGTAGACCACCAGATTCAGTTGACCAAACCAGCTAACAAACCAGTCATTTTTATATTGATTCATGGGCTGCAGACGTTGAATCAAAGTAAAACATGACTGATTTGCTGTCTGGGAAGGCCTACTTAGTATTATTAGAAGTAGGCTACGTACTTTAACCAAAACTTAAACCAACACAAACGTTGTTTGACGAATGATATGGATATCTAATTTTATGATTTAGGCTTTGGTATAAAATACGTCAATGTTTCCTACTTAGATTTTTTGCTACTTTAAGCACTTTTCTAAACAAATGCTGTCATTTAAGTGTGGCTTAATAAAATAGTTTACATGCGTGGAGTTCAGAAAAATTTGAACGTAGGCCTACCCATGGCAAAACATTGGTTAATCACAAATTCGATAGCAAACTTTTTTTGAAAAGCTTATTGACCGTATATATACACTTTGCAGCGTGCACTACATTGTAAACAAATGCGGATGCAAACCATTTTGGGATAAATATTTTCAAGTTGAAGAGTGTGATGCTTTGAATATTTTCAATTGTTCCGGTAAAGCCGAAGGTGATTTCACTATTTCTTCAATTACATTTCTTGTTGTTTATCACATGCAAAAGAATCTGTTACTTTATGACAAGTAGTGAAAGTTTGTCATGGACATTTAAAACAGAAAGAAGCAACTAAATCGAAATAGTTTTAATGTTTTCTAGCAATGTCATTGAACAAAAGCTGCTTTTGAAGTTATGAAAGTAGCCTGTGGAAATCAACATGTATCCACAGCAGCCTACTTCTTCATTGCTGCGCTAGCATACTTTCTTTGTTGGGTTTGTGTCTAACAATAAGCGTAGGCTGTATGCATCCAACCAGAAGCAGTACGAAGAAAAAATATTTAGTCTTAATGCAACAAAAAGTTGGTATGACCTAACATTGTTGAACTAACGTGTTCAAATCAATGATTCAGCCAATAAATCACTTCGTTTTTGCATGAATTCAATGGCTGCAGAGTGCAGATTTTGAATCTATGATTGAGGAAGTGGTTTGTTGGCTGAGAATAAAGTGCTTGAAATAAGCAGTTTTAAAAACAACATGCAGGTGCAAGTGGTTGAAAAACCACATGTAGGCCTAAGTACCTATACGGTAACAGTCTATCGCTGCTTTTATTTTGCGTCAAAAACATGGTAGCCTAGTGACGTCAATTTTGTCGCCAATAAGCGCATTTTAAACGTGTTTTATTGTTTATCTCTGTGGACAAGTCTCAAGATAAGTTAATGGAAACGCGCTAAACTACAGTGTCAATATTAAAAAGTGTTTTTTTTGTTTTTGCAGAGGAGTTTCCACACAAAAACACCCCAGAAACTTGTAACTGTCCCACACCATGTGACATGACGACTTTTGAGGTGGGAAAGACCTCTTCTTTTCCTAGTATTGAAGTTTCAGAGTTCTTGTTAACTCATTCATATCGCAATGAAAGTATGTACATGAACACCTTATACGGAAAACTATCATTCTAAAATAGTTCACTTGCCTAATTAGTAATGGCAGAAATGTTTATTGTTGTACTGAGTGGCTTTCCTAAGTTCTACAGTTGTAGAGCATGGAATCACGAAACAGGTGCAGTTATGCACGTTTTAGGTTAAATCTGCTGCTGATAGGTCTTTATGGTGTTTCATCAAACTAGTGTTTTAAATAAAAGTGGCACTTCAAAGTATGCTCTTGTAGTACACACAAAAAGTTGACCTACGTTTGCTCAGTCTCAAAGCCAGGGTATGGGATGGAGTGGAATGGATGACGTTTTTCCATCTTCCATCCTGAGATTTTCTTTTATTTGAAAACTTTGTGACTAACTGTAAACTAAAAATTTAACAGCAGTATTTTTCTAAAGGTTGTGTAACGTCTGGTGTTAGAAGTTAGAACAATTGTAGATTCTTGTAGCCCTAAAGTGTATCTGTGGTATAGTTTTGGGGTAACTTTGAAACTTGGTGTTTAGCAGAGTTATATCAATTACATAGTTTCAGTTTAATTTCATTACAATTACATTGGTCTTAAGTTTTCAAATCACAATCAGGCTACTTCCAAATGTAATTAATTACACGTTTCAATTACAAAAATGAAATGTTAGTCACAGCGGAAAACCATAATATCTTCGTGGGAAAGTTGTAACATAAAATTCCCGGATCCTTTCGTCTATATGCAATGACACCGAAAAAATACTCTTCTGAAAACGTCTTTTCACGAATTGTATTTCAAGAAAAAGTAGCCACAGGCTGTCGAAATTGGGACGCAACGCGGTACGCCACTAAAACTTGTCACCACAATAAAAATTACTAGGATAAAAGACGGAAATTTCGTCTAGTTGGTAAGCACCAAGCAAAACAGTTTTAACATTTGACCAACCTTCCAACGACGATTCTAAAATGACGAAACTGACTTGAGGTATTTCAAATGCACGTAAGCAGCTTCTGTGACGTAACAGTGATAAAAATTGTGAAGCAATTCCCCACAGGTGTTCAAAGACACCGTGCAATGTTTTACAGGTCTTACGAAGTATGTTGCAATTTCTGCTCATTTTTTAACAATTTCCATGACGTAAGACACCAGGTTTAGTAGACCATAACGGTTTTATGTGACGTTTGATTTGGGGAACGATTGTCCGTAACAAATGTCTCTATATTTATGTTTAACAATAATTCACAGGCCAACAAGAAAATTTTGGCACAAAAGGTAAGAGTCATTTTATAGTACTTCAAGACCCCTGATTCCGAAAATGCACTTTGTTTTTTCGAACTGGCTTTAGTTTTTGAGATGTTTGACAATGAAGATATCTTTGAAATCATTACTCAAAAGCTTTCAATTAGCAAATTACTTATTTTCAGCCCTGTTTACAATTATGATATCATAATTGCACTTGTATAATTCGATTGGTTAATATTGCACGATAGTTCAAAACGCAAGCAAGGGTTGAAATAAACTGTGATTTAGACATGAATATTCGATGAAAACGGTTGTGAATCACTACATCACAATAAAAAATGCCCATGTGTTTATGAATGCAGCTTTATATTTAAAAGGTAGGCCTACTGAAATGGATTTTATTCTAAGCTTTTGCTAAGGCCAAGCCTTTACTGCAAGAAGTTTTTTTCTGGTCTAATGGCTAATAAAATATGCCTTTGACAAGGAGGATGCTGTCCTAATAATCCAGATATATTTTACTGTAACTGTGACAAATGTATGCAGGAGTGTTGACAGGGGGGTCTAGGTGGTACTTTTGGATTCTGGCCCGGATTTAAAAGATTCCCCGAGACTTCAAACATTATCAAGATCTTAATGCAATCAGATGTAAAGTAATTGCCATCAGATGTTAAAACAGCCACTTCAACCGTAAGACGATAAAGTACCGCCCCCCCCCCTTCAGCTCTCTGTTGATAAAATAGTCATTTCAGCCACCAAACACTAAAAATAAGAATTTAGTTTAGTCTAATATAGTGATTTCCCTAACCACGAATAGTTAGTGAAATAATCGAAACACAAATTTCAAAATAAACAGGCTAATGTTTGTTTATACTAAAAAAATGAAATGGCACAGGTAAGAAGATTGCTATCCCTATTTCTGCACTAAAAATTAGACAAAAACCTTTTCAGATTTCAGCAATCAGCAAATGTTTGACCTAGACCCAAAAACCTTTCCCAAATCAAATTGAAAACTTTCTGACCATTTGCACTAACTTTGCTGTAAATTCTCTTCTGGTGAACTTACTGTAGAATGACCAGTGAAACATCAAAGAAATCTGGAAGTAATACTCTAGCGCTATGTGATAAGTAACAGTTCAAAAAAGCAACCGTTAGCTAGAGATAGTACGTTTTGCGGTTCGGAAAAATTCAAGATGGCGCAAGATTTGTTAACCCTATATTGCCCAGGTGGTGCTGAATCAGCACCAAGCACTTCAAATGTGCTGTCGCGGCTTAACTACTGGCTCCATGCATCCAGATTTTTTTGACTTTTCCTAAATATCATCGAATTTTATTGTGTGTAAATTTGGGCCTCCAATGTCTTATACTTTTCATGCAAACATATGCATTTTGAAATGCAATTGGTGAAATTTTGCTAAATTGCTCTTTTCGGAGAAGACTATGTGTTTTTTTATTGCTCATATGGAGCGTCGCGCTGGCCGAGAACTGTCTGAAAACAAAACCGCAAAAATGTATGACTCATTTTCTGGTTGGTGGTTTCTGCTTTAGCGTTGTCAATCAAAGATTTGTGCTGACGCAGGATTTTACTTCATACACAAACCTTTCATCCAATAACATTATATTGCTGCAGTAAACGTAACATCCCCAGGAAATGTTTAGAAGCGGCGTGAAAAACCAAAGTAAATTTTCTTGGTAGATTTCAATTTTTTTATCAAAACACTTGCTACTAATTTCATCGTTTGAACGCAACGCTGATCTTTAGTCAATTTGCTAAATAAAAAATCTTTTTGTTTGCTGTGAGATTCATAGCAGTTGTAACTTATGACCTCACAATTCCTTGATCTTCAAACGCAATCTATGAATTCCTTTTCTAACAACAAAACTGTACACATTTATCTATTTTACCTTCAAAACTGGGAAGTGGCGATGACAATACAAAGAGCTTTCATTCAAAAACGTCATATCACTGCAAACTTAAATTTTCTCCAGTCGCCTAAATGTTCAAAGGCCACTTGCAAAATGTATTCACATTTTCTGGACAGATCTCAATTTTTCATGAAAGTGCTTGATGAGAGTTTCATCGTTTCAACGCAAATGCTGATTCGGTCAATCTACCAAGTCCGCAATTTCTTTTGTTTGCGTTTGTAGACAATGAATCAACGTTATGAGAGCGAATTTGTTCGCTCTGCGATACCTAGAAAAAAACGAGTATTTACTCTAATAACGTACGGTTTTCGAAGTATTAGATCAGAACATTGATCACTCTTTGCTGTGTAGCCTACGTGCTTGTTATTATTATTTTTTTGCATCGATCACCTGCTTTAGGTAACTCAAAGAAAATCATAATTTGTTGCCGTCATAATGCACCGGCTATAAAATTCATCACAGTAAAATCTTCCAAATATTTTTAACCCTTTCTCAATATTTTTAAACCTTTCTCCCACTGATTAAACATTTATGTCAACGAAAAGGCGACAACTTTTACATAAGTGCTGAGAAGGAAGCATTTGAAGTGAGCGTAGATACCTTCTTGTAAATCGCGGAGGGCTGACGCCTATATCCATTAGGATTTAGGAATGAAGCTACCCTCTTTTTCCTAAGCAGCGCCCAGACAGACATTGCAGACGTTGAATCAAAGCTAAAATGGATTAATTTGGTGGCTGGTCTTTCATGTTCATGTAAATAATTTTTTTTTTAAGTCACAATCAGGGTCTCATTAAGTTATTTTGATAATTATGAATCCATTTATCGAATGTGGGCAACAGTTTCTAACATCTTTTATGCCTTTAACTTTCTAAAGATCACAGACCAATAGAGTACCTAAAGATTTAGATAACTACGCTATAACCTACTTTAGAAAATAGACTGTATACATAGGTGATGTCAGCCGAGTGGCTTTTAGAGCGAAGCATAACTTCCAGTGGTGGGCACTAGTTACTTTCAAAGTAATTGAGTTACAGTTACTTCGCTCAAAAAGTAACTAGTTACAGTTACCGTTTTTTTAAAAGTAACTTGTTACAGTTACTTTTCAAAGAAATAGATGTGTAGCCTACTGACCTACAACTACTCTTCTTTGCATGAAGTACAAGTTGAAAAATACATGATAAAGGCAAGGCGATACTTTGTTCGTAGCTGTTGCCTAACTACAAAACAGCAACCCCTCTGCTAGCTGTCCACATACTATAATGCTTCTAAAAATCCATAATCCAAGCCCAAAACGTCCGCCTACCAAATATAAAAAATAAAAAATTGAAAAAACGACATGCCAACCAAGGACACTCCGTACTTATAAGCAGAAGGCCCTGTCAATACTTTTATACCGGTATCTAAAATGAGCGAAGAGGCACAACATCAATTTCCTTTCAGAAACAACAGCATATCAAAATGTTTATCGCTAAGCCCAGCTCGCTTTGGCTTCAAAATGTATTTTCCACGGGCAGAAAACATGGATTTACAGGGACGCAACATTTAGCCGAGTGGCTTTTAGAGCGAAGCATAGCTGCATAACATCAGCCGGAACTATAAAGGCTACTCGAAAAGGGATTCCGACTGAAATTAGGAGTATAGAGAACCGGGAAAAGTTTTCCTATATTTTATTAACTAAAGAAAAGTGAAACAAAACCAAAACAATGACAAGGTTTGCTTTTTGGCAACACATTATACCCGACTGCAGTACAGAGTTATCCATGTGCTTTTCATATTTCCACCTCCTAAATATCACCACAATTTGATGACAGTTAGCTCTGCATTGGAAAATAACTTCTGCGTGGACTTCGCAATGCAGGCGCTATGCCAAAGTCGCTATGTTCAATCTGCCGCGAGTCTCAAGCAGGATTTTATTTAGTCGTCATTGGGTTTGTTGCAATGCAAAGTAAAACAGGCATACAATAGAAAATTGTAAATGCACAATATTATAAACTGCTTGTGCTGCATTGCAATACAAAATTTAATAATTTTCTGATCTTATTTTTGACTGAATAAATAATTGTGGCTGGACTATGAAATCGATGTAGTTGCAGTGACGTTGCCGTTTTTATGAGGATTTACCCAGCTACTAAAACGATGTATTTTTAGTACTGAGAAAAAAGTCTACAGACATTGAATCAATGCAAAATGCACAAATTTTTCTTGCCGGGTAGTGCTAGGCAAGTCGGCATGGACTTCAAAACTTATTTGAGGTTTATTCGTGCATTTTTTTTAACTTCCGTGATGCTGCAAAAAATTCAACTGTTTTTTGCTATTACAATCTACTTTGTGACAAACGGTCCTACTCAATACAGTTTCTTTTACTATGTGAAACAAAACTTGACAACACCATAGAATAAATCAAAAACAAATATTTTCATTCTGGTGAGTGGAACAAACTGCAAGACGTTTTTATAAAAAAAAGGTGTCCAGAGTGTCGTGAAGATTCGTTTGACTCGCACAGAATAAGATACTTCTCAACAATACAAAATTGTGTGAACCATAGGCTATAGACGAAACAGCTTGAATTGTTTCTGACTATCCTGAAAGACAACAGTGAAACCTTTTCAAGAAAAGCAATTCTACTATTGCGTTATTCAAAATCAAACTAACGTCTTCGGACGTTAAAATCCTTTAAAATGAACAGCTACATTGAGCGCTGACAAATACGTCGGCAAGAAAAACCGCAGACAGAAAAATCTTAAAATCATTTGTCAGCCTTCAATCTCTCGAGAGAATGGAAACCGCACACGCTGATGACGCGGAGAGTGAGAAAAAACGAACATTTTTTCTTGATTGCAGTGTTTCTTTATTTTAAATGTGGTAAAAAAAGTACTGCTTGTGTAATGTGTATTGCTTTGAATCAAGAGTATTTTAAGCAATTGAATGACAATTTTACAATTTTCATAACCCCAGATAAATTTTCTATCTGTAGTCAAAAGATGGTAATGATGAGACTCGTAATAAAAGAGTTATAAGCGCTTAAACTGGGTGCTGAATCAGCACCACCTGGGGATTCGGTGGAACTCAGAACCTAGGGATAATAGGGTTAAACGACCATTCTTTTGGCATATCGGGTTTGATCGAGGACAGAATAACAAAAAGCTCTACATCTGACAAGACTGACACTACAAACAAGAGCAAGCTACTGCAATACAGGCTACCAGAAGCGCCAAGATTGTGATAAGCGCATAGTGACATGTAGAAAAATATTAATGCCTTTGAGCAGGGTTGGAAGTAACGACTAGTTGTCACTATTCGATAGCGTTATTCGTTGCTTTCTGAATATCGAATACTTAGACCAATTGCTTTTAAAAATAAATATCAAATGCGCGTTATTCACTGCTTTTTTACGCAAGCAACGAAATCATTATTCGTTTTTCACTAATCGATATTTAGGAGAACTGCTGAATCATGTTTTGTTGTTCACTTACTTCATCGTTAAAACGAATTTACGAGATTTAGTTTTCGAATTATTATCCGACCTTATCCCCTTCCGATTTTCGAACTTCAAAGGATTAAGGAAAATTTTGCAGCAACACAGTTCAGAAAAACCATACCAGTGAGAGTCGTTAACAGTGTTGCCAACCTTGCGGTTTTCCCGCAAGTTTGGGCTTGTTTTTTTCGAGTTTTCGTAATTTTTGTTGCGTGTGTTTTGGCCAGTCAATTTTTAGTAATTGCTATTCATTGCTTTTTTTTAAGTATCGATAGCGGAAAATCATTGCTTTTTTGGGTACTATCGAATAGTGAAATAGTCATTGCTTTTTGACTAACGACTTCCAACCCTGCCTTTGAGAATATAATAATATATATGCAAATGATATTCCTCTTAATTTTTTACTTTGAATGGCATGTGTCATCCTCATTTTAACAGCGCATCAATAAAAGTTTGTACACAACCTTCATATTCATCACATTGTCGATGAAGGGGGCACGATATTAAAGTGGTACCGGGACCGAGAAATCCTGTCAACGGCCCTGAATATATGACAAAGGAAAACCGCTTCAGTCTGAATTATTTCATTAAAAGAGGCTACCAGCTTATTACCGACTCGATGTCTCAGTGGTTATTGCTTCCGCCTCTGAATCGGTAGGCATGGGTTCCTCCTAAAGCATGCAACCATTCCACTCAAACCCGATTCTGGGCTCCAGGCTAAAAAGAAATTTAGGGTGCCATGGCTTAAAGAGAGCCGTGGAATCACTATGACAATTGATACATCTGTACGGTGAACATGTTCGAATGAAGTCGTCACAAAGAAAGTTGAGACATCATGCTGACATAGAGTATGCAAGGCGGCCATTGTGTGGACGTTGCCATTTCTGTTTTTCTTTGCCCTCTCTTGTTTCAAGTGGTGATTTGCTTGAAACAACAAGAAAACAGGCATGACCGAGAGTAACCTTAATACCTTCAGTAATGATTTGGAGCAAGGTCAAGCTTTTTTCTCAAAACCATTTCTACCACCTAGGCTACTGTAGTTAGTTATCAAAAGTGGCAGCTGGAATTTTGGCTCCTCATCTCGATCAACGTGGCATTCTTTACTCCGAAGCCAAGATTACTTCTTCTGTAACAAGGATAAAATTCTAAGCAGCCACTTTACTGAAGAACATAACTTTGTATTCTGGAATTATGTACAGTAAATGGCCTTCGTACCTTAATGGGGTGTTGTTCAGTGCGCTTACCATAATATAGAGTTGCGTTTGTTCACCGATAGCTTTGTTTTGCTTATTTGTCTAGTTTGTTAAGCAAAACAATGTATGCATTTTGGTTGTACTTAGTAGCTTACTTAGTAAGTCTGATAAGTGATACTGTTGAAGTCAACAAATATAATAACGCAAAACGCAAGTTTCTACATCTTGTATTCTCAGGCTTGCTTCACATCGTATTTTGAACTAGGAGAATTAACGTTAAATAGCTGTTTGTTTGGGTTGTAATCAACGTGATTGGTTCCAAATAATGTTTATGCAACTCAGAAATGTGCCTGCGATTACTTTCCGTTTTGTCTATGTAATAAACGTTAAATCTATAGGGGCTCAAAATTACGAAAAAAATATTTTTTCTGTATCTCAAAAACTAGAGCCAATTCGAAAAAAGCAAGTGCATTTTTAGAATCAGGGGCCTCGAAATACCCTAAACAACTCTCACATGTCGTGCCTTTACGATTTTTTTTGTTTTTTGTTGGCCTGTAATTGCAGTTTGATTTTATCAAAAACAATGGAATTGCATTTGATTAACAATTAGATAGCGAAAATTGTCTGTAGACCGACCTAGTAAGTTCCGGTATGATATACAACAGTAGATCTGCATCATGCGTGCGACTTACCAAATGTAATAGATTGATTTTCACTTATAAAGGCCTACTAAATGAAAATTTCAAACGGGAATTAAGCATTAAAATGCTTAAACTGAACATTCAAAAAAATTTGGCCTCAATCAGCACAGCACAGAATACATATTTGTTGTGTGTAGGCTAATTTAGTTGTGTAACCCTCGAAATTGTTATATTATAATCTTTAGGCAAAAAAACTTAGCCAGTTATTGTTGCAAAAGAAAATTAGTCAAAACAGTGTGAGATAAATTTTGTTGCAACCTATTTTTGTGTATGTTAACCCTCGAAAGTCATATAGTTTGAATTTTGGGCGAAAAAAGTTAGTAAAATTGTTGTGAAGAAAATGTGAGCACAATTAGTCAGAACAGTGTGGAATACATTTTTATTGCAACCTAATTTGTGCAACCCTCAAAACCGATATATGACACCGAATTAATTAAACTCATCGTGAGTTTAATCAGAAAGTTGTTATTAATAATAAAATAAATCACTTTTACCAACCTTAATCCCATTTCGTATACTTATTGCCTGCAAATTTGTGCTGAAAAGAGATATATATCCATCCTGGTCTATAACTGAAAATCCTGTTTGTTTGAAATTCAAATGCAAATATTAATTTCAAGTAAAGAGCAAAAGTTTTTCTCTTTATATACCACTACCTACCGCAAGTTTTTCTATGAATTTAAATGGTTTGATTTTGAATTTTTATCCTCAGAATGATAAAGCCTTAATAGGTCATTTCTGGTAGTTTCGCATACTTAACCTTATGTAAGCTTAACCTTATGTTTGAATGTCTGAACTGAAGTGAAACTATCTTATAGGGCCTTGTCACGAAGGGTAACGCCTAGAACATCACATAACTGAGGCGAAAGAGAAAATTGAATTGATTCCTGTCTTTGTCATGAGTTACCAAAGGGGGGGGGGGGGACTTGTATACCTGGGACTGGTATATAAGTCCCCCCCACCCCCCTTGGTAACTCATGACAAAGACAGGACTCAATTCAATTTTCTCTTTCGCCTTAGTTGTGTGATGTTCTAGGTTTTTCCGTCACGAAGTGTGAATGTTGTTGCCTTCTCGTTTTCGAACAACCTTTCGGGCAAATCGTTGGGTCAATACGAACAAAAAGCCGAAGGATTTCAGCTGAAACGGAACCTTTTATTCCTCTTACAGCTTGTGTGTATTTTGATACGTGTTGAAAAGTTCATTATGCTTGGACTTGGTGTGGAATGTAGGGGCAGTGGAATGTCGGTACGACTCACTTTACTGATTTTTCTTGTGATATGGACAGTTGGAGAGTCATTGTGACACTTAAAAATTGACAGAACTGCACAAAGTTTTCTTTGGTTTTACATGAAATCATTCTCATCAAGTGAAATGCTATATTTTACTTGAAATGTTGGGTGCTAGAACATCAGCAGAACCTTACTGCATCAGTGTTAGGCTACCTATCGTCACCACTGTAGCTTGAAGTCTGCTGATGCATTATTGACATGACCTACATTGAAACCAACAAACTCATTTCAGTAAAGTAGGCTTTAATAAACTTAAAACGTGAATATCCTGCAATTGAAAACTAGCTTTAAAGAATGTTAACAGAAAGTATTAAATGACAAACTAAAACAACACTCTACTTAAACTGTCGATTGCACTGCTACACTGTTAACTGAAAACTAGAGAATGAACCAACACGAAAGAAACCAAGAGAAGCCAAGTCAGGCAATCGGCAAACCCACACTGCGCTGTCGGCAAGAGAGATGTGGTGCGTGACGACACGCGCTACACCACATTCTCCCCAGCCAAATAAATTTCGAAAAGGACCAGACAAGATGTTGACTCAGAAGCCATATCTTTCTGGTGACTTTCGAATTCTCGTAGAACGTCTCAAGATAGGTGTACTGTTGTCGGTAAACCCTTCATTAGTTGATGTGATCGGGTTTGTAATATCACAAGTAGGCCTACTGCCTTCGCGAACGTCAGTAGTTAAATTCGAAGGAGCGTCTGTTGACGGCGTGTTATAATCGTTTTTTAGTATGTTATGGATTTCAGGTTCTTCCGGCACATTTAAGGCAAGATCCGTCGTTGTAGAAAGGCGTTCTTCTGCATCAACTTCAGTTTGAGGAGAGGGTGCCAAATCCGAGGTCGAAACAGTCGCCTCTCTTCCACTTTGATATCGTACACGAGCATAAGTAGGATTCGCATTGAGTAATATTACTGGATCACAGACAGGTTCACCTTTATTACGCACAAAGCGTCGCAATAAAACTGTTTTACCGGAGTCCAAAAGCCACGAAGGCATTGCCATGCCATACATGGCTCGTCGTGCAAATGAGAATAACCTCTCGTGGGGTGTTTGATTAGTCGCGATACATAGCAATGACCTAATAGAATGCAAAGCCTGTGGAAGGACTTTCTCCCAATCGTCCTCCAGAACATGATGCGTTCTCAAAAGAAGTTTTATTGTTTTCCATACCGTTTGGTTTGTCCTTTCGCACTGTCCATTTCCTTGAGGATGGTAAGGTGAGGAGCAACTAGTAGCTATTCCACGCGTAGAAAGAAAATCTTTGATCTCTCGGCTAGTGAAAGCAGTTCCTCGATCGCTGTGGATGTAAGCAGGGAAACCAAACAGGCAAAATAAGTTAGTTAAACAATCAATGACGGACTCGGAAGACATTCTTTTGCATGGAAACACAAATGGGTAGCGACTATATTCATCTACAATCACTAACAGGTAGGGCTTCAAACCTTTAACAGGACCCTTGAAATCAACAGATAGTCGTTCCCATGGGTGCGTAGCTTTGATAAGAGTTCCTCTTGGTGGTTTGTAAAAACGTGGTTTGAGTTCAGCACAAGTTTAGCATTGGTTGCAGATTGCTTTAGTCTCTTCGCTGGTGTACGGCAAGTTGCGGGATCGAATAAAGTGATACAATCTAACATATCCTGGATGTCCAAGTGATTCATGTAAAGAAAGCAAGTCTTTTCCGGGGCTCAGAGTTGCAGACACTCTTGATAGTGCATCAGGGGCTATGTTTTCTTTTCCGGGCTTGTGACGGATTTCGTAATGAAACTGGCTTAGCTCTAGACGCCACAACAAAATTTTGTTATTTTTGATCTTCCCGCGGTTGCGTCTATCAAACATATACGAGATCGATTGCTGATCGGTGACAAGTGAAAAGGTGCGACCCTTTAAAAAATGGGCCCATTTTCGAACGGCTTCAATGATTGCTGTAGCTTCTTTTTCGATAGCCGGATACTTCTGTTCGCAGTTACTGAGGGTGCGGGACATAAAAGCGACAGGGCGACCGCCTTGGGAGAGAATTGCGGAACAGTCGTAATGACTTGAATATTCAATTATTCAAGTCATGCAGAAAGGATGACGACGTTTCTGCATGACTTGAATAATATAAAATAAACATGATAAATCATGTATTTCCATACATTTATTTTGGAAATAGCCTATACACTTTGTATGCACACGGACATTGGGCAGCTCACAAAGCTACGCATGATACGCTGCACCTGAATGTGTGACGTACGGTATAGCGGTAACCCAAAAGCTACAGTTGCACCCGATTTTGTAATAATACTATGACCCTCCAGTTGATCACCTTATTTATGAATGAGCAATCTCCTACTTTTCCCATCCCTATAGTGGAATGATGGAAGACTGTCTTCCATTCCATCATCCAAATCTTCGATTCTTGAAATTTTCCATCTTCCATCCAGAAATCTGCCTTTCATCCCATCCCATTCCCTGCTCACAGCTACTGTTCTTGTAAAGTCATAATATTTTTATTCGGAAAAACTGTCAGTTTGCTTCAAATGCTAAATAGGGATAGAGTAGGCTTACTTATAAAAACAAACAAGGTTATGCAAACATCTCATGAAATCTTGGGAGAACCATGTTCGAACCTTCATTTTTCGCTGAAGACTACAAAAAGAAAAATCATATAATTTGGCATCTCAGGGGAGAGACGAAATGCTAGAGTCCTGGGGAATCGGTAGGCATAGGTTCCCCTTAAAGCAGGGGCGGGCAACATACGGCCCTCGGGCCGGACCCGGCCCGCGACAGGATTTTGAGCGGCCCTCAGATAGTTTCCAGTCTTTACATGATAATGTGGCCATCGGCCACATTCTGCCGCAATCCCCCACTACTTGCTTACTATGTCAAATAATAGTGACTTTTAGTTATTCTTTAGTTCTTTGATTTTGGTTTTAGCCAAGTGACAAGCATGTTATGTTCCGTCATAAACAGGCCCTTCCATCTTTTTTCTTTGTCCCTTGTAAGAATCTCCTTCAGTCTCAAGCCTTGCTTCAAGCCGGAAAAATAGATCAAACTGAAATTTGGCTGATTAGTGTAATAATTAAACGTGGAACGTATACAAATAATAGTGATTGTTGGTTATTTTTTAGTTCTTTATGTTTTTAGATTCTTTGTTTTCAGTTAAAATTTGAATTTAAATTTACAATAAATATTTTCCCATGGATTTTGCCAAGAAACGTAAAGTTGAAAAAGAGTTTCTCGAATTTTGGATGCTGAAGTACTTTTTCACTTAAGTCGGCAAGAAAGCAGTAGGCTATGTTTGCTTTGCAATGAAAGTGTTTAAAGAGCACAGCATTTGTAGCCATTATGCGACAAAACATGCAGGCTATGGCAGTACTTTATCAGCAACGGAATGGCAAAGAAGAGCAACAGAACTGGACAGAAGACTTAAAAGCAGCAGAATGTAGCCTATTTGTAAAAGCTAAAACTGCTACTCATAACAGCTTTGTTGTCGCATACAACATTGCTAAGCGTAGCAAACCGTTCTGCGATTCATGAATCCGACCCGCCAAGTAGGCTACTTCATTTTCCCATATCAGGCCCGCCGACTAGAGAAGTTGCCCGCTCCTGGGCTAGACAATGGCGTCATGTAATATTTATGATCAATCCCTAATGATTTGAGTAAGTTATCGTGTTTGCAACTAAAGTTTTCTGTAACTTAATGATTTTGCCAAAAAATACTTTCGGGTCAATAACCGATTCTTGAGTTAAACATTTTTCAGAATGTCCGGTCAGATTTTGGTGAAACGCTTTTTTGAACAAAGAAACTTCAAGATCAAGCGACGCTGATTCGACTCTCGGTGTGTGCGCTTTAGCAATGCTGTTCAACTACAGTTTTCCATTCAGCGGAACTTCATGACTAGTGAACGGAGTAACTTACAGACAACACTTCAACAACAAACGGAAACTTCACTTTGTCAATCTCCGTAACTAGTCTTGCGTCAGTGCTTCAAAGCCAATTTAGTATTTACACTCATAGCCTACACTCTTACAGCTAGCCTATGTGAAACTACCAGGATTAAGCTCTCAAAAGTTTTTTAGTCCGAGGATAAAGATTCCCATAATTAGGCTAATCGTTTCCCACCTATCTGCTTAGACTGCAATCAGTTTGCTAGGCTTTCGCAAACACAACAGCTTGTTTTGAGCACTCAAAATTTAAACTTTTTTCAATAACCTTGCTTTTACAATTTTTATTCAGGTATAAATAATTTATCTGAGATCGACCATTCATTTGACATGCTACAACGCTTTGGAAAAGATCACGTGATGTTAGACATATTTTACGATAAGTTAAGCTACACAAGTCTGACTGAAAGGAAATCTGTATCTGAAGTCAGCTTAATGAGTAAGAAAAAAGTCTAGTGGTTTTATTACTGCTTGGTGTTAATACCGCAGGTTAACGACAGTTAAAAAATTGCGTGTATTTTACGATATAGGCAAGAAATGTAAGTTACCTAAATCTGCTCAAAGCGTCATAAGCTTACCTGGTAAAAGTAAAGGGACCTCATATTTAATTCTAAGCTTCGGGGAATAAAAAAGAAGGTTTTTCTTTTAATTATTGGCTACTGAGCTATTAGCACAGACGAGAGTCGGACCGCTGTTGTTTCATCAATTACTTAGCCTTTTCTGACCTAATTTATTAGGCTACACCACGGCCATAAAATGGAGCGGTGTTTATCAGGCAGCTTATCTGATAGTCTAACCAGGTTTGGAAAGCCAGCGCCTCACCACCTCTATTTTTACAGCTTTAAACTTCTAGATTATGGTCTAGCTTCTCTGCCACTATCACACAGGCTCTTTAAGCTAACTACTACACGTTTTATTTCACGCAGGTGACGTCGGTGGTCTCCTTGGCTTGTGGCTTGGAATAAGCATAGTTACTATTGCAGAATTCATTCAATTTTTGATAGATGCTGTGGAATGTTGGATAGAAAAAAATAAAGGCAACAGAATGAAAAAGAATGACCCTAATGTTTCCACAAAAACACATTCAGCTATGTTTCAACATTACCAGGATATGTGGGACGCTGAAGACAATGCTGAAAAATCTGATATACTTCTTGCACTAGCAGAAGCACACTGGGATAAATGAAATGAGCAATCCTTATAATTATTTCATGAATACATTACGTAATCAGCTTATGAATGCAGGTTGTCGTTGCCGTTATATTTGCCTAATAGCCGCAGTGTTGACAAGGGGTTTACTGAGTACTTTTCGACCCGAACCGGGGATGATTTAGGGCCCGGAAATAAAAGATACCACCGCGTATTCTTTGGACATAGTCGATTGGACATAGTGCGAAGTGTCGTGATTTGAGACCCGAGAATATTGGTACGTCTTGGGCCCAAAATATTCTCTCAACGGCTCTGGTTACAAAAGGTCAATGTCAATTAATTACCAATCAGAGGTGGGCATTTGCTACAATATGCCAAAAAAGTGGCGCTACCACCTACCAGTCAAAAGTAGCGAGCGCTACTGTTGAGTTGATAATGGAAAGCTCTAATCAAGTTCTGCCTTTTTAAGATAAAATTTTGAAAAGAAGTGATATCAAGTTTTAGTAGGCCTACAGCATTCCCTTTTATCATTTTAACGTCGTTGTGGAATCGTCGAAAACCTACGTGACATATTTTATGCTCCAGTGTTGCCATCAAAAACCTTTGAAAACGTTTACTTTTCTAATTTAAACTGGAAAATAGAGTAATTGCAACTAAAACAAATGTAGCGCATATCCGCTGCATTGGAAAAAGTAGTGTTGCTACTTCAGCCACTACTCTAACAAAAATGTAGCGCGGCTATCGCTACTAAAAAATAGCGCAAAGTGGGCAAATAATACGGTAAGTTTCTTTCCTGTTCTCTAATTTGTAAACTATAGGCTGCTGAAATGTAGGCTAAAAGGGGCGAGCAATGAGCACTAGCTAATCCAGAAAAAAATAAGTTGAGATGGTTATCAAAATTTCAACGACGAGAAAATTCCGAGCGAAATGAACAATGTAAATATTAAGACTCTGAAAAAGGGGGTAACTGGGGAGCTTTGTCCCCAGAACATTTTGGCAACTGCTTATTAAACTTTGTAGCTTACTAGGCCTGTAAGTAGGCTATCAGGGCCGTGTAAACACAATTCTGAGGACCCTCGAAGTCGATTCGTGGGCCCTATGTTTAGTGATAATTTTTAAAGATTGACCAAGAAAGCGTTAGGTCATGGCCACAAAGTTTTTCAATGTAGCCTAGCCACTTCCCTTCGGATGTCGGCTATAGCCGACAGTTTTTTTCCGTGCCAATTCCTCGGATGTCGGCTATTTCCGACAGACTTTTCTTGGTTTGACAGCGGGAGTCGTCTTTTGCTGTACATTGCTAGCAGTTGAGAGGAGAATCACCTACTAATGGTTCTTTTATCTTCAGGCAATGATTCAGCTGTAATAAATCAATGTTATAGCGGAATTTTGTTTGTGAGAAACTTGCCTGTGACATAAGTTTTCTGAGCTGCTGTACTGTTTCAGCAGATTTGCTGTTCGCATGAGCGACTTGAAGGTATTCCAGTGGTTGCTTAGCTGTAGAGGTGGCAACGCGAATCTTTTGTTGTAAATCAAAGTATTTTTCCGCAGGGGCGGGTTTAGTCTGATGGAGGGCCCGGGGCACTTTTAGATCGGGGGCCCCTTGCAAAAAGTATTAAAAACTATCTCTACGTCTACAGTAGCATTAATCCAGCACTGCACTACACAGCATTTTGCAGAAACTTCAAAGGTTGAAGGAAAAAAATATATCACAAAATCACATTTTTTCACGTCTGGGGGCCTTTCAAAAGGGGAGCCCGGTGCACCTGGATAGTGGAACCGATCGTTTATTCAAGATAAGACCTCTGCTTGATGAATTTCTCCACAATTTTCAGAAAGGCTATTGTCTACAGAAGCACATCTCTGTGGATGAATCTATGCTGAAATTTCACGGCAGGCTAAAGTTCAAGCAATAAAACCTTTCCAAGATGGCACGGTTTGGACTAAAGCTGTACCGACTCTATGAATCAAATGGGAGTATGTGTGGATACACCTGGAATTTCAAACTATTACAGTGGCCAGGATCGAGACCGTGCTCTACCAGCTAGTCACAATGGTAAACCATAATCTCTTCGCGGGAAATTTATAACATAAATTTCCCGGATCCGTTCGTCTGTATGCAATGACCAAAAGAAACATTCTTCTGAAAACGTCCATTCAAGAATTGTATTTCTGTAAAAATAGCCTCAAGGCTGTCGAAGGATGGGGGCAACACCGTACGCCACTAAAACTTGTCACTACAATACAAATTACTGAAATAAAGACGGAAATTTCGTCCAGCTGGCAAGCACAAACAAAACCGTTTTAATACGCGACCAACTTTTCAAGCAACAATTTTGAGAATGACGAGAATAGATTTTAATCTTCCAAACGCACGTAAACATCTTCTGTGACGTAATAATGATAAGCATTATGAAGCTATTCAAGCACCTGTTAAGTTTGGCTTACATCATATCTCGTAATTCAAGATTTAACGATGATGTAATGTTTCAACAGGTGTGACAAATTAAGGTGATGCAATCTTTGCTTATTTCTAGCAATAGTCCACATGACGTAAGACGTCAGGTTCAGTAGACAACGGTTTTATGTGACGTTTGATTTGTACAGATATTGTCCGTAACACCAGCAAGTACAAAAGTGGTCATAAATTTATGCCATGATTTACTTAGAAAAGGTTCATCATCATTTTATTTTTCGTCATTAACGCGTCCGGGACGAAAAAGATACTAACTACAAAATCGATATAAACCTACCAGCACGTTAACGAACGGGAAAAGGTGGCAAAACCTTGAAAGGTTTAAAACATGCCTGAAGGAAAAATAATGTATAGTAGGCTATATATCAGTAGTTAGCACGGCCACAAAGCCCAAAAAACAAATAGCAAAAAATAACACAAAAACAGAGAGAAGCACACATGCAGTAATGAATGACAGCCTAATGAAAAGTGTTGTGGATTAAATTTGCCAATTGCAATATTGATGTGGATGAGCAGTCATAATGAGTCATAATAATAATAGGATGGAGAAAGAAAACCGGAAATAAAAGAAAGCCATCCGCAGGCAAAAGCCCGTTTCGATGTGGCCCAGGAGAGCAGGTGTTGAGCTCTTTCTATGGTTAGACTGCACATCACACAGTAGCCTAAGACGATTGAGATTTGATATCCAGTTTAAGTTAATATTTAGGTTATTGTCTTTTTATCAATAACTGGTACAGCAGTCCACAGTTATTTTGCACATTGCTGCAAAACAAAACCCGCACAGTTGGTACAGTTAGGCTGAACCGGAAGCACATGCCAAGCAATCTTTCGGGAAAAAAATTAAAAAGAGGAGAGCACGTGTTCAAGACAGCAAATGGTGTGACGGCAATGGTGTAGACAGGTGCGGATTTAGGGAGGGGGCAGAGGGTGCAGGTGCCTGCGGGCCCCCTTTTGAAGGGCCCTTCGACGTGGAAAAAATGTGAATTTGTGTTATTTTTGTTTTTCATTCAGCTTTTGAAGTTTCTGCAAAATGCTGTGCAGTGCTAAATTAATGCTACTGCAGAGGTAGAGGTGGTTTTTCGCGCCGTTGGTGCTAAAAAATTTTGTACGGGGGGCCCCCCGATCTAAAAGTGCCCCGGGCCCCCATCAGCTAAATCCGGCCCTGGGTGTAGAAGGACGTAAAGATGCTCTACATGGCATTCACCAGAACTATGTCCAACAGGTAAAACCAACCTCAATGGAAATCCCATCATAAAACCCACTTGTGTGATTTTGTACAATCAAGGGATAGCGGAGTTGATCGTTCAGATCAGCTTTCAGCAACCTGCCGCTCTGTAAAAAAGCACACAAGGTGGTACAAAAAGTTTTTTTTATATAGTGGACATAGCATTGGTGAATTCATTTCTGCTATTCAACATGCTCCATCAAGAGCACGGACGATTGACTTTGCCAAATTTCAAAGTCATGCTAGCCCTTGAGATGTTGGAATCAGCAGAAATTCCAGAGTACCTATACCCTGGCCGAAAAAGATTTTTTCCCACCCCTGACCGTCTCAGAGCTGAAGATGAACATTTTTGGCTTTTATTTTTCCAAGTGTTCGTTTATTTCGATGTAAAATTAAATGTCAATCACTGACAATGTTCGCCTTTATACAAGACAACACTGCTGTTTTTATTTTTGAAAGTGTTCGTTTATTTCGATGTAAAATCAAATGTCAATCACTGAAAATGCTTGCTTTTATACAAGACACCACTGCTGCATTCATTTTACAAAGTTTTTTTTTTATTTTGATGTAAAATCAAATGTCAATCACTGACAATGTTCGCCTTTATACAAGACAACACTGCTGTTTTTATTTTTGAAAGTGTTTGTTTATTTCGATGTAAAATCAAATGTCAATCACTGAAAATGTTTGCTTTTATACATGACACCACTGCTCAGGGGCGCCGGAAGCGGGGGGGGGGGGGCAGGAGGGGCGGATGCCCTAATATTTTAAACAAATATTTTGTTTTGACCTAAAATATTTACTTAAAATAAAACAAAATAAAACAAAATATTTATTTAAAATATTAGGCCTACATGATGTCCGGGTAAGCAGGTGTCAAATTTTGGAAAGTTTTTTTTTTAATTAAACAAAACTTCTACTCAATACAGAAACGATGCAGTAGCCTACAGACAAGAAAAATAATGGGCACAGTCAATGAAGGTTATAAAAGCGTGCGAAGAAGGCACGTTGCCAATGGAGTTCCTGATCGTTGATCTAAGAGCAGGTCACAAGTCCTTGATGTGTTCAATTCAAGAATGGTCGATTTTCTACCACAATGTTACCAGCAGCAGACCACAAACGCTCGCTTATAGTGGAAGTGGCTGGTATAGCCAACAAAATCGGTGCCAATTTGGTCACCATTGGACTAAAACTTTGTTTCACTTTCTACGGTCATAATAGACACACGTTTGTTGGTATCCACTCGCGTATCTAAAAGCGTTGCAATTAGTTTTCAAAATCGCCTGCTGACACTATTTCTGAACAAGTCTTTTCTTTCTTTTTGTTTTCTAAAACTCCCCAACCTACAGCAATAATGTTTCATTCGCTTCCGTTCGTTGAACTTCGCTATATATTTATCCGATAGATGTCCTTCCACTTTGTGATGCAGTTATAAAAATTCTTTTTAGACACGTTGGTGAACCTCTTTATCAAACAAAATCAGCTTAAATCGTGGATCAACAGCAGTGACAGCTTGATACAATTTTGTGTTTGTATTTCCATTGGCATGTCGGTAAAAGTGTAATTTTGACTGCAATTAGGCCTAACTCCAAATTCAATAGCATCTTCATGAAACCTGCTTCTAAGAACTTCCTCAATCTTTCGCTCTGCTTTCTATAGGTCCATTGTTGGCGCCCCTGCGGATAATGTTGAATATATTTGGGCTGTCCCTAATTTGGACACTCATATTTCTTATCAACTGTTCGATTACCTTGAGATTTTTCACGCACTGTTCTGCAATTGTTCATCTGCACTACTTCGTGTGGGCAACTGAGCATGTCCTCCCTTTTCAGCACTCATTAAAATAATCGTGCGTTTTAGTTGTTGTAGACACGCTTTCTGATGCAAATACGAATTCCAACGGGTAGAAACGTGTTTCACAAGTCAAAATGTTTCTTCCGAATGACCTAAAAGTTTTTTCAAATTTTGCTAAATTGGCTATAGGCTAACATTCCTTATTTTTGCAACGCTAATCGAAAATGGAACACATTAAGGTGAAGCGAATATAATAGGCTAAAGAGAAAAATAGAGCACCTCGTATGCTTAAATTTTCTCACTTTGTGAGATGCCATTATTATGGAACCTTTGAAAAACATGTTGTGAATTCACTTTGAAATAGATTAGTTTTGGGCCAGTAGCGTATTTAGGGGGGAGGATAAAGGGCGGTGCCTCCCCTAATGATCAGGTAAAAAGAATACAAATTTTGCAAAAAAAGGTTGTAGCGCAAGACATAATTGCTTGGATGATTCATCCTAGCGCGGGTGGGGGGGTATACTTTTTGCAATGTAATTTGTCAATAATATTCTGAGTTTCCAAATCAACTTCCAGTTTAATCTTGATTACAGTAAGTTAAAAATATTTAATTAAGCAAGCAATCACTAGTATACACTGCATACAGTGGCGGCTCGTCTAATGGTGCTGCAGCACCACAAATTTTTCTGCTTTCATAAAAAAGATAAGAGTAAATAAAAAAATTTACATTTTTACATTGTTTTTATTTCTTGTTTGGGAATTTTTTCAAATTATCCGTCTAACTTTCCCATTTTCTTTCAATCTACTTCAAATATTTTTTAATGGCAAAATGTGGTGCTAAAACGATTTTCTAAGTTAAAGCCGCTTTCTAAGCTCCTACAAGGACCTACACTGCTACACATACGTTGAATTCTGCAATGATGTATGTTAGAAGCTGTGCAACTGTGTTGCAAGACCTAAGGGCGATAATAAGCTTTTTCACCAACTTTTTGGCAAGGCTTGCTCAGTTTTTGGCGAAGAAATCCGAATGCCACGGAGAGCTCCTAGACAACAACATCGACCTAACATTCCAGCTGAAACTGCGGAGATCTAATTTAAACGAACAGTTTTTCTTCCTTTTCTTGACAATTGCATGGCACAAATTCACGAAAGATTCAATGAGCATTGCTTGCTAGGTTTTAAAGTCAGCACATTTCTGCCTTCATTGATTCATGGAGATGAGGACTACCCGATCAACGAGATTTTCGACTTCTACCATGAAATGCTGGATGTTGAACCAAGCAATTGCTTTGCAGCTACTATTGAAATGCGAAGATGGAGAGCGAATTGGCTTGCACTTTCTGTAGATAAACAACCTGCGACTCTTGTGGATGCTTGTCAAGCTGCTGAACAACTCGGCACTCATCCAATTATCCATAAATTACTTCGAATCTTTGCTATGCTTCCAGCATATTAGTAGTATGTAAAAGTCAAATCGAAGTTGTAAATGTAGTGACGCTAAGTAGTGACACTAGCTTGCCCCATGATTTGTGTTGCTGCAGAGATTTGTGTTGCTGCAGAGATTTTTGTTGCTTGCAAAGATTTTCGTTGCTGGTAGCTGAATTGCATAGACAACGGCGTGACGTCACACCAACGCGCACAGCTGTCAAGGAAATAATTTATTCTTACATAACCTACACATTGCATATATCGCGCGGTAAGATCAATAATCCTTATAATTGATTTTGCACTGATATGGTGTGGTGAAAAATGAATCTTCCCTAGCAAAAAAAAAACTTGATTTTGAGCAGATTTTGAGAACTTACATAACCTTTATTGGATATTAAGTTGCGGGAAATGGTGATATCAATAATCCTTATATTTGATTTTGTGTTTTAATTTCCATTAAAATATTAATACTGTTGGATCCTGACTGTCACTCTCCTTTTTTTCTACTCTGGTGTTTGTATATAAACACGAAAGGAGTACTAATGTTCTAAATTATAGAAATGTCTTATCACCAGCTTAAAAGAATGTCTGATCAAGAGATTCAGCGTGTGATAAGAAGGAATGATGATCTACAAAAGGAGTTCTACCTTAGATTATTTGGCCTCCTCAATACTTTATGATTTCTCACCATAGTTTATGAGATTTATGCTTGAGGAGCCAGTCGAGTTATGAACAGTATTGTTTGAACTAGCAGGAAATTTTGTCTCGACTATTTCGGTTATGAACTGAATATTTTTTCAGGTTGATAAGAAAATCATAGAAAGAAACATACAAAATGTACAATTGTGAAATATGTCATGTCCAATTCAAGTCGAGGAATGGAAAAAACCAACATATGCTAAAACACAGAAGAATTTGTTTTGCTTGTAGGTTTTGTGCAAGGACGTTTTCACAAGTTGTGTCAAGAAATCGGCATGAGCAGAGGTTTCACAAGTGAGTTTGATTGTTCACGTTATTGTGAAATTGTCTAATTTTAGTTGTCTGATTGATTACAATTTCAGAGTGGCTAAAGGGAATGGCAGTGAAAGGGAAAAGGTCCCCAGAGAGAATGAAATCGAGGAATTAATGAATCCAAACTTGTGGGGGTAAGCATTTTGCAATAAAAATCTCATTTGAAATGGATTATAAATTAAAAGTGTTGCAAAATCAACAAATCCAAAACGTCATTATATCTAAACTGTTTAGTTAGGAGTTAGTTAAAATGATTGTAGAACAGGGATTTGTTTTTTGAAACTTTTTTCTTGCCTTTATAGAGACATTAATTGGGAAGCACAGCACGAAGTCGAACAAGACTTGAAGAACCCTGATTTATGGGGGTAAGTTGATTAGAAACATATTATCTTTTACATAGTTATGGTCTTTCTTGAAAAAAAAAGAAGTAACATATTACTGGTTAAATAGCACTTCATTTTCTGTTTTACACGTTTATGGTCTGATTGGGTTGAAAAATGATAAGTTTTTTAGTAGATCTTCGAAAAACTTTAATAAACGTTAATTTTTAACAAACGTTGGTTAGAATTATAGTCAATTTTTTTTTTTTTTTTAGAGATATACAATGGTCGCAGAATTTGGAAAGTCGAGACAGTGCTGAACAATCTTCTGCAGAACACGATATTCAGTGAGTTGTTGTTCAAATTTTAATCTGTCCAACACTATGCTTGACTTGTCCTAGTTGTTAATCCTTTGTCAAACATTTACAAGAGGGTTTGTATTACAGACAGTTTTTGAAGAAACATTCAAGAAGCATCCACGCCAAACACATCACACACCAAAGAGTGCAAGATCAGTTTAATTTTGCTTTAAACAATAATGATTTGCTATCTCGAAGAGACGAATTCCGACGTGTAATATTTCAATCACAAAACTCTGCTTTTAAAATTAATTATAGTTTCGGGTTTATTTTACGTCACCGTGTTCATGGGGACCTGAGGTTTTTTCACCCATCCCACGGAGCGGACCGTGTTCTACAAATTTCTCCTTTAATTTCAAACACTCATGATTTTGATGATTTTCTAGAAAACGTATTACATCACGATATTTTGGAATTTGCACAGCTTCAACGCCCTGATTCAAGCTGGACTGTTCTTAATGTCACTAATGTCTGCTTTTATGTTAACAAGTTACCAAATCATCCCATTGGTCATTCGCTAACAGTACCTGATTTTATTTTAAATAATTCTGGTTTAAATGCACTTGTCAAAAGTAAACAAAGTAATCAAACTTATACTGATCACTTGTGTCTTTTTCGTTGCTTGGCCTTGCAAGCTGGTTGTTTACCTCATAACTTAGAAAAAGTAGCAAAAGAAAAGTTTCATGTTTACTGTTCGAAATTTAATGTTGATCCGGTTCAATTTTTAGGTGTTTCATTGTTTGATTTAGATCAAATCGAAAAATTGTTTCAAATCAATATTTTCGTATACAAGTTAGAAAAAAAAGAACAAATTGTTGCTTCTTTAGTTCAACGAAGTGCCAATCGCTTTTCTGAAACTATGTATTTAAACTTGTACGATAACCATTTTAGTTACATTTTAAATTTATCGCTGTATTCCAAAACATTTGTGTGTCCAAAGTGTCAAAAAATTTGGGCCCGTGGGTCATCATGTGAGAAACATGCGAAAACATGCGACATGAATGTCAAAAACAAATTTGTAGGTGGGGTGTACAACATTCCTAAAACCATTTTTGAACGTTTGGAAGATGTCAATATTATTGTTCCTAAAAATCAACGTTATTTTCCCTATAGGGCTACGTATGATTTCGAGTGTCTTTTTTCAAAAGATCAATTACCAAACAATTCTGACACGATTCATTGGGAAGCGGAACATAAAGCCTGTTCCGTGAGTGTGTGCAGTAATGTGCGTGGGTTTGAAAATCCTGTGTGTTTTGTGGATGAAGGTGATGTGAAGGATCTTATGAGAAAAAAGTTAGACTATTTAAGTGAAATCTCAGCTGCTGCATATAAAATTCTTGTTGATAAATTTAGTTATGTGTTTCAAGAACTTGAAAATCGATGTTCAACAGATGAAAAAGACCCAAAAAACAAACCATTCAAAGAATTAACATCACGTTTTCACTCATACTTAAAGGAACTTCCAGTTATTGGGTTCAATAGTGGCCACTACGATTTGAATTTGGCAAAAAGAGAATTTTTTAGCCAGATCCAGAAAGACATTGAGTTTGTCGTAAAGAGAAACAACAATTACATGTGTATTAAAACGGAAAATTTCAAGTTTCTTGACATAATGAATTATATTGCACCTGGATTTACTTATGACAAATTTATAAAAGCTTATGGAGTGGAGCAAACCAAGTTTTTTTTTCCCTATGAGTGGTTAACAGACTTATCACAGTTAAATCAGATGTTTCTTCCAGAGCACGAATGTTTTTACAGTCACCTGAAAGGTTGTAATATATCGGATGAAGACTATTCACTGTGTCAAAAAACTTGGAAAGAGAAAGGAATGAAAACTATGAAAGATTTTTTAGTGTATTATAATAATTTAGATGTTGTTTCGTTTTTAATTGCCATTGAAAAGTGCTTTCAATTTTATAAATCAAAATCTTTAGATCTCTTTAAAGATGGAATTTCTGTTCCTGGGTTAACTCTAAAGTATTTATTTTCTACTCTCGAGCGTGGTGTCAATTTTTCATTAATAGATGAAAAAAACAAGGATCTCCATGAACTGTTGAAGAGTAATATTGTTGGTGGCCCTTCTATTATTTTTCATCGCCACCACGAGAAAGGTGTCACGCGACTTCGAGAGCATGAATTCGGTGACAATGCTAAATTATGTCAAAGTGTTCTTGGTCTGGATGCGAACGCGCTTTACTTGGGATCGATTGCTCAACCAGCTCCCACAGGCCGATTCATCCGCTATAAGGAGGCTGAGAATTTTAAACCCACTTGTTCTCACAAGTACGGCTACCTAGCCATGGAATGGTTGGAATTTGTTTCTTTTCAAGAGGGATGCCATATTCAGCATGATTTTAATGGTGGAGAAATCAAAGTTGGAAAACTCTTTGTAGATGGCTTCTGTAAAGAATCTCAAACTGTGTACCAATTCCAAGGATGCTTTTGGCATGGACACTCGTGCCGGCTTAATATCGATCGTTCTACTGGGTTAATGAAAAACACAAATTCTTGTAACGGACTGTCAATGGAACAACTCAGGGAAAATACAGAAAAAAATTGTAAATATTTGCATGATCTAGGTTATCGAGTGGTTCAAATGTATGAATGTGAGTGGCTTGAGCAAAAAAAAGTGTACAGTGTGAAACAATTTTTGAAAACCCTGAATGTGCTTAAACCCAAGTACAATATGACTCAGGACACATTTCTTTCTTCCATTTTAGATGGGAAATTATTCGGTCTTGTTTTATGTGATATTGACACTCCTGACAATCTAAAAAAACATTTTTCTGAATTTTGTCCCATTTTTAAAAACGTTGAAGTTTCTAAGGAAGATATAGGAGAATTCATGCAGGAGTTTGCAGAAAAAAATCAAATTTTATCCAAGCCAAGACGTATGCTCATTTCAAGTTATTTTGGTTCCAAAATTTTGCTGATCACACCCCTGGTAAAATGGTATTTAGAACACGGCCTTGTTGTTAAAAAAATCTACGAAGTCATTCAATACCAACCAAACAAATGCTTTCAAAAATTTGCAGACCAGGTATCCGATGCACGGCGAAGAGGAGATTCTGATCCCGACAAGAAAATCTTGGCTGATACTTTTAAGTTATGGGGAAACTCGGCCTATGGTAAAACAATCACCAACAAACAAAAACATAAGAAAATTAAGTTTTGCGATAGTGACACAGTGGCAAAAGAAATTAATAAACCCTTTTTTCACCATTTGAACCCCGTCCATGAAAATCTGTTTGAAGTTGAAAGTTTTAAAAAATCAATTAAGTTCGACCTGCCCCTCCAAATTGGATTTTTTGTGTACGGTTATGCCAAACTCAGAATGCTAGAGTTTTATTACGACTTCTTAGATAAATTTGTTGATCGGAGTGATTTTCAGTGTCTTGAAATGGATACTGACTCGTTGTATTTCGCTTTATCTGCTCCATCGCTGGAACAAGTCGTGAAGCCCGAAAAGCGTTTTGAGTTTTTCAATTGTTATCATCTTTGGTTTCCTTCCATTGCCTGTCCTGTACATCGTGCAGATTTCGTTTCAATGAAGTGTAATGGCAATGAATTTGTTCCCCAGGAGTGTTGTATTGCCCAACAAAAATTTGATAAGCGTACTCCTGGTTTGTTTAAGGAAGAATGGGCCGGCACAGGTTTTGTGGGTTTGTGTTCGAAAACATATTATTGCTTTGGTGCTGTGGACAAGCAAGTTTCTAAAGGTTTAAGTACTGCAAAAAACAAATTTGACAAAAATTCCTATCTAAATGTATTGAGTACACATGAAAGTGGCCAAGGGGTTAATGTTTCCTTTCGTGTCAGAGACAACAAAATTTACACGTATCATCAAACTAAAAAAGGATTGGCGTATTTTTATGCGAAACGTATCGTTTGTTCTGATGATGTCACTACTTTACCGTTATCAATATAATTTGTGTATGTTTCTTTGTGCATGTGCTTTATGACATTTTTTTTTTTTAATGTGTTTTAATTTTTACTGGAGATTTGTTGTTTAATAAAACTTATGTGCTGACTGACAAAAGAAACAAGACAGTATAGTTTCAATCATATTTTATTGACAAATCGTACAAAACAATCACAGAATAGAATCTGATTTAATACGTTTTTGAGGTCGAAAAGCACTTGGTGATTGATCCTTTAGGACTTTTAAATATTTCAAAATTTCTTGTAGTTGGTGTTGATCTTCTGGAGTTGGCAAGGGATACGCTTCATGATAAACCTTCACATTCACTTTCCCATCGATAATATAAGAGAGATAGGCAGCTGGCGCATAAACTTTCCCACTGGTAAAATTCAAATCAATTTGTTGAGGTAGGAGCTCCTCTTTCACACGCTGGATGTGCCGGCTATGAGGACAAAAATTTGAATCTTCTTCTTTGCTCCAGTATAAAATTTGTAAGATATTTTTCGTGGAGGGGAAAGCAAAAAACGGTTGTTTCACAATTAGCTTTTTCGCGACTTTGCAAAGTTGTTCAGGATGAAAGGCTTTTCTTCCGACGCGAACAGATAATGAAGCTCGTCTTAAGTGAGGATTAAATCCAATTTCATGCTTCACATTGAAAGTACTGGCGATGTCAACAACTTTTGCTGTAGCACGTTTAAGTTTTGATTCGTTAGCTAAGTCTTGTTCAGCCTCATAGAATGGTTCATAATCATACGGTTGTGGCGCATAGATTGGTGAGATTTGTTTCTCCATGCTTTCCAAATTGTCACTTAAAAAAAAACTCCACCCTTTTTATACAGTAAAAAGAAAAGAAAAAATGGGTTTCCCTTTTTCGCTAATAAAGAGGAATGTGTTTTTTGAATAAGTATCATAAATTAAGCATGGATACTCAGCAACTGGCAAAGGTTTTACAGACCGACCCATACGCAAGGATAGTTTTTAAAGGAGTTTTCGCGAGGGATCAATTGATGGAAGTTGACTTTAAAAACCCTAGCTTATGCGTTATCAATCTTGATAGATCCGATCAACCCGGCTCACATTGGGTAGGGATTTTCATTGATGAAAACCACAAAGCGACTTATTTTGACCCTTTAGGACTCCATCCAATGTATCGAGAAATCTATCTCTTTCTCAGAATAAACGCGACCTCAACCAAGTTTAATGAACAGACAGTGCAAGGTTTGATGGCGACATCTTGTGGTCATCACGTTTTGTTGTTCGGTATGCTATCTGCAAGAGGGTATAAGTTGAAAGAGGTCTTGAACATTTACTCTGATGATCTATCAAAGAACGATGAACTGGCAAAAAAGTTTATCACTTCACGGTTCAATCGTGTTTTATAAGCAAACGCCCGACCATTCATCCTTCAGAAAGAAAATGAGTCCTGAAGAGAGTGCATGTCCAGCTTCTGAGGGGTCTTGGGGTCTGTTTGGGCAAAAAGTTCCACGCAACGAAATTGCGTTCATTTGTCAAGTTATCATTGTGTATGCTGTCATTATAGCAAGTATTTATAATCTCTCGACTGGTGTTGAACAAAAAGATCTTTGGATTTCCCTGCTCAGCTCCTGCTTAGGTTATTTATTACCGAATCCAGTCATCAAGTAAACATGTATATTACTCTCCCTTCGAATGCCTCCATGAATGAATTTCCAGACAACACACTCGCAAATTTCAAAGTAAAGCTTCCCCATCAAGTGAGATTGGAGGGGGGATGGGAGATGGGGTTATCAGAAATCCACTTCCCAATCAACTTCAACAACATCTCAGCAAAATCCTGTATTATCGTGGTAAATTGCATGGGCGAACAGCTTCACCTCTCTTTCCCTGATGGACACTGTGATTCACCTAAAAAGCTTGTTTCGATTTTGAATTCGTTAAGCCAACAACTCTATCGGAAAACAATTGAGGGAGGTGTTTCGCGTGATGATATTGATGCTCTTTGCGTCAAACCAGCTCATGTGTTTCAAGTGCATTATGATAATTTTACAAGAAAACTTACATTTGAAATCATGGAACGAGCCACCCTCGTTTTCTCTCCGCGTTTGCGCACAATACTCGGCATCGCTGAAGATTTTCTCTTACCCGGGAAACACACACTCGAAAATCCTGTGAATCTCAAGTCGGGTTTTTATTCAATGTATGTTTATTGTGATTTGCTTAAACCAAGCATGGTTGGCGATGTTTATGCCCCGCTTCTGCGTGTGATTCCACTCGATCGAAGATGGGGAGAGTATGTATCCAAACAATATGAAAAAGCGCAGTACTACCCATTACAACACAAAAGTTTTGATACCATAGAATTGGATTTAAGAACAGACACTGGAAAAAAGATGCCATTCCTTCCAGGACGTGTTGTCGTGATTGTGCATCTCAGAAAACAACATCATGCATCAGTCTGATCCAGTATCTTATGAAAAATATTTTATTGATCAAGCCGGAAACGGTCTCCCGGTGTTTCATGGAGCTGAATTTCCGCGAGGTCATGGTCTTGCGAATATATTCTCTTCAGCTGCAAAAATGGTGATGCCCTTCCTAAAAAAGACAGGAAAAGCCATTGCCCATCAAGCAATCCGTTCCGGCTCAGAGTTTCTAGGAGATGTTTTAGAAGGAAAAAATGCAAAGCAGGCAGTGGTGAAAAGAAGTAGGGAGGCTGGCTCTAACCTTCTTCACTCCATGATGAATCACACAAATAAAAAGCGCAAGCAACCCTCAAAAACATTCAAATCAAAGAGAGCAAAGAGGAAAGCAAGAGACATATTTTCTTAAATGGCGTTGGTTCACCCTTTGTCTTGTGAGTGCTTGAAGTCAGAGTTGAATCTTTTCAGTGTGAATCCGACGCAAACCAGCGTTGAAGATGGAAAATGGATAGAATTTCAACCATTAAACAACATTTCTGAACGCGGTTCTATTGAATTTACCGTGAATTCCTCTGGAAACACTTATTTTGATTTGTCCAATTCCATGCTTTTTGTGAAAGCACAAATCGTTAAAGGAGATGGGACCGATATAGCTGCACAGGCGGCTGTGGCTGGTACAAATTATTGGATGCATTCGCTGTTTTCTCAAGTGGATCTCTATCTCAATGATAAACTCATTACAGCTTCAGACAATACTTACCCCTACAGATCTTATCTCGAGACATTGCTCAGCTTCGGACCAGCCGCCAAAGACTCTCAACTCTCCGCATCAATGTGGAGTAAAGATACCCCATCACACATGTCGGATCTTGATCAGAACAATACCGGTTTCATAAAAAGAAAAGGCTTGACTGCAACTAGCCGTCAAGTCGGAATGCTGGGAAAACTTCATTTGGACGTTTTCTTTCAAAATCGATATTTACTGAGTGGTGTTAATATGAAATTGCGTCTCATTCGTTCTAAGCATGCTTTCAATTTGATGGCAGCTGCTGCTGAGTTTAAAACCGTCATAAAAGAAGTATCTCTTTTTATTCGACAAGTGAATTTAAGCCCAGCAGTCATCACAGGGCATACAAAAGCATTGCAAGTTTCAAATGCAAAATATCCTATTCGTCGTGTTGTTACTAAAACGTTTAGTATACCACGTGGAGATATGAGTTCAACGCATGAGAATGTTTTCATGGGTCAGATGCCGAAACGTGTTGTGATTGGATTTGTTAAAAATACGGCTTACAACGGTGCATACAATCAAAATCCATTTAATTTTGAACATTTCAATATCAATTTTTTATCGTTGTATTTGAATGGAGAACAGATTCCTTCAAAGCCCCTAACTCCAAAATTCTCTGACCCACCACAGTATGTTCGTTCGTACAGCACCCTTTTCACTGGAACAGGATCTTTTTTTAAAGATTTGGGCAATTGTATTAACTACTCCGATTATGGCAAGGGTTATTCCCTATTTGCTTTTGATTTAAGCCCAGATTTGAGTGATGGTGGTCACTTTGATCTTGTAAGGCACGGCACACTTCGTTTGGATGTTAAATTTGCTGACGCCCTTGCTCATTCTATCAATGTTATTGTATATGCTGAATTTGATAATGTGTTGGAGGTTGATAAAAATCGAAATGTGATGTTTGATTATTCCGCTTGATAAAGTGTTGAAAAAAAGAAATGAAAGAAAAAAGGTAGTGGTCTATAAAAAGACAATAGCTGGATAGAAAGAAAATAAAATCATGACGAGCACCAATGAAACCGACAATCGAGGGGTATTTGCTTGTCAAGAACCCGGCTATCCGTCTATGCGCCATGTAGGAAACCGCTTGCAAACATTTTATAGAGGCGGAAGAGCTTGGTTCAGTCATGGCGTTAGTCCTTCTTGTCTCTCCCTGGCAGAAGCTGGTTTATATTACACTGGCGATCGCGATCGAACGAAGTGCTGGTATTGTGGTGGTGGATTACAAAATTGGGTTGTGACTGATAACCCTTGGGAGGAACGTGCAAAGCACTTTCCTTTGTGCGAGTACGTGCTATGCTGTAGAGGTCCTGAATATGTTTACGGAGTGGTTTCTCAAACCCCTTCTATAGAGCGAGTGCGGATTCGAAACCCACACATCTCTAATCTAACACGAAGAATCATGAATTTAATGCACATGGGCACTCCGGCTGGGGAGGTTTTGATGAGAGGGCAAGCCATACCACAACAGAGAATCACAGCACTTTCGGGTTCCAGAGAACAGAGTCCGGGAGAAGACATCGCAGAAGTTCATGACAGAGGAGAGTGTAGTGTCTGTCTGACTGCTCATGTTGATACATTATTTTTACCATGTGCTCATTTATGCTGTTGTGCGTCTTGTAGTTCCGCTTTAACAACGTGTCCTATCTGCAGACAAGATATTGATCGCAAAATAAAAGTCTTTCGAGTGTGATTTATATTGTGTTGCAATGAAATTTTTTGACAGTTATAGTAATGGATTCGCGCTGGAAGCACCCCTTCAGTTGCTTAATAGCAGGTCCGAGTGGGTCTGGAAAATCCTTCTTTACAGATAAATTCATTAAAGAATCATCCCATTTAGTCAAACCTCCCCCAGACAGAGTGATATGGTGCTTTTCAGAATGGCAACCGTTATACGAGACTATAAACAATGTGGAGTTTGTTGAGGGGCTTCCGGATCTGTCTGGACTTGATACTTCTAAGAGAACACTACTCATCATCGATGATTTGATGGGAAACCACGATGAGGCGATTTCTGATATTTTTACTAAGAAGTCTCACCATAAAAATTTAAGCGTGATCCACATTGTGCAAAACTTATTGCATAAAGGAAAGGGTCATAGGACTGTGAGCTTAAATGCTCATTACTTAGTTCTTTTCAAAAACCCACGCGATGTCACACAGATTCGACATTTAGCAAGCCAGATGTACCCTTCAAAGTCGAAATTCATGGTTGAAGCGTTTCGTGATGCGACAGCTCCACCACACGGATATTTACTTGTTGACCTCAAGCAAGACACACCGGAAAAGTTACGATTAAGAACTTCTATTTTTTCCGGGGAGCAACAAACTGTTTATGTTCCAAAGTGATAAAAAGAGCTGAGAGAACACTTTTTGACTCATTTTCTCATGATGTCAGCGAGGGTTAGACGTCACGCTAGAACGTTTCACGTTCTTACAAAACGTGAAACAAACGAAACCCAGTCTACGGAAGGCAATCATCAAAAGCGCGGACAAAGACTTGGTTAATACTTTCTGTGAGTGCGCTCTCAATATTTTAAAAGGGAACGTGACTCTCACACCAAACCAGAAGCAAAAGCTCTTTCGTCATAGAAAGAACTTGAGAACTCTTGCAAGCAAACGCACTGCGCTTTCTAAAAAAAGGAAAATTTTACAAAACGGCGGTTTTCTCGGAAGTTTAATTGCACCACTTATTGGGGCTGTCATTCCTGCTATAACAGGTCTTTTCACAAGGAAGTGATGATGCATGCAAAAAAGATGGTTTTGGTGGATCCCCGAGTTTTGAACAACCCTGCTTCCAACCCCACCTCAAAAATGCTTTCGAATTTAGACGAGGAGATGAATACCATCTTAAGCGGTGATTTACCGGATGATGAAAAATCGAAATTATATCAGCAAGTTTTGCAACGTTACTTAACCTACCAAGAAAAGAAAAATCAACCTATCCGGATTCGAGTTGAAGAAGAATTGCCAAAACCTAACCATACAACGACTCCACCAATTGAGCTGAGAATATTAGATAGCGTCCCAAATTCAAAACGAAAATCAGCTCAAGATCTTCTTCAATTAATGAAAAACTCTGACACCATAAGCTGGAATGAGTTGGGCGAGGTGAAAATAAACGATAAAGCGCTCTCTGGTTCAAATGTACAAGATTTAATCAATGATGTATTGAGAAAAAGAAAAAATTTTGAACCGATAGGTTAGAAAGAATTTGGAAACGCTTTAAAACAGATCAACACTCCACAAACGTTAGTTGGGAATAAAGAACGGTGGGCCTACATGCACCCTTCTGCGCCAAGCAGCTCTTTGGGACGAGAACAAAAGCAAAGCAAACCTAGTCGATCAAAGAGGAAAAATACCAAACAGAAATCGAAACAATTTGTTTGGTCGCCATATTAAAATATGTCTTTGAAGGAAATTTATTACAACCCCCGTAACCCTGGGAGTTTTGGTGGCGTTAGTGCTTTGCAAAAAAGTTCAAAAAAGCCTATAAAGAAAGTGAAAGAATGGTTAATGGGACAAGACACCTACACATTACATAAACCAATCAAAAGAAAATTTACGAGAAGGCAAGTGATTGTAGGAAGCATCAACCAACAGTTTCAAGCGGACCTGTGTGATTTATCAAAGCTGAAAAAACACAACAAAGATTATAAATACTTGTTGACATGTATTGATGTGCTTTCAAAATACGCCTTTGCTGTCCCTTTGAAAGATAAAACTGGAAAGAGCCTAGTAGAAGCTTTCTCTCACATCATCCAAGAACGAAAATGCGATAGCCTGCAAACCGATGAAGGAAAAGAGTTCACCAATCGCTTATTTCAAGCTTTTCTAAAAGAGAACAACATACATTTTTTCACAACAAGAAATGAGACTAAAGCCAGCATTGTAGAAAGATTCAACAGAACGTTAAAAACAAAGATGTGGCGATACTTCACGGCGAAAAATACTCTAACCTACATCGATGTCTTGGATGATTTATTGTGGAGCTACAATCACAGTTATCATCGCTCAATTAAACGGACTCCTGCCTCGGTTAATAAGGAAAATCAGGAACAAGTTTGGCAGGTTCTATATGGAAAGCAACGACCCCTCAAAGGTTCCGAATTTCAGGTTGGAGATAAGGTTCGCATCAGCAAGGTGAAGCAACTGTTTGAGAAAGGTTATATGCCTAACTTTACTGAGGAAATTTTTACCGTTTCAAAACGATTCATTGGAAGCCCTACTCTTTACAAACTAAAAGACTACAACAACGAAGAACTCCAAGGTCGTTTTTATCCTCAAGAACTTCAAAAAATCACAAAGAATGATGATGAGTATCTAATTGAAGCTATTGTCGGAGAACGAAAACGAGGAAGGAATAAACAAGTACAAGTGAAATGGTTAGGTTATCCACCTGAATTCAACACTTGGATCAATGAAAAAGATTTAATTGCTGTGTGACTTCGCTTATGATTTCTTCGCTTGTGCAGTCCAATAAAACAAACTGTTTACAATTTGTGTGTGTGGTATATTTCGATTATACAGAAAAACAACACCGACGGAATAATATTTATTTACACGATTTATTAACGCTCCAAAATTCATCACTAAACAAATCAGGTGAGGATTGAGATGGTGTTTCAACCTCCTCAAATGAGTCATAAATCTCACAGAGACATTGGGCGTCGCACCCTCGATGCTCACATCTCCTAGAATCCCACTCATCAGTAGTTTGAAGGGGGACTTCGACGCTTTTTTCTTGAAGAGGTATTGAATCTTCTTCATCGCTTTCCTCCACATCAAATATTGGAGAAGGGGCTAAGAAGGGATCACAAAACGTGTGTGGAGGTGGAATGTCTCCCTCGCGATCGGATAGGTCGAACCTTTCAAAAACACCTTTAGGTGTTGAGCTATTGAGAGGGATAATACATCTTCGGCGGTCGGATTCATATCCACTATCTTCATCATCACTATCCTCACTTAGATTCGGGTTGAAGTCTTGACGGAAGAACGCCAAGTGTTGACGGAGGTACCTCTTTTGTAGATCATCATTCCTTCTTATCACACGCCAAATCTCTTTATCAGACATTCTTTTAAGCTCGTGATAAGACATTTCTATAATTTAGAACATTAGTACTCCTTTCGTGTTTATATACAAACACCAGAGTAGAAAAAAAGGAGAGTGACAGTCAGGATCCAACAGTATTAATATTTTAATGGAAATTAAAACACAAAATCAAATATAAGGATTATTGATATCACCATTTCCCGCAACTTAATATCCAATAAAGGTTATGTAAGTTCTCAAAATCTGCTCAAAATCAAGTTTTTTTTTTGCTAGGGAAGATTCATTTTTCACCACACCATATCAGTGCAAAATCAATTATAAGGATTATTGATCTTACCGCGCGATATATGCAATGTGTAGGTTATGTAAGAATAAATTATTTCCTTGACAGCTGTGCGCGTTGGTGTGACGTCACGCCGTTGTCTATGCAATTCAGCTACCAGCAACGAAAATCTTTGCAAGCAACAAAAATCTCTGCAGCAACACAAATCTCTGCAGCAACACAAATCATGGGGCAAGCTAGTGTCACTACTTAGCGTCACTACATTTACAACTTCGATTTGACTTTTACATACTACTCATATTATTAGTTAATAAATATATTTATTAACTATGCTTCCAGTTACAGCTGCCTCCAATGAGCGATGTTTTCTGTTCACTAAAGTAGCCTACCTGAAAAATTATTACCGCACGACCACGACCGAACCACGTTTGAATGGTCTAGTTCAGATGTATGTGAACAAGGATATTGTAGGACTCGAGTATGATGCAGTCATTGATATATTTGCCAAGCGCAGCCATCGCATTAAACTGTAAATTTCCATTGCGAATCGCCGAGACTGTTCAAAAGGTAGGCTATTCGACGTCGGAAGAACTAACTTATTGTTTATGTTCTGAAGTGTTTGATATCTTTTGTTGGTTCATGATTGGAACAGTAGCTTACTTCTGCGGATTCACTCTTGATTTTGGACCCCTCCCCTTCTATCGGACGGTTTCAGTTAACCCCCTCCCCCTATTCTAACACATCATATAACATTTTGGTATACCCTTAACTCCTATTTAAAGGGTCAAAAAAGTCTAATTTTAACCCAAGTAGAAAAATTTTGAACCAATTAAAATTAACAGCCATTTGTACCAAATTTGAGCTTTCTGTGTACTACCGTTAAGACTACCTGTGTGTACTACCCCAGATCCCCATTGGCCTCCACAGGGATGGTGGAACCATTTTGAAAGTAGGTGGGCCCAAAGGCGTAGCAGTCAAAGTTAATCAAATTTCTGGGAGGCTTCACCCCCCAGACCCCCCATAACATTGCTGCTTACCTAATACTTCCAATCGTTTATACCTTGTGCTTTCATGATTGCCTTTTGTGCCAACCAGCGAAAAATGTCCGTTTTTGGGCCCAATTTGACCAAACAAATTACAAAATTGTTAAATTGCTCTATAGCGCTGTACAAAATATGGCGATTTATACACAAATAAAAAGGCAAAAGTACACACACAGTTATAATACCAACCTGGGAGAAATAATCTGCAGCATTATAAGTTACAGTAGGCCTACATGCGATCGTGCATGTAGCCTACTGGCAGTGGCATACTGCATAGTGCATAATATGTAATGATATCATTGTTTTAACATTAGAGAGCAATTAGATTGATTTATAGATTACTCCACCAATCACACGCAACCACGCCCACACGTGCTGCCCATCAATAGTGAGCTCAACAGAAAAGTTTGAAGATTAGATTTCATCATTGAGCTATGAAAGATAACACAGGTAGGCTAAACAAAAAATTTCTTTTTTAAAAAGGCACGGAATGTGAGAGTCATTTTAGGGAATTTCGAGGCCCCTGACTCCGAAAATGCACTTGTTTTTTCGAATCGGCTCTAGTTTTTGAGATAGCCTACCGCAAAAACATTTTTTTTGCAATTTTGAGCCCCTATAGATTTAACGTCTTGTCGTTTATTACATAGACAAAACTGGAAGTAATCCCAGGCACATTTCTGAGTTGTATAAACGCTATTTGGAACCAATCAAGTTGATTACAACCAGTGATGGGCATTACCGGCGATAATTATCGGCGATAAATTTTTATCGCTTATCGTTATCGCTCAATTATTTTTTCAGTTATCGTTTATCGTTATCGCCAAAGGCAATATTTGATTATCGCCGATAATTAATCGCCGATAAATTTTATTTCGGATGAACACACAAGTGGAAAGATCATGAAAAGTAATATTTTTACTAGCCACCTAGTTAATGAAATTAAAATTAACCAGTTCTTCTTCGGTGCCTGAAGTGTGTGTGCACAGGTCGTTATCAGGGGAGGGGACACGCCCCCCTGCAGCGACGGCCCTGACAACTCAATAATTTTTAGAGTTGCAAATTGCAATGCAATGAAATGCATGCAACAAGTCTCTTGTTGTTTTGCTGCAATGGGTAATCGCGAGTGAATTTTACAATTAAAATGTAAGCGCACAGGTGGCACAACTTTCTTTGAAGCAAAGCGAAAGAAATTGGCAAGTAGTTTGTGAAAGTGTCGCAATACGAGGCCGCTTTTACATCGGAAACGGAAACATGGTCTTTCGCGCCACCTCACGATCAACTGTTTTATTCTTGTGTTTTCTTTTTTCGTTGGAAGTGTTAGTTTCTAGTAATTGTCGTAAAAAAATAAAATCTCTCTCGTCAAAACATGAAACTTACTGTTTTAAGCGCATTAAATCTTTAGATGAGTAGATTAACTAAAATTGCAAGAACTTGCCTTGAGACGTGCGGTTACGTCACAAACTCAGATCAAATAAGCTTAACAAAATTCACACACAATAACAACACAAGATCGTTTATAGACTGTAAGATCGATTTTTTTTTTCTGGCTTGGCGATATAACTTTAATCCAAAAATAATAACCGAATGCATAAGTGCCATTTAACTTAAAAAGTTAACCCAGTTGTGCCGAAAGTGAAAGTACTTAAAAAAATTTTCGGAAAATTTTAATATTGCATAATTATGACCTAAAAAACATATCACAATTATTTTTTTCTTGATTGTGTTTGTAATTTTTGAGAAAAAATCCGTCCTATATATAAGACGCTAGGCAAATCCGTTATCAAATTTCACAAGTTTCTTGTGCGTAATGCTCAAGCGTTATTACATTTTACTTATCGCTCAAAGTGATAAATGGGAAATGTCTTGTTCATGTCATTATTGTCAGCGAGCATTTTATTGAAATGAAAGTTAAAAAAATATGAAGATGAAAATTAGCAAAGTAACACAACATCATACTGAAACAAGTCATGGCAGAATATGATATTGCTTAAAGCATTTAACATGCACACCAACATCACATTTTTTGCATCTTGTAGTAGTTTTTGCATGACAATAGGCGGATCGAGTTGCGTGGTAAAATTATGCTAAATACAGTATAACCTTTCTCATTTACTGTAGCCTATCTATGCGACATAGCCTACTTCAATCAAATATTTTTATTCCCACTAATACAGTGCCTACATTGTAGCCTAATTCTTATCTCAACAAATCAGCGTTCTGCCATTGCTTTAATGATGGTGTTCACAAAGGAAACAAAAAAAAAATTATCTGAAATTATCAGTAGGCCTAAATTACGATAATTATGTTATTGTTCTTAAACAAACACGACTAATTTGACAAGCTTGATGGATTTCACAGTATGCACATTTTTACTACCAATAACGCTTAAAATTACTGATAAATTTTCAAGCATTTTGCGTTTTTGGAAATTTTTTCAATTATTGCTGTCTTTGATGTAAACAGCCCTTTTAAGCAGAAAGCAAAATACAAAGTTTGGAATTTTTTATGGTATTTTCATTTGATTTAATTATTTTGCCTACTGCATGTAAGCGGCAGTGTAAGTACTCAAGTGATAAAAGCATCCAACTGGTATCTGAAGGTATAATTATAAGCACGGTGGTTACCTCAGTGGTTTGATTCTGGATTAAGAGGTTGAAGATTCGATACCCACTGCCACTATTGCGAATCTATTTATGCATAACTTACAAAAAGTTTTGTCCCTTTACAGTATATTATGTTCGATTTTTCGGCATGTTGATGAAAACAGTTCGTGCTGCATGGGATGGGGCAGCGCTAATCAAGAAAAAAAAATTATCGTTATCGGACATTATCGGCGATAATTTATCGTTTATCGTTATCGCTTTAGGCATTTTTTGTTTATCGATTATCGTTATCGCTTAACTGAAAAATGAGTTATCGCGCCCAACACTGATTACAACCCAAACAAACGGCTATTTAACGTTTAGCCTACTGGCCTAGTAACAATCAAAATACGACGTGAAGCAATTTAACAATTTTGTAATTTGTTTGGTCAATTTGTTTAGGCCTTATGATACAAGATGTAGAATAAACAACTGTTGTTTCTCTGGGCAAGAAACTTTACGATAATTGCCTCTACTCAGTGATCGATTTCGAGTAATGGGTAGTACCAAATTTAAGTCATAAGTAGAGTAGACCAGTGGTTCCCAACTCATGGGTCGCGACCCAAAGTTGGGTCGCCTGATAATTTTTTTGGGTTGCTTGTTTTTCAGGCATATTGTATCTTGGGCGAAAAAAATAACAATAAAAAAAATTTAAAACGTGAAGAGATCGATCACAAAACTGGAAAATATAAACACAAGTCATGAAGCGTTTCATGTCGAGACATCGGAAAGCTTTGTAGCATGATCGTAGTGCAAGAAGTTTTAACAATTTTCGCTTTCATTATTGTTATTATTATTAACTTATTAAATGTAAACCCAACAAAAGTTTCAGTCTCAAACATAATTTAACTTGACAAAGTTACGGGATATATAGGCTATTGTAACGTGCACTATGTGTCACGAACGCTATGTCGGACAAACTATGACAAGGTTTTCCACACGTTGGACCACGCATAGTCTGGTGTGGTAAAACGCATCAAAGGCAAAGCCCCAAGTGCTGTATGGACTTATTGCTTTCTCCACAGAGAGGCCTTTGCTGCAAAAAAGCTATCTCAAGAGCTGCACGAAGTGTTGAATGATGTGAAGTGTGTAAACTTCATCAAAACAAGTCCACTAACTCGGCATTTGTTTTCGTCATTGTGGATTCTGATTGTTATCAAGCATTGCTGTTGCACACAGAAGTGCGATGGTTGTCACGAGGTCGTGTCCTGAAGCGAGTTTGTAATTTGCGAGAGGAGATTGCAACAGAACTGTGTGAGATTAGCCGAGAAGTTTTTGCAAGAAGATTTCAAGGCAAAAGTTGCCGATATATTATTTTGACTCTCTGAATTCTCTAAATTTATATATGCAAGGCAACTGTTTTACGGTGATTGATCGCGCCGCAAAAGTTTTTGCTTAACACAAAAAACTCATATTCTGGAAAAGTTATGTCACCAGAGATGAGTACGATATATTTCCTCAGCTAACGCAATATATCTGTGGCAATGAAGTTGATATTAAGCAAACGATATAATTAGACACCTGGAACAGTTTGCCAAAAAGTTTGTGCACTAACTTACTATAGAGAACCTCTAACACTTAATAGCCAAAATGATTGGATAATTGATCCATTTGTTGGAAAAGATCTACTTCAATTTTCCATCCATCTTGCAGAACAGTTTATGGACATAACGACAGAAGTAGCAAACCGTATTTATTTTGCGTCCTTCAAAGACAAATACCCCAAAAATTCCGCAAACATCCACTTTTGGGCTTCCATGTACAAAGTGTATCCCACAGTTTCACAATTTGGGATTCAAAAACAGATTCCATTTGCAACAACTTGGCTTTGTAAGATTGGATTTAGCGCCATGTGTGTATTGAAAACTGAACAGCGAAACCGGCTGGAAGTTGAAGCTGACATGCGGCTATGCCTAAGCAAAATAACGCCTCGATTTCAAAAACTCACTGACAGCAAGCCAGCACAGCTATCTCATTAGTGATTTGACAAACATAGGCAATTATTTTCTGAAAAAGTTACTGCTTTTGTAGTGTTGTTTGTTTGCAACACAATCTTGTATGGCTTTTAAAATGTTACGACAATTTGCTTGGGTCGCAAGATTTTACCGAACTGAACTTTTTTTGAAAATGGGTCGCCTAAAAACGAGTTGGGAACCACTGGAGTAGACAATCGGATACAGACATTGCCGTCGGCTGCAGCGTGGGTCAGGTGTAGGCTACGTCGAAAGGCGTAGCTACACCGATGCATAGCGCTCAAGTCCGCTTTCCCGCAATGCAGGATAAAGATAATAAAACAAACAAAAAAACAAAATTTGTGCTTTGTCTTAATATATTTATTGACTTCAACAATATCAGACTTACTAACTAAACTACTAAGTAGGTACAAACAAAATACATACATTGTTTTGCTTAACAAACTAGACGAATAAGCAAAACACAGCCATCAATGAACAAACAAAACTTCGTTCAATTTTTTATTATGGTAGGCTTACTATACTGAGCAACACCCGTCAAGGAAAGAAGGTCATTTATGTAATTACAGAATACAAAGTTATGTTCTTCAGTAAAGTAGCTGTATGCTTGAAATTTTTTCCTTGTTACGGAAGAACGTAATCTTGATTCCAAATTCAATTCCTGGTAATTTCAAAATTTCGAAAAAACTAAGTGCATTTTTGGAATCAGGGGCCCTGAAATACTCTAAAATGACTCTCACCTTTTGTCCCAAAATTTTTTGTTGGCCTGTGTAATCAAACTAGTGTGTATCAAATGAGTGAAGAGCTTTTTTTTGAACTCCTTCTCTAATTTGACGTTTTCGCTACCTTTTCAAAGAAATTTGGCTTTCAAAAGTGGGTGGGCCAGGCCCACCCAGAAAATAAAGTAGGTGGGCCCAGGCCCACGGGGTTCCTCCATCCCTGGGCCTCCAGCCGCCGAGTCAGCCGCTACGCGGCTGACTGACACAATGTCTTGGCTTCCCCCTAACAAACTTTCTAAATACGCCACTGTTTTGGGCACTTTTTAAATTTCCAAATTCTTGTATGTTTCGTTTCGAACGCAGAACTTCGAAATGAAACACAATTCTTCACTCAGGAATTATTTCGAAAAGAAATTAAGACAGGCAATTTCGCTTCGAAACTTATGAAAGATTTGATTCCATTAGGAGATGCAATATTGTACAGTACCGGTATAATAAAACTTCAAATAATTTTTTTAGGGGTCTCCGTGACTCCGACCGCTTCGAATGCACCAAAAGGGTCGGCTAAGAATACTACTAATATAGTCTTTCGCTGCTTCCTGTCTGTTGTAGATTCTAGTTATGGTGCTATTTTATTTGCATTGTCTATATTTTGTACCGTATACTTTTCTCGCAACAGACAAAATAAAAGGTTTCTCTCTCTCTCTCTAAGACAAAAGGTTGAGAACCACTGACTTAGCCTATATCTGACCAGACCCTATTCAATAATTTATGACATCATATTGCCACTTATATTTCAACATAATAGCACCTTTCATTTGAACTTATAGTGGGCCTGTGGCCACTTCGAGTTAGATTTCAACGTGTAGCCTACTCATAGCTAGACTATTGCAAGAAAATTTTGGAGAGGAATGAAGCAACTAACCCAAAACAACTGTTTGAACAGTCAACCGATTTGGTTTGGTCTTTCAGGAAACCTGTTCTAGACTGGCATTAGATTGTTGTTCTTTTTAGTGCTTGCAGCTGGTATTTTGTAGGTCTATTGATGCTAAAGCTCAATGACAACAGATTGCTTTTGAACACAAAAGCAAGCAGAAAGGAGTTCTAAAGCAGTCAACGGAATTCTCTTCTTCACAAATCAAGCTGTGTAAAAAAACTTAAATGTGTTTGGATATTTGAGCAAAATAGGTTAGTTGCATAACATAGCCTACGTTGTATTTCCATTGTAAACAGCTAAACATTTAGTGTTTATTCTAACTATCACTCGATCATGGTCGAATTAGTATCCTCGTCGAATAACAGCCTAGGCCCTAGGTGGAAAGACTTGGCATTGTCGAAATAGGCATAGGCCTATATTTAAAAAATAATGATTTTAGTTTGCTATAAGTTAGTTTTATTTTTGACCATCATGGGCAGCAAAAACAGTAAGCCTACCCCTACATGCCAACCAGAAACTTTTAAAAGAGAGGTGCTGGTTAATTTTGTATCACAGCCTGATGTCATCTCAAAAAATATATGTATGGGCCATTGCCAGGGGCTCTATCCACTTTTAAAATTCGGGGGGGGGGGGTGATTTTTGGACAGTTGGCTAAAATTGTCATAGTCATTTTAACAACAACTTTCAACTTGTCTTAGTCATTCCAACTACTCCAATGAGTGGGTGGGTGATCACTCCCCTCCCCCCCCCCCTTGGATAGAGCCCATGGCCATTGCATAAAATCTATTCAACACTCATAGTCATGTGCAGTACAGAATATTAAATTGAATAAGTGGCCTAGCTTACTGAAGACAGCCTACAAGAAAATTTTCTACTTTCAGTGCTGTATAAAGGAGCTTTAATTTATTGTTAGGCTAATCTATCACTATTCACTACAAGGACAACCCTGACGAAAATTCGTTCTACGTGAATGAATAATGATGCTTTTGCTCGTGCAAATTTGAATTTAAAATTGCCAGATGAGTCAAGTGAACTTTTTACTGCGGTTGTCTCAACAATTTCCCAAGTTTACTCACTCACATTTCAAAAGCATTTTTTCGGTGCAGTGCGTATCTAACAAAAAGTTGTCTGATTGATTTCTGTTGTTTTTTGTCGATTTTGATGTATTCCTGCCAAAAACACAGCCGTTGAGCGGTGTCGAATCATCATTTTTTCGGAATTTTGTACCAGGCTCTGCCATCACTCGGCTACGCAACCACAACCAACATGAGGGATCTCTAAAAAAGGCCCTATCAAAAACCAGCAGGGATTTCGCATTTTCCAGACTATGGTTTGAGCTCCGACTCTTTCTTGCCCAAAATGTCCCAACCATCTTCTTCGTCGTGTGTCACACGGCTGTTGCCCAGAGCTTCACGCAAGCTCTTGCTCTATCGTTGCACTCGGCTAAATCCTGTGCAGAGTACCTTGCTTTTATGACAATACATTTGAGTCCAGATGTGGTTTTTCTCATGACGTCGTTTGCTCTTGTCCACATTTGCAACTTGTACTTCTCATGAAATACCCCAGTGTCGCATCAAAGTTTCACATCTGCCAATATCAGTTCTTAGAACGTAGGCGGTTGAGGCATCGCGAATACTTTCACGGTTCACGCTTTCCAGAAGCCTTCTACGGAAGAGGAGCTCCATATTGGCTGATGTCGGCCCGACTGCCAGTCCCTCCTGCCATAATTGATCCGCACATTGGTGGTAACCTTGTCTTGACCCAGTGGGACAGCTGAGGCAAGGAAACTTTTTCTTGTTTTCAACCGCCTGCGTGCTGGAGTTTGGCCATGCCGTATGTGTCTCAAATCCATATCCTGACAAAATCTTTCCTTTCTGCTGGTTACGGTTTTTCTGACGTTGAGGAGGAGAATTCCAGACAGAATGCGTAGCAACGTAGGCTAATGTTGGTTGGTATTAGAAAACCTGTAACCAAACGGCAGCTTTAATTCCATGTGAAGGCATTATTTTAGGCTTGTGTTGAGCGTTCCCGCACTAGGCAAACATTTTCTGCAACTAAATAGCATAGGCGTAAGGCTAAAGCAGTTGACCTAATTGTATCAGGCAGAGGCAGGCTGGCAGGGCATCCCAATTAGAGCTTCCAAGTTTCTGTAAGAAATTATTTTGAAAAAGTAAGCTTAACTCTTACCATGATTTCCTTATTTAGCCTATGTTCCCTGCCATAATTTATTGTCCTCAGCGACATTGTTCTCTAATGTTTCTCAAAATGGAATGATAGAATTCACGAATAGCTAGTACGTATTACGAATTCTACTCCCTTTTAATGAGGTGAACCATTACACATGATGACTATGGAGTTAATAGGAAGGAAGAGAAGCATGAGCTGTAAAGAAAAAAAGTGTGGGTTTAGAAAACGAAAAATTAAAACTCCTTTCTTCTTAATTCTATGGTCATCATGATTGTGTAATGGTTTACCTTTTAATAGCTACATTAACTAGTAGAACAGTACCTTGATAGGCTACTATTTGTTAAAATTTAACAATCGATGTGTTTAGAAAAACAAGAAATGGAAAAGATGAAAATGCAAAAGGTTGCTTTGTCTGCTGACAGGGTAAAGAGATCGTTTAAGCCAGTAAAAAGACTCTTTGTGGAATTCTCTTACTTAACAACCTGCCATGGGTTCCGACAAATTGTAGCACACCAAAGAAGACCTATTTTCCGGTAACGCGTGATCTAACTAAGATAAGCTACTTTAAAAAATCTTAAAACCATCAGCCATTTATTGTCCCGGTTCTTGAAATTGCCTAAGAATTGCTTTGACGTCAGAATCTCCAGAGACAGCTCAACGATAAAAATCAACGTATTTTTAATTATTAGACTTTTTTGCACAAGAGTTACTTTTTAAAAACAAATTTTGTTTTTGTATAACACGAAATTACTTTGTCTTTCTATCGTTCGAAGTCCAAGTAGGCTACCAATGTTTTGTTATGCACTTCAAACAAAAATGAAATCCATTTTTGAATCTCAGAACCCAGAAAGTTTCGTAAAATAGCTTATAAAGTGTAACTAATGTAACATTATACTTTATTCAGAATATTAAGTCTGTTTCAAAAGAAACAATTTTATTTCGTTTCTTTGCATAGGCTAAGTTCTTTAGTCTTGGTTTCGTTTTGAATTTGGTTGCTCGGTTTTGAATCTTTGGTTTGGTTTTGAATCTTTATCCTCGGACTGATAAAGCCTTGATAAGCCATTCCTGGTAGTTTCGCATACTTGTATAGAGGCTTTTGACGTAGGGTTGGTTACTAACAAGGGGCAGAGCAAAGTTTCCGATTGTTGAATTGTTGTTTTCGGGGAACTATTCCATCCATTGGGTGCCACTGAATGGAGAGCAGTTCTTATAATGCGTTGCTCAGGCGCACACTCCGAGAGTCGAATCAGAGCCCATTCATCTTGAAGCTTCTTCATCCACGAAGTCACGCGCTAACCAACTGAGCTATCGGAGTGCTCACTGCTCAGTGAAGAATTTCGTAGGCGATGGGCCAGTTCGTTTCAAATTCATGTAACCTTATATTAGCGAATGCATAAGCAGATTTATTTTTTACTTCATATTAAAGCAAACATAATACATTGCTGTAATATAGCATGGGTTCAGAAACGAGTAGAAGCGATAAAACACTAAGGCTAAAGCGTGGTGGAGACTGAAATAATGTAGACTACTAAGTTTCTACTGGGCATTATTTAGTATAACTTATATGTATTAAAGTTAAGGCGGCATAATCACAGTCTCAGGGAAAGCAATCAAGTTGCTTATTTGCAACAAAATGTGGATCAATGCGGTCCAACAATATCTACTGTACTTTGTAGTTTGTACTTTGTCCCAGGCGTGAAATTTTTTTCCCACAAACTTTTTGTCTCATTTGCATATTTTTGTAAGTGTAGCCATTACTGGATATCGCGCGGCGTGCGTAACTGTTTTCACCGATTTTCGCCTTCACAGCAGCCGATTTTCGCCCTCCAGGTCCAAATCTAAACAGTGAACTTGAAAAAAACGTAGCCTGGAGACACACCTAGTGTATTCAAGTTTAAAAAAGTTGAGAAAAGAAATTGATTCTGGTCGCTAGTCTAAAAGTAAGATTTTCCGAATTGATTAAGAATTAACCCTAACCCATTAACCCTAACCTTAATTTTTTTTGAAAAGATTAATGTAAGAAAAAACATTGACCATTGACGATGGGCGTCGAAGCGATGTCCTCACGAATGTAAGGCAAAAGACGAAACCACTGAATCAAACACGCCAACGAAAAATGTTTGCATTTACACGGTATAAAAACAAACTCTATGCAAAAAAACAACAAGTTCGTAAAAAAAAAATTCGCGTCCCGGGCTATTCTTGGTGTGTTTGAATTTTCCAGCCAAGAACGATGTTGCCCCAAACCGACATTGACAAAACCTTAATTTAAACTTACCTTGTAAGTAGCCTACATGGCCACGTAATCTCTATATGTAGCCTGTATTGTTTTTAGATTTATATGGGCAGTGCTTGTTTTTGGATTGTTTTGTGGTCTTGGTCAGGAACTGTACGACAAGCTACACGAGTACACTGATCATTCGATTGTAACAGATTTGCACGAAGAGTATGTTTCTGATTTGGAATTCCCAGCTGTTACGATTTGTAATATTAACAGGTTTGTTGTCACGTTTTGACGATATTTTGAACGCATGAGTTCATGCCAAACACTTATGCTACCGGCAGAGGTGGGCATTCGCTGTTTGAAAGAAGCGTGTTACCCCTACGCTACAATATGCCAAAAGAGCGGTGTTAGTTACTAGCAGAGATGTACGTATACGCCGCAAATTCTACCCCGCATACTTGCGGCGTAGACTTTTTGTTTGCGCTATAAGCTTGCGGCCACATTTTTTTGGATAGTTTGCGCTTGAGGTTACGCCGTAAAGTTTTCGCGGTTTTTTAGCGCATAGCGTCAACGCATACTTTTTAATGTATTTTTTCGCTACAACACGCCAATACCTTCCAGCGCTGCAGTTGAAAGAATGTTTTCAATGGGCAAAGACATATTGGAACCAAAACACATCAAAATGTCAGATGAACGCTTTCAGATGCTTGTGTTTCTTCGTGGAAATTCAAAATAAAACTTGTTTGTTTCCAGTGGTTAATACCGTGTGAATGTTTGGCACCTAGCAAACAAAATTAGTTTGCGCTAGTGTATGCGCTGACGCCGCCAAATTTTTTTACAAGTTACGTTGACGCATACGGCGTATGGTTTTTCGAACATTTGCGTTCACGCTGACAGTATTTTTTGTATGCGCGTACATCACTGGTTAGGCTACTAGTCGATAAAAAGTAACTTTTGTCTTAAACTGACAGTGGAAAGCTCTATATTCAAGTACATTGTGAAGTCAAAATGACCTTGAAAACAAATGATATCACCTTTCAGTACCACATTAGGTTACACTGCCATTTCAACGTCGCTATGGAAAACAAGTTCTTGGTGAAATTTTATTCGTACGCTCCAGTGTTTTCGATTCATATTTTTCTATTTTAAATTGGAAATTAGCGGATAGCGTCAGTACGATTAAAGAAAATGTAGCGCCTCTCCGCTACCGCTGCATTAGGGTAAGGTAGCGTCGCTGCCATCACTACAAATAGAGTAGCTGGCCAGAAAATGAAAAAATTTCATGATTTTATTTCAAAATGAAGTTTCCGCTTGTTGTTGAAGTGTTGTCTAAATTATTTCATTTGAAAGGAGAGCTGTTCTTGAAATGCGCTGCTCAAGCGTACACCACGACAGTCGAACCAGCTCTGCTTGATCTTGAAGATTCTTTGTTCATAAAGTCAAGTGCTTTATTCGCTGAGTAAACCTCTTCCCTTTTTTCATGTTGTCTCGTTTAGCAAATGAGAAACAACTGCTCAACCCTCATTGCAGTCAATTAGGCTACTCATACAGGTTAAATGATCTACTCTGTAAATCCACAATCGTGATTTTGCTTTCATGTGTCTAATGGCTTGCACCTGTATTTTACGACTCAACTTTTGCCGTGTGACCATTTTGAAATTTCAGATTTGTCAAAGAGGTTGACGAATTGAGAATAGCTAAACTTGGTGCTTTATTTGAAGCTGCATGCAAACCTGAAAACAGGTTAGTGATTTGCTGATGACTAGGCCACCTTTCGAACTTACGATATCTGTTGTTTTATTGTTTGTTTGTTTGTTATATCTTTATCCTGCATTGCGGGAAAGCGGACTTGAGCGCTATGCATCGGTGTACGCCTTCCGACATACACCTGACCCACGCTACAGCCGACGGCAATGTCTGTTTCGGGTTGTTCACTCTACTTATGACTTAAATTTTGTACTACCCACGAAATCGATCACTGGGTTGAGGCAATTATTGTCAAGTTTCTTGCCCATAGAAACAACAGCAAGTGCGGGTGGCTGGGGTCGAACATGTAGGCTCTCGATTGCGAGCCCAACGCGCTAACCACTCGGCCAAAGCATTTATAATATATTTTATGCTTTAATGTATTTTACGTGAAAAATAAAATCATTAAGTTGGTTCCGTGCAAAGGTATCCTACTGGCTGAAGATTACCAATTGCCAGGGTTTTTTCCGTTCTCTTTCCAAATTGGATTAGCCTACTATAATATAAATTTAGGCTCATATCATGCGCAGGAACTCCAAAGAATGGTGGAAACAAGCTACCAGTGATGTAAAGTCAGAAATCCGACAAGCGGGAGTACAAAGATATTTCATAAGTCAGGAACTGTTATCAAAGGGATGGGTGCTCAACGATACAACACTGCGGCATTGCTCTTTTGAGAAAGTGAAATGCACTTTGTCGGTAATAGATAGACTATACCTCACAGCGGTTGGTTTTGACCTTGTTAGGCTAATTAATGCCAATTTGAAAATATTTAAAAGACTTGTATGAACACACCTGCTTGGTGGAACTAGTAACAATGCACTGTCGCCTATTAGCCTGTCTGTAGCCTACTGTAATGCAAAGTACAGAACCAACTCAACATGCAAGCGGTGGCAATGTGCTGCCAATCTACTGTAGGCCTATATGTCACAGTATGACACCCCGAGGACATCGACATCAAAGACTAGCACATCATGTTTTGTTTGCCAGAATATTAGTTCTGATTTCCGGGTTTCTTCTGCTGTGAATTTGACTTGCTTTTTTGTAAATTGACTTAGTAGCCTGATGATAAATTTTCATAATTTACCGTTGATGTTTGTACAGTTCACAAGTCGTAGGCTATGGCATATTGTTGTTTTCTTTTGTATAAATTTTAGCTCAATTATCTCAGGGTTGATCTCTAAGTGGACCACTAAGCGGTTTAAACCTGGTTTTAACCGGTCAAAACTAGGTTTAAACCGGTCAAAACCCTGACCTGACTGGTCAAAACCCTGTAATGAGTTGCTTGATCGTGTTCGCCAGAAAATCACTGAAAATGTGAGGGAGGAGGGAGAAGGAAAAGATGAAATTGACTGGTGAATGAAGCATTTGAATATACTGGAGAGACTTGTTAATTCCAATTGTTCAATTGAGGTGTTCTACATAAAGTAGATAGGCATAAGGCATCACAACTTGTTCCTTTTCCGATAATCCTTTCTTGGCTTGACATGTACTTTGCTTCAAACAACGAATCATAAACTATCCTGTCTTTAATTTTTAAAGCATCTTAGAATATGCATTCGCATTGTTTTATTTTAACTGGATAAAATTTGATGGCAAATGTTATTCAAAAAAAAATTGTTGGAATAAATTCTTGTACTTCAGTTGGCTGTGCAAATTGTTCATCGTTCTACCAAGCATTTTTTGGTTCATCAGAAACTTATTTATTTTTAGAATTTGAATTTTCTCCATAATTAAAATAACCAACTGATTGAAATATCAAAAACAAACAGAGAAGTTGAATATTTTTTGTTCCAAATCCAGCATTTAGGTTATGTTGATCAAAACAAAATATAGTTGAACATCATTACTAATAACATGGAGGGTACTACTTTTAATTCAATTGAAAAGCAACTTGATTCATACACTAAAGGGGTTTTGACCAGCAATAGGTGGTCAAAACTGCCCGGTTTAAACCAGGTTTTAACCGGGCGGTTTAAACCGCCCCGGTTTAAACCGATCAACCCTGATCTGCTATGAAAGCCTATAATGGGCTACTGTGGATTCATTCGATTTTTTGTTTTAAAAACTAGAAGCTTGCATCTTAAAGATGATTTACATTGTTAGCAGAATTTTACCCGGATTGTTACCCCCATGGGCACATGCTACACGTTTATACCACAAGATGGAGCCAAGCAGATGATACCTGGGAGTAGTCATGGATTAGAACTTTACATAGATATTAATCAAGTACAGTATATATATTAATCAAGTATATATGTTAATTGCATATGGTGCTCACTTAAAAACAAATTGCAGCAGCTACGAACAAAAAGCTTAATGCTTTCCAAATGACAAATATTGAACAAGCATGCCTTTTTTTATTGAATGATGTAAGATATGCGAACTTGTGTTTTCTGATGTATTTGTTATTGTTTCTTTTATATTGTAAAATGAAAGTAATCTATGACTAGTTTTTAATAAGTTACTTTAAAATATCTCCAAATATTATAGACTTACCTGATGGCAATATGTTTTCAAACTACCAATCCATTGGCCTTTTGTTGCAATACATTTGATGTAGAATGTTTAAGTGATTGCTTATTGTCATTGACTCATTGAGAAGTTTTGTAAAATGATTTTGACAAAACCTTTAAAATTCTGATAAGTCATTGACCATCAACGTAACGGTAGCATATGCTATAGCCTCTATAGTCTATATCAGGGTGGTCCAAACCCTGGCACGCGGGCTGCATGCGGCCCGCGTGAAGCTTTTGTGCGGCCCGCGAACACTTTGCGCATGCCGGAATTATCAGTGCTAAATCCAAGGTTTAAAAATACACCTACGTTTTATAAATACATGACATTCGCCACAACCTTAAATAAATCGCGCATAATCGGGTCAATAGGTAACTATGAGGGAACAATGCCGGTTTGTGAGGACACAAACGTGCGTTGATATTTTGCTTTTGTTGCTAGCACTTTCTCCGTCATGAAGGCACTTTCTCCGTCATGAAGGAACTTTCTGCGTTATGCGAAGCGATTAAAAAGCGACACAAGGAACAGAATGGCTGATGAAACCCTGGATGCCTGCTTACGTCTGTCGACCACTGAATTTAAACTAGAGATCGACACTATAATATGCAAAAGCAAAAAACAATAAATTGTTTTGGTTTGCTAATTTGTTTACGTGTTATGTATCGTATCTTTTTTACTAGCTGAAAATCACTTTTTGAGTCGCAAACAAAGATTCAAAAGTGAGTTAGGCGTGCAGCAAAACATTAGGTCGATCAGAACAGCAAACTCAGTCCTTTCATTGCAACTGTATTTTGTCAGCGACAAGATTTGTTAATGTTCAAAGCCTGCGAATAGTAAGAATGTAGCTAAAACAGATCAAAATCTATAAAAAAGAAGTTCAAAATCGCAACCTAGTTAAGTTTTTATTTAACAACATTTCTACTTTCAGCAACGCGTTATCATTTCTGACCATGCGGCCGGTGAAGTTTTTCTCAGACCCTAATGTGGCCCTTCATGTTTGCAGTCTTGGACCACCCTGGTCTATATCATACAGTATTTTTGTTAATTTGCAAACATCCTTTTAATATTTAGTTTGAATACACAAGGAACAAAAATGATAGCCTTACATCTGGAATTAAAATCCTCATACACCATAAAAACGATCTTCCACACGTTGAGCGATTCGGACCTTCAGTATCAAGTGGACACACAGGACACATCGTCATCAAAGAGACTGTTGTGAGATCTGTAACCATTAATGCGCAGTTTATTGTACTTAATATTTGAAAAAATAGCTTTGTACATTTTGCCTAACCAATGAGTTGCTATTGACATGGGCCGCAAGACAAGTTTTTCGTGGTGCAAAACCTATTTTGGTCCTGGTTAGTAATTTAACAAGTCGCCAACACTTTTGTGAGGCCTACATTTTTTTCGTTCGTATGTCTCATAGCAGTAGCAAAAAGTAGCCTTGTGTTAGATCTGTTTGATGCACTTTTCTATTGTTAGTCCTCACAACTTAGCCTACTGCCACCGCTTGATATTATTTCGCCACAGTGGCGACACCATGTGGTATTGCACGATACCACGGAGCCCACTACGGCATAGAGGTCAAGATGTTTTTTACTGCAGAATGTAGTACGCGGAAGGATCTCAATTTCACTACTCTTGTTTGATACATCTTGAAAAACTTTGTATATAAAAAAAAAACACTTGAGCTTTTCCGCCCCGTTAACTCAGAGGTTACGCACCCGACTCCAAGCGTCGCTGGTTCGGCTCTCAGGGTGTGCGCTTAAGCAACACATTTTAAGGACCGCTTTCTTTCAGCTGCACCAAGTGGATGGAATAATTCTCCGGCAACAACAAGCAGAAACTTCACTCTGTCAATTTTGGTGACCGGGCTTGCATCAGTGGTTCAAAGTCTTTAGTAATATCCGAAACTGCCAGGATTAAGCTCTCAAAGAAAGCTTTCTCAGTCCGAGGATAAAGATCAAATCAATCAAACTACATTTTGTTGCGGCTTGAAGATTTTTGTAAGTTAGAAAAATCTTCATTTTGTTACAGCATTATTAAACAAACCTGTGAAACTAAACCTGTTGGTGTTGTACTGCATTGCGCACTAAGAGTCTAATGCGGTACGTTTCAGAGACATTTGTTGTTCAAACCATGGGGAAAGTGCGAACAAGAAGAAAAAAAATTGTTGCATCATGAATATTACACTATTACGTCTTGCATGGAAGAATGCGCGTATGTTTTGTAAATTCTTTGTATTTGTGGCGACTCCGATAGCTTTCTTTAATTAACGTGTACTTTTGTATAGCCTATCATTTCTTTTGAAACCATAATAAGCCATGATCTTTAAATCTGCCAAACACGTGACCTACTTGATACCGCAAAGCTTAGGTAACGCCTAGAACATCACACGCCCAGGGCGAAAGAGAAAATTGAATTGAGTCCTGTCTTTGTCATGAGTTACCATAGGGGGTGGGGGGAGACAGGTTATACCTGGGACTGGTATATAAGTCCCCCCCCCCCACTCCCCTTGGTAACTCATGACAAAGGCAGGACTGAATTCAATTTTCTCTTTCGCCCTGGGCGTGTGATGTTCTAGTCTTTTCCCAAAGCTTATGATAGGATTCAGTGCATGCTGTGACGTTTATTTTGAATATCCTGAATGAACTGCTGCAATGGGAATAGGCTAAGCACACTCGTGGCACACTACATTTCATTGCGACGGTATCTGTTAGCAGGCGCGGAGTTATGGGGGGGGGCGGGCCGCGAAATTTTTTTTCCCACGAGATTTCTGTTACTTCACATAGACTTTGTACTTATACCGTGTGAATGCAGACATTTTTCGTTGGCGTGTTTGGTTCAGTGGTTTCGTCTTCTGCCTTACATTCGTGAGGACATCGGTTCGACGCCACCGAAGTCAATTTCTTTTTCTTTACATTAGCTTTTGCGGTGCACGAAAGCTTTTCATAAAAAGTAAGGTTAGGGTAGTAATAGGTTAGGGTTAATTTCTTACTACCAGAGGGGCGAGGGAAAAAAATTTTGCGGCCGGGGCCCCCCCCCCCCCGAAATTTTGTGAGGAATTTTTAAAATTGTATGTTTTCGCATCAAATGGTTTGATATGCTTCTAAACAGCTGATATTAGGCCCACGGCGGACTTAACTTACCCCGGGGGTGGGAATAATTTTTAGTTATTGTTATGGTTCATCGATCAGACTCCGTTATTTTTTTTTCATACAACTTCAAATACATTTTAATAGCAACCCCCATTTGGCACGCGTGTGACGTCACGATATTGAGAATGATGCTTTCAGTCTCCTTATGTCTCAAAAACAAAGCTTGCCTAATTTTAAACGAAACTGCATTGAAAGAGCGAGTTTTGCCAATACCAAACATTCAAATATCTTAGCCAGGAATTAGCAACAAGAAAACATAGCAACTTAGCTTTATTGCCGAAAAATGCCGAAGAAAACATGATCTTACCATTTTACAGGAATATTCATACCCACATTTTTGTTGAAGATGCTCTCAGAATGCACCAAATTCAAAGTAATTTTTCTGGGGGAGGTCCCCAGGCCCCCGCCGCTGGGTGTCGTCTTAGACAAACACGCTGTAAAAGCCCTCCCCTTCAAAATTCCTGGCTACCCCACTGCATGCAAAATATACAAATATCCAATTGGTCATGGATACTCCAAACAGGGTTTTAAACCAGATTTCAAGTTTACTTTGCATGCTTAGCAATTTTTATTCAAGCAAAATTTATTTTTTAAACATTGACAATTGATGAAAATGGCTGTTTTAATGTCTATTTTGTACTTGTAGCATGCCCTATATGTCGTAGTATCATTGTTCATATTTTTTTTATCTATTTCTTTTTAATTGATTTTCAAATTTTCTGGCCTCCCCCGAAAAAAACTCCTAGATCCGCGCCTGTTTGCTCGGTAGGCCACCACATACAGTTGACCCAACCAGTTAACAAATCAGTCATTTTAAATTGATTCATTGGCTGCAGACGTTGAATCAAAGTAAAACATGACTGATTTGCTGTCTGGATACTTAGTAGCCTATTATTTGAAGTAGGCTACGCCTTTAACCAGGACTTAAACCAATACAAACGTTGTTTTGACGAAAGGTATTGGTATATAATTTTAAGATCTAGGCTTTGGTATCAAATACTCAAGCCAATGTTTCCTACTTAGATTTTTGCTACTTTAAGCACTTTTCTAAAACATATGCTGTCATTTAAGCTTGACTTAATAAAATAGCTTACACACGTGGAGTTTAGAAAGATTTGAGCATAGGCCTACCCAATTGTACCCATGGCAAACCAATGGTGAATCACAAATCGGACAGCTAACACTTTTTTGAAAAGCTTATCGGCCATATTATATTGCAGCGTGCAGTACATTGTAAACAAATGCGGATGCAAACCATTTTGGGATAAATATTTTCAAGTTGAAGAGTGTGATGCTTTGAATATTTTCAATTGTTCCGGTAAAGCCGAAGGTGATTTCACTCTTTCTTTAATCACATTTTTCGTTGTTTATCACATGCAAAAGAATCTGCTACTGTATGACAAGTAGTGAAAGTTTATCATGAACATTAAAACAGAAACAACAAATCGAAATAGTTTTATTCTCGTCTAGCAATGTTATTGAACAAAAGTTGCTTTTGAGGTTATGAAAGCAGTCTGTGGAAATCAACAATTCCGCCCCGATAGCTCAGTTGGTTAGCGCTTGACTTCGTGAACGAAGAAGCTTCAAGATTATGCGGCGGTGGTTCGACTCTCGAGGTGTGCGCTTGAGCAATGCATTCTAAGGACTGCTCACCATTCAGCGGCACCTAACGAATGGAATAATTCCCCGGCAATAACACTTCAACAATCGGAAACTTCACTCCGTCAATCTTGGCAACCGGCCCTGCGCCAAAGCCTCTTCAAGCAGCCTATGCGAAACTACCAGGATTAACCTATCAAAACTTTTTCAGTCTGAGGCTAAGATTCAAAACCCACCAACATGCATCCATAGCAGCCTACTTCTTCATTGCTGTGTTAGCCTAATTTTTTTGTTGGGTTTGTGTGTAACAATAAGCCTAGGCTGCATGCATCCAAACAGAAGCTGTAGGCCTACGAAGCCAAAATATTTAGTCTTGTTGCAACAAAAAGTTAGTAGCCTGTACATGACCTAACGTTGTTGAACTAACGTGTTCAAATCAATAATAATCCAGCCAATAAATCACTTCGTTTTTGCATGGATTCAATGGATGCAGAGTGCAGATTTTGAATCTATGATTGAGGAAGTGGTTTGTTGGCTGAGAATAAAGTGCTTGAAAAAAAGCACACTTAAAATCAACATGCAGGTGCAATTGGTTGAAAAACCACATGTAGGCCTAAGTACCTAAGTTTATCGCTGCTTTTATTTTTGCGTCAAAAACATGATAGCCTGGTGACGTCAATTTTGTCGCCAATGAGCGCATTTTAAACGTGTTTTATTGTTTTTCTCTTGTGGACAAGTCCAGGGGTGCCGGAACGGTTTTTGACTGGGGGTGGGGCAGGGGGCATCCACAACCTCTCTGCCCCGCTTTCGACGTCCCTGGACAAGTCTCAAGATAAGTTAATAGAGTCGCGCTAAATTACAGTATCAATATTAAAAATTGTTTTTTTATTTTGTTTTTGCAGAGGAGTTTCCACTCAAAAACAATCCAGAAACTTGTAACTGTCCCACACCATGTGACATGACGTATTTTGAGGTGGGAAAGACCTCTTCTTTTCCTAGTATTGAAGTTTCAGAGTTCTTGTTAACTCATTCTTATCGCAATGCAAGTACGTACATGAACAGCATATACGGAAAACTATCATTCTAAAATAGTTCAGTTGCCTAATTAGTAATGGAAGAAATGTTTATTGTTGCACTGAATGACTTTTCTAAGTTCTACAGTTGTAGAGCATGGAATCACGAAACAGGTGCAGTTATGCACGTTTTAGGTTAAATCTGCTGCTGAAAGGTCTTTCTGGTGTTTCATCAAATTAGTGTTTTAAATAAAAGTGGCACTTCAAAGTAGGCTATGCTCTTGTAGCAGGCCTACACACAAAAAGTTGAACTATACGGTTGCTCAATGCTCAGTCTCAAGCCAGGGTATGGGATGGAGTGGAATGGATGACATTTTTTTCCCATTTTTTATCCCGAGATTTTCTTCCATTCCATCAATTAGGCTACTTCCAAATGTAATTGATTGCACGTTTCAATTACAAAAATTAAATGTCTATAGGCTATTTATGTTCAACAATAAGTTAATGCAGTTTGCTTTTATCAAAGACAGTGGAATTGCATTTAATTAACAATTAGATAGCGAAAATTGTTTGTAGACTGACCTAGCAAGTTCCGTTATGATATACAACAGTAGGGCTACCATATGTCCTACTTTAGGAGGATTTTTCCTCTTTTTTCATAAAAAATTAATTGTCCTCTGAGGACATTTGAAAATGCTCAAATGTCCTCTTTTTTTTGCATTGCTATCATTTTCAACAAGGTTTTATATTTATGTGACCTTGGCGAAAGCTAAATAAGGCTAAGCAACGATACCAAAAAAGAAAAGTATGATTTCTGTGAGCTGTGGAAGAATTAGGCTAGGCCTATCCTTGTTTAAGAAAAGTGTTTATTGACTTTGAGGTTAACAATAGCTTACATTACTTGCTGTGGATATGGTGGATACATTTATTTCTGTGGCCAACGAAGGCTGTATTACTCGATGACCATGTCAGATGTATTTCTATTGTTCGACTCTTGTGTTGCCTATTTGGATGAATAGACCACTAATTTCATTTTCCGAGTTCATATTCTTTGATTGGATGCTTATTGCTTATGCTGTCTTACACCAAAGAATAGGATAACGCTTTTCAGCGATGTGTGGAAGTATTTGTCAGAGAAAAATGTTGGCATTGATGATGTTGAACTGTTCGATCTATACCAAAGCTAGTGCAAAGGTGTCTTAAACATGATAGCTAGCTTGCATTAGCCTTGTTTAAATGATGGCACATTAGAAAATGGTTCAAATATTGCAGAAATATAGATTTTTTTAAATGAATTGTTGAAAATCGAGCAATTCTTCATCTGCTATAAGCTAGTTCAGTGGTTACGCGCCCGGCTCAAGATCACCCGGCGCTGGTTCGACTCTCGGGGTATGCGCTTGAGCAACGCATTTCAGGACTGCTCTCCATTCAGCGGCATCTGGTGAATGAAATAATTCTCCGGCAACAAAACTTCAACAATCCGAAACTTCACTTTGCCAATCTCGGTAACCGGCCATGCGTCAAGAGCCTATACAAGTATGCGAAACTACCAGGAATAACCTATCAATGGTTTGTCAGTCCGAGGATAGAAATTCAAAACAAGTGCACACCCTTTGCTCAAGCGCACACCCTGAGAGCCGAACCAGCGCCGGTTGATCTTGAGTCGGGTGCTTAACCCCATGTTTGAATGTCTGAACTGAAACTATGTTAGGACCTACTCACGAAGTGTGAATGTTGTTGTCTTCTCGTTTTCAAACAATCTTTCGGGCAAATTTCGCGTTGGGTCAATGCGAACAAAAATACGAATGATTACAGTTTTAAGAAACGTAATGTAACGGAAACTTTTATCCCTCTATTTTTTAGGCCTACTGCTTTTGCGTATTTTGATACGTGTTGAAAATTTCACTATGCCATTAAATTTCAAGAATGAAAGACTTGGTGTAAAATGATGGAAGACTGTCTTTCATTCAATCATCCATATCTTCCATTTTTGAAATTTTCCATCTTCCAGCCCATCCCATTCCCTGCTCACAGCTACTGTGCTTGCAAAGTAATATTATTTTTATTCGGACAAATTGTCAGTTTGCTTCAAATGCTAAATAGAGATATAAGTAGGCCTGCTCATTAAAACAAACATGGTTATGCAAGCATCTTATGAAACCTTGGGGGAACCATGTTGTCCGAACCTTCATTTTGCGCTGAAAACTACAAATAAAGGAAAATCGTCGAATTTGGCATTACAGGGGAGGGATGAAACGCTAGACAATGGCGTCATGTAATATTTATGATCAATCCCTATTGATTTGAGTAAGTTATCGTGTTTGCAACTAAAGTTTTGTATAACTTAGTGGTTTTGCCAAAAAATACTTTCCGGCCAATAACCGATTCTTGAGTTAAACATTTTTCAGAATGTCCAGTCAGATAGCTCGTTTGGTGAAGCGCTTTTTTGAACAAAGAAACGTTAAGATCAAGCGACGCTGATTCGACTCTCGGTGTGTGCGCTTTAGCAATGCTGTTCAATTACAGTTTTCTATTCAACGGAACTTAATGGCTAGTGAACGAAGTAACTAACAGACAACACTTCAACAACAAACGGAAACTTCACTTTGTCAATCTCCGTTACCAGTTTTGCGTCAAAGCCAATTTAGTATTTACACTCATAGCCTACACTCTTACAGCTACCGGTATGTGAAACTACCAGGATTAAGCTTTCAAAAGTTTTTTCAGTCCGAGGATAAAGATTCCCATAATTAATCGTTTCCCACCTATCTGCTTAGACTGCAATCAGTTTGCTAGGCTTTCGCAAACACAACAGCTTGTTTTGAGCACTCAAAAATTAAACTTTTTTTTATAATCTTACTTTTTCAATTTTTATTCAGGTATAAAGAGTTTATCTGAGATCGACCATTCATTTGACATGCTACAACGCTTTGGAAAAGATCACGTGATGTTAGACATATTTTACGATAAGTTAAGCTACACAAGTCTGACTGAAAGGAAATCTGTATCTGAAATCAGCTTAATGAGTAAGAAAAAAGTCTAGTGATTTTATTATTGTTTGGTGTTAATACCGCAGATTAACGACAGTTAAAAATTGCGTATATTTTACGATAGCCTATTGGCAGGAAATTTAAGTTGCCGTACCTAAACCTACTTAAAGAGGCAAAAGCCTAACTGGTAAAGGGGCCCCATATTTGATTCTAAGCTTTGGAGAATAAGAAAGATGGTTTTTTTTTAGTTATAGGCTACTGAGCTATTAGCACAGACGAGAGTTGGGCCGCTGTTGTTTCATCTATTACTGGTATTTAGTTTATTCCCACCAAATTTATTAGGCTACACCGTGGCCATAAATGGAGCGGTGTTTTTTCAGGCAGCTTATCTGATAGTCTAACCAGGTTTGGAAAGCTTGCGCCACCCCACCACCTCTTATTTTTACAGCTTAAACTTCTAGATTATGGTCTAGCTTCTCTGCCACTATCACTCAGGCTCTAGTATAAGCTTATAGGCTAACTACTAGGGGAAAGTAGGGCAAAATGAGGTGGTAGGGCAAAACGAGGTTCTCGTTTTTTAATAAAACTACTTACGCAACATAGTGGAAATTTTGGTAGGAAGTAGCCATCTTGGAATTGAATCAGTTTTTAGTTTAATTCTGTAATTTTAGTGTACAGAAATGTTTTGTGCAGCAGAATTAAAAAAACAGGTAATTCGTTAAAAAAAACGGCCAAATGTTCCCGTGATTTTTTTATACTAAATAATTATTTGTTGCAGTTGTTGCTTTTTCTCATAATACTTTAAGAAGTAGTGATAGCATAAGAAGGAAAATATTTGAATTTTCTTCCACTGCAAGTGTTTTACAGCCAGTTTTTTTCTGTGTAATGCAATGGGGCATAATGGGATAGTTACATCATTGCATGAAACTACATGTGAAATGGGTTTCTTCATTTTTGTTAGCCTACTTCTGGAAGCTATATGCTACAGGACATAGCAGAATTAAACTATTTGTTTATTAATAGATCTCAGGGATTCATAGTATAGGAATCGCCAACTCGGCTGGATATCTGACAAGCGGAGTGTAAAAGTGTTGCCAGATATTTTTTTTAAATTTTTAATAAAAATATCACTTTGGCATTTTTAAAGTAGCGGTTGCCCAAAATTTTCCCATAAATAAACGGACAAGCTTTGGGCGATCACTACTCTTTAAAAATGTTAAAAAATTAGTTTTTCTAAAAATTTAAAAAAATATTTGGCAACACTTTTACACTCCCCTTGTCAAATATCCAGCCGAGTTGGTCACCCCTATACTATGAATCCCTGATAGATCTTAAATTATAGCTTATAATCATTCAGGAATATCCTAGCTAATATTTTTTATCATAATTATGGTTCAAATGTTATTTCTGCTATTTTGCATGTTTATTGTTTAATCATCAACAATAAACTTGTTTCTAGACTGTCAATGCATTGTTGCTGTGCAAATTTCTGATTCACTTCTCTCATCCCATTTTGCCCCACCCATGGGGGCAAAATGGGAAAAAGGGCACCTCTGGAATTTATTTGATACTTAAATGAGTATTATCATTTTTGATATTTTTTTGTTTGATTTGTGTAGCATGATGCCTGACCTTTCTGCTAAAAAAAAATTGTTCGTTTTGCTTAAGTTTCTAGAATTTTATGACTGTTTAGGCTTAAGTATCCCATTTTGCCCTACTTTTCCCTACACGTTCTATTTCACACAGGTGATGTCGGTGGTCTTCTTGGCTTGTGGCTTGGAATAAGCATAGTTACTATTGCAGAATTCATTCAACTTTTGATAGATGCTGTGGAATGTTGGATAGAAAAAAATAAAGGCAACAGAATGAAGAAGAAAGACCCTAATGCTCCCACAAAAACACATTCAGCGGTATTTCGACATTATGAGAATATGTGGGACGCTGAAGACAACGCTGAAAAAGCTGATATGCTTCTTGCACTAGCAGAACCACACTGGGATAAATGAAATGAGCAGTCCTTGTAATTATTTCATGAATACATTACGTAATCAGCTTATGAATACAGGTTGTCGTTGCCGTTATATTAGCCTAATAGTAGTAGTGTTGGTTGGTTTTGAATCTTTATCCTCGGACTGACAAAGCGTGGATAACTGGATAGGTTATTCCTGTTAGTTTCGCATTCTTGTAGAGGCTCTTTACTTGACGCAGGGCCGGTTACCGAGATTGGCAGAGTGAAGTTTTCCGATTGTTGAAGTGTTGTTGCCGGGGGATTATTCCATTCACCTGGTGCCGCTGAATGGAGAGCAGCTCTGAAATGAGTTGCTCAAGCGCACATCCCGAGAGTCGAAATAGCGCCGCGTGGTCTTGAACCGGGCGCGTAACCACTGAGCTAACGGGGCGGACAAGGAGTTCACTGAGTAGGCTACTTTTCGACCCGAACCCGGAATGATTTAGGGGCCCAGGAACAAAAGAAACCACCGAGTTTTTTTGAACATAACTTTGTGCGATTGTCTTAAAAGTGTGTTGATGTGAGGCTTGAGAATATCGTTGGTAGCCTACATAGGCCCAAAATATCCTGTCAACGGCACTGGTTACTAGGTCAATGTCAATTAATTGCCAATCAGAAGTGGGCATTTGCTACTTTAAAAATAGCGCGTTATAACTGCAATATGGCAAAAGAGTGGCGCTACCACCTACCAGTCAAAAGTAACGCGCGCTACTGTTGTCTTAAGTTGACAATGGAAAGCTCTAAGCAAGTTCTACCTTTTAAAGTGAAAATATTGAAAACGAATGATAGCCTATCTAGTTTTAGTAGGCCTACAACATTTGCTTTTATCATTTTAACGTCGTTATGGAATCGTCAAAAACCTAGGTGACATTTTTTATGCTCTAGTGTTGCCAATCATCAAAAACCTTTGAAAGCATTTGCATCAGCGTACTTTGAAAGCAAACGCAAAACACTGACTGGAACCAAATTTCACCACCACACATTTTTCATAGGCAAAAGCGGGCAAATAATACGTTAAGTTTCTTGCCTGTTCTCGAATTTTTTAAAATACAGGCTGTTGTGATGTGAAAAGGGGCGATCAATTAGCACGAGCGGATCCAGAAAAAATAAAGTGAGATGGTTATCAAAATTTTAAAGACGAGAAAATTCCAAGCAAAATGAACAATATACAGTAAATATCGAGACTCTGAAAAAAGGGTAACTGGGGAGCTTTGTCTCCAGAACATTTTGGCAATTGCTTATTAAACTTCGTAGCCTAGACCAGGGGTCCGCAAATAGTGGGTCGCGACCCAAATTTGGGTCGCAAGACCATTCACAGTGGGTCGCAAAACGGTTTAAAATTACCATAAATATAACTTGTATGGCAAAAATAAATACAATCATATAGTCTTTGATGTGCTGAATTTCGTACAATTTGGTAGGCTACAAGAAAATTTATACTTTTGATTGTAGTACAGTAGTTAAGCCCACGGATATAGCCTGGAAGACAGCTTGAGCCAGGGCATGAATACTCTCTCAGCTTATCTCCAGAACTGGCGACTGAAACTTAGCGAAAACAAAACTTTGGCGGCAGCTTTCCACCTATACAATTGGGAAGCTGATCGTGAGCTACATGTTCAGAACAATGGAAAACCTCTGACCTTCTGCCCAGAACCAGAATATCTTGAGGTGACACTAGACAGATCGTACACATACCGCCACCATTTGGTGTCACTGCACAAGAAAATGACATCCCACGCTGCACTACTCAAGCGCCTGGCAGGCCACAGCTGGGGGGCGAGGGCTGAAACTTTGCGTATAGCAGCTTTAGCCCTTGTCTACTCTTCAGCAGAGTATTGTGCACCTGTTTGGTGCTGCAGTGCACATGCACTGCCATAAACAGCGCCCTGCGCACAGTTACCGGATGCCTGCGTCCCACATCATTGGATAATTTTGCCATTCTCGCTGGCATCCAACCCTCCGAGCTTCGTCGCGAAGAAGCCACTTTGTTTCTTGGCCGACGGGCACTAAAGCCTAATCATCTTCTCCACCACAAGATCTCTGCTTCCCCAAACCAGCACCCCAGTCGATTGAAGTCAAGACAACCATTCGTGCGAGCCGCTCAACTTCTGATCAACGCAGCAGATGAACTTCATCTCTGCGGCTACTTGGGCGGACTATAAATGGAATTCTGAAAGGAAGTCAAGTACCACCGGACTTCATTCGTTCATCCCCAACGCCGACACATGCCCCATCGGCCTGACACTACAAAGACAAGCATGGGTGCGCCTCAACCGTCTTCGTACGGGCGTCGGGCTTTTCTGGTCAACTATGCGCCATTGGGGAATTGGCCTCTTCCTCCTCCTGTGAATGTGGTGCCGAGGAACAGACTGCAGACCACATCATCAATAACTGTACCATCTTCAAGCCACCTAACGGAGTGGAAGGTCTGCGTGTCATGGATGATGAAACTAAATACTGGCTGCTCTCTAGTAGCCTTCCAGTGTAGTCCGGGAACATCTTGAGTCTGGGGTGGTAAAAGGATAGAGTAACCCCTCTGCTCCAGAGGCTTGCACGACGACGAAGCGCACGGTTAATAGGTCCACCCGCTTATTAAGCCCAATTTGGTCTATTCCGGAATTACTGAAGGTATAGGAGTGGTAAAATATTGTCTCTCGCAGCCAAAATGTCCGGTCCCGATGTGGCCTTAATAAGTGGGGACGACCGTATTGGAATTGATATTAACTTGCAAAGTGTTTTGCGCAAAATTATATGCTTCCGAAACGTTTGGGTCGCGAAGACTTCGAACGATTGCTTTTTGGGTCGCACCAAAAATTATTTGCGGACCCCTGGCCTAGACTACTAGGCCTGTAAGTAAGTTTAGGCTATCAGGGCCGTGTAAGCACAACTTTTAGGACCCTCAAAATCGTTTAGTGGACCCTATGTTTAGTGATAATTTTTAAAGATTGACCAAGAAAGCGTTAGGGAACGTTCAAATATTACGTAACGCCTTCGAGGGGGGGTTTATGCAAAGCGTTACGTTAGCGTCACATCGGGGGGGAGGGGGTTCAAGCAAAACGTTACGTAACACTTTCGAGTACGGAATGGTAGTTTTTTGTGCTGAATTCGTAGTAAAAAAGCGTTACATGGGGGAGGGGGGGGATTGAAAAAAGCGTTACATGGGGGAGGGGGGGTCAAAAATTCGGAAAAAAGGCGTTACGTAATATTTGAACGTTCCCTTAGGTCATGAGTGACTCATGGTCGCAAACTTTTTCAATGTAGAGAAAAACATGAACAGTTTAGCAAAGAGTAGGCTAAATAACTTTTTAAGATGTTTTAGAAAAATTTCTAGGCTAGACTATGCAGTAGAATGAATAGAGGATGTGGAAAAAATACCAGACTTTTATCTTAGCAAAGTTGAATGCGAAGTGAAACGAACAATGAGCGAGAAAACCTTTTATTTTGTCTGTTGCGAGAATAGTAGGATACGGTACAATTATAGTACGTACTTAGTAGGCTATACACTTACGCATAAAATACAGTAACACTATAGCAATCTAAGAGACAGGAAGCAGTGAAAGACTAGCGTATATCAGCCATCGAGTCAGCTGCTTTGCTGTTCTTAATGTGACAAAGGTCAAGCATCGGCAAATTATGCTTCAACTTTTTCTTCCAAGGTTTTTTTTTTGTTTGTCGTATCCAGGCTTACACCTGGTGGTTGAAGATTTAGATTAAGTGGACGGGAAGGCAGGGAAGCCAGTCTTCGTGTCCACCTTCAGGCATGCCTTTAAGTGTCCTGCCAAAGACACAGCCGCATGCTCTTGAGCGGTGTCGAACCGGCGCCTTTTCGATTGCCATTCCAACGCTCTCACCACTCGGCTATGCAGCCGACGAATTTCACAAGGTAATTTTATAGCGACAGTTGTAGCAAGTTTAGTTTTCCAAATTAATAGCCTACTTAACTCGCGGGAACTACCACTTGGAGGTAGGCTATGATTCGTAATCGTAATGAAATAAAAGCTTTTTGTTGCCTTGAGAACGAGAAGCAGTATAGAAAATAAGAAAAAAAAATTGAAAAACGTGTTAAAACCTAAAGTAGGCTACTTTTAACACAAAGCCAGAGATGCCAGTTCCGCAGTTTTCCCACGGAATTGGCTAGTTTCGTTTTAGAGTTGCAGGAAAATTCAGCAGTTGCGGGGTTTTTAGCCTAGTTTTGATTTTTGGTTGCGGTTTTTGGGATAGTTTTTTAAATTGCGTATGATTTTATGTTTTTTTATTGAAAGAGAATGAGTTCAAATTTTACGGCGTCATAGGCAAAGTTAGTTTTACACAAATTTTTATTAAATAGAAGTAAGCGAGCTCCAAATAGTTACAGAAGCTTTGACGAAGGTTATGGGGCAAGGCAAGCGGGTTAAATAGCGTACAGCAAACTTTTTTATTACATGTAGGAAATATTTTTCAATGACAATATTCTGGCAGAACATTGACTGGTTTGATGGCAAATACGACATTAATATTTATGAACATTAAACGTAGGCTATCAAGGTTGATACGAATAACATGATAAATTTGCTATTATTTTAGACCGTGAAGTTTGAAGTTCACTGATTGATTGAATTTTTATCTAGGGACTAAGAAAGCTTTTTTGAGAGCTTGATTGCAATCTCTTGATCGTGCAAATTCTTCATTTGTGAAGTCAAGCGCCAACTAAACTGTCATTTTGAATTTCTTTTGACTATTTTTATCAAGAAGAGATTGGGCTGGTTTTCGATGGCAATTGGGCTTGAAATTTCAAAAAAAAGTAATTGGCAACTTTGCACAAAGCCGAAGTTGCCAAGATTTTTGGATTTTAGATAAAATTACCATTCAACGTTTTATAGGCAGAGAAAACTTTTTCTAGAACCGTTGAAAATTTCATGATCAGATCACCGCTTCAATGCGTGATGGAAATCTACATCAGGCGTTGCAGAGTGCAAAAAACAGTGTTGCAGAATGCGTTTTCGAATATTAAATTCTCATCAGTGCAACTACGTTTATGAACGCAATAACAACGGCCAAATTTAAACTCAATACAATACATTACAAAGATTCAAAAGTCTCAGTCAGTTTAGAAGATTTCACCACCGGTTACAGGACCATCTATGGTTGTTACCTTGACAGAGTCAACTCTCGTCGTCGTTCGTATGAAGCAGAAAGTTTGTGGTCAGCCGAATGGAAGGACTTGGAGCCAACTTTTCGTCAGATCGTCAAGTGTGCGGAGGCCTGTTATTCCATTGGGAGGGGAATAGATGGGACACCCAAAGATGATGTGGTTAGCTGTTTGCTTCGTCGCACCTCACTGACAAGCAGCAGAGTCCCTTATGCCCCAGCGTGTCAAGCAAGCATTGAAGCGGCCAACTCCCGTTCTTATTCGGTTCAGTGTCACTCACTCCCTTCTCTGAAGTACAGAACCAAGTGGGAGTGAAGAGGCAGGAGAGACATCGAATAGAACGAGGCAAGACTTTATTTTTGGCACAGTGCTCAATTCCTCGGAGCAGGCATCTGACGTGCTGAAATCAGCGAGCTGGAGTTTTGCAGCATGTCTTACAAAAGGGCACCGTGATGGTAGGCGTTGTATGATTGGGACATTGAGAGTGGATACGCAATCGTGTAGTATGTGGTTCGGATCTAGGGTTGCCAGATTTTTTCCCTCAAAATAGTGAACATTTTAAAAACGCGCAACCGTATCCTGAAAGTTGTCAAAGCAGTAGGGTAGCCAGGAATTGTGAAAGGGGGGTTGACGGCCGGCGGGCCAAGCCACGACGGCGTCTTCGCCAAAGGCGACACCCAGTGGCGGGGGGTCTGGGGGCCTCCCCCAGAAAATTTTGAAAAATTACTTTGAATTTGGTGCATTCTGAGAGCATTTTCAACAAAAATGTGGGTATAAATACTCCTGTAAAATGGTGTTGTATTCAGGCCCGGATTTAGGGGGGCAGAGGGGGCAGGTGCCCCGGGCCCCCGACTTTTGAAGGGCCCCCCAACGTGGAAAAAATGTGATTTTATGTTATCTTTTCTTCCTTTCAGCCTTTGAAGTTTCTGCAAAATGCTGTGCAGTGCTGGATTGATGCTATTGTAGACGCAGAGGTGGTTTTTCGCGCCGTAGGCGCGAAACAATTTTTTGCCCCCATCAGTTAAATCCGGCCTTGGTTGTATTCCTGTAAAATGATGTTTTGGGGGGTTGTAACCCCCAACCCCCCCCTTGGCTACGCCACTGCGCTCATCTGTCCATATGTTACCCATAACAATGAAAATTCTCTCAACATTGGCATTAGATACAGGGATAGACAATAAACATTGCATACTGGACAAATTTTAACAGTTTAGGTGCAGTTTCTTTCTGAAAGAAGTTAGTCCACTTTTCCAGCGATGATCTTAACTTATTAGCCACATCACACATGATTGAGTAGCTGGCCTACACAGTCTATAAACAAACAGTTAAATGGCCAAACTTCTAGGCTGTTAGTTGCTCAGGCTAGTGGTTTTCAGTTTGTCAGCTACCTAGGCTGTACAATGTACACTCCACTGTTGGACTTCGTGCTGGCACCAGACTCATGTGTTTTTACTCTCTAAGCAGCAGAAGTGTATAGTCACTGGTTAATCCATTGCTGTTGGCTAAAATATATTGACAGAATTGTAGACAAAAATTAATTGTCAAAATAGTGAACATGTTCACTATCACTATTAACAAAATAATTTACAGTGAACATTTTCTTAAAATAGTGATTTGTTCACTAAAATAGTAAACATCTGGCAACCCTATTCGGATCAGCACAGGCTTTATTTACCAACGAAGACACCAGCGCTTCTCTGCGTACATTAGCGGGTAGGATACCTGACAGCACTGGAAGGTATTGCTGTGGTGTTGGTTTTAAGCATCCAGTAATAATGCGCATTGTCTCGTTCAAGCAGGCGTCTAATTTTTGGGTGTGCTTGCTGCGACACCTGCCGGAGCTGCGTATTCCGCCGCACTGTAGGCAAGCGCCAGGCCACTTATGCGAAGGGTAGATGGTTTTGCCCCCCGTGTTGTGCCGGCCAAGCACCTCAAAAGTCCATTGCGTGCAGTAACTTTGCACGCAGGCCTTGGATGCGCTGCTTGTACGTCAATTGCCTATCCAGTTTCACCCCGAGATAAGTTGGTTGACTCTTGAACGGTAACTGACAACCATTGACTTCGACCTTCAATTTCCTGTCGACTTGGTGATTATTGAGATGAAAAGTACTGACGGTAGTCTTTGTAGCACTGAGTCAGGGATATCCAAAACAACGGGATTGCTGACTTTGCAAATTTCGATAAAGCGATTTAGGCAGAGAAAACTTTTTGTAATCACATTTTACGAAAAACAACAATAAACATTTTCAACATCTTAAAGCCTCCTTTATCATAAGTAGACCCTTTTTTGCCTCTGCTTGGGTTTGTAATTTTTTCTTAAGTGCTTTTAATGTTTTTCCCCTGGCCTTGGATGTGTCAAAGCTTCTTTTTCTTGATTTGTCAAGTCAAAACTTGTCGAGTATTTGGCAGATTTCTGAATATGCAGAGATTTTGCTAATGTCTTGTTTCCTAATTTTTTTTGCTGAAGTAGAAGATTGGCAAAAAGGGCTTTGATCTTCTGTTGTTGGATGGCTTTCTGGTGTTACAGGAAAGGTTACACTTGTGTTACAGTAACAGTTCATCAAGTCTACCACCATTGTTACACTTACAACCAACCTTATCCAACTTTCTTTGTTTAGCAACAGTTTGGTAAAGGCAAAACTGTACGGTTTGTGTAAGGGCAATCCAGTACTGGCACAGTACAGTTTGGTAGTGGCAAAACTGTACAGTTTATGTAAAGGCAATCCGGTATTGGCACAGTACAGTTTGGTAATGGCAAAACTGTACAGTTTGTGTAAGAGCAATCCGGTATTGGCACAGTACAGTTTGGTAATGGCAAAAGTGTACAGTTTGTGTAAAGGCAATCCGGTATTGGCACATTACTGTGTGGTAAAGGCAAAAGTGTACAGTTTGTGTAACGGCAAAAGTGTACAGTTTGTGTAAGGGTAATCCGGTGTTGGCACCGTACTGTGTGGTAAAGGCAAACCTGTAGGCCTACAGTTTATAATGGCAATCCGGTGTTGCAATGGTACAGTACAGCTTGGTAAGGTGTTGGCACAGTACAGCCGATATTGGCACAGTACAGTTTGGTAAAGGCAACATTGTACACTGTAGCTACAGTTTGGTTGCAAATTATTGGGCTTGTTTTTGTGTTGATTTGGCTGTTTTGGGCTTGTTTTTTAGATTCACTTGCTTGTTTCAACATCACATTGTTCTAATTTCAGGGTAAAAGGTTGCTTTGTGCATTAATAAAAATAAGTTGGTTATGTTTCAAAGTCTTTTCTATATCTTGTAGTCATTGCAACCACTGTGATTATGTATGCACACCAACTGAAAAACAAGACATCTAATATATAAAATTTTAGATTTTTATTGCTTTAAAAAAAACTTAGACATGGGAATCAAACACAGAGCACATTATCATGAATAAAATCGATTTATAAAAACAAGCAACAGGCGTGGGAATCGAACACAGACCACATTATCATTAGTCAAATTGATTAAAAAAAACCCTCAGTCATGGGAATCGAACACTGAACTGTTGAAGATTACTTAAAAAAAATCACTCTTTACAGACCACAAATGAAAAAATATTTATTTGTTGCTTTTTATAAATAAACCAAGTTATATAATACGTAAGCTTGTAGTTTCTAACTAAGGTTCGTACTTAGATTAAGATACATTGCCTATTAGCATCACTCGTTCGTACATAACCCGTACTAGGTCGGAGGGTTCGATACCAAGTTCGTTCTTAGGGCTCTTACCGGTGGTTACGTCTGTACGGGTTCTGTACGAAAGCGTCATAACATCCGTTCTAACAAGTTCGTACCGACGATCATTACGTCATAAAATCCGTTCTTACAAGTTCGTACCACAAAGTTCAGACCAAACAACCTTATCTTCGGTTCGTACCAAAAATGTTCAGTTTATATTCCCTTTTTACCACAAAGGGACCCGATATAACACCGCATTGGCCCTATACCGGCCCGATTAGGGTATGGTAAAGGTACAAATACCGGTTGGATAATGGCATCGTGCCGGCAACTGTAGAAATACTGTATCGGTCCAGTATAGAACTTGTTTGCACTTTCTTTCCGGGCCTGTATAGATTACTGTATCGTGCCAATAAAGGGACTCGATATAACACTGCATTGGCCCTATACCGGCCCGATTAGGGTATGTTAAAGGTACAAATACCGGTTGGGTAATGGCATCGTGCCGGCAACTGTAGTAATACTGTATCGGTTCAGTATAGAACTTGTTTGCACTTTCTTACCGGGCCTGTATAGATTACTGTATCGTGCCAATAAAGGGACTCGATATAACACCGCATTGGCCCTATACCGGCCCGATTAGGGTATGGTAAAGGTACAAATACCGGTTGGGTAATGGCATCGTGCCGGCAACTGTAGTAATACTGTATCGGCCCAGTATAGAACTTGTTTGCACTTTCTTACCGGGCCTGTATAGATTACTGTATCGTGCCAATAAAGGGACCCGATATAACACCGCATTGGCCTTATACCGGCCCGATTAGGGTATGTTAGCTGGGCTTGGCCCTTTGTTTGCAATATTTGGCTCTTTTTGGAAGCAGTTGGCACATACTATCAAACTAGCTATTTAAATAAATGTCTTTCAGAAGTTGAGACTGAAAACTGTTATTACGATTTTTTAGACAGTGTTTAGCTGACAATGTTTAATGTTTGTGCCAATGCCAAAGATTCGAGTGGAAACAGTGTAAAAGATGAAGATTTGGAATTGTTCTATGTTCTTGTAGAATGTAGACTGTGTTGTTGTAATGTTGTAACGTTATTGACGTTGTTAACGTTATTACCGTATGTTTTATTAGCAACGTTATTAACATAATTTAACAATTTGGCTCTTTTTTACCCAGTTTGGCCCTTTTTTCAACATTGTTTGGCTCTTTTTCTCAAAAGCTGTTTGACAACCCTGCTCTGCAATGCCTGATGCAGATTTAGCCTACCTGTAGATTTCCATCACGCATTGAAGCGGTGATTTGATCATGAAATTTTCAACGGTCCGAGAAAAAGTTTTCTCTGCCTATAAAACGTTGAATGGTAGTTTTATCAAATATTTCTAGAAACTTCCTTGGTTTCTTATTATCTGAATTTTCTCAACTTTTTACCCAGTTTGGCCCTTTTTTCAACATTGTTTGGCTCTTTTTCTCAAAAGCTGTTTGACAACCCTGCTCTGCAATGCCTGATGCAGATTTAGCCTACCTGTAGATTTCCATCACGCATTGAAGCGGTGATTTGATCATGAAATTTTCAACGGTCCGAGCAAAAGTTTTCTCTGCCTATAAAACGTTGAATGGTAGTTTTATCAAATATTTCTAGAAACTTCCTTGGTTTCTTATTATCTGAATTTTCTCAACTAGCTACTCTCCAAGGCGTATAGCCTATGATCAGAGTTGACTCTGTCAAGGTAACAATTATAGATGGTCCTGTAACCGGTGGTGAAATCTTCTAAAATGACTGAGACTTTTGAATCTTTGTAATGTATTGTATTGAGTTTAAATTTGGCCGTTGTTATTGCGTTCATAAACGTAGTTGCACAGATGAGAATTTAATATTCAAAAACGCGTTTTGCAACATTGTTTTTTGCACTCTGCATTGTCTGCAAGGTAGCCACTTTAACAAGTAGAAATTCTGCCACTGCGAATGACTACAATGCAACCGCCAACCAATCAGAACATGTTATAAGAGGCTACCGTCCAATTGTGACTTTTGAGCCATAGAGTTAATGCTTGTTTTGAACTTTATTAGGTAATTACAGAAGAAAAAGGGCAATAGCAGTGGTGGGAATCGAACCCGCGTTAATAAAATAACTACTTTCTAGCCCTAACCCTTAAGCCAACCAGCTGACAGAAAATCCATCACTTGATTTGCTTTGTATCATCTTCTTTTCGCTCTTTTTCACGTTATAGAAAACGTAGCGACTAGCGTATGATTGGTTGGCAGTGCATTCTAGTCAATTGCAGTGGCAGAATTTTTCTTTGTTGAAGTGGCTACTAGAGATGCAGCAAACCCACAATTTTTATCCGCACACCGCACCGCAACTGAATCATCTACCCGCACACCGCAATTTACCTGGAACTTTGACACTGCACCGCACCGCATACTGCAAATTACAAAATTTTCAAAAAATATTTTAACGCGTTATTTTTCAGAAAGTCAATTGTGGCAAAAAGCACCCATGGATGGCATATAACTGGTAACCTACTACCAGTACAGTTGTGCACTAATTGACTAGGCTAACCAGATCATATTCTCTTATCAGCAATGCATCTAAGTTCTAAGACATCATGCTTTTTCAAATTGAATGTTCCTGGATCCAGTATCAGGACTTTTGCACACTTTTCGTAAGCAATAATGCAATTTTAATGTCAGTGGCTGTATGAACTACACACACAAGAGTAAAACTTATAGCCTGAACTCACTGGGATAACAGTTATAGTAACTAATGCGGTAGTTGAGCTGGGCCTATAGCCTGGTAACTGAGCTGATCAGCTAAGCTGTTAACCAAAAACATTCGTACAACTTCCCTCACAACACAGCCTCAAAACCCTGTCAACTGCAAGCCATTTGCATTATTTGCATAGCTTTCCAGCTTAATGCTTAGGGAACGTTCAAATATTACGTAACGCTTTTTTTCCGAATTTTTGACCCTCCCCTCCCCCATGTAACGCCAACGTCACGCTTTTTTCAATCCCCCCCTCCCCCATGTAACGCTTTTTCACTACGAATTCAGCACAAAAAACTACCATTCCGTACTCGAAAGCGTTACGTAACGTTTTGCTTGAACCCCCTCCCCCCCCGATGTAACGCTAACGTAACGCTTTGCATAAACCCCCCCCTCCTCCTCGAAGGCGTTACGTAATATTTGAACGTTCCCTCATAGGGTTTCCGAAGGAAAAAAAAACTGATCCGTGTTTCCAATTTAATTTTGAAGTTTCATAACTGGTTTTCTTGAAAAGTTGAAAGTTTACGTTTACGAATGTTTAATTTTTTGAAAGTTTACGCGGCAAGCGGCGCAGCTTTGTCATTTCAACCTTCCACGCGGCGCGGCGCGGCACGCGGCGAAAAAGTCAAAAGCGGTCGCGTACGCGGCGCGGCTTGCATCACTAGTGGCTACCGCTCCAATGCCCTTATCAGGGTTGCCAGGTTGGCATTATGTTGTTTTTTATGTTGTTTGGCATGAAAAAATCCTGTTTGGCATTTTTTTCAGTTTTTGCCAAACAGAAAAAATCCTGTTTGGCATTTTTTGAAGAATACGATACTCGCAAAAATGAAGATAGCTAGGCTGTGCAATAGCAGCAAGTGTAGGCTGAGCTTTGTTGCAGTTTTATCCATTTTTCACCGAATCCATTACTTATTAATGAAAAAACTTTCGATTTTGCAGCGTTTTGCCTATTTATTTTTTTCTTAGGTCATTTGGCATTTTTTGACCAGTTGTTTGGCATTTTTTCCATAAGTGGACCTGGCAACTCTGGTTCTTGTGCCTTATGATAACGCCTAGAACATCACACAACTTAGGCAAAAGACTGAAAGAGCCATGTCTATTGAGTCCTGTCTTTGTCATGAGTTATCAAGGGGGGTGGAGGGGGACTTTTATACATGGGACTGGAATATAAGTCCCCCCCACCCCCCTTGGTAACTCATGACAAAGACAGGACTCAATTCAGTTTTCTCTTTCGCCTTAGTTGTGTGATGTTCTAGGTTTTTCCGTGCCTGATGCAGATTTCCATCACGCATTGAAGGGGTGATCTGTTTGTTTGTTTAATTTGGTCATTATGAAACTGGCAGTCTAATCATGCTCACTTATTCTGAACTAGACATCAAGTTTGTTTTGTTTGTTTGTTTATCTTTATCCTGCATTGCGGGAAAGCGGACTTGAGCGCTATGCATTGGTGTACGCCTTCCGACATACACCTGACCCACGCTGCAGCCGACGGCAATGTCTGTTTTTCGGTTGTCTACTTTTACTTATGACTTAAATTTGGTACTACCCATTACTCGAAATCGACCACTAGGTAGAGGCAATTATCGTAAAGTTTCTTGCCCAGAGAAACAACAGCAAGTGCGGGTGGCTGGAGTCGAACATGCAGGCTCTCGGCTGCGAGCCCAACGCGCTAACTACTCGGCCACGGCTGCCGACATGAAAATGAATGACATGAAATCGACATGAACGACATGAAATCTGATCATGAAATTTTCAACGGTTCGAGAAAAAGTTTTCTATGCCTATAAAACGTTGAGTTTATCAAATATTTCTGGAAACTTCCTTGGCTTCCTATTATCTGAATTTTTGGATATATGTTTAGTTTTGGTCTGATAAACTTTGGTCGGATTGCAGAAAAGATATTTTGCTTAACTCTTATAAAGTGGCTATTTTTACCCACTTGTTGCCATGGTGTTACAATCAGGTGTTGCCAGAGTTTGGATTAAAGTTAGGAAGGGTTTAGGCCTGGTTTAGGTAAGGGTTAGAGCCCGGGATTAGAGTTAGAAATAAGCTTAGGGTTTTGTTCTTTGTTCAGGACTAAAAAGTTTTTAAAATACAAGTTTTTGTCTTCAACAACTTTAAACTTTTCTCAAATTTGGGCAGAATTCTTTATCTGGCAATGCTATTGAGGCTATATTTACACTATATAGGCTAGTGTTCTCAAGACTTCTATGGGTTGCCTTGTTTTGGGTTTGTTAGAAGCTAAGCAGGTAGGGTTTTGAATGCTGTTTTGCAAGACGTTAGTTTTCATCTGGCAATTTGGCTTGGCGTTACATTGCACATGGTAATGCAAGTATGGGGCATAACCAACTTACTGCACCCATTCTATATTTTGGGAACGGTGTAACCTAGGAGTCAGGACAGGACCAACCACCATGAAAGAGTGATTATGGCTTTCAAAAAAATATGGTGCAAGTATAGAATCCGCCACCCTAGTCAACATGACGTCACAAAACGGACGCAACTACTACATAAAGGGTGAAAAAAAGGATGCTGAAAAGCGGCGGAATGAAGGTGATAAAGCGGAATGGATATGGATTTTTTGACAATTTTACTGTGTTTTTACAATAAAAACATTAAACCAACGTCGAGTGTTGAATATAACTACCTTGAACGACATAAAATTTACCAAATTGCATCAATTCAGCTAAAAATTTACCCAATTAAACTTTAAAAATAAAAATATGAAACGTTTGCAACTAAATGTGTTGTAGCTATCTAATTTCAGCTCGCATTTTAATTTTTAAAATAAAAGTACCAATCTAACGCAACTGCAAAGAGTATGTCTTGCTTTATGCACCTGGAAAGTTTCAGGTTTATATCTTATCTACAAAACGGGCAATCGTCGTTCAAACGTAGCCGCTCGGCGACACTTTTTTCCAATGCATTGTAAAGGCGAATCGATCCTTATTCAGTATAGGCTAAGCCACCCCCTGTTTGCAGTGATCGATAAATAGTGCTTCCACTAAACTTGCTGTAGTTTTCTAGTTTCTGCTCGGATTTTAACAATTTTGCCATCGTTGGAAAGCACGATCATACATCTACACGAATCAATTAAACAGTAGCACAAAATAGGTACTAGCTTTATCTTGTGATAACTTAAACTTCACCAACTTGTAACGATTCTCAGTAATTTAATTTTTGCAATAAAATCATTAAATCTTTGCAAACTAAAAGAATATGTCTTGCTTTATGCACATGAAATCTTTCAGGTTTATATCTTATCCACAAAACTGGCAATCGTCGTTCAAACGTAGCCGCTCAGCGACACTTTTTTCCAATGCATTGTAAAGGCAAATCGATCTTTATTCAGTATACGCCACCCCCTGTTTGCAGTGATCGGTAAATAGTGCTTCCACTAAACTTGCTGTAGTTTTCTCGTTTCTGCTCGGATTTGAACAATTTTGCCATCGTTGGAAAGCACAATTATACATCTACCCGAATCATTTGGCTACAAATCCAAAACAAGTACTATCTTTATCTTGTGATAACTTAAACTTCACCAACTTTTACCGATTCTCAGCAATTTAATTTTTACCATAAAATCATTAAATTCTTACAAATTGAAAGAGTATGTCTTGCTTTATGCACCTGAAAAGTTTCACGTTCATATCTCATCTACCAAACGAGCAATCGTTGTTCAAACTTAACCGCCCAGCAAAGCTTTTTTTCAATGCATTGTAAAGGCGAATCGATCCTTATTCAGTATACGCCACCCCCTGTTTGCTGTGATCGGTAAATAGTGCTTCCACTAAACTTGCTGTAGTTTTCTCGTTTCCGCTCGGATTTTAACAATTTTGCCATCGTTGGAAAGCACGATCATACATCTACACGAATCAATTAAACAGTAGCACAAACTAAGTATTAGCTTCATCTTGTGATAACTTAAACTTCACCAAATTGTACCGATTCTCAGTAATTTACTTTATTCAATAAAATCATTAAACTTTAGCATATTGAAAGGATATGTCTTGCTTTATGCACCTAGAAAGTTTCAAGTTTATATCTTATCTACAAAACTGGCAATCGTTGTTCAAACGTAGCCGCTCGGCGACACTTTTTTCCAATGCATTGTAAAGGCGAATCGATCCTTATTCAATATACGCCACCCCCTGTTTGCTGTGATCGGTAAATAGTGCTTCCACTAAACTTGCTGTAGTTTTCTCATTTCTGCTCGGATTTTAACAATTTTGCCATCGTTGAAAAGTACAATTATATATCTAGTTGAATCAATTAAATACAAGCACAAAGTACGTACTAACTTTATCTTGTGATAACTTAAACTTCACCAACTTGTACCGATTCTCAGCAGTTTAATTTTTACAATAAAATCATTAATCTTTTGCAAATGGAAAGAGTATGTCTTGCTTTATGCACCTGAAAAGTTTCAGATTTATATCTCATCTACAAAACTGGCAATCGTCGTTCAAACTTAACCACCCAGCAAAGCTTTTTTTCAATGCATTGTAAAGGCGAATCGATCCTTATTCAGTATACGCCACTCCCTGTTTGCAGTGATCGGTAAATAGTGCTTCCACTAAACTTGCTGTAGTTTTCTCGGTTCTGCTCGGATTTTAACAATTTTGCCATCGTTGGAAAGTAAAATTATATATATACCCGAATCAATTAAATGCAATCACAAATTAAGTACCAGATTAATCTTGTGATAACTTAAACCTCACCAATTTGTACCAATTCTCAGCAATTTAATTTTCACAAAAAAATCATTAATTTTTTACAAATTGAAAGAGTATGTCTTGCTTTATGCATCTGAAAAGTTTCAGATTTATATCTCATCTACCAAACGAGCAATCATTGTTCAAACTTAACCGCCCAGCAAAGCTTTTTTCAATGCATTGTAAAGGCGAATCGATCCTTATTCAGTATACGCCACCCCCTGTTTGCTGTGATCGGTAAATAGTGCTTCAACTAAACTTGCTGTAGTTTTCTCATTTCTGCTCGGATTTTAACAATTTTGCCATCGTTGGAAAGCACAATCATACATCTTCCCGAATCAATTGGCTACAAATCCAAAACAAGTACTATCATTATCTTGTAATAACTTAAACTTCACCAACTTTTACCGATTCTCAGCAATTTAATTTTTACAATAAAATCATTAAACTTTTGCAAATGGTAAGAGTATGACTTGCTTTATGCACCTGAAAAGTTTCAGATTTATATCTCATCTACCAAACGAGCAATCGTTGTTCAAACTTAACCGCCCAGCGAAGCTTTTTTTCAATGCATTGTAAAGGCGAATCAATCCTTATTCAGTATACGCCACCCCCTGTTTGCTGTGATCGGTAAATAGTGCTTCCACTAAACTTGCTGTAGTTTTCTAGTTTCTCCTCGGATTTAAACAATTTTGCCATCGTTGGAAAGTACGATCATACATCTACACGAATCAATTGGCTACGAAACTTTATCTTGTAATAACTTAAACTTCACCAATTTGTACCGATTCTCAGCAATTTAATTTTTACAATAAAATCATTAAACCTTAACAAATTGAAAGAGTATGTCTTGCTTCATGCAACTGAAAAGTTCAAGTTTATGTCTTATCTATAAAGCGAGCAATCGTCCTTCGTATTTGGACAACACTGATACATCTCACATCTAGGAAAAGTGCAAGATGCTAGCCGTTTTTGTCATTCGTCCAGTTCAAAGAACACGCAACACAATTTAAACCCTTTGAATTGGGATTGTTTGGAGGGTAGCTCATAGCCTTCCTACCAGTTCTGTAGCCAAGGGGGGGGGGGGGGGTGGGGGTTGGGGGTTACAACCCCCCTTTAGCACGCGTGTGACGTCACGATATTGAAAATGATGCTTTCAGTCTTTACGTCTCTAAAACAAAGTTTGCCTAATTTTAAACGAAACTGCATTAAAAGATCGAGTTTTGCCAATACCAAACATTCAAATATCTCAACCAGGAATACGCAACAAGAAAACATAGCGACTTAGCTCTATTACCAAAAAATGTTACGTTTGAACGACGATTGCCAGTTTTGTAGATAAGATATAAACTTGAAACTTTTCATGTGAATAAAGTAAGACATACTCTTTCAATTTGCAAAAGTTTAATAATTTTATTGTATAAAGTAAATTTCTGAGAATCGGTACAAGTTGATGAAGTTTAAGTTATCACAAGAAAAAGATGGTACTTGTTTTGGATTTGTAGCCAATTGATTCGTGTAGATCAGGGGTGCACAACCTTTTTGCTATTGCCGGCCGCATTCCGATTAATTCTATAAAGCACGGCCGCCAGTGAGTTTTAAATGATTTTTTTTTTTCAATTTGCATTATCTAAGAGAAGAACTTATTCGTTAATATTTACTAAACTTATCATACTTAGGCTATACCTAATAGTACCATGAAATATCAAACATTTTGAAATGAATTTATTCAATAAAAGTCTGCGACATTGCAACTCCCTTGATTTTGCATACGAGCACCGGTTAAGACACAAGTCTCAGTTAGCCTGGTTTGTTCGGTACTCGTTTTTGTAGGTACTTCATTCGTGAAAAGGCAGACTCACACTTTTCTTCAAATTTTCGACACAGATTTTCCTCGACTCGCCTTCCAATTTTGCATAATGGTGTGACATATGACGACAAAAATGCTGTTTTGCATTATTTCCTTTAACAGTTTTAACCACTTGACTGCATATTAGACACATCATAGTATGCGCTGCCGTCTCCATCATGAAATAACCCAACTCCCATTTGGAATTGAATATCCTTTTCTCCTCTGCTAGTGTTCTTTTTCTTTTTAAGGACATAATGCAATGTAGGCAGTGCCGGTCTTAGGGTATTTCGGGCCCTGTGCGGAATATGCTTTGCGGGCCCTAATGACAATGATCCAATTCAGTAGCGTAGCTAGGTATTTGAAAGGGGAGGGGGTTTTGACGGCGTGTTCGCCGAAGGCGACACCCAGCGTCTGGACTGGAATGCCTCAGAAATTTTTGAAAAATTACTTTGAATTTAGTGCATTCTGAGAGCATGTTCAACAAAAATTTGGGTATGAATATTACTGTAAAATGGTGCTTGCCTCACCCTCAGCACTTGCCTCACCCTAAAGCCGCAACTATGACTTCAAGGAATGGGCTACCGGTACTTGCTTGTGAATCGAATTGAATTTTTCTTCCATTGGAAATGACAAAAATTACTGCATTTTTTGAGTAGCCTAAATTGCGGGGCCCCCTAATTTTCGGGCACTGTGCGATCGCACGATTTGCACACCCCAAAGACCGGCACTGAATGTAGGCTACCGTTACAATGAAATTAGGTTGAGGAAAAAGTTTTGTCTCAAAACGATTTTAACAATATAGCCTAGCCTACAAAAACTTATGATGACAATGTTTTTCAAGTTTTAAAATTTGAAATATTATATATAATTACAAGCTACAAGGGTATCCAGTGGTTCTAGAATCTAGATATCCCTGTATAATATTTAAAATACATTTCATTTTTATTAATGAAATAATTTTTTTATTTCAAAAACAGGGCACGGCCACCAACACATGCTTATTAAATTACGTGTTAACGGCCGCAGGTTGAACACCGTTGGTGTAGATGTATGCTCTTGCTTTCCAACGATGGCAAAATTGTTAAAATCCGAGCAGAAACGAGAAAAATACAGCAAGTTTAGTTGAAGCACTATTTACCGATCACAGCAAACAGGGGGTGGCGTATACTGAATAAGGATCGATTCGCCTTTACAATGCATTGAAAAAAAGCTTCGCTGGGCGGTTAAGTTTGAACGACGATTGCTCGTTTGGTAGATGAGATATAAATCTGAAACTTTTCAGATGCATAAAGCAAGACATACTCTTTCCATTTGCGAAATATTAATGATTTTATTGTAAAAATTAAACTGCTGAGAATTGGTACAAGTTGGTGAAGTTTAAATTATCACAAAATAAAATTAGTACGTACTTTGTGCTTGTGTTTAATTGATTCAAGTAGATATATAATTGTACTTTCCAACGATGGCAAAATTGTTAAAATCCGAGCAGAAATGAGAAAACTACAGCAAGTTTAGTGGAAGCACTATTTACCGATCACTGCAAACAGGGAGTGGCGTATACTGAATAAGGATCGATTCGCCTTAATACAATGCATTGAAAAAAAGGTTCGCTGGGCGGTTAAGTTTGAACGACGATTGCTGCTTTGGTAGATGAGATATCAATCTGAAACTTTTCAGATGCATAAAGCAAGACATACTCTTTCCATTTGCAAAATATTAATGATTTTATGGTAAAAATTAAACTGCTGAGAATCGGTACAATTTGGTGAAATTTAAGTTATTACAAGAAAAAGATGGTACTTGTTTTGGATTTGTAGCCAATTGATTCGTGTAGATGTATGATCTTGCTTTCCAACAATTGCAAAATTGTTAAAATCCTAGCAGAAATGAGAAAACTACCGCAAGTTTAGTTGAAGCACTATTTACCGATCACAGCAAACAGGGGGTGGCGTATACTGAATAAGGATCGATTCGCCTTTACAATGCATTGAAAAAAAGCTTCGCTGGGCGGTTAAGTTTGAACGACGATTGCTCGTTTGGTTTATGAGATATAAACCTGAAACTTTTCAGGTAAATAAAGCAAGACATAATCTTTCCATTTGCAGAATATTGATGACTTTGTTGTAAAAATTAAATTGCTGAGAATTAGTACAAGCTGGTGAAGTTTAAGTTATCACAAGATAAAGTTAGTACTTACTTTGTGCTTGTGTTTAATTGATTCGGGTAGATATATAATTGTACTTTCCAACGATGGCAAAATTGTTAAAATCCGAGCAGAAACGAGAAAACTACAGCGAGTTTAGTGGAAGCACTATTTACCGATCACAGCAAACAGGGGGTGGCGTATACTGAATAAGGATCGATTCGCCTTCACAATGCATTGAAAAAAAGCTTTGCTGGGTGGTTAAGTTTGAACGACGATTGCCAGTTTTGTAGATGAGATATAAACCTGAAACTTTTTAGGTGAATAAAGCAAGACATACTCTTTCAATTTGTGAAATATTAATGATTTTATTGTAAAAATTAAATTGCTGAGAATCGGTACAAGTTGGTGAAGTTTAAGTTATCACAAGATGAAGATAGTACTTGTTTTGGATTTGTAGCCAATTGATTCGGGTAGATGTATGATTGTGCTTTCCAACGATGGCAAAATTGTTCAAATCCGAGCAGAAACAAGAAAACTACAGCAAGTTTAGTGGAAGCACTATTTACCGATCACAGCAAACAGGGGGTGGCGTATACTGAATAAGGATCGATTCGCCTTTACAATGCATTGAAAAAAAGCTTTGCTGGGCGGTTAAGTTTGAACGACGATTGCTCGTTTGGTAGATGAGATATAAATCTGAAACTTTTCAGGTGCATAAAGCAAGACATACTCTTGCCATTTGCAAAAGATTAATGATTTTATTGTAAAAATTAAACTGCTGAGAATCGGTAAAAATTGGTGAAGTTTAAGTTATCACAAGATAAAATTAATACGTACTTTGTGCTTGTATTTAATTGATTCAAGTAGATATATAATTGTACTTTCCAACGATGGCAAAATTGTTAAAATCCGAGCAGAAATGAGAAAACTACAGCAAGTTTAGTGGAAGCACTATTTACCGATCACAGCAAACAGGGGGTGGCGTATACTGAATAAGGATCGATTCGCCTTTACAACGCATTGGAAAAAAGTGTCGCTGAGCGGCTACGTTTGAACAACGATTGCCAGTTGTGTAGATAAGATATAAACTTGAAACTTTCTAGGTGCATAAAGCAAGACATATCCTTTTAATATGTTAAAGTTTAATGATTTTATTGAATAAAGTAAATTACTGAGAATCGGTACAAATTGGTGAAATTTAAGTTATCACAAGATGAAGCTAATACTTAGTTTGTGCTACTGTTTAATTGATTCGTGTAGATGTATGATCGTGCTTTCCAACGATGGCAAAATTGTTAAAATCCGAGCAGAAACGAGAAAACTACAGCAAGTTTAGTGGAAGCACTATTTACCGATCACTGCAAACAGGGAGTGGCGTATACTGAATAAGGATCGATTCGCCTTTACAATGCATTGAAAAAAAGCTTTGCTGGGCGGTTAAGTTTGAACGACGATTGCCAGTTTTGTAGATGAGATATAAACCTGAAACTTTTCAGGTGAATAAAGCAAGACATACTCTTTCAATTTGTGAAATATTAATGATTTTATTGTAAAAATTAAATTGCTGAGAATCGGTAAAAGTTGGTGAAGTTTAAGTTATTACAAGATAAAGATAGTACTTGTTTTGGATTTGTAGCCAATTGATTCGGGTAGATGTATGATTGTGCTTTCCAACGATGGCAAAATTGTTCAAATCCGAGCGGAAACAAGAAAACTACAGCAAGTTTAGTGGAAGCACTATTTACCGATCACTGCAAACAGGGGGTGGCGTATACTGAATAAAGATCGATTTGCCTTTACAATGCATTGGAAAAAAGTGTCGCTGAGCGGCTACGTTTGAACGACGATTGCCAGTTTTGTGGATAAGATATAAACCTGAAACTTTTCATGTGCATAAAGCAAGACATATTCTTTTAGTTTGCAAAGATTAATGATTTTATTGTAAAAATTAAATTGCTGAGAATCGTTACAAGGTGGTGAAGTTTAAGTTATCACAAGATAAAGCTAGTACCTATTTTGTGCTACTGTTTAATTGATTCGTGTAGATGTATGATCGTGCTTTCCAACGATGGCAAAATTGTTAAAATCCGAGCAGAAACGAGAAAAATACAGCAAGTTTAGTGGAAGCACTATTTACCGATCACAGCAAACAGGGGGTGGCGTATACTGAATAAGGATCGATTCGCCTTTACAATGCATTGGAAAAAAGTGTCGCCGAGCGGCTACGTTTGAACGACGATTGCCCGTTTTGTAGATAAGATATAAACCTGAAACTTTCCAGGTGCATAAAGCAAGACATACTCTTTGCAGTTGCGTTAGATTGGTACTTTTATTGTAAAAATTAAAAAGCGAGCTGAAATTAGATAGCTACAACACATTTAGTTGCAAACGTTTCATATTTTTATTTTTAAAGTTTAATTGGGTAAATTTTTATTCATATTTTTATTTTAAAAGTTTAATTGGGTAAATTTTTAGCTGAATTGATTTTATGTCATTCTAGGTAGTTGTATTCAACACTCGACGTTGGTTTAATGTTTTTATTGTAAAATTGATTTTATGTCATTCAAGGTAGTTATATTCAACACTCGACGTTGGTTTAATGTTTTTATTGTAAAAACACAGTAAAATTGTCAAAAAATCCATATCCATTCCGCTTTATCACCTTCATTCCGCCGCTTTTCAGCATCCTTTTTTTCACCCTTTATGTAGTAGTTGCGTCCGTTTTGTGACGTCATGTTGACTAGGGTGGCGGATTCTATACTTGCACCAAAAATATTGCATTCATATTTTTTAAGTTCATAGGCTGCCGATAGGGCTATGTGCAGTAAAATTTACCTTTGGTCCACACTTTTGGAAGACGAAAAAATTTCTTGAAATTTAATAATTTGTTAGTGTTCGAGCAGGCAATTTTATTCTTAGTTTGGGTTAAACCAACATTCCTGGTGGAGTCGTGAGAACGTCTGCATGACATTTAAAAGGACTGTTCGAGTTCGACACCGCTCCAGAGCATGTGACTGTGTCTCGGCAAAAACCTATCATTGCATGCCAAAATAATGGGAGCAACTGGCTTAAAGACTAGTATGTCACTTTGCTGCTTCCTGTTGTATCGCAGTGTACTGTATGTTGTCATAATGGACCGTGCTAAATAAAGCATTATTATTATAGCTGTTTGATATCACCACATTTATTTTGCTTTGCTGGGCATTTTTGGTTGTTTTTCACCTATGGTGAAGTAAACAGAATTATTCTCATTGATTTTTTTAGTGTTTTGGCCTACTGGTACTTCTAATTTTTATAAGGTAAGTTTCTTAAGAGCTTCTGTCTGAGGATAAAGATTCCCACATTCAATCAAAACATCATTTGCTACGGTATATACTTCACTAAGGCTTGCAAAAACAATTCCATTGCATTTTACCTCGCTGCACTTATGGCACAATATGTGTTGTGGCAATTGATTAAAGTTGCACTGAAACAAGCCTACCCTTTTTGGAAAAATAGTCACAACTGTATAACTCTTGTAGCAAAGGCGTTTAATCTTTAGCATATGCAGACAATTTTTCAAAGTAATGAACAACAAAAGAAAAAAATAATGCAGTGTTACAAATGTAGCCACAATTACAAAAATATGTTGTATTGTGCGGTCATAACAGAAATGGCTGACTACGCAAGGTCATAAGTTGCAGGAAACTGGCTCGATATCACATTACGCATTGAAAATTAAATCAAATTGGATATCTTGCTGTTAATTTTACAAGTGGCTATTATTATCCCTTGTTGGAGTCAAAAAGGGTTTCTGGTTGCAATCAAAAAGCATTGTTTTATGACAGGTCTTGCCAGAGTTAGGATTAAAGTTAGAGAGGATTAAGGTATGGGTTAGAGTTAAGGTTAGGGATTTGTTCTCAGCCCAGGACTTCAAAATTTCCCAAATTTGAAGTTTTTAGTTTCAACAGCTTTGAGCGTTTCTTAAGTTAGAGTCAGCATTTCTTATCTGGCATCACTATTGCGGGAAATATAGCCACTGCCTGTAAAATGATATGAATTCTTTTTGAGATAAAAATAAGAAATTAAATTCACGGTATCACTATCAGTACAATGCTTAGTACTAAATCCCAAGTAAAAAATTTTGATGGTACTTTAAGCTTAATGCATGAATTGTATTATTGTCACACACTTAATCACAGAGGTGGGCAGTAGCGCATTACTTTTGTGGTAAAATTAGTGGTAGCGGCGCTACTTTTTAGTTGGAGTAGCTGCGTTATTTTTTTGCCACAGTGGCGGTAGTGCGAGAGGCGCTACTTTTTTCAGTCGCACTCCCGCTACCCGCTACTTTTTAATTTAAAATTAAAAAATACTCCTTTTTTTGGCAACACTGGCGTGGTCAAGCAGCTATATAATCGGTTTGGTTGCAAAGTTTTGTTTTTTTGGGAATCTTGTTTTCTAGTGTGGAGCTGCAATCCTGCGATCAAGCTATGAAAGCGATAATGCCATGAAACGTCGGTGCAGAAGGAAACAGCAATTGTGGACGCCTTTTTTTTAGACACGGGCAAGTCCTTCAGCTTTTCGAATACCGAGTTAAAACATCTGTTCATTAAATACAACACCCACATTCCTTCCAGTGCTGCGGTGGAGAGACTTTTCTCTGTTGGAAAAGATGTGCTTAAGCCAAAGCTGGCACTCTCATTTTGAAATGCTTGATTGCTTGTGTTTTTGAAAGATGCGTAACAATAAATTTCCTTTAGAATGTGTTTTCCATGGCGACTTTAAAATGACAGTGTAAACCAGAGCTACTCAACTGGCGGACCGCAGTCTAAACCCGGACCTTCTGGGTGTTGTTGTTGGACCTTGAGCTTTTGGAAGAATAAGCTCATTGCCACGTTTCAAGGCTTTGAACAAATTTCTACTGGGAGGAAGCAATTTTTACTGGGATTATGGTAATTGCTGGGGTGCTTCGACTCCCAGACTTCTCAACACTTTCTCAGAAATTCAATTCGAGTTAAATTTTACCTAAAAAGTGGTTTGGTGCAGATAGTTTAACTTTTGTGGTTGCGTGTAAAATAACTTATTCACGGGACCGCTAAAAATATTCGACTTGCCAAGCTGGACCTTTGTTAAAAATTAGTTGAGTAACCCTGGACCCTGGTGTAAACGAATGATAACATTCGTTTTCATGGGACTTGCGTCACTAGAGACTTGAGTGTTTCCTAGTGTCATCATCATAATCCATCGTCGGTTTGTTCCCCACTTGTGGGGGTGGCCGATTGTTTCCGCGCAGCAATTGTCATTTTAGACAAAAGTAGCGGAAGAAGTAGCGCGCGCTATTTTAGTCCGAGTAGCGGGTAGCGCGCTACTTTTGTAAATTGGTAGCGGTAGCATGCGTTATTTTGGTCCAAGTAGCGGGTAGCGCGCTACTTTAAAAGTATCGGGTGCCCACCTCTGCTTAATCATAATGCTTAGTCATTGATGTTATTTACTTTTTTAGCTTGTGTTCATGGGTTTTGTAAGTGGATAAAATGTCTTATATTAAAATTGCCGATGACTTTATAGGGTTTTCATGTGATTCATTTTGCATTCCAAAGCACTATCAGGAAGACATCAAAAAGGTCATTATTCCCAAAGGGCTAGTTCTTGACCGAACTGAAAGAGTTGCCAGAGACATATTTGAAAAACTTGACCAATCCAGGCCAACTGCAGCAATATGTGTTCTCAAAGGTGGTTATCAGTTTTTTAGTGATTTGTTACATTATTTGCGTCTCTTAAATGCAAATGGAAACCGATCTTGTCAAATGTCTATTGATTTCATCCGACTGAAAAGTTACCAGAATGATAAACAAGGCAAGACTGTGGAAGTTATTGGTGGTGATGATTTTTCTCATTTGGCAGGAAAAAATATTTTGATCGTTGAAGATATGATAGACACTGGTAAGACAATGAGTAAACTATTGAATATATTGAAAAAATATAAACCTTATTCTGTACAGGTCGTGAGTCTTTTTGTGAAAAGAACAACAAGAAGTTGTGGTTATAGACCTGACTTTATTGGATTTGAAATACCTGACCAATTTGTGATCGGTTATGCTCTTGATTACAATGAATACTTTCGTGATTTAAATCATGTTTGCATTATCAGTGAAAGAGGAAAAGAAAAATACTCTGTTTCCAGTAAAATTTAATCCTTGCAATTCTTCACACCGATGTGTACTTCATTGTTTTTATTCTGTCTCTACTGGTAGAGAAAATTTGTACAATGCAGATTGTACTCAAATTTCAAGGGTGCTTAATTGCTGTGAAACTAGTAGAAATGCAAAGAAAAACTTTGGTTGCGTTTTTGGTGTACTGTGCATTAATTTTAACTAAGAAATACTGTTATGCAATGTATAAATGTGCTCATAAAACATTTAGGATGAATTCAGGTTACATGAAATAGAAAGCATTATATATATAGGCTACGTGTCTTGTTTCACTGCAATATCATATTGAAATCACCTAGCCTACGTACAATATATCTTGTGATATATTAATTGGAATCATATTTTTGGACCAATGTTGAGTAAGCGTTTATTTTGATATCTCTGTTGTATCTTGTTGATTGAAAGTCAGTTTACTTTGACGTCAATGATACAGCGCTTTCTGGTGTCTGATAGGATATGCAGCTTTAAAGCTATTCACTCTGTAAATGTTACTTTATCTAAAACAATATTAGCACCACAATAATCATGTAGTTCTGAATCCAACAGATATCCGTAAACCAACCGTTTTTTGACACCTGTTTTACACTAATTCCAAAATTAATACATTCCAATTTTTGTTGTACTTTTTCTTTGGTGGTAGGTTTTATACATGACTCAAAGATAATGCACCTGTTATTCCTTGTGTCAATCTTCTACGCTATTAAGTTAATTAGCATCTTTCAATCATTCAATCAATCATTTTATTTTTTGTCATTAACGCGTCCTGGACGAAAAAGATACGGTACTAACTACAAAAATCGATATAAACCTACCAGCACGTTAATGAACGGGAAAAGGTTGCAAAACCTTGAAAAGTTTAAAACGTGCCTGAATGAAAAATTATGTACAGTAGGCTATATATCAGTAGTTAGCACGGCCACAAAACCCAAAAAACAAATAGCAAAAAATAAAACAAAAACAGAGAGAAGCACACATGTAGTAATGAATGACAGCCTATCGAATTGAATTTGCCAGTTGTGGATGGAATCAGTTGTGGATTGAATTTGCCAGTTCCAATATTGATGTGGATGAGCAGTCATAATAATAATAATAGGATGGAGAAAGAAAACCGGACAAAAAAACCATCCTCAGGCAAAAGCCCGTTTCGATGTGGCCCAGGAGAGCATGTGTTGAGCTCTTTCTATGGTCAGACTGCACATCACACAGTAGCCTAAGACGATTGAGGATTGATATCCAGTTATTAGTTTGACTGTTTCTGCTCGACCACAATAGAAGTAATGTTAGTGAAAGACACCCTCTTTAACTTTGCCTTAAACTTATCTAATCACTCGCCTGATGAGGATACTTTCCGCTGGCTAGCAGAGACTCTGCAAGCAGGCCCGGATTTAGGGGGGGGCAGTTGCCCCGGGCCCCCCGACTTTTGAAGGGCCCCCCTATGTGGAAAAAATGTGATTTTGTGTTATTTTTTTCCTTTTGGCCTTTAAAGTTTCTGCAAAATGCTGTGCAGTACTGGACTGATGCTACTGTAGACGTAGAGATGGTTTTTGCACGGGGCCCCCGATCTAAAAGTGCCCCGGGCCCCCCATCAGCTAAATCCGGCTCTGTCTGCAAGCGTTCCTTCCTGTTTTGAGCAACCACAAGAGAGACGACCGCGAGAACAATTTTTGCAGCTAACTGGATGACCAAATAATATTTTGCGACTCCTTACTATTCAGATTGAATTGTTCACCACTAAGCGTTTCTTTATGTTTGTTTTTCTGATGTTAAACTTTTATGTGACCAATGACCATATTGCTTGATTTGTTGTAGCCTACTGCGAAAATTGCTGCGGTGGTACTAAAGATAGATTACTTAGGATTAGGGTTAGCTCGGATATCAATAAATTTTACTAATTGGATAATAAATCGTAATTATCAGACCACCGCTCTTTCAGAACTTACGTAAATTGTCGATTAAAATCATCTAATTAGTGCAGGCTCTTAGGGGCAAAAATGAGCATCTTTAGGCTAAACGTGTTACATGTTGTTTTTTGTAGTTGCTGAATCTAACTTCAATTTTAGTGGGTGCCGCAACTTTTTGGGTCGCATGATAACCCCCAAATCGGGGATTCCTCCCAAATCAATTTTGGGCTCTTTTTACGGCATTTTTATGCAATTAGATACGTATTTTTATTTGTACTGACTGCTACTACAAAATACACGAAATAAAAATCAAACAAAATTATGTTATCAATGACGTAAATGTGACGTCATGTACTGGTATTATTGTTATTGCTTGCAATAGCAAAAGTTTAAGCACTTGCAAAACTGATAATGATAGTATTTGATCGCTTTTTTCAGAATAAACTTACTTTTGGTTCTTGAAGTTCAAGTTGTCTAGTCCTAATGATGTGATCAGTGGCGTACGCAGGAGGGGGGGGCATTGGGCCGTGGCCCAAAAATCAATCAAAATGTTTTAATAGTTAACCACGTAGATTAAGGCATTTAATATGTTTTGCATTGCTCTGTCAAAGCAATTACTGTAACAATGTTGTTTTATAAACTAAGCCAATACGAAATACATGGCCCAATCCACCTACACCACCCCAGGTATGCCAAGTAGCATAGTGTTCTGTAAGCCTATTATAGTGATTAGTGAGAGAGAAATGGATAAAGTCTAAACTAAAACCATACTGGGATATTATGAAGACGTCTGGGATTTCAATGGCCAGTGGCGTAGCCAAGGGGAGGTTGGGGGTTACAACTCCACTTTGGCACGCGTGTGACGTCACGATATTGAGAATGATGCTTTCAGTCTCTTTATGCTTGGGAATGATGCTTTCAGTCTAAAAAAAACTTGCCTAATTTTAAACAAAACTGCATTAAAAGAGCGAGTTTTGCCAATACCAAACATTCAAACATCTCAGCCAGGAATTAACAACAAGAAAACATAGAGACTTAGCTTTTATTTCCGAAAACTGCCGAAGAAAACATGATCTTATCCTTTTGCTATGCCACCTGACAGCACCATTTTACAGGAATATTCATACCCACATTTTTGTTGATAATGCTCTCAGAATGCACCAAATTCAAAGTAATTTTTCTGGGGGAGGACCCCCCGCCGCTGGGTGTCGTCTTCAGCAAAAACGCCGTCGGGCTTCGCCCGGCGGTCGTCAAACCCCCCCCTTTGAAAATTCCTGGTTACGCTATTCTCAATGCCCCCCCCCCTTGAGAAAATCCTGCGTACGCCACTGGATGTGATGATGCCGTCATAAAAGATGCACTCATAACGAAACTACTTTTGGAAATTGTGAAATGGTTTTAGTAGCCGGTACTCCAACTAAAACCAACAGCAAAGCGACCAAAATAGGTTAAAAAAGCAAAAAAATGATGACGTCATCAACCAAATTATTTTGTGTTTGTTTTGTCTCGCTTATTTGTGTGTGCTTTTTAAGTTGAAATATGCAAAAATCAAATATGTAATTGCACAAAAATGCCGTAAAAAGAGCTGAAACGTGATTTCTGGCGAAATCCCCGATTTAGGGGTGATCACGTGACCCAAAATGTTGCGGCACCCACTAAAATCAAAGTTGGGTTGACCAACTGCAATAATATGCAAATAAACAACGTGTAACACGTTTAGCCTAAAGATTCCCCTAAGGGCCTGGACTAAATCGTCACACAATTTTTTGTAAATGTCAGTTCAGTTCAGTTGTTTTTTATTTCTGACCATCATATCAAAACAATACACGTCAACATAGCAAAGGTCGAGAAAAAGGTAGAAGCGACAAAACGCGAACGTTAAAACGTGCTTGTGACCGAAGTAAGTTATTGAGTTGAAAAAAATTTGGCACGGTCGCAACACCTTCAGAAAAATTTAAGATATAAAGGGAAAAGAAAAAAAAGAAAATGGTAAAAAACAAATAAATTTAGGCTATAGCTTTATTAGCCCGCATAGCTTTAGCTGATATATTTAAGATTTGTATGGACAGTTGCTATGAAGATCGGCCATGGTGCGTTATCAAGAGTGCTGATGGTCTTAAGGGGAACACGTCTTGATGCGTTTAGCTCATAGCAAGAAGAGCAAGGCAGGCAAAGAAAACCCCACAAAGAAATCCTACCACGGGCAAAGCCATTTCAAGCGCAACGCACCATAGGCCCAGTGCCGGATTAACCATTAGGCAAAGTAGGCACGTGCCTACAGGCCAGTCAAAAATCCAGGCCACTTTAAAATCAGTAGAAATTTAGTCATGTTTTCAAAATAATTATTTTCTAAGCTAATAAGTATTTATCTTAGCCTAATACAGTGGTTCCCAACCGGGGAGGAATTCCTCCCTAGGGAGGAATTTCATGAGTTCAGGGGAGGAATTTCAGTTTTTGCCGTTCGTGTGCAAGAGCTACATTTAACAAGTTAATAGCTGTTTATTTGCTAATAAATTTCATACAAATATTACCCTAAAAGTGTTTCCAGAAAGCGCTATAATTCATTATTTTAGTGTAATTTTGCAAAAATTTTCCGGGGGAGCATGCCCCCGGGCCCCCCTAGAATACGCGTGCCTTCGGCACGCTCTAACCTCCCACCAGTTTTATTGCTTCCCTTGCTCAACCGACCAGGGTACGCCACTGTACATGAGGTAGCGATGTCTTTAATCAAACACTTTGTTGTTCTCTTCGATCCATCAAATATTTGGCCTCCCCAAAAAAACATTTCTGGCTACGCCACTGGCCAACACGCCACTAAAAAACCTTCACATACCTTGGGTTCCACTTGCGCAGAATGAGGATGATCGACACGATGGTTTTGATAAGCCAAACCAAAAACTGGCATATCTGGTAATTTTTATAGACCGCCGGCTGTGCGGTCCCTGATCCCGTTTTTACTTCCGATCGGAATGAGGAAAGAGTCTTAGAACCCTAACATAATGGTGTCTATTACAATCTGGGGGAATTCTAGAGAAACCATTTTAGTTAAAATTCTAGGGTTTCTAAAATTAGGACTCCCTTTTTTGTTTTTAGTAATATGGGGAGGAATGAATAGTTCCAAAATAGGCAAAAGGAGGAACGCAACAAAAAAGGTTGGGAACCACTGGCCTAATAGCTTTGTTTTTCCAGATGAATTAAAGGTTGCAAAAACTGTTAAAAAAAGATGAATGGAAACATGTTGTTTCTCGGCAGTCGAGTGTAGCAAAGAACTTAGCGATACACACGTGTTTCGCCCATGAGGCTGGGCTCATCAGTACCGCACCACTATTTCGCGTTGTCAATCGCAAAAACGCGCAAAGTTGTTATTTAGTTAGGCATATGACCAAGTTTTTGCACGGTACCATGTGCAGGGAATGGAATGGAAGACAGATTTTGGGATGGAAGATGGAAAATGTCAAGGATGGAAAGGAATGGAAGATCTTGATGATGGGATGGAAGACAATCTTCCGTCATTCCATCCCAATTCCATCATTAACTTTCCAACGCTTTATCAAGACATGCAAAATATTACGCTGCTTGCTAAAATAATTCGATTTTCGGTTCGTATTAAACCAACGGGACTGTTGCCTGACGCGTATTTGCCAAACCTACTGTTGTTAGACAGAATTGGCCAATCAGAAAGCAATAAACGATTCACACTTCTCCCAAGAGGAGGAAACTTCTTGACGTTTGACAACATTCCATCATATACGACACTTGTGTTCTACCTGGTTCTATGTTTGGAGATTGTCGTGGGTTTTGTTTCGAGAAGGCAGTTAAAACGAAATATATTTTTGTACGAAAAACTACAATGGCAAAAATGATAGAAAACAGAAGGAAACAAAACAAAAATGTCTCAAAAGTAAACGTTTGAAAGTATTTGCAACCTGAACAAAAGTAATGTTGCTTCTCAAGTGTTTCCGTTACTTTTTTATCTTCTCCAACGTATACTACTACTACAGTTTCTTCAACTTTGCTACGTGTTGTTTCTTTCTGTATTTATAGAATCAATCTACGCTTCTAGTTCTAACACAAAACGGTAGGCTACGTAATCCTTAGGAAAATACAGCCGTTAAATTTTTAGCTTATATTTAGCTATGGTTTTTAGGTTTATATGTGGCATATTCAACGCGGAGATCACAAAATGTGAGGATGGAAGATGGAATGGAAGATGGAAGAGATTTCTGAGATAGATTGGAAGATGGAATGGAAGAAAATCTCAGGTTGGAAGATGGAAGAAACGTCTTCCATTCCATTCCATCCCATACCCAGTGTTATAGTTGCAACAACGATCTTTGTGACAATGATTTGGCATCACGGATAATTCTACTTTTTAGTTGACAACCCTGATTTTCAGGCCACTTATAAAATGTGCCTACAGGCAGAGGTGGGCACCCGCTACTTTTAAAGTAGCGCGCTACCCGCTACCGCTACTTGGGCCAAAGTAGCGCGCGCTACCCGCTACCAATTTACAAAAGTAGCGCGCTACCGCTACTCGGGATAAAGTAGCGCGCGCTACCGCTACTTCTTCCGCTACTTTTGTCGAAAATGACACTAGGAAACACTCAAGTCCCTAGTGACGCAAAAATGACCTTGAAAACGAATGTTATCATTCGTTTACGCTGTCATTTTAACGTCGTTATAGAAAACACATTCTAAGGGAAATTTATTGTTACGCATCTTTCAAAAACACGAGCATTTCAAAGTGAGAGTCATTAAGTCCTGCTCGCTTTCGCTTAAGCACATCTTTTCCAACAGAGAAAAGTCTCTCCACCGCAGCACTGGAAGGAATGGGGGTGTTGTATTTAATGAACAGATGTTTAACTCTGTATTCGAAAAGTTCAAGGACTTGCTCTTGTCCGAAAAAAAAGCGTCCACAATCGTTGCTTCCTTCTGCACCGACGTTTCAAGGGATGGCGCCAACACAGCAAAAAATACATCCTCGGAGTCATGACTGGTGTTGGTGTCACTATTCTCGGTATCAACCTGGCTTGATGTCTCTCGCAACAGTCGAATTACATCTGTCTTGACTTTTTCTCGCAGTGCGTCAGCATCATCCGTGGAAACGTAGTGCAGAAATTGTAGTCATGGCGTCTTGAAGGAAAGATGAAGACATGATGCCATAACGCATTTCATGTTGTTGAAGCACTTGTTGAATCGTTTCTTCACCCCTTCAAGGACTTTCACTTTCAACTCTTCACAAGATCACTGATCTCGGTCAACTTCTTCCCGCAAATTGTAATGGTTGGAAGCAAGACTCCATAATATGCCTTGGACTCGCCCTGGAGAATGTCTAAAGCCTGGCAGATAGGCTTCATCACACGGAGATATTCGCCGAAGAAGTTGACGTCAGCTAGAAAAGACCGAAACTTTGCAACCAAGCCGATTAGGCTATATAGCTGCTTGACCACGCCAGTATTGCAAAAAAAAACAAGCATTTTTTTCAATTTAAATTAAAAAGTAGCGGGTAGCGGGAATGCGACTGAAAAAAAGTAGCGCCTCTCCCGCTACCGCTACTTTGGAATAAAAATAGCGCCGCTACTGCAGCCGCTACTCCAACTAAATAGTAGCGCCGCTACCGCTACTTTTACCAAAAAAGTAGCGCCGCTACAAAAGTAGCGCGCTACTGCCCACCTCTGCCTACAGGCCAGCAGACCTTTAATCCGGCACTGCATAGGCCTTGCACGACTCACAAAATAGATAGGCTATAACTTGACGACACTGAAAACAATGACGAAAACAAATAAAACAAACTAGCAAAAACAACATCATCATCTTTCGGAAATTCAATTTTACCTAGGGAAAGTTATGTCTTGAAGATATCAAGCGTGCTTTGATAAAAGTTGCGTTGATAAAGCGATAATTTTAAACCCCAGTCAGCTAAACTCGTCACTTCCACACTGATCCAACGTTAGCAAACGTTGAATTAATGCAAGAACGACAGGCATCGCCAGCTGGGATGTAGTAGTGGCATGTCACAGTAATATGATAAATTTGGGTTACCGTGTATATGTTTTACACGTTAAACCATAACAAAAGTGATAAAGAAATCCAATTTGGCATGTTAGAAAAATAGATAAATAATCAGACAATAGCATGACGACAATAGCATGACGACCCAAATGTCCATACGAGGTCCGGCTAAAAAGAAACGAGACTGGTGAATTTTAAAGTTTATTAAAACCCATAGCAAGTGAAGTTCACTTTGAATACAAAGTACAACTCTAATGTGACCTCTAATGGTCACCTTCAAAATATTCGCCATCGGCTTCCACGCACTTTGTCATTCTTTTTGACCATGCCCAGAAGCATTCTTCAAATTCCCTTTTTTCTATGGATTTGATGTGTGCCATCACGTTAGTTTTGATATCATCAACCTCTTCAAAGCGTGTTCCCTTGATTATCCCCTTCAATTTTGGAAACAGAAAAAAAAATCACAAGGAGCAAGGTTTGGAGAGTAAGGTGGATGGTGCAATGTGGTGATTTGCTTGGAGACCAAAAATTGCTTCACCATGAGGGATGTGTGAGCAGGTGCATTGTCATGGTGCAAAATCCAGGTTTTGCTTGCCCACAAGGCTCTTCGCTTCAGACAAATTTTATTGATAAGGCGAGTTAGCATTTCTTTATAAAAGTGCTGATTAACCGTTTGTCCTTGTGGTACAAACTCATAGTGGACTAAGCGTTTGGACTAAGCGTTAAGGCCTTCCTGATTTGGGATCATCATCCACATCTTCCCTGCCCTCCACAAATCGCTTGTGCCATTCAAACACTCTTGCTCTCGACATGCAAGAATCACCATAAGCCTCACGCAGCATCTTCAAAGTATCTGTTGCTGTTCCCTGATTTTCCAAGTTCAACACAAAATTTGATGTTGATTCTTTGTTCAGTTGTCATTTTGCAAAATTGAAAACAAAATCACTTTATCCAATAAAAAAGTTTAATGGAAATTGTTAACAGATACTTTACCACCTTCACTTAACTCTCCCTAAAAATAAACGTAACAATGTTATTGTGAGAACACATCTGTCGAACACTCAACAGATGTTATGAAACACTGTGAAAGCATTGATTCGAGTGAGACTTTTGTATTACGCAATCTGTGGCGTCAGTCTCGTTTCTTTTTAGCCACACCTCGTACATGCTAATTTTCAACATTAGCCTGACTGTTTCCTTAACTCATCGATTGTGTAAACGGGACTGGAGGTTTGTTTCTGTTGACCTCTCACAAGATTTTGAATTTTCACACGTTTCATAATTCGCCCCCTTGCCATTTCTTCATCGAGGGTACAAGGTTTTTAGTTTCAAAACCATTGAATTCCATTTCAAAATCTCTAATCAAATTTGCACTCGAGTTTAAACTTTTTCTAATCCTTTTGCACTGTTGACGGCAGCCTTCACCTTACAATGCATCTAGCCTACTAAAATAACAATTTCAGTCGCTTTGTCAGTCACAAAGACTCACATTTGTCAGTCATAGCTTAGACACAACGACGAAGACGCAAGATTAAGAGCTGTGAATAGTGGTTGCAGTGAGTTCATCAGGAAATCAGTGGTCACTTTTATCACAGCAAGGATTTAGTCGGTGCGGACAGCTTTTATTTGGAAGCAAAGGATGTCCAAGCTTGCTAAAAGGTGAAAAACGATGTTTGCAACGTTGCTTTTATGTTTATCCAGTGAATCAACCAATTTGTATTCGCTTTTCCGGTCAACCATTATCCGGACAATCCATTTTTACCCGCCTATGTGTGTTTGTAATGAACCACCCATTAGGGCAATCATATCTTTGTGCATAATTTATTCAAAGCCACCTGTGTCGGGCTTCTTTATTCTACTGAACTTGGAAGGTTGAGTTAATCGGCAATTGCCACTCATTTAAGTAAATAAACCAAACAAATATTTATTCGGTAAAAAGCAACATTGTTAAAGTTCAATGATGCCTGGCTGATTATTTCTACGGCTTTGTTTCTTTTTCAGAAAGTAAGTTTCATGTTCAAGCAATCTTTTCAATAAAAATAATTACAAATAATGTGCCGCGTCCATAGGCGTAGCCAGGGGGGGCGAAAGGGGCCATGGCCCCCCCCAAATTTTCAAAGTTTGGATTCGGAAGTTGAGCCTTTGTTGAAAATATAACAAAATTTGTAGAAATTTATATCGTTTTCTAAGACATGTGGCTATTAACGCCCCCCAGGGCTTGTTTTAGACACACAGAAAGACACCAATAAATTTTGCAACTCGTAAATCGCGCAAAGTTTACGCGATTTACGCTTCTTTTAACTAATCTGTGGAAGCAATTTCCGAATCGCTTACTCTGTTGGGTTTTTGTGTACCGGTAGCTGAGTTTTTGGTGTTCTTTAATTTTAGTCACAGTTTTTGCCCGTTTGTGTGCAAGAGTTACCTTTAATAAGTTAATAAATTTCATACAAATATTACCCTAAAAGTGTTTCCAGAAAGCGCTATAATCCATTATTTTAGTGTAATTTTGCAAAAATTTTCCGGGGGAGCATGCCCTCGGACCCCCTAGAATACGCGTGCCTTCGGCACGCTCTAACCCTCCTCCACCAATTTTATTGCTTCCATTGCTCAACCCCCAGGATACGCCACTGCACATCAGGTGGCGATATCTTTAAACAAATACTTTGTCGTTCTCTTTGATCCATCAAATATTTGGCCCCCCCAAAAAAAAATTTCTGGCTACGCCACTGGCCGCGTCTCAGAAGTTCTATATTGCTTTAGAAAGAAGTCTCACTGTCTCAGCGTTAAGGCCAAAAATAAAAGACCAAAAATGGACAACAAATGTATTAGGCAAATAAAAGATCAATAGCCGCCTCAAAATTGAACTTTTCGAGCTTTCACCGAAGCAAAATCCGCGGTAATATCTTCAAAATCAAGTTTTTGAACGTAGTCTCTTTTTATAGAAAGAGTCGATAGAGCTGATAGCCGATCATCATTCATGGTAGAACATAAATACGACTTTATCATTTTGAGCTTTGAGAAACTCCTCTCATAGCTCGCAATTGAAACACCAATGGTAAGATGAAGTTTCAGACACAAGCATAAATATTAGGGTGTCCCACTTTTAGGCGACTTTTCAGGAAAATTACGTTCGGGTCAAATTCTGAATGGATTTTCGTCACTGATTTCAAAAATGACGTTATTTTTTCATTATGACGTCATCTTGATGTGCCAGCTAGCGGATTTTTGCTATTTTGGCCTTATCACGAATATGGCAAGAGCTAGAGACTTGGAACTTGTGCCAAAATAACCGGAAGGGATGCAATTTCCTATTTGTTGTCAATACAATATGAAACGCTAACTGCAACAGAAAAGGAGTTATTTTGAAAAAACATGTTTTTGCTCATTTTTGGACAAAAAAATGAGAAACACGGCAATTTTGCTACTGTGATGCTTTTATTTTGATTGTTAAGTTGCTCCACCTTGTTTAGCAATTAAGTACAGTGGTAGTAGGAGTGGTACACACTCTTGAATGTCTCTTCCATGTAAATGAGATTTATTTTACACACGCAAAAAGCTTTTTGGAAGGCAAAGTGAAAGGCCCTAATGCATACGAAAATGGTGGTTTGATGAACATAATTAAGAAAATATCAAAACTTAAGCCCCAACATATGAAAATCCGACAATATTGTAAAGTTTCATCACAGCTATAGCGCAAATCATTTAAAAGCCAAGATCTTATGGTTTTCTGAGCACAAGAAAGAAGCTAAGATTCATCTTTTCGGAGCGACTATATGTGTCTTCTTGCTATGGCAGTTCATTTAGTGATGAATGTTCCAGGAAATTTGAAACCGCTACTTTTTTATCGTCAAGAAAGGGTGTCCCATGCGCGTTGAATAACAACAGCGAGTGGTTACTTAAGATTGCTGATTTTTGGGTATTGTGTTGGGCCTCCCATCCCTAAACTTCAACGTATGGTTTCTTTTATTGTTTGTGCTTATTTGCCAGCATTTTTAGTCATCCATCTTAAACCTTCCGCTGCTGAAGGTCCCTCAATTGGTACTGCTTAAAAGAGATTTATTACTTGCATATAAATCTGTTGATGAACCAGTATTCAACGCTGTTCTGAAACATTTCATTAAGCATGCATCCCAAAGGTTGAGCCCTAAAAACGTTGCTTTAAGTTCTCCACGCTGAAACTCCGCCTTTTGCTGCTGTTGCGGCAAGATAGAAAAGTTTTCCAAGAAACGTTGATATCGAGCAGACGCTTTTGAAGCGTAACAACTTAAGTGATTTTTGTGGGTAGCATAGCCGTACGAGCCAGGGGGGGCAGCTGCCCCCCACGCACGAATGTTTCAAAACGTCGCGAATTCGGGCAAAAATTGCTATATGAAAAGCAACAAAATTGCATGAATTATTAAAAACTATAAATTAATATCTTTTACCTATCAAACTGAGTAGGCTACAGCCTCCTATTTGCACAAGAATTGTGCCTCAAAATTTTCATTTGGCACACCCGTATTGATGCATTGTATTGCATGGTGGTCAAACTTTAGTACGAAATGCATTTAACCAACTGCATCATGCCAATTTGGCCAGCCACCAAAATATGTCTCTAATACTTTTGTGAAACTGCTCAAATCAAAACGAAAAACTTGCTATAGGCTATAGCTAATTTTATTAATTTTCACAAATGCATCGTGTTGATTTGGGCAGCTGAAAACATGAAATTATCTGATGAAACTGATTAGTCTGTTTATGCAACTGCCCAAATTAGCGTGAGGCAGTTTCCAAAAAATGAACAAGTTCATTAATTTTTCCCATTTACATAACTGTATCGTTTAGATTTGGGCAACAAAAAAATATGAAATTATCTTATCATAGTCTATTTATAAAACTGCCCAAACTGGCATGATACAGTTGCCTCGGCATCAAAATGCACCGTTTACATTACATTTGGGAAATTTCTATAAAAACGTGCAGATTTGGGCAAATCTACGTTCTACCCCCTCAAAATGGTTTGGTCTCGTACGGCTATGATGGGTAGGTTTGCAGTTGTGAGCACCAAAATTCTTCCACAGTTTTTGAATGAAACTCAATGCGTACGGTAATAACTCTTTTGATATCAAATCAATTAGGTCATCTTTACTGAGATCGTCATCGCTAATGTTGTTCAAGTCAAAAAGAAATGGATTTTGAATCCATGTTTCAACTTCGTTCGGCAGGTGTTCTAAATTAAAATAACGTTGAAATGAGATTTGCTTTGCAGGGTTTCAAGTGTGGGCAAAGTTTTTCTCTCATAAAGATCAAAAGAGTACATTCTCTTTGAGTTTCATCCATCAAGATAAGATCTTCTAACATTGCAAAGTTAGCGTAATTACCTGCTTCCAGTCTACGTTTCCAAACCGGCAACTTGGCTAAAAACGCTTTCAGTTTTTCAGCTGCATCAATTATTGTCACACCTGGTCCTTCCCGACCATCTCCGCCATGCAACATTCAAGAGACCACCACCTATAAAGCAGCGGCTGAAATCAAGACGCCCCTTTGTGCCTGCCGCACAACAACTCCTTAAGAACGCAGAAGAACTTGGTTTAAGTGCGGCACACTGGACGAACCACATGTGGAACACGGAGTGGCAAAATCACACCTCCACGCTCCGTGACTTCATACCGGACGCCGATCCCCGTCCACCAGGGATGTCCCTCGCAAGGCTTGCGTGGGTCAGGCTTAACCGCCTGCGAACTGGCGTCGGCCGCTTTCGTTAGGACATGCACAAGTGGGGCCTGGCTCCTTCATCAGAATGCGAGTGTGGTGCCACGGAACAGACCGCAGACCATGTCATCCACCACTGCCTAACCCACCGGCCTCCACACGGTGCGCATGGTCTGAGGATCCTGGACGACGAGACTGCTGAGTGGCTGAAGATTTCCTGCCCTCCAATCTAGCCTGGAAAGATCTGCTCATACGCCATCATCATCATCACACCTGGTCCTTGAATGCCACGATTAACATTGTTAATATGACCGAAAATATCGGCTAAGTAGGCCATGCCATAGAAAACTTTTACTCTCGAACAATTTTGAGATGGGACTTCCTTTTGCTTTTAAAAGAGTTGATACCTCATTTTTTAGCTGCTGCAGTCGTTTTAAAACTTCTCTAGATAACCAACGTACCTCAGAATGATACAAAAGTAGGCTACTCCGCAATCTGACCCTATACTTCTTGACAGAGCGCTTTAAAAGTACGGTGGTTTACAGCTCTGCTTTTGATGAAATTAACGATTTTCACGCAATTCGTCAGAATTTCTTTGAGACTTGCTAGTAAAGTTTTTGCTGCTAAGGCGTAGCCTACTTGTGCAAGAAGCAATGGGTAACAACCACGCGAGGAGCTTCGTTTTTTACTAAAGCAGCAAATCCGGATTTGTTCTCGAGCATAGCTGGTGCTCCATCCGTGCATATAGAAAAAAGTTTTGCTTTTTTCCAAAATTCATCAAGGTAATCACGGACCCCTAAATGCTTTCTCACGGACCCCCAAGGGGTCCGCGAACCCCAGGTTGGGAACCACTGTCAGAGGCTCTTGACACATGGCCGGTTACCGAGATTGGCAGAGTGAAGTTTTCCAATTGTTGAAGTGTTCTTGCCGCTGAATAGAGAGCAGTCCTGAAATACGTTGCTCAAGCGCACACCCTAAGAGTCGAACTTGCGCCGCGTGATCTTGAGCCGGGCACGGAACCACTGAGCTAACAGGGCGGTTTGTTATTGTCTTATGCTCTAAATCAGTGGTTCTTAAACTGGGGGGCGTGTGAGGCTCACACAGGGGGCGCAAGAAATTGAAAAACTCTACATGAATATGACTAAACATGTCTTCACAACTACGCTGAACAGTCGATTGTTGAAGATGAAACATCTCGCATTCTTTGTGATCATTCTTTTTGAACACAACGGCTTTCTGTTACAGCAGCCTCGAACTTTAGTTCTAATAATAATGGCAACGACTGACCAACAAGTGACAGAGCTAGAGGTACAACAGCATCCCCAACTTTACAATGCGTAAACTATTTTTTTAATTTTAGCATTGATTTAATTAGGTTTGTTTTTAATTAATCAGTTCTATTGACATAAAAGGAGTAGGAAAAAGAGAAAGTATTACAAAAATTATCTGAAGTTTGGCTTTATAGATGCCATAGTAAATGACCAAGTTGTACCACAACACGTCATATGTTTTTAAAATCTGAGCAAATACGGTTTGAGACGAACTGGTTCTCAGCGTCATGTTGAAAAAAAAAAACACCTTGACCACCAAAGTAAACCTTTAGCTTTTTGCCAATGTAAGAAAAACTTTTTTAAAAAAATGAAAAATTGCAAGTAGCGAGTGCTTTCGCCAATCGTCGTCGGCGGAAGTTGTAGAAGCGTCTTTCGGAGTTTAGCATCGTCGAGTTGGCCTACCTCGTGGACATCTTCGAAGCCTTAATAGTTTAAATCTGCTCCTGCAGGGCAAGGATACTAATCGCATCAAAGACTATGATGCCATCCATGCTTTCATAGCATAACTTGTGCTGTGGCATCGTCGAGTTCAAAAGGGAAACGCAGCTTCATTTTCCAACTTTGATACTGTCCTTGAGAAAAACAAATTGAACTAAAGGGCGAGCTTAAGTTCGCGTTGAAGTGCCATCTTCAACTTTGAAAACAAGAATTTAAACGCTATTTTCCAGACTTGGGTGACACTGAACTTCTAGAATGGCAGACAGTGGCGTAGCCAAGGGGGGGGTTTTGGGGGTTACAACCCCCCCCCCCCTTTGGCACGCGTGTGACGTCACCATATTGAGAATGATGCTTTCAGTCTAAAAAAAAAATTGCCTAGTTTTAAACAAAATTGCATTAAAAGAGCGAGTTTTGCCAATACCAAACATTCAAACATCTCAGCCAGGAATTAGCAACAAGAAAACACAGAGACTTAGCTTTATTTCCGAAAAATGCCGAAGAAAACATGATCTTATCCTTTTGCTATGCTACCAGACAGCACCATTTTACAGGAATATTCGTACCCACATTTTTGTTGAAAATGCTCTCAGAATGCACCAAATTCAAAGTAATTTTTCAAAAATTTCTGGGGGAGGCCCCCCAGACCCCCCGCCGCTGGGTGGTCAAAAACCCCCCCTTTCAAAATTCCTGGCTACGCTACTGATGGCAGATGACAAGCAATCCCTTTCGTCTAAATGAGGAAATTCTTCCCGAAAATTTACAAGAAGAATTCTTGAAGCTAAAATGAAATTCTACTGCAAGGAACAACCTTGAAGAAATGCCACTAACAGAGTTTTGGGAGAAATATGTGCACAGTTACAAGAGTGTGGGTGCTGTGGCTATACGCACACTTCTTCCATTTTCATCCACTTACTTTTGCGAAAATAGTTTTTCTACTTTCGTGAACATAAAGACAAAATCTAGAAACAAACTTGAATGTGAAGCCGATCTAAGATGCGCATTATCTGCTACTAATCCCTAAATTAAACATTTGGTATCCACAAAAAAGTTACATCCTTCGCATTAATGCACCTTACTTGGAAATGAATTGCTGTTTTGCTTAATGTTTTGAATTTTGAAACAAGGTGGGGGGCGAATTTTGTCAGAATTGTAAAAGGGAGGCGTGTCTCAAAAAGTTTAAGAACCACTGTTCTAAATAAAGCTAAGGGAATAACAAAAGCTTCGTCTTGTGGGCAGCACAAGCACCAAAACCATCATACATACAAAAAATAATGTTAAAAGAAGTCTTAGCAGAATGTTTTAAAATCTTTAGTTTTGGCTCTTTTGAACATTTTGGTGAATACAAATTGCAGTGATTTAAAAAAAAAAATTGTTTGATATGGCTAATATGCTTTTGAATATCCGGAAAACTATAATAGTCTGCTACAATTGAAAACACATTACACAAGCTTTTTCTGCAAATTAAACTTGCAATTTCATGAAATAAAATGTATAAAAAATATACCAATTGACAAACACTGTCCACAGGTAAATTTAAGCCACCTCTGTTTAGTTCATTAGTATACTAGCCTATTGGTCTTGGCCATACTGTTCCATGTACATCATGCTGTCATTAAGAAAAGTGTCATTTCGAGGGATGTATTTAGCCATTTACAAGGATACTTGGGGTGACATTAGACAGATCGCTCACATACCGCCACCATTTGGTGTCACTGCGCAAGAAACTGACATCCCGCGCTGCATTACTGAAGCGCCTGGCAGGCTCTAGCTGGGGGGCGAGGGCTGACACTTTGCGAATAGCAGCCTTAGCCCTTGTCTACTCTTCAGCAGAGTACTGTGCACCTGTCTGGTGCCGCAGTGCTCACTGCCACAACATCGACACTGCCATAAACAGCGCCCTGCGCACAGTGACCGGATGCCTGCGTCCCACACCATTGGACAATCTCCCCATTCTCGCTGGCATCCAACCTGCTGAGCTTCGTCGCGAAGAAGCCACTCTGTCCCTCGGTCGACGGGCACTGGAGCCTAATCATCTTCTCCACCACAAGATCTCTGCCTTCCCAAACGGGCACTCCCGCCGACTGAAATCAAGACACCCATTCGTGCCAGCCGCTCGGCTTCTGATCAACGAAGCTGACGAACAAGACATCTCTGCGGCTACTTGGGCGGACCATAAATGGCATTCTGAATGGAGGTCAAGCACCACCAGACTCCATTCATTCATCCCCGACGCCGACACACGCCCCATCGGCCTGACACTACAGAGACAGGCATGGGTGCGCCTCAACCGTCTCCGTACGGGCGTCGGGCTTTTCCGCTCAACCATGCACCAATGGGGAATGGCTTCTTCCTCCTCCTGTGAATGTGGTGCCGAGGAACAGACCGCAGACCACATCATCAATGACTGTACCATCTTCAAGCCACCTAACGGAGTGGAAAGTCTGCGCGTCATGGATGATGAAACTAAAGACTGGCTGCTCTCTAGCAGCCTTCCAGTGTAGTCCGGGAACATCGTGAATCTGGGGTGGTAAAAGGATAGACCCTCGGCCCCAGAAGCTCAGCTCAGACGACGACGACGAAGGATACTAATCGCATTGGGGTGTAAGGGTTTTCATGAGAGGTAGCACCTCTGTTCCTACCAGTAGCACATCCCTGATGCGGTAGAGAATTTTGGTCCTCCACTGAAATCCTAAGTCTCACTTATGGCTCCACGTAGTTGGCAATGCACACCAACGGCCACACCCTGGTAACGTCTCGACTGCCGGACTAAACTAAGTGAGGTGCATGTCTAAATGGTTTGCGTTTGGCATGTTTTATTGGGAAGTCAATCCCATGAAGTGCATGAAGGCTGGATCGGCTGGAGGGGCAAATGAACTCATTAATCGGGTCAATGGCTCTAAGGGCGTAACGGCAAAACGATGTGGCTCGCTAGGGCGTACTCTTGACAAAGTGAGTAACGGCCAGTCATCTCGAAAGAGATTGGAGCCTCATTGAGTATTTTTATCCGTAGTCTACAATGAACGTCAGTAACAACGAAGTGAGATATAAGGATCGATCCGTGACCCCTGCAGAGACATCCTTCAATTGCTACAGGGAAGGGGCATCTCCATCTACCAGTATGGACAACTATGATGACGGCACATGCCCAAAGCCTTATGGACGGCATGAGCCTGACGGAAGCTGTCTGAAAACTAGAAGAAAGATGCTCAAACTAGCAACATGGAATGTGCAAACATTGCATGCTATAGGGCGTAATGAAAATTTAAAACAGGAGATGAAAACAATGGGAATTGACATTATAGGAGTTAGTGAAATACGCTGGAAAGATAATGGTAAAATAGCACATGATGGTTTCGTAATGATCTATTCAGGCGGATGTAAACATATGCATGGAGTGGAAATTCTAATGAAGAAAAGCGTGGCATCTGCAGAGTGCAATGATTGGATATTGGCCTATGTCCAACAGAATTATAACGATGAAACTGCAAGGAACCCCTTTCAACATAAATGTAATACAGGTGTATGTACCAACACAAGATCACACAGATGAAGAAATAGAAAAATTCTATGACAATATAAACAATGTTTTATCATATACCAAAAGGAATGAAATTACGTTCATAATGGGAGACTGGAATGCGAAAGTTGGAAACCAATATGAATTTCCAGTAACAGGACATTATGGTTTGGGAGAAATGAACCAACGAGGAAGACGACTATTGGAATTTTGCAAACTTAATCATCAGCTAATAATAGCAAACACTTTATTTCAACAACCACCTAGACAACTATAGGCTACACATGGCATAGCCCTGAGGATCAATATCGTCACCAAATTGACTTCATTATGATAAATCAAAGATTCAAGAACCCAATAAAACAAGCCAAAACGTATCCAGGAGCTGACATAAACTCTGATCATAATCCAGTTGTTGCAAAGGTGCAAATAAAACTGAAAAAAAAAAACGAAACGAAACCCCATTTTGGAACAGTTAGATATGAATCAACTTACAATTGAAGAAACGAAACGATAGTAGGCTACATCTTTTGGTGAACAACAAATTTGCCTTATTGAACAACGAATCTGGACCACTAGAAGGCGACACTGAGAACATGATTGAAAACCAATGGCATGAAACACAGAAGAACTTGAATGATGCAAGCAAATAAAAAAAAACAGTAGGCTGCACAATAAAAAAAAAATATTATCTGTAGTAGCCTACTCCTACACCAAGGCTTTTCTGGGATAAGGTCAAATTTTTTGAAAAACTTGATTGACTCAATTATTGTCACAGATTACTGCAACTGGGAAACCAACAGAACATCGCATATTTCCCAAAATTATACAAGCTTCCTGAGCTTGAAAATTCGCTTCTAAACTTAAGCAATAAACAGGCAACATTTTGAGAAAAAAAAAAAATTTCAGCCAAACAGGCGACATAACATGAAACCTAAAGCTGTAGTCGCACAATGTTGTGGGTGATTAACAGCTTTTTCAAAACTAACCTACTTCTCCCTTGATAGCCTATGTCAAGGCAGGCTTCACATAAATTTCATCAATCAATAAAACCACATTCCTGTGACGAGCATCTGTGCAGTTTGTCAAAATACCGCTTTAAAAAGTCACAGCCTTCTAATTTTGATTTATTATTGATTTACTCTGCTAGACAATATTGTAAGCAATGAAATACATGGGAGTTGGAAATCTCGAAGACGACTATAGGATGAACCGTGAACGAGACATTGAGAAATATTTAAAAGCTCTTGCTATCATTTCAGGTGTATAATTTTTCCACAATGGAAGCTCAAGACACGCTGGACATTTGCTGCAGTAAAATGTATTGCTTGTGGTGATGTTGTTAAAAAAATTTATTGCTTCAATAAGATTTAACACTTTATCCAGGACACAAACACGATTCACAGACAAACCTTTTATGATGTGCCTGATAGGCCTACCATGATGGTACCCTTTAATGGACAAATCCTTTGAGACAAGTAGAAAATGTGAAACACCTAATCTAAACTCTGCATGCATAACTGGTCAGGGATTGTATAATTTACAATGGATGAACCCAAACCAAAATCAACCTCATTTTTTCCAAGTTTATATTGACAAGACCTTCAATAATTGATAAAATACGGTCTTTTTGCAAAAACGTCTCCATTTCATCTCCTACCTCCTCACTTGGTTCTGAGTTTCAGAGACGGGAGTGGGTGACACTGACTGAACCGATTAAGAACGGTAGTTGGCCGCTTCAATGCTTGCTTGACACACTGTGGTATGAGGGTATCTGCTCCGTCGCACTGCACTGACACGCAGCAAACAGCTAACCACATCGTCTTTGGGTGGTTGGTTTAGAATCTTTATCCTCGAACTGACAAAGCCTTGATTGGTTATTCCTGGTAGTTTCGCATACTTGTAGAGGCTCTTGACGCAGGGCCGGTTACCGAGATTGGCAGAGTGAAGTTTTCCGATTGTTGTTCCCGGGGAATTATTCCATTCACTAGGTGCCGCTGAATGGAGAGCAGTCCAGAAAATGCGTTGCTCAAGCGCACACCCCGAGAGTCGAACTTGTGCCGCGTGATCTTGAGCCGAGCGCGCAACTCCCCTCCCAATGGAATAACAGGCCTCCGCACACTTGACGATCTGACGAAAAATCAGCTCCAGGTCTTTCCTTTCGGTTGACCACAAACTTTCTGCTTCATACGAACGACGACCAATAGTATTTCTGCTGCTTGGCACTGACTGTCGTTGTTCGAGGTTTGCTTGGGAGTGTTGGAACTTGGCTTTGAGGAACACAATGAAAAACGTCTGGAGGTTGTTTTCGCCGATTAACAAAAACAGTTTGTCTTTTGGTCAATGCCTTTCGCATACTGAGAGGTGTTGTGAACGGGGTATGTTTTCACGTGGGTACTAAAATAGTCAGTATAAATTTCAACTATAAACTAGCTCAGACTTCTATTTTATGCTTAAAAGCAATCAACAAAACCATTGCTTAATTTTTCTGAGGTGGGCTATAGCTGTATTTAATCAACAACATAACTTTAAAGACTTACCGTAACAGCATTTTTACAACAAATCAGCTAATTTTTTATGCGGCCCAAGCCAGCAAGAGTGCAACGTCCCACAGCATAATTGCTAACAAAAATAATATTTAAACTCTGACTATTATGTCCTAATAAAACGATTACAGACAAAAACTGCTGACTCTGCAAAAGTTTTGCCTCCAGTCACAAAAAATGGCGCACGTGTAAGAGGCCTCTAACTGAAGATGGCTATGAGAGAATGAGAGTACCCCATGCCTGTCGTGTTCACTCCAATTCGCTTAAAACGAACCAGCTTGCGTACTGCACCAACATGACGCACCATATTTCTGAAGGTTCTAAAGTTCCTGCTTAGTGCTTATAAAAGAGTAAGACTTAAGTCAAATCCGGTAAGCGCATTTTATTTAGTCGGCTGCATGTCTACACGATCAAGCGATAAGTTACAAAATACAAGAAGCACAATATAATGTACAATTGAACACAAAATACGTCTTTTAACCAATAGCCACCAGACATACCGCTCAGCCTGCATCGCCAATGTGTAAACTGACTAATTACAGCAGAGCGGTCAAACGCAACACCAGTTCGACGAAAGATCATCCTTCGTTAGTTCGCTGGTCTTGGGAATTTCGCCTTTCTTGTTGTTCAAGATGGTCAATAGCCTGCAAAAGAAATTGTTGGATGAGTCACAAAATTAACAGAAGTTTGTAAAAATAATTTATTGGGTTTGGTTTAGTCTTGAAAGACTTGTGGTAACAACATGTGTGATTTACTTAAGCTGGTCAATGGAAGCTCGGGTCCACTCACACGCTAGCAGCGGATTTAGAAAAAAAAGGGGCCAGAACTTCCACAACCTTTAATTTTTAATATATTGACGAAGGTTTGTCTGGTGTCTCAGGAAAATTTCGAATATCCGCCCGGTGTCTTCATCTTACCATATGGTAGGAAGTCTACATAAGGTACAGTTCACTTCATACTTCTATCAACACCGGAATGGGTTAATTTAATGTTGACTAGTTTGATGAGCAATGTGTTCTATTTCGGAATATTGTACGATTTTTTTTTCAGTTTGTGAGGTACACAAAACTCACACAGTCTCTTACATCACCCATTTTAATTGCCAGATGTTAAACATAGACGAAACTATAGCTATAGCACATTGGGCTTAGTCATGCTAGGAAGTATTAGTTCACCATAACAACACTGTAGCCCAGGGGTTCTTAACCAGGGTGCACGCACCACTAAGGGGTGCGAGACCTGTGCCTAGGCGGTGTGCGTGGATGCCAAATTATCAAAGCTTGTTATAATATGACGTAAGAAGCAAAGTTGTTTTACCAGGTTTCAACAAAAATTTCGAACTGTAGGCGACTATTACTTTACAGCTAATCCTAGGAGGGGATGCGAGAACTGGATAAGGTGGTGCCGACAAGGCAAAAGGTTAAGAACCGCTGCTGTAGCCTATTAACGAAATTACCTGAACTATAGTTTCCAAGTTACATCTCGTAGTTACAGCGTCAATGTGGCGAATGACAGGTGGTGAGCCAGGCCCGTTAGAAAGAAACGAAAGAGTGGTTGGAGGATAACAGACGGTCTTCGACTCGGCGTTTGCTGCAAGTTTATCTGGCATCTCTCGAAGAGATGAAACAGGATCAGACTTTGTTCTTCGACCAACTGCCGCAGCAGCCTGGAAACGACGAATCGATTAATCGGCAATACTATGATATATGATGCATCTTTTCAGCAGAGAAATCAAAACAAAGAACAAACCTTCACATATTCCGGTCGAGCACGGTTCTTTGTCCTTTCTCTGCAGTCTTCGTCATCGGGGGTGTTGTCAGTCGCAGGCAATGAGATCCTTCGTTCACCTCGTCTGCTTAAAATCGTATCCATGGGTACGACTGGCAGATACTGTGTTTGCACTCGGGTGGGCGGCAAGACAGGGTTGCCAGTCGAAATGTTTGTGTTTAGTCGAGCTACCGCGGGTAAAGCGTTCAGCTGTGTTAAGGTCATTGACAAGGACGGCGCGCTGTTCAACTGGTTCAACGTAATCTCTCCAGGATTGGCTGAAATCCTGCGCATGGCAGGCTGCAACACGTAGTGGGAATGGACGGAAGGTAGCGTGGGATTAGTCGGAGCAACAGCAACTGAATAGCTTGGGGCAGCAGCAAGTGTTGTGTTCGAGTCAGGCCAGGATGTTTGCTGTGGTAAAACTGACGGTGTAAGGGTTATATACGCTTGCGCAGTTGCGTTCGCCGACAAAAGGACAGAACTGTCTGTTGCAGCAGTGGCCAATATACCACTTGGCTGTGATATTCTTTCTTGGACGTGGGCAACGTTTGTAGATTGCAATGTAACTGGTAAACTCCGCTGCAGTGGCTCAGTAGGCGTGCAACTGGGTGGTTTCCGGAGGAAAACTGTGGTTTTTGGTTGAATAGAAGGAGGGGAAGCGATGACTGGTTTAGTAACAGCAGCGCCAGCCACATCCGTTGTGGCAACAGGAAGAGTCTGTAAAAAACATAATTTATATTTAGAACTTGGTGAATTGTATCATAACTCGTTGTAAAGGCAGACACAATGTGTAAACAAGCATGTCTGCATCAACATGTCATTCGGTCCCAACGGCATCCTTTATTGTTGCATTACAATTTCACCGATCACATACCTGAACTTTTGGAAGTTTACTTTTTGGTGAAAGACATTCGTTTTCTGGTGAAATTTCAATCGATCTTTTCTTCAATGGCTGGCTGGAACGAGGAAGACTCCCAGAACACTTTGTCTGCGGCAAAACTATAGTTTCAGATACACAATCAAACAAGTCTTCAAACAGTCTATTCACGGTGAACTGCATTTGTTACTTTCAGTCATCTCTACATAACATCTCTATATCATATTACCTGAATAGAAGGGAAATGATTCTGAGTGTCCGGTGCACTGCACGCACGAGAGTTGACAATGGAAGGAGGAAACGATGAAATATTTGAAAGCGAGTGAGGAACATTTGTTTGAGGACGCACAGCAGCCACCTGCACAATAAAACCATATGATATGCAACAGGCATCGTTGATTTAAAATTTCAATATAATTTAGTATTTAAAACCAGTAAATTTGACTGACTTGTAATGAAACTTCTTTAAGTTCGACTTTGGCAACATCTGTCCTTGGATTACGAGCAGACTCGGCGTAAGTTGACTTTTTCGTAACTTGCCGACGTTTGTCTTGGACGTTTTGTGTTATTTCGCGTAACTTAGTCGGAGACTCCGAGTCACGCACCTAAAGCAATTACTTGCTCGTTAAAATTGAGCAACGTTTCTGAGAAATACGATTATATTGTCAACATCATTGAAAAGTCGCAGTTTGTTAATCTTTATCAAAAGCACAAACATATTTTAGTGTCGTTGTCACCTTTTCTTGCAGACGCATTCGCAATCTTCTTTCTTTGTCCAATTGATGCCGCAATTCCATGAAATCTCGTCGAATATCTTCCAAATCTTCTCGTGGTGGACTTCCAATCCCTGAATCCTGTTCATGAGGAAGATTGTTTTTGTTAAGCGAAACCTCAAGATCACGTGCAAATAGGTAGGTGGGAATAACCGTATACAAATATTAAAAAATTCAAACAAAGCCTAGAAACTCGCTCTAGACTCCAGTGTATCACTCAAGGGTGTGTCTCACTGAGTCGTATGAGTATCAAGTCGTCCACGTCGTGCCAAGGTAATTGCACTCAACAAATTTTGCAGTATTGTACTACGCCATACAATTTACACCTACAAATAATAATTGAAGCAACTCTCAATTAAACGTCATGTTTTGCCTTCATCAGAGTATCATTAAGATGTACCGTACCGCTACTCCAGGTTAAACTTCTCAGTCAAGGTCAAGCTTAGTAGAATATGCGGAAAAAATTGACACTGGATAATGTAAGTAATTACCTTCTCAAAACCATCATTGAAAAGCGCTCTCAACTTCGAACTTTCGCATTTGCATTCTAAAAGAGCAGTACGGAGTCTCTCGTTTTGAGAAAACAGTCTTGTTTTTTCACAATCTAGCTGGAAAATGTAGTCTGCTGTTTGTTGTAAAATGGCAGCCTGGGAAGAAAAATAATTACAAGTAAATATTGTTTACGTAGTAAAGTATGTTTAGTAAATCATTGACCTTACGTTAAAAGCCTTCGTCGGAAACTACAGTAATTATACGAACAAGATATTACCTTGCTCAGCTTATCACCAGCTGTCTGTGGAAGAATAGCCTTTAATGATTTGAAGCCGGCATTGATGCTTTGCATTCGTCGGCGTTCGTTGCTGTTCGCTATTTCCCTGCGAACTTTTCTGTCTTGCTCGCGCTGTCCATAAATCCTTTCCATGCTGGTGTGTTGCTGCAGCAAGGGATCGCCTCCCACCCTAACGACCTGAATTTCTCTTCTGTGAAAGAAATTAAAAGCTGTTGTATTTTACAAGTTTTAACACCATACGAGAAAAATAGGCATGAAAAACTTACACTTCTTGTTGAGCCACAGAAGTGAGTGAAGGCATGTGGTATCGTGCCAGCGGTTTGCTTTTACAGCTGGTAGTTGACGGATTGTTCGGTATCAAACTTTTGTTTTGTGCAATGCTGAAATTGGAAAGTCAAGTTCAATGTGATGTAATTTTTCATTTCCACACACTATGGCACGCGCTAACTTTGAATAAAAAGTAGTTTATGGTGACATAATGTGTAGTTTTATGATAAAGTAAAGCATATGAGTAAATCTGCTATTCAAGCATTTGATTTATGGTCAATTATGCTCGGAGATTTTCCAACTACTGTACTGTGCTATTATTACACATGAGTGATTAACGAGTGTATTGTTCATAATGAAAATATAGACACCGTTGTTATTACTGTATATTGATTTTAACAGGGTGTGGTATTTAATCGCAACTATTGAAATCATCTTTATCATCAGCCAATTAAATAAACTCCATAAATGAATGAGGACGATTACTAGAAAAGGCCGGGGATAAACAACATCCAACACTTTTTACGGTAGACCGTGGGAAACAAAAGCGCTACAACCCAAAACAAAGCGCTATTACCCAAAACAATGTGCCACATTGGTTGTAGTGTAACTGTGGCGAGTGGCCCATCGAAAACAACAAGTGGCTTACGATCAATCAACCGTGTCTATTCTACTACCGAACTATGCGACCGTTTGAAGGGAAGACGTGAGCGGAAAGCGATCGTTTTGTATGCTCCGTGCGTTTTAATAAAGATACAAGAGCAATTACTCATGGTAGGTCGGTTAAGTACGCATAGCAGGGAGTAAAATATTTTTAATGGAACAGCTGGAATATGAAGTGCTTTCGTTCCATTCTGCAGCGTGTTACCAGAAGGAAAAATGATGAAAATAACGCCAACAAAGACTATAAATGAACTATAACGAAACTAATCCGTTCATTACCACATTGTTAAGAAAAACAAAGCATGTTTTTCAAGAAACAGAGTCGAAATTTGCCATCTACCCTTTTCAATGCATAAGCAAAGCTAAAAACGCCACAGGCGACATTCAGATAAAAAATACCGCCTTCCACAAACTCAGTCTGTTAGACATGAAGTCATAATAGGGCGCGCCTATCTGCTACGTGATCAACCGCTTGATCAGGTGACCATGACCACCCAAAGCAGACTCCCGTGTCGACAGCAAACAATGAGGATTGCGCGCTTCATAGTGCAGGTGAAACAAAGGCAACATTCATCCATCAAAACTTTTTCGTTTGCACAAGAAACTTTTGTCTCATGGAACAATGTAATCGATGTTGCGGCATCGACAAAATGTATTATCACGTCAAATTAGGATAAGAAACGCCATTTTTGCAAAAATTAACAATGTATATGGGGCAAGTCCAAACGTAAACCAGCTGCAAACAACATTTACTCCAGTTTCTCACGTGACTAAACGTAAAACTATGATTGGGAATGACATTCACCATAACCAGACGAGATGCCACACAACATGCCATGATTGGACGGCTAGGTCTAGTCTTTGCCCGATCACAACATACACACATGATAATGCGCAAAGTAAAATTACTAAACAGCTCCAAACGGATTTCCGGTGTTTTTGTAACAAAATAAAACGGATGCATGCGACTAGTCAATCAACCACATGAAGACAGCAGAAGATCGCTGAGCTCAAACAGTAAACAAAAATCAGAAAATTGCGTTCAATGTCCACAAAGTAATCATCGTCAATCTTCAGCGATACAATGTAGCAATGCGATGCGGCAATCGAAACAGTAAATATGAACGATGTTTTGCTTTCAATAAAAACATATATATGCATTCATTTTTTAGTGCCTTGAGTACGAAACAGCTAATGAATCTACTTTAAAAATAGACTTACATAGTTACTCACAAATGTGACTGAAAATATCAACAAAATTGTGGATGAAAGCAAAACAATCCAATCATCCGATGCATTGGTTCATACGCGTTCCGATTGAGAAATATACACTTCCCTACCAACTTGCCACTTACAGCAAATAAAACTAACATGATCTACATCAAACTATTTGCTGATTATTATAAAATATTTCAGTAGAAAAAAAAATAATTTCAAAATTCAAGCACTTCTGTCTGTATAAAAGGATTCTGTGGGGCAATATGAATTAATTCTTGTCAAATTATTCAGTTTTCATAAAAAAGCATACTGAATATATACTGGATAACTTCTTCTTCTTCTTCAACAGATTAATCATATTTGATCAGCTGTGGGCTCCCATATGAACTCCTTCCATTTTTCTCTGTTTTTGTTTTTGCTAGTACTTCTGGCATATTTTCTATTCCGGTAATTTGCCTGATATTAACTCAAAACATTTCCTTTTTTGCCTCGTTTGCCTTGCACCATCCCAGTCAACATTAAATCGATAACTATCCAACGCTAAATAACATTGTTGTAAGCATGGCTAGCTAAAGATACGGCCTGATTTGTCACATTTTTGCCGAAATTTCCAGATTTTGCTCAACTTTGGGCGAATGTTAAAATGAATTTTTCTAAAAATTATATGTTTACGCTTTCTTTACTGTTTTCCCCAGATGGCACAATAGGTTTTAACATCCTCAGATGTTGAAAAACCAAGAAAATTTGATTTTGAAAAATTTAGTCAGACTGTTAATTTTTCAATAACAGTCTGATTCAGCGTTTTTCAACTTACTTTTTCTCATTTGCTACTGCTTTCATAAGGCAACAAAAAGCTTTTTTATCATTAGGAGACAGTAAAAAAATCTCAGAAAATGTCAGTCAAACACTAGCAGTAGCTGTAATCAAAATCTGCAAATGTGACAAATCAGGCCGCATCTTCAGGTGGCCATGTTGTAAGCAAATACACAAAAGCATGTTTGGTGGAATAAACCTATCGCCATGAAAAACTTTCAGCTCGATGAGATGCGATCAAATCCTGTGAAAAAAGCTGTCGCTGCATTTTCATACAAGTCAAAGTCACTGTGAGAACTGTTAAGCGGTTTCGATATTTTTTAATGTGTATTCAGCACTTTTCATCACATTGTTTTTCTTACTCACTGAATAGATATAAAGACAACCCAACTCAGACTCTGCCCTTTGTTACCGAAGTGACAAGTAGCATGCTTTGTCGATTTTTTGCTCACCTGCAGCAGGTGAGTACTGAGTAGCACACACAAACAAGTTTAAAATGGATTCCATCAGTGAACACACTTCCACGTATTCAAACATCATATTTTGTCCAAAGAAGTAAACTTGGTAGGTGACTAGGTCGCTAAAGTTAAGATTTCTAGACGAGTACACTCGTTTGATATTTTACAAAGCTACTCTCTCCCAACTCTGTGCAAATTTGTCTCCATTTGATCACATCCTTGAGCGAGTATCAACCATAGACTGCTGATCGAACCCTCTTACTACGAGGTAATGCACTAATGCGGTTACCAACATTAAACAACCATAAATAATATTATTCAAGGGCAACGCGACAAAAATAATAACTCTACGGCATCCTATGTAGTGAGTATGCCGATTTCAATATAATATGTTCAGCTTTTAGTCTATCTATCGGCCAATAATATAGTGATTAATTAAGTAATCAATATTACTTGCAAGGCTACCAAAGTGGACTGAATCCTGAGCAAATTTCGCTGCGTTCATAAATCATAATTGTTGTTGTCTGCAATGATCCGGAAAATTTTGAAACCGGGGAAAAATTGTTCGACGTTTCATGTCTCCGTGGTTTCAATAATAAGCCTGTCTGCCCAAGCACGTACACCTGCTCAATATTGCAGACTGCTGCAGTCAGCAAATATTTTTCACAAATCACATTCGCCGATTCAACGCAACTGAACGTTTTAAAGTAAACAACTTGCAGCCTGGTTGCTGTCTAGGATTTCTAGAGCGCGCAAAGCAAGGCAAACTGGTAGCACCAGGTCAGTCGGGTGCACAAGAATTGTTGCGATGGAGCGGTCAGCTGATGGAGGAACAACTGACCAGCGTAAGACGGTTCATGCGAGTCCACTCTTCAAAACAACTTTCAAGTCTTCGAAAGAGAACTAGCAATTAGTATTTGACCTCACAAAGTAACAACTAACAAATTAACCCGCAGTGTGGCAGATTTAAATCGTACCACAACTGTCTCAAGGGATATGGGAAGACAGTCAAACCAAAAAGTCAACAGTTCGTTTGACCGTTGTTTAAATGTTTTGCAGTATTTGATAAACGAAAAAAGACATTGCAGCCTAAAAATCTAATGTTTTCTGTGTATTTTTGCATATTGCTTTGTTTCTATGATAATCTCTACATACAATTATGTGTATGAAAACGTGAACAATATGGCAATCATATTACAATAATTGTTGATCATTGTTAAGACTCTTTATAATCTGCAGGTATACACTCCATTAAGTTTACTGGTTCTGGGTGTACTGTGTAGGTAAACTTTTCCGTATCGAGTGAGTGCCTGTTAGATTTAGAACAATGCAATGGCCAATATTTATAAAAATCCGATGAATTTTGCAGAGCTATGCAAAACTATCAGCACATACCAGCATCGATGTGAGGTTCGGTGTAACACGGAAACGCATCACACAGGAAATGAAACGAACACGAGATTGTTTGCGGTTTACAAAAATGCAAAATATGCAGTTCCTGCATGTACTCATTGTATTGCACTCTATCGCTCCATTTATGAACAACAGCCACCTTGCTGGAAAAACGGCAAATGTGCAATAAACGAACGATGCAAAGGCGAGAAACTATATCGATCCAAAATGAAAACTTGTGGAAGAAACTCTTGCAAGGTGTATCAGCCAATAATTAGGTCAACAAAGGGTGTCAGGTACAGTGCAATGATTTGTGTAAATTTCATTTCCGTTAAGTAATTAGGATCAAATTACTTCAAACACAAAAGCAAAACCACGTTTGTGAATGCCAGTCCATTCAATCTGCATACAAGACAACACATTCATAGATATAAAAAAGCTCATACAGTACTTCGAAGAAGAGTGGAAAAACGAAAGATTAGTTTCGCGGTCAGTTGAGAAACACCTACATAGGGAAGCCAATGAAATGTGAAGCGTGCAGTTCATCGAATACACACACGCGCCAGCTGAATGCGTGTTCGTTTCACAGCTTTCAGAAGCTACAATCGCAAATAAACGCGCATTTAAATCACAACCCCATGCAACTGCCACAACACAAATGTAAACAACCATAGACTACTGATGTACTAAGAAACAAATACACATTTTGTGACGTCATGTCAGAAAATGGTTTAAAATATCTTAAACATCAACTCTCCAGTGCACACAGTGTGTACTTTCAATATCATAACTTTTTTAGTTGTATAGTTGTAGATCCCTAACAAAGCACACTTAACAACGGGCTACTGATTTAAGTATCCTACGCTGGCATAACTGCCGAGCTTACTGCAAAAGGTGTTCTTATAATTGGCAACGTGCTATTAGCACTGTTTGTTTTGCTGATACTAAGCGAGTCTTAGTTTGAAGCCAAAACTTAATGTAAACTGCAACATCACGGCCTAATTGAAGCAATAACAAAGTACTCTGAACTTGCAAATCACAAACAAATAAAATCCACCAAAACAATACAAAATAAAATCTAGCTGTGTTAGATCAACTTCATTCATTAAAACTTATGCTAATTAATCATTTATCTTTCAAACAATCTTCAAAATACCAAGATTCAAACGTGTAATTATTTTAAACAGTGATGACTAATAAGTGAAGTCGCTTTCACAAACAGAACTAAAAATGTAGAAAAAAACAACTCATTCACTCTTGAAACCTTTCCCGTTTCAACTTTTATCATAAACCGACAGAACAACTTAGTCCTTTACAAGAAAAATTCAAAAATTGACTACACAAAGGTTTAGCTTACAAATTACCTTTCAAAACATGAAACACCCTGAACAATGAACATATAATAAACTACATAAAGTTTGCAAGATTGTGGCACGAAAACATCACGCGCGCTTTCCATCTGTGGATCAGCTGTTTCGCAATAACACATTCAGCTGCTACGCAAGATCACGTGCGAGATGTAATTCAATGTCCAGACTTCAGACACAAACTTCTCTCAACTATTTTATTCTGCAAGGGTTGAGATTGAGAAGCCACTAGTTTTAAAGAAAATGCAAAGTATTGAACAACCACAACAACGGTAACTTGTAAGTAAATAAACCAAGTAAGCTACTTCAATTTTTATTACCTTATTGTTGGAGTGATTGGATTCTCCACCGCTGAGTATTCAACTTCTGCAACAGAATCTCTTTCCAACTCCCACTTTAAATCTTGTTTTGATAAATATGCCATAGACGACAATTCTTCTCTAAAAATTCATTTGATAATACGCAATATGAACTGCTTCAAACTATCACATACGTTAATGGCGGGAAAGATACAGCGCTTCATAGAATTTCAGGTCACGAGGCTAAATAGTTCTTGATTGATAAAGAAATGCATTAAATATATTTTTTGATCACGTTAAACACAAAATGAGCTAATCATTTGATTTCTAATCAGAAAAAATACTTTTGTTTGGAAAAATTTGTTTGACAAATTCAATATTTTAGTGCATTCCTGCAGCGGATGAATATTCAAATTTAATAAAAGGAAGCAACCGGCCGGTCAGCTGACGCGAGAAAGAAGAGAAAAAACAAATAACATTACGTCATCGTAGTAACAGCTGTGGAGTGAAGCTCGCGCACGCACACACGTAACGTCTGGTGAGATCAACCGAAAATCTCGTATTCTCTCATTGACTGTTGTTTAGAAATAATGGCGTTTGGATGTCACCATCTGCAGTAAAACAAATTTCTCTTGGATATTGCACAAATGCAGATTTAGAAATCCTTAGCACATGACGAAAAGTATAAATTTGTCAAAACCAATAAAAGCCCTGCAAAAATGCTTTTTTGCAAGCTGCAGGTTTTATTGGCTGTATTGACTGTATGGCTGTATGGCAGGCTGTATTGACACATCTTTAAAAAAGTTTTAATGAATGAGTTTACAACTTGGACGTTCACTGAGGAAAGTTGATATGGTAGGCTACAGTATTCAAAGCAGCCGAAATATGATTTTACAAAAAAACCTTGAGATTTCATACTGACACATGCTACAAATGTAATAGCTTTACACTGCGTGCTGCACAATAATATACTTATGAATAAAAACTCCAAAGACAGATTAAATTCCTAGACACGCCATTATGAACTTTAATTGATTGTGGTTGGTAGGGCCATCTTTATCCTTGAAAATAGAAAGCCTCTTCTGTACGATAACATGTTTATCAATTTTCGAGAGAACTCCTTTAAGTAACCAAAAGTTGTTTGGAACATGACAAGACAACGGATTGCAAGATGACAGTATTTGTAAACTTAGCATCTGATTCATCAAATGCTGTAATTGTCTACGGCGCATTGGCTACAATGAAGCACCTCAAAGACTGTATTTATCAGCTGTGTGGTCGATTGGTGAGAGCGTTTGTACGTCGCTGGACGAGACATCGGTTCGACATCACTCGAGAGAAAGCGATGTCGTAGCATCACACACAAAGGCATGCCCAACTGGGTAGCTAGCCACAGTAGCGTTGACAGGAGATCCAAGGGGTGCTTTTGGACCCGGGATGATGTCTTTTGGACAGGGGGCGTAACCTTTCCAAGGGGTCCAGAAACTTAACAAACTACCGCATATCCTTTGGATATATAGTGCAATTTTCTTACAGTGTCTTCCACCTAACTCTCACAATGTGTACGAGGCCTACCAGGACTTTTGCAACACCCTCAGCTGCCAAGGCTCTTCTGGAAAAGCTCAATGCAAAACGAAAAGAACGCTGAATAGAGACCATCTAATCTATCGATCTCTTGCATTCAAGCCGTGCAGCATGGACCACACTCAATACCCTCACGGGACGATCCAGACAATCACCACCACAACCACAATGTCCTATTCCTGCTTATACGATCGCTTCGCAGATAACAAAAAACGGAACGTATAAGCCGTGTGATCGTACCTCTGACCGTTTTGTGACCAAAGAAGTGACAAAGCTTTGGAATATCAACACACCCCACCAGGAAAGCATTTTTAACTCCGTCTCAGGGAGCAAATTCAATGCTGCCCTCAAGCACCTAAAACATGGGAATTAAGGCTCATGGTCCAGATAGAATACGTTCAAAGCTTATCACGCACGCTGGTTACGCTTTAAAGTCCTGGTTATGCGATTTCCTGTCGTCCAGTTAGCGCCTCCTCAAAATTCCGAAAGTATGGAAAAGATCCCTAGTCGTTGCAACTCCTAAGCCGAATAAACTACTAGACTAGACGATCCAAAGAGCTACCGCACCATATCCTTGCTCTGCATCCCTTTCAAGGTCCTTGAGAGCGTAACGCTTTAAATGCTTACAAATATTCTTTCAACAACCCTGGCTAAATATTTGACTTGCTTGAAGACTATATATTCCTTCGCCCTTTTTAGTTGCCTTTTGTGTTGCTTCTGTAATTAGCAATGTCATCACAATGGGCGCAAACAGGCGCGGATCTAGGAGTTTTTTTTTTGGGGGGGAAAGGGGGGCAAAAAATTTGAAAATCCATTAAAAAGGAAGAAAAAGATGTAACAGATATGAACAAAGATACTACGACATATACGATATGCTATAAAATAAACATAAAAACAGCCATTTTCATCAATTGTGAATGTTTAAAAAATAAGTTTTGCTTGAATAAAAATTGCTAAGCATTCAAAGTAAACTTGAAATCTGGTTTAAAACCTTGTATACAGTGTCCATGACCAATTGGATATGCATATTCGGCAATTGATTGAAATTATAATGAAGACTAGAAACTTTAAAACAGCTATTCAAGGTTTAGAATTGTTTCAACTGATGTCATTTGGCTCAGCATTGGTTTCAGCTGAGTCAGCTTCAACAATTGTTGATATTAAAATGTATTTGAAGTTGTATGAAACGGAGTCTGATCGATGGATAATTTCAACCATAATAATAACAAAAAATTATCTCCCGCCCTCTCCCCGGGAAGAGTTAAGTCCGCCTTGGGATTAATATCAGCTGTTTAGAAGCATATCAAACCATTTGATGCGGAAACATACAATTTCAACATTTCCTAATAAAATTTTGGGAGAGGGGCCCGGGCCCCCTGGCTACCCCTCCATACTAATGATTATTAGTATAAAATAACATCACGAATGTTTGTGGTTATTGAAAATGAAAGTGGCCAAACGATACAAACCTCTGTGGTGATCACTCGTAAAAATCAGCAATAAGGTCTCCTGTCCACAAATCAGCTCAAAAAAATGACGTTAATTCCTAGGAAAACCTAGCGAAGCGTGTTAAAGCCAAAAATATCCACATTTGGCACTAAAGAATTGTATAAAAAGATTTACGGGGGGTGGTTTGCAGGTCACCCCTGTTCACAGGTCCCGCTCTTCCCCTACTACCACGAAGCAAACTAACATTTTTTTATGCTAAATTTAATATTGGCAATAAAAAGTAGCCTACTTTCAAGAGCTGATTAAAAATATTTATACAGTAGTCATGTGTAGGAATATAGCCTACTTTGCTCTAACGGTGCTTAAAATACCTCGAAATCGTTACAATCGTTTCAAGCCATGCATTGGCTTCATATTTGCACTTTGGATAGATTTCTGTGAAACAAATAACACCTCAGTTACCACTTCAACAAATTATAGCGTTGTAATGTTGTCAAACCTGTAGGCTACCAATCGAAAATCACAATCTGCTCTGAACGCAAACGCTAATCTTCAAGAAGCTCAGCACTAATCACGCAATCTGGCTTCTCCGAAGGACTTGCACTGAATTAACTTTCTGTTAGGGAACGTTCAAATATTACGTAACGCCTTCGAGGGGGAGGGGGGGGGTTTATGCAAAGCGTTACGTTAGCGTCACATCGGGGGGGGAGGGGGTTCAAGCAAAACGTTACGTAACGCTTACAGTACGGAATGGTAGTTTTTTGTGCTGAATTCGTAGTGAAAAAGCCGTTACATGGGGGAGGGGGGATTGAAAAAAGCGTTACGTTGGCGTTACATGGGGGAGGGGGGGTCAAAAATTCGGAAAAAAAGCGTTACGTAATATTTGAACGTTCCCTTAAGCCACACTGCTGCAAATTCTTTTGCCTTACGTCTGCTAAGAGGCTTTTCAGACAACTCGACCGTTTTTTACGTTGATTCAACGTCTGCAGACGTTGCATCAATGTAAAAAACGGTTGATTTGTTGTCAGAGTTGTGATCTGACGCGTGCAACAGGTGTTTAAATTGCAATCAATAGACGTTGAAACAAGGTGTTATAGAATAATAGGTTTTACTACAATACAAGTGTAGTAGGGTGGCCAGTTCCTTTTTCTCGGCCGCTCTTTCCTGCAGAAATTATGCCCACCCAATTTATTACACCCTGGGTAGAGGTGAGCGGTGTTGAATCAGGATGGCATAATTGGAAAGCCAACGCCTTATCCGTTGCCCCACCCCACCTGTGTTAAAGTAGTAAATGAGCCCAACCCCCCTCAACTTTTAAGCGTGTGTGACGTTAAGACAATTGATAATACCAAATTTAGTTAAGTGACCAGTGAATGAAGTCAACAAGGAAACAAATATGTAATAAAAATATGCTTTATTGCATTAATTACCATAACTTACGTATGGTATCAAACTAGAAAAAAACAACGGTGATAAAGAGCGCAAACCATTTTAAATATAAATTTACTAACAATCTCACAACGCGCCTAAGAAAAAGCGTACATTACAGAAATTATTGATTTTGTGAAGACGTGGCGGCGCTGAAAAGCAATTTTGATCCACAGGGAAATGCCGGTCAGACAACGTAAGACAATGGCGCGGGAGGGGTCAAAATTATTTTTTGGTCATCAAAAATTTGAAAAGCGCTTTCAAAACTACGAAAATCGTTGACAACGCATAGGCCAAGATTGGTGATGGTTAATTTTAAAGGGATGTGAAACGAAACAGGACTAAATCCAATTTAGTCTATTCACTAAAAAAACAACGAGGTTGGCATTTTAATATATCAACAAAAATGAAAATGCATCTAAGACTATTTATACATTTTTCTCACCAAACTATTGCGCTGGAAATCCAGAAAATCACGATATACAGAGGTGAGTTATTTCGCAGCAGAAAAATTCGTTTAGTTAACTGGTGTTAATAGAATTGCCAATCCACTTTGCTTAAAATCCAGGAAGCATTTGTATCAAATTAATTCAGAAAAAAGTAAAACGATCAAATCCCAAGAAGTCTCATGTCGGCTTTTAAAGCCCACTCTATACAGGGTGTGCAAAAAACGCAATTAAAGTCGGCAGTTCGTAATTATCCAAAGCTTCCAGCAATCGAGGAACCTTTTGCTTCACATTCACTCCTTTGAACTTGTACTTGTCGATATACAGATCAGTGATCATGCCTGAAATGTGTTGTATTATTAGGTTATGAACTGATATTTTGACAACCTTTATACTTCAATCTAAAAAGACACTTATGCGTAGTTTTAGGTGTTGAATTACTGAGGTCATTAACAATGGCAGAGTAAAATTTCCGTTTGTTGCTAAAATGCTGTTGTCTGCGAATCATTTCGTGCCAAGGTGCCGTAAGAGTGCAAAAGTGCATTGGTACAAAAAGAAGTTGTGGTTGAAAATGCAAGAAGAGGACCAAGGACAACGTGGGACGACGCGATAAGGTTTAACTTTTGGCGATGCGGAAATAATTGCGAGAAAAGTTGGACAGTCCTGATGACCCATGCCAGGAAAATGGATGATGACGACAAGTGTCGCTGGATGTAGAGGTTGGTTGGTTTTGAATCTTTATCCTCGGACTGACAAAGCCTTGATTGGTTATTCCTGGTAGTTTCGCATACTTGTAGAGGCTTTTGACGCAGGGCCGGTTACCGAGATTGGCAGAGTGAAGTTTTCCGATTGTTGAAGTGTTGTTGCCGGGAAATTATTCCATTCACTGAGTGCCGCTGAATGGAGAGCAGTCCTTAACGTGCGTTGCTCACCCCGAAAGTCAAAGTTGCGCCGTGTGATCTTGAGCCGGGCGCGTAACCACTGAGCTAACGGGGCAGACAACTCCTAAAGGGCGTGGCTCAAGTGATCAGCCTGAGAGTTAAACTGTTGTTACTTCGTCTTTCCGTTTCTTCACCCGCAAAGCCGGGTGTTGATCCAACTGGACATTCAGTGTTAAAATATTGACGGTCAATCAATTCTAAATAAATTTTATATATTATCGTACATTTTTTCTTGCTGAACAAAAAGAATTCATCCAAAGCAGGTTTGCTTTTTTTTTATGAAAACCCTTAAATTTGCCGTTTTCTGCAAAGCATCATTATAATAATCTTACCATACAGTCGCTCTAATCTGGCAGGTTGCTTTAAAAATTCCGTCTTTAATTCCGTAGCCTTTTCTAAGATTTCTTGATACTCGGAGGCCAAGAAGTCCAGATTACCTTCATGTGTTTGAAGCTCCTGCAGCATTATTTGTTATTGTGCGATAGATGTTCAAATAAAACAATTTTTAAGCCACGTGAGGGGAATTTGAAAAACTTAAACCGTTGCTACCTGATCATTCTGTGTTTAAACGTGAAGACATGTTGATAACTGCTGAGAGGTCAAAACGTCCACGATGATTTCCAGATTACAATTAAAACGATCACTGCCATTGAAAAAAAAACACAAGCTTTTTAGAAAGATATTAAATCGTGTTTATTTGTTTCATTTCTGACAAACCTATAAGATATAAAGTGTAGTTTTTAGCGCTTATATTTACAAGGCACTGCGGATACATTAGTAGTCGAAGAGAAGAACGAACAACGTACGAACCTGAAGAGCATCTAAAAGCTGAACTTTCTTTGCTAGCATCAACTGGTGTTCTAGTTTAGGGTGCAGGAGCTGTAGAGTGTGAGAAATTGAATCATCGTTGATCTCGTATTGGATGCTTAGCGCGATCTTCTTCGCAGTTGCTTCTCTGCTAAGGATATCTTTGAGGATAGATATCGTTGAAATGTTTTCTGACCTGAAAGTTCCTTCACCCTTCCTGTGCGCAAAGTAAAATGCAATATTCCAAGCAAAATAGTATAAAGTGCTTTTAGTCAAATAGAGACAACTCGTTGATCTAGTTGATTTCAAATTGAATTAAAAGTGAAAGCAGGTGTGTTTCTCGCCAGTCGAGTGTCCCAATCATTTGCAGAACTCGACTACCGAGAAACACATGTTTTTGGAAAAGTCTTGATGGCTAGCGTGGAGGCTACACTGGTATAGTTAGCGAAGCGCAATGCTCGCTGTTCTATAGTGAGTAGTCAGCTTTGTGCTGACACCAGGAAGATCGCTCTTTGTAAACAGTGAAAGTATATTTTGGAAATGAGACAAATCGTTGCAAGCTAAAGCGTCCAATGCAGCAAACAGAGGCGCTAATATCAAGAGCAACAAACAGTTGCAAGCTAAAGCGCCCAATGCAGCAAACAGAGGCGCTAATATCAAGAGCAAAAACTCACAATAAAAATTAAAAAAGAAAAGGTATGTGTACCTGTACACACACTCCAGCTGGGTGTCAAGAAAGGTGTTGACGAAATGCAACGTTACAACATCACCAGCTGGAGGGCGCTCTGGAAGGTCGGGTAAACAAAATGCAATCCATGAGTGCATTTCGGCGACACTGAACGGCCCTGCCAGGGTCAACTCGTTCATAGGCCTGCAGGAATTGAGAAAAACAATTAACATACTTGTGATATAGTAGTAATATTTTCTAATATGGTGACGTTCTCGTTACCAAAGATAATGTGCTGAAAGAAAACATTTTTTTTTAATAGACATACTTCCTTCATCGTCAAAAATTTTGCGGCAGAAAGTTATTACCAGCAGAGTAAGAAGTGCTTTAAATTTCTTACCTTCCTTCGTCCACATAATGAGTGCGTTGGTGCAGCGATAGAGGACGGATCGGATACCGTCGCAATACAGCAGTTTTAGGTTGCAGTTTCGGCACGATGTACGCCTGAAGGTGGCCATATTGGCCTTCAATCGATCGAACTTTGACCTGGAAATAGATTTAGAATAGTTTACGGGCAAAATGAAAATACTGTATTAAATATTCAAACATCTACTAACTGTTGGAGACGGTATGAAAATTTAATGAGACAGTTTTACACAAACTTAGTCAGTTAGCACACGGTTTTCCGTCCTTTGCTCTCCGTATTGCGAAGGTTGGAGCAATGTATTGGGCCAAGTATTTGAGAGGTAAAATTAATTGTTCATAAGTGTTTGTCCGAGTTCGACACCAAAATTCACGAGGCATTGACCACTAGGGTGGAGTGAAAAAATAAAATTTTGATTTTTGCTCTGTAATAGCGATTAAAAGTTGTAGTGTGGCTTGACTATTAAGCTTTGAAAATTTCAGCGTTTTAAAATAAAGTTTTCGTCTGCCGCAAGCAAGTTCAAGATTACAAGGGATGTGCTGATTAAATATCACAATTTGCTTCAGATTTTTTTCCGCAACAAAACCATCGCATGTGACGTCATAGAGGATATTTCTTACGATTCAATTAGTCCATTTAAGCAACATAATCGGAAATATGCAATTCTTAAAAAGGGCCTGAAAAAGCCATTGCAGCGGTTTGTATGTCTGTTGCATTTTAATGAATTACCACTGAGACACTTGATGCATTATCTTGATGGAGTTACATCTGGTCCACTAAGTTTTTCTGGCTCCATTGGTAAAAAACTTGAAGACTGTGACAGTTTACCAGTCACAGAGTTTGAGGCTGTTGATATTCAACTGCCTTCAATTGACGTGAGCTTAAGCACAGACCAGCAGTAGCCTACTGTACTTGTATGGCATCTGTAAAGCAATTAGCTCAGGGCGTTGTGATGCCAAGCTTGCCTATTGTAATCCAAGAAAGATGAATCACTCCAGATGGCTGACAACAACCAATCGCATTTTGAAGCTTTATGTTTCACGAAACAATCCCTGTAAAATCTGAGAGCGTTGGTCTTCTTCATCGTGTATCACACGGCCGTAGCCCAGAGCATCACGCAGGCTCTTGCTCTATCGTTGAACTCGGCCAAATCCTGTGCAGAGCACCTTGCTTTTAGGTCAGGGCATTCGAGTAGATGTTGCATCGTTTGCTCCTGTCCGCATTTGCAACTTGTGCTCCCCATGGAATACCCCCAGTGTCTCATCAAGGTTTTACACCTGCCAATACCAGTTCTTAAGCGGTTGAGGCATCGCCAATACTTCCACGGTTCACGTTTTCTGGGAGGAAGGCTCTCCATGGGTGTGAGCTCCATATTGGCCAATGTCGGTCCGGCTGCCAGTCTCTCCTGCCATAGTTGAACCCGCACATTGGCGGCGACATCGTCATGACCTAATGGGACAACTGAAGCAAGGAAACTTTTGGTGGAGTAGCCTACATTGCCAAGTTATACGCTCCAACGTGGTTTGCAGTGAAAACGCAACCTTCCTGTACTACTTACTGTAAAGGAGCTAAACACTTTGTTTCACGTAGTTAAAAAGTCGCGCTGTCTTAGCGCTGAACTAAAAGCAATAGTTGTCCCTGGTATCAACCGAAATGCCTTTTTTGCTCACCAAGAGAACCTATTGCTGTGGATGTTGGTAGATGAACGTCTGTACAACAGAAAATTAGCACTGAGAAGGATACTTTCCAGAAAACAAGGTCATGGAGATTCCATTCGTCTCTTTAAAGTTCCACTCTTGATCTTTGAAGCAAACGAATACTTTGAACTGATTGATTGGCAGCATACAGAGAGATATGAACCACCACTAACTCGAGACATACCGGACAGTCAGTTAATGTCCTTCATTCAAGATGCTGCAGCTCCAGAGCTTGAATTTCCTAGCTATCCGTGTCACACGCAAGCCATGGAAGGGGCCGTGCGCCTCGTTACTGAAGCAGCATCTGCGGTGTGTGGGCAAAAACAACGGGAGGGATTTATTCGAAGTAGACAGCAGTCAAAATTAGAAATGCCTGTATTCAATACAAAACGGGAATTTTTGGCAAATGGAGTGCTTAACGAGATTTAAACTCATGGGAGTCGGCAGAGAGGGGCACTTGTCCCCCTGGATTTGGGTTTTATAAACGTTTCTTTCCTTATGAAAACGATACTTTCAAAAATGTTTCTTACCTTTGGGCGATAATATCTTTTTCATCCAATTTTCTTCGAAGTAAACCAACATTTTTCCAGGACTATTTTTTCGCGCTTTCGGAAACTATCGCTAAGTATGCCTTGGAAATATCTTTAATTGTAACGTTTTCGCTCGTGCCGTCCAAATTTACGTTACATTTCATCAATACACTTAGCTACGTTGCACTCGTTGTAGCTCACAAGATGAAATTTGGCTTAAAAGATGTTTGCCCCCTCCCCCTGCAATATTTCTGCCAACGCCCATGTACTGTATAAGCTGATGATTTAAAAAGCGTTTACAATATTTATATGGGATCAAAAGTAAACAGGCAACCGAAATCTCAATATTGTCATATTAAGAAAAACACTTTTCTACTGTAGTTTGCTTTACCTTCATTGCACATACTTGCTTAAACTGTGGTGATGAACTTGTGAAAGGAACAGAAATTTGAAGAAAATAGCTTAAAATCCGTGTTTTTTCTTATCAGTTGATCATATACATGCAACAAGCGTTCTAAAAGACGTATTTTCCACTGCATTGCAACGATTTATGTGTAATTTACAACTCTGATATTGTTAGATAGAAGTACCGAAGGTAGAAGTTAGATAAAAGTGACGATCTGCTAATTGTGATGACGTCATAGCTCCAAAATACCAGTGAAAACTTCAATGGACTTGCGGCAGACGTAAAGGTTGATCAAAATCAAAAATATTTCAGCATGTGAATACATTTACCACATCACAACTTTTAGTAACTATTACAGATTGATTCTATCAACTTTCATTTTTAACCTATGTTTCACTCCACCCTATTGACCACCAAATCTTTCAACCCAGGGCACAACAGGCAATTATTTGCTGGCGGAGCCTCCTAACAGTTTTTGGTTGAATTGTCACTTGTTATGCTTCTCGTATTTTTGCTTTGTTTGTGCTACTATTTCGTGCTGTGCTTCTGTCGTAATTTGCTTGAGTCCTTCTTCTCTGAAAAATTAACTTTACCTCTCAAATACTTGATCCGTTGTGCAGCGTAATTTTTCAGTTATCATTTTGTGTGAGCAAGTTAAGCAGTTTCTCAAATGTTTAGATCTGACCATATTTTTGCTGTGATACCGTATAATTCTTTAGTATTTCTTTTGAAATATTTCTCTTATAGGCTTGAAAAGGGCTGTATGACTAGCCGCAAATGTTTGCTTATTGTTTTTCGTTTTTATCGTGTTAAATGTACTGTTGTTGCTGAGTTATGTCTGTTTATGAAGTAAAATCGTTGCGAACCTATGCCAAAAATCGTATGAAATCCTGATATACCTCCAATCTTGTTGTATTGGATTGGCAACGGTAAGTGGCTAGAAGGAAATTATCACTAGAGTTCGGGTTGTTTTGTGTGGAAGTATACGCAACAACAGCGGTTGTCTTTTCCACGTCGAGAAGATCTATTGGAACATCGCTCTGCAAAGATTGCACAAGGACATCAGCAACAAACGATATCATAGAAATATGTTTCCAAACCTAGGTTATAACCCACACAGCAAATTAATCAGTCGTTTTTAAATTGATTGAACGTCTGCAGACGTTGAATCAAGGTAAAAAAATGATTTTCTGCCTGGGCAGCAGCGACTCCGCTCTTTTGGAAAAACGTTTATTTTGGGATGACAATTCAAAAAGTTGGCTTATTGTGGGCAGTTGCTATAAATCAAAACAGCTACCTGCAAAATGATATAATCAATTGAAGTCTGCACTTCGATGGTGAGATGATAGCTTGCGTCAGTAGGAGAAAGGAAGAACCTGTCGTTGACATGGCAAGTCGATGCCCGGGTCAGTGTGGGTGTGCCGGCGGCAGCCATCTTGAGAGATCGGTTTTCGTGTTTTTCTTTCTCACTTTGAACTTTCATTTGCAAAGCCTCCACCTCAGCTCTAAACCAGGTTAAAGGTTATATGTTAATAACATACTAACTTTAACGCAGTATTAAATCTGAATTTTTAATTTAAAGCAGAAGCAGGATTTACATAAGTTGGCAAAAATACGTCGGGAAGCATCGAAATATTTAGAAAGTAAAAAAATTCAATCTGACAGATTTCCAATTACACACAAAAACTATACAAAAATTGTAGTACATTTTACGAGTCGACAGGGTTGATCTCTAAGTGGTCAAAACTGTTTTTTTTTGACCACTAAGCGGTTTAAACCTGGTTTTAACCGGTGAAAACTAGGTTTAAACCGGTCAAAACCCAGAAAAATATTTTTATGTAGTGAATGGTCGGCTACCTGGGCTATGGGCTATTTAGGAAATATAAAAGCAGTCGTGAGTTGTGACCATTTTGATATGCAGTCCTCGAAATAGCTGGCGGCCAATGCCATGGCCGCCTGAACTTTCATTAATGGCTTCCAATACCGACCTGTCAGGCAAAATTTGATGGCAAGTGTTTTTCAAAAAAAAAAAAAATTGTTGGAATAAATTCTTGTACTTCAGTTGGCTGTGCAAATTGTTCATCGTTCTACCAAGCATTTTTTGGTTCATCAGAAACTTATTTTTTGAATTTGAATTTTCTTAATATTTAAAATACCGTAACCAACTGATTGAAATATCAAAAATAAACTGAGAAATTGATTATTTTTAGGTTATTGTTGATCAAAACAAAATATAGTTGAACATCATTACTAAAGATGGAGGGTAATATTTTTAATTTAATTGAAAAGCAACTTGATTCATACACTAAAGGGGTTTTGACCAGTAATAGGTGGTCAAAACTGCCCGGTTTTAACCGGTTTTAACTGGGCGGTTTAAACCGCCCCGGTTTAAACCGATCAACCCTGCGAGTCGAAATTTATAAAGTGTCGACTGGCAACTGCACTCACAAGTAAATTCCGTCTGGACTGATATCCTCACAATTGTTGCTATATAATATATATACATCAATAAAAGAACAAACACGGTTAAGAGTGCTCAGGTGATATCAAAATACCTCAGCGCCGCAAACTTATTATCCGTGGGGTCGTCCAGGCTCATGCTTGAAGTTGAACTAGTAATTCCAACAATATCTGCTCCTGAAGCTTTCTTTAGAAGATGCTCCGTCGTAAGCCCAGTCACCCATCCAGAGTAAGTAGAGGTTAGGACTTCATCAAATCCTAGTGATCCGACTACTCCTCCTTGGATGGAGGTGATGCTTTCATTAAAAGTCTGTATGAAGATGTTTTCGTCATTAGAACATCATCTCTCCTATTTTTTAAACGTCAAGCTATCTAAAAACTATCTTGCGAGGTTTAAAGCTAAAATAGCAAATTCACACAAAAAAAAGTTTAGCACTCAAGCATTAAATAATACTCGCTTTGAAAGGATAAGAGTGAAGTACAGTTGATTCGCACTTCACCTAAAAGTTCGTTATTTTATAATACAGTTAACCTAACTAGGGCATCTGATTTGTAATATGCATCTAGACAACTGTAAATGTGTAACATTTATAATACGTATAATAATATATCTACCATGCACAGTTGCACACATGTATCAAACTTTTAGACCTAACTGAAACTCACGTGAGAGAATCTAAGCACTGGATCATCAGCGACGTCATAGCTGTAGACCTCTACACTCCCGCTGTCTCTTCCAACAAGAAGGTCGTGTACACCGTCACCAGTGACATCATAATGCGTCATGCATGATATCCCGCCAACGTTCTTGTCATTGGTTATCTCCCAGTTGTAGATCGGCTGATCTCTGTGGGGGAAACAGAAATCTAAAGGATAAAGTTTTAGGGTCTGCTACTATTCGGTGAGTTCCTAACCTCTAACCCTAAAACCGCAATGATAATTAGGCTACGGTACCCGATAATTTAAAAAAAAATTGAAAAAATCACCGTATAGGGATCGGACTCACCGAAACGGGCCATTCCGAAAGTTTTAAACTGATCAGCAAAAGCGTTTTGTGGAAACATTATTGCGTCTTAGTTACGATGCTGCGGTGAAAGTAACTTTCCAAGTACAGTAGCACATAGAAAGTTCTGAACAGCACCATATAAAACGTCTATCGCAAAAAACACATCTACTGACTATAGACTCGGGCTCAATTTAACTTCTTTGTTTGAATAACATACATTAATGAACTGAGTTTCGACGTTAGTAGTATGATCTTAACTTATATTCAACAAGTGGGAATAAATCGACTCGTTTTATCTCAACTCGTGGAATAACGTACATTAGTTATGTATCTCTTGAGACAATCACATACGGTACATTAATAAATGAACAAGATCATACCCGGTGATCATAACGTGTCCTATCTTCCCATCACTAGTGCCGTAAACCAGCTCATTCCCTTCATCTCCTCCCCCTCCTTTGTAGGAAGTGATGCATTGCGGGGAGCCAGATACTTCAAGCTCGCAGCTTAGTTCACAACCCTGATGAGAAAAGTGACTCTGGAGTTGTTAAGAAGTTATTTAGCTGCTGTGGAATGTTTGAAAGTAGCGGAAAAGTGATGGCTTACACAAATTTCCAGTCTTTTTAGACGAAAGTTTACTATTTATAAGCATTATAGCCTCTTTATCAACAACTATAATACAAAACACAACTATCATTCAAATGTACACAACAATTAAAATAATTGAAGTAAGTTTACAGTTATGTTAAAACAACGACAAAGTTTGACAGGATTGATACACAAAGCCCTTTTTCTGCAAGAGGGTAATCAATCATGTTTGATCAGCTGAGCTGAGATCAGATGAGTTCCCTGATGAACTCCTTCAATCTTGATCTATCTTTCGATTTTGCTATCAATTAGGCATGGCTTTTAATCCCATAATTTACTTCATGTTAAAATATTTTATTGTTGGCACAACATCAACAGTTCTACACTTCTACTACTGTACATCCAAAGCTCTAGGCATTTTGAAATAGATGATAGAACACCAAAGGCTACAAGCCTACAACACAAACCTCGAGAACTCTTAGAATTCTATCATTGCATGCCAGTACTGGCGTAAGTTTGTCTCCTTCTCGTCTGTTCACTGGCAAGCAGATCAAGTCATTTATCTTGTCACTAGACAAATAGTATCCTTGATCAACACAGTCAGAAAAATGGTTATAGATGTACAAGCCACCAACTACTAAGTCACTTCCACTGATGTACCTGAAAGTATACAAGTAATACGGTTTATACCTTGTACAATACCGTATACGTAAGATAGAAGGAAGGGAGTTTTCTCCGAAGGGCATTGATTTGATGGTGGGTGGGAAAAAGAAGCAGGGACGCTGGGACGTCCAAGAAGAACAGGTAAAGAATAAGGCTAGCAAGGTTGGACTGAAGGAGCGAAGATGCGATAGACAGAATAAGATGGAGAAAAGTCGTGAAGACAATAGCTGCAAGAAAAAAATCGGCCACCCTCGATAGGGGAGACAAAACCGAATTGGTACGATGGGAATATTGTAAATACATCAACACTAGAACAAAGGTGCTCAACTGCAGTGCTTAGTGGCAAGCGAAAATTGAAGTACTACTAAATATAGAATTTCAATTACCAAAGTTTCAAACAACAGGTTTTGAATAAAATTACTTTTTTATATAAGTGTTGTTAAAGTTCAAACTTTAAATATAAGCAGGCATAACTTAGTAACAACACTACAATTAACATTATAAAAACAAAAAGCAAACGTTTTCGGCTAGTCCTTTTTAAGCCGATAAGAAAAATGGGTCTGCTACTATTCGGTGAGTCCGATTCGGTGAGTCCGATTCGGTGAGTTCCTAACCTCTAACCCCAACCCCTAAAACGGCAATGATAATTAGGCTACGGTACCCAATAATTTAAAAAAAAAATTGAAAAAATCCCCCATGAAGGAGTTGGACTCACCGAATCGGACTCACCGAAACGGGCCATTCCGAAGAAAAATAGTGTAAAAATATTTCTCTCATAGGCTTGAAAAGGGCTGTATGACCAGCCGACAACGTTCGATTATTGTTTTTTTGTTTCTATAATGTTAAATGAAGTGTTGTTGCTGAGTTATATCTGTTTATGGTTTGAAAAAGTTACCTCTCTACCCAAATTGTAAACTTTAAATAGTATCCTACAAACATATTTTAGTGCTACTAATTTAGCGTGTGACTGTTTCAACATGTTTCATTGTAAAAATAAGTAAATTTTTAATAAAAATTGAAAGATCAGGTTATAAACATGATGTAGCTGTGTTGTGTGTTCACATGGGCTCATGAAAAGCCAGCAATTCTCAGTATAGTCAAAGCCGTTTTTGTATATACACTGCATGATTCGGTGCAGTAGTATTATAAAATACAAACTAAATGTTAACTCAATAAATTGAAAAAAGTGACACCTAGCCTAAAATTGGGAACGAAAAATAAGCTCAATTTTTCAAGATAAAAAAGTGAAACCATATTTTGGAATTTGATGTTGCATTGATCACCAGGTTACCATAAAAAGATACTTACAGACTGGATATGGACTCAGTGAGATTGCTGTTGAAGTCCAAGAATTTTTTTCCTTTTCTTGAGTAGCCACGGATTTCAGATCCGGAAGCAACAAATATTTTATCCTGAGGAGTTCCAAGTGCACCTCCAAGTTCAACTTTGCTTACTGAAGGACCAGGAAGCAATTTGAAAATGCTCTAAAATAAACAAAATAATTGATTTCACAGCAAATATAGTTGGATAATTGATATATAAAATCAGAATGGCCCGTTTCGGCGAGTCCAATTCGGTTAGTCCGATTCGGTGAGTGCCCTATTGGGCGAGAGCCCTTTTCGGCGAGTTTCCTATTCAGCAATTTTTTGAATATTTTTTTTTAAATTAGTGGGTACCCTAGCCTAATTAATTTAGGGTGTACCAAAAAAACCTTACTTTCACTGATCTTGCTGTTGGCTGGCAAAAAGTTGTGTTTGGGGTCAAAACTAATGCTAATATAAAAAATTTTAAATTTCATTGATGTTTGACGCCTATTTTCTTTACGTTTCCATGGAAACAAGCCAAATTTAAAAAAAAAAGGCGTAACTTGAAAACCACTATAGTTAGAAAGCTCTAATACGCACCAAAAGTTCCAGAATACCAATATTCCTATGAGTGTTTAATACATTTTATGGGTCTAGGTAATGTAGTTTTTTAGATATTTCCTAAAATAGCGTTTTTGTAAAAAATCTAGATAATTTACTCTAAAAATTATTTTATACAAATTTTTGCTATAGCTGGCTAAAGTGGCAATGTAGCAATCACACAGTAGTCTGGCAATGTAAACAAAAAATTAAAGTATGTAATTGACTAAAAACTTAAATTACCGGTATACATACAGTATAATTATACATACATTGTATATACCTGAAAAGATTTATGCAGTAAGCAATACTATTTTACTTCCTTTGACAATGCTCAAGACAAAAGGTATACCAGTGGTCAGGTACCTGTGTAGCCGTAATGTGATATGCATTGTTTTATGCATCATATCAATGGAAATCAATGTTGCTTGATTTGTAGTTTTTACAAGTACAGTTTCATTCTTTTTTTAGTAACTCTTTCTGATGATGTAGCAACTGTGGCTTGTTTTTCTCTAAATCCTTTGATAATCTTTGAAATGTTTTGTTTTGCTGTAGAACTTCAGGTGAGTTTGTCATAAAATTCAGTAAGAAGACCCAATGTTCGTTCAGATGCATCATTGACAACTGGGATTGCTTTGATTATATTTCTTACCTTTAAGTACAGTAGATGTTTGTGCCAAAACTTGGGATTAGCTGTTAAAAAACTTGTATCTAATTTGAGCAAATTGAACCAAGTCCATGAGTCTTTTCCTATAAGGTTGTGGAGTTGAGTTTGTTGTTGAAGAACTGGCATTTGCTGGATTCTGGTTTTTGGAAGTTTACTTGATTAAAATACTCCATCATACTTTAAAAGTTCTCTAGCCATTTTCTGTTTCTGAGTGAAGGAAACATGATCACTGAATAGTGAATAGTGCAAAAATAACTAGGCGCTCAGAAAGGTACTACAAATGTTTACCAAACTTTGTCAAATATGCTGAAGGTATTTCAATAAAAAGTGGAGGTATAGTTGCAGAATATTTTTGCATCTCTTTCATATCATTCCTCAACTGGCAATGTATTTTTAAACCACCATTGATTAGAGAATCAAGAAAATTGGATGTAGTAAACCAGGGTTCTATAATCTATATGATATAATACTAGAAAAACTGCCAGGATACCAGACAAGTGTTCCATTTTCAAGCTCCAGGAGCATCACATCATGCTCATTGGATGAGTAGAATATCAATAATATATTCTTTGAAAATATCTTCATTCAAATCACAATTGCTGAAGTTAAATCTGGTATCTGAAGCAACATTGAATGAAATCTCATCTCTGGCAGTTTTTCTAGTATTTTATCATATAGAGCCCTGGTTTACTGCATCCAATTCTCTTGATTCTCCAATCAATGATTTAAAACTACATTGCCAGTTAAGCAATGATATGAAAGAGATGCAAAAATATTCTGCAACTATACCTCCACTTTTTATTGAAATACCTTCAGCATATTTGACAAAGTTTGATAAACATTTGTGGTACCTTTCTGAGTGCCTAGTTATTTTTGCACTATTCAGTGATCATGTTTCCTTCACTCAGAAACAGAAAATGGCTAGAGAACTTTTAAAGCATGATGGAGTATTTAAATCAAGTAAACTTCCAAAAACCAGAATCCAGCAAATGCCAGTTCTTCAACAACAAACTCAACTCCACAACCTTATAGGAAAAGACTCATGGACTTGGTTCAATTTGCTCAAATTAGATACAAGTTTTTTAACAGCTAATCCCAAGTTTTGGCACAAAAATCTACTGTACTTAAAGGTAAGAAATATAATCAAAGCAATCCCAGTTGTCAATGATGCATCTGAATGAACATTGGGTCTTCTTACTGAATTTTATGACAAACTCACCTGGAATTCTACAGCAAAACAAAACATTTCAAAGATTATCAAAGGATTGAGACAAAAACAAGCCACAGTTGCTACATCATCAGAAAGAGTTACTAAAAAAGGAATGAAACTGTACTTGTAAAAACTACAAATCAAGCAACATTGATTTCCATTGATATGATGCGTAAAACAATGCATATCACATTACGGCTACACAGGTACCTGACCACTGGTATACCTTTTGTCTTGAGCATTGTCAAAGGAAGTAAAATAGTATTGCTTACTGCATAAATCTTTTCAGGTATATACAATGTATGTATATACTGTATGTATACCGGTAATTTAAGTTTTTAGTCAATTATATATATACTTTAATTTTTTGTTTACATTGCCAGACTACTGTGTGATTGCTACATTGCCACTTTAGCCAGCTATAACAAAAATTTGTATAAAATAATTTTTAGAGTAAATTAACTAGATTTTTTACAAAAACGCTATTTTAGGAAATATCTAAAAAACTACATTACCTAGACCCATAAAATGTATTAAACACTCATAGGAATATTGGTGTTCTGGAACTTTTGGTGCGTATTAGAGCTTTCTAACTATAGTGGTTTTCAAGTTACGCCATTTTTTAAAAATTTGGCTTGTTTCCATGGAAACGTAAAGAAAATAGGCGTCAAACATCAATGAAATTTAAAATTTTTTATATTAGCATTAGTTTTGACCCCAAACACAACTTTTTGCCAGCCAACAGCAAGATCAGTGAAAGTAAGGTTTTTTTGGTACACCCCACTAATTATTATTGCCGTTTTAGGGTTAGAGGTTAGGGTTGTGGTTAGGTTTGGAGTTGGGGGCTGGGTCTTATTTCAACGTTTAGCGACGTTAATACGATGTAAAAGCGGCAATGATAATTAGGCTACGGTACATGATAATTTCAAAAAAATTCAAAAATTTGCCGAATAAGGAACTCGCCGAAAAGGGCTCTTGCCGAATTGGACTTGTCGACTAGAAGCAGACCCATATAAAATAGTGTAAAAAAAGTATCCCTCAGAGTGCCTTTCAAATATTTTCTCAGTTTTTTTAGCTTTGTTGCAGTTAGTAGGTCAATCATTTACACCAGGGGTCACCAACCTTTTTTACATGCGGGCCACTTTGGCACTAAGGAGAGCTGTGGCGGGCCGCACTAATAAAATTTTAGGTAGGTTGACTCTTATGGTAGAAATGAACGCATTTCGTACCCAGTAAGTTATTCAGCGTTACATGTTGTTACTATTTATCTTAGAATACCGCAGCAACAAAATTAGTCGAACAACGCTACTGCCAGGCCGAGCTCCTTTAACAACACTTTTGACTTCTTTAACAATGTCTAATAAACGAGGCCACTTGTTTTGCGCACTTGTAGCGAGGCGAACGGTTTCATTAGAATATTCATCGCCAAGCAAGAGTGGTGTTGTCACTCCGCTTCGCAAAAGATATCTTGCAATTAACAGTTTCAGTAGGCTAACCAAAGAAATGTTTGACACGTCGCAATACAGGCAACAACAGTGACCTGCTATCAGGCGCGAATCTAAGAGTTTTTTTCGGGGGGGGCCAGAAAATTTGAAAATCAATTAAAAAGAAAGAAAAAGCTAAACAGATATGAACAATGATACTACGACATATACGATATGCTAGAAAATAGACATTAAAACAACCATTTTCATCAATTGTGATGCCGAGGGACTAATATCAGCTGTTTAGAAGCATATCAAACCATTTGATGCGGAAACATACAATTTTTCACAAAATTTCGGGGGGGGGCCCGGGCCCCCTGGCCCCCCCCCCATAAATCCGCGCCTGCCTGCTATGCTGCTAACATATCAGCGAAAAATAGGCTCCAATAACAGGGAGAAAGAAACTAGGCACCATGAAACAAACGCTTGTAGAAATCACCGAAAAAAACGTTTCTATCGCAACTCATGAACGGTGTTCCCTCTAAAACAGCAATGAGTTGGTTTTTCATCTTTTTGTGAGAGTCTATAAAACCGTATTTCTCGATTATTAGACAACTGTCACTTGCGGTGCTTATCAGCATGGCAAGAATTCTTGATTAACAACATTTTGCAGTACCAAACTAAATATTTTCATAATACAACCAGAAGTTGTCTTATGTTTGTTTTTCATATCTTTACCCTGCATTGCGGGAAAGCGGACTTGAGCGCTATGCATCGGTGTACGCCTTCCGATGTACACCTGACCCACGCTGCAGCCGACGGCAATGTCTGTTTCCGGTGGTCTACTCTACTTATGACTTAAATTTGGTACTACCCATTACTCGAAATCGATGTAACTATCGTAAAGGGTAGAGGCAATTATCGTAAAGTTTCTTGCCCAGAGAAACAACAGCAAGTGTGGGTGGCTGGAGTCGAACATGCAGGCTCTCGACTGCGAGCCCAACGCGCTAACCACTCGGCCACCACTCGGCCACGGCCATAACCAACACCTGTCAGAAGATATTTCATTTTCTTGATACAACCAGAACATTTCTTTAAATTTATATATAATATTTTGCCAATTTATTATAAATTGAGTTGGCACACCGGCCTATTTTGCTAACAAAAACTTGCTTAAAGGGAACACTGCTCGTGAAACACAATGACGGTGAAACGCACACTAGTGTTTACATGACACTTACAAACTTAAAATAAGCAACCCTATGCGCACAGGCAATTTCGAAATTCGAAAACAGACGTTTTAATCAACCACTGGGACAGTGTGGCTAGACATCGCATTGGAATAACGTTAAGCGACCCCCACCTAGAACTACAATCTGAATGGTCGGTCGGTGGAATCGTATGCAAAGCGAAAATATGCTTCCGGGAAAGTATTTTTTACCTTCATGCTCATTGACTCCTCAAGAAAAGTAGTTTTGGTTACACTTGAACGCTGATACCTTCCGCGGGCCGCAGCGATACACCGTGGCGGGCCGCATGCGGCCCGCCATTTGGTGACCCCTGATTTACACAAATGTTGATGGTTGAACATACTTTTTTTGTTATATTTTCTGCATTATAGCAAGGCAATACAATAAATACAACTTGTACATCAAAATTCAATGATTGTTGTGTAAACATTGCACCATGACAGCAAAGAAATAGCATAAAGAAGCAGATAAAAAAGGTGCTTCTGCAATATAACTCCAATAACAGAAAACAATCAAATTCAGACAAAAAGCAATAAATGGAGTCATGATAAATTCTTACATTGACTTCTTTCTTTTTCATACCGAAACACTGCAAAGTACCGCTGTTATCTCCAATGACCACTTTTTGAGTGATCTTTCGTTTGTCATTGTTAGACAAAATTTTCATACACTTTCTGTCAGTGACACCAACCTGAAAAAAGGGCACCATGTTACTGTGGACTGAGCTAATCAAACTACTTTAACTTGGTAGCGCTTAGAGAGCAACGATCTACAATTACACTTCAAAGAGGGCATGCTAATAACCAAACAAGGATTGAAGATCAACAACCGTGCCAAAAGGGACAATTGCGGAATATTACAACACTTGGTTTTTCAAAATTTGCTGGGCCATGGACCAGTAGTTGTGAATGTGGTTTTTACAGACCCCAGTGGCGTAGCCAAGGGGGGGGGGGGGTTTGGGGGTTACAACCCCCCCCCCTTTGGCACGCGTATGACGTCACGATATTGAGAATGATGCTTTCAGTCTAAAAAAAAATTGCCTAATTTTAAACAAAATTGCATTAAAAAAGCGAGTTTTGCCAATACCAAACATTCAAACATCTCAGCCAGGAATTAGCAACAAGAAAACACAGAGACTTAGCTTTTTTTCCGAAAAATGCCAAAGAAAACATGATCTTATCCTTTTGATATGCTACCGGACAGCACCATTTTACAGGAATATTCGTACCCACATTTTTGTTGAAAATGCTCTCAGAATGCACCAAATTCAAAGTAATTTTTTAAAACTTTCTGGGGGAGGCCCCCCAGACCACCCGCCGTTGGGTGGCCAAAACCCCCCCCTTTCAAAATTCCTGGCTACGCTACTGACAGACCCCAATTATATTTCGCATCTATTTTTTTCATCTAATCAATGTGGAGGGATAATCTAAAACGAAAAATAAATATCACTGAAGGAAATTATTTGAATAAATCAAAAAAGCGAACTCGTAGCATCAGGCTAAAACAAGTTGTTAGTATCTACATTGTAAAGTTAGTGAGTTATGTTTGCATACTTTAAATAGGTGCTGATCAGTGATCAAAAATGATGATTTGTCACACTCTATTACTGGCTTGAGTTTTTTAGGCAAAGTTTTTACAAACTGTGGTCTGTAACGACTACATATGTGGTTTGTGACTAGATAACAAAAATTAAAAAAGTAAGCAACAATCATGCTGCTAAAAGCAAAACTCAATGGTATTGCATAAAACTTGGCTATTAATACTATTAAATAGATAACAATAATGCATTTACTTTATTTCTTTACGTTTATTTATGACATTAAATATGAACCTATTGGTCTGATACAAATAAATATGTAAAAGAATTTGAAAAGATAACATTTAATTTCTTGTTTAACATATATGCAAGCAAGACATGTTACGTAACTAAACTTGAAACAAACTGTATTTCTTAAGAAACTCATGAGATAAAATCACTTGTAAGCATATAAAAATAATTAATAAATATCAATTAAGACTTGGCAACAACTAAGCAATTAAAGATACCTGTAAGTAATCAACAACACTCAAATCCAGATCTTCCATACTTATTTTCTTTTTGGTTATACAACAATTGATTCTTTACTCAACATCTTTTTTGTTCATGGTGATTTCATAAAAATAGCAAATAAACTCTATGTTTCAAAACTACAGTACCAGTGAAACGTTATTTTGCTCTTGCTATTGGCTACAAGCCTATTTTTAATCCTCTTTAAGCACAACATAAATAAATCTTCATAAAATGTTCCTGATATGATAGGCCTATTTGATAATTTTCTTCACTAAAAATTCACATAGAGCAACCAATCAATTAATGAAATGCATAGATCTTGTTAATCCATTAATTGGGTCTCATGAGTTTAAATCCACTAGTCCATAATCTGAAACGCTACCCTTCTCCAATGCTTGGGAAGCTTAAAACTTACAAAACCTCATTTATCAAAATGTTTGTTCAAATTGCTAAACTTATTGTAGAATAGGCTATACCTACTGCATTAGGTTGATTGTAGTACTTAACTAGCCTACTCACTCAAGAAGTGCATTAGTATTTTATCCCTTTGTTGACAGTTTGATAGCCTTCAACCTAAGATTACAATGTACGGTACTATCGTGGACTTCTTAATAATACCGGTTTATGAAAACTTTGAAAGGAATCTAATTTTCTTTTGGAACAAGGTTAATTCTCACAAACAATGTCTAAAAAATACAAGAATTTTTATTGTTATGCAGTATACCCGCTACCCGGTAGAACTTTGATTCCTCCATGACAACTACGGTTACTCTGAATAAACCATCTATATACATTTTTTTACATAGGCCTACTGTATATATTTATGTGCCAGATCCAGCAACTGATACTGTTTCCCTAATGAATGCCAAAGGGATGAATTTAGTGAAGGGATGAATTTAGGGATGAATTTAGTGAAGTTAGTTTTAGTGAAGGATGAATTTAAAAAAGTCGGACTGAAGATGCAAGGGACAGGGTGAAATGGAGAAAAGGGATTAAAACAATTGCTGCGCGGAAACAATCGGCCACCTCCACTAGTGGGGAACAAACCGACGATGGATTATGATGATGATGATGAAAGGGGGGCTCAGCTCGATAACCTTGCATTTTTAGAGGCCAGTTGGTGCGCTGTATCATTTGTGTGTTGTGTATGTTTTGCAAGTCTATAGTATGCTTACATTCGTCTGCATTGCTGGTTTTCGCTTAATAAAAAAAGGCTTCATAATTCTTCTTCATGTATTCTGACTGGATGACTGATAGGCTATAGTCTTTTGCTGCTTCCTGTCTGTCATGGTATCTAGATTGCTATCTTATTTGTATTGTGTGGGCTATAACTGTACCGCGCTATTCTCGCAACAAACAAAATAAAAAATAAAAAATTCTCTCTTTCTCTTTGTTTCTACTTTTTATATTTGATTGTAATATGGACCATCTTGAGTCTGATGCAAATAAAAAAATAAAATAAAAAATAAATCAAGCTAACTTCAGAAACAACTTTTTCATCTTTTTGCAACAATATGCAACACAATGGGACGCTGACAACTAAATCAAGCTGTCCGTTTTAGGCAAATGGCAAAAGAAATAAAGGACACAGTTAAGCAAAAACCAATTTTGATTCACTTGGTTGGGTTGAAATGTGGTTGATTTCTGATCAACGTGCCTATAAAATGATTTAATTCAAAAGATTGCACTGACCTTACAATGCAAAAAAGTAAATTCAATCCTATTTGAAAATTACAAAGATTTTATGGGACTAAAATTCAAAGAAAAAAGGAGTTTAGGCTACCAGCAATCTATCGGATTAGCCCATTATACAAAAGAAGAATCTGCAGAGGATACAAACTGATATGCATAAACCAACAAAAAAACTATATATAACACGACTGAGAAAATACTTCCTATAAAAACATCTACCTCAATCTGAAAACGCAAAATGAAAACAAGACTAACAAGATTGATCAAAACGGAAAGAAGATTCCTTGGAACGAAATTCTTCTAAGAAATGAAGAAATCAAATTCCTCTTTCCACCTCACCTATCCTCCATGTCCTTTCGGATTGCACATGGAGGATACAAATGGGGAGATTTTAATAGATCAATACACTCCGACAGAAATTGCAAATTCTGCAGAAAACCAGAAGACAATGTGGCCCACGTCCTCACCAAGTGCTCCTTTGCGCTAGGAATATGGAAGCGCCTGAAACAACAATATCTTGACCTAACCAACGAAGACATGGAAATAACAAAGGACATGATCCTCTACAACCAAATCCCTGACGGACAGAAGAACAACCCGATTCTTTTGACCATGATGAATGTCGCCAAACACACCATCATCCAAAAGAAGATATCTCTGGACATAGGCGACACATACATACAGGACACAAAACGGTCCACCATTCAAGCCCTGTGGGTCATCATGTCAAAAACGAAAGACATAACACAAAAGCATAACATTCCTTTGTCATCTGACATTTCTACTCCTTCTAAACCTCCTCCTACGGTCAGAAGAAAGAAGAACCAGTCGAGACCCTTTCTTCAACCGCCCTCTCAGTCGTCCTCGGTGGTAGGGATGACTGATTGCAGCGGTGGGTCTCACTAGCACAGTACGGTCGTAGATCATCTTTGAAGAAGTTTAGACAGCCAAGGGCGTATACATTAGGCTACAACCCACCTTTAACCCGTTCCTCTCACTCATCTGCAACGGCCTGATGCCGGAAAAGTGATTGCAGCGGAGGATCTTCAACCGTCCCTCTCCGTCGTCCCACTCGCCCTGAGATGACAAGATTGCAGCGGCCCATTCCAAGATGACTCTGGGATCAGCGAAAGCTACCCTCCCTCTGGCCGCTCCTCTCTGGCATCTCCGACAAATGAGATGTCAGACTGCAGTGGCCCGTTTTCTCCAAACAGGTGCTCTTCTTCAAGCGGGCAACAAGAAGATACACACACACAAACAAACTCAAATAAAATTAAAAAATGAATTATCTACCAAAGCGCGCTAGTTCTCATGCTTGACCCGCCATGTCCTAGTCTGCTCCAAGATCAGCAAGAGGAAAGTCGAGGCAGGCAGATCAGCTTGAGGCAGCTACTAACCAAACATTTACATCCACAGATTACCATCTACCGCGGTGGGTCCCTTCGGTCGTAGTGAGTCCCTCGCCTCCCTGGTAGGTATCTTCCATGTAAGTATGGTGTGCCTGCTGAGTGTTTGGGTGTGTGGACGGCTCCCGGAGCGGACGCACTAATGATGAGACAGAAAACAAATCCATTTTATATGGAAAATTGTAAACCTGCAAGATGTAGTGATATCCATCTTGAACTCTGAGCGTTGCGCAAAAAAAAAAAAACTATATATACATATCAGTAGCCTCTCAAGTACATTTAATGTAACCTAGCTCTACACAGAGTGAAAATTACATGACTTTTAACTCATTTTTATTTTTTCCAAAAAATGTCTAAAAAGACATTAGCCTCTTAACTGCAGACAATGGCCAATGTTTCGATTTAACGATCTCCGCAGTAGGCTACAGTGAAATAATAGCAGAAAGTGTCTAGGATTGCTTCAAAGTTTTGGACGAGATAATTAAAGTTTCCAAGGATGATTAATATAGGCCTAAGCCCAATGAGAATCGTTTATATTTTTGCTAGGGACAGTGGAATACGACTCGCTTTATTGATTTTTCGTGCGATATGGACAGCTGGAGGGTCACTGCGAAATTTAAAAATTGGCAGAACTGCAAAAAGTTTTGTTTGCTTTTACATAAATACATTTTTAGTAATAGTGAGGTAGATAACCCTGAAAATACTTCATTTGGTGACACAAACATGAAAATTGGCACACATGTACTTTGGACCATGTAGATTTCAAAAGTTTAATTAACCAAACGAAAATTCAAAGCGGCGGCCCGTGACGTCAAAATTCAAAATGGCCGCCATGCAGGTCCTGGACTGACATAGGAAAGTTGCTTTATGAAAGCAATGTAGATGTGTCTCATTTCTTACTACCTTGAAAATGTTACTTTTAAGACAGTATGAATGATTTAAGATGGTATTCAACAAAAACAAGTGTGTAACGTACTATGGACATAGAAAGGGTTTCACAAATTTGACAGCCAGGTGTGCAGAATAGCCTAAACTTTGATACTTCCACCCAAACAGACTTAAAATACTTTCTGAAAAAGACAATTTATGTACAGTCAACATTTCTGTTATCAGTTATTACTACTGAGTACGTAAATCATGTTCATGACAATGATTCACATGTAAATAATATCTATTCATGGTCACAAGTACAGGAACATAGTGAAGTGCATGTTAAATTTGCATTTTTACATTTACAGCTTTTGCATTCTTTTTTAAAATTGCATCGTCTTAGTTCTTCACATGCTTAGGCTACGGGTCTTTTCTTGTCCACATAATGTCCCATGCTCCCCCATCTCCAGATTTCCACCCCCAGTTACTTAGAGATGGCAATTCTGGACTCCTTTCAAGAGCTCGTCCCCAGATGTGTCCGGCCTGATATGCTGCTCGAAGTGCATGCAATTTCAGCGCATCTTCTGTCGGTGGAATATTATTATATTGTTCATTTTTAAGTGTAAATAAAGTCATTCTTGCAGTGTCTACCTTATCATCAGTGCTACTTTTATCATAAAGATATACCGTGAATTTTTGAAGGATCGCAAAATCTTCTGCATTTATTTCCTCTGGACACTGACTGAGCTTCTGAAATGTTGGTGTCACATCTGGATACACTGACCACGTTGCAAAGAACGACTTCTTTCCCTTTCCTTTCATGCCTGAACAAGAGTCACAGCCACTAAAGGCATAAAAGAACAACAGCCCTTTGCATTTCTGTGGACCCAGGACAGAAAATATCTGATGAATAGGAATCCATCTTCTTTTGTTTCCTCTCCCGAAAGATATCCAGAGTTCGTGAAGTCCATCCTTGCTCAAGTTTTCAAACAAGCCAATTCCAATAACGATCACATCAATGTCATTAGCCAGGATGGCTGCTTTTTGTATAGTTTCATACTTGAGACCATGATGAAGATGAACAAACATTTTGGTATCGGCTTCTTCTTGGTTTGAGCTCAAATTGACTAAAGCGGGATTGTCATTATTAGTAACAGCTTTTTCATTCTTGGAAGCGTAAACGGTATCATCCGGTGGCATGAATTCTTGGAGAGAATCAGCTAAGAATGGATAAAGTTCTTTTTTATTGTCTGTATTTTGCAAAAAGTTTGGCCAGTTCTTTGGGACTCTCCCATCTCGAGTAACTCTCCGCCTGCTACCATTACCCCTCTTTATACGAGCATGAGATTTGATGCTTCCGTCCTTGTAAGTGTCAAACACAACATCCGTTCGTTTGTGCTTTTTGGCATATGGCTCAATTTTCTCCACGAAGTCCTTCTGGGCATATTCACCAAACGTATGATGTTTTGGTGTAGTAGAGTGTATACTAAACATGCTCCATCTATCACCATCATGTCTACATCGTCCAGTAAAGAAGGTTGTGCAGGTACCACATTCTCTAGGCAACCCATTAAATTTGCTTTCTGTGTTTGGTAAAGATCACCGTCTAAACTTAAAGCTGCTGGGAATCATTGGTTTTCATGGCTAAAAAAATCAGGCAGATCAACTTGTCGAATCTGGCATGAAATAAAGAGCTTTGAAAAAAGGCTGCAGTCACCCTTCAATGTGCTCTGATTCCCTTTTCGTGTTGTCTTTTTTGAGTTAAACAGTGTGAATTTTTGTTCCGAGCAATTGGTGAGTAGAATTTGTCCAATTCTGATGTGAAGTTTTCCAACTGATTTTTACCTTTTGTATCATAGTCCTTTAGCATATCTGTTACCTTTTGCTCCATGACATTTTTCGTATTAAGAGTAAGCAGATCTGAAATTGACTCCTCAAGATAGGGATTGCCCATCTCTTCAATGGTTCGGGTGAGGGAAATGACGTCTTTGAGAAAAGCTTTCTGTGCTGATGGTGTTGCTTCTTGATGATTTAGGGATACTTTTTCTAGACTTTTAGAAACACATTCATATTCCTGTATAATTCTACAGACTTCAGGGCCTGCTACCGTCCATCGTAGCAAGGCTGATTCGTGTTCTGTGATTCCAATTATCCCTCCATCTCCTTTCATAATAGCATTATTCGGTTTATGGGCTTGGTCAATAGCAATCGCAGAATATTCTCTGTTGGTCTTCTGAATCACAAATTTCCCTTTCATGAGCTGCTCATAAACATCAGGAAATTTATCTTTCAATGACAACATGTCAAGTAGGTGTATGGTCAGCCACCTTGAGTAGTGAGTTCTGTCACCACTAAAGAATTTTGGAAGAAGTATTGCCAGAGCCTCCTTGTATCCTGGAAAATTTCTTTCCCGGAGAATGCCCACAAAACCCAGCAATGAGAGTTCCAGATTGAATGCAGTGTACCAGTAGTTGAACATTGGAAAACCATCCGCTTTCCTGGCGCACCATTCTTTGAATTCCACCTCATTGTAAATCCAGCCTGGTGTCTCCACTTCTTTCGCAGAACGCATCAATGCACACAAACCACTCGCTCTGACCTGATGGATACGTCTAGTCTTTGCTACATTGGATGCAGAAATGAAAGATTGTGCTGTACCTGATGATGCTACCTTGGCTTCTTCAAGAGCAGTTGTCTAGCCACTACCTTTCAGAAATGTAACTAATAGTTTTAATGCAGCCATTTCAATGTGAAGACCACCCATGATGATGACCAAGTTGCCGTATTCATCAGGCCAATACCATTGCACTTGTTTAGATAGTGCAAAAAGAGGTTGGTCAGCTGTAATGACTGGTGTTTGAGACGGATTAAGATACGACACAGTTTGCTGGACTTGATCCATAACATGCTTTATTGTAGACACACTGTCTGCTTTATCTCTCAAAAGTGGTGAAATGCACGAAAAGCTGACGTCGAATTTGTGATTTTGTATCTGTGAGGCATTGAATGCGGACCACGTTGCTTGCACCTTGTCATCATATTCTTTAGTGAGAAGTACGTGGTCTAGCCAGTTGAACTGTCTGTCAATCAGGAATAAAGATGGGCTAGGTATTTTCTGTATGTCATACGCAGGTGGAAGTGGTTGTTTAGCGTAAAAAAGATTTTTTTTCCCGTTTTTGTGAAGATTTTTAATGAGAGGTACAATCTGAAATCATAAACACAGGCTAAAAATGTCACAAAAAACATTTTCAAGATAGTAAGAGATAAAAAACACGTAAATTGCTTTCATAAAACAACTTTCCTACGTCAGTCCAGGACCGGAATGGCGTCCATTTTGAATTTTGACGTCACGGGCCGCCGCTTTGAATTTTCGTTTGGTTAATTAAACTTTTGAAATCTACATGGTCTAAGGTACATATGTGCCAATTTTCATGCTTGTGTCACCAAATGAAGTATTTTACGAGAAATCTAAAGTTATCTGCTTAACTAAAATGAAATGCTATATTTTGCACGAGGTTTAGGATGCTAGAATATCGACAGAACTTTGCTACAGCAGTGCGAGGTTAACTACTGTTACCACTGTAGCGTGAAATCTATTGCTGCATTATTATGACTAGTATAGGCTATAGCATTACGTAAGCATGGTATCACATATTTTCATACATTTTTTTTGGCAATAAGCTACACACTTTGTACACACGCAGCCAGGTCACAAACGCTGCACCAGGGTATGCGACATATGGCGGTAGACCTCAAGCTGTAGTTGCATCAAATTTTGTCATAACACTATGACCCTCCAGTTGTCCACCTTCTTTTTGAGTGAGCAATCCCCTACTTCTACCGTCTCTAATTTTTACTTTTGGACTTCAGCGAAACGTAGTTTTCCCGCCAATGAGAAGGTGTGATTTTCTGAGAGAAGTTGTGCTAAGAAATGGTTTGAATTTGTTAAAAATAAAAACTTGAAAAAAGGTAAGAATTTTTCACTAAGCCACTAGTAGCCTATCCAATTTCTTGAATTATTATGGATCCATCCCAGATGATTGTTAGGCTATGTCCTAGATCCATAATTTTTCAATTTAATTCAATTAATTTTTCTTTGTCGGAAAAGAACAGCAATGGATAGATGGATATCGTCATTTATTTTATTTTTTGAATGCGAAATGTAGGCTTAGCCTACATAAAACAAAAACGTACAGTGTGCATCCAATCAGAAAGTGCGTAAGACCGAAGCCCAAAAAAGGTCGTCGAGTTTGCACTCTCTCATTCAAACAGTTATAGGCCTACGAAAGAAAGTAGGCTATATTGCGTTTTTAAATTGCAAATCAGTGTTGTACGCGTCATTGAAATAAATTGACGGCGTCAGCGTTTATAGGTCAAAATAAAGTCAAAATTGACAATAAAGTCAAAATTTTCAATAAAGTCAAAATTTGTCAAATTATGGCTTTTGACAAACTTTTTGTGTTTTTTGAAAGTAATTTTTGTCAAAATCCTCGTGGAAGCACTGTAAATCAGGAACTGCGACACAATTAAACCATATTAACCTATAAAAGCAGGAAATATGTCACAATGCTGACGGATCAGCAGTATACCTTTTATCGCAAATTGTCCATTGTTTATTCATTGTTACGTATTTACATATTTTTATAAAAAGCTCCATCTTCACAAACGTAGTCTTTTCGAAAATCAACAGTTTGGATTTTAGGAATAGCCAAGCTAAATCGTCTTCAGCAAAAGTTAGACAGATTTGTGGAGATTTTCCTATCGCCGAAAAACACGACGCACTTTTTAGGCCTATAATCCATAAAAACCTTGACTTTTCGACAAAATATTACGTTTGGGTCTGAAATCGACAAAATATTATGTTTGGGTAACTGATATCAATTCAAGGAAGAAATGTGACCTTTACAAATAAGCAATTTCGTTAGGTCAAAATAAAGTCAAAATTTGATAAAAATAAAGTCAAAAAATTTTTTTTTAGGTCAAAATGAAAATGGCTCTAGACTAGGGTTACCATATTTGAAAAAGCAAAATTCCGGACAGTGCATGACTATTTTCATGAGACCATATATGCGCTACTGAACTATTAGCCATTACAATTAGTCAAGGATTCTATATCAAATATTCTCTAGGCTTCCTCCTCTATGACATTTCAAGTAAATCTCTGATTATATGTCATTTAAAGGTTAGCTAACCTTTAAATCTGTATCGCATGCACGTTTTTAACTTCTGTGGTTTTGCCACCTTTTCGTTCTGTTGGTTTTTGTTTCCGTTCAGTATTTGTAACTTTATCATTGTGTCCTTTGTGTCAATTTGCAATTTAAAAACGCAATATAGCCTACTTGCTTTCGTAGGCCTATAACTGAACGGTAGGCCCTACCGTAGAATCATAGATGAAAGTAAATTAAGCCCTGCCACTAAACCTAACAGTTTAAAATAGATGAATTAAATTAAAGAACCAGCTGACTCCACATACCTAAAGCAACTGGAGGTGTGCCAGTTGATGAAGCAATGTGGAGACGGTTGAACCTCACAAACAATGCAATAAAGAAAAATCAAAAACAAGCATTTAAGAATAAACGTTGGGAAAGGGTGGGACCAATCGGACAAAATTGAGTTTATTTCGTGTTTTGCAAAATCTGTTTGTCCAAATTAAAGACTTTTTGCTGCTTCTTGCACTGACATTGGTCACAAAAATTGGGCTACTAAAAAGAAAGAGCTAGGCTACAGTAGGCTACCTTCCAGAAAATTAACCTGCACTTAAAAAGAAACATTGTGAAAGTGTCCAAAACGGCCCCCATGGGTGTAGGGACCATTCGGACATAGGGCGAGGACCATCCGGACATGATCTTTGTTTGTAGCCTACAAAGTAGGTTAAAAAACTGATGATTATGTTCAAGAAAATGTCAAGATGTCCATTTTGAAAAAAAAATGGATGATGCTCACCATGATGAGTGAGCATCATGTTCGTTGTTCACCCATTTTCAAATGCGCTTTTCAAACTCACCTAAACCTCTATAACATGTGTAAAAAATACGTTTAATTCTTCACTTTTGTTTAACATATTATAGGCTATGCGTCTCTAGACAAATATGTTTCTCTTTTTTAGCATTAGCCTAATACAACTGTAAAAATCGTAACTTATACTCCGCCAAGCGTACACTATCCAGGGTTTCTGAGAGAAATTTTTACTAGGGGTACAAAGAGTCATTCCAGCCCCCCCTCTCACTCCGGGCCCCCTTTGTCTTGGGCAAAACGCGTGATGCTTGCTTGGGCATATTGCACACCATGCAACATTTTACTGCAGAATTGGACATCTGTGCGCAATAATAGTATCAGGCTGAAATAAAACTATTGTTTAGTGTTGTGCATATCATGTGATCTGTCCCTCGCCAATTTGTGTATTCTGCATTGAGTTCGTGTGTCAGTTGTTGATGGTGCTGGAGATGTCGCTTGTAGGCTACAGCTTAAATATAAAATTTTCAAATTCATTTATTTATTTCTGTTAGATGTAGCCTATAATTATTCTTGATGAGGACACTATGCGGTGTTGAAAACATTGGATTTAGTAGTTTTTTGTTTTTTTGTGTGTTTAATAAAAAATGTTAAATCCATTAGCGTTACTGAGTGTTATAGGCTATGTATCTGGAACAACAAATCAAGCTCTCTATCAAGGCTCAAACATAACATCTTGTTAAAACATAATCAAATTAATCATCTTTTTTTTAAAACCCGGGTTTTTCTCAAACTTACTTTTGCTACACTATGCCTCCCCCCCCATAGACAGGAGAATAACCAACTTTAATAAGTTTAATGATTTAATTTCCGATGCTTTTAACAAAAAATTTTTGCACGTAAAGCATTCACTCACCACTTTGGGCCTCTGATTAGCGCGCAATGCATTCAATTACCTTTCCGGGCCCTTTTTCTACATTACGGGCCCTCCCCAGGACTAAAGAATAACAACTTTTATGCTTGAATTTAGTCGTTTAGAATGATTTTAACCAAAGATTTTGTGCATAAACTACAAAATCACAATTTCGGGGCCCCCAAAAATCACAGTCCTGGGCCCTCAAGGGTACGCCGTACCCTCCGTATCCCCCTCTCATAGGCCTTGACACTATCACCATCATCCATGCTATCACAAACGTTATGCCTATTTCTATTCGTCGACACGGCAGGAGATTTGATGTCTAACGTCATTCAATGGCACAGTAATCTGAAGTACGGACAAAAATATAGTGAAGCAATAGGCTACGATAAGCTCAGTTACTCCCAGTGGTGTCGAAGTAGAGGGATGGGGGGTATATCCCCCTCAATATGTTGGCAGCACCCCCCCAATAATTTAGAAAAAATTATTTGCTATGAAGTTTTACTTCGATTTAGTTGTTTGCAGGCATCTCGAATTGCTGTTGTTTTTCTTTTATTGATGTTTGATCACAGTTTTAAATTGTCTTGGATTTGACGCTAGACTATAGTGAAGAACCTTGATTGAAGGTATTAAAGGACGAGTTGGACCAGGCCACTGGCCACAGCACTGCAGTAATGAAGAAACTGCAGAAACATATTAGGAACTTGTGCTTATTTTGAAGCGTTGAGCAATTTAGTATCACGTTGCAAGGAGAAAAGCTTGACATTAACTCTTGTGAAGAGCTATTTCAGACCTCGCAAATCACTCTAGTGAAATATTGTGGTTTGGAGTTTGAGAACAATTACAAAAATGCAGTTTCACTTCCGGAAAAATTTGCTGCTAATTTTATCACGCCTTTGCAAGCACCACGGCAAAGAAGAGTCCCTGAAAGATTGGGTGAAGACTCGATGGCAGCTGCTGTAGGCACTCAACTGCATGGTAAAATACTTTACAATCAGTTCATGGACAGAGTTATCTCTGAACTGACGGAACGGTTTGAAAGTAGCCTGAGTTCCGATTCGGCAAAGTATAAAGAACTTGCACGAATTTTCAAGACCGACTTAGTTCCTGAAATGGTCATAAATTATCTAGAGCTGAATAGACAAGCGATGAGTTATCAAATTGATTCATTCAGAAAGCCAACAAGAGCAAAATCTCTGTACGATGCTAAAAGAGCTTACCAGGTATTGTCCGAGTTGGAAAAACCTCTCTATTCTGATTCTCAAATACTCCAGCTGATTAAGATCCTCTTAGATTGCCCGGTAAGCTCTGCTGTTTGTGAGAGGTCGTTTTCCAATCTTTGTAGATTGAAAACCTGGCTAAAAAATACTTTGGGACAGAAAAGGTTGAATGCTAGCATTATTTGCAACATTCACCAAAATATTCTTAATGATATCAGCATAAATGACATTGCAAATGAGTTTTCAATGCGCACTACTGTAAGACGCAATATGTTCGGTTGTAACAAGTTCTTGTGATGTGTTTGAAAGTTATTATTTTGTCATCAGTTTGCAGATGTTCTTGTGTAGCTTCGGTTGTTTTCAGTCTCCTGACTAGTGACTTTGTCTTATCAGAGCCACTGTGGCTCTGGTCCTATAGTGCACTAAGTGTAGTGATTCTAGTGACTAGAATAAGCACTTACAATATAATTTTTTGTAGATAGCAGAAAAAGAGATGTCATCATTGCGATTCATTGCATGAGGCTTTTGATTGATAAACCAACTTTCAGAAAACATTCACTTTTTATAATCAATTTCCAACTTTTAGAATTTTAAAATTCCAAATGTTCTGATGTTCAGTTCTTTCAGAAAGAAATCAAGAAATTGAAAAACACGTTTTATTTAAATGGATATTCTCATTTTTTCAATAAAGTTTTAGACACCTTCATGGCTGATAAACCAAAGGACACGCCTGAAGAAGTAGATTTTAGTTATTTTATTAGTATAGGCTGAGAGGCGCCGGAACGATTTTTGACTGGGGGGGCAAGATTACGAAAAAAGGGCACTTTTGTTTACTAAAAGGCCAATTTTTTTTCAAGTTTTAAGATAAGACATAGCGATAATGCTAATCTATCAGCTCACTATGAGTAATGATAGCCTACAAGTGTCCGGTATACAAAGAAGGGCATCATGCTATTTTATAATGATGTAACTTACTGTCAAGCCTTAAAGCAGCCTGCGGCCATGTAGGCCAACCTGCGGCTAAGTAGTGCTTGAATGAACCGCCGGTGCTACCTCCTCAATCGGCCAAGTTTGGCTGCCGGTCTCTCCTAGCCAATTATTTAATTTCGCAATACAATGATCGTGGATTAACTGTCGAAAACATGCAGTATCAAAGAGTGACGCAAAGTTAGGTCAGCGCGTCATAATCGCCACTGTTGCATTGTGTGGGGAATATTTGTTATTGATGGAATATCCATCTGCGATCGCCAGCGCTGTAAGTCTTGTTTGTAATTCCCGACGTTTATTTTAACAAAGTCTTAATCCGAAGTGCTAATTTACATCGGCTGGCAATATTGTCGTTTTTATGTCGATTCGATGTTGTCGGACAACCGTTGTTAAAAAGAACCGTTGTTAAAAAGGAGAACAAAGTTAGTTGACATCAATGGGGAAAACATTTTTTGATCATATTTTGCAAAAATTATGCTTCTTTTAGTAATGTACATCATTGAAATAGCTAAAACCTCAATTGCTAAGGCAACAGGATCAGATGTCAGTAGATGTAACAGAAAAAATATTTCGCACTTGCTAGTGCATCGTCAGTTCTGATAAAGGGCAGTTAAAGCCTACAAGTAATGTTTTAATCATTGAAATACTTATTTTATTACCTTGTCGTCATCGTCAACACATGTCGAACGTTGTTTTTCGTTGCTAAAAAGAATTCTAGAGGAGTAGCGAACTTTTATAAAATCAGCCACATTGGAGACACTCGTGCGAGTGTCGTTTGAATAGTACTGGATTACAATCCCGATAAAGCAGTTATTGCGTGGTGCAGCGATTCTATTGTAGGACGTCGCCCAGGCCCAGACTTCAACAACGCTAAGTGATCATTTTAGCATTGTTGCAAGTTTAATTCTATTTACTTGTGCTATCGTTATTTTTACTTTGTATTTTGGCCTCCAAGCACGCAGATTTGGCCGCCGAGAAGGAGCTCCCGGTAGGCCACGATGGCTGTCGAAAAAAAAACGAGTTTTAAGGCCTGTACTGTGTTGCAAAATTTTGTGCCGTAAATATTATTTTGAGGCAAAAATGAAAGATTATAATTAGGCTAAAAGCGAATAGCAGAAATTGTTATATTGCAAAATGTGCAGTAGCTTACATGACTTTAAAAGGGCACCATTGCCCCCCTGCCCCTCCATCTGCAGAAAATTTGAGGGCAGGGGGGGCATTTGCCCCCCTGCCCCCCCCCCGCTTCCGGCGCCCGTGTATAGGCTACCCTTGTCAGGAAAAGATTCAAAAGGTTTTACAAAAAACCTAGCTAAACTTATAAAAAAGAAATTTTCATGTGACATTCATTCTGTAGGCCTATATAAAACATTTAAAGTGCGCCAATATTTTCAACTGAAGTCGTCTACCCCTTTTGCTCTTTCTTCGAATGTTGTGTAGCCTATAATAAATGTAGTTGTTTGCGTGACGCAAACCAGACATGCATTGCCATGGTATGTCAACCAGATTACCAGACAGTTGTTGACAAGGACCGGGAAGCACTTAAACCCAAATTTGTGTTATGCTTATGAATGGATGAAGCATTTGTAAATAAATCACAATACGTTGACAGAGGAATAGGCAAACCAGACATGATTTGTATGAACTTTGTAGGGGAGACTGGGGTTTGTTGGAACATTTTCTAGAAAAGTCCACGTAACAAAAGAACCCTTTGCAATTCAAAGTAAAATTTTCTCAATAACCTTGACTAACCTGTTGTCTAACACTGTAATAAAGAAAAATTCACCACACATTAAAACATTTCTCATAAATTTAATTTTACCAACAGCAGTCAAATGTTCCAACAAACCCCGGTGCTGGGGTTTGTTGGAACATCACACAGGGTTTGTTGGAACATTACTTTTTCTTTACAAATACTTCACAAAAAGCAGTATATTAGTGTATTTTGAATAAAAAATGTGGAAAGGTTTATTATGTTTTCAATTAAGGTAGAAAATTATATGTAAAATGATGGATTACCATGGCTTTTGCAAACAAACAATTTTTTTTAATCCAAACTGTTTGAAATGAAAAAAATAATATTGCTTGTTTATGATGATGGTCTAAGAAAATGATATCACAAGCATTAGTACACAACCACAAACAACACTGAATTTAACAAATTTATTGGAGATTATATCTAGCTAAATCCACAGAAAACACAAATTTTTCTTGGCGACGCTTAGTGCCTTTCAGATTGGAAGGTTTCAGTAACTTAAAGACAATGTCACAAAGGTGATGAGTGAAATCAGAATTGTCACTATTTTTGGAACAAATGTAGGACATTCATCAAGCATTTCGGATTGCCCACAGCATCGTAAGAATCGAATAGTCACATCACTATCATCAAAAACATCAATAATTTTCCCAACAAAGTGCTGTAAACGCTTCGAAGTGTTGAATTTGACAAGAACAAATTCTCCTTCTTGAATGACAGATAGTTTACTCTTGGAAAGATAAACATAAGTGGAATTGAATTTCCAATTGCACTTATTGCACAACACAATGTGACAAGCTTTCCTCGTTCTGCAGAAACAATAGCGCCTACTTGTTTTACACCAGATGGAGCCACAACCTTACAGGGCTTTTGCACAGTAGTGCAACCTGTTTCATCCAGGTTCCATATTTTGTAAGGTGTGAAAGAATCCCTGTCTATTACAGAGGAGAGGTTATTAAAAAATGTTGGCACATTGTGTAGATTAAAGCTGGTTGCACGGCTTAAATGATGTACTATCTGGTGTTCGCAACGATAGATTTGGATGCCTCTTCATAAATCCTTGCAACCAGTCACATCCAGCTGACTTGCCTTGGTCCCAAGAGCCTGGAAACTTCAGGCCAAGCTCCTTGGCATAATCATATGCCAGCTTTTTAACTTCTTTAGTTGACAAGCCATAATATAAAGCTGATGCTTTTAAAAGATAATTCGGTGCTCTTCCACAAGACGCCCTGTTGGTCAACCAGACAAAATGATGACGTCACACATTGGAATGGACTATTATGAAGGAGGAAGTGCGGGGTGGAAATGGAACGAAATACACCAGAAGGAAATTGTCTCCCATTCATTCATTTCTTGTTCAATTTCAACAAATTTGCTATTGTTGGAAAGCACAAGCATAGATCTAACCAACTAAATTAGTACCAAGTCCCAAAATACTACTAGCTCCATCTGGTGGCCACCTAAACTTGACCAAATTCAAACCATCACCAAAACTTCATTTTAAATGATAAACAATCTAAATCAAATCTAATTAAAAGAACATGTTACTGTTTGTTGAAGTGCTAACTTTCATTGTTATATCTTATTCAATATGCGCGCAATCGTGGCCACCTAAACTTGACCAAATTCAAACCATTATCAAAAGTTTATTTGGAATGATCAGAACATTAAACGACAGCCAATTAAAAGAACATGTTACTGTTTATTGAAGTGCTAACTTTCATTGTTATATCTTATTCAATATGCGCGCAATCGTTGTTCGAAGACAGCCCCCCAACGAAGCTTTTGCCCAATGCATTTCAATGGCGAATCGATCGTCTTCCAGTTCACGCCCTGCATGTTCACGATAATTAATTGTCTCCCATTTATTCATTTCTTGCTCAATTTAAACAGATTTGCTATCGTTGAAAAGCACAAGCATAGATCTAACCAACTAAATTAATACCAAGTCCCAAAATACTACTAGCTCCATCTGGTGGCCACCTAAACTTGACCAAATTCAAACCATCACCAAAACTTCATTTTAAATGATAAACAATCTAAATCAAATCCAATTAAAAGAACATGTTACTGTTTATTGAAGTGCTAACTTTCATTGTTCTATCTTATTCAATATGCGCGCAATCGTTGTTCGAAGACAGCCCCCTAACGAAGCTTTTGCCCAATGCATTTCAATGGCGAATCGATCGTCTTCCAGTTCACGCCCTGCGTGATCACGATAATTAATTGTCTCCCATTTATTCATTTCTAGCTCAATTTTAACAGATTTGCTATCGTTAAAAAGCACAAGCATAGATTTAACCAACTAAATTAATACCAAGTCCCAAAATACTACTAGCTCCATCTGGTGGCCACCTAAACTTGACCAAATTCAAACCATTATCAAAAGTTTATTTGGAACGATAAGAACATTAAACGACAGCCAATTAAAAGAACATGTTACTGTTTATTGAAGTGCTAACTTTCATTGTTATATCTTATTCAATATGCGCGCAATCGTTGTTCGAAGACAGCCCCCCAACGAAGCTTTTGCCCAATGCATTTCAATGGCGAATCGATCCTCTTCCAGTTCACGCCCTGCATGTTCACGATAATTAATTGTCTCCCATTTATTCATTTCTTGCTCAATTTAAACAGATTTGCTATCGTTGAAAAGCACAAGCATAGATCTAACCAACTAAATTAATACCAAGTCCCAAAATACTACTAGCTCCATCTGGTGGCCACCTAAACTTGACCAAATTCAAACCATCACCAAAACTTCATTTTAAATGATAAACAATCTAAATCAAATCCAATTAAAAGAACATGTTACTGTTTATTAAAGTGGTAACTTTCATTGTTATATCTCATTCAATATGCGCGCAATCGTTGTTCGAAGACAGCTCCCCAACGAAGCTTTTGCCCAATGCATTTCAATGGCGAATCGATCGTCTTCCAGTTCACGCCCTGCATGTTCACGATAATTAATTGTCTCCCATTTATTCATTTCTTGCTCAATTTCAACAGATTTGCTATCGTTGAAAAGAACAAGCATAGATCTAACCAACTAAATTAATACCAAGTCCCAAAATACTACTAGCTCCATCTGGTGGCTACCTAAACTTGACCAAATTCAAACCATTATCAAAAGTTTATTTGGAAGGATAGGAACATTAAACGACAGCCATTTAAAAGAACATGTTACTGTTTATTGAAGTGCTAACTTTCATTTTTGTATCTTATTCAATATGCGCGCAATCGTTGTTCGAAGACAGCCCCCCAACGAAGCTTTTGCACAATGCATTTCAATTACGAATCGATCGTCTTTCTGGATTCACATTGCGTGATCGCGATAATTAATTGTGTCCCATTTATATTGAAAAAATGCTAAAGTCATAGAAAGTATTAGGATCAGGCACACAAATAGCCTAGTTGGTGGTGTGATGGCTTGTCCGAATCAAGTAATGTAACAAACACTGATCAATAGGAAAGCGATGTGTGCTCTAGAGCGGTGTAGAACTTTGATCCTTTGGGAGGTCGTGGAAGAATTCTTGTCACTCGGCCCTCAGTCGACATCTATTGGAAAAGCTCGGTTGAGGAAGCAAGTGATGTCAGCTCCAAGTGCAGGAGCCAGAAAATTGTTCCTATTTGGATGGAGAAACCTCTGCAAATAATAAAAAGCAACAACAACCAGCGAGACAGTGGGTGCGGATACTTATGTTTTGTTCAATGCTTAGCCAAGAAATTTTTTCGCAACACATAGGCTAAGCCTAATAAACCTAGGCTTAAATATGGATCAAAGGTAAGTAACGAAACCGTAATGAAATGACTTGGGCTTGCATTCTCGTGTTCTTTCATTACCACACGAAGTCTTTTTCCCAAAGGCATCCGTGTGTGTAAACAAAATGATTCATAGGTCCAAACCTTAAACGTTAACACACAAAAATCATGTTACAAACGTAAGTTATAAAAATTATTTTGTTTCATGTGACATTGCACTTTTTTTAGCCTAGTTTGTTTGTTATAGAATAAATATCACAAAGTAGGCTATGTGGGCAGCAACTCTTTTTTATCATTAGGTAGCCCTGAAAAGGGCTGTTTTTTTTTTTTTTGGCAAATGGACGATGTGGCGGCTACAGTAAGGGGTAGGACTCCCTTATGGCGCGGAGAACTTCCGGAAAATGTCGTCCCCGTGGAAACTGATGTCGCCACATAAATTCATCAAGATACCCAGGTATCATGGGCCTTGTGGTGCCACCCATTCTTTTAAATTTCCGTTTACAATTCAGCCACAGGTTTTCAATGTGGTTCGTATGAACCCCTGTGGCCGAAACATAATGATGGTGATGGTTGACCGTTTGGTGGCGATATCCAAGATCTAAAAAATACGAAAGCAACTTTAAATAAATTTCAGCCTAAAATGCTTGCTGCAACGGTTTCCAAATAGAAATAACAAAAACATGTTAAATTGTTAAATTTATTTTTAATGGATGCATAATTGTTTTGGCATGAGCCATCGTGCTTTTTGAAAAGGAGCTGTGCAGTTAAGTGGCGAGGTCAGTTGATTTTTTTTTCTGCTCCCAAAGTAACTTTAAATGGTTAATTGTTGTTAACAGTTTCTACACTATGAATAAGTTGTATCAAGTGGGACCTGGCATGACAGTTTAAGCCAAATGGTTGGGTCTGATGCTATCACAACAGAAAAGTACACATTGTACTGTGATATGTCTTCAGACAAGCTAAACACAAACTGGTGGTTGAATGACCAATGGGACTGTGCAAGCAATCACTTTTGGGACATATTCCTACGTTATTTTAAGGCTGAAAGAAATTTTTTTCACTTAAAAAGTATTTTTCACTAGGGATGTAAATAAGAGCTACTGCTTTATTTTGTACAATCTTGAAAAGCCTTATTACACTACACTTTGCTATAGATCATAGCAAAAGTATATACCTTTTTAGATTTCAATTCATTGAACCTTTAAAGTGTCTTATTTTATCATGTCTGAAAAGAAAAGCGGGTCTATTTATTGATGAAAACCAAGAAAACAAGTTCTGCTTCTTTTCTCTTGAGTCTCTTTCATTCCATCATACCCTTGACAATCAATTGATGTATCTAGAAAAGTGTCTCCTGGGACATAACCCCTTGTCCCATTGATCATGTATGTAAGCAACCTATGGGACAGTTGTCTGACACTTTTTAATGATGAAAAAAAAACAATAAAGAATATTAGCCTACAGTCATCACTGTTTTGATTTCATGTTAAGAAACAATGACTAAACTTTGCAATAAAATTGCTTTAGTTCATGATTTGCTTTAAAATAACGTTTTTTTAGAAATAATGTCATATTCGTCCCATAGGTGCCACATCTCCCCTACACATTTTTACTCTCAGTACACCTAGTCTACACAAATGTTTAATCTACATGCATTTTATGTACTTCATCCAATCCATTTAATGTTTAACATAATCTACGTTAAGTGTTTACATGTTAGTGTAGCCTATGTCATTTTAAAATAGAACTACAAGAAACACTCACTAGACAAGTTAGAGTATGCACCCCATTCATCGGAATGAATCTCTGTTCCTGGTGCGATGTGGCGTAGAATTTCTGCCTCCAGTGTAGCCCTGTCCCGCCGCGGTACCATTACAATGAAGCATTCTCTAATAGCACACTTTTACTAGGGATATCTACAGGCATTGAGGTGCAAAAGAACGTGCCCTAAGGAGGGTAGGTTAAATAAAAGTGTTGTCAAATATTCCTTCAAATCCCAAGCCCAAGTGATATTGCTCACCTGCTCGAACGTAGTTGACTAGGCGTAGGCCTAGTTGTAGGGGGTAAACATGCACATAATATATAACTTACTTTGTTGTGGTGTCAATCCCGCCGAAGATCCACTGCTGTGGCGCTGGGCGCCCTTGTGAATTTCCTGGTTTTCGTCTGGCCACCAAGGACTCATCGATAGCGACGATGTGGCCAGGTCCACCGATTTGATGCTGATTCCTCAACAAATCCTCCGAACAGACCTGTACGTTATCAACAAATGGCAAATATTCGTGTTCATCAATAGTGATGGTGTGGCATGAAGCCACATAGTAGCCTATGCTTTTCGTACAAGCACGAATGTTTGTAGTTCCAAAACCGTTTGTGTTTGAATGTTTTGCTTGGAGACCCAGGGCCTATGAGAGGGGGATACTGAGGGTACGGCGTACCCTTGAGGGCCCAGGCCTGTGATTGTTGGGAGGCCCAAAATTGTGATTTTATACTTTACGCGAAAACATGATGGTTAAAACCACCCTAAACGACTAAATTCAAGCATAAAAGTTGTTATCATTTAGTCCTGGGGGGCCCGTAATGTAGCAAAAAGGCCCGGAGAAGTAATTGAGTGCATTGCGCGCAAATTAGGGGCCCAAAGTGGTGATTTAATGCTTTACGTGCAAAAATGTTCCATTTTAAAGCACCCAAAATTAAATCGTAAAAGTTGGTTTTTCTCCTGTTCGGTTAGGACATAGGGAAGCAAAAGCAGGGTTGAGAAAAACTCGGGCTTTTCTTAAAAAGCTCGGGTGTTTTTGGGCTTTTTTGTGTTTTTTTAAAATTATTTGAAAAAGGTAGTTTCACGCTTATTTCACTTCAAAATGAATTTAGAAGTTGGAGCAAGAGCCGAAGTGAATACTTTCGGAGCAGGAACGGAACCGAGTCAAAAAAAAGTAACTTCGTTCACCTCTGCTAGGCATGTGGTGAATACAAAAGTTAATGAAGAAAGCTTATTGGTCAGACGATTAATTTGATGATGTTTTGACAAGATGTTACGTTTGAGCCTTGGTAGAGAGCTTGACTTGTTGTACCGCAGATACATATAACACTCAGTAACGTTAGTGGATTTAACATTTTTTATTAAACACACAAAAAAACAAGAAAAAACTACTAAATCCAACGTTTTCGACACCAAATCATAGTGTCCTCATCAGGACTAATTATAGGCTACATCTAAGAGAAATAAATGAATGAATTTGAAAATTTTGCATTAAAGCTGTAAGCTACAAGCGACACCTCTCAACAGCACCGGCATCAACAACTGACACACGAATTCAATGCAGGATAGCTTACGCAATTGGCGAGGAATAATTGGCGAGGAACAGATCACATGATAGGCTATGTACAACACAAAACACTAAATAATAGTTTTATTGCAGCCTGATGCTATTATTGCGCACAGATGACCAATTTTGCAGTAAAATGTTGTATGGTGTGTAATACGCCTAAGCAAAATCACGCGCTTTGCCAAAGACAAAGGGGGCCCGGAATGACTCTTCGTACCCCTACAGAAAATTTCCAGGATTCTTTGCGATTTCGAAAATCTTTTATGAATATCTTTGCGAACCCCGTGAAATGACCTTTGCGACCCCCAGGTTGAGAAACGCTGCTTTACACACAGGGGCACCGGAACGATGACATGAAAAGAAAAACTGTTGATATCAACAGAAAGATTAATCAAGCTGTTTACCTTGTTCGATCTTTAACAACGATCATGCTGCTAAAAGCGAAACTCAATCTATTGCAAGTTGCTTTACCATCAAAATGTGTTTTTAAAATTAGATGTTCTCTCAATTTCCCCACACAAAAAAGCAAACCTAGAATTGGTCCTACAACGAGCATTGAAATGCATTGGGCAAAAGCTTCGTTGGGGGGCTGTCTACGAACAACGATTGCGCGCATATTAAATAAGGTATAAAAATGAAAGTTAGCCCTTCAATAAACAGTAACATGTTCTTTTAATTGGCTGTCGTTTAATGTTTCTATCATTGCAAATAAACTTTTGATAATGGTTTGAATTTGGTCAAGTTTAGGTGGCCACCAGATGGAGCTAGTAGTATTTTGGGACTTGGTATTAATTTAGTTGGTTAGATCTATGCTTGTGCTTTTTAACGATAGCAAATCTGTTGAAATTGAGCAAAAAATGAATAAATGGGAGACAATTAATTATCGTGAACATGCAGGGCGTGAACTGGAAGAGGATCGATTCGCTATTGAAATGCATTGGGCAAAAGCTTTGTTGGGGGGCTGTCTTCGAACAACGATTGCGCGCATATTGAATAAGATACAAAAATGAAAGTTATCACTTCAATAAACAGTAACATGTTCTTTTAAATGGCTGTCGTTTAATGTTCCTATCCTTCCAAATAAACTTTTGATAATGGTTTGAATTTGGTCAAGTTTAGGTGGCCACCAGATGGAGCTAGTAGTATTTTGGGACTTGGTATTAATTTAGTTGGTTAGATCTATGCTTGTGCTTTTTAACGATAGCAAATCTGTTGAAATTGAGCAAAAAATGAATAAATGGGAGACAATTAATTATCGTGAACATGCAGGGCGTGAACTGGAAGAGGATCGATTCGCCATTGAAATGCATTGGGCAAAAGCTTCGTTGGGGGGCTGTCTTCGAACAACGATTGCGCGCATATTGAATAAGATACAAAAATGAAAGTTAGCACTTCAATAAACAGTAACATGTTCTTTTAATTGGATTTAATTTAGATTGTTTATCATTTAAAATGAAGTTTTGGTGATGGTTTGCATGTGGTCAAGTTTAGGTGGCCACTAGATGGAGCTAGTAGTATTTTGGGACTTGGTTATAACTTAGTTGGTTAGATCCCTGCTTGTGCTTTTCAACGATAGCAAATCTGTTGAAATTGAGCAAGAAATGAATAAATGGGAGACAATTAATTATCGTGAACATGCAGGGCGTGAACTGGAAGACGATCGATTCACCATTGATCACGCAGGGCGTGAACTGGAAGAGGATCGATTCGCCATTGAAATGCATTGGGCAAAAGCTTCGTTGGGGGGCTGTCTTCGAACAACGATTGCTCATATATTAAATAAGGTATAAAAATGAAAGTTATCACTTCAATAAACAGTAACATGTTCTTTTAATTGTTTGTCGTTTAATGTTTTTATCATTGCAAATAAACTTTTGATAATGGTTTGAATTTGGTCAAGTTTAGGTGGCCACCAGATGGAGCTAGTAGTATTTTGGGACTTAGTATTAATTTAGTTGGTTAGATCTATGCTTGTGCTTTTCAACGATAGCAAATCTGTTGAAATTGAGCAAGAAATGAATAAGTGGGAGACAATTAATTATCGTGAACACGCAGGGCGTGAACTGGAAGAGGATCGATTCGCGATTGAAATGCATTGGGCAAAATCTTCGTTGGGGGGCTGTCTTCGAACAACGATTGCGCGCATATTAAATAAGATATAACAATGAAAGTTAGCACTTCAATCAACAGTAACATGTTCTTTTAATTGGATTTAATTTAGATTGTTTATCATTTAAAATGAAGTTTTGGTGATGGTTTGAATTTGGTCAAGTTTAGGTGGCCACCAGATGGAGCTAGTAGTATTTTGGGACTTGGTATTAATTTAGTTGGTTAGATCTATGCTTGTGCTTTTTAACGATAGCAAATCTGTTGAAATTGAGCAAAAAATGAATAAATGGGAGACAATTAATTATCGTGAACATGCAGGGCGTGAACTGGAAGAGGATCGATTCGCTATTGAAATGCATTGGGCAAAAGCTTCGTTGGGGGGCTGTCTTCGAACAACGATTGCGCGCATATTGAATAAGATACAAAAATGAAAGTTAGCACTTCAATAAACAGTAACATGTTCTTTTAAATGGCTGTCGTTTAATGTTTCTATCCTTCCAAATAAACTTTTGATAATGGTTTGAATTTGGTCAAGTTTAGGTGGCCACCAGATGGAGCTAGTAGTATTTTGGGACTTGGTATTAATTTAGTTGGTTAGATCTATGCTTGTGCTTTTTAACGATAGCAAATCTGTTGAAATTGAGCAAAAAATGAATAAATGGGAGACAATTAATTATCGTGAACATGCAGGGCGTGAACTGGAAGACGATCGATTCGCCATTGAAATGCATTGGGCAAAAGCTTCGTTGGGGGGCTGTCTTCGAACAACGATTGCGCGCATATTGAATAAGATACAAAAATGAAAGTTAGCACTTCAATAAACAGTAACATGTTCTTTTAATTGGATTTAATTTAGATTGTTTATCATTTAAAATGAAGTTTTGGTGATGGTTTGCATGTGGTCAAGTTTAGGTGGCCACTAGATGGAGCTATTAGCATTTTGGGACTTGGTATTAACTTAGTTGGTTAGATCTATGCTTGTGCTTTTCAACGATAGCAAATCTGTTGAAATTGAGCAAGAAATGAATGAATGGGAGACAATTAATTATCGTGAACATGCAGGGCTTGAACTGGAAGACGATCGATTCGCTATTGATCACGCAGGGCGTGAACTGGAAGACGAACGATTCGCCATTGAAATGCATTGGGCAAAAGCTTCGTTGGGGGACTGTCTTCGAACAACGATTGCTCATATATTAATTAAGGTATAAAAATGAAAGTTAGCACTTCAATAAACAGTAACATGTTCTTTTAATTGGTTGTCGTTTAATGTTTTTATCATTGCAAATAAACTTTTGATAATGGTTTGATTTTGGTCAAGTTTAGGTGGCCACCAGATGGAGCTAGTAGTATTTTGGGACTTGGTTATAACTTAGTTGGTTAGATCCCTGCTTGTGCTTTTCAACGATAGCAAATCTGTTGAAATTGAGCAAGAAATGAATAAATGGGAGACAATTAATTATCGTGAACATGCAGGGCGTGAACTGGAAGACGATCGATTCACCATTGATCACGCAGGGCGTGAACTGGAAGAGGATCGATTCGCCATTGAAATGCATTGGGCAAAAGCTTCGTTGGGGGGCTGTCTTCGAACAACGATTGCTCATATATTAAATAAGGTATAAAAATGAAAGTTATCACTTCAATAAACAGTAACAAGTTTTTTTAATTGGTTGTCGTTTAATGTTTTTATCATTGCAAATAAACTTTTGATAATGGTTTGAATTTGGTCAAGTTTAGGTGGCCACCAGATGGAGCTAGTAGTATTTTGGGACTTGGTATTAATTTAGTTGGTTAGATCTATGCTTGTGCTTTTCAACGATAGCAAATCTGTTAAAATTGAGCAAGAAATGAATAAATGGGAGACAATTAATTATCGTGATCATGCAGGGCGTGAATTGGAAGACGATCGATTCGCCATTGAAATGCATTGGGCAAAAGCTTCGTTAGGGGGCTGTCTTCGAACAACGATTGCGCGCATATTGAATAAGATATAACAATGAAAGTTAGCACTTCAATAAACAGTAACATGTTCTTTTAATTAGATTTGATTTAGATTGTTTATCATTTAAAATGAAGTTTTGGTGATGGTTTGAATTTGGTCAAGTTTAGGTGGCCACCAGATGGAGCTAGTAGTATTTTGGGACTTGGTATTAATTTAGTTGGTTAGATCTATGCTTGTGCTTTCCAACAATAGCAAATTTGTTGAAATTGAACCAGAAATGAATGAATGGGAGACAATTTCCTTCTGGTGTATTTCGTTCCATTTCCACCCCGCACTTCCTCCTTCATAATAGTCCATTCCAATGTGTGACGTCATCATTTTGTCTGGTTGACCAACAGGGCGTCTTGTGGAAGAGCACCGATAATTCATTAACTCAGCTTCTTGAACAGCAGTAAAAACATTTCTGTTATTGAAACATCCATAATGAGGTAAATTTACTTCATCCGGATTACTATTTGCAGATGGTAATTTCTGTCGATGCTTTAAGCAATACCTCCTTAATGTCACATGAGGAATATCATATACTGTTTTGCAACAGTTTGACAGTCTTTTTTGGATTAATGCTTTCATCATCGCCCTTTCCATAACATCTGTTGGCATTGTAGCACATTGTGTTTTTCGCTTATAAGTACGCATACTGATTATCAATTTAAGAAAGAAATTTTCTATAATTGTTGACAACTAAAAAGTATAATATTGTAATAAATAAGTTGTTAGATATGTATTATTAAAATCATTGGTAATTGAAAAAGATAAGTTTATGCACAAACACAAATTTCACTTAATTGAGGTTATTAGAACATGTTCTAACTAACCCCATGAGAGATGTTCTAACAAACCCCATAAGCTAAACTGAAATAAATAAGTTAAATTTGCAAATCTGGTCACAATTAAGCAAACTTTTTTTGTACTTTGCAACAGCTCTACCTTTGTAGGTAACACAAACAAAAACTTTTTTTTATTATCTTCCTTTTTCCTTCAGGTAGGCAAACTTTTTGGGCGGTACCCAAATTTACTTTTAGCCATCAAAAACAAACAAACACTTTTCCAGTGAGAACTCCTGGAAGGTTTGGTCAAAGAAAATCACAGCAGCAGCATTTCAGTGTTTCCAGTCGTAAAATAAAAAAAAATTTCTGTAAAATATTTTCGGGGTGCAAAAAAAAGCAATGTTCTAACAAACCCCATGTTCCAACAAACCCCAGTCTCCCCTACATATGTTTTTTTTTTATTTAAATGTTAGGCTATATATATCATATAGGCTAATTGATGCTCGTTTTGAAAAATACAGACTATGTGTGAGCATAATAATTTTATTTTGTAGTTATTCTTATAAGTACCCTGAACCTAGCCAACCATCCTTCCAATGTCCATCCTGCAGTAGAAGCTTCACTGCACAGATAGGCCTCATCAGCCATCTCCTCATTCATGTAGCCTACCCTACACTGACCAAAGCCCACACTAAAAAAAAGCTTGATCCAAGTCTCATTGGCCATCTTCGGAAACGAAGGGCGAACATCATCATATAGATTAGTAGAAAGGACGTTCCCAGATCACACTGGAGAAGAGCATCATCAGTCGTTATCTCCGCCTGCGGCAGATTGCGCATCAACATGGCTTATTTGCTTTCAAGAGTGGCGATTTTGAGCCAACTCGTCCAGTGTCTTCAAGTTGAGTCCGGTCCATGATTGAATGTTGTCTTGCCATCGTTTTGGTTGTCTGCCACGTTTTCTTTTTCCTTCTACTTTGCCTTCTGTGCAAACTTTGCTGATTCCGAATTGTGATCTTTTAGTGTGGCCGAACAGTTTTAAAACTTTTGATTTTATTATTGCTGCAATTGGATATAGTTTTGTCATAGTTAGAAGATCTTCTATTTTCGTGTGATCAAGTAACCTTTTGTTGGTCATGCTTCTCATGATGTGATTTTGGAAGGTAGTGAGTTAGGAGAAGAGCAATTGCCCCACAAAAATTTTATCATGCTCCCATCACCCAAAAAAAAGTATGTTTTTAATATTATGAGGCCTTTGATGACTATAATTGCATGTTAGCCTATTTGATGATCAATGTGCCAAAATTTTAGGACACATAATTTAGGACACACAATTTAGGACACATAGCAAGAAGCAACTCGTTGGAAAATTCAATGTTGACTGGGATGGTGCAAGGCAAACGAACAAAAGGACGACAAAAAATGAAATATTTTGACAATATCAAGCAAATTACAGGAATAAAAAGCATACCGGAAACACTAATAAAAACAAAGGACAGAACAAAATGGAGGCAGTTCATAAGGGAGATCACAGCTGATCAAACATGATCAATCTGTTGAAGAAGAAGTGCCAAAATTGCTTTTGTTGGCTTATGAAATTTGGGTGAAGAAGCCATTCAGGCAGATTTGTCGCGTATGTTGATTTTTCTTCTTTCGAAGGAAAAATTGTTTTTGACCAGACTAGCCTACATTTCATCGGGTTATGCGCACTCGTAACTGAAAAAACAAAGAAAAATACGAAAATTTGATTTTGAAATAAAAAAAAGCGTGCTGTGACCTGGATTCGAACCAGGGTTGTCACGCCACAACGTGAAGTTAAACAAACAAAACTACGAAAATTTGACTTTGAAATAACAAAAAAAGCGTGCTGTGACCTGGATTCGAACCAGGGTTGTCACGGCCACAACGTGAAGTACTAACCACTATACGATCACAGCGTATGTAGCAGAGGATGGTTTCGATCCATCGACCTCTGGGTTATGGGCCCAGCACGCTTCCGCTGCGCCACTCTGCTGAAGCTCGGTTGGTGTCAAAAGTTATATATAAAGTGGGTATGCAGTATGAATTTGTAGAGTGTGTACACAGGATGAATCTATTAATACTATCTATGTTTGTATTAAACAGTATTTTACAAAAGATTATAATATGCGAGCAGTGACAGTCCGATTATACCGTAATTAATAAACTCAATTCTTCCCCAACTAGCAAAAGTGATATTTTTCAATGATTCGCCTACAGATGTTAATTAAACTAATGTAAAATACACTAATTTTGGTAGCTAGTTAGCGCTAAATTAAACACTACACTTTCGCAAGTGCTGTAGCCTATTCTAGCACACAATCACATATTGGTCGTTGGTTTGAGTCTTCTTGGTCGTTAATTCTTGGTCGCTGGTTTGAGTCTTCAGCATTTCTCAGTCTGAGAATGGAGATTCAAACCAACAGCAGTTGTTTTTCAATCTCAGTGGCGAACCCTTTTTATTCATTGAAGTAGTGTGCCTGCCTCTGCAGTCTGCACACTAGTGTGTATGAATGTCTAGTTAGATTTACTGTGATGGGGTGGTGGCTGACTAGATGACTGCTTATGGTCTTTCGCTACCATCCTGATTGCGCCATGCATAATCTAACCAACAGTTGTACAATGCATTGTTTTGACAATTACATTTACTCTGCTTGTTTGTTAATATATGGCGCTGTTAAAACAAAATAAATTGACTTGACTACAGCTTGTCAAGTCATGCATTCAGTTTTGTAACATTGAAAATATAGTTGTAGTAATCATAGTTCTGGTTGCCAACTGCCATAACTATAGGCCTACATAGCCTACTGTTGAAAAATAAGTTTGCAAGTTGAATTGCGGATGTAGCCTACTTGACCAGTAGAGCTCGCAAGTTTCTCAAAATCGAAAAGAAATTGCTTCATCCGAATACTCGCAAAAGTAGGTAAACCACTTGCAGTTGATAGCATCGCAATGGAAGATCACGGCCAATCGGAGGGCAAGCAGGTATATAGACTTCAATAAAGTAGTTTAGCTTAGTCTTAAACTGATGAAAGTCAAAACATTTTAATTTGAAAAATTGCGTTTCTTGTTGATCAACGTTTCCTCAATCAACTTCATTTTGCTTGTCTCAGTTGCATAGGCGTAGCCAGGGGGGGGCGAAAGGGGCCATGGCCCCCCCAAATTTTTAAATTTTGGATTCCGAAGGTGAGCCTTTTGTTGAAAATATAATAAAATTTGTAGAAATTTATAACGTTTTCCAAGACATCTGGCTATTAACACCCCCAAGGACTTGTTTTAGACACACAGAAAGACACCAATAAATTTTGAAAATTGTAAATCGCGCAAAATTTACGCGATTTACGTTTCTTTTATCTAATTTGTGGAGCAATTTCAGAATGGCTTACTCTGTTGGGTTTTTGTGTAGTTATTGAGTTTTTGTTTAGCTGAGTTTTTGGTGTTCTCTAATTTTAGGCGCAGTTTTTGCCCGTTTGTGTGTAAGAGCTACCTTTAATAAGTTAATAGCTGTTTATCTGCTAATAAATTTCATACAAATATTACTCTAAAAGTGTTTCCAGAAAGCGCTATAATCCATTATTTGAGTGTAAATTTGCAAAAATTGTTCGGGGGAGCATGCCCCCGGTCCCCCCTAGAATACGCGTGCCTTCGGCACGTTCTAACCTCCCACTACTGCACATCAGGTGGCGATGGCTTAATCAAACACTTTGTCGTTCCCATCATTTCACCAAATATTTGGCCCCCCCCCCCATTTTTTTTCTGGCTACGCCACTGTCTCAGTGCGTCTTGGGACAGTGCGTCACATGCGAGCGCACACACGCGTACTGCAAACAGACATTGGCGACTGCAGCGACCAATGATTTAATTCTAGTGCTTCTCAACATACTTTCAACTTGAATTCATGCTCAAAACGCAGTCTTTTAGTTTGGTGGTTTGATTAAGCAAACAGTCATTCACGAAATAAAAATCTGTCTTCACTGTTCATTCGTAATAGCCTAGGCTACTGACCTAGCAAATTTATCATGTTAATTTGTTGTTTTTTTAGATCTCTTGCAGCAATTGAAAAGGGCTACATGTAAATTATATTGCACTAGTGCACTTAATCTGGAGTTGTTTGCTAATTTATAGTACAATAGGGTGCAGGCAGTGCTTTGCAGCTCGTAAGCTTAACAAGTCACCAGAAAGAGATGTTTATTTTGTAGGTGTCAACATATGTCTCAAGCAAAAGTTGAGGTGGTTGAAAAGTTTGAATGTTTGTTAGGGGAAGGTCCACACTGGGATGATATCACACAAACACTCCTGTTTGTAGATATTTCTGGTTCTAAGGTCCATCGTTGGAATCCTACAACAAATCAGCTGAAGACGATTGTTGTCAACGGTAAGCTTTGCAAGACCAACTAATTCATCTACTTGTTCGAAATATTAGGTGGCGCCAGGGCCGGATTTAGCTGATGGGGGCCCGGGGCACTTTTAGATCGGGGGGCCCCCGTGCAACATTTTTTTTCGCGCTTTACGCGCGAAAAGCCACCTCTACGTCTACAGTAGCATTAATCCAGCACTGCACAGCATTTTGCAAAAACTTTAAAGGCTGAAAGAAAAAAAAACAACAACACAAAATCACATTTTTTTCCACGTGGGGGGCCCTTTCAAAGTCGGGGGGCCCGGGGCACCTGCACCTTTTGCCCCCCCCCTAAATCCGGGCCTGGGTGGCGCGTGCCTCCTTATATTCATCGATACAAAAGATCTTCATGCGGCTACCATTTGGCTCACTGCTTTGTCATCTTTTCGTTTAATTGGTTTTGTTTTGAATAGACTACCGGTTCCGGTAGCCTACTTTGAAAAAGTTACCAGATAGAAAAATCTGCCATTTTCAATGTAAATGTAAAATCAATCTAAAAATGACTGATTTTGTTTTGATATGAGTCTGGGTTGTACTTAAAAGCTAGTAGGCTATTATCAAATTCCTGGAAACACATCTTCCTGTTTAAGTCTTGTTCATTTTGAAACTGCTCGAAGCAGTAAAAAAAGTTGCTCTGATATCACCCCTTTATCAAGCTTCACCAGTTTCCATCGTAGGCCTAATAGAATGAAAGCTTTGCACTGAATGAAAGCTCCGGCAAGATCAATTTACTTGGAAGTCATTTAATGGACCATGATTGAGATACAGATCAAATATTGTTTCAGAACCTTCAGTTGGATGTGTCGTTCCGAGAAAAAGGGGCGGTCTTTTGGTGGGGGCTGGACATCGATTTTCATTTCTTGACGAAACGTCCGGAGAGCTAGAAGCGATTGCTGAAATAAACCCAGATCGCCCCTTAAGCAGATTCAACGACGGAAAGTGTGATGCTGCAGGCCGATTTTTTGCTGGTGCTACAATTGCATTCAATTGTTTTTATAAATCTCGGTTTAGCTTTAGATACTGAATTCAGTGATCTGATATAGTTGTTAGAAACTAAGTTAGTGATCTGATGTATATGTATGTTGTTAGAAACTAAGAAAGAATTTTTTTTAAGGTGTAACCATGTCATACTGCATATTTTTAGCAGCATAATTGTAACTTATTCCACAAATATTGATGAAGCAATCTGTTTCTGGCTAAAATATAAAAATGTTTATTTTTCATGCATCACTGGCGTATTAGACGTATTGTCCCTCTTCCATCCAGGAAAAAGTCTTATGTCAGAGCAGCATTTCCCACATGCTAGTGGAAACGCTTGCTTTTTAGTTCTGAAAATAATATTAGCTACACAGAGTTGCACCATAAGTAGACTGGATTGACCATTGTATTGACCGGGGAATGCGCTTTAGCAACGCATTCTAAGGACTGCTTTCCATTCAGCGGCACCTAATGAATGGAACACTTCAATAATTGGAAACTTTACTCTGCCAATCTGGGTGACCGGCCCTGCGTCAAAATTCTCTACAAGTATGCGAAGTTATCAGGAATAACTTATCAAGGCTTTGTCAGTCCTAGGCTAAAGATTCAAAGCCAACCAACAATCTTAAGATATTACGATGTTTTAGGAACAATGGGACATACAATATCACCTGGAAAACCACATAGAAATTTAGGTTCGTTTTTTTGTTTGGAAAAAAACTTATCAGTTGTTACAAAAATTCCTGTTTTGGATTTATCCAATGGATTGTCTTGGACGTCGGACAACAAAATAATGTATTATTGCGACTCATTGAAGGTGAGTGACCCAAACCGCAAATCAACCATTTTTTTAAAAAAGCGGTTGGTTTGTCTTGAAAGCTACGTCTGCAAACTGTATGGGGTATGAGTTTACATAAAAAAGTTCTTCAACAAAAATTTAAAGGTTCACGATATAGTGATCTGGTGTGAGATTTAGGCTAATATTAGGCTATGTATAATTTGAAACTTTATGAATAATTTGGTTAAAACTTTGCTTCACTTTAAAATAGCGGTAAACATGTGAAACCAAATAAGCCCTCAAGGGCCCTCAAGGGTATGGCGTACCCTTGAGGGCCCAGGACTGTGATTGTTGGGGGGCCCAAAATTGTGATTTTATAGTTTATGCGCAAAATCGTTTGGTTAAAACCATCCTAAACGAATAAATTCAAGCATAAAAGTTGTAATTCTTTAGTCTTGGGGGGGCCCGTAATTTAGAAAAAGGGCCCGGAAAGGTAACTAAATTAATTGCGCGCAAATTAGGGGCCCAAAGTGGTGATTTAATGCTTTACGTGCAAAAATGTTTTGTTAAAAGCACCCTAAATTAGATCATAAAAGTTGGTTATTCTCTTGTCCGGAGGGGGGGCATAGTGTAGCAAAAGCAGAGTTGAGAAAAAGCCGGGCTTTTTTAAAAAGCCCAACCCGCTAGGTTTTTTAAAAATCCCGGGTATTTTTGGGCTTTTTTGTTTTTTTAAAAACTATTTGAAAACGGTAGTTTCACGCTTATTTCACTTCAAAATTAAGTTTGGAGCCGGAGTGAATACTGTCAAAGCAGGAGCACAGCCGGAGTAAAAAAAAAGTGACTTCGTTCACCTCTGCTAGGCATGTGCTGAATGCAAAAGTTAATGAAGAAACTTTAGTGGTCAGATGATTAATTTGATTATGTTTTAACAAGATGTTATGTTTGAGCCTTGGTAGAGAGCTTGACTTGTTGTAGCCTACCAGATACCGTACGCATAACACTCAGTAACGTTAACGGATTTAACATTTTCTAATAAAACACACAAAAATAAGAAAAAAACTGCTAAACCCAACGTTTTCGACACCACATAGTGTCCTCATCAGGAATAACTGTAGGCTACATCTAAGAGAAAAAAATAAATGAATTTGAAAATTTTACATTAAAGCTGTATAAGCGACACCTCTCAACAGCACCATCAACAACTGACACACGAATTCAATGCAGGATGCACAAATTGGCGAGGGACAGATCACATGATATGCACAACACTAAACAATAGTTTTATTGCAGCCTGATACTATTATTGTGCACAGATGTCAAATTCTGCAGTAAAATGTTGTGTGGTGTGCAATACGTCTAAGCAAACATCACGCGTTTTGCCCAAGACAAAGAGGGTCCGAAGTGAGAGGGGGGCCCGGAATGACTCTTCGTACCCCTAGTAAAAATTTCTCTCAGAGGCCCTGACCCCCCTCTCATAGGCCCTGGGTCTGAGAGCAGAAGCAGGACGTTGGAGCAGATCAGCAGAACGTGAAAGCCGATCAAAAACACTGATTGGTCCTGCTCTGACTTTTATGAGAATATAAAATCGAACAATGTCTTTTTGAACAAGGTGTTATCTACAGAAAAGTATGATTGGGCAAATAAGTAAATTTGCAAATGCTTGTACGCAGTGTTGGGTAAATTCAGTGCAATTGGGAGTTACTTATCGACTTGAAAACCGCAGGCTATTTTATTATTCTTTCTTCCTTTTGCTTTACAGAAAAAATCTCAATTCGAATTATTTTGTATCGTTAACATCAATTCCTTTCCATTTTTCGAACTGAAACCGATATTTAGACAGAGAATATGCGCATGAACTCTCGATGACAATACGGTCAAGGAAGACAGCCGGGATGACTTTAAATGTAGGCCTATGCAATAATATCGGAAAATGTAAAGTTAAAAAATCACAGCTAAGTGGTCTGGGTCTTTGGAGGGGTCCCGTTTTGAAGTCACAAAAATATGATAAGCCTAAACATAGCCTACAGTTAAATTGCCCGCAGTAACAAATATTGCTCGATCAGATGATTGCTAGTCTGTAGTGACGTAGACTGTGCAGTCGCACGCTTCGCTGCTCACGCCCATTCCCGTTTTGAAAGCTCTGACAAAACACGCGCGGAATGCTGATCAGACCGCAATGGGGCAAAATTTTATTGAAAATCGTTTTATGGTAGCATGTTGAACACAAAGAACGTGTACAATCGCCAAGTCAGGTTTTTCCTTTAGTATCCCTTTAATAAAGAACTAAAAATATTTAGGAAAAGCTGAATGATCACAAGTTTGCTCATCATCAAATAAAATAATGTGTGGCATAAGCTACACAACAATCAATCATGATAGATTGAACCTGACTGATTATTATGTTTAATCATTTGGTTGCATCTTCAATGAAGGGTCCTTGTATAATTTTTCATCTTCAATAACATAGAGGAACCAGATCAGATGCTGAGAGACATCAGCGTCTATTTCATTAGGCTACTAAAGACAGAAGTTCTTGGATTCTTGTGTTTGAAGCACAATTTCAATGTTATTTTAATATTTAAAATCCCTTTATCAATTAAATTGTTTTGGTAAGTGGAAGCATGGTGAAAGTTATTCCAAATCTTTGAGGTACCGTACCGTAAGTTATTTAAGTTATTTTGAAAACATATTTCTACAATACGTTACAGTAAGCTTATTTCAAACGACATATTGCTACACTAGAAGTAAAACGAATGCCAAAAAGTTTCAGTTGTTGTTCAATAGTTCTGCATCGATGCTTATGATTATGATTTGACGACTGGAGAGATGAGCAATATGCGGGAAGTAGTTAAGTTTGACTGTGAAACTGAAGGCATGCCAGATGGACACACCATTGATACTGAAGGAAATTTATGGATTGCGATGTTTTTTACTGGGCAAATCATAAAAGTTGATCCTAAAACAGGTAAGCTTTCAAGCCCATTTTAATTAGCTAGAAAAAAATGTTGTGGAGGTGAAACCATTATTGGTAAGTAAAGTTTTAAAATTGAACTCTTTCATTGCGTCGGCTACAGGTTAATTGCGTCAAAAATATACGGTAGCCTATAGAAAGATAATGCAATAAAGTGTGTCACTGGCATAGCCGTACGAGCCAGGGGGCAGGGGGGCAGCTGCCCCCCTGTTGTTTCAAAACATCGCAAATTCAGGCAAAATCTTGCAATTATTAGGGCAAAAATTGCTATATGAAAAGCTGCAAAATTGCATGAATTAAGAAAAACTATAAAGTAATATATTTTACCTATCAAACTAAGTACAACCTCTTATTTGCACAAGAAATGTGCCGCAAAAACTGTAGTACTGTAGTAACTGTCGTACAAAAACTGTCGAACTGTAGTACGAAATGCATTTAACCAACTGCATCATGCCAATTTGGGCAGCCACCAAAATATGTCTCTAATACTTTTGTGAAACTGCCTAAATCAAAACGCAAAATTTGCTATAGGCCTATAGCTAATTTTATTAATTTTCACAAATACATCGTGTTGATTTGGGCAGCTGAAAACATGAAATTATCTGATGAAACTAATTAGTCTGTTTATGCAACTGCCCAAATTAGCGTGAGACAGTTTGATTTGGGCAACTACAAAATATGAATTTATATAAATGTGGTGAATACTTTTATAAAATAGTTCTGGTGGAGACGAGGTTACAGTACTTTTTCAACCATAAACGGACGTAGCTATAAGCAACACCACAACATTTAACAAAATTTTTTTATACCTGTTAAATGTTAATGTTGTGGTGTTGCTTAGCTTTGTTTGGTTACTTTTATAAAACTACCCAAATTAAAATGATGCAGTTGCGCCCCACAAAAAAAAATATTTAGTTTGTTTATGCAACTGTGTCATGTTAGTTTCACCAACATTTAAAATGCTACTGCTGAAATTAGAGTGAAACATATAATCTCAAACCAATCATAATATATTCATTTATTTCAAGCTTTCCAAACTCAAAACCTGCCATGCAAGCTGACAAAACATTTGCTTGCAAGATTTTGTGTGAAACATGGCAGCTCCACTTATTTTCATTAATATCTTGACTTCTGTTCTGTGGAGACAGATCCAGTTGTTTGCAGTAACTTGACCTGCTTTTTCTGGTTGCAAAAAAGTGTTGGCAAGCTGCATGCGTATCTTCAAAGATGAATTCATTTGTTCTATCTTGATTACTTTGGTAAGAAATTCTAGCTAGCTGGTGATCTTGTTATGTTAGTTTTTCACTGTTATCATGCACCGCATACATTATATTTGGCAATTCTATAAAAGCGTGCAGATTTGGGCAAATTTATGTTCTGCCCCCCCCCAAAATGGTTTGGTCTCGTACGGCTATGGTCACTGGAGCGGAGTTGCATGAACTACATAGTTTTAAGTTCTATTACTTTACATTTACATCATTACAATTTGTAATTACATTACAATGCATTAATTGCAATTAGCTTACATTGTTCTGAAATGTTCAAATTACAATTAAGCAAGTGCACACGCCGAGAGTCAACCAGCACCGCTTGATTTTAAAGCTTCTTCGTTCTAGAAGTCACGCGCTAACCAACTGAGCTATCGGGGTGGACGTTTGTAGGAATAAACATCAAGCCTAACGGTGTAAATAACTAAACCAATGTCACCAAGATTTTTTCAAACTGCCCAAACCTGAACGAACAAGCTATATATACAATGTGACGCATAGACTAAGTTGTTAGTGCACTGATGCACTCGTATTATTATGTTATTGAGGGGACTTGGACTGTTTGAAACATTTCAAACACAAACCCTCTTTAACTTAATTTGGCTTCATTTCGTTTCGAATTTATCTTATTTGCTAAGAATTTCGTTTTCTTTGGCCTCAAGTTATTATTACGAGATTGATGGATTGATTTGATCTTTATTCTCGGGCTGAAAAAACTTTCTAAAAAAGCTTATTTCTTGCAGTTTCCCATAGCCTACTTGTGGAGGCTTTGAACTACAGCTAACGCAGACCTGGCCACCGAGATCGACACAGTGAAGTTTCCGCTTGTGTTGTGTTGTTAAAAGAGAATTATTCCATTCATTCGGTGCCGCTAAATGGAAAGCGATCCTAAAATGCGTTGCTCAAGCGCACACCCCTAGAGCCAAACCAGCGCCGCTTGATCTTGATTCATGCGCGTAACTACTGAGCTAACAGGGCCAGGGGCGCCGGAACGATTTTTGACTGGGGGGGCAAGATTACGAAAAAAGGGCACTTTTGTTTACTAAATGGCCAATTTTTTTTCAAGTTTTAAGATAAAATATAGCGATAATGATAATCCGGTATACAAAGAAGGGCGCCATGCTATGTTATAATGATGTAACCTACTGTCAAGCCTTAAAGCAGCCTGCGGCCATGGCCGCTAAGTACTGCTTGAATAAACCGCCGGTGCTACCTCCTCAATCGGCTAAGCTTGGCCGCCGGTCTCTTCTAGCCAATTATTTAATTTCGCAATAGAATGATCGTGGATTAACTGAAGAGTGATGCAAAATTAGGTCAGCGGGTCATAATCGCCACTGTTGCATTGTGCGGGGAATACTTGTTATTGATGGAATATATCCACTTTATCCAGCTGCGATCGCCAGCGCTGTAAGTCTTGTTTGTAATTCCCGACGTTTATTTTAACAAAGTGTTAATCCGAAGTGCTAATTTACATCGGCTGGCAATAGTGTCGTTTTTATGTCGACTCGATGTTGTCGGACATTGAACCGTTGTTAAAAAGGAGAACTAAGTTAGTTGACATCAATGGGGAAAACATTTTTTGATCATATTTTGCAAAAATTATGCTTCTTTTAGTAATGTACAACAATGAAATAGCTAAAACCTCAATTGCTAAGGCAACAGGGATCAGATGTCAGTAGATGTAACATAAAAAATATTTCACACTTGCTAGTGCATCGTCAGTTCTGATAAAGGGTAGTTAAAGCACAGTTTAAGCCTACAAGTAATGTTTTAATCATTGAAATACTTAGGGAACGTTCAAATATTACGTAACGCTTTTTTTCCGAATTTTTGACCCCCCCTCCCCCATGTAACGCCAACGTAACGCTTTTTTCAATCCCCCCCCTCCCCCATGTAACGCTTTTTCACTACAAATTCAGCACAAAAAACTACCATTCCGTACTCGAAAGCGTTACGTAACGTTTTGCTTGAAGCCCCTCCCCCCCCGATGTGACGCTAACGCAACGCTTTGCATAAACCCCCCCTCCCCCTCGAAGGCGTTACGTAATATTTGAACGTTCCCTTACAGTATTTTATTACCTTGCAGTCATCGTCAACACAATCATGTCGAACGTTGTTTTTCGTTGCTAAAAAGAATTCTAGGGGAGTGGCGAACTTCTATAAAATCAGCCACATTGAAGACACTCGTGCGAGTGTCGTTTGAATAGTACTGGATTACAATCCCGATAAAGCAGTTATTGCGTGGTGCAACGATTCTATTGTAGGACGTCGCCCAGGCCCAGACTTCAACAACGCTAAGTGATCATTTTAGCATTGTTGCAAGTTTAATTCTATTTACTTGTGCTATCGTTATTTTGTATTTTGGCCTCCAAGCACGCAGATTTGGCTGCCGAAAAGGAGCTCCCGGTAGGCCACGATGGCTGCCGAAAAAAAACCGAGTTTTAAGGCCTGTGTTGCAAAATTTTGTGCCGTAAATATTATTTTGAGGCAAAAATGAAAGATTTTAATTAAGCTAAAAGCGAATAACAGAAATTGTTATATTGCAAAATGTGCAGTAGCTTACATAACTTTAAAAGGGCACCATTGCCCCCCCTGCCCCTCCATCTGCAGAAAATTTGAGGGCAGGGGGGCATTCGCCCCCCCTGCCCCCCCGCTTCCGGCGCCCCTGAACAGGGCGGACACTTGTCTTATTAAGATCAGCTACTTATGGTAATCGTATTTACATTAGGTAAAAAACTTCAATATGTAAAGATCAGCGATACTGCACTGAAGACAACGTCGGTATGTTTTGGCGGCCCGAACCTGGATGAAATTTATGTGACTTCTTCACGAAACCAAACTCTCCTGAAAAATGGTTACGATGATTATTCTGGATCTTTATTCAAGGTTCCTGTTTTTTGTAGGCTACCGTAGCCTATTTGTCTCAGGTTTGCGTAGCGTATTGTGTGTTTTGTGTTAACTGTTAAGTGTGCGTATGCTATTAGGCCTATGTGTTTGTGTCAAGTCAAGTGTGTGTATTAGGCCTATGTGTTTGGTGTGTGTATTATTCACCGTGTTTGTGTCAATGTGTCATAATCTAGTGAAACCAGACTTTTTTCGGTCGATTTTAAGTTTTATACAAAAATTTGGGCCATCTTTTTGCGTGAATTCACATTACAATTTTATCATATTCCTGTCAAAATTCCGTTTCTACCTCGCAAATGTAACCTTTACGCCGGTAGGCTATAGCCTAGTTTACGCCGGTAGGCTCTAGCCTAGTTAGCGAATCGCAATTGCTCGCTGTTCTAGTGAGTGAACCTACTTAGTTTTGTACTAACTGCCAGGTATAAGCTACAGTCTGATTGCTTCTTTTACATAGCCTACCTGTCCACATAGCATATATAGTAGGGTGTTTCATTTTTTCACCACTTTTGAAATTCAAAATGCCTGGGGTCCCATCTGGTGGTATTTGGGGAAAAAAGTTTACACCCCAATTTTTTTTCAATTATGACGTCATATTGAGGTGGTCCACGAGGTTTGAAATTTTTGGGCCTCAAAATCTCGAAATTTGGGCGTATCTCCGGAACCACACATCATAGATCGACAAAATTAGTATCAAAATGCGCAGAAGGGTCGGTTTCCTATACCTGATGTAGAGAATATTAAGGTCTATCTGCTTGAGAAAAAAAGTTATTTCAAAAAATCTGATTTTCGGTCTATTTTCTCCTGATGAACAGAGATCAGGTGATCAAGATAATAAGTTTTTCTGTATTTTTCCACTCTTGGAAGCTGTTATTGCGTAGTAATAGTTGGTGTTAAGGTTTCAGTACTGGGCTTGTCTAGTCTTGCTATCTGGTTAAGCAAAGCCCCATCTTGCATTGCTCCGGGTCCCTTCTTGGCGCCGTCCACAAAAGAAATGACGTGGGAAAGATATATTTCGTTTATGTGGGACATACATTTAAGGGTATGAATATCATGACCAACTTCATCATTATAATAATTGACCAGTCGAGTATTGACTCCGGACTTTTTTCCTGTATTGAGAGCAGTCGTATCAGCCATGACTGAATATACTTGGGATAGGTGAACTCTGCAAGCCTCCTGGATGATGGTGTCAAAAATCAGTGCTGCAGTGACCGACACAATTTTGGGAAAATATTTAACAGCAAGCACACTTTCGTGCTTCATGCCATTATCATCAACAAGTTGACCCAAGAAAACGTATCGATCTATTTTATCGACAACGCGCCCATCATAACATAACTGCATGGCAGAAGCTGAGTTGAGAAGGTTCTCACTTTCCATCAGAGATTTTTCTCTTGTTTTTTGTCGTTGGCGGTATACTGTCGAAGGTGCTGCAGCTATTTGATCTTTTCCAAGAACCGACCTCATAAGATCTGACTGTTGGCGTACCGAAGTCATCCTACGATCAGCAAGTAAACAACTTCTATCATTTATTGAAAAAGAATGTACTTTCTTGTACACTTTTCCCCCAATAGCTGGTTTCAGAGGCTCGTATTCCCTATCATCTTCCTAATTCATATCCCCATCAGAGTCGCTTTCGCTACTGTGTAGACATCTAACTGCTTCATTTCTTTTTCTTTGTTTCGAACATAGTAATGCCGATGCTTTGGCAGATTGTATGCCAGAAGTGCTCGGTTGTTCAACTTCACTGCTCGTTTCCCACCTCCTTTTATGATTTTCCCGTTCTAAAGCCTTTTCTACATGGTTGACATCTACGCCACTGATAAGCATTTTTCAATCTTTTTGCTGCTCTTTCAAGAAAGCGATTTCTTTCTCCTGGACTCGGTTTTCGAGTTCACAGGTGCAAGAGAGTTTCTTTTGAAAAACAACCAGATTTTCGGAGATCGAACACTTCACTTACATGCACATATATCGAACAAGTTCTGTAACCATTCTTGATTAACCTCATTACCTCTGCGTTTCATTTCTTTTTTTCTTGCTGCATTGTACTTCTCTATCACGTCTTTTAACTTGGCTTCAATTCTCTGTTTGCTAAGCACTGGAAGACCAGTTTTGTTCCATATGCCAACTACATCTTTCAGCAGTTCATCTTTCAAATCTTTGAAATAGAGTACCGTATTTTCTTCAAAAACTTGGGATTAGTTTCGGCTACCGTACTCTCTTCCTCAAGTAAAAATAGTGATGATTATATCTGAATTAAGGGGAAGCACATTTTTCTCCGATTCCTTGAAGTTTTGCATCGACTTACTAATACTTGGCCTTAATGCCATAATGACACTTAATCAAAATCTAAAGCAGGTGAGCATACATACCTCTTCCTCAACGGTTACATTATAATATCCTCGACGAGGAATAGCCATCATCATCATTATAATAGCATTACCTTCAATTATTACCCTTTCGTCTCTTGCAAAACGAACAAGGACTATTATTACGCAATAGCAGCTTCCAAGAGTGGAAAAATACAGAAAAACTTATTATCTTGATCACCTGATCTCTGTTCATCAGGAGAAAATAGACCGAAAATCAAATTTTTTGAAATAACTTTTTTTCTCAAGCAGATAGACCTTAATATTCTCTACATCAGGTATAGGAAACCGACCCTTCTGCGCATTTTGATACTAATTTTGTCGATCTATGATGTGTGGTTCCGGAGATACGCCCAAATTTCGAGATTTTGAGGCCCAAAAATTTCAAACCTCGTGGACCACCTCAATATGACGTCATAATTGAAAAAAATTTGGGGTGTAAACTTTTTTCCCCAAATACCACCAGATGGGACCCCAGGCATTTTGAATTTCAAAAATGGTGAAAAAATGAAACACCCTAATATATAGCCTACCAATGAACAACCATTGAAAATAGATAGCGTTAAGAAATAGTGTAAAGTTTTGTTTGCTCAATAAAATCAATCTTTGAGCACGAAATAAATATTCGAGTTTGAGCTGAAAATATCAAGCCCGATTGTAGGTGACGTGTTATTGCTTTGAGTTGCATTGTAATTTACGTTGTTGCTGATTGCTTCGTTGCTGATTGCTTTGTTACGTTGCCTTAAGTTCCTTTGTCGTTTTTACTGGTGTTTATTTTCAGTCTCAATTCAGTTTGCAGTTTATGTCGTCAGAACAACCTAGTTGCATTTTAGCGTAATAAACTTCTTAATAGAGGAATTGTAGATGGTTTCACTACAGTAGGTATGGACGATATGGTCCCTGCTTCTGTTTCTCTACGTAGGAAGATTATTTTCTATGTTTGATCGAATGTTGGAATCTTTAAATTCTTACTGAAAAATTCTTTTACGCAGGCCCGGTCACCGTGAATCCGAGATTGACACAATGATTTAAGTTTACTCGTGTTGGCTGTAAATTAATTTATTCACTAGGTGTCGCTAAATGGAGAACTGTTTTTGAATTGTGTTGCACAGCTCACCAGAGGTGTATGGAGTCAGGTTTTCTGGACTCCTACTTCACTCCGATTCCGAAGCCTGTGAATCCAAATGTACTCCTGGTCCTAATATTTTGGGAACATTATTTTCAAACTCCACTTCGACTCCAACATATAGTTCGGCTATAGGCCTACTTATATTTATTAACTATGACTCCAAACGCAAACCACAGTTCAGATTTTGTTATAGCCTACCTTCCCTACTCCATGTCATGAAAAGAAAAGCATGGATTGAAATGAAAACATTGACTGCTTGGAAAATGAAACCATGGAAATACACAAAAATAACAACTGCCCCATGTATGCCTAATTGTCTACAGCATACACCTCGAAGTTGACCAATCGTTAGTCAAGTGCTTGGGTAAAATGCAATTCGGGTAGTAGCCTACTACTTACCTGAAAAAGTTTAGCCTAAGCATACAGTATTTATACGCTCTTGTTTATTATGCAATTATTTTTTTAGATAAGTGGTCATGGAGCCAAAGGTTTTCACGCAAATGTTTTCGAGGGTTGAGACTTGAGACAACATACGTCACCAAAACAGCTGACTGCTTGAACTTGTGTAGTGTTGCCACTTCAAAAATACGGAAGTTTTCCATCGACACGAAAAAGATGGTCATCCCGCATTAGTTCAATTCAATTTGTATACGGCACTGCTAGTGTTTTTTTGGTTTGTGATATCTTTCAAAGATTCGGTATAGTTTACAGAAGATTGAAAATTTATGAAAAAAACTTATTTGTTAGAAAAGTTGCAATTTTTGACATTACTATTTCTGATAAAAATGTGTCTTTTTTACGATTAATTGCTGTAACCTATGCTATGTTGCAATAATTAATATCTCAATGTTAAACAAAATAAAATGAATTTACAATAGTTTGTGCCAATCACTTCTTGTGTTTGAGGAGTTAGAACTCACGTTATTCCATGCAGACCTTGCAGCCATCCATCTGTGTTGCCAATAGGGTTGCCAGATTGGGCGCTTTTACGCCCAATTGGGCTACTTTTGATTTCTCCAGGCGCCAGAAATTCGCGTTGGGCGCGCTTTTTTGTTTGGCGCCCAATTGGGCTACTTTTTTTTTAATATAATATAACTTTTTATGTAAAATTTGTATCATGTTTAAGATTTTTACCCAATTTGTCGTTTTTTCATTGAGGAGCAGCGTTTTTGGAGGCCTCGGTCAGGCAGGGTTCCAATTTGGTATAAAGATGCCGATTTTCAAAAATATGCATATTTAAGCTTTAATATCTGGCAATCCTGGCAACTTAAGTGATCCAGGTTTTCATGAAAATGCGTGGACATCAGTTCAGTTTGTTTTTAGGCTGTGGCTATATTTACACTATATAGTGTAAGAATAGCCTCAACAGTGTTGCCAGACAAGGAATTCTGCCCTAATTTGAGAAAAGTTTAAACCTGTTGAAAACAAAAACTTGTATTTTGGAAATTTTTTAGTCCTGGGCAAAAATCAAAACCCTAAACTTATTCCTAACTCTAGCCCTTACCTTAACCCTTCCTAACTTTAATCCTGACTCTGGCAACACCTCATTGTGTAAAAATAGCCACTTCCTTGTTTTATTTCTGACCATCACAACGAAAAACTATATATGTCAAACATAGCAGGGGTCTAGAAAAAGGTAGAAGCGACAAAACACGGACGCTATAACGTGCATAATGCCAGAGCAGGACAATCAGTTATGGCATGGTCGCAACACCTTAATAAAGTTTTTACAAATGTAGAAAGATGAGAAAAAAATGGCTAGTGAATTTTTTTTAACAGTTTACGGTATAAGTTATGAGTAAAAAAAAGACAAAAAGATACGGTAGTTTCTACGTTGATCAACCTTGGTGGGTTATCAAAACTGTTGATGGTCTTGAGGGGAACACTCTTGATGCGTAAGCTCATCACGAAAAGCAATTAAACCATTTTTTGTGTTACTTGGTGTCGTGCCGGTACTTGTTTGTAGTTATTTTAACGAACAGTTGAGTGAATGCCAATCTGTCTGAAAGATGTGAAGAACAGGAAAAACACTTATAATTTGGGACTGATGATCTAGCGCTCTGGAAGAGTTTTGTATAATACCGTAGCCTATCTCTTTGCTTGGGCTCCAATTTGGGCTCCATTTTAGAACCCCAAAAAAAATTGGGCTCCTTTTGGGCTACTTTTTGCATAAGCTTGGGCTCTTTTTTATATTTTTTCGACAAGATGCGATCAATCTACTGTTCTGCCAACAAATTAAAATCCAAATTTTACAAGTGCTCCAGTGATATTAAAAATGTTCTATTCCGTTCTTATTGTACTCCAATGTATGCATGTCATCTGTGGGAAAATTATCATCAACGTGACATTAATCGTCTGCGTGTTGCCTTCAATAATGCGTTTAGAATTATACATAATTTGCCTAAACACTATAGCGTACGTGAACATCAAGTCTTGTGTAACATCATAACATTTGATGCATTACTTCGTAAATATGTTTTTTCTTTTGTTGGAAGATGCGAAGTATCGTCTAACTCTATTGTTGCCTCCCTGATGAGGTCTGATTACCATCGTATATCAAATTACCGTCTTCATTATAATAATTCTATGTATGCTATTAACTAGTTTTGATGGCTGCCATGTCATCTGATTGTTTTTATCGTTCTCAATACTTTCAGTTCTTCTAACTTGTAACGCTACCGTACCATTGTCTGTAAACTTGTAACAGTAGATAGCCTATTTATTGAGATTTTGTGCATTTGCAGTTTGTGTATTATTTTGTTATTTTTTGATATTTCGTTGTTGTTGTTCGTTATTTGTGCATTTGCAGTTTGTGTATTATTTTGTTGTTTTGTTTTGGATATGGACAGCTTTGTCTGATGCAAATAAATTATTATTATTATTATATTAACCTCTGGCAACCCTAGTTGCCAATGCCATAAGAGTGAGACCAGCATCTCGATTCTCGAGGTCGGGAGAAAGAGAGAGTGAAAACTTGCTCCATGCGGTTTTTATTTTACTAAAGTTAGTGTATCTTTCGGTCTCAATTTATCATGAATCCAGATTTAAGATTTGGACCTGAAAAGTGAAAACCTTGCTGCTTAACTTAACTTAGCTTGAGACAAGGCATTGATAGATGATAATGTGTGCAGTTTGTAATCTATCAGTCCTTGATCATCTGTTTACTTCTTGGCAACCATATGCTAAAAAACTTGACTCACAAAATATGTAGGATAGGCTACATTGCAGACCATAAGGTAGACTGAAAACCAGAGTAAACTGCAGCCCACAGAAAGCTGCAGCTCAAGACAAGACACATACTTTGAGCCCAGACCAGAGTTGGATCATAATACAATTTGGGTAGAGAGTTTCCTTTTTTTTAAACATTAACAGACATAACTGGGCAATAAAACAATATAAAACTGAAACAGCTAACATTTTTCGGCTGTGCATATAGCTCTTATTAGTTTTCCACCAGAGCCTTCTTTCTATCTCTTACCGTACATAATCTACTTGGACACTTCTTTGAACAATCAATTTGTCCTCTTTTCAAATACTTGACCTGTTGTGCTACGTGTGGTCATCTTTCAATTATCATTTTGTATGTGGATCAATATAAGCAGTCTCTCAAATGTTTAGATGACACCATATTTTGTTGTTATATTTCTCTCTGTTTATGTCTTTTTATGTAGCCTATACGTCTCTTTATATTTCTCAATGTTTATATTTTTATCTATTGTTATATGTTTGTCTAGTATTTCTTATAACCTACACATGGCCTTACCATATTTTTCTTTTGAGGGCTTGATAAGGGCGATATGCATAGTCAAAAACGTTTCCTATTTTGTTTGTACAATTATTAAATGTGTTGTTGCTCAGTTAAGTCTGTTTAGAGTTGGATCAATTACACAGTTTTCAGTTTAATTACATTACAATCACACCATCAAAATTTTTCATTATTGCTACTTTAGAATTATATTGTTCTGAGAATTTTTATTATTTGAAATGGGAGCTGGTATGCAAGTCCTCCCCCCACCCCTTGGTAACTCATGATAAAGAGGAATTAACCAAAACATGTGGATTGAAGTGTGTGAACAGTAAAGCAAAGGTAAAGTAGTTTCACCCTACATGTTTGGTCAAGTCCTGTCTTTGTCATGAGTTACCGGGGGGGGGGGGAACTTGTATACCAGCTCCTTGAAATGTACGGTAATAAATTACATGTTTCAATTACAAAAGTTAAATGTTTCAATATTTATGTTCATCAATGATTTTTTACAGTTTGATTTTATCAGACAAGTAAAATTGCATTTGATAAAAGAAGCTGTTTTCTAGGTATTAAGGCAATTCAAAAATCAAATTTCAAAATTTCATCTATCGCTCATGGATTGTAGCAATATGTAGAGCATTCCTGTAAAATATTTTGTAATAAAACGCTCTAACTTTAAACATTAAAGCGTTTAAAGATTAGGTATTTACAACTTTTTGATAAGGCGATTCACCAAACTAGATTGTGTAACGCCTGAATCACGTGATCTAGATAGCGCTCTGTGATTGCGCAGTTCCATGGAAACGACGACACAATGAGTGATTTAACAATTGGGAGTAAGCTCCAGAAAATAGACAAGAAGCAGTTTCCAGCTGAAATGTTTGCTACAGTGCAATTCTAGGTTGGTGAATAACATTAAGGCTAATATGTGTTTAAAACTTAGTTGTTATGTAGCCTAGCTTTCCCGAGAAACTCGAAGCGGTTGTCGTTCAAAAATATTAAGGTTTCTGCAGGTGATTGCTTTGATGTAGCCTAATTTCTGCTCGGTGCTAAAACATTACTGAATCACAATGACAAATTGTATAAAATGTAGAGTTTGTTACAGATGAACGAAGTACAAGGCCTAGGAATTTCAATATTTGAAATTAAATCAGTGTTAGAAGAAAAAGTTCTGTGTTCTATTGAGTTCCAGTCTACTTCACAGTTTGTATGTACTGCAGTCATAAGATCACAAAACTATAACGGTACCATAGTCTTCAACTATATTTTCAGTAAACAACGCTTAAATACTTGTAGACTGTTGTATCAGTAAGATAATGCCTAAAACTAGTACGAATACTGTTAGAAGCGCTGAAAGCTCTGTCATTGGACCCTCGAAAGAACTCCTGACTGCAGACCTACCAATGCTACGAGGTGTCCTCGCATTCTGCGGCTTGTTGAAGGTAATATTGAAATTTAATAGATTTTGTTTTGTCTTTGGGGTGTCACGATTCATGACTGAATTGACTACTTTTATATGTAGGCCTACTTAGTACTGACACTGTAATTAGTTTGTTAAAACAAGAATTTAAACAAGTCAAGAACCGAAAACAGGTCTAGCAAACAACCAAACTTTTTTCCAAAACCTAGGCTGTAGGTTTATTAAACTTTTTTTAAAGAAGCAATGATTAGAATTAGTCACTTCTTTTCAGAGATATGGCAATCCTAATCAAATATTTTTTCAGGAATCTGGAAACAGAGTTAATTTTTCACTCTTCACGAAGATCGCCAATGATGTCATTATCATCTACCATCGTGTGAATTCATCCCTTTCCCTTGCTCCAAAATCTTCGATTGCCAGTAAAATAAAAAAATCTTATAATCAGCAACTGTATTTTCAACAAAGTAAATCTCATGGTCCAAAATGAAACACCTTTGATGAGAAACTGGATAAAGTTTTCGAAATTCTAAAATGCCGTTGCTTGATATCTGTTTGTGATAAATCCATTTGTGGAGATTCGTGTGAATGGGGAGCTCATATCACGTGCAGTTGTCCTAAAGAAGACCACATTCCGAAGGCAGAACTGAAATTTTTCCTCTCCCAACATAATCGTGGAGCAACAGCACCTCAATACCAAATTGGAGCACTTGACAAAAAGACGACAAAAACTCTTCAAAAGATTGCTCACAAAAAAGGCATGATAGGACATGCATTTTAGAACTCTTTGCTGCTGCATTAAACTTCTTTCTTTCAACTTGGCTATTAATTAGCATTAGTTGTTGGACTATTTTAATGATATTTTTTACAATAATTATTTTCAATCAAGAGTATGGAACAGTACCGTCTGGATGAGTTTGCTGCTGCTAAGAAGTCCCAAAAGATGGAAGAAACTTACTGGAGGAAAGAGCAATTTGCTGCAACAATTCTGGAAGCAAGTGATTCTTCACTGGAAGAACCTGTGCCTGGCTCATCTGAAGATAACAATGTAACGTACAAAGCGACCACAGGTGGGGGTACTTACATACTATTGCAAACGCTTTTGATGTGTTTATCTTTTAAAGCTTAGCAAGGAACTGATTTCAGACAAGTACAACATCCAGTAAAAATCCTGTTGCTCTTAATAATTCATAAAAGACCCACATTCCTTTTAAGAAAATAAATTGTTTGTTTTATGATTGAGTTTTCAATCAAGTTTTATTCAAATTGCGGATGCTAGTTTTGGTTTATCTTTTAGAAGTACGGTAACATAATTTATGTAGGGTCCACGTCTTTTAGGCGCTGACAGTTAGGCGCTGGTCTAATAGGCGCGCACACTGTGGCGTCTGGATATTTAGGTGCGGAGCACTGTGGCGCCCGTTCATTTAGGTGCTATTCCTAGTAAAGTCTGTAGATTGTATCAGCTTGGCAGGTAGGGGCGTAGGGCAATGCTTTTCACACAAAATATTATATTGAACAGGAAAATATATTGTTTTGTTAATGCGTGTGCGTTGTTGGTCATGGCTTCAGTGAGTGAAGTTGCTTAAACTAGCAATGCTTTTTCACACAAAATGTTATATTACACAGAAAAATATGTTATGGCTTCCGTGAGTGAAGCTGCTTAAACCGGCAATGATTTTCACATAAAATGTTATATTGAACAGAAAAATATGTTGCTTTTTTAATGCGCGTGTTCAGCATTTATTTGTTGTTAGTCCAGGTTTGCGCCGGCAAAAGCTTTATCAATAAATTATTCAAGTTTCCGAACATGTATGAGTTCACTTTTAGTTAGGTCAAATAATAACTAAACATCAGTAAAAAATGTACCGTAGGCTGTACTCAAGCGGGCGGTAGGCTTGAGTGAAGAGTAACTTAGTTTTCCGTCAAAACCCGGACTAGGTTTAATAACGAGCGAAGTCTCACCATTATGCTTGCAACTTGTAGCCAAAGTGTAGCCTATATGCCCTGTAGAAATGTATTCATGTGAACAGTAGTAGAGCGTCTTATGCGTTCTCATCACATGGTCAATCCATCCCGAACAGAAGTAATTTATATTTAATCTAAATTACCAGACATTTTTCACACAAAACTGTTGTATTTACGCGGTAAAAACATGTCATGTGATCGACGTAGACGCACAATCTTGACATCAAATGAAAGCATACATCTTCAGCTATCCGAAGATGCAAAGCTTTGCAATAAAATTTAAAACGTTCTATGTACAACTAGCAACTCCAAACGGTATTTTTTTCTAATTTCTAAAAAAATTAAAAATTGGCAGAAAAGTGTACTTCATTATAATTTTTACTACCCAAGCATGATACAATAATATGAAAACATATGTAGTTTAATCGAATGCCAAAACAATTCTGCACATGGGAAAAAATTTACTTCGTTTCTGCGCGCAATGCTTTAGGAGGTACAGCAGAATGATTATGGAGAAATTTGGAAAATTTTACGCAAAAAGTTTACGTAATTTAGCCTACAGTCTTTTTGATCGAGAAATTCCAAAGTAAGGGGTTGCCTAGCCAGTTTTGACTGCCAATTCCAATGAGTGAAAGAAAAAAAATCCACTGTGTCCCCATCTTTAAGAAGTCCTCATCTGATAACTGCACCGCCAAAATATTTTTTTTAATTAGCCAAAAAAGGACAGGCAAAGACTATGGATCTGCCATCATTTACATTATTTTTTTGCTTGAAATAGGCTACCTTTTAACCTTGGACGTAGGGATACTTCTTTGGTCATCATGGCAAAAATCCCAAGACGTGTGTATACGTCCGTGGTCGCGAAAGATTTAACTAAAAATGAACTCAATAATGTTCGGAAGCTTCAATAATTTATTGATAAAGCTTTCACCAACGCAAACCTGGACTAACAACAAATAAAACAATAATAAATCAATAAAACAACAATATATTTTTCTGTTCAATGTAACATTTTGTGTGAAAAGCATTGCCGGTTTTAGCAGCTTCACTCACTGAAGCCATGATATAATTTTCTGCAAGCTGCCAAGCTGATACAATCTACAGACTTTACTAGGAATAGCACCTAAATGACCGGGCGCCACAGTGCTCCGCACCTAAATATCCAGACGCCACAGTGTGCGCGCCTATTAGACCAGCGCCTAACTGTCAGCGCCTAAAAGACTTGCTCCCTTTATGTACATCATATACCACAAACAGATTCCTCCTTATTACAATATTTAATAAACCACATTTTTTCCAGGACATCAAATGCGATTACCACTTCCAACAGTCGCAAGGGAAGTAATGCGATGGGGTACAAGTCAAAGAGAAGCTGCTGCTTTGGTAAATGCTACACTTATTGATGTCGGATTTATTTCACCAGACGACCCTTCAATGATAGTAGACCAAAGCAAGATCCGGAGGGAAGTGGAAGAGGTTCGCAAGAGAGAAACAGAAATAGATCGAGAGAAAAGAGGAGAGGAAAAGTTACAGGGGATCTTCTTCGATGGGAAGGAGATTGAAACTATTACTGTAGAAGAAGAGGATGGGGTTTTTAGGCAGAAGCAAATAAAGCAAGAGCTTAGAGCACATAGTTTTAGATGGAGAACCGGGAGGCCAATACATTGGACATGTCACACCTTTTGGAAAGCTACAGAGCCCACAGCTGTTGAAATAACAAAATTTTTAAAGGAGGAATACCATCGACAACTGGTTGGTTGTAGGAGCAGACACCACTGCTGTTAATACTGGGAAAAATAATGGAATAATTGCCAGGTGTGAACGACACATTGGCCCGGTACACGACAACTGGGCGAGACAAAGTGGGCGATGCCACCCTGGGCGAGACCAGGTGGGCGACGAGTCAAGTGGGCGACGAGTCAAGTGGGCGACGAGTCAAGTGGGCGACGGCCAAGGTGGGCGACGAGACAAGTGGGCGACGGCCAAACTGGGCGACGTGCCAAGTGGACGACGGCAGCGAAAGTTTAGCCGGTCGAAACGGTGGTGACATATATAATTTATGTAGTTGCTTTGTGGCGTCACGGTTTATCGTGAAGCTTAAGAGAATAAAGTCATATTTTCTGTTTTAGATCATAAAATATGACTTTTTATTTTTACTTTGTGTTTTAGATCATAAAATATGACTTTTCATTTTTACTTTAAAATACAATGATTGAACCCTAGTAACTTCGTAAATGCAATTTAAACAGCTCCTGTAGACATTGAAATTTAATAATTTGTGGAAGAGAGGCAATGGAAGTTTCACGAAGCATGCTGTAATAGCGCTTGCTGTTTGATGTTAATTTGCATTGTGACATCATCTCGACACATCATTTTGCAACACACAAACTAGTCTCTGAGGAGTTTTTTGTTAGTTGTTCGAGTGTGTTATTGCTCAAAATACTCCCTAACCGTTATCGAAAGATGTAAGTAAAAGTCTTTAAAGTCATATTTTTAAGTGGTGAAGAAAGTTGTCAAACCGATAACAGTGAAACAACGACGTTGCTACGGGGTCAATTTAAGAAGTTATAAAGTCATATTTTCTGTTTTAGTTCATAAAATATGACTTCTCATTTTAAATTTAAAATACAATGATTGAACCCTAGTAACTTCGTAAATGTAGTTCAAACAGCTCCTGTAGACATTGAACTTTGATAATTTGTGGGAGGCAATGAGAGTTCTCACGCTGAAGCTGAGTTTCACGAAGCATTGGAAGCAACATTTTCATTATTTTTTGTAGCCTAGTAATAGGGCTTGCTGTTTGATGTTAATTTGCATTGTGACATCATCTTGACACATTATTTTTCAACACACAAACCAGTCTCTAAATATTATAAACACTTGCGTTAGGTCACTAGGTCAGCCAGTGCTGAGATCTTAACTACTAAGTAGCTGGTTACGTGCATTTGACATTTGAATTTTGGCAGTGATTTTCAAGCGAAACCGAAGTTTTTTGTTAGTTGTTCGAGTGTGTTATTGTTCAAAATAGGCCTACATGTAAAAACTTACATACGATTCATTAACTACGGAGATTAGCATACATTTGATGCTCTAAAAATAAAGTCATATTTTTCAATTTTTAGGTCATAAAAAAATTGCCCTAGTGAATAGTAATGATTTATTAACTTAACAATGACTGTTGACTTAACAAAGCAGACCAACAAACAATTTTTCAAAAGTTGTTGAGATTTTTCATTGCATTATTTTATATTGATTCAACGTCTTTGTTTGCAGTTTGGTCTGGGATTACAGACATTTGTCTTTGTTTTGATCACATGCGTCTGTCCCACAATCATTCGATTGGTGACCTATATATATGTAGGCCACGACATTCTGAAGAAGGTGCTCACAAATTGAAATACTTCGTATAAAACATGCCAGACAAGTCGTAGTTGTCATCACAATCGAAAGCGTCTTTCGAGTTTCGAACGATACTCAGCTACCGGTTACTTTAACAAACAAGTCAGAAAAATACTTCGGTACGAACTGTCAACTGATATTTTTTAATCCTTATGTTCTAGTCTAGACGCTGCGTAGCCGCATCAGCAGTTTACGGAACACATTGTGACTGACAGTTCTTACTAGGGCCATTTTTTATGACCTAAAAATTGAAAAATATGACTTTATCTTTAGAGCATCAAGTTTATGCTAATCTCCGCAGTTAATGAATCGTATGTAAGTTTTTACATGTAGGCCTATTTTGAACAATAACACACTCGAACAACTAACAAAAAACTTCGGTTTCGCTTGAAAATCACTACAAAAATTGAAATGTCTAATCGATTGTGATGACAACTACGACTTGCCTTGCATGTTTTATACGAAGCATTTAGGTCATTTCAATTTGTGAGCACGCTTCTCCAGAATGTCGTGGTCTACATATATATAGGTCACCAATCGAATGATTGTGGGACAGACGCATGCGATCAAAACAAAGACAAATGTCTGTAATCCCAGACCATAATCTTATGTTTAAACGTTGTACTGCAAACAAAGACGTTGAATCAATATAAAATAATGCAATGAAAAATCTCAACAACTTTTGAAAAATTGTTTGTTGGTCTGCTTTGTTAAGTCAACAGTCATTGTTAAGTTAATAAGTGATTACTATTCACTAGGGCAATTTTTTTATGACCTAAAAATCGAAAAATATGACTTTATTTTTAGAGCATCAAATTTATGCTAATCTCCGTAGTTAATGATTCGTATGTAAGTTTTTACATGTAGGCCTATTTTGAACAATAACACACTCCAACAACTAACAAAAAACTTCGGTTTCGCTTGAAAATCACTGCCAAAATTCAAATGTCTAATGCACGTAACCAGCTACTTAGTAGTTAAGATCTCAGCACTGGCTGACCTAGTGACCTAACGCAAGTGTTTATAATATTCAGAGACTGGTTTGTGTGTTGAAAAATAATGTGTCAAGATGATGTCACAATGCAAATTAACATCGTGAAACTCCCATCGCCTCTCTTCCACAAATTATCAAATTTCAATGTCTACAGGAGCTGTTTGAACTGCATTTAGGAAGTTACTAGGGTTCAATCATTGCATTTTAAAGTAAAAATAAAAAGTCATATTTTATGATCTAAAACAGAAAATATGACTTTATTCTCTGCTTCACGATAAACCGTGACGCCACAAAGCAACTACATAAATTATATATGTCACCACCGTTCCGACCGGCTAAACTTTCGCTGCCGTCGCCCACTTTGGCCGTCGTCCACTTGACACGTCGCCCAGTTTGGCCGTCGCCCAGTTTGGCCGTCGCCCACTTGGCTCGTCGCCCACCTTGGCCGTCGCCCACTTGACTCATCGCCCACCTGGTCTCGCCCAAGGTGGCATCGCCCACTTTGTCTCGCCCAGTTGTCGTGTACCGAAATTACAAGTACCACATGAGATTATCTCTGATCTTTCCACAGATCAAAGATATCTTCTTCTTTCTGTAACATCAATTCAAGGTGGAAACATTTTAGACAGCTTGAAGCATTTGAAGCCCGGTCCAATTTCTCATTCACGATGGCTTAATCTCGCATGTCGATTATGTCGTCTTTACATGTCAAAGCATGCTCTGCAGGGGACGATTGTTGATGCTCTCCAGAAGTTGGTAGCATTTAATGCCACTAATTATGCTCTACTGTGGTTTGACATAAAAAGCAAGCCACACATTCACCATGCCCCATTTCATGTTCTCCGTCAGGTCCAGCTGCTACATCTTCTTCCTGCGGATACTCGGGAAGTAGTTGCTCCTTATGTAAAGTCGTGGCATGCTCACAGTGAGAGCCTCCTTCTAGCGATGGTAAGCAATGATGACCCTGCTGTTCGATCTTTCGCTGTGAGAATTTTGGAAGACATTCGTAAGGGCAACAACACTGGTGATGTTTCCATCCGCACATTCATACCTCCAAAATTAAACTGGAATGCCGACTCACTGTGCTCGTTAATTAATTGGGAGGATACCGCACCTACAGAGTCCGTATTAACTTCTCACTTGACCTTGGACGAATTAAAGAATTTAAAGAATACGAAGTTTGAATGCGCTCATTTCCCTTATCATACTCAGGCTGTGGAGCGCCTTATCCGGGAAGTGACCAACGCCTGTGGAAGTGTGGCTGGCTACCAACGACGGGATGGCTTTATTCGAGCTAGACTTGCTTCAAGGAGAGTCACTCCAAAAGCAAATACAAAATCCGACTTTGTTGCTATGACCACGATTTAATATTTGCTAGTGAGCACAGTTATATCGTTCTGATCGCTTTTTCTGTCGATGTGGTTCAATATTGCAATTTTCTTGGCACATATTTTATAGGTAAACGTTAAAGTCGTGCATTTCCATGTGATTTTTAATTTGTAGTTGTTAGCCTACTACGTCCAGTCGTCCATATGCATGAGGTTGTTGACGTTAGTGTATTATTTATACTGCGTATTATGTTGTTATGTTTACTGCAGTCCTACAACAAAGCAGATGATTGACGATTTAAGACGATCGAGATTATACTCTTGATATAGTGTAGAATATTGAATAAGCCACGTTTATTGCTGATTGAACAACAGCAGGGTTGCCAGAGTGATCGTGAAAGATTGCGCAGAAGACGCTGAACCTTCTTTTGAACAAAAAGTAGCCATTACACTGGTTATTATTGTAATTTAGCTCTTTAGGGTTGCAAAATTTTTCTGTTTTTAGAATTTTGCACATTTAAATTATTAGAACAATTAGTTTCTGGCAACTCTGTCCTTGTTACAAACGCCTGATCATAAAATCGCCTCAATGTTTGAAGTTATACAAAACACAAAAAAATCTGCCTTGAATTAGTGTTAGGAAAGGTTGTATGATTGATAGGTGAAATTTTGATTCTTCATACTTTTTCAAATTTTGAATCGCCTTACTAGGTATATATGGAAAAAGGAGTTGCCAATTGTAAGTGAACAACATAGAATAAATGTAAGTGATTGAAGAGTTAGCCCACCCATCATTGTAGGTAAGAAATCAAAGCAATACAGAGAGAAATATATCCATCCATGTAGCCTATCATGTATTTTTCTGGGCTTTGTTGCATTTATTTATTCTATATGTTGCAGAAAATCAACCTGTATGCAAAAATATTATTTTTTAGGCTACTAGTTTTTTCCATTTGGCCATCCAGTTCAGCTGATGGTTTATGAAAAACTATGGAAAAATCTTGGATAAAACAAGCTAGTCACAATGTTTGGAAAAAAGTAACAGAAAAAGTGAAGCATGCCGTGGTGTTTATGGATTATTCTTGTGCAGAGTGCTTATTTTGGAACGGAGGTCCTATGTTGTTAATAGGTGCTGGAGCAGTGGATATAAAAGACTTTTCATCATTTGAAAATGGAAGCAAACAACAAAGAAAAGCGGTATTTGTTATAAGTGGTTCTTTGAAAGGAAATGCACTTTCTATTCTTGAAGACATCATCAAGGCAAGCAATTTTGATTATTGTGTAATTTTTACTTCAGTTGATGTTGATATTCACAGAATGTCAAAAGGTTCAGATCGTACTGATGGAATTGCAGTGTTTGAAGAAATTGAAGAGAAAGCATGTTTATGGATGGGAAATTTAAATTACACATGTGAAGTTCTCCATGCTCCTATTTTCATGTCTCCGTATACTCATTTTCTGTATCTCACTCCTTCTTTGAATAACCTTTTCCCTTTATTAAAACAAGACTTGCTAGCCATTGACAGTGTGCGGAAATCTAAAGGTGAAAAACATGCTATTAAAAGGTTATCGGATGTTCATTTTTTCTCATTACCAGCTCATTATCAGCTGCAAATCAAACGGTTGGTGTCATACTTCAACAACTTATTTGAGATTCTCAGTTGTAAAGAAGAGCTTTTTGCTGTGGGCCATACCAGTCGACTGATTGCTACTCAACTTGCCAATCACCCTGCAGCTCGACAACGACGGAAGGTTGCCATGACAAACACATCTTTGCTTCTGGTAGATCGAAGTTTGGATTTAGTTGCTTCTGCCCACCATTCTGACACATCACTTGTTGATAAAGTTCTTGGAATTCTTCCAGAGTTACCAGGTAAAATAAGATGTTCAATTGGACATATTTACTAAAATTTCTAATAGCATACTCTATTTAATTTCACTTTTTGAATTACTAGCACAGGATAAAGTTTTTACTGTTTATAATATACATCGCTTGCCTTTGTATTTAAAGGGCGGGGAAACCCAAATTAACTTTTGCGAGTTTTTTGTTTCAGCGTGATGTCATTATGTACAACATGCGTTTTAGAAAAAAAAATCCAAATTTTGTTGCCCTTGTCTCGCTAAGGCCGCTTTTGTTTGATCCCCGTTTGCAAGGTCTCGCGCGCATCCACCCGTGACGCTGTACGCTGTGACATCACAAGGTACATACAGTTTGCAGTGTTGTTCGAATTAATTGAAACTGTCAAGAAAACAGGCTGAATTTGTGTATATTTGGTTTATTGCGATAATTTAACAGATGTGTATAGTTTAATACCTAATGTGGCCTCCACCTTCTTTCAAGATTGCACGAACACGGTTTGGAACAATTTTTAGGTGTTACAAGGTCAAAGCCTGCAACACAGAACAGCAGTGTAAAAAAAATCAACTGTTTTTTTCGGTAGAAAACCCTGACATTGCAGCATCTGAAAGATTAGGCCGCGAAAAGTCAGAACACAAATGCCCTGGAACAGAAATAGCTTCCCAGTTTCTTTGGTTGGTGGACAACATCTTCAGCCTGTTTTCTTGACAATTTCAATTAATTCGAACAGTACTGTATCTGTATGTACCTTGTAATGTCACAGCGTACAGCGTCACGGCTGGATGCGCGCGAGACCTTGCAAACGGGGATCAAACAAAAGCGGCCTTAGCGAGACAAGGGCAACAAAATTTGGATTTTTTTTTCTAAAACGCATGTTGTACATAATGACAACACGCTGAAACAAAAAACTCGCAAAAAGTTAATTTGGGTTTCCCCGCCCTTTAAGACAGAAGAAATCACTGTTGCATTGTGTTCATTTGAAAAGCACATTTGTCTACAATTCCATTTGCAATATAATAGTGCAAAAACACATAAGTTATCAGCATGTTAACAGCAGACAAGCAGCAATTAATACTGTATTAATATTTTTATTAGTGAAAATAACAACACACAAGATTTTTGCTTGTTATGTATAGATAATTTTTTTTAAATATATCATGATCAAAGCTATTGCATTGGTGAACAATGTATTGCTAGAATGCTTCTATATGCTAATACATTAATCATCTCTAATCAACTTGGTTGAAATAAAATCGATGGTACTGATACACTTATAAGAAAATAATTATAATAAATGTCTGATTTTTAAGTTGGTGTCAGCAGGGCTTAATACAAAGTTTTTTAGGTCATTGCAACAATGTTTCTGTGGACATGCTGACCCTTACAACCGCTAAGTCATTGCTTAATAAACACATTGACGATGTTGAAATTGCATCAATTAACAATGTTGTATCCTGTCCCGGATGCTTGTGTCCTCCTGATGATGCATGTCCACAACTACTTGAAGACATGATTACTTTACCTCAAGCTGAAGCTTTCAAATTAATCAAAAGGTATTCTGAGATATTTTTTAAGAAATATGTAGCGTACGGTATATATATACTATTATACTTGAATGCTTGACTAGGTTGTGAAGCAAAAATTCAAACTGTTACGCTTTTCCCAAAACCTTTTTAAAGAGATGGTATGTTTTTGTATTTATGTGCTTTATGATAAAGGTTAAGTTGGTTTTGAATCTTTATCCTCGGACTTACAAAGCCTTTATAGGTTATTCCTGGTAGTTCCGCAATCCGCATACTTGTAGAGGCTTTTAACCCAGGGCCGGTTACAGAGATAGACAGAGTTAAGTTTTTCGATTGTTGAAGTGTTGTTGCGAGGAATTATTACATCCATTAGGTGCCGCCGAATGGAGAGCAGCCCTTAGAATGCATTGCTCAAGCGCACACCCCAAGAATCAAACCAGCGCTGCTTGATTTTATAGCTCTTGGTTTACGGAGTCACATGCTAACCAACTGAGCTTTCGGAACAGACAATTGTAATAGTTTAACTCACCAAACCTTTTGTATCGAAAGGATTTTAATTGTGCTTGATGAGTTCAATGTGACATTCTGACAGTCTTTAACTCTAAATAGATCAGTAAACTTTTTAAAATGGTAACCCATTTTTTACTCTATTTTCTGTGTTTATTGCAATAGAAACCTATTTGAAGCTTGTGTTGAAGAAGGTATAGATGTTCCTGATGAAACGGAAAAAGACATTTCAGCTCAAATATTTAGACTTGTGGAAAATTTTCATGGAAATTCTGGTGCCATCATGTACCACAATAACTTACTGCAGGTACATTGATACTGTTATAGAAACGGTGATCTAGCCATTGTAGTGTAGCCTACGCAAGTACGCAATTTTGAGGGTGTTGGAAAGAATGTACAAAAGCGATTTATAGTTGTCTACACTTCTTATACTTGAGTTGCAAGCTTCAGTTATAGGAATATTCTTAAAAATATCTTAGATGCATATTTTGCTTATGCTTTAGGTCAGGGGTCACCAACCTTTGTTGCATGCGGGCCACTTTGGCACTTAAGAGAGCTGTGGCTGGCTGCACTAATAAAATTTTAGGTAGGTTGACTCTTATGCTAGAAAAGAACGCATTTCGTACCTAGTATCCAGGAATCCAGCGTTAGGCCTACAAGCCCTACATGTTGTTAATATTTATCTTAGAATACCGCAGCAACAAAATTAGTCGAACAACGCTACTGCCAAGCTCCTTTAACAACACTTTTGACTTCTTTAACATTGCCTAATAAACGAGGCCACTTGTTTTGCGCACTTATAGTGAGGCGAGTGGTTTCATCAGAATATTCATCGCTAAGCAAGAGTGGTGTCGTCACTTCGCTTCACAAAAGATATCTTGCCATTAACAGTTTCAGTAAACATGGAAATGTTTGACACAACGCAATACGGGTCTGCTACTATTCGGCGAGTCCGATTCGGCGAGTCCGATTCGACTAGTCCGATTCGGCGAGTTCCCTATTCGGCGAGAGCCCTTTTCGGCGAGTTTTTGAAATTTTTGAAAGGAAATTATCGGGTACCGTAGCCTAATTATAATTGCCGTTTTTACATCGTTTTAACGTCGCTAAACGTTGAAATCGTGCAGAAAGGAATAAAAAGAAAATGTTTGAACTATTAAATTAAAATTCTTCATGTCAGTTTAGTTGTTTTTATTTTTGACCATCATATCAAAAACAATACACGTCAACATAGCAAAGGTAGAAGCGACAAAACGCGAACGTTTAAACGTGCTTGAATTCGTCATGTCAGTTCAGTTGTTTTTATTTCTGATCATGATATCAAAAACAATACACGTCAACATAGCAAAGGTGTAGAAAAAGGTAGAAGCAACAAAACGCGAACGTTAAAACGTGCTTGTGACCGAAGTAAGTTATTGAGTTGAAAGAAATTTGGCACGGTCGCAACACTTTCAGAAAAATTTAAGATATGAAGGGAAAATAAAACAAAGAAAATGTTAAAAAAAAAAAAAATAGATCATGTTTATGTCTATAAGTTAGTACTTTTGAATAGTTAAAATGATTAGTTTGGACCAACAAATGTGTGGCCTACAGCTTGGATTGAAAGGAAGTTTTCGGATACCGTAGCCTAGTTATCCCGACCAGCAAAAATTTGTTCCAAGAACACAGTTCATTTTTACATTGTAGTAACAGAATGAAAAGGCTAAACAAATGTGTAGCCTATCGTGTTAACGCCGCTTAACGTTGAAATCGTGTAGAAAAGGGAGCTTTTGCTGACTAGGATACTTTGAAACTGAGAAACATTCACAGAAGCCCTACGATTTGTTCCAAGAACCCATTTAGCATAACATTTCATTTGTACATTGATTCAACGTCTGAATACATTATCTTAAAAATGCAACGTATCGTAGGGCTTCTGTGAATGTTTCTCAGTTTCAACGTATCCTAAGCACCCTTTTCTACACGATTTCAACGTTTAGCGACGTTAAAACGATAGGCCACACACTTGGTTAGCCTTTTCATTCTGTTACTACAATGTAAAAATGAACTGTTAGGCTAACTGGGTTCTTGGAACAAATTTTTGCTGGTCGGGATAACTAGGCTACGGTAGCCCGGAATGGCCCGTTTCGGCGAGTCCGATTCGACGAGTCCGATTCGACTAGTCCGATTCGGCGAGTTCCCTATTCGGCGAGAGCCTTTTTCGGCGAGTGCCCTATTCGGCGAGTTTTTGAAATTTTTAAAAGGAAATTATCGGGTACCCTAGCCTCATAGGCGCCGACTTTTCATAAAACCTTAGGGCGAGAAAGGTGATGACGTCATAACCGTAACGCTATTTTACTCAATTAAAATAGTCTTTGATTAAGCTTAGTGTCTTGTTTATATTGACAAATAGGTCGCAAACCGAGTTTATTAGAACCGCTGCTTGAAAGGATTAGTTTTACGTATAGTCGTAAAAATGTTGATATTGTTAGCTCATAATTGGAACTGTTGGAAAACAAGCCGATTCATTTCCTTTTCGTGCGAGTGAACAACAACGATCAAGACAGTGAAGTTATCGAAATAAAACGCAAAAAATCATGATCTCAAGCAGAGTGGAAACCCGCTATCAGTTTTATTAACTTCGTTTCGCTAATTACTTACTTTCAAAGTGTTAACAACGGCGAAGTGTTTTCTCTTCTGTTTTTTATCAAAAGTCTTTGTAGTCTTTTATTGAATACAGTAGGGCAGTAGGATATATATTCGAGTAAAGGTCTAGATGTTCGCAAGTGATTTTCACCTCAAAAAGGCAAGTTCAACTAACACAGGACATGCTGTTGTCTCCAGCTCGGCAGTTTTCAAAATGAACGCACTAAAAATCATTGTCGACGTAGATTACGGATTGTGAAATCGCGTCGGCCTAAGTAAAAGTTTTGAATACGTTTATTTGCAGTGATTCAAACTTAATTTTCAAATTCAATGATTTTTTGTCAATTCTAAACTTTATGCACTTGTTGAGCTATATGCAAAGCTCACGAAACAAAACAGAAAGAGCTGTTTTAAGAAATCATTTTTTTATTTTTGCGTGTAGGATATAATCGTTCTTATTATTACGTAACATTCCATGATCGTTAAAGTCGATGTCAAACCTTAGCGGCCGCATAAAACAATGTCAGGTTGGCTAGGTGATAATAGCGGTAAGAGACGTCGTTAATGCAGGCAATATCTGCGACCAAGACCATTAAACACCTTTTCTTTTTATCGGTTTTCGATTTAATTCTCACACATTGCGAAGAAAACAATGCGTTCTGTTGAATCATAATTGTCTCACAGCGGAAAGACCTCGTTGAAAATAGCGCGTCTAATTTAGCTGGTTTACTGAATATTGCCGTGAATAGTTACGTGACTATTCCAGCAGCGTAAGTTACTCTACCATCTGCTTTTAATTTCCATACCGTGTGAGAAAGCCATGCGATCAGCTGCTGTTTTGCGGGCAAGAGCAACGCAGGCTTTTCTTGCTTTCGGCATTCTTTAAGTCCGTTTAAATTATCTAAATCTCTTTCGCGAAGTGTTTTAACTTTAAAACACCACTTGTAATCACCATTTTTGTTGCCCCTCAACCATAAATTTACGGGGGGCGCCGGCCCCCCGGCCCCCCCGGAAGTCGGCGCGTATGCCTAGCCTAATTACAACTGCCGTTTTTACATAGTTTTAACGTCGCTAAACGTTGAAATCGTGCAGAAAGGAATAAAAATAAAATGTTTGAACTATTAAATTAAAATTCGTCATGTCAGTTCAGTTGTTTTTATTTTTGACCATCATATCAAAAACAATACACGTCGACATAGCAAAGGTGTAGAAAAAGGTAGAAGCGACAAAACGCGAACGTTAAAACGTGCTTGTGACCGAAGTATCATAATTATTGAGTTGAAAGAAATTTGGCACGGTCGCAACACCTTCAGAAAAATTTAAGATATGAAGGGAAAATAAAACAAAGAAAATGTTACAAAAAAAATCATGCTTATGTGTATAAGTTAGTACTTTTGAATAGTTAAAATGATTAGTTTGGATCAACAAATGAGAACCCATTGTAGTAACAGAATGAAAAGGCTAACCAAATGTGTGGCCTATCGTTTTAACGTCGCTAAACGTTGAAATCCTGTAGAAAAGAGAACTTTGCTGACTAGGATACGTTGAAACTGAAAAACATTCACAGAAGCCCTACGATACGTTGCATTTTTAAGATAATGTATTCAGACGTTGAATCAATGTACAAATAAAATGTTATGCTAAATGGGTTCTTGGAACAATTCGAAGGGCTTCTGTGAATGTTTCTCAGCTTCAACGTATCCTAGTCAGCAAAGTTCTCTTTTCTACACGATTTCAACAGTTAGCGACGTTAAAACGATGTAAAAACGGAAATTTTTGCTGGTTGGGATAACTGGGCTACGGTACCCGATAATTTCTTTTAAATCCAAGCTGTAGGCCACACATTTGTTGATCCAAACTAATCATTTTAACTATTCAAAAGTGCTAACTTACAGACATAAACATGATTTATTTATTTATTTTTTTGTAACATTTTCTTTGTTTTATTTTCCCTTCATATCTTAAATTTTTCTGAAGGTGTTGCGACCGTGCCAAATTTCTTTCCATAGGCGCCGACTTTTCAAAAAACCTTGGGGGGCGAGAAAGGTGATAACGTCATAACCATAGCGCTATTTACTCGGTTAAAATAGTCTTTGATTAAGCTTAGTGTCGTGTTTATATTAACAAATAGGTCGCAAACCGAATTTATTAGAACCGCTGCTTGAAAGGATTAGTTTTACGCACGCAGTACGCCTAGTCATAAAAATTTTGATATTGTTAGCTCATAATTGGAACTGTTGGAAAACAAGCCGATTCATGTCCTTTTCGTGCGAGTGAACAACAACGATCAAGACAGTGAAGTTATCGAAATAAAACGCAAAAAATCATGATCTCAAGCAGAGTGAAAACCCGGTATCAGTTTTATTAACCTCGTTTCGCTAATTACTTACTTTCAAAGCGTTGACAACGGCGAAGTGTTTTCTCTTCTGTTTTTTATCGAAAGTCTTTATAGTCTTTTATTGAATACAGTAGGCTATACTCGAGTAAAGATCGAGATGTTCGCAAGTGATTTTCACCTCAAAAAGACAAGTTCAACTAACACGGGACAAGCTGTTGTCTCCAGCTCAGCAATTTTCAAAATGAACGCACTAAAAATCATTGTCGACGTAGATTACGGATTGTGAAATCGCGTCGGCTTAAGTGAAAGTTTTGAATACGTTTATTTGCAGTGATTCAAACTTAATTTTCAAATTCAATGATTTCTTGTCAATTCTAAACTTTGTGCACTTGTTGAGCAATATGCAAAGCTCACGAGACAAAACAGAAAGAGATCATTTTTTTATTTTTGCGTGTAGGATATAATCGTTCTTATTATTACGTAACATTCCATGATCGTTAAAGTCGATGTCAAACCTTAGCGGCCGCATAAAACAATGATGTCAGGTTAGCTAGGTGATAATAGCGGTAAGAGACGTCGTTAATGCAGGCAATATCTGCGACCAAGACCATTAAACACCTTTTCTTTTATCGGTTTTCGATTTAATTCTCACACATTGCAAAAACAATGCGTTCTGTTGAATCATAATTGATCTCACAGAGGGAAGATCTCGTTGAAAATAGCGCGTCAAGCCGTCTAATTTAGCTGGTTTACTTAATATTGCAGTGAATAGTTACGTGACTATTCCAGCAGTACTCTACCATCTACTTTGAAATTTCCATACCGTATGAGATAGCCATGCGAGCTGCTGTTTTGCGGGCAAGAGCAACGTAGGCTTTTCTTGCTTTCCGCATTTTTTAAGTCCGTTTAAATTATCTAAATCTCCTTCGCGAAGTGTTTTATCTTTGAAACACCACTTGTCATCACCATTTTTGTTGCCCCTCAACCATAAATTTACGGGGGGCGCCGGCCCCCCCTGAAGTCGGCGCGTATGTTTCTTTCAACTCAATAACTTACTCCGGTCACAAGCACGTTTTAACGTTCGCGTTTTGTCGCTTCTACCTTTTTTACACCTTTGCTATGTTGACGTGTATTGTTTTTCATATGATGGTCAGAAATAAAAACAACTGAACTGACATGACGAATTTTAATTTAATAGTTCAAACATTTTATTTTTATTCCTTTCTGCACAATTTCAACGTTTAGCGACGTTAAAACTATGTAAAAACGGCAATTATAATTAGGCTACGGTACCCGATAATTTCCTTTCAAAAATTTCAAAAACTCGCCGAATAGGGCACTCGCCGAAAAAGGCTCTCGCCGAATAGGGAACTCGCCGAATCGGACTAGTCGAATCGGACTCGCCGAATCGGACTCGCCGAATAGTAGCAGTAGCCTAACCGATAATTTCCTTTCAATCTAAGCTGTAGGAGTGTAGGTCACACATTTGTTGGTCCACACTAATCATTTTAACCATAGGCGCCTAAGCCGTGGGGACCAGGCCCCCACGCATATTTCCGCGTGGGAGCAACTTTTTATGCGGCATTGATACATAAAACAATAGATGAACTAGCGATCGGCAGCAGGAAAACATTTTTAAATGCAAACCGCAACAGCTTCGCAGTAAATAATCACTAGAACGAGTAGCGATGCTACAATCCCACCCCAGACAAAAAAATCTGTCATTTTTACGTTGATTTAACGTCTGCAGACGTTGAATCAATGTAAAAATGACTGATTTTGCTGCCTGTGACATAGCAAAAATCTACCATTTTGCATCGATTCCATGTCATCAGATGTTGAATGCACCCAAAAACAACATAATTTGCTACGTTGACGCAGCGTGCGTTTAACTTAATGCGCTTGCAAACAGCCTCGCTGTCGCTTTCGAAAGTCGAAACCTCTGCAGAGAATTGTCGCGGCAGTGAATCGCTTGCTGTGAAAATGAACTTGAAGTCTCGACCCGAGGTTACCACTAACCAACGTAACAAGGGCTGGTACAAACCGCATTGCGCACAGTCGCACAAGCGGCATAATCAACACAACAACGGACTCGCGCAAACTGCATGGCGCACACACGACCGTTGCCATAGAAACCCGATCAAAGGCGGGGAATATGCGCATCTTTTGTTTCATCTGCAACACGAAAACGGGCGTATTACAGCGAATTGAAACTTGAAAGCTGGTCAGCCATAAGTTGCGATATTGTAGTGAAAAGGGAGCAATGTCAAGTCGAAAACTTAATCAAACGTCTCTCTGTAACTATTTTTCAAGGGCTGTTTACGGATGTCAGCAACTTTTAAATTTATTAAAGGTGACGTGCTGTTGAATTGATGTAAACATGAATGATTTTGCTTTCAACAGGTATATTTTCAAGCATATGATCAAGTTAGTATTTTCATTCCATTTACAGTATACTTTTTAGTAAACCTTTTCGTCTCTTGTTTCATGCTAATAAATCTAGTTCGTTGCTAAACTTTATTTTGTGCTTAGCTTAAAGATCAACCGCTAGCCAACGCAGACGCATAGCATGTGTTTTGGTCGAGCTTTGTTTATAATAATTAACGGCAGGTCGAACGTAGCGATAACTCCGAGTGTGGCAATAAAAGCAATCCTAGTGTGACGACATAATTACGTCATCCATCTGCGTGACATTTCGCTGAATTTACGTTGCTGCTGATGAAACACGCTTTCGCCCCCACGGCCAATAAAATAGTTAGGCGCCTATGATTTTAACTATTCAAAAGTACTAACTTATAGACATAAACATTATTTTTTTTCTAACATTTTCTTTGTTTTATTTTTCCTTCATATCTTAAATTTTTCTGAAGGTGATGCAACCTTGCCAAATTTTTTTCAACTCAATAACTTACTTCGGTCACAAGCACGTTTTAACGTTCGCGTTTTGTCGCTTCTACCTTTTTCTACACCTTTGTTGTGTTGACGTGAATTGTTTTTGATATCATGATCAGAAATAAAAACAACTGAACTGACATGACGAATTCAAGCACGTTTTAACGTTCGCGTTTTGTCGCTTCTACCTTTGCTATGTTGACGTGTATTGTTTTTGATATGATGGTCAAAAATAAAAATAACTGAACTGACATGACGAATTCAAGCACGTTTTAACGTTCGCGTTTTGTCGCTTCTACCTTTGCTATGTTGACGTGTATTGTTTTTGATATGATGGTCATAAATAAAAATAACTGAACTGACATGACGAATTTTAATTTAATAGTTCAAACATTTTATTTTTATTCCTTTCTGCACGATTTCAACGTTTAGCGACGTTAAAACGATGTAAAAACGGCAATTGTAATTAGGCTACGGTACCCGATAATTTCCTTTTAAAAATTTCAAAAACTCGCCGAATAGGGCACTCGCCGAAAAAGGCTCTCGCCGAATAGGGAACTCGCCGAATCGGACTAGTCGAATCGGACTCGCCGAATCGGACTCGCCGAAACGGGCCATTCCGACGCAATACAGGCAACAATAGTGACCTGCAAACATATCAGCAAAAAATAGGCTCCAATAACAGGGAGAAAGAAACCAGGCACCATGAAACAAACGCTTGTGGAAATCACTAAAAAACGTTTCTATCGTAACTCATGAACAGTGTTCCCTCTAAAAAAGCAATGAGTTGGTTTTTCATCCTTTTTGTGAGAGTCTATAAAACCGTTTTTTCTTGATTATTAGACAAATGTCACTTGCGTTGCTTATTAGCATGGCAAGAATAATTGTTGATTAACAACATTTTGCAGTACTAAGCTGAATATTTTTATAATACCAGAAAAAGTCTTTAAATTTATATATAATATTTTTCCAATTTATAATAAATTGAGTTGGCACACCGACCTATTTTGCCAACAAAAACTTGTATAAAAGAACCCAATAATGGTGATACGCACACTGGTGTTTACATGACATTTACCAACTTAAAATAAGCAACCCTATGCTCACAGACATTTTCGAAATTCGAAAACAGACGTTTTAATCAACCACTGGGACAGTGTGGCTGGACATTGCATTGGAATAACTTTAAACGACCCCTACCTAGAACTACAATATGATTGGTCGGTCGGTGGAATCGTACGCAAAGCAAAAATATGCTTCCCAGAAAGTATTTTTTGCCTTCATGCTGTTGAACTCCTCAAGAAAAGTATTTTTGGTTATACTTGTACGCTGATACCTTCCGTGGGCTGCACATAACAGCGTGGCGGGCCGCATGCGGATCGCGTGCCGCCAGTTAGTGATCCCTGCTTTAGGTTGATTTTTACTGTTTTATCTGAAAGTTTTGTTCATACAGCAACAATCTATATTCAACTTCCAAAGTTCTTGATATATGCTCCTTTTTATACCATTAGTTTTACTCTTGTATTAAGGGGAGTACGGTAATTTTGATTAGATTGCACCATGCTATGTTGCATACTGAATTTGTGTTGTAGCTTTCTTTAGCTGCTGCTCAAGCAACGTCCGACACGTTTCATAAAAAATGGTCCAGTTTGGCTGCTATGGAAAAACTTCTGGTTCTTGAAGAATATCCGATTGCCAAGATTGTGGAACTAATTAATGAGTAGGTTTATAGTTGTTTCGAAGTGCTGTTCGATTAACATAATGCTGTACATAAAACGTATGCTTTCATTTAACTTTTGTATCTTTGCTTAATGCTTATAACTAAATGTTAACATTATGCAAAAATTTTTATTAAAATTTCGTGCTAACTATTTGTTGTGCAGTAGTAGGCCACTGTATTAATAACAATTTTTCTTGGGTTGGGTATCAATACTAAAAAAAGGTTTGTGGGATTATTTAGTTATCACGTTTTTTCTTTTCATATTTTCTTGTATACTTTTTGATCTACACTAGTGTTAGCTAGAAGCTGGGATGTGGGATGTGCAGCGGATAAGACGCTTGCTTCCCAATCATGTAATCCTGGTTCGGCTCCCGGCTTAAGCTGGTTGTTGAAAGACACCACTCACCTCTACCCACTACCCAGGGTGTTATAAATTGGGTGGGCGTAGTTGCTGAAAGAAAGGCGGCCGAGAAAAAGGAACTGGCCAGGCCACCCCACTTTCGCTAGTGCTAAAGGCTTAGTATAATGCGAATTTTATCTTCTCATCCCCCAATGCATAGATCAAGCATGGGACTCACCTTTTCCTTATGTGTTAGTGCACTATAAGATTTGTATTATTTTATGGTAAAGTGTAGCGTGGACTCGTTATTGTATTCATGGATCATGATTTAGTTTGATAGAGTTTTTTTGTTTTAGTTTGATTTAGTTTTGATATAGTTTCAAGGGAAGTTTTACGCGGTTGTGCTACCCAACATATGTTTATGGCACAGTATAACTAATTTTCCATCAGAAATGTGTTTAAATATTTTAATTGGATTTCCTTGTGTGGTGATTTTAATTGGCTGATCATGCTTTTGTTTGCATCAGAGAAAACAACGAAGGGACCAAAGAATGGTCGACTGAAGACATACTTGGATTACTAGTATTCATTTGTTCTTTGAAAGACGTGTCCTCCACAAGTACGTTAACCTGCTGAGAGACGTACTTCGGTGACTTACTTGGTCACCACTGTATTTTTGTGTCAGGTTGTTGAGTATCATATGATGCCCTACCCTTTGGGTTTATCTTGTCAAAACCGTCATTGTGGTTTATATGGATTGGCAAAGAAGTCATTTTTGGCTTTATATGGGGGGGGGGTGACAAAAAGTAGCCCACTAGCGTCATTTAATATTTGAACAAGCTTTAACGAATAATTTTTATCACTTTTTTATGAATCAAAAAACTTTTGATAGACTACACAATTCTATTTTCGGGATCATTTTTTTAGTTTGAAACGGTTCTAGGTATGATTCATTGTCTCTGTGTATTTTACACTGTTCTGTTTCATTCCTTAGGTGACGACACATGGGACGATCTGTCAAGCTCATTATCGTTGGCGGTATCTGACAACATGGCCGATGAGCTTCCTGAGGGAATGCGTGAGATACTCGGCATTGTGGGGAGCGACGACGATCAAGCTGATCTTGACCAAATACAGGATGTTGTAGAAGACACAGTTAATAAACTGAAAGGTGTGTTAGAATCAGATGCAGATTTAAACAAAGTAACGAGTGAAAGGCACCGCGACATTTTCCTAAATAAGGATCGCAGGAAAGAATAAAGGAGGCATAGAGTCTGAAAAGAACTAAAATCTAGCTCAGGGAATCTGTAGCGTGCCCCCAAAAGGTTTACATTTCTGCTTGTTTAGCAACAAAATGTTGCGTGTTTTTTATATGGTTCTTGTGTTTGAGCAAATGTCTTCCCTAGATCCTTGACTGGCTGGAATTGAATCTCTATCTTTGCCCGAAAATCTTCACATTATGTGAAATTATTTCCCTATCCCGATACAGTTAGTGAAGCATAAAGTGTAGAACGTTTGCACAAGTTCAGACTTCTGGGAGGTAAATTTGCCTGTAGAAAGTTGGCTTGGATATACGAGAGCGAAATAACTTGAGGACATCTTTTCTAACGACTGCATCGGCAAAGCTGTCGACTTGTTACGTATAAATTGCTGTGCATAAAATTGTTGTTGAGCAGTTGCAGTAAAGATGTATTTTTAGCCACTTTGACGATGCGCTGCCCCTATCATACCATTGCCTTTATCGTTGCAGGTTTATTTTCACTGCGAGAAAATTTGACTAGTTTCAAAGACTTGTGCAAGGACTCCTTTGGTCCACCGAAGTACGAGTCCTTATTGAACCAGTTGATGGCCAAGGTACTTGATCCTTCTAAACCCGATCTTCAACCTGACGTGGAGCACATTTCAACAGGTCTTATGGACTTGCTGAAGTCTGGATTCAGCATGTTCAAAAAGGTAACCACCAATTTTGACATTGTTTTGCAAGCTTATCAGAAACTCTTTGTGTTTTACCTTGTGCTCGTCTTTTACGCTCCACTGCTATTTCTAACATTCGTTGCTTTAACTTTTGACAAATTTATTTGACTAATGGCGAATGCTAAACTTAAGCGGACTAAAAAAGTCGGACTGAAGGAGGAAGATGCAAGGGACAGGGTGAAATGGAGAAAAGGGATTAAGACAATTGCTGCGCGGAAACAATCGGCCACCCCCACTAGTGGGGAACAAACCGACGATGGATTATGATGATGATGATGATGAAGCGATTCATTTTATATTGATAAATTAAGACCGAGGAGGCCTTGTTTAAAATTAATGCTGGTAATTTTGCGCAGGCTAATTGTAGTGACAATGGAACCAATGACGCAGATGATCTCTATAATTTACACTTTGTTTTACATGCTTTCCCATTCCTGACATTTCTTCATTTACTGAGCCACGTGTTTATCGAAATATCGTTGCAGACAATAATAACGAGAAGTAGTGTAGAACAAAATAGTACCAAGTCGCCTACTTGGTTCAGTTAGTGTTTCAAAGCTCTCGTGAAAAAGACAAAATCAGCAGTAAGCCTACCAATTACCGATTCAGTATTCCCAAATGAATGAAGTCTTCTCTTGCCGCAGGTGAGCCAACCGCGACCGAGCGATGCTCGTGTTTTGTTCTTGTTTGTTGTCGGCGGAATTACTTTCGAGGAGACGTCGTCGGTGTACAAGATAGTGCAAGAGTACAACGCCCGTAGTCAACAAAAATTGGAGGTGAGATTCTTGTCAAACGTTAGTCACTTGCCATCAATGGCGTAGCGTGATTATTTTTTGGGTGTTTACTTTTTTTCAGCAGACTGTAGTCTACTTGTATTCTAACAAGTGGGTGCGTTTCAACTGAGTCATCTCTGTTGTTAATTTTATTTTACGTGTAAGGATGGTTTTATTGAGATTTTAAATGTTAATTGACTGTCTAATGAAATTCTGTCTGCCTGATGAATATTCTAGCTAATTTGGCTATCTGACTCCACGAAACCTTTTCCACATAATTGTTGTTCATATTATGTTGTCATTATTATGTTGTCGTTGTCAGAAGGTGTTCCCATAATTTTGTAGGTCTAATGAAAATAAAATTAAACGTTACGGAATAATGAAACAAATTTATAATTGAAAACATTTTAGAAGTCGTCCAAGTTGTGCAAAAACTATACTTGGTATAGGCTAGCCTACACTCTAAAAGTGTTTTTTCTCTCTGGCCTCATGAGGCCAAATGCAAACTGTTTTTATTGTATGCTCCCTTTTTTTGATTTAACACTGAAGCAACTTAGATGGAAAAATACAAAATCTTTAGAAAATAATGGATTGCTACACCTCCACTGTTTTTTTAACAGGCGTACAAGGTACAAATGGACTAACTTATATGCTTAAAGTTTGCAGAAAAAAGTGAACACGAAAAAAAAGATCATTCTACGCCACTGCTTGCCATATCAGTGGTTTAATTGTTCGATCTTTAGAAAAGTAACGCTTCATGCGGGAATATAGAACGCGTGCGTTTTCTCAAGCTGCCACCCACGCAGTAGGCTTACAAACAGACATACCGTAAGTTATTGCACACCATCTCCTGTCATCACGAAATCCATAAGTTCGATGTATTTTACTTTCAGGTGATTATTGGTTCAACCAGGATTATGTCGCCAGTCGACGCTGTGGACAAATTTTTATTTGCAAATAATTTGTCTCCCAATCCTGACTCCCCTTGAAACTGAACGATGAAGCCACAATGTTCACTATGGTGTATGAGTTGAACAGTTGGGTTGCAGGGAAATGTCGTAGTATGGGAAAGCAAAGCAGTTTGTACGAAAGTGGTGGAACTGTACGTGGCAAGGCATTTTTTCCTCACTGAAGTTTGTTATATCACAAGCTATCTTTAAGTTCAATATACATACGGGTCTGAGGTCAAAAGGAATTGCCTTTAGTTGATTTGTAGTTTGTTGGTTGGATTTCCCGTTGCATGTTAACAAAAATTAAGCACTTTTGTAATTTTGAAATCAACTACTGTACCTGAAATGATTTAGCTGCTACGATTGGCTTACCGATATTTCATCTAGATTTTAATAGATTTCATAGCCTACTGGTACGTAATTATTTCTTGGCCTACCGTGCCTGAATGGCGTGAGTTAGTGGCTGGTAGCCTACCTTCATCACTGCGCTTAATTTATTTCAAAATAGAGAAGCTTTGCTTGCTTTGTGTTATCTTCGGATCATTCAAATAGAATTTATACTTTACTGATGTCTTGTTCTCATTGTGGTGTTTGTGAAAACGTCAAATAAATTTCAAAAAGACAAATTGGCGTGGTAATCAATCAAGCAGCTACGTTTGAATCGTCACAGTTAGATCACACAAGGGAGAACTTCCAAGTTGTTGTGCAGGTTGTTGTGCAAGGGAGAACTTAACAATTTCAGCGGTGTTGAAAAATCCTACCGTAATCGATTTTAAAAGCACCCAAGATTCAGCGTTACCTAGGTTGTCCGGAAATTAAGCCATCGTAAGATGATAGACTAAGCTATTTTCTATTCGAGCACTTCGAAAGTGTAACTGTTATTTAATCTCACAACTCAATATCCATTGCACAGCAAGTCTACGACGAAATGTTATAGCCTACGCTCACACAGCTGTTGAGTTTTCATTTCGATATTTTAAATGATCAATGCATTGTACAGCCTGAAACAAAAATACTTTTGAACTACAGAAACTAAGAACATGGAAAATAGGTAGGCTATGACGCTGTGCTGTCAATAATAATAAAAAAAAATTGGTATGAATGTAAAATACTTCAACATAACAAGGCAGCTTCCAAAAATTCGGTCCAACAGCAGATCCCCTAAAAAGATTTTAATGCAATGAAATCATTTTGGATCCAAAAGTATAAGCTCGGCAACCATGAACAATCTTTGTCAACGCTGCTGGCTGCCAATATATCAGAGATGTATATAACTTATACGTCGCAAATTCTACGCCGTAGACTTGCGGCGTAAACTTTTTGTTTGCGCTAACGCTTGCGGCAACATTTTTTTGGATAGTTGTCGCTTGAGGCTACGCCGTAAAGTTTTTGCGGTTTTTTAGCGCATAGCGTCAACGCATACTTTTTAAAGGGGTACTAAAGGAAAAACCTGACTTGGCGATTTTCCACGTTCTTTGTGTTTAACATGCTACCATAAAACGATTTTCAATAAAATTTTGCCCCATTGCGGTCTGACCACCATTGTGGGCGTGCTTTTGTCAGGGCTTTCAAAATGAGATTGAGCCTGAGCAACGAAGCGTGCGACTGTACAGTCTACGTCATAAAGGCTAGCAATCAACCGATCACGCAATAATTGTTACTGCGGGCGATTTGACTGTAGGCTATGTATGTATTTACATCAAAACAGCACATTTTAACATCAAAACAGCAGACAGTTTGCTCAAAACATCAGATTGGTAACGTGGCTTTTGTTATTGCTGGCCTTTATGACGTATTCTCGAGCAGTGTTTGCACGTTTTGGTCATTTTGAAAAAAATGAAAATAAATGAAACTCTGGACTTTGGGCCTTGCCAGCGCCATTGAAAACAAATTTTTTTCGGTAATTGTTTTTAAAATGTATTCTTGAATGTTCAGTTTACTCATTTTAATGCTTAATTCCGGTTTGAAATTTTCCTTTAGTATGCCTTTAATGTATTTTTTTCGCTACAACACGCCAATACCTTTCAGCGCTGCAGATGAAAGAATGTTTTCAATGGGCAAAGACATATTGAAACCAAAACGCAGCAAAATGTCAGATGAACACTTTCAGATGCTTGTGTTTCTTTGTGAAAATTCAAAATAAAACTTGTTTGTTTCGAGTAGATTATACCGTGTGAATGTTTGGCACCTAGCAAACAAAATGAGTTTACGCTAGTGTATGCGCTGACGCCGCCAACATTTTTTACAAGTTACGTTGACGCATACGGCGTATGGTTTTTCCAACGTTTGCGTTTGCGCTGACGGCGTCAATATTTTTGTATGCGCGTATATCACTGCAATAACTTATAGCTTATCCAGCACCTTTGCCAAAACAAAATGATTTCCTACCACTGCAGATAGGCTCAGGGGCGCCGGAACGATTTTTGACTGGGGGGGCAAGATTACGAAAAAAGGGCACTTTTGTTTACTAAAAGGCCAATTTTTTTTCAAGTTTTAAGATAAGATATAGCGATAATGCTAATCTATCAGCTCACTATGTGTTGAATAATGATAGCATACAAGTGTCCGGTATGCAAAGAAGGGCATCATGCTATGTTATTATAGGCTTGCCATACGTCCCGGTTTAGCCGGGACAGTCCCGATTTTAAGGCCTTGTCCAGTTGTCTCGCCCGGTTAACCAATTTGTCCCGGAGTTTTCAATTTGAGATTTGCAAAAAAAAATTTTTGAGCTAGTGATCTTAAGCAATTCTTTCTCAAGTGGGTCTGCGGAAAATATCAACAAAATGTTTCAGAAGCAAATGATCAACATCGACTTCTTTTTCGATGAGCACGTTTTGGTAAAGAAATAGATGTCTAAGAGTGAGAGGAAAGAATCATGGCAAAATGCAACGACATCTCTTGAACAAAAGTAAACTTTTAACAAAAACATAACCATTCCAAACTTTCAAAACCTTGTCGAGTTTGTGTTTTGTTTGCCTGGGACATCAGCACCAGTTGAACAAATTTTTTCAATTATGAACAATATGTGGTCTGATGACAGAGGCCAAATGCTAGAACAGATGTCAAAGCTCTCCTCACTTGCAAAATTAATGTTGATTTGACATGTAGTGAATTTTATGAAAAGATAAAATCTAACACTGTAGCCTACTTTCGAAAAAGGTACTTAGCACAGAAAAATATTATTAGGCCTGATTCATGTGCTCATAAATATTGTTAAGTTCCCTTGCTTTCGTTAGAGAAATAGGCTTAAATATATTGGTAATTTTCCCATATTAAATAATTATAGTTGCATTAATTATTTTGTATTAGGCCTACATTAAGATTATTTGCAGTTTTATATGCGTCCCGGATTTGCATTTCTAAAAAATGGCAAGCCTATGTTATAATGATGTAACCTACTGTCAAGCCTTAAAGCAGCCTGCGGCCATGGCCGCTAAGTAGTGCTTGAATGACCGCCGGTGCTACCTCCTCAATCGGCCAAGTTTGGCCGCCAGTCTCTTCTAGCCAATTATTTAATTTCGCAATAGAATGATCGTGGATTAACTGTCGAAAATATGTAGTGTCAGTAGCGTAGCCAGGAATTTTGAAAGGGGGGGGTTTTAACGACCCAGCGGCGGGGAGTCTGGGGGGCCTCCCTCAGGAAATTTTGAAAAATTACTTTGAATTTGGTGCATTCTGAGAGCATTTTCAACAAAAATGTGGGTATGAATATTCCTGTAAAATGGTGTTGTCAGGTGGCATAGCAAAAGGATAAGATCATGTTTTCTTCGGCATTTTTCGGAAATAAAGCTAAATCTCTGTTTTCTTTTTGCTTAATTCCTGGCTGAGATGTTTAAATGTTTGGTATTGGCAAAAGTCGCTCTTTTAATGCAATTTTGTTCAAAATTAGGCAATTTTTTTTTGACTGAAAGCATCATTCTCAATATCGTGACGTCACACGCGTGCCAAAGGGGGGGGGGGGGTTGTAACCCCCAAAACCCCTCCCTTGGCTACGCTACTGTGTAGTGTCAAAGAGTGACGCAAAATTAGATTAGCGCGTCATAATCGCCACTGTTGCATTGTGCGGGAATATTTGTTATTGCTGGAATATATCTATCTGCGATCAGCCGATCAACAGCGCTGTAAGTCTTGTTTGTAATTTCCGATGTATATTTGAATAAAGTCTTATTCGAAAGTGCTAATTTACATCGGCTGGCAATATTGTCATTTTTATGTCGAATCGATGTTGTCGGACATTGAATCGTTGTTAAAAAGGAGAACTAGGTTAGTTGACATCCGAGGGGAAAACATTTTATCATCCTATTTTGCAAAAATTAAGCTTCTTTTAGTAATGTCCTTCACATCATTGAAATACTTATTTTATTACCTTGCCGTCATTGTCAACACATGTCGAACGTTGCTTTTCGTTGCTAAAAATAATTCTAGATGAGTGGCGAACTTCTTTAAAATCAGCCACATTGGAGACACTCGTGCGAGTGTCGTTACATGGTCTCGCAGTACTGGATTACAATCCCGATGAAGCAGTTATTGCGTGGTGCAACGATTCTATTGTAGGACGTCGCCCAGACCCAGACTTCAACAAAGCTAAGTGATGATTTTAGCATTGTTGCAAGTTTAATTCTATTTACTTGTGCTATCGTTATTTTGTATTTTGGCCTCCAAGCACGCAGATTTGGCCGCCGAGAAGGAGCTCCCGGTAGGCCACGATGGCTGCCGAAAAAACAACGAGTTTTAAGGCGAAAAGCAGAAATTGTTATATTGTAGAATGTGCAGTAGCTTACATGACTTTAAAAGGGCACCATTGCCCCCCTGCCCCTCCATCTGCAGAAAAATTGAGGGCAGGGGGGGCATTCGCCCCCCCCTGCCCCCCCGCTTCCGGCGCCCCTGGATAGGCTAATGAAAAATTCGTAAAACTAAACATGTTCAAGGTGCTATAAAAAAACAACTCTTCAGAAAATGATTGATTGTGGTCATGTTTAAGAATGCTTTCCAGCTTTTGCTATCTAAATCGTGTAGGAAAAAAGTACTGCAACGAATTTCATGCTTTTTTGTAAGGTTTTCGAACAAAAATGAAAAAACTATGCTGATGCAGCGGAATATCAATAAATAAGTTTTATGTTTTATCGCAAGATCGCAGAGTTCTTTCCACAAAATATAAAGTTTCATATCAAGTAAATAAAAAAAATACTGGAATTCTCTACAACGAGAATAAAAGAATTACGGGAATTCCCTAGAACGAGACATCTAGACAATTTTTTTATCAAATGTGAAATTAAAATTTGTCTTAAAAGTCTTAGCAAGTGATTCAATTAAAAAAGTTAAACTGTGTATGTAGATACCAGAGTTGAGCATGGAGTAGATTCGGAGTTTTATTTTTCACAAAAGTTTCGGAGTGAAGTGGATTCTGAGTTTGTTGCAGCAACTTTTCATTTCAGTTTACCAAATCAAATAAGTTCTGTATACAGAAAAAAAATGTTCCCACAACGTTTGACCTGGTGGTAAAATGCTTATAAAAGTGCGCCACTGAAAACATTGACATGCTGCTGAAGTTGAGTAAATATTTTTGCACCCCTGAGTTATTTTGTGATCTTACCTATCTTGCTATGCATTGGCTATATCACATTGCATTATCACAAGGTCTGCGCGTCATGGATGATGAAACTAAAGACTGGCTGCTCTCTAGCAGCCTTCCAGTGTAGTCCGGGAACATCGTGAATCTGGGGTGGTAAAAGGATAGACCCTCGCATAGGCGCCGACTTTTCAAAAAACCTTGGGGGGCGAGAAAGGTGATGACGTCATAACCATAACGCTATTTTACTCAATTAAAATGTTCTTTGATTAAGCTTAGTGTCTTCCCAGCCAGCAAGCCCATATGGGCCCCATATACTATTTTAATGGGCTTGTGGGCATGTGGGTTTTATGTGGGTTTTTTTGTTTTTGCCATATGCGCCCAATATGGGCTTTCTTGCAGAATGTGTTGCTAAATGACAAGGTGGAATATAAAACTTCCAATCTTCAAATGCGTGATCATATAAATGCATTTTAAGAAATTTAGCCACATAAAATTATTGATCATGGGCTAAGCATGAAATATTGATGGGCTTCCCACTTTGTTTATGGGCAGACCATGGGCTGCCCACTTTGTTTATGGGCAGACCATGGGCTGCCCACATTTTTTATGGGCAGAACATGGGCAGCCCACATTTTTTATGGGCAGATCATGGGCTGCCCACATTTTTCATGGGCAGGCCATGGGCTGCCCACATTTTTTATGGGCAGACGATGGGCTGCCCACATTTTTTATGGGCAGACCATGGGCTACCCACATTTTTCATGGGCAGGCCATGGGCTGCCCACATTTTTTATGCGCAGACCATGGACTGCCCACATTTTTTATGGGCAGACCATGGGCTACCCACACAGTGATTCAAAGGTTTGTGGGCAACCCATACTAATATGATATACACCTCGATCAGCATTTGTCTAGACTTTGAGATTTTTTAGTTGTCTCAAACGACTTTTATTGATCTTTTAAACAAACACAAAATGAAATTGAACAAGCAAAATTACTGGAGGCACCTTGCTATGCATTGCGCAAAGCTCACTGCTTGCAGTTGGAGCACTTCGGCAAGGTTGGCAGTAGTACTATTTTTTGTGCTTACGTACCACAAATAGGAAAATGTCACATGGAGCTATATACCTACTCGTGCGTTGTTGATCAAAATAAAACAGATCATCATCGTGTGCACTGTCTGCAAAAAAAAAAAAAAAAAAAAAAAAAAAAAAAAAAAAAAAAAAAGACGCTCTTGACTTACGCCGATTGAGCACTTTACTGGGGGCACCTTGCTATGCATTGCGCAAAGTTCACTGCTTGCACTTTGGCATCTGTCTGCAGTTATATACCTGATATACATATGGGCAGCCTGTATTAGATTTATGGGTTTCATATGGGCAGCCCATATTAGATTTGTGGTTTGAGTGTGAGCAACCCATAAATGAATATGGGCAGCCTATATGGGGGCAATGTGATGCCCGCGGACACAATGTGTATGGGCCCCATATGGGCATCTCACATGGGGCCCGTACATCAGCTCATATGGGTCCCCATGTGGGGCCCATATAGGCTTGCTGGCTGGGTTGTTTATATTGACACCTAAGTCGCTAACCGAATTTATTAGAACCGCTGCTTGAAACGATTAGTTTTACGCATGCAGTACGCCCAGTCATAAAAATTTTGATATTGTTAGCTCATAATTCGAACAGTTGGAAAACAAGCCGATTCATTTCCTTTTCGTGCGAGCGAATAACAACGATCAAGACAGCGAAGTTATCGAAATAAAACGCTAAAAATCATGATTTTAAGCAGAGTGGAAACCCGCTATCAGTTTTATTAACCTCGTTTTGCTAATTACTTACCTTCAAAACGCTAACAAAGACGAAGTGTTTTCTCTTCTGTTTTTTATCGAAAGTCTTTATAGTCTTTTATCGAATACCGTATACTCGAACTCGAGTATAGGTCGAGATGTTCGCAAGTGATTTTCACCTCAAAAAGACAGGTTCAACTTACACACGGGACAAGCTGTTGTCTCCAGCTCGGCAGTTTTCAAAACGAACGCATTTTACTCCTGCAAAATCATTGCCGACGTAGATTACGGAGTTTGAAATGGTGTCGGCCGAATTAAAAGTTTTGAATACGTTTATTTGCAGTGATTCGAACTTAATTTTCAAATTTAATGATTTCTTGTCAATTCTAAACTTTGTGCACTTGTTGAGCAATATGCAAAGCTCACGAGACAAAACAGCGGAAAGAAAATTTATTTTTGCGTGTAAGATATAATCGTTCTTATTACGTAACATTCCATGATCGTTGAAGTCGATGTCAAACCTTAGCGCCGCATAAAACAATGATGTCAGGTTAGCTAGGTGATAATAGCGGTAAGAGACGTCGTTAATGCAGACAATATCTGCGACCAAGACCATTAAACACCTTTTCTTTTATCGGTTTTCGATTTAATTCTCACACATTGCGAAGTGCGAACAAAACAATGTGTTCTGTTGAATCATAATTGATCTCACAGCGGGAAGACCTCGTTGAAATTAGTGCGTCTAGTTTAGCTGGTTTACTTAATATTGCTGTGAATAGTTACGTGACTATTCCAGCAGCGCAATCGTCTACTTTGAAATTTCAATACCGTATGAGAAACTCATGCGATCAGCTGCTGTTTTGCGGGGAAGAGCAACGTAGGCTATTTTTCGCTTTCGGCATTCTTTAAGTCCGTTTAAATAATCTAAATCTCTTTCGCGAAGTGTTTTATCTTTGAAACACCATTTATAATAACCATTTTTGTTGCCCCTCAGCCATAAGTTTACGGGGGGCGCCGCCCCCCGGCCCCCCCGGAAGTCGGCGCGTATGGACCCTCGGCCCCAGAAGCTCAGACGACGACGATTTACTCAAAAGTATAATTTGGAGTGGATTCAGAGTCAAAAAATGATGAGATTTTGTGGAGTTGAATTGGTGTGGAGTTTGATTTCATGGAGTAGGAATAGAGTCTCAAAAATCACACTCCGCTCAACACTGACAGATTAGATATGTACAGCAGCTACCTAGGCTATATCATAAAATTGTGCAACTATAAGCCCAAGCTCGGATCTTGGCCTAATCCGTGGATGAGTAAGTCTGTGAAAGTTTACGTCATAAATCATCTGTGAAAGAATACGTTCAGTAGGGGTTTATTGCTTCAGGACCCGAAGATAACCAACAACCTTTCTGCATTATCTGCAATAAAGCCTTATCTAATGAGTCGCTTGTTCCCAGTAAGCTTAGCGGACATTTGGAGAAAAATCATCCAACATTGCAGGATAAATCAAAAGGATATTTTGCGAACCTGAAGTCCCAAACAAACAAGCAAGCAAAGATCATGAATAGCTTACCTTAAGCCGCCGGAAAAAGGATTGATCGCAAGTTACAAAGTGGCTCACTTGTTGGCGAAACACAAAAAAGCACACACGGATGCAGAAACAGTAATTGGACCGGTATTAGCCGTTGTTGTTGTTGTTGAAGAAATGTTTGGTAATGCTTCTCCTGAAAAAGTTAGAGTTCCGTTGTCAAATAACATAATTTCACAAAGGATAGAAGAGCTATCTTCAGATTTAATGGTTCAAGTTCGCGAACACTGTTGCTACAGACAATGAGCTGTCTGTACTACTACTACTATGATCTTTACAAGTTAACGGAATTACTGACAGAACTGGGAAATCTCATTCGCTGGCTTTTATTCTCTTCATTAACACTGAAACATTGTTAAATAAATGTTTGTTTTGTAAAGAATTGAAGGACACAACGAAAGGAGAAGACATAGCCTATTCAAATTGGCAGATGAAAATATTTTGCTTTCTGAGTTGAAATGCAGTAGCTGCGTGAGCGTTTGTACTGATGGTTGTCCTACAATGGGGGGGGGGGGGGGGGAATAAAAGTCTCGGAGAAAGCCTTTGTTTCGTTTCCCGCTCTTTATGAATCAACTCATATGCAAAAAATCCTTCCGCAAATCGTGAGCGCATTGTCTGGACTTCAGCTTGCAATTGCACTGCAACATTACTTCCCACCATCTGGAAGCAATGAAGCATTCTTTCTGCAGAAGCAGAAGAACAGCCATTGATTTACAAAACGACCCGTTTTTACAAACGCTGTTTCCACAAAAAACTTAGATGAGATTTGGCTGTCTACTTCCAAATCCTATTCCATGATCGGTGCAAAATCTATCCAAATTATATTGCCATTTCATCTTCATGGCTATGTGAACATGGCTTTTCTGTTTTGACTGAAATTAAAAGCTGCAAATGAGAGAGACTGCTTAGAATTGACGATGAAATGCGGATATATTTGTCAACAATGCAACCTCATTTCAGTCGTATATGTTAGTATAAAACTATAAACAAGCACATCCATTGCACAAGTGAAAATATTTTTTTTAAACCAACTTTTCTTCTCTTGCAAGTGTGCCGCAAGCGTTTCATAATTTTTCTAGTGTGCCACAAGCTGAAAAAGTTTGGGAACCACTGTTGTAGAGGCTTTGAACCACAGACGCAGGCCCAGCTGTTGAGATTGCAGGCCTTAAAACTCGTGTTTTTTTCTGGCAGCCATCATGGCCTACCGAGAGCTCCTTCTCGGCGGCCAAATTTGCGCGCTTGGAGGCCAAAATACAAATAACGATAGCACAAGTAAATAGAATTAAACTTGCAACAATGCTAAAATGATCACTTAACGTTGTTGAAGTTTGGGCGATGTTTTGCAATAGAATCGTTGTACCACGCAATAACTACTTTATCGAGATTGTAATCCAGTATTGCAGGACCATCTAACGACACTAAATTGTTTCAACTGCATACCGCCTTTCATAAAACCTGACCATTTATACCGATATGATGTCACCATTGAGGGTGTGAAGTCACTAGCCCATAGCGTGAACATTTCTCAACTATGAAGACACGTGTTTTCTCTTGGGATGTCAACTAACCTAGTTCTCCTTTTTACCAACGAATCAATGTCCGACAACATTGAATCGACATAAAAACGACAATATTGCCAGCCGATGTAAATTAGCACTTCGGATTAAGACTTTGTTAAAATAAACGTCGGGAATTACAAACAAGACGTACAGCGCTGGTGATCACAGCTGGATATTCCATACAATTCTGGATATTATTCTATTGCGAAATTAAATAATTGGCTAAAAGAAACCGGCGGCCAAACTTGGCCGACCGTGGAGGTAGTACTGGCGGTCATTCAAGCACTACTTAGCGGCCATGGCCGCCGGCTGCTTTAAGGCTTGGATTGACAGAGGGGAGTTTTTTATTATTATTGAAGTGTTGTTGTGTGTAACATCTACCTGGTGTTACAAAATAGAGAGCAATCCTCCACATGTGATGCTTAAGTGCACTCCTCAGCAACCAACCAGTATTGCTTGATCTAGCAATTTCATTGTGCACAAACTCAGGCACTTAATCTACGGAGCTACTAGGGCAAATTCTGCTGGTTTACTAGGTTTTAATGACTGCTCACTCTTTAGTAAGAATGATTGGCTCATACAGTATCAATGCAGGGCAGATAAATGTTGAAATTTTAGGGTGGTGAAAGAATAAACTCCTCAACTACGGTACTTTGATGTCTTACAAGTTATTTGACTAGCCTATATTGTTGTGTTACAAGATTTAATAAACAATATAATATGTTTGCTCGTGTATGCAAACGATTTTATGGAATTACATCAGTAGATAAAGTGCGGATAAAAGATATTTTAAATGATAAAGCCAACTTCCCAAGACATAGTCAAGTTCAGGTAATGTCTTACACATGATATCATATATGTACCAGTACTTAAACAAAACAAAAAAAAGTTTTTTGGTTAATTTATATAAATAATATTTACAAAGCAAAATGGTTACTAGAGATTCATGTGTCTTTATGGATTAGTTGGTTAACATCATTTATATATGTGTTAGAAAACATGATTTAGTTCTTATTAAAGGCCACCTGTAGATGTAAACCCATTGAAATTTACCTTGGAATCATTTTATGACCTATTATATTAAATTATAGTATTATTGTGCTATTATGTATTTTTCATATATATATTACAGTTTTTTTGCATGTTGTGCTACCGTTATTATCTCTTATGAAGGTTTATTATGGTATGTTATCAGATATTATTAATTGTTTTTAGTTATGAAAGTGGAAATGTTAACCTAATTTGACAGCAACTGCATTATGTAAATCACAAAGATGAAAAAGCATCTCGGTGCTTACAACATCTAATACAATATTATTGTTACTACTTGTAAAACATTTTTGAAAAGTGTCAGATTTATAATATCTGTAACAACAATAATAAGAGCTGAGATATATTTTGTGCAGCATATTACAACAGCATACAGTGCATTGCTGTCACAGATACATCACAACAGACAACTGGAAGCAGCAAAGAAACATATGCTCATCGAGTTGGCTGGTCCCATTATTTTAAAATGTCACTGTCATTTAATGTCTTGATAAGATGGGTCTGCTACTATTCGGTGAGTCCGATTCGGTGAGTCCAATTCGGTGAGTCTGATTCGGTGAGTTACTAACTTCTAACCCCTAACCTAAACCCCTAACCCCTAACCCTAAAACGGCAATGATAGTTAGGCTATGGTACCCGATAATTTAAAAAAAAAATTGAAAAAATCCCCCGTTAAGGGATCGGACTCACCGAATCGGACTAACCGAATCGGACTCACCGAATCGGACTCACCGAAACGGGCCATTCCGTGATAAGATAGCTACCATCCCTGGAGCAGTGTGAAACCAACAGCCTTTTGAACATCTTGCACACATTCTTGCTACTTGACCACACAGTTTCTAAATATCTCACAATGCCAGAATTTTTTGTACTTGTGTAAAGTTGATATTTCTGACAATGTCTTTTATGATTACAGTAGAATTATTCCACAAAAAAACAGGTTGATTGATTGTATGTTTATTTTCACAGGGATGGGTTCGTTCTGTGCGTAAGCACAAAAAAGCAATTTTTCTTGATATCAATGATGGCTCCACCCTAAAATGCCTGCAGGTTGTTGTGGATCCAGAAAAGTTTAAAAGGTATATAATTTGCATCCTGCAGTGTGTGGCTAAGGTGTGTTTACTGTTTTCAATACGGTATATGTCTGCAGTTTTTTATATAAGTATGACTCAGAAATGAAAAAATAAATTGTCTGGCACATTGAAATCTGACAAGCACTAACCTTGTGATGAACTTAATGGTAAGCGTAAGTGTTTGACAATTGTTTGGCAATGATGTCATACTAGTCAGGTAAAACATCCTCGTTTCTAGTAATTCTTGACCGTGATTTTACCCTCTACTGAACAATACTATTTTTAGCGGAATAAGTTATGGAGCATCCATTCAAGCGACAGGAAATTTTGTAAACACAAAATTACATAAAGATGGAATTGAGTTTGCCTGCCAAGAGATTGATGTTCTTGGAGCATATGATGAGGTAGTGAATCTTCACTGGCATTTGGGTGTATTGCCCGTTTTGATTAATCATTCATGTGCATCGTAAAATACTTGATTATGTTGTAGTGCATTGTCTCTAAAACCATAATCAAGAATTTAATTCAATTTTTTGAGTTTGTGAGTATGGTGTAAGTCTAAGTGTTTATTATTCCGAATGTACCATAGTATGAATTGCAACTACTTTGCAGTAATTGTTCTGATGTAAGTAACAGTCTTTTGTGTCACTTAAAACGCAGTGCTGTAGACAACAACAATATCCAACTATGGCCCATGTTTTTTAATGATCGACTTGTAATGGCTCTAAATGCCCCAATCTCGATTCCACAACGTCACGATTAAACTGCTGCAACTTTTTCTAGTGCAAAGACAATGTGTTTTATTTGAAATTTTACAACGCTATCTTGTTTCTATTTCTTTACCATGTATTTCCTTCAGACATTCTTTTCAATAGAATTATCCTTTCTTAAAACATGCCAATCATGACATGCAATATCAACGTACACTGCCTCATCTTCGTGCTAAGGAAACTGCAATGGCCAGCGTGCTGCGTACGAGAAACACTTTGGAAATGGAAATCCATAATTACTTTCAAGTACGGTAAAGATGAATTTTCTGCTTTATGTGTTGGTGAAAATGTACTATAGGTGTTGAACTGTTGATGACTGGGTCGCCACAGTAATTGCTATTCTGATAAAGCGGATAATTGATTACTTCACTATCCCTTCTGCAGTCGATTACCATTATACACTGTGTATGACATTGTTTTATTTTCAGAAACAAGGTTTTCTTCATGTTCACACTCCCCTGTTAACATCAAGCGATTGCGAAGGCGCAGGTGCAATGTTTGAAGTAAATTCGGAGACAGTTGAAGACAACAATGATGAAGACATTCCCACACAACTTGACACTGAAAATACTGAAAATCAGTTTGGCGATAACGAAAACAATGTACTTGACCACCATGACCCTGCTTCTCAAAACGGTAGTTTTTTTGGTACTCCTGCATATTTGACTGTCTCTGGTCAGTTGCATTTGGAAGCTTGTGCTTTGGGAGTAGGAGATGTTTACACGTTAAGTCCAGCTTTTCGAGCGGAAAGGGGCATCACACGGAAACACTTAAGTGAATTCCGCATGCTCGAAGTTGAAGTTCCTTTTACTCAGGTATACGGTAAAACGCTTTTCAGTTTTTGCATGTATATGAATTATTATAACACAGTTTTGCATTCATCTACCGTAATACTGTATTTCTTTGTCCATTTTATGATAGTTCATTCGATAAACGAATGTCTAAAAATACGGCAATAATATCTGTTAGTCAATAGATTTTCCTACTCTTAGATACAAGTCAGCAAGAAAATTAGTTCTTCATTCAGTGTCACCAGTAAACGTAAGCTAAGTAAAATAACCTACAAAGAACAATTTGTCATCTTTAATATCTGATTTTACGTCAGTGGTTGAAAGCCTCTACTGGATACGTGAAAATGCCATGAAGGGGAAGGCTTCAAAAAATACTTTTTCATACTGATAATAACTATTACCTCAAGGGGTTTGTTTTTCGCGAAACAAGAAATTATCCCTTTACGAGGGGATTCAATCACTGGAATATCTCATCATGATCAGCTATCAGACCACAAAGTTTTCATTTTTAAAGTTTGCACAATATTTTTTAGATGACTAAAGGTGCCTGCATAGCGGTTGTTTTTCATCTGAACTGAGAAAATAATGTAAGCGTTGCCTGGATCGTTCTTTATTCTGCAGTGTTTAGAAGATATTATGGATCTAATGGAAGACAACCTAAAAGTAATTCTTCGTGAAACTTATGAGAAATGCTGGCTGGAACAAAATCACTTTTTCAAAGATTTAACTGGACAGCATAAACAGACTGTCGAAGCATCTGCTGTCAAGAAATACAGAAGGTATACAATCTACTCTTTTCGTCTGGCTTCATACGAAAATACATATTCCTCATTTTGAATAGCCTAGATGTTTATAGGGTTTTTGAAGTCTTATGAATGTTTCGGAGCCTTTCAAAAACAACTACATTTTGAGGTTAAATGTTATCATCATGTTAAAGGGATACTGGCAGTTGTGTGAGTCTTTCTCCTCGGACTGAGTCCTGGCAAATTTGCATGCTTGGAGAGGGTGTCAACTGGTGACACGAGCCCAACCACCAAGGTTAACTGAGTGAAGTTTCTGCAGTATCAGTTATGGTATTAAAATTTTGTTTCCTACAGTAGTAGCCTACCTTTTGGGTTGATGGCTTACTTTTTTGGGTCTGCTACTATTCGGCTAGTCCGATTCGGCTGGTCCGATTCGGCTAGTCCGATTCGGCTGCAGTCTTTTTCGGCTGGTTTGTTGGATTTACTTAAGGATTTTGTTGGATTACAGAAGGATTATGGTTGGATTTTCAAAAATTTGCCGAATAGGGAACTAGCCGAATCGAACTAGCCGAATCGGACTAGCCTAATCGGATCAGCCGAATCGGACTAGCCGAAACGGGCCATTCCGTACTTTTTTTTACTACTTTGTTGTCTTGTTATAAAATACGAACGTTACTTTACATCTTTTTGCAGGTTGACTTACACCGAGGCTGTCAGCATTTTACAAAACAACCGGAAACAGTTTGTTACACCAGCGCCATCTTGGGGTGACGATATTAACACTGAACAGGAAAACTTTCTGGTGAAACACTGCGATAATGTGCCGGTTTTCATCACCGACTTTCCCTCTATTTCCAAGCCATTCTATATGTTTGCTAACCCTGATGGAAAGACAGTAAGTAGAGGTTGATTGCATCCAAAGTTGTAGAAATTTGATACTGAACCTTACGAAGCTGCTTGCATCAACAAACCAAGCAACGTGCACCGCAGTAGCCTATTACAGCGTATCAACATTAACAAGCGTATCAACAACATTATCAACCAACGGCCAGGGTTCAGCTGCTGAAGAAACCTTTTGCATCAGTCCGATTGACTAATAAAACTTTCTCTTTTTGTGAACCAACCAAGCAAACTGTCCACTTGAAGCGGTTGACTGTCTCGCATCATTAGTATAGTCCTGCTACTCAACGCAACAAACGGTTTACCAGCCTCATTTTTTAATCATAAATTGATTTCGCTATCACAGCATCCTCAGTATGATCATCCATGTCAAGAGCATGATATGATCATACTGAGGATGCTGTGATAGCGAAATCGATTTATGATTAAAAAATGAGGCTGTTAAACCGTTTGTTGCGTTGAGTAACAGGACTATGCATCAGTCCAAGGGGAAGTTCTTACGGAAAATCCAATTGCACTATTTTTTTAAACGGAATCATCCATCATGGCCATGAATCCTCTAAGCTCAAACTGGGCTGAGGAATTTTTCAGACAAGTTGTTTTGCTTATTTTTCGATGTTACACTTTAAAGTGTTTTTGACCTAAAATGTTTATTGATTCGCTGGACATAATTTATTCAATTTCACTACCGACTGAAAAATGTTGACTTGTCTATCGTTGCTTAAACTCTTCAACGCAATTTACACACTTCGTCTGTTTAGGTTTCTGCTGTGGATTTATTATTTCCGTATTGTGGGGAATTGTGCGGCGGAAGCGTCCGCGAACACAGACTACATATCTTGCGAGAGAAACTAGACAATCTTGGCATGCGAGAAAAATATGAGTGGTACTTGGACTTGCGACGATATGGCAACGTTCCCCATTCTGGATATGGAATGGGTTTTGATAGGCTTGTGGGATTTATTTTGGGAATACACAACATAAGAGACGCAGTACCGTTTCCAAGAGCACGAAAATCATGCTTATTATGAATTCATATTTATTTTTATCGTGTTCCCGTTTTTTAAAAGACCTACTTCAAAAATATCATTGAAATTGAAGATTTTGAATACACTTTCACTGAATGATGAAATGCTCACCTGGCACGTTAAGTTGTTTATCAGATCAAATCGATGCAGTTTAAATTAATGGATGAATGTCACATTTAAATACAATTTCTGGTAATATGTCTGCTGCATAAATCAGTGCTTAATTTCTACTTCTCTGAATGATGGAACGCTTATCAGCATCAGATCTGGCATGTTTGGTTGATTTAGCAACATTTGTATAGCCTACATCCTTGTGTGGATATCTGCAATGAACTGGACAAAACCACGATATCTCAGTACACAGTTTTAGCCTACTTGAAACAGTGATAATAATTAGAAACAATAAAACCACTCTTTTTAATTGGTCGTCGGAAATGTCCTGCTAGAATTAATCCCCTCGTGAAGCCGTTACGTGATGAACACTCAGCAGTCTAGGTATCTGAGGCTAGGGCGCATCTGTCTGAAACACCATATTGTGAAAGTTTTCAGTAAAGCATGCTTTGTCATGAGGCGCGCAAAAAGTGTCGCATTGTTCCCCGTTGCTGGATACCTTAGCTACACCACTGCGAATAGTGTAAGCAATACAGCAGGGGAATAGTGTAGCCCGCTCGACTAAGTCTTTTCGGTATACGTGGTCACGTAGGCATCAGTAAGCGCAAAACTCTACTGAAGACAACACAAGTAACAGCAAGTTAACAGATGACCGAGTCAGGCATAAAACAGGTTTTAATCTGGAATCCGTTTTCTGGCTTGAAACTTAAATGTTTTCGAAAACGTCTACGTGATCGTCAGGCTGTAAACCCGAAGCTGTTTCTTTGTACTTTGGTCTTCGAAAAAACAAGTACTCCACAAAAGTGGACCACTGTTTAAAGTCTTCTTTATTGTTTGTCGGAAGAGTTTGATTTCCTGTTGAGCATGACGTCACAAGTTCAAAACCCTTTTTCACCAAAGTCTCGAATGCGCACTCCAAGTAGGTGTGGGTCAGATAGTAACGGCAAGTGTATCCTTCAGGTGGAAAACGCTCCGGGTCTCTGCTTTCGTTTAATTCTTCCGAAAAAACCTGTTTAAACAAACAATGCATCAAATAAAAATCCGTTGAAGATTTTAAAACAAATGGGTGGTAGAAGATTTTTTTATGCCGTGAGCTAAGCACTTTCAAAAACAGTAGTGAATAATGAGAGGAAGATTTTTCTTTTCACAGGTGAAAAGCAAAAAAACTGTACAATAGTAGCCTACGTCAGTAATAGGGTAGCCTAACATGTTCAAAGTATAGGTAGGCTATATAGGGTATCATTATGGACATAGCTAAATAAAAATTTTGTCCTATCTAAGCACGCTTATGCCGGTGGTAAACCATTTCAATAAGGCTAAGCGTTCGGAAAAGAAAAGAAACCAGTCTCTTCGAAAAAGAAAGCCTCGATAAAAACATATGAGACCAGTTAATGGGACAAGCGCAATTGCACTTCAGATAGGTATAACAGAGCGCCGTGCTTCGAAAGCCGTTAAATCCCATTCATATTCCATGGTGCTTTGCCATTTGATGTCCAGTGTACGTAGCTCACTCTTGAAAGAATGTTTTATTGTGTAAGTGGGAAAATTAAAAATTAACATTTAATTCAATCATAATGTTACTTCTAAGCCAGTGCTTCCCAACCGGTGGGTAGCGACTAGCGACCCATTGGTGGGTCGCAAAGCTATTTTAGGTGGGTCGCGAAGCATTTCTAAATGTAACTGAATGGTAAAATTTTGCCAAAAAATACCGACATTACTATGGACCTCGAAGCCGCAGTTTGGTCTTGAACAGTACTGCGCCTTCACCATCGCTACTCTTATCTTGACTTCATTTGTTGACTTTCCATTTTCATGAATTGTGCACCCTCTTTTCTAGTAGATCGGGAAATTATTGTATTATCATTACGTAACAATTATGCAACAATGCACCAAATGTGTAACAATTAAATGTGTTGCGTCGCATTACGCCAGTGCCCAGTAGTAAAGATGCCATGGCATATCTCATTGTGGGTCGCACAATAAAACTTGCATTAAAAGTGAGTCGCGAACTGAAAAAGGTTGGGAAGCACTGTTCTAAGCTGTGGTAGGCTACGGTCAGTGTTGTACGCGTCAATGAATTAAATTGACGGCGTCAGCGTCAGCGCGAATTGCCGAAAAACTTCACAGCGTAAAGTACTGCGTCAGCTCTTAAAGAAATTGACGGCGTCAGCGCTAATTTCTAGCGCTATTTTAGCCAGGGTCTCACAAAACAGAAGTATTTCAACCAAGTTTAGGCTAACAATAGCTATAAGTAAAGAGCAGGTATTATGTTTTGAGACTGTACTGTAATTGGCTGCTTAGCCTATTAGTTATCTTATCTGCTTGTAGAAACACAAGCATTTTAAAATGTTTGTCTGACAATCTGCTGCGTTTGGGACGCATAATGTCCTTTCCAAGTGAAAACATGCGTTCCACAGCAGCGCTGGATGGTATTGGTGTATTGTAGGCCTATTTCAAAAACAAGCCTTGAAAACGTTTACTCGGAAACGATGGAAAGGTATCATTGTTCCAAGCGTGCTGTGATGGTGTAGCATATATAAATCTTTTAACGAGGTCCACTGCACCAACATCGCTCTTTTCAGGGGCATAGAGCTCTTAAAATAAAGAATCTTCAACCTCCGACATTCATTGATTATTCGCTTTCTCTCTCTGATCCATCGTTCTCGATACTGCTCACGATATGAGCGATCACCATTTGGCGAACTTCTTCCGCTTGTATTCCAGGGAGCCATTCTAACCAACGCGAAAGGCCATAATTCGGATGAGTCGCGCTGGCCAGAATACATTGTGAAACGAGATTTTCCATGAACACAAAAAATGATGCATAGCGCGTGAAGCTTAAAATCGGCAAAATAGTTGACGGCGCTATTACTTCCGTCAACTAAAATATAAATTGACGGCTCTAGCCTCAGCGTCAACAAAAAGTTGACGCCGTCAAATGACGGCGTCAACGTACAACACTGGCTTCGGTGCATTTAAAGGCGCTGCATATACCAATTCAAACTGACAAACAGTTATGAAGCAGCATATAACCAAATGCCTATACTACATAGGCCTGATATGATAAATGTTGTACGCATGTTGTACACAATGACATCACGCTGAAACAAAAAACTCGCAAAAAGTTAATTTGGGTTTCCCCGCCCTTTAAATGAAATCTAAACTTTTACATACCTTCCACAAGTTCTATTTCTTGCTATGATAGGCCTACATTAATTTACATTTTGAGTTGCATTTGCATAATAGCTTAATGACAAGAGCTTGACGTAGCCAGCCATCTGTTTAAAAGTTTAAAAAATAATTTTGAATAGGACTCTTCAATTTTTCATTACTTAATTGTTTAACATCACATAGTCCAGCCTACTTTTTCAAAGTTTTGTTGGGCAATCATTCAGGCAGAACATTCTTTCATAGACCTATTTTTTGAATTGGTTTTTCGCTGATGTGACGAATACTTTATCAGATTATAATAGCGTCGTTGACAAATAATGCTATGAGTTTCACAGAAAAACGCTCTATAAAACCGAGAAAATTCATTGAAGGTCTTAAAATTGCGCATTCTGATTTCACTTTCAGCCCAAATTAATAGTAGGCTAATACCTTGTCAAATGTTGTTTAACCTACACTGCAAAAGTGGCACAAATCTCTATAGCCTACTGGCAGGGAGACAACATAACGACTGTAAAGATTTTGTAAAATATTAGGCTACTGTTAAATAGGAAATGTTATAGTCAAAGAAAATAATTAACTAACATCGTTCGTTAAAAATTAGCAGGTAATTTTCTCAATAACTATTTACAACCAAGCCATGTTCAAAGAAACAGTGAAAAATGTAACTTTAAACCTGTGTCATATTTCCTTTCTGTAAAAAATACACCAAAAACTTAATTTGTATTACGACCTGTTTATGAATACTTACTTTACTATTAAAACTGGTTGCCAGAAAATTTTATGTGATTACCAGATGAAAGTTTTTTCAAATATGTAGGCCATGCTTAAACGTTTTTATATAAGTTATACGTGGTACCGGTACATCTTTAATTTTGAGGCCCCTAAATCATGAAACCTTAGGCTTCAGCCTTTCTAGTTTAACGGACCGATAAATTCGGCACTGGCTAAATGAAATTACTAGCCTACATGATCACATTAGCCTATCGGGATTTTTTAATCCTAAAAATGAGATCCCCAAAAGTTCAGATAAAATTAATTTATTTAAATAGGATGAAATTTTGAAGAGCCCATTTTACTCCTCAAAGTTTCACTTTTTTCCTGTTGTGTTAGGCTATTCAGAGGTGGGTAAACTACGGCCCGCGGGCCGCATGCGGCCCGTGACTACTTTCTGTGCGGCCCGCGAAAGCCTGAAGCAAATATACAACAAAATAATTCTAAAATTGCTTGAAAATTTTAATCACTACAATGACTTAATTAAACTTTTACTTCGTATATTTCATCTTGATAGAGACAAATTATAGTCTTTTTGTCGCATTGTAGTAGTTTGTTTTCCCAGCCACATTGTGATCTTGCATGAGTGCATGGCTAATATTACTGTAGTGTCAAAAACAGCCGGTTACGTCACAATCGAAATTTCTGACTTTGGCCTGTCCCATCATGAAACTTTCTTTTTCGTTTTAGTTTTTCTGATTATGTTAATTCGCTCACAGATGTATTCTGTTGAATTTGCTCAAAGTGCGTCTGGCAAAGTGTTATCTTGATGTGGGTTGTATTCAAATAAATAATTGAAACATACCTTTTTTATATCTTTTATGTAATACATGTAGGCTACTGTATGTAAAATCTCCGATTCTTTCGTCATATTAAAAAAGAAATAAAAGCTTGTGTTTTGACTATTTTAGATTTGACGTTTTGGTTTATAATCTTAATTATACTAACTTATACTGCGGCCCTCGAACAAATTCAGATTCTGAATGCGGCCCTCGAGATAAAAAGTTTGCCCACCTCGCTATAGGGTAGTTATCTGACTTTTGTCTTCGACTATCTAATTTAACAAACATAGGCCTATTGTATAAATTATGTACCTATGTAAGTTGTAACCTAATATCACCCAGGGATAGGTTAGTCTACATATGGTAAAAAAACTTTACGAGTTGGCAATTGATTTATTTTCTTGTAACTTACTTGTTTAATTTGCAAAATAGAAATACTGTGGAAATGCTTAGGCTATGATATAGCCATTTTAATTGATCTAAGAAAATAAATAATTCAATTTAGTTGTAATAATGCGGTTGTATCTTGGGCTACGTGAAACATCAAATTTATAGTTTAGCCTAATGGATTTAACTACAAGTCTACACGTAGATCCAATAGAGTGTAATCTCATTAGATGTGAAAGAGGCGCCGCTCTTTTCTGCGGCCGAGCAATTGTGTTGTCAATAATATTCTTTAATGAGATTTTCCTTGTCACTAATTGCATTTTTACTTTTGGAAAGTATCCGGGGGCCATCGTGTCGCCTTATTAACTCATTTCAAAAGTTATAACTGAGCACTAATTGGTTTTAATATCAAGAATGTTGATCCTCACTGTTGAAATGGTTTGATTTAGAATCTAATGTAGCAATTATTGTAGAAGTTCGAATTTTCACCAACATTATATAACTTATATATTTTTTTGACAGGATTAATTTTATGAGGTGTTGAGACCACCACAACGTGCTAGTGAATATAGTGTTATCAAAGTGTAGTATTAACCGCAGTAGGATAGCAGCCTAACACTTGATTATCGAGTTTGTATTAGAAAAAAAAGTTTAAGAAAAAGAGACCCACTGATCACATTAGTGATGAAGAGCCACATTTTTGATTCAAAATAGGTAACAATGTAGGCTACATTTTCTAAATTTTGTTTGCTTGTGGTAAATGAGTTTTCTTTTCCAGCTACACTTCTGAATGACAGCAACTTGAACTCATAGATAAAGCATAGATCTACGTCGCATATAAGGGTCGACTACGTCTAGCACATCAAATATTAATTTGATTACCAACTTTACAACCTTGACCTAATAATTTATGACATTTTCAACTACGTCAGAGCCTACTAACAAATTGAAAACGGTATAATAAAAATAAACATTTGCAGTTTTACAGTCGTAATGCAGCTGTTAAGTTTACGATTTATATGGGACACAAATTTTCCTTTGAACTCCTGTCGCTCAAAACATATTAGTACCGTACTATGTTAGTTATTCCTTCTTTCTATCTTAAGTAGGCTAGGCTAATTAGAACTAAATCAATAATTAAACTAACAATGCAGAAGGCAAGGTTAAATCAGGCCGAAAAATTACTATTCATGTTCTCTGGGGATATTAACGAAGTAGCTCAGTGTTTCGGTATCGAAGTTTTCCAATTCATTTCTGTAAATTCAGCATTTGGAAATATTTTTTTTTAACATAGCTGTTGATCAATTTAATGATGAAAGGTAATGTGTCTTCATGTGTAATTTATGACTTTGTAATTTAGTAAAACAATACGGTACCTCAGTTTATAAATACTACGGCAGGCCCCTTTGTGATTTGAGCCTGTGCGCATGTTTTATGACTTTGTGCTAATCTAACCTTCAGTTAGAACTCTAGTCAATTTTTACAATAAAAAAAAAAACTGTTGTTTCTAAGTAAAAGCACGACTAGCAAGAAACGAAAACGTCAGTCGAAGTAGCTACATCACTTGATAAATGCAAAATAGTGATGGTTAAAGCAATGCTTAAATGTTCAAACGATAGAGCATTTCTGAATACAGTCAGTCTGAAGGCTTTTAGAACTCATCAACATTTTGAAGAACATAGAAATTCAAATAATATATAACTTCCCAGAAATGAAAAAAAAAAACAAGACATTTTTCTTACTGCAACAGTTCCTGGTCGTGATTTAGTAGATTGCAATGTCGATATTGCTTGTTTGAAAAGTAATGCAGGCTAGGCTACTGCATTTCTGAACAAACATTTCCCAACGTTTAAAGGGAATATCTTCAACAATGACAATAAACCTATAGCCGAAGTCGACGTAAGCAAAAATAAGTACAAGCAAAATTGAACACCAAACGACGTGAATGCATGACAAGACAACCAAAAATCAATATATTCGTCAAATTGTAAGTTACTTAAAAATAAGCAGCAATAACATTAAGACGACATGTCGCGAAGTTTGCAATGCTATCATCAATCAATTACTTCCAAAAGTGTAATTTTTATGTGGACTTAGACTCGCTTGGCTATAACAGCCTACAAACAACCGTCTTAATGTCACCTTTAATAACGGATTAATGATTGTAAAAACTTAATGATGTAATGGTATCATGGTCCCCTCTTTATCACAGACATTATAAGTAGCCACGTTGCCGATCTTATACCCTTTTTTCGGTCTTTAAGTAAAACCTTTTGTTGATGCTAAATTTGTATGTTTACGTTTAGGAATTCATTTTCTGCACGTTTGTGCCAGCTATGCAAAGTAACATTACATTGAATTGGCAGAAACATTGAACACTTACTTCTTTTGCAACGTCCGATCTTCCTGACACCGTAATTCTTGTTATCTTTCTAAACTTAGCCAAGTCATTTGCCGGGCTATCTCTGTCTGCAGTGTAATAACCTCGATATCCGATACTGATGAAGTAAGGGTTGTCTCTTGAAAGAGGGCCAATGGTGGGTTGTCTTGTAAGTCTGAATCACAACAATTTTTTATTTAGTTTGTTATCGTGAAGAAAGGAACGTTTTGTAAAACTTCAAAGCAAACTAAAATTAATTTTAGACAAGAAAGTTACATGTGTGCCGTAGATGATTGATTAATTACGTTCATCACCCAAAAAAGCTTAGAAGTGCAAATGTTACAAACTTTGCATAAAATAATCCTTCTAGTGCAAAGACATCTTGTGTTACCCGGTACAGCTTTTTGAAGCTAGGCTTGTCAAGCAAGTTTTTGCTTCTTTGATCACAGTGGAGTTTCTTCGAAGCATAACTGATCCAGATTCTTTTCCATCAATCTGTTTATTTAATAAAGTTTTGTTTAAAGGCACTCAGCAGTTGATGGTGAGAAAAATTTAGAGAACGTTAGTTAAAGTAGAGTCTACGTACAATAATAACATTGTCACGATTTCTTTCTATTTCTTACCAGAAAAAAGACTTGGAAAGATTCAATGACGTAGTTTAATGGGTCAACCGAAAAGCAGTCAATTAAATGTCGAATAATTCTACTAGCGAAATGATAATCTGACTTCTTGAAGAACTTTAACGAACGGCTTCTCAAATAACTCTAATTTCTGCATCAACTATACCAATTCACAACTCATAGCACAACTCTCATAATCAACTCGTAACAATCACCATAATAATAATCTCAGAATAATCTCGGAATCTCAGAATAAACATTACACAAACTACACCACTATTTATAGTTGGCTGTTCAGTCCAGTAACTTCGAGAAGGTTACATCATAAAGAACCATCGTTCGGTCACGTAGCATTTAAATGTAAACAACAGAAGTCTATAGAAGGTCACGTAGGGAAAATGATTCCAGAAAACACGTTACATAATACAGATTTTGTCATCAGACGTTACTTCAGGTCATAACCGATAATAACACAACGCACCAGAATTCCATAATGAAAATAGCACATTCGTTGAAGATACAAAGCAAGCCATCGCGAGGCCTTTGCACCTTGATTGTGACATACGCCCCCCCTTAGGATATTGTTGCAAACAATATAACAACACAATCAATACAAAACACACCACAAAACAATTAATTACTCAATAAATCAATTCTCATAAGTCCATCGTTGCATGATCTACCAACGATAACTTTTCTCAAAACAATAGTCACGTTTACTGTGAAAGTTTCCAACGTCCGCAATGTTTTCAATGCACCGGCGAGCAAGATGACCCATCTTCTTACATCGGAAACACCTCCTCTCCCGACAGTCCTTGGCGAGATGACCTTCTCTGTGACAGTTGTAGCAAGCCTTTTCATCAAAAGAGCAGCTCCTGGCTATGTGTCCAATCTCCCCACATCGGTAGCAGTGGTTGTCACGGCAACGTCTATTTTCCGAATGTCCGCCGTCAGCAACGCACTCCCTGGCGAAGTGTCCGCGTCTACCGCATCTATAGCAAACTCCAAATGGTCGTTGCCTGCCTCTTCTCCTCGGTTCTTCGCGCTTGTAATATCCGTCATCGTGAGATCGTTGCTGATTATCTGCAGAACAATCTCGAGCAAAGTGACCATTCTTGCCACAAGAATAACAAGTAACTTCAGAATCTCTCTCAAAAACATTTCCGATTATCAGATCAACTAAAGAGTTTTGTAAACATAACGCTTTCACAGTCCCACTACAATACGGAGTTTCGATAGATATCATCGCTAACGGTCCTTGGATTGAAGTGGTATCTATTTTTGTCACATGGCCAGTTTTTCCCGTTAATTGACTGTCTTTAACCAAATCTCTCCTCACTATTATACCAGTAGAACCAGAATCACGTAAAACTTTTACCTTTTTGTCTCCAACTTTTCCATCCACTACTGGCAGGTGATCTTCAGGTATTATTTTTCCGCAAACATCCTCATCCGGATTCTCCTCGTCAAGCGTGGGTTCAGGAATCATTAACGCACAACCGCATCGATAAACGTCCGTGTCTTTATCTTTTCCAGACTGATTAGGTAAGGAAAACGACTTGTCCTTGCATTCCTTCGCTTCGTGTCCTTGCCTATTGCAACGATTGCACCACTTCCTCGATTCCTGATGATTTCTGTTAGTCTTCCTCCGGCAGTTAACAGACTTATGACCTAAGCCATTACAATTAAAACAACGTACTTCTCTTGGAACCGCACCTCCTTTAAAATTATTTGTTTGCTCTTCGTCATTATCGCATGACAACGTTCCTTCAGTCGACAACTTCTCATCATGAGCAACTAAGTACTGTTCTGCCACACTGGCTATTTCTTCTAGAGTCTTTGGACTTCTCTCCATTAGATAAACAGACAGATCTTTTGAACATGAATCTGTGAATTGTTCCTTAACTATAAGGTTTGCCAATCCGTCCAATGATTGATCGGCCCCCGAAAGCTCAAACCATTTTAACAAAAGGTTTCTTAAACGTTCAATAAATTGACCTGGGCTTTCGTGTCGTTCAGGCTTTGCCTCACGGAATCTTTGACGGTATCCATGCTCGGTAAAATTGTATCGCTTTAACAGAGCTAACTTCAATCTGTCGTAATTCATGGCTTCTTCTTGCGAAAGTCTTGAATATACATCAAGAGCTTGTCCCGATAATAACATGCTTAGCTGGGTAGCCCACGTCGACTTCTCCAATTTGGCTATTGTAGCATATCTTTCAAATCTTAACAAATAACTATCCAACTCATCTTTTTCTTCAACAAATGATGGCAAATCTGGACGTCTAACTTGCGCCACAATAACATCTCGAGCATTATCATCAGTAGAATTAGATCGCTCACCAATGTCCAGCTTTTGTCTTTCTAATTCAAGTTTTAACTTTTCCAATTCATATTGCGCTCTTCTTTCTTCAGCTTCTACTTCGCGCTGCGCTTGTTTCTCTTCAGCTTCTCGTTGAGCTTGTTTTTCTTCAGCTTCAGCTTCTCGTTGAGCTTGTTTTTCTTCAGCTTCGCGCTGAGCTTGTTTTTCTTCAGCTTCAGCTTCTCGTTGAGCTTGTTTTTCTTCAGCTTCGCGCTGCGCCCGCTTCTCCTCTGCTTCAGCTTCAAGTTCTGCTTTCCTTATTTCACGAGCAGCTCTTCTATCTTCTCTTTCGTCAGCTTCTCGCTGAGCTTTTTGGTCCATTATCTTGTGATACTCTTCTATCACAAACTGAGACTTCTCATTACCAGTCAGCCCCATTCGTTCAGCCATGCTCCCTAAGTCTTCAATCATCTCATGTTTGACAGTATCCGCCATCTTGACATTAATTTATTATTCTTTCAATAAATCTTTCGGTATTCTTCGGTTTTTCGGTTAAATTTTTTCGGTTTTTCCCGGACGAGCCCCCAGAATGTCACGATTTCTTTCTATTTCTTACCAGAAAAAAGACTTGGAAAGATTCAATGACGTAGTTTAATGGGTCAACCGAAAAGCAGTCAATTAAATGTCGAATAATTCTACTAGCGAAATGATAATCTGACTTCTTGAAGAACTTTAACGAACGGCTTCTCAAATAACTCTAATTTCTGCATCAACTATACCAATTCACAACTCATAGCACAACTCTCATAATCAACTCGTAACAATCACCATAATAATAATCTCAGAATAATCTCGGAATCTCAGAATAAACATTACACAAACTACACCACTATTTATAGTTGGCTGTTCAGTCCAGTAACTTCGAGAAGGTTACATCATAAAGAACCATCGTTCGGTCACGTAGCATTTAAATGTAAACAACAGAAGTCTATAGAAGGTCACGTAGGGAAAATGATTCCAGAAAACACGTTACATAATACAGATTTTGTCATCAGACGTTACTTCAGGTCATAACCGATAATAACACAACGCACCAGAATTCCATAATGAAAATAGCACATTCGTTGAAGATACAAAGCAAGCCATCGCGAGGCCTTTGCACCTTGATTGTGACAAACATGCTTATGTTAGTCTATATAGTTTTGTCTATTGACGCTCTACAATCGCTAATTCGCTAAGGTCTTTTAGCGACAAGAGGCTCATTTTGAATTTTGTATCATATTTAGAAAGTCATCACATTATTAGGCTACCCGACTTATCCTCACTGCGTTATGCAAGAAAGAATACAATCGGTACCGCTTTTAATGTCGTTGGTAGGACCCGATCTGGAATCGATCTCAGACCTACCTGCACTAGAGCCGGCGATAACCAATGGGCCACTGAGCTGATTCTACTTCTATGCACAACAAATGTCGAAAACCGTAATGATCCCAGAATGAAGTTTCACAAGTAGTTAAAGGCGAGGATGATATTATATCAGTAAGTAAGTTTACATCAACCTCAAGAATGTGAAAGTGGATCCGTTAAAAAGTAAACAGAGTCAGAATATGAACTCATGATGCAAATACTGTAGAAGAGTTGGCATAATATCCTTCAATTTACTAACAGTTAAAACAAACGTTGACTGGTCTGTGCAATTGCGCATATCTTCAGGGGTTACTTATGACATATATGAATATGATAGGCCGGTTATTGTTTTCTGTGACAATCAAGATAAAAAAACATGCTTTCAGAAAACAAATCTTACTAAGGTACTGAAGGTATAGCTTGCATTTCACTAGTTTAAGGGTAGAATTAAGTTTTGAAAGACTATAGTAGTAGGCTACCTCTTCAACCAAAGCATCCAGACCATAAAAAACCGCCTCTGCTCGGAATCGGTGATGATCAGAGCAAGGAACCATTTTCTCAATCCAGTCTGCTGAAGGCGAGTGTCTGCGGAGGAAATCTAGAATGTATCTGAACGTTGGACCATCTCTGTCAATGAACAGTCGACCTTGACCATCTTCCAGAACAGATATTAGTTGGTCACTTGAGCGTAATCTGGCTGATTGGTTATGTGAACTGGATCGAAAAAGTTGGATACTTCGAGCCAGTTTAGATTTGGGATGCTTTGAGGTTAGAGTTTCGATTGTTGTAGTGTAAGCAACTCCTCCGACATTTATTTCAACGACTTCGTTTTCATTATTTGCTGACATTTTTAGCACAGGTTTGTCATTCACACAAATTACTAAAATTTTACAGTTTGGTGTTACCGTTTCTTATTTTATAAGATTAGCAACGTTAAAAAGTGGTCTACTAGCTTTTGGCTAGCATTTACGATTTCATGACAAAATACCTGAAACAAACCGTACAGTAGAATACATTCAAGAAACAAAGATTGCAAGCAGATTACAAGTAGTACAAATAGTCAAATAGTAGGCTACAAATAGTTACAAATAATCTTTTCTTATAGGCTTGAAAAGGGCTGTAGCCTATGACTAATCGAAAACGTTAACTTATTGTTTTTCTTTTTTGTTTTTATAATGTTAAATGTAGTGTTGTTGCTGGGTTATGTCTGTTTATGGTTTAAAAAAGTTACCTCTCTACCCAAATTAAATCACAAATATTTCACAAGTTGTATTACCTTGTAGCGTTATCAAAGGGTTCAAGGCTACTTTGTACCTGAGCCTGGGGAAGTTCTAGGGACCTTTTCAGTTGTTCCGTGAATGAGAAAACGCTGCGTAGGCTATTCTTTTCTATGGCGGGTTTACGTTCAATCTATGTCCAATCAACACTAGGATTGTTTCAAATAAAATTTTACAAATTTCCATGTACTCAAGTCTGACCAATGTTTACTTTAAAATCAATTTAATAAAACAAAACCAAATTTTTTAGAACAAAATTAATTTGAAACGAAATGAAGACAAAAAGTTTTGAGTCCAATAAAAGAGAAATTCATTTTGTTTCGAAATATTAGTGGGCTACCAAAAGCAAATCAAACAAAAAGCCAATGGCCAATGGCGCAAGTGAAAATCACTTGTCTAATTTTTTGCTTCGTCGATGCTTTCTTCTAGAATCTAGAGAGTTTGTGCTAAGTTGCTATACAGTAGAAAAATGCTAATCAACTACGTGGTCTTTTTAATACTGCGTCAGTTTTGTCATGGCAAAAAAGTTAGTCGAAGCAGATATTTCATGATAAATTGCTGGAGGTCTTTAAAATGGAAAAAGCATTGAATGTTAGTCCAATGTTCATAAAGATGATCAATAAACACGATCAAAATCAACTTTCAGGATACTGATTTTGCCTCCCTTTTACATCTACAGCAGAGTTTAAAAAGTTGTCTGGTAGTATTAACAATAACAATACCGATATTCAATAAATCGACTTGGCTAATCGCCTACTCGATTTAATTGCCATTCAATTAAACCTAATGTAGTCTATATCGAACGAAATAAATCGGCTTAGTCGCCAAAGCTACTTCCCAACCAACATTCAAGTCACCGTTTTAGTTGTTTTTTACATTGATTTAATGTCTACGGACCTCAATGCGAAAACTACCGATTGGTAGTGCACTGTAGGCTACTGATGTGCTTCCTGGGATCTACTGTTTGGGCTAAATCTGAAAGGTCGTAAAGTATTGAAATGTTATCCCACATTGTATCGCTGAAAATGAAAAACTTTGCAACGAAACAAGCGAAATGTGATGCCGACCTAAGCTAGCAGGAGTTGCTGCTTTCACAACGTAAAACCGGAACTTTTTGCTTGTTGGAGCAAAACCGTAAATATTATTTTTCTGCATGGTTTAATTTAATAGAACTTCAACCAAAATGTTATCCCACATTGTATCGCTGAAAATGAAAAACTTTGCAACGAAACAAGCGAAATGTGATGCCGACCTAAGCTAGCAGGAGTTGCTGCTTTCACAACGTAAAACCGGAACTTTTTGCTTGTTGGAGCAAAACCGTAAATATTACTTTTCTGCATGGTTTAATTTAATAGAACTTCAACCAAAATAGCTCGTGCAAATATTTTAATCTGTATTCTAAATCTATATGCACAGAACTCATCACTGTTTGGCCTGCATAGACTGTTTGTCGATTTTTTAATAAATGCATTTTTTTCCTAGTATCTGGCCTCTGGTCACAGAATAGGATCAGGTCATAGCCATCCTCAAAGAAGGTCATGGATCAGGTCTACAAAACTGCATGCGACACAAGATATCTGGCTGAAATCACCAATTGGGAAGCCACATTATACATGTTACTGTGCAAGCATCTGCTGTTGCAAGGTAAACTAAAAAATTGTCGTGAACAATCTTTTTTTTTATTGTACCCCTATAACTGAAAATGCAGGACACTCCAAAAAGAATGTCTTTGTGAGTGTTTGCGTGGCAAGAATTGGAGATCTAAAACAATAAGTTTAGATAATGTCTTACTGAAGTAGGCTAATGTTCTTTGGTAAATTTCTTGACTGAAACCTTTCAACACACTATTACTATGCAACGTACTGCTTCTATGCTACGCACTGCTTCATGACCATAACGTAAACATACGGAAATACGTGTTGGTACAAACAGAACCTATTCCTAAAACGCATTGGAAAGCTTAACCTGTTACCACATCTCGCTTGTAAACGACGCTGACGCATCAGCGAATGCCCGACGACTTGCGTCATCAATCACGCAGATACATGAGCAAGACGCGAAGCTTCGTCCAGACTGTTTGGCTTCAATTTGAGTGAAAAAAGCACTGGAAAAAAAGCGAGTCTGTCATTTCCCAGCAGACATAAAGTCAATGTAAAAAAGGTTGATTTTCTGGCTCGGTAGTGACCAGTGAGTATCCCAAAGTTGGTCGGCCTGCAAGAACTAATTTTAACAATAAATACTTTTAAACAATTTCACCCGACTTGTCTGGCAGCTGCTGTTAATATGTCCCTGCTTTGGCAACCATTTACTCATCTCACTGGTAACAAAAACTTGTGCCTTCGAATCCAGCAAAGATCGTTAAGGCCACACATCGCACAATGTATTGTTTCTCTCAACTGAAACTATACCATAATAAAAATACAAACCAGGTCAGTGTTTATTTATGACTACGGCTGTTGGAAACAAAAATATTTCAAAATGCACGAAAATTTCAAAAATGCAGAAAGCATCAAAAGTTCACACTTCGAAGTAATTTAGCTCCAGTGCACTGTTGTTCAAAAGTTTAATAATGCTTGAAGTCACAGAATGATGAAATAACAGGATTCGTCTATCCGAAATATTCGAAAAAAAAATCTGTTTTGTAATTTCGAAATGTTTTGTTCGTTTCGATGCAAAATTACTAGTTTTGATTTCGTTTCGAATTAAATTTATTTGTGAGGGATTTTCGTTTTGTTTCGGTCAACAAAAAATGTTCGTTTCGTGTTTGCATCAGTCTTGCTCATTACCCAAACAACAGAGGTTAGGAATGTAAAAAAGACTGATCTTGCAGCCGTGCAATGCCTCATTACTATTGCTTCTGGTGAAACTCGACTTGATCACTGCTTCCTAAATAGCTTACTGAATAGTGTCGCTTGAGTTCACGCCGGAAGCATTATAAGAACATTAAGAACAAGTCGGCTTTGCAATGGTGGTAAAGCAAACGTCATTGATATGGCCAATAACATAAAACTATCGGTATAGCGACAAGTTTAGCTATTATAGACCGGTAGTAATTAACAACCCTTGAACTAACTAAATCAAGTAGGTTTAGGCTACGCACGGCTTAGGCTACATTTTTTCTTCCTTGCTTGTTTCAAACTATTCTTTCTAAAAGGCCTATGACAAATCCTTTGAAAAGTCAAATAGCAAGTCAGAAGTTTGAAATAATTTCATACTCAACTGTTCGTTTAAAAGAACCGGAAAGTGTTTGCACGAAATGATTGGTAAACGTCATCCAACATAAAATGATGATATCACACAACTACAAACTGAACCTTCTGAATGATTGAGTGCATGCAAACATACGTCTGTTACAGGTGTAGACTAACGGCAGCCTCAATTCAAGCATTCGATGTTGCTCCTGTCGAAGACAATCATACTTTTCTCGAAATAAGTAGGCTATTGAAGAACCTGGACTGCCTGATAAAAAAGAAAATGAGATTCCACACGTGTTTGCAACGGATTTTATGTCTGTTCAGAATTACACACCATAAAGACACTAAATATTCACATATGGCTTATTTCTCAAACTTTTGGCACACCAAGAAATTAAGAATGTTTTGAATTGCATAGATCACAACAATCGCCCTAGTCGTGAAAGTTTCTTTCCCGCAAATTTTATATAAGTCTATATTACTGCAGTGTCTTCGTACTTCGAAGAAAATTACGCTGCTTATAAATAACCTTTGCTTCAAAGCAGTCAGTGGCAGTCTTCATTGCATTTGCATATAAACGCAACTGAGCACATTTATCAAAAGAAAGTTGAGCAAACTATTCTAGATTTGAAGTCACAGCACATCAACAACAAATTTTGAATTTAAGCCGATTAAAAGGGTGAAAAGTAGCTGCAGCATGGTGAAGTGAATGGTTTCAAATATTGCAAGCTTCGCTGAAAACTTTGCTGAACGTGGTGCTGGTAATCACCACTCCCCTCCGCCCATTGCGTAGGCTACGAAGTCGGTTAAAAATAGTTAGTACCGTAAAGGAAAAGCGGTCAAGAAAAGAACTGGCTGCATGATGAAGAATGATGGTTGGATGGATGAATGATCGCAAGGATGGAGAACATCACATGGTCCAATATAATAATCAAAAAGTCCCAAAAAATATACAAGAAAATAACATTCACTGGAAGACCAAAAAGAAGATGGCGGGGTAGGCTAAGTGTTCCCGACAATTTTCACCAAATCAAACGTCATATAAAAACCGTTCAAGTCTACTGAATATTACGTCATGGAAATTCTTAAAACATGAGCCAAAGTTGCACCAGCGTTCATAAGAATTGTGTCAAATCTGTTTGGGCCTGTTTGGGCCTGTTTAAACAGGAAATATTACATCAGCTTTAAACACCTGTTGGAATGACTTCATAATTGTCTTTCATTATTGCGTCACAGTACTGCATACGTGAATTTGAGATATTGCTATCTATTCTGGTCATTCGTAAAATGATTGTTTGAAAGTTGGCCGCACATTTAACTGTTGGCTTAGTGCTTGCTAGCTGGACAAAGGTTCCGTCTTTTATCCAAGTAATCTGTTCTGTAGTGACAGTTTTTCAGTGGTGTAAGGCGTTGCACCCCCTCGTTTTCGGTAGCCGTGGGCTAATTTTACAGAAATACACTGTTTGAAAAGAAGTTCAAGTGTGTGTTTCTTCGGTCATTATATACAGACGAACGGATTCGGGAACTTTATGTTAAAATTTTCCCAAGAAGAGATTATGGTTTACCGCTGTGACCACTAAGATTGAAGAAGAGGTTGATGACATTTGTACGTAAACAGCACAAGATGGACACAGCATGTAAAAATTTAAAATAATTTAACAGTTACAGTGGCATGACCAGTTGATGGCGTGATATATTTCATAACAGATGATATACCAATGTTAAGTAGGCTATACTACGTACTAGCTATATTTAGCTGTGAAAATTACCCACAAGCAATCGAATCAGACTATAGATATAGCTCAACTGCTGCATGTGTTGAGCTGAAAATAACATCAGTGGTCCAAGAAGCGAAGATGTCAGACATTGGTATCTCCGTATCAATTTCTGGTATCATCAGGGCCGGATTTATCAGTAGACAGAGTAGGCAGTTGCCTAGGGCGACAAAATATACGAATATGTTACATTGCTAATAGCCTACTGTACGTGAATATAACAATTCACAACAGATATATTCAGATATATAGCAATTAATAAATATGTTATCACATCACACACATTTATAAACAGTGCGGCAAGTCATGTATGGCAAATCATCGCCCCTAGAGTACTTCACGCTTGATTGGTTTTCAACAATATGTGCTGCTTAGCGCTTCTTTTAGTTATCTGTCTCGCTTAGTATGGAGGACTATAGGCTTTGTCTGTGCAATTTTTATTAATCTTTGTTCGGTTTGTTTCACTGTTAGTAGATTTAAAGGAGCCTAGAAAAAATGTTTTTAGTCAATGTTAGGTTGATGGAAAAGTTCCAGGCTATTTTGTGTACTTGCCTTGATGCTTAAAGTATGTAAACCAATTTCAGTGCAGAGCGATCATTCTCTATTTTAAAGCTGATCAAGAATGCACGGCGGTCTACGTTGAAGCATGATCACATGAATGATCTCACATTTTTGAACATTTAACTCAACTTTACTTATTTCTACAGACTTTGAAGAAATTATTGATTTGTTTGCAAGAGAAAAAGCCAGCCGTGAGCGATTTTAAACAATTAGTTCATTATACAATGACATTCATTGATGTATTCAAATAAACAGTGCAAATAACTTTTTTGTAAGGAATTGAAAATATAAATCGTAGCGCACTATCGAAAATTTTTTTTGTGGGGGCAGCACTTTTCTTATCTGCCTAGGGCAGCACTTAGGCTAAATCCGGCCCTGGGTATCATGGATTGACGTGTATTCAATTGTGTATGGTCTGCTTATACTTGTGTCTTATTTTAGATTAAGTCTTTATCTAAAACCATTAGAGTTTACGTCGGCCACGGCGTAGACTAACCCAGGGCTTCCACAACTCTGAGTCGCGACCCCAATTTAATTTTAGGGTCGTTAAACAAATTGAAAATGGGCCTACAGCGGACCAAGGAGTAGCATAAAAAAATATTTTCTGAAATAGAATCGCACAAAATAAAAATTTGAGAATCCCTGTAACCTATTACATTATAAAGGTTGGCTATTTTTGCAGCAGGTTTACATCAGTCTCCATTGCGTTTATTAAGCAGTTTATCAAATGATTTGCTCATTCTGCGCAGTAAACTTGAAGAGCGAATTTCCTTCAGGAAAATGGGAAACAAAAAAGTGATAGCAATTCCAATCTGAAAAATAATAAAAATAATAAAGCTGTTTATCATAACACAGCTCTCCAATACTGCCAGCTTCGAATGAACCAGGTCTCAAAATAAAAGTTCTCGATTAAATTCCGGTTTGTTCCGGATCAAACCAAGCCCTGATTTAAAGTTCTTCTTTAAAGAAAGAACGTATTTTATAAAATATTAAAAATGTCACAAAAATGTTTTAAAAAAACAGCTATAGACAGACAAAGATGACGTAAAACAAAATATCTGGAACCTTGTCATTACGTGCGATTTAAAAGCTACGCATTTTCCAGAATAAAGGAATTTGATTGAGCTAACCTATTAAAAAAAATAAAGCGATCTTACCGCTATCATCCATGATAAAAACACCCAACTCCACCCAGCATTGACATGGATGATGGGCACTAGCAACTGCCCAATTCCTCCTCCTATGTTACTTACGCCATCGATTATACCTGTCAATACGAGAAAGAGAAGTCACTTTACATGGGAAGCACAAGCAGATATATAACATAATGGTACTTAAACATTTTCACCACAAGAATATTTACATTGGTGTAGGAACACTTTGTATCACCATCAAACAATCTTACTAACAATCTTATTAAGCAAGGAGCAACAAAGCACCATTAAGGAAACAAACTCTGTAAAAGTGTTTGTCAGACACCACAGCGGGTGTCAACTACCATTACGGTAGGCTACCAATATAGACAAGTTTACACGTTTTGAAGACTTTTATCAGATGGAAAGACAAAGATATTAAGAAGTTGAAGGAAAACACCGGGCTGGTATATTCGTGTATTATTTCTGGTCAGTTTATTTGTTTTTGTTGGCGAGAAAACAAATTGCAACTTACAAACACAAACGGCAAATAGTTTGCACAACAAAGATGGCAGCGAATGACCAAAAAGTCAACAAAGTCAGCTGCCGCCCAAGCGTTCAAATAAATAATACCAAAAATTCAGTAGGAAAAGTAATTTCACAAAGTAAATGTCGAGCAGCGCATCATGAAAAAAACATTTTTTTTTCCAAAAAAAAAACATTTTTTTTCCAAAAAAAACGTGACTGTAAAAAGTGTAAATATTACCTGCTACTGTAGCTAGAGCATCAGTGTGATCTCCGACAGCTTTTTGTTTTCCAACTTCTGCTGTCACTGCTGTTCCTATGATATTGGACACACCTCCGAGGAATGCACCAACAGTCGCCATTAAAACGCTATTAATTACCATATTGTTGGGAGATTCTGAAAAATATTTTAAAACGTTGCATAAGTTATGCTGAGCACTTAGTGATAACAAAAGCATCTTTCTCTACAAAACATTGCCTGGTGCTGGATTAATGAAATCATGTTTCAATTGGAAGTATGAACTACCATCTTCCTCTTTGTCGTTTTTCAAAAATGTAGTTATCACCTGCATAGTCTGCAGCCAGCTTTTTGCCAGCTTGAAGTTCAAGCGTTAAAGTCTTTTCCACTGCTTCTGCTAACTCTAGGTTTAATTTATAGTCAGGCTTAGAGGCTATGTTAAAAACTTTAAAATCTTTCCGAACGTATACGTTCTTGAGCAAACCATTAGCCAATAAGGATAGATTTGAACAACAATATGCAGCAAGCACTTCTTCGTAAAATATGATCTAGAATTGAAAAAGAGCAGTAGCCCAAAAACCTTTGAGGTTGCATAGCAACAATATATAAACTAGATACGAGAAAACTGCGGCTAACTGGTCAGATCGACCTGTCTTCACGAATTTAATATTGGCTATTCAAACAATTTTGCTGAAATTGTAAATTGTTAATGCTTACTCAAAGCTTAATAAACTAAAACCTCAAGCATTCCTGAATACACAAAAACTGTTTAATGAATAAAATACCATTCGTCTTTTTTGAAAGCAATTAAGTCTACTGTACTGACCATGATAACCCCAGAGAGCAAACGGTGTTAAAACCAGCATCAGCATTAAAGTTGTGGCTCTCTTTTCTATCCAATCGCTTAAAAACGAAAATACAATGCTACCTGAAAAAATGTAGGTTTTAATAAAAAGCAGGCTTGGTCAACGTTTCCAGCCAACACATTAACCACCTTTTACATTGATTCGATGTCTGTAGACGCTAAATCAAAACATTTCCTTGATCAATGTTAAAGTAGTGGTTCGCTAGAGCAAGCTTCCAAGAAATTAATACGCCCAACAGAAAGTTATGGCCAAACAGTTTCAGAAAAGGTACCTAATAAAGTTTGTGCTTATACTGTAGTTAAAAAAAAATAAGCCTTTGTGCCATCAAACCAACTGTATAGTGTATTACAGTATCTTAATTGACTATGCGAAGTCAGGAATATCTAGAGAAGGGGATATGAAGGCTCGCAGCCATTGCCTTATTCTCATGACACTACCAGGGCGGTAGTTTGTAGTGCTTTAAACATGTGGTGGTTATTTTTAAAATCGTAGAAAGTTTTGTAGTGCAGCTGGTACAATGAGCTACAGAAGACAGTTAGCAAATGTTACGTAGAGCATATTTAAAGAATACTTGTTTACAAAGACAGTTGAAAAGTTACCAGTAAGCTGTTTTTTTAACAAAGTCTTTGCAGTAGGCTAGATGTAAAGCAAGTATATGGGTAGTTGAATTAACAAGCAACCATGAGCATGCTGTGAATATCCAGGCCTGATTCTAATAGCGCAATGCAAGTTATCATAACAAGATTTATTAAACTACTATCGGTACCAATTGTCATTTTACGATAAACACAGATATTTACGATAAACAAAAGCCCTTCTATTGCAGTGTTTCCCAACCTGGGGGTAAATTACTCCCGGGGGTAATTTGCCTGTTTTCGGCGGGTAACGAGACCGGAGGTTGTAAACTTTATAAAAGCGAAGGAATGGAACAGTCGTCTTTACAAGGAACTGTGCAAGAAGATGGGAGAAATATACGAAGTATTACTGTACCACACAGAAGTACGATGGCTGTCTCATGGCAAAGGATAACCCGTCTGGTCGAACTTCGTGAGGCTGTCCATGTTATTCTGATAGAAAAGAAGTCCGACTTGACTGAATACTTCTCTAACCAACAGTGGATTTCCCAGCTGTGCTACCTGGCTGATATCTTTGGTGAATCGAACAAAGGCAATCTTTTAATTCAAGGCAAGAATGTAACTGTGATCGACACCAAAGTAGCCGGAGCAGCATTTATCGCAAAGGTTAAATTGTGGAACAAGCGAGTTGGAAGAAGCACAGTTTTAGACGTTTGACATGTATCTCGGAGGCAATGGACTTGAGTTGACAGCGGCGTTGAAGAAGGACATAGCTAACCACTTAGGCCAGCTAGCCTAGAAGATGGACAACTACTTTCCGAATTTGAACACGGCTAGTTTTCAATGGTGCACTGAGCCCTTCACATGTGATGACAGCCAGGTGGATGATGACGACTTTTCGGCCAAAGAAGAATTTATCACTCTCCGAATGAACAAAGCGTTGAAACTTGATTTCAATGGGAAAGGCTTAGAAACCTTCTGGTTTAGCAGACTCCAGGACGCACCAACATTAGCGACACGGGCATTAAATATCCTGACATCTTTTTCAACAACGTATCGCTGTGAACAAGGATTTTTAACTGTCTTGGGAAGGAAGACAAAGAAGCGCAATCGCCAGGATGTCGAAAGCGACACAAGAATTGTCCTCAGTAGCCTACCACAAAGCCCAGGATCACAAAGCTGGCGCCTGAAGTCCAGGCCTGACCTTCGCATTGAATGTTTACCACGCGTTGTTATCTTGTATTCAGTATTGTATTGCATTTTGATTGTCATAGTTAGCCCTTTGAAATACATAGCAATAAACATTTTTGTTTTTGAAAATTGATTGTGGGGGTAATTGGCTCACTTCAGGGTGGAGATTAGGGTAACAGCCAAAAAAAGGTTGGGAACCTTTTTTATTCAACTAAAACCTGAGTTAATTTCTTATCAAATGCAATAAAACCGTGTCTTAGTTTAGCCTACTTCTGTAGCCTACCATCGGTTTGGGTCAAATTAATTTTTAACTTATAGTTAACTGAAAACACTTGTTTGAAATTAAGCGTAACAAACTTTTCCTTTTTTTAAATCTGCCATTGAACTGAAACATGGATTTTTTACGTAAGAATTCATAACTTTGTGTTTTTCGGCAGTCGAGTGTAGCAAGAACTCAGCAATAGACACGTGTTTCGCCCATGAGGCTGGGTTCATCAATACCGCACCACTAGACCAATTCATAACTTAATTAGCATAATGTACTTAGCCTACCTATAATTGCTCCGACGTCATACCAGATTGACAGTTGTACTGCAGTTGACACTGTCCACCCATAATTGTTTCTGAGATAGTAAGGTAGCCAGTATACCATGGAATTGTTGACAAACTTTGCAGCGCCATTTACGAGAGAATACTGCATAAAAAGTTGAATTTCTTCCAACAAACAAATCGTGAACTCTCTGTACACATCTGTTGACTTTACCGTAAAGTAAGCAATTAAACGTGGTCTATATGTGCGACTTAATGAAAAAATTAATTTGTGCCACGTCCATTCCAATCGAAATTGTATACAATTTTGGTAAAGAGGTGACTTTCTTCAACCATAGACAGATACAACCAAGCAACCACAAGGTCTTTAACATAATACATCAAAGTGAACATAAACTATAAACTACGAACGTGTATGGCCGAAAATGTTCGTAGTTTATAGTTTGTGTTTAGTTTAATAATGTATTATGTTAAATGCAGTGTGGTTGCTTAGTTTTATCATCATAAATAATGCATTATATCTTACTGTAGTTATATTTATATCGTAGTCTAAACTTTACTGAGTTGTAGGCCGATTAATATTCTATTTTTGCGTATGTGTTTACAGAAAACTATAAAAGTTTTGTATCTAATATTATTTGTTTCTCAAACTAAAACCTTGTTGATATTTATTGCAGTCAATCAATTAAAGAACTGGCTAAATCTAAAACCGCTAGTTGGCCTACTCACCAATATTACGTCAGGCAATAAAAAGGCCTGAAAAAAGTTGATTGGTTTCGACGCAACTTCAGCTTGAATCAAGGGTTTAGTTTCGCTGCTTCCATCCAGCTGACTACTTTGCGCAATGGAGGCTAAAGATTGTGAAGAGCCTGAAAAAAAAAAGATTTTTGATTTCGCCTACCCCACATTCAGTTACTTTTTAAATCAGAAATTGCAAATTTTCCTTGACTGTTGCTGCATAATCCTAAAAAGTACTAAGCAAATGGAATTTTCATACCCATTAAAGTAAACCTACTACAGCAACAATGCATCTCGCATAATGCAACTATGCAACAATACTACATCAATGCATCACGCAGTCACTAACCACGAATGTGACGTGCACGATCTGTCGAACTGTTTGATACAGGGCCAGAAACATCGAGACCAATCTCAGTGGGCGAACTAAGAAGCCCAAAAAATATCACGAAACCGCCACAAATCTGCATGATTGATGTGCACAGAAATAATACCTGTGAAAAGTTATTACATACATTAGAAAGTAGGCTGAGTACTTCACACTGCAGCGTGAAAACAAGGAAACGCAGTGGATGAAACGACACCTCGCGGATGGAAAAGTGTTTAAAAACGTATTATGTCAAACAGAAGTCGTTTTAGACCAAAATGGCAAAACACTTCATTGCGGTGACACGGTAAAAATTTATTTAAAAGGGTCCATAACGTATTGTGAAGACTTTCTTTTTGACAGAACAGATCAATCCATATTTACACTTTTTCAAATTATGAGTGCTTTATAAGACAGTTCCAAGAGTTTACAAGCCTACCTCGTATCCGTAATCTACCAATGCTGAACCGATCAGGGAGCCAACTATATTTCCAACTGAAGAGGTAGAGCTCCATATTCCAAACAATAGTCCTCGCACAGGATTGCCAAACCAATTTCCCATAACTGCAATGGTGCATGGCCACCCAACGGATTGAAATATACCGCTGAGTATCCACATGGAAATGTAAAAGGCTTTGTCGTAAAATTGCCCCAATTCTGTGAAGGTCCCGAAACATAACATCTACACATTTTTTTTTTTGAGTTACAAATAAGTCACAATAGGAGCTATACATAAAAAACATTTTTTGAGAAAGACTTACTGTCAAACCGGAAAGCCACATCCCCCCAGCAAGAAGAATTCTTAACTGAAATCTACAGAAAATATTTACTTTAACAAACTAATAAATAACATAACTACGTAATAATTAAACCATAACTTTATTGAAGAACTTTAATTGGTGTAGATTTTGCATCAATATCTTCTTCGAAAAATGAACAAAACCACAATTTCAAGAAAAAGTTTTAAATTTTTATGGTGACCAATAGAGACAAAACTTTATCTATAGTAACAAAGAGTTTGAGTGTCATGCAGCTAAAAATCTAAAGTCGCTTTCAAAAGTGCATTTCTGTTTCAACGTGCCGCAAACAATGTGAGCAAAACCAAAATTCTATTTTAAAGTTATGGCCAATCCACGTGACTGTTTGTAAACTTTATTTGTCTGTTCTTCTAATTCCATTATTGTTATTTTGATTTGTTCAAAATTATCCTAAAGTTTCATATTTACTGTCGGCAAGCCTGCTAATGAATTTATAGAGCAATGTCGCAATTAAAAACTGACCTATCGCCCAATGCTCCACTGACGAATAAACCCTGCAAATAAAGAGGAAAGAAGATAACTTAGTTGCTATACTATTCCAAAACAACCATGGCCATTGCAAGCCACCTAAGGACGGCACAATACCTCGATTAAATTTCACCAATTAGGCCTAGAAAACTTGTGTACAGTTGATATTTATGACCATTGGAATAAATATGCCTTGTTTGTTTGAAATAAGCCAACATCTGTTTGCACAAGAAAAGTGTAGACAGAATGTAATACTGAAAAATGCTAACAAATGGTTGCATTGTCGTTAATAGCTACGCAGCTGAATATGCACGGTGCACAGTGTGCACTGCACTGTGCACTGTGACAAATATGCATTGTGCAATAGCCTATATCAGGGGTGGGCAAACTACGGCCCGCGAGACCATTTTATGCGGCCCGCCGGCACTTGCAGAAACTCCTACTCATCACTTATTGTTTTAATTAAACATGTTACATGACAAAATATTATTCCCTTTACGAGTGTGTTTTTCTCTTCACTTTCAGTGCGTAAACACACACGTCAGTTGCGCATGTATTGCAACATGCTCTCACGCATTGTTTGATTCAATTGTTTGATCATAAAATACAAATACGGTAGCGGCTACCGTAGGCCTACCAGTACTTCTACTTTCCTCCAAAAATAGCTTTTTATTGTGACTTGAGACGCACAGTGTTTGAATAAATACTATTTTATCGACATTGGGAAGAAAGCAGTTTGCTTGTTGTGCCGTGAGTCCGTGGCTGTTTTCAAGGAGTACAATTTAAAAAGTTACAACCAAACCAAGCACGCAAACTTTGGACAAAATTTCAGTGAAGAAAGAAAACGGAAATGCCAAGAGCTAGTGAACAAGCTGAAGAAACAACAGAGTGTTTTCACCAAACAGTCGACCATACAAGAGGCTGCAACGGAAGCCAGTTTTATGGTTTCTTACAAACTTGTAAAAACGAACAAGCCGTTTCACACGGTGAGTTTATCAAGGAATGCATTTTTGACGTAGCTATGTGTCCAGAACAAAAAACCAAAATGGATAGCATTGCCTTATTGAGGAGAACTGTGGTTAGACGTGTTGGAAAAATAAGTGACGATATCATGAGTCATTTGTAATGAGAGTGTGCGGCCCCCGGCTGAAACATTTTTTCAAATGTGGCCCTCAGTACAAAAAGTTTGCCCACCCCTGGCCTATATGGTTTATATGCATTAGCTTTTTTGTCTTCTTGTTGTCTTCTTCTTGTCAGCACTTCTTCACGATTCAAAGTGGGCTAGCTAAAAATATTTCTGGCTACCCAACTGCAACAGATAGGCTACTCTTTCACATCAGCATCTGGAAACTTTCAATCGCAGTAAGTCCAGAAGGCAACTTTGCTGGTGAACTTGTTAACGCAGTTCACGCGGGTCAAAAGTAATGTAGCCTAACTGCAAGGACCCAATATGAATGGAACAGACAATAGATGCTCACAAAGGAACCTGTTTAGCATACATGTTCTCGAAAAATTCTACTGCAAAAAATGTTTATTTTGTTTATCTGTAACAAGAAATCCAATCATGTAGCCATGGTGTCGACGTACCATAGCATACGGGATTTGAAACGCAGTATCCAATCCACCTAAAAATTGCTCCGCTGCGTCGTCGTTTGGAAAGAAATTATGAGAATTCCATTGCTGAAAAAAATCACACACTTGTATAAAAAAGTTATATTTCAATCAGGTTATTAGATTTGTTGTAATGTGGTAACTTCCAGGAACGTAACATATCTGAATGTAATGTCGATTAGGCTACTTTAAAAAATAATGAAGCATTAATAGTAGCCTGCTCTAGGTAATAAAATCAGTCAGGTTTAGTTTCTTTTTGCATAAGATTACTGAAGAAGCCGCTTTTACTGCGACAAAAGTTCTATAAGTGATTTATAGCCCACTAGCTACCAAACCTGGCTGATTTTATTTACTGCATATTATTTTTTTGTTGTTGCACCCAATAGGCTACTAGGCTAATGGATCCTACCTTGACGACATATAATTCTCCCAACATCCAGAAAATGGTGCAGAGGTTTAAGAGCGTCAACATTACTTTATTACTAATCATAGAAGATCTTTGAAGTTTTTATAATTTTTTTTTTTGACATTGTGAGCAAGTAGCATAAAGTGGATCAAGTTTAAACCTACCTCGTAAGAAGAAGGGCAAGGCCAGGATGCATTGCAAGCAGTTGGTGTCCACTGCATTGATAGCAGGTCTTTTGAATTGCTGAACGATTTTCGCGATGTATGGAATATTGCAAAGCTTGAAAATAACAAAAATTTGGCATGATTTAATAAAATAAGATACATTGGTTTTAATGAAAGAAACAACAAGCGTGAAGCTCTCTGTTCATTTTTATCATTTCATTGAATTTATGAGTCCCCCTAATTTATGAATTAGGGAGGCCCCCCAGACTCCCCGCCGGCCCTTAAAACCCCCCCTTTCAAAATTCCTGGCTACGCTACTGGTTCAAAACATAGAATAATTCCACTTAAAGTCAATTAAAAGACTTTCATTTTCACATGCTTTTTCTTGAAGGGGCGGCAAAATCTGAATCCGCCCCGGGCGGCAAAATCTGAATCCGCCCCGGGCGGCACATTCCCTAGCTACGCCACTAGTAACGATTTAACTCAGTTCAGTTTGTTTTTATTTCTGACTATCTCAGTAAAAAAGCAACACTTGTTATTAAGCATAGCAGAGATCCAGAAAAAGGTAGAAGCGAAAGCGGTTGAAAACGTTTACTTTGAAAGGTATCACTATTTTAAGCGTGCTGTGATGGTTTAGCATATACGTCTGGGAGGCGGCACTTTCAGACAGGACGTTTTGTTTTTTTGGTTAATAATGCAAAAGTACACGAAAAATAAAAGCAAACAGAATGGCAACGTTCAAAACAGTGGCGTAGCCAAAGGGGGGTTACAATGATGCTTTCAGTCTCTATATGTCTCTAAAACAAAGTTTGCCTAATTTTATACGAAACTCTATTAAAAGAGCGAGTTTTGCCAATACCAAACATTCAAATATCTCAGCCAGGAATTAGCAACAAGAAAACATAGAGACTTAGCTTTATTAAGTTACCGAAAAATGCCCAAGAAAACATGATCTTATCCTTTTGCTATGCCACCGGACAGCACCATTTTACAGGAATATTTATACCCACATTTTTGTTGAAAATGCTCTCAGAATGCACCAAATCCAAAGTAATTTTTCAAAATTTTCTGGGGGAGGCCCCCCAGACTCCCCGCCGGCCCTTAAAACCCCCCCCCTTTCAAAATTCCTGGCTACGCTACTGGTTCAAAACATAGAATAATTCCACTTAAAGTCAATTAAAAAACTTTCATTTTCACATGCTTTTTCTTGAAGGGGCGGCAAAATCTGAATCCGCCCCGGGCGGCACATTCCCTAGCTACGCCACTAGTAACGATTTAACTCAGTTCAGTTTGTTTTTATTTCTGACTATCTCAGTAAAAAAGCAACACTTGTTATTAAGCATAGCAGATATCCAGAAAAAGGTAGAAGCGAAAAACGTGAATGTTATAACGTGCTTGAGACCAAAATAGGATAGTAAGTTGAAAATTTGGCACGGTTGCAAGGTCATCGGACCATTCGGCATGCGACAACTCAGCAAGTGCTTCAACTCAGGAATTACATTTCATCTACTGCGAAGTCAGCAAATGAGATTTACGTGCTCAGCACGTCGGACGTGCTTGGTCATCGCTTGTCAAACTCATTTGCTGACTTGTGACATGTCAAATTTCGGCTTGCTCAGTTATTACTTTCTCAGTTTCATTATTTACCAACTTCAGCCACTTGCTAAAATGTTGCTAGCTCAGTTGTCACTTGCTCAGTTGTCACTTGCTCAGTTGTCACTTGCTCAGTTGTCGCTTGCTCAATTCACAACTGCTGACTTGTATGAGACTCCGCGGTCGCAACACCTGTGGAACAATTTTTAAAAGTAGAAGAAAAAAAAGATCAATAAGTGAAATTTTTCAAATTTATATTTGAAACAAAATATGTAAACGATTGCTATGGACTTTAGCCTTGGAGTGTTGCCGAAAGTGCTGATGGCAGTGAGGGGGAGCACTCCTGGTGCGTTTAGCTCATCATGAAGGTAGGCAAAGAAAAGCCTACAATTTATCCTCAGAGTGAGATAAACACCTCAAAAAACTAATATTGACACTGCTGCAAATTTGTAGAGGCTTTGAACGGCAGACGTAGGCTCATTCATCAAAACGAAGAATAGGTTCCGCTTGTTTGTGCCGGTAAATTAATCTAGTCGCTAGGTGCCGCCGAGTGGAAAATAGTAGTGAAAGCTGTTGGTTTAGCCATGGAACCACAAAAAGCAAAATAATAACAGAGTTTGTATAAAGTATAGCAATAACAAATGTTGGTAAGGGATTAAAATAGTTTAAAACCATCAGTAAAGTTTAAGTTATTAAAAATTTTGTTCTTACTTGGGCCTACACCAAGTAGAATTAGCAAGTTCATGCACTTCAAACAGCCATGGCCTTAAACTTAACCTACTAATGCTAAGCTATTATTAGCTATAAATTCTACCAAAGAGATATTCAATTCAATTTATTTTATTTTTGTCGGAAAACAATAGCAATGATAAAGTTACAAATAGTGAACGGGAACAAAAATCTGGAAGTTTTCTCCCAAAATTGGCTACGTTGTATAAGTCGTGCAGGCTTAACGATGCGGAACTGACGATTTTTGACACTGAACAAGACAACCTATAGGCCTATAGGAGTTTCCATACCTGCAATAGGTCAGAAAAAATACGGCAGCATGATGTCTGGTTATTTTCATTTTAATGAAAGCCTAAGGCTGCAAAGCAATAGAACAATCACTGCTTGTAGGCCTACAACATTCTCTGCAGTAAAAAATAACAAGTAAAAAATAACAAGGTGTAAGAACTTGACTAGTTTGTTGTAGTCTATTATTTTTATTGTTTTCTTTCCACACGAAAAAGAACCTCTCCAATCGTTTAGTAGGGTAGGCTATCCTAGGTTAGACCTAGGCTACTCTTAACTCTGACTTATCTTACTCCAGCTTTGTCAGTAGCCTAGCCTACAGTAGCCTAATTAAAGATGAACTTCCCTTTGCAGTGGAAACAGACGCTTCCGAAAAAGTTATTGTTGCTACTTTACAGCGAAACAAAAGCAAAAAACCAGTAGTCTAACGCAGGCTACGGTAGCCTACAGGCTACATGCCATGTTGTTTGAATCGTTTTAAAAACTATAGGCCTGCCTTTCAGTCGTTGAAAAAGCTATCTGTATTCTGTAGCCTACGGTAGGCTACTGTCATCATAAAATCAATATAAGTAACCTAAATGGTCTCATTTTATCAGTTCATGTTTTATTTCCGACCATCAAAACAATAGGCTACCACTTGCCATAACATAACTTAGTAGGGGTCTGGGAAAAGGTAGAAGCGCCAAAACGCGAACGTTAAATTAAAGCGTGTTCAAGAGAAATATGATTCATCCTACTTATAGCCTACAAGAATTTTGCCACTGCAGCAACACCATTTCTTCTACTCACTGACCAGCGTTCAATTTCGTTCATGTTTAATCAACAGAATAAAAAGATTAAGAACATGAAAATTCAGTTGGAGACTGGACAGACCAATGCTCTCAGTGGGTCTTTTGGATATCAGAATCCTAACGAGTTCTACAATGGCCCAGTCTCTGGGAATGACATTTATCTCCGAAGTGAAGAAAACTCGCAGACCCTGGCTGAGTAAGCTGCAGGTTGAAAAAGCGACAACAAACGATCACAGCGAGTTCGTTATCGAACTTGGGACGACTACAAACGATCAGTGTGGGTCTATTGTCGAACTTCACAAAATTTCGGAGGTCGTCGTATAAGGCATATGCAGCTAATAAGGCCCGGCCAGTAATAAGGCCCACCCCCTGGATCTCCGTTGTTACAAACCTTTTAAACAAAATTGGAAGCTCTGATTGGTGCTATGGTGAATTGAGACTAACTGGTAAAGTTTCATAGCCTAAAGTTGAGAACTTTTTGAGTTACGGAAAGTTGAAGTTTGGGAGGACTGAAATTGAGTGGTTTTAATAATTTAGACATATTTTAGACTGTTCTGTAGTTAACAAACCGCTTTGACTTCCGTTTTTTTGCATTTTATGTGAAAGATATGTACATGCTGATGCAGTAAAACCAATAAATTTGAACTTTTTTTCTAATTAAAGCAAGACTGATAATGATGATCAGACTAAGCTAATTTTTGTAATGAGGCCCATGGGCCCCTGGGGTAACGTTGTGCACCCCTGGTTAAGAAAGTGAGGGTTAAAGACTTGAGTGACCTAAAAATTCTTGTTACACCATTAATCCAATTTGTTATTGCAATGGAAATATCATAATTTCAGAATCAAAATACTTTATCATCCCTACCATATCTAAAAACACCATGTCGCTTTTTAAAAAATGGAGCATGGAGCGTGGGGGGAGGGAATAGTTGTCTCTGTGTATTTAATTATTAGATATGTGCCTGTGTTGTTGATTAGAATTTGTTTTGTGTTGTTGTTATAGTGAAAATACACCTTTTCCATCACTTTTGGTGCAAATTCAAACCGGGCCTTATTCACAACACGTGCATCTAATAAGGCCCGCTTGAGATTTTTTTTAATTTTTTAATATTTTACAACCCCTTTTACTTAGAAACTTGTTTTATAGATATGTTGTTTAGATAGACCCAAAGTATCCTCGTTCCAAGTTTCGTTCAAAATTATGCAGTATTTATAAAAATATTGAGGTTTGAAAATTAGCGGGCCTTATTAGCTGCAGGTGCCTTACGAAAACCTATCAATCGATACGAAGACTGAACTATTCAAGCATCGGTTTAGCACTGCACTTGCTTAGGCTACGATGTATGTAGCCTAAATTCCGGTAGCCTACCCAGGCCCGGATTTAAGGGGGGCAGAGGGTGCGGGTGCCTCGGGCCCCCTTTTTAAAGCCCCCCCCCGACGTGGAAAAATGTGATTTTGTGTTTTTTTTTCTTTTAGCCTTTGAAGTTTCTACAAAATGCTGTGCAGTGCAGGATTGATGCTACTGTAGACGCAGAAGTAGTTTTTCGCGCCGTAGGCGCGAAAAATTTTTTTGCACGGGGACCCCCGATGTAAAAGTGCTCCGGACCCCCATCAGCTAAATCCGGCCTACTGAGCCTACCAACCTTCGCGATATCTCATACAGAATATTTTGTTAAACTTTCTTGTACGGTAAATAGGCCACTTTTATGTTTAGGCGGGATAAGAATGTGAGAATTTGATATGTTTGTATTACCGAATCATACTCTTTGCATTGGGAACACTTTTGATTACGCTCAAAGCACACACCTTTCAATCCTATAGTTTTGTGATTTCAATGGCCTAACATTTTTCTGTTGAGTATAGATGACTTATGTAAAGATTTTATTGGCACTGTGCTTCCTAATTAATTTTTACGTAGGCTACACCAGCGCCAAAAGAGAATCAATTCAATAGCCATCAAGTTAGTTTTTAAACTTCCTAAAAACTTAGATCTCACCCTTAAAATTATAGGCCTGTCTTATAAATTATTTTTCAAGTTGCTTAGTGGTGAAAATCTGCTTCCAAATTTTAACATTCTTACATTGGCATGACTGAAGACTGCAGCAAAAATGTCAGTTTGTTTCTCTTTGACGATTGAAGAAGCTGTTGAGGCTATATTGCTTCCTGCGCTTAAACAGCATCCTTTTATAGCTCCGCCTGTGTTGAAGTTAGCAGCTGCGGGTTTATCTTGTCTTGCTTTTTATCTAATTTCTTTATTTCATCTTGTTTTATGAGACCTACGCGCCAATATTCCATCATTTTGTAAAGGACAATTTTACAAAGAATTTCAGTTGCAGGTAACGCCTTGTCTGACTGGATTAGGCTACTTGGAAAGGTAGGCACTTTGACATAGGACAGTTTTCTTTGCGAATCAGCTGATTTCAGTCATGCGAAACAGCACGTGATATTTTGACCGATCTACTCGAAAGATTTTTGATACAAAGAAAATTAAGTGAATGTATCGCCACAAGCAGAGTGGCCTAATGGGTTAAGGTTAGGGAAAGGGAATAGTCATTTCGATTGCGTGGGTTCGATTCCCATCCTCTGCTAATGTTCTTTTTTCTTTTGCAACTTGGTTTGAACAGCCTAAATTAAAAAAATTAGCACCATCGTCAGTAGCTATGACAGTTTAGGTGTAAATGTAAGACACATGTTGCATTGAATAAAACAAATACAAGATTGTATTGAACTTATTACATGAATTAAGTTACGATTAATTAGAACCAGGCTCGGTGAGAGCAAACTTACTAAGCCAAACTAGCCCCCCTCCCTAAAGTTTCAACAGCAATGCACTAAAAGGATCGCGCACCATCTGAATTATCTTTTATATTTTTAAGTTCACCATAATCAGCGTTAACTATGTTATTATTTTCAAGATCATCAAAACTGGTGATCTTGCCAATCTTTGTGCATTCTCTATATTAGGTTTACAACCATCTTTCCTAGAGAATACGAGAGTTTATTTTTTAAGTTGCAATGGAAAGAAAATTTATTTTTTACCTACAGATTAAGAGTTTCCTACCCAAATCAATGCTTCCACGGTCCACTCTTAGATCTTGGTCCATGGTTTGAAATGCCAAACAATTGATGCTAAAACAATTACTAAACCATACATGTTTGTTGCTGTCGCCATAAAATAGGGGTTAGCAATGAATTTCGGGAGGGTGAGATGGTGTTCATTCAGCGGTGGTGAGCCTCCCCTAGTACCCTACTAGGGTTGCATATAACAGTTCCTAATCAAACACGGCCCTCAAATTGATTGGACCATAGCGTGTCCTTATAACGAAGTAAACTTGTAGCCAGCTCCTATTCTACTGTTGTTATGTAATCACATTAAGCCTTAAGGTACCTGCAGCTAATGGTACCCGGTCATTTGGTCGACAGGACGTTAGGTCGACAGAACGATTTATTTTAGGGTTAGGGTTAGTTAACTAACCATAACCCTAATCTAACCCTGACTCTAACCCTAACCCAAAAATGAATCGTTCTGTCGACCTAACGTCCTGTCGACCAAACGTCCTGTCGACCAAATGTCTGTCGACCAAACGACCGTGCACCGCAGCTAATAAGGCCCGCTAATTTTCAAACCTCAACATTTTTATAAATACTGCATAATTTTGAACGAAACTTGGAATGAGGATACTTTGGGTCTATCTAAACAACATATCTGTGAGACAAGTTTCCAAGTAAAAGGAGTTGTGAAATATTCAACAAACAAAAAATCTCAAGCGGGCCTTATTAGATGCATGTGTTGTGAATAAGGCCCGGTTTGAATTTGCACCAAAAGTGATAAAAAAGGTGTATTTTCACAATAACAACACCACAAAACAACTTCTAATCGACAACACAGGCACAGAACTAATAAGTAAATACACAGAGACAACTATTCCCTCCCCCCACGCTCCATTCTTTTTTCAAAGCGACGTGTTGTTTTTTGATATGGTAGGGATGCTAAAGTATTTTGATACTGAAATCATGATATTTCCATTGCAATAACAAATTGGATTAATTGTGAAGAAAGGGGCGTTCTTCCCGGCCATCAGCACAAGGCTGAGCACTCACTAGTACAGCGAGCAGCTGCGATTCGCCAACCATAACGGTGTAGCTTCCACGCTAGCCATTCAGACCATCCGATCAACAATATGTTTCTCGGCAGCCGATTTGTAGCAAGAATTGACAGCGATAGACACGTGTTTCGCCCATGAGGCTGGGCTCATCAGTATCGCACCGTATTCTGCCACAAATTTATTCGACCACCGCTTTACCAGTCAGTTTAACTCTTATCTTTGTGGAAACAAAGAAAGAGCCAACAAAACCAGCAGGCGCCAGGGCAGAGGACATTGTGAAGAAAGGGGCGTTCTTCCCGGCTATCAGCACAAGGCTGAGCACTCACTAGTACAGCGAGCAGCTGCGATTCGCCAACCATAACGGTGTAGCTTCCACGCTAGCCATTCAGACCATTGGCTAGGTGGCGGTGGTCGAATAAATTTGTGGCAGAATACGGTGCGATACTGATGAGCCCAGCCTCATGGGCGAAACACGTGTCTATCGCTGTCAATTCTTGCTACAAATCGGCTGCCGAGAAACAAATTGGATTAATGATGTAACAAGAATTGTTTGAGTCACTCATGTCTTTAACCCTCACTTTCTTAACCAGAAGTGCACAACGGACAATTTCCTACCCCAGCGGTCGAATAAATTTGTGGCAGAATACGGTGCGATACTGATGAGCCCAGCCTCATGGGCGAAACACGTGTCTATCGCTGTCAATTCTTGCTACAAATCGGCTGCCGAGAAACAAATTGGATTAATGATGTAACAAGAATTGTTTGAGTCACTCATGTCTTTAACCCTCACTTTCTTAACCAGAAGTGCACAACGGACAATTTCCTACCCCAGCGGTCCATGGGCCTTATTACCAACATTAGCCAGGTCTGATCATCATTAGGCCTATCAGTCTTGCTTTAATTAGAAAAATGTTCAAATTTATTGGTTTTACTGCATGCTGAATCAGCATGCACAATGCACATGTCTTACACATAAAATGCAAAAAAAAAAAAAAAACGGAAGTCAAAGCGGTTTGTTAACTGCAGAGCAGTCAAAAATATGTGAAAATTAATAAAACCACTCAATTTCAGTCCTCCCAAACTTCCACTTTCCGTAACTTAAAAAGTTCTGAACTTTAGGCTGTGAAACTTTAACAATTAGTCTCAACTCACCATAGCACCAATCAGAGCTTCCAATTTTGCTTAAAAGATTTGTAACAACGGAGATCCCGGGGGTGGGCCTTATTAGCTGTAGGTACCTTAGTAGTAGTTCTGGCACAGTAGCCTACCAATTGATATCAAATGTGTATCACTACATCAGGCTTGCCTTTGAATTACATTCAGGTGACTATTAGTATAAGCAACACTTTATAATCGATGCGTTCGAAAATCACAGCATGTCCCATTTATAGTAAGGTAGTGCATATAGTAAGGAAAAGGTAAAAGCGAAATTAACAAAACGTGAACTTTCCTTGTACATTAATGTACAAGCAACAATAAAACTAAGACGTATCGTTTTATATCGTACAGAAGTCGCCCTTTTTACCTCGGTTCAAAGTCACCGAACGTCAAGTTCTGTCAACCGAGAATGAAGCAGTCGCAGTACGATGTTTTTGACACAAATGAATAAAGCGAATGTAAAAATATATGCTGTGTACAGCACAAGTAACTACTTTATATGGTTGACAACAAAATAGCACAAAAATAATAATAAACATTGTTGAACATTATTTAAAAAATGCAAGCACAGAGAACGTGATCACAATGTGGAATTGTATCGCTACGAGCAGAAAATGGCGCTTTACGTCGTTCCAACGTCTAATGACGTTAGGATAGTATAAAGGAGCAACTTATGCTAGCCAGGAGCAACAGAAGCCCTACAAAATCTGTCATTTTTACAATTCTTTTTACATTTATATTTTTACGTCTGCAGACGTTGAATCAATATAAAAATGACGGATTTTGTTGTCTAGGGCACAGACCGGAGAGGATATGAACGTCGTGAAAGAACAGCGTCTCTACGGAAACATACAATGAAATATAGTAACACTAGGGCAAACAAAATCGTACCGTGGGTGTTACAAAAATAATCACAGCAACTGAAGATAAGCTTGTAGGAGTTTTGTGCACCTGTCAAAATTTTTGAACCAAAACGTTCTGCAAATAAATGTCCAGCTTTCAGCAGCTACGACTACTTAGTCTTAGGCCAAGCCTACTGTATATTACAACACGAACCTTGCAGTTCAATAAAAAAGCGGAACTTCTAAAACGATGCATACGACTGTGATTGCGAGACAAAAATGAAAGATGTATAAGCAACTGGATGACTACGTTACGCTAGCAAAAATAAATAATTTGATAGGAAAAGCACTGGATGATGAATTGCAACAACAGACTTTCGTGAAGCAACAAAAAGTAGCTGGATGAAATGGAACCAGTGGCCTGATCCTATTTGGAATAACAGTGCATTGTACAGTGAAACATTTACATAACGTAAAGCGCCATTGGAATGCTTTGAGACTTTGCAAAAAATAAATAAAAACAGCATTAACAAATGGTGGGAAGGGACAATAAAATTACAACTCTTTATTGATATTGTGTGTCTAGGTAATAATGATAATAGTTAGTAGTACAGAAAAGTTAATAAAAATATTGCACAAAAATACAGTTCATATCATATTCGAGACCTGCAAAACAGGCGAGCGAAAGCATCCTGTGCCCTCGAGTACAAATCCATGGAACGGATGTCCTTCACAAACGTAGGAAGTAGGATAAGAATGCCAACTCCTACCTGCAGTAAAGCACATGATGAAGAAAAGATGTTGCGACAACGACACAACTAGAACAAGTCGATGGGAAAGCACAGCGGCAGTGACTGGGTCACGTGATTGTACAATAAGTTTTACTCCAGCACTTGCTTTCTGTACACAGAATGGAAGTTCGTGACGTTTTATGACAATCGTGACTGACTGTTGTAATAATACTCATAAAGATCATGTTCATTCTGCACACATTGCGACAACATGCAGTGCACTACGATCGCAGATGCAACACAACGAGAAGCAGCGAAGGGGCATGCAGTCAGCTGCTTCCATTTTATTTTGGCACGCCATTAAAGCTCTGGCAGAGCCATAGCAGGGTATTCTGGAGCAGTGTCGAACCGAAGTTTTTTCGAACACGCGTAAACGTTCTCACCATTCGGCGAAGCAGCCGACAGTACTAGACATTGCATCTCATTTGTGGCACAAGTTTGATGCCTTAGATAAAAGATTAGTGCGTCTGGTGCAAGTGACGTTTTCGATTTGAAAAGACATAATTGCTCAATCCCTAAAGCGGCAGTAGCTAAATGTAAATATTTTTGAGATTTAAAAACGCTTATGAAGTGGAAAGGTAACAAAAAACTTTAGAGAATATGTTATCGTCTTGTGTTTTGAGCACCACTAGTAGAAACAACCACACAGAATGACCTATCTCAGATCACAGGATTGAGTATTGTTTATTCTTCGATGCGCACTTTTTATTTGGCTGTTAACATTGTTAACAAGGCAGAACAAAACAGAAGGTCAAACCATACCTCAATCATCAATGAGTAGAACACCCAGTCCCACCCGGCATGCGTTTCAATGACAGGAACCAGAGACTGGCCAATTCCAGACCCAATGCTGGATACCCCATCAATTATACCTGGAAATATGCGGCAAGGTTGAGAGAAAGTAAGACGTAAACGCAGCTTAAGAAGAAAGCGCTTTATAACATATTATTTGTAGACTTGGAAACAGATTACAAAAAACAACCTGCAACTGTAGCAAGAGCAACCGTATTCTTTCCAACTGCCTCCTGTTTTCCAAGGTCTGCGGTTACTGCTGTTCCTACGATGCCGCTCGCCCCTCCAATAAACAATCCAACGATTGACATCAGAATACTGTTGAAAGCCTTGTTTTCAGGTGACTCTTGAAATAGCAACGTGATTATGAGCAACCTTACAAGACCACAAGCTAATGACAAAGTAAAACAATGTGAAAGCAACCTGTTTCGTGTATTCAAAAAATGCAACTGTGGCTTCCGTTCCCATAGCTTAATAAACGAAGACTCGATTCAGTAAACAAGAATATAGCAAAGCTGAGGAAGGCTGTGCGATTCAAGGACAGCTATCTGTTCAGTGGGAGTTTCAAGGATATTTCCTCAATCTGTCATTCAACTATACAAGACGTATCACTAAATAACCTGTTCAAGCCCAAGTTTAAAGATACTGGAAAATACTGCTGTGAACTAGAAAGCAAAGGACTGGCTTGTCGCTTTCACAATCCGTAATTCTAAAACTTACTTTGGTATCCCCAGATCGCAAACGGTGTGACGCAAAACATCATTAACAAAACCGGTGACCGCTTTCCCATCCAGTCGCTGACCAAGCCAAATAAAACACTGCCTGAAAGAATTTGCCGTATTTGTTTTGAGGTTTCGCCACAATTCAACAACTAGTGTCCAACCACGGCTACGTTCGACAAGCCTCAAAACAGTTGAAAATCAGTAGGAATAGTAGTAACACTAGTTCGAAAGCCACCCAATAAATCGATTGATTTTACCTCATGCTAGTTGAGAAATATTTGTTTTCAGATACATTATCAAATCGTTATTTTGAAGACTGCTAACATCCCAGCCAGCCAATCATGATACGTTGAATCAACGTAAAAATAACAGGGTGTAAAAACTGTCTTCTTCTAAACGCCTAGAGCAGTGGTTCTTAACCTATAGGTAATTACTAATTACCCACATGTGGGTAATTTGAAGATAGCAGGTGGGTAATCAGCTGAACCAGAATATATAGAATTATAGATGTAACAAACAATGTCACAGCTGTAAGTGGTAAAGTTGCTTTATTACTTACACTGTTTTGATGTTTTGAGTCCGTTCAAAACAACCAAACAAGCACAGTGAAATTTTATCATTTTTAAAATTGTTTTGTCATATTAATTTATTTTTTCATCATTTTTGTCGCCAGTTTTATGTATTTTATTTTTGTGACATAGTAATAAGATTTTTCTTGTATAATCAGTTCAGTTACAGTTGTTTTATTTATGAGCAAACTTGATGGCTGCGTTGCTGTTTAAAGTAGTATAGCTAAGTGTACATTTAGAGTTAGTGTTGAGACGAGCGAGCTATATTCTTTTGAAGATGAAAGCTTGGGAAAATTCTGGGGAAAGCATATCCAAAAGTTGTGCAAAAATCACTAACATTGTTAACCATGTAGCCTATTATTATTCTACTTATCTCTGTGAATCAGCAATTTCAAGTGTTGTTGCTTTGAATTCAAAATCCCGAAACAAGCTGTTAGATCTGGAGTCAGATTTGAGTTGTGCAGTATCCAAAATCGCACCCAATATTGCATCGATTGTACACAAAAAACAAGAACAAATGTCTCACTGACACTATTGATGTCGTTCTTTGCATTAAATGTTAATTTTGTTGAATAACGCTGTTATATATTTTTAATACGGCAAAATAGATAAAATTAGATTTTGGGTAATGGGACTTTGATCTGGACAGTATTGGGTAATAAGGGAAAAAAGGTTAAGAACCCCTGGCCTAGAGTATTACCTATAATAGCTCCAACATCGTACCACACGGAAAGTTGGTCTGCGCTTGACACTGGCCAGCCGTATCTGTTGGTGAGGTAATAGGGAAGCCAAAGCATGATTGAATAGTTGACCAATTTCGCGACAGCACTTACAAGAGAGTACTGCGAACATAGACAGCATGTTGTAAATGCAAAACAACCTATTGGAAGCCATGTTGAGTTGCTAGAGATACTACAGTCCGGCTACGATCATTCGGGTCAGTTTATTTCATCACAATACGTTGGAACGAGATATCCGGATAATTGGACCAAAACAAAACCAAGGAAAATGTTTTACAGTGAATGCCAGTGGCGTAGATGCCACTGCACACAACTACAATCAATTTGATGTCCAAAGAAGAGAAATACACTGTGAGCTGATGATATTTCTTGAAAGCTTGAAGGATAGCTCTGGTGCAGGCATGCGTAGATGCTGCCCAGTTCCCGCAGATAGCGCTAAAGACATAATACTCGGAAGGCGTTGTTCAACACTACTAGAGAAAACGCGACTGCGTCTTTGGCGAGGCAGATAAACGCACGCTTAAAAGTGGGCATGATTGGCTTCCTTGTCTTTCTGTCCAGTTGGAAATCTTCTGCCATCGAACGTCAAGCTAAATACGACGAAATGTGCTGGGCAAAATTGTTACGTGTTTACAGCAAAAAACGTGCGTTTTTATTTTGATTCAACATATGAAACCGTCTCTTCTGTCAAGCGACAAGAGCAACGTATATCTGTTATGGACAGGGCGCTATATAAAAAGACATGATTATTAATATAAATACAAAAAATGGACAGTTGCTGCACCACCTTAGCTGGTGCGAAACAAATAAACAAATCAAAATATTATCATCATAATCGCAACAGCAAAACAAAACATCATAAAAAACAAACAATGTACTTACTGTGATCAACCCCGGAAGTAAGAGGGCTTTGAAAAATTTGATCGGCTTTACTTCATTTTGAACTTCAATCAGTGACATAGTTTCATTGCTAACTTTCATTTGTAAATTTTTATTGGGAGAATCTGCAAGAAAAATCTTTACAATTTGTTCACGAATAAATCTCTCTATATTGCTTCAAAGAAGCTTGGTCTTCATTTCGAAACACCACGGTCGACCAGTTGTGAGTTGAGGTGATTCAGAACAAATGATATTAAATTAATAATAAACCATGTAATAATCTATTCACTTAAGTTTCTTACCATGTGCGTACAACACGTATCTTTCATGCAAAACCACGCCACTCACCACCACCGACATCTGGCGCATCATTATGATCGTCTGATGGCACGTTTGGGTCTTCAAGACCAACTTCGGTCGGTGAGTTGACAACGCCAAAGAATACAACGAAACCCCAGCTAAACAGCGTCACCGATGAGTACAGGAAAACCACCTAACCAAATCATTCGAGCTGTATTTGAGAAATCACAAGGCATTTACCACACTCAAACTTAAGGTGAAACCCCAGCCAGGAAAAAAGTTGTCGCTCTTTCATCGTTTTAACGTCTGGAAACGATGTAAAAATGGCCAACTTTGGCAGGCTGCAACTAATGCTAGTTATGCCAAGCACCTCTGTTTTTCTTAAACTTTGCCTTGATGCTGTTATTTTGATGACATGTTGCTGTAAAAACAATTCAAGCATCCAACTTTGTCACGTGACATGTATGTTTCGCAATTTGAAATTGTTTAAGCTTTAACTGAGATGATTCAGAATCAAATCACGATGCGTGCCAATGTGATAGATGCTTACTTGCTAAACCAGCTGTAATGCTGAATGATCATAATGATATTGGAAGACTTCGTACCTCATATCCGTAGTCCACTAATGCAGAAGCAACCAGCGATCCCATGATATTGCCAAGCGCAACATTCGAGCTCCAGATTCCAAACAACAAGCCTCGCTTGCTTTTACCAAACCAATTGCCCATGATTGCTACGACGCTGGGCCAGCCAGACGATTGAAAGATCCCATTGAAGAAAGAAATCAGCAAATAAAATGTTTTGCTATAGAAGTGCAAACATTCTGTCAACGTCCCAAATAGAAAAGCCTGAATAGATCACATGAATTGAAGACACTACGGACATAGATCGAAATAAAATTTCGCCAAAATAAGGGGAGCAGCTGACTCAAAGACTAATATGTCCCTTCGCTGACTTCCTGTTGTAGGGCATCTATGATTGCAGAGTACAGAATGTTGTGGCAATGGGGGAAAAATAAAACACGACTATTATTATCAAACAATGGGTGTTAACAGGGGCGTAGCCAGTACAAAATGTCGGGGCGGGGGAAAATAAGTATTGTTGCATATGTCAGTGAGCTTACAAGCCTATTAGTTGGTTGCATATTAAAAATATTTCGGGGGGCAATTACCTCCTCCCCCTGGGTATTTCGTACAATCAACACATACCATGCAGCCGGACAGCCACATTCCTCCAGCAAGAACATGTCTTAACTGAAATCTGTAACAATACAATTCACAAGTCGTTTGATTTGAAAGTAGTATCAATAAATTCAATAGTAGTGCTAGATTTCGAAGTTCGTTAGCCTACGTATTGCAAATAGTACATGAAAGCAGAATACATTTGTACCATATCAAAATGGCGCTTCGCAAACAGCATGAAAATCGAAATTTCGTTAATCAAGCTGGTTCCAACTGAATCATGACAACTCACCTATCTCCCAAACTGCCGCTGATAAATAGACCCTGCAAGTGTTGGAAAGTTTTAAAGAAGGATAAAAATGGACAAAGCAACTTCGTGCCACAACGTAGCCAAACATTGAAGAAATGGTAACTTGGTAACATAAATGTCTTGGGACATCAATTTTTTGTCCTGAGAAACTTCAAACACACAAATTTTTAAAGATGACTCTAAAACAGAATCAAATTACACCGGAAAGCAAAATATTCTCTCATAAAGGAAAACATTCATTTAAAAATGATCTGAATTCAATGAGCTACTTTCTGCACAAACTTTTTTGTCAAAAATTCTGCTCACCACTGAGTAAGAAAAGACAAATACAGTGTCTGTCACGCCCAAGAAAGTAACCGCTTGTTCAAAATTTGGAAGCAAATCTTGAGAATTCCATTTCTAAAAATTGTACATGGTGAATGGTTAAGCAAAAGTAGTCGACTCAGCGACTGTAATAATTTTCCATTTCTATCCGTTTATCATGCACGATTATTCCGCTACGAGTTTTAGCACCTTGTTTTAAAAGCGACAAAATAAAACATCTTTTTCTTTTCGTAACAAGTTTAATATAAAGACGTGTCTAAAGAAATCTATATTGATAATTTGAATGGCCATTTTAATCTCAATCGGCTTATTTGAACACAACCAATTTCAATCATACCTCAAAAGGACGAAGGCAAGGCCAGGAAATGTTACGAATCGCTGAGGGCGACAATTGTCTTGAGAAAGGTTCCCTGGTATTGCTCAAGGCTTTTCGTGTGGAGTGAAACAGAGCGTAGCTAGAAACGTAATGTTCGATTTTAGAATATAAGTTGATTGTTTACGTACAAACAACAGTAAAAATGAGGCGATTCTGATGAAACTCGTCGAAAAGGAGAAGCGCGTGTAAAACTGTGTATCGTTATTTTTGTTCAACTACCAACAACCAAAGACAAACAATTTCGTGTCTTAATAAGCAAAAATGAGAATCAATGTTAGGCCTAAACAAAGAAGTTAATTTCTACACCAAACAGGACTTGGGTACACACCAGTCATGCAACAGTTTGCTTCTAGAAAAACAAACATTAATAGAAATGTAAAAAAACACTCACCTTGTGAATGTCAGAATAAACGTAGAAACATGGTGTCGCGTTACACACATAATCACTTATAACAACCTAAGCTGTAAGTGACAGATTCGGTTTGAAGTGAGGTTATATACAAGAACAAAAGTTCGAGAGAAAGTTGAAAAACTTTTAACTCTAAATGGCACATTTTCTATCACACCCATTGTTCGTTGTTAATGTAAAAAAAGCATAAATACAACTTATGATGCATCAAAAAAGATTAAAAAAATCAAAATATGCAACACGTTATGCTTAGCGTATGAGCTCAAAGCGGAATCACAGATTACATAAGATTGTGGTGTGTGAAATGCATAACACCAAAACTATCAGATGCTTCCTACAAAAAGATTGCAACTGTAATTGTTGCAAAATTAAATCCGAAAATCAACAACAAAGTCTAAAACCGACAAACTGTTCATGCCTCTAGCTGCTTTGCAATTTTAATACTGACAAGTTAGATTTGGCCACAGTATTCGAAGAACAAAGGCAAAGCGCACAGCATCAAAAAAGTTAAATGAAAAAAATCTTTCACAGAGTGTAACGTCAGTACTGTACAAGACCAGAAAGAAATTCTTTCAACTTTTAGCTCAATTCAATCCTACGATGAATAAAAGCGTAAAAAAAACAGTGGTATTACAATTGATCCCTGGGGTACACCATGTTTCAATTTGTTCAACCAATTTATCATCATAATATCATTTTAACAAACGCATTAGCAAGCAATAATTTATTAAATAGCATTGCAATATAACACGAGTTTACGTTTTGACTGAAGTAAAGAGCGCAGCAGATGTTAGCGCTATTGCACAATCTTGCTATTGAAAATCAATTGCACTCAAGAAAAAACGTAATAAAAATTGACTAAAAGTCATAAAAGAAATAACCACAGCATCTATAAATGGCAGACTGCAGTAAAATCTAATAACAAAGTCGTTTTAGAATAAACGATTTTAAAGCTGTCGTTTCAGGATTTAATGGCTGTCAGTTCTTTCAGACAACATGCCACACATAACTCGAAATCGACGAGCTAATTCAGAGGACTTGACGTCTTTAATAAAAGCAGGTAGCAGACAAAGTATGATCACTCCCATCTGCGAAGAATAAGAAGAAAACCTATTGAAGTTCTTGTTCCATTTATGAAGTGATGGTCTAAATTATACCAGAATGGGAGAAACAGAGTCAAAGGTTAGACCGCTTAGTTATGTTCTAAATATTACAGTGAAAAATTAAATACAAGTGAAAAAAATTAACTTTGTTCCTGAAAACGTTTTAACCATGAGACATAGGCGCCGACTTTTCAAAAAACCTTGAAGGCGAGAAAGGTGATGACGTCATAACCACAACGCTATTTCACCGAATTAAAATAGTCTTTGATAAAGCTTACTGTCTTGTTTATATTGACACCTAGGTCGCAAACCGAATTTATTAGAACCGCTACTTGAAACGATTAGTTTTACGCATGCAGTACGCCTAGTCGTAAAAATTTTGATATTGTTAGCTCATAATTAAAACAGTTGGAAAACAAGCGGATTCATTTCCTTTTCGTGCGAGTCAATAACAACGATCAAGACAGTGAAGTTATCGAAATAAAACGCAAAAAATCATGATCTCAAGCAGAGTGAAAACCCGCTATCAGTTTTATTAACTTCGTTTCGCTCGTTTTGCAAATTACTTAGCTTCAAAGCGTTAACAACGGCGAAGTGTTTTCTCTTCTGTTTTTTTTATCGAAAGTCTTTATAGTCTTTTATTGAATACAGTAGGCTATATACACTCGAGTATAGGTCGAGATGTTCGCAAGTGATTTTCACCTCAAAAAGACAAGTTCAACGAACACAGAACAAGCTTTTGTCTCCAGCTCGGCAGTTTTCAAAATGAACGCACTTAAAATCATTGTTGACCTAGATTACGGAGTGCGAAATCGCGTCGGCCTAAGTAAAAGTTTTGAATACGTTTATTTGCAGTGATTCAAACTTAATTTTCAAATTTAATGATTTCTTGTCAATTCTAAACTTTATGCATTTGTTGAGCTATATGCAAAGCTCACGAGACAAAACAGCAGAAAGAGCTGTTTTAAGAGATCATTTTTTTAATTTTTGCGTATAGGATATAATCGTTCTTATTACGTAACATTCCATGATCGTTAAAGTCGATGTCAAACCTTAGCGGCCGCATAAAACAATGATGTCAGGTTAGCTAGGTGATAATAGCGGTAAGAGCAGGCAATATCTGCGACCAAGACCATTAAACACCTTTTCTTTTATCGGTTTTCGATTTAATTCTCACACATTGCGAAGAAAACAATGCGTTCTGTTGGATCATCACAGCGGGAAGACCTCTTTGAAAATAGCGCGTCTAATTCAGCTGGTTTACTTAATATTGCAGTGAATAGTTCCGTGACTATTTCAGCAGCGTAAATTACTCTATCATCTACTTTGAAATTTCCATACCGTATGAGAAAGCCATGCGATCAGCTGCTGTTTTGCGGGCAAGAGCAACGTAGGCTGTTTTTTTGCTTTCGGCATTCTGTAAGTCCGTTTAAATTATCTAAATCTCTTTCGCGAAGTGTTTTATCTTTGAAACACCACTTGTAATAACCATTTTTGTTGCCCCTCAACCATAAATTTACGGTGGGCGCCCGGCCCCCCCGGAAGTCGGCGCGTATGCCTTGAGAAGTTTATTGAAAACTTAAGATAACGTAAACATCTGGTAGCAACGCTTTCCTTTTGTTGGTTCAAAACTTTTAACATAAGTAAAACTTTTTGGACAAATGTCAACATAATGAAACTCAAATGACCAATGACCATTCCAAAAAAAAAATAGGCAAAATTATCCACGGTATGTGTGGATTCAAGTATGTACAATCAACTCCAGTTACCTCAATCATGAATGAATTGAAAACCCAATCCCATCCTGCACGAGACTGGATGAAAGCGACCATAAACTGGCCGATTCCAGCTCCAATGCTCCCAGTGCCATCGATAATGCCTGAAAGGCAGCACGAGTTTAACATTTAAGTGTAACGAGCTTACGGGTATCTTTACGTTATGTTAATGTACACAAAAACGATGTTAATACATTCGGTCACAACTATGGTTTCCTGTAGCACAGCTGTTCAACGGACAGATGGCACACTTAAGAAAATGTTACCAGATAGCAAAATCCGTCCTGCTGACACTGAATCAATGTAAAACCAACGGATTTAGCTGTCTGAGAGAATAGGTTTTTGATGACCTGTTACTGTAGCAAGAGCGTCTGTATTTTTTCCGACCGCCTCCTGTTTCCCAATATCAGTAGTCACAGCTGTTCCAATAATGTTGCTAGCTCCTCCAATGAACAAGCCCACAATTGACATCAAGACACCGTTGATGGCTTTGTTCTTTGGCGAATCTGAAAACCAAAGTAAAAATAAATCCGAAATTACACACGAAAAAAACTACGTCGGCTGCGTAGCCGAGTGGTCAGAACCTCTGCGCGACGTTCGAAAGGGCGTGGGTTCGACACCGCTCCACAGCACGCGGCTGTGTCTCGACAAAGACACTTAATGGCAAGCCAAAATAAGGGGAGCAGTTGACTCGAAGACTATATGTCACTTCGCTGCTTCCTGTCGTCTGTTGTATCGCATCTGTGATCGCAGTGTACTGTATGTTATCGCAATGGGCGAAAATAAAAACACGATTATTATTATTAGGAAATAGCCCATACCGTGCACAGTACAGTTGTAAGCTGGTGTTAAATTTTTACTTGTCAATAGCCTATAATTTACTTATAACAATCTGCAGCATACGTTGAAAACATTCAACTCACTTCGGTAGCCCCAAACAGAAAAAGGAGCACAAAACACCATAAAGACAAGAACGGGCGCTCTCTTCCCACACAAGTCACTTATAAATCCGAATACAATTCCACCTGTTGTGAAGAATGAAATAATATTTATTTTGTAATTTATTATTGTAATTTTTCAATTTATATTTTTCAATGTATTTTGATGGCATCTCCTGTAATAAAGCCAGATAAGAAACTGCAGCTTCATCATCATCAACCAATTTTGATTATACACTGTCTATACAGGCCATGAATTAATCTTATGTTGAGGGTGTGGCCTGTCTGTTTGTCTGTCGAGGGCGAAATCTTCCTCTCAACATCTCACGGTCCGTTAGGTTGGCAGAGTCCATGTTCAGGGCAAAAAGGTCAAGCTTAACAAGTTCATCCCAAGAACGTTTTGATCTACCCTGATCCCGCTGTGCTGCAATGTTGACAGATCTGACCTGAGAGATTTAGTTAGTGCTGAGATCTAGCTAGTGCTGCGCTCGACGTGCCCAAGCAATCTCATTCTGCCCAATTAGAGGACTTAAGTTAACCACCGTCTCTTATTTTAAGCCTGGATAAAAGAGTTTCAAACTGGATGTTTTCAGGCTTGACCAGGCTGGTCCATCTTACCATTGCTCCAATGCTCTGTCATTACGTTGTAGACGCTTGATGGTGCTTGCTAGTGGTTGTCCGCGTTTCAGAGCTATAAAGCATGACACTCCTCACACAGCTAGAGTAAACTTGACCTCTGATTACAGCAGGAAGTTGCTTGCTTGTCAAGATAGGGAAGAGTTCTCTAAACTTTTTCCAGGCTGACTTGCACCACGTTATAGCAAGTTCACACCCCTTCCAGAACACATGGTATCTCCAAGGTAGTAAAAGTCAGCTACCACGTCAAGTGTGCCACTTTCAACCTCAACCTCGCTTACTGCCCTACCGTCTATGGATCTAGCTGTGCCCTTACAGCGTGGGCGTGGGTAATGTGGATCGGGTTTCAGCCGACCTTTTATTCCACAATTCTTGTGAACTCAGTGAAAGAAATTGGTGCAGAAGATAGAGTTTCTTTCCGTTTCACTTAGGCATATCGAGCAAGGACGCTTTCCTGATCTTCTATAGTTCATGTTGAGACCAGAAGTCGTTACTGTGGTCTTTCCCATGTTCACTCTTAGGCCCTTTGCTTCGTTAAATACACGCAAAAGTGTTTCTTTTAGTTGATTGTAAACCGATCTGTTTTGTTGGTGAACTCACCAAAAACCATGCGCGTTTTTTAATTTATGACTTAAAGAAACTAAAAACTGCTACAAAATTTAAACGCTTTGCTGAAAGTTTCTTAATTGTGTTTTTATAGACATTTAACTCCACGATGTGAAAATTACCCAGACAGCAAAATCCGTCATTTTTACATTGATTCAACGTCTGTGACGGATTTTGCTGTTTGGGTAGCACAAACTGGAAAAAAAATCAAACTTGACTGCAGCACCCTTACCAACTATAGATCCAACGTCATACCAAACGGACAAGTCACCAGCTGTTGAGTCCGACCATCCATAATTATTAGTAAGATAGTACGGCAACCAGAATATAAACGAATAGTTGATCAACTTCAAAGCAGCATACGCCAAAGCGTACTGAAAAATATGCAAGAAGTATTATAAAAAACCACACTCGTATCACATAATGCAACACAAATCGCAATTTCGAAATAAGCGACCGCTGCCATATTTACACAAGATTAGATTCTCCTAGTGAAATATTGAGATGTATATACCTCGGCAAATCCAAAAGGGTTGGTCATGTTGTATCTCAAGCGTTGACATTCAAAAACTGTTTGCTTCATTTAGCAGAAATACGGTACATAGTTTGTGTTATACCGTGTTAGGTCAAATACTAAATAATTAAGGGCTCTCTAGTCTCTATCCATGGACACTGGACAGTCATAAGTCAGAACTTTACAAGATATTAAAATATCGATTTTACAACTTTGTTGCAAACAGCCAGCAGAACTACGAACTTCATCAACCAACCAGCCATGATTGCAGCTTTAGATCACCAATGCTTGGTCTGGTTCTAGTGTGATCAATTTACAGGAAAATCACTTCACAATCCACTGCAACTTACCGTTATGACGCCTGGCAACATCACCGCTGATAAAAATTTGATGGGTTTGTTCTTGGAAACCTCAACCAAAGGAACATCGTCGCCATCGTTTTCATCTTCGGCATGATTTGTTGAAGCCAGAAAATCTACGCATAATATTCAAGCACATGGAGTATGACAACAAAATTGCACAGTAGCCTAAGCGTGTAAAAATGTAACAGTCATATTAAACGTCTGGTAAACGTTCGTTTTAAAAATTTTAACCAAAGTATAAAATTTTGCTATTTCTCACCCAATTCGATTATTTCGTGTGTTTATTGTATCATATCATAATTGTTTACTCCGCAACAGCTTAACTGTGTTTACTGTCTAGTATGTCTGTTTAACTATATATAGTTACTTAAGTTAAACAGATATTATATATATGTGAAGAGAGGGGCGTTCTTCCCGGCTATCAGCACAAGGCTGAGCACTCGCTAGTACAGCGAGCAGCTGCGATTCGCTAACCATAACGGTGTAGCTTCCACGCAAGCCATTCAGACTTTCCAATGGTGTCTATCGCTGTCAATTCTTGCTACAAATCGGCTGCCGAGAAACAGATATTATATATATATAATATATGCTAAACAGACAAAATAGTGATTATAGAGCCCAGCGTCTTGAAGCCAATCAAAACCTGGGGCAGCAACTACAAACAAAAACTGCTTTTATCAGAAGCACATTTTGCATTGCTTTTCAACCTATGTTTACATTTCCAGTTTATACTCACCATCTTCATCAGTTATCGGATCATCAGGTGTATCATGGGGAGATCCAAGACCAACATCACTTGGTGAGTTGACAATGCCAAAAAATGCAACAAATCCTCCACAAAATAGAGTCACTGAAGCGTAAAGGAACACCACCTAACAAAATTTAACAAAAAGTAGATTAGTTTACAGTCAGTTTTTTTTACTAAATTACGAAATACGATACTCTCATATTGTCGCATTAAATATTAAGGCAGCAGTCAGTAAACCATTGTTTAGCATTTTAACCAATGAAAATCAGGTCCTTTATAGTGGTTTGTGCGGGTCTGCTACTATTCGGTGAGTCCAATTCGGTTAGTCCGATTCGGTGATTTCCTAACCTCTAACCCCTAACCCTAAAACGGCAATGATAATTAGGCTACGGTACCCGATAATTTAAAAAAAAAATTTGAAAAAATCACCGAATAGGGATCGGGCTCACCGAATCAGACTCACCAAAACGGGCCATTCCGGTTTGTGCAGAGGGCTGGCCTTGATAATAAAATATGGTTACTTGGTAATGATAGAAAATATGATGACAAAAACAAGTATATATCTCCACATTATCCTGGCAAGTGCAAACATGGAAAAATAAACTTTCTACAACTGCCACTATAAAGGAAAGTACGGTACCGCAAAAAAGATTTATTGTTCAAACGTTCAGCACCTACCTCGTAGCCATAATCAACCAAAGCTGATGAAATCAATGATCCGACAATATTTCCAACTGCTGAATTCGCACTCCAAATTCCAAAGAGAAATCCTCTATTACCCTTTCCAAACCAGTTTCCGACAATTCCTACTACACATGGCCATCCACTTGATTGCACGAATCCATTCAAGCACCATATCACCAGATAGAAAGCTTTGTTGTAGAAATGAAGCCACTCTGTCAAAGTGCCGAAGACAAAAACCTGACGTGAGAAAGCCGAAATAAAATAAACATTATAAATACTGATGAGTAATAGAATCTGTTTAAAAAATGATTCTATCACAATAAGCTTGAAAATAGATAAACTCTTAGATTGAAATTGATTTCAAGTAATTTATGATCATGCTGATGGGGTAAAAATAAGTTGATTCATGAAAAAACGACTTTTCGTTTTGTTTAGTTCAATGCATCAGCTTCAGTTGAGTTAAAAATAAAGACCAGTACCGTATGGCTACCGCTTCATGAATCATACTATATATATTATATATATATTTTTTTTTTATGTTGAAATCATTACATACCACAATGCCAGACAACCACATTCCAATTGCAAGCACAATTCTGAGTTGAAACCTAAATTGAGAATCACTATTTACTCTACAGGTACAAAGTAAAAACCAGCAAAATAAAGATGTTGTGGTTATGCTTCAGTACAGACGAGCTTTAAAACTTGATGATATGAAAGAGTTTTTCGTAAACAGATAATTCTTCAAATATTCAAACGCATTAAAATATTTAGGCTACATGAGTTGTTCTGAAACAGAAGAACATTGTTCAATGTGTGTAGGCTACATTCGCCATATGGTTTAAAAATTTGAACGAATTTTATAGTGACTTTGACATATCAAGCAACTACTAGATAATGGATATACATATTATGCTTTATCTTGCAAATATTCTAACAAAAACAGAGCATAAAAGCTTGAAAAGCCAACTTAAGATTAAAACTCCATCAAAACAGACTAAGTAAAAGGATTTTCAACTGTGTCTTACCTATCTCCCAAAATTCCACTAAAATACAAACCCTGCAATAACAGAAAAATAGATATATATATTTATATATATAATTTTTATTTATAACACAACATATATGTGAAAGTCTAGTGGGCTAGTTTTTTGTGTAGGAAAAATAATGTAAAATATGGTGCAATTTACCACATTGTCGAATCAGTGATAAGAAAAAACAAGGAGTAAGTGAAGCCCTGCATTCAGTTTAAAACATTTTGAAAAATCACAGAAGTGAACAGAGTACTGATGGTCAACAGCTTTTTTTGAAAAGAAAACTTTATTTTAAAAAACAACGGAATGAGTACTCGATGCGTGCCTCCCTACCATGCAATAGTAGGCACCAAAACAAACTCAAGTGTGGCAAAAAGAAGTGCCCCTCCAACATTCGACTGAAGAAGATTTATATGGAGTCTAAGTAACAACACAGTTTGATAGAAAATGTATATATAAAAGAAAATGACTTCAAGTTACCAACCTTGCACAACTGTGTAGCATGTTACATCACAATAATAACTTACCAAAGCATATGAAAACAGAAAGACAGTATCCAATATCCCAAGAAATGGCTCTGCTTTGCTATATTCCGAAAACAAAGTATGGGAAGACCATGTCTGTACAACACAAAAGGAATAATTAAACAATTAAACATTGAAGTGTTTATTATATATGTCTTCTGAGTACAGGATAACATGAAAAATAGATTAAATTCTTGATGTATAGTATACCTACACACACTGAACATCATTGACACACCAATAGCAAACTTTTCTCTAAAAAAAGTGAGTAAAACTCAGTTTTTGCAACAAAATTAAGTTTTCAAAGAGTAATCAGAATTCACCAAGTCTGTTAATATTGTGTTACCCTAAAGAATTCATAAAAAAAAAAATTATTCCTCTCTTATTAGTTTTTCTTATGTGTGCACTCAAGCACTATTGTGATTTATCAAAATTAAAAATATATCCTGTAATTTACTAATTCTTAAACTTACTATTTCTTATATGCCTGCTTTAGGTGGTGCATATCATCTTGCCAAATTTAAAAGGTGAAGAACTTAATTTGATGTTTTGACTTTTAATTAAAACATGAAAACACTGTTTAACAATCATCTCCAGCACTGGATTGTAACTTAGAAAATTTCTTACATGATTGGGCGATGGACAAGGCCATGATGCATTGCACAAAGTTGGAGTCCATTCTTTGGACAATGTATCTTTCACATTGCTATAAGCTTTTCGTGACGCATGAAATAAAACATAACTGAAAAAAAAACATGTCGTCAAGTAAAAACATAAAATGCAAAAGAGTGGAAACAAAGCAAGTCACATGGTTTTTATTGTAGTTTATTGCATTTTATGACCATTTTTTTTCAGCTTGATTCTGCATGAGCCATTACCATTAAGCCATCTCCAAAGAGCACGTTTTCCTACTATTTTAGTAACTTTTGCATAACCAAACAACCAAATTCTGAAAAATGTTTGAAAACAGTTATTGTCATTTTCATTAAAAATCATATAAACTTTAACAAATCGTTTTCTTCATTAGCTGATTAAATTTGGTAATCTTTAGGTTTGATAAAGAAAAGTGTAACTTCTTAATCAGCTGCAAAATCTGCTATAGAAAAAGACACCAATCCATTCAGCCAAAACATTTCTATTTGAAGCAACAATAAAGTATCTTAAACTTCGATGTTATCACACCACTGTTAAACCGCAAAGGAAGCTTAGATCTTTAACTTACCAAACAAATGTCAAGATAAACACAGTAACATGATGTCTGGTCACAGGTGCCATCAATCAGTTAAAATTACGGCACAATAAAGATGAAAAAAAAATACTAAACCTGCATTCTAAAGACAGTATTATAAATACACTTTACTCATCTAACACAAAAAATCAGTTGTTGATAATTTCTGAAAACTTGACCTTGCAATTTCTTTTTGTTTTGTTTAGTTGGGAGCTCAACCAACTGAGCTATCGGAGAGACAAGGATTTGCCCAAGGACAAGAACATCAATGCAAAATTTTTAATGCAACCCACGCTATGCTTGCTAGGAATATGCCTATCTTATACATTAGGCCTGGCCAACCTGCGGCCCGCATAGGCGGCAGAATAAACTAAACGATTTCCAGGTTATATGCGGCTTCTATGCTCAGTACATAACTCGAGTTTAGTTAAGTCACTAATTTGCTAAAAATCACTGATTAGTGATTTTTATAAGTCCCAACTCAGATCCTATTACTTTCTGTAAAATCAAAGCATTAAAAGCTATAACAGCGTGATTGCATACTGTTTTTTTTTTCGGTCATTTATCGGTCATTGACCAATTTTTTAGCAAAATGTCCGAAAAAAATATAGTCAATTCGGTCAAAATGTCCGAAAAAATATATAGTCAGTTCGGTCAAAATGTCAGAAAAAATATGTACGCACGCAAATCGATTTCAGTGATTGCAAAGATCGCCACTCTACAATTTTTTGTCTGTCAGAAATACAAGACGTAGACTTAGTGTTTGAACGTTGATCCAATGTCTTATTGTATGTGATAACGTAACTACAGAAGTAACATTTCCCAAACGTGACTGACGTGGTGCTTTCAAGTGTGACGCAATGTTGCGTTGCCTTGGAAAGGTCAAACCGCTTGGTAGAGATTGATCGGTCTGTTCTGTCAATCGGGACATTTTCTCAGCATGTTGCATATATTACACTGGTCTACACGATTTTTGCTCTGTGAACTTTGAAAACTGATTTAGAGTAACTTTGGGGTGCTGAATCCGAATATGACCTCAGATTTATGCTATCACGTCAGGTTTGTGAGATATGATAACAGCATATCGTTACTTTTGTCAAAAGTGGAAGATTTGACGTTGCGTTTATTGCACATACACATTGTGCAAGATCCAGAAATCCAGGCCATGTGGTGCATAAGTAGCTGAAATACACCTACCAATTATAATTTTGATACCAATTTGTTTTCTAAGCAACATTATTAACAAGGCAGTAATAACAACCTAAAAGGGAGGCTATAAGTGTAAGTGACCCCCTCCCCCGTCAATGTTTTGCATGAAACCACAAAGATTTAAGCAAGCCTATGGCAATGCTTGTTCAGTAACCATATTTAGGCTGTTTTGGCCTGTCTAACACCAACCTTTCGTTACAGCACTGCATATGTTGGTGGTAAACGCAACGCCAAATCTTCCACTTTTGACGAAAGTAGCAATTTGTTGTTATCATATTTCACAAACCTGACGTGATAGGATAAATCTGAGGTCAGATTCGGATTCAGCACCCCAAAATTACTCTAAATCAGTCTTCAAAGTTCATGGAGCAAAAAAAAATTCTTTTTTTGTAGACCAGTGTAATCAACTTTGTTTTGGCAAGAGGCCTTAACCACAGCCAATTCAAAAGTTTATTTGAAGAGATGAATGCTGTGCATCAAGATCTGGTGTATTTTTGCGAGGTTAGATCGGAATGGCCCGTTTCGGTGAGTCCGATTCGGTGAGTCCGATTCGGTGAGTCTGATTCGGTGAGTCCGATCCCTTAACGGGGGATTTTTTCAATTTTTTTTTTTAATTATCGGGTACCGTAGCCTAATTATCATTGCCGTTTTAGGGTTAGGGGTTTGGAGTTAGGGTTAGGGGTTAGAGGTTAGGAACTCACCGAATCAGACTCACCGAATCGGACTCACCGAATCGGACTCACCGAATAGTAGCAGACCCAGGTTAGATAGCTAAGTCTCAGTGCTATGTTACAACGGTTTTATGATTTGCGAAACGAAATAGTGACTTTCTTGAAACAAAAAAATGCAGGTTTCGGCATTGAATAACTTAGTGATCCTGATTGGTTAACAGATTTAGCCTTTCTCACTGATTTCACTTCTCATATGAACAAGCTAAACTTACAACTACAAGGAAAGGAGTAATTTATTAATCAGATGTATGATCATATTACTGCCTTCGTACACAAGCTATGTCTTTGGGAAACTCAATTAATCAATTCCAACTTTGCTCATTTTCCCAATTTTGGCCTTTGTAAACCTTCCAACCCTGATAAGTACATATCACTTATCGTTTCCACTAAAAGTAACTTTGAATCTCAATTTTGCAATTTGAAAAATCAAAAAAACAGATTCGATTTATTTGCCTTCCATTTTCAATGGATGTCAATGCTGTGCCACATGAGATGCAAATGGAAATATATAATTGAACTTCAATCATCCAACATATTGAAGGCCAAATACGATTCAGTTCCAATTGCCAACTTTTATAAAGATTATGTCCAAAAATCCACCTATCTTCATCTGTTGACAATGCAAAACGTGTAATGTGCATGTTTGGAAACACATATTGCTGTAAGCAGCTTTTTTCAAAAATGAATTACGCAAAGAATAAACTTCGCACTCGCCAGTCAGATCGTCATTTGAATGACGTATTGCAAATATCATCAACAAAGTTGCCAGTTGATTTAAATACCTTGGCCATGACACAGAAACAACATCTACATCATCCTTCACATTGATAAACGATAAGTAAATAAAAACAATGCATTGCATTTTAATACGAGTTTGATAATAAATATGAAACGGCAGCAAACACGTCTCATAGTGCAATAGACACAGGAATAGGAGTTGCAGGTGCGCCATGATTTTAAGGATAATGTGGCGATTGTTTATAGGTTGAAATTTATGCGGCCCGCACGTTACCGGAAGTTTGTAGATTTGGCCCAGTAGTACAGAAAGTTTGCCGACCCCTGTTGTAGCTAGTCAGGAAGTGCAATTTTTTTTTGTATCAGCTACTTAAAAAGAAGTATATTCATCAGAAAAAATGACCAAAATAAATAAAAAATGACCGAATTTTTTCAAGTCATTTCGGACAAATGACCGAAAAGTCTCAGCGAAAAAAAAAACCCAGATTGCATAGAATATTTTTCAACAAATTCTCCATTAGGAATAACAATGAACAAAAAAGCTGTCCACAGACTTCATTGAGAAATCACGATATAGAGCTATAACGTAATTGCTACCAGTACTGCAGTTGTTTTTGTCTGACTGCCTTTAGGAGCTTCAGCTTCAAGACCTTCCAATATTTATTTCTTTTGATCAAGGCTTATGCTACCGAAAAGAATTCGACCATGTCTTAACGCTCATTTGTTCATCTGTGATTACTCTTGTGTATGCAATTAAGCGTATGTTGATTAGCCAAAATTTACTAACTTTCTCTTTTATCTATCTAAATATCTCACCACATTTGGGTTTACTTTATTCTGACGCAAACAGGGTTGGAAAAAATCATGATTTTTTTAAAAAAATCAAAAAAATCGGATTTTTTTGATTTAAATCGGATTTTTTTGATTTAAATCAGATTTTTTTGATTTTTTTTATATAAAAAAGCGTCGAGTCTACTTGGGGGGAAGAGATCATTAGTAAGATAGCAGAATTATTTTTAACCCCTTGATTGATTGAAAGGCTTTGCTTTGCAAGTGTTTAATCATTTTTATTATCACATAGTAGGCTAGCCTATCTAGTGTCTATTGCACAGTACTACGACAGTTTATCGAAACGACAGTTTATCGAACAACAATTAATTGAACGACACTTTATCGAAATGACAGTTAATCGAACAACAGTTATCGAACGACAATTTACCGAACGACAGTTAATCGAAAACCTAACCCCTAAGCACTAACCAGTAACCCTAGCCCCTAATCCCTAACCGTTATCCCCTAGCCTCTAACCCCTGAGTATTCCATTGCATATGTGCTTCGTTGTTCGATAAACTGTCGTTTTGATAAACAGTCGTTCGAGGAACTGTCGTTTCAATGAATTGTCGTTCGATGAACTGTCTTTCGATAAACTGTCGTTCGATAAATTGTCTTTAAATAAATTGTCGCGCCACGCTATTGCACATATTTTTAAGTAGGTGTGTTATGTTGCTTTATACTAAATCATAATGTGCATATCGAGATTGCGGTACGTCTCAGACTGTCATCTCACTACACTAAAATCTTTCCTTACGTTTGAGCACACATTACTTTGTTGCTCAACTGATGCATAGCCTACAACCAGACTTTTTGCAAAGAAAGTTTAACTGTGTAATATAATTATGTTACCGACGTACCATACCAAAACAATAAAAGTTCAGATGACACAAAATTGCAGTTTATTTTGCATTGAGAAGTTTGTACATAAATACAAGCTCGCCAGCTTTTGCAGTGCTTAATCGATTTCGAACTTCTGATTGAACCAGACCAAAAGTGGAAAAAACTTGCTCAAAAACTATGTTTAGTGAACAACACTGTTTGTGAACTGCCAAGTAAACTAAGTTGCCTTTCAAAACATGCATAGCCTATATAGCCTTAAGTATCTAAATATAACTTTTGTATTACAGAGAAGCAGTGAAACGTTTGTTGATGTATTTATTTTTATTTTAGCAAATAAAAAACCATTTGATTTTTTTAATTGATTTTTTGATTTTTATTGTTTGATTTAAATCAGCCAACCCTGGACGCAAAGCTCTTGAAGAAAAGTCAGACAATTGCAGCTTTAAGTTTAAGCAATTAAAAAACTTCAGTTAAATTTTATTTTTCCTTGCTGGTGTGATTATGTAAAGAACAACGAAGTTAACACACAAATTTGGCACAAACAGTCTCTCGCCAAAGTCTGGCCCGCCATATGTTTTAGTGTGGCCTGAGTCTGTTATTGCACAATGTGTTATTTGTAGCCTGCAGACACATAGAAATCATGCGAATTTAACTTGAATTTTTTTAAATTTAGTGAAACAGCATTTTGTGACAGACTAGCAATAACCAAGAAAAGTTAGAATCATTGTTGCACCATAATAGAGAAATGAATTACTATATTGAGCAATATTTATTACTAGGAGAGTAAAGAGTGATACAGTCAAGCATTCATCCATTTCTTTGCTAGCAGATGCAATAACCACTTTCAAGATTTTGTCGCAAATGTAAATACTAAATATTTATTGCTATTTAATTCTTTCTGCTTGAGCCCTGATAAGGCTATCATATTTCCGTTTTCTGTTTTGTTTTTTTAGTGTGATTATTTGTTTTTTGTTTGTTTGTTTTTTTATTACTGTGTTACTGTGCCTGCAACAGGCTAGGGTGGCAGCTGACATAGATGACCTTACAGGTCTTTCGTTGCCATCCTGTTGTTCTGATAGACACTCAATTTGTATGTACTTTTTGTTTGTTTATCGCCAGCAAAACAATAAACTGAACTAACAAACTAACTACCGTAACTACAGCCAAAGTCCCCTGCAGCCAATTGAGCTTCTTTGCAAAGCCGACAGCAACATCTTTTTCTCATGCCTTTTTACCAGCAGTCAGATAAAAAAAAGTAAGCAAAAGTTTGCAAAGAAAATGCTGACCTTGTTCGGTTGGACATGTTTGTGTGAGCAGGAGCTCTCGGTTATAAAAGATCAAATCTGAGCAATTATCAACTATATACTTGATATTTCTCTTGTCTATCGTTTTCCATACTTAACTTGGTTATTGAAATCAAGAGATCAATTTTATCCTTTACATCAGAGGTGTGCAACGTGCGGCCCGCGGGCCAAATGCGGCCCGCGAAGAAAAATTGTGCGGCCCGCAAAGATGTGCTAATTTTGAATTGTATGAGGCCTGCGAAACGTGTTTATAATTTAGTTTAGTCTAGTACGTGCGAACAATTCATTGTGGAGTGGATTATTATAGATTTCGCACCTTCTGTTAACCATTTTAGAAATCTCCCAGAGGCCACCGCCAATCCATTGTGTTTAATTAACTGGAACGTAAAAATGTATGGTCACATAAAAGGCTTTATGAACAAATTATGACTTTGGAAAGCTCACATACAGATAGGAAATCTTTTCCACATTCCTACCTTGAGAGACTATGGAATGCATCCTGAGAAGAAAACTAAATTTGAAAAATTGTTGTATGAATTTTTGGCTCTTCAAGGACTTCAAATCTCATGAATATTTGTTTGGTATATTCTCTTCGCCATTTGACACAGACATTAACAAAGCACCATCTGATATCCAGCTTGAACTGATTGATCTTCAAGAGAAAACGGATTTGAAAGCAAAGTAGGCTATTTAGAAATGAATCTTGGCGATTTTTACCGAAAAAATATCAACCAAGATGACTTTCCACATTGGAAAAAATCGATTGCTTCAAAAATGGCTCTTTCTGGCTCAACGTATTTGTGCAAACAATTTTTTTTCTAAAATGGGCGTCATGAAATCTCCCTATCGATCGGTTCTGACAGATGAACACTTAGAAAATGGACTTCGAATTGCCAGCATTTCCACTAAGGGAACGTTCAAATATTACGTAACGCTTTTTTTCCGAATTTTTGACCCCCCCCTCCCCCATGTAACGCCAACGTAACGCTTTTTTCAATCCCCCCCTCCCCCATGTAACGCTTTTTCACTACGAATTCAGCACAAAAAACTACCATTCCGTACTCGAAAGCGTTACGTAACGTTTTGCTTGAACCCCCTCCCCCCCTATGTGACGCTAACGTAACGCTTTGCATAAACCCCCCCTCCCCCTCGAAGGCGTTACGTAATATTTGAACGTTCCCTAAAGTAAATTTGAAAAAAGCCTTCGGGATAAGAAGCCAGCTGCAAACTTCTCACCGAACTCGTTTAAAGACGGTGTGAAAGTAAATTGCAATAACAGTTTTCTTCAGAAATTTATGCGTCTTAACTTATTATTTCTGCAAGGAGACAACCCCTAATAATACCATAAGAATAACAAAAAAACTACTTTTTTGTGCCTGCAACTACTATAGAAATCACATATTAAATAAACGTGCGGCCCGCGGTTTCACCCAGTTATTTATATCTGGCCCTCCTGTAATAAAGGTTGCACACCCCTGCTTTACATTAACACAGCTGTGTTTTAAAAAGTTTCTAAATGTTGTTAATTTCTGATGGAAATGCAAATAACTTGTTACCATAGCCAAATTTATCATATCCCATGTATACAACAAAATATTTAAACCTGAATATTGCTTTGTTGTATGAAAATGACATTAAATAGTACAATATTACTATAAATGTATCTTTCTTTATGCATAACAAGATTGTCAGAGGCTGCTGGCCCCGGGCAATTCCGCATTATCAAATCTGGTGGCCCATGTAGCGCCCTGCGTTTCACCTTAGGTCTTTTCTACTTTTCTTAAATGCCTGTTACCGCCTTGAAATTATCGTTCTGTTGCATACCGGTATATGTAATGTTACCCAGTAAGTCAAGAAATTCATGTAGTTTGGCAAGTGTGCTTTGGGCTTCCTGAAGTATGATTAGGAATCTGCTTGCCTCTTAAGAAATCGTATGCCAATCAGCTAAATGCATTCTTGCAACTGGCACCTTTCAATCACATATCCGTAATTTTTCGTCTTTTCAACGTTTTAGCTTACAGATGCTTCATTCCTCAGCGACTATGTATATCGCGTTTTGGCCGACCATTCGACAGACAGAGAATTTTATTTTTGGTGTAAGGAGTATGTCAGAGTTGCCTACTGTATAATCTTTGGTGCAGTTCACTATAATATGATTTTGGTACAGTAGTGACATTAATTCTGGCTACGTCAGTCAACGTTCAGTGTGCAGTTTCCTGGGTTGGACTTATGATTTGGATTACCGTACGTTCTGTTGTGGAAAGACGATTGCAATCTTTTAAGTTATGTGGTGACAATAAAATCATACTTGTAATAAAGAAGTACAGACCTCGTTCTCGGATCATTTCTGCCACATTGTTGTGCCCGAAATGTCGCTGTAGACTAGTATTACAGCTAGGTATGGGCGGATAAGTTAAGTTACCCGTTGTCCGCTACAGCCCACATGAAAAAAAGTTTTGACACTACAAGGCCCTTGTGCATCCAACTAAAAGAAAAAATTAATGGTATCTTAAATAAATAAGCTACTGCAAATTGACAAGTTTTCTCTGACGTTTGAAGAACTAGGAGTAACCTTCCCTGCTCCTTCTTTAAACTAATTAACTAAGCCTGACTGAGGGGACGTTATTGCATTGCTAATTTGCTATTGCAAAATCTGTGGGGAACTCCCAGTGTAAATATAGATCAGGTGACCAAAAATATGCTCAATTTTTTGTGCAGGTTTGGTTTGGTTTGGTTTTGAATCTTTATCCTCGGACTGACAAAGCCTTGATAGGTTATTCCTGGTACTTGTTCGCATACTTGTAGAGGCACTTGACACAGGGCCGGTTACCGAGATTGGCAGAGTGAAGTTTTCCGATTGTTGAAGTCTTGTTGCCGAGAAATTATTCCATTCACTAGGTGCCGCTGAATGGAGAGCAGTCCTGAAATGCGTTGCTCAAACGCACACCCCGAGAGTCGAACCAGCGCCGTGTGATCTTGAGCCCGGCGCGTAACCACTGAGCTATCGGAGCGGAAGAAAGAGCCGTGCAAATCTTAAAGTAGCATTAAACCAGTTTATTCCCTTTCAAAACCAATATATCCTATACCAAGGCAGTAGGCTATTTTTACTAAAAAAACGGATGGTTGTTAGTCCTTTTTAGTTTTTATTGCTATTTTTGTTTGATTCTTTCTCGACTCCCGTCTCCCATATCCAAAGTTGCCAGATGTTTTTAAAATTTGAATCATGGGCATTAAGAAGCCGAGCTACGTGATCAAGTTTAACATATTATATTTACAAAATATAATTACTGCGTCCGTGATTCAAAGATTCTTGACGACGAAAATGCTGCTTTGTATTATCTCCTTTAACAGTTTTAACTACTTGACTGCATATTAGACGCATCATAGTATGCGCTGCCGTCTCGATCATTAAATAACCCAGGCCCGTTGTTACCGGGGGGAGCTTGGGGGGGGGCAATACCTCCCCAAGCTCAAAGCTTTTAGTTATTTCCTTGTAGAAACATAAGCATTTTAAAACGTTTGTCTGACAATCTGCTGCGTTTGGGACGCATAATGTCCTTTCTAAGCAAAAACATGCGTTCCACAGCCGCGCTGGATGGTATTGGTGTGTTGTATTTCAAAAACATGCCTTGAAAACGTTCACTCTGAAAGGTATCACTATTTTAAGCGTGCTGTGATGGTTTAGCATATATAGCCTAAATCTTTTAGTGAGGTCCACTGTGTAGCGATCCATGTGGTAACAATTATTTAGGTTATATTTAACGTATAAGGATAGTTTATATTTAAGTATGAGAATGGCTTGTTTATAAGTTGAGTTGAATTTTACGGCTGCCTGGCTACCTGATGAAATTTCTATCTATCTAATTTATCTAGTTTGGCTATCTGACTCCATGAAATAATTTTCACACAATTATTGTTATTCGAATTATAATTTTAAGTTATCAGAAGGTGTTCGTATAATATTGTAGGTCTATAACACATATTGAATTTAAACATTACAGAATAGTGAAATTGCAGAACAGTAAAACATTATCACAAACTATTTGTCACGATTTCTTTCTATCTCTTACCAGGAAAAGGACTTGGAAAGATTCAATGACGTAGTTTAATGGGTTATAACCGAAAAGCAGTCAATTAAATGTCGAATAATTCTACTAGCGAAATGATAATCTGACTTCTTGAAGAACTTTAACGAACGGCTTCTCAAATAACTATAATTTCTGCATCAACTACCAATCCACAACTCATAGCACAACTCTCATAACCAACTCAATAATAATCATCATAATAATTCTCAGAATAATAATCTCGGAATAATCCGAATACAAACTACACCACTATTTATAGTTGGTTGTTCAGTCCAGTAACATCGAGAAGGTTACGTAACGTCACATTGTTCTGTCAAGTTGCAATAAATGTCAACAAGCAGAAGCTTATAGAAGTCTAAAGAATGTCACGTTCGCAAGAAGATTCTTACATAATAACGATTTCGCAATCGGACATTTACTGATAAACAACCTTATGACGTCATGACAAATGACGCTCAGAACTCATGAAAAACAACAGAACCTTCTAGATTTGCTTGCTTACAGATGATTCTAGAAATACGTTACATAATACAAATTTCTCAATCAGAGGTTACTTCAGGTCATAACCGATAATAACACAACGCACCAGAATTCCATAATGAAAATAGCACATTCGTTGAAGATACAAAGCAAGCCATCGCGAGGCATTTGCACCTTGATTGTGACACTATTACATTTTAAGTAAACAAACAATTTAATGTTTTCTGAGAGCTGAACTGGTCTAACTGGGCTGGTTTGATGTGAGCTCTTTGTCTAAGGACGAACAAACCATTTTATTTTGTGTTCCCTTTTTCTTATTTACTTCGGGAGCAGTTTACATGGAAAATTACAGAAACTTTAGTAAAGGCAGGAAAACTTATATGTTGAAATAATGGATCGCTACAACTGCACCAACATCGCTCTTTTCAGGGGCACAGAGCTCTTGAAATAAAGTATCTTCAACCTCCGTGATGACATTCATTAATTTTTCGCTTTCTCTCTCTGATCCCTCGTGCTCGATACTGATCCCTCGTGCTCTTTGTTTCAAAGTTCTAAAAATCCACATTTTTAACTGCTTAAAATTTTTATTTTTTGTCCTGAAAACACCAGGAATGGCATTTTAGACCATATAAAAGTGCAAAATTTTCTGGGGAGCATGCCCCAGACTCCCCCTAGAAAGCTCGCACCTTCGGCGCTTGTCCGTTCCTGTCGCTTTATGACGTCATATTTAACATCACCATTTACAGCACCCCTATGGTCAAAAGTCACGAGCCGCCACTGGTGCATAGCCTTTTACTTCGCAACAGCTTTTGAGCCCCCCAAGCTAAAATGTCTAACTACGGGCCTGAAATAACCCAACTCCCATTTGGAATCGAATACCGGTACCCTTTTCTCCTCTGCTCCTGTTATTTTTCTTTTTAAAGGACATAATGCAATGTAGGCTACCGTTACAATGAAATTGGGCTGAGGAAAAATTTTTGTCTCAAAACGATTTTAACAAAATAGAGCCTACAAAAACTTATGATGAAAATGTTTTTCAAGCTCTAAAATTTGAAATATTATATATAATCACAAGGGTATCCATAACGGTTCTAGATATCCCTGTATAATATTTAAAATACATGTCATTTTTTGTTTTTACAATGTTTTTCAAGCTCTAAAATTTGAAATATTATATATAATCACAAGGGTATCCATAACGGTTCTAGATATCCCTGTATAATATTTAAAATACATGTCATTTTTTAATGAAGTAATTTTTTTATTTCAACAACAGGGCAAGGCCGCCAACACGTGGTTATTAAATTACGTGTTAACGGCCGCATAATTATTCATCGACGGCCGCACGTTGAACACTGTTGGCCTAGGCTCTACGTCTACGAGAACTATAGGTAACTGCATCAAAAAGGTGTTGAACAGTTCAGTTTGTTATTATTTCTGACCATCACAACAAAAAAACAATATACAGTATGACGAACATAGCAGAGGTCTAGAAAAATGTAGAAGCGTGATGATTTAGTGGTCACAGCGGAAAACCATAATATCTCCGTGGGAAAGTTGCAACATAAAATTCCCGAATCCTTTCGTCTGTATGCAATCACATCGAAAAAACACTCTCCTGAAAACGTCTTTTCACGAATTGTGTTTCAGTGTAGCGGACGCGGCAGTTAACACGCGCGCTCATATGCAGCTGTCCATGCTGACGGCGACATTCCTGGGCAGAACCGGGGTCAAAACTGGCGAGGAATGACCAGGACACGACAGTCTTCTTCACTGCCTTATTTATCGACTGGTTTGACAGAATAGTAGTTGACCACAAGATAGAATCCTTTAAGGCTGCGTTATTAGCTTGACTTCTAGCTTCAGACGAACAGAATCTGCACACATCAAAATGAGAACACCGAACCACTGACAATCCCACTACCAAAACACTAGCATGCTGGCGTATTACATTATAAACTCCATCACAACGAAAAGAACTTTAACTTAGGGGTAAAAGGAATTTCGTTTACGACTGCACCTTCCAGAGAATAGAATTCTACATAATTATTACCTTTTACAAATTACATTCTAGAAGCCGCAGAAATCAACCAACTAACTAACCGATTGATTAAAGATTTAGTAGGCCTATTGAGTGAGTCTGAGTTTTTGAGTCTGAGATAGGGATCATAGTTGCAGTTTCTTAAAAAGAGCTCTAACTTTAATTGGAGAGGCGCATCCACACAGGGCCTGATTAAGGCTTACGGGGGCCGAGGCACAGCTAAGTTTAGGGGCCCCTGTTGGCAATCGCTTTCAATGCAATGCCATGTAGTCTCTGCGAATGATGAAATATGGGCTAACAAATAGTTCAAGCAAAACTATAACTTCATAAATATTAATTTAGCCAATTTACTTACAACTTTCTTACAGTATGAACACTCTTATTTGTTACAAAAATTATTGGATGAAAAATCTCTCTAACAGATTGAAAATTGAGCTTATTTCAATTTCATATTGGAAACACTAGCAAAATATAGGCTACGCTTGAATTTGAACTAGCAGAGTTTATTAATGGTTCCTTGAAACCAGTGCTGTGTTAATCCCTTTGTGGGCCCAAGGGCCAGAATAATTTTGGGCCCTCTATCGTCAAACAGACCTATAATATTGTGTATATTTTCACTGCACCGACATGGAAATGTGTTCATTTCAATAGACTTTCTCACCAGTTTAGAAAACAACGGCCGAGTGGATGGCGCGTTGGGCTCACATTCGAGAGCCTGCATGTTCGACTCTAGCCACCCGCACTTGATGTTGTTTCTCTGGGCAAGAAACTTTACGATAATTGCCTCTATCCAGTGATCGATTTCGAGTAATGGGTAGTACCAAATTTAAGTCATAAGTAGAGTAGACAACCGGAAAACAGACATTGCCGTCGGCTGCAGCGTGGGTCAGGTGTACGTCGGAAGGCGCACACCGATGCATAGCGCTCAAGTCCGCTTTCCCGCAATGCAGGATAAAGATATGAAAAACAAAACAAACAAAACAAACAAGTGTAAATAACCGCAAACACAGGTCTATCATTTCTTAGCTACACCTTTGCTCGGAATGAAAGCCAAAAGTGTTAACAATTTCTAATAAAAAAAAAAATATAGGCCTAAGTGTTAACAATTTCTAAAACTTTTTCTAAAAATTTCTAAAAATTAAACAATTTCTAAAATATCGGTCACGACTCACGACGCGGTAATAACATCGTACAAAATTTTGACTGTTTGAACTTTTCCGCCCGGTACCGCGCAGAAAAAATCTGAGCATAAAACCAAAACTGTAGAAATTATTAATTTCCATTCAGATTTGGTCATCTGGTAACAATATTGTTTTTCACCATTTTTATGTTTTATCTGGCAACATTACTTGTTCTGTCAAGCAAAGTAAAATCATAGATATCTTACATATAGATATGCAACTCAGTGGTGCGTAATGATGTTTGAAGGCTAACAGCGTAGCTATGGCTATATGCATTGACTTCAAACTTGGCACAGCAAAACAACTTTATTTTTAATATATTTTTTTGGTTTTTGTTTAAATAAAACTTTCTTCGTTTTCAAGTTGACGTATGGATTGCTTGTGATGACGTCACATTCTCGTTCCGCATGGACTGCTTTATGGAGATTCTGGCGATTGAAAACAAATCACAGTCACAGAGGGTACCTCTAAGGCTCTAAATACCCATTGTCGGGCATTGTCAGGCATTGTCGGGCATTGTCTGCTTTTTGGGGGGTTGTGGAGCATTTTCAGGGGTTGTCGAACACTTTCAGGGGTTTCAGCTATTGTAGAGTAGGCTAACTACTTTCAGGCATTGTTGGGAATTTCTAGGCATTGTGTAGAATTTCCAGGCATTGTCGATCATTATCAGTGGTTGACAGGCTTGTGAGGCATTGTCGATCATTTTCAGGCATTATCGAACATATTCAGGGGTTGTCGAGCATTTTCAGGGGTTGTCAGGCATTGTAGAGTAGCTACTTTCAGGCATTGTTGGGAATTTCCAGGCATTGTCTAGGATTTCCAGGCATTGTTGATCAATATCAGTGTTTGACAGGTTTGGTAGTCATTATGGAACATTTTCAGGCATTGTCGAACATATTCAGGGGTTGTCGAGCATTTTCAGGGGTTGTCAGGCATTGTAGAGTAGCTACTTTCAGGCATTGTTGGGAATTTCCAGGCATTATCTAGGATTTCCAGGCATTGTCGATCAATATCAGTGTTCGACAGGTTTGGTAGTCATTATGGAACATTTTCAGGCATTGTCGAACATTTTCGGGGATTGTCGAGCATTTTCAGGTGTTGTCAGGCATTGTAGAGTAGCTACTTTCAGACATTTGTTGGGAACTTCCAGGCATTGTCGATCAATATCAGTGTTCGACAGGTTTGGTAGTCATTATGGAACATTTTCAGGGGTTGTCGAGGATTTCCAGGGGTTGTCAGGCATTGTAGAGTGGCTACTTTCAGGCATTGTTGGGAATTTCCAGGCATTGTCTAGGATTTCCAGGCATTGTTGATCATTATTAGTGGTTGAGGGGTTTGTCAGGCATTGTCGAACATTTTTAGGGGTAGTCAGGCATTCTAGATTAAGCTACTTTCAGGCATTGTTGGGCATTTCCTAGCATTGTCTAGGATTTCCAGGCATTGTTGATCATTATTGGTTTTTGACACATTTGTCAGGCATTGTCGAACATTTTCATACATTTTTATTCCCAGCTTTGCATGCGCAGCAGAATGATCCCTTTCTATTTTGCGTAGGTTGTAAACATATTTACGGTATACACAAACACAGCAGCGTTTAAATGACCTGGCTATCATAAGTATCGACAATGCCTGACAAACCTGTCAAAACCTGGTAATGATCGACAACCCAAGAAAACGTTCGACAATGCCTAACAAACCTATCAACCACTGAATATGTTCGACAATGCCTGAAAATCCTAGACAATGCCTGAAGATGTCCGACAATCAGTGGCGTAGCTAGGGGGGGAGGGAGGGGCGGACCGCTCCGGGCGGCACGTCTGGGGGCGGCACTTTCAGACTACGATTTTTGATTTTGATTATAATCTGATAAAAAACGCATTTCATTTTCACACAGGGCCGGATTTAGCTAATGGGGGGCCCGGGGCACTTTTAGATCAGGGGTCCCGTGCAAAAAAATTCGCCTACGGCGCGAAACACCCCCTCGACGTCTACAGTAGCATTAATCCAGCACTGCACAGTATTTTGCAGAAACCACAAAAGCTAAAAGAAAAAAAGAAAAAAAATCACATTTTTTTCACGTAGGGGGGCCCTTTAAAAGTCGGAGGGTCCGGGGTACCTGCACCCTCTGCCCCCCCCTAAATCCGGGTCTGTTTTCACATGCTTTTTCTTAAAGGGGCGGCAAAATCTGAATCCACTCCGGGCGGCACATTCCCTAGCTACGCCTACTTTACAATGCCTGAGAGCCCCTGACACCTAAAAATGTTCGATTAAAAATTTCGGACAATGACTGATAATGGTTGACAAGCCTGTCAACCATTGATAATGATCGACAATGCCTGGAAATCCTAGACAATGCCTTGAAATTACCGACAATGCCTGAAAGTAGCTATACGGTAGGCCTACTCTACAATGCCTGACAACCATTGAAAATGCTCGACAACCCCTGAAAATGTTCGACAATCCCTGAAAATGTTCGACAATGCCTGAAAATGTTCCATAATGAGTCATTAATGACTACCAAACCTGTCAACCACTGATATTGATCGACAATGCCTGGAAATCCTAGACAATGCCTGGAAATTCCCAACAATGCCTGAAAGTAGCCACTCTACAATGCCTGACAACCCCTGGAAATCCTCGACAACCCCTGAAAATGTTTGGCAATTATCGCTACCGTATTCCTCACCCTAAAATCGTTCCGGCGCCCCTCTATCTCAGGTTTGTAAACTGCCTACAACAAGCTTTAATGAGTCACTGGAAATAAGCTTAAATGATAGTTCCAACGATCATGAAACAGAAGTTGCATAACCTACGTGAAGAAAGATTATTGTCTTGATTTTTCATAGTAGGCTATTCTGTGAAAACTTGAAATATACGCCAAACAAAATATTCCAAAAGAGCTCAAAAGCCACCACTCGCCAAGCCCAAACCGTACAATAATAGCCCATCATAGATACGATAGCCAAGCTGGCAACCTTGATTGTTGATTATGTCCATAAAGTCAGTCGAGCGTGACGATAATTCCACGATTGCTGAGTTGCATATCTATATGTAAGATATCTATGGTAAAATCATTGTAATTGTAATTTGTAAACAAAAGCAGTGTAAAGCATTTTGAGGATCAGGTGTTCAATTATTTTTATTCAACATTATTTCATTCCAAGGCAAAGCTTTCATAAGTTTATGTAGGCATTCAAGTTAATTAAAGTTTCTGCTAAAAGTCTCTCTGTTTCTGCTAAAAGTACAGGACATGTTTTTCCTGCTCGCAACATCACTAGGCCTAGTCAAGGATATTTATAATTACGGTATTGTAAATGTTAAATATGAAATGATAATTAAACTACCTAAAATGCTATTTTGCTTACAGCTAACAATTTTTTAAAACAAAACACTTTTATTGATGAAAATAAATTGCATATGTGAATTCACAAAGGGACCAACTCCATTTTTTTTTATTTTACTTTTTGAGCTTTCCGATTTGTTTCAATAAAAAAAAATTGAATACAGTATGTGAATTCAAAAAGGGCCCTCCAGTTTCGTTGTTTTTCTTTCACTATTTGTGCTTTCCGATTTATTTCAATGTCTTCTAAATGTAGGCCTACCATATTTTCATCCCCTAAAAAGAGGACACGTTTCGCCAGCGAGTAAAATACAAGTAGAATGTTATGTTACGTATGAAGAATATTTTACATCCTTTTGGATAATTATAGACATATGCAGCAAAAGTTACAGCAAAAAAAACAAACACAAAAAAAAACAGACAAATTTGTTTTTCGCAAGCCGATTTGTTACATTTGTGTGACAAAATAAAAATGTGAGGCAGGCAGTATCTGTGGGTAGCCATGCTTTAACTTTTTTCAGAAAAAAAGGACCAGCTTTAACGAAATCATAAAATTACTTGCACTCAGTGTTGTACGCGTCATTGAAATATATTGACGGCGTCAGCGTCAGCGCGAATTGCCTAAAAACTTGACGGCGTAAAGTACTGCGTAAGCTCTTAAAGAAATTGACGGCGTCAGCGCTAATTTTTAGCGCTATTTTTTGCCAGCGTCTTATAAAACGGAAATATATCAACCAAGTTTAGGCTAACAATAGCTATAAATAAAGAGCAGGTGGGCATATTATGTTTTGAGACTGTATTGTAATTAGCTGCTTAGCTTATTAGTAGGGCCATTTTAATTTGACTTAAAAAAAAAAATTTGACTTTATTTTTATCAAATTTTTACTTTATTTTAACCTAACGAAATTGCTTATTTATAGAGGGTACAGTTCTTTCTTGAATTGATACCACTTACCAAAACATAATATTTTGTCGATTTCAGACCCAAACGTAATATTTTGTCGAAAAGTCAAGGTGTTTTATGGATTATAAAAATTTCGTTGTGTTTTATAGCGATAGGAAATTTTCCACAAATCTAACTTTTGCTGAAGACAGAAGACGATTTAGGTTGCTTAGGCATTTTTGTATTACAGAATGTCAGTAGGCTATTCCTAAAATCAAAACTGTTGATCTTCGAAAAGACCATATTTGTGAAGAGGGAGTGTTTTATAAAAATTATTTAGATACGTAACAATGAATAAACCATGGACAATTTGCGATAAAAGTTACTGCTGATCCGTGGTCATTGTGACATATTTCCTGCTTTTATGAGTTAATATGGTTTAATTGTGTCGCAGTTCCTGATTTGCAATGCTTCCACGAGGATTTTTGACAAAAATTACTCTCTAGAAACACAGAATTAAGTTTGTTAAAAGCGATAATTTGACAAATTTTGATTTTATTATCAATTTTGACTTTATTTTGACCTATAAACTTCTTAGAAACAGTCCCTTAGGTGCTGAAAACAACTTTATTCTTTGATTTGTGGATAAACGAGGTCCTTAAAAAATTTTGACTTTATTGACTTTTGCGGGCCCTGTTTATTAGTTATTTCCTTGCAGAAAAACAAGCATTTCAAAACGTTTGTCTGACAATCTGCTGCGTTTGGGACGCATATTGTCCTTTCCAAGTGAAAACATAGTTATTTCCATAGCAGCGCTGGTTGGTATTGGTGTGTTGTATTTCAAAAACAAGTTGAAAACGTTTAGGCTACTCCGAAAGGTATCACTGTTCCAAGCGTGCTGTGATAGTTTAGCATGTAGCCTATAAATCTTTTAACGAGGTCCACTGCACCAATATCGCTCTTTTCATGGGCATAGAGCTCTTGAAATAAAGTATCTTCAACGTCCGCGATGCCATTCCTGGATTTTTCGCTTTCTGTCTCTGATCCCTCGTTCTCAATACATGGGTGATCACCATTTGGCGAACTTCTTCCGCGTGTATTCCAGGGAGCCATTCCAACCAACGCAAAAGCCGGTAATTCGGATGAGTCGCGTTGGCCAGAATACATTGTGAAACTCTTATTGTGTAACGAGATTTTCCATGAAAAAAAAAATGACGCATAGCGCTTGACGCTTAAAATCGGCAAAATACTTGACGGCGCTATCACTTCCGTCAACTGAAAAATAAATTGACGGCGCTAGCCTCAGCGTCAACAAAAAGTTGACGCCGTCAACGTACAACACTGCTTGCACTAAATATAATTGATTTTGTATACAGCTGTTAATGAGATGCTAAGGACAGACTCAACTAAAAGGCTGATTCCTTCCTTGTACCATTGTTGCTGCATCACCAGGGGCGCCGGAACGATTTTTGACTGGGGGGCAGGATTATGAAAAAAGGGCACTTTTGTTGCTAAAAGGCCAATTTTTTTAAAGTTTTAAAATACGTAAGATATAGCGATAATGCTCATCTATCAGCTCACTATCGAGTAATGATACGAGTGTCCGGTATACAAAGAAGGGCATCATGCTACGTTATATTGATGTACCGTAACCTACTGTGTTGCAGAATTTTGTGCCGTGAATATTATTTTAAGGCAAAAATGAAAGATTATAATTAGACTAAAAGCGAATAGCAGAAATTGTTATATTGCAAAATATGCAGTCTTACATCACCTTAAAAAGGCACCATTGAACCCCTTGCCCCTCCATTAACATAAAAATTGAAGGCAGGGGGCATCCGCCCCCCCGCTTCCGGCGCCCCTGCGCATCACCGATAAAAATTTATTCTACATTTACACCCACATAAATTGTAAGTAGGCTATCCAACTATCCATGCCACGATTTATTTTGAAATAGGTTGTATGTTATACATAGGCTAGTGCACATTGGATTATTTTTTTCGATTTGCTTCACTTGACAAATTAGCCAAACCATTAAGTTGGCAATCAGCAACGTCTACAAGCGCTGAATCAATATAAAATAGATCTGGATAAAATAATTTATTGTAAAAGTGTGAGAACCTTAAAATGTAAACATGTCAAACTCTTTTGCAAGTTTTTGCGTTTTTTAATTTTTATTTCTTTGTGATTTACTCATTTTCTTGATTTTCTCAATTTTTTTTTAGTTTGTCCCAATTTTTCGTAAATTTGTTGATCAAATCTTCTCAAATGAAGCAATTCCCTCACAAGTGGATCTGCAGTTCGCTCGCACTCATCACTGACCGCCATGTGGCTACCTACGACAATCGCAAAGCAATGTATTTTGTTTCAATGAAAGCCTAAGATTGTTTAGAACAACAGATCAAATAACTTAGTAGGCTACGCCAATGTTTTTTTCGAAAATCTATAAATCAACATGTTGCATTGGTAGAGTGTCACAATCAAGATGCAATGCCTCGCGATGGCTTGCTTTGTATCTTCAACGAGCGTGTTGTTTTCATTATGGAATTTTGAGCGATGTGTTATTATCGGGTATTGACCTAAAGTAACCTCTGATGACGAAATCTGTATTATGTAACGTGTTTTCTACAACCTTCGTCCCTACGTGGCATTCTAGAGACTTCTGTTGTTTACATCTCAATGCTACGTGACCGACGATGAGTTCGTGTGATGCAATACTACGTCACCTTCTCGAAGTTACTGGACTGAACAACCAACTATATAAATAGTGGTGTAGTTTGTGTAATGATTATTATTATGATGATTATTATTGAGTTGATTATGAGAGTTGTGCTATGAGTTGTGGGTTGGTAGTTGATGCAGAAATTATTGATGATTGAGACTTGAAGTAATTGAATACAAGTAGATGAGATTTGGTGCTGATATAAATTGTGTTCGAAATTAGAGTTATTTGAGAAGCCGTTCGTTAAAGTTCTTCAAGAAGTCAGATTATCATTTCACTAGTAGAATTATTCGACATTAATTGACTGCTTTTCGGTTTGACCCATTAAACTACGTCATTGAACCTTTCCAAGTCTTTTTCCTGGTAAGAGATATTAAGAAAGCGTGACATTCTGGGGGCTCGTCCGGGAAAACCGAAAAAAAAACCGAAGAATACCGAAAGATTTATTGAAAGAATAATAAATTAACAACAAGCTGTCAAAATGGCGGATACCGTCAAACATGAGATGATTGAAGACTTAGGGAGCATGGCTGAACGAATGGGGCTGACTGGTAATGAAAAGTCTCTGTTTGTGATGGAAGAGTATCACAAGATAATGGACCAAAAATCTCAGCGAGAAGCTGACGAAAGAGAAGATAGAAGAGCTGCTCGTGAAATAAGGAAAGCACAACTTGAAGCTGAAGCAGAGGAGAAGCGGGCGCAGCGCGAAGCTGAAGAAAAACAAGCTCAACGAGAAGCTGAAGAGAAACAAGCGCAGCGCGAAGCTGAAGCTGAAGAAAAACAAGCTCAACGAGAAGCTGAAGAGAAACAAGCGCAGCGCGAAGCAGAAGCTGAAAAAAGAAGAGCGCAATATGAATTGGAAAAGTTAAAACTTGAATTAGAAAGACAAAAGCTGGACATTGGTGAGCGATCTAATTCTACTAATGATAATGCTCGAGATGTTATTGTGGCGCAAGTTAGACGTCCAGATTTGCCATCATTTGTTGAAGAAAAAGATGAGTTGGATAGTTATTTGTTAAGATTTGAAAGATATGCTACAATAGCCAAATTGGATAAGTCGACGTGGGCTACCCAGCTAAGCATGTTATTATCGGGACAAGCTCTTGATGTATATTCAAGACTTTCGCAAGAAGAGGCCATGAATTACGACAGATTGAAGTTAGCTCTGTTAAAACGATACAATTTTACCGAGCATGGATACCGTCAAAGATTCCGTGAGGCAAAGCCTGAACGGCACGAAAGCCCAGGTCAATTTATTGAACGTTTAAGAAACCTTTTGTTAAAATGGTTTGAACTTTCGGCGGCCGAACAATCATTGGACGGATTGGCAAACCTTATAGTTAAGGAACAATTCACAGATTCATGTTCAAAAGATCTGTCTGTTTATTTAATGGAGAGAAGTCCAAAGACTCTAGAAGAAATAGCCAGTGTGGCAGAACAGTACTTAGTTGCTCATGATGAAAAGTTGTCGACTGAAGAAACGTTGTCCTGCGATAATGACGAGAAGCAAACAAATAATTCTAAAGGAGGTGCTGTTCCAAGAGAAGTACTTTGTTTTAATTGTAATGGCTTAGGTCATAAGTCTGTTAACTGCCGGAAGAAGACTAACAGAAATCATCAGGAATCGAGGAAGTGGTGCAATCGTTGCAATAGGCAAGGACACGAAGCGAAGGAATGCAAGGACAAGTCGTTTTCCCTATCCGATCAGTCTGGAAAAGATGAAGACACGGACGTTTATCGATGCGGTTGTGCGTTAATGATTCCTGAACCCACGCTTGGGGAGGAGAAACCGGATGAAGATGTTTGCAGAAAAATAATACCTGAAGATTAACTGCCAGTATAGTAGATGGAAAAGTTGGAAACAAAAAGGTAAAAGTTTTACGTGATTCTGGTTCTACGGGTATAATGGTGAGGAGAGATTTGGTTAAAGACAGTCAGTTAACGGGAAAAACTGGCCATGTGATAAAGATAAATAACACTTCAATTCAAGGACCGTTAGCGAAGATATATATCGATACTCCCTACCTTACCGGGACTGTGAAAGCGTTATGTTTACAAAACTCTTTAGTTGATCTTATAATCGGAAATGTTATTGAGAAAAATTCTGAAGTTACTTGTTATTCTTGTGGCAAGAATGGTCACTTTGCTCGAGATTGTTCTGCAGATAATCGGCGACGACCATTTGGAGTTTGCTATAGATGCGGTAGACGCGGACACTTCGCCAGGGAATGCGTTTCTGACGGCGGACATTCGGAAAACAGACGTTGCCGTGACAACCACTGCTACCGATGTGGAGAGATTGGACACATAGCCAGGAGCTGCCCTTTTGATGAAAAGGCTTGCTACAACTGTCACAGAGAAGGTCATCTCGCCAAGGACTGTCCGGAGAGGAGGTGTTTCCGATGTAAGAAGATGGGTCATCTTGCTCGCCGGTGCACTGAAGCCATTGAGGACGATGGAAACTTTCGCAGAAAACGTGACTATTGTTTTGAGTAAAGCTATCGTTGGTAGATCATGCAACGCTGGACTTATGAGAACTGTTTTATTGAGTAATTAATTGTTTTGTAGTGTGTTTTGTATTGATTGTGTTGTTATATTGTTTGCAACAATATTCTAAGGGGGGGCGTATGTCACAATCAAGATGCAATGCCTCGCGATGGCTTGCTTTGTATCTTCAACGAGCGTGTTGTTTTCATTATGGAATTTTGAGCGATGTGTTATTATCGGGTATTGACCTAAAGTAACCTCTGATGACGAAATCTGTATTATGTAACGTGTTTTCTACAACCTTCGTCCCTACGTGGCATTCTAGAGACTTCTGTTGTTTACATCTCAATGCTACGTGACCGACGATGAGTTCGTGTGATGCAATACTACGTCACCTTCTCGAAGTTACTGGACTGAACAACCAACTATATAAATAGTGGTGTAGTTTGTGTAATGATTATTATTATGATGATTATTATTGAGTTGATTATGAGAGTTGTGCTATGAGTTGTGGGTTGGTAGTTGATGCAGAAATTATTGATGATTGAGACTTGAAGTAATTGAATACAAGTAGATGAGATTTGGTGCTGATATAAATTGTGTTCGAAATTAGAGTTATTTGAGAAACCGTTCGTTAAAGTTCTTCAAGAAGTCAGATTATCATTTCACTCGTAGAATTATTCGACATTTAATTGACTGCTTTTCGGTTTGACCCATTAAACTACGTCATTGAACCTTTCCAAGTCTTTTTCCTGGTAAGAGATAGAAAGAAATCGTGACATAGAGGAATGATTGGAAATTGGGAAAAAGTCACATTACAATGAAATCCTGTTGAAAATATGAGCAAGAAAACTGAAAATATAAAAAAGAGGACATTTGAGCATTTTTGGGTGTCCTCGGAAGACAATTTATTTTTCTTCAAAAAAGAGGACAAATCCTCTTAAAAGAGGACATATGGTAGCCCTATCTAAATGATACTTAAAAAAAACAGCCAAATTTTTCAAAGATATATATCGGTAAACACATAAAAAATACCCTATCAATTTTTCCATTGATTTTGAAATGGGCCCAACTAGAGCAATTTCTCTATAGTTTCTCCACAGAATCCTCACTGAGTGAACTTTTTAGGTATGATGCTTCTTACCAGTATGTTTAAGCATATAATCATTATCGAAGTTTCATCACAAAATAAATGATCAAAATAATTAAAACAGTTGTGCCAAAAACACTCTGTGGCAATTGGGTCCTTTTTGAATTCATATATTCAATTGTATCCAACCTGTTAAATGTTAAATACATTTCTGCAGATCATGTTACTAACGTTATCGCATTTTAACTTTGTTTTTAGATAGTAAATGGTGTTTTTAGAGATGTTTCAGTGTAGTTAGGGCCCAAATTTGTATATGAGGGCCCAAATTTGAGATGTTTTAGTATAATAAGGGCCTAAATCATCTTCTTAATGAACAAGTACATGTGTGAACTTTAGCAACTCAAAAAACACTTTACTGAAACGCAAAAGTCTATTATTTATGGGCCCCTGAGATGGTGGGGTCCGGGCCAGGGTGTCAAACCGTTTGATTTTTCCGGTTCGGTTCTGGTTCAAAGATTGTTTCAAAATTTGGTTCAGTTTCGGTTTGGGTTCGAAGAAACTTAAGAGTTCTGGTTTAGCTCCGGTTCAACAACAATGATTTGTGGTTTCGGTACGGTTCGGTTTCGACAAAAATAGTCTCAACACCGGTTTTATAAGTTCCGGTTCGGGTCCGATAAAATTAGGCCTAGGCCTACTATTGAAATCCAACACTGGTCAAAAAATTCCTCTCCAAAGCATCGATGACAGTGGATCGTGTGTTACAGAACAGGCTATAATTCATCCGTACAATGGGGCCTCCAAGATAACAACATGCTACGTACAACTTCACTTACCACAATGCGAACAATGACGTAATGCTGGAGTGAACCGCTTTTTTCAACCAGTTCGGGTTCGGTTAGGGTTTAAGCTAACTCAAATTTTCGGTTCAGTTTCGGTTAAGGTTCAGACAAAATCGCACCAAAACCGGTTTACAAAAATCCGGTTCGGGTTCGGTTCGACTCCCTGGTCCGGGCCCCCTTGACACGGCACTGCTTGAAACCTATAAAAGTATTGACGCCTACGGTACTACTGTAAAAAAAATTGGGGGCCCCCAAAACCAGGGGTCCTGTGCCTCGTGGTTAATCGGGCCCTGATCCACAGGCATTGCCAATTCTACATGCGACCATCTAACGTAATATAACGGTGGATTTACGTGTCGATGAATTACAGTGGGACTGCGATTCAGGCACAATGCAAAAATTGATTACAAGACTGCATTCCTAGAGCACGCGGTATTTGTTAATTGGAAAGGAAGGTTCTAGAATACGACATGACGTCATAGAAGTGACGCGCGCTACGTCAGAGAACTTTATCTCTCGGTCGCCACATCAGCAAAGAATAGCCACAGGCTGTCGAAAAGGAGGAGCAACATGGTACGCACTAAAACTTGTCAACACAATACAGATTTCTGGGATAAAAGACGGAAATTTCGTCTAGTTGGTGAGCTCAAGCAAAACAGTTTTAATATTTGACCAACCTTTACAGCGACAATTCTAAAATGACTTGGGATATTTCAAACCACATAACTTTCGTCTGTGACGTAACAGTAGATATATGCATCGTTAAGCAATTCCACAGGTGTTAAAAAGGATGATGCAATGTTTTACAGGTGTTACAAAAGAATGATGAAATCTCTGCTCATTTTTTAGCAATATTCCATGACGTAAGACTCCAGGTTAAGTAGACCTTAACGGTTTTATGTGACGTTTGATTTGGGAAAGGATTGTCCGGAACATTGTGACCCTTAGTTATGACAGTCTGACATGGCATAACTAAGAAAGAATTGACGACAATCGTGAGCCAATAAATATATAACTCACGATACACAAATTGTTTGAATTATTCACGGTAAGGCTAATACGCAAATACAAAGGGCATGCAAAGAATGAACAGCAATAAAAATAATTCCCGACGAATGAAATTGGCACCATGTCCATATAGGTACACGCTATATACAATGGTTGCGATAATAACCGACTGTTCTTGGCTCAGACAAATGTCGGCCACCGCGGACAGAACTAGCCTCAAACCCTAACTCTTAAGTGTTCTTTACAGGGGCGAGGCACGAAACATCCCTCCACACGTAGTCTACTTTCACTTCCCCCGTAGCCTACTCTCATCATTGTTGCAAACGGCAACTTGAGCTCTCCGAACCACAGGCTTCCATTTCCTAATTTGTGGGACTATAGGCCTACCTCATGCACCCTTTCAAGTTGATACTTCCCACGTTGACCAATGTCTTAGAGAGAACCCACTACTACAAGTTGACCAGGCTCCAAATTCTCGGCCATTTTTTCCGGCCCTGAAGCCCTGGCAAGTAAAAAATCTATCCATTTACTCCAAAACTGCTGAGAAAGTGACAAATTGAACCGATAATTTCTTCTTAGTTGGTCACGATCATGTGGTCGCCCAACAGCACAATATGGGTCCAAACATGGGGTCAAAAGTGAGGCAGGGGTGATGACAGTAAAATCCCTAGGGTCGTCACTCAAAGGTACCAAAGGGCGTTTGTTCACGATCCGAACTGCACTGTCTGTGTACGTAAGCAGTTCAATAAAAATGGGCTTGCGTATTGAAGTGTCCAAAATGTGAAAAAAGTATTTAGTCACATCGGCCACGGGACCAAATCTGCTAAGCCGAAATCTAGCCAAGACATCTGCCAGAAGGTTTAATAAGTCAGGACCCGAAAACATTACATCAACACAAGTTCCTCGGAATTCAGACTTGCCATCGTAAATAATGCGCTTTCTTAATTGTGACGTCACAAAGTATGGTAAATACCACTCAAATCCTTTTACATTTTCTGCTTCACCAGCACGCTCAATATAACCATTAGATTTAAGATCTTTCATGGTGTCAGTAAGGAAATCACGAAGTTCAGGTTGTTTTAAAGCCTTTTTTCTTAAAGCCGCAGCTCTATCCGACGCCAACACAAAATTGTTAGGTAGATCAATATCTTCCTTCAACGGTACAGGTAGGCCTATCTCAAATCGACCCTCTTTCAACTCAATATTCGGTTCAACAAGTTCTCCAGCCAAAATGTCATTGCGAGACAATTCACAGGTTTCATTTTGCAATGTCAAATCCTGAATGACTTTATTCAGGTCTGCTATTTCCATATCACGAGACTCAATTTTATGCTTCTTCTTCTATCGAGTCTTCTAAAGTTCGTTGTTACACCACAGATTGACACATTCTTGCGCAACGGAGTTATACACTGACAGGTCCAATTTTACGCTGAAAGCCAGAGATGACATCCGACTCTGAAGACGTCTGCACTCTGCACGCGTTCATCTAAGGGTGACTTACCACCACAAGCCAACCAACCGAGAGGAGTAAAGCATGTGGTTCACTACGATTTTCACCAAGACGCTCTTCTTTAGCCCACATCAAATAAACGTTGTCGTTACAAATCAGTACATCCACAGCACTACATTCAGTTAAATTAAACATCCTGCTTATGCGGTAAAGTTTTAACATCGTCAGCCCAAGCTGGGTTAATCAGTTAACCACCCTATTGATTTTGTCTTATTTCTTTAAAAAATGACGTCAGCGTTAATACACCAATGTAACCAAAAGCGAAGCTGGTTTGCTGGTTGAAGATACGAAAAAGACTGCTCAGCATTGAGTGGTGAGTCTACAAAACCATTAATTAAAATTGCCTTCAGAGCTGCATTCATTTGAGCACTGTCCTGCTATCACAACAAGTTCAACAACTACTTTTTGTGGCGTTGCTTTTTATTACACAAAAGCCTACAACTAAGTATCTACCAGAGTTGACGTAATCCATGAAATGTAAACTTCCTTTAAATACAGTAAATAAAAACTACACCAGGTCATGTCAATCTTCTATAACTGATTGCACACGCATGAGAAAGATCGAGATAACATATGAAAATATATATTGCAAATAAAAATAACTTGGAAACCTTTTATGCATCGATTATGTTAAAAAGCTTTCGAAATGCAAAATTTCTTAGTTACGCAAATTTCTGGGAATGGAAACACTTATTTTTCGATAATTTCAAAAACAATAAAGGTTGAACGTTGTACCACATTTGCTTTTTGTCATAAAGATGTTATCGGAGTGCAGCAACGCAAGCGCCTGTGTGTTGCAAGTGCTAAATATTAAAACAATTCCTATGTTCCAAATACGTCGAATAAAGCAAATACAAAACCAGACACTATTTATGTCTGTTGTAAGGAAGCTACTGCAGTCAAATAGAACATACACTACAAAGTCCGATATGTAGATTATACAGAAGTCGTCCAATCAGGCAAATACCAAAAAACTCAATTGACAACATGATACAGAAAAGACACTCACAGGTGAAATAAACTAGAATGCCCTCGCATGTGCCACTCAGGGACGTAACAGCTGCTACGAGCATAGAGTGAAACTGCAGCGGACTTCGGAACCAATCTACACGCTGGTTGTATAGTGAGTTAACAGCCTTCTTACTGGTTACCAATGTAATGTAACTTCTTTTGACTCCAGAATTCCAACACAAATTGCAGGGTGCTTGACAATACGTCCGGATATTTATCTTCGCCAAATACGAGCCACACTTGCTTCCAAAAGCAAAAATAACAAAGCACATAAATATACTGTAGAACCGGATAGCAAGTTTTAGAAAAATAAATTTAACGGCATGTCAAAATAATCAGTAAGTACAAAGCAGTATATTGAAATAAATTTACTTCATCAGAAGGCAGTTAGTTCCAATAATATTTAAAGATTGCAAACTACACAGCAATAAATCGTTTGCAGACGTTGAATCGATGTAAAAAACGATTGATTTTCTGTTTGGGCAGTCACTAAAATTTTGATATGACAACGTACAAAAATAAAGCAGTATTTGAACACCACTGAGAGTTGGTGTTTCAAACGTTGTGTGGATGGTTTTGTCAAACAGAAAACAAAAAAAAAACATGATAAACATTGTGCAAGACGTTTTTTTTTTTCTTCAAAACAAGGATTAGTTGATTTTCAAGATATAGAGACAAATAAACTTCGCAATTTGGAGGAAATGAATTGAAATTTACGTCGATCATACGGTACCGTAATTTGATTTGTATACAAGCAATACGGTGGTTGATAATAGAAGTGTAGCCTACTGGTCAACTTGCATATAAACATTCAACTGATGAAAAGGAGCTTTGCATTGACATTATTGAAGATGTTGAAACTACGTTGACTAACGAAACACACTGATCAGAAAAAATATGACAAACTGACCGTTAAGGCACTGCTGAAACTGCATCATATTTCTACAAATAAACATTGAAGCTATGAACAAAGCACTTGCAACCATCACAAATTAACAAACGATTAACATTTTCTTTCAAAAAGTAAAGATGCTGTTGATTTTCTTGATTGGATTTACACTTTCAAACGCTCGGCTAGCAAAATTTATCATTTTTAAATAAATTAAACATCTGCTGACGTTAAATTAATGTAAAAATGCTATTTATGCTCGCAGAGAGTTGAGCTAAGGCCCAGACAGCAACTTAGTCATCTTTTACATTTCAGTCATCCTTTAGATATGCAGACATTGAATCAATGTAAAAAAATGACTGGTTTGCTGTCAAGTGGGAATACACGATGTTAAAGGAAAGATTGCACATAACGTTGGTGAATAATCGTGCTCATAATGCAACATTTTCACAAGTGAACGGAAAACAACGTCATTGCAATGGAAAGTAGGCTATAGCCGTACACTAGGTTTCTTCGTCGTCGCTAACGTCGGCGGGATCGGTTCCGTTTGTTCCGCTTTCCTCGGTTAATCCGCTTTCATCAATGATCTCAACCTCGTCAACTCTGAAAAAAAATTGTTCGTGCAAACGACTGCAGGTAACAAGAAAAATGACAGCCGTGGATTTGAGATATGAGCACTTACATCATGGTAGTTAAAACAATAAAGGGCCCATACGACAACAAGCTAGTCGAATAGTGGCAATCAAAAAACAAAACCAGATCCAGCCGAGAGGTATCGAGCGTTTATTATACCAATAAACAAAGCGTTTTACAAACAAACAAAAAGTTTAAATTTATTATTGGACAGAACGGGTTGAAAAGTTAGCGATTTTTACCATGGGCGTGATGATACAACAAAGTGTTAGTGTTATCGATATTGTATTATCGTCATACGAAACGAAGACAATCGTTTGTTTAATCAACGTCTAGCTATGGTAGGGCGAATCACCATAAAAATCGAACTGTTGAAAAGGAGCGATCTTCCTGGCGTCAGCACTACCTGACTACTCACTATAGAACAGCGAGCATTGTGTTTCGCTAACCATACCGGTGTAGCCTCCACACTAGCCATCAAGACTTTTCCAAAAACATGTGTTTCTCGGCAGTCGAGTGTAGCAGGAAACAAAAAACGAACTGTTGCAAAAGACTTCAAAGGATACTTCAGAACCCAATTTGAATTGTCGCGGGTCAAGCTGGTTTCCTCATTTTGCATTGATTTAACGTCTGCAGATGTGGAATCAATGCAAAAGGGACGGACTCTGCTATCCGAACCAGCGTGAAACAACCACCAGATACGCACCTGGTTGAAATCTCTCCCGGTTTAGCTGAGGACAGCTTGCATTGCTCCGGCCACAACCACGGCTTGAAGTTTGGCTCGTGTTTGCTTTTCCAACTTTCATACTTTTTCGCTGCTTTGTGGATACGATGAATAACCTAGAAGAAATAAACATATACAAATTGAAATGATAATTGATGATTAAGCCTATGGTAAGTAATGATGTGAAATGTATATCTTGATTGAGTTACTTTCATTTAAAATATCGCACTGCTTGTGTTTCATAGATATTCCCACCTTGTGCATTGTGTTTGTATAAGTTGTTCAGTTGAATTGCAACATCACCAGTGGCGTGATTAGCACAGCGAATCGTCACATATTTGTCACGTGACTCGGTTTGAGCAAAGACAGCAGCTTATACTTGTTTAATAAACCTTCGACATATTCCACCTGCCTCCAATCGACAGTCGTTACAAAAGATAAACGAGGCTTGACAAATACGTTTTTTTACTAATGGCTCTCTTGTTCCGTACATGATATACTTCAAAACTACAGTACAGTATCATTAAAACACAATAGACTGGTATCATGGGATTAATAGAATATTCCCCACGGCCGTAAATTGTTTTGTTTAACCATCTGTTTGAACAATGGCTGCAAAAACAGGATGTAAAAACCATTTATACGGTGGACTGGACGCCTACGGTAAACAAAATTCAAAACTAGTCTTTGGACGACGAGACAAAAACTAAACACATGAACAATTGAACCCGTAATATACGGATTGCCTTCGACACATATTTTCAGTGCGTCGGTTGTGTGATAACTTGCCCACAAAATAAAATAGGATACGACAAGTTGATCTCTTAGTCTTTCATTTGAGGTAACATCTCTGCAGTCAGTTCTGTAGCAACTCTTTAAGTTTTAAAGTTTAAACTTCACGATGTCGTGAGTCAATGTCGTGAGCAAATAACACGATTAACTTCACAGGTTCGTCCTTTAGAGTTTTCCACAAGAGCGAGACTTCCTTTGTAGGCACCTACGTGAAACATGTCATATGCTGAGATCAGTGAAAATTTTGACATGATTGAAAGACCTGCAGCATGAATATCATAGTAAGGAGGTCACGGTTGTGTTGCATGTTGATGTAAAACAATGTCTACGCTCTAAACTTCGAAACGCTTCAGCGCCGCTCTGAAATTTTATCACGTCAGGTAAAAGCAGAGGTGTCCAACACGTGGCACGCGACGTATTTAACAATGACACTCGTGCTTTTGCAAAAATTCATATGCCAAAAACTGAGATTGGTTACACAATCAATTGCTGTTCTATGGTTTATTTACAATACAATCGCAGCAATTGCGGCAAATAGGCGTACGCCTACCATTTATTTCTGACTAGGGTTGTCACATTTTCTTTGTGGCATTACAGTACACGTGGTTTAGATGTTAGAGAAGCAGTGCTGAAATTACTCCGCAATAGAGTTCCTGATCGACTTAACTGTTAAAATTGGTAGGTTTAACGACAAATAGCGCATCTTCCATGACTGGCAAAGCAAATGGCCTGTGGCACTCCTGAAGAAGCACCTGTAAGAATCAGAGTTCAAGCAGGACATTCTTACACTGCATTGTTTTATCCACTAAGAGTCCCTTTGTGCTAAGACCCTAAAATGACTCATGTAATGGAAGTGGTAGTAAAATGTGTGAACGAAGTAGCCTACGTGAAAAAAGGTTGAAGCACCAACAATTTCAATCGTTTCTGAAAGAAGTGAATGCATAATTATAAGATCTGATACACCATTCGGAGGTACGTTGGTTGAGTCGAAGAGGGATTTTGCCGCTCCTTTAGAAGAAATAGGAACCTTTTTTTGCGAGAGAAGAGCCCAACATTATCTACCGAAACTGGTAAAAGTATTTTAATGCTTTTATCAGGTCATGCCTGGTTGTTACACCTTACCTTTTCAGTTGGCATACGACGACGACAACGAGCACTTAAACAGGATATGTACCTAACTGCAAGACCGTGAATAACTGCTTCCAGAAATGTTTCAGGCAATAAAAGCTTGTCAAAGGATTGTGAATTGAAACTGTTTCAGTTACAGTGGTCAACTGGAGAAAGGACATGCAATCGTGCATGTCCTCATTTGTTGCAAAAACAAAGATTGATTTCTTTCAGACTTTGCAAGATATTCTAAAATTTACATAGATCTTTGCGAAAGTTTTGCGAAGCGCTTCCAAGATCAGAATTTTCAAGAAGAAATATCTTTTATTGTATTAACGACCGTTCAACGCTAAAGTACAAGAAATGACAGACGTGGAGCTTCAGCTTAAATGTTTAGATCTGAAATCAAATGAAGTTCTGAAAACTTATGTCAGGAACAAACGATACTTCAATTTTTGTCTCGGTTGGAGAAAGAAACCTATCCAGTTCAATCGAGAAATGTTCGTTTCTGGATTATTCAGTTTGGAAGCACACACCGTTGCGAACAGGGATTTTCTGTCATGGAACTGTATAAATCTGAATTACTGACGTGCGCTACTGTAGATGCTGTGATGCGCATTGCCACTGCGCTGTTGAAGCCCGATCTTTTAAGCTTAGTTGAAAATAAACGTTTGCAAAGAAGCAGTTTTTGTCATTGTGAACGATTTGCATGATTAATTAAGTTTTTTTTGTATGTCAATGCATACTTCATGTTGTAGTAAAAAGCACATTTTTAATATTAGGTAGAAACTAGAATATGTTAAACATAATTTAGCCTGCCAAACGCTGGCATGGGAAAGTTACGAGACAAAAATTGACACGTCAGCAAGTCAGCATACTTGGGTTGGACACGCCTGGGTTACAGCAAACTTTAATTAGTAGCCTACAGTAATAACATTTGTCATTTTACTACGTTTGCAGCAACGTTGGAACGATGTAAAACGGAAACTTTCGCCGGGCTGGTTTGCTGTGATTAAATAACATGTTTTCGAGCTGGTTCAGAAATGCACAAAACAAAGCGGACATTCTAAAACCACGTTTCTCTATCTAACTAACAGTCAAAACACACTTCGTCAACTTTTCCATCAAAGTGCCTGTTACTTCACAAAACATCCATCCGGTGAATATTTAAACAACATAATGAGGCGGCTTTAATCGCAATGCTTTCAAAGAAATACAGTTTTAATCTTTCGAGTTTTGGCTTCTGTGTTAATGGCACACAGATTACACTTCAAAGAACCTGTTACCTAACTATATCTCGTACAATAACGCATGCTAGGTTTAGAAGAGTACTTAATATGAAGGAAGTGGTTTATATTCTCTATTGAGAACAACACAAAAACGCTTTGATACACAATTCTTAAAAGCAAAACAGTATATGAGTGATTGAGTGTGTAACATAATACTGAGTGTACTGTATATAGTGCCAGTGTATGGTTTTATAAAATAAAATGGTAAATCAAACTTTACACAAAACATCTGGCATCACATTCATCTTGGCGCCTTGCAAATAAGCAAAAAGTTTACTCGAATTTTAAAAAGTATGCTCAGTTCAAAAACGTCAGAAGTGGATGAAATAAAGGAAAACCCACAAGTTGTTACATCTGCCAAGCTAGCACAAAATTAAAAGCCTGCAAACACGCTTCAAAAAGCCCCTATAGCATGGCTATAATATCGTTCGATACTCAGCTGAATTCAACATATCAAGAAAGTCCAACTAGAAAAATTTGTCGTTTTTAATTTTAGATTGATTCAACGTTTGCAGACGCTAAAAGTCGAATTTAGCTATCCGGGAGATTTGCATCATCTCAAATTGTGAGTGACATAGTGCAATATGCAATTTATGCATTTCCTTGCATCACCATTCGGTACTGTTTGTAGATTTCCGATTAACCACTATGAATTCAAAAAATTTAATGAGACATCCGATAAAACGTGCTTACCTTTAATGACACAATAAGTACAAAAATGATGCAAATAAAAGCTTAGCGGGTTACGTTTTCTGAGCGAAATTGCATACACGATACACACTTCAGTTTTTTAAAACTCCTACATCACACTCGTGTAAAGCAAAGTCTTTATATATATATATATACATATTGTCTTGTATTTAATTTGCAATGAGCAAGGCTTCTGTTCCGGATATAGAGTAACTTGGTGAATGAAAAACAAGTTTTCAGACATTGCAGTCGCACTTTGCACACTTCGATCTATAAATAAACCAAAGTCGATGCAGATCTTGATAAGAAAACAACCTAATGAGTAATATCTGTAAAAAAGCTTACCTTGGGAGTGAAAAATTGTGCCACTTTGTTGACGACCCATTTAGGCAAGGAACCTGAAACAATACTCGAGTTATTTGAAGTTTCAATTCAACCGTTTCTTGTCGGTGTATTGCCGAAAAAATGTGTAACAAATATATAAAAACTTAGCTATAGAAATTTAATGCGCAATGTGTAACTCTAAAAAGCGTGAAAACTAAAATCAACATTCACAAATCTGCTGCTGTTCCTTAAATTACAATGGAACTGAGAGAAATCCTTGTTTTTACACCAACTGATTTTAAAATAGGACAGTCTTGTGTTTGTAACACAATCGACAGTGATCTGTTCACTGAACCGTTTAAGCATCAAAGTTGGTTAAAAATGACGGATCAGAACACAAAAACCGGATTAAACCGGTATAGTTTGTAGAGTAGGTAACTCACCTCTTGGATCAAATTGGGCTAGATAGGTGAATTGAGATGAATTGGGTCCAGTGGGACGGATGAGATATCCTGTGACTATTGATATCGCACGCACCATATTGCTACGGGGTGGATACGCCTGTGTTGTAAAGTGATGTATCGAAACCGTTTGAAGTGATAGCTCAACCTTTTACTCACATTATTTGCACATTTCAAGAAATTATTATGATAGCTTGAAAAAAATGTATTCGTCTTCCGCCATGTATGTTCGTCTTCAATACCAATAATATTTGCTAAACGAAATCTTATGTGCTCAACAAGTTGAAAGTGATTATAAATTGACAGCGAGACACGTGTTTCGGTATTTGAGCTGGCTTTCTTAATATCACAGTAACAATAATTCATAATGTTTAAAGCAAGAATGAGTAATATTCAGATATTTTCAAATACAACTGCAAAATATTTGCCAATTAAAGCATAAGTTGCACAATGCACAAGTGCTAATTTCAGCAACAAGACCAACTCTAGATTTCAGCTTACCACATGAGAAACAGATTTGTTGAGCATGATATATTCTTTCGGGTTCCTCATACTCGGATACGCTATCCACGAGCTTAAAAAGACAACATCTCTCGGCTTTACAGGCGGAGGACATTTCGCTGCAATATGTAAAAATAAAACAACACTTCAAAAAAATTCAATATGCAAACAATTTGGTTAAAAATATAAAAATTAACAAACACGAACATTTTACCACAACAAAAGAAAATTACTTTCTCCAGCAAGAAAAAACTCACAAAAATGGTTTGAGAAGCCCTCAAAAAGGTCAAACTTGATTACTAGATAAGCGGATACAGCTTAAGCCTCTGTAAGTATGCAAAACTCTCAGTAAGCTTCAGAAGTTTTTCCAAAGATAAATACTTCTACAGAGTATCAGTAAAAATCCTTCAACCTGCATAATAGTTGACAGAGTTGTTGACACAAACTTTGCAAATTTCTTGCATCTCTATCATGTCATGATCCCACTTGCGACGATATTCCGTGTCGTGGACAACATCGAACAACGTGGCAGCTGAGCAATCACTGAACGTTGTTTCCGCCTAAAAATAAACACTGTTGAACGACATTTACAGTCAATGCTTTTTGGTTTGGAGGATTGGAGCAATAGTTCTTCAAAGCTAACAGAACTCTGTCGCTTCCGAAAAATAATGGCAATTCCGTAAGAATACAAAAACATAGTAAAAGAGTCAAACCAAGAGAACTTAGCCCATTTATTTTCGTCTATATCTGTAACGAGACAAGACGGTTGGCGGAAAATCGTCATTTATGGAGATTTTTTTATTGATGCTATTTTGCACCAGTGTAAAATAAATTATTATCATGTATAACGTAAATTTATGTTTATGCGAATCAGTACAATTTGTCACTGGATAAAGTTTCAACAAAATGAAACATCTCAGTTGCACAGATCCCTAAGAGTTGCTCACAAGCCCATTAAAGAAGTTTGTCATAATGAGCAGTAAATAGAAACTTGAATTTTGAATTCCATATGCTTAATGACCCATCCGCAAGGCCACGGCAGGCTGTAAGAGTTATCCCAATCATATCTTAACGATGTTTGTCGTATCCAGGCTTACACCCGGTAGTTGAAGATTTAGATTAAGTGGACGGGAAGGCAAGGAAGCCAATCTTCGTGTCCATCTTCAGGCATGCCTTTAAGTGTCCTGCCACAGACACATGCTCTTGAGCGGTGTCGAACCGGCGCCCTTTCGATTGCCGTTCCAGGGTTCTCACCACTCGGCTATGCAGCCGAGTTGTGAGAACCCTGGAACGGCAATCGAAAATCAAACATCTTAACGATGACTCACTATTTAAACAAAGAAAACACACCTTAGCCATGTTAAGGTTAAGAAAATTGAGCAAACACTGTGTTACCTCAGACTGTGGGTTACTAGTACTAATCATAAACCAGCAATAGAGATAAAAACGACGATAAAGTTGATTCAGCCATGTGAATTGAGGACTTAAGTTCACACACTTTTTACAACTGTGTGTTTTCTGATACAAAAAAGCTAAACGTCAAAACAGCCACTTGTTCATATGTTGAAGCTGAAATATGCTAAATAACCAGACCACACTATTTGGAATGTTTAGCAATTCTTAAGTGTTTGTCTCCTTGTCGTTCTATTAGTCATGTGAGCAGAAGAAGTTACATCTCCACCTGTTAAGATATTTAATTCCTACGTTATAAGAAGACTTATTAAAACATTTCTTTGAGAATTTATGAGCACGTTTAAAATTTACGCTTGAAAGTTAAAGATATCATTTACTGCAAGCGGCGGTAAAAGCTACTTGAATAAGAATACTGATTAAAAAAACTTTACCGGGTTTTAAGTTAAATCCTAGCACGAACAAAAAATGTTGGCAGCTATCTTGAAAAAATATGCAACATATTGGAGAGTTTTAGTAAAGTAGCAACTAGCAATTATACTTTTAAGACTGTTAAATGCCAAAAACAAAAATGACTTATAAATACATCAAAAAGCAATTTTTAGACGTAAATATAACCCTTCCTGAAAAGCAATTTTCAGAGTAAGAGCAGTTATTGCATAAAAATTTCAATTTTTTTTTTCAAGAGGTCCAGTGGCATCTGAAAATTAGGGCTAAAGTTAAATTTGAAAAATTTTGCCAAATGAGCCCAATCCCAATAAAACATACTGTAGCCATCAATAAATACAACTCATAGTTGTGGAATGACCAATTTCAATGTGGCCAATTTTGAGACACTGGATTGAAGATGATGTCCAGTACCGTAAGAACAAATGGGTTATTACCATCTATTCTATAATGCGTGGGTGACACACGCGAAACAACGTAAAAGCTCATTAATCAGCTGACCCAGTGGTTCCCAAAGTATAATTCAGGCCTTAAAACTCGTGTTTTTTTCTGGCAGCCATCGTGGCCTACCGAGAGCCCCTTCTCGGCGGCCAAATCTGCACGCTTGGAGGCCAAAATACAAATAACGATAGCATAAGTAAATAGAATTAAACTTGCAACAATGTTAAAATGATCACTTAGCGTTGTTGAAGTCTGGGCGACGTCCTGCAATAGAATCGTTGTACCACACAATAACTGCTGGGCCATCCAACGATACTAAATTGTTTCAAAGGCTTGCAGCTCAGTAAATTGTTTCAACTGCATACCGCCTTTCATGAAACCTGACCATTTATTCCGTTATGATGTCACCATTGAGGGTGTGAAGTCACTAACCCACAGCAGAAACATTTCTCAACTATGAAGACACGTGTTTTCTCTTGGGATGTCAACTAACCTAGTTCTCCTTTTTAACAACGATTCAATGTCCGACAAAATTGAATCGATATACAAATGACAATATTGCCAGCCGATGTAAATTAACACTTCGATTTAACACTTTTTAAAATAAACGTCGGGAATTGCAAACAAGACTTACAGCGCTGGTGATCGCTGCTGGATATATTCCATACAATAGCAAATGTTCCCGCGCAATACAACAGTGGTGATTATGACGCGCTGACCTAATTCTGCGTCACTCTTTGATACTACAGATTTTCGACATCTAATCCACGATCATTCTATTGCGAAATTAAATAATTGGCTAGAAGAAACCGGCGGCCAAACTTGGCCGACTGAGAAGGTAGCACCGGCGGTTATTCAAGCACTACTTCGCGGCCATAGCCGCCGGCTGCTTTAACCCTATTCGGACTAAGCTATTTTTGTGAGGTAATGGCCTGACGTGTGGACTTATTCCATCCACACTTTCATTTGCTAATAACTTTTGATATAAAAACGTTACGAGGTTAGGTTGCTTTTTTCGCAAAGTTAAAGCAAAACTATTGACAAACTGGTTGAAATTTTAAGTGGACGCACATACTTTACCAGTTTTTTGCTATTGCTTTTTTGCTAAAAGTAGTCATTTTTTTTTAATTTTTCTGATGTCTCCGTCATATTCTCCTGAAAACGCTAATATCTTCGTTAAAGGCACACGGTCCAGTCATGCATGTAATCCGAAATGGTCAGTAGTCATGTAGGTCACGCAGTAAATCTTGGAAGGCACAAAACAATACAAATGTTTGCTAACTTGCTTGTACAAGATGATAAAGTTTTTCAGATAACCTGGCAATTTTAGGAGTAGGGTGTCAAAAACTGCTGATAACTAAAAAACTATATATACCACATAAAAATGTCATTTTATTACTAAAACAAAGATGAATAATTTTTAGGAAAAGTCATATAACTTCAGCTAATTTGAGCCAGTAACTTTTATGTAATCGATGAAAGTTTTAGGTATGGACGGAACCCGTCCACCCGTTAGTCCGAATAGGGTTAAGGCTTGATGATTGGCGAGGGCACCTTTTAAAAACTTATGAGTAAACAAGTTTTCAGCAGGCTACTGCAGTCAAGCAAAAATTTTCAAGTATTTCAAATACTGTAGACATGTAAGTGACTGTAAAAAATTATGTTGATGCAAAAAAATAATGGAGCTTGTAAGACACTTTTCAAAATAGAAAAACTTGAGCAATGTGAATTCATAAAAAACAGAATTTTCAAGTAGAAATGATATTTCTTCTATATATAAGTCAGTTTGAAATGAAACGAAATCAAGTGAATCAACCAATCAACAAACTACAACTGTCAAACATTTTCAGCAACTCAAAAACAAAACCAGCTGAATTTTACGAGAAAACCACCAAACTGATAACTCTCAAAATTATTTTCTTGAAAAAATAAAGTGATGGACTTGATGGTCTTTATAACAAAATAAGCAAAAAACATTGGCAGATAAGCATGGAACTATTTTATTACTTAACAGCGAGCGCTCATTCTTTCACAAAAACATACTTAGTATTATATGCACTAAATAAATTATTTGCTCTTTTTTAATTTACGTTGCGAGTGTGACCAAATTACCATTAATTAGGCTACTTAGATTCACGTTTTGTGTAGGTATGCAATAAAATATAAACACAACAGTTTACACACATTTAAGTGGTGGCCCTGGGAAAATCCTGCAGCACCCAGTTTACCCACTGACCTAACCTATAACCGAGCTGTTAAAATTATAATGTATCATATTGTGACACAACAATTGAATACATATATACCACAATTTAGAAATACATAAAGAGGGAGATACAAAGGCTTGCAGCGATTGTCTTATTCTCACAACATTAGAAGGGCGGCAGTTGGTACAGCGTTACACATGTGGCTTTTTAAAATTGCAGAAAGTTTTGTAGTGCTGCTGGTACAGTCCTCTACAGAAGACAGAGAATTAGCAAATGGTAAGTAGGGCACATTTAAAGAATGTATGTGAAACAATTTGTAAAGGCTTCACATAGTAATAACTATATTTGATTTAATTCGCTCTGCTTTGCTTTTTTGCTTGGCATTGAGCACTTTTTGTAGTATTAATAGTTTTCATTGTTTTACTACTGTATTATATATATTTGTTTGGAGACACAATTGACAGGTTACCAGTATATAAGCTGTTTGTTACCAGTAAAATCTTTGCATCAGGCTAGGTGTAAAACAAGTATATCATATATTTATAAACAGATAGTTAAACTAACAAGTACCTATGAGCACTGAATATCCAGGCTTGATGCTAATAGCGCAATGCAGGTTATCATACGTTCAACGTTTATTAAATTACTATCAGCGACAATTGTCATTTTACAATAAACAGAAATCTTTATATTGTTGGACGTAATAAAAGCCTTTGCATCCACCTCTTTAAATATTCTTGATCTCAATTAATGCAAATTTGTGTAATTTATGAAAATCTCACCTTTAGCAATTTTATATTGCAATTTGATTGATTTTTTAGGAAAACCGTAACTTTCTTCTTGTTATAACATTCTTTAAATCCTTCATTGCTTTCACACATTATCTTAAAACTTTTAAAGTCATTGTCATCAGCAGGCAAGACAGTGTTGTCTTTAGTCATTTTACTTGCATAAAATAACTGTATATAGCTTACAATATATACTTTCGGTTGATAAGTAGAATTTGCCTAACTTGAATACCACTTGAAAAGGGAGCACCTGAAATGGAGTAAGAAAAGCTGTTACATTAGGTGAAATATCGAGTTTCAGCAACAAACAATGCATATTGTTTTTTTTTTTATAGAAAGTGGCCTAATCTATGGCGTTGGTCATATCGCAGCTCCATGTGTCGCAAGTGCATACTCAGAGACATAGTCACGAGGGCAATTGCCCGCCCCTAGAAATTTTTTTGTATAGGCTATGCATTATGCAATCCATCAACAAACTTGTAAGTTATTGAAAAGCTGTAGAAAAGTTTGTTGAAAAGGTGTAATTCCTGGATGCAACCTAGTTCGTACCCTGAACAGTTCGTACCCTCAGTTTGTACCCTGAAAAGATTGAGAGGTAAAAAAAAAAAAAAACGGAAGTTGCTGATTGCAGTTTCCGCTAACATTTTAAAATTTTCCCCCTGAAAAGATCATAAGATAGCACAAAGCCAAAGTCGCTGATCGCAGTTTCCGCTAACCCTTACTCTAACGCTAACCCTCGCTCATCGCAGTTTCCGCAAACATTTTTCCTTAGTTTTCACTAACCGCAGTTTCTGCTAACTCTTACCCTAACCATAAAGTAATCTATGCTCTAACCTTCGCTAATCGCAGTTTCCGCAAACATTTTCCCGCAGTTTCCGCTAACCGCAGTTTCTGCTAACCTTTGCCCTAACTCTAACCGTAGAGTAATCTATGCTCTAACCCTAACTCTCGTTGATCGCAGTTTCCGCAAACATTTTTCCGCAGTTTCCGCTAACTGCAGTTTCCGCTTACCCTAACTTTAACTATCGAGTAATCTATGCTCTCTAACCCTAACCCACGCTGATCGCAGTTTCCCCAAATATTTTTTTGCAGTTTCCGCTAACCCTAACCCTCGAGTTTGTTTGCGGAAACTCCGATCAGCGACTTCGGCTTTGTGCTATTAAACTGCGATCAGCGACTTCGGCTTTGTGCTATTAAACTGCGATCAGCAACTTTGGCTTTTTTTATTGTTTCTCTCGATCTTTTCAGGGTACGAACTGTTCAGGGTACGAACTAGGTTGCACCCGTATTTCCTGAATCAAAATTATGTGGCATTTAGTCATGTATTATAACATTTTCGCTGGTAACGGTAGTCAGAGGCTGTGATACACCATTTTGCTGTTTAACGTTTTGCTTACCAGTAGCCAAATGTAATGTCAAATGTTTGTTTCTACGTACAAGGCACACCTCAAATATAATATGAACTTTAGATAAGTACTGGTAGGCTGCTGTGTTGTATTTTGTACAAAAGATATTTACTGACATATGGTACTGAAGCCTAGCCTACCTAAGTACCTATTGAACCAACCATTTAAAGGTCTAATCCAGTCTGTTTATTCTTGCTGTTGTTTGGTTTTATGTTAAAATAAACTTTTCACCCTCCGTTACAACATTATTTGACATAGTCTTCTATTGATTTAGGCCAGGGTTCACCAACCTTTTTTGCATGCGGGCCACTTTGGCACTTAGGAGAGCTGTGGTGGGCCCTACTAATAAAATTTTAGGTAGGTTGACTCTTATGCTAGAAAAGAATGCATTTCGTACCCAGTATCTAGCGTTATAATACATATTGTTATTATTTATCTGATAATACCGCAGCAACAAAATTAGTCGAACAACGCTACTGCCAGGCCAAGCTCCTTTAACAACACTTTTGACTTTTCTAACATTGCCTAATAAACGAGGCTACTTGTTTTGCGCATTAATAGCCAGGCGAGCGGTTTCATCAGAATATTCATCGCCAAGCAAGAGTGGTGTTGTCACTTTGCTTCACAAAAGATATCTTGCCATTGACAGTTTCAGTAAACATAGAAATGTTTGACACATGGCAATACAGGCAACAATAGTGACCTTCAAACATATCAGCGAAAAATAGGCTCCAATAACAGGGGTAAAGAAACCAGGCACCATGAAACAAACGTTTGTGGAAATCACCAAAAAAACGTTTCTATTGTAACTCATGAACAGTGTTCCCTCTAAAAAAGCGATGAGTTGGTTTTTCAGCCTTTTTGTGAGAGTCTATAAAACCGTCTTTTCTTGATTATTAGACAAATGTCACTTGCGGTGCTTATAAGCATGGCAAGAATTGTTGATTAACAACATTTTGCAGTTCTAAGCTAAATATTTTCATAATACCAGAAAAAGTCTTTAAATTTATGTATAATATTATTCCAATTTATTATAAATTGAGTTGGCACACCGACCTATTTTGCCAACAAAAACTTCCATATAGGGAACACTGCTCGTGAAACACAATAACAGTGAAACGCACACTAGTGTTTACAGGACGTTTACAAACTTAAAATAAGCAACCCTATGCTCGATCACATACAATTTCGAAATTCGAAAACAGACGTTTAAAGCAACCACTGGAACAGTGTGGCTGGACATCGCATTGAAATAACTTGAAACGACCCCTACCTAGAACTACAATTTGATTGGTCGGTTGGTGGAATCGTATGCAAAGGGAAAATATGCTTTTCGGAAAGTATTTTTTGCTTTCATGCTGTTTAACTCCTCAAGAAAAGTATTTTTGGTTATACTTGTGCAATGATACCTTCCGCGGGCCGCACATAATCAGCATGGCGGGCCGCCAGTTGGTGACCCCTGATTTAGGCTGAAACTATCCTTACAATGTGCAATCTTAAGGTGATTTTTCAAAAATTTCTGGCCCCCAGACTCCCCTTGTGACTACTCATTTACTCTTCCTGGGGTTTTGTGCTGGCTAGCCTGTCCATGATTACTGATTAGTTCAAACTTTCTAATCTAAAATCAAGCTTTCATCTTTAACTAAAATTTAATGTTAAGCTCAATTTTAAAGCAATTTATATGGCTTTCATTAATGACATCACAGAAAATGTTGCCCTGGAAAACGTCTTGCTCTTTCCTTCCCCCCCTTGTAAAATTGATCGGGTTACACCACTGCTGTTTAGATTAACCAATGCGAAAAAGATCAGTTAACAGGAAAAAAAAACTTGCTACACACAGCAAAAGACAAGATTGAAAACAAACCAAAAACTCAATTTTGTGCAATTGACCTTTAACAAAAGTAATACCGGTATACTGTATAGACCTATCCACAAGACGCCATAATTTTTACTACAACTACAAGTCACTGTTTTTTGTAGCCTAGCTTTATAAGCTTTTATGATTTTGTTGCAGCTTTTGATGATTGTAATAAACATTGCCCTTATAATGTTGTAAGTGTTTGAGAAACTTTAAACATTTTTTTTTTCATTTCAAGACTCACTGCAAATCCATTCACATTATACCGGTAGACTAGTAAACTACCATACGCTGGTCAATGTGAAAATCTATAGTAATACCTGGAATCATGTAATTGTGATTATAAACTCTGGGCTACAGAAATGTTGTATATTTCTTTGAAATTATACTTTTGACAATTCAAATCGCCACAAAATGCTCACTGAATCTCAAATCATTGCAAAAACTGTCCAGCAGCTCATCAATTCCACCAGGCCGAGAAACAACTTTATCTGGAATTTGTAATCTCAAATACCAATTGTCTTAAACTACTGTGTGATGTGCAGTTCGGCCACAAAAAAAACTCACTACGCTCTCCTGAGCCATATCAAAACGAGCATTGGCCTGAGTATGAGCATCGATTTTTCTCTCTCTATTGCAATGACTGCTCATCCACATCGATATTGGAACTGGCAAAATCACTTTTAAAACTCAATCCATAACACTTTCCATTGGGCTGTGTTCTTTCACACTGCATATGTGCTTCTCTTTGTTTTAATTTTTGCTTTTGTGATTGTGCTTGCTACTACAGTAGTATCCTATACCAGCACAACTATCCAGGTAGATGTTTTAATTAAACATTTCAAGGTTTTGCCACCTTTTTTCGTTCTTTGACGTGCTGGTTTATCAATTATATATATAAGCTGGTACTATCTTTTTTGTTCCAGACATGTAAATGACAAAAAATAAAATGATTAATGACACGATGACTGCAGGTAAGTCGGAACCCCCATGTCCTTGTTTAAAAATCATAGACATAAAAATCAGGGATGCCAGCGACAAACTTCTAATAAACTTAGATTGTGTGCTAAAAAAAACCCAGATGAGGCAAAAAAACCCAGGTCCAGAAAATATGTAGTAAAGCGGTTAAAAAAACCTGCGTGTGCTTTTAGCACCATTTTAAATCATTACACAGAAGCCTCAGAAAGCTACAAATAGTAACACGTAGATATTGTTATAGTCGTCATTTTATTTACGTTGATTTTATGTAAACTTGTGACCTGCCTCACTACATAATCACATTCAGCGTTTTCTGGTACAGACGTTGGAATTGATTACCACCGCACTGCGCGTGTAATCAATTGAGCGTTCTGTGCCACGTTCCTTAGTTGATTGTTTTGCGTTTCTTTCTTACTATATATTGTGTTGCTTTTATACACTGAATCAGTAAGTAACAAGAAGTACAAGAGGTAAATGGTTTTCTCACTTGGTTGGCTATCGCTACAATTATTATTGTTTATTTTATATTAAACGTCTGGAAATACAACATATATAATTATACAACATAATATGATATAATATACATGCTTATGTTGGTATGGTAGTTAATATATACGGAATATAACTATATACAAAAACAAGAGCTTGGTAGGCCTATATGGGCTCACAGCAAAGATTTTGGTTCAAAACTGCCTTTATGGTAAAGCGTCTAGCTAGCAAGGTTCAGTGTGTGTTTAACCAAAATTTCTAAAACTGACTAGATGTATGAGTGTATAGGCTAGCCATTAAGGTTAGTTTTGACTTTTGAACTAAACTTTTTGCTGTGTGAGTTGTAGACTGCGGCTGAGGAGAATCATCATGCCTGCTCAGTGCTTACAGTTTGGTGTACAACTACAGTAACTTGGTTCTTAGCAATAAACCCTGCTTAGCCTTTTTCATTTGAACATAATGTTGAAAAGAATAACTCAAATTCACAATAAATAAATGTTCAGTAACACAAATAGTTGTAGGCTACTACTGTACTCCAGTTTTTAGTCATCCACATTTTCATAAAGTTGGATCATTTCTTCAGCATCCTGTATTATACCTCACTGACTGCAGTGTGGACCATTTATCGAGGATCCTAGTGCCTTAATACCGTGCAAGCTCTGTACAAAGTTAAAATCCAAAAAACCTAGATTTACCTAAATTTAAAAAAAAAAAATTTAAAACCCAGATGTGGTCAAAAAAACCCAGATCTAGGTGGAAAAACCAAGCTCTGGCATCTTTGATAAAAATGTTCTGAAATCTGATGTTGCTAGGCTAGTGTTGCCAGATTTTATCTACATATTCTTAGCTCAAGACAAGTGTCGAAATCTGGTCCATAGACCGATCCATCGCCTAGCAACGTTCAGCCAATCAGAGCGCATGAGAGCAAGCTATCTTCGCTGGCCAATTATGTAGCATTGATTTTATGCAGTTTCTGTCACATTTATGCTGTGGTTTTTTAGAAGTAGAATTTCCTTCTGCGGTACTTGCAGGTTTGACAGCAAATACCTATTTGAGATGTCTTAAAAAACTTAAAATGGGAAACTTTCTGCAAATAGTGCTTTCAAAGACACGATTTAACTGGGTTGTTATAGAGCCATAGCCATGCAGTGTTATCAATGTTTTGAATAGTTGATCATATTTTTATAGAAGAAGTTACATAGCCTGGATGGTGTGCTGTGCTGCAACTGCTATTGATTTGGTACAATTCACTGGAGTGAAAAATTAAATCTATAGGCCAAATCTTCTAAATGAAACCCATTTCTTAGCCTGCAAAGAGTCAAAAGTGGCTGATTTTACAAAGACAATTTCAAACATTTTTCTTTGTATTTAATGGCACTTGTGGCATTTTGCGTCAAAAAATCCAACAGAGTTTTAAATTGCACGTGACTTAAACCAGTTACAATGCAAACAATTCATTAACAGGAGAATTTAAAATGGAACTTACACTAAAAAATGACCCTTCTTGCAATTGTAGCAAAAGAAGAGATTGCGTTTCATATGGCATTTTTAGAGCACAAAGTTCTTCTTTCAAAGCTTGATTTTCAGTTAGCCTACCAGCTTGCATGATTCTGCAATGAATAGCATAGCATGTAAACTATGGTTGTTAAAATCTAATGGTTGCATAAGAAGAAAAAAAATGAACCGAAACATAATAATACCAATAGCCTAGTAGGCTACCGTAAGCTACCAGTAATTAATTCATACAAATCAAGAAATAAACCATAGCCTAACCCATTACAAAATGACTAATTAAGATGTCATGGATAATCATAACCTATCATTGTTTTGTGCTTCTGAAATACTTTTTGCTTCTTTTGTGCATGGTCATCTTGTTCACTGTTCATTGCATCATTGTCATGAGACATATCTGGCAGAACTCTTTTTCGGCTCTTTCGAGTTGTTCTTACTTTCATTCCATCAGCTGGAATTGGGTCTGGATGAATGTCAGAAGGTTTTCCATCCACATAATGCTAAAAATGGTAACACTTCATGTATTTATTGTATTTTAATACATTGCAAAACCACCACCACAAATAAACATTAAAATCAGTCTATCAGTAGCCTACCCCCCAGCAGAGCTAATTATAGATTGTTTAGGCAATTGATGCAGCATTCAAGACGGTTTTTGTTTTGATAAGATCGCAAACAATTTCAGATTCTAGATAGTTACCACCTACCTTTGAACAAACGTATGAATGAAGGTTAATTCTTGACACGTTTAGCAGCCATGAAGCCGACCATTTATGCTTTGATCCAACGTAAACAGTCTTCCAATCTTGTCTTTGGTTTAGGAAAGCATATGAAAGTGATATCTTTGCATTTCTCTGGATATTTGTCGTCAAAATTGCAAGTGCCACAACTAAATCTCTTATTTACCACCACGAAAACAACATAAACGTGACCAAAACTGCACAAAATCAATGCTACATAATTGGCCAGCAAAGATAGCTTGCTCTCATGCGCTCTGATTGGCTGAACGTTGCTAGGCGATGGATCGGTCTAGTGACAATTCAATAGTACAAAAGCAGACAAAATCACACAAAATATACACAAGCATGCACACACTCCAGTCAAATTTGAAGTTTGCAAGTTGGCATGGCCAGTGTAAGTATTTTCTCTCATAATTTGCAATAAAAAATTATTTATGAAACAACGCTTCAGACAGAAAAATACAATTTTACTTCACATAAACAACATTTTACTGTTTTTGTGTGGTAGCCAGTAGTCCCTTCAACATGTCAATTCGCAGTGTGACCCAATGTCACTTTCAAGTTTCAACCAATCAAAACATGTTTGCGTGGCTACCGTCCAATTAAGACTCTTCTAGTACTCAACCAGAGAGTTTGGTTCTGAATCTTTATCCTCGGACTGTCAAAGCCTTGATTGGTTATTCCTGGTAGTTTCGCATACTTGTAGAAGCTTTTGACGGAGGGCCGGGCACTGAGATTGGCAGAGTGAAGTTTCCAATTGTTATTAAAGTGTTGTTGCTAGGAAATTATCCCATCCACTAGGTGCCGCTGAAAGGAGAACAGTCCTGACAAATGCGTTGCTCAAGCGCACACCGCGAAAGCCGAACCAGCACCGCTTGAACTCGAGTCAGACGCGTAACGACTGAGCTAATAAGGTGGACTGCTTCTCCATCATCAGCATTAGACGCCGATGTTGTGCTGACTGACTTCGATAATCTTCGCTTTTCTTCGTCAGGGTAATCGTCTTTGGAAGGCAAAATGGTGCCCAGATCGGAAACGGTCGGTCTGAAGTGGGAGATGTGTGTGCAAGCTTACCACCTTGTTTCTACTAATTCTAAACTGCTAACAATTGAAGATAAACCCTAATTAGGTAGGCTATCACTTTATAATCACGATGCTATTTCGTCCAATCACAGCTATTCGTTTTTTTTTGTGATGTGGTCCTTATCAAACAGCCGCTAATCTAGTGTTATCACTTGTTAGACACCACCTTTAGCCACGATTACACTAAATCTGTCAGCAAACAGCTTACGGTAACGCCGTTTTCTTGGGCCTAACAAGCAGTGCTGTATTCGAGGGCATACGGCGGTATACGCAGTATACTCTCTGCTTTTTCGAGCAATTATAGTATGCCCTCTTGGTTTTCCAAAAATAAATAATTTTGTACCTCTCGTCCAATTTTAATGTTGATAATTCATGTTATGGTAGAATAAAGATTAGTATTTTGCAGGTTGTGTAGGCTATTATTTATCATTTTGACAAATCTGATAGTATATCCTGTGCTTTTTTTACGAATACAGCACTGCTAACAAGTGCCATTTGGGTGAACCTCTTCATAAAAATAGGATAAGAACACCCAATCAAACCCCAGAGCAAATCCAGCTCGTAACGTCACGGGAAGCAATTGTTGAAATTAGCAAACTTACCTCAATACAAATAAAGGTTTCTTGCGATCTGTGTTATTTTATTGACAAACTTTCAATGCAAGTTGAGCTTACAAATCAACAACCAATAAAAACTGTCAAACTAGCGTGGCTTTTGTAAGAAATGATTTAAGCCTATGCGCTATAATTTTGCAGTAGAAGACAAGGGATGACAGAATGACATGACTATAAAGACCGTGCCAAAATCTGAACCTGCCCAAACCTTGTGAATGAAGTTACTTTGTGCTTCAGGAGGTGCAATCGCCTCACATTAACAGAATAAAAATAATTAAATATGCTCCTATATTCAGTTACTGAACTTTGGGGAATGAGAAGATTAGGTTTTCATTGCAGGCCATGCGATAGCCTACTGGGTAGAGATAGGATGTGTTTTTCAACATCCAGTTCAAGCCGGGTGATGTAAAGTTTATAGTTAGTGAGAACACCAGTAGGGGATTCTTTATTTGAATTAAAAGTATCCAATTTACGTTTAATGCTGTGTTCCTATATAATATAAATCACTGCAGAAAGTTTCAGTAGAACCAATTGAAAGCGATGTTCCAACATTGCACGAGGTTGATGAAAATATCGAGATACGCTAAAAGAATTTACGTGGTTCATAAGCATTGAGGAACTGTATTTTAATTATTCTATAAATTCTATTCACTACAACACCAGCCACTTTATGAACCGATACAACATTAATAAATCAAAGCTTCCTTCGCTGTTTTATGCAGTTTAGGATCCAGTTTCCAAACTTTGTGTTTTCCTTTTACAGGAAATTTCAAAGCTAGTTCGTGAGGGTTTTCACATACAAAAACAAAAGCTGAACCCGATTCTCCCAAAGGATATGATTTAAGATATTGCTCCTGGGACATTACATCTTTAACGCCTACACAGCCTAGCAGACATCCAACGGGATATTCAGTTGGAAACTCCGGCATTTCAGAAATCCGTTGCGATGCTTCCCAGTGTTGCCGATGCTGATTTTCCACTTGTTCAATCTGATCTTTCGTGGGTTGCTTTGCAGCTGCAGCTATCCACAGCCGTCCACGATGGCTTGAATACCTGGCAACATGAAATGCGAATCAACACACTTTGTCCTTTACTTACAGAAATTACACGGGCATAGCAAAGCACACTTTCTTCTTTGTCGTCACAATATTTTTCAACCAACCATCCCTTATATTGATTGAAATTTGCATTACTGCTTTAACAACGCAGCAAATAGAACAATAAACACACAAATTGGACACCAACACAAAGATAGAAAAACCAAACTAATTAAACATAAGAACCAAACTAGAACTTTTAGCAAATCATAACAACAGAAATTTATTAATACCAATGCACTAGCCACTGGTATTCTTTTTTGACCTACACTCATTGCAATTGTTAGGTTGTAGTTATGTGGCAATGTTATTCACTGATCCCCCCCTACAGTACACCTTCTACAATAGCTTATGTTCAAATACAGACGGTATAAGCTTTAAGTCATACAATTTCAGAACAAGAACAGCAAAACATTCTCGAAACGTAGAGTACTTGTTTCTAAATACAGAAGCAAAAAATTAAAAATTGTGATTAAAATAATTAAACCTGGACTCCCTTACCATGACCTTCCTTCGTCACGTTTTATTCCGGAAACCAACAAGGATGCCCAAGGTTGGTGCATACTTAAACACATTCCCGGATCTGACATCTCTAAGAGTTGCTTGTCTTGCAATCGATTGCTGGATCCAGTCCACAAATTTTTTACAGGTTTATCAAAAGTATCCAAGTTGGTTGGAATAAAAGTAGGTAGGTCTCCTTTTATTGATGGATTGACGAGACCAGGAAAGTTTTCCTTAGCATTTTCTTCAATGGAAAATTGATTTTCAGTAAAAGATTCACTGAAATCCGATCTGAAATTAGCTGCCATAACTTCTGGGTCATTTTCGGCATCGAGATCATCTGGAGTATATTCTTTGACTTGTCGCCCAGCAAAATCAAGGGTAAACTGAAATAAAAGCATCACAGTCAAGTGAATGAAATGAGACACACAATTACTGTTCTGGTAAATAACAAAAGTTTGATCAAGACAAGTTTTGATTTTTAAAATCAAATCAACCATAGCCTACACACTACACATGTTCCTGTGCTAGAATATGTAGTGAACAGGATATGCACAACTGCACACAATATTACAATAAAGTGCAGTGTACTTAGTACTAAGTAACCAACTAGAATTACATTATCACAAAGACAGCATTGTGCTTTGTGTGTATGGTTAGAGCCTCTGGGGTCAAAGGTCGATACGCTGTTTCCACCACTTCATGCGGACATCGCCCTCGCTGCACTAGGAGGCTACCACAACAGCCAGGTCATCTAATCTAAGACACGTCGGTCTTCTGTACGACGTGATGGCACAATTTTTTATGACGTGGTTGGTATGTTCTCCTGCGCTACCCTGGCAGGGATGATGCTACCCATAAATGGTGAGCAGAAAAATGGACTACTCTGAATAAAGTTGCCACTACCATTTTGCGTGAATGTGAAAAGAACAGACACCACGTCAGCTGCATATAATACCTTAGTTATAGAAAGGCTTTTTTACAATGACGTTTCAATTGCATACCTTCTTATTGAGTCTAGATCCGTGTTTGAGTTCCCAAACTTCTGCCTGCTTCTTTTTCAAAAGATTCCTTTCCTTCTCACTCAACCAAATATTTGTGTCAGTAGAATAGTAATCCGCTTCATCGTCAATAACTTTAGTACGTTGCACACACGTGCGATCGTAATTAAGCAAGCGTTCCTTGTAAGCCTGTGCTTTTTCAAGAGCACCAGTAATGTTTTCATCAGTTTCTGAACAAAAATAACAAAACTGTAGCTCTGCAAGCTGGCATGAGTTAAATACAAGTCAAGTAGGTATATTTTTCTGTCAAGATGATTCAGATTTTTGATGAAGTGATCTAGATCAGGGGTGGGCAAGCTTTTAGGACCATGGGCCAAAAATTTTTACTCTTTGACAAGGGGACCATGTGAGCATAGTTAGCAATGACAAACCTTGTTTAGCTTCCACACTGCAACTGTTACTATATGTAAGCAATACTTGATTAAGTTTGACACTCACAAAGCTTTGAAAACTTTACCATACAAGCTTTTCTATAAATCTGGAGATGAAACAGGGACTGGGATGTCTAAAAAGAACAGGTGAAAAATCAGGCAGACAAAGTCGGACTAAAGAAAGACGATGAGATGGACAGAGAAAGATGGAGAATAGGCGTGAAGGCAGCTGCAATCGCTGCAAAGAAAGATTTGGGCACCGCCACTAGTAGGGACAAAACCGAATTTGGATGATGATAGGCCTAACTCAGTCAATAAAAAAAAATTATTAGTAACAGCATTAAGTAATTATTCAAGCAGCAAAAAACTAGAAATGACTAGTGTATGGAATCATTTTGTTTATATACAAATCTTGTACCGGTACCAACATAATGCAAAATAACACATTTCAAAGCACTTACGTATTTTTTTTAGCGCAGCTCCTCCAGGGATTCTTGTTAACTTATTGTGTAACTTGTCACTTTTTTTATTTTTTTTTGCAAGGATTTCTTTTTCTTCCTTTGTACAAACTAAATTTCCACAAAATAAACAAGGTCCTGAACCTTCCTGTTCACATACAACTCTCCCACAGCTCAAACAGTTGTTGATGAGCCTACAGAAAATTTTTATTTGATGCAAATAAAATAAATACGAATAAAGAATTACCTTTGAATTTTTTACAAAAATGCAAAACAAGAAATACATTGTTAACTGCCATAATTCTTAGGTTCCTATCTGCTATAGATGCATTACTGCAGTATTGAGATCCTTAGGTTAAAATGGCATATCACTGTCTGCAGTTGTATCTTTAGCCATAATCCTAGTAAAGACAAGTAAAAAAGTTCAAAATTATCTGCAATCGACTTCTGGAAGCAAAAAATTAATAAAGAAACATGACATCACAATAAAAACGGACATCGCCCATTTTGAATTTTAGTTGACAACATATATATATTAGAACATCATAACCAATAACCATACTTGTGTTTCTGAGCTTGACATTCACATGAGTTACGTCCAGGAATCATAACAGCATTAGAACGTACTTTCCCATCTTTTCCATAAAGAGAAGTGTAATTGCTCTTTTTCTTTGTATTTTTGCTCGGACTGTTATCTGGAAGGTTTTTCTCAACAGTAGTCATATCAAATGGATTTTTTGAAAACTTTGTATTATTTGTTAGTTTGTACTTTTCAGCCTTTGGTTTGTTATAAGTATCATCTTTTCTGTATACTGTAACATTTTCAGGAATAAAAAATCTTTGCCAACGTATCATAAGCTCTCGAACAAAATCTTTTTGAGGTCCATTCAATTTATCAGCATCAGTGCTTCCAGTCAAGAGCTCTTTTACATAGTCAGCCATGTCCTCTTGGTTTTTAATAGAAAGCAAATAACTGCTTATACTTTGCACAGAGTCAACATCTATTCCAAGCAGGTTCATCAACTCTTCACTCACCCACTTCTCCAGTTCAACAGAAGTCATTGCATATGTTTAAACAGCAAAGCAACTATGACCAAGATAAATTACAGGTGCAATAATAAGTTGATGTGTCCTGTTGAGAACACAAGTGCATTGGCAAGTTAATAGTTGAACTGCTAACCCAAACAATATCATAGACATGCTAGTCTGCTTTTAGCCACTGGCAACATGCAAAATACTGACTAGATTTTGCTAGTCGTGTTGACTTGAAACTCAGAAGATTTGGCAATACCAACGCAAGTGAAATTTTTGTAAATTCTGTATACTTAAAACCAAAGTTGTAGGCTATATTTCATCAATTTTGCCGGCCATTGTGTACAAAACCAAGGTACTTGTAGCTTGGAGAGTCATTAAATTGCACTAACGCGGCAAGCTTCGCAAAGTTAGGCTTGTACATTTGGTAATAGTAATTAGGCAAATGATCCTTAGGAGTCCAGCACTTTTTCTTACCTCTAAAGAAGTCGAGCAATAGTAAACAGCCCTGTAACTGGTTGTCTGTGTCTTGTTTATACAGGTTTTCACCAAAGTCAGATTTGGGTTGCGCTCAAAAAAGTTTGAAAACCGCTAGTTAGAAAAAATCAGCCACTGATCTAAAAGGGCATGTCAAAAGTCTCCAGCTTCTTTCGGCTAGAATGTAACATGTGAGCATGCCAAAAATGCAAATAACACATATGCACAACACTGGAAAAACATTAAACAATGCAAAACAACATAATGTAAATGAAAAGAATCCTACAGTACTTATTAACAAACTATAAAAGCATAACTGATTTAAAATTTTAAGAAGTCTTTTGAAAAAACTTGCCATAGTTTTTGCCACAAACAATCTGTTCCAGCAATTCCTTGTTCGTAGAAAATACTTTCTGCATCTCATGACAGCTCAAGTCTAGGCTTGCCTTTTCTTGTAGCAAATATTTCACTAAGTCGTTTCTTTTCTTGGTTCACTGAGCCGAAACAAGAGCACCTGCTCCACAAACGCATTATTGACCGGAAGAGAGACGATGACGCTAACCAGCTTGTAGAGCAACAAAAAAGATTTGTCTCTAGTGAAGATCTTCATCAACTTGTCCTGAGGTTCATCCATTCCTTACGGAACACAACATCTGGAATCTTCTTGAGCAGAGCAATGACAGCTGAGACCTCATGGAAAAACTCATGCTTCATTGCCGGATCAATTTGTTTCGCTAACCCCTTAACTTTCTCACACTCAATTGTTTGATATCTTAGCTCAGGGTCCAGTTGATGTGTGTTAAAATGTTGGATGCTTCTCAAATTGATACCACTCATCGATATATTCCCAAACAAAGATAGAAGATTTGTAAATGTTAAATGTTAAAAATAAAACAAAAAAAGGACACAAGTCAAAAACAAGGACATTTCTTAGTAATAAGGAGTCTAAGGACAATTAATTTTTCTAAGATGTTGCCTTTTAAAATAAGGACAATTCTTAGAAATAAGGGACGGTATGGCAACCCTGGATACGGGACTAGTTTGAACGGTAACGCCTAGAACATCACACAACTAAGGCGATAAATAAAATTGAATTGAGTCCTGTCTTTGTCACGAGTTACCAAGGGGGGTGGGGACTTATATACCAGTCCCAGGTATACAAGTCCCCCCCACCCCCCTTGGTAACTCATGACAAAGACAGGACTCAATTCAATTTTATTTATCGCCTTAGTTGTGTGATGTTCTAGGCGTTACCACTTTGAACGGTAGGCACTTTAACAAGCAGATTTCTAATAAAACCACGAACCAATCAGAAGCTACTCTGTTCATGACGTTATCAAGGCTGCGTTTGGGAAGAATAAAGAAAAAACGTATATTCTAGTTAAATTAAATCATCGCTTTGCCATCGGTTGACTTGGCGCATTAGGTTAGGGCGGTGGTAGCCATTACATTGACGTGGGTTTCAATCCCACCTCTGCTATAGCTCTTTTTTCTTTTGTAATTACCAAACAAAGTTCAAAGTAATACCTGATTCTCTGGCTGAATGCTGGAATGGTCACAATTGGACAGATAACGTAGCTCTGATTGGTTCGTGGTTGGATTGGACAGAAGTCCATGGATTGGATGTCTGCATGATAAAGTGCCTTTCGGATCACAAAGTGAACATTAGAACATGATCATCGATTTAACAAAGAAGAAAATGAGCATAAGGCAAAACAGAGTAGTTTACGTCACAAAACCGACAAACTAATATGAGTGACTAACATTTTAGAAAAAGAAGAATAAGCAGCAAAGAAAAAGGCAGTGGCTATTTGACCGGCGCCGGTCTTTGAATCTGAAACACTATTTGACCGGTCATGACGTCACTCTATAGGCACTTCTTTCTTTTTCTCTTTCAAAGCAAAAGACGAGAAGAGTGCGTATATAACTTGTAAATTCGACGATTATGTTCAACTGATTGGATGGCGCGTGGGTTACGTCTCTGGTTGGTGTTTCAAAGGGAATGAGTTCGATACTTCGCGGAAGCGTTTTTTTTTTTTAATTTTTAACTAAATTTTGACCCGAAGTGACTCAATCGTTAGGCTGCTGCATTTTTGTAGTCAATTTTTATTTTCGGAAGCCTACAGCCCAATTTTTTATGTCTTTTCAACTATGAGTAATAAAGTCAGAGTTTTTAATTTTCTTGAATTTGAGAATTTCTCTGGATAATTTTTCGTCATAAGAGGATGTGACCGTGTTTGCCGAACGGCGCAAAAATGTAATGCGTCGTTCGGCAAACACGGTCACATCGCAAAAATGTAATGGGTCGTTCGGAAAACACGGTCACGGAAAATTATCCAGAGAAATTCTCAAATTCAAGAAAATTAAAAAACTCTGACTTTATTACTCATAGTTGAAAAGACATAAAAAATTGGGCTGTAGGCTTCCGAAAATAAAAATTGACTACAAAAATGCAGCAGCCTAACGATTGAGTCACTTCGGGTCAAAATTTAGTTAAAAATAAAAAAAAAAAACGCTTCCGCGAAGTATCGAACTCATTCCCTCTGGAACACCAACCAGAGACGTAACCCACGCGCCATCCAATCAGTTGAAGATAATCGTCGAATTTACAAGTTATATACGCACTCTTCTCGTCTTTTGCTTTGAAAGAGAAAAAGAAAGAAGTGCCTATAGAGTGACGTCATGACCGGTCAAATAGTGTTTCAGATTCAAAGACCGGCGCCGGTCAAATAGCCACTGCCAAAGAAAAAAAAGCACAATTATTTTCTTAGCAGTTTAGCTGATGCTTTTTTTTTGTTAAATTGATGGGCATGTGCTACCGTATGCTTTACCCCTGGAACTAGACTATAGATCAGGGGTGACGAACCTTTTTGCGGTCGCGGGCCACTTTGTCAACAACACATGAGTTATCGGGCCACAGAACTTTTTAATCGTAACCTACTATGAAATCTTTTAGAAGCGACTCATGATATTAGGCTATTCATGAAAAGTAACAAACGGCAAATGAAAGTAATAAAACCCACACAGTTGAAATTATCTTACGAGGAATCGAAACATACGGTACAACAGTAAAAAATAAAAACAAATCAACTTGAGCAAAAAGGATAGAGCATCAGTACTTGCACCATAGATATCTTACGTCTTATAGAAAACAGTGCACGTTTGTGTGCACTTGAATATGAATAAGCACATCCAGGAATGCAGCAATTTCGCATAGCCTAATTATATTGAAATACAGCAACCAAGCTACTGCAAAAAGGTACACTTCTCAAGTGGTTGTAACTTAGACGAGCCTATTGGAAACCTTAAGCTGATGCAGTAACGAAAACGAACTGTACGGTATAATAGTTTACTAGTCCATACTACGATTTGATGCTATCCCTTGATTTTTATGCAGCTGCCAGAAAGTTACGGTAGTCTGTGTCACAGGGTTGTCAGACAGCTTTTGAGAAAAAAAGCCAAACAATGTCGAAAAAAGGGCCAAACTAGGTAAAAAACAGCCAAATTGTTCAATAACGTTGTTAATAATACATAATAACGTTAACAATAACGTCAATAACGTTACAACAACATGGTCTACATTCTACAAGAACAATTCCAAATCTTCATCTTCTACAGTGTTTCCACTCGAATCTTTGGTATTGGCATAAACCTTGTCAGCAAAACACTGTCTAAAAAATCGTAATAACGCTTTTCAGTTTCAATTTCTGAAAGACATTTATTTAAATAGCTAGTTTGATAGTATGTGCCAACTGTTTCCAAAAAGAGCCAAATACTGAAAACAAAGGGCCAAGGGGCCAAACAACTTTTTTTTGCGCCAACTGCCTCTAAAAAGGGCCAAATTTGTGAAATTTGGCCCCAAAAGGGCCAATCTGTCAAGCCTGGTCTGTGACTGTGATTTGTTTTCAATCGCCAGAATCTCCATAAAGCAGTCCATGCGGAACGAGAATGTGACGTCATCACAAGCAATCCATACGTCAACTTGAAAATGAAGAAAGTTTTATGTAAACAAAAACCAAAAAAATATATTAAAAATAAAGTTGTTTTGCTGTGCCAAGTTTGAAGTACATGCATACAGCCATAGCTACCCTGTTAGCCTTCAAACATTGTTACGCACCACTGAGTTGCATATCTATTTATGTAAGATATCTATGCTTGCACTGATAATGAAGACAGTTTAATTTTCGAAGCGTTTGCTTTCATGTGAGTATGATTTCTTCTTTTTTTGGCTCTATCCATTTTGCTCAAGTTGACTAAATGTTTCGACCATTATGCTCCGAAACAACAAATCAGTTAACTTAATGAGATTTTTTTTTCAAACAACAAACAAAAGCCCATGCCAATCATACAGCTGAAGCTATCTAATGCAGCATTAAAGTATAAAATATTAAAAAATAACATTGAAGCATTGAATTTTTTTGCTTAGTGAGATTTTTGGAAAGTTTTTTTCTTGACTAATGTTCAATATTATCTAATGCAGCATTAAAGCATAAAATATTAAAAAATAACATTGAAGCATTGAGGTTTTTTGCTTAGTGGGATTTTTGAAAAGTTTTTTTCTTGACTAATGTTCAATATTCGAACAGACGATGTGGTCGAACAGACGATGTGGCAACACTCAACTGCATACTAAGATTTTCATCTGTCAGCCTTGACCTGTAACCACTTTTTGTAAAGTGCATTTTAGAAAAGAACTGTTCGCATAGGTACGTGCTAAGGTACGCATAGCACGTACCTATGATCTAAAAAATCGTAATATTTTCATATTTTCATAACTCAATAATAGTGTTTTGTTTATTTTCCAAAGTATTTCTCGCATGCTCACACCACTTAAACCAGACCTGTTTTTTTTGTTCTTTTTCGACGCTTATTGGCCGCCGTCCTATTTTGTTACACAAAAGTGGATTCTTTGATTATCCTGACTACAAGTTATAAATGCAGGTGTTGGTGATTTTTCTTTTTATCTGTTTTGTTGCAAAGTCATTTTGTAACCTTTCGTGTCCTGCGTCATTGGTTGTGTATTCATCTGTTGGTCATACTTTGTTTGTTGCAATGTCTGCGGATTGTAAAAACTTGTATTCAAAAAACTCCTTCTCTTTAACTAACAATATTAATAGGAACCAGCTATCGATTTTACATGTAAACATGAGAAGCCTAGTTGGCAACTTTGAAAAATTAGAATCACTACTTGTCGAAATGCAAGAAGCACCGGACCTTATTGCTGTGTCAGAAACCTGGCTGAATGAAAATCGATTGCAATTTGTTAGTTTGCAAGGCTATAATTTTGTCCACTTTAATAACAAACGAACTGATGCTAAAATACAAGCAGGCGGTGTCGGGCTATACGTAAGCAGTTCAATAAAGTATAATCAAATTAATAATTTAAGTTTAAACTTACAGGAATGTGAAGATCTCTGGGTGGATATTACTTTATCAAACAGTAGACAATGCACAGTTGGTGTAGTATACAGGCATCCCCAAAATAAGCTAATTGAGTTTCAAAACAAATTCTGTGAGTGCATTGATTCGTTAAACAATTTCAAAAAGGAATATTACATATGTGGTGATTTCAATATTGATATTCTAGCCAAGACAAAAAATTCTGCTGTAAAAAATTACTGTGATGCATTTCTCTCTTTAGGCTGCAATCAATTAGTACAATCCCCAACCCGTGTAACTTCCACAAGTTCAACTTTAATCGATCATGTATACAGCAATGACCAAACTAATAAAATTCAATGCCATGTTCTTATACATGATGTTTCTGATCACTTTCCGATTGTAGTTGTGATAAACTCTATAAAACCAAAACAAGAAAAGTACACACAAAAAATAAGGAATATGAAAAACTTTGTTGCTGATGAATTCGTTTGTGACCTGGAAAATAGCTTGACCAACCAATACACAGAAAGGAATGATTCAGTTCATAACAAATTCAATCATTTCATCGACACTTTTAATGAAACTTTAAACAAGCATGCACCTTTACGATTGTTGTCTCGAAGAGAAAGAAAACTCATGACCAAACCATGGCTAACAAAAGGAATTTTGAACTCCATCAAAACTAAAAACAGACTATATCACTTAAAAATTAAAGACCCAACAAACACTTCTGCACAAGCAACATACAAAAAGTACAGAAATGTACTTACTCATACCAAAGAGCAAGCAAAAAAAATGCATTACAGTTTTCTTATTACGCAAAGCAAGCACAACACTGGAAAAATATGGAAAACCATAAATGACATCATCAGGTACAAACATAAGCACACAGCTCACATACCAGAAGAAATAATTAGCACTGACAATGAAAAAATATCTGACCCTGCACAAATAAGTAACTGTTTTAATGATTATTTCACAGACATTGGACCTTCCATGGCATCTAAAATCCCTCTGCCGTCTCCTGGCTCATTACTGAAATTGCAAAGTGTTCCATTCTCCTTTTTCCTAAAACCTGTCACTCAAGAAGAAGTATTAAAACATCTTAATAATCTTTCTGTCTCTAAAAGTACAGGACACGATGGAATACCTATAAAATTTGTCAAACTATCCTCACCAATAATCGCCCCTTTCCTCACCAACTTATTCAATGAGTGTATCGATAAAGGTGTATATCCTGATGTACTAAAGGTAGCTCAAGTTACCCCAATCTTCAAAAGTGGTTCCAGGAAAAATTGTTCCAACTACAGGCCCATATCACTATTGTCCCCTTTCACCAAAATATTCGAAAAATGCCTGTATGAACAAATGTACAATTATCTAACAAAAAAAGACCTGATCACACCACATCAGTATGGATTTAGACCACAATATTCCACTTCGTTAGCTGTGTCAAACGTTTGTGATAACATCTTAACTAACCTAGATAATAAAAATACAACTTGCTCTGTGTTTCTTGATTTAGCTAAAGCCTTCGACACAGTTGATCACACTATTCTCATACAGAAACTGCAAACATATGGTTTTCGAGGCCTTCCATCACAATTGTTAAAAAGCTATATCAGCAATCGTCTACAGCACACGGTCGTCAATGGAATCTCTTCAAACTCAAGACAGGTTACCTGCGGTGTGCCCCAAGGATCGACATTGGGACCCCTTCTTTTCTTACTTTATATAAATGACTTACCAAATTCAACAAACATGAATGTTAAACTATTTGCTGACGACACCAATCTTACCATGAGCGACAAATGTGAAATAAATTTGCAGAACAATGTGAATGCCGAAATGCAAAAAGTTTACAACTGGTTGAAGCTTAATAGATTATCGTTAAATTTCTCAAAAACTGAATACATGCTAATAACAAATAAAAAACACATAACAAATTTTAACATTAACATTGGTAACACAAGCATTCAACAAAAAGACCAAATAAAATACCTTGGCGTTTACATAGATAACAAATTAACATGGAAATATCACATAGATAAAATTTGTGGAAAAGTAGCAAAAGGTTCATGGGCGTTGCTTAAACTCAGAAATTATGTCAACACAGACACTTTAAAAGATGTGTATCACGCTTTGATTTACTGTCATTTGCAATATTGTATTTCAAGTTGGGGAAAGGCCTGTGACAGTGCACTGGATCCATTAATAAAATTACAAAAAAAGGTTATAAGAATAATTACGAAACAAAATTACTATGCTCACACTAATTTTTTATTTTTCAAAATGAACATCTTGAAACTAAAAGACATACATAACATTGAAATAAAAAAACATATGTACAAAGTTCATATGAATCAGTATCCGTCTACGTATTGTGATTTATTTACAAATGCTTCATCTATTCATCAGCATAACACAAGATATCAAACAAGCAACAACTATTTTATAAATAGATCTAACACAGAATATGGCAAAAAGTCCATGCAGATATTGGGACCAATGCTCTGGTCAGAGGTTCCAAGTAGGCTAAAAAACTTATCATTTCATTGTTTCAAAAAAGAGATCAAAACGTTAATTTTACAAAGCTACAGTGCATCGTAAGTGATATGTTATGGAAACCAACTTGTCAGTTTCTTCGGAAACTTGATTATTCTCTGCTTGCTTCATGGAATTTTGTGTTTAGGCCTACGTTATCATCAATATGTTTTTTTTGTTTTTTTCTGCGTATGTTGTTTTTGAAGCGCGGGAACGTTTCAACGTTTTATTTTCAACGTTTTATTTTTTCTCTTGTAAGCTTACTTTAAATGGCAAAATCGTAATTTCCGTAGGGTGGCAATTGACAAGTAGACCGTATGGTCGTTTCGTTGTCTCCCTGTCGGTATGGGAACTTGTGTAACTTTTGTATTGTGTATATTGCATATTTCAAACATGTACCTATGTTCCTGTTACTGACAAATAAAACATTGATTGATTGATTGATTATCACGGCTCCAACGCTCACAATGCCTGTCCCGAGCAAGCCTGTTAAGCGATGGAACTTCAGAATGGCTAACTGGGAGTACTATAGCCTCCTCACCAACGAAGCCAGGCAGTATCTTCCATCACCACACACCAAGAACGTGGAAGAAGCTTACTAGGACTTTTGTGATGCAATAACATCAGCGGCAAAACACTCTATCCCCCGCGGCCGACGAAAGAACTACATGCCGTGCTGGGACAAGGAGTGCGAAAGCCTCTTCTCCGACTTCCTCTACGCCCCTCAGGGCAATGACACCAACAGTTCAGCCACAGCCCTGTTGGTAAAGCTGGACTCAAAGAGGAAGGATTGATTGATTGATTGAATTTGAAACGCTGAACAGAAGCCGTTGAATCAATCAACTTCACGCACTCCAGTCGCATAGCATGGAGTACATTGAACAACCTAACTGGCAGATCACATGCCTCTCGTCAACAACGTCCCGTTTCAGCAAATTCCATCGCCTCACAACTTGTGGAGAACGGGAAATACAAACCGAGAGACCGTGAATCAGACAGATTCGTCTTACAAGAAATGACGGACCTCTGGAGGGTAACAACTCCAGACGGAGACAACATCTCGGGTGAGTTCACCACGGACGAATTTTCCGCCGCCCTCCAGCACATAAAGCCAGGTAAACCTTAACCCTAACCCTGACCACCTATGCCCGGAGTTGATACTCCATGCTGCTGCCTCCTCAAAGTCCTGGTTAAAAGACTTCCTTTCTTGCTGCTTGCGCCACCTGAGAATTCCCAGGATCTGGAGAAGAGCCCTTGTGGTTGCAGTTCCTAAGCCAAAGAAGCCCCCAGGGGACCCGAAGAGCTACCGCCCAATGTCACTGCTCTGCACCCCCTTCAAGATCTTCGAGAGACTCATCTACGCCCGTGTCGAACCAATAAAAGATCCGCAGCTCCCCCGTGAACAAGCTGGCTTCCGACACGGACGATCAACCGTAGATCAGGTCACACTTATGACCCAAGACATTGAGGACAGCTTCTCGGCTAAGAAGAAGGCTGGCGCCGTGTTGTCAATCTCACGGCTGCCTAATGCCTATGATACTGTATGGCATAGCGGCCTTACTTGTGAGTTACTCCGTCTGCTCCCTGACAGACACATGGTTCATATGATGATGGAACTTGTGCAAAACCGCAGTTTTACCCTCACAACCGGTAGCGGTCGTCGAAGCAGACTATGCCGACTCAAAATCGACGTCCCACAGGGCTCAGTCTTGGCTCCTGTCCTGTTCAACACATAGCCTACACCTACGACATGCCCCCACCATCTCCACGAAATATGCTTACGCAGACGACCTGGCACTCCTGCACTCAGAGGGAAATTGGCAGTCAGTGGAGAGGAACCTCAGCCAAGACATGCAAACACTATCAGCATACCTCCAGAAATGGAAGCTACAGCTCAGCAAGGCTAAGACAGTGTCGGCGGCTTTCCACCTTAACAACTGGGAAGCACAGCGCGAGATAAACATCAACATTGACGGGGAACGCCTTCCCTACTTGCCGAACCTACTTATCTCGGCATAACCCTGAACAGGTCACTCACGTACGGCCGACACTTGGAGTCACTGCGCAAAAAAATATTTACACGCTTCGCACTTTTGAGGCGATTGGCGGGTTCCTGCTTGGGAGCTGGTGCCAAAACTCTTCGTACAACTACCCTAGCCCTTGTTCATTCCACTGCTGAGTACTGCGCACCAGTCTGGTGCCGTAGTTCTCACACCCACCATATTAATACCGCCATCAACGATGCGCTGCGTACTGTGACTGGATGCCTGCGTCCCACCCCGACAGACTAAGTCTACCCATCCTAGCAGGCATCCAATCTGCTGAGCAATGTCGTAAAGGAGCCACGATTCCTCTCGCTCGCCGCGCTCTGGACCCCGACCATCCCTCCATGCAACATTCAAGCGACCACCACCTATAAAGCAGCGACTGAAATCAAGACGCCCCTTTGTGCCTGCCGCACAACAACTACTTAAGAACGAAGAAGAACTTGGGTTAAGTGGGGAACACTGGACGAACCACATGTGGAACACGGAGTGGCAAAACCATATACCTCCACGCTCCGTGACTTCATACCCGACGCCGATCCCCGTCCACCGGGGATGTCCCTCGCAAGGCTGCGTGGATCAGGCTTAACCGCCTGCGAACTGGCGTTGGCCGCTTTCGTTCGGACATGCACAAGTGGGGCCTGGCTCCTCCATCAGAATGCGAGTGTGGCGCCACAGAACAGACCGCAGACCATGTCATTCACCACTGCCTAATCCACCGGCCTCCACACGGTGCGCATGGCCTAAGGGTCCTGAACGACGAGACTGTTGAGTGGCTGATGACTTCCTGCCCTCCAATCTAGCCTGGAAAGACCTGCTCATACGTCGATGATGATGATGATTCAAACACGATGAATGTCTTTAGCCAATTCACTTTCTAACTTCGCAATGTTTGCAAAAACATTGAAAAAATATCAGGCAGTAGTAGGCTACCATTTTTGGTTACTGTTTAGGTACCACAAATGGGAAGCCTCTGCTCCACATTTTTATTTGAATTTCGTCTGCCACGAGAGCCAAATTATCCTTAAATAGTTGACTCTCTTCCTCAAGGTAGACCCCAATTTTATCCGCTCTGCCTACAGGCAGACCGGGTATAAGAGTCAAGTACCTGCGCCGAGGTCGCGTGAGGGAGACGTAGGCGCCGTCCGGCGGTCAATTACTGCCGGTTCCAGCGTCCACACGCGACGGGTCGCCCGGCCCGTCGCAGGCCATCTTTCTGGGCAATGCAGAAAGAGCCTGTCTCCCTGGCCCGCTCCGCCATTCTAAATTTGCGGACGGGTCATGTAACGTTTTCGATCCACACTCTCCCTCCACAGGTACCTCGACTCCCCAGCCTGGCCCCCGCGACCTAAGCTGGTGGACTTACCCTTCCGGGTGCATCGTCACCCCCACCCCACCCCATGACTATAATGCACACCCCGCGGCGGCGGGGAGCGGCAGGCCGGTTTCTGAAAGTCTTCGACCTGGCTATGTTTATTGTGTTCTTCTCGCCGTGTCAATTATTTTGTACTCGTGCGTCGTTGATCAAAATAAAACAATTCATCATCTAGGCCCTATATGCACCAACTACAAAAGTAAAGGTTTTCAAATTCCTTTCTTCAGAAACATCATTACAGCCCAGTGGGCTACTTTGTAACCAGCATGCCGTGGCACCGTAGTGTGCCGAGCGGCGGCACTAGGTGTAGCCAACGGAATGATAATTGATTTTGAGATGTTTCTATTCTTGGACTAAAAAACCTTCTTTGAAAGCTTAATTCTTGTAGTTTCCCATAGCCTACTTATAGAGGCTTTGAACCACCGCCGCTGGCCCGGTCACCTAGATTGGCAGAGTGAAGTTTCCGTTTGCTGAAGTGTTGTTATTATTCCATCCAGTAAGTGTAGCTGAATGGAGCTCTTCTTCATGATGCAATACCTTCAATAGCTTGCTCTCCTCCATGATGAGACACCCACCCCATGACTATAACGCACCCCTCCAGACCATCAACACTCTTGATAACGCACCAAGGCCGATCAACATAGTAACTGTTTATTATTTTTTGTTTTTACCAATATAAATTTAAAAAATTTTCCTTGCTCTTTTTTCCTCGTCGTTTTTCTAAATATTGAAACTCTTCGAAGGTGTTGGATGGATGGATAGTCATTTTATTTTTGTTTGGATGCGAAACGCCGAAACATACATAAAACAAAAACTGACAGTGTGCATCCAATGAGAGAGTGCGAAAGACCGTAGCCCTGAAGGCGTAGGGCAGTGGTTCTCAACCGGGGGTTCGCGGACCCCAAGGGGTCCGTGAAGCGATTTCAGGGGGTCCGTGAAAGTTTCTGAGTTTTTAGCATGATTAATAAATTACGAAATTGAAAATTTGTTTGTGTTTTGTTTATGTATTAGCCTACAGTAATTCTCAAACTGTAAGTCGCAACGCATTGGTGCGTCGTTTGAAATTACAAAGGACATACCGGTAGCACAAAGGTTTGGTTTCTTAACTAAAACATATCATATACCTACACTAAATGACTTAAACCCTTTAAAAAAAAGACTCTGTTGGCTATGTTTAAATTGATTCTTTTGAGACAACAGATCGTTGATCAATGATTAACTTAGACTGCTGACTAACGTTTGCATTTCCATCACCACTCACAGTTTTGCAGCGGCTATGATTATAACGAATTAATGTTGATCTAATGTCGATTTACAAATGAAAAAAGGGAAAAATTCTCTTTAGTGGTCGCAAGTATTCTATTAACTTTTGATAAAATTTATTGAAAAGCATCAAATGGACATATGGATTACTGATGTTTGATCCTGTGTGCCAACAGATAGCTCATACCTTCATTCATATACGTCGCATGATACACCTGTCTTTTCCGTGTTTCTAGATGCCTCTAAAGCTTTTGATAAAATTAATCATCACACTTTGTTTAAAAAAATGATTGAAAGAAGAGTGCCTATGCAATTTGTCCGTTTGTTACAGTATTGGTACAGTCATCAAACTATGCGTGTAAAATGGGGTGGCCACCTCTCTCAGCCTTTTCATGTTTCAAATGGGGTGAGGCAGGGTGGGGTTTTGAGCCCTTACCTCTTTGCCCTCTATGTTGATGATCTATCCAAAAAGCTTAACATGTCTAAAGCGGGTTGCTATGTAGGGAATGCATTGGTAAATCACATTATGTTTTCTGATGACCTTTGCTGCTTTTGTCCCAGACTTGTTGGTTTACGTGAATTGATTGAAATCTGCCAAGACTTTGCAATGCAACATGACATTACTTTTAACTGTAGAAAATCCTTTGGGGTGTTATTTAAGCCCAAACATTTCGATCTGTCTGCTTCCCCAAGGATTATTCTTAACCAAGAACCGATTGAGTTTGTTGAAAATGTTAAGTATTTAGGTGTGCATATCACGTCCTCATTATCAGATGACAAGGACATACTGCGACAAGTTAAATCTCTTTATTGTACTGCAAACAAATTAAAAAATAAATATAGTAAATGTTCACGGAGAGTAAAAAATGTGTTGTTTCGCTCTAACTGTACATCCCTTCATGCTTGTCAACTTTGGCACAATTATCGCCGTTCTTCTATCAATCGGATTAGAATTGCATATAATGACTCATTTCGAATTCTACACAATATACCTCGCTTTACTGGTGCACGTGAATGTCAAGTCAATGCAAATGTTACAACTTTTGATGCTCTATTGCGGAAAACAGTTTATGCTTTTGTGCAACGTTGTTACAAGTCTCTCAATTCTCTTATCATAGCATTAATGTCCTCAAACGCTTTCTATAAAACGACATATTTTAAGCACTACAATGATATGTTGCACATGTCATCCAAGTGACTCCTTAGGTCTCGTCTAAAAGTGTTTTGGTTTCAATATGGACAACCTTGTCTGATGCAAATAAATAAATAACATAATTTCGTCAATCTCATCAATCATCAAGTGCGTTGCGAATCCAGCAAATCTTTCCAAGTGTGTTGCTTTGAAACTTATGTAACATATGATTCCATAAGGAGACGCTATATATCAGCCTACCAAAATTTCAAATATAAATTTTCAGGGGTCCGCGACCGCTTCGAAGGTACCAAAAGGGGTCCACCAAGACTAAAAGGTTGAGAACCACTGGCGTAGGAGGTCGTCGAGTCTGCACTCTCTCATTCAAATAGTTATACGAAAGAAAGTAGGCCTATTGGGCTTTTAAATATTGTAGCAAATTGACACAAAAAAGAAGAAGGAAGGAAGAACAGAAAAAAACAAATACAGATACTACAAAAAATAATAACAATTAACATAGTCAGGTAGTGGATGTCGTTTCTATAGCTCTTGATTATTGAAGAAGTGTTTTTTGCATATTTTCCTGAAAAATTTGAAGCCTTTTTTCATGTTTTTTTTCTTCATATTTTGAGGTAAACTGTCCCATACCTTGATTCCCATGCATTTTAAACTTTTTAGAAATAATTGGGTATTTGCCTGTTTAGTATAAAGTGAATTAGAGCTTGAACGTCGGGGGTTATACGAATGAATAGCTGATACATGTGTAAAGAAAGTTTTGAAGTTTTCCGGTAGTTTATTATTATATAATTTGAACATAAATTTGCTTATTTCCAGTGTAGGCTATAAGTAGAATTAACTAGAATTAACAATGTCTTCTTAAGTAACTTAAATAAGTAAAATTAACAATGTCTTCTTAAGTAACTTAAATAAGTAGAATTAACAATGTCTTCCTGAACCAACAATTTGCGTGTACTGCAATGATAACAAACTTGAACAGGTTCAAAAATTCAAATATTTGGGCTCAATACTGAATCCAAGCACCCGATGTGAAGAAGAAATTAGACGACGCATTGCATTATCAAAGTCAAGTTTCAACACCATGGCAAAAATCTTTAAAGATCGAAAGCTCTCCAAAACCTTAAAAATTCGTTTGTTAAAATGCTTTGTTTGGTCAATTTTGATGTATGGCTGTGCAAATTTTGACATATCATGGAAGCAAGTTTGTTTCCTATCTTGACTCTTTGTTGCTAGTGTAGATATTTTAGTGTAATGTTTACTAAATGTTTATTCATCGACTTGGCTGAGGGTGGCTGCTTGACTCGAAGACCGTCATGGTCACTTCGCAGCTTCCTGTTGTGATTTACTTATCAACGATGCAGTGTACATTTGTTATTTTTCTTTGTTTCAATTGTGTTCGTTAAGCGTGCTGCATCATTTAATGATTTTGCTATTATAATATTGCACAACAAAATAAACCAATCAATCAATCAAACACTAACGGCAAAAACACGAAAAAAACTTGAAGCTGCAGAAATGTGGTTTTACTGAAGAATTCTTAAAATTCCATGGACAGTTTTTCGAACCAACAGAGCAGTTCTCCAACAGATGGGCCAGGAGCAGCAGATACTGAGATCTTTAGAAATGCGGCAGCTGAAGTTCTTAGGTCACATTATAAGGAAAGGCGAACTTGAAGATTTATCTTTAAGTGGAAAAATTCTAGGAAAACGGTCAAGAGGATCACAAAGATTCACATTTTTGCACAATTTTCAACCACTTATCAAAAACCCTACTAAAATTTGGCAAGAAGCACGAGATCGATCAAACTGGAACATCATTGTACATCGAGGGCTGTATCAGCTATGATATCTAAAGAGAAAGAATTAACAGTTAGTAGGCTATTTTATTTTCTTGATAGAGTGGCAGTAATTTAGTTTTCATTTTAATTATCTTATTTTGTCTAACTTGGATTCTATTCAAGTATTTTGTGGGTGCGCAATGCGCATCCCCAGTTGATAATTCCATATTGTAGATGCGAGTGTAGCCTACAATGCTATAATAAATATTGATGAGAACTTTTCTAGAAGTAAATTTTGTAAGTTTTCTCAGTACGCCTGAAGAAGAGGATAGTTTTTTCGAGATAGTTCTTGCTTACCTTTGTGTCATATTTTAAGCTGATTATTCTATTTTGGTGTCAAGCACGTCATAACTTTCGCGTTTTGTCGCTCCTACTTTTTCTAGACCTCTGTTAAGTTTGGTATATATTGTTATTCGCTGTGATGGTCAGAAATATAAACAAACTGTCCTTAAAATGCGTTGCTCGTACGTACACTCTGTGAACTGAATCAGAGAACCTTGCGGTTTCTCTCGTGCATAAAGGGGGGGGGGGGCGCTTAACCAACTGAGCTATCGGGACGGACCGCAATCTGAACATACTTTTAAAAAAGCGACTCGCAATTTGAAGGCAGACTAGTGATTTGAGAGGATGATTTGATTTTCAGACGTCAGCATAAGTTGTCGGTCGGAGGTCCAATGAAGTTAGTTCTTTATGGGCCTACTGTTTGTTTTCCAGATTTGAATATGGAGAACTGCTTTGAAGTAGCCTACATTGCTCAAGCTCATATAGTTACATAGCCTACTCCAAAAATTAAAAAAATACTTTTGTTTGATCTTGCTGCTTTTTTGTTTATTTTACTAAAATATGATATTTATCCACAGACCATTCGGGGCAGACGTTTTCACCATTATTGAAGAACAAAAAGATTAGGCTTAAGTTCTATTTGAGCCTCATAGGCTACTAAAATTCCGAGGCAAGGTTTGTCAGGTTGTCTTTGTTGAACTGACGGAACTCAAGGATTAAAGTTGTTTCAATACGCTGTACCACTTGACTATTTTTGGATTCCTGTTGAAGAAGATATAGCCTAAGCAAACTTCGGAAGCAGTTATTACAATTTGCTCCTGTTATACACTAGGCCAGGGATGGCCAACTTCTCATCGATTGTGATCGACTAGAAAATTTCTTAATCACTAGCGATCAATCGGTCGGTGATAAAGTCACTAAACAATTTTTTTCCAGTGACACCTTTACTGTAAATGCATTTACATTTATCACACATCCACCATCGTCAGCACAGAGCAGTCTATTCATGTTTCAGTTAATTTGGTTCTTTACAATAAAACACGAGAAGAATAATTATGTTCTACAAGTAAATTTACTTTAAATTTCTTCTAAATGAGTCAGTGAAATATTAGAGTCATCATGTTGTAGGTACTTCAGCTTGCCGTTATCATTACATCAGGTGTCTAAAGCAATCGTCCAGGTGGCGGTCGGTTAGCACAGCACGTTGCTTTTTTTGATTACGTTCACAAATGAAAATGCAGATTGACATAAATAAGTTGAACCAAAACTAGAATGGATGTGTTCCGCACATCTTTTGATATTGCACTATTTTGCATCAACAACAAACCACCAGACATCATGATGCTCGAACCTTCAATGTCTACATTTCCACTTCAATCGTACCTACGTACCTGTTTCCAACAAAAACATTTCATTTATTTTGAGAGAAATTAGTAGAGAGTAGACACAATTAAATCCGACTTGAACTGGTATGAGACGTAGTCGACTATTTCTTCGATTTCATGAAAAACACTAAATCGACATTCAAAATCATCAAAAACAATTTTTATTTTTCAGCAATGGATATTTTGTTTCTATGGCCTACTTACTAAAGCTCTGACTGGATTTATCTACCAAGCAAATTATCTGAGTCGATCGAGAATGTTTCTCTCCGGAATATTGATGAAAAACATGCTTTTTAGCAATGTTTTTCTTCCTTGTATCACTGTTTGTTATCGAAAACATGTGTTAATGTTTGTTTTTTGCTGTGTATTGTGGATAGTGTGTAACATCGACAATGCCTGATAAACCTGGAAATGATCGACAACCCAAGAAAACTTTCGACAATGCCTAACAAACCTATCTACCACTGAATATGTTCCACAATGCCTGGAAATCCTAGACAATGCTTGGAAATTCCCAACAATGCCTGAAAGTAGCTAGCCTACTCTACAATGCCTGAAAACTCCTGCAAATGCTCCACAACCCCTGAATATGTTCGACAATCCCTGAAAATGTTCTATAATGCCTAACAAGCCTGTCAATCGCTGATAATGATGGACAATGCCTGGAAATCCTAGACAATGCTTGGAAATTATCGACAATGCCTGAAAGTAGCTACTCCACAATGCCTGACAACCCCTGCAAATGCTCGACAATGCCTGAAAATGTTCTATAATGCCTAACAAACCCGTCGACCACTCATAATGATCGACAATGCCTGGAAATCCTAGACAATGCCTGGAAATTCCAAACAATGCCTGAAAGTAGCTACTCTACAATGCCTGACAACCCCTGAAAATGCTCGACAAGCCCTGAAAATGTTCGACAATGCCTGAAAATGTTCTATAATGCCTAACAAACTCGTCAACTACTAATAATGATCGACAATGCCTGGAAATCCTAGACAATGCCTGGAATTTCACAACAATGCCTGAAAGTAGCTAGCCTACTCTACAATGCCTGACAACCCCTGAAAATGTTCGACAATGCCTGAAAATGTTCGACAATGCCTGAAAATGTTCTATAATGCCTAACAAACCCGTCAACCACTAATAATGATCGACAATGCCTGGAAATCCTAGACAATGCCTGGAAATCCTAGACAATGCTTGGAAATTCCAAACAATGCTTGAAAGTAGCTACTCTACAATGCCTGACAACCCCTGAAAATGCTCGACAATGCCTGAAAATGTTCGACAATGCCTGAAAATGTTCGACAATGCCTGAAAATGTTCGACAATGCCTGAAAATGTTCTACAATGCTTAACAAACCCGTCAACCACTGATAATGATCGACAATGCCTGGAAATCCTAGACAATGCCTGGAAATCCTAGACAATGCCTGGAAATTCACAACAATGCCTAAAAGTATCTACTCTACAATGCCTGACAACCCCTGAATATGTTCGACAATGCCTGAAAATGTTCTATAATGCCTAACAAACCCGTCAACCACTGATAATGATCGACAATGCCTGGAAATCCTAGACAATGCTTGGAAATCCTAGGCAATGCCTGGAAATTCACAACAATGCCTGAAAGTATCTACTCTACAATGTCTGACAACCCCTGAAAATGCTCCACAACCCCTGAATATGTTCGACAATGCCTGAAAATGTTCTATAATGCCTAACAAACCCGTCAACCAGTGATAATGATCGACAATGCTTGGAAATCCTAGACAATGCTTGGAAATTCCCAACAATGCTTGAAAGTAGCTACTCTACAATGCCTGACAACCCCTGCAAATGCTCAACAACCCCTGAACATGTTCGACAATGCCTGAAAATGTTCTATAATGCCTAACAAACCCGTCAACCACTGATAATGATCGACAATGCCTGGAAATCCTAGACAATGCCTGGAAATTCCCAACAATGCCTGAAAGTAGCTACGGTACTCTACAATGCCTGACAACCCCTTAAAATGCTCGACAGCCCCTGAAAATGTTCGACAATGCCTGAAAATGTTCTATAATGCCTAACAAACCCGTCAACCAATGATAATGAGCGACAATGCCTGAAAATCTTAGACAATGCCTGGAAATTCCTAACAATGCCTGAAAGTAGCTACTCTACAATGCCTGACAACCCCTGAAAATGCTTGACAACCCCTAGAAATGCTCCACAACCCCCCGAGAAGCTGACAATGCCCGACAATGCCTGACAATGCCCGACAATGCCTGACAATGCCCGACAATGCCCGACAATGCCCGACAATGCCCGACAATGCCTGACAATGCCTGACAATGGGTATTTAGAGTTTAGAGGTGCCGTTGCAGTTGAGCAAGTGACAACTTGAGCTGGCAACATTTGAGCAGCAACTGCCTGAAGTTGATAAATGATGAACCTAACCAAAAGCAAGTAAAAACTGACCAAGCCGTATACTTGGCATGCAACAAGTCAGCAAATTCAATCTAACGAGCGATGACCAAGCAAGTTCGATGCTAGATGAAAATTTCATTTGATAAGTTGGGCAGTAGCTGAAATGTACTTGCGGAGTGGTCGCATGCCCAGTGGTTTGATTACTGTTTTGTGTGTGTGTTTGTATTATAACCTTTAAATCAATATTGCTGCAATGCTACAGCAACCTTTTTTGTATTTTAGTTTTACGGAATTTTAAACATAGATTTTGGGAATTTTACGTTTGCATTTGTGAAAACACTGAACTAGACCGCCAGAGAGCAAAGTAGCAAACAAACGTAACCTGGGTAATTTACCAGATTTTAGAAATGAGGAATCATCATTCAAATGCAGTAGCCGCGTGAAATTTTTGTCTAATTGCATTCTAAAGGTGCAGTGCAGTGATCATTATTCATCTAACATACTTCCAGGAGTTTAGAGTTTGAGTTTGCATTTTAAGTCATGTTTTTTTTAAATGAAAACTTAATTTTTTCGCCAAGTGTAAATTTGTTTAAAGCTTCATTAGATAAATTTTTCCAAAACCGGGATATTGTGTACACCCCACAATGTTTCTAATTTTTATGTTGTGTTTTGTGTAAGCTTACCACAGTAAGTTTTGTTTCCAAAATTTTTAACGTTACCTTCTATTTATACTGTTGTTGCCAATATCTAATACTGTAGTGCAGGGGTCTGCAAATACTTTTTGGTGCGACCCAAAAAGCAATCGTTCGAAGTCTTCGCGACCCAAACATTTCGGAAGCATATAATTTTGCGCAAAACACTTTGCAAATTAATATCAATTTCAATACGGTCGTCCCCACTTATTAAGGCCACATCGGGACCGGACGATTTTGGCTGCGGAAGACAATTTTGTACCACTCCTATACCTTCAGTAATTCCGGAATGGACCAAATTGAGCTTAATAAGCGGGTGGACCTATTAACCGTGCGCTTCATCGTCGTGCAAGCCTCTGGGGCCGAGGGTCTACTCTATCCTTTTACCAGCCCAGACTCAAGATGTTCCCGGACTACACTGGAAGGCTATTAGAGAGCAGCCAGTAACTTATTTAGTTTCATCATCCATGACACGCAGACCTTTCACTCCGTTAGGTGGCTTGAAGATGGTACAGTTATTGATGATGTGGTCTGCAGTCTGTTCCTCGCACCACATTCACAGGAGGAGGAAGAGGCCAATTCCCCAATGGCGCATGGTTGAGCGGAAAAGCCGACGCCCGTACGAAGACGGTTGAGGCGCACCCATGCTTGTCTTTGTAGTGTCAGGCCGATGGGGCATGTGTCGGCGTTGGGGATGAACGAATGAAGTCCGGTGGTACTTGACTTCCTTTCAGAATTCCATTTATAGTCCGCCCAAGTAGCCGCAGAGATGAAGTTCATCTGCTGCGTTGATCAGAAGTTGAGCACTGGCACGAATGGTTGTCTTGACTTCAGTCGACTGGGGTGCTGGTTTGGGGAAGCAGAGATCTTGTGGTGGAGAAGATGGTTAGGCTTTAGTGCCCGTCGGCCAAGAAACAGAGTGGCTTCTTCGTGACGAAGCTCGGAAGGTTGGATGCCAGCAAGAATGGCAAAATTATCCAATGGTGTGGGGACGCAGGCATCCGGTAACTGTGCGCAGGGCGCTGTTTATGGCAGTGCCGATGTTATGGCAGTGTGCACTGCAGCACCAAACAGGTGCACAGTACTCTGCTGAAGAGTAGACAAGGGCTAAGGCTGCTATACGCAAAGTGTCAGCCCTCGCCCCCCAGCTGTGGCCTGCCAGGCGCTTGAGTAGTGCAGCGTGGGATGTCATTTTCTTGTGCAGTGACACCAAATGGTGGCGGTATGTGTACAATCTGTCTAGTGTCCCCCCAAGATATTCTGGTTCGGGGCAGAATGTCAGAGGTTTTCCATTGTTCTGAACATGTAGCTCACGATCAGCTTCCCGATTGTATAGGTGGAAAGCTGCCGCCAAAGTTTTGTTTTCGCTAAGTTTCAGTCGCCAGTTCTGGAGATAAGCTGAGAGAGTTTTCATGCCCTGGCTCAAGCTGTCTTCCAGGCCATATATATAACCGTGGGGTTAACTACTGTACTACAATCGAAAGTATAAATTTTTCTTGTAGCCTACCAAATTGTACGAAACTCAGCACATCAAAAACTATAGGATTGTATTTATTTTTGCCATGCAAGTTATACTTATCGTAATTTTAAACCATTTTGCGACCCACTGTGAATGGTCTCGTGACCCAAATTTGGGTCGCGACCCACTATTTGCGGACCCCTGCTGTAGTGCAGTGGTTCTCAAACTTTTTTTTGTTGCGACGCCTCTGGAAAAGTTTTCTGGACTTGCGACACACCAGCAAATAAAAGTAAATGAAGAAACTTATGATTAAAGTTTTGTTTATTGATACAACAACAAAAAGCAATGCATATTATTTAATGTGACGTGTGGGCTTGTTTGTTTTTACAAAGTTCATTGAATCTTGGGAGAATTTTTGAAATTGCCACCCACACTTCTCTTTCACTGTTTATTCGTGATCGATATTTGGTTTTATCAACGCCAAGGCAGAAAATTTTGCTTCACATAAATACGACGTGACAAATGGGATAATAATTCGCAGTGCTTTCTTTCACCAAACCTGGATAATCGTCATTTATTGAATTCAAAAATTTGCCGGATTTCCTGCTACGAAAGGATCACGAGTCCATTCGTAGTTTGAAAATTTTTCCGGAAAGTATTTTGCAAATTTCAACTCGAGCTTGGACAAATGTTAATAAATAAGCTTCGCAACTTTGAAGGGAAAAAAACGCACTTATAACATCAACTCTTCACTGTTTTCGAACTGAAATCACACCAAGAAAAATGATTCAGAGTTTCCATGAAGGATAGACATCCAATACTACGTTAGGGTATCAGCTGTGGCAAATTTTTTAGTTAATTGCGGTGTAATCGGCTAAGTGCATGGGACACATGTGTTAACCTATTTTTATAATGTTAAACTGCGTTCAGCCATGAAACGGAACTATTCTGTGACGCCCTTGGAAAAGTATAATGACGCACCAGGGCGTCGCGACGCACAGTTTGAGAACTACTGCTGTAGTGTACATACTATTTATTGTTATGATTGTGTAGCCTACTGTTATTACTGTACCAACACTAGTGTTCATTGTTCAATTACATTGTTAGCATTAGGCATTCCAGTAGTTACTGTCTACTGTCTAATTGATGCATACCAATATTGCTTTAGTATTATACAATTAACAAAAATTTTGGTATTATTTTTGTGTGTCTTTTTACCTTATACTGTATAGCTGTTTACTTTTGCGTGTGTATCACTGTTGATACCTCTGTTAATCTTAATATTGTTATTATCTTTATTAGTTGTTTACTGTACGTGATTGAAAGATGAATTTGAGCACTCTGCTTTACAACATCTCATATATTATTATTATTGACTTTCTAACCGTTTCGATTTTTTCTATGGTAGGGTACCGTAGGCTGCTATTCTATTGGAACTTGCATTCATTGCTATCCATTACCCTAGCCTAACTCAAGGGTTTTTTAATACAATATGGGTAGCTTTGAGGTTGATTTTTAGGTGTATGTATGCCAGCTGCAGTTTCAAGATATGAATGTTGAACCTTGTTCTTTAAAATGCAATTTTTTGAAGTGTGTCGATAACCTCACTCATGTCATTACAAAAGCAACATCTTACCAAGTCAAACGTAAGTATGTAGGGTATCTAAAACAATGAAATCTTGTAAACTAATCCTAGTGGTTATTAGGGATGGGCAAAATAGAATAATTAGCTATTCTAGAATATTCCAGAATACTGAAACCGAATATAGAATACAGATATCTATTCTAGAATAATTGACCGTTTTTACTATGGACACATTTTAATAATTTTTATGAGTTTACAAAAACAATGAACATCACAAAAATTGCTTATTGCAATGTAACTAATTTAGGCTATCTAAATGTTCACCAGTCAAACAGGATCTCAACTTGGTGGCAGTTAAACCTGCACTTGAAAAACATATCTCTGAAGAAGCAAATGTGGCAGGTACACAAAAATATTTTAAAACTAACTGATATAAACAAGAAAATTATTTTTCATTTGCTTTCCACTAAACAAGTGCGTTTTCAACAGATTTATAAAGTTTTCCATGGTTTTGCTCCGAACTATCTGGACACTTTGCTTGTTAATTATAAACCTGCCAGAACTTTGCGTTCTCAACATCAATTGCTCTTGTGCAACCCTTCATGTAAGACACAATATGGAAATCGTACTTTCCCAGTTGTTGCTGCCAGTTGCTGGAACTGTTTGCCTATTTGTGTGAAAGAAGCTGAAAATTTAAATGAATTCAAAGCTCGCTTGAAAACGTTCTATTTCAATGAACATTATGACTGAATGTACCGTATTAATTATCACCATTGTCATGTACAGCGCCCAGGAGCATAGTTTGACTGTGGATGTGGCGCTATATAAATATTATTATTATTATTATTATTATGTAGTGAATGCTTTCAACAGCGTGAGATAGGTAGCTATTTCCGAAGGTGGGGAAGCCAAATTTGCTTCTTCACTACTGCATGTAGCTTGTAGCATCTTCAATCCCACAGCTCAACAAGTCGTCCATGTCACTGTACTGGCATAGTAAAAGCTAAGACAAACCCAACTACCCGTACATACTTCCGCAAGACTGTGAGGACTACAAAGCGTTTGACAAGAAAGATCAGTCTCTCTCTGTTTTTAAAGATCTCTTTAATGCGAACAACGAAACTCGTGCGTTTTCCCGACGCCGGATTGCACCAAATCGATAAACAATTCTACTTTTGCTGTAGCGAATTCGTTGCGACCAGACGGAGTGGTACGAAGTCAATCGTTAAAGCGGTTTTAATTATCCAATTTCAAATGCATTTTGAAACCGGTTAGGCTTCACAACCGGTTATTCTATATTCGGTATTCTATTTTGCCCATCCCTAGTGGTTATCAAACTTTTTAAAAGAGTTGTTCTCATATTTTTCATTTTGACCAACCCTTGCTTGTAATGTCTTAGGCCTATAATAATAATTAAAGATTTTTATCACTGATATTTACAAAGAACTAACAATCAAAGAATTGTTGCATTAGTTCATATAATGCGGGTGATTCAGTTTCACACTCAAGTTTTGTAGGGCTATACTGGAATTAGTAATGCCAAAATAATGAGGAATAGCTGGCTTGCTAACTGCATTTTCCTTTACTGCTTCCAGCTGTCTGTTGTGTTGCATATTATGTGATTGGCAGTGTACTGTATGTTGTATGTTATGTTATTGTTATTGCAAATGGCATGAAATAAAATATTATCAAACTTGATTAATCAATTGATTTTATATTCGGTTTTCTACAGATATTAATTATATCACTAAATGATCTTTTGCAGAATATGTAGCTTCAAGTTGCCAAACAGCTTTATGGCGTTATGACAGCTATGGTCGATTGCCAATTCATGTAGCAGCATCATGTGGCAACCATAGTGTTTTAGAATGGATCTTAACCGAAGCACCTCAAGTCAAAAGGAAAGAGAATGTTAACATAGATACTGTGGATATTGAGTCCCATTGGACTGCTTTGCACAGAGCTGTGTATTATGGCAGAATTCCATGTGTAGTGGTTTTATTAAAGGTTTGTTTTTTATACTGTATTGGTCAGTGATTGCATTATTTGGCTACATTTTAAAGTTTTGTAAAGATCTTCTTATCACCTTTACTGCTATTCTCATATGTCATGACTTTTCTTGTCCAAAGATACCTTTCCTACCAGTTGAAAAGTTGCTTAGTTTTACTTTAGATGAGTTGCTTTCATCAAACGATGCATCACATCACTCCAACCCAATGTTCACAACGGTTTTAGAATTGCATCTGAAAACAATTTAGCTTTGAAACAGAAGTTTAGTTTTGTTTTTTGAGATATTTGTTTTCTTATTAGTTCTCTACATCATCCAAAGTAATCTACTTAAATCTTGGTATGTGTTCGTAAACACACAAGCTTCTTAATTCTTCAGTGAGCATCTAGATTAGTAACAACCACTTGTTCATCTTAACACCTTCTTTTTGTTTTTTCTTGTGGTAGAATGGTGCCAACATATACATAAGAGACAGAGATGGTTGTAATGTGATTGATATGATGCTAAACGATGTTGCACCCTGGCTTCATGAACCTGTGATAAAAAGAAACACAGATGTTTCAATTGAAAGGTTAGTCCCAGGTTGAATTTTATACTCAACTTGCCTCATGGAATACATGTTGCAGTTTATCTTCAATCTTTTTTTATGTACCACTGTAACAAATTCATATGTGTTTGTAACTTGATAATTTAATTGCGCAGTACTGTATATGAAAATACAAATTATTAAAGTTGTATGGGTTCACAGCTGGAGTGACTTACGGAGGAGTGGTGGAAACCAACTCTATACTTGGGGTGTTAATGGAAATTTAACTCTTGCTCACAGTAGTGGCAAGAGCAAAAATATTCCTGAAGTTGTTCAAAGCTTTACCAGAAGAAAACTTTCAATTCAGCAGGTGATTGAAAATAGTCGTTAATATTTATTGAAGCCACTGCTGTGACTGTATTGCTTATTCCACCCTTGTTTGGGAAGGGAGAATTTTACTTTGGTAAATGATAAATAAAAAATATAAATGCACCAAAAACTTGGTTTTCTGGTAAAGTTTATTGTGTTACAAACTACACACATTTTACTTAACCTATGTGTTAGCCATAAGCTATTTTTTGTTACACTCACAATTCATACCTTGCAGTAGCAAAGCATATTTGTATTTCCTATACCCTATAAAGAGGACAGTGTTGGCAATACAGTACATGCAGATACTTTGAAGTGTTGTGATGCCACAATTCTATCTTTTTAGTAGATACAATATTTCTTGCTTTAACAGGGCGTGATTTGCAAGTTTCATAGTGTTTTTATTGCTGATAATGGTAATGCCTACACATGTGGCTCTGGTGGCAACAGTGGTCGTCTTGGTACTGGAAAGGAAAACATTTGTATCGAACCACAATGCATAGGTATGGACGCGACTAAGTTTGTTGCTGTTGCTGCTTCTACCTACCACACAGTGCTAGTCTCTGACAATCATCAGGTAATGAAAGCAGTTTGTGAGCTGGAATATAATTAATATTCCTACAATAATGTCTTTCAATTTTTATTGTTTGTGCAATTGGAGCTTCCGTGCTTTGTTTATGTTAGAAATTGAAATGAAATAAGTTATTTTTTATGGGGGAAAAAAACATTCTTTAATAAGAAACTTAATTTGAAACGAAGTGAAACCAACAGAAGAACTTTAGAGTTAAAACAAAATATATATATATATATTTCAAACGCTCTTGACACATTGGAATAGTATCTACTTCATTTTACTACAGCTGAAATAACATGTTGGTTGCAAATACGTAAAATACCATGGTTGAATATTCTTATTGTTGATGTATATCAGTGTTGTGTTGTCTCATAACAATTTACTTTGTTAGGTGTATACTTGTGGACTGAATCATTTTCGTGTTTTGGGGATTAATCCTCCCCCAAGCAAATGTCTAAAACCGACCCGTGTCACAATTCCTGGAGGTCATCTCATTACTGGTTGTGCTGCAGGAATGTGCCACACCGTGCTGTGGTCTAGTAAAGCATTGTTCACATTTGGAACAAATGCTGGACAACTAGGTAATGTGGTTCATCAAATGTCCATAAAAGTGCTGTTGTTAAGATATTCAAAGCTGTTTAATATTTTCAATAAATCTACTTTACCCCCTTGTGGCAACATACAATAACATCGGAGTCGCAGACAGCCATAAGTACCAAAAGACTATCACTAGTCTACCTCACAAAAGTACAATCTTGTGCATTCGAGCGATGTCAAACCGGTGGCCTTGTTAAACGTCTTGCGGCGCTCATACCACGCTGCCGAGTAGTTGTTTAAATCATTCAAACTGTAACGGTGTTCAAACGAATTTTCTTTTAATATGAGTATGACTATTGCATTTTGCGTAGCTTAATAACTTGGAAATAAGTGTATTATTTTCAAAAACGGATATGTTGTCTAAATGTCTACACTAAAACTACGGCTAGCATGCGTGAGTTTTTTGGCACATTGGAGTTTCACGTGATCATGTTTGCATCAGGTCATGCAAAAGAAGACTTATTTGTCATCCAACCGCGGCAAGTGTCTTCATTGCACAAAGAAAATGATCAATTTACCGACGTCCATGCGTGCGATTCCGCCACCCTGGTTGCCACATCGCAGGTAATATGGTCTACCGCAGACAGGCAATGACATGGTGATTGGTGATGTAGCGGGTAGTTTCGTGTCGCTTTGAAACAACGGCTTGCTGAAGACTTTAACTAGCTTTTGTCGTTTCACTTTTTTCGTTAATGCACGACAAGACGATAACTAGTCATTGACTACATGCGGTTGTAGTTGCTCTTGCTTTTAACAGGAATACACGACTTTATGACGCGACAAGACCCGAATGCCGCAATGCATGAATGGCGCGAGATTTGGTTATTTCGTACTAAAATTAATTGTTCTTTTGAATAAGGACCTAGTAATTTCATTTGTCACAGTAGCAATTTCAATTTTCATTTTTTTATACAAAAAGTAAGATAAAAATTGTTTTTGCACTTAACAAAGTAAAAATGAGACTTGGCTATTTCTCACTAAAACGAATTGTTTTTGTGTGTTTTTTATAGCCTCCAAGTAGTCTATTGAGATGCGTGTATTGTATGTTACATTTGCAAAGAGCGTTATCTTACTATTGCCTTACGTGCACGTTTTTTTTGGTGAAAACTAAACTTTGATTTTGAATAGCAGTTGGGAGAAATGTGACTTTTTACCCGATTGCATGCAAGGCCCCTGAAGCCGTGATTACACTGCAACAACCCAGTCAACAGAACATTAGCTGCAAAATTATAAACACTTGAACTTTCAGGGCACAATTTATCTTCTTCAAAAGTATATTTGTCGGAAAATTCTTAGCAAACACCGAGATATTTTAAAAGTTCAAATAGGCGGAGGGAGATTGGATCACTCCATTATTTCACAGGTAGGTTGGCAGGCCTACTGTACTGTATTACCATTTACACAGTTTTATTGCGCTGTTTCGTTTTCTATGAGTAAATAAATTTTCGTATTTGTTGCGTTGATTGTAGGTGATTACGACACATGTGTTTCTCGTTTTTCTTCAGGTTAAGTTTCCTGAAGCTTCACACCTGCCAAGAAGCGGAGAAGAGAATCTAAAAAACAATCAACGAGAACTTCGAATATTGATTCTAAAAAAATCCGGAGATTTATTATCTTGGTCCAGTTCCCACTCCACCATCGACCGTTGTAGGTTCGACTCGCAGCAGGTGCTTTATATCCGTTGACTTTACAGATGAGTGTTTAAAATTTAAATACTGTGAAGTAGACGAATGTTCACCATTTCAGTGATAATGTTAACATGTTAGTTCTGTAGATTTTGTGTAGCCTTTGGGGCTACACTTTAACCACATGCTCGTTTTTGTTGCAGTTGCGATGTTTGCGTGACGTGGCGATTAGTAGCAGTGGAAATTCTGTGCTTCTTGTAGCGGTCAATGGTACAGCGTATTTTGCAAATTATCTCTCTTGGAAACCAGGAAAAAAGCGTTCTTTATTGGTTCACAAACAGGTTTGGGCTGTTTTTGACACCGATAACATTGACTACTGAATTGTCTTGCACCATGGCCTATTAGAAAACAACTTGAACTTCTAGTAGACCGTGCTTGCACTAACACAGTAATAGTAACACTGCAGTTCCTTTGTTGCCAAGTCATTCTGCGCCGTTGATGCATTTAAAATATGAAATGATGAAATTAGGACATTAATAAAATGAGAAGGGTTAACTATACATACAAAACTACGTCAACGTTATATTTCTTGTCAGGAATATTTTAGCGAAATGGAATTGGCCAGTTCGGACAGCATCCAAAGATTTCAGCTTGATCAGATACCTTGTGCGTTTCGTGCACATACTGGCATTCTTGGCCCAAAAGGTCGCAATTCCGCTCTTTTTCAATGTGACCCTTGTAGCTTCATTACCCAGGTAAGAATTTCATCTTGTAGCATCAGTAAACTACTAACCCAGAAAGCAAAATCCGTCATTTTTGTCTGCAGACGTTGAGTTAATGTAAAAATGACGGATTTTGCTATCTGGGTTGCAGTTTCTTTCAAATCTATGATTTCATTAAAACGAGTTTAAACCTTTTTTTTATATTATTACTTCAGGTGCCTTTGGTTGACGCCAAGAATTTAAACGATGATTTTCAAGAGTTTTGGCAAAGCGCAAGTGACAGCGACATGATTCATGACGTCATTATTGAAGTGAAAAACGGCGGGAAATCCGAGTTGTTGCTTCCCGCCCACTTGTTCGTGCTTGCAGCTCGTTCACGTTACTTCTTTCGTTTGATATCGGCTCGACTGGATTCGCTTGGAGCTTTAATCGGTGACTCCAGGCTTACGCCGTGGCCCAATATCGTGGTTGAAAGCATTGACGCCGTTGCATTTAAATCTTGCATCGAGTTCATTTATACAGGAACTTGTCGGATTTTGAAGTCTCCTGAAAAACTGGACAACGACTCTTTCAGAGACTGTTCTTCAATGGAGATATTCTGGAAAGACGAACATGACACTCACATATCTAATTTGACGTCACGAAACGCAAACTCGATGAAATTAAAGAAAAAAACTCGTAAGGGAACGATAAGTCGGAAAGCTTTGCTGCAACAGCTTCTTAATTTCCTTGAAATTCCTGGTTTTGACTGCTCGTCTAAAAATCTTGATACTCTCAATACTGTAAGTTTTCTTCCAACCTCTTGTCCCATGTTGCACGACTGTGAGATTGAATGTGATGATGGGATGAGCTTTAGCTCCCACAAATGTATCCTTGCCGCTAGGATACCATATTTTCACGGCATGTTGCTTTCTCCTTGGATGGAATCCGCTCATGAAAGTCAAGCAAAGTTAAAGGTACTTTTTGTTTTGATATCTAATTGAATGTGATTTTAGACAATAAATTCATTTAACGCAGTCATTGTTTTTAATTTCCTCTTTCAAGTACTTAGTAGAAAAGCACTAGCGTTGTTGCGCCTTGTAGCGTGCTTGTTTCATAATCGTCGTATTGAAGGAACGCACATTACCTGCAATAAATTTAAATTTCTTTTGATGTAGATGTTGCACTATATCCTTCAAGTTTTTGCTTCATTTAAGCTTAAGTTTGAATTTTCCTGCTTCACTTGCAATAGCTTTTCTTAGCCTACTTTCTTAACTGTAAGTCTGTTTGTAATTTGTTGTCGAACTTGTTTGGTGCATACAAGTGGTTTGAAAGATCAGGTCGGCAGCTATTCATTTATAAAATCCATCGAAAAGTTGCTTTATCAATTCGAGAACGTTCTGTTTTGTAGTAAATTATGCAATCACAATTAATTTGTTTGAATTTAGCGATTGTAATTAATATTCTAGGTGCCCATGCCATCCGACGTCTTCCGATTTGTGCTCGATTTTGCTTATCTCGACACAATCAATTCGATCAGTGGCGCTCAGTCCCTTGAAAGGTTTTGCGAGATACTGGCTGCTGCCGATCTTTTATTGATGGACAAGCTGAAGCAAATAGCTGAAGTTCAAGTGAGGCTAATCAATTATTTGTTGGCTTGTGATAGAAAATTTTTCCCCGGTACCTCGACTCTTTGTTTTTCGACTTTGCTTAAAACTTTAAAGAGACCAAAATATTTTGTGCTTGTACTATGCTTGGCCAAATACAAGATTTTAGAGACGGTTGGTTTAATTTGTAAAGTTTTTTGGAATTTTTTTAAGCCCTTACAAACAACATGTGTTTATCCAACTTGTATACAGGATTGTCTGATGACACGTTTTGTGTATTTGCAGATTGTTCCTCTCTTAAGTCTGAAAAATGTTGCCATGGTAATAAACGTAGCGATTGCCTTCAATGGCGACCAGCTGCTTGATTCGTGTCTTCAATTCTCGTGCCACCATCTTCCAGCGTTACTGCAAACGCCTTCTTTCCACAGCCTGGACTTGGATGTCTTGGAGAAATTGGAGACTGTATACAGGTAGTTTACTGTACTAAGCACACCTCCTATAGGTTTCAAACGCTTCGTATATGTTTTTAAGACACTAATTTAAGACTTTGTAGTTTGAGTTTTTGCTTCAAAACGAATATTCTATCTTTCCTTTGTCAGATCTAGTATTCAAAACGTCTACACAAGAGCCATGCCAGCCAGCACAGCCGGTCCTGTCATCGACCATATTCCAGAATCTGACGTCACGTCCCTGGACGGCTCGAAGCAATCGTCTAGAAAATCCAGTGAAGCGTCGTTCGCGCATGTCAATGCCTCTAAACAAAAAGGTGGCGACCAGTCAACCAAGCGAAAGTCCTCGGCAAGGGAACGTTTCGGGATCTTGATATCGGATCTACTGACTGTTCCCACTAAAAGCGCAGAAGAAGAACTGCTTGAGAAAATAAGCAGCAATCCAATCGAAGCAACTGGCCCCGCAGCCACTCCTGCTCTTTTGGACACTGGTAGTCAACCAAAGGTTGATTCAAAGAAACCTAAACGTATTAACGCTTCTGCTGTTGTCATATCAAGCCCGAAATCTTCTGACCAAACATCTAAAAGCTGGGATGTGAACCATAATGAACAAAAATCAACTAAAGCGTCATCTTCCATGGTGGAAACCCCAAGGAAACCGGGGAAAGATGCGCTAACTACCGCCAACGTTAATTACAACCTTTTGTTTCCACAACTGGGTGCCACTGGCGACGAAAATGCTAATTCGAAGCCTTTGAAACCAGCTTTGAATGCAACTCTCCAATCACCTCCCCGTCCCACTGGAGGTTCTGGTTCTTTGCTTTCCAAGCCAAAGAAGAAACTGTCTAACAAAGAGCGGCGTCGGCTGAAAAGTGAAAAAAATGAAACAAAAGTCTCTACTCCTGTCACTATTAAGAATTCCACAGCAAATGCATGGGGTATTTCCCCAAAGTGAGTACTAGGATTAGTTGTGAATAAACCAAAATTCTTATTTTGTATCGCTTTTGATGCAATAACACATGCTTCTAGGGCGTGGCCAATCTGGCTAAACCTGATTTTATCTCGTTAATAAGTGTTTTGAAATTGCAAATTACTGTAAAGTGAACGAATGCATTGCATCGAAACTTGAGAAATTTTGTCCCAACTTTTGGTGGATGTCGGCTGCACAACCGTGTGGTGACAGTCCTGGTTCGACGTCCAACAGGGCACCGGTTCGACACCGTTTAAGAGCATGCGGCTGTGTCTTCCGCAGACACTTAAAGGCGTGCCTGAAGGTGGACACGAAGATTGGCTTCCTTGTCTTCCCGCCCACTTAATCTAAATCTCCAACCATCAGGCGTAATATCGGCAAAGATGGACTGTACATTACGCTAACGCAGTTAATTAATATACGGAAAGCATTCCAGCTAGCAAAATTTGTTGTTCATATTGATTTATTGTAAAAAAGAGCGAATTTGGCTAGCTAGGGTGGCAAATTTCCAATGAGATTCGTTTTGTCAGATCTCCGGAACGAAGTGAGAAAAGTTTTTGGAGTGGAAATTCATTTGAAGAAAGCCAAGCGGAGTGCGCCTTTTCTGTGTCTCCGTTGAAATCACCAGCCTCGTCAAAGTAATGTTGTGTTAAATTTTAGAATCTGGTAAAATACTATTTACAATATGCAGAGGTTTGCTCAAGTAATAAAATTGAAACTGTTTGTGACTTGTCCGTCAAACTTGCTTTTCAATCATACTTTTTATGCTTATTTGCGTCAACAAGTCACACTAGAGTCATTGCAGTCAGGGAGTATGGCAGCGATTTTCACCAGCTCCTACCTCTCCAATCAAACCCGCTATGCATCGGAGCGATTTGATGACGCAACAAACTCAAGACGCGTCATCCCAGTCGTTTGTTGACATCATCCGCAGTGAACAAATCAGCCAAGACAGACAAGAAAGGCGCAACAAGAAGCCACTGGCTCTGATACAGGTTGGTATTTGCAGTAGCGTTGACAAGAAGTACTTTTGGAGCCAGGATGATTTTAGGGGCCCGCAGCCTTTCTAGGGGACCAGGAAACCAAAGAAACCACCCCGTCATCTTTCGATGTAGTGCGTTTTTCTTAAAATTGTTTTGATTTGGAAACGGAGGATCTCACTGGTAGGGGCCCAAATTATTCTCCCAACTGCCCTGCGTATAAGAGAACAATGATGTATTGCTATAGCTTCTGAAAGTTTTAACGTTCAGGATTTGATGAAATTCTTTACTTGAAACGCAGTGTAAGCGAGCTATATTTTAGTGCCAATTTGAGTTGATCGCTTTCCAGACGGCAAAATACGTCATTATTAAAATACCTCATCGTCATTTTTAAGATACGTCTGCAGACGTTGAATCAGTGTAAAAATGACGTATTTTGCAGTCTGGGTTACGATTGCGCTTTTTGCTATGGCAGTTAAAGTGGAATTTGATAAGTTGTGAATTTTTGTTACGATATACAGTATTTTCGTTTTGTTTCAGGTTGAAGATCAAGCTATGGACGAATTGAAAAAATTTTACGAATCCTCAACAAAGGATGACAGCACTTTCTTCACAGTTTCGCGACTTCCAGAAAACATGGCCCGCGAAATAACTAACTTAAGATTGTCATCAACCAACAGATAATGTTGTCTGTCTAGTTTTAATGTTTTAGATCATTCTCTTTTTGTGTCACTACTTTAATTTTGCATGAATTCTTTCTTTCCAAACCATTCATCCGTGAAGCCTTTGAACCGCTTGATTTAATGATGGGAACTCGTCGGTTCATGCACACTGACATTGACTCGGCAATAAAGGGCGTTTTGCGTTTGTCAGTAGCTCGAAAATGTAGCTTCAATCTCAGCCAGAAATGAAACCTTGTTTTATACTGATTCAGCGTTTTAAAACGTTGCGTCAATGCAACATAGTGTCGATTTGCTGTCTGAGATAGTCTACGCCAAAAAGCCATGCCTGTTTCAACTGCAAGTTACAATAGATTTACTCGTTTTATTTGTATATTTAGTGCCTTGCGTCAGGTGCATGTCGGTTGATTTTCTGTCTGGGATGCTCTTGTTTGTGTGGTTTGCTTGCATTGACTAAGATGTATTTTGTAGCCTGCTAGAAGTGAGAAGCGGTGACTTGTTTTAACAATGAATGTAGCTATTCAATGCTCCTAGTTGCTTTAGTTTTACACTGCATTGCATCGTTTGAAAATGTGCAATAAAGTATTTACTTTGATGTGCGATGTTGTTTTTATATGTTGTTTATATAACAACAAAACATAAGAAGTAACTTGATAGTTATTTTATTGGTGCGGTTCCCAGGTGTGTTACCAAGAGAAAAACAAGGTCTTTTGATAAATTAATAACTTCTGAGATGATGAAAGTTAGCTCTATCCTTATCTTTTCAGTTCACATATATTTTTTCGCGTTTGTCGTTAAGCAAATTAATGACCGCGAAGGCTGTTAAAATAGGCATATTACGTTATTCGTTTCTTCTTATGAAATATTAGATTTTGACACTCACCCATTCTTAAGAATGTGATGTTTGAAGAGCCCCTGAGCTTACTTTTCATTGTGCAAAATGTCGGCTGCTTAGCCGAGTGGAAAAAGCTCTGGTTTGAGAGGGCGCTGGTTTGACACCGCTCAAGAGCATGTGTCTTTTGCAGGACACCTAAAGGTGGACACAAAGATTGGCCTCCTTATCTTTCCATCCACTTAACCAAATCTTCAACTACCCGGCGTAAGCCTCATGACGACGAAAAAAGCAAAATGAAAATATAGGCTGCTGCAAATTATTTACAAAGTTTTTTTATTGCATCACATTTCGTTTTATAATTCAATCAGCCGTTAAAAATTGTTCACTCTCGGACTGTTGCACGCCTCTCCTTGCTGTATTTCTCTTCTCTTGCCATCTGGCTGGTTGAGATCTGATTCAAATACAGTATAAACAGTTTGAAAGATGGGTTATTTATGTCACTCAAAATCAAAACGCAATTTTTAAAATAGGAAAACATCATTAAGCCAACTGTCGTCTTAGGCCTATTGTACGTGGTTCTGGTGACTTCAACTCGTGTTGGGATAATATTGCAGAATTCTACAGAAGCTTAGCCTATGTTAAAAGAAGTAAAAAATAGGATTTCAAGGTTGCGGTGATTTCGATATTTCGTTGCATTAGTCGAAAGTTTTTCTTCAATATCATATCTTTCTGTGAGGTGAGTGTCTTTACTGACCTGAACATTAATTTTCTTCCAATCTTCTTCTTGCTGTTCTTATTCGCTCGCTCAAGGGCCCTTCGGGTTCTTTCGTCTTGTTTTTTGCGATGTTCTAATATCTTCTGTGTTCGTTGTTCTAGTCGTCTTTCCTGCGAAATTAATTTTACAATGTAGCTACTTAGGGTTCCTCTCCGTATTTGAATTAATTGCGCAAGGTAGAAAAATGTATTTTCATTTTTTTATGATTTTGGAAGGGTCTACTTAGTAAAATCACGTTTTGGATTCATTCAAACTGATTGTCTTCAAACTTCCAAGTTTATAGTAGCCTAGCCCAGTGTTTCTTAATCAGGTGAATAAAATTTTTGCAGGGGTAAACCAACTAAAAGGGGTAGCCTAAATAAGAGTGAACCGTCACAAATGGATGATTGCTTGCGAGCAGGGCGGATATTCACGTATAATTCACGATAAGTACAAAAAATTAGTGACTGTGTTTTGTGGCTTTATGTCTTTGGACTCGAAAGATTGTAGATTTGCAATGGTAAAACTTAGCTTGAGTTGATCTTGAGTTGAACAAAAATCGAAACAACCTAAGTCATTTTGTGCTGTTATATAGGCTAGGCTATATAGACGAGATAGTTTCATCATATCATGAGACAAGGGTGAATGAAATCTGGAGATAGATGCTAGGGGCGAACAAAACTAAAAAGTTTAAGAAGCACTGGCCTAGCCTATGTTTTTCTCACTGCTGAGTAAGCTGCTTAGATTTGTAAAGCGTCACATTAAATTTCGAACAAAATCAATAACTGGACAAGCAGGGATTAAAATATTACTCTGTCTTTGGCCTTTTGAATCTCTTGAACAGCTTCCTCCGGCAGGCTCTCCAGCTCTTCAATTAATAGATCCATTTTCTTCTCAATACATGTAAGCATAGCTAATGCGTCGATGTTGACGATAACTTGACCAAATACGTGCAGATAAACCTAAAAACACCTTGTTAAACATTAAATATTACTAACACCACAAAAAGAGCGTTCAGTGCTAAGCTGCCAAGCAAAGCAAATTGAAGCAAATGTAGTTGCTACTTTTCTAAAAACTTGAAGAAGGGTAACAATCTTTCCATAAAAAGTTCTTTTTATGTTAAGAAAAAGACAATATGTAGTCAAGGTCAGGATGTAAATAAAGTATCAGTACCAACACTATGCTTACATGCGCAAAAATAGCTTACATAAAAAACGACAAAACCTAAATAAATTACCAAATGGGTAGCAAAAGCAAGGTGCATTGCATAACTGCAGTTAACACGATCACGAAAAAGGCGAAAATAATGTAAGGTGTTACAACAGAACATGCTAGTTGTGATGTAAAGTGAAAACAAAAGAGCGAACGTCCTACATCTTGCTTGTGTCAAGCCTGATGTTGCTTGTTTGTGTCAAGGATAGTTGTTTCACACAAATTTTAAATTGATTGATACTGTAGTTTAATTAAAATCGTTTAAAATTTGTAGGATACACGCTGTAACAGCGAATCACTTGGATGGTCGTGGCCAAAAACAAATCAAATTTTCTTTTTTTTCCATTATTAATTTCTGACAGCAAATCAAACGTTTTTACATTGGCTCAACGTTTACAGACGTTGATTAGATGGATTTAACGGTGCAAATAATCATTTTTAGCATTGATTCAACCTTTGTAGACGTTGTAAAAACGTTGTTGACGATGTAAAGATGGTTGATTTTTAGCCTGGGATATTTCATAAATAGCTACCCTACGTTAGACACAAATGATAATACAGTATATAGAAGTAAATAAACTCAAAAGAAAAACGTACCATTTCTACTTTGGCGTGTAATTCACCTACACCATCCTCTGAAGAGGAGGCAGCGCCTACTCCTAATAATCGACACATTGTCTGGAGCTCTTCAGATTTTTCCTCGACAACAAATATATTGCGCTTCATGAGACCGACTTGTTCTGTTAAGCGAACTATTTCTTTGTCTAACATCATCATTTTCCTTTTATGTGCAACCTAAAAAATGAAATTTTGATAATGATGCACATTGCATCAAAGTCTCTACTCATTCCTTGGTATACTGCAGATCAGGGCGGTCCAAATTACGGCCCGCCGCTTCGTTTGTTTACAACTTTTATCTGTAGTAAGCTACAAACCTTGATTGCTTGCGTTTATTTGCTTGTGTTTATCTACAAAATCGGTTTCGATTTTGGCCTACTTGTTTTGCCTACAATATGTTTGCATAGTTATGAAGTTATCGCCATGTCAATTTAAACAGAAAGCCGTTTCGACGAAAAACAATAGGACTACCCCGGCCTACTCTTTTCTAGAGCATTCAATCTTAATCGGTGCGATATTTTCGAAAAACAGAAAAATTATATTCACCAAGAAGATTGTTTTTGGTTTGGTAGAAATTCGTTTTGTATCTTAATCGCACGCTTAGGCTAAGTGTCCACAAAGCGCTTTAAAAATCCCAATTTACATTGACAAGCTATTTATAGCAGACTGACTCCAAATTTATTGCTTGAATGAAAGAATAATAGCTTAGTTTATCATTTGTAATATGATCAGACAAGGTTGATGGTTGTTGACAGGCTGTACCAGTGTCTGAGGGCTGGGTTTGCCCGAGACAAGCAAAGGTAGAGTGCCCTGCGTTGTTCTGAACGTCGGGAGTCACCAGTGCGGGGGAGGGTCGCTAGTCCTCTCACCCGTTGGTCGACGTTGCCTCACATGCGAGAGTGGGAGCTCCCGATGTTGGGGTGCTCAGCGAAGGCAAGTCGACCGTTGTGTTCTATCAGAAACAACTTAGGTTTGTGGTACGTAACGAAGTAAAGCAAAATCCCGAAAACGGATTTGGCCGCTTCGTGCCACAACGCCACACCACAAAAACATTTTGACGAAATGAAGAAACTTGCACGACACTAAACTTATATTTTTCTCGTTTTTAAGTTTAAACAGACATAACTGAGTAACAACAATAGCCTACATTTAAGAATATAAAAACAAAAAACAATAAGCGAACGTTCTCGGAATTTTTTTTTCGTTTTTCCGTCCACTTAATCAAATGTTTACATCTAATCATATATTTGCTGTGATACTGCATTATTCTAATATTCTTTTAAAATATTTCTCTTATAGGCTTGAAAAGGGCTGTATGACTAGCCGAAAACGTTCGCATATTGTTTTTTGTTTTTATAATGTTCAATGTAGTGTTTTTGCTGAGTTATGTCTGTTTATGGTATAAAAAACTTACCTCTCTACCCAAATTGTATTTTTAAGTTTTGTAGCCTACCTAAAAAATGTCTTTTTTGTTTATTTTAGTTTGTGTTATATTTAAATGTCCTGTAAACATTCTTATTCTGTTTTAACAATTTCACAGAAGTATAAAATAAAAAATTAGACAATAATACTGTCAAACATCTGTTCATGATGTAACTTGGGTTTCAAATTTAGGTTTACCTACCTTAAGTTCATCGAGAGCGTCCAAAGATGATTGAAAACGATAGATCAACTTCAAATTTTCTTCTTCTTTTTCATAAATAACGTTCAAAATGCTTTTAGTGTTCTTTAGAAGTGGTGAAAGCCTCTCTGTTACTAAAAAAATAAAATTTAATATCTCTATGTTTACGATCTTGGATCTGAATAGACTGCTTAGTAGCCTACATGAGCACAACTTTGCACCTTGTCGGGTACGTAGGTTAGTCGAGTGGGGAAAGCCTTGACACGGCACTCGAAATGGCGACGGTTTGGCACCGCTCAAGAGCATGCGGCTGTGTCTTTGGCAGGACAGTTAAAGGCATGCCTGGAGGTGGACGCGAAGATTGGCTTCCTTGCCTTCCCGTCCACTTAACTAATTTAAATCTTCAAGCACAAGGCGTAATCGTATTCACAGGGAAATGAAGATGCAACTAATTAGGCTAATTTAAACTAACAAAACATGAGCTTAAGCTTGCAACGATAATAAAATAGGCTACTAGCCTATGTTACAAGCATTTAAAAAAAAAACTTTACCACTTTTCAATCAAAAACATCTGGAAAATATTACCGTACATGCATCAGAATCTCTTTCGTCTTCATCCCATTCTTCCGGATAGGTTGCTTTTGTAAACGTTTGGCGATTTGATTTACTCCCAAACTCCGGTTTAGCAGATGACGGTTTTCTTGCAATATATCTGGGCAATTCTCATTATACCTAACCTCGGTTAGCAACTTGAAAATGCACCGTAACTTACAACCTTTTCACGTCCAATGTAGCTTAGTGAAAGATGAGCTTGCATTATATTTTTTAAGTTGTTTTAAAACAGGCATTCGCTAAATAAAAACATCGATCATCTTGCAAATAAACAGATCTAGTTTACAATTGACAGAAAACTAGATCTGTAATATGGAAAAGTTTTAATGGAAAAAGGAAAAGTTTTAAATACAGGGGCTAATGACAGATGGAGTTCGATTAGACGCTATCTGATTTCGGGACTAAAACTTCTAGTTTGGAGAGTCTTTGTATCTGAGAAGATTTGTATTTTTGATTTTCAGAAACTAAAAGTCAATAACAACAAATTTAATTTTGTTTTGACTGTGGTGTATTTCAAATAGAATATTTAGGCCAAAACTTAGCTGCGGAAGCGCTCCTCCGCTCTAACCAATAGCTGCGTCCAGTAGGTTACGGTACACGATAAGATTTTATGTCTGTTTAATTTCATAATGATCTCCTTTTAGGCTAGAGCTTGTTGAGTTGACGCATTTAAACTACATAGCTTACGAATACGAAATAGCTTAGGCTACATCGAGGTAACCAGCCTCGCTTTTCAGCTTTAGGTTTATGGTGTGAACAACTTCTTACTTTGGTAGTGCCGACCCGAAAGAACTCTGACGCCGGAAAAGAAGGGAAAACCTTTTTTGTTTATCGTCCGCAAAAAATATACTAGCACGCCCTTTACTTGTTCTTTTCATAACCCCTCGCATTTTTCTGTCTATTTCTCTTCTCACCAACCATTGTTCGTTCGTTAAATTTATCCCTTTTTTATTCGTCATGTTATAGTGAAAACGAAGCAGGAAGCATTTGTACCTACATAAACACAAAATAAGCCTTGGCTTAGAACAATGTCTTTAAGATTAAGAGTTAAGACTATCCATTTTACGCCCAAACCATACAAATGTCTGTTCCTTTGGTTAGCTTATATGATCATTTAAACTGCTACTAGGCCTGTAGTTATAATTCCTTTGGAAGATCCCATTGAAACTAACAAATTTGGCATATAAAAATCACTTCAATATAGGCTACAGTAGGCTACAATTAGTGCTAAACCAATGGCTTAATTTAGTAGGCTAAGCTAAATGTTTCAAATCAACTAATTCGAGTAAAAATGCTTGATCTATATGAACTGAAGTTAAATCCAAACTTATAAGAAAACCTTTTTTATGCAAATATATCATCGTTATTATCATAGGTGTACGGGAAGCATATTTTTTGGGGGTGCAAAAGAATTCTTGCCCAAATATAATCAACTGGGCCTAAACAAAAGTACACATGTAAGAAAAAGCAATAATATAGCCTTCAAGAAAAAAACAGCACAAAAAATATCAACTGACAAGACTTCCACAAAGCCATTGATATGATAAGTATACCATTATGCAAATTAGCAAAACAACAAATTCATCATAAGACAATTGAAGGGAGTAATTGACACTGCACTAAGTCACTAGCGAACCAGTATAATGCAGTACTACCGGTACATGGCTCTAAAACTGCAAAACTAAACTAAAAAGTATTGATTAGTAGGTTAAATACAGTTGTAGACTGGTGGTATACACAAATTTAAAAGAAGTATTTGTTTCGCCCACTTCGTTGTCCAAATATATCTACAATGCGATTGACATCCACTTTATTTGTTGTTGATCTTTCCAAGTGCAACAAAGCTAAGTTTGACAGTCGTGTTTGACCCATTGTTGATCTCAGATATGTCTTCAGTCGTCGTAATCCGGAAAAAGACCTCTCAGCTGAACATGAAGTTGCAGGAACTGTTGCTAGAATTTTGGCAGCTTTTGCAAAGTGGGGCATAGTTTTATCTAATCCATTTGAAGTTAGGAATTTTGTACATTGTACAGCAGTTTTGATTTCTCTGTTGCGAGTGAGTTGGTGAAAAAGTTGATATTCCGCTTCCAGGAAATCTTGTTCTATGGTGTAGACTTCAGATATCAACTTCAAGCTTTCTTGGTTGGCATTATTTCTCAGCACTACATCTGCAAGAGAAAGCAGTATTTTTGAACTTTTGTTCGTAAATCTTTCAGATAATTCTGCAGTGACCCTGTCAATCGCATTACAGTATACATCAACACGTGCTCTTTCCTTGTCAGTTTGTTCATTTTCTGGTTTTGTTGCTGTATTTTCACCACACAATGCTTGCATCGTTTTTGAAGGTTTTGATTGACGATGCAAAGAAATACCGGTACTTGAGTCTCGTTCACTGTGTGTTTGAAAGGTTTTGAAAGCTTTATGAACATCATTCCAAATGTTAAAGAACTTTTCCTCATTCCTGTGATTTCTTAAAGTGGAAATAGTTCCAAGTGCAGTTTGTTGAGCTGTTGCTATGTCCATTTCCTTTCCCTGGAGGTATGTTGCTAGGGGATTTGTAAATGAAAATATAAATTTCAAAACTTCTAGTCCCAGAAGGAACTGGACATCACAAACAGCTACAAATAGACCCCTGTCATCAACACAGGTTTTTGGGTCCTTTTCATTACTGCACTGCTTCAATGCAAGTAAAATTCTTAAAATTTGACAATGCACTGATTTCACAGCCTCCCATCGGCAAGTCCAATGTGTTATACAGAACGACTTGAGTTTAATGTACTTTCCAAATTTTTCTTCATCATCAAAACTTCTTAAAATTGTTTCCCTTTTTGGTGAGTGAAAATAATGATGTAATGACTGTACTACCCCAAGTGCATTTCTCAGAATAGTGTTTACTTCCAGAGTATCTTGAAGAGCCAAATTTAAAAGATGTGCATAACAATGGACGTAAATTGCCTGTGGCACAATTTCTTGTACTCTAGCTGCTACTCCTTTGCGAACTCCACTCATGTTCGCAGCTCCATCATAGCACTGCCCAACAATGTCCTTAATATTTAGCCCTAGCTCTTGAAGTGCACCTTTTATAAGAAGAAACAATGTTTCACCCTCAGTGTTCTTTGGATTATAGAACCCAATAAAACTCTCCTGAATTTCTCCTTGCACCAAGTAGTAGCGAAAGCATATTGAGAGTTGCTCTACAGTGCTTACATCGGTTGTTTCATCAACAATAAGGCTGAAAATTTTAGCATCAGAAATTTTTTCACAAAGTGTTTTTTTGACAAGTTGAGCAGCTATATCTATGATTTCATTTTGAATTCGAGGAGAAAGCCATTGAGTGTGCTTTTGTAAGTTTTGTTCAAGCTTGAAAGACAGCCATGGTATGTCTTTGCACCTTAAATGAAGCAATTCCAAGAAGTTCCCACGGTTTACATCAGATATTTGACAAACATTAGCTCGGTCTTCAGCATTATTTCGCTGTGGAATATTCTGCTGTGCAGTAAAAATTAAAGTTTCAACAATTGTTTTCAAATATTCTCGATTTCTTGTCACTTCCTCTCCATGAAAGCTTTGCATCTGAGAAATAACCGATGTCTGTTGGTTGCGGTTAATTTTGAAGTTCATCCATTTTTCCATAGCTGTTTGATGCCTTATGTTGCTACAGTGTTTATGCAACTTTTGGGATTTTCTCCAATTTGAAAATAAAAATGTATTACCAGCAGTATTGAATTTTTGGCAAGGAAAGCATTCGAAACTCTTTACGGTAACATTAAAACTTAACCATGGATATGTTTGATAGAATATGGGGTTGAAGTCTCTTTTACAACCCTCACCAGGATACTGTTTGGGATTGTATGAATCCAAAAATGGTTGATAGGGTTCATCAAGGTCATTAGAAATTAACTGGGAGGCATTTCGGTTTAGTGTAGTGGAGTCATCATTTGAACCAACTTTAAGAACACCAGCACAAACAGGTACAACCTCATCAACAATATTAACAGGTTTATCAACAACAACTGGTAGTGGTACAGCCTCATTAACAACAGTTTCACGTACAGGCTCATCAACAACATCAACAAATACTGGTTGATCAACAACATCACCAATTACAGCCTTATCGATAACAGTTACAGGTATCGACTCTGAATCTTCAACAATATGTACAGGTACAGACTTTTCAACAACAAGAATGCTTAGAGGTTGCCTTTGAAGTCCCTCAGCAGCTGTAAGTTTGGTACGCTCTTTACCAGTGCTTTCAATTGTAACAGCTTCATCGTTTGGTGGCGCAGGAGCAAAATTACTGGCAAATGACAATTTTCTTTGTTTGGGGTCATCTAAACTTAAAAACTTAATGGTTTGATCATCACCATGCTTCCTTTTAAGATGCTCTCTTTTATAATCAGAAACAAGTATTTTATGGCATTTGTCACATTTCACTTTCGTTCGATAAATTCTTCGATTTTTATCCATTACAACAGTGGTACACTGGTAGGCCTACTTGATGAATTCGACTTCAGAAAAGTAAACAGATGCTGACAAATAATAGGCTATTCTACACTCTTCAGTAATCTAGCTTTAATGCCTATCAAAAACAATTCTAACTGAACTACTTTCTTGCATAAAACTCCACTTTCTCACAGCAAATTGTTGTATCATCTATCATCATGAAGTAAACTCCATCTCCATCATTCTGACATGTGTTTCTATTTCTCCATTATCAAATTTGTTAAATTTTGTCAAGGACTGTAGCCTACTAAACAAGGTAAAAGCTGCATTCTCCAGCAAGCAAGAATTTATACCGGTACGTTCACTTTTATAACTTTTTTTAGCAAGGAATCTTCCGAAAATTCTCTTTTGTAGACTAAGAAGAGTAGATACAGATAGGTATAAAATCTTGCCCAAATACCAAATCTTGCCCAAATTCTCGACAGATTGGGGGTGCAATTGCACCCCCTGCACCCCCGGCTCGTACACCTATGGTTATTATGCTTTGCATAATATAAAGTTCACAAACTAACCCCAAATGTTCTGATAATAATTCGTCTTGTTTAGAAATATCACCTTTGATAAGAGTCAACTTTGTTTGCATACGCCGAACTTCTTGAGCCTGCAAAAAAGGTTATCAGCGAATTCCATTTAGCTTATCCTACTAACTCATTCTGCTCCTTTTTTCATTCAGTTCAGTTTACTGTTTTTCTGTTGTTGGCGAATAAACAAACACATTTGGAATGTGTTTTTTGAATCGCATATATTCGATGCATAGAATTAAGACCAACCAGTAGCAGTGCTCTTCAACCTTTTTGTCCGTGGTACACCTTTTTTCAATTTTTAATAACTTCGTATAGCCTAGCTCACAAACAGCAATGTTTAATTGTGCACAGGAAGTTAAAAAACTAATAATTAATTAATTGTTTGTTAAATTGATTATAGTAGTCTTGAACTGGGCACAAGAAACTACGCATGCAAAGGTGTAAAAAACGTCAAAACTGAAGTTGATTTAATGGCTATAGCTTGTTGTTGCATTGTTTTGGCAAGTTGGACATAACGTGATGTTAGCTCTTTCTCTATTCCTCCCCGCATTAAAGAAGCAATGTCAAGTATCGAGTTTGGTTTGTTTGACTTGATCTCAACAAGACTGAAAAATCCTTCTTCACACAAATAAGTGGTAGACATCTGCACCAAGACATCAATGGCTTTTTGCGCGAGATTTTTGTATTCGGGAAATTCAAGAAGAGAAACCCAACTTTCTGTGTAATCCACTTCTCGGAATGAGTATTTTTGATTTAAATCATCCCGTAGTTCCCATAATTCCTCATCCTCAGTTAAGTAAATAGAAAAATGTTTGACAATAGAAAACAATCCCAAAGTCAAATGCGAACCACACGGCACACGCATCCAAAATGAGCGTATCTGTTTGAAAAGCACAAAGCAGGTTGGCGAGTAATAACCACACACCAGTAGGTCCGGAATTGCTCTGTTGTGACTTCCACTATCACAGATCTAAGCTGTATCCTATCCTTCGTATACCCTTCTCCAGCTGTATACCCTAGTTTTGATCTGGTATACACTTGGGTATACAGTATACCCGGTTGAATAGCACAGCAGTAGCCTACCAATATAATCGACAAGTGGTTTTGTTATCTAGGAGCAGCCAAACTGTTGCTGGTGTTGGTCAGTGGCGTACGCAGTGGGGAAGGCATTAAAAACTCGACATTTTATAGCTTAAGCTGCATCCATCGGTTTTTTATTGTTGATCATCATTTGGAAAAACTATTTTAAATAAGCGAAATCAGTAAATCTATGCTATTTTGTGAGTTTACACAAGAATTAATGCTACGCTCTCGCTTTCTTGAAAAATGAGTTTCAACGGTTGATAGAATAAGACTTGTCCAAAATTAAACGCTAGTAAAACGTCGAAAATATTGAATAATTGCATCCAGAAGCGTTGATAGAGATTATCCAGCGTATACTTTTGCATTCAAGACGATTTTTTTAATTCAAAAGCTTTTCAGGAGGGGGTGGGGGCTTCCATACGGAAGGATACTCCACGTCGCCAATTTTTTATAACTATCTTGTTGAAGTGGGCTGTTTTGCATTCAATCCAGCGTCTTACTTTTTTAAGACAAACACCGCGTCGTTTTTTTCCCCTTGATTTTAGTTTTTGTAGAATGTGGAACACAAACTGATATAAAAAAACACACTCAATCGACTAGATTGGTAAGAAAAAGGGAAGGCCTTCGATCATATGCTGAAAATGATGATGATGAGGATGAAAATCTATTAGTTATTTTAGTTAACCTCCCTAGCCCTTTGCATTGTTACGTAATCAAAGACGGAGTTCCAACAGATTGCAAAGTCAGTCTGACTTTTTTTTATCTGACTTTATAATCATAAAAATGGTGTCTGGGGGTAGGTCTTCCTTTTCTTTATATATGTTCAGAGTGCGGTAATTTTTATTTTAAAGTACCGTAATAAATTGCATTCGATATTTAAACTTTCACAGAAAGGCTCAATTTATGCTTTAATCTAAAGACAATGTCTGTTAATCGAACTGTTACAGTTTTTAATGATCCGTTTAGGCCTACCATCATGCTTTGCATATTCACATGTCCAATAATTCAATCTAAAAGTAGGCCTACCCTCTGATATAATGAGAAGTTTATGTTTTACCAACAGATAGCCTCGGCTAGCTTAAACCTTGGTCAGACTATAACGTTGCATTGGGTTACCCTTGATAAAAAAAAGTGTCAATACAGAGTAACCTTAGCTGGTTTAACATACTTTTTTACACATAAAAAATATAACATACAATATAATTAACATAAATTCAAACGTTTTCGACAGGTAGGCTACGTGTGTCCTCATCAGGAATTAAATCTGCAATATACATAAAATGAAAAATCGTAAGATAAATTTGACTTTGCACTACAACTGTAACGACACTCTGGACTGAAAAGCACAAACTGAAACAAATGATACACGAATGATTACGAGTAAATTATGCGGTGGGGAACAGATCACATGAGGTGTAAACTAAAGACTTTGGACAAACAACTAGAACACACACAAAAGGAACGATGAGCCACAGGTGAATAACTGCCGATTGGGAGATGGATTGTTACGTTTGATTCTTAAGTTAAGAAAACGTTTGAGTTTATTTTAATTATATTATATTTTTTGTGTGTTATAAAAGTATGTTAGGCCTAAACCCGCTAAGGTTACTCTGTGTTATTTCTCTATGGTTCAACATAACAAACTCTCTACCAAAGCTTTATCTTAACAATATAAAATCATTTGTTGTCTTAAGGAAGCACTACAAATGAGAAAAAGAAGTTAAACGTTCAGTCAATCTGTTTTCTTGTTTTTTTTTTGGTAACTTTTGCTGCCTAGGCCTATTGTTAAATATGGTAGGCCTATTGTTAAGAGTCGGCAAAAAAATTAAAAAAAGACCTAATTTTTAGACAATTTCAGTCACAGCAATGATTGTAAAAATCTGCAAAATGTGACAAATCAGGCACGATCTCCAGATAGCCAAGTCTTAACTATTTTCAAAATAAGGAATGGTAAGAGGCAAGCTTCTCAGCCATCAGCGAATATTGGGATTTCATTAGAGGTGTCCCCTTAAGGAAATTGTTAAATTATTTGCAAGAAATATGACTAAAACAGTAGGCTGCACCCAAGCCCGGATTTAGGGGGGGGGCAGAGGGTGCAGGTGCCCCGGGCCCCCCGACTTCTGAAGGGCCCCCTACGTGGAAAAAATGTGATTTTGTGTTAATTTTTTTTTTCAGCCTTTGACGTTTCTGCAAAATACCGTAAGCGCGAAAAAATTTTTTGCACGGGGGGCCCCCGATCTAAAAGTTCCCCGGGCCCCCCATCAGCTAAATCCGGCCCTGGCTGCACCGAGTGCACATAACCGTTACGATGCTAAAAACGGCGTAAACTAAAAAGCTGTTCTTTTCCTTGCAAAGCTGTACCCTATCCATATGCCACGATTTCTTTTGCTGTAGGTTTGGTGATACACACATTGCACTTTTAGACATTTGTTTCGATTTGTTTCAAGCAACAAACGAACCAAACTGAGTTGGTAATCAACAACGTCTACAAGCGTTGTATCAATATAAAACGTATGTAGGTAAAAAAATAATTTTTGTGACAGTGTAAGCATGGCATTTGAAATGTAGTTTAATATCTTACAGTGAACCAGGCAATGAACGTTCAACAGCAGTTCCATGAAATGCGCCAATTTCTTGTAGAATTTATAAATCAACATGCTGCATTGGTAGGCCCAGGGCCGGATTAACCATTAGGCTAATAAGGCTATAGCCTTAGGCCTTGGAAAAATTCGACCCTTAATTGTTTTAAGGTTAAATTTTTGTAAAGCTGATTGTAAAACGAATGACCGAGTTGAGTCAATACATATGAAGACCCCATTTCCAAAACCACGTAGGCGCCACTTTTACCGAAATTGAGTTTAGAGCAGGACTTTTCAACCTGTGGGTCGCGAGCCGTTTATCGGAGAGTCGCGAGGCGCTTGAAATTCCAGTGTTTTCTTTTCAATTCTTTTTTGCCAGAAAAGATTAAACGCTGTGTTTTTTTCGCAATCGACCATTCCTCTACTTGAGGTTATTATATCGTTTAAGCTTTCAGACGTTGCAAAAGGCATTATCTTTAGGAAAGCATTCGATATTTTTCACCAAGTGACTTAGTACGTTGCTTTGTGCAGACTAAAGTTAACCAGAGGTGGGCAAAGTTACTTTCAAAAGTAACTGAGTTACAGTTACAGTTACTTGGCCAAAATAGTAACTGAGTTACCGTTACAGTTACCGATTTCAAAAATGTAACTAGTTACAGTTACTAGATACAGTTACTAGTTACTTTGAGTTACTCATAAATCTCAACATAAACGCTGTAATCCAAATTTAAACAAACAATTATTTGCGGGAAGCGCATCCATTCTCTCAACATTTATTAGATGTATCACGCACCCTGTGGTGCAAATTCTATTCTAGTTACGCAGTTGCCTTTTCCTAATGTAATTTGTTTTCCGTCTGTCTGTTTTCCACACTATTGTTTATAATCGTTGCGTGTTTCTTGATGCTTATAGTCAGTTAGTTATAGTTACTTTCAAAAAGTTTAAATTTATTGCAATTTATACATATTTTCAGATTCCTGATGAGGGCTTAAGTTAAGCCGAAAACGTTTGACTGTTAAACTACTTGTAAATATGTAAAATATGTGAAGAATCTTGTCAATTCTTGCTACAAATCGGCTGCCCAGAAACTTATGTAAAATATATTGTTGTAATGCTCAACCATGTGGTATTGTTGTGTTTTGCCTGTCTTTGGTACAAAAAAGCAAACTCTTTCCCGAAACTATATTCCCTTTAAATGCTCGAAACAAAGGAAATAATTTGTTTTCCCTGCTATGACTCGAAGTTACTTAGACATCGACTTCCGATTTTGAATCGAGAAAACAATGATGTAATAAGGTTGCGAACAGTGAACGTAACACCGAGACTCCGGGTCCTAAATACTCCAAAACTACGCTCCTGTACACCTCTGGCAGCTATACGACAAGCATGAACTGAGCTATCAAGTGTTGCCAAACACTTTTGCTAAACATTGCATAAAAAGTCACATATTGATCAATCACCAAAAGCAATTAATTTAGCCAAATCAGTTATCAAAAAGCGCTAAAAAAGAGCCAAATCGCCAAACCATAAATATGAAGCCAAACGTCTTATAAAATCGCCAGATTTCTGGATTTTGGCGATGAATTCGCCAATATGGCAATCCTGCTCCATAAGGTCACAAAACAAGAGCGCCGCGCATGGGCAGTGCTGCTCCAATACAGCTGCGAGAAGAATGCATTATTGCGCAACGAGCAGCAAACACGCATAAAGCATGACACAAACATGTGCAGAGAAATGGACGGCAATTACAAACAGAAATTTCAATACAAAAGTAACTTGTAACTGTAACTGTTGAAAAAGTGCTAAAATAGGAACTAGTTACCGCGTTTCGTTACTTTTGGAAAATAGTAACGAAGTTACCGTTACAGTTACTCAAAAAGTAACTAGTTACAGTAACTAGTTACTTTTGTAACTAGTTACTGCCCACCTCTGAAGTTAACTAGTAACAACGCTATGGTAAAAAAGCAAAATTATGTAGAATCCTATGCAAAACATAGATTTCTCAGTATCGTTTTCAATGGCATTGAAAAAAATTAGTGTCGGCTATTTTGTTTGGAAGTTCTTTCAGCAACAGGTGCACGCATTGACAAACTTAATAGTTAAAAAATATGCAGCACCAACCATCTCACTGAAATCGATTTAAATAAATCCATAAAAGATTGCAATAAATTCAACCGGTGAAAGTGCGAAAACGTAGATTTTTCTCATTATTTTTGCTCCTATTATCTAGTTAGGCCTAAGATTGATAGAAAATGGAAATAACAATCGGCGGAAATGCAATAAAAGCCGTAATAACATCGCAAAAATCGTTTTTCGTTTCGAAAGTTTATGTTGGAACAGCAAAACTAAACATAACTGGATGTCGGCATGAATCAAATTTAGTTAAATTTTGCATTAAATATGCTTTTGTTGAATATTTTTGTGGGTGGTCGCGAAACTACATTGATTGCTCTGAGGAGGTCGCGGTGGGAAAAAGGTTGAAAGCCCCTGGTCTAGAGTGTCATTAGATAGAGTATTACCATAGGTGCTTACTATCCATTTCCTTCTTTCCAAAATATTTTCCATATTTGACACAAAAAATTGCGTTTGTTTCCAAAACCAGTTACGCGCCATCATTAGCCATTTTTCTGTTATGTTTATGTTATTTTGCAGTAAATAATTTGAATTTTTTATGTATGTATTCTTATTACTTTTTTCAGCTTGGTTTGCAAGATTAGGCCCTTTTCTAGTAAACAGCCTTAGGCCTACGGTGCCCTTAATCCGGCCCTGGGTAGGCCTATACAAAATGTTTAGAAAACAAATAGCCTACAAGTCGTCGCTGAAACGTCATCAAGCAATATAATCCCGTCGAAAATATAAGCATGAAAACTCAAACTGTCAAAAAAGAGGACATTTGAGCATTTTTAGTGTCCTCGGAGGATAATTCATTTTTCTTGAAAAAGAGAATAAATCCTCTTAAAAATCCTGCGTACGCCACTGCTGGTGATATATCCTTTTGAACGATATTGTTTGAAGTCGACATATGAGAAGACACAGACGCGGCCATGTCTGTTTTTGGCAAGATTTTAGTTGGTGTTAACCTACTTTTGAAAGCAAACCCCTCCTGCGATACTCTAGTACTCTACTCCATGGTTTCTCAATTTGTGGGCCATGTTCCACTGATGGGCCACAGCGAGTTTGTAACTGAGCCACAAAGACGGATGAAAAATAAGTTAAACTTTAAAACGGCGAACAATGTCACAAATGAAACATTAAGCACACGTCTTTCAGAAAGTTATGTTTTGAGATAAGTGCTTTAATTAACTCTTGAATTTGACGAATTTCACTACAATTTACTGCAGTCCATAATTATTGGCTGTCTAAAGTTGTTTTAGCAACCTTAGACAGCCCATAAGGTTTTTGATTTAAGGGTCTCAATAAGGTTTGGTCTAAGGTTTTTGATCTTGGCCAAGGTACGAGAGAAAAATTGAAAATAATTTTTCAACAGGCAAGGAAACTATTATTATGATACCAATGTTCAGTTATCGTTTCAAAGCCTGCATTTGTCCACACGGTAGGCTAACTAATGGCACTGATGTAAACTAAAAGTAAACGTCGCCAGCTCCGTGTTCCGAGTCCCAGCTCTAACAAACCTTTTCAATTTTAAGTCTAGTTTCTTTTTCAGCGTTTTTCATGGCTTCCGCAGCTGCCAAGTCAGTTGCTTTGAGGAATTCGTCAAACGAAAGAGCTTCTTTGCGAAGTCTTTCACCCATCTGATTGACCTGCATATGATTGCACAAAGTAACGAAGTAGTCCTAATTTTGTTTCTGTGGTGGCCTAAGCAATTGAGTTTATGAAGTTTCCGGCTGTTTTATCTCAATAAACTTAACTCACCTTTTGACGTTAAAGGCGAAAATGACAAGTAATATTTGTCACAAACTATTGAAAAAGTCTTACAATACCTGAACAAACAAGTGAAGGCTAAACAATTCTGTAAAGTTTCCGAAACAATTTGTAGGCTACAGTTTTATCTAATTTTGGTAAATGTTAAAACAATAAACTTACTTTGACTTCTTCTTCAGCTTCTTTTGTCCTGTATCCAGATATTTCGTTTTTCTTCGTTTGCAAAGCAAAGTTAACTAGAAACATTTCTCGTTTTCTTCGTATCAGCTCTTGCGTACTCTCCCTTTCCACAAGCCTAACATGCAACCTTTGTGTTGCAGTTAGTGCGTGTTTACGAAGGTTTTGATTCTTGCCTTTCAATTCCTGTAATGGCGGTATACAAATTATATCGAAAACCACAGAGTCAGGAACAGATCTAGCTAGTAGGAGGCAGACGATTTCGACAAAACGCAATGATGTGTATTGTGTATGTGTCTACATTAATCCGACCATGTAAATACACTGTGAATAAAGCTTTTTTTTGTTTTTTTAGAAGGAGATTACGCCCAGTGGCTCCGAGAAGGGGGGGGGGGGAAGTCGGGCTACTTTCCCCCCTAGCATAACATTGTAAAGAAAAAACGAGTAGTTTTTCGTTTTGTCACTTTTGAAGGGGGCCCATTTTTACTACTCAAATAAAAATTCATCAACCTAAAAGTAAAACAAACTTTTGAATGAACAGCGTAGTTACAACTTTACAAGTCGACCATTGTTATGTTGTTCTAACTTGAAAACTAGTGCTGCTTTGGCTAAGCGTGTATTATGTTTGCTTGACCAACTGTATCTTGACATGAAAAACTGCGTTTGCCAGGCATATGATAATTAATGGATCCAACATATTTGGAAAAGTGTCCCAGCAAGATTGAAGAAAGTAAACCCTTCCTGCCTATTTTCTGCTTATGGATGTCATTGCTTAAATGCACTAGAGTTGGAGATCATGGTGTGCAGTGGTGTCCAAATATTTTATCATTTTTGAGTACCGTAGTGTAATTGATCGTCTAAGCTTATGTTCAATTGCAGTGTAATTTGATCGACTAAGCTTATTTTCAATTGCAGCCAAGCCAGATAGGAAATTCTAAAGAAAGCTATACCATTTCCAAGCAGCCTACTTGAGCAGTTTCAAACCTGTGCTTCTCTGCATTATGTAGATTAGCCTACAGTCCTAAGCGAGATTCACTCTACTAACCTATTTATGCAGCGATAAAGAACTGTTCAATGTTTTTCGGCCCCATAGGAGGCTCGCACGACGCCGACGAGTGGACAAAAAGCTGATGAATTTAATGAAGTTAAAGGAAGATTTAATCAAAGTTACAGAAAGCTGGAAAGTAGGCTACTCACAAGCTTAAGTTGTTATAGGAACTATGAATTAAAAAAAAAAAAATTCTGGGGACAGAACGCTCCAACAACTTCGCTTCACCAGCTCAATCTTACAAACGAAATTTATTCTACTGTACGCTATGTTGCAAAGGATTCGCTAGCTGTGGGTGGTTTATTCACAATGTATCAAAAAACTCAGATACCATCGGTAAGTTTCAAGTCCTATGGAAAGATCATTGTATGTCTGATGTGTAGTTGCAGGCATGTGAAACAAATTTGAACAAGTTGTACAACAATGACATTTTGGATAAGTTGGTAGGTTACTTTTGAAAGAAAGCTACCTAGCAAACTTGAGCTACAAACCGAAACGCATCACCCCATGATATCTACTCAAGGAAATCCTTGATTGCAACTTTCGAAACACTTTTCCAAATATTTTTGTTGCTTTGAAAATTTGCTACCTAAACCAGTACGGTACCTCCAACGGTTGCGAGTTGAAAACATGGTTTTAGCACACAGAAATTTGTAAGATTTGTTTACGCACCAACACGACTCAAAACCGAGTGAACAGTTTATTCATGTTGTGCATCAAATTAGACCTTGCAAAATCTTTATTATTTGGTGCTGTGATCTGTAACTTTGCATGGCAAAAGGTTCGGAATGGATTGAATGATTTGTTGAGCTATTTTCATTGCCCGCATTGTGTGTTAACAATTTTTCCTTAATCTGCTGTAGGTTATGCTAAAATTACCACCTATAGCAATTTTGATTCACAACATGACTGTAACCAACGCGACGCAGACTTGTCAAGGGAGGAGACGTTATCACCGACCCAAAAGCGGCTCTTGCAGGATTCCACATAACGAACAGACAAGAATTCATCAGCAAACATGCCCGCACTGCCTTAACACTAGAGAGTTTGAACAAACTATACTGCATTCTTTGGATATGGTGCATTTTTCTTGGAAGTGTCTTTATTGGGGGCCGAAAAATCGTTTTGGTACTGGACCTAAATTCTCCTCTCAATGGCCGTGGCCAAAGGCACCATGTATGAGATGTGCATGTGCACATCATATAACTTTACTGCAATTCTTTCAAGAGAAAATATTGAGCAACAATAGCAATTTTGCTGCAAGTGTAGTCGAGTGATTTTTGTTGATTTTCATAATTATTGAAAGAAGTTTTTTCATATAGATAGCCTTTATAGGCTACGTTGTTTAAAATCGAAACTGTAAAGGAATTCAATTTCACGATAAGCAAAGTAGCCAAGTTCGGCTTAAGACACATGATGCAACGCATGATACAAATTCGTTACTTGTGTTTTTGCTGAAAATTGTTTTTTTGGGGCCCACTTTTAGCATTGTTTCCCGACCAGTCATGATTTCTCTCGGAGGCCCTGATCACGCCAATTACCTTCCTGGATTCGCCACTGCATAGAGTGTAGGATATACCACCTACCAGTAATACTAAAACTACGATTTCGCAGCAGAAGTCCATTATAAATATTGCTTTTGAACTAAACAATGTAGGCTTACTTGTAAATGTATGTAGGCTATGTAAACTATGTGCTCTGTAAAAATTCAAAAACACTATTAGATAATCTAACCTATCCTTAAGCATTTCATTAATATAAATTTTACAAAAACTCAACATTGTAAGAGTGGTCTAAGTTGGTCATGTTGCCAACAGCTTAATAATAAAAATATGAGTTAGCCTAATAGTTTTATTCAACAGCTTGTTTCAACCTTGCAAAGCCTACTTAACCAGATCAAACTTTAAATACCCCGTCTACAAGGCACCCAATCAGCTGCATGATATAATAATTTAGTAGGTTATTGAACGAATACGGTAGCCATATTTTTAGCCAGACTCTTCATTTCAAATATTAAAATGTTTACCCCCCAACAGTTGCTTTTACCCCCTAAAATTTTCTTTCTAGCTACGTCACTGCCATAACCTCATCTGAGCTTCGAAAAGTCTATCCAAGCAGGAAGGCATTTTACGTCAAAATTATGAAGCCTAAATTTCGAAATGCATTTCATCATCAGCGTTGCAGGCTGCAATTGTTTACTAAAAACCTTCGTTCAGCTGCATCGTATTTGTAGAACATTTACGTTGATTTAGAAACAGCACCGTCTACTCGAGGGCGCTGGAAAGCAAATGCACAGTTTTAAAAAGTCATTTCTACCATTTCGATTTCTTTGTCAATTTGGTCCAAGAACGTTTTTATGGCTGGTGGAGCTTTTGACCTGTGTCTAGTACTGGAAGTGCGCTGTTCATAAACTGTTTTCATTCTTTCATCTCGTCGCAGTTGGATGGACGTCATTTTGTCTTTCTGAAACAACAAAGAGCAAAGCATACAAACCTACGCTGACATTAATTTGAAAGAAACATGATAATGGAATACAAATACAGTATTTGCTGATGCGATTCATTCCCTACTACGGAGCCATTTTTCCAGTGCTTTGTACATTGCATTTCTTGCACTACTTTAAATAGCTCTTAAGAGCCTATAGCACCTCGGGGGTATCATTAACATTCTACTGCCACGACCTACTGGGACACGTTCTAGTTCCAGCCTAGAACATGTTCTAACAGACCGTGCGACTGCTCCTATGCATGTTGTTTTAATGTTGATTTATGGTGAGAATTTGTCAATATCTATGTGCATTTATTGTTTTACAGCGCCTTTAAATCGATTCCAGGACCCCTAAGTTTGACTCCACAACCCCAGGTTGAGAAACGCTGATCTAAATAGTCTATACGCCTAGTAATTTAGCTTAACATTTGATAACCTCAGACAAACCGTGGTATATGTTAAAATCTTATAAGCTTTTGTAGGACATACGCTTATGTCAACAAAAACGTTAGACAATGTTGTGACCTTTATCAGCTCAAAAATAGTTGCAGGTTTATAGTCTGATAGTATAAATCAATTTTGGTAGAGAGGTGATTATTTTAACCAGACAAGTGAAATCTAACAACCAGACGGCATTTAACATAATAATATGAAAATACATTCGTTTTCGGTGATAGGCTACTCATGTCAGCCCTTGTTAGCCTTTCAGCCCTTGTAATCCTCATCTCAATAGGCAACTGTTTGCCGCAGAGGCCTCCTATCTGCTAAATGTCTTCACGTAATTTTGTGTCATTGATTTGTGTTCTTTCTTAGGCAACTTCGTGTGATTTTGCCTCTCCTCTGCCTTGCCGTTTTATTCTTATGCTATTCTTCTTTCAATTTTTGTTTATGTAGGCCTAGATCAGTTCTGAAATATCAATTTATGAAGAACATCAGTCAGTTGGTTACTTGAAAAGGGCTAACATGAGTAGGCCTATGGACGAAAACGCCTGTGATTTTTAGTTTATTTTCATGTTATTATGTTAAATGCCGTCTGGTTGTTAGGTTTAAATTATAAAAGCTTTACAAAGGTTCTGATAGCTGTTATTATTGTAGGCTACCACCAACATAACCTTCTAATTTTGAACCTGGCACAGATCTATCCATTCTAGCCCGTTTGTAAGAGCAAATGGATTTCCATTCCATGTTAATTTTGATGATGAGTATCGGCGATCATCGATAGGAGGCAACTTGATGGCCTAGAAATTGAAGTATTGTGTTCAGATTTTCACTTTCGAGTTTCCATAGCTTAACGTTGCGTTGTTTTAATTACTTTGTAAAATTGTAGCCTACTGTAGACTATTAAGGTTATTTTACATGATAAGTTATAAACCGAACCTAGTTCAATTCAACTTAGTAGAATGCGTCAAGAAAAAAACAAAAAATATTTCTTTTGTTGCGAGACTGCTATGGATGGTTGAAGCAAGAGTCAAAAAAAAAAAAAAGTAGCACCATAAAACCTAAATTCCACATTACAGTGGATTAGTCCACGCAATGTTAAGATCACAAAAAAGTAACAAATAGACTGCTGTAATAAATCTTTGTCAAACGAAATGTTAACTTAACGTGTTTTGTGATCGTTGCTTGCTTGCACTCAATTGTTTCTTGTTCGCATATATGGTAAAAGAATTATTTTGAATGGCGAATAAAGATTAACTTAAATTATGTCTTCTAATATAGCTCAAAACGAAAAATCATGGACACAGTAATATTGCCAACATTAACATACGGAGCAGAAACATGGTCACTCACAAAACAACAAACAAGAAAACTGGCAGCAGCACAAAGGAACATGGAAAGAATAATATTGAACATAAATAGAAAAGACAAGATCAGAAATGAAGTTATCAGAAACAAAACTTGTATCAAAGATGTCATAGAAACAGCAACAAACCTAAAGTGGCAATGGGCGGGGCGGGACATGTATCAAGAATGAAAGACAACAGATGGGCCAGGATAACCACAGAATGGACACCAAGATATGCAAGAAGAACTAGAGGGAGACCAAAAAGAAGATGGCGAGATGACATAGAAGAAAAGATTGGCATCACCTGGATGAGAACAGCAAAAGACAGAATGGTGTGGAAACATATGTGGAGGCCATCTGCCAGCAGTGGCATGACCGGCTGATGATGATGATGATGAATATGTTAAACTAATTTAATTTTTTTGAGTCTTTATCCTCGGAATCACTGACACAGGGTTACCAAGATTGACAGTGAAGTTTCCATAGTTGTTGAAATGTTGCTGTCTGTGAGCTATTCCACCAATTAGGCTCCGCTAAATCGAGACCGCAGTCCTGAAATGAGTTGCTCAAGCGCACAGTTTTATGCTCATAAGCTACAGCAATTGTTTTCTATTGGAAAATTAAGTATAATAACTATGCATGCATTGTATAAAGATAGGCCTATAGCCCAGGGCTTAGACTATATATTTACGCGACGATGTTACGCGATAAGGCCCTTTATAGGCCTTATTATTACAGACTAAATGTAGCCTATTCAGCTATGTGATGAGATGACTGATGACTATACAACTTGTCGAACAAATACAGGATTAATATGACGTTTTCCTTACCTTCTCTTCCCCTTGTTCTGCATTAGTTTTTGAATATTTTTCTGACAAAGCATAGACCTGCATGGTTATCTGTAAAACACTTTTAAACCGTTTGATAGACCATAGGTGTCCTGGTGTCCTAAAATTGCAAACGTTTATTCATCATGAGCCAATATTGCCCACTATACTAGGTTAGGCCTACTTACATTATAAGCACAGTCAGTGATGTGGCCCAGGACTTCTCAATGTGTTGCGTCCTCGTTTGTGATCACAATTTGTAAGTGTATTATAGCGAAAATAATTATCGTGATTCTTAAGTAGGCTACGCCTTGATCAGAAAGTAGAGCATTCGTCCAAGAAAGTTAAACATAGGCCTATTCGGTTGTTCAAGGAAAAAAGTTTTTCTGAGATTTTATGAGATGTTTCGAGGTGTCGGTTCTTTTTTAGCTTATCGTTTGTCCCGATGTGGTAGGATGATCAAGATCGTAAATTGCTGTTATAGGCCTACCAGGCATCTAAACAAGGCAACCAATCAAGGCAATTATTCGAAGCAGCAATTCATCAATGAAAATAAGGTCCGCCCCATAACTCAGTTGGTTAGCGCGTGACTTCGTGAACGAAGAAGCTTCACTGACTCAAGATAATGCTCTCCATTCAGCGGTACATAGTAGCTGGAATAATACCCAGCCAACAATATTTCAACAATTGAAAACTTCACTCTGCCAATTTCGATGACCGGGCCTGCGTCAGTGGTTCAAAGCTTTTACAAGAATGTGAAACTACCAGGATCAAGTTCTCAAAGAAGCTTTCCCAGTCCAAGAATAAAGATTCATTCAATCAAATCCATGTGGTGACCTGCCACCTATCAGTGATAAGATCTCAGAAAATGAAAATTGTATTGTACCTAGGCCTACTAATTGCTTTAAAATTCAACAAGAGACTTCAACTTTCCTGCTTTGGGAACTGAACTAAGGCACCTGCAGCTAATAAGGCCAGGCCAGTAATAAGGCCCACCCCCTGGATCTCCGTTGTTACAAATCTTTTAAACAAAATTGGAAGCTCTGATTGCTGCTATGGTGAATTGAGACTAACTGGTAAAGTTTCACAGTCTAAAGTTGAGAACTTTTTGAGTTACGGAAAGTTGAAGTGTGGGGGGACCGAAATTGAGTGGTTTTATTAATTTTCACATATTTTAGACTGTTCTGCAGTTAACAAACCGCTTTGACTTCCGTTTTTTTTGCATTTTATGTGAAAGATATGTGCAAGCTGATGCAGTAAAACCAATAAATTTGAACTTTTTTTCTAATTAAAGCAAGACTGATAATGATGATCAGACTAGGCTAATTTTGGTAATTAGGCCCATGGGCCCCTGGGGTAAAGTTGTGCACCCCTGGTTAAGAAAGTGAAGGTTAAAGACTTGAGTGACCTAAACAAATCTTGTTACACCAATAATCCAATTTGTTATTGCAATGGAAATTTCATAATTTTAGAATCAAAACACTTTATCATCCCTACCATATCTAAAAACACCATGTCGCTTTTTAAAAAATGGAGCATGGGGCTGGGGAGGGAATAGTTGTCTCTGTGTATTTAATTATTAGTTATGTGCCTGTGTTGTCGATTAGAAGTTGTTTTGTGGTGTTGTTATTGTGAAAATACACCTTTTCCATCACTTTTGGTGCTAATTCAAACCGGGCCTCATTCACAACACGTGCTTCTAATAAGGCCCGCTTGAGATTTTTTTAAACTTTTTAATAATTTACAACCCCTTTTACTTAGAAACTTGTTTCATAGATATGTTGTTTAGATAGACCCAAAGTATCCTCATTCCAAGTTTCGTTCAAAACTATGCAGTATTTAGAAAAATATTGAGGTTTGAAAATTAGCGGGCCTTATTAGCTGCAGGTGCCTTATAGTACCGGTAATAGAAAAGAGGTTCGACAGGTTAAAACCTTTCTCACCCAATTAGAACAGGACACTAAGATGCAGATACAAGAAATAGGCCTACCAAATTTGATGAGGCACAGGGGCGATTGGAAGAGCTACGTTGGTGGTGTCTGGGTACGCTCCAACAGATGACGATGATAACAATGTTACGCGCTACAACTTTTTAATTTTGAGCTTTGTTATTTTAGTCTACAACTTTTGGTTTTTGTTGTGAACCTACTTCAATGAGAAAATTTTGCTTAAATGCATTTTGTTTCTACTTTTACACAAACGATTGTTTTGAAGGTTGAGGCGAGGTATTGTGTGTTTGTGTTGAGTAACGTTTATTTTATGTACTTTTCCTTTATCTTCTCCGTCTTTTCTTTCCCACGTGTTTCACTTTAATAATTAGGCTACCGTTTACTTCCGGAAAATTTGCTTTTCTTTAGGGATTATCTTTTCTTTAACATTTAATCAGCGTTCTTATGCTTGGCCTATTTTTTATGTTGTGCTATCATTTTAAATAATAGAGCTTCGGTAGAGAGTTTGTCTTGTTGAACCATAGGCATACGAAGCCGAGCAACGTGATCAAGTTTAACATTTTCAAGTATATTACATTTACATAAACATAAAACTACGCAACAAATTAAGTATCGAACGTTTTCGACATCATAAGATGTCCTCTTCAGGAATAATATACATACAACTTAACTACATCTGAAAAAATACAATGGACTTTCCGACCACAGCCATTGTATTTTTTCAGATGTAGTTAAGTTGTGTGTATATTATTCCTGAAGAGGACATCTTGTGATGTCGAAAACGTTCGATACATAATTTATTGCGTAGTTTTATGTTTATGTAAATGTAATATACTTGAAAATAATAAAAGTAATTTGCGTTCTTCTGGTGACACCAGAAGAACGCAAATTACTTTTATTATAAAATGCCTGGTGAACAGTCTCTCTCTGTTTTTAATACTTGAAAATGTTAAACTAGATCACGTTGCTCGGCTTCGTATGCCTATGGTTCATTTTAAATAATAAAACAGCTTTCATTTTTATTTGACCTTCTGTGAGTAGTAGATACAGAGAAGATCAACATTTATAACTTGTTGACTTTAAGGTGTTGCGACCGTGCCATATTTTAAAATGATTGTCCTGCTTTGGTATCATGCACGTTATAACCTCGGCGTTTTGTCGCTTCTACGTTTTTCTAGACTTCTGCCATGTTTGGCATATATAGTTTTTTGTTGTGATGGTTAGAAATAAAACCAAACTGAACTGACCTGAGGTAGAAGAACAGCACAAGCTTTCAATCTTTCTCTAATCGTAAATAAGTCGAATGAGGGTTATTTTTATTTGATTGTTGTTGATTACTAAAGTTAACCTTTTTTTTGTAAAATACTTAGGACAGGCCGCTTACAGCCAAGATATATACCTCCTTGCTAATTTTTACTTTTATTTTATTTTTGGACATATTTATTTGTTAAACATAACATCAACATCATTTTATCTCTTATCACGTGATTTCATGGTCTTAATGTATCGGTTTATTTGCTTTCAGCGTCGCTGAAAATGATACAGTATTACTAATTGTGATCGATTTTAAGCTACATGGAGCTGAGTCGAATGTTTCTATAAATTCGTGTATGCTGTCTCGCTTTTTTCCCATACAAGTTAACTATGCTTCATACAGAATTCAACCGAAAAAAATGATTTGATGAAAACCAGAAAATGAAATATCTTTTGTTTGTGTTTTTTTGTTTGTTTATCTTTATCCTGCATTGCGGGAAAGCGGACTTGAGCGCTATGCATCGGTGTACGCCTTCCGACATACACCTGACCCACGCTGCAGCCGACGGCAATGTCTGTTTCCGGTTGTCTACTCTGCTTATGACTTAAATTTGGTACTACCCATTACTCGAAATCGATCACTGGGTAGAGGCAATTATCGTAAAGTTTCTTGCCCAGAGAAACAACAGCAGTGCGGGTGGCTGGAGTCGAACATGCAGGCTCTCGACTGCGAGCCCAACGCGCTAACCACTCGGCCACTGCTGCCTTATCTTCTGACAAATGTCAAATCCACAACAATGCTCGATATGAACGACTCAGTTACAAGTCTTGTAATGCAAACGAATTTATTTTCGCACGAGTCAGTTTAATCTTTCACAGCTAAAAATCGATTTCGATCAGCTAGCAGCTGGATCCTCTTTAGTTAAGCTTATATTTGAATAGTTTGTTTATTCTATTTGAATAAGCTTAACTGAAGATGATCTGGCTGCTAGCTGATCGAAATTGATTTTTAGCTGTTTATGATTAAACTGACTGGTGTGAAAATAAACTCGTTTGTATTTGATCAAAACAAAATCTTTCTAAACAAAACTGCAATAAAGAAAGTTCATCAATTATTAATTTAAGCTGATGACGATGCATCAGTTTGAAAGTAAAAATACATGATTTTTTTTCAAGTCTTTCTTACCTTTGCTTCACGAGAAGTTTGGTCTTGAATACAGTGTGATTGATCCTTTCATAATTCAACCAACGTTCCAGGCCAATATAAACTCCAAATGTCGTAATGTACTCATTATTATGACAGCACACTGAACTACGTGTTACGTCACATTTCTAAAAAGATCGGAAACTGAAAAAAACTTGAAATTTCTGAAATTCTGATCGAAAAAAGCGGCTTTTCGCTGCAACTAATCAGCAAAAGAAAAACATTTTTTTGTAAATAAAAATTTAAGTAGGCAAAGTCTAAAACTTGTGCACTAGCATTTCAAGCCGCACTTCAGTGGCTTCCCTTAGTCATACAAATAAGAAAATAAATTAGCCTATGATAGAAAAACAAAATTCTATACGCTGTCCATAAGCCTTCAACTGCATTTGTTATTCTGAAGGAAACATCGGTGTGGCGAATGTCGGGAAGGCCTACACAGTCAACTATTAGCTAATGATAGTCAGTTCGAGAAGATGATCCAAATAACTCACATGTTGTACGCTTTCGTATCTGAATCTTTTATAGCAGGGGTTCCCAACCGTGGGTACTTGCACCCCTTGGGGGTACGAGATTAAACATCAAGGGGTACGAAGATCCTTGGGCCACAGAGCAAATTTTCAAACATATTTCACAGCACATTTTATTTTGGAATTGTAAATGATATTATATGCCATTACGGTTTTTGCTTTGAAAGAAACAAATTATCTACAAATAATTCTTGTTATTTAGTGGGCTAAGAACAAAGAAGCCTCATTGTCTCATAGCAATGTGTTTTTTTACTTGCTGCTACTGAAAATGAAAATGGAAACCTTGCTAATTTTCCTTGTCTCGATCAAATTGCAAATAACTCTTTGCTGCAAAATGTCAAAAATGACATTATTTCCAATTTAAAGATGCTGGTTGATTCTTTCGACGGTTACTTTTTTGCTGGTGAATTGAATTATTTTCAGCATTGGATTATAAATCCATTTCTTTTTGATTTAACAAAAATGTCGGATGAAGATAATTTGAAGGAGAACATCATCTAAATGAAAAGCTGCCAAAAATTGAAACTGCTATTTCACAAATCAAAGTTGGAAGATTTTTGGTGTATTGCTATGAAGCCTTCCCAAGTCTTGTTATGGAAGCCATGACAGTGCTAATTCTCCTAACAACTTATTAGGCTACTGTGAAAGTGGCTTTTCGACCATGATGTATATTAAAAATAAGTACAGAAATCGTCTGCAACTGGAAGATGATTTGCGTGTTGGCTTGAGTAAAATCGAACCATCGTTTGAGCGAATTTTATCAATGAAGCAGCAACAAATATCTCACTGAGAAGTGACAAACAAAATAACTGACATTTAATTTCTTTTGGTAATTTTTGCATTTTGTGTGAAATATCGGTTTAAAGTTTAATTGATCTATAAAAGAAATTTAATTTAGCAATATATACCTGAAAAATTTAATTAGATTTTTTTGGGGGTACGAAGAATGCTTTGACCTGACAAAGGGGTACGAACAGCAAAAAAGGTTGGGAACCCCTGTTTTATAGCATCAATTTTTTTAAATGCTTTGGAAGACTCGCAAAGCGAAAGTTCAGGAAACTTGTCATCTTTTGAAATTTTTCTTTGTGTTATAAAGTTTAATCGCCCTTGCACTTGCAAGTGTTAATTGTAGCCTAATAGTAGGACTATCTCACAAAAAAATTTTTTTTTTCTATCTTGCCTCTAGGTTTGGTGACTGTGCAATTTTAAGATATTGGTAACACTGTTTTATCGATGCAGGCTATATTTTAAACTTTTGGGCTTTGCCATCTTTCCCTTTTGTTGGTGTTAAAGTCGTATGTTTACTTTGCCGTTCTGTAGGCTACATGTTTGTGCCAGCAGCAAAAAATTAAATTGAATTGAATTTCTAGATCAGAGGTGACGAACCTGCGGCCCCGTCAAAGAATTTTGTGCGACTCTCAAAACAATTTGACAATCGCTCATGGATTAAAGACAAAAGACATCTCAAAGCTGTTTTATGCCTTCACTGATACACCTTTCCTTTGCCATTTTCTTGCCCTAAACACTAACTTTCAGGGTTTAAAGTTAGAAAATAGGAAAGTTAGGATAAGGTAAAGTTGTGAAAACACTATTCACCAACTTCACCTTGTAAAAAACTTTCCAAAAATCTCACTAAGCAATAAAATTCAATGCTTCAATGCAGGCCCGCAACCAGGGGGGGGCATTGGGGGCATTTGCCCCCCCCGAAATTTTTTGAAAAAACTTTAAGCGTTCTATGCAGTATGAAATGTACTATGAATAGACGTACGTCGTACACGTAAAGCCATACTATCGAAACCGAAAGTAGGCTACGCTGGTTGGAAGCCATGCTAACGATTTTGTTCGATAAACTAGGCTGGCATCCTCATTATCTGTCACTCAAATTCCAAGCGCGGAATTGGTGTTAAACGACCTTGCCAAATCAAATAGAAAGTTAGACATTATGCTCTAAATTAAAATGTCATTTTGCATTTGCAAAATCAACTTCTTTGGGCCTACAAACATAAAAGCTTGTTGAGCCAACAAAATGTTTCAGGATTGTAATTTGTAATTATCGTGTTGAGTTTATTCATATGTATCTGTTTGTTTATGTTGATGTAAATATATGTTATTGATTAATTTATGACTCCAGTCGTGCCAATGCAGTTCGTAGCCTACAGATGTTGTGTTTTATTTGTAATCGACTGAACACATTACTGTAATATCGTAATTTTCTTCCTCGGGTAGTCATAGCTAAATGAGAAAAGGTTACAAAGGCTAGTTTCCTTTAATGCTGTACTAAACAAAAACGTGATTGACATAAGTTATGACCATTGAACCGTAACATGGTAGTGTCACACATAGGCGTAACCGGGGGGGGGGGGGGCGAAAAGGGCCATGGCTGTTGAACCCTTTGTTGAAAATATAATATAATTTGTAGAAATTTATATCGTTTTTCAAGACATCTGGCTATTAACACCCCCCAGGACTTGTTTTAGGCACACAGAAAGACACTAATAAATTTTGCAAATCGTAAATCGCGCAAAATTTACGCGATTTACGCTTCTTTTAACTGATCTGTTGAAGCAATTTCAGAATCGCTTAGCTACACAAAAACCCAACAGAGTAGCCTGAGTTTTTTGTGTTCTCTAATTTTAGCCGCAGTTTTTGCCCGTTCGTGTGTAATAGCTACCTTTAATAAATTAATAGCTGTTTATCTGCTAATAAATTTGATACAAATATTACCCTGAAAGTGTTTCCAGAAAGCGTTATAATCCATTATTTGAGTGTAATTTCTGCAAAATTTGTCCGGGGGAGTATGCCCCCGGACCCCCTAGAATACGCGTGCCTTTGGCACGCTCTAAACTCCCACCAGCTTTATTGCTTCCCTTGCCCCACCAGGATACATCACTGCACATCAGGTGGCAATGTTTTAAATCAAACACTTTGTTGTTCTCTTCAATTCATCAAATATTTGGCCCCCCCAATTTTTGTTTGTGGCAACGCCACTGGTGTCACACACTCTTGTCCCTTATCAATCGGCGTGGACATTAACATAAAAATGTCACAATGCATCATTTTAATGTTTGTTCTTTGATAAAAATTAAATGCCCCCCCCGAAAATATTTGCTGGTTGCGGGCCTGCTTCAATGTTATTTTTTAATATTTTATGCTTCAATGCTGCATTAGATAGCTTCAGCTGTAGGCCTATGATTTGCATGGGCTTTTGTTTGTGTTTTGAAAAAGAAATTTCATTAACTGATTTGTTGTTTCGGAGCATAATGGTCGAAACATTTAGTCAACTTGAGCAAAAAGGATAGAGCCAAAAAAGAAGAAATCATACTCATATGAAAGCAAACGCTTCAAAAATTAAACTGTCTTCATTATCAGTGCAAGTAGCCTACTGTTGCTCTATCCTTTTTGCTCAAGTTGATTTGTTTTTATTTTTTACTGTTGTATGTTTCGATTCTGCGTAAGGCAAGTTCAACTGTGTGGTTTTATTATACTTTCAAGTTTCATCTGCCGTTTGTTACTTTTCATGAATACTATCTTGAGTCACTTCTAAACGATTTCATAGTAGGCTATGGGTTACGATTAAAAAGTTGTGTGGCCCGATAACTCATGTGTAATTGACAAAGTGGCCCGTGACCGCAAAAAGATTCGTCACCCCTGTTCTAGATAGAACAATAAGTTATAGGCTAAGTCAATTTTTGAGGAGCAAGCTCCTCCACCATTTAAATATTTGTTTTGCCTCCACAATGAAATAAGCTTGCTTGATTGAGTCAAAATGTTGTATTGTTTTACTTTTTTGTATAGTTTAAACTTCTCAGGAAAATACAGAAAATTTATCATTAGAAAAATGAATATGAAGAAAACAACGACAATCTTACTCATGCAATCACAACAGAAAGCTGCAAGTAACAGTTAAAAGTATCAAATCGAGCAAAGCCGCTGGACTAGATGAGATGGCATATTTCCTGAAATGCTAAAGGCTAAAGCATCTTGGCAAGCAAGCCCTGCAATGGTTAGCTCAAGCCTTGACAAATGTCATCTACACGAGAAAGTATCCGGAATTCTGGAAAATGGTAGGCTAAAGGTCATTGCTTTGCTCAACCAGAAAAAACCAAATTGGACACAGCCAGCTACCGTCCGACCTGTAGCGCACCCAGCATGGGGCTAAGGGGGATCAAGCCCCCCCCCAAACCCGCCACCAAAAATGAAGTTTTTGTATGTTTCTCATCTATACCTTTTGCTTACAGGTTGATATGAATAAGACACAACAATACAACAGGGCTGAGCATTAGCCTATAACAATATATTTTACATATTTGCAAATATTTTTAACAGTTGAACGTTTTCGGCTTAACTTAACCCTATCTTATTAGGCTACGAGCTGTTTGCGCACGCTTAAAGCACGTCACGGGCTATTTTAGGCCCGTGCTAATTAATCGCTAGTAACGGGAGCTATGAAAAGCATAGTGCCAAAATATTTTACAAGATAATAGCCATGTGTATTGTGCGTATAGAAATTAAACTTTTACCCAACAAATTCATTGAAATAAAGTGTTTGAGATGAAAAGACGTCAGAAAGTTGGTTTTTATTCTACTTTCCCAAAAATAGCTTCAAAATTGAAATTTTTGAATTATAACATAAACCATGGCTACCTAAAGATACAGCCTGATTTGTCACATTTTGAAGAAATGTCCGGATTTTGCTACCTTTGGGCAAATGTTTAAATAAATATTTCTAAAAAATATATTATTACGCTTTTTATTACTGTTTTATGTTGAAAAACAAAGAAAATTTGATTTCGAAGGTTTTGTAAAAAATTAAATGTTACTATTAACAAAAATCAACACAGAGAGAGCAGAAGTTAATTACAGTTCGCAGGCAAGTATGCATAGGCTATTCATGCCAGGGTAATGGAACATAAAGAAGTATAGTACACATTCGTGTCTACAAAACTAGGCCGTTGAATGAAATGTCCGGAGTATTCAAAGGAAACTCTTTTACAAACATGATGTCAATGATTTCCATTGCTTCTACACTTAAAGCAAGACAGAATCAACCAGTGCCCACAAACACCGAAAGAAAACTAGTGCCCGGAGCATCGAAGGAATCCAACAATGCCTACGGCACCGAAGGAAACAATCAGTGCTTGCAGCGCCGGAAGGGTTCTCAAAACCAAGGCGAAACACACTTGCTTAGTTTCACAAACTGATTTTGCTATGGGATGCAATTGAGTGAATGTTGCATATCTTATACACTAAACACAAATCTTAGGTACACTAAACATCAACAAGCTTACCGTTAATATAAAGATTTATATCACCGGGCGAGGTAACCCACTTGAAGCTTTCATTATTTTCTTTAGCTTCCTTTAATCGTGGGAGCAATTTCTTTTTTTTTAAGTATATTTGTTTCGGAAGATGGTCAGTGAAGAATATTTTACAGTTCTGTCGTTGATTATAACTCTTGAGAACTTTTAGTGACTTAAAGATTTTATCTTTTACCAACAAACTAGAAATTTTGAATATGATTGGTCGTTGGTTAGACTTACTTGAAGTTTGTTTAGAGCCCAGTCTGTGGCAGTCCAGCAGTTCAACATTATTACAATCAAGGGTGTTTTCTAAAAGTTGTTTGACGATTTCTGTTGTTTGGTGTTTCTTTTCGTCTTTATCTCCTTCGATTCCGTGGATTAAGATGTTCAGCCGTTTTTCGTAATGCTCCTTAGCTAAAGTTTCTTTTCGACTTTTTTCTTTAAATTGATTGAGTTCGAGTTCTAGAGCTTGATTTGAGTTTTCTAACGCTTTAATTTGTGAATCTTGGCAGGAAATTCTAACTTCTAGGGCAGTAGTAGTTCTGTTCAGTTTCTCTATAGACTCCATTTGAATCCTAACCTGCTCCGAAAGTCTACTTTCGATTTCTTCAAGTTTTTTGGTGAACTTGTTCTCAAAATTCTCCAGCATTTTAACAATACTTTCAAATGAGCCTTGCTCTGTGCTAGATTTCCTGCTTTTTTGCGACATGGCACAATGCTTGTAGCTTTCTAATTGTTTTCCCTGTCGTGCTGTTAGAGAAGCTAGCAAACCATGCGGTCGCTTGATCAGAGAAAAAAAATACGTCCGCTTGCTAGAACGACTGAATCAGAATCTTGACTCGAAGACTGATGTAATTTTTATTGACCTATTTGCGGCATATGACACAATTTGGCGTGACGGTTAAATGATCTAGACTAGATCGCAAACTTATCAAAAACAAAAAGGTAGGCCTACTTCGACAAAGTGGCTGTACAATTTTAAGATACCTAGTGCTAGTGGCCTACCGTTTTATCGATGTAGGCCTATATTTTAAACTTTTGGGTTTTGCCATCTTTCCCTTTTGTTGGTGTCAAATTTGTATGTTTACTTTGCCGTTCTGTACATATTTGCGCCAGCAGCAAAAAATAAATTGAATTGAATTGAAAAATGACAGAACCTCGCTGTTTTCAGGTAGGCTATATGTCTCGGAGGAAAGACTAGTAAAAAATATAAATTAAGAATGGAGTTCCCAAAGGATCAGTAGCCTAATGGTACTAGGCCTATCCCTTTTTAACATAAAGGCTACCTCAGCATGTGAGCAGGGCCGTAGAGACGATATTTTGAGCCAAGTATCAATCAGATCCTCGAGCTCCATATCAAGATCTTTTGTAAGAAAAACGCACAGTACCCTGCGGTATTCAAAAAATTAGACAAGAGGTCAATTTCTTTTTATCTCAAAGAGTACCGTAGTAGTCAAAACTTGTTTTAGTTTCATAAACAGATAGCCCACCCCAGAAAACATGGGGGTAGAGCTAAAAATTATCCAAATATGTTAGCGGCTCTTAAGATATTGCCGTTTTTCCATTGCTCTTTATCTGTGAAGCCACCTAGTGGCTAAGGTTATTTCACTGATAAGTGATAACAGCTTATAACTCAAAACCGCTTGTGAGACTTTCATCAAATTTACACCATTCTTCTCAGAAAAGTGAGAAGCATGTTTTAAGCCAATAAAAGAAATTAGGTGGTGCCAACCAATGTTCCAATTATAATGAAATGACCCTACATTGAGATTCATTATGGTGTTAAAAGTTTTAAGTCCAGAAATGTTTTGCAGCCTATGTTGAGTATGAACTTTTTGAATCATGTGTTGCAGGATTACAATTTTACAATGTTAAGAAAAATTGCAAGCCCTCGAAAAATAGTTTTGTTGTTTCTTGCTGGATTATTTTTCATAGTTTTGTATTTAATTAGTGGTTTGCAAAACAACTTCTTTTCTCATAAGGTGGAACATAGAGAACTGCCTTCTGCACCTTCATGCAATCATAATAGACTGGTATGTACTGTATTCAATTAATCACATTTTTTCAAAGCTTAATTATAATTAAGCTTTGCTTTTTGTGGCAAGCTTTTTGTGGCATGCTTTTTGAAACAAGCCACTGTACATGCTAAAAGCTTGTGCAAAAGTTTCCGTATCAAGGATAATACTTGTATATTAAGCTGCAACTCTGGAGAGCTGGTATTTCTTCAGCCTTGCTGATTATAGGTACAAGATACTTAATTATGGATACTTCACAATGTAGATATTAACGCTAATTTCTACATTAGTAAAGTATGTAACAATCATGCTGCTAAAAGCGATACTCAATCTAATGCTTAATTATGGATGTTTATGCAATGTATTTGACAGTACTAACTAGTGCACTTCAATGAAACTTCTTTTATTGAGCACATGTATGTTTGTAGAAGTTTTACTGCTAAAATAACTATATGATAGGCTATATAATTATGATTCACATAAACTGAAAGCAGCAGTCAAGGCTAAAAGTGAAAGTTTTTATGGAGCTGGTATACCGGTACAAGTCTCAGCCCTGGTCAAAAATACCACACCTTTTACATTGGACTTGATCAAAAATATAGGATGAAACAACTTTACTTTTGCTTTACTGTTTATACATTTTACCCTATATGTAGGCCTATTGGTCGATTTCAATCTTTGACGTATATCACATCATAACATTTATGAGTATGATCAGGGCCGAGGTTTGTACACCAGCTCCATTTTTTTGACTTTTTAATTTTGAATCATTTGTGTATAACACCAATGTATATATGTGGTCCACTGGTCATGCCCATTGCCCAGTGTACCTACTGCACCTACTGATGGAGCCTTTAACCTGAAACAATGCACCTCTGTCTATATTTTGTGTATGCATGAAGCCGGGTATGGAATGGAAGATGTTTTTTTATCTTTCACTCTGAGATTTTGTTCTGTTCCAGTCCATCACAAAAATTTTTCTATCTTCCGTCTGCAATCTGCATCTGCAAATTTTGTGGCTAATTTTAAGCTAGAAATTTAGGAACAGTATTTTTCTGAGGATTATGTACACTTGTACAGTGTGGTGTAAGAACTACTGGAGAAAACCTATATACGGTATATCTGTAGTATTGTTTTGGTACAACTTCAAAATTTGGTGTGCAGCAAAGTTAGATTAATTATATTGTTTTGAAATTTTCAAATTACAATTTCTTCCAAATGTAATTAATTACACGTTTCAATTACAAAAATTAAATGTTTCAAGATTTTTGCAGTTTGATTTTATCAAACATAGTAAAATTACAATTTTTTGATAAAAATTGTTTCTATACCTGCTAGTCTAGAAGTGCAATGTGCATTTGTATACTGTGTGTGCAACTCACTAAATATATAATAATTGATTTTGGACCAAAATTTTTGAAATTACAGTTGCATCACACAGCAACAAAAAGAATCAATTACAATTGCATAAAAATGTGTAATCAATTTACAATTGTATTCAGTGATTTAACTCTGGTGTGCAGAGAGTGCAGCAATGTAAAATGCGTTGGAGTGGCCATTTTCTGTGTTCTCTCAATTCATGTGAAACATCAGGGATATTTTACTTAGATATGACTGTTTGGTGCTTCGACGTCTCAGGTGAATCGTTAGCAAGTTTCTGAGGGTTGATGGAGCGTAGGAGCGGCTACTTTTTTTTGCAGTAGTTGCTGTGTGGTGGGTGTTTGTGAATTTATAGTGGGACAAATCATTACAACCGAGATTACCACCTGTTTTCTCGGTGGTAATGGGCAAGCTACGTACAAGCTTCTATCACTTTAGTTTTATTTCAAGTTGTGGGGGCACCGGCAAGTTGTGAATTAGATAATCGCATGATTTTTTTCCAGACCCCTCATGGATAATAGCTATGTGTTTGACAGATGAATTTTGTGCAATGTTGCCGGTATATGAAGCTATACTGAAAGTAACTTGATTGATTAGTTTTTAGTACCACACTTAACACTCTGCATGCTGCCACATAATGATATGGTTTCTCAGATTCTTTGATTAATTGTTCAAGTATTTGCACAGATAGAGAACGATATAGTGCATTAAAATGTGTGAATTAAAGTGAAACTATGCTACTCACAAAATGTGAATATTTTCGACTTTTTGTTCTCGAACAATCGTCAGGACAACAGTCGCCTGAGTCACTACAAACAAAAATTGATTTATCAATTTAAAAAGCAAAATCAAATGAAAACTTTTGCTGTTTGTATATCTTGATATGGTGTTAAAAGGTGTGATGTATGTGGAATGGAATGATGAAATTGACTGTCTTCTATCCCATCATCCAAATTTTCCATCCTTGACGTTTTTCATCTTTTGTCCCAAAATCTGCCTTCCATTCCATCCCATTCCCTGGCATAAAGTACAAATTTAACTAGCAAAAGTTTTTTTAAGATGATTTCTATCAGGAGAAACACTGCAGTATGTATTTTATTTCTTGTTCATTTCAACATTTATATACTATTATGTTTTAGGTTTACTTTCCTCATAATCACCATTCTCAAGACAAAGGTGCTAATGAAAAGTCTCAAACAAGGCAAAAAATTCTTTTATTTCTTCGTCAAGGAAAAAATCAGGTAAAGATAGCTTTGACAAAACTTTGTGTTATTATGTTTTGATACTCTGTAAATTTTTGAGTTTCCATTGTGTAGTTACTGATCATCGGTTCATCACATGCATCAGTATTGATATTTTACAGAAGAATAAAGCTTTGAAAAAGACTTCAATGTGTTGCGCTATTAACATATAAAACTAAGCAAAACAACCTGGTTTAATGTATTTATTCTAACATACAAAATACAGCATAACTAGAAGCAGAATAATTGTTTTCGACTTTTACAGCTTGGCCGGGATATTGTTCAGTTGCTAGAAACAGTGAGGTTCAAATTTCATGCTCAAGTTGGAGAAATAGGAAATCTTCCAGTTTTAATTGATGATAACAAAGTAAGATACCATTATGATGTGTGCAGTAAATAACATATTACTGTTTTTTAATTATTTTACCTTACGGATTATGAAATACAGTAGTCCCCACTTATTTAGCCCACGTTGGGACTGGGCGACTTTGGGCTTATTAAGTAGACAACGAATTTCTGCTCTTCCTATACACATAGTTGATTATGGCCGACTGTACTATAGCTAAAAGTTGCTAAATCTGTTGACAACTGTACACACCGATCTGTTTCGGGTTTTATATGTCATTCATTTTTTGTGGCACGCCGAAACATTTGCTAAATTTTAGAGTTGTGTTGCCAGCAAGAAATCATGTTTTGTACAACCAAACGATCATAGAACATTAAGAACGGAGTTAGGAGTTAGCAGCGTACTAAAGCGCGAGATTTTCGAAAGCAAGACTAAAATAGTAAATTGTGACGCCTTTTCACACACTTTCAAGCAAATGTAATAAAAATTAGACTTACTAAGCAGGGTTTTGGGCTTATTAAGCAGTTTGTTTTTTATTACAAAAATGAATAGGAATAATTTCCCAGACATTAAAATCCATTATTTTTACATTTATTTAAAGTCTGTAGACGTTGAATCAATGTAAAAATGACAGATTTTATTTTCTGGCCCGGACCAAATTGTGCTTAATAAGTAAATGGGCCCATTAACTGTAGACTTGAAAAGCGAGGACTACTATGGTTGTTGGTTATTGAACAGTAACCATGGTTTTGATATTTTCTTTAGTACAGAATTAGCTTGAAATTGCACACACTCGGCCTTCATGTCAGAATTAGAGTAGTTGTTAAACGCTACTAAACAGTGTAAAGTTTAGAGTCTATCCGGGTCAGTGGATCTTCAACTGAGGTGGACCCTTTGTAACAAGAGGAGCCAGTGCAACATCATTTAAATTGATTGATTGACAAATTATGTTAGCTAATTTGCCTTCCAAATAGTATTAAAAGTAGTAGCTAGCGGTCGACTGTCGAACAAGCACTGCGCTGAGTAAAATGTCACACACTAGTAACTATTGTACTGTCAATTTTTTAAAGTTGCCTTGTTTTAAAAATTGATGAGATCCTCCATTGTTTTAAGAAAGCAAAAGGAGTCTGCCAGGTAAAAAAATTGAAAATCACTGATCTAAATCAAGGCTAGTAATTTAGAATTTTTTTCTTGGGCGTTTTTCAATCACAATATTGTGTTTTTGCACTTGAATCTAAAACAGTTGAACATCCCAAGTATTTCTCGACTTAATGCCAATGTGCATCTCACCATAGTTGATGAAGACGCGGCTCAATGGAGCCTTTGTTTTTTGATTTTGCTGTTTTCTTGCTCAAAAGAAAGTATCATTTAATTGTCCCTTCTTGATCTGTTTGGTTTGCTTTGCTCTCAACTGTTACCGATCTACAGACAGATGTACATTTTGTCAAATTTTGAAGATTGTGCAAAATTATCTTCGTTTCTTTTATTGTGTTGCCTCTTTCTACAGGGTCGCTATGGTCTGATAATTTTCGAGGATATGTCAACATACTTAAGCCTGCATCAGTGGAATAGAGAAATGATCGACAAGTATTGTCTTGACTTTCATGTAGGAATGCTGCTTTTTGTTAGGCCATTAAAGCAAAAAGGGAATCATGAATTCCAGCAGGTGAGACGAATAGTGCTGAAAAGTACTTTTGTTCGAAGCTATGCAAGTAACAAGTTTCACCTTCGAAGCATTACCTCAGTGAAACGTTTTAAAGAAGTTTGTTAACATTCGGAGTCAATTTGACACTTGGTAATCTTAGTTTGCAAAATTTCTATTTTTACATTGTGTCAACGCCTGGCGACATTAAAGCTTTGTGAACGTGGCAACTTTGATTAGTTGTCCGCATGATATTGAAGCAACATTACCAGAAAACTGATGCAAAACATTGTCGTCTGCTTTTCCGATTACTTTCTGATGTTTTATCGGGATTTTTACGGTTAAGCTCAAGTACTTTTGCTTATCACACCATCTTAGAATGGCATTAGCGTTTATTTCCATTCAATAAACTGTTTCTGCGTTATAGATTAGGTCTCCAGAAGGCATCTCCATTTGAATGCTTACTGCAAAGCAGAGGCTTAGATTTCGCGCTTTGCAATATTCATTCCGACTACTCGGGCCGGAAATAATTGAAACACACTCTTGTTCACAATCTTGCGACCCATTGCTATTTCAAACACTGCAGTGCCAAATTGAATTGCACAGTAAACTTTCTTCTTTATACTGTATACCAATTACCAATATTACATTTTTTATATTGTTTATCTAATACCTAAGCTGCAATTTTTTAACACTGTCACTAACAGTTCAGATTAAACCGTGAGGTAATACTGTATTTCGTTGTATACGAACACATTGTCACTCAGTTGCTGCTAAAATACTTTGAGCTTCATAAACATGGTTATTGAAATTGAAGCGTTTGTGCTGTATGTATATATATCTTATAGCCTATTAAATGAAATAATCATTTTTGCCAAGGCAAAGTTAAAGTGTTTGTGTAAACTTTTACTACAAGTATAGTGCATTTGAAAATACTTTGAAGAGTGTTTGATCATTTCATTCCTAATCTTTTTGCTACAATGAGAGTGTACAAATTATTTTATTGACTTTATATTGTAGTTCGAATTCACCAGAGCGAATTTCACTAACAAATTATGATATTTCTAGTTGGGAAATCTACCTCTCCAATTCAAGTCCGGCATGAGGCTAAAGAATTACGAGCTAAACTCCACTTCTCCTCTTCTAAGAATAGCTCGACCTGGGAAAACGGTGAGTGTGTTAACTCCTTCAAACAACGTATTTCAGTCGCCGGCGCTTTCAGTTATCGTTACTTTTGTGAAAATTTTGCAAACCTTAACAAGTGTACACAGTTTGGATTACAACCTGCAAGCAATATAAATATGATTTAAGTTGAACGCTCCTTCGTGTTTAAGTTGAAATCGTACTTTGTATGAGGAGTACTAGTAATGGTGGTAAGGTTTCCGAAAATATCTTAAAGTCTTTTTCCAAGTGTTCATTTTCAATCTTGTATCATTGGTCTCATTTTGAAGTTTGCTCACTTACTCTTACTATGTAATATATGCAAGGAGGATCTGTCGGTCGCTTTACTGGAAGATGTCCCAACAGGCCAACGTCTGCAGACGTTGAATTAATGCAAAAAGGACTGATATGCTAGTTGGGTTACAAACCCATGGGTACCACCTACCAAAAGCCAAGCCTTTTTGTTGAAGTAAAGTGCAGAAAGTTCCCATGTCACTAAATTTGTTTTTTCACGTCACTTTAACACGTGTTGGCGTTGATGCAATGTGAAAAGGGAAACTTCTCCTAGTTGGGTATGGAGCGATTTTTTTATTCACACGCGTGCTGTGATTGATAGACCGTGGCTGTAATGACTTGCGCATGCAAAAGGAATTTCAAGTTATGTCCTTCCTACCGCATCACAACAACTTGCGTAATGTTGTATGCACTTTGCAACAGCTGTTAACAATAACAGGGAGCTATGGGAAGTTTCAGATCGATAAAAATGAAAAATTCTTTTGCCCGAGAACGTTACAATTTTTAATGCTTACTATGAGCTACGTTACGGTAGTTTTTGTTTTGCAACAAGTTCTCACTTTTTTATGTTATGGCTGGATGCTAATGGGTTTACCATTCGAACAAATGGTGATCACCAGGCTTCCTTGTTGTCGGCAGGGTTTAGAAAAGCCTATTTAGTCTGATATCAACTCAATCTCATACCCTGCTTAAACGCTTATCACGTAAAATCTGTTAGTTTATTCTTCGGAGTGAATCTGACTTGCGTAGCTGACGTAAGCTCATACGAAATAACGTACGGTTTTTCTATGGTACGGTATGCAATGTGCACTTGTAAGCTCAAAATTAAGCAATACCGTAGGCGCAGTTTGAAAGCCGCTGCAGTTTTTTTACACTTTTTGACTTCTGCTTTGCTTTGGATAAAAGCTCTTGCTTGGTAAGGACACTTTGCGTATTGTCAACGTAAACTGAACGTTAGTAAACGTTATTTTTTTCACCGCACGACACATTTCATCGACTGAACGAATAAAGAATAGAAATCAAACCTTATCTAAACACTTTTTTCTCTTGCTCAATGCTTTAATTGTTTTCAGTGATGTACTCTGAGGATAGAATTCGAATTTGTATGTTTCGAACTTTCTTACATTGGCAGCATGTTTTGACAGCTTTCGTCTGGGGTGTAAGTTACAGGGTTTCATATGTAGGTCTACGCTTTGTAGACGTCACTTAATAGGAACTATTTACTGAAAAGAAAACATGGTTCAATTGCTTTTGTGACCGGTTGAGCTACCAAATGAAACTGTTTTATTTCTCGAATTCACCCTCCGCTTCAGCTGGCGTTCTTTTCCACAAGCAAAATTTTCTCAATAATTGTCAATCAGCTTATCGATCGGAATTTTTGGTTTTTCTCTTGCCAGAAAATGTTGAATTCATTTTTGCAGGGTCTTCGTTGCATCTCAGGCTCTTTAATTATAATCAGCGTTTGTGCCTCTGTGGCAATAATTTGCTACCACTCGATTGTGGGCTTGCAACTGTTGTGTCGCTCCATGCCAGAAAATTAGTCCTTTTTCACATTGCTTCAACGTCTGCAAATTATAAATTACCATTTTTAGCATATTGACCATTCGATCACTTGTGGTTCGTAGAAGTAATCAGTTGTTACTTATCTGCATCGAATAATTGCTTATATTTGATTCAGATTTTATTTCTTGCATTTATTGTACTAGGTTAGCGGTTATTTTTTAGATTTTACAAAATCAATGGTTTCTGTACAGTGGGATGAGTGCTTGGACAATGACTGGAACGTCTTTGAACTGGGTCATCAAACATATCATGCGGTCAGTTATGCTGTTGAAGCAAATTCTCCTGTATTTCCTGATTGTGGGCACACACGCCGTAGGGCAAAGAGAAAAACAAAGTAAGCAAAGCCGCCCTCACATTTTTATTTACTATTTACCTTATCAGAAAAATCAATAAATTTAGCAAAAACAACTAGCCTACGGTGTGGTACTGAAATTTAGATCAAGATTTTTGCAACTATTTTCACCTCAAACAGCATTGGTCAGCCCATACGTTCAGTCTTGCCGACAACACGGTGGCTGGCGTATAGCATGACCATGAACCCATAGCAAATTCTTTTCGTAACAATCGCTCATGTAGTGCATTTATTCTGATAGTAAGCTTGTATTGACCGGTCAGGTGTATCAAGTATCGGCGTGCGTGACACGCCCACAATTTCAAACTAGCGCGTTACGACTGCTTTCACCTCAAGCTAGTAACGAATGGTATCTACAGTATGCGAAATGTATTGTATTGACTTTAAGGTGACTAGTTTGTGGGAAAGTATAGCTAAATGAATGTGAGATCAGTGTGAGCTCATTATGATTCGATGAACATGCTTTGTGATCAGAAAGATGCGCCGTGGACGAGGGGTGTTCGCTTCCATCGATGCCTTCAGCAATCTATTGAATGAGGCAAGTAACGTAGCTCCCAACCTGCAAGCCAGTACTTGTTTATATCGATTTAACGTCTAATACCACCATAACCACAACAACCCGATTCGATGTGACTGATGCAAAACAGCTTCCCAAGAGAATCTTCCCAAAACAAAACAGAGAAGTCCCACTCCTTCTCGATTTTCAACCCCAGTTCGTTTTGTTCGTGCAGTGAAAAGAAAACTTTTAATTGGAACCTTTCCACCAACTTACTTTAAAAAATGTTTCAGAATAAAATTTTACTTTCTGTGCTTGTAATGTTGCACTTGCATTGTATTTCTCGTGAAAGTAAATAGTTAAAAACAATGTATGAAACATTTACTTTAACAACCGTCATTACAGGATAATTCCGATAAAGTGGAAAAGTTAGCAACTGTTGTTTACGACACTGGCCAACATGATGGTGTGCAACGCGTCATATTTGGCGGGAACCTTAAATTTTGGCTGCACAAGTAAGTTTATTTCGAGTCGCCATCTTATGTGTCATTGTTGGTGCCTGGCTCGGCTTTTGAGAAACTAGAAGCTAAGTCCCGATATAAAAAAATCTCTCGTTAGTACACTCCTTGCGCGGTTGTCCCGTCCCAGACAGCAAATTCGATCATTTTTACATTGATCGATTTTTCTGTTTGGTATAGAGTTCCTGCTTATTTAATCTTGGTGCCTTGAAAAAAATGGCCTGCAATGCTGTTGGTTAAATGGTTATCTATCAAAGGCACGCTTTCCGAGAAACAGGCCAAAATCAAGTATAGTAGCTGATGCTATCAACTGGATGGATAGAGGTAGCGGTTCCTCTACGTGTCACCAAATACGAAGAGACATAGGCGCTGATAGAAAGTATCTCTGATTGTGTGTAAAAAGCGTTCTGAAAGTAGAATTGGTTAATCGTGCGTTAAACGTTGTCGATTTGTATTGAAGTATTTTGTTTTTTACTAATCCAACTTCTAAAATATCAAAAGATGTTCAAATAAACTTGAAAAATTAATATGGTGTGTCAAAACTGAAGAACTCGTACATTCTGAAAATAAAAGCCTTAAATATACGTAAAAACTTTTATTGTATTTTGGAGTACGGTAACAATAAAATATAAGAGTTTTAGGCAATTCTGTTCGTTATATTAGCATGTATGTCCTACAACGTGTTGTCCCGTCCTTTTGTTAGAGTTTTATTCCTGGACGCCTTGAGCTGCTTGTCGCACGGCCGACTGTCCATGCCACTGGAGCGCTACATACAAATCGACATTGACGATATGTTTGTAGGTGAAGTTGGACATCGCATGGACTCTGATGACTTTATGGTGAGACAGTTATTCGATATCAATTTTAGTAAAGATTCTATATTTTCAATTAGTTTTAACGTTTCATGTTGCTTCAGAAGTTGTGTTGTTCGACCCAAATAATCCGATTTCCAGTGAATGTATTTTTCGATATCATGTACGTTATATAATGTCGTTTTCAATATTACCAAGACGACTAGTTGGAAGCGAGCGAAACTTCAACTTACAATATTCCTGTGGCATTTACCTTTATTAGACACAATTCCATTAACCCATATCTCCCTGCGTCAATTTTGACTTATATGTCCGAGTGTCAGTTTAAAATGACGCCGCAAAGAGAAGGATTCCAAGCACACTGGTGCTGATAGTAGTCTAGTTTTTGGTTTAAAAGGACAGTTCTACTTGGAAAAAAAATTTCAATTTTATTTTATTGATATATATTAGAAATTTATCGTAGATTCCGAATATGCAGTCAGTTTTTACCTATTTGCCCTCATTAGGCTTCAAACGGAAGGTTTTCTGAACGCACCTCAGTTTAAAATGTGAATAAAAATTTGCATTTTGTGAGAATGTTAGTTGCAAGATGTTTTGTATTTTCTCTTATGTACTTGGTGGCCACTGATATATTTAATTTGTGTATATGTAAACTCAGTATTTTGTTCATTATGTATATTTTAGTTGTTGTGAATGGACATAGAAGAAAAAAAGTCACATTTAAAGTCAAAGGCATAAATTTACCTAATTCTATTTTTCAAATCATGTTTTTGTGCACTAAAAATGTTTCTTCTAGAAAACTACTTGTCAGAATTGGCTAAAATTTTTAACAGATGTGCAGTAGGCCCTTACGGACATAATGATTGAGTTTTGTTTCAATATTCAGAGTAATAAATATTTTATTACCAAATCCTGAAGTCAAATTTGCTCTCGATGCATAGTAATTATGAAATTTTTTATATTTAATTAAAAAAATAAAAGACTTAAAAGAAATCCCCTCTATCAATTTATGGCTAGGATACCCTACTAGATCATGCAGTTTGAAGTTCCTACCTTTAGCCATTTTCGAGTTTTTAGGGCTGCAATGGAGACAATCGGTTGATTTTATGTACAAATTCAAAATGGTATAAACCCTTAATGGATTGCCCCAGCCTAACAAAGTAAATATTTTTGGATAGCTTGTTTCCTCCTTTTTCCAGCAATATATGGTTTGCTGGGGTTTGTGGGTGAACTTTTGTGTGTAGATTGTTATTTATGACAAGTACGAAAAATGCGATTCTAAGTAGAACTGCCCCCTTAAGTGGTCAAATGATTAGCTAATTTTTTTATTATCAGATTAAATTAAAAACTGGACTCTTGCATGTTTGGAATCCTTTTTTACGGCGTTTGTTTAAACTGACGTTAGAAGGATATGGCTAAAACAAAACGACAACATCAGCAAACATTTTCCTCCATTGGATACAGTCTTAATAGTATCGTGAATTTTTTTTGCTGAAATAGAATTTTATTTTCAAGGACGATTACAACATGTTTGGTGTAGCGTTTTTCTGGTGAGTCAGTGAACTGACCGGCAAAAGCGGCAACTGTTGGATTGCGCACAACGCAAATATTGCGTGTGTTTGAAGCAATGTATGGTTTGTATGATGCAAGTAGTTTGGTTTGTATGATGCAAGTAAAAATTACTGTTGCAGGGCGAGCTCAATCAGTGGTTTCTTAATCGAATTCTGACTTATTCTTATTACGTAGGCTCTCGTCTCGTTTCAAAATAAGTTACGGGAAGTAGTTCCGGGATTTAGATTTCTACTTGGATTTTCTGGGAAGTTTATATTTTCTGGTAAGCGTTTGCTTTTGTACATTTTTCTAATTAAACGTTACAAATTTCACTTTTGCTTAAATTTTGTAGAGTCTTGATTGGATAGTGCTGGTGCCAATGAAATTAGTATTAACGCTGTCACCTATTGACTGATAATAATCGTTCTCCTTTAATTCTCGCAGGCAATGAAGCTGAATCAAAGGCGGATCGTCTCTTCTTAAATCTTCACGATAACTTTTCGTGGTTCCCTCACATGTGGTCGCACATGCAGGCCCACTGGTTCAACAACACCACCAAGCTGTGCGAATACATGAACGTCAACTATCAGTTTGCCAAGGTACGTAAACCTTCCAGGGCGCCATGACTGGTGTGAACGATGATAAGTGTTTTTTTTGTGGCTCAATTTTCGGTTCTCTTGCATGATTATCTCTATCTGACTAGCCGTGGCTTACTTGAATGGCGCCCGATGGATTTTGGTGACTTGCACGTCCAACCCTCACAATCGGAAAATAAAGTGAAAGAGAAACCGTGGAATAATTGTTGTAGAATGTGTTTTATAGCTAGCCCGTCTCGTGATACTTTCCAAGAAGGTTTAGGCATGTTTTATGCAATAATTATATTTTCAAGCACTTTTCCAACAATGCAATAAACAATGTTATTGAATTACTAGCTCTGTATATTGTGGGTCGGGCATAGCAGCCATATCACTTATCACCTACACAGTTTTCTCAACATCAATTAGCATACCTTGTGAGAGCTGTAACGTTTACATCAGAAGAACAGAACGTTCAGCGATTGTGCAACCGTTGCCTGGCGGTTGGACCTTGTTGACGAAGCATCGTCTTGTGCCGATATATTCAGCGGCTCTTTAACGAGACTCCGCTGTTGTTGCAGAGATGGCATTTAAACACAAGCTCCCAATACGCGGTTGCTCCTCATCATGCAGGTGTCTTCCCAATCCACGAACAGCTCTATGAATGCTGGAAGAAAGTTTGGAATATTACCACCACTAGCACTGAGGAATATCCCCATTTGCGGCCTGACCACAAGAGAAGGGGCTTTGTGCACAGAGGAATAAAGGTGAGCCAGTTGTAATACTACGAGCTTGTGTCATCTGTGTTTCAACTTTAGATGCCTGCATATTGTCACCTTTAAGGCAAACCATCTGCACTCCATCTTATTCAATGTTGCAGAATATTGTTATTCACTGACATGAATTAAGGATGTTAACATTTTTACTTTTTCCTATAAATTGAGTTTCGCTTTTAGCAGCATGATCGTTGCTCACTTCATAAATGTAGATACAAACGACATGTTTTAGCCTGGTGCTGCGGGTTCGCTGTGGTAGTAGCGGCTTACAATAGTTTTTGGAAAAGGACACAGTTCCCTAGTCATGTGCTATGACGAACTTCAGCATTAATGTCACGATATGGAGTCGCCCGTTGCTTGTTTTCGGGTTTTAGGGATGTTGTCTGAGCGTTCAAACCGGCTTCATGTATTTACATGGTCAGTGGTCACGGTTTGTAAACTTGGGTTTTCATGTTCCACAGGTAATGCCTCGTCAAACATGCGGTTTGTTCACGCACACGATCATGCTTGAAGACTATCCCGGTGGGCCAGACGTTCTGCACGCTCTTATCCACGGAGGCTCCTTGTTTCAATCTTTCTTGACGAATCAGGTAACGAAGAAGTGCACTGCGTGTGTTTTTGATCTGTTGCTAATGCGTCTATTCCTGTTGTTCTTACATTGGAAATTTGAATTATGATTCTAAACCAAAAATGCACCAAACGAAATTTTACCGAACGCATTTGTTGTGATTTGGTATCGATTTTCGGTTGATTTGATGTAAACAAAACATTTTATTTATTTATGGGATGGCTAACTAGACCTCCATAGCTGCTACTGTTCAGATTTTCATGTTGATTTTTTTGTCTCCCCCTATGGCTTAACCTTTTCCCAGCACAATTTTCAACCTACTATGTCTGAAAAAACGCGACAAGGATTTAACCGTTAAATGACAGTTTCGAACAAACCTATCGCCATTGCTGAAATACGTCGATTTGTGTTACGCTAATGATCTTTCTACACACGCTGCCTGTACGTTGTTTGCTTACCGTAAACAGCCGTGGGAATTGGCTTCTTTGTTGCCTTTCTACGACTCTTTCACGCAATTTTGTTTGAGGAAAACTAACGTTGTTACTTCTGCCAAGTCCTTCACCCGTCTCTAGTGTAAACGTACCTCGATTGCAGATAAACATCTTTATGACTCATTTGCCAAACTATGGAAACGATCGTCTTGGAATTTACACTTTCGATCGCGTAATCAAGTTCGTGCAGTGCTGGACCAACTTGAACTTGCTACAAGTATCACCAACGGAAATGGCCGAGAAATATTTCAATCTCTATCCTGATGAAGTCGACCCAGTTTGGCTGGTAAGGTTTTCAACACGTTAAAAAACTTTATCTGGATATTGTTGCCGCAGAAATGATTATCATTATGTGACATTAGAAAAGCGAAAACAAGCTCTTTCCATATCTGGGAGTTTACCACAGGAAATGTGTTGACGCCAAGACCAAAACATGGGTGTCGACCGAGTAACACGATAAGTTTTATCAATTTTTTTTTGGTATTCTAACCGCAACTTCAACAAAAACTTTATGTCGACGAACAGCAAGATTCAAAAAGTTCATTATTAAATGATCTTAACGAACAATAGTAGTTTAATCATTAGCCTAAAGAATATGAGATTTAGCCTGATGGGGCTACACTCAGCAGCTGAAAAACTAATATGTATTTGTATAGTTGGCAATAAGATTATCTTTACAGTCTCGTGCCATTCTAAGACTGTACAGTCAAATGTTTTTGAACTATCATTTCTTTGACTGCAGGATCCATGCGCGGACAAACGACATCTTGAAATTTGGTCAAATGAAAAGGATTGTAGCCGATTTCCTGACTTTGTAATTGTCGGGCCGCAAAAGACAGGTAAGCACCTGGCCGTGCCTTCTGCGGTAGCCACTTTCCAGAATACCAGCGACCTGTTTGTTTACTAAATCGAAAGGAAATAAAACTTTTTTTAATTGTTGTGATCTGGACGAATGTTTGTACCAAGGGAGTTTTTCGAATTGACTTGTTTTTTTATCACGGTTTTTTTGTGGTATTTAGGCTTTACACCTGGTAGTTAAAGATGTAGATTTAGTGAACGGGAAGCCAAGAAAGCCAATCTTCGTGTCCACTTTCAGGCATGCCTAGCGTCTTACTAAAGACACAGCCACATGCTCTTGAGCGGTGTCGAACCGGTGGCCTTTCGAGCGCTGTAACAAATCTCACCACTCAGTTGAGCAGCCGACGTTATGCCATTTATCATGATATTCCTTTGGCAACGATTCTTTTAGTTTATTTCCTTTTATTTCTCCCCAGGCACCACCGCGCTCTATTGGTTTCTGAACATGCATCCGAACGTGGAAAGCAACCGTCCTAGCCCGACTACGTTTGAGGAAATCCAATTCTTCAGCGGGACCAACTATCACAAAGGAATCGATTGGTAAGAATATCGCTTATCAGCGTTAAGTGTGCGGCGTTCTGAACATGGATCTTTTCGGTTAATTTTTAACAACGTTTATCTAAAACGTTTGTTTGTTTTGAATTTGTAAACTTCGAGATTTAAATTGGTTACCCTTCAAAAATCGAAATAATAGTTGGTTAAAATTAGGAAACATTTTCCTACACATGATCATGGCATCAATAAAATTATTTGTGCGCAGGTACATGAACTATTTTCCCTTTCCAAAAAATGATACCATCATATTTGAAAAAAGCGCAACTTATTTTGACCAAGGCATAGTGGCCAAACGGCTCCATGCTTTGCTGCCACGACGCCCGATTGTTGTGATATTGATTGATCCAGCTAAGCGAGCCTACTCATGGTACCAGGTAACGTTATATAATTACTAGCTCTTAAAAATAAGTTACTTTTGACCTATGGACTTGTTCATTTCCACTCAATAAGCCAATGACTTTTTGCACCAATGCAGTCTGACGACGATTTAACGTCTGAAGACGTTGAATCATGCTTGATTTTCTGGTTCCATGAAGTGAACCGGGCGCCATTGTAGCCGTCGTTTTGGATGGTAACTTCTCAAACATCAAAACAATCTTCTGATCACTGATTTAAGGTTATTAATTTTGTAGCACATGAAATCACACGATGATAAAACTGCTCTGGAGTATTCCTTTTATGACATCGTACGCGCTAAAAGAAAGGGAAGCTCCCAGCCTCTTATTTCTCTGCAGCGTCGATGCCTGGATCCTGGATTCTATGCAGACATACTGGAGAAATGGTTAGAATATTTAAAACCTTCGAATGTAAGTTGGTATGAAATTACTTCACTTCAACACTTGTTTCGCAAGTTTGCAATTTTTTTCCGCTATTTTTTTTGAGAAACAGAAATCAGTTCTTGCGCCGTTACATACAAGTTTTAAAATTTTTTTTATTCATGCGTTGTACGATTTGTCATTTATGTACGAAAAATACTAGTTTTTACCATTTGATACTGAGAACTTTCGTTGTTTTTCCAATACAATAGACAGCTGTTTAAGAACATTCCTCCCTCACTTTTGGTTGTTAATGTTTTTTTGCACCTTGTTGGCATGTGCGTTCATGTACCCAGACAACAAAATCCGCTGTTTTTACTCCGGAGACGTTGAAGCAATGTAACAATGACGGATTTTGTTATCTTGGTAGGTCTCTAGCTTCAAGTTTGCACGTAAAGTTCCTTATGAAATGATTTCTATGATTATGTCTTCAGATTGTAGTAGTGGATGGGGAAACCCTAAAAGACAACCCTGCTGAAGCCATGAAGGAACTCCAAATAGAGCTCAATTTCAAGAAAATACTTGACTACGACAATATTTTAAGGTGATTGTCTCTGTTGCTTTTACAGGCGAACTTTGCAGTTTTAAGTCGTTTGTCATGTTATTTTCAAAAAGATAGATTTCTTCCATTGACCTTGTAAATACTTTTTTGTCATACAGCATCTTTTAACGACAAGTTTGTCTGGTATTTTCACTCTTGATGTAACTCGCACAAACAGGGTTAACTTTCGCAGAATTCTTGTTTCAAGAACTGCAGCTCACCTCGTCGAACTATATTTTATTTCACCATGTTTTTTTTTCAGATTTGATAAGAAAAAGGGCTTTTTCTGTCAGTTGCTAGACAACGGAAAAACAAAATGCTTAGGCCTAAGTAAGGGCCGACAGTATCCAGAAATCGACGAACAGGTTAGTGATCTTTGGAGATGTGCAACTAAAGATTTACATCATTTTTTTTTTAAACTTATCACTCTTTCCTGATTCTACTCATTAAATTGGGGTTAAAGTACCCAAAATCCACTGGCAAATGCCAGTAATTTGTCAAATCCGCTGGCAAAATTTCAACCAAGATAACCTTGATTTTTATTTTTTCTTCTTCAGAGTCGCGAATTTTTGAAGAAGTATTATTCGGAAGCGAACACAAAACTGATACGCATTTTAAAGTCGATGAATAAACCCGTGCCAGCTTGGTTGAAGGAAAGCAACAAGAGATAATAATCGCCTTTTCAAATTCTTTTGTTTTCGAACCCTAAGTTCCAATCAACTTTGTGATAATTTTTCACATTTCTTACAAATGTTTAGAATCCAACCAGCAAATCAGACCTTTGCAGACGTTAAATCGATGTAAAAAAGGGATGATTTGCTGATTGGGAAACGTGTTTTGTATTTATGTTTGTGTGAGAGAAATCTTATTGAACCTTTCTATGTCAACGACCCACTTTGCAATCTGTTGGTTTGACATTTTTTCAAAAGATCATAATGTTGAATGTATGCAAATTGTGTTCGTATCGTAACCCAACCAGAAATTCAGCCTTGTTTTGACATTGCTGTAATATCTGCACACGATGAATCAATGTCAAAAATGACTGTTTTACTGGCTGAAATGGCGCAATTTTTACGTAAATTGCATATTTTATTGTTTGCATTTTTATATATCTCACCATGTTGTCAATCTCAGTATTTTTATTATTTTTCTTTGAATTCAACCGCACGAATTTTGTTCTCTCAACCCAGCTTGCAAAATGCGTTTTTTGAGCATTGTTTTAACGTGCAGAGGTTGAATATAAAAGAACGGATTTTGCAAACTGGGGTTTCCACATTAATCATGAGACGTTTACCCAGCCGGTGAAGTACTTTGGTTACTTTACGCCTGCAGACGTTGAAAGTTGTGATTTGCTGGTTGGGTGCTGCATGTTTTCCAAACGGCAAATCAGTCGTTTTTTACATTGATTCAACGTCTTCAGACGTTGAATCAATGTAAAAAATGACTGATTTGCTGTGTGGGTATATCATAACAAACATTGTTACGTACATATTTTCCCAACAGTCACAAATCTGTCGCTATTTTCTTAATCGCTACAAATTCACCTCCGGTTGTTTGATATTTTGCTTTTAGAGCCTGGGCGTTTTGTTTCGTTGTTGTGAATGACCATATTTATTAACTCACGGTGCTAAGCGTGTAGCGATCTATTCCTTTTTTTATGAAGTCAAATAAGTCCTTTCGTTTAATTAACCAAACCGTCATTATGCATAACACTCCCAAAGATTCTGCAATTTTCTACAAACCTGCTCCCGATGTAAATAGAAAAAAAGGGGGAAAATTAGAGTCTTGAGGTGCCAAAAGGAATCTATTTGACTCCACAAAAAAGGAATGGACCGCTACACGTTCAAACAAAACATCCTTGGTCTGCTACTTTTCCATCTTTTGTAGCTAAATCGGCTGTCAACAGATTTCAGTTTTTGATATTTTATATACACAGCATTGAGTTCTGCGCCACCAATCACTATTTTCATTCTGCGCATGGTAGGCAATTGGTACAAAGCGACTGTTGGATTCACTCGTTTTGACATCGATCAGTCCCTTGCCCCCGCCCAGAAATACAAAGCTGTGTAAATTGTTTCCAGGACGCATTTCTGCCCATCCACGTATGAGATAACTGTTCGCTTTTGCGTTTACTTGTCTTCAATCGCCCGTTTGCGAAGAATCACGCATTGGCTCATGATAAAAGTTAGCTCTTTTTTAAATTCAGTATCCGGTAACAACTGACACCTACTTCATATGAGTCTCTGGGTTCATCCTTTTATCACCTCAGATTGGCAATGTTCCCCGAGCTACCAGTATCATTAATATTATACACCGTCTGATTTTTTACACTTATGTAGCCTACTACGTTATTCACAGAGCAAACGTCATTCTCACACGTAGTTTGTCATAAATACTAAATAGCCTTTTTAAGAGATGGGAAGGTTCAGCTGCGAAGGCTCACCATTTGCAACCGACCAACGCAGAATCGAGGGCTATCTGTGGTCGAACTCAGTCTACCTCACACCTGATCGAATATTTCGGTCGCTTTCACGGACCACTGGTTACTTATTCCACTGTGTTACGATGCTGCTACTGCTTTTTGTTGGTTTATTTTTCTATTCAGCTGTTAGTTTTATTTTTGCGTCAGTTCGATGAAATCAGATGTTGCTTTGACACAAGAATTTACGATCTAATGAATGTTCAAATTGTAATGAGGAATGATGGAAAGAAACGAACTTTCATTGCCGTGATTAAAAGCTTATGTTGGTAGCTATTTATTTAACTCCGGCAAGTATTCTCTTGGTGCCCGTGGTGCTAACTTCACTGTTATTGGCCTGCTGCGTTGTAGTAGTTGGTCTGACTGAGAACTTTTGCTAATAAAGTCGTATTTTGAACGATTTGAGCGCACCCACAGTAGCCTATACTCATACTGGGTATTAATTTAGTCGTTTTTAATTTCTTGTAGACATAAGCCCTTTCAAAGAACTGCCGCCCCAAGCTTTTGATCCTGTGTAAAAAAATCGAAGACCATGAGTCGAAGACCATTAAATTTGAGTACTTTTCATTAAAAGCAATCTACCCACGCATCTTCTAAGGCTTACCGAGCTTGGGAACCACTGCTTTAGTGTTTTGAGCAATACAAACATTTGCTGATAAGCCGTACTCGTTAATAAATAGATACAGTGTCGGCCATGGGCTGTATCCAAGGTGGGGTGATCACCCCCCCACTTATTGAAGTGGTTTGGAATAACTAAGACGATTTTAGCCCACTGTCTAAAAATCACCCCCCCTCCCCGAATTCTAAAAGTGGATAGAGCCCCTGGTGTCGGCACTTACACCGCTAGTTAATATTGTTTAGCAGAAATTCATTTGGTGTTTTCGTGCTTATTTAATATTTAGAATGGTGTTCAATTTCTGCTAAAAAGTTTGTTTACATGTGTTGCCATTTTACATCCGTTTGACGGGAAATTACAAAAAAGCTTTAGGCACTTTTGCCATCTCCACGGGAAGTACAGCTATAGTCCTACTGATCTCCCCAAATGGTGCAAAACACTGTCTCTGTGACGTAGGTTAGCCGTCACAATCACGCACACGTGCATTATAGTCAGCCATTTTCAAAATAGGAATTCTGTATTATCTTATCACTGAACTGACAATGCCCCAGTGGAGCCTTGATATCATTTTACTTTTCAACAACGTTGCGTTTTTACACCTAATAGCAATCTGCTAATACAATTGTGAACACTCATTGAACATGTGTGTTGTAGTGAAAGCTTACATCAGTGGCTAAGATAAAGGTAGGTATCGTTGAAACAACGAAATAAGGAGTCTTAGTTCCTAATAACTTTGCATACGCAATGCAAAACAAATGACTCGCTTTGCTGGCTGGTGTGATTATTTCACTGAAGTATTAACCTACATTCCAGTGTTAAGAGGTAGGTTAAATTTCCCTGTTATACTATACCTAACGAGGCAATACAAAACTTTGTTAAAAATAAATTTTCGAAATAATTTTGTGTTTATAAAAAAAAGAGATTTAAAACTTAATTTTAAACCAAATTCATGATTAAAATACAGGAATAGTTGTGTGTATGGAGAGTGGAGACAGTATCAAAAACTTACGGCGGTATATGTTTATTTAGAGAATTGTTGAGATTATTCAAGTGTGTGATATTCAGAGATGGGCGTGATCTTGATGATCCCTTTTTTTAGCGATCTTGATCTAAGATCACTTTATTTTGTGTGATCTTGAAGAACAATAAGATCAAGATCACTTTAAAATTGAAGTTTACTTACTAGATAGAGGCATTTTTTTAGAACTCGTACTGTACAAAGTAGTTAGTGGTAACTATTAACATTAAGCCACTGTTAATATGACATGTGTCCAACAAAAGACGATATAACGTCTCCATCTAATTTGGTCAGTGTTGCCATTTCAAAATTGAAAAAAATTTCTGTGGTGGTCATAATAAAGTCAACTTCCGTGTACTTTATGTTGACGTATAATAAAAATGATTTAACTTTGTTCACAATTTCCATGTGTGAATTTTAAAAAAATGTTTGCTTTCTTTAACCCAATTTTAGATGTTTCAAAAGTCTAGAATGGCGGTGTTAAAGAATCTGGGCTCTAGCCGACTTTGGTCATGTAAAGTGGTTTATTGCAGCAAATCAACCAGACCGAGACTTGTTTAGGGTCTGAGTATGGAGCAGTTTGTCTGACCGCAAACCTCTGAACTTTTTTGATAGCAGACAACAGTATCAAGGTTGCCAGATGGATAAATGGTGCAATAAACATTGACATAATACAGTGAAAGTTAATACTACTTAGTAACACGTATAAAAACTCCCACATGAACCAGACAAAAATTTGGTAAAAAATGATGCAGTTCAAAGTTTGTGTTTATTTATTTGTCATAAATAAAAAGTATAAAACTAATTGCAAATTTTGCGACTTTTTCAGTACTACTGTAATTAACCTCGCCTTGGGTGTGACGTTGCGATTCTACGCAAACTACGTCAACAATTGATAGGCCTTAATAGCAACAGTCACTAACTTATTACAATTCTTAGGCCAGCGATCGAGTAGTTAAAAGTAAAAGTTAGCAATACCAACTATATACCTTTACCCAGGTTGCTTATAGTAAGTATTTTTTGCAACATCATTGATCAAAAACTTCATTTTATGTTGTAACAATACACCCCAATACTGGTGATCTTGCCCATCTCTGGTGATATTCTAACAAATCATTTACACGTGAAAACCTTGTATAGAAACAAGTTTCAGTAGGTGTGAAGTGTCGCATTTCACAATCCCACCTTTGTAAATTAGCGTTTTGCAACGTAGGGGAAGGTCTAGTTAGTTGAGCCAGAAATCGATTTTTCTGCAATAAAAATTTAACGACAAACTTTACCAAAAATCCGAATCGATCATGATAAATTTCAGTCTTATGCGGTTCTTGTGAACAAGTTTGTGTTTGCGACTGACCCCGATTTATATCATTTATCGGCATTTTAAAATTGAAATTTAGCCGGCTCAAATGATACCCTAAATTTCACGGTTGAGCCACCCGTTGTTCACGGTTGATCCACCATTATTTCACTTCCAAAAGATATCCCAAAACAGAGCTCAATCTGCATCAAACACAATAAACTCTTCTCTTGAACATCTTGCAAATAAACAATCAAAAAAAGTTTAAACTGTGTATTGTGTCTAGTGTCTTAAAATGAAAGAACAGTGAACACTGAACGAACAGAAATTTATATTTCTGAAAACACTGAGAATCATTGAATAGGAAACTTTGCACGAAGGTGCTTTTACCTTTCTGAAACGATTTCGCAAACTTTGTGAAGAAAACGAACATTAGCAACCAGTGGCGTTGCTATCGAGAAAAATATAAGGGGGGGGGGGGGGAGTGCTAAAAAAATTACCCTCAAACTGGCGCTTTAGAGAAAAAACTACTCTTATGGAAGTTTAAGGGGGGCAGTGGACCGCCCCCGGCTAGGACACCAGTTCTACACATCAATTACAGTACGGTACAACAAAATTAGGGCAGTACGTAAGGACCATCGGCTCATAAACTACATTCCTTATGATAAAGGCATGGCTCAACCGTGAACATTGCAAGTGGCTCAACTGTTAACATCGCCGCCATTTTCAAAATTCATGAAAAATTGCCAAGAACCAACTGGCTAATCAAGCAACGAGAACTACTAAAACAAAGAGTAAGTTACCTTCACCTATCCCAGTATTTCCATTAAGACAACGATGAAACATCGTAGGAAAAAATAACACATTTCTTATTTTTCTCAAAACTACTTTTACCTACCATTTTACATTTAACTGATTCACAATTTTTCTGCTTGTAGAAAATCCCTAAAACTACATGTGCTGATGGACTTCAAGTTTTTCCATATTTTCGTTATGAAACGGTTGACTAATCATGCACGACGTTGCGATAAAACCGGATGGATCAACCGTTACCCGGCTCAACTAACCAAACCTTCCCCTAATTAAGGCAACAGGCTACAGTTGGCGCTGACAATCTCATAATTATATGTACCTCGCTGTGAAACAATTACAACATAAACCGTTTCATTTCCATGGGAAGTTAATATCCCTTAGTAAACAGAAATACAAACCATACAAATGGACAAAATTAAGTTATGAAAATGCAGTACGAACAGCTCATGGTCGAGAACAATGGCGCATTGTATCCAACCCTCAATACGAGGAAGGAACATACTGGATTACTGGTGATGAATAAACAGAACCCATCTCGGGATTTTCAAGAATATCTGCACCGAATCGGTCGTGTCGAAAAGGACCGTCTCCAGTTTTTAGTTAGCCAAATATATTTCCGCATTGGTAAACTGTGTTGAAACCACCGGGCAGTGCAGTCCATGGGCAGTCTAAAATAAAATTATCAACAGTTTCCTATATTTTTTTTCGCAATTTGGACAGATTGTGTTTTGATATCCCATCGATGAAGAGTGGTAGCAGTTCGGGCATGACGGGATAAAATTATATAAGTGATCTATTCCTTTCTGTTGCATGTTGAGAAACCTGGGAAGGGTAAAGTTGGAACGTCGATAATGTCTCCATCATATGGTCAACTTATTTTGTCCAAAATTCTTTCCACCCATGATTTAGATTTAGATCATTGTTCTTGGTTGTAAAAGAGATGACGTGATTTTAATTGGTGGGTGTTACGTTTTTGTTGGATAATGTTTCGCAATGATGAGTTATTCCAAGTATTGGCAGCTTCTTGAAGTCTTTGATTTAGTTTGGCTGCAGGTGGATGGTAGCCTATGGGCATGTGGAACGTAGGCTATGTCTGATGACAAGGCTCCAGTGAAGGCGAAAAAGGCTTCCATCCAGGAAAAGAACATTGGAAGACCAAAAATGAGTTGGTGAGAAATGAGTTGGTGAGAAATGACATCAGTACGGTATAAGGAATCTGGATAAAGTTAACCACAACAACCGAGAGGCATGGAGAAAAGTTGCAAAAACTGGTGGATACCTGCTAGCGGGGACAAACGCCAGGTCTCATCTACTAAAAAACAAACAAATGGATGACGATAAGTGGAGTAGGCCACAAAGCACGCAAAAAGCGATATATATGATATACTGTACAACAAATAAAAGCACAAAGTAATGACTGTGACACTATCGTTGATAAATCAACTATTATACAGTTTAGTTTGCATCGTACACACCTACGTGGAACTTTCATCTAACGTTATGTTTTACTTTTAACATACTGCAATACGGTAGATGTCTACGATGTATAAAAACTTTTCAGAATTGGTGTGCTGAAACCAGGACTGTGTAGTCCGAGAAATTTTGGCGTGTGCAGAGTCGTCCAGTTATAAACTAAAGATTCAGAAGATATATATTTTTCGCCCGATCTCAAAGCCCTGGTTGAAACACAAACAGACCTTCAACGGTGCTGCATGATTTTTGCGCGAGAAACGACGTGATTACAAAACACAGCTGGCGTGGCAAATGGCTTTGGAGGCAATGCGTCGGATTTCAGGGTCGCCAAGATCAGTTGCCGCAAACAGCAACTCTCTACTCTCTTGTACAAGTTTCAAACTCAGTTTTCTTGCCATTGAAACAGGAATAAACTGCTTCACAGTACGGGATAGCATAGGCGTGGAATACAAGGAAAGCTTAATAAAGGTGAAAACGAATTCTGATAATGGTCCTGAATCTTTCACTTCCATCATTTCCCAGAGATTTCTTATGAACTCATGAAGAACGACACACAGAGGTTCGTCAGTGGACAGGCCGCAGTTTGTCCCAGTTGCCGACAGATCGTGCTCGGTGGAGCAGCTCAAGAGCCGGCGTACTTTTATAGATTCGTTCTTTTGTGAAGCTTGAAAAAGAAAAGGTGTTAACGACCCGGAAGGAGTAATTAATGATTTCTTTTGTAAGTTGCTGTCGTTCAGCGCCAAATCGAGGCAAGCGACGAGCATTTTCGCAAAGCACGGGCCAAGAGGAGCTACCAAGTTATTAGGAATCGTCAATAATGTTTGCATCATGAAGGCTTTCAACAAATGTATTACAAAAGCTTCCAAATCCATCCGGATAACTGTATAGACAATATCAACAGCAGCTTGCACAGCATCTAGTCTTGTTTCTTCCAATATAAAGTGCACAAGCTGTTTGGTGAATGACGAAATGCCGAGATATTTATAACAGTGTTGCAATACAGTTAAGCACTTGTAATCGATCCAGCCATTTTCTTTCACCTTGATCAACGCTTCTTTCAAGAGAACCACAGCTGATCTACCAGGATACATGTCGCAATATTTTGGAATTACTGAAAAACTGGGTAACAAATCACCAACTAAATGACCAACAAGTTTCTCGAATAGCATGTACCTTTCTGTGTAGATCACAAGTGTTTGAGGCTGGACGTTACTTCTTTCAGAAAATATTTCTATCAATTTGATATTATTACTGTGCTCACAAGTTAATCTTGCATTTCGAGCGATTGCAACGATGATCGATAAGCTTACTGAAAGTGGATAGCTGTCTCGGATTGTAATACAAAACCGGCAAAGATCTGAAAAGGAAATGCAACCTTTCTGTTTTGCAAACACAAGCTCTAAAACAGCTTGAGGGATGTTAGTGCACATATCATTCCACTTTGTTGAGATTAACTTCAGCTCGGCAGAACCTCGTAAGACTTGGATTAAAATTTCAACTTTACTTGAGTCGATTTCATAAGTCCTAGATTTAACTGCATTTGTGGTTTTGGTCCACCACGAGTTAATCCATTGTTGTATATAGAGTAAACCATCAGGTGTTCTGGGAGTGTTTGAATGGAAAACATTCTCTTCACCAAACAATCGCACCATGTGGCAAACCATTAAAAATGAAACGTCAAACAATGCTGCACGAGTTTGTGCGGTTTTATTTGTTTCACCAGAACTGTTCTTCATGACATCATTACACAACATGAATTTGTTTGCAAGGCTCTTAAGAAGGGGGCCACAAGCTGCCGCTGCAGCAAGGAACGGGTTCAGGTTGTCAAGAGGACACATCTCTTGAAAAATATGCAGGAGACTTTCAAGATCTGTTGTGTATTTGGCTGGATTTAGAGAATTGATTACATGTTCAACATTGTTCAAAGCATTGATAAGAAGCATTGGGTTTCGACATCTGTCTTCCCCGATGCGTGGGAAGTCATTTCTCAGTAAATCCATTAGCTCTTGAATATAAAAGTCCTCTGTTAGTAATTGGCTCTTAACAAAGGTTTCTACCAATAATCTCAACCAGTCCACTTCCTCACAAAGCTGGTTTATGGTGTCATTTAAGCTGTCAATTTGCTTCAGTTTACAAACAGCCTGATACAATTCAGTTTCAAAAGTCAAAACTATTTTCTTCACTCCACTGCTACTTGTAGCTGCGTCATGTTCAAAATTTTTCGCTGTAGATTTTAAACAATCAAATACCTTTGGAAGTCGTAAATACAGCATAGCAATCCATTCATGCTCCATGTCATTTTTGCTTTCTATAGAATCAATCACTCCTAAAAAGCATGTCTGAATGGTGTGAAAAAGCAAATTTGACATAGATAAACCATGAATCTGTGATAACAAAGTCAATTGAGATGCAATGCCTTGTGAATCTGAAAGTTTTTTGTTGTTCACTTCTAGCATAAGTACGCCAGTGACAGGTAAATATATTAGTGATGCCAAATTTTGAGGGTACACTGAACGGGGTGATATTGAACATCGAGAAAGTTGTGAAATATAATGACAAAACTCACTGATTTCTGAATGCAAGGAATGTTGCCCAGCGCTAGTTTTAATTACAGCTAAATCTGTTTCAATGTGACTCCATACACCACTCTCCTCAAATCGAGCAATTGTTAGCAGAGCAGAAGTCCGCGGTTGAGTTGTCAATTGCTTAAGTGTCTGACAGTTCAACATGATCAACTCTTCTGCTGTTGAAGAACTCACATCATGGACTCCTTTAAGATATTGCTCTGTATTTCGCAGCAACCATTGCAGAATCATTCGCAAAGCACAACACAAATCCATGCTGTCTTCTTGAAGCGGCTGCTGGTTGATGATTGACAAACATTCATGTAAAAGTCTATATATTCCCTTGGTAGCGCCAATTTTGTGTAAATCTTCATGCTTTGATATAGCAGTTATAACAGAAGCATATGAGAAAAGTCCAGTATTAATTCCGTATCTTAAATAACCTAACAACAAGGCATTGGGGGTTGTGCCAACATAAGTTTGAGCAAGCAAAGCATCAGCAACATGAAAAACATCTGATGGATTATGAAGATATGTTCTTGTATGCATTGACCATTCTGTTTCTGACCATCGATTCTTCCATGATGTTAAAATCAGTTGTTTCAAGTCAGCTTGAGTGTTTGTATGCATTTTAAAATCTAAACATCAAGTCTTAAAGCAAACTGAATGAACAAATATTTTTACTTTATAGACAAGTATCAAGTAGAAATGAGTGAAAACTCAAATCGGAATGCAAAAAGAATGAACATTGAACAGCAATAAGCAACGTAATGTTGATTATCATATAAGCATAAATTTTCTAACAACAATCTTTATAGGGTAAAACAACAAGTGGCAGCTGGCAGTTTCTCATATTAATAGTTCCAAAATAATTAATTACGATGCCGGCATTAGAAATAAAACCAATTCTCTCTAGCTTACATATGCACTACCCACACAAGCTTTAAGTGCGCTTGTTGCAACTTCGCTGACATATTCATTCAACTATCCTGTCTTAATCTCTGGTACTACGACAGTTTATCGAACAACAGTTTATCGAAAGACAGTTTATCGAAACGACAGTTTATCGAACGACAATTAATCGAACGACAGTTTATCGAAAAGAGAGTTTATCGAAACGACAGTTAATCGAACAACAATTTATCGAACGACAATTTATCGAACGACAGTTAATCGAAAACCTAACCCCTAACCTAAAACCTAACCACTAACTCCTAATCCTCACCCTCAACCACTAACCCTAACCCTAACCCCTAGCCCCTAACCATTATCCCCTAACCCTTGAGTATTCCATTGCATATGTGCTTCATCGTTCGATAAGCTGTCGTTTCGATGAACTGTCGTTCGATGAACTGTTGTTTCGATAAACAGTCGTTTCGATGAACTGTCGTTTCGATGAATTGTCGTTCGATGAACTGTCTTTCGATAAACTGTCGTTCGATGAACTGTTGTTTGATAAATTGTCTTTCGATAAATTGGCGCGTCACGTAATCTCTACAGCATATAATGTAGGCTCAAACAAGCAAGACACATCAGCTGCAAAAAGAAAACCGATTAGGCTGCATCAACAAACTGCTTTAACTGCAATGGCTGATGTTTTTTAGGGTCTGGGGGGCCTCCCCCAGAAAATTTTGAAAAATTACTTTCAGTTTGGTGCATTCTGAGAGCATTTTCAACAAAATTGTGGGTATGAATATTTCTGTAAAATGGTGCTGTCCGGTGGCATAGCAAAAAGATAAGATCATGTTTTCTTTGGCATTTTTCGGAAATAAAGCTAATTGTCTCTATGTTTTCTTGTTGCTAATTCTAGAGTGAGATATTTGAATGTTTGGTATTGGCAAAACTCGCTCTTTTAATGCAGTTTGGTTTAAAATTAGGCAAACTTTGTTTTAGAGACATAGGTTGATCGCTTTTTTTTGCGAGATTATTACAGTTTTATTATTTATCAATTTTCTCCTTGGTTGATTCAAAAAACGATCTTATTCCGGTAAGTCACTAACTTTTATGCTCTGAAGTCAACCTAAAGTTTAGAAAATGTAACGTCATAGAGGTCATACATCTTGATGAGTGTCAAACAAAAAGCTTTGAAACAATGAAGTTACTTTAGGCTATTTCTGATATATTCAAGTTTTGTATAACGAATGGCTGGTTAGATGTTAATCGAGATTGAACAAGCGATCTCAGCAGTTGCAGATGGCTTGCATCCTTGCACAGTTTGAAGAGAAATTACATCATAGGCTAAAACTTTTCTTGTAAGCAATGTATTAAAATCCGTAAATTCAATTTGAAAGGTTGAAACCCCCCAACCTCCCTCCCTTGGCTACGCCACTGGTGCAAGACATGCAAGACAGTGGTATATATTATTTAATTTCTCTTGTTTTTTACCAGGGCTGGAAAAAATGTTTAGCTTCCCGGGAATCTCTTTTTTAGAGAAAAAATTTCCCGCGGCTTACAATCACGATAATGAGAACCTTATATTTTGCTGATCTCCGGAGCTGACGTAAACCTTAAAAGTCATGTCGACATATTCTTGATGCCCCCCTTATCGAAAATTGTTCTTTGTAATACCGCTTTGAAGGAGGATTACGACTATGAACACAAGAATAAATTTTAAACTTCATTTTGAATTGAAAAGACATGACGTAATGTCTTCCAACCTTAGTTATATATTTTTTCATTACGTAACGTCTTGTAGGAATAAATTGAAAATCAGTATGATCACTCAAAATGAAAGCAATGGGACCGCGAATCCTCACTAAACCAATCAATCAATGGTCTTGTTGCACTGAAGATGACAACCTTATATTTTACTGATCTCCGGAGCTGACGTAAACCTTAAGGCATAGATCTGTTGACTCAATGCAAACCCTTTGGGGCCAAGGTTGGGGGGGGCCTGTCAATTCAACTTTTTTGTATCAACAGTTGTATCTCTAAAACCACTGAGGCTGCGACTACGAGATTTCTTGACTTTTCCTAACTTTTATTCACCTTTATTGAGCTGAAATTTTGAGCAAATAAAGGTTATAAATTGAAAGATATAAGGCATTTCTCAGCACATCCTCTGAAATATTTCATATTCTATTGTGAAACATTTTCCCACCAGCTGGATGAAAGTAATTAATTTGGCCCATGTCTCGTTAATCCTAACTGTTTCACAGCGTGAAGGGCATTGGCTGTATGTAAAATAATGTAAAAAAAAATTAATCACAACATTACTGTGCACGTTCTTCATTACTCTACCAAAAAATAATGTGTAAACTCACGCTACAAATTACACTCATAAGTGACCTCAACATTTCAACGTATATCTCTAAAATTCACATAGTTTTAATTTTCGGATATGCTCAGCGTGAATAATTTTACAAAGTGAATCCCAAATTTTGAAACCGTGCCAAATAACAGAGATATCACTCCTAAAGCATAAGAAGAATTGACAGCCCCTCCCCCCAAACTGAGCAAGACTCCAGGAGCCCAACCTTCTAAGGGTTAAAAGTCATGTCGACTTATTCTTAATGCCCCCCTTATCGAAAATTGTTCTTTGTAGTACCGCTTTGAAGGTGGATTACGACTATGAACAAAAGAATAAATTTTAAACTTCATATTTGTATTGAAAATACATGACGTAATGTCTTTCAACCTTATCACATTTTTTTTATTACGTAATATTTACCACCACCAAACCACTTTTGACGATCGAATTTGTTAATTTATTATTTATTATGACGTCGTATGGATGAAAAACTTTTACAAGTTTTATACTCTGCTGAGATTAAAGAAGAAACATAAATGATAAACATTGGAGAAATTGAGTCATGCGCGCGGAAGAAGTCATGGGAGTGTGAGGTATCAAAAATTTAACAGGTTGTTATTTTTCTACATTAATGTGACGTTAGTTAAAACTTTAAAAAGTCTATATCTTTGCTTCTGTAGAAAATCTTTTTATCTACTGTACAATTTAGTCATCAAGGTTTTCCATACTTTTTTTAAAGAGAGAGCTTTTACCTTTACGGGCAATTCCGAGCACTGTGGCGCCTGTTCATTTAGGTGCTATTTCTAGTAAAGTCTCCGCTTGGCAGGTAGGGCGATGCTTTTCACACAAAATGTTATCTTGAACAGAAAAATAAGTTGTTTTGTTAATGCGTGTGTGGAGATGAGATGCAAGACAATGCTCTACTACTCTTGATATTAGCACATCTCCACAGGACATTTGCTATGCATCCTGAACACAGGTTGCAGCCAGATGGAACCTTACTTAATCTGTTATCTTTCGCAATTACTTCTACTCAGGATAGATTGGTCGTCTGGCGAGTTCGTATGAGACAACGCTCTACAACATGAATACATTTCTATAGGGCATATGAACCCTGGCTACAAGTTGCAAGCATAATGGTGCGACTTTGCTCGTTATTAAACCTAGTCGGGGTTTTGATGGAAAACTAAGTTACTCTTCACTCAAGCCTACCACCCGCTTGAATATATAGTGTAGTTTTGTTTGACTCACTAAAAGTTAACTCAGTCATGTTCGGAAACTTGAATAATTTATTGATAAAGCTTTCGCCGACGCAAACCTGGACCATTGCCACCTAAAGATACGGCCTGATTTGTCACATTTTGCAGAAATTTCCAGGTTTGTTTAGCTTTGGGTGAACGTTTAAATAAATTTTTCTAAAAATTAGATTTTTACGTTTTCTTTATTCTTTTTCCCAGATGACACAATAGGTTTTAACATCCTCACCTGTTGAAAAACAAAGACAATTTGATTTCAAAGATTTTAGTCAGACTGTTAATTTTCAATAACAGTCTGATTTTGCGTATTTCAACTTACTTCTTCTCAGTTACTACTGCCTCCCCAATCCCCAAGGCAACAAAAAAGTTTTATGTCATTAGGAAACCGCAAAAAGTAAAAACATCTCAAAAAATGTCAGTCAAACACTGGCAGTAGCTCAGGCCTCGAAATTCACGGCGGACGTGTCCGCCGTTACAGCATGTGATGTCTGCGGGAAGTACCCTCCAGATCGGTCATATTTGTCCGCCGAGAAATAACACAGGAACCAGCGATACAAATTGTCATTGCATAGCACAAACAATATTGTTGCGAGAATATAATTTCCCATGCATTCTAGCGCGCATCTAAACAATGTGAATGACCTACTGTACCCCTTAGCTTCCACTCAAGCAGGAAAATGTTCGATTTTTACGTTGCTTCAACGATTGATGACATTGAATCAGCGTAACAAAGGTGAATTCTTCACCAAGAATCGATGCGAGTACCGGTACTTCTACACTAATCATGCGCAACTTAGTTCAAGTCTTATTTCACGTCTTATTTCACAAAGTCTGGCTTTGATCTCCGAGTAATATTGACAAGGCAAGGTTGGTTACAAAATTTTTGAATTTTTGGTGTTACAGTAAGAAAGAAAAGGCCCAAGGAAAATTCACTTTCGCTCACATGACACGCAAAAATAAACCTAAGAAAAAGGCCTAAGAAACTTTGCATAGCAGAAAATAGTAGCGTAAGTGTGGAAGTTTTCCTTCTCGTGCCCAGAGCATTGTGACGCAAGAAGCCACACAATTTCTTTCGGTGGTTCCAAGTTAATCAGATATGTGGCGCTTTGACTCTTTAAGCGCACGTCGTTGGTCTGATGAAAGCCTTTCAGAGTAACTTTGCTGAAATTTTAAAAAGCCTTCTAAACCATAGCTAACTATCTATAGTTCTCAAATGGTGAAGAAATATCAAGATAAAGTGATTAAACATGACGATCGACGCTAAATCTGGTGTGTCCGCCGTGAGACTCAATTTGTCTGCCGAGATAGTTGCTCAGACCAGACACGTTTGTCCGCCGTCAACAAAAACGAATTTCAAGGCCTGGTAGCTGTAATCAAAATCTGCAAAATGTGACAAATCAGGCCGCATCTCCAGGTGGCCATGCCCGGACTAACAAATAAATGCCGAACATGCGCAATCCGCGCATTAAAATACAATATATATATTTTTTTGTTCAATATAACATTTTGTGTGAAAAGCATTGCCGGTTTAAGCAGCTTCATGCACGGAAGTCATGACATATTTTTCTGTTCAATACAACATTTTGTGTGAAAAGCATTGCCCTACCTGCCAAGCTGATACAATCTGTAGACTTTACTAGGAATAGCACCTAAATGAACGGGCGCCAGAGTGCTCCGCACCTAAATATCTAGACGCCACAGTGTACGCACCAATTTGACCGGCGTCTAACTGTCTGCGCCTAAAAGACTTGCTCCCCAAATTTTCCCAATTGCAATTTTATTTCAACAACCTTTAAATTCTACCTAATGGACAATCTGGAAATGCCTATAACTCTTTAATACAATGGCTACATGGTGATTGGTGAGTATAGATTCGTAAACAGTTGTTGCTAACAGATAGATTCACCTAGTGCTGTTGAGGTTTTGTAGTAATCTAATTTTAGACTACGAAAGCTTATGCATCTAATAAACAGAGGCAATGTTAAACAAGTTTGCCACAATTTTATTGTGACAAACGATATGTTGTAAAATTTTAACTCAGACCTTATGTATGCAGTGCACTGCAAGTACGGTAGCTGAAGTGACGATACTGATGAAATTTTTGTTAATATTTTTTAAGGCACTTAAGCATGCAGTATGGTTACATTTTTGAGGATGGTACTTACATTGTTGTTGGCTGTGTGACCAAGCGGGGAGAACGTCTTAAGACATTTGAAAAGACATAGTTTCAACACCGCTCCAGACCAAGCAACTGTATAAGTGTATAAGCTACCGAAAAGATGCTAAATGGCATGACAAAATAATAAGTACATCCAAGTCAACGACCATAGACTACCAGTCTAGCTGTAGGAGATAGACTTTTGTAATTAACAAATGTTTTTCAACAAGTTCAGTCTATCTGACAATGGCTGAAGTTTAATAAAAATTGACAGCAATAAGCACATCTTTTGGTCATAAGGCTTGACTCATTAGCTGTGTAGTAGTGATTGAGAGCTTTTTGGCATAAATTACTGGTGCAATACTGATGAGCCCAGCGTCATTGGAAAAAACATGACTTCTGCTCTTAATTTTTGTATGATACTTAGAGCTTAAACTTGCGTGTATTATGTAAGGTAGATTGCTCCAATGCTCCCACATGTTATTTTTGCATCGAAAAAAAAAAGCATTCAACAACATGATCTAACAATGACACAATTTTTTTATTTATTAACTGGCTTAAAATAACATTTGCCATTTTTCGAATCTTGGGTGTGGCAAACCTGGCCTTCAATGCTGCAGGAGACTGTGTGAGCGACAGTTTCACCATGGCGTCATGCAAGCACAGTAACGGTGCGTACGCATAGTAAAAGTGCCGTTAAGGTAAAAAAGAGCATGGAACAGCTATATCTACGCGCCATAGACATAGCCACTTCCATAATGAAAACATGTAGTAGGAGTAGGCTATGAGCTTAATAATGGAATAAAGTCTATCACCATCATCTTTGTCAACTTAATGTAAGCCTATGCTGGAAACTAAATTAAAACCTGTGCATGTTTATAGTTCCAATATTAAAAATTTTCAACACATGTCACATACTGCAGTAAACATGCAACACACACAACTAATGATACTAATCATTAGAATAGAATTTTACAACCATACATACAATATCAACTTTGGCCTGAGCCCTGATCACAATCTCAGTGTTGCCACAAACACAATGGTTCAAAATTTTTTCCGGGTTTGGAAATGTTCAAGGAGCTTATTTCATTATTATCAATCATTTTATTGTTTATCATTAACACGTCAGGAGCAAAAAAAAGATATTACCCATAAAATTGTCGAAAAACCAGCACGTCAATGAACGATAAAAGGCGGCAAAACCTGGAAAGGTTTGAAACATGCCTGAATAGGAGTTCAATAGAGTAGGCTATATGTCAGTAGCTAGCATGGCCACACAAACACACCACCCCCATAAAAAAACCAAAAAAAACAGCACAAAATAAAAAGAAAACAGAAGCACAAAAAGTTTGCATGTATACAGTCAGTGGCGTACGCAGGATTTTCTCAAGGGGGGGGGGGGGGCATTGATAGTAGCATAGCCAGGAATTTTGAAAGGGGGGAGGTTTTGACACCCGGCGGCGAAGCCCGGCGGCGCTTACGCCTAAGACGACACCCGTCAGCGGGGAGTCTGGGAGGCCTCCCCCAAAAAATTTTGAAAAATTACTTGAATTTGGTGCATTCTGAGAGCATTTTCAACAAAAATGTGGGTATAAGTATTCCTGTAAAATGGTGCTGTCCGGTGGCATAGCAAAAGGATAAGATCATGTTTTCTTCGGCATTTTTCGGAAATAAAGCTAAGTCGCTATGTTTTCTTGTTGCTAATTCCTGGCTGAGATGTTTGAATGTTTGGTATTGGCAAAACTCGCTCTTTTAATGCAGTTTTGTTTAAAATTAGGCAAGTTTTTTTTAGATTGAAAGCATCATTCCCTAGCATAAAGAGACTGAAAGCATCATTCTCAATATCGTGACGTCACACGCGTGCCAAAGGTGGGTTGTCACCCCCAACCACCCCTGGCTACACCACTGGCCATTGATATCCCAGAGGTCTTCATGATATCCCAGTATGGTTTTAGTTTAGACTTTGTCCATTTCTTTCTCACTATAATAGGTTTACAGAACACTATGCTACATTGGCATACCTGGGGTGGGGTAGGTGGATTGGGCTATGTATTTCGTATTGGCTTACTCTATAGAACAACATTGTTAATTGCTTTGACAGTGCAATCCAAAACATATTAAATGCTTTAATGTACGTCATTAACTACCAGTGATGTACGCGCATACAAAAAATGTTGACGCCGTCAGCGTAAACGCAAACGTTCGAAAAAACATACGGCGTATGCGTCAACGCAACTTGTAAAAAAAGTTGGCGGCGTCAACGTCAGCGCATACACTAGCGTAAACTAATTTTGTTTGCTGGGTGCCAAACATTCACACGGTATAAACCACTCGAAACAAACAAGTTTTATTTTGAATTTCCACGAAGAAACACAAGCATCTGAAAGTGTTCATCTGACATTTTGCTGTGTTTTGGTTCCGATATGTCTTTGACATTGAAAACATTCTTTCAACTGCAGCGCTGGAAGGTATTGGCGTGTTGTAGAGAAAAAAATACATTAAAAAGTATGCGTTGACGCTATACGCTAAAAAACCGCAAAAACTTTACGGCGTAGGAGTCCAGGGTTGCATTTCTGGGGGGGCTCGGGGGGGCTCAGCCCCCCGAAATACGAAAAGGCTTGATGTAGGGGGGGCTCAGGGGGGGCTCGTTCAAGCTTCCATTTTTCAGCTTTTCTGGCTGAACAACAACTTCTCGACTGAACAAGTAACACTTTAACAGCTTTCTCACAACAGACTTGCAAAAGAACACGAACATAAGTTGATCCCAGTCAGCAAGGGTTCGTGGGGCCCACGTGGGATTTCCATGGGCATTCGTGGGCTTAAGGTGAGTTTATCTGATGTTTCCGATTAGGCCCCAAGTGCGCGGCCTACTTCATATTTTTTTCTTTACAACCGATTCCCGACATCTTTTATTGAATTTATCTTAATAAAGTTATCATATCATGAAAATGTATCTGGGAATTTATTTTTATTTCTTGAAATAAACTTTCTGGGCTTTCTGTGAGCATGAAGTGGGCTACCCACCATGATGAAAAATTATAAAATATACGTTTGCATCGGTCCATTATGCTATACTAAAGTGCAATAATCATAAAAATTGAATATATACAACGATACAATGCGACGGCGGTTTACATTTTAATAATGGTTTCATGGTAGGCTGCCCACCCATTAGACGTAGGTGGGCTGCCCACTTGGGACATTTCTGCAAACCGTGGACACATAGGTAGTGGGGCCCACGCAGTACAATGTGGGTAACCCATATGCAGCCCAAGTGGGCCCCACGAACCTTTGCTGACTGGGATAGCAATCGCCGTTTTCCATGATTAGGTCTCATAAAAATGACCACCAAGGAATTCGTAGAAGATCTGGCGCTTTTAAAAGATTGTCTTCGGCAATTATCACTTTTGTCAGAAACTCTCCAGACTGGGAATATCAACTTCGTAGTAGCTAATCGTCATGTCAAATGGACTGTTAATTCTCTACTTCAAATAAAAAAAGCTATTCAAGATGGAAAGTATTCGTTTGATGAAGTTGTTAACTTGAGTCCCGGAAGTACAAAAAACTACTCCTTTAAAGGCATAACATTGGACCAGTTTAAAGCTCGACGTAGAGACTACCCTTCTTTTGATCGTAATCGGTTTATTCAAGCTTTGGTTGACAACATTGGAAGCAGGATGGTGGACACCAACAATAAAAATTCTGTGAAGAGCTTGGAAATTATTGTACCAGAGTTATGGCCTGCTGCAGTCGAAGTTCCATGGCAAGAAGGGGAGCAGAGATTACGAAAAATAGAGGAGAGATTTCATGTCATCACTCCGATTTTCGATTGTATGTTGACAATCCTTGTCATATACCAGATACGATAAAATTGCTCAATCAATCAATCAATCATTTTATTTTTCGTCATTAACGCGTCCGGGACGAAAAAGATACCAACTACAAAAATCGATATAAACCTACCAGCACGTTAACGAACGGGAAAAGGTGGCAAAACCTTGAAAGGTTTAAAATGTGCCTGAATGAAAAATTATGTAGTAGGCTATATATCAATAGTTAGCACGGCCACAAAACCCAAAAAAACAAAAAGCAAAAAATAAAACAAAAACAGAGAGAAGCACACATGTAGTAATAAATGACAGCCTAATGAAAAGTGTTGTGGATTGAATTTGCCAGTTCCAATATTGATGTGGATGAGCAGTCATAATAATAATAATAGGATGGAGAAAGAAAACCGGACATAAAAGAAACCCATCCTCAGGCAAAAGCCCGTTTCAATGTGGCCCAGGAAAGCAGGTGTTGAGCTCTTTCTATGGTTAGACTGCACATCACACAGTAGCCTAAGACGATTGAGGTTTGATATCCAGTTTAAGTTATTGTTTCTTGTCCTGGTGGGTGATGGAATGGATGAGCTGGTAGATGATGATGTCCTGATGGTGTTGATGAAGCTTTCCTCCCCTTTTGCGACGTGTCGTGTTGATTATGGAGTATTGCGTTTGCTGTTAATATCTACAAACATAAAAGTACAGCACAAGCAATCGATATTATTGTTAGGTAAGCCTAGTCTTTTGTAAATAATTTCGGATTTCCACTAAAATCTTCACAAGAATGCAAAAAAGCCTTTCTACGTTGTCTTTCTATTCAATCTATTGCGTGTCCGTTTTGCTTAAATGTTGTTTTAGTTTGTGAATAAAAAGTGACTTTGTATCAGTCTTTCTAATTGAAGAAGGAAATTCGTTCCATGTTTTCGCACCTGTGAATTCTATTGAATGTTGAGTAAGCGCTTTTGAGAAGTATGGAATGTTTAGAGAATCATCATCATGGTTTCTTGTAGACAAGCTGTGAACCTCTTTGACATATTTAAAAAGGTTGGTGAAGCAATCTGGTAGTAGCCTAAATTGTTGTGAAATTTAAACACAAAAACACCAATTTCCAGTTTGAACAATTGCTCAATTGATATCGGGATCTTGCTACAACTATCATTGTTGGGACGGAAAATACGATGAAATTTGTCACAGATTTTTTGAAGTTTTTGTATAAGTCCTTCGTTGCCATATTTCCAAGTCGTAATGCAATACCTCAGGCTACTTTCAATTAAAGAATGGTATAAGCAGATCAAATTTGACAACTTAAGACAGGGTCTAATCTTGGTAATTATGCCAAAATTTCTTCGAAGCTTTTGCAGAAAATTTTGCATGTGTGGTTTCCATGAAAGATTTTCATTCAGAGTCAGGCCTAGGAAACTGATATTTTGTACTCTCTCAATTGGTTGATCATTTATACTTAAGATTTGCTTACACTTATTTGCACGTAAACTGTTAGTATCAAATACCATGTATTTTGTTTTGTTTACATTGAGTGATAATTTATTTGCTACAAGCCATTTGACAACTTCTTGCATTTCTGTATTGGCCGCTTCATGCAATTTATCCACACTCTTACCTGACATCAGAAGATTTGTGTCATCCGCAAAAATGATAGAATCAGTACAATTTAAACAATTTGGGAAGTCGTTAATGTAAATTATGAATAATAGGGGGCCTAAAATAGAACCTTGGGGCACACCACACTTTGTCTCTAATGGAGTTGAAACACTACCAGAAATTTCTACTGTCTGAAAACGATTATTTAAGTAGCTTCGAAACCACTGGAGGGGTGTTCCTCTGATACCATAGTGATAAAGTTTTGTCAGAAGTATTTCATGATTTACTGTGTCAAAAGCCTTTGATAAATCTAGAAAGATGCCAAGGGTTGCTTTTTTATTTTCCATTGCTTTGTAGATCTTGTTGGTTAGCAGTGTAGTAGCCTGGTTTGTGGAGTGGTTATGTCTAAAACCAAACTGCTGGGTGTAAAAGAAATTACGCTGATCAAGGAAGTAGTATAATCTCGAGTACATGACTTTTTCTAAGATTTTTGAGAAGCAAGACAAAAGACTAACTGGTCTATAGTTACTGCAATTGCTTGGGTCTCCCTTTTTATAGATTGGCACTACTTTACCGATTTTAAATGCTTTTATGAAGTCACCATCTACCAAAGATAAGTTAAAAATATGTGTTAGTACTTTTATTATGTTATCGGGGGTATGCCTTAAAATTTTGCCTGGAATGCCATCAGTACCACAACTTAACTTTGGTTTCAAAGATTTAATAAATCCGTAAATTTCTTCATAAGTTTTGCTGAAGCCGAACGTGGATTTTCACAAATGAACTTGGTCATCAAGTTAAGCATTCTAAACTGCCCACATTGAATGAACTCAGATCTGTGCAAAAACTTTGCTGGCTAAAATCAAGGACTGTCGTGGTGCTTATAACTTAGCCCATAAAACCAAAGACCTGGCAGCAGGCTATTTGTTTTGTGTAATCTCGTTTGCACCAACTTGGAATATGCTTTTGCTGTAATTGGAGTTTTTTAAACTGTTCGTTAATAACTAAGTTAAATGAGATTTTAGTGTAACTGTCACATTGGCATTGTCACACAAATAAGTTTACAATTGAGGAGATTGGAATTAGCTCATGCAAATCGAGTTTCAAGTGTGGGCCTACGCAGTAAAAAAAAAAAGCAAAGGAGATTGCAGTGTAGCAACCAAGCCAAACTTCAAACTTATAATTTTATATCGGATTCAACCACGTTTTCACGTTTTGTTGCTTCTACCTTTTTCTGTAGCCTACTTCAAGCTATGTTTTAGCATGGGTTGTTTTTCGACATGATGTTCAGAAGTAAACACAAACTGAACAGTGTTTCCTTTTAAAAAAGGTAAACATTGTTGGCTAACCTACACCGATTACTTATACATACTTTGTCTATAACAACACAGCTAGGTGTTAGAGACCCCCCAAAAAAAATTTTAGGAATGCACCCCTGGGCGTAGCCTCAAGCGCAAACTATCCAAAAAAATGTGGCCGCAAGCGTTAGCGCAAACAAAAAGTCTACGCCGCAAGTATGCGGCGTAGAATTTGCGGCGTATACGTACATCTCTGTTAACTACTAAAACATTTTTAAGGGGGGGGGGGGGGCATGGCCCAATGCCCCCCCCCCCCTGCGTAAGCTAGTGTATGTAGTGTTAGGCTTGAACAACAGCCCAACTAAAAGTGTTGTTGAGTAGGCTATTTAGCCTATGTTGATGAACAGCCATCATAAAAATAGGATGGAAAAAGAGAAACATACCATAAATAAAAAAAAAACATTCTCAGGTAAAAGAGTTTTAATGTGGCCCAGGATTGCATGGTGTATGGTCAGTTCTTTCTATGGTGGAGCTCTATCCATGGAGAGCTCTTTCTATGGTTAGACCTCTGGTCAGACTGCACATCACACAATAGCCTACGACGATTAAGGTTCGAGATCCAGTTTAAGTTATTGTTTCTTGTCCTGGAGAGTAGTGGAATGAATGAGCTGGTAAATAAGATGATGATGTCTTGATGATATTGATGAAGCTTTCATCCCCTCTGGTGACGGTGCCGTGTTGGTTATGAAGTGTTGCGTTTGCTGTTGATATCTACGAACAATAGCCTACGGCACAAGCAGTCGGCACTATTGTTAGGTATCGATAGGCGTACCGTAATCTTTTGTAAATTATTTCGGATTTCAACTGAAATCTTCACAAGAATGCAAATAAGCTTTTTTTCTACGTAGTCTTTCTATTGCGTATCCGTTTTGCCTAAATGTTGTTTTAGTTTGTAGACAAAAAGTGACTTTGTGTAAATCTTTCTAACTGAAGAAAGAAATTCATTCCATGTTTTCCTACCTGTGAATTCTATTGAATGCAGAGTAGGCTAAGTGTTTTTGAAAAATATGCAATGTTTTTGTGACTTATTATCATGGTTTCTTGTAGACTGTAGACCTATTTGACATATTTAAAACAAGTCAGGAAAGCAATCTTGTAGTAAATTGTTGTGAAATTTTAACATGAAAGGGCCAATTTCTAGTTTGCTCAGTTGATACCGGGATAGCCGGGATGTCCACCCGATAGCTCAGTTGGTTAGACCGTGACTTCGTGAACGAAGAAGCTTCAAGATCAAGCGGCGCTGATTCGACTCTCGGGGTGTGCGCTTGAGCAACGCATTAAATGGACTGCTCTCCATTCAGCGGCACCTAATGGATGGAATAATTCCCCGTTAACAAGACTTCAACAATCGAAAACTTAACTCTGTTAATCTCGGTAACCGCCCTGCGTCAAAAGCCATTACAAGTATGCAAACTATTAGGAATATTAACCTATTAAGAGTATCAAGGCTTTGTCAGTCCGAGGATAAAGATCCAAAACCAACCAACCAACCAACCAATCTTACTACAACTTTCATTGTTTACGGAAAATGAAATGCGTTACAATTTTTTTGAAGTTTTTGGATAAGTAGCCTACTTCGTTACCATATTTCCACGTCATAATTGCAATACCTCAGGTTGCTTTCAATTTGAGAATGGTATAATCCAGACAGCAAAATCTGGCACTTTTGCATTGATTCAACGTCTGCAGAAGTTTAATCAATGTAAAAGTGATGGTTTTTGCTGTCTGGGAAGCAGATCAAATTTGACAAATCAAAACAATAAGGTCTTCCTTTAGTAATTATGTCAAAATTACTTCGGAACTTTTGCAGCAAATGTTGCATATGTGGTTTTGTGTTCAAAATTTAAAAAAGTCATGCAAATTAGGATCCGGATCCTGTTTCTATAAAAACAAAAAACAAAAAAAGTCATCTAGATCAGCTCCGGATCCAGTGAAAAACTGTAAGATCCGGATCCGAAACCTGTGAAATCATGATGAAAGATGTGTTGAACGACTTGGCTCAAATCAAAGAAGAACAAAAGGTTCTCAAAGGTCAGTATGGTGACATAAACTCTGAAACTAAAACTGATTCTAATCCCGTACCTGTTGTTTCAGGTCCTAAAAAAATGCTGTTGAACGACTAGACAAACGGACAGATGACCTTGCTAAGAAGACTAGTGGAATATCTTCTGCCATAGGCCTACAAAACTTTGAAGAACAGCTGGACAAGCAGGAACAGTATTCTCGGTGTGACTGCTTGATCATTCATGGCTGCTCAGACATACTTGATAGATCAAGCAGCCACGCCTCATTTGTTAATTATGTTTAAATTTATATAATGGGAGAATGAGTAGGGGAGACCGGGGAGGGTTGTTACAATTTTCAGAAAATCTAAGATTTCTCTTTCAATATTTGCACAAAGTTGCTGAAAATTTTATGTAATCTTGCCACATAACCAGTTGTTATAAATACAACTTCAAAGTTTAAAAAAGTTATGCTTACAGGAAAATATTTGCATTAATGTATCCAGAGGTGGGCACCCGCTACTTTTAAAGTAGCACGCTACCCGCTACCGCTACTTGGGCCAAAGTAGTGCGCGCTACCGCTACCCGCTACCAATTTATAAAAGTAGCGCGCTACCCGCTACCGCTACTCGGGCCAAAGTAGCGCGCGCTACCGCTACTTCTTCCGCTACTTTTGTCTAAAATGACTCTAGGAAACACTCAAGTCCCTAGTGACGCAAAAACGACCTTGAAAACGAATGTTATCATTCGTTTACGCTATCATTTTAACGTCGTTATAGAAAACACATTCTAAGGGAAATTTACTGTTACGCATCTTTCAAAAACACGAGCATTTCAAAATGAGAGTCACTAAGTCTTGCCCGCTTTCGCTTAAGCCAAGGGTCACCCAACTACGGCCCGCGGGCCGGAACCGGCCTGCAAACTGATTCCATCCGGCCCGCCACGTGCTGCGGAAATAACAGCTGCTCTACAACAGCTGTTAAGCTAGCTTTGCCTTTTTGTGTAATAGAGACTTCTTTGTTAAAATTGTTCGTTTTTATAGTTTTGTTTTTATCATTAGGCCACCACAAATGGGGACAGCCTAGGCCAAATTTGGAAAGATGTAATGTTTTTTCAAGAGCACGATGCCCTGTAGTGTATCACAGCAGGGTATAAATTTTCCAGCAAACTTTTGATTTTTATCACAACTTTGCTATTCCACCGCTGACTTTGTTATTTATTGTGCTCAATTCAAGTCAATGGAGATTCTAAATAGCAATTTGCAATAGCAATTTGCATCCGGCCCGCAGCTGTTAATCTCGTAGCAATCCGGCCCTCAAAGAAAAAAGTTTGGTGACCCCTGGCTTAAGCACATCGTTTTCAACAGAGAAAATCGGAAAAACCTAGAACATCACACAACTAAGGCGAAAGAGCCATGTCCATTGAGTCCTGTCTTTGTCATGAGTTACCAAGGGGGTGGGGGGGACTTGTATACCAGTCCCAGGTAAACAAGTCCCCCCCACCCCCCTTGGTAACTCATGATATCTAGTTTTCTCTTTTCAATTTTCTCTTTCACCTTAGTTGTGTGATGTTCTAGGCGTTACCGAGAAAATCACCCAAACGGTTCTTTGAATTTTAACGTTTGTTCATGATTACTTTTTTGGAATCAGACGCACATGTTTCAGTAGTGTAGTGGTTATCACGTTCGCCTCACACGCGAAAGGTCCCCGGTTCGAGCCCGGGCTGAAACAGTTTTCCTTTTTTAAACACAATGTGAAAATAACCAGTTCATTTTACGGCACATCAGTTTTTTAAGTACCGTACCGGTAAGCTTTTTTTATTATAGCCTGCTACGCTACAAGATCCACTACACCGTCGGCCAAACTCCTTACAAAGATCATCAAGAAGGCAAAAGACACAAACGCAGACCAAGAATGATTTGGACAACAAACATCTCTGAATGGACGAAATCAAATCATAATAATAAATTATGAAAGTGCAGTTCGAAAAGCTCATGACAAAACAAGGCATAAAATTTTTTTATAAAAAGTTTGGTAACGAAGTTTTGCTTTGAAAGAAATTTGTTGATTAAAAGTTTGGAGTATTTGTAGTGTAGTTGAAAGAGCACTATGGTTCTATTTTCAAACATATATTTGCAAAGTTTAACTAAAATTATTTCTCTTTAGTTTAACTAAAACTAAAATTATAAATGTTTCCGCCCGGGCTCGAACCGGGGACCTTTCGCGTGTTAGGCGAACGTGATAACCACTACACTACGGAAACACTGGGAGAATACGCGTTTAACATCAGATAGATACCGCTTGCAAATACTGAATACGGACACGAAGCAGGATAAGTCAGTGGTTCCCAACCGGGGGGGAATTCCCCACTAGGGGGTAATTTTGCAATTTTCAGGGGGGAATTTGGTTTTAGGATTGTAAAGTTGTTTAAGCCAAGTAGGCTAAGTTGGCCTAGACCAGAGCTTTAGAGTGGGAGGAGCCCTTAACGCCCGATTATTTAAGCAACTGTGCACTGACATGGATGTAAACCATCACGTAGGCCTACTTTTATTTCATGCAAATACAGAAATACTTGATGGCTTTCAAGAAGAAACGTAACCAAGCGAGTGTTTAAGCTCAGAGACGAGCTTAAATTAATTTTTGACCTTTAAATAAAATTGGAATTTGTTTCATTGCGGAATGATGACAGCAGTGGCGTACCGTGACCACTTTGACAAGGTGTTCAGTGACGGCAAAGCAACAGCGGGGGGTCTGGGGGGCCTCCCCCAGAAAATTTTAAAAATTAACATTGAATTTGGTGCGTTCAGAGAACATTTTCAGCACAAATTCTGAACATGTACAGAAGTGACAAAAATAATGTCGGAATGGAGAAGAATACAAAATAGATCTTTATTTGACAGCGCATTGAATGAAAGACTTAACAATATCAAACATTAAGTTGCATTTCTAAAGTCACATAGCATACTTCAGTTCACTTTTTATTTCCGACCATCAAAACGAACAATATTACTTGCCATAACACAGCAGGAGTCTGAAAAAACGCGAAAGTTAAAGCGTGCTCGAGATGGAAATGATTTACTTCATGCAAGGATTAGGCACGGTCGCAACACCTTGAGAAATGTACAAGCGAATTAAAAACAAACAGGTGAAAGTTAAAACAAAAAACAATAGCAAAGCAACTCGATAATCAACAAGAAAAAAAAGTCGATTGCTATGTTGGTCGGCTGTACTTTTATCCGCCGTACTACTTAGTAAAAACAAAAATGTTTAACACCTCGCCTACAGAAGGAAAATTCATCTATAGCATAATTCGATTCTTTTTGTTTGTGCAATAAATTTTTGAATTACATCGTCGTAGAAAGCTTGCTTTTGCTTCAGTTCTAGCAAAAGTTGTTTCCAGCGCTGATCACCTCAAACTCTAATCCAACAAGCTAAAACTTGCTATTGCCTGGGATTCCCCCAATGACGCGCCAAGGTGTGCAGATCAGCGAGTGCACAGCCTGGCTGACCTAAAACCATTGCTGTTTTCGCTGCCTTGTGACGTTATTTTTCTTAATTGTTTATTTTAAATAGCACTCGCCAAGCTGTCAGTGCACAGTGCACGGTAGACTCTTTAACATAGGACAGTTTTCCGTGCGAATCAGCTGATTTCAGTCATGTGACTCAGCACGTGATATTCCGATCTTCTCGATCCGATCTTCTCCAAACATTTTTGATACAAAGAAAATTAAGTGAATGTATCGCCACAGCAGCGTGGCCTAATGGGTTAGGGTTAGGGCAAGGGAATAGTCATTTCGATTGCGTGGGTTCGATTCCCACCCTCTGCTAATGTTCTTTTTTCTTCTGCAACTGAACTGAGTGCAAGAAGGATCTTAAAGACTGTAATCAATTGAGTTTATAAGGTTACAATCATAATGGCGTAAGTTACATGACTGCAAACAGCTGATTCACGAGGAAACCTGTCCTACGTTAAAGTGCCTACCCACAGTGCACGGTAGCCACTTTAACAAGTCGAAATTCTGCCACTGAAATTGACTAGAATGCAACCGCCAACCAATCATAAGCTACGGTTTAAGTGACGTAAAAAATGGCGAAAAGAAGATCATAGAAAGCAAATTAAGTGATGGATTTTTTGTCAGCTGGTTGGCTTAGGGGTTAGGGTTAGGGCTAGAAAGTAGTCATTTCATTGACGCGTGTTCGATTCTCACCACTGCTATTGCTCTTTTTCTTCTGTAATTACCAAATAAAGTTCAAAACAAGCATTAACTCTCTGGATGAGTGCTAGAAGGGTCACAATTGGACGGTAGCCTCTTATAACACGTTCTGACTGGTTGGCGGTTGCATTGTAGTCAATTTCAGTGGCAGAATTTCGACTTGTTAAAGTGGCTACCACAGTGCACACCCAGCTTAAAGGTAATGACCGAAAAAATTAAAGGCAATGACCTCAAACGTTGGAGTACTAAAATTAGAAGGGGATGAGTTTTGCAATTGAAAAGAAAGCAATCAGCATGCAGCAAGATGTTAGAATATCATGAAAGTAAAGAACATCGACAACCGATTGAAATTTTCTTTTTTTCTGGATTTCTTGGGGTGTGCAGTGCACACCTTGAACACCCTGAATATACGCCACTGGATGACAGATGGATGGATTAGATTTCTTGCTTATTTGGTTGATATGTTTGGTCTCATTGAATAAATTGAATCTGAAAATGCAAGGAAAAAACACTAATATACCTGTACGGTATATAATATATTCAATTACCATCTCTGTTTGAAGCAGATAGGGCATCAACATGGTTTGTATCCATGAGCCATTGACATATTGATACCATGTGAATTCACAAACTGTACTGTTTCCATGCTGGCTCAAGGCACGTTGGAAGAGAGTGATTGATTTATGTCACTGTCATTAGGAGATTGTCTTGAGGCACTAAAAGACTCTGCTGTCCTGGTTGCGGGGGACTACGTTTTGTCTGGCCTCTACCTTTCGACCAGCCTGGCTTGGGTGGCTCTTCCAGGATCAGATGCCAGTACAGCTCAGCATTTAAAGATGCTTTGGAAGCTTTCACCAGCAAGCTTGATAATTGAAAGAGAAAAGTTAGAATGAACAATTGAACATGTCAGTGTCACCATATTTAAAGAATTATCATCGGTGCTGGTTGTTGACGGCAAAGAACAAGTTCTTCCAGTGTTAGAAAAAGAATTGACTTTGCAACATCTCACAGCATTAGAATTGGAATTCATTCAATATTTTCCTAAAATTTATGACGATGAGCTTGATTTAATACAGTGCTCCGCAACCGGTGTGCCGCGGCACACCACTGTGCCGCAAGGCGATGCTGGGTGTGCCGCGGAACAACTATCATCAGAACATACTTTTTGAAAAGGAGTTTTTATGTTTTGAAAATTCACGCTTTACCACTGCAAGACAACTCAAACTCTAGTTGGACTTTCCACAGTGCATTTTTAAATAAGGCTGGTTAACGTGGTTAGTGTGTTTTTAGATGTCAGGCGAGGTCATTTTGAATTGTCAGTCAGCAATGTTTAATAAAAAAAATTTGTAATATTTTTGTAATATTGAAAGCACAGTGTAGTACGTTCTGTCAATGGCGACTCTATAACAAATGACAGGTCTTAAAACTCGTGTTTTTTTCCGGCAGCCATCGTGGCCTACCGAGAGCTCCTTCTCGGCGGCCAAATCTGCGTGCTTGGACTAAACTTGCAACAATGCCAAAATGTTGATAAAGACCGGGCGACGTCCTGCTATAATAATAAAAATCATGCTTTTATTTGTGCCCATTGCGATAACATACACTGAAATTCATTCACATTGTTGATGGAAAAGCTTTGGAGGCCCAGTCTATGATGGGAAGGACGTGGGAAAAAATCACATTATGTGGAGGGTGGGGGTGTGGTAGTTTTAACTTTTCTTTTCTAGTATTTCATTTTTCATGGGCATTTTGTATCCTGTTTTTTTTTTTTCTTTTGTGCCTTTCTTTGTTCTTTTTCTCCAGAGTGATCTGTCACTAGCAAGTTGTTTCCATGAATCCAGATAAATGTTTGAATGGTTAAGGGAAAAATTGCAGCTGGTCTTTGTATCGCATTTTTGGTCTTTTTCATTGAATGAAATACTTTTCAGCAACGTTCTTCATTAATTAAATTATTTTAGTATGAAAAGGAATATTACAGTCTAAAAAGCTTATTACTAGTGAAAGTTTAGTTTATCTTACAAGACTTAGATTAAAATATTAATGTAAACGAGTTTTTAACAAACTAAATTTATAGGAGGGGAATTTAGATTTGAATATTGACTAAAAGGGTGCACAGGATAAAAAAGGTTGGGAACCACTGAGATAAGTGCTGAGTGAGCGAGGAAACTTTTATTTCATCTGTTGCAATGGCAGTACAATTATACACAACACGAATAAAATAGCACCAGAGCAATCTGGTTACTGATACCACAACAGGCAGGATGCAGCGAAAGACTACCGTATATCAGTCATCGAGTCAGCTGCTTCTTTGTTCTTAATGTGACAAATGTCAAGCATCGGAAAATGGCGTTGAAACAAGATAGGCTGATGTTCAGTAAAAAGAAAGTGGTCATGTGCTGCTGCGATCCTCAAGTGAAATCATGTGGTTTTTATTCAAACATAGCTTGGTTTTGAATCTTTATCCTCGGACTGACAAAACCTTGATAGGTTATTCCTGGTAGTTCCGCATACTTGTAGAGCAGTGGTTCCCAACCTTTTTGTCTTGGTGACCCCCTTTAAAAAAATTCTTAGATACCGCGACCCCCACTTATATCCTTTCCTCAATGCAAGTATAGCCTACTATTAACAAATAATACAACAAAAGGCAGCACTAAAAATGTTTTGGCGCCATCGGTACAAACTGTGTGATGTGTGTGTGATGGCTATACTGTGTGATGTGCAGTCTATTCTAACCATAAAAAGAGCTCAACACCTGCTCTCCTGGACCACATTGAAACGGGCTTTTGCCTGAGGATGGGTTTCTTTTATGTCCGGTTTTCTTTTTCCACTTACAAGGTAGATTTAAACGATCTGTCTTAGCCTGATGCTGCGAGTTTGCTGTGGCAATAGTAAGTTGCGCAAGCTTTCGGAACACAGTTCCCTAGTCATGTGCTATGATGAATGGTGTTGAAGTCAGTGAGTGGTTCTTTAGTGTGGTTCTTTCGTTTAGCTTGAGGCTGCTGGTTGTTGAGTTTCTGTGTTGTTAGGCGTTTTATGTTGCAAAATTTGTTTTCAGTTGATTAGTAGATTAGATGACGTAGTTCTTCCCTTTCGGCACGGTTGTTGATTTTAGGATTTTGTCTGCTGATGAATATGGCCTCTTTAAAACGTAATTTTACTGCGTCATTTTCTCGGACAAGTATTGTAAATTCAAAGTCGGTGTGACACTGTTGTTGATGATTAAAGACCGAACTTTTGTCTGAGCTGAGGTGTTCTTTGATGCAGGAGTGGAGTGGTCGAATCGTGCTGCCTATGTAGCTTTCCCTGCATTTCTTGCATGCGATCTTGTAGACACAGTTCTTGGTGGTACATATGTCATCGTTCCGTAGTGGGCAGTTTTGTAGCCGGCAAGGTTCGGGTTTTTTTGGTTTTTAAAGTGTTCGGGTTTTTTTGGTTTATTTCTTTCTCCATCCTATCATTATTATTATTATGACTGCTCATCCACATCAATATTGGAACTGGCAAATTCAATCCACAACACTTTTCAATAGACTGTCATTCATTACAATATGTGTGTTTCTCTCTGTTTTTGTTTTATTTTTTGCTATTTGTTTTTTTGGGTTTTGTGGCCGTGCTTACTACTGATATATAGCCTACTACCAGGGACTCCGGACACTTCCTGAGAATGGGGGGGTAATTTAAGCAGAGCGGGAACGATGTTTTGACATCGACAGGGGGCTTATTGGATTGTCGCATCACATATAGGCCTACTTCTGGGAGGTCGCTTCCCAGACCCTCCTTCGCATTACCGAAAGCTTCAGTTTCTGGTACAGCGTCTTAGGCGGCATATTTCGCGCCAAAGGCGCAACATTTTTGCCTTTCAGCACGATTTAAGGTCGAAAAATTATTTCAACGAATCTAAAATCGCGAGCAAAAGCTCTTTAATATTTGCCACATTTTTTGAGGTTTTTAGACAAATTTGACTGGAAGAGGGGACGTAGGCCTACGCAAAAATTCCTCTCTGTATTCTTCCTTGGCTCAAGTCTTCCAAACTTTGCGCTTCAGACGCTAAATGGTTAGATTTAAAAGATCAAAAGCGTTAAGGTCCAAGCTTTCTATAACTTAATTTACAATTGCATGAATACAACACGATAACCTGTGCCATAACATCCACAGTGAAAGAAAAAGTTTCGGCATCTAGGATCTAGGCCAACGATGTTTAACCTGCGGCCGTATGGCCGCATGCGGCGTCGATGAATAATTATGCGGCCGTTAACACGTAGCCTAATTTCATAAGCATGTGTTGGCGACCGTGTCCTATTGTTGAAATGAAAAAATTATTTCATTAAAAAAATGAAATGTATTTTAAATATTATAGGCTACAAGGATATCTAGAACCACTGGATACCTTCAAATTTTAGAGCTTGAAAAACATTTTCATCGTAAGTTTTTGTAGGCTAGACTGTATTGTTAAAATCGTTTAGAGACAAAACTTTTTCCTCGACCCAATTTCATTGTAACATTAGCCTACATTGCATTATGTCCATTAAGAAAAAGAACACTAGCAGAGGAGAAAAGGGTATTCAGTTCCAAATGGGAGTTGGATTATTTCATGATCGAGACGGCAGCGCATACTATGATGTGTCTAATATGCAGTCAAGTAGTTAAAACTGTTAAAGGAGATAATGCAAAGCAGCATTTTCGTCGTCATATGTCACACAATTACGCAAAATTAGGCAAGTCGAGGAAAATCTGTGTCGAAAATGTGGAAAAGTGCACTTGATTATCCAATGTTGCGAGAATTGGCAAGAGAAACTCTTGTTCTTTTCGGAAGCCCTTAGGCTACGTGTGCGAGTCTGCCTTTTCACAAATGAAGTAGCCTACCTGAAAAACGAGTAGCCTACCGAACGCGATTGTTGGACGGAAACCTGGAGTCTCAACTAAGACTGTATCTCGAGAGGTTCTCAACTTAGCAATTTTATCTGCTCGTATGCAAAATCAAGGGAGTCACTTGTTGCAATGTCGCAGACGGAATAAATTCATTTCAAAAAGTGTTATGGCGCTATTAGGTATAAGTATGATAAGTTTAGTAGATATTAACGAATAAATTCTTATCTTTAATAACGCAAATTAAAAAAAAAAATCATTTAAAACTCACTAGCGGCCGTGCTTTGTAGAATTAATCTGAATGCGGCCGGCAATAGCAAAAAGGTTGTGCATCCCTGGTCTAGGCCTACATTCAATTCATAAAAAAAAATAAAAATAAAACCTAAAATGCATTAACTTTTACAACAACCAAAAGTATAAAGACATTGAAACAGTGCAACTGCAGTGGGTTTCGTTCGTGAGTGGTAAAAGCGAAATTAAACAGTTTGTATCAGTGAGAAACTATGACGTCACACACAGCGCATTGCGATGCGTATATTTTTGACAGGATTCATAGTTTGGCCATAGATGACTTGGCGTTGTCTTGCGAGTCGGAGTTTCCAAGCAAAAACCTCAAAAGTTGTGCAAAAAAAAAACATAAAAATAAAACACAAAAGTAAAAAATATTTTAAAAATGAAATTTTTATCTCTACATTAGTGGGGGGGTAATTTTGCATTAGTTACCCCCCCACTCCGATTGGTGGGGAGGTAATCACCCCCAGGCCACCCCTCTAACGGAGCCCATGCCTACTACATAATTTTTCATTCAGGCACGTTTTAAATTTTTCAAGGTTTTGCCACCTTTTTCCGTTCGTTAACGTGCTGATAAGTTTATATCGATTTTTGTAGTTAGTATCTTTTTCGTCCCGGACGCGTTAATGACGAAAAATAAAATGATTGATTGATTGAAACTCCACAAACATTTGTCCGTTCAAGTTGGGCAGATTCAAAAAAGTTGTCATCTTATTCATAACATCGGCACTTTTTGTAGTAGTTTCCAGCTCACTGCAGAACAGAAACTCCTCTTTGAAGTCATTGGAATTGATATACCTGACAAAAACGAGAAGCTGAGCACATGAGCTAACATCTTTTGTCCCGTCTACCTGAAATGAAAACATTGGAGAAGCCTTGATCTCCTGTATCACTTGCACTGTTACATCTTTGGACATATCCGATATGCGTCTCTTGATGGTATTGTTAGAAAGAGAGATTTGTTTAACCTTCGCAGCACTTGCATCCCCGAGAACCAGCTTTACCGTTTTTAACAAGCATGGCTTCACAAGTGCTTCCCCAATAGTGTGAGATTTCTTTCCTTTGGCAATTTCCAGTGCGACTTCATAGGACGCCTGAATTAGGCTACAGCCACATTTGCCTGATGAAAGTTTCCAGTAGCGTCAAGCCGTTGCCGCTTGAGACCAGCTTCATGGCGTTTAAAGAATGCTGCATCCTTTTTAGCATGTTGAGGGTGTTTGGTTTCTAAATGGCATTTCAATTTTGATGGTTTCAATGATTCTGCGCTAAGAACAACGTTGCAGATAACACACTGTGGTTTCTCAACACCATTGGTCAATAAAGAAGTAAAGCCAAGGTTAATGTACTCTTCAACGTATTTTCGTTTTTTCTCCATGGAACGATGTTCCCTTTAACTATTTTTTAGCAATGTGGAGTATTGACTGATCTCTGTTGTCTAATATACATGGTTACTTCGTTAATAGAGTTTCAAATTTCAACTTACACTTTTACAGGGAATAGTCCTACACAGTATGCGTCCACTGTGATGTAATAAACGTGACTGTAGGACCTATAGTCACGCTTATTTCATAACAGTGGACGCATACTGATGCAATAATGTTGTGCTACAAGCAATCCGAATGAAACCGCTAGCGGGCCGGTACCTCGTCCTACTTACATGCACTTTTGTTGTTGCATGCGCAACAGCTTCGCGACCCCCTATAAAATGCTCTGCGACCCCCAGGTTGGGAACCACTGTTGTAGAGACTCTTTATTTCGGGTGTTCAAAAATAATAGAAAACCAAGAAAACTTTTGAAATGAATAAACTGTTGTAGTATGGGGGTTTAAACTTCAGTGCAACCAATGAGAGTTCAAGTCAATAGATTGTACAAGCAACCAAGCAAAAACATTTTCTATTATACAGTATTACAAAAATAATCACAATTAAAAAAAAGGTAAAGCCATCTATGCTCTCGCCCTCGGTGTGACCTGTTAGGCTGCACCAATGGTGCCAGTGCCACTACTAGTGTTTTTCCACTAGATCTAGTGTTTTTTAGCGATTTAGCGCTATGTTGGTGTGCATAACTTTGAACAGTGTTCAAAGTAGCCTTGCCTATTGTTTTGTTTGGCTGCATCCAGTGGCGTAGCCAAGGGGGGTTTCAACCCCCCTTTGGCACGTGTGTGACGTCACGATATTGAGAATGATGCTTTATGTCTCTAAAACAAAGTTTGCCTAATTTTAAAAGAAACTGTATTGAAAGAGCGAGTTTTGCCAATACCAAACATTGACATATCTCAGCCAGGAATTAGCAACAAGAAAGCATAGAGACTTAGCTTTATTTCCCAAAAATGCCGAAAAAAACATGATCTTATCCTTTTGCTATGCCACCGGACAGCACCATTTTACAGGAATATTCATACCCATATTTTTGTTGAAAATGCTCTCAGAATGAACCAAATTCTAAGTAATTTTTCAAAATTTTCTGGGGGAATCCCCCTAGACCAGTGCTACTCAAACGCCGGTACGCGTACCGGTGCCGGTACGCGAGCACTTGGCTGCTGGTACGCGGTCAGTTAGGAGAAATTGTAAATTGAGTAATTTGTTTTATGTTGATCAGAACGTCTATATAATAATTTTTAGGCAACAATAATGTTCAATCTGCTTTCCAAGCTATAGACTGTTTGGTGGCCCGATACTACGACAACTTCCAGTTACGTCACAAAGAAATATTATTTCGTAATTGTTATCCATTATTTCAACAAAGTATCGCAATGTTCGATGCGAGATGATCATCCTTTTTGTGTGTTTGTGCTGTGTCCACGTGCTTGACTATATCTGCAGCCAGGCGCGGATCTAGGAGCTTTTTTTGGAGGGGGCCAGAAAATTTGAAAATGAATTAAAAAGAAAGAAAACGATAAAACATATATGAACAATCAGTGGCGTAGCCAGGAATTTTGGGGGTTTGGACGGCCGGTAGGCGAAGCCCGACGGCGTGTTCGCCAAAGGAAACACTTAGCGGCGGGGGGTCTGGGGTGCCTCCCCCAGAAAATTTTGAAAAATTATTTTGAATTTGGTGCATTCTGAGAGCATTTTCAACAAAACTATGGGTATAAATATTCCTGTAAAATGGTGCTGTCCGGTGGCATAGCAAAGGGATAAGATCATGTTTTCTTCGGCATTTTTTCGGTAATAAAACTAAGTTTCTATGTTTTCTTGTTGCTAATTCCTGGCAGAGATGTTTGGTATTGGCAAAACTCGCTCTTTTAATGCAGTTTTGCTTAAAATTAGGCAAACTTTGTTTTAGAGACATAGAGACTGAGAACATCATTCTCAATATCGTGACGTCACTCGCGTGCCAAAGGGGGGGTTGTAACCCCCCTTCTCCCCCTTGGCTACGCCACTGTGAACAATGATACTACGACATTATTATACGATATGCTATAAAATAGGCATTAAAATAGCCATGTTCATCAATAAATTTTGCTGGAATAAAAATTGCTAAGCATGCAAAGTAAACTTGAAATCTGGTTTAAAACCCTGTAGGGCCTATGCAGTGTCCATGACCAATTGGATATTTATATGTTTGCAGACATATAGCCTACGGTAATTGATTGAAATTATGATGAAGACTAAAAACTATAAAACAATTCAGGTTTCAGATTGTTTCAACTGACGTCATTTGGCTCAGCGTTGGTTTCAGCTGAGCCAGCTCCAACAAATGTTGCTATTAAAATGTATAATCGATGGATAATTTCAACCTTAATAATAACAAAAATAATTCCCTCCCCCCTCCGGGATAAGTTAAGTCCGCTGTGGGACTAATATCAGCTGTTTAGAAGCATATCAAACCATTCAACAATTTCTCACAAAATTTCGGGGGGGGCCCGGGCCCCTTGAGCCCCCCCCATAAATCCGCGCCTGTCTGCAGCGTCCAGTAACGAGTAGAGAAGTGAAAGGCTCAATCGATCGGCCACACTCTGACTTCAAAATATCAGATGATTGTAGTGAGTTGAACATGTTTTTACATAGATTTGTTGAAGCTAGTAGCATTGTCTTCCATTGAACCGCAATTGGATAAGCTGGTTGCAAATAAGTAAGCGGACACTTCGCATCAAAATTCGAAAGACCATTAATAAAAGTGTTTTTTTACTTGTTTTTTTTTGTGTATTTGTTACAAAAGTGATAATGACTTTGCTCTTGTCTTTTTTTGGCAAATTGACCGGGACGCCAAGTGATGGAAGGTGCTCAGCCGGTACACGGCATAAAAAAGTTTGAGTAGCACTGCCCTAGACCTCCCGCCGATGGGTGTCGTTTTATGCGAACACGCCGTCGGGCTTCGCCCGCCGGCCGTCAACCCTTTCCCTTTTACATAATTGCTGGCTACGCCACTGGCTGCATCAATGTGTTTCTAAATTTGAGATATTTAGCATAAATACTTTAAAAAATACACGCAAAATAACTGGGAAAAGGTGTTCAAAGTAGCCTCACCTTAGGCAGTACTGTGTTAAGGGGGGGGCAAGAAGGGCCCGGCCCTCGGGCCCACCATCTCAGGAGGCCCACGAATATTAGACTTTTGCGTTCCAGCAAAGTTTGTTTTGAGTTGCTGAAGTTTACTGCGTGTACTTGTCAATTAGGAAGATGATTTAAGGTCTACTTATACTAAAACATCTCAAATTTGGGCCCTTACTACACTGAAACATCTTTAAAAACACCATTACTACCTTAAAAGAAAGTTAAAATGCGACAACGTTAGTAACATGATCTGCAGAAATGTATTTAATATATAACAGGTGGGATGCACTGGAATATGTAAATTCAAGAAGGGTCCAATTGCCACAAAGTGTTTTTGCACAACCGTTTTAATTATTTTGGTCATTTACTTTTGTGGTGAAACTTCGATAATGATTACATGCTTAATCAGGTAAGAAAAATCATACCTAAAAAGTTCACTTGGTGAAGATTCGGTGAAGAAACTATGGAGGAGTTGAAGTGCAAGTTCTGTAATTGGGCACAAATAGTGAAATGAAAAAAAAACCGGAGGGCCCTTTTTGAATTCATATATTCAATTTGTTTTCATTGAAAGAAATCAGAAAGCACAAAAAGTGAAGTGAAAAAAGTGGAGTTGGGCCCTTTGTGAATTCACATATCGTATATAGGCCTATTCATTTTATTTTCATCAATAAAAGTGTTTTGTTTTAAAAAATTGTTAGGTGTAGGCAAAATGACATTTCTGATAGTTTAATTATCATTTCATTTTTAACATTTACAATACCGTAATTATAAATATCCTTGACTAGTGATGTCGCGAGCAGGAAAAACCTGTCCGCTGCCGCACTGCACATGTCTCCCCGTACACTGCAACGCAAAATGTCACACTGCCCCTGCACCACAAAAAATAAGAGTGCACTTCGGCATGTGCAGAGCAAATGCAAGGAAATCTATTAAACAAAATCAAATTTTGGAAAAAACTTAGGGTCTGTATAGGCAATTGAGTAACATCTGGCATTTCACATGTTGTACGGTGGCCTACTGAAATTGCTGTGATCCAAAACAAAAATCATTCTTATTACAAGTGACCTGTTTATTCTTGCTACTAACCTAGGCTGCCATACCTTAAAAACTTTAATTAACTTGAATGCCGGCATAATATAATGAAAGCTTTGCAATTGAATGAAATAATGTTGAATAAAAATAATAGACCTTTCCCGCAGCTCTGTGCAATGAAGCGTGACGTTGAAAACAATCACGCTGGCTGCTTCATTGGCAAGCACCAAATTGCTTGTGAATACTTGATAACTTGTTGAGTAGTTAGTAGAATCTTCGTAAAAACATGGAATCAACGTTAAAAAACAAGGATCTGACTGTTAACTTTTATTCAAGTTACATTTATATGAAAAACAAGCCAAGTGATACAATGATAAGCCACTTATTTAATGGGCTCTAGTAACTACGCATAGGCCTAAGCTATAGCGCATGAAGGAACTGCTGGCAGTGTGTTAATGTCTAAGCAAAACGCTGTTGGTCTGCAATTCTGATAGACTTGAAATTTCTTTCTGCTTTAGCTACTATGTCTTTATAATAATAAATGAGAATTACTGTCTTATTTGCTACAATAGGCTAAGTAGGCTAAGTGGGTTTCAGTTTGTAGCCTTTTTTGCTTCTTCACTTGTGAAAGCAATGCAGCCTATCACTTATGGCCTACTTGCACTGAATATGAATCAACTGAAGTAGGCTAATAAGCTGGACTGCCATTCAATCAGGGCCGTAGCCTAACTTCGTCAGTTGGGGCTCCGATACAATTATTAGGCCTCCATTTGTTTCTGTGCTTATTAGGCTATAGAACGTAGAAATGACAAATGAAAAGCTCGCAGAAGCTACAGACCACGAAACGCCGCTGTCCATTGGTGTCAATTCTTGCTACGATCAGCTGCTGACAAACATTTATTGTTACCATAAGCTTATAACTTGTTTTGGCCGCTTTTTGGCTCAATTGCCCAACGGGTCAATCTATTGACGAAGACGCATGGGCACACACTTCGCATTCAGTGCTTCCACTTTTACAAAGCTAGATTACCACTTGTATTACCACATTTGTCCTCAGATTACCACATTTTTTACTGTGATTTTCTTCCCGATTTTAAACGTATTTCGACTTACTTTTACATTAACAAAGTGGCTATTTTTACCCACTTGTTGCCATGGTTACAATCAAGTGTTGCCAGAGTTAGGATTAAAGTTAGGAAGGGTTACACTTAGGAATAAGGTTAGGGTTTTAATCTTTATCCAGAACTAAAAAAAATTCCAAAATGCAAGTTTTTGTTTTCAACAGCTTTAAACTTTTCTCAAATTACGACAGAATTCCTTATCTGACAAAGCTATTATTTGGCTATATTTACACTATATAGTGTAAAATAAGGTCTAAAACAACTACTCAGTTTATTAATAATACCGGTTATTATCAGTTATTAAAACGTCCGAAATAAGTAAGTTCCAAAATGTAAGTAAGAAAAAATTCCAAAATGCAAGTTTTTGTTTTCAACAGCTTTAAACTTTTCTCAAATTACGACAGAATTCCTTATCTGACAAAGCTATTATTTGGCTATATTTACACTATATAGTGTAAAATAAGGTCTAAAACAACTACTCAGTTTATTAACAGTACCGGTTATTATCAGTTATTAAAACGTCCGAAATAAGTAAGCAAAGTACTGTACTTGACACCGCAGCTAGAATCTGAAAGACATCTTGACTATGAATATGATCATTGATCACATTGTCACCCTATGTTCAAAGTCAAAAGTCAGGACGCATTCCAAAATCAAACCGAAAACAGTGGAACATGCTAGTCACATGCTATTATAAGTAGTTTTTTACATATCTGTTCGATTTCGGAAGACAACAGTTCAAATGCTCTTATTTATTGATAGTAGGCCTATTTTATGACAAATGTTCAAAATGTATAATTTCCACATTTTAGCAAAATTTCCACACAAAATTTCCATATTACCACTAAATTACCACAAATTTTTCATTACCACATTTTTACCACAAGCATGATAAAAATTCCACAATTGTGGTAATTACCACAAAAGTGGAAGCACTGTTCGCATTTGCCCAAACTCATCCAATAAAAACTGGATTTTCGCAGAAGTCTGGTGATTAGCCTACTTCAGATATGAAATCGAAGCTACGTTTTAATCTTTTTTTCCGACCACAGAAGGATTTCAATTATTTGTTTGTTTAGCCTACCCTGTTTCATATAAACCACCCAGTAAAGTTGACATGAAGTCCAGTAGCCTAAGTAATAGGCTAGCCTGTAGCAGGGCCTATGAGAGGGGGGTACGGAGGGTACGGCGTACCCTTGAGGGCCCAGGCCTGTGTTTGTTGGGGGCCCGAAATTGTGGTTTTATAGTTTACGCGCAAAAATGTTTGGTTAAAACCATCCTAAACGACTGGTTTCAAGCATAAAAGTTGTTATTCTTTAGTCCTGGGGGGCCCGTAATCTAGCAAATAGGTCCAGAAAGGTAATCGAGTGCTTTGCGAGCAAATTAGGGGCATAAAGTGGTAATTTAATGCTTTACGTGTAAAAATGTTTTGTTAAAAGCACCCTAAATTAAATCATAAAAGCTAGTTATTCTCCTGTCCTGGGGGGGGGGGGGGGGGGCATAGTGTAGCAAAAGCGGGTTTGAGAAAAAACCCAGGTGAAAAGCCCGGGTGTTTTTTTGTTTTTTAAAAACTATTTGACAAAGGTAGTTTCACGCTTATTTCACTTCAAAATGAATTTCGGAGTTACAGTAGAGCAGGAGCCGGAGAATACTTTCGAAGCAGGACCGGAGCCGGAGTCAAAAAAAGTGACTTCTCTCGTTCACCTCTGCTAGTGCTGGGCATGTCGTGAATGCAAAAGTTAATGAAAAAAGGTTAGGATTGGTCAGATGATTAACTTGATTATGTTTTAACAAAATGTTATGTTTGAGCCGTGGTAGAGAGCTTGGCTTGTACCAGATACATGTATCACTCAGTAACGTTAACGGATTTAACATTAAACACACAAAAAAAAAACATGAAAAAACTACTAAATCCAACGTTTTCGACATCACATAGTGTCCTCTTCAGAAATAATTATAAGCTACATCTAAGAGAAATAAAAAAATGAATTTACAAATTTTACATTAAAGATGTACAATAAGCGACACCTCTCAACAGTAGTACAGCACCATCAACAACTGACACACGAATTCAATGCAGGATACACAAATTGGCGAGGGTCAGATCACATGATTGCACAACACAAAATAATAGTTTTATTGCAGCCTGATGCTATTATTGCGCACAGATGTCCAATTCTGCAGTAAAATGTTGTGTGGTGTGCAATACGCCTAAGCAAACATCACACTTTTTGCCCAAGACAAAGGGGGCCCGGAGTGAGAGGGGGGCCCGGAATGACTCTTCGTACCCCTAGTGAATATTTCTCTCAGAGGCCCTGGCCTGTAGCCTAATCACGTTTTTTTGCTCCCATTGCAACAACATAATATAGAGCATAGCATCTTTTCACATATAAACTAGGTGGGCAATTGCCCACCTAGTCCCTTTGCTTGCTCCCCTAGCCCTTTCTTTGCCCACCTAGTTTAAAACTAGGTGGGCAATTTTTAAGACTTAATTTTTGTTTAAGTTAGATCCAAATTTTATTCAAGTTAAAGAATGAACAGCAAAATGGAAAGCTTCAGCATACATTTAGAACTTATGAGCCTTCCTTTGACCTTATACTCATAATATCCTTAATTTTCCATTCAAGCAGATTAATTAGCAATTTGTTGTGAGTAGGCCTCAGGGCCTCCGAGAGAAATCAGGACTGGTCGGGAAACAATACAAAAAATGGGCCTCGGAAAAATAATTTTCAGCAAAAATAGAAGCAACCAATTTGTATCATGCGTCGCGTCATATGCTTTAAGCTGAACTTGGCTTTCCTCAGCGTACAATTGAATTCCTCTGAAATTCAAATTTAACTAGGCTACGTATCGTCAAGAAAAAAAAATTTCAATGTGATTTAAGCTGAACTTGGCTTTCCTCAGCGTACAATTGAATTCCTCTGAAATTCAAATTTAACTAGGCTACGTATTGTCAAGAAAAAAAAACTTTCAATGTGAAAATCAACAAAAATCACTCGACTACACTTGCAGCAAAATTGCTATTGTTGCTCACTATTTTGTATAGAAAAACTTGTAGCCTGGTAGGCCTAAGGTCGTATGGTGTGCACATCTCATGTGCGTTGCAAGGATGTGCTGTTCCATATCCACCACTGATTTGGTGGTTGAGCACTCCTTTCTTGACCAAGTGATCGATGTCCTGAATGTTGGATTCGCAGTGTGAACATCCAGGGTTGCTGAGAGTAGTCTACCCCACCTACCAGTAGGCTATCTAATGTTTGGGCAGTGCGAGCTTGTTTGCTGATGATCTTGTTAGCTGTGACACATTCTTGTTTGTTTGTTGCGTGGAACAGAGCCGTTGTTGGGTCGGTGATAACGGCTTCCTCCCCTAGACAAATCTACGTGACAGGCCAGTAGCCTAGGCTATTGGTTTCGATCATGATGCTAATCGAATTTGTTCTAACTGGTAATTTTAGTATAGAAATTGTATAAAAAATTGTAAACACACAATACAGGCATTGAAAATAGCTCAACAAATCATTCAATCCGTTTCGGACCTTTTGCAATACAACGTTACGGATCACAGCATCTTTGAGTAGAGATGATGAGGTGGTGCGTTTCGGTTTACAGCTCAGTTAAGTTTACTGTGTAACTTTCTTTCGAAAGTACCAACTTATCCAAAATTTCATTATTGTAGGGGATAACCTTTTAAAATTTGTTCCACATGCCCGCAACTACACATCAGACATACGATGATATTTCCATAAAACTTCAACCTTATCGGCAATATGTTTGAGTTTGTTGATACATTTGTTAATAAACTACCAACAGCTAGCGAATCCTTTGCAACATAGCACACGGTAGAATAAATATCATTTGTATGATTGAGCTGGTGAAGTGGAGTTGTTGGAGAGTTCTGTCCCCAATAAAACAAAATACTTTTCATTTCATAGTTCCTACAACAACTTAAGCTTGCGAGTAGCCAAGTCCAGCCTACTCTTTCCAGCTTTCTCTAACTTTGATTCTATTTTCCTATAATTTCATTCAATTCTTCTGATTGTCCATTGAACAGTTCTGCCAGTTCTTTATCGCTATATGAATTGATTAGTCGAGTGAATCTCGTTTGGGACTGCAATCCACATCGTGTAAAGAAGCATAGATTGTAAGAAGCTCAAGTAGTCAACTTGGACTATGGGACAGCTTTCTTTAGAATTTCCTATCTGGCCGAGTTACTATCGAAAAAGACATAGGCTAAGGTTAAGCTTACAGTCGATCAATTACTCCTAAATTGATATGACATCTGGACAACACTGTGGGCTACACTATGAACTCCAGCTAGATTTAAGCAATGCCATCCATCAGAAAATAGGCAGAAAGGTTTACTTCCTTTGATCTTGCTTGAACATCGTTCACCTTTCCAGACATGTTAGATCAATATGTCTGGCCAACGCAGTTTTTGGAGTCAAGATTCAGTTGGTCAAGCAAAAATAGGCTACACGCTTAACAAAATCAGTTTCGAAGTTAAAACAACAGAAACTGTTCAGTGATACAGAAATCAATAGGTTTAAAGCAGTATATTTTACGCCTTAAAGCAATTTAACATAGCCTACCTCAATACGAAAACGATTTGTTCTTGATTGTAGCATTTACAATGATCGAAAAATACTTGAAACATTTCACTCAAAATTTATTCATTTTTAAGTTCATACATTTTTATTTTAAGAACAAAAATGGGCCCCCCTCAAAAGTGAAAACAATAAAAACTACTCGTTTTTCCTTGACAATGTTATCCTAGGGGGAAAAGTTGCCCGACTTCCTCCCCTCTCGGAGCCCCTGGTAAGCCCACCTCAAATTTTGTGTGAGATTCTAAATGTCTGAATTACCGAAGTTTGTTTCCAGATTTTCATCAAAATAAAATACCAGCTCTTTAGAATGATCCAATTTGCAAAGATTCAACTCATTATAATATCTTATCAGTTGTATTTCATAGATTATTGTAGTTGTTTCTATTTACTTTAGTACAAGACCTCTGCAACTAAATGTTGCTAGATTAAATTTTATTACATTATTATTTATAAAATGTTGTGGGCGGGCATGAATATAGAAATCAATTATGGGTCTCAAAAGTTTAGTCTAGGTATAATATGCCTTTTTACCCACAATTTTCCTGAGAAATCTACATTTTTAAGCTTACATGTTTTACGCTCGGGAAAAAAATGCCCTTTTTCCCATCATTTACGCGCGAAAAGTGCCCTTTTTAACATAACTCTCGCGCTAAAAGTGCCCTTTTTTGAAAATTTGCCCACCTAGTCCCAATTTGTGAAAAGATGCTATGATATAGAGTATTACGTAGCCTTCACTGCGATCACAAATGCAACACAATAAGAAGCAACGAGAGAGCCTAGTTGTCGAGTCAGCTGCTATACTTATTTTAACATGCCATTAAGTGTCTTTTCCGAGACACAGCCGCAAACTCTGGAACGGTGTGGAACCGACGTCCTTTGCGAACATCGTGCAAACGTTTTCACCACTCAACCATGCAGTCGCTATACGGTACGTTACTATAAATTGTTTGTAGTTAATCAGAGTTTTATGATGTTATAAAGTTTACTAAAATTTTAGACAACAGTTAGTAGGCTAATAATTTAATTAAATAGTATTTGCCTAACCAAAATGTAGCCTATGGTATTGGGAATTCCACTTGCGCTGTAGCCCAATTTAAAATGAATGCGTGTGTGTTGCAAACTTGTGATGTGATTATTCCTATTTCGACAGAAAGTAATAATTGCCAAAAATGCATAGGCCTATGCTGTCTCATTCTGTATCAATATATTAGCTCCATAAGAATAAAAAAAGCCGAACCAAACACAAACATTAAGTGGCTAGAAACTTGGAGTGACCAAAAGCATAGGGTAAGCTAGGACAAAAACATCAAGTAGCTTAGGCCTAATAAAGGGAAATGCTGCACAAAATGAATATAAGTGTAGATTCTAAATGAAATGATAACATGTTTAGGCTACCTACTTTAGTTGTTAACTCAAATATTTTTGAAATACAATTTATCAATGCGAGGTTGTTTCGTTCAGTGGTCCCGAGCAGTAGGCTATAGTGCTGTGCCGGCGGTAGTTAGGACCATGGGCTAAGACTCTGTAGTAAATTCAATTTTTTTCTGAAAATAAATAACTGAATTGTAATACTCAGTCAAAAAAGTACTTTTAGTAGAAAATATGCGTCTAAAATGAGTGATTGTTCGATCAAAACGTTCAAAAACTGTACTTCACTACTACGATTCCAGTTCTTGAAATGGTTTGTTTTCAACGTCACGCTTCATTGGTTGGCTGCGGGAAAGGTCTATTGATCCTCAAAACGCTTCACAAGTGTTTTTACTATGTTTTTACCTTGGTTGACAGAACAAGTAGTGTTGCCAGATAAACCATAAAAATTGTGAAAAACAATAATGTTACCAGATGACCAAATCTGAACGAAAATTAATAATTTCTACAGTTTTGGTTTTATCTGGGTGGTACCATGCGGCAAAGTTCAAACAGTCAAAATTCTCCGCGCGGCACGGTGGTATTACCGCGTCGTGACCATACGGTAGGCTACTCTATTGCCAGTATTTTTTTTATTAGAAGTTGCTAACACTTTGGCTTTCATTCCGAGCAAAGGTGTAGCTAAGAAATGATAGACCTGTTTTTGTGTTTACTTACATTTGTGTTGCTTTCTAAACTGGTGAGAAAGTCTATTGAAGTGAACCACATTTCCATATCGGTGCAGTAAAAATATACACAATAGGCCTACTATAGGTCTGCTTGACGATAGAGGCCCAAAATTATTTCGGCCTCGGGGCCCACAAAGGGCTTAACACAGCACTGACCTTAGGGCTTAGGCTATGGTACGCTTAGTTGCTTACATTTCGGTTGTGGATTATAATGGTAAAGGACGAAGGGCCATTTTATTTTGCTCCTGCAACCTCTCCACTCGGGCTTTGAAGGTAAATCACAAGGGGCCTTATCCAAACAGGTTATTTGTGCGGATTAAATTGCCATGAATTTATTTGCTACACTTGTTTATTACAGTAATAGCCTAACTAACGTACAAAGAGCTTGATCAAAGATGTTATAGACAAAGCTCCGCACAAAAGATGCAATACCTCAACAATGTAAAACAAAGGAGCGATTCACATGGCATTCCTTATGACTCCATTACAGACACAACAAACGTCTGAAATTTGTATCAACTTCAGAGCTCTCTCACTTTCAAGGAAATTTCCTTATTTTAAGGAAATTCAGATCTATTTTGAACTTTTAAGGACTTTTAACACTCACTAACGCCATTGGCTGTTATTTTTGTACATTTTGCATGTAAATGATCGTGTATTATCATACTAGTGTTTTTTGTGAATCTAGTGTTTTTTTTTCAGTCAAATCTAGTACTTTTCGATAACAAGAGATTGGCAACATTGGCTGCACGAAACTAGCTCAATGTGACCATGTAAATTGAGAAAGAAATCAAATAAAAGGTAAATGAGAAATAATTGAGTAAAAAAAATTAAAAAAAAAGTCTTCAAAAACAAATTAAGAAGAAAAGTTATTAGGCCTACTGTAACAGTTTGCACAAAAAATGATAGCCACAAAAAGCAGTTTTGATGATATACTTTCAGTACAATATAACTAAAGATTTAAATTCAAACCAAACAATATAAAATTCAAAAAAAGCAGTAGCCACCCTCCCTACTAACCACCCTCCCTATACTAACAAGGCGGTCCATGGTTTATTGGACATCATCCTGATTCCTGCAACATTTACATTTCATGCGTAGGCTACTTCTGAACATTACAATAATACATGATATTGCTTTATCGTCTCGTTTTGTTCGTTAGTGCAATGAGAGAAGACGCACGTGCAAAGATATTCGGCTTGGTAAAACAAGCACGCACAATGCAGCTTTATTTTGCGATTTGTCTACCTGCAGCGATAAAGTTTTTCAGCCTGCAGAAGCCGTCGCAAGACAGCTCCAAAGCAAGAAGATCTCTGCTTCTTCAGCTTTGGAATCCACCATTCTCCGCAAACGGATGAACAATCTCAGAAAAGATGAATCCTTTTCCAAGCATATGAAAGCAGCGAACGTCTTTGCGTCTGCCAATAACCTAAAGACGCCAAAGGATCCTCGAGTGAGCAAAACTCCAACAAGATTTCGAAACACAGAGGAATCGGATGCTTTGTCGTCTGCGGGAGAAGGAGCGTGGAAACGGCATACATCGAAGCCCTTGATTTGGTTCAAGCTGAGCTTGATTGAATATTCAACCAGGCAGATCTGCTTATAGTAGCCAACAGAGAGAAGGTACGGTACTTTTGAGCTGTGCAAACGGTGAGAAAAGATGTGATACTGAGATCAGCTTACCCCATGCCATCAGAAAAGATCGCATAAAAACGGAACTTACCTTGCTCAGCGATGTTGTAAGTGGCAAAACCGCAAACTCCGTTCAAAAAGTTGCTGGGATACTATCGCAACTAAACCTTCAAACACTACATCTTTTCAAAGAAATGCAAAAATTCGTGGAGCTCTGCCTTTGCCTACCGGCTTCAGCTCCATCACCAGAACGCTCTTTTTCTGCTCTAAGATGCCTAAAAACGTGGTTGAGAAGATCAATGACACAAAAAGACTTATTCATCTTACGTTGATGCATGTCCACCAAAACATTTTGGACACTGTCGATGTCAAAGAACTCATGACACAGTTCATAGAGAAAACACCTGAGCGAAAAGCAATCTTCGGAAGTGTGTGAGAACTCATTTCCACTAACTGTCGTTTTCATATTACTTTCTAATTTGTTCGTTTTCATTTTAATTTCCTGAACAACTGCTGTTTTGCTGCTGTTCTTCATTTGTTACAATTTACAATGTGTGTGCTATGGCGTAAATGTTTACACAGGAGGGGGACTGAATGCTTTCTACCAGTCTTAAATGTTCGCCCATAAAAGGGGGGTCTGGGGGGCTTCGCCCCCCCAGAAGCTGATAACACTACGGCAGCTTCAGCCCCCCCCCCCTAGAGAAAAATAGTTCCTAGTTCCCGCGCCACTGTTAATGCTTATCGTGTTGAAGAAGGATGCTGCGTGTTCGTTGGACACCAAAAGCAACAAATAAACAGATTTTGGGCTAAATTAAACGGGTCATATCCATAAAAGCGAGAATAGTCAAGCAAAAACTTTCATATTTTGGCCACATAATTTTTCTGGTAAATCACTAGAAAAACTATGCTTTGTTTGGTCAGTGGAGAAAGAGGAAACAGCGTCCCCAAAAGTGGATTTAGGCTTGGAGGGACCCGATCCCGAGACAAAGTTCATAAGGGGACCCATTTCGGAATATGATGATCACATATTATTGTCAAATTCTGTTTTAGTGTTTGGTCGCTTGGTTGATGGCCATAGTCATAGGAGAATAGACCATTTTCGTTGTACGAACAAAGTTTTCCCAAACTTTTTCTTTGCAAATAGGCTACACTTTTTAATACAACTAATAATTTTCCAAAATAACTGGACATTTCCCCCCAAATTTGAGATGTTTACCAGGGGGTGTGACAAGGGCCATGTTAACCGCCCCCACACTCCCGACCGGGGGAGAGGCCATGGCTGAATCTAATTTAAATCCGGCCCTACCTAGTCAATTCTTTTTGCATCGTTTCAACGCTTAAAGACTGGTGTGAATAGGGACGGTACATTACGGGATGCGCAACTCCGTTGTTCCTTCAACATTAGAAGGGTCAATAGCAAATTTGACATTTTTTTTACGCTTTACTGCAGGCTTGCTTTCAACTAAAAACCTTAAATTACTTTAAAACCAACTTAACTCTTCTTATATAACCCATAAAAAGTAAAATATTTTGTAAATTAGAAAAAAACGTAACCCTTCTAGTGTTGCGGATAAGCCAAAAGCGGATGAAGTTTCGCATCCCTATGATTTACAATCCCTAGGTGTGAAACGGTCTGTTTCAGCCTGATGCTGCGGGTTCTCACAAGCTTTCGAAAGTCCAGGGCTTGTGGAGCCGGAATCGGTGGGATTTTGGGGTGTCCGGAGTCGGAGTTGTTGAAAAAAGGCCGACCCCAGCTGCATACAAAACGATAAATAAAATTTTTGTTTACATTTTTTTTTCAGAATATTGTCTCTTGTTTTCCGTATTGCACGCAAAAACTTGCCTGAAAATAGAAATGTTTGTTTTTGTCAGTTTTTGTGAAAGTCACCATTTCAATTTCGGTCACGACTTACTGTGGGTGAGACTAAATTTTAAAAAATCAAAAAAAAATCTTGCAACTCTCAAACATCTGGCAACACTGAAGGCGGAGTTTGCCATTTATAAATCGAAAAGTCGGAATCGTATATTTTTCGCCCAACTCCACAGTTCTGTATCGGAACACAATTCCCCTAGTTATGTGCTATGACGTCATGTGAATATAATTGAACATGGGATTCCATACCAAGCGCTTTCAAATGACGGCCGAACATCCAAGGTTTGATTTCTAGTCATGCTCATAAATTGTATTAATCGTTCTGCCGCTTTTATTTTTATTCCAAACTGTGCGTATTTGGCTGCCGACCAGAAGGGCAAGGTTTCATCACCTTTCTGTCTCCACAATCATCACAGGGATTCATCATACGTTAGTTGCGGTTTTATCTTCTGCAAATTTTTCCTACCTGTTTAGATTTGCATGAGTTTAGACCTGATAAACAACTCCAATATCAACACAAAAAGAAAAAAGAAAATTTTTTATGTCACTTACAATAAGAAATCACAAAGACGTAAATCTAAATTACACAGAAAAACTTCTTTTACAAATTCTTATACTGTAGAATTTTAGCACATTTTCTAAAAACAATTGAGACCAGGGGTGTGAAGACTTTGTGATAGCCGCCAAATACAGTTAGCAAAAATAAACCCCGCAAACTGGAACGTGTAGGGCAGGATCATTGTGAAGTTATTTTGGCCTGTAACCAATAAAATCACCGGGCCCATGGTAGCTTGACTAGTCGCTTCTAAAAACACAAAATAAAAAAGAAAAGAAGACACGTATCAAGGAAAGGAAAATTATCAACGCACTAGTAAATTCAATGGAAAAAGGGGTAGTTTTCCGCCAAAAAGCAGGCCGGGTTTGCTTTCGAAGAATGAATTGGACGCACAAACTGTAGCAAAAAGTGCGCAGTATTTTTTTTGAGTTCTTTGGCCCCTTAGAAAGGTTCCGAGCCTCTAAAATCATCTTGGGCTTGGAGTACCCAAAAAAATATTTCCTGAACCCTTGTCAAAGCTGTTGTTGAAGGAAGTGGACTGCATCAGTTTGTAGGCTGCACTTTGTAAGATTTGCAGCCCTGTTCTAGTCGCATTATCCTTGTTTGCAGGCCATAAGTTGCACACCCCTGGTTTAGAAAATAAAAACATTTCTGGCAATAAACTAATGCTTTAATGCACGTATGGTCTCAGGACATTTTTTCTTGTTTTTCCGCTATAATAATCTTGGATCATTTGCGGAGCGTATTTAGGAAATTGCGCGTACTCTTTAAACATTAAACTTTTTGATGTTGGTGTTGGAAGTTCTGGAACAACGGTTTGAGCTGCTTTTTCGACTTTTGTTTGATCTGCTCGTTTTCTTCCAAACACTTGTGACGTGGTCCGGGCGCTTGCGACAGGAGCCCCATCCCACGACAATGCCTTCAGCGAGTCGGGATATCCTACACAATCAAAACAAGACGTTTGAATCAATCAACAAAAAAATCTTGGTTGTCTGTTAAAAATGGAACTCAAGTAACTTTTTTGCTCAAAATGCTTGGTCCAAACCAAGGTTGACAACTAAAATTAATAAAAGATCCACTTTGAACAGTTCCAACATTTTTCAAATGTAGAGCAACCGGTGTCACAATGCCTGGGGATTAAATAACTACCTTGGTGGCCAACAATTTTCCGATGTCAAAACTATGTAATCACTTTTTGATAGTAGGCTAGCTAACTATTTCCAATATGATGAGTTTTAATGAGTTAGACCAGTGGTTTTCAACCAGGGTTCCGCGGAACCCTAAGGTTCCGCTAGTAAGCCTAGAGGTTCCGCAAGTTTACATTCAAATCGGAGAGTCTATTTTATTACAATATGCATATTGTTAAAATATAATCAAATATTGATCAGGTATGCCACTATTTATAAATTTGCTACACTTTAACACGTTCGCTGCAATTTTATCGAACAGTTTATCGAACGACAATTAATCGAACGACAGTTTATCGAAACGACAGTTTATCGAAACGACAGTTAATCGAACGACAGTTTATCGAACGGCAATTTATCGAACGACTGTTAATCGAAAACCTAACCCCGAACGTAAAACCTAACCCTAACCACTAACCCCCTAATCCCTAACTCCTAATCCCTAACCCCTAACCCCTAACCACTAACCCTAACCCCTAACCCTAACCTCAACCCCAACCCCTAGCCCCTAACCCCTAACCATTATCCCCTAGCCCCTAACCCTTAACCCCTAACCCCTGAGTATTCCATTGCATAAGTGCTTCGTCGTTCGATAAACTGTCGTTTCGATAAACTGTCGTTCGATGAACTGTCGTTTCGATAAACAGTCGTTTCGATGAACTGTCGTTTCGATGAATTGTCGTTCGATGAACTGTCTTTTGATAAACTGTCGTTCGATGAACTGTCGTTCGATAAATTGTCTTTCGATAAATTGTCGCGTCACGGGCAGAGTCCATGTTCAGGGCTGCAAGGTCACGTTTTACAAGTTCTTCCCAAGAAAGTTTTGGCCTACCTTGACCCGCTGTGCTGCGATGTTGACACATCTGACCTGTGAGATCCAGCTTGAGCTGCGCTCAACGTGACCAAGCTATCTCAGTCTGCTTAATTGGAGGACTTCATTGATGTCTTTTAATTTGAGCTTTGATAGAAGAGTCTCAAACTGGATGTTGTCTTCAGGCTTGACTAGGCAGGTCCATCTTACCATCGCTCTGTCATTTCATTACGTGGTAGGCGCTTGACGGTGCTTGCTAAAGTAGCCCACGTTTCAGAGCCATAGAGCATGACACTCCTCACACAACTGGAGTAAACTTGTCTTCTGGTTGCAGCAGGAAGTTGCTTGCTTGTGAGAACATGAGTATTTTAATTTAATTTTATTAATCAAATTATGTTTTTTGCATAAGGCAATTAAATTATTGAACAGGGGTTCCTCGAGCTTTTGAAATGCTTCATTGGGTTCCGTTCCACCAAAACGGTTGAAAACCACTGAGTTGAGATTATTATCGTTTTGAAAAAATTGGCGCAGCGGATAAGGCGTTGACTTTCCAATAATGCAAACCTGGTTCGACTCCCGGCTAAGCTGGTTGTTGAAAACACCGCACCACCCTATTCTAAGTGCCGATGGCTTAGTACAATGAGAGCTTTATCTTCTCATACCCGACACTTGAATCAAGTATAGAACCAACTTTACCTTTTATTCAGAATTTTATAAGTTTACCTCCGCAAGACTTCAATCCAGGCTTATTCAAATCTTTGATCGGAAGATATGGAAATGTCTCTTCCGATACAGATGACTTGGCACCTACACGAATAAACATTGTTTTTTCTTTGCTTTTTTGCATCAATTTTCCTCATTCAGATAAATAATTTTATGCTATCTAATAAAAAACAAATCTATACACATTTCCACTCTTAACAAGGCCATATGCTATCTGCAGGTGGCTTATGCCATGGGGTGCAAACGCCGGTGAAATGCACCTATTTTTGCGACATACTGAACATGTCCTTTTGTTCTCTCTCGCTCTCTCTTATGGTACTATTCGAAGCCAATCAACTGATTTGACTTTTTTTAGCCTAGGTTTTGATTTCACTTCTCAAGATATTTTACCACTCACAACAGGACGGACAGTCACTAATATGACGTGTAAACGTTAACACAAGATTTAGAAAAGTAGTAAAGAGCCATAAAAATTGATGCAAAGTAGCTAGCCTACTATAAAGAGAAATCAGTTTTTACCGGATAAATGTGGCTGATACTTGTTCTTTTTTGGTTTTATCACTGCATTGCTGAGTTCTTGTGCTCTATCAGCAGTCAATCGAGTGTTCCAGGGAATCACAGGAAACAACTTTGTCTAAAACCAACCATAGAAAATAAAGTAGAAAATCTTTCTAATCTAATAGCTTGCATTGAATACACTTGCTGTCAAAGTAAATTTGATAAATGATAATTAATATATGCAGTTTTTTATCCATAGTTTCTTTGAAGCAGACTAATTTTGCTTTTAAGCTTAATTGTAGCTAAAACGAGGATTTACTGCAACTAATTGCTAATGTCAACGTAGAAAACCATGCACTCTGCCTAACTTAGCTTGCAGATATTTTGTTTCTCGTTCCTAGTTTAGAAAATTTTTATACTTCTGTTTCATTTGTTTCTGGTTTGTTGAGTTCTGGTACTATCCCAGTGGCAGTCTCCACGGATTGTTGAAGAGGCTTGGCTCGATCAATTTCCTGAAACAGGAATAGCTACAAATCATTCAAAATCTTAAAACAGGAATAGTGTAGCTACATCACCAGCTCAGTGGCCGAGTGATTATCGCCTTCGGCTCCGGAGCTAGTAGATGTGAGATCGATTCCAGGTCGGGTTAAACCGAGGCTTTAAAAACGGCACTGATTGTATTCGTTCTTGCATAGCGCAGTGAGAATAAGTCGAGTAGCCTAATAATGCGATGACATCTTAAACCAGATATAAAAATTAAAAAGGATTCCTGTCGCTAAAAGACCATAGCAGTTGTAAAGCAACAACAAAAGAAACCATAACATTATTAGTATAGCCATAAAATCTTTATGGCTGGATTGAGTTCATAATAAACTGCAGGCATCAATATGAAAGGTGCCTGTTAACGTAAAATCAAACTCAGCTAATCAAAAACTCACAAAAACATTCCGTAATATTTCATGTAGAGATACAGTAAGTACAGTGATTGGAATAATGTAAATTCATTACTTTTGTTTATAATGGCAACTTACAAGTTTAATCAGGGAAAAAAGGAAACTTTATACTTAACTTAATTTCAAAAATTTGAAACTACATACGGATGATTCGTATCTTCTGTACACTCGATGTGTGTTGGATACGTATGGAGAATCCAAGGGTTTCCTATTAAACTCTTCCAATGTCATTCGAGTCCGAACCACCGGTACGCGCTGAAAAGAAGGAGCAATGTTTAAATAGTGTGCATCATGCTGACGGAGTAAATTCTTAAGAACAGTTACATCAATCGATTTGCTACCTATGCAGTTATGCACATATAGAAGGTCTCAACTTTTTCTAATGTAATATATAAAAATTAATTTACTCCCGTCGAGCATTTATCATGCAGTCGATTTTTTTAATTAATTTACCCCATTAAAGGTGGACTTTACTACTATACAATGTGGGAATAGCATTCAGCATTCTAAACCATATATAAAGTAAAAATATTTTTGTCGGTTACCGGTACTTGTATTGGTTTATGTCAAAGCCTTAGAACTTGTCGATCACGATCAGTGAAAGCCGGCCAATAAGACAATAAACTAGAGTTTTTTTTTTTATGAAGTGAAAATACCACGCTTAGGTTCAAATGGCACAAACCCAATTTTCTTACAGCTGCAACCAATGTATCCACAAAATATATGCAGATAACAGACTAATAATAACTATACTACATTACACTAAGCTTTTGTTGCATGCAATCAATAGTTTTTGGCTTACAGTATTTAACTTACTAACTGCTAAAATAGTTCCACAATCGCACCAGTATCAGAATAAAGTGCTTCAAACTAACTCAGACGCGCCTACAGCAAGCACGTACATAAACAGGACTTAATCCTGTAATAAATCAAATTATTCGTCAAAGTAAATTAAGTCAAAGCCAATAAACTAGATTGACTTGTTGGTTACTCGTTTTCAGATCTTCCTGAATGTGTGCCATAAGTTACGAGTCGTTTTTAATTTTAGATGAGCCTATTTATAATTTCATATATCTACCACCTGATTGAGCATGTGCTTGACATGAAATGCAACATTCGGATGGGGATTGTTTCTTCTGTTTATTGATGATGGTCGATATTTGCGAGAGGACAACGGCTTCAGCACAAATTCGGATTCGTACATGCTGAGGACTTTCTCGCCGTTTTTCGCCTTCGGACTGAAATGTTTCCTGAAATAAAACAGTGAAAACTTCGTATATTTGGAAAAAAAAGATGATACAAACCTTTGTGATCTCACAAGACTGACACTGGTCACAGTGTTCGATCACAACGACTATACATGTCCAGCAATAAAAAATAAGTTTAATTGGTAGTGCGTCTTGCAGTCATTAATTAATTTTTGCCATAACTATCCAGATCAATAACGTAATTATAAAAAAGATTTTAAGGGGGGGGGGAGCAACTGTTGGAGAGGGCAAATAGAGATGGGGAGGGAGAGAGAAACCTTTTATTTTGTCTGTTGCAAGAATAGAAAATATTTCAATGTTTGAAATAAAGAGTTTGTTCACAATATAGCAACGGAGTGCAGCCAAACATTTGTGAAACTTCGTTCAACATATCATACAATTGTCATTAACATTGTAATTAATACAGTACTGCAATAATATTAAAAAACCTTTTTTGAGGGGTAAGATAAAATTTTGGGGGAGCAATTGCTCCTCCACAATGTGTATGATGAATGATGTAATGTGTATGATGTACTATGGAAAAACTGTTATCTAAGAGGACATTTTTTGGAAAAAAAAAATAAAACATCAACTTTGCCGCTCAAATCTTGTCAGATGGCGCTGTGATTACACTGAGTGCCTTATTATTGACTTTATTTTCTACAATTCAGCATTCACAAGTTGTTAAACGGATATATTTTTTAGGATGACACCATGTGTCGTTTGTTCACGTGACACAGATGTATGTGACAATCTGGTGGATATCTTTCAAAACATAGGTCTTTTTGTAGTTTGAAAATCATTTGAGTTTCATCCCGTCATCATTCTGCAACTGGGTTGGCCGAGTGGTTAAGGCGTTGGACTTAAGTTCCAATGGACAGATGTCCGCGTGGGTTCGAACCCCACATCCAGTATTTTTTATTTTAACCGCAAATTTGTAAAGCTCTAATGCACTCCCCACAAATTCCTCTCAACTGTCATCAAACGAGCTAAGATCAATTAAAAAAAAGTTCAGAAAAGGCTGCATTATGAACGGAATACTGCACAATAGTCTGCCAGTGGAGCAGAGAAAACAAGATTTATAAGAAGGAAAAGACAAAAAAAACAACGACTCCATGATATTAACTCGAATGCCGGGTCAAAGTTACTCCTTTTGCTTTAAAGCCAAGAGAAGAGAAACTCCAGGCTCAAAAACTCGAACGTCAATTCAAAAGTAAAACAAATAAACGTGAAATCTACTATTATACAATGTTACAAACACAAAATCTAATACTTTACAATTTTAGCAATTGGTTTTGATAAAATAAAATCTTACCCAGATTGATTTCTGAAAGGATAGACTCTGGGAGGATATTGAGTATGAAGAACCCCATCAGTGATTCTGCGATGATTAGCAGACTCATCCACACTTCTGAACGGGTTAACATAGCCTGCCGCAGCAACTGGAAATTAAAACAATGACGCACATTATAGTAGATTACAAAAATAATTGAAGAAGTTGATAAGCTTTGTGACGATTTAATCAGAGAAGTTGATAAGTTTTGTGACGATTTAATCATAGAAGGTGATAAGTTTTGTGACGATTTAATCAGAGACTGATCGTTTTCAGACAAGGGTAGTGGCTTTGTTAAATATTTTTTCATTAATAATTCTTTTATTATATTTTATACCAGGCAGGCTCAACCGTTTTGCCATTGTGAGTCACATCTGTTCGCTGAATAGTTCTCTGCGCCTCAATGGCTAAAGACAAATAGCAGCGTTTAAAAATCGAACGATGTTCCGTTTGGTCGAAACAAAATGGTTGAAAATTTGTTCCCGAAAAAATAAATTGAAACAAAATCCTTCTTATCTTGCACAATCTTAAACTTGAATATTTGACCAAGGTCAGTGACTATCTCCACTTGCAGCAGATTGGATCAATGTATAAACGACCAATTGACTACCTAAGATAGAAACTCCACGATCGTACTACAAACTGTTAGATTCGTTACATCAGTCCAGGAGACGTCTATTCTACTCAACTTTTCAAATAAGAAACGGAAGCGAAAACAAGGCAGGAACAGGCATGCGCTGCCTTTAAAAGCCATTACAACGTGTTTCTAACATTTATTCAAGAGCCATTTTGGGGGGCCTATTTAGACGTATGTTAGCCAGAATCTGTGATCTATATTTTATACCTTTTCTGTCTTTAAAGTTTAAGAAATCCCTTTTACCTTGGTCAGCTGGTATGAGATGGTCTTCCTTTGTTACGCCGTCTGCTTCTGGCATTGTAATATAGTTTAGAAATCTATAGTTATCATCAGCCTTACACCTAAACAATAAACAACTTTTACAATTAATGAAATATGAACTGTGAGTGCATCCCTGTCTCAATTCTTAATCTTGAGAGCATTGATAGAAACTTCGTTATTATTTGCTTTTCAAAGCATTTGTGTTTAAATTTAAGCAGAAAATTTGTTGTATTCTTACCTGTAGTCTGTACCTATTTTATTTGGACGCATATGGATGGTGCCTTCTCGGTAAAATAACGTAATTCTACATTTTCTTGTTACTTATTGGTCCGATGCAATTCATCTAGCCGGCATTCGTTTCTCTTTCCTTGCACTCGCAATCTAGCATACGAATTACATTTTACATCATCTCATTTCTCTAATCATCCACAGTAGCCAACCAACATGCCACGCAAAACGGTGGCCACTTAAATATTGATTTGTTTGCTTTGAACTTACTTTTAGGCGTCATGTGATTGACGCTTGTATCACTATCAGCAACTACTGTAACTTTCTTTCATAGCAGTGAAACCCTTACCAAGAATTATATCTTTGAAAGATGTAGACAAGGTTTTAAATTCGCTTGGACTTGATTTCGAAAATCTACTGCACGCAAAGCTGAATTTATATTTTTTATTGCTTCAATAACTATATTTTCTTATCACTAATTCTTTTCAAAAACGGTGAGATAATTATGCAGAACGCGTAGATTCCTTGGTATGCATGCTTGCATCTTTTCTAAAACAAAATTAAACAATACTTCCGCAAAAAACTTACGATATCAACATTGATCTTCAATAAAACCAGTTAGATAAATTTTTCTTGTAGGCTACATACAGTTTTCAAAAAATTCAAATCTACTTCTCTAGTCTTATTTGAGGTCAGGTGAAAGACTCCGCATTCAGTTGTAAAAACCTCATTGTAATCACCGTCACGGCAAAATGCACCTCAATTCACAGAAGACAGTTATTTAAAAGGACTTTAAATCGCTTTTCTTTGTTGTCAGTTGATTTAAAGTAGAAAACTAGCGCGACGGGTGGCGAAAGCAACTTGTACCAGTCAATGTGAAGAATGTACCAGTCAACGTCGAAATATTGTTTGTCGACGTGAAACCGATGCAGAGTAGATATTTAGACTTTGATTATGCTTTAACATGACGCGAAGATACAATTAGACAAATTTTAATTGACTGACAAAGTTTTCGATTTGTCTTGTTGTTACCCACGCTTTTCTTTAATTTAATCAGGATGCCTTCTTGATAAAAACTTTAAGCACCAAATAGCTTTACTATTTAATACATTTTATGAAATCGATGAAACTCTATGACCTAGACAACGCGTGCGTGGGCAAAGTTTTAGCGCAGAAGTTCTCAGTCTTTTTATTTTCGTTTACCCACGGCGAACTAGAGAATACGGCCAGATATGCCACATTAAACAGGCCAGTTCTAACAGGCCGACTGCATTCAAATTGCATTTTAAGTTACAGTGGCCAAATGCACTGTTGGAACGTAACTATCGCTCAACAAATCACTGGGATGGTCAAAATGTTTGTTTTGGAACCATAACACTTCATATATAATACAATATATTAGATATAATAACTTGAATATAGTTTAAAACAAGATAAAAGTTCAGCAATACTGGATGACAAATGTTCTAGTTCGCCGTGTGTTGATGCAGATACAATTTGAAAATAAAACACCTTGCAAAATACACTACTATGTGAAAACTTTTTAACACTAAAAATTGTTGCAAAATTTATTTCCCCGACTAATGCGGCAGTTAGTCACTTTGTCCTACAAATCGCAATCACGTGATTGTCTGAGCAAACAATGCAGGAGCGCGCAGGCGCAGTTCTTTTGTTTTCGCAATTCAGTAGCATGTGTCATTGTCAGGGATGCCAGGGTGGAATTTTGAATTCCAAATTTCACAAATTTGGCATTTTTTTATGTTGTTTAGCATGAAAAAATCTTGTTTGGCATTTTTTCAAAATTATTTTTTCTGAAGAATACGGTACTCTCAGGAATGAAGATAGCTAGGTTGTGCAATAGCAGCAAGTGTAGGCTGAGCTTTGTTGCAGTTTTACCCATTTTTTACCGAATCCATTGCTTATTAATGAAGAAACCTTCGATTTTGCAGCGTTTTGCTAATTTGGCATTTTTTTAGGTCATTTGCCATTTTTTGACCAGTTGTTTGGCATTTTTTTCCATAGTGGACCTGGCAACTCTGGTCATTGTGACAAGAGGTGCACTCGTACAACAGTAGTGAGTAGCAAGGATGCCAGACCTTGGTTTTTCCACCTAGATCTGGGTTTTTTTGACCACATCTGGGTTTTAATTTTTTTTATTTCAAATTTAGGTAAATCTAGGTTTTTTTGGTTTTTAACTTTGTACAGAGCTTGCACGGTATTAAGGCACTGGGATCTTCGATAAATGGTCCACACTGCAACACAAGAATGATAAGGTAGCCTACTGGTAATGTTTTTTTGCTCAGCTACTGCAGTCAGTGAGGTAGCCTACAGGATGCTAAAGAAATGATTCAACTTTATGAAAATGTGGATGACTAAAAATTGGAGTAGTACAACTATTTGTGTTACTGAACATTTACTTATTGTGAATTTGAGTTATTCTTTTCAACATTATGTTCAAATGAAAAAGGCTAAGCAGGGTTTATTGCTAAGTACCAAGTTATCGTAGTTGTACACCAAGCAGTAAGCAGGCATGATGATTCTCCTCAGCCGCAGTCTACAACTCACACAGCAAAAAGTTTAGTTCAAAAGTCAAAACTAACCTTATTGGTTTTGTCTAGTCAGTTTTAGAAATTTTGGTTAAACACGCACTGAACCTTGCTAGCTAGACGCTTTACCATAAAGGTAATTTTGAACCAAAATCTTTGCTGTGAGCCCATATAGGCCTACCAAGCTCTTGTTTTTGTATATAGTTATATTACATATATATTAACTACCATACCAACATAAGCATGTATATTGTATAATTAAATCAAATATAGTTATTAATTACTATATTTGATTTAATTTGCTCTGCTTTGCTTTTTTGCTTAGCATTGAGCACTTTTTTGTAGTATTGATAGTTTTCATTGTTTTTTTTATTGTATAATTATATATATATAGGCTACGTGTTACTATTTGTAGCTTTCTGAGGCTTCTGTGTAATGATTTAAAAATGGTGCTGAAAGCGCACGCAGGTTTTTTTAACCGCTTTACTACATATTTTCTGGACCTGGGTTTTTTTTGCCTCATCTGGGTTTTTTTTAGCACACAATCTAAGTTTATTGGAAATTTGTCGCTGGCATCCTTGGTGAGTAGAAGCTAGTTAGCAGTTAAAAACTGAAGTTTTGCAAGTTTTGCTAGAAGTTTTAAAATTATGAATATGTACTGAAACTGGACTCGTTGAAAGCTAAGGCCTAATTGCTTTGATAGTTCAAAGTGCCTAGTTACTGGTGTGCATAAGTACAATACAATTTAGTGCAATTATCTTGCACTTAAAAAAACTGAAAATGTGCAAATTCAAAAATGGTGTCCATTCTCAGGAATGGATTGGGTAACATTGCAAAATCAAAACATAAAAAGGGTAGGCTAGTGTTAACAGTATGCAGTGGTGTCACTGAAATTTACAAAATACTTGTTTAGGATTAAGCCAATGAAAATGTGCAGTGTGATTCAGTCCGACCAGAACTCTGAGCTGACAGTACGCTACGGTACCTAGACAAATCAAGTAGTGAAATGATAGGGTGCTGGGATAAGCTTGAGATTGAGGAGTTTTCACTGGCAGTTGTACGGTTAGGCCTACCTAGTCTGACTGGGTCATAAAATTAAAAGCTTCTACTCTAGGTTTTCATAAAATCATCTTATGTTGTTAAGAAAATCCACAAAAAGTTTGGCTGTACTGTTTGTCATCTGCTGTTACAAGAATGCTCAACTGACTCCACATACTTCAATAATCTTTCCAGAGGAAATTTAACGATACCTTCCCCACAGTTATCAGATTTTGTCTGCAAAGCTTTTGGATTACTGGACCATTTTGAAGATTTCATACAAAGCCAACACTGTAAGTCAGTACGCCTGATTAGTTCTGCTATTTTACACCACATATTAAGTGTTAATTTTGCATGTGATTTGCATAATAAGAAAGTGTGCTTCTTCTTCTCTCGTATTGTCGCTATATGTCAGGGCATCCGTTGGTTAGCCACTGCCTGGTGTCGTCATCGATTTGGGGACGAAAGCAAGTACCTCCACGTGGTCGTCCCCGCAAGTACCTACTTTGGGAAACTAAACTTGTTACAACTGTCGCTATAAAAGTCATCATGCGAAAGAACAGAAAGTGTGCGATGTGATAATAAGCATCATTGTGAACGTATTTTTTAATAACAAGCACCGCCTTGTGGATGACAGTATTGTCAAAGATTCAATTGTAGGATTTAAGAAAAGGCAATGAACCAAAATGTAAAGGAGACCACTTCCAAAGTAATAATTTATTTGCTATTTGCTTTTTCATTAATGATTAAAAGTGTTTTTACCTTAGTGCAATTAGTGAAATATTAGTTGTTTTTTTATCTCACAAGTTGACTACATAATTTCAGGATAACAGTTTTTAGAATTTTACTCAAGTCCATGATTTGCGAGTTCTGTCAACGTAATTTTAAATCATACCAGCTTTTTACCAATCTTACTGATAGCTTTACTTTCTTGCATAGCTCATTGCAAATAGTATACTTATTATCTTTCCAACACTGTTGGAAAAGCACGTTGTTTTGTTTATTTCCATGATAACACTGTGTAGGAGCACTGTTGTTGAAACATTTTTGTAATTGCTAGGCCTTGCCATTGTACAGGTCAATATAGCTGTGATAGTTGAAACCACGTCGATTTGAAACCAGTATTAATATTTGAATAATTTCTTAACCAGAACCAAAATGTCACTCAACATTGCATTGCTAGAAAGTTATTGTTTTTTAATATGTATTTCTTGCCACTGTACAGGTCAATGTAACTGTGAAGTCGAAACCACACCGACTTGACTAATTTCTTGACCAGAATGCAAGTTATTCTGGTAAAACTCATGGTACAAATTCATACCAACCTCATAAAAGCATATGAGTTTTTTGCTATTAACCATTATATTTGTTGCCAGGAAAACACAGCGTCGGCCATGATTCATCTTTGTGTTTGTGTGATGATATGTCCAAATGGATTTTTTATTGTCATATTAAGTCACTTCGAAATTTCAGTTTAGCAATTAGAATGAACAATGAACATTGCTTTCAATCTTGTACTTAATACCAATTTTTCTTGTTAACTTCCTAAATAAATTTGATCTTGATGGTTATCAACGTACTAGCAATGTAGCTTTTGAGCATTGCATATAATTTGCATGTACTTTCATCGTAGGTACCTGGTACCAAATTTGGAATTGTATTGTAATGATATGTGAACCAGTATTAGATTAATCAGTATCTAACTAGATTTGGACACTACTGCCATGAGATTGCAACAATTTTTAGTGTTAAAAAGTTTTCACATAGTAGTGTATTTTGCAAGGTGTTTTATTTTCAAATTGTATCTGCATCAACATTAATGTAAATTTAAGATTTGGACGATGCTCCCGGCAGCTGCTGCCATACTCTAATTAGTGCATTAAGTATTATTATTGTGTTACAACGCCGTGGTTAAAATATGTGTTTATGTAATGCTATCTAAGTTTTGTTGTAAGTGATATAAAAAAAACAACCTGATAATACTACCATTAAGCAGTTAGCTTACCAAATTACCCAATTTGCAAACTCTAGTAGTTAGGAGTGCAGCATTAATACAGTTCTTTGCTAATAAGTGTTTTTGTTTTTCAGAAACATAGGATTGAGTACTGATTCGGCCTTTACCTGTTCAATGTTACTGTAAGTGTAAATGGATAAATATAATCAAGACTGGTTCAACAATCCCCAGTGAAGAGAAATTTGTCTGCGCAAGCTGAGAAACTTTAAAGAAATCGCAAATTTATGTTTGTTACTGCTTAGTGCTGTATTCTGCTATCATGACTGGACCTGAGTTTTCAAACTGTATGATGTCTTGAAAAAACTGATCTATGGAAGCAAACTATCACAGTGACAGAGGATGCCAATGCAAAAGTATTCAATGTCTATCTCAGACTCTGCATTCAGCACCCAATTTGGTATCTTGAACTCAAGATAATGCATCGTCAATATCATAATAAAATTAATACGGAAAACTGGCTTTCCCAGCAAGGGCTTTCGATAAACTGGAACAAATACTGTATATTACTTTAAAAGCGGTGTAATTTTGACTCTGTTATGACAAAGTAAAGGGAATAAAAGACTGGTCTCAACTTACGATATTTGAACATTTGTCATCCAGTATTGCTGAACTTTTATCTTGTTTTAAACTATATTCAAGTTATTATATCTAATATATTGTATTATATATGAAGTGTTATGGTTCCAAAACAAACATTTTGACCATCCCAGTGATTTGTTGAGCGATAGTTACGTTCCAACAGTGCATTTGGCCACTGTAACTTAAAATGCAATTTGAATGCAGTCGGCCTGTTAGAACTGGCCTGTTTAATGTGGCATATCTGGCCGTATTCTCTAGTTCGCCGTGGTTTACCCCTACGGTTTTTGTAAAGAAAATTAACTTCACCACTTATTTTCTGTCCAGAATTTACCATGTAGTATATTTTTCGTGATCTATTAAATTCATAGGAGTGGAAGGTCTGCGCGTCATGGATGATAAAACCAAAAACTGGTAGCTTTCCAGTGTAATCCGGGAACATCGTGAGTCTGGAGTGGTAAAATGGTAGACCCTCGGCCCCAGAGGCTCACACGACGACGACGACGAAATTCGTAGCCTAGATACATCAAATTTATCTGCAGAAGATAATTTTACCCCGGTTGAAACCATCGGTACAGCTCAAAATTGTTTGCTCCATTACTCTCTTATCATTTTGAAAACATTATTTTTGCTCCCTTTTTAAAAATGGTTAGGCTATTCCACGAAATCAATATAAGATTATATGGTTTGCAATTCAATGTGATGAATGAGCTTTGTGGCCATCACAAAGGTAACGAATATAGCATCAAATATACTTGGGTAGTAATTTAGTATTTTATCCCAGCAATCGCCTCTTTCGACTTTCAATTTTTGCCTCTTTAATCAATTTTTAATATATATCTATATCGACTGTCTATTTTTTGCCCCTATCAATCTAAAAATCGCCTTGTTTGAGAATCACTGTTCCATAGCATGTTATTTTATGACACTTTTGTAGAAACTACAACACGACAACTATCCCTTCAGTACTAGAAAAACCTACATGGAATAAGATATGCCATGGCGTGGTCTAAAGTTTTGTATTGTTTTTATTTGTTACTTTATTGATATAAAAACTTGACATTAGGTTTACAGTTGAGCTTTAACTCTTGCGTCTATCTTCAAAATCTAAATTGTAGCAGAGGCGTGATTGAAAACTGTTGTTCTAAACTTCACACAGCAATTCAAACAATTATTGTGAAACCTTAGAAATCAAGCAGCCACCGAACTTAGGCCTATTTCTATTCGTAATAAGTTCAGCCTGAGCGCTTCTAGCGGATTGACAACTTGAAAAAAAAATAGTAGAGGTGACACAACAGAGTTATTGAAAAATATTGGCTCTGTATCAGGAGCGTTAGAACAGGAAAGTTAGTCGACACATTAGCCTATTTGTATCAATTTGAAAAAAAAACTTCACAAAACAATTTCCGCTCCACATAACATGAGCCCTTCTTCGATAAAACATTGTTTCGAAAATATTTGAAATATTTTTTTTGTTCTTCTATGAACTGTCTTAATGAATTGTGTAAATTTTGCATTAAATTACCAACTTTGTTTATTTTTACCGTTTTTCTTTTCGTTTATTTATTTTGCTTTGTAAAATTTGTTAAATCGCAAGTGGGTAAATTTACCCATGCTAGATATCACGTCTTAAAAATGTTCAATCAAACATTTTTTCCACAGTAGCCTGAGCTATTAATATAAATTCTAGAACTTTTGATTTAATTTTTTTATTATTTAAATTGCCAACTAGTCAGAAACAAACGATGACATGGAAGCCAAAATATATTTGCATTCTTCATCTTATAGTTGCGTTTGAAGTGATTCCTATTTTACACATGATTTTATGCCTTTAGCTAAAAGCACATCATTGTAAATTTAAAAGATTTCTGAAGGTAACCTACTTTACTGAATTAAATAATATGAGGCGTTGTAGGCTACTGGTGCAAATTAAGCTAAACTATCACTAGATGTATACAGTGACAATCTTCTTTTATTCCGATTTCACTATTTTTTATTTTCCTGACTCAACTTCAACGGTCTTAGAGAAGTTATGCAAGATAGTTTCTGTTTATGTTTTGATCTTATTAGAAATGCGCGTGGGAAAACGGAAAGCGTTTGTCACCGTGTTATTTTCTGTAAGGTATTGGCAGAAAACACCTTAAGACAATCATTTTTGAATTTTCTCCCAACCACATTATGTCCTCACACGACTGCAAACCACAGCGTTCATAATAACAAAATTATTCATGGTAGTTTAGTTGTTGACCTCGTAAAATGCACTGATGAAAACTATACCATTTCAATCATTACCAGATCTCAATTGATATTCGTAGATCTGGGTTCAACTTTACATAGAGGTTTTGTCTACGAGCTAGTGGTTTACAGATAAGAATTAAGTAACCTAGTGAGGGCATCATTTTCTGTATAGGCTACAATTATATGTTTGAATCATAGAGAAATAAAACATAGTAACTTTAGCGGGTTTAGCATACTTTATTTCACACAAAATATAACATAAAATAAACTCAAACGTTTTCGACACGTACGTGTGTCCTCATCAGGAATTATATGTTTCACTCACTGAACTACGCTAGCCTTATGAGAAGATACTGCATTTTAATGAAGGTTCCTCGTGCGTTATACCCAGAGCTGTGGAGTCTAAGTCAGAAGAATTTTGGCGTGTCCGGAGTCGAAGTCGGAGTCGTTAAAAAAGGCCGACTCCAGCTCGATACAAAACGATAAACAATAAAATTTTTGTTTGCAATCTTTTTCCAAATATTGTTTTCTATTCTCCGTATTGAGCTATATAACTTCACCATAAAATAGAAGTGTTTTTTTGTTAATGTTTATGAAAGTTGCCGCTTCAATTTTATTTTGATTATAACCTAAAGTTAAAATAAATTGAAAGAAATTAAAAGGCCAAAAGTTTAAAACAATCTGGCAACCCTCTAAAATCTGGCAACACTGAAGCCGGAGTCGGCCAGTTATAAACTGAGAAGTCGGAGTTGTATGTTTTTTGCCCGACTCCACAGCCCTGGTGAGAGGGGAGTCCAGGGAGTACTTTTAGACCAGGGCCGAGATGATTTTAGGGGTTCAAACCTTTCCAAGGAGCCCGCAAACTTAAAAAAACACCGCTTAGTCTGGCTATGGTGCGTTTTTCTCAGAAGTGTCTTGATTTCTGGCCTGAGGATCTCGTTGGTACCAGTCCCAAGTTATCTCCTCAACGGCCCGGGTTTTGCGTACATGAAACCACTTATGCATGCTTTGTAAGTTTTTTGTCATTTGGTGTAGGCAAAGTATCACATGGTTGCTTCGTATTTATGAGTAAGCATAAACTACAAAAGAAAGGCTATTTTATTCTTCTAAAATGATTATGTTAGAATCATACACAGTTTTTCTCAAAACCTTTCTCAGGTTACAAGTCAAGAATTAACGACTTTGATGTCGTTTCGCATATGATTTTGTGAAGTTATTAACTGAGCTTTCTTTTGCGTCGTCATGTGAACTAGGTTACAGTCAACAACAGGTATGGGTATGGTATGCTAATATTGGTGTAAAATTCTTTTTATTTATGAGTTTTCAGAAAAAGTTTTAAATTGAAATAACATTTTAAAGCACGACGTCCATAGACAATCTCCCGGTTTTATTCATACCGGGCTGGATATTTCTATCCCTTATCCATGTTTTCATCACGAATTTTTATTTGTAGTCAATTTTTTGTAAATTAAAACCGGTAATCAGCTGATGCATAGTAGCATTTTGAAATTACTGAATGGCTGTGAGTTTACTGAAGCGAGCCAGTTAAGGAATCGGCAATTTTTATTAGAATGAAAGCTTTTGGTAGAGCAGAGGTGTTGCATCTCTACAAACAAACTGTTAGTTATTTGATACTTCTCTCAAGCAGTTAGAGGAAGAGCATAATGGAGGCTGTTAGATCAATTATTAGTTTTTACTTTTGTTAAAAGTCTTCTGTCTGCCAGTATTATTCGCTTCACAGTGGGTGCCGATATACACAACATAAGACTTTTCAAAGAATCTGAAAGGTTGAGAGAAAACACAAAATGGGTCACAAATCCCTCATTCTTGTCTCTGCAATTTGCTCAATGAAGTTGACCGTTTGTATTTAAATTCAAATACGAACATGGAACGTTAACAAACCCATTTTTGAACGTTTTTTTTATTACAGGTTTTGGATAGGTATAATAATGATACAGATTAACCGAGTTAGCAAATCAGTCTTTTACATTGATTCTGGAGACATTGTCAACGTGAAAAAATGATTTGCTGACTGGGAATCTTATTCTTTGTTGAACCCTTTCGAAACCAACTGATAAAGTAAACGGGTCATTCTTTGGCATCACGAATATAATCATCATATCCACTGCTAATATCCGTTCAATTAAAGCAAAGGGAAATCCGTTGAAAATACTGTATTATGAAAGCTATCACTATTTCAAAACACCAAACAACAGCGGTTTCTATTCTTCTTTTGTCATGTTTTATTCAGTTGATCTTTGCTAACGATACAGCACAACATAAAAGCAAAAAATCTGAACCATAGTGGATATGAAATGCCATCTCGGCATACCACCAATGATAAGCCTAGAAAACAACAGTAAGATCTGCATGACTTAATCTGGAACCTGTTCAAGTTTGCACGCCTTATAAGGAAATATGTGACGTGTTGTACTTGACAGCTCACAGCTCGACAAAACAATATTAAAAGCAATAAAGCTTCGTACCATTGAAAAGTACTGCAGTCTTTTGTGCAATGAAAAATTGAACAGACTCTCAACTTTGCTGTTAGGGCAACGTCGATTTTGCGAAGCGTATGCTTGCACACATACATAGTGTTGAATGCATTATAGGAAAGTGTAAAAGGGTCAACTTAAATGAAACAACAACAATGGTCGCAGGTTAAAACAATCCAGTACAGAATTGACGCCATTTCATCAAATTTGCGCTTTGAGATGTTGAACCTACATAACAGAACGTTAGTTTCTCGCACAGTGTATATGGTGTGTACAAAAAGGGTTTGGTATCGCAAGCAGAGACCTTCATAATTCTGTAATGTAGTGTTCTTTCTCACAGTGAATGTTTATGTCAGAAACCCAAGGGATGTTGACGTAACGAAGAATCTAAATCCATCTGTAAATAGTTGAAGGAGGAAGAATGGGTGTCTGCGTCAACCTAGCAGTGGTCGCACCCACCTCGTAGACTTGTGAGGCATAGGCAATTCACTAGAATATGTCTGACGTTATAGAATAAACAAGAAACGCAAAATGGATTTGAGTAACTATTTTCAGAACATAATTTATGAGCTGGAGATTTTAAATAAATAATGCACAATTATTTGTACAACAGCAATGGGTATTATTGAGTTGTAAGTATACAATAATCAAAATTCAGAGTTCATTTTCCAAAATAAATAAAAATGAAAAAAAGTACATTAGCGAAGGTTGCACTTTGATTAACTAAATTAGAACAGTTTATTAGTTGATCTCTTTCAAGTCGTGATAACCCAGACAGTAAATCAACCGCTTTTTACATTGATTCAACGTCTGCAGACGTTGAATCAATATAAAAAACGATTGAATTGCTGTCTGAGAACTAGCCAATTGAAGGAGTAAGCGCGTGAGGTGGGACCCAACTAGTAAGTTAATTTTTTCTGGCTCACTAACTGGGGACAGTGATGACAGACTACAGAAGAAAGTCAAAATGACGTCATGAATCAACAAGGTGCAATTGTGCACAAGCCAGTCATGACCCAGACAGCAAATCAATCACTTTTTTAAATTACTTACGTCTGCAGATGTTGAATCAATGTAAAAAAATGATTAATTAGCTGTGTGTAGACGAGAACCAGGTAGCAAACTTGGTGTTTTTGTTACCAAATCGACACGATGACACTGATTTTTGCGACAAGCAAGCGCGTCAAGGTACAGAAACAAAACCTCGGAAGAAATTAGAAGTGGCTTCTTTGAACAGCCACACGTGAAACAAAAGACCACAAAGCTAAACTGTTGACAGGAAAGAAAATTACAGTGCTGACTATGGTGGTGGTTGTGAGCTCATGGCAATGGCATGCAGCTTTCAAAAGCAGCCATTTCAACGGCTTGTTCTCAACTCCGTAGGTTGTATTTAACCGCTCAACGACTTTACATTAATTTGCTCTATATAAAAACCAAGAGTTAACGGTTGGTTAACCAAAAAGAGGAAAACCGCCCTTGAAAAACTGATCATAATACCTGAGCCTCACTTTTACCTGTGGTCAGAAACAACAAATTAACATCGGAAAAGATGGACGATAACTCTTCTTTCAGTTACCCTTGTATCGTCGACACAATTCTTTTGCAGCATTGCTGAAATTATTTACTGCCGATCCAACACACGTGTCGAAAAAATTGTCAAAAGTTATTAAAAATAATACAGAAAAGATTTCGATAACATAAGTGAGATGCACATAGAACAATTGATTTGAAGTTCGACATAATTTATATAAATATTAAGTATAGCGGCCATTGTATTATTTAAGGTTAAAGCATAAGAAAACATTCAGACTGTATTCATTTATACCTTCGCCAACACTTTATGCATGTGAATTTGATAGACGATGATGAGAGTTTTGCAATACCTAATGAGCTTACGAAGCAACTAATAGCACAAAACGTATATATCGTTATTAAATAAATATGATAATTCTTGCAGTAGCATTACTGTGAAGTCTTGCTGCCACAATAGCAAAGCAGAAATAAATAAAAGCAAATTTTATTGAGTCTTTCATGTGCAAGCTTGGCAAAATCGAATCCTTTTCCAAAGGATGCAATAGAACACTGGTATGACTTGAAATCACAATAGAACTGAAAAGCTTTCGAGGCAGTTTCGCATGATGAGTTTCTCATTCGCATGATGAGAAACGTAAGTTAAAGAACTCAAACTCTAGTCTCTCAAAAATTCTAATCGGTTAACCTTCAGCCTTGAGGAAGAGGCTTACCTTGAGCACAAACAGTTTTTTTTTGCTGCACAGTGCAGCATTAGCAGCTGATAAATATATAAGATTCACTCAAAGTCTAATTAAACGGCTGTATAGTACACATTCTTTTTCTTCCTACAAATTGTTAGGGGTTTTCATATCACATGTCAATATCAAAGCATGTGCAAAAGGCATCACTTCAGTGGCTCGCTACAGCTTGTGTTCACTCAAATAACTTAGACGGGCCAAGGGCAATATTCCACAAGCTGTTAAGTTGACACTGTTCTTGTTTCTTGTTAGGTTTCGTAAATTCAAGAACTGAGAGGAAAACACTGGCTTCTATTCCGTGACCCTTGAAACACAACAGATGGACGAGACTCGTGGCACAAGTCCGGTGCAGCAGGAAATTGGTAGCCACAAAATCTTGGCGGTGTAATGTTGCCGTATGGATGGAGTAACGCGCCATGAAGAAACCAGTAATTTGAAGGAAAGGAGGCTGCGGAACACTCAGAGTAAGATAAATTGTACGATTCCCTGTGCTGTACAAAAGCTGGACTTCTTGGCATTGAAGAAGCGAATTCACTTTGAGAAACAGAAGAGGCTGAACCTGCAGAAGAAATATATTGATATTGAGGTGAAGATTGAAGGAAATGCTGCTGCATTGGTGGCACATGCGACCGTGAGTCGACTTGCATATTCTGCGAATGCATCATATAAGAGTCTGGTAAAGAAACTGTAAGTTGAGAATTGTCGGTTAAACTGGCTTGGAAAAGTTCAGGCTCACAAGTAGTCAGTTCACGGCACAATTTTGATGGAACTGAAGAGTTGTTGCAATTGCATGGTTTGGAATAGGGTGGTAAGGGCACGCATTTCGCAGATGGAGTTGAATAACTCAAATGGGAATGATCTGCAAATAAAATTGGCTGAGACGACCTATCACACAATATGTTGCTTGAACATTGCGAAGTTATTGGAGAGAAACCGGCAAAACTACTGAGAGTAGGATCGTTGGACGGAGAAGTAACTGGTAAAGGAATGCACTGTCTTGGAATAAAAGTTTCCAAGTTCATATCTTTCACAGGAGACTTGGGGCTAACAAGCACAGTGGATGTTGAAGTATTAGAAACTGAGTCTTCAGACGATATGTATATGACAGATTTATCGGTCGGCGGCTCTGAAACGAAACTTTTACTACCTGTACTGAGATTAATAACGTCTGATTGGGTACTACTTTTGTTCTCAAAAGAAGGTGAAGAGCTATCAATAAGATCTTTTTCTTGCAACCACGGATGTTGTAGAATTTCTTCTAGGGTTGGTCTTTTATACTGGTCCTTCTGCAACATAGATTCGACCAGATTTCGGCATAATGGGCTTAAAACTCCTTCAGTACGGTTGAATTTCCATTGACATTTTACAATGTCTGCTTCTTTTGGAAAAGGCACTTCTGATTCCAGCATCGTGTAGAGAAGAACGCCTATAGACCACGCATCTACTCTTTTACCATAATACTTTTTCTCTTCAAACCACTCCGGAGGGTAGAATTCAGGTGTCCCAGCAAATTCGGAATAAACGTCTTCCTGAAACAAATATTAAAAATATGTAGAAAACGTTTACAAGAACGTGTAGCCAGTAGCTAAAATGACGTCACAACACTGCTCCAAACGTGAATGAAACATCGCACAACATACCTTCAGGTAAGTGCCGCAACCGAAGTCTATGACTTTCGTTTCGTGACTGTGCAAGTTCAGAAGGACGTTTTCATCTTTTATGTCTCTGTGCACTACACCATTGGCGTGGAAGTTATGGACAGCTTTGACAATCTGTAGAAAATGTTAACTGTGGTTACAAGCTTCCCGTACATCAAAGAGCACTCATCCAAGAAGATGAAGAAATTGTTGGTTACCTGCCGGAAGACTTTTTTTGCTAGATCTTCTTTCATTGCTCCATAATTGCTCAAATAGTCGAACAGATCAATGACAGGCTGTGGTCGCTCCATAACCAAGATGAAATATTTGCTGCGTTCGAACCAGTCGTACATTCGGATGACACCTTCATTGCCCCCACGAACAGCTCTCTGAAGAAGCTCAAACTCCAAAGGCACATTTCTTCCGTCCAGCGTCCCCCACCGACGCACTTTCTCCTTTGGGACCCGCTTGATGGCAACTTCGGCTAAATCAGATTTTCTCGTTCCTAGAACAAAAAGAAACTTTAAACTTAAGAAATCAAAGTGAGATGCAACATTGTGTAGATTTAATGAAGTAAATTGCACTCTGGATCACTTCTAAAAGTATTGGTATAATCCCGTTAAGTCATGGCACTTTGTACATAGGGCATAAAGCAAATAAGGTCATTCGCAATGGTTTATACATAGACTGCTATGGTTTATAACTCAGTAAGTCAGTCATGCGCTAGGTGGTGATTAGGAAAATGCCGTACGAGTGCAGTTTCTATATCGATCACTTTCTCATTGATTTAAGTCGTTCACAAGTGCGTCGCAGATCAATGAAGAGAATATCAGGCCATTTGCGGTTTGCGCAACCGTGCCCCGACGGTCACAGAACCAAACAACAATGAGTGCAGCTGCAAAAATCACCAAAACTTCAACGTGCGGGTTATGCATGCAGCACAGTAAAAGGTTTACTCCTACCGCTCGATTGCCATGAAGGGCAGCATGAATATTTTATGAGCTGAATATGCTTAGATTAAACACATCGTTAACAACAAAATCTTGAAAACAAGTCTTGCTGTTGATGTTATTTATTGAGAAGGAGCTAAACAACCACAGCATTTGTCATTACCTTGACCCAACAGCTTGCAATACTATCTCAAAATAATTAAAAAACCGTAACCTTGATAGATTCGGAAATGCACGCTTGGAGCATTTCAGCCGGTCTAGTATTTTTCCTCTTAATTTCAATATATTTATCTCGAGTGAATTTCAAAACACATCAATGCATTTCAAACACAAAACAAGACTACAAAAGTGTCATTGCAGTTTGAATACGGCCAGATTTGCGTCAGTGTCTGACAAAACTAAAATGTCCACTGCTAGTATGCCCTCCTGAATAAGAAACGTAAAATCATTGAAGTCATGCGCTTCGACACTACAATTTCATGCTATTTTTACGACGTCAATGTAAAAATAGAGGAAAACTGTAACACGATCTCTTGCTAGATTGCGCAAAAGTTGTATTTTTGTACGTTCCACTCAGCACGAGTCATTCTATTCTTGAACGTGAAAGGCAGACACAAATATGCAAAACCGAGTGAAATTAAAATTAAACCAAACAGCGATGTTCAAAGCTGTTTCTACGACGTCCTAGACGTCGTACCAAACATGGAAAGCTGGTCGCTCCCAAGCTATATCCTAACTAGTCATCATTGCCTTTTTCTGCATCATTTCAACGTTGTTAAATGTTGAATCAATTGCTAAGATCTACCTTCTACAACAGACAAAGATGTGAGTCAGTTTGGTGTCACAGATGTCACATGTAGAACTGGACTTATTTTACCATGCAATCGTAAGAAAAAAAAATCAGTTTCACAAAAACATGGTTTGGCGAAAATCTTACACTGTGAACTTTTCCTATCGTGGCGTTGATATAATTAATGTACATCAACCGCCATGATGTCAAAGCGTTTTACTTCTTTCCAAGTTTATATACAGTACCGGTATCAACATTGTGCTGTTCAGCACGTAGTCACAGCTTAAACTAAAACGGATGGATAGAGAATCTTGGTGCCCAGATGGTTGCTGTCATCGACGAAATGTGTTATTTTGTACGACAGCTTTTACAAAGCGATTTGTTTTGTCAAATGCAGACGTTGCCTGGCAGTTGAATATTTAGTTTTTTAACTGAACGAAAAGGCAGTAAGGTCAGTCTTCATGTCTACTTTAAGCATGCTGAAGTATTTTGTCAAAAGTGTTTTCGTTGGACGTCCGACACAACCTTTTCAACGTCAGAAAAACGCTCTCAAATTCGACCACACTGCCCTAAGCGATCAAATGTGCGAAGAATTGCATTGCTTGTGACTAAGATTTGAAATTTTGCAAATGTGGAAAGTTCAAATTATCGCCATAAAACGCCGTCAGTCGATGAATTGAAATTTACACAGTGCACAAAATCAATTTATGTTTTGGCGAGTATATCGTGGGAAACGAAATTTGTAGGCTAACTTTCACTACAATTCGTATTCCCTGAATATGATAAATATAAAGACAAAGAAGTATCATCAAAGCCACAGAGCTTAAATGTCAATTGCCTTCATGATATATGATGCTAATTCACATACCTACAACTTCTTGTTTACATTGGAAAGTAATTTACAATTCCATCTATGGATTCAAATCACTATCCATATTAAACAAACAACACTGGATAAAGTAGAAGCCCCATTTCGAATACTGGTCAGAGATCGTAAACTGTCTATATACACAACGGGTTAATCATGCACTTAGCATCTCGCTTTGCGGGCAAAGACACAGCGTACACCTGCTGATAGTTCTGAACGCCAAGAGACATTAGATAAGATTTATGAATAGATAAGGAATTTCTTTTTGATCAGCTGTCGCGGCAGTGGAGACAAAAGCGCGTCTTTCAAATTGTGGAAATACTTTCCTCAATCGTCCTAGCTGGTATAATGTCGCCAGACGTAACATAAATGTAAAATCTTCGAATGCGCTGTGTGAGTGTCAACTGGTATTGGGTCCATTTATTTGAAGTTGTAACGTAATTACAGCTACTCAAACTTAGCTATTTCGTCGCCTTTGTGCCAGCCCACCAAGAATGCGAGTTAAAAGATACTAGTCCTTGAGCCACTTTTTCACGTACATGAAACAAAATTTAGCAAGTCAAGCTATTGAGGTGGTGAGTCAGCCACGTCACACAACGCACGCAAAGGAACTAAACACAAAATTATCTGTTTCAAATGGAACTCAGCAAACAGAAATGTCTGAGCAGCAGATATCAGCAACTCGACTTCAGACAGAGGAAATGGTTGCTTTTCGTCTTTGCGGTGAAGGAAGTATTTTTTAAAAGTTTCAAAATTTCAAAAACAGGTCAATGAAGCCACAAATTCAGCGGCACTCTGTTGCAAAACATAGCAGCAAATATCTTTGCAGCAGTAGGTGTAATACAAAATAAACCTCTACAGTATAATAATACTCCTTAAAAACGCTTTAATTGCCCAACACATTGTAAGAAATTTCTCTTACATCATATAAAAATCTCAAGTAACTTATTCAAGCTTCACAGACGAAGGTTTTGAGCAGCTATTGAAAATTTGCTTCGATTAATAGGCAAACGTTTCTGCGTTGTATTAAGCTGCAGAATTGTCTAAATGGGATTCTGCGAGCGGTCTTGGCGAACACACTTGACCCTCTATAGTGGTCTAGTTCAACTCGGTTCGGAACGTACTTTGCTCCAAGCAAACTGCACGCAATGCATTCTAATTGCAACTGAAACTTGATTTAGGGTTTTGCTACTGAGGCGGCGTAAGAGAAAGGCCTTTTTTACAAACATTTGTCTTGCAGTGCAGCATTCAAACTTGCGATTCACTGAGGTAAATATCCGAACAGACCGATCTGACCTATTGATCTTGAAGGAACATTGTGCATTGCTGACCCCAAATGAGTGAAAGAAGTTTACTTCAAAGTCGAAGTTGAAAACTTTTTTTTTAAAGAAATGTGCTTTTGTGAGGCTTGGCGTCAAATCTTAGCTGCTGTGTATGCCTAAAAGTCTGTTTTAATCCCTCCAGTAACGTTTTTTTTTTTAGCTAGGACAGCTTGCAGGAAACCTGCAGACCTTTAATCAATGTAGGAAGGTCTAATTTTGCAAGCATGAAATAAAAAAATGCTATATTACTCTTCAAAATTTGCTTAAAAAGCTGTTACCTCTTGTTGTTCAAGTGCGTATTTTGTTAGACATTTATCATCATTTTATAATTATTATAATTTGAAATTAAATTCCACAATATGTTCAAAATCACAGCAACATTGGCATTATTCTAAACCCAATCTGTTGTAAATACTTACTTGTTGAATAAACTGTAGAAACAAAATTGAGTGTGTGTCTAGTTTTGTGAAGAGTGAGGAAATGTTTAAACTAAAATACACTTAAACACACATTATTTGCAGCGCCATAGCCCATACAAACCAGCTGCAAATAACCTTAACAGAAGTTTGTATGTGTTTAACCAGTCTAATAGCTGTCTGCTGCCGGGTTGAAAATTGCTGGGAGTTTAAACAAAAATAAATTCTTTTTGTTGTGAGGAGCTGCAAAACCGGCTGCTGTGTGACGAAAAGCAATCCAGTAAAACTGTGAAAAGGTTTCGATGATTTCACATTGATGCTACGTTCAGAGACTAAGAACTGTTGTAAAAAAATGAGAAATATTTAACCGAAAACGGGAATCGATTTGAAGCCCAGACTTCACCTGTCTTTGTTCGATGCGAACAATCCGGTCAACAAGAGCGCAAAAAATAATAAAGAAACATATGAGTGGAATTGTGGAGTGGCGTCCGGAGTTCGTTTATCAAGCGGTTGCCAGGCCCCGAAATCCATACAAAAATAAACCATTTTCAAAGTACTCGATATTCGTCTCAAACCGCAAAAAGAGTGCTGTATTTTAAGAAATTAATTAGTGACAAAGACATTCGTGCGCAATATCTTTTGTGTTTTGGTTTGCCAACCCAATCAGCATTACAAATTACTAATTGCCTTTGCAGAAAGAAACGTTAAAATCTCGCATCTTTAGGACAAGGACACAACTGACACATACTTGACAACTAACAAGAATCATTTCATTGAAATAACAATTTATACCTCATTTTTATTAGCATGGGACCTTCTAGAATTCGTGACCAGCATGATGTATTTCACAAACACACTTTTTTTCGGAGATATTGTGACACACATACTGGCTGTGTATTAAAGTTTCAACCATACTTCCAAAATCTTATAAATCGGTTCGTTTTTCGTGTCGCACCGCAAAGCAACCAACATAGTTATCGCGTATTGACCTGAATATTGAAATAGCTCTTCGTTGAAAATCGCGGCTGTATGATGCTCTAAGAAGCACTTTGATGATCGCAACAGCCTTTCCTTTAGAAAACACCCTATCGGAAAATATATTTCGACACATCTTACGTTACACAAACAATAGGTCACACAAAACCGACGTGAGAGATATCTCTTTCAGCTGCCGCATCGCGATTGCCGCAAGGTTATGCTAACCACGGCAAGGTCTCCGAGTGGAACTTTGATCGTTGCTCATAAAACTCGAATATCGGATTCCCGTCAGCAACAAATGGCCACTCAAAGCTAAATCATATGACGAATGGTTCGATGTCTTCATCTGCAGCGAATATTGTCCCACCGAGTGGGGGTAAATAGCTTGAAGAAAAGCAATTGCAAACATATTAAAAACTTATTAAAACACCCAAGGTTGTACGGGGACTCAAGGAAAGCAACATTTTGGGTTGTTTTTCTCCCTGCAGCACCAAGGTTAATTCGATTTCACTTCTGATATTCCGTAAAGCGCAACAATTTATAATGGTTCTGGCTAGACTAACATGCGGAAGTAAATAGCTGAAATTCTGCAAAACTTTCTCGCAATGCAAATTGAAACAGCAAGCTCATTAGTCGCCAATAAATATTGCGTTTTAAAAAGTAAAAGTAAACAGACACGTAAGCACGTCCCTTATTTACGACAAAATTACTTTCTCGAAATCTAATAAAAAAAACTCACTAAGTGAAATTGCGCGGTATTGTTGCTCAGATATTCAACATTTTAAAGTTTGGACAGTGGCACGATTATTTACATTTGCCTGAGAGAAGTCGTAGAAACGAAATGCAATGATTACTAATCTACACTCCACATCTGTTTTGCCTAGGTTCAGGTCAAATATTTTATATTGGGCATTTGTCTTCAGACATTTGCAGCCACTTGCCGCGTGAACGACCGGTTGGTGACGTTCACAGTTTCACTCGTTTTACGTTAAAATTAAAAGCCAGTGATTGGCTATCTAGAAAATCACTCCATTGTATATTAATTCAATGTCAGCAGACGTTAAACCGATGTAAAAATGGAATGATTTGCTGGATCCAGCAAAGATCCATCTATTAATCTCGTTAAGTCCTAGACGCTTGAATTGTGTTACCAATTACCATGTTCTTAGCGCACATTTTACCCAGTTGTCAAATTTCGCTTAGAAACATCGAAAACACCAAAATCAATTTGATGGGCTCAATCGTCTGGTAAGCATTCTGTTGTGTCAACAGCAATCAGCCCGTGTTCAAAACCAAACGGTCCTCGATATTTTATTACTTATTCACCAGACCGTTATAGCTAAATTCATTTTACTATAAGATGTTGGAGTAAATGTGATAGTACAGCTATTGCATCAAAAATTGAATACAGAGTTGAGAAGGAAGTCATGCCACTGGGTAGTGAATGTCAGGGATATGGATATCAAAGAAAAGTTTACAATTAGCAACTGAAACAACGGCTTGAATGGTTAGACTTGCGTAAACTGACGGATAACTTGTAACTTGTGCGATCAATGGCTGACTACCAGTTTCACGTTGCGATTAAAATTGAGTTGACAAAAAGTCTACGGTATGGCTTGGCAAACTTGCCCAAACAAGTCTCTTCTATGAAATTAGCACAGCCTTCAAATAGGCAACGTTGGTGGGATTTTTGTCAACAGACATTCCAGAGCCCACTGACTAGCCATGTAAAGTTAATTTGAAGTGACGCAAATATTCATGGAATGTGAAAAACGTACAGGCCAAATTACAAAAAGATTTCCTAATTTAATCGTAATATTTATCCAACTAAAATTTGCATCAACGTTTAACCTGTTTTTAGTATGAGCTCTGGACGATGTACAAGCACGAACAACACGAAATATAAAGTCACACTATGGCTTCAGTTGACCGCTTTGCACCTGCTGTGGGGTTCGTCGTAACAAGAGGCGAGGTAAATCAAAACAAAGAAAAATACCCACCGCCTCGTTGCTCTGAGGTATCAAGGAACCAGTTATTTTGTGGTTTGCGCAATGTTAAATATACCTGGGACGTGATAGCAATACAAAAGTAGCTTTTTCACATTTCCCAACGTTTTACCTCAGCTATAATAACCCATAGTACACAACATGCTGGTAGGTCTATGTCAACCGACCGTGTCATGATATAAGTAACACGCGGTGTGAGTAAAAGGTGAAATAAGTGGTGTTTGTTGAGAGAGTGGAGTTGCCACAAACTCAAGAAATAAAATTATTTACTTTTGAAAAAAATTCCGTTTTCGTACTTCATTTTATGGAACTATCACTAGCCCGCAGTAGTATGTGAGTACCTATCTAAAGGACTGTTTGATAAGCCATCAAAATATTTTAAGCTAAAGCGTAACATTAGAAGAGAGTTGGTAAGGTGTGGGCAGCTGCATCAACAAATTACAGTAAATGTCTTGATGTACTTAGCCCTGGTGGTTGAATCAAGCCCCTTCATCAACAACCAAAGTTAAAAGCAAAATCCTTGCGGACAGGTTTACAGCATCGAAAAAATCCCAGCAACCAATTTTCGCCTTCAGACAATGTTCTAAGTCACGTACCAGCTTTCATGAAGTTGAGTACAGTACGTTGAATTTTACAGAAAACAACGATTTTAATTATAATGCCATGATAATTTAACTTATTATATTTATTCGATATTAAACTTACATAGTTCATTTACATCAGTACGCAAAACGAAGAAATAGCTTAACTCATGGCCTTACGTTTTAAAAACCGGCCTCTAGAAAAAAGAAATGAATTGAGATACTGATTACCAAATGTAATTATGATGAAGCTAGGTTGTTAGAGGTACGTTCAACTATTGCGTTATAAATAACAATCTTCTTACCAGCAAATACAATTCCACCTCCACCAACTCCTATTTGACCTTTGATGTCGTAGTTTGCTTTGAAGGATGGAAGAGAGCGTCGAGAAGATGGGAGAGGTTTTGAAACGAAGCTCGGCTTCAGAGCATCTTGCTTTTCTTCATTTGCGATAGTTCCTATTGTTTCCGCATGAGCAGCAGGAGCTGAAGACGTTACAGAAGCTGTCAACTTATTTTCTTTGCGTTTTCTTTGGCTGCGAGTGAGGCATCGAGATGATGCTGAGTGAGAATTGTATGCGCTGGTAGCGACATTTGACGCGTCTAGCTTTTTGGTCATTCCACGAGTTTGAGTTTCAATGTTTTGTGGAATTGGTCGATTTACAGAGCTACGAAGAAAATATCCTTTGGAGCTGATGGAACTACTGGAAGCAAGAGAGTTTGAACAAAACGTATTCGGCTCAGCTATGACAGATGGGACACTTCCTAAATTCCTTTGGTCAGAAACTGTTTCATTTGTTTGAAGAGAACTGTTGACAACTCCAGAATGAGCAAAGTCATGTTGAATGGTGCAATTTAGCTTTTTTCGTCGACTTTTAGAGGACGATTTCGCCGGATGAATGGCGGAAGGCGATAAGAAAGGGTTGCCAAGTTCAGTAGGAAGCTTAACATTAGGACCAGGCTCATGTGATACAAAAATTACATCATCATCTTCAGTATTTTCATTCTTTGATCTTTTGCAGGATTGTACAGTCATCAGTTCGGTTGGACTCACGCTACCTGTGCTCAATCGATCATGTAGATCCACATGGCTCACAGCTGCTGTAACTTCGTTTGTGGATGAGTAACCAGAGCAGCGATGCAGTTCATCATCCGCTCGGCGTTTTCTGGAGAAGTTTCCAGTTAAAGAAGAGGTTGAAGAACGAGAAGATATTGAAGAAAATGTAGAAGGAGCAGACATTGCTAAATCTTTTTTGCTTGGGGAATGGCCAACAGTTGTATTTGTACAGCTGAAAGCCGGCGCCATTGTAGCAAGTTCATACTGGTATTGATAATTGAGAGCAGATCTGCAATAACTGCCGCCCAGCGACCCTGGTCTTGGAGATGGTGGAGATGAAGATATTGACATCTTGCTATCTCGCACCACAGAAGCAATTCCAGAAGCACCAGTCGCACTAAATCGAGTTTTATTTTTGACGTCACTGGCAGTGGTCAGGCAAGCAACATTAGACGGTTGAGGATGATGTCTTGCGTAAAATGCTTGACGACGATGGTAATTCCCGGATACGGCAGAACTTGGTTTTGGGTAATGTTTCATTTCACAAAATGTGGGAAGTGCATGGGGATTTACGGCATTAACTGGAGGCAAGACCCAGCTGTTCATGTTAATGCTTTTCTCCAAACAGTTTTCATTTATCCCATTCCTCGTGTTGTATGTCGTTTCGGATGAGCCTCCTTTCTCCAAAGCGAAACAGGTACTGCCGTTTTTGCCTACGCAGGTCACACACTCAGTAGCACCATTGTGCAACTCGGAAGTGTTTGAAACCAGAGGAGTGATAAACCCTGGCACAGGCGATGTAACTGCTTGTTGATTGAAAACAAACGGTCGAATAGTCTCGATTTGTGCGGGACTTTTCAGTGGGCTGAATGCATACTCGGTCAATGCATTTGCATCAGATGGCATAATGACAGATATCACACTTAACTGGTAAGGTTGAACCCAGACCTAAGTGCTGGAATCCGTAAGATTCCAGTTACTCTTTATACAAACAAACTTTTGTTTGTGTCATGCAAAAATCAACGCAGAAAGTTGCAGCTCCAAATGAGTTGTTCTTACTTTTAAGTTCTTATTTTTTAAACCTAAATAAAGAAAAATCAGTTTAACGTCTCCTGACGCCAATTCTACAAAGTTCTTGCTTTAAACATTTCCACAAACTAAAAATTAAATTTATTGGTTCAGAATGTTCTAGCCTACATTTCACAGAATCTATAACGTCTTTCTTCGATTCAAATGTCAACATTTCGAGATTATTAAACGCTATATGCTAATTTCACGTGAATAAAACTAAGTTAACACGTAATGAGCTAAAAATTGCATGTGTAGACTAAAGCGCTCCCCAACGTGTAATGGACGAAACAAGCCTTGCCTGATCATCAGACAAATCTTACAAATACGTTTTGATTCACTAATTCTTTCCGATATGCACCATAGTGTCATCAAGCATATGGGCTTACTGCCAATCTCTGCAGCAACTGTTCAAAGCAAAGCATCTGTAGTGTTTGCTCCGAATCAACGACCTTTCGTAGCAACAAATTACCTCAAAACTATTCTTCAGCGATAAATTACTTTAAATGCGTAAAGAATAATGTTTGTTTAAAAGCAAGCATCCTATTGCCTCTATTGTAGCCAACCAACGAATCAACACGAGAAAAAGATTGTAATATTTACATTGAAAAAAAAAAACAAATTAGACCTACATTTTTACTCTTCGGCCATTGAACTTGAATCTGCTAGGCTGTATGTTAACTTTTCGTATTTCTAGTTAAAGTATAGGCCTACATGGTAATGTCATATACTAACTACAACCTCATGTCTTGTCAGAACACGGAGTGCGTAGGTAAATTAAACGCTGATTGCTCTTTCTGACAAATCAAACTTTCAATAACTTTGCTTGAGTGAACATGTTTTATTAAAATACAAACTAAGCTGCTAAATGTTTTCGCTGAATACAGAAATTCACAGGCCCTCACGCGATTTAACGGTCTCCCAGCTACCCACAGTCGCGCTGGCAGCCGACTGACTAATTTCGTTCGAGCAATGGCTGTAATAGAGATGACGTCTCCAGAAAACGAAAAGGAAAAAAGGAGGCATGTCATTGTGATCTCACGCAGTGGTAGGTTGATGCGCAGGCTGCTTCTGGCCGAGAAAAACAAAGGAATCCTGCTGTGAAAGAACAGCACATATTACATCTACTGTGATAATAATCTTCAGTTTTGATTGACGGAAGACCGGGTTTTCGAAATGCTTTCGAAACCATCATCACGCTTCCACTACCAAATTTTTATCACTTTTGCAGCCGAAGGAATTTGTTGCATTGTCGACCATAAGCAGGCGTTTAGTCTTAAGCGTAATTGTTGTGGATTAGCAATCAACAGTCTGTTGGATTTTAGCCAGATATGAATTGAGAAAAGCTATGTGAAAGCACAAAAGAACATTTCTGCTTACAGCCTTACACCATCAACGCTGGCGGTTGTAAAAAACAACCATAAATTATTGTGCGTGGACCAAGCACCATGGTAAAATGGACCCAACCTAACTTTTCACATTGCCGGAAATAAAAAAATTTTCTTGTTACAATGCGTCTTGCGCTGATGAAACGCAAACAAGAATCATATTCATGCACCAAAGCATATGTTTTAGCCAGAAACAGGACCATACCGTTTTAAATGAATGACTTACAAGGGTTAAAATAAAACATAATAATTTACTCTTGTGGCCTTTAAACTAACAAGTGGAAAAAACAAAGCAAAACGGTATCAGCTTTGTGATAAGATCAAGCCTTACGCAGAAGGTAGCCTTTTCATTAATTTTTTGGCAGATAATTTTTCAAAACTCGCTCAAAATCTTGGAAATTTAGATGAAACAAGAAATGGATATTGAGCATTTTGTAATGCAACAACTGCATGAAAGCCTCACTGCTGTTGGACGCTATAAACTGCTCCGTCTGGCTGCATGTTATTCTGAAATGGCATTTAAAAAATCCACTTGCGTGGGAAAAGAAAAGTTTTGACAAAATATCTGGTCAAGCGAGACAGTTAAATGATAATTGTGAAAGGGCGTAGTCTATGATGACACAACGGCCAATATACTTCAATTTAAGTGTTTGGCCAGAAAGTCAAGCTTTGTTTTCTAACAAAATATGGAGAAAAATGTTGTTACAAATACAGTATATGAGTAGTGTGTAAATATGCATTTGAGAAAAAATAGACGAAATAAGAAATTCTGGGCTTACAAACCTTACTAATAAAACTACCATTATAAAAATATATATGCTAAATGGCATAAAAGATAGACTCAGTGAATAATAAATTACCATGGAGTAAATCGTGCAGCGGGTAAACATGATGTTTCTCATCACGAGCGAGGTGAGGTGGTATGTATCATTGGATTTTCCTAGACTGAGGCTACTGATTGGTTGGGAGATCATGCTAAATTATTGACAGTTTGCTTATGAAGGAAAAAAGTTGAATAGAGTCAACAACATCCTTTTGTCTAAATGTCATCTTTGGTTTGATCTGAAATAAGATGTTTTTTTCTTTAAAATCAACACGTTAGCCCAAACAACAAAATCCGTTATTTTTACATTGATTGATCGTCTGCAGACGTTGAATCAATATAAAAATAACAGAAAAATCCGTTATTTATTAACAGTTTTTTAGACAGCAAAATCCAAAAAGCTTATTCAGTGTTCACCTTATGGCGAAGAGGAAACAAATACTGTTATCTGGCACCAGGATTTAATGTCATGTCATTTTGTAATAAAACATTGAAAGAAATTCTATAAAACTGTTTTACGATAAAACATATGTTACAATGGGAAAAATTTGCAACATACGAAATGCCTTTTTATTTACGAAATACTGCATGTGGCTAATTCATGTAATATCAGTATTCAAAACAGCTTTCTGACAATGTTTATTCATGTTCAGTCAAAATTAAATATGGTATGAGACATTTCAAAGCCCAATTGATATTTTTTATAACCTGAATTTTATAAAGGCAAGTGATACACATAGTGTGTTTTAGTGTGGTACGTCCAAATCCAAACAGAAGTAGGCTATGACGTGTGGGTTTGTGTTAGAAACCAATTATTTTACAAAGACGATTAATGGTATTTTACGATCATACAAAATAATAATAAATCTGAACTGTTTTTAAAGCAAACGGGACTGCATCAGTGTTGTATCGGCATGCTTGTTTTTCTTCACATCAATTAATTGCAGTGTAAGTGGTTTTTCATTGCAAGTCCTTCAGCTAATGTCACGTATGCTTCCTTCTTTGAATGAAATGCTGCACAGCATTTGTGTGTTTCTTGGAAACACAAGTCACAAAATAACCTAGCCAACCAGCTTCAATATCCTGTTTACCAAATTAAAAAGACAACAATGAAAACCGGCTAAGTAAACAATGACTGAGAAGTAACAAGCACTGTCTTCCTTGATACTGTGCAAGTGAAACTTCCTCCAGGTTTGGAAGTGACCCGGTCACAACAAATAGCTTTGTTGAGATGGTCATAGCAAACAATTTCAAGACAGAGTTGCCAGATTTAAAGTACAAAAAAGTCAAGCATCACAAAAGTCCTGTCAAGTTGGAAATAAAAAAGCAAGTATGACCACCTTGCTTCACGACAAACACTGGTAGCGGCTGCAATAGAATGTCTCAGAAACAAAACTCCCTTTGTTTTGCAATTCAATTTTCCAGCCAGAAAACGCGTCCCTTTTTACACAAATTCAACGTCTGCAGATATTGTATCAACGTAAAAAAGTCTTCAACCACTAGCTGATGTAAGTTGTAAGGACAATGAATCAGTAGAAAAATAACAAGATGAAGCATATGCTGTAGTTCACTGAGGCATGATTGAAATTTTGTGCCAGAGGAGATCAATTATAACTGAAAGGGTCCACATATCATATCTTCAGCAAGCAAATCATGACGTACTTTGATGGTAAGTATATCCAATCTAACCTCCAGTTCTTTCACATTTACTGTAGCTTGGCAGAGAAGCGCTGGCCCACTGTGTTGCGACTATTACTACCTGGTGAAAACCGGCAACTTGAATACATGAAAACAAATAAATCTGATGATGATGCTCGAGTGTGACAAGCTTCGCTTCGCATATCTTTTTTTCTTGAAGATATGGTACTGACGGGAGGGATCACGAGAAGGTGCTTGTTCTTCCCCCCCAAATGATGTTGCTATTGGCTTTATCCTGTTTGTATCACGAACGACGTGGTGTGCCTATTTTGGTGCCCGAGTATTAGAGACATTTAAGAAATGCCTCACATCGTAAAAACAATGCGCGGGTTTCATAGAATGTGTTTGAAAACAGTTTGCAAATCGCTTAAACACAGAATGTAAATGAGCAGGTGACAACTGAGTCTACGATAACAAACGTCGTGTTATTGCTGAAATTGCATTACACTGTGTCATGTTATGAGGCCAAGCAACTGCGAGGCGGCAGATTCGACAGACACTGTTTAGATTAGAAAAAAATAACCTTCTTTCCTGAAACAAGCAAGCAAGAAGATAAAAATTCATACAGAAAAGAAGAAATCAATGCGTTTTTCACGCACCGGGAAATTTTGCTATTTTTCCACAATTTAATTTCTGTTGGTGATATGTTGGAATACAGAAATATTGAATCTTCGTGACCACCGAATGACATCACACGTAAAAGTAACTTCCATTTGACTAATTGGGTGTCTCACTCAATAACCGAAGCAAAGATAATTTATGATGAAAAAAGCATCGAAAAAGTTGATGCTCTCTGTTGAACATTGGCTGCGACACTGAGAGGATGACGGTTTAATGACGTAATCGCATACGTTACTTTAGCTGCAAAATTGAAAATTTTGCTTCGGAAAAAGGTTCAAAAGTTTTTCATTTGCTGATTTCATCTGGAGCTGAAAATAATCTGTTGTTTTAAAGTAAATGGATATTTGATAAAAGAAATGAGTAAAGCAATTAGCAAATGAAGTGACACACTCCATAAGCGTAAGCTGCTCGTAATTGAAATTACAGTCAGCTGATAAACGGTTAAATGGAGACAAACGGCAGACTAGCAGTTATCACCCGGAGACCTCCAAGCATGCAATCTAATTCCCAGCTTGTAAAATCTCTTTTGTTTTACATCGATTCAACGTCTTCAGACATTGAATCGAAAATACGAAACACAGAAAGTAAAAACAACATATTTTGCAAACTTGGATGTGGGAGTAAAAAGTTCATGCACAGTAGATTGGCTGACAAAAACATGTAGTTCATAAAAGCCTGTCAAAACGAATAAAATAAAGTCCTAAAATACATAGGTTTAACCAAACATTGGAAAAGTTTCAAAGGGAGATTAGGTTTTCTTTTCTGAGTTTGAAGTCGATTACAACAAAAAATTTCAGGGTGATGAGTTAAAACTAACCCTGATAATTTTTTTATGGGCAATTTTGTAAGAAAAAATTTTGTAGCAAAACTTCTCGCCTACAAAAGCTTCAAATTTTTTGTTGTTACATAACGTACGCTAGTTTACTCATGCAGCCAAATTTTGCACAATTCCCTTACGCAACCACTCAAATAGTAGTTGTCTGTTTTACACTGCTTTAATTACAGGCAACGACTTTTAAAATTTTTGACCAGTTTTTTAACCTTTAGCGATGCAATGCAGGACATATTTTGTTTGCTTGACTCATTCATATTTTTCATTTTTCTCCCAGAAAAACCGTTCCAGAGATACAACTTACGAGTGCATTGGACCATCACAGCACATTGAATGCATTTATCTTTCGCCATTTCAGTTTTTTGCTCGTTTCTGCATTTAGATACAGTGTGGTATCAAAGTGTAAAATAAACTTTCCCAAGCTTTTTTTTACTGTTTTTACGTTCAGAAGCATAAAAGAATAAAAGAAAAAACTGCCGACTACGCAAAAGAAGAAATTCACCGAAGGAGGCTACTGTCAACAGGTCAACTAAAATTGGAAAAAGGTTTTACACAAACATCAATAAGTTTAGCATCAAGATGGTTTTTACATTATTATTGCAAAATAAGTTTTGTAAACAGAGAACAAAATGACGAGAAAAATGCCCTGACTTACAATTGAGTGGATATGACGAAAAACCTAACCTCCATCTTTTGCAAGAAACTGCAAGGCAACCTGCAAACATGTAACTGCCAGTGCTGCAGCATCCACAGTACGTTTGTTTTTACCCACAAAGATGTTAAACTAACTAAAAGCTTTATTGTGCATTCACAAACCAACCTGTAATTTGAGAAAACAAATGCTTTTAGTGTTATTGATCAGTCGTGTTGACAGTTACAAAATTTACAACGTCGACTCCTTTAGTGTTCTTGTTTGGTTTTTCAACAGACAAAAAATCGAAAAACACATCGTCGCAACCAAATCGGAAACTTTCTAAAACTTTACGATTCTTAGAATCCGTTGACTTCAAAAACCCGAACCGTAACTTTGGCAAAATTACTTTTTATGAGCAATCTTCAACGACGTAGTTACTGCATACCCAGACAGCAAAATCCGTCATTTTTACATTGATTTAACGTCTGCAGACGTTAAACCAATATAAAAAATAATGGATTATTCTGTGTGGGATCTTGTAAATGTTTAAGCCCCTTAAAGTATCGTTGCTGTGTTAAAGTATGTAAATTGAACGGATATTATGGTGTAGTTCCAAAACTGCAGGTACAATCCTGTGAAAGAACAGCTTGCGTTGAGGTTGCTTTGTTGTTACTGGCGTCCATCTGTCACCATCAACAAATCAAAACATTAGAAATCATGAACTGCTAGAGTGCGTAGATCATGCGGTGGACATTACGTGGAGGACGCTATGACACGCTTGCTTGAAGTGTCACATATAACTGTGATTAGTTGTTCTTGTGCAGGTTATGACAGTAAAAGGAAGAATATTTGCTTGTAATCAAACCTGTGTCGCTCTACCTACATTGATTTACCATCACAAAACGATAAAGTGACATAAACGTGATGGCTTTTTGTTGCATAATGTTGCCACTGGAAATTTATAACTTTGCACTGGACATCCGTTACCAACAGGTACCTGGTATCAAGCATCGAATGTTTATGTTTCGGGTGATACGTAATGACCACTTCCGGTAGCAACAACGTTAGGTTACATAATTAACTTAGCGCAAAATTGACGAATTATTATGGTTGCTCTCACATAGCGGATAAGGAACGTTAAAACAACGGCTATGTTTTAGCGCAAGTATTACGTCATGAAACAAGCATGCACTGGTTGGGGCACGTATGAGAAAGTAACCGGCACGTCACAAAAACCTTCTTTATTAAAGTGAACATTTTCCAGAAATCAAGACATGATGAAGAAGCACACCATGCTAAAACGTAGCGGCTGCATGACATCGCCAAATAAATTTCTGGCCTTTAAACTTTTTATATCAGAAACCGAAATTTCAAATGTATTTTAAAAATATTTTATACAAGTGCAAAATTTTTGACTTTCTGCTGGTTTTGAAATAAAAAAAAGAACAACTTGAATTGATATGGATATTGTTTGTCCAAATCTTTTTCGTTCAAACAAGGATTTGCTTTCTCACACTTAGCAAACCTGTGAACTTAGCCTAGGTAGCTTAACCCTAAAATACAGAATCAAACAACTCTATTATTTTGTTCGAAATGATGACCCTTTTACCGCAGTGAAAAAGCACAAAGATGGCGTCAAAATAATCTGAATTGTTCGTTGGAGTAATTGTAAACCCTAATGAGTTTATCAGCTATCTGTTTAGTGTAACAGTAGAGTCATGAGTCTGGTTTCGCAAAAAGAATTACCGATCGTCTTCATTTTGCTTTTGCTGTCTGGGCAGTCACGGTTTAACATCGAGTTACAGACAGTGATTGTTAAAAAGTGTAAAGTCTATTTTCTTAAGAAAAGTACACAAGGGTTAGTGATTTGACAAATCGCCACCTTAAATATTGCCGAGCTGTCGATGGCAGTTCTACTTAACCTCAAGCCACGCGTGTTTGGAAATCTAAGCATGGCAGTGGCACGCACGAAAATACATTGCAGGCGCCAATGCATTTGACCTCTGGTAACCGCAAACAAATCAAGTTCGAAAGTGTTGAGCTGCGATCAAAAACGTGTTCCACTTTATGATATGGCACCAAATGTTACGATTGCACTGAAAAAGAAGAAATTAAGGTTTCCATAAGAAAGACTACACAAAAATGGCGTGCGGTGACCATTTCTTTGAGTGTCCACTTTTTTTAGAAAGTTTCAAACACATGCTTAATTTTCACAGTGACTCTTTGTATCATATCACATCAATTTATTTTGATATGATATGCTGTTGATGATACTGCTGAAAAAATGTGAACGGGTCATCGTACGCCGCTGCTACACGCTCGTACTAGGGAACATCTCGGTTCGCTCCGAATATGACCCAATCGCATTATTATACAATTTCAAGAAAAGGTCAAATTACCATTTTTAAAAACAAAGTGTGGTCATACAGTATTTCTTATTAATTCAACCACCCACTTGAGGTTTACACGTTGTGTAATTTTAAAGATGTCAGAGAAGGGTCAGAGGTTAAGTGAGAACTGAATGAACAAAAAAACTATTTTTCATCATTTAAAGTTTAAAGAATTCTCTCCTTGACGTCACAGGATACACCAAGTCAGCAAATCATTTTTTTTACATTCTGCAGACGTTGAATCAATGTTAAAAGGGACTGATTTGCTGGCTGGGGAAGCATCGTCAGTTCAAATGTTTTCATAAGCAAACCCCGTGTTTGGTGACGTGGGAAGCTGGTTGGAAAGTTATTTGACTCAAACCAACTAACTCTAAATCAAATGCGCATTGACAATCAATGTACCATTGGACAAATGAAACTTAAGTACCGGCAGAGACTCTCACTTCATATTTCACGTCCAGGTGACCCAAGTCGGTGCGTTTGAAATCCAAAGGTAGACAATGACATTGTGGAAAAAAAAGCTACATATTTCCCATTTTTGGTGATAGAGGAAGTAAGCAAGAAAACTCCATTTTTTACATGTTTTGTATCGATAAAAAACAAAACAGTCAACCGAGACAAAAGTCCAACAGAGAGTGTTGAATTTGCATTCATTAGGATGAACGCAAATTGGTCAGACAATCGTAAAATTCAATCACCCAACATTTGTGTATGAAAAAATCGACACTGCACAACAACTCAAGCTGCGCACTTCAAAAAAAAATAAAAATAAAATCTTGAGCTAACTTCATATCTCGTCTACACATCAGCTAAGCAAATCTGTCCTATTTCACAGTGAATCAGTGTGAAAATACTGATTTGTTAGCTAGGAGTGCGTAGATGTTAATTTATGACGCTATCACTTGTAGAAAAAGAGTGATCTATTTTAATGGACAATCTTGCAAAGCAGTTATTGGTTAGCAGTTGAGTGCGAAAAGTTGCACGAAAGGCTAACGTCGTGAAAACATTTGACAAAGTGGATTGGGTCAATCAAATTACCCACGAGGAAATTGCTTCGCTTGAGAAAAAAGTGGACAGCTAAGCAGAGCAACAGTCAACACACACTTTTTTCGTTCATGTAAAATAGAACGAGGTGTGACGTCAAACCAAAATAAAGTGAGTATGTCAGGCAGATGACAGTTTGATGACACGTTTATTATTGACAGAATACAAACAACGGACAAAATCATAGCAAGCACAGAAAAACTGTTGAAGAATATTTTTGATGCTAAAATTTACTCCTAAAAAGAAGCCGAGAAGCTGTTCAAATATCATTTTAAATGCAAAAGTGGTACCAGAACCGTCAGATTACGATACATGGGTTAATGACATGAATCCTACGGAATGGAGTGAAGAAAAGAAAATAGGGTTGTATGATATTTACACAACCCTAACCAGAGCCACCGAGAGGATAATTTGGACCTAGGTACCAATGACATTCCCAGGACCCTAAAACAACTTTAACAAGACACGCTTAAAAATACATTTCTTAAAAAAATTAAAGAGGTGAAATATCAATAAATTAATTATCGAGGAAAGGGGTAGTTTTTCTCAAAACGCAAAAGTTATCTCTAAAATGAAACAGCTTGATGCAAATGCTCTATAGAAAACAAGATATACAATGTTTTCTAAAATTTCCAGGGCCCTAAAATCATTTTGAGCTCGGGTCTAAAAGTAACCCCTAAGCCTATACCATACATTAGGCTACATGAAACCAAATTAAAACACATTCAAGAAAATATCGACTTTGGCAACTTTTCATCGTAATCAATAAAGGAATCATCAAATTAATTCATCGGGTAGAAGATGAAGCATTTTGTGTGTTAAACTTGTTAGAAAGTCCAATCTGTTGAGCTCCAAGCAACGAAGTTCGAAGAAATAGCTTGTACAGTATATCCCAGATACAAAACTTTATTAATCAATGTGCGATTGAATTCTGATAGCGTTAGATTGATGTAAATGCAACGAAACGTCATAGCTAGGATACAAATGCGCTTCTACATGCTACAACTGTTATTGTAGTTGGATAAGTATGTTTTGTGATGAAATCACTGCGCTGCTTGGCTGAAATTTGATCCGAACTTCTCAGCTGTTGGCACCGCAGAAGACAAGAACAGAAGTGCTTTGCTCACGCAGTCTAACTGCCCAAAGTGATATGATTGCTATGCTATTTCTGGTTTATAACTGATCTAACCTCTTCTCAAGTGCTGAATTATAAATGGTGTCAGCTAGAAGCAAGCGAGAAATCGCAAACTTCTTTTTGTTTTTTTGTACTTATTGTACTTTTTCCGTATTTATTATACACAGTAAAATATTCCATTTGGGAGCACCTTCACTTAGATAACCGCTTGGTTTTTTGCAGTGCCTCCATGGTGTAGCTTTCATATCTATAAAAGTAATATATTATATTTTCTGTTATTCGCACATTGAAATGAATGTGGAGCTATGCCGAAATAAACTTGATTGATTGACTAGCTATACACTGTAAAAATGCATATTGCACAGTCGCAGTCAGTGCAGTAGTTTACTGTACTTTGGTATCAAATAATCGAGTTATATTTACACGAGTCCCATACAATACATCTTTGAGTGTCAGCAATGTACCTCATTTTACTGAACATCTAAACATCTGAAATTTTCACTTCAAGGGCTGTTCTAACACAACACCAATAGATAGATTTTCGAAACTTTATATGATGCATTCAGTCAGATTTTCTCACAAAAGCCGAAACAATGTCATTAGAAGCAGTTAAAGGACCATGCCGGTAAATATTTTGCAAGTACGATTTTCATATAGTTTTTCAGTATTGTATTGTGTTGTAGGTCATGGGTGTATTCATTGCCAGATGTGAGCTGGTTGATTTCAACAGAGTTTCGACCTCTCCAATTTTCATACGCTTGACCACCAAGGTTTATTCTTGAAACATCAGCCAGTTGAGCCAGGCTTGGTTTTCTGTTTATCGACCGTTTTTATTTCAAAAAAATTAGTGAGTCTGTCGTCGGAGCACCGACAGTTTAAAGAATGGAATCAAAGCGCACTTACAGGAGATTGCATAAAGCAAAATGTGTAACAAACCTCAGAGCGTATTACTAGCAACCACATAGCGACATTTGCTGAAGAAAACATTTTGTCGTCATTTAACCAGACTAGTCCTACCAACAAACCTATTAATAGATAAGCAATTTTTAAAAGATTTTAAGGAGGGTTTAAGAATTTCAACTGGTATACGAGGTATTCCAAATTTTTGCTCCAGATTATTTTGTGGAGCGTTGACATTTGGCAGTTCAGTATCAAAAATACTATAATTAATAATAGTTTTGATTTGTCGCGTTTCAGGTGGTCAGATAATAAACTATGTCGCATTTTTAAAAGTAATTTTGAAAAGTGTCGGCTAATTGATTTTATTGCTGTGCTCGTACAGTAGGCCACATAAATTTAGCAATTTCAAAATTATACGAATCTTTTAATTTTAAGACATCAAGTTGCTCATAAAACGGTGACGTGTCAGTCCATCTGCTTTTTGCAACTGTATTGACCGGCTTATTTTACAAAATAAGCAAGCTTTCCAATACGTGTTTTGCAAGTAGGTTTCCTTAAGAAATTCAGTAGCATGACAGCAGCATGCGTTGCGCGCCTGTGCTAATTGAAGGATCAATTTTGCTATCTGGGTAATAAATAAAATGCGACCCTGAGATGATAACGTAACGCAATAATGGTTTTACGCTTAAGAGTTCCGAGATATACAGGATTTAGGAAGCGCACGCTTGGCTGACAACATTTCCTTAATTCATTTTGTCAAGTGAGAAGAATTACGACCAAAATTATTACGACCAAACATCCCGATGTAAAAATATCTAAATTTTAACGTAAGTTTTCATCGCCAGACGTTGAAATTCAAATGATAACCTTAGGGCAGCTTGTGTCTGATGATCAAGCCGGCAAAATGACAAAACGTATGACAGCCAGTTTATAGTTAACGTCAGAAACACATACACATGCAGATAAAGCTTTTGCGATAGGCTACTACCAATTTGGCCTCTGCACTTCGGGGGTAAGGCAGAGTTGTCACAAGCAATAGTCAACTGTCTCTCTATATGACATTCCAGTCACGCTTTATCAAAGCTGTTTCCTTATAATTTTTTTGGCTTCATTACAATTTGGCAACGGGGCATTGCTAAACGATTTTTTCTAAAAAGTAACAGCAATATTTAAACCAATAGGAAGTCAAGTTTTGTATAAGCCTAAGTGTTTCGCTGAACTTATAGTTTAGATTTTTGAGAACAGCTTATCATTGGCTATTGTCTGCATCCTTTTGATGTATCTTTGTAAAACAATATAAATTGGTAATGTTAACTACAAAACTTTTGCCGAGTGACCAAAAAGAAAAGCATAGAAGTAGTAGCTCATTAAATGCATTGTTGATGCAAAGGAAATCTATGCTAACACCATTTTTTACAAAGAAATATGGAAGAAATATGTTTTCAAGTAGCAGTTGGAAGGGTGTAGCCTATTTGCCATGGAGCGTTTCACCTGCCACTCTGTATATTACGCACCTCTCAGTAACCTAACCAAGTGAAAGTATAAATAATATGTAATTTAACGTGCATTAACAGTGAACCACAATCAATTCTTATGAGTCGTGCATATTCTTATAAAAATATACACATTACATAAGCATCCGTAGACTTCAAATGATAGCTTGTCTTGCGCAATTGGCTCATTCTGATTGCAAACCTAATGGGCTTATACAGCTGACAGCTTAAGGATGTGTTTGCTGTCTTACGTGCATTCAAAGCCGGACATCGTTTCGAAAAGGGAGTAAATTGTCATTATTCGTCATTTTAAAAAATTAATTCGGGATCTGACTGCAGTAATTCAGCGCATAAGCACCGGATATTCTTATGCTGATTGTTCCATCATGTGACCTGGCCTGAAGTACGGCGATACTGTAGGCTACATCGTTTTGAGTATAATAGTAAAAGCGGTAAAGTAAAAAATTTACCAGACAAATGCCGCCTCACCGATGATGATATGAAAGTCACACAGAGTTAAGGTAATTTCCGTTGTGTGGACATAACTTTGCTTCTTATTTGAACAAAAATCTAACTTTGCGGTAATTACCTTAGTTAACCCAAGGCAGTGCCTGCATCGCAGAAGCGTTTTTGGAACAAAACAAGTTTCTCTGAAAACCCAATGGATCACCACTTCTCTAACCCTAACATGAATGTGTCTTTGAATTGTTTTGGCAATACGCAGCTGCTTTCACTAATTCACTCGATTGGTGTTACCGTAATTTGCAAGGATGGGTCAGACACACTTGTCACAGAGTTGACAGCAAGCTTCAGTATAACTGTAGACCTGCATATTATGCTGGTAAATACTTTTGTGCTTTAACTTTAAGACAGCAGTCGTTCCTGAACATTGCTTCGTGCAAACAGAACCTATTTCAAAAACACTTTTCAACAAATTCATTGACGGAAGCATCATTTCCTGTCCTCACTTTGGGAAGGAAGCGTGATGAACCGGCACGTGTTGCTTTGTTTTTATTTTTCTATGACAACATATAGTTTATTCAGTTTCCTTTGCCCACCTTTTTTATCCTAATCATAAGCTGAACACATCAAGCTGAGCCTCACCTTTTCTTCTTGCTCATGAGGCAGCAATTCAGGCAACATCTCCCAATTGTTGCAACCAGAGTAATGTCTTCATATCAGGGTCATATCATGCCTCACCAACACACTTAATATCGCTTCACGTCTTATCAACATAACACTTGTCTATTCATATTATACATAGGATCTAATGAAGACTAAATGATCTAATGAATTTTGAAGACGATGTTAGGATCTAATGATATATTTTGCTTCCACAACTTTCTACCCTGTCTGAACCTGTAATGACCGTGCCAACACTTTTGCTTAGTAGCCTATCTTATATCGGTCTCTCGAGTAGCTAAATTTTAACGTTCGCTTGGTTTGTCGCTGCTACTATTTTATACACTTCTATTACAGTAGGCTATGACTAAACTGCCTAGGTCGCGCGGTCACTTTCGTGGGAGGTACGCCGTGGCAGATAACGAACATTTTATCAACTTTTCAACAAGTTAACCAGTCAACCAAGCGCATTTTGGGACACTGCGCTGCAGCGGGAACGCTCGCAAGTTTTACCATCTCAGCATCTAATTCATCAAACATCGCTACCGCCCATGATACATACTACTGTAGGAATATGGTATGGTAAGTAGTTTTGCTGTGATGGTCATAAATAAAACAAACTGAACAACTTGTGTTTGAATTGACAACAAAAGCTTTTTCTGTCAGACAATTCCAGTCGGTTGCAAAGTTACAAATTTACAGTATGCAACTGACTTTCGTCCATCAAGACGCTACAATTCAAATAAAAACAATACGCAATCACGAAGCAATGATAGGCATGCTTTTGCCATTACGAGTCTTCCATAGTGTTGGTCAATTAAATACTTCAGTGCGCCATAGCTCTCAGAGGGGCCGTAGGCATTTCTCTCCAGAGCAGCATACTGTTCAAAACCATGAGAAAAATTAAGGGCTATATTCGAAGAGCCACCACTTTGCAATCGTCAAATATTCAACCTACTCCAAATCGAACACTGTTACAATTAGTAAAATGGAAAATCCGCAGCTTTCTTTTAATTCAAAACATGCTCACCTACGTAAATGTAAGAAGAAAACAAACCGTTTCCCTCTCTATTTCTCAATAAAACAAAGAAATATTCAAGGTGTGCAAAAGAGCAGCAGAAACATTCTCCATCTAGCTTCTTCTTGCATTAGAAAGTACACTGCTAAAAGTTAAAAATAAACCCTGCTTTAGAAACAGTCTCTCAAAGTTAAAGGTTTAAAAATACTTTGACGAAATCTGGTATGCAATGTAGCGATCCAGAAACGAAGAAAACGTTTCAAGGCAGACAGGTGAGCTGACAACCTTGCTTGAGCGGTGAGCTGACAACCTTGCTTGAGCTTGAGCGCGGTAAGATTCTGACCAGTGAAGAGGCAAACCGGACTTCTGATATTTCAGTCTACCCACCATTTTTTGATTATTTTTATATTGGTTCAACGCCTGCAGACGTTGAATCAATGCAACAATCAATTTTACTAGCGTAATACCCTTGAAATTTATTACATAACATAATGCGCAAGAAATCCACAAAAGCCTACTTGGTTGACAAAATATGATTTGCATTGTCAACTGACTGGTAAGTCAAAAACATTAAATTGAAAACACACACCTAATTATTTTTGAGAAAGTCGACCGTTTTTCCCAGATTTATCTTCATAGCTCAGCGTTTGTTTCTAAAGTTTTTATTTTCTTATGAAGTGAATCGCACGCAATGCAGCTGTTGTTTCCAGACGCTGATTTTATAGCACGATATGAACCGCTGTACGCCACGCTATGACATCGCTTCAGCTTATTTCGCAGCATCGCTTCAGCTTATTTCGCAGCACAGAAGCCTACAGTGCAATCAATGCCACTTGCTTTGCTATTGTCTTCGCATTTTAGTGTCTCATAGCATAGCAGCAATAAAAAGATTATGTTTAAAATCCACCCATAATCTGCATTTGATACGAAAAATTTTAGGGTTGACATCTTGTAAAAAAAAAAAACGGATCAAATTGTACCGTCTTCGCCAGTTCTCAATTTGCCATTTTCCGTTTGAAGCAAGTAATCCTCGCTCAATCCAATCAATTGAAATAGCGGTAAGTTAAAACCCATTGTGAACTTATAAAACGGGTTGAATAATTTTAAACAGATTGGTCAGAGAAAGGTTACTACAGTAACATTTTTGCATAAAATGACAAATAGTTCACAACAAAAGATTAGACTAAAAGTAGAAAGTCAAATCCATACCAACACTTCACCTATTTAAACTGTTCTTGAAAATACACCAGTATCCTGGCGCTCTATTTCTCAAAAGTAACTTTAAAGAGTTGTTTTAATGAGGAAGTAGGCTAAAGCTCTTTTTCTGTTGGTGATACCACAAAACAGCTCAGGTCATGACCGGTCTGAACCTGCAGTTGCTAAGGAACTGGGAATAAAACTGTCTCTATGTGAAATAAAAACCGGAGTGAGCAGTTGACTAAGCAACGATTAAAATCACAAAACCTGCAAGCAGCTCATTTCATTCTGGATCGATTAGCCGGCTATCGGTGCACTACCAGATGGTTTTGTGTCATTAATGCAAATTGAATGAAAACCAGGCATGCCTAATTTGTTGTTTTACGTTAATGCAAAGAACACTAATGCAGCAATAACATCAAAGTAATCGATTGTTTGAATCAAATTCACCAACTTGTTGCTGCGGCAACTATTTGCTCGAGTGGATTTGTAATTGCTAGACTGCAACTTGCAAGCCGGAGCCAGTTAAGGAATTTTGCCCCCAATTTAGGGAAATTTAAAAGTGGTTGGGGACAAAATTTGGAGTTTGGGCTATTTCCGAGGTTGCCCCAATACAAATCACTACCGTAGGCAAATATAAGATTACTATCAAATACTATCCTTGTAGTATCCTGTTGTTGTTGTGAAAAAAATCCTCGAAAAGATTTTCGTTGTGGAAGAAGTAAAATTCTTCACTCAGCGAGACTTTATGGAAAACAAAAAAGACGATCAAAAATTGTTAAGAAATTCTGTTTACTTTTTTGTTTTGTGTGTCATTCACACTTCACAATCAATGTTAATTGACTTGACTGACGAAAAATCAAATTTGTCATACCATAAAGTACGAACGTGTAGTTCAAAAGTTCACAAACAGGGAGTCACGTGTCTGGAAGAATTGTTTTGAAATCGTAAAGGCGTAGCAAACTTACATTGACTTTTCTACTGAGATGAGAACGATGAGAACAAAAGTTTTTTTGTTAACTCACTGTTTTAAGAAAATATTTCCAATCTAATGCTTTTGGGTGTGTCAATGTAAGTCAAAATTTACGTCAAATATGTGGTCTTTTGCGTCTTCTGAAAACCTGTCGTTTTGAGTTTATGTCCAATATTAATGTGCGGCGAGTTTATGAAAGTTGGAGATCATTGCTGTACTTCCTTAACCCTTCTCAAAGATATACGCAACGTGGCATAATTACTGAGCTTGCAAAGGAAAAGCCACTGCAGGGTTAGTGTCGGCGTGATTTTCAGAAGATAAAACTAGCAGAAGGTGCTTCCTTGAATTACAGTAGGCCTACATCATATAATTTTTGTATTTTGAATAGTTAGCCCAACTAAATAAATTATGATTTGCTTATATCACGTTTAAATAAATATGTGTCGCCACAGTTAAAATTACATGGAAGTTTATTCTGAATGAACCCTTTTTAAAATAACTTGAAACGGAAGCATTACCTTGCATTAATTGGAAATAAAAATAGCACTGGCCGCAAATCAACAAGCAACAGAGAGCTGCATATTTTACTAATGATGCTACCGCTAGTTGAATTAAATTCGATGCCAACAAATCTGTAGAAATATGAAAAAACAAGATGAAATGTGCTGGTCACGCATGCTACTTCACTATCGGATACATGTAAGGTACCGGAAAAAAATGATCGCATCTGGACCAAACCAATGCTTTAAGTACCGAGTTGTAATTTTAAGATGTTTGCAATTTTACAATACTTTTAACGAGTAAATATCTTGAGATGAAGATCTCGTTTTTATGTTTCAACCAAAATAAGTTACATTGAAGTAAATTAATATCATGTCATTGATTTCTTTTTCCATATAAGATTGAAATATTCTATTACACCACTTTCATACACTGTACTAAATTTCTTAAATTTATAGGGCTTTATTTTAAAATCATCTTTGTCGACGTGTTGCAATATTTGCTATTCTGCAATTTGTGGCATGCCAAACTATTATTCCTGAATTGTTTGTCGATCTACCTTACCTATGTTTACACTTTGCAAGAAAACAAAGAACAAAATTAAACTACAATTGTTTTTAAACCGATTTCAATATGAGCGTCATCAACACAAGTGCAGTAATGCAATATCATTTCACTTGCCATCGTTAAAATCTTATTTAGTTAAGAAGTGATTAATTAAAGCCGGAGATAGACTTCCGACGTCTGGCCTCAAAGCAATAAGTTTCAAATCACATCGAACAGACTAAAGAACAAATTTGTGGCTTGCAATTTCACGTTTGCATTTGTTGAGCGTGCATGCGTACCGAGCATGCCTTCAGCATTTCACTATTGATGAATTACAACAGCATTGGTCACAGCCATATCAAACACCACAACCAAGGGCGTGGTGTAACGTGGCAACGTGGCGTAGCGAATCTAACTAGTGGCTTTGGTGAGGGGGTGACTTTAGTAATACTTAGTAGCCTACTGTAGTATGGTGAAGGATTTTTCATGCGAGGTGCAATCGTTTGGCGAAAAACTGAAAAACAAAAACAAAAGTAAGCAGAAAAAAGATGAAATGCATCCAACTGATGGAAAGCAATCAAGTAAAAGCGTGAATTGTAAAGTCTAACATTGTTTACCGCAAAAATAGCAAACAATTAAAGTGTGTAATGCACGGTAGCTATGCACGACAAGAGAAATAATAAAGGCGAATAAGTTAACTTTCTTAGGTTAGGGAAACTCTTCCTTTCAGAATTTGCCACTATGGAAAACGAAATCTAGTAAGTGAGGTTCACACCACACCTTTCATGTCTGACAATAATGTGAGGACATCGTAAATACGACATAAAAGTGAAAATGAGACCTGTCCCAAAAAAACCTTAGTAGTTCAAAAGCAGCAATAAATAAACCATAACACTATTACTATTATTAGTTCGGAATTCACACCTGCAGAGTGAGCATTCGTAGTTTTATTTGGATCAACCACCGAGTTTCAAATTTTTTCTGTAATCCTACGCTGCATGGCAAAAGCTCGTTCCATAGTAGCAATCAAATATCACAAAAGCAAACGAGATGTCAAATTAATACCACATTCATGAAAGTCTGTATAAGATTTGAGAAACTCCAGCTCTACAAATGTGACGTAAGATGTGACGCAATAAATGCAACGAACTTTTGACTAAAGATAAAACGCGCCAGGTCCAGGTATGTGGGTAAATAGTCAGGTGTGCTGAAAGTGTACATGATTAGGCGATCGACTGAATTCTTTTGAGAAATTAGGTTTGCTAAAATAAATAGACACACCCACAAAGTTTCTATCTACTGTTTTTCGTTACAACAACAACAAAATGATAATGCAGTAGCACCGCAACAAACAAAAACTGAAGAATTGCTTCTCACAAAACAATCAGTCCATGACCAAAGTTGCCTTTTACGTCGTTTTCACGTCGTCTTAAGTCTAAAACAGATGTTAAAAAGCGGCAACGTTGGCCGAGTCAACTTATCCATGCATTTGTTTTCAAACAGCAAAATTACATTGATAATTATCAATTGATTAATTATAATTAAGCATAACAGCTGTCCTTTAAAATATCCGTTAAATGCCTCACAATCTATTCAACTTAAATATTTGTTTGAAATTGGCCCTACTGATCAATGGTCATGCATTCCACGAATTTGAGTGGGTTTGCCTTGCACCAAATCTCTTTACACTATTGGTGTATGTTGGCAAACAAAAGTTGCCGTTTTTATATTCCCTTCCCAGCAAAATCCTAGAAACTTTAACAAAGATACACGCTGCAAATAATAATAAAAGGATAAAAATGGCAGAAAATTGCACATCCGTGAATTCAAAGACTTTAATCAACGTTTCTTTTGTGCTTCCTCAAATTACTTACGTGGGTTACCTTGAAATATTTTTATATGTTTACAATGACCTCCGAAAAGCTTCAATTTCCTTTTGGCAAACCGTTTTTGAACTAACTTGATTGTGCCTTGTACGACAATAACTAACGCACACTTGGTGCCTTTTAGGAAGTGTTGAAAGCAGAGTTGACAACAAAACTTCAAGTTGCAAAGTTTGCAGCAGCCAGCAGTTTGGAACAAACAGCCCACAAGACATTGTTTGCCTTTTGAACAGCTGAATGTCACGTGATTACAAAACGATCGATTTGCAGTCTGCAAAAGTAGACTTTTTCATTTTCACTTGCAAACAATTTTTGTTGGGTTTGTCGAAGCAGCAAAAAGCAGCAAAGGAATAAAAATAAGAGTGTGGTCTTTCTACATTCTTTTTTTGTGTTAGTTCAAACGTAAAGTGTAACAAAAAATAGAGATGGAAGCTCGTTGGTGACTTGATAAAAACCGCTCAGCAAGCTGGGAAACTTGATACGGTTTGTACTCTCATGCTAAATTTCAACGCAAACTATGATTCCAGACAAGAGTGTGCTCCAAGTCAGCTAGTCATTCACAAAAGCTTTCATAAAATCTAACAGAGAGGCGCCATGTTGCCTAAATCTTATCACAAGTCGCCTGTCAAAGCCGTATATCCTTATGTTGCAGATCACTTTGCTGATTCATCGGACATTTCAACGCGCCGTCGACAGGCTCTCACACTGCAAAGGTCACCAGCTAATCTATGGCCGCACGCCAGCCGCAATTTTACAAAATATTTCGCATTGTTGAATGTGTAGTTAACACACTTTGCGTCTAAAAAAACATTTAACTAATCCAGCATTGAAGAAACCATTAACGCCATGTTTTTAGACAAAAAAGTTGATAAACTTACAACAAATTGAGATAAATTCTGAAATATTCAAACCTAACGACAAACAAAACAATTTCAAAATAAAACGACATTGTATAAAAGTTGAAATAAGAACTACAGAATAAACGTCAGTAGGACACACAATCAGCATGAGAGAAAACCAGACAGCAAATCAACCATTTTACATTGATGCAACGTATGTAAAAAATGGTTGATTTGCTGTCTGGAAACTTAACAGCATTCACAACTAGTGTCTCTTCAACTTTGTTTATCAATTCAAATTTGGTGTGATCATTATGTATACGTGGGGTTCGCATGCCAATTAGCTTCCAATAATAACTTCTGTGCCAATTAAAGCATAAACTACAGCACAACCTTAACATGCACTTGTCCTACATTGGTTCTGAAATCACCATTAAGCAATGTAAATTGTGGAGCTGTTTGAAAGGTAGCTGCGTTGACCGTAGCCTACTGGCTACCCTATCCTTTAGTCTTTGTGAAGTCAACATGTTTGGAGCACGTATTAGTGCGATGCCGTAACTTGCTGCTTTCGAAATACAGTGATTCAGCGTTAATTGACATAAATTCAAAGTAGAAGCTCCACTGATTTGCATTCAACTCTTGGTTCCATTTGTCTTTTTTGTTTACTGCTAGAGAACAATCATAACCGAAAAAACACAAGCACGTACGAGCCGACGTTTCGAATTGCAACATTTTTGCACCATCTCTGCGTCTGGCAGTTAAAATGATGACACTGACGTCATCAAACCAGTTTCTCATCGAATCGTGGAGTCTGGGACGAGAAAGCGAGGATGAAATCCTGCGCAGTTCTCATTGAAAATAAAACTTCATACAAGTTATGTTTCATCACAGTCATTCAACTGTGAAGTCGTCGCACCAGGGCTTTAAAAAAAAATTGAGGCCACCAGAGTTTTAACAACACAAAACTTTATAGAAAAAAATGGTCAGAGCTGAGATTAAAGTCTGCACAAGGAAATAGTTTGGTAGGGGTCTGCAGGGCTTGCTTCTCAGAAAATGTTGACGTGTTTCACATTGTTTTAGTCGTTTTTTACGTATCTTGTAGCTCAATCGTTTTTTTTTCCTTTGAAAACGCACACTATGTATTTGATCATAGCCATCAAATCAAAATTACATTTCTGAAGGAGTCGTATGGTTTGGTTAAAATTGCAATTAAGCTTCACATAATCTTTGTTCTCATGACCACAGAAGAAGTTCAATGACTTTTTCTTAAAGAAATTTTGTATAATTTTCAGACACACTAGTTTTCCGACCCTCATCTCTGGCTAAAACCGCATTTTTAATTACAGCTATTTTCTTGTTTGTATTCACAGTGTAGTCGAGTATAAAACAACATATTGTTCTCACAGCTATGCTGTTACTGTAGATATTGTAAACCAAACGCATTTGCTTATTCAGGGATTACAACATTTTTTTATTTTAGCAATTTGTGTTTCCAAGACTGCAAGATATAAAAAAGTAATTGCTAAACTTTTCGATTTTCGTCTGATTATCTTCTTGTGTCCCTTTAGTTTACCCACCCAATGTTTCCCTGTTGGCAAGTGAGGCAAGTCTGAACAACAAATAAAACAAGATAACATGTAACATTTCTAGCAGTCAGCACAACAGGGTCATTAAAAACGCCGAGCTGTAGCTTTTTTCACAATCACCTTCGCCATTTCACAACAACGACCTTCTGTGCCATCTCCCACTTTAAGGTTTAAAGAATATGGTGTCTGGCGAAATCTTTCATTGTTTTCATTGTTTGACCATAGGTTACAGACAAAAATAACCGGAATCAGGACATTTGCTTTGAACTTTGGAAAATGTTTAATTAATTAAATCGCCATTTCTGATTAAGAAGAGTACAAATGATGTTGGAATAATATAAACCAAAACACTTGAAAGCAGACTTAAAAGATTCTTAAGTAATAAGAACGTCTTCAACAAAACACAGGTCCACATTTTAGTAGCCTCTTGGCATTAGAAAGTCACAATTCTACCAATTCTACGTAAATCGGTTGCAAAGTAAGTGCTGCGACTACATGGAGTTTTAAATAGCAAAACTGCTAAAGAATTGCTGACAGAAATCCCATAAATTTTGTGCTCATTTCTATTCGCGCTTGTGCGTTATAAGATTTCGTGTCAGAGCAAATTATCATACGTCTGACCAGCAAAGTCCTAAAATAAGAGGTTTTCGTCTGAGCAAGGTCAAAATAAAATAGTTTTCAGACGAAAACTAATTTAATTTATTCACGACATCAATCGGAGTGCATGAAATTGCACAAAGTTTCATAATGACTTTGCATGATGATTGATGAGTCTATAGTGGCTTATGATGACATAGTGAGAAACATATTTTTTCATATAACGCTGTACCAATGCAGAATCGTTGCTCTCAGAGCTTTGTGAGGCAAGCACTTTCAGTGCCGGCGAATAAAGACGCCTCCGAGTATATTTCAATCCTAAACCAATTAATTCAATGCTGAGTGGTAAGCAGGAACCAAATTCAGTATTATTTTTTACAAGGTTTCTTGTATGACCCCACAGGGCATTAAATCCAGATCTGGGAAGCCGTCGAGCAGGTTTATAGCTACTTAGTTGATTATTATCGTTAGACTTTATGAAATGGCACTGAATCTTGTTCCTGCTCGGTACTCAGCATTGAGATAATGGATTTTGGAAAATAGTGCATTCGATTACACTCCTCCCACTGTTGCGCCAGACCTAGCCTACTTTATGAAGCACTTAATTACAATATGCGCATATTTACGATGCATCCTAATGTAAAAACACGCAACTAAATTTTTGAAAATTCATAAAAAATAACCATTGTTATACAAGTTGCAACTTAATCATGGGTTACCAACAAAACAAATAGAAAAATACTTCCACAGATGTTACTAGCGCACTAGTATGAAAGCGTGGTGACTACATTATTTTAAAATCTAATAAGTTGCTGTTGCTGCATGTTTTGCATAGTTGCAGCGAACAAATCGCTTCAGTGCAAGCAGCGTTATCGCGTCAGCATGCAAATCCGCATGAAAGTTTACAAAGCGGCATTTCAATGCAGAATTAAGATTACTCTTGACCTGAAACTCAGATCAAGCGTCACTGCACAACAAATAGTGACATTTTTTGATCACATATTCAAAGTAACTGTGACCCGCCGTTAATGTTGGCCTGTAGGTCAAACAAATAGTTTTGTCGGCCAGGAAAGAACGTGTTACAAATGGTATTTGAAATTGCTTGCTGGAAATATTTATCACTTCTATTTTAATGCTGGTTTGAGTTGATGACGAAAGGCAATGATTTGTTTAGCTGAAATCTCCTGACCATATTTATGTATGTACACAAGTCTGTTGCATTAATCATCCTTGACAGACCACTTGAAGCGTCTAATCGGCAAACAAAAACGCTTTCAAGAATTGTTCATTCCATTGTTAGTTTATACCTATTAGTGCTAATTGGCTCAACGAAACATTTCATGTATTTGGTGAGGACAGAGATATCACAATATTATAACAGCTTTCTACATTTCAAAATTTACAACAAAGTGGTTCTTGTTGACACAACATCAACCAAAATTAGGTAAAACTTTCATTAGTTGTGACTGTGCTGTTTCTCCCAGCGGTTTACTTCGTGGAAAATACAATGCAAAAACGTCCCAAGAAAAAAATTAGCAACGATATTGTTAGCCTGTGTATGGCTTACGTGAGTCAATTTATTGCTAGACAAACAGTTGTATGTTAATTTCAGTGCATTTAATATACTACAATGCAGTATCCCAGTCAGTAAACCTTTGAAGATGTTGCATCAATGTAAAAAAAGGGCAGGTTTGCTGACTGAGATGGTCTTTTCTAAACTATATATATTTACGCCACGTTGAAATTACTATTATATGATAACTCTACCTTTTCAAGGCCGACTTGTGAGTGACTTCTGTCTAAATTAAACAAATTTATATAATACCCTTTTGAAATATTACTACATTTTTAGTATAGACTACTCGATAAAAGTACTACTGCAGGTTGCAGCATTATGACCTGTTTAAATAAAAAAAAATAAAAAAGCATTTAAACATCGTTATTTTCCAACTAAGGATAGGAAATGGCATCTTCTAAATATTCAGTCCTTCAGTAATTCATATATTTTCTATTAGTGTTAGGTTATTAATTTATATGGAACAACAACTTAATTGAGTTGAATAACATTATTCAATGTTCTTCAATCCAAATGTCCTTCAATCCAATTATGTTGTTGTCTAATGTCTATCGTCTGTCTATGGCATTCTAAAATTACTTCTCTCCCAAAGCTGTAGGCTACTAATTTGTAGAGCTGAACAATAATTGAGAAATTTTATGTAAAGAAGTGGGATTTAGAGAAAAACTTGTGGATATTATGGTTGCAACAAAAGTCCACTCTGTCAACAAAGCCATGGCGTGTTTTTTAAAAGTAAACAGGATCGCCAGATGAAAACCACTTGAGTAAATTGGTGGCCTCTAACAAATAGTAACCCACGTTTTGCTAAAGTTATCAAATGGGAAAAAAAACTTTCAGCTTTTCACTGGAGTAGCCTGTAGGCCTATGTCAACAAAACGATACAAAACCTAGGTGTACATTGGCTCCAGCCATGATTGGCATAGCCATAGCTCAGAGCCAATACATAAGTGTAGCTAAATCTGCACCTCTGGATACAATTTTGATGTATATGTCGTATTTTGACATGAAAATATAAAAGAGTGTCCAAGTTTTTATGTTTTGCATACTTGCCGGCATCGCTTTATCGGCATAACGTAGCAAGGTTACTTCCTGCTATGAATATCCTGTTAATTACCTTACGCCGCAATATAAACCTAGAACGCGCAGGCAATTACACTCATTATCTCATGTTTATCCAGTCAGAATATGTCCTTTTTTACACTGGGACGTTGAATCAAAGCAAAAAAAGGCAGTTACTCAATTACACACCAAGCGTTCTTGCTCAGCTCTATTTCAGTCAGCAATCTTTTGCCGGCTGGGATACAATCGGGTCAACAATTATTTTCACAGTCTTGTAGAATAGGACCAAAATGGTTTATTTCCAAATTTTAAAGACCCATTCTGCGTCTAAAATGCCTCAAATTGCTCTAACTCCTAACCAACAGCCATGATTTCTCATCCCGTCTTTCACGCAATGTCTTTCAATGCAAAGTGTTATTCAAACTGTTTCTCTTCATGTTACAAACGAAGTAAAAGATGTAATTTGTTTAACAGTAGGCCTACCAGAATCAATTGTTCAAATCTGAGCGTGCCGAATTGATTGGAAAGTTATCAAAGATACGGGTTAAATAATATTTCTGCGATTTAAAATCTTCAAATAACATCAAAATGGGATCATCGACCATTCATATGATCACATAGTGAAGTGCAAATAAGACAAAAATATGATCGTTTGAAGAATCTCAAAACTTTATGCTGTGTAAAGGTTCAAGGGCGACAATATATTTTGATAAAGTGTGGTGCCGGTAATGTTAGTCTCATAACTAGGGCGATTTTTTGTAACCTAAAAAATTCAAAAAAGTGGCTTTATTCAACGAAAACAAGAAAGCGAAAGAAAAAGCAGCAATTCAACATAAAAAACATTTAAATTAGCTTCAATTTGTGCTCAACACATATGTAATGTTTTACATTCTCTGGCAGAAAGTTTCTGTCAATCAAACACTTTAGCCGTTGCAGGGAAAACAAGTGGTTAAATATAGTTAACACAATTTGTTTCATCGAAAAATTAATTTACAAGTTTTCGGGAATAGGCTACACGCGATACGAACAAGCATGGGTTCGTGCAAACCTAAAATCCGTACCATAGTAGAAGATATTTTAAAAGTCTTGGCATTAGGCCTACATAGAATGTAAATTCATCTCTACAGTAGCAATGAAAGATAAATAAATAAGGAAATTAGGCAAAAAAGTATGCAAAATAAAGTGACCTAGCAAATGAAAAGTAACCTAAAAACACAAAATGTGACTTTTGGTAACTTTATAATTTCTTAAATATTGACCCCATAACCATGAATTTTTGGTTCTACATTTCTTTTGTTTATTGGTACAACCAAAAAAAAAAGTAACTTTAGTAACAAAAAATCGCCCTACTCATAACATATTAACTCAAAACGTCTGTCAAATGGCAGAACATATTTGTGGAGATTGTGAATTAGTGGTGCGATACTGACAAGCCCAGCCTCATGGGCGAAACACGGTGTCTATCGCTGTCACTTCTAGCCACAATCGGCTGCCGAGAAACATGTTTGTGGATAGTTAGTTTGTCATTTTATGATTGATGGTATGTTAAAGCCCATTGATTTCCAGTGCTAAGGCTGCGTGCGGACAAAAGTTGTGATTTATGTTCGTATTTGGTCTGTCGCACAGCTTTATTCTTATTTTGTGTCGACGTGACCTTCAAACACACGGACGTTTTGAAACGATTTGACAAATAGCCAATAATTAAACCATAATAGAAATAGTTTTTCTTCGTATACTGCAGCATCTAAAGCACTTATATTCATCAAAACTCAGCAATTATGAATGTCGACACGAAAACAAATGCGCCTACACTGAAGGATACCATCACGGCAGATTATACTCCAATTCAAAACGTGATTTAAAAAATTAATTTCGTGGTCTTCATGACAACTGGTCGTGATGTTGTTCTTCAGGTAATCGCCAAAGTTTTAAAAAACAGTCAAAATAGTGGCATGATACAAATAGATCAACAGACAGTCTTACTCTTGCTTGTAGCCTACGTGAACAGTAGTATGTAAATCGGAAAAAAGAACAAGCACTTTCACTACATAGGCTATATTGTATAAGTTGTGTAATACTGTATTGAAAACGCAGCAAAGTGCAAAGAAATATGGTACCACAGACATATAGCAGCACTGATCTAGACAGCAAAATCTGTCATTTTTACATTGTTATTTTTACAACATAAAGAAGACTGATTTGCTAACTGAGGTACAGCATTGAGTAACTTTACTCAGTGTCTCTTTGGTAAAGCAAAGTAAACTTTCTACAAAATCTCTATCAAAGAAATAATTAATCTAAAACAAATTGACCGAACTTTTCAACAGGATTACCGACAACTCTCCACGTTAACTGTATAGGCCAGTGGTTCTTAACCTTTACTAACCTGCCGAACCCTTACGCTAGTCTGCAAGCTTTCGTTGAACCCCAAATTTTCGCTGAGTTACAAAAACAAAAATCTACCACATTTAATAATAATAATACATTACTGAATAAATGAGACTTCTGTTGTCGTTTTTCTGAGACCAATAGTGAAATTCGAGGCTTTGTCTCGGAAACAGCAATTTTCATGTCATTTTCGCATGCAAACCGGTATCGTTTTTTTGCTTTAACATCCACCAGAATAGAAAACGCATGCTCGCATAAATAAGTGGTTACGAATGGCATGAGAACTTCAAGGGCAACTTACGTAATAAAAGAATAACTTTCTATTTGTTGGTTCAAAACTATTCAAGATTTGTTGTGTTAAGTTTCTTTTTTGCATCTCGCTTTCTTGAAGCTCGATAATGTTATCCAAGTATGGACTGTTAATATCTGCTGTTGAAGTATCATAACCAATTGGTTGACATATCCATGCTGGATATTACGTTTGTTCAGGAAAGTAGTTTTGAAATCAATTTTGCAACTTCTGCAAATGCTCAGTAAATACTGGCTTAAAGCCTCTGAACTTCTGCAACTTTGCCATTAGTTGCTGCATCGGAACTATACTTACTACCTCGTCCAGACGTAGAAAGTTAGCGAAGTTGTTATTTTCCAATCGCTGTCATCACAACTGGAAATTCCTCTGAAAAGCACTCATTCACTCTTCAGTTTTTATTACATTTTTACTACCTCCTTGCATTTGGTAATTCAACTGATTGAGAGCACCAAAGATGTCAGCCAAATAAGCCAAAGTTACTAGCCTACAATGTAAAAATGAACTGTTAGGCTAACTGGGTTCTTGGAACAAATCGAAGAGCTTCTGTGAATGTTTTTCTCCTAGTCAGCAAAAGTTCCCTTTTCTACACGATTTCAACGTTTAGCGACGTTAAAACGATGTAAAAACGGCAATTTCTGCTGATCGGGATAGCTAGGCTACGGTACCCGATAATTTCCTTTCAATCCAAGCTGTAGGCCACACATTTGGTTAGCCTTTTCATTCTGTTACTAAGCTTTGGCAAAAAAAATAAACCATGGTTTTTCAAATTAAAATATTTTGTTGATGTGAGCAAACATTTTCATTTAATAGTTCAAACCATGGTTCAAACATTTTTTGCTAAATTTCATTTTAATTTATTTTTCTTTGTCGGAATGCAAAAGAAACGATATTGTGGAATAAAATACAAAATTCTCTAAATAAACAGAAGGCGTCGTTGGATTTTCAAAAAATCGCCGAATAGGGCACTCGCCGAAACGGGCCATTCCGGCACTTCAGTGTGGTTCAAAAATATTCGCTGATATATATACCATTCAGTAGGGCGTGTGTTAATGTTGCAGAGGACGTTCACACCGAACCCCTGAAACAGCTTCGTCGAACCCCAGGGGTTCGATCGAACCCTGGTTAAGAACCACTGGTATAGGCTATATTTAATTTTAAATTGAAGATCTGAGTTTAAGAACTACCAAAATTACAACTGAAGTTTAAAATAAATGCAAAGTAGTATAGTTTAATGGTTTCCGTGTAAAATTTTTCAAAGCATATTTCCATGTACAAAATTATATCATAAACAGTGTTGTCTTTTTCTCTACCAACTCGTGTAACATTGTTTCAAACGTGGCTTGTTGCAGCTTTGCAAAACTTTGATGTCCTTCTTTTTAAAAAAACTCTCCTTTATGAGTTAGTAGTATGAACTCAAATCTTCAATTCCTAAATGTATTCTGAGGTGAGAAAGTTTGCTCTTAGCTAAGATCAGATACAATTACACACATATTTTTTTCTCTATCACATTTGCAAATAAAAATTCACTTGCTTAACTCAAATAAAGTTGGAATACATTTTTTTGCATTGTGGTTTGCGTTTGCATCTTGAGGCAACACACAAAATGCTCATTTGTGCTGAGAAAGCAACAACAACAACAACAAAAAAAACAACGTATTATCTTTTCAAGAGAAATTAATTGGAGCAAAAAGCAAACAAACGCGTCATGACAAATCGCTTAATTCCAGATGCTAATTAAATGGCCAACATTTTGACACACCCGTATATCACGTGACTCATCAAATCCTCATAACACCTTTCCGCACTTTATTGCCACCACTCGTTGATATTGTGTAGCCCACGTTTGCTGGCTGTAAAGTCGGACTGAAAACTCATGACTCCACACATGCCAAACTTTATCAGATTCCACAGCGCCAGCCTTATCGCGATCGAAAATTTAATTCTAAAGGAAGAAGATTAGTTCCACTATACTGGGTTGAATTTCAATTTAGACAGTTTGTCGTTCAATTTTTAATCATAATTCCACGCTCGAAACTGCGAATAATCAAACACATGTATTAGCCACCAAATACAAAAATAAAAACACAATGACACTATGAAACCTAGAGACAAAAGTCAAGATAAATTAAAGCGTCACGTGATATGACATTCAACGGTTGCTTGACAAACCGCGAGCTTGCTCTACTTCTTGTCAAACATAAAAACGCAAGCGGATTATCACTCCACTAAAGTGGTGTCCCTAGAGGGCCTAGATAAACAGAACCTAAATTGTTGCTGCACAATGCCACAGTTCAGTCCACATTGTTCTTTGTTGTGACCATCACAACAAAAAACATTAGGTGTGAAAAAAAAGTAGAAGCGTCAAAACGCAAACGTTATTATGAACCACAAAGACAAGTTTACGCCTTTTAAAAGTGGAAATTTTACAGTTGTGTGACTTGATTGCAATTATGTGATGTAGTTCTCGCCCCTTTCTACCATTCTGTGCAGACACAAAGCTAAACATTAAATAAAATTACTCAAAAACATTTTGTGATTCTAAACTAGGCGAAAATCTTTCATTCCATCAATAACAAAACTCAGTTTTTACATTAAATTAACAGTTCCTTGTGTCAAACCAAACCAAAATTAGTAGATTTTGTCAAGAAAGTTCTTTTTGTGGTATCGTAAACAATTTCGTGAGCTGCCAGTATTTCAATAGTAGGTTACTTTCCCTTTCACCATTAACGTTCTGAAACGCTTTGTTGGTTCCGAGGCCAAGGATGAAACCTCTACGATGCAAACATTTTACGTTTGTAATTGCCCTCAACGTTAGTTTTTGTTCTTTCTTCAAGTGGCATGTTGCGTCAGGAATGGCTGCAACACTCTTGCACATGTACGTGTATGGATATCTAGCGCCACTCACAGAAGTGTTGGTAGGCTACTCCCTGTTAACGACGACACGTGTGTACACTGGTCACTGACTAAAGGCCCATTTCTGTTTCTGCAGGAAAGGTATCGCACAAAGTTTCTTATAAAATCAACCAAAATCAACAGCAAACTATTACAATAAATCTCATTTCTACTTGAGTAGCCTAATGACAACCACATAAATCTCTCAGTGACACTTTAACTTCACATTGATTTGCATATGCACATCTGATCACGCAATACGAACAACAAAAGTTGAAAGCTTGGTTTTTATTTTAAACTTTGCGTGCACAATTGCAACTTTTGCACACTGGTGTGCTGCGGCACACACTTGAGGAAGCTCTGGACCATTGCATCAAAGCAACAATTTGTTTTTCGAACCAAAGGAAAATCATGGCTTTCGTTAACTTCGTACTTTTTGCCAAGGTCTACCATCTGTTGTCAACAAGTAGACTATTTTAAAAATATAGCTCAGTTTTTACAAGCTGTTTTTGTTAGCTCAGTTAAAACGGATAAATTAATTATTGTTGTGAGGACTGATAAGCTCAGTTCGTTTCCTGTCTAGCCTGCCAACAAAGCAGTATAAAAGTGGTTTCCATTAAAGATTAGACTGCCAGGCAGGCTACTTCTATATCGGCCTACATAGGCTACCGTTATTTCTAGATTGCTGTAGCCAATATACGAAAGCTAGAGCATTAAATGCAACAACCTTTTGAACTTTGCAAAGGTCGAGGAAAAGCTTCCTTGCTACGACTAGCCTAAATCATAACCTACAACTAGGCTTAACTGTACCGTAGGCTACAGCATGAATGTTCTCTATCTGCAACAACACAGAGTTCTTCAGCCCTTGGACTTGGACTGACGTAGACGGTGTGTTCTGCTATATTTACTCGTTTTTGATGCAGCCCATCTTGTTGCGGCCTGTTTGTCACTGTTTTGACTGAACTTTGACACTGCGCACAACGCAAAGAAATTTGGTCGTTTGTAGTCTGCAATCCCTGTCAACAACTGTTTCGATATTTAAGGTTCCAAGATTACAAACTTTTCTCTAATTTTCCAGCAAAAAGCAATGTGTATGCTCGAATTTGCGATGCTAGTGTTGAAAATCTGCAATGCGACTGATAGGCCTACCTAACCTACTTCACAGTAGACTAGGCTGAATACTGAATAGCTTTCGTAATCATTTGCATGTTGTACTGTAATATCTGCTGCATTTATAACAGGAAACGCTAAAGCGGTTCATTTCTTAAAGACAAAAGCTGTCAGGTCCGCTTCAATAAGAATCTGAATAAAGGCTTATTGATTGGGAATGGAACAACACCTAGGAAAGATCAGGGACCAGTGGGACAAAAGGAGCTATTTCTTTAAATAACTCAAATAATTTGAAAAACTATGTGTAGGCTACCAAACCATATTTTTTATAAAGCTCCACCTTTTACTCGCATCTTCAAAACATTCCAACAAAAAATAAATTAATATTTTGATGTTTATTTTTAAGTTTTAAATGCCGCACTAAAGTGTCCCACTTGTACCTAACTTAAGGGTGCAGTGGGACATTTCAGAAATACATTTAATGCAATAAGAAACTACAGTATTTGCAAATGCAAAATAGATTTTACATCCCTTTCATGAATGTATTTGTGTATTACAAGGCATTGTTTCGACACTTTGCATCAAAGAAATGTTGAAATAAATGGTTTTGATGGATTGACTCAACAAACCTCTCAAACGTACAAAACAAACATTACTGAAAACAAAACAGAATTCACAATGGAGTTGCTTAAATGTCCCATGACTGTCTTGAAGAGAAGGATTTGTTAACACCATCATATCATGTTATATATGTGTAGGCCTACGTTTATAGTGTCCCACAGCTCCTTGAACAAAATGTCCCATTGGTGTCTGAAACCCATTTTGAAATAGCCTACTTTTGCCTCTCAGTTCAAAACTTGAAAAAAAAGCTTTGCAGTTTTGGCTTAATGGAAGAGCAAGTTATAAACATTAACTTGAATCCAAAACTACTTCATACAAAGTTACTGTTGAACCAAAAATATGAAAGAAATCTTACCACTCTCGTTCAAGGAAATAAGTGAAAAAACTCTTTTTGATGTCATTTTTGAACTACAACAAATTTTGCCACCAAACTACGGTACGCTAAACAACATTGACCAGGATCTCGGTTTTACACGCAAAATTTCAGTCAATTACGTTCACCATGGTTCAAGACAATGTCAGTGTCTCACTGGTCACAAATCTCTCCTGCGAGCAGCCGGTGTTTGGTTTCATCATCCAAGACAAGCAAACCTTGCACTCCGTTACGTGACTTGAAGATGGTAGTCATTGATGATGTGGTCTGCGGTCTGTTCCTCACCACCACATTAACAGGAGGTAGAAGCCATTATTTTACTAAATGAAATCGACATAAAACCAAATGTTTACCAAAAACCTTCGTAAAGAAATTAAGAAAAAAAAGCTTTGCATCTATTTTTGTTTTATTCTGAACACACCCATGCGACCTGTTAGCCTAAGTTTTTGTACTTTAGAATAAAAGAATGTAAATCTGGCAAACTAGCTGAAATAGGCCTAGATAAGCATTTTAAAAGTTACGCATTTAGAACTTAGCCCATAAGCACTTCCAAGAGGTAGGATGATTGGCAAGAATAGGCTACTTTGGTTCATGGTACAAAACAATACTGTATAGCGACTAGAAATAAATTTATAATAGCTATATGCCTCCAAGAGGGTACCGTATTTACATAATCCGCCCTATAGGCTACAAAGCAAAGCTTGAGTTCTCTCCAAAACCAACTTTCCGTGGACTAATTAGCTTACCCTAAATAGGTGTATGCTCGTGTCATTGTTTATTTTATGCACCGTACTGAATTACTGATTAAAATCAATTTGCCTTTTGTGTAGTTGTTGCATTTAATCTACACCCACGACCTGCCAACTACGGTCTCCGCAAAATATGCTTATGCGGACGATCTGGCAATTCTCCACTCCACAAAGTCGTGGGAAAATCTAGAAGACACCTTGAGCCAGGACATGAAAACTCTCTCAGCCTATCTCCAGAACTGGCGACTGAAACTCAGCGAAACCAAAACTGTGGCAGCAGCTTTCCACCTCCATAATCGGGAAGCTGATCGTGAGCTACACGTCCAGAACAACGGAAAATCTCTGTCCTTCTGCCCCGAACCAAGATATCTTGGGGTGACACTGGACAGATCGCTCACATACCGCCACCATTTGGTGTCACTGCGCAAGAAACTCACATCCCGCGCTGCGCTACTCAAGCGCCTGGCAGGCTCTAGCTGGGGGGCGAGGGCTGACACTTTGCGTATAGCAGCCTTAGCCCTTGTCTACTCTTCAGCAGAGTACTTTGCACCTGTTTGGTGCCGCAGTGCTCAATGCCATAACATCGACACTGCCATAAACAGCGCCCTGCGCACAGTGACTGGATGCCTGCGTCCCACACCATTGGACAACCTCCCCATTCTCGCTGGCATCCAACCCGCTGAGCTTCGTCGCGAAGAAGCCACTCTGTCCCTCGGTCGACGGGCATTGGAGCCTAGCCACCTTCTCCACCACAAGATTTCTGCTCTCCCAAAAGAGCACCCCCGTTGACTGAAATCAAGACACCCATTCGTGCCAGCCGCTCAACTTCTTATCAACGAAGCTGATGTACAAGACATCTCTGCGGCTACTTGGGCGGACCATAAATGGAGTTCTGAATGGAAGTCAACCGCCACCAGACTCCATTCGTTCATCCCCGACGCCGACACACGCCCCATCGGTCTAACACTACCAAGACAGGCATGGGTGCGCCTCAACCGTCTCCGTACGGGCGTCGGGCTTTTCCGCTCAACCATGCACCAATGGGGAATGGCCTCTTCCTCCTGTGAATGTGGTGCCGAGGAACAGACCGCAGACCACATCATCAATGACTGCTCCATCTTCAAGCCACCTAACGGAGTGGAAGGTCTGCGTGTCATGGATGATGAAACCAAAGACTGGCTGCTCTCTAGTAGCCTTCCAGTGTAGTCCGGGAACATCGTGAATCTGGGGTGGTAAAAGGATAGACCCTCGGCCCCTGACGCTCACACGACGACAACAAAGTAAAAATTGCTTTAATTTTTATAATGACCGCGTTTTGTCGCTTCTACCTTTTTGTAGACCTCTGCTGGGCCTACATTATTTTTCGTTGTGACCTTCAGAAATAAAAACAAACTGAATCTTTGTACTGAGTAGGCTCTGTTGTGAGTGCAATACTGTACGATATCACGCTGTCTTGTTTTTCTTTGTTGTCTGTATCGGCAGGTTATGCCCCCAATAGCCTATGTCGGTTCTGATCCGGCACATAAGTCTTGCTAAGCGAAGCCACCATCCGAGGCCTTTTTTTTTCTTGCTTGTTACTTTTGTTTTAGAGATTTTTGTTTCAAATCAAAAAGAATTTCGTTTGATCGTTAACTCGAAAACTTTCGAAGCTACAAATGTGATGGTGGTCTGGCCTTGTTCTTCGAAAATATAACAATATTAGGCTACTCACATTGACGAAAGTTGAACAGAAACATTTCAAAACGAAACTTAATTTCGTTTCAACGAAAAAATGTTTTTGTCTTTTAAGAATTTGTTTTATTTTGAAAAAAAGCTTTTGAACAGCCATACTTTTTGTAAAATAACGGAAAGCGTTTTGTTGTGGTCAATCAGCACTTCAGCAGTTTCCCTTTTAACAAAAGTACGGAAACATTACAATTCTACTTCTGCACATGTTGCAAATGGGAATTGAATATTTGACCTTTGTTGTTAAGCTTCCTGGAGATGTGACGAAGAGCGTAATCCTCGACGTAGCCAGTTTGCTCGCATATTGGTAATGATTGATTGATTTGTGTATTTGGGATTGATTTTATTGAATTTGGTAGATGCTGCAATAGCTAGAATACAACACCTGATAGAAGTTATCTACATATCAAGCGTAGCTTGATATGTATAAAAAACCCTTTCTTGATAATAGAAGTAAGCTTGACCAAACCAAAAGGCTACGTCGTTGTTGTCTTTAAGCGACTACCAAAAGGCTTCAAGAAACAGACTTCTCGTCCAATAAAACGTAAATCATAGCACAACGACAAGTCACATATAGCCATTCCTCTTTCGTCTATTACAAGAAAATTGCACATATTGTGAAACACTCATGACGATAAGATGAGCTCATACCAAGTGGACATTTTTGTTACCAAACGCCGACACAGCTCAAATAGCGATCCAATGGAAAGGTGAAGATATGGGTAGATGCCGATGTTGAACATAAAATGTTAAAGTTTCACCAGTCAAGTTGTTGAAATCAATGCAGTAATTCGTGTTTCTTTAAAATCGATTCAAAACATGTATCAATCTGATTTCTTACCAAAAGACGTGTATAGATGTTAAGCACAAAAATGAGAAGGACTTTGCTACTGAAACCGCGTGACCTTTGAGTTAGACAGGTTTGCCTCGACCATGACCCAGCCACACCCCAGACAGTAAATCAGTCGTTTTTTACACTGATTCAACGTCTGCAGCCGTTGAGTCAATGTAAAAAATGACTGATTTTCTGTCTGGGACACCAAACTTTGTTAAAATATCCCGCCATTTTAACGTCCAAGTTGGCGTTGCAATGGAGAATTTTTAACATAAAAACACCATGAAAATGACGGCTTAGCACAACCAGTTATCATGCATTACTTAAACGTATTTTTAACGTCAAATTAGCGCAAGAATGAAATTGTGCGCAGCACATCTTGCAATGGCCAACACCCACGACTAATGATCTCATGTGAACAAAATAGCAACCGTCGAAAAAATATTCTTTCAATTTTATGATTGTCACTTTAAAACTATGACTTAAAATCGTTAGCATTGCCCATTGCCTGAAGTAATGAGCTAGGTACTTTCCCCTAGAGGGGTCAAGTTTTGAGTGTTGATCAGAGCTTCATGCAAAGCACAAAAACATAAGCAATTGGGTTTGCTAGTACAATACTGAAATTGCGGTCATATTTCATCAAATGTAAAAAGGGTTTTGTCTCAAATTTAATAAGTTTGTCTCATAACTTATGGTGGTGAGATGAACGGAATATACGCTTACCATGTGAGTTGAACATTAGTTGCAACTAAACTGCTGGCCACAGAGTAGGTTGGTTTCAGAATAAATCAATTTCTTTCGACACCGCACAAAGCTCCACAAAAAACAAGTCATTTTTACCTAAATATTAGCATACCATAGATATGGATCTCAGTGCATTTGAAGTTTCAAAATCGTTACAAGGGTACCTGGTCAGAGTTTTGAAAACTCCTCATGGTGATAAACTCACTTCACTTTCACGTTAAAACACAGAGCTCCGTGCCAGCTTAGAAAAGTTTCCATTTTTTTACATCGATTCAACGGCAACTTTGACCAGCTTGAGAATCTTAGCTGAGACCAAGCGAAAAATTATCTAATGTTGTTCTTGCACAATAGGACAATTCTGCAGAAAGTTCATGTTTCTGCTGCTTTAACAAACTATTTACATTTACACGCATTATATGTAATACCTGACGTAAATTACGTCTGCTGGGTGTTAAACAAAAAAAAAATCGTATATATACAGTTACCCAGCTAGCTCTAAATTGAGATGTTTTTTGCGTAAAATTAACGAGAAGCGACGCCAATCTATGTGAAAAACGACGCTTGTCCCGAATGCTTCAGCTACTCGATAAATACACAATCAAAATATAAAAGCAGCGAGATACTATCACGCCATTTGGCAGCTACATCAACATGGTTCCACCAAAAATGAACCAGCACAATATTAAACTAACGTCTTAACACATCGCATTGCTGGGTCTGATAATCTTCAATTATTAAAATCTTATAAAAATGTGCTTGAAACATACAAAGTTTTTTCTAATTCCAAAACATTTGTTATTGACTATAATCAAGATTTCGCCAAACTGGATCAGCCACAGACCAGCTTTATACCTTACAACTGAAATTATACTTTTGAAATATTTTGACTTATTGTCGTAAAACAACTGAAAACCAAGTTTCTTTTATTGTATTGGTGAGTGCGTTGATGGAGTGCTGGTGGCTTTCAAACAAAGTAACAACTGAGCAAAAACTGAGCGCCAACTCATCGACAAGTCGCTCTTAGATCTTCAGCTGCCCGGCGATTTGAATCATCGATTTCAAGCCAGGCATGAACGCCGAGATTTCGGAGAAGTTGGATTGGGATACGATGTGGGTGTGATAGCGTAAACCGGTGGCGTAATCACGCGCGCTTATGCTTTGCGCTACTTGATGCAAGCCGCTGATGATGCTGGGCGAGAGCTGGAATAACAAAACGCAAATTGTTTGTTAGTTATATTAAAAACAACGGGTTTGAAAATGTAGATCTGTATAGAATAGAATAACAAAGAATGTCTCAAAGTCAATTTTTCGTTAACTTACAGTATTGGCACGCAGTTTGTCGTACAAGAACTCCAGTCTTCGAGAGCACTCCTCCAACTTTCTTCTCAAATGCTAAAAACGTAAATATTTGCGATTAAATGATTGATTTTTTGCGATCTTTCGGTAATGACTTTTCGATGTCAACAAAAATATATCAGCAGGTATCAAATGCGAAAATCTTGATTCCGCTAGACAATTAGAATACTGCATTGCGTGTGAAGGCAAATAAACGACTTATCGTAGAACACTCTCACCGCATTATTCGTCCGTGAAAGGCATTTCTTAATCAGCTCATCAAACTGAGTCTGGAGGGCTTGATGTTCGGCGGGAATGGGTGCTTTCGGGACATCTTTGGGAGCAGCAGTGGGCACAGAAGGTGTAGGAGCAACGTTGTGCTGAATAAATAGAGTAAAATTCAATTTAATCCAACACCACTCTATTTCACAAATATTAACATTGCACGGGCTGTATTTTGCTTCAATACAAACGCAACACTTTAGTGTGATTTTACACACGTGAAATTAATATAGCCACAGCATATAGCTGATGACGTCAATCAGGCCAAAGCACGTTTGTAAAAGTTCTAAGGTTAAGTTCACAAGCCTTGCTACATCGAACGTCTTGTGAAAAAACGAGTTACGAATTCTTCAGCAATTACATCCCAAATTTACACAGAGTAAGCCTAACTAAAACGCACTACCTACAAGTTACGTCAAATACGTATATGATCATTTGACAACAAATGACATGTAACTTAACGAAGCTACACTTTGAAATGTAGAAAAACAAGCCCAGCTATGAACGTGTTTTCTGTAACCAAATTTTCTTTTACGACGTAGGGGGAAAAATTTACCAGAAACGGTACAGTGTTTCTACTGTTTCTCGTAAAAAATTATATCTTTTCCCAAAAGAAACATCGCTTGATGTTTTTTTACCGTAATGCAGAAGGCTTTCTTAACGACAGTCACTATCAAATGAGATTTTGATCCAATTCAATTGCGCATTACACTCACATAAAACTAAAAATTGAACACAAAAAAAGAAGTAACTTTTTGTGTAATGCCGTTCATTTCTAAATTACAACTAATTATGTCACTACTCGATTAAATACTCTACTGCTGTAAGACAGATTAATGTAAAAAAGAGATCAACACCATGGTGCTAAGCCAGCTACGTTCAAAGAACCTCATCACAACCAGCTAACATGTCATCAGATTCCTCGGTACATGTGGTCTCATGAGCTGACAACTGTTCATAAAAGTGTATCCAATGAATGGCTACGTAGCTACAGCCATTTACAAGAGCAAGCCTTATAGTTGAGGGAGGCCCACGGCCACAACTGACCAACTTCATTTCGGCAAGAAGATCTAGAAACTGGCATTGACTTGACACAGGTGATGAACGCAGCCAATAACATAGTAGGAAAACCGATGTGTGGTATTTGCTAAGTTTTCCTTCTTCTCAACTGGGACAAGAACGCCTGACTTTGAGTAAAGCACAAATGTGACCAGATTGTCTATCATCGCATGTAAATAAGGTCACACTGCAATTACAGTAGTTGGCAACTTTATAAAACTGATAAATTTTTTTATCAATAAATCAAAAAATAAAAAAGCCACCAAACCTGCATGCTTTGCATCATTGCGGGTTGCTGGGAGCTAACAGGAGATTGAAGAGGATTCGCTTGGTTCATGACTCCAATCATTGCTCCTGGAGGAGCAACGTTGTTCATGGCAGAATGCTGCATCATTTGTCCTGGAGGAGGAACGGCAGGATTCATGGAGTCAGGAGGAAGCTGGGCGGGTTGAGTGGGAGTCATGATGTGGAGGTTATCGGGAGCGAAAGGCTTTGGAGTCGGCTGGAGAAAACATGTGTTTGTTTATAAAGTTTCATTTTTGTAAATTCAACAAAAACTGTTATTTTTGTATGTTATTAGTAGGGAAAGTTTTTATCGACCTAAAAATTTTATATTTCTCTTTCGAGAAAAAAAGAAAAGAAATCGCTGGCAGGTGAAAACCTATAAACCCCGTCGGGCTTATAAGTTAACTATAAGATTTTAGGTCAATAAAATTTTTTCCTAAGTTTTATTTGAACAAGAATCTTAACTTAACTTAAAAACTTAAAAAAAAAAAGCAAAACACAAAGATTTTTTAATTAGTCACATCTATTGCTTCACAACACCGAACAAGTTTAAAAAATCAAAACATGGTTACGTCGCCATTCAACTCAAATCATGACCAATTCTTTCGCAATCACGTCGTCTCAACCTATGCAAGAATTAGTCGATAGACCAGATAATCATCAACCAGCCTTTCTGTTTAAAGATTTCTGAGAGCAAAATAGTTTGAAAATTGTTGAAATCTCAGTAATCTTGAAACACTGAATCAACGCAGGAGGCTCTTGGGTTATGAAGGTATAGGTAATAGGTATGTCTCCTAACTGTTTTTTTTTTCGGTCATTTATCGGTTATTGACCGATTTTTTAGCAAAATGTCTGAAAAAAATATAGTCAATTCGGTCGAAATGTCCGAAAAAATATATAGTCAATAGACTATACATGACCAAAAATGACTAAAAATGGCCGAAATAATTAAACTTGACCGAATTTTTTCAAGTCATTTCGGACAAATGACCGAAAAGTCTCAGCAAAAAAAAACACAGTCTATGAGAAATGTAATGTCAAGTCCTTGAGACAATGATCAACTATGATGGCAACACCTTTTGGAAGAGCTCGATCACAAAAAAAAATGATTCCAAGTGCAACATCATGAACTAAGAATCAAGATAATGTTGAAAAATTGCATTCCCGGAATTACATTGTAAATCACCAAAAGAATGTTGTTAATAAGTTTCCAGTTGGAAAAATTGAGCAAAAAGTAATTCGATTCACGATATATCTCATGTGAAGTTTTGTGATCATGAGTCAATTGTGAGTTAGAAAACGATTTCAAGAGCAAACGAAAACAATTAATTCAAAATCCAGATGACGAAAGTAGCACTTTGGTGTAGCAATCCCGTACATCTGCGACAACCTCTAACACATCTCTCGAGTCTTTCCCTGCCGATGACGGCATAACCAAACTAGCCATGCGTGACATAAATGAAGGCTGTGCAGAAGACTTGTCTACGTCGTTCTATAAAGAGTTAAGAGCTTGAAAACTGGATTCGCTTTAATAGGATTATAACCGAAGCCAGTTCTTGCAGTTTTAGAAACGATTAAATTATTTAAACTTTTAAGCAATGCTTCAGTGTTTTCGATTAGTCGATATTGTTTAAGTGTTTATATTCTCTAGCTCAAATGAAAACAGTTGTCAATTACTGAAGGTCAAATGTCAATTAAAACTACGCCAGCCGTGTGGAAAATAGACCTGGTATGTTGGAGCGTTCAGTAACTGAGGAGGAGGAGCTGTAGAATCCGGAACAAAATACGTTGGTGGTGCAGCAGCCGAGAACGCGGTAGCTGTCTGGAGGAGATTAAAGGAGATACATATGTGAAGAGGACACGTTGAATTGGTTAGAAGCTCGTGGGATCCGAAGCAATAGCATATGTACAAACCCCGAGTCTCGTTCATAAAAGTAACTTATCATGAACAGAAAGACAACAACTAAAACAAAAATATAAAATCTATAATCTTTTTCCACCACAGGCATAAACTGACTCGGTGTGACAGAGATTTGGTTGCAAGTTTAACGTGTATACTTGTTGCTTATAAAGATTTACTGACAAAGGCTTTGTGGCAAACCTGTTCCATGTGCTTATTTATTTGATATGCTTTGGCTGCTACACATATGTAACGTCAACTAGCTAAAGATAATAATTGCCACAAGTCATGCCCACCTTCTTTTTCTTTGAGATACGGTTGGGGTCCAACACTGGAGGGTCGTTCCATCCCCCGGCTTGATGCCTTTCGCCACTAGTGGGGGAGGGTGGAACAGGGGCAGTAGCAGGGGGTTGCATCACACTCGGTGCACTGGCAGTCTGGGGATTATACGGCTGCTGATGCATGGGAGCGACAGAGGGTTGTGATAGCGGTTGCTGAATGTTAAAAGATGATGTTAAATTTTTAATGGAAATACTTTGCAAATTCATCCTTTGCAAATCATCTAAGCAAATCATAAATAGCCTAAAGATTTTCTGTAAAATAAATAACTTTATGATGCAAAATCATACCATTGGTTGGGGGTTGAGTGAAGGTACAGACGCAACGGGTTGGGGTGTGAAGAGGTTGGCAGGTGCGCTTGGTTGAGCTGGGTAACAGAACATAGTTTAAAATCTCTTATGAAATGAACGCGTGATAGATGACATATATGCTCACTTGTGCCAACGCTTTTGCAAAAAAAGAAGACGAAGTCACATTCACCAACAAACGTTTTCTTATGTAACAAAAAGCAATGCAACCCACTGTAGTTTGCGGTTCGTTGCATGGACTGGCTTGCGTATGGATTGCTCCTCAGCCGACCTTGTGCAGGCTCCCTCATGTTGCTAGCCTGCTGTTGAGATAAAACATATCGTTTGTTCAGTCATTCCATAGTTTATGGAATGTTCGAGAAGAAAACGTAACTCGATTGTTGTGCTTCTTACCGTGAAAGTAGGTTGTTGTTGCTGCTGTTGCATCGGTTGGATCATTGAGGTTTGCTGGCCAAATCCGGAAGATAGTTGCTGGTTGTATGTTCCTGCAAAACAGAAACGTAAAGTAAAGTTTTGCCAAAGTGCTGCTGTTGGTGACTATTTTGCGGGAATTCTGAATCTCAAATACCAACATGACTTCAACAAGGGCTGCCAGGTGCTCAAGAGATAGTAAAGAAAATGACTCCCAATAAAACAATAAATCGCAAGAAGGTTCAGCTTACTTCTGTTTTGTTGCTGAGGTTGAACTTGAGCAGAAGGACGTTGGCCGAGTTGCAGACCCTCGCGTTGGAACGGAAAGAGAGGGGGCTGTTGCCCGGCAACGGCATCACCCTGGGAATGGAATAGTCGATCCCGGAGTATGAGGACGGAAGGCTGAACAGTTGGGTTAGAAAAATTTAGAATTTTCGTGTGGGTGCTTTTTGCACGTCTATCGTAGCTATGCTTTGTTTTGAGCGCTTTACAAAGCAGATGGTTTCAGTGTAATCACACGGAGGCACAGTCGAGCAGAATTTTATCCTAAAACCATTCGTCTAATGCTAAGTGCTAAAATGGGAACGAAATTGAGTACCAACTATATAAGGTATTTTGCTATGACTCGATAAGGTATGGAAGCAATGTCTATCAACTTCAACACGGCCATTCCACATCATCAGCAACCGAGCAGGTACGGTACACAGATGTAAATAAATATATAATCAAGTGAAAAAGTTATATAAAGCATGATAAGCGAATAGCATGATAATCCTCAAGCATAATAATCCTGAAAGTATCAGTCGTTTACCTTGTCGCATGTTCCGGGCAAGATTTCCATTGCAGCATTCAGTTGTCCTTGCGCTGCCAGGGTCGACGCGTATTTAGCCAGTTTGTCAGATGCAGCGTCACCTAGTGGCACGCGGTATTCCACGACGCGGAGTAATATCATCAACTTTTCAATAAGGTCCTGATACAATTTTTGGTTAAGTTAAAAATGTCTGTACAAATGTTGAAGACTTCAAGCAACAAGACAAAATGACACGTTGTCAAAAGATCAAAAAATTGACGACCTAGAACGTGACTTGTGGTGCGGTACTTTACTGTACTTTTGTGATGAAAACTGTTAAGACAAACAAAACGATAGCTCAAGTATGGGATACGCTGTTATATAAAAATTCAATTAAGAAGCGCGAGGGCCTTAGCTTGCTTTGTTTTTACCTGGGTGGTGGCCATGTCGTCTCCAGGTTGAATCTTGTCATAGCACGTTACCAACTTGTTGATGTTACCAGAGCAGATGTAGCACAAGCAGGCGTGAGCACGAGTGATGGCATTTTCTTCTAATCGTTCTCCCAACTCATCTGAAAGTGACAGAAAAATTGACAGGCACTGCCGATGCCGAGTTTCACATTGTACATACGTGGAATGAACACTTGCCAATTTTTGCACTGGAGAACTTTGTTTTCCTAAAAACAACCGTCCTCGCAACTTAACCGATAAAGTTAAATAAACTAATGGATTTTCAAACTGCACACCACATTACAGTATGTATCAATGTCCCGTATACCGACCACAAGATAGACATGTGGACCTAACAACGCTCGATGAATACACAATCCATTGGCTGCTGCGCCTGGATGTCACAACGTGATCTGTGGCGGCCTCAAACGCAAGAAGAAGAACTAATGGATGTAGGAGTTAAAAAGTAACAGCAGTTTAACTCTCCGCGTATGCAGAGCACTTCAAAGACAGATTTCCAGTTGGTGGCATCTGATAGACGGAATCGATGCAGGCAATAGCACTTGGTGTTTTAAAGTATATTCATTATTCAATTGTTCTTCTTCGTCGTATGAGCTGTTCTTCTGGACTATATGTTTGGGCATGATGTCATCAGCCACTCGACAGTCTCGTCATCCAGGGCCTTCAGTCCAGGCGCTCCATGTGGTGGTTGATGGATTGGGCAGTCATGGACGACATGATCTACTGTCTGGTCTGTGGCGCCACACTCGCATCCCGGTGAGGGAGCCAGGCCCCATTTGCACATGTCTGAACGAAAGCGACCGTCGCCGGTTCGTAGGCGGTTAAGCCGGACCCACGCAAGTCTTGCGAGGGACATTCCCGGAGGATGGGGATCGACGTCGGGTAGGAAATCACGGAGTCGGGAAGTGTTGTTTTGCCACTCCATGTTCCATGTGTAGTTCGTCCAGTGTGCCGCACTTATTCCAAGATCTTCAACGTTGTTCAGAAGCTGTCGTGCGGCGGGCACAGATGGGCGTCTTGATTTCAGTCGCTGCTGTCCTCCAGGTAGGCGCTGGAATGTACTGTGGAGGAGGTGGTCGGGGTCCAGTGCGCGACGAGCAAGGGAAATCATGGCTCCTTTACGGCGAAGCTCAGCAGGTTGGATGCCTGCAAGGATGGGAAGGCAATCCGTTGGAGTGGGACGCAGGCATCCAGTCACAGTGCGTAGTGCGTCATTGATGGCGGTGTCAATGTGGCGGGTGTGAGAGCTGCGGCACCACACTGGTGCGCAGTACTCAGCGGTAGAATGGACAAGGGCCAAGGTAGCTGTGCGAAGGGTTTTCGCATCAGCTCCCCAGCCGGAACCCGCCAGCCGCCTCAAAAGTGCAACGCGCGCAGATAGTTTTTTGCGCAGTGACTCCAGGTGTCGTCGGTACGTGAGTGACCTGTCCAGGGTTACGCCGAGGTAGGTGGGTTCGGCGCAGTAGGGTAGGTGTTCGTCATCGGTGGTAATGTTGATCTCACGTTTTGCTTCCTTGTTGTTTAGGTGGAAGGCCGCCGACACTGTCTTTGCCTTGCTGAGCTGTAGCTTCCATTTCTGGAGATATGTTGATATAGTTGACATGTCCTGGCTTAGGTTCCTCTCCATTGACTGCCAATCTCCGGCTGGATGCAGGAGAGCCAGATCGTCTGCATAAGCATACTTCCTGGAGATGGTGTCAGGCAGGTCATAGATGTGGGTGTTAAAGAGGAGGGGAGCCAGGACAGAGCCCTGTGGGACGCCGTTCCTGAGTCGACGTAGTCTACTTCGTCGGCCGCTACCGGTGGAAAGGGTAAAGCTGCGGTTTTGCACAAGTTCCATAATCATATGGACCATGTGCCTGTCAGGAAGGAGACGGAGTAGTTTGCAGGTAAGGCCGCTGTGCCATACAGTGTCGTAGGCAGCCGTGAGATCGACAAACACGGCGCCAGCCTTCTTTTTTGCCGAGAAGCTGTCCTCGATGTCTTGGGTCATCAGAGTGACCTGGTCTACAGTTGATCTTCCGTGGCGAAAGCCGGCTTGTTCCCGAGGGAGCTGAGGGTCTATTATCGGTTCGACACGGGCGTAGATAAGTCTTTCGAGTATCTTGAAGGGGATACAGAGCAGAGAGATGGGGCGATAGCTCTTCGGATCCCCTGGGGGCTTCTTCGGCTTTGGGACTGCAACCACTAGGGCTCTTCTCCAGATTTTTGGGATGCGCAGGTGACGCAAGCAGCAGGAAAGGAATTCTTTTAACCAGGACCTCATAGAGGGGGCAGCTTGGAGTATTAGTTCCGGGCATAGGTGGTCAAGGCCCGGGGATTTGCCTGGCTTTAGGTGCTGGAGGGCGGAGGCAAATTCTTCTGGGGTAAACTCACCAGAGATGTTGCCCTCGACAGGTGTTGGGACCTTCCAGAGGTTCGTCATTTCCTTGAGGACGGACTTGTCTGATTCACGGTCTCTCGTTCTGTGCACTCCATTTTTCACAAGTTGTGAGGCGATGGCATTTGCTGAAATGGGGCATTGGCGACGAGAGGCACGTGATCTGCCAGTGAGGTTGTTGAGTGTACTCCAAGCTGTGCGGCTGGAGTGCGTGAAGTCGATTGAGTCTATGGCTTCAAGTGGAAGTGGAAGTATTGTTCAAGTTGGAAGTATGCAAAACAGTCATGTTTCCAACAAGGCGATCTGTCATTGTTCGATAAACTGCTCCTTCACACCACGCCCAAAGGACAAGGATAGAAACGCTTTTATATCTTTATGCGATCTCCAAAAAATGTCGAAAAAAAAAAAAAAGAGAATTGAAGAACTTTAGAAATGACTAGGATTACATCTGAAAAGTGGGCAAATCAATAAAATAAATCCCAACAAAAAAATAATTACAAAGTCATTTTACTGTTGAGTCAGGGGGATGAGATTTGCACCTTTCAATAAAAACAAAAAAAAAACGCAGCAATTGTGCAATAAGTTGCCACAGCTCGTACCGGAATACTTGACAAGATCATCGGGAGATGCGTATGTTAGCAACGACGCAAGAGCTTCTTTCCAGTTTGTGAGGTCACAAGATCGCACAATATCGCTCCAGTCCTTCGTGACCACCGCTGAGAGAAGCTGAAGAGAAAACATGACAAAAACAATTAGGGACACAGCAAACCACTTTTATAGAGACAAAAAGAACGTCATGGAAAAGTTTTCTCAAAGAAAAAGACTGAGATTGCAATGTTTGCGCGTAATTTTACTCCATTTTTGAAAACAGAACTTATATACCCTGGAAATTTTCGACTCTGACGTGGCAAAGTATCGTTTCTGCGTCTTTTCCAACAGGGTCGGCCCTCCAGCAATTGCAACAACGATGGCTTCAGCCATGCGACCGCCATGCAGGCACAGGTCTACGGCTGCATCGTAATCCCCGATCAATAGAGCTTGGCTGATAAGGCTATCCAGGTCTAGGAAGAAAAATAAAACAGGGTAAGTTTTGGATATTACTAATTGCAGACATGAGCAATTAAGCATTCATTGATGATTTGGTATTTAAATTTCAAAATATTGGTGCACAGTAATCAAGAATCTAGGCTGGCAATTAAACAACTGGGCGAAAACCACTACAGCTTATGCTCTCTACACAAAAAGTTACCATCCCATGCAAAATCAGTTAATGAAGTCGGCTAATCAAAATGGCTATCACTTTTTTGTGACCTTGCAAGCTCGTAAAACTGACAAGTTAGCCAACTGAAATGGGCAGTCAAAGAGAATTGATCAAAAGGTGAAGCTGGCCGCTATAATAAAACTTTTCATGACGTATCGTATGTTCAAAGCTCTTGAAAAAACACATTTATTTTGATTATTTCCAGACAGCAAATCAGTCCTAGTAGCAATGTAAAAAACAACTCGTTTGCTGTCTGCGTAGTTTATGATTCGGATGAATGTTAATCATGTAAACTTTAAATGGTCTGAAACCCAGCCGGTAAAATCAAACTCGTCTAAGTTATACGCATCAGAGAACTGAATCAGATATGATACTCCAAATCGAGAATTATGGTAATGTTTCAAAATTGACAAATGATAAATCATATGAGACGTTTTGACTTCAGCTGATTTGCGTTTCAAAACTGCTGATCACGCATAATTTACCAAGCCTTGTTGATTGAAACCCACTATCTATCATATTATCATGTGTGCCATGGATCAGTGAGAAATACAAAAACCGCAGGGGTGGTTGATGCAGTATATTAATGCCATCCCTGGATCGTCAGTATACCAACAAAACCATTTATTGTCCCTCATTTGAGTTAGAGCTTTAACTGATCCAACTAGCAAATCAGCCTTTTTTATATTGATTCAACGTCTGCAGACGTTGTTGATGTCGTTTCCCCAAACAGCATACCACTTCCTTTTTACACTGATTCAACATCTGCAGACGTAAAATATCGACGTGAAAAAGGAATGAACTGCTGGCTGAATTTGTAGCAAAGCAACACATTGGAGACATTTCAGCGGATATGCATGTTCTGTTCAATACTACGGTGCCTACGCAGAAAAAGTGTTACGCAAATACATCGTGCAACACTCTTTTGTCGTGCGAGCGCTCTCACGATGAGAATTAGTGCTGATGAATCAACCAAACCTTTCGTTATTGAAGTTATCAAGGTAAGAAAATCATTCTTTTTTGAATCACAATTCAATGAATACGTGCAAAAAGGACCGCATTTATGTGAGCTATATACTGTTTTCTACACTGCAAAAAAATCATGCAGTTGTTTTTGTTATTTCAGTGTCACAAGATGTCATGAATGAGGTTTTGACAAAATTGTAAGTGAAAAAGTCAACTGCACACAGCATAAGCTACGAAACCAGAATTCAAACACACAGCTACAAAACAGATAACCGTTTATGAGTTTAAAAGCTACAGAAATCACGTACAGAAATCGTAAAGCAAAAAAATCAAAGTAATCACCGTACGATAAACTTCAAAGAAAAAAGTACAAATGAAACACGGTGTCTGATTGCAAATGTGATATGAAGAGACACTGCCGGCAAAAGTTGCTATTTTGCATTATTTTAACGTCCTTACGGCGTTGCAACAATTGGCTGGGGTGCTTCTTAGCTGAGACAATTACGTTTGAGTTCTATAGAATTGTTCAGAATCACATCGACAAAATCCGAAAAATCAAACATTTCCAACAAACAAGTGAATGGCACCAAAACCGTATCTGTCAGTTTTGCACAGCATTTATAGCGGATGTCGTAAAGTGAAAAAGTCAAACGACTTTAAAGGAAAGCTCTGCGTCTTGAAAGAAAAAAAAACAAGCTAAGACTATGCTGCACATTTGACTCTGGTGGTGAGCATTCCAATAACGAAATCTTTCGCTAAGTTGCGAAATGCGAACACACAAAGCGTGTCTGTGGTGGATAGACGATAAGACGACTAGACGTCCATACGAAGTGGAAAAGCAACGCTACAATCAAATTATTGAAAAGCCACTTCAAAGATTGCAAATGTTTTAAATCATTTCGTGCACTCTACAACCCTGAAGGAAAATTATCAAACATTTGCATCAATTCAACATTGTTGAGATGTCAATTGACGCTGAAGTAAGATACTTTTCACGAAAAAACAAGGCAAAAACTACTTCACCTCCTGCCAACAGGGACAGATTGGATCGCCGCCTGCCTTTAGCGTGGCCAGAAAAGCTACCTAGCGACAGACGATCGGGAGAAGAATCTGCTGTCAAAGATTAAACAAGCTTTGAGTGGACTGAGAGCGGGTGCAAAGTCCGCAAAGGTTTCATGTTTACCTCACACTCAATTAAGCTTTGATACTGCTCAAGATAACTCGCACTGCACATTTCACACGGCAGTGCAAAGCAGTCTTCAATAAGCAGAAAAAATTAAAAAGCTTCATCAGGGACAGCTGATCATTGTTTTTGCACAACTTGCTGTTTTTACATCATTCCAATGTCAAACAACGTAAAAACTGCAAAAAGTGCAAGACGCTGTCCGGTAGACCACCATACCTTTCACCATACATGATAATTTATAGGACAGCATTTGCACGGGTATAGAAGCTCATAGAAATAAAACACAATATGATATTCCATAATAATCAATTATTTCCATTCTCCAAAACAGTACAATATTTCAAGAATTATTGATATGACATATAATTAAGAAAAACTACATGTCATACAGCCACTGTGTTCTGACATCGTTTGAGATATACAACGAAAAGTTAAGTTTTTATCAATGTAATTGGAATAGGGCAATGCGTGGGCAATAGGTCTACTGTGAAGTAACTCGTTTCATTATCAAAATGTCTTTCAACTTAGCAAAGGTTTCGCTTGTTTACGTCCTGACGCTAGTCTCGTGACAAAGAAAACGATGAAGACCAACTTTTGCTAGCTTGACGACTTTCGTATAGCGAACGAGCGGTTCCGTTATAAAACAAACGTTTGTCGAAAGTAAAAGATCTTTGCTTGCTTCGTCTACAACCCAACATATTCCCAGATAGCAAAAGTTACACTTTCCACATCGTTTCCATGCATGAATACAATGTGGGAAAGGTAAAATTTGCCAACAGGGTTCTGACATCATGGAGTCTCTTCCACTTGCTGAAACCATGTTTTTACAGTTACACATAAGCGGATTCGACCGCCTCCAACATAAGATAACAAGCATATTTCATGTCTTACCCTTGTCAGTTGTAGGTATCAGCATAGGCTTAGCAATGTCGGGTTTCTGTGGAGAGGAGTCATTGGCGGCTGCTATCTGATCGAAAGCATCTAAGCAGTTGCTTGAGCTGCTGTTGCTGATGCTGGCGCTGAAAGTGCCGTCGCTTGGTTCACCCTGGAAGAAAACTCGTTTGTTTTGAACAGCTATGCACGGCAGGCGTTTGTGTCTGAAAGCGACGCCTCAGATTCAAAGTGCAATGTTCCACTGTTTTTTTTTTCTATAACACAGAGTTGTGGTGATAAATAAATCTGTAGCGGTTCCACACCAGCTCATTTCATAATATGTTACGCATCCTCACATTACCAACAACACTAGATCTTTTTTGAAATGACATTACTGAAAACAAAAAAAAGTGCAAAAACATCGATCTTTCTTTATCAATCTGTCCGTTTCAATGCTTGCTTAGTGTTAATGCGTTGACCGTCATATCTAACACGTACTCTATGCTGTTATGTGAAAGTCACAAGTATTAGGCGTTCGCGAAGACACGTAATGTACAATATACCTTTCCCGCCAGCGCTAAGTTGTCCATGTGGGTTGAAAGATTTCCATTCACAGCTTTTTGTCCGATCATCATGTTGAACTAAAAACGACAAAATATCATTGTTGAACACAAATAAAAAACGTCTTTTTCCACAAAAACAGAAAAACTTACAGCTGCTGTTATAGAACGTAGTCACCGTGAAAATGTTCACTGGTGACGTACAACTCGTTCGTTTAGTGAACTCGTTTTTCAACATTTAGCTGACGTGATACTTACCTTTGTTTTAAGTTCTGCTGAGTTGTAACCAAGCAATTGAAGATACTGCTTGCGTGGTTCAGAATCAAAGTTAACCTACAAACACAAAAGAAATGGTTAGAGAATTAGACTTGGTCAATGTGGCACACGGAAGGTCAACCGCGTCAGTTACAAACAAAGCTAGGTTGAAAGCACTGACTCAATCAATGAAGAACAGGCTTTAGCTCATAAGACCTTCTGTTTTTTTCATGAATTTTAGAAGTGTTTTCTAGCGATTATCCCCCAACGCACATTATCCCCATCGTATATTCAACGTGCTTTAGTCGCTTTTACACCAGGTAAAAACTACACAGTGATACTTGGTATGACAAATAAGACAAGAAAGTCAAAGCTTGTCACAGCAACCCTGGTAAAGATAAGTTTGTAAACAACTAAGAACTAAAAAGGTATATACAGTTAGTGCACACCAGTATTTACAGCAAGTGCTTAATATTCATGTATCTACAGTAGTATACTCATTGCAATACATGGTCGTTGGTCGCAATAGGAATTCACATTTGTACAAAAATATGATTCTAACTGGGACCAGTTAAGCTTTCAGGTCTGATGAAACAATAAGGTTTACTTCAATCACAATCAAAATTTAAATAACAAATTCTTTTTGTATCAAACAACACACTTTCAAAAAGTTCCAAAAGTCTTCTTCGAACTCATTTTTGGCGTTAGTAGCTTTCTCCTGACAATAGTCGGAACACTGAACGTTGCTATGCAGCGCCTCGCGGAGTTGTTTGGATCGAGTAAGTAGTTCCTCTTCTGTCATCACCTGGATGTTACATCATATTTATAACGTAAAAGAATTCATTTCGTTTTTTGAATTGATTAAACTACTTGTCTTTGCGGTGTAGCTTAAAAAACAACAACTTAGCAACACAACTTGAACCGGTTTTGTTTTAATTCTAATGCACTTGAGAATTGAAATCAAATTCCATACGAGAGAAATCAGAACGGTACTAGACATTGTTTGATCAAAGTTTGCAATAAAAAAAGACTCGAAAAAATGACCTTTTCATGTTGAGACCATTTGCAACCATTGTGTACCTCAAATAATGAAAGATCAGCATCTAAGTTTTCTGGTTCGGTAACTAGATAAAAATGGTGTCCACACCGTTGCTGAAACACTACAACTTGGCATGACGACATTAGTGAACTGTAGAAACTGTACCTGATTTATTGTGACGTTTCTTCGAATGGCGTGCTGCTGTTGGCCATCGGTAAGAGGCACATCTTCGAATACCACCAACTTGCCACCAAACTATTGAAATGAAACTCACATTAGATCATAGCCATGGTAAGAGACGTGTCATCTCTGGTGTCAAACGTCGTTTTACAACTCGAATACAGTATTAACTTACAGCAAAATTGGCGCCGCATGGCTTTCTCATCCACTTGGGGGGCTTTTTCAAGGGTGCACTCATTTTCTTTCCCACTTCCCTTTTTGGTTGTTGCACAGGAAAGGAGTCAGAGCCGAAAGCTTCAGCAACCTTGAAATAACAACACAACGTTATACACACCACACACTAGTAGTGATCAAATCAAGAAATTGCATAATAAAAAAGCAAAATACTTTGTTTGTGAAAACTCGAGCGCATTGCGTTACAATAGAATTAGGTGACAATTTTCTTACAGCACTTCGCTGCTTATCAATAGAACTTTCCTCCTCAACAACCGCTCCTCCTCCCATCATTGAATGAACAGAAATATGTCCATCAAAGGAACCAGTTGAAACAATGTTTGGGTTTCGGGGACACCACTGCACGTCAAAGCACCATTGAGCGTGCGTCTCAAGTTCATACACCACCTGAAAAATTGCACAGAGTAAACAAACAATACCTTACATTTATTTGCATGTAGGCTACAGTAGAATTCGCCTATAGTGATACTTGAAGGGACCTTCCAAAAAGTGTCAGTACACTAACATCCTAAGTCACTATAGCCGATATTCTTTTGCAGTTTAAAAACGGGTGTTAGCAACAGATGTCACTATAGAGAAATGTTACTATGGCCGAATTCTATTGTATTTTGATTCAATCGCTGTGTTTGGCCATTGTGGCAGCACTGACCTCCGGGGGAGAAGAGTTGGGATTCCAACAATACACTTGGTTGTCTTTTCCGCACGTCAGAAGCAGGTCGGGATCTTGAGAGCACCACGCCACTGAAACAACTCCTCGCTTGTGTTTCTCCATCACCTGAAACAAGTCGATATCGATTTCAAAGCGTTTTTCTGATAGAGGCAAGTTACTGCATTGAAATACAGTATGACCATAACCGCAACTTACTTCGGGGAAAACTGAACGTTAAAAAAGAGACCATTTTTTTCTGACGATAATACTTGAGATAGTAATTGTCTTTATACATCTTTCATCACAAAGCCGGTCTTGCTTCATGCAAGTCAAAAATTGGGATAACAGCTTCTAATCGATTGACATGAAGATAAAAGTGCTACAAATGCTTCGGATTAAAAAGCTGGAGCTAGAATTAGAGTAAAAATGACAGATTTTGCTGTCTGAGTTTGTCCAGTTTTGAAACGTATTTTAGCAACTATGTTGTACCGACATTGAGTTCAAGTTATTTCAGCTGAATGTTACAAAACGAACCTTCATAGGAGATGTGGCAAATCTTAAATCCCAAAGCTGAACAACAGGAATGTGATCATCCTCAGAAGCGAGAACAAGCTGAGTAGCCACTTCAGGATGCCAAGCCACATCACTGCATTGCATCTGGCGTATAAAACACGCATATGCTACAAACAACACTCAATGCATCTGACTTATTTTCAAAAAATTCTATACAGAATTTCATTTTTGAATCATCGCAATCCACGTGTAATTTACCAAGTTGAATAATGAATATTGTGCTATAAACGCAAAAAAAACATTTAAATGCTGGCAAGAAACATCGTACACATATATATGGAATGGAAAAATATTTACGTACCGTAATAAAAATATTTCTAATATTAGCTTTAACTACTATCCCTTTCCAGTTGTTAAAAACTGCTGATAGATTTCCTATCAGGTTTTGGACATACGGTACATTGAAATAAATATGGTTTAATACAAAAGATTTAAATATCTGTTCACCACAAAACAGGATTTATAACCTCCAAGTCCAAATACAACAAAACCAACACAACCGCAAAGCAAAACAGACTGTGGATAAACATATGTAAAGTGATAAAACCAAAGTTATTCTATTCATTGTCATGGATGGACACCAGGGTCAAATCTCTAGCACCTTTGTTAAGTTAAAAAAGTGTTTTTAGAGCAGAAATAATCTACTTTTTCTTGTTGGATTTACCCTTCCTGAAGGATCCTGAACTTTAATTATTGGTTCATTTTTGCGCAAATCCCACACCACACAGCAAGGTCCAGATGTCAAGGTGCTTGAAGATGCTAAGATGTGTTGCACCTGATTGTACAACAGCATAAAAGTAAAGTGGTTACAAAAACATGATCTAAAAATTTCCTGTATTATTATACTGGGTATTTAAACACCTTTGGAACACAGTGCATTATCAAGTATGAAATCGCTCAATGTGCTAATGTGAATTTATGCTGCAATTGTAATTTTCTTACTTGACGGTTCCATGCCACAGCACTGATAGCAGAAGTGGGCTGTGTCTTTTTTCCTGGGGTCATGGGATTGCCGGGATTCTTTAAATCCCATATAAAGATTTCACTGTCGCTTGCACCAGAAGCAAAAAGATTTTTCTAAAATAAATTTTTACAATTGACATGGTTGTCCAACATTAGGTCATAAACATACAAGATAAAGTAACTTCAATCGGAACTGAAGATCAGAACTGAAGATGCACTGAATAAGTGCGAAATATATTTTCTGTAACATCTACCGACAATTGATCCCTGTTGACAACTGATCCCTGTTACTGACAACTGATCCCTGTTACCTTAGCAATTGAGGTTTTAGCTTTCTAGATATGGAACAGGGATCGTTTCAGAATAAGACTAGGTCAGAAAGCGAGGCAGACTCTGACGCAGCTCAGCATCAGCCTAGAGCAGTTAGCTAACTTCAATCGGTTTAACATATTTTATTTATTTAATTTGCATGGTCAAATTTATCTTCTAATTCTCACTTTTATGTATACCAGATGCAAAGTTATTCCTGATAAGGACACAAGAAGCTTTCAAGAACTTTTGAAAGTTTATTTGAATTATGTTGTATTTTTTTTGTGCAATAAAAATAAAACATGTTAAAAACATTAAAGTTATTATACTTTGTTTTGTATGTCAATGGTACAACAAAGCGAACTCTCTACCAAAGCTTTATCATTAAGTGATTAAATAATGACAATGTGAAAGGTGGGATAATGCACTTCCTGCATCTAACAGCATAAAAATACAATAACTTTTTCTCTGCAAAATTTACCTGGAAAGCATTAAAATCCAAAGCGCGAACAGGGCCAGTGTGTTTAGATGTGGTCAATACCAGGCAATCCTCTTCTCCATTGACTATTTGATCTGGGTTGTATATTTCAATGCCCCCTTTATCGGTACCACATACAATAACGCCATTCTTCTGAGGAGAATCAGAATAGGTGCTTCCCCAAACAACTTTATGAAACCTTTAAAACAAGGATAAAGGTCAGAAAGTAGTGAAAGCAAACCTAGTTTTACAAGCAAACAATAAGTAATTTTTCTGTATTAAAATCACATCTAAGTATGCAAAATTAAAGAAATGATACAATAATCTAGGGTTCCTTAAGTGTGTGTAGCAACACAAAGTTGGGTCGCTAGTTTTTTTCCGATGGGTGTCCAAACCAGGCTTAAGAAATGAGCTGTATGTCATAAAGGGTTTTTCAGATCCAATAACAATGGTAACAGAACTCCTTCTTGTGTCTATTTTTTAATTTTGAGAGTATCAGAGCAAAGTAAATAGCTATCCAGTATCCAGACTAGTCACAGTGCCTGCACAAGCAGCTAATTTTACTCATTTAATATAAAAACGGGCTTTTTATAACTTCTCTCTTGACACTGTGCCTTGTATAGGCCTATAGCTTTCTGACTTGATATATTATTTAGTAACTCAAAGTTTTGAGTGCAATAACTTGAGCAGGGCTGCAAGTATTAAGAATCGAAAAATGGGTTGAGACAAAGAAGGTTTAAAATCCCTACGATTAATTTTACTACTTTTATCCATCCATTATTATTAAGCATTATATACACTTCATTATAAACACAAGTATACAAAGTATATTCCAAGCACAGCTTACCTATTGGTCACATCCACCTTTCCAGCAGATTTTGCAACCAAAGAAGGTTCAGTAATATCAATTGTAAATAATTCAAGACTGGCATTGGAACTGAATGTGGCATCTAACTGCTGTGCAGCAGTTCCTGCTGCTATGTAAATAGGATAGTTCTTTGCAGGACTCCAAGCATAGTTTGCAGTTACACGCACTTCTTTTATTTTCCCCATGTCAAAGCCTGAACTTAGATTATCTAAAACACATGGTTTAGTATATGCAGCAAATTATATTAACCATTTTCTTTTTGGGAATCAAAAACATGACTACCAGTTTCGAGACTGACACTCTAACAATTAAGTTGGATTGATATCCAAATATTATTAGATTATATAGGCTATACCATAAGTGTTCCAAACCAGTGCTTCCACTTCTGACAATTGATAAATCCTTTTTAATTTCCTTTTTTGTCCTGAAAAATCCCTTTTTCCTCAGTCGGAAATCTTTCAAAATTTCCTTTATAGATGAGGTTATTTTTAACGTTATTTAGGTTAAAAAAGGTGCTAATACAACTTTAAAGTTATTATAATATAATCTCAGTTAAAGCTATTTTAATCTCGATTTTATTCAGTAGCACCGGTATGTCGAAGCAACGTTGTTTTATTAGAACAGTAGGCTGCACAAAAGCAGCCCATATTTTACAATAACATGGTTTACTTCCTTTGTTCACTGTCCAGCCAAAAAACTGCTTGTCAGTTAGTCGGTTCTGGGACATTTACCACCTGGAGTCCTGGACATCATTTACCAATTACCACTCTCATCTTTCCTACCCGGACTCCTAACCTATCCCTAACAGCAAAAATGTACAGGTGGTAAATGTCCAGTTTTAACGAATTATCCATCCATTAACAAATTTATTTTTGTGTTTAGTTTAGTTTTCCCGTTGGTCTGACTGTGTACACTATCTATACATGTTGTATAGGCTACATAGCCTCTATTATTATGACACCATCAATTAGCATAGGCAAAAACTAACTTTTCTAAACATATCACTAGCACTAAAGATATCACTAGCCTAAGCTTATCATACCTAACTGTACGTCGAACCTCAGTGAACTTTGGTATTGCTACTCAACTTCAACTGTAAATCAACGGATTACCTAATTTTAACTCAAAGAATTGAGAACTAACTCTCTCACTACAGTCTGCAATCACGTCTAATTCCCAAAGTGGCGATAAAAGAAATCAAGCGATAGAAAGGCGAGGATGGGACAGGGAGTAAGAGGGGTTCCGGATGGCGAGTGACGATGGAAACCAGCTGATCATCGTTATTCCAGTCGTTTTTAGAACTTTTGAAAGGGAATATAAATAAAATTTTCTTCAAAATTGCTAAAAACAACAATTCCCTTTTTAAGACAAAAATTCCTTGTAAAATTGTTAAAAATCCCTAAAAAATCCTTTTTTTCTTCAAATCCCTTTTTTATCCTTCGAAGCGTTGAAAAATCCCGATTTCGGGATAAAATCCTTCAAAGTGGAAGCACTGTTCCAAACATCTAAGACAAGAGCTTGGGCTTGAAAATATCAGTAAGTTCATTGGTCAGCCACCACATCCAGTTCATTATGATTTATTGTACATTGCTGTCCGCCCCGTTAGCTCAGTGGTTACGCGCCTGGCTCAAGATCACGTGACGCAAGTTCGACTCTCGATGTGTGCGCTTGAGCAATGCACTTCAGGACTGTTCTTCATTCAGAGGCACCTAGTGAATGGAATAATTCCTTGGCAACAACACTTCAACAATCGGAAACTTCACTCTGCCAATCTCGATGCCTGCCAATCTCGGAAACTTCACTGGCCCTGCGTCAAGAGCCTCTACAAGTATGCAAAACTACCAGGAATAACCTATTACTTACGGCTTTGTCAGTCCGAGGATAATGATTCAAAACAAACTAACATTCAAATATAGCATTGATACAACTAAACAAGACAATTGTACCGTATGATATATGATATATCGGTATATTACTAATTACCACAGTAGTATGCCATGCATGCCAGTGGCATGCATGCCTTAATCAAATGATTGTTTATAATATTTTATGGAAACTTTTATTCACTTTATTGAACTTGATTATAGCATGCAGTGCATTCATATCTGTAGTGCACATTTTGATGCTCTGAAGCGGTGTCAAACCAACGTCCTTCAAACGTCGCACAGACGTTATTGCCACTAAAATTACATAAAAGTAGTGACTTCAATAAATGGTATACAAAAGTGTAAATCTTCCTGCAGAAATTGTCCAATAGATTAAATTTACGAGCCAATAGTGCTAAAGTTTTAAGCTACTGTATTTTGGTCTCAAGCACATCCTAACTTTCGCTTTTTGTCGGTTCTACCTTCTTCCGAACTTATGTTATGATTGGTATGTATTGTATTTTTTTCGCTGTGATAGTCAGTAATAACCACAAACTTCACTGAGAGTATGCAGAGTAACCATCAAAGTTTTGAAGTTGTTAACCAGACGTGGCATCTTTGTGAGCAACAGCAATTTCTAGAGTTTCCGTTTAGTTTTATCAGTTACAGAAAAACTGAAATTCTAGAAAGCAACATCGGTCGAGAAAACACACGAAACTACAATAAATTATTTATCCAACAGATGCAGAAATTTTTCTCCAATGGTGCACTATTTGAAACGCACCATGCTTCGCAAGTAGCAAGTTCCACTAAATATTGCAAAATTATAATGGAAGCTTGAAAATTCTTATTCTTTATTTTCTGTAAGTTTTTAGTATGCTGAAGGAGTGGTCGTACTGAAGGTTCTATCCAGAAATTGTTCTTGCAAATTTCCTTCACTAGGAGCGCTGAAAGACGGTAAATGCATGGCAATATACTCGAATACGATAGTTTAGTACGTAGTACGAGACGATTTAAACGAATTTGGTGGTTGGTTGATTTTGAATCTTTATCCTCGGACTGACAAAGTCTTGGTTAGTTCCTGGTAGTTTCGCATAGGCCTACTTGCAGAGGCTCTTGACGCATGGCCAGTTACCGAGATTGGCAGAGTGAAGTTTCCTATTGTTGAAGTGTTGTTGCCGGGGAATTATTCCATTCACTAGGTGCCTCTGAATGAAGAGCAGTCCTGAAATGCGTTGCTTAAGCGCAAACCCCGGGAGTCGAACTTGCGCCGTGTGATCTTGAGCCAGGCGCGTAACCACTGAGCTAACGGGGCGGGTAAACAGACAGCGGATTAAAGGTGCTAGGTGAGCAGTGTTAGCTAGAGTTAGAAATGGTAAGAAACGCAAACCTATAACAATTTATAGTAGGCTACAAAAAAAAAAAAAGTCAAAATAGAAGCGTTTGTTCTAGCTTTCACCGACAAAGCATTTCTGTTATCCTCCTGATTAGTAAATTTTATTTGAATTTTCAACTGTTTGCCTTTACTTAATCAAGCTAGGTCAAATTATAGTATTCGAAAGTTGCGTTTTTGCTAAAAATTGAAGAAAAGGAAAAGAAAAAAAGAAAAGAACATGGAAGACATGAACATTTTATCTACCGTAATTAATACCGTATGTAAATTTTCGTTCGTTTTGGTACAGTTATGCTGACAGTGACATCTATTAATTTTGTAGGCTAATTTTTGTTTCAAGTAATTTTGTTTCGATCCAGTTGTGCTGAAGAGTTCTAATGAACGAAAACCGGTTCCACGACATAAATTAAATTTTAAATTTTATTAAAATACTATTGTGAGTGTTTGCCTGGACAAATGAATTAAGGTTCAGACTTTAGGGAAAAAAGCTATTGATTTGTTTTCTTAGTAGGCTACAGTAATATTTTCAATGTTATAGAAATTAAGTTAACATTTTGTCGTGTCTACCTTTTTCCAGATCAGTGTTATTTTTGGCATATAAGCTAGGGTTGCCATACGTCAAGATTTTTCCTGACATGTCAGGAAATTTAGTGTTCAAATCTGCGTCAGGGAGAAATGTTAAAACGTTCCGGGATTTTGATACTCCAATTAAGCGCGTCAATTGATGCATTTCAAGTAGCCTATGTGAGTCTGTTAACTATGAATTTTTTTGCTTCTCCATTCAAGGTTCAATTGAGTTTCATTTATCGCACTTGTTCACTTTTGTTGTGCTTTACTGCTTTACACAGCGCGTCTTTGAGGGATCGTCAAACACACAATTATTGCGTTCCCATTTAATGTTTTTACTTAACACTTGCATATGCTGTAAGTTAATGTTACTGCAAGTGCTGTAAAGTCAAAAGAAAATTTTGTTGAAAAAGTTTAGATCTTGGGAAAAATATGCGAAGAAAAAGAGAGAGTAGACTAATATGTTCCTCTCCAAATGCCACTTTTGTAAATTTATCCTACATATCATATATTACTATATTATACATTAACTGTATATCTTATCATATATTACACCCGACTGGATAAGGATGATAATTACTATCTTTACTCTTCCATAAATAAGCTACTATACCATATTGCATAATTTAATATTTGCCAGATAAGAATATATCACTAAGTTACTACCAGCCTGCATCTAACTACTCCCTGATTATTATAAGCTATTATGTTTGTTCAGAGGATCGCTTGACATTTCGCAAGATTATTATTTAGGTTGGTTTGGAAAAGATGCTTGAAACAACTCAGACACTACATCCTTCATCGGCACTACCAAAGAATCTCCACCTCTCATTAGCGATACCAAAACACTCCATCCCTCATTGACGCTATAAAAGATGATTCAACTCTTATTAGAAATAGCCTACCAAAAACACGCTGCTATATCATCATGCTTCTTATGCTCTTGCATGCGCAGGAAATTAATTTAAAAAAACAAAGCTTTTTTAACTATTTTATCTTGATAGCCTAATGTGCTGCCATCTTATGTATTTGTTCTGCAATATATCAGCTACTTAATATCGTTGCTGCAAACACTTTATTTCTGTATGAAATTTGTAAATAGTCCTTGTTTTGATAGTCCGTTACGTAATTTTAATATGTGTGTGTAACTGCGTATATTGATTTAAGTTTTTGGCAGCCGATTGTAGCATCGAATAGACAGCGATAGACACGTGTTTCGCCCATGAGGCTGGGCTCATCAGTATCGCACCGTATTCTTAGCTACACCGTTCTGGTTAGCGAAGCGTTACTGCTGCTCGCTGTGCTAGTGAGTAATCAGCCTTGTGCTGATAGCCGGGAAGAACGCCTTTCTTCACACTGTGTATATTGAGTTAGTTTGTTTTGGTGATGTTGTTGGGTTCAGTCGTGTTCTCATTGCTTTAAGAATTGGCGCTCCAGTTGTTCCAGGAACGAGGAGGCGACTGATTCTCAACTAATTCATCAACTTATTTTAAAGTATCAGGTTTGGTGGCCGTGCTTAACTATATTTATTGATGCATATACCGCCATATTAGATCCTTTCATGCACGTCTTAAACCAGGAGCGTCCAACTCGTGGCCCGCGGGCCACATGTGGCCCGCGAGAAGGTTCTGAGTGGCCCACGTGATATTTTTCGAAATGACATATATTATATAATCAACTCAATCGCCAACGTAATTTATGGCGAACTTACATTCCGATAAATTGGCATTTATTGTTTGCTTTCTTTCTCTATTACTCTATAATCCCTAGTGCATGGGGTGCGCAACTGTTCAAGTTAATTTTATTGTATCACAATGCACAATTGCACATTGTTACGCATCACATTTTCCACATTGTTACGTCCACCCGTTTCCACAATCCACACAATAGTACTGGTGCTTCAAGAGTCAGTCAATTAGCAATATTTCTTGCTTTTAGCGAGAGAAGTTCAAAACTTTCTATTGCTAGAATTTTACAAAAAAGATTGTTTCTTAAGAAAAAGATCACAGGATTCATAGATTGGCAGTTTTCGTGACATCATTATTCGGCAGCACTTACTTGTGCGAGCAAGTTTTTCGTGGATGAACCTAGGGACAGCCGGACAATACATTACGGGACGCGCAACTCCGCTGTTCCGGCGACATCAGAAGGGTCAATTGCCAATTTGACAGTTTTTACGCTTTGCTGCTGGCTTGCTTTCAACTAAAAACCTTAAACCACTTTAAAACCAACTTCACTCTTCTTATCCTATAACCCATAAAATGTAAAAACACATTTCTAAGATTAGAATTTGGGTGAGAAGGGTTTTAATTAGAAATTATCAGACAGTCATTTATAGGATTACAAATTAGCAGTAAATACACAAGTGGCTCGCGCAACCATTCGTAAACTACATGTGGCCCTTTGGCCAAAAAGGTTGGACACCCCTGTCTTAAACCATTAAGGTTTTGCCACCTTTTCCTTTTGTTGGTTTTGTTACCGTATTTCTTTTTCCCAATATCATTTCTTTTGCATTCTGACAAAGAAAAATAAATTGAATTGAATTGAATTTATAAACTGCATAATTTTATTTAAACGTGTGACTGCTATTTTCATTTTTCATAAATGCTATTGATTAGCTGAAAAATGACATTTGGGGTAGTAAAATGCAACAATTCTTGTTTTTTTTGTGTTGTTTCTTATTTTTCTCCTGTCCTAAAAAGTGATAGCACCAATAGCCTAGGCTATGCTTTGGAAGTAGGCCTATCCTAAATTTATAGCCTATCATAATAAACATGTTTGGCACGCAAACATTTTTCAATGCGACTGCGACAAATTAGTCAGGCATTATGCATTATCAAATATGGCAACCTTAATATAGGCTATTGTTTTTCGTTGTGATGGTCAGAAACAACAACAAAGTGAACAAACTGAGCTGAGCATTATGGACTGAATTTTAAATCTTGCTTGTTTGAATTAAGTTTGCCTGTTTCATTTCAGTTACAAAACAATTAGGTTCTTTTGCATCATAGACAGCAAACTTGCTGTTTCAAGCAAGCTCATTTCATGTATGACAATGGCACTAATTACTTAAAAAGAAGTTTTGAAAAGATTTTCGTCAGAACGCAGCTGGGTTATTGTGACAGTGAAATTGAATTTTTCCTTGCTTGAACGAACTAGCGATTACAACAGAACACAATGACGAACGGAGAAACTATTATAGTGGCAGAAAAAATGAAGAAATTTCCTTTCATGCATAAAATTGACATGTATGGATCTCTTTTTTTGGTAAGTTTGGTTTGATTGATGAATCTTTATCCTCGGACTGGGAAAGCTTCTTTGATAACTTAATTCTAGCAATTTTGAATATTTATGAGACTTTGAACCACTGACGCAGGGCCGGTCACTGAGATTGACAGAGTAAAGTTTCGGATTGTTGAAGTGTAGTCGCGGAGGAATTATTTTTTTAACCGTCACGTTTTTGCACTCCACTATTTTGATTTGAGAATTGAATTGCTTTTTTGATATATGAATAGTTTCAAAAAAAGTCTTGATAGTCTATATTAATTTAGAATTCTTCAAGTAGCCTAATCATGTCTTTGGTGATCTTTGCGTTTTATCAGTTACTCAGGTTTGGTGGAAGCGCGTAGCCTAAAGACTAAAAAGTAAATTAAACCTTTTCAATGCAAGTCCAGTGTCATTTCAATGGACTCTCATGATATTTTCGTTAATGCAATAAGGTGTGACAAGTCTCATGTGGCCTGTGCAGCCAGATTACTGCATTGCCGGATAGCTAAAGTGCCATAAAAAGTCTAGATTTAGAACAAAAGGCCAGCTATTGAAGGATAGCCACGTCATTTCTTACACAGATGTAAAAAATAGTTTAAAAACGTTAATGTTATGCTAGTGCTAGATCTACCAATAAAAACGTTAATGTTATGCCACATCTACCACAATGTCAGTTGACTTTCAGAATTTTTTCTATACTTTTGTCTTCAGCTATGGATGTTTTGGGAGGTACCTTACATGATTAATGTCATAACCAGCGATCATGTCAATGTTTTTGTTCCGTTTGAGATGCTGATGCATGGACCAATAACGATCAACACTTCCGCCACGGGATTCACCGACAGATTGGTTTGCAATCCTCATTTTCAAACATTTCTTGGAAGTCCAGCTTACTTAACAGACGATTTTATGGGAAGCGTTTTGACAAAGGTTGACGATTGGCTACAGAACTTTGCTACCACACTAGCTTGCGCAATGATTTATCTTGCTAGTAGACTACCGTAAGCTATTTGTCATTATAAAGACCTCGAAAAAGGCTTTTCTTGATTCTTAAAGTCAGGTGTCTCATACAAGGAATGACACTTCCATTCATGCAGAACGAAAACGCACCATGGCAGCCTAATTACTTTCCAGGTGCGAAAGTATCCTCTGTCAAATTTTAGTATGGCTACTTTAATACTGGTACTGAAACTTTCAGAATATTTCATTCGACGAGACTCCACAAGAAATAGCCTATGCTTCGTATTTTTTCAATTTGGCTTGTGAAAGCTCCGGCCATTAGGCTAGGCTAGCTTTTCATGAATGCTTTCAGGATTAAAGTTTCAAGGAGGTTTTATCAAACTGAGATTGAAGATTCACACTGTCAACCAGAGATGTACGTATACGCCGCAAATTCTACACCGCAAACTTGTGGCGTACCCTTTTTGTTTGCGCTAACGCTTACGGCCACATTTTTTTGGATAGTTGTCGCTTGAGGCTACGCCGTAAAGTTTTTGCGGTTTTTTAGCGCATAGCCTACTTTTTAATGTCTTAGTTGTTGTTTGCATTTTTTTTATCAAACTTTGCAAATTTTGAATAAGTTGAAAGAATGTTTTCAATGGGCAAAGACATATTGAAACCAAAACGCAGCAAAATGTCAGATGAACACTTTCATGGAAAATTCAAAATGACATAGAACACTTTCAAAATGTCAGATTTCTTCGTGGAAATTCAAAATAAAACTTGTTTGTTTCGAGTGGTTTATACCTTGTGAATGTTTGGCACCTAGCAAACAAAATGACTTTACGCTAGTGTATGCGCTGACGCCGCCAACTTTTTTACAAGTTACGTTGACGGCTTGACGCATACGGCGTATGGTTTTTCGAACGTTTGCGTTTGCGCTGACGGCATCAATATTTTTTGTATGCGCGTACATCACTGCTGTCAACAATATTTACATTTTGAGATTTTGCTTATAAATCTTAAACATCGTTTTGATTTATAGGTATAAACTTTGTTCTGGATGGTGATAAGTTTTTGAACTAATGACTAATTTTGTGCAATTTTTCAGGCAAAATCAAAGGAATTTCTTGAGGTTCCAAAAGTAAAAAACACATTGCAAGATCTGTACAACACGACAAACAACACTCGAGTTTACATCGGAATTCGTTTGCAGCAAGCTTGCGAAGTGAACCCTACCAACTTCGAAGTTGAAGGCTGCATATCTTATGAAAAGGTAGGTCAATGCAAACATGATGTAATCCAGGGGCTCTATCCACTTTTAGAATTCGGAGGGGGGTGATTTTTGGACAGTGAGTTAAAATCATCATAGTCATTACAACTTCTGGGGGGCGTAGCCCCCCAGACTCTCCATTGCAGCATCAACTTCATTGATCATCTACATGCACAGGGTTTCCAAATGGTTTCACAAATTATGTTTCGGAAATGGCATTTTTGGGTAAGCATTTATTGACTTAGCCTATCTAAAATAAAAGTCTACTGTGTAAACGCCTGTCGCGAAGTTCAGGGTTACCACACCAAAATAGTGATAACAACCGAAATATTTTTTTTTCAAAATTCGATCAATAAAATATCACAAAACCTTTTCAAAGTCAGTGTGTGTGGGGGGGGGGGTGATTTTGCATTGCTCACCCCCCTTGGATAAAGCCCATGGTGTAACCACAATTAATCAGTAATTGTAACTGATAACAAGTATTTATTACTTTTGTGTTGGCTAACTGTGATTTTGTTTGTTGTCAAATAAGTCGTAGGCCTACTCAAACACCTTAACGCAAAGCATAGCTACGTGGCCTCCATGTTAGCTAAATCGTATTTCAATGTGTTGTTAAAGTGAATATTAGCATCGGATATTTCACTAGAAGAAATTAACCTAAACAAAAACTATACTAAATAATATTAACCATTGTTGATAAATTTTCAAAATTACATTCCACTTACCAGTAGGCTACATAGGGTATGATTAGCCTATGTTTAATTTATGAGTTGTTTAATTTTTTTCTATAAACAAACTAATGTTTTGCAAATGTTTTTTTTTTTCAATATGAGTTTGATGATACAACTAATTTAAATTCAAAGCGTTTCACAAGACGTCACTTAAACGATTTTGTGAATCTGGTTCAAATATAGGCATACGTAAGCTACGTTAAATATAGGCATACGTTTGTGAGACAGTCCTCTTCGTCGTATAAACCTTTCTTCGCCACTCCAAGAGTCAAGACTCTTTTACCAACCTTTAGTCAGACTTAAACTTGATGCCAAGGCAGGTATCGAGCAACTGTTAAGTTTCTTGATCGGTCGATTCACTCAGACCGAGCCAAGCGTGAGGCGAGGTGGATTGGAAAGTTGATGATGCGGTTTGCTTCATGGCGCACACTCTGATAAGTGAAGACGCTGACCTCCGTCTGATCGTGCACAGGGCCTCTGAGAGAAATTTTCACTAGGGGTACGAAGAGTCATTCCGGGCCCCCCTTTCACTCCGGGCCCCCTTTGTGCAAAAAGTGTGATGTTTGCTTAGGCGTATTGCCCACCACACAACATTTTACTGCAGAATTGGACATCTGTGCGCAATAATAGTATCAGGCTGCAATAAAACTATTATTTTGTGTTGTGCAATCATGTGATCTGACCCTCGCCAATTTGTGTATTCTGCATTGAATTCGTGTGTCAGTTGTTGATGGTGCTGTACTACTGTTGAGAGGTGTCGCTTATTGTACATCTTTAATGTAAAATTTGTAAATTCATTTTTTTATTTCTCTTAGATGTAGCTTATAATTATTTCTGAAGAGGACACTATGTGATGTCGAAAACGTTGGATTTAGTAGTTTTTTCATGTTGTTTTTTTGTGTGTTTAATGTTAAATCCGTTAACGTTACTGAGTGATACATGTATCTGGTACAAGCCAAGCTCTCTACCACGGCTCAAACATAACATTTTGTTAAAACATAATCAAGTTAATCATCTGACCAATCCTAACCTTTTTTCATTAACTTTTGCATTCACCACATGCCCAGCACTAGCAGAGGTGAACGAGAGAAGTCACTTTTTTTGACTCCGGCTCCCGTCCTGCTTCGAAAGTATTTTCCTGCTCCTGCTCTACTGTAACTCCGAAATTCATTTTGAAGTGAAATAAGCGTGAAACTACTTTTGTCAAATAGTTTTTAAAAAACAAAAAAACACCCGGGCTTTCACCTGGGTTTTTTTTCAAACCTGCTTTTGCTACACTATGCCCCTCCCCCCCCCCCAGGACAGGAGAATAACTAACTTTTATGATTTAATTTAGGGTGCTTTTAACAAAACATTTTTACACGTAAAGCATTAAATTACCACTTTATGCCCCTAATTTGCTCACAAAGCACTCGATTACCTTTCTGGACCTATTTACTAGATTACGGGCCCCCCAGGACTAAAGAATAACAACTTTTATGCTTGAAACCAGTCGTTTAGGATGGTTTTAACCAAACATTTTTGCGCGTAAACTATAAAACCACAATTTCGGGCCTCCCAACAAACACAGGCCTGGGCCCTCAAGGGTACGCCGTACCCTCCGTACCCCCCTCTCATAGGCCCTGATTGTGCATACTTGAGCGAAATACTTTGACTTCTGCAAGCTCTGTTAGTTGAAACTAAGTCATTTTGTCAAAGGTATTCCAGAAGGAAATAGGCGCCACAAGTTGGATATGAAGCTTTGGAGTTTTGTGGAGTCGTTTATTAATTGTCTACTTTGTGCTCAAGTGACGATTTATGCAGTTAGCGGCATTGATAGATCGATCTCCAGAGCTTATGAAACCTGGCTGTACAAATAGGTGTTTTGATTTCAGGCTCTTGGACTGCTAGTCTACAGATTTGCAGAGCAAAGTGGAAGAGTAGCCTATAACTACATTTGTCTAATTCATATTGTGCAACATACTAAAATGCTGTTTTTGGAGATAGTTTTTATATCATTGATTGTAACTATAAATTTCTTTAAAACCTTAATCACTGGGGGAGTAATGGGGCAGATTTGCACAATCTTCAAATTGGCCTTTTTCAGCCAGGTAGGCCTAGTAGCCTAGACAAAGCAATATTTTAGTTACAGTATGTGATAAAATATTGTGCTCTATCAGATATTTGATGAATGCCTGCAACAGAGCTGTGGAGATAAATTGTTTCTTTGCTGGTGGCAACCGTTGAATCGGATATCTGTCATTATTTACTGTCACGTCATTTCTTTCGTGCCTGGCTTCTTGGTGGTAAGTCTTCACTTATATTTTTCGCGTTTGTTTGTAAAGTGGCCTTTAAAACAGAGAGTCTTCTCTTCAAAAACTTTCTATTAAGGACTCGTCGTCGTGTCGTGTGAGCCTCTGAGGCCGAGGGTCTATCCTTTTACCACCCCAAATTCACGATGTTCCCGGACTACACTGAAAGGCTACTAGAGAGCAGCCAGTCTTTGGTTTCATCATCCATGGACGCGCAGAACTTCCACTCCGTTCGGTGGCTTGAAGATGGTACAGTCAATGATGATGTGGTATGTGGTCTGTTCCTCGCCACCACATTCACAGGAGGAGAAAGAGGCCTTTCCCCATTGATGCATGGTTGAGCGGAAAAGCCCGACGCCCGTACGGAGACGGTTGAGGCGCACCCATGCCTGTCGTGGTAGTGTCAGGCCGATGGGGCGTGTGTCGGCGTCGGGGATGAACGCATAGAGTCTGGTGGTGCTTGACTTCCTATTCAAATGCTATATGACGCCAAATGTGATCTTCCGCCAACCTGCATTACATTATCCTGTCGGCACTCCTCCTCCTCCCGAGAGCGTAACGTGATATTAGAACATTCTTATCATGAAGTTTTTCAATTTCCAGATGTGCTTGATAATGTTCGATCCTCCACCGGATGGATTTCGTTGGGTCGCCAAGCCTGGTTTTGTAGGAGCTTCTTATTGCGCTTCATGTAAGCCTCCTATTATATAATCTGCTGTTTTTCTGGTTCGCTTTGTTGAACACTGGTTGAAATGTTGCCACTTCTATGTGGCACAACATCAGTTGAATTTGCTGCAGTAAACAAGTATTGTGAATCGAAGCTTCAAGCGTTAGAAATATAATTTGACCATTCAAAGAGAAGGCAATATGAAGTACCACATAGAAGTGAAGGCTCAATAGTGAAGTGAACGCACAATATGAAGGCTACCAAAGAGAAATACCACGCGAACGATTTATCCATTTCGTGATAAAACTACATAAGCTATAATTTCTACTATTTCTATAATTGCTTCTTGTACAGCTGTCCTGGCATTTGTGTACGGGGTTTTAACTGGAGCCGAAATCCGAAAGTATTTTGACCAGCCAGAATTCTTCAACACCTTCAGTGACCCCACCGACGGTTACAAATACAACTATGGCAATGGGTTTGTCTTCTCATTGATTGGAGCCAGCATTAATTTCGTCTTCGGCTGCTTCTACTGCTACGTTGCTTTGTTTTCACCTTCTTACCCAAGGTATTGCGACAATAAGATATGCAGATAGTGAAATATATTAATTGATAAAGTTATTTCTCTATATTAATTGACATAACAGTAACACCATACCCTACCAGTAGCCGAGGCTAAAACACAAGGGCCGTAGGCCTACAGCAGGGCTACTCAACTAGCTGACCGTAGGCCGAATTTGGATCTTCTGGGTGTTGATCGTGGACCTCGGGCTTCTGGAAGAATAACCTCATTACCACGCTTCAGGGTCTCTTTAAACAGATTTCTACTTGGAGAAAGTCACTTTTTTTCTGTAATTATCATAGTAGGTGGGGGATTCGCCCCCGAGACCCCCAACACTTTGTCAAAAGTCCAAGTTGAGTAACATTTTATCTAAAAATGCTTCGGTACCGGTACCGATGAGTTAAATTTCATGGTTGCCTGTGAAACAACTTATTCATCAAACCGCTAAAAATGTTCAACTTATCAAACTGGATCTTTGTTAACATAAGTTGAGTTACCCTGTCCTACAGTCTAAAGTGGTTGTTATCCTTTCTACACTGCCGGACCGGCAAAGTGTAAAAATTTCTTTTGCGAACTGGTAACCAGCAGAGTATCGAAGGCACGATTATTTTAGGAAAGGAGCGCTAGAAAATTAAAAAGAAAACTGACGCAAAACTATGCTTAAATATTCGGTGTGGCGTACGCAAATATTTAGTGTGCGTGTGCTGGGAATAAGTTTATTTTAAAGTTGCTTTAATAAAATATTTTTAGATTGAAATTCAAAATGCTGGCTTGTACGCATTACGCAATGGCGAATCCAGAAAAAACTTTGGGAATCGCCAAAATTTAATTGACCAAAAATTCTCACCGAAATGAACAATGCAAATTTTCAGATTCAAATTTGTAGCCTACTTCTTGTTTTGGTCGCTTTTTGTGCATATGTGTTCCAATATTTTGTCTTTTTGTCCAAGACTCAAATTTTGCAGTTGACTAAATTCATCCTATTAAAATCTAGATTTCTGCAGAAGTAAGAGCCACAATGTTTGGTTTCAAAATTGAAATTACGTTTCAAATCAACAAGATTTTAATAACGCATCTTTGACGAAGGTTTCCGTTTTGTCTTGAATAATTAATCTTTCAGAAAAATTTCGAATATCCGTCTGCGGTGTTTTCACCTTACCACATAGAAGGTAGACCTATGCATGGCACATTTTACTTCATGCTTCTATAAACACTGAAATAGTTAAATTGTTGACTACTTGACTGAGCAATGGGTTTTACTTCGAAATTTTGTATTATTTTTTTAATTTTTGTAAGGCACAAAAATTCACACATTTTATAAAAGAGATCGTTTGTAAAAACGGGAAAAAAAACATGTTTTTGTCTTGATTTTGGGTTGGGCATGTGATCAAGTGCCCTTCCTAGATCTTCTACTGTTTGTGCGATCACTCTGAACTACACACGACTACAAATAAGATTGAAATACGCCTAACCTCACAGGAAAGCATTCGAAATGGCATAAAGTTATGCCTACATGATGAAAATGTCGAAACAACGAAACAAAAAAGTAATTAATCGAATAAACGGAACACGTGAAGCAAACTGTACGACGGACGGCACAAAAGTTGCCACGGACTGTTGGGAACCACTGGTCTAGACCGCTTTGGTTAGGACCGATGAGAGCATTTGATTTCTTTGTAAATAACTGACGTCGTTTGTGCGTGATTTTAATCGACAAACACACTTTGAAGGCACAAGTCGAGAATTCTGCAAAGAAGAGGATATTTTCAACAACAAATAACAAAACTCAAAGAAGACGCTGGGATTTCTACTTAGTAGCAGCAACTTTATTTTAAGCCATCTGCCATTGACTGACTTTGGAAGACTGGCTGAGTGGTAGTAGCTTCTCTAGTTTTTTGTAAACAAACTTTAAACAAATTTCTGGTTGGTTAACAGTTACCGTTATTATATTTACTCATTAATGAAATCTGATCTAAAACATGCATTCACTTAGATAAAATTTGAACCCGGCATTAAGTTTTGTTACATCTGGAAATTTTATTGTTCGCCTTGCTGTTTAGGCTACAAGCCAATTTTGAACGTCTTCATGTACTGTTAATGGTAGATCTTGTCCGTTCAGGTTTTATTTTGTTCAATCTTCTTAATCTTAGTACTCATCTGCGTTTCTGCACTAGCAACCATGGTAACAGATTCAGCTTAAGTACTGTAAATACGGGTTTCAAAAATTCCTGTTTTGAATTAGAAAAAGCAAATGTCTCACGTTCAGTTGTTGGATACAAGCTCGTCTGGGATGCATTTCATGTCAATCAGAAGGTCCATCATACGTTTCTCACACGAAATTCGGCTTCCCAGCTCCTCAAAGTTGCTATTTTATAACTATTTTACGAAACGATATCAAATTGTATGCTCAGTAGCTTCCTCTTTGTCATAAACCCAAAGACCACTGAACAACCAACTTATACGGTAGCCTATTTCATTCCTCATGAAGCACTCGCGAGAGTATCACAGTTTCAAAGAAAGTTTATTAGAATCAATCAAACAATATACTTACAACAAATCCGAAAACAAAAACATCACAATAAGAAAAAAATAGCAAGGTTGGAATAGAATCAGTACAACATCAAGTGTTTCAACATCGCAGTTCTCAGAGGTGTCATATACGACGTATTCCATCGCAAAGTGTTGCAACAGACATTACGACCATCAAGTCAACCTTTTTTGCATTGATTTAACGTATGCAGACGTAAGTTTCAATTTGCTGGTTAGAATGGAAAAAAAATGGAGCTTATGCATTGATTTAGTGCAAAAAAATAAACGACATTGACAACCGTAGCAGTTTCTTTTGCCTCATTTCCAGCAAATGGCGAAGTGATAAAATCATGGAATTAGTGATTCAATGGTGGGTATAGAAAAATGAATGAAATTGTCCGTAACCTCCACAGAACACAACATTGCAAAAGTGAACAACTCGTATGTACAAGATGGACCGAAGACTATTTACACAAAGGTCGCAAACATATGTTTGTTTTTAATAAAAAAACAAAGATTTTCTACAACAGCGATATGAAAGTTGACTTTTCGCTGTTTTGCCTGCTTCCACAACGCAAAAATAACTTTCAACATGGCTTCCTGGAGATGCAGCCTGATTCGTTATATTCTGCAGACTTTCGTTGTTTGAGTAATTTTCTAAAATTTATATTTTAACGTCTTTTTACTGCCTTTCCCAGTTGGCACAACGGGTTTTAACACAAGGATTTGACAACAATCTCATTGAAAGTTTTTTAACACTACATTTTCACATCTTATACTGCGCCACAAGGCAACAAAACCTGTTACATCATTCACCAGTGCAAAATTAGAAAAATTCAGTCAGACAGCAACAGCTGTGAAAATGTAACAAATCAAGCCGCATCTCCAGGCCGCCATGCCCTTGATAATGAATATAATACGCAAATATTATGTGAGCATTACTGGGAGTAGAGTAAAAGTAATACTGATTGGGTAACGATGTTTCTACGTATCATAATAGCAAAATAACGCATGCCAATCGTCTAATGATAAGCTAAATGTGAGTCCATATAGGTTAATTACAGAGAGTGACTGCTGCGAGCGAAAAAAGAGCCGGTGCTACCGTAAACATAATGTTGTGTTTTACGCAAAAACACGTAAATGATGAAACGAACGACATGCCTTAGCCACACACGCACACACAGGACGCACAAAAAGTTCGGGGACTGTTTTCAGGAACTGTTTTCGAAAAAATGTTGGAAAAATTAACTCAAATGATGCAACCCTCCTTGATGGCTAGTTATCTCGCCCAATTGACAAAGTTGGTTCTTTTTTTGCATTGGTTTAACGTCTATAGACGCAAAAACGTCTGTAACTGTGAAAAGATCAACTTTGGTAACTGGGAAGCTTGTTACGACGCAAATGCAACGTAAGCAATGCGTAAGCGGTTAGTAGAATAGAAGATAAAACGAAAAAAAAGAATTGCAACAGAATACATAACTGCAAACGTAATGTACATGCCCACGGTAAAAAGATATTCCGGGATAGTAGCTCTCCAAACATCACCAGCGCTAACATCGAATGTACGACGTTGATACATCACAAATACAACAGCTTGGATCAAGTGGTGTGACACCTCACGCAGTCGCGAAGCTATTGTAAAATCTGCTGTGAGCATTAATTCAAAGTCTCGAGCTAAGAATTAATGCACTGCTAGTAGGTGTCGCCCGCTTGGTGAAACGCACACCACTCGTTCCGTCAATCCGAATAACTGACCACATACATTTCTCACACAAGGTTAAGTAAAGCGGTTAAGGGTGTTGTGCAAAGCGTTACTGTTCATGTCTACCGCTGGCGGCTTTTCTATTACATTCATCACTACAAGCTTTACCTGCAAAAGCCATGTCATTTTTACATCGATGCAACGTCAATTTACGTTGTTTTCACGTAGAAATGAAGGTTTTTGCAAGATGGAAACGTTACTACAACCACACAAAAAGTCAAGCTGAGACGGGGGTTAGTAACTTAGTTTTACAAGCTAAACTAAAACAATTAATTGGTCGATTCAATGTCAAGTGACAAAAAATCGATATTATCCTTAGCCGGTGTTAGTATAAAGCTGACGCAATACTGTGGCAACAGCGCGAGTGCAAGGTGACATTGCGCCATTCGGTTGCTCTCGCTCACAGAGCATGAACAAACACACAGAGTGGGAAGGTCTCGCGTCTATCAGTCGCAGAACAGTTGAGAGATAGGCGACGATAACAGATTGATGTCCACACAACAGCCTAACGTTGTCGGTGAGCAAACAGCGCTGTATTGGTTTGTCAATAATCGCGTTAAAGATTTGAAAATCGTGACGTCGTTTCATCGTCATCAGACGGTACATTTACCAACGGGCAAGACAGAAGGTTCTGTCAAATTAATGACAAAACAGATGACACTGAGTTTTCAAGAAGACGGGCAGAAGAATTTGTTACTATTGTGAAGCGAAAGTCAAATACAGCAATTTGAAAGTGACAATGTCTAACACACATGCAAAATAAAGTGAAACGTCAACGTAACAAAATACACGTTTATGAAACACACGCACACACAAACACGACGCCAATTTTTGATGCCACACAAAGTGTTGTCTAAAATAAACCTGTCATTTTCTATTAAAGAATTCTTGAGTAAAACTTGAAAATGAACAACAAAACACAATACTAATGCCATGCAATAAAATATATATCCTCTGTATGTATAACAAAAAAAAGAACTGAACAAACTTAAAGATTTTACGGAACAATTTTAACACACAAAAAAACTCGTGAGTGGAACTGGCAAGAAAAAGAGTGTTTTTTATATTTACACCAAAAAGTATGGTACAGGCAAAAAAGACTGTAAGTCCATCTCGTCAAATTTCTCCAAGTAGTTTAGTGACAAACATGCACACACAGTGAATTTGAAATACAACCCCGAATCCCGTAGACAACTTCCAACCCAGTTGTCCGCAAATGACAAGTTTACGGAAAAACGGATCGTTTCCGCATGCCGACACGCGGAACCGATACCGGGCAGAAACTTGCCGGCAGACACGAAACAAATACCTAAACATTTTTTCGCGTTGTTCTAAAAATCTGTGAGAAATGCGCACTCGGTTCAGAGACAGCGTGGCATTCGACCAAACGAAAAGGTATTAAAAGATGAAATGAAAGAAAATAAACTGTGTAGTAAAACAAAGGCATTGAGAGAGACATGCATCCTACTTCACGTTTGCCAACGCCCACAAAACGATCATTCGCCAGTTTAACAACATCACACGACGTGGAGAACTGACGTGAAACGACAGAATTGCCGCTACGATGACAAGTATGAAGTTCTGATGGAAAAAGTATAGAAAATATATATTTTTTTTATATACAGTTACAGTATACATCTCATAAGAGAAACAAAGGCAAAGAATTTGTAAATCCATGCGCTGGGGGCCCGACTGCAGTTGGACGCATAGAAATCCGTGCGTGTTTCAACGAATCTTTCTCAGGTACGAATGCCTCTTTGTGAAGTGTGGTTGGAAGGTAATGCCGGCGACATAAACCCACACGAGGCCTGGAGACTGCACCGCCTTGACACCGCTGAAGCAGCACCGGCAGGTGGAGAGAGATCGCTGTCTGCAATTGTGAAACGTTTTAGATATCTGATTCAAAAAGTATCTGATGTTGTTGTTGCAGAAAGCAACTATTCAATAGGTTGTGGTGCTCAAACAGCACGCAAGCGCAAACTGTTGGAGTAAACAAAACAACCAACCCAATGATTTAACCAGTGGTGCGCGCAGTTGTGCAGTGCACATCAAGGACAGCTCTCTATTCAGTGGCACTCAGGCAGTGATTGAAATGGATCTTACCACACCCAAAATTTTAAACAAAATAACTTACCATTACCAAACGAGGTTACTGTTCCTACATCAACGGTTTATAGCTTCAAGTGAGAAACAGCCAGGATCAGTCTTATGAGGCTCATGGACAAAAGATAAAATAAAATGATTGTTCCAAAAGTATATAATATCGTACTTTGATGGTCCATGGCTTCACAACGCAAGTTCAGGCCACATTTGACGATCTCCGCGTATGTGAGTGGTCGAGATGGAGATACAGGAGCTTCTCTCTCTTCATCCTCTCCTTCCGAAGCAGTCAAGGTCTTATCCGAGTCGTACTCTTCTTCCACTTCCATCGCTCCCTCGACAATGTCCGAGTCCGCAGAAAGGTCCGGGTGAGGTTTTTTTGACCACACATCGACTTTGGCTTGAGACGCTGCAACAGCTTTTCGTTTCACGGCTCCGCTACTCGTGTGGGGAGTAATGACCTGTCCAAACACACAAAAACTTTAATATTTTGCATCACTTGTAAAACCATGACAGTGCTTACAAGTGCGAAGTCGATGGTGAAAGTTTAATCATGACAAGGATGACCAAACCTGCTTCACATTGCAGCTGGCTTAAAACAAACACATGATAATATATTATGCGTATTGTCGGCGAGCACTTTTACACACAGCTGTGTAACCGACTACCGAATTTGTGGAAGGATAAAATTTGTTTGCACTTGACAGATCCAGGGCCAATAACTCGTCACACGCCGCGCAAATAAACTGCGTTTCAAAGTTACAAACGTTCTAATCTGGCCTAATATATCGACGCATCTTCACAACGAAAATTCAAAAACCTGAAGAGGCACACCAGTGACACTTTTTAAGTGGCAATGGTGTGCGCTTAACAAGAGCATTAAGTACACAAAGTCGAGCAAAACCTTTTTCTATACTTCTTTGACGATTGCAACGATAACTCATCACTAGAAGATGTCAAAACAAGATGGGTTCGTATTAGCCTCAAAACAATAAACAAATCACAGATTCGGTGATCGACCACATATGTTCCACTTCGCCTCGGGCTTATTATATGCACATGATTATTATTCAAACCTTGGTGGACAGGTCTTTCGGTTGATGGGCGGATACAAGAGCATTCTTGAGGCAAACGTTCTTTCTGAAAACTCGGCCAGCATTTCGAGCTGGAAGATGAGCGGACAAGGCTTGACGACAACTCATCAGATCGTCAGTCTTCACCTGATAACAAAGCGGCGTCCATTAGTTTGTATAAATGTAATCATCACCGTGTTATGGACGCCAACTGCCTTTTATGCCAATACAATGGTCTAGGCTAGTACGTATCGTTACAATGAGATATTATTTAGCAAACTTTCGCAGCAGTAAAGATTTCAAATAATACGCCAAACGACTTTGATTACACGCGTTTGTGTACACGTACAAAGGGACTCCACTTTTGTATGTTCGGCTTCAAAAAACTAATTTTCCCGTAACTTATTGACTTTCGAAATTCAAAGACAGCAGAGAAGCACGGTACACAGCTTGATAGCTAGATTTTATTTTTAACTGATCGTTAGGCAATAGAGCTTTTCATTTGATGAATAGTTATATGAAAAAATATTGTTTTCAAATTTCTATTAAGCCACCTGAAACATCTGCGTCGCAAAACGGCCTAACAGTAAGCAGAAACAAAAGTGCAAAAAGTGTTATCAACCCCAGGTTGCTGCGAGTCATAGTTAAGACAGGAAGTGAGCATCCTATAAGCAGCTCAAAAGCCCTGGCACTGCTGCACTGCGTCACTCGAAAGAAGTGTTGCCATGAGCAAACATAAGGGGCTAAAACACAAATGCAAAAGCTGAACAGCACAAACTCTTCGCATTTCATGTGACCTCAGACAACCAACAAAAAGATTTTAAACTTCAAGTGCAACTTATCTTACATAACTGATGTAACATAAGATCGAGCCAATCTATGTTGGGGACTAGTGTCAGGGTTAGGGACCATCGAGAGAGCACTTTAAGCACTCCATCAATGGTCCTCGAAATCGGTTAATTAACGGTTTAGATGGAAGGCTGAATAACTGAACAAAATATTGATAAAAATCGTCCATGCGTTCCCCAACAATAGACAATATTACACTTGGCACGACATTGTTTCAACTTTTGTAATTTCAAACAATTGAAAGTCGATCGTCAGAGCGTTGGTATTCTTTTATCGACAATTCGATACAAAAGAACAAGATAAATATTGAAAGCAAACGACCAGTTGTGTGCAGAGCAGACAAAACAGCTACCAATAACTTAAGCACCGCCTTGAAAAATATCAGGAAGTTTAACTGAAACTGTGATGCGAAGGTGTTTGATCATTAAGCTTCTACCGCGGGTGATTGAAGACAACGAGAATTTATTTACAAGTATCCATCCATTCAATGTAAAAATAGCAAAAGGCCGGATATCATGACCCGAGCCAGTAAGTCGATCCTTCTTTAGGTTGACGGAACGTCTGCAGACGTGAAAAAAATGAAAGAACTTGTTTGCAGGCTGGGATATATTTGGACAGTTTCTAAGTTATATTCTACAAAGTGCCATCATTGACAAAGCATTGAAAGTTGTTTGCTTCATAGCACCTGCTGTGCGAGCAGCATCATTCTTTTAATTATATCACGCGTAATAATCGGCCCACCAACCGGCAGTTAAAGTAACAGGCAAGGTCTATCATTTGCGTCGACAACTAAAAAATAAACATGGGGTTGGCAAAAAAATGCGTTTGTGACAAATAACTACTTTTGACCACTTGTTCCCAGAGTAGATGTGAAAACGTGTCTGACCTTCGCAAGTGCTTGTAATTGCCCGGTGACATTCGTCCACTTCACAGGATCTTTTGTTATCGACTCAAGCTCAAAGGACACCAAGGCTAAGGACAGCGCTGCACTGGGAAACCTGGCCAGCCTGTAGCAAGACACCACTCGTATGAGTTGGTTGGTCAGCATCCCCATGTGATGAGGCAATGAAAGGGAAGAACTGAGATCGGTGAAATGTGCAAATGACAGCACCTGAAACTGAAAGATAAATAAAGCATGTTAACTTTGCCTCAACATAGGTAGTTCACAACTAAATGCATAGTCTAGTACTCCAGTTAGGCTTTAACAAACCGTTTATGCTTCGACGAGAATCAAACAACGTTTCGTACCAGAAATGTACACAATACAAAGAACAGACTCGTATCTCAGCATAAGTTTATCACCGACGACAACGTATGATGCATTTTGTTGTTAATAAACGTTTTAAACGTGAATTGACAGCAGGATGAGCCCAATCACTTTGTAAAACGGAAATTTACTCAAATTGAGAGCAGTCGGACATTGGAACGTGCGCAAAGCCTCGTTCAGTGCATGAAATTTCCTCGTCCTTAAATCGTATAAATGCTTTCATGGAAAAAGCAAAGATACGAGCTAAGAGGGAGAAATGGAAAGCTTTGATATAGGACAATCATTGAATGCAGACAATGGCGTTCTCTTAGCTAAATTAAATCTAAATGATTGGTGAATTTGATGCTCTACCAGATATTTAACAGAGAGAAAATCTTGTTTTGAATTTAGAGCGTTATTCTGCTTACAATTTGTGTTAACGGCCGCATGTCGACAACAATGGCTTTTATATTAAAGCACTTTACCATAACGTAAGCGCAGTTCGATTTTTAAAAGAGTTTTGTTATGGTATTTAATATTTCATTACACTTACAATGTTTAAGTAATCAAGGGGAGTGGATGAATTGATATCCCATGATAACTTTTCCAGTATGATCCTCTCCATTCTTAGGACGTCCTTCACACAACACCCACACTCGCTGTCCTTTACCAAGTCTCCTGTACAAGGCACCATCTGAAAAGGCAGATACATATTCAAGTTATAAATGTGAAACGTAACCTACTTACTGCGCACAACAAAAAGGTGTAAAACCTGCTGCTTTTGAAATAGGCACGTGAAATTGTTTCCAGTTTTTTGACATGTACTGTAGTTGTAACGATTATTCAAATGTCAGCTCAAGTTAATAACGATTCGAAAAAGTGTATGGAGTAGGCCAACGTCTATGAAAGCTGAATTTTGTTGAAAAATAAAGACTTTCAACTTTGCAGATTCAGTGACAGGATCAAGCAAATACGGTTGAGATTGCAGGAGGCAACGCGTCAGTCACAGCCCGTTAAGATTGAACGCCAACATAATAAATGCTGAACGGAAATGCATTACTTATCGTTGCGCGCAGGAGACCAGCAGCGTCATATCCTTTGACAAACTAATAACGAAATCATACAAGGTTCTTGACACCTTTAACAGAGCAGCAACAAATTCAATAGAACTGAACCTGTGTCTAACTGTAGGCGTGGTACAATAGGTGTATGGGAGTGTTTATTGACTTTCCAGACAAAGTGTCAATGCCTCTTGCTAACTTGGCTATACTTGCGGATTTTCTAACTGACACGCTGACAAGTTGAGGTTTAAAGTACTTAAGCTCAAAAATTATTTCTGTCACAAATAAGCTACCACTGCAAATCATACAAATCGGTCACCAGCTGGTATAATTTGCAATAAATAAGCTATAGTGTAGATAAAATATACATAAAACTATATATATAACTGAAGGAAGTCAAGAAGGAAAACTCAAACTTACGTCTTCTTCTTCAGCTATTTTACTTGCAAGATAAAAACTACTGATCGCAATGCACTTGAGGTATTTCGGTTGAGCCTGAAAGCATACAATGTAACAAGTGAAAACTGTGCAACATATTGATACTCCCACAGCCGATAATACCATATCGCACAATACCCGTCAATTAAATATCGAAATTAAAAATTTAAATAAAGGGAATAAATAAGCGACAGAATTCTTCATCGTACCTTCACAGATGTGATGAAGCGATCCAAAATGCTGGTTGCAAGGAAAAAGGTTTCAGGATGGAAATGAAAGAGAATGGTAAGTTGTGCAAACCAAGCCACCACATCGTCTCTGTCATCGGGACCGATGTCCTTCTGAAAAATATCACTACCATTTAAAGAAAAGATTTTTTTAAGATGACATACTTCGCAATGAATCTTCCCAGACAGAAAATCAGGCATTTTTTACAGCAAACGTTGAATCAGTGTAAAAAATGACTGATTTGCTGTCTGGATTAATGCAGTTTTGCACCTGTTGAGAAGTTCTTATTTCAAATAATTTTGGATAGCCTCGTATTCTTAGTTGATTTCTACGATTAATTTTTATGTTTTGCATTTGCTTGTGCTTTTCCAGATGCTGAAGAAGCCACTGGCAAAAGCTTATCAACTACACTAGAACCGCCAGGACTAGAACGCATTCAAAATAGTCGGGTGTTAGCATTTTTTAAGGTCTAATGAAAAACGAGTAAGAAGTATGTTTACGAAAGAGGACGAAATTTTCTCAATACCGGTGTGATATGCAATGAGCATTTCAGTGTGTGTCAGCATTTCAGCAAAATAAAGCATGTTACTGTGTTGATACCATCATGTTAAGCGTCTTCATGAATTGATTTTGCATCACCACACCCAGTTTTATAAATGAAAGAGGTTTGATATCAGTGAGTTAACCTAAAAATAACAAAAAAGGGGCAACAATGCGATTGAAGACGCGACGCTACATTCAAGACTTTAGTTTCTTTGTTAACATTGGTCAAGTACGCTCATTGGAGCGCGAACCTTTCCGAGGAAACCGAAGCCAGACGTCATAAAGAAGATAAACAAAACCTGTTCGCGACTGAGCGCGCAGTTGAAATTCTTGCTCAGTAAAACGCTGTGTTCGTCATGGATACACAGCACTCGGCGCGTATTTGTGAATTTGTATTTAAATGTCTTGCCGCCCAATCTTTAAAAAAGATAACCACATAGGAAATTTTTTTATGCAGCTTCGGCGCTTAGCAATCCCTTGTAAAAAATCCGACAACGAAAAAATAAACTAATTTTGTAAAGTGGCAGTTTAAACGTTTGAAACTTTGCCACAGAAATTTTTCGTATTTGCTTTTAAGTTGCAAAGCAAACAAACATACTTAAAACCAACAAGGATAAGGCTGCAATTGACTAGGCTATTAGCACTTTTACTCAAAGTAAAAGTGACTTGGGTAACCATGAAAAAACGGTCACTGCAAACCAGGTTTATTTTTTTTTGAAAAAGAAGCTTATGAATTATGTACATTTGAAGCCTAGTGAACAGTGACAATCTGTGGAAAAATTTCCAATGCTGTTGTAGCATGGATTGTGTATCATGCAAAATCTTATCTGTTTAATGCAATGTCAAATTTACATTGCTCTGCAAACAAGTTTAGAATATAGTTGCCAAATAACTGAACTGCATATTAATGGCATGGCAAACATTGCAATGGCGAAATCACAAATTAGTAAACACACATATCAGACTTGTATTGGACCTCTGCTTGCTGTGAATTATGCACAAAATTGCACATATGCACTTTTGTTCCTCATAAAAACTTATATTCAAACACATAATAAAGTTGACTGTGCAGTGTGCACCCTAATTAAATCATAGCTGTTTCTTCAAACAGAGGTTTATGCTTAGTCTTTTTAGATGTGCATAGGCCTGCTGCAGATCATGCAAATTAATAACACTATTTCTGCAATCTTTACTTTTTATATTAATGAAAATAATTTACAAATATTTTTATCAAAAAAGAAAAATACGGAAATTGAAGTATTCAAATATATGTTAGCAGAATGCATAAAAAAATTGACATAGCCAACTTAAAGACCATACTAGTAAAGTTTCTATGGAACAGACTGCTCAGAAATCTGTGTGCAGGAAGCACTTGATGCTCAATTTAATGTATAATTTCACTACTTGAAGATAACAATAGCTTCTGGATTATATTTAAAAGGTTCATACAACAGTTCAATCGCAACTCGCCCATTTACTTTTAAGCACAGATGTTCCCTTGTAGATGCCTATAGCTTGCATGGTTATAAAATATTCAACTAGAAGAGTTTCAAAGCCTATGAAAATGTGAGTGACATGTCTCAAAGTCATTTAAAGCAAGATCCAGTGAAACCTTGATGTAAATTTTTATATAAAATGTGACACTATGTTGTTCATTTGCCCTATTTTCAATATTTATCCACCCTATCCTGAAATTTAAACAATTAGCTTCATTCAAGATCCGATCTATATCGTATATCATATGTTATAGAAATACAAGATATGCACACAACAATGATTGAAGTTCACACCAAGCAAAGTGCTATTTTCCAACTAATCATTCCATTCTTTCTTTAACATCTTTACAAATGTTTTTCAACAGATGTGCAGCAAAAATTGACTTCAATAGACAAAGACATAGCTAAGTGCTTGACAGTATATTCAGCAAAACACCAATTTGAAAGTTTAAATCTTAACAGTAGCCTACCTGCCATTTTTATTTCATTAAACAGATGCAAGTGTAATTGAATGTGTATGTATTATGCAAATGGGTAGCTAAAAAAATTATACTTTGTGTCAAGTAATTGTGAAACAAACCAATTTACGCTCACATTTCATATGCTGTCACTTAAACAAATACAGTTGACAAATAAAAAAATACCATTGTTGCGTGTGGTGACAAGGATGCCAATTTCCATGATTCCTTTTCTCTATTTTGTGTATCATCAAGCACCCCAACTAACCGCTGCAGAGGCCATTCTTCTTTTACTCCCTTGGGCCACATACCCAACTCAAGGGATTTACAATCGGCAAACTCTGAAAAAAAATACTGACTGCTTTTATGTGCTGGATCTTATGACAGTCCTGTATATAAAAGAATAAGCTAAGGAACTACAGTATCCTAAAATCAACAATATTAGTAACTGAGATATAAAATTATACATACGTATCAGCACTTGGAAACAACAGCGAGTACTGTACTGTAACTGTAAAGTACTGTAAACTGTACAGACAAAACTGCTTTCATGTTGCATAAACTTCAGTGTTGACACTGATTATATGTACTATGCTACAGACACCCCAAGTATGAGTAAATGGTTACAGCACGGCAACCTATGCTATGTATGTATATGGGATAGCCACTCTTAAGTATACATCAGGCCTTGCCAACATGCACTGTTTGAAATTTGACAAGATTGACCTGCTTAGCAGTCAGAGTTGTTAGAGTAAGTTGTTAATCTTAGTAGTAGTAGTAGTTGGTAAATCTATTTGTTTGGTATATTTGGTTTCACTTTTGCCTTGCTTCAAATGCTCAAATATTTAAACTAATTTGATACTTGCACTGAAAATCCGAAAACCATCCGGTAACAGTGAAGGCTTTGTCATTTTCTTCAAGTGAAGTCAGAAGTTTTCTAGCTATCATGCTTTGGCTGTTAGGGCTCAAGTGACTACAATTTTAAAGCTTGCCAGATGTTTCGTCCTTGAGATCTTTCGTCCCGACGTCTCGGCCCTAGTTTGCTAGATGTTTCGTCCTTGAGATCTTTCGTCCCAACGCTTCGACCCTCAAGCGTTGGATTGTTCACCCACCAATATGCAACATAAGCTGAGTTGAGACCGTCGTGAGACAGGTTAGTTTTACCCTACTGATGAACGCTCGTCTCCCGATCAAGGGTTGCCGTGACAGCAACTCTGCTGAGCTAAGCGGCACATTTGATCGAGTTTGTGATGAAAATTACGGTACACCAGCAACAATGGCTTGCATGTTAACAAGGCCAGTGTATTCAGGTCATTATGGTTTGCAGAAGCACCTAAGCTTTTTGAAAAAGATTTCAATACAGTTGTAATAGCATAAATCTCACAACAGAGACACTTGGCACTTCACTGCCTCCAACCTTCTACAAGAGGAACTTAAAGATGATAATTGCATGGCAAAGCTTTAGATCTTACATTCATCCAAATACAGCTCTTACGTGGACTACCTTATTACTTTCATAACATGCACCAACACACATACAAAAATAACACAAAAATAGCGTTGAGATCATTAGCCTGTGGACTTTAAAATTGGTCTCAGACTGCATAGCTTACCTCTCCTCCACAGCAGCAGTTTGTTTCGTTTTGTTTTCTGAGTAGCGATCCATAGATTTCACCTTTAATGAAGCAATAGGCAGTCCATTGCGCAAATATAAAACAAAACTGATTTAAGCAATGCCGTGCATGTCTTAAAATATAGTATTAAAATAGAAAATACAAATCAAGGCAGCTTTCAAGTGACTAAATTGTTCGGTGAATGAACAAGCAAAATTGGCGAAACCAAACCTTTGTATGAATGACGTCACAAAGCAACATTTATATATTCATCCACGGAGTAAAACCTACTGGTCCTATTTATTGCCTTTTCAGGTCGAAACAATCAAAATCATGACAGCGAATGCAAGAATGTGTATTTTTATTCAATGTGCTCATCAAAAGATTAAAAAAAAGTTTTTATAAACATTTTAATATCAAGAAATGACCGACATTTCTCAGTGTCATTTAGGCCAATCAGCTGATCGAAAATATTGGAAAAAGGGCACATCTCTCTTTATTGCATCCAAGCCGTAATCAAGGTGAGAAAGGAAGTTGCGTTTCTAGATTGACCATTTTTATAGCAGAACGTTATTTTGGTTGGTTTGGTTGTGAATGTTTATCCTCGGACTGACAAAGCCTTGATTGGTTATTCCTGGTTGTTTCGCATACTTGTAGAGGCTCTTGACACAGGGCCAGTTACCGAGATTGGCAGAGTGAAGTTTTCGTTTGTTGAAGTGTTGTTGCCGGGGAATTATTCCATCCATTAGGTGCCGCTGAATGGAGAGCAGTCCTGAAATGCGTTGCTCAAGCGCACACCCCGAGAGTCGAACCGGCGCCGCGTGAACTTGAGCCGGGCGCGTAACCACCTTTTCGACTTCGCCTGCCGTATTTCCAACTAAACAAAAGTTCAATTTTATTAAATCAAAGTTTTTTAATCAAGGGAATAAGCAAATCGAATAATGTAAGTATAGTGCACAATCAATCAATTGTAGAAACGGTAGCTTAAATCGAAATAGGCCTATGCAAGTTGTATAGCCTCTTACACTGCTAAAGTGGCACAAGTTCCCCATACTGACAGGGAGACAACGAAACGACCATATGGTCTACTAGTAAATAGCAACCCTAAAGAAATGGTGACTCCAGCACTTGAGGAAAGCCCTCATATAAAAAAAAAATGAAAAAACAATGGCATAAAACAGTGCTTTTCAACGTGTGAGATGGTAGCCTACGCACTTGTTCGGATGAAAAATATTGTAATGCGAATGAAAATCATCCATAATTTTTACTTTTCGTTTTGTGCAATAATTCAAGTAAGCCGTATTGAAAGCAATAGCCATGTGTCTGATTCACTTATGGATGCGAATTCAGTTTTTACTCTTTTGAACGTGCTTCATTATAGGATTGCCAGTGCCGCGGCGAATGGTTTAACTTTAACCGGGTGAAAAAGCACACTGAATTTTGTGTCGGAGCTCTTGCTGACAACATTTTCAAAAGACGCAGTTATCTAAGCAAGTCAAGTCAATTTTTCTTTTTCTTTCTACAGCGCCATATATTAACAAACAAGCAGAGTAAATGTAATTGTCAAAACAATGCATTGTACAACTGTTGGTAAGATTATGGCGCAATCAGGGTGGTAGCGAAAGGCAGCTACCACTTCATAACAGTAACTCCACACATTCATGCACACATTAAGTAGGCTACGGTAGGCTACTTAAAGTTCTTGTGCTCAAAAGCGATTTAGTGCACTAGAAATCAGCAACTGGTCTGAAAATTTTAGAAATATTCAGTAGCCTAGTCATTGATGTACTTGGATGGTTGAATAAAAATGCTAATGTTTATAAGCTTACGGGTAGCCTACATCATACAATTTTTCGTTGTTGTTTAGGCTACTGACTGATTTGGATTCCTTCCCAGACTCTAAGGTTGAGAGTTCTTGAATTGCAATCAACTACCGTTTTTTTTAAAAAGATTAAACGCATTTCGCACAGCCCGTAGGGTTGTGCGAATCGACACTTAGGCCTACAGCTTATTCCTCGACATTCCACTTCTGGCAGATGGTTTCCTCAGATGTTTCCACACCATTCTGTCTTTCTCTGCTCTCCTCCAGGTGAGATGATAAGTTACCAATATTTTTTTCAATGTCATCCTGTCCAGGGACGCCGGAACGATTTTTGACTGGGGGGGGGGCAAGATTACGAAAAAAGGGCACTTTTTTTTACTTAAAGGCAATTTTTTTTTCAAGTTTTAAGATAAGATATAGATAATGCTAATCTATCAGCTCACTATGTAGGCTATTGAGTAATGATAGCCTACAAGCGTCCGGTATACAAAGAAGGGCATCAAGCTATGTTATAATGATGTAACCTACTGTCAAGCCTTAAAGCAGCCTGCGGCCATGGCCGCTAAGTAGTGCTTGAATGACCGCCGGTGCTACCTCCTCAATCGGCCAAGTTTGGGCGACGGTCTCTTCTAGCCAATTATTTAATTTCGCAATAGAATGATCGTGAATTAACTGTCGAAAACATGTAGTGTCAAAGAGTGACGCATAATCGCCACTGTTGCATTGTGCGGGGATATTTGTTATTGATGGAATATATTTGTAGGGTTTTGCTTTCTTTCTAGGGTTTTGCATCTGCGATCACCAGCTTGTTTGTAATTCTTGACGTTTATTTTAACAAAGTCTTAATCCGAAGTGCTAAATTACATCGGCTAGCAATATTGTCGTTTTTATGTCGATTCGATATTGTCGGACATTGAATCGTTGTTAAAAAGGAGAACTAGGTTAGTTGACATCCAAGGGGAAAACGTTTTTTGATCATATTTTGCAAAAATTATGCTTCTTTTAGTAATGTCCTTCACATCATTGAAATACTTATTTTATTACCTTGCCGTCATCGTCAACACATGTCGAGCGTTGTTTTTCGTTACTAAAAGGAATTCTCGAGGAGTGGTGAACTTCTTTAAAATCAGCCACATTGGAGACAGTCGTGCGAGTGTCGTTAGATGGTCGCGCAGTACTGGATTACAATCCCTATAAAGCAGTTATTGCGTGGTGCAACGATTCTATTGTAGGACGTCGCCCAGGCCCAGACTTAAACAACGCTAAGTGATCATTTTAGAATTGTTGCAAGTTTAATTCTATTTACTTGTGCTATCGTTATTTTTATTTTGTATTTTGGCCTCCAAGCACGCAGATTTGGCCGCCGAGAAGGAGCTCCCGAAAAAAAAACGAGTTTTAAGGCCTGTACTGTGTTGCAAAATTTTCTGCCGTAAATATTATTTTGAGGCAAAAATGAAAGATTATTATTAGGCTAAAAGCGAATAGCAGAAATTGTTATATTGCAAAATGTGCAGTTGCTTACATGACTTTAAAAGGGCACTATTGCCCCCCCTGCCCCCCCCCCCCCCCCGCTTCCGGCGTCCCTGATCCTGTCACCTTCTTTTCATATCTTTTGGTATCTATTCCGAGGCCATTTTGACCAACCAGTTGCCAGTGTTTCTTGCTGCATGTCCCGCCCATTTGTTGTGGTTTCAACTCAGTAGGCCTACCATCTTTAATAATATGTGTTTTGTATCTGATAACTTCATGTCTAATCTTCTTTTTTTTTATATTATGTTTAATATTATTCTTTCCATATTTCTTTGCGCTGCTGCTAGTTTTCTTGGTTCTGTTTTGCGAGTGACCACGCTTCTGCTCCACATGGTAATGTTGGCAATAGGCTATCTATATAGTTTACAAATTTTGAACAAATAAATTATATTGAAATTCTTCTGTGGTTGTAAAAGACAAATTAATTAAAACTCAACTTCAAACTAAAACTTGTTTATTTTCTCTTTCAAATTCTTTTCTCTTTTGCTTTGTCGAATCTCTGGTGCCCTCCATTCAAAATATTTTTCTAGATATGCTACTGCTGTAAAGTGTAGGCTCTAGAGTCCACTCTAGAAGATTCAAAAGAATATTGTTAGATGTTTCGTACGACAGACCTATTTTATTTTAATTATGTTTGGCACAAAGAACGGAAATGAAACAAAGAACAGAACAAAATATACAATAGCCCATGCTAGATCTAATAAAATCAACAGGACTCTGACAGTCTGACTAGTGACTACTGTACATGACTTCTACTTAGGTCGATAACCCCAGACATTAGATTTAACCAACCTTAATCTGGCCATGAACTATACCACGGTAAATTACTTATTTTGATTGTAGGATATGCAACGTCACTCAACTTGCAGTACAATGTCAATAAAACGTTGCAATAGCAATAAAAACTTTGTTTGGGGGTGGGGGCAAGATAAAACTTTGGACGAGCGATTGATCCCCATTCCCCAAGCCCTTTCCCTCGTAGCTACTTTTCTGCTCTACGGCTACTCGCTAAATCCGCCCCTGTTTGAAGAGCTTCTTATACTCATGAAACGTTGGCGCTTTGTCGCCATTGCTTGTTTCTAGACCCCATTTATGTTATGGCAAGCATCAGTTCCGCTCTCACCACTTAACAATTAGTCTTTTGGACATTAATTTAATATTTGAAGAAGATATAGTCATTTAGCCTATTAATGAAATTTGTTTGCGTCAGATAGTTTTTAGTTTTGTTGAGATGATTTGCTTACTACTCGTTGTCTTTTAATGCTCTTAGAAAAAAGCAAACATCTTTATCTTTCTTCATATATCAGTTTCAGATCAAATTCATTACTTCGGCACGACAACAGCATCGCACATCGACTTCACGGAAAACAATAAATTGTTATGATCAAGCAAGTGGTTTGTTGGCTGCAGAGCAAAGTGGTAAATATTTGGGTACAAGTCATTCTGTCTTGATGGAAATAAAATATGACGTAGGCGCAAACTGAAAATTTGATTTAATGTAGCCTACATAAATCCCATTGGAAATTTTAAATTTCAATGTAATTTCTGTTTTGAGATAATTTTAGTTTTTTTATGTTTAACTCAGTGACGGATCCAGGGGGTGAGATTGGGGTGATCGCCCCCCCGCCCTCCTAAAACACAGAAAAATAACTTTATTCAAGTTTGCAAGATTGGATTAACGTAGACCTACACTCAGTGCCGGTTTTAGGGTTTTTCGGGCCCTGTGCGGAATATGCTTTTGCGGGCCCCAATGACAATAATCCAATTCAGTGGCGTAGCTAGGTACTTTGAAAGGGGAGGGGCGGTGGTGGCGGCGTGATCGCCAAAGACGACAACCAGCGGTGGGGGGTCTGGGGGGCCTCCCCCAGATAATTTTGAAAAATTACTTTGAATTTGGGACATTCTGAGAGCATATTCAACAAAAATTTAGGTATGAATATTACTGTGAAATGGTGCTGTCCGGTGTCATAACAAAAGGATAAGATCATGCTTTCTTTAGCATTTTTCGGAAATAAAGCTATGTCTCTACAGTATGTTGAGTCTGGATGCAACCTATTTCGTCCCCTGAAATCGTGTAACAAAATTAAATTTCGACTCATTTCGTCCCCTGAAAAGATCGTGAAATTTTGAAATGTTTGCGGCAACTCCGATCAGCGATTTCGGCTATGTCGTTTTTTTTTTCTCGATCTTTTCAGGGTACGAAATATTCAGGCGACGAAATAGGTTGAATTCGTTGAGTCTCTATGTTTTCTTGTTGCGAATTCCTTTGCTGAATTCACTTGTTGAATTTTTCCTTTGAAAATGACAAAATTACTGCATTTTCTGAGTAAATTGCGGGCCCCCTAATTTGCGGGCCCTGTGCGATCGCACGGTTTGCACATCCCAAAGACCGGCACTGCCTACACTTTATTGCCCAAGCGTGGAAAACACACTTGAGCATTGCATTTGTATGTAGACCTACAAATGGCCAAGTGTGCTTCCAAGCTCCGAATGCCTCTTAGTTTTGTGTAGGCTAAAAGGGAAAGTGGTCTCGACCTGGGCTCTCACAAATGAAAACCAGAAAATCGAGACTCTCGACCTGGGTTGCCAGGTTGGCCTTTTGGGGCCAACTTTCAGAAATTTGGCCTTTTTGAAAGCCAGCTGGCTCCCAAATTTTGGGTTGGCTCTTTGGCCCTTTTTTGGCCTTTTTCAAAACCAGTTGGTTCCTTAAATTTTAGTTTGGCCCTTGTTTGGCCTTTTTCAAAGTATATGTAACAAATTTTTGCTTGTAAAATTTTAAAACTCGAATTTCCAGATTTTTTTGAAACGCTTGGTGTCCGAACTACGAATCCTTGTGAAATGAGAATAGATTAATCATTCACGTAATGTGGTGCTGTGAGAGCTGGTAGCCAGTGATTTTTTTGTCTTGTCTTCTGGAGAAGGTGGTAACCCAATAACACCAATATTGGTACCGGTACACTATTTTGTTTCAATTGTGTTTGTTGACCTTGATCCACGAAGATTAGGATTCCAAAAAAGTGGAAAGCAGGATATGAGAGCAGTAGGAAATATAATGGTAATTTAGTAGTAATTGGGAAAAAACTTTGGGTAAAAAGAGCTCCAGGTGCAGCAAAAGAATATTTCTGTAAGTTATGCCATTGCACTATTGTTCCAAAGGTCGCTAATTTAGAAAGGCATGATAAAACTGATAAGCACAAGGCTAAGGCTCCATCCGCACTCCGCAGGCCAAACAAATCTATTGTTTACTGCAACTACCAAACAAAATAACACGTTACAACTAGCACAAGAAAGAAATGTGAAATTTTTTGTTTACACAATAACTATTAAATAAGATATTACCTTACTTATTTTGTTTACAAGTGACATATTATATAGCTATATTGCTAAGAATGCGTTGCTAATTCAGTGAAATTGCTTCTTAGTAGGCTACTTGAAAATTGAGTTGGCCCTTTTTTTGGCCCCTTGTTTTAGAAGTTGGCTCTTTTTTGGCCTTTTTTGAACGTGCAGTTGGCTCCTTGCCAAATTTACATCTGGCCACCCTGCTCTCGACAACCGTAAAAAAAAGAGCGGCAACTGTGAGAACACTTAAAAGTCGTCTTCCCGCTTTTACTGTATAACCGTTGCGTTGTTTTCGCGCTTAGCTGTGCAGTCTCATACGTGCGCGCCTGAAAGATGGTCTGTCAGTTGTTGCGGCAATTCAGCAGTAAAAATTTACCAACATCCGATCAGTGGTTTGCTAAACTACCATTTGGGGCTTTGGCTACTGCCAACTGGGAGTAGGTCACACGCTAACTTTCGTTTTCTTTATCAAAATTAGAGTTGTTAAAAAATCCCGGTTTTTCTTGAAAATAAGTCATAATCTCAACAATGCATTTTCACTGTAAGCAGACAAGGTAGGCTATAAAATTTCAGAAAAAAATGTAGGCTAATATACCCTACTCCTACAAATGACTTGAATCAGAGATCAGGCTTTATTCGAGTTTCTATTGATAACTTCATCGACTAGAAAATTGTTCTCGAAAAGGTAACCGATCTTGATTAGCCTATTTGGCTGAGGCTACACTTTCTGGCTCAATCCTACTAAACATGTAAGCAGATTTTTGTTATTGTTCATTTGGCCTACATGAGCATTGAAGGACACAATAGAAATTAATCATATTACAATCAAAATAATGTAGCAAATAAACATTTATGCCTATTCATTGATACACACATAACACAGGTCCGAACCTACTCTAATATTGCGTAGTAATTTGGACAAATTTGCCAGTCGATTGAACCCAACATGGCGGACAGCTCTATCATTTTCTGAGCTTAAATTTGGAGACAATCTGACTGTTCCCTGCAGGTCTCTGTTGTCACGGAATGTCACAAGATTGTTTGTGATTCGCAAGCTGATGTGAGAATAAGGTTCAAAGATCCGCACTCCCGAAATCATATCATTTTGTCTCACCAAAGTTTCATTTCGGTACCGGTACAAGAGATTTATCTTCCTGTTAAATACATGTAAAGCAATGGTAATTTATCAACAATGATAGAAAAAGCATAACGTCGTTTTAAAAAGGCTAGATAGATGAGGAATCGGACTTCCAAATAGGAAAAGAAGAAAACCACTGACAATTTCGTTCCAACTTTATCTACGCAGCTATCGAGAATTCATCCACTAAAGCTTTAGCACCAGCAAAGTTATGAATACTGGTAGTTTTAAATCTAAAGGGTTGTACATTTAGAACACTTCTGGCTATACAAAAATGTTTTGGAAAGTATGTCGATATAGTCTCTAGCCTATGCGTAGATATGCACAATTTTCGCTTCACCTATTTTCAATGTAACCAGAGAGGGGCAAGATCACCAGTATTGGTGATCTTGAAGATCAAGATCACCAAGAATAGGTGATCTTGAAGATCAAAATCAAGATCACCAAACTATGTGATCTTGAAGATCAAGATCGTAATCTTGAAGATCAAGATCACTTTCAAGATCACTTTTTGTGTACTTAAAAAAAATCAAGTTTTTGATCAATGATGTTGCATAAAATAATTACTATAAGCCACCTGGGTAAAGGTATATAGTTAGTATTGCTAACTTTTACTTTTAACTACTCGAACGCTAGCCTAAGAATTGTAATCAGTTAGTGACTGTTGCTATTAGGCCTATTAATTGTTGACGTAGTTTGCGTAAAATCGCAACGTCACACCCAAGGCCGAGGTTAATTACAGTAGTACTGAAAAAGTCACAAAATTTGCAATTAGTTTTATACTTTTTGTTTATAATAAATAAACAAAAATAAATTTTGAACTGCACCATTTTTTACCAAATTTTTGTTTGGTCCGTGTGGGAGTTTTTATTCGTGTTACTAAGTAGTTTTAACTTTCACTGTATTATGTCAATGTTTATTGCACCATTTACCTATCTGGCAACCTTGATACTGTTGTCTGCTTTCAAAAACGTTCAGAGGTTTGCGGTCAGACAAACCACTTCATACTCAGACCCTAAACAAGTCTTGGTCTGGTTGATTTGCTGCAATAAACCACTTTACATGACCAAAGTCGGCTAGAGTCCAGATTTTTTAACACCGCCAATCTAGACTTTTGAAACATCTAAAATTGAGTCAAAGAAAGCAAACATTTCTTTAAAATTCATACATGAAAATTGTGAACAAAGTTAAATCATTTTTATTATAAGTCAACATAAAGTACCATACACGGAAGTTGACTTCTTTATTATGACCAACACAGAAAACTTCTCTCAATTTGAAATGGCAACACTGACCAGTGACCAGATTAGATGAACTTTAAATCGTCTTTAGTTGGACACATATCTTATTAACAGTAGCTTATTGTTAGTAGTTGCCACTAACTACTTTGTACAGTACGAGTTCTAAAAAAATGCCTCTTTCTAGTAAGTAAACTTCAATTTTAAAGTGATCTTGATCTTATTGTTCTTCAAGATCAAGATCACACAAAAAAAGTGATCTTAGATCAAAATCAAGATCACCAAAAAAAAAGCGATCTTCAAGATCAAGATCACTTGTGATCTTCAAGATCAAGATCACGCCCATCTCTGAATGTAACCTATGTTTCCACCTCAAACATACTGTAGATTAGGCCTACCATATATTGGTCGCCTAAATTTCCTAAAAAGAGGACACATTTTGCCAGCAAGAAAAATGCAAGTAGAATTTTACGCTTGAAGCATTTTTTACATCTTTTTGGATAATTTTAGGCCTATGCACTATGCCGCATTGCAACAACAACACACGCAAAAAATAATTTATTTGTTAGATTCAGCCCATAATTATTTTACAGTTTCCTTAACTTTATTCGGTAAGGAAGTTTCAGCTTTAACAAAATAATAAAATTGCTTGCATAAAAGGAAATTGTAGTACACAACCGCTAAGATGCTAAAAACGAACTGAACTAATTTAAAATAAAGTAAACAATACCACACCAAATCTATCTATCTATCTAGCTATCTATCTATCTATCTATCTATCTATCTATCTATCTATCTATCTATCTATCTATCTATCTATCTATCTATCTATCTATCTATCTATCTATCTATCTATCTATCTATCTATCTATCTATCTATCTATCTATCTATCTATCTATCTATCTATCTATCTATCTATCTATCTATCTATCTATCTATCTATCTATCTATCTACCTACCTACCTACCTACCTACCTACCTACCTACCTACCTACCTACCTACCTACCTACCTACCTACCTACCTACCTACCTACCTACCTACCTACCTACCTACCTACCTACCTACCTACCTACCTACCTACCTACCTACCTACCTACCTACCTACCTACCTACCTACCTACCTACCTACCTACCTACCTACCTACCTACCTACCTACCTACCTACCTACCTACCTACCTACCTACCTACCTACCTACCTACCTACCTACCTACCTACCTACCTACCTACCTACCTACCTACCTACCTACCTACCTACCTACCTACCTACCTACCTACCTACCTACCTACCTACCTACCTACCTACCTACCTACCTACCTACCTACCTACCTACCTACCTACCTACCTACCTACCTACCTACCTACCTACCTACCTACCTACCTACCTACCTACCTACCTACCTACCTATTTATATCTCCATTCATCCATCCGTCTATCTATCTATCTGTCTGTCTGTCTGTCTGTCTGTCTGTCTGTCTGTCTGTCTGTCTGTCTGTCTGTCTGTCTGTCTGTCTGTCTGTCTGTCTGTCTGTCTGTCTGTCTGTCTGTCTGTCTGTCTGTCTGTCTGTCTGTCTGTCTGTGTGTCTGTCTGTCTGTCTGTCTGTCTGTCTGTCTGTCTGTCTGTCTGTCTGTCTGTCTGTCTGTCTGTCTGTCTGTCTGTCTGTCTGTCTGTCTGTCTGTCTGTCTGTCTGTCTGTCTGTCTGTCTGTCTGTCTGTCTGTCTGTCTGTCTGTCTGTCTGTCTGTCTGTCTGTCTGTCTGTCTGTCTGTCTGTCTGTCTGTCTGTCTGTCTGTCTGTCTGTCTGTCTGTCTGTCTGTCTGTCTGTCTGTCTGTCTGTCTGTCTGTCTGTCTGTCTGTCTTTCTATCTATCTATCTATCTATCTATCTCTGTATCTATCTATAAAAATAAATATCAATCTATCTAATAAATCTATCTATCTGGCCTTTTAAAACCATTTCAACTAATTTACCCAGTAATTGTTACACAAGAATTGTCTCAATAATAATGTTGTTTAATCTGCAGAGACGATGCAGCATCACCTCTGCGTTCGTTGATAACAATACCACAACTTTTCAAGCTCTCATTCGTAAAAAATTATATCAGTTTGTAAACTGATCTTCCAATCAATGGATTTATGAAGTACATGCGAACAGACTGTTACTATCAATCTTTGTATTTGGTACATTACGACTCAGCCCTTCGGAGTTGAGTATCTGCTTTGTTTTTACTTTTTATGTTTGATTGTAATATGGAGCATCTTGAGTCTGATGCAAATAAACAAAAATAAATAAGATTTTTTTTTCTTCTTGGACAATTGTAGCCGCATCTTAGATAAAATGCGTTCTACATTTGCATCTACATAATGTGGAAGCATCCATATGATACAATTGCTTTTACAGTATAGGCTATGTTAAATGCACAATGCACTTTTGGACATTCTTTTCAATTCGCTTCACTTAAAAAAGTAGCCAAACTGTTGTTGGACGGTGCACGGTAATCAGCAACGTCTAGAACGGTCCAATTTAGGTTGTTGATTTTACTTCTACGCAGTGGCGCCGCCAGACCTTCAACATTGGGGGGCCAAAATATTGACAGTGCAAGACAGTAGCATAGTAAAAAATTTTGAAAGGGGGGGTGTTGACAGCCGGCGGGCGAAGCCCGATGGCGTGTTCGCCGAAGGCGACACTTAGCGGCGGGGGGTCTGGGGGGCCTCCCCCAGAAAATTTTGAAAAATTACTTTCAGTTTGGTGCATTCTGAGAGCATTTTCAACAAAATTGTGGGTATGAATATTTCTGTAAAATGGTGCTGTCCGGTGGCATAGCAAAAGGATAAGATCATGTTTTCTTTGGCATTTTTCGGAAATAAAGCTAAGTCTCTATGTTTTCTTGTTGCTAATTCCAGACTGAGATATTTGAATGTTTGGTATTGGCAAAACTCGCTCTTTTAATGCAGTTTCGTTTAAAATTAGGCAAAGTTTGTTTTAAAGACATAGGTTGATTGCTTTTTTTTGCGAGATTATTACAGTTTTATTATTTATCAATTTTCTCCTTGGTTGATTCAAAAAACGATCTTATTCCGGTAAGTCACTAACTTTTATGCTCTGAAGTCAACCCAAAGTTTAGAAAATGTAACGTCATAGAGGTCATACATCTTGATGAGTGTCAAACAAAAAGCTTTCAGACAATGAAGTTACTTTAGGCTATTTCTGATATATTCAAGTTTTGTATAACGAATGGCTGGTTAGATGTTAATCTAGATCGAACAAGCGATCTCAGCAGTTGCAGATGGCTTGCATCCTTGCACAGTTTGACGAGAAATTACATCATAGGCTAAAACTTTTCTTGTAAACAATGTATTAACATCCGTACATTCAATTTGAAAGGTTGAAACCCCCGAACTTCCCTCCCTTGGCTACGCCACTGGTGCAAGACATGCAAGACAGTGGTATATTATTTAATTTCTCTTGTTTTCTACCAGGGCTGGAAAAAATGTTTAGCTTCCCGGGAATCTGTTTTTTAGAGAAAAAATTTCCCGCGGCTTACAATCACGATAATGAGAACCTTATATTTTGCTGATCTCCGGAGCTGACGTAAACCTTAAAAGTCATGTCGACATATTCTTGATGCCCCCCTTATCGAAAATTGTTCTTTGTAATACCGCTTTGAAGGAGGATTACGACTATGAACACAAGAATAAATTTTAAACTTCATTTTGAATTGAAAAGACATGACGTAATGTCTTCCAACCTTAGTTATATATTTTTTCATTACGTAACGTCTTGTAGGAATAAATTGAAAATCAGTATGATCACTCAAAATAAAAGCAATGGGACCACGAATCCTCACTAAACCAATCAATCAATGGTCTTGTTGCACTGAAGATGACAACCTTATATTTTACTGATCTCCGGAGATGACGTAAACCTTAAGGCATAGATCTGTTGACTCAATGCAAACCCTTTGAAGGTTGGGGGGGGGCTGTCAATTCAACTTTTTTGTATCAACAGTTGTATCTCTAAAACCACTGAGGCTGCGACTACGAGATTTCTTGACTTTTCCTAACTTTTATTCACCTTTATTGAGCTGAAATTTTGAGCGAATAAAGGTTATAAATTAAAAGATATAAGGCATTTCTCAGCACATCCTCTGAAATATTTCATATTCTATTGTGAAACATTTTCCCACCAGCTGGATGAAAGTAATTAATTTGGCCCATGTCTCGTTAATCCTAACTGTTTCACAGCGTGAAGGGCATTGGCTGTATGTAAAATAATGTAAAAAAAAAATTAATCACAACATTACTGTGCACGTTCTTCATTATTCTACCAAAAAATAATGTGTAAACTCACGCTACAAATTACACTCATAAGTGACCTCAACATTTCAACGTATATCTCTAAAATTCACATAGTTTTAATTTTCGGATATGCTCAGCGTGAATAATTTTACAAAGTAAATCCCAAATTTTGAAACCGTGCCAAAATAACAGAGATATCACTCCTAAAGCATAAGAAGAATTGACAGCCCCCCCCCCCACAAACTGAGCAAGACTCCAGGAGCCCAACCTTCTAAGGGTTAAAAGTCATGTCGACTTATTCTTGATGCCCCCCTTATCGAAAATTGTTCTTTGTAGTGCCGCTTTGAAGGTGGATTACGACTATGAACAAAAGAATAAATTTTAAACTTCATATTTGTATTGAAAATACATGACGTAATGTCTTCCAACCTAATCACATTTTTTTCATTACGTAATATTTACCACCACCAAACCACTTTTGACGATCGAATTTGTTAATTTATTATTCGGTAAAATGTTTAGATGATGTCACGTCATTACGCCGATTTGAGATATAATTTCATTCATGACGTCGTATGGATGAAAAACTTTTACAAGTTTTATACTCTGCTGAGATTAAAGAAGAAACATAAATGATAAACATTGGAGAAATTGAGTCTCCTTTACAACTTAATAACTACTCAAAACTGCTGAAACAAAACGTTTTGTTTAAGTGAAAGAATCACTGCAAGCAACCAATGTCAAAATGCGCGCGGAAGAAGTCATGGGAGTGTGAGGTATCAAAAATTTAACAGGTTGTTATTTTTCTACATCAATGTGACGTTAGTTAAAACTTTAAAAAGTCTATATCTTTGCTTCTGTGGAAAATCTTTTTATCTACTGTACAATTTAGTCATCAAGGTTTTCCGTATTTTTTTTAAAGAGAGAGCTTTTACCTTCCCCCCTTTGCAACTTGAGTTGACTTACTTGAGGTTGGGATCCAAATATTAAAAAAATAATATTAATATGTATTAATAAAAAAATAAAAAATTTGAAAGATGATGCCCAAAACATTGGGGGGGGCAGCTGCCCCGCCTGCCCCCCCCTGCCGGCGCCACTGCTTCTACGGTGTAATAAATTGCGTGGTAACAATTAGTGACATCTGGGTAATAACATTTTTCTTGGTAAACCGAACCGATCTTTTTTCGAATTTTCCAATCAACTATAGCCTACCAGTAGGCTATAGGTTGTATTATATAGTGATCAGCATTGTTTTCATAAGGTATAAGAAAAGGTCCGTCGATGCACAATAATAACTTACCGACAAAAGCATCGCTTATTGCTGCTTACCTATAAGCCATTAACTCTGAATTAAATCCAGTAATTTCATGACTTATCGTTGAAGGCATAAACATTTCTCTTAGCCCATTCGCTGTTGCATTATTTCCAATATTCAAGTGATACTGAGTTGGCGAGCGCCCGTACCACAAATCTAAAGAAACCTGCAACAAGTCACATATTTGTTTATCTTCGTCAAAATTTGTCACACCAGATGCTTGACATCACCGTAAGTGAATTCTTCATCTAGCCAGCCCCTTGCATCGTTGGCTGCGTGTTACAATGTGTCTTATTTGGCCTGTTTATGCATGAGACTAAACATTCTTGTATGACGGTATCGAATCTGGAGTTTGTGTTGGCCCACGATAAGCTTGATTTCGTCAATTTACAAAGCTTTTACTAATATTAAAATAAATTAATTTACTGCAGTCTTAAAGATAAAATAAATTTAACAGGCAGTAACGTGATGTGATTTTACTGCTCTAAATGATCTTACCGAAGATGTGCTAGATATCGCAATCACTGCTCTGTAACGACATTGGCCAGACTGCGTTGATCTTGAAAGATATGGCGGTATGGCTAAAGTTACACGATTATCAGCTGTTCTAAACCCAAAAGTGTGACCTGTCTTTAAATCGATTACTTTATGGCATGGTATATTTTCGCAATCTCCAGATATGCCTGAAAGAGCAAATTTTGCATTAACTAACAATATAAACTGGTGTTTAGGATATACATTCAATTTGCACTACGTGATTGCAATATTAAATGATGCAAATTTGAAACATGCATCAAATAGCCTAATATTCAAACAAATGACATCACAAACCATCAGATTCTCCAAAAGTAAGCTTAACAGACCTGGATAAAAAAAAAAAGGAAATATAATCTACGACTCATGACTAGCTTTGGCAAAAAATAAAACAATTTTGATATTCCGCAACAAATTTACCTTCCCAAAAGCTATTTCCGTTCGGTAAGTATGTACAAGTGTATTTTCCACGTGTATTTTCTTTGTAGCCTTGAAGGCATCTTGTTGTACATACCGATTTTAGATTGTTCGAAGATGTACATCTGTATATGCCATTGCTTATCGTGGGTGGCGGTTCGGAGCATGTAGCTACTACGCAATACCAAGGCGAGGGTGGCTCCCACATAAACCGTTCTGTGCAAGTCTAGAAGATAGAAAGCACAAGATTGCGATAAAAATTTAAGACATTGCAGTGCTTGGCTTAACTTCATCGCCAGTTCTTCCGCATTTTATTGTAAGATTGTGGTGCGGTCGAAGATTATGTTCGATTCAAGCACTCACACAGTTGAAGTGGTTTGACAAACTGTGAGTAGGTGATAGCCTAAAACCTTTCCTTTTTGTGTGATATTTTTTTAAATTTACTTTTGTTCTTGGTCCACGAGCTACAAAGCCATCAGGACATATTGCAATACAAGTTGAATCAATTTCGTTTCCGTTAGAACAGTTTGATGAAAACTGAAAGGACGGACATTGTGATCTGACGCAGTTACCTGGAAGATTTGACCATAAACCACTTTTGCGACAAACACTGAAAAACAAATAAACGAGGTTATAATGTAGATTACACAATCCACAGCCTAATATTGTGAAGCATATCCCAGTAAGATGGCCAGTTAAACCTATAGTGTACGTACATTGTATAGCCTACTAGTGACGTAGCAAATGGTTTGCACAAAGGAAAAACACGAGTGAAGTGAGGCCTGGAAACAATATTGACAAAATTGACACCACTTTTAAAACATGGAAACAACTAGATGGCTCGATTTTTGTATTCCAACAGAGAAAATAAAGATGTTTGCACCGGAACATAGTAAAATTCATGGTTGGTCGATAGTGACTGGCTGTACGTCTTAACATTAGTAGTTAAAGTTGAAGAATACGTAGAAAAAACAAACGGTTCTAATATACCTTGATATAGCACCATGCATCTCATGTCCACTTAAACACTCAAATCTGCATGTTGATCCCACAAAGTTATTTCTGCTACAAAAGATACGGTGAAAGTTATACCGACCACTGGACGATTCGTGTGGTGATTGGAACCGCAAACTTTGCAAAGGAGAGTTAACAGAATCAGAATAATCTTTTGTCCTCTCTGGTTTTGCTTGAGTCAAATTCTCACATGTGATTACTTTACAACCCCATTTGTGGTCTTTTATAGACCAAGTTCCACTTTCTAAACATGTTCTTGTGCCTCTTCCTGTGTCGTCAGTAAATATTGGAATCATTCCGTTGGGACAAGCAAGTCTGCAAACTGTACCTGGCCGGCCGCCTTCTGTACATGTTGAGGTTGGATATGGGCCCAAGCTAAGCTCGTCTGGAGGGCAGAAGATTTCTGAAATCAATTAAGCTTAGTGTTTTGAAGATAAGACTAACTAAACTAGCATACCGTTGTAGTTTATCAAGAAAATCACTTTGTTTTTGCGACAGAAAACGAGCACTTTGTCCGGTGCGCCATCTTCATCACAATACATGGGCCAAACGTAGGCTACCCACGTACTTACCATTTTCACATGCATTCCCCGAATATCCAACGGAACAATTGCAAGTATATCCGTTTGGGTGATGAATACAGGTACCTCCGTTGTAACACTTTATGTTAGAACCAGACAAGCAATTATCAATCATAAATTCACATCGATTTCCAGTGTAGCCAGCTTTGCACAAGCACCTGAACCATTAACGAAATCATTTAAAAAAAATTCGGCAGCTAATCCACCTCGCTACTAGGCTATGCCACTTTCGCTGCTATACCACTTTCTCTTGGTCCAAACAAAGTTCAATAGAAAAAAAATTGCTATGCCACCTCTTATTCTCGCTACTATGCCACGTGAAGGAGCCGAATCAGTCCAAGCTGGGCAGGGAGATGTGCAAGAAATGGGGCATCGAAGTTATGCGAATCACGATGAATTCTCAGCAAGAAGGTTGCAATCGAGGCGACCATAAATGCTGAAGTTTCATCAAAACGCATGAAACAACTGAAGCCGGCTTACGGTCCGAAGCTCGATGACAGGGTGCCCATGTGGCTGAAGCAAGCAAAAGGACAGAATTTGCCTGTCGGCGGCAATCTGATAAAGGAGAAGGCCTTGAAACTGGCCTAGCTGATGCACATCCCAGACTTCATGGCGATCGGCAATTCCAAGAGACCTCGTTCCTTCAAGAACAAGGAGATCTTATGCTATTTGTTACTACGCCACTCTTGCTATTATACCACTTTCTCTCGGTCCGGACGGGTGGCATGCTAACGAGATTTGACTTATTGAAATTTAAAGCAACAACACAATAGACATTTCACATTTTGATGCAATCTATAAAGTAAGATCCACAACATATTGAACTACATGATACCTCAAACGAGCATGCCCTTCCATGCAAGTTCCTCCATGATGACAAGGGTTAGGATTACAATCATTAACGTTTTGTTCACAGTATTCACCCTCAAAGCCAGGCGTGCATGAGCACATGTAATTTCCATTTTGGTTAATGCAAACGCCGTTGTTTTGACACGATCTTGTTGGACATGGGTTCAATACGAGGTGTATCTATAAACGTTTCAAGCAAAGTATTTTTTACAGCATAAGCTACAATTCGGCGTCAAACATATTCTCATGATTCTACTTAGCTTTGTTTATTTTGTAATTGAAAGTCAATGGCTTGTTTCTTGCATTTTTCTTTCAAAGCTGTTTTAAATGTTATAATGTTAGATTACAGGCTAAAGCACTTGCAGTCGCAAGCCCAAGCATTAATTGAACTTCAGAGCAAATTTAAGTTTGTGCTATTCTTAAAAAAGTGGTGTTTTTGCACCATTTGTTATAAATAACACATTTGTTATAAATAATTTTTTATTTTTTTATTTTGTTAAATATTTGTATAAAGTTATAAATAACACTTGTTTACTCGCGTTGTTACCTCGCAGTTATCACCCCTATAACTTTCTTCACAAAGGCAGTGGTATCCTCCTTCTATGTCTACACATCTTCCACCATGTTGACAAGGGTTAAGGGAGCAATCATTTACATTTATTTCACACGAATTTCCTTCAAATCCGAATAAGCAATGGCAACGGCGGCCATTCATTGTGTCCTCACACTGACCTAAAATTGTATGTATCAATTAATTTATCATTTCGTATCATTATACTATAAGTGCAAGTGTGTTAAGGACAAGAGAGGAAGCGGAACAGAGACTGGAGACTTGGAAAGCAGCGATGAAGGATAGAGGTATGAAAATAAGTAGGCAAAAACAGGATACAGCAAAAGGATGTTGAAACAATTAAAAGAGTTCAAGTATCTTGGTTCGACAGTCCATGAAATCCGAACAAGTGACAGAGAGGTGACGAAAAGATGCCAGGCAGGATAGAGAGCATGAAAGAAAATAACAGGAATCATGTATGACAAAAAGGTGTTAGAAAAGCTCATGGGAAAACTTGATTAAGCGATGGTAACACTAGCAATGTTACATGATATGCAGACGTCGTAGCCTTGACAAAGACATGAAAAGAGAAAGCATGGGGCTGAAATGAAAATGCTTCGATAGTCTCTAGGATTGACAAAGCAGGTAAGAAATGAATTTACTAGAAAACAACTGCAAGGTGGAAAGATGAAATAAGCTGAGAGATACACGTCTCAGTTGGTTGAGACACGTTGTACGGAAAGATAAAGATTATGTCCCAGAAGAATGAGACAATTGGAAGTTGGGAAACGAAAGCGAGGTAGGCCGCAAAGACGATGGAGAGACTGCGTGGCAGAAGATCTTGAAATAGTAGAAGTGAAAAAAGAAAGTGCTGCTTACAGTACAGAGCATGTGGAAAACTGCAATCTACACTGGAAACCTCATTTGAAGTAGGAATAATGCCAGAAGGTGAAGAAGATTAGACTATTATACAGTAAGTTAATGTTAAGTAGGACGTCAAATTAAACTTGTAGTCTATTGATTGTAAGTACAGCTCACTACGAATGAAAATGGAAATAGCCATATAAAAATAGGCTAATAATAATTGCATTTACAATCCAGCATCCAGCATAGCAAAATCAGGTTTGTGAAATCGGAATTGGAAAGATTTTGTGGCGTCTCGAGTTTATAGGCAAGTTCAAGCTGTCATTACTGAGTTGGATATTTTGATTTAATTCTCAGCTCAAGTAAAACTAACTCTTTTAGGTGACATAGCTTATGTAACGTTCTATGACTAACAAAACTTACAAATTAGGCCTACGCCTACTGTTTACTAAAATAAAAGTTTTCAGGCCAGTATTAAATTTATCTGTGGCCTACCATTATTTTGGCATGGACTTGTTTCACAATTCCCGAAGTAATTTTCGCAGTTGCGTCCAATGTAACCTTGCAAGCATGTGCACATGTACCCACCCTCTTCGGGGACCTCTAAAATACAAGACATAGTCAATAAATGTGAAAGTAACCTATGAGTTGTTGGTTTACAAAACTAAATACCGTATTCAAAAACTAGTCTATTAGTTAAGCTCATCGTTTATTTTTGATTAAGTACGGTATTCAGCTATTCATATACCGCACACTCAGACAAGACTGAAGTTTGCAATATAGGCCGACAAAGCTCAATAAAGAATGATACAAAATTATTTGAGTTTTTGGTTATAAATAGAAAGCGACTTACTGTAGTCAGTGCTTAGCTCTGGCATTAAAAAACTCAAACTAAAGATGGAAGTATTTTTTCTGCCTTGATTCACTACCGTACAGTAACAATTCACTATATAGACCTACTAGCTAATAACTTATTAGAATTACATCCCAAACATATCTTACCACACCACGCCCTGTTTAGACATGGCTCGCTGGAGCATTCATCAAATCGAATCTCGCATCGATCTCCTGTCCAATGTGGGGGACAGATGCAGCGGAATATATTGTCGCCATCTTCGCACAACCCACCGCGTAGACACGGATTCGAAGAACATTCGTCATAGTTTCTTTCACAATTTCTCCCAACAAATCCATCCATACATTCACACCTGCAAAAAGAACAATCTTGAATCATTTCTCTTTTTTGCTCTTCGTGTTTAAAGCTGCTCTATTTTGCAAAATCTTGATTTCGCTCAGTTTACGATATTTTTTTTCTTATTCTGTACTAACAACTACAGCACATCATTTAACGTGTTTTTAAGCAGTTGTTCGAAAGGAGTGGGCCTTTAACTTAAATCAAGTGCATTAGCACCAATAAACAATGTGCTTTCACTAAAAATCCCTTTATGCTCACCATGTCTAGAAAACTACAAACTGTTTTAGCCATTGAATTTCAAACTATACCTGAAATCTGCGACAAGGTCGATGCATCTCCCTTCATTTTGACAAACATTTTCTGTGCATTCATTGATGTTATTCTCGCAGTTGTATCCATCGAAACCAGACCAGCATGTGCATTCGTACCTTAATAACAATAAGAAAATTAAGACGACAAGCTACAATTAGTCTTTGTATGAATTCACTAAAGGCTTTATTTTTAGAGAGATGCATAGCTTATGTTATTGACATCAATACGCATATTTTTGTAGTGATACCTATAAGCAAGGGATAATAAACAAGACCTACTGAGTGTTGTAATTGTCTTTTATGTTATTGCAATAACTGTTTTTAAAATCATAAACCAGAAAGAAGTACGAAAGAGAGCTTTTCATGAAACAGACTTAGGTTGTAGTTTAAAGGGTGATGATTCTTTACTTTTCCAAACCCAAGCAATGCTTGTGTATTATATTAGCTTACGTAATTAAACATTAAACTATAGTGCAAACAACTTCTCATACGAAAAAAGAAGAATCTCACTTAGTTTCAACAGGCAGTCAAAAGGTGGAACTGTAAAAGACAAAAACTTACTTTCGAAATCTATCGGTGCAATATCCATTAATGCACGGGGACGAATTGCATTCATTGGTCTCGAGTTCGCAAAATCTTCCTTCAAATCCATCAAAGCATTCACAGTGAGCACTATCCGCACGGTCTCTACATCTTCCATTCTCATTGCAGATATTGCCACCGATCAAACAAGCAGTGACGTCAGCACTGCATGTCTGTCCTGTGTATCCTGGTAGACAATCACACCGGAACCCAATATCTAACACCAGGCAAGTTCCATTGTTCCTGCACGGATTTGTACTGCACTCGTCGATGCCAATGCTACAATTAGTTCCTGTGAACCCATGGTTACAATGACATGTGCGTCCATTAACTTGGTTTCTGAAATGGTAACAAAATTTCTGCAAATGGTATGGAAGCTAATATGGAGTCAAACTTCAAAACGTGTGCTATGAAAGCAGTTGTCAAGTGAATTACGTAGAATAGCACATCTTTATGCCGTTTCATTGACAATTTTTATTGAGCCACGTACATTGTAGGAGCGAAAAGTTGTCTAATATACAAATTTCTTAAAACTTGCTTACAGTAATCTAAACGGTCTTATGAGCATATTATTTTGAGTGTTTTAAACTTCAAGCAAAAAGCTAATTGATGTTTTTTGTCTAAAAAGGAACTAACATGCACGTTCCGTTCCCACATGATGACGAAGAGCACTGAGAAGTGAGAAGTCCACAAGTAGTTCCTGCGTAACCTGGAGGACAGGAGCAACGGAATCGACCTGGAAGATCCTTGCATCTTCCTCCATTTTGACAAGGGTTCGAAGCACACTCGTTCTTGTCTATACGGCATTGTTTTCCTTCGAACCCTCTTATGCACAGACAGTGAAAATCTGCCACTTTGTCGAGACAGGTTCCTCTGTTCGAACACGGGCTCGACTCACATTCATCGATATCAATCTCACAATTGTCACCTTTGTATCCTTCCGCGCAATGGCAACTACAAAAAAATGCCATTTTTATTGAAAAGACACTTGTTTGAATGTTTTAATAGCGTGATGTTCAATAACATTTGAATGTTTTAATAGCGTGACAGTAGTTTAAGTCGGCTGCATAAACGAGTGGTGAAAGCCCTGGAACGGCACTTGAAAGGGCACCGGTTCGACACCGCTCAAAAGCATGCTGCTGTGTCTTTGGCAAGACACCAAAAGCATGTCTGAAGGTAGAAACGAAGATTGGCTTTCTCGTTTTCTCGCCCACTTAATCTAAATCTTAAACCACCTGGCGTAAGCCTTGAGACGACAAACTATATTTTAAATCGATTCAATATCAAAAAATCTAAAGTCTTGAAGAGTTGTTCATCAATTGAGTGAGTAGAAAGCGAAACATAAGTTTTAATTTACACCCATCACTGAAATCTGATGCCATCATTCGTTAACACATAGCGAAACAAAACAACCATGTTTAAGCTATTTCAGTGCACTTCCAAAAACTTCAATTATAGATTTACCTATGCTGGCTGGGTTCTGTTTGTAAACACGTTCCGTTATAAAGACATGGTTCGGAATCACACAGGAACAAGTAGGTTTGACAGCGTTCTCCTGTGTACCCATCAGTGCATAAACAGATGAAACCGTCCACTACGTCATAACAGCTCCCTATTTAAAACCCATAATAAAAATCGTATGCACTCAGTAAACAAACCTTGTTTTATTGGTTACTAGACAGCAAGTAGGCTAAGCAATACAAAAGCAATTATCTAAACACCAAAACAAGATGTAAGTGAAGCACTACCGGCAAGTGTAATTTTATCAAGCTACGCAAGACCAAGCTACAATTTAAGAGTTAGCCAATATAGATCATGATTGATTGGTTGTGGGAATCTTTATACTTGGAGTGAGAAAGCGTCTTTGAGAGTTTAATACCAGCTAATTCTCTTACTTGAAGAATCTTTGAACCACTGACGCACGCCCGGTCACCGAAATTGCCAGAAGGAAATTTCCGCTAGTTAAACTGTTGTTGTCTGTAAATTATTTTATCCACAAGGTGCCGCTGAATGGAGAGCTTTCCTGAAAGTGCATTGCTCAAGCACACACCCCGAGAGCCGAACCAGTGCTACTCGATTTTGTAATTTCTTCGTACACAAAGTCGGGCGTTGAATCAACTGAGCTTGAGCCATCTTAGGCAGAATAAAGTAGTTAGCCATGAGATACAATAGGCCCTACTGTAGTCTATTAGAATGTCATAAATATCCATTACTTTGTTTTTGTACTTCTGGCTTTAATGCAGTCTTAATATAAATAAAATGATATGACTATTACAAGGCTTGATTTTATCTAAGTTGGGTAGCCTACAGTAATGATTTTGTTGCGGCAGTTGCGAATATTCCTTAACCATACAAGATGTTGCGACCTTGCCAAAATCCTTGATTAAGTAAATCATTTTTTCTCGAACACGCTTTAATGTTTGCGTTTTGTCGCTTCTACCTTTTTTAGATTCTTGCTATGTTATGGCAAGTAATGTTGTTTTTTGCTTTAGTGGTCGGAAATAAGAAACATGAATGAACGAATATTTACTCTCAAAACCACATAGTCTACCGCTGTTCAACTTTAAAATTATATTTTTGCGTAGAAAATATTTGAATTTGAAAAACTAATCTTAATTAAAAAATCATAAATGAAGCACTGTGGTTATTACGGAAGACATTTTACCGCCATGCAGACAGTCGGCAGATAGGCAATCATCGATATTTGTATCACACATTTGTCCAGTGAATCTAGAAGTGCAATCACAAACGAATCTACTCAAGGTGTTTGAACAATTTCCATTCCGACATGGACGAGAATTGCACCAATCGATGGTTTCATCACAATTCTGTCCAGAGTATCCAGCAGCACATTCGCAAGCATAACCTAGCATCATCATTAGGGATATAAGTTGTCAGACGAAATGTAAAATTGCACTTTTAGAAGATTCTCAGAGCAGAAACCCCTTGGGCAAAGTGGAAAACACTAAATCGACTCCAAACCAATGTTGGCGTTACTTAATCTGCACTGATAAAATGGGGCTAGAAGACACTCCCAATTATATGTGTCTGTGGCTACCAGCGTAAACAGCTGATCATCTTCTTCCGTACCTGCAGCTTACCACCCAGTGATGCCGAAGTTAGTTGAGGATTGGGGGGGATAAACCAAAATTTTATCAAATTTTAGACGATTTTGAACATTGGTGGGGATACATACTTTTATACACTATTTTAGTGGTACTGGCATTAAGTTTATTAAACAATCACCGGACCTCGGTAAATTAGCTGCTAACAGCATAATATACAGACAAGAAATCATGGAGATAAAAGCCCTACCAGTGGTCTTGTGAAGGACTGCTGCAAGATTAAGAAACAAGCAAAGAAAAATTGGTACCTCCAGCGGGATTCGAATCTATGACCTTCCAATGAATAGGCCTACTTAGTTTTTCCAAAAAAAAACAGAAGTTATACTTTTCTTCTTGCCCTCTCCTTCACTAGAATCACTACACTTAGTGCACTCTTATATAGAACAAAGTCACTACTAGTCAGGAGACTGAAAACAATCGAAGCTACAGAAGAGCATCTGCAAATTTATGACAAAAATACTAACTTTCAAACACATCACAAGAACTTGTTACAACCGAACATTCTACTTACGGTAGTGCGCATTGAAAACTCATTAGCACTGTCATTTATGCTGATGTCATTAAGAATATTTTGGTGAATGCTGCAAACAATGCTAGCATTCAACCTTTCCTGTCCCAAAGTATTTCTCAGCCAGGTTTTCAATCTACGAAGATTGAAAAACGACCTCTCACAAGCAGCAGAGCTTACCGGGCAAATTAAGAGGATCTTAATCAGCTGGAGTATTTGAGAATAGAGAGGTTTTCTAACTCGGACAATGCCTGGTAAGCTCTTTTAGCATCGTACAGAGATTTTGCTCCTGTTGCCTTTATGAATGAATCAATTTCAGTTTGTTAACTCATCGATTGTCTATTCAGCTCTGGATAATTTTTGACCATTTCAGGAACTAGGCTAAACCGGTCTTGAAAATTGGTGCAAGTTCTTTATGGCTTACTTTGCCGAATCGGAATTCAGGCTACTTTCAAACCGTTCGGTCAGTTTAGAGATAACTCTGTCCATGAACTGATTGTAAAATATTTTATAATGCAGTTGAGTGTCTGCAGTAGCTGCCATTGAGCCTCCACCTAATCTTTCAGGGACTCTTCTTTGCCGTGGTGCTTGCAAAGGCGTGATAAAATTAGCAGCAAATTTTTCCGGAAGCGAAACTGCATTTTAGTAATTGTTCTCAAACTCCAAATCACGATATTTCTCTCGAGTGATTTTCAGGGTCTGAAATAGCTTTTCACAAGAGTCAATGTCAAGCTTTTCTCCTTTCTACGTGATACTAAATTGCTCTATAAGTGTCAAAGGCTTCAAAATCAGCACAAGTCCCAAATATGTTTCTGCAGTTTCTTTATTACTGCAGTGCCGTGGGCCAGTGGCCTAGTCAAACTCGTCCTTAATAAAATAATACCTTCAATGACTAGCGTCAAATCCAAGACAATTTAGAACTGTGGTCAAACATTAATAAAAGAAAAACAACAGCAATTCGAGATGCTTGCAAACAACTAAATCGAAGTACAACTTCATAGCAAATATTTTTTTTTCTGAATTATTGAGGGGGATGCTGCCAAAATATTGGGGGGGATATATCCCCCATCCCCCCTACTTCGGCACCACTGTTACCACCCAGTGCAGCAAGTGGGACCTTTGAATTTACAAATGGAGCAAGAGATTGCGTCATGCTCTGGCCTACGGCCGTGTGACACACGACGACGAAGAAAAATGAAAAGAAAAAGAAAAGGAAGAAGAAGAAAAAGAAAAGGAAGAAGTAGAAGAAAAAGGTGACTTATACAACTTTTTCGCAAAGAATGTGTGAATTAGTAGACTAATAATCAACTTCACAAGACTTGATATAAGAATACAGTTTGGGTAGAGAGGTAACTCTTTTAAACCATAAACAGACATAACTAAGCAACAACACTACATTTAACACTATAAAAACAATAAGAAGACATGATATAAGAAGACATGTAAAATTTATGAACCTAAAAGCAAGATCAAACAGGCACTTGCAATAAGCGTTTTTTCAGTCATCACGAGTTAATGAAAAAAATATTTGAAACAATTTTAAGATATTAACGTCTACCCTTTAAAGTACGTGTTAATTTGAAGAGAAGGAGACATTATTTATGGTCTCTGCACTAAAGGTCCTTCTTTAACAGAGACCATAAATAACAGAGACCATAAAAAATTGCACTAAAGGTCCTTCTTTAACAAACTAACACACGTTAAAATTATTTGGATTTGAACTTAATTTAATTAAATAAAATTAGGATCAAAAATATTTTTAACGTGTGTTAGTTTGCACTAAAAGTCCTTCTTTAACAGAGACCATAAATAATGTCTCCTTCTCTTCAAATTAACACGTACTTTAAAGGGTAGACGTTAATATCTTAAAATTGTTTCAAATATTTTTTTCACTATATTTAGATGCTTTAAGTATCTGCTTTACGTGGATCCCTTGTGGAGTTTATGCCCATTCAAGGTTAAAAAGTGTCGCAAACCCCCCTCTTTTTTAATTTGATCACGATTTAAGTTTGAAAGAAGGTTTTTGGCAACGATTTTCATATCAGTTTAAGCTATACCAGTTAGAGTTATATAAAACAGCGGAAATAATATAATACAGCGGTTTCTTCATTTCGAAATGAAGAAACGGAAACTCTTACCGTTTCGTTTCTCAATGCATGTTGCATTGTTTTTGCACTTGCTCGGATTACAACCATTGACGTTGTGTTCACAAAGAATGCCGATAAAACCTGCAATGCATCTTCAAATGGTTTAGATAACAACTACAAGAATAATGTGGCAGTGAAGAAATTTAAAAAAAAGAATGAAGCCACGAGGTCTGTTTTTACAGTCTACTTTTATCAAAGAAATAGTTTTGATCATTTTATTTCATCAACTTATAAATCATGGATTCAGTTCTCCATGTTAATTATACAATAGCTTAATTGATGGCATGGGCGTAACTGAATGGAATTTTAGTAAGCTTTTTAGCCGAAAGTTGCAGTAAAAACAAGAATTCCGTTTCCTTTTCCTTTCCGATACCCGTTGATTTTTATAGAAAAGATACGTTTTGTATTTATATTTCTCATCAACAGATAAGTAAGTGCTTTGGCTACACATTGTTTTTGCTGCTGACCAATGGATGCATCGTCGATTTACACTCATTTCAGTGCGAAATATGCAAAATACAACTGGCTTGTAATCACATAAACTTAGAAAATGTGTTTTGTAGATCATCTGGTGATTTATTGTCTGTGATACCATAATGCAAGATAGAAACGACTGCAAAGATCTATTAATACGGAACAATTTTATTGTACCGTCTCAATATATTGCACACACGATTTTCACAAAAATCGCCTTTGAAGTAGCCTACATCTTTTCTAATATTGCGAGTGGGTTGTTTCTAAAGGCAAAGACAAGACACAATTTTTAAAAGCATTTATTCTTTAAACAATATAAATTTCAACTCTCATCGCATTCATACGAAAATTGCTGAATAGCCGACAGTTTTGAAATTGATACTTAAGCGAAAAACTAAAGCTTGATATACAATTGAAAAAAAAAATTTAACATGTAAATCATTATGTAAAACTATATAATTATGCATAAAGGTCAATCGTCTGCATAATTTGATTGGTAATGGCACCATAGTCACACACATCACAACATTTTGTAGCCCAGATGTATTAGAAGTTCCATACTCTATTCCTGTAGACATTGCTAAGAGCGATTTTCTTAATTCTGAACAATGAAGGCAGTTTTTTCTGGTAGGTAGAGTTATATGAAAGAATTTTGACCTTTGATTGAATGAGAAAGAAGGTGAGAAAAAGGCCAATGTGACTGTAACTTTGGCTCCACTGCAATTTTTCAGCAATAACGTACTTTAGGTATAGCCTAACACTGCTTCTGTATAGTAGTGTACGTAGCTTACTGTGTTTACAATCGATTCAAAAACGGTAAAATGCTATCAATTAAGATTTTAACAACAATTGCAAGTAAGATTAACTAATTTAATGAAACCCATAACCCATGCACAAAATTGTCATGATAACAGTGTTTCAATATGTAACAAAGCACATTTCAAAATATATGGCAAGAAGAAATGAATAAATAAAATTAAATATTGTAAATAACTGAGTATACAGTGTTGTCAAAATTAAGAGGTGGTGGGCAAAAACATGCAAAACACGTTTGTGAATGCTATATAAAAATTATTTTTCAAGAAACAAAAGTGCTTTCATCAAATCTGAAAATGTATACGAAGGCAAAAAAAAATATTAACATGAAAAGAAAAACAATGTTATGAAATTACACAACAAAATACAGGTTACAGTAGGCCTACTATTTCCCTCCATAACATTATGCATTAGTAAAAGCTAACTTGCAATGAACTGTCGATAGATTGACACTTGCAGTTGCAGTAGTAGTTTTACGGAATGCAACAATTTGATTTTTTAAAAACAATAATGGTATGTTTTGCAAAAACAATATTGCTTGACACTATTAGAAATAAACAATGAACAGCTGCTACATTTAAGAGTGCAGTTGTGCAATGAAGCGTGCAGTTGAATCTTAAACTATATTATTCATTTTTGCTTTCGTATTTCTATAAATCTAAAACGACAGTATCCTACCGAAAACTTATATTATTCTATCTGTCACATAACTTTTACAATAGTAGTTCATTTATGTGTAGGTCTAATTTAATTGGATCTCTCCAATTAATTAACATCAAAACCAACATCAACCTTGGAAGACACAAATTAAAAATTAAAAACGTCCCAAATTTTTATGTTGGAAATATTTTCTCGTAGGCTTTAAATGTCATTGAAATTTCAAACTGTGTATCCAACCGCAAACCTAGCAACATATCGTACTTTGAAAGATTTTTTAAATCCTTTGCTTTGCTATGACAGTTCACAACCATGCACAGATATACACACAGCAGTCTACGAGTTACAGTTCAAGTCGTATGGCCAAGAATCTCGGCTATGATATGCTTATGTACCTGATATACATTCACAGGTAAAAGAATTGATTCCATCAAGACAAGCTGCGTCATTCTGGCAAGGGTTTGGCTCGCAATCGTTAATGTCTAATTCACACAATCTTCCAGTATAACCAGGATTGCATACGCAAGTAAAACCGTTCACTTCGTCCATACAGGTTCCATTGTGACAAGGGTTTGCTAGGCACTCATCAAGCTCTATGACAATTAATAGAAGTAGGGTCAATTGTTAAATGTTCAGAAACCTAATGGTCGTAACAGTGCAAAGTAAAGCATGTGTATAAGAGATGTATGACAAGTTGTTTAAACTTATGGAGAGAGTTTCTTTTTTTTCCAAGTTATGCGGCATTGTAAGTCTATAGGACATCGCTTCGATGAATTGACACCTCAGTTGTTTATTTCAACTGAACAAAGACAGAAGCTGCGATGTATTGAAGATACAATGTTTACAATAATATAAGAGACAACACAAACTAAAATAAACACACTTCAGCAACCACTAAACTACAGTATGTGTGTTCTTAGAAAGTATACGTGGCTTGAAAATTATTCTGTTTAAAAAATAATAGGTGCTTTCCAAAAGCAAACTAAGGTGTATACTTAATCACACTGCAAAACGTTTTGATAATTAATAAAATGGAGCTTAATCATTAGTCACCAAATATTATTCCATCTAAAGCATTACTTGGCTTGTTTAGTAAACAAATTTACTTCGTGGTCAACGTTATTACCTATGCATGCTATGGGACGATGTTCCCAACGTGATCGCAATTCATTGGGAGTTTGTCTCTGGAGGCATCTGTTTGTGCAGCCATGGTATCCATCCAAATATTTACTCTTCATCAAAAATGTCAAATTAACATTTAGTTTTTGTATACCAACCTTGAGTTCAGACAGACGTAAAAGATGCAACAAACAAAATGTTATTTTTATTCCAACCGCTTGTGCATGTCGGAGGCTATTTGAATAAGGTAAAAATGCCAGTACGATACGGTATTACAGAAAAATTGATTCCAACAAAATGAACAATGGCAAGAGATTAAATTATTGCCGAAATGCCAACATTTACAGCTACTGATGTCATCAATGCACAATTGCACATTCGCAGTAGACTACACTGTCGATTTAGTGGCAAAACTCAAAATGGCGAAAAGTTTCTTCTAAAATGTAGGTTAACACACTCACTTCACAATTTAGATGCGAACTGTCTTCAACTATGGCGTATCCATCTTCGCAAGATAAGACACAGATTGATCCAACATTGTTTCCGTCGGTACAACTTGTCCTCAGACCTGGACTTGAAGCAATATTAGGACAAGGTTTTGCTGTGAAAACAAAGGAATAGCATCAAAACCATTTCTATTTTCAACTCACTGTAGCCTATACTCTTTTGATTGCTGTTTTATGTGTAATGACGATTTTAAACTAGAACAAGTGAAAGTTTAAAATCCAAAAATATGACGAAGTAAAATCCAGCATTTTTGACTTTGTGACTGAAATTTTTGAGATTTCCAGTTCGGTTGGAGTTGGTATAGTGATTGCGAATTTTGTAATTATTGCAGCAATTTCTATGCCAATAGGCTATCTGCTATTAGAATTGGTTTTGATAAAAAAAATGTAAAACTGACTGTTCAAACTTGATGAAAATAAGATTGACTAGCAATTTTTAGCCTCAACGTTTTGAAAATTCTAAGATTTAACCGGAGATTTAATATTTTAATATTAGGACAAATGGTTCATTAATGAACTGTTCAAACGCAAATCTTTGTCAGTCAAATTCAAAATGATGTGTTGAGCCTACCTACACATTTCCACGTTGTTTGAGACCAATTCCCATCGTAGTTGCAATGTGCTGCAGGAATATTTTGAATCTCAAATCCCGAACAACAAGTAGCCGTACATACAGATCCAGCTTTGTTGGAATTCGAACAAGAAAGTGGATGGCAGTTACTTGGGTTTGAAAGCTCTTTCAAGGAGCAACTTGTATAAATCACGGATTGCTGAGCCTTGCATATTTTTTTCACGACGTCACTGTAAAATTATTACAAAACAAACTTCAAACAACTGGCAATATTAATAGTTGCTCTAAGGCCAAATTGGAAAAATGATCGAAGAAATATGATATTAAATTTATATCAAATAATGTTATAAGCAGTAAACATAAAGAGAGGCAAATGTTCTACATTTCAATGAAAACAAACAAATATCTTAAGTACCTACTGCTAATTTGCATTTATCGAATACTGGCGTTTGCACAAAAATCTTATCTCTTAACTTAATTTATTAAAGAGTTGATTTTGCTATACGCTAATATAGTAGCATCTCCATTCTCCAGCTTATTAAAACGTAACAATAATAATACTGTAATGTCAAATAACTTTGGATCTTTGCAATTTGCATTCTTTGAAAACCTTCAATTGCTTCTAATGGATTCAAGTTTTAAAAACGATAAAACTGTCACATTTTTGCTTTAATCATTCTAAATCTTTTAACATTCTCGGCAAATGAAGCAATTGTTTACCTCAACAAGCTCAACAACTCGACAAAATTGCCGATCGCCTTGTAGGAGTACAGAGTGTCAGGATCAGAAGCAATTGTATCAATCTGTGACTGGTTCGCGTTTCCCACGCCGATGGCAATTACTCGTGACATCTCATGAAGTCGCTTCGTCGGCTCTGAAAATTTGATATCATTACAGTTTCTACATTTATAACACATTTGACTAAACTCTGGAAAACTGAAACAGATAAGCCTACCATACTTTACAGTAGGCCTTTAGGCATAGTTGTTTTCAACCGTTTTTGTTGGCACTGTAGCCCAACTTTGAAGCTTCATAAGAATTGCTGATTAGCGTAATAGCTTTCTTCTTTTGCAATTAAACATAGGCCTACTGTTCGACCATCACGTAAGCCTTTTGTTTGTCTCCTACGGTAGCTTTAAACCAGCAATTAGTAGGCCTACGCTATACCAGACCTGGTCATCACTGGTCATGAGGGCCATACATGAGACCATACTGGGCCACTGACCAATGGCCATACATGAGGCACTGGGTAATTCAGAACGCAAAGTCGAACAGTTGATCTCAGAGTGATCTGGAAAAGTGCAATAATATTGCACAAACAGATATAGCCTACAATCATTTCCTGTAAAAGTGATAAGTTAATCAATAAGAAAATACCAATGACATACCATCAATAGGATCTGGTGCATTTCCGTCAGTAAAAACAATTGTTACATGAGGATGATTGGGTCTTCTTCCAGACTCTGGGCTGAACTTGTGCTTGAGAGCATAGTTCAATGCTCTGCGAGTTAAAGTGCCTCGACCACCATAATGAATATTCAATATCGCCTGGATTTATTAAAATGCATTAATCATTTATCTGGTAAAACTGCTAAAGTCATTGAAGTAGCAATTAACATTGTTGGCCTGATAAACTGTCTTTTTCTATTTTTATTTAACATTATGCTTCTTTATTTCAAAGTTTTATTTTTCTTCCTGTGAGTTAGGGACTATAATTGCAGTGCAATGTCTAGGCAACTAAACGCATGGCAGCAAGAGATTTAGTTTGAATAAGTTTGTTTTACAAGTTGAACTTTAGCATTAATGCAGTAGTACAAGGGAATAATAATAATGAAGTCAAAATAACATCAAATCACCTCTTTTATCACATGACAAACAGTCTTTAAACGCTAACAATGTACTTACTTTAAGAAGTGAAGTGCGGTCTCTGTGTGTGTTATAATCCCACATGTCATCCACGCGTCGGTTGTATCGCATTGCAGAGATCTGTTAGATTAAAAGCAACTAAATAGCTTCTTGTAAATTGATTAACAACACATCAAAAAAAACAACTACAGATCTATAAAGTCATTCTGCATTTTGCAGTTACTTAAGGTTGTTGATCACAAGATATCATCTTGTGTTGAACTCAGATAATCTGCCGTTGTTGTTGATGCATGTATTAAATATTTTCACGATTCGATTAAAATTTTTTACCTATTGTGCCACAGACTCATGAAAACTTTCCAGGCAATTAAATGACACTTATGAATAGACATATCGCCTCTGTCTAAACTTTAATAAGCAATATACGAGAAATAGTGAAGAAGAAAATAAGTTTGCTACCCGAATAGCCATTTGAGCTCTAAGTTTCTCTGTTTAAATTGATGAAAATTAACAGTAACGAAAAAAACGTAACTGCAAACAAGTGACAGAAACCGAATTGCTGCAACCGCTTTTCACAAATAAATAGCATAACAAATGAACATGGATGCTTTTGCAAGCTTTGTGCGAGTAGACTTAAGTATTCAGCATTCTTTATCTAGTCTTTAACACTCCGTTTGTCTGAAAATATTATTCTTTCAATCACGGGTTTCAAATTAGTACCTGGACGTCTTTTTCACCAATCTCAAATGTGTCCACGAGTCGCATTATAAAATCTTTTATGATTTCAAAGTTGAAATCTTCAATGCTAGAAGATGAATCGATGATGAGCAAGAGATCAAAGCTCCCGGAACAAGCTAAAAACATTTTTTTTACTTTGCATATGGTTCGTCCTTCAAACTTCAAAATGCCACTCACATCATATGCCACTCAAGTTCGTCCTGGCGGTATTTCACCGTACTTGCAATTAATTTAAACAAACTAAACATAATCCCTACCCAGTGGCGTACGTAGGGAAGGGGGCATTAGACCATGACTCCACCCTCCTCATTTTTTTAAAAGAATATCTTTGTGATTTAACGGATATAAGATGTTTATAAGTTATAAGATGTCCTTAGAAACAAGTGTTACTCATTGTCAAAAATCTTAAATAAGATCAAATGACTTCTCTCGTTACAAAATCCTACGTACGCTACTGTCTACGCCAGTAAACAATTAGCTGATTTTTGCTCATCAAAGGATAGGTTTACGGAAAACGTAGACCTGGAAGAAGAACAGAGTTGATGGACAATGTTCTCGATTGAAGAAGTGGACTAGACCGGGCGAAAAAAAGGTTGTTCTGGAAAAAAATGCTGACGACCTTCTTTAGCGCTATGGCCAGCTGAACTGAAACAGTTTCAGTGATTTTATACCTCCACATGTGGTTGGGTTTCCTGACCATGTAGGTCCCGCATCAGGCAGCAATTGACAATTTCGATTCGCACTTCCTTGAATTGTAAAGTGGCTGTTGTCATAACAAGTGAATTTGCATGATGAACCAATGTTATTGGAGTCGGTGCATGTAAGTGTGCCGTGCCTTGGCTTGATCAATGAAGGACACACTAGAAGACATCACAGAATTATAAAGAAAATTTGTGCCGACGCAGTGAATGAATTAATTGTTTATCAACTATGTCACTGTTTTCATATTTGACTTTAAACACAATTTGAATTTATCACTATGATAAATGAATAAAATTTGACGTGATCACAAAACTACAGTATATCACTGTATCAAAACTATATCAAATTATCACACAATACTTTAATTTGAATTTCAACGTTATACCTCGGTAAAAAAAGAACAGTAGCCTATAAGATGTGGACATTTTTTTGTAAACTATAGCTATCAGAAAGCCCGCTTCTTCAACTGGCCCTATTTTCCATTGAAGCAGAACACACGAAATGAAGTCGTATTTTTAAATAACAGGATTGCCTCGAAGTTTGCATATAACTCAAAAAATACAATTTTGTAATAGGCAGTACCGTGGCAAATACCTGTAATTTCATAAACAGCTTTAATTTCTCGTTGCAAGTCGTCGACTGTGCTGGGCAGTAGTGAAAAGTTGGCCAATTGATACACTCTCCAGTTATTGTCCAGTTTCCCATTTGCAATCACTTGTAATTCGGAAAGGCGATATTTACCAACCCCAACACAAAATATTGTCACGTTCTGAAGAATTTCATTGTTTTGATTAGACGTTGGAAAAGCGTTTTTCATATTTTTGTATTGCACTGTTTATTTGGTAAGTTAATCCATATTTCGTCATATTTCAAAATATTTTCTGTCTAAGGCCGAGTATATTGAATTTATTCATACAACTTTGGAGAAGGGTTTGCTTTGTTGCACCACAAACATATAAAACGAAGCACACAATTGGATCCAACATGAGTTTATTTACGTTAGCAAGATATAATTATTGCAAAGAGATATGTTGACCGTCTTCGGCACACCGCCTTCGATAGGGTGAGATAATTGCACACGATGAAAAAAATACCAGTTTGAAATTAAATTTTATTGTATCACTGAAACTGCAAACATTATTTTTAAACTAACCAGCACAACTCAAGATGAGACACAAATGTTCACCACTTGAGGCTACACAAGTCCGTTACCAACAGACACAGCTCACATGAGCTGTGACAGATTTCAGCAAAAACTTGATGATCTTAAACAGCAAAAACTTGATTGTATAATGATCTTGATTAGGCAAAAACATGAAAACGTCAAAAAGGATGTGCTACAAGCATACAATTACCAAGATTGAACTTTGGCAAGCAGAGCTTCAAGAATTCTTTATTTGGATAGGAACTCAAATTTTGATTCTACACGTGGTTTTAAATATTCTAGATCAAAATCAAAACGTTATGGTACACACTGTACAAGAGGTAATCAGGCAATCTGATCTTTTAATCGTATTTTCGTTTGTAATGGTGCTCCTAGCTCTTGTCCACAAATTTATGGTTGACACATTGACTGGGCTGTTGAGAAGATAATTTGGGTTCGGAACCAGTAAGATTATTTAAAAAAAGTATCTCTTTCTGTGTTGGCTTAAACAAACTCATGTTATATGTGTAAGCCTCCTTTCAATTTACCTTAAAAGGCTTAAAAATTATTATAACATAATAAAATATTTACTTATTGATTAAAAGATTAAAAATCATAGAAATAAATATAAAGAACATTTTCTTAAAAAAAAATGTTGTTTTCTCAAAGCAAGCTTTTTTCATACTAAATTTTGAAAAAGCAGAACTCAAACGAAAACAAAAGGTCTTTGTTTTGTGCCAAATTTAGGAATTGGAATCGTGGAGCTGGCCAATTGCAAATTACCGGCTTTTAGGAGGAAAAATAAAAATGGAAAAAAACAGTTTCCGTCCAACTTTAGATACTTTTAGATATTACTTCACCAAATTAATTTGTCACGAGTTTTCAAATAGAAGTCTTTATAATCCAAACTATGATTCCGTTAATTTTCATAAGTTCATGAAGGCCCATAGCTATCAAAATAGAAATGTCTTGTTATTACCTTTGCGTGGGCATACGCAGCTGCATTTGTGACGTCATCTTGTGACGCTCCGTCGGTCAAGAGGACAATAATTTTATTCGCTTTCGGCTTTGAAGATGCAAAATCCAGTTCGACTGTCTTTTGGATTGCTGCTCCGGTATATGTTGAGTAGCCCTTAAACCAATTCCATAAAACTTGTCCGGTCATTAAAGAAAATTTAAGAAATTGATCAAAAGTGTTCAGTTGTGCTGACGAGTTCTAATGAACGAAAACCAGTTCCACGACATAAATTAAACTTTATTGAAATACTATTGTAAGTGTTAGCCTGGTCAAATGTTTTAAGGTTCAGATTGTAGAGAAAAAAAGAAGCTATTGATTTGTTTTCTTTAAGAAATTGATTATTTAAAATATTTTTTGCTTTGTATATTTGCAAATAGAGTTTCTTGGAAAAATTTTCTGCGGCCCCATCTAAAGTAGAAAGGCCGTTTAGAAATAACTTTTTGGTAGGAAAAAATAGTACTCTGTAGTCTCTAAACAACGCAACAAATATTGTACACCACTTACCATGAGCTTAATCCGATTAACATGGCTGTCAAAACACAATTGACTTTGACATGCTCCAAGAGGCACTTCTGTCCTGATATACTTCTGTTGGTCCAACGGGATATGTCGGTACCAGTGAGAATATTGGACGACGCCGACCCTCACATGTTCTGAATATCACATTTTTGTATGTTTTTTTGCAGTGTTAACAAACGGACAAACAAAACAAATTAAAAAAATATTGTTGTATCTGGTACTTAAAGCTGCATGGACAATGTGATCAAATGGAGCTTAAAAGAATTGACAGCTTCAAAACAAGCTTATTAAATACAGCAGCGAATAAGTGCTGCAATAGCCTATTAATGTCAAATATCCCTGCCAAGGCTGTTGACTGCAATATTTCATAGAAAATGTCTTAAATACTGAATTATTAGATAACAGTTTTAGAAAACTCCCTTGTCACAATAAATATATTGTTCATTACAATTAATTTAATCAGCCAGGTTTGGAAGTTTGTATAATTTATTGATAAAGCTTTCGCCGCCGTGAAGGTGATTTCTTCTGTCTGAAAAATTGTTGTCTAAAAAAACAAGTGTCCTTCTGGTAACGTGCATGCTATGACCACAAACAAGTAGTGATCTCATCCGCCCACGTTGCTGCTGACAAGAACAATCAAACACAGTAGCCTTAGGTCTTACTTCGTATACTATACTGTAAACAGCTTTTAAAAAATGTTAAAGTTTTCACAAAGTTTTTAAATTAGCTATGCAATGTTATGGACAAAATCAGATGTAGCCTATCAGGACTTTGGTGTTTTACGGCTCTTGCAGGCCATCAAAAAAAACTAAAATATTTATTCCAATGTTAGAGTTCTTGTCAAAGTTCTTGAATAATTACGTTAGGTTACGATATGAACAGCTGTGATTTGAAACTATAACAATTGTTGTGATGTGAATTAACTATTCCTTGTTTGTTTAAAAAAGAGTTATAGTAGTTAACAGAGCCGTTAAAAGAATAATTTGGGCCAGAACTAATGAGATTTTTGGGCCCCGAATCATCATGACATTTAAAAGAAAAAAACACTGCATCCAAAGAATACGCTATAATTTCTTCATGTTTCCCGGACCCTAAAGTAACCCCGGGCTCGGGTCCAAAAGTACCCCTTAGACCCCTTGTCAACGCTCTTGGTAGTCTATCCCAATCCCAAAACACATCACTCCTACAGTTTAATCTGAAGCATACACAAGAGATTAATTAGAACAAATTTTAACGTTTAATAGATTCAATGAAGAAGTGTTGCCACAATTCATAAAAACGTCAATTTATCAAAAACGCTTATCAGTGCTTGTGCAATTGTGCATTTATCATCCTGTAGCACTAGCACAAGGATGTTTGTCATCAACCCCTCTGGTATACTATAATATGAGGCGTTATATAAGTGTCTGTTCTGGTTATCAATAAACGTTTAAAGCTCCAGGCAATATTGTTGCTTCTTTGGCAATATTGTTGTTTCTTTGCAATATTATCGAAAGCGTTCAAGCTAAAAAGCTTGAACGCTTTCAATTCACAAATTTTTGCTGTCATCAGTCCAATAACCCCTACAAGACTCCAATGCAAATAGTGATAAATCAAAGACTGAAATATCTCAAAAAATAGACTGAAGTCGGCGATAAATGGCACTTAAGGAGAACAGTTAGTCAAGAGTGGCATTCATGCTTTTGCTTTGAAATCACTTCCACCCGATAGAGTATTTTTTATTATGTGAAATTTACTGTGGAATTAAACTACATAGTGAAACAATGTAGGTTGTCTGGCGAACCTGGTACTGAACTTATAAACAAAAATAAAATAAGGTTTTCTACCAACCTTTTGTAATATCGAATCCTGCAGCAACCTGCTTTACCCAACGCTTGACCATAGCAAAGTCTGTAGATTGACGAAAGTTTACAGATCCGGATCCGTCCACTAGAAATACCAAATCCACTAATACCATGGAATCTGTGTATTTAGATAATGGTATAAATGTTGGAAGTTTGATTGCTGCCGATAAACAGCGTTTAATATAATTCTATGCCGCTGGATGCAACATTTTTTATGTCTAAAATGATCTAACTGTGCTAATACACAAAGCCCAGGTCATCTGTAGACTCTAAATCGGTGACGTAGCTAGAAAGAAAATGTTAGGGAGAAAAAGAAACTGTTGGGGGGGGGGTAAATATTTTAATATTCGAAATATAGTTTCTTTAAAAATATAGTTACTGAATACAGTACTTCAAAATATTTATGAAACGTCATTCAACATGTAATACAATGTCATTAAAACGTTGCAACAATAGTAAAAACCCATTTTTGGAGGCAAGATAAAATTTTGAGGAGGCGTTTGCTCTTCTAAGCCCCCCTTTCCATGGTTACATTTTTGGTCCAAATAGGCTACTTTTTAAGAAAAAATGAAATCAATTTATGGTTATCATGTTTGTTTTCGTTATGCTTTGAAAGCCCAAAACATTATATTTCTCTTTTTTTAGTTCTTACTGGCTTGAACAGATATCCACGTGGGTGTATCTGCAGAAGGCGACCAGTCGGTCCATTCTCCGGGGGTAGACAAAACAGTAGTTGTGGCTCCACTTTGGCGTGTGGTGGTTGGCTTTGGTTCATACGGTGGAGGAGTCGGTTCAGTGAAATGTCCGCTCTGACCCAAACTTTTGTTTGCTACTGCCAGATAAAGTATGAAGTACTTTACCCACTGCTTGCATTTCCTATGCAGATAAACGCTAGAGTGTTCCATGTTATCTTGTTTATTCGAATAGTGGTTTTTGATCAGTTTTGCTGCAAAAAAAGTAAAAGATTTTTTTTGCAGTTATAACTTGTCGTTTAAACTCAGTTTACTGGTAGCCTACAATACAAAAGTCGACACAAAGTCAGATCGAATGCAACAAAAAGGTTTGAATTGTTTGATTATTATTAATTATAAGTTACGCAAATGCACTGATGAAACAACAAATTTGGTGCAGTTGGGTCGTAGTAATACTTGTGATTGAACAAAGTGATAATATAATTATGTTACCGCAGCAATCAGTTTTATCAAACTGGACTATATCAATACATCAACAACCCTTTTTATTGGCCGCACGGGAAAGTTATTCGTGTTTGGATGACATTTTTCCTTTCATACACATGGCGTTTCTGATATAATTAGTAGTATTTGTTTGATATCAAAACACACGCATCAAGGAGAAAATCTTCTCGTGTTTAGCTACTGGCATTTTGCTCGACATGTCAAAGCATATTTGCAGATTAACACTCGGTATTTGAAGGTGTACTGAAAAACATTGATTACAGCTAAAGATCAAACAAATCAATAAACATGGAGCAATGGTACAGTAGGTCTATGCTATTTTATATTATGAAATAACTTCCTTGTTTCTTTCTTTTATTTGTTATGAATTCTGATACTTATTTGGCCCCTTTTTCATTTTTGTTAATCCTTTCCATTCTTATTGTAGTGACTCAAATTATGATTCTACATCTACAACTTGTATATGAAAGATCAAGTGGTTTTAAATCTAGCAAAAGTTCTGCAGGCTAATACTTAGAAAAGAATGCTGCAAAACAAAAGTATTTAGTCGACTATCCGAACATAAATAAGTGCATCAAAATTTGCACTAAAACACAACAAACTCTATATAAAGTGTTGGATATTTGTTGCAATTATTTACTTTTATGAGATGGCTTTCTACCTCTTGCCCGAATGACATACTCTTTCAGTGAGCACAATCTGTATTACATTTAACAACCTTAAATTTCCCATGCTTGTACAATTAAAAACAATTACCTAAACTTTTTTCGTTAGGAAAAAGTACTAGGCCTGCATAAATGACTTTTAAAACTTGAACCATTGCTCCGTAAAACAAATTTCACGATTCCGTGTGTCAGAGTATTTCTGCCTTGTTCTTAATAGTAGCCTATACTGGATCACGAAAGAACTGTGTTGATTAAATTATAAGATAAAATTTTAAAGCGTAAAAAACTGATAACTAAAGTAATAAAAGCATATATAAAAATCATACAAAAAATGTCTGTAAATCGTCCTTTGCTTTGAAGTCAATTGGGTTTATATACTGTATAAAAATGCTGCTGCTTTTTTCAGATGTTTTTAAAAATATCTATGGAGTCACAGACTGCCGTTAAACACGTGTACGGTACGTGCTTCCAAAAAAAAAAATTATGACCAATGTTATTTTATTACTGATTGAAAAAAAAATGCCGTTTGTTTACTAATTATTTCAAAGCGTTTTCTTTTAGAAAGTTTTTGATTGGCAAACTTTGACTCCACAGCCGTAAACTGAAATTCTTATTTGTGAGCAATCATAGATCGATGTCTTTGAGGTTAGAGTGGAAAGTGTTTCTGAGGGCACTGGTGACGCTGAATATATTCCCAACCAGAAAATCTTTTTAAATTGATTCAGAGTCTGCAGACGTTGACTAATCAAGTTAAAAAGGTTTTTTTTGCTGTATCGATATTCTGTCACGTAAACTAATATTACATGTCTCTCACCTAGCGTAAAGCCCTGCATATTGGCAACGGACAGTATTAGACTACTCTTTTCGGCGTTCATCTAAGAATAACCTGCTTTTAAAAAAAAATTTGAGCAACTCATATGAACAAATCGTTTTCTACTTCATGAGAACAAAAGTATTCTAATTTCTTTAACTTTTCCATCAAAATTGTATGTGTTTGCCCTGCCATCAAAATTTTATTTCCATATCCACTAGACCACTACATTATATGTCATTGGTTCTTAATTTGAGATTAATTTAGCTTTGATAGTTAACATCAACCTCAGTCTCAGACACAGCGTCTTTCCAAAACAAAGTGAGCACAGCTGACTCACCGACCGTCTCGTCTTTAGCTTAATTCTATTTTTTTTTTGCTTCTCTTATGGCATTATTATATTCTTGCATGTATTCAATTGGATATTTTATTTCCACAACGGATGCAAAGTATAGTGTGCCATATTATTAACACTGTTATTATTATGTTTACAGAAACAAATCACACGAAAGCAAAAAAAAAAAACTGTTCATAAATTTAGCTTTGATAAGACGTGCTTTAAAAAAATCAAACCTTTCTGCATGTATTCCATATTATCAGAGGTGGGCAATAGCGCGCTACCTTTGTAGCGCCGCTACTTTTTTGGTAAAAGTAGCGGTAGCGGCGCTACTTTTTAGTTGGAGTAACGTCTGCAGTAGCGGCGCTACTTTTTTCCAAAGTAGTGGTAGCCGGAGAGGCGCTACTTTTTGCCCACCTCTGCATATTATTATCAATATAGGCAACGTGTGTTACCGGTCCAACTGCATGAGTGACATTGTAAATCTAGAACCTTCAAATAAACGAATTAATATGATAAATATAATGTTTTTGCCCAAATAATAGTAACATACAAGTTAAACTTTCTTATCAGGCTTGTCTAGTTTAAAATACAAACTAACTGTGATGGGGTAACCAATCCACCACCACCGTTGATAATAGTCATTTTTAACAATGCCTTCCTTTTAACTTTTTGCCGTTAAAGGAAATCAACATTTTGACAGCGCTTATTGTTTGTCACGTTTTACTAATTGTTGACAAGAGATCAGGTTTTATCCTTTAAAGGCGAACAAACTTTTTTCTGTTTGCACTTTTCTTCCGAATGGAAATAGCTTGAAATATGAATTCTTTTCCATATTCTTTTATGGACTTTCGGAATTTTACTTTGAAAGTTATCGCTGCTGAAGCTACATTCCTCTGCAATAATTCTTGTTCATGTCGATTTCACGCAAATGGTTTCTATAAAAAGTTGATATTTTCTCAATAGCATATACTGACAAGCTAAGGATAAAATCACTATAAAAATATTTAACCAGAAACGTCTCTCTACCAATAACTGCAAAACTGAACAAATAAACTCCGGCAAAACGTTACCCACAAGAACTTTCCACATTCATGCGTGAAACAAATTTAAAATTTTCCCTGTCTTTAGTATGTTTGTTTTATAACATAGATGATGTAAACAAGCAAATGAAAAAGACAATGGCTTTTGATTGCCTACTAATCGCTGCAAACAAAGACTCTTGTGTCAAAGCACCTACGTTCCTAACCACTATTCTCATAACGAACTGAAGTGATAATTTTTAAAGCTTCTTTCAACCAAATGAGCTGACATAGTTGAACCGTTTTCTGGTAAGTCCCGATTTTTTTCACGTCATCCGTGACATCAGACAAAAACTACTGATTCTCTCAAACGTATATTGAAATTCCAAATTAAAGTTTTCTGTATAGAAATAATTGTAAAAGGCAAGTTTGAAGTACTTAATTTATCAAACTATTCGGATAAGACAAATTATCATTTTTTCGTATCGCAACTGTAACAATTAAAAAAATTACTTCCGAAATGTAAAAACCAGTTCGACCGTATATCAACACAACGACGGTAAGACCATTTTCTTCTTTTGAAAAGTGGCCAAAACAAAAATACTTGATAACAAAAGGAATTCGTCAAAAAAGAAGATTAATTTTTATTGCAAAAGCTTTTCTTCATCATGACTGACAGTTTTACCACAAATTAGACGTGTTACCGTGTAGGGTGCAAGTCACCTAATATTTCTCAACGTAACCTCTTTTCACATCCTACATGCAATTGTTCCTCACTTTGTACAGCCCATTTGCAATTGGTCGCACTACCCAACATTAGCCTATTGTTTTGCATAATTTTTTTACGAAAATATCTTATCGTGTTTTGTTCATTATCGTTAACTTCAACGTTAGTTTGGTTTAAATACAAGCACATCATAACGATTGAGCTTGAGACTCACGAATTTATGTGATAATGCTTCTGCATTAAGTTGTTAAAAAAAAGCAACCGCGTTTTTGAGGTGGCAATCAAGGCGATGCATTTTACTGCAATAAGCAATAACATGACGTGGTACAACAACGTGGTGATTTAAATCCTGCAGGCTCACTTGTTTGTTGCACTACTCTATGAAAAACTCTGTATTGCTTATTGAAGTAAGGCTTGGGGAGTTACAACCCTATAAGGCTTGATGTGAAGCTTATGGCATGTGACAAAACATTTTTCAAATGTAGCAAAACCGACAAAAGATATGAAGCATGTATAGTAACTGAAAACTAAGATTGGCTGGACTTGCTGGGTCATTTGGTGGTTCACGTGGTTGGCATCTTCACAATTTTTTCTGTGACGATAAATGACTACATGCCCCTGTTTTAGCCAGTAGATATTAGAAGACACTGCAAGTGCAACGTGAAGTAAATCCACTTTCACACGACGAGCTTTTCTTAGAAGGACGAAAAAAAATACGCTTTTTGCTTGCGCAAGAAAATACGTCTGTCGACGTTGAATCAACGCAATTAGTGACATGCCGTTTTACTATCGAGTTTTTTCTATTTCTCTGTGGTTTGTTAGTCTCAGTGAAAAGTGTTTAAACAAAAGTTGTTTATGAAGGAAAAAATGCAACGCCTACAAAGTTGTGTATTTAAACCAACAGTAAATCTATTTTCAAATCATATAATTTGATTTGCGAAAATGTGGCACCAACTTCATTTATTTCCGAGTCTATCTCAAAGCTAAGCGTCGTCGTTGCTTGTGTTGTGTCTGGATTACTACGTGTAATATCGTAATCTTGTTACACGCTAAATGCTGCACGCACCGCGCATTTAATAATACGATTTGTACAATTAACATATTGTAAGAAACTTTTAATTGAAAACTGCATATCTATGCTAAATAAGGTCATTTGACCAATTACGCGTCATTCAAATATTTTTGTTTGTATTATACACCATGTCGGTATTATTTTTATTTTATATGATACACAAACGAAAAGTTGGCTTTTGCAAACATATTGTCGTAGGCAGGGGCGGATTTAGCAGATGGGGGCTCGGGGTACCTGCACCCTCTGCCCCCCCTAAATCCGGACCTGGTCGTAGGTGAAACCAGTAGCGTTGGCAGGGAGGTCTAGGGGGCACCTTTAGACCCGAACCCGAGAGGATCCCAGGGGCCCGTAACCTTTCTAAGGGCCCCTAAACGTTAAAGGAATCATCGCGTATTCTTTGGACACAGCGCGTTTTTCTTAGATGTGTCTTGATTTGAGACCCGAAGGTCCCATTAGTCCCGAGCTCCAACTGTCCTCTCAATGGCCCTGGCTGTAACGAAATACGTTTGTGCTTGATATTTGTCGTTTTCAGGATATTTGCTTATGTTAATAATTGCTTGTTTAAGTTAATACCCTGAAGTTGGTTTGGTCCCATTGAAAAAGATCATTTCAGCTTCCGCTTTTGGCTTATACCTTTTTCACTCAAACAAATGGAACAATTTGCTGAATATTGTTTAAAGTAATTAAACGATCGTTGGCCCAAAAGTATTGTTTGGCAGCAAAGTTTATTACATGGTTTTAAATTGAACTAAATTTACGAATAGCTGTAAATGAAAGTCATGTAAGACATTTGTCTCGCATAAACAAAAACAATTATAAACAAACAACTTAAAAGCAAAACAATAGAGTTCTCTGAAAGATCTCCTGAAAACTTTTGCAAAATAACTCATTGAAATCATGATTCTCTATTTACAAATAAATGCTCGGAATTTCATTTGTGGCGCCCGAGAGCTAATATGAGCGCGCGTGTTAACTGCCGCGTCCGCTGCATATTTATCAAATAACATTGGCTTAATGAAGCTGTTCGATAGGGATTTAAGATCAAAAGTAAAGAGCTACCAATCTACAATGCATTGAAGGAAATCATTTGTAGCTGGAAATCCTAATTATTGTGGTTCTAATCTTTAAGCCGCAAATCTGTTAATACACTGTCACTATGACATTGCTCACTTTTTTCGAAATATGCAATGCATTTTTACTTTTTCTTTTCTTCAAAGATAAGTTTTTCCTTCAATCAATAGTTTTATTCAACAAAAACAAGAACAATACAAGTTTGAAACAAATCGTAAATAGACACAATCTTATAAGTTGTTAAAAGGTTCAGTTTTTGACAGTGAGGCAACAAAATAACTACACGGTCAAAAAGTAAGCCACCATTTTGGTATGACTTGTAATATGAAATTGTAAAACAATCAAACACACAACTTATTTTCCTTTCATCACTTTGAATTTTATGTCACTCCATGCAGCAACTATCTGAATTTTATTGTCATGTGAAACTTGTTTCGTATTGTTGTCCGAAAAATCACAAAAGCTGAGATTTTTTTACCTGCACCGATTTTAAAGCATCTTTTTAGCGTCATCACATGACAAACAACAAATTAAGAAGAAAATTTCGTAACGCCATCACTGTAGGCTTTGAAACAAATGTCCCTTACATAGCACATAACATAAATCCAGATCACCCATGCGTTTATAACTACACTATAGCCTACTGTCAATTGCTGAAGGTTGTTGTTAGGCTAACAAGCGTCAGTTTATAAGTTTTGTAATGACTCCTCAACAATTGAATGATATCTTTACAAAACTTGTTTTGCTTGAAGTCGAAATTCCAACTTCTTCTCTTGTGTCTGTTTCCTCACTACTTTCAACTGAAATTATTTTGTGCAGAATTGATCGCGCAAACAACATTTGATTCTTAGTCAACATAGCACTATTTAGCAAAAGGCCTACAGTACTGCAGTTGTTTTTGGTTATTCAAACAGAGATACAAATCCTTTTCTCCACTAAGAGATGGCAGTTGGCACATGCAGTTGCCACACGGCAGTAGTCACACTTACATGAAAGACGGAGTTGCAAAATCCTGCCATATTTTAACAAGTGGCATACGGTAACCTTTTTTTAGATGTTCACTTTTTTTAGAATGCTTCAAACACATGCTAGATTTACACAGTGACTCTTTATGTCATATCACATCCGTTTATTTTGATATGCTCTGAACAGCTGTTGAGCAAACTGCAAACCTAACGTCAGTTTAAAGCCTGTTGAAAAAAAGTGAACACCCAAAAAAAATGGTCGCCTTCGTACACCACTGGTTTTAACATCAAAAGTTCATGACGTTTACATCCACCATCTGTTATGTGTATTTAACTTCTGTTTAACTGCAGACAGTGCACACCGTTTCGGCCTTCCGGCCTCCTCAGTGCAGTAGGTACACTGGGTATGGCCACGGAACTTCTGTTTATGTGCGCATCGCACTATAAAAGACATCATGTAAACAATGGTAATTATTCTGATTTCACTCTCAGATGGTCGTATTTCTCCAACGTCACACATCCATGGTGTGACAAGCCACATGCCATGTTGCATTCGGAATGCACGGTGCCAGTATTTGTATCCAGGTAGCTAACGTTTGCTAAAGCGTTTCCTTTCTCATCTCTTCCACCAACAATGAAAATCTGAAAATAGTTACACTACATGTTACAAAAATTTATAAATCTCCTTTGAAAGTCCTATTAATTAGACCTCATTGCATGTCGTACTTCGAACTTTTCTTTCCCAAACTCGAGTTATGTCAATCAGTGGCGAATGGGCACAAGAATGTTAGCTCGGGGTGTCAAAGTTCCAACTAACCAAAAAGTAGTCGAAGAAAATGGGCAGTGTAAAAGTTGAGGTCCAAAAAAACTTTGTATTTTATTATATTTCCTATAGAAGTTGGAGGAAAAAGTTTTCATCAGCAATGAAGTTGTTTAAAATCACTTTTTAATGATGCCAGAAAAAGTTCAATAACTCATTTTATTGAAAATGTTTTATATAGCTACTACGACAGCTTAATCAGGAGAAGGCATGTATGGATTGAACGGAGTGAGACGTTAAACATACTGTATGACTTGTAACACTTGTTATAAAAGCTACATTTTTCTGCTTGCTATTTTTCAAACTGGTAGATTATTGCAACCACAATGTAATCAAACTTTGTCTGCGCTTTTCATGATATTGACGTAGAAGAAAAAAAATTGAAAATCTTTTTGAAGTGTCTCCTACCGCCCCTATATGACAATGCTTCTTTAATCCATTTTCACCGCAGCCAAAAATTTACATATTTTTGTTGAAATGACTTGAGCGGCCAACGTGTAATTTACTTTTGTTCTAAGTTGTCCTACGGTACAATTCCCTCACAATCAAAGATTTTGCAGCCCAACCTAAATCTCTTTGCTGCTGATGGCTTGAGAATTACTGCTCTATAATATATTGTACAGAGCCTAGTTTACCTTATCCCTTAGTTTTTACTGCAATAGATTAATGCGCCAGTTAGGTCAATACTCAATACAAAGTGATTAAGCGATGTATCTGCATGTTATTTCTCGTTTGTTTTGAAAGGACACGTGACCAAGTGCACTCCTGGATCAGCTACTGATGGAAATACTTTCTTTCGTATGTTTTAAAGCTTGTAAAAACATAACATTACCAAGTTATTGCAGATAGTGATGCCACTACTTGCTCTTTCACTCAGCATCGTACTTCCAATCGGACTCCACACTTTAGCTTCTGGATCAAAGCTGAAAATTGTTTTGAGAGTTCCCCCAACTACATATATAATTCCACGCAGTGACACGCTGTTGATACATTTGGCCGGTTCTGGCATTGGTGTGGAAAGAGCCCATGAGTTTGTCGATGGATCGTAAACCTATCAATTTAATGACATGTGATACAGCGTTAAAAATTACACAATTTTATGGTCTCCCTCAAGGCTCAACTGTCTGACCACGATCTCATGTGTGTGGCCTCTACGACGCTGCATTAATTTGATACATACATGAATGACGAGCCTAGTGATGTGCGAATTGAAGACATTCTCGGCCCTTTAAAAGTTTCTTACTTTGCACCGGAGTCAGGAAATGTTGTACATATGTGAGACAGTTTATCAACAATAAAAATAAGCAAACAGTACAACCATGGCCGTACGAGTGATATAAAATTCGAGATTAATAATTCATTTAACCCTATCTTAATACGAGCTGTTTTCGTACGCGGAAAGCACGTAACGGGCTATCTTAGCCCGTGCTAATTAATTGCTAATAACGGGAGCTATGAAAATCACAGAGCCAAAATATTTTACAAGATAATAGCCATGTGTATTGTGCGTATAGAAATTAAATTTTTATCCAACAAAATTATTGGAATAAAGTGTTTGAGATAAAAAGACGTCAGAAAGTCTGTTTTTAATCTACTTTTTCCGAATTAGCTTCAGAATTGAATTTTTTGAATTATTACATAAAGTAATGCTAAACTAAACAAAAAATTACTTTTGCTCATAAATATAAGGCATTTTTGGACGTTTTTACATTTCAAAGTAATTGCACTAACATTTATATTGCACTTACTTTAAATTATATAGGCCTATATCTAGCATTGCACAAGCCCCGTGTCGCTACAGATAGGGTTAAAATGAGCTGCACTTGAGAGACAACATGTACAAACCATAAAATTAGATTCTATTGACCAATACTGAAGTAGTTTACTTTATTCGGAATGTGTAGTGTATTTGCTACACGAGTTTTTATTGTTATTAGTTACAATTGATGTGTCGAATGATTGGGGACTAGTCTGTGAAATTAAAACTCTACAAACGACGAAATTCAAATAAAGCGATTATTGTAGACGAGTAAAGGGCTATTCATCCAACATGGCTTCAACAACGGAATAAGTTTGTAAAGAATATAAAATAATCTTGCCGCAGCGTGTGTTAGCTTGCAATAACACTGAGTTACTTCGAAATAATGAGAAAGCTTACCTGAACTTTTTCGGTCGACACTCGAATACTTGGGCCTCCCCCGATCACATAAATGCTTTCCAGGCATTCGCACACAGCGGCTGAGCTCACACCTTCCTTCAGAGGTTGCTGCTCGTACCATTGATTCTCTCTTTGCACAAAAATAATAGTTGCAATTGCAACTTTCAACGAAGTGTAACAGGCAGGAGAAGTGTGTAGGTCTATACCAGTGGTTCTTAACCTTTACTAACCTTCCGAACCCTTACGCTAATCTGCAAGCTTTCGTTGAACCCCAAATTTTCGCTGAGTCACAAAAACGAAAATCTACCACATTTAATAGTGATAGGCTACAATGCTACATTACTGTATCAATGAGATTTCTGTTGTTGTTTTTTTGTGACCAATAGTGAGATTCGAGGCTTTGCCTCGGAAACAGCAATTCTCATGTCATTTTCGCATGCAAGCCGGTTTCGTTTTTTTTTTTTTTTTTTGCTTTAACATCCACCAGAATAGAAAACGCATGCTTGCATAAATAAGTAGTTACGAATGGCATGAGAACTTCAAGAACAACCTTTGTCATAAGAAGATAACTTCCCATTTGTTTGCACCAAAACGTTTGAAAATTTGTTGTGTTGAAGTTGTTTTTGCATCTTGCTTTCTTAAAACGCGATAAGGTAATCGTAGTAGGCTATGGACTGTTTATATCTGCTGGTGTTGAAAAAAATTGAAAATAGAACTAAATTTCCTTAAACTAAGGAAATTTTCTCAATAACGAAAGCACTGCTTCTGCCGTTCCATACAAAAAGCAAGCGTGAAGAAATTCATCTTTTGAGAAAATGAAGTTTTTCTTACCGATTGTTTTTAGAATGTTAGGTAGAAATATATTTTTTTGCATTCTGCGTTACATGCAGATGGCATCATTACATCACGCGTCAAACACACAGATGTTTATTTACCATCATGTAAGCCGCAATCAAGTTTCGGCTGGACAATATATTCCAAACATATTCGCTGATATACCATTCAGTAAGCCGTGTGTTAATGTTTCAGAGGACGTTCGCACTGAACCCCTGAAACAGCTTCGTCGAACCCCAGGGGTTCGATCGAACCCTGGTTAAGTACCACTGGTCTATAGGCTACTGTTTGTCTTGGCCTAGGCATAAAATCAAAGTGCCCTATAAAAAGAAAGAGTTAGCAGAGTTTTATTTTTCAAATATTGTTTCGCTCCCAAGCACACATTTGCAAGCCGCAGAAAAACAGGGATTAACAATTTCTTCATGGTTGTGTTAACTTTTACAATCCTTAAAAATATTGGTTGTATGACTGCCTAGGCTTTGTTTTTTTGCATATTATTTTAAAAAATAAAATGAAGCGTTTTTCACCTTTCGCTATATTTTTCCAAGCTATCTACTCTCAGTAATCCATCGTAACCTCCAACAACGTATAATTCTCCCTTGCAAACTACCATACGATGGCGCCATCTACCGGTGTTCAACTCCGCCAGTTCAACCCATTGTCGCAGTGCCGTAATAAACATCCAGGCTTCCTACAAAGAAAATAGAATGTGTTATCACAATTGCTGTTTGCCTAAATGATGTGCTCTAATAACCTACAATAGTTTTTATGCATATGATTGTCTGATAATAATTTATAGAACTACTTCTTACAATATATCAGTTGTAGATTTGTGGTCAATTAAAATGTAACTTTTAAACCGGAATATGTTCAATGAGGGTTGAAGATCTTTTAGTCAAGTTAATCAACTTTTCACACATGCAACAACTACAAGAAATGTAATCATATGTACCGTATGTGGAACAGATTGGCATTCAAAGGTTAGCTGTACGGAGCTTTGCCAAACCACCAATTTTACATTACACAGCGTTGAATAAATTGACATTGGAGAAATTTTCAATGAATGATGTAGGCTACTATTATTAGTAGACCTATTAAATTAAATAAAATAATCTAATATAAGCCTACTCAATACTCATATATAAAATAATTTCAAAAATATGTATCAGCAATGTTGTGAAAGAAAAGCGAAGTGATTGTGATTACTATTAATATAAGGAAAGCTCACTACCTTAAATAATATTAAATATAACTAACGCATAATATATCATATTATAATATGTGATAATATAATAATGCATCACACATGCTAGACTCAGTGGCGTACCGTGGTTGATTTTACTAGGCATGCAATGGAGGGAGGGTCATAGTCAGTGTAGGGGGGTCTGGAAGCATGCTCCCCCAGGAAAATTTTGCAAATTTGCCTTAGGTTTTATAGCTTTTCTTGCAATCTGAGCTTTACTTAGCTGATAATTGTTCGAGCTGTTTTGCAAAAAATGAGGTTTGAAACACATCATGAATCCAATGTCTTAATTTTGTATGCCAATAATGCCATGTTAAACATTCATAACCAGTTAGGCTAAAGCTTTTGCAATGCAATACAACGAATACCAGTTTAAAGTTTAAACCAGACCAGCTGAAATAGGATTAGATTACCGACCACCCAACCGAAAGATCTCTGGTGCTCTGTGACATCGCCAATGCCGAAATCTGACTGAAATCTTTGATACAGTATCGGCCTAGAGTTACAGTATCTACAGTAGAAAGCCGCAAGGACTTAAACTATGAAGACCAAAAGAAAAAAGACCAATCAAGAAAGTAAAAAAGCCCAGTGGCCAGACAAAAATTGTCCGGCCAAACACTTTTCAAAAAAGTCAAATTTCTTAAATTTGGTTGTGAAAATGCCAATCTGGCAACTTTGTCTACAGATAGTAATTTTTGTTTTGCATGCAATTTCAAATCTGCATGCCTTTGTCGCCTTTGCGCAACAGTGTTGATAAAAGAACGGTGAATAGGCAAATTGTATTATCAGCGCATGTTGAGCTCTCCTCAGCATGCAGGGTTGCCAGGGTCAGCAAAGTTGCCAAAGTTTTAAAATCAAACAGCTGTTTCGAATATTGAAATCAAGAGAGCGAGGAGGTTCTGCTATTAACAGTTTCTATTTTTACGCATAAGTTCGTTGTCCCTGAAAGATTTCTGATTTCATCAGAATTGTAAGGCATGCAGTGCATGCCTTGCATGCATGGAGAATACGCCACTGATTGCTAGTATATGTTATGTAATAAACAGAATATTATATAATGACAATGGTATTTTATAAAACAGATATATAAATATAATAATATAATAGCATACAATATAATTTAATATAACTAACATATTTATACTTTCTTGCTATGAGATATACAGTAGCATTTGATATATTGTAAACCAATTTTGAGCATTTTGATTTCTGTTACCATTTTTGTTTCCTTTCCACCAGTCAAAACTATGTTTCCTTTCCAAGACGTGCATGCAAATTCTGTCCATTTGGTTGTCTTTGTTTCATTCCCTTTTGTTGTTTTAAAACTTTTGGTACTATTACTTCCATTGGGAAGTTGGCAGAGAACAGCTCTGGTTTTATGCTGGAAGTCCATTATTGATACGTCTGACAAAAATTCGTCATCTGTATTACATCCGCCCACTGTCACAAACACCTGTTTATAAAAAATGAGCTTGTAAACAGTTTCTTTTTTAAGGTTTAGTTTAAGTGACCGCTAAGTACGGTAGTTTTAAGAGACAGCAAGTGTTTCATTTGAATACCAAAAAATAGCCATATTTGCTTAAGACATATAGCGAGAAACAACCATTACTTTTCTATTGTAGTTGTATTTATTTTTCTCAGTCTTATAATGATAGCTAGGAACAACTTTTCTTTATTTGGTTATGCTTCTACAACTCATTTCCTGATATTTTTAAACCGGGTCTGATTTTTCCTTTGTAAGACCGAGTAAAAATCTGATTTCTAATTATGCCACGTTCAAACTACATCGCTGAAAAACACAACTTTGCTTGCAAAAGATAAAACAATCGAGTTGTCACGGTGATTTACACCTATATTAACAGAAGTAAGTTGAGAGAGAAACGTGAAACCCTTCTGTCAGGAATGTTGTGAGGTTAGTCATTAATATCTTAGGGACTCCTTTTAATTTTCCAAAATCAATGTGAGCATGGAATCTACTCTTGTATTACTCTGCTACTTTTCAAAGGAAAAAAAAAACTTACCATACGTTTTTTCAACTGGTAAATTTATTTATTGATTCACCATGCAGCGTTGTTGGCATATTTTTTACCTGGTGTGTGTTTAAGTTCTTCCTTGGAATGATTCTAGCACTTTCAACAGATACAGCAGACACACGATACAATCGTGCCTCCATTAAAAGATCGAAAACATCTGGATTATTTTGTATCAGAGGGTGTGTTTCAACCTCACGCACAAAATAAACTGGATCAAGTAGTGGAAGTTTTACCTAAATCAGAAACAGATCGTTTAATATTGTCAGTTTAGTGGTTTCTAGAATGACACAAGTTTTTGGTTTAGATAACAAGGAAGTTGTGATAACACAGAAATTTTAATGAATTTATGTTTTAGATGAAGCCGGCATTAAAACTTACGTGTTGCAATAGTTGTAACAAGTGTTTTTTTCTTTTTTCGACGGAAAATTCGCACCAGCTCATAACCACTTTAAAGATTTCTTCTTCGTCGCTGGTTTCAAGGTCATTTTTGCTGATTAGCGACTCAAGAAGAGCGGGGGACAAAGTGAGGTAGTCAGATTTCTGAAAATGCATAGAACGTTCTAACAAATGAAGAAAATCCCGCTAAATTGACATGTCATTCAAAAACAGGAGATGGTTTATCAAGTTACTAATTAGGCCTGAACAGTAAATTCCAGTTACCTTTTCCGCTCAAGCAAGGTCATTTGTAGTTTACAGACTGGGTTGAATATGATTGTTCGATTTGAAATCAACATCGTTCTCGCATTAAGTTAGCCACTGTTGTAAATGCGTATTTTCATGATTATTATGCTCATTATTGTGAATAGACATTCGACATTATTTTTTTACCACAAACCTCTTTGCTTTTCTTTCCACCTAGCGATATCTTTATGTCTAAATTGAAAGCACGCCCGATCATATATTGAAAACCTTTTTATAATATACAGTTGGTAGCCTACTTTAAATGGTAAATCGAAACTTGGCTTCTTTGCTTTCTCATCAATATAAACTAAATCGTCAACCATCAGGTCGGCTACAAGCTTGGGTGTAAAAAAGCGAGGGATATATTAAGCTGTTTGCAACATCCTAAGTAACAGAGTCTATGAAGAGTAGTAGGCCTACCAAGTTTACAAATGTCCGCTTACTGTTCGTAGTTCTTCAAAGCATGTTATACACTTTCGCCTTGCGAGCAACAGAAGATGGTTCAGATTGTGTCTGTGTGATAGTTCCATGATTCCCGGAGCATTTTCGATAGATAGCTCGCCTACGAAGTAATTGCAGCATGCCTCCATCACCCGAGTAAACTGTCAAAATAGTTCTTAGCAGTTAAGCGTTTGAGTGAAAGATCTTGCGATTACCCAGCCCACAAATCGGTCTTGTTTGCAGTGATTGAATGTCTGCTAACTTTGAAACGACATAAAAAGCGGGAACTTTAGCTGACTGGTTTGTTTTTTGCTATTCAAGATGCAACAGATTGAGTAGGCGTGCTTTCCGATGAAAAAATTTGGCCATCTTACTCTGGTTAGCGTTGCAGGCCTAAAACTGGAAATATTGTCTTTCCTTCCCGATACCGTACTCGATGACTTTGCTGAGTATAGTATCCCTTTGTTTGGTAGGCCTATTCTATATTTGATAATTGCACTTACGCATAGTATCAAAATAGATCTGGCGTGCAAATCGTCTTTTACAACAACATGTAGCATGGTTTTGCATTTTTGACAAAAATGATGGATAGCCTATTACACAACATTATGTATTATTAAAATGTGTAGTCTAATATCGTATACTGATGTTATTGAAATGTTATCATTAAAAATTATGTTAAAGTATTTTCGAAACCTAAAATTAATGTTAACGTACTTGAAGTAAACTAGCAGCTTCCAAAACGCTTTGCACTTGTTCACATTTAACTTGTAAATAAGAGGTGTATGCATATCTGATGAGTATTTTCATTACTTCTGCTGATACTTCTTGGATCTTCACCGATGACTGGTCTCTTTCGAGGTAAGGATTACAAAACATTGCTCTGAAAACCATATTAATGCATGTCACTTCCAGCTTATGACACCATTTCTTCAAATAACAAATTCAGTTGTCTGGAGGAACCTTTTGATTTTTTGAAAAGCTATTCTCCATTAAATTATAAAATGCAGACAAAGAACATAATAAATGAAAGAGCGGACTTAAAATATTTTAAATCATTTTATTACCGCACCATTAGCTGATTGTAACATATATTCTACATTCTACAGTAATCCATAATCTATCACAATTTATCATCTAATAAATTAGTGGAAAAAAGTAACAAAACTTATCCTATTGTGCTACTCGGAATCTAGGGGATCCTTTATCTTAGCCGACTCAAAGCATGGCGGACCCCATAAAAGTTTCTCAGATATTTTCACGTGTCCGCAAACCACAGTTTGAAAACAACATTTGTATAGCGTAGCCAGGTAGCTTAACTGGAAAAATTGTTTCTGCTTGATATGGAACACTTACTTAAAATACTGGCTGGCAGCAGCAAGAATCAAACGATGGCACTTCATCCTCCGCCCTTCAACTTCAATCGTTACATCAGCAAATTGTCCGTCTAAAGCTAATTCTCTGATAGAATCCTTTACAAAAAAATAAAAATGCATCAACAGCCAAATCTCTTCAGTGGGCTACTGCTATAGTTTTATTTGCAGTCAATCTACAATAGAGAAATGATTTTAGCGACAACATTTCTCGGTTTTTAATTTGCTTACTGGACTTATATAAAAACATGGCCAGCAGTTGGACCTTTCCAACAATGTTTTCCTCTTGACTTGAACCTTCTGTTACGCTGCTAGCCGCTGTTATGGATGTAACGAAAAGAGTGCTTGTGAAAGAAAAAGGAGACCACAGAAAGGAAGGTGTTAACTTACCCCCCATTAGAAAGGTAAGGCGTAACCTAGTGCAATATAAACCCGATCGTGTTACCTGCATTTGACTGGGAAAGTGTTGATCAGAAAATTGAAATCGCCCTGATGGTGTAGTTTTCGCCGTTTGTTCTGTTTTTGACTTTGCTCCTCCATACTCTATTGTAGAATGCACAACAGTAATGATTTAACGAAACCACAACACTTACAAAAATTATCAAAAATTGCAATTCTAGCTCTCTCAGTTGTAGACAAAACAAATCGATTACTAGTAGGCAGGTAGGCTAACAAAAATTGACAATACATTGGCAAAAAGCTGATGGTTTATTACAGGGGTGTGCAACGTGCGGCCCGCGGGCCAAATGCGGCCCGCGAAGAAAAATTGTGAGGCCCGTGAAGATGTGCCAATTTTGAATTGTGTGCGACCCGCGAAACGTGTTTATAATTTAGTTTAGTCTTGTACGTGTGAACAACTTATTGTGGAGTGGATTATTGTAGATTTCGCTCCTTCTGTTAATCATTTTAAAACTCCCACCGGCCACCACCAATCCATTGTATTTAATTATTTGGAACGTAAAATGTATGGTCATAAAAGGCATTGTGAACAAATTACGACTTTGCAAAGCTCACGTACAGACAGGAAATCTTTTCCACTTTTCAACTTTGAGAGACTATGGAATGCATCCTGAGAAGAAAACTGAAGTTGCAGACTAACTTGAAAAGTTGTTGTATGAATTTTTGGCTCGTTTCAAGGACTTCAATGACTTAAATCTCATGAACATTTGTTTGGTATATTCGCTTCGCCATTCAACACAGACATTGACAAAGCACCTGCTGATATCCAACTTGAACTGATTGATCTTCAAGAGAAAACGGATTTGAAAGTAAAGTATTTAGAAATGAATCTTGGTGATTTTTATCGAAAACATCTCAACTAAGATGTCTTCCCACATTTCAAAAAATCCATGGCTTCAAAAATGGCTCTTTTTGGCTCAACGTATTTGTGCGAACAATTTTTTTCTAAAATGGGCTTCGTGGAATCCCCCTATCGATCGGTTCTGACAAACGAACACTTTAAAAACGGATTTCGAATTGCGATTGCACTTCTATGAAAGTAAATTTGGAAAAAGTCATCGGGAAAAGAAACCAGCTGCAAATTTCGCACTGAACTCGTTTAAAGACGGTGTGACAATAAATTTGAATAGCAGTTTTCTTCAGAAATTTGTGCGTCTTAACTTATTATTTCTGCAAGGAGATAACCCCTAATAATGCCATAAAAATAACATGAATAACAAAAAAAATACTTTTTGTGCCTGCAACTACTAGAAATCATACGTTAAATAAACGTGCGGCCCGCGGTTTCACCCAGTTGTTAATATCTGGCCCCCCTGTAATAAAGGTTGCACACCCCTGGTTTATTACTCGCTAACACCGTTAAAAGAACTGGGTTTACAAATACTCAGCGCTAAAGGTGGGTATAATAAGTTAGTTTCTTTAGCTAGCCTATCCCTTTTATTTACTTGTTTGTTTGTCAGCCTCTGCACAACAATTGAAAAATCGTTGCTTCAACACCAATAGGCTAGCTGTGTCTTGACAATATAGTTACTCTACCCACTAGGTTAAACCAATACCATTCAGCACAACTATTGTATGTCATAAAACTAAAGTAGCATACAGATAAGCCGCGGCCAATTCTTTTAGCCTAAAACCTACAATTTGGGCGCGGGCCTCAGTTTGCAAACTACTGGTCTATGTAATATAGGCCACAAAGTCAATATTTTCAACAAAATAAAAATTTTAAGCTAGAAGCAGCAGTCTGTCCTTCAGTAAGTTGATCAATAGTTTGTGCCTCATGCTTTTAGAGAAATGCAGGTCTATTTACAACAGGCAGAGCTTAATTCAAGTTTACTAAAGTCGCTTTCTTTCACCGCAAGAAAGAAATTATTCTTACCTTGAACATGAACAGCTCCTGAATTCGATTGACAATCTGTTTCATCTTGAAAAGGGTATGACAGAGGTGCTTGTAGACTAGTGGATGTCCGAGCTTCACGTACATTTGGTTTTTCAAATAGCTCACTCATACCTACGTAAATGCACGATTGCTCATCCTCATCTTCTTTTGAAGGAGGAAGAGATTCAGTCTCATACTTATGTCTCGCAACATCAGTTCGACTATTTTCTTGCATCACTGAGGATCCAGTATGATATGAGTATGAAAGATCATTTTTATCATACACATTGTTACTAGAAGACTCGGAGCTCGACTGTTCCAAATGGTCTGCTACGTCAATTTCGCATGGAGACTCAGGTCTGCTGTTCGATACAGCACGTGGATTTTGTTGCAGCAGCGACTCCATATCTTCCGCTTCTTCAGATGAAGCTGCTGGAACTATACGGTTCGGAGAAGGTTTGGATTTTTCCGAGAGAGAGCTTGGTTCAGAAAAAGAATAATTTTTATTTTGAACCTTTTTTTTAATTTTTTTTATCGATATGTATGGTGACTTTTTGTGGTGGTTAGAGCCAGAAGGAGAACGGTCATCTTTGTTTAAAAAAAACTTCATCAATTCTTTTGAGTTTTCTCCCTTCTTTTTGAGACTGATTTTATTGAATTTCGAAGGTTGACCATGGCTTTCGGAGTCACCGAGGTTAGATGAACCATTAGGATGTTCCATAGAAAAATAAATGTACTTTCAGCAGCAAAAGTAAGGTTTAATTTTGTTTTTGTAGGTTTATCTGTAACAAATATAAGCTGGATTCATTGTTGTTAACAGTAGGTGATCAGTTAAGCTTTCCTACTTTTCTTTTATCACAAACCTTTTTCTTTGCAACATTAATAAAACAACAAGGATTAAACCAAATTAGCCTATACCTTTTTACATCTATAATAACCCTATTTCTGGGCTTTTCCGCTATGACTTTTCTAGTAGCTTAGAGAAACAGTAACAGACTGACAAAACTTGCGCAATAGGTGCAAACCGTGGCCATGGTGCAAATCTTTTCTTACTTTTATTGCAAATTAACACACATTTGTCCGAGATCAACCACTGTTTTTCCAACGTTTCTTGAAATGCTGGAGCCTCCGCTGCATTCTCTGTCTGCAGTATATAACGTGGTTCTTTACAAGGAAGCCTTATATTTCCGGTACGTAACAACATTATCATGCGTCATAAACAGAAGCTCGCAAGAAGTTTGGACGACCGTGCGCGGCCAATTAATTGTTGCATAGTAGCCTACGTTAAGGATATTTGTACTTTGTAAAAGTCTCGACTTTGATTACCGTACTGATGATATTGGAAGTCCATTTAAAATTGCCAGAATTCTTCGTAGCATACCAACTGTTGGAACAAGTAGCCTATGGTATCGTCTACAACTAAAATAATGTTTCAACTAGGCTAAAACAAAATTAAAGTGCCCCTGACAGGTTGGATCCAAGTATAGTAACTTTTTAAAGCATTTCCTAGCGCAGAATTACACTTAGCGAACTTTTTAATCTTAACCTCGTAGCTCGACTGGTTAGGGCGTAATTTAATCAAAAGACTGCTCCGCAGCGCCACCACAGGCGAAACTCCATATTTCACTGCTCTGGGATGACTTTGGTGGTATTACGTCATCCTAAGTGGACGTCGTTAGCAACGGATGAAACAAACGCTTTCTAGATGAAATTGATGGATCACAGTTTGGTCGGAGTTGGTACAAGCGGTTGCTTTTTTCGAAGATTTATTGTTTTTTGCAGTTTAATAAAACTGTACTGGATACGTTCCTACAAAACCTAAAATATACTTGAAGTGAAACATGAAGAAATCGTACGAATCATCATTCATATTTAATTCATCATCACTATTCAAAAATAAATAAAAGTTCTCTCTCTCTCTCTCTCATATTGTGCCTTCAGTTGGCCATTGAAATCCTGTGTAACGGCCATCTGGATCTGGAAAATTGTTTCGGATTCGCCAAACAATGCATGACGGCATCACAATCCGATTGTTGCTTCCGAGAGCATCACCTTGTAGTATACACTCCAACACATGCCTGTAGACATTTTTACTTGAGTGGTATTAACAAAATCATCTTCAGTGAAGTAAACATATATGACTAATTTTGTATGGCCCATCCCACTTTCGAACACTTGAAGAAAACTTTGACCATTTTCTTCTCAGTACCTTGTTTTGTGGGAAAAGAAAGACACGGTCTTTGTCACTGACAACGTCACATAAACAGCAATTTGTAGGCATTGCCTCAACCATAAATTAAAGGTACTGTTTGTGAGATACTGTTGTTACACTGCAAATGGCTATACCCAGATTAGGACAAATAAAAAAGTATGAAAATTGTAACCCTACGAAACTGCAATTTCAATTGAATTGAGATGCTGTTTGATAAAAGTAAACTCAACCTATTTGATCGAAACCTAATAGTAATAATAAGTTGACTTTTTCATTTCGGTAATTCTTAATTTGCACATGCTTTAGACCAACAGAGCCCCACACATTCACGTTTTGCAGTAGCCGTACCATACTTTACCAAGTCATCACAGAGAAAGAATGTATCCTTCCCGCTTACTGTGACGTCACAGTGGTGTTGCCGTTTTTATTTTCGCAATTGAATGAGTGCCAGATTCGCCGATGTCAACGAAAGTTTGCAAGCGTGTAACTTAGTAGCCTGTTGATATTTTTTACGACTTGCTGGTCAGGGAAGTTTGTTAGTGTCATCTTTTTGGTATCTTAGGTAAATTTAGCAAATTTATTTACCTGTCAGAGGCACTTTAAGTTGATCAGAAAGCAGAAGAAGTAAGTTTAAAGTCTGCACAGCAAAATATTGCTCTGAAGACAAGTCTCTTATGTTTCTATGTGTCAAAGACACGTTTCATCAATGGACGACAGTTTCTTCACTTCGGCTGCAGGTAATCTACCACATTATCCCAGTCCATCGATAAATAGTTTTGAGCTTTTAACAACTCTCCGAAACAGCCTACATGAACACTATTTTTTGATCTTGTTCGTTCGTCATATAAGCTACAACATAGCCATATAATGTATGAAATGGAGCAACTGTTTTGCCTCAAAAGCACATTTCTTGAACTGGTTTGTTAAAACTAGCTTATGGCGGATAACGTTTAAAATAGGAGTCGGGAAAGCCGCCTTTAACCGATCGAAATTTGCTGATATCCAACCTTTGCAATACTGGGAACAAAGGAAGGAAACCGTGCACTAACTAACCAACAGGACATACTGACCAAGCCATTTTATGTCTTTATTAAACGATCATAAAATAATTTTCAAAATAGAATAACCAAAAATAGGGTAATCGAAGAGCGTGAGGTATTAAAACACAAGAAAACAGCTCCCGCAGATTTAGCAAGTTTCCAGTACAAAACAAGGTTTCTATTTTAAAAACATGAAGTGGTGAGGTTGGCGCGCACCACGTCATAAGCCGAAAGAACGTTCAGTTAAAAAAGCATCAAAGCGGAGAAAGTTGAAGAACAAAATTAAGATCTACATCAATTAAAAGAATTAAAAAGCTAGGTAGCCTAATCAGAATGTCATTTTCACTACAGCAAAATCTTGCTGTCACACGTGAAGAGAATCTTTAGCAAACGAGAGATTTTCTATGGATTTTACCAAATCTGAAAGTATTATTTCCAAACCGTGTTATAAAATTTTTGCAAGATTTCTACCGTGCGCTCGTCTACAAATGCAGCAAGTCAGTTGCCATCGTCCACCAATGCAACTAGGTTTCACCAATTAACAAGCGCAAAAGTTCTCAACAAACAACGGTGCACGCTCGAATAGGCATCAACAGGATCACATGCCGTTGTAGGCTGGGCCGCCGCCACCCTCAGGACAAACCCAGTTAATGTTCTGGCTCGGATCTTTAATGTCGCACGTCTTGCAGTGGACGCAGTTTTGGGCGTTGATCTGAAGCTGCATTTCTCCCTCTTTACCACCCTCCAAAGGCACGTACTCGTATACACCTGACAAAAGATCTACTGTGAGCTGAAGAGCAAGACGTAAACAAATTAAAACAACTCCGCCCCGGTAGCTCAGTTGGTTAGCAAGTGACTTCGTGAACGAAGAAGCTTTAAAATCAAGTGACGCTAGTTCGACTCTCAGGGTGTGCGCTTGAGCAACGCATTCTAAGGACTGCTCTCCATTCAGCGGTACCAAATGGATGGAATAATTCCCCGCCAACAACACTTTAACAATCTAGAACCTCAGTCTGTCGATCTCGGTAACCAGCCCTGCGTCAAAAGCCTCTACAAGTCTACAAGCATGCGAAACTACCAGAAATAACCTATCAAGGCTTTGTCAGTCCGAGGATAAAGATTCAAAACCAAACCGATTACTTAAAATATTTCATTCGAAAGCATTTTAACAACAATAGTTGTTGCATAAATTTGTTCAATTCGAGGATCAGAGGTATGATCTAACAATCATAAAGAACTAGAACAAAACAGCACAGTTAACTATTTTTTTTTCTGTGAATAATAAAGTAGACGCTGGTGTCTCTTGATCTTTGTTTCGGCTTCTCGATGTATTGAGAATAAAAAATTACGCAAGGTCCTTCGTTTGGAAAGCAAGCAAACGATTGAACAAAGGGAGTAAATAAAATTAGCCAGGTTTGGAAACTTGTACAGGTACAGCATAATTTGTTGATAAAGCTTTCGCCACCATAAAGACGGCTTCTTCAGCATTTGGACAAGCACAACTAAACGAAAACACAAAAATTAATTAACCGATGAAATCAACTAAGAGCTCTGAGAAAATCATTTAAAATAAGAAGTTTTCATCAGTTGCTACGCTACATAAGATTCCTTGCAAAGGATATCATAGAACTGCTTAGAAACGCGGCCTTGTTATTTTTTTTGTGTCACTTACACCGGGCAAGAATATAAAAACTTGCCTGCAGGGCAAAATCTTTGTTCGGGTCCGTCAAACACAGCTAGGTTCCGGTTCACTGGTACTGCGTCATCACGCAACGTCAGATGAGCTGGTTGATCGTGTTCGTGATTGGTTCCGCTCAAAGCAACGGATGACAGGAGATCGAAGGAAACTTCGTTGTCGGGCTTCGGGTATTCTATCACCTTGCACTCAGCTGCCGGTTTCAACCGCTTGTAGTCAGCGCCTGGGGTGGTTTATAAATTCGAAAATTGTTGATTCTTTTTATATAAAAAAGTAAAGGTGGTCCCACGTAAGATTCCAAGTGTGGGGTATGAGAAGATGATTTTCATTGTACTAAGCCTTCGGTACTAACAAGAGTAAGGTGCAGTGTTGGGCGCGATAACTCATTTTTCAGTTAAGCGATAACGATAATAATCAATAAACGAAAAATGCCTAAAGCGATAACGATAAATCAAAAAAAGTTAAGCGATAACGATAAACGATAAATTATCGCCGATAATGTCCGATAACGATAGTTTTTTTTTTCTTGATTAGCGCTGCCCCATCCCATGCAGCACGAACTGTTTTCATCAACATGACGAAAAATCGAACATAATATACTGTAGTGTAAAGGGACAAAACTTTTTGTAAGTAATGCATAAATAGAATCGCAACAGCAGCAGTAGGTATCGAATCTTCAACCTCTTGATCCTGAATCAAACCACTGAGGTAACCGCCGTGCTTATAATTATACCTTCAGATACCAGTTGGATGCTTTTATCAATTGAGTTACACTGCCGCTTACGTGCAGTAGGCAAAATAATTAAATCAAATGAAAATACCATAAAAAATTCCAAACTTTGTATTTTGCTTTCTGCTTAAAGGTCTGTTTACAGCAAAGTCAGCAATAATTGAAAAAATTCCAAAAAACGCAAAATGCTTGAAAATTCATCAGTAATCTTAAGCGTTATTGGTAGTAAAAATGTGCATACTGTGAAATCCATCAAGCTTATCAAAGTAGTCGTGTTTGTGAACAAAAACATAATTATCGTAATTTACTGGTAATTTCAGATAATTTTTTTTGTTTTCTTTGTGAACACCATCATTAAAGCAATGGCAGAACGCTGAGTTGTTGAGATAAGAATTACAATATAGGCACTGTATTTGTGAGAATAAAAATATTTGATTGAGGTAGGCTATGTCGCATAGGTACAGTAAATGAGAAAGGTTATACTGTATTTAGCATAATTTTACCACGCAACTCGATGCGCCTATTGTCATACAAAAACTACTACAAGATGCAAAAAATGTGATGTCGGTCTGCATGTCAAATGCTTCAAGTGATATCATATTCCGCAATGACTTGTTTCAGTGATGTTGTGTTACTTTGCTAATTTTCATCTTCATATTTTTTGAACTTTCATTTCAATAAAATGCTCGATGACAATAATGACATGACAAGACATGAACAAGACATTTCCCATTTATCACTTTGAGCGATAAGTAAAATGTAATAACGCTTAAGGATTACGCACAAGAAACTTGTGAAATTTGATAACGGATTTGCCTAGCGTCTTATTATATAGGACTGCTTTTTTCTCAAAAAGTACAAACACAATTAGGAAAAAAATAATTGTGATATCTTTTTTAGGTCATAATTATGCAATATTTAAATTTTCCGAAAGTTGTTTTTTAAGTACTTTCACTTTCGGCACAAATGGGTTAAATTTTTAAGTTAAATGGCACTTACGCATTTGGTTATTATTTTTGGATTAAAGTTATATCGCCAAGCTAGAAAAAAATCGATCTTACAGTTTATAACCGATCTTGTGTTGTTATTGTGTGTGAATTTTGTCTGTTAAACTGAGTTTGTGACGTAACCGCACGTTTCAAGGCAAGTTCTTGCAATTTTAGTTAATCTACTCATATAAAGATTTAATGCGCTTAAAACAGTAAGTTTCATGTTTTGACCAGAGAGATTTTATTTTTTACGACAATTACTAAAAGCTAACACTTCCAACGAAAAAAGAAAGCACAAGAATAAAATAGTTGATCGTGAGGTGGCGCGAAAGACCATGTTTCCGATGTAAAAGCGGCCTCGTATTGCGACACTTTCACAAACCACTTGCCAATTTTTTTCGCTTCTCTTCAAAGGAATCTGTACCGCCTGTGCGCTTACATTTTAATTGTAAAATTCACTCGCGATTGCCGATTGTAGCAAAACAACAAGAACCTTGTTGCATGCATTTCATTGCATTGCAATTTGCAACTCTAAAAATGATTGTGTTGTCAGGTCCGTCGCTGCAGGGGGGGTGCCCCCTCCCCGGACAACGACCTGTGCACACACAGTTCAGGCACTGAAGAAGAACTGGTTTTAATTTTAGTTTCATTAAGTAGGTGGCTAGTAAAAATATTACTTTTCATGGTCTTTCCACTTGTATGTTGATCCGAAATAAAATTTATCGGCGATTAGATATCGGCGAAAATCAAATATTGCCTTTGACGATAACGATAACTGAAAAGATAATTGAGCGATAACGATAAGCGATAAAAATTTATCGCCGATAATTATCGCCGATAATGCCCATCACTGGTAAGGTGGCTAGTTATTTCTCTTGGCCGCCTTTCCTTCTGCAATTATGCCCACGCAATTTATTACACCCTAGGTAGAGGTGAACGGTGTTATCAACAAACAGCTTAAGCCGGGAGTCGAACCAGGTTTGCATTATTTGAAAGCCAACGCCTTATCCGCGGCGTCATCCCACCGTCTTTACCTGTTTATGTAACTGCTGTAAAAAAAGCAAAAAAAAACACGTAGTTTTATAATTTTGGCTGCTTTTGATTTAGCTACAGTGAAGCTTTGGTGACGAAGTGATTTTACTTTACCATAATATACATATGATAAACTACAAAACAATTTGGTTGAACAACGTAACTGTTTTACTGAGAGTTTTTTCATTTTTTAGAACAGTGTTGTTCAACTCAATTGTCCATCGTTTGTTTATATTGACAGTAAATAAGCAAACGGGTAACTTGGGATTGGGACAAACAAAATGTGTCACACTATTTTTTATGTATTTTGGAGAATACAGTATGTTCTGTCTGCCGAATATTTCATGTGCAGCCGAGCCGCAGGCAAAGCAAACCTACCTCGTTTCGCATTCGATTTAATCAGCACATCGTAAAATCTCCAGACACTCACCAAACCCTTTGAACGTCCACGGTTCCATGCCCCGTCCGAAGACGTAGAAGAGGCCTGTGTAAAGTATCCCTCCCCACATTCCAAGAAACGAGTGGAAAGAAGGGCGGACGTTTCTGACCGCTTTTAATTCTTTCCACAACCAACTTTCTCGCAGCTGCTGCTCATACTCGGGGACGTACAAACCTGAAAAAAACATGACTGTTGGTTTGTTGATATTTTCTTGAGCAAGACACAGGTTTTGTTGACAATCATTATAATAATTGAATACGTGAATTAAAAAAAGGCCCAACTCCACTTTTTGTGCTCTTCCCATTGCTTTCAGTGTCTTCTAAATGATTTCTAAAAAAACGGCCAATTTTTTCAAGCCTACACATGAAAAAAAAACCTTCAATATTCCCATGGATGGTAAGAAAGGCCCAACTCCAGCAATCAGGCTTCAACTTTTCCATAGTGTCTCTACAAAATATTCACCGAGTGAAATTTTCAGGCATAATATATCTTAGCGATATATCTAAGCATATAGGTGAAAAGGTGAAAAAGCACTGCTGTGCTTGCAACACCATTATTATTATTATTATATAATCATTATCGAAATTCCACCACAAAAGTAAATGATCAAAATGGTTAAAATGTATTTATGTCAAAAACAGCTTGTAGGAATTGGGCCCTTCTTGAATTCACGTATTCAATTGTTATCGGTCTGCGTTAAAGCTGTTTGGGATAAATCTGCATATGGCAGATACAATTTCGTAAGCTAAAGTAAAATCGAGTGTAAAACAAGTTATTTAAAGCCAACCGAGTTCAAATGAGCATTACCGGCGGTGTCAGATTTTCTGTTGTCATCGGTGAGCGCTTTGAACACAGACTCGGCCGCGACTATTCCACTCTTCATGGCTGTGTGGGTGCCTTTGATTTTTGGAACGTTCATGAAGCCAGGACTGCACCCTGGAAATCATAACGTTGCAAACTGAGCCACACTTGAACGTGCACATAATAGTGACAATCAATGCTAACAAGATTGAGTGAAAACATTGATCCTCAAACAGCGGAGGCGTAATTATCTCAGTCCGCCTACAAGTAGAAGTATTGGACCATTAACGCAGCGCTGATCACCGGAGCGGTCATTTTATACTTTCTCTTAAATCACAACTGCCAAATATTTTTCCAATAAATTGAAAGCGACCTTGACTCGACAGCAACAACAAAAATTATCGTTGCCAATGCTTTCTCACAACTTGTTCGCAAAGGAAAAGCAAACAGTCTAAGACTATGTGAAATGGGAATAATAAATCGAATTAAAAGCAGGCGCACCAATTAAGCAGCCGCCAGGGAATGCAAGTTTTGGAATGCTTTGAAATCCGCCTTCGTTCAATGCTCGGGCACCGTAGGATATTCTTGTTCCGCCTTCGAACGTAGGTCGGATTTTGGGATGTTGTTTGAAGCGTTGAAATTCTTTAAAAGGACTCAGGTAAGGATTAGTGTAGTCGAGTCCAACCTAACAAAACAACATCAAAAATTATAATTTTTTGTCAAAAATGAAAAAAATAAGCATCAATACAAAAATTTCTGACTAAGATATGATGAAGATCTTACAACAAATCCAACAGCGACCAGAGGTTCTCCTTCATCCAAGTGATAAATGAATGATCCTCCGTATGAGTCCTTATCCAGTGGCCATCCAACTGTGTGCTCCACGGTTCCAGGCTTCCACTTGGATTCCTCGATAGACCACACCTCCTGCATTACAACGTAAAACCATTAAAACCGGTTAGAGAAATAGTGATCGTGCGTTTACTCAATAGATTGCTGCAGAATAGGATAAGCTCACTTCCTGATCAGCGGTTAAACAATTAAGCATACAATGTTCCTTTGGAATACGTACAACATCGCATGTTCAGACGACATGTTTTCTAAAATCGTCCGAAGGTAAAAACGGAAGAACGAGATTGATGAGAAAGTATGAGAATCTTTTTGGATTGGGCACCAGCACATGACAAGCCGATGTGAAACTTAAAACAAGTAAGCTACATTTCTGCTAATCATAAAGCACACTGAAGTAAAAGTTGTTCGCAAAAGAGTTGTTAACAATTAACAAAACGTTTGCCAAATACACACCACACCTTTTCTACTCGGCTTTATCACACTTTAAAAGGGTTTTACCAGCAGAGCAATCAAGCTACAAAAATAACATTGAATACGAAGCAATTCGGTGGGAAGCTGACAGTGCCTTGAGTCACTGATTCTAATGGATCTGGGTTTGATTCTTGTTCAGGTTATGCCCAAGACTTTAAAAACGTTACCAACGGTTTTTCGTAAGCAGCGGAGACAAGTTTGGAAAATAAAGAGCGCACATCGTGGTACTGTATAATGACAACACGAAACCTACTCTGAACCCATGTTGGCCGGACCAAATCTACATTGGTGAAGTGGGGCTACAAGAAGGGTCGGATTACTTCAATTTACTTGGTCCTGTGACACTCGCATAACCTCAAACAATGAATCATCTACTTGTGTTACGACCCAGTGCAACAAGTGAGACTTTTCAGAATGTGCCAACTTGTAGACTATGCAATGTATGCATAAAATATAGAAGACTTGATGAATACAAGAATTGTGGATATGACCATATCAACGGTGAAAAATTCATAGCAGTCGATAAGAAATTCAGCATGTTGCAAAAGAATAAGCTGCTTATGAGTTTCATGTTATGAATTATCATCTCACCTTTATTCCGATTGCATAAGTTTGCGGGTCACAATTTTCTCGCAAATTAAATTGTTCATTGAGGTAAAGTTGCTTTGCAAGAGCACCGTGGCAGCCTTCTGAAAATATTGTCACTTTGGAGTGAAATTCCATTCCTCGTTCAAAATTGCTCTGCATTGACAAAATTTATGTTAAAATGCCCGAACAAGAAGCCACTAAAAATATTGGAATATATAAAATTTACACGGCCTGAATTATTTGCCAACCTTTGCTAATATCAGAATAAACTTAATAATAATAAAATTTAAAAAAAATATATAAAGCAAACCACAGGTGACATATGGTGCTCAAAAACGATAAACACGGATTTTAGGTTTGATGATTGTAAACTGTAGTCATTACCTTAGGAGATCCATCTTTATGAATTCCAACATCATTCGTAGCAATTCCTTTCACACTTCCATCATCATGATACAAAACTTCAGTGCACGCAAAACCAGGATATACCTGCATTAGAAAAAGGAATCACTCTCTAGTGCAAATATGATAAAATCTGATGCTAGTAGTAGTGCATAAGGCCTGTGTCATTTTACAATCAGGCTGTTTTCTGCAGACAACTCAGCTTCAATCTTGGTTCAATTCAGCTTCAATCAGCTTTGAAATTGGCCTTTTGAAAAAACATACTTGGTTTACTGTTTGCAAATAATAAGCTTATGGGTAAAACAAATATTTAAAATATTCCTTACATTGATTTCACTTGTAGGAAATGCAGTATGTTTTAACAATATTTTTCAGTCCTAAAACTTTCTCCTCATTTACCTCAACCTCTAGTTCTTCAGCTTGTTCTCCAAGCCACCTTACAAAATTGCCCAAACGTACAATGTAGTTCCCTGTATTATGCATTGGAAAACCTGCAATACACAAAATCTTATCATTAATATGACAAGCACAATTCACTAAAAAAAACTTTTTCAACCAGCAAGATGAATGTGATTTATACATACTAAGTCGAAACAAGTATCTGCTCTCACCTTTCATTATGGGTACTGGAATTCGATATTTTTTTGTCAAAATAGAAAATTTGTCATGAGTAACTGGAGTTTTTAATGGAGCACCACGATCTTTCCAGTCCGGAATCAACTCGTCCAGTGCATGTGGCTCTAAACATGCTCCAGACAGTGTATGTGCACCTAAAAAGTGCATGTAGAAATATGAAAATGGAAATGAAATATTGTCTATAATGCTAAGATTCCCACTTTTGCTTGCACCCAAGCATTGGCACAGTAGCATTAAGCTATGCACCAAACACTAAAATTTGAATATGTGAATTGTGAAGTTAAAAACCTTCTTTAATGCAATGAGAAGATAGTTATCAGAATCCAAGCAGTGTCACTCAGAAAAACGTAACTCCTCAAAAACAATTATTTGAGCTGCTCCAATTTGGATTTTGTTAATCATAGCTGCTTCTGGAGTAAGCTACTCTTATTAAAAATCTAAAAATACATATCCCCATCGTTGACCACAATGTGAAAGCTAGTAACTTCACAGTCTCACACATATCAAGCTTTCTCACCAGTTTCCAACCACATCCTTGGTCACTGAAGCATGATTTTAAGTTACAAACCTGTGAGTAAATTAACTGGAGAGGAAACAACACAATGTCAAAAAATAACAACCAAAAACATCAACACATTGACTGCCATACCGAGCTCTTGTGCTTTTTCGAATAGGCACACTCTTAATTCTTTGCCTTGTTCTTTGGCAAGCTGTTTAATTCTTATGGCACATGAAAGCCCAGCTGGTCCACCACCTACAATAATGACATCAGCTTCATCTGCATGGCGTTCCATATCCACATCTGTTGATAAAATTATTACGAGCATAGAAAGTACTTGTAAGAATCAAATGAGGTACGAGTCTTATAACTGTCACCTTAAACTTCAAAGGAAAAAGTGTTTCCTTTTAAGTAATTTTTTTAAGTTTTATGTAGTTAGGCTATATAACATATATCATGACTGATAGGTTTGAATTAACATCTTTGGATCTACCAAGCTTAAAATCATTCCAAATTAAATTTTCTTTTCATAAACATAATAAGATAAATAGTTCAGAAACATTTTGTTAATCTTAAATATTTCTGCTACTTTACCTTTTGTCAATAGATTTAGATACCTATTATGTTTTAACTCATTAAGTGCGATTGACACAAATATGAGGCATGCAAGATGTCACCAAAAGAAAAGGTACTTTTTGATATTAAAATGCATGATTTGGACATTCTTTAAGAGTTGCAAGTATATTTACTTCATTTATTATTCATACAGGTGGAAGATATTTTGACCCTTTAAACATCTTTGTTTAGAAACTTTGATAACTAAAAATGTAATTTTTTTGAGAAAACTTAAATAACATCATAAGCAACATCATTAATAGCACAAAATAACAGACAAAAAAGTAAATACACATTTAAAAATAACAAAACTGCCCAGCCTAATAGAAATAAACTTTGACAATTTCATAATTCATCAATACCATTATCAAGAATATTTATTGAACTAACCTGTCCATCTTTTATCTGTTTCTCTTGGGACAATGCTATGGTGAGTAGTTATTTTTGGTGCAGTTGAAGAATATCGCAGAAAAGCATTGTTGGAAAAACTTGATACATTCCAACCACTGCACAATTTACTGCACTGAAAAAGTGTGCGAACTCCTGCCATATCTTTAAAAGTAAACAATGTTTTATTATTTAAAGCCTACATCATAAAGTTGATAGTAGCTGACTAAATACATGCTCGTCGCTCGAGATATTTGACTATCATTTTGATTGTGCTGTTTAATATGCAACATATAATATGGTGTTAGTCACTCTGATACACGGCAACATAAGAACAAATAAACTAACTTATCTAAGCTATAACATCATTTTTTTATTGTTTGAAATATTAGCTATAAGTTGAATACTTTTAGTACAGGTACAAAAGTAAAGGAGGTGCCATACTTGATTCAAGCGTCGGGTATGAGAAGATAAAGTTTACATTGTACTAGGCCTTCGACTCTAAGGAGAGTAGGGTGGCCAGTTCCTTTCTCTTGGCTGTCTTTCTTGCAGCGATTATGCCCACCCAATTTATTACACCCTGCAGTGGCGTTGCCAGGAATTTTAAAAGCTTTTTTTTGGCGGCTGGCGAGCGAAGCTCGATGGCGTGTTCGCCTAAGACGATCCCCAGGGTCTGGGGGGCCTCCCCCAGAAAATTTTGAATTATTACTTTGAAATTGGTGCATTCTAAGAGCATTTTCAACAAAAATGTGGGTATTCAACAAAAATATGAATATTCTTGTAAAATGGTGCTGTTTGGTGGCATAGAAAAAGGATAAGATCATGTTTTCTTCGACATTTTTCGGAAATAAAGCTAAGTCTCTATGTTTTCTTGTTGTTAACTCCTGGCTGAAATATTTCAATGTTTGGTATTGGCAAAACTCGCTCTTTTTATGCAGATTTGTTTAAAATTAGGCAAACTTTGTTTTAGACATAAAGAGACTGAAAGCATCATCCTCAATATTGTGACATCACAGGCATGCCAAAAGGGGGGGGGGGTTGAAACTCCCAAACCCCCCTCTTGGCTACACCACTGAGTCACCTTGGGTAGAGGTGAGCAGTGTTATCAACAACCAGCTTAAACCGGGAGTCAAACCAGGTTTGTATAATTAGAAAGCTAATGCCATATCTGTTATGCTATCCCACAGGTAGAAGGAACCACTAAGGTGACCCATGTTTTTTAGAAAGTACCGTTAGTTAATTCACAGTAGCCCAGGTTAGTGACATTTTAAGGTTACCAATTTTTTAGCAGGCTTCACTTTTCTCGGCAGGCTTTAAAGTTTAAACACACACTAAGTTTATTCAATAGCTGTTAGCATAGCCTATCAAAATAAACTGAAGTGACTTGACTTAAAAAATCACTGTGGAAACCAATCACGTGTTTGAAACTTTTTAAAAATATACGGTAACACCCTAAAATTGTCATTGTACACTACTCCAGTCTAGGTATCACAGCATCCTGTTGGCCCACTCATTACAAGCTTACTGAAACAGCTGAACTGTTTTACATTTAGTAAGCTTGTCTTGATGATTGTGCAACATCTAAAACTTCCAATAGGCCTAATAATCATGTTTCATTTTGTGCTTATTGGGACAACTACACTACACTGCTATTACAGACCCAACACAACAGACAATTGGAAGCAGCAAAAAGACATGTAGCCAACGAGTCATCTACTCCCATTGTTTTCACCACGGCATTCTTGTTGTGACATAGCCGCGTGCTCGAACCGACGTCCTTTCGAGATTAGACCTTCTCACTGATAAATCACTTGGGCCACACAAAGTCACAAACTAACTCAAACAAATCAATTGTCAAATGTAGGCGATAAATTCGCTTTTTTTCACTCTTTATTCTGTGATTACAACTCAGAGTTGCCAAAAGCATTCAATCGAGATGTTTTAATCACCAAACAATGGAAATGTTTTAGATTTGTAAAAATGGGTTTTTATAAATTGTAAAAAAAACATAAACAAATAATTGTACCTTATCATTTCGTCTAAAAAGTTTATCTTTTTTGTAAACATGAAACAAATTTCTTATTCAATCATTGAGTTGAAAACAAAATTAATTTTCAAAAGCCTGCTTTTGCAATATTATTTGGCAACATGAATGTGTTTTGTTGATTCTTCTTGCATCATTCGTCATGCTCTGGTAACTCTCAAATTCGCTCAAAATTGGAATTCTGCATTCACCAACGTTTGAACTTTGGACTCTTGATTTTTATGCTACTTTTTATGGCACTACGGTAATTTTTTACGGTACTACGGTACTTCATTTTTTTTTTGACAGTAGGCTAAACAGTAATAGTATTGTTTTGTATTGATAGTTGTCAAAGGTTGGTAGTAGCGTGCTACTTTCTTGGTAGCGATAGCCGGAGCGCTGCTACATTTTTTATTAGTTGTTATTTTATTATCTTTATTAGTTGTTTACTGTACGTGATTGAAAGATGAATAAGCACTCTGCTTTACAACATCTCATACATTATTATTATTATTATTATTTTTGTTGAACTAGCGACTGCAGTAGCAGCGCTGCTTTTTTTGGTGCAGCGTTAGCAGCGAGGCGCTACATTTCTTTCAGTCGCACTCCTGCTACCTGCTACTTTCCAATTTAAAGTAAAAAACTGACTTGGTTTTGAAGATTTTTTATGAAAGAAAACTCGAAAAAAATCAAAACAGAAATCATTGGACTGTTGTGATGAACATCAAGCCATATTGATACCAACAAGAGTGACAACAACACAGTCACGACTCTAAGGATGGCTTTTCTGGTGTGTTGGTGCCATCACAGGAAATATTGGTAGGCTACTTGATGGAAAAGAACGTATGGAAAGAAAAGTCAATTGTGGAGGCCTTTTCAGATAGAAGCAAGCCCTGGAACTTTCCTAGTGTCGGTTTATAAATGTCTCTTTATTAAATACAACACCCCCCTTCCTTCCAGTGCTTCGGTGGAGATGTTTTTCTCCTTTGGAAAAGACGCTCTGAAGCCAAAGCGGGCAGGATTCAATAACTCACATTTTGAAATTCTCGGACTTTTAAAAGATGTGTAACAATAAATTTCACCTAGAACGTGTTTTTATAACGACTTTGAGATGGCGGTGTAAACAAATGGTATCATTCGTTTTCAAGGGCTTTTGGCGACAAAAAGTGCTTCCTGTGTCATTTGTTTTTAAATGACAAAAGTAGCTGGAGAAGTACGGTAATAGTGGGGAGCGTGCTACTTTTATCGATTGGTAGCGGTAGTGCATGCTACTTTTAAAGTAGCGAATGCCCACCTCTGATTGTTATGCATTGCACCAGGCCTAGTTGTGAGCAGTCAGTTCACCTCCCAGTTGATTTAAAACGCTGTGTTATTTCACTGCTTTATATGATTGATGGTCAACTCATTGGTCATGCTTGCCTTTTTGTAAGTTATAGCTGTGAAGAAAGAACAATGTTGTAGATATTTTTAAGAAGTCTAGCTGCACTTTGCCAAAAATAAACTGATCTACAATAACTAAAATTTGTGGAATAATCATAGTCAACCAGCAGATGATTATTGTTCACTGCAACACAATAATTGATTGGTGCAGTTTGACATAGTGTAAACTAAAAGCTTACTTTTACTAAGATTCTGACATAAACAGTTTTTTGCAATTTTAATCAGCTATATATCATATAGGTAACCCGTAAACTACCAGTAAATTAATTCCGTTTAATAAGTAATATATACAACAAGTTTTTATTGTAACATTATCAACCAAAGCTTTCCCCACACTTTTCTGTTACTTTGCTCTAGTAGATTTCAATGAAGTTAGATACTGTAGCAGAAATTTTTATTTTTCTGATATTTTTTTGTAGATAATTGCTCATACTGGTTTAAACAATAAGTAATTTTCTTTCTATTTTTAGCTTTAGTTGATAAAGCATGAGTGGTACAAACATTTCTAACAAAATATTTGTGTGGCTGCAAAACCAGCATGTAAAAGTTCCAGCGGAGTGGATTGAAGCGTGTTTAGATTGGCTGCAGGATGAAGGCCAGGTAACATTTCATGCTATTCATTGTGAAATTTTATCATTATTTTGTCTATTATAATCTAACTAACACTTACGACAACTTTAGATTCATGGCCAAGAAAACATTGCTCAAGCACAGCGACTTGTTTATGAACAATGGCTCTTGACTGATGTCAGCGAACTTACAAAACCTTCTTTTCCCCAAGAAATAACATCGGAAAAATACACTCTTACTGGAAGGTCAGCAAGAAGGGGTTGACTTGATAACTGAACTTGCAGACTATCATTGTTTTTGTTTTAAAGTCCCATTTTTTACTGTGCTACCATTTGCATATTAGTTGTACTTGTAGCATTCACACAACAAACAAAATAAAAAAATATTCTCTCACTCCACAGTGGTATTTCTGGGTTATGTGTAAACCTTTTCTTTGACATATATTTTTAAATTCCACTGTGGTTGCTAGTTGATGAAAATTAGCTGTGAGTTGCTAGCAATCTTTCAATTTATTACTGTATATCACAAAACATATGGCAGTTGAAGCACAATGAGAACTTAACACTTCACAATTGCATTAGATTTTATAGATTGAGAATGTTAATTTTATTAGATTGAGAATGAGAATGTTACTTTGTCTGGTTAGTGTTGTTTTCTTACCTTTTGATAAAACTTAATGCAAGTGGACATTTCAAATCATGGACTTTCAATATTGTTGCAAATTTAAAATTGTTGCAATTTTCAGTTATTGCGTGCAAGTGAATTCAGTAGTGGATGTTTCCCAACCTTTCTATGGACAGCTGATGCAGGTTCAAAATAAAGACAATCCGAATTCTAGAGTATCTGCAGAAACACAGATCACCCAGAAGGTGGTTTGATAACCTAGCATTTGTGTTGCTGGTGTATTTAAGTAGTGTTATGTTTAACTTAGCCAAAGTACCTGAGTAACTACAAATTTGTTTGTAAATGTGAAGTGGTTACTTCTGTGTTATGCAGTTTAATATTTTATTTCAAAATACTCTAATGTGGTTATATGTAGATATGTCGCAGAAGTCAATGTACACTGATATATTTCATTCTATTTGAATCAGTGTTGCGCTGGATGATTGTTAGGCCATCTAACATAAAACCTTAGGTAGCATGTGACTTAGCCAGTGCAGTTTTTCTGTAATTGTATTACCTCGGCTTGCTGTATTGAGCACTTTGTTTGCGATTGCTACAGTTCATCCTTGGAATAACTTATAATTTCTACATGTGATAGCCATGGGAAGCAAAACCATCAAGAATGCTCATGTTGAAGTTGACTGATGGGGTGACGGAGGTTTCGGGAATGGAATACAGAAACATTTCGAGTTTAAACGAAAACCTTCCACCTGGTTGCAAGGTAGGATGAAACTCTGCTTGCACTCAATAGTACGTTTTTTACTTTCAACATAGCTGTGTGGCATGAAACAGCTTAATCCGCTTTCTGGATTGTGCTTTATTTTGGTACCACAAACCTAAGTTGTTTCTGGTAGAACACAAGGGTCGACTTGCCTTCACTGAGCAACCTCAACATCGGGAGCTCCCACTTTTGCATGTAAGGCAACGTCAACCAACGGGTGTGAGGACTAGTCACCCACCCCCGCAGTTGTGCAATAAGACAAAAGTTGGTATTACTTTTTATTTTTAATAGATACGTATCAAGGGACCAGTGAACTGCCGACGTGGTGTTCTGATGCTTGCAGCAAGCAATGTCCAATTCCTTGGAGGAGAGATTGACGACATGAGGAGCGAGAATAATCGAGAAGCTATATTGTGCAAACGCTTAAATCGTCCTGTAAAGAGAAATTTTATACTCACTATCATATATGTGCTATGCTTTCAATTTGATGTTTCATAATATTCAATCATAAGCATTTCGATAAAGTACCTTTCTGCTTTGGTACGTGAATTCAAGCACCAGCGGAGAACTTAAAGGCCATTTATTCAACTTGGGCTTGAACCTTAATGTTTTTTATCGCCATACTTGGGCATTGAGTTTCGTACACACGTGCAGTGTCATCTATCCTAATATGTACTTTTAGTGTTCTCAGAGGCAGACTGTTTAGAGATAACAAGGCCATTTTATAAAGAGTAACATTATTAGTGTGATTGTGATGAAATGCGGGTTTTCGTTATATTTTTTCACATTTTTTCTGACTGGGATTGTGTTTTTCTGTGAAATCACTGTTTGTATGTGATCAAAATCACTCAATTTTTGTATTTGTGCTGTTTGCTGAAATGATTCAGTGTCTTCGCTTTTTATGCAGGTTACTTCGAGATCAACCAACCAATCGCAACAACCCACACCGTCCCTCAACAATAACGACAACAGTAAGATAAATTTGAAAACTCGACGACTAGTTTTTAGACAAGAATCACAAATCGTGGTCAAAACATGTGGATTTGGCGCACCAGTTGTCTTCTATTAAATAATTTTTTTTGGTCGCAAATTTGTTTTGCATTAGATTTCGATCTACCCGCTGACGTCATCAGCCAGCTTACTGACGACGACTTCACGACCGAGGCTGACTCTGGTTACGTCACTGGAGCTCCGAGTTTCACTTCTTCCAACAACACTAACTCCACTTCCCTGCTTCACGATCCATCCTCTGGTGGTGTGGACGAGATGGACGGTTTGAGCGACATGGACATGCTGCAGGAAATTGAAAGAGTCGAATCACAACAAACGGTTGGTTATTTTTGTTCGTTAATTCAGTAAAACTTGCTTGTTTTTGTAAAGTTTATGAATTTTATCGTTTGTGTGTAAAGCCGTGAGTTGTGTTTTTTGAACCAATCGAAATGAGTGACGGCAAATCTCCCATAATTTGTACAAACATCAAAGAAGCCGTGAGTATGAATTTACCATTTACTGAATAACAGTTTTAAACAGAATTCAAGGGGTAAGCGATGGAGATAAAGAGAAAAATTGTCCGCTTGTTAAGCTAAATCGAAAGCTGACACATACATTTTGCGTCAAAAATGCTGCATTACCATGAAAAATGTGGCCAGAATGCACACTAATCGAATGATGTGATGAACATTCCTCCCTTCATGAAAAATCAATAATTGAAAAATTTATCTTCGCTTTACCGCTAGTAATCTGTATTGGTTTGTTTCATGCTATTCATTTCACATTGTTATTAATTTTAATGATACGATTTGGTCCTGTTCTTTGTCTCTCGCCAGCTAATTGTGCAAGCAATACTATATTACGATTCAGCCTAAACAACCACATCTTAATCTTCTTGTGTTTGCTGTACAGCGGCAGATTACTTATCCCAGACGGGATGCACCTGTTACTGAGACCAATAACGTGGCTCCCCATCATCACAGAGATTTCATGGAAGTCGATGTAGGCGAAGATGAGGATGACTTTGTCTTGCAACAACTTATCTCTGCTGGTAAGGGAGCTTACAGTAGTTTTGTTTTTGAATGATTAACCACAGGATAATTTTGCAGCTTACATCGCATGGCTTGGTTCGTTGAAGAAATAAAGGTGTTTATTAATTACTTTTAGCTTTTTATTTTTCCAGATCATGCAAAAAGCAATTTGAAATCATCGTCTAAACCTCCTCGCAGCAACGTCATTTCAAAGCAACTCTCAATCGAAGACGCATTTAAACAAAACTTCAAGCCATTGGCATCCTCTTTGCAATCTTACGCAAACAGGCCTTTGCGTGGTGAAACAAAAACTATTGATTCGAATTTTTGCAACCAACCTGCAGTGAAAAATGAAGAAGGTTTTCAAACCCAAGTTTCTAATCAACCACCAGTAGCCGCAATTAAATCCGAATTTTCGTCCAGTAAAGAAAATAACGATGTTTTTTCAAAAAGAAACCGAACAGATCTTTTTTGCCGTCAAGCCCAGCCGGTTGCAATGGTTGAGAATTCTCAAGGAAACGCCTGTCCTTCGTTACTGTCACGGTTGAGTGGACCAGAAAAGCAGCCATTCATAGATCAACCTTTACCTTGCAAAGATGATGTCACCATTCAAACCAACTTCAGTGGTGTTAGCAACGATGTTACGAAAGAAATTTATAATAAATCTCTGAAACCGAAACAGCCCGACTACATTTGTCAAGCTAAAGTTTTAATGGCAAAGAAAATGGTAAATCTTAAAGTTAACGTGTTTATTGAAGTATTTTTTAAATGCAAAATTAGGGGGGTCAGCTCTTTAATTCTTTGTTTTTTTTTTATTAGAATTTATAGTGTTATCTGTTAGTAAAGTATTATAACTTCTTTTTTTGTGTAATTAACGATGAAGCATATTCAACTATTCATTTTAATTGTCGTCAAACATCTTTCATATTGTTGAATTTTTTATGTGTTTGTGACCGCCGTTGAAAATCACTGCACTTCCTAAATTTTCTCAAAAATATATTAAGTTTGTTTTTCGACCAAACGTATTTCGCTACCTACTTCTACTGTATGCCGAAGTTGGTGTTTCAGCAAAATAATCTTATGCTGTTGCGTTTTCGTTGTACAGCACACTACATAGCATATAATACTACAATAGTACATAGCCTACATTCTCACTTTCGACTCAATATTTTCAGATATCTTCTTTCTCCATCACTGTGAAGGCTTGTATCACGACGCTTCTCTCCAAGCTAAGTTGTGACCCTAAAACTGGTTGGAGTTTGAAAGCTCGTATATGCGATGGGACTGGAGTCTTAGACGTGCAGTTTTCTGATCAAGTTTTAACCAATTTGATTGGATTTTCTTCAAAAGAGGTGAAAAGTCCAATGTTATGTACTTTGACAACTTATCACGTGAGCAACCAAAAGGATCAAAATTTTTCTGTCATTTAAAGTTTATAAATTGTGCAGCGTACAAACTAAATTCCAGGCTGATATTATGAGCAGTTGGTTAAGTTTTTTTATAGCACACTTTTTGATAGTTTATTAAACGTGACGGCAAAAATCGATGCAATTTCTGTCCCAAAACGGTGACAGGCTGATACTCTATAATTTGCAACTCACGTAAAAAGCTTGGTCGCCCTATTAGGACTAGTGCAATTGGGAAATTTCCATTGTGCTGTGCGTAAATGATTCAGTGTTTTACGTATTTGCGTAGGCCGATGATATAAAGTCTTCGTACAATTCACTTCGACTGGTGGAACTACGCAGAGGAATGGAGAAGTGCCGAATGGAGATTATTGGCATGTGCAAGCTAATGAAAATACAAAGCGATTCCTCGTCTGAATCCGTGCCATGCGTTCAACAGCTTTTAGATGCTAATGAAACCTTTTGGTCCACCATCAAGCACAGGACTTCTCCAGTTTGAAATGGCTTTGAACCTCAGCTGTATTAGCAAATCTTTCGACGCTGTTACTCTTTTTACTCCCGTTCACAAAATGCTTTCCTTTTGCATTTCTTTAATAAAGCATGCGACAATAAATGAAGTTTTATGCGATGTCAGCAGTTAAACCTTTAAATAACGAGCAGCAATATATTTTTGTAAAAAAAAGAAAAAAATTACAATGGAATGCGCTAAAACGTAACTGGTGTTTCAAGTTCAAGAACAACAAATATAATGTGCTACATAGAAATTGTAAATAGTTTACACTAGGTAGCCTACATCAGTACTTATATGTTAAATCACAATTACACTACGTACTGCGATATTTATTGAAGAACTCTTTTCTAACCGACCAATAATATGTAGGAACTGTGGCGCAAACGACAAAAAGAGTCCACATCACACATGGAAAAACAATAGTAGCACTGTGATATGTTCGAACGAATGTCCCAGTCAGTAAAAGTTGCCGTTTTTAATCGTTTGACCGCCGAGGGGCGTTGAAAAGGGCAACTTTTGCTGGCTGGGGTGGGACTTCGACTTGAATTATTCCACAGTTCGTAAAGAAACGTAAACAATTTGCTTTCCAGTTCGATTGTTTATAATTATCTTTACCAGACCCCGGCTTCAAGCATACAATAAAAACAAACATTTTTTGGTATGCTAATTTTCGGCTTGAAGACTGAAGTGAAGATGCGTGTTTTCGATGAAATTTAACTCTATTCCTTTCTAGCTTGGTTTTAAAACGTCTTTCGCTGCTTTGACGAGCATCTCAACAATTGAAGGCAATTCTGCCAACTTGACTTTGACGTAATCGGGTAACCGTGCTGATTGGCCGAACCTAAAAATACATGGATGACATCACAGTTAAACGTCAATATTCTGCACAGCTTAACCGCAGTTCTCACAATTTTCACTTGATTAACTCACTTACTTTTGTCTTACGCCATCAGGATCGGCATACACAACAGACGTTGTTGATGATTGAACCAGAATTTGCGAATTGTCCTTGTAGATCACCCAAATATCCCCCGTGCTGAGGTGGGACGCTCTGCCAACCCCCGGGATATCGACTACCTTTGATACTTCTCGTTGGTCGATGAGAGGTGAGAATTTCATCTGGTCACCTATGTCAAATAAGGATTTTGAACCGGAAGAAATGCAAAAGTTATTCAATATCAAGACTATCCCGGTCAAACATTTATTATACTTGAACGTACAGCATATGATTATGGCAATCAAAAATTTTGATACTAAAGATGAATTCTCTTTTTTTACTAACATCTCAACTTACTAATGCTATTGCTCTTCGTGATATCTGCTTTCCTCGATGGATGAACCGCACTCTTTGATCTTACTGCTGTTGCACTGGAACGGTAAGAGAGCACTGATTCAGTGAAGCGTATCGAAGGAGCAACACTTGGGGAGGTCGTCCGAGCCACGGATGGAGAAGGCAAGCTCTCTGGAGTCCTGGGAGAGAGGCAACTCTCGCCGGATCTTGTATGTGTCGGCGTTTTCACCGCATCGGTTGTCTTTGACTGATGTAGCTTGGATGATCCTCCGGAGGAAGACGAGTAACTGGATGTTGGCCTCCTGAAGAGCATAATATAGAATTGTCATGATTTAAAGTGACCATTGTTCCAAAGTAGAAAATATTTGAAGTGAGGAATCACGGAAAAGTTAATTTTATACAAGATTTTTCCTTATTCTGACACATCGGCCTCGCATCTTGTTGTTGGCACCACTGCCTTCTACATACGCTAAACAAAAGAACAAATAATATAAAAGTAAGTCCCTTTACTGTACCTTGAAACAGTAATGGGGAAGTAGGAAACACGTCCATCAGATCTTTCTTCTGTGACAGATAAGGATGACTCTATGTCCAGTGATCTTTGCCTGGCATCGGCGGCATGCTCCAACATCTCTTTGATCTCAGGGGTCACTTTATCCAGCTCCGCGGGAGTCAAGTTATCTTGCAAGCGACCTTGAGAGAGCGCCTTGGCATCGAAGGTCACCGGCTTGCCCGATGCGTCAATTACTTGAGTTTTTCCTTTCGCTAATTGTATCTTTGCACCTTGATATATTGAAGAGGGTCAAGAAATGTTTGTTGAGCAGCAACAATCTGACAATGTCACAGGTAACTCAAAAAAAAAAACACAGTATACACAACGCTTAATGGAATAAATACACACATGAAACAACAGGTAACTGAAACCACAAGGAAATAGTTGTGACGTTAGTCTGGCGGCTTGAACTTACCATTATAAAAGCAAACTTCTAAGTCAGCGTCAGGATCGTTTTCCATCAACATGCACTTGGCTTTCTTTGTGAACAACGTCACTTTGGGCGTCTTAGATCGGACGAGCTGAACGAACCTGCGCGTCACAGTGACAAAGTTAGAGTTGCAAAGTGACAATTTTTCGAGTAATATCTAACTTGTTGCGTTCAAGTGACATTAGAAATACGTAAAATTAAATGACTTTTTTGGGTGGCTACATGATTCGGATCCAGACGGAAAATCGGTCGTTTTTTACACTGATTGTTGTCTGGAGAGTACTACTTTTTCTAAGTTTAATGTGCAAGGGAAATCCACATTTCCATCGACGACAGGGGGAAACGTGAAATGAAAGTAATTCTAAAGACGTTTGGTAGTTACCGTGCTAAGTATTTGTATTTATTGCAATATTTGTCTGGCAGAGTCAAATCGGTGTAGACTTGAGCATCATCAGGAACAGACGGAGGTTGGCGAGAGAGCAAGCAGGCAGCGTCGTCGCCTTTCCCAACCGGAGAGTAAACCTAAACAAGAAAGCGCAGTATTGAGACCAGTGATCACCAACTTTATCTCACTATGTCTTCGGAGTGTGACTGATTAGTCTTGTATTACTTCGACATTAGATTTCCCGGACATCAAAATCCGTTATTCTTACATCGATTTAACGTCTGCAACGTAAAAATGACGGATTTTGCTGTCCGGGAAATCAAGCCCGTTTACATCAATTCAACGGAGGTAGAGGTTAAATCAATGTAAAAAGACTGATTTTCTTACCTTGGTATTGCCTAAATAAAGTACAGATATGACCCAATCAATGTAAGTGTGCTTTAACTGTACAGTGTACACCTAAGTCCTCAAGTAAGTCTCTTGTCAAAGCGTGATGGTTTGCAAATTTCTACATGAAATTCTTCCACTTGTATAAGGGAGAAATTGAAATGACTTTTGTGGTTTGCTTAAAAACTTTCTGTTTTACTAATCATCACAAGTAATCTGACGTCTGAATTTTTTGTCTATCGCGTTTAGAAGCGTAGTTTTAATTATACAGTAGATGCGGTGTTATGTAAGTGATAGTAATATGATAATTTTGTGTCATTGAAAGAGTCGACAAGCTGCTGAAGATCACCTTGATAGATTTCCCTCCGTTTGAGACATGCAACACTTCGGTGACGCAATCCTTGCTGCTTTTACTATTCACTATTTCCAGGCAGACTTCCCCTGATTCCAAGATGCTAACCTGAACAACAAAGAAATTGAGGATGATCAGCATCCATGCATTAGAAAATTTTGAAAGGAATTTTATTAAAATCACTAAATGAGGGATTTTAGAAGAGAGTGGTGCGAAGGCTCCTACAAAGCGAAGATGGCTGAAGAGCGGAATCCTGTCGATGGGAAAAGCACAGTAAACCAAACATAACGAAGACAAATGCTCTGTTTACAATTTTAGACGCGCTACTGTTTTCACCATTGAGTTTTTAGCTTTCTGGCGGATCGCCCTGAGACGGCGCGAATTGATGGAAGGAAGAGATTTCCGCACTTTGTTCTGCGATGACGCGTTGGAGTGGTGGCTCCGTTCAGGTGAAGGCCGATGGTGCGTCTGCAATACCAAACCATGCTATTTTAAATACCGGAAAAGTATCAATTTGTAAATAGAAAACTTAGAGTCACAAACTCAAACATGAGCAACATGTGCTTGTGGTTTGAAACTTATAAAACAACGACACACTGACTCCAACACCATCCCGCATAGCACATGACGAGGGAACTGTGTTCCAAAAGCTAGTGCAATTCGCTATTACCACAGCGAACCCGCGGCATCAGGCTAAAACAACGATCATGCTGCAAAAGCGAAACTCGATCTACTGCATGCTTGTGGTTGTTGTGCGAAGGATAAGTGCAGTATTAGGTTATTGAACTTGATGAAAAGTTCACATTATTTTGAGAAATACTTCCTCTGAGTTTTATTTAACGATCATATATTTAAAAACCAGAGAAGTGAATAGAATCTTAAATAAATCATTGATACAAGTCATATTAAACCTGTTTGTGGTTCACGTATTCGTGACGGCGTGCTTCTGTTGCTTTTGCTGAAGATGAGTCGATTTGTTCATTGCAATCCAATGATTTTAAAGGAGGACGATTAAAACTTTTGGTGGTCACATCACAGCTCTTCTCATGACAACTGCATTCACTTGAAGTACATTTGGAACTTTGAACTGACTTAGGTTTGCGATGAGATAGAACGTGGTGAGAATCATACTGCTGCAAGTTGGTTTCTTGCCTCGAAACTGGTTTGGACCCGTTTTCTTTTCTACTGCTGGAACGGCCGCGAGAAAGACTGCTATTCGGAACGGCATTTTCGTTTCCATATCGTAAATTAGCATCGTTTTCTCCACGATTTTGATTCAAGGAATAATTGCTTTTGATGGAGTGCTGTTTCTCACATGCATCTCTGCTTCTGCACGCAGACGCGGATCTACTCAATCTTCTTCTTGATTCACGCTTGTCCACGCCTTCACATTGAGACAAGTTTTGCATTGAAGAAGAACGTTCGGAAAATTTATTTTCAAGACTTCGATGATATTCGTATGTTGACTGTATATCATCACTGGTGCCAGGCCGACGCTCGCTGCTTCTTCCACTACTTGACACGTGATACGACATCGATTCGGAGTTGTCTCGCACAGGAGGAGACGGCGGATGCCGTGGTCGATTGCATCCGCTCCGGGATGAGGATTTGTAGCATCCGGGTTCATATTTGGCTTCGTAGGGTTGGAAGCTTCCACCTGGAGGATAAAATAAGTCGTCGGGCTGCATGTTAGACGCATCCGGAAAATTGAAGGATCCGGTGTCGTCGCATCCATTGGAGTCCGTTGACGCATGATAGCGAGCATCGTGACGACGGGAGCTATTCATTGAACCACTGCTGACAGAATTGAACTGGTTGTGACTTGACTTCGAATGGCCCGCGTGGTTGTGGCTGCGCTCACTGCGGTGATTTTGACGGCCGCTTCGAAAAGACAACTTAGATGGAAGAAGATTAACATCCGCAGTGGATTCTCCTCTGTGCCGACACGAACCCGGTTTTGATCTTTCGTTGCTTTGTTCTTCTCTGTTCGTTTCATGTTTCCGACGATTCGACTCGTTGCTTGACTCGTACGCTCGCTGACGCCACATCGGCGGCCGATTGCCTGGCATGTCGTGTGCCCGAGAAGCCCTCAGAGCCTCACCGTGATCATCGCTTTGTGCTGATTGCGCCGATCTCAAATCCCGACTCCTGTTATCTTTGTAAGAGAACGGGGCATTTCCCAGCGCCTTCGCTTCAGTTTGGTTGCAATAGGTGTTCTCGTACGCCGTCGTGGCGTCCGTGTTCGAAGCAGGCTCGTGTTTATTCGGGTGAAGCGCAACAATTGGTCGAGTTCTTGGAGGTAGTCTTGACGCAGTCGATTCACCGATGGCAGCAGAGAAGTTCGATGGCTGGTGGCACGTATTGTGCAAGGTTCCTTGCCTGCTGTAGTTGTTTGTGAATTTGGTTGTCATGGTATCGCGGCCGCTATCCACAGATGCTTCTCGTCCCTTCCAAGCGTCAGGTTTCTGCCAAAAAAAATCAGCGTTGTCAAACGGAGGCAGATACTCCAAATTCACAAGCTTCAAGTTCAAAAGATATCAAAAACAAGAAGTCACTACAGCAGTTAAACATGTATGAAAATCTTCACGTTTAAATCAATTTTGATTATGTCACACATTAAGTTAAAAAGTTGTGATTAAACAATACCACAAAAAGTTAAGTTTTTCATTGATGTACTCTTCCTTGTTTAGTTAGCATCAACTCTATTAAATGTAATTGTATCATACCATGAATGAATGTTCTAGTACAGCTGAAAGTGTAATGCGATCACGTGGGTCTTGCTGCAACATGTTCTCAATCAAGTTTCTAGCTTCCGGAGATATATGGCTCGGAATGGTGTAGTTGCCCAATACAACTCTGTTCAAAGTGCTTTTTACAGCATCCGTCTAAAAAATATGCAATCATAGAGCTTCAGCTTGTAGCAAAACTGTTGGTTGAGACACCTTGAACAAATAGTTAGGGAATGTGTGGTAATGAAAGCTCGAAAAACAGCGGTGGTTGGAAATGCAAGAAACGTGGAACAAAAGAATAAAAAACAACATTATCATAATAAAAGCAGAGAGAGACTGTTCAGTGTTCACCAGGCATTTGATAATTAAAGTAACTTGCGTTCTTCTGGTGACTATTTACTAGGTTACCTCCTGATGTTAAAGAATTAAAGATGATAACTAGCTTTTTGTATTTCCGACGTTTCGTCAGTCAGCACGACTGACTTTATCAAGGTGGCTAAAACAGGTTAACACAACCTGTTCAGCAACGATGGCACAACACAAAAACATACTGATAAAATGACTAAAGTAAAGCAGCAAGAATCAGAGTTAAAACACGCAACAGGATGACTGCAGGTTAAACTGAATACAGTGAATGCCTAAAACCAGTAGGCTACTTTCCAACAGCGTAAATTTATCTACGTTTAGGACCACCGTCAAGAAACGTTATCATAATATACGAAATTTACCTATCGATAACACAACGAAAATGAAAATATAGGCGTCACTGCAAGCAACTCGGCGATCCTCATAATTCAAAATGATGTCTAGGCCTTTGCCAGCAAATGGAAAATTAGTAAGGTACGAAATGTTGCAACACTGATTCAAGGAATAATTCCATTTCTATTCGTGGTGGATTATATTGAAAGATCTGTCACTTTAATTGAATGTCAAAAACAAAACTTACATCAAAGGGCGGCGTCCCCACAAGAAAGGTGTAAAACATGCACCCAAGAGACCACACGTCCGATTCCAGTCCATGTGCACTTCGAGTTGCGATTTCCCTGCCAGAAAATTAAATCAGTTCATCAACTATCCCTGAGCGTCAAGGCTGCTGCAATATGCGTCAAATAAAAGTATAGTTTGTGACCACAACTGACAACTTGCAATCATTCCATAAACTGGAAATGAAAATACGCCGTCAAATAGCTGCAAACTGAAAACCAGTTGAGAGAGACGATGAGAGACGTTTAGAGACGATGAGAGAAAAATGATGAGAGAGACGTTGAGAGAAAAAAAAAAATGAGAGACGATCACCGATGAATACATTAAAACAAAAATCTATCAAACAGATCCACAGCAAGAGAACCTTCATAGAAAGCATTGCAACAACACACAAGAATCGGCAACTGAGACACAATCCCATTTGGAACGACAACTCACTATCAACAAAGCATGCGCAGATGCTGGTCATTCCGAAAAAACGTAACTTCGCCGAGCAAATTGCAATTCCTGCAAAAAATCATCACCTAACTTCTGTGACAACCAATGCATCGCAACGCTCTAGAGTCTAGAATCAAACATTCAAAATATTGTAGGCTAACGTACTGTATTTGCTTTGCCATCTGTTTAAAGGTCTTAGACTCTACAAGAAAACTTTAATTCCAAAGACATTACTCAAGCACTGTCATAAATTATGATTTACATAAATCTCAAAAATTCTTGTACAAGCTTACCACCCATGAACAGTTGAACACGACAATGGTTAGTCTGAAATGATGCCAAACATTGCAATTATTCTCAACACAATTCAATACTACAAAAGTGAAGAAAAAGATTATAGAGGTTCAAATAATTAATCAACAGACAATAGAAAATGTAAAACAGCAGCTCGATGAAAAACTTAGAGATGTAACGACAGAGATCTCAACTTACCGCTAGTCCTGACCTGTAGATACCTATGACACGTTACACTGACATGGAACACGGAACTCTTGCTCTATAAAACGTTAAATAACTTTTTGTCCGTTTAATATTTGTGCATTTAATCGAGAAAAGGAATGTGCGGATTGGCTTGAAAGAAACAAATGTCACTAAATCCTACACACGAAGACATTTTGCGTCAACACATCAATGCTGGACATACGACGACTCTACCTCTACCTATTCCGTGAATGAAAGGCACACGTCACACCAATTACCAACTCAAAGTTTCATACTTGTATATACAATAGAGCAAGATAAATGTCTGTCAAATTACAACAGGGCACTCAAAAATTGTCTTGCTCACATTTTGCTTCGCAGAAAAACAACATTTTAGGAATAAGACGATGACATCGGGTAATTGGAAGATCACTGCCACTAAATTTTAACTTGGTATTGCCATGAAGGAAAAAAATTAAACCGTTTACCGGTAATTGAAAACCTACTGTATAGCTAGCTATAGATAACTAAACAGAAAAATGGACATTAATATAAAAAAGCCGTTAAACGACAAACACAGAATTGGAAAACTTGCACAGGACCGGAAGATGAGAATGTTTGATTGATTGTGTATCGCGTTCGTTGAATCTTGAAGGTTGATCAAACAATTTGACCATCGGCCGTTGCAACGCACACCTTTATTTGGTCGGTAAACAAAAACACCAGCAGTGAAGATGTGATTGTGGAGACAGTTTGAAGCAGCGTTTGCTCAGAAATATTTCACACCTCCAAAGGGGATATTGTTAATAATAAAAGCATTTTCGTACTTTTGCCGAGATGACTGAGCGAATCATATCGATAAAACCAAGTAAGAAATAAACAAAACAACCAGGAACTTTTAAGATTAACACTCAGCCAAGCAGTGTCGGTCGCGTGTAGCTATAATCCCGCATCAAAACTTACCACAAGATAACCACATACATGTCTATCATACAGGAGAATAAAGCAAGTCCGTTAAATTCAAATTTTATGACGATAGAAATTCATAAAAGTTTGAGTGAATCTGCAAATAATCCACAGCAAGTATTATATACAGCTGCTTGCTTAATACCATTTTACTTCGTGCCTTTGTTAAAATCAGCATATTTTAGGAGTTTTATTCAATAACGGTTTCAATTAAATAGAGGATTTGTTTCTTGGACAACAGTGCAATAGAAGAAGGAAACTGAATGGTGAAATCCGTTTTCTTAACATGTTCCACTATTTTGGTATGTCCGAAATAACAATTCTGCGTCAGACACAACAAAGCATCAGCTTGGCCGCTGATATTTTATATTTTTAATCTTTTATCTATTTTCGCATGTGTAACAAAAAAGAACAAACGCCCGGGTAATGGGAAAGAGGCATATTAATATTTCACAAGGCAGTCAATGTGGATAAATTTGTACGTCTTTTGTCTGAAAACATGAGACAAAATAGAAATTAGCTTCGCCATGTTGATGCATCGCCGATTACGGAAGATGAACAACAATTGGGCGGTGAAACGTCAACAACAAATATGCTTGTATAAATAACATTTAAACCGTTGAAACATCCATTGACTTAACGCAAACTATCTGACATTGATAAAAAAAGGATTGAAGAGGCTCAAAACAAGCCCAGGCGATGTGCGAGTTCGCCCGCAGTTTAGTTAAAGTACCAGCCATTTATTTGTAGTGTTACGCATCAGGGTTAAATTCCTTAGCCAACGATCGGCGCGACACAATGGACTTGCGTAACAAAAGACACCACGCAATGCCTGGCTAAGCGAAAGAAGAGCGATTTACGAGGTTAAAAGAAAGATTGGTTTTGGTCTAATTAGAAATGATATTCCGCTAAGCCGGGTAAAGCATATGTCTGGGCAAGCCTATAGACGGATGGTAATGCATACCCTGACAAATAACGGCGCAAAATTCAAGTGAAAGCACGTGACCAATCGGTAATTTCACTCAAAGGGCTCACTACAATCTAAAAATCATCAAGCATGAAAACATATAAACTGTCATCCTAAAGTGAGGCTACAGTGTATAATATTCATATCAAAAACAATGAATATACGCACCAAGCAGAAATTTAACATATAATATATATAATAATCAATGTAAATTTTATAATGCACATAGAAATTATGAGGGGGCTTTCTGGTTTATTGATCAGGTAAGTGCAAAGTCATTGCTCATATTGAAAAAAAATATGGCTACAAAGTTACATCATCACGTCACAAAATTAAAGAAGCAAAAAATGTTTTACGTTTTGTTATGTCAGTGAATAACTGTTATCAAGTGAACACAAACGTCCACTTTTTTACATCGTTTCAACATCGTCAATCGCTTACCAAAAAAGTGCGATTAGCGAGCCGTATAATCACACATTTAAACTTTACGTCATAACACAACTTGTCTCTTTAATAAGAAAAGCTTCAAGTCCACTTCAGCATTTGCTGAAGTCAACGATGCCGCGTGTTTGACGGTTGGTAGAAAGTAAACATTGGGCAATGACAGCAGAAATATTGATCATTTCCATCATTCCATGTCAATATTATCGGTTAAGAAACTCGTTAAATTGTTCTTTTGGCATCAGAGAGGACAAAATTTCACTCAGCCGTCAAGATAGATGCATATTCGAATCTTACGTCATCAATTTTAAGTTGTATGAAAAACTACGGTTGTCAAATATTAAATACATCTTTCAATGGTCACTAATTATTCAAACTTTAATAACAACAATTAGCAGAACATTTGCTAAATACTGCCTATCCAATAAATGCATTTAGTTCAAATACAATCTTAAAAACACGCAACTTCGTGTTACTGTTAGACTTTCAATGCAGAAAAAGTTTCTCGTGTCAAGAAGTGCCAAAGTAACGGCTGCAAACAATTGAAAAAGATTTACAAAGACAAAAGACATGTTGACAATGCTTTTTTTTTACAAACACCTGTGACATTACTTCGTCATCATAACCATAACCCTTATAAACACAATAATTAAACTTTTAATTACAGTGATAAAGTTATTTAGGAAATCATCTAGTAAACCTCCTTTCACAACAAAAGTGTACATAGCCTAAACTTTTCAATGCAAACTGACCAAGCGAAAATAAACTTTGACTTACGGTGAAATAAAGTTTGGAGTACCACACATGGTAAAGTGTTTGTCCGTTGGAAGTGCAAGTTTCGTCGCAAGCCCAAAATCAGCTATCTTGATGTGACAGGTATCATCAAGAAGCATGTTGGCCAAAGTTAAATCTCTGTGCAATATTCCATGAGCATGCAGATACAGCATTCCTTCCACGATTTGAGCCATGAAATCTCGAACTAAATAAAGTTTTGCATTGAACTTTAAGAAACGAAAGTACATTTATGGCATCCATCATGAGAAGTACGAGCTATGTCAAAAATGGAATGACAACTACCAATACATACTTAATTGCTAAAATGTAAGTTTATAACAATTTGACAAAGCGAGTCTGGAATAAAGTAGTGACAGGAAAAATGAGAAAAAGAAGGCTAATGAAAACGTGGGATAACACAGTGAAAGATGGCATGAACAAAAGGAACGTGAAAATTGAAGATACCAACAATAGAGAGAGATGGGGGAGTCGCTGCAGACAACTGGTCAACCCTGATGTTTCGTGATAAAGACCAGGGTTCTTTGAAGCAAAATGAATGATGATGAAACAATTTGAACATGAGAGAGTGGTAAGACTATGTCGCATACCTTGTTCTTCTGAAAGCACGTTTCCCTGACTTTTAAGGTAACGATTTAATTCGCCTTTGAGACAAAGTTCCAGTATGAGATAAACATGATCAGCGTCTTCAAAACAATGATATAGCTCCAATATTGACGGGTGCTTGAGTTGCGCGTGTATCTCCACTTCACTCCGAACACGAGAAACCATTTCCGATTTCCGCATGCTTCGCTTGTCGATCATTTTAATGGCAACGTCACGTCTTGTGCGCTTGCATTTCGCTCGATAAACGCAAGCGAAAGCCCCGCGGCCTATCATGTTGAGCACATCGTAGTCGGCTATGGTGCTACCAAAGTTTGGTGACACAAATGCACACATTCTCCCAAGCGCGTCTTGCACAGAATACAAGACCTTCAAGATGTATCCGAGACGCGATACGCTTCTGGTTCGTTTATCTGCAAGTCAATGACAAAAATGCAAATCAGCATATTGATTGAACAATAAATATATGTACTTTTAAGAATAATAATAAATAGATGCTCATTCAAAACATGACTTTAGGTATAAATAGGGAAAGGTTTTCTAATAAGCTTACACAACATAGTTTTTGATTTAAATTTAAAATATACATAAAGATTAAAGAGTAGGCTTCATATTTTTAATCAAATTGGCTAATATAAAGTCAACTTATTACAATGAAGTCATGTTTCACAAAAATCAGCTGTTTTTTTTTTTTATTAATACTCTTAGTCTGTATTAGTGACAGTGGTATGGGAGTGCATGAATTGAAGGAGGCTGCGTGGGATCGAGAGATGAGGAAAAAGATGACATATAGAGTGACCGAGAGTCGTAAACGACTGAACGGATGAAGAAGACTCTTAGTCTTAGTCAGACTGCTAGCCTTGTACTGAATTGAAAAATCAATACCTATGATATACTTAACAACCTTTTTGGTTTAGTTTCTATGTTTTTCGTACAAATTGCTTCTTCATATCGCATTTAGGCTTTTTAAAGCAATTTTTTTGAAAACAAGTTGAAAAAAAAATTCTTCACAAAAATATCAACTGGAAGCGAAACAAAGACTGGGGTTTTTGACAAAATGCAATGCCGGCCAGTACTTCGTAATATTTTTGTTTTGAACGCCCGCTCAAAACTATGAATAATTGGCAAGTTATTTTGATTCTCAAAATTTCTTTTCTTAGAAATAAAATCAAAACAAAGAATCAAAATGAAATATTTCAACATATTTTCCATTAAAACAGCCTTAGTTGTAATAACAAGGTACAAAATTCTAGCCTTGTTAAGTGAAAGCATTTTGTAGTGAGTTGTTATGATAGTTTTAAGTTTTAACTAGTAACTATACATTTATTATTTGTGTGAAAAGCAAAAACTCAAGAAACATTACAGTGATTAGTCAAATTTTTATTAGGTCAATATAAAGTCATTTTTTACAATTTTAAGACTAGGTCAATAAAAGTGTGCCAGCTGGTAAATAAAGGAAACTCCAATGACACCTTTTCTCATTGACTGAAAGAACATCTAACTGCAACTTCAAAGTATAAAAAAGCCAACATACAGTAGTTTTCACGTCATAAACTCACTTGCTGTTGTGCAAGTATTGTATTTCATAAAACATACCTAATTTATTATCAAAACCACTGAAGAAGTTACGAATCGATACTAGCCACATATCACAACTCTTCCTATCATGTCCTTGAATTGGCAATGTGCAATCTCAGCAAAGAAATTCCTTACCACTATTATTAGCACAAACCAAAAATAATTTTCTAGCTAAATACTGTGCAAAATCTAAATGTTGGTAACAATACAGTACAAAATAGATTTTAGATACCTAAGGTATAAACATTATAAAAAACTGTTGATTATAACATTATGTAGAGTTTCAAACCTGCAGCTGCAGTAAACAACCAAGATATTGAAAGGAAAACCTTATAACATGTCATTGATACTGCTCAATTTATTTAAGTATTAACATTTGTAAAACCCATGACACTTTTACTATAAGCTGCAGCCTTTATTCCAGATGAAATAGAATATCTTAATTTCATTTTCAACTATTTTGATATTGCCTAACATAAATTAAAGTTTGATGAACAAAATAATTGTACACCTTTCTATTAAAAAAATTGTCAAAATCAAAAATTTGACATGTGTAAATAATATCTGAAACTACACCAACATGGAAAGATTTTATGTCCAATTGTCCATTGACAAAACAAAATTCAAATATATACTTCTTGTACAAATGTAAAATTTGCAATATGTTAGTTTGACTAACAAAACTCTTCATCTTGTTGAAACTAGCAACCTTGCATCTTAAATTGACCAGCCTGGTTGTTGGCTATGCAGGGTTCGATCTTAACGCTAGTCCGCTAGCCAATGGCTAGTAAAAATTTGCGCCGACAGGTAGAAATGTTGCAGTACTAGTCCGATTGGCTAGTGAAAATATTCGCCGGCGAAGAAGAGCTTGTTGTCACTGTGTAATTGTGTAATATTAATAAGACGTCCCCAAGCTTAAACATTTTTACAAACAATATTTTATTTGACTTTTATTTCGTTTTTATCCCTATTCTTTGGATTGCTACCTTGTCGTAGTTGAAGAGCTCGTGTGCCTCCGTGACCTAAAGAGTTATGCTGACCCAACAAGCCAGACAGGTCTGACGGTAGAGGCCTAACCAAACGCAATCCATCCAATAGTCCACTTCTTTTGACAGTGAACGAATATTATGTATTGTACCACCCTGGCGAGTGGCGTGTCATCTCGTACTACAGATGCACACAATGTAATATTACAACATAAATATTATAAATATTAAGCACACACCGCATGCCACATGTATTTTTTATGTTTTAAAATTGCATTGTTTGCGTCTGTAGTACGAGAAGGTGTTTTTGTGCGTATTGTTGCTCTCTTGTGCGTACTGAAATCTGAAAGCTTTTACTTTAGTTAGTTTCAGTTAAGCCAAAACACTTATCTTAATACAACATCAGACAAGCGAAAAGTCAGTAAACTGGTCGGACTAGTGAAAAATCGTGCGGGCTAGTGAAAACGGGGAGCAACTAGTCCGGTGGGCTAGTGAAAAAAAAAAAGTTAAGATCGACCCCTCCTATGGGTAGTTAATTTAGTCATAAAACTATAGTGACAATAGCCACATGCTTTTCCAGGCATAATCAAGTACATATGCTTTTTGAAGGCTTAGGCCTACCAAAGTAAAACAATTGCAGTGAGTTTATTGTTTATGACTTAAATAAATACGACATTTTTAAAGAAACGATTCTTTATCCTGTTTTACTTTTACCACATATATATATTTAATCACAGTGCCTATTCTTACCACACCATATATTGTGAATATAGAAATTGTCTATATAGCCTATATAGCTTCTAAATTCATGAGTTTTTTCAACTGAATCTGTAGCTCATACAATATGTAATGAGTTGGGTTAGTATTCTGAAGGGGTGGGTTTGATTCTGCTCGGAAGCGTTTTTTTTAAACTGCATTAAGCCTATAATTCGAACCGACTCATTCGTTACTACTTTTTGTGGTGAATTTTTAATTTGAGTAGCCTACAGCCCAACTTTTTATGTCTTTTTGAATATGAATAATAAAGGTAGAGTTTTTTTTTAGTTTTCTGGAATTTATGAATTCCTCTTGGGTAAGTTTTTGTTTGACATAAGGGGATGTGACCACGTTTGACAAACGAACTTGCATGTGATCTTTGCTTCGACTCACTACATTTTTGCTGCAAGTTAGTTAGGTAGCTGAAAAATTAATAGTATATATTGTTAAAAAAAATAGTTTCATCAAAGTTTAGTTCAGTTTGTTCTTATATCTGACCATCAGAATGAAAAACAATACTCTAGGCTAAGTATGCTAAACATAGCAGAGATCTAGAAAAAGGTAGAAGCGACAAAACTTGGACGTTATAACGAGCTTGATACCAAAACAAGACAATCAGATTTAAATATGGCCACGATCGCAACACCTAATAATATATAGTGTATAATTTGAGAGTTTTAATTATGTACGGTAATTTGTTTTGTTATATTGCTGCCGACTTGATATGTATATATGCATGCGCGAGTGCGACTTGATATTTCGCAAAAGATATGAAACTGACATATAGGCCTACAACACGCTTGAGCGCATACTGAGGTCAAATGTCATGCTCAAGTGAACGTGTGCAATGTGCCTATAGCCTCAGAGGCTATATTCACAATATATGGTAAATAGGAGCTGGTAGACAAGTTCCCCCCCCTCTCTTGGCAACTCAGGTTTGTACTACTTTTGAAATACTGGTACATCATTTTAAAACTTAAATAACATAACTTAATTGTAGTAACAGTGTTTAAAATCACAACATAATAGCTTTCTTTTTCATTCATGTTCTTTGTCATTTTTGAATGTTTATAATACAGTACCGTACTTACAATCAAATATAAATAAAAGAAAAAAAGGTTGTAAGAAGTAAGAAGTGAAATAAAGAATTGATTTAAATAAAGAATTGATTTAAACCAAGAATAAAAAAAAACTGTGTTACAATGTGACATCAGTTAGTCCATAACAATAATTGATAATTTACAAGTGTTAATTAATGACTTTAAGTTGGCTGATATAATGATTAATCTTAGGTGATTCAAAAAGCAGTACTGGTAAGATTAAATTATCATAGACCTACTGTTATAGCCTAGTAAATAAAAGGATGATTAATGCAACCAACTTGTTTGAGCTGATAAATTTAAACTCAACAATTTACTAAATACAATATTGCTTAATGGATGATCCTTCACAATTATGCTGTAATACATATATTTTCACCTACATTTATTCATTTCTGAATGTCACTACCTATGTTATTGTAGGCTATGTATCTTGACAAATACAATCTACCGTAGTAATTTTATTTAAGCATTTGAAATCATATAAATATGTTATAACAATTTCATCTATGCTCAACATACTTGCTACTCAGTACCAGTAACGTACCATGCACTAACCTCACAATGTGGAAACACATCCAGGTTCTTCAATAGAATAGAAAAAAATAATCATGCTTGCAAGTCCAGGCTTGTCTCCAGCTTGTATGTTCAGTTTACCACAGCATGGGATTGAAAATGTTTTATTTAATCACTTATTTATAACATAACCTTCAAAAAATGCACAATGTTTACTGCTTGAATAATTAATTGACGATAGACGCAAGACCCGAAGCTACAGTACAATGCAGAATAAAATCAGGTCATGCAAATGAGTAACCTGTCAGGAGAAAATAATAATCATGCTGAAAGCACCTTCCATTTCTTCAGAGAAGAGAGAATCGCGTAAGACAATTTTATAAAAAAGAGACTAGTGACATCCTCAAACAAAGCGGTGAAAAAGAGATAAAACCATAGACATCTTATTGGATAAAACCCTATTCATGTAGAATAGAACTTCTCTTTTGTTTTCTTTTGCTTGAAATGATTCCATTCATGATTTGAAATTGGAACCACTTTCGCTACATTTATTTTCACATTGGTTCATGATTTATCATTTAAGTACAACAGAAATAGTAAGGACAAAATACTTCCAAAAATATTGAAGGCCTGCCTTATCGTAGCTTGATGATTTTCTTCATAAATGATAGCATTATGTTGCTATATCAAATTCAAGACAATTGGCAATCTATTTATTTCCTATAGTTTCAGTGCAAATATTGTAGCCTATTGTAGAAGCAGAACATACCGGTACTCGACAAAGGGGTTAATTCTGCTTGGTTTGTTTTTATTTCTGGCCATCGCAACAAAAGCAATAGGCCTACATGCAGTAGTGCACGTAAGAGGGACATTGGGCTGTGCTCTCTGTTTTAAAAAATTCATTCAGTAATTTGAAGAAGTAGAGTCTGGCATTGATTACATTGATTAGTGCTGGAGCGAACATGTAGAGAATGATAGAGTAAATACACACTTTGGCAACAACAAAATGAAAAGATGACAAAACCAAAGGTTTAAAATATGCATCGATAAAACAGTGTTTGGAAAACACTATCTAAAAAATGCACAGCTACTAAACTTAGAAAAGAAAAAAGAAAACTTTAATTTTGTCGGGCGTAAAAATAGGCCTACTATCAACACTTGCATTGTGTAACAAGGACAATTGACTAATAGAACGCATCATCACTTCCCTGTCTCCCTGCCAATATGGGAACTTATGCCACCTTTGCAGAGATGTACGTATACGCCGTAGACTTGCGGCGTAGACTTTTTGTTTGCGCTAACGCTTACGGTGACATTTTTTTGGATAGTTGTCGCTTGAAGCAACGCCGTAAAGTTTTCGCGTTTTTTAGCGTATAACGTCAACCACTAGCGTACGCAGAGGGGGGGCATTGGGCCATGCCCCCCCCCCTCTTAAAAATGTTTTAGTAGTTAACGACGTAGATTAAGGCATTTAATATTTTTTGGATTGCACTGTCAAAGCAATTAACAATGTTGTTCAATAGACTAATCCAATACGAAATACATGGCCCAATCCACCTACCCCACCCCAGGTATGCCAATGTAGCATAGTGTTCTGTAAGCCTATTATAGTGAGAAAGAAATGGATAAAGTCTAAACTAAAACCATACTGGGATATCATGAAGACATCTGGGATATCAATGGCCCGTGGCGTAGCCAGGGGGGGTTTGGGGGTTACAACCCACCTTTGGCACGCGTGTGACGTCACGATACGGAGAATGATGCTTTCAGACTCTTTATGCTTGGAAATGATGCTTACAGTATAAAAAGACTTGCCTAATTTTAAACAAAATTGCATTAAAAGAGCGAGTTTTGCATACCAAACGTTCAACATCTCAGCCAGGAATTAACAACAAGAAAACATAGAGACTTATTAGCTTTATTTCCAAAAAATGCCGAAGAAAACATGATCTTATCCTTTTGCTATGCCACCTGACAGCACCATTTTACAGGAATATTCATACCCACATTTTTGTTGAAAATGCTCTCAGAATGCGTCAAATTCAAAGTAATTTTTTTAAATTCTCTGGGGGGGCCCCCCTGACCCCCCCGCCGCTGGGTGTCGTCTTAGGCAGAAACGCCGTCAGGCTTCGCCCGCCGGTCGTCAAAACCCCCCCTTTCAAAATTCCTGGCTACGCTACTGTCAATGCCCCCCCCCCCTTTGAGAAAATCCTGCGTACGCCACTGGCGTCAACGCATACTTTTTATGTCTTTTTTTCGCTACAACACGCCAATACCTTTCAGCGCTGCAGTTGAAAGAATGTTTTCAATGGGCAAAGACATATTGAAAGTAAAACGCAGCAAAATGTAAGATGAACACTTTCAGATGCTTGTGTTTCTTCGTGAAAATTCGCAATAAAACTTGTTTGTTTCGAGTGGTTTATACCGTGTGAATGTTTGGCACCTAACTTAGCAAACAAAATGAGTTTACGCTGGTGTATGGGCTGACGCTGACACCGCCAAATTTTTACAAGTTACGTTGACGCATACGGTGTATGGTTTTTCGAACGTTTGCGTTTACGCTGACGGAATCAATATTTTTGTATACGCGTACACCACTGCACTTTTACAGTGTGTAGGCTATACAACTTGCATATTTCGACCATATAGCCTACTGTTCCGGTTTCTGGCAAATAAACCATTGATTGATTGAAATTAAATTCAGTGATGTCCAGGGATCTGGCAATCTTGTTTTCGATGGTAATTGCAAGAGCAGAAAGCCTGTCATCTGTGATGGTTGAACGCAGGATATTCTTGATGAGTTTCACTCTGCTGAAGGTCCTTTCAGCACTGTCGATGGTAATTGGTGTGGTCGGTTAGAAGCATTCTGATGCAAATGCAAAGATTCGAATATATCTCCTGAAGCCTATTCTTGTACGTTAAAAAATGCTTGCCGTGACAAGTCCTCTCTCTTTCTCGATGACATAAATAAAACGATTCAATTCTATTCCTAGTTCGTTGGCATCAATGTCTCCCATTTTTCTTTTAAATTTTTTGCAGTGATTGTCCAGTTCCATTGTCCGCCCCGTGAGCTCAGTGGTTACGTGCCCGCTCAAGACCACGCGCCGCAAGTTCGACTCTCGGGGTGTGCGCTTGAGCAACGCATTTCAGGACTGCTCTCTATTCAGCGGCACCTAGGGAATGGAATAATTTCCTGGCATCAATACTTCAATAATCGGAAAACTTCACTCTGTTAATCTCGGTAACCGGCCCTACGTCAAGAGCCTATACAAGTATGCGAAACTACCAGGAATAACCTATCAAGGTTTTGTCAGTCCGAGGATAAAGATTCAAAACCAACCAACCCAATCATTTTCTCTGAGACACTTCTTCAGGCTGCTAGCATTGTGTAGAAACTCAAACAACTTGTACCACGCCACGAGTTGGTCAAAGCGCGAAGAAACAGAAGACATGGCTTGATCAGTGAGAAAAAATTGCGATTTGAATTTTTCTTCAGCAGAAAGACGACTCGAATCATCAGCACATTTGTAACCAAACATTCTCTTCCTACGTAGCACCATGTTTTTTGAAACACCTGCTCAATACCAATAAGCTCTGCTATTTCGCGTGCATTTGTGACCAGGTGGCTATATCCTGTATTTCGATAGTCTTCCAAAAACGTCGGCAGAGGGGCTCTCATTTCTTGCGGGGCCCCCTCCGATCGGAGGGCGGTTGCTACGCCTCTGCTGGGTAGAGGCAATTATCGTAAAGTTTCTTGTCCAGAGAAACAACAGCAAGTGCGGGTGGCTGGAGTCGAACATGCAGGCACTCGACTGCGAGCCCAACGCGCTAACCACTCAGCCACTGCTGCCGATTAATATCGTTCATTAAACTGAAACCACGTTCACACTCTGCTGTTGAACAAGGTAAAGTTGAAATAGGTGTCAAGAGAGGTAGCCACTTTAACAAGTCGAAATTCTGCCACTGCGAATGACTACAAAGCAACCGTCAACCAATCAGAACATGTTATAAGAGGCTACGGTCCAATTGTGATCCTTCTAGCGCTCATCCAGAGAGTTAATGCTTGTTTTGAACTTTATTTGGTAATTACAGAAGAAAAATAGCAATAGCAGTAGTGGGAATCGAACCAGCGTCAATGAAATTACTACTTTCTAGCCCTAACCCTAACCCCTAAGCCAACCAGCTGACAAAAAATCCATCACTTAATTTGCTTTCTATCATCTTCTTTTCGCCATTTTTTACGTCACTTAAACCGTAGCTTATGATTGGTTGGCGGTTTCATTCTAGTCAATTTCAGTGGCAGAATTTCGACTTGTTAAAGTGGCTACCGTACCGTCAAGAGAGGCTTCAAATTCCTGGGCACAATTTCAACTTTTTTACTAAACTCTCTCTCATTGGATTGACTGTATTTCATCAATGTCAAAGCGTCTACAAATTCTTCTCACCTCTTCTTCTCTATGACGCAAATTTCCTTTTATCATTTTTTCAGGTTGCAAATTAGCAGTATCAACCAGTAGCTGACCATTGTCAGTGTCGGCATTAGTGCAAAGTCTCATTTGCATTCTGCTAACAATGCTCTGAAGAAATTTATTCGGGTTAATTGGCACCATTTTAGAATTCTATATCAGAGGAATATTTCTGAACATTAAATTATCCTTCGCTGCTAAAGCCAACTGTGTTTTTTCTTGCGGATTTTCCTTGAAACTCTCATTAATTTGTATTGTCCTTTTTATTAAAAATTCGGCCCTAGGTGAAGTTGTACTTCGAGACTGAAGTTCAATTGTTAACATGGATAATTCTTGCAGAACATCACACATTAGGAATCAGTAAAGATAGCAATAGCATAGGCACTCTCTTTGGAAAACCAGAGAGTATACTATTAGTTGCTCGAAAAAGCAGAGGGTATACTGCGTATACTGCCGTATACCCTCGAATACAGCACTGGTTTTAACGTAGTGTGGATGAAGCGACGTTCTGCTGTGGTACATATTTCAATAAAAGCAGTCCCCTTTCATTTCATTCATTCGTAAGCTAACGACAAACCCACGTTGCACTTTGCACTCCCCACTGTTGAAATATGCCAACTCTTTTAGAAATTACCAATTATGCAAAAGGACTCCACAATTATGCGAAACGACTGGGATTTGTCTTTCAAAAATACTTTTTCATTTGAAATTTAAAGTTCCTACAATCAATCAAACCAATGATTATGAAATATCTGTAATTAACAAACGTAATATTAACCAATTTTATTGCAGTAAATTTTTTGTATTGTTATCTGCTCATCACAGGATTTTTTTGCTAATTACACTAAAAGAAATATTAGTTTGTAAAATATCTTTTTATTTCATCTGAGTCCTTTATAGTTTTGTTTCTCGGCAGCCGATTTGTAGCAAGAATTGACAGCGATAGACAGTTAGACACCGTGTTTCGCCCATGAGGCTGGGCTCGTCAGTATCGCACCACTAATTTTCGCTGTCAATTCTTGCTAAAAATCGGCTGCCGAGAAACATATTGTTGATTGGATGGTCTGAATGGCTAGCGTGGAAGCTACACCGTTATGGTTGGCGAATCGCAGCTGCTCGCTGTACTAGTGAGTGCTCAGCCTTGTGCTGATAGCCGGGAAGAACGCCCCCCTCTTCACCTTTATAGTTTTATTAGATTTTTATTAGTGTTGCCAGTTCAAACAATTCATTGTCTTTTTATATTTGATGATTCTTTGTACCAGTATGTTTGTTATTTTCAAGCTTTTTTTCTGGCCATTTCTACAACGTAAATGAAAATAAAAATGTATGTAAATTTGTTTTTTATTATTTGAGGTTATAGATTTGAAATGATTGTTGCATAAAATTGATTGAAACACAATCTTAAGTAAAGAAATAAACATCTAAATATATCAATTTAATTCATCAATTCAATTTCATTTTTCATTGCTGGCACGAAGGTGTAGATTTACTTAGTAATGTTTCAATTAAAAGTTAGTTCTCATGTTGTTTAGAAAAATTAATTGATTTAATTTTGTAAATTTGTTGCAAATTCCAAACGAAAAAAGACGTGCACCCAAAATGTTACCATTATTTAGAATTTCGAAAAGTGTTTTTTCACATACAATAATTGCATGTGCTCCTTTTTAAATTGTAAGGTACACTTTTAGAAACGCTTAGGTTTTTGTGCAGTGTGTATTTAGTATTTTTATCATGCCTTAGCCATTTTTAGTCATTTTTTGCAATTTTTAAGCTAAATCTGACTACAGTACCTTTCTCATTAAGACTTAGCAACGCTGGTTTTCTCCACCTTCCAGTTTCCACTTTTTAGACCACCTGTTTCTCAACTCTCAAGAAAAACTTGAGTCTGATTGCGGAAGAGGTGGGATTGATGAGTTATGTTTTTAATGTTAGTTGGATTTAGTTTACTTTCTAAACTTATAAGAAATAACTTAGCCAGCATCCAGAAAGAGACAGTAGTGACAAAAGTATAAATTAGTTTTTTGATAGCAATATCAGGTAGGCAATGGGATGGTGCAACGGATAAGGGGTTGGCTTTCCAATTATGCAAACCTGGTTCGACTATCGGCTTCAGCTGGTTGTTGAAAACACCGCTCACTACAGTAGGGGAGACCGGGGTATTACGAACCACGGGGTATTATGAACCAGGCTATTTTCTGGAAAACTGTTGGAAATCCTAAGATCTCATTTGCATATTTTACTCACAAGATCACCATGCTTTTTTTGGTACCATCATTTTTGGTCAGCACTTCTTTGTTCTCAGTAGAACTAGAAAAATGTAGTTTTAGAGATCAAAAGTAAATTCAGTTTTCCATTTTGGTAGGCCTGGCATGCTTAGTACAGGGACTCTAGAAATCTAGATTTTCATTCAGGGATAGGTTATATGTATAAAATACTGATGCAAACTAATTGTAAGCTTTATGTGATTTTGTTTTGTAAGGCAATAGCTTGAATAAGAACACTCTAGCCGGGGTATTATGAACCAGATGGTTTCTACCGCAAAAGTGAAAATTCACTTTCAAAAAGCCCCCATCTGGTGATGTGAAATATGTAGAAACTAGCCAAATCAAGCAGGTTCTTCCTTATCCCACCTACACAGAGCAGACAACCAGAACATTTGACTCAATCTAAATGTCTCAATCCTAATTCAGCTTTTCCTATTCAAATAATGCAAATAGTCAGACCTGAAAGGCAAAAAGTTCCTAAAAATCTTCTTAACCCCACTCTACTAATTTACGGGCTGATAATCCCTGCTTTGAAGCATTTTATGGAAAGTTGTTTATATTGGTGCATAATGCCCCGGCAAGGTTCATAATACCCCAGGCCATTTTTTTATGAAAAACTGTAATAATTCAAATTTTGGAGAAGTTAGTGAATTGTGCTTGTGATATGTTATACTGGTAGATAATGTTAAAAAGTATGCAACCTGAAAATTTCATAACTCTACTTCAATTAGGGGGCGAATGAGAGCATCCCGAATTTTTGTGGTTCATATTGCCCCGGTCTCCCCTACCTTCTCATGAAGACTTAGCAACTCTGGTTTTCTCCATCTTCTAGTTTCCACTTTTTAGACCACCTGTTTCTCAACTCTCAAGGAAAACTTGAGCTTGATTGCGAAAGAGGTGGGATTGATGAGTTGTGTTTTTTATGTTTTTAATTCCGTAAACTGTTGGTAACTTTATCATTGCTGTTATTCTCCGACCAAAAAAATAAAAAATGAATTGAAATTGAACCTCAACCCAGGGTGTAATAAATTGGGTGGGCATAATTGATGAAGTAAAGGCGGCCGAGAGAAAGGAACTGGCCACCCTACTCTCCTTAGTGCCGAAGGCTTAGTACAATGAGAACCTTACCTACGGTATCTTCTCATACCCGACACTTGAATCAAGTAGGCTATAGGACCCCCTTTACTTTTTATCAGGTACCGGTAGGCCTATACGGGTGCAACCTAGTTCGTACCTTGAACCATTCGTACAGTCAGTTCGTACTCTGAAAAGATCGAGAGAAAAAATTTAAAAAAGCCAAAGTCGCTGATCGCAGTTTAATAGCACAAAGCCAAAGTCGCTGATCGGAGTTTCCCCAAACAATTTGAAACAAACTCGAGGGTTAGCGGAAACTATGGTTAGCGGAAATTGCGAAACTGCGGGAAAATGTTTGTGGAAACTGCGATCAGCGAGGGTTAGGGTTAGAGCATAGATTACTCTATGGTTAGAGTTAGGGTAAGCGGAAACTGCAGAAAAATGTTTGCGGAAACTGTGATCAGCGAGGGTTAGAGCATAGATCACTCTATGGTTAGGGTAAAAGTTAACGGAAACTGCGGAAACTGCAATCAGCGAGGGTTAGGGTTAGAGGGATGCAACCTAGTTCGTACCCTGAACAGTTCGGACCCTCAGTTCGTACCCTAAAAAGATCGAAAGAAAAAATTAAAAAAAGCGGAAGTCGCTGATCGCAGTTTCCGCAAACATTTTAAAATTTTCCCCCTGAAAAGATCGAGAGAAAGATAGCACAAAGCCGAAGTCGCTGATCGCAGTTTCCGCTAACCTTAACCATAGGCTAATCTATGCTCTAACCCTAACCCTCGCTGATCGCAGTTTTCGCAAACCTTTTCCGTAGATTCCGCTAACCGCAGTTTCCGCTAACCTTTACCCTAACTCTAACCATAGATTAATCTATGCTCTAACCTTAACCCTCGCTGATCGCAGTTTCCGAAAACATTTTTCCGCAGTTTCCGCTAACCTTTACCCTAACCCTAACTATAGAGCAATCTACGCTCTAACCCTAACCCTCGCTTATCGCAGTTTCCGCAAACATTTTTCCGCAGTTTCCGCTAACCTTTACCCTAACTATAGAGCAATCTATGCTCTAACCCTAACCCTCGCTGATCGCAGTTTCCGCAAACATTTTTCAGCAGTTTTGCTAACCGCAGTTCCGGCTAACCCTAACTCTAATCATCGAGTAATCTATGCTCTGCTCTAACCCTCGCTGATCGCAGTTTCCGCAAATATTTTTCCGCAGTTTCGCGGTTTCCGCTAACCCTAACCCTCGAGTTTGTTTGCGGAAACTCCGATCAGCGACTTCGGCTTTTTTAATTTTTTCTCTCGATCTTTTCAGGGTACGAACTGAGGGTCCGAACTGTTCAGGGTACGAACTAGGTTGCACCCGGGTTAGAGCATAGATTACTCTATGGTTAGAGTTAGGGTAAGCGGAAACTGCTGTTAGCGGAAAACAGCGAAAAAATGTTTGCGGAAACTGAGATCAGCGAGGGTTAGAGCATAGATTACTCTATTATGGTTAGGGTAAAAGCGGAAACTGCAGAAAAATGTTTGCGGAAACTGCAATCAGCGAGGGTTAGGGTTAGAGCATAGATTACTCTATGGTTAGAAATTAGAATTAGGGTAAGGGGTAACGGAAACTGCGGAAAAAATTTTGTGGAAACTGCGATCAGCGAGGGTTAGGATTAGAGCATAGATTACTCTATGGTTAGGGTTAGCGGAAATTGCGGAAAAATGTTTGCGGAAACTGCGATCAGCGGACTTCAATTTTGAGCTATTTTTTCTCTCGATCTTTTCAGGGGGAAAATTTTAAAGTGATTGCGAAAACTGCGATCAGCAACTTCGGCTTTTTTTGTTTTTTTTTCTCGATCTTTTCAAGGTACGAACTGACGGTACGAACTGTTCATGGTACGAACTAGGTTGCATCCACGGCGGACATGTCCGCCGTGAATTTCGAGGCCTGCTATAGCGTTGAGGTTGCATATGAAGTGAATCTAGGTTGCTTTGTCAATTATTGTCAAAACATTGTCAATTATTTACAACAAAGACTAAAAAATAACAACACAGCCTTCAAAGGTACTGTAGTGACAATACAACTGCTCAAAACATTGTCAATATTTAAGTTTTTTAATCCTACAGCGTATAGGCCGGATGCAACCTAGTTCTAGGCTGTGTTGTTATTTTTTAGTCTTTGTTGTAAATAATTGACAATGTTTTGACAATAATTGACAATGCAACCTAGATTCACTTCATATGCAACCTCAACGCTATAGCAGGCCTCGAAATTCATGGCGGACATGTCCGCTGTCACAGCATGTGATGTCCGCGGGAAGTACCATCTAGATCGGTCATATTTGTCCGCCGAGAAATAACACAGGAACTAGCGATACAAATCGTCATTGCATAGCACGAACAATTGTTGCAAGAATATAATTTCCCGCGCATTCTAGCGCGCATCTAGAAAATGTGAATACTGTATCCCTTAGCTTCTATTCAAGCAGGAAAACTTTCGATTTTTACGTTGCTTCAACGATTGATAACATTGAATAAGCGTAACAAAGGCAAATTCTTTGCTAAAAATCAATGGGAATATCGGTACTTCTACTACAATCTACACTAATCCCACGCAACTTAGTTCAAGTTTTACGTCACAATGTCAGGCTTTAATCTTCGAGTTATATTGATAAGGAAAGGTTGGTTACAAAATTAGATTATATGAAAAGGCTACTACAGCAAGATGCAGCGAAATTTGTTCAGTTTTGGGATTACAGTAAGAAAGAAAAGGCCCAGGAAAAATTCACTTTCGCTCACATGACACACAAAAATACACCTAAAGAAAAAAGCATAATGAAACTTTGCACAGAAAAAATAGTGGCGTTAGTGTAGAAGTTTTTCGACTCGAGCATTGTGACGCAAGAAGCCACACGACCTCGTTCTGTGGAAGTTAATCAGTTATGCGGCTTAAGCAGCTACACGGCGCTTTGACTCTTCAAGCGCACGTTGGTCTGATGAAAGCCTTTCAGAGTGACTTCGCCGAAATTTTAAAAAGCCTTCTAATCTGTAGCTATAGTTCTTGAATGGCGAAGAATTATCAAGATAAAGTGATTAAACAAGACGATCGACGATAAAGCTGGTGTGTCCGCCGTGAGACTTAATTTGTCCGGCGAGATAGCTGCTCAGACCGGACAAGTTTGTCCGGCGTCAACAAAAACAAATTTCGAGGCCTGCTATAGCCAATATCAAGTTTGCCCAACATTTTTTGACCCAAAGCCTATTTCTCAAGTAACGAAGCTTCTCAAGGTTTACTACTGGATGAGCATTGTAAGTCACACAAGTTGTATTGAATATATAAAACTAAAAACACCATAAACTTAATACTACACTTTTTCTCGCCTTCTCTCAACAATAAAAAGCTGCATTTATAGCCTCTAAACTCAACAAATTTTGATATAAATGTCTGCTGCTTGTAACAGATTTATCCATCTCAGATCTAAAGGACTCTGATGGGTTTGCTACTATTCGACTAGTCCGATTTAGCTATTTCCCTATTCGGCTACAGTCCGATTCGACTAGTCCGATTCGGCTAGTTTCCTATTCGGCTACAGTTTTGAATTGTATTTTGTATTATATTCCACAATCATAGGCACCAACTTTTCATAAAACTTTGGGGGACGAGAAAGGTGATGACGTCATAACCATAACGCTATTTTACTCAATTAAAGTTAGTCTTTGATTAAGCTTAGTGTCTTGTTTATATTGACACCTCGGTTGCAAACCGAATTAATTAGAACCGCTGCTTGACACGATTAGTTTTACACATACAGTATGCCTAGTCATAAAAATTTTGATATGGTTAGCTCATAATTGGAAAAGTTGGAAAACATGCCGATTCATTTTCTTTTCGTGCGAGTGAATAACAACGATCAAGACTGTGAAGTTATCGAAATAAAACGCAAAAAATCATGATTTCAAGCAGAGTGGAAACCTGCTATCGGTTTTATTAACCTCGTATCGCACGTTTTGCTACGTTTTGCTAATTACTTACCTTCAAAGCGTTAACAATGGCAAAGTGTTTTTTCTTCTGTTATATCAAAAGTCTTTACAGTCTTTTATCGAATACCGTATATACTCGAGTATAAGTCGAGATGTTCGCAAGTGAGTTTCACCTTAAAAAGACAGGTTCAACCTATACACGGGAGAAGCTATTGTCTCCAGCTTGGTAGTTTTCAAAATGAGCGCATTTTTACTGCTGCAAAATCATTGTTGACATAGATTACGGAGTTTGAAATGGCGTCGAAAAGTAAAAGTTTTGAATACGTTTATTTCCAGTGATTCAAACTTAAAATTCAAATTTTTATGATTTCTTGTCAATTCTAAACTTTATGCACTTGTTGAGCAATATGCAAAGCTCACGAGACAAAACAGAAAGAGCTGTTTTAGAAATCGATTTTTTTATTTTGCGTGTAGGATATAGTCGTTCTTATTATGTAACATTCCATGATCGTTGAAGTCGATGTCAAACCTAAGCTGTCGCATAAAACAATGATGTCAGTTTAGCAAGGTGATAATAGCGGTAAGAGACGTTATTGCAGGCAATATCTGCGGCCAAGGCCATTAAACACCTTTTTTTTTATCAGGTTTCGATTTAATTCTCACACATTGCGAACAAAACAATGCGTTCTGTTGAATCATAATTGATCTCACAGCGGGAAGACCTCGTTGAAAATAGCGCGTCTAATTTAGCTGGTTTACTTAATATTGCAGTGAATAGTTACGTGACTATTCCAACAGCGTAAGTTACTCTATCATCTACTTTGAAATAGAGCTCGACCAATATCACTTTTTCAGGCCGATACCGATATTTATGAAATTTTTAAGCCGATACCGATATATATCAGCTACGAAAAGTTTGTTACAACCCAGGGCCTCGAAATTCGTTTTTGCTGACAGCGGACAAACGTGTCCGGTCTGAATTCTTCGCCATTTAAGAGCTATGGCTACGGTTTGTAAGGCTTTTTAAAATTTCGGCGAAGGCTTTCTTCAGACCAACGAGGTGCGCTTAAAGAGTCAAAGCGCCGTGTAGCTGCAATACGCCGCATAACTGATTAACTTCCACCGAACAAGGTCGTGTGGCTTGCGTCACAATGCTCTGGGCACGGGTCGGAAAACTTCTACAATGACGCTACTATTTTCTTCTGTGCAAAGTTTCACTATGATTTTTTCTTTGGGTTTATTTTGCATGTCATGTGAGCGAAAGTTAATTTTCCCTGGGCCTTTTCTTTCTTACTGTAATCCCAAAACTTGACAAATTTTGCTGCATCTTGCTGTGATAGCCTACTCGTATGATCTAATTTTGTAACAAATCTTGCCTTATCAATATCACTCGGAGATCAAAGCCAGACATTGTGACGTAAGACTTAAAATAAGTTGCGTGTGGTTAGTGTAGAAGTAGGCCTACACAGGTACTCGGAATGGCCCGTTTCGGTGAGTCCGATTCGGTGAGTCCGATTTGGTGAGTCCGATCCCTATTCAGTGATTTTTTTATTTTATTTTTTTTAATTATTGGGTACCGTAGCCTAATTATCATTGCCGTTTTAGGGTTAAGGGTTAGGGTTAGAGGTTAAGAACTCACCGAATCAGACTCACCGAATTGGACTCACCGAATAGTAGCAGACCCACCGGTACTCCCATCTTCTTAGCAAAAAATTCCCCTTTGTTACACTGATTCCATGTCATCAATCGTTGAAGCAACGTAAAACTCGAAAGTTTTCCTGCTTGAATGTAAGCCAAGGGATACAGTATTGACATTTTTTAGATGCGCGCACTAGAATGGGCGGGAAATCATATTCTCGAAACAATTGTTTGTGCTATGCAAGTACGTTTGAGCAACTTGTGTTTCTTCTAAAGGCATGTATGGCTGGTTTTGAGTTTGCTTTTGCTGGCCGATGTTTATCGGCGAAAAATAGCCGATACAATATATCGGCTGACCGATATATCGGTCGAGCTCTACTTTGAAATTTCCATACCGTATGAGAAAGCCATGCGATCAGCTGCTGTTTTGCAGGCAAGAGCAATGTAGCCTATTTTTCGCTTTCGACACTCTAAGTCTGTTTAAATGATCTAAATCTCTTTCGCGAAGTGTTTTATCTTTGAAACACCACTTGTAATAACCATTTTTGTTGCCCCTGGTTAGTGGTTAGGTCTAAACCCCACTCATCTAAAGCTTTGATAATTTCAACTATAAAAGAAACGATATTGTGGAATAAAATACAACATTCTCTGAATAAACAGAAGGCGTTGTTGGATTTGGAATTTTATAATAGTTGAGGATTCTAATATATTCTAAGTTTGCATACAGACGGTGACGTAGGATACATGTCGATTTTATGTGAGCAAACATTTCAATTTAATAGTTCAAACATTTTGCGCTAAATTTCATTTCAATTTATTTTTCTTTGTCGGAATGCAAAAGAAACAATATTGTGGAATAAAATACAAAATACAATTCAAAACTGTAGCCGAATAAGGAACTAGCCGCATCAAACTGTAGCCGAATTGGGAAATAGCCAAATCGGACTTGCCGAAACAGGCCATTTCGCGATTTGACACCGCCTAGAAGCGTTTTTTTTTAACTTTTATTGATAATAATGTGTTTTTGCTGTTTTCAGCTTTAACAGTATGTATATACAGATTGGTAAAACATTTTTAATTTAGCTTGAGTTGGAGAATTCCTCTTGTAGTTTTGAAAAAGTAGTTTTATCACATAATTATATTATTTAGGAGTTTTAGTTTTACCATTTTTTTTAATGCTGCCACTTTCATACGTTTATTAAAGCATAGATGACTTTACGACGTTTCGTACTTGGCACTATGATTGCGCAAAAAGATATAAAACCTACGTAGCAACATGACTGAGTGCTTAATTCAGGTCATCGTGTTGCTTGAATAAACTGGGGAATATAGCCTCAAAGACTCACAATCCTTCTGTTTACTTAAATATAGTCTCTGGCAAATACAAATAAGATCAATCAGAAAGGATATGTTGAATTTTATTCATGGTAAACTGTTCTTTGGTTTTCCAGATATCTGGTACCGTACCTCGGTAAGTGAAGTTGAAGGATCTGATGTAATACTATATCTACAGCATTGCATGGCATTCATATAGCCTGTTTATGCTATTTTTCTTAAATCTATGGTGCTATTATTGCGCATATTATTGTGGTGCACAATCATGTGACATGTGCAGTGCACAATTATATTATTGTGCACAACTGGGTTTTTTTTTCGCTGAGACTTTTCGGTCATTTGTCCGAAATGATTTGAAAAAATTCGGTCATTTTTTATTGATTTTGGTCATTTTTTCTGATGAAACTATTTCCTTTTTGGCCGAATTGACATTTTGACCAAATTGGCTATATATTTTTTCAGACATTTTGACCGAATTGACTATACTTTTTTCGGTCATTTTGCTAAAAAATTGGTCAATGACTGATAGATGACCGAACAAAAAACCCAGGTGCACAATCATGTGACAGATCATTCCATTGACAATTTCACTTTGAATTCTAGATGAGAAAAATGTGTGTGGCTGCAATATTTGCTAGTTATAATAAAGGCGAAAACAAAGAAGATCGTTTTGAATAGCATATGCTTTGAAGCAATTGGGTGGTAACTTGACGTGCAAAAAATCAATTTCTTTTGCACCAAAAAAAAAACAAAGTAAAATTCTCAGAAACTTTAAGTTTAGACTCTGAGGCTAAGTCAGGAATGAAATTTTGATTGACTTCTAATAATTTTTACATGAAATTTGAACCACAAAGAAGTTTTATTGGTTACAAATCTTTTTTTATTTTGATAAAAGAAAATCACCATTCAATAGTAAATCCAATCAAAAAGCAAAGCTTTGTTCTTGGCAATGTTGCCAGATGAAAAATTGTTGCTATCCCAAACTTGGGATAAAATTTTAAATCTGCACTATCAAAATCCTTTGATTGCATTATCATTTCACTGTTTTTTTGTTGTTTATACTTGTTACCATTCTTGTTTCAGTTATTGAGTTGCTGCTGTTCGGTTCAGAATTATTGTTTGTGATAGTGCATATATGAAGAGCTCAATTCCAAAACCGCTTAGGCGCCACTTTTACCAAAATTGAGTTTAGAGTGTCATTAGGTAGAGTATTACCATAGGTACCTACCTTCCATTCCTTTCTTTCCAAAATCTTTTCTATCTGCTTCAAATACGACTCTAAAAATTGCGTTTGTTTCCAAAACCACTTACGCGCCATGACTAGAGATGTAAAAAAACGTTTTTTTTGTTTTTAAAAAAAACGAGCTCGTTTTTTTTGTTTTTTATCGTTTTTTTTGTTTTTTATTCGTTTTTTTTGTTTTTTTTACCTATTTTGACATTAAATGTCACAATATGCAGCAATTAGGGTAAACTCATTGCAATAGCGTCTCTTTCAACAAAGAAGCAGTCTCATAACTCGTATAATTTACTTTAAATCAGACTATATGTCTGGTATAGGCCTATTTTTTCATTGCAATTTTGTAGATCCCAAGTCTCAACACACGAGCCATAAAGATTTCTCACTGTCTCAAATAGTAGTAACAGTGTCCTATGGTTGGCACATCTCAAGTATTGTCTGTAATTTGGTCGAGCCAGTTGTTAAATGCAGTACCACACTCGTGTACAGTTTCGAAGCCACCTGGGATTTTGGTTAATGGGCATGTTAAGACTAGGTGGTCAGTGTCCTGTTTTTCTACTTAACAAAGGCACTTTTGACCAGCACTCCACACCTTTTCCAGTACAACGCCAAGAGGTTGTTCCAGTTGATGTGCATTTGGTGTAAACTTGATGAAAATCACACAAGCGGTTCTCGAGTTATAAGTGAAGTAACCTTAGCCACTAGGTGGCTTCATAGATAAGGAGCAATAGAAAAATGGCAATATCTCAAGAACCGCTCAACATATTTGGATAATTTTTACCTCTACCCCATGTTTTCTGGGGTGGGCTATCTGTTTATGAACATTAAAACAAGTTTTGGCGACTACTTTTTCAGATAAAAAGAAATTAACCTCTTGTCGTTACGCACCAATAAAACCATGATGCGTAACTTTAAAAAAAAATTTTTTTTTTAATCGGGTAGAGGAAAGATTGATGAAAAGTTTGGCAAAAGCAGTGTTGTGCTAAAACCCCAACCTTTAGCCCAAATCACATTTAAATGTAGTGAAAGATGGAAGCATTTTGATGTTTTTTATTTTCCATGAAGAGGTTCAATACTCCTTTGTGATGTCATAGTCATGTTTGTTTTCCCTTAATCACACCATTGTGCTGTCATAGACATTTTTAAAAGAAGTATGGTTGCACTTATCCATCCAAATTGAACTACTGTAGTTTTCAGGACTTTGAGACTTTATCACTTTTCTGTTTTTGCCAAACTTTTTATCAATCTTTCCTCTGCCCAATAGAAAAAAAATTAAAGTTACGCATCATGGTTTTATTGGTGCGTAACGACAAAAGGTCAATTCTCCTTTTTGCTCCAGCGTAGTTCCCAAATAAAATAAGTTTTCATCTTTGATGTTTGTTTTGTATCTTTATCCTGCATTGCGGTAGCCTAATATGGGTAAAACTTTATTCTTGTCAGGAAAAGTATTATGAAGCATTTATTCACCATGTGAACACTGAGCAGTGCTGAAAAACTTCACTTTAAAGGGAAATTTTCTTCATGCATGGTTGGTAGTTACTAGCAATAGTTAACATGGGTGGTGGGCATTTGAAAGGAACATTAACCTAAACCTTTTCTGACAAATTCACTTACTTTTGACAGCTAAAAATATCAGTGATAAGATCTCTTGCATTATGTCACAAATGATCTGCAGGAAGCATCAATAACAAAGTGTCTAAGACCTTACAACACACGAAAAGAATACTTCTGTTTCAACATTTATAAAGCATATACATCGTTGTTAAGCTATCAGTTAAAAAACATATTTAAACAAGCTATTGGCAATAGCTTGCATTAGTAACTTACCACAAACAAGGTAATGTGTGTTCTGAATACTGCCATCTTGTTTTTGCCAAAATTTCGTCAACCCATTGAGTGTGTACAAAAATAACCAGTAGGCCTACCGGTATACTAACATCGTAGGCTACCTTCCATAAAGGGCACTTCCATAAAAGGAAAAATAAATTAACTCATCTACATTATGTCATGTATCAAATTGCATTAATTCAATGTTTGTCAGGTCTACTGCCACAAACATGCCTGAGAATGAAGAAGAAAGTGAAACAACGAAGGCTATAGGGCTATGCAAAAAACATATGCTGCTGCCAAGCAAACACACTTTGGAATTTCAGCACACCAATAAAACCAATTTTACTAGTTTAATGTTTTTCAAGAGCACTATAATGAAACTAAGCTGCAAATTGTAAAAAATTTGCAACTTTTCCAGAAAAATATGAAAAAAAACAAAAAAAACCAAAAAACGCGTGTTTTTTTTGGCCCAAGTTTTTTTTGAAAAAAAACACGTTTTTTTAAAAAAAAAACGGTTCGTTTTTTTTGCATTTACAACTCTAGCCATGACACTTTGTTTCCAAAATCATTTGTATCCACATTAACCAATCATATTAAGCCATTGTGTCACGTGACATATCGCTGATCGTTAAACCGTTTTTCTCATAACTTCGTGATAAGCAGCAGTGTTACCATTTGGCAAATTTCACTGCCAAATTCGAAAAATTTGGCAGAATTTCACGTTGTTTGGCAGTAAGATTTTGAGTTAGCAGAATTTTGGCAAATTTTTTTGGTGAGTTGGCAGTCAATTTGGTAGAATTCGAATGGTGTTTGGCAGTTTGAAGCATCCACTATCTGGCAACTTTGATAAACCGGAATGGCCCGTTTCGGCGAGTTCGATTCGGCGAGACCGATTCGGCTAGTCCGAATCGGTGAGTTCCCTATTTGGCGAGAGCCTTTTTCGGCGAGTGCCCTATTCGGCGAGTTTTTGAAATTTTTGAAAGGAAATTATCGGGTACCATAGCCTAATTATAATTGCTGTTTTTACATCGTTTTAACGGTTGCTAATCGTTGAAATCGTGCAGGAAGGAATAAAAATAAAACTAATTTCCTTTCAATCCAAGCTGTAGGCCACACATTTGTTGATCCAAACTAATCATTTTAATTATTCAAAAGTACTAACTTATAGACATAAACATGATTTATTTTTTTTGTAATGTTTTATTTTTTTTTTATTTTCCTTTCATATCTTAAATTTTTCTGAAGGTGTTGCGACTGTGCCAAATTTCTTTCAACTCAATAACTGACTTCGGTTACAAGCACGTTTTAATGTCCGCGTTTTAACGTTGACGTACGTATTGTTTTTGATATCATGATGAGAAATAAAAACAACTGTACTGACATGACAAATTCAAGCACGTTTTAACGTTCGCGTTTTGTCGCTTCTACCTTTGCTATATGATGATCAGAAATAAAAACAACTGAACTGACATGACGAATTTTAATTTAATAGGTCAAACATTTTATTTTTATTTATTTCTGCACGATTTCAACATTTAGCGACCGTTAAAACGATGTAAAAACGGCAATTATTATTAGGCTACGCTACGGTACCCGATAATTTTCTTTCAAAAATTTCAAAAACTTGCCGAATAGGGCACTCGCCGAAAAAGGCTTTCGCCGAATAGGGAACTTGCCGAATCGGACTAGCCGAGTCGGTCTCGCCGAATCGGACTAGCCGAGTCGGTCTCGCCGAATAGTAGCAGACCCACTGATAAACAGTGTTGTAAGCTTGTAGCCTACTGTTGCAGTTGCCAACGGTGCTTAGTAGCCTACTTGAGCTTTATAGTTGTGTTTTTGCTTTGTTTAAAATGGATTTGGATTGTGGTGATGAATTTGTGGTGGTCAACTTGGAAAATCCCAAAAAAAGAAAAAGAAATGAGGCTGAGTGGAAGAACTTCCTCCAACAAACAACGTCAAAGCGGTGAAAAAGCGAGATGTTCTTTAGCTTTTGCAGGCAATGGGGCAGAGTGGAAATACTCCAGTAGTAGATTTTTACTAGGCTGTATATGTGAAACAACTCGAAGTGAAGCAAATGAGAGTGACTGTGATGATGCCATCGAATTTCAATGAAGATAGGTGGTAAAAAATCACAAATGTGACATTTTTATTACGAAAAACTCTTTTTTTTTTTTTTTTGTGATTACTTTTGTTGGTTTGGTGAATAAACGAATTGGTTTCTTTCATTCTGGTACATTTTATTCTCCAGTATATTTCCAAAACCACTTACATCCACATTTCCAAGTTTATAAAAAGGCGATTCTAAGCAATCCAATATTCCTTAGATCTGGGAAAACGTCATGTCTCAATTCAGTAGGTAGTTATACATCGTCAGAAAGCAAAAGTGCATTACATTTACCAAGCGAAACTGTCATAAACGTTTTTCGTGGTTTTCTCGAAATCACCGAAAGTGGATGTAAGCGGTTTTGGAAATAAGCTCTTCATATATAGTCAAGTGGGGTAAAAAAAATTTTTTTTCAGAAAGGTTGTCCTAGATTTTTTAGCTTATCAAGTATGACCACTAAAGTTGGTCACAATATGCAGACCATGTATGTCTATCATTCCCCAATGAAATTTTTTAAATCCATTAACTGGTTTGGAAATTATGCCCAAAATACCTGAATTTTTTTTTACCCCAGCTTTGGGGTAAAAAAATTTTTTAATGGGGTGAAAAAAACACCTGTTAGTATAGCAGCTTCTTCTTCTTTATTATTATAATATTGATTTCATATGTTTTGCTATTGATTTCATATGTAATGTAAATGATTCTCCACCAGAGGAAAGAAGCTTTGTGTAACTCATATATCAAGGACCGTGAGAGATGCTGAACCCATACTCGAAACTGACCGGATGGGTCATGATGATGATGTAAACGATTTTGCCCACAATTTTTGTATGCACTTTTTATTAAAATACACATTGTGAAATCGCAAAGTCTCATTACTGTAATAAAAACAGCAGCAAGACAAAAAATTGTGTCTAGTATACTTATGCACGCCATCCTGAATTTTATCTGCAGCTCTGGTTTGAACATGCAAGTGGGCGATTAAATTTTGCGGATCGTGAATCCTAAAAAATCAACCAGCAGTTTGTGAATGAACATACAACTAAAAAACAACAGACAGGAAATAAAACAGCAGTTTGTGCATGTATGATTGTATGTGTTGTGCACTATCAATCAATGGATCACTCTGTACTCTCAATCTGCGCTATTGATCGACTAGCCCGCAACACTAACCTTAAGCTCGGACCCCCAACTCCAGAAAACATCAATTGATTGTGCATAACACATGCATACATTGGCACTGATGCATCCAGAAGTTTGTTTTTGTATTTTTTGGTGATATACTGCTTGGCAGTTGACATAACACCAATACAAAGCCAAAACATTCCATAAAATGCACTGTTTTTTTTTACCCCAAATCAACGAATTTTATTGGGGTAAAAAAAAACACCTCAATAATAATTTACACAAACATTTGGAGGCCCCAGTCTTTGTTGCATCTAGTAGCCTCACAACATAGTACTCACAATATAACATTAAAACATTCATACTACCTATCACTAAAATTTAGCAAAAACCTTTAATAAACTCCTCCGAACCTTTTTTTGCACCCTTTGCTGGCCATATTTACTCCATTTAACATAGCTCTTCTTTGTCAAATCCAATCTTTTTCCTCTACCCCTCAAAGTAATCTCCAAAGACCACTTAAACAGACACTAAAAAAGTTGAGTGAATATCTACTCATTTTAGATGTGAAATGGTAAGTGTTTTTTTTACCCCAATAACCCCACTATTTTTTTTACCCCACTTGACTATAGTTAAATTGAATTTTTAATTGTCAGTTTTATTTATTTTTCATGTATTTCAGATGTAATTATTGGGCCATTCCTGATCAGGATACAACAATATGTTGAAAACGTTAAGAAGTTTAGTTTATAAATTAAATGTTATTTTTGTATATTTTTTCACTATAACAAAATAATAAAAAATATGTTAAGCATAATGATATAATTTGTAGCCTAATGAATTAACAAGATGGATGGATTGGATTAACAAGGATTAAAATGGATTAACAGGTTATTTAATTTTGGCAGCTAAGTCACCAACATTTATTGCTAAAATCAGATAAACAACACATCTAGCTACAGGCTCGATAGATACAAATACAGTACAATGCTTTTTTTAAATCCAAGCAAAACTAGAAAGTTTCCCAGGCAAATGATGTCAACCAGAAGTAGGAACTGTAAGAATTTCAGATAAGGCAGTCTATTGAGTCAGGAGCATGTGCCCTTGTAACGGCAGATATTCTCTACGGCTGTATTAGGCGTTATGGAAAAGCATGGCATTACTGCAACTAAATATAGAGGGGAAAATAACAGCCAAAGTCTGTCTTTGAACACGGTTGAATGTGACTGCCAAAGCTACTGTCAGAAGTCAGTGAATGCAGCTCGACTTCCACTGTTTGCTGCATTGTTGCAAAACAATCAAGACCGAAAAAGTTTTATTTTCAGCATTGCATAGTTTATTAAATACTTTTAATAAAATTCTTTTTATCATATGTTTTTCAAGCAAATATTTAACACAGCCTAATAGCATTTTGCTTTTTCAGAAAGTGTTTTTGTGGCTTTACTAAATGTTTGAGTGAATCTGGTTTCTATAGTTAATATATATTTCAATAAAAAACAACATGCCAACTAGTCAACCCTTGCCACCAAAAGAAAAAGCTCTTTTCAACAGAATTTTGGTAAGCCTTCAATACTACTTCGCAACTGAGTAGTCACAAGTCTTCAAACACAAGTCATGTGATGCTTGTTGTGCTTTAGATCAGGCCTTCTGAAAGTATGGGTCGTGACCCTCTTTAGCGTCACCAAATTAAAAGTAGGCCTACCGTACATTGGGTACTGGGTAGTTTGCACTGTAAACAGTCCAACTAAAGAAAAATTAATTTATTAAGTCGGGTCTCAGAATAAAAAAAGTTTGTGAAGCCCTGCTTTAGATTACATTTTTTGACATACCGTTATTTATCTTTATCATGTTAATAACTTGCTAAATAGTTTAATTACTATACAGAAAAAGGTATTACTATATTCAACGTGTATTTCGTTTTTTTAAAGTATTATTGTATACCACATTTTTGATAGCTGAATAACAACCAATTTGCATGAGTCATTTAAAGACTTTGAAAGTATGTAATATTGTCGGGATTTTAAAGAGACTACCTCAGTCAGGGAGCAAGTTTTTTAGGCGCAGACAGTTAGGCGCCGGTCAAGTAGGCGCGCACACTGTGGCGTCAGGATATTTAGGTGCTGTGCACTGTGGTGCCCGTTCATTTATGTGCTATTCTTAGTAGAGTCTGCAGATTGTATCAGCTTGGCAGGTAGGGCAATGCTTTTCACACAAAGTGTTATATTGAACAGAAAAATATGTTGTCTTCTTAATGCGCTTGCATTTATTTGTTGTTAGTCATGGCTTCAGTGAGTGAAGCTACTTAAACCGGCAATGCCTTTCACACAAAATGCTATATTAAACAGAAAAATATATTGTTTTTTAATGCGCGTGTTCGGCATTTATTTGTTGTTAGTCCAGGTTTGCGTCAGCGAAATTGTTATCAATAAATTATTTAAGTTTTCGAACATGACTGATCAAGTTCACTTTTAGTTAAGTTAAATAATAACTACACTAGACATCAGTAAAAAATGTACCGTAGCCTATATTCAAGCGGGTGGTAGGCTTGAGTGAAGAGTAACTTAGTTTTCTGTCAAAACCTGCAATAGGTTTTGCCAAAGCTGAGCTGATACAATCTGCAAACTTTACTAGGAATAGCACCTAAATGAACGGGTGCCACAGTGCTCCTCACCTAAATATCCTGACACCACAGTGTGTGTGCCTATTTGACTGGCGCCTAACTGTCTGCGCCTAAAAGACGTGGACCCCTCAGTCAGCCCTGGTTTTTTTTTTTTTGCTGAGACTTTTCGGTCATTTGTCCGAAATGACTTGAAAAAATTCGGTCAATTTTATTTATTTCGGTCATTTTCGGTCATATATAGTCAATTAAATATATATGTTTTCGGACATTTTGACCAAATTGACTGTATTTTTTTCAGACATTTTGCTAAAAAATCGGTGAATGACCGATAAATGACCGAAAAAAAAACCCAGAGTTAGCCTGAGGATCAATTTTCACATGTTAATTGCTTGTGTCCATATTTGTACCATAACTTTATATACCATAACATACCATAACTTTAATATGCAGTAGAACCAAAACTGTTGGTTCATGTTTTTGAATGAAAAATGTGGCTGCGGCCAGTGGCTTTATGATCCTTAAAGAGACATCTAATATATCAAAGTTTTAATATCTTTATCCTCATTACATATTTACTAACCATATGTTTGTATACAAAAATGTTCTTAGGTAGCCTAGCTTAAGGTTTATTTTATGCAGAAATATATTTCACTTATTTTAAATTGTTCTCTGTATTTTACAGAAATGCTATGAACAAAAGCAATACAAAAATGGGTTAAAGTTTGCGAAGCAGATCTTGTCAAATCCAAAGTTTTCAGAGCATGGTGGTAAGTTGCTGTTTTATTGCACAATGCACATAAACAATTAAGCATGTTTTAAAATATAAATATTTCATGTGTGGTGTAATATATTTTACATTTTCAGTGGTACGCCTTAAAACTGGCTGTGTGAGAAATTACATATTGTAGTTAAAAATTTAATGCCAAATTATAAATAATAGAGTATGAATAGAATATAAAAATTTCAATCAACTGTGTGGAAGATGTATGGAAGACTTCATGCATTCCATATATGAAATCTTTCATGTCATCACAAGAACACTACATTCTACTACAGTATACCTTGCCTACTTCAATGCATGACATCTAAAATAAGAAAACAACAATTTTAATTAAAATACGATATATCAAAAGTATAACCTAAGGGTGCTGATTAGAGTGACGCACAATCGCACATTTTACAAGTAAGTATTTTTTGTTTTTCACAGAGACGCTTGCAATGAAAGGTTTGACCTTAAATTGCACAGGAAAAAAGGAAGAAGCATATGAACTTGTTAAGAAGGGTTTGAAAAATGATTTAAAATCCCATGTTTGTTGGCATGTGTATGGCTTACTGCAACGCTCAGACAAAAAATATGATGAGGCCATTAAGTGCTATCGCAATGCACTTCGTTGGGACAAGGTAAGCAGTAGGCTATGGTTTGTTATTTATGGCAACAAAAGTTGATCAGAGCTCTTGCAAAAACACTTCAAGCATTTTTTACTGCACAATGGCAGAAAAATGTGTGGTCGTTGAAATATTAAAATATCTTATTTTTCAGGAAAACTTGCACATACTACGAGATTTGTCAATGCTGCAAGTACACATGAGAGACTTAGAGGGATACAGGGTAACAGTATTCTTTTCTGATAAAATATTCGTTTTTTGTTTTGATTTAAGAAAAAAAGTTAGTTGTTACAATAGGCTTGTTGTACAATGTCCAATTGTACATATGGCATGTAGAAAAAGATTTTTATTTTTATTGTGTAATGTTGTAGCTTTGTTTTGTTGTAAATTGTCTAACTTACTATTTCTTTAATGGGCCTGGCCTGTTAGGATACTCGTTACACCTTGCTCCAACTTAAACCTGGACAACGTGCATCTTGGATTGGCTACGCTATTTCAAACCACTTGTTGAAAGAGTATATGATGGCTTTTAAAGTTCTTGAAGAGTTTGCTAAGACACAACAAGTAAGCTTTTATGGCTTGAAAACGGTTTACATTTTTTAGATAATAATCTACATTGAACGTGTTTGTAAACGTGTCTGTGAATGCTTTTTCGTGCTGCATCATGCTACGTTTCTACTTTGTTTGACTACTCAGCACTGCGCAGATAGCAAACTTGTTCCAATTGGACTAAACAACTGACCTTGTGGGAATTTAAAAAGTGAACTGAAATAACCTCACGGCTGATTTGGCACCAGATGCGAACGCAACAGCAACAGAAAGCCACGTCGAGACAATAATCAACAAAAATCTTTATGCTTGATTGTGATGGGACTTTTGTGATTTCAGTCACAGGATGTGCAGTACGAGCAGAGCGAGCTTCTGCTTTACCAAATCGAGATCTTACAGGAAGCTGGCCTCAATCAGCAGGCACTTGATCACCTAGAGGAGAATAAAGACAAGATTGTTGATCGGTTGACTTGGCTGGAAACGAAAGGTTAGTTGAACCAATGATGTGCTAGCATCCCGGCCAGCAAAACCCGTTTTTTTTACATTGATTCAACATTTGTAGACGTTGAATCAAACTAAAAAGAACATATTTTGAAGCTGATTTATCTCAAAATTGTTGCCCGTATACAACACCCAATGATACTAAAAAGCCAACTTATGCTTTTTTCACTTAAAAGAACTTTTATATATGTGTAATTTTAATAATTCAACATCACCCACTATCATATTTGCTTCTAACAGGTGACATATTTATCAAGCTCAATCGGTTGGCAGAAGCTGAGGAAATTTATACGGATTTATTGTACAGGAATCCAGAAAATCACAAGTGAGAAAAGTGTTTGCAGTTTGACATGGTGTTCAAATTGTAAGTGATCGCAGTGATTCTTTGCGGTCAGCAAACATATGAAGCGTCTGGTTTCCAAGAGTTTATCGCAATCAATTTACTCATTTGTACCACTTTTTATTGGTTCTATTTTTTGTTTGTTCTGATCTCCAAATTCTTGCAATTTCAAAGATGGTTGGATTAGCGAATTTCTAGTGTATTTATCAAGGTGTTTTGGTTAAATCTTCCTGTCGATTTCCAAAAAGTAAGCATCATTTCTTTATATACTATACTGCAAAGCATTTTTGTGGCATTGTTTTTAGCGCTTTCAGGTTAGAGATGAAAATTGTCGGTTTAGCTAGCGAAACTTAAATACTTAAATCTACATTGTTTGAATGAAGATATTACAAAAAAATGGAAGTTATCGTCAATCCTTCCACTGATGAGGAAAGGTTGCAGTTGTATGAAGCTGTAATAGACAAGTTTCCCAAAGCCGACTCTCCAAAGCTGTTGCCGTTAACCTTCACGTCTGGTAAGCTGATTTCCAGTCAGAAAACCGCCAGTTATTTACATTGATTCAACATCTGCATACGTTGACTGGCAGTGCGCCAATTGCGCATTTCCTTGCGCGATGTCCACCAGCGAGATTTTTTTTGATTACAGACATAAAAGCGTTATATTTTTGATGCAAAATATGTGCATTGCTTTACTTCACCGATCCTTCAAAATCATTACTTCACCAAGCTCTTGGTTTCTATGCATTTTCTATTTTATTTCTTTGTTTTTGTTTTACTTTGTTCAAAGAACTGCATTAAGAATCGTTGAGTGGACTGTTTACCAGAAAGAAAAAAAAAAACATTTAAAATTCTATCTTTGTTTTAGAATTAATGGTTTCATATCTGACTTTGTGATCAAAGAAAAACTCTTCGATGGATATCGCAATGATGGGTTTCGCCCTAACATGAAGCGCGCTACTGACTGTTCAGTGTCCACTGCTCATTTGATCAATGTAAAAAACGACTGATTTTCTGACTGAGTTGAATTGTTTTATTTATGAACTGGAAGTTTTAAAAAAAAATTTACAAATACAAAAAACTTTATTTATCACAATCATTGAATAACCATGTCGCCCCCTTTGAACAAACAGTTATGGTCGAAACCTTATGAAATAAAGATAAAGAAATATTTTTGTTCAAAGCGGAAAGTTCGAACAATACTGTGATTTTAAAATTCTTTTCACATGGCAGGATCTATCTTCAAGAAGCTTGTGGACAAGTTCATGCGATCTCAGTTAAAACGCGGCGTACCACCACTGTTTACGAGTTTAAAGCCACTATATTCCGATCAGGAAAAAGTAGATACCATGTGTCAACTTGTGGAAGGCTACATTGACTGCTTAGACAAGCATTCTATGTTTTCAGAAACAGGTAATGTGGATTTTTCAGTTAAAACTCTGTTAACAAGACAAATTTACTTTAAGCCTATGAACATGACCTACCAGAATATGAACTATCCCAGACAGCAAAAATGAGGGATTTTTGCTGTCTTGGATGTTTACTAACAACGCATGCTGTTACGTGATTTACTTTTATTGTGGTGATTGTTTTGTCTTTTCAATTATTGTTTTCGTAAAAGCTAACCCTTCATAACATTAATGCGTTACACCTGTGTCGCCTGCACCATCATCTTCACCTACCTTGGGGTTGGTCGGCGTTATAGTATACTCTGAGTCAATGGATGAAATTATCTTTTCCCACGCAGCTTCATTTTAGAATAAGTTTCTAACCATTTTTGATCTGCTAGCGCCATTTTTGGCAGACACAATGATAAAGAATCACAGTCCCTAATTATTTCTTAGTTGCATTTCAATTTTATTTCTGCATTTGCTTTAGAAATGTTTCTAACTTTCCATCAGATCAAATGGTTCCTGTCTTGTTGACTGTGCTTTGTGTTGTTTGTTTGTTTGTTTGTCGTATCCAGGCTTACACCCGGTGGTTGAAAATTTAGATTAAGTGGACGGGAAGGCAAGGAAGCCAATCTTCGTGTCCACCTTCAGGCGTGCCTTTAGGTGTCCTGCCAAAGACACAGCCGCATGCTCTTGAGCGGTGTCGAACCGGCGACCTTTCGATTGCCGTTCCAAAGCTCTCACTACTCGGCTATGCAGCCGACTGCTTTGTGTTGATTCGTTGATATAAAAATGTTGTCACCGATTTTCAGATTCTGAGAAGCAACCACCCACCACGCTTCTTTGGGCGAAATTTTTCTACGCTCAACATTTGGACGCGACAGAACAATATGAAAAGGCATTGACTGTACTGGACGACTCCTTGGCACATACTCCGACGCTGATTGAGCTGCATGAAGCCAAAGCTAAAGTTTTGAAGGTATGACTTAATGTCTCAGTTATCTCAAATGACAATTTTAAAAATCAACAGTTTTGCGTCATGTGACGAGAACGAGCGATTCCATTCCAATTAAGAGCAGAAAAAATGCCGTGCAATGTTTCCAGAGCCTAAACTTTAATTAGTAGTGGAGACCATTCTGTTTATGCGTGGCTGGACACAAGCCTTTTGTATTGTACGCTGTATGCAATATGCATTGACCTTGTTCATTGGGGCAACAGGGCTCGATGATTATTCGATAACTTGCGTTCATTTCCACATAGCATTTGGGCGATTATCCTGGCGCGGTGGCCAGTATAGACGAAGCCCAGTCCCTCGACACGGCTGACAGGTTCATCAACTGCAAGTGTGCCAGCTACATGATTCGCAACGACATGATTTCCGAAGCCGAAGAAACTGCAGCCAAATTTACACGAGTATGTCGAGTGCATGCGCCTGGTTATCATTTGTATCGGGATGAGACTGCTTCCTTTAATGCTGCTAATATGTTGTCTCATTGGTTGGTACGTGACCGCCACGTACGTGACCCAATTGAATTGAGTTTGTCTGCTTGAACTTTCGTTTGCACTTTCCGTAGTATTTTTAATATTTCTTGCGTTCAACAATGAATTGTTTTAATTAACTGGTGTACTACCATCCACTCTCCAACATTTATTGCAGTTTTGTAAAAAGCTTCATGTCATTGGAGCATCCTTGAATAACTTATCTATCAACTGGCATGGTTGTGCAGGAAAACGTGAGCGTGGAAGAATATCTGCGAGAGATGCAGTGCATGTGGTATGAAATGGAATGTGCGGCTGCTCACGCTAGGGCGAAGAGATACGGAGAAGCCTTGAGAAAGTGCCATGAAGTTGACAGGGTAACTCAATTTTTTTCCCTTGATGTAAAATTTAGAGTTTAACAGTTTAAAACATCGTCATTGAGTAGTTCGTTGTTGACGAAGTAGGGATGGCTCATTTGAAGTAACTTTTCATCAGAACTGTTCTGTTATTAGCTTCATTCCTATATCGGTTTAAGCATTCAGATACCAAGTTGTTTTTTTTACTTACAAGGATGCTTTGGTATTGTTTCCAGCACTTCACAGAGATTATTGAAGACCAGTTCGACTTTCATCAATACTGCATGCGTAAGATGACGTTACGTTCTTACGTTCACATGCTCAAGTTGGAGGACGTACTTCGCTCGCACCGGTTCTACTACCAAGCTGCTAGAATCGCTATCAAGGTATAGTAAAATACATTCAAATTCATACATGCAGTTGTGTATACATTCGGAAAAACTGACAGTTGAAAATGCATTTGGAATGTTATTTTAAATGATACATTTTCCAAATTGCAGCCATCATGTTTTGAGAAACTTGAGCATTAAGTAAATTGATTTATTTCTATCGTTTGCGCCAATTCATCAAATGGCCTTATAAAAATGTTGGTCTAGAATCTAGATGGCGGTGTTGGTCTTCCCGGCCATTGAGCGTGAACTCTGTAGCTACAAAGAACATTTTAGGGGTGGCAAAAACAAGTGTTGGGGACAAACGTCATTCAACATAAATTACAATGCTGTTAAAGCATTGCAATCATAGGCGCCGACTCCGGGGGGGCGGAGGGGCGGCGCCCCCCCGTGAATTTAGCTCGGGGTGGCTGCCCCCCCCCCGCACATTATTTAAAAAAAAATCCTAAATCAAATGTTTCTAAGTTCAGATTTGCGTTAGTTTGACCTTCATTGCGGATCGATCTCAATTAAAAGATCTACTTGTTGCAACAAGAGCGCTGCTCCTAAGATAACAAAAGAAACAGAAGTACGGTAGCTGATGAACGCCAGCATGGTGCCGTTGAAGCATAGTAACAATGATTGAAAAACGTTTTTCTTGCAGTTTTAGTGTCGATCGTCATGTTAATCACTTTATCTTGATAATAATTCTTCGCCATTTCAGAACTATAACTACGGTTTTAGAAGGTTTTTTAAAAAATCAGTAAAGTCACTCTGAAAGGCTTTCATCAGACCTGCGACTTGCGCTTGAAGAGTCAAAGCGCCATGTAGCCGGTCAATACGTCACATAACTAATCAACTTCCACCGAACGATGTCGTGTGGCTAATTGCGTCACAATGCTCTGGGCAGGAGTCGGAAAATTTCTACACCAACGCTACTATTTTCTGCTGTGCAAAGTTTCACAGGCTTTTTTCTTTAAGTTTATTTTTGCGTGTCGTGTGAGCGAAAGTGAATTTTTCTTGGGTCTTTTCTTTCTCACTGTAATACCAAAACTTAACAAATTTTGTTGCATCTTGCTGTAATAGTCTACTCGTATAATCTAATTTAGTAGCCAACCTTGCCGTATCAATATTACTCGGAGATCAAAGCCAGACATTGTGTCGTAAAACTTGAACTAAATTGCGCCTGATTAGTGTAGAAGTACCTGTACTCTAGGGTGTCACAGGCGCCCTCATGTGGCCAAAATCACCTGAACTTTTTTTCTGGTGTGACATTTCACATATTAAGGCACTTTGCAAAGTTTGATTGAGATTGGACAAAAATTGGATGTGCAGATTGAAAACGAAAGTCTAAACCGAAATACAGTAAAATTAGGGGATTTCCTAGTTTGAACATCAGTTTTTTTGCTATTTTTCATCTTTTTCTCAACATTGAAACAAGGTAAATTCAAGAATTAGGTTAGGAGACCAGTGCCAGTATGTCAAGATCTCAATTGAGGTCAAGCATGACAGCTCCGCGCCTGTTACATTGATTCACCATCTTGCAACATTGAATCAATATAGCTGGCTTGACCTCACTCAGGGTCTTGGAATAATGGCTTTAGTATTTCTTCTTCTGTTGAATCAGTGTTGCAGCGCCCAGGAAAGCTTAGTATTAAACCCATGCAAGTTGTGACTTAATCTGGGAGAATATAGCAGACAGCAAAGATAAGGCAGGTAGCCTACTGTAAGAAAGGGTTATGTTACCTTCGCTTCTTGCAGGAAAGGCTAATAATGTTGCAAAACCTGTGGTTGTATTGTTTTTTAGGTTATTCTATTAATGATGATTGATACGGTAGTGCTTTTACAAATCGGTCTGGTTAGTATTACATTAATGAACCGCCAGTCTCAGAATGTTGAAAAACAGTATCTTCTTCTTTCTACTATTCCAATGAAAGATGATCAGAAAATCAAGGGAAGTAAACTGCCAACTTATCATCAAGTGATTTTAAGCTTTCTTGCCTTTAAGCAGGAGCTTGAATCTCAAAATCCCACGAAAAGGAAAATCCAAATATCAGTAGATGCAGCAAATGAGACAGTGAAGGACATCTTAACGTTTTACTACAAAGCTAATATTCCAACAATTCATCCAAAAAAAATGGCTCAAAAAATTCAATCTTTTCGAGATGAAATGAGTCTTATCTTCAAAATTCAGATCAAATACTTCCATAGGAGTGATGGAAAGCAATCGGAAAGGATTAAGGAATTTAAAAAGAAACTTCAATTGACCTTTCCTTTCTGGCCTCGCGATGTAATGAAGAAAATGTCAATTGAGGAAGATAAAGAATTTTTGTGGAGCATGCAAACTACCAGAGAGGCGTCAATGGCAGGGAGAGACAATGCTTTGCGTAAGACGTTAAAACGAAAACATTCTAGAAAAGAAGCAGAAGTGCAAAGGAAAGAAAAAGAAATAAAACGTCAAGAGGCTGAATCCAGCAGCAAAAGTAACATTTCACTTTCTTCTAGCGATGATACCAGTGATGAAGTGACTGCAGTTAACACTGCCGAGCCTTCTACATCCACAGGAAGTAAAAGGAGTCACCGTCGAGTTGTAAAAACCGGTACCACAATATTTGTACCACACGACATTTCACGATCACCTGGTTTAGTGGCCACAAGTTTACTAAACAGAATAACACCAACTGCATTATCTGCAACGCTACACTCGTTAATCAAGAGTTGTTCTGGTGAAACTATTCGTGTAAACTTAAACCACATGACGGTTCAAAGGTATAGAGTTGAAACGATTTTCAATATTTCTGAAGCGGTTAAAAAAGGTTGGGTACCTCCTGAAGTTGGAACCATTCATTGGGATGGTAAAATGATGGAGTCACTAACAAACCTTAATAAGCAAGTTGATAGGCTTCCGATATTACTATCAGGTATTGGAGGCTCAAAACTGCTTGGTGTTCCTTATTTGCCTGCACAAACATCCGATCCAAAAGAAAAGCAAATAGCCAATGCAAGCATGGAATTGTTAAACAATTGGAACTGTACTGCATGTCTTGCTGCAATGGTGCTTGACACCACAAGTAGCAATACGGGCCACAAAACTGCGGCCTGTATCCAAATACAAGATCATCTTGGAAAAGGCCTACTTTGGGCAGCATGCAGGCATCATTGGGGAGATAATACTGACGCATGTTTTGGAAGAACTCAAAATAGAAAGCAGCAGTGGACCCAACATTTCCATATTTCAACGCTTTAAAAGCAATTTTCAAACTCTTTCTGACAGCGCATCAGGTTGTTTTCATACATCAAAATCGCACGAGGAAATTGATCTGCTTGCCAGCAAGCGGGAAGAATTGTCTGAGCTGATAAATCAGATGAAGCTCCATCCAGAATCATCCAAATTTTTAAGAAGCGACTACTTAGAACTTTTGAATTTGTGTCAATTGTATTTGAACATTGAGCCACCTACCAGTAAGGATATGTCTCTCTAAAGATCTGGAGCATTACACAGAGCCAGGTGGATGAGCAAACTTATATATTCACTGAAAATTGTGCTCTTACAAGACGAAATTCATAAATTGCCCCCAAAAAAAGGCCATCATGAAAGCATCTCAACTCGAAAAGTTAAAGAGGTTTCTACAATTTACAGTTTATTTCTATGTATCATGGTGGTTTACATCCCCCATTAGCTGTGATGCTCCGCTGAATGACCTACAATTATTACAAGCATTGTCTGCATACAGAGAAATTGATTCAACAGTTTCTCAATGCGCACTCAAAGCGTTTAAGAAACATTTGTGGTATTTAACAGAGGAAATGATTCCATTATCACTGTTTAGTGCCAATATTTCTAATGCTTACAAGGATGCAATTTCTCAGAAATTGCAACAACAACAGAACAATAATGGGATTTTCCTGAAAAGATTTGGAATTGGATTTGGAAAGCCAATATTTCCAGATGTCACTGAACTTAGTGAAAATACTTTCCTGCCTGATTTTGTCGGTCCCGATTCGTGAACTTTTTTCATCTCATGAAGATAAACTCCTCATTTCTTTCTAAGTCATCCGATGAGTGGCATGAAGAACAATCATATGTTGAGGCGAAAAAGAAAGTTGATGCTTTCAGAGTCGTTAATGATGCCGCTGAGCGAGGCGTCAAGTTGGCCCATGACTTCTTGTCAACTTCAAACCTTGAAGAACGCTACCAAAACATTCTCCAAGTAGTCGAAAATTATGCGAGGAAGGTATTACCTAATCAATGTACTCGACAACTACAGTCTGAGGGCACATGGTTTTTAACCATGTAATTGTCAAAGTACTGACTGAATAACTCCATAAAGTGTTGTCAGCTTACACAACGTTGCAATCAGCATTATTTGCAGCCTGTCAAAGCATACCAGTAGCCTATTATGCTGCATTTTACTTTGTAATTAGATACTAGATAGTTGTGTGTTATTAATTGCCATTTTACCTTTCCATTTCACTATTATTGCAAGCGTTAAAATAAATGTAGGCCTCCATAAATTTTACGCTATTGTGATTTTGTTGTTAAGTAGTGGATGTCTGGACTCTAAGCATTGTGCTTTGTGTTTATCTTTCTGTGTTACGTTTTTACTGACTATGTTTAGTGCGTAAAGATCCAAATTTTTGTTTTTGAGTCCAAGTTCCGTACAAACATAGCTGAGATTTTGATCTTCAAAGACCAAAAAGTTTTCAATAAACAAAAACGATTAGTTAATGATTTTCCTTTTGATTCTTCAAATGCTGTAGTAATTTCATCTCAATAGGCATTTTCTTTACATGGATCCTTTTTATAATGCATGAAACCTCATATTTTTAGGCATTTTTCATAAATTGTTGAACATATACAATTGACACATGGTCTGTACGATTGTAAATTAGTAAGTAAGTTCACCAGAAAGTGTTCGAAGTTCAAATACTCCGTAACTGAGAAGAAATGTCTGAGTTTTGATGATCTAGAGAGGATTTTACTATTGAAATTGTGCAAATTTACCTTTAAAAACTTTAAACTTAATCTGCACGTCCAAATTTTATCAAAACTTATTGAAATTTCTCACGTATGTTTTTTTTACCAAGTGTCACATATAAAAAAAAGTTCAGGTGTATCGGACGCAATTTTAATTTTTGAGGGGCGCCTGTGGCACCCTACTGTACTCCTATCGATTCTTAGCGAAGAATTCACCTTTGTTACGCTGATTCAATCATGTCATCAATTGTTGAAGCAACGTAAAAATCGAAAGTTTTCCTCCTTGAATGGAAGCTAAGGAATACAGTATTCACATTTTCTAGATGCGCGCTAGAATGCGCTGGAAAATATATTATCGCAACAATTGTTTGTGCTATGCTATGACGATTTGTATCGCTAGTTCCTGTGTTATTTCTTGGACAAATATGACCGATCTAGATGGTACTTCCCGCGGACATCACATGCTGTGAGGACATGTCCGCCGTAAATTTCGAGGCCTGAGCCTACATTATAAAGCTTGGCGATATACAATGGCAGATAGACGCAAACAAACATCAATGCTGACAAACAAACATCAGCATTTTGAATGTAAGCAATCGGTCGGCTAGAAAGTTTGCCCCCCTGGCAATTTTCAAAACTCGGCGCCTATGATTTGCAATAGTATTAAAGCATATTTTTGGGAAGAGCAAGGTAAAATTTTGGACGGGGGATTGCCCTCCCAACGCCACTTCCCTATTGCTACGTCCCTGTCTATAGCTGCGGCACTGGAGTTGTAAATGAAGCATATTTTCCGGTTTCAAATCTGCAGAACTTGCCTCGCCATGGGACGCAGTTTTCTGCCGGAATGGCCCGTTTCGGTGAGTCCGATTCGGTGAGTCTAATTCGGTGAGTCCGATTCCCTATTCAGTGATTTTTTGAATTTTTTTTTTAAATTATCGGGTACCGTAGCCTAACTATCATTGTCGTTTTAGGGTTAGGGGTTAGGAACTCACCGAATTGGACTCACCGAATAGTAGCAGACCCGTTTTATGCACATTGCTTCGACTTAGCTGTTTTGAATGAGCATTAAAAACGAACAATTAACTCAGTTAAATTCCGTAGTTCACATGGAGATCAGTTGGTTGTTCGCAGCACTGGAGCTGTTTATCTTTTTATGACTCTGCTCGTGCTCCACGCCCCTTGGACCATCTCCAGCTCACTGAACAACACACCAGTGCTAGCAACCCAGTTGAAAGTGCGACTAACAGTTCATGTTGCGAAGGTTTACATTCATCTCCACGATGAACCTTACAAACCTGGCGACCAAGAAACCAAGGAGGCGGAATCCAAACTGACTAACGCCGAGCTGAAGAAGTTGAAGAATAAGCGAAGAAGGCAGGAACTTAAAAAGGCCGCTGCTGAAGAGAAGAAACGTCAGGAAGAAAAGGCCCTGAAGCGAAAGTATGCATCTGCACAAATGCTGCTCTTGTCGCTTTCCTATTTTAAAACCTGAATGCATTACGAGTGCTTAAATTTTGATTTACATGTAATTGAAATCTTTTTAAGGTATGGTTTATATCCAACAGGCAAACTCAGAAAAATTCAAGAAACGAAGAGGAGAATGATTCTAAAAAAGAGGACGACTTGAAGCCGGAGAAGCTCCTGTCTGTACGTATTGCAGGAGACAATGTTTGTTTGCTTCATTGAATTTTCAACCTGGTTTTTATTCTGTCATGACTGTAGCCCACTCTCTATACAAACGTGCACTGTTCACAAACTTCCTTTTATCTGACTGAATTATTACAATATCATCATAGGTTTGTTTTGTTTTTTTCATTATTGTGTGGGATTGAGAATTTTTGTCTTGTCACTTCAGGTATCTTTACATCAACTTAGCAACCTTTTACGTTGTTTTATTGCAGGTATCGGATTCACTCGAACAAGCCTCGAAGTTTTTGGTTCCACTGGAGTTGCAGTGCTTCCAAAGATGCGACACCCATATTTTCGCTTTCCAAATCGCAGAAAGGCGTGGCAAGCTGCTTGTCATGCTGCGTTCGTTGTTGCGTGCGGAGAAGACCGCCAAGCCAGCAGACCAACCGGAGTTGCACTTATGTAAAGTTCTTTTCGCTAAAAAAGGTATCAAAGCAATGTTTGTACAATTTTTGTTTCAAATTAAACGTTGTTATTATTTTAGTGACGTTTATATAACTTTTAGAAATCAACTTCACTTCCTTTTTTCTTTCTGTTTATTATTGTGTGTCACAATGAGGTGTAGAAAATGAACAAAGCTATGATTTCGGCTTCATAGCCGTAGTGGGAGCCATGGTTTAACGTTCGAAAGACCACCGGTTCGACACCGCTCAAGAGCTTGTGGCTGTATCTTTAGCAAGACACTTAAAGGCCTGCCGCCGATTGCGGAAGCGCCCATCCGACTATAGCCTTTGATTTCTCTGATGATTATGAGCAACAAGCTACTCTAGAGGGAAATGGTTTACTGAACTGAATGAATTCAAGCCCGACTTTAGGTTGTATGAATTAACATTTGTGCAAGCACTCTTGAATAGATGTCTCTTCTGGAGAAATTTGTGCAAAGTTTATTTCAATACTCATAGACAGTGTTGTTAGATTTGGGGTGTACCGTACTGTATTTAACAAACGACTAAAAGTACCTCCTGAAATGGCATTTTAAAATGCTGTACAATTTAAAATTCCAATTGACTGATCTAATCATTGCCTTACAAACAACCAGGCAAGATTTAATGATGATAAAAACTTTTGGGTTTGGAAACTACTCTAAAGCCTGTGCACTGACGCTAATTCGTTTGCAACAATTGTCTTTGATTCCATGGATAAACTTCATTAGTAAAGATATTTAGAATTATGATAACGTGACCTATTAGTGGAGGATTGACTTGAGGGTGCAATCTTTGAGGGCAGCTGTTTTATTGCTTTTGGTGTTTAAGCATCCTGTGGCTTATCCAAATGCTTGCTGCACATCGCATTCAATGCATTGATATTAACTCCTGTCGCTCACAGTTCGAGAAGCCAACGGTGTGTCACCCCACGTCAATGACGTCATCACTGGGCATCTTCCGAAGCTGTTTGGTGAAAAAAGTGCCGAAGAATTCAATGAAAGTTTTTTCAATGAGAATTCCGATTCTCTTTCTCATGTATTTGCGGGTGAGATTTAGTCCATGAACTGTTGTCAGTTGCCTCATGCACATTGGAGAAATCTTATTGCTTGTCCCCAGACAGCAGAATCCATCATTTTACATTGATTCAACGTATGTTGATTGCAGACGGAGAATGTAAAAAGGACTGATTTTTACTATCTGGGTCGTAGGTGTCATATTTTGACGTTAATAACTTTTGTGTTGATTCGTAAAGGTTCAATACAAACAAGAATAACTGCAGCAGCTTTGTTCTATTTCATCTCGAAAGATCAGTGTGTAATTCTTATGACCATGTTTGTTCCAGGGTGTAAAGCGATGTACGCCTTGGACAGTAGAAGCAAAGAAAAAGCTCTAAAGCTATTATTAAACGTTTCTAAAGATTGCAAGAACAATTCGATCAAGGTAATCATTTCGATAGACTGTCTACGTGTATCCAACCTAAGTTTCATTATTTATTCTCAACTGATACCGTTTGTTTTTAGCTGTGTGAATCGATCATGGAATCGCTCAAGAGTAAGCTGTACTTCGGTTCTGTTTCGGAAAAAGAGGTCGAAGAATTTCGAAAAAAATGCAGAGAACTTTATCCTAGAGCTTCGTCGTTTCTTCTCGCAGACGAGTTGAAGCGAAAAAAGCCTGAGATGTCCGATTCTTCCGGGAAGCCTGTTAATGGCATATCTGAACATTCGGAAGAAGACATTATTGAATCGGGAGATGCTGACCATGTTAAGGTTAACAATGTCCAATCGGAAAGTTCCATTAACGTGAAAGAAAATCTAAAACACAAGAATCAGGAAACGTCTGCTTTGGTAGAAAACCACTGCTCGCACGGCGTGTAACGGAATCGGTCAGATGCTTCTACCAAATCATATACCCGAGCGGTTGAATGCACGTTTTTGCAAGCTACGCACATGCGCTGTGTGATCGTTGAAACGTTTTTTTTTCTCAGTAAATAGCATCTTTTTTGCGTGAAAACACATTTGACGACGCACGATCAACATAAAAAATGAATACCTTGCTACTCGTGTAGGTTTTAACACAAGACGGGATTGCGTATCACTGTTATGAGGACCAGCATGCATTGCATGACTCGCACATTGCTTCCGTTTTGTATGGAGGTTTTCGCATTTTCACTTTGATTTACTGTTTTACGAAGAAAAGTTTCTTCTTTGAAACGTGTGTTGTGGTTTTATCTTTAGGAAGCTAATATTGCAGGCTTCTTGTATGTAAATTTGCATTTTCTAGAAAACTGAACTTAAAATTTTTTAATCTCATATTCGAAACACCTAACCGTAAACTAATGATGGACAACTACATTTTGGGATTGTAGTAAGAATCGCTGTTAAAAATACTTGTACTGGGATGAAAGAATTGTTTACTGCATCCAGTGCTCTAGTGCCACTAAGGCATGGTCCATCGTCACTCCGTATCAACACTTGTCCTCAGACCGGCCTCACACCTACGAATGACAGCTTAACTGCACATATCAGCAGTCTTCTGGATTTGAAATGGACTTTAAGGTGTTTCTGTGTCGGACACTATTAGGCATTGGCTCCCAATCTTTTACTTTTGTTTTGTGTATGTGTGAAGTCTCAGTTTCGATTTTTATCACGGGTTACACATTGTTTTACGTCATTTCAATGTCTGACAACTTGATAAATTTCCAATATTATGGTTACATGGGCTTGTTTTGTCGTCACAAAGTTATGTGCAGTTTGTTTTTGTATGGCAATTAATAACAATCTAAATTAAAACATTGGATTACCGGATACTTTCAGTGGGTTAGAGCTGAAAACTGTTAAATAGTGTATTATCTGTTGGCTGTAACAATTGCCCAATTTTTGATAATTAGCTGATCTGTTTCAACAAACTAGAAAACACAACCATCCATGAGACACCTCAACCGTCATTGTGGTGAGTAATCAGTACTTAGTCTTGAAAATGCAGTCAATGCGTATGCTGGAAACGTGCTTCAACTCATACATGAGCGAACCACTTTTGTTACAAAAATTGTTATGTCAATATCAACGTATTGACTGAAGCAGCCACGTTGGTATTCATGTAACTTAAAGATGTTTTATTGCAAGGCATCCAAAACTTTGGCAACTTTGACCAAAATCGTTCATGCTTGGTTAATTAAATGTACTTTCTGTGCTTTTTTACTAATTTCAACCGATTTTGCTTCAATAACTTCTGCGAATGGTTACTTTGTCGTATAAATTATTAAAAGTTTGCTACCATGCTCTTAGTTGATGTATGCAGCTGATGAACTTTAATGTCGCTGTGTTTGCGTTCCCAAATAAGGGTAATATTTATAAAATTGTAGAAATGCTTTGTTCAATTATGACAATCTATACAAAGCACCACCTGGTCTTTCGTTGTACAAATGTTTGCAACTGAAAGGCAGCTCTGGTGCCTCAACAAATGCACTGGTTTAATACTTATTGGAGCGAAAATACTCCAACGTCCAAACTTTACTTAGGATATACAATACCCACTCTAGCCATCACGATCACGATTTAATCAAAACCTGGAACAAATTTGAATCTTGGTGTATCACTCTGCTAATTTGCATACCACGATAGTTCTGACATTATCACAACAATCTTATCCTTCAACGACTGTTCATTGATTAAATTGTCGGCTACATAACCGAGTGGTAAGAGCCCTGGAACAGCAATCGAAAGGGCGCCGGTTCGACACCGCTCAAGAGCATGCGACTGTGTCTCTGGCAAGACACTAAAAGGCGTGCCTGAAGGTGGACATGAAGATTGGTTTACTTGTCTTCCCGTCCTCTTAATCTAAATCTTCAACCACCGGGCGTAAGCCTGGATACGACAAACAAAACAAACATTGATTAAAATGCGATTTTTCTAAAATAATAGTATTTTCAGCTTGTTATGCTTATTCCGTTGCTACCCAGACAGCTAAGTCCGTCATTGTTGACGGGTTTTGTTGTCTGGATAAGAAATGATTAATTGACTCATAGAAATCTTGTTGGCCAACACGTCCAAAATGATTCGTCACTTTGCTGTTAGATACCCAAAAGCAGGCTTTGATATGATTTTCTATTTGTGAGCAAACTGTATGCAGCTTTATGTTGATGTGGTTCTTATAATTTGAGGTCAACGACCATGTTTTTTTTGATTTTCGTCTCAATAAACGAAGTAGTCACGGACTTTTTGGGTTGTGATGTTTAATTACAACATGACCACCATCTCGGTGGGAACAAAACGCAATGTGGATGATGATGTGTTTAACGTCCCACCAGTGACCATTTGTTATTGGTTCTCGAAAGATGTATCTACAGCAGAAAAGGGGTCCACATCTTTTAGGTGCAGATAATTAGGTGCGCACGCACACTGTGGCGTCAGGATATTTAGGTATTTAGCTTTGGAATTTGGTTAGAGCTGAGGCAGTTATCAGGCATGGAGGAACCATTGTAAAAGTAGATGGGCCCAGAAGTCAAAGCCCAATCCAACTTTTGGGGAGCTTCGCCCCCCAGACCCCCCATAAAATTGTTGCATTCCTAAAGTAATACAGTAGAACTCGGTTAATCCGGATCTTCGCCTAATCCAGATAAAACTGGAAGTACACATGATTTGTAATCTTTTTCTTGAGAAACAGCTTTGGATTATCCGGATTATTTAATCCGGATCTTCGCCTATTCCGGACAAAAGTTGCGCTTTCTCTATCGCTTTATCCGGATTTGCAAGACAGTTTTGCAATTTTATGCTAAAACTAAAACTTTGGCCGTAATTTTTTGTAAGTTTTCCATAGAAACTCGTCTTCGGTAACTGTTTTCAAAAGTTTTGAGTAACTACAGATTATTCCGACACGCATGTCTGAAGATGTAACTTTTGCCAGTGTGTTCTTGCGTTAGACGCAGAGTCTACAAATACATTCATTTTACATGCATACTGCATTTCAAAAGAACTCTATCACTGGGTTGCTAATGTGGTGATCGTGCGTCTCGGAATTGGCAGACGACCACACTAATGCGTTCAATTTCGGTGATTTTTACCGATACCCTTCTATCTAGGTAACGTCAGGCTTGATAGAACCGTCATCGGTTAATCCGGATCTTCGCCTAATCCGGATGGAATCACCGGTCAAATCGAATCCGGATTAACCGAGTTTTACTGTACTTGAATTTGTTTACACATTGTGTTTTCATATTTGCCTTTCGTGCCAACAAGCAAAATTTTTCCATTTTTATGCCCGTTTTGGCCAAAAAAAATACAAAATTGTTGAATTGCTCTTTATCAGCGCCTTACAAAATATGGTGATGTGTGGCATGAAACAGCTTAATCCGCTTTTGGGATTTTGCTATATTTCGGTACCTACCACAAACCTAAGTTGTTTCTGGTAGAACACAAGGGTCGACTTCGCTGAGCACCCCGACATCGGGAGCTCCCACTCTCGCATGTAAGGCAACGTCGACCAGCGAGTGTGAGGACTAGCGACCCTCTCCCGCACTGGTGACCCCCGACGCTCAGAACAACGCAGGGCACTCTACCTTTGCGTGTCTCGGGCAAACCCAGCTCTCAGACACTGGTGGGGTGTTATGTGGCACGAAACAGCTTAATCCGCTTTCGGAATTTTGTTATATTTCGGTACCACAAACTTAAGTTGTTTCTGGTAGAACACAAGGGTTGACCCTACAGGTTGACTTGCCTTTGCTTACCATATCTAGTACGGTTCCACAACACGTGGAAGCGGGCGGTGCTGATCTGCGCCCTGACATTGTCCTGCAGCGCCCTGACGGTGTCACGGTTGTATGTGACGTCACTTGCCCGTTCGACTACGGCGCGGATTCCCTTCGAAAAGCCGCCGACAGGAAACACGACAAGTACGGCGAGTTATGTGTAAACATATTGGAAGACAGGAAGCGCCCTTGCAGGGACGTCCTGTCACTTCCGTTCGTCGTAGGCTCCCTCGGGAGCTATGCTCCGTTGAGCTCTCGGGCTTTGGCGGCCCTGGGTGTTCCTGCTCGTGGGGTAGCAGAGGTGGCTAGAAAAGTGGCCTCCCTCTTAATCGAAGGTTCCCTCCGTGTCTGGAAAGCTTGGAACGCCGGGCTCACTCGTGGAGGGGCTACGTCATAGAAAAGACGATTCCAGCGATCAGAAGCTCAATTCCCCAACAACAGAAGCTCTGCAGTAAGCATCCGAGCGCGCAAGACAGCAAACCTCAAAACCCGCCAGTAATTGTGTGACGTCATAGTATGTTAAATCCATTGTTTCATTATCAATTTATCTGTAAACAATTGTCGTTTCATCAGCATGCTGCAGCTCAATGAAGAATACAATCATCATCAATAAAATAAAATAGCAATATATAAATTAAGTATATATTGCATATCGTGAATGGACTCATATCATCTATCAATGACGTAATATCATTAACAACACTGGATCTGTATTTTCATATTTTCAATATTTTAGAATATCACACACTAACTTACCTTCTCCCGATATGCTGCTCTTTCCCGCTCGGATCAACCTCGCGTTGCTTTTAACACATCGATAAACATGATTTCCCGATCAACTCGATGCAACCTCCAAAGTTTCATCCCACTATTCTATATTTTTCCTGGTAATGTAGCCTATTCATATCTACGCTTCGATCGCTAGTCCCCACGACCCATCTGGGCAAACCTGCCTCAACGTCTGGCCAGTGCACATCAGTGCTCGTTGGTTCAACGTCAGCACTTTTCCAGTAAGTAAAGCATACAAAATATTCCCACATAGGCTACCTTCTTTTTCTACACCAATTAATTGAAATTTTATATAATTTTCGTCTCCCACGAGTATTCAAATCGTCCTTGTAGCTAAGCTTCTCTTCCTCGTGGGAGACCCCAAAGTTTATCCGCTCTGCCTACTGGCAGACCGGGTATAGGAGTCAAACGTACCTGTGTTACGGTCACGTGATGGAGACGTGGGCGCTGCCTGGCTTTATAAAATTTCTGTCGCCCGGCCCGTCGTGAGCTGACCTTTTTGCGTTTGCAGAAAGCTAAGCCCGTCTCCCTGGCCCGTTCCGCCATTCTAACTTTTGCGGACAAGTCGCACAAAATTCTCGATTCACACTTTCCTTCCACAGGTACCTAGACTCCCCAGCCTGGCCCCCGCGACCTAAGCTGGTGGACTTCCTTCCGGGTGCATCGCCACCCCATAATCACGCCGCTCCCAGCCTCCACGGGGCGTGGCAGGCCGGTTCTATAAAGTCTTTGACCTAGCTATGTTTATTGCGTTCTTCTCGCCGTATCAATTATTTTGTACTCGTGCGTCGTTGATCAAAGTAAAACAGTTCATCATCTCGCATGTAAGGCAACGCCAACCACAGGGTGTGAGGTCTAGCAACCCTCCTCCGCAGACGTAGGCCTACACACAAATAAAAAGGCAACAATGCACTCACAGTTATAGGCCTACCACTTTTTAGAGTGAGTTTTCTTCGAGACTGGACGTCTAAAGACCGTTTGGTGAAAAACGATGTAATTTTCTTTATTTCAGTTGGCAGATAGATAGGCTACAAACAATTTAGTAGGCCTACTGCCTGTGCCATACTGTATTAATTTCAGCGATACCAAAAATCACTTCATTGATCTAAACAATGATATCATTGTTTCAAATAGGCTATAGAGACCATAGAGAATATATACTGTATATTGATCAATAGATTGCTCCAACAATCACACCCACACGTGCTTCTCATCAATAGTGGACTCAACAGAAAAGTTTGAAGAATGTGTTTCATAATTGAGCTATAATCAAACTAGTGTGTATAGAATGAGTGAAGACCTTTTTTTGCAACTCCGTCTCTGATTTGCCGTTTTCGCTCCCTTTTCAAAAAAATTTGGCTTTCAAAAGTGGGTGGGCCAGGCTAGGCCGGATTCAGATTTTGCCGCCCCTTCAAGAAAAAGCATGTGAAAATTAAATGCGTTTTTTTATCAGATTATAATCAAAATCAAAAATCGTAGTATAAAAGTACCGCCCCCAGACGTGCCGCCCGGGGCGGTCCGCCCCCCTCCCTCCCTCCCTAGCTACGCCACTGGCCCAGGCCCACAAGGCCTACGTGGTTCCTCCATGCCTAGCAGTTATTGTAAAGGTTTAGCAAGCATCCGAGAGTGATTGTACCGAAATATTTAACTTGTTCTGTTCGGATGCCATCTAATACGGAAGATTTATCTTTTTTAGAGATTCAATGCCCTTCTTCCGCTTTGCGCTATTGAAACAAAATAAATTGACTTGACAGCTAGGAAGTTTAAATTTTGAACCCTTGCGTTGGTAGGCACTTTAACATGCAGATATCCAATCCAGCACGAACTAATCAGAAGCCACGCTGTTCATGACGTCATCAAGGTTGCGTTTAGAAAGAACAAAGGAAAAACGCAAATTCTAGCTAAATTAAGTCATCGCTTTGCCATCGGTTGGCTTGGCGCAGAGGGTTAGGGCGGTGGTAGTCTAGTCATTTCATTGACGTGGGTTTGATTCTCACCACTGCTATAGCTCTTTTTTCTTCTGTAATTACCGAACAAAGTTCAAAGTGATGATCAAGTCTCTGGCTGAATGCTGAAATGGTCATAATTGGACAGACGACGTAACATCTGATTGGTTCGTGGTGGATTGGATATCTGCATGTTAAAGTGCCTTAAAGTGCCTTTAAAAGTGCCCTTGCGTTTGTGGCAACACTGAGATTGTGGTCAGGTCAAAGTTGATATTGGAAGAACACAGTTTTTCTGAATTTTTATCATCAGATGATTTGCTTTGGGGATCAATGATTTGCTTTTTATCATTAGAAGAAAAAAAATGTCTATGTTTAGTGCACTTGCAGTATGTGTTGAAAAAATATAATGTTAGAGAGATAAACATACATTACCGGTAGTTATTACAAATTCAGTTATTTCTCTCTAAAAACCTTAACAGCCCTTTTCACCTTATTATTTTTTATTGATAAATTTCAGTGTTCATTCAGATAAGCTATGAAGTGAAATGTGCTGTGAAAATACTATAGGCAGTGATGTACGCGCATACAAAAAATATTGACGCCGTCAGCGTAAACGCAAACGTTCGAAAAACCATACGCTGTATGCGTCAACGTAACTTGTAAAAAAAGTTGGCAGCGTCAGCGCATACACTACTGTAGCATAAACTCATTTTGTTTGCTAGGCGCCAAACATTCACACGGTATAAACCACTCGAAACAAACAAGTTTTATTTTGAATTTCCACGAAGAAACACAAGCATCTGAAAGTGTTCATCTGACATTTTGCTGCGTTTTGGTTTCAATATGTCTTTGCCCATTAAAAACATTCTTTCAACTTATACAAAATTTGGAAAGTTTGATAAAAAAAAAGGCAGTGGCTATTTGACCGGCTGCGGTCTTTGAATCTGAAACACTATTTGACCGGTCATGACGTCACTATATAGCAGGGCTTCCCGATTGGGGGTGCTCGCACCCCCTAGGGGTGCGAGTAGCTGTTGCTGGGGGTGCGAGAATCCACCGAGGAAGAAGAGCTATACCGTATATAGAGATGGATTTTGTTTAACGAGAGAGGTGGTGATTATCTCTCAGAGCATTCTATGTTGGCCTATACAGCACAATGCACAACAACAAGAAAATACCATCCGACAAGTTGCTGATAACAAAAAGGCTGTGGTCCGAACGTCACGTGATTGGTATCGGGATAATGCGATAATATGTCAAGGCAGAAATCAGTCAGCACTTGGAAAGCCTGAGAGAGTCATTTGACGGATATTTCTCCCCAGGAGATCTGAAAGAACCGGAAACTTGGATCATCAACCCCTTTGCCTTCAAATTAGAGAAGATGGGAGATGAGGATGAAGATAAGGAACATCTGATAGATATGCAAGTATGCCAATCGGCAAAGCTGCTTTATGAGTCCAGCTCACTCGAAACTTTCTGGTGCAGCATTCAAACTGGGTATCTAACTCTTGCTAAGAAAGCATTGCAAGTTTTGGTTCCATTTGCTGCCACTTGGCTGTGTGAATCGGGATTTTTATCTCTACTTTATATGAAGAATAAATACCGCAACGCCCTGAACCCCGAAAATGATCTGCGTATTGCATTGTCCCACAAGGTTCCACGTTTCGAACAGATAATTCCAAAGAAGAGCCAGAAGAAAAGTCAAAGATTTTGATTAACGCCATTATGTTCTCAGTTTGTGTTATTTCTTTATTTATTCGCTTTTGCATTTTATGTGATTGCGTTGTTGAAGGCTGCCCTTTTTTCTATTCGTTAGCCATATAAAGGCCGGTGAGCTGCTCTTCTGCGTTGCTTTCGTACGTATTTTGAATTTTTTTCTCAGAACCACTCCGCTTCGAAACAGGGGGTGCGAGATTGGCTTCATCAATCCCATGGGGTGTGGGGTGATAAACGAATCGGGAAGCCCTGCTATATAGGCACTTTTTTCTTTTTCTCTTTCAAAGCAAAAGACGAGAAGAGTGCCTATATAAGTTCTAAATTCGACAATCATGTTCAACTGATTCGGTGGCGTGTAGGATACGTCTCGGGCTAGTGTTCCAGAGTGAATGAGTTCGAAGCTACGCGGAAGCGTTCTTTTTTGTCAGTGGCTATTTGACCGGCTCCGGTCTTTGAATCTGAAACACTATTTGACTAAAACACTATATTAAATTCGACAATTATGTTCAACTGATTCGGTGGCGCGTAGGATAGTACCGTACGTCTCGGGCTGGTGTTCCACAGGGAATGAGTTCGATACTACGCGGAAACGGTCCCATGAATTACCCATAGGCACCATAAGTAGCATTGAATTACCTAGAAGTAACGTCGAATTACCCATAAGCCTGTATAGTGTAGTCTATAGCCGTCTATAGAAGCCTAGTAGTCGGCTGCATAGCCGAGTGGTGAGGAGCACTGGCTGGGCGTTCCAAAATATAGTTTGACACCGCTCAAGAGCAGGACACTTGAAGGCATGCCTAAAGGTGGAGTGGTTGTGGCGTGGCGGAGTGGTTTAGCCAAAGGGCTATTGAATATGGTGACATGGGTTTGATTCCCACCCTTGCCATTATTCTTTTTTTCTTTAATTATCAAGTTCAAAACAAGAATTAAGTCTCTAGCTGAGTGCGAGAACGATTGCTATGCTGCAGTCACCTGGTTCATAGGAAAAATCGTCTAATGTTAAAGTGTTTTATCGGAACAAAACACTCCATCTGCTGCAGCAAACTGCAGATTACACATAAGCGGACGGGAAGGCAAGGAAGCCAATCTTCGTGTCCACCTTTAGGCATGCCTTCAAGTGTCCTGCTCTTGAGCGGTGTCAAACTATATTTTGGAACGCCCAGCCAGTGCTCCTCACCACTCGGCTATGCAGCCGACTACTAGGCTTCTATAGACTACACTCTACACTATACAGGCTTATGGGTAATTCAACGTTACTTCTAGGTAATTCAATGCTACTTATGGTGCCTATGGGTAATTCGACGCGACTTATGGGGCTTATGGGTAATTCGACGCGACTTATGGGGCTTATGGGTAATGGGGCTTATGGGTAATTTGACGCGACTTATGGGTAATTCGACGCGACTTATGGGGCTTATGGGTAATTCGACGCCACTTATGGTGCTTATGGGTACTTATGGGGCTTATGGGTAATTCGTGGGACCCCGTGGAAACGTTTTATTTTCAAATTTTTTACTAAATTTTGACCCGAAGTGACTCAATGGATGCAACCTAGTTCGTACCCTGAACAGTTCGTACCCTGAAAAAATCGAGAGAAGAAATTAAAAAAAGCAGAAGTCGCTGATCGCAGTTTCCGCAAACATTTTAAAATTTCCCCCTGAAAAGAGCAAGAGAAAGATAGCACAAAACCGAAGTGGCTGATCACAGTTTCCGCTAACCCTCACCCTAACGCTAACCCTCGCTGATTGCAGTTTCCGCAAACACTTTTCTGCACTTTTTGCTAACCCTAACTCTAACCATAGACTAATCAATGCTCTAACCCTCGCTGATTGCAGTTTTCGCAAACATTTTTCCGTAGATTCCGCTAACCCTTACCTTAACCTTAGAGTAATCTAAGCTCTAACCCTAACCCTCGCTGATCGCAGTTTTTGCAAACATTTTTCTGCAGTTTCCGCTAACCTTTGCCCTAACTCTAACCATAGAGTAATCTATGCTCTAACCCTAACCCTCGCTGATCGCAGTTTCTGCAAACATTTTTCCGCAGTTTCCGCTTACCCTAACCCTCAAGTTGTTTGCGGAAACTCCGATCAGCGACTTCGGCTTTGTGCTATTAAACTGCAATCAGCGATTTTGGCTTTTTTTAATTTTTTTTCTCGATCTTTTCAGGGTACGAACTGAGGGTACAAACTGTTCAAGGTACAAACTAGGTTGCACCCTGACTCAATCGTTAGGCTGCTGCATTTTTGTGGTCAATTTTTAATTTGAGTAGCCTACAGCCCAATTTTTTATGTCTTTTCAACTATGAGTAATAAAGTTAGAGTTTTTTAATTTTCTTGAATTTGAGAATTTCTCTGGGTAATTTTCCGTTCATCATAAGAGGATGTGACCGTGTTTGCCGAACAACGCATTACATTTTTGCGACTTTGGCACGCATTACATTTTTGCGTCGTTCAGCAAACACGGTCACATCCTCTAACAGGCCTCGAAATTCACGGCGGACACGGCGGACATGTCCGCCGTCACAGCATGTGATGTCCGCGGGAAGTACCCTTTAGATCGGTCATATTTGTCCGCCGAGAAATAACACAGGAATTACCGATACAAATCGTCATTGCATAGCACGAACAATTGTTGCAAGAATATAATTTCCGCGCATCTAGAAAATGTGAATACTGTATCTCCTCGGAATGGCCCGTTTCGGCGAGTCCGATTCGGCGAGTCCGATTCGACTAGTCCGATTCGGCGAGTTCCCTATTCGGCGAGAGCCTTTTTCGGCGAGTGCCCTATTCGGCGAGTTTTTGAAATTTTTAAAATGAAATTATCGGGTACCGTAGCCTAACTACAATTGCCGTTTTTACATCGTTTTGACGTCGCTAAACGTTGAAATCGTGCAGAAAGTAATAAAAATAAAATGTTTGAACTATTAAATTAAAATTCGTCATGTCAGTTCAGTTGTTTTTATTTTTGACCATCATATCAAAACCAATACACGTCAACATAGCAAAGGTCGAGAAAAAGGTAGAAGCGACAAAACGCGAAGTTAAAACGTGCTTGTGACCGAAGTAAGTTATTGAGTTGAAAGAAATTTGGCACGGTCGCAACACCTTCAGAAAAATTTAAGATATGAAGGGAAAATAAACCAAACAATGTTACAAAAAACATCATGTTTATGTCTATAAGTTAGTACTTTTGAATAGTTAAAATGATTAGTTTGGATCAACAAATGTGTGACCCACAGCTTAGATTGAAAGGAAATTATCGGGTACCGTAGCCTAGTTATCCCGACTAGCAAAAATTTGTTCCTAGAACCCAGTTAGCCTAACAGTTCATTTTTACATTGTAGTAACAGAATAAAAAGGCTAACCAAATGTGTGGCCTATCGTTTTAACGTCGCTAAACGTTGAAATCGTGTAGAAAAGAGAACTTTGCTGACTAGGATACGTTGAAACTGAAAAACATTCACAGAAGCCCTACGATACGTTGCATTTTTAAGATAATGTATTCAGACGTTGAATCAATGTACAAATGAAATGTTATGCTAAATGGGTTCTTGGAACAATTCGAAAGGCTTCTGTGAATTTTTGCTGGTCGGGATAACTGGGCTACGGCACCCGATAATTTCCTTTCAATCCAAGCTGTAGGCGGCCTACAGTAAGCCACACATTTGGTTAGCCTTTTTATTCTGTTACTACAATGTAAAAATGAACTGTTAGGCTAACTGGGTTCTTGGAACAAATCGAAAGGCTTCTGTGAATGTTTCTCAGTTTCAAAGTATCCTAGTCAGCAAAAGCTCCCTTTTCTACACGATTTCAACGTTTAGCGACGTTAACACGATAGGCCACACATTTGGTTAGCCTTTTCATTCTGTTACTACAATGTAAAAATGAACTGTGTTCTTGGAACAAATTTTTGCTGGTCGAGATAACTAGGCTACGGTACCCGATAATTTCCTTTCAATCCAAGCTGTAGGCCACACATTTGTTGATCCAAACTAATCATTTTAACTATTCAAAAGTACTAACTTATAGACATAAACAAAATTTATTTTATTTTTTTTTGTAACATTTTCTTTATTTTATTTTCCCTTCATATCTTAAATTTTTCTGAAGGTGTTGCGACCGTGCCAAATTTCTTTCCATAGGCGCCGACTTTTCAAAAAACCTTGGGGGGCGAGAAAGGTGATGACGTCATAACCATAACGCTATTTTACTCAATTAAAATAGTCTTTAATTAAGCTTAGTGTCTTGTTTATATTAACAAATAGGTCCCAAACCGTATTTATTAGAAGCGCTGCTTGAAAGGATTAGTTTTACGCATGCAGTACGCCTAGTCGTAAAATTTTTGAAATTGTTAGCTCATAATTGGAACTGTTGGAAAACAAGCCGATTCATTTCCTTTTCGTGCGAGTGAATAACAACGATCAAGACAGTGAAGTTATCGAAATAAAACGCAAAAATCATGATCTCAAGCAGAGTGAAAACCCGCTATCAGTTTTATTAACCTCGTTTCGCTAATTACTTTCAAAGCGTTGACAACGGCGAAGCGTTTTCTCTTCTGTTTTTTATCGAAAGTCTTTATAGTCTTTTATTGAATACAGTAGGCTATACTCGAGTAAAGGTCGAGATGTTCCCACGTGATTTTCACCTCAAAAAGACAAGTTCAACTAACACGGGACAAGCTGTTGTCTCCAGCTCGGCAATTTTCAAAATGAACGCACTAAAAATCATTGTCGACGTAGATTACGGAGTGTGAAATCGCGTCGGCCTAAGTAAAACTTTTGAATACGTTTATTTGCAGTGATTTAAACTTAATTTTCAAATTCAATGATTTCTTGTCAATTCTAAACTTTATGCACTTGTTGAGCAATATGCAAAGCTCACGAGACAAAACAGAAAGAGATCAATTTTTTTATTTTTGCGTGTAGGATATAATCGTTCTTATTATAACGTAACATTCCATGATCGTTGAAGTCGATGTCAAACCTTAGAGGTCGCATAAAACAATGATGTCAGGTTAGCTAGGTGATAATAGCGGTAAGAGACGTCGTTAATGCAGGCAATATCTGCGACCAAGACCATTAAACACCTTTTCTTTTATCGGTTTTCGATTTAATTCTCACACATTGCGAAGAAAACAATGCGTTCTGTTGAATCATAATTGTCTCACAGCGGGAAGACCTCGTTGAAAATAGCGCGTCTAATTTAGCTGGTTTACTTAATATTGCAGTGAATAGTTACGTGACTATTCCAGCAGTGCAAGTTACTCTACCATCTACTTTGAAACTTCCATACCGTATGAGAAAGCCATGCGATCAGCTGCTGTTTTGCGGGCAAGAGCAACGTAGGCTTTTCTTGCTTTCGGCATTCTTTAAGTCCGTTTAAATTATCTAAATCTCTTTCACGAAGTGTTTTATCTTTGAAACACCACTTGTCATCACCATTTTTGTTGCCCTTCAACCATAAATTTACGGGGGGCGCCGCCCCCCGGAAGTCGGTGCGTATGTTTCTTTCAACTCAATAACTTACTTCGGTCACAAGCACGTTTCAACGTTCGTGTTTTGTCGCTTCTACCTTTTTCTACCCCTTTGCTATGTTGACGTGTATTGTTTTTCATATGATGGTCAGAAATAAAAACAACTAAACTGACATGACGAATTGTAATTTAATAGTTTAAACATTTTATTTTTATTCCTTTCTGCACGATTTCAACGTTTAGCGACGTTAAAACGATGTAAAAACGGCAATTGTAATTAGGCTACGGTATCCGATAATTTCCTTTCACAAATTTCAAAAACTCGCCGAATAGGGCACTCGCCGAAAAAGGCTCTCGTCGAATAGGGAACTCGCCGAATCGGACTAGTCGAATCGGACTCGCCGAATCGGACTCGCCGAATAGTAGCAGACCCGTATCTCCTAGCTTCCATTCAAAAAGGAAAACTTTCGATTTTTACGTTGCTTCAACGATTGATGACATTGAATCAGCATAACAAAGGCAAATTCTTCGCTAAGAATCGATGGGAATACCGGTACTTCTACTTCTACACTAATCACGCGCAACTTAGTTCAAGTCTTACGTCACAATGTCTGGCTTTGATCGAGTAATATTGATCCTGCAAGGTTGGTTACAAAATTAGATTATACGAGTAGGCTATATTACAGCAAGATGCAGCAAAATTTGTTAAGTTTTGGTATTACAGTAAGATAGAAAACGCCCAAGGAAAATTAAATTTCGCTCACAAGACACGCAAAAATAAACTTAAGAAAAAAGCCCAATGAAACTTTGCACTGCAGAAAATAGTGGCATTAGTGTAGAAGTTTTCCCGACTCGTGCCCAGAGCATTGTGACGCAATAAGCCACACGATCTCGTTCGGTGGAAGCTAATCAGATATGCGTCGTATTAAGCATCTACACGGCGCTTTGACTCTTCGAGCGCACATCGTTGGTCTGATAAAAGCCTTTCAGAGTGACTTCGCTGAAATTTCAAAAAGCCTTATCAACCGTAGCTATAGTCCTCAAAGGGCGAAGAATTATCAAGATAAAGTGATTAAGCATGACGATCGACGCTAAAACTGGTGTGTCCGCCGTGAGACTTAATTTGTCCGCCGAGATAGCTGCTCAGACCGGACACGTTTGTCCGCCGTCAACAAAAACGAATTTCGAGGCCTGCTCTAAGACGAACGGAAAATTATCCAGAGAAATTCTCAAATTCAAGAAAATTAAAAAACTCTAACTTTATTAGCCTACTCATAATTTGAAAAGACATAAAAAATTGAGCTGTAGGCTACTCAAATTAAAAATTGACCATAAAAATGCAGCAGCCTAACGATTGAGTCACTTCGGGTCAAAATTTAGTTAAAAGTTTAAAAAAAAACGCCTCCGCGTAGTATCAAACTCATTCCCTCTGGAACACCAGCCCGAGACGTAGGCTTATCCTACGCGCCACCGAATCAGTTGAACATAATTGTCGAATTTAGAACTTATATAGGCACTCTTCTCGTCTTTTGCTTTGAAAGAGAAAAAGAAAAAAGTGCCTATATAGTGACGTCATGACCGGTCAAATAGTGTTTTAGATTCAAAGACCCGAGCCGGTCAAATAGCCACTGCCAAAAAAAAATGCAAACAACAGCTTAGATATTAAAAAGTATGCGTTGATGCTATGCGCTAAAAAAATGTGAAAACTTTACGGCGTAGCCTCAAGCGACAACTATATGCCCCAAAAAATGTGGCCGCAAGCGTTAGCATAAACAAATAGTCTACGCCGCACATACGCGCTGACTTCCTGGGGGCCGGGAGGCGGCGCCCCCCATAAATTTATGGTTGAAGGGCAACAAAAATAGTTAATACAAGTGGTGTTTCAAAAATCAAAAATAAAACACTTTGCGAAAGATTTAGATCATTTAAACGGACTTAAAGAATGCCGAAAGCGAAATATAGCTTACGTTGCTCATGCCCGCAAAACAGCAGCTGATCGCATGGCTTTCTCATATGGTATGGAAATTTTAAAGTATAGCGGAGAGTAACTTACGCTGCTGGAGTAGTCACGTAACTATTCACTGCAATATTGAGTAAACCAGCTAAATTAGACACGCTATTTTCAACGAGGTCTTCCCGCTGTGAGATCAATTATGATTCAACAGAATGCATTGTTTTTTTCACGATGTGTGAGAATTAAATCGCAAGCCGATAAAAGCAAAGGTGTTTAACTTGGTCGCAGATATTGCTTGCATTAACAACGTCTCTTACCGCTATTGTCACCTTTAGAACTAACCTGACATCATTGTTTTATGCAGCCGCTAAGGTTTAACATCGACTTCCACCCAATCATGAAATGTTACGTAATTAGAACGATTATATCCTACACGCAAAAATAAAAAAATTGATCTCTTAAAACAGCTTTTTTCGCTGTTTTGTCTCGTGAGCTTTGTATACTGCTCAACAAGTGCATAAAGTTTAAAATTGATAAAAATCATTACATTTGAAAATTAAGTTTGAATCACTGCAAATAATCGTACAGTATTCAAAACTTTTAGTTCCACCGACGCCATTGCACACTCCGTAATCTACGTTGGCAATGATTTTGCCACAGCAAAAATGTGTTCATTTTGAAAACTGCCGAGCTTGTCCCGTGTATAAGTTGAATCTGTCTTTTTGAGGTGAAATTCACTTGCGAACATCTCGACCTATACTCGAGTATATACGGTATTCGATAAAAGACTATAAAGACTTTAGATAAAAAACATAAGAGAAAACACTTCGCCGTTGTTAACGCTTTGAAGGCAAGTAATTAGCAAAACAAAGCTAATAAAACTCATAGCAGATTTCCACTCTGTCTGAGATCATGATTTTTTTTGCGTTTTATTTCGTAATATATAACTTCACTGTCTCGATCGTTGTTATTCACTCGCACGAAAAGAAAATGAATCGGCTTGTTTTCCAGCTGTTCCAATTATGAGCTAACAATATCGAAATTTTTACGACTAGACGTAGGCTACTGCATGCGTAAAACTAATCGTTTCAAGTAGCAGTTCTAATAAATTCGGTTTGCGACCTAGGTGTCAATATAAACAAGACACTAAGCTTAATCAAAGACTATTTTAATTGAGTAAAATAGCGTTTTATGGTTATGACGCCATCACCTTTCACGCCCCCCAAGGTTTTTTGAAAAGTCGGCGCCTATGACGCCGCAAGTCTACGGCGTAGAATTTGCGGTGTATACGTACATCTCTGACTATAGGTGTTGGTGGATGCAACCTAATTTATACCATGAACAATTCATACCGTCAGTTCGTACCTTGAAAAGATCGAGAGAAAAAATTAAAAAAAGCCGAAGTCGCTGATCGCAGTTTCCGCAAACAAACAAACTGAAAAGATCGAGAGAAAAAATTTAAAAAAGCTGAAGTTGCTGATCGGAGTTTCCGCATACAAACAAACTGAAAAGATCAAGAGAAAAAAATTGAACAAAGCCGAAGTTGCTGATTGCAGTTTCCGTTTTTCCGCAAACATTTTAAAATTTCCGGTAATGATCCTACGAATTTGCCGAAGTCGCTGATCGCAGTTTCCGCAAACAAACAAAAACTCTTAGGATCATTATCGGAAATTTTAAAATGTTTGCGGAAGCTCCGATCAACCCTAACCCTTTTAAAATGTTTGCGGAAACTGCGATCATCGACTTCGGTAAACTTTTAGGATCATTACCAGAAATTTTAAAATGTTTGCGGAAAAACAGAAACTGCGATCAGCGACTTCGGCTTTGTTCTATGGAAAAACCTAGAACATCACACAACTAAGGCAAAAGAGAAACTTGAATTGAGTCCTGTCTTTGTCATGAGTTACCAAGGGGGGTGGGGGGACTTATATACCAGTCCCAGGTATACAAGTCCCCCCCACCCCCCTTGGTAACTCATGACAAAGACAGGACTCAATTCAATTTTCTCTTTCGCCTTAGTTGTGTGATGTTCTAGGCGTTACCTTGTTCTATAACTCTTAGGATCATTACCGGAAATTTTAAAATGTTTGCGGAAACTCCGATCAATCCTAACCCAACCCTAACCCTTTTAAAATGTATGCGGAAACTGCGATCAGCGACTTCAGCAAACTCTTAGGATTATTACCAGAAATTTAAAAATGTTTGCGGAAAAACGGAAACAGCGATCAGCGACACAGGCTTTGTTCAATTTTTTTCTCTCGATCTTTTCAGTTTGTTTGTTTGCGAAAGCTTCTATCAGCGACTTCGGCTTTTTTTAATTTTTTCTCTTGATCTTTTCAATTGTTCATGGTACTAATTAGGTTGCACCCGGTAAAGGTGGGGACACCTCAGATAGATTTTCGAAGTTCTAGCCTGCTGAAGTCAGCATCATGCCACCACATAATAACCTAAAAAGCAACAATAGTTGCTCCCAATAAGCATGCAGCTAACATGGTTTGTATCAACCACTTTTTTGTTTTTTTGGCAATTGTGCACTGTATACAACAGACTGAGTAGTGACTATCGATAATCAACAGACTGAGTCTCCTGCAAGTCAGCAGTTGTGGACTGAGCAAATGGCAGAGGTGGGCAATAGCATGCTACATTTTTTGGTAGCAGTAGTTTTTTTTAGCATTTTCAGTGCTGATTTATAACATCTTCATTAAATATACCTCCATTCCTTCTAGTACTGTGGTGGAAAGACTTTTCTCCACTGGAAAAGGCACGCTGAAGCAAAGCAGACAGGACTTGGCGACTCACATTTTGAAATGCTCATGTTTTTGAAAGATGTGTAACAACATATTTTACCTAAAATGTGCCTTCTATAACGGCATTGAAATGGCAGTTGTCACAAACCGGAAGTGCTTCTGTGTCAGTTTGAGACCAGAAGTAGTGGGAGAAGTAGCGCTAGCGCATGCTACTTTAGCTTGAGAAACAGGTAGCATGCTACTTTTAAAGTGGCGGATGCCCACTTCTGGTAAATGGTTGAGCAGGTCACAACTGAGCTAACAACATTTCAGCAAGTGGCTGAAATTGCAAAATGATGCAACTGAGCAAGCCAAGACTTGTCATGTCACAAGTCAGCAAATTCAGTTTAGCAAGGATGACCAAGCAAGTCCAGTGCTTGGTGACTTCTTCGCTGCCTTGGATACATTTACCAGTACCGTAGCTAAAATGTACTTGCTGAGTTGTCGCATGCCGAGTGGTCTGACGACCCAACAGGCTTTAGTTTTTTTTATTTGGTTTCAAGTTGAGTGATTGGTTTTGAAATATTTTTCTCACTCATTTAAGACTAATTCATCTTCTCAGCTAATTCTTATTTATTGCAATCAGCTGCCTACTCAAACTTTTCAACATGAATGAGCATGAAAATATTTCTGTAAAGCTTGAAGTTTCAGAAGTTTGTGAGCCATTCCATGCTAACAACCAAGATGGGACATCAGCCAGCAAACCTCCGAAAATTCGATATTTGCATAGTGGAAAACGTCGTGTTGAAGCAAACAAAAATAAAAAGTTTCATTGTAATATATGCAATGAAGCTTTCAAATGCAAGAAAACTTTGAATGTTCATCGACAAGTCCATATTGCAGAACGACCTTACAAGTGTAGTCTTTGTGAAAAGGATTTCAAATGCAAGTATGATTTGAAAATCCATCTGCGAACTCACACGGGTGAAAAACCCTATAAATGTGGTATGTGTGAAAAATCATTTTCTCAAATCGGCTATTTGAACACACATGAAAGAGTTCACACGGGTGAAAAACCATACCAATGTAATTCGTGTGACAAATCATTTTCCCAGATTAGTTCTTTGCAAACTCATGCAAGAATTCACACTGGCGAAAGACCATACAAATGTAATGTATGTGACAAGCAGTTTGCACATCTTGATAAGTTGAACACTCATAGAAGAATTCACTCAGATGAAAAATCTTATCAATGTGATATCTGTTACAAATTGTTTTCTTCGTCTGACGATTTAATGATTCATAAAAAAGATCACATTGTTAAAGAATTGTATAAATGTGACATATGTAACCAGTTGTTTTCAGATCGTGATATTTTAAACACTCACAAATCAGATCATGGCGATGAAAGACCCCGTAAATTCAGTTTAAGAAAGACATTGATTTCTAAATGTAAGCAAAGGGATGTGAATCAACATAAACATATTGCAGAAGAGCTTGAAGGCCCTGAATTCAATGAACTATTACTTGCTAACCAAGATAAGATGCCGGCCACTGCAAGCAACTCTCAGTCTATCAAGGAGTCTGATCAAGGTGATGTATTACATGCCAGTTTAGAAGTGTGGTCAAAGTATCACAAAGAAACAAGTTCACAAATAACCAGCAAAATGGAGGAAAATAAAAAATTTGAATGCAATATTTGTTATAAACGTTTCAAATATCAGAAAACTTTAAATATTCATCGTGTGAACCACACTGGAGAACTACCTTACAAGTGCAGCTTTTGCGCTAAGCATTTCCAGTTTCAGGCTCAATTGAAAATGCATCATCGAGTTCACACTGGCGAAAAACCCTTTAAATGCAATGAATGTTTTAGATCCTTTTCTCATCGTGGGCATTTGAATGCTCATGCACGAATTCACACTGGTGACAAACCGCATAAATGTGATTTGTGCAGCAAGTCGTTTACATGTCTTGGTAATTTAAACACTCATAAAAAAGTTCACACTGGTGAAAAACCATATCAATGTGACATATGTAACAAGACATTTTCACGTCTTGGTAATTTAAATACTCATAAAAGAGTTCATACTGGAGAAAAGCCTTATACATGTGATTTGTGTGAGAAGGTATTTGCACGTATTGATCACTTAAATACTCATAAAAAAATTCACATCGGTAAAAAAATTATACACACTAATATTGCAAAAGAAGCATTTAATTAAAAGTTTTACATTGACTAAATATACTCAGTAATTTGATACCTGTCAAAAATGCAATATAAATGCCAAAATTTAACAGAAAAAGATTACATTTTTTTAATATGACAGGTTTGTATAGTGTAATCTTTGATGTACTATGTGGTGCCATTGTGCTGATATCTGAATACAATAGTAATCCTGGTGAAGGGAGAATTTATGTGGCAGAATAGGCGGCCATGCTAAAATAACAGAGTTTACTGCTTTATAATATTTCCATCACTATTTTACCTTATTGGAAGTTACATATATTGTTTTTATTATTATTTGTGATTTATGCAGGACTGCTAAGTATCTGTGTTTAGGTTTGCAATAGTGCATTGTAATACTGTAAATGCAAAATGCATATAGTAACAGGGGCATAGGCGTCGAAATCGGGTGGGCGGCGCCCACCCTGCTGTGAAACGAAGGTGGGCAAAATATATTTCGCCCACCCTGTTTTCATGACACTTACGAAGTGTTCCTTACAATTATTTCCGTTTTTGTTAAACGCTGAATTATCCAACTAACTGCAGCGCAACTTCTTGCTTTACGTTATATCTCTCGCTAGGTATCCGACAGAATGAAGCAATTCCGCAACAACGCTGCGTTGAAAACATGCAGTACTCACTGCATTGTTGTTGCTACGGCAACTCCCACACGCTGGCAATTCCTGGTGAGAGAAAGCCACGTTTGATCTTTTCTCCGAATGGTCTCACTTTCTTTACGTCACAATTAAACTTCAGTTCGGGGTCAGCGTAAGGGAATATGAATATGACATCATAATGAACATGACAATAAAATAACCGATACAAACTAAAGACCTGCTGAAACAATCGCTTTTTACAAATCTTTTCTCACAAACTTGTTGCTGGGTATAAATTGGGGCACCGCGCTATGTTGTCATTTCATTATTGAAAAGTTAAACACGAAGCAAAGTCAAACATCTATTCGCGCATTCTTAAAACCAGCTTCCAAAAGGCGTCGAGATGATAACGCTGAAGAAGCCACGTCCAGCACGAATGAACGTATAGATGACATTGATGAAGAAAGCAGTGCTTCAAGGATGGACAGTGTTGAAGTCAATGTCTCATGCAATGCACCGGTAGTTGTAGAAGATAGCATGAGCCATGGATCGCTACGTGCTCCATTTGACGTTTGCATGCTGCCGGATCAGCTTCCGGCTCGGGAAGGTCGTGTGTGCCAAAGGAAGCTTTTTTCTGAATTCCAGTGGATGCGTCTTAATCCTGATGATACTTATTACTGTAGCTGCTGTTTGTGGGCCTCGGAAAACAATCGGTTATCTGCCGCAAACCAACAGAAGTTATACAGCAGCAATATCCGCACAGTCAGCAGTCACCTGTCCGAACATTTTGCAGCAAATCCGAAGACGTCACTTTAAAGATAACAGGTCACGAGTCACGCGCTTTTTAGGTCGCAAAGAAAAACATAAAAGTTTGTTTAGTTTAGCAGCGCTCATAAGATCGCAAGGCCCAAGAAAGCAAACATCAAGCCTATTAAAGCTTAGTTGCTGCAGCGACGCTAAACGAAATCTTTGTGAGAAAGACTAACCATTGTGAATTTTCGAACATACACATTCAATGAAATCTGTTTGAAAACTCTCGCCCACCCAAAATTCCTCTCTTCTAAGAAAAAATCGACGCCTATGAACAGGGGTAAAAATTGGACTTTTTTTTTATTTAAATCAGATTCTCTGGCCATGTGTAATTATTTCCACCTAACATTATCTTGTTATTGTATGTGGCACCACAGATGTTTTACCTATGTATTTACTTTATCTGTTTATATTTGTTTCATCATTCTAAAGTCACAGAAAGTTTTCTGAATGCTGATTGTGTTTTTGGTTTGCCTGACAAGCTGCAGCCTATGTTTACTGCAAGACAACTAAATAACATTTCAAGCTTGCTTATTATTGGCTAAAAGTGGCTGTCAGTGACCTTTGTGCATTTGCAGTTTGTGTATTATTTCGTTGTTTTGTTATGGATATGGACAGCTTTGTCTGACGCAAATAAATAATAATTAGGTATTATAACAGAAACAGAGGTTTGTTGCCTATTAGAGAGGTGGAAGAACATTAAAATGTATCTTTAAACAATTTTTTAACAAGTACCAATACTTAAAAAAATCTCAACAAATTTTTTGGCTGATTTGTTTACCTTAAATCAAACATCCTTGTATAATAATGCTGTATGCATTTTGTTATTGCATCTATGTGTACTGTTTGTTGTATACACATTGCACGTTGCATTTATTGTGTACTTTTTACCATGGCTTCTATACATTCATAATCAGACATGCATTGATATGTAATTAAGCATTTTTGAAACAATTGACTTCATATTACAGGTCACAATTTTCACGTTGTTTCATCATTCATTCAAATTTGGTTTTGTCCCCACTAGTGAGAATGGCCGATTTTTTTTCTTTTCACCATTGCCTTTACCAACTTTTTTTTATCTTATCCGTCCATCACATGTTCCAGTGTTCCTCCTTTTTCACTATAGGCTACTTTCTCTGTATTTTTCTGGACGTCTTCGCTTTTTCTTCCCATTCACCTTTAAAGTCAATGCCTTTCGAAAAAAACTCTGTTTCTCCTTAGTACATACCTGTAGCCTACCATCGTACTGCATTTGCCCATGCAAGATCTAAAGTCTCCCTCCTCGTTTTTACATCGCAAATTACTCTCACCATTGCCTTTTCTGTTCTCAAAATTGCCAGTTCACTCTCTCTTGACATCCATGTTGCGTTACCATGATCTCCTACAAGTCAGCAGTTGTGAACTGAGCAAGTGACAACTGAGCTTAGTGAGCTAGCAACATTTTAGCAAGTGACTGAAGTTAGTAAATGATGGAACTAAGAAAGCAATAACTGAGCAAGCCGAATCTTGTCATATCACAAGTCAGACAACATGCTGAGTTGTCGCATGCCGAGTGGTCCGACGACTGTACAAGGTGAAGGTTAAGGTAATAATCGTCAAGCCAAAGCCTCAAGCCAAACAAAAGAGCCGCATTAAAGAAGGGCTCACTAACTTCAACACCATTCGTCACATAACTAGGGAACATAGTAGCACACATACGCGCCGACTTCCGGGGGGCGGCGCCCCCCCGTAAATTTATGTTTGGGGGGCAACAAAAATGGCTATTACAAGTGGTGTTTCAAAGATAAAATACTTCGCAAAAGAGATTTAGATCATTTAAACGGACGCGAAACAGCAGCTGATCGCATGGCTTTCTCCGGAACGTGAATCACTAACTGAGATGCGCACGCAGTGGCGTAGCTAGGGAATGTGCCGCCCGGGGCGGATGCAGATTTTGCCGCCCCTTCAAGAAAAAGCAGGAAAAAGCATGTGAAAACAGGCCCGGATTTAGGGGGGCAGAAGGTGCAGGTGCCCCGGACCTCCCGACTTTTAAAGGGCCTCCTTCGTGGAAAAAAAATGTGATTTTGTGTTATTTTTTTGTTTCAGCCTTTGTAGTTTCTGCAAAATGCTGTGCAGTGCTGGATTAATGCTACTGTAGACGTCGAGGTGATTTTTCGCGCCGTAGGCGCAAAAACTTTTTTTGCGCGGGGGTCCCCCGATCTAAAAGTGCCCCGGGCCCCCCATCAGCTAAATCCGGCCCTGTGTGAAAATGAAATGCGTTTTTTTATCAGATTATAATCAAAATCAAAAATCGTAGTCTAAAAGTGCCGCCCCCCCCTCCCCCCCTAGCTACGCCACTGTGCGCACGGCACGCACGCTCACAGTCACACACTGCTTATCTCCCCACGCGTGAGGAGCAACTTCAACGTCAAAACGCGTGGTAGCGAAAAAGCGACTACGAGGTTGAATGAAAAAATATATATAGGCTACATCTCATCAATATACACTCATCTATATACAGATACACTCCTTTTATCTTTTTCTGTTACCGTATATACTCGAGTACAGTAGAACTCGGTTAATCCGGATCTTCTCCTAATCCGGATCTTCTCCTAATCCGGATGAAATTGGAAGTACAAATGATTTGTAATCTTTTTCTTAAGAAACAGCTTCGGATTATCCGGATTATTTAATCCGGATCTTCGCCTATTCCGGACAAAAGTTGCGCTTTCTCTATCGCTTTATCCGGATTTTCCAGACAGTTTTGCCATTTTATGCTAAAACGTAACGTGGCTTATTGCGAGCAATTTCTTATCTATTGTTCCGTTAATGTGACGCAATAAATTATTGCAGATTTCTTCTTTTCATGAACAGTAATCCCTCCTAACGCAAAATTCGTGCGCAAATGCCCAAACTCGTACTGTAACTTGAAAAGATGTCGGTGGAATTTTCGGCGGTATGTCGGTGTTGTTTTTCCAATAGAAGACTTTGTTTGATTTTTTGTAAGTTTTCCAAAGAAACTCGTCTTCCGTAACTGTTTTCAAAAGTTTTGAGTGACTACAGATTATTCCGACACGCATGTCTGAAGATGTAACTTTTGCCAGTGTGTTCTTGCGTTAGACGCAGAGTCTACAAATACAATCGTTTTACATGCATAGGCTACAGCATTTCAAAAGAATTCTATCGCTAATATAGTGATCGCGCGTCTCGGAATTGACAGATGACCACACTAATGCGTGCAATTTCGGTGATTTTTACCGATACCCTTCTATCTAGGTAACGTCAGGCTTGATAAAAACCGTCATCGGTTAATCCGGATCTTCGCCTAATCCGGATGGAATCACCGGTCAAATCGAATCCGGATTAACCGAGTTCTACTGTATATCGATTTCGTATATAAGTCGAACCCCTATTTTTGAGCTGAAATCCGTGCTATTTCCTTCTCCCGCGGATAAGTCGAATAGCTTATTCCGGACACTACCATTCGATGGTGCATCTAAGTATTGGCATTGACATACGGTGAGGAAATTTCAAGGTATAGCGGAGAGTAACTTACGCTGCTGGAATAGTCACGTAACTATTCAGGGCAATATTAAGTAAACCAGCTAAGTTAGACGTGGTATTTTCAACGAGGTCTTCCCGTTGTGAGATCAATTATGATTCAACAGAACGCATTGTTTTGTTCGCAATTGTGTGAGAATTAAATCGAAAACCGATAAAAGAAAAGGTCGCAGATATTGCCTGCACCAACGACGTCTCTTACCGCTATTATCACATAGCCAACCTGACATCATTGTTTTATGCGGTTTGACCGCTAAGGTTTGACATCGACTTCGACGATCATGGAATGTAACGTAATAAGAACGATTATATCCTACAATAAAAAATAAAAAAATTACCTCTTAAAACAGCTCTTTGTGCTGTTTTGTCTCGTGAGCTTTGCATATTGCACACCGTGTGCATAAAGTTTAGAATTGACAAGAAATCATTAAATTTGAAAATTAAGTTCCGGTAAATGCAGTTTTCAAAATTAATTAATTAACTGCAAATAAACGTATTCAAAACTTTTACTTCGGCCGACGCCATTTCACACCCCGTAATCTACGTCGGCAATGATTTTGCCGCAGCAAAAATGCGTTCATTTTGAAAACTGCCAAGCTGGAGACAACAGCTTGTCCCGTGTAAAAGTTGAACTTGTCTTTTTGAGGTGAAAATCACTTGCAAAAGCAAAACGGTAATTGAAGCGTTTAGAACGAAAAGTGTAAGTCACAAAATACTAGTAAGGAGATATTGACATGTACAGTTTTCAATTGCATTGTAAAATCAAGATTTAAAAGATTTTTTTGCTTTTACCATATGTCAGTGTCTACAACCCCAACCTAGTTCTGATTGCACTATTAATTGATTTTTTAGTTGAACTTATCAAAAAATATTGATAATATTCTTTTTTGGACTTATGCACTTTTCTTCAAAATTGGTGGACTTAGGCACCATAGACACAAATGATGGACTTAAGCACTTTTAAGTGTTCTATAGGCCTAAGGGAACGTTCAAATATTACGTAACGCCTTCGAGGGGGAGGGGGGGTTTATGCAAAGCGTTACGTTAGCGTCACATCGGGGGGGAGGGGGTTCAAGCAAAACGTTACGTAACGCTTTCGAGTACGGAATGGTAGTTTTTTGTGCTGAATTTGTAGTGAAAAAGCGTTACATGGGGGAGGGGGGGATTGAAAAAAGCGTTACGTTGGCGTTACATGGGGGAGGGGGGGTCAAAAATTCGGAAAAAAAGCGTTACGTAATATTTGAACGTTCCCTAACAGAATTTGCCATCTCTTACTCCAGATACTACTGTAAAGTAAGCTATTTAAGTATATTTCTTCAAACCTCGTACTAATATGACATTGGAATAATCTGCAAAGAATTATTTTGGGTTAGAAATATCTTGAAAAAATTAGGCTGGTAGCACATAGCCTAATAACTGTTACTGGTAATTAATGGGGTGAAAAACAGGTAAAGTACAGAGACTTCCCCACCTTCATTGGCAATGTACAGTAGAATAATAACTGGGTTAGGGAACGTTCAAATATTACGTAACGCCTTCGAGGGGGAGGGGGGTTTATGCAAAGCGTTACGTTAGCGTCACATCGGGGGGAGGGGGTTCAAGCAAAACGTTACGTAACGCTTTCGAGTACGGAATGGTAGTTTTTTATGCTGAATTCGTAGTGAAAAAGCGTTACATGGGGGAGGGGGGGATTGAAAAAAGCGTTATGTTGGCGTTACATGGGGGAGGGGGGGGTCAAAAATTCGGAAAAAAAGCGTTACGTAATATTTGAACGTTCCCTTAGGCCTACTAGACTACATAATAATAATTGGGTACACTCTCAAAACCTTCTTCTCTTCATTAGTAGTGTAGTATAGAAGTAAAGAAGACTGGTAGATAGGCTAGGACCTTTACAGAATAAGTTAGGGCAAGGACAGGTTAGTTGATACAACAGGTTAGTTGATACACCCCCCAAAACAAATAAACAATATTTTTGGGAAATACTGCCATCAGCTGGTCAAGTGTTATGATAATTATATCAGATAAAGATTTGGCAGCGTAGAGTTGCTTAATTTGGAAAAGATTGAAAAAAGTTAGAAATTTAGAGTTTTTTGTAATTTTTATCAGAATTTCATCACAATGAATTAGAGAAAGTTGAGTTAAGGTAGAATATTTACTTATAGGTGAGATTTAGTATCTTGAGGCAAGGTAACAATGTGCATGTGAAAAAGTTTTCCAACTCTTGTGTTGGCACAATGACATCCATGTTTTTCAAAATTTTAAGAAAAGGTTAGTTGATACATTAATCTATGGGTTAGTTGAGACACTGTATCAACTAACCTGCATGACCAAAATTATCAAGGTTTTATGGCAATTTTTATGCAATATCTACATCAATCCCCTCTAACCTTAATTAAGATAGGCCTAGATTGTATTGGGCAAAGTCAATAATGTGATAGTTAGGGGCAGTGTTCCCTCAAGATTTTGACAAGTCTGCTAGTGCCCCAAAATTTAATTGCTATTGGAAAAATAGCAAACTTAAAAGTACATGTATTGGCATGTGCCCAAAAAGGTTGCATTATGTTTTACAGATAATAATTCAATATCTTGTATAAATTAATTCAATAAATGGTTTGTGTATCAGACATAACTGGTATGCCACAGTTTTATAAAATGCCATACCCCAATGCAGACGCGAATCTAAGAGCTTTTTTCGGGGGGGGGGGGGCAGAAAATTTGAAAATCAATTAAAAAGAAAGAAAAAGCTAAACATATATGAACAATGATACTACGACATATACGATATGCTATAAAATAGACATTAAAACAACCATTTTCATCAATTGTGATGCCGAGGGACTAATATCAGGTGTTTAGAAGCATATCAAACCATTTGATGCGGAAACATACAATTTTTCACAAAATTTCGGGGGGGCCCGGCCCCCCTGGGCCCCCCCCATAAATCCGTGCCTGCCCCAATGCTTTAGAAGGGTCTTCTAGAACAGTGGTTCCCAGAGTATGGGTCGCGACCCAAACATGGGTCGCGAAGGGTCAGAAAATGGGTCGTGCAGAGACGATCTAAATCTGCCAAAATAGGACTGTTGTAAATTAATTTATAAAGAAACATTTTTTTTCTTCTATTGAGTTGTTTTAATCCCAACATCGACAGTATCATTGCATCCTACACTTTTATTTGGCTTCTCTTCTATCAATCAATTATGGCCAACAGTTTTACCGGCATTCAAGTCACTTCCTTCAACAAATCACGTTAAACGTAGATTACTCTCTGAGTTGACAATTTAAGATTTCTGAACTATTTTTTTAATTTGAAGTTAATTTTTATCTGCGACCCTGGTTGCAGGGAAGCCGCTACATAGGCTGTGTTATAAAATGTTGTCAAACGAATACAAAGAAGAACAAGAAGAGACATCCGACATGTGCAAAAAAATGTGCGTAGGCTATTTTTAAGCACCAAGAAGAGGCACTGAAGCCAAACCGGTTTGACTCTACAACGAATCCAGCACTTTTACTTACTCTCTGAGCAAGACGAGCTACAGTAGGCTACACCACTCTACAACTGGTTGTCTGTGTCTTGTTTATAGCAGGCATTTAAATAATCGGGAATCCCAGCGTCAAATGTCTGTCTCGCTAAACGGAAATCCTTTACCATATTATACTGCAAACCCAACTTACCTTGGAGTAAAACTTGACCGGCAGTTGGCCTACAGACCCCACATGGAGTCACTCCGTGCCAAGGTTACCTCGAGAAATAACTTCTTGAGAAGCCTTGCAGGAACAGGATGGGGAGCCCGAGCATCAACCTTGCGTACAAGTGCACTAGCCTTGGTCTACAGCTCAGCCAAATATGCCACAGCTGTGTGGAACCGTAGCAGAAACACAAAAAAGATGGATGTATGCATTAACGACACCTTGCGCATCATCACCGGCTGTCTCCGCCCCACACCTACTGCTTATCTACCAACTTTGGCTGGCATTGCTCCTGCTCATGTCCGTAGGGAAGACGCCTCTCACAAACTGGCTTTGCATGCAAGACTCGATCCTCAACACCTTCTCCACAGTCACTCCCAAAGATATGGACCAGTCAGGCTTCAACGCCTGTCATCAACCATTTCATCGATATGCTACACCGCTTGTGGATAAGAACTTCAGCTGCATGGAGACATGGGCCCAGGAATGGAACGAGCTGCCACATATCCCTCCCCAGTTTTCAGTTATACCAGCACTCTCCATCCCTCCTGGAGCAGACCTCTCAAGAAAGGCATGGGTCACATTGAACAGGATCAGATGTGACGTTGGCTGCACTGGAGCTAATCTGTTTAGGTGGGGATTGCACAATACGCCGATATGTGTCTGCGGAGCGGTAGAACAAACAATGCTACACATATTCCACGAATGTCCCATCTTACGGCCTCCAAGTGGAAACATCGGTACCGTATTTGACAACCGGACCCAATTACCGTATCATGGCTACACGATGAGGCATTGCCAATCTAAGCTACTACAAGTCAAACGAGAGAAGAAGAAGAAGCAGGCAAACATTGCAAAAACAGTATAGACTGCTGAAATTGTTTATACAGATTTTCTGCGTCTTGGGTCGCGAGATGTTCACCAAACTCATATTTGGGTCGCGCTCAAAAAAGTTTGGGAACCACTGTTCTAGAAGGAGCAACTGTTTGAAGTAGTGGGATTTGGCCTACTAATCTGACAATATAATTGTTTACAAAAAGGGCATTCGTTTGTGTGATGTGTTTTATTGTGGACGGTAATACTCACTGCCAGGTTTTTTTTTAAGGTTTGGTTTGGTTTACCGCTAAGTAGTTTTAAGAGACCGCAAGTGTTTCATTTAAATTCCAAAAATAGCCATATTTGCTTAAGACATAGCGAGAAACAACCATTACATTTCTACTGTAGTTGCAAGTCCAAATTTTGGGAAACCGCTGGAGAAATTTGGGGGACCGTTTCGGTCCCCCAAAACTCCTTAAAAAAACACTGCTCACTGCTTTGCTCATGAACATTTATTTCCTGATTTTTCTGCTTGAATACAGCCATGTATCAACTAACCTGCTGGACTGCAATGTGTGTATCAACTAACCTTAAGAGTGTATCAACTAACCTTTTCGAAAGGTTAGTTGATACATTATAGAATGTTGTATTCCAAGGTGCATAAACTGGTTGCTATTTAAATGCAAGGAGCCAAACTTGGCGAAAAAGTAACCCTATAAATGAGCTTTCATATACACCTAAAGTTGCGTCGCTACACCTAGCGTTTCGTGAAAAAACGCATTTTATGTAAAATTTGTATCAACTAACCTGCCTTTGCCCTATAAAAATAATAGTCCAATCTAATAGGCTACTTAATCTTAGGTTAAGTGTAGGCTGCTTCATTTCGTTATCTGCTGGCACCAACACTCCATCGAATAGCCTAATCATGTCCAATGAATATTGAAGTCTGCACTGCTAAACTTCTTGCAAACTGGACCTGTGGACTGCTGAATTTGATTCGAAAGCAGTAGGCCTATAAATACTACTGGTATTTGATCCTTACTTGCAAAATATCTACAATTAAAAGCTGATAAAAACACTGCCGTTTTTAACACTACCAATGATCCTAATCCTTCACCTACCCTACCTAAACCAGAGGCAGTGTCCCAGTCTAAATAACCGGTAACCAGCTAATGACTTTATATCCTCTAAAATGGAACCCGATCAAAAAGCAAAATAAAAATCATGTCACGTGGTTAAATGACTCGACGCCATTGGTCAGAACGGACTTAGCTACTTTTAGAAAAAAAAATTACCTTTCCGCTCAAAACCTGTATTCGAAAATGATGGCTTAGCAACCTTTATACCAAAATATTTTTGTGTCTGGTGACAAAGGACAATGAAAGCAATACGTTTTTGTACTTAACTCAATTCGAGTGAAAATGTGACTTAGTCACTTTTAGTTCTAAACGCTTCAATTGCAAAAGCAAAACGGTAAATTGCACTTGCAAAAGCAAAACGGTAAAGTAATTAGCAAAACGGGCGGAACCAGGTTAATAAAAGTGATAGCGGGTTTCCACTTTGCTTGAGATCATGATTTTTTGCGTTTTATTTTGATAACTTCACTGTCTTGATCGTTGTTATTCACTCGCACGAAAAGGAAATGAATCGGCTTGTTTTCCAACTGTTCCAATTATGAGCTAACAATATCAAATTTTTTACGACCAGGAGTACTGCATGCGTAAAACTAATCGTTTCAAGCAGCGCTCGGTTCAAATAAATTCGGTTTGCGATCTAGGTGTCAATATAAACAAGACAGTAAGCTTAATCAAACATTATTTTAATTGAGTAATATAGCGTTATGACGTCATCACCTTTCACGCCCCCCAAGGTTTTATGAAAAGTCGGCGCCTATGGTAGCACATAACTAGGGAACTGTGTTCCGAAAGCTAGTGCAATTCCTTATTAACACAGCGAACTCGCAGCATTAGGCTAAAACAGGTCGTTAATATTTACATTGGAAAGATAGGTGGTAATAATATAATGATTTTATTTATTGTCGTACTACTGTAATGTTTGCTACAACAGTTAAGGTCTTTTAGGGACAGGACTCATTTTTAATTTTATATCAGGCTTACAATGTCATCACATTATTACCCGACTTATTCTCACTGCGTTATGCAAGCAAGAACACAATCGGTAGCCTACCGTTTTTAAAACCTCCGGTTTGACCCGACCTGGAATCGAGATTTTAAAAACGGTACCGATTGTAGCCCATAATTCTTTCTTGCATAACTCCGTGAGATTAAATCTGTTAATGATATGATAACATCGTGAACCTGAATTTAAAAATGAGCCCTGTCGCTAAAAGACCTTAGTAGTTGTAGACTCAATGTAGAGCGAAAATACATAAAACCAGAACATTTTCAAATTTGAATGCGGTGTACAAGGATTATTTTGATGCACAAAGTGTTCCATTGCTCAAAAAAGGTTGAAAAACATTGGTAGCCTATATAAACTATATGGCAGATATAATTAAACTGACCAACACATAAACAAAAAGTGCTTCACCTACTTTTGACGGTTTATCATTTCCAAAGGATCATAATTATTTACTTTCGTCGTCGTGTGAGCCTACGGAGCCGAGTGTCTATCTTTTTGCCACCCCAGATTCACGATGTTTCCCGACTAAGCTAGAAGGCTACTAGAGAGTAGACAGTCTTTATTTTCATCATCCAAGACACGCAGATCTTTCATTCCATTAGGTGGCTTGAAGTTGAAGATAGTGCAATCGTTGATGATATGGTCTGCGGTGTGTTCCTCAGCATCACATTCACTAGAAGAGAAAGAAGCCATTCCTCATTGGGTGAACCTGTTCAAAACTTTTTAAATTTTTTACCCTCTCCTATTGTTGTCCATAATTTTGACCATAAGAAATCCGAAAAAGACAAGAGACTTCAGATTTATTTTTGACGGTGGCGTCATAAAAGTCATGATGATAAATTATTATTGTTAGCCTAATAAAGAACATGCGAAATGAAAAAAACAATAATTTACAACGTATTGGTAAAGAGTTTATGCTTAATTGCTTATTGTCAGAAACAATAAAAATGTCATCTTGAGAAATCAATTGTCTTACAGAAATAAATAACATTGACTTCAGTCAACATTGTAGCAATCCAAGTCAGCAGAGTGAAAACGAAACTGGCTGGTCGTTCTGATGGTAGAACCCTGTAGCCTATATAGGCTTCGGAAGCTTGAGAAAAATATCGTTTAACCCGTATCGTTTAACTCCGTGTCAAATATCGTTTAACCCGTGTTTAACATCTTCTAAATCAGGAAAACAAAATAAATTTCTTCCATGTGCAGACTTGATTCTGCTCGTGAATGTAGTTTGGAATTCACGCTCTTCAGTATCAATTTGAATGATCTGACCAACAAAGCACTTTTCAACCTCCTTCGATCCAAAACGCACTAAAACAAAGTCATCCACTAAGAAGTCGTCGAATTGAAGCTGCCGAGGTGGCTTGGCAAGTCTTCGTCGCTATTACTCTCATCAGCTTCGGAGTCATCATTGCACAATTGTGCCAGAGGAACATCATCTTCCTCATCACTGCTTAGTGCTATCAAGATCTTGTAGGTTATGATGCTGTAAAGGTATGGTAAAAGTGAGTTTCTTTTTAGGAGCTGCGCTCTCACCTTTCATTTTTTTTTTTCGTTTTGCGGCCTTTTCCTCAGCGATCATGTTTCTCACAGGAGTATCAGTGTATATCATTGATTTACCTTTCTTTCGTGAAGGTTTGTTACTTGCTCTTGGTGGTAGTTGTCCAAATGGTCTAACATTTTCAGCTGTAATAAATTCAACTTCATTGCCAAGCATTTCAGATGACAGACAGAATTCCGTAGATCCATTTGGTAGTGGTCGATCCGTCCTGTAGCTGGAAAGGTATTCGTCAGGAAAAATAGAATTTCTGTCGAACGGAAATATTCCAGCTTTGCGAAATCCGGAGCAAATATTGCTAGGTGGAAATGCTAAAAGAAGAGCATAAGAAACAATTAGAGGGATAACATGAGTTGTCATGGATTTTCCTATATTTTCCCGCATCCACGAATCCACTTTTTGGTTGGCATACGTTTTAATATAAGGGTCCAAATACAGAGATATCTAGAAGCTGAAGCCTGTGACAGCAATGAGGAGGAAAGCTCAAGAGGGTTATGAAATGTTCTTTTGCATAGTCGAATATGGAAATATCGACGTGTGATGAACAATTATCTAAAAGTAACAATAAAGGATTTTCTTGGGATGGATTTGCATACTTCACAAAGTGTTCCAACCAGGGGCTCTATCCACTTTTAGAATTCGGGGGGGGGGTGATTTTTGGACAGTGGGCTAAAATCGTCATAGTCATTTCAACTTCTGGGGGGCTGCGCCTCCCAGACCCCCCCATTGCAGCATCAGCTTCTTTCTGATCGAAGCATAGGGTTTCCAAGTAGTTTCACAAAGTATGTTTCGGAAAGGGCATTTGTGGGTAAGCAAACTGGTAGGCACTGCAAATGAAAACTCGAACCAATCATAAACTACGTTTTCCGTGACGTGAAAAAGGGCGAAAAGAAGATGATACAAAGCAAATCAAGTGCTGGATTTTCTATCAGCTGTTTGTTTGTTTGTTTATTTGTTTTTCATATTTTTACCCTGCATTGCGAGAAAGCGGACTTGAACGCTATGCATCGGTGTATGCCTTCTGACGTACACCTGACCCACGCTGCAGCCGACGGCAATGTCCGTTTCCGGTTGTCTACTCTACTTATGACTTAAATTTGGTACTACCCATTACTCGAAATCGATCACTGAGTAGAGGCAATTATACTCATAGTGAAGTTTCTTGCCCAGAGAAACAACAGCAAGTGCGGGAGGTTGGAGTCGAACATGCAGGCTCTCGACTGCGAGCCCAACGCGCTAACCACTCGGCCACTGCTGCCGACTAAGTTGGCAGCTGGTTGGCTTTTTAGGGGTTAGGGTTAGAAAGTAGTCATTTCATTGGCGTGGGTTCGATTCTCACAACTGCTATTGCTCTTTTTTCTTCTGTAATTACCAAATAAAGTTCAAAACAAAGATTAACTCTCTGGCTAAGTGCGAGAAAGGTCACAATTGGACGGTAGCCTTATATAACATGTCCTGATTGGTTGGCGGTGTCATTCTAGTCATTTGCAGTGGCAGAATTTATTCTTGTTAAAGTGGCTACCATGCAAACTAAGTTAAAACACAGTGTAAACGCCGGTAGGCACTTTAACATTACCCACTAGTCGAAAAGGTACGCAATCATGCGTGACATGTTCATTCGCGATTCAGCTGATTTCAGTCATGTGACTCGACACGTGATATTCTGATTGAAAATTTTTGATACAAAGAAATTTAACTGAATGCTTCACCACAACCACCGTTGCCTAATGGTTAGGGCAGAGGAGTAGTAATTTCGATTTCGTGGGTTCGATTCCCACCCTCTGCTAATACTATATTTTCTTCTGCAACTGAACTGAGTGCAAGAAGGATCTTAATGACTGCAATCAATGGAGTTTATAAGGAAAATTGTGACTAAAACACAAAGCAATTTCACATTGAAAAGCAGGCACTCTTCGACGAGTGGGTGATGTAAAAGTGCCTATCGTAAACGCCTGGCTCGTAGTTCAGGGTTGCCAAACCAAAAAATCATATTGAAATAAAATGTATATTCATATTGATAAAAAATTCAAAATGTGCTAACAGCGAAAATATATTTTTCAAAATTTGATCAATAAAATATCACAAAACCTTTTCAAAGCCAAATGAGTGGGGGGGTGATTTTGCATTGATCACCCCCCCACTCCAATTAGTGGGGGGGTGATCACCCCCCTCACCCCCCTTTGGATAGAGCCCATGGTTCCAACCACAGGATAAAAGTCTCAGTATTTTGCCATCCCGATTGGCTTTTATGTCCAATGACAAGACTACCACTGGGAGCACTAAGCAGCCAATGTTCTTGAGTTTTTACTCTAGGAAACAAAAAGAAAAGCGGAACAAAATTTCCCATGACATTGGCAGCAAAGCACAGTGTAACTAACTGTGAAACGGCTGAACCAACCCTTTTAGAACCCTTTGCTGCAAGAATCTTTTGAGGTTTTTGGACAGTTGTGAGTCCAGTCTCGTCAACATTCCATATTTGATTTGGCCGAAATCCTTGTTTTCGATGGAGAACTTCTTCCAGGTTATCCATAAACAATCCGACGGTATGCGAGTTAAAATTCGCCATTCGATTAATAGAAGTTGCCCTTGGCAATCGAAGAGTCACATCTTTATTCCGGAGCAAGAAACCTCTCAACCAGTCTTTACCAGCTCTTTTTTTTCTCTTCCATGAAGAAGATATGCGAGGTAGGTTGTTGGCCATGGCAATTTTGTAGGCCATTGCCCGCAAATCAGCACCAGTTATTCCGTAAAATATTTGTGCTGCCCTTTTTACATATTCAACTAAGTGTTTTTCAAGTTCAGTGTCAAAAATTAGCCCTGGAGATATTAAAAGGCAAGTGCGATCTCTTTATGTCGCTGCCAATCAGCTTAGGTCCAAGTTTGGAAATTGCTCTACCGAAGTTAAAAATGTAATGTACCAATCATATTGTATGCCAATGTATGGTTCGCAACTATGGTGTAACTATAAAACTTCTACTTTAAATCGCATACGAGTTGCTTACAACGACTCGTACAGAATTATCCACAATTTGTCGAGATGCGACAGTGCTAGAGTGTATCAGGTACAGAACGACGTGTTAACATTTGATGCTCTATTAAGAAAAAATTGCTATGCATTTGTAGAACGTTGCAAAAGATCAATTAATCCACTTTTGCGCAATGTTATGTTTTCTGATTACTACTTTAATTCTACATTTTATATTCACTACAACAGTATTTTGTACGTTGTTTGATGTAGCCTGCTTGATGTTGTGTTAGTCTGATATTTTGTGTGATGACTGTTAAAAATTTAAATTCTATGGACTTTGAGTCTGATTGCAAATAAATAATAATATCTCAGTTTGCTCTCGGCTCCTTTGTTATATGCAGCGACGTACCGAGATAGTGATAGATAATTGATACCGTATTCCTTCTCGGCTTCTCGCAAGCTCATTTCATTATTCACAGAGCCAATGGCTAGTTGTACACTGTACAGCATCTTTAGATGCTTTACCTCTTGACGTTTTACGTTTATATGTCCCTGTGCGAACCATTTTTGTGAAGAGAGTGACACAATATTAATCTTTAAATCCTAAAAAAGCGTTGTATTTTAACAAATACGCATATCGCCTCGTTGTATATGCATAAAGAAATTTTATACAGTAGAATTCGCTTATAGTGACACCTGAAGGGACCGCGGAAAAAGTGTCACCATAACCGAAGTGTCACTATAGCCGAATTCTACTCAACTGTTGCATATGCAAACGGGACTTTGCAACAGGTGTCACTATAGGCGAAGTGTCAATATAGCCAAAGTCACTATAGGCGAATTCTACTGTATACCTTAAGCTTAATGGCATAAATGCATAGCCTACCATGGGGCGTGTTATCACAGCTGTGACAACACGCCCCGTGGCATGAAATCACGTGGTTTCAACAACCACGTGTACATTTCTACTGCATGTCTTACTATGATGATGATGTGCTTGCTATGATGAAAAGAGCAGTCTTAAAGCTAACGAATGGTATCTTGCCTGGTCGATTATAGCTATAGCCTACCTTAGTTTGCCAGACCAATTTTTAATTTTGTAAGAAAACCTAATTTTGCCTAAAATTCAATGGCAGTCCTCATAATTTCTGCTATAGTAACAAATTTCTTAACTTTCACTGCTTGTGCGAAAGAGAACTGAAAACTATGGCTTCCACTGAAAACTCGTGGTTATACGCTGAGTTATCACATAGAAATCGTGCTGTGACAACACGCCCCACTTTGCCCTACTAGCCCAGCCTACGGGAAGGCCTAGTTTAATGTTAACAATGAGCATTGAGCATGCAGTGGATATCCAGGCCTGATGCAAATAGCAGGCTATCATAACAAGGTTTAAATTACTGTAGGCTACTATGTGTCAATTATCATTTTACAATAAACAGAAGCTCTTCCATTGTCAGATGTTATAAAGAAGTCTTTACATCGCCTTCTGATCTCGACACCAACCTTTTCAAAAGGCTTTTTGCCTTCGGCGTGGTGAATTAAAGATTCATTTTGATTTTTCGGTTTAAATTCCTGACAAATATCCCACAAATTAGCTATTTCAGCAATTCTTTGCACATGCCTATCCAAAAAATGGAGTTTGAGGATACGTCGGTCCGCTTTGCTCTTTTGATTCTGCCGCCTGCCAAAGGCCATTATGTTTAAAAAAATCATGTATTGTTTGTTTGTTTGTTTATCTTTATCCTGCATTGCGGGAAAGCGGACTTGAGCGCTATGCATCGGTGTACGCCTTCCGACATACACCTGACCCACGCTGCAGCCGACGGCAATGTCTGTTTCCGGTTGTCTACTTTACTTATGACTTAAATTTGGTACTACCCATTACTCGAAATCGATCACTAGGTAGAGGCAATTGTCGTAAAGTTTCTTGCCCAGAGAAACAACAGCAAGTGCGAGTGGCTGGAGTCGAACATGCAGGCTCTCGACTGCGAGCCCAACGCGCTAACCACTCGGCTTGTAAAGTTACGATAGCGATAGGCTACGTTTTTGCGTTGAATATTCAATATTCTTCGTTAACAAGCAAAAGGACGAAGACAGGATGCCTTTCCAGTTATTTGTTTTATTAGTTTTGAGTAGCATATATAGACTGTATAACTGTATTAATTAAGTCCTTGAGCAATGCATTCTAAGGACTGCTCTAAGAAGATTCTAGAAAAGCAGCCACAGAGCTTGGTTACCAATTTAGTGCACTGCTCCAACCAGTAGCGTTGACAGGGGAGTCTAATAATTTTAGGGGCCCGGAACCTTTTCATCGGGCACTAGAACTTAAAGAAACTATAACGTATTTCTTAGATATAGTGCACCTTTTTTAAATGTCTTGATTTGAGGCCCCAAGATTCAATTCAATTTGTTTTTTCTGTTGGCGCAAACAAGTAGCTACAAAACGGCAAAGTAAACATACGAATTTGACACCAACAAAAGGGAAAGATGGCAAAACCCAAAAGTTTAAAATATACATCGATAAAACAGTGTTAAAACAAGATCTCATGGCTAGGCTATAGCCTACTATGTGCCCAAATTATCTTCCAACACTCCAAGTAGGCCTACCGGTAGGCTACAACACCGGCTGATTGATGCGATGTGGTGCACAGTAAGAAGGTAACGTAAAATTGAAGGAAGACTAGATTTCGATGCTACCGCAGAAGAGAATGAGGCCTGATTCTACAAGAATAGTAGGCTATCGATAAGGAAAGAAAGCTTCGTGATACAAAGCAAAAATGACCTTTTGTTTGTCGGAGGCTATCCAGGCTTACAGTAGCCTGCACCCGGTAGTTGAAGATGTAGATTAAGTGAACGGGAAGGCAAGGAAGCCAATTTTTGTGTCCACCTTCAGGCATGCCTTTAAGTGTCCTGCCAAAGACACAGCCACATGCCCTTCAGCGGTGTCGAACCGGCGACCTTTCGATTGCCGTTCCAGGGCTCTCACCACTCGGCTATGCAGCCGACTAAAATGACCTAAGAAGGTACAACTGTATTGTTTTTTGCTTTGCTTCGGGGTGTAGCTTTCACGTGGATTAAAGTTAGGTGTTCTATGTACTATGTAGCCTACTACTTTTGTGCAAAGCTGCATTGAAACAAACAATTGGTAAATTGCGTCACCAGACGAAGGTCAAAAAGAGTGGTGATGCCGCTTTGTTGACATCACGTGATTTCAAACTTTGCGCCCAAGATTAGGCGGGTGTCATTTATAGTTTTGATTTGAGCCGGCGGGAAATTCGGGGCTAGCCGCTTTATGTTTTAATAAAAAAAATCGTTAGAAAGAGCGGTTGATAGTGTTCCTTAAATGCCTGTCTTGAACAAGTTGAACTCACAGTTTCTCCATTGATCGTTGAAAAGATGTGTGAATTTTTTTTATCAGACTCGAAAATGTTCGCATGCTATTAGGCCTGATGAGTGGGATGTTTTTTACTGTAGGTTACATCTAAATCTTATTGCATTTTTCATTCATTCGAGGGTGTTGACAGGCATCAATCAAGCTTTGTCAGGTATGGATCATTGGATCATCCTCTTCATTTGAGCCTCTGGAGTTGAGCATTTATATTTTAGCTATCAGTGAGTCAATGCTTCTTCCAGGCGCGGATTTATGGGGGGGCCCGGGCCCCCCCAAAATTTTGTGAAAAATTGTATGTTTCCGCATCAAATGGTTTGATATGCTTCTAAACAGCTGATATTAGTCCCTCGGCATCACAATTGATGAAAATGGCTGTTTTAATGTCTATTTTCTAGCATATCGTATATGTCGTAGTATCATTGTTCATATCTGTTTAGCTTTTTCTTTCTTTTTAATTGATTTTCAAATTTTCTGGCCCCCCCCCGAAAAAAGCTCTTAGATTCGCGCCTGGCTTCTTCCAACTTGGGTAAAAAAAATTAGATTTCTGATCGTAGAGGCAACTGGAGAGCACACTAGCTTAATCTAATCATCATCATTTAAGACATGCAGAATAAAAAATATTTGCTCCATTTGGTGGACATCAACTTAACTTTTGGTACTTTATCAACACTTTGGCAAACCGACAAAATAATGTACAGTAGCTAAATTTTCTTAAAAATACTGCTTATGTTGATTGATGGAGTTTGTTCATGTTAGGTGTTAAGTTTAATTGGCTGTAACAGTGTGCTGGTGTTTCTTTTTTACCAATAGCTGCAAGATGTATGTGTACAAAAGAGGTAAGAATTTGAACTCTGCGTTAATATAGCCTAAATGACACATCTTTAAATTGCGCAAACTATGTAAAATACCACGATATATTAAGATAAAGATTAGTATATAAAAAAGCTATTGTCATAACAAGGGTGGCAATTGACTAGTAGACCGTAAACCTTCCTCAGAGTCATTACCAATTGTACAAGCCTAACCTTGCAGGGTTTGTGCAATTTAAAGATGCCCATAAAAATGTAGCGTACGTTAGGCTTAAACAAGTTAGAACAATTTTAATTGAACTAGATTAAGTTGTCATATTGCATTGTGAGATTGCCATGCTCCACATCTTAATCACCACGTACAATACCCTTCCAGGTATCTTATTAAATTATTTGACATTTTCTCATAAAATGTGCATTCTTTGTTAAACTTACACTACTAGAATTAGAAGTTTCTTTGCATGATCAGGTTTTGTTGGTTTTATGCTTCTAAAGCTTGTCACAATATAGAAAACTTATGAGACCTGCTGCTGCATGACTTCGTATAAAGCTGAATAAATGTGATATTAATATAATTTATCTACTCTTTGGCTCAGAGGAATGTGTTGTTATGTTACTAACTCGGCTTTAGAAAAGTTATAATTCATAACATTAAAATAACTTATGTTCCTCTTGCCAAGAAACATATTGTTGATTGGATGGTCTGAATGGCTAGCGTGGAAGCTATACCGTTATGGTTAGCGAATCGCAACTGCTCGCTGTACTAGTGAGTGCTCAGCCTTGTGCTGATAACCGGGAAGAACGCCCCTTTCTTCCAGTGCCGGATTAAGGGGAGGGGGGCGGACTGGGCTGAAGCCCAGGGCCCTCAGCTCAAAGAAAAAAATCTACTAATTTTTTTATTTGCACAGCTGGATATTACTGCCTTAATTCGTATCTCAAACAAGCAAGGGCGGCTCACCCATATGTGCTGCGGTACTGCTGCACCCCTGCCCAACCCCAGTTATTCAATTTTTCTTCGTTTTTTTAACAAAAAACATGTTTATTTGATACTTTCATATCCGAAAATGGTACGGATTACGAGTCAAAGTTATGATAATGCTGCCAATATGAGTGGCAAGTATAACGGTCTTCAAGCTCTTCTGCGCGAGAAATGTAGTGTAGCTCATTATGTCCCTTGCACAGCACATTCACTTAATTTAATCGATAGCCTAAATGTCCTGTAGAAACATGTCGTTCTGCCGCTGAGCTTTTTGAATTGTTGCAAAGCCTTTATTCATGGCTCGTCTCGTCTACTCATCGTTGGCAGGTGCATCGAAAATTCCTAGATGGTTTGCCTGTTTTGAAGACATTATCTGATACAAGATGGTCAGTTAGATATGAATAATGATGCAGTTCTTCTTCTATCGAGTCTTCTAAAGTTTGTTGATACACCACAGATTGACACATTCTTCCGCAACGGAGTTATACACTGACAGGTCCCACCTACTGCACCGGGTGGCAAGCCGAGGGCAAACAAGAAGGTGATCCGCTGCATATGCGTAGCCAGGGGAGCGAAAGGGGCCATGCCCCACCCCCAAATTTTCCAAGTTTGGATTCCAAAGTTGAGCCCTTTGTTGAAAATATAGTAAAGTTTGTAGAAATTTATATCGTTTTCCAAGACATCTGGCTATTAACACCCCCAAGGACTTGTTTTAGACACACAGAAAGACACCAATAAATTTTGCAAATTGTAAATCGCGCAAAATTTACGCGATTTATGTTTCTTTGAACTAATTTGTGGAAGCAATTTCAGAATGGCTTACTCTGTTGGGTTTTTGTGTAGTTATTGAGTTTTTAGTGTTTTCTAATTTTAGCCGTAGTTTTTGCCCGTTTGTGTGTAAGAGCTATCTTTAATAAGTTAATAGCTGTTTATCTGCTAATAAATTTCATACAAATATTACTCTAAAAGTGTTTTCAGAAAGCGCTATAATCCATTATTTGAGTGTAATTTTTCAAAAAATTTCCGGGGGAGCATGCCCCCGGACCCCCCTAGAATACGCGTGCCTTCGGCACGCTCTAACCCCCCCCCCTACCACTTTTATTGCTTCAACCCACCAGGATACGCCACTGCACATCAAGTGGCGATGGCTTTAAATCAAACACTTTGTTGTTCTCTTCAATTCATCAAATATTTGGCCCCCCAAAATTTTTTTCTGGCTACGCCACTGGTTGGGTCTGTTACTATTCGGTGAGTCCGATTCGGTGAGTTTCTAACCCCTAACCCTAAAACGGCAATGATAATTAGGCTACGGTACCCGATGATTAAAAAAAAAAATTGAAAAAATCCCCCGTTAAGGGATCGGACTCACCGAAACGGGCCATTCCGCCACTGGTCCGCTGTTTGGGGCTCGGTGCCACAGATACATGCGACTGGGCCGTGTCGTAGCCCCACTCCACCATTAATTTTTAGCGAAAAATGTCACTTGATAAGGGCCCCCACTTTCAGCTCAGCCCAGGGCCCCATAAACCCTTAATCCGGCCCTGCTTTCTTCACAATAAAATAATTTGGTTCCATTTTTGACATGAAACCTAATTCTTAATGTTATCAACTCTGCCAATGAACGAAATGTAGCCTATGTGGCATGTTATTATGCTGTTCTTGTAGAGTAGGCTGAAATGGCCCTTATTGAGCTCACTAAAATTCCAAGAATTATATTGATAGGATTGTTTTATTTCAGATGGCCGCAAAGAGAGGGTTATGTTTGACAAAATCACATCAAGGGTTTCAAAGTTATGTTATGGACTTAACATGGATTTTGTTGACCCGGTATGATATGATCACAGTTTAGTTTGTACAACGATACATACCAATTACATACCTGCAACTTTCTAGCTAATTACATCAACTTCCATATACATTAACTATTTGAATAAGATGCTAAAGAAACCACCTTTGTTCTTTACAATGGTGAAAGCTTTATTAATAAATTGTGCAATTTTCAAAACCTAACTGATTTTGTTTATTATGTTTAATTGTTTGGTTGCATCCTAGATAAAACATCCATGTAGGCCAGTGCTTCCCAACCTTTTTCGGTTCGCGACCCACTTTTAATGCAAGTTTTATTTTGCAACCCACAATGAGATATGACATCTTTATGATGACATCTTTACTACTGGCGTACGTACTGAAATAGTTAATGCAACACAACACATCTAATTGTTACGTGTTTGTTACATTGTTGCATAGTTGTTACGTAATGATAATGCAATAATTTCCCGACCTAATAGAAAATAGGGTGCACAATTCATGAAAAGTCAACAAATGAAGTGAAGATTAGTGATGGCGAAGTAGCCTACTGTTCAAGACCAAACTGCGGCTTGTGAGATCCATAGCAACGTCAGTATTTTTTTGAAAATTTTAACATTTTGTAACATTTAGAAATGCTTCGCGACCCACCTGAAATAGCTTCACGGCCCACCAGTGGGTCGCGACCCACCATTTGGGAAGCACTGATGTAGACTATAACTTTTCATTTTCAATAACTCCGAGGAACTACAACAGAGGTTGAGAGACATCAGGGTCTATTTCCTTCATTATAGACAGTTTGGTGGTAAATTTTAAGATTAAGTTTATAATATAAATCAAATATATATGTACAGAATATAGTTGATAATCTATAAAATTGATTATGTCAATACAATTCGTCTTATACAAGATGTAAATACAAGCCAATACACACGTCTTATGCAATTACTATTTAAATTTATTGAAATCAAATAGTTTATAAATTTATAAAATTGATTATGTCAATACATGGCATCATATTCAATTACTTTACAATCTTTTTCAGGCAAGAATAACTATGAAAGTTATCAGTGGAGTTTATGAAGGTGTAACAACTGTGGAGCTCGATATTCTTGCCGCTGAAACTGCTGCTCACATGACAACTACTCATCCTGACTATGCCCTTCTTGCTGCCCGTCTTGCTGTTTCAAATCTTCACAAAGAAACAAAGAAATTATTCAGCTGTAAATAACTTTTATAACTTTGTTTTGGAACACTTTTAAGAGCAGAAATGCAGTGAGCACATATAAGAGTACCAACACAATTATATTGGCATGTCATTTCACAAGTACAGTATTTGCAAATCACAAACTCAGTTTGAATTTGTGTTAAAATGTGTGGTTTTTATGCTCAGTCTTTAGAATTTATGGAAATTACAAACAATTAAGTTTAATAATTAAAAAGGGGTTTGACACATTTAACCTTAAATAAACGTAAAGATTGTAAGGGATCCACGTAAAGCAAATACTTATGCGTCGAAAATTTAAGAAAAAAATAGGTAGAATACCTTAACATATTAACGTCCACTTTGTAGAGTACAAGTCAATTCAAAAAGAAACAAGAATTTATTTGCTAAACTTCCATGTTAGATCAACTACAGCATTAATAGTAACTACATTAATAATACATTAATAGTACAGCATTAATAGTTACTATTAATGCTGTAGTTGATCTAACATGGAAGTTTAGCAAATAAATTCTTGTTTCTTTTTGAATTGACTTGTACTCTACAAAGTGGACGTTAATATGTTAAGGTATTCTACCTATTTTTTTCTTAAATTAAGTTTAAACTTGATTATTTCTGTGATAATGTTACCTTTATGGTTAGGTGTTATGCAAAATCTCTATGACTACATCAATCCAAGAAATGGAAAACATTCACCAATGATCTCCAAGAAAACGCTTGACATTATCCTGAAACACAAAGAGGTGATTAAGAGGACTTGTAGTTATGAAGCAACAACTTTACATAAAAAATTGCCGTCGTTCAGTCTGATACTTAAACCTAATTTTACTTGACTGGTCAAATGTGTTAATATTGTTGATGCAAAATTGTAAATGGTTTAATTTAAAAACTAATCAGTCTACACCTGTTTTACAGAAACTGAATTCAACTATCATCTATGACCGGGACTTTTCATATAATTACTTTGGATTTAAGGTATGACATAATACTAATGTGCAAGCATGGTAATTTTTTTCATATAATTCACCCCGTACTACCTTATATTTTGTATATAAATTAACTTATTTGAGCATTGAGCTTACATTGACAGTTCATCAGATTGTTTAGGTTTATTTATTTTATTATCTTGTGTTTATTGTCCCACAGACTCTTGAACGATCCTATTTGCTCAAGATAAATGGCAAGGTTGCTGAACGGCCACAGCACATGCTCATGCGGGTGGCCATCGGTATTCACGGAGATGATCTTGACACAATAATTCAAGTAATCGACAGTATAAGTTTTTGAAAATTCAGTTTTCGGTTAATGCTTATCAGGCACTGACTGCGATTTTTCTTGCTTGCTCGATTAATAGAAAAATTTTTGTATTAAAATCGGCTGCAAATGAAAATGTACAAATATCTTCGATTGCTGTTGTCTCCATCTTATTTGGTTTTTAACTCAATTGAGGTATTGGAATTACACGCTTTGTGGTAGTTCGTGAAATATTTTCTCTTACGTTTTAATTACGATTACTGCAAAGAGAATGTGCAAACGTCATAAAATGAATTTCCTTGCAGACGTACAATCTTCTATCTGAAAGATGGTTCACGCACGCGTCTCCAACGTTATTCAACGCAGGAACAAATCGTCCGCAAATGTCAAGGTGCGTGCGTGCTTATTACGTAATTTTGATGATACTCACTATCGATGACGTTCCCCAGATTTTCAGAGGTTAATGAATTCTCTGGTTTTAGTCATCGTAAAATAAACCTAAAGTCTTCACTCTTCTTTACTGGGTTCAGTCGTTCACATTGAATCGTGCCCAAACATATGTGTAAAGAAGTTTTTGCGGCTTTAGACAACGCATAGCATAATGTTAACTAAAATACTTTAACCCCTCTGGCCTCTACGTATCGCGCATTGTCACTATTGCAAATTTTCTGCAGTTGCTTTCTGCTCACAATGCAAGATGACAGCATCGAAGGAATATATGAAACATTGAAACAATGTGCTCTCGTTTCCAAGAGTGCTGGCGGGATTGGTCTGGCCATACATAACATTCGTGCTATGGGAAGTTATATTGCAGGAGTAGGTCGAAAATTAAAACTTTGCTTTCACACTATTTTCAATGTTAGGAAATCGAATATATTTTATGGAAGTTTTTCGGTTTTGTTGTTTTGAGGTGTATATTTTAATTCACAATGTAGATACCAACGATCTGTTTTAGCCTGATGTTGCGAGTTGTGGTAATAGCGGTTTGCACTAGCTTTCGGAACACAGTACAGTTCCTTAGTCGTGTGCTATGACGAATCCGCTAACTACCACAGCGAACTCGCAGCATCAGGCTAAAACAGAATGTTTGTATCTACATTGCGAAGTAAGCAACGATCATGCTGCTAAAAGCAAAAATTGTATATCTTAAGCCGGTTTTACTCCGCATGAGTAGCTTTTAATTGTTTTTCATCAGCAATGAAACATATAAAAAAAACAAAAATTTGTCCTCATTTAATAAGACATGATAATTTGAAGTCTGTGACCCCGTTTCTGCCGCTAAGCAAAATTAAAGGCATGCCTTTTAAATTGTTATGGATATGGGCTATTTGCTTCTGAATCGTATAGTAAAAGTGTAGTTCTTGTTATTTGGCTATATTCATAGAGCTGTTGCATTGGCAATGTTCACATCACTTCAAATAGAAGGGCGCTGATTACTGGAAAAAAATCGTCTTTAGTTTACAAAACCCTTTTCAAGTTATAAACCTTGTTACAGACTAATGGAAATTCGAACGGACTGCTTCCAATGCTCAGAGTTTACAACAACACCGCTAGATACGTAGACCAAGGCGGAAACAAGGTATCTCGCTGAAATACCATATGTTGGAATAATATTCATGGTGCACGTTGTGTGTGATTAAAAGTAATGACATTTATCTAATCTTTTTGTTCGTTCAGAGGCCAGGCGCATTCGCAATTTACTTAGAGCCGTGGCACGCGGATATATTCGATTTCTTGGACGCAAAGAAAAACACAGGTTTGTTCTGGTTTTTCATTTCTTTCAAAATCAGGACTAAAGAAGGTATTTTTGCACTGTCAAGAAAACCCAATAGTGGCTTCGGTCATAAGATTTGAAAATATTCAATTCTTTTATTTGCACCCACCGTAGTTAACATTTTGTTTGACTTTCTCAATGCTAGCTACTCGTCTTTTTCAACATCGGTGCTTATCGTCTGATGACAGGCAAGGACGAATCGCGTGCGCGGGATCTCTTCTACGCATTGTGGATCCCTGACCTTTTCATGAAACGCGTGGAAAGTGACGGAACGTGGTCGCTGTTTTGCCCAGATGAAGCTAAAGGTTTATGTGACGTGTGGGGAGATGAATTCGAGAAACTTTACGAGAAGTTAGTACTTACTAATTACATGTCCAATCAATAAAATCCTAAAATAACTCTTCTATTCAGATATTTGTTATTTTAAAATTTGCTCTGTGCATGACTAAATTTGCAATTTGTTGTATATTTTAACAACATTGAAATGTCATCTTTGCAACGTATGTGGAAACTTTCAAATATAGGCTTAATATTTTAACTTCTATGCGGCCTTTCGTGTTCATGTCATCTGCGAATCAGTTTGAGTTTCCCACAATGCAATTCTTCGATTTGTGACTTTTCGTCTCCGGCCAATCAACACAAGTTCATTAAATTTAGATACGAAATGGAGGGAAAGGCAAGAAAAACCATCAAAGCGCAAAAACTGTGGTATGCTGTTATTGAATCGCAGATTGAAACAGGCACTCCATACATGGTTTACAAAGATGCCTGCAATCGGAAATCAAACCAACAAAACCTTGGAACGATAAAGTCTTCTAACTTATGCACTGAAATAGTTGAATATACCGACCCCGATGAGGTAAGTTAATTTCGATAGCAATTGGTTAAATACTTTTTACATTTTGATCTAGCTTACGTTCTTGTATTCCAGTCATGTTTTATTGTACTCTCGGTCTTTCTTTTTTATAATTTTTGCAGGTTGCAGTTTGTAATTTGGCCTCACTTGCTCTTCCAATGTACGTGCGGCCAGACAATACTTTTGACTTCAAAAAGCTTTTCGATGTTACTAAAGTTGTCACTCGAAACTTGAACAAGATAATCGACATCAATTACTACCCCATTCCTCAGGTAGTGAACTTGTCAAACCTGTCATCAGATGGTAGCTTGAACATATGCTGATTACTTACTTAAACAACACGTTGGCGTTTGAACGTATTCAAGTATAGATCGTAAATTCATGTTTTTTTTTGTTGTTTTTTTCAGGCGAAACGTTCCAACATGAGGCATCGTCCCATCGGTATTGGCGTCCAAGGCCTGGCCGATGCTTTCATTATGATGCGTCTGCCTTTCGATTCTGAGGAAGCGATGAAACTAAACGTCCAGATATTCGAAACCATCTATTACGCGGCGCTGACCTCATCTTGCGAACTGGCAGAAAAGGAAGGCCCGTATGAGACATACAAAGGATGTCCTGTCAGCAAAGGGGTAGGCAGGGCCGTTGAGACGATACTTTGAGCAAGGTACCAATGAGACCCTAGGGCACCAGATCAAGGCACTTCTAATAAAAACGCACTATAACGCACAATCCAAAGAATACGCGATGATTTCTTTACGTTTGCGGGGTCCCTAAAATCATCCCGGAGACCCGGACCCAAAAGTATTTCCTGGACCCCCTGCAATACTTTTAGGAGTAGGTGTTTCCTAGCAAGCAAAGTAGTCCTTTTTACACTGATTTTGTCTACAGACGTTGAATCATTGTAAGAAACGGCTGATTTGCTGACTGAGTTGTAAAGGTTTCTGATTCAATGGTTATTGACCACAGTGTTGTTTTTTCATGTTCAAGCGGCATTTTTTTAATCAATGTTTGTTTATTTGTACAGATACTGCAATACGACATGTGGGGTGTAACTCCTACTGATCTGTGGGATTGGGCTGAGCTGAAAGAAAAAATCGCCAAGTAAGTACGACTGACTGATTAATTATCTTCACTTGCAATCGCATTTTCCAACCAGGAAATTTAAAACTTTTGTACTTATAGGCACGGGATTCGTAACAGTCTTTTGCTTGCGCCGATGCCAACCGCATCTACCGCTCAAATTTTGGGAAACAACGAATCGATTGAACCTTACACAAGCAACATCTACACGCGAAGAGTGCTATCTGGGGAATTTCAGGTGGGTTGTCGACTTCAATTTCAACTGACCAGCACATCTGCGAATTTACGCCATCGTACGTCTTTTGACATTGCTGATACTGAAAGCATACGTGTTTTGTTTGCAGATTGTGAATCAGCATTTATTGAAAGACTTGACCGAAAGAGGGATTTGGGACGAAAACGTTAAGTTGCAAATGATTGCCGAAAATGGTTCTATTCAAGTAAGTAAACCAAACAGCGGCTGGAAACTTGTGCACGGAACCTTGTATCAAAATGGGTATAGAAAACTTAGAAATATCACATTTAGTTTGTTGCAAAATGCATCTACAGACATGCCGTTATATTAAACATTTTAATATTTTAAGAGCATTTCGCAAATTCCTGACGACTTGAAGAAGCTGTACAGAACCGTGTGGGAAATCTCACAGAAAAACATCGTCAAGATGGCTGCCGATCGTGCTGCTTTCATTGACCAAAGCCAAAGCCTGAACATTCACATTGCTGAACCAAATTATGGAAAACTCACCAGCATGCATTTCTTCGGCTGGAAATCAGTAAGTGCAATAAATCCTCGCTTCATTTTTTACGTTTGCCTTAAATTCAGCTGATATCGAATATATATTTTGACGTGACTTTGCTCAATTGCAGGGCTTGAAGACTGGAATGTACTACTTGCGTACCAAACCTGCAGCCCAAGCTATTCAGTTTACGGTGGACAAGAACAAGCTACAAGCCATTAAAGCTAAAAGCAAAGAAGAAGAGGTTATTTTTGAAAATCTAGTGCCGGTGTATAGAAAGTTTCTGTTAAAACGTTTTTTAAATAGAAAAAAGTAAAACTAAAGTTTGTGTTAAAAATTAGAATACGAATTTTACGAATTCTTCTATTTTGTTTTCTGATGATCTAAATTTAAAACCAAATGTTTATGCCTTTAGGAATTAAATGAAGCTGCGATGCTCTGCTCTCTGCAGAACAAGGAAGCCTGCATGATGTGCAGCGGATGATATGCCGTAATCCTTATTCCACCTTTTGTCATTTGACTGTCCAGTCATTTCGGCCGGTTATAGAATATTCTAACTCTTGCAGCATTATCGTCGCAGACGAACATTGGAACACAAAAGCAGGCTTTGTGTTTTAACATCGATTGCTCATTCAGTAGATTTCCATCTTTACTTGTTTGTTGGTACAGTTTTTCGTTGAAAACCGTTTATATATTTCTCAGAGTAGCCTGTTCGTTATATATCTTCATAGTAGCCTAGCCTAAGGTTCTTCATCGTTTTACACTTTTATCGTATGTGAAATTCTTGCACCATCCTGAAACGAAATCTCTGGCAAATGCCCAAACTGCCTGTAAGTTTTGTGGAAATGTGCGCTTTGCTATCATGTGTTACAAGGGGTATGCAACTAATCAAAAAACATGCACAAGTATCTTTAATTGGATTTATGTAAAATAAAGTAGGTTGAATTAAGTTACCCTTTACTTGCGTTAAAACACTTTGGGACTTGGAACACCCTTCTATGGTCATCAAAACAATTGACCTTTTGTATTGGCTGTTAGGATAATCAAGAAGCTTGTTTCATATTTGAACTACTCGTCGTTTGAGGCTTAGATAGCATGTCATTGTTTTGTCTCGATGCCTGACTTATTTGAAATGTCCCATGTTCTTATATGTGCTTTGTACTGCAGAACTAACATACAACGGATAAGTCGAGACCAGTGATTTTTATTCGTTGTTTACAAGGTCTTTCGCGTTGCTTTTGTGTCTAAAGGCTGAATCTTTACGAAACTGTTGTTTTTTATATTCACGTTCTCCTACTAATTATATTTTCGTGATTATCCGTACAACACAGCCTATTTCGTTCTATCTTTCTTTCACGCAAAGTGAGTGTGGGCTGTTAAGTTCAAGTGAACTTATTACACCGTGCGTATTATAAGAATGAGGTGCACAATCTTTACAACATCTATGTTGTTGTTTCTACGTTCATGGTTTCATGTGACCAAACATTTGTACGTCATGACAAGGGCGGTTGTGAAAATAATTTGGGTCTGGTACCAATGAGATTCTCGAAACCCAAATCAAGACACTCCTATCTTCAACGAATACGCGGTGGTTACTTTTAGTTCCCTTGAAATCGGTCATCTGACCACTCGGCATGCGACAACTCAGCAAGTGCCTTTCAACTACTGCCAAGTCAGCAAATAAGATTTATGTGCTCACGTCGGAGTTGCTTGATCATTGCTGGTCAAACTCGTTTTTCTGACTGGTGACATTCCAAGTTTCGGCTTGCTCAGTTGTTACTTCCTCTTCATCATTTACCAACTGCTACCATTTGCTAAAATGTTGCTCGCTCAGTGTCACCTGCTCAGTTCACAACTTCTGACTCTTAAAATCATCCCGAGTCCAAAAGTATTTCCGGTCAAGGCTATTGTCTTGAACGTATTTGTATTGAGATCTTCACATAAGTTGAGATCAGATACTATTAAAAAAAATATTCGAATCACAGTTGTTCCATTTTCCTGCGGCGCACCCGGGTACCCTCCATGCTGAGCACCGGTTAAACGCAGCTCTGTATGATCATTTGGTGATTTCACTAGACCCAAGATCAGAGATGTACGTATACGCGCAACTTCTACGCCGTAGACTTTGTTTACGCTAACGCTTGCGGCCACATTTTTTTTGAATAGTTGTCGCTTGAGGCTACGCCATAAAGTTTTCGCGGTTTTTTAGCGCATATCGTCAACGCATACTTTTTGATGTCTTTTTTTTCGCTACAACACGTCAATACCTTCCAGCGCTGCAGCTGAAAGAATGTTTTCAATGGGCAAAGACATATTGGAACCAAAACACAGCAAAATGTCGGTAACGCCTAGAACATCACACAACTAAGGCGAAAGAGCCATGTCCAGGGATGGTCCCGAACTGTTTGGAAAAAAAATTTTTTACTCGAAACATTCCGACCACCCTACAATTTTTTTACATTGGCTAAAAGAAGGTAACAAACTAAATTTCAGAAAAATTGGTTAATATTTAGAGGTGCCACACGAGGTTGCAAATCGGGTTAAGGGTGCTCAGTAGCGTAGCCAGGAATTTTGAAAGGGGGGGGAGGTTTGACCACCCAGCGGCGGGGGGCCTCCCCCAGAAAATTTTGAATAATTACTTTGAATTTGGTGCATTCTGAGAGCATTTTCAACAAAAATGTGGGCACAAATATTCCTGTAAAATGGTGCTGTAAGGTGGCATAGCAAAAGGATAAGGTCATGTTTTCTTCGGCGTTTTTCGGAAATAAAGCAAAGTCTCTATGTTTTCTTGTTGCTAATTCCTGGCTGAGATGTTTGGTATTGGCAAAACTCGCTCTTTTAATGCAATTTTGTTTAAAATTAGGCAATTTTTTTTAGACTGAAAGCATCATTCTCAATATCGTGACGTCACACGCGTGCCAAAGGGGGGGTTGTAACCCCCAAAACCCCCCTCTTGGCTACGCCACTGAGGGTGCTTATTTCAGTATTTCGATTTGATACGATTCCCTAATGATTCAAAATCTTTTTTTGCTACTGCCGATTCGAAATAAAAATTTCCCAGTGCAGAAATTTTCTCTTTCAGCAAATTCTTTTTACACCCAAATCAATGAGTATTGCGTAATTTCTTTGATGGCTAGAATTTGAAAGCGAAGCCAAGAACTTGCAAGCATAGCGAACAAGTTGCAGTTCTAAATTGAATATGCTACTTCTATAAAAAAAAAGAAGAGGCAGGAGGAGTTTATAGACTGACAGAAGGTTAACTTTCATGCACTTAAGGGGTCCTTAAACGATGAGCACTGATCGTAGTGTAGGGGAAGGTGGGGTAAAGTGGAATACCTAAGGGTTAATTTAGTACAGTTCACTGATTTTGCCAAAAAATTTAACTTTTTTAATTTGAGCGTTAACTGTAACATATTTCGACAATTTTTAAAGTGCGCTTTTGATGACTGCTAGCTTTTTCATATAATTTTTTTTAATTTTAAAATTACCTCCAATAGTCCACTTCACCCGTTACCCCACATATGTGGGGTAAACTGGACCGTTGTAAGTTTTGAGCAAATTCCGTAATTTTTTTTCACGCAATCAAATTATTTACAACTAGCATCATTAGCGAAGACATTATGAAACTTCACAACTGCAGTTCATAAGTCCATTACGAATCAAACTTTGAAAAAAAAATTTAAAAACAGAGTTCACAGATAAAGTTGTCATCCTCTTCATTGCAACCAGCGCAGGCTTCATGCGCCCACAGGATGTCCTTTGGTGATAACAAGGCATTATGAAAAACAAGAATACAACTAAGTTAAGAACCAGCTCGTCTACTTGATCATGATTGGTGGGATATTCCGCCACGTTAGCTCAGCGGTTACGAGCCCGGCTCAAGATTACGCGGCACTGGTTCGACTCTTGGGGTGTCCGCTTGAGCAACGCATTTCAAGACTGCTCTCCATTTAGCGGCACTTAATGGATGGAATAATTTCCAGGCAACAACACCTCAGCAATCGGAAACTTCACTCAGCCAATCTCGGTAACCGGCCCTGCGTCAAGAGCCTCTACAAGTATGCGAAACTACCAGGAATAACCTATCAAGGCTTTGTCAGTCCGAGGATAAAGATTCAATAACCAACCAATCATATCAGAACAACTATCCACTTGAGTGCTAATTAGGCCTACACAGCTGTTGTGTAAAATAAGCTACAAGATTATAAGTAACACAGCACCTAATTCGGTCAAGAAATCATAAACAAAAAAAATATTTATGACGGGGTGAAGTGGATCACCACTGGTCCACTTTACCCCACCTCTACATTACTACTAATTTAATTGTTGGCCAAATTTAGGCTAGTCAGCAACAAGATTGAATCTACCTAATGCGTACGTGATATAGTGAGGCTCATTTTTATCATGCAAAAAAACTTCTACCTTGTGTACATAAGATACAATTTAAGTTACCATACATACCTTTCAATAGATCAGAGGGTGCAAAAAATAATTTCTGTGCTTTTTTGTGTTTTCTAAACCATGAAACCTTGAATAATGGCGTGTGCTGCTACTTTTCGTCATGCTTCACTAAACTTAATGGTATCCGCACAGTAGTGAAACTTTAATAGCAAAAAAAAGGCGGGGTTCCACTTTACCCCGTTGGTCCGCTTTACCCCACCTTCCCCTACTGATGAAGTTGTGAACGTTTTTTTTTTTATGTTTTTCAGATGGCTAGCAACAGTAATAATAGTAGTAGGCTAGGCCTATCGGTGGTGCAAAACCAGAAAGGACAATTATGTTTGGTTGATTGGTCCCACTTCCAAGGAACTGTTCCTTCTGCTAAGGAAGTCCTTAGCGTGTTCTTCCATCTTCACAAGATTGAGAAGATAACCATCAAAAAATGTTGCAAAGAAGTTATCAAATTGTGTATTCCATTCTGGGAGAGAGCTAGGATTATAACATGCAAGAGAAAGACTAGAAAAGTTATTTCTGCAATGGAAAGGACTCCAGAAGGCGGCTTTAAGGAGAACAGATACACAGATGAAGAAAAAAGAAAAGTTCAGTGCCGATCTTGACAAACTGTTTGACATAGCACACGCGAAAGCACTGGATCTGACTACTATTGAAGAAGAACGTGCTTTTCTGATGGCACAAAGAGATGGACGAAGAAGTTTCCTAGGTTCAGTTGATCACAAACTTGCTGCGAAAGAAGCACGAACTGTCAAGAGGAGCAAGCTCGAGCTGAAAAGGCAAAAGTATCATCTTCTGCGGTGCAAGCATGTTATCAAGAAGATATCAACATCAGAGTCTAAAAATACTGAACAGTGTGAACAGTCTGGTTCTTCAGAAGTGCAGACACCAAAAAAACTGAAATGTACAATTACAGCTAGAGCGAAGAATGTGATCTCTCCAGGACTAGCACAAGCTCTGGACCGAACCAAAGTCAGTGAAAGAGCAGCTGTTCATATCATTGCTGCAACAGCTCAAAGTTTAGGCCACAATATGAATGAATTGGCCATTAATCGAAAAACTATCCGTCAGTCAAGAAGGTCACTAAGACTAGAAGCTGCTATTTCTAGTATGGACAATTTCAGTCTTGACATTCTTGACCCCGGAGTTAAGGTTGTTGTGCATTGGGATAGAAAGCTAATCCCAGACACAGCAGGGCGTCAGGACAAATACGATAGGTTACCAGTGATTGTATAGTATGATGGTACAGAAAAGTTGCTTGCTGTACCAAAGTTGACAAGTGGATCTGGACAATCGATGGCTTTGGCAGTCAAAGAAGTCCTGAATGATTGGGTACTAGAAGACAATGTTGTAGCAATGAGTTTTGATACAACTAGCAGCAACACAGGAAAAAGGAATGGAGCATGTCATCTTCTTGAGGTCCAGCTAGAGAAGAAACTTTCATGGTTGCCGTGTCGGCACCATATATTTGAACTAGTGATAGGTGCAGTATTCAACAATGCAATGGGACCGTCACCAGGGCCTGACATCGAGATTTTCAAGCAGTTTCATGGCCACATCTCAAGCAAGATGATTATGAAACTGCAGCAAGTGAACCTTCAGTGGAGATTAATATCGCACCAAAACGTGATTCCTTGTTGATGTCTGCAAAGAAATATCTATGCAAACAACAACCAAGAGAAGATTACAGAGAATTTCTGGAACTGATCATCCTCTTCCTTGGTGAATTGCCAGATCAGGGTGTTTTGGTTATCAGAAAGCCCGGAGCTTTCCACAGAGCACGGTGGATGAGCAAGGTCCTTTATTCTCTCAAGATTTGGATGTTCCGGGCACAAGTAAAGCTGACAGCAAAGCAAAAGAAAGGGCTTGCAGAAGTTGTTCTGTTCGCAGTGTTGGTGTATTTCAGAGCCTGGTTTGATGCACCGGTAGCAGTTTCAGCACCAGCCAATGACCTGGTCTTCTTGAAGAATTTGAAAGCTTATACCTCCATCAACAGCAGTGTCTCCAAAGTGACATGCAGAAAATTCCTCAACCATCTTTGGTACCCGAGTGAAAAGTTGTGGCATTTGCATTCTTTGATGATGGTGTTGCTGAAGAGAGGAAGCAAAGAATGGTTAAGAACCTTAAAAAGCCTGGAAAGAGTAGTCGTGCCGTGAAAGCCAGCTTCAAGATGGAAGAAATTGAAGCAAGTGAGATAGAAGACTTTGTTTCAGTAAAATCTATGCAGTTCTTCAAAGCTCTGAATTTGTCGACAGATTTCCTGTCATTGCCACCGTCACTGTGGCTGCCAAATGATGGTTACATTGCAGGAAAAAAGAAAGCAGCACAGTTTTGAGTGCTTATAACGACACAGCTGAGAGAGGAGTGGCTCTAATTCAGGAGTATATCCATGTTCTGACAAAGGATGAGAAACAAAGACAATGCCTCCTTCAAGTGGCGCAGATCACCGCAAGAACTTTCCAGATGCAACAAAAAGAACTGTTGTTGCTGGGCTAAAAAACTTGGCTAAAGCTGGCCCTTGGAATAAACATTTGTTAAGGTCGTGATGACATTACAGAATAACATAGTACAGAAGGGTTTAGAAACAGTTTATAAGCCACACTATTTTATGTTGTGTCTTGAGAGAAAAATTAAATGGCTTAGTGTCACCTCTAAACATTGTTCTATTTTAACCAAATTTTGCACATTAACTTCTTTTAGGCAATGTAAAAAAAAGGTAAGGTGGTTGTAACAAAATTCTAAAAAGAAATTTCGGGACCACCCTAAATTGTCCATTGAGTCCTGTCTTTGTCATGAGTTATCAAGGGGGGTAGGGGGGGACTTATATATCAGTCCCAGGTATACAAGTTCTCTCATTTTCGCAAACCATCATTTTTTCCCGATTAGTTTTCTTTTTTCAATTTCTCTTTCGCCTGAGTTGTGTGATGTTTTAGGTTTTTTCCCAAAATGTCAGATGAACACTTTCAGATCCTTGTGTTTCTTCGTGGAAATTCAAAATAAAACTTGTTTGTTTCGAGTGGTTTATACTGTGTGAATGTTTGGCACCTAGCATACACAATGAGTTTACGCTAGTGTATGCGTTGACGCTTACGCCGCCAACTTTTTTTACAAGCTACGTTGACGCATACGGCGTATGATTTTTCGAACGTTTGCGTTTACGCTGACGGCGTCAATATTTTTTGTATGCGCGTACACCACTGGGCTACAGGGAGCGCAGCAAGTTGAAGTGGCTGTTTTTCGTACCGGTAACCTACTATAGGCGGTTGCCTTTATGTATTCTGTTTTCGAGGTGACTCCTACCATAGCCTATGCTCCTACGTAACCTTTAGAAAAGTACTGCTGTTAATTTCAAATTTAGCCTGTAATCAATGGTGGGTTTACTTGTGGCATATAGGCTACATTGCAGCAATCGCAAAGTTTGTACAGGGTGATCAAGCCAAGTGTAGACAGATTTTGATTGTTTAAAATAAACCTCACTAAAAAAAATTGACATTTCTTTTGTGTAGGCATAGTGTGGTTATAATTGTTTTAGATGTAAAGGTCTATTGTTTGTTTATAATTTGAACTGAGATTAAGACTGTGTAACTGCTTGATGAAAGTTCTATCTATCTAATTTATCTAGTTTGGCTATCTGACTCCATGAACTAACTTCCACACAATTGTTACCGGTAGGCCTACTCGAATTATAATTTTAAGTTATCAGTAGGTGTTCATATAATATTGTAGGTTTATAGCAAAAAGGAATTTAAACATTGTAGAATAACGAAACAAAAGGGTACGGATTTTTACATTACAACAAGCGTCCAACTTGTTACATACGCTTTCTTCACTGAGCTCAGTTTGAGCTAGTCTGACTCCGCTTTTTGTCTAATTGAGCTGGTTTGATGTGAGCTTTTATCCAATTGAGCTCTTTGTCTAATGCGAACAAATCGTTTTATATTATCAGTTTCCTTTTTTCCATTTAGGCTACTTCGGGAGCAGTTTACATGGAAAATTACAGAAACACTAGGAAAGAAATTTAAGTTAGCCTACAGTAGTTCACTTTAGTACAAGAAAGGGAAACGTAGGCTATATGACGAAATAATGGATCGCTACAATAGGACCTAGGCCTATAGCTATATATTAACTAAATTAACTGTTTTCATTTCAGGATAAAAATTGTAGAATTAAGTTATTAATGAGCACAATAAATGCAACTATTCAAGAATTGTTCATAGCAGGAAAGACCCCCAGTGAAATACGCAAAATTTTGAAGGCTCGTATGAGCAGGTGTGGGGTTTATAAGGCTCTAAAACGTTTGAATGAGACAAGCTCGTCTCTTCCAAAGGTACGAAGCACCCAAAAACGCAGTATAAGAACTCCAAAATTAATCAAAAACACCAGGGAAAAAATGAGAAGAAATCCCCAGAAAAGCATTCCAAAACTGGCATCAGAGGCTGGAGTGAGTTATGGAACCATGCAAAATGTCCTTAAACATGATCTGCAACTATCACCATACAAGAAAACCAAAGTTCAGTTGCTCTCACAAGCTGTAAAACCCAAAAGATTGGAGAGAGGAAAGTTTCTTTTGGACAAACTTGGTGATGGCACGCAGCCACCAGTTCTTTGGACAGACGAAAAGTTACTCACTGTTTATGCTGTGCATAATCATCAAAATGACCGTATTTATGCAAAGAATAAAGAAGATATCCCACTGAATCAAAGGCTGATGTTCCAGAAACAGAAACCAGCCTCTGTGATGGTTTGGGGTGGGGTAACTTCAATTGGTGAAAAAACTCCTCTCTTCTTCATTGAAAAGAGAGTAAAAGTTAATCAACGTGTTTATTTGAAAATGTTGAAGGAGAAATTGATTCTCTGGATCAATACAACATTTGGAGAAGACGGAATAACTCTTCAACAAGACGGGGCTACGTCCCACACAGCGAATCTTACCCAGAACTGGTGTAAGGAGAATATGGCAGGGTTTTGGCCAAAGGAATAATGGCCTCTATCCATCCTCTCCTGATTTAAACCTAATGAACTTCGCAATCTGGAGTATCTTGGATAGTGAAGCCTGTTCTTCAAATCATTCAAAAGTTTCAGCTCTGAAGGAAAAATTGTGCACTTGGGAAAAAATATCATCAGACACCATACGTGCCTCATGCAGTCAAGTGCACAACAGACTAAGGCGTTTGGTGAAGGCAAATAAAAGGGAGGATATATTGAAAAATAAGAGTAGCCTACATTTTGTTTATTTCTACTTTTCTTTGTATTTTTTTTTATATGTGCATTTTTTTCCTGCTTGGATGTACTGTTATTTCAATAAATATTTGTCTATGCCATGCCAACCAGGGGCGGATCCAGAGGGGGGCGATTGGGGCGATCGCCCCCCCTAAAACCCAAGAAAGTAGCTTTATTGTTCATTTATATGTATACGATTAGGAAAACAACATGTCGAAAGCAATGGTGAATAAGTCTTTCGCCATGTTCAAAGATTAGGTTAGGCTAGGGTAGGCTATAATAATAACATAGTATAAGGCTATTATTTCATAGCAGAGTCTAATTACCGAACGAAATTACTAAAATTTAAAAAATTACTAAACTTTTTGCCGGCACTGTAGAGCATAGCCAGAAATCCCTTAGCCTAGCTAAGTTGGTTGACGGAGCAGATTTTTGCAACTTTGACGGTCAGACATGGAACTAAAACCAATGGTTTTAGTTCCACGTCTGACCGTCAAAGTTGCAAAAACCTGCTCCGTCAACCAATCTAGCCTATCTGGAATTCTACCTTGAAATTGCATCTAGAAACAGCAAAGCTCAATTTTTTTTCAATGAGACTTTAGCATCTTGACACCTAACATCATTGCTACCACGAAATTGCTCAAGTACCGACCCGATAGCATTGACAAAAGTCATTTGGTGGAATCTGCTCTATGTTTAGAGATCCAACTATGGAAGGAGAAGTGGGAAAATAAAACTGTTCTGGCGACTGCTGCAGTCTTACCGATGACTGCAGAAGAAGCTTTACAACCGTGTGATAAAATGTGTACACAATCTCTCTTCTAAAAATACTATTAACCTTGCCAGTCAGCGTAGCATCAGCCGAAAGAATCTGTTCATTTCTTCGGTCGTTGAAAACCTGGCTGAGGAACAACATCGGCGAGGAAAGACTGAATGGACTAGCCTTACTATACCAGCATCGGGACATTTTAATTGACACAGACTCCGTGATAAATCGATTTGCCAACAGTAGAAACCGCAAACTTGACTTTGTGTTGTAGTCAAAGGTACGACACCTGTTAGTAGGCTATTACCCGTACCGGCAAAGTAGCTTTTATTTTCATTTTATTTGTGAAGTCCACAGAAATAGTTGTTTCTGTTATTGTTAGTCTCTTTTTTTGTCTGGTGCAGCGACCGTGCATGACACGTTGGAGGACTAGGCCTATATCTTTTGGTTGTCATTAAATTATGTTTAGCTGCCATTCTATTGTACAAATTGTAGTGTTTCGCTGGTCCAAAATAAAAATTTACAATCGATAGCCTACCTAGCCTATAGTGGCGATTCTACGGGAGGTGGAGCATAACCCAGTGTTTTGACCTGGCCCCCACTTTTGTTGCTCATTATATGTTGAATGTATGCATAACCTTTCCTCATTGCTCTTTGTAACAATTCAAAACTTGTCAGAGGAATAAAACCTCGAAGTTATATAGTAAGTCTATAACCTCAATGTTTGCATCAATATTGGGAAGACAGAATTAGGCTACCTGTTATTATCTTTCCGAGGTCAATTTTTAAATTGCCGTGAAACAATCAAGAGTGAAACCTTCACTCTCAACTATAAATGCGGCTAGGTTGCTCAGGCTTCAACTTGACATGGCAAGGGCATATCAGCTCTTCATCCCTCCCTTTGTTAAACAACAGCATTGTTGAAGGTTTTTTTAAGTTATAGTATTTCAATTTCTCATAATTTGTGTTCGAAATGCTCTCGGAACTCATCAAATTCAACCTAAATTTTCTAGGGGAGACCCCCGTCGTTGTTTGTACCGGGCTGATCACTTGCTTGAATATCAATGACATCGCCCCCATAGGCGTAGCCAGGGGGGGGCGAACGGGGCCATGGCCCCCCCCAAATTTTCAAAGTTTGGATTCCGAAGTTGAACCCTTTGTTGAAAATATAATATAATTTGTATAAATTTATATTGTTTTCCAAGACATCTGGCTATTAACACCCCCCAGGACTTGTTTTAGACACACAAAAAGACACCAATAAATTTTGCAAATCGTAAATCGCGCAAAGTTTACGCGATTTACGCTTCTTTTAACTAATCTGTGGAAGCAATTTCAGAATCGCTTACTCTGTAGGGTTTTTGTGTAGCTGAGTTTTTTGGGTTCTCTAATGTTAGCCACAGTTTTTGCCCGTTTGTGTGTAGATAAGAGCTACCTTTAATAAGTTAATAGCTGTTTATCTGCTAATAAGTTTCATACAAATATTACCCTGAAAGTGTTTCCAGAAAGCGTTAGGCCTATAATCCATCATTTAAGTGTAATTTTGCAAAAATTTTCTGGGGGAGCATGCCCCCGGACCCCCCTAGAATACGCGTGCCTTCGGCACGCTCTAACCCCCACCAGCTTTATTGCTTTCCTTGCTTAACCCACCAGGATGCACCACTGCACATCAGGTGGCGATGTCTTAAATCAAACATTTTGTCGTTCTCTTCAATTCATCAAATATTTGGCCCCCCCCAAATTTTTTTCTGGCTACGCCACTGATCGCCCCCCCTAACGTTAATACCTGGATCCGCCCCTGATGCCAACTAACAACTAGGCCTATCTATCTTTCTACACTTGGCTTGATCAGTGATCACTCTGTAGATGTAAGAAATTTTTGAGATGAAGTGGAAGATTTTTATGATGAACTAGAAGTCAATCTCTCGATAGAAGATTGAAAAAACGTCTTCCATTACCCTGCTGCTGACAACCAAAACTGTAGCATGTTGAACCCTTCACTACATTCAAATTTGTTTGTCGTTGCATTTTCAAGAACATTTTAGGTTTCAACAGCAATTTCCTTCATCATCTCCATCAATAAGGTTAACTGGATTTTTTTGTCTTCTTGTGACACTTGGACACCCCCATATGAATAATAATCATTGCTGGAAAAATCAGGGTAAAATGTATCTGACGACGAGAATGAATTTTAGCATAGGCTACTGTGCTCGTACACCTTGTCTTTTTCTCTTTGAGATAAACTCACTAAAGATTTAAACTTTGTAGGCCTATCGATAAACAAAGAAAAATTATGCAAACGTATATTTTAACATTTTTGTGACAGTGCTCGCAAATATCCAAATTAGCAAAGTCCAAATCCGGTGGTTAAAATAGCTTATATCCAAATCCTGTCGGATTTAAATCCAAATCCATGTCTGCAGAGTGGAAAACAATACAGTTTTTTAAGTGGCAGCACTGGAGTCGCCAGTCTTTTTTTCAGCATTTTTTGAGAGAAGGTCGTTTTGTGTTTCAGCATTCCTGCATCTTTGTAATTTAAGTTTCTGGTTTTCTGGAGTTTTGAACTCCTTAAGCAGTACTTTTTGTATTGGGATGGGTTTTGCTGTTGATAACGTCTCTATTGATTTCATTGCTCGTTTTTGATATAAATATGTTTATTGTATTGTCGAATTCCAATGCCTTGCTCTGGCCTACCAGGTACCGTAGTACCGGTATATTGGCTAATTTTGAAATGTTGACATAAAACAGCAAGCATCTGCTTTAGGAATTTTCTATCCAATATCAGCAACTCCCATTCTGGCAAGTACAGGTAATTTCAATCACAATAAGTTTGAAAACTGATCACCCTTGCCTCACAGTGATAATATTGTTTAAAAGTGGGTAAGGCACTCTATTTTTTGTGTTTTTGGAAAACCGTGTCTACAGACACTGGTGGGTGTTATTTGACATAAAACAGCAAGCACTACTTATGTCAGGGGTCTTCAGTCTATAGCCCGCGGGAAAGTTATGGGTGGCCCGCATGATATTTTTCAAAATGGATTGTATCATCAGCTTAATTGCCTAGTACTTAATTTATGGTGAACTTACATTCTGAGAAATTGACATTTATTGCTTGCATTCTTTGTCTACTCCTCTATAGTCTCTAGTGCAGGGGGGTGTGCACAACTGTTCAAGTAAATTTTATTGCATCACAATACACTTTTTTTACGCATCACACTTTCCAGATTGTTTCATTACACACATCTTTTCCACACAATCGTTATTGTGTTTCAAGAGTCAGTCAGTAATATTTCTTGCTTTCTTGAGATACCGTAGCCTAGTTCTGATATCAGAGACTTGCGCAAAACACATTGAGCAGTGAAATATTTTCTGCACTCTGATATGAAAAATATGTCTCAATATATCAAAAAATTTATAGATTGGCGGTTTTTGTGACCTCACTGTTCGACAGCACTTGTGCGAGAAACTTTTTTCGTGAATAAACTGTGTCAAATCCCCTGTGAGAACACTGATTTGTGGCAGTCATATAGAAAACTCGCTTCGCATTGCTACATCTTACTGAATATTGCCAAACTTCGCATTGAAATAAATATCTGTTGTAGAAACTTTGTTGACTCTACTATAAATTGGCATGTGTATTGTTCTTATAATTATAAAAAAGGATAATACACAATTCTAAGATTAGAATTTCAGTGTAAGGATTTTATTTAGAAATTATAAGGCAGTCGTTTCTAAGATTAGGCTATAAATTAGTAGTACACTCAAGTGGCCCATGATGCAATCATTCATAAACCACATGTGGCCCTTTGGCCAAAAAATTTGGACAGCCCTAACTTATTAGGTTTTGTTATCATAAATAGGCCTCTAAACTTCTATATTTTTCTGTCAACCAAGCATGGCCTACCAGAGCTTTTTACTGGCAGCCAAAATAAAGAAGCTGTCATTACAGCAAAAGCACTTTCCGCACCCAACAGACTAAATTTTGTTTCTCACACAATATGGTTGATTGGTTTAGCTTCCATAGTGTCAAATGACTAAATTGTGCAATGTGCAGAAGTATATATATTTCATTTCCATGTGCATTATTTGCAATTAGTGTTTTCAAAAACCTCTGAAAATCGAATTTATTAAAACAGTTACTCTTTTTTTATTAGAAAGATATTTTCATACTCTTGCCGCATGTAATAACTTGGTGGTATTGTTGTGTGTATGAAAATTACAATAACGCATTTTGTCATTGCTGTTTTAATTCCAAAATGTGTCCAAACACAACTGTCATTTGGTGGAATAATATTGCTTGATAAGTAAAAAATAAAACAATCTGTAAAAAAACGTTGTGAATGCAAGTGAAGGGGAAAAAGTTTCACATACAAATGTGAGCAGAGAAAATAAGCTTCAAATACCTTCGTTTTGGTTGTCCTTTTTTATTCACCGAAATATCTTTTATGAAATGTTGCCCAACTAAACGTGAAGGACCAGGCCTGGTCAGGTTGGAGCCATTATCATCTTCGAGCTGGAGTTAAAAAAGTGGCTGCAGTTTGGCCGGAGCCGGAAGTTGTTCCATAGCTAATGCTCAGCAGGTGATACCAATGAACCACACAACTTCATGTGCTACCAATGATAAGGATGAGGACTGTTCGGTACCAGTGGTGACCATGTTAACAGTCAACCTCTTTTGTTACTTGTCTTAATTGCTTTCATTAGTTTATTTTTTATTTTTTTCATTGCTATTGTGATGAGTGTTATGATTTTTAAAATGTAATTGATGAATCTGCATCCCAGTCATCTGATACAGGTTAATTTATCGATATAAAAAGTCAGGCCTTCCACATTCAACTGCAGCAAAGTGATTCCCATACGACAACCGAAGTTGCCCGCCCCGAACAGCTATTAGACATGAAGGGTGCATGCTCTGGGTCGACATCACTCTGTACAGGATGGAGTTGCATGGAGCTCTGTGAGCTACAATTGCTGTCTTGATTTGTTGTCATTTGCTTGATTGCAAGAATCAATTACCAGAGCTCACCACTAGGAGGTTGACAACTTGAGCCCCTAAGGTAGGTTGACAACCTGAGCCCTTGGTATAAAAAGTAGAGAATACCACACTAAATTGGCACTTTTTACATCTTCCAATCTAACAAACTTATATTTGCCAATTTAGTGTTGTAGGCTGCTCTCTACTACTTTTTTGATTATTTTATTACACTACGCATTCTTTTGGATCATTGGTGAAGTCAAAAAAGTATTTAATGAAAATTTTAATGACGAAGTTTTATTTTGGTAACATATCGATGGCTTGATTATTTCAAAACAAATATTTCTGAGAAGCAAAAGTAAAATTTTTGTTCCAACATTTATATTTTAAATTTTAGAGAGATTGATGGTGCAAAAAAAAACAATTTCTTTTTTACTTTCATTTTTTTTTAAATAACGTGTATTTTTGAAAAAGAGAGAGTACAGAAAAAATCGTCTTATTTCTACTGCTGCATGTCACTAACTTGAAATTGGGAGCATTGGATCAACTGTTCAACTTGAACATAATAGCTTCTTTACAGCTCAGCCACAATGTAATGGATGGTGGTAGTTTTTGGATGACCGTGCTTCAAAGAGTACCGGTATTTTGATACTGCTCAACAAGCCACTTGTATTCTATTATCATTTACCATAGCTTACTTGTGTGAACTAAAAATTTATCTAAAAATGTATTTTTTATTGCTTGTCAGGTGTGTCATAGGCGACACTGGATCTATTTAATTACTAAAAAAATTGTGAATGCTTTTTGTTGCATGAAAAAATGTTGGATAGCATGTTGTACGTCATCGAATACTCAGATGTATGAAACAGCAAAGATTTAGTATATCCAGTAAACCAAGAATGATCATGTTAAAGCAATTCAATTCGAGTTGTGCAAAGCAAATCTACAGACACTGTGTGAAAAGTAGATGTAGCAATTCCTTGTCGATGTTTAATGCCCAACAGCCCAATCCAAGTCGATTACTTTCAGTGACAAACTTTACTTCATTTCATCAACATTTTGCTGAACAAGATGTAATGCCAGGAAGAAACTCAAATACCTCCACATCAGGAAGCACAGAGTTTAACATGAAAAAACATCAGACTGTGCCTCTACGATTGATAGAGAATAAATTTGTTTCACTCGTGCAATCAAATGAGTTGAGCGGAAATGCTGCTGCTGAATTGTTAACTATGTGTGGTTGTCACACAGGAATAGGAGACATGTCAAAGAGAAACAGGGTTGTTGACAAAATATTTAACGCTGCCCAAAACAAAACAGTTGATTTGTTTAATTCATTGCTGAGCATTTATATAAAGAATAACAGGCCATTTAATTCTAATGATATCTTAAAACAAATGAAAGCTAGCAACCTTAAACCAAATGAAACTACTTATGCAAATCTAGTAGCCGGCCATTGCATGAAAGGGGATGTAAATGCTGCTAATCAGATTGTACAATTTCTAAAGCAATCTGAAATGAAAATTCCATCAGATATATATGGCTATCTTGCTTATGGCATGTGTATAGCTGGAAATCCGCAATATGGTTTCCAAATTTTGGAACATTTTTTAAAGTCCAACAAATGGATTTCTTCCAGCTCATTTGCCTTGCTGTGTCGTGGCATTGCAGCAAGCAATGACCTGGAACTTTTTGATAAAAGCATTAACACATTTGTTACAAGGCTTGATCAACCTTTGTCTGCATCTAACGTCATTTCAATATTTGAGGAACTGCAAAAGAATGATCATGGAAAAGAAATTGGAAAGTTATTTGATTTTACTGCTTTTGATGAATCTTATATGGAATTAACTGTTGATTGCCTCTATTTTCGACAAAGTCCTTCTTCTTCCTCTTTCTTGAAAAATTTACTTGCTCGCTACATTGAAAAGAACGGCAAACATTTAAACAGTTATAAAGAATTGAAAGCCTTAGAGATTCTTTTATTGCCTTCTTTCAGGAAAGATACAAGCCTTGATGGATTGTGGGAAGAAATGATGATGGTGAAACCACTATTCAACCGCATTCATGATGTTAAATATATGACTTTGTCTCTTCTTTTATTGGAGTGTTCCCCATCTTCCAAGCCTTTTGCTGATAAGTTGGTCGATAACAAGTTTTCTGTAGACTTTGAAACCATTAAGAAACTGGCATTCTTCAAGACCATGAGCAAACAAAAAAAGGAGAGATTACAAAAAGAATGGAAATATGTTCTGTCACCACCCGCTATTCCTACGGAATCAAAGAAAAATGTACGTTGTTTGGAGAGGCAAAACAATTTTAGTATCATGTTAACGAATTCTGACACAAGAAAAAGGAGCTCAAAGCTTCCAAACGTTGCAGCACAGTATCACTACAGTGAAATTGCTCGAAAGCTTTTATCGAAGTTGCAACAAAGTTCGAAGGCTGATGCTCCTGAAATATTGTCTTCACTTCTGAAAGAGGTATTATCTTCCTTTTATTTCAATCCAACAGTTTTTGTGAACGACATTTCCAAGATAATTTGTGGTGATGCACAGATGGATGCAAACATTAGCACAAAATTGCTGTTTTCGTCATTTGCTTCACTTTTCAATGATGGCTTACATGGTTGGCAATTGGGAAATATTCAGAAATTGTTGGATGAATTACATAACAAAGGTTTGAAATTATGCAAACAGGAAATTGATTTTTTCAATCAAGAATTAAAGGAAGAATACAAATCTTTGTCAGGCCTCATCACGACAGATACAAGTTTTTCACAACATTTTCAGTTTTCTGATCACAACCAGTTAAAAAGTAATCATCTTGCAACATTGATGAATGATTTGAAGAGGGCTAAAATTCAGTTTGATCAGCAAGTTCCCAATGACATTGTTTGTGATATTATTCTAGATGGATATCGTCATCTTTCTGTCAAATCTTTCAACAAATTACTATCTGCACTCAATCCACATCTTAAAACCTTGCCATGTATTATGCTAAATTTTATTTTTTGTTTTTATGTGCAACATGGCTATACTATTAAAGCTCAATCACTTTGCAAAAGAGTACCACGTAAGATCAGTTTGAATGTGGAAACTATACCATCAGATATACTTCAAGATGCAGAAAAACAAGACTTTTTGATGAATTATTTAAAACATGAGGTTGGAGAAAAAGAGGCAGTTACAATGTTGTACTGCTCATTTCTCAAAGCCGGCTTGACAACCCAAGCTACTCAGGTTTTTAAAAGTCATTCAAACTGCACTATGTCTCAAGAAGAACTACTAAAATTGTTGTTCATTCTTTCTGCAAATGGCGATCTTGGCGAATGGTATGATACCATTGTTAACGATTGCCGTCACCTTGAGAAGTTTGATCATTCCCAATTGTGCTTGTCCGTTGTTGAAAACTTTTTAACAAAAGGAAAGCTTGAAGAAGCTGAGCATTTCATCAACAAAAATGTCATTTCCACTGGATCATTGCCCTTGATACAGCGCTTGAGACAATTATATTCAACATACATAGAAGTTGCTCCATTGAACTTGTATGATTCCAGGCAACACAAATTAGCACGTGCTGTGACAGCTGAAAACATGTCTTTAGATGAAGTATTGGCTGCACTTCAACCGCTCCAAATCTCCAAAAGTTTTGCCTTTCTTTTTACTATTAACCCTTTGCATTGCTTGCTTTTTACCAAAACACCTGCCGATAAATACGACTTCGTCTATCAGCAAGTGACAAAAGTCAATTCACATTTTAAACCACATCGACAGAGTAGAATTTTAATTGACAGAATGCAAAAATTGGTTGCTCTATCTCAGTTCGACGAGGTCATTGCCTATGCTTCAAAGTCTCTGGAAGCAAGCAATGAAAACAACATGTCTGTTTGGGAAAAGGTTATTGAAATTTTTGGAAATGCAGGGCTTCAGCACGATAAGTGGGATATGTTGAAAGCTCTCCAAAATTCTTCATTGCTGAAACATCCTAAGACTCAGGACATGGTGGAAGGATATTTACTTTACCATAATTTAGCAAATGGAGAGTCATTGAACAATAAAAAGTCTGTTAAATTGGCTGCTGATTTACTGATCCAAGTTCAAAGCATTGATGCATTTGGCAAATTGTTTGATATTGCCATTTCAGAATGCTCAATGCATGCTGACATTTTGACCTCTGCATTTGCTTCTGCTATAGTTCAAGAATTTCATATTGAAAGAGTGAGCCATCTGCTTAGTACACATGATTTAAAACCAGAGCATTATGTGGATTTAGCTGCTAAAAGCTATGCGATGGTTTCCAACTGTGAAGATCTAGTGAGAGTTGATTCCTTTTTGCGAAAATTGATTGACGATGACGACATTGACTTGAACGTCATTCTAAATGACAAAGCTTTTCGACAATTTTGCAAAATATCAATGTCTTCAACTTTTGATGACTCTACGTTAAAGTATCTCGTTGACAGTTACCACAAAATTCCTTCACACAGGAATTCTGCTTTAGCGAAATATATTTACCAAGAATTGTGCACAACGTTTAAATACATGTGAAGTTATCATTGCACTGATATTTTGATATATTGTATCACTTAGAGAATGTGCTAGGTTTGCAAGGGCTTAGTACTTCTAAGATTAATTATACCACGAAGTATTTTGCTGTAGATCCAAATCCCACTACCGCGTTCGTGTCATTCTTTTTTGACCTTCTTAGGATAGGTCAAAAAGTCTTCTGCAGTTATCAGAGAAAACTTGACTTTGTCATACAGTTTTTGCAGTCAAACATAGACCAATTGAGTTCAATGAATGAGAAAATGTAACAAGATAAGAAACTGCAATTATTTATATTGTGATCTTATAACTTGCGTGACGTGTCGCAACTGGTGTTTTATCCATTCAGAGTCCTGTGCCTAGAAGGATTTAGAAAGCATCAAAAATTGCACAATTTCTTTCAAATGATCACTTTGATCAGTCGTATCTGAGAGATGTTGAGACTACATCGTGACCGAAAAAGTCACGGGCAGCAAACCCATCATTCATCAGTCATCATTTCCCAGGCAGCAAACCCATCATTTTTACATTGATTTAACGTGTGCTGACGATGAATTAATGTAAAAATGAAGGATTTGCTCTGGGCTGGTACTTAATCTGTTCTGTAGTATCATTTGCGGTGAATAGCACTGATATTACATCCGCTTGACTTGGAAATGTTGTATTTTACCGGATTTGCATGGTAGGAAAAAATTTGATAATGTGTAAAAACACCAATGTTCATTAAGTTTTAACGGTGTAAAACTAAAAATTGTTCCTTACTGGTATACTGTATGCCTTTTTTGCAATTACAGTAGAATTCGCCTAACTCGACACCGGCTGACTCGACGTTTTGCCTAACTTGACACTTGGGGTAGAACAGAACTAACAGAACACAATGGGTTTGTACATACCAGTGCGGGTGACTCGATGTTTCGTTTAACGCAGCGTTTTTTACCATTTTTCTTCAGGTGTCGAATTAGGTGGATTCTGCTTCATATTAAAAATCGTTGTGCCAGAAAAATTTTAATCTGTGCGTTTTGATTTTTGTAATCTTGCAACTTATTTATGTGTGTTTGAAACAACAACTTCTGTTCCCAAATGCTGACCAGCTGTAGTTTTATAATGCAAGTAAAAGAACGAAAAGCCGTTTTCCATGTTTCATTAAGTAAAACCGTTCGTGATTTACCGGTCCAGCCAGTTTCGCGATTAATAAGTGAGATAAATTTCCTTTTTCATACGTTCAATTTTATACTTTTGAAAAATGCATCATGGGTTTGATGTAAGCTTGAAGATGAATGCATTTTGCTATTTATGTATGAACAATTGACAGCTGACATAAACAATTGACATGTTTATGTGTGATGAATGCTTACTACTTGTGCTTTGCGTTGTGTTCAGGCATTTGTTTGTAATATGGCGGAGGACTCAATGAAAGATTCCACTGCTGCTGCTCCTAACCATGCCATTGTGGAAGATTTAAAAGAATTATTAAAAACAGAAAGTCTTAAAGAGATTGGGTCGCAGGCAATATGGTCTGTGTCGTCATGCAAGCAGGGTAAATCATGTAACAAACTATGTGCTCGATTGTGCCAAGAAAACGATTGTGGAACGAGTACAGTACAATTTTTGTTAAAAATTTTCATTCCTGCTTAACTGAATGTACATTCAAACTTCTGCGCAATATGGTAAATACGTATAGACCTTAGGCTAGTATATTTATAACGTAATAGTTTGGCCAGAATCAAGCTGGCGAAGTGTGGGCTAGACGTTTTACCACTTGCAAAATCTTGGTTTGCTTTTGCTAAACGCTTTCTTCCAAGAACCATTATTATCAGAAGCTGTGAGTCCAACCTTTTCAGTACAGCAATGATCTACATCCGACCTCGCTGTGTTTATGCTACCTAGCTACAGCTGCCGCTTTGCAAACACGAATCATTTTCAAATTAAATCTTCAAAATCTCGACGGTTCCAAATCTGGTTTTCCTGTTTTTTTCTCTTTGATCAAGAATAAAAGTAGTAGCCTCAATGGCCATTTGCAGCCTACGAGTTCTCTTTCAAAAAGTTACAGCAATTATGATTTTGCACTGATATTGGCAGCTCTGGCTATTTTTGATCTTTTTTTAAAGGTTACGGAGTGAATCTACTGCGTGACAATAACTTGGACACTTATTGGCAATCAGATGGAATCCAGCCTCATATGATCAATGTGCAGTTTAGGTCTGTATTTCCTTTCGCTGTTTTGTTTTCTGACCTAACTGTCAAATTTAAAAAAAAAGAATAACAACTACGTAATGAGTTAGATGTTATTGACCCTAATCCTGGAGGAATCCATCGACTGATAAATTGTTAGCGGCTCGTACAAACACCGATGCTAAGTTGTAAATGAACATTGTACACGCGCATATGGTACATACGAATTATGTTTTTATATTTTAAAATTTTTGTTTGAAACACTGACCAGTGTTCTACGTTATTTCAAGAAAGTAAGAAGGGTCTTCTAGGTTCCACTTCCAGCAGAATGATGTTGAGAGCTGTACCAGCATACGCATTTGTCATTACATCGCACATCCGGAATTAGACGTTCAAGTGACTTGTCTGTTACAGGCACAAGACGGGGGTGCACAGTGTTGGCGTGTACACTAATTTCAAAGCTGACGAGAGTTACACCCCTAGCAGATTGTCCGTGAGAATTGGAAATGACTTCAACGACCTACACGAGATTGAGGTGCAGTCAGCAAATGAAATCAGCATTCACTGTTAAGTAACAGACAAAACTAGGATTTTTGAATTTTAGATGCGTTGAATTTATTGTTTAAAATTATCTATCTTTAATGTATTGGTTGTTCAGAGACTTGATCAATGACAACTTGTTTGAAAACTTCCATTAACTAAAAATTATTTTTATTGCTGAAGTGCAGTTGAATTCAGACGAAGATAATTTTTCTACTTTTGTCAAAGTTGCTTCCAATTAGTTTTATCACTTTCTTTGTTTTTCAACAGCAAGTTGAAGTCAACGAACCATTGGGCTGGGTGTGGATAAAACTTGGGGACGACTCACAAACAAAACCTATCAGAACTTTCATGGCACAGATCGCGGTCTTGCAGGTAAGTTATCTTGTTCAAGATGGTATCAATGTCACTTCAGAACTCAGTCGGGGCAAAATTGCTAATTATCCATCATTCTTAATATACGCTTTATTTTGTGATAAGGGTACAGTAGTTGTCTTGTTTTCTTTTTGACATTTCAAATATTGTTAACTACACTAGTTGTGCCTTGCCTGTCTATGGTACAAAAAATTAAACTCTCTCTCGAAACTATACGTAATCAAAAAAAAATCATTATTGTCATAATGGAGCGCTGTGATAAAACAAAAACTCTCACAGGGGCTGAGGTGCACTACTCGTATCAATCGAGTCTTCACCTTGTGGCATCATTGCATTAACCTCCTAATATCAGACCCAATCAATGGGCGCTAGACCATCTTTTTAACTGGAAACTTTCACCCTGACTTAAAAGTTGATGTACCAGATCGAAGTGAACATTGACTGAAAGTAAATAATCGATTGAGTTTCGGTGTTGGGAGCATGATCGTTGTTTGTTTCAAAAGTGGACACAAACGACCTGTTTTAGCCTGATGCTGCGGCTTCGCTGTAGTTGTGAAATATATTCTACACTTGTGAAATATTCAATGAAAGGTTTGAACTTGCAGTTGACAGAATTTTTCTTTCGCAGAACCACCAGAACGGACGAGATACTCACATGCGGCAGATTAAGATCTTTGCCTCAACGAAAGGCAGCGCTTCTTTAGACAATGTGCTTTCCGGATGTCGGCTACCTCGGTTTACCAGTATAGACATGTCGCAGTACAGCGTGGTCAGGTGACAACACCCGTACACCAGCAATGCACTTTTTCTGTGCACTTGCAGCCCACCAGAAGACGTTATTGAGCCATTCAGAGTGCAGTGAACGCTACCTCGGTTTTCTGTTGCTGCATATTGTTGTCATCATCGAGGCTGTAGAGTTGGACCGGAATAACGTTGTCATGACGCGCGTGGACGTTTAAAACATGTTTATTGTTTAGCTATCGCTGCAGTGTACTTGCAATTGTCTTACAAACAACGTTTATTGGCAAATTGTTTCAACATATTTGTGTAGCTTAGGCTAACAGTTTTTCATGTTTTTCTTAAAGTGAAACACAAGAAATCAAGCCAGAGGCTCTCAACCTTTTTACTATTTGTCGACTTTCCAGATTCTGCACATCAAATTCATCAGCATCTGTGCATTGTAAAACATTGTTGAGAACCTCGGACTTACATAATGGCATACGAGTATCGTGACGTCATGAATGCTTGCGAAATCGTACATTAGCTTAAATACACAATATTTGCAGTTGCAACACGTAAATATGGCATCTTTAATGCCTTCTTCAAGAAATAAAAATATCACAGTGGCAAGAATAGTAACACGGCCAATACGAGACAAGGGAAAAAGAAAAATAAAGAACGAGCCTGTTGTAAAACTCATGGCTGCATATAATATGTTTAAAGAAAGCTGTGCGACAGCAGTAGCTGAAACTACTCTCGAATGAAAGGAAAATTACCATCTCACAAGCTGAGCGGCTTGACGTGACAGCACAGTGGAAGTTTTCAATTTTAAGAAGCACACACTTTCAAGATTTTGCTAAAGAATTTTCCTAATAAACGTTTGATCAAATGCATCACGTTTTTCTCACAAATTTAACATTGCGGCCGGAATCTGCTAGTTCTGGATAAACATCGGGACTCCAAGTTAATCGCACTGTGTACGACGTTAAAAATCCACGCGAAAGAATTTCTCGCGTTTCAGTGGGCGACCATCTAGTCCATAACCCGGCTTGAATTTTGTGTTTCTCCCTGAGCCAAGCTTCGCTCTCCGCTCGGCTGAGAGACTGCTCCATGATCTTTTCACGCTGTTGTGAAAACTCCCCATCTGGATTTGAGTCTTCATCATCGTCGACGTACACGATTGAGACAATCGCGTACCCAGACTCAGCGTGAATCTCGTCATTTTGCAGCAGAACAGCGATAGGGCTGCTCGAAGTGGAACTGTCATCATACGCGCTTTGAAGTATTTGCTCGTGTCCTGGCTCCAACTGGGCGGTCTGTTGATCTTTCGCCAACGTGGCGGCAGACTTAGCAAGATATAGAGTTGGCTTGCCTTCCAACGTCAGACTCATTGCGGCTGAGACTGAATCGGAATTCGTTCCGATAATGACTCTAGCTCCGTCGATGATCCTACTGAGTCGTTTAACGTCATTTGTCGCCGAATCCACGACTTGAGTCGAGACTTGACCACGATCAATTGATATCACCAAACCTTGCGCAAAGAGAGTACCACCTGATAAAATGAAACCAAGTTTTAAAAAAATGACCAAGGGAAAGTCATAGCATGCGGCAGTCGCGTTGTAAATACTACTCACCCGGAGTAGAGGATGCTTCAGTGCTATAACTTCCTGGCACCAACACAGAAGGCGTAGACGTTTGAAGACTCATGTAGGTTGATAAATGATGCGATAACTGGCATTCAGCACTTGATTTGTCCTGTAAGAAAGAAGAATAATTATCGGTCTATCAAAAAAGCGAATCCTTCACTGATCTTCAGTCATGATTAGATGTAGAAATTTTAAACGTCCCGTAAGGTTTTTCTAAGCTACTGAACAAATCCATTGACGACCAACCTTTTGCCTCGATGCAATTTGAGGATCTGGAGCGACGTTTTGAAGTTTAAATCCAAGGGCATCCAGCCAGCTATTCGTATCGGTCATGTGATTGTATCTTGGCTCAGAATTGATCGGATCTATTACTTGATACATTTTGAAAGGCAAGGCTGTTGCTCGGGCATTCTTCAACAAAGCTATACCCGATGACGTAAATTGACCAATTAGAGCATCGTACTCAACGCCGTGATGAAGCTTTCCTGAACTTTGCTCCGTGGTTGTTTGAGAATTGAGGGGCCGAGCTGAAGAAATGCCTGGCACATTGAGTGGGGACAGCTCACTACGATCGTTGAAGTGAATCAAGCCCGTTGTAAAGTCGTAAATCCCTCCTCGAAAACCGATGTGCAGATGGATGCTGGGTGCCGAATCTTGCACAACTTGTCCAAACGGTGAATATCTATAATAAGCAGAAAACTTCCATGTTAGACAGGGCAAAAATAAATGAGCATTAAAATGCAGCGAACACGGGCAAGGTAAAATTTAGAATGCACCGAGGAGTAACGGGCCATTTCAATTTGGAATATTGTGATGCAAACTTTGACATATGAGGCATGGAAAGGTTTACTGTGAGAAATATGGTGTATATTGACAAGTTACTTCATGTTGCTTAATGAAAGTATGGCAGCCTTAACGGAGAAATTATTGATATGAAACAGTGTAACGGACCAAAGTTTGGGCTGGAGATAAAAATGATAAGGACTGGTTTAAAAAAAATATCAGTAACGTGAAAAGCTTGGAAAAATTCCGCGAAGAGAAATATGACGGGTTGAAAATGAAGAGGCGTGATTTGAAGCAAAACCGGTCAACCCCCGCTTTAAAAGCTGGCGTAAAACAAGAAGTCTTCACCCTGAATCGGTTGTTGTGAGTGATCTTAAATCCAATTTTGGTACAACTTTCTCTGCTTGAACGGGTTTATTTGGTTTGATCGCCTTTCCTGACAACAGCTGTAGTCCTCCTCCTTCACGTGAAGTTAATAGTACACTTACTTGATTTCTTTTGCAACAAATCCGGTTCTATCCAGTGCAGCCATCGGCGTTCCTGACTGGTCGCATACAACCGACCGCGTGATCGCATCACTTCGATCAATAGCAAACAGGTGACCTTCTACGTCATACCGCAGTGTGGTGACGTGACCTACAGTATAATACATGTTTTTAACCGATGTGAAGGAATTAATGCAATAAATGACATTGAAATCATTACCGTACTATTGTAAGCAAAGCTACAGTATTTTCAGTACGGTAAATTAAGCCACACCAACCAAATAAACCTTAACTTTCAAAGATCCCAATTAGGATGAAACAGACAGTTAAGGTCTCTTTGAATACAGTGATTTCAATCACCTGCAATTTTTTTTAAGCTTCAGTCGCATAGTGCTAAGCTTTGGGAGATTCTTGAATATTTCTAGCGAATAAGAAATAGGCTAAACTGTGCGTCGAAACGAAATTTTGTTTGTCAAATTTGTTATCCTGCACTGGGAATTTTACATGCTTTCGACGTGTGTTTTGTTTCAATCTCATAAAGAAAAAACTTTCTTGACTGGCAAAACAATTACATTGCTCACTTCGGTAGACTAAGATTTCAACGTAAAGTTCTTTGGTTTTGAAGAAAAAGCTATTTCGTTTTGTTGTGAATCGAAAATATTAATTTGATCAGCAATATGAGTGTTCTTGGCAAAATTATGGAGACATTTTGTAACATTTCGTTTCGACAAAAACTATTTTCGAACAGCCATATTGGTAGGTTATAATAATATTTTTTTGCAATGATTCAACATCTGCGGACTGCACTTACCTGAAGTTGCGTTATAGACGTGGGTTAACCTGGTTGGGTTCGTGACGTCACCATACAAGTATCGAATCACATTCCGGCGTTTCACGTCAACTCTGGTTGCCATGCGACCAAACCCATCATAGCCGTAGTTTATCTACAAAAATGAATTAACGTGTTAACCGTGTAGTTTCATCTCCTGTCAAAACGCTTCCACAATTTTGTCTATTTTCAAATTTTCAAGGTGCTTCAGACACAAAACCCAAAAAAAATTCTTCATCATTTTATCATTGCTGTTTTTTGTTTGAGGTAATTTTTTGATTCTGAATTAAAACAAGAAATAAATTAGCTTTTTCAACATCTTTCAATACCTCACCACATGTAGGTTACATAATTTTGTTCTGGCGACAAGTTTCTCAAGAGAATCAAACGAAAGGTACAGTAGGCTACTTGCAGCTTCGAAAAATGACAAATCTTTTCCTCAACATAGATTTCAATGAATGTGCTGTTACGAACACCTCTCAGTATAACGAACCTCGTAGCTGTTGTCTAATCTGTAAGCTTTGATCAAATGTCCCATAGAATCGTATTCAAATACTTCGTTTCCTCTTTGGCGCAAAAAGCCATCGTCGTCAAACTCGTATTGAAGATCGCCAAACGAAGTTAATCTGAAGTACGCAATTAATTAAACGAATGAATCACACTAATAGAAAAGCAAAGACCAGTTTACATCAACTCAAATACTGCTTCATCAGTCTCTGCCCCCTCTAGATAAAGCATAATAGCCTCAATTGTGTAGGCCTACTCTCACAAAAGATTGATCGTATGTTCTTTTATTTGGCCCTTTCGTAGACATCTCGAAAAATACTCAGCACTTTTTACTACTCCAAAGCAGTGTGCTCAACTCCTACGGAATTCATACAAAGAATGCGCAGCACCAACTTACGCTGCAAAACAATGTTCAATTTTTTTGCCATTTCTTACCTTCCTTGTCTGTCATATCTCAGTTCATTTCTGGTACCGCGGTGCTCAACTCTGGTAAGTTTTCCGTCAACATCGTATGAGTAACGCCACAGCAACACCCTATTTTCCGCAACAGTGTTGAGCGCACCACTCTCCGTGTAAGTGTAATCTTTCCGTGAAACGTTTCCGTACATTCCCAATTTCACATCTTGACTTGACACCCTCCCTCCGTTGTTATAGTGCAGTGTCATATGAAACACGATAACGCTGAAAATTAAGACAGTGTCACAAAAAGCACTAACAAAGAAATTGGAATCATTACTTAAATCAATATCTCATCTTAAATAAAAATGAATATGAGTCAATAATAAATTAAAATTTGATACTTTGTTGTTTGATTGCTTTGGCTTAGCCTACCTATATGCGTGCATTGCAGTTTCAGTTATTTTTCCATTGTTATTCAGTTCTTTAGTCAAAGTAACGTCTTGATTGCCGATAGCGTATACGTTGGTGGCAAGATCGATGATTCTGTAAGGCCCGAACGTTGTCAGTTTTCCAGAAACATCGTTGTAAGAAAGTTGCTCTGCTGAGAGTCGAGTCCCGTTCACTTTCACCTGTTTTGTGAAAAAAATCCAGTTTACCAATCGAATAGTTTGACTATGACCAACTAAAGCAATTTAACGTGATGTGGAGGACTGCAATCTGCACCAGCTATCCCACTTGGGAATAAAGCCAAAAGAATAAAGTTTGTTAAGCGTACCTCGAAGCTGCTCGGTCGTAAGTTGACATCATGTGTGTAGTCGAACATTGCAAGGAGGCCACCATCCACAGTGGAGGTGATCACATAGCGCTGAACCAGAGGTCCGTTTCTGTGAAACCGCATCGTACAGTCCTTGGTAGACACAGACACAAGTTCTCCGGATTGAGGGTCTCGAAGCATTCTTGTACGAGTAGAATCGTGAAGGATTTCGGTCATGTGACCATGTGCGTCATATCGATAGAGAACTTTTCGCTTTTCACCTGTCATACAAACGTTTTATCATGAACATCTACCTATCCATAACAGCCATGTAGGCGTAGCTCACTTTTTCTGGTATTAAAAGCTACTATAAGCCTATGTAAAGAGTAGAACATTATAATAAATATCAGCTCTTGCGCTGTGCTTTTTTCAATTCAAGAAATGTGTAGATACCTGGATAATGAATGGAAAGTACGTTTCCTCTGTCATTGTGATCTTGCACAACAGTGAATACGTTGTCAGGGCCGTTGATAGTGGTTCGAATGAAACCAATTCCTATTCTTTTGTCGATGGTGTACGAAAGGCCGGATGGAATAGCTAGTCTTTGCAAGTTAAAGCTCTCATCGTAAGTGAACGTATATCGAATAGATGTTCCCGAAAAACTCAAATGCGCAATCTGCAAAAACACCAACAAACATTCTTTTACAAACACTCCGATCTGTGGCGTAATTGTGGGCTTGTGTGAAAGAATCTCTATTTTTGATGCTATTGCTGTACTGTACTTTAGGCGTAAAATGTAACACAGGGGGCCTGCTTTCTCACAAAAGGTACCTCGTATCAATGACTCCTCTATAACCACAACTGCGGGAGTGGTACTGTCTATTGCATCAATACAAATAAGATATAAGAAAGTACTGTCCTACCTTATCTCCGTAAGTGTATCGCCACACAGAACCATCAGGAAACGTTGTGCTTTGTAAATCTCCTTTTGCGTCATATCTCGCTTCTTCGTTGTCTGGACCTCTTTGCCACGTCACAGCGTGTCCGCTTGCGTCATACGTCACATTCACTGGTGTAATACCTCGCTGAGGCATCCATAAAGTCGGCAGTCCACGACTGTTATACTGTGCAAAACATCAATCTTGTAAGTTTTACGTAACTTAGACTTAGATGTGATAGGCTACAGGTAGAAGTAAGATCAGGGGTACCTTTGGACCTAAGCCCAGGATGATTTCAGGAGCCCGGAGCCTTTCCATGGGGGCCGGGAAAGTTGAAAAAAATTACACGATACTTTTTTGTTTTAGTGCATTTGCATTAAGCCCAGATCACTTTGGGAAAACTCCTGTTTATTGGGAGAACGCCACCTCTTCCCTCTGTGATTTTACTTTTCTTAGGTATTTCTTAAAATGTGGTTTTTAGAGGAAGACTATCTTGTTTTGACTCGAGAATATCATTGGTACCAGGACTAAAATAGCCTCTCAACAGCCCTGAGTAAGATCGGCCGTCTGTACCTTCACTCGCAGCATAAACTTGGTATGATCGTCATATATCTTTTCCATCATCATGCCTTGGGAATAGTCAAGAGACAAAATGTTTCGTCCATTCACTCGCATTCGTTTTCCTAGTAAGACTTGCTCGGGGGAATAACCTGAAGCATAAATTGAACGGTCTAAAAAAACACGTCGAAAAGTTAAAACAAAAATTAGCTTTTTAGGCACGTCGCTCTGGACTTCCGCTTCCCAAAATTTTGATTAAAAGGTTTAAAATTTGCATGACTCATTGAATTCAATGTTAGTTGTTATACAAGACACCGCAGTAAATGCAAGTAAATCTAACAGATGTCTGGATTTCAACTCAGCACGTTTCTAAAAGTAAAATGGAGAAACTTACCAACTTCTCTTTCATTTCTCGTTTGCCATTCAATTTTATTTTCTAGCGGATCTGAAGGAAGCTGAATAGTTCGCTTCGCTAGAAACGGGGCGGTCAATCCCAACACAGGATGTGGCTTCGTTTCCAAACTCAACTCGGAGTTGTCAAGATAGCGTACTGATATGGAGTTGTCGGTCCAACGCTTGTAAGTTGTGGTCATCCCACCTAAAGATTAATCATATATTTTAATACAAAGAAAAGAAAATCTTTTGACGAGGATTTGAAAACATTGGAGCTGAAAGCTACCATTGTAAAGTTAGGTGTTTTGCTTGGTTGTAGCTAAACTGACCTTCTACTGTAGTGATGATGTCACAAAGGTATCCAGGTTCAGTTGTAATAACAACATCGCGTCTTCCAACCCCCATTTGCCCAGAATCGTCTCCAACCGACGTCGCCGCTGTTTGCATCGTGACTGTGTGCTTCGTGGCATTCATTTTGCTGTGTAGCGACGTCACAGCTCCAGTTGATGACGTAGCACTGATGACCCGACCGTACGCGTCATAGACGTAAAATGACGATGCGTGACGTCCTTTCACCGAAGAGCGGATTAAACCAGAATCTTCTCCTTCGTAAGTCAACGCAAGAATAGGAAAACTTCCGTACGACACTTCCGTTAGGGAACCACTTTGGCTTACAACCAATTCAAGCCGGTTTCGATTTGGTAGAATCACCCTCGCAGGCCGCTAAAAAATAGAATTGAAAAAATTGAGTTTCACAAGTTAAGCTGACTGTTCACTCAGTGACTCAGAAATTTAATGCTTGAACGGACTGACTTGTTGATTGACCACTCACCCCACCAGCAGCATACTCTATGCGAAGAGTGTTTCCATTCACGTCTGTAATGGTGGTTAACAGTCCCTGGGTGGCGTAGGAGAACCGGTAAAGTGGCGTTCCAGTGATGACGTTCTTTGTTTCAAGATGGCGACCGTTTCGATCAAATGTGTAAATTTGGTTTGTGTCGGGATTCGAAACGCTGTACTTGTGGTTGGAAAAGTCAGGCACAGAATGAAAGACCTGTTTATTATATTTTGGGGTTAATTTTTATACTGGTTTAGCTTTTTCCAGTAACATAACGCCACTACTGGTGAAACAAATTGTCTTCAAGCTTAACACTAACAGTTAGTTCATGATAGTTGTATTTTTACCTTCCGGATTCTCAAGTTTAATTGGTCGGCGATGTATAAGCTTCCGTCTGGACCAACAGCAATAGCGGTAGGATTGTTCAATAAACCACTACGGGCAAAGTCTCCATCGCCACCAAAACACTGGCACTCTTGCACTGCACAATCGCAGTTTGACTCTCTGCCAGCAACAGTTGATATTCGACCACCGTGAGGGTCTACTCGACGGACGCGATGGACAAATTTTTGATCTGTTTCAGCAATGTAGAGGGCGCCATCTTGCGACGACAAAGATATAGATGTCGGTGAAATCAAATTAACTTTTCGAGCATCCCTGAAATCAAACAATTGAAATCGGTTAGGAAACATATATTTTATTGGTTATTGGTTATCTGTCATTTTTCTAAGGAGAACTTTAAAACAAAAACCTTAAAATTTGTTGGTTCTTTTAACCTATTCATAGTGCACATCATTTGATAAGTTCCCTAGCACTACTGAAAGTCAAGTAAACATTTTTTCTCCTTAGCTCCTTACAGTTTGCCCAAAACAACAAAATGCAACAAACCAGCTACATTTACTGATTAGTGGTGATAAAACCTATTTCAACATACAACTGCATTGAAAACACGTAACTTATTTTGTAAAAACCCTATCCTATATTTGGTTTGGTTAGTTAGTTTTTATGTATCCTACATACCTATCGTCAAGGTTCTTAGCTACAGCCCGTGCGCAGTGAGTCGGAACTCCCGCAATCAATGAAGCTTGTCGGCTAACAACGTCAATTCTGATCACAACGTCACCATCCAAAACAAAGAGGGAACCATCCATCGGATTAATTGCCAACGCTGTAGGAAAGTTTAACTCCAGCTGAAAGATTTACAAAGTTATAGTTATTAAAGCAACAAGGTATTTTTTGTAAAAGTCTGAATGCTTCAAATATAGGTGTAAATTCATTAAAATCAGCACATACTGTAAGTGGTTTGGTGTGATGATCTTACCTGGTCCAAACTTATGCTTTTTTGGCAATGCAGTGGCCGGGTGCCGGATACCAACAAACTACCAGCAAATGTATCGATTGTGTTGTCAAAAGGGTCAATGGTTCGAATGCGGCTACCGTCAACAAAATACAGTCGTCCGGTTTTGTCAATGGCTAATCCTTTTGGTGAAGATAATCTCGCTGTCGAAGCAGGCCCACCGTCTCCGCAATTATCTAAATGAAAAGAATGTCAAACACATTGTGGTTTTATGTTTTCAGAAAACATGACCGTAAATTACTGTGATTTATTTTTTGCAAGTGTTATGCTTCATAAACAACTGTCAAAGGCAAGATGATACTTTTTCTGTTATCTTTAAATACCTTGCTGCAGTGGATAACATGTCGCTCCAGACCCTGCCACTATTTGATGATTTGTTCCCAAATCACGGGAGTGTCTCGTTTTGGGCATACTCATTCGTCGCAACTTGTAAATTCGCTTGTCGCTTGGATGCGAAAAATAAAGCGTTCCTCCCACGACTGGACTGACAGCCATGTAATACTAAAAGAAAAAAGAAGTTAGTTTGTTGGTTTCAAAGCAAAAAAAAAAATAACTGAGGGTATTATTTACAAAATTAGAGCTTATACTTCTACTAATAATTTCAATACGATATAGTATTCTGTGAGTATTCTAAAAGATAGCAAGTATATCTTGCTCACTTTGGATGGAGCACTTCTCGTACTGTACAAGCTTGTAGCGTTGCCACTGGTGTCAATCTTGCGTATAAAGTCGTGATCTCCTACGTAAACATTGCCAATCGCGTCAGTTGCTAAAGCAACTGGAGACATGAGTTTAGTTTGCTGTGATGGACCTTCAAAACAAGAAAACGTCGTTAAAAAATAATCCTCTGCTACTATCGTAAAAAAGTGCATTCTTTAAACGAGAAATTTTCCTAAAAATGACTTTTAGACATTGCTCCTTCATAGCACTCACCATCGCATCGATCGCATGTTACATGCCTTGGCAGGCCGTTCCCCATCAAGGTGATCATCATTGGAGGTTGCTCTTGAAGCCTCATTTCTCCTCCATTACCCAGATGGACCACCCCTTTAGCTGGGTGATACATGTGATGAACATCGAAAGACCAAAGACCAATGGTGTTGTGTTGCGAGGGATTGTATCCTTGCAATGTTCCAGTCAATCGTTTCCATATTATGTTGGAGCAAGACTCGTACAAGTACCCGACCATAACTAAACAACAAGGAAGTTATGCTGTTGTAATTTGCCATCGTTGCCATGTATATTTTTACCTTTAGCTTTGCATGACAAGACAGCACATTCGATAGGGCTTTACAGTAAACTCTAAAACAATTGCAACAAGTTTAAAACAGCTTATTGAGCAATCCACAATTATTAGTTTATTCAAGATGCGAGTTTTTACGACGTCATCAAGCTTCACGGTCATTAACGGGACAAATCCATTAGCGCGGCAGTCGTTGACGTCACCTTTGAGCGACAGTGCTTTGCTTCAGCAAATCTAAAACGCCAGCCGCCTTCAGTTCTTGAAATAAGGTAGTTTTGGTGTTAAAACTCAGAAAATTCAGTTTCTGTTGAAACACGCCACAAGCAATGAGATGCTAGCTAAAACATGAATTGAATTTGCTTTTTGAATAAGTTTTACAATTTTAGTTTGGTGGTTCAGTGGTTTAATTGCCCTACTCTAGAATGGTACTTAATTCCGTTCCCACTTAGCACTCAGCATTGAAAGGATAGATTTAGAGTAAAATTGTTTTTGACTGCGTTCCTTACGGCTGCGCCAAGAACAGTTGCGCCTATCTGACCGCTATACAAAAACATTCATTTCATCATTCTATTTCATTTAATATTTTTTTCTTCTTTCTTTCGAAACCTTGTATCATGTCCAAACACAAGTGAACGTTAGTGTGTTTTGCAGCAGGTATCGTTTGTGGTACAAATTCGAGCAACCTAAACTTTTCGATAGTGTCTTGGCTTGCTTTTCGTGAGAGCAGATATTGAAAACGCTTTCCTTCTTCACACGCTTTGTATGCTCAACCCACTGAATTGCTTTCGCATATTCAAACACAGAATGAAATTTCCAAATCTTTGATATTTTGTTTCTACATTTGGGAACATTTTGTTTCGACGCAAAGATTGTTTGGTTTGATTTTGTTTGGAATTGAATTTCCATGTTAAAAATGTTGTTTTTTTCAAAAAAATTCTTTTCAAGACCTGAGCCTAAGTGGGACCCTAAAAATTGAAGAACCAGAATCGTATAGCCAACTTTTGTCCGACTCCACAGCCTTGGTTGCAATTCGAATCGTTTCTTTCAGTTCTCAACAATAAGAGCTCACCTTCTGCCTTGACGTTTCCGTATACCATTTGACCGTAAGCATCTTCACGAGACCATTGGAATGTATATTGCAATTCCGGTAATGGTTCGAACTTCTTTTCAAATTGCTTTCCTTGTACAGTGATCACCACATTTACTTGTCGCAAATTGGCTGGTTTGTCGCCAGAGATTAAAGATATAACCAAAGTTGATTCGTAGCCAGCTGCTCTGCTGCTCAAGTAGACCAGCGATGTTAGAGTGCTTGGAAAACTGACAGACTCTCGTATCGCCTGAGTAGAAGAAAAACAATCAGATATGACTAAGACAGCTAACAGAAAGGGTAATTGATTTAACATCCAATGAACCTTGACTTCGTCTGGCAGGCATATGTAAAAAGCAGGAAAAGAATAATTAATTTTTAAAACGCCCAATTAAATCCAATAGAAATGTAAACATATTTTGCGTTAAATCTTTACTCCAACTTGTTAAGTGATACAAACTTGCGGGAAAGACTGTTGATTGTACGTGATCAAAAATTGCACAATGAATGGGTTTTAAAACCCGTGTTAGCTGCATAAGTTTGCATATACAAATAACGTGCTGTGAAAACTAGAAAGATATAAACTTCATTCAAGGTATAAAGTGCTGTTTGCTCTATGCTCATTACCAGCGCCCAGGAGCATAGTTTGACTGTGGATGTGGCGCTATATAAATATTGTTATTATTATTACTCATTGGCCAAGATTAAGATATCCAGCTGACATTGCATTCTCACCACTGATTGCCTTTCTGAATTTTTTACACCAAATCAATAAACAATTGAGAAGCCAACATAATAGAAACGTGTACACAAACGATTGGGCGGTCTTAACTTGAAAACTAAGACATCTTGTCATAGAAGAAGTCAGTAAGGCATTTTCATCCCTTATATGTCTCTCCAGATCAACTCGCAAAGCTTACAAGTTACAAAATTTGGCAGCAATTTGTAGTGTTAATCTCGTCAGACTGGGTTCTATTGTACTTGCACTTCGTTATGCGGTTCAAGTTACCAGTTAACTATTGTAGCGGTCGCAATCGAAATAGCAACTTTTGTGAAGTTCAATACGTGATCCAACTACATCCTGTTACGCGATTGAACTTGAAATTAAGAATCGTGTGATACTAGCATAACGCAAGGTAGCAATGGCATGACTGGTGTTCTCTTTCGTAAAACGATCGAAAATTTCTAAATTTAGCATTGTTTTACTAAAAGTAGAAATGTTACAATGCTCATAATTTTCAACTTTACAAAAGTCTATTTTAATTATAATAAAACACCTCATAACTACTGAAGCTCTAATATTCTATTTTCAACACTGTAGCAATTTTACAGCGCACTGTTCTCAACGCAACAGCAACAATAACTATACCTGTGTCTCAGGAATAACAGATCCTTTTTCAGAGCAATCTGCAGCAGTGTACGCTCTCACAGAGCTTGTCAGAATGGCAGAGGCTGGTACTAGAAGCTTGCTTGCATCACAGATTTTACTTTTGGCATCAGACTCAATTGGTTCGCGAAGAGTACGCATGGTTGTCAGAGGAGCGATGACAAAATCATTCCAGGGAACAAAAACAATGGTGGAAGTACGCACGAATGAAGAACGTTGGAATGTGAGGGTGAAAGATCCACCGCCGTTCACAAGGAGATCAAACCTTAATATTGATAAAAGTTTTAGTTAATAAGGAAATTTTTGTAGCATTAACCGGATGTATCATTGAGCTTTACTTAGGTGAAATAACAATAAAAGGGTGTAGAGTTTTGAAGCGTTGTTCTATTTTACTTTGCAACAGTGATAGATGGACTACTCCATGGTCTATTTAAAGTCTTTTATACTATTGCAAGCAAGCATTCAAATGTTAGATGACTTACCATCCATCAGCTCTTGACTTGGTAGACCCATACTTTGCTTGGTCGGTTACCTGGACCACGACTCCTATCAGAGGTGATCCATCATGAGTCACTACTTTCCCGCGAACGACACTGGCCCGACTGCAAACACAAAGAGCAGCCAAATGATATAAACGATCGATCAACAACGTACGGAAAAAAACAACATATGAACCTAGGGTTGTTTTGAAGCTTGACATGTTAAGCTACACTGTTTACAGAAATTTTGAATAGAGCGGTTTTGGCACATATTTGTGGTTGCACATTTAGCGTTAGCTTAAGTTTTATGAATACGATGTAATTCCATGGGTGTGTGGATCTACTGCAAAACTAACTGATGAGATGTAATTGTAAGATAAAGCGTTGGCTTTGGCTTATATTCTTTGCAGACACACAATGCAATCGCCTATCACTAGCTTTGTTCCAGTTAACCTACCTTGCAATAATGGAAGAAATGTCTGCCTTGAGTTGCACTCCATTTCTGTGTACGAGGAATTTTACTCTATCATGAAACGACGCGGTTGGAAGATAACTTCTTCCATGGATCCGAGTGATTTCATGAGCAGGATCAAGTCCTCCTCTGCACTGAGTGGTTCGACTACATGAGCGATGAGAGCAACAATCTGGATCTTGACAATCAATCAGTGTGTCTAAAAATGCGCAAAAATAACCACAATGCAAACTTTAAAACAAATCTCACATTTGAAAACATGGAGCTGTTCAAATACTGTACTGTATATAACATTCTGGCAGAAGGGAATGTATCTCAGTCTCAGACACCTTACAGGGCGTCATATAGTTTAGCGAGCAATTTGGCGTCCGATGGTGGAACAAGGTTAAAAACTAGTGTGTGATATTTGACAAGCTACCAGCTTTATTACTTTGTTTTTCAGTGAAATTTCCAAACAAAAAAGGAACAGTCAACCACCTTAGACTTTTACTATGTTAAGTTTATCGATAGCGCCTTTTCTTACCCAAGTCGTTGTCTTTACCATCAGTGCAATGAGTTTCAAGCTTAGCAGAACACCCTGCACCTTTCCATCCGCTTCTACACGAACAATACCAACTTCCTTCACCGTCCAAGATGCAATTTCCATGCCCAGAACAATCATTGGGACAACCAGCTATAAAACAATATTAAATTGTTTACAAATGTAAACCGAAACTACCTCTTCAATGACCTGCAGTGTTGTCCCCGAGTATAGTACATTAGCAAAAGAAAATATCCGTCTAATTATTATGCACTTTCACATTCACCACTAACGTTGTGACTTATACCCACACAGCTAAAAAGTTGTAGACCAGTTATGAATGATTCATACTGCGGGCAATCGGTAACGAAAACTTTTTATTGGCAAATGCAACGTCGAAATTATTTCGAACATCCTTGCATCTCTCTTGGTGTTTCACAATGTCTAAATCTAAAGTATTATTGTAATTGTTTTCACTTACAGAAAGTGCACAAGTCGCCATTCCACCCAACGTCACAAACACAAATTCCTCTTATGCAACTTCCATGTTCTTCGCAGCGTCCGTGACACTCACGCACGTCGCATGCGTCACCAGTCCAGCCGTCGTTACAACGACATGCTCCATCCACGCAAATCCCGTGATCGACGTCACAGGCCGGTCTGCATGTTGCTGTGGAAGGGATTTCATTTATCGATTCCAGATCTTCTCCGATGTGAAGGTTTTGTGTTAGATATGGTTAGGATTGAGTTGAAATTATAAGTGATTCAATGGTGTGTGGATTACAGTGAAGTAAACAACGGGAGTGTGATTATGTGAGTTTTTCCGTACAAGACAGTTAGTGAATGGTGAAACAGTACCGACGATAAGCGGTAAAACAAACCAAATGAAAATATGGATATGATAACATGGTGTGATGCAGTGGTGATGGCAGGTAGCACAGCAGTACACCGGACAATCCAAATCAACACGACAACGGGGTTAGGGTAACACAGCAAGCACCGGGAGAGACACATGAAAGGAAAGAAAACAGAACCGTGATTACTACGATGCAACAACAACCAAAACTAATGGGTTATCGTTTACAAACTGTGCTTTTGTTTTAATCTGCTTGAGGTGGCAACACCACAGGGCAGAGATTTCACAAGAAAGAACACAGTCTGTAAACGGAGATGGATCTATTGACAAGCACTACAACCAAACAATCTCCAACTATAAAATTAGTCTTTTATATTTTTACTCGAGTGTGGCATACCAACTCGAATTCAAATGTAAAAGACAATTTTTTTGCTTGATTTACTTTCCAAATGCACTAGAACTAAATAGCAAGCATGTCCACAAATGGAGCTACAACTGGAGATAATTCTCCAGCAACAACGTATGACCACAATAGTGCAACAGGCTGAGAGCATTGTTAGCCTGCTCGCACAATTTGTGCTGTAAACGTAGTCCATGTATCTTTGATTGAACAAATCAGCTAATACTTGCATGCAAAATCAAAATGACCATGATTGGCAAACAAAACTACCATGTAGCATTCAAATTTAAAATGAGGTGAAACACTGATGAAACACAAACATCTTTGAAATTCTGTCATCATTAATTTCAAACGCCTGTTAAATTAGACTTTGATGTTACTACAATACTGATTTTTAACATCTTTAGAATTAATTTTCTACAAAAAGTGAAACAACAAACTTCACACACTAGACTCCATATATCCCACCATTTTGTGTCAATCAAAAAAAAACTAAAATGGCGAACTTGCAGTCAAAGTAAGATTCATATAATTACCTGTACTGCAGTCGCTACCGGTCCAGCCTGGCTCACAAATACATTTTTTTGTAATTTGATCAAACGTGCCATGTCCATTGCAATTGATCAGACAAACGGTGTCTTCTTCAGAACAAATAGTTCCCTTCCAACCTCTATCGCATCTACATTGTCCGTTTACGCAAACTCCGTGTCCGGAGCAGGAGGAATCGATGCAATCAACTTTAAAAAAACAAATATAATAAAGATAACTCTAGATATTACCACAATAGTAGCTTGGTGACGTAATATCATTGACGCCTGTGGCTGTTTGTGGCATCCGTAGTATGGTAGAAATAAACCACCAACAACTTGATAAAATGGAAGAACTATCGTCAACCTAATGCAGTCTTTCATTGGCAGTAAATAGATTGGTAATAAATTGGTATACGATGAATTAGCGTCAAAACTTCGAAACAGAGTTCTCGTTGTTGTGCCATAAAGACACAAAAAAGATACAATACTAAGTGACACAAAAAGATAGCTGACAAGCAAAATACTGATTTTTAAAATTAAATATTTGCACATTTGGGTAATAGCTAACCTTCTTGGCATGATTCTCCTTTGTACCCCCTTTCACATACACATTCCCCATCAGGCCCACACTCCCCGTGCGTTCCACAATCTGGCACAATGCACTGGTCGGAAGGTATGCCACAATCAATCCCTTTCCATCCAGAAAAGCAGATGCATCTTCCATGAGAATAGGCTCCGTTTCCTCGACAAGTCACAGTGCATGACACTGAAAAAAATCAATTTTCAGGTAAAACTATGGTAAAGTGCCAAAAGCAATATATTTCTGTGATGAGTAACGGTATACTTTGCATGAAACCTCTCACAAAACTACAGTACTACAGTAGTGACAACAAAACGTTGGAGTGTACAAGTTCTCGTCTTCGTTCGTCGTCTCATAGAAGCCTATGATAAGTAAGCTGCTGATGGCTCACGCTAAACAGCTCAAAACATGCGGATGAATATTGAATATACAGTCTTTGCAACAAGAAACTCAAAATTATGTCACACCTTGAGAACAATCCTTTCCTTGGAAACCAGGAAAACAATTACAAATTCCTTTAACACAATCACCGTTGTTGCTGCAGCTTCCAGGACACTTTGCTAATCCTTCTACAAGCAAAAAACGAACTGATTAAAATCTGCTTAAGTTGGTGTTTAGAACTTGTTAAAAACCAAGAATTCTGTCTGATCGAAAAAAAAACATGTTGAGATAGACCAACTAATCAAACATATCGTTATAAATGTTCAAACATTTTTTTCTCCAGGATATTACAGATCTATTATCACAAGATAAGCGATTCCAAGCAGTGTATCGTTTCCACAAGGTGTTTATCAAAAATTTTGCACTTGCTTATTTTGCGATCAAAACATAGGCCAAGTAGTCTTCCACCATACAACATTTGTCATGCTTTTTTTTATCACCCTATTGACCTCTTAATTTCCATTTCAAGATAGGCTGGGACAGTTAGAAAAAACAAGGCTATTTTTCCTGAAATCAATAGTTTAGTTTTAAAGATGCTTCATCTTACTGGATTTAGATGCAACAATAGAAACTACTTCATCCTGATTTCCGTCATTGAAGATTGCCAAATGCCACGTTCCAGCGTCCAAGTGCTCGACAAATTTAACATTCACATTGGAACTGAAAGTAGTCGTACTACGTCGTGACCTTTGACCTGACGTTGACAAGGCAACAGCGGAAGACGGTGACGTCAAGGTGCGAGTGGATGGGAGCAAGCTTCCATCGACTTTTTGAAAGAAATCAAACTGCAATATAACATGATTGAAAAGACATGCGCAGTACAAGAGATTGATGGGATAATAAGTCAAAAGTCAACACTTCTTTTGATGCCTTTTACATCGTAAAACATCAAGTAGAAGATACTTTTTAGCTTTTAACATCTACCGTACATTGTGATTTGATAGCATTCAGTTTAGTGACCAGACTGTTGAACCATCGTTGAACACCGGTCAGTTTCTTCAGAAATTGTTGTGATAAAAACCTGTCTCAAAGTGAGACTTCCCCTCGGCAGTAAAACCAAACCAGATGTAACGATAAAAAGTTATGTGTCCAGATAGCGAAAATCTATCAAATGATGTCACAACGGCGTGACAGGACAACCACCCACGAAGGCGACAACAAAGTCTTCTGCGGCAATCTTTTGTGTAGTTACATTGATTAAACGAAGTCAGACAGTGAAATTGCACACATTTCGGGACATGTTGTAAATAAACAACTTGGCCCGCGAAGGGTCAACGCATAAAATCCCTCCCAGTGATGCACTGCACTGAAGTGCTTTCGGATATTGTTGTGGTTCGTTCCTAGTAAATGATGACGCGATGTTGATGTACTTGTTAACAAACATGTCTTCTGTGACCCTCTTCACTTCTTAACCAACAAACTTGTCAAGTTGGTCAATTGCTGAAAGTTTCAATCAGCTCTTACATGGTTCTTTTACACGGAATTCAGCCATGCGAACCCCCTCCGATAGTTTAGAAATATCCAGATAAAAAACATGGTTCATTTTTACATTAATTCAACGTCTGTAGACGTCTTAGACGGTGAAAGAGGACCAATTTGGATAGCAATCAATAACCCAACCGTGGGAAATGTAGTTGTTCATCGAAACTGATAAGTGTTTACTTTATGGGCAATGGTTATGCTCAAAATTTAAATAAAGCAACTCAATTTCTATATTAATTAACGTTGCTTTTAGTTTAAAAATCATGGCATAAACATGATTTTTATGTTTCGATATACGTACTCAGATGAAAACTGTCAGACAAACCAGACCTTTGACATGACGATAGTTTGCAAATGCATCCCATTTTTTTTATGCGTCGCTAAAGTTCACCCGAGTAGCCTAAGTGCTGTACATTCCGTCATAAGTACAGAAAATTTTAATTTATTGACTACGTTCTTTTTTTTAGAAAACCATACAAACATTGTATTGCAGTTTCCGCGTGATTGTTACTATTATTTGAGTAGCATCACCAGCTCTATTGCAACAGAATGTTTCGTTTTCGCAAATTTTTGACGTTTTTCGTACTTTTTAGAAAAGTCATGCAAAATTTTTGTGAAAGCCTCTGTCACGAACAAGTCAATTTTCGATCGAAGAAATGCCTCGCATGCAACTCGAAGGGCTTGAGACAACAAGGCTTCAGGTACAATACAAACTATAATTAAGCAACATACTGCTGTGCTTGGAGTTATATTTACGCCTGACGGGAAAACATGTTTAAAAAAAGTAAAAACGCATAAAGGTCAGAAGAAATGAAGAAAAAAAGAGGATGCAAAGTTTTTATTGTATACCGTTGTTTCCATGTCATGCGTTGGAAGAGTTGGAAACACCGCTATGTCCGAAGAAATTCACTCGGTAAAAGCAAAACTATTTGGAGCTGGTGCTGTCTTAATAAACCATGGTAGTACAAGCATTTCATAACGCTGAGAAAACACGCGAGTTGAAAAAATACATTTATTCAACCACGACCAAAAGGACACTTGCTACATCCATGTTTGGTGCGACATTCACACCAACCACTAATCTATGAGGACTGAGAAGTGACAAGAGATAACAATAAGTCCGAAAGTTGACAGAATGTTTACATGCAATGGAGTTATTACAACAGCTTTTGATGAGCAAATCGTGAGCTTAGACCTGAATCAACTTCAAAATGACTTGAACATTTTTTGTTCTACTTTATTTGTATTTAACAAGCTACAAAACTTAACAAAAAACAAATATCAAAGCGTCGTTTTGTGTTGCGTCTGCAGTTAACATTTTTTAACAAATAACTGATTGATTGTGAAACATTGCTGAAAAGATATACAAACAAGCACAAAAACATTCTTCTATTATAGATTGAAAGATTTAAGGTACCAACCTTTGTATGAGAAGGTCGAAGGCCTTTCCTGCCATAAATAGCTAAAACTGCCGACGAACTCACAGTACAATTGAATTTTAGGTTGGAAGGTTCCTCCAGATAGACTTGCACCCAACTAAATGACTTTGAAGGAGCTTCCAGGGTTATCGTTCGTTGAAGTTGCAGTTCGATTGTTGAAACTAATAAAAATGACAATTCATTAACAACGGGAAACAACTACAAAGGAGTTGTATTATATTTCTCACTTGCAGTTGCATGTAGCCCATAATGATACAAAACATAATTCAAAATCAGCGCTATATCAAAGCAACAGTCATCAACACACGTGGTAAATGTAGCCGTCAAATTGCAAGGCTCGCTCCAGAGTTCTACGATTAGCCAATTAAAACGTAATTTTTAGAAGTTGAATGAATCATGTTTCAACCTACCGTCCTGCTTAGTCACTTCTTTTGTTTGTGTGGAATCACTTGCTGCAGCACATGGTAATGTCTCTGGGGCTAAAATCGCCGATTCTGGGTTGTTGAAATTTTGAACTGTAAATGGAAATATAAAATCGTATGTAGCACGACTGACAGATATGACTTATTTTCATCTAAGCTTGAGTTGAGAATATATCGATGTTTACCGCACACAAATCAGCAATCAATTGGGTAAACACTAAACAGAGCCAGGTAACAGTAAACAATGGCCCCCTGTCAACGTTGTCATTTAAGCCTCACTTTCACAAAAGGCTGAATAGATTTGCTAAATTTTTAATAAAATTTTAATAGTGTTTCAGTTGCTGTTTCATCGAGCTGTCTCTACAAGCCAAGCGACAGTGACAAATTGCTTTTTTTTTCAAGATGTTATCTCTCTTATCCAATGCCTGGTTTTATCTGATTAACATGTCACGCTAGTTAAGCAATATGCCCAAGCAGCACTATTTTATATTTATTCAACGTTCTACTATAGTGTATTGACTGCAAAAGATCAATTGTAGGAGCCGTTCTCTGAATACATATTGCATCTTATGCCAGCTGGAGCCATATCGACCATAAATCATTCAAAGAATACTCTGGAATGCATTTAACTTCCCAGCAATCTCTCAGCATTGTGGATACATTACTGTGATTGAGCATTGCAATAGATGGGCCAACATTAACAATGAAACAAAACAAAACGGAAGATCTAGTTGAATATCATTTTAACTGTTTTTTAATTTAAATTCCTAGCTACCCAACTCGCATTTCAACAAACTTAACGTGATTGTTACTTACCCATAAAAAAAGCTGAAAGGGCAAGAAGTAAAATAGAAAGACCCATGAAAACTATGGCTACGCATTTCCATGAGCATCTAGAACGACATCTAGATCCAAATTTCTTTAAATTTCCGTCTCTTCTTTGGTGCAAATTGGAATCGAAATGATGTCGTCCACCAAATGAAGGTCGTTTGCTCATAAACCGAGCTGCTGTATTGTTTCCTGTTCCTCCTGGAGCAACACCGGGATTGTGGGAAGAGATGGAAGTCGACGGAATAACGGAAGGGTACCCAGCAAACTGAGTTCTACAAAACATCACATGTATTGTCAAAAACTTAATTATGTTCATGTGATAGAAATTTCACAAATGTGATATCCGTGTAGCGTCATTGCTTCTCAGAAGCATAGAATACCTTGCACTGTGCATTCTCTTTAATAAAACTTTGCCCGGCTTTGAAAGATGAGAACCAGACGTTCACCTGTTAGACCCGCGCTTGTCTACGACAATGCATTGTAACTGAGATAACAAGATAACTTTAAACTAACTCCGTTACGGTTGACTGATGTAGCAAGGTCGCGGGTCAAAGAGCAGAAACTGATATTCTGTAAATTTTCTAATGCCGGTAGTTTTACGAAACAGAATGGCGTTTTTATAATATTGCTGCGCGATGTGTATGAACGCTTGAAGTAGCGCGGTTGACGGTATCTATAAACAGAACTCAGCGCATCTCATCAACGGTGGATTCAAGTAATATATAACTAAGAGTGGCACTGGGGCAGGCAAACCAAGAAATGAAGATGCGTTTTCATCTAATTACACATCAATTCCAAAAGTTTGACGACTTTGATCCGTGAAAACACATCAACACAAAATACTAGCCTACCAATCATGAGCAAAGTAAATCTTTCAGACATTTTGCACTTGCATTGACCCTTTACTTACACAAGAGAAACAACGCAAATTTAAAATTGCCAGACTGAGTCTATATACGTGTCGGCAAGAAAATAACTGATGCGTCACAAGTGCGCTTAAAAAGGAAGTTTTGGGATAAAAAATTGCGTTAAAACAAACAAAACAAACTCTTTTTGAGGACGATGCAGGTGGAAGGAGTCACCAAATTAAACATTTGTGGGCTTGTGCGGCGGTTTATTGGTTAGAAGTTTCATTCCATAAAAAACAGTCACGCTTAGTGCGATCTCATATTGCGTTATTTCAACAAGCGCTGATGTAAAAAATATTCAAAATAAGCGAACATTGTCACCGAAAGGGCTGACTAAAGAGCAATCTGTCTTCGCCAGACAAGCAACTGTGTGATTGTTCAAAAGTTGTTTCGATCGCAAGAGCTCCGCTTTGGTTTTTCACCAGTACAATGGAACGGACGGGTATGACCTTCAAGTGGACAACTAACATGGCGGTTGCTGCTGCGACGAATTTTAAATTTCATTCTGATCTTTTGAATTTGTTTGAATTAAAATGCTGTTAAATTTTGTCATGTGGGGTAGTTTTACATATTGCTGGAGCAACAAGTAGGTTACACTTTCTATCAAGCCATATCAAAATTATCTCTCACAAACCTGGTTTAGTAAACTTTGACAATGTACGTTAAAATTACGCAAATTCAAGCAATCTTTAAAGGACTACGATTTTTTCTTAGATTCCCAGTAATGAGCAAACTAAGTTAAGAGTTCAAATCAAAAAGCTTCTTTCTTGAAACAAATAGCATTAAACTTTGCCTTGTGGTTTCAGCACCGAAGCAAATAAAAACAAGAATCAAAAATAAACAACTTTAAAGTTTTTCATTGTCAAAAAAGTCATGTGACCTATTTTCCAAGCTTAAAACCAAACACAACCAAAACGTCAACTGGTAATGCAAAGTCTCAAGTGGAGATTAGAAACTAACAGATTTAACATTCTTCGGAGATTATGGTGTCGGCTTTACCAATGTGGACAAAAAATAAAATCTCTGCAAAATAAGCGAAGCGGTTTCTCAACCAAAACAACAACGACAAAGAGACGTGCGGTGGTTTACATCGAAAAGCTTTACGGACACAAAGCAAGAAATTCTATGCGGGCTCACGCTTGAATTTCATGACTTTTTTCGAATTAGTCCGCCATTTCATTAATTAAGTTTGGATATGAACGCCTTCGCACCTGAAAATCACAACAACACTTTCTCGATCAAACGAATGTAATGGTTTTGAATGCAACTTTTGTCAACAAAGATTAGTTGATTTGCAAATGACTTTAAGCAGACAGATCAAGATTGCTGACCGAGAAGTGACTCAGTCTCATCATTGAACAATGCATTGAAATAATTTTACTGTTTTTTTGCGATGATAACCCAGACAGCAAATCAACTGTCTTTTTAAAGAAGTTTTGGTTATAACGAGAAGATTTTAGATTTTGTATTTCTATTTAGTTTTGTGCATTTCTCGACGACACCAAGATGATATCGTAAGCAGTAACAAAAACTTTACGATGGTAACATCATTTCCAAGTTGAGTTGAGTGGCTGATGATTTCCTGCCCTCCAATCTAGTCTGGAAGTGGAAAGATTTGCTCATACGCTGATGATGATCATTTATAAAGTGATTATTTTGAAGTGAGTTGTTGGTGCAAAAACGTAACTCTTGCTTACACCAAAATTGAGTGGGTGAAGAAACTATCCACGAACATTGAACTCGACGACAATAACCTTGCCAATCACAAAATGAGTCTTTTTGTACATCGGTTCAACGTCAGCAAATGTTGAATCAATGTATGAAAAGACCCATTTATAGTTAGTGTTTTACCTTAATCGATCCATAACCATTACCAGCAGAGCGTAAAAGGTTAGGATTTCAAATTGTACCCTGAGTTACGTCTGGGTCAAAGCTGCTGCGTTTTGTCTTGCTCAAAAGTCAGTGGCTTAAATTGATTGGACATGCAATTTTGAGCAAAGCAATGACTCAAGCAAAGCAGTTAACTTAGCAAGTTATAATTTTGAAGAATCGCTTGCGATTTGGGCTTGAAACGTTTGGGTAACCATTCGGGAAACAACGCCCCTTGTCAAGCACAATAAAATCACAAACAGGTTGTTTACATGCATGCATCACATACCGAACAATGCTAAACCTTATAGCTGTGAACCCTTACGTCGTCACCACGGGATTACTTTGGTTAAAGCCCAAGACCACCGACTTAGCCGTCAAGTCATACAATGAATGGCTACCTTGAACGTTGTTTTAAGAATGTCACCGGTAAACTCATCCCTTTGCACCAATTAACCAAAGTCAATTTGAAACAAAATTGACGGACTGATGAAAGAAAAAGCTTGAAAAAGTAAACTTCACGATATCATGCTTTGCACAAGCTTGGGAAGTTTGGGAACTTAAAATAAGTAGTTTCAAACAAAGTTAATTGCTCGAAGGTGCATTGCTAACGTCAAGATAGGTTCATTGTTTTATAAAAGTGTAGCCAAATCCATCACATCACTGCAATCTGTGAGTTTGGGTTTTATAGGTAGGCTAAGTCTCGTTGGTATTCAGCTTAACTGCGCAAGCATGAAATAATGACCAATACTGATTTCTCAAACAATGTGCTTGAACAAAAAAAGTTTCTATCTTATGTGAAGTTCGAACAGAAAATAAAAAAAACACATAAAAATTGTAAACAAAAATTTTTGTCTGTTGCTTACAAAATGTTTGAATAGCAAAAGTATGTGTGGCCAAGGACAACACCCATCTACTTCTGCAAAAAAACTCGTTCAATTGACTGGAGTTACTGTGGTTTGAACACAGCGTACTTTACTTGTATTGCACTAAAGGATTTGCAAGCAACCGTCATATAGGTAGTACATAGAATCGGCTATGAGGAAATAGGTGGGCTGTATGTTCAACAACGGCAATTATCGAAGGGGAGAATAATATGTGAAGACTATTACTACACTGCAGATCAAATGATTTAAACCTGGCACATAAAAACTGAAATGTGTTAAAAACACTCTCCGTGGCAGGTATTGCAATACAGCAATGTTCAGTTTTGTTTGGTTTGGGTTAATTGCATTAACTTTGGGAAATTCTTCTTACTCACAGTAGGTGATTCAAAAAGATTTGCAAAAATTTAAAAGGTTTAAAAGCTAATGCATTAGTTGCTGGCAAACAGCCATTATTTATTGTTTACCTGATTTGAAGCTCAATGCATTGCAACATGTTTTGTGTGCTCAGTTAAAAAGAAAGTGTTTTGGAAGCAGCGAAGTGCAATAATATGTAAAAATGGTCATGTTATAGTTTCAAAAACAAAACCACATTATGCTCAACATGTGTATATGTGAAGTTATTCCCTTGTTTAAAGATAGTTTCACCTGCACGGATTCTTGAAACAGAAATAACATCACCAACATTAATTTCTTAACAAGAGTCGCAGAAAAACGACTCTGGAAATCTAATGGTTTAGTTGAGTTTTTATCATAACCATCTGTGGAATAACTCTCTCTTTACTATGTTTTATCTTCTTGTAAGGTTAAACTACAGCATAATACCCCCATATCTTCTTTCACCAAGTACAATTCATGGCTATTGTCCATTAGCCTTAGTCATAGACAAAGTCAAGAATAACTGAAAAAAAAAAGACGGAACCTACAGTAAATCCGTTTGGGGTTTACTATCAAAATATCCGGAAAAGTTAAAAAGGCCAGAAAGTGCTTTGAGTGCATGGCTTAGTTTTTGGATGGTTGTAACCCAGCAGCTTAAGAGATTCTTTTAATGGGGCGTCCACCGTTTAATCGATCATACTCGAAAGATGAAAGCTGGACAAAATGAAGATTTTTCAACACTAAATGACCCATCCCCAATACGGTCTACACAAGCCTCGTCAATCAAATTCAACCAACTTAATTGTCCGAAACGATTTGTTCAGGAAAAAACAAGATACCAAAACCGCTGATCGACTCAATATAGCTTGAGCTTCACACAATCAATGAAAGGATTGTTTCAAATTTGAAAAACAGCCTATTGTAACTTTCACATCTTTTACTTTAAGTTTCAAAATTGGCTGAAACTTTCAAACGAAACTGACAATTTCAAGTACCGAATTATTTCCAGAGTGCTAATGTTATTCACGTTTAATTTGATCCAGATCTTTTAAACTTTGTAACTTTGTAAAAACAATCACCCTGCAACAAAACTGTTTTCTCATTGCAAATCCGATTTTTGAAACTCACAAGGAATAATTCCGTCCTGAAGATAGTCTGCAGCAAAAGATACATCTCGCAATTGATAAATAATAGCCTACATTCCTCACATGAAAATGCATTGTGAGAATTACTTGCACTTCTTAACAAATCCAATTAACGTAACACAAGCTACTGAAGTTTACCTATAGGTGAACGTGATTAACAAATCGGATATCTGCAACTTGATATCTAACAAAGCAAACGTTTACCATTACAATCAACATTGCTGAACACGATCGCAGCATTTACTGTATAACTCTGGGTGCATTGGATCCGTTGCGTTTCTTATGTTGTTTGGGTTTGCAAAATGTTTAGAACGTTAGAGAAATGCTATCGAAACTTCTTGATAGTTCATGGTTGAAGTTTTGCGTTCGATCAAAGCAAAACTAGTCACATGAGCATGAACAAAACTTGACTTAAATCCAAAATATGGCGTCATATTCTAAAGGTAATATTGAGCTATTTTTTCGCGGATTATCATCTCAATGAAGCTCTGTCACGGTCTAATGGAGAGAAAGATAAACTTCCGTGTTTCACCCGAAACCAGAAATGCCACTGCCAATAGCATGGGGTCGATATTAATGCTGCTAGCTATAAATATTTTACTGGCACATTCTTGTGCGATAGCTGGTTGTTAGCTTGTTCAATAAAACTGACAATTTTCATGTTAACAACATAAAGATGATGGTGCAGAATATGAAGACATGGATGCGTTTATAAAAAGAACTTGTAGACACGAGATGAAACCAAAGTGCACTTTTAATACATTGCACAACCGAATCCGCAACAAATCTTCCTTCGAATAAAAATAAGCATCTTATTTAAACCAAAACATTAAATGCGTATTCAGTGGTAATAGTTCTTTGCAAGTGATAGGTATATGCAGCTTAATTAAGTTCATAGCATTGCACATTTTTCAGCGCACTTACCAACATCGCATTGATATTTTGGTAAACTATAACATAAATAGAAACTTTTACACAAACATGTTATCCAGAAACATGGACACGGCATTTCCCACCTATCGGCTTCTGATCCTCTTATATAGCTCCACTGATGAGATTCATCAACATAGGAAGGCTTCAAAGCTGCTGTTACAACTGGGATGAACTGGTCGTCATCTTGTGCTGTCACGGCTGACGTTGAAGTCTGCAACAAAAGAAGTTTTTCCTCTAAGATGTAGAGTGAGAAATTGAATGAGATGATTCAGAAATCCATAAAACTTTGGTTCGAAATGAAATTCTACGCTTTTTTTCACACCATACACCTTAAAACTTAGTTTCAACCTACTTGCTGGTTATAAGAGTTTGAAGATGTCGCAAAGTGATTAGGATTGTGTGACGTCACAGCGCCTTGAATCGCTCCCGTGCCCATCCTTGGCACTCCATGATGACGAATGTCATTGGATGAAGATCCTGTGCAAATAAACGTGTCTTATGATCAAATCTTTGTGACAAGCGAGTTCCTCGTGCATTGGGCATGCTCAATTAGTGAGCTGCATTAGGATCACCTCTCCCGTGTCAGCCACATGAAGAATACGAAGAAGGCTTAGGGATGTTTTGAAAAATTGGCAAAAAAACATCCACTGTTAGTTTATTGTTCTACTGTGGTAAAAATAAGAAAATTCTAAATACTTTTGACCCTCAACCAACCCCTATCAACGTCAGGCCTTTGTCGAAACTAATCTGTGAGTAAACGATGCTTTCAACAACGCATGACGAGAGAAGTAAATTCTGTTGTCACATAGATACAACGCTACTCAACAATAAAATAACTTTTTCTTAGATAAAAAAATAGATTGTGGTATCCAAGTTGGCAGAGTCCGTTTTTTACATTGATTCAACGTTTGAATACGCCGAATCAACATAAAAAAACAAATTTGCTGGCTATCCGCTGCATTTCTCATGCCCGTTTTATCGATCAGTGGACATACCGTGACAAACCGACTGCGAATTTGTAACATCTCAACGTTTATCCGACGTTGCTACATGTTGAAAACCAATGTTCTCGTTTCGCTTCGGTTCTGCATCCGGAGCAATATTTTCGCGATGAAATGGAAAACTTTTTTGGCCGAGCGATTTGCTATGTAATCTCTCCAAATGAGCGGACGAATCCAAGCAACTTATTTTCCTTTCAATCATATCGACAAAATAGATCGATAAAGTCAATGGCAGTCCATCACGGCCTGTTCTTGCTAAGTTTGTCTGTGGTTTCTGACACAATATCTTGCGATCGAAAAACAGGATAACATTGACACTGCAGTGGTAGCATGGAATATAAATAAATTATTATTAAATTATACGCTACGTGTCTTTTTTCAGTAACTTACATTTTCAAATTTTGCAGTTTTGCGCCAACGTTTACAAGCTTTCTTTCATTTCAACCATAGACATTCTATGGGTCTATGGTTGAAGAAAGTCACCTCTTTACTAAAATTCTTTCATTTCATGCAAAGGGTTTGACACCTGTCAGAAGATATTTCATTTTCTTGATTCTTTCATTTCATCAGCTTTTTTCAGCAAAAAAAAGAAACTTTATTTCGATTTAACGTTTAGCACTTGCTGTTTTAGCACCTTGCCAGTTGTTCAACAACAAAGCATGACCTTCTACGTCAGGTTTTATAAATTTTATAACTACATTAATTAAGTCTCGGAGTTTAAAGTAGTGCTATAAAGTTCATTTTGTAAATTTTGAACTTCACAAAAACTTTAAACTTTTGCCTAGAAAATCGAAGAAATTAAAATGTCTTTATTTCATCCTTTTGCCTAGTTTGTTCTAATTCATTCTACCATTGTTGCAACGAGCACATCATTTTGAAAATCGACTATTGTAAATCCAAAACCGCAATTCCATCACAAATACCTTTGGGATCTAAATAAATTTCAATATTGGAAATTGTGTATCATGTAAACAAAGCAATATGGTCGAAGTGTTAATATGAAATTTGCATAAAACAAAAGATTTCTTTTTAATCACATGGAAAAAATAGAGGCAAAATCCCCAGACCCCAAAGTCGTCCAATCCTCCGCCCAGAAAATGTCCTTTTTGCATTGATTTAACGTCTGTGGACTGGCTGGGTAACGTCAAAGTAATAAAGGACAGATTTGCAGGCTGAGTAATTACAGTATATACTCAATTAGAGACACGAACGATCTGTCCTTTTTCCCTTTGATTACATGTCAATACCGCGTGAGAGCGTGCTTGTCGATAAAACTAATTAAAACGAGTCTATTTTTCAGGAGTATGGATCCATTTTACGGTAATTAGTCTGTTGCTTCAAACAAACTCAATACAATGAGAAATGGCAGTGGGAGGGTTGCTGTCGTCCCACTTGATGAAATTCTTGAATATGGCTATAAAATCTTTCGGCGTTAAACTGAGGCCAATCGATGTGGTGACAAGAAATATTTTACATGGCACATAGTTAGATAATATTACAGCAAACAGTTTGGCGAACAGTTCAATCATAATTACATTTAATTTTCAATTAAATTTGCAATATTAGGTAACCAGATATTACTACTAGGCTATATTGTCTGATTTTACTGATATATGAACGCTGTGGGACCTATTAAGGTCCATTCCGAAAATGTATTATAGTGGGATACTAAAACTGATTAAAAATGATAACGAAGTATCAATGACAGCATACCACCATTGTTTAAGACAAAGTGGGGATTTATACAGACTTGCACTCTATCTTGCCAAAATCAATAATACAATTTGTAAGCCTATTTAGCGGAGCAAGTTATACGCTTCTAGGTGATACAGTAGGTCACAGTTCTTCTTATCACAATGCTAGCCAATAACACATTAATTTTTTAAAACTCCAAGAAATTACTGTCAATGCATTAAAAAATACAAAGATTTTAAACATTATCTTGTTTAGAATATTAAGTACCTGGTTTAGGGGCATGGAGACTCTCCGTGTTAGCTCTTGTCGCATATGATGAGCCCCGTGCATTCTGAATCCTGTGTTCACTCGTGGGTGATGACGCTTGTCTTCTTGAGTTTAAAGGTCGCTCTTCTTCTCTCAAAGTGACGTCACCAATGTCATCATTTCCCTCGTCAGCACTTCCGGATTCGACGTTACTTCTCAATGACGTAGATCGGTTAAGTACCGGTATCCGACGGTTGCCATGGTGAGTAGGAGAGGGCGGGTTAAAAGCATGATCGGCCATAACCGGTTCATACCGGATAGAAGAGCGATGGGTGTCGCTGGAGGATATACCTGTCGTGAAAAATGTTGATCGTTTAAGTACTTATTTTCAAGCCAAAAGAACTCAGTTGTAGACGTCAATTTCACATAGAAAATTTCCAAATGCAGCCTATGCACAACATAGACAATATTATGAACATAGACAATATTAGATGATAGACGTGATATATTCTTGTACTCAAATGAAACACAGCACAAACATCAAAAAAATCTCTCAAAAAGTCCTGCACACACATCGTATATCATACAACCGAAACAACAACTCCAGCAAAAGCCATGCTCAGAACAACAGAGGCTTCCTAAACACACTAAACCACAGAGAGACAAGCAAAAATACAAGACACTTGAAAATTCACACAAAACAAATTCAGCTTTTGCTTCAGTGAAATGACACACAAAAAACTTACAAGACGATAACCAAAGCGTGCAACAGGTAGACGTGAAACAAACGACGCTATTTACGTCAGCTTAACAATTTTAGATGTTAAATTAAGGTAAAATAGCGTTACTTGTCGACTGAAGGTTTACCTCGCCTGCGAGGCGACACAAAATAAGCGAGAGTTCGACTTTTGGGAGCCTTAGTACGCAGAGCTTCCAGCTCATACATCTTGCATCCGTAAGAACCGCCGTTGAGAAAGAGAAAATCTTTCTTATCTGCGGTTACCGATCAAGAAAAGATTTAGCGGGAAAACTGAAACCAAATTAGGCGGAAAACCAATAAATGATTATGATTTTCTTATAAACATAAATAACAAAGTGTTTGATTACACAGTCCAAGAGACCTACATCATAGTTTTATAAGCAAAAAAAAAAATCAAGTCTCCAAAATTCCTTGGAGTAAGAACTGAGCAAGTTCAGCACTCCAACCAGCCAATTATGTGCTTTCTGGAACCTGGAAGATGAAACAGTTGTAGATGACAGAATCCTAAAGACTTGAATAGGTTTCATAATGCTTGTACGAGTATAGAAAACATTTTGCATTGAGCTTCAGAAAGAGCTCTTTCTGTGCTCAAAAAATATCTTGAAAAAGTGACATATTAGATCGACTAAAACCAAATTGCATTTCTGACTCCATTTTTGTCTAATGAATCCAATTCCCTCTTAGTACTAATTCTACACATAAAATAACTTTGATGACAACATCCTGAGATTGATATACTAGACGACGACTACAAGTTATCAGCGCACTGTCGTCAATGTGAGAAATGCATAAAATCAACTACTTAGTCTACATCTCCAACAAAATACTTTCTAACTTGGTGGCTACAGATAAGCCACATTCATAAACTTTTCTTAGTCGAAATTAAAAGTTTATCCCTTATGCAGGTATATCTCATAACAACATCCGTGGGGTCAGCAAGCATTTGCATATCGAATCTAGTAAACCAATTAATGATTCTGAATAAAAAGTCTATTGATTTTCTTTGCTGTTATGAAGCTGAAAAAGCAATCAATATCAGCTGCAACCTGCATTAGACATTAAGGGTTTGTTTGTGGATTCCCTAAACACGGTATTTGACAGTAAATTAAATCGTTAAATATAATACAGTATTCTAAATGTCGACCAAGACAAATTCTGATTGCGACCGCCTTATCACCTGCATTATATCGTCGATGATCACCAGAAGGATATGCAGCCAAACTGTGTCTCCAACGCACGCGCTTTGCATTGCCAACAGACAACTGCTCGTTTTCTGAACACCCAGTGACAAGGCTGATCCTTCGAGCTATCTGCCGACCGATCGGCCGCAAAACTACTTTGAATTGTCCGGGGCTTGTTTTTGGCGAGCACACCCAGTCTTTTTGAAGACTAATTTGATTATTTAACTCTGACATAATACGATTGAGCTTTAGTTTTTTTGGATGAGATCATTTTCCGTTGTGCATTTTATTTGAGAATTTTATGAATCTACAAGTATCAGCAAAAGTTAACAGTGAACACTGCAGAAAATATTCGTTACAGTTATACTGTGGTATTTGATTAAAAAGTTTGCCTTTTACTTTACGATCTGTTTTCTGCTCAACATTTCTCTGTCAACACATCTAAGTAGACACTAAGCTTCAATAAAACGTTTTGCAAAAGTAAATTCTCAACTTTCTGGTCAAATGCTATAACTTGCACAAAACGACAGTACAAACAACAAAGCACTAGCAAAGTTCTAAATACTAGCACAAAACGATAACGAACAACTTCAGGTCATGCAGCAAGTTTACAGCTGTGAGAGATGCGCATTTTACTGCTCGTTATTGCGATAATAAATCACTTCCAACCGACTACAATGTGACCAGAAGCAATTAATGAAATTGTAGATTTTATGTTGTTTCAACGTCATGGTCAGACTCTGCTCCCAGTCTTTGTTGTGTTGTTAAGTCGTTGTTGAGTTCAACAAATCGTGGTAAGTTGTGGCAATACGGGATTTAACGATCGACGTGTTAACTTACCAAAATATCATCAAAATACAGAAATATTTAGCCCAAAATATCGATTTGAAGAGTGAAAATCGGATGAACCGCTAATGCTTAAGTTTATTTTATTGTAATCAACTTCTCAGCACCTATCATGGTGACGTCAAACCATCAGCCAAAAGTGTTGAATCCCACACACAATAGATATGCAAATAATCTTGCAAAGATACCAACAAATTCTATGACGATTTGGAAGCCTGCTGTAAAAGTAGCTAAACAATGCGCAAACTCAACTGGGATGCATTATGCTACTTTCAAACAACAAAACTGTCGCTTAAAGTACTGATCTCAAGGTAATTCAGCAGTGATCACATGACACTCTGGTCTTTTTAAAAAGTTATCCCAGCCAAATGTCAAGAACAAAAACGAAAAACGATGTGCAAAACAGAAATCTGTAAGCAGCAGCTGTCAAATGAAGCGGACACATGAAACAGTCTTCTACTTTCTGTGAATATCATCAAGGTGCCTGGTAAAATACTTATATTTCTATAGACAGAAAAAAGATTGGACTAACCCGTAACCATTTTGCTTTCAACTGTCTGACAACCAATTACAACCACTAAACTGTCACCATTCCAACAAGCTTATGCTTGACTATCTGCTCATTTAGGCTAATTATAAAATTAATTTAACTTAAAATTGCCCAAAAACAAAAACCACCTGTTGACCTTGCCAAAACTCGGGGCCAAAACACAAGAAGTATTCATGTAATTAAGCACTTGGCTACATAGGACCCCTACAAAATGTTTGGAAAGTAACATTTTAAAGCCGACAACGAAAAGCCGCATGTTTGTGGCACAAACTGCTGCAGGAAAAAACACGTTTGAATTTAGTTCAAAAGAAATGCAGAAGTAAGAAATCTGATGTAATGAGATGTGTAGTGTCGTTTGAACGAAACCAATTTTATTGCAACACTTCTGAATACGTTGTACAGCAGATGCAAAATTGAACGAATAATGTTGTTTTTATTTCAATTTTTCAAGACAATCGCACGATCAGACTAGTAAATAACAACAAAATATTTTTATATTAGCATTTAAAAAAATAAAAGGTTTGTTAACTGCGTGAGAAGAAGTTTAGCGTTCAGTTTGTGCAATGGCACACTACTAAAAGCTGAATTTTCCAAGGCCTGCAAAGTGAAAACCAGACAAACATTTTAAGGCTTGAGATTGAAACTACAGAAAAACAGAACAATGAGGAACAACGGAACAAGCATATTGTGACGCAAAGTTTGTCTGTCTGCAGAATTAGCTTGAGGTAGATGTCCTGCTGAAATCATGCTGAAGTCTTTATTCTGATCTTGTTGAGTAAATCAAGGTTTGGCAGAAACAAGCGCTGTTTACAAAGTCGCAGCAAGCATACAAAACGAGGTATGGCCTAAAACTTTAATACACATTGCACAAACACTTTTATTAACATACCTGAGGATTCAGTGTCGGTATAGCTTGTCATTCCTTTTTGGTCTCTCATTTCATTTGAAAGCACTACTTTCATAACACAGATTAACAAAGGCAGAGCTTGCAAAATGCGTGCAGCTCTTGAATAAACTCACAGGCTTAATCTCAGAGTTTAAATTTGCTCAACATAGATTTTAAAACTGATCGTGGATAATATTAATTAGACTGCTCGAGCAATATCTGATAAAAAGAAATAAGACGTTCAAATTAAACTTTGGTCGATGTATTAATTCAGCTCATCAGGGATTTTGCACCTGTACTGAAAAACTTGTATTTTAGCCTAACTGAAAGTTACTGCAGCTCATATTCTATTACCTTTGAAAAAAAGCTTTGTCGGCTGTTGTATGAGTTCCCACATGGGTAAAGTAACAGCGACTAAGCAAATTTGCGATAACAATGTGACAATTACTTTCTTCCTAAGCACTTAATAAACTACTTGTTTTATATCATTATTTAGTTTTTCTGATCAGTGAAAGTTGCAATCAATAATACACTCGCATTGCAAAGCCCTTGTAATGAAAAAAGTTTCGTCGGCGGACAGTTACAATACTCATAAATCATTGGTACCGTTTACCTGTAAACATATACGTTTCTCGGATCGACAATGTTATCCGAAAAACAAGAAGATATCAACAATGGCAGCAAGTTATTTATTTTACACATAAAACCGTGTACGTCCTAATGGGGTGCACATGGCGGTGTGCATTAGTTCGGGATTAAAATCCAACCCGTGTTATTATTTACAATAAACAAAAGGGATTAAAAGGCTTGTGAGACTTTCTTCGTCGTTTTACGGCTGCCAAACAGAACAAGCCCCATTATTCACAACGAAGCAAGCAGGACTTAAGCTAATCACCATCGGATGTTGCCATATTAAACTTACTTTGTGGCATATTAACTTGGCAAGGTGTAAAAAAGGTCAACAAAAACTTTGTCACAGAATATCTAGCGTTTTTCACGATCATGTTGATTTTGCATTGCAACACTGCCATTTTATGCAAGGTTGTGTCAAAACAATTTCATCATCAGTCGGTTCTTTCTTTACAAAATCAATGTAAAAACAGTGATTCCCTGGCTATAATACAAATATGATGCAGCTTGAAAAGATCGGTCTACCCCTTTCTCCATACATATTTAGTTTTGCAAACATTTTTTAATGCAAACGTTTTTTCCTGAGCGTTGAGCTGTATGTTTTGTAAGTGAGAATAAAATACACTCGTGTCTGAAACTGTCGTTGTGATATTTCTGGTGCGACAAAAATATATCAAAAATTAAACCTCTAAATGCAGTTTAACGCATTGCTGTACAGCACTTTGCAATGAAGAAAATGCCAAGATCGATTTTTATTGAAAAACATTGTCATTTAGCAATGACACTTCCCTTCTACACGCGATAAACGTTCAGTTGTGGAATACATCACATTATCATTCTCTCTGATAGCTTTTGGTAAACCTTGTAGCCTATATTCAATTTGAGCGATGTCATTAAATGTTGACTAAACGCAAAAACTCGGATCTAAAACATAAGTTGATTGACAGTCAACCTGCTTGAGAAGTGCTTTTAAATTTGAATGTGAAAAGCATAGATTTTCAAACACTGTATGCATTTTTAAACTTTATGTGTTGTTGATATCTCTGTGGTCCTGTGAAGATATCAAGAAACAAACTTTCATTTATTAAAATTCAACCTGTTTATTTGTGTGCATTTAAACATTCCAAACAACTGCTTCTATTTAAGCCTTTTGACGTTGGTGATGAAAATACAGAAATCCTGTCAATCTGACTGGCGCAATATTTCGTTCATTAAACAGCTCGCCTGCAATGCATTGCGGTTAGCAGTCGGCGCCCTTAATCTTATCTTGTTGCAAATAAGAGTTAGTGACAACATACATTATACATACGCCGTGACACTGCTTGCCAATGCCACCCATAATTATAGGTTGCACGACCGTGTTAGAAAAATTAGAAAAACTATTCAGAGACAAAGGTCTGCAATCTTTTCACAATTCAACATTACGATATCGATAATTTGTAATTAGAACACATTATAATGATATTACACTGAAAAGACCGAAATTGCGAATTTAAATTGTCAATCACGCCTCTTATATTATTCGAATTAATTAAGTCGTTTTTGTTTGAAAATAGTTTATACTTAATCGCATTATGACAGTGTTCTTATTAGAACACTGGTTGCGTATTTATTTTGAAGCATTTTGTTATCCTCAATGTGCGTTTCTCAAAGTTTACTTATTATAAAAGCCATTTTTACCACAACGTTTGTTTTCAAGCGTTCACGAAACAATAGCATTGAAAGCAAAAAGCAATCTATAAAATTCCTAACTACGTTTTAAGTCCACTTGATTTAAGTCGTAGATAAATGCATCGGCTACGGTGAATTATACAAATTTCAAACAAACTTGACAAGGTCTAATGATCCAATATACTTTGCTGTGATTTCTCGAAATGACTTTGTTGTTTTACAGAAGAAAGCGTGTCAAGGCAGATAAAGTGTCAACTCTGGTTGAATTATAGACAAACCACTGCGTTATAACACCATTACCAATAGGATTACGCAAGTACAAATTAAGCAGTTTAACAAATTCCACAGCAGAGAAACAACCGAACAACAAAAACAAAGGTTTATTTAAGCAATGGTGGTTGTAAGTATGTCAACAATTTTCTTCAGTAAATTGAGAGATTTTATCGCAAACATTGTTGTTTCAACTAACGGGTCTGCACTGACTCAACAAAGTGAAGAAATCCGATTCGAAAAGTCATTAGCGGTATTATTGTTGTCGTAAGATGGCGCCCGCGATTGAAATTATTTTAGCTAAATGTCAGTTGGAGTCAATCGCAAGCCCGCTGCTTTCCAATTTTTAAGTTAAACAAAGCATATTTGTTAAAATGAACTATACAAGACAAGGTATTTGTAGTCAGTGCTAATTTTGACCCTTGCAAGATTTCTCTTTGTTTCAACAAAACTATACTACAAACAAACTTTGTTTTGTTTTTTGAAAAATTTACGTTTTGCGATGTGTGAAACAAACAACAAAGCCGCTTTGAAGTATAGTTACATCCTTGCTTTTTGCACGCATTAATTTTTGAGTTATTTTTTCAAAACAAGATTCTCATTTCAACCCATACTACAAAATAATTCAATCAACGACGCTTTTTGTTCAACACGGAAACGTTTTCGCACTTTGTAAAACTTCACGATCAAACTTATGGGTTGGTACATTCTATTGGTAAATTAGTTACAGTAGCCAGAAGTTGATAAATAAACGACCCTTTCATTTTTTGTGGGAGCTAGATCTGATATTTCGGCACGATTTTGTGAAGGTAAAACGGAACCTGAAATTATAACAACCTAATTTGACTGTTGATTGCATTGGAAGGCATGCAATTTTTGGTAAATCATTTTCTAGTATGCTCACTGGCTTGTCAGTGATCAACTTGAAAATAAGGTAAGGACAATATAGGTTCTTTTCCTTTTAGCAACTGGACATGAGGCGTCTCCTTTTGGCATAAAAACTTGGCACTTCAATACTGCTTAGCCTTTTGTCTATTTAACCTAAAGTAATGCCAACAGTTTATTTAAGTTTTTCACATAAGTTGAGTCTAATCTAAGTTATGCATAATTAATAATATAAACGAAATGCACAGCTTGTTCACGGCCAAGTCGCTACTTCTATTCAAATTTGTTTCAGTTTTGCTTCCCAAAATTTTCACACAACTCTCGCTGAAACTGTTGGACTGCCTGGACTAAACAGGTCGTTGTTGCACAGTTGACAGAAAAATATTATTTGCATTGTATTTACGTGGACAAACATTTTTAAGAGAATTTAATTTTTGTGGACAATAAGCAAACAGGAGAATTGTTCTGTGCAGCGCAGGGCAAACAGTCTTTGGTCTACTTATTTCCAACCTTATCGATGTTTATGCAACGGTGGATAACAGTAAACACACACAAAATAATCAACTTTGTGAAGCACTATGGCTGTGTGAAATCAATCCGACTTCAAGTTTCCTGCCAACCCAGCTAGCCAGCACTGCATTGAGTGGCGACATGGCCTTTGTTTTGTGGAGTCTAGGGAAGTGACTAAGCGAACCTGAGACGCCATATTGGGAGGAAAATCACGAATTAACTAGAAAACAAACGCAATTCAACTTCTTGGCTTTGCTTTCTTGTAAAACTATAGTTTGTCAACTTTATTTCAAACAAGATACGATGTAGGATTGGCTGTTTTGTTATCACCATAAACACGATCTGGCGTTTGATTAAGATCGGACAAAATCTCGTGCTATGCCGAAGATGTAAGGCGTATTTGCGGCAAAAGCCGGTGCCAAGATATCGATCTTTTGAAGTGTGTGGTCAATCATTTCGATCAATAAACACAATAAATTTTCAACCTTCAACATTAATTATAAACTGTAACAATATCAATTCCAGATGAATAACCTTAAGCAAATTACCTTTAGTAAAGCCCAGGTAAAATTATAACCTAATGCATTTTCACTTTCACAAGCACCGGCTATACAATTTACCAGGAAATAAACTATTGCTTTTTAACTTAATAGGCAATTACGTACTTTTAAATTTAACCTTTAAAAACAATCGAAGAAAACTTGTCATTGTATTATTCATATTGGTCATTTCGATCTCAAAGAAAACGGCTATTTCTATTTTATGAAAAAAAGTATTTCACTGCCTGAAGCTGTCCGCCCTTTTGATAAAATGTTTATTGCCAACTTGCAACCCCAAATGGAAAGTTAAATGTTCGTTTTCATTTTTCTCATTCTCGCGCACTCGATCGCTGACTGACAATTTACACACTGACCAAATCCAGACCGAAAATCTCGCTCTTGCCACAAACAAAATGCGTCATGAGTGCGCGCACACACATGCTTGCGCAAATGCACATACAAATAAAATTGACTTAATTATCTTTCCACACGCGCAATAATCTTAAAAGACTGGTGTCCGCATTAAGTACGTTTGAATAAATGGCTCCATATGATTTCTAAAAAGAGGAATTGAAACGGTCAAGATTATCTCCTCTTGTGTCATCTGCCAGTTTATATTAAGTCGCAAATGGAAAGACCAGACATCAGAAGGTAAGCTCTCTCTAATATCATAACTGACCATTTGACAAAAGAAAGTGAGTGGAAAATCAAATCCAAGTAATTGATGTGAAATCAGGAAAGATATGATCGCAAAACGCCACATGGCAAGCTGTCAGTAAAGTTCCACTTCTAACAGGTTTTCCTGAGACTTCCAATCCAAAGTTGGCGTTAAATATTTTGGTGCCACAGAACTCAGTTTTTGTGATTAGCAAATATGATGTAAATTTGAAGTCAACGAAAACATAAAATTTAGGAAAACCATGAAAGCTGATCAAACTAACCGTAAATGTTGTAGTCAATTCAATTCAACACAAGCATTGTGAAAAAAGTTGAACTAAACCCAACCACATTCAAAGAAAATGCTAGAAAATAGACAAATTTTGACAGATTCAGTGAAACACAACTGCAACGATACCTCCATCGCTATTGGATTCCAACTACTTCACAGCAAATAAATTACGTATGCAAAACACATAAAAATGTTTAAAATAAAACCAAATAAAAAACGATTATGTTCGTGCCGTGTTACGCTGATGTAATGCTATTAGGTTGCAAATTCCGGTATAGAAAAAAAGGCAAATTAAATCTATTTGTTGAAGTTAAATAAGCCGTAATTGCTCTGACGAACAAATCTATTATAATCATCATAAGCTTTCAATCTTTTTCGGCGGTTTCGCTTGATGAAACATTTTTTTCTATATTCGTTCGTTGGAAATGGAAAAAAATTTGCAATCAATCAGGAACATTTATGTATTATTGCAATGGCCTACTTAGCTAATTCTTTCAGTAGAGTAGATTCATGGCCTCTTAAAAATTGGCATTGTCTCTTGCAACCCCGTTCATTTCAATACCAGTTTAAACAGATTGAAAAATAATTTTTATTCCACTTTTTGTCATTAACGTGTTGGGTGCGTTACATAATGCACCAGCAGCAACAAGCAATGAACCGACACCATTAATAAATAAAGAAAAGAGGCAAAATGTTCATAAGTAGTTGCTCGGGCAGTTAGGTAAATGTTGTACATGACATGGCTACAAAACTGAAATATTTCTTTGTATCATTTTAAGAACTAATAACTACCATTTCATAAACCGCATAAGAGCAAAACAAGATAAAACAAAAGTCAGCCTCAGTCGATGAAAAAGAGCAACTCAACTAAACTGTGTAAAATGCAACGCCCCAAACCACATCATAGATCATCTTATATTAGAGTGCCCAGTAACCCAGCCTCAAGGAGGGTACCACACAGTCCATCGATGCAACAGTGGCCTCTAAACTGGCCAAATAAAAACTCTTTGGATTTATAATTCAATATGTACTTAGCGTCATAAGAAGCAACAAGCAGCTTTCTTAAATTAACAGCAAATGTTAGTGATGATAAACAATCAAATTGTCCGGCACATGTTTTGGCGACTTTTGCTACGAAATAAACAAATATACTTAACGGTTGACCTAAACGAGATCCCAATAGGTCATTGCAATTTCTCTAAAATGCACAGAATCTACCATCAAGTTATATCTCACTACTACAGTTCCAATTTACTTTCAGCTAGCTTGTGAATTTTTTTTTTGTGAAACGTAGTTTCATTTATTAAATTAAAAACAAAGTTTAACTAACACTGTAGCCATCTTCAAACAAGCGCTACTTTTATGATAAGCTTATCGCAGCGTTGGAATGGACAACAAAACACCGCGATGCCACCAGTCAATAGGTAGTTTTCCCAGCCAACACGTTGGTAAACCGGGCGCCTTCTTGTCATCGTTTGATCGGAATGTATTGCGCCAGCGCCGTACAGTCACTGAATGGAGCAAAAGAGCATTTGTTTGAACAAGCCAACGCAGCGCAGTTCTATATGAGAACATCAGTCCTTTCTTACTTTGATTCAACGTCTGCAAACGTTGAATCAATGTAAATGGTGATTTGCTAATCGGGTCGCTCTGATGCGCGTAAGTTGTTACCCAAGTGGTCGTGTAGAAGTGGACAAGCGGATGCGCAGTGATTTTCAGCGGAAGTAACTCAAGATCGCAAAGGTCGCGGTGCGTATTTGCATGCATGAAGTATTAGTGTATTTAATAAAGTAGATTAATTCGGGTATAGTTACGTGAAACAATTGTAGAGCAATAACAAAACATGAAGTTCTTCGCGTGGGCAAAACGACTTAATTATTTCTAAAAGCAACGCAAATTTTGAAACAAAGGAATTGCGTTAATTAAAAGTCAACGACGACATTTTTATTGCCAAAAGATATAACAAAACATCTTTTATTGCACATAAAAATTTTGTCTCAACTCCTAATAGATTGGAAAGGTAGATCTACAGCAAATATATGAGCTGATTTTAGCAACACTACATACAACTTAAGTGAGCGAAAATAGCAATCAATGGGAGAAAATCAATAAAAAAGAGAAAAACATATGTAGACTACTATCACAAGAACCTGTTCAAAGAGGTTGTAGCATCACTTTCAATTGTACAAGTGATAGCAGTAAAAGTTAACCACAAAATCCCTTTGTTTGTCTACACTTGTTGTTAAACAGCTCTTCACATGCTTTTTAAGTGCGGATTCACCCCTACACCCTTTTAAGGCAAATATTACTAAGGACATGACGTTTTCAAGCTTTGGTTATCTGTCTGGATGGATATGTTTCCCAATTTTAGCCAATAATGCGTCACATCTGTTTGACGTGTGTGTCACCTCAGAATATAAGTATTTAACAAGGCTCCTACCCCAGCAATTATGCTTGGTTCAACACACTGTGACACTGCATCAACATCACAAAAACGTCTGTTCGTTCGTTTGAAATGTTATTAAATTTTCTTCAGACTTTAATTGCATCACAATAAACCCGATGGATCAAGAACATATCGTATTCCGCGACAACTATTCCTCACATCGACACATGGCACATACCTCATTTTCTCCATTGTAATTGCTGTCGCGATCAGCGATGGTACTTTGCCAGACTAGACTGGTGAAGTAAGCTACGAATAAGTCGGACTTGTCAAACTGAGACCAAGATCACCATGAAATTGTGTTGTTAAAGTGCAGGGTTACAGGGTTCTAAACGAAGCACCGTTAATTTTGACTACGAAATAATTTACGACAAACCTGTATACCCACAGAAAATTATGACAACAAAAATCATGGACACCAGTAAACGAGTCAATAGCCCACTTAAGTTTACAAATAGCGAATACTTCAGTCAGTAAATCATAGCTTGGCTACAATATTTGCTTGCACAGCGGTAAAATGTCGACTATCATAGAACAACATAAATTTTCTCATAGTTGTCTGCGTGGAACTGAAGTATTACCAGTTCCGTTGTGTGTAGTTCAGCTGCCATCATAAGTAACCCTTGGTGTTTACAAAATCGCGTCACGGGTTTCATTGTCATCGTTTTGTAATGTAAAACTAGTGACAGCATTTATGAGCCAATGATCAGCAAAAGTTTCACTCTAACTTTTGGAATTATTCACTGATTGCTTTTTAATAGTTCAGTAAGGAGAGCTGTAAGTTGACACTGCGCTGCTCAAAGTACATTAGAACAAATCCATCACAGTTTTCTTGTTGAATTTAAATTCCATGACGAATCCAAGGCCTGGAGTCAGCAGATAAGTTACAAAACAAGGCTGCCATAAAACATAAATATCCTTTATCTATTCTTATCCTCTTTGCAATGCTAAGAATATCAACTCTGAACAGACTTAAGAAAAGTCAACGTTCACAGAAAAGCAACTTCCCATGCAACTTAAATCTCAAAACCATGCTTGCCCATTTTGTGTCAAAATACGATGTTTGCATTGGCGATGTATCCTCCTTCTGCTACGTTTACTCCCCCGTAACAAACATCTAGTTACGCAACTAATGCTTAGCCTACTTTATAATAACACGCTCCAACAAACATTACTCACCGTAACCTTGTTTTGGCATTGAGCTTGACAATTTTTTCACTTTGAAGAACTTGTTGTTAATAATACGCAATTCTAGTTTTCAATTTTGTTTTGCAAATGTTATAGAGCAACATTATGCAAACCACATAGAATAAACTTTTATCTAAGGAATGCAAACAAATTCATACATGTTTTTGAAAAGGTATAGCATGGTAGTCATACAAAACCAACGTAATCGCGCAATCTGAAGATTTTGCTTATCAAAAATTTAGCAAAATATCACAAAAAAATTATGCTCCAAATATATATTCCACAAACTCATATTGGTTCACTTGCTAATCACATCCCTGTCAATTTCTTTTTAGCTGAAAAGTTACGTCGCCAATCATGATAATAGAAAAAATAAGCCCAAGTTTGTTTTTTTTTCTTGAGATATTTTTCATTTTTTGCCATTTTAAATATTCGGCACCACCCAACCCATCAGAAATATATTGCCACTGCCTGGAAGTATGATTGTGACCGAATATGAACATATCTCGATGCTTAAATAAGCTATACTGCTAATGTATATCCGATGTTGCGGCATGAGTGCCTTCTATGAAACCCTTCAACTTTCAGTGTTTGCATTTGCGCTTGAAGAAGGAGTTCCGTTCCGATAAAACACGCAAAGTGATAACTACGCACATACGGGTTTTGTAAAAGCAGAAGCAAAACAAGATTTCTGAACAACTTCTGTGAGTTTCAAACGTAATTTAAAGATATTATTAAACTCAAAACATGAAATATTTTATACATTTCCAACGTACTAGACCCTGGCGTAACTTTACAGCAGGCTACATCACAGAGCAGAAAAACGTCTCTCCACCAGATGCAGTGCACTGCAGTACGGTGACCTGGTAACTGGTAAACAAAGCTCACGAGCCTGCCGAATTCAAAATGGTGCTTTGGGAAATGTGTCATGGAAACAAATGCTTTGTTAGTTTTGTTTGGAAATAGCCATTTGATAGGTTTGAGCCAGAACAAACATAAACCCAAACTAAGTCCGGATCCTCAAGCCACTTCTGAATGCATATTTCGTAGCCAGAGAAGCACTCGTTGATCAATGGTGCAGAGAAATTGGTTAAATTTGTGCTGTTTTTGCGTTCAGTAACACTGGTTTATCGCAAGATCTCATATTGTTTTTCACAGATAAGTTTTGAACGCACCCAAGTAAAAATTATTACACCACCACAATGGCATATAAAATTTCCCATGGTCTTCTTTCCAGGGTTTGTTATTAGTGTAACTTCTATTGCAAATGATGAAGCCAATGAACCAATAAAGCAGGCTACGTTTCAATTCCGCCTCAGTCGATGATTATCTACCTTAATTGCGTTTGGATGACATTTCACAACGTTAAATTGATGTAAGAAATATGAGAAGTTTAACACTTTAATTAAAAATCGATCAGAGGCAAAGTAGTTGAAAACTGCTGATTTTTTTTTTATTTCCATTAAGGTTTAATGTTATCGGCGCAAATAAGAGAAGAAAACAGGGGCTTATGATATTTGTCGGAATAAACTGTTTTGCAAAATGTGCAATCTAAAATTATTTCATTAGTCCCGTTCCGACCATTTTGGCGCGCACTAAGGACGATAATTACGTGACAGCATATAATAATTGCGTGGTTGAAAAAATGGATGTCTGATTGGAAGTAACGGGCAAGCGATCAAGCGAAAATGTTTGAAAACACGACAAGACGTCATACGAGCTGTCCAGAGCGCATACCATTCACACTTACGACATCTTTAATGCTTCGAATTTTGACTGCCGATCAAATAGGTTGTCAAAAACAAGCTTTAAGTAACTTTGGTACGTTAGGAAAAAGATTGTTCATATGATCGTTCTGCTCATACAGTTTGGACAATTCTTTTAGAACCAGACTGTACTTTTTATAAACTTACACCAAAATTTGTTGATTGTTGTAATGCAAATTTCAAGCTGGATGCTAAAAGAGCTAGACAAAGATAAACCCCAGTGTAATTTACATGCAAAAAATCTTTCACTTGCTTTACAGGCTAAACCTTAACAAGCAATAATAATAATGTTATGGTTTTATTCATTGTCGCAATGCAACAGCTAAGGTCTTTTAGCGATAGGGCTCATTTTTCATTGATATCAGAGGCTTATGATGTCATCACAATATAACCCGACCTGTTCGCACTGCGTCATGCAAGAAAGAACACAATCGGTACCGTTTTTGAAGTCTTCGGGTTTGACCAGACCTGGAATCGATCTCAGATCTACCAGCACCGGAGCCGAAGCCGAAACTACTTGGCCACTAAGCTGGTACTTTGACAAGTAGAAACAAAGCAGAAACCGCTTGATGACAAATGGCAAAACGAACATAGCATGTTTGCTCTTTCAATCGACCTTTTTGCGGATTCAAATTGAAAAAACATGTCTTTCAAAATCGTTATCAAACTTACAGGATGGTCAATTCTCTTTTGTTCTCCGAGGTGGACAAACACACATAAAAGATGCACTAAAATACCTACTGGTCCAAAGCAAAAGAAAACAACTCACCGTTAGTTACAACTCAATATTGCTTCTTTTAGCAAATATTTTACTTTATATGAAAGGTTCTGTCCCGTGTTAATCATTGATGATGTCATTTTTAGTGATGACCAGATTGTGTTAGTCGATTGGCGTCGAGTATATATTATGCTATTATTCCCGGTGTACTTTTGAAGTCTGTTTACTGTGTGCTCTGACAGACAGGTTAATATTTGAGCGAACTTAGACACTAGATTAGAAGAGTTAGCCTAGCGTTAATAAATTCATTAAAAAAATAAATAAGGACTCAAATGAGCTGTCAGTGCAGCTGAGTCTGATGACGTATGCGCAAACAAAACCATTTGGTGAACATCGACAAAGTGACAACATTTCTAAACGGTACACGACACACAGTCACACATCACCAACCCAATAAAAATTTCTAATATGAAAACTACTATCTTCTGGATTTTTGATGGTACTTTCGAATTATATTCAAGAGTTGCTTTTATTCAAGTAACAAAACAAACGCTTATAAACCCAAAAAGTCTCGGTACAGATATAAGGAGCCCACCACACGTTGATGAATATAAAAATACCGTACTACTTCCAAATGGGGTTGTTTGAAACTAAAATATTTCCACAATCGAAATATTTCGTTTCGACGCGAAACTTCTTATCTTGCTTGCTTTTCCAAAATTTGTTTCTGGAAAACTACGTGCTGTTTCGTTTCGAAATAAAAAGATTTGTCAACGAAACGAAATCGAAACCCATGAGAACTGCCAAACCGGGAAAGTAGATTCCACTAAAGTATGTTTCATCATTTGCACTTTGATAAAATTTAACAATATGGAAGCGGTTTCTGACATTTTAGCTTTGCTATAACGCAATAGAGTGACCAGTTTGGCATTCATTGCATGTCGATATATTGACTTGCTTATCGTTAGTCAAACAACATACTTCCTACATATGGGATACTGTTATCTATTCAACATCAAGTGAAATAATCAAAGCAGCAGCAAAACCCAATATACGAATGGATTTCATTTTGTTTGCGATTTAAACGTTTTAGCATCATTGCGTTGAAACTGCTCTACGTTTGGCGAACATTTATGAAAATCAATAATTTATGTTTTATCATTATTTTAACTCATCTACTTGAATACATATCGTCGCGAATGAGTCATGACTTTGCTAGGAGTTACCCGTATCATGATTTTATTAAGCGTAAACGGAGAAACCGTTTGGAGCTGTTGTGGTAAACAGTACGGCTAGAGAATAAATGCAGCTGTTGGAAGTATATCATCCACTTCTACACTTGTTTGTTGACCGCAAATATTGCGATGTTTCCAATTTTATTTTGGTAAATTACTGGTGAACAGTTTGTCCTTCCCACGCGTTTCGTTAAAAATAAACGCATAATATTAACCCTTAGACTATGCTACAATAAATTTTAAACGTTGAAACAACCCTGGGAATTGAGCACAAGAAAAAAGTCAATTCAAAGCCTTTCTTAAATAACATTTATTGTCAGCTTTTCTTCTACGGCTTTTCGTTCTTTACTAAGATCAATAAAAACCTATCTAAAAGCACCTTTCCGTTACCGATGTCTCAGGTGGCTGTGTGAATTTGCCACAGCGGTGAATTTATTCTCATAAAACAGGGATTCAATTCATACAACTTGCAGCATAATGTTTGCTGCTTAAACTTTGCTTGAAAGCTCAGCAATAAAAAGATGAAAAATTGTAGGTGAAGCATGAATAAGCACTACCTAATAACCTCATCAAATATATTTCTGTGACAATAAGAAAGTGAACGAAACTTTGGAAACAAGGTACTGCGCAATGAAATGGCGACAAACTCAATTTACTACCGCTACTCAAAAACAATCTCAATAAAATTGTGCATCTGCTGCTACTGAAAAACTTTGAGGTTGTTAAAGAAAAACGGCCACTTCCAAATGAACTGTGATGTCTAAGAAGTGATGTGGACATCATGAACATGTCAACACTTACCTAGCAAATAGTAGCTTCGCGGTTTGAAAAAAATTGCAAGAAGAAATTATATTTATAAAGATATTACAATATGCTTCAAATCAAGTCAAAATTAATTTTTGAAGATTTCAAAAAGCAGTTTAGTGTTTTAGGCTACAAACAAACATCATAGTAGAGCACTTTTCACATTTAGTTTGAATATTCAACTACGTTAGCAACAGGAAAGCGCAATGAAATTAAAGCATTTGATTTTTTTCAAGAGACTCGACCGAAAAATGGATAGATTTCAAATACCGCCATACAGTAATTTTGAGGATACGCATTGTCATTGTGCGCGAAACGTCAGTGAAGCAATAAGTCAAATTGTTTGTGGTTGCTTTACCTTTCACTTTCATCAGAGGAACGTTGCAACTAGTGCTAGAAACGATAATTGTCCCGATGAACACCCAAACTTTTCAATATACGGTAATTTTTCAAAGACAACACAAAAATAATTTTTTTGCAAGAAAAATGCTATCCGTAATAGCGAAATTGTAAATTAAGAAAATATTCTGCAAAGAAAGGTTTTCGTTTTTCACAATTTTTTCTTTATATTTTTAGCTTCACAATTTGCTGAATCCAAAGTTGAGGTCTATGGAAAATTGCCAAGCTCAAACTGTGACTTCAAACCTTAAAAATGGAGAACTCAAAACTCGCAAATGCTTTCAAAACTGGTACTTGAATAGGATTAAAAATCGATCGAGTTTGCAACTCTAGTTTAACAGGTGCTGCTGTCACTTCATGTCTTTGTGAGATGGTAACCCACTGTCACCATTTGTCAGCTTCAAGTGCGTTGGTCGGTTAACTTTCTTTCTTAGAAGTCGTTGTTTATAACGGCCTGACTTGTCTTACTTCCATTTAAACTTTTACACTTAAAAAATAGTTTTTTTGGTTAAATAATATTGTAATTGTTGCTTTTTGAGTTATCAAAACGACGTCTTGCAACGTAGTTTTAATGTAGATAAAAAGTTGCTTAATTTTGAAGCTGTTGACAAGACAACTGGTTAAGAGATTACAGACATTTTTGACACCTTCTTGTACAAATCCTGTTTCACGGACTGTAATCTGTGGTAGGCTACCTATTAATTATGCAAAGAAGAAATGAAAGAAAAGCTTTAAAATTTCAAAACATGTATCAAGATGAAATAAATGGCGTGGACAGTCTGTTCAATCGTTCAATGCATTGTAGTGCGTAGATATGTTTGTCTAACGCTGCACTCGTTCACTAACTGAAGAAATCAACCTAACTGGAAATAGTTTTTGGAATCATAGCTTGCAACCATAGACAAACAGTTTAAAGGGATTTTATTTCATCAACGCATATCCAGCTTTTGCCAGCAGACAAAAGCTTCCATCTGCTTTAGTGCTATATATTACGATCGTTTACCTTTTAAAGGTAGTGCACAATTGCAGGAGTAAAAATATTCAAAAAAAATAATGCAATTACAAATTTAAAGAACAGAAGATCCGTAGTCGCTTTTCCCCTCTGTTTGATCAAATACCTTGCTTAATAATTTCTCACTTTTAACTTCTTTGTTTCGATCTGTTGCTTCGTGTTGTGTTCGAAAAAATAATACATGAAAAGTCTACAAATTTTTGCTTATTTTAGATTTAATTGCAATGTTCAATTTTTCACATGGCACATGACCACCTTTCAAAAAATGTACTGTAAAATAAAATAATTCGTGGTTTAGCTTATAATGTTTGACTTGGGTGTTCTCTCATTGCAATAGCTAGCCGGTAGCTACCAATCATAAGCTGTTTATCGTATTTTACGTGTGACGCACCACTTTTGTTCTCATTCTGAATTGCTGTTGAAATGTGTTGGACAAATCTTGTGTGTGCTTGTCATCAAAAGTCAGTTCCCAATATACTGAAAGTGACCATGACAAATCTGTAGAAGACAATCATGACTCGTCATAACAGAAAATCCCACTAGTTGTTCAATCGCACTCAAATCCAACTGGAGACACTGTGGTGACTGTCCAATCCCTTCAGATCCGCTCGTGCGGAAAATTGTAGAAGGTTGTCTTCTGTTGGTTTGGCTTAGCTCTGGTACCGGCTACATCAAAAGATGGCGTGAAATAACATCACAAACCTCGTCGCTCGGATCCCTTTGTCCAAGGCCAGACATCACTTTAATCTGATAAATGCTGCTTGTTTGCTTTAAAATCTTAAAATAAATTCTTTCTGGATACAACTTTAAGTAGTGCGCTGTAGAAACAGACTAACGTCAGGTCTGAGGACAAGGGCATCTTCGTGCGTAGGTTGAAGCAAAGCACAAAACCAACGTAATAAAGATTTTGGGAAGCGATTTATTGGCCTTGATATAATTAAACTCTTTCGGCGAGCAAATTGTTTTTTTGTGGGGTTAAAGTTGAGGAAAAGACTTGATATCAAATCTTCAAAATGCCTACTCACAGAAGGTTTTTTAACTTTTCATGCACAGAAGACGAGAATTAGGCAATTTCCAAACGCCTGTACAACATTGTAATTCAGTTAAACACGATAATTATCAGCCTTGTTTGAAAACAGAAATCGGATACCTTTTTGACGTGGATTAGGCGACCTTTGTACGCTTTTTCAACATGCTTTTATCCTTTGTAACTTTAATTCTTTTTTTTTTGAGTAAAAATAAAGGCAAATGAACAATTCGATAATTAGCTGACCACCTGCCGTAAACAAACTGTCAGTGGCTCGGGATACAGCAAAAGTAATAAAGCAACAATCATTCAGACAAATTCTCCGATAAATCGATCCTTGTCTTCCTTGCTCGGAAATGTCTTCTGGAACTTATTAAGTTGAACAAAATACTGAAAAGCACATTTCGCCGTTTATCGCTGTCTTTACGTTACATCATGTTAAATGTCTAAAAAAAAACTGGTTGCTCACACAAAATAATTGAACAAAATTGCCACCTTTCTAAAGCAATAATACAGATTTACTTAAAGGTTCATTGGCAAGGGGAATGCGATTTAAAAAAAATTACGTATTTACAGTTTATCGACGCTATAATTTTGGCATTGGTTTTTCAAAATCATGTAACTAAATATTTTCATAGCCGTGAACAAAGCTGGTTTATGTAGAGATTTAGCAAGCCTGCAAGCCTGGAAAGAATTTGGTTTATTGCAGAAAAATGCTTCAGATAAAATCAGAGATATTTGAATGAATGAGTCGAGAAAGTGGTAAGAGGTATACAACTCTCGGGCTATATTGGAGTTTATACAAATTGGTGATTATTTCCTTGGAGAAACTTGTCGTTTACACTTTCACGAAGAAATGGAACAAATTTCATGTCGCCACCATTTAAAATTATTTCAGCTGCTGTACGACGGGCTGGCTGGTTAGTTTGAAAATCGAAAGTCCCACTGATAAGAACTCAACTAATCTCATTTTCTTAATATTTATCAATAAAGAAACTAAATTCCGAGGTAAAAAGCTGGAGACACTCAAAAAGCTGCGACTGTTGTAATATCTCCAATTAAACTGCAAAGGTACTCGCAATTTAAACGTCATCAGCTACAGAAAATGTAAATATAAGACTAAAAAAAGAAGAAAATTTCACCCAAAAGTACAGACTCATTTGGGATTTAGACCACTTCAAAAAAAACCGAATTAACTGTTATGATCACTCACCTATGTCAGTGTTGGAGGATGGGTGCTGAGATGGGCAGTTTTCAATGGACGGGGGGTGATTCATGCGCTTTCTGGGTTTAGGGGCAGTTTTGAACAACTTCTGTGCTTTTGCATGTAGTTGGTTTTCTCGCAGGACATTGTTCTGGTGAGTTAATTTTTGGTGGCTGTTGTTGACGCATTCGGAGTCAGTGAGATTTACCAGGGAAGAATTTCTCGGGCTTTTTTCTTCTGCAGAAATAGATTTACATTCGCGTGGTCGATCGCTATGACGTTTCTTCTGACGTAACAAACTGACTACGTCACGGGGTCGTTGAAAGAGCGGAGAACTTTCATCAGTTTTCAGTAAATTATCAGAAGAGGGCATGTCTTGGATGAGGATAGAAGAGTCCGGATGTAGGGAATCAAGAGGAGGATCCTGCCAGATGACTTTAGTTTCAACAGGTCGTTTCAAGATCGAACTCACCTAAAATAAAATCGAACATATTCAGAAAATACAGTAAAACACTTTGTGCATACTTACATCAAACATAGTTATTACTTTCTAAAACCTCTACAGCTTGTTTCACTTTAAAAGGGGATCATCACAAGGCCTTAAAAAATATGCAAAAACAATAAATCGGTAATACCTCAAAAGATATTACACATTATAACCTTATTTTAATATGCAAAAAAATTATTACTTTGTTTTTATATACTCAGGAATCAGGGTAGTGACACTAATTTATTAGCCTATAATTTTCCATAATTTTAACTTTTAATCTTAGTCTTTTTTTAGAGATTCAACAAAGTACAATACGTAAAATATACGTTATACGCAATACACGTATAAACTAAATAAAGCAGGTAAATTGTAATACTGAAACAAGCAAAAATAAAAGGGCACTTAAAAGTTATCATCGGTGCCCCAAGTTAAAGGTTACATCATACACACGAAAGTTAACTTTGTCCATTTCAGACAAGAACCTTGATTTTGATAAAAATAATTGGCGGGGTATAACCAATTCTTTTTTGTAAAACTCAGAAGCCAGAGCTGAAGAAACCCGTTTGGCTTCAACCAATGCAGGTTTAATGGTTTTCAAGGCTTTGCAAAATCAATCCATGATTCCGACCATTTTACGACCATATTTATCGGTATTATGATTTTAAAACTGAACTAAAGCTCCAGTATTTCAAGATCGAGATTTTCTGGAGTTCCATTGCATAGCGACTGTTGCCTATTGCATAGCGACTTACGTCGTCATACAGTTTTTCTTCTGCAATAACCGTTAAACAAAAATCGCCATTTTCAAAACTTTAATACTGTATTACAATGCAACTATTTGTTAAAGTTCGAGCTTTTGTCATTTTTTGCGTCGTAATTTTATCAATTAAAAATATTCTTTTTTCTAGTAAGAGATATGATGTCAGCGATGCTTACCCCAGACAACAAGGGGAATGAAACGTCAGTTTCAGACCAAGAAGAAGCAACATTTTTGCAGGACATTATCGCCTTTGATCTTGCAAACAGTGTAAAAGGGTAAAGTGAAGCTTACGATGCAAGGAAACATTCAATAAACTCACTGTAACATAACCAAGTTATTGTAAAATCTCATTGAGATAAGATCTTCATCGTAAAAGATAATTTTGTTCCTCCAGTCATTTCAAGTCATATCAGCTAACTCTCAGTATAAAGTACGAAAATGCATTTAAGTTAAACTAATTTTGCAATGTAATATTATCGCTTCATAAAAACTGTTTTAAAAGGAAATTTGACCTAAGTGCAGAGTTCAGCACATTTAACAACCTTCCATGAGAGGGACATCTGTATTTTAGGTTGTTGAGCAGAAAAGGAGATTTACGTTTTGGTTTTCTCCCACTTTACATAGAATTATCAAGCAATCAATAGATATCCGATCGAATGCATTGTGGGACAAGATTATAGTCAAAGCGCTTGGCTCAAGCTGGTTAAAACCGAATTGTCTTTGTTGCTCATTGCTCTTTAGCAAGCATTGATATATTCTACTGGGTTTCAACATTTCTCTGTTAATTTATTCACAAATTGTCCATGCTTTCAAAGCACAGATCATCTGGGCTTGTGCGGAAGCACTGAAAATACCTATGGGATAAAACCATCATATGAAGATTATTGATTGAGATCTGCAAATAAATGGACAACGCCAATCTTCACGAACACGGTAGACATGCAAACATGCTGATTTGCACTATTCTTCTCCTCAAGGCAAACTTTCTTGCTACCTTGCACGAACTTTTCTGAAACTAAATGATCTGATTGTTCATTAAACATATTCAATTTTCTGACAATAGGCTACTCAGCTAAAACGTCATTTTGTCTCTGACGTTTCGCACATCATATCAGCAAACATCCTCATAATAACAATGCAAACTGAGTAAATCTATCTTCAATTTAGTTGTTTTGTTGCTCTTGTATAAGAAGCTGAGCCATAGGCGACACTGCATAACTTTGACTTTGACAAAACCAAATATTCCAGACTTGCTCTTTTTCATAATTTTAATGCAATGTCATGAAAGATTTATTGAATATTTGTAACTCAACACCCTTGGCGGTGCTTCAAGGATGTAAAGTAAGCCCAAAATAGGAAATTGAGCTACAGTTTTACAAATCTAGTAAACTCCAAAGCATGAAAATATTGAACCATCAAGCTAATGGTAGCTATAACGTTTCAAACGAACATGACAGATGTTGCGGTGAATTTTTTTTATATGCTTTGACGATAAAACTTTTATAGCAGCAGCTGACAAAAGCCAGGTTGAAAAAACAGTAGAACAGCTACCTCTAAGTGTTTTAGCAGAGGTGTGCGCGGTTATGAAGCAGTTAAATTCAAACTCGATCCATAATCAAAAAAAGTTACATTAAAAACAATATCACCTCATATTTGTTGATTTATAGCACTACTTAGCCTTATGTTACTGGGCCCTGTAGAGTGTAGATTATTATCATACGAAATTTTGAACTTGTAATTTTCACTCTACAAATCATTCCAAATAACTTTTACTTCAAGATATTTCAAAGGAGATCGTGGCAAGTTTGTTCTATCTTCAATGATTACAGTTTATATCCTATGATTGGCAATAGGTAAAGGTAAAGGTGAGTCCCATACTTGATCCAAGCATCGGGGAATGAGAAGATAAGGTTCTCATTATACTATGCCTTCGGCACTAACGAGAATAGGGTGGCCAGTTCCTTTCTCTCGGCCGCCTTTACTTCAGCCACTACGCCCACCCAATTTATTACACCCTGGGTAGAGGTGAGCGGTGATTTTCAACAACCAACTTAAGCCGGGAGTCGAACCAGGATTGCATGATTGGAAAGCGAGTGCCTTATCCGCTGCGCCATCCCACCGCTGATTGGCAATAGGTCGTGCTTAATTTTTATTCGCCGCCCTTTGGGTTGAGCATAAGCACAAACAAGATGGACAAAATGTTATTTCGATATACTTTTGATTCAAATGGGTTAGGCTAATGTCTTCTTGAAAGGCTTTATCTATCCCTAGAAAGGGTTTGAGATCAGTGCCCTTTGTGTAAACAAAAATGCAAAAACTAGAAGTCTCAAGTTCTTTAAAACCTTAAAAAGTTAGTCTATGTCTTCTTTTTTCATTTTTATTCCAAAATTCTGATTGAAATTAGATCTTTGTTTTGCAGCCACAAAGTCGATCATCTCGTTTCAAAGCAAGATGCCATGGCTGGTGTATTAGAAACAAGGATGCTTGGATTTGAACCCAGATTTTCAATCTTTTTCTGATATTTTAGAAGATCTGCTTATGTATTCCAACTAACTTTCAAGTCAGTGTAGGAAATATAGCTGGTGGCATAACCACTAACCAGGGAAGATTGGGGTCAAAACTTCTCTTTGAAAGTGTGTGTGCGAAGATAAAAATTAGACTAATGACTTGGTGGGCAAAAGCAATGATATTTAGCAAATTAAATATCTAATGTATCACAGTAACCTGGGCCTTGGGTTGCTTCAATAAATCATGACGTAAAAATCAGTGAGTATTTTGTTTGCTTTTTCTCTGTTGCCAGATGTCATTTGAAAGGTATCTTGTGCAGCAGGGTCGCAAACTCAATTGAGTTTTATCTGAACACAAACTGAACAAATATTGGCAAGTCTCAGTCCTTCGATGGTAATTTGATAAAGTTCACTTTCAGTGATCTTCTATTGATTTCAACATCGAGTTTAGTAAAATGTGAAGTTTAAAAAAGGTCAAAAGCAAAATGTAAAATCAGAATTAAATTTTAACATTTCATTTACTTTTCCTTTGGCATTACAAGTAATATCTCGGCTGTTTCAACATAGATCCAAAAACATTTCAAAAGGCAATCTTTGTTAGCTGTGGGATCGTAATTTTTACTGTAATTCATATAATTATAAAATGCTCATTGCGGAGAAGAGTGTAATTTGCTTAAAAAATTGGAAAGAAGCTTTTTTTTCGTGTTCCAAGATTCCAACTAAATGTACAATTTCACAATTTGTACAACTTAAAGTTGCATTGCTTAAAACGACTGAAGACGTGAAAAATGAAAGAAGAACCAGAATGTGGTCAACTTGTCAAGATATGGTGCCCTATCAGAGATCTATTTTTGTTGATTCCCCAGCAAGAATGTAACTGATATTGTTAATGTTAGTTGCAATAACTTGGACAAAAAAGAAATCAACTTCTGCCTCTGAACAACATTTCGTCAATTTTTGTCAGATCGCGCACAAACAAGGTCCTTTCAGTTTTTAGAAAATTAACGTTTCAAAGATACCGTAACGTTATGAACCCAATAGCTTACAAATTCCTGGCTATCGCCCATACAGCGTTATTAAGTGTACGCTGATGATACAAGCAACATTTCTAGCGAATGAATGATTTCTTATGACAGAGATTATACAGACATTAGCCAACTACTTATGTGCTTTTGCAATCGAAGAAAATATAGTTGTCTAATCAAATGGTTATGCCTTTGCTTGGTTGTATTGGGAGACATCGACAAAATGTCAAAAGTGAAGTGCATGAAATTTCGTTGGAAGAAAAAATTTGCCATTTTTGAAATGACCTTTCCCATCTTTCATACGTAAGCTTGTTTAAAATGCAAATTATTTAAAGTGTTTTGAAAATGATTGCTAATGCAGTTTGTTGTCCAAACTTATTCAATTGCACTTCATTGTAGGCTTTTGGAGATACCCGGGCTTCATAGAAAAAAGTTAGCCTGCAAAATGACATCAAGTCATTTGATGCTCTAAGAAAGTTTGTGACTATTTTTAAGTGTTCTGTTCCCTCTCCAAGAATTACCTTTGTAACTTTCACTAACTGGCATAACGTTCTACAGAGATTGAGAAAACAAAAAGGATGCACAAATTGCTGAAAATGATGCTGATGACATTCTCTCATCACTTCACGGAAGATGAATCGTTAGCTTGCAATGATTAAAGCAAAAACAACACACAAAAGTACTTTGGAGTTGGCTTTTGACAACTCTATGCTGTAGTGTAGCTGCGCTTACCACTGCTAACGTGGCATATGAAGCATAACTGTTTAAGAAGGAAAAGAGATTGCTATACTATTGCTTCCATTTTTCATTTTACAAACCTATTTAAATACATAATTGTTCTGTAGCATCAGATACCAACATAACATAAGCAACCATATTTGGTTTATGACAGTCTTTTTCTATATGATGAGCTCTACAAGGCTTAGCACAATGGCCAGAAATATCTCGTCAATTTGACGGACAGGGAAATCTCAAGAGGGCAACTCGTAATGAACGAATCTCTTTTAGTCCTCGGAAGAATTCAAGTCGCTTTGCATTATGAACGGCACCTGACAGATTGTTGCAAAATTTGGAATGACATAACTTATTTAAATTTCCTTCTTTTGGATGTCAAGTCGCTTGTAGGCTTGGCACCATTATATCATTAAGCAAGAGAGTAACCGAGACAACATTTTCAAGCTTCCAAACTGTTGAATTGTTGTTGATTTGAATAGTCCTTCCAAAAGGAGGCGCACTTGCTTTCAAGGACAAAACACCATTCTTAAATATAAATCCCTGAATACTTGTTGTTTGGCAAAGAAACAAAATGCAAAATCCCATTTTCAAAGAATCTACTTGATGAGATCTACCAGAAAGCAAAAAAGTAAAACTTCCTATCCACCTTCAAACGCGTCATTTTAAATGATAATTCTGAGCGTCGAACCGACAGCCATTCGAACGTTGATCTGATGCACTTACCACTCGGCCACTCACCTGAGAAGTTCAGTAAATGATTTGAACCATCTCAAGTCACGTAGCACAAAAAATTTGTCGCTGAAAGCACAAATGCATGTTTTTTTGGCGACTCAACCTCTGTAGTATCAATCTACCTAACAACTGGCAATAAACTGACTCAATTACAACGACAAAAGTTCCTTATTTCTCAAAACAACTTGTGAAAACAAACCATCAATATAAATTAGTTAAAGTTGAAACTAGACATTCGCTTGACTTGAGTTTTACAAAAGTGAAGTACTAGACGTTTAATTACAGTACATTGCACAACATATGTGTCAGTGAAGTTCAAAATAAGCTACCGCGTCATGGCTACCACAATACGTTTGAACGTAATTACAAAATCCCTTAAAAACTGCTGATTTGAAATAGATAAGTCCTTTAAAATTCGACTGGACTGCACAAATAACAACAGATCCGCAAAGCTTCATTACAGCATTTTGAAACCACAGAATTCAAGTATGTGCTGCAAGTAAAAGAAATGGAAATATAAAAAGTAGTACAGCATAATCAGCCTCACTCAAATCAACAAAATCAATATAAATGTAATCAAAGAAGCTTTTGTATCAAGATTTGTATCTGGAATTGCATAAAATGATAAGCACTGTGCCAACTCATCGATCTTCGGCAAGGAATAGAATAAAAGGGGACACATTTTTAGTTGATTTCACATCTCAGGGGGTTAAATGGGCGGAAATAGTCACATTTTTGACAACTTAGGAGATATCATTGCAAAATAAGAAGTTGACATTAAACTTTCATATAACCGCTTTTAAAAAAAAAAAATGCATTTGCTCAATGAGCAAACGTTATCGCTTTTACACCGTTTCAACGTCGCCAGATGTACTGAAAAAGGAGGTTTTTGCTAACTGGGATAACATTGAGGTGTTGACGTTACGCTACGTAGGATAAGATAACCAAATGAGAAGAGTCGAGGTGTAAAATTAATAAAAATAACTTAGTACAAATTTCAAAAGCCTTTTTGGTTTATAAATGCAAAGTTTGTTTTCAAAAGCCCTGATTTGGTTTTTAATCCATCTCTAAACAACATCTTTATCTCAAAACAATTTTTTAGTATTAAGATGCTTTTCACGCATAAAATTTTTTCGACTTCGGTGGCAGCTCAATCTCAGTTTATTGACGAAATTTATGGAATGTGCAAAGTATTCTATAATATTTACAAAGAAATGTATTTTGTAGTTATCTGATAGTGAAGACACGTTCTTCAATAAGCTACGGAAAGCTAACAGGACAACCCTGCAGGTAAAAGCTGCATTTATGTACAGCCTTCAGGAGATTTATCAAAATTATATCACACTTAGTTTATGCACATAATGACTGTAATGTAGGAAACCCTAACCCTACCTACAACTCTATCCGATTTTCTACTGTTTTATCTTGTAATTTAATAAACTTTAACGCATATATGGTATCTGGATATCATTTAGTTCTTTGGACACACACGTCGTCAAAGTCAAGACAAACAGAATATAAACCTTCTAAAGTAAGCAAGTCTTGTTGAGACACCATATGTTCATATTATAATTTGACCCCAGTGGAAAAGTGCAGACTATAATAACTGAATCAATAGAGAAGGCAACTATATGCTCTGCTGGAGAGAATCGGTATGCCCAAGTAAGCTTCATACTTCACCATCACTATATCATAAGCAACGATGTAATTTACTTTTTAAAGACAATTTAATGGAGATTGTAGAAAAAACAAAACAAAGAACGTTTGATTTAAAACTTGGAACATAGGTTCAAGCACAAGTGCGTGCGTTTAAAAACTTTGACTTGACATGTTAGAAGAGAATTGTGAAAGATTAATATCACTACCATGCAAAACAGTGTTTCCAGCTCACTTAAATCGAAAGTGCTTGCTGAAAATGGACGCACTGCTTGCGAAAGATGCAATCACTAAACTGATGGATCATGATTACCTGATAAATTATGACAACTGTTTAAAACATATTTGGTGTCTCAACAGGTTTATGTAAAAAACGACCATTTTTGTGAAAAGGTGGCAACAAAAGAAGGTTCTAGTAGGCTAATCTAGTTGAATACCATAATGCCAGACGCGAATACGTAAGCTAGGTTTGGCTTATTTTAATGCTGATGTCGATGTTTATTTAGTATCCATCCATCAAACTTTGTGTTTAGAAACTTTAATAAAATATGTTTCGGCTTACCTATTTTAAACAAACTTTGTTTGATGTTTTAAAGGACAAGATGGACAGTTACAAGCGCTTGTTCCTCAAGCTATTTTGTGCTGTAAACCTGAACATGTCTGACCACCAGCACTTATAAAATTTTGATTTAATTTTGTGCTAGTAACTTTGCTTCAATTTACTTGCACAGCTTGGTCATATGTTCATCTTATATTATGGACCAGGCTCAGCAGGAACTCCCTGATTCATTCAATGTGCAGATAGACGAAAACGGACAATAAAAAATTACCTTACATACTGGTACTACAACAGCAAGGGGTTAGGACTGTACGTTCGCGGTATGGAAGTTTTTCAAAAAAGAAAAAAGTGGAAAGAAGTGAATTGCATTTGTTGCTTGTAAGGTGCGATGGCAGATCAAGCAGACCTGAAACGTAATCGGTTCTAATAAACTGACATCTGACCTTCGGTGCCGTTCAAATCTGGTTTAATTTTTCAGTAAAAATACTATGTCCACATTCTAGACCGCGTTGTGGCATACTCTGCGCGACCACAGGGAAATACTACACTTTAATGACCTCGCAGGAGACGATAATCTATATAATGAGCAGTCAGCTTGCGCGAGAAATAAACAGTAAAAGCTGACATGAAAAGGTTTGAAATCACTCGAAACAGCTTAAAATGCAAATGTTTCTATAGGCTAAAAAGAAACTTTTGGGTTGTGTGTCTTGTTAGTTGTGCTGAACTAAAGTACGGTCATGTGTGTGCCGGAAAGGTATTCTGCAGATTGTTGGTTCGTTCTCAATCGAAAACATTTTACTTAATGATGATGATGATGATGATGAGCGATCTTTCCAGGCTAGATTGGAGGGCAGGAAATCTTCAGCCACTCAGCAGTCTCGTCGTCCAGGATTCTCAGACCATGCGCACCGTGTGGAGGCCGGTGGGTTAGGCAGTGGTGGATGACATGGTCTGCGGTCTGTTCCGTGGCACCACACTCGCATTCTGATGAAGGAGCCAGGCCCCACTTGTGCATGTCCGAACGAAAGCGGCTGACGCCAGTTCGCAGGCGGTTAAGCCTGACCCACGCAAGCCTTGCGAGGGACATCCCTGGTGGACGGGGATCGGCGTCGGGTATGAAGACACGGAGCGTACTTAATGATATTGATGTGACAAAAATAGTAGCAGTTAACTCATTCTGTAACGTCTCTGAGCTGCCAACTATGTTGCATTTATAATTACATTGCACCAACATTCCAACAAGCAGTAGGCCATGTTCTAACAATGTATGCAAAATATTTTTTTATCGAACAAGCAGATGACACTGTATGGAACCTTGGCCTAACTCTAAATAAAAACCAACTGAAGAACAAGTAATCTCTTCCCCCCTAAAAAAACGCTGATGATTAAGCCAACGTAAGCCCATGTGAGCCAAAAACAAGGCTACGCGAATCGGTGTGACACTGAGTCAACAAAACGATGAAAACTGCCCAGTTGTAACGAAGCCCAATCCGTCAAATCGGTCATTCGTTTGACAACTACAAGTGCACCACATCAGGCATCAAAGCAGTGCTCAGAATACGAGAAAGTATAAAATGTCCATCAAAAACTTTTAGCTTTCTAGGAAATGGTTGAAAATGAGTGCAAAAACCCAATCGTGAGTTAGCTGACTCAAAAATTTAAATCTCACTTTACTGTTGATTGTTTACCTGTTTGATGAATATACTCCACCACCCAACGGAATAACTATTAAGACAATATGTACTTTGTGCACTTGTGGTGCAACAACAAACTGCAATGTAGGTAAACGTAAATTGTTCTTTAGCCCATCTGCAGACGTTAAAAACATGGTCAAAGAAAAAATGGCTTCATCTGCTTTTGAATTACCTCTCTGTCAGCAGCCTTGTCCGATGCTGTGCTCAAATACTTCTCGTTTGCTGGAGCTTTGCTGTGAAAGGTTATTTTGTTCGGAGGTCCCTGCTCTGCTCTCTCGTCACGTGACGTTATTTGCGGAACCTGATTGGCCAGTTTTCGTTGAGTCTTTCGGTCAACATTACCATTGTAAACATCTAAAAATAACATCTGTGCTTAGTTAGTTATCAAATAAAACTCTAAGCCAAATAAATTAACTCCACCATCAGTCCCTAATGCATCAGTGTTGATAACGTGGAGTATTTCAAAGTCGTAGTCGGCTCAAAAAACACAGCAGTTTCGCAAGGGCCAGTTTTATCCGCTAAACTACTTGAATGGAAAAATAAAATTTATTTATCAAAGATTTTTGTCTAAACGTAAACTAACGATACTGCAGTATCAAACGGAGAAGTAATACTGAAGCTAGTAGCCACGGGTCTCTGTATTCCAGCATAAGTAAAAAGTCTCATACAAATAGCTGTTCTAGCGTTGACTTGATAGGCCTATATCATTATTCTGTGTTACTGTGTATAATTAACAAATGTTGATTATAACCAAATGTGGCGGTTTTGTTTTTGTCTGCAACAATATCGTCAATAGTAATGGCATTTGAATGAGAGACGCAAAGCCATGATTGATATGGATGTGAAAACTGGTTACGCACAATGGTAGAGTTGTTATGTTACTAGAAAAACATCAAATACAGAAGAAAGTTTTTTAAAGTGCAATGACGTGCTAGAATGAATGATAGTCCACGAATTACGCCACCAAACATAACCAATATCCAACAGAGTTTTGTAGGCTGACTATACCTCACTGTGACAAAAACTGGGACGTTTTTTGTTTTGTTAGAGCAGTCGAGCATAGACTAAAATAAATTGTGCAATCACAAACAGCAACCAAATTTTATTGAAGAATTCTTTTTGTGTTGATCACAATATTAATCCAACTTCTTGAAATGAATTTCAATCACATTGTGCAAAAAAAAAAACGGCACAATATGACCCAGTTTAAATTCGTAGGTATGCTATAGTCAGCCTTATGATGTACCTCGTTTGTAAGCACAGCTGTCCCAGTAAGTTAAAACCGAATAGAAGGCAGCTAAAACGATCACATTGGTTATTTAAGGTTACACTAAATTCTGGATGGCACGCTGTAAACAACGTCATTGTAATTGCTACTAAAAAGTTTTCATGTTTTAAAAGGGGCAAAAGGGTTTTATCAGAAAGTGATAAAAGGTCTATGTTTTCATTGATTGTAAAACTGTGTCATGATTCAAAGAGTTATATGATGTACACTTTGTGCTGTGGTATATCATCCAGTATCTTTACATAAAAGCAGGCATTTAAGTTTGCTTCATTTAAATACAATATGTCAGAATAAATTGAGCTTTACTAAAAATAATGTTGCCGATATTACCCTGCTCACACCAAAGCGGTTTCAGTTGCCATATCTTCAAATCAAACAGAATTTTACTCATTGCAGAATGATAAAGTTGTGTAAATATGACTTCTAATTTGTCCAGAAACACATAAATTTTTGCTTTATTTCCTCCTCAGTATATAAAATTTTATTTTATTGATCTGTGAGATATACAACTTATCTGCAGATGATAAAAGACGACACTGCTTTGCTGGTTGAATTATTGCTTGAAATGTTTAATGAGCGTAATACCACTTTGTGGTTTCAAAAAGATTATGAAGCTTCGGCAGATTACATCGAGTTTTGATCAACCAACTACAATTGGGACCACGGGCTGTTAAAAGCAAGTTTAAGCGCGGTCTGAGTGAAACTTTATCAGACTGACTCATTCATTATACAAAAGCAAACGAAGATTTATCTCACTTTAAAAGATTCTTTGTGAGTACTATTTACGTACTCTAACAATTTAGTACAAACTCTTCATAAATGCAAAATATGACGTGTGAGTTTTTCTCAATTTCCTCACAATAGGATGATGCAGCTATTTTCGTGCTAAAGTAAAGCAAGTTTCGCTATTACAAGTGCTTTTTATTTGTCATCTCTAATCCCATGCCTGATAACTGATAATTAATTGAAGATAAAAGTGAGATAAAACACAAAAGTCAATGCTAGTGCCCACCTTCAGACATGCCATCAACTGCCTTGCCGCAGACACAATGACATGCTCTTAAGCGGTGTCGAACCAGCACCCTTTCGAGCGCCGTATCATGGCTCTCACCACTCAGCCACGGAGCTGATGTAGTAGTACTTCGAATATATTGATAAAGTTGCGTTATCCTGCTAACAGTAACCTACCTCAGCGTAACGTTTTTAAAAAAAAAAGGATGTAGTTTACACCACAAAAGTGAGCAATCACAAAATAACTCAAACACCATGAATTCCCAGCATAAATCAAAATAATGTTCTAATGGTGTTGTCTTACCGTTTGGTCATGTGGTCACAGTGAAAAAATAAAAAAGCTCTTTAAGCGTTTTACGGATTAATTTTCATTTTATCGTGCAAGGCTAATGTAGTTTAGTTGTTGTGACAAAGTGCTTTAAGGCAACAACAAGGAAAAGCAAAATGACAGAACTCAGCAAATTAAACAATCGTTTGTTGCTCAATGTTAGTGAAAGTGTTTTTAAGTGTGATGGTGCATTGCTTTTGTTTGTATAACTAGTAGTTATTTTAAGGCAATGAAATTGCTAGCTATCATATAAAAAACGTCTCATTAAAAGTGTTTCTCTTAATTAAATTCTGTCGTCGATTAAACGTAGCATTTTTATACAAAATAATAAAAAGTACCAGCAGTACATTCAAAAATAAAACGTGTGTGCTAAATTATTAATATCAGGGTGTGTGGACGATTACACGTTTCAGAGTTAGACTAAACAATTTGCAAAAGTTAAAAACCAAACTCCTGTAGAAAAGATTTTAACCAGAAAGTTTTTGAAAGCACCAATGTAACTGAGCAAGTTCCTACACACACAGAAAATCAATCGTTTTTTTACATTGATTCAACGTCTGCAGACATAAAAAATGGCTGATTTGCTGACTGCGTGTCATCAAAAATCCAACCATGCGAAACTAATGCAATTTTAAAGCTCGGTGCCAAGGCCAGGCCATAGGTTTTCAATGAAACCTTTAAACTAAAACCACTTCAAATTTTAAGTGTAGCAGCCAGACATTTATTTTAGTAATCAAAACATAGAAATCAAAGTACGAGGTGATGTTGCAGTCTCAGTCAACCGTGACAGTGACGTATGAGATTCTCACATTTGGGCAACGGCCAACCAGGAAACACCGACATTTTCAATCAACCAAAATTAGCCCTTTCAATAATGTCAATTTCGGAAAGCACTACACCTGCTGCAAATAATTAAATAATTTTTTATTAATTAATCTGTCGTGAAGGCTGAAAGGCATGATCCAAGCTCTTGTCATGACAGCTTTGATTTTTCCTGAATCGATTGGAACTTTAAAGTTTTCAATTTAAAACTGATATTTTCTTTTGCATCACAGCGGTAACTTCCATTGATTTTGCTAAACGGAGAGCTGAGAGTGAATCCTTTCTTTGCCACGGCAAGTTGTACGAGAAACAGCTTTACAATCTCAGGCTACATGAAATCTTTCAAAATAATTGATTAACCGTCGTGCATGCAAAGACACAATTGTGGAAGCTTAATATTAATCCCTACTATAGGACTAGGGCCAAAGGCATAAATTATCTTGCTTGAAACTGGCACAGCACTTTTTTCTTGTTTGTCATACATGACATTCTAAAACTTCCAAATTTACTTGAAGGTAAGGTGAAAAAGTAAGTTACACCACGACTTGATAGTTATTTTTTTCTTATCTGACCACTCAGTAGCGTATAGATTATTCAAAACTTTGTTGCACGTTTCAAAAGTAAACTAAATGAAAAATGCTTCAATTTAAATAACAAACAATTTTTACCGGGACTCGAACCATCTGACTCTGGTTCTTTGAATCGATTTGACGAACTACTATCCGTGGATCGTCGTTTGTTCAAGCCGCCACTGACCAGACCAGAGTCTGTGCTGTCACTCCGGCCTTTGTGAAGAGCGTGCATTGGACTATTTTCAATTGACGATTCAGTGTTGGCTGCTGACGATGAATTTCGATCTGCTGCTGATGATCGTCGTTGGTTCTTTAAAGCTCTAAACCAAATCATTTCATGTTTTATTACAGAAAATAGTCGAGCGAGATGTTCGGTGAAGTTTATTGTTTCCATCGACGCAACCCTTACGGCAGTTAGATACTTTTAAAAATGTACACCACCACGGACAGCTTCATTTTTCACTGAGATAATGCTTGGTATGCACAGGCCAGCCCAATTGTTGAAAATTTAAAAAGCTTAAAAATTTAAAGATTTTTCCATCGTTAGTTTCTGACGTTTGTAAGTTAGCATTATATATGCCCACAACTTTGCTACGTGGATGCTTGGGCTACCAGTTTATGTATTAAACAGACTACTACTACATGTGCCTTACTTTATTTTATTCACAGGAGGAGTTGGAGGATGCGGGTATCTTTTGGAGAAGCAATGCTTGCGATTTTCGTTTAAAAGCTCTTTAGAACCAGAAACATCATCCTCCAGTGACTTTGTCGACATTTTAATTCAGATGAAAAACCTTTTAAACTTTAAAGAATTGGACATACGCACAAACTTGACAAAGTTCCAAAGCAATGTTTCTGCTAATTTTTTAGTTGTAACAGTAGCCTGCATGAAACTGTTTTCAGTTTAGTCGGTTAGACCTATTTTCTGAAAATAAAACCGGCATAATGTATTGACGATTATTCTCTAGGGAAAAGAACACGCAATATCTTAACGAGCTAAAAAAGTTTCACTAATTTTCATCAATTTGTAAGAATTTATAGTTTTTTGCTTAGCAACTTTCAGAGTTGTGATTTACAATAAAGGTTTAGAAAATAAACGTTGATGTAACTTAGCAAGGCTTCTACACTTGTCGTTTCTACTGACTGTTGAGAAAATGAACTTGTTGCCAATCATTGGGGAAACGCTGAAAATACGTCACAAACATATTACTTATGTTTTACATAGATTGTACGTTATATACACTTAGGCTACTCATGTCTACTTTTGCAATTATATATTTAAATACTGTAAAAAGCTTAAGTCAATCTTTTTCTGCTGTTGTTCTGTAACCAAATTTTGGCTGCTGTATAGAATTTGAATGCTAACGTATTAGGTTTATTGAAAAATTTTCTTTTGAAATTACACTTCTCTTTCAATCTGTTCAATCACACTACAGTCATAAGAAAAAAAATCATATGCTATTCGGTAGTCGTTTTATGTAATGATTCAAAAGGCTGTGATTCTGATCAACTGTAACTTTGATTACAGACAGCACATAAATCACACATAGCTAAAACATCACTAAAGGCTCCAGCTTTGGCGATAATCTGCATTAAGCCTAAACTTTGTGACCAGTTGCCGACCATAGCTGTCGTTAGTGTTTCAAATAATGAAAGACAAGCTTAATTCACAGTAGATTAGAAAGTTCAGAAAGGATAACATAAGCTTATGCACATACTTCGTATTTAAAACTTGTTTACGCATTGTTCTATAATAGCCTAAAGCTTCCAGCACTACAACAAACTTGCTCACACGTAAAAGTCAGATTGTAGCAAAAAGAAACATTTACATGTATTTTAATTAGTGTTCGTGTTGTAATTTGTGGTAGGTCCACAAATTAACCATTACCAGAAGAGCTCAGACATTTGCTCCGTCTTTATGTTCATGATTTTTGTGCTCGCAGCCACAACAATTCAAGAAAAGCGCAACTTCATTCCATATGAAAAAAAGGGATAAATTTTGCAATGATTTGTCATGCAAAATACAGGCTACACTATGTATTTGTTTATTAGTCAAGTAAGGAGTAATCAAAACCATAAGCTACACTGCAGCATCAAATCATATCATGATATTACAATAGTTTAGCTATAAACAGTTTGAAAAAAAAATTAACACAGAAAACACAGATATCATGTTTAAAGTTTTTAAGTGGGACTTTTGCTGCACATTCTTTATTCAACATTCTTCAAAAGTTTTCTCCATCAAGCTGAATGTTAAGTTGTAAAGTTATTGATAAATTGTTGTCAAAGATGATCGGGTGTAAAGTATAAGCTCAAATAAAGACAGAAAAGTACACTAGTCTCTCGTCTTTTATTTAGATTGCAGAACTAGACTTAGTTAGTGAGTTAATGATGGATCACCTCCAAACTATACACACCTTTTTTACTGTTTTTAGTCTTTAAATTCATTTTTTATTAAAGTTATCTTAACTTTTCTTCATCACCACTTATTACCTATGTAATATGACAAATTACAGCTACATGAGGCGATTAAACAGGTCAGTGTGGAATAAAGAAAGCTTATAACAATAACAAGATGTGCTGTAAGTTTATGAAGCCTGAACTGTGTTTGCTATCCGATTTTTTTGAAACCACATTTTACAAGATCGACTTCTAATTGTTGTTGCATTTTACCACCAACTTAGTACTGAAAAAGATATGTTTACTTTGCCGTCACATTGCGGATAAAGTACGTCCTTCTAACGGAGCTAGTAAACCACGGAGGAAATGTCATGAGCTGTTTTTGGTTGGTTTATCGTTTGGCCATGACTAACTAATTACAAAACTGTATAATGGTTTGAATGTATTAACAGAGAGAGACTGTTCACCAGGCATTTGATAATAAAAGTAATTTGCGTTCTTCTGGTGACTATTTACTAGGTTACCTCCTGATGTTAAAGATGATAACCTTGTATTGTTAAGTTGTTAACCTAGGTTTGAATGTATTGTTAAGTAAAGTTCTCCTGACAACGAAATAAACAAAGCAAAATTGCCTGTTTTTTTTTACGCAAAAGTCATAACGTGCTCGACTCAATCGAAAGACTAGATTCACTGTTCTTTTTTTCATACAAACGATACGACCGAATTCTATTTCAACACTGACACAAATAAAACTATCAGATCAAAAAAGTAAAACTCGGTATGGTGAGTTGGACTTTTTCAATCGAGTTTCGAATATAAGAACAGGACGCAAACGTGAATCTAAAAAGAAAGAAGGGAAATAACATATTATTGAACGATTGTACAACTTTTGTTAGCAATCAATGTCAGCCGATATTAAGCTTACATAAAATAACTTTTTTTGTTTGCCAAGGCTACAAGTTTTTGTCAATTAGATTGTCTCAGATCGAAGAAGCTAGATTAGTAGAATAAAAGTTTTATCTATGGCGTTGTCAGACAAGTTCACAAAAAAGGTCAAGAACGAATATCGGATGAAATACGAAGTACGTATTTGTAGCTACTCCATGTATTTTGCATGTAAAGCTCTTCTGTTTCAGGAAAAGATAGACCGCTAAAAGAAATCGATGCTTTTTGTTTTTTTTCTCGAGAATCACAGCTGCAAACGGTATCGAAATGCTGATTAAAAGCTTAGTTCTAAGACAAAGGCAATTATTGAATCGATCACAACAGCTAGGTTGCTCAGCATGACTCTCTTGACTGACAAAGCCAACATCGGCTTATTACTCCCTTTTTGTAATTATTTTGACTTTGCAATAAATGACATATTAAAACTCTTTTATGCTTTTCCAGCATAACTTTAAAACGGCTGATGGGCCTGTACGGCCGTTTCATTTCTTCTGATAGGCCTTATTGGTTCTGTTCTAGGTCTGGCCATTTTAATACTTTCTAATGCTATTGGTTGTGCTTTTATTTGGTCTGATAAGTTTGGGTGATAATTTAGTCACATACAGAATGTAGCCTAATACTAAGATTGAAAAGGGTACAATCGCGAAACATTATTACTACTTTCATGCAATAAATTAAGTAAAACGCATATACGTTATCTTCAGGCAAAGATTTCTGGCATACTTTTTCAGGCAACTTTTAAACAAAAACATCCCAAAACTTCTACTCAACTGTCCGTGTCCGGCTATGCAGTTATTCGTCAGTACTCCAGTAAGCTACGCTCGTTATGCATCACTCCTCCATGTAAAATTATTATCGGTTATTTCAAACAAGATAGCTTTACACGATACAATAATATCTAAGCAGTTTTTAAACCCGAGTTTAGTCTCTGGCATAAAGACATGAGTTGATAAAACTAACACTTGCAGAAGCATTATTATCTAATATTCTGGTTTATCAATGGGTCACAGACAACCCGTCCAGCAAAATCTGTCATTTTTACAACGTCAGCAGACGTTGAATCAATGTAAAAATAACGGATTTTGCTGTCTGGGAATGATCACTATCAAAGTGACATTTTCTTACATTCCGTCGTAGACTGCCGTCTCTGTTACAGATGATGGACAGTTTAACTGAAAAAAAGGTATTTCGAAAAGGCAGAAAAAGTTTAACAAGTTTTTGTCTGTTTTGTTTACGAGGCCAAATTAACCGTAAACGTGCTTACACAATGCAATCAGCCAAATCTGGTTTCACAAAAGAGTAGACTACTCAGTTAAATGAAAGATCGAGGTTGGTTACATCTATGTCAGCGTTTGATTATCGTCATAAGACGTAACAATGATAAAATTCCACCGTGACTGATTCCAGTTTGCTAACGTCTTCATTCCTAAGCTTTAAAATCATTCTGAAATGAAGTACAAAGTTACGCTTAGCAGCGATTCAATTATGCAAATCACCGCAAATTAATTTTCCGCTTTTAAGACAACACATCGTTTTTCACTGATGAAATCAACAGCAACAACTCAGCTCACCCATGGCCTGATTTGACAAAACAAGATAGGCTTATACTTTAGTGTGGACCTCAGCAACAACACTACATCAAATTTACAAATTTGTTTTAGTGGATTTAAAGCATTGGATTTAAAACCACACCCGCTAGGGTTGTCAATCCAGACAACAAGTCGTCTGCAGACGTTGTAGTAGCGAAAGGAAGGGCTGACTTGTTGGTTTGAAAACCAGAAACTCTTTCATGGAAAATCCTGCAATTGAAGGTGAGAGAAAGACATTGAGAGGCTTTGTAATTCAACTACAGTATCTTAAAATTGAGAGGAAGAGTCTGTCTTATATGTCATCATTTTCAAAATTACTTTCGAAAATCGAATAACTTCTCCCAATATATTACTATCTCATGCTCGTGACCTTGAATGATAATCCTTAGTTTTTTCTGCTTTCATTGGATCCATAAGCAGAAATGATTGAGCAACAACACGATATTTAACATTATAAAAACACAAACACCATAGCAAACGTTTTTGGCTTTGTATATAACCCTTATCAAGCCTTTGAAAGAAAAATATTGTATAAGAAATACTAAAGAAGTTTACTAGAGAAAACATTACAAAAGAAAAGGTTTACTCGAAGTTCAAAGCTCTATCTTTTTACCACAAAGCAGAGATATTTCATGCACATGAACCGCGACAGTTATACTGTACAATTCAGCGTAAACACTTAAAGCTGTTAAAACCGTAAACTACTGTTCAGTGCTGCTTGATGGCTACTCCAGGGCCTATTGTCATGAAAGTGAAAGTAAGTCAGCTTTTCCATCTTAGATTCATTGCTGTCTGTGACTGAGGTGCATGATAACGCCTGCATGAAAAAACAACGAAAACTTTTTTTCTGCAGAATACCCTCAGCAAAGCTTTCTCAAAATGACCAACATCGTAGGTGGGTGATAACTTGCCTCCGAGAATCTCAGTATCCGATATGTCGCAGCCTGTTGGTGACTTTCAGCGAAAATCAATACTGTTCTTCAGAATCGAGCAATGCTTAGCAGAAAAAGAAGATTACGTTTCTGGTAATGAATGTTGTTAAACGTAAAGTTTAAGTAAAAACCCTAGATTGTTTAAATGGCGTCGATCGCTGTTCGCTAGGCATATTCAACAATTATGCTTTTTAATTGCAGTTTGCTGTCAAAATTGCTTTAGCATTAAGACAATGACAAGTGCATTTGTATACACACACAACGTTATAGAACAAACACACAACTTTGAACAAATCTCAATGAAGTTAATTTTGAGTACAAATTTTTCCAATTTACTCGTGAAACTTTTAACAAGGTGCTCAAGCCTCGATGTCATGCACTAGACTTGGCCATCATGTTAATTTAAAAAGAAACACTTATTAGCGTGAAACAAAAGTAACTTCCGGTCAACAACATATTGTTACGGCCAATCTCTGTACAAATCAAACGTCATATAAAACCGTTCAAGTCTACTGAATATTACGTCATGGAAATTCCTAAAGCATGTGCCAAAATTGCACCATCGTTCATAAGACCTGTTTGGGCCTGTTTAAACAGGAAATATTACATCAGCTTAAACACCTGTTGGAATGACTTCATAATTGTCTTTCATTTATTGCGTCACAGTACTGCATACGTGAATTTGAGATATTGATATCTATTCTGGTCATTCGTAAAATGATTGTTTGAAAGTTGGCCGCACATTTAACTGTTGGCTTAGTGCTTGCTAGCTGGACAAAAGTTCCGTCTTTTATCCAATTAATCTGTATTGTAGTGACAGTTTTTTTAGAGGTGTAGGCGTTACACCTATTTTCGATAGCCTCGGGCTAATTTTACTGGAATACACTGTTTGAATAGACGTTTCGAAAGTGTGTTTATTTTTGGGTCATTGCATGCAGACGAACGGATTTGGGAATCTTACGTTACAATTTTCCCACGAAGAGATTATGGTTTACCGCTGTGACCACATATCAACAGTTGATTGTACAGAGAACGGTAGTGATAGACAACTGTTTCAGCATCATGAGAACACGTCACCCTTAAAATGGCAACTGTCAACAACCAATTTTTCGAGTTGTATCTTCTGCCCTGATTCACTATTTTCTGCTTTTGCATTATTATAGGCCTACCATATTTTCATCACTCAAAAAGAAAACATGTTTCGTGAGCTAGTAAATTGCAAATAGATTTTTACGTTAGAAGAATTTTATACAACTTATGTATAAGAAAATGTAGTAAAAGTTGCAGCTAAAAACAAAACAAATTTATTTGTCATATCTAGCACATGAAAATTTTGCTGTCCCTTAACTTTTTTCAATATGGAAGGAGCAGCTTTAACGACATCATAACATTGCTTGCACGAAATATGATTAAAATTGAACATAACATTAAAGCGCCTTTGCACAAGCTTTGGTAGCCTATTTCTACGGGTCGAATAGACTGAAATTATCAATGCCAACATTTTCTCTGCCAGACTTCACAAACAGCTGAACACTATCCTATATATTATTCTTTAGTTTTGGACAGTGGCATCCAAGCAAAGCATTGGTCTATTCATCTAAGTAGGCGACACAGGAGTCATACAATAAAAATACATCTGATATGGTCATCCAGGTTAACACTGCTCTTGTCTGCTATGAAAATAAATGTAGCCTGTCATACTGACAAGTAATACCTTCAACTCCAAAGTCAGCAAATCCTTTTCTCAGACAAGAATAGGCTACTTCTGACACAGCTCACACAAAACAGACTTTTCCTTTTTAATTACCGCCCAGAGCTTTCGCCCAAAAGTCACAAAATGAAATGTTGAAAATTTAAGTTAGAAAATTTAAAATACAAAAAGGAGGATATTTGAGCATTTTCGAGTGTCCTCGAAGGACAATTCATTTTTCTTGAGAAAAGAGAACAAATCCTCCTAAAAGAGGACATATGGCAGTCCTACATTACTAATTTGCAAATCAGAACTACTCGTTTGTATGTGAAGTTCAACTTTTATACCAAGGCCCACAGATGAAGTTCATAGAGATATACCTGACCCTGACCCATCAGATAGAATGATGTAGACATCGTCACGGTATACTTCTTTGGTCACGATTCAGAAACACAGTAAATCGAAATGCGCAATTTGACCTTAGCTTAGAAGCAAAGGCCGCCTTTTTTCTAATACCTTCTTCAACCTCGTAAATCCAAATTGAACTGAACTTTGTTTTGCATATTCTTTAATGTAAACACTTTAAACAGAAAGCTGTTTGTCTGTGTCTAACCTGTTAAAGTAATGCTAATAGAGTCAGAGATGGTCCCTTTTATTTGGTCAAAAAAGGTTTTCTCTTTTTGACAACTGCACAACAAACTGCGTTCTGAGGAGACAAAAACAAAGTGCTTTAATTTTCTAACTAATACACGCGCTTTGAAGAGCTGTAATGACTCCTGTTGAGTTATTTAATGCACCGCAAACTTTTGCTTGCGGTCGCACTCAAAACCAACAACTGCGCCACGAAAAGTCAGAAAGTTAAGTTTTGCAGCAACTCAAAAATTCAGCTTATCGCTTTTCTCAATCCATTTGTTGCCAAAAATATACATCGTTTGATCGCTTTGGCGACATCGTTTCGACGTTGTGAGCAAATTGCTGATCAGCAGACACTTGTGAATGAAAAGTAAAGCTGTTCTAATATGTTGCATTGGTAAACTCCCTGTGTCACCACATTGCTTTGTCAACATCCAGTGCTACTCAAAAAGATACAATAAGAAAAACCGTATAAATATTTGAAGGCGGTCTGTTGCTCTTCGTCCTTACAGTTGAAAACTCTTACTACTCGAGCAAGACACGCGTAATCGGATTAAATATATCGTCCACTGATCAGTACGTTGGGTTGAACAAGCAGGTTTGTTGTATGGTTAAAAACGTTTTTAGACGATAGGTAAATGTTAAAATAATTCAGCAACTTGCCTCATTGCTTTTTCAATATACAGCTGAACTTTCAAGAACACACCACTGCTTGAGAAAAAGTCACATTTGTAATGATACGTTTTTTAAAGTCAACTTAAGCTATCCATGAATAAATAAAAATGCAACAGAAGACGAAGCAAAGAAATGACCTGTTTCAAACTAACCTTTTCCCAAACAGCCTATCACTTCTTGAAAGGTTGCTCTTGACTGAGAAGTAAATGTAAGCAAACATTTCATTATGAGGACATTTAATTTTCTAAGACAAGTGTTACTACTTATTCTTACTATTCTAATCTAAATAATACATGAAAAATAGACAAACAAAACAAAGTAACTTTAGTGGGTTTAACATGTTTTATTACAAAGAGATATAACGTAATTAAAAAATCAACTCAAATGTTTTCGACACTTAAGTGTGTCCTCATCAGGAATTACTTTAATCTGCAATATGCATAAAATGAAAAAAATTCAGTCCGGAGTGTCGTTAGAGTTATTGTGCATAGTCAGATTTACCTTATAATTTTTCATTTTATGTATATTGCAGATTAAAGTAATTCCTGATGAGGACACACTTATGTATCGAAAACGTTGAGTTGATTTTTTAATTATGTTATATCCCTTTGTAATAAAACATGTCAAATCCGCTAAATTACTTTGTTTTGTTTGTCTGTGGTTCAACAAAGCAAACTGTCTACCAAAGCTTTAACATGAAAAATGCTTGATAAAAAGTTGCTATTCAATTGAGTGATTAGCTCAGCTCGACAGTGGTCTAATCTTGCTTCAAATAGCCTAACTAGGCTTACAAACAACAAAACCATATCTTAAAGCAAGCAATAAAATTATATACTTTGATACCAACTACTCCATTTTTGTACTTTTTTTCCGTTGCAGACAACTTCTTGGCTTTGCTTGCTATATCACAACAAAAATACCTGCTCTCTAACCTCAATATACAAAATAAAACGCATTAAAAAGTTGAACTGGTGAAAAGAAATAGACGATAACGCGTGTATGAAAGTAATAATAACCAATAAAACAATAAAAAATCCAGATATTAAGCTCAAAAGGAGGGTTTTGACTTCCAACAGCCTCCTGCGTATGCCTAGGAGTCGAACTATGACAACACTGCTTCTGTAGAAAAAAGAAGAAAGATCTAAACTTTCGTTAAAAAAAAGAACATTTTTGTTTGGCATAACAAGCTTCAACATCATATTTAAAGTTGTTGCTTATCTTCAATGTGAAGAATCGGATTTCATAATTACTGCGATTTATCTGCCATTAAGCTTCACTTGTGTGTGATAAAAACTAAACCTAGCCGGAGAAGGCGCCTGAAATGTGAAAAGTAAATATAGCTAAAGTGGGTGGAAGAAATGGCTCGGTGGTAGTTGTTGCCAAATGACGTGATACATAGCAACCAAACAACAGTGAATGTTAGATCTCAACAAGTTGATTCAATTCCAGTTTTATTTCCACGCTAAGGAGTTGAATCATTATCTTTTTCGAAGTAGCTTTATTGTATCACAAATTGGAGGTACTCGTTTATCGGTTTGCATTATTTTTCATGGCTGATTGTGATTTCCTTCAAGTACAATTTTTTTTTTGATTTACTGTAGGTTTGTCTATTATTTTGAAAAAAAAAACTCATGTGTGTTAAAGTTTATCCCGCAATAGTGAAAAGGTGACTAGTTTTTACAGAGCCTACAAAATATTCGACATCCAGCATAATCTTATTCAAAATTGTAACTGTGACTTTTTGGTATAACACAACGCGATAAGATAAGGACTCCAAGCCATATGTATATTTTTACAGTGGTTGATCTTGTCTAACAGTTTGTCGTATATAGACATTAACTGCTTCTTCATCTTTTTCCATCTAAAGTTATCAAATTCAGTTCATAAAGTTGGCATTTTAGTATATCAAATAAAACATAAATACTGAAAACATTTTGTAAGGTGATTTTTAATATATTGCTTTCAGTTATCTATGCAGAACGGTTCTAAGATGACAAGAAGTTACCGGATCTATTTCTAGTGATCAATCATAGGCCAGAAAGACCAGGCATGACGTAACGTTATAATATTTCATAAATTATAGAAACTTAACACTATAATATTGTTAACAAAATTATACGGGCGTATTGACGGCGAGCAGTATTGACGGCGAGCAGTATTCAGTTTATTTTGAAGTTACACGTTTGTCTGTTTTCTTTCTTTTATTTTGTCCTTAATAGGTAAAGAATTCTTCGAATTAAGTATCAAATTTAGTATAGTTTTGTTGAAATGGCATGCAATTTAGTATGTGAACCTCGTGACGTGTGTTGCCATCTGCTATGCAGATCAAGCTGTCAGAGCTCAGTACAGAGACAACCCCCGGACGAGCAAAGTGTGGACACTGGGCCCACTTTTGGTTGTAGTTTTGTAAAAATGTGACCAGTTGATTGTTTCGGGTACCTTTGCTCTCTTGGCACAAGCTCAGTACAGATTCAGCATCTGTAGACATTGAATTAATGTAAAAAAAACAAGTTTTACCAGCTGAGGATGGATTCAGAAATTCTATATCTTTTATTTAAATTACACCGCTTTTTCCATGGATAAATGTTATAGAATTCTTGTTTACAACATGCTCCAACTGATTGACGTTTGTATACTACTTTATTCTTTCCACGGTTGACTGTCCAATGTCCATGCACATATGACATATTTTTGCTGGTGTACACTGTACAGGTAAAAGTGACCAGCTTGTCTTCATCTCTGGTGGTCCCAGAAGTGATCACTTTTGCTTCGTTTCAGATAAAGAGGAGGGAAGCCAAAAAATATATCAGATTAAATCTTCCATTGACACTATAGCTGGCTTGTGTTATAAGGTTAAAAGTAGAACGATAATCTTGTCCAGACCAGTTATGAGGTCATTTCATTCGATGTGACTAATCGCCTTTGAAGTTGTGGCCGTGATGGTAAGAAAGTTTTGAAAAAAAGTCTAAAATTTTCGATCCATACAAAGAAAACTGACTTGACACTAATTTTAAGCAACACAGAACTCTCCCAAAAATGAATCATGTAAGCAATACAAAGCAGAGTTGCCATATTTAACACCTAACCCGGTGTATTATGCCACATGTTTCAGCTTTCAGCTATGGACACTGTCAAGAGAACAATTATGTCAAAGACTGATGAACAGCAGGCCAACAAACCTTCCCCGTTTTCCATTATTTGTCAAACGTCACTAGACGTTGAAACGATGAAAACGACAACTTTTTGCCGGCCAAGCCTATAATTGGCGGTCAGTGGATGGACACTAAATAATACAGTAACTTTAACGGCATCGATCAATTTTTTACCATCTGCTGATAGCTACTTTCAGTGACATAGCATATACTTGATTGTTTACTTTATCTGTGAAGAGTTCAATGATATTAAGATTTAAAATAGCAAAGTGTTTCTTTCGCTTGAAAAGGATTGACTGTGCAGCCATTTGCCTCGGTACGGTCTTCTCATCGTAATTATTAGCCTCTTTGTCTTGTCATGAGTAAACACAAAAGAAGCAAAAAGACTAACGAAGGAGCGTGGCGTATGGAAGCAAATAACAGCCAACATTCGACTCGGAGATTGCACATGATGATGATAATAATAGTTTAATGTTAAAATGTAAATTAATTTTTAAATTAATCTGTATAATTCAGCAGTGTTGATACGATTGAGAGCAGAAGTGAACCAAGATATTGAAATTCATCGTTTCCAGTGCACAACACTTTGTAATGTCCCAGGCAGCAAAATCCGTCATTTTTACATTGATTCAACGTCTGCAGACGTTAAATCAATGTTAAAATGACGGATTTTGCTGTCTGGGGTGTTTACAAAGGTAGCCTATTGCTATTTTGCATTCATCAAATGCTGGCATTTGCACAACAATTTAATGTCTTAGTGTAATTTATTAAGAATCGATTTTGCTTTTACAAGAGAATGGTATTCATAGAGATTGCAGCTAAATGCGAAAAGTTTCCACAACTAGCTAGAAAACAACAACTAATTAATTGCTTTTAATACCCTTCCAGGTGGCTGTCATCAGTCATTAGTTTTCCCCGACAGCTTATTATTGATTCCTAATCAAAAGATAATATTGCATTTTCTGAAACCCTTCACTTTGCCACACTTTTTGCTTTCAGTATAATCCTGAAAACTAAACACATATGGACACATGACCTCTCCGTGTTACAAGAAAATCCATTCGGATACACCTGGTCGAAGTACGCGAGGAATTAAGTCTAGTTTTTATAATTTATACTAATTGCCACAACAAATACAACAATGATACCATTTTGCTGTTAGAAAAACACGTCCGTGAGGTTTATATCGAACTATAGTTGCAAGCCCGCAGCTTAATGAAATTTTCTCATTCAAAGCTTGTAATTCTATGATTCATATCTTTATGGCATATTTGTATACCATGAGCTGATGAAGCAAAAATATCAGTCATTTAAATGATTGCAGTTGGCTACACAGCTCAACTTTAAACATGGATTAGCTTTTGGTTACTGCAAACAAGCTGAGAAGTGGTTAAATAAGGACGATGTTGTGTATTTCAAGAGCAAAATATAAAAAAAATTGATCAACAACTCAATAGTTTTAGGTTGATTTTGCACGTGCAAGCATATGTCTACACATGCTGTCTTTGGTAGCGCGCAATAGAAGCTATTGTAAAGCTTTCGTTTCAAACGCACCAAGTGCGCTAATCCTTTTCATGGTATCACCCTGGACTTCATAGAGATAGAACTATTATATCAACTGCGTAATCATTATTTTCTATCATTAAACCACCAAATCATGAAGGGTTCACTTTCAAGCAGTCCGTGGTAGAACAAGGCGGTAAAATAAATTTACCAACTCTAAAGTGAGCAATTTTCTCAAATACCTAGGGATTTAGGGATTATCATTATCTATTCTGGTTATCGCATGGAATACTTCCAGTTTGTGTTCCTTGTCAGCCATCGTCACGTGGCAATGCAATTATTATGGGATTGGAACAATTCTATGCTCACTTCGTGTGAGGTCATTCAATTTCACGGCCCGTCACGTAATAATTCTAGAAAAATATTGCTTTATTTGCACAAGCGGCGTTTTTGCAATTATTGTTGTTTTAAGTTGAAGGTTGATCTCACTTTTTTAATAAAAACAAAAGCAGAAAATAACGCAAAATGCAGAGATGTAAAACCACCTCAGCATTGGCGGTGTCAGAGTATTTTGAATTAAGGAATGTTTGATCTTAACGAATACTACCCAAACGTCATATCACTGATTGCAAGTCCTTGCAAAGTTAACGGTTCCCAAGGCTGAATAATCAGCCGTCTTGCATTGCGGTCAAAATAACTCCAACACAATATCAAGCAGTCATAGTTTCTTAGCCGGCGTAGCTAATCACTCGGACGTGGTTTCTATATAAAGATCCTTGCTGATTTCTGGATACTTTATAAGAAATTCTTGATTGGGTCGTTTTTTTGGGTGGCAGAATGACCCTTATTTAAGAGATTTTATAACTTACGTTTACAACAATCGTGCAATAAACTTTCTTAGTCCTCGTTAGTTTAAAAAGGTCAATGTTATGCTAAACCGTAAAATTGCAACACAGCCGTAATGGCGTCGAATGTGCTGTTTTGAGGACACCGGCGAGAGGCCAGTGTGCGATTAATATCTTAATTGTTTATTTGTGAACACTTGCTCATGCAAAAGCCTCCTTTGGTGTAAAAGGAAAAGCAAGTCTGGTTGTAGATGATGAACTAATACGTGCTAGCATTTTTCATAAATCTGTGAAAATCTCATTAAAGAACCTGTTAATGACAACAGCAGTGGCAAAAACTTTGAATGTTTTTTTGATAGCAATCTTTTAATTTTATCTTTTGAAGTAAAATAAACAGACAAAAACACAACTAGAAGCTATATAAAATGTGTATAAATTTACAAAATTGTCTTCTAAAACTCGAAAAAGTGAAGCGGTTTTTGCTGCTCAAAGATTAAAATCCATCGAAAAAAATGACAAAAAAACAAAAATATGTTACTTTGCAATAGATCAAATAGTAAAAGCTTCGAGACATGTTGGGCAAGAAACGTTTTGAGCACGGATGTAACTGCGTCCAGCTTCACCTCTAAAAAACTTATTATAAAACCCGGGAATGCTCTGCTCACATAAAAATTGTAGTTAGAATTTAGATGGCCATTTTTAACTACAGTATTCTCTCTTCTTGACACAAGTCCTGGTTAGGCAAACAGATGGTGTGACAATTCAGTTTTGGCGGTTCAATTTTAATTTTAGTGTAAACATAAACGGCAGGTTTAATCAAGCTTTTTTTGCAAATTGGACTGGGGGAGTAATCTCATGTCTCGCCTATCACAACTGCGTATAATTACATGTGTCGTATTATCATAAATTTTAACTTCTTTTACTGCGCTGATCCAACTCAGACTAACTTGTCAAAGTTTTTTTTTATCACTCATTTCGAATCTAAAACTTCAAGCTTCTCAGTTAGCAAAAGTTGTTTTTTTTCCAGCTCACGTCTACGGACGTTGCTCCATTGTAACAACGAAAGATTTTGTAAGCCGGACACAGAACCACTCATAGGGGAGTTTGCGCTTTCCTTTCACTGAACTTGTTTTAGTCTTGTTGTTGATCATAACTCCTTTTTAGTGTCTAGCTTACTTGTTACTTCTTTGCATTGCAATCAAAATATTAAACAAGTTCAAAGTGGTAATTAACGTATCATGTTGTTTTAAAAACGTGCGGAAAAACCGTTTCTCTGCAGAAATAATCATTAATTAAACATGTTTATGATTTCTATGTGAGCTGAAAGAGTTGGCTTGCCCCTGCTAGGTCAAGAAAATAAGCAAGTTTCACTGCTGTCACAATGACTGATGATGCGAGTTATCAAAGCTAGGCTATAAATTACAGTAGTGAAAAGACATTTTCACAATGGCTTTTTGCACATTGCAGATACCAGAAGTGTTCATATTATGCAAAATTGAAAGATAGATGATGCTTGTCTTGTATGTAGCCTATGATGTGTAAATATTTCCCATGTTCCTTTTCAGCATTTTATGCAGTAAATCATACGAAGCTGTTAAAAGGGAAGCGGAGTTCTGAAATGTTTGATCAATTAATGCATGAAATAAAAACATCAAGCGTCAATAAATCTCAGTTTAATTTTGAAACTGAGTTGAGTGTGATAGATTTTCAGCACTGGTTAATTTCTGCATAGCAGCAAATCTTAATTGCAATGCGGGCTGTGGTTAGGAAAGAGTAAACTTTAAAATGGCTTGTCCTTGTACATAACCTTTAATACTGGTTCTACAAAAAATCCTTTTTATAGTCACATAATTTTGCTGTTATTGAGTTAAATGTTTTTGCGCAGTACGACAGCCATACATTAAACACAAGAATGATTAACTTAGAAAGTATAAATTATTTGTTGGAATTTGGGGGGGGGGAAAGGAAGAGCAGATGAAGGGCTAAGTATTTGATTACAGGTTACTTCCGCTTTTGATTCGATGATTGAAGAGAGAGCCAACAAGCTGTCATTCAAACTTTACATTTGAATTTTTCCATGTAAATTTATCATTTTTTAAAGAACCAATAATAAAACTTTCGCTGGTGAACGTTGAATTGGTAAAAACCCATTACACTTCTCGAAATCAAAACTGTTGATTTTATTTCTGGCTTGGCAGTTCGCACAGTTGATAAATAAATTGCTCAATAAAAATACCATCAAAATAAGGTGTCATGTTATTTGAGACATGATGATTTTGAGCATCACAATCAAACATAAACAAAATTAGACGCGGGGGGCTGAATCAATTTGTCAACAGGTTTGCAAATACAACAAACAAACAAAAAATGCCATTACTTTTTAAGGAAGCAGTGGGTCTTCGAAAACAGATTAAGGAAACCCATGTAGTAAACCATTAACATGTTACGCTAAATTAGACAAGTAAATTTGCTCTTCAATGCAGATAGCCATCAATCAACTACTGCGCAGGCTATAATAAGTTCATTTCAAAGCCATTATGGGTTCAACAAATTTTTTTCCAAGCAAGGTAGTTCCAAGCTTAAAATGTAGCACTAACAAATAGGTCAGTTGTTTGTTTTGCTTCTACACCAATTAATCTTAAATCAATATTAAAATACCTTTGCAGAAACATTTTTCACATAGAAATGTCACAATAGAGGTTAATAAACTCACAAGCGTTTTTTACGCAGTTCTTCTACGTGGATTTCAACAAATATCGAGTATTGTGACTTGATGACTCCTCTGCACTACTTCACTCGACTTTTACAGTCTTTCTACATATAGATCTCATAAAGCTATTAATATTACCGATTCAGTTGCGTAAATATCACACTACATTAACTTTTCTAAAGTAAACGTATTGTTAGTAGCCTATTGCATCACTCCCACGCAATCAATTTTTTACATTTCGAACTTTTCGTCGTTCCGACTGCTATCTAGACTTCAATGTCCGTGATGCAAACTTAATTGGTTTTCGTAAAGGTTCGATCGGTATAAACCAAGCAAAAACGTAATTTCAATCCTAATTACAAAAACAACTGCATTGATTGTCCTTCTCAAAGTCAGAATACGATAAAGTTTCTGTGAATAGATGAGTGCATTCATAGCAAATTGAAATATTGATTTGAAAGTCATAGTCAAGCTACTTTGGTCTTTAAAAAGTGTTTGTGACCACATTATTTCGGACAACGTCATTATGCGAGTAAAGTTTTGATATATCAGCTGGCTACACTTCATGACGTCAACATGTCGTCATTATTTTTGCTCTCTGCCACATCCTGCGGAGCAATGAGCAAAGTCCATACTTTATCAAATCATTGTAACGTGATCCTGACTTGTATCTTGTTACCCATGGCACGTACTAAAACTATAACATTTCATTTTATTCTATCAGGGTTTTATGTTTCACAGTCATGGTAGACAAATATAGATTTGCGGTATAAATCACTCGACCGACTTATTGTATTGGCAAGAGAAGTTAATGAAACGAGAGAAGGTTTGATTGATTGTGTTGATGATTTTAATATCTCGTAACCTAAGTTTATTTAGCTTTCAACGTAGGCGATCGATTTAATAAAGTTTCTTGTGAATTTTCCCTTGTGGCCAATTTCATGTGAAGCTACACACCCAATGGCGCAAAATACAAAAATTGATGAAAGCGTTTGTTTCTACCAAGACGAAATTTCAAGTTCAAATCTGAACCTGAAACTTATAGCAAAGATAAATTAATCGAAACCGCTCGTAGCACGTGCCCCCCAAGAATTGACAAATATATGTAGCCTAATGTTTCTTTCTTATTACAAAACTTTCTCGCTTGCTTCGCCCGCTCTACAATATTTCATTAACTCAATCGATAGCATAAAATGCTCGCTCTTTCAGCAGTGTATGTGATGGGTAAAAATTTTACGTCTCTCAAAAACTGAGAAAACACTGGAATATTCCGAAGGTTACTCAACTAGCTAACAATTAAGTTAACCTATTTCAATATTAATAGAGGTACGAGGTGAAATCTGTTTTGCATACTAAGGGGGAAATTGAAAGCACGTCGCAAATGTTTTCGAAATTAAACTGCAAGACCATGCAACGCTATGAAAGACCACAAAAAAAAAAAAAAACTTTGTCAAAAAAGAAATTTGTAAATTCTCCTGCGCTCATAGAAAATACGATTTGAAACTTCGATAAAACTTTTTACAAAAACCTGGTTTTAATTTGTAAAAATATCTCAAATACACAAAGTGTGCGTCAAAGAAAAAATATCGTGTGGCCATAAAATACACAAAAATCGATCTAAACGAGACAAAATTTGTCAAAATTTTCAAGGAAGCAAGCTCCTCAAACCTCCTCTCCAAGGATTTGCTTCTTTGGACTTTAAAGTTGACATTGTCCATTATATCTTTTTTTTTTTGAAACGCTGGTGTCTCCCATTTTTGTCTAAGTCTGCTTCTGACCAGTAGTTCTACCAGTGGCAGCAGTATCTCCATCTTCGCACTCGAAAGTTATTTCATTACTCTGGCATTCGTTCAAGGGCTCTTGTCTGTTCTATTTTGCACTGAAGCATTGTCTGCGACCAATTGACTTCACACAAGTCTTTGATGTGCTCTACCAGCAACAAAGAGTAGCCAAAATTAAGTTTTGAAATAGCTTTCACCTTAATAATAAAAGTTCTACACCAAGAATATAATCTTGGATGAAGATTAATGTTTTTCTCATTGAATGCAGTGGCTGAAATAGGTGGCAACTGTTATTGCTTTAGCTTTAATCTCAATTTGTTCAAGCAATCAAACTTTATATGAAAGCAACTGTAGTGATAATCGTGATTGACAGATAATGCTGTACTTGTAACCGCTCGAGTATCCCAATTACTTAAAATGGGAAACACTTTCCCCCGCTCATTCCCTTTATTCTCAAACCGATGTTGGATGGCTGCTTATCATTGTCGTCATATAGTAGGGTCAAAATAGGAAATATATGGGCTGACCCGAAAAAAATTGCAAGAAAACGTTTTATTGATTTTTCCTTTGGCTTAACCTCAATAGAACAACATATGAAAAGTTTTCCAAGATTTGAGCATCACAAAGTCTGAAATATGACGTCACAAAAAGTGGCCTATTGCAGGTAAAAAATCTCTTTGGACTGTCAATTGTGAACCAACATAGCTGTTTATCCATAATTTGTTGACAATGAATTCATAAAATAAGTGTCTAGTGTTGTTATTTTTCCATTATAATAGAAAATAGATAGATTTTGCTTGTGTTACAATTAATATTATGACGTCATTATTATGTCATGATGCCTGTAAGAGATAGCCGCCTCTAAGCAAGCAGTTTCACTGAGCGATTATTACTAGGGTGGACTGAAAAATTTTTTTTCCTAAAATATCCCCCTCCAAAAACCTGGCAAATGGCCTAAAACTGGTTTGGGGGTGTTGCCCGCTAAACTGGTCGAGCCCGGGGCCGATAAAGGTCACAGAAAGGTCAAATTTCAAAAAATTGCCGTAACTTGTGAACCAATTATGATAAAAAGGTGAAACTGGTCTTAAAAGATGCAGAAGGGCAAAGTTTCTATCTGTTGTAAGAGTAAAGTCTTATCTATCTTCTTCAGAAATAGAAATATTTCCAAAAAACTTCTTTTTAGAGGTCTGAGACACTAAAATATGGAACAAAACTTATAATTTAGTGAAGTTGAACAAGACAGGTAGCTACACTGTGCAAACGTGAAATTATATAATGCTATAGAAGATTAGCTATTAAGGAATGATCAACACAATGTACAATAGGCGTGAACATCCAGGTCAATCATCTGTTCTCTTCCTACCAATGATCGATATGTACCCCGGTGACAAAACATGTATTCTAGCCACACTTGACTTCACCTGTAAGTTTGCAACAAGACACAATATTCCACCTGTTATAACTTTTGATCAGCCATTATTTTGGAAGGCTTCTGAAATTGTTAACGAAGTTGAAGACTCAAGTCCACTAAAAGAAATTGTCTTGTTACTTGGTAGTTTCCATACACTCATGAATCTGTTGGGCGCCATCGGGACATTGATGGAGGGAAGTGGACTGAAGGAAGTCCTAGAAACAATCTATGGCGAGAATGCTGTGGTACACATGATGAAGGGAAAGGCTGTGCAGCGTGCGCTTCGAGGACAGCTCCTAGTAGACCATAGTGTCTCACCAACCAAATTGTCTCAGAGATTATTGAATGTGACCCAGAGTTTGAGATTTGCCTTCTTGAGATTTGCCATGTTGGGAATTGTCCGAGAACTTATCGAGGCCGATCGCACTGGATCATGGGAAATGCATCTCCATACCATATCCGACTCTCTGCCAGTATTTGCTGCCGCGGGTCACCCAAATTATCTGAAGTCAGCTTACCTATATCTCCAAACGATTATTGTCTTAGAGATTGAACACCTTGATGTGTTTCAGATGTTCATGCAAGGATACCATGTCATTCGGCGAAGTGACAAATTGTGGGCTGGACTAGGTTGCGACTTGGTGATCGAACAGACGCAAACGAGATCACTGAAAAGTACTGGGAGGCTTACACGAGGCAGTGGAATGACGGAACATCAGCGGACCATCTGGACGATGTCGTCTCCTGTATCATCTGCGTACTGTGCTATGCAAGAGTTTTGTGATATGAGATATACAAGCAGTGAACAGCCAAAGAGGAAACTTCAGCAAGAATTTCAAGGGACACAGTAGAACGGACTAAACTGGCTACTACACTCGAACTCTATAGCCCATTTAAAGATGAGATCACACTGCGCAATATCATTACTGGGATGAAATCTGGCGCTGACGTGAATGTACACAACCTTTTTGCTGTTGGTATGGAAATTGTTGCCAAAATGGATGGCTAGTTGATATTTTCGTATTCACATAGACGGAACACAAAGGTGAAAACATTGGCATCAGCGAAGGCAATCAAGATTGCAGATGAGCGATGGATAGAACCATCACTCCTGTTTCAAAGGTTTATGGATGCGTCGCAGTCTGGAGACCTAAGCTTGGATGAAGTGATGCAGTACGAACTCTGCCCATATTCATCATCTTTGTTTGAAGCTCAAAATCTATTACGCAAGCCAGGCAAACCTGCCCTGCTGGAAGCAATACGGAACTATGCCGCTTCTGTGGAAAGTGCTGTTTTTCGGACTGCATCAAAGACAGAGCACTACGTCCTAGATGGGGGTCCTCTCTTACATCGACTGAAATGGACAGAAGGATGCACATATAGTTCAATTGTGGATGATTACGTATCTTTCACAACTGGGTTGTATGGTAAAGCAACTGTCGTTTGCGATAGTTATGGAGGGCCCAGTACAAAGGATAACGCACACCAAAGACGGAAGACATCTGCTGCTAGAAAGTCAATGTGACCGAATCTACCAAATTTGTTGGGTGAAGCAAGACTTCCTGTCAAATGATACCAACAAGCAGTCACTCGTTGATATGATATCAACTTGACTAAAATAGTGTGACTGTTATGTTGTGAAAGCAGAAGGGGATGCAGATGTAGACATAGTACGAGCAACGGCGGATTCATCTAAACTGAGAAACACCACGCTCATTGGAGAGGATACAGATCTCCTTATTCTGCTTCTCTACTATGGTGATGTAGACTGTAAAGATCTGCACTTCCGATCAGACAATGGGAAGCCAACTATCCACAACATCAGAGTTCTGAAAGATTTACTTTGGGATTTGGTCTGCACTGACCTGTTGTTTGTTCATGCATTTACAGAATGTGATACATCTTCCAGAATCTTTGGTGTTGGAAAAAAATCAGTGTTTCAAAAATTTATCAAGGGAGACTCTGTATTGCGATCATGCTCAAATGTTTTTTGTGCACTACACTCTGAACAAGGTGTAGAAAGTGCTGAATGTAAGGCTTTAGTATCACTATTTAATGGGACAACATCTGACTCGCTCGCATTATTACGTGATGGCTATCTTTGCAAAAAAGTTGTGACATCAGGCACATTTGTTACGCCTGAGCAGTTGCCGCCAACAGAATATGCATTGAAGTACCATTCATTACGCTGCCACTTGCAAGTGATGGCATGGATGGGCCTAAGTACTCACATGGACGCTGAAAAATGGGCTTGGAAAATTCAAGGGGATAAGCTATTACCAGTGATGAAGGACAAAAACCCTACTCCTGAGGCTCTACTAAAAATGGTTAACTGTAATTGTTCAACTGGGTGCAATACACTCAGGTGCGATTGTAAGAAGTATAAACTTGAGTGTACAAGGGCATGTGGTCCTTGCCAGGACGACAACTGTGCAAATATTAACAATGCACCCATTCTAAAAGATACTGATGACTGATTTATAACTCACACCTGATAAAACAGTTTCGTGAATTCTGGTATATCAAAGTCTTTTTTGAACGTATTTAGTGATAGAAAAGTGTGAATAAACAACATATGAATGAAGACATTGGCATATTGATGTCATCAGAGATGAGGCAAACTGATTAAGTTTTCTGTAAGTCAATCTTTCGCACACGTATTTTTTTACTATATCTCCAAATACTTTAAATTTGTATATATTCGTGTAGCCTAAATAGGTGAAAACGTCATGATGATGTAATAGATGACGTCAAAAGTGAACGTTAGAGTACTGTGTTAACCAGGGGTTCCTAACCTGGAGGCCATGAGCCTATTTCAAGGGGGCCTTAGAAACATTTGAAAAATAATAATTTTTTTAATTTATTATCTCTAAGTCCACTCCAACACTACATAACAAAAAAAATTAATTAAAATTTAATAAAAATACTAGTACATTTTGCCCAAATCTGTGGGTTTTCAACAAGGATATTCAATATGACATGCGGCCTGCTCTTTCCACCGCCAAACCAGAAATTAAGACAATGCCACAGCAAAAACAAGCTCAACCATCACATTAACTGCATATGTAATAACTAATTAATGTATTATCATGTTTATTGTGTGTTGTATTTATATCATTTTATCATTCTAAGTACCGGTTTCTGTATAAACAAGTTTTTTAATTAAAATGACGTTTCTTAATTTTTTCAAAAGGTTGATAAAATAGAGGGGCCATTGATTTTTCAAAATTTTCAAAAGGGGCCACGGTGTAAAAAAGGTTGGGAACCTCTGGTGTTAACTGTTAAGATTACTGGGGTAATGCAGTTTATAGTTAAATTTGCCATTTTTATTGGTTAAGAATCAGTGTTTTTTTGGATTTGGTACCTATATACGAGTATTTCGGTAAAATGGCGGCCATCTTGAATTACGTAATATTTAGACCCTTTGTGACGCTCGAATTTTGGAAAACTTTTGATATGTTGTTCTCTGAACCGAAAACTATTGGAAAACACCAAAAAACGTTTTCTTGCAATTTTTTTCGGGTTGGTCAGCATATTGACCCTACTAATATGCGTTTTTCCAGCTAGTAAAATACGCATATTTTACGTTGATTCGACGTCTGCATGCTTTGAATCTAACGGAGTTGACGCAAAGCCACAAACCAAGTATGGTTTATCAACTGCCAAGAGGCATGTAAATAAAATCTTAAGTGTTAAGAAATCTTATAAAGCGTATATTTACAAGTTTTTAAAATACTGGTACCCTTCTCATCCAGCACATTTTTAGACCTGCGTTACCGAGCGTTTCCAAGTGGAAGCATCCATTGTTATTCATCCACTACACTGAATCAGTTACTGATGATTTAAACAAGACTAACAGTGTTGAGAGCATTCATTCAACGTGAAGCAACATTGTCACGTGAAAAGAACCGAGAAGATGCGTTGACTGATGACAAGAATGCACCAAATGCCTTCACTTGTCACTACTGTCTCAATTTAATTAACTTTCATTCCAAGCATATCGAGAGCAATTGTACGGTACTCACAAAAGCCTGTAAACGTTTTAGGGAACTGAAGACCACTTCACATTATTGAAGATTCTCGAACAAGATTATATTATTAAGATCTCAATCCACCAGCCAAGTGCGTGCGTATTATTCCGCAAAACTACTTTCTGCTTGCGTTTAATTTAAGGATTTTTATTTATTTAAAAGTTGATATTTTTCATGGCTACTTGTTCAAAAACTAAACAAGTTTTTGTTTATTAAATATCACGTTTCCACAAGCGGCACTTGTTCGGCTCTCGGGGTGTGCGTTTGAGCAACGCATTTCAGAACTGTTCTTTATTCAGCGTTACATAGAATATGAAATAATTCTCAGACAACATTTCAGTAATCGGAGGCTTCACTCTGCCAATCTTGATAGCCGGCCCGGCGTCAAAGGTTCAAAGCCTCTACAAGTACCGTATGCGAAACTACCAGGAATAACCTATCAAAGGCTTTGTTAATCCGCTTGATCAACGCATTTCAGGACTGTTCTTTATTCAGTGTTACATAAAATATGAAATAATTCTCAGACAACATTTCGGTATTCGGAAGCTTCACTCTGCCAATCTCGATAACCTGCCCGCGTCAAAGGTTCAAAGCCTCTACAAGTATACCGCATGCGAAACTACCAGGAATAACCCATCAAAGGCTTTGTTAATCCGAGGTTAAAGATTCAAAACCAACTAATCATTTCGTTGAAAAGATATAAAAAAGATCAAGTTAAACAAGACCAAAACAACAACATGGAATAGGCTATTAATACCAGGAAGCAGTTAGATGAACATTTCAAGCAAAATTGATTATTTACATCATTTCAACATCAACATTTTGCATTGTTACATGCCTTGAAAAGCCCAAAAAACATGTTAGTTTTTCATTAAGAATGGATTTTTTAGCCTGCAATAAAGAAGTTAAATGCAGTTGAGGTTACACCGATTTTACGATCTGACGTATTTTCTAATCAAAAAATTTTATGGCATCTTTCATGTGGATTCTTCACATCACATAAAAAAGTTTCAGCTGAATATAATATTGAACACAAAAAAACATCATACATTGTTTGCACATTCCAAAATCATAAAAAAAAGTCAAAGGTTTCTGTTTCAACACTGTCTTGTCCGACTAATATCGATGTAAGTAACAAAAGGTTGATTGAAAGGGCAACAAGGCATGTTCTGTAAGAAAGTTTAATTTTCTGTGGTGATCCTTTATGAGGTTCAAGTAATTGTTTATTAGTCTGCTTGTCAAGTTTGTTTTTGGTTCAAGTGATTTATCATAAAAAAGAGTTACCTAGATTCCAGCAGGTCTACTTAAAACTAAAACGCAGATTCTTATTTACGGAGAATAGTTTCAACTGGAAGAAAAAGTGTTGTTAATGGCATTTTCTTTCAACGGTTTAGGAGTAAAAAGTTGTAGGCTAGCTGTCGTTTAATGTGTGCTGTCTCATCTCGATGTGTTTTGTTTCACAGCCGAGTTCTTCTGCCATTGAGCAAGAAACAACAAATTTGACTTTTGTTGGAAAGCTCACTGCATTTTGACGTTGTTTCTACGTTTCTCATCTTGAAAATACGCCAAAATAAATTAAGTCATGATGTTACTGTGCTTATTTTAATATCTTAAAGTTTACATTACTAGTTTGTTAAGTGGTGAGCGAATGCTGATTGCTGAAGAGATTGCGCATAAAGACAAAAAAAGCACTTTTGTTACAATGAAAGAGCTGTTCCCGTCACTACAGTACACAATTCATGTTACCTTGTATTTGTAATATACCTATTTCGTTGTTAGATTAAAGTTTTTTAATGCGCCCTCCCAAATTTTTTTCGTTAATACAATAGAACGAAATACATACAGCATTTATGAGTACCGTACACTTTCGATAGCGGTGGGATGGCGCAACGGATAAGGCGTTGGCTTTCCAATTATGCAAACCTGGTTCGACTCCCGGCTTCAGCTGGTTGTTGAAAAAAACACCGCTCCCCTCTACCCAGGGTGTAATAAATTGGGTGATGGGCGTAGTTGGTGAAGTAAAGGCGGACGAGAGAAAGGAACTAGCCACCCTAGTGCCGAAGGCTTAGTACAATGAGAACCTTATCTTCTCATACCCGACACTTGAATCAAGTATTGGACCCCCTATACCTTTTTACACTTCCGAAAAGGTGATCATTCCAAGGATAAACGTTCATCTATTCTATAGATTAGTTAAGTTATCATTTATTTCATTCCGTTTTATAAAAACTAAAGTAACATACTGGTTTTTAGAAAAAGTAACTTTATTCACGGTGTATTGGCATGGTCTGACAAATTTAAACCTACGCATCATTGTATTTTGTTGAAATCGCTTCCCCAAAACAACTTGCTGGGTCCGCCCCTGTCTAAAAACCCGCATGCTTGTCCCCGAACAAGGAAAAACGAGTTGTATTCAAGTGTTCTGCCAGTGTCGTCTATGAGATTTTCCATTTAGAAGCAAACAGTTGGAACAAAATCAACATTTCAGAAAAGACTTAAAAAATATTTCCTGAAACAGAGAAGGTGGTATCAGATGGCTTGCTTCCCATCCGATCTGGACAATGGAAAGCTGTTCGGAAGAACAGCCACAGTATCCTACATAAAATTAACGTTCTCTTGGAGTAGATGGACATAAACACACAAGTTGTAGGTTAAAAAAGCCCAGATCTTTTTGTAGTGAAAGAGTAGAGAATCAAAAACCTTCTTTGCTCTGCTTAATCATTACGCATACCGTACCTCTCGAATGAATGGCCACAACGCCTAGTACACAAAACAATATCATGTTACCGAGTCTATTTTGGAAGTGAGAGAACAAAACACACGTGAAGTCTGTTCGGAAAAGTGGTTAACAACATATCGGTTACCCGTTGTATGGCCGAACCACATTGGGGTGGGACAAAAACAAACTTTCTCCGCCTCAACCAATTGACAATTGCAAAAAATTTCCCAGCCCCTTTTGTCTTGGAAAGAGAAGACTTCGTTGGTTCGTTTCTTTTGATTTGATTAGCAATCAGATCGGTCTACAAGAATCACACACTCAACGTACAATTGTAAATAAATCAAATTTCTAGATGTTGCGTGAAAACGAAGCACGAAATTAAAACGGCATGTTCAGTTTTCTATTCACGTCGCCTTTTGTCAAGCACAACAATACAAATTAAGATTTCGTCAACACTGAAACTACAATTTTGACAAAGAATAAAATGGTATAAGGAACAGTCAAATAAACTCACTAAAAAGTTTTAAGTGGTAATAGCAGATAGTTTTAATTGTTTTTCACGTCATTTTGTTGTAATCATGTTGTGGATCACTCATGCTTGTTCAATTCCATCATTGCTAACTCATTGACTCATTGTCGCCACCTTGCGGTAATGTAAACCGTTGCGTATCGTACTTCGACGTGTTTCCTTTTTTGTCAAGCTTTCCAGCATGACCATCTGAAATATATAACATGTGGTAAAGTCAACAACACTGCATCTGTCATGTAACACAATACCGGCCTTATCTTCACTTCTCTTACAATGCTTACCAGCGTTAACACCCAGACAGGTGGGAATGTTACTAGCGCGTGCACTTGAGCAACGCATTCTAAGGACTGCTCTCCATTCAACGGCAGCTAATGAATAGAATAATTCCCTGGCAACAACACTTCCACAATCGGAAAACTTTACTCTGCCAATCTAGGTAACCGGCCCTGCGTTAAAAGCCTCTACAAGTATGCGGAACTACCAGGAATGACCTATCAAAGAATAGTCAGTCCGAGGATAAACATTCAAAACCAGAAACTTTCTAGATCTGAACTCAAAATAAAATAAACTACTGTTATGTATTGTTCCCTGACTCTGTTTGTCTATCAACTGATAAAAAGTTAAGAAACTACAAGTTCGCTTACAGCTTTTTTCAAGCTTGTTTGGAATCGTGCCCCGACGCTTGGATTCCAACATGGGAATCGCTTTCATTTTTTTTAACAATTACTTACTGCGTGTTTTCTTCAATTCCTTTGCTTTTCTGCTCAAAACGGTAGTGTGGTAGGCAAACTCAATTATGGCAAAAAGTACTGCAAGAGTTATCCCCGCAATTAAAATGTAAAACACTCCGGCGACGTTGCTCAAGCCTAAAGCTGGTGTTTTAGCCTGAAAGTAAAATTACAGAAATGTTACGCTTAAAGTGAATTACTTTTCACTTGTTTTTCCAACCTGGAATCAATTTCAGACCTACCAGCACCAGAGCCAAAGGCAAAATTCCTTGGTCACTTTACTGGTTATTTTTGGCTCGGATGCTTATGAATAATCACGAGCAATCACTGTGACTCACTGATTATAGAGAAGTGTCTGTGTGTCGATTGCGGAATGGCGTTCCTTCGACCATAGCCCTTAATTTCTCATGATTATGAACAGTACGTTACTCCAGAGAAAAATGTCAACGGCCTTTCTTAGAGCTATGGATTGCTGAACTGTACTGTGTGCTGCAAAGTAGTCCTATAGGAATATTTGCGGAAGAAAATGAGCAGCTAATGGTGAAAAGATGGGTAAATTAAATTTAAAAAGGAAAGTAGGCTACTCCTCTAAACGATCAAAACTTCAATTATGATGAAGTGTTTATCTTTGAGCATAACATCAGACAGAGCTTGATCTTTGCGTTTAACTGGATTTGCAAGTTATTAAAGTATTGCATTGTGATAAGGAAGTCTTCAGTCATATCGGTTAGCCTACTCAGCAGTTTAATTTCATTTTTAAAAGGAAAAAAACTGTGAATTAAATAAAAATTGGTTAAAATCCACAGATCAGCGAACATTTACCTTTTTGAAAATTACGCACTTAGAAGTAAAACTCTAATTCAATTATATATAGAAACGATATTTAAAATGATCGTTGGTGTACATTTAAAACGTTTTAAAAAAGTGAATACCTAATAAGTGGAATCATGGATAGCTCACAATATTGAGGGAATAGTAGTCTACAGTGTAACAAACATACCGGCCCAGAAGCAGCACTCGGACCGCATTCACTTTTTTCGAACCACCAGTAATTTTTCATCTTCTGTAGAGCACCTTGCTCGCGAAGCTTCAAAATTGCGAGGTTTACGTTGTCGCTGCAAATCAAAAGCAAGTTGAAATTTGACTCGCCTTATTTCATTGATTAAATTTGATTTTCTTAGTTATCCAATCCATTTCTAAATGGTTTGCTGTTATGTGTTTTGTTGAAACACCATGAACTGTTGAAATGCATCTCTCCATCAACAAGACGTTGTGGTTCAGAGTATTTTTTAATTCTTAAGATTCATGACACAGAATAACCGGGGATTAGAAAGTGACCTGATTAGAATCAATGATAAAAGTCACAATTGAATATGATCTGTTTATATCAGTTGAGGCACTTCATCGACTGTCTTTCGTATGGTGATCGAGACCACACAGTGTTTTCAATGTTTCTCGGCAGCCAATTGTAGCAATAGACACCGTGTTTTGCCCATGGGCCTGGGCTCGTCAGTATCGCACCACTAATTCTTGCCACAATTTTTGCGTGAAAGCTAATTCTTTACTAGTTCTTGCGTGGAAACTACACCGTTAGCGAATCTACACTGGTTAGCAAATCGCAACTGCTCGCTGTACTATAGGCTAGTGAGTGCTTAGCCTTGTGCTGATAGCCGTGAAGAACCTTTCTTTCTTTACAGTGTTTACAATGTTAGCTTGTAATCATCTCTCTAATTACTATATGCAATAAAGAAGAACTCGATTGCTAACATTTTTGTTGGCGGAATAACCTGACCTAGGATTAAACCCAAGTCTTCTAGAAGGAGGTAACTAATCGCACGCTACGATGATTGAGTCTGATATCACGTCATATGTATTTGAATGCAAAGGAAGCATGCATGCGTGTTAACCCATTAAAAGCCGCCACAAGTTCCCATTGCTCTTTTTAGGAAATATTTCAGCCACAAAGTTGTATTGCCATAACTTTTGAATTAGTTTAAAAAAATTTGACGATTTTTGCTTTTTTGATGCATTTTTTTGTTTGCCTTTTAAAAGGACACCGGCCACATAGTCAAATGTAAATCTCGCGATACCTTAACATAAGAAGGTGTTTGTTTCGGTAGAAATTTGTCAGATCTTTTTTGAAGGACGTTTCAAAGTTATTGTATGAACAATTGAACATATTATATTCACGATAACCATCGGCGTAGCTAGTGGGAAGGTGCCCCCCCCATTAGGCAGTCCCCCCCCCCGGTAGGAAGCTTGTAGCGGCAGAATATTTTTAAACCTAAACGAAAAAAGCATAGTAAAAATATTTTTTGAAACGGATTTGGCTCGAATTCTATTTGCTTGTTCCTACTTCACGCGTTCAGGGGTGCAAAATCATGGTCCGCCGCGGGCGGCACAAACCATAGCGATACCCCACTGACAGTCGTCGGCTCCAGCTCGTGACCGAGCATTGGTTTCGTCATCAAATCGAATTTGGCTTTGGATGGTGATGTCATATATGGCTTTGGAGGCCAATCTATGATGGAAAAGACGTAGGCAAAAGTCACATTGTATGGGGGGTATGGATTGTATGGAGGGAGGGACGTGGTAGTTTTAGCTTTTCTAGTGTTCGTTTTTCTTGGGCTTTTTGTATCCTTTTTTTTGAAAACTTCCGTGCCTTCCTTAGATCTTTTTCTCCAGAGTAGGCTAATCTGTCACTAAGAAGGTTTTCCCATGAATCCAGATCAATGTTTGCATGGTTGAGGGAGACTTTCAGCTGATCTTTGTATCTCATTTTTGGTCTTCCGGGGAAGGTTTCCTGTCTCTAGTTGTCCTTCCTCGTTGTCCCTCTCATGACATGTCCTGTCCAGCGAAGGCAATGTTGCAATATGGTGGCTTCTGAACTGGGCAACCTAGCGCGATCAAGGAATGCATCTTTGGTGAGACAATCGTCCCAACGAGTGCCTAGCATTTGACCCAGTTTCTTTCCTTTGCTGAAAATTTTCAAGACGTTTGATGTCACGGCGGTATAATGTCCAGGTTTCACAAGCATAGAGAAGAGTGGATAGAACGACTGCCCGGAGGATCATAATTTTGTGCGGATAGATATAGCATGGTTGTTGAAAACACGATGGTAAAGTCTTCCATAGGCGCAATGTGCTGCTTTTACACGATGTTCAATATTCTTTGACAGTGTTACAAACAAGCAAAAAAATGTGGCCATGTGGCCGGTGTCCTTTTAAAAAGCAACAATAAATATAAAGCAAAATAAACAAATAAAAGAAGCAAAACCTTACACAAGTTAGAGTGTAGTAGGAAGCACAATATTATAAAGTGTCAAACTATGAAGAAACATAATTCATATCTATTACCAATAGGCAGTAAAACATGCATGTTCCTTCTCACTTCACTTCATCCGGCTCTTCTCATTTTTCAACAATTTTCAAACTTTCACAAAATTCAGAAAAAGTACGTTGTTCGCAAATATTTATCAACACCTTCCAAAACAGACCCTAAACAACTACTAGCAAGTCCAAAATGATTCAATCAAAATAAGATGATGCAATACTGATGCATTCAAAACGATGTCCTTTTAAAAGGACACCGGCCGTAAATGGGTTAATTGTCTGATGCTGTGAGTTTTCATGTGGTGTGATTTGCGTCTAAAACAATGTGATGTTCTAAGTTTGAGGAACAGACCACAGATCACATCGTAAACGACTTTTTCTTCTATCCAAAAAGAAACCTGTCTGTTCTTCAGCAGCTACTCAACACAGTTTTGTGTAGCAATCTTTGATTGGTGATCCACGGAACCAGAATAAAAGCAGAATGTCCAGTAGGCACCATTTAATCGAAAATAAATTCTATTCAGTTAAGTTTTTCTCGACGCAAAATGCTTCGAATTTATAGAAAAACATTAATCCCAGAGTTTATTTAAAGGTTATGAGCCAATGTCTATTAACTATACCGGCACCGCACTCACAATAAAGGAGATCCTTTTCGAAGGGCAAAGCCATATCCTTTTGCGTCAATGTTTGGCCCCACTTTCATGGTATTGCAAGGTTTCCGTTGCTCCATGTACTCGTTTAAGCTGGATTCCATCAGAAATGCATACTTTCCCTTGAAATTAAAATTTGTAAGGAATTATTTCAACTTATCTTTTTCGTAGCGTGTTTCAACATCCTTTTTAAAGTATTTTTAAGAGTTTGAGGAGTTTATAGAGTTTATACAGTAGAATGGAGCTTTAAGATTTATTGTTTGTTAGGGTCAAACATGCTCACATCGCTGTTGCGAACTTTATCTATCCCTTCTTTGTTTGAATTGACAAAGACAGAAGGATGTTGAGTGGTCATGAAGCTCCACATCTTCTCGTAGGTTGACAGTGGAGATTGCTTGCAAACGAAGAAACAATATTATCATCAATAAAAGTCACATATGCACTTTTTAAGTGTTGGCCACCAAACAATAAAATTGTGTTTCTCGCACCTTCTTAACCATACAATAAAACTGATACTTAGTTTTCATTTCATTGAATCGTTCATAATATTTTTTCTACTCATAATTTTTCCTTATCTAGGACTAGGTGCCCAACATGCTGCGTAGATAAATTTATGTTGCTTATAGCAGCTGTTTGCCGGCCTATCATTACCTAGAGCACGTCATGTGTCCTACAGAGCAAGCTCCTTTGTCTAGAAATTAAACTCTCCTTTACGGTAATTGTTGTGTTTACGAGTGCTGATTGCTGTCGTTTACATTGTCGATTCATAATTTTCCTGGCAAGTTGCTTTGCAGTAGTTTGCCATTGGTTTCTGTAGTCTCAGTGCATAAACTATAGCATCAGGGTTTCTGAACCGACTTCTGCTGTTCTATAACAACTGCTGTTAATTGACCAATTATTTAGTTCTTTCTACAGCTGCAGAGATAATGATATAGCTGATTCCCAATACGTCACATCGATTTTAAGCCGGCCATTTTGACCATTGGTCACAGTCTCAATAGGAGGTCACAAAGAGTTTGATGATGATTTATAACGTCAAGTGTTGGCCTTTCTTCCCGAAATACGACAGCCAGGATCAGATTAACTCCCGCTGGATCCTAGCCAGTCTAGGTTCTACAGTAACATACTTACTGTACAATCTAAGTTTATAAATATTATTAGGGTACTGAACTCCCTTATCAATGCCCTAATTTCTGCACAATAAAGACGAATAAGTGGAATTATTTTCCAAGGATGCGAAACATTTTCTCTCCAAATATGTACGTATCTTTACATTTTGGATTATTTGAAGACATCACTGATTGACACAAAAACATCCTGTTTATATTTACTTTTGTCATTCTGAGAGTTAAAAGTAGCCTACAAGTTACCTTGAAAAAGTTTGCAGTGGAACCAGATTTTAAAGTTCCATATTTTATTGTGTTTTGCTTTACAAGATCTTCAGCTCCTGATATGGGTGATTCCATTCTGTCTACTGTTAGGAAAGCAGCCAAGTTAGCAGTGTAGGACGATATAATGATGAGGGTAAAGAACCACCACACACCTCCAACAAGTCTTCCTGAAATAGTATAAACTTTGTAAAGGTATTGCTTAAAAGCCTTGAACGTTTAAGTTCACCATCGGTCATTTCTGACAATGTCAATCATAAATGGCATCATTTTCTTTGCAGTCAGAAGACACGTTGCAAGAACTACTTGAGGAACTGAACCAGGAAGGAAAGTAAGATTAAAAGAGAATAAACAAGAGAACGACAATAATAACATGTATCAAGGCAGCAAAAAATAAAAAAGAGTGTTTTGGTAGATGGAAAAAAGCTCGAAGGGGTAGGCTACAAATACAAATAGCCAGAATCAATGCAAGTACTCACGAAAAATGCCAACACCAGGAAACGGCGTCAAAACTGAGATAAAGTGAAGAATAAGAATAACATCATCAGTTTGGAGGCAATTTGGTCAATAAACCATTTTATTAAAAGTATAAAAATATTCCAAATACTTTAAAAAGAAACATCTTGAACATAAAAATGATGCAAATATTGCATATCCAACAGAAACGTGACCACTCATAAAATAAGAAAAGCGAAACAAAGAAAAACGGATAGAAAGATATTTAAGTATAAAGATTAAAGAGCAAAGACAAGACTAAAAATAGAATTATCAGAAAGAATTAGTGAATTTACCTGAAATTGATTTTGGGGAGACGTCACAGCCTTGCTGCACAAAAGATCCAATGGAAAACCACAAGCTGTTGAGAATTGTGAAATCAACTGAAGGGTCTTCGTCGTTGCTTTTCGCTCCTGAAATACTGCCTAAAAAGTGCAACAAGCTGCGGGTGAGTGATGACTCACCAACTTTAGTTTAGATATCAGGGTTATTGCGGCTTTGAATGATTTTATTTTCTGAGGACATTTTGCACATGAATTGAATTCTGTTTTCTAATTAGGCCTAGTAAGCTTGCTTTGGGGAAAACTGGTCTATTAATCGATAACCTATTATTTGCTTCAGTGACTTGCCTAAGTAAGCCTATAGTTGTTTCTACTTCAAAGCGTTTCTGTAGATTACAACACTACACTTTGCTTTCTATCAGAAAGCATATTGAGTCAAATTAAAAGTACTGCTGCTGTACTCAAAAGCTGTCATTTCAGTTTTCCCCAAAGCGTAAAATTAAGTGAGCAGAATGCCACATTACGTCTTTTGAGGCTTTGTCGAAAACAACAGATTTACTTTTTGTCCAATCATGTTACTTTCTGCTAATCATTTACCTTTATGATATTCGTAAGGGCTAAACTTAGAAACGAGATACAGAACCACACTGACTCCGACGTATGCAAACAGGATGCAGATCCAAATCTCATATGATAAGGGCTCCAGAAAGCTGTACGGAATGTTTGAGCTATTACAAACTGTCAAAAGATCATATCTGCGATAACAACTTAAAGAATATTCACTTTATACTGTAAAAACAACATTTTCTTTTTTGTTAGATAGAAGTTTTAAAAAAGTTAGCTACCTTATAATTTAAAGAAATTAAAGTTACTTTAAACTTCACTGAAAATGAATCAAAACAACATTACAGCGACGCAAAGTTTTCATTCATAAAGCTGTCCCAAAGGCTCAGTAGCTGAGTACCCAACGCTACGAACGAAATGGATGACAAGACCAAGCAATTATAGTTCAACTGGTGGAGTGTAGGCTACTCTTGATTAACGCACCAAGAACACCGTGACAAGGATGATTGACCTTTCTGACTGTATGCTCGAATAACACAGCAAAAACAATACTGCGTTGAGCTTAATCTAGTAAGCGGAATACATTCCAAAAAACGTTCTACTTTACTGTATATACTTTATAACATTTGAACAACAAGCGGAAACTTCACACCGTTCATTTTGCCACTTCCAATATGTAGGCAAGGCTCAAAGACGCTACCTGCCAGAATTGAGTTTTCGAGGTGGTTTTTACAAGTAAAGAAGAATGAATCCTCTTAATATTAAACAGCTTTAAAGTGCTGGAGCAAAATGGATTTGTACAAACCTGAAAATACTGGGAACTTGTTTACCCGGCTTCTTAATCATGATACTGATGCCCAACGACATGAATGGTTTGGTAAATACCACCACTGCCTCTCTTGCTGATGTGATCGTCAAAGGGGCCACCGCCATGTCCGCTTTCTACAACGGAGAACATGTTTAGCCTACTAACAACAGATATCAGGAATTTTGCCAACTTTCTTGACTGAAAAAAAGTTTTGTTTTAAATAAATGAAATCGGTTGCTATACTCTTGATAAATATGGATATACGGCATAAAAGTATTCATATTTATGTAGATGACGTCTTGTGATGTGCTGTTTTTTCACAATTAAATTTTTACGCACTCCTTAGCTAAAAGCACATTTTGCTGTTTGTGAAATAATATGCAATAAAATTGTGAAAAAGTGACAAGCAAGGTGAAGGTACCGACGTGATATTTGACTTCTCCAATCATTCCATTCCATTTTCCAGTCACTTCACTTTTGGAACCGTAATTACCATCGCCAACAAGTTTGATTTGATACTTTAGTGGAAAAATCTTTGCAATGGCTTCCAGGAGGTCAACACAAAATCCATAATAACGATCGTTTCCGAAAACCAAATCTGCATTTTCTTTCAACATCATGTAAGGTTCTTCCTAATGAAAGCAAAGTTGTTTTATTCTACTACAGCACATGACTTGCAAAGTGCTTTGCACCAGGATCGTTCATAGGATAATTATCTATAATGTAAGGCTAGACCTTGTCCCCCCTTTCGACAACATACACCTCTTGAAAAAACTACCCCAAGAGAGGGCAAATAGCTTACGAAAAATTAGTAAAATCGTCAACCAAAGTAATTTAAGCTTTACAACCAAAAAGCAGGAGCAGCCTCTAAACAAAAATGAATTAGCAAAAATACGAGGCGTTTTCACGAAGTTCTCATGCTACACGACAAAGTAGTTGGACCCTTCTGTCAAAGCTACTGCCAAAAACTGCCACTAAAGTACTCTTAGATTACTAATCTTTGATCAAGCACAGTGTAGCTAGGCGGTCGTATCCGACTGTACATTAGGGATTTGTCACAGAGCAACACAGAATTAATGAGTAATTAATATAATCTCCGCTGGATTGATCACATACTCACTGTTTTGTTGCAACACTAGTAAAAGCCACAAATATTTTACTAAGCCATCAAAAATGCTTACTGCAATTATATTAATTAACAAACTGTTATTTCCACACACAAAGCCAGTTCTTTCTCCTTTTTCATAAACATAAAGGCTAAGCCCTGGGCGTGAGGCAAAAGACATTGAAGAACACTGCTTTTCAGATAACAGAAAATTTCCATTTGACTATGGTTTGTTTGCAAAATATAGTCTGCATTTTGCATTGTCCTGTTACTCCATCTGGAGCAATTTTGGGTAATTAACTGAGATAAATCCAGTGCTTAACATTTCTTTAACTCTTTCGCGCCCAGCATTACGGCTGCCTCGTCACATCAACATCAGTGAGCTTCAAATCTCTTGTCGTATAACTACATTTGAGGCCTTGATAAGGCTCTTTTTGCGTTTATCAAACGCTGCGAAATCTCAGCTGATAGTTTAATTTCGTCACTCATGAAGTCGGATTGTTTCTTATTATCATCGTTTCATGAACACTACAAACAAGCAATGTATCTCGTAAGTATTCTGAATGTGTGTCTACTTGTTTATGCTGGCATAGCCTATATGTCCAGAGGTGGGCAGTAGCTCGCTAATTTCGTAGCGCCGCTACTTGTTCGCTACTTTTTTGGTAACAACAACGACGTCAAATTTTTGTGAAATTAGCGGCTGCAATAGTAACGCTACTTTTTTCCAAGGTATCGGAGAGACGAGAGATCTGTTTCAGTCGAACTTCCGCTACTTTCCAAGTTAAAGTAGAAAAAAAGAATTATTTTTAGAGATTTTTAATGTAGCGGGAGTGTGCTACTTTTCTAGTAGCCGATGCCCACCTCTGCTTTTGTCTATAGTGCATTTTGCATGCAAGTGAATTTGTTGAGTTATTTTCTTCGCTTGACATGGATCGCAAGATCTGAAATAAACGTTTTATAATAATAATAAACACTCATTTAAAACAATAAGCGGTTTAATTCGAAAAGCCCGGCAATATTTCAAAATGGCGCTCAGTCTTAGGCCTGACATACAGTTTTGTTTTGCAACAATTTATGTATAAATTTATTGACCGCTTTCAAAATGACTGTCGCTAGATGAGAAACATTAAGGTCATTGGGGACAAAAATTGAAAGTGAGGAAGTTTGTAGGTTCTAGAATCTAGAAGATTGCATCAGAATTCGAACCCTGCAAAAAAGCCCGGCAGAACCGCTTGAGTTATTCGATTAAAGTGCAAAAATACTCTAGGCGCGAAAGAGGTTTAAAACGTAAATTTGATTGGTGGACATGCTTATTCTTATTCAATATTATACGCATTAAACTGTCTATTTCAGTGAGTTGATTTCAAGTAAGAGTTGTTTAAAAAAATAGAATTTATTATACATAGGCCTAAACTTTATAGCTAGAATGTCATATTTACATACAAGAAGAGTGGTGATTATGATAGTTTGATTTGTAGCGATGGAAAAGTCTTTATGACCATCACTGGTATTGAAGACCAGTCTTCCAATTTCTCCTAAACCATCTTTCCATCTTCCCACTTTTTCCATTTTACCCTTCACGAGGGAGTAGATATCAACGGAATAATTCGTTCGCTTTCCGTCTTGGTTGAACTGCACGTTTCCCGACAAGCCACTGAATTGGACCTGAATATTTTACATCAATATAAATTGAGCTAATTGTTTATGCAAAAAAAAATATTTGATAATTATATTTGACTTATATTTGATTTTTTGATGACTCAGCTTTGTTGCAATGCAAACATTATAATAGAAAACCTAATTAAAAAAAGCTTTGTAACTCACTTTGACCATTTAGCGCGTAGTTTAGCCAACTCGTGTTTGAAAACTTTGTAGATATTAACTTAATGCTTCTCAAACACAAATCAACTAAAATTCAGAGAAGATTCCTAAAACATTTACTAATGTGAAAGACAGAAAGAATTCTTTTTGTGCTCTTTCGGAGGATAACTGTTGGCTGTGCAGTCGTGTGGTAAGATCAGCTGGCCCACATGCCAAAGGTTTCTGTTCGACTCCAATTCACAGAGCCTTGCTTTTTATCCACTTCATGGCGTGTTTGAAAGTGGACACGAATATTAATTTTTGATTTGAACTCGTTTATAAAAATACAGACTCCCAATAAATAGTTAAATGAATAAAATTATCGCATCTACTTGTTTAATAGCTCGGCTAATTTGCAGTCCGTTTCTCAACGGGATGACAGGAATGCTGTTGCATCCCACTGAGTCTTGACGTCCAGCTTCGTCTTCAACTCCGAGCTGGAACGACTTTCCATTCAGGTTTCTCATTCCAATAGCCATAGCTGTGAAAGCGTCGTAAAGCAAAGCGGAGTCGGTCTGCACAACAATACAGTAGACTATACACTTGTCACAATAACGTCTCACGATAATAAATCTTGAAGAGTTTTGAAGCGTGTGGCATGAAATGTTGAAAGTTGAATATTTTAATTACAGTGCATCATAATATACAAAAGAAATCGTACCATTTATCTAACTTGCAGTACCTGGACTTACCATAAAATCTGCCGCACCATTGGGGGAAACATCTTCGATTTCTCTCATAAACCCTGGATACTTGTTTGCATTCTTGTTGATGAGACTCAAGAGGGTCAAGTTACCAGCCCCTTGTCCAAAAATACCTAGGTCTTGATTGATTAAATTCTAGAATGTCATACAACTTATGTTAATGCAATTTAAGATTTCAACAAATTTCAAAATCATGTTTGTTTTTTATTTAACTTGTACATTATGTTGTAATCCAATCCGAAATTAATGTAAGAGGTTCTGCGTGACCAAGTTTGTTATTGATTCTATTGAAGGTGGTTTTCTGGAATTTAACGCCAATCGAGTAGCCTACCGTATTTCCAAATGTTTATTTCCACAAAGTCAAATATCACAGCAACGTTTCGATTAATACAGTTTTAGAGGGTGGGTTAATTTCGGCTTAGTTGCCACCTGCCAACAATACAGAAAATGATTTTTTCCATGATACTATAACACTTAACAATATTCCCTTTCAAAACAACATGGCTCACAGACGAGAGAAAAATGACAATGTGCTTAATTAAAGGGAAACATTTTCTACAGGAAAGTTAAAGGTCTCCAATTTGGGTTTTAAGTTAGACATTGCTGTCGACCCCGGCTACAATGTTGTATTGTTGTCATATGGCTTTGCATTACTACAGCTGATGCAATCTTTAAATATCGAGCTGTCAACAAACTCCCCTAATACTCCCATTGTCTCTCAACGTTCTAAGCATAATTTCTAGGTTTTAAAAATTCAATCAAAATGTCTTTACTCTCAGGTACAAGCATGCCTTAGAAAAGCGATGCGACCTTAAGTTGTAGCACTTTTTCTGATGAGTTGTAGGGCTTGGAGTTTTTGATAAGAATCTTATTGTGTGTTGAAAAGTGGTTCAAGAGTCTCAAGACATCAAGTTGTAATATGCATTAAGAACGGTTTGTTTTAAATTATTCTACGGTAGCTCGTCGCCTGCAACAAAAAGAAAGCGAAAACCTCTTACCAAGTCTGTAAAAACATAATGAAACTCAGATGTCATCATCTCCATTGCCTTGATCTGTTTGTTAAAAAAGAGTAAAATACTGATTACTGCGCAATTTAAAATTGCAGTGTACCACTGTTTTTCAAGCTTTGTCCATTATCGTCTGAAATGAAAGCTTCTGTAGGTCCAACTTAGTTGTAAACGAACCCAATATTTAAACTTCAAAATGGGCTTGAAAGTTTAATTTTCAAATTTAATCAAATTGGTAAGGCAAGCAGGCCCATTTAGCAATCTGCAAAACAATGCAAAACTTACAAAGTTCTATAACTTAAAGTAGCCTCATGTTGGTTTGGAACTTAAGTCCAATTGTCTGCTATAAACTTAAACGGTCTACCCCAATTTGACCCAACACCAAACCCGAGTAAGACTCTGTATAAACTGATAATGTCTCTGAAAATTGGTGGTAACAAAAATCTACACTTCAAGTAGCCTAAAGGATGTCATTTTTTTCTGTAACTGGCATTAAAATGTTCAGTGATTTTAAACGTTAATAAAAAAGGATTTATATTTTCAGTGCACCCACTTGATTTAAAATATCCAAAGAACGTTCAAGAGAAACGTCTATGATCACGTTATGTTCGTTGTTATAAAAAACATCTTTTAAAACGGGAAAAACATTGGCCTTTCCAGATAACTTTCTAATCAAGACTTCCACTTTGTTTTTCAAGCCAAACTCGTAGAGGTCTAAACCGGACAAATGCACTGCAAAAGATATAAAGTTAACGCAACCACAGTATTGAATGCAACCAACCTTGATACTTAACCAGCAAGTCAGTCTTTTTTACAATGATTCAAGGTCTGTCGACGTTTAATTAATGTAAAAAAACTGCTTTTCGGCTGTGATTGTTTTTCTAAACGTTTCAAAACATTTTTTGTTTTTATTTCTTAAATAGAAGATCAATGTTATAAAGCTTAGCACAAAACAAAGTTGTCTTGGCAAGGAACGTTTTGTATGATTGTGGACATTTAGATTAGTGGCCGGAAGCAAGGAAGACAACACCGGTGTCCATAGTCAAGAATATTTCATCAAATATCTTACCAAGTCACAAGCTTGTGTAATCTTTGCGCGTTAGCCGACTACCCTTTGAGACGTGCATAATTTATATATAAAGCTTTCGCCACCGTGAAGGCTGCTTGTTCAGTGTTATATTTGCATGGAATTGTTTTTGAACAAGATACTGAAGAAGGTGCCTTCACAGTGGCGAATAATTTAACAACAAATTAAGAAAGTTTTCAATCCTGGAAAATTTAGCACTAACCTCCTTCTATATCATAAATATATGTGAACTTTTTCCACCGATTTTTCAAGATGAAAAAAGGAAAAAGATTTCCTATTTGAGGATGCAAGGAAACGAGAAACGGCGACTTGACTAAAGAAGTTGGGAGACTGAAAACAGATGATGAATTATGCTGCCATTTCAAATTCGGTTGTAGCACATTTGAAAAAAATATAATACCCTGTCCCTGATTGATGGGATGGACGAAAAGTGCCCCATCCTGTGAGTACCATCTGCACATAAGCAGATGAGAAATGAAATTGTCCAATAAAAAGCCTCCACCCGGACGACACAGCTGCAAGGGGCAATTGATAAGTTCAGAAGCCCCACCATTCTGCAGCTCAACATACACAAGCCCCCACCATGCCGAATGTTGTCATCATCCCTTTCAACGTTTCTCTCCCCCAGTCTCTACGCTGGCGACTTCAACTGCCAGCACACCGACTGGGGCTATAACACAAGCAGCAACCAAGAAGTGCTGGTTGACTTGGCCTCTACATCTACAAACCATCTTGCCCTCCTATTTAACTCAAAGGAACTAGCCAGTTTCCTCCTCGGTCGTTGGAGAACATGGACGATCCCTGACTTCGCCTTCGCGAGTGTCGACAGCTCTCTTCCAGACAGACGTGTGCTTGAGAAGTTTCTGCGGTCCCAACACCGGCCGTCCGTCATCATCACCCCGTTACTTGTGTCTCCTGTCCCGAATTCACCAGTGAAACGATGGAACTTCAAAAAAGCCGATTGGAATCAATAAAGCCTTTTGACCAATGAGTCTACTGTAAAGTTATCATTACCTGAAGCATGCAGCGTAGACGAGGCATACCAGGACTTCTGCAATATCATAATAACTTCGGCAAAGGCCACAATACCAGCACGTGGCCGTCGACCTACAGTAGCTATAAATCATGCTGGGACTCTGAGTGTGAGGCTCTCTATCGCTCGTACTTAAACGCCACACCTGGTACTGCTTTTAACACCGCCGCCACCAGATTACTTGAGCGGCTGGACGCAAAGAAGCTTGAGCGATGAAACGAAGCCGTCCAAACCATTGACTTCTCACACTCGACCCGCAAAGCATGAAGCATCATCAACAATCTTACTGGGCGCTCAGCAAACTCCCTTTGCCAGTGCCCCGTTTCTGCAAATGCCATTGCTTCTCAGCTAGTACAAAACCTGGTCTACAAGACAATGGACCGCAAGGCATCCAGCTTTCCACCTACACAATCGGAAAGCTGACTTCCTTTCTATGGAATTCTGAATGGAAGTCAAGTACCACCAGACTCCATTCGTTCATCTCCGACGCCAATACACGCCCCATCGGCCTGACACTACAAAGATAGGTGTCAACCGTCTTCCGTCTTCGTACGACCGTCGCGCTTTTCCTTTATGCAACAACGGGGAATGGCCTCCTCCTCCTGTGAATGTGGTGCCGAGAGTCAGACCGCAGATCACATCATCAATGATTGTACCATCTTCAAGCCAGCTAAGGAAGTGGAAGGTCTGCGCGTCTTGGATGATGAAACCAAACACTGGCTGCTCTCTAGTAGCCTTCAAGTATAGTCCGGGAAACAACTTTCTAAAAGGTACCATTAAAAAATCCCCTTTGAGCAAGAAAAGAAAAAGGCAAACAATAACTAAATTAACTCATCGATTTGCCACTAGTTGACTTGGCGTAGAGGGTCGGGGCGGTGGTAGCCATTTCCTTGACGTGGGTTTGATTCCCACCACTGTTGTTGCTCTTTTTTCTTCCGTAATTACCAAACAAAGTTCGAAGGAGATTTTTTAATGGTACCTTTTCGAAACTTGCGTCCGGGAACATCGTGAGTCTGGGTTGGTAAAAGGATAGACCCTCTTCCCCATAGGCTCACACGACGACGACGGTGACATTATTTTCAAAGTTAAGATCAAACCTGAGTTTATTGAGTCATCATTTGCATAATAGTCGAATTATATTGAATATATATAAAAGTTTGTTGCATTTCAAAGTAGGTTACCGGTACGTGAAATTTCATTACAAAGTTCTAAAACCTACTTATGCTGTAGTTAATGTTTTCATAAAAAGTAATCGCCAAAACAAACATTATCATAAATAAATTAAATGTCGTTTAACCTGGGCGTAATCCATGGAATTTTGAATGCTCTGGCGTGGTCAAACAAATTTCCGACTGTGAGCCTATCCCAATATCCAATAATTGAATGAGTTCGGAGGGATATCTGATTGCAAACTGTAACCAAAATTCTATCAATATCCCGAAATTTGGTGAAAAATGTACGCACATATTATTGCAAAATTTATTGAACAATAACTCTTGATCATACCTTTAATACGCCAATGTGCCACTCTACCTGACTATAATGACGCAAGTAATGTTGCGGGCAATAATGCGAGACAGAGTGTTTAATTCTCACACGATACACCCCTGACGGCAGAATGCTTCATTTTTACATTGATTCAACGTGTGCAGACGTTAAATCAATGTAAAGATGACAAATTTTGCTGTGTTGGACCCAGCTGGACAACGTTGCCTGCTTTATTTGTTTGGATACGTAAAAAAATACTTCACTTATTTTTAAACTACATGGAAATAGGCCCTTGCAAGGACGTAGGTCTATTGGTAATCCAATTTTTTTATTGATTCTTGTTTCCTTAATCTTGTACAAGGTTTTTCGTTTATTAACCTACTTCCAACACAATATTTGCATTAAGTTATGAGAGGATCTAATAAAGTGGATGTTTTCTTGTCATGCCGTAAATTAGTTGATCTATAGATTTGACATAAAAAGTTTTTCAATTTAGAAAACTTCTTGCAAAATCTCCAGAATCTATCGGCCGTTTCCAATCACAGAGACGATACAGAACCAATAATTAAAGTTTTTGTAAGTCATATCCTTGATGCAGTCGATCACTAAGGGCGATGTTCATAAAAAATTAACACTATTTATTTCATTTTCCTTTATTGGGGAAAATAAAAATATACTGACCCTAGGTTGATAACTGGAAGTGAAAATTTTAGATTAAGTTTGCAAAAAAACAAAAAACAAAAAAACAGTTTTCGTGTCCACCTTCAAGCAAATCGTCTTGCCCAGTCGCAATATGTCATCAAAGTAACCTTCACAACCTGCTTCAACCTTTGCGAGATTGTCAAAAGGTATTTACATTCACACCAGTCATGCAGCAGGAAAATACGCATGCAAGCGGACATTTGTTCAAATTACAAAAATAAACTGCAAACTTTAAATAAATAAGAAAACGGCAAATGCTTACATTCTTGTATCATCACAAAATTGTTGTCGACTTGTGAAGTTTGCAGGAAAACCCGGAACTGTAAAAACGGTTGCATTGCGTCATCAATGGATGACGTCAGCGTTGCAACTTGTGCGTTGTGATTGCGCAATGCCAATTTGAACACAACATTGGCCACTGGGTTGCCTTCTGGTAAAATAGCTCCTGTAATTCAATATAAACACATTGTTGAAAACTAATTGTCAATACGCAATGCGCCTTCTGCTTTTGTACAGGCTATGCCTCTGCCAACACTTAAAACATCATTTTTATGTAAATGTCTTCAAAATTTGGTTCCTTTCTATATCTTATTTTTGTTGTCATGTGAATGGTGAAATACTATTTTTCACCTTGCGCTATTTTCTGTGGGATTGTGTTTATTTTACGAAACCAAAAGCTTTAGGATACTTGAAGTGCATAAGAAGATATTTTTGTCATTCCACAAGACTTTGTTGGAAGATCAGTGTATGCAAAGTTCAAAAGCTGGATGTGATTGCTTGTGCCCATATCAGACTTTAACTAAACATCTTGTCAATGCTGTTTTTCGCAAATAGGCTAATAGCATAGTGCTTGTAAAAAGAATGATTCGGAAACCAAAAAATAAAATAAAATTTGGAGTCACTTTTCAATCATCTCAAATGCAGAAGGCGCATGGTCATTGACTATGTTATGAATAAATCAAAGTAAATGTTTGCCCAAAGTTCTTTCACAGATATTAAGCAATTTCGCTAGCTGTGCTTTCTATGTTTAGACTGCACAGCCTATTGTGATTTCATGAAATTTCAAACAGCTCAAAGCATGCGCTTAAAACCAGAGTCATCCAGCTTTTAGTGTCCTACACGACTCGATTACATGAATATAATTAAATTTGTATAGATTGGAAATGGAAAGAGTGACTAATTGTTTTATCTTGCCTCCCGAACAAAAATGTGTTTTTAATACGAGGCTATTACAGTAAGGCTTGTCTCTGCTTGTTAAGCCCTTTGTTAATCGGTCTACCCGTTTAGTGAGCCCATTTTGGTCCGGAATTACTGAATTTATGAGTGACAGAGAATCGTTTCCCGCATAATAGACCCTCACGCTTCATAAGCCCAAAATCATCCGGCCTCGAAGTGGGTTAATAAGCGGGCACAACTTTACAATGTTTTCATTTATTACATGTTGAATGACGTTTCATAAATGTTTGACTTCATTCAATAGCTATATTTTTAAACAAGCTCTTTCTTTCAAACATTAAACTATTCGCTCTTCTCCCAACACTGCTGTGTTAGGCTATGGTTTTGTTGTGAAGTAGACTATTGTGAAAACTGTTTTAATTTTAAAACTTAGTTAAAATGGAGGCGTTTTCAATGTGTACTGTAGACCAGTGGTTCCCAACTCGTTTTTAAGGCGACCCATTTTTTAAAAACATTCAGTTTGGTAAAATCTTGCGACCCAAGCAAATTGTCGTAGTATTTTAAAAACCATACAAGATTGCGTTCCAAACAAACAGCACTACAAAAGCAGCAACTCTTCCCTAAAATACTATGTTTATCAAATCACTAATGAGATAGCTGTGCTGGCTTGCTGTCAGTGAGTTTTTGAAGTCGAAGGGTTATTTTGCTTAGGCATAGCCGCATGTCAACTTTAACTTCCAGCCAATTTCGCTGTTTAGTTTTCAATACACACATGGCGCTAAATCCAGTCTCACAAAGCCAAGTTGTTGCAAATGGAATCTGTTTTTGAATCACTAATTTTGAAACTGTGGGATACACTTTGTACATGAAAGCCCAAAAGTGGATGTTTGCAGAATCTTTGGGGTATTTGTCTTTGAAGGACGCAAAAGAAATACGATTTACTGCTTTTGTCGATATGTTCATAAACTGTTCTGCAACATGGATGGGAAGTTGAGGCAGATCTTTTCCTAAAAATGGATCAATTATCCAATCATTTTGGCTATTAAGTGTTAGAGATTATCCATAGTAGTACACAAACTTTTTGTCAAACTGTCCCAGGTGTCCAATTATGGTTTGCTTAATATCAACTTCCTTGCCACAAATATATTGCGTTAGCTGAGGAAATATATCATATTATCGTACTCATATCTGGTGACATAACTTTTCCAGAATATAAGTTTTTTGTAGTAAGCAGAAACTTTTGGGGCGCGATCAATCACCGTAAAACCGTTGCCTTGCATAGATAAATTTAGAGAATTCAGAGAGTCAAATATATCGGCAAGGTAAGCAAGTTTTGCGTTGAAATCTTCTTGCAAAAACTTCTCGGCTAATCTCACTCAGTTCTGTTGCCTCAGGAAGATAGCAATCTCCTCCCGCAAATTACAAACTCGCTTCGGGACACGACCTCGTGACAACCATCGCACTTCTGTGTGCAGCAGCAATGCTTGATAATAATCAGAATCCCTGTCAGTGCACAAAGACGAAAACAAACCCCGATTTAGTGGACTTGTTTTGATGAAGTTTACACACTTCACAACCAGGACCGGATTTAGGGGGAAGGCAGAGGGTGCAGGTTCCCGGGCCCCCCGACTTTTCAAGGGCCCCCCTACGAGGAAAAAATGTGATTTTGTGTTCTTTTTTTTGTTTCAGTCTTTGAAGTTTCTGCAAAATGCGGTGCAGTGCTGGATTAATGCTACTGTAGACATAGAGGTGGTTTTTCGCACGGGGGCCTCCCGATCTAAAAGTGCCCCGGGCCCCCCATCAGCTAAATCCGGCCCTGTTCACAACATCATTCAATACTCCGTGCAGCTCTTGAGACAGCTTTTAGCAGCAAAGGTCCCTCTGTGGAGAAAGCAATGAGTCCATACAGCACTTGGGGCTAATTGTCTTTGATGCGTTTTACCAAATCAGACTATGTGTGAACCAACGTGTGGAAAAATTTGTTATGGTTTGTCCGACATAGCGTTCGTGACATATAGTGCACGTTACAATGTATATCCCGTAATTTTGGCAAGTTATTTTATATTTGAGAATGAAATTTTTGTTGGGTTTAGATTTAACAATAATAAAAACTGTTAAAATTTCTTGCACTACGATCATGCTGCAAAGCTTTCCAATGTCTCGACATGAAACGCTTCATGACTTGTGTTTAGCCTATATTTTCCAGTTTTGTCACTTTTGTGATCGATCTCTTCACGTTTTAATTTTTTTTATTGTTATTTTTTTCGCCCAAGATACAATATGCCTGAAAAACAAGCGACCCAAAAAAATAATCAGGCGACCCAACTTTGGGTCGCGACTTGCGACTAGAGATGTAAATGCAAAAAAAAACGAATCGTTTTTTTTTAAAAAAAACGTGTTTTTTTTCAAAAAAAACTTGAGCCAAAAAAACACTCGTTTTTTGTTTTTTTTCATATTTTTCTGGAAAAGTTGCAAATTTTTTACAATTTGCAGCTTAGTTTCATTACAGTGCTCTTGAAAAACATTAAACTAGTAAAAATGGTTTTATGGTTGTGCTAAAATTCCTAAGTGTTTGTGCTTGGCAGCAGCATAGCCTATGTTTTTTTGCATAGTCCTACGTTGTTTCGCTTTCTTCTTCATTCCCAGGCATGTTTGTGGCAGTAGACTTGACAAACATTAAATTAATGCAATTTGATACATGACATAATGTAGATGAGTTAATTTCTTTTTTTTTTATGGAAGTTAGCCAACGATGTTAGTCTATGTTAGTATACCAGTACTGGTTATTCTTGTACACACTCAATGGGTTGACGAAATTTTGGAAAAAGCAAGATGGCAGTATTCAGAACACACATTACCTTGTTTGTGGTAATTTACTAATGTAAGCTATTGCCAATAGCTTGTTTAAACATGTTTTTAACTGATAGCTTAACAACGATGTATATGCTTTATAAATGTTGAAACAGAAGTATTCTTTTCGTGTGTTGTAACTTGTAAGGTCTTATAGACACTTCGTCATTGATGCTTCTTGCAGATCATTTGTGACATAATGCAAGAGATCTTATCACTGATATTTTTAGCTGTCAAAAGTAAGTGCATTTGTCAGAAAAGGTTTAGGTTAATGTTCCTTTCAAATGCCCACCACCCATGTTGACTATTGCTAGTAACTACCAACCCTGAATGAAGAAATTTTCGCTTTAAAGTGGAGTTTTTTAGCACTGCTCAGTATTCCCACATAGTGAATAAATGCTTCATAATACTTTTCCTGACAAGTATAAAGTTTTACCCATATTCCCGCAATGCAGGATAAAGATACAAAACAAACATCAAAGATGAAAACTTATTTTATTTGGGAACAAGGCCAACTACTTTTTGAGATAAAAAAAAATTGACCTCTTGTCGTTATGCACCAATAAAACCATGATGCATAACTTTAAATTTTTTTTTATTGGGTAGAGGAAAGATTGACGAAAAGTTTGGCAAAAACAGAAAAGTGCTAAAGTCTCAAAGTCCTGCAAACTAGTTCAAATTAGATGGATTAAGTTAAGTGCAACCATACTTCTTTTAAACATGTCTATGACAGCACAATGGTGTGATTAAGGGATAACAAACATGATTATGACATCACAAAGGAGTATTGAACCTCTTCAGGGAAAATAAAAAACATCAAAATGTTTCCATCTTTCACTACATTTAAATGTGATTTGGGCTAAAAGTTGCGACTTTAGCACTACACTGCTTTTGCCAAACTTTTCATCAATCTTTCCCCTACTACCCAATATTTTTTTTTTTTTTTTTAAGTTACGCATCATGGTTTTATCTGTGCGTAACGACAAGAGGTTAATTTCTTTTTATCTCAAAAAGTAGTAGCCAAAACTTGTTTTAATGTTCATAAACAGATAGCCCACCCAGAAAACATGGGGGTAGAGCAAAAAATTATAATATCCAAATATGTTGAGCGGTTGGTACCCGGTCAATTGGTCGAAAGACATTTGGTCGACAGTCATTTGGTCGACAGACATTTGGTCGACAGGACGTTTGGTCGACAGACAATTGGTCGACAAGACATTTGGTCGACAGGACATTTGGTCGACAGACATTTGGTCGACAGGACATTTGGTCGACAGACATTTGGTCGACAGGACGTTTGGTCGACAGACATTTGGTCGACAAGACATTTGGTCGACAAGACATTTGGTCGACAGGACATTTGGTCGAAAGAACGATTCATTTTAGGGTTAACTAACCCTAACCTAACTCTAACCCTAATCCTAACCCTAACCCTAACCTTAACCCTAAACTAACCCTAACTCTAACCCAAATGTCCTGTCGACCAAATGTCTTGTCGACCAAATGTCTTGTCGACCAAATGTCTGTCGACCAAATGTCTTGTCGACCAAATGTCTGTCGACCAAATGTCTTGTCGACCAAATGTCTTGTCGACCAAATGTCCTGTCGACCAAATGTCTGTCGACCAATTGTCTGTCGACCAAACGTCCTGTCGACCAAATGTCTGTCGACCAATTGACTGTCGACCAAATGTCTTTCGACCAATCGACCGGCCACCGAGCGGTTCTTGAGATATTGCCATTTTTCTATTGCTCCTTATCTATGAAGCCACCTAGTGGCTAAGGTTACTTTACTTCTAACTCGAGAACCGCTTGTGTGGTTTTCATTAAGTTTGTACCAAATGTACATCAACTGGAACAACTCTTAACATTGTACTGGAAAAGGTGTGGTGTGCTGGTCAAAAGTGCCTTTGAGAAGCAGAGAAACAGGACACTGACCACCTGGTCCTAACATGCCCATTAACCAAAATCCCACGTGGCTTCGAAACTGTACACGAGTGTGGTACTACATTTAACAACTGGCTGAACCAAATTAAAGACAATACTTGAGATGTGCCAACCATAGGACACTGTTACTACTGTTTGAGACGATGAGAAATCTTTATGGCCCGTGTGTTGAGACTTGAGATCTACAAAATTGCAATGAAACAATATCCTAGACATATAGTCTGGTTTGAAATAAGTTATACGAGTTATGAGACTGTTTCTTTGTTGAAAGAGACGCTATTGCAATGAGTTTACCCTAATTGCTGCATATTGTGACATTTAATGTCAAAATGGGCAAAAAAAACAAAAAACAAAAAAAACGAATAAAAAACAAAAAAAACGATAAAAAACAAAAAAAAACGAGCTCGTTTTTTTTAAAAACAAAAAAAAATGTTTTTTTACATCTCTAGTCGCGACCCATGAGTTGGGAACCACTGCTGTAGACCAACGGCATTTATACAGATTTATGTCAATTGAAAACGGCTGCCTACCTATCGGCACAGACAAGGTTCTTTGTACAGAGCTGGTGTTTTGACAGCAACATGCTACAACTGCCAAGAACAGTACGATAAACGTGCCAATTAATTTATTTAAGATAAATGTAAAACAAAACATTTTTCCTAAAGTTAACACGTTAATTGGTTATTTCATAATCGAGCATTATAAAACTGCTTTAATCTGACACAGTCTTCTGTACACTAAATGCCAATTTAGGCCTAGGCCTACATCATGTAGCCTTGGTTGCGATTCCTATTAATTCTCGTGTCGGATAAGTTGCTCATTTTTTACTTTATTTGATAAATCAAAATGTTGTCACTCGAGTTGAGCTATATTAATTTTCTTACATTAAATTTGCCAAAAATTTATAGCTTTGTCCTTTTGAAAAGCAGAAGATATATGCTAAACTGTTTAATGCTTCAAAATCGTTTACAATACAGCATTTATAAGATTTTAATAGCTCTTGTAAGTTAAAATATACCAGCTGTCAGCATGTGGCAATTGTTCCATGTGCGATCAGTGGACTCGTGCACTTAGTCAATTCAATTACATGGTCAATCAGTGTGAAGAGCCCAAATATTGCTCTAAAATATAACCACAGTATCGAGCAGGCTACCAAGAATCTCGCTCTGCTTAAAGGCTTTCTGATTCTGTTATTTCAATAAAGATTTTATTTCCAAATCATTTTGCACCGAAATACTATAATTACATCACACCTTTTGAGTATGATACTCTATCAACAGGCTACACCTTTTCTAACTCTGCCAAAAACTTGATGAAAATGTCTTATTGACAACTTGACTGACTGTGAAAACCGAAGATCCACATTTAAAATAATAGAAAACAAGCAAAAACGATCAATAACCAATATAGAGAAAGATTTGTAAATTTCTACTCTACAGTTCCCTTGAGACCACAATGGACTACTTCTTTAATTCGAAGCTTATTGATTTTGCACTTAAATTTTATTCTTGTTGCAAATCCTCATTAACCGTTATATTCAAAGTGAAGCTTTTGTTTAAATTTTAAGTAGAATGACCTGGACAGGTTTTTAATTTTTATGAACCACGAAACTATCTTAAATTTGTAGTTTATCTTTTTAAATAGTAGGCTGCTTTTTTATAGGCTACCTACTCAATTGAATTACATAACTAGCCTATGCATAAAAAGTAAACTTGACTAACAACAAGACTACCAGGAGGCATCTTTAGGTAGCAAAAATGCTTGTGATAAAAATGTATGAACTTGATTTATTTTTGATTTGCCTTTCGAGGTAAACAATTTGTTTCTTTGAATACAAATTATTATTTCTTTGTCGTATCCAAGCTCACACCTGGTGGTTGAAGATATGAATCGAGCAGGAAAGTAAAGAATCCAATCTTCGTGTCCACTTTCAGGCATGCTATCACGTGTCCTACCAAGACACAATCGCATCCTCTTGAGAGGTATCGAACCGGTAGTCGTTTGGTCTATATCGATTTTTGTAGTTAGTATCTTTTTCGTCTCGGACGCGTTAATGAAGAAAAATAAAATGATTGATTGATTTTCGAGCGCCGTAGCCCACCAGGCCTCACACCCAGCGATGATCACGGCGTTGAAAAGGGTTAAATTATGTTAATTGTAGTGTTTCGTCATAGAAACCATTGTTACGTTCAGTATCGTTTTGTACTACGTGCGACTGTTACGAGATTAGAGGAAGGGAAGTTTAGGCATAGATGACGTACTAAAATAGTTTAGTAAGTTAGTTTAAAATAGCTTAGTACGTCATCTATGGTTTAGGTCACTTAGGTGATTAGCTGAGAGCAAGTAGGCCTATAAGCTGTCTCTTTGTATAATCTATTGGACTGTGGTATATCTAAGTTGATCAGACGAATACAACATCAATAAAGATTGACATGATGCCACAAATATGATTTGCACAAAATGGTGTCTTATTCAGTGGTGCCGAAGTAGGGGGGATGGGGGAGATATATCCCCCCCGATATTTTGGCAGTATCCCCCCCCCTAACAATTCAGATAAAAAATCTTTGCCATGAAGTTGTACTTCGATTTAGTTGTTTACAAGCATCTCGAATTGCTGTTGTTTTTTTTTTATTGATGTTTGACCACAGTTCTAAATTGTCTTGGATTGGACGCTAGTCAATGAAGGACCTTCATTGAAGGTAGGACGAGTTGGACTAGGCCACTGGCCACGGCACTGCAGTAATGAAGAAACTGCAGAAACATATTTGGGACTTGTGTTGATTTTGAAGCCTTTGGCACTTATAGAGCAATTTAGTATCACGTTGCAAGGATAAAAGCTTGATATTGACTCTTGTGAAAAGCTGTTTCAGATTCTGAAAATCACTCGAGTAAAATATCGTGATTTGGAGTTTGAGAACAATTGCAAAAATGCAGTTTCACTTCTGGAAAAAGTTGCTGCTAATTTTATCACGCCTTTGCAACCACCACGGCAAAGAAGAGTCCCTGAAAGATTGAGTGGAGGCTCGATGGCAGCAGCTACTGTAGACACTCAACTGCATTATAAAATACTTTACATTCAGTTCATGGACAGAGTTATCTCTGAACTGACCGAACGGTTTGAAAGTAGCCTGAATTCCGATTCGGCAAAGTAGGCTATAAAGAACTTGCACCAATTTTCAAGACCGGCTTAGCCTAGTTGCTGAAATGGTCAAAAATTATCCAGAGCTGAATAGACGATCGATAAGTTATCAAATTGAAATTGATTCATTCATAAAGGCAACAGGAGCAAAATCTCTGTACGATGCTAAAAGAGCTTACCAGTCATTGTCCGAGTTGGAAAAACCTCTCTAACTCCAGCTGATTAAGATCCTCTTAACGTGCCCTGTAAGTTCTGCTGCTTGTGAGAGGTCGTTTTCCAATCTTCGTAGATTGAAAACCTGGCTGAGAAATACTTTGGGACAGGAAAGGTTGAATGCTAGCATTGTTTGCAACATTCACCAAAATATTCTTAATGACATCAGCATAAATGACAGTGCTAATGAGTTTTCAATGCGCATTACCGTAAGACGCAATATGTTCGGTTGTAACAAGTTCTTGTGATGTGTTTGAAATTTAGTATTTTTCTCATAAATTTGCAGATGTTCTTCTGTAGCTACGATTGTTTTCAATCTCTTGACTAGTGACTTTGTCCTAGACTAGAGTGCACTAAGTGTAGAGATTCTAGTGAAGGAGAGGGCAAGAAGAAAAGTATAACTTCTATTTTTTTTGTTTTTTTTGGAAAAACTAAGTAGGCCTATTCATTGGAAGGTCATAGGTTTGAATCCCGCTGGAGGTACCAATTTTTCTTTGCTTGTTTCTTAATCTTGCAGCAGTCATTCACAAGAGCACTGATAGGGTTTTTATTACCATGATTTCTTGTCTGTATATTATGCTGTTAGCAGCTAATTTACCGAGGTCCGGTGATTGTTTAATAAACTTAATACCAGTACCACCAAAATACTGTATAAAAGTATGTATACCCCCAATGTTCAAAATCGTCTAAAATTTGATAAAATTTTGATTTATCCCCCCCAATCCTCAACTAACTTCGGCACCACTGGTCTTATTCAGAAAACGCTGATCGAGAAATCAATTTCATTCTCTATCGCTTCAGATTTCATAATCTAATTAGAAAAGAGCGTCAGGAAAATCGAATGAATTCTTGAGTGCAACAGGATGGCAATTTTATTTGTTCAGACAAGCATGATGCCACAGTAGGTGATGTTTTTTTGTCAATTGAACTGTAAAGCTATCCAGCGACAAAAACCTTGTGCACAGGTTTACGAATGCATCTTCTGCGTTACCGTAGTAGACCTATTCATTTCTTGTGATATACGGTAAGGTTGACATCACAGTCTATCAGAGTCCGCTTTAACAGTGTCAAATATGGATAAAATTCTATCCCGTAGTTATATAGGGCGACCACTATTTGTGAATTTTTTTGGGCCGCAGACCACTAATTTTTCGTAAACAACTTTTTAACTGCAACGAAGGTGCAACAAGTAAGATTTACGATACTGGATAGCAAAAGCTTTCGAAATCATTTCAGTTGTAAAGAACTGCGGCAATTATGTTTGACACGTTATGTAGGCTATAGGTTACTGTACAACGTATATGTGTGACTTCTTAATTTCTTGTCATATCGCCTCGGACTACTTGTGCAGTCGTCGCGGACCACCAATGGTCCGTGGACAACAGTTTGGGAAACGGAAACCCTGACATAGGGAATTGGAGAATAAGACAAATTTCATTGCTTGTGGTTAGACTAAACTTGGGAGTAACAAAAATTTAAGAAATGATTCAATATTTCTCATCAAACTCTTCATTTTCCACATAGGCTAGTGAGCCTACCTTTCATCGCATAGCCTACAGTTTTATTCAGAGTAGGCTTGGCCTAGTCTAGATATAGGTTAACGACTTCTCATCACCTCACTGTTCAATGTTCATCCTGTTCTTTTGTATGTTTAAACTACGTTCACTGACTGAAAACAAAAGTATTACATTAAAAAATTTCATTAGCTCCTTGGTAGTAATACGTCGCATACTTTAGTGTGGCAAAACAGGGAAAAGAGTCATTAACTATTGTTATGAACAACGCTTTTGCAAGCAATAACTTTGTGTAGGCTTCTATACTAACTTAGGCCACGGTAGGCTTACCTTAACTTTTCTCAAGCAAATAATGGACTACCCGAATAGCATGTGTCAAGCCCCAATTATAACGTTGCTAGTTTTAATTCGATGAATGTCTTGCTGACAATAAATCAACCACAGTTGCAAAAAAGCCTGTTGTAGCCTAGAACACTTTTATCGATGAGAGTGAAGAATTGCTTGAAGAAACAAGACCTGAAATTGTGCTGGTTAGCTTAAGATGGTGATGTGAATGCAAATTGCATTTGAAAAAAATCGATAAAAGAGCGACACCGTATAAACGGTTTAGTTCTATAGAATTTGGTGCTTTCGTGTAAAGTTTCAGAAATCCTTTAAAACAAGAAATTAATTTTGATATTTAAATCAGAGACAAATAATTACCATAACCACACGTTTAAATCAAAATTTTAACGGTGGACTTAAGTTCATAAAATAATAATCATTTTTTATTTTGCGACAACATACATAGCAAAATGGCAATTAACTGCCTCCAGTTATTTTAGTAGGCTACTGATGTACTTCATTTTGAGTGTCTTTTTGAGACACAGCTGCTTGTCTTGGAATGGTAACCTTGCAAGACAATTTTTTTGTTGAAGGACATGTTCTCTGAAGAGGACGTAGGTGGTACGCCTCACCCTATCCAAACTGACATTTTCTGAACTTTCATACTACCGTAGGCTACAGTATAACATGTTTAATTATTTATGGTTAGTTATCACCATGTCGGCCAGTGTGGTAAGCTATTTTTCATGCTGGTAGTGTGGTAATATAGCCTAGGCTATATTTTACGTAGGCCCTATATGGATGGTTTTATCGAGATTTTAAATGTTAATTGGCTGTCTAGTGAAATAATGTCTGCCTGATGGACATTCTAACTAATTTCACTAACATTGTCAACACTTTGATAAACTTATGAGCATCCTTTTTATTGCTTAGTAAAGCAGTTTATTAGCCTATACTTGTTTTAAGAACCAATCACCGATGTGAATTATTATTCTTAAAATAAGAACTCTTTCTCTGAAGTTTATATCTCCGGGAAACGCAGGCAAGACATCAAAGCTGACAATGTAACTTAAAAGTTACATTTGGCAGAAAGTCATTTCACTCACTTTATCAAAATGAGTTGCAGAACCGAACGTGTCGAAACCGACCACAGCCGTCCTGTTTATCTGTTCAAAACATTTGACAAACTTCATTGCAATATTATAATTGCTGTAGGCTGTAGCCTACTGTTTTTGACTAGAATCAAGTCTAGTTAAACCATAGTGGTTAAACATGGCCGACTGATAAATGTTTAATAAAATAACAGGGGAATAAGACAACTGCTCCTATTCCTTAGCAGAATAGGAGATGCGAGACCAGCAAATTAGAGACTTTTTTCCTTTTTCATTAAACCAAGACATGCAAAATTTAGACTATGGTATCGAGGTACGACGCCATCTTCATCTGCGAGTTTTGAAAAATGGAAATCTAAATGGTGTTGGAGAGAGTTACTGTTTATTGGAATAAAAACAAAACTTTTCGGCTTAACAAAAATTTACATTTTGCAGTAGACCAAAGTGTTTCGAAATATGGTTTAATAGCAGAAGTTCTCGTTGTATTTCTAAAAAAATGTATGTTTCATTCTTACAGTTCTGTACCGTATACGATTTCAAAATTTTATTCTGACTGCAGCGCTGTGTAGCCTAATAATGTAACTGATGCGAAACAACGTGCCCCTTCACTTGTGTATGCTGCGGAGAGCGAGCGACGGAAAGAGTACGTCGAAAGGCGTACACCGATGCATAGCGCTCAAGTCCGCTTTCCCGCAATGCAGGATAAAGATATGAAAAACAACAACAAACAACAGAGTTCAACTCTTCTTCCCTTTGGACTCACTACGTCATGTATTGCAACGGCTGTCAAATACTCTCCTTGATATTGCATGGTAGTTGCAGTCCGTTTGCGATTTCTCTCCCAACTATACTCAAGTGATACCGCGTCACCTTTCCGTGGAAAATGATGTTGCATCTTCGCTAATGTAGCAAACGGTAGAATGAGAAACGTCATGGGTTTCCCAAAACAATATTGACCCCTCCGTTTTTGGGTGTATGAAGGTATTCATCTACACTGCACGTTTTGGTTGCTTTGCTTCTCCGTTCTGCGCACTCCGACACGAGCTTGTGCAATTGTGCGGCGTTAAAGCCAGTGAGTTCTTTCAGGTCACAAACGAACTTATAGGCGAACCGCTTTCCAGGAACCTAAAAAAAATGCTTTTAGAGACGATTTAGTTTTCACAACTTTAATCATTTTGAGAAAATTTGAAAAATAGTTAACTTTACTTGTTCTCTGACAGTACATTGCAAAAATTACCAACAACGAAAATAATGGCACCGGTATCAACCTAAGTTAGACATACGCGTGCAACGCCAAAAGTTTAAAATCGTACAAAGCAAAGTCAACCTACGAACAACTTATCTCGCTTGATAACGCATGTGGTTAAGCACCTAATTTTATGAAGAAACTTCAAGATCAAAAGGCGCTGGTTCAACTTTCAGGGCGTGCACTTGAGCAATGTGAAGGACGGTTCTCCTCTACCAAGCGGCACTTATTGGGTGGAATAATTTATAGGCAATAAGCGGAAACTTTACTATGTCAATCTGTAATCAAGCATGCGTCAGCGGTTCAAAGCCTTCAAAAGTAAGCGAAACAGCCAGAATAAAGCTCTCAAGTTTTCTCAGTCAGAGGATAAGAATCGCCACAAGCAATCAAATCGTCGAATCAAGCCTACAAAAGCAGCAAACAAAATCATGTAGGCTAATTCACCTTTGCGATTATGTTGCTGTCATAGTAATACCGCAGCGCTCTCGATAGCTTTTCATAATTCATCGCTGGTTTGTTTTTTCTTTCCCCCCACATTTGAGCGACCATGTTCGGGTTGGATATTTTGAATTCTCCATTGTCACCAACCCAGGATATGTAAGCCTGACAATCGGCGTCCGTCAACATTTCAAGCAGAAATTGCCAAAGTTGGATCTGCCCACTGCTTGCTGCCCTGCAACACAAAGGTAGTTAAATTTGTCACTTTTGTGTTGGTGCAACGTCTGCGTACATTGAATCGATGCGAACAGAAATAATTTTGTTATTTCAGCTTAAAATAGCCTAAATGTAACGTTAACAGAGGATTTAAGCGACACATCGTAGTGACATACGGTAAATAATAACAGTGTTTATGATAAAACACTTCAACTTAATCAAAAACTCATGGTCCTTGCGGTTAATTTACGCCAAACTTTTCAGTGTTTCACGTAACCGACCAACAATATCGCGATGATGGAGCTGCAGTAACCACATTACAATGCAAAAACTGCATAATGGACGGTTCTAGGCAAATGGCCCAGTTTAAACCAAACACAAAGAAACGGAATTTATAATGTTTATATTAAATATTGCAAATAAAAAGAAAATTAAATGAAATAAGCATTATTAAAATAAATGTTAAAAACAATATTGATGTTGCACACGAGTATGACCAATTGACCGTAGCCAGTCAGAAACGTGCAACACAATACGTACCTGTTACCAGACAAAGACTTGTCAAACACAGAGGGATTCTTTCGATGAGAAGGACTTGATTTTGCTGATTCTTCGGAGTTTGGAACTGATTCACCAATAGCTGGCGCTGTTGTGCTGAAGTTAACCTACAAACACCAAATTGTATCAGTTTACTACTCTCCTTGGATCTCATTTTGATACCAAAACAGACCCTGTACAATTGTTTTATGATATAGTTTGCTAAATTGCAAAAACTAGAAACCACATAATTATGCCCACTCTCGTCAATTTACTGCAAATAAAAACAGTAGGCTACCGAAATTATTTGCGTCCGGTGTGCCACAAGCAAAATGCTTTGGAAAAACCAAGTAAATGTAGTAAAAGCATCATAGTGCAAATTTGAAATTGAAGTAAAACGTAAAGAGAACGCGAAGAGGTAACATCATTTAGCAAAGAACCTATATACCAGTCAGAAAATCAGTACTTCTATGCGTTGATTCACGATCTGCACACGTTGAGCCAATGTATAAAAGCACTGATTTGTTGACCGGTAAACCATACATCAATAAACAATTTAAAATAAACATAAATACAGTATATTGAAAGAAGTCAAGAGCAGTTTTCGTGCCGCAACAGCATCGGCAATGCGAAACTGATACAATGCCACGGTCAAAGCAAAGTTCCAACTATGACAGTAATAGCCACACGTACTACAAACGATCCGTGCCTTACCTCACTTGTTGCCAATGTATCAGTACCGGAATTAACATCAGATATAACAGTGCCGTTGGTTGAAAGCCTCTACAAAAAGTAAAATGAAATAAGCAAATTGTACCATAATTTTGTAAAAATCCACGTCTTTGATCCAAATCAAATTATGATTTGCAAATAGTGCTTCACATTAAACGTCATACAAATCATGCCAGAACCTAATTTGTTTAATTGCATTCCCGGTGTTAAAATAGTCTTCATGAGGACTCTTTTAGAATTAAGAATAGTGAATTGTACCTTCAATAGATCAAGGTGAGAGTACAGGAGATCCGCAAACGGAAACTTTTCGATAAAATCATTTTGCGTCATCGCGCAAAGCTTTATGCCATCAATGTGGTAGTTTTCTATGGCACTTGTGTCAAATCCAAACTCTTTTGTCACCCACATCATCCAGCGATGAACCTAAGTTCATATTTCAGTCAATGAACAATGTGGGGTACCCAATACCCATTTTGTGAGACAACAATGTCTTAACTGCAGCATGCTGAAAATGTGCTTGATTATCGTTAGACCCAACAGAAAAACAAGTGTGACACGGTATCAAATTGCATACCACATAGCTCTTAAAAAAGTAACTGCTCATATTGAGAACAATAATTAAGTTGGGCAACACACATTGTTAATACACTGTGCAAAACTGAGATTTTTAACATTCTAGAATCTGTTTGATTTAATGGTACTCATGACAATAGTGGCTCACATCAATTTTTTACATTTATCTGTATTTAAGGCTATCCAATTATGGCCGAGAGGGATCACAGAAGTACATTGTACCAGGGTTGAGAAAAACCCGTTTTTTTTTAAAAAAGCCCAACCCGCCCGGGTTTTTTTAAAAAAACCCGGGTTTTTTTTGGGTTTTATTGTTTTTTTTTTAAAAAAGATGCAAAAAAAGGAAGATTCATGCTTATTTCACCTCAAAACTACTTTTTACGAATGAAGTGCCTTTCACTCACAGTACATGCTTGCATAACTCAATAAAATAATGCACTAGGGCTGTTGTTGCTTGAATGTTGCATCATCCATTAATTTCAAGATCAAGTTGGATGTTGCATCATCCAATGATTTCTATACCAAGTTGATGCTACCGTGGTAGAAAATAAAAATCACATTATTGCATCATTTGCTTTAGATTTGAAGGCAAGGAGCATTTATGCCATCATGTTTAAATATTTTTTATCATTTATATATATATTTTATATAAAAAAAAAACAATGAAAACTATTAATACTACAAAAAGTGCTCAATACCAAGCAAAAAGGCAAAGCAGAGCGAATTAAATCAAATGTAGTTATTACTATCTGAAGCCTTTACAAATTGTTTCACCTAACGGATCATCAGAAGGTCTTATTCAAATAGAATCTATTTGAATAAGACCTTCTGATGATCCGTTAGGTGAAACAATTTGTAAAGGCTTCAGATAGTAATAACTACATTTGATTTATATTTTATATAGTAATGACTAATGGATGAGCAATTGCGTGGCCAATGGCCATTTAGGCAAATGCTCTGAAACAGCCATGCGTTAGGATCCAGAATCTGTAATTGGTAAATAACCTCCTAAATTGCATTTCACATCATATATACAGACTACAATATAGAGTAGTACTTTCACCAGTTTACCTATAAGGCCTTCTTGCATAAATGAGTTTTAGCGTAGTATACACAAAGTGGCATTACTTGATTTTTGTGCACTGTACAATATCCACTGCGTTTTCAGTTTATTCTTGGAAATTTACTGCACAATCACATCCTTAAGTCCTAATTTAAAATTTGTTTTAAGTGCCTTGTAGTGTTTTTGTTCATTTTTTTAATTTTCTATTAAAAACTGGACAAATATGATGCTCTGGGTTTTTTTATGGGTTTTTTTTGGTTTTTTTAAGTGGGTTTTTTTTAAAAAACCCACCCGGGTTTTTTTGGGTCGGGTAAAATACCGACAACCCTGCATTGTACACAAACAATTGAACACATGCGATCATAGGCGCCTAAGCCGTGGGGGCGTGGGGGCCTGGCCCCCACGCATATTTCTGCGTGGGGGCAACTTTTTATGCCGTATTGAATTGATACATAAAACAATAGATGAGCGGGAAAACATTTTTTAAGTGCAAACCGCAACAGCTTCGTAATAAATAATCACCAAAGCGAGTAGCGATGCTAGTGCTACAATCTCACATAGCAAAAATCTACCATTTCGCGTCGATTCAATGTCATCACATGTTGAATGCACCCAAAAACAACATAATTTACTATGGAGACGCAGCGTGCGTTTAGCTTTATGCGCTTGCAAACAGACTCTTATCTCGATCACCGGCGACGAGTCCAGGGCGGGTGGGCCGCGCCCGCCGGACATTTCAGGAATTAAAAAAAAATTTAATGCAATTTTAAGTCCCAAAATTTCTGTAACCATCTGCCACCTTCTAATACTAGCCTACTTACCTTATTCGCAGGGTTTTGTCGCCATAATATGTAGGCCCTACTAGACCTACTAATTAAGCGATTAGTTTGCGTCAATTATTGCCATTGTTACATTTATGCAACGTTAAACAACGTTGATTCGCCGTTAAGCGAGCAAAAGTGTCCAGCCGCGCCGTTCGTCTCCACTCTGCCACTCGTAGCCCAGTGCTATAAATCAAATAAATTGCGCAAACCTGTGAGGATTGAGGATCTTCATTAGCGGTACAAGTCTGACCGCAATTTCCACTGCTTTTACATCGTTTTAACATCGCCAGATGTTAAATCGGTGTGAAAACTGTAGCATTGTTCTTCAAAGGAGTAATTTTCTCTCAAACCACGTTATCAATTACCTCTGATGCCAAAATGCTCTATTTTGTCATCTCAATCATCACAGTTGCGTCTGTTACGTCACTGATATTAAACTCGCAAGTTTCTTCCGCAACCCGCACATACCAACCTTTTCGTTTCTTTTGCAACACGAAAACCGTGTTTTACAGCGAATTGAAAGCAGGTCAGTAATAAGTTGCTATATTGTAGTGAAGAGGGAGCAATGTCAAGTCGAAAACTAAATCAAACGTCTCTTCGTAACTATTTTTCAAGGGCTATTGGCCCAGAAAACCAGCCAGCGGTACCAAATGACGCTCCAGATGATAGTCCTAATGATGTGCAAGTGGTAACAGCTGCACAGGTAGAAGCATTAGTGGTTGACAGCCCATCGGATGTTGTTGTGGAAGAATTAGACACTCCCGGTCCTTCCAGTGGTGCTGAAATGAGTTTTGGTGTTCGTGATGGAAGAAGATATCAACGTGATTGGGAAAAATATCACTATTGGTTGAAATACATACCCCATCCATTGATGACTGTGGTCCGGTGTTCAGTTTGCTTATAGGCCGCCGAGCTAATCGATTGTGCTCTTCTTCCAAACAGCTGCTCACAGAGGGCCAACAAAAGGTTTGGCTTAAGGGATATTGCAATTGGAAAAAGGGAAAAGATAGATTTAAAAATCATGAAAAGAGCGTTTGTCATTTAGAGAGCGTAGCCTCTAAACTGCAACATAACGAAACCGAACGAATTTCTTCTTTGGTGGACCATAAAACCGCTAAAAATTTAAAGAAAAATAGAATAGCTTTGGAAAGCATTTTTGATGCGCTTATATTTTTAAGTAGACAGGGGTTGGCTATACGAGGTCATGCGGAAAACAATTCAAACATCGTTCAAGCCATGAACCTTCTTGGGTGTTATAATTCCGATGTAAATGCGTGGATGACAGAGAGAAGAGGCAAGTGGCTTGGGCATGATATTCAGAATGAAATACTCGAGATGCTAGCGCATGACATCGTTCGTAAAATTGTGAATAAGGTAAATGATTCTACATGCTTCAGTATTATGGCTGACGAAACTACAGACATTTCCAGGAAAGAACAAATATCGTTGTGCGTGCGTTATGTAGATTCGCTATTCATGAGTGCTGCATAGGTCTGATTGAAACTGATAAAACAGACGCAGAAACCCTCTTCAACGCATTGAATTCTAGCGCCATTGCCGCTGGATTAAATATGTCCTTTTGTAGGGGGCAAGGCTATGATGGTGCCGCCAATATGAGCGGGCGTATCAGTGGAGTGCAGCGTCGATTTAGAGATGTTTACCCGGCCATGCTGCATATTTACTGCGCTGGACATCAGTTGAATTTAATCGTTATGGATACTTTTCAGTCATCTCAGGAAGGAACAAATGCATTGGCAGTACTGCAATCTGTTGTAACTTTCATAACGCAGTCCCCGAAGCGTTTGGCTAATTTCAATAAATACAAATTACGTGCCGATGATGCTCCCACACCTTCTCTTCGCCCGCTTTGTCCAACAAGATGGGTTATGCGTTATTCGGCTATTGAAGCTTTCTTAGCTAATTACGCCAACATATTAGATTGGCTTTTACAAATGAGCCAGGACGAGGCCATGCAACAATCTTCAAGAAGTCGTGCTGCGTGTCTTTTGCGCTCTATGGAATCGTTCAGCACCTTTTACATGCTGAAGGTTATGCAACGTGTGCTTTCGTTTGTTCACCCTGTGCACGTAGAAGTGCAAGGCCGAAACGTCACCGTGGGAAAATTCAAGCGAATGCTTGAACACCTTCTAGATGTGCTCACAAGCAACGTATCCGAAGAAAAATCATCAGCATTCTATGACGCTTGTGAAAGCAAAGCAAATGAAATCGGTGTGGAGTTTCCAAGTGCGCCACGTAATTGTGGTCGACGAAGTGGCAGTGTGGGCAGAGAAACCGATACCGGTAGTGAAAGTGTAAAAATATACTTTGTTAACCTGTTTAATTCAACTTTGGGAAGGGCATCTAGATCTCTGCTCGAGCGCCATGAAAGTCAGGATTTAAGCATGGTATCGCATTTGGAAACTGTTTTGTTGTGTAAAGATCCCAACAGCTCTGATTTTGAAAAATCGCTTAAGGAGCTTGACAATATCTATAGCTCGCAAGTAGATATTCAAAAATTGAAGCATGAAGTCGAGCAATTTTTGGATCTAGAAAAATCGAAAAAATTAACCACGGAAACAATTGAAGATATCCAACAATTTTTTGCAGAAGATGACACCAGAAGTGTAATTTTGAAAAATTTTGCTGCTCTGTTGAAAGTTTACCTGACATTGCCTTGCACAACCTGCGAAGCCGAGCGCTCATTTAGCACGTTGCGCCGTGTTAAGACGTATCTGAGATCAACAACGTCGCAAAAGCGCTTAAATCACTTGCTTATTCTTAACGTCTACAAGGAAGATGTGGATCTACTAAACAAGCCGGCTATTATTGATTCATGGATTAATCGTCATCAAGTTCGACAAAATACTTTTGCGAAATCGGAGTTAATGAACGATTAACCACAAAGTCAAACTAACACAAATGGTAGGGTTTTGCCCTGCATATCTGACTGATTTACCGTGCATGTCTGTCTGTTTGAAACCAGTAACGCATTTCCACGTTTCACTGAATACTGAAAATTTGTGAGCGGTTACTTTCCACGTTAAATTACGTAAAAACTTCCAACAATAAACATAAATTCGAAGCAATGAAATCCAACAGAAAAAATGCGATTGAAGGCAAGAAAAAATAGAACACAATATTTTATTTTAAAGATTGGCCAATTGATTGCCAAAATATTGTGTTCTATTTTTTCTTGCCTTCAATCGCATTTTTTCTGTTGGTCTTTACAGCTTCGAATTTATGCTTATTGTTGGAAGTTTTTATGTAATTTAACGTGGAAAGTAACCGCTCACACATCATTGGCCAATCTTTAAAATATTGTGTGTTTTATTTTTTCTTGCCTTTAATTGCACTGCAGTATATAACCTTGTGAAATTTTATTTTATATGTCATTCGCTCTGAGAATGCGCATTGTCATGGTGCGCGAAACGTCAGTGAAGCAATAAACCGTCTTGTTTATTGTTGCTTTTACTTTCAATTTCATCAGATGAACGTTGCAACTAGTGCTCAATGTTTTATGTACGCCATCACAAATTGTGTGAACTTTACCAAGTCGTAATTCTCCGGATGCCAGCAACTTTTAAATTTATTCAACGTGACGTGCTGTTGAATTGATGTAAAAATGATTTTGCTTTGAACAGAACTATTTTCAACCGTATGATCATTGATCATGTTAGCATTTTCTTTCCATTTTCAAAGCATTTTCGTTCCATTTACAGTATACCTTTTAGTAGGCTAAACCTTTTCGTCTCTTGTTTCATGTTAATAAATATAGTTCGCTGCTAAACTTTATGTTGTGCTTAGCTTGAAGAATCGCATTCCATCAACCGCTAGCCAACGCATGGCATGCGAAGTGGTCTAGTTTGTTTATAATAATTAACGGTAGGTCGAACGTAGCGATAACTCCGAGTGTGGCAATAAAAGCAATCCTAGTGTGACGACACAATTACGTCATCCATCTGCGTGACATTTTGCTGAATTTACGTTGCTGCAGATGAAACACGCTTTCGCCCCCACGACCAAAAAAATAGTTAGGCGCCTATGCATGCGATGATAATAGAATTTCATCAACTTTATATCAGTTTTTGTTAACTGCCTGTGCATTTGCACTGGATATACTGCACATTATCAAAAAAGGTAACTTGCATGGAAGATTTGTCAACAAAACACCTGTGCTTCTGTCCAAAGAAGAGGATTTCCCGGTATGGAGAGATCTTCACTCTTTTCTCCACTGTTTGACTTTTTGCGATTTTCACCACTGAATTTTCGTTTACGTTTTTCTGTATGTTATATATATACATTATACAAGCATTAAAATAACATCATTAATGTCCCTGAATTGAGTGAATATTTTTTTTGAATCACTATTACATCACATCCAAATCCAATAGTAATCCCCACAGTTGCAATGGGTCCACGTCTTTTAGGTGCAGACAGTTAGGCGCCGGTCAAATAGGCGCGCACACTGTGGCGTCAGGATATTTATAACCCTCACAGTATTTTTTAAACAAATATTCAATGGTAAAAAGGACAGCATACATTTGTACCTATTGCATTCCATTTAAATTTTGTAATAAATAGAAATATTTAGCTCTCAACCTTTTGCAGGGATATCTAAAGAAGGGGATATGAAGGCTAGCAGCGATTGCCTCATTATCATGACACTAACTAGTAGTTTTTGTAGTGCGTTAATCATGCGGTTCTTTTCAAAATTGCAGAAAGTTTTATAGTGCAGCTGGTACAGTCAGCTACAGAAGACAGTTAACAAATGTTACGTGGAGCATATTTAAAGAATGCTTGTTTGGAAAGACAGTTGAAAAGTTACCAGTAAGCTGCTTTTCCAAAGCCTTTGCAGTAGGCTAGATGTAAAGTGAGTATATGGGCAATTGAATTAACAAGTAACCATGAGCATGCAGTGAATATCCAGGCCTGATGCTAATAGCGCAATGCAGGTTATCATAATAAGATTTATTACACTACTATCGATGCCAATTGTCATTTTACGATAAACAAAAGCTTTTCTACTGCCAAACATAACAAAAGCCTTCGTATCCCCTTCTTTTTTGTTATGTGTTTTTATGTCTACAGTATATCTGCTCAATGTTTGGTATGTTATTTTAATTTCTTACCATCACTTGCATTAGAGTTTGCTTCAGCTGATGATGCAGCAGCCGATTCAGCAATTTCAACAATTGTTAGTCTGCAATTCTCTTCATTTGTTTGCACTTGGATGCTGAGCTCAACAACACCATTTTTCTGTAAATTATCACAAGTAAAAACAACTGATCAATCAAAAAATCACTTAATAAGCATGCCAATCCACATTGTATCATTGCATGCATAAACAATTTTACATCTGTATGATAATTAATGAGTAGATATCACTAGGCTAGTCACTCACACACTAATCACAACTGATGCTTTTACAATATAGAATGAGCTACTTTACAGCTATTCATTTCAAGGTATCAGTACTCTTTAAGTGTTTAACAACATATTTGACCCTAAAGTAATATATATACAACATATCTGATCCCTAAACCAAATTAATGAAAACAATAACTTTTGGAGTGTGTTAAGATACAATTAAAACAATGCAGACTTGAATTTCAATTTAATCATAAACTATAAAATATATATATGCAATAAACTTATAAGAATGCAAAGAAATTTATTTTCACACGAGTCAGTTCAATCATATATATATAGCTAAAAATCGATTTCGATCAGCTGGAAGCTAGATCAGTCTTCAGTTAAGCTTAAGCTGAAAGCAAAACAGCATAAAAATCAAATGTTGAAAATGCAAAGGAATGAAAAAACGTTTTACTCTAGCTACGTCAAAGAATTGATGGAAAAAACTAACAATCAAAGGCGATTTCTTTAAACTTATAAGAACCATATAAATTAGGCACATTGCTGCAAGGTTCACTTGAATTGGTAAATTATGAGTTGTTATGGCCACACCAACATAAGTAGATGATAAGCTCACATAACAAAACTTCACCTTAATTCCTTGATCAAAAAGACTTGCATTTGCATCTAGTAGGAAATTGTCTAGATAAATGTCATGTTTGCTTAAATCGGCTTTTTGCAAACGTTTTCCGATAACTTTTCGTAAAACTCCAACAGGTACTTTTGTGTCAATATCATGAACAATGACAGCTTCTAAACAATAATTAGCCGTGCAGTTTATTTATTTTTTCTACTGGCAAATAAACAAAAATAATTTGTACAGCAAGGATGGCAGAGAAAGACGAAAAGATCACCAAAGTCAGCTGCCACCCAAACATATAAGCAAAACACAAAACTTAAGAAACATAATACCGGTACAAGGGTATTTAGATGTAGAATGGGTACTTAGACGTACCGATAAACAACAACTCATATGGTACCACCACTAAATTGCCTAGCATGAAAGGAAATATCACAGGATAAAATGAAGTTGAATAGATTTTGTTGTGTGACAGTTTGTTAGCTTATAGCCTATATCAAGCTTCTTAAAAATATAAAGATTAATTGGCAAAAATTGTGAACTTTTTACTGCTAACTTAATAGAGTAATTTTATAATGTTCAACGAATCCAATAACTGCACGAACCATAGGCCTAGTATGATAAGCATTTTATATTTCATTGCAGTTGAAGCTCACTGCTCACTATTAGTTTAATCACACCAGTATCATACCTGCTGGATTTATAAAAGAGGTAGTAGTTTCAGTGTTTTTATCAACAGGATGAATGAAAATAATACTCATTTCAAAAGTTGCATAAGAAAGCAGCTAAAAAACAAAATTACCGTATTGAACGTAAGCTAATATTGTGGCCTACCATAGTCAGTTCAGAAGAGTACCGTAATCAAACATAATGTTAAATTGGCTTATGTGACACACTGACCCTAACACTGCTCAAATGACATCATTTCTTGCACTCCTTTTCACACTCCAAGTCCAAAGAGATGTTTATGGTGAAGACTGGGGTTGCCAGGGGTTAATTTAAAAAAGAGCCCAAGCTTATGCAAAAAGTAGCCCAATATTTTTTTTTAGGGTTCTAAAATGGATTCCAAGCAAAGAGATACGGTAGGCTATTATACAAAAATTTTCCAGAGCGCTTAATCATAAGTCCCAAATTAGAAGTGTTTTTCCAGTTCTTCACATCATTCATACAGATTGGCGGATGCAACCTAGTTCGTACCATGAACAGTTCGGACCGTCAGTTCGTACCTTGAAAAGATCGAGAGAAAAAATTAAAAAAAGCCGAAGTCGCTGGTCGCAATTTCCGCAATCATTTTAAAATTTTCCCCCTGAAAAGATCAAGAGAAAAGATAGCTCAAAACCGAAGTCCGCTGATCGCAGTTTCCGCAAACGTTTATCCGCAGTTTCCGCTAACTCTAACCATAGAGTAATCTATGCTCTAACCCTCGCTGATCGCAGCTTCCGCAAAATTTTTTCCGCAGTTTCCGTTAACCTTTACCCTAATTCTAACCATAGAGTAATCTATGCTTTAACCCTCGCTGATCGCAGTTTTCGCAAATTTTTTCCGCAGTTTTCGTTAACCCTTACCCTAATTCTAACCATAGAGTAATCTATGCTCTAACCCTAACCCTCGCTGATCGCAGTTTCCGCAATCATTTTTCCGCAGTTTCTGCTAACCTTTACAATAACCATAGAGTAATCTCTGCTCTAACCCTCGCTGATCGCAGTTTCCGCAAACATTTTTCCGCAGTTTCCGCTAACCGCAGTTTCCGCTTACCCTAACTCTAACCATAGAGTAATCTATGCTCTAACCCTAACCCTCGCTGATCGCAGTTTCTGCAAACATTTTTCCGCAGTTTCCGCTAACCCTAACCCTCGAGTTTGTTTCAAATTGTTTGGGGAAACTCCGATCAGCGACTTCGGTTTTGTGCTATTAAACTGCGATCAGCGACTTCGGCTTTTTTTAATTTTTTTTCTCGATCTTTTTAGGCAGTGGCTATTCGACCGGCGCCGGTCTTTGAATCTGAAACACTATTTAACCAGTCATGACGTCACTATATAGGCACTTTTTTTCTTTTTCTCTTTCAAAGCGAAAGACGAGAAGCACGTATAAGTTCTAAATCTGACAACTTCACTCAACTCGTTACGTAGCGCGTGCGATACGTCGTCGGCTCCTATGCTAGTGGGACTGAGTTCGATACTACCCGGAAGCGTTCCTTTTTCTATTTATTTTTTTTTAACTAAATTTTGACCCGAAATGCATTTTTGTAGTCAATTTTTAATTTGAGTTGTCTACAGCTCAATTTTTTATGTCTTTTCAAATGTGAGTAATAAAGTTAGAGTTTTTTTAATTTGCTGGAATTTGAGAATTTCTCTGGGTAATTTTCCGTTTGTGGCCGTGCTAACTATAGCCTACTGCATAATTTTTCATTCAGGCACGTTTTAAACCTTTCAAGGTTTTGCCACCTTTTCCCGTTCATTAACGTGCTGGTAGGTCTATATCGATGTTTGTAGTTAGTATCTTTTTCGTCCCGGACGCGTTAATGACGAAAAATAAAATGATTGATTGATTGATCTGACCGTGTTTGCCGAAGGAAGAATTACATTTTTGCTCTCAACAAGTTAGTTATATACAATGCTTCTTTTAAAAAAATGGTAATGGTATGTAAATGTAATGCAACTCAAATTAAAAATTGACTGCAAAAATGCACTTCGGGTCAAAATTTAGTTAAAAAAAATAAATAAAAAAAAAAACGCTTCCGGGTAGTATCGAACTCAGTCCCTCCAACATAGGAGCAGGCGACGTATCGCACGCGCCAAGTAACGAGTTGAATAAAATGGTCGGATTTAGAACTTATATAGGCGCTTCTCGTCTTTTGCTTTGAAAGAGAAAAAGAAAAAAAAGTGACTGTAGAATGACGTGATGACGGTCAAATAGTGTTTCAGATTCAAAGACCGGCGCCGGTCAAATAGCCACTGCCATCTTTTTATGGTACGAACTGACTGTACGAATGGTTCAAGGTACGAACTAGGTTGCACCCCAAATTGGCAACCATGCATTTACTCAACTGTTTGTTAAAAGAACTACAAACAAGTACCTTAATGCAAAAAATGGTTTAATTGCTTTTTGTGATAAGCTAACGCATCAAGAGTGTTCTCCTTAAGACCATCAACACTTTTGACAACCCCCCAAGGTTGATCAACAAGGTTGATCAACAACCCCCCAAGGTTTTTACTCATATAAATTGTTAAAAAAAATCACTAGCCTACTCTGGTCTTTTTTTTCTCATCTTTCTAAATTCGTAAAAATTTTATTAAAGTGTTGCGACCATGCCATATTTTAAACTGATTATTCTGCTTTGGCATCATGCACGTTATAGCGTCTGCGTTTTGTCGCTTCTACCTTTTTCTAAACCCTTGCTATGTTTGACATATATTGTTTTTCGTTGTGATGGTCTCAGAAATCAAATCAAACTGAAACTGAACTGATCAGTGCTTCCACTTCTGACAATTGATAAATCCTTTTTAATTTCCTTTTTTGTCCTGAAAAATCCCTTTTTCCTCAGTCGGAAATCTTTCAAAATTTCCTTTATAGACGAGGTTATTTTTAACGTTATTTAGGTTAAAAAAGGTGCTAATACAACTTTAAAGTTATTATAATATAATCTCAGTTAAAGCTATTTTAATCTCGATTTTATTCAGTAGCACCAGTATGTCGAAGCAACGTTGTTTTATTAGAACAGTAGGCTGCACAAAAGCAGCCCATATTTTACAATAACATGGTTTACTTCCTTTGTTCACTGTCCAGCCAAAAAACTGCTTGTCAGTTAGTCGGTTCTGGGACATTTACCACCTGGAGTCCTGGACATCATTTACCAATTACCACTCTCATCTTTCCTACCTGGACTCCTAACCTATCCCTAACAGCAAAAATGTACAGGTGGTAAATGTCCAGTTTTAACGAATTATCCATCCATTAACAAATTTATTTTTGTGTTTAGTTTAGTTTTCCCGTTGGTCTGACTGTGTACACTATCTATACATGTTGTATAGGCTACATAGCCTCTATTATTATGACACCATCAATTAGCATAGGCAAAAACTAACTTTTCTAAACATATCACTAGCCTAAGCTTATCATACCTAACTGTACGTCGAACCTCAGTGAACTTTGGTATTGCTACTCAACTTCAACTGTAAATCAACGGATTACCTAATTTTAACTCAAAGAATTGAGAACTAACTCTCTCACTACAGTCTGCAATCACGTCTAATCAGGGATGCCAGCGACAAATTTCCAATAAACTTAGATTGTGTGCTAAAAAAAACCCAGATAAGGCAAAAAAACCCAGGTCCAGAAAATATGTAGTAAAGCGGTTAAAAAAAACTGTGTGTGCTTTCAGCACCATTTTAAATCATTACACAGAAGCCTCAGAAAGCTACAAATAATGACACGTACAATCGTATATATAATTATACAATATACATGCTTATGCTGGTATGGTAGTTAATATATATACAAAAACAAGAGCTTGGTAGGCCTATATAGGCTCACAGCAAAGATTTTTGTTCAAAATTGCCTTCATGGTAAAGCGTCTAGCTAGCAAGGTTCAGTGTGTGTTTAACCAAAATTTCTAAAACTGACTAGATGTATGAGTGTATAGGCTAGCCATTGAGGTTAGTTTTGACTTTTGAACTAAACTTTTTGCTGTGCGAGTTGTAGACTGCAGCTGAGGAGAATCATTGTGCTTGCTTACTGCTTACAGTTTGGTGTACAACTATACGATAACTTGGTTCTTAGCAATAAACCCTGCTTAGCCTTTTTCATTTGAACATAATGTTGAAAAGAATAACTCAAATTCACAATAAATAAATGTTCAGTAACACAAATACTACTCCAATATTAGTCATCCACATTTTCATAAAGTTGGATCATTTCTTCCTTCCTTCCATCCTGTGCCTCACTAACTGCAGTAGCTGATGCAAAAAACATTACCGGTACCTTATCATTTTTGTGTCGGCTGCATAGCCGAGTGGTGAGAGCCCTAAAACGGCAATCGAAAGGGCGCCGGTTCGACACCGCCAAATCTTCAACCACCAGGTGTAGCCTAAGCCTGAATACCACAAACAACCATCATTTTTGTGTTGCAGTGTGGACCATTTATTGAAGATCCCAGTGTCTTAATACCGTGCAAGCTTTGTACAAAGTTAAAAACCAAAAAAACCTAGATTTGCCTCAATTTGAAATAAAAAAATTTAAAACCCAGATGTGGTCAAAAAAACCCAGATCTAGGTGGAAAAACCAAGCTCTGGCATCCTTGCGTCTAATTCCCAAAGTGGCGATAAAAGAAATCAAGCGATAGAAAGGCGAGGATGGGACAGGGAGTAAGAGGGGTTCCGGATGGCGAGTGACGATGGAAACCAGCTGATCATCGTTATTCCAGTCGTTTTTAGAACTTTTGAAAGGGAATATAAATAAAATTTTCTTCAAAATTGCTAAAAACAACAATTCCCTTTTTAAGACAAAAATTCCTTGTAAAATTGTTAAAAATCCCTAAAAAATCCTTTTTTTCTTCAAATCCCTTTTTTATCCTTCGAAGCGTTGAAAAATCCCGATTTCGGGATAAAATCCTTCAAAGTGGAAGCACTGGAACTGATGTCGACTGCATTTTCATGGAAACCTGGATCACTTAGGTTGCCAGATAAAGCCTACACATTCACATTAATGAAAATTGGCACCTTTATATACCAAATTGGTAACCCTGCCTGACCGAGGTCTTCTAAAACGCTGCTCCTCAATGAAATAACTACGAATCGGGTACAAATCCTAAACATGATACAAATTTTACACAAAAGTTACATTGTATTTTTTTTTAAAAAGTAGTCTAATTGGGCGCCAGCGAAACAAAGCGCGCCCAACGCGAATTTTTGGCGCCTGGAAAAGTAGCCCGATTGGTCTAGATCAGCGGTTCTCAACCAGTGGGCCATAGAAGCATTTTGAGGTGGGCCACAGACATATTTAAAAAATTGAAAGATTTATTGAAACATTTTGATTCATTTTTGTCACTATAGTCAATTTTACACTTGTGTGTTTGTTTAGTTACAATGAATGATGCTGCTGTTTTTAGGTACAAAGTGGCATACAGTTTTACATCAACTCAGGTTTTACAACACTTTATGATGTAATAGACTAATTTGTGATTACAATTAAGCCATCTTTATAAGCGGTAGCTTTGTTGAACTTCTGCAGATCCGCTTTTTAGTACGTGCAGCATTTTATATTATGGATTATTTTGGGAAGGAATTGACAACACTGGAAGCTTTAAGTTTGATGAAAATTACATTCAGTACCTATGTAGGCCTACATCAATTTTTAAAAACAGAGAAGAAAAAGGACAATGTGTATTAGGCCTATGTTGTAAAGTTCTTTGTCATCATTCATTGAGGCCATCAAAACTGAAACTTCACCTGGAAAAAGTTCATCCAAATTACAAGGATGAAGCTGTGAACTTTTTTTAACGAAAAGAAGATAGCCTAGTGTGAAGCGTCAGCGCCTGGATTCAACAAGGGGATTCTAGCAACATTCCAAAGGCAATGTTCTGCTGCTTTTTTTTAATAAATCTTTTTGTAATTTTTTTTCTTACATAAAGACTGAATGGGCCACAGAACTTTTATGCAAACAAAAATGGGCCACGAAAGAAAAAAAGTTGAGAACCACTGGTCTAGATCTATCATCATCGTAATAGCCTACTGTAGTTAAAATACAGGTTTAACAAAAACTGTTACATGGCTAGCAATTTCCTTCAGCGGCTTGAGCTTAATCCTGGCAGTTTCGCATGGGTCTACTTAAAGAGGCTTTGTAGGCTATTACGGAATCAGGCATGGTTATCGAGATTGACCGAGTGAAGTTTCTTCTATTGTTGTTAAAGTAGCCTACCGTAGTGTATTTGTAGCCTATTATTATTCTATTCACTAGGTTTTGCTGAATGGAGAACTGTCCTTGAAATGCGTTGCTCAAACGCACACCCCAAAGTCAAATCAGCCCCATAATGCCAAATAGGCCTAATAGAGTAATTGAAAAAAGTGAGTAGCCTAAATAATAGTAAAGTCTTCACTAGTCTTTGGTCACAGCGGTAAACCATAATCTCTTCGTGGGAAAATTGTAACATAAGATTCCCGAATCCGTTCATCTGTATGTAATGACCGAAATAGAAACACTCTTCTGAAACGTCTATTCAAAATTGTATTTCTGTAAAATTAGCCACCTGGCTGTCGAAATGGGACGCAACACGGTACGCCACTAAAACCTGTCGCTACAATACAAACTACTTAGATAAAAGACGGAAATTTTCGTCCAGCTGACAAGCACTAAGCAAAACAGTTAAACATGCGACTAACTCTCAAGCAACCATTTCACGAATGACCAGAATAGATATCAATATCTCAAACTCACGTACGCAGTACTGTGACGTAATAGTGAAAGACATTGTCACGCAATTCAAACAGGTGTTCAAAGGTGATGATGCAATATTTCATGTTTAAACAGGTTTGACACAAGTCTTACGAACGATGGTGCAATTTTGGCTCATTTTTAGGAAAAATTCCATGACGTAAGATTCAGTAGACCTGAACGGTTTTATATGACGTTTGATTTGCATAGAGATTGGCCGTAACAGTCTTCACTAAGTCTTCTTCACTGTGAAGATGTAGGAGATGATAAGAAATTAAAATCATAGGAAAATTTGCGAATTTCAACCGGCATACTATTCCGAATTTTATCCCAGAGTAGCTATTTTATAAAGCTTTGCAGATTAATAGTTCTGTATCGACAATAATAGTTGCCTAATTTAAATTGGTCGAATATCGAGTGAGTCAGGTTATGAATTAGGCTACGTTGTATTTTTTAAAGTAGTTTTAGAAAATACCTACCGGTATTAGTAATAAATTATGAGTAAGCCGGTGCATAAACTCGCAATTTCAAAATTGTAGCTTTACAGATCTTTTAACTTTAGGATATCGAATCGAGTTGTTTGTAAAAGAATGTGACTCTCGCAACAGCATTAGGCTAACTATTTTATTTTGCAAAACACCAAGCTTTTCAATATGTGTTTTGTATGACGAATGACAAGTGACCACCCTCAACTAGACAGTCCGTAGAGGTTTTGACAGCCATCAAATAAAACAGAATGTCAAGCCAAAACTTAAAAAACACCATCCAATCCTGAAAGTCAGTGCTGCTTTCTCGTGACAAAAGACAAACAGTAAACAAAAAATTTGACCTACCTTAATGTAAACCAATAGTCTACAGCAGGGCTACTCAACTGGCGGACCGCGGTCCGAATCCGGACCTTCTGGGTGTTGAAGGTGGACCTCGGGCTTTTGGAAGAATAACCTCATTGCCACATTTTAGAGCTCCTTTAAACAGATTTCCATAAGGGAAAAGCAATTTTTTGTGATTATCCAAGGAGTTGGGGGCTTCGCCTCCAGACCCCCCAACGCTTGCCGTCTTCTCTGCTGTGCGATCCACACAGCTACACTACAAAGAAACACAATACATTTTTTCTTTTTATTTCTTTGTTTTTGTCAGACAAAAATCCAAGTCGTGTTACACATATTACCTGAAAAGTGTTTCGGTGCTCGTAGGCTACTGGTTGTTTAATTTTCGTGGTTGCATTTATTATGAAATATTCACCGGACAGCAAAAATATTCAACTTGTCAAAATGAACCTTTGCTAACATTAGTTGAGTAGCCCTGTTTGATCTACAGTTTGAAAACAATTAGCCTACGGTACATTAAACATTAGCCTACTATGAAATTTCACATAAGTTGAAAGCGATTATCCCTTTTCATATCACAATTATACAACTTGCCTAGACAACAAATTACGTCAAAAATGACGGATTTCGCTGTAGACTTTAGGGGACTAGCTCAACGCAGCCGTGGCCGAGTGGTTAGCGCGTTGGGCTCGCAGTCGAGAGCCTGCATGTTCGACTCCAGCCACCCGCACTTGCTGTTGTTTCTCTGGGCAAGAAACTTTACGATAATTGCCTCTACCTAATGATCGATTTCGAGTAATGGGTAGTACCAAATTTAAGTCATAAGTAGAATAGACAACCGGAAACAGACATTGCCGTCGGCTGCAGCGTGGGTCAGGTGTATGTCGGAAGGCGTACACCGATGCATAGCGCTCAAATCCGCTTTCCCGCAATGCAGGATAAAGATAAACAAACAAACAAACAACTCCGTTTTGTAGAGGTGCAACATTAGGCTTTTATTTTATTCGAATGGTTTTTGCGTTTTCGCCTACATTTACTGTAGGTATAACTTATTCTGTTGACTGGTATGGTTTTGAATCTTTATCTTCGGACTGACAAAACCTTGATAGTTTCGCATACTCGTAGAGTCTTTTAACGCAGGGCCGGTTACCGTACCGAGATGGACAGAATGGAGTTTCCGATTGTTGAAGTGTTATAGCGCGAGAATTATTCTATCCATTAGGTGTCGCTGAAAGGAGAGCAGACCTTAGAATTTGCACAACCCGAGAGTCAAGCCAGCGTCGCTTGATTTTGAAGCTTTTTCGTTGACAAAGTCACGCGTTAAGCAACTGAGCTATCGGGGCGGACAACTTGTTTGTAGCACTAGTTGCAACGTTCAATCAGATGAACGTTGCAACTAGTGCTACAAACGAAAGTTGTCCTGATGAACACCCAAACATGTCAGTAGGCGGACACCTGTTTTGAATTTTGTATTGTTGCTGTATTCGACAAAAACTCCAAGTACAGAACACAAAGTGGGCATGTTATCCCGCGTTTTTTGAGATATGGTCTGTTACTGTAGCCTTTGCCGCCTACTGTAGCCAAGATGTCAAGTAATCTGGCAGTCTAGCTCATGTAAAATGAGTCAAGGCAAAACCAAATGGCCACCAATCTGGCTTGGGCACTGTAAGTAGTCGGCTACTAATTAGGAGTGACCGTTGGTAGGCTAGGAGTATGGCTTAAGTCTGTAACTGTAGGTATTAGGTAATCCAAAGAACCCAACAGCTTCACAATAACTTCCTGCTCTCCTTATCAATGCTTTCTCACAGCAATTAAACCATTAGGCCTACCTCGCAATGCTGCAACTGTGAGTTGTTTTCTCACGAAATGACAATAATAGGAAATCAAATGTTTCAACCGTTGATTGTTTTTAGACAAGTCTTTCTTTGCAATTAGGTAGCCTACTGCACGATTACAATTCATAATTATTTAGTTATTGCAAAGCAGCTTAGACCTAATATGGGTGACAGCAAAATCAAGATTGCTGTTTTTGTTGCAAACGTGTTAAAAATGTTGCCCCATGCATTTCGGCAATGAACACATCTCAACAAAGCATTCAATCCATTTCAGACCTGTTGCAATGCAAAGTTATGGATCACAGAATCAAATAATAAAGATATTGAAATGCCTGATTTGATGCACAACATGCATAAGCTGTTCAATCGGTTTTGAGTCATGGTGGAGCGTAAACAATTCTGTATAAATTTCTGTGTGCTTAAACCACGGTTTCAACTTGCAACCATTGTATGTAAAAACAATTTCAAAGCAACAAAAATACTTGGAAAAATGTTTCAAAAGTTACAATCAATGATTTTCTTGAGTAGCTTATGGGGTGGTGTTTATAGTTCAAGTTTGCTGTGTAGCTTTAACTCAAAAATACGAACGCATTCAAAATGTAGCCTAGTTGTTGTAAAGTTCCCATACTCAGTTACTGAGCATTAAAGAATGAAAAGAAAAGATTGGCATTACGCGAAGCGTTCCAAACTAACGGAAGTAGGGTGGCCGGTTTCTTTTTTTTGGCCGTTTTTCCTTTAGCAATCTTTCACCCAATTCATTACACTCTGGGTAGAGATCAACGGCGTTTATCAACAACCAGCTAAGCCGGGTGTCGAACCAGGTTCGCACAATTGGAAAGACAACGCCTTATCCGTTACGTCATCCTACCTCATAATAATAATTGTTATGCAACTTGTTTAAATTTGTTCTACATGCCCGTAACTGCACATTACGCAGTACACACACGATGATTTCCATAGAACTTCGAACTTATTGATGTTAGGTTTGAGGTTGTTGATACATTTGTTGACTGCCAACAGCTAGCGAACCCTTTGCAACATACGGCAGAATAAATTTCGTTTGTATAATTGAGCTGGTGAAGCGGAGTTGTTGGAGCCTTCCGACCCAGAAAAAAAAATTTTCTTTTCTTTTGAATTCATAATTCCTGCAACAACTTAAGCTTGGGAGTAGCCTACTCTTCTCAGCTTTCTCTAACTTTGATTAGGCCTACATTTTCCTTTTGTTTCTATGAATTGATTAGCTGATTGTTCATTGAACAGTTCTTTATTGCTGTATGATTTGGTTAGTGGAGTGAATCTCATTTAGGGGTATAATCCACATGATTGTGTAGATTCGTAACCATAGGCGCCGACTTTTATTTTTGCACGGGGTGGCGGATAGCACAATATGGCAACCTAAAAACTTTCAAACTGCATGTATTTGTTTGATTTTTACTAAGCGTGTGTCGTAGATGCAATTGTCTTTTCACACCTGATTTGTAGCTTGATAATTTACAAAGCAACTTTAAAACAAAGCACAGGAGGTATGTCGCGAATTTTATTGTTACGTTGCTGCTCTGACACTTAACATTTGGCAAAATATTTTTGCGAACAGCAGCTCTGTCAATCCAACTGTTAATCAACTGGTCAAGTTGTAACCGTGAAGCTTCAGCTTGATAAGCATTTAAAATTAGGATGTGGTTCAATAGACCGATCCATCGCCTAGCAACGCTCAGCCAATCAGAGCGAAGGAGAGCAAGCTATTTTTGCTAGCCCATTATCTAGCATTGCTTTTATGCAGTTTCCGTCACATTTATGCTGTGATTTTTTAGAAGTAGAATTTTCTTCTGCGGTACTTGCAGGTTTGACAGCAAATACCTATTTGAGATGTCTTAGAAAACTTAAAATCGGAAACCTGCTGCAAATAGTGCTTTCTAAGACACAGTTTACCTGGGTTGTCAAAGCCATGCAGTGTTATCAATGGGTTGAATAGTTGATTATATTTTTATAGAAGAAGTTATATAGCCTGGATGGTGTGCTGTGCTGCAACTGCTACGTTGTTTGTTTGAGTTGTTACAATTCACTGGAGTGAAAAATTAATCTATAGGCCAAATCTTTTAAATGAAACCCATTTCTTAGCCTGCAAAGAGTCAAAAGTGGCTGATTTTCCAAAGACAATTTCAAACATTTTTCTTTGCTTTCTTTGTATTTAATGGCACTTGTGGCATTTTGCGTCAAAAAATCAGACAAGGTTTTAAATTGCACGTGACTTAAACCAGTATAATATGCAAACAATTCACTAACAGGAAAATTTAAAATGGATCTTGCACTAAAAAATGACCCTTCTTGCAATTGTAGCAAAAGAGATTGCGATTCATGTTGCATTTTTAGAGCACAAAGTTCTTCTTTCAAAGCTTGATTTTCAGTTATCAGCTTGCATGATGCATTATTGCATTGCATTAGGCCTATGCATTGCATAATGATGCAATGAACAGTGAATAAGATGACCATGTACAAAAGAAACAAAAAAGTATTTCAGAAGCACAAAACAATAGCCTAGTAGGTTACAATTATCCATGACATCTCATTTAGTCATTTTGCAATGGGTTGGGCTATGGTTTATTTCATGATTTGTATGAATTAATTACTGGTAGCTTACGGTAGGCTAGTATAGGCTATTGGTATTATATGTTTCAGTTCATTTTTTTTTATCTTATGCAACCATTGAATTTAAACAACCAGGCTATGCTATTCATTGCAGAATCATGCAAGCTGATAACTGAAAATCAAGCTTTGAAAGAAGAACTTTGTGCTCTAAAAATGCAACATGAATCGCAATCTCTTCTTTTGCTACAATTGCAAAAAGGGTCATTTTTTAGTGTAAGATCCATTTTAAATTCTCCTGTTAGTGAATTGTTTGCATATTATACTGGTTTAAGTCACGTGCAATTTAAAACCTTGTCTGATTTTTTGACGCAAAATGCCACAAGTGCCATTAAATACAAAGAATGCAAAGAAAAATGTTTGAAATTGTCTTTGGAAAATCAGCCACTTTTGACTCTTTGCAGGCTAAGAAATGGGTTTCATTTAAAAGATTTGGCCTATAGATTAATTTTTCACTCCAGTGAATTGTAACAACTCAAACAAACAACGTAGCAGTTGTAGCACAGCACACCATCCAGGCTATATAACTTCTTCTATAAAAATATGATCAACTATTCCAACCCATGATAACACTGCATGGCTCTAACAACCCAGGTAAACTGTGTCTTAGAAAGCACTATTTGCAGCAGGTTTCCGATTTTAAGTTTTCTAAGACATCTCAAATAGGTATTTGCTGTCAAACCTGCAAGTACCGCAGAAGAAAATTCTACGGTACTTCTAAAAAATCACAGCATAAATGTGACGGAAACTGCATAAAAGCAATGCTAGATAATGGGCTAGCAAAAATAGCTTGCTCTCCTTCGCTCTGATTGGCTGAGCGTTGCTAGGCGATGGATCGGTCTATCGCTGTTGCGTCATGGTAGATCGCAAGCAGGTTTTTATGCGCCTGAATGCACTAAACGATCGCTCTACCTCGCAGGTGGTGGTAAGCAACGATAATCTTCCACCTCCCTGATCGTGCTAACGCCTTTTGGCAGTGGCACACTTTCGTTTCGTTCAGGCGTTTGGTCACTTTCATGCTGGCTAAAATCCTGACTAGACGCAACAAAAAATGACTCAATGGAGGGCTGCAATTTTGAACGCTTTTTCGGTGGCATCTTTAAGCTGAATAAACCTAGAATGTCAGTGAAAACTTTTACTGGACGACTTTTCGTAATTTTTTCTATGATGTAACAAGCAACTCCTATGTCAGACCAATAAATTCCCGCCTCACAGTTTGTCACGCATTGACACGCAATATTACTGCATGAAGTAGATAACAAAGTAGAAATTAAAGCATGAAGTAGATGACAGTACACTCCAACTGAAATCGGAAAATAATTCAAAATGCAAAATCTTGAGTAATTGAAAAAGGTTGCTTTTATTATTGGGAATAGGCAGGGGGTGTAGGTGTAGCTTTCCTCGAATAGAATCATGTAATTTACGTGTAAATTTGCAGAACGTTAAAACTGCTACTTTACTAAGTGCACTTTTTAAATAAAACTCAAAAAGTTTCAAACATTGCATTTTTTTTTAATGAAATTTGAAAATAGATATTCATTTAGGGGCCTAGGGGGTGGAGCTATCAATCATCGAGATAATTTTATTTCCAAGTATTTTATAGCTGTCATAATTTATAGCGATATTATGAGCAGTTTAAAATTTTTCAAAACAGATTTTTGAGGAAGGCAATGGAAAGATCGTATTTTATTGATTAATAAATCCCATTGTAAACCTAACAAATGTAACAATGACTTATGACAAGTAACAAATAAACGATCGCAACAACAACAAGAAAAAAACTCGTAGCCACGTGTTGCGTAATCTTCACGTAGCTTGCTTGATGTTACGCGAGTATCATGCTTGTGACAAAAACAATCATTTTCTTCGCCATACTGTATTGGTTCACCTCTGGCTTTACGTTGACTTGAAGCGAAAACCAATGATCAAAAAAAGGTTTAAACGTCTGTTCAAATTACATTTATTTGCAGTAAGTAATGTAATCTAAACGGGGTGGCTGCCACCCCGCCACAGCGGTTATGGGGTGGCGTGGCCACCTCGTAACCCCGTAAGTTGGCGCCAGTGTTCGTAACTGCTTGAGTAGGCTGCTTGGATAAGGGACAGCTTTCTTTAAAATTTCCCCTATCTGGCTGGGCTACTATTTGGAAATGACATATTGGAAAATACTTATTGGAAATGACATAAGCTTGCAGTCGATCAATTACTCCAAAAATGATATGACAACCTTGTACACCATGAACTCCAACTACATTTAAGCAGTGACATCCATAAGCAGAAAATAGGCAGGAAAACTTTACTTCATTTGGATGGATGGATGGTCATTTTATTTTTGTTTGGATGCGAAACGCCGAAACATACATAAAACAAAAACTGACAGTGTGCATCCAATGAGAGAGTGCGAAAGACCGTAGCCCTGAAGGCGTAGGAGGTCGTCGAGTCTGCACTCTCTCATACAAATAGTTATACGAAAGAAAGTATTGCGTATTTAAAAATTGTAGCAAATTGACACAAAAAAGAAGAAGGAAGAACAGAAAAAAACAAAAAACAAATACAGATACTACAAAAAATAATAACAATTAACATAGTCAGGTAGTGGATGTCGTTTTTATAGCTCTTGATTATTGAAGAAGTGTTTTTTGCACATTTTATTGAAAAATTTGAAGCCTTTTTTCATGTTTTTTTTCATATTTTGAGGTAAACTGTCCCATACCTTGATTCCCATGCGTTTTAAACTTTTTTGAAATAATTGGGTATTTGTCTGTTTAGTATAAAGTGAATTGGAGCTTGAACGTCGGGTGTTATACGAATGAATAGCTGATACATGTGTAAAGAAAGTTTTGAAGTTTTCCGGTAGTTTATTATGATAAAATTTGTACATAAATTTGCTTATTTCTAGTTTATAAGTAGAATTAACAGTTAGTATTTTATTTTCTTGATAGAGTGGCAGTGATTTAGTTTTCATTTCAAATGCTCCTGTAACGATTTTAATTATCTTATTTTGTCTAACTTGAATTCTATTCAAGTATTTTGTGGGTGCGCATCCCCAGTTTGATAATTCCATATTGTAGGTGCGAGTGTACAATGCTATAATAAATATTGATGAGAACTTTTCTAGAAGTAAATTTTCTAAGTTTACTCAGTACGCCTGAAGAAGAAAATAGTTTTTTCGAGAGGCTATCAATGTGTTTATTCCATTTGAGTTTGTTATCAATTGTGATTCCTAAGTAGCGCATGTGGTCAACTTCCTTAATTATTGTACCATTTAATTTAATTTGCATATCGGAGAGTGTAGTCTTTTTATTGTTAAAGAGTATGTAGTCAGTTTTACTCAAGTTGAGTGTCAACTGATTGTTATCAAGCCAAGTGTAGAGTTTGCATAATTCTTTATTCATTATCGGCTGGAGGTTGCTGGTAGTTTTTTGAGCCAAATAGAGAACTGTGTCATCAGCATAGAGTAGAGTTTTCAAATTAGTTGCATCGGGAAGATCGTTTATGTAAACTGAAAACAAAAAGGGGCCAAGTACACTGCCCTGAGGAACTCCAATAGTAATATTTGAGCGAGAAGACTTGATTTTTGAGCGAGAAGACCCGCCATGTACATATTGCTGCCTATTGGTTAGATATGAATGGATAAGGTTTTTAACGTTTCCCCTCACGCCATAATGATTCAACTTGTCAATTAAGATTTCGTGATTAACTGTATCGAATGCTTTTTTGAGATCTATAAACACTGAGCACACAATGTGATTGTTGTTTAGTTCATTTATGATATCTTCATAGAAGTGAGTAATTGCTAAATTGGTTGAGTAGTTTTTCCGAAATCCAAATTGCAAAGGGGAGAAGAGTTTATATTTTTCCCAGAAATTAGCCAAGCATTTGTGAATGATTGTCTCAAATATTTTGTTGAAAGGGGATAAAATCGATATCGGTCTGTAATTCTGAGGTTCCTGCTTGGAGCCTGATTTATAGATAGGTATGACTTTGGCTATTTTCAAAGCTTCAGGATCAGGGGTGGATCCAGGTATTAACGTTAGGGGGGGCGATGTCATTGACATTCAGGAAAGCGATCAGCCAGGCACAAACAACGACGGGGTCTTCCCTAGAAAATTTAGGTTGAATTTGGTGCGTCCTGAGAGCATTTCGAACACAAAATATGAGAAATTCTAAAAAACCCTTAACAATGCTGTTGTTTACAAAAGGGAGGGATGAAAAGCTGATGTGCTCTTGCCATGTCAAGTTGAAGCCTGAACAACCTAGCCGCATTTATAGTTGAGACTGAAGGTTTCACTCTTGATTGTTTCACAGCAATTTAAAAATTGACCACGGAAAGATAGTAACAGGTAGCCTAATTCCGTCTTCGCAATGTCACAGTATATTATTGATACAGACATTGAGGTTGTTATAGACCTACTGCATAACTTCGAGGTTTTATTCCTCTGACAAGTTTTAAATTGTTATAAAAAGCAATGAGGAAAGGTTATGCATACATTCAACATAATGAGCAACAAAACTGGGGGCCAGGTCAAAACACTGGGTCATGCTCCACCCCCATATAATCGCCACTATAGGCTATGTATCAATTGTAAATTTTTATTTTGGACCAGCGAAACACTACAATTGATTGATTGATTGAATCTTTATTCTCGGACTGGGAAAGCTTCTTGAAGAGCTTAATCCTGGCAGTTTCGCATACTTGTAGAGGCTTTGAATCACTGACGCAGGCCCAGTCACCGAGATTGACAGAGTGAAGTTTCCGATTGTTGAAGTCTTGTTGCCGGGGAATTATTCCATCCGTTAGACGCCGCTGAATGGAGAGCAGTCCTTAACGTGCGTTGCTCAAGCGCACACCCCGAGAGTCGAACCAACGCCGCTATTGATCTTGAAGTTTCTTCGTTCCAGAAGTGACGCGCTAACCAATTGAGCTTGTACAAAACAAGTGACGTTTTTCCAAACACAACTATAGAATGGCATTTAAACATAGTGAAATGACAACCAAGGGATATAGTCTTCCTAACGTGTCATGCACGGTCGCTGCTCCAAACAAAGAAAGAAACTAACAATAACAGAAACAACTATTTCTGTGGACTTCACAAATAAAACGAAAATAAAAAGGCTGCTTTGCCGGTACGAGTAATACTATTACTAACAGGTGTCGTACCTTTGACTAGGCCTACAACACAAAGTCAAGTTTGCGGTTTCTATTGTTGGCAAATCGATTTATCACAGAGTCTGTGTCAATTAAAATGTCCCGATGCTGGTATAGTAAGACCAATCCATTCAGTCTTTCCTCGCCGATGTTGTTCCTCAGCCAGGTTTTCAACGACCGAAGAGATGAAAAGCTTCTTTCGGCTGATGCTACGCTGACTGGCAAGGTTAATAGCATTTTTAGAAGAGACTGAGAGTGTACGATTGTGTACACATCTTCATCACACGGCTGTAAAGCTTCTTCCACAGTCATCGGTAAGACTGCAGCAGTCGCCGAAACAGTTAGGTTTGCCACTTTTCCTTCCATAGTTGGATCTCTGAACACAGAGCAGATTCCACACTATATATATGATGTATCAAGCCGTTGTAGGCATTGTAAATGACTTTTGTCAATGCTATCGGGTCGATACTTGAGCAATTTCGTGGTAGCAATGATGTTAGGTGACAAGATACTAAAGTCTCAGCTGGAAATTTTGTTTCCAAGTCAAGTATGAAGGATTCCAACATTGGAATATAGATCGACCTTTTGTAGTATTGCTCTGGTAACGAAGATGGAACATTTGTTCTGTGAACTTGTCGTTGATTAATTCGAGGTAAGGTAACGGTAATGTCCAAATTTGACAAAACTTGGGATGCTTTTTGGAATAAACTACAGTATTCATCATCACAATTTTCACACCGGGCTTTGAGAATGCTTTCTAAATCTCTGACAAGTCTTGTAGCTGCAGATAAATCCAGACTCTTCTTCTGAAACAACTGCTAAGTGGTAGACACAACATAAACACAGATATATGACAAAAGAGTGTAATGATGAACAGTGCCAGCAAAAAGTTTAGAAACTTTTTAAATTTTAGTAATTTCGTTCGGTAATTAGACTCTGTGAGGAAGTAATAGCCTTATAGGCTACTATGTTATTATTATAACGTACCTTATAGCCTAACCTAATCTTTGAACATGGCGAAAGACTTATTCAGCATTGCTTTCGATATGTTATTTTCCAAATCGTGTACATATAAATGAAGAATAAAGCTACTTTCTTAGGTTTTACGGGGGGCGATCGCCCCAATCGCCCCCCTGGATCCGCCCCTGTTCAGGATAGTGTCCACTAACCATACAGTTATTGAAGGCTCGGGTAAGATAAGGAGCTATTAAGAACTTGAAGCTCTTTATAATAGTCAAGGGAATGTCATCGTATCCTGGGGACTTGTTATGCTTGAGGTCATCAATTATATTTATTACTTCGTTATTATCTGTTGGTTGCAGGCTGACGGAAGTAACAGGGCTAGACCGTCCATTTTTTAGAGTATTTCTGTAATTTGTGCTTATTTGTTTACCTTTGGCTAATTTATGACCAATATTCACAAAATAGTTATTCATTTCCTCGCAGATTTCTTCTGGTTTTTCTGTAGTTGTGTGATTGTTAAGAGAGATTTTGGATGGTAATTCATTAGTTTTGTTTTGTTTACGTATTATCTTGTTGATATAGTCTTCCAAGTATCTGAGGAACTCTTACCCAATTTGAATATTTCTTTGTAAATAAGCCTTTTTCGCTTTAGTTTTTATGCGAGTTAATTTGTTACGAAATTGCTTAGCCTATAGGCTATTCACTGTGTATTGTGGGATCCTTATTTTTGAGAAATTTTCGAAAAAGTTTATTTTGTTTTTTGATAAGCTTTAAGATACGATTAGATATCCAAGGTTTACCTGATGAGATCATTTTAGCAATAAGCCATTCAATACTATTACTGCTTATTGCGGTTGGAGTTTGAAGGATAGAGTCAAGATCAGCTAGATATTTTTCAAGCCTTTGTGCGGTGATTTTTCTAATCAATGGCCTCGACTGCTCTTTATGTGATGCCGTAAATTTAATCTTGCTTGAACACCTTTCTTGTTGGATTCATTATTATCAACCTGGCCAATGCAGTTTTTAAACTTGAGGTTAAGTTGGTCAAGCAAAAATAATCAACGCTTAACCAAAGCAGCACCAGTTTTCAAGTTAATTAATAGAAACTGTTCAGCGATACAGAAATCAGTAGGCTGCAGAAATAGCATGGGATTCTACTCTACTTGAAGTGGTTTAACATAGCCTACCTTAATACGAGAAGAATTTGTTCTTGATGAGAAACATCTAAAGTAGCATCTATAATAATTGAAAAAAAAACACTTGGAACTACACATTTCATTCAAAAATTTGTTTATTTTTAAATTGGTACATTTTCATTTTAGTATGAAAAATGGGCCCTCCTCAAAATTAAAACAACAAAAACCTACTCGTTTTTCCATTACAATGTTGCGCTTGGCGGGAAAGTTACCCTAATTACCTCCCCCTCTCGAAGCCCCTGCTCAACACCACTATTCTATATAAACAATTCTTTACAGATGAAATCTTTAGAAAAATTCGTTGTATTGTCATGCATGCAATGGGCAAGAAATCTTTATAATTTTGAATAATGGAAAGCGTTTTGTCCACAACTCATTTTTGACAGTTTATAAATGTGAAAACAAGAATAGGCTATGAGAAATAACATGTGAATGAGGTATTGTGTTGCAAGCTGATGTTACTAGTTTATCGCTACATTCTTGTGGCATAAACTGTCTGTTTTCTGCTGGAAAATGTGTCAACAGAAAAGGTTCTTTTCCTACAATAACATTGTGAATAAAAGTGGCCGAAAGCGTAAACAACAAATAAAATTATTGGCGATTTCATGCATGTGGCATTGCAGTTTCCTACACTACCAAATCGACTAAAGCATGACTTGAAGAAAACGTAAACGCTTTGTAAGAATTACTATAACGTAAGTTTGCTGCAAATTTATGTAGGATAATGTGGAATTGTACTTTTTGAAAAACGGGAAAAAATTTCTTTGATCGTATCACGCTCACAATAGTTTCCTGCTCGCCGACATACGCCAAATGCTTTTTTCACCTTTTGCAAGATGACCTTTTGGGACAAGGTTTGATTCATGTAGAGTAGAGAAAAAAAGAACCTGGGAGCGCATGTAGTAATATTTCCTCTACTTTTTCACTCTCATTTCATTGCAGCAAAGTTTGGCTTTCATAGACTATTTGAATTTGTAAATGGGATATTTTATATTTATTAGAATACCTTGTTTTGAATTTTCGAGAACAAATACAAACTAATTATTTGCTTCAGTAAGGAAAGTTTTAAAATACGGTGTCTTGAAATATGAAAGTTTTCAACTTTGTGCAAATACTTTGGTTATTTCTTTTTTACGGTAAGTTTGTTATTATTTTGCTTTAGGCTGAGTTCTGCAAGATTGCCATTTTTTTAAACATTGTTTCTTTTTTTTAGTTTTTGTTTTTTTCATCAAGTGCATTTTTAGCGATAAACTGTTTTTAAGTTTGAAGTAGTATTTGCAGTCTATTTGTATAAATTAACTAATCTCATATCTTTAATAAACTTTTCGTCGTGGTAAGCCTGCTACAGTAGGCTACCTTTCCGATATATTTAAACCCAGTCTTGTCAGATTCAGTTACTTCCTTGATTGTTAGACTACCCAAGTACCCAACTATAACTGATCACGGAATCGGTAAATTTTATTGCAGTCTTTAACACATGGGTGAGAAGACGAAAGCTCTGAAATTTTATTAATTATCCAGATTATGATAGTCAATGGTTTTTAACGTATTCCTTCAACAGATTGTCCGAAAGATCATTTTACAGAGTATTAACTGAGTACATCAGTTGTTTTAAAAAATGTAGCTACGTATTCTGAATAATAGCAATCAGGAATTATAAGAACAGCAGTGAGTAGGTTATATTTTTTTGCAGCTTATGGTAATATACAGAATTGTTATACAGGTAACCGCGAAGCAAAATCAACTAAAACGAAACAGATCCATGCGGGAGAAAGTTTGAAGCTTAAGTGCATGGCCGAAGTAACAACCACATCTCTTTTCGGAATACGATGGAATGTACCTAGCAGCGTTGCCACAAGCAAACGACTACAAGTTCTGAAAAATAGCATAGATATAGAGAAGGATATATTATACTACAAGAAAACAATCATCATAGGCAAAACTGTTGCGGCTGATACTGGATACTATACTTGTTTGTATCGGCGAAATGGGAAACAAGCCAACGTCTCTTTTGCTGCCAATATAACGTTGGCACGCACTTACTCACGGGAACAAAAGTGGATCAAAAGGGTGTATGTGTATGTTTATAGTAAGTAGTTTATATAGGACTCAAATGTATTTTTTAAACATGTATTGACAAAAGCTTTTACAATGGCTAATTCTTTCATGTTGCAACATTCTCTCAATGTTATTGATGAAATTATTGTTGAATAATGAAAAGTTTAGGTGTTTACCTGGAATATTATCGTTTTAGCAGTAGTTGCAACGTTCATCTGATGAATGCGAAAGTGAAAGTAGGTTTATTGCTTCACTGACGTTTCACTCACCATGATAATCTTCGCTCTGAGGATGCGCATTGCGCATTGTCATAGTGCGCGTAACGTGAGGGAAGCAATAAAACGACTTGCATATTTCTGTTTTTACTTTCGCATTCATCCAATGAAAGTTGCAACTACTGCTAGAAAGTAGAAACGAAACTATTGTCATTATAAAATATACATGACTTGTTTGACATCTTAGGTCCTTCTTCTTTGCTCCTTGATGCCCCGTTGTTCATTGATGTGGAGTTTGGAGAAGATATTCTTCTCCCATGCAGGGCAACTCATAAAAATGCATTGGTCACTTATAGAAGAGTAGGAAGTTCACAAGAACTAGACTTTAGCAGAGTGAGTTTAAGATTTAAAGTTTTACATATTGGTGAAATATGAATTTATTTGAGGCATTTGAAATGTAGATTTATAGAAGAATGCTTAAAATTTCATGGAAGAATAAAATCACAAACAAAGAAGTACTATCCAGAATACAAACCAACATGGAAATTATACAAACAATTAAATCAAGAAAATTAAAATATTTTGGCCACATGATTCGCAATAAGGGCAGACTACCAAGAATTTGGACTAACGATAATGAAGACTGGTCAGGATTTAATTACAAAACTGCAGTAGAAAAATCTCACAACAGAGAAACTTGGTGCTTCATTGCCTCCAATCCTCGACGAGAGGAAGGAACTTAATGATGATGATGTCTAGAAATTTGTTTTTATTTTTGCAGGTATCTTATGACTTTTCCATTGGCTATGTCATCAAGAATGCTACTGACTACGACACCATGCTGTGGTTGTGTCAAGCAAAGCTCTTTAAAAACTCTTCATTAAAACGGAGTTTGATTGTCTCCGATAAGCGCCGGATCATGGTGAACGTATTGCGAAGCAAAGGTAACAATCTCATTAAAATGCTCTAACTTTTAGGCTACTAATTTTCATGTTCTTGTGATCAGATTGTTTTTTGTGACTATAAAATTTCTGTCGTATGTCAGATATAGCTCCAAAGATTGGGGAGATCGTCATGTTTGCGGAAAAATCTCGCGTTTTTCAAGATGATGAAATCCAAATTACTTGTGAGGTTTCTGTCCAGAGAGGCGGTAGAGTAAACTTTGTATGGAATACTCCAAGAGTCAAACCAAATGCAAAAGTACGTAGCACTAACTACAGCAATATTTTAGTCATTGCTGTATACAGAACAAAGGTTGATTACAATTTATGTTTAGGGAAAGTGGTCAATTAGGTTTACCTCTGGATAACCTCATTGGTCAATTTCCAAACAGGCTTATTTAGGCTACAATTTTTTTGTTAAAAATAAGCTACAATTAAGTTAGTTATACACTTATACAGTCATTATGGTTTTGAAGGTTTGAAATAATCTGTTTCAACGCTTGCGATAATTTCTGTCTTTAAACATTTACGAAAGTTAATTACACTTGCAATCGTTGTTTTTGTGAAGTTAGGTTGTGAAAATTGTAAGCTTAGTTCAAACCGCACCTACCTTGTGCAACGATGCGAGCTAAAAATTTCTTAGTGAAATATGCAACTTTGATCGAGCATAAATTTATAAACGAATCTCGTTCCTTGAAAAGTCTTTCATTTGCTATGATGTGAGACAAATGGAAACATAGACGAAGTGGATCGCACAACATCGCATGTACATTCTTGAAAAGTCAATTGTCTTGAGATCGAATATATTTACCTTAATGTTGCTGAAAATTGATTTCTAAAAATACACGAGTTTCCGTCCAATTTCAAAGTCCAACACAGGCTACACTCTACACACTGCTTAAAACGTCTTTTTAGTGCATTATCAAACTTGTATCATTTACAAGGTAAAAGAAGGTAAACAAAGACTTTTATTATAAAATTTGGTAATTTTAACGGTAATGTCACGGTGATTCTAATGCTTTTTAATTTGATCAATTGATTTCATTTAAAGCAAATCTGCTTTACCGAAAAAACAGGCGTCATAGAAAAGCTTGCAATATTATTTCTTTCAGTTACAATTGACATTAAGCTAAAACATTGCTGCAATAGCAGTTATAACCCACTTCACAACAAAAGTTTAGCTTTTTTTTTTATTCAATTCTTTTTGTAAAAATTTTCTTTGTTTAGTGCAGGAGTTCCCAACCTGGGGGCCATGGCCCCCTAGTGGGCCATAAGCCTTTTTCATGGGGGCTAATGAAAAATTTGAAAAATAATATTTTTTTTAATTTGAGGTGCTCACTACTTAGAAATGTTTACCCCAACGAGAAATTTTATTTTTGCAGTTGGAATTTGGTTATGAAGATCCCATTGACAAAAGCGATTTACCAAAAATTGGTAAAGACTCAGTAATTGGATGGAGCAAATTGACCATCAAGAAAGCAAGAATAATTGATTCTGGAAGCTATACTTGCACCGTGGTAACTAGTCAGAAAAACAAGACCACGCAATCGACTGTTTCAGTTTATGGTAAATGTTATTAATTAGCATAAAACACTTTGTTTACTTTTATCAATCCGTGGTTAGGCCATATTCGTTATGTAAAAAAGCGTTTATGATGCTTCTAGATGTCAAAAATTGTTAGGGCTTAAAAACCAACCTTGACAGCTGGCTATGACATGTTTATAATAGAAGTGGAACCAATTTACTCCTTAAATCATTTTGTATGAAAGTGATGACACGATGATTTGAACGCGGCATATTCTATTGTTTTACAGAGTCTCCATTTATAACAATCATAAACTATCCTACAATGCTGGACGATGGGACTATCTATGCTGTTACTGGGCAAAACGCTGATTTGTGCTTCAAAGTTGACGCCTTTCCCAAGCCAACATTTCAATGGTTTATAAATGAGACGATTCGTTTGAAAGAAACTGTATACACTGCAGGAATGGCAGCGCAAAAAATAGAAATAAGCGGAAGTGAATTTGTCATCCGCAATTTGAGTATTTCTGACAACGGAAATTACACGTTGAAAATAAAAACGTCAAGAATGGTAAAGAAAGTAACAATTAAACTGAATGTTATAGGTGAGTTTAATCTTTTGTAAACTTTTATTCAATTTAGAAAGTCAATTTTGTCACTAGAACCATCAACAACAACATCACAAATCAAAGCTTTCTCAACTTGTAGTCTATTTATAACCTAGAGTTTGTAAGTTAGTCAGCGAAATGCATTGCTTGTCAGAAACTGTTTAGCTAAATTTTATAACTTTTTATTTCTAATGGTAGGCTGTTGAAAAAGTTAAATGATTGCTAAATTTGTGATGAACTGGCCTATTTAGAAATATTTTATTAAAGCATCAGAAAAGTGGGACTATGAAACTGGATATAACAGGGAAATTATGCAGTTTATTTTACCAGTTTTAATTAAAGCTTTGGCTAAATGCACGCTTAAATCAAATCCTTCAAAATTAGATTATTCATCTTACAAAATAAGCTGTATCGTAAGAAAAGTCAACAGGCAGTTTCAATGCACGAACAAGAAACATTATGGGAAATTTTCGCTGTAGTCTAATGTATTTTCTAATGAGGAACCTGACCATCAACTTTTACTTGAAGAATTACAACCACCGCAAATTATTGTCCCCCTGGATGACGTTTTCCTTGCTGTGGTGGGAGAAGGTTTCATCTTGTCTTGTGAATGCGATGGAGTGCCAGAACCGAGATATCGCTGGTTCCATGATGATTTCGAATTGTTTGGTAATTAATTAGGCTATAATCAAGTTGTAACTTATGTAAAATAACCATTCGCATTTGAAATAAAAATATGTCTATTCGATAAGATTATTTATCATTGTTGACTTAGACTTTCATTGTTTTTCATTGTTGAATTAGATTTTCATTGTTTTTCATTGTTGACTTAAATGCCCAGCTAAGTAAAAACTTGTGTTTGGCCTTGTTTAACTACGATAACGCTCCAGGACCGATAGTCATTGCAATTTTCTATTTATACAAATCTTCAAAATATTCTATGTTTGATAATTATTTTGTTTCTCATTTTATTTTGTTCTATTTAAAAATTTTCTGAAAGCATTGTGACCGTAAGCTTATCATTTTTTTTTAAATCCACAACTTATTTCGATCTTTAAGCACATCTTAACGTTTGCGTTTTGTCGCTTCTTCTTTTTTCTGGATTTTTGCTATGTTTGACATGCTGTTTTCGCTGTGGCGTTTAGAAATAAAAACAACTCAACTTTCACCTGCAATCCTAGTTTTGGCATATATTTAAACTGAGTTTGTTGCACAGATGCCACTCCTGAGCTGGAGCTCCCAAATGTTAAGTTTAGTGATGAAGGCAACTACACATGCGAAGCTTACAATGACCACGGTATTTATACAAGCAGTACCATTGTGCACGTAAAAGGTGACTAAATGCATTTTTGTCTATTTCTAATTTGAAAAGACTAAGTTTTTCTGGGTAATTTTTTTTGCGAAAAGTCGGATGCCAGTGCAAGCCAATTTTATATTTAGAATCCTTATTTTTACAAAGCTGAGCTTAAAATCTACATCTGCAACATAAAAACTAATATTTTTATAGTTTGCCAACAGTTTCATTCATATGTTTTTACTACGCTGTAGCTTAGCATAGTAGGCCATGCGCCTACTATTTTTCAAAAGTTTTATCTTGTTTTATACAGTACAAACTAGAAAACAAAAGTTGCCCCACTGAAGTGTTAGCTTGTTATAATAAACAGTGGCGTACGCAGAGGAGTGGCCATTGGGCTTTGTCTTTAGTTTTAAAAAAAAGTTTCAGTAATTTAACAAAGTAGAGTACGGCATTCATTATGTTTTGGACAGCACTGTCAAAGCCAATAACAATGTTGTTAATAACCAAGCAATACTAAATCTACGGATCAATGCCCTCTCCTGCGTACCCCTCTGGTTACAGATGTTAGTTGTAGGTACAGTAGGATACCACCATGATACCACTTATTGTAAATCGTTATAGGGCATTGAAAATTTTCATTGGTTTTCTGTAGATCCACAGCAAACGTACACGATTGTCATCGTGGGAGTCATAGCAGTATTAATTACCATCGTTCTATGCACCATCTGGCTGTTTGTATTCAAATCTCGAAAAGTAAAAAAGGTGAGGTGGATATAGGATTGACGATCATCAGTGGCTCATACGTTTGGATACAATAACGTTGACGGTTGTCGCGGTGTGTTGTTATTGCCTACATAATTTATTTTTAACCTTATAATTTTGTATTTTTGTTTTTACATGTTCTATATTTAGTTCATCTTTCTTATATTTCTATTCCTTTTAAATTTTACTTTGTTTTATAACATAGGCCAACTGTAGCCACTTGCGCATTTCTGTTTTTACGTACTGTACAGCATGTTACTTTGCTGTAGTTTTCTGCAGGATAAAGTTTTACCATTGCATTGCAGCTGAGGAAACAGTTGCGTTTGGAACAACAGTATTTAGCGCCCATCATTAATCCCAAGGAAATGCCCTTGGAGGAACAAGCCCAATGTTTGTCATATGATCTTAAAAAGTGGGAGTTTCCAAGAGATAGACTCCGATTCGGCAAAACACTTGGACGAGGTGCATTTGGATGCGTAGTCCAGGCCACTGCGTTTGACCTTGAGAAAACCTCTTCATGCAAAACGATTGCTGTCAAGATGTTGAAAGGTATGCCTAATTACAAAGCTCTAATTTATAACTTATTCAAACACAGTATAAAAAGCAAACACCAATCTGGCGTAGTAAAAAGCTAGACGATGTTATAGGAGAGGCTCAAATGAAAACAAAAACCTTAACAAAACAGCCTAAATTCAATAAATTCTGATTAAATATATATAATTTCACCTGCAGGACCTATATTTTTATTGTTATGCAACCTGATAAAATTAGGCTGTTCGTTTTTAAATTTGCATTCCTCAATTAGAATTAACAATTTAATTTTAAACTTAAATCGTCAAACGATAGGCGTAATTTCACAAAATGTTTCTTTGGGCTGGTGTGACCTATTTAATCTGTCGAAAAGTTTATAAGCTACTCGGAGTCAATTCTTACCTCGGCGCCTATAATTAATTTATAAAAGGTTGCGAGTTATTTTTAACGCTCTTGATACAATGTATTGACAGGTTTGCCTCATCTACAAATCAGTCCACGTTAGGCATTTTGCGTAGGTGACACCAAGTTTTCCTGTAATAAATACTGCACTGCTTCGGTATGGCGCCACAAAACTGCAGCTAATATGTCGCGTTTCCAGGAGTAATGATCGGAAACAGTAGAAAGTAGAACGACTTCCTCTCCAGTCGCGTTTTTGTAAAGTATATTTTATGAATGTTCACTGAGCACTGTACCAGGTGCTAGAAATAATGAATCACACGCTAACTGGTAGGTTATGATGCATAAACGAATAGCCTATACTACCTACACTCTGAGCATTACGCAGAATTTAACATTTGATAATGCCAGAGATCATCAAGAGTGTGAAAAGCCCATATCATCATCCTCTTCCTCTCCACGCTTATTGTGATCAAAATTAATAAAAAATTTGAAATGCAGATTTTCTTGCTAAAGCAATCTATCATGACTGATCAATAAGCTTCCAAAAGACACTCAAATAAAAGATCTAATGAATGAAAATATCTCCCATCACAAACATGTTAGATCTACAACTTGTTTTGGATTCCAAATTTTAGCCGAGAAGAGAAAAGATATAGACAGTGTTGTACGTTGACGCCGTCAAATTGACGGCGTCATTTGACGGCGTCAACTTTTTGTTGACGCTGAGGCTAGCGCCGTCAATTTATTTTTCAGTTGACGGAAGTGATAGCGCCGTCAACTATTTTGCCGATTTTAAGCGTCAAGCGCTAAGCGTCATTTTTTGTTTCCATGGAAAATCTCGTTTCACAATAAGAGTTTCACAATGTATTCTGGCCAGCGCGACTTATCCGAATTACCAGTTTTTGCGTTGGTTGGAATGGCTCCTTGGAATACATGCGGAAGAAGTTCGCCAAATGGTGATCACCCATGTATTGAGAACGAGGGATCAAAGACAGAAAGCGAAAAATCCATGAATGGCATCGCGGACGTTGAATATACTTTATTTCAAAAGCTCTATGCCCCTGAAAAGAGCGATGTTGGTGCAGTGGACCTCGTTAAAAGATTTATACATGCTAAACTATCACAGCACGCTTGGAACGGTGATATCTTTCCGACTAAACGTTTTCAACTTGTTTTTGAAATACAACACACCAATACCAACCAGCGCTGGTGTGGAACGCATGTTTTCACTTGGAAAGGACAATATGCGCAGGGGCGCCGGAACCGGGGGTGGAGCAGGGGGAGCGGATGCCCCCCTGCCCTCAAATTTCTGTGGATGGGGAGGGAAGAGGGGGCAATGGTGCCCTTTTATGGTCATGTAAGCTACTGCACACTTTGCAATATAACAATTTATGCTATACGCTTTTAGCCTAATTATAATGTTTTATTTTTGCCTCAAAATAATATTCACGACACAAAATTCTCCATCACAGTAAGTTATATTACATGATTATAAAATAGCATGATGCCTTTCCGTGCCATTGTTCTTTGTGTAGCGGATACTTGTATCATTACTCGATAATGAGCTGATAGATGAGCATTATCGCTATATCTTATCTTAAAACTTAAAAAAAAAAATTGGCCTTTCAGCAACAAAAGTGCCCTTATTTCATACTCCTGCCCCTCCAGTCAAAAATCGCTTCGGCGCCCCTGAATATGCGTCCCATACGCAGCAGATTGTCAGACAAACGTTTTGAAATGCTTGTTTTTCTGAAAGGAAATAACTAATAGGCTGAGCAGCTAATTACAATACAGTCTCAAAACATAATACCTGCTCTTTATTTATAGCTATTGTTAGCCTTAACTTGGTTGAAATATTTGCGTTTTATGAGACGCTGGCAAAAAATAGCGCTAGAAATTAGCGCTGACGCTGACGCCGTCAATTTCTTTAAGAGCTTACGCAGTCCTTTACGCCGTAAAGCTTTTAAGCAATTCGCGCTGACGCTGACGCCGTCAAATTATTTCAATGACGCGTACAACACTGGATATAGATTACAGCAAAAGACTGCATAAAGGAGGACTTGGAGATAATGATGTTGGAAAACGCCTTGGATAGGATGGTCGAGAAATGCGACCAGCCACTCTTCTAAAGTGGGAATAAATCTGAAACAAATTTTAGTCCCCAAAGTTTATCAAAGCCAGTTGCATACGTCGATTGACTGATACATGGTGCTAGCGCATTGAATTTCAAACGGAAGATTGTGTGCTCAACACCACATCCAGCTAAACGTATTCTTCTTATTCTAAGGACGCTTTAGGCTGATTTCGCACATTTACTGCCATTTTGTTTGTAAAGAAGTTTACATAATCTAGATGCAATGCTATGAATTTCTGCTATAATCCTTGATAAAGCGCAACCTGCGCCAACGAAGCTAAAACCAGATAAAGCACTAGACCAGTACGCCTAGTTCCTAACCGGAAAGGAATTTTTTCACAAGGAATAATTTTTGTGAGTTCATATACAGTGTGACTATATATAATGGTTATATTACCGTGTTTTGCAACAGTTGGCTCACGAAGTAGCGAATACAATGCACTCATGTCGGAGCTTAAAATTCTGATCCATCTTGGGCCACATCTCAACATCGTTAATTTACTAGGAGCTTGCACCACGAAAGAAGGTTTGTAGATTGAAGAAACTGAGAAATAAGATTTAAATGTAATCATCGAAGTAAGCTCGGTTCAATTTACTGAAAAGTGTTCTCTTTTGAGATATAATAAGTTTTTGAACTGACTTCGAGTGAAATTTCCAATACCTACGGCTGCAAAGTGGATGAAGTTGGTATTTTTTACTTTTGATAACATGGTAATACGACTGTGATCAAAGACCCATTGGTTCAAAATTTACGCGTCCTTGTAACAAAAAAAGCTCACCGCGATCTATTCGTCACTCACAGTAGTCTATTACATAATGGTAAGTTTAATCTTCTACTTATTAAAAACGGTAAAAATTAGCACCGTAAAAACATTTGCGTGAACTTACACAGGGATACCTTAATATTTTCCTTAATTTCCAGGGCCACTGATGATTCTTGTCGAGTACTGCCGTCATGGAAACTTGTCCGCATATTTGAGAGAGCGTAGAGACAGATATATTGGAAGTCAGATCACTCAAGGGGAAAAAGCAAATGAAGCGGAAACTAACAAGACCGGTCTTCTCAGTAATGAAACAGCAGATGATGGAGCATTCTCAGTGATAGATGAAGAGACTGGTTCTTCTGACTGGTTGACGAACAACTGCAGCAACAGAACTTCATGCACTAGCGAAGTAGATACAACCAGATCCAGTGATAGTGACACAATGAGAATAACACGGTGAATATTTTTTTAAAGAGTTGATTTGTGGTACAGAATTTGAATTATGATGAGAAGACTTTTTATTGCTCAATAGCAACTTAGAGCAATGAAAAACCTTCTCTTCGCTGTAAATACTTTTTTTAGTGATTTTGTCATATTAATTTTTACCATTCTCTCAAGTAAGCTAACATGTTTTTTTTGTTTTCAGTGATTACACAAGCAACGAAAAAAGCTCGCGTAAAAACTCCAACGCCGAAGAGCAAAAAGACCAAAACGACAAAAAAACTGCATTGACTTTGACTGACTTGCTTTCATATAGCTTACAAGTATCCAGAGGAATGGAATTTCTTGCTTCTAAAAAGGTAATTTTACATTGCAAATTAGTATTATAAATCACCATGAAGCATCATCTTTAAAATGTATTGTCTCAAATTAAGTCCCGGGCCACAAACAAAACTTTAAATAATATTTTTTTGACCTTCCTGCAAAATATTAGGCTACAAAGATTTTTTCTTGTTAAAGTAGGAAAGCCTATTGTCTTAAAATCGTAACACGAGTTGCGCTTCCCAGCTTAGTTTAAATAAAGCGTGTGGAAAGTTGCAATTTGATACAGATGCGAAAACAGCAAACAAGAACAAAATCAGAACTTCCTCAACAACACCCGCAATGAGCCATTGTTTCATACATGGCAGGAATTTAAAAATACGTGGTAAAAATATCCCCCTGTGACACAATGGCTGTTTCTTGTAGCCGTCAATTTTCGCTTGTTTGCCTTTCCAGTTTTTGAAAGTTAACTAGCCTATAAGCAAGCAAGCACAAGATATTTTGGTAGGCCAGAGTTAGGTTGTTTGTTTGTCGTATCCAGGCTTACGCCCGGTGATTGAAGATCTAGATTAAGTGGACGGGAAGGCAAGGAAGCCAATCTTCGTGTCCACCTTCAGGTATGCCTTTAAGTGTCCTGCCACAGACACAGCTGCATGCTCTTGAGCGGCGTCGAACCGGCGCCCTTTCGTTTGCCGTTCTAGGGTTCTCACCACTCGGCCGTGCAGCCGACTGGGTTACTACAGTTTAGCCGAATATGCTTATAGGTTAAATTGATCCATTTTATACACCACAAATAGGTCTGACAATGTTAAACAAGAAACAACCTGATAGTAGGTAATAGGGGCATCGGAATTCTGTTTATGCTTTCACGAAACTTCTGGTGATTTATTACGTAAATGATAAAATCATGAAAAGAACTCGCAGTGTTAGTAGGTGTAACCTTGCAAAGTGTAGGCTAACCGTGCGGCAATTCTATGAGTCCTGCGTGCGTAGGCTTATTGTGTGGTTAAAAGATCGGCCTCGTGTTACACTAGTTTAAACCACCACTACCAATGGTGATAATAAAAATGATACGCTTTAGCTACAAAAATGTACGTTGCAATGCTTATAAAGTGTTTACCAGTTGAATTTGCTGACTTTCCTTTGGTGGACCGGTGCGATGGCGCAGGGGATAATGCGCAAACTTCCCAACAATGCAAATCTGGTTCAGCACCTGACGTAAGCTGGTTGTTGATAAGCACCACTCTACCGACGGTGAAATACGCTTGGTGCGCATAGTTGTTGTGTTGAAGGAAAGGCAGCCGAGAGAAAGGAACTTGTCACACCCTACTCTCAGTGCTGTAGGCTATTCGTAAAAAAAGCACAAGGTAGCCTATAGCCTACTGTCAGATTTGGCAAAATAATAAATAATACACAACTTGCCAAATACTAATCTTTATTCAGTCATAACATGAATTATCAAAATTGGACGACGGAATGGTTAAGTTCATGGTACATTCGTGTACCATTGGTCCTCAAAGGGTTAAGTAGTTAGTTAGTGGTTGTCAAGAATCAGTGATGACAGCATAGGCACTCTCTTTGGAAAACCAGAGGGTATACTAATAGTTGCTCGAAAAAGCAGAGAGTATACTGAGTATATTGCCGTATACCCTCGAATACAGCACTGCCTACTCTCATTTGTGCTGATGGCTTAGTATGATGGAAACCTTATCTTTTCATCACTCTAAGCTCAGTAGCCTGAGAAGGCTATGATGGGGCCTTTTCATGGTATTCTACGCGTCTAGCTTTGACTCTGAATCCAGTTTGCGTTTGGCCAATGGAATACAAAACCTGTAACTTCTTGGGCATGTTAATCATGGCTAGCGAACTATTTGCGTTTCCGATTAACCTTTGCGTTTGTAAGAGACTGACGTATAGGATCTCACAATTGTCTATCGATCGGTTGAACAGGCAGCTCGCCAACCAATATTGTTGCATTCGTATGAAACGGGCAAACGGCTCTTGAAGCAACGTTACAACACGTTCATACTTAGCCTAATATGCCTATCAACAAACACAGGACTGCATTTTGAACTCCGCTTAAAAGTCGAAACTGTAAGCATAATGATCATGGACATAGCCGTAGGAGAAGATGGAGATGCAGGCAGGGGTCGTTTCCCAGTTATAGAAATATCGCGATTGTGGGCAAAACTTTTGGAAAATTGCTGCATTTTTAAAAATATATTTGCAAATACAAACACTTGTAGGCTACAGCTTTAATGTAAAATTTTCAAATTCATTTCTCTTAAGAAAAATGTGAACACTATAATATAAACGACGACCTTTTAGAGTACATGCATAAAAATGAGACAAAGTCCAATTTGAAATTCTTTTGTTGCATTTTTCCAGTTAGAAATTCTTATGTTGCATATCATCTTATTTCATTTCTAATTATGCATTATTTGCATATCATGCATGTCATTTCTCTTAGATGTAACTTAGCCTATAATTATTCCTGATGAGGATACTATGTGGTGTCGAAAACGTTGGATTGAGTAGTTTTTTGTGTGATTAATAAAAACTGTTAAATCCGTTAACGTTACTGAGTGTTATAAGTTATGTAGGCCTACAGTATCTGGTTACAACAAGTCAAGCTCTCTACCAAGGTTCAAACATAACATCGTGTTAAAACATAATTAGATTGATCATCTGACCATCTCGTTGATCTGACCAATAACCTTTCTTCATTGACTTTTGCATTCACCACATGCCGAGCAGAGGTGAACGAAGTCACTTTTCTTGACTCCGGCTCCGCTCCTGCTCCAAAAGTATTGACTTCGACTACTGCTCTAACTTCGAAATTCATTTTGAAGTGAAATAAGCATGAAACTACTTTTTTCAAATAGTTGGGCTTTTTAAAAAAAACCTATAGCGTGTTGGGCTTTTTTTAAAAAGCTCGGGTTTTTTTCAACCCTGCTTTTGCTACGCTAAGCCTCTCCCCTCCCCAGGACACAACAATAACCAACTTTTATGATGTAATTTAGGGTGCTTTAACAGACCATTTTTGCACGTAAAGCGTTAAATCACCACTTTGGGCCCCTAATTTGCGCGCAATGCACTCAATTACCTTTCCGGTCCCTTTTGCTACATTACATGCCCCCCAGGACTAAAGAATAGCAACTTTTATGATTGAATTTAGTCGTTTAGGATGGTTTTAACCAAATATTTTTTCGCGTGAATTATATAATCACAATTTCTGGCCCCTCAAGGATACACAGTAGGCTACCCCTCTCATAAGCCTTGCATGTGATCCATTCTAAAGGGGGCGTGTCAGAAAAAAGGTTAAAAGGCACTGGTATGATAGATGCCTTTTGTGACGTTAAAATTTGCCGTTGGTCTCTTCCAGTGCATTCATCGAGACTTGGCTGCACGCAACATCTTGCTCTCTGACTACCAAGTGGTGAAAATATGCGACTTCGGTTTGGCGCGTGACGTGTATAAAGATCCAGACTATGTGCGTCAAGGAGAAGCAAGACTGCCATTGAAGTGGATGGCTCCGGAATCAATTTTCGATAAGCTTTATACGACAAAAAGTGATGTGTGAGTAGGCTACGCCAAACCAACCTTTGATTGCAACTTTTGACTAAAAGTGTAGTAAACTGTCGCTTTAAACTGTGTAATGGGACAATGAGCACTCGAGCAACGCATATCAAGAACAGCTCTCCGTTTAGCGGCAACTAGTGGATGGTATAACTCACAAACAACAAGCGGAAACTTCATCCTGTCAATCTCTTTGATCGGGCCTGCATCAGTGGTTCAAAGCCTCTTTAAGTAAGCGAAATTGACAAGATCAAGCATTCAAACAAGCTTTTTTAGTCCAAGAATAAAGATTCCCTCAATTATTGAGCTACCATGCAGTAGATATAGGGAACGTTCAAATATTACGTAACGCCTTCGAGGGGGAGGGGGGGTTTATGCAAAGCGTTACGTTAGCGTCACATCGGGGGGGGAGGGGGTTCAAGCAAAACGTTACGTAACGCTTTCGAGTACGGAATGGTAGTTTTTTGTGCTGAATTCGTAGTGAAAAAGCGTTACGTGGGGGAGGGAGGGATTGAAAAAAGCGTTACGTTGGCGTTACATGGGGGAGGGGGGTGTCAAAAATTCGGAAAAAAAGCGTTACGTAATATTTGAACGTTCCCATAGGCTACCGCGCTAAAATTGACCGTTAAAGTTGAATTTTTTAGATGGTCGTTTGGAGTTTTGCTTTGGGAGATATTTAGTCTTGGTGGGTCGCCATATCCTGGATTACAAATTGATGAAGATTTCTGCAACAAGCTTCGCCGGGGAGTACGTATGGGAAAGCCGAGATATTCCAATGATTCAATGTAAGATATAGACTCCACTGTCTGCAGTTGATGATTAAGCATGTAGGCTACAGGCCTAAGCTACGTTTTATTAGTTCGTTCACGCAGGCGTTTATAAAACTGAAAACAGGGAAATTTTGTAAAATTTGAAGTAATTTACTGTACAGTATTTGGATTTAATAAACATACAAACACTTACAAGCCAGATAAGATAGATCTACCAAAGCTACAAAGGTAGGCTAGGTCTAGCCTTTTTTTTTTTTTTTACATAACTTTTCAATTTGATTTTAATGTTTCTGTCGTGTATAGGTACTCAGCAATGCTTGCTTGCTGGGCTGATTCGCCGCAGGAGAGACCCACATTCACTAAATTATGCGAAGAGCTTTGCGATGTTCTGCAAACCGAAGCCGGCCATGTAAGTTTAAGGCGTAGGCTGGTGTAAACCTTTATTTCCATGTTTAGTCCGTAAACTTGGCTATAGGCCTACCCTATTGTTGCTGCAAAGATAAAAAAAATTAATTGAGCTAACTTTATCTTTGACAAACAAAACCTGTAGACTAAATGTTGAGAAAAGTGATGGATAAGCCTCAATGTTGAGTTCTTGATTTAGGTTGAAAAAGAATGCAGACCATAGGCTACATGAACAAAACTTGAATTAAAAAATTTCCCATGTTTGCTATTACTGTACAATAACCAAGCCATAACAACAATAATCTAATTTAGGCTATGTCACCCTTGGCATACCGCATTCGCAGGGTTGTTCGTAGGTTACAAGATTGTTGTGAATGGGCTACCACAATATTCTAATCGCAGACTTCCGAACAGTAGAAATTTTGTTTGTTTCAGGATTATTTGGACATTATGAAAATATTTGCAACAAACGTTGAAGGAAAAATACCCCTTAGAGGTGTAAAACCACAGCAAAGCCCTGAAGAAACATTTGAATTGAACAAAAAAACGCCAACTAAAGCAGCATCTGACGATTACACAGATGTCGAAGTAAGTAACTTTGGATCAAGAATTGAACGATGTCAATATGACCTTTGAGATCAGAGTAAGCAAATCATGGATTTGTTCAAACTCCATCACACGCATTGCAAAAGTTTACCGGACCATGCCTAAATCCCCAAAACATAAACGCCTAAAACTTTACAGAACTCAGTTTAAAGTTTTGTACATCCTGCAACTTCTATTTTGCTTCGATGAAGACAAATTCAGCTGCAATTTTAGATTCTCAGTTTCATGGAATGTAGGCAAGTTAAGGTGGTGAAAGAACCATAAGCCAAGGTAGTTAAATCCCAGGTTTGGTATAAAAATGAAAAAGAAAATTGGTGTAATTTGCCCTGGAAATTTCTTTGGAAACAGTGAATACTGAATAGGATAATTCAGAAACTACAAAAAAGAATTATGAATCAAAACAGCTTTCTGTTTCACGAACCAATCAGAAAAATAGAATCAGAAAGAAATTTTGAATGCGTCGTGTGGCCACTTTGTCAAATTCATATTTGATATGTGGCTAAGACTTTCGGTTTCCTTTGCAAGAGCCAAGGATATCTTGACACTACAAGAGCGATTTTTGGTCTTAATTTTGTTCTACGAAACAAACCGATAAAACTAAAACAACACGTTCATATTAATAGATCAGGGTCCTGGGAAAGTTTGACGGGCGTGCAGAAGCATCCAGCACAATGGTGGAAGAATCGCACGAAGACAACGAGGACAGCTTTATTGAAATAACACAAGAAAGCATCGTCCTGGACCAGTTGCTGACAGAAGACGGTAAATAATAATGTTATAGCGACTCTTCGAATTTTCTGTCGATAAGCTTGGTTTTTGGTTAAAATTAAAGACCTAATCAGCTATTTGAGTAGCCTACCAGCAGTATTTACTAAAGGACTGTCCATAAAAGACGTCCTCATAAAATTGCAAAAAATGACCCCTCCTTCCTACCAAAATCTACACACTGAGTCATAGAAAAATCCGCAACTTGCAACCGACTTCACTGCGGACGAGTTTTATGAACAGCTCCCAAGACAAAAATCTAAACGAGCTTGTAGCTGCGTCAAGATTCAAGATTGATTTGAAAGACGAAAACTGTTGACTTTGCTGTTTTTAGGTAATCAATCGGAAGACAGCGGAATGTATGCCAGCACAGATAGAAGTCTGGCATATACCGAGGCAGGGAATTACACATCAATCGACAAAATGGCGTTATGCGAACCTCCTCCTTTGTATGACGACGTGGTTGCTTCTCAAGTGGATTTGGTGTGACATCATTTTCAGAATACCGAGCACAACGTTGCGAAAACTGAACAATGTTTCCAAACGAAACGTAAAATCTCCAAGAGTCAAATGTTGTAAAGAGAAGAGGAAAAGCAACAATAGCATACTATCTAGGCCAGGGGTGACGAACCTTTTTGTGGTTGCGGGCCACTTTGTCAATTGCACATGAGTTATCGGGCCACACAACTTTTAATCGTAACCTAGGCTACTATGAAATCTTTTAGAAGTGACTCAAGATATTATTCATGAAAAGTAACAAACGGCAGATGAAAGTAATAAAACCCACACAGTTCAAATTATTTTACGCAGAATCGAAACATACAACAGTAAAAAATAAAAACAAATCAACCTGAGCAAAAAGGATAGAGCAACAGTACGCCTACTTGCACTGATAATGAAGACAGTTTAATTTTCGAAGCGTTTGCTTTCATATGAGTATGATTTCTTCTTTTCTTGGCTCTATCCTTTTGCTCAAGTTGACTAAATGTTTCGACCATTATGCTCCGAAACAACAAACCAGTTAATGAAATTTCTTTTTCAAACAACAAACAAAAGCCCATGCGAATCATACAGCTGAAGCTATCTAATGCAGCATTGAAGCATAAAATATTAAAAAATAACATTGAAGCATTGAATTTTTTTGCTTAGTGGGATTTTTGGAAAGTTTTTTTTCTTGACTAAGCGTTCAATATTAGGTCGAACAGACGATGTGGCAACTCTCAACTGCATACTAAGATTTTCATAAAACGCATAAAACAAAATGAAGGCATAAAACAGCTTTGAGATGTCTTTTGTCTTGCGTGAGCGATTGTCAAATTGTTTTGCGGGCCGCACAAAATTCTTTGACGGGCCGCATGCGGCCCGCAGGTTCGTCACCTCTGACCTAGGCCTACATGTAGAAAGTATGTCAGGAAAAATTTGAAAATTACTAAATAGCATACTTATGACAAGGGATGTTTTTCTACTGTTGCAAAACACTGCAGAAAGTTTAACATGTGTGGTTGGACAATGGACATACCTCCTTTGTAGAAGCATGTACAGTAGAATTCGCCTATAGTGACACCTGTTGCAAAGTCCCGTTTGCATTCGCAACAGTTGAGTAGAATTCGGCTATAGTGACACTTCGGTTATGGTGACACTTTTTCCGTGGTCCCTTCAGGTGTCACTATAAGCGAATTCTACTGTAATTGCCTTTGAATATTATTAACTCACCGTAAATTCAAAATCAATTCGCCTTTTACATTCGTCGTCAACATAATATTTGCTTTTTGTGTACAGTTTAATGTTTGCAAGATCATCTGTGTTTATTGAGAGTTTGTAAATATATTACATGTGTCGTTTCTGAGTTTTAATAAAAGTTAACCTCCAAGCAACACAGAAGGAAACGAACAGGCTTAAACATCTCAGTCTTTAGTCACTCACGACCAATAAAACAGTAGGCCTACGCAAATAAACTCGTAGGAATTTCATTGTTTGTGTAATGCAAAACGAAGCTACACCCAATTGCAGTCAACAATAAGATCAAAAATTCTAAAATTTTTCGGCTAAACTAAAAGATCAAAATGCGGAGTCAGCACAACCTGCATGGAAGGTAAAGTTAGGCCTAACGGAAAGAGAAAAAGAAGCAGACCACCAAGACGATAGCATGCAACATCCAGCCGTGGACCGAAAATTTGACGACACTGGGCGAGATAGCTAAAAACCGTGACTGGAGACAGATAACCCATGTTGATGCGCAATCTACTGCAAGCGGAGATGGCGATTGAATATATGTGATGCAGAGCCGTTTTTCAAATAACAACTCTAGATTTCAGCAACTACAGCTCCAGCATCGCTTTTTTTTCTATTTAATCTTCAGGTTAAAATATATTTGCGATGGAAACAGGACACAATATCACCCGAGCTACATTGTTCTACTAAATTGAGAAAAACTGTAGTCGGCAGGAGTTTCAGTTAGTTCAAAGCTGTCTTTGATATACATCTCTGTTTAACTGAACCTTTCTTCGCCTTTTTGCTGTTGCAAAAATATTGAATCACTTTCGTCAGACTATTGTTGTTTATTTTATTAATTATTGAGCAAATTAGGCACAAAATCACTTACTCTACAGTCAGCACATGGTGTTAGTCAATTAATTCTAATGCAAATTGAATGATGTTGAAGAAAATGCAGACAAATGGATCGCCAAATCATTGAATACGATCTCGACAAACTGCACACAACACTGACAAACACACTAACACTGCAAATAGGTGCAACTGAAGCTTCGATCATGAACTACGTTGAATTATTTGAACATTTAACCCCAAACAACTCTACGATCAGCAGCAGCCCATTTTTGAACCGAAAGCGGATTAACAGAATGCAGTTAAGATTTTATAGAGCACATCAATCTAATAGTCAACCACGCCTCAACTTAAGCTGTGGGGAAGTAGCTTACGACAATACAAACATAGAAAACAGTACCAAAAGAGGAGATATAGGAAACACGATTGGGTTCTGCATTGAAGTGAAACATGCTTGCCATTATGAAAATACTGATTATGTTGCCTGCTTTCAATATTTAACCGAAAGTAAAAGACGACCTTCCGCCAGGGGGTTGCGCACAGCGAACACCAGACATATTCCGCACTGGGCCAAGATGAGGATCATACTTTGAGGTGTCGGGTTTTTCTTCTTTTGTTTTGGTAGTTTGTACTGGTTCCGCTGCCACCTCTGGCTCGACTTCCTTTTTTCCCGCATCATCTTTGTTTCCGTTGTCAGTGGCTATTATCTTCCCAGTAATTGGATCACGCCTGGCAGCTATCGAAATTGCAGTTAAGGTACTGGTGTAAAACAAGCCGTAATATGAAACGAGCACTCCTCACGTCTGAGGAGGCAGCAATCTTTTTTTGTAATGAAACACACTTAATTTACTTTAAACTTATCGAAACAAGTCTTTATCACGTGGTTCGAATGACTTCAACTCGAATAATACGAAGCCACAATGACTTTTTATCCGAAATTCCGAATAACAGGAGTCTTGGTTATTTCTTACACCTAATGTTTCTGTTGTTCAGAGCCATCGCTTACACTGTTTTAGTGGCAAGGCTCAATCTCCAACTCTTCCCAAAGCCCTATTAACATTTTTTTAACAATCTGACTTTAATCAATAACTCATAAACCAATAAACACTAGACAGATGTGACAAGTTATAAGTCACAAAATAGAAATCGAACAGGTCCCAATAATTAATTTTTCATTTCGCACCTCTATAGACAGTGGATATTTTTCTGAAGTAAATTTTTGATAGTATTCAAGTAGCGGTAGAGTGTACTATCAGTAAATCTGACTTCCCCCAATTAATCCGTTACGCCGCTACTTCATGAAGAGCTCAGTTGGCTTACATACTCTTGCGACAAGTAGTAGGCCTACAGTATAACCAGACATTCAGTGACAGCACAACCTCAGCATCAAAAACAAGAAATAAACAAGACTCGCGTCATTCGGATGGAAATTATCACCCTACCGCGTCATTCCGACGAGAAGCTATTACAGCTCTCGCCTGTCGGGCATGGTGGCATAAGAATCGTGTCATTCGAACCACATCGTAAAGTCATAGACCAAAAACCTACTGCCAACACAGACATAACTATATCACACCATGCAAGGTTAAGAAGCAACACAATTCAACAAATATTTACTTTTCAATCACAACACAAAACTTATGTTAAGGTAAAGGTGAGTCCCATACTCGAATCCAAACATCGGGGGATGAGAAGATAAGGTTCTCAGAGTCTCAGACTCATTATACTAAGCCTTCGACACTAACGAGAGTAGGGTGGCCAGTTCCTTTCTCTCGGCCGCCTTTAGTATAAGATTATTTAAATTGACAATTTTGTGTACGGGATGCCTAGTCCTGTATTTCTAATAAAGTTGTTTTCATTCAAAAACCATCAGTATGAAACTGTGCAGCATTGTTGTAAAACAGTTGCGTCAGAGTGGGGACTTCAAAACCTATTGTCAAAACTTCTAGCCTTAAAACATATGTCCAACGCCGGATTTACAGTATGTTAGGGCAAAAACAGCTCCCTGTAAAATACCACAAGATGCTTTCATCAAAAAGTTTATTTCATGTATTTTGATTATTATTTACACGTAAATGCAGACATTCAAAATGTAAAATTATGAATGGCGGTTTCATCTTAGATATATTCTACGCAGGTTTGCATACACAAATAACACGGGGACTGCAAAAATTACTACTCATTAATTTTTGCATGCCCTAGTAAATTATGCTTCCTGTTATTTCTTGATCAAAAAAATATATTTGAACTTTGGTTTTTGCGGGCATTGGAGCATCTTCTGTCAGAAGGCAAGACTGACTGACAGAAACCAGAAGTCCACAGTGGAGCTTGAGCGGAGTCGGTGCTAGCAGAGAAAACGTTAGATTTCATATGTTGCCTCATTTTTACGTTTTCGGTATTCTTGCAAGAAGAGTGTCCGTCACATGACCAGAGATGAAAAGATGAATGCGATTGAGGTGCTTCCATCATACCGCAGCTAACTTTAAACTCATCAGATTTCAAGCTGTTGTTTGTTGTTTTATTTGGGTCAGATTTCGCATTCATACCTGATTGTCTCTGTTTCGCAATTGGAGCGTCATCATCTGGCCCATGAAAAATGCCTGCACCATTTTCAGGAAGCGGCTGAGAATGGCCATTTCGTCTTGAAGCATAAACGGTATCTCTCAAAGGCGTAACGTTGAAGTCAGACGACATTACTACAGGTTTTAAGTGGTCAGTTTCAACATCACAGGAGCTACCGATCATAGAAGAGTCGTTAAAATCTTTCAGTGCTCGTTTTTGATACAGCGCGTTTGATGGAAACTCACTTTCATTCATGGTAGTCTGATACGTCTTACTAACTTCTTTACGAAGGACAACTTGCTGTGGTGCTACGTCAAAAACTGTAGACTTCCTTGACAAAGGCTTTCGATAGCTTCCTTTTACTTCATTTATAGGTTTTTCTTTATCACAAAAAAGGCTAGACTTAGTGTTGTTAGTGGCTGGTTTGAAAGCTGAAAATACATCGAATTCGTTTAGAATTGAAAATGATACACATGAAATAAAAACAGCTGCTACAGAATACGGACACTTCTGGTTTTACAGTATATAGCCTACTACCTGTGTTTGGTCTTTGACTTACACCTGGCTGGTAATTCGCATTTTCAGGATAATCAAGATACTTGAACACTGTAGACTGTATAGTCCCTGTTACTTTAACATTCTGAAAAGGTGTCGTTGTTGGTCTTTCATTTGTGTTATAAATGAAAGTATCAGTACTTTTTCTGGAAGCCATACCTGTGATAATATGACGAAAAATAAATGCTGCCTCTATCTTAACCACTGCTTAGTATACGATACTCTTTAATGCAAGAGCCAGTTTTAAAAGATTAATCAAGGTTTCTTCCTTTGAATGCATGCGCTGCTTTTACAAGTGTATTGCTAACACTGCTTTTGGTCTTCTCAATAATCTGATAGACTTATGCTAAAAAAAAACTGCTTACAGAAAATAATAGCCTTTAATATACATACACAATATAAATTGGATAACAAACCTTCAACAAAATCTTTTGATTCTTCTCTGCCTTCTCCAAATGCATCCTCTCTAAATGTAGATATTTCTGGCTTACAACCTTCATGAACTGAAATAGTGTTTTAAAGATCAGTTGAAAAGACAACTGAGAAGTACAAACTATTTGAATACCTTTTCATAACTGACTGACACTGAAAGTAGTTCTGCTGCAATGCATTCTTGATAAGGCTTTGATAAAGAGTTTGCATTTTTGAACCATAGACAAGCAAAACAAAGTAACCTTAGTGGGTTTAACATAACGCATTACACACAAAACAAAATATATAACATAATGACTCAAACGTTTTCGACACGCACGTGTGTCCTCATCAGGAATGAAACCTGCAATATACATAAAATAAAAAATTGTAAAATAAATTTGACTTTACACTATAACTTTGTTCAGTTTGTACTTTTCAGTCCAGAGCGTTGTTACAGTTATAGTGCAAAGTCAAATTTATCTTACAATTTTTTATTTTATGTATATTGTCCTCTTTTAATTTTTTTATGTATATGTATGTACGGTATATTGAAAACAATAAAAACTATTAATACTACAAAAAGTGCTCAATGCTAAGCAAAAACGCAAAGCAGAGCGAATTAAATCAAATATATATTATATTATATATATATATATATAGTTATTACTATCAGAATCCTTAACAGCCTGTTTCACCTTTAACGAATCATCAGAAGGGTCTTATTCAAATAGAATCTATTTGAAAAATTGTGAAAATTGTGAAGAAATAAAAAATTGTGAAAAATTCTATTTGAATAAGACCCTTCTGATGATCCGTTAAAGGTGAAACAGGCTGTTAAGGATTCAGATAGTAATAACTATATTTGATTTATTATGTATATTGTATACAAGGTCCTGAAACATATTTTGCAGTTGTATTTGAGTCTACTGCTTCCCGAATAGGTGTAGACTAGAGCTAACCTTCAAGTTTTTCTAAGTTGACGCTTAGCCGTTTTGTGAAACTTTTATCAGCAATATTTTTCGTCGGTTTGTGAAAAACTTTGCCTTGTTTATAAAAAGTTTTCAAATCCGAGTTATAAGAAAATTTCACAAAAAACGTGGGTGGAGAAAAAAAGTTTCAAATACCAACAAACTTGAGAAATGTTAGCTTGTGGAAGCGTAGACCATTTAAAGACTTCTTGGCAGCCATGGCCGGGTGCTTAGAGGCCTGAATACTTATGATCAGCAATTAACTTTGCTGACACAAAATCACACACAAAAATGCAAAAAGTTATTGGAATTTCACTATGAGTGGCAAGCTTGTGATTCTTTTTTTTCTTGGCAACTCATATATAAGCGTGGAAGAGTGTCGGAAGTGAAATAAGGTAGGCTAATGTTGTTTTTCGCATCCTGTTTATTTCTTTGTTTTTATTTATAAAAAATAAAAAACTGGTTTTGCATATGTGGAGACTATGTTACATATATATATGTGGAGACAAAATATGGAATGATACCTAGGTGAAATCTCCTTGCACATTGGGATAGGAATAGACAAAATTCAGTGATTGATTAAAATTATGATAAATGAATCAACTTTGAATTCTAAAAATATATTCCGGAAAGAAAAATACATTTCTTTTCAACTGATATATACACAAATACAAGGTTATAGAGTATGATACAAAAAAATGTATAGTTTGATAATAATGCACATGCTACAGCAGTGATATTATTATTATACAGTACAATACCAAAAAATTCCCTTTTTCATAATTTAGAGCTGGGTCATACCGTCATTCCACGCCAAATGAGCAATTTTTTTGGAAAAATTACACCACATGTCATAGATTTTATTGAAATTTGAACAAAGATTGTGAAAAAGTACAAAATTTGCAAGTCTCAGAAAATTTAGCTTTCATCATAGCAGTTATCAAAATTAATTCATAGTTTTTGTTTGACATGAAAGAGCATTGGTGTAAGTATAAAACATGTAAATTTCAGTTCTTAAATTTTGTCCCCATTTTTTATAGACCCCCAAAGTTTGGTCTCCGAAAAATGCATGTAGCAAATTGAAACCTTTATAATCATATCAAGCATTTCTCTGACAACTTTTTAATCTATATATATATAATATTTTTGGATTCCTTGGGTCTTAAAATGTCTGTCTTGCAATTTTCAGCCATTTTGTATGATCATAGGTTAAGAAATTAGAAATATGACAAGAAATTGGACAAAATCGCTGAAGCGGAACAGGCAAAAATGACGATTTTTTTAATGACTATAACTCCACTAATATTTTTAAAAAAATTGGAATTCTTCATATTTCTTTGACATCTACAAGTATGCCAAATTTCAATAAAATCTGTGACATGTGGTGTAACCTATTTGCTCATTTGGCATGGCACGACCCAGCTTCTATTAAACAAGTGTTCTTAAAAATTTGCTAGATTTTAATTTTATCCTCTCATTATTTGCTTATGCTAACATTACCAAGATCAACACTAAAGAAATGGTTGCCTTGCCACTACAGTACCACACAAATCAATGTTTGAATAAAAATAATCCAGTTTTACTAACCAGATGTAAGTTTCTGATTTCCAGTTTCCTCATGTTTTGAAAAAACTGAACTTTGAAAGCTTGGGTTGTTAGACTTGGCTTTGGTAGATGCAACAGTTGTATCAGCTCCACCAAATATGTTGCTGGTCCCTCCTCCAGGTGGTTGCATAACCCTAAATAAATTTAGTCAGAAGATCAGACTGTCTTGCAAGTTTGCAACACAATGTATTATCACATCATTATATTTTTCATCAGTAACACGGCCAGAATAAAAATAGATTGAGTTTTGCTTTTAGCAGCATATACAGTATAATCAGTTAATCACCAATCAGTGCTTACTTTCATCAATCAATCAAGTTTATTTTCGGCATAGCTCCACATTCATTTTCAAAGTACACATCAGGAGATATAACAAATAGCTTTTTTTATATGGAAACTACACCATGGAGGCACCGAAAAAACCACGCGGTTATCTAAGTCAAGGTGCCCCCACATGGGATGTTTTACTGGATATAATACAATATATAATTGGATTAATATATATGTCTTTACAATGTAAATACAGTACTATCGCTCTGTTTTAGCCTGATGCTGCCAGTTTGCTGTGGTAGTAGCACTAAACAGCATAAAACAACTACACGCGACTCCAACACCATTCATCATAGCACATGACTAGGAAACTGTGTTCCAAAAGCTAGTGCAAATCGCACAGAGAACTCGCTGCATCAGGGTAAAACAGGCTGTTAGTATCTACATTGTGAAAAAAGATAGTATGGTACCGTACTAGCGGGAAAATGTGGTAAAACCTTGAAAAGTTTAAGATGTGCCGAAATATGAATGCAATCTATTTTGTCTCATGAACACTTTGTCTCCCGATTTCGGCCACTGAAAAGACCGAGAGAAAAAATGGATCAAAGTCGAAGTCGCTGGTCAGAGTTTCCGCAAACATTTTAAAATTTTCCCCTTAAATCAATCATTGAATTTTTATGGGTAACCACAAAATAAGTGTGACTTTTTCTTTGTAATTTTGTCTAGAAATGCTAGTTGAAAGTGAATAGATCATTCCAGTGTGGCAGCTTGTGACCATTTGTAATGAAGGGGCTACAATCTTAATTGGATAAGCCTAACCTGAAATTCAGTTTATCAACTATTATTTCAAGATACTTAGCGTGGTCAACTGTTTCGACAACCCTGGAAACAGCAACTCTGATCAGGGACTTCGACGCTTCTGCATTTTTCTCTTGATCTTTTTAAGAGACAATTTTTGAAATGTTTGCGGCAACTCCTATCAAAAACTTCGGCTCTGTTGTATTTTTTCTCGATCTTTTCAGGGGCCAAAATTGGGGGATGACGTGTTCGGGGTACAAAATAGGTTTCCCCCCAAAATATAATTCTTTACGTAGCTACTAGTCAGGTATGTCTGTACCTAAAACGGTTATAAAACCTCTATAATAGTTTTGATCTACAAGCTGATTGCCTATTATACTGCATCAATATCGTTTTGAAAAATTATTTTGCTGCAACATTTTATCACGAGTGCATCCTATTTCATCCCCTAAAGCAGGGGTTCTCAACTGTGGCCCTTGGCCCCCCAAGGGGGCCATAGAGCGTTCTCAGAGGGCCACAATAAAAGGCTTCATTAATGAATTACGCTATAACGGATGCAACCTAGTTCGTACCCTGAACAGTTCATACCTTCAGTTTGTACCCTGAAAAGATCGAGAGAAAAAATTAAAATAGTCGAAGTTGCAGAACTCAGTTTCCGCAAACATTTTAAAATTTTCCCTCTTGAAAGATCGAGAGAAAAAATAGCACAAAGCTGAAGTCGCTGATCGCAGTTTCAGCAAACAAACAGAAACTCTCAGGATCATTACCAGAAATTTTAAAATGTTTGCGGAAACTCCGATCTCAACCCTAACTCTTTTAAAACGTTTACGGAAACTGCGATCAGCGACTTCGGCAAACTCTTAGGATCATTACCGGAAATTTTAAAATGTTTGCAGAAACTGCGGAAAAACGGAAACTGCGATCAGCGACTTCGGCTTTGTTCTATTTTTTTCTATCGATCTTTTCAGTTTGTTTGTTTGCGGAAACTCCAAACAGCAACTTCAGCTTTTTGAATTTTTTCTCTCGATCTTTTCAGGGTACGAACTGAGGGTACGAACTGTTCAGGGTACGAACTAGGTTGCACCCGGCTATAACATGCATTAATTGATAAAAACATAGAATTGTGACACAAAAAGCACAATGTAGGTGTTAGTATAGCAAAGCTAGCTAAAAGCTTGTATTTTCATTGTACGGTATGTTCTATCTCACTGCATATTGCATACGCGCCGACTCCCTGGGGGGCCGAGGGGCGGCGCCCCCTGTAAATTTATGGTTGAGGGGCAACAAAAATGGCTATTACAAGTGGTGTTTCAAAGATAAAATACTTCACGAGAGATTTAGATCATTTAAACGGACTTAGAGAATGCCGAAAGCGACGCTATTGCCCGCAAAACAGCAGCTGATCACATGGCTTTCTCTGGAACGTGAATTACTACTGACATGCACACCGCACGCACGCTCACAGTCACACACTGCTTATCTTCCCGCTCGTGAGGAGCAGCTTCAAAGTCAAAACGCGTGGTAGCGAAAAAGCGAATGCGAGGTTGAATAATTAGTCTCATTTCACGAGTTATCCAAACGTCCGTTAGATTTTTTGTGACTTCAAACATGAAATCGATTTTAGCAAACTTTATTGAGCTGCAACTACGACACACCGAACAATTACGTGAATACAGATTGGAAATCATACCGTATGGAAATTTCAAAGTAGAGCGTAGAGTAACTTACGCTGCTGGAATAGTCACGTAACTGTTCACTGCAGTATTACGTAAACCAGCTAAATTAGACGAGCTATTTTCAACGAGGTCTTCCCGCTGTGAGATCAATTATGATTCAACAGAACGCATTGTTTTGTTCGCAATGTGTGAGAATTATATCGAAAACCGATAAAAGAAAGGGTGTTTAATGGTCTTGGTCGCAGATATTGCCTGCATTAACGACGTCTCTTACCTCTATTATCACCTAGCCAACCTGACATCATTGTTTTATGCGGCCGCTAAGGTTTGACATCGACTTCAACGATCATGGAATGTTACGTAATAAGAACGATTATATCCTACACGCAAAAATAAAAAAATTGATCTCTAGAACAGCTCTTTTTGCTGTTTTGTCTCGTGAGCTTTGTATATTGCTCAACAAGTGAATAAAGTTTAGAATTGACAAGGAATCATTAAATTTGAAAATTAAGTTTGAATCTTTGCAAATAAACGTATTCAAAACTTTTACTTCGGCCGACGCCATTTCACACTTCGTAATCTACGTCGGCAATGATTTTGCCGTAGCAAAAATGCGTTAATTTTGAAAACTGCCGAGCTGGGGACAACAGCTTGTCCCGTGTATAAGTTGAACCTGTCTTTTTGAGGTGAAAATCACTTGCGATACACGGTATTCGATAAAAGACTGACTTTCGATAAAAAGCATAAGAGAAAACACTTCGCCGTTGTTAACGCTTTGAAGGTAAGTAATTAGCAAAACGTGCGATACGAGGTTAATAAAACTGATAGCGGGTTTCCACTCTGCTTGAGATCATGATTTTTTGCGTTTTATTTCGATAACTTCATTGTCTTGGTCGTTGTTATTCACTCGCACGAAAAGGAAATGAATCGGCTTGTTTTCCAACTGTTCCAATTATGAGCTAATAATATCAAAATTATTACGACTAGGCGTACTGTATGCGTAAAACTAATCGTTTCAAGCAGCGGTTCTAATAAATTCGGTTTGCGATCTAGGTGTCAATATAAACAAGACGGTAAGCTTAATCAAAGATTATTTTAATCCAGTAAAATAGCATTATGGTTATGACGTCATCACCTTTCTCGCCCCCCAAGGTTTTTTGAAAAGTCGGCGCCTATGGCATATTGCATCATTTTTTGTGAATCTTGTAACGTAACAATCAAGGATACGCTTGACTTAATGGTGTACCGTAGTCTATTACGAAAAAGGAAGCATTGGCGTGGCTTTGTGATGTTTTCACCCAAGGAAGCCAGGGTCTTTTAGAGCCACAGTCTGGGAAGGCATGACTCAGAAAAGATTGAGAAGCACTGCCTAAACACTTTGTCAGAAGCGTTAAAGTCCCTACTGAATTTTGGAATATTTTTATTTATTTAAACCATATTTAGTTAAACCAAAAAGTCATATAAATATTTAGTTACACCAAAAAGTCACACTTATTTTGTGGTGGCCCATAAAAATTCAATGATTAATTTAAGGGAAAATTTTAAAATGTTTGCGGGAACTCTGATTAGACTTCGACTTTGTTCTATATTTTCTCTCGATCTTTTCAGGAGTCGAAATCGGGGAACAAAATGTTCAGAGGATGAAGTAGGTTGCATCCTTATATTACCGGTACTACTAAAAAATTTTGCATTCAAGATGCAGATGGAACACAATTTTATAAGTACTGGTATTTCAAATGTTTGCTAAAAAAGGTATCAAATTATTTAAAAAGTGACTATTTTTACACATTCAGGTGTTGCCAGAGTAAGGATTTAAGTTAGGAAGGGTCAAGGTAAGGATTTGAGTTAGGAATAAGATTAGGCTAGGGTTTTGATATTCCCAGGACTAAAAAATTTCCAAAGTACAAGTTTTTTGTTTTCAATAGCTTTAAATTTTTCTCAAATTAGGGCAGAATTCCTTACCTGGCAACACTACTGAGGCTATTATTACACTATATAGTGTAAATATAGCCACAGTCTATTATTTATTCTTTAGGCCTAGTAATGTAATTCCAAAATTTCAATCATGTTTTTTCTTAACAACCATCTTCTACCAAAAATTAAACTGATTTTGCATTGATTTAACATGTGCAGGCGTCGGTTCAACGTAAAAAAGAATAGATTAGCTGACAGAAAAGTACGGTACCTTAAAAGTAAACACTGGTATTCACTATTCACAATACTTCAAGATATTCAATGAACATACCTGGATGTTGGTCGTTCACAGTCGTAATTCATTTTTTTGGCAAAAGGAAATTAGAATTAACAAATAGTCACAACCAGAATAACATACAACCGGTAAACAAAACCAGTACACAAACTCACAGTCACTGAACAAATCAAACTGTGGTAACAAAATTACCCAATTTTTTTAATATTTAGAAAAACGCCGTTTATGACGTAATAAAGAATGCCAGCTGACTGGTAACCGTATCTTTATTTTTGGAGGGGATAATTTCTAGCAGTACAAATTAGTTGAAAAGGAGCGATCTTCCTGGCGTCAGCACTACCTAACTACTCACTATAGAACAGCAAGCATTGTGTTTCGCTAACCACAAAGGTAAGAATTCAATTGACTGACAAAAGCAGCGGTTGAGAACTATGTGGCAGGAACTAGTGGTGCGGAACTGATGAGCCCAACCTCATGGGCGAAACACGTGTCCATCGCTGAGTTCTTGCTACACTCGACTGCTGAGAAAGTACAAATTAGGCCAATTTAATGTTTTTTTGGATTGGTTTTTGAATCTTTAGACTGACAAAGCCTTGATAGGTTCCTGGTAGTTTCGCATACTTGTAGAGGCTTTTGACGCAGGGCCGGTTACCGAGATTACCAGAGTGAAGTTTTCCGATTGTTGAAGTGTTGTTGCCCGGGAATTATTACATTCACTATGTGCCGTTGAATGGAGAAAAGTCCTGAAATGCGTTGCTCAAGCGCACACCCCGAGAGTAGAACCAGCACCGCTTGATCTTGAACCGAGCGCGTAACCACTGAGCCAGGGGCACCGGAAGCGGGGCGGATGCTCCTCTGCCCTCAATTTTTCTGTTGATGGGGGCAATGGTGCCCTTTTAAGGTCATGTAAGCTACTGCACATTTTGCAATACGATATAAAAATTTCAGTTACCGGTATTAGCTTTTATAGCATTTCTGCCTCAAAATAATATTCACAACACAAATTCTGTATCACAGTAGGTAATTAGCCTACATCATCATAACACAGCATGATGCCCTCCGGTGTCATTGTTCTTTGTATACTGGACACTTGTAGGCTATCATTACTCGATGATGAGCTGATGTATAAGCATTATTGCTATATCTTATCTTGAAACTTTTAAAAAAATTGGTTTTTCAAGAACAAAAGTGCTCTTTTTTCATAATCCTGCACAGTGCACTCCCAGAATCGTTCCGGCGCCCCTGTACTGAGCTAACGGGGCGAACAAACGTGGTAACCACAGAGCTAACAATTCTTGTCCAATTTTTAAGCCTCCTGGCAACCTTGCTTAAGAAAGCTTGCAGATGACGTGCTCTGAACTGCAGTTTTCGTTTCCAAGTGGCCTAGCCTACTGCTGCTGAACTGCAAAGAAGGTTGAACCATGGCTGCTTATAATTATATCTAATTCTCACTGCTATTTGTAAAATTTTTAACTGTAAGCCTATACTTGCCACAAGTCAGGACATGTTCATCAGATGAACATTCATCTGTTTAGTGACTGTGACTGTTGTCATCGCTATGTCTTACTCTTTCTACTAGTTAATAATTGTCGTCATCGTTTGGTTTGCTTTGAATAATTATATCGGTAGGCGTAATAAGAAAATTTTAGAGATCTGGTAAAAGTTTATCTCATGCAACAGGTTCATGCAAAAATCAGCACAAAATTTTGGGAGGTGCAAATTAAGTAACATTTCCACGTGTCAGTATAGCCTACGTGCCGTGCTTAGCCTAACATTTCCATTAAGTAACATTTCCAGTTACCGGTATTAGCCTAACATTAACATTAAGTAACATTTCCACGTGTCAGTAGCCTACGTGCCGTGCTTAGCCTACACGCCCAATTAACTCAAGATCACGCGGCGCTGGTTTGGCTCTCGGAGTGTTTGCATGAGCAACGCATTTCAGGACTGTTCTCCATTCAGCGACACATAGTGGATGGAATAACTCTCCGACAATAACACTTCAACAATCGGAAAACTTCACTTGGTCAATCTCGGTAGCCTATTCAAGCCCTGCATCCGAGCAAAACTACCATTAGTAGCCTACCAGGAATAACCTACTAAAGGCTTTGCTAGTCCGAGGATGAAGATTCAGAACTAACCTAACCAACCAGTACGCCGGTAACGAGTCGACGAAAACAAAACACAGTCCGCCACGATAGCGCAGTTGGTTTGCGCGTGACTTCGTTAACGAAGAAGCTTCAGGACTAAGAAAACTCCGTGAACGAAAAAGCTTCAAGATCAAGCGGCGATGGTTCGACTCTCGGGATGTGTACTTGAGCTACGAATTCTTTGGACTGTTCTAACGAATTCATGGGACTATTCTAAGGGCTGCTCTCCATTCAGCGTTACTTAGTGGATGGAATAATTCTCCGGCAACAACATTTCAACAATCGGAAGTTTCACTCTGTTAATCTTGGTAATCGACCCTGCGTCAAAAACCTCTAGGCCTACAAGTAGCCTATGCTAAACTACCAAGAATAACCTATCAAGGTTTTGTCAGTCCAAGGATAAAGATTCAAAACCAAGCCAAGACAAAAACACCCAGTGAGGGCCTGAAGGATCTCCCAGCCTTTACTTGAAAATTAAAAAAAAATACTGTAAAATTGGACATTTTGAGTGTAGCCTACTTTTTGCATAAACCATAAATCATTAGTTAAACTCTGTCAAATAATGCTGGAACAGAGGGTAGAATGAAATTTGTCAACTGATTGATAAAAACAAAGAAGACATCAAGAACAACACCACAAAGACACTGAACTTTCATCTTTGGTTTCGGCTTCCAATGGGTTATCACTATCTTAGAATAGCTTGCTGCTTGTTTGGAAAGACTTGGATGCAATCAGTCGTAGGTGTAGGCCCAATCATGCCCCCTGCGTAGGCCTTTACAAATAGGCTACTGGTAGCCAGTAGCGCAGCCAGAAATTTTTTTAGGGGGGAGCTAATTCAGAAATGTCGGCCGCGTGATTTGCGACAGTAGTGACAGTGACAATAGGTCAATACCCATTCCTTTGATTAATTATTTAAAGACACTCACGGCCCACAACCCACCGGTTGCCGATACATCAGGATTTGTTTTCTCAATCAGATTACAAGTTGGCCTAGTGAACCCATGCTACTAGCAATGCCGGATTAACCATTAGGCAAAGTAGGCACGTGCCTACAGGCCAGTCAAAAATCCAGGCCACTTTAAAATCAGTAGAAATTTAGTCATGTTTTCAAAATAATTATTTTCTAAACTAATAAGTATTTATCTTAACAGCTCTGTTTTTCCAGATGAATTAAAGGTTGCAAAAATCGTTAAACTGGTGTTTATAATGCATTTCCGAACTCTGAAGTAGCACTTAGAATGTACTTGTCTCTATTAATGGCTACGAATTGCTCGGGAAAACGCTCGTTTTCACAACTGAAACGAATTGAAGACGTTAAACGATCAACAATGTGTCAACAACGTCTTGGTACACTGGGACTTTTGTGTATTGAAAGCGATCTACTCCGTAAGATTGACTTCCAAAAATTAGTTAACGCGTTTTCAATCGCAAAAATGCGCAAAGTTGTTATTTAGGCATATGACCAAGTTTTTGCACGGTAGCCTACTCTGTGTTATAGGGTGGCAATTGACTTGTAGACCGTATGGTCGTCTCGTTGTCTCCCTGTCGGTATGGGAACTTGTGTAACTTTGCATTGTGTAAGCTATATTAATTGCATATTTCAAACATGTACCTATGTTCTTGTTACTGACAAATAAAACATTGATTGATTGATTATTATAGTCGCAACAACGATCTTTGTGACAATGATTTGGCAACACTGATAATTCTAATTTTTTTTTTTTTATTTATTTATTTATTTATTTGCAATCAGACTCAAAGTCCATAGAATTCAAATTTTTATCAGTCATCACACAAAATATCAGACTACCACAACATCAAGCAGGCTACATCAAACAACGTACAAAATACTGTTGTAGTTGGTCACAGCGGTAAACCATAATCTCTTCGTGGGAAAATTATAACATAAGATTCCCGAATCCGTTCGTCTGTATGTATCGACCGAAAAAGAAACACTCCTTGAAACGTCTATTCAATAAGTGTATTCCTGTAAAATTACCCCGCGGCTATCGAAATGGGGTGCAACGCGATACACCACTAAAAACTGTCACTACGATACAGATTACTTGGATAAAAGACGGAACTTTTGTCCAGTTAGCAAGCACTAAGCAAACAGTTAAATGTGCGGCCAACTTTCAAGCAATCATTTTACGAATGACCAGAATAGATAGCAATATCTCAAACTCACATATGCAGTACTGTGACGCAATAATGAAAGACAATTATGAATTCATTCAAACAGGTGTTTAAAGCTGATGTAATATTTCCTGTTTAAACAGGTTTCAAACTGAAACAGGCCCAAACAGGTTTGACACAAGTCTTATGAACGATGGTGCAATTTTGGCACATTTTCTAGCAACTTTCATGACGTAATATTCAGTAGACTTGAACGGTTTTTTATATGACGTTTGATTAGGTGAACCATTGTCTGGAACAGTAGTGAATATAAAATGTAGAATTAAAGTAGTAATCAGAAGACATAACATTGCGCAACAGTGGATTAATTGATCTTTTGCAACGTTCTACAAATGCATAGCAATTTTTTCTTAATAGAGCATCAAATGTTAACACGTCGTTCTGTACCTGATACACTCTAGCACTGTCGCATCTCGACAAACTGTGGATAATTCTGTACGAGTCATTGTAAGCAACTCGTATGCAATTTAAAGTAGAAGTTTTATAGTTTATAGTTGGCCACCCTGATTTTCGGAAATTTCGGGCCACTTATACAATGTGCCTACAGGCCAGCAGACCCTTAATCAGGCACTGGCTACTAGCACCTTCAGCATCCTCATTCCTACGTCTACTCTCGCAATCTTCTATAGATCTCGACTTTTTCCTCATGCATCACAAAATAAAATTAGCTTTCTGTTTACCAACACAAACAAGTGCGAAAACAACAACTTGCACGAAAACAGTTTGAAACAAAACATTAATTTTGTTAACAATATATTTGATGTGGACGTTTTTCCTACTTACAAAACATTCAAAATTAGTTCGTATTTTCAACTAAAGTCCCAGACGTTTTCGTCTCTCTGCTCAAATTTCGTATACAGTTTTACATGTCCGTGTGATTTGGCATTGACGTACGGTACATCGGTGTCCACCAGATATTTAACCACGAGAGCATCTGAACTTTAAAAGTGCCATCAAAAACCATATCACGGAGTGTTCTTTTTGTACAGATCAAAAATTCTCTGCTGACTCATTTTAAATTTTATGCAAAGGCAAGTCACAATTTGACACCAAATTTCAGAAAGCTTAATCAAATGCTACAACCCAAATTTAAACAAACAATTACCGTAACTTATTTGCTGGAGGCGCGTCTATTCTCCTCAACATTTACTTGATGTAGCCTACGGTAGCTAGCCTAGGTATCACGTTCCCTGTGGTGCAATTTCTTTTGTAGTTATTCATGTAGTTGCCTTTTCCTAATATAATTTTACCTTGAAGAAGTTGAAATTTGTTGCATTTTTAAAAATATATTCAGGTTCCTGATGAGGGCTTAAGTTAAGCCGAAAACGTTCGACTGCTAAAACTATTTGTAAATATGTAAAATATATTGTTGGAATGCTCAGCCCTGTTGTAGGCAATTGCTGTGTCTTATTAATATCTAACCAGTGGCGTACCGTGATCACTTTGACAGGGTGTTCAGTGACGGCAAAGCAACAGCGGGGGGTCTGGGGGGCCTCTCCCAGAAAATTTTTAAAATTAACATTGAATTTGATGAAAGCATTTTCAGCACAAATTCTGAACATGAACAGAACTGACAAAAATAATGTTGTCGGAATGGAGAAGAATACAAAATAGATATTTATTTGACAGCGCCTATTGAATGTTTGAACGCCTATTGAATACATAATTAAGGTGTTTCAGCAATAAGGTACAATACCAGTAACATACAAACACTCTAATTACAAAACGATTAGATGTGTTGTTTTAGAATGGTGCATCAATGATATTGGCTGTTGCCATAAGCTTTGTTGCAGATTCAGACAAGCTAGTCCTAATTTACTGGCATTGGGTGCATACAAAACATTTTATCTTATCTTGTTTCCAACTCTGATCACCTCAAACTCTAATCCAACAAGCTAAAACTTGCTACTGCCTGGGATTCCCCCAATGACGCGCCAAGGTGTTCAGATCAGCGAGTGAACAGCCTGGCTGAATTAAAACCATTGCTGTTTTCGCTGCCTTCCCAAGTAGCAAAGATTGGCGTCTAGCCAGCTCCACGCTAGCGAAGTTATTGGCGACGCGCCAGCGATAATCGCCAGCCAGCCGCCACCGATCTGCTCATCGCATAACCGGCGTAACGCTGGCGAAATTCAACAATAAAGTCGGCTGTGCGTAAGCACCTCGATGGCGAAAGTCGCTCAAGTTAGTTAACGGCGCGCTGTCTGTACACCTACGAATTTCGCTAAACTTACTGGCACGTTTTTCCGGCTGCGCGCACTGTCGCTGGACTGACGAATGTCGCCCTGATGAAGCCTCCTTTTTTTCGGCCACCAGCACCAGCTGTTGTTTTGCGAAATTATCAAAACAAAACACTAAAACTTTTTGAAGCATTTTGTGTATTAATTGTCTTTTTGTGGTTAAAGCGAGACGCAATTCAAAAATGTAAAACAACGAAAACAATGAAGATTTTTAATACACTGACTTACCACAGCTCCATTTTCGTAACGCAATGCTAAAAAATGTTTCAGTAATTAATGAATGGCGGTTTTTCTGATCATTTGTAATACAAATAACAAAACAATTTACAAGTCCAAGCCATGGGAGAGCAAAGCTAAAGACTATAAACATGAGATTATTTGTAAAAGCCCAGCAGCTGTTAAGTGAATTTTGACAGTTTTCGCGAAACAATAATTTTTAAGCAAAAAATTCTATTAAAAAAAACTTTCTTGGTTTTCGAAACTATAATGAGTTTGATTAAAATGTTTGCTTGCAAGATTTACCCTAGGCCTAGGGTAGGGGTAAGTAAAATTTACTCCCGGTTAGAAACCAATTGTGTACTACGTACCACAGTATCATAACTATAAGCATATATTGTAGGCTAGGTATTGCAATACGTCAAAATCACAGCACTGGAAGAAAATACACAGCAACATCAAGAACACTACCATTGCTTCCACTGTACTCTCTGATGTAATAAAGGTTAATACGAAGCTAGCAGAGAAATTCAGATTAATGAGTTTTTTGTGCTATCTGGCTTTGCTATCTGTCACCAGCCGCCTTCAAATACCGCTTCACTGCAGATTCGATATCTTTGTCCGTCGCCTTGGCTTGCCTTCGAATCACATCTGTAATAATACAAAATGAGCTCTCTGTGAAAACAATTTCGCTCACAACAACAACAACTTAATTACACTACTAACTCATTATTAGATAGCACATCTTATGATCGTGGATTAAATGTCGAAAATATGTAGTAAGAATGACGCAGAATTAGGTCAGCGCGTCATAATCACCACTGTGTATTGAGCGGGAACATTTGCTGTTGTATGGAATATATCCAGCTGCGATTACCAGCGCTGTAGGTCTTGCTTGCAAAGTGTTAATCCGAAGTGCTAATTCACATTGGCTGGCAATATTGTCGTTTTTATATCGATTCAATGTTGTCGGACATTGAATCGTTGTTAAAAAGGAAAACTAGGTTAGTTGACATCCGAGGGGAATACACGTGTCTTCATAGTTCAGAAATGTTCCCGCTGTGGGTTAGTGACTTCAAACCCTCAATGGTGACATCATAACGGAATAAATGGTCAGATTTTATGAAAGGCGGTATGCAGTTGAAACAATTTACTGAGCTGCGAGCAGTTGAAACAATTTAGTGTCGTTAGATGGTCCCGCAATACCGGATTACAATCCCGATAAAGCAGTTATCGCGTGGTGCAACGATTCTATTGCAGGACGTCGCCCAGACTTCAACAACGCTAAGTTATCATTTTAACATTGTTGCAAGTTTAATTTTATTTGCTTGTGCTATCGTTACTTTGGCCTCCAAGCACGCAGATTTGGCCGCCGAGAAGGAGCTTTCGGTAGGCCACGATGGCTGCCGAAAAAAAACACGAGTTTTGAGGCCTGCCCTAGTTAACAATTTGGGTTGATCCTTTCCTGAAAAGCATAGGCTAGGCTAACAATATATACTGCATCATGTTGGCATCAAAAAAGGTTTTGCCATTTTTTACATCATAATAATAAACCAGTAGAGTAGTAGACTACTATTTCTGGTGCTTTCGTGTGTATCTCTAGTTTTAGAAGCACTGTGAACACAAATCAACACAACACTTCAAAACTAACCGCAGCTATATCTTCTTAGAAACATCGTCCATTTTCCAGGAATAGGTTGAATGCCATTCTTTGCTGCGTTTGTCTGGTTGAATGGCAGTCACCAGGTTTCAGAATCAGATCCAACTATTATGCATAATTGCCATAGTGCCATTCTCTCCATCAAACTCTATTATATGATATTGTTCCATTTCTGTATCTCTCGTCCAAGAAAACCTTGTATCAATAATAGGCTATGAACAAAACTACAGTTAGTTAAGAATAAACCTGTGAACAAAGCACATGTAAAACAAATAATTCCTCATGGTTTGTTCCGATCTTAATTTTGTAATATAATATATACAAAAATTAAATTAGTAATACACAATCTATACAGCAACCAGTATATACCTGTACCACAGACTAACTTCAGACTTAGGTTTTTATTGCATTGTAGCACTAAAGTACTGTAATTGCATTACCGAAATCTCTATCAATGTGCCTAAAAACCTGCTGAAAAAGCACGATAGCCTAATTTGTTTTGTAGCTATTTCCTTATCTACTTTTGCCTTAAGTTCATTGGTAGTTACATCTTAAATGCAATAAAACATGTTCACATAAATTACGTGTAACATTATTTAGTGGTTTACCGCAAGTGACTAGAATACTGAATACCAGACACCATCAAATCAACCACTTAGTGAATTTGTTAGCAACACAATTGCATATCGCAGTAACCTAACGACTAACTAACGAGGTCCCTAACCCTAAGCTTTATTACACAGCAGTCTACCCAATAACTGAGCAAACAGGCTTCAACTGAATCAAATCAATCGCGTGTTTGAAATGGCACGTGACTTCAATCAAGCGCAACTAAAACGGAATGAAGCGCGGCCTTTCGTAAGAAACTCGACAGCGCGTTGTCAGCGGAAAACGAGCAAAAATCGAAAGCGCGTCTCTCGCACGAAAGTCGACCGCGCGAAGCCAGCAGAAAACGATGAACTTTGAAGAAAAAAAGTCATGACGATATTCGCCATCCAGGCGCTGGCCTACCGCTAACGATTTTCGATGTCGCCAATGTGAGCGCTCGCCGCCCTGATGACGCCAGCTGCACGCCAACTATTGCTACCTGGGTTGTGACATCATTTTTCTTAATTGTTTATTTTAAATAGCACTCGCCAAGCTGTCAGTGTCAGTGCACACTGCACGGTAGGCACTTTAACAAGCAGATTTCTAATAAACCACGAACCAATCAGAAGCTACGCTGTTCATGACGTTATCAAGGTTGCGCCGGGCGGCACAACTGGGGGCGGCACTTTCAGACTACGATTTTTGATTATAATCTGATAAAAAAACGCATTTCATTTTCAAATGTTTTTTCTTGAAGGGGCGGCAAAATCTGAATCCGCCCCGGGCGGCACATTCCGGCACATTCCCCTAGCTACGCCACTGCTTAAAGGTAATGACCGAAAAAAATTAAAGGCAATGACCTCAAACGTTGGAGTATTAAAATTAGAAGGGGACGAGTTTTGCAATTGAAAAGAAAGCAATCAGCGTGCAGCAAGATGTTAGAATATCATGAAAGTAAAGAACATCGACAACCGATGGAAATTTTTTTTTTCTGGATTTCTTGGGGTGTTCAGTGAACACCTTGAACACCCTAAATATACGCCACTGTATCTAACATGTAAGAAAAAGGTATAAATGGGAAACATACAAAAACTGCATTTTTGGTGGCCGGTTTGGGGAGGGCTTGAGCCCCCTTAGTCCCATGCTGGGTGCGCTACAGCCGGTAGCCTACTGGTGTTCTCAAACATGCTTGGCTCAATGCTCAAACATAGGCTACACTTTTTGTCGAGGGCAGACCTTTTTGCGTTTATGCAAAGCTAAGCCTGTCTCCCTCCCAGGTAGCAATAGTTGGCGTGCAGCTGGCGTCATCAGGGCGGCGAGCGCTCACATTGGCGACATCGAAAATCGTTAGCGATAGGCCAGCGCCTGCATGGCGAATATCGTCATGACTTTTGTTCTTCAAAGTTCATCGTTTTCTGCTGGCTTCGCGCGGTCGACTTTCGTGCGAGAGACGCGCTTTCGATTATTGCTCGTTTTCTGCTGACAACGCGCTGTCGAGTTTCTTACGAAAGGCCGCGCTTCATTCCGTTTTAGCTGCGCTTGATTGAAGTCACGTGCCATTTCAAACACGCGATTGAGTGGAAACCTGTTTGCTCAGTTATTGGGTAGACTGCTGTGTAATAAAGCTTAGGGTTAGGGACCTCGTTAGTTAGTCGTTAGGTTACTGCGATATGCAATTGTGTTGCTAACAAATTCACTAAGTGGTTGATTTGATGGTGTCTGGTATTCAGTATTCTAGTCACTTGCGGTAAACCACTAAATAATGTGAGACGTAATTTATATGAACATGTTTTATTGCATTTAAGATGTAACTACCAATGAACTTAAGGCAAAAGTAGATAAGGAAATAGCTACAAAACAAATTAGGCTATCGTGTTTTTTCAGCAAGTTTTTAGGCACATTGATAGAGATTTCGGTAATGCAATTACTTTAGTGCTACAATGCAATAAAAACCTAAGTCTGAAGTTAGTCTGTGGTACAGGTTGTTCCAGACGGTTGTTCGCCTGGTCAAACGTCATGTAGAAACCGTTCGGGTCTACTGAATATTACGTCATGGAAATTCCTAAAACATGAGCCAAAATTGCACCATCGTCCGTAAGACCTGGGTCAAACCTGTTGAAACCGGTTTAAACATGAAATGTTGCGTCGCCTTTGAGTTATCACAAAAATTTTTCTGATTCATTCTCGAAGTTGTTTGTTGGAAGTCGGTCGCACATTTAACTGGTTTATTTGGTGCTTGCTAGCTGGACAAATTCTCCGTCTTTTATCCAAGTAATCTGTATCGTAGTGACAGTTTTGAGGTGTAAGGCGTTGCATCTCGATTTCGATAGCCGCGGGCTAATTTTACAGAAATACACTTATTGAAAAGAAGTTCAAGTGTGTGTTTCTTCGGTCATTATATACAGACGAACGGATTCGGGAACTTTATGTTAAAATTTTCCCACGAAGAGATTATGGTTTACCGCTGTGAGCATAAAAAATAAAAGACGATTTTTGTCAGTTGGTAGGTCAAGAAGAAATTAAAGCAAAAAATAAAAAATAAAAGACGAGTTCTTGTTAGCTGGTAGGCCAAGAAGAAATTAAAGCAAGAAAAATAAACGACGAATTTGTTAGCTGGTAGGCCAAGAAGCACTTGAAGGCATAAAATTAAACGACGTGTTTGTTGTCAGCTAGTGCAGAAGAACTAATTAGAAGTACAAGAAATAATAAAAGAAGATTTGTTGGTTGGTAGTCTACACTCTTACAGAAGCAAAGAAAAGTAAAGACATTTCTTCTCAGTTTGGTACAGAAGAAAAATAACTTTGACAATCATTGGCAAGAAAGAAGATTAAAAGACAATCCATCTGTGCTTGTAGATTCAAGTGGAAGAATCCAAGCAAGTTTGTGGACTTTAGGACTTCATACTCGTACAGCTACGGTATCGTGCATTTAAATTCTTTTTTGTATTTTTACGGTCTTTGCAGTTAAGTTTTTTATAACTACTGTAGCCTAATAATTTGTGTGTTTGTGTAACTTAATTTTTTTTAATTGTTAATTTAGCCCCAACATTTAATATGTCTACACTCGGTGGCGACAAGGACTCGACCGCCGTAGACTCGACTGAGTTTAAGCCTGATGATGTTCTTTGCGGTCGGGCAGGCCATTCTGGGGAGGGACCCATTAACGATGAGGCTAAGTCAGTTCGAGAGGCCCGGCATCTTAGACGGGATATTTTGACTCAAATTGGGAAACTTTCTGTAGCCCTAGGTTCTTTGAGTGATAAGCAGGAACTGTTAATTTTTAGATCTAAGTTATCTACTTTAGAAGAGGAATTACGGCATTTCCATGCTCTTTTGACTAAAATCTTTAACTCTGCAATCTTGGCAGAACTTCGTGATAGGGTAGATCCCGAATTTAACTCGTTAAAAAATAACTTTGAACAAAAAGAAAGTGAGTTCTCAGATATGTTGGATGCTGACATACATCCTGAGGATAGCGCCTCAAATGTAAGCACTAGGATGTCTAGGACTTCGTCTCGGATAGTGGCACAAATTAACCTGCAGCTAAGACGAGAGGAGCTCCAGATACAAGCTGAGGCCGAAGCGAGAGCAGCTGAGGCTGCCGCGAGAGCTGAGGCCATTCGAGCTGAGGCTGCCGCGAGAGCTGAGGCCGAAGCGAGAGCTGCTGAGGCTGCCGCGAGAGCTGAGGCCATTCGAGCTGAGGCTGCCGCGAGAGCTGAGGCCGAAGCGAGAGCTGCTGAGGCTGCCGCGCGAGCTGAGGCCATACGAACTGAGGCTGCCGCGAGAGCTGAGGCCGAAGCGAGAGCAGCTGAGGCCGCCGCGAGAGCTGCTGAGTTCGCACTCAAAGACGCTCAGTTGAGGGCTGAACAACGTAAAGAGGTAGTTTTAGCTGAATATCGATCAGAGGTGGGCTCTCGGCGTAGCTCTAAGAAGAGCTCTTCTAGGCATTCCAGAAATGAACATCAATCGCAGTTTAATTTACATAACCTTTTCCAAACGCCCGTTCAACCTGTGAGTGGACCAGGGCAATCCACACGTTTTCCAGCTGTTTCAGGAGGTCTCGGGGCCGCGGCTAAGGGTCTTCCGAATGCTGTAGAGCCAAGGTCTGCGAATTACAACCGAACTCCTCCCCCAGAGCGTACAGGTCACGGGGCCGCCATTAGTAGTAATGCTTTGCCCCCTTCACAGTTTTCTGCGCCGCTAGGTTTTGGTCGCCCAGCTACACGTAATTTGAGTGGTTGTGAGAGGCGTATCGCGTCTCCTGATTTTAACGTGTGTGAGGATCGTGATCGGGCTGTGCACGTGACTGAGCCCACTCAGCCCCTTAAGGGATATAGCTTGTCTTCTCCCGCTAAATCGAGTTCTCAACAGCAGGATTGCTTTTTTGAATACCAAAATAGTAGGACGTTTTTCGATAAGGCGGCCTTGATTGGTTACGATGGTAATAATATGCCATTTATCTTCTTTAAAAATCGTGTTACGGCCTTAATGGCAGCTTCGCCCTTTAAGGGGACTTGTTTGACTTTGTTACAAGCAGCTTGTGTTAGAACAGCTGCGCAAACGATTGCTAATTTGGTTTCTGACACCCCTGGCTTGTCAGAGGAAGACAGGATAGAAATGTCGTTAGCTCGCTTGTCCCAGCGTTTTGGGGTTCGTGGAGGTCTTTTTGCAGAACCGGAAATTAGAAAGTATCGCTATGGTAGCAAATTGACTTCGACCTCTTCCAGTGATCTGAAAGAGTTTAAAGATGAATTATCGCAGTGTTTGCTTTACGCGCAAGCTTATGGTCAGCGTGACAAATTGGAAGGACGTTTTGTTTTGGATTTGGCTAAGCGACTCCCGTTTGACGCTAAGCAGCGTTATCTTGACTTTTTAGGTGATCAGTATGGTGGCACTAATGAGCCTACTTTTCAGAGTTTGTTCGATTTTGTTGTACGAGAGGAAACGCGTAAGTCGACTGATTTTAGCATTATGCTAATGGGCGATTCTGGTGAGTCGCAGCATTTTAAAAAGTTTGGCAAAGGAAAATTGCCTTCATGTCCGGTTAGGCAGACGTCCGTAAAACCCCACGATGATGTGATGTCAGGGAGTTCGCAGTACTCGACTGTTGTTGGCGCACCGCGCGGTGGTGAAGCCAGACGTAAAACCCTACCGGCATGCATTTGTTGTTCGTCACGTGGTCAAGTTGAATATCATTTTTTGTCTAATTGTAAAGAATTTTTGCGCTTGACACCTAAAGATCGGAGAGATGTCATTGTGAAAGCTGGCAAATGCTTGAATTGTTTGCGCCAGCATATGGTTAGGGATTGCGTTCATGCAAATAACTGTCGTAAGTGTGGGCCTAACAACGATAGGAAACACTATTTTCTTCTGCATGATTTTTATGTGACGTCACATGATTCTCTGGATTCTGTTGGGAAAGATGATGCTCGTGCCAGAGTTCCTGTGCGTAATGTTAAGATTGGAAATGTTAAAGCAGCCTTTAACCGCGTTACTGCTGCTCGTGTTTTGAATCCAATGACTGACAAATCGAAGTTGGTGTATTGTCAGCATGATCCTGGTTCGCAGTTGACGTTTGTTTCGAGTGACTTGGTGTGTGAACTTGATCTTAAACCGTACGATAAAGCGTCGTTTAAAATGGATACCCTGGCTGGTCAGAAAGCTACTTGTGCTGACCTTGTCAAACTCAACATCCAGTCGTTAGAGACAGATGAACTGTTTTGTGATATAACTTCGGTGGTTAACCCAGCTTGGGCTGATGATGTTAAAACTTTACCGCATAAACAAGATTTAAATGGTTTCCGTCATTTTCATGACGTGAATATGTTTCATTTGAATGATTGTAGTACTGTAGATGTACTGATTGGCAACGACAACGCTTATTTGATGTGGGCAAAAGAAGAACGTGTTGGTGAAAATCGTAGTGAACCGCATGCTTTACTCACTCCTCTCGGTTGGTTGGCTTGTGGTGGTAAGTCACCCTTAGATGAAAGCGTTGCTAAAGTGTGCAGAGTGCAGACGTCTTCAGAGTCGGATGTCATCTCTGGCTTTCAGCGTAAAATTGAGTCTCGCGATATGGAAATAGCAGACCTGAATAAAGTCATTCAGGATTTGACCTTGCAAAATGAAACCTGTGAATTGTCTCGCAATGATAAGTTGGCTAGAGAACTTGTTGAACCGAATATTGAGTTGAAAGATGGTCGATTTGAGATACCTGTTCCGTTGAAGGAAGATATTGATCTACCTAACAATTTTGTGTTGGCGTCAGATAGAGTTGCTGCTTTAAGAAAGAAAGCTTTAAAACAACCTGAACTTCGTGATTTCCTTACTGACACCATGAAAGATCTTAAATCAAATGGCTATATTGAGCGTACTGGTGAAGCAGGAAATGTCAAGGGATTTGAATGGTATTTACCATACTTTGTTACGTCACAATTAAAAAAGCGCATTGTTTACGATGGCAAGTCTGAATTCCGAGGAACTTGTGTTAATGATGTAATGTTTTCGGGTCCTGACTTGTTAAACCCTCTGGTAGATGTCTTGGCTAGATTTCGGCTTGGTAGATTTGGTCTCATGGCTGATGTGACTAAATGCTTCTTTCAAATAAAGTTACCTGAGTCGCAAAGGGATTTGTTTCGTATATTGTGGTTTGAAGATGATGACCTTGAAAATGGTAGGATGGTACCATTTCGTTTTTGTGTACACCCTTGGGGAATAAAGAGTAGCCCGTATATCGCTTGCTTGGCTATAAAGAAAATGATCGAGCAGAATCCCAGCAGTGCTGGTGAATTGACTCTCTGCAATATTGCAAATAATATGTACATGGATGATTTTATATTTTCGGCTGATAGCAGGCGCGGATCTAGGAGTTTTTTTCGGGGGGGGCCAGAAAATTTGAAAATCAATTAAACAGAAAGAAAAAGATAAAACAGATATTAACAATGATACTACGACAGTAGCGTAGCCAGGAATTTTGAAAGGGGGGGTTTTTACGGCCGGCGGGCGAAGCCCGTCGGCGTCTTCGCCAAATGCGACACCCAGCGGCGGGGGTCTGGGGGGCAGCCCCCAGAAAATTTTGAAAAATTGCTTTGAATTTGGTGCATTCTGGGAGCATTTTCAACAAAAATGTGGGTATAAATATTCCTGTAAAATGGTGATAAGATCATGTTTTCTTCGGATTTTTCGGTAATAAACCTAAGTCTCTATGTTTTCTTGTTGCTAATTCCTGGCTGAGATATTTAAATGTTTGGTATTGGCAAAACTCGCTCTTTTAATGCAGTTTCGTTTAAAATTAGGAAAACTTTATTTTAGAGAAACAGAGACTGAAAGCATTATTCTCAATATCGTGATGTCACACGCGTGCCAAAGGGGGAGGGGGTTGTAACCCCCCCTCCCCTTGGCTACGCCACTATACTACGACATATACGATATGCCATAAAATAAAATATACATTAAAAGAAACAGCCATTTCATCAATTGTGAATGTTTGAAAAATACATTTTGCTTGAATAAAAATTGCTAAGCATGCAAAGTAAACTTGAAATCTGGTTTAAAACCCTGTATGCAGTGTCCATGACCAATTGGATGTTTGTATGTTTGCAAGCATAGACGGCAATTGATTGAAATTATAATGAAGGCTAAAAACTATAAAACAGCCATTCAAGGTTTCAGATTGTTTCAACTGACGTCATTTGGTTCAGCATTGGTTTCAGCTGAGTCAGCTCCAACAAATGTTGCTATTAAAATGCATTTACAGTTGTATAACGGAATAAAGGAGTCTGATCGATGGATGATTTTAACCATAATAATAACAAAAAATTACCCCCCCCCCCTCCCAGATAAGTAAAGTCTGCCGTGGGACTAATATCAGTTGTGTAGACGCATATCAAACGATTTGATGCGGATACATAGAATTTCAACAATAATTCCTCGCAACATTTCGGGGGGGGCCCGGGCCCCCTGGGCCCCCCCCATAAATCCGCGCCTGGCTGATAGCTTAGAGGAAGCTCAGCAAATCACTCATGAATCAATTGCTTTGTTTGATAGCCGTGGGTTTAAACTTGGTAAGTGGAGTGCTAACAAGGAGGCTATGATTGTCTTGTCAAATTTGGATAATGAGATGCTTTCACCTTTGATTCGTGACATTGACTTTCAGACTGAAAATATGACTTTGCCATCAGCGAAGACATTGGGTTGTGTGTGGCAAACCGAGTCTGACGAGATGCGTATCGCATCCCAGGTAGCAATAGTCGGCGTGCAGCTGGCGTCATCAGGGCGGCGAGCGCTCACATTGGCGACATCGAAAATCGTTAGCTGTAGGACAGCGCCTCACTGGCGAATATCGTCATGATTTTTTTTCTTTAAAGTCATGACGATATTCGCCAGTCAGGCGCTGTCCTACAGCTAACGATTTTCGATGTCGCCAATGTGAGCGTTTTCTGCTAGCTCTGCGCCGTCGACTTTCGAGCGAGAGACGCGCTTTCGATTTTCGCTCGCTTTCCGCTGGCAACGCGCAGTCGAGTTTCGTCAGATGGTGTTGGTTGAGCTTCGCGCTTGATTAGAAAAATTTCGTCATCATACCATTTAGTTGCGCTTGATTGAAGTCACGTGCCATTTCAAACACGCGGTTGATTTGATTTGAAGAGCCTGTTTGTCTGATTAATTGTCTTTTCACTCTTTTGCGCTTGCTCAGTTATTGGGTAGACTGCTGTACAATAAAGCTTACTTTGCACTTATTTTGCTGTACCCGGTTACGCCTACAGCATGTAAGAAAGTGTCGAAAGAGGGAACTGTGTCCTAGTTTATTGTGTTTTAACCTTAATTACATGAAGATTTAAGCAAGCTAACAAACGCTTTCTTTTTGATCTGGAGGAAAAGTTAGAAGCAGATGCGGATGCTTTGGCAGCTATTGTAAGTCACTGTACTCATTTGTTATACACTTTTATGCCACAAGCTACATGTGTGGTAGGCCATGTCGGAATAGGTACATGCAATCATATTCCGACATGGCTACACCAGCCTTATGTCATGCAACAACCGATCAGTTAAATTCTAACATGACGTGTTGACAAAATATTTGTTATTGCACCTATAAAGTAACTGTTGTCATATTAGTTACATGTTTGTTTTCGCTTTGCAGGTGATAACGACCGTAAATCATAGGCTACTCAAAAAAGATTAGAACCTCCCAGACAGCAAAACCCGTCATTTTTACATTGATGTGACGTCTGCGGACATTGAACCAATGTAAAAATGACAGATTTTGCTGTCTGGGCTTTTAATTATTCAACTGCTCAGTTACAATTTTTAAAACTTGTTTGTTTTGCTCTAAACGCTTCCACATACATTTTGTGTGCAGAAATACTTTAGTTTGTAAAATAGAATCATGTTTATTAAACCAATTTATGATGATTTTTAAAGAATAACCTAACGATTAACCAATATACAGAACGTGTGGTTGTTTGGTTTGAGTTCACGATCTAGACTTCGCTTGTTACCTTGTTCAGTTCTAAACTGACTATTGAGTAACGTGTGGATGTTCATTTAACAGCGATGGAAAATAACGGTTTGAGGAAATGATTGTACGGAAACTGTGTGGAGAGTTATGCGACTTTTAATGAATGACGATCTGGCCGCTCAGTTTAATTGAAGTGGAAAAAAACGAAAAAACTGCCTTTCTTGATTTGAAAATAAAAAAGTGTTATTTGGTAAGTTTGTATTTATATAATTGTATATTTAAGTAGTTTTACGAGCTACCGTCAGTAATAAGTGCTGCAATGCTATTGCTAACACCATGCATACTACAGTACGATGGTGGAAAATGCCAGGCTTCTTTGTTTTTATGAATGGAAGTTAAATATAAATCAAATCAACTGAGGATTGACAAATTGGAAGATTTATCAAGGAATGGAATATTTTTCTGTAATATAAACGTTAAAATGTGACAACGTCCTGTAATATATCAGTTTCTACTATTTAGCCATGCCTTCCCAATATCACATGCGTGGTTGTTGTTGCAGGATAAAACACTGGTTTCAGCAGCACCTTATCACAAAAGATATTTCAATAATGCTGAGTATTATCACTGATGAATTATATTAAACCCTCTCCCCCACCGATGTGACGCTAACGTAACGCTTTACATACCCCCCCCCCCCGTCGCAGGCGTTACGTAATATTTGAACGTTCCCTAATTACAATTTTGTTTTATTACTACCCGTCTTGCTACGTCATTGGGGGGTTTATACAGTACATTTAATTGCAATGAACCCCGCTTATGTCCTCATGCAGGTTAAGGACACTTGCCATCGGTTCGATCCCTAATAATGAGTTAGTAGTGTAATTAAGTTGTTGTTGTGAGCGAAATTGTTTTCACAGAGAGCTCATATTGTATTATTACAGATGTGATTCGAAGGCAAGCCAAGGCGACGGACAAAGTTTTCAAATCTGCAGTGAAGGGGTATTTGAAGGCGGCTGGTGAGAGAAATAAAAAAAAAAGAACCGGGCAAACAAAACTTCCGGCGCAGATAAAAATTCGGACGATACATGAACGCTATCTGTTTTTTGATTGTCTGTTGACCTTTTAGTGTTCTCTTTTAACATCTTGCTGCGAATTATTATTTTTGCGTGCCTCTTAATTCGGTTTGCTTCCTTCGTACAGTAGTTGTATTCGGGAAAATCTTATCCCGACAAGCTATTGCCAAACACTGTTGTGCCACTGCCGTCTATGCACTAATATTAATTCTTGTGGTGAAGTCGAGTTTAATGTTATTAATCATTTAATTAATATCTTTAATGTTGTTATTCAAACGTGTTTTCGGAGGGGTGTTTTGCCGCCAGTCCTAATCCCTAACATTACCCCGAACCAAAGCTCTTTGGCGTCAAAACGACCTGTTCCCATTTTTTTTTTATATTTACCTAATGGATGTCGGAACGCAATAATCACTCATGATTGTTGGTATACTGCATGTATCCTACGTGGATGTTTGAATTTTGTGCTATCTGGCTTTGAAGGTTGCCAGCATGACAGCCACAACAGATGTGCAAACGAAAATGCGTTATGGTCGTCGTTCAGGTGGCCCTTCCCTATAATTGTGGTTGCCGTGTTGGCAACCCTCAAAGCCAGATAGCACAAAAAACTCATTAATTTGAATTTCCCTGCTGGCTACGTATTAGTCTTTATTACATCATAGAGTACAGTGGAAGCAATAGTAGTGTTCTTGATGTTGCTGTGTATTTTCTTCCAGTGCTGTGATTTTGACGTATTGCAATACCTATCATATAATTATGCTTATATAATTATGATACTGTCGTATGTAGTACACAATTGGTTTCTAACCGGGAGTAAATTTTACTCACCCCTACCCTAGGCCTAAGGTAAATCTTGCAAGCGAACATTTTAATCAAACTCATTATAGTTTGGAAAACCAAGAAAGTTTTTTTTAATAGAATTTTTTGCTTAAAAATTATTGTTTCGCGAAAACTGTCAAAATTCACTTAACAGCTGCTGGGCTTTTACAAATAATCTCATGTTTATAGTCTTTAGCTTTGCTCTCACATGGCTTGGACTTGTAAATTGTTCTGTTATTTGTATTACAAATGATCAGAAAAACCGCCATTCATTATTACTGAAACATTTTTTAGCATTGTGTTACGAAAATGGAGCTGTGGTAAGACAGTGTATTAAAAATCTTCATTGTTTTCGTTGTTTTACATTCTTGAATTGCGTCTCGCTTTAACCACAAAAAGACAATTAATACACGAAATGCTTCAAAAAGTTTTAGTGTTTTGTTTTGATAATTTCGCAAACAACAGCTGCTGCTGGTGGCCGAAAAAAAAGGGCTTCAGCAGGGCCACATTCGTCAGTCCAGCGACAGCGCGCGCAGCCGCAAAAACGTGCCAGTAAGTTTAGCGAAATTCGTTGGCGTACAGACAGCGCGCCGTTAACTAACTTGAGCGACTTTCGCGATCGAGGCGCTTACGCACAGCCGACTTTATTGTCGAATTTCGCCAGCGTTACGCCGGCTATGCGATGAGCAGATCGGTGGCGGCTGGCTGGCGATTATCGCTGGCGCGTCGCCAATAACTTCGCTAGCGTGGAGCTGGCTAGACGCCAATCTTTGCTACTTGGGATGTTCCTTAAAGCCCTTAGCTAAACACACGCGTCGAAGTATGCTCAGTCAGCTTGGACAAAATTTTGATCCGCTAGGCTTTGGAGCGCCATTTTTTCTAAAAGCACGCCTTATACTTCAGCAATTGGCGATAGACAAGTTTGATTGGGTCACCGAGGTCCCTGATAGCTTTGTTAAAGAGTGGGAGTCGTGGCTTCGCTCTTTGGACCTGCTTAAGGATTTTTTGTTACCGAGATGGTATTTTGCAAACTCTGGCAGTGCCGTTCGGATCGTGAACGAACGCCCTTTGGTACCTTTGAGTGACGACCCTAGGGAATTTACTGTCATCACCCCTGCCTCACTTTTGACCCCATACTTAGACCCATACTGTGCTGTTGGGCAACCACATGATCGTGACCAATTAAGAAGGGATTATCGGTTCAATTTGTCACTTTCTCAGCAGTTTTGGAGTAAATGGATCGATTTACTTGCCAGGTCTTCAGGGCCGAAAAAAATGGCTAAAAATGGCCGAGAATTTGGAGCCTGGTCAACTTGTAGTGGTAGGTTCTCTACAGGACATTGGTAAACGTGGGAAGTATCAACTTGGGAGGGTGCATGAGGTAGTTCCACAAATTAGGAAAGGGAAGCCTGTGGTTCGTAGAGCTAAAGTTGCCGTCTGCAACTATGATGAGAGTACGGGGAAAGTGAAAGTAGACTATGTGTTGAGGGATATTTCGTGCCTCGCCCCCGTAAAGAACACCTAAGTGTTAGGGTTTGAGCCTGGTTTTGTCTGCGGTGGCCGACACTTGTATGAGCCCAGAACAGTCGGTTATTATCGCAACCATTGTATATAGCGTCATTTTTTGCGTGTACCTAATACCTATGGTACCAATTTCATGTATCGTCGTGTTTATTCTTATTGCTGTTCATTCTTTGCATGTCCTTTGTATTTGCGTATTAACTTAAACGTGAGTGATTCAAACAATTTGTGTATCATGTGTTTTTATTCATTGGCTCACAATTGTCGTCAATTCTTTTTTAGTTATGCCATGTCAGACTGTCATAACTAGGGGCCGCTATGTTCCAGACGGTTGTTCGCCTGGTCAAACGTCATGTAGAAACCGTTCGGGTCTACTGAATATTACGTCATGGAAATTCCTAAAACATGAGCCAAAATTGCACCATCGTCCGTAAGACCTGGGTCAAACCTGTTGAAACCGGTTTAAACATGAAATGTTGCGTCGCCTTTGAGTTATCACAAATTTTTCTGATTCATTCTCGAAGTTGTTTGTTGGAAGTCGGTCGCACATTTAACTGGTTTATTTGGTGCTTGCTAGCTGGACAAATTCTCCGTCTTTTATCCAAGTAATCTGTATCGTAGTGACAGTTTTGAGGTGTAAGGCGTTGCATCTCGATTTCGATAGCCGCGGGCTAATTTTACAGAAATACACTTATTGAAAAGAAGTTCAAGTGTGTGTTTCTTCGGTCATTATATACAGACGAACGGATTCGGGAACTTTATGTTAAAATTTTCCCACGAAGAGATTATGGTTTACCGCTGTGACCACAGGTATATACTGGTTGCTGTATAGATTGTGTATTACTAATTTAGTTTTTGTATATATTATATTACAAAATTAAGATCGGAACAAACCATATGACGAATTATTTGTTTTACATGTGTTTTGTTCACAGGTTTATTCTTAACTAACTGTAGTTTTGTTCATAGCCTATTATTGATACAAGGTTTTCTTGGACGAAAGATACAGAAATGGAACAATATCATATAATAGAGTTTGATGGAGAGGATGGTGCTATGGCAATTGTCCATAATAGTTGGATCTGAAACCTGGTAACCGCCATTCAACCAGACAAACGCAGCAAAGAATGGCATTCAACCTATTCCTGGAAAATGGACGATGTTTCTAAGAAGATATAGCTGCGGTTAGTTTTGAAGTGTTGTGTTGATTTGTGTTCACAGTGCTTCTAAAACTAGAGATACACACGAAAGCACCAGAAATAGTAGTCTACTACTCTACTGGTTTATTATTATGATGTAAAAAATGGCAAAACCTTTTTTGATGCTAACATGATGCAGTATATATTGTTAGCCTATGCTTTTCAGGAAAGGATCGACCCAAATTGTTGACTAGGGCAGGCCTCAAAACTCGTGTTTTTTTCCGGCAGCCATCGTGGCCTACCGAAAGCTCCTTCTCGGCGGCCAAATTTGCGTGCTTGGAGGCCAAAGTAACGATAGCACAAGCAAATAAAATTAAACTTTCAACAATATTAAAATGATAACTTAGCGTTGTTGAAGTCTGGGCGACGTCCTGCAATAGAATCGTTACACCACGCAATAACTGCTTTATCGGGATTGTAATCCGGTATTGCGGGACCATCTAACGATCACTAAATTGTTTCAACTGCTCGCAGCTCAGCAAATCGTTTCAACTGCATACCGCCTTTCATAAAATCTGACCATTTATTCCGTTATGATGTCACCATTGAGGGTTTGAAGTCACTAACCCACAGCGGGAACATTTCTGAACTATGAAGACACGTGTTTTTCCCTCGGATGTCAACTAACCTAGTTTTCCTTTTTAACAACGATTCAATGTCCGACAACATTGAATCGATATAAAAACGACAATATTGCCAGCCAATGTAAATTAGCACTTCGGATTAACACTTTGCAAACAAGACCTACAGCGCTGGTAATCGCAGCTGGATATATTCCATACAACAGCAAATGTTCCCGCTCAATACAACAGTGGTGATTATGACGTGCTGACCTAATTCTGCGTCACTCTTACTACATATTTTCGACATTTCATCCACGATCATAAGATGTGCTATCTAATAATGAGTTAGTAGTGTAATTAAGTTGTTGTTGTTGTGAGCGAAATTGTTTTCACAGAGAGCTCATTTTGTATTATTACAGATGTGATTCGAAGGCAAGCCAAGGCGACGGACAAAGATATCGAATCTGCAGTGAAGCGGTATTTAGTCTAAGCGTAAAACGTATTGACCTGGAATAAATTGCGACCTTAACAAACTAGGTATCGTTGGAAAGCTTAACTCCTCTAGATTAAGATTTTCACTCTCCTCCAATCAGAGACCCTTGGCAAAAAAAGTTATGGCCGTTTTTGAAGCAGCACCTTGCGCCGCTAGTGGCGAAACTGTATTTTTCCTTTTGCACAAGTTTTTAGGCTCATTTTTAACTTTTTTTCCTATGTGTATAAGAAAGAGACAACTCACATTTGATAAAATATTATTTATATTTAAATGACGTCACTCTGACGTCATCAAATTAAAATTGCTTACCTATTACTCTCAGCCCATTGATAATTGCAGATCTAATACATTTGTTCTAAAAAATCGTTTTTAGACATAACGGAGCTTCATATAATGATTCAAGGGGGCATTTGTACCCCAGGTCCGGTATAATGACGAAACTAAACGCTACAAGTGGCTAGAGTATATTATGGGCATTATACAAAAAATGCGAAAATTTTTAAAACTCTACTTCAATAATTATGCCGTGGAGTGTTTTTGTTTTATTATCTTTATCCTGCATTGCGGGAAAGCGGACTTGAGCGCTATGCATCGGTGTACGCCTTCCGACGTACACCTGACCCACGCTGCAGCCGACTGCAAGGTCTGTTTCCGGTTGTCTACTCTACTTATGACTTAAATTTGGTACTACCCATTACTCGAAATCGATCACTGGGTAGAGGCAATTATCGTAAAGTTTCTTGCCCAGAGAAACAACAGCAAGTGCGGGTGGCTGGAGTCGAACATGCAGGCTCTCGAATGCGAGCCCAACGCGCTAACCACTCGGTCACTGCTGCCAGTGCCCAAGGCGTGTAACTATTGTTCTTGTCGACGGTGAAAATTCGACTCACACTGCTAGTGGATATGCCATGTCTAAGGAGTACAGCTCAACTATCCAGTGGAATCTTTCCGGTAGCTCAAATTTGGGCAATAGGCTACACAAATAATAATATTTATTTGCATCAGACAAAGCTGTCAATATACAAAACAAAGAAATAATACACAAACTGCAAATGCACAAATAACGAACAACAACAACGAAATAATACACAAACTGCAAATGCACAAAATCTCACTAAATAGGCTATCTAATGTTACAAGTTTACAGACAATAGTACGGTAGTGTTGCAAGTTAGAAGAACTGAAAGTATTCAGAACGATAAAAACAATCAGATGACATGGCAGCCATCATAACTAGATATCAGCATACATAGAATTATTATAATGAAGACGATAATTTGATATACGATGGCAATCGGACCTCATCAGGGAGGCAACAATAGAGTTTGTTTGTTTGTTTATCTTTATCCTGCATTGCGGGAAAGCGGACTTGAGCGCTATGCATCGGTGTACGCCTTCCGACATACACCTGACCCACGCTGCAACCGACGGCAATGTTTGTTTCCGGTTGTCTACTCTACTTATGACTTAAATTTGGTACTACCCATTACTCGAAATCGATCACTGGGTAGAGGCAATGATCGTAAAGTTTCTTGCCCAGAGAAACAATGGCAAGTGCGGGTGGCTGGAGTCGAACATGCAGGCTCTCGAATGCGAGCCCAACGCGCTAACCACTCGGATACTTCGCATCTTCCAACAAAAGAAAAAACATATTTCCGAAGTAATGCATCAAATGTTATAATGTTGCACAAGACTTGATGTTCACGTACGCTATAATGTTTAGGCAAATTGTGTATAATTCTAAATGCATTATTGAAGGCAACACGCAGGCGATTAATGTTACGTTGATGATAATTTTCCCACAGATGACACGCATACATTGGAGTACAATATGAACGGAATAGAACGTTTTTAATATCACTGGAGCACTTGTAAAATTTTGATTTTAATTTGTTGGCAGAACAGATCATTTATTGAAACATGATCAAACCGTCGCAATCCTCAGGGCAGTCTTCTTGTACGCAACTGAGATTGCAACAAGTTTCCCCACGACACTCTCCACATGCTGTACGCACTTTAAGCCATGTTTTCTGCAGCTGCAAGACATTGTACCACATTGAGTTTTTGTTCCTTCTTTGCATTTGCATCGTACAACGTTCAATAGCCATTCTGGTGCCGGATCTAAATTGGCCTTTATTGGCATAACTGCACCTGCTGCGTCAGCTTTCCATCCCCATTGTGTGAGATCCAAGATTTCAGTGTCAAGATGCTTCCACTGACATACCTGAAGCAACAGTTTTATATCAACTTAGATAAATCAAGTCTTGCTGCCATAAAATTTTTGATTTGTAGTAGCCTACACCACATGTTTATGCTAGTCATATTATAACGCAACTTGTTTTGCTATAACTTGCATCTTTTCCTTACCGCAGTTTAATAGCGCAATTTGCTGTAATATTTTGAAGTTACCGACAATAAACAATTTTTGAAAAATATCTTCAAGTGGTATAATCTATAGAGCAAAGACGCTTTTATACTAAATGATTACGGGTATTGTGTTACAATACCATTAGGCTACGCACTATTATTTCACCTGCAAATGTACTCTGAAGGAATGAAAACGAATTGCAGCTTCGGTGGGTGGCAATCTTTCAGGATGAACAGTGGAAGCTGTTGCAACCATCTGCATGTACTTGACGTACCGTAGTTGGCCAAGTGAATCGGCAGGTTTTGCACTAAAGCTTGATGGATCAACAAAATATAGCATTACTATCGGTGAATCTCATTCAGACTGGTAGGCTACTCAGCAACATTTTCATTTCTTCTTATTTAATTAACTGTGCACCAATACAGTCCCAGTAACTAACCTTTTCAATAACAAATCTCTTCCAGCATCAGCTATTTGCTCACGTGTAGAATCTAATCACCCAAATACATCAGCATATTGTTGAAATTCTTCCTTCTTCAGGTAATTGAACATCTTTAGCTTTCCTAAGCAACAAGACAGATGACATAATTAATCATTGTCACCAAATAATGTGTGCATACACTCCATACATTGGCATTCCAAATAAAAGTATTACAATATTAGAATAATATTGAGTGGATTTGGTAATGACTGCCATCTGAATTCTTGCATATCTTTTAAAAGCTGATCAGAAAATGGTAAAAATGTACTTTCAGACAAGCATGGTTTAAGCAGTTCAGAAATATATAAAACACTGTAACAAACACTATAGATAAAACACTGAAAGCAAGATTAAAATGTAGCCTACTGCTACCAAAGCTGATTAATTATATTGGTACCTTGTTGATATATTGCAGAAGTTGTATCACATCCACTCCAAGCATGAGCAAACAGCAAGTAATTTTTGACACACCTCATGCACCTTACAACTACTTTCGCTCTCTTCTTTTTCTTTTAGATATTGATAAAGATGACTGTCACCAATGTTTTGTGCATAGCTGATTAATGTCTTCAGTCCACCTCGTTTCACTTCTTGTAGCTTTGATAAATTATGAGATTGGCATTTGATGCATAAACTTTCATTATAAAAAGCTTGATTCTGATTTTCCATTATTCAATTATCTCCATAACATCTGAAAACTAGTCTATCAATTCTAACTGTTTAATAAACTAAGCTATACAACTTAGAAATCATTACCGGTATTTCATAAAAATCTTTAAAGCTGTAAAGAGAGAAAACTAACATCAGACCTAGGAAAAAAATGGCCACACAGAACATTTGCTTTTTCAAACTTAATCTATATCTGAATATGTTATAGCCTTTACAGGTGGTCTCAGAAGTAACAAGAACCATAGCTCCTACTGGTAGGCTGGCCTCCTTATTTAACTGATAGTGTGTGCAATTACCAGAAAACGTATTGTTGCATGGATATCACTAGAAGCTACCAGGTCTCAATAAACACCCTTCCTTTGTCAGTTTGTGCACCAGTGCACTGGTAACAGTGGCCTACTACTACTACCATACTGCATTCATTGGTACAAATACTTCACACCTGCATGCAATGCCATTTAAAATCCAAGATGTTAAATGAAAGAGAAGTCAACTAAAAGAACAACAGTAAATTCAAAAATTTAACATAAGCTAGAGATGATAAGACATGCTGCATGTAAAAAACATTTAGACCTGTTTCCTTTAACTTTCATCATAGCCCAGCATACCGTACTGTACACTGTTATAGGCCTAGTGCACCTGTGTAATGTGTATCGCCTGCTGCCCGGTACCCTATCTAACGTTTTGACTTCTGTTGCAAACCAAATTAAATGAATAACCTGACATAACTTACGGTACCGATAATGATGTTCTTGCAAACAGTTCCCAAAACAAATTAAACTACGGTAGGCTTGCCTGGTACGGTACTCAGTTCTGTGATATTTAGGCTAGTACTGCAGCCAGTGCAGAGTGGTAGATCAAGAATCTTTGCTGTCCCAAACCTACTCAGTACTGCCTAGTTACTTACAAACCTCATGGCTATTTTTTTTTTCTTTTTGCGCAACGCTCAGAGTTCAAGATGGATACCACTACATGGCTAATAAGCTGGTCAGTGGTCACCGGAGCAACTTCGACTGCCAGAATTTTACACGGCTTGCTGTTTCTGCTGAAAACATAGCTAGATTAGCTGCGCCACTAGCGGCGCAAGATGTTGCTTAAAAAACGGCCACAACTTTTTTTGCCAAGGGTCCCTGGTTGGAGGAGAGTGATAATCCTAAACTAGAGGAATTAAGCTTTCCAACGATACCAAATTTGTTAAGGTCGCAATTTATTCCAGGCGGCCCTATATTTTCGCATTTTACGCTCAGACTAATTTGAAGGCGGCTGGTGACAGATAGCAAAGCCAGATAGCACAAAAAACTCATTAATCTGAATTTCTCTGCTAGCTTCGTATTAATCTTTATTACATCAGAGAGTACAGTGGAAGCAATGGTAGTGTTCTTGATGTTGCTGTGTATTTTCTTCCAGTACTGTGATTTTGACGTATTGCAATACCTAGCCTACAATATATGCTTATAGTTATGATACTGTAGTACGTAGTACACAATTGGTTTCTAACCGGGAGTAAATTTTACTTACCCCTACCCTAGGCCTAGGGTAAATCTTGCAAGCAAACATTTTAATCAAACTCATTATAGTTTCGAAAACCAAGAAAGTTTTTTTTAATAGAATTTTTTGCTTAAAAATTATTGTTTCGCGAAAACTGTCAAAATTCACTTATGCAGCTGCTGGGCTTTTACAAATAACCTCATGTTTATAGTCTTTAGCTTTGCTCTCCCATGGCTTGGACTTGTAAATTGTTTTGTTATTTGTATTACAAATGATCAGAAAAACCACCATTCATTAATTACTGAAACATTTTTTTGCATTGTGTTACGAAAATGGAGCTGTGGTAAGTCAGTGTATTAAAAATCTTCATTGTTTTCGTTGTTTTACATTTTTGAATTGCGTCTGGCTTTAACCACAAAAAGACAATTAATACACAAAATGCTTCAAAAAGTTTTAGTGTTTTGTTTTAATAATTTCGCAAAACAACAGCTGCTGCTGGTGGCCGAAAAAAAAGGGGCTTCATCAGGGCGACATTCGTCAGTCCAGCGACAGTGCGCGCAGCCGGAAAAACGTGCCAGTAAGTTTAGCGAAATTCGTAGGCGTACAGACAGCGCGTTGTTAACTAACTTGAGCGACTTTCGCCATCGAGGCGCTTACGCACAGCCGACTTTATTGTCGAATTTCGCCAGCGTTACGCCGGTTATGCGATGAACAGATCGATGGCGGCTGGCTGGCGATTATCGCTGGCGCGTCGCCAATAACTTCGCTAGCGTGGAGCTGGCTAGACGCCAATCTTTGCTACTTGGGCTGGCCCTCTCCGCCATTCTAAATTTTGTAGACGAGTCGTATAAAATTTTCGAACCACACTTTTCTTTTGCCTGCCCCCTGCAACCTAAGTTGGTAGACTTCCCTTTCGGGTGCATCGCCACCCCAAAATGATATCAGGCCGTCCTCGCCGCTGCGTCGTGTTGAAGGCCGGTTCTTTGAAGTTTCTGACCTGGCTATGTTTAGGCTATTGTGTTCTTCTCGCAATGTCACTTATTTTGTAGGCCTACTCGTACGCTGTTGATCAAAATAAAGAGTTCATCATCTCGATACGTGGTCACAGCGGTAAACCATAATCTCTTTGTGGGAAATTGTAACATAAGATTCCCGAATCCGTTCGTCTGAATGTAATGACCGAACAAGAAACACTCCTTTGAAACGTATATTCAAACTTGTATTTCTGTAAAATTAGCCCGCGGCTATCGAAATCGAGATGTAACGCCGTACACCTCTAAAAAACTGTCACTACAGAACAAACTACTTAGATAAAAGACGGAAAATTTGTCCAGCAAGCAAGCACCAAGCAAACAGTTAAACTTGCGACTGACTTCCAACAAACAATTTTACGAATGACCAGAATAATTTGCGATATCTCAAATGCATGTAGACAGTAACTGTGACGCAATAATGAAAGACATTGTCACGCAATTCAAACCGTTGTTCAAAGGTAGTGATGCAATATTTCATCAGGTCTTACGACCGATGGTGCAATATTTGGACATTTTCTAGCAATTTCCATGACGTAAGATGCCAGCTAGGTTAAGTAGACCATAACGGTTTTTATATGACGTTTGATTTGGTGAAAATTGTCGGGAACAATACGAAAGCCACGATAGCGTCATGGGCAAAGAAAACGATTTCAAATTTTGTGAGACAGTGACATGATTCGACTCTGTCTGACCAAGCGTGACTAACTTTTTCAGGATAGAATGATAAAGTTTAGTTTAGCTCAGAAAGTATCGAGGTTCGTGGAATGTCAGAAAGAAAATGGAATGATGACTTGTGGCAAGGAGAGAAGGTTTAAGCGATAAAACAAAAAGATTAAATAAAACCCTGCAGATTATCCAAGTCAGGGATCTTAAAAATAATAGGCTTCATTCACCTGAAAAAAATAATTTGTGTTGTACAAAACAGCTACAACAAGTTGTAGGCCATGCAAATATGAAGGGTTGCAGTAAAGTACGATGGGCTGACCTTGGAGATGGGCATCAGTTAGCACCATCATATTCTTGAGGTAACCCGTGTTATGTTCTTCAAGAATAAAATATACTACCATTTTTGGAATTCCCTGAATTCTTGAGGTAATAACTATATGGTAGGCTAGTTTTTTTGTAGATATGTGGAAATTACATTTATAATAATTCACATTCAGATTCTACTGTAGGGCTTGCACAGTGGTGGATTCAAGGAGGGAGCGATTGCCCCCCTAAAACACAGAAAAGTAACTTTATTCACATATATTTGCAAAGTCGTGTTAATGTTGACCAGGGATATGTATAACTACGGTAGCCTATGGAATTGGCAGTGATGTACGCGCATACAAAAAATATTGACGCCGTCAGCGCAAACGCAAACGTTCGAAAAAGTATACGCCGCATGCGTCAACGCAACTTATAAAAAAAGTTGGCGGCGTCAGCGTTAGCGCATACTCTAGCGCATACTCATTTTGTTTGCTAGGTGCCAAACATTCACACGGTATAAACCACTCGAAACAACACACTTTTCAAGCCACTTCGCGATTTCTCGTTACAAGAAATTATCTTTTTGGCCGGAAGGCACATCTGGCATTGAAAATATAAGTTTTTGCCTTTCGAAGAAGAGCTTAAAATACTTTTCCATGTAGGGCAGGGGTTCCCAAACTGGGGTACATGTACCCCCAGGGGTACATTTTGACTGTTCAAAGGGTACATTAAGAATTGCTGCGATTTTTTAAACAATCAAACAAATGTAAATATTTTGTCACTTCGTTGGGGGATGATTTTTTTATTTTGATCCTTGCCTACCTTGTTGATATTTTTGATTCTCAGAATATGCTAAACACGAGTCTCCAAGGAAAAGACCTAACAGTGTGTGAATTCATAGCTAAAGTCAAAGCATTTCTGGCGAAACTTCGGGAAAATTCGGGGAAATGTTTGCTCTGGCAACTTTTTCAATCCTTTCACCGCGAACGCTCAGACACTGCAGGCTGGAACAGGGATACAAGTGGAACTGATTGAACTCCAACATGATGGCTTTGCACGCGATGTGTACTCTGAGAGAAATTTAAGTGATTTTTGGTTTACGATGTGCAAGTCGTACAAAACGATTGCGGAACCTGCTATTCATGCATTGCTGTTGTTTCCATCAACATGGTTGTGTGAGTCAACATTTTCAGTGCTGCTTGGAATCAAATCAAAAAACAGATCACAGCTCAAAACACCTGAACATGATCTTCGTTGTGCTGTTGCTAATGTTTCACCTCGTATTAATAAGCTTTTTGCTAAAAAGCAAGCTCATCTATCACATTAGCTAGGATTGCTGGGCTTATTCAGCCGATATATTGTTTGTTTGATTGATTGATTGTAGTGTTTGTTTAACCTTGGATTACATTGTAATGAATAACTTTGTGTGCTTTGATTGGTACAAAATATCATGTATGCAGTCTTCTAATGCAGCTCTACTGTTAATTTGTTGCAATATCTAATAAACTTTCTAAAGCCAAAAATATGAGAAAATTTTGGGGGTACACGAGCAAATCTATAAATTGACCAAAGGGTACCGATGAACAGAAAGTTTGGGAACCCCTGATGTAGGGCCATGGATTTGTATTATCATGCTCCATTTCACTTGGAGATTAGTAGGCTATTACCGTAAGTTATTCCCTGAATACAATAGTGTAGTGTAAGAAACTGTAGCATATGCCTATCAAGAAAATTCTAGTATTATACTAACTGTCGCTCCTAGTAATATACTAACTGTCGCTCCCTAAAAATCCATTATAAAAAACACTCTTTTTAAAATAATTCCGTTTGAATAAGACTAATATTGCTTTTAATGCCATAATTCTCTCAGTAAGCTCTATGCTTTTTTCTGATAAGATTTTTAAAAAGTGGGTTAATGGAAGACAAAACTGCCAGACACAAGCAAGTTTAGATTCTGAACTGCACAACTCTTTGTTATTAGCATTCAGGGATAGTTAGCATTACTAGTGTTATTAGCAGTAGGCTACTCAAAAGCCTCTCACAATTGGCCCCTGGATGCATGTTTTGCTAAATTGCTCATCAAGTTACAAAACATATATAATTACATACTTACGCAACAGAATGTGTAAATTGTCAAGTAAAAATTACCTTAGCTTGATAGCCTACTGTATGTAGGCCTACACATTACTACGCAGTCTATGCTACATAGCCTAGTCTACAACAAGAATAATCGGCAAAGTAATGTACTACATATAACATACAGAGTACAACATCATGCAAGCAATCACGGTCGGAGACCAAATATTTGAGTTTGTTTAGATACATAGGCTGCACTGCTCATTGCCTGAGAAGTTTCTGATTTGCCCCAAAATGCAAGACTTAACTAATATAAATTAAAGTGCTCACAATTGCTTACAAACGCCTTCAACACTGCTTGACTAAAAAAACTTCACACTACGAAGCCAAGTCATTGTTTACATTTTACATGGAGCGACATTACCAACCTACCTACTTGCTTGCTTACATTACATTCCTGTTTTGACCCGTAATTTCTCAGTAGGCCTAAGTTGTTTTAACTAATTCTTTCTTTTTTTCTGCAAGACTTCAGTCTCCACGTGGGACTCTAGCGTCAAAGGCAGTAGTGCGATATACAAACAAACTCCAGCTGACTGAACACTAGATGACACTGTGACACAACACTAGAACAATGGGCAATTGCAAGACGTTAACATTTTGCAGTTTGACAAAAAAAATTGCAAACAACAACTAAGACATTAAAAAGTATGCGTTGACGCTATGCGCTAAAAAACCGCGAAAACTTTACGGCGCATCCTCAAGCGCAAACTATCCAAAAAAATGTGGCCGCAAGCGTTAGCGCAAACAAAAAGTCTACGCCGCATGTATGCGGCGTAGAATTTGCGGCGCATACGTACATCTCTGGGAATTGGAAACTGTATTGAGTGCTATACATCAGTAGGCTCATCAAATTAGGCTACTATGACTACAGGAGAATTAACAAAATAAAATATATACTGTTTTTGTTAACTAAAAAAATTTAAAACTTGATTTCACAATCATAATGTAAGATGAGCACTCACATCAAAACTTTTTTTGTATGAAAATATGGGCTATTTACACTGCTAGAAAAAAATGATGAATTGAAAGAATAAATGAATGCAACAACGCAAATATCGCCTACTGTTGTGCGTAATGAAAACCAGATCAGGTCTACTGGCGTAATACGGGTAGGATTTTGGCCGATTTTTTTTTTAATTTTATAAAATCCTAACAGATAAAGTAATATTTAAAAAAAAATTGTGATGTAACATTTGATATGTCATATTTATGATATTCAAAAATATTCACTTAGATACCTTGTAGGCCTATCAGTTTGAACCTGCATTTTGGTACCCATTTTAGCCAGGCCTCGAGGTAAAATGGGTATCATATATCATACGTATATGTACTCAGTATCACTCGTTTTAGTGTTGTATTACAGAAAAATAAAGACCATGGAAACTGGAAAAAGAACCACAAACACAAGCATATATACAAAATAAGTACAGTAACAAGTTATTTAACATCAAATATCAACACAAACACCATACTGCCATACAAATGACAAGAAGTTTATTGGTGGCATTGGCTGTAAATGTACTCTGTGTCTATGTTAAAGTCAGAAGGAAGACAAGAGACACAGGTCCATTCATCACACACATCATGCATGCAACTTTATTTTTTGAAGTATCCATCTCCCACTGGCCATTACATGTGATGCAATGAGTGATATTATCCTCTGACTCTTCGATTGATGACTGGAACAAGCTTCATTCGACTTCTGTTTCCTTGCCACTGCAGTTTTTTTACCTTTCTTTGTTGTTCTTCCATAAATAGGCGTTTTGCAGCAGTATCTCAGCCCTCGAAATTAGCTTCCATCTACGACGGCAAAAACATTGCCGTCGCCAAATCAACAAACCTTGGGTTGCGGTGGCAATTGCCGTATGCTTTAATCAAAAAAAATTTTATGCGCTTCTTCTTCATCGTGTGTCACACGGCGGTAGCCCAGAGCATCACGCACGCTATTTTATACGCTGACAATGCTTTTGTGAACTGTAAAAAGTTTGCAACCTTATAAATATATACTGGCTTAATTGTTACGCAAAAGTTATTCTTTCATCGAATGCTTATTTTTGACCGGTGTCGTCGCGAATATAAAAAGTGGTACAAAATTGGATTAATGGTTCTTCGGCAGTAAAGAAAAGTAATGCCTCCGATCATATGGCACCACACGTTCATGAACGGGCAGTTGTGCGTCTTCAAGTATTCCAGTGATGACGCGACAACCTCATCCTCCGATGATTCCGATTCTGACTAGTTCTTTATCCAACAGACTTTGTGTTGCTCGCAGTATCCTAATTGTGTCGAAAATATGTTAGTGTACTGCATACGTAAATCGAGGCGATCTTCTCGCAGGGAGCTATTGATTTGTTATCGGTACCTGATTGAGTAATTAACGTTATTTTATGATAATTTAATGTCGCTAGATGTCGAATTAATGTAAAACAAACGTAAATATCTTATTGGGCATTGTTACGCGATATAACTCGCCGGGAAAATTAAATTGATTTGTGCTGACTCGAACGTTGAATCAACCCAAAATTAACTTACTTTCCCCCTTCCAATGAGTTATAACGTGAATCACCGTAACAGCGTGCGTATCGCGTTGATACTTTTATCGCTACTTTTGGTATTATTACATCACAACAAATCAAACAGTGCGGTCGTGATAGACTATTCGATTATTTTTTTCTCTTCTCGTTTTGCATGTTTTGGTACAATTTTTTCGTAATAAACGTTCACAGCAATTGCCGAGGCAATTTCAACTGTTGCCGTTTGGCCTCGTCAACGTTTTTGCGAAGTAAAAATATGCTAATTTTGAAGACTGTGTGAGTGTTCACAGCAAGTAAAATAGTTCGAGGTGATGTCTTGGTGCAATGTTTCTGCTGATTAAACTCACGCTGCGAGTAAATCAAACAGGAAGAAATTTTGAACAATTTTTGTCCGAATTAAATGCTCATTTTGCCACGGCATTTTTATTGCCGTAGCAGAATGGCCATTATGACGTTTGCGGCGGCATTTACCACGGCAATTGCCGTGTGCCGCCGCTAATTTCGAGGACTGGTATCTGCAGTCAATACTTCCTCAGTCTTGGCCTGTACTCGTTTTCTCTTCCTTTTGGAGTTAGCTAGAGCACCTTGTATTTGAGCAGATGTTGCAGGAGTAATTGTATTAATGATGGTTTGTCAAAGCAGCTTTCTTGGAGACTGAGATGACTGTTGAAGAAGATTCTACTCTTGAGTGCTGTTAACAATTTGAGGCTGTACTTTAGTAGGATCAAATGGATGGAGCCCACTTCTCACATTGTTTTTTTTTTTCTTTTTGTAGGTCCGTGTATTTCTTTCTGCAAAGTATCATAAGCATACCCATTTTACCCCGTCTTCTACAAATACGATACTGGTTTCCAAGTAAACTGTGCATAGAAAGCAAAAAAACTGACAGAAAGATGGCCGAACACCTTCTAAATGTAATTAATGCAATATCTTGATGCTAACCTTTGAACTTTCCACACAGCATAAAAGTTTTAAACAATACCCAAATAAGCGTCTTGCACAAAAAATACTTCAAAATCAATAAATAGATTAATTAAACTCTTCTCACTTTTTTTGTGCTAAATTATAGCTATTGGTATAAATAACTATCACTGAAAGCAGCTCTACATTTTAACAACAACAAATGATGCAACCATTAAAATAATATAATTACCCGTTTTATCCCAGGTACCCATTTTACCCCTGCAGACCAGTGAAATGTGCTGTTGTATCATGTTAAACGTTTTCACAGATTAATCCAGCACGAAATCAATGTGTTTAAAATGTCACAATTGAACTAAAACCAATAGGCTTTGTCTTTCCAGAAATTATTTGACCAGTAAACATAATATATACAGCACAATTGCACCAATGAAATACAAGCAAATGAACAAATCAGGCAAGCGTAGACCTTACAGTTTACCGGAGGTATATACATTGATTGTTACACTTTTGTTTGTCCATTTACCAGAGGTGGGCAGTAGCGCACTACGTTTTTGGTAAAAGTTGGAGTAGCAGCTGCAGTAGCGGCGCTATTTTTATTCCAAAGTAGCGGTAGCGGGAGAGGCGCTACTTTTTATCAGTCGCACTCCCGCTACTTTTTAATTTAAAGTGAAAAAAATATTCGTTTTTTTTCCAACGCTGGCGTGGTCAAGCAGTTATATTATATAGCCTATATAATTGGTTTGGTTGCAAAGTTTCGGTCTTTTGGGAATCTTGTTTTATGGTATGGACCTGCGATCAAGGTATGAAATCGATAATGTTCATTTTAATTTTAATAATAGTCTAAGTAAAGTTGCATATTATGGTCTATATAGACTACGTGCAGTGAGCATTGCCTCATCAGTCATCACCTATGCTAAGATGTTCAAAAATAAGGTTTTATTGTATTATATTGGTTAAAGCAAACTGTTAAGTGTTAACAAATGGTTAGCTAAGATATTTGTTGCTGATAAAATTTTCTTACACAATGGTTTTTGTTAAAAGAAATCATTACAGGGCAATTTTGTGTGATGTGTTTTGCTTACAACTTAGAAGTTACAACATAGTTTATCTAATTTCTAAACAGCTCATTTATTTCTAGCTGACTTCATCAAACGAATATCTTCGTGTGATGAAGCCTATCTGCCAGGCTTTATTAGACATTCCTCAGGGCGAGTCCAAGGCGTATTACGGAGTCTTGCTTCCAACCATTACAATTTGTGCGAAGAAGTTGACCGAGATCAGTGATCTTGTGACCTGTGAGGAGTTGAGAGTGAAAGTCCTTGAAGGGGTGAAGAAACTATTCAACAAGTGCTTCAACGACATGAAATGCGTTATGGCATCATGTCTTCATCCCTCCTTCAAAACGTCGTGGCTACAATTTCTGCACTACGTTTCCTCGGATGATGCTGACGCACTGCGAGAAAAAGTCAAGACAGATGTAATTCGACTGTTGCGGGAGACATCAAGCCAGGTTGATACCGAGAAGAGTGACACCAACACCAGTCACGACTCCAAGGATGAATTTTTTTGGTGTGTTGGCGCCATCCTGTGAAACGTCGGTGAAGAAGGAAACAGCAATTGTGGACGCCTTTTTTCGAACAGGAGCAAGTCCTTGAGCTTTTTGAATACCGAGTTAAAGCATCTGTTCATTAAATACAACACCCCCATTCCTTCCAGTGCTGCGGTGGAGAGACTTTTCTCTGTTGGAAAAGATGTGCTTAAGCCAAAGCAGGCAGGACTTAGTGACTCACATTTTGAAATGCTTGTGTTTTTGAAAGATACGTAACAATAAATTTCATAACGACATTAAAATGGCTGTTTAAACGAATGATACCATTCGTTTTCAAGGTCATTTTTTCTTCACTAGGGACTTGAAGAGTGTTTCCTACTGTAGTGTCATTTTAGACAAAAGTAGCGGTAGCGTGCGCTACTTTGGTCTGAGTAGCTGTAGCGGGTAGCGCGCTACTTTTGTAAATTGGTAGCTGGTAGCGCACGCTATTTTGGTCCAAGTAGCGGTAGCGGGTAGTGCGCTACTTTAAAAGTAGCGGGTGCCCACTAGGGTGGGCTGAAAAAAACTTTTTTTTGAAATCGAAAAAGTGGCCCCTCCAAAAAGTTGGCAAATTGTCCAAAACCATTTGTTTCACTAAAAATTTTCAGTTGCTCCCTCTAGTGGCCGAGCAACATCGCACTAAAGGTCGCGAAAAGGTCAAATTTTTGGAAAGTGCTCTAACTTTGTAGCCGATGGTCATAGAGAACTAAAACTGGTATCAAAAGAAGCAGAAGAAGCATGTTTCTATTTGTCTTAAGAGAACATTTTGCCATAAAATGTCTAAAAATGAAGTTATTTTCAAAAAACTCTATTTTGAGGCATTATCACAGTCCTACAGGTTGTTAAAATGGGCAAGGGTTCCATAAGCATGCAAAAGTGAAAAGGATGATAAGATCTTGACCAGCCATAGTAATCAGGTAACCACCATCAAATTTGACAATTTTTTAGGTTGCATCAAGATTTTTCAATAGCTCCCTCTAGTGTTGAAGTAACAAAACATTGAAAATTATAGAAGTGAAAAACACTGGAAATGTGAAGTTTTATGTAATTCTACTAACTTTTTACAAGTTGTCATAGAGAGTTAAATATAATTATGTAATTTTAACGACCTGTTTTTGCCTAATGCTGCGAGTTCGCTGTGGTAATGGATTGCACTAGCTTTCAGGACACAGTTCCCCAGTCATGTGCTATGACGAATGGTGTTAAAGTCAGTGATTCGTTCTTTTATGCGGCTCTTTTGTTTGGCTTTAATTAAACACAGCACTAAAAGCAGTAGCCTAGTTGGTCAAATTAAAACAACTAAAAAAACTGCAAACTTAATAATCACTAATATCATAGTGAGATCACTACTCAGACAGAAGACATAATGTCGAAAACAATGGCAAAAAGACATCAAATCAATCAAACTGCAAACTGATGTTTTGAGTCAAAGGATTTCATCAATTTTCTGGATTGAATTCTTTGCCTAATCATTCCATCTCGTCTCTCAAAACTTGTAGTGGAGGCAGATGCTCCAGATACCAGCTTGACATGCCGTTCAACAGCTTGATTGTGGCAAGGATGATGAAGACTTAATGGTTGAAAGCGTAACTCATTAATGGCTTTGTAACTAAGCTTTTGTGTTGCTGGAGGTTCATAAACATCAGGAAGATTCAAATTCAACATTTTATAAAATCCTTTTGATTTAAAATTGATCTTGGGTATAAAAAATTTACGAATCATTGGAAATTCTGCTGAATTAGATGCTGCTTCCATAAATCCCCCTGAAAAATTGTCATTTTCAATGTTTTTCCATCCTATTATTATTATTATGACTGCTCATCCACATCAATATTGGAACTGGCAAATTCAATCCACAACACTTTTCATTAGGCTGTCATTTATTACTACATGTGTGCTTCTCTCTGTTTTTGTTTTAGTTTTTGCTATTTGTTTTTTTGGGTTTTGTGGCCGTGCTAACTACTGATATATAGCCTACTACATAATTTTTCATTCAGGCACGTTTTAAACCTTTCAAGGTTTTGCCACCTTTTCCCGTTCGTTAACGTGCTGGTAGGTTTATATCGATTTTTGTAGTTAGTATCTTTTTCGTCCCGGACGCGTTAATGACGAAAAATAAAATGACTGATTGATTGATTGTGCCTTTTGTTCGAAGTGCACATATCTTATTAACAGCCATTCTGCGAAGATCCTCATCATTGTCACCAAACATGCCAAGCAAAACATTTTCTGGGTGTGCAAAGAATCCATTTCTTTAAACAACTTTAAGACAGATATCTACCAGTGTTTGATTTGGAATACTGATGATCCTATGCATGAGATTGTAGAAATTTTTTGACCCGTCTTGCAATTTATGCTTCTGTCTTATTTCAAACCAAGTTGGAAAATATATGTATATTTAAACAATAGTGAGCCAGCATAACTAAGTTGAGTGATGGATTTTCAGTTGCTATGTAAAAGCGGAGAATCCTGCAAGCCAAAGTCAGCCACCTGGAATGAACTAGCGGTCCAACTTCAAGAAGTCTTAAATCATCATCAACCTCACCGCACTTTACAGCCCAACAAATTTTGTAACCATAGTATTGGTCGGTACTGACTACTGAGTACTTCAAGAATGTTGTTAGGTAAAATTGGAAAGTGTGAGTTGGGAATAGATTCTTGAACAGGTCGTTAAAATTACATAATTATATTTAACTCTCTATGACAACTTGTAAAAAGTTAGTAGAATTACATAAAACTTCACATTTCCAGTTTTTTTCACTTCTATAATTTTCAATGTTTTGTTACTTCAACACTAGAGGGAGCTATTGAAAAATCTTGATGCAACCTAAAAAATTGTCAAATTTGATGGTGGTTACCTGATTACTATGGCTGGTCAAGATCTTATCATCCTTTTCACTTTTGCATGCTTATGGAACCCTTGCCCATTTTAACAACCTGTAGGACTGTGATAATGCCTCAAAATAGAGTTTTTTGAAAATAACTTCATTTTTAGACATTTTATGGCAAAATGTTCTCTTAAGACAAATAGAAACATGCTTCTTCTGCTTCTTTTGATACCAGTTTTAGTTCTCTATGACCATCGGCTACAAAGTTAGAGCACTTTCCAAAAATTTGACCTTTTCGCGACCTTTAGTGCGATGTTGCTCGGCCACTAGAGGGAGCAACTGAAAATTTTTAGTGAAACAGATGGTTTTGGACAATTTGCCAACTTTTTGGAGGGGCCACTTTTTCAATTTCAAAAAAAAGTTTTTTTCATGCCACCCTAGTGCCCACCTCTGCCATTTACTAGCTACTTGCTGACCTTTGACATCAATTTATGGAAACTTTTATCACAGGCTCAGTGCACAAAAACAGTGATCCTACTGGTGTATAAAAGCGGTTTCAGTTCTGTGATGTTGACCTGCACATTCTTGTATTTTGTTGAAATTCCATTTCTCCTAAGACTAGGCCTACTTGCTAGAGCTGCCCCTGGGTTTCTAATATGATACGCCATTGATCTCAAATTTCCTATATTCGTGTGGTCTAAGCTTTTTGCCATTACAATCACACTCAGTGCAGAAGTTGCAGGAAAGTTGGTTTAATGTATTTGCGATGGTATGTGTAAGCATGAGGCTAATTGAAGATACAACTTTAGATGATGATTCTCAATCATGCCTCCCAGAGCAACATGTAGATCTAAGGGGTCTGCTACTATTCGTCGAGTCCGATTCGGCTAGTCCGATTTGGCAAGCTCTAGCATTTTTCAGCGATTTCCCTATTTGGCAATTTTTTGAAAATCCAACGACACCTTCTGCAAATTCAACGATTGAATATTATTCAATATTCAGACATTGAATCAATGTAAATACAAACTGTTAGGCTAATTGGGTTCTTTGAATCCTATGTCACTGTCTGTATGCAAACTTAGAATATATTAGTTATTTTTGTCATCAAATTACCTAGCCCAGCGGTCAGCAACCTGCGGCTCCGGAGCCGCATGCAGCTCTTTTATCTCTGCGCTCTGGCTCACACGGATGCGTTTAGGAGCAAAAATCACATTAACTGCGTTAAACAAATCATTAAAAGAATATGTGTATGTTTATAATCTGACCAATGACCATGAACCGATTAGTTGTGTTGCCCAGTCATGTTAAAAGTTGACAGCTGTTGGAATGGTAACTACAAATCAGTTCTACAGGGTGCGGCCGAATAACTCGAACAAAAGGCTTTCCTGTAAGCGTTAGGTTTTTGCTGTAAGCTGTCAGTTAGATGGTGCGGCTCCGAGCAGGTTTTAGTTGAATGGAGACGAGACCAAATGGCTCTTTCAATGCTAAAGGTTGCCGACCCGTGACCTAGCCTAACTATATTTTTATAAGTAGTGCTGCCAGGCCTTTTTATTTTTTGTACTAAAATTTGTATCATCAAAACTACTTTACTTCTGTAGCTTTAATGTTTTATACAAATTGTTGCAACTATAATCTTTCTCCTTAATTTGCTTTTGACTGCAATTTTTTTTGCATTTTTATCACTACCTTTTTGGTGAAAATACAGTGCGGTATAATTGCATTTAAATCGCTATAAAATTATTTCACTTGTAACTTTTGCAAAACTTTTGGAAATTGAAATTGATTGAACAAAGTTTATTTGAACAGAAGTAGTATGTCTGTATTTTATTACGTTTAATTATATCTCTATTGTTATTTGCTTTTTTCTGAATCCGCATGGTCATACTGAGCCGGTTTCCTGCAATGTTTATTTTTTTGAGTCTTTCATGACATCACAACCAAATTTTTGGATGCGAGACTCTCAAAGTAAAACATTTCTTTTGTGTTAAATCGCCCTTGTTGCTCAATTGCAAGTGTTAATTGTAGGTCTATTTTACAATCGACGAAATAAAAGTTTTTATTTTTTGCTTTCTTTTCTAGGGTTGGTGGCTGTGCATTTTCTACACGATTTCAACGTTTAAAGACGTTAAAAGAACGTAAAAACAAAAATTTCTGCTGGTCGGGATAACTAGGCTATGGTAGGCTACCCGATAATTTCTATTCAATCCAAGCTGTAGGTAGGCCACACATGTGGTTAGCCTTTTCATTCTGTTACTACAATGTAAAAATGAACTGTTAGGCTAACTGGGTTCTTGTAGCAAATTTTTGCTGGTTGGGATAACTAGGTTACGGTACCACTACCCGATAATTTCCTTTCAATCCAAGCTGTTGGCCACACATTTGTTGATCCAAACTAATCATTTTAACTATTCAAAAGTACTAACTTATAGACATAAACATGACAAATTTTAATTTTTAACAACGTTTAGCGACGTTAAAACGATGTAAAAACGACAATGATAATTAGGCTACGATACCCCGATAATTTCATTTCCAAAATTTAAAAAAATTGCCAAATTAATAGGGAACTCACCGAAACGGGCCATTCCGAGATCTAAGCCATCTTTTGTGTTACCGCTACTGTTGTTGCTATTACCATTAAGGCTGTTAAAATCACTAAAATGAGTGTTACTGTTACTCAATTAATTGAATTATACCTACACCTCAAATTGGAAAAATTTAAAGTCAAACAAGATTCAAAGCATTGAACTAAGCATTTTCAAATTAATGTATGATATAACTATAAGATAAAACTATAACATAATATAAACCTCTCAAGTTTGTTTTGTATGTCATGCTGTAGTTGTCCAATTTTGCACCTTTTGAAATAAACATTGTGAAAATTCATGAAAAAATAACTTGTTATTTCTTCTACAGCACAATGCACAAATGTGATGGTGATAAATTAACATAAATGAGCAATGTCGTGCGAGACGAGTGGTGGAGCAGAGGGTGGAAAAAACATTTCTATTGATAATCAGGATGGTAATGAAAACAGCACAACTCCTGAAAAGGGTCGTGTGTGGAGATGGAAGAACAACAACGTGGGAATAAGAAAAAATACTGATGGTCCTGTTTTAAGGGCTACAGTGAAGCCAGTAAAAAGATTTATATCAAATGTTAGCTCTACTGGTAAGTTAGTTTCTGAAGTAAAAACTGAATTGTTGAGATGAGCAACGATGATTACATCCTATACCAGTTGTATGATTAACACTTGTAACAAATTTACATTTAAACATTGAGTTAAGTTTATAGTTGGTAAATTAGCTGATAGCTATTGAGAGTAATAGTATTAACATTACAAATTCCAGATTTGGTTTAATTTGTTGTAGCAATCGCTTCTACTTCCCAAGGAGTTACACAGCAAGGTGTCCAGGTAAATACAAAACTTGTCTCTCAACCTAACCCTGATGAACAAGGCTCCATGGAGCCAAAATCAAAACGGCAACCAGCAAATATACCTCAAGTTTCTCAACCTTGCAATAAGAAGAAAAGAGTCCGAGAGCAATGGAGCGTGGAAGATAAAGATCACTTCTTTGAAGCTGTATCTGTGGTAAGTAGTGTAAAGCAAAATTTTCTTTTGCTTTGAGATGTTTTATGATTTTTTTTTGTGGATACTTTGTGTTATTATCTCTATTGCTATTGTTTCTGGGTGCTAACTGCCAACACCACAGCAATACCTATCAATGCTGTCTGACATCCCACTTGCTGACTTGCTCATGCATGCATAGAAGCACAAGTATCATGAGTCAATAAAGCTTGTGCTCATATGAATCATATATTACAAGTCCCGACTAATCAGCGCTTACCACCATGGCACTCTTTTGTAAGGCATGCTGGAAAAGTCCATCTCACTAATTTTAACATGTTGGATGCTTGGTCTGAGGAGCTGACCTCTGCATCGAACATAACATCCCACCTAGTTTTATTTGGTATCTCTCCTTCCTTCCACTTTGTTCCAGACTTCAGTGACCGGGTTAAGTAACACTAAACCGCCTAAAATTATGTAGAAATCAGTTATTTTAGTGGTTGCTTGATACATTGAGGCATGAGGGCCTTTGCTGGATGTCATTGTGGTGTGATGGAACAGATGCCAATCACATCATCTTGGATAGGCTACCCCATCTTTTTCCCTTCCAACAAAATAATTGGTTTACACACCCTTGATAATTTAACAAGAAATTGATTTCAGGTCCTTCCATTCTGCTTCATACAAATGACAACAAACATACTTTGTAGTTGTTTCTGGTAAAAATAGATATTTGTTTTTCAGCATGGTAAGGACTTCGATGCCATTCAAAAAACTATTGCTCAAAAACACAAGAAGAGGGGTGATGAAACTGTTATCAAAACAAAAGACCAAGTTAGACATTTGTATTATCGCACATGGACCACAATCAGCAAGCTTCTCGTTGATGAAGGTGTGCAATAGATGTTTTGTCTCCATTATAGTAAACAGCTTGCTAATAATTTTTTTGTTTTGAGTCTTGTTAAAAATCAGTTATTTTTACAGAACAGCTTTTATATAAATACGGTACTAGTAATATCGTTTTTAAATGATGAATAAATTTTAAACTACGCATGATGAGGAAGCCACCACAGAGATGTGTCAAAAAGTTTTGAATATATAAATAAGAATTTACCAATATCCTTTGTTTCTTTTTATTGTTGACTTTGTGACATGCTGTGCATCCAAGTATGGATCACTAGTGCGTTTATTGGAATGGTTATGTACGTTTCAAGCAAAACCACGAGGCTTTGCACATCAAGCATTACTGTATGATCTAACATTCAATTTGCAATCTCACTTGATGCGCTTGCTCAATGAATTTGTTATAAACCGTGTTGCTCTTGTCTGCTTATCTTAGCTTAACGGTAATTGCTTTTATCAGTCATTGTTATTTATTGGGTCTGCTACTATTCGGTGAGTCCGATTCGGTGAGTTCCTAACCCCTAACCCTTAACCCTAAAACGGCAATGATAATTAGGCTACGGTACCCGATAATTAAAAAAAAAAATTGAAAAAATCCCCTGTTAAGGGATCAGACTCACCGAATCGGACTCACCGAAACGGGCCATTCCGTTATTTATTACCTGTCATATGGTTGATTGGTTTTGTGGGATTTTAGCACTGTACGTTTTATGTTTTTTATTATTATTTGGACATAACTTAGTATGGATGTAGTAAGGACCTGGTAAAGGCTACTTGGTGGTAGGAAATCTGTGATACATGTTTTCATGTTTAGAAGGTTAAAGGATGTGAGCGTTATAATTTAGGTTAAGTAGTGTTTGGTCATGGTTTGGTTTATTCCGAAACTTTATCAAAGAGCTTCTGTTTACGATCTGTACATTAATACGCTTCATGGTTTGCAGGATCTTTGAACCACATTACCAAGGGAATACAAGAGCTTTATGCGGTAATCAACTATGGAGAACTGAGAAAGAAACTTGGGGGATGTAGGTTTATTGAAAATAACAATACAGCAATCAATTGTTTTACAACAACAAACTCAGTTGATTGTAAAATTGCTTCACCAAACTTTTTATAACGTGTTTTACAAATATTTCAAAGTTGTTTTACTTTTTTATACGAATAATCAACTACGTAGAAGTACGAAACTGTGTGAGATGTATACAGACAGATCTAAGAACGCCATTTTCAATATGGGTAATATCTGTAATATTGATATTCATTATTCCGACGTACTGTGGAAAGAATTCGCTAGACGCCGCTGCTGCTAATCACGTTGTCGACCTTGACAAAGTGTCAATTTTGCCTTGTCGCTTGCGGCGGATTGAAGATGCTTTTTCTTAAGTTCACTGGTGTTCTTAGTTTTTGATTTGAAACACTTTTGTGCAACTGAACAAGTATTTTTACATGTTAATGTCTAAATTTTATGATTTCAGACTTACTGAAAAAAAAGGGGATTATCAAATTGAATGAACTGATTAATATCGGTTCAACCAGTGTTCGGATTAAAGGGAAAACTTACCGGATCAAAACACCATCGTGCAAAGCTCTGAAGCGGATGCACGACAAAGAAGGTAGCTTAAGTTGAGCACTGACTTATAAATTTAATGATATGCCCCTTAAAATAGTTTCTCCGGTGATCTGTAAAAATACAATTATACACGTACGTGCAATGTGCATGTAGAGAAAAAGAATCCGTCTATTTTATAGCCTTACGTCTTTATCTTACTTTAATTAGCTTCTAACTTGTTGCAACGATCATATAATATTACTTTTGTGTTTATTTTTGACAGATGCCATCAAAAAGTCTAGTGTGATGGAAACACGTCGCATAAAGCTTCCTTTGCGTGTTAATCTCGAAATGTATCCTCTCACAATGTGTGCGTGGAACCATGTGCACTTGTTGGCCCATAACCCGAGAGTTCGGTAGGTAGTCAATAGTATGTTGTAGAGCTTTCTAAATACCTTTTAACACATGATGAAATAAACTACCTCAATTGCACTTTTCAGGTTTAGTGTTCCTCTAGATTGCCAGCTTTCTTACCTGTTGATACACCTTTCAAAAAAATGGCGGTCATTGAGCGACAAAATGTTTCAAGTAGCGGATGAAGGATATCATCACGACGTTTTGGATCAAAACCACTCCTCGTTTTCCAGCAAAGACTCCGATGTTTTAGAAATCCATATTCCTCCAGAAGCGTCTGTGAAGGCCCGCATTCATGTACATGAGGTTGGTATATTGACAGTGGTATATGCTGTACTAAAAGATGCAATAATGTAAATCATAGCAAAAATAATTGCAAGAAATACTTCAAACCATTGTTTTTTTTCTTTGCCATCATAAATACACCACCGAATCCAACAATGTTATTTCAAGAAATAAAGCAGAGAGCATGAAACTTGATTGAGGCTGTTCCCCAGGCATTTAAGAGCATGTTGACGAAAACAAGTTTATTTATACTAGAATGTTTTCTCAGGTTATGGCCACGAAGACACATTGTGTTGTTTCATACGCGATGCACAAAACTGCGAAGCCTCCTGTCAAAAGGAAAAAGAAGTTTTTAAGTAATCCCGAGCCGTCAGATAACTCTCTGGCAATCCCTACTGAAATGTGCGTGAGCTCTGAAGATGAAGGTGGATTTATTGATCGCTTGTCTGATGCAGAAGATAACGCAATATTGACCAATCATACAAGCGATCAAATATGTTCAAATGTAGATTCGATGGTTCGAAATATTGATAACAACCCTGTTTCACAAGAAGATGAATTAGCTCCGAAGTTGGACCATCAGCCAAACATGAACACTTCAGAAAGTGATCCCTCTCGTTGTACAAGTAAAGATAAAGCTGGTTCAATTTCCACTTCGGGTCAAAGTAATGGCTTTCACAACGCGTTTGAACAAGAGCTCGAAATCTGTGTCGAAAATTACGACGAAGAAATTTTTCCTGCCGCAGATTCCGCTGATTCGAATGAAAGTATCTCTCAGAACAGTCTCACAAACGATATTAGTAACGAGGAAGTGATGGTGACTGACTGCCAACATAGCCTTGATAAAAAGATTGACAATTTAAGTGGCAGTGATAGTTCGACACCAAAAAAAGTTGTTTCAAAGGTAGAGGACATTTCCATTGATGAATATTGCCACGATGGTTCAACGCCCCCGCCTCACACTTCCCAAGCATTAGATTTTATACCTTTTCCGCTACCAGAAATAAGTCGCAATGCGTCGAATCCCGATCTTGAAAGCAAAGATTCTCCAGAAAAACTAGAAAGCCCACCAGAAAGGATAAAGCATGCGATACAAAAGTCGTGGAGTTCTGAGAACGTCGGAGAAATAACTTTGGCTGAAGTTTTTCTGATGCTTGGAAAGCCAGGAAGCTTTAAGTTATGTTACTGCTGGAAAAAGCATAAGCAGAAAACTGATCATCAAAATCTCAAAGTGAACTGTCGTGAAAGGATATCTCCTGGTGTGACAGCCTTAATTCAAGCAGCCACGCTGCTACTTATAAAGCTTCACAAAGAAACGCCGGAAAACACAAAGCAAAATTCATTACACAAAGAACAAACTAAAAGCACTGCAAAGAAAGAGAAAAACAGTGTTAGCGTTGGGGTGCAATGTAATATTGCAGAAAAGGTGCGTAATGCATAGAATAACTTGGAGGTAATTATTCACTTTCAAGGCTAATTCTATGTAACTTTTGATAGATTCATATGTTTCAACAACAGCCATGAATATATTCAGAATGTGGTAATTGGTGTTGAGTTATAAATTTATCCCACCACAACGTGTAATCGTTTGTGCGTTTTCATATCCAATTCACATCATCTTTTTATTAGTAATTTTATCAGTTATTTCATTCTGAATAATATTCTCACCAATATCTGCAATGCACTCATTTCTAATTCGTCAGATGCCTTATTAAATGTCGCGTGTAAAAATAAAGATCTTGTTGGTGCACATGGAATTTAAGACTCTGGTGCCAATTGTGACACCGAACCATATTACTGTCATCAAGTTATATCATTTTATGCAGAGTTTTTTTTTTAATACTTTTTGTGGTTCAATTTAAGCTCATATTTTTTGCAATTTAAAATTTTCAGAATCATTCTTCGATGATCGGAGGTTGCACGGTTCCAGTGTCAAATGCCTCCCATAAAAAAACGCACGGTCGAGGTACCAGTAAGTTTTCAACTCCAATTTCATCCAGTTCAACTGCCTCGTTTGCTGTTCCGAACGTTCCTTCTCGAAAAAGAAAAAACCCAGGTTGGTTAGCTTGAAGCACTCCGCAGACACGCTTTTTGGACATTGCTAATACTTCACATTGTAAAACTTCTCGAAAAAAATGGTTGAGATTGTGTTGTTATTGTTAGCTGTCTTGAATGCTGTCCGTTGAGTTTATGTGTTGTAAAGTTTTGTTAAATCAGTTGAAAAATAGATTAGGTGACATAGTTCTTCCCTTTCGGTACGGTTGTTGGTCTTTGGACTCTGTCTACTTATGAAAACGGCCTCTTTGAAGCGCAATTGCACCGCGTCGTTCTCTCTGGCAATGATTAATTCAAAGTCAGTGAGGCACTGTTGTTGATGATTAAAGACAGAATTTTTAGGCGGGAGTAGAGTGGGCGTATCGTGCTGCCTATGTAGCTTTTCCTGTATTTCTTGCATATGATCTTGTAAACACAGTTCTTGGTGGTACACATGTCGTTCCGTAGTGGGCAGTCTTGTGGCCGGCAAAGTTCGGATTTTTGTCGTTTTTGAAGGGCGTTTCGGAGGGTTCGTGAGCGTCGAAAGAGGCGGACTGGCAAATCCAGATCTTTGAAGACTTGCTTTACTGTCGACATCGGCGCTAATACACGGAAATTCAAAGTGCATTAGGTTATAATGGTGTTTCGGGGTTTTAAAGTTTTGTCTTTTTTGCTGGTGTCGTCGTCGTCGTCTGGGTGGTTGCTTAAGAAAGTCTTTGGAGTTTACGTTGTCTTCTCCAATTCCGTCAAGTGTGGTGTTGCTCTGTTGGGTGTGGACTGTGGAACATACCATTCCTATCCTTCTCTGTTTTTCGTTTAGGAGTATGGTTTTCTTGGTTCTTGTGGGTAGGGCCGAGTCGAAGTCTGAGAGTAGTTTTGTCTTTGCTTTTTTCTAGTAGAACTAGTGGTTGATTGCGCCGTTTCTGTCGATTTTTATGGTGAAGTTCAGTAGTGAGATGGCGTTGTCTGCTGTTGGTGGTTTCATTTCGAAGTTAATAGCTGGTTAGCTTGATTGAGGGCATTTGTGATGGTGAGAGCTTCTCTTTTATTGCCGGTCAGCAAGAATGTGTCGTCAACGTATCGTCTGTAGAAGGTGATGTTTGTCTGGTTCCGTAGTGTCTGCGTCCGTCTATTTTGTTAGTAGTTCTGACCTGCTTTTCAGTCGGGTATTTTGCTTGATGTCACAAAATATTTTATTTTTCGCCATTGTTTTGTTCGTTTTCTTTGTACCATCCCAATTAACATGTTTTCCAATATAGGAACTGAAGATGTTCCGTTATTTTGTTTTGTAAGTTGCTTGATGTCTCCTCACGAAGCTATGCTGAAAGACTATCATGTTTCAATTTGTTCTCTTTTGCAGATGCGCTATCATCTAGTCGATCAGATGTCAAACATACACAAGGCATCCAAGTTCGGCTGGGCGACGTTCAATTCCGAAAGCAAATGGAGGCCTTGAACAGACGCATTGACTTGTTTCGTCCGCAAAATAAAAACCGAAGTATGCGCAAACCCTTCATTGTCCAAAGAGCGATGATGCCAAGTGCTGGAGCCGTTCGAAAAATGATGACATTATCCATTGACTCAACCGGTGGTAATAAAGTTGGCTTTGCAACAGCTGTCAGTACATACTCGGTCAATCAGGTGCAATCTAATGTTGATTCTGTGGGAGCAACGATCCCGACGTGTGGAATATACACATCCAGCTCTTCCCAATCGTCGTCTTCCCAGTGGAATGGATCAAGCCAAGGTTTTGGAGGAGCACTTGGTTTAAAAATTCAAAATCCACAAGAACCAGCTCAGACTTTAAATTCAAATCAGAATTTATTAAAAATGGCCGTTGATGAAGCCGGATTGTCTTTAGGTCCCTTGGCATCAAATTTCAGCGAAAACATTAGCCAAGAAAAAGAGACACATCAAACCGCTTCTCTTGCAACTGCTACCGACTCGGTGACAACTGCGAGTCGTTCATTAACGGAAGCAGCACTGGAAGATACTGCTGACTCCAGAGATTCTTTTCAAGCTGATTCTGCATTTATTAGAAATGATGTTGCTCTGCCAGGACGACCACCTACTCCCAGCGTAGATTCAATGTTGGAATCTTTTGTTGAAAATATTTTCGAAAAAAGCAAAGAGTTTGCACCCAATTCTCAAGCTGGTTCGGAAACTTGCGTAAGTTTTTTTTACTTGATTTGAAATGACCGTACTGATTACCTCACGTAACAGTTGCGGTTATGAAAAGATAAGGTTTTGATTGTATCAACTCTATGTTATAAACTGTGGCTTTTTTGCGTGTTTTTTCCTGCTACTTAGTCAACTAAGGTGTAGTTTTCTTAACAAGTGTAAAGCTACATATTTCAATATTTTTTTACTCGGTACCACGCTAGAATATGGCTTTTACGTCTATCAAAGCAAAAGTGTCAGAGCGAAAGCTTTATAAGAATTTCCTTTTTGTTTAATAATGTTGCAAAGGCGACAGGCAACGGCTGTGTTTCTCGGCGGTCGAGTGTAGCAAGAATTGACAGCGATAGACACGTGTTTCGCCCATGAAGCTGAACACGAACATAAGTATCCCACCACTAATTCATGCCACATAGTTCTCACCGGCTGCTTTTGTCAATCAATTGAATGCTTACCTTTGCGGAAAGACAACATCTAAACTAACAGGAAACAGCTGCCGTAAGAACTTCATTAGTAGCCACGGGGATAGTGAAATGTCTTGGCTAGATTTCTGTTAGGCCTCACATTTTTTAAGAATTACGTATTCTATGGTTTGTGACACAATTTTGTCGTCTAAGTTTCATTATTTGAGTGAAAGTGGAAATAGAGTAGATGTATTGTACATTGTACAGTAGTACACTGTACAGTAAATGTAACATTTTCAATCTATAGTCAACTGACACAATCAAAAATTAACGGATGAACTTTTCACGAAATCTAAAGTAGACTCTTTGCATTCGCTTGTCCAGTTGCTAAATTCTACCCTACCACATAAAAGATAGAGCTTTTGAAAAAATTTAACGCATTTGAAAAAGTATATGTCACCTGATGCGTTCTGTTTAAAGGCGGACAAGAAAATGCACTTTTTTCCATGTACTTCTCACAACTAAAGTTTTACTATCTTTCCCAGTAAGTCGCGCTCTGCACAGTTAAGCAACAATGCAACATATGTGTTGTGAAAAGTTTGATGCGCAGGCCTCTAAGCTCCCGACGGTCATGGCCGCTGAGAATTTGTGAAATGGTTCCCGAAGTTACCGCCATGGAAGGCCACGATTGGTCGCCTGCTTGCACAAGGCAATTATTTCTCCACTCCGTTAATATTTCAAACTTTTTTTTTTACTCGCTTTCACAACTTTTTTTCACAAACAAGGCAAAGTCACACACCGACGAGAAATGTTGCTGACGACGAGAAATGTTGCTGATATAAGTTTTGCAAAAAGGCTGAGCATCGACCTCGAAGACCAGCTCTAACCTGCTTTGAAGCAGTGTATTTAAATACAAGTGCAAATGCAAAATACAACTGTTGCAGTGTTTCAGCACCTGGTTTGCGCTGTCCTTACCTTCGGAGTGAACGCAAAACACGATATTAATTAACGAGTTTTTAAAAACACGAATTTTAACGAACTTTTTATTTTGGCTGCCGGGCGTGAGAATTTGGGCCGAAGCGTTAGAATATATTCTATAGAAGCAATTGACTTATTTTTGTATTGTACGATCACTGCTTTTATGATTTTCAAGCAAACTTTTAAACAACAACGTGACTGCTCTGCCAGCGGTATTGAATAAGCGCAAAGTGGCCTATATACACTTTTGTGTCTAATATCAACAGGCGCAGGAAAACACAGGCACACCATCCTTGTCAATGCCAACTTTAGATCTTCCTGAAACCCCACAGAAGCTTTCTCCTGTGCACCCATGGTCTATCAATTCCAATAGTCGAGATGGACTGAGTGGTTTTGCTACTCTCAACACCCCACAGCGGATTCTTCCGAGTGACAATGAGTACGTACAATTTCAAAACACCTGGCATTGCGTAGTTGTGGAAAAACGCTGTATTACACTGTTGCAGACACCGGCTTATTATTCTAATCATTATTTCAAATAAAGAACGCAACATAATCGTGGATGATGCGATTTTGCTTGGTACCGGTACTGTGCTACAATTTTAATTTGTTAAGCTTTGAGCTTTTTTTATAATCCGACTTTTGTGATTCATAAACTGAGGAGATGCACAAACGAAGTGTTAATGTTTTTACTTTTTCTCTTGAATGAAAAGTTGCGTGCTTAATGCTTGTATTACTGTACAACTTTTAGGGACTCGTTGGACAGCACGTTACACCACTTATCAAAACGACTTGGACTACAAGGAGAAAGCAGCGGAGTTGCAACAAGTTCATTCTTCAGTGATACAGAAACCGATTTACAAATGCAGTGTTTAATGAGCGAAAACAGTGTTGATTTTATGGCGAAATTTCAAGAACTGATGAGGTCTACTCAAGAAGACGAAACCGTCTTTGTGTCGTCTGCACCGAAACTGAGCATTGAGTGCAATAGCCAAGATTTCGATATTGAAAAAAAGGGCGACGGATGAATGAAAACCATTTCGTTTTTCAGATTTGATATGTTTTACCTTTTCTTATTTTCGGTTTGTAAATTAACAGCTAAGTAATATCTCCACATCTGCGTGGAGAATTCTTTTAACAACGTTTTTAAAAACTTCATTTCTTATTCGTTTAAGAAATACAAGATACGCTTCAATGCCACGTCATCGAACATCACTTGCTTGCTTTGTACCCTTGACCAGTGTTGCCCGATTGTTTCAGGTTTTTGTGGCCAAGTATTTTTTGAAATTAAACAGTCTTCTTTAAAATGTAACTTGAAGACCATTTTAACGTTTGCAAAACTTTCACATCCACCTTGAACTGGTTGCAAAGGTTTGTTCAAAATTTGCAGCAGTGTTTCATCATCAACCAAATTTGATTATGCAGGCCATGAATTAGTCTTCATGTTGGTCCTAACCTGTCTGTCGAGAGCGAAATCTTTCTTTCCACACCTCGTCCATTGCGACAGCAAATTAAATATTATTTTCTGTGCTTAAGTTATGATGCTACCTGTGGTCACCCTGTAGGTAAATAAGTATAAAATAATCGAAGGCAAAACGGAAAGGGCAATGGGTGGAGTAAAAACCAGAATGGAGACTAAGACTGAAGAACTGATTGATATGCTTGAGATGAGGGAGACTATTGAACAACTTGCTAGAGCAAACTGAGTATGATGGTCCATATTGGCGGGTGTCAGCCCGGCTGCGATTTTTTTTCCCACGAGCTTTCTGTCTCATGATTTTAGTCACTCTAAAAGTAAGATTTTCCAAAAGTGTTTTGAGAGATTGGTTGATTCAGATTGCGAAATAACTATTTACCAATAAAATTCTGCAATGATAATAAAATACTGTATAAGCTTTCCCTAACCCTACTTTTTTTAAAAAGCTCTTGTGCACCGCAAAAATTAATTTCAAGAAGAAAAAAAAGTTCGACTTCGAAGGGCGTCGAACCCCCGTTTTCACGAACACTAGGCAGAGGATGAAACCACTGAACCAACCGTGCCAACGAAAAAATGTTGCATTCTTACGGTTTTAATACAAACTTTTATGAAAATATGTAAATGAGACAGAAAGTACGTGGGAAAAAAAATTCGCAGCCCGGCTGCCAGCTCCTTCCACAGTTGGACCCGCACATTGGCGGCAATCTCATCTTGACCCAGTGGAACAACTGAAGCAAGAAAACTTTTTCTTGATTTCAATCGCCTGCGTGTTGGTGTTTGGCCATGTAATGGGTGGCTCAAATTCCATCACTAGTGAATGAATGGAATAGGCTAATTTCCCAGTAGCCTAACAAGACTTCAGCAATCGGAAACTTCACTTTGTCAATCTCGGTGATCGGGCCTGCGTCAGTGATTCAAAGCCTCTACAACTATGCGAAACTGCCAGGATTAAGCTCTCAAAGAAGCTTTCCCACTCCGAGGATAAAGATTCAATCAATCATCTTCCAATTTTGACAGCGGAAGCAATGCTTCTTTTTGCTTCCATTGAGGATAGCCTACACCTCTAAAATACACCCATCTTCAGACAGAAGCCAGTTTCGATGGGGCCCAGGTGAGGATACAGTCCTTATTAAGCTCTTCTATGGTCGAGGTAAAAACATGCCTTCGAACTTTAAAAGTTTGCAAGTAGGCCATGTAGCAAGTAAAAAATGCTGTGGAGCACTGGCATGAACATTGAACAAGGATGTAGACTTGCTCACATAGGCTACGCTACAACAAGAAAGCAAAACTATAGTTACCGTACCGGTGGTGCAATAGCTTTTGTTCGCTTTTAGCAGCATGATTGTTGTTTATTTCACAAGCGTAGATGCAAACGCCCTCTTTTAGCCTGATGCGGCGTGTTTTGCTGTGGTCGTAGCAGTTTGCACTAGCTTTCGGAACACAGTTCCCCTGTCATGTGCAATGACAGATGGTGTTGGAGACGAGTTGATCGTCGGACCACTATAGGCAAGTGTTTTAACTCGGCAATTAGGCTACATTTCAGCTACTGATAAATCAGCAAATGAGATTTACGTGCTTTCGTCGGACTTGCTTGGTCATCGCTCAAGAACACGCGGCGCTGGTTCGACTCTCGGGGTGTGCGCTTGAGCAATGCATTTCAGGACTGTTCTCCATTCAGCAGCACCTAATGAATGGAATAATTCCCCGGCAACAACACTTCAACAATCGGAAAACTTCACTCTGCCAATCTCGGTAACCGGCCCTGCATCAAGAGCCTCTACAAGCACGTGACACTACCAGGAATAACCAATCAAGGCTTTGTCAGTCCGAGGAAAAAGATTCAAAACCAATCGCTTGTCAAATTGCATTTGCTACATTGTGACATGCCAAGTTATGGCTTGCTCAATGCTCAGTAGTTACTTACTCAGTTCATTTATTTACCAACTTCAGCCACTTGCTCAAATGTTTGCTAGCTCATTTGTCACTTGCTCAGTTCACAACCGCTGACTTGTAGGAGACTCGTTGGAGTCAGTCAGTAGCGTAGCCAAGAATTTTGAAAGGGGGGGGTTTTGACCACCCAGCGGCGGGGGGTCTGGGGGGCCTCCCCCAGAAAATTTTGAAAAATTACTTTGAATTTGGTGCATTCTGAGAGCATTTTCAACAAAAATGTGGGTACGAATATTCCTGTAAAATGGTGCTGTCTGGTAGCATAGCAAAAGGATAAGATGATGTTTTCTTCGGCGTTTTTCGGAAATAAAGCTATAAGTCTCTGTGTTTTCTTGTTGCTAATTCCTGGCTGAGATGTTTGAATGTTTGGTATTAGCAAAACTCGCTCTTTTAATGCAATTTTGTTTAAAACTAGGCAATTTTTTATTAGACTGAAAGCATCATTCTCAATATCGTGACGTCACACACGTGCCAAAGGGGGGGTTGTAACCCCCAAAACCCCCCCCTTGGCTACGCCCAGGCGCGGATCTAGGAGTTTTTTTCGGGGGGGGCCAGAAAATTTGAAAATCAATTAAACAGAAAGAAAAAGATAAAACAGATGTGAAAAATGATACTACGACTGTAGCGTAGCCAGGAATTTTGAAAAGGGGGTTTTTGATGGCCGGCGGGCGAAGCCCGTCGGCGTCTTCGCCAAAGACGACACCTAGCGGAGGGGGGTCTGGGGGGCAGCCCCCAGAAATTTTTGAAAAATTACTTTGAGTTTGGTGCATTCTGAGAGCATTTTCAACAAAAATGTGGGTATAAATATTCCTGTAAAATGGTGCTGTCTGGTGGCATAGCAAAAGGATAAGATCATGTTTTCTTCGGATTTTTCGGTAATAAACCTAAGTCTCTATGTTTTCTTGTTGCTAATTCTTGGCTGAAATATTTGAATGTTTAGTATTGGCAAAACTCGCTCTTTTAATGCAGTTTCGTTTAAAATTAGGAAAACTTTGTTTTAGAGACATAGAGACTGAAAGCACCATTCTCAATATCGTGATGTCACACGCGTGCCAAAGGGGGTTGTAACCCCCCTCCCCTTGGCTACGCCACTATACTACGACATATACGATATGCCATAAAATAAAATAGACATTAAAAGAAACAGCCATTTCATCAATTGTGAATGTTTGAAAAAATACATTTTGTTTGAATAAAAATAATTGCTAAGCATGCAAAGTAAACTTGAAATCTGGTTTAAAATCCTGTATGCAGTGTCCATGACCAATTGGATGTTTGTATGTTTGCAAGCATAGACGGCAATTGATTGAAATTATAATGAAGGCTAAAAACTATAAAACAGCCATTCAAGGTTTCAGATTGTTTCAACTGACGTCATTTGGTTCAGCATTGGTTTCAGCTGAGTCAGCTCCAACAAATGTTGCTATTAAAATGCATTTACAGTTGTATAACGGAATAAAGGAGTCTGATCGATGGATGATTTTAACCATAATTATACCGTAACAAACAAAAAATTACCTCCCCCCCCAGATAAGTTAAGTCCGCCGTGGGACTAATATCAGCTGTTTAGACGTACATCAAACAATTTGATGCGGATACATAGAATTTCAACAATAATTCCTCACAACATTTCGGGGGGGGCCCGGGCCCCCTGGGCCCCCCCCATAAATCCGCGCCTGGCTACGCCACTGGAGTCAGTGTATGACACTGTGTTTATGCAAATGCACAGTGCTCTGAATGCAGGGCCTCTGAGAGAAATTTTCACTAGGGGTACGAAGAGTCATTCCGGGCCCCCCTCTCACTCCGGGCCCCCTTTGTCTTTGGCAAAACGCGTGATTTTGCTTAGGCGTATTGCACACCATACAACATTTTACTGCAGAATTGGACATCTGTGCGCAGTAATAGCATCAGGCTGCAGTAAAACTAACTTATTATTTAGTGTTGTGCAATGTGCATATCATGTGATCTGTCTCTCGCCATTTTGTGTAGGCTATCCTGCATTGAATTCGTCTGTCAGTTGTTGATGGTGCTGTTGAGAGGTGTCGTTTGTAGGGTAGGCCCTACAGAGATGGTTTGTACAGCTTTAAAATGTAAAATTTTCAAATACATTCACTTATTTCTTTTAGATGTAGCCTATCATTATTCCTGATGAGGACACTATGTGGTATCAAAAACGTTGGATTTAGTAGTTTTTTTCTTATTTTTTTTGTGAGTTTAATAAAAAATGTTTAAATCCGCTAACGTTACTGAGTCTTATATAATCTGGTAGGCTACAACAAGTCAAGCTCTCTACCAAGGCTCAAACATAACATCTTGTTAAGACGTATTCAAATTAATCATCTGACTAATAACCTTTCTTCATTAACTTTTGCATTCACCACATGCCTAGCAGAAGTGAACGAAGTCACTCTTTTTTTTACTCCGGCTCCGCTCCCACTCCGAAAGTATTGACTCCTGCTCCAACTCCGAAATTCAGTTTGAAAAGAATTAAGCGTGAAACTACCTTTTTCAAATAATTATTAATTGATTGATTGAATCTTTATCCTCGGACTAGGAAAGCTTCTTGCAGAGCTTAATCCTGGCAGTTTCGCATAACCTACTTCTAGAGGCTTGAATCACTGACGCGAATTTTTTTTCCCACGAGATTTCTGTCTCATTGATTCTAGTCACTCTAAAAGTAAGATTTTCCGAAAGTTATTTTGAAAGATTGGTTAAATCAGATTGCGAAATAACTATTTGCTAATGAAATTCTGCAATGATAATAAAATATAAGCTTTGTCTAACCCTACTTTTTTTGAAAAGCTCTATAAGTGGACCGCAAAATTAATAAAAAAAAAAGTTTGACTTCGACGGGCGTCGAACCCTCGTTCTCACGATCCCTAGGCAGAGGATGAAACCACTGAACCAACCGTGCCAACGAGAAACTGTTGCATTCACACGGTTTTAATACAAACTTTTACCAAAATATGTAACTTAAATGAGACAGAAATCTCGTGAGAAAAAAAATTTCGCGGCCCGGTCACCGAGATTGACAGAGTGAAGCAGGGGCGGATCTACCGGGTGGGCCTGATTGGTACAGGCCCACCCAGATTGACAGTGGGTCCACCCAAAATCAGATTCATGAAAAAAAAACATATTAATTTTTAACACAAGAACAACCAAATGGCACTGAATTGTCTGTGGCATCACTATTTCACAGCAACAGCATGATACCACTTTAACATTTGTACAACTATACCACTTTAATTTTGTATGCTGGCCCGCCGTGGCATTATTGGTGAAGGCCCACCAAGATATTTTCTAGGCCCTTCCATAAATTACGTTCTGAATCCGCCACTGGAGTAAAGTTTCCGATTGTTGAAGTCTTGTTGCCTGGGAACTATTCCATCCATTAGATGCCGCTGAATGGAGAGCAGTCCTTAACGTGCGTTGTTCAAGCGCACCGTTCGACCCCGACAGTCGAACCAGCGCCGCTTGCTCTTGAAGCTTCTACGTTCCAGAAGTGACGCGCTGACTATAGGCGTAGCCAGGGGGGCAAAAGGGGCCATGCCCCCCCCAAATTTTCAAAGTTTGGATTCCGAAGTTGAAGCATTTGTTGAAAATATTATATAAGTTGTATAGATTTATATCGTTTTTCAAGATATCTGGCTATTAACACGCCCCAGGACTTGTTTTAAATACACAGAAAGACACCAATAAATTTTGCAAATCGTAAATCGCGCAAAGTTTACGCGATTTACTCTTCTTTTAACTAATCTGTGGAAGCAATTTCAGAATCGCTTACTCTGTTGGGTTTTTGTGTTAGCTGAATTTTTTGTGTTCTCTAATTTTAGCCGCAGTTTTTGCCCGTTCGTGTGTAACAGCTACCTTTAATAAGTTAATAGTATAGCTGTTTATCTGCTTATAAATTTCATACAAATATTACCCTGAAAGTGTTTCCAGAAAGCGCTATAATCCATTATTTGAGTGTAATTTTGCAAAAAACTCCCCGCCAGCTTTATTGCTTCCCTTGCTTTACCCACCAGGATACGCCATTGCACATCAGGTGGGGATGTCTTCAGGCCCGTAGCTAGCCGGGGGCCAGGGGGGCCCTCGCCCCCCTAAAAAAATTTGCTCTTACCCCCTGGCAAAATCCCAACATTCTCGAGCAACAGCTACAATTATGTGAAGAAAGGCGTTCTTCCCGGCTATCAGCACAAGGCTGATTACTCACTAGCACAGCGAGCTGCAGTGACGCTTCGCTAACCAGAACGGTGTAGCTTCCACGCCAGCCATTGAGACCTCCAATTAAACGTTTAAGTTATTTTGGCAGCCGATTGTAGCATCGAATAGACAGCGATAGACACGTGTTTCGCCCATGAGGCTGGGCTCATCAGTATCGCACCGTATTCTTGCCACTTGAGTAATCGACCGCCGCTTTACCAGTCAGTTTAACTCTTATCTTTGTGGAAAGAAAGAGCCAACAAAACCAGCAGGTGCCAGGGGTAGGTCAATGTGAAGAAAGGCGTTCTTCCCGGCTATCAGCACAAGGCTGATTACTCACTAGCACAGCGAGCTGCAGTGACGCTTCGCTAACCAGAACGGTGTAGCTTCCACGCCAGCCATTGAGACCTCCAATTAAACGTTTAAGTTATTTTGGCAGCCGATTGTAGCATCGAATAGACAGCGATAGACACGTGTTTCGCCCATGAGGCTGGTTTTTTTTTTTTTTTTTTTTTTATTATTGAAAAGTAAAAACAGTTGTACAGTAAACAATACAAAAGAAGCAATTGGTGAATGCAATCATATCACTGATACCAATCTGTTGCACAGTATAAGTTATACCTGTAATATGAGATCAAAGGCATGCGATAGATTTGGAAATTCACTGTAGCTATGATATCACTTTTATGTTTGAGGCTAGTGTTTTATCTCCACAATAACGGTCATCTAACAAGTACGTTCATACAATAGTAGCCCAAAAGATATTCTTATCATGCATATGCCAAAAGGCGTTGTTGTGTTCGACATTAAATCAGATGCATTGCGCAGGCAGGTAGGTAACACATTACCAGTCACAATAAAAGTGTCTATGTTACTGTGCGTCCCACAACGCACATTTGTAGCCAAAAATAAACAAATCAATAAGTAGGAATATAATGTAATGCATGCAATTGCATAAACGAAGAAGGATCTGCATGTTGCCTCATTGCTCTCTTGTAGTGCAATGATGCTACATGCAGATGGTATGTGTGAATAAGTATCATTTACTATAGCGCATTTCATAAAATTCACAAGTCAGGTACATACACTGCAAATGATAACAATTAATAGCAGAATTCTTTCGAGAACAGTGGGTTCTTGGTTGTCATGTTCGACTTATGCTACAGTGTGGGGAGTTTGTAAGGGGCGTCGGTATTACAGAGGTGTCATTTTGAAGATATTCTTTAATTTTTGTTTTAATAACCCAGAGGGTTGTTTTGGTAAATTTTTTGTTGTCCCACATATATTTATCTCCAATGTCTAGTGAAATTTTCTTTTTAATTATGGTACTCTTAACTGTATTTAGGATCAGCAGAATCAGTAGGTTGTCTGCCTGTCTGCTTGGAAAATGGTTGTATAGGATTATATCAGTTGTAAGCTTAATCTTTTGTTTTGTTATTGAATGATATAGCTTTTCTATTGTTTTCCAAATTGATTTCGTGAAGGTACATTCAGTTAACAGGTGTTTTATATTGTCGACAGCCATTTTGCAAAATTTGCACTGAGTAATTTTGTTCTGGCTGCAACGCCATGAGTTAGATTGTTTGTAAAAATCGCCCCATTTAAAAGCTGAATGTGCTATTCGATAGCAGATCGATATGTCAGAGTTTGAAAAGTATGGTTTGATATTTTTCTTCATAAGGAGCGTTTCTGACCAGCTTATTGGTTCATTGTTTTGGCTCTTAATTTCAGTTTTAGTTTCTTTTTGTGTTTTTAGGGTTGTGTATATTGTATTATATGATATATCAGTCCAGTCAAGATTGTGTTTTCGGAGTTGGAGAAAAGTGCGGAAAATATCAGAATAAAACGAATTTGGGCAATCAGAGTGTGGTTCACTTAGGTTATATAATTTTTGGTTGATGTCAGGGTTGCCAGATGGACTTTTTTTAGGCCAAATTCCAGAAAACTGGCCTTTTTAAATTGCAGTTGGCCTAAAAAAATTGATGCAAATAAGGCCAGAAAATCTGGCCTTATTTGGCCCTTTTTATGGCTGCAAGTTTTGACCGGTTTAAAAAGTATTATTTTAAGGAAATTCAATTTCAATTGTAATATAAAAGTATCACTTATCATCACTTAGAGCCTGACCTATATTCGTTTTAATTTTAATTAGTGAGTAGAGAATGTGTTAGCGGTGGACAGGACGGTTCTATTAAGTTGCACCCGCCGTAAACCGTAAAGTATACACTTGCCTTGTTTGTTAATGTGATGTGTTTGCATTCCGTTTGTGCAATCTTGTCGTATTTTGTTTGCTGCTAAATAATTTCAAAACCGAGTATTAGTTTTAGTTCTTATGACATCTTAAACGTATTGATTTCGTACTGGGTTGGTCTGTGAATAAGTTTATTATAAAAGCCTACGACAACACATTTCACTGACTGTTGAACACTCCACGTTTACTTCTGATCCGGTTTGCAATACGCAAAATGCTACAGAACGACAGGGAATCTTTGCATTCGTTTATTTTTGATTTTTTAGATTCGTGGTTTTAAACTTCTATACATCAAATAAGTTTTGATGTGAGTGAAGGCTATATCTTATATTGTTATTGCAAAATTGAATTTTATATATTCTTTAGTTGATACAAACAGTGTTTTATTTTAATAATTCTTCTGTAGTCATGTATGATAGCACTGAAAATAGTTTCCAATCCTGTAGTTGTAGACATCCCTGGTACATATACTCAATAAGACAAATTCATGCTTATTGCTTAGCTAGATGTTCGGAATAGCACTGTTCATGAATTGAAGTAATAATGGTTTCTAGTTTATCTGCTACTACAGTAATTTTTCATTAATCAAATTATGCAAACGAACCGGTCATTATGCTCTGACAGTGCTAAATTATTATCTGTCATATTTGATCGTAAAATGGCATTTTCAAAAAATTATTTCAATTAAGTTGTTAGCGTTTATTTAGCCTTAGAAGTAAATAAAAAATTTGGCCTTTTTTTGGCCTTATTTTATAATGGATTTGGCCTTACTATAGCTTGAGTATCTGGCAACCCTGGTTGATGTGCCTTATTTTATAGTTTAGATTGTACTTTGCCCACTCATGCCATAATTCTGTAGCTTTATCGAGTGTGGACAGGTGTCTAATTCTGTCAGCTCTACTGGTTTGAAATTTTGTTTCTATGTCAATCATTCTTAATCCTCCGTTTTTAACTTCTGCAATGATTTTTGTTCTGCTTAATTGCTCAATTGGAGATGGATACCATAGAAAATTGTATAAGATTTTGTTTAAGGATTGGATATGCTTTTTTTGTGGGTAAAGAACCCTTCCCATGTGAAGAGATATAGGCACGAGGAGAGTATTTATTATGGTGATTTTTCCTAGAAGGGAGAGTGGTCGAAATTTATGAATGTTGGCAGTCGTTTCAGTTTGTTTTATCACTTTTTCCCAGTTAAGAGTGTCTAGTTTTTTGTTGTTGTTTCCTAGCCAGATTCCAAGGATTTTTATTTCATTTTGAATTTGAATATGTGGGTAATGTTGCTGTACTTCACTTTGTAACTCAGGTTGTGATACAAGCATTTGTGTTTTGTTTTCGTTAATTTTTTGTCCTGACATTTGTTGGTAAAGTTTTAATTCTTTAAGTATTTCAGTAATAGAATTAAGGTTATTTGTGATAAACGTTGTGTCGTCTGCGTATTGTTCGATTTTTACTGCTTTTTTATTTATGGAGAAGCCTTTTATTGATGCATTGCTCTCTATGCGGCGTGTGAGTACATCGGCGCATATTATAAAAAAGAGCATGCTCAGAGGGCATCCTTGTCGGATGCCTCGCCTAATGTCGATTTTTTTTGTTAGTGCTCCATTCATTTCAACTCGACTAGAGATGTTTGAGTATATAAGAGTTAAGTATGAAATCATCACTGGCTTAAATCCAATTTTTTGCAGTATTTTGTACAGAAAAGAATGTTCCACTCTGTCAAACGCTTTTTCAAAGTCTGTTACCATTATATATAATTTTCTGTTTTTTTAGTTTTGCTGCTTCGATGGCTGCTTGAATATTCATTGTAGCGTGTTCAATTCGTCTGTTCGGTAGACCACATTTTTGGTTGGGTTGAATCAGTGTTTTCATTAAGGGGGTGATTCTATTGGCTAGGATTTTGCTTAAAATTTTGTAATCCGTGTTCAATAATGAGATTGGTCTCCAATTTTTCAGCGATGATTTATCTCCTTTTTTGTGAAAAAGTTTAACTATGGCTTCTCTCATCGTTACTGTCATAGTGTTTTTTAGAAAACAGTTAGTATGATATACATTTCAAGCAAATCATATTTCAAAATGTGCCAACATTTTTGATAAAAGATTGCGCTGAGGCCATCCGAGCCGGGGGCTGAATTTTTATTTAATGTATCAATTGCGATCTTAATTTCATCTTTTGTTATTAGTCTTTCATTTTCTTGTGCTTCATCTGCATGTATTGTGGTGTGGTTCAAAATGTTTAGATATTCATCTTGTTCAGTTGGATCAATTTTTCCATCAATTCCCCATAACTTATGGTAAAAATTGTGTGTTTCTGTTAAGATGTCATTTTTGTTGGTTACAACTTTATTGTCCTCTGTATGTAGTTCGGTGATAGTATTGTTTTTACCTCTTTTCGTTTCAAGATGAAAGAATCCTTTGCTTGTTTTCTCTGAATCGTTTTGAGGTATTTTACAGCGAATTTGTGCTCCTCTTTGCGTGTTATTGTGAAATTGTTCAATAACATCGGTAAATTTTGCTCGATCAGATACTAGGTTTGGATGAAATTCGTCTTCAATCTTAGAGTTTAAGATCTGGAGTTGTTGGTTTGCTGTGTCATATGCTTCTCGTTGCATCGTTGCAAGTTGCTGTGAGAGCTCTATCAGCTTATTTTTAAGTATTTCTTTTCCTTTATCCCACCATTCAAGAGTATTTTGAAAGTTTGGTTTTCTTATTGTCCAATTGGTCCATGTTGTTTCTATTTCGGATATTACATGTTGATGTTGAAAGATGGAGTTATTTACTTTATATGTGTGTTGATCCCATTTTATGTGTGTGTGATAGCTTAATGATAAGGTTGGTGCATTATTATGGTCTGAGTACAAATTTGTGTGATGTGTAATGTTTTCAAAGTGCTTCAAGGTATTGTTGTTTATATATATTCTATCTATTCTTGTTTTTGCTTTTGGGTGTGAATATGTATAGATTGCTTTGTGTGGATGTTTGTATCGAAATATGTCTATTAGTTGAAAATTATTTACTAGTGTTTTAAATGTCTTTTTGTCGTAGGTGTTTGAGAAGGATTGAGGGTTTGCAGTATCTAGAGGGTCTGTGATCAGGTTAAAGTCACCAAGTAGTATTATTTTGTCATCATTCCATTTTTGTAAGTTTGTGGATAGTATTTCTGATAGTGATGTTTTGTCTTTATGATTTTGTGGAAAGTATGCATTGATAATATGCATATTTTCACCATTAATATTGATATGTAGTTGGTGAAGGTGGTTGTTCTTTAAAATAGTATGTCTGGGTTGACCCTTTTGATATATTTCATTTTTTAGTATTATCATAGTTCCTGCACGAAAGCTTGGAGAATCAGGGAATATGTTTGAGAAAAGTTTTATGTTATAAAATTTTTCCCAATTTTCTAATTGTTTAGGTAAAAGTCGATGAGTTTCCTGAATAGCTAAGGCAGAGAGTCTATGAAGCTTAAAGAATTTTATAATGTTGGTAAATTTTTTGGAAATTCCATTTATATTGATTGAGCAAATTTTAAGCTTTTTAACTTGCATGTGACAAGTTTGACTCTCTGCCTCAGAAAGCATTTCACTAGGTGTCAAAAGTATGATGCACAATCACATTAGGCTATATTATAGGCTATTTAACACTATGATTATTATTACCTTTTGTTTTTTTCGGTTTTTAGGCGATAAAAGGATTCAATAAAAATTCGTTTTAAATATTATAGTTAGTAAGTATTTTCGTTGTCTCTTGGCAGCTCTTCTTCTTTGTTTGGTTCAAGGGTAGATTTTTCATCGTTTTCTGATGGCGTGAGAGGGTTTTCATCTGTCTGATTCTGGGATGATGTGTCAATCATCAGAGGCATTATGCTTTGTTCTGAATCGGAGGATGAGTTTTTTGAGTAGTTTGGATCTATTTTTTGGGTCTTGTTTTCTAAGGGCGGACTATCTTCAAGAGGTCGCTTATTAGGTCTGATGTAGGTAGATGTTGGTGAATGGTGACTTTCAGGTGCATTTCTTGTTTTAGATATCGGATGTCTTTGTTGATTGTGTGTTGTTTTCTTTTTCTTTTTCTTCCTTCGTGTGCTTTTCTTTTCCCATGGGTTTGATGCTATGTCAGTGGACTCTCTATCTGAGGATGGTCCTTCTGTGTTAGGGCTTGTAGTACCACTTTCTGTTTCGGCGTTTCTTTGTTGAGTTAGGAGGGCACGTTTTGGGCATTCCGTACCTTGATGTCCTCGGTGTTGGCAATACCCACACAATATTCTCATGGGACATGTTGCATCGAGGTGGCCCAGTCCTTTGCAGAAGCGACAAAGATGACGTTGGGGTGTATTGTTCATTTTTTGTGTCGTTCGGCATTGTTGGGTTGTGTGCCCCTTCTTTTTGCATATATCGCACTGGGCGCAATCTGCTGCCCAATGACCTCGCTTTTTACATATTCTACACAGGGGGAGATGCTCCTCTCCTGGCTTTGTTATATATATCCATATACCGTGTACTTTGATTTTGTCTGGGATGTTTTCCAGGTTTATATCCCTCAGGTGGATATGAACATATTCGTTTTTTATGTTTGGGAACTTTTTAAATCTCCCAAAGAAGATTTTTTCGGGTTTTCCCCACTTACAGTCGTTCGCAATGTCTCTTGAAAGTTCTACCGGCCACTCTACTGGAACTGGATACAGTGTGATAATGTCACAGGGTGGTTTTGGCTTCCACGCTGTGATTGTTATTGTAGTTCCTTGGAATTGGTAAGCAGTGGGAGTTTGGTGGTCTTTTGCTAGTTGTTCCAGGTTTTCTTTTTCCTCTTTAGTGTGTGTAATCACAAATTGGTGTTCTTTTAGGTTCAACGTGCGCACTCCTTCAAGTCCTTTAGAATATTTTCTTAGAAAGCCATCTTCCATGAAGAAGCTAATAAAATTGTCTATGCTCAGCCAACCTTGGCATTCAGCTTTCACTATCAGTCTTCTTTGGAAGTTGTATGGCTCGCTTGGTATCATTGTTTCGAGCTACTATAGCCTACTGCTTTAATTCTCAGATCACAATTGTGTGTACGAGTATTTGTTAAAATTTTTAAAGCAAAAGTTAAACAGTTTGTAGTATTATAAACTAGCACTTGCAGGTTTTGCCACGTTGGCAGTGAGAACGCTGCTGGCGCTCTAATTAGTTACAAAAAAACTGCCAACCTTTTCGAAAGAAACTGCTTAAGGCGTTTCTTTCCTTTTCACAACAACAAAATAAAAGTTTTTCCTTTTTGAAGAAATCAGCAGAAAGCCTCAGGGAAAAGAAGCCAGCTGATTGCCTCAAAAAGGAAAAAAAAGCAAAATATAAGTAAACACTCTAGATCAGTGGAGCCTAAGGCAGAGTCCACTGATCCAGCTGACGTAGGCTACTCTCTTCACTTCTATATATTTAATATCCTAGGCTAAACTAGACAAAACACAAAGATCATACATATATATCTCCTTTTACTATACTAATTTTACTTTAATCACGAGTTTCTCCCATGAGGCTGGGCTCATCAGTATCGCACCGTATTCTTGCCACTTGAGTAATCGACCGCCGCTTTACCAGTCAGTTTAACTCTTATCTTTGTGGAAAGAAAGAGCCAACAAAACCAGCAGGTGCCAGGGGTAGGTCAATGTGAAGAAAGGCGTTCTTCCCGGCTATCAGCACAAGGCTGATTACTCACTAGCACAGCGAGCTGCAGTGACGCTTCGCTAACCAGAACGGTGTAGCTTCCACGCCAGCCATTGAGACCTCCAATTAAACGTTTAAGTTATTTTGGCAGCCGATTGTAGCATCGAATAGACAGCGATAGACACATGTTTCGCCCATGAGGCTGGGCTCATCAGTATCGCACCGTATTCTTGCCACTTGAGTAATCGACCGCCGCTTTACCAGTCAGTTTAACTCTTATCTTTGTGGAAAGAAAGAGCCAACAAAACCAGCAGGTGCCAGAACGCCTTTCTTCACATTGACCTACCCCTGGCACCTGCTGGTTTTGTTGGCTCTTTCTTTCCACAAAGATAAGAGTTAAACTGACTGGTAAAGCGGCGGTCGATTACTCAAGTGGCAAGAATACGGTGCGATACTGATGAGCCCAGCCTCATGGGCGAAACACGTGTCTATCGCTGTCTATTCGATGCTACAATCGGCTGCCAAAATAACTTAAACGTTTAATTGGAGGACTCAATGGCTGGCGTGGAAGCTACACCGTTCTGGTTAGCGAAGCGTCACTGCAGCTCGCTGTGCTAGTGAGTAATCAGCCTTGTGCTGATAGCCGGGAAGAACGCCTTTCTTCACATTGACCTACCCCTGGCACCTGCTGGTTTTGTTGGCTCTTTCTTTCCACAAAGATAAGAGTTAAACTGACTGGTAAAGCGGCGGTCGATTACTCAAGTGGCAAGAATACGGTGCGATACTGATGAGCCCAGCCTCATGGGTGAAACACGTGTCTATCGCTGTCTATTCGATGCTACAATCGGCTGCCAAAATAACTTAAGCTACAATTATAATGATTCAATTTTTTTGGCCCCCCTTAAAAAAAAGTTGGCCTCCTTGCTCTGCGGTCTGGCTACGGCCCTGGATGTCTTAAATCAAACACTTTGCCGTTCTCTTCAATTCATCAAATATTTGCCCCCCCCCCCCAATTTTTTTTCTGGCTACGCCACTGGCGCTGACCAATTGAGCTATCGGGGCGGACAAAAATTAAAAAACACAAAGTAAAAAAGACAAAAAATCCCAAAAACACTCTCAAGGGTTTTTCTCAACTTTGCTTTTGCTAACCCTATGCTTCCCCCTCCCGAACTGGAGAATAATCAACTTTTATGATTTAATTTAGGGTGCTTTTAACAGAACATTTTTGCACGAAAAGCATTAAATCACCACTTTGGGCCCCAAATTCGCGCGCAATGCACTCGATTACTTTTCTGGGCCCTTTTGCTACATTACGGCCCCCACGACTAAAGAATAACAACTTTTATGCTTGAATTTAGTCGTTTAGGATGGTTTTATGCATGGTTAATGATGGTTAATGCAAAATTTGTAAACAATTTTATGACAGAAACAATTCGGAATTAGAAAAGCTACGAGGCCCAGTTAAAAAAGTAGTACAAAATTGGATAAATGGTACTTCAGCAGTAAAGAAAAGTAATGCTTCCGATCATATGACATCGCGCGTTCATGAACGGGCAGTTTTGCGTCTTCAAGCTTAAGCTTCAAGCGTCTTAAGAAATGACGTTGTAGTCATTTCTTATTGGGGATTGTTGTTACGCAATAAGTGGGGTAGTGTGGGTATAGCGTTGCTCGCTTTATCGCTACTTTTTGTATTATTACATCACAACAAATCAAACAATGCGGTCTTGATAGACTACTCTATTATATTTTTTGCTTCTCGTTTTACATGTTGTGGTAGCGTACAATTTTTTCGTAATAAACGTTTACAGCAATTGCCGAGGCAATTTCAACTTTTGCCGTTTGGCCTCGGCAACGTTTTTGCCAAAGTAAAAATATGCTAATTTCGAAGACTGAAGACTGCTTGACAAATCATGTGTCTATGCATAACGTTCCCATCTCCCTCTCTTCTGACAAACTGAAGTGATCAATTATAGAGAATTATCAGAAAAACACTTTTGTAGGAGATGCCTGTTTTGTGTATCCTGCGGTAGATGTTGAAATTTTGTGAGATTTGCCTTTTTACAATCACTCTAATTGAAACATTTCTATTCCAAGTGGGTCAAACCTGAAAGCACCATGACCATTAAATTGGAGGATTGTAAGTAAAAATTTACTTTCTTTTAATATAATGCATTAATGCATGTGCAGCTTTAAAGCAGCCAGTGCAGCCTTAAAGCAGCCAGCGGCCAAGTAGTGCTTGAATGACCACCGGTGCTACCTCCTCAGTCGGCCAAGTTTGGCCGCCGGTTTCTTCTAGCCAATTATTTAATTTTGCATTAGAATGATTGTGAATTAAATGTGGAAAATATGTAGTATCAAAGAGTGATACAGAATTAGGTCAGCGCGGCATAATCACCACTCTTGTATAGCGCGAGAACATTTGCTATTGTATGTAAATGGAATATATCCAGTTGCGATCACCAGCGCTGTAAGTCTTGTTTGCAATTCCCGACGTTTATTTTAACAAAGTGTTAATCCGAAGCGCTAGTTTACATCGGCTGGCAATATTGTCGTTTTTATATCGATTCAAGGTTGTCGGACATTGAATCGTTGTTAAAAAGGAGAACTAGGTTAGTTGAAATCGGAGGGGAAAACACGTGTCATCATAGTTGAGAAATGTTCCCGCTGTGGGTTAGTGACTTCACACCCCCAATGGTGACATCATTCATAACTGGGTATTTCTTTCGGTCATTGACCGATTTTTTTAGCAAAATGTCAGAAAAAAATATAGTCAATTTGTCCAAAATGTCCGTAATACTACATATATAGTCAATTTGGTGCAATAAAAGATGTCTGCGGCCGGGTGTTGCAAGGTTGAGTTTTGCTGATGAACGTTGAAGAAACGTTTGTCTGTTCTAACTTTTCTCAGATAAAACACGACAACGTTTCTCAGCGAAACTTAATGTTGTAGCAAGTCAGGAAGTGCAAATTTTGGTTTGTATCAGCTACTTGAAAGGAAATATTTTCATCAGAAAAAATGATCGAAATAAATCAAAAATAACCGAATTTTTTCAAGTCATTTCGGACAAATGATCGAAAAGTCTCAGCGAAAAAAAAACAGCATCATAACGGAATAAATAGTCAGGTTTTATGAAGGCGGTAGGCTATGCAGTTGAAACAATCTACTGAGCTGCGAGAAGTTGCAACAATTTAGTGTCGTTAGATGGTCCCGCAATAGCAGTTATTGCGTGGTACAGCAATTCTATTGCAGGACGCCGCCAAGACTTCAACAACGCCAAGTGATCATTTTAACACTGTAGCAAGTTTAATTCTATTTACTTGTGCTATCGTTATTTGTATTTTGGCCTCCAAGCACTCAGATTTGGCCGCCGAGAAGGAGCTCTTGGTAGGCCACGATGGCTGCCGGGAAAAAATACGAGTTTTAAGGCTTGTATGCTAACGTACATGGCTCGACTCAAATACTGCTAAGTCACACCACCTGTAGGCTACTCACATGTACCAAGAAACGAATGGGTAGCTCTAAATTATCTGCCTGCACTGGTGTTGGTTTTTTGAAACACAACAGCCATCCCAATAACAGTTGATTAAGCGCTTGACTTTGTACACAAAGAACTACAAAATCAAGCGGTGTTGGTTTGGCTCTCAGGGTGTGCAGTTAAACAACACATTTTAGGACTGTTGTCCATACAGTGTCACCAATAATCTCAATGACTAGGCCTGTGATAGTGGTTTAAAGCTTGTACAAGTATGCAACACTGCATGGATTAAGTTCTCTGCCTTATAAATAAGAATAAGCTATGCTGAGTTTGCGAAATTATAATTTTTTTATAGTTTCATCAATGGTGCGAGACCTGCAAGATTGTAACAATCGTCTTGCAACTGATGTTTCCCATCCAACAGATGCTTGTGGCATTATTCAGCAATTGAAAGAAGTTTTAATAAGGTAAATAATTATATACATAGGTTCTTCACAGGTTTAAATCATCAGGTTTTTCTATATATACATTTCATTTTTAGTAAATAGGCTAGTACATTACCGTACATCATAGGCAACTACATTACATCAACTATAATTGTGCCAACGTTTTTTCAAAAGAATTGACATGTAGAAAAGAGTAGGCTATACTGTATTTGTAGAATAATATTTCACAATCTCTTTCATGAACCACATTTTTATGTGAGGAGCAAACAGTTGCATGCGCTTAAATGCTATAATTGTGTTTTTGTTGTTGCGACTTTTAACTTCAAATGTTATATACGGTATGTGTTTAATTTTCTGTATGTACAGTACTGTTTTTGAGTCAGTACTGTTTTTGAGAATATTAACACATTGCAAAAGTTTTCTGGTGTAATGCCAATGTGAGAAAAGTTATACATCCACAAGATGCATCTATAACACCTTGACTTCTAGATAACCACATTGTTTTTTTGGTGCCTCCATAATGTAGCTTCCATATGAAAAATATTATATGTTAAATTTTCTGCTATTGTAATGAGTGGAGCTATGCTGAAATAAACTTGATTGATTGATTGTAAACTTTCCATATCAACAAGTGGCGTATCATGACCATTTCTTGGGTGTTCGCTTTTTTCAGCAGGCTTTGAACACGCACTTGGTGTGCGCTGTGCAGTTTGCTCAATAACTGTTCAGATCATATCAAAATAAATTGATGTGATATGATACAAAGAGTCACTGTGCAAATCAAGCATGTGTTTGAAACTTTCTAAACAAAGCAAACACTCTACAAAATGGTCACCATACACCACTTATCCCTTTTAAGGGACAATGGTACATATGTGTACCATAAAAGTTTTGGGCTTCCGCAACTAAAATAAACATTTTTTTGTTAATTTTACATTTTTATGGTATTCTGCTACATTGATTGTTCAATATAAAATTAGAATTTCGAAACTCTGGATCATTTTTCACACATTTCAGAGGTTGGTTTTTGAGCAGTTAGCGCAGTACCACGGTGACGTCTGTTCATGGTATGTTTGTGGAAACAACAAGCAGCAGTTTGCTCTATTTCATTCCGAAACATGAAGGATAGTTGTTGTATTGTAATCATAGGCGCCGAGTTTTCAAAATAGCTGGGCGGGCGAACACATACTGACACGTCATAAAGGTTATTTTGTGCGTTTTTCAAAAGGGCGATTTTGCTGGGTTGTTGGGCTAGCCTAGTTTTACATTTAAGTCTATGTCTCTTCTAACACGATTTGGAAACAAGTAATAAATATAATTGGTACGCAACAACGTCTGGTCCTGGTAATTCAGTTCCGCATGTTTTTTTGTAATTGGTACGTGCGGGTTGCAGAACGAAAACTGCAATACTGTACTAGTTCCATAATTACATTACTATTGTTGATACAACACGATAACACACACACAATACATCGGTGGGTTCATACGATAAGTCGCTCCTAGCGGGCGCACAGATACGACACAAGAGATGCTGTAATGCAACGCAGAAGCGATTTTACGGCAATTCAGCCAGTGCTTCCACTTTTACAAAGCTAGATTACCACTTGTATTACCACATTTGTCCTCAGATTACCACATTTTTGCCGTGATTTTTTTCCCGATTTTAACCGTATTTCGACTTACTTTTCCATTAACAAAGTGGCTATTTTTACCCATTTGTTGCCATGGTTACAATCAGGTGTACTGTTGCCAGAGTTAGGATTAACGTTAGGAAGGGTTAAAGTAAGGGTTAGACTTAGGGATAAGGTTAGGGTTTTCATCTCTTTTCCCAGAACTAAAAAAAAATCCAAAATGCAAGTTTTTGTTTTCAACAGCTTTAAACTTTTCTCACATTAGGACAGAATTTCTTCTCTGGCAACGCTATTATTTAGCTATATTTACACTATTAGTGTAAAATATGGTCTAAAGCAACTACCGGTACTCAGTTTATTAACAGTACCGGTTATTAACAGTTATGAAAACGTCCGAAATAAGTATGGTAAGCAAAGTACTGTACTTGACACCTTGAACATGCTAGCCGCATGCTATTATAAATGTTTTTTTGCATATCTGTTTGATTTCGGAAGACAACAGTTTAAATGCTCTTATTAATTGATAATATTTTATGTCAAATTTTCAAAATTTATAATTTCCACATTTTGGCAACATTTCCACACAAAATTTCCATATTACCACTAAAATACCACAAATTTTTCGTTACCACATTTTTACCACAAGCATGATGAAAATTCCACAATTGTGGTAATTACCACAAAAGTGGAAGCGCTGAATTCAGCTCCCGAGAAGCCATCTAGCGATAAACTGCGCTATTGAAACGAGCTTACATTGAATCTACAATTAGAACAGTTATATAACAAAGGAGCAGAATTGCAACTTATGACAATCAACGGTTTCATCCGGCCAAACCAACAGGTGTGCACACTTTAATATCAGTGACGTAACAGACGCAACTGTGATGACTGAGAACACAAAATAGAGCATTTTGGCAACAGAGTTAATTGATAACGTCGTTTGAGAGAAAACTACTCCTTTGAAGAACAATGCTACAGTTTTTACAACGATTTAACATCTGGCGATGTTAAAACGATGTAAAAGCAGTGGAAATTGCGGTCAGACTTTTGCCGCAAATGAAGTTCCTCGCAGGTTTGCGCAATTTACTTGATTTATAGCACTGGGCTACGAGTGGCAGAGCGGAGACAAACGGCGCGGCCGGACACTTTTGCTCGTTTAACGGCGAATCAACGTTGTTTAACGTTGCATGAATGTAACAATGGCAATAATTGACGAAAATTAATCGCTTAATTAGTAGGTCTAGTAGGGCCTATCATATGGCGACAAAACTCTGTGAATAAGGTAAGTAGGCTAGTATCAGAAGGTGGCAGATGGTTACAGATATTTTGGGACTTAAAATTGCATTAATTTTTTTTTTTAAATTCTTGAAATGTCCGGCGGGCGCGGCCCGCCCGCCCGGGACTCGGCGCCGGTGATTGTAATATATAAACGTTTTTACCATTGTTGAAAGTATTTTAGTATTGAAAAAAATCATATAAATTTTATGGTACATATGTGTACCATTGTCCCTTAGGGGAAATATCAGATAACTTTTCAGATCTTATTGAGGTGCTTGTAGGCAGTGTGTTTTCGTGTTGTTGCTGATTCGTAGCTCTTTAATATTATCAAATGTTAATAGCCTATGTACATATATGCAAACATTGCACCAGAAAAACACTCTAAAACAGAACAAGCAATATGTGTATTGAGTGTAGTGTCCACCTGTGCTTTGTAAATGGTAGAAATTGCTTCTCGTTGTACCATGAGTGTGGCTAACTTTACTGAACTGTCACCATTATACTTGGAAGATGTTTCTGTATGAATGTGGGAATTTCTGGTTTCCATCATCAAGTTATTTTGCATGGAAACAACACTTTCATAATAAAAGTGGTGAATATGGGGCTGAGTTGCCCCCCTATGGCCTATATGTGTTGAGTGCAATGTCCACCTGTGCTTTGTAAATGGTAGAAATTACTTCTTATTGTACCATGAGTGCAGGGCCGTAGCCAGACCGCAGAGCAAGGGGGGGCCAACTTTTCGTTAGGGGGGGCCGAAAAAATTTGAATGATTTTGGCATTTTAACCTCTTAAACACCGGTATCCACAAAAATTGCAATATGTCAGTTTAGTGTTAAGACCAGTAGCGTAGCCAGGAATTTTGAAAGGAGAGGTTTTGACGGCCGGCGGGCGAAGCCCGACGGCGTGTTCGCCTAAGACGACACCCAGCGACGGGGGGTCTGGGGGGCCTCCCCCAGAAAATTTTGAAAAATTACTTTGAATTTGGTGCATTCTGAGAGCATTTTCAACAAAAATGTGGGTATGAATATTCCTGTAAAATGGTGCTGTCAGGTGGCATAGCAAAAGGATAAGATCATGTTTTCTTCAGCATTTTTCGGAAATAAAGCTAAGTCTCTATGCTTTCTTGTTGCTAATTCCTGGCTGAGATGTTTGAATGTTAGGTATTGGCACAACTCGCTCTTTTAATGCAGTTTTGTTTAAAATTAGGCAAATTTTTTTAGACTGAAACATCATGCTCAAGCATAAAGAGACTGAAAGCATCATTCTCAATATCGTGACGTCACACGCGTGCCAAAGGGGGGGGGGGGTTGTAAGCCCCCCCCCTTTGGCTACGCCACTGGTTAAGACCAACACTGGTCTCTTATCACGGCAACCATATTACAATGACCAACATAACAAAGCAATTGTTGACTTGTTGTATAAATAGCGGTACTTGTTACGAGCAAAAACTTTAACTGGCTCGAAGAAGCTAGTGCCGAGGATTTTGATATATATGATTACATTCCGCCTATGCAACCGTGAGCTAGTCTATTGCAATTGCAGTCGCGGATGTTTGGATGCAAGCCGTCTCACAAACAAGTCTAAATCGATAGATTTCGATATAGAATGTTCAAAGGCCATAAGCACTAAGTTTGCCTGTCTTGGTTGTAACATGCTCCGTCTAGTGGGAGCGTCAGCCCTTGTTAACACTGAGAATCCACACTCACAAACGGCAGTGCTAGATTCAAATGTAGCAATATCTGCTGCAAGGTTGAACACTTCACAGATCAGAAAACTAGAAACAAAATTTATTTACACTGATTGGATTGAAGAAAAAAAATAAACACTGCTTAACTGCACAAATTTGGTTTATCACTGCACAGATTGGTTATCACTGACCCTTAGAATTAAGTATGGTAAGTAATGGGTATGAATTAAGTATGAATTAAGTATGGTAAGTATTTAAGAATGGTAAGAATTAAGTATAGCCTAATTTGTACCGGTTTGTAGGCCTGCTGGAAATCCATTCCCTCTTTGTTAGGTTATCATTCTTTCCCAAAACATTTTTATTTTACACAGTTTCTGACAATTTTTTTACCAACCTAACACGTGTTGGCCTTGGTTGAATTGAACCTGTTGAGGTTGCCAAAGGAGGAGTTAGGGGGGGGGGCGAAATTGTTTAATCATCATAGCTGTTAACTAAACAAAACAATTGTAGTTAATTGGGCCAGTTGGAGCTGTGCAACGGGAAAATGGGCAAAATCATTATAATTGCAGCTGTTGCTCAACAATGTTGGGATTTTGCCAGGGGGGGGTGAAATTTTTTTCAGGGGGGGCGAGGCCCCCCCTGGCCCCCGGCTGGCTACGGGCCTGCATGAGTGTGACTAACTTTACTGAACTGTCACCATTATACTTGGAAGATGTTTCTGTATGAATGTGGGAATTTCTGATTTCCTTCATCAAGTTATATTGCGTGGAAACAACATTTTCATAATAAACGGAGTGAATATGGGACTAAGTTGACCCCAACATACCTAACATTGAATAGTCGTGTGGGTAAAATCTTTAAAATCACAAGACTGTAAAGCAAAAGTGCTTATGAAAAACAATAGGGCTCCTCATATGAAGCAACTATAATCAAAAGAGCTATCAATAAAATTTCCCCTAAGGGACAATGGTGCACATATGTACCATACCGTTTTATCATAAACAAACAAGCAAATTTAAAAAAAAATTCTTAAATTCAAGTTAAGTTGCCATTTTAAACTACAAAACATATTTATTTGGAAAAAAACTTTCTTAGAAATATTATATCCCTTAAAGCAGTGGTTCCCAACCTGGGGGTCGCGACCTCCAAGGGGGTTGCAGAGCTTTTTATAGGGGGTCGCGAAGCTGTTGCTCATGCAACAACAAAAGTGAATGTAAGTAGGCCGAGGTACCGGTCCGCTAGTAGTATGTGCCAGGCTACGTTTACATGACGTTTTATTGCGCCCGAAATGAAAATTTTCCGTTTCGGTTAGTCTGTCAGACTCTTAGTCTGTTTGCATGCGATGACCGAAATGAGATTCATGGCGGTCTGGATTTCATGTCGGTAGTTTCAACAGAAATGAAACCGAAATAAAGCGGTTTCTGGTGATGTAAACACATCGCAATGAGATCCTACAACGAGATTAGCCCTAGTGCTAGTAGTTTGTGGTCTGTTTTAAGTATTTATTTGTAGTGTAGGAGGAAGAGAGAACTTGAACATAACATCAGTGCAATAGCTTCGTGTTTTTGAAATCATAATGATAGATATTTTCAACTGGGACTGGAATGCTGGTTGTTTAATTTAAGTGAGCAATTAGCAATTGCGAACCAGCAATACAAAGTCACTCTCTCAAGTTTGGTGTAAAATGTATAATTCATACCCACAGATTTCTAAGCTGGCTTTTCAAGTATTATTGCCCTTCGCTACGACGTAGGCCTATCTAAGTGAGAGTGGTTTTTCAAATCTTCTGCATATGAAAACGAAGGAAAGAAATAGAATAGATGTGGAAGACGACATGAGACTGGCTCTGTCTAGCACGCAACCTCGAATTTCACGGTTAGCTGCAGACCTACAAGGTCAACCATTGCATTGATTTGTCAATAAATGCAAGAAAAACATTTTTAGTGCTGCCTTTTGTTGTATTATTTGTTAATAGTATATATACTTGCATTTAGGAAAGAATATAAGTGGGGGTCGCGGCATCTACGAAAATTTTTAAAGGGGTCACCAAGACAAAAAGGTTGGGAACCACTGCCTTAAAGGGTTATAACAACAACAGCAATTATTATGTTACAAGGATAAGTGAACATTGTGCATTGCTATTTAATGGTGCAATAATCTTTTTCTTGTTGTTGTGAAATTGGAAAACTTTTTAGTTCATTGAGAATGATTTTTTATCAATATCACTGTTTAAATTTTATCAAGCCTCCTTGAAACTGTGACACAGCAAGCACAGGGGTCGCCTCATCTAAGAGTAACATCGGAAAATCTTCACACAATTCCTTTGGACAAGCGTTATGTCTTTCCACCAATAAGCTATTGTGGACTTCATGAAACCCTGACTAATATAATGCGTAAACTGCACAAGCTACAAAATCAAGCTATTGGTATGTTTTGACTGGTTATACGGCAATTCATTTTTCAATTAGAAGTCCCTGTACTGGTATAAGTCTGCAATGATTACCTTATTGTTTATTTTTTTAGAAAAACTATTGACAAAAAATGTTAAGTTTTTGTAAATTCTTAAGCTATTCAAAGATTAGGCCTATACAGTATGTGAAAGCATTTCCTTAATTTGAAAAGCAAAATGCACAAAATGTTTCAACATCTGGTCGACCTAAACAAAAATTTGCAACGATTGCTGAATATTAGTTTAGTAGCTTATCTTCATTTAGAGCTCTTTTTTTTATTACATTAAAATATACAAATTTGCACATATATAATAAAAAAAAAAGTTGAACATAATTTAAAACTGAGCACAAAGCTTTGTTAATTGTACAACTAGATATATTTGAAAAAAAAAAGCAACTGATGCCCAAACACAACAAATTTTTTTTTGCAGAAATGACTGAATCAGTGTTGGAATGCCTATGCTTTACTTCGGTGTTTGTGGAAGAGAACATGCGAGTTATTTTGCCACTGCAGATTGCCGGCGTCCTGTCCCAGTTCAATCAGTCTGATTTGCATGATTTTATAAAGGAACGTATCATGAAGGCTTTGTGCAAGACAATCATTCCAGTTTGTTTTGGTAACATGCATTTTTGTATTGCAAATTGAATATTGATGTTGAGAAGCAGTGGTGCCATGATAAAACTACTGAAATAGTATTTGATTGTGTTGTGTGTACTGTGTATATAAAACTGTAAGCACATACCCTAAAACTGAGGAGTGAGGACCGTATCCCAAACATTAGAATATGTGAAGTAAAATGTTATCTTACTAATTTTGATTTGAGGACATTACATGTGTATATTAAAAGTGAAATATTACAATTTCTTTTCAATTAAAAGCTGCAATTTTGAAACTATACTTTATTAAATCTGTAAAGAATAATAATCAACAGTTCAAAGAGATATTTTTCTTGTGTGTTTATTGTTTACCTGGCTGTTACATGTACTCTCTCTGCATATTTAAATAACTGTCATCTAATTTTTTATTTTTTGAGTTTGTTTATGAATTATGCACCGGAATATATACCGGAATTTGTTTTAATCTTTGGGCGTTTAAATGATGTTTCCATGATATTTTGCTATTTTACATGTAAGAGTACAAAGTTGCTCTCAATTTCTGTGAGGTCTATGCATCAAATGCTTCTTTATTCTATATGCTTCTCTTTTATGGATTGCAGGGGTTGTGACAGACGAATCCCGTAAAAGTCTGAGCAATATCCCAGGGATTGTTATGCTAGTATTGGAATACGTCAGTGATGTGTCATTTCATTTTCAATTGATGGAAACACTGATGACTTGCAAAGAAAACTTGTGGAGTGTAAGAATGTTTTATGCCATAATTACCTACAATGTTTAATTGTTTATCCGTTCAAGAAATACAACTTTAATGATTTTAACTTCTTTTTTATTTTGTGATTTCTATTTAGTGAAGCTATCAGATGTATATTTTTGAACCTATCCATCAGTTGGATAAACGCCAGGCTTTGTAAATGAAGAAATGTCAAGATCAAGCAACTATAGTTCAACTCCCCAGGTGTGCGTTGAAATGAACAAATTAATTTAAACAATAGCAGGAATTAGAAACTTCATTTTGTCAGTCTCTTGAATCCGGGCTTACTTCAACGGTTTAAAGCTTCCGTTCCCATGCGATACTGTTAAGGATTAAGGTCTGAAGCGTTTTTTGTACTACCAACATAAAGATTCACACAATTACTCAATTTTGCATTTACTTTTTCTGTATTTTCGCAGGACATCATGATGGTTATTTCGTATTCGGACGGGTTGGCTCGTGTTTATGCAACACAGATCCTCTTCCACTACTGGCCTCATTTGCATTCAGCATTGGCAAATGAGCACCATCTCGCATCACACTGCAGTAAGTCTCCGTTTCATTAGCACAGTGATGTCATGGATGAGGAAACTACGCGTTCACGTTAGTTAATGTGGATTCTTTTCTGTTTTTCAGTACATTTAAGTTTTCCTTGTGAAAATCCAAGCTGTAAGTCGGTGTCAAATACATGCACTGCCACGACGATGATACTGGATGTTACTTTTCCAACTAGAATAGCAAAGAAACCTGCTCTGTTGTACTTATGCCACAATTGCACGCAGGTTAGTTGAGTAAAATGATTGAACATTGCCGGTGGTAAAAGCACCTTGTCTTTGAATGACATAAATGCATAAGTGTAGGTTTTAATTGTACCCGTTGGGAAAAAATTTGAAGTGTGGCCTGACTCTCATATCCGGTTTAACTAAGACAGAAAGCATCAAGTCTTGCCCCAAAATCCACCAAGTGTTTATTCCGCATAGATAATAATAATTTAAGAGCAAAATTATTTGAACCCCTGGTTCACCTAAACCAAAAATAAAGTAACTAAATGTTTGTAGCTCTGAAGATGAAGGTAGTTGAGTTTTCGAAACGTTTACTGAAAATAATCATTTATTTTGCAACAATTGATAGTGAAATAGCGTCAATGAAACGTTTCTACAATTGACGATATTTAACCAGTTCTTTACTGCCGGTCATTGATTGAAATCTTTGTATGAATGGACTTGTCGACCTCTTAACGTTTTTTATCGAAAATTTACGCAATTGAGGTTTAGTTGCAGTAGGTCTATCGGAACTCGTGTTTTGTATCGAAAACGTTAACACATCTAATTCGTTAAAGCAGAGGAGTTTCACCAACGATACTACTGTATTCAACAAGTTAATGTAAATTTACTCAGTTTGTGGGAGTTGAAAAAAGGTCTGTGTTAGTGTAATTTAGAATGGAATCAAAAATTTGAAAATTCTTTTTGTACAGTGAATGTTTTTCAATTGCCATCTGATAACATGTATTGATTTTTGAAAACAGCTTCAGCTCAACATGGAACCCAGCTCGCATATGGAATTTGCAGATGTGATTTTACCGACCAAATGCATCAAACATCAGTGCGAGAATAAGGTTCGAGGCATACGCGTTAATATGATGTCCGTTTGCATTGTCACAACAATGGACTTCACTTCAGCTACGTCTTGCAGAAATTAAAACGTGTATTTTTATGACTTTAAAATGAGCACAGAGTGCCTAAAAGTTCAAATTGTGATCTTTAAAATCAACCAGAGAGTATGAAGAACATAAAATTTGTATCAAACAAAATGACAAATCAGCATGATGCCTTTGAAGAATTAAGATTTTAACACAAAAACCAACTAGTCAGTTGGTGCACTAAAAATCCAGACTTCTTTTTTTTTAAATGGCCATATCCTACCAACTTTAAATGTGAGCTCTCAATGTAACGCTTTTACTCATGATTTCAGCATTGCTTGTCTAAGGATTCTCTTGCTTCTGTGACTGTATTTGGAAGCCACTCTCGGTCAAGTTTAAAAGAGTTCAAACATTCCATGCAAGTTCAAAAGCACACTCTGTTGTGGCATTGCGACCGTCAAATCATGCGCTACTGTGAAGAATGCTACGGCAACTTGGAGCATCTGTTCAAAGACCTAAACTTGGTTGTGCAGCTGCCTCCCTCCTCAGCATGGGATCAAAAAAAATCTCATCTTTCCAGAGTGATGGTCAATGCGATCGTTTGGTAAGGTTTGCTTAATTTTTGCACTTAACTAACGTAAATGTAAGGCTAGATGCACCAACAGCAGATCTTTCAAGCAGCCCATATTATCTACCACTGTCCGATTTTTACTCCACCAAGGGCAGTTGGTGTATCAACGCTGGAGGACTCTACCATCAAGTGGCTGCTCGAAGAGCGCCCGAACATTTGACCCCGATGTAATATAGTCGAAAAAAACAACAACTTCTCATACGAATGAAGAAGAAGCAGCTATCCGTCTGAGTTCACCGAGAATCAGTTGGCAGTTTTTAAGCAGTCAATTAAGTAAAGTGACAGATTAGTTAATCAAGAATTAGTTGACGTTAATTTTGTCTGCAAATCACTAATTTAATCAGCAGATTGCAGGTTTGAGAAGCTGGATATATGTAGGTTAAAGATTTTTTTACGTTCGTGCATGTTTTATGGATTATATGATTATATAATATATGCATGCTGCATGGTTCAGTATTATATGATTTTTATACCAAAACTTATTACCTTTTCACAGTTTGTTATCTGAAGAAGTGGACTTTTATCCGAAAATAGCAGTGAATGGCATTGCAAAGTTTGCTGCTTACGAAAATAAAGAAAGCTTTTCTTCCGCCGGCGAAAACTCGTACACTGAAACATTTGGTAAGTTACTGTGTCTGTAAAGAAATCGCCGGCTTATAGTCTTTCAAAGATTTGATTAAGTTTTTCCCGAGGTACCAAAATAAAAAAAATATACGATTGAATGCATCGCAAACGAAGCCGTCTTGACCTCAGCTTGATTTTAACTGCAGCGTGAACCTAATTTATTTTTAAAATCTTACATGCAGCTAACTAAATGGCCAAAATAGTATTTTGCTTTCCTGGCTAGTCAGATTAGATTACACTGGATAACAACAAGTTTTAATCAGAGACCCGATTAGGCAGTTTTTGAAGGGTTTTTGACGCTGATCCCGAAAATGTCCTTATTTTTTCCCCAGTGCACCAGGCTTTTGAGATATTTGAATTTTTGTAGTTTAAATTTGACCTATAGCGACGCAATTTGACATAATAGTGACAATTTTGACCTCAAGCTTGCGCAAAGCGGATTTTAGAACGCATTATGATGCATTGTGCTGTTTTTTTTTTATAGTAAAATACATAAAAATACCTAAAATATTAAAATAAAAATATTTTCAAAACCTGATGTGCTAGAAAAAAACGAGTTCAGATTTGGAATCAGCGCCGCAAATTCATCTAGAAAACTTTACTTGCGTCTTTGATTAAAAGGTTTAGTTAAAATTTGTTGACCAGTGTTATGTTCAACACTAAGCTTTTTTTAACGTTTCTCTTTGTGAATTGTATGTTGGTGATATAAGCTTATTATGTACTATTACACTATACGTAGAATCTGATTGGTATATCGTTATTCTTCTCTTTCTCGCTCATGTTGATGCGAAAAAACAATTAATAAGTGACACAGGCTTCGTTCGGGGATTAGATGCCCCTACAGATACAAACCTTACCAAGGTGCTGTTCCAGGGGTGTACTCGTGCGGAGGTTGCGTTGAAAACATGGGATCTCAGACTGCTCCAATTACTTTGAGACACTTTGGTGTTTGGCTTCTTGTTTCTCTTTGCCCGCCTCAGCCAGATATCGACCAGGTATTGTTTATTTTCTCTACCCAGTCATTTGCAGTTGAAATGGGGATTGTATTTAATTGAAATAGCCAATGACGTCATCTTACGTCGGTTCACTAAAGCACTACATATTGATGGCATAGAAGGTTTGGCCGAGTTTAGAGGAAAAAACGTCCTCATGCAATGTGTTAGTAACCAGTAGTAAGTGAAATACATTAAAAATATATTTTGGATCAACATAAATTCACTGTTTGTATCTTTGTTGAGTTCATCATTTTTTCTTTATAAGTACACCACAAGAATGTCTAATACATTAACTCTCATAATTGGGCTGATTTGCTTATAAGCATTTCTTTGAGAAAATGGTGTTAACATCATTGGCATTTTTTTTTGCAAGTATTCCCTGGCTTTCATTCTTACTTTTTTATTACATTTCCAGGAGTTGGTATGCCAGCTTATCGCTGCAGTGCTAGTATGGTATAAGAACAGCTCCTTGCTTTCATCAGGTACATTTTCTTTAAGTGCTTCATAATTTTCAATTTTATTGCGTTTTGTGAAGCAACAACACCAAAAACCTCTTGTTAGCGCAGATGACTTTGGGACCAGACTGGAGAGTTTAAAACCGCTGGTAATAGCTTGAATGTTGTATCAACAAATGTTGTTGTCTCACACGAAAATTGTGTTTCGTACACACGTATTGATGTTGCTGTAGCTGATGTGATGCTATTGTCTAATTGATTAAATGCGAAATTGTAGAAATAAGTGAAATAGCTTTCGGCATTTCGAATCGGTCATTGTTGTCATTGTCATTGTTGTAACCACAAATCAAGTTAGTGTCGTAAAGTTACTGTGATGACTTGTTGATAGCGATTGTATCATCTGAGCAATTAAGACAAAGTTTCGAAATGATGGAGCAAACACGTATTTTTTGACTCATTCAGTTTTGCTGAAGCTAAAAGCTCCATAGTGCACATGGTATGCTTTTTTCGGTTCAATTGCAGTAAATCAGTGTTTCTCCACATTTTCGCATGTAGGGCAGATAGCTGTTTACAAACGAAAAAAGCAGAAGGCCAATTGTCTTGTTAGCGTTTGCTTACCTAGTGAGAATCCTGCTGCTGCAGGGAACCAAGCTCATTTTCAACCAAACATCTTGAGCCGATCATAGGGCTGCTTCTGTCGCTGGTAGTTTCAAGAGCGAATATACAGTAGTTTTCTTTCGAAAACTCGAACAACTTGACTCTTACGCTCAGTCGGATGAAGCTAAAGTGAAGCCAACAGCTTTTTGACATTCCGAGAGCGAAGCTTCGCTCTTTCGCGTCACAAATAACCAGCTAGAAATAACTACTTAATGTTCTGGAGCAGTTTCAACTTATTAGTTATGTAGAATTTAAAATATTTCATGGTAAGCGTTCGATAAACATGTTCAGCGACAGCATACGTTTCACTGAATCGTTGTGAAAAATTGTGATATTCAATGAGCGCATATACAACGTAAAATTACAACTCTTTATTGCATTCTTTCTTCAGTATTTGGATGCTTGGCTCAAAGAAATGTGTGGTCTTTACTTCAAGCAGTTTGTCATGTGTCTTTTACCTAACCCACCAACGCAAGCTAGAGTTGCAGGGCATTGGTAATTTCCAAATACATACATTACAACTAAGTATTGCATGATGAACCTGAGTAGTTGATCAACTTGGTGTAAGTTTTTTTCTCTCGCAAACTTTGAAATGTTATTTGTTGTGTGCTGGGATAGTGCTGAGAAACAGTCCGCAGGTCTATCGTTAATGATTGTATCCTACATGAAATGGATCAGGGGGGGGGGGGAGTATGGTGTTAGGTCTGCTACTATTTGGAGAAGCCGATTCGTAGAAATCCGAGTTCGGAGAAAGCCTTTTTCGGAAAATTCTAAAATTCCGCAGCGGCATTTGTTTATTCAAAGGAATTAGCTCTGGGTTTTTTTTTTTCGGTTATTTATTGGTCATTGACCGATTTTTTAGCAAAATGTCCGAAAAAAATATAGTCAATTGACTATTTGAATATTTGATTCTATTTGAATAAGACCTTGTGATGATCCTTTAGGTGAAACAGGCTGTTAAGGCTTCAGATATTAATAACTATAATATATTTGATTTATAGTCAATTGACTGTATATGACCAAAAATGACCAAAATAAATAAAAAATGACCAAATTTTTTTAAGTCATTTCGGACAAATGACCGAAAAGTCTCAGCAAAAAAAACAACCCAGAATTAGCTTATAATAGAGGTTAACTAAGTAAAGTGTATTTCTCAACTAAAAAAAGCAGTTATCATACGGTGTTTCATGATTAACGATTAGAGGTTAATTAAATAAATTCTCAGCCAAAAAAAGCAGTGGTCAAACAGTAAGTACAGTACAGGTAAGTAAAGTGTCAGCGAAAAAATCTCAACTAAAGTCTCAGCAAGTAAAAAAATAAACAGTTATCAAATGTTATATGGCCTTCGAAACTACCGCGCCGGTAGGCCATGTTAGACCGGCTTCCATAAGCCAATATTTCTCCATTCTGTTGGTATTCGAAATTTTTTTTCTCTTTACTCGCATTCGCATTATTTTTCTACCAACAAGACAAAGTGTAAGCGTCGCTTTAGACTAGCTCTATACCGACGTGGGAAGCAGTGCATTTAAATCGGGGATATAGTGAGTACCGGGATATGAAATCACGTGACCTCGCGAGAGCACTTCTGCGCACAGTAGTGTCACTATTTGGCAAGTATTCAAAGTTTAAACAGGGCTGTTGGTGATGATTAGGCTGCACGTGAAGACTAGTTAGTAATGAACTTTCGTTGTGCAATAGGGATAGAAAGGCTAATGAATGTCTATTGCATGCTGGTTTTCTGTAGGCTATCTGCAAATACACATCTAAATATTTTACATGTAGATTTAGGCTAGGTCATTATTTGGTATTGTCCATTGAAGCAAATATCTGTGATCAGTGTTGCTTTCTGTGCAAAGTGGAATATAAGAAACAAAACAGGCAGTTCTGAGATTATTAAGGTTTCTTTTTTGTATTAAAAACATGACTGAGGTCTGAGGATACTTTTTGTACAAATGGTTAGTTTGTTGGCCTACGGTACATTGGATATGTAACCTTGTCATTGTAGTGAGAGCTTTCAAGAGTTAATTTGTCAGAACAAGAGCTAGTAGTAAATAAGTAAGAGTATGGGTTAATTTCAATACATCACACCATCCATACACTGACTAGTATCATTGACTAATCCAATGTAGCTTTGTGCATATTAAATTGTGCTAGGCCATAGGCAGGTGAAGCAGTTGCCCAGGGCTCTATCATCAACAAAGTCACTAATTTTGGCAAAAATGTATGTAATTAAGCAATGTTTGGGAAACTACAAAACTAGCACCATCTGATAAAGTAGGCTATGTTAATTTGTTGTTTGTATGCTACAACTCCATAACAGGATAGCAATATTTGTACCCACAGACATGAAATCATTTGTAAACCTTTGTGCATCTGCCCAAAATAGAAATTTAAATACAACTGTAAATATGTTTTAGGTCATTGTTTGCGTTGTTCTCTGATTGAACGCAAAAATACGATATCAATTAACGGATTTTTATAAAACAATTTTTTAACGGATTTTTTTGTTTTGGCTGCCGGGTGATAGAATTTGGCCGCCGGGAAACAGCTCTGGTACGCCATGCTTGGTCTCTGGAAAAATAAACGAGCTTAGAGGCCTGCAAGAGTAGCTTAGTCACTCCTACATCGAATCCGATTCGATATGTTTCCGCCATAGGAAATGAAGCAAACGCAACTAAAGTCAATGTTTTGTTTGCGACAACAGATTATAGCCTCCCCATTAAAACGAACATTTTTTTGCAGTTGTACACTGTGTATATTTATTTAGGAAACGATATTGTGGAAATAAAATACGGTGACATAACCAACAAAAGGAAAAGGTGGCAAAGCCATAATAGTTTAAGACAAGCATGCAAAGACCCAATTCCAAATTGCCTATCCATACTTGCTACGCATGAATCATTACCACGGTCGACATACCAGTGTCGAATCTAGCAATCGCTTCCTTAAAACATAATAAATTAACTTTGTTAGCCCAGGCAAGTTTGTTGCTGGTGGACAGCTTCATAGAATCAGAAGGTAAATGTGCATCTACTATCCGCATATGAAGCAAAAATTTGATTCAATGTTCATTGTTCAGTCAACCTCGTCTTGAGCTACTTGGTCTAGCACTTATACTGGTTGCAGTCGCTCTTGCCAGCTACGCTGATAACAAAAATACAGCAACTTGAAAGCTACCTTATACAGTTTAAGCTTCCAAAAAATACTAATTTTGACCAAGCATAGCACTGGTTGCGTATTAGCATTAAATTACTCTTGGGCACCAGAATTACTAGGAAATGATTGTTGGTTTTTCTTGTCAAAATTTCTTGTTGACCGGTGTAATAGGTTAAGTTAATTCCCTAACCTTTTGTATGGGTAATTGGGTATGGAAAGGTAAACACAAAAATCGCCTACAAATTCTGGAAAATTCTCCGAATCAGTTTTAAAAGCTATCTCCGAAATAGGATTTCCCCGAATTGGATTCGCCGAAACTTTCAGTTCTTTAATTTTTACGACTTACTCATGAATTTGATTACAGCGGTGACAGGAATAGCTAGTATTATTAGCTTCTAAAACTGCGACTGAAAACATATTTTCGTTTTCTTTCCGCATGTTGTATTTTAAGTGAAAATTTGAATGTGACACTGGTACTTGTTCTGTCTAATCATCAGTGTTTTCTTTAATCCTCATTTGTATGAGGTTTGTGTTAAATCACGTACAGAGTTAATACCTTGCAGGGATTCAATTCACCCTCTTTGGTGGCATTACAAAGAAGGAATCAATCTTCTAATATGTTTAGCATCGTACTCCATCATCAGGTAATGAGGTTGCTTTTTTATAAGTGACGTATCGTTTATTTATCTCACAACGCTTTTAAATCTTATGAAACTGAAGTCAACACTCCATTGTACATTTAAGAAGTGTGCTTTAGTGCAGCATGACACTACGAGTTTCCAAATGCAATGTTGTCACCGGGTGGTAGGCTATTGTAGAAAAGTAAATGAAACTAAGTTGTTGTTCAGCCTAGAGCTGTGGGAGTGTGTTGTTCCATGCTGGATGACTGCCTTGTGCGAGAACCTTACTTCCAATGAACTAAAGAAACTGAAAGATCCTTTAAAGTGAGAGATTCTATTTGAATAAGTTTGAACGACTATGACATGTTACTTGCATAAAAACGATTTCCAACCAAATGAGCTTGAACTAAGTTTCGTGTGAACGAAAACTTCTCGATTGTTGAAACTTCAAATTTAGTAGTTAAGATCCAGTGCAGTTTGTTTTTTGTTTGTTTGTTTTATTATCTTTATCCTGCATTGCGGGAAAGCGGACTTGAGCGCTATGCATCGGTTTACGCCTTCCGACGTACACCTGACCCACGCTGCAGCCGACTGCAATGTCTGTTTCCGGTTGTCCGTGACTCTATTTATGACTTAAATTTGGTACTACCCATTACTCGAAATCGATCACTGGGTATAGGCAATTATCGTAAAGCTTCTTGCCCAGAGAAACAACAGCAAGTGCGGGTGGCTGGAGTCGAACATGCAGGCTCTCGACTGCGAGCCCAACGCGCTAACCACTCGGCCACTGCTGCCGACATCGGCCACTGCTGCCGACATCGGCCACTGCAGTGCATCGCAATTTAATCTTCATTTTCTGTTATTTTTCCAATGGGAGTTACTTAGGCACAAGTAGTTAAGCTGTTGAGCTGGCAGTCAAGAGACCACTGGTTCGATACCTCTCTGACATAGATTGAATACTTTACAGAGCAATAATTCTTTTTCAGCGCATTGTTTGACAAGGATCTATCTCCTCTCTCGTTTCCATCCGAGGACACTTTTGCCTTCCTACGTCACAGTTTTGCGCAGGCACAGCTCATGGACCAAGAGAATGCACTGGAATGGCTTCAGGTGTTTTTTTATGAACATTACATTAAAAAAACAAGATAGAAATGAAGATAGAAATATCACTAAACCAAGTCAAACGTATCTCCTTATGAGTGACTATTGCATCATCCCCACCTGGTCTTTTGATAGTTGCTTACTTTACCCGACGTAAAGACTTGAATTTTTGAAAAGAATGTCTGTCACACTGATGTACTAAAATGTAATCGCAACGGCTGTTTCACCGAACTATAAGCTGCTGTTATCTCTCCACTCTCTTCTGCGGAGCGGTAGAACAAACAATGCAACGCATACTCCACGAATGTTCCATCTTACGGCCCCCAAGTGGAATCACTGGTATTCGACAACTGGACCCAACTACCGTATCTTGGCTGCACGAGGAGACGTTGCCAATCTAAGCTACTACAAGTCAAACGAGAGAAGAAGATCTCTCCACTGATCGATGCGTGGTTCTGTTGGTGCTGTTTTAAAAACAACTTAACATTGACTTTCAGATCCTGTGTGAAGTGGGCGTGTACATCCCTTTCGACGAGATACTTCCAATGCTTAATGAATTACAATCTGGTTTATTCTCACGCTTTTCATCTCATGAAGAATCGGAAAAGGTTCTTTTTCATCTATTTGCTCATATTGCCTTTACAATTGTATTACATAATAAACCTTTAATTGCATTTGATGTTAAATGAATTTTTTTATTTGAATTGCATTCATTCATTTGACATTGATCCGATGATGTTGATGTCTTCTAAAATTGGGACCGAGTCGTCTAGCGACGTTGAAACGATGTAAAAATAGCAACTTTTGTTGGCAAGGTAGTTAAGCGAAGTCACTTTTATCTGTCCACTGCATGAGTGCATGTTCTAACGAGTCCGCTATTTTTGAGTTGCTCACTCAAATCCTCTTATTTTAGTCCAATTGTCAGGGAAAGTACGCAAAAGAAGGTCAACACCGTTTTCCCCATTTGTCAGGTGAGCTTGCTTTCATTTCAAGAATTATAGTAACATTCCTCAATCTTTCCAAAACGTTTAGAATGATTTAGAAGTTCACCTTTTCTTCTATGTTCAACAGACAAAGACTTCAAGAGATTTCTTGCCCGATCCAGCCAGCCTGGTGTGATGTCACTTGATGACGTTATGGATGGACTGAATATCCCATGCACAGGGACTTGGTACTTGCGAATAGACTTTTTTTTACACAAGCTGTAATTCGTTTATTATTTATTTATTTTTTGATGAAGTGATTCTGGAAATTAGTTATCACGCGTGAATAGCCTGCTGAATATTTATCGCAGATAGAGCATTAGAGTCTGTGAATGAAATTATAAAAATAATTAATTAGTGATAATTTAATATATTTCGGGCTGGATGCACTAACATTGCGTCATTCACCGATTAAGCAAATAAGCCCATTAAAAAACTTGTTTTGAGGACTAAGTTTTCTTTATGCATCAACCGCAATCCACTAATTAAAATCCCCAATTACTGATCGTCCGATTAACTTTGCATAAATTAGTTCTCGATTGTCTAATCAGACGATTATATTAACTTAATCGACCGCTTAAAAGATCTGCTGTTGGTAGTGTTGGTGCATCCAGCTTTAAGGATATAATTTTTTTTATAGAATACCTTAAAAATTATCGAAAGACGTGTTTTGAATGCGTTTACAAGTGATACATGCAACGTTGTTTGATTGAATAGCCACGACAAGGAATGCGATTTCCGACCTGTTCGAAGCGTCACACCAAACGAGAACAAGAAGTCGCTTCGACGGGGTGGCTCCACCCGTCAAGCTAAGGCGAAAGTATCCGCGCTTTTCAAATCGAAACGTTCAAGTGAGTCTTCGTCACTTACTCGACTGCTTATCATCTCTCCGTGTTTTCAACGCACGATGACTGCTTGGTTCAAAGCAGATGTTTTATATGTTATGTTGACTGCGTAATTTCATCACCGTCAGTAACTAAACCTATATGGAGATGGTCAGCACGAACAACGGCCCTTCGGCTTAGACAATCTTCTTAGGGCTGTCTTGCTGACTATCTTAATTTGTTTGGCATGTTTCAACTTGCTAAGTCAAGTTTTCATCACAGTTTCAACAAATCTTTTTTGTCATGACATGTAATAGCTTACTTGATCTAGTGATGCGAACGCTTCAACACATCAAAAGACGTCGGTTCGATGACCGTATAGAGCACGCGAGTGTGTTTACCGAGGCACTCATTGAACGCTTTAAAGTACAGATAAAGATCGACCCTCTCGGCTACCCGTCTACTTGGTTCACTTCTTCAACGGTCCTACCCTATCAAGACTCAAGAGCCTCAAAATGACGAAAGTCCATTATCAGGAACACAATTACTTTGTTTACAATTCTTGAACCACTTTTCAGTTCATCGCCGCAGAGAATCGAGTGTGCCTGAAGCGGTGGAGATGGAGACGCTTCGAGCGCCATCTAACGCCTCCCTTCCTGAGGCACATGTGTGCGTTGCCAGCAAAGCTCCCAGAAACGTGAGAAAGTTGTCGCCTGAGTGGAACAAATCAAGGATCATCGCTTGCTACGTTGAAATACTGGACATCATCTACAGCCAGGTGATTTTCTTTGCGTCAACGAACAAGTCAAACAACCGGCATCATCAGTAATATTTGTAAATTTAATTTTCCGTTAAGAACCAGAACAATTCAATGAACTATGAAGAAATGCAATTTACATTTAAATGTTTTTTGTTCTGATTCTTAGTTCGTCATACAAAATCGCCCTCAACATGGCGGCTTGGAAGACGGTGGCTCAGCGCAGATAAGCAAGATCGTTCTTTGTATCTTTTCCCACGTGGTTGGAGATAACGAGAAAAGTGAACAGGATTCAAAAAACAAAAGTGACGTTTAGACAACGTTTTTTTAATATACCTTTAATTGATATATCTGTCTCTAAGTTGAATACCATTGCATGATGATATTTACATAAGTTTCTTGAGATGTGACCGCAGACCGAAGGGACTCTAGGTTGACCCCTGACAAACCAGAAACAAAACCTAACACCGATCAATTCACAATGAACCAACTCAAAGCTAGCTTCGTGATAACGTTCTTTGTTTAAGTTTGTTTCGTTACTGTGTAGTCAAAGTTGATGTTCAGCCATTCTGCAGACGTTGGATCAATGTAAATAACAACTGATTTGCTGCATGGGTGTATTCTGCATTAAATGATTAATCAGCCCCCATTTATTTGTAGGTGGTTGCCTGGAGTGTGTACAGGTTGAACTCCAGCTGACTGGCGAGTTTTTTGAAGGAGTTGCAAAACTGCTTTCTGTCTTACTTCCAAAGCAAGCAATGAACAAGGTAAGTACAGTAGATGCTGAGTAGTGCCAGCGCACTACCTAAAAAAAGGCCTAATGAATAATTTATTGTATGCGTGTAGCTTTGATTTTTTAATTCTTTTGTCTTGGTTGTAATTTTTTTCCCAAACGAAGCATTAACGCAACCCCTGTATGATCTTGGGTGTGAAATGATGCTATTTTTCAGTATGGCAGTGAGTTTGGGACAAAATTGATTGAACTGTCTGTTGTCGACGAGCCGAATACGAAAACGCCACTGACAATGGAGGATTTCGATGACTGCGAGATTTCTGTACAACTTCTGTACAGACTAGTCAAAGTAAGAGAATATGTGAAAATTTTGCAGTCTTTCACCAATTTTTCGTTGACAAAGTCTTCTCAAGCTATACACTCTGTTGCACTTCTTTGACAGTTAATGCCTGATTTCGTTTATAGAAGCGAGGTTTGTGCGTCATTGTTATGGAGAACCTTACACCGTCATTAAAACGTTTGTAGAAGATAACATAACTTTGTTTTTTCTCTAGTTGTTAGAGAATTACTCCAATGACCGAACAGTGACAACCGAAATAATCAGCTGCATATCACCCCTTTGTCTCCGTGGCAATCTCTGCCATGATCTGTCCAAGAACAACCAGCCAGCTGTAGAAGAGTTCATCTCAGAGATGTTCCTTCCAAGGTGAACATGGTCGTGTGTTATTGATTTTTTGTATCAGTTAAGCTTTTACCACAGCTTGCCCAAATCGATATTTCTTTTAAAAGGCTTCAGTCACGTGACTGCGAAAAAGGCATCGAAATATTTGAAGTTCTTTCGTGACGCGTGTATTGAATTAATGCATTTCCATTTGCTGGCTCACTGCAAGTCCGTTTAAAGTGTCAACTCTCAGGCAACGTCAAAATAAAACGTTTGAGATCGTATACGCTTTTGTATTTTTGAAAGTAAACTATACTGAAATTGCGTGTTTAGGATTTATATAGTTTCTCTAAATTTCTTTCAATCGGACATTTGTAATAATTTACACTTGTAACTCACTTGAAATGATCACCGAAACTTACATAAAAAAGTAACTAACTTATGTTTCAGTATATGGAAGCAGTTGTCTGTATATCACTCGGACGCTTCGAAGCAACTGGTTGCAATTCTTCTTAAAGCTATCAATGTTATTGATGGGGCTTTTGAAGCTCTGCTTGCGCTGATAGACGGCGCGTTTCTTCAAGGTTTCAATATTGCCGAAGCATATGCTGCTGCTAAACGTGAAAAGGCGAACCAAAAAGAAGCAAAAAAGGCTCTCAATGAAATAAAGTGTCGGACTGAAGGAAAAACACTTGATGATCAGGGGGACAAGAAAGAGAAGGTTGAGGAAGAACCAATTGAGAATTGGAATTTACAATTTGAAACACGTACGTTTCTTTCCATATAACCTTCTTTTTTGAATTGTTAAAACAAAGTTGGAATAAAAGCTGCCCAATTTAACACAGTTAGTATAAGCTACTAACCGAAACGAAATCTTTATGCACTTGAAATCTGTTTCCAATCCCTGTTATGTGGCCTACCAGTGATGCTGCGGCTAAACTGTTTACTTTTGTATTTCGTAATCCAACGTTTTAATTATAAATGGTCTTATCAGTCTTACAATGCACTTCCAGTGGATCGCATTCAAGCGTTTTTGATCTTCATAAGCGATAACAATCAGATGTTGGAAAAGCGGTCGCCTATAACGCACGTCATCGCCTACATGTTTTCCGTCGTGCTGGCCGCGTTACGTCTTCCCAACCCAGCTTTGTATGTGAAGGCAAAATTTATTATCGATTCTCTGAGCCATGAAACTCTGCAGGTTTGTTTTGTTATCAATGTTTCTTTTTTGACATATGGTTGTGCACTCGATAACTTTTCCTTCTGCTGACACCTCAATGGTGTAATGAAGCATTCTTTAATTTGCTGACGGAGAATTTAAATCATAGTATAACGCACATGTAAGATTGTAAGTTTGAAAAAATGATTTTTAGATTTCCTATCTTTGCCTACAACACGAATTCGACAAGTCTCTGCGGGACCGTACATTTGTGACGTCACAATTGCTTCTGGTTCACCAGTTGCGCCCGCACAGCTCTCCCCTATCGTTCACTCGGTTTTCACACTTCATGGATGTGCTCGCCAAGGAATCTATGCTCCGGAAACGCCTCGGGCTGTCCTTTGCCTTCCCCCCAAGTACGTCTTTTCGTTCTTCAGTCATCTTACAAATAAAAAGAAAAATTGCAAAATGATTGTTGTTTTTAAGTCCTGCAGTCGTCTAGCGTAAAAAGTAACCACGGCGTTAAAGCATACGCCCGTTACAGTTTTTTTCAACTGTTTAATTTCGGAAAATGTGACATTCTCTATGACTAAACTTTTCGTAAAAAAATCGTCAAATAACGTCACTGTCTTGCTTTAGACGCGTGCTCACAAAAAGATCATTTACGGTCGGAACGAAATCAAGAAGAAGATCTGTTGGCAAATCAGAGAAGCGGGACTCTAATTACGTTTTCGCAGAAGCTTGAGGGGGCAAACCTACTTGTTGGTATTGACGATGGTAAGGCTGCCATGTGCATTTTATGATCAGCGTTCTGAAGCGCGAATTTTGTTTTTCTGTGAAATTGGAGTAGTAAATTTACGGTGTGCTGGGTTTTAAATGCGAAAGCGTTTCCACAACTTCTTCATCTGTTTTCAACTCCGCAGATTTTGTCAAGAAGTGTCAAGCTGGCACGGGGGAGAGCTACATGAGCGGACAAAATAGTTTGTACGAGTTTAATTTCGGAAGCCAAGCTGCAGGTATCATTTCAATCTTGCTGTTAGAGTAATATAATACACATTTGATTGCAAAGCGAATATTCACTCTCTGACTGAGAAAGCCTCTTCTGAGGCTTGATCCCCACAATTTTGAATACTCAGTTAGCAAAAGTTTTACATCGTTTGAATGAAAATAAACGATGAAATGATGAAAATAGGTCAATAATGCACGTAGCTGCGCCTCTGTATGGATGTGCTGTTGTCTTTTAAAGCTCTGAGAGCATTGCGTGTCTGCAATGGACCCAGCACTACTGAAACACGCATTCTTATTATTACTGCACACGCACAGAAACATAGATTTCTTCGACTTGCCCAAATCGTTTTCGCTTTGCAAGTTGCATCAATTCCCGCTCATCACTCTTCAATCTTACTTTCATAACACGTTGTTTAACATCTTTAATATTATTCTAAACCTTTCCTACTTTTGTTTCAAGATGGTTTTTGTCCGACAAAGATGAAAGAAGAATCGCAGATGAACAAAGAAACCGTGAATCACGTGATGCTCGTCATCTGCAAAGTTAGCATTGGTCTGCTCCCTTCGTTTCTGTAGTTTTCGTCTTTTCAGCTCAAACTAACGCTCGTTAGCCATAAGCCTTTTTAAATACCTCGAATTGAGTTCTACCATTCGCAGTTCTGTGTCACCCCAACATTGTTCTAGTTTGTGTTTCAGATCGAATTTTCTTAATTGTTTCCTTCTCTTTTGTTTTCATTCTTTTTGTATCAAGGTTATTTAATTTTCTATTCACGGCGCTAGAAATTACTTTCGCGGATATTTTACCACTTTCTGTCGCTTTTTTATTAATAAATTCTAATTTTTTAACCAGTACATGATTGGCTGTGAGGAGGAAATCATAGAAAAGTCAACCACGAAAGAATTTCACGCTTTTCTCCGGCAACTTCAAACATGGCTGAGCTACAACGAACAAATTGGTTATTTCACCAACAGCCCCTCCATGCTACGCTCCACTGTCGGTGTCAGCACCCTGCTGAAGAATTTACCCAAGGTAAGAGTTTTAGCAGGTGGGTTGGCTTGGTTTAAACCAGGGGTTCCCAAACTTTTTTACACCGTGGCCCCCCTATTTTTTTTAACCTTTTGAAAAAATTAAGAAACGTCATATTAATTTAAAAAAAATATATATACAGTAGCCTAACCGGTACCGTAGTTAGAATGATAAAATGATATAAATGCAACACACAATAAACATAGTATAGTACCAGAGCCACTATAGTACATTAATTAGTTATTACATATGCAGTTAATAGGATGGTTGAGCTGTTGTTGTTGCAAAATGTAGGCGTACTAGTATTTTTATTAAATTTTAATTTATTTCTTTTGTTATATAGTGTTGGAGTGGACTTAGAGATGATAAATGTAAAAAAATTATTATTTTTTAATTTTTTTCCATGGCCCCTTTGAAAAAGGCTCATGGCCCACCAAGGGGCCATGGCCCCCAGGTTAGGAACCCCTGGTTTAAACTCTGAATACGTCCAGGCCAGAATCTCGCTTTGCTACTATTTCACCATTCAATTGATGTTAAAGACTTAAAGTTTTTTTAAGTTAATAAGGCCATTGGCTGGATTAGATATCCTTTGTGGTTCAAAAGATTGTCTGTGGCGTATATTATATACTGTGCGTCTATGACTATTTGAAGATCTACTTGTCAAGAATTCCTTATTTTCGAATGTGTGAACTTAATATTTACGACAACAGTTCTGTTTGTAGGTGTTGGACTGCAACCATACCTTGGGAAACATTCTGCTTCCTATAGCGCTCGCTCTGTTGGAGCTGGTGGTGAAAACAAGCGACGCCAATTGCGGACAAACCCCGCCAAGTGATTGTCGCGAGTTCGATCTCGACATTTTGGCTGAAACTGATCAGCTGGCTTGGTTGAAGACCCTGCAAGTCATCATGTACAAGGTGCTTCGTAGAGATAAATAATGAGCTTAAAATTGCGGTTAGTTCTGGTTACATCAAAAATAAGGCGACGAAAGGTGACTGGTAATCTGTTAAGAATCGTTTCATTATTTTAGTACTCGGTGAAGGAATGCATCCAACTGGAACAGCTAACTCGCCTCTTGTACATCTGTTTGAAGACATTGCGACAACAGTTTCACATCTGCAACAGTCACATGGTGGAAATCTTTTCAGGTTGGTATTTACTAAACTCATTTCAGTTAAAAAGCTTTTTAAATGTCACAATGGATGAAAATTGCACCTGAACACGATGTATCGTGTATATCACAGTCGGTGCGACCTTTCATGAACCAGAAGCTGAGCTGGTAGATTTAACCAGGGTTGCCTAAATGATTTTTCATGGAAATGCAGTTCGCTGTCTGCCATCGACAGTTAGACACACTTTACAAGAAAGCGACCACCTAAGCAACGATCTTTATCTTTTTTTCTGATAATGTTTTTTCAAGAATTTAAGTTGTCGACAGCGATCCTACACGTAACTTTGCAACCTCATGTAATGTAGTATTTTCAGAAAAAGACAGAAATGAAACGAAAAGTGGTCCGAATGCGCTGACAAAAAAGAGGTATTGTGTCACAAAAAATTGTATTTCTTTTCGAATTTCTCTCAGTGATGAACTTATGAGATGAAGGGGGGCACGATGGATCAAAAATTACTCAAATCAATAAACAATCTACTTTTTGCAGCGTTGGCAATGTGAATCTCCATGACAGTTACTGTTAGGCGTGTGTTTTACTTCAGTTCCATCCGCGACATTAAAGGAGAGATTTGGTTGTCCAGGATTTTCCTTTTATGGCGCTTCTCGGTTTTCATACGATGATATATAGGTAGTGGGTGTAAGAAAATATAAAGTTGTCTAGTGTTTCACTTTAGTGTGCGCAAAACATCAGTGAAATATTAAAAACTTCACCCGTGTCTATTTTGTACATGTTTTATTTTTAGTATGTTAGTCTTGTGTATAAACGTTGATGTGTTGATGAATGACCCCGAGTGACACTGCATCTTTTCTGTATTAAGCGAATGTGTGTTGTGCGTAGGTCGGACAAGCATTTGTCGTTGGATATGGACAAGTATGGGATCCGAAGCTCTGGGTCGTTTGGGAAAGTAAGTCTCCATTTTGTGTTGTTGTGCCAACTCTCCATTCAGAGCCTTTTTTCTCGTTTCAAAAAGCTGAAAAAGGTTTGGAAGTGGTTAAATTTGCTCCTGCTGATGCTAGTTGTGGCCGTGTCTCTGCTATTTTTCTCGGAAAGTTTGTAAGAAGGATTCACTAAATGTCTTTTTACGTTTTTCAATGCCTCGTCAGCCTTTACTATTGTTTTGTAGAAAATTTATAAGTCAAACATTGCTAAACACTTATTTTCAATGCTAAGGAAAGAGGAGGTGATGAGGACACCTTCCCACTGCTTGGCAACTTAACAGCAGCCTCCAGCCGCCAGGATATAATCAGCATCGGAACATTCAACGGTCATGGCAAGTCCAATGAACGTGTCGACCACAGTAGCAGCGTGGAAAATATTTTTGTAGGGTAAGATTTTTTTAAATTTCGATTGTTATTGTTAATGGGAAGCGATGGAGGGCTGTTGTGGAAGTACGCAGTCCAGGTACTTATATCGCAATTGCTGCTTTTATGTTTACTTTTTCGGAGATTAAGTGAGCGGAGAGGCAACGAAGTCAATCTTCGTGTCCGCCTTTAAGTATCTTTCCAAAGACAGAGCCGCATAGTCATGCTCGTGAGCAGTGTCGAACCGGCGCCGTTTCGAGCGTCGTACAAGAATTCTCACCACTTGGCTATGCACTCAGTATGCAGCCGACATATTGCTCACTGACTTGTATGGCAGTGGGTAGTAAGCATCCTTTGCATGTCGTGATCCTCTTTTGAATTTTAGCAACGATCCCGCTCATTGTAAGTTTATACATTTCAGCGGAGAAACCGGGTCCAGAAACGGCAATGACGCAACTGTTGCAAGGAACTCTTTAAGCAGTAAGTTTTAGTTTACCACCTACCTGCTCTGTTTTTGCTGCACATATTTTCTGTGACTTCACAATTCCTTTGTACTGCAGAAGCACGCAGTGGGGACAACACTATTGACAAGCAGCTTGATTGTAACGCCAACGAGCATCTTTACTCAAGGTCGGTATTTAAACACTGGTTGCTGGTTCAGTTTTGTTGTTTTTATTTGTCATTTTGCTTGTGCTAATTATTTTCCAAAAAACTTCGTGCATCGCAATGTTCCAGGTGTAGTCAGTGCAAGGAGGTCATCAAGGATTTTGGATATGAAGCCTTGTCATTGTGTATTGCCAACCTCTGCCAGTTCGTGAAGTTCAACCCAGCTCTCGCTGTTCCGCTCCTTCCTCGACTCCTCTCGCAAGTAGGCATGCTGTGGAACGTGCACTTTGCAAATCACTTGCAATGGGTTCAGTTTAGCCTGAAAAATTTCAATGTTTTGTGAAAAAAGCCGGAGAAACTCTAAAAAAAAAGAAAAAAAAATAGGTTGAATACTTTAACATATTAACGTCCACCTTGTAGAGTACAAGTCAATTCAAAGAGAAACAAGAGTTTATTTACTAAACTTCCATGTTTGATCAACTACACCATTAATAGTTTTCAAAGTTTTCATGTCCAGCTTGAAATTATCTTGTTGCAGATCGCGATTTCGGGTATTAAACCCTCTTCAGTACAACTATATAAACAGGCAGCATAGTACAGTAAAATTTACAGCAGTTCACTTTAGAAAATGACAAAATTGTTATGTGGTTGCCAAGAAACGAATTAGTCTGCGAAATTAGTCTACGAGCAGTAATAATGACAATTTTTATGCAAATTATGAAGGTAATTGGGTCATACAATGTTCAAAGAAAATACATTAAAAGCATTCCGGGAAGTATTTAAATTCTAACAAAAATGGGGGTCAGTCAAGCTGACATACGCCCAAATCTGAGACCAGTCAAGCCGGCCTCCTGTAGAATGATCCGAGCGAGCCGGATGCAAGACACTTCAAATCACTAATTAAAAAGTTAATATGTTAAAGTATTCAACCTATTTTTTTTCTTAAATTTTCGACGCATAAGTATCTGCTTTACGTGGATCCCTTAACAAACTTTACGTTTATTTAAGGTTAAATGTGTTAAACCCCTTTTTAATTAGAAACTCTAAAACTTTGATATCTGTGTAAATGACGTAGTTATAAAGTTACCCTCAATGTGTTGCTTCCATAGATGGCGTACATCGCGGAACCTCTGTGCGATGAGAAAAGTAACGAGTCGGCGATGTCTTCTGTCGTGCTCACAGCGAAGCAATCTATTCGTTGCATCGTTCACCAATTGGCTGACCATCGAATCTTCAGATGTTTGTTTCTGATTTCGTTCCCGGCCGGTAACTGCTGGTTGATAACCTTACCTGACTACCTTCAATATTTTTTTGGAAATTTTCCGACTTTAAACCAAACAATTTTTACATTTTTTTTGCATCTCCATGCAGATATGCTTCAGTAGTGGTGTGTGTGTGTGGTAGTCCAGTTTTAATCTGGTGATGTCCCCGTTACCGAGGGTGGCCGGGTTCACCTCCAAATGCCGCAATCGCCTTCACACCCTGCCTCTACATCGATCTGTCTAACGCGTCCTCTCTTGTCAAGCCCACCTTGCTGCTTTCTTCCTCAACTTGCCTTTTCCACGTTTTCTTGGGTCTTTCTTGTTTTCTACGACCCTCCACTCGCAACTCTAGCGCTCTTCTCAAAACATCATCTTCATCCCTTCTCAAAACATGCCGCTACCACCTCACTTTATTCACTTTCGCCAACGTATCAACATTTTCATTCAACCCAAGCAAGTTCATGAGTTCTTCAGTATTCCTTTTGTCCATCAGCTTCACACCACACATTGCTCTTACCATCGCTCTCTCAGCTCTTCTTAAAATCACCAATTCGTTTTCCTGTAAGCACCATGTCTCACTTCCGTACAGCATTGCAGATCTCACACAACTAGTATAAATTCGTCCTTTCATTTTGAACGGAAATCTTCTACCACATAACAACTCTCGACACTCTCTGAATTTCACCCAACCAAACCTTACTCTTGCAGTCACTGCCGCTTCACAGGCACCACTTGCATTCAATCTATCTCCTAGATGGCAAAAGGCATTCATCAACTTCGTCATTTAGCTTTTCAACAGGACCAATCATTACTTCTTCAATCTTCTTGCATCTTTCACATTCAAAACCATCTCCGGATCTGCATGCCACTCTCTTCATCTTTGCACACCTTCCATGCACCCACTTCCTGCATTTTGTACACTTAACAGAATTTGCCATCACTCTTCTTCCACATACACCACATGGGTGAATTTTGCTCATTGTGATTTCCACTTCCGTTTCACTTATTAGGACCTTTGTCTTTTTGATGTTCACGCGCGTACCTTTACAATTGAAGCGACTCCTTCCACGTCTCAAATTTCTCTCTCAGGTCTTCCATTGTGTCACTCAACAAAAGAATAAATAATTCAATAAGAATAAATTTTTAACACAGCAACGTATAACTGTGGCGTATAAAATCTTGCGTGAATTAGTCTTGTTGTTACATTTTATTTTCGTTTGAAAACGTCTATTTTATTCAGCTTCGGTAGAGAGTTTGTCTTGTTGAACCATAGGCATACGAAGCCGAGCAACGTTATCAAGTTTAACATATTTAAAGATCAGTATATTTACAAAAAAACACAAAACTACGCAACAATTAAATATCGAACGTTTTCGACATCACAAGATGTCCTCTTCAGGAATAATATACATACAACTTAACTACATCTGAATAAAATACAATGGTTAACTAAATCTATAAACAGAAAAAGACAAAAACTGCACAGTACTTCTGACTAGCTCAAACTCAACGATAGGCTCCACGAGAATCAAAGTTAACTGCATCAAAAGGTGTTAAACAGATCACATGATATGGTAGAAAGGCAAGGTGCGAAAAAACTAATTTTAAAATACAGAGAGCAAGAAAGACGAGCCGCAAGCATACAATTGTCTGTTTAAAAGTGGATTGTGACGTTTTATGTACAAGGCTTCCAAGATCTTAGTTTGATACTCAGACCTGCCTCTGGACATGATCTCAAATTGCTTCATAGAAACGTTGTTTTGACATTCTGTACATGAGAAAATGTGATCTTTAATTGCGCTTTTCTGTACAGAATTCAAATTGAGGTGTTTTGTTTGTTTGTTTGTTTTATCTTTATCCTGCATTGCGGGAAAACGGACTTGAGCGCTATGCATCGGTGTACGCCTTCCGACATACACCTGACCCACGCTGCAGCCGACGGCAATGTCTGTTTCCGGTTGTCTACTCTACTTATGACTTAAATTTGGTACTACCCATTACTCGAAATCGATCACTAGGTAGAGGCAATTATCGTAAAGTTTCTTGCCCAGAGAAACAACAGCAAGTGCGGGTGGCTGGAGTCGAACATGCAGGCTCTCGACTGCGAGCCCAACGCGCTAACCACTCGGCCCAGCTCTAGTCGATAAATGTCTTGTTGACATACCGATGTATGTCAGGCTTGCATCACGCAAACAACTGAATTTATAAACGACATTAGAACATAGAGCAAAGGGCGTAGGCGACTTCAGCTGGAAATATCTGCCTACTTTGAACGTTCTATGCGTTCTATGCGCAATCAAAACAGAATCGCAATGCAAACGTTTACCACCACATTGGGAGCATGTGCCTGACTAATATACGACTTATTGAATCTAGTCCTTTGTTGTTTTCAGAGAGTTTATTCTTTCCTGTCCTGATCGCTTGTCTGAGAGGATACAGCGCATTCAATTGCATCCGTGTGCTCAAACGCACTTTGGAGGTAAATCTTGTCAATACAGTTCTTCTACCACCATAGCCAAAAATAGGTCCGTAGGCATTGTTTTCTTGAGCAGCTTGTTGTTCATAATCATGAGAGAAATTAAGAGTTATTGTCGAAGGGGCGCCACTCCGCATTCGACGGCATGCCTTTAAATGTCTTGCTACAGATCACATGCTCTTGAGCGGCGTCGGACCGGTACCCTATCGAACGTTGTGCCGGGGCTCTCACCACTCGGCTATGCAGCCGGTCTATTGCTCAGCACCAAATAAAGCGTGGTGATGGGTGTTGGTCGGTTCATCATTAAACATGCACCGATTGGTGGCGACACGTTTCACACTTTATTTGGTGCTGAGCAAACGATCACCACCGTGTCATTTGCAAACGGCTTGCCCTTTGACCTTCTGACGTATTCTGCGGTATAGAATTTCTAAACGAGTGGAGTAAAGTTTGGCTGACGTGACTGCGCACGTAGCTTAACTGATCTCTCACACTTACAAAGGTGAACAAAGCATGTTCTGTTGTAGGATCTTCCCGATGATCTGAACACTCTTCATAGAGGTGATCTCAACTGCTTGTTGACAAATCTCGCTTCCTATCTCTTCCACCTCCGCAACGATCCTTCACCAAACTCCCAGTGGCAACCAGTATTAAACGGGTTTTCTTCTCTCTTTCTTCGGCTTAACACATACATCACTAAACAAGGCATGGTACGTTGATGACAATCATGTTATTTTCATATAGTCTCCTGCAATATGTTTTTTGTCATTTGTCGTTTTTTCTATTTGATTTTGTTGGTACCTATGTATTTTCGCTCAGTATTCTTTCGATTCTGTTCTTCGAGTGATGGTCCATCTGTTGAAAAGTCCCGTCCTCACCAACACAAAGGTAGATAAACTTAACACCGTATAATTCTTTCGTTCTACAAGATTTTTTGGAAAAATCTTTTGAATGCATGCTAAAAAACTGAGATGAAAAAGAGGAAATTTACTCAGAATTGATTGTGATAAATAATATTTTCTGTGGTATCTAATACTCTCGGTGGAAAAATCTAAAAAAATATCGGTGGTTACGTTTCAATTTTCAACACCTTGCATTGTTTTCTGCCTGCATGAATTTTATTCTCATATGTCACCGTTTGGTTTCTATTAAAACAGTTGATTTTGTTGGAGCCGTTCTCGAAGATTCTTTCGACCTCAGTTACCAAGTGCACTTTTTCGGTCAACCTCTTGTACCACTTATGCTCTGTCAACAATTGCACATTTAACAAGGTAAGATTCCATAAAACTTCACAATGTAAATCAACGTTATTTTTGCAGTGCGTTTTAAAATGCCCTTTTTTGCAGGATAGAGACAAAATGCATTTGGCAAGATGCGTGGTGTCAAAGTTAGTGTCCGCGCTGAAGATGAACACAGAGATACTAGATCACAATCTTATTCTGCTACTTCAGGTAAACGTGATGTGTAAATACGCCTAGCACATAACAACTTTCCAATATTGTTATTATCAAGCAGGTTTGAATTCTTCCTTTAAAGCCATTATGAAACGAGGCGCAATTGTTGCATTGCGATTGACTGTGAAGATCTTCATTATCACATTATCTACTCACTATCTTCTAAAGCTTGGGCAAGACAGTTTACACATTAATGGAAATTTGAACCAATGAGGCCAGCCGGGTTTCCACAGGTGGCAGGATAGAGTTTTCAATAGTTTCAAAAATGTTCTTAGTGAACAGTGAATTGACCTTGTATAATATTTGTATTTCAGATCGTCCTGATTGACAGCGGCAGCATGGTTAACTCATCCACCACCAACCTACTTGATCGTCATATGCCCGATGTCTCCAAAATTAACGTGAGCTCTTTGAACTGGATTTTTCAAAGCGTTAAAGCAGAAGTATTCGTCATGCATGACACTCAGAACCCTGTGATCAGACATAATGGTCATGTGAGTTGTTTTTTCCAATGGTAATTAAAAGCTATTGTTTTTATTTTTACAGAAAATTTGCGCCATGGAATGCATGAAATGCCACGTCAGTGATTGCCTCGATCTTCTTGGGGACGAAAACTTTCTTAAAAACTTAGAAGTGAGTTTTAGGGCTCGCAAACCTGGTGAAAGCAAATACAGTATGACTGAATCGTTTACGGTGTAAGATATAAGGGCTGAACAACAGTCACAAACTATGCATTCAGGGTGCAGGGGTACAGTGGCTATTTTATAGGTAACGGAGCTCTGATGGGCATGAAAAAAATATTCTATAAACTGACAACAATTTTCACCAGCGTTGCCAGATTCTTTTTGTATTTTTAGCGAAAAGGTGGCGAAGTTGAGTTCCGGCAACACTACACCATTAATTGGATGTATCAGCAACTCTAAACATGACAACATAATTCTTTTTGTTTCTCAATTCTTTTTCCAGGTATTGACCTTTTGTATTTTTGCAGCACAAAGATGGCTCGGCAACAGGGCGCCGATCAGGTGGCTCGGCCATGTTGAAAGTGAGTCGTGGCTCTGACTTGAAACTTGCCATCGCTCAGGTTGTGGCTGGAGGCTTGTGCGCCCTTTCAAGCAACTCCGCTCAGCTTCAATCCTTGCTTCAACCGCCATCGGCCATGCAGCACGGGTGAGTTCTACTCTGTGACCTTTCTTGCTCAGAAACTATCGCTGTCTTGATGAAACAAGCCTTTCTGCATATTAGCGTGTTTTGTCTTTGGCAAACGATAAACTCAGGAGATTGTGATTTTTAAAATTAAGAGGAAATATTTTTATCTTACAGTTTTACTAGTGTTTCTGCAACCTACCTTTCATTGCCTTCATGTTTTTCTTAGCGTTGTTTCAATAAATTTTTTTTATGATTATGATGGTTTCTTCTGAAACCAACTAATTAGAGTAATATCTCATAAAACCTTAATTCCAGACCAAGAGCTTACAGCGAATGCGTCGCCCAAATAACGAAGCTATCTTGGGTGTTGCTTGGGTCTCTGAGTCATCTCGGGCTACAGCAAGGAGCTTGGGAGAACTTGTGGTGTCCGATTCCTTTCAGTCAAGGCCGTAACTTGGCCACCATTGTGCAAGTTATCCTTACAGGATATTTGGAACAGAAGAAGGTGGACACTGGACAGTGCTATTTTATTTTTTTTGAGCAAAGTGTTTAAAAAAATGTATCTAAGCCTATAGTAGTTTTGCATTGTTGTAGGTGGAAATTGAAGAAAATTTGTTGTTATGCTTGGTCTATTTGAGTAAAAAGTGCATAGCCGAAAATACAGAAACTAAACTCATGTTACGAAGACGATACTGTTTTCATCATACGTTTAGATTAGAACATTTTCGTTCGTGTGAATCAATTTAGTAGATTTGATTGACCATGCAGTAGCATCAAATCATGTTTCTGTGACACTGTCTTTTGCTTACAGGATTCAAAAATGACCATGTCATCGCTCTTCCACGCATTCATCTTTTGTCAGGTGATAATGTTTGCTTTTAGTTGCACCAGGCCGTGACTCTACTTTCCTTGATGGTTTGTTTTTGCGACCACTGCTTTACCACATTTGACTTATAAGCCGTTAAACAAAACTGCAGCAGATTGATATTCTATTCTCAGCTTTGGACAGTCTACTGCGAGCAACTTTCCTACTTCACACTGTCGTCCAGTTCCTCGTCACAAGGTGGCAGTAGTGGTTCGATAAGCTTCACAAGTTACAATCCGGTCGGGGACCATCACGGCGCCGATATGCAACTCTTCGAATTTTGGAGCAAAGTGACTCCAAGCGTACTGGTTCTCATGGAACATGATGAAATGGTGGGAATTAAAATTACAATAGTGACGTCATGCTGGTGCATGATTTAACAGTTCTTCAAATTGATTTAGTTTCCTTGTACTTTCCTGGATACTGAAAAAAACGCCTTTACGGTGACGAAAGCTTTGTCAAAAAATTAAAAAAGTTGCTAAAACTGGCGAAAGCATCAAGAATGTTCAATTTTCTCTAATATTATTAGCCTAAAATTCAGAGTTTGCTTGTTTGAAGTTACAAAATGCCATCTTTTTATGTTGTTAGCTTACTGGTAAATCGCTTAGGCTTAGCCTACATGTCATTGACTTTTATGTACGATTAATTATTTTTCAGGTTGCTGAAAACATACGCCGCCACATTGCCAGTCTGATAGAATGTCTACAGCATTACGATTCTTCCACACTTGTCAAAGTAGGTTTGTCTGACAACTTCATTCTTGGGGTATTCTTTTCAGTGTTTCCATTTATTTTTGAATTTTTTTTTATCGATTCTTTGTTTCAGCTTTATCCGATGTGGTCCCCTATGCTCGATGTTTTCCGCAACAAAGATGCAATGGCTCCTCAAGATTGTTTTCATTGGTCAGACACGTCTCGTACAGCCATGGAACAATCCAGTCACACCGGTATGTGAAATCAGCATTGAGGTCGGGAAATTGGCGTAAAATTAAGAAAAGTGTACTCCTACACCGAAATATCAGGAGTGTTGTATTATTTTTTTCTGTTGACTTCGTAGTTAGTTCATCTGATATTTGATTAACATTTTTCGATAACTTTTCACAACCTAAAATCTACTAACCTTTTTTGTCAACTTTAATAACGCAGTATGACGGCTCTCACGAGCCTCTCTGTGGATTTCGTATGATATTTGATCAAAGTATGTGAAGCTTAAGTTGTGTGTCGCATAATCTTTTTCTGCAGCAGATCAAAGTGATCAACCCCAACGTGAAATGACTGGAGTTGTTGATGGCGCTGCCGTTGCCAATGCCCAGCATGTTCTGCGTATCGTTGAGTCGATCAATGGAAAACTTGTTCAGATGGAGAAACACGAAGCATTTTCGATTGTTTGATTTTGATTGATGTTTCATTGAGATTCGTTGCCGCACTCTGCATTTGAACATAGCTAAACGAAGTGTTTTCAGTGTCAAATAGTTTTTTTCACAATGTCGCTATAAACGTGTAAATATAACGCCTATATTGCCATACATCACCTGTTTTGAACTCAAACTGGTCATACTAAGCAGTCAAATACTAATAGACTTTACAATCGCATACCGGTAAATGTTTTAGGGCTTTAGTAGATTATAAATAGTAGCCTACCGGTCATGGGCGCCGATCGCTCTCTAAAATTGGTGGGGACATTTAGCGTACTAGGAAAGGTAGCAGGGGCGACGAGCGAAGCAAGCTGGAAAGATCGGGGATCTGTTCTGACACAAACCAAACACTCGGCAACGAGTCTCCGGCGAATTAAAAACGAAATCCTTGGGGAGGTCATGGAAGTTGATCGAATTCAAAACATTGTTGTGCACATGGCAGACCATTGCATGATTTTGCCGTTTCAGTGTCATGGTAGATCGTAACCACGTTTTCACACGTCACAAAGTTGACAATGGCCGTTCAGCTGAACGCGAGCTGACTGGTGAAATGAGAAAAAGTTCCACTTGCGGAAACATTTGCCGAACAGCGGATGGCATCTTCTTGAATATTATTCAAAAATCTTGCACCGACTTTCCATTGTAGGTAAGCTACGGTACTGCTTTCGAAAGAAGCATAGCCTATATAGTTCTTGTGCAAGGGACTCTGTGTCAGAGAACTTTAGGATAATCGTCTACAACATGTGATTGTAGTTCTCCACTGTGATTCTTGAAGAATTTTGTAATGCTCAAGATCGGTCGACTTGAAATAGTCAATAGGATTTTGCTGAGAGCTGTCATTGACTGCAAATTACTCTGACCGATATTTCGTTTCTGGTGTTTGAAGTTGAGGAGGTTAACCATGACCATGCTGAAAACGATTTCGAATCTTTTTGGGACGTGACAGTTTCAATGACTCAAGATCGCAATCCTCCATTACCCTCTCAGCATTTACAAAGACAAGATTGATTGAATCTTTATCCTCGGACTGGAGAAGTCAACAAGATGAAATTCTTCTTCACTGCGTAGATGGCACCTTCAAGCATGCTAGCCAGTCACCGTACAACCTTGCAAGGCTTTGTAAAAACGTTCCAGACATAGAATGACAGACAATGGCGCTAATTACCCAAGCGTGTGCTAATGGCCCTGGCGTAACCAAAACAAATACAATTTGTGGATTTGTTGTATTTCCAGACGTTTAATAAAAATAAACAATAATAATTGTAGCGATAGCCAACCAAGTGAGAAAACCATTTACCTCTTGTACTTCTTGTTACTTACTGATTCAGTGTATAAAAGCAACGCAATATATAGTAAGAAAGAAACGCAAAACAATCAACTAAGGAACGTGGTACAGAACGCTCAATTGATTACACGCGCAGTGCGGTAGTAATCAATTCCAACGTCTGTACCAGAAAACGCTGAACTGTGATTATGTAGTGACGCTGGTCACGAGTTACATATATTCAACGTAAATAAAATGACGACTATAACACCTCCCCCGATAATTTTTATACACAAAGAAAAATATGAACAAGACACCGAATTAAACAATAAAACTCAAAGTCCGAAACGGGCCGGAGGTCTGCGGCGACGGCTCGACCTTCGGGGGTTGTGTGGCCCGAATTCCGGTACAGTCGGTGTGTCGTCCGAATCCGTTCGAGCTGAGGTGGAGACAGCGGAGGAGTCGACTGTTGGTGCAGGAGTTTCTCCCGGCTCCTGGTCCTCCGATGATGCATAGCGAGGTTGCAGTTGGTCCATATGGCGCCTCCACGTCGGACCATGTGGCAGCAGACGTACCAGGAAGATTCGGCTACCCTGTCGCTTAATCACCTCGGCTGGAACCCAACGAGGATCCTGGCTCCGTCATGGAGTGAATGATAGCGCGTAACAGGGATCTCCCGGTTTGAAATGTCGTTTTGTAACTTCGGAGGCGTCCGTGTTGTGAGGTTTTTGTCGGGGTACCACTTGAGACGATGTGGGGAGAAGCGTGTCGATCTTGGTTCGAATCTGACGATTGTTGAGTAATTGGCTTGGAGAGTAGCCACTCGGAGTTGGCGTGCGTCGATACTGCTGTAGGAATTCCAAGACGGCTTGTTTCGGGGGCAGGGAAGATTTGCGAAGTGCTTGCTTGAACGTACGTACGAGGCGCTCCGCCGCTCCATTGGTTTCCGGATGGTAAGGGGCACCCGTGATGTGTACCATACCCCTCTCCTTACAGAAAGTTTGGAATGCTGTGGATTTAAAAGTAGTAGCATTATCAGTAACTACAGTATGGGGATAGCCGAAATGAGCAAAATCTTCTTCTAGCAGGTTGATAGTAGCTGTTGAAGATAAGGAAGTAGTAGCATGAATACAAGGGTATTTAGAAAAAGCATCAATGCTGAGTAACCAATGGTAACCCATGAATTCTACCGCATGATCTATGTGTAAGCGACTCCACGGTGCTTCTGGAACCGTCCATGATTGGACCTGGGTTTTAGATTGCGGTTGATATTCGCCACAGGTACTGCACTTGTGACAAAGTTCCGCGATGTCTCGATCGATGTTTGGCCAGTAGACGGACGTCCTTGCCAACTGCTTCATTCTCTCAATGCCGAAATGTCCTTCATGAAGCAACTGAAGGACGGAAGGACGAAGTTTGGAAGGGATGACCACTCTGGAACCGTAAAGTAGACATCCATAACAAGTAGAAAGAGAGTCTGCGTACTTACGGAACGGTTCGACCGGGTCTTGTGGAGAAGACTTGGCCGGCCATCCTTCATGAATGAAACGCATTACTGTGGAAATGATAGGATCTTTAGAAGATTCTTTACGCAGTGAGGCGGCATTTGGGGTCTGGACCTGCAAATCTAAAGCATCGATAGCACAGACGATATCAATGTCATCCGCACTTTCCTCTTCATCGAAGACTTTATCCCCTCCTGCTGGTAAGCGACTCAAAGCATCAGCGTTTTGATGATCCTTTGTCTTCCTGTACTCAATAGTGTATGTAAATTGCGACAAAAAGAGTGCCCAACGAGCCAAACGATTTGCTGCCAAAGAAGGTGTCGATTTGGTCAGGCCAAAAAGACTAAGCAATGGTTTATGATCTGTGACCAAAATGAATGATCTACCAAAAAGATATTGATAGAATTTCTTTAGCGCAAAAATTATCGACAAAGCCTCTTTCTGAATTTGACTATAGTTTCTCTGAGAGGCTGTTAATACTTTTGAAATGTTTGCTATAGGCCGTTCTGTGCCATCTGGGTAACGGTGAAACAAAGTAGCACCGATGCCCACACTAGAAGCATCACATGCGATACCTACCGGAAGTGAAGCATTGAAATGTGTAAGAACCTCATCAGTAGAAAGATAATGCTTCAGCTGAACAAAAGAGTTTTCCTCTTGCTTTCCCCATCTCCAAGGAATGTCCTTTTTCGTGAGATGGTATAGTGGTTCTGCTACAGTAGAAGCGTTCAACGGTAGAAACTTCGAGTAAAATTGTAAGGAACCTAAAAATGAACGAAGAGAAGATACGTCAGTGGGGGCAGACATCTCCAGTACGGCGTTTACCTTGGGACCTTTGGAAATGCCCTGCCTGGACAAAATGTGTCCGAGATACTCTACCTGAGGTTGTGCAAACTTACACTTGTCTTTCCTACACCTCAGGCCTTTTGAGTGAAGTCGATCGAGGAGCCGTCTAAGATTCTGGAGATGCTCCTCAGCAGTAGTGCCACTGACAAGAATGTCGTCTAGGTAGACTGCAACCCCTGGAAGGTCGGCTGTAAGGTCGTCCATGATCTTCTGAAAATAACCTGGAGCAGAAGATATGCCAAAAGGTAAAACATTTTGTAAAAGTACGCCACGGTGAGTGCTTAATGCGAGTCGTTTTCGTCTGTCAGGACCAAGTCGAATCTGATTGTAGGCATCAGCCAAGTCTATCTTGTCGTATGACTGGCTTGTCGTATGACTGGATACTCTGTAAAGTAGAATAGTTAGACAGAAGGAATTTATCGATAGAAATTCCTAAAGACGAAATTGCATCACGACCTAGCAAGTTCATTCCTTTGACTGTCGTGACTACAAAAGGAATATTATCTGACCTTCCCGTGGAAGGTCAAGTTACCTGGGCCGTGAAAGAACCCGTGATTGGTACTAGATGCTTGGTAGCAGATTGGAACTGCGACACTGGTGCTTGCAATTGAGGTGCGCCTACCCGAGTCCAGACGTCGTTGGAAAGGAAATTTCCATTTGTAGCAGTGTCCAGTTCTAAGGGTGTGGTTACCGAATTAATGGAGATCGGTACTTCCAACTTTGAATTTCGAGGTTTTCTGCAAGAACTAGAAAGCATGTTAATTTCCTCGATACAATTTACCTTAGAAGGTTTGAACTGTCTAGCTTTCTTTCGACAAACACTCTGTAAGTGTCCCGTAATATTGCAGAAATGGCAGGTGGCTTTCTTAAACCTACAGTCATTGGCGTTGTGGTTGGAATTACCACAGCGATAGCATTCTTTATTTTTAGCAGTAAAGAAAGTACCTGTAAGTTGCCTAGTTTTTGGAGGTTTGTTAATGGTCCTTACTTTCGCAACCGGTGCTGGTGGAGTGCCGTAAACAGTTTCTTTCGCCACCTTGGCTGCCTCTTCGCTTTCTGATGCAACCTCCACCGCACGTTTGAAAGTAAGTTCTTCAGCTCTGATTTTGAATAACGCCTTAAGCACCGCCTCGTTATCTATTGAACAAATAAAACGAGTACGTAAAGCTTCGTCCAATGGATTTGAAATGGACGAGAAGTCACAGGTGGCAGCTGCCTGGCGTATGCGGATGGCTAGTTCTTGAGCTGTTTCACCGGGCTTGCGCTTCATTTCGCTCCAGAAACGGAATCGCTCCCTCACGATGAAGCGTTTTGGGTCGAATTGTTGAGCCATGTAATTTGTAATTTCCGTCATGGTGAGATCGTTGACTTCTTTTGGGTTTGTTTCCTGCGCAGCCAAATTTGTTAACATTTTGTAGATTGTAGGTGATTGATTGGTGAGAAAAACCTGCGGCATTTTGTCTTGTGCGACTGAATGTGCTGCTACAAAGGTGTTAAACCTCTTCCAATAGTCTGCCCACAGTTCAGTGGTGGCATCGAACGTTACGAATTTAGGTAAAGATACCTGCTGTTCAGTGACGATCGGTGAGGGAAAGCAAGGAAAGCAGTGCTTACCTGAGCGAAAACTATACAAAATATAATGACTGAATTCTAGGTTTAACTTCTTATTATTTTTATCAAGTCTATTTTAACTTGAAAATTACTGTGTTCGTGACTAGAATTACTCGTAACGCTTGTGAGTATTCTAAGTCCTCACCAAACCGCATGTCTTGCCTATAAATGCCCATTAACGCAAACGCTTTTGTCAGAAACCATCACTGAAGCTCCAGGGAAATCAACTTTCAAAATCGCTTTCCCACGTTGAAAAACGCCTTCGTTTTATCCAATCATCACTCGTTTTGCAAAACGACACCAGCTGCTTAGCCAATCAGATGCGTTATCTGGTGTTATGGTTAAAGTTGCTTTCCCAGTGATGTCAATGCGTATCTCATAACGGCTGCTTTTGGTTTCAGGCGAAAGGAATACAGCCTCTACGCATGAGTGATTTTCGCGCTTGTAACTATAGGCTACTGAGTACTCTGAAAATAAAGCTGGTTCTCTTACATAAAAAAAAAACATAGATTCTACAAAAAAATATGCAATTCCAAAGGGTACATTAACCAACCAGTACTGAAACAGCACAAGTGTTTTTTATATTCTTTGGGTCAATAGACTGACATCACAAGTTCAGAGCAAATTTACTTGTGTTCTTCAAGAATGGACTAGCTTAATTTATAGGCTAAATATTTGCTCTTTACTAGCGCACCAGTCCAATGCATGTCTTAAATGCTTACAGATGACATTGACAATAAGCTTTTGTGCTCAGTCTAAAAAAGCAGCCAACATTCTAGACTAGTCCCAGTTTGATTGATTGAATCTTTATCCTCGGACTGGGAAAGTCCGAAGATTTTGTTTTGGAAATGCTCTCAGACAGCGCACCAAATTGGAAGTGTTTTTCAAAATTTTCTGGGGGAGGCCCCCCAGACCCCCCGCTGGAAGTGTTGCCTTCGGGCTTCGCCCCACGGTCTACCCGACGGTTACGCCCCTCGTGCCTACTACCTTGCTGCAGCATATTTCCAAGTTGCTTTCCCAATGGTTTAAGCCTGGTCACAGCGGTAAACCATAATCTCTTCTTGGGAAAATTTTAACATAAAGTTCCCTAATCCGTTCGTCTGTATATAATGACCGAAGAAACACACACTTGAACTTCTTTTCAAACAGTGTATTCCTGTAAAATTAGCCCGAGGCTACCGAAAACGAGGGGGTGCAACGCCTACACCACTTAAACTGTCACTACACAACAGATTACTTGGATAAAAGACGGAACCTTTGTCCAGCTAGCAAGCACTAAGCCAACAGTTAAATGTGCGGCCAACTTTCAAACAATCATTTTACGAATGACCAGAATAGATATCAATATCTCAAATTCACGTAGAAAGTAACTGTGACGCAATAAATGAAAGACAATTATGAAGTCATTCCAACAGGTGTTTAAAGCTGATGTAATATTTCCTGTTTAAACAGGCCCAAACAAGTCCAAACAAGTTTGACACAAGTCTATGAACGATGGTGCAATTTTGGCACATTTTCTAGCAACTTCCATGACGTAATATTCAGTAGACTTGAACGGTTTTATATGACGTTTGATTTGTACAGAGATTGGCCGTAACAAAGCCACCGAACGTCACTGCAGTGCTGTTGTATTGTTGTTGGTTGTGGTCTTCAAGTTTGGGCTCGCATTTCTCGTAGTTGCTCCATGAGTAGTTTCGTCTGATCTTGGTGACGTTGTTCTTGTTCTCGGTGACGTTCTTCTTGTCTGGCAATTTGCTCCTTCGTCTGGCGTTCTTGGTTGGCAATTTGTTGTTGCAGGACTTCGATCAGTTTCTCCATGTTTCTAAAATCCTGTAGAAATTCTGTAAAGATCCTGCCGGCGACGCCAGTTAAATGTCTGTTGTATTTCCAGACGTTTAATAAAAATAAACAATAATAATTGTAGCGATAGCCAACCAAGTGAGAAAACCATTTACCTCTTGTACTTCTTGTTACTTACTGATTCAGTGTATAAAAGCAACGCAATATATAGTAGCCTAAGAAAGAAACGCAAAACAATCAACTAAGGAACGTGGTACAGAACGCTCAATTGATTACACGCGCAGTGCGGTAGTAATCAATTCCAACGTCTGTACCAGAAAACGCTGAACTGTGATTATGTAGTGACGCTGGTCACGAGTTACATATATTCAACGTAAATAAAATGACGACTATAACAGGATTGCACCAGGGTTTCCTCCCATAATAAAACATTTCTATTATGGTCGGGGTTTCTTCGCATTAAACAAAAATGTTGTCCCCTCCTTTCAATAGATTTTAAACGTCTGACTAATAAAATTGTGACATTCGGTTATTATTTTCCCTTTTACGTTATAAAAATAATGTAAAAAGATGGCGGGGACATGTAAAAAGATGGTGGGGACATGTCCCCGTTGTCCTATACATAGGGATCGGCGTCCATGCTACCGGTGACAGTCTTAATGAAATTTGGTGTTAAAGTCGTTGTCGATTCAAGGAAGAAACCGGTTCTTTAAACCGAGAAGAAGAGTTAAAAAAACGCAAGGTTTCTTTAATTGAAATAGCTGACTGCAATCCAAAAATTAGGTTGTCTAGCAAGAGGCCAAGCGATTGGGCTTGGAAGCAATTGCCCTAAAATTTATGACCACCTGTCCACACAGTTTTTAGCCCAGTTAGTAAGCCTAGCCTATTTTCTCCCAAAAAAAAGCTTGGAATACTAAAAGATAAATAACTCTTTTCGTAAGCTGCTAATAAGATGAAATTTTGATGGAGCGTTTAATTGATCGTCGTGCTGTGCTGTAATCCTAAAGTAAATTAGGCTAGCCTACGAACGGCATATTACTTTGGTCGAAACGTCAGCCTTTTTTGATACAAAGATCTAGCCTATTTGTTGTAATCAGATGGTCAGACTGAATGCCATTTTGGGCTCTATATACTATAAGGCCTAGTATATAGCCTACTTTTCATGCAAGCTTGAACTTCGTAATAAATTCCAAAACATAAGAGCCAATAGTCAAGTAAATTTATTTTGTTTCAATGGCGCCACATAAACAAACAAGCAGAATAAATCAAAAGTAAAAGCAATGCATTTTAAGTTACAGCTATTGTTTACCTGACTGCGTTGTAATCTAAGCCTTGGATTATGACGCAATCAGGGTGGTAGTGAAAGAGCATCAGCGGTCATCTACTCAGCCACCACCCCATAACAATAAATCCAACTACACATTCGTACACACAAGCGTGCAGATGAAGCCACACCACTATACAGTAGTAAACATAAAGAGTTTTGCCACTGACATTAAAAAAAACTGCTGTTGGTTTTAATCTCCATCCCCAAAGGGAACGTTCAAATATTACGTAACGCTTTTTTTCCAAATTTTTGACCCCCCCTCCCCCATGTAACGCCAACGTAACGCTTTTTTCAATCCTCCCCTCTCCCCCATGTAACGCTTTTTCACTACGAATTCAGCACAAAAAACTACCATTCCGTACTCGAAAGCGTTACGTAACGTTTTGCTTGAACCCCCTTCCCCCCAATGTGACGCTAACGTAACGCTTTGCATAAACCCCCCCCTCCCCCCCGAAGGCGTTATGTAATATTTGAACGTTCCCAAACTCAAAAAAAAACGAAGATAAAGATTCAAACCAGCAATCAAAATTAGACCAATGACCAATCTGTGATTGTGTGCTAGAATACAGCTTTAGCTAACTAATATAGGCTACAACGGGAAAAAACGTAGCCTAAAGGCTACCATCACAATGTAGGCCTAACAATTATGGAAAACAGACACAAATATGATGATTTGGTGTTGAGAAAGGTAGGCTAGGTAGTCCCTTGCATTAGCACTGGTGGTCTGACATTTTTTTAAAGCAATGGAACGGTAACGTCTTAGGCCTATGTCGTGTGAAATGTCACTCCACACTTGCACACACCAGAAATGGAGTGATAGTGATTGTTGCCAAAGTTGATCTCAAATCTTAACCTACTCAGTTTTGTCCAAAGGTCAAAGATATGAGCGTTTCAATTCATTTTGTGAACTGTGGTCCATTGTTACTCCAAGATATTTTACTTGATCAGTTTTGTTAGGCTTTATTGGCCGTTTAAGGTGAGGTGGAACAATTTTGTAACAAAAAGATTTATTTTCTTGATAATCCGTATTTTATTCCAATGTTTTGTCAATCATACACTAAAAATCATTAAAGATTATCACTTGAAACACCTTGTGCCAGTTTTTTCACTAGAAAGATCTTATGTTTTCGAATTAGTGTCTAATTGGTTGGTTTTGAATCCTTATCCTCGGACTGACAAAGCCTTGATTGTGTAAGGTGTTTTATTCCTGGTAGTTTCGCTTAGGCTACTTGTAGACTATATAGGGGCTCTTGACGCAGGCCCGGTTGGCAGAGTGAAGTTCTCCGATTGTTGAAGTGTTGCTGCCGGAGAAGTATTCCATTCACTAAAGTGCTGTTGAATGGAGAGCAGTCCTGAATTGCGTTGCTCAAGCGCACACCCTCAGAGTCAAACTTGCGCCCCGTGATCTTGAGCCGGGCGCGTAACCTCTGAGCTAACGGGCGGACAAACAATGTGTTAGCTAGCTAGGTTAGCAATCTTCTTTAGTTTTCAGCTTCATACTGAACATAGCAGGACCTACAGTAATTAAAGTAGGCTACCTACAATACACATATTAAACCTAGCTAGATCTATTTAAACTTAATTTTGTATTACACTTTGAATAAAGATTTTTGGTAGACCACCATAAATAACCATTTGTTTTCGGTGTAGAAAAGTTGCTTATCTTCCAAAGTTCTTGGTAATTCTACAAACGCACACAGTGCCACACACGGTACTTTTATCCTATACAACATTTTTATTGGCAAGTATTGTTTTTCGCTAAGATGGTCAGAGATAAAAACAAACTGAACTAAAGTTTTCAAAACCTGTATATCAAATCTTGCCCTTGCTGTTTTAAGAATCATAATTTATTACCACATAATGGCGCTGAGGAGTCCTCATACAACTGCAAAAAGCAGTTACCAAATAATTCTAGGAAAAGTCTCAAAATACATATTTTGATTTTTACCTGATTTCGTCTGACAATGTCTGAAGATGACACAGTTGTTGCTAATGGAAATCAAGAAACTAGTATTGATTTGTTGCTCAAAGCAGGTTAGCAATATCTCAATAATCAGTTTGTGTTTTGAGAGGCAACTGGCTTCCCCAGTTCCGTGTGCACCCGGAAGTTCGTTATTGAATGGCGACATGCATAACAACGCGTAGCTTCAGTTTTGTTTGTCCATAACTTAGTTTGTATAAAGACGTCTCAACTGGTTATTTATTCATCTTCTGGCATGGGTATTTCCTCTTAAATCACTTTGCTTTGGAATTCACAGAATTATAAAACAGTGCAACCAAAGAATACTAGAAAATAATCTAGAAGTGCTAATTACTATTTACTGCACCAACTGCACCAGGCACCTAAAAGTAAGGTTAAGTTTTACAGTATAACAATTTTTGGAGCTGGTATACAAGTCCCCCCCCCCCCCTTTGGTAACTCATGACAAGACAGGACTCAACCAAACATGGTTTATATGGTTAATATGGTTTAACGTGTAAAACATACGGTAACCCAAATTTATCATATTACTGGGACATACCACTACTACATCCCAGCTGGCGATGACTGTCTTTTTTGCATTAATTCAACGTTAGCCAACGTTGGATCGGTGTGGAAGTGGCGAGTTTAGCTGACAGGGGTCTAAAATTATCGCTTTATCAACGCAACTTTTATCAAAGCACGCTTGATATCTTTAAGACATAACTTCCCTGGGTAAAATTGAATTTCCGCAAGATGATGATGTTGTTTTTTTGCTAGTTTGATTTATTTGTTTTTTGTCATTGTTTCATGTCGTCAAGTTATAGCCTATCTATTTTGTGAGTCGTGCAAGGCCTGGTGCGTTGCGCTTGAAATGGCTTTGCCCGTGGTAGGATTTCTTTGTGGGGTTTTCTTTGCCTGCCTTGCTCTTTGCTATGAGCTAAACGCATCAAGACGTGTTCCCCTTACGACCATCAGCACTCTTGATAACGCACCATGGCCGATCTTCATAGCAACTGACATTTTTGATACTCGATGACATTTTTCCCGCGCTTTTACAAAGTAAGCAGCAAAGATTTTGCTCTCCAGGTCTAAACATATAAATTGGATTAAAGAAAAACTTAGGCCTGGAGAATAACAAACTTTAGTCAAATTTAGAAAGGAATTTAATTGTGGTCATTTCAGTCCGAAAATTTTCGAAATCGATAAAGAATTCGCAAAGACTGAACAATTCAAAGAAACCCATATCAAGAATCCAAGTCTGCGGTTGCCGCATGTAGCAAACAAGCAATTGACTCGCCAGCCTCAGCTTTGAAAGAATAGGGATGAGGAAAGTAAATTATTATCCAGTGAAGCAATTGAAGTACAGTACGGTAGAAAATTTATCAAACAACCATTAGTAAGCCATGTGGATTAATTGTTTTACATTCTATTGTGTAACATCTTGTTTGCTGCCCATTATCAAATCGGTTCAAAGTTTGTCCTAAAATTTTTTGTTTTAAATTCAATTGTTTTTTAAACTTTTCTGGATTAGTGTGTGTTGTATCGGTATAAATCAATTTAATTAAACCAGCGCAAGAGTTTTTAATGATAATTTACTTAGTTTTTGACATAAAAATTGAACGTTGGCCAGCAATCAAGCCTAGTCAGTTTTTAAGCAGGGCTGCCAGACAAGTCTGGATCAATCGCACTTAGCCTAAATCGACAAAAATGCTTTTTTTTCTTGCTTTTATTTCAATGCGAAGTGTTTTTAAATTTTGTTGCTTTATGTCAGTGGAAAAGTGACAAAAATTGTCATAAATTGTTATTTCGGGCTCAAACTTTGTAATGATACGTCGTCTGGATTTGATTTTTGTTAAATTTCGTCTGAAGAAAACATTATTGACCTATTGTGTTATTCGGTTACACTCAATTATTTCTCATTTACATTCTATTCAATTTGTTTGTCAAATTATATGGTCACATTGCGCTAGTTTCATGCAGCCTAACAGGTACCACTGAGAGTCACTCAGCCATTTCTTTTATGACAGAACAATAGGTCTAGGCTATACCTTTTTTTTTAAATTGTGATTATTTTTGTATTGTGATACTGTTACTGAAAATGTTTTTACTCGTAGCCTTGAACTATTTATTGGCTTGAACTTTTCTTGGTTGCACTGAAGTTTAAACGCCCTTGCTACAAGAGTTTATTGATTTCAAAAGTTTTTCCTATTTTTAATCACCCGGAATAAAGTTTATATTTGAATAAAACCACAGGACTTCACTTAAAGATCGCAGCAGCACATGATTTTTTTTTCTTTCATTAATATTACTGAACATCAGCCTATCTTGTTTCAACGTAATTTGCCGATGCTTGACATTTGTCACATTAAGAACTGGGAAGCAGCTGACTCGATGACTGATATAGTCTTTCGCTGCTTCCTGTCTGTTGTGGTATTTAGATCTTCAATCTTCTTCAATCAATCTTCAATATATCAGCTAAAGTTATGTAGGCTAATAAAGTTATAGCCTATATATGTTTATTTGTTTTGTAACATTTTTTATTTTTTTTTATTTCCCTTTATATCTTAAATTTTTCTGAAGGTGTTGCGACCGTGCCAAATTTTTTTCAACTCAATAACTTACTTCGATCACAAGCACGTTTTAACGTTCGCGTTTTGTCGCTTCTACCTTTTTCTTGACCTTTGCTATGTTGACGTGTATTGTTTTGATATGATGGTCAGAAATAAAAAAACAACTGAACTGAACTGATATAGGGTGAAACTACTTTACCTTTGCTTTACTGTTCACACACTTCAATCCACATGTTTTGGTCAATTCCTCTTTGTCATGAGTTGCCAGGGGGGGGGGGGGGGGGGGACTTGTATACCAGCTCCCAATTTTTTTTGTCAAACATATAAGGAAATACTGTCTTGCACCCAGTGACAAGCAATAGAAACTCGCAATTATTCTCTAAAATCTCAATTTAAAAATATGTGTAGCTACCGTAACTGTGTAAATCACAGTTTCTCTGAACTTTTTGTTACCATCTATTATACTCTTATGGTTTTGTTGATTATGTTTGCCTTTCATTTATTGTGTAGAACTTATTGTTTTGTATGTTATCCTAAGCTAAAGCTAAAAACTGGCAGAGGCTATAGTTAGCATATACATTCATCAAAGCCTCAGAAGAGCTATGGTTCTTTTACCCTTGTCACTTGAGCATGAAGTACGTATATGCACTCAAGTGAACAGTTTCACAATGGATAATTTTGCGCATGCACCAATAAATGGAAAATAAAAGTAAAGGCAAAACCAAATTATAAAGATGCACATTGATAAAATACTGATCAGTAATATTGTCAATTCATACAGCCACCAAACCATTTAAAATAAAATATGTGGCATATAATCAGTCATTTCCACAAAACTGGACTAGTGAATAACTACACTGGAAAAATTTAACTGAATAAACTAAAGCAGTTAGTTGTGTGGTAAAGTTTACATGTGATATACTGATGCAAATGTGGCCTGATCTTCCTTCGCTAATCGACAATTTGCTTAAAAAAATTCTTTAATTTCAACGCAATTGAAAAAGCATAGGAAAAACAATCTTGATCCAGAAAATGTAGAGTAAAACAGGTTTACCTAGTGATCATTGTGATAACATACAGGGCATAGAAAATGCAATGCAAAAAGATAGTTATAAGCAGTAAAATATACAATCATCAGATAAGCTGAGCACTACCATTTTAAATTATGAACTAATTTAACAAAAATACACTTCCAGCCTGTTTTGAACCAAGGTCTTGCAGACTGTGTCAGGGTAGACTATTAAAAAACAGTTTAATTCATAGAACAGTATATTAATGTATGAATTTTATGACATATACTGTATAGTTTAATATTTTAATTTGTTGTTTTTGAAGGGTTAACTTATATAACACATCTTTTGCATGCTTTAATAATAAATATGACTCTATTTTTTAGTTGAAGCAAGCACAACCTCTTCTGGGAATTTAATTCAACCTCCCATTATTGAATCTTCTGTTGTCAGTGAGGACACCACCATCATAGAAACGTTTTCATTGGATAAAGGTTTGAGTTTGTTAATATATAAATAAGTTGCATGGTTTTATCTGTGTATGGTTGATGAAAGTCACCTCTTTACCAAAATTGTAATATAAATAAGTGTGTTGAAATTAAACTTAATAAAACTAGTTTTTTTGTTATTTTATGTTGAGAAGCAAAGTATTTCAGTTCTGGAATATATTTACACAATTAATCATATGCTCAGTTTTGCTTAGCTATTGAGTTGATTTCAGATGACTCACTGTATGTTTAACTTCAAACGTATTGAGTTGATAAATAAATAATTCCACTGTTTAACAGCAATTTCATTCCGAGATGGCTTTATGCAGCCCTCGAAATTAGCTTCCATCTACGACGGCAAAAACATTGCCGTCGCCAAATCAACAAACCTTGAATTGCGGCGGCAAATGCCGTATGCTTTAATCAAACGAAATTTCATGCACTTCATCGTGTCACACGGCGGTAGCCCAGAGTATTACGCAAGCTACTGTATTTTATGCGCTGACAATGCTCTTGTGAACTGTAAAAAGTTTGCAACCTTACAAATACTGGCTTAATTGTTACGCAAAAGTTACTCTTTCATCGAATAAATGGTTCTTTGGCAGTAAAGAAAAGTAATGCTTCCGATGATATGGCATCGCGTTCATGAAAGGGCAGTTTTGCGTCTTCAAGTATTTCAGTGACGACGCGACAACCTCAAGGTGCGTCTACACGACGACTGTTTTCTTGCTTAAGCTAGCCAAACTTCTTGTTTCTTTAAGTTAATCGCAGTTTGTGCCGCTTACTTTTAAGAAAATGGGCGAGTAAGCGAGCCGTCGAGAAAAAATACGCTCCAGAGCGAAAAACTGGCCGCTTAAGTGAGTTCTCTTGCTTAGAAATGTCTTTTCCCGCCAAAATCTCAGGTCTCCTCTCAGCTCAGTATCCAGACAGGGCAGCGCGGTATCGTTAAAGGATTTCGTTAAGTTTTGATCCCAACCCGTTCTTATTAATGTTGTGGGCTGAACTGGCGGTGACCGTACTCGAAATAGCCCATAGAAAGCACAATATTTTTCAATTTCAAATCCAAAACAGGATCTCAGCAGAAAACCATTGCCATTGTACACTGGGTAATAAAAATAGCGGAGGAATGATCTTGCTGGTTGTTACCAGTCACCCACGCTGACACGAAATTCTGTTTCCAACATTTCAACCTCATCTGAGGTGTCATTTCAACCTCACTGAACAGTCAGTTGCTTGGTCTACTCTGCTGTACTTTAGCGCGAACTGCTATGCTTTGGCGGGAACTTTTTAAAACGTGACGTCATTGGGGATTAGATACTCACGTGACCGCGATTCAAGCGAGCAAAATCTTTGTCGAGGTTGCCAGTGTAGACGAAACGACCTTAATCACTAGCTTAAGCAAGAATTTCTAAGCAAGAACACTTTCTCGTGTAGACGCACCTTCATCCTCCGATGATTCCGACTCTGACTAGTTCTTTATCCAACAGACTTTGTGTTGCTCGCAGTATCCTAATTGTGCCGAAAATATGTGAGTGTATACGTAAATCGAGGCAATCTTCTCGCAGAGAGCTATTGATTTGTTACCGGTACCTGATTGAGCAATTAACGTTATTTCATGATAATTCAACGTCGCTAGATCTCGAATTAATGTAAAACAAACGTAAATTTCTTATTGGGCATTGTTGTTACGCATTATAACCCACCGGCAAAATTAAATCGATTTGTGCTGACTCGAACGTTGAACCAACCCAAAATTAACTTACTTCCTCCCCCCCGTGACTTATTTAACGTGAATCACCGTAACAGCGTGCGTATCGCGTTGTTCGCTTTATCGCTACTTTTGGTATTATTACATCACAACAAATCAAACAGTGCGGTCGTGATAGACTATTCGAATATTTTTTTTCTCTTCTCGTTTTACATGTTTTGGTACAATTTTTTCGGTACAAATAAATTGTTTTGGTACAAATAAACGTTCACAGCAATTGCCGAGGCAATTTCAACTTTTGACGTTTGACCTCGTCAACGTTTTTGCGAAGTAAAAATATCCTAATTTCGAAGACTGCGTGAGTGCTCACAGCAAGTAAAATAGTCCGAAGTGAGGTCTTGGTGCGATGTTTCTGCTGATTAAACTCACGCTGCGAGTAAATCAAACAGGAAGAAATTTTGAACAATTTTTGTCCGAATTAAATGCTTGTTTTGCGACGGCATTTTTATTGCCGTAGCAGAATGGCCATTATGACGTTTGCGGCGGCATTTACCACGGCAATTGCCGTGTGCCGCCGCTAATTTCGAGGACTGTTTATGTGACCCTTTTAATGCTGATTGTCTTTAATATCGGATTGCAACATTTTCTTTAAAGATTAGATGTATGAAACATTGTGCAATCTGGATTTCATCTTTAAGTAATTTTGTTTCAAAACACTGAGCATACAGTACAGTAAAGTAAAGCAAAACTATAAAATGATTGTTATGGTCATGGAGTAACTTACACTGTATTTTGAAAAAAACAAAAATTATAAAATGAAGTTTAGCTTTTTTCATAAATATGTAAAATATTAAAGTGCAAATACTTTAGAAATCTGATGTGCTATAAAAAATGAGGTAGATTCAGAATCTGTGCAAAACATCATGTAGAAAAGGGTACTTGTCTTTGATTTTAAAAAATTATTAAAAATATAGTGATCAGTGTTATGCTACATGGATGATTTAAAATGGCTTAGTTTCTTTACTTTTATTTTTAGATTCATATCTTCCAAAGCTAAGTTTGTTTATTAGCCGAGGTATTATATTTTGTAAGATAGGCTACTTCACTTTATTTTCACCTTCTTTGTTCAGTGAGTTAATCACAATTTTGTGATTTACACATATAGATAATTATAACATTGTCATAGATACAATTTCCTTCTAGACAATACAATTGTAGAATCAATAGAAAACAGTGGCCTGAATCACATCTTTGGACTACCAAATGAAGTTGTATCTTCTGAATTTCAAACACGATGTGTTGGATCTTCAACCGTTTCTAGTGAAGAGCATGTTAAAATTGATACTCAGGTATGTCTGTAACTTTAAGTAGGTGCATGATTGATATACCCTAAAGACTAAAGTAGTGGTTTTCAATGTAATTGTAGCGAGGGGTCCATGAACGCAGGTTGAAAGCCGCTGCTCGTGAGGTTTGGAAAGCTAGTTTCCATTCTAACGTCTGTCCCTTCTGTATGCAGTTGTCAATCTATATAATAAATGTTGTGTGTTTTCTTGTAATCCTATAGCTTCTATATATATATCCATTTACACAGCTCCCTTCATCTTTTCAAGTTTTTCCTTACTCTGCTTACGTTAACGGTTATCCTTTTACCTCCATAGACATGTCCTTTCTTACTTAATGTGCAATCCAACAAAAGTGCAATATTTTTGTATCATTAATTTTACTAGAGATCTTGTTTGCAAATCAATTATTCACAATGGTTACTGAATTACCATTTTCTTGTATGACCTGTTTCATACGTAAATTACTTTATGATTATAATACTGTGTCTAATGATGCAAAATTTGTGTTTTACACAATTAATTTATCTGCCTCTATAAACATAAACTTACAGTATAGCCTCAATTAGTTTTGTGTAGGTTGTTGCTTTTTAAATTTTAACACTTTCTCGTTTTTTTAGAATCTTAAGTTGAAATATCTTAGCCAGCATAATCAGTGTGGCTGCTTGTGCAGGACTGTTTGGAAGTACAAGATGATGTTGAAGTGGTTATTGAAGAAGGGGAATCCCACATGTCCAGGCTAGCTAATTTGCTTTCTACGTCACCGCGAGAATGGTCTGAAGATGGAGTATTCGCTTGGATGCATTACGTTATTAACCACTTTAATTTGGATGCTACAAATGTAAGATTTTTTCTTGTTTTGGGGTGTGGAAGTAGAATTGTTGTCTTTGTAGATTGGCAACAAAATCCGGTGCACTTCTTTGGTACAACCAAGTCTCGCGTCATTCGTGTGTTGCGGTATTCGGGTCTTGCATCATTTGTAAAATTGTAAATGGGATAAAGATACTGCAAATTTTATTATACAACTTCACAATCTAGATCGCTATATATATACGATGTCGATCTGTGATCTTTTTTCAAACCTAATCAAATGTGAATATTTTAAAGGTTCTTAGTTGTATTTTAGTTGAAGAATCTTCACATTAATGGGAAGGAGCTATGCATGTTCAGTCAAGCAGAATTCGAAGAAAAAGTGCCACACGGAGTCGTGCTTTGGGCACACTTGCAACTTCTCAACGTAGCACACAAACAAACGGATAGAGACGAAAACCCATACAGTAAGCAATGTCTAAATACAGCACTATAGCATGGTCAGTTTTTGATTTGACCTTTATGAATTTTAACCTCAATGAAAACATTCTAAAGTTGTACGGGAAAGATAGCTTACTGTGCAGGTGTGCTACCTAGTTTAAATTTTACTGTTAGACACTGAAACAGCTTGATTACGACTTTTTTTCAATTGATAGAGCAAGCTAATAAAATTCGCTTATAAAACTAGTAGACAATGTGGAAGAAGTGGAAATCAGTACAAGCATTGACGATAAGCTTCATACGAAAGTTGCCAAAGGTTCAAAATCAGCGAAGTATATTCAGGTGAATGGCGCTCTTATTCCAGTCGAGCCTTCGTCCAAGCAGAAGAAACAGAAGTCGCAACGATCGTATCCTACTTTTGGGACGAGAAGCGCAGGTAGTTACATTTGGTTTTCAATTGCGATTGTCAGCCATTTCATAAGTTTGCTTGGACTTGAAATTTCAGAACCTTTGCATTTCTAATTTCAGGTAATTCCTATTTTCTTTGGGAATTTTTGCTGGCTTTATTGCAAGACCCCATCACTTGTCCCCGATACATACGCTGGGTGGATGTTTCGAAGGGCGTTTTTAAGTTGGTAGAATCGAGGGTGGTTTCATGGCTTTGGGGGGTCCACAAAAAGAAGCCAGAAATGAATTACGAAACAATGGGAAGAGCAATGCGGTGAGGAACTAATACTTTTTTTGTTCTCATTTTGAATCACTCATGTAGAACACTCTTAATTAAACAGTTGTACCACCAGCGAGTATGATTTCTTTTCTTTAATTTTGTGTTCAGACAGACTAACACTTGGTAATTGAAGAGTTAGATTATTGGACAGAAAGGTAAAGAAAGCCATTTTGTGTCCATCTTTGAGTGTCTTGTCAACAACACAGCCGGTTTTTTCAATAGGTGTCGCACAATCTACTTTTTAAGCGTCTTTCTGGGGCCAGTAGCTTTGACAGGGAGTCCAGGGTGTATTATTAGACCTAAGTTGACTTTAAGGGCCAGGAATCCTTCTTTAGAATCCGAAATCGTATTATTTTTTAGAGTCCTATTATGTGTTTGTATTTATTTCTTTTTTATAGAGACATCTCCTTATTGTGAGAAAACTTTCTTCCCTTTTCCTCAATAAACGTAGTGTTAATGTCTTATTTTTAGAGTTTTTATTTGAGAATGTGAGATCTCATTGGTACCGAGCCAATTATTTTTCTCTTTTTTTGCCACAGATATTATTATCAAAAGGGAATAATGCGCAAAGTGGATGGACATCGGCTCATGTATCAGTTTCGGCAGTTACCGCTAAACCTTCGAATTGTTGAAGCCAGCCCGGTAAAGTGTGGTCCGAAGGACAAGCTGTCTCCTCTTAAGCCCGAGCAAGCGAATTGGCCAGAAATGTCTAACGATTCATCCAAGAATTTTGTGTTACCTGACATTCCTCCGCTGTCCGAGGGAGCCCCTGCTATAGCTGAACTAGTTCGTGCAATGCCTGGTACAGTGACTGTGAGGCAGATGAAGCCGCAACCGCAGCAACAAATTGAGCAGAAACTCGTTCATGTAACAGCTGACGGAACTGTCACTGGTGTTACTCTGGGCTCTGGGAATTCAATCCACCCTTGTTCTCCCCGAAACCACCAGTGGTTTCGTCTTGACGCTGTAGGCAATGACATTTCTTCGAAGTCTTACGTGGTAAATGCAATGCCAGAAGCTCCTAATGACGATAAAACAAACCTAAACTATAAGCTGCCGACAGACAACTCTGATCTGACACTTGTTCAAATAGAAGACTGTGAAACACAACCATCTGCGAATGTGTTTGAGCCTGCTCAAGATATTGCTATAGAAGCATCCAGCAATGACGAAAGCTTCAAGCATGAGTTTTCCCAAAGCAGTCTCAGTGCTGCAACTTCGTCAAAGACCCGCTGTCACTTGTCCGTCTCCAAAAAATCAGATACGATATTTTTCGACACCAGAGGAAGAAGAGTTGTATGCGCGGCACAAACTTGGGTGAGATGGTTTTTGCTATAGTATGTTACAACTTCATTGTCTCGTCAACTTTTTATTTGCAAAATTACGATTGCTATTTCAAGCCTTGCAAATATGCGAAACTCAGAATTAGGCTAAGCATGAAATAGTCTTTCCCAGTTCGTGCACAAAACTTTCGTTAAAGCTTGTGTTCCAGTACATAACAGCATAAAGCCAACGCAGGGGAATGTGTCAGGGTAATGTGAGGGAGACTTCTCGCTCTCTTGTATCTGAAACTTATTGCGTTTTAAACCGTTAAGAAGGAAGCTTGGTAACCGATGTATGCGATTAAGCTCGTGTCCCGATTGCATTCCTTCTTTTTTACAGTGTACAACAGTTGCAATATGTTACTTTTGTTTAATCTGAACGTTTTCGGCACAGCACTATGCCCTTGTCATGAAAAACAAATTCAAAAAAGTAATTTAATCAAAACCACTACTTTGTGTCAATCGTATGAAACTATTGCAGCATAATTGCTTTTCTCAAAGTTTCACACGCGACTTTTGTATTCCGATGTCTCTTTTTGTTTAAATGCTGTTTATCTGATAATTTGTCTATTTCTGTTGCAAGGTACCTAATGTTGAACAGAAAGTCTATCAACCTTTAAAGATGTTCAAGATGAATGAGGTAAAATCGGAGTCATTGTTTCTTTTAGACTTTCAACAAAATAAGTCGACCTATGCGTAAGGAATGCTGTTATCTCTTTTATTGACACGTTAAAGTTAATTTTGGCTTTCTTTAACAATTTATTGGTGATCTTGAATGCATGTACAATAAAGACATTGTAATTAATTTGGTTTATTGTTGCACTTTTAGGAAGAACAAAGCTGTCCATCTTTGCCCGTAAATCAATTTCTTAAAACTCTGTTGAGCGCCAATGCTAAGTCGTCAATCATAGCTCTTCCACCAACCACAGTGAAGACTCCGTCGAAATGTGGCAACCAGTCTATACCCAACATTTCACAAACGTCAGCTCTCAAATCAGCAAAAGCTCCAAGCCTCGGTAAAGATTTACTCAATCGTCAAACTAAATCCAGAAAACGCCCTCTCTCGCCATCTAGTAACGAACAATCCGGTCAAGAACGTCCGGATGTGGTCGTCCTTCCGCTGTCAACGACTACCTCAGGTCGTCATATTCTCACTTTGCCAACTTCAGCGCTTAACAAAGCTGGTGTCGATGTGTTGAATTCTTCAGCTGTTGATCAATCCCTTTCCTACGTGGTAACTATTTCAGGCAACCAAATAGTTCTTACGCCTAAAGATGAACACGAGTTAGAAGCCAGTAAAGCTTTCGTTGTGGATAAATCAAAAGCTAACTGTGAAGGCTCTGACGCTTTACAGGAGAACACAGAGGTCGACCTTCAGCGAAGTGGTCAAACTGTTGTCGAGTTAACATTTGAGAAAATTGTGTAATTTGTTTACGTTTTTTACAGCCTTTTTTAGTTTGTTCCTTCATTTTTCTGTTAAAGATTAAAAAGTATTTGCTGTTCTTGAAGTGACAAAAACCAAGTTTGTTTCCACAAAGAATAATTTAATGAAAATACAGAAAACCAAGTTAAAGGCATGCCTATCTAATACAAATGAACATCTAAACAAAGCAGCAGTGACTTAAAACGAACTATTAGGTCGAGATGCGAGTCGTGTGGTAGCCTTGTCCGCAAATCCATTGTTTCCCATCGCAGCCGCAACATTTTGGGAATGCATTCGGATCACCCGGATGCACTTGGAACACGCATCTTCGCTGCTTTGATACAAAACCTAAAAAATGCGACTAAAATTGCAAGTGGCATTTTTTTAAACCTGAGCTACTTTCATCATGTTATCGTTAAAAGATTCATGCGTACTTGTTTCAAAGTTAAAAATTGTAAGACGCATTTTTGCCAACTTAGAAAAAAATTTTAGAAACAGGAATCTTCGAACCTGGCTTGATATTATTACGTCATACTTACTTGGCAGTTGATAGCTCGATGACGTAAGTCTTCACAATCCTCTTCCCGGGAAGACCAGATCTCTGACTTGGCGACGATAACGCCGCGTACACAAAGATCGCTTAAACACAGCGCTGGCAAGCCGCGACATGTTCGTGCACTGGCCAGCGTGGCAAATACCTGCGTGATATGCAACTGTAACTTTGCACAATTAAAAGAATCACAAAATTTGTATCCTTTAAAAAGTAAACAAAGAAACTAGAGGTCGATGTATTCATCTGGTATGGCAAAACTAAGGTTTATAAAAGACTAAAAGTTTAACTAAAATCGATGCAATAGGTCAAAAGCAACAACCAAGGCATAGCCTACAAACGGTTGCCAATTGGGTCGACAATCGTGCGTTAAAAATAGTTTGTGCGTCATAAAATAACAAACTACCCACTGACTGAAATCACTCCTCCGAAATCAATAAGCTACATTTTGATCCGAGATGCTTGTTGACGAAAACAGTTCATAAAATGCAGGTATCTTTTATTTCCTACAATCAGACAGCATTGTTAAACAAAATCTCGCCATTTGTCTTACCTTGGAGACGCTTTCTCTTGTGCGCATCAAATCAACGATTCCGCCAAGATCGTCAGGAAAGACCTTTTTCCCCATCGCGTGAATGGAAACCGACCAATCGTCATATATTTTCAATTCTCGAAAAACACGCTGTCCATCTCGCAACGACTGGCCTTCGAAAAGAATCCACTCTATGAAATTCCTCGGGATATCGTTGTTTAAAGTCGGGGTCAGTGTCCATCCATATCGATGTGCTCCACACAACTACAAAATGCAAGTTCGTTATTTAACTGCAACAGGGCTGCCAGTGCCACCAATAATGGTCTATCTCAAGGCTCTTTACCGTTTTTCAGAATAATAAACTCTTACGAGTGAGTTTCATTAATAATAAAAAGAACTGGTAAAATAACATGCGACAATTCACTGGTTGCAAACTATTTTTAAAAAAAACGGTGTTCTACACTGTAGAATGAATGTACAGTGTACAATACAGCAATAACTGTATTGGTTAAATTCTTATTATATCAAGCTTTAAAATAGTTTTTCTTCATTTGGTCAACTTTTTACCTTTTAACTGTACAAAATCTTACACCTACCATTGGACCTACATCTTGGAGATATTGAGGCAAACTTTAAGATGCTTTGGCGCAATTGCTACTTTTGATTATTATTCGACTGTATCAGAATGACGTCATCAGAAATAGATTTAGTTTGTATGAAACAGAACGAAAATTAAATCAACAAGCTAGTGCGTCATTTAAAGGAAAATAAGATAAGTTTTATTTCACGTGCTTACCGACAGGTCTTCCCATTGTAGAAGTTCGCCCACTTTACTCCGAGCAAGAGGATCTGGCAAGGGATGGCTTCGCCTTCCGTTTATCAGTGGTGGCACGTTGACACCTCTACGAAAGCGTGGCTGCTGTCTCTCGAAATGGGTCGTATCACTGTTCAAGCAGCATGTAGATCTACTTGAGTTTCTAGCCTGCATGTTTTGGTCAGTACACGTTGAAGAATAGTTGTGGTCCATAGAATGAGTGCGAGACTGAGCCCGTTCAGGTGAGAGATCACGACCTTGATTTTTAACGCGATGAAAAGATGGTTCTAGTTTCGCTTGTTTGTGTGAAGCAGCCGAATTCATGTCCGTGTCTAGTGTCTCACTAGATGATCGCTTAGTTGGGGTTCTGCCACGTTCATTTATTGGCATTCTAAGATCTTCTGCTTGGTCAGTGGTAGATGGTGCGACTTTGAGTAATTCTTCATCTCGGGTTTGTCGATGAGCGTTCATGTTGTCGTGATGATCCGAAGAAGTTGCCGCTCTCGTGTCATCTTTTAAGTGATTTGTCTGTTTTTCTAACATCAGCTTTCTTGAAGTATTTACAGTATTTTTTTCAGTGTCGTTCGAGAACTTATCGTTTCGAACGGTAGACTCGCAGTCATTTTCAACTCCCTGCTCATACGGCACCCAATAAGACGGAACCACATCATCACATGATTTATAAAGGTCTTGAAACTCACTCGCTGATTTGAAAAACACGCTGTTTGAATTTGGTGTTGGCGTCGAGCGAGCGGAACCTGACCGGGAATTAAACAAGCTCCCCTCCTCTGATTTAAAAGAATCCGTTTCAGTTTTTGCCATACCACTAGGAGTGCAGTCTCGATTTGTGTAAATGTTTAAAGCAGCAACGCTTTCATCAGTTTCTCTACAGTATGAGTCTTCATCCCCGCTGTTCATAGACTGTTGTTCGAGAGAGAAATGTGAGAAGGAAACAAGTGAGGGCCTCATATCAAGTTTCGAAAACGCTTCATCCCGAGAAAGATTCTTTGTCGATCCACGCCAAACGTCCAGCTCCGTGTAGTCCTTGGGTCGTATGTTGTGATAGACCCATTCTCTTTTTCCACCTTTCAACGACCTGAAAAATAACAGTTTTGCACTCGGTAAAGGGGACATCATCGGATTAAGACTGGACTACTACTACTACTACATGACAAAACCTCGTTAGAAACAAGTTATTTTTTCTTCATATCAATTGCTATACCGGTATGTGCCATAATGGATAGTTAAACAACCGTTAGGCTACATTAGCTCAAAAGTTTTAACTCGGGCTATAACGTGGGCTCCTTTGTATTTACATTGTCATTCAGTCCCAATATCCAAGCCTACGTTGAATCTTTAGCTGGGGTTAAAAAAATTATAAGTGTTCTATTGGAAGTCTACTTTTTCGTTTTTAAATGTGCTCCAGTTTTCGACAACGACAACCATCGTGTATATTAATTTCACACAATTCAACGTAAAAACACAAAAATTTCATCTTTGGTTATATATGACAACTCGTAATCATCTCCTCTATTCACTTAGCTTAGCCTAATGTCAAACCTGCGAAGATGACGCGCATTTGGAAAGACGTATTTGATGACTCTGCCGACTTGACTCAAGTACTTGATGAGCGTTTCCCTTCCGTGGTTGTATTTCTTCAAGACATCAAGACTCTTTACAAAGTATCCATCCGCGTACTCATAGTTGTCGCGAAGCCTAAAACGTTCCAAAAAGTATAAAAGTGAACAAAGGCTTGTTACCGAACCTTGCAAAAGAAAATGTGAAAGACACAAAATGCACAAGACGTTTTAAAAAAACAAAACATAAACCTCTCACACTGACTCAGGAAATTAAGAGTGCAAATGTAATGCTGGTCTCCCAAAGTTGCGCAACCCCGCTTAAACTTATGGAACGTCTGAGCCTTCATACCTCAGTTAACAACAGGAGCGGTTTACAAAAAATGAGGGACACTACTCAAATGACCTTTGCATGAAAAGATAAATGATGTAGTCTGAATATGGCAAAACTTCAGATTAGAAGTGTCAAGAGTATGTCGCCCAAAATTTTTGACAACTCTGCATTGTTTTTGATTTTTGATAAAAAAACATGTTTACTTTATTTAATTTTTGGGGAGACACGTGACCAAATAAATTACTCCCAGATCCTTTATTGACTCCAAGTGCAATCGCAAACCGCTTGAACTGTTCAACATGAATGCAAGAGTATGCGTGACGTTCGTAGTATGGGACTTGTGGCATATGCTAGGCCACGTTGAGCGTCAAGTAGTTTATACCAAAAGTAACTGCTCTGAAGTGACTAAAAGTCCTAGCAGCCTACTATATTTCGAAATATATTCACTAAATTACAGTAAATATAAAATTAAGAATTTTTTCCAGTAATACAGAATAGATGGCTGGATAAGATGAAGAGAATTAAAATTATAAATAAAAATTGTTTAGCCAATGATCAAAGGGACGTTAGTTCGACATCCACTGAAGCACGCGCTGTGTCTTTACAAGAGCCGACTTAACTATATACCAGAAGATAAGGCTAGAAATGATATCCTTGCCTTCTTTTCCACTTAAACCTAGCTTTCACTTGCCAGGCATAAACATAACACTACAAGAAAACTTGTTTATGAAAATAGCCAGGTTAAATTTAACGTAGCCTACCATTGGATCACATTTTCTTCTCGATGTACACTTTTCACAGGGGGATCGTCAGTTTCAATTTCGCGAGAAACAAGTTTTTCAACATCATCTGTAACAGGGCTGCCATTTTCTTCTTTCGACAAGAATTCTTTGATACCACCCGAACAGCTTTGATGCGGGTACAACAGGTTGTACAGAATAGCTGAATGCTTTGCTAGCTTACGCTCGTTCTTGATGTCGATTGACGAGTGGTTTCGGCTGGTGACACTAAAATCAAAAAAGCGTGTCATATGTTTTTAATGAAATCTATACATTTTAAATTTATGCAGCTATAGAGCAAAGTAACATCAGTAACGTTACACATGTGCAAAATTAACGCAAGTAGGCATAATATTATTCTGTCTGCTTCGGTTGAGCTACTAGGGCCGAGGGTATATCGTTTTACCATTCCAAGTTCACGATGTTTCCAAACTACACAGTATTCTGTCAAACAACAATAACGATTAGTAGTCATTTCACAATATTGTGACCAGAAACTATACAAAACAGTACTAAAATAAAGTTTTTGGAACGAATACTTTGTACTCATGCCACTGTACCAGCGCCATGAAATCAAGCTTTACACAGGCTACTAGAAAAAGAAAACCCCCGATCAAGCAGCATGGGGTTTGTGAGCTTTGTGTGATACATTAAGCTCAAACAAATTCGAAGCAAAGAAAACACACTCAAGCGTGGCAAAAATAAATATCCCCACTGACTTAGGCCTGACAAAAAGATTCAAAAATAAGATAATGAAAAAAGTGAAATATAGCAGTTGCTAGGTCGATGGCAGGGTAAAAAATTCATCTTGACAACATTTGCGCAATTCGATTTTGCGTAAAAATAAAACTCTTTTTAATTTCGTAATTGCTTGCTATTAACTTTCTGTTGAGGTGCAAAAATGCAGCAGACTTTAAACGATCAACGGTCATTGCGTCGCTTGCTGACCTTAGCTTTGCGCCAAATGCAAAATCCTCGGAGACACGATTTCTCATTAGCAAAGAATACAATGAGATGTTGTTAACATGTATCTATGTGGTCGTAGTGATGCGTTTGACCTGGGCGCCCTTTCGGCTACTGGCTATTCAATGTCTGTCGCTACATGACCTGTGATAGCCCGTTTTAGCAAAGGCAAAAAGTAGCAAAGTGTAAACAATCGTTGTTTACAACATTGATAGTCTGCTTGTACTGTAAGAGACAAAATTAATCTATCGCAAATATTCGTAGATCAGGTTCAGTATCATTAAACTAAGACAATCTTACCGTGCAGTCGTGCACACTCATGTTGAACGTGGACCAGAACAAGTTACGCAACACCAATAAACAAAATCATTAAATAAACTCGTACTGTGAATAGTTTTAATGAAATGCGTGCTATATCAATTCCAGAAAACGGACTGATGAAAGCATAAGGGGCTTACACTAAAATATCACGAATCAATCTCGGCACACAACAGGCTACGTGACATTTTGTAACTTGCACAAAATTGTAAAATAAAAACCTACAACTGATGCAAGTAAAAACTAATAGGCCTTCACCATGCAATATTGCTGAATCTACAGCATAAGTCACCTTAATTTTCGCTCGTAGATTGAGTTCGTGTTTTTCTCATCCCTATCAATTGCACTTTGTTGCTGGTCTGCGTGAGCAAAAAAATATCTTGTTAGAAATTTTATGACATTCAATCAATGTTGTAACAGCACGCTATCAACAAAGGTGAATTGAAATATAAAATTGATAACATATCTTACAATATTGCCACATCATAAGCATTTTATCTTTCCAAATGCCTGCTTCGACTGCGACCAATCTCTATCCAATCAATTGACATATACTGGCTGCTAATGGTTTGTTGATCACTGATATATCTCAATGAAGACACCTTAGAAAACGGCTGGCTCACTGCATCTAATGGTCTTGCTTTGAGGAAGCTTGTCTTGTCATTTAAAAAGCAACCTTTGCACGCTTCCTGTCAGAGAGACTCAAACAAATCAATCGACCTTTCTTTGTGCTCAACCATCAAGCTAACGACATTAGCGGCTTCAGTAATAATAGCCCTTGGTGTTCTGCCTGGCTAACGGGAAGGACAGTAGTGTGCTCCAATCAATCAAGCGTGATAGTGATGGGGTAAAATACTTCCCCTTTGTCTTTAAATGTCCAATATTAGACTAAAACAAGTAGCTGGATTTATTTTCAAACTCACATCCCCTGCTTGGTCTTCCAGCAACTTGTCGCTCCTGTCAGTCACACGCATACTGTAAATAGGCTCACCGTATTTTAAAGTATGTAGACTCGGAAATTAAATTATAAATTTAGATAAAACTTATCGGCTTCAACATCACTATATAATAATATTATTATTAAATCGCATAAAAAGGTATGTCATTACTTATGCTTGGCTCCATCTTAGATGAGGATGTGTCGTCCTCGTCTAAAATGTAGAGATGCTTGTAAACCCAAACCCGCTTCCCGTTAACAGTGATTTTGCATCTTTGAATATCAGGAAAGATTCTTCTCAGTAACTGTCCAACCTAAAAAAGGTTTTGCGTAAAAATCTTACAAAAAGAACAAAAATCTTACAAAAATAAGAAAGCCTGTGCAAATCTTGATCATAATGATTCATCGATAGCTTCGCTCTTGTATTCTGTCTTTGCCAATTAAAGCAAACACTCCATTTTAACTTGCCTGTTTCTGAAACAGGTTTGATTTTGTAAAGAGATAAGCAAAGGGAAATTTTTGAGAGTCAGCGTATCTTCCGCAACCATCAAGATTGCTATCAAATTAACAGTTTTAGTGCGTAAAATATAAAATATTCATTCCTTATCGTATTTGGAGTTGATCGTAGTCAAACACTGACACTCCAAGGTTGTATTTTTGTAGCACAATCATCAACCGTGGCATTACCAAGCAACCAGCTGAAGTTGCTTTAATGTTTGGCGACGTTAAAACGATGTTAAAAAGACGATGGTTTTTGCTGGTTGGGTATGACTGTGGCGGTCAGGTAAACTGCATATGAAAAGTGATACACTTATTGCCGCCTACGAGTTCCAGAAAAAGCAAATGTACTTCCTTGAACGACAAGGCAAATAAAAGAAAAAAAATCTGCCTTGCTGTGCACGAGTTCGAAACCCAATCGAGTTGTTTATGCTCTGTCATCTATGACTCGGATAAAGGAACGCACTAGTTTTTGCATTATTTCGCCTAAAATTTAAGCCCTAAATTTATGATTTGAAGCATCAAGCATGCGCGCATTACATCTTAACTCTGCGAGTTTTAAACAAAAGAAAGTGTGTTCTGTCAGAAACGGCATTTTAAAAAAATGTTCTTTCATTGCTATCAGGAACCTTTACAATTACAACAATATACTGTAAAGTAATTCTGAGCCTATAAGCTACTATACTAGTAGACCAAAAATCGCAACCGTCTACAGTGGGTTGTTAGTTCTAAAGCTTCATAATCACAAAACAGATAAGCAGTAACACATTAGCTATTGAATCGATGCACTAACGTCATAACCTACTACCTGGATGCTTTCTCGCAACAAAATGAAGCTTCTATTTCTACAAACAGTGTCCAACTACGACAGTCTCTTTTCAAAAGTAACTAAAGATCACAAACGAACTAACAAGGTTGGCAAGTAGTCCTAGGTAAATATGCTATGCTGCGCGTGTTAAGAACCCTGCAACGTTAAGTGACCTTCACTGAGCAACAACCTACTTTGCAATCAATGAGCCTCTAATAAATTATTTTAATTTGTTTAAAACTATACATGGCTAGCCTGCACAGTGCACACTAATGTGATTGCACAAACGACCAATCATTTACCTGATAGCTTTGCAGAGGCACATTAAATTCTCCTTGAAGCTCTTTCTCGTATAGCTTTATTATTTGTGAAGCAGACGTTTTAGCGTTATCTTTGAGTGTAAACCGTTTTCGAAACCTGAGAAGCAACAAAATAAAGAAAATACTGAATTTGGCAGGAAAAAAAGATATCATGAATCTTCAATATAAATATAGCAGCAGTTATCATGCGAAGAAATCGCCGATTTTATCGCGTATTTATTTTAGATAAACGAAGAAGTTTTACCATGTTAAAATATTCGGGTTAAGTAAACCTAAGGATAGTCGGCGGGTCTTGTTTCTCGTTGATGAACGATCTTCCAATATTGTCTCGCATTGCTCTCCTGTCCTTTGCTTATCTGAAAAGGAATCTGGCGTGGAGCTATTAGGCGAGGCATCGTTTTTCGTTAGTGCTTGTTGAGCCAGAGTCATCTTTTTGTCTATCGCCGTTTCGTCGCAGTAATCTTTGCGATCTTTCGATAAGATCACATCTTCCTCTCTTATTTCTTCTTTCACAACGTGCGTCAACGATGAATGCGATAGAGAGCGAGTGTGCTCTATGTTCGCTTTTGTGCAATCTTCCACATCGCTTGAAGGAAAATGGATACCTCTCTTGTTTTCGTCTTCTGAAATGCAAACATGGCTGAAATCAATTGAATGGGTTGACAGACTAGCATTTCAGAAATAAAGGCCTATTGGTTAAATTCGCTAAACTACCGCATATCCAAAGCAATCGAAGCTGTCAAAATTGCAACTGGATAATGCAATTAAAAATAGTGTTGCCAAAATATAAAGTAACCAAAACGAATAAGTGATTCAAAGATGTGAAGTCAACTGGTGTTGATGCTGTGTAGCAAAAAGACGCAGTTCTTCCAAAATCGCGTTTAAAGGGACAGGATAGCAAAATATCCATCGAATACGATTATTATTATAGTGTAATAGTGTGAGGAAATTCATGCACACTTGCACACAGGGCCGTTGAGAGGATATTTTGGGCCCGGTACCGATGAGATCCTTGGGCTTCAAATCAAGGCATTTATAAGAAAAACACACCCCTTTCAAAGAATACGTTGTTGTTTCTTCATTTTCCAGGCTTTTGAAAAGGTTTTGGGCCCCTAAAATTACCTCGGGCCCGGGTATAAAAGTACCCCTGGACTCCTGTCAACGTACTTTTTGTACGAAGTCAAAAGTTAAACCAATAGCCTACGAAACTAAATTTGTGAGTAATCTCGACCACAAGGTCAGACGCATGACCTTCAGAGTAGGCTTTTCGATTATTATTCAATCGATGAAACATCTACACAACGATAGAATGAGGTCATACCTCACAAGTCACAACCTACCTGTTAAGTGAATTTGACGTTGCTGGGGTTTCGGGTTTTTGGAACGGGGCATTTTTGCACTCTTTACTTATAGCAATTTTCGTTCGATGTGCCTGTTGCCCAAGAGGGCTTAGTTTGATTCGGCTCGATGTGCCAGATAGAACATCCATATATGCTACCAGAACAACTTCTAAATATCTCTGCAATATCCCAAAAGAGTAATTCTGAAATGGTTATATCTGCAAGTATCATTCAAGTGCCGTCTACATTTTAATACAACCAGTTTTATACGCTTTCCGATGTCGTTTCTACCCAAACTTATCCCAATGGCTTCATCGAACCACTTCAGGCAAAAAGATTACATCAAAAAGTCTTAGGACCCAATGGTGACATAAAAAAGCTGCTCGCTGGTCTGATTTTCTGCAGTGCACATGCTCGAACGTATTTAAAACTGCAGTACCACAAACGCCTTCCTGTTAATGGTCCAAACTAACTACACAGACACATACAAAGACACAAAGCCTGACTGCGTCTGGCGTCTCCCTGCGCTGTGCTGGTCCGATAGGAGCTGGAATGAACTTAGCGCGCGCAATATCCTTGTTCTGCTTATCGCATACTTGATATCCGCACCTAGGTCGCACACACGCGCGCAGCTGTCACCGCCATCTGTCAAGCCACTCGAGCGTTGTCCTCTCAGCAACATTCGAGGCTTGTTGGACGCTCGCCCACGCCATCAAAGCAGGGCAAAGTAGTCTTATCAAACCAATAGCATAGCGACGTCAGTTGACACGAGAGAAAAAGGTCTGGCTGGGACAATCTATAGAGCTGATCATCGAGATCGTTAACGAGATAACTAGGCACTTCTGTATGCCTTGCGTTGTGGCTCGATCGCTCTGTATGCTCAGTGGTTTCGATTGCAAGGTTAGGTTGGCCCATGTAGCATACAATATAATCACTCAAATTTTCCAATAGGTTTGGGGGTTGAAATGCCTTTAAAATTTTTAAGCAAATTTTTAAACTGGTTTGAACAATCTGGAAACTGATGACTTTTTGCTTTTATTGTTAAACAGTCACTAAATTTGGTAGCATAGCCCAATACGTGAATCAAACTAAGTGAGCATGAAGTTTAACTCACACAGCAAACAGGCTACAAACACAAGTGCTTTCAAAGCTTTGTAACATACAGATGCGACTGGTTCTGTGGCAAACGCACACAAATTTCACACAGAATTAAGATAGACATTTTTATTTGGTAATCTGGTCTTGTGGTTGTGGTCGCGGGGGAGCAGAAATGAACAGACCCCTTGACATGATGAAAGTTTTATTGCTTCTGAATTGCAGGGACGTGATTTATGAAAGAATTTTTTCACAAATAATTTAATTTGAAGACAAAAGATTTTTTACGCCGAATTAAACTTTGTCTCGTTCAACAATTCTGCTTGAAACACTCCTTTGCTTGCAAACAATCACTTTGCAAACCTTTGAAGGCTACATAGTAGGGCAGTTCTAAACGAAAATATCTTGAAATGTTTTCTTTTGAAGGAATTTTGTTTTGTTTCAAAATTCAAGCAATTTTGTATCGTTATGCACTTCTTCGTTTGAGCTTTCTTCGCCACTCCAGGGGTCGAGAGGCTTTGCCTTTTATCACCCTTGGGCAGTGGCGTCGACTCGGTCTAGGTGTTTGGGTAGGTGTCGAGCAGCCACTGAATTGATTAGCCTATGCGTTGAAAACTCATAGCCTACCAATATCAAAAGGAGGTATATTTACACATCTTGCATCATGATTTCTATCAAAGATTTAATAAAATTTTAACAAGAAGAGAGAATTTTTTTATTTTTTTTTATTTATTTGCATCAGACTCAAGATAGTGATCCTTTTCTCTCTTCCTCACCCGTATTTTATTTTCCAACATGAAGATTACAGATTGAAATCTCCACTACTCACGACTGCACTGAGCAGTACTAGTTGTCCTAAGCTTTTGTACAAATGTCTTTCCAATATTGTTAGGTTAGAAGGCAGGGTCGAAACTACAACCAGTTCATTGCACCAGGGCCCCAAAACAACGGGGCTGGAATGGCTACATTTTATTGTTATTTAAATTAAAAGTTAAAGTCGTTAAACTAAAAAAGTTTTGTTAAAAACTGAAATAAGCTTATAATTACTTGTTTTTAAATCTACTCGCATCCTATAGGCTCTATTAGCCCTGTGGTTACGCGCTCGGCTGAACATCACGTGACGCTGGTTCGGCCTTGGGGTGTACGATTGAGCAACGCATTTCAGGACTGCTCTCCAATCAGCGGCACCTAGTGAAACGAATAATTCCGCGGCAACAAGACTTCAACAATCGGAAACTTCGCTCTGTCAATCTCGGTAACCGGCCCTGCGTCAAAAGCCTTTACAAGTATGCGAAACTACCAGGAATAACCTATCAAGACTTTGTCAGTCCGAGGATAAAGATTCAAAAACCAACCTATCCCAGTCTTTTACGTGCAGGAGTTGTATTCGTAACTGGAGGTTTTTGTCGTAGCTCACTTTGGGTCCCGCTCTAGCCACTTAATGTTTGCGTTTGATTGGGATCATTTAACTCTTGTATGTTGATACCGAATCAAAAAACATCATTTTCATTCTTTGAAATTATTTCTTTGAGATGAAATAGTTTCAATTCTTGCAACGTCCGCGCGTACACGAAGAACCTCAAGATCAAGAGGCGCTGTGGTTCGACTCTAGGGCTGTGCGCTTGAGCAACACATTTCAGGATTTCTTTTCACCCGTGGATGGACCTATGAATTAATTCACAGACAACTACACACAAGCTGAAATGTCACTCGGTCAATCTCGGTAACCGGCCCTGCGTCAACGGTTCAAAGCCTTTTCAAGTATGTAAAACTTCCAGAAATAACCTATTAGAGGCTTTCTCCGTCCAAGGGTAAAGATTCAAACCAATATCCTCGCTTTTTATTTCGCATTTGACAACCACTCAGCGAATATTACTTTTTTGGTTACAGTTCTATCAACTGCAGTCTAACTTTTATTAAACTTTTTCGGTTTTAAGTGACAGTAACTTATTATAAAACTTGAGTTGAGTAGCCTACCGTACCCTACAGTAGGCCTACATGCAGGCCCGGATTTAGGGGGGGCAGAGGGGGCAGTTGCCCCGGGCCCCCCGACTTTTGAAGGGCCCCCCTATGTGGAAAAAATGCGATTTTGTGTTATTTTTTTCCTTTTGGCCTTTAAAGTTTCTTCAAAATGCTGTGCAGTACTGAACTGATGCTACTGTAGACGTAGAGATGGTTTTTCGCGCCGTAGGCGCAAAACATTTTTTTGCACGGGGGCCCCCCGATCTAAAAGTGCCCCGGGCCCCCCATCAGCTATATCCGGCCCTGCCTACATGAAAAAGCTTAACGCGGACGACAAAAAATAATAGGCTAGCTGAAGCAGCCAGAAACTCCCAGCGATTGTGCTCGTTTCAGATGCATCCAAAAACTTCAAAGCATAGAGGTGGTTTAGCAATTGCCGAGCTGCCAGAGCAAGTAACTTCGGTGAACAGTGTTGGTGACGATGACAGTTATACCACGCAAAATCTCGATCACAGGACAGAAATTATTTTCATATTTTTTGTACAAAAAAGTTGTTGTCTGCTGCCCGTAAGGCTAAGGTTGGTCTTGATGATGAAGGGGTTAGTCAGTATGAATCTTTATCCTCGGAATAATAAAGCCACTGATAGGTTATTGCAGGCAGTTTCGCAGAGTAGGCTACTTGTAAAGGCTTTGAACCACTGACGCAGGGGCGGTTACCGAGATTGACAGAGTGAAGTTTAATTATTGAGCTATACAGAGCACGCAAAGAGACTAAAACAAAGTAGGCTACTTTAGAATTGGTGAAAGTTTCTCAGACAAGCTCTCACACCCTTAACAAAATTGTTTGCTTCTTTGAACCTGAACTTTTGCATAGTTCATTCCTTCTTCTTGAGAACTGCATGGGAACTTTAATGCACCCCCAAATTTGTTTTCTAGATTTCCTACTGCGATATCTGCAATTTATTCGTTCAGGACTAACTGTATTTAAACCTTTCAAGTTAGCCTACAGTTTGGTGCTTGCATAAAAGTGCTGACATAAGCTGAAAGATAAATATAACTTAGATGCGGTACGGTCAGTGCCGGTCTTTGGGGTGTGCAAACCGTGCGATCGCACAGGGCCCGCAAATTAGGGGGCCCGCAATTTACTCAGAAAATGCAGTAATTTTTCAATGAAAAAATTCAACAAAGGAATTAGCAACAAGAAAACATAGAGACCCAACGGGTGCAACCTATTTCGTCCCTGAACATTTCGTACCCTGAAAAGATCGAGAAAAAAAACAGAGCTGAAGTCGTTGATCGGAGTTGCCGCAAACATTTCAAAATTTCTTACGATCTTTCCATGAGACGAAATGAGTCGAAATTTGATTTTGTTACTCCGATTTCAGGGTACGAAATTGGTTGCATCCAGAGTCCAGACTCAACATCAGGGCCGGATTTAGCTGATGGGGGGCCCGGGGCACTTTTAGATCGGGGGGCCCCCCTGCAAAAAAATTTTCGCGCCTACGGCGCGAAAATCCACCTCTACGTCTACAATAGCATTAATCCAGCACTGCACAGCAATTTGCAGAAACTTTAAAGGCTGAAAGGAAAAAAATAACACAAAATCACATTTTTTCCACGTAGGGGGGCCCTTCAAAAGTCGGGGGGCCCGGGGCACCTGCCCCCTCTGCCCCCCCCTAAATCCGGGCCTGCTCAACATAGAGACATAGCTTTATTTCCGAAAAATGCCAAAGAAAGCATGATCTTACCCTTTTGCTATGCCACTGGACAGCACCATTTTACAGTAATATTCATACCCAAATTTTTGTTGAACATGCTCTCAGAATGCCCTAAATTCAAAGTAACTTTTCAAAATTTTCTGGGGGGTTCCCCTAGACCCCCCGCCGCTGGCTTACGCCTTCGGCGATCACGCTGTCAATCTTCGCCCGCCGACCGTCAAACCACCCCTCCTCTTCTTTCAAAATACCTAGCTACGCTACTGAATTGGATCATTGGCATTGGGGCCCGCAAAAGCATATTTCGCACAGGGCCCGAAATACCTTAAGACCGGCACTTGGTACGGTACACAAAGATTTTTCAAACATCAACAGAGTCAAACCTACATATATTTCATTACTTTTTATTGCTCTCTCCATTACAGTTTAGTGCAGTGGTTCCCAACCTGGGGTCCGCAGACCCCTTGGGGGTCCGTGAGAAAGCATTTGGGGGTCCGTGATTACCTTGATAAATTTTGGAAAAAACAAAACAAAAAGCGATCTTTTTACTTTCATTTTTCTCTTTAAATGCAAGTGTGTCAAGCTCAAGCCCGCGAGAATAAATTGTACAGGTATGTATTAAAATAAATCTATGCTGCTGCCTACAGTGAGTACATTGACCTTAGACTACATCTACCACAACGCATGTCGATTACATTCTCATGATTTGAGACCAAAAAAGTTATTACGCATTGAATTTCATTCAAAAACTGTGGAAGAATTTTGGTGCTCACAACTGCAAACCTACCCATTCTTGGCAAAGCAAGCGATTATTGTTTTTGTTACCATTCATAACCACTTACCTTTGCAAGGCAGGATTCTCAGCTCTTTGTTACAATAAAAACTAAACATCGAAATCGCCTGGACGTTGAAGATGACATGCGTGTCAGGAAAGGCAACTACAGCCCTCTCATTAAATTTTCTTACGTTGAAAAAGTTTCGGCATGTCACTTTGGGTCACCTTAATATTCAAATACAGCTGACATTTCTTGAACTTTCTTAATTGAGCAACTGTTTAACCTGATATTTGCCGCAGGAGTCATAGCGGCAATGCAATATGACACAGTAGCCTACAGTAGTTGAGTAGCATAATTATTACAATAGTCAATAGTATGTTAATTGAGTTTCAGGAAAAATTTAGGTAGGGGTCCGCAGAATTAATAATTTGTCCAAAGGGGTCCGTGACAACAAAAAGGTTGGGAACCACTGGTTTAGTGCATCACAGTTTCTCTCCAATACAGTCTATAAAAATTCACTTAATAAATTCAATCAACACAAACGTGTTGAAATACAATAATAGCCACAGTAATACTAGAAAGTAGGCTTAACTTAACAACATACCCAAACATCGCTTTATTCACAGCACAAAAATGATTTAATTTCGGCTTGCGGTGTTGCCTGTATCAAACAAATAATCGCAACCTGAGAAACAAATTTATAAGTTAATAGTAAAATAAAATTACACCATTTGATCAAAGTGAAGTAGTCAAAACTCTTTTCTGACACAAATAAAATTAACAGTGGAATTTATTGTCGTTTTCAGGCTTTCGCCGGGTGGTTGAAGATTTAGATTAAATGGTCGAGAAAAACAGTGGGTTATAAAAGGTTGCAATGAAAAAATATTGGCTCAACAAATCAGATCAAGCCTGTGTTACTTCTTTTTCTTATCTTTAGGTTGTTGTTTTTCTTTATAATCTTTAATCGCAGCTTTGAGGGCATCCTCTGCAAGCATGGAACAATGCAATTTCACAGGAGGCAATGATAGTTCCTTCGCTATTGCTTCGTTCTTGATGTTTTCCGCTTCGTCTATTTTCATTCCTTTAACCCATTCCGTGGCAAGAGAACTTGATGCAATGGCAGAACCACAGCCAAACGTTTTGAACTTGGCATCAATGATTTTTCCGTCATCATCAACTTCAATTTGAAGACGCATGACGTCACCACAGGCGGGAGCACCAACTAAGCCGGAGCCAACTTTCTTTGATTTTTTATCCAATTTGCCAACATTTCTTGGGTTTTCATAGTGATCAATTACTTTTTTATGGTAGTGATGCACACAGCTTAGATTAATACTACATCTTATTTTGTTGATATTTTGAAAATTAAACCTACTTAAACCTGCCATTGTTTTAGTTTAGTCTATCATCTAAAAATACCAAACAGATTGAAAGACTCTAAAAATTGGATGTAACCTAACTTTTTACAAAAAAGCTTCTCAACTGCGATCCACAAACGCGCAGATCGAACAACACAGCATCCGGGGGTGATTTTGCTAGATGGAGAGTAAGATAGGTCATAAGGGGTCCGGTGGCCACTTTTTAACGCATAACATAAAAAAGAGTTTTTCGATATTGTTTGCCAAAAAATGGTTCGATTAATTACTAAAATATGACAACTTTTTGCCAACAAATCCCAAATACTCCCGGATTTCCAACTAAATCCTCGTAATATAAGGCTAGCGCTTAAACAATTAGCACTTTTTTAATAAAGGAATTAGTTTCAAAGTTCACCACTGAAAAGCGTTGTCACTGTACAAAAGTACGAAAAAGACAAATAAAGCTATAGCCTAAATGGTTTATAACCATAGCTAATCGCAAATCCACGTTTGAGTCCAAAATTACAAGGCATTGCAAATAAAAAGATGTAGGCTTCAGTCGCATGCAGTTATGTGCTGGAGGTATTATTTCACGTTCAATTCATATTCATCGCGTTTGTTTGTTGTTTTGTAATGTCGTTTCGTTTCTAACAACTTTCTGTTACTGTTATTGATCTTTCCAGACGTCCCATTAAACCTTTTTATCGAGTGGCGTGCGGTCACCATTTTTGGGTGTAGCCTACACAATTTTCGGCATGTTTCAAACTTCTGCTTATACTTGCAGTATACATAACTAGGCTTACCATACGTCCCGTTTTAGGCGAGACAGTCCCGCTTTTTAACGTCTTGTCCCGGCGTCTCGACCGGTCAGCCAAACGTCCCGCTTGGGCGTTCAGCCAGCCAGCATAATACACGAACATTACCAATTAGCATGTTCTCCTTACCGTATTGTTGTTGCTGTGTAGCGTACCGGTAGCCTACTTGCTGAAGGTGAATGCGTGATTTTGGGCAAATAATGGGCAAAATAATGCAAAGGCAAAATAATGTTTTCTTCGAAGTGAAAGAAAAGATCGAAAGAGATCTGACAGGGATCGGATGTGCAGCTCATATTGTTCACAACTGCCTCCAACATGCTGTGGATACTCTCCCTGTATGTGTCGAAAGTCTTGTTGTGAAAATCTATAAATTTTTTCACATTTACACCGTTCGAGTTACTGAGCTGAAGATTTTTTGCGATTTTGTAGATATTGAGTATCAGCGTATCTTGCAACATGGCAATACAAGATTTCTCTCTTTGCTACCAGCTTTGCAAAGAATACTTGAAACGTTTGAGGGGTTGAAAAGTTACTTCAACTCCCAAGAAGGTTGTCCTAATCTCATCAAAAAATGCTTCGAAGAACCAACACAAGCGCTCTATTTGAATTTTGTTCATGGGCAGTTGAAATACTTCAACGAGACTATTCTAAAGTTAGAAAAGGAAAACGCTAGTGCCGTAGGCCTAGATGTGGAACATGTTCTGTCAGAGCTAAAGCTAAACTTACTTGAAAAGAAAGAAAACAACTTCATCCCATCTGCAGCATTGACTCTCTTAGGCAAACTAGAAGAAGCAGGTGAAGTAAACGTAAACTTGTTTTACAAAGAAGCAAGAGATTTTTACGATAAATGCTTATCGTATCTGGATCTTTATGATGGTTCATATAAAGATGTGCTTCCTCGTCTTTGGATCGACCTAAACAAAGAAATATCCTGGGGGCGGGTGTGTGAGTCTGCGTAAAAGATCAACATAATGTTTGGGAAGCAGGTGATCCACAACAACTCTCTTTCTGACGAACAAGTACTAGTGAAACGGCACATGTCTGAACGTTGTAAGGAAGAGAGCTGGAAAAATGCGTCTTTGGAACAAAAGTGGGTCGAGATGTTCAAAGAATTTGAAAAAAAATGCATACGCGTTTCAAACTTTCAAAAGCTGGTAGAGTTCATATTTTGTTTACCCGGAACATCCGCACCCGTTGAAAGAATTTTTTCCATCATGAAGAGCATGTGGTCTGAGAGCAGAAGCAGGATGCTGGAGCAGAACGTGAAAGCCGCTATCACATGTAAAATCAATACTGATTGGTCCTGCTCTGACTTTTACGAGAATGTAAAATTGAACAATGTCTTTTTGAACAAGGTGTTATCTACAGAAAAGTATGATTGGGCGAATAAGCAAATTCGCAAATGCTTGTACGCAGTGTTGGGTAAATTCAGTGCAATTGGGAGTTACTTATCGAATTGAAAACCGCAGGCTATTTTATTATTCTTTCTTCCTTTTGCTTTACAGAAAAAATCTAAATTCGAATTATTTTGTATCGTTAACGTCAATTCCTTTCTATTTTTCGAACTGAAACCGATTTTTAAACAGAGAATATGCGCATGAACTCTTGATGACAATACGGTCAATGAAGACAGCCGGATGGCTTTAATGTAGGCCTATGTAATAATATCGGAAAATGTAAAGTTGAAAAGTCACAGCTAAGTGGTCTTGGTCTTTGGAGGCGTCCCGTTTTGAAGTCACAAAAATATGGTAAGCCTATACATAACGGCGTTTTAACTTTTAGTTTCTATCAAAATAAAATGAGTCATCAAATAACCTATTGCATCAAAAACCGTTTTGAAAACGAAATAAGTGATATAAGCTCACCGAAAAAGTCAACACCACAAAAAAGTTAGGGTTTTATACTACATATACCCAGGCAAATAACCACCAGTCACTTCTATTGCAATGCAAGTTTGGGTAACTGTAGGCTACAACGGCCGTATCAGAAATCCACGATATTTGCACTGAAAATCAGGGCAGTGGAGCCATAGTTGTGGAGTTGGAGGGGTTTTGGCGTGTCCGCAATCGGCCAGTTATAAACCGAGGAGTCGAGTCGTATATTATACGCCCAATTTCATTGGAGTCAGAAGAATTTCAACGTGTCTGGAGTCGACCAGGTATACACTGAAGAGTCGGAGTCGTACATTTTTCGCCCGACTCCACAGCTCTAGTTGGTTTGAATCTTTATCCTCGGATTAATAAAACCTTGATAGGTTATTCCTGGTAGTTTCGCAGAGGCTACTTGTCGAAGCTCTTGACCGGTTACCGAGATTGGCAGAGTGTAGTTTTCGATTGTTGAAGTGTTGTTGCCGGGGAATTATTCCATTCACTAGGTGCCGCTGAGTGGCGAGCAGCTCTGAAATGCGTTGCTCAAGCGCACACCCCGAGAGCAGAACCAGGGCCGCGTTATCTTGAGTCGAGCGCGTAACCACTGAGCTAACGGGGCTGACAAAATGGACAAAAGCCCTGTTGAAAATGACACGTCAAAGGCTTTTTAAACTACAGTTAAACCGTATTTTATTCTCAATACAAAAAAATATATATATAGCATACGTGAATTTTTAAACAAGCATAACTATCAATCTGAACCTGTGTTGCAGTTAAATAAATCCATTTTTATGGAAATTGACGATGAATTATTTGAAAACTTTGACCAGTTTTGGATCTGCAGTGACTCCTGACTGCAATTTAACTTTGAACAGCTCCATTAGCACTTATTTTATTAGCCGTTCACATTTTACAACTGACGAATGCAGACTATAACAGATATTTTCTCACCTAAATGTCTTTTTGTTAACCGCAACCGCTTGGTATCATTGAAGTTGCAAACCCAGTGGAACACAAGATAGAATGCTAGCCCATGTACCAGGCAACATCATACCCTTAAATACAATTAAAAAAGTGTATACCATCTAGTCAGGGAAATCAAGGGAGTGCCGGAAAGCGCAACTTACGCCATCTTGGTTCCGAGAGTAGGATGTGTGGTGCGAAAGTGTTGCCAGGTCATTTCTACATTTTCAGACAAAATAGTATTTTAAGCACGTTACTCAAAAGTAAACTAATACTTTTTGATCACACCTATCAAAAAAAAAGTAAATTTATAAAGTTAATTCAAAATGATGGCTTATAAAGTTATCAAACCATGAGTAAACCAGGGGCGCCGGAGCCGGGGGTCAGGGGGGGCGAATGCCCTTTTAAAGTCATGTAAGCTACTGCACATTTTGCAATATAACAATTTCTGCTATTCGCTTTTAGCCTAATTATAATCTTTCATTTTTGCCTCAAAATAATATTTACGGCACAAAATTTTGCAACACAGTACAGGCCTTAAAACTCGTTTTTTTTTTCGACAGCCATCGTGGCCTACCGGGAGCTCCTTCTCGGCGGCCAAATCTGCGTGCTTGGAGGCCAAAATACAAATAACGATAGCACAAGTAAACAGAATTAAACTTGCAACAATGCTAAAATGATCACTTAGCGTTGTTGAAGTCTGGGCCTGGGCGACGTCCTACAATAGAATCGCTGCACCACGCAATAACTGCTTTATCGGGATTGTAATCCAGTACTATTCAAACGACACTCGCACGAGTGTCTCCAATGTGGCTGATTTTATAAAAGTTCGCTACTCCCCTAGAATTCTTTTTAGCAACGAAAAACAACGTTCGACATGTGTTGACGATGACGGCAAGGTAATAAAATAAGTATTTCAATGATTAAAACATTACTGGTAGGCTTTAACTGCCCTTTATCAGAACTGACGATGCACTAGCAAGTGCGAAATATTTTTTCTGTTAAATCTACTGACATCTGATCCTGTTGCCTTAGCAATTGAGGTTTTAGCTATTTCAATGATGTACATTACTAAAAGACATTACTAAAAGAAGCATAATTTTTGCAAAATATGATCAAAAAATGTTTTCCCATTGATGTCAACTAACTTTGTTCTCCTTTTTAACAACGATTCAATGTCCGACAACATCGAATCGACATAAAAACGACAATATTGCCAGCCGATGTAAATTAGCAATTCGGATTAAGACTTTGTTAAAATAAACGTCGGGAATTACAAACAAGACTTACAGCGCTGGCGATCGCAGATGGATATTCCATCAATAACAAATATTCCCCACACAATGCAACAGTGGCGATTATGACGCGCTGATCTAACTTTGCGTCACTCTTTGATACTGCATGTTTTCGACAGTTAATCCACGATCATTGTATTGCGAAATTAAATAATTGGCTAGGAGAGACCGGCGGCCAAACTTGACCGATTGAGGAAGTAGCACCTGCGGTTCATTCAAGCACTACTTAGCGGCCATGGCCGCAGGCTGCTTTAAGGCTTGACAGTAGGTTACATCATTATAAAATAGCATGATGCCCTTCTTTGTATACCGGACACTTGTAGGCTATCATTACTCAATACATAGTGAGCTGATAGATTAGCATTATCGCTATGTCTTATCTTAAAACTTGAAAAAAAATTGACCTTTTAGTAAACAAAAGTGCCCTTTTTTCGTAATCTTGCCCCCCCAGTCAAAAATCGTTCCGGCGCCCCTGAGTAAACCGAATATGACAAAAATACCTTAGGTATCGACCTAATGGTGTTTATAAACTTAGGCTAATTAGCCTTTTAGAAATGAAAAAATAAATAGAAATTAAAAATTTTACATACATTGCACCAAGAACTTGACTCATACAATAGTGCTACCCTAAGACGAACGTCAGCAGAAGCTTATTTAGTAAATTTATATTTTTCAGGCTACAGCCCAATTGTTTTGAACAGCTTCTATTTCCAAACACTGTTGCAGTGAGGAATTGATAAACTTAACTTGGGAATTTTTGAGAAAGATTTACCCAAAACCATCGGCCTTTAGCCTATGAGAAGTCATGAACATAGGCGCCGGGTTTTGAAAATCGCCGGGGGGGGGCAAACTTTCTAGCCGACTGATTGCTTACATTCAAAATGCTGATGTTTGTTTGTCAGCATTGATGTTTTTTTGCGTCTATATGCCATTGTATATCGCCAAGCTTTATAACGTAGGCTCAGGCCTCGAAATTCACGGCGGACATCGGACATGTCCGCCGTCACAGCATGTGATGCCCGCGGGAAGTACCATCTAGATCGGTCATATTTGTCCGCCGAGAAATAACACAGGAACTAGCGATACAAATCGTCATTGCATAGCACGAACAATTGTTGCGATAATATAATTTCCAGCGCATTTTAGCGCGCATCTAGAAAATGTGAATACTGTATCCCTTAGCTTCCATTCAAGCAGGAAAACTTTCGATTTTTACGTTGCTTCCACGATTGATGACATTGAATCAGCGTAACAAAGGTGAATTCTTCTCTAAGAATCGATGGGAGTACCAGTACTTCTACACCAATCACGCGCAATTTAGTTCAAGTTTTACGTCACAATGTCTGGCTTTGACCTCCGAGTAATAATGATACGGCAAGGTTGGTTACTAAATTAGATTATGCGAGTAGGCTATTACAGCAAGATGCAACAAAATTTGTTAAGTTTTGGTATTACAGTAAGAACGAAAAGACCCAAGGAAAATTCACTTTCGCTCACATGACACGCAAAAATAAACTTAAAGAAAAAAGCCTGTGAAACTTTGCACCGCAGAAAATAGTAGCGTTTGTGTAAAAAATTTCCGACTCATGCCCAGAGCATTGTGACGCAATAAGCCACACGACCTCGTTCGGTGGAAGTTAATCAGTTATGTGACGTATTGACCAGCTACACGGGCACAGCGCTTTGACTCTTCAAGCGCAAGTCGTTGGTCTGATGAAAGCCTTTCAGAGTGAGTTTACTGAATTTTTAAAAAGCCTTCTAAAACCGTAGTTATAGTTCTGAAATGGCGAAAAATTATTACCAAGATAAAGTGATTAAGCATGACGATCGACGGCTAAAACTGGTGTGTCAGCCGTGAGGCTTAATTTGTACGCCGAGATAGCTGCTCAGACCAGACACGTTTGTCCACCGTCAACAAAAACGAATTTCGAGGCCTGTAGGCTACTTCGAATTGCTGGTCACTTTGAACTTTAGCTCCTAATACGCGTAGATACTAAGCTGAGCAAACTGCACCTCGTTATTGACACTCACAAGAAAAAACAAAGCAGAAGAAATCAAGAAAAACGTTTTTCAATCGTTGTTACTATGCTTCAACGGCACCATGCTGGCGTTCATCAGCTACCGTACTTCTGTTTCTTTTGTTATCTTAGGAGCAGCGCTCTTGTTGCAACAAGTAGATCTTTTAATTGAGGTCGATCCGCAATGAAGGTCAAACTAACGCAAATCTGAACTTAGAAACATTTGATTTAGAATTTTTTTTAAAATAATTTGCGGGGGGGCAGCCACCCCGAACTAAATTCACGGGGGGGCGCCCCCCCGCCCCCCTGGAGTCGGCGCCTATGGTCATGAAAAAATCATTTGCTGAACTAACACCTGGCTATATAATACACTATTACCGGTACTGTACCCTACTCTGAGGAAGTAGTTTTGCATCTACTAGGCTACCGTACTTCTAGCAATTCCTGCACTCAATATCGTTAGAAAGCGTCAGTTTCAACTTTTACACAAAAAGTTTTTTGTCTTTATTGCTCACATACTTTGAATAGATGTTCAGCCAAAGATTCTAAGAACGGATCATTTGCATCAACAAAATAAACCATGCAGTTAACATAAGTAGGCCACTCTTGGCCGTATAAAAAAACTCGTTAGGCCCTACACCATCTCAAAGACCCATATTGACCTGAGGTACCCGGAGCGTTGGATTCATCGTTGATCCTCAAATCCACCGTACGTAAGGTAGGGTCAGGACTTGGCAATAAACTGTCTGACATTTAGCTTAATCTTAATATTTAGAAAAATACATCAGTTTTTTAAATTGCGCTTTGTAGTCATTATCTTAAGGTTTTCTAAAGTCAAAACTTTCCACAAAAACTTTCAAATCAAATTTGAACCTGATGCTAAACTGCTTAGGCCTACATGAAGCGTGGTAGCCTACAAGCAACAAAAATTAAGCTTTAAAAAACTACGTAGGCCAGCAAAGCAACAATTTTAGAGAAGTTTAAGTAAAATTACACGTTCTAGTTCACCCTCCGCCAACTTAGCCTAAAACATATCGTACGGTACACTTTTGGTTCCTCTTTAGCCTAGCCTAGCTAGTAGCTACAACTTTGCGCAGCTGGAAAATTTGATTACACGTAGTGTGACGTCATACAAGGTTATCACTTCTTGGGGAAACTGCATTAGTGCAACAATAGTAGATGATAGCTGATTTTATGTTTTTCTAATGTTTTTCTAACGAAAATTAATAGGCCTACTGTAGAATTTTTGCTACCCTTAGGCCTATTCAGAATTTCCCTTTTTTTGTTGTAACCAATATAATTCGTTGTAATTTAAGGAATTTGTTGTTGAATTTGATGTAATTTGTTGCAATCAATTCACAGTCATGCAAACTGTGGGTGATTACTGTGATGCATTTCTCTCTTTAGGATGCAATGAATTAGTGCAATCCCCAACCCGTGTAACTTCCACAAGTTCAACTTTAATCGATCATGTTTACAGCAATGACCAAACAAATAAAATTCAATGCCATGTTCTTATACACGATGTTTCAGATCACTTTCCAATTGTGGTTGTGAATTGTGATAAACTCTATAAAACCTAAACAAGAAAAATATACATAAAAAAGTAAGGAATATCAATCAATCATTTTATTTTTCGTCATCAACGCGTCCGGGACGAAAAAGATACTAACTACAAAAATCGATACAAACCTTACCTACCAGCACGTTAACGAACTGGAAAAGGTGGCAAAACCTTGAAAGGTTTAAAACGTGCCTGAATGAAAAATTATGTAGTAGGCTATATATCAGTATTTAGCACGGCCACAAAACCCAAAAAACAAATAGCAAAAAATAAAACAAAAACAGAGAGAAGCACACATGTAGTAATGAATGACAGCCTAATGAAAAGTGTTGTGGATTGAATTTGCCAGTTCCAATATTGATGTGGATGAGCAGTCATAATAATAGTAATAGAATGGAGAAAGAAAACCGGACATAAAAGCAGGGGCGCCGGAACGATTTTTGACTGGGTGGGCAAGATTACAAAAAAATGGCACTTTTGTTTACTAAAGGGCCAATGTTTTTCAAGTTTTAAGTTAAGATATAGCGATAATGCTAATCCTTCAGCTCACTATGTAGGCTATTGAGTAATGATAGCCTACAAGTGTCCGGTACACAAAGAAGGGCATCATGCTATGTTATAATGATGTAACCTACTGTTAAGCCTTAAAGCAGCCGGCGGCCATGGCCGCTAAGTAGTGCTTGAATGACCGCCGGTGCTACTTCCTCAGTCGGCCAAGTTTTGCCGCCGGTCTAGCCAATTATTTAATTTCGCAATAGAATGATCGTGGATTAAATGTCGAAAATATGTAGTATCAAAGAGTGACGCAAAGTTAGATCAGCGCGTCATAATCGCCACTGTTGCATTGTGCGGGAATATTTGTTATTGATGGAATATATCCATATGCGATCACCAGCGCTGTAAGTCTTGTTTGTAATTCCCGACGCTTATTTTAACAAAATCTTAATCCGAAGTGCTAATTTACATCGGCTGGCAATATTGTCGTTTTTATGTCGATTCGATGTTGTCAGACATTGAATCGTTGTTAAAAAGGAGAACTACGTTAGTTGACATCCGAGGGGAAAACATTTTTTGATCATAAGTTATTTTGCAAAAATTATGCTTCTTTTAGTAATGTCCTTCACATCATTGAAATACTTATTTTATTACCTTGCCGTCATCGTCAACACAATATGTCGAACGTTGTTTTTCGTTGCTAAAAAGAATTCTAGGGGAGTGGAGAACTTCTTTAAAATAAGCCACATTGGAGACACTCGTGCGAGTGTCGTTAGATGGTCCTGCAGTACTGGATTACAATCCCGATAAAGCAGTTACTGCGTGGTGCAACGATTCTATTGTAGGACGTCGCCCAGGCCCAGATTTCAACAACGCTAAGTGATCATTTTAGCATTGTTGCAACTTTAATTTTATTTACTTGTGCTATCGTTATTTTTATCTTGTATTTTGGCCTCCAAGCACGCAGATTTGGCCGCCGAGAAGGAGCTCCCGGTAGGCCACGATGGCTGCCGAAAAAAAAAACGAGTTTTAAGGCCTGTACTGTGTTGCAAAATTTTGTGCCGTAAATATTATTTTGAGGCAAAAATGAAAGATTATAAATAGGCTAAAAGCGAATAGCAGAAATTGTTATATTGCAAAATGTGCAGTAGCTTAGGCCTACATAACTTAAAAAAGGCACCATTGCCCCCCTGCCCCTCCATCTGCAGAAAAATTGAGGGCAGGGGGGCATCCGCCCCCCCCCCGCCCCTGCATAAAAGAAACCCATCCTCAGGCTAAAGCCCGTTTTAATGTGGCCCAAGAGAGCGGTGTTGAGCTCTTTCTAAGGTTAGACTGCACATCACACAGTAGCCCAAGACGATTGAGGTTTGATATCCAGTTTAAGTTATTGTTTCTTGTCCTGGTGGGTGATGGAATGGATGAGCTGGTAGATGATGATGTCCTGATGGTGTTGATGAAACTCTCATCCCCTTTTGCGACGTGTCATGTTGATTGTGGAGTATTGCGTTTGCTGTTAATATCTACAAACATAAAAGTACAGCACAAGCAATCGATATTATTGTTAGGTAAGCCTAATCTTTTGTAAATAATTTCGGATTTCCACTAAAATCTTCACAAGAATGCAAGAAAGCCTTTCTACGTTGTCTTTCTATTGCGTGTCCGTTTTGCTTAAATGTTGTTTTAGTTTGTGAATAAAAAGTGACTTTGTTTCAGTCTTTCTAATTGAAGAAGGAAATTCGTTCCATGTTTTCGCACCTGTGAATTCTATTGAATGTTGAGTAAGCGTTTTTGAGAAGTATGGAATGTTTAGAGAATCATTATCATGGTTTCTTGTAGACAGGCTGTGAACCTCTAAAAGTGCAGGACATGATGGAATTCCTATAAAATTTGTCAAACTATCCTCACCAATAATCGCCCCTTTCCTCACCAACTTATTCAATGAGCGTAGCCTATCGATAAAAGTGTATATCCGGATGTACTAAAGGTCGCTCAAGTTATCCCAATCTTCAAAAGTGGCTCCAAGAAAAATTGTTCCAACTACAGACCAATATCAGTATTGTCCCCGTTCATCAAAATATTTAAAAAATGCCTGTATGAACAAATGTAGGCTACTGGCTACAATTCTCTAACAAGAAAAGACCTGATCACACCACATCAGAATGGATTTAGACCACAATATTCTACTTCGTTAGCTGTGTCAAACGTTTGTGATAACATTTTAACTAACCTAGATAATGAAAATACAACTTGCTTTGTATTTCTTGATTTAGCTAAAGCCGTCGACACAGTTGATCACACTATTCTCATACAGACACTGCAAACATATGGTTTTCGGGGCCTTCCATTACAATTGTTAAAAAGCTATATCAGCAATCGTCTACAGCACATGGTCGTCAATGGAATCTCTTCAAACTCAAGACAGGTTACCTGCGGTGTGCCCCAAGGATCGACATTGGGACCCCTTCTTTTCTTACTTTATATAAATGACGTACCAAATTCAACAAACATGCATGTTAAACTATTTGCAGACGACACCAATCTTACGATGAGCGACAAATGTGAAATAAATTTGCAGAACAATGTGAATGCCGATGCCGAAATGCAAAAAGTTTACAACTGGTTGAAGCTTAATAGATTATCGTTAAATTTCTCAAAAACTGAATACATGCTAGTAACAAATAAAAAACACATAAAAATTTTTAACATTAACATTGGTAACACAAGCATTCAACAAAAAGATCAAATAAAATACCTTGGCGTTTACATAGATAACAAATTAACATGGAAATATCACATAGACAAAATTTGCGGAGAAGTAGCAAAAGATTCATGGGCGTTGCTAAAACTCAGAAATTATGTCAACACAGACACTTTAAAAGATGTGTATCACGCTTTGATTTACTGTCATTTGCAATATTGTACACCAAGTTGGGAAAAGGCCTGTGACAATGTACTGGATCTATTAATAAAATTACAAAAAAAGATTATAAGAATATTTACGAAACAAAATTACTATGCTCACACTAATTTTTTTATTTTTCAAAATGAACATCTTGAAACTAAAAGACATACATAACATTGAAATAAAAAAACATATGTAGGCTACAAAGTTCATATGAATCAGTATCCGTCTACGTATTGTGATTTATTTACAAATGCTTCATCCATTCATCAGCATAACACAAGATATCAAACAAGAAACAAGCAACAACTATTTTATAAATAGATCAAACACAGAATTTGGCAAAAAGTCCATGCAGGTATTGGGACCAATGGTCTGGTCAGAAGTTTCAAGTAAGCTAAAAAAAACTTATCATTTCGTTGTTTCACAAAAGAGATCAAAACGTTAATTTTACAAAGCTACAGTGCATCGTACGTGATATGTTATGGAAACCAACTTGTCAGTTTCATATGCAATACAACATGTTCAGTCGGAAACTTGATTAATCTCAGCTTGCTTCTCGAAATTTTGTGTTTAGGCCTACGTTATCTTAAATATATATATATATGAAATATATATATTTTGAAACAATTGATCAATGATCCAACTCATGCAAAAGGTCACACACTAGACTTCATGTTAGTGCGATGTCATACAAACATTGTTGTTGATAAACCACTAGTCATTGATCCATGTCTGACCAATTTTCAGGGTATTTTCTCTTCTGACCATTTTGCATTAATATTAAAAATAAATCTATACAAACCACCTCGTCCCAAGAAGGAAGTAAAATTTCGCAAATGGAAGAACATTATTGATAAAGATTTTGCTTCTGATGTCTGTCTTGCTTTTCAATCTTTAAAATTGAACTGTTCTTGTGAAGAACTTGTAAAATTGTATAATTCAACTCTTAAATATATTTCTAATGATCATGCTCCCATCTGCTCCCAATTGCTCACACTCAGAACAAAATCTGTCTGGTTTACTATGGAACTCAAGAAAGAAAAACAAATTCGAAAAAAGCTTAAACACAAATGGAGAAAAACTAAATTATCTATTCATCGAGATATTTACAAAAAACAATGCAAATATGTGAACATGTTAGTACTTAAGGCACAGAAAAATTACTATCTTAAGCAAATCAGTGAAAGCAAAACTCCAAAACAATTCTTCAAATTTTCTAAAACATTGATGGGCAAAGATAACAGAAGTGTTCATCCAACTGGAAAGTCTGCTCAAGAAATTGCTGAATCATTTAACCAATACTTTTCAAACAAAATTAGTTTAATTAGGAATACTCTTCCATGTCTTCACCATATAACTGGAGGAACTCAGTCAGCAGATCCTTGTAACCATATTCACATTGATTTTTCATTTTCTAGTTTTCTTGAAACAGACAAGACTGAAATTCTTAACATTTTAACTGCATTATCATCTGCATCTTGTGAACTAGATCCAGTACCCTCATGGCTCCTCAAAAAGCATTCATCATCTTTTCTGTCTATTCTGACCTCCATCGTAAACAAATCCTTGACAAGTGATCTTGTTCCCCCAAAACTTAAACATGCCATTGTTCGTCCACACTTAAAAAAGCCTAGTCTAGACAAAGAAGAGTTCAAGAACTATCGCCCTGTGTCCAATCTATCTTTTGTGTCAAAAATATTGGAAAAAGTAGTTGGCAGACAGTTAAATGATTTCTTAAACGTGCAAAATTTATTTGATATCAATCAATCTGCTTATCGTCAACATCACTCCACAGAAACAGCTTTACTAAAAATCCATAATGATATTGCTACCGTACTTGACTGTAATCACAGCGTTGTTCTACTTTCTCTTGATCTTTCAGCTGCTTTTGATACCATTGATCACAAAATTCTTCTAAATCGTCTCAAATCAGATTTTGGCATTACAGGAATGGCACTTGACTGGTTCTCTTCTTATCTTTATGATCGAACTCAATCTGTAGCAATTGAAAACTCAATGTCTTCTGCAACATTCCTTTCTTCTGGAGTTGCTCAGGGTTCTGTTCTCGGCCCTGTCCTGTTTTGCCTCTACATAAAACCTTTGTTTGACATCATAAAGCGACATGGGCTTTCATACCACTCATATGCTGATGATATACAATTGTATTTGCGTGTTACTAATGAAGATTCATTGTGTTGTATTAAGTCAAAATTCCAAAAATGTATGGTTGATATCTCAAATTGGATGTCTTATAATATGTTGAAACTGAATCAAGAAAAATGTGAGTTTATTGTATTTTCTCCGAAACGGTGTATTTCAAAGTTTAATGACATGACCCTTACCCTGAGTAATATAAATCTTTCTTCTTCTAACTCAATTAAATTGCTTGGTGTAACATTAAATCAACATTTGTGTTTAGAAAACTTTGTCAGTTCCACTGTTAAATCTTGCTTTTTTCATCTTAGAAATATTGGTTCCATCAGACAGTTTATTAATGTTGATGCTTGTAAAACTTTAACTCATGCACTTGTGACGTCCAGGCTTGATTATTCAAATTCATTGTTAAATAACATTCCATATTGTACTATTTTGCGTCTTCAAAGAGTTCAGAATGCTGCTGTTCGGCTAATTACTTTAACACGTCAACGTGAGCATATCACTCCTATACTAAAATCCCTGCATTGGCTTCCAGTATTGTATCGTATTCGCTTCAAAATATGTCTATTAATTTATAAAGTTTTCCATGGTTTTGCTCCGAACTATCTAGACACTTTGCTTGTTCATTATAAACCTGCCAGAACTTTGCGTTCTCAACATCAATTGCTCTTGTGCAACCCTTCATATAAGACACAGTATGGAAATCGTACCTTCCCAGTGGTTGCTGCCAGTTGCTGGAACTGTTTGCCTATTTGTGTGAAAGAAGCAGAAAATTTAAATGAATTCAAAACTCGCTTGAAAACGTTCTACTTCAATGAACATTATGACTGAAATTACCGTATTAATTATCACCATTGTCATGTACAGCGCCCAGGAGCATAGTTTGACTGTGGATGTGGCGCTATATAAATATTGTTATTATTATTATTATTATATTTTTTTTGGTGCGTAGCCTATGCTGAAGCGCGGGAACGTTTTAACGTTTCATTTTACTTTTCTCTTGTAAGCTTATTTTAAATGGCAAAATCGTCATTTCCATAGGGTGGCAATTGACTAGTAGACCGTATGGTCGTCTCGTTGTCTCCCTGTCGGTATGGGAACTTGTGTAACTTTTGCATTGTGTATATTGCTTGCATATTTCAAACATGTACCTATGTTCCTGTTACTGACAAATAAAACATTGATTGATTGATTGGGTGCTAACCAAGACGGACTATATAGAGGCCATGACAGGGGCGGATCCAGGTATTAACGTTAGGAGGGGGGGGCGATGTCATTGACATTCAGGCAAGTGATCAGCCCGGCACAAACAACGACGGGGGTCTCCCCTAGAAAATTTAGGTTGAATTTGGTGCGTTCTGAGAGCATTTCCAACACAAATTATGAGAAATTCTATAACTTAAAAAACCTTCAACAATGCTGTTGTTTAACAAAGGGAGGGATGAAGAGCTGATGTGCCCTTGCCATGTCCAGTTGAAGCCTGAACAATCTAGCCGCATTTATAGTTGAGACTGAAGGTTTCACTCTTGATTGTTTCACAGCAATTTAAAAATTGACCACGGAAAGATAATAACAGGTTATTCTGTCTTTGCAATGTTACAGCATAATATTGATACAGACATTGAGGTTGTTATAGACTTACTGTAAGTTATAACTTCGAGGTTTTATTCCTCTGACAAGTTTTGAATTGTTATAAAGAGCAATAAGAAAAGGTTATGCATACATTCAACATAATAAGCAACAAAAGTGGGTCAAAACACTGGGTCATGCTCCACCCCCCGTAGAATCGCCACTAGGCTATAGGCTAGGTATCGATTGTAAATTTTTATTTGGGACCAGCGAAACACTAAAATTTATACATTAAAACTATAGAATGGCAGTTAAACATAGTGAAATGACGATCAAAGGATATAGTCTTCCTTAAAACGTGTCATGCACGGTCGCTGCACCAGACAAAGAAAGAAACTAACCATAACAGAAACAACTATTTCTATGGACTTCACAAATAAAACGAAAATAAAAAGGCTACTTTGCCAGTAGGGGAGATGCGGGAGAGTTGAGCCAATTTTTGCTTTTGAGCCCATATTTCCGATTGTATGGTTGCTGGTCCAAATGTTGTGTGCTTATGTTAAAGTAGAACCAATTGGCTTCCAATCACTCTGATTAAATGTTAGTCAATATCAAACGTATTTTCAGAATTTAACTTTAAAAAAGTTTTGCCAAATGGCTCAACTCTCCTGCACCTACAGGAGAGTTGATCATAGTGTTAAGGAGAGTTGAGACGGATAAGGAGAGTTGATCCATGTAATGTAGAAGTTCAAAGTTAGAGTAGCAATGTTCTGCAAAAGCCTCATAAACCTTGTGAGTCATAATTTGGGCTTTCGACAAACAATCAGTGCAGTTAAGAATGACTTTTTCTGTTAAACAGTAAGCTATCTGTAAGCCTAAAGTACTGTATATTTGTGCACCACAGAATTTTATGAGTGCAGACTTTTTAAAAAAAAAACATCAAGCTTGTAACCATGCAGTATGCCATAAAATACACCCGAATTTCTACTCGTAATAGCTCTGAAGAAGATCTCCAGCGTTCTGCTGAAGAAAATGAACGTGGCACCTGGATTCGATCAGCTGCAAACGAATTTGGGGTCAACAACAGGTCCACTTTAGAGCGATATATTAAGAAACGCAAAGAAAAACGTCATTACAATTTTGGATACAAGAAATGTAAAACAGCTAATATGATATTTACAATGGAAACCGAGCTAGCCAATCATGTGAAAGACTTGCCCTCTACCTATTAGGCCTACCCAGCTAGAAAGCTACGTATATTACACGTTGATTTTTGGTTGATTTTAGGTAGTATGGTATCTTAGGTAGAATTCAGGTGTTATTAAGGAGTTTGTGTACACCAACACAAATTCACTTGTTTAAAAAACATTTTTTTAGAGACATATTTTAGCTATCATTTAGTATGACTAGTGTGTAAATATGATTCTAGAAGTTTTATCAGGGATTATTTTTTGAATATAACTCTTGCAAAAATAACACGTGTTTTCCACGTATATTACACGTGTTCAAAATCCTATGATATTTGACTAATTTTTAAGGTATATAAGGTAAAATCACACCCAGAAGAGGGCATACAAAAGAGAAAAAATGTTTACCCGAGCAGAAGGATGTTTTACCGGAATTTTTTGTATTTTGATTATATGTTGTTTCCACGTGTATTGCACGTTTCCATCTGTTGAAAAGTAACACGTGTTTTCCACGTATATTAAACGTGTTGAAGTTCTTTCGTTCATTTGGGCAATTTTTAATCTGTGTTAGGTAAAACTACCTCCCAAGGACGGTATAAACAGAAAGAATTCTCCACTCAAGTGGATTGGTGTCAACCACGCTCCTCCGCATTTTTTTAGGATTTAAGTTAGATTATGTGTTTTTGTAGGTGTCTTTACACGTTTTTATTACGTTATGTAAAAAGGAAACTTCATGACATTTTTTAGTCGCAAATTAATGTGATCTTTTAACGATAGTTCTTAATGTAAATTTAAGTGGTCTCGCTTACTGATATTAAACAATTACTTACTAAGGTTTGGTACGGTAGCCACTTTAACAAGTCGAAATTCTGCCACTAAAAATGACTAGAATATAAACCGCCAACCAATCATAAGCTCCGGTTTAAGTGACGTAAAAATGGCGAAAAGAAGATGATAGAAAGCAAATTAAGTGATGGATTTTTTTGTCAGCTGGTTGGTTTAGGGGTTTTGTCAGCTGGTTGGCTTTCATTGACGCGGGTTCGATTCCCACCACTGCTATTGCTCTTTTTCTTCTCTAATTCCAAATAAAGTTCAAAACAAGCGTTAACTCTCCGAATGAGTGCTAGAAGGGTAACAATTGGACAGTAGCCTCTTATAACAATATGTGTTATACAAATGTGTTAAATCCACCACCAAATATACGTGTAATACACGTGAAATAGTGTCGACACTTATACGTGTATTATACGTGAAAATTAACGTATAATACACGACCCAAGGTACATAGAATCTACGTGTCAGATACGAGGAAATTAGGTGTAATGCGGGCGTAAAACACGTAAAATCCACCACCAAGTATACGTGTAATGCACGTGAAATAGTGTCTACACATATGCGTGTATTATACGTGAAAATTAACGTATAATACACGACCCAAGGTACGTAGAATCTACGTGTCAGATACGAGGAAATTAGGTGTAATGCGGGTGTAAAACACGTAAAATCCACCACCAAATATACGTGGAAAACACGTGTATTAGTGTTGTCAGATACGAGGAAATTAGGTGTAATGCGGGCGTAAAACACGTAAAATCCACCACCAAATATACGTGTAATGCACGTGAAATAGTGTCTACACATATGCGTGTATTATACGTGAAAATTAACGTATAATACACGACCCAAGGTACGTAGAATCTACGTGTCAGATACGAGGAAATTAGGTGTAATGCGGGTGTAAAACACGTAAAATCCACCACCAAATATACGTGGAAAACACGTGTATTAGTGTTGTCAGATACGAGGAAATTAGGTGTAATGCGGGCGTAAAACACGTAAAATCCACCACCAAATATACGTGTAATGCACGTGAAATAGTGTCTACACATATGCGTGTATTATACGTGAAAATTAACGTATAATACACGACCCAAGGTACGTAGAATCTACGTGTAATACACGTGAAATTTCTAGCTGGGTATGGCTGGTCAAAAGACAAATGTCGCATGCTTGCCTAAGAATTTGCTGTGAGAAGTAACGTTGTTATTCCCGATAGCTGGAAAGAGGACAAGAAAGCAGGACAAAGCTTCTAGTTGGGATTCAAAGATCACCAAAAGTTGTCGATACATAGCCTACTCCTGAAGCGACATGAATAGCATGGGCAACAGCATTTAATAGATACACTTTTGCTACCTTCTTCGATAAACTTGCAACTGTAATGGATCGCTATCATTTCCAGCCACAAGACATAGCCTATATAGACTACTGTATTTAGGAAAAACAAGTTTTACTCAATGTGTCCGCCATTTGCGACGATAACAAGTCGGAAACGCTTCGAAAAGGACCTGCAAAAGTCACAAATAACTCTTTTAGGTATTTAGGTCCATTCTTTTTTCAGATTAGTCTTCAGCGCTTCCAAACTTTGGTTGTGTTTAGTCGAAACCTTGTTCCCCAGGTAAGACCAGATACTAAAGTCCAGGGGGTTAAGGTCTGGGGATGAAGGAGGCCATTCTTCCTTGGAAATGAAGAACGGCACATTATAGCTGAAAGCCAGTTTAGCGTTCTCTTAGCTCCATGTGAAGGGACAGAATCTTGTTGGAATGACCAGTTAAGTTTTTTGAAGTGTTTCTTTGCCCAAGGCAACAATGAACCCTCAAGAACATCATTTCAGTAGTTTTCTTGGTTCATTTTCACTCCTTGGTCCACAAAAATCAATGGACTCCTTCCTGCTGATTCGTTGACTGCGGCCCGTACACCATCACTGCTTTTGCCGCCCCTTGTCTCTGAGTGACTACCCGGGGTTCCATGTAACCATTTCTTGACCAAACACGATCATTTTGACTGTTAAAATGATGCTAGACATCAAATTTCTTCTCATCGCTGAACACAAGATTTGGCAGCGTGCCTCCTTCAATGCGTGAGAGCAGAATACTGGCTCTGGAGAGACGTTTCTCAATAGTATTGACATTTAGCAACTGTTTCTTCATTTATTTAATGGGCTCATCTTCAAATCCTTCTTGAGAACTGTGAACATGTTTCCATAGGCCACGTTCGCCTTTTTGCCAGTTTTTGAATTGGATCTCTTGTAACGTTAATTATTGATGACCCTTGTAATAGATAAGCCGTTAGGTTAGCTATTCAATCACAGTATAACAAATAATTCAGCAAAGATAGCTTGGGCTCTTTTGTAGAACTCACCACAATGCCTAAAACATTTGCATGATTGGCTAGACTGTTTTAACAAATAGGTTGAAGCAAAAGTCCAGTTGCTTTGATATTTTTGCTTCAATAATTAACTGTTGCAAGCAAGTAAGCCTATAGGCCTGTCGTTTTTAAGCATAAAACAACAATTTAAACGCTAGAATTGTAGATTTGAGAAAAAAAATTTTCATTAAATAAAAGGGAGAGTTGAGCCATGTGGTTCAACTCTCCTTGACGTGATGGTTCAACTCTCCTAATCGTAGCCATTTTGAATTTAGCCCGGATTTCTTCAAAACGCTTTTAAGAAGCTGCATGGTAATTGTTGCATACAATCACCTTTTCCAAAGGTACCCTGCACTATATTTGTAATTTAAATATCTTTTATAGATCTAGAGTTATTTAAGCAAATGCTGAAATTTGTCGAATCTACTTTTTGATACATTTTTTGCATTTTCAAAGATAGCTTTCCGTGGCTATATCGTGAAGCCTTCTTGACAACAGTGAAGCTGTAACATTGTTTTTACATACCACTAGTGACAGTAGAGTGCAATTATGTTAAACAGAATTTCTGCTAGAGGTGGTGGTTCAACTCTCCTTGTGCCTCAACTCTCCTGCATCTCCCCTACGGGTAATACTAACAGGTGTCGTACCTTTGACTACAACACAAAGTCAAGTTTGCGGTTTCTACTGTTGGCAAATCGATTTATCACGGAGTCTGTATCAATTAAAATGTCCCGATGCTGGTATAGTAAGGCTAGGGACAGTAGAATATTGGGATGCGCAACTACATCCGCTTTTGGCTTATCCGCAACACTAGAAGGGTTACGATTTTTTCTGATTTACAAAATAATGTACATTTTATAGGTTATATAAGAATTAAGAATGAAGTTGGTTTTAAAGTAATTTAAGGTTTTTAGTTGAAAACAAGCGAGCAACAAAACGTGAAAAAAATGTCAAATTGGCAATTGACCCTTTTAATGTTGGCGGAACAACGGAGTTGCGCGTCCCGGTATCTACCGTCCCTAAGTAAGGCCAATCCATTCAGTCTTTCATCGCCGATGTTGTTCCTCAGCCAGGTTTTCAACGACCGAAGTCAAGTCAATTTTCAAGTCAAGTCAAGAGATGAAAAGCTTCTTTCGGCTGATGCTATGCTGACTGGCAAGGTTAATAGTAATTTTAGAAGAAAGTGTACGATTGTGTAGGCCTACACATCTTCATCACATTGCTGTAAAGCTTCTTCCGCAGTCATCGGTAAGACTGCAACAGTCGCCGGAACAGTTATATTTGCCCACTTCTCCTGCCATAGTTGGATCTCTGAACATAGAGCAGATTCCACTGATCCCACACTATATATATGACGTAACAAGCCGTTGTAGGCATTGCAAATGACTTTTGTCAATGTTATCGGGTCGATACTTCAGCAATTTCGTGGTGGCAATGATGTTAGGTGACAAAATGTTAAAGTCTCAGCCGAAAATCTTGTTTCCAAGTCAAGTATGAAGGAATCCAACATTGGAATATAGATCGACCTTTTGTAGTATTGGTCTGGTGATGAAGATGGAATATTTGTCCTGTAAACTTGTCGTTGATTAGTTCGAGGTAAGGTAGGCTAACGGTAATGTCCAAATTTGACAAAACTTGAGATGCTTTTTGGAATAAACTACAGAATCATCATCACAATTTTCACGCCGGGCTTTGAAAATGCTTTTAAATCTCTCACAAGTGTTGTAGCTGCAGATAAATGCAGGCTCTTCTTCTGAAACAACCTGCTAAGTGGTAGACACAACATAAACACAGATTGTTGATAAAAGAGTGTGGTGATGAACTCCACATTTCGTATGGATGAAATCATACTTTTAGCTTGAGAAGCACTTTTTGTTTCATTCCAGTTCGAAATGTATTTAAGGGCTTCAATCATCTTCCGCAACTGGTCAAGAAATTGCGCCAATAATTCTGTTCTTGCAACCCACCTAGTTTCGCACATGATCCGCAATCTAGCTTTAACCACATTTAAAAGAATATGATTTCGCTTTGCAGAAGCGTTAAAGAAGGACACGACTTCTTATAGTTGTTCCAACTGTATTACGGACACTGGAAACTGATGACGTCTTGGACATAGACAAACTAAGTGCATGGTTGAAGTAGATGCACCTGGATGCATGGGATTATTATTATAGCCTAATTTAATCTTTGAAAATGGCAAAAGACTTATTCAGCATTGCTTTTGATAGGCTATGTTGTTTTCCAAATCGTATACATATAAATGAAAAATAAAGCTACTTTCTTAGGTTTTAGGGGGGGCGATCGCCCCCCTCTGGACCCGCCCCTGGGCCATGACAACGTACAATGGGATTGTTAAAACTGGGGGCAGATAGTGACGTCATAGTGCCGTTGTCTTCAATTGAACCGACATTGAACGTTAATATTTATAATCCTGAAACGAAAGCTGTGGCAGCTTTAAAAAATTATAATGTTGTTACAGAATGGTCGCCTACTGAAAGTTGAAATAAATTGCCAAGTACGCTACTCGTCTTGTGAACAATTTATATATTTTTTAACCTCGTATCAAACGTATCAATCTCGTATAAAAAGAAACTTTGCATCGAGTTTTCTGACAGGCAACATTTTCCAAACAAACTTGGGGCCTCCAAAAATAGATACTACCATAAAACTCAGCATTGTATTTGCAAGCAAATCTGGCTTATTTACAGCTTTGCCAAAGAGGGTATTGCAGCATTGCCTTTACATAAACTTCATCGATTAAAAGCAGACATGTCTTTTGCCTCTGATCCAATGAAGCGAAAACGTTCTGAAAAAAAGAAAAATCATCAGTGTTTTTGACAATTGATGTGAGTCTTGTAAGTGTTCTAGTACTGGGCAACTTGAAATCCCGTCTCAGTCGGTTGTATGAGCTTCTGGACAAAGATAAATACTTGAAGGACCCAACGATTGTTTCCACGGTGTATTTCTTTTCTATAGCCGGCATGAAATTCATAGATTTCATCTGTTGCAAAAGAATACTTTGTTGATGAGATAATTCCATATAATGCAAGAATCTCACAGCTTCTTGAATTTGTGACCATCTGGAACATTTATTTGCTGATAAAGAGGTTATAGAGCATTTTATTCCAGAATGAAATGCTTCAAAGCTCAGATTGTCATCAATTCTTAAAACAAACTTGGGTAGGCAGGAATCTTTCATAAATTCCTTCCATTGAAAAAAAACCGTCTGATGAGCCCGAAACAATATCATCACCTGCTAAAAATGAAAATTGGACATTAAAAGCATTAGCCAGGAGATTTTCAAAGCTCACAATAATGTCACTTTTGTCAAAACTTGGTAATTCATCAACAGGCTGATTGCGAGTTCCACTTAACGCCCTCTGAGTAGCCTACTTCTACGAAGAAATGTTGGTGAAGGAACTAAATTCAAAGGGACACAGGTAAAAACAGATGGTGGATACAAAGGTCTTACCTTCCCATGCTTGATAGTGGTAGGATAGTTTTCTGGCCAATGGCGTTCACAAACGACCGTGTCCATTGAATCGAGAATATTATCCATTGGGATTGTGGCCAGTGGCTTAGAGAGGGGGGGAAGTCGGGCCAGTTTTCCCCCTTCTCGGAGCCACTGGATATGAGCGGGAAGCTCATTCTGTACAACACCCGTTACACTACTCATAAAGTCATAACACTTGTTGGCAGAAGTTTGGCACACATTTGGGTCTGACTGGTGGAATGATAATTTTTTTTCTGGCAACTTTGAATTGGCAAATGAAAACAAAGTAACAACTTTGCAATGCAATTGTCCTGATTCCTGAACTTCTCCTGGACCTGATTGACTGGTTCGGAATTTGGACTTGCTTTGGTTACAAATATGCAATGTGGATTGCATTTCTTCTCGTTGTGTTCTTCTGGAAAGCGGATTACCAGGAGGTTCTCTTCTGAAAGGTAAAATTTAGAGGTTCTTTGAAGTTTGAAGTGGCTACATTTATGCTGTCCTAAGTGCAGCCGTTTCCTATGGTGTTTTCTGGTTAAACTCAAAGTAGCCTAGCTAATGCGTATGCTAATACGGTACTATTCAATCAAAAATCCTGTATTTTTTAATCAAAGTAATTTGTACAAAATAAAAATTAAAAAACATATGCATAAAAGTTTGATTGCAAAATATCATTGAAGTATGGAAAGTTTTACTGTGAGTTGTCTTTTGATTGACTGAATCTTTATCCTTTGAACTGGGAAAGCTTCTTTGAGTGCTTATTCCTGGCAGCTTTGCTTACTTGTAGAGGCGTTGAACCACTGACGCTGGCCCGGTCACAAAGATTGACAGATTTAAGTTTCTGATAGTAAAAGTGTTGTCAAGGAATTTTACAATCTTGACTGAAAGTGTTGTCAAGGAATTATTCCATCCATTAGATGCCACTGAATGGAGACTAGAGCATTCCTTAACGTGCGTTTCCTTTCTCTAGCACACACCTCCCAAGAGTCAAACCAGCATCGCTTGATCTTGAAGCTTTTTCATTCATAAAATCAAGCGTTAACCCATAGGCGCCGGGTTTTGAAAATTGTCGGGGGGGCAAACTTTTTAGCCGACTGATTGCTTACATTCAAAATGTTGATGTTTGTTTGCGTCTATCTGCCATTGTATATCGCCAAGCTTTATAGTGTAGGCTCAGGCCTCGAAATTCACGGCGGACATGTCCGCCGTCACAGCATGTGATGTCCGCAGGAAGTAACATCTAGATCGGTCATATTTGTCCGCCGAGAAATAGCACAGGAACTAGCGATACAAATCGTCATTGCATAGCACGAACAATTGTTGCGATTATATATTTTCCAGCGCATTTTAGCGCGCATCTAGAAAATGTGAATCCTGTATCCCTTAGCTTCCATTCAAGGAGGAAAACTTTCGATTCTTACTTTGCTTCAACGATTGATGACATTGAATCAGCGTAACAAAGGTGAATTCTTCGCTAAGAATCGATAGGAGTACAGATACTTCTACACTAATCACGCGCAATTTAGTTCACGTTTTACGTCACAATGTCTGGCTTTGATCTCCGAGTAATGATGATACGGCAAGGTTGGTTACTAAATTAGATTATAAGAGTAGGCTATTACAGCAAGATGCAACAAAACTTGTTAAGTTTTGGTATTACAGTAAGAAAGAAAAGACCCAAGGAAAATTCACTTTCGCTCACATGACACGCAAAAATAAACTTAAAGAAAAACGCCTGTAAAACTTTGCACAGCAGAAAATAGTAGCGTTGGTGTAGACATTTTCCGACTCCTGCCCAGAGCATTGAGACGCAATAAGCAACACGACCTCGTTCGGTGGAAGTTAATCAGTTATGTGACGTATTGACCAGCTACACGGCGCTTTGACTCTTCAAGCGCAAGTCGTTGGTCTGATGAAAGCCTTTCAGAGTGACTTTACTGATTTTTTAAAAAGCCTTCTAAAACCGTAGTTAGAGTTCTGAAATGGCAAAGAATTATCATCAAAATAAAGTGATTAAGCATGACGATCGACGGCTAAAACTGGTGTGTCCGCCGTGAGACTTAATGTGTCCGCTGAGATAGCTGCTCAGACCGGACACGTTTGTCCGCCGTCAACAAAAACGAATTTCGAAGCCTGTACGCTACTTCGAATTATATGCTGGTCACTTTGAACTTTAGCTCTTAATACGAGTAGTGAGCAAACTGCACCTCGTTATTGACACTCCCAAGAAAAAAAAAGCGGAAGAAATCAAGAAAAAAGTTTTTCAGTCATTGTTACTATGCTTTAACGGCACCATGCTGGCGTTTATCAGCTACCGTACTTCTGTTCCTTTTGTTGTCTTAGGAGCAGCGCTCTTGTTGCAACAAGTAGATCTTTTAAATGAGATCGATCCGCAATGAAGGTCAAACTAACGCAAATCTGAACTTAGAAACATTTGATTTAGGATTTTTTTTTATAATTTGCGGGGGGGCAGCCACCCCGAGCTAAATTCACGGGGGGGCGCCGCCCCTCCGCCCCCCCGGAGTCGGCGCCTATGCGTTAACCGATAACCAACTCAGCTATCTGGGTGAAACAAACTATAAAATGTTTAATGGCTACAGTAATTATCTGACTTAAAAAAGCTGCAGCAAGCTTATCTACTGCAGCGTGAAGACCAACAAACTGGGCAAAATTCATTTTAACATGATTGTTGATTATATGAATTGGTTAATCAGAATTAGTTAAAAAAGTTACAGAAAAGGGAGCTGGTATACAAATCCCCCCCACCTTGGTAACTCATGACAAAGAGGAATTGACCAAAACATGTGGATTGAAGTGTGTGAACAGTGAAGCAAAGGTAAAGTAGTTTCACCCTATATGTTTGGTCGAGTCCTGTCTTTGTCATGAGTTGCCAAAGGGGGGGAGGGGGGGGAGGAGGACTTGCATACCAGCTCCCAGAAAAGATATCATCTTAATTTAATTATCTGTGGAAAAGTAGGTTTTATAACTTATTTAAAAAAAAGATTTTTCAGGACATTATTTTAGAAATAGGCTGTCAGCTTTATTTACTAGTTTTCTGCTGTTTTATTGATCTATGCAAATATGAACATATCTGCTGAATCTAAGTCACTGAGTAAGGAAAGAAGTCAAATTAGTTTTTCTGTGATTGAAATGACTAATTTGCTGGATGGTGGAAAAAATAAAACTGCAATGAGACAAGAGATAGGTAAAAGCATTCACATTGTATTTTTGTGGTATTGTTTAAATATATCATACTGTAGCTTATGCCTGAATATTAACTCGAAACAATGCATGGGCTACAAAATAAGTAAAAATGTGGACAGATTGCTGAATGTGATGTTGACATAAGTTACTATATCATAATTAGTCAATTCATCCTCATCAATTTGTTCCTTCCTTAGTACGAGACTTGGTGTTTGTCCCTGCCAGCAAGGGACCTCCAGTTTTTGCAGCCTTTTGCTCTGCTTCTTGGTTGTTGAGGTTGATTCAATCCAGATTCTTCACACTGATGTCTTCTTTCACCAACTCTAGCCATTTCTAATTTTCTGCCTCTCAACAGAAATCTTTTTTGCCACTACTGGAACCTTATCATTAGACATATGTCCAATTGCCCATAAAGGGTAGATTGTGAGATATGTTGCACATATATGCCAACAAGTACTGTTGACAAAAAGTTGTTTAGTTGTTGTTGTGGGTTTGGAACAGTCTGACCATTTCACCAACATCATTTTATTTTTGGCAATACTTTGTTGTCTGGACTGAAAGTATTTTGTAAAATATATATGCTGTGTTACACAATTTAATTTTTAAAAGTTTATTTTATCCTTTTGGAACTCTTTTTACATATAAAAATATACATTTCAATAGCCTAAACTTTGTGGAGTAAGTAGAGGTGAGCCACATAGGCTTATGTTTTTACATTGCACATTTAAATTTTTAAAAACTTTGTTTCATCCTATCTTTTTATATATCAAAGCATGGTTATGAGTAGTATAAACCTTTATGGAGGAAGTAGAGGGAAGCCATATAGGCTGATGTTTTTTTAATACATAATAAAAAAATAACAATTTAGACCAACATAAATACTAAACAACTTAATATATAAACAATCTGTAAAATGTTGAAGTGCTATATATATTATATAGGATACATATTGTGAGATGCCATGTTTTTAATATTAATTCTAACAACCGGTTAAATTTCCCTGATGCAAGGTGGAAGAGTATTTACTTTGGGTAACTATATTCGTATACTTTTGTAACTATATTTGTTACTTTGTAGAAAAAGTTATTTTGAATGATCCCAACATGAAGAGTATGGATATCAGCTTCATGAGCCCTGAAGAGCAACAAGTGTTTGGTGTGAAAAGAATGATTTATTTTTATTCACATTTAGCCACAAAAATGCAGTGGGATTTTTCTGACACACGTAGCCCGGAATTGGAATTTTTACCAAGGTAAAATGTATCACCACTATATGATTTTGACAACAACATGAGTGAAAGTATGAAATAACTTGAGAGATACGTTCAGGAGATACAGAACTACTACAGTATGACCTAACTTTTGAGTTTTGTCTATTCTATTTTTAAAAATAAATCTTTTGCATGTGGAACGACACATGTGTGGTGTGTTATAACAGTATACTATTACTATCAACTAATTTTTCTTCATAGGGATCTAATATGGAAATGTGTAAGTTACTATACGTACATTATCAGTATATAAAGCACTTAGCAACCTAATGTTTTGGCCTAATAAGTGCTTAAGTTGACTGCTTTCTTTGTGTTTGTAGAGCTGTTGGGTTGGCCACCTCAATAATGCTTCATGCATGTGCATTCATACCACCTATTTCTTCCTTGGGAACAAAGGAGCAGGTTGATAAGTGGTTGCCCTTATCAAAGGATTACTTTATTTTAGGATGCTATGCTCAGACTGAGCTGGGTCATGGTGAGTACTGTAGTACTATTTGCGGAAGTGTAATAATATTTAATGCATTTTTAGTGGCGCTCTTGCTAATATAAGTACGGTAATAGTTTTTGTGTTTGTGTCGCTGTTGGAATTTCATCTGTCAGAAGAAGAATATTTTAACTTGTATCTGTAGTTGTACTGCAATTAATAATAATATAGGTATAACAGTTTGGTCACATTTGTATTTACATACTTATACACAATTGATACAGGTACCAACCTACGAGCGCTTGAAACCACTGCAACATTTGATTTAGCAAGCCAGGAATTCATTCTTCATTCTCCGAGCATCTCTTCAATAAAATGGTGGCCCGGTGATCGTAAGTATTTAGAATTTAGATGATAAAAGATTTTTACACTGATTGATAAGGCCTTGCCAAGGCTTGTAGCGGACGTCAAATAGTCCAAAGCATCCGCTCATACCTAGCTGTAATTATTCCAGCCAGGGGCTCTGGACACTTCCTGACAGTGGGGGGGGGGGGGGGGGGGGTAATTTAAGTAGGCGCGGGAACGATATTTTGACATCTACAGGAGGCTTATTGGATTATCACATCACATATACTTCCGGGAGGTCGCCACCCAGACCCTCCTTCGCATTACTGAAAGCTTCAGTTACCGTACTCACACAGCGTCGTAGGCGGCATGTTTCGCGCCGAAGGCGCAAAATTTTTGCCTTTTAGCACGATTTAAAATCAAAAAATTATTTTAACGAATCTGAAATTGCGAGCAAAAGCTCTTTAACATTTGCCACATTTTTTTAGGTTTTTAGACAATTTTAACTGGAAGAGGTTGGAACGTACGCAAAAATTTCTCTCTGTATTCTTCCTTGGCTCAAGTCCTCCAAATTTTGCACTTCAGACGCTAAATGGTTAGATTTAAAAAAATCGTTAAGGTCAAAGCTTTCTATAACTTAATTAACACGATAAGGGTCTAGGTCTACATTCAATTCAGAAAAAAATAAAATAAAAACTAAAATGTATTAACTTTTACAACAACCGAAATTATAAAGAGATTGAAACAATGCAACTGTAGTGGTTTCGTTCTTGAGTGGTAAAAGCGAAATTAAACAGTTTGCAGCAGTGAGAAACTATGACGTCACACAAAGCGCATTGTGGTGCGTATATTTTTGACAGGATACATTGGTCATAGATGACTTCGCGTTGTCTTCGAGTCAGTTTCCAAGCAAAAACCTCAAAAGTTGTGCAACAAAATAAAAACATGAAAATAAAGCACAAAACTAAAAAATATATTAAAATGAAATTTTTATCTCTTCCTTAGTGAGGGGTAATTTTACGTTAGTTACCCCCCCACTCCGATTGGTGGGGGTGTAATCACCCCCGGGGGCCCCCCTCTAACGGAGCCCATGATTCCAGCAACATCCTGAGCACACAAGGTGGTGGGGATGATCCGAGAATGATATCTTGATTTCTACAAGTATGAGTTTATTGCAAAGTATTGCAAAAAAACAAACCATCAGGGCGCATTATGGCATTAACTCGAAAACGTTGCAACCAAAAAATACTTGGCTAACACGACGTGATGAACTGAATCAAATCATTATTCGAAACATAAAATTGAACTACCACCTCAACTGCACTGGTAACGTGACTTTCAATAAAAGAATCCGTGGTGAACTGACTGGAAAACATGCACCACCCAAAGACTGAGAAAAACAATACTGATTCTGGTTTAACCCCAGGCGCGTTGGTTTAAGAGAAACCCAGTGTGATTGGAATGCTTCAAGCGATGCACTTAATCACTACACACAACCGCACTGTGGCATGCAGCAGATGCACAACGCTAAAAAGACGTATATGTGTATCAAACTGCCGATTGCAAGCACAATTACTGCTAGCGTTTCAAATTCCTAATAAACGCACAAACTCTAGCTAACGTTTCAAACTTCTAATAAATGATACAAATGCTTTAAGAAGCGCACAAATTCTAGCTAGCAAAACCGCAGGGACCCAAAAGGCATCCAGGTTTCACAACGGCAAAAAGAAGGAAACATAAGAAAAACCGCAGGAGCTAACAAGCTCATTTAAAACTTAGTGTGATGTAGTATATTGATGTTACTTTTAAAGCCACACGATTGCTCACATAAACTGTTGACCAATATTTCCTAACCAGTGAGTCCACTCCCTCATGGATCATGAAGCTCATATGAAGGCTGCGAAGCATTTCAAGTTACTGTATTTTTCCTGTAGCTGCTGTCAATCGGGTCATATCCTTTGTTGTCACTTGTCAGAGCATGTTGTCAAATTAATGGCATTTGCTATCACATACGGCTAGGGTTTGAGAACCGAGAACCCGATTTCAGGAATTCCCGGGATTTAGCATTTTTTCATTTCCCGTTTCCTGTTTTTTTTGAATAAAATTTCCGGTTTTTTAACAACCCAATCCAGCTGGTTTACAGCGAACAAAAAATTGAAAGCCTTTCTGACAGGCTCCAAGCACACATCATTAGGCATTCCACAGACTCACACGTACAATCGGATACAGTGTTTAATGGCAGAAGCCGGCTCCAAGTCATGATAATGCCAGAGATGAGATTACTGGAAGCTACTGTACGAAGACCAAGCAAAACGGAGCAGATTTCCAAAATTCCAATGCTTTATTGAGCATCCCACCAACTTCAGTGGAGACAGAACGTGCATTTTCTGCAGCAGAGTTGTTTGCCACGAAGCTGCAATCACGCCAAAGCGATTAATATGTCAATGCTTTGTGTTTTTACGCAGTCGTCACATCTAAAATACAGAAAATAAGCTTGGTTGCACTTTTTGTTTTGTTGATTCTATGCCCTACTGGTTGTATTTTTAGTTTTCACGTTATTGACTTACTATTATAATTATTAGTACTGGTATAACCTTAGGCGGCAGTGTAGCCCAGTTTCCACATTATACTTACTGTGCAAGCCATTTCTGGTCTTTACATGATTCATTTCTATATTGAAGACAAAACGTAAATTGAACGAAGCAGCATTTATTTCTCCGTACCACTACAACCTTGATGCTGAACTCCACAAAGCATAGCTTCTATAATCTATATTTTGATCCTGCTATTTTGCATTCATCAATTGCTGGCATTTGCACAACAATCTGAGCTCTTAGTGTAATTTATTAAAAATCGATCTCGCTATAGTAATAGCATCTTCAGCTTATTCAAATAGAATCATATTTTGACCCGATTGAAAGTTGAAACTCAATGTCCTGGCTTAAAAAAATAACGGTCCAAGCAAGTAGCCAACTCATACTACTGTCTTTAAGAATTCCTTTTTCCCCCGGAATCCTGGATTGGATTAAACTTTTTCCAGTTTTTAGTAATTCTTTTAAATTCGAGATTTCGGAAACCCTACATACGGCACTTGTCTAAGGAAACAGTGTTTAGTAAAACTTTAAATACAACCCGTGGTGTGAGAGTTCCTTGTATCAAGTTTGACTACATATAGCATGTATCGTGTGTTGTACTTCCAATTTTTACTTGTTTTTTACGTTTCATTTCCATATCGGAATTTTCCACGATACTTTATAGAAAACCGACAAAAAAAATTGAGAGCAGGAGCCAAAAAGCTCGGAAGCTTGGTGACCTAAGTCAGTTATTAACCTTACTTCGATTTAATGTGGCTGGTTTTTTCACGATCATTGTGAATTGTGCTTTTCAGTTGGAAAAAATGCAAATCATGCATTGGTCATGGCTCAGTTATTCACACAAGGGAAATCCTGTGGCATGCATGCATTCATTGCGCAAATAAGGGATTTGACAACGCATCATCCTATGCCAGGTGTGTTGCAATATCATTTTTAATGAAAAAGTCACATTATTTTCCGCACGATAGTGATGTATAGTAGTGTGTGTAAATTAAATAGAAATGCAATTGTGTTCTTCTAAAACAATAAGAAACTGAGTTTTTTTTTTATAGGTGTGTCTGTTGGCAGTATTGGTGCCACATTGGGATCGACTGGTGTTTCTGACAATGGTTATCTGAAGCTGGACTGTGTCCGAATACCACGGGAAAACATGCTTGCCAAATATTCGGAAGTAAGATTTATTTGTGCATATTTTTTACAAACTATCATGTCCTTGCACATTGCACAACGTGGTGTAGTCTCTGAAATGCCAAAAAATTGTTCAAAATTTACTTTCAAGAAATAATGTTGTATGAATCAGGTCTTGCCAGACGGAACGTATGTAAAAAAGGGAAATGAAAAGCTAATGTACGCGTCTATGGTGAACCTCCGTGTCCTGATGACCAAAGATGAAGCAGTGTTAGCTTTGCAAAAGGCGTGTACGATTGCTGCAAGATACAGTTGCGTTAGAAGACAAGGCAGTTTGGAACCAGGGTATGAAATTTATAATTTTTTAATTTTATAATTTTAAATTTATAATTATAAGTATTCAACCTATTTTTTTTCTTAAATTTTCGACGCATAAGTATCTGCTTTACGTGGATCCCTTAACAAACTTTACGTTTATTTAAGGTTAAATGTGTCAAAACCCTTTTTAATTAGTGATTTGAAGTATCTTGCATCCGGCTCGCTCGGATCATTCTACAGGAGGCTGGCTTGACTGGTCTCAGATTTGGGCGTATGTCAACTTGACTGACCCCCATTTTTATTGTTAGAATCTAAATACTTCCCAGAATGCTTTTAATGTATTTTCTTTGAACATTGTATGACCCAATTGCCTTCATAATTTGCATAAAAATTGTCATTATTACTGCTCGTAGACTAATTTCGCAGACTAATTCGTTTCTTGGCAACCACATAACAATTTTGTCATTTTCTAAAGTGAACTGCTGTAAATTTTACTGTACTATGCTGCCTGTTTATATAGTTGTACTGAAGAGGGTTTAATACCCGAAATCGCGATCTGCAACAAGATAATTTCAAGCTGGACATGAAAACTTTGAAAAATATTAATGGTGTAGTTGATCTTACATGGAAGTTTAGTAAATAAACTCTTGTTTCTCTTTGAATTGACTTGTACGGTACTCTACAAGGTGGATGTTAATATGTTAAAGTATTCAACCTATTTTTTTTCTTTTATGAAATTTATGCTTGAATAATGTTTAACAAAAGTTCGCTTTCAATACATTGTATTCAATTCATTACTTGCAAAACACTTCGTAATTTTTGCTAAGCTCTCTCGTTATATCTTATTGTGCTTTATCATATTCATGTATTAAAAAAGTATTTTCTAACTTTAAAAGGTGTTATTTACGTGTTAGCTCAACAAAGTACGGTGCATAGGCTCTCAAGTAAACATTATTCATCCTAGAGTGCATCAAACCCCCTCATGAAGAAGTTTTCTCATGGAAGTATATTAAAGTTGTACTATACCTAGAAAAAATCAATTGTGTAAAATATTACAACATTTGGATGAACTCTACCGGGCCCACATCGAGCTTGAAAAAACGAAAAATAGGGTCATTCCACATGACAACAGGAAATATGAAAATATCTCGAATACGATACCTCGATGGGTGGTACTCGAAATTCAAATGGCCGCCATGGACGTACCCTTCGAGATATTGTTCTAACACTTGGGATTCTTTCGTTTGGTAGCATAGTATGACAATTTTTCAGCAAAATCTGAGAGGTATCCTATTTGAGATATTTTCATATTGCCTGTATTCATGTGGAATGACCCTATTTTTCGTTAATTTCAACTCGTTGTGGACCCGGTAGAGTTCATCCATATTTGGTAATATTTTACGCAATTGATTTTTTCTAAGGGTAGTACAACTTTAATATATTGCCATGAGAACATTTTTTCATAAAGGGGTTTTGATGCACCGTAAAAGGCAATAATAATTTTTTTTAGATTAAATATCTGACTGCCTCCACTGTGAACAGTAAACGCGTCTAAGCAACAGTCATATAATGAAAACTACACTGCAGGCCAATTTTTAAATAAGCAAAATGGATATTTTTTACATACAGTATATTTACAATTTATATTTCCTGTTTAGAACGCCAGAAATTCCAATCATTGATTATGTAACGCAGCAGCATAAAATTCTTCCCCAAGTGGCGGCCGCATATGCCTTTCATTTCACTATTAGAAGAGTGCTACAAACATACAATGCCTATCTTTCGGATCTTGATCAAGGACGTGTTAAAAGTCTTTCTGAGGTATATAGCTATAATGATTTCCTTAGTTTTAGAACAAATGGCATATTACCTTGCAATGTTTTCTACCATTCAGACTGTTGTATGTATGGGCTAAAGACTTTTTCGTATAAGGCAGTTTTCGCCAATATTTTTCGCCAAAATATTGCGTGTTTTATTTTTTCTTGCCTTTAATCGCACTGCAGTATATAACCTGGTGAAATTTTATTTTGTATGTTATTCGCTCTGCGGATGCGCATTGTCATGGTGCGCGAAACGTCAGTGAAGCAATTAACCATCTTGTTTGTTGCTAATTTTACTTGGTTCGTTTTGCTACTGACCCAAAAAATAAGCAAGTTTTTGAGTAACGTTTGACATTGGATTAGTTACAACTTTACGTTGTTTATTTCTTGCAACATATTGATCATTATGTTTCATTAGATTCACTTTCTCACGGCTGGAGTGAAAGCAAGTTTATGTGACCAAAGCGCAGAAGGAATTGAAATTGTTCGAAGAGCTTGCGGCGGACACGGATTTTCTCATGTATGTATTATATGCTTCACTTATACTCCTGCTTCACTTGTTTTGTTCAGTTCTCAACGCTTTTGTGTTTGCCTTGAAATGTATTTTTGAACGGCACAATCCTTCACTTTGGTCTTGTGTGTAATGCAACATGCATTGCCGCACAGCCTGATTAGTTATTATTATTGATAAGACTGGTTAACAGCCAACTTTCCTTTGAAACGAATTGAGTAAATCTTGGATAATTTTAGGCGGCTAAACACGAATATCACGTTGACATTTGTTGGTTAGCTCTGGTTTCGGAGATACGGCAGCATGCTAAAATGTGCTTACTTTACTTGCTGATGAGGCCAGTAGTGTGCGTCTTAGACGAGGCATCTGTTTATATATTTTTTTTGTTAAGATAATCCTTTTTTTTTAATTTTAAAATTATAAGTTTTATTTTTCAATTCGATCCCATTGCAGGCAAGCGGGCTCCCGTTTCTTCTGTTCCGCGCAATCGCATCATGCACATATGAAGGGGAGAACACCGTCATGTACCTGCAATGCGCCAAGTGAGTTGCTTTGATTAAGTTTTGATCGGAAAAGTTTTCTTTTTATTTGGCCCAAGTTCATGGCGTGGGAACAATTGGACGTTCGTACATTGCTGCGTTTAAAAGTTTTAAAAGTGAAAAATTGCTTGGTCCCACTTCAACTTTTTTCAGAAATTTTTTGCGTTAAAGCTTTCTTGCAAACATTGATCATATTTTCACTCTCATAGTTATTTGATCAAATGCGCGTCCAAAATATACATGGGACAACCTATAGAAGGAAATGTGAAGTACCTGAGCGACCCCGTGGAGCCCAAATGCAAAGCTTCGTCTGTGGATGATTTCTCTGAGCTTGATACGTTGCTGCGTTGTTTCAATCACAGGTGCTGTTATTATTATTGTTACTTGTACTTCTTATGTATTTATGTTGTTGTACTTTTTGCTGTTTGTTCCAGTAAGTGTTTTTTCTTTTAGATTCCAAAGATGACTTGTAAGTTTAGTGGTGTGTTTTATAGTACAGCAGGCATGACGAAACAAGTCAGACGAATTATGGGTGTTACAATCAACACGTAAAGGGATGGAGCCTTTTACTCCTTGGAAAAGCTTTGTGCTTTTTTGCAAATTTGAGTTTTATCGTGTTCTGAAAGCTTTATATAGGCAATTCGTCTGGTAGGTTCCCCAGATAGTTTTTTTGGGCTACGCTGCAGCACTTAAAACTTCACTAAAAACCCCTTCAACAATTGCTTTTCAAAGAAAGAAAGATGCTTAATGTGATCACCAACACGTCAGAAAAATTGTGCCTTTACTTTGATTGACAGAAGTCAATCCATGCTAATGGCGACAGCATCAAGAATGCAGCAATTGGTTGCTGAGGGAGCGTCACGGATGGATGCTTGGAACGTGTCGTCGATTGATCTTGTCGATCTAGCCAAGGTATTTTCGATTATCATCGGTACATTTTACGAGCGTTTGTTAATTTGAAGCATATTTCGTTGTCCTGGTGAGTGTATCAGCCTGAAAATCTTTTCTTTTTGTTAACTTGCTGAATAGCTTGTCGTGGTAGTAGCAACTTTTTGCTTCAAGTGTAGTATTTGGATTGAGGAGATGTGAATTTCACGTCTTCAATTATATCTAACACGAACAATGTTTTGCACCCGTCTGAAATTCGAAATTAATCTGCTCGTCGTTAAGTTGGAATGACCGTGCTAATGTGCTGACACTTATCTTCGTTTGCAGGCGCACATGATAAGATACGTGTTTATTTGTTTCATGGATGTCTGGAGTGATGCTTCATGCTCTGACTCTGTTAGGAAGATCCTTAAAAATCTCTGTGCCTTATACGGTCTTCATCAGATTTCCAAAAATCCTCGAGACTTTTTAAAGGTATTTGATTGTTGCATAATGCATGCGTGGGCAGCCAGCTGACCATTATCATAAAGTTGTTACATTTTTCTCATGTTAGAGGTTGACTGTGTTATTTTCAGGATGGTTACTTGAGCGGAGATCAATGCACATTAGTCCAAGCCGCTGAAGTGAAACTTTTAAGACTTCTCCGAACCGATACGGTCGGCCTGGTTGATGCTTTTGACTTTAAAGATGAGATTTTGCTTTCTTGCATCGGTTCCTTTGATGGGAATGCATATCAAAGGCTTTACGAGCACGCGAAAAATCTTCCTATTAACCAAGCAAAGGTACATGGATGGCGTTGTGCTGTACATTTTGCTTCATTTCATAGAGTTGTGCTGGAGAGTTCGCCTTGTACCACAGACATATAAAGCCAAGTAACATTACCAAATATGTTTAAAAATAAATCCATAAAACACCAACACAAGCCAACAAAAAACTACATTAACAAGTATTTACATCTCACGTTCTCAACAAGTCATACCGTCCTCATCAGGAATAACAATGCTAAATTTTTGCTACGTCTAAATAGCAAAAATGCAGTGGTTGGAGAGTGAAGTTATCTAAACTCCTATGCCCCCCCCCCCCCCCTTTTCACATAATCTAATTCTGCAACAACTGAGTGTAACCCCGGATAAAACGAATATTGTTAAATATTATGACGTGCTTGCAAAGCAATTGTAGTAACGATTTGTTTTTTTTTGCATTCAGGTTCATACCAAGATACATGATCTCTTGCGGCGGCAACTGCACATTGGACGAGACAAGTTGAATGAAATCAAGACAACTTCTAAACTGTGATTTGTGTTGTTGTAGTTTTATTAAATTCTCTAATTGTGTTGCGATGGAAGGATAGAATTGTTACGCTATAGCAGAAAACCCTCAGTTGTTCGTTTTATGTTTTGAAGCATGGCGACCTTTATACACCGGCCATAACAACGTGCAGCTTAAAATTTGACTGAAGGCCGATCTGTTAGTAGCCGAAATCGCTAGTATAAGTTGATAATTTGAATATTAATAAATATAGTTTTTGTGTATATTTTGTGTAATTTTGAGTTACTTCTGTGCTATTGTTACCATTCAAATAACAGTAGACCAGGGCTTCCCGATTCGTTTATCACCCCGCACCCCATGGGATTGATAAAGCCAATCTCGCACCCCCTGTTTTGAAGCAGAGTAGTTCTGAGAAAAAAATTCAAAATACGTACGAAAACAACGCAGAAAAGCAGCTCACCGGCCTTTATATGGCTAACGAATAGGAAAAAGTGGCAGCCTTCAACAACGTAATCCCACAAAATAGAATAAAGAAATAACACAAACTGAAAACATAATGGCGTTAATCAAGATCTTTGAGCTTTCTCTTGCCTCTTCTTTGAAATTATCTGTTCGAAACGTGGAACCTTGTGGGACAATGCAATGCGCAGATCATTTTTGGGGTCCAGGGCGTTGCGGTATTTATTCTTTATGTAAAGTAGAGATGAAAATCCCGATTTACACAGCCAAGTGGTAGCAAACGAAACCAAAACTTGCAGTGCTTTCTTAGCCAGAGTTGGATACCCAGTTTGACCGCTGCACCAGAAAGTTTCGAGTGAGCTGGACTCATAAAGCAGCTTTGTCGATTGGCATGCTTGCATGTCTATCAGATGTTCCTTATCTTCATCCTCATCTCCCATCTTCTCTAATTTGAAGGCAAAGGGGTTGATGTTCCAAGTTTCCGGTTCTTCCAGATCTCCTGGGGAGAAATATCCGTCAAATGACTCTCTCAGGCTTTCCAAATGCTTACTAATTTCTGCCTTGACACTTTCTTCCAAGTCCAAGTTGCTGTGTTCCAGTATGACTTTCTCTAGCAAGGAAAAATTAACGAAATTCTGCTGCAGGATACGCCGACTCCACAACGGCAGTTTCTGTCTGAAAGCACGGAACAAGCCACAAGCGGTCACAATATTCACATTCTTTCCCTGTATCGAACGATTTAGGTCATTTAGATGTTGGAAAACGTCCGCCAGGTATGCCAACATAGGAGCAAAGTTAGGAGATTCAAAAGTATGCACAAGAGCACTTTTTCGTTCTCGCAGAAATTGTTCAATTTCCAGTCTGCGCTCAAAAAACCTTTGCAAAACCTTACCTCTGGAGAGCCACCTGACGTCTGTATGAAATAGCAGCACAGAAGCATCGTCATCAAGATCACTGCAAAATGCTTTAAACAACCTGTGATTCAAAGCTCTTCCTCGAATATAATTAACAATTTTAACACACGAATCCATTACATTTTTCAGAGTAACGGGCAAAGTCTTTGACACAAGAGCTTGACGATGAAGAATACAATGAGTATTCATGACCCCTGGAATGTCATTTCGCATGAGAGTAACAAATCCGGACCGGTTTCCTAGCATAGCTGGAGCACCGTCTGTACAAATAGATCCGATAGCTTGCAGCGGAATGTCGTTAGTGTTAAAAAAGCTTTTAAGGAGATCGAAAACATCCCTTGCTGTTGTAGTTGTTTCGAGTGGTTTACAAAAAAAGAAATGTTCCTCGACGGCATCCCCCTTTACATAACGAACAAAAACCAAAAGTTGGCTGCAATTACTGACATCTGTCGATTCATGCAACTGAACTGAGATCTTGGCGGAAGAAGCTTTGATGTCTGACACAATTTGATCAAGAATATCAGCGCCAATATCATCAATTCTACTCCGGATAACATTGTTTGACAGAGGAATCTGTTGTACTGTAGTTTTTTAGCGGCCTCCTCACCCAGGACATCCTTCACAATATTATCGCATTATCGCGCCACCAATCACGTGACGATCAAACCACAGCCTTTTTGTTATCAATAACTTGTCAGGTGGTATTTTCTTGTTGTTGTGCAGTGTGCTGTATGGGCCAATATAGAATGCTCTGAGAGATAATCACCACCTCCGTCGTCAAACAAAATCCATCTCTATATATGGAATAGCTCTTCTTCCTCGGTGGATTCTCGCACCCCCAGCAACAACTTCTCGCACCCCCAGGGGGTGCGAGCACCCCCAATCGGGAAGCCCTGCAGTAGACTTTGGCACTTGTGCTAGAAATCCAAAAAAACGTCTGGCAACACTGGCAAATGAGAAAAATTATCTTTTTTTAACCTAATATTAATAGTTTTGCAGTGTTTTGGGATTCAGTGATCACACTTTGGAAATTTTATTCTCAAAACTATCATTTCAAAGAAATATATAGTAAGTTCAGCTTAGATTTCAAAATTACATCGGCCTTCAGTCAGGCCTCCAGTTCGCACGCTGTCAAGGCCTGTGTATATTTATCGCTCTGTCTTGAAGTCATTATGTGCAATTTTAAGTTCCATTGAATTTATCAAGATATTTAATTTCCTTGTAACGTTTATTATGCCATTCTTGCAATAATTGTAGCTGAATCTTTATCGGGCTTATGGTTTCACGCAGACGATTTGCCGCGACTGTGTCGCCGTCAAGAGTTTGACGTCAGTTTTACAGCCATGGTTACTTTTTGTAAACAACTTTGCAGCGAGCTAATGGTAACTATCGTTCTGTCCACTGAACATAGGCCATGCTTTACCAGTAGTAAAGTTCGTATAGAAGTTATTTGATACTTAAGATCAGGCAGTTTCTTATTTACTACCTCGATGGAAACCTACTAGAAGACCATGTGGTCTCTGCTAGAAAGAGGCCCCCTGTACAATTTTTGCGTTCCTCTACTCTATTTCAAACGTGTGTCGGGCATGTTTTGTAAAATAACCACTCGGTTTGAATTGTTGAAAGCAAACTTTTTCATTTCTTAGGCCTACAGCAGTTCAGTGGGCTATAGATACTCAGAGATTTTATTCTTGAAAAATCGTCTTTTTCTGCATTGCAATTTCTAAAATGCATAGTACATATCATTGATGGTACTAATTCCCATATGTTGCATGTTCAACTTTTGTTAATTATTCTTTTGCACTGTTTGCCAAGCGACGTAAATGCTTCACGTGTAATCATTAACCTTCCTCAGTACGTGCCCAACTTTACCAGTTTTATTGCGCTGAATGCTGCATGAGTTTCAACAAAATCGTAGAAATTGAAGTGCAAGATTTAGATGGCAAAAATATTTTAAGAATTAGATATTCTCACTTAACAAAGTTGAGGAAGCAGTGTGAAAGTAACTTTTGTTTGCTTGTTTAATGTTTATTCATTATATTACCCAAGAATACGGTATTGCGTGGCTAAACGTAAAGTTTCATGTCAATTGATTTATCTGAGTACGGTAGTTAGGGAAGGAATGTGATTGGAAGAACAAAACAAAAGTTAACAGCCATGATGCAAGAGCGCATTGCATTCACAGCTTTTCAGATTAACTAAACTTTACTAGCAGACTACTATTTCGTTGTTACCTTATGTGATATGGTGCCATGTATGATATAATAATATGATGAGGTCGCTGTAGCAGATGGGGCATTTTAACTGGTAGACTATTTAACATAGAGCAATTTTTGTTATGAACCAGCTGACTGCAGTCATTGTGACCTTTTTAGCACTCAACCTGAGAGTTGATGCTTGCTTTGAACTTTGTTAATTACAGAAGAAAAAAGAGTAATGGTAGGGGTGGGAATCGAATCCACTTCATCGAAGTGACTAATTCCTTAACCCTCAAACCGCTAGACCACACTGCTGACGGCGAACAGTTCACTTAATTTATTTTCTGACATGCAAGCGTCACATGACTGCAATCAGCTGAATGTTGCTTTCTGATTGGTTAATAAACCTCATCTGCTACAGCAGTGGTTCTTAACCTATGGGTAATTACCCACATGTGGGTAATTTCAGGATAGCAGGTGGGTAATCAGCTGAACCAGAATATTTAGAATTATAGATGTAACAAACAATGTCACAGAGCTCTGTAAGTGGTAAAGTTGCTTTATTACTTATGCTTTTTTTATGTTTTGAGTCCGTTCAAAACAACCAAACAAGCACAGTGATATTTTATCATTTTTAGAATTCTTTCGTCATAGTGATTTATTTTTCGCATCATTTTTGTTGCCGGTTTTATGTATTTCATTTTTGTGACATATTAGTAAGATTTTTCTTGTATAATCAGTTCAGTTACAGTTGTTTTATGAGCAAGCTTGATGGCTGCGTTGCTGTTAGCAGTTGTTTGAAGTAGTTTATATAGCTAAGTGTACATTTAGAGTTAGTGTTGAGACGAGCGAGCTATATTCTTTTGAAGATGAAAGCTTGAGAAAATTCTGGGGAATGATGGGGAAAGCAATAAGCATATCCAAAAGTTGTGCAAAACCACTAACATTGTTGACTATGTTCCATTCCACTTATCTCTGTGAATCAGCATTTTCAAGTGTTGTTGCTTTGAAGTCAAAACTTCGAAACAAGCTGTTAGATCTGAAGTCAGATTTGCTTTGTGCAGTATCCAAAATCGCACCCAATATTGCATCGATTGTACACAAAAACAGCGCAAATGTCTCACTGAAACTATTGATGCCGTTCTTTACGTTAAATGTTGTTTTTGCTGAATAACGCTGTTTTATATTTTTAATATGGTAAAATAGATAAAATTAGATTTTGGGTAATGGGACTTTGATCTGGACAGAAATGGGTAATAAGGGAAAAAAGGTTAAGAACCCCTGTGCTACAGCGACCTGCAGGTTACAAATACGCCCACGGTTTATAGCTGTGGATATTCCACCAGTGTCAATTCCATCAGAACGATGCCATGTAACTTGCTGCTCGGTTGACACGTGTTACCTCACTGAAATAACAATTCAATTTTTTTCCAGGTTTAACTCAATTTTAGGTTTAGGCTAAAAAGCTGTTGAAAGAACATGAGTAGGCCAATACCCACCACTCAAATGTTAATGATCGACAAGGAAAGAAAAAAGATAAATTTCTCTGTCGAGGAACTCACCAATGTCATCGACGGAGGGACAAACGAAACAGCGATTCGTCGCAGAGTAGGTGGGTAGTGGCTATGTGCGTATGTTTAAGTGCTTACCGGCTACCATAGAATCCTAAAGGTTTTCCCATTATCGCCTTTCTCTTGATTTGTAAAATAGCGAGAAAAATATGGTTGTCGTGATTTGATTTGACATCGTACGCCAGCAATGAGTTATAATAGAATAGTTCTACTTTTTTGATTGTTTGACAAATTCTGACCATCGGTTTAGCTATGTAACAGGGGACTAACATGTCAATCACATTCTAATGATAAAAGAGATGATTATATCTCATACTAAATTACATTTAAAAACATAATACTAAAGTAAAAAAGCCAAGTTCGGTAACTAATTTGATTTGTTTATGAAGCTGTCGCCACCTTAAAGTCGGCTTCTTCAGTATTCTTATTCAAATACAAATTACATGTCTTCATCCTCACATCGTGAGCTAATTGTTTAGTTACTAAACAATAGGTAACGTAATAAAAGAAAGAAACTATAAAGAGTGTTCCTGTTCTAACCTACAAAACCTCACAACGGTATTTGAGTAACAGGTAACACCAGGTCTGCGTCTTGGTAAAATTCGACACTTTTCTGGCTTTATTCCGCTACGTGAGACGCCGGTACGCATTTTCTTTCCGCAGTAGGTTACTATACGGTATTGTGTGCATCTTCTTTCAACCCTACTGTTTTCATAACATAACCCCTTAACCAGCTTCATACAATGTTTGTGTTTGCCTTACGCTTGTACGCATGCGCGTAGTCATGCGCACAAATCGTAACGACAACTTTACCATGTTTTACGTAATTCTCAGCCCAGAAAAAACTGTTTGCAGCTGTCTTGCGACATTTTTGCAAATTTTAGTAAAGTAGTACATTATATCTGACCTTAAAATGCCAAAAACAAACATGACGTGAGTAAAATGTGAGGCACTGTTACGTCGTCGCAAATATTGCCCTTTTCGAAAAGCAAGTTTTGAGCTCGGAAGTTTGGATGGAAATTTAAAAAAAAACTAAAACAGAGGTTTTAAAATATCCTATTGTATCCGAAAATCAGCGTTTAAGTTGAATTTGAAAATTTGCACTGATTTTTACGTATTTCGTCAAAAATAAATTGCTTCAAACAAGGGGCCTATTTATCAGTGTCAATTAATTTCTAGATAGAATTATTTTGAACGACCCGATGTTAAAAGCACCAGAGCTTTGCCACATGAGCAGAGAGGAAAGGTTCACGTTAGGGATGAAGAGAACCGTTTATCTGTACAAGAAGTTGCTGCAAGAAGAAGGCTGGCACCCGCAATCTTCTGAAATGCGTTATCTTCAACGGTAAAGTGTTTACATTTGTTTCCATTTTTTAATCTTTAATACTCCATCACTGTTGTCTTTCCAGACGTTTAATATAAAATAAGCAATAATAATAGTAATAGCCAACCAAGTGAGAAAACCATTTACCTTTTGTTACTTACTGATTCAGTGTATAAAATCAACGCAATATATAGTAAGAAAGAAACGCAAAACAATCAACTAAGGAACGTGGTACAGAACGCTTAATTGATTACACGCGTTGCGCGGTGGTAATCAATTCCAGCGTCTGTACCAGAAAACGCTGAATGTTATTATGTAGTGAGGCAGGTCACAAGTTACATAAAATCAACGTAAATAAAATGACGACTATAACAATCACTTAAGCTAATTACTGTAATTATTAATTGTTTAACCATTAAACAAACTTTCCAAAATAAAAACAGTGCAAGGTAAACAGAAGCAACCACGTATGAGAGCCAAGAGTATCAACAGTTGGACACTTGAGATAAATGATATACACGTCAAAGATTTGCGAGTTTTAGCTTGTAGGCGGTACATTGCTTTCAAAGTAGTGCAGCCAAGAAGAGGTTGCCGATGAATGTATACACCGAAGCTCACTGAACAATGGACTTCTGTATCATTTATTAGGTTGGTTATTATATTTTCGTTTTCTGCGAGCTGCGTTACTGAGTGGAAGATGTGTCTGCCAGACCCTTAATATGACGTCCGTCTTCTTAAGTTCCTGGAGCATGCGAGTGCGACTATGTCTGATAACACTAAAAACATACTTGAAGGCCAACACCAAACTTGGCTTATCACAAGGGGATCAATTTTTGTTACTTTTTTTTAACTTTCTCGTAGTTGCACTGGTCGTGGCTTGTCGCCACAATTTCTATTGTTTGGTACTTTTATGTTGTTTAGCGTAATTTCTATTGTTAATCACTTATCATGATCGTGTTTGCGTAGAACCATCGGAACAGATCTTTGCCTCGGCATACACGCTGCAGCGTTCATCCCCAGTTTGATGAGTTTTGGCTCAGACGAGCAGGTAGCCAAGTGGCTGCCTCTGGCTGCCAACTTACACATACTTGGGACGTATGCTCAAACGGAACTAGGACATGGTAAAACAAGTTGCAGCCTAAAATTTCTTTTTAGTTTTTAGTCTAAAATTAGTTTGTCTTTCAGTTATTTCTGTAGCATGTATGGTAGGGTTGAGTAGGTAAATTCCAACTTCAAGTGATGTAAGACATATTTTTGAAAATGTAAACACCAGCTAATGTAACCTTACATTGAAAATGATTTTTATGTTAGGCCTCCAAGTCTTAGTATCAAAATGCCACCCAAGATATCAAGGATGTTGAAAAGTATTGCTTACTCAGATTGTTATCTTTGCAGGAACGTTTTTACGTGGACTTGAAACTGTAGCACAATATGATAAAGCAAACCAAGAATTTGTAATCAATTGTCCAAAAATATCGTCTATGAAGTGGTGGCCTGGAGATTGTAAGTCATTTAAATATCAAACTGTGATCGTGGGTGTGTACAGATTCATTTACCTGTAGGCTATAATACTCACTCATTGTTTTCATGAGTAAAGCTTTTAGAATTACAAAAGTTTCAAGCAATGTGATTAAAACGTTGAAAATCCGTAGAAAGTGATCGTAATGTAAAATAAAGAAAGAGTTTTTCCGAAGCTACCATGTTGTGTTAGATTGGGTGAGCACTGAGCAACCAATATGTTGAGGTGTAGACTCGCATAAAGAAATCGGTTTCGTGAAACTTCGCAGATGGTGCACAACCACAGCCTCAGAAAGGTAGCCAAGTCGTATCACAAATCGTCGCTAATATAACTCGCAAGTCCAGTGCAATGGTATTGTCGATACGCAATTACAGATGGTATTGGCTTTACTGCAGTAGCAGTGGTAAAATTAACATTCCGAATGCTGATCTCATATTTTTTAATGTGACGTGATTTATAAAGGAGAGTTTATAACTGTCCGCTCCGTTAGCTCAGTGGTTACGCGCCGGGCTCAAAATCAAGCGGCGCTGGTTCGACTCTCGGAGTGTGCGCTTGAGCAACGCATTTCAGGACTGCTCTCCATTCAGCGGCACCTTGTGAATGGAATAATTCCCCGGCAACAACACTCCTACAATAGGAAAACTTCACTCTGTCAATCTCGGTAACCGGTGTAACGGTCCAGGAGTTACTGCGGTCTGAAAGTTACTGTAACTTCTGGACCGCGTAGACGAGGTCTGAAAGTTACTGCCAGTCCAGAAGTTACTAAAACAGGGTTGTCAGATTTGACGCTTGCAGCAGATTTGTATAAATGATTTCAACATTGGAAACATGTTGAACTTGAAGACTTATCCACCATTGCATCTTAACAACATGGTTTAACGCAGAAACGTAATTGGGAATGAAGCGAAAATAAGATGAAAGTTAAAAGATGAGTTTTGTACCAGAAATTGTTGCTGTATTGGAATGAAATTTTAATTTGTAACCTAACAATTTATGTAGGCTATCATTTTAACCTGATTTGTTTGTATTATACCATTTTGAAGTTGTGTCCGTGCCTTACGTGCGTTGGCAAATAAATTTGCATGGGGAGGTGATTGACTAGATGACCACTTAGCCTATAGTCTTTGCTGTCATCCTGATTGTGCTATGATGCAACCTACGATTCACAATGTCTAGTGTTATGAGTGTTTTATTGACTCGTTGTAGGCTATATGGCGCTGTTGAAACAAACAATTTAATTGATCATCGCTCCAAACATTTCAAAGTTTGAATCGTGGTGAAGGCTGACTTGTTAGCCGGTTGTCTTGAGTTGTAGTTGACGAACATAGTCTTTGACTATATTTTATGTATTTCATGAAAGTTAAAACTAAAGTTTTCTAGTAAATGAAGCACTGAGCCTATTTTTGGTCTGGTTTTTCATAGCTACCGTTTTGAAGAAATATAAAGTAACTTAGGCTACATGTCGGCCAACCGGTAGTCAAAACGCCATTAACCTTCAGTGAGTAGGCTATCACAGTCTCACGCGCAGGAAGGCTTTAACTTTTACGAAAGTGTTGAACACTTTGAGATTCCAATGAATTTTCGTTGGACTCCCATCGAAAACACGTGGCATGAAACTTAAAGTCAAGAATAATGGTTTCGTGGTGAGAATGTTTATCCTTGGGATTCATCTTTCGCATACTTGTAGAGGGTTTAATCTACTGACCAAGTGAAGTTTAAACTTTTTTTCAAAATTTTCAGTCCATTTACAAGTTTTCCCAAACGAATTTCGAAATAGCACACCCACTTACAATAGCAGTAACTTTTGGACTGTTTCTGCGGCGTTGCAGTCTGGAAGTTCCTGTCAGTCCAAAAGTTACCAGGGGTGCCCGGCGTTTTCACAATCGATAGAAAAGCGAAAATTGTTTTAACTAAGTGTAATGAATTCATTGCTCTCAAACTAAGGCAAGCTTTCCAGTTAACATTACAAAATACTTATAATTATTAATCTAACCTTTCGAGAGGTTAAAAATTTTATTATTTCTCAATACGAAATTAAATAAAATTTAAATGAAATATTTGGCAACCCTTGTAACTTCTGGCCTGCAGTAACTCTTGGACTGCTACACCGGCCCTGCGTCAAGAGCCTCTACAAGTATGCGAAACTATCAGTGAATGACCAATCAAGGCATTGTCAGTCCGAGGATAAAAATTCAAAACCAACCAACCAACTGCCTAGATAATTGACGTAGTCCTTGTGCTTAGCTATAGTGGACTTCCATATTTTGGTCGATTGTATCGCCTTCAAGTAGATTTATAATAATCGATGTACTTTGTATGTTTGCAGTAGGAAAATCAGCCAACCACGTTTTGCTCATGGCTGACTTGAGGATAGGAGAGACTCGGCATGGGATGCATGCTTTCATTGTGCAAATACGTGACTTAACAACACACCAACCTTTGCCAGGTGAAGTGGCCTGAAATGAGCATATCTCGCTCTGAATCTCTAATTTAATTAATTAATGTGGACAATTCAGGTTGTGATTGAAATTTTTAATGTTTTTTTAACCGTCTTCAAGCATTGATTTCATTTGCTTGTATTCTCAGGTGTCACTGTGGGAGATATCGGCAGCAAACTTGCATTTGAGAGCACTGACAATGGGTTTCTGTACTTGCAAAACTTACGGATTCCACGGGAAAACCTACTTTGCAAGCATGCTGAGGTGCGAGCTTACCCTGTTTCTAGTTTGACATGGTTGGATACCAGTTCACCTCAACATATTGTTTTTAGTTGAATGTCTGGGTTTCACTGCATGCAGTATTGCATAAAGAAGTGCTTTTGACATAGTATGTGAATTTTTTGGAAAGACAGCAAAAACACGACTTAAGATTTTTTAGGCAAATCGTATTTATTTACAGTAACTTGAAAATTTATTAATTACGTGGTGTAAGTAAGACTTCAAATAAATTTTCTGTAAGATATCCGTAATAGCATTTTACTGTTAATTGGGCTGGTTTGTAATGTGTATCAGCTAAATACGGTTAAAAACGGTTTTGCGAGAATGGACGTTGCCAGTAGAGATAAAAAAAATTTACCTCTAAAAATTTACAACTTAGGCTAATACACCAATTTGCATAGCTTCAAAGCGGTATGCCTGAGTCCAGTTGCTTTTTTAACAAGCTCTTCAGCGTAGTCTGGTTATAGCATGCTGAAATGCTTTCTCGTGTTTCTCTTAACCATTCACTATTTACCCAGACAGCATATCAACCGGTTTTTACATTGCAATCTGCAGACGTTGAATCAATGTAAAAACAGCTATTTTGCTGTGTGGGTAGGTTGCTCCAGACGGAACGTACACGAAGAAGGGCAGTGACCGTCTGATGTACGGTTCAATGGTGAATCTGCGTGTGATGGTTCTCAAAGCTGAAGCTGTTTTCCCACTTGCCAAAGTGTGCACAATCGCAACAAGATATTCGTCTGTCAGAAGGCAAGGATTGCTTAATCCGGAGTAAGTTGATAGACAGGCAAGCATTAGGACACTTTACTTTCTTAACCTCAGTTTATGAAATATTTCGAGAAAAAAGTCATGTTGCTAACAGGGCCGGATTTTGCTTTCCGGTCCGGGTCACTTTTAAATCGGGGGGCCCCAGTGCATAATTTTTTTCGCGCCGTTGGCACGAAAAACCACCTCTACGTCTACAGTAGCATTAATCCAGCGCTGCACTTTGCAGAAACTTCAAAGGCTGATAGAAAAAAAAAAAAATAACACAAAATCACATTTTTTCCACGTCGGGAAGCCCTTCAAAAGGGGGCCCGGGGCACCTGCACCCTCTGCCCCCCCCCCCCCCAAATCCGGGCCTGGTTGCTAATCAATCGGTTTATTTTCAATGCCAAAATCGTTTATTGAAGTGTGTTTGAATCTCGTTGAGTCTTGTTATTTCAATAGCGCTGTGACTTCGAGGTTTATATTACAAGTCGTCGTCCGCTTTGTTAAGGAGACTGCTCTGGTAATAATTTCAGCTGTCATTAGACTGTTTTGGCATTCTACAGTATAATATTATTTTTGCAGAAAACCCGAAGTCGCAGTATTGGATTACGTGACGCAACAGCACAAACTATTGCCTCAGCTTGCCGTTGTATATTCAACATTGTTTGCAACCGAAGAATTAAATCGAACATACAGAAACTTTCTTGGAAGATCCAATAAGCGAGACATTTCTCAATTGCCAGAGGTGTGTTGCATGATTTTAATATTTAAACCGCGTTTTTTACATTGAAGATGCATACGCTCTGCACAGACGAAAGCATGCTACAAGCGATGGTTGATATTATGAACTATTTTATAATACGCGACTGAAAACTCCTTGTTGCTGACGTCAGATGCTTTGACAGCGTCAGCAGTTTACCAGCCTGTCAGTATAGGTTTTTAATGCGACAGCCTCCTCTGGACTCCAATGTACAACCACGCCAATTGAAATTGTTGTGTATATTGATTGATGTCAAGGTGAAGACTGACGATAACTGCAATAAACAAACGAAACTAAGACAGGTGCCTAACCTACACACATATTTACACTCGCACATAATAAACCAAACAGTGTTCATACAATGTATGCTGCTATTTTTAATTGTCTTATTCTTACGGCATCATTTGTATCTAAATACAGTAACCAAATCGCACAAAGTATGTACCTGACGTTGGCGAAACCAAGACCCAAAGAGAAAACTGAAATTCTTCCAAACGAACAATCTACAACAATATTTACCAATGAACTCAGGCTTCAACAAATCTAAGTAACCATAGGGCAGATGAGAAATTATATCAGGGCATGTCAATAATGATAGGCTACCCTATGCATCAAATAACATTACACACAAACTACAACATAAAGGGTATGCCGGATATGAGCCCAACAGCATAGCATTTGATTAGACCAGGTTTACTATTAAATTTGTATACTTGCACCTTAACACAGATTGAGCACAACACTAGATACCAGGACAAGTAACACAGCAATGCAGATAGTACACAACAGATAAATGTGAAATTACATACCAATTCAAGTACAGATTTCCTTGTGGCAGTTCCGATCGACTTAATAAGGACAACATACAACTATTCATTTTCACTAATGACCATTTAAACTTAGTTCCAAGCTTTCTTTTAAGTGATTTCAAACTGGCCACATTTTAGAAAGATAAGAAAAACAGGGTTGCCGGATAAAAACACAAACATTAAAAAATACGCAAGGAGCGGAGGATCACGCAGCCGTAACATCGCCCCCCAAAAAACAGCTTTATCACCATAAATAGAGGTAGGGGATACAACACATTTTTTTGGGGGTAGTGTCAAAAACATCAGTGTCCAACCTTTTTGGAAACAGTTTGGTTGTACGACCTCAAAACTTCAAAAAATAATAAAATCCGTCAAATACACATCAGTAGACATCATTCGTAAGATTATCTTCATCAAATTCGCGAAACGAAAAATCACGCTAAATTTCAATGATATACAGTATACAATTAACTCACACCAACAACTCAAAATAAATAGCAGCCTCAATTTTCAAAGAAATCGGGTACGCCGGTCTAGTTTCCAAGCTTCGGTTCTCGGATGTATGACCATGACCATTTTTTTCCTGGAATTGAAGCTAGAAAATGGAAGTTCGGTAACAAAACTTTCGAGGGGGGGCAAATGTGAAAACGGCGGTTGCATGCCCGATTCCTTTCCCCAAAGTGTGAAAACACACCCTGCACATCCTGCATAACAGTTTTCGGGTACCATAGTTACAGTTTCACAGTTTGGTAGCAGACTCCTTGTACGGAAATGTGAGTTTCACACTTCGGTAGCAGGAATCTGGGTACCGTAGCATGAAACTCACACTTGCATGCACGGAGCCTGGAAAAAAGTCACTTTTAGAATATACACATTAAATTCAAGTGCATTTTTATCTTTTTTATTTTAAGTTCAAAGATAAAAATGCGTTTTTAATTTTTGATACGACATATGCATTGATCGCTTCTCTCTGAAGCTTCGTGTCTTTATCTTTTTTTGGAGATCCACCAGGTGCATAAGATAATATTGCAATAACGGTTTCCGATAAAAATGGCAACTTATCACCTAACACAAAAACTAGATTCAGTTTTTCAGTCATCATCAATAAGTAAAGGTGATTGCTTTGTTAACTAGGCTAACTCAGGGGTCCGCAAATACTTTTTGGCGCGACCCAAAAAACAATCGTTCGAAGCCTTCGCGACCCAAACGTTTTAGAAGCATAAAATTTTGAAGAAAATATTTTGCAATTTAATATCAAATTCAATACGGTCGTCTGCTTATTAAGCCCACATCGGAACTGGACGATTTCGGGCTTATTAAGCGGGAGACAATTTTCTACCACTCCTATACCTTCAGTAATTCCGGAATGGACCAAATTGGGCTAAATAAGCCGGTGGACCTACTAACCGTCATCGTGTGAGCTTCTGGGGCCGAGGGTCTATCCTTTTACCACCCCAGATTCACGATGTTCCCAGACTACACTGGAAGGCTACTAGAGAGCAGCCAGTCTTTGGTTTCATCATCCATGACGCGCAGACCTTGCACTCCGTTTGATGGCTTGAAGATGGTACAGTCATTGATGATGTGGTCTGCGGTGTGTTCCTCGGCAACACATTCACAGGAGGAGGAATAGGCCATTCCCCATTGTTGCATGGTTGAGCGGAAAAGCCCGACGCCCGTATGAAGACAGTTGAAGCCCACCCATGTCTGTTTTTGTAGTGTCAGGCCGATGTGGCATATGTTGGCTTCGGAGATAAACGGATGAAGTGTGGTGGTAGGCTATTTGACTTCCATTCAGAATTCCATTTATGGTCTGTCCATTACCCAAATAGTTGCATAGATGTCTTGTTCACCAGCTTCGTTGATCAGTAGTTGAGCGGCTGCCACGAATGGATGTCAGGATTTCATTCGACAAGGGTGCTCGTTTGGGGGAGCAGAAATCGTCTGGTTGTGATGGAGAAGATGTTAGGCTCCAGTGCCTGTCGGCCGAGAGACAAAGTGGCTTCTTCGCGACGAAGCTCGGCAAGTTGGATGCCAGCGAGAATGGGGAGATTGTCCAAGGGTGTGAGACGCAGAGATCTAGTCACTGTGCGCAGGGCGCTTTTTTTGGCAGTGAGCACTGCGGCACCAAACAGCTGCACAGTGCTCTGCTGAAGAGTAGACAAGAGCTAAGGCTACTGTACGCAAAGTGTCAGCCCTCGCCCCCAGATGGAGCCTTCCAGGCGCTTGAGTAGCGCAGCGCCGGATGTCAGTTTCTTGCGCAGTGACACCAAATGGTGGTGGTATGTGAGTGATCTGTCCAGTATCCCTCTCAAGATATTTTCGTTCGGGACAGAAAGACAGAGGTTTTCCATTGTTTTGAACATGTAGCTCACGATCAACTTCCCGATTGTGTAGGTGGAAAGCTTCTGCCACAGTTTTGGTTTCGCTGTGTTTCAGTCGCCAGTTCTGGGGATAAGCTGAGAGAGTTTTCATGTCCTGGCTCAAAGTGTCTTTTAGACTTTATAACCGTAGGCTTAATAAGCGAGGGCTACTGTAGGCTACTACAATCGAAAGTATATATACATTTTTTTTCTACGAAACTCAGCACATCAAAGAGTGTATGATTGTATTTATTTTTGTTATACAAGTTATATTGATAGTAAATTTAAACTGTTTTGTGACCCACCGTGGATGGTCTCGTGACCCAAATTTAGGTCGTGACCCACTATTTGCGGACCCCTGGGCTAACTCAACTTTATAACTAGGTCTTCATAAATGTAGGAATTTTCACTATTTTAAAGGTCACGAAACGAAAGGTCATGCCTCTGCTCTAGGGGTCAACTAAGGTCAAATTAAAATTAGGGATGTGCGGAAGAATAAAGTGGTTCAAGTGGAACGTAACATAATAATGTGCATGTAGCTATGTAGACTTAGAGGACCTACACTCCTAATTATGAATTCATCAAAACACGCAGAAAGCCGAAATTTACGTTTTTTCTCACAAATATGGTCAAAATTTTAAAAATTGTGTCTACTGATGAAAAATAAATATTTTTCAAAAATTTTTGCATATTGTTGATAGTTATCACAAATACTTTCCAAAAAATGTGGACAGAGCAAAATCTGAGAAGGTCACATTTTATCCCCTACCTCTAATAAAGTTTTTTTTTTACAAATTTCACAAGTTAAACGTCGACTGGGGCAGTTTACAATGAATGAATAATGAGATAGGCCTATTGCAATTGTTTCTCTTCGCGCACGTTGCTCCTTCTGTCATCCTCGAACTTAGTCCTCATCCGTAGGTAGAAGTAGAATCACCTTGTGGACGGGCCTACTTAAAAACGAAACAGTTTTAGTCGGTCTACCGCGATTGTCAAGATGTGCATTAGCCATGCGTAGTTTGACTTTGCGTACTAGTCCATCATCGCTAGGAATAACCGAGTCAATTCTGGCAAGCGGCCAGTGATTGCGTGGAGCGGCGTCGTCAGAGACAATCACGATGTCGCCGGTCTGTAGATTGCGTCGTCTGGAACACCATTTCCTTTTGGACTGCAAATTGTGAATAAATTCTTTCCTCCAACGAAACCAAAACTCATTGGCAAGATGTTGGACTCTCTTCCATCTCTTTCTTGCATAAAGGTCAGCCCTCTGAAATATTCCTGGGGGAGGAAGTAGTATCTTAGGTTTCATTGTTAACAGATGATTAGGAGTAAGTGGGGCAGGACATTCTGGGTCGCATAGCTGATCGGTTGAAAGGGGTCTGGAGTTAACAATGTTTTCAACTTGTGTCATCAAGGTCCGAAATAACTCGTCATCTAGTTGACTGCCACACGATTTAAGCATCGGGTCAAGAGCACTTCGAATGGTGCGGATCTGTCGTTCGACCGCTCCATTCATGTGACTGGAGTGAGGTACATTAAATTTATTCGTGATTAAGTCACAGTGATGCTGTAAGAGAAAGTTACCGATGTGTTTTTCGTTCATTTCACGTTTAGCTTGCATTAAATCATTATTGGCGCCAATCAGGTTAGAACCACAGTCTGATCGTAGTTGACATATTGGGCCTCGTCGTGCAAGAAACCTTCTAAGGGCGTTAATAAACGAGCTCGTATCCATTGTGTTGGCGGTCTCTAAGTGGACAGCTCGGCTCGACATGCAGGTAAATACCACACCATACCTTTTCAAGATCGATCGCTTTTCTCGGAGATAGTATGGACCAAACAAGTCAACGCCGGAAAACGTAAAAGGGGGCTCCTCACTCAATTGCTCGCTGGGAAGATCCGCCATTTTTTGTGTTTGAAGAGCACCTCTCCAACGCTTACAAACTACACAATTGCTGATGTGGTAACCTACTGCAGAAGATCCACCAATTATCCAGAAACCGCTCTGTCGCAAATGATTGTGGGTGATTCCGCGACCCATGTGGCTGACTTCCTTGTGACAATGGTCAATTATCAGATGCGCTACATGATTTTTTCTTGGAATAACAGCCGGGTGTTTGGCGAGGTCAGAAATGGAAGCATTTCTAATTCGACCACCGACTCGCAAGATACCATTTTCATCTAGAAAGGGATCTAATTTGTAAAGACTGCTAGTCCTTTTCACAGTTGTGCGTGTCAGATGAGAACGACCTTCCTGTTGGAAACTGGAGAGAAATGATACTTCTTCACTAAAATGTTCCTGTTGCAAGCCTTTGATTATCTCTATCTCTGCGGTTCTCAAGCAGTTTGCAGATACTGCTTCAGCGAATACAGAAGTGTTCTTCCTAATTTTGTGTAGTAGCTTAGCCTTAAGAAGCAGACAGTTTGCTATCGCCCTTTTGGCGCTCAGCCAAGAAGAAAATCGGTCCAAACGAGATGTTTCAAATTGATTGATTGGTTTTGAACGTTCGTTGACAGCCAGTGTTGTTCGGACAGTAGCCTTGCGCATTTCCTTTTGCATTTCGCTTGCGGTTGCTTCGTCTAACGTGGACCTTGCAGTAGCAGAAAGGTCAGAATCACCCCATAAAAATTCTGGGCCTTGAAGCCACATAGATCCTTTTAAAAAGTGTTGTGTATTCATGCCTCTGCTAGCTTCATCGCTTGGATTGGCCTTGGATTCTACATGGTACCAGGAGTCAGGACTGCAAAGATCTCGAATCTGTTGCACTCGGTTGGCCACATAAACATGGAATCTTTTGGCTTCGTTGTTTATGTAACCAAGTACAATTTTGCTGTCAGTCCAAAAATGTTCTACCACATTTGAATACCCCATCTCTTCTCTAACATATTTACTCATTCTAGCTGACAGCAGGGCGGCAGTGAGCTCTAGCCGAGGGATGGTAAATTGTTTTAGTGGAGCTACTCTAGCTTTACCAATAAGAAAGGAGCAATGAACTTGATCAGCACTGTTTTTAAGCCGAATATATGAGCATTGGCCATAACCGTGCTCACAGGCGTCTGAAAAGTGATGGAGCTCTACCTTTTCAACTGTTTCAAAACCTTCAGGCTGGATGCATCTCTGAACTTCAAGGGTACTTAAGGCACTAATCTCAGATCTCCATTTACGCCATCTGGAAGCTAACATTTCAGGAATAGGGTCATCCCATTTTGCACCCTCTCGACATAGTTGTTGCAAGATCTTCTTTCCCTCCAGAACAACAGGGGCGACAAACCCAATAGGATCAAAAATGGAACTAACAGTAGACAGTATCCCTCTTCTGGTGAAAGGAAGGTCTTTGAGTATAATTCTAAACTGAAATGAATCGTTTTCAACGCACCATAAAATTCCCAGTGCATGCTCAAGAGGAAGAGGATCTTTGTTAAGATCTAATGCTTTCACACCATCAGCTCTTTTTTCTTCTGGTATTGCATCAAGGACGGATCTATCATTTGACAAGCATTTGTGAAGTTTTAAGCCAGCCCTTTCACAAAGAGCTATACTTCCTGTTATAAGAGAAACAGCCTCATCAGCGGAAGGGACTGAAGTCAAGCCATCGTCAACATAAAAGTCGTGTTTTATGAAGTCAGAAACATCCTTACCAAATTCCGCTTCCCCATCTTCAGCTGCTTGTTTCAAACCGAAATTCGCACAACCTGGTGAGCTGGTAGCCCCGAATAGATGGACTTTCATTCTGAAGACTTGCAAAGGCTTGCTGGTATTTCCATCCTCCCACCACAGAAACCTCAAGAGATCTCGGTGCTTCTCTGAAACATAGAACTGATGAAACATAGATTTGATATCGGTCATTAAGGCAATCCTTTCTTTTCGAAATCTGCAAAGGACACCCACTAGTTTGTTTGTTAGGTTGGGACCTTGCAACAAGTGGTCATTGAGAGACACACCTTGAAATTCTGCTGAACAATCAAATACCACACGAATTTTTCCAGGCTTCTTTGGGTGGTATACTCCAGTATGAGGGATGTAATTAATTTTACCAGTCTTCTCTGCACCATGATCATCATCCACCACCTTTTCTGCACATGTGGAAACAACGTCTTTCATAAAGGTTACATAGTCCGATTCGAATCTGGGGTTTCTGTCAAACCTCCTTTTAAGCTGATTAATTCTCTTTAGAGCTAGAGCTTTATTATCAGGCAACATGACTTGTTCAGATTTTACTGGTAACGGCATGACATAATGGCCATCTTCTTGTTGTGTGATGTCATGAGAAAGGATGTTGAGAAATGTTCTATCATGTACAGACATAGTACCGTCTAGGTTGTGATCAATAAAATCAGATTCCATTACCTTTCGAATTTGAGAAGGATTGATTACTTCTTTGGCATTGGTGGGATAAACAAATGTGCTGGGTATGCCTTTAACCCTTTGAGGACCATAAACTTTTGAGACATGTTTTATTGAAATATTGATGATTTTTACTGCAAGTTTATCATTTTAAAGAGGTATTTGAAAAAAAAAATTTTTTTTAATTTTAAATAGAAGTTACGCTGTGGTACATATGTGTACCATTGGTCCTTAAGGGTAATGTGTTTAGCATCATTGCTGGTATGGTTTTACACAGTGGCGGCTGGTGCTATTTGTGAGCAGAGGGGCTGCAATGAATAATGAAGTGGGGTGAAGCCCGCCACGGAGATCTCCGAAGGCGAACGACTTTGCAGGGGTCTCCTCCCAGAAAAATTTGAAAAATCGCATTAAATTTGGTGCGTTCTGAGCATGTTTTTACCCCAAATTTTGAAAAAATGCTGTCAAACTTTGTTGAAAAGTTGATATTCCTAAGCTGTTTTTTTAAAAACCCAACAGTATTGCTTTGGAGACAAACTTTACTAGTATTGAGCTTAGTCTTGACTAGCCTAGCCGTTGCATACAAGGTTCAAGTGATTTTGAGATGCCCTAGACTGGACTAGCACTTCCTATAACCTGCTGAATACTCTAACTCTACAGCTAACACTTCTACATTCATGGCTCATCGCTACACTGCGAAATAAAAACTAACTTCAAAAAGTCTGTAAAGTTATTTGGTTTGGTGGGACTGTTTTCAGAGGCTCACACGGCGACGATGACGGAAATCATAATTGCTTGTGAGTATTGACATAATTCGCGACAAATTATTGAAAATGTTTCAACCAGAAGTAATGCTATCAGTTAAATTTACCTTTGCATGAAGGTCTAAAATACATTCCTAAAATATTACGTGTTATTTACATTAAAATTTCACAACAACAGTCTTAATTTTTATGTTTTTCCCACATCACTATATCCCTCCATTAGACTAATAGAATTTACCCTTCAGGACCTTTGGTACATATGTGTACCATAAAAGTTTAGCATTATCTAGCAACATTTTGTTCTTTTTTTTTATGGTTTTACTGATGGGATAAGTCAGATTAATCACTAAACATTGATGTAGAATAAAAATTATATTTTTTTTACATTTTTTTCTTGTCCTGTTGATCTTTCAAAGTTTACCACTTCAAACCCTGACGAATTCACCAAACAAAACCAGTTAAAACAAAGCTAAACAAAATACAATTTCCAAATTTTTTTTATTTATAAATAGATTATCTATTTAAGAAACGTTTAGAGACAAATACTTTTTGATAACTACAAGAGAATGATTAGACATCGTGGAAAAAGTTTATGGTACACATATGTACCAACGGTCCTCAAAGGGTTAAGCTTTGTATTTTGCTGATGTTCCAAATTCTCGACATTGACACGGTGAGCGACTGATACACTGTTCCCAGTGGAATGGCACACTACTCCAACAATTCCCCAGCCAAGCAATGAACGCTGGCCATAAGGTTGGTCGTCTTCACCAGACAAAATCTCTCTTGGTTTAACAGCCTGCGGAACGTTGTTACCAATTAGTAGACTGACTGGAACTTGTGGCAAGTATGGTGCTATTTTCTCGGCAATAGGCTGTAGATGGTTCCACTTTCGAGCTACTTCGGGTTTGGGAATCTGGGATCGACTGGCTGGGATGTTATCTCTTGTAAAAACAGCAGGCAAGTTGATTTTAGTGGTGCGGTTAAAACTAACGACTTCTAAGTCATTTAACTTTCTTGTTGAAATTGTGGCATTACTTTTGTAAACAGTGGACAGGGTCAAGTTGGTCTCACACCCAGCCAAGCCTAATTGCACTCGCAGCTCATTAGAAATGAAGCAACTATTGGACTGATCATCGAGAATTGCGTAGCATAGAATTTCTTTAGATGGATTATGCTTGCTACGAACCCACAATGGAACAATCATGGAGTTGTCACATCCTTGGACTTCATTTTCGCTCTTGCAAACTTCTACGCACCTGGAATGCAACTGTCCACTTGTTGTTGCCTGATTATCTGGTGACCTTTCGAAATGAAGTCCAGTGAGATGACGTCTCCGGCAAATTTGACACACTGCTCTGTGCAAACATTGTTGAGCCCGGTGGTCACTACAGCACCCGCAAGCAAAGCAAAGTCGATTGTCCTTCAAAAATTGAAGCCGCTGATCACGCACTATCTCCAAGAATTTAGAACAATCATTAACAACGTGACTGCCTTGGCAATATGTACAGTACTGTACCACACGGTTATAATTTCTTTCTTCAGTAGTAGTGGCAAATGTTCTTGCTGGTTTGGGGTCTTTAATGGCATTTTTAAATGACAGCACTTCAGTATTTAGCCCTGTCAGTTCAGGAATATTAACTTCTTCTGATCCAACTTCGACAAACTTTACTAATTCTTCAAAAGGTGGGTACTGGCCTGCAGTTCTTTTGTAATAGAAAACCCTTTCCCGCCATTTATTTTGCATGTAAACTGGAAGCTTTTGAATGATTTTGGTGGACTCTTGTGGGAAGTCCAGAATTTGAAGACCATTGACAGACTGTTTTACTTCAGCAACCTGTATCAGAAAGTCTGACAGGTGCTGAAGCTCCGCCGTCTGTCGAGGACTGATCCTTGGCCACGAGGAAAGCTTGTAATGAAATGCCTGACCAATCGCACTTGGATTGCCATACCTTTCTTTCAGGCGATTTCTTGCAATAAAGTACGCATTTTCGCTTTGGTGTAGAAGCAAACCGGTAATGAGCTCCTTTGCATTTTTATCCAAATATTGACTAAGGAGATTCAGCTTGTGTTTAGGACAATGGACCCTATCTCCTATTAGGGCATCAAAGGCAGTTTCCCAAGCTGGAAATTCAATGATGTTGCCCTTGAACACATCAATCTTGATGTCAGGGATGCGGTAACTTGCAGTTGCCCTTTCAGCATATAAGGGAGCTCTATTGTTGTATTCTCTTTCCATGTGCAGATTTTCCATAGACGACATGATCCGATGTTGCTGCTCGTGTTCTGATTCTACAGGAATATTGTGCAGCATTGAATTTAAACTTGATTCGTGTGGACCACGGTTTATTGCCGTGGATCTGGCTTCTTCTTTTGGAATTTTCAAGGTTACATGTCCATCATTGTTTCCTTCAGGAATGGGATGGGATTTTGTGGATGGGTTCTTGGGACCTACAGGTTGCTTTGATTTTCTTGAGGCACCAGAGACAAGAGACATTGAGTCACTGGAACTAAACTCGATTGCAAGTCTTTGAAGCGCTTCTTCAACACTCTTGTTGGCTTGATCGGCAAGCTTCTCACAATTTTCAAACTCTTCTTTGAATTTTCCTTCTTCATCCAGGTTGCTTTCTCTTGCGCTCACAAAAGACTCTTCTAAGGCATCCAACGACGAATACAATTTCCCAACAGCACATCGAATCTCTGCACTGTCACTGGATGTGACTTTTAACCTATTAATAGGTTTTAAACATTTCTTGAATTCGTCTAAGAGTGAACCGAACTGCTCATGTTTGGCCATCATGTAGAGCTAATGTTGAAATACCAAGTTGAATAAACAATAAACAAGTTAGGGTCAGCTAGGTTTAGGCTGCTTATAAATAAACAGCGTCAGTTATTGTGGCTGACGTCAGATGCTTTGACAGCGTCAGCAGTTTACCAGCCTGTCAGTATAGGTTTTTAATGCGACAGCCTCCTCTGGACTCCAATGTACAACCACGCCAATTGAAATTGTTGTGTATATTGATTGATGTCAAGGTGAAGACTGACGATAACTGCAATAAACAAACGAAACTAAGACAGGTGCCTAACCTACACACATATTTACACTCGCACATAATAAACCAAACAGTGTTCATACAATGTATGCTGCTATTTTTAATTGTCTTATTCTTACGGCATCATTTGTATCTAAATACAGTAACCAAATCGCACAAAGTATGTACCTGACGTTGGCGAAACCAAGACCCAAAGAGAAAACTGAAATTCTTCCAAACGAACAATCTACAACAATATTTACCAATGAACTCAGGCTTCAACAAATCTAAGTAACCATAGGGCAGATGAGAAATTATATCAGGGCATGTCAATAATGATAGGCTACCCTATGCATCAAATAACATTACACACAAACTACAACATAAAGGGTATGCCGGATATGAGCCCAACAGCATAGCATTTGATTAGACCAGGTTTACTATTAAATTTGTATACTTGCACCTTAACACAGATTGAGCACAACACTAGATACCAGGACAAGTAACACAGCAATGCAGATAGTACACAACAGATAAATGGGTCATTCCATGTCAACTCAACAGGTTTTTGGAAAAGTGCAAGCTCGACCCTCTTAGATTTTATTGAAATTCACACTAAAGTTTCATATTGATGTATAATGAACACAAAAAAAATTTCAGCTTGTTATCTCAAGACGTTTAGAAATTACAGCCCTTCAAAGTCACCAAGGTCCCTCAAAATACGTTCGCATGTAAATTTTCCTCCATGTTTGGGTCTTCACAACTTTTCATGTGAAGCATTTACAAATCTGAAATTTGGTATTCTGATTCAGAAGCAGCCCTAGTTTTCATATCTACCATCAAAATTGCTAATTTCAAATTAGTTTTAGATATAGAACCTTTCAAAAATTGAAATTTTTAACATTTGAATAAATTACATCAATTTTTGATGTCCGCTATCTCCCAAACCAATAGTCCCAGAACTACCATTTTGCATATCATTACTCCATACTAGTTGGTAATTAACCCCCATGAAACTAACACCAAACAAATGTGAAATTATTGAAGTTTGGAGGGTGCAAAGATGAAGCCCGAGCAAAAAAGCTCAAAATGCGCCATCTTGTGGTTAATATTTGACCCTGTGGACAGTCATTCAGGAAGTTGAAACTTTCAGAAAAAAATCTTCTTTGCCTAAGCTATAAACAGTTCAAGTTTCAAATATGTAACCCAACTCCTTCAATAGTAAATGCAGCTGTGAAATCATGAGCTTGGCCATCACATGCAAAAGTCTCGGGGGTGTGAGGTAGTTCTGGCTTACTTGGCAAACATGAAAATGTTTTGAATTTTGCTGAGGACACCCTTTTAAATGGTGAGGTTGTCAGAAAAAATAACTCCTTTAAAACATTTTTGAATTTGAAATTGATTTAGGGGTGGCCCTCTCCCCCTGAAGTTCTGCGCCCTCCCCCAAAATACCAAATCTTCATATCTCAAAAACTGCTGGAGTTAGAGATACAGTTTTTGTGTCAAAAGATGCAGAAAACATGATTTCCTATCTGCTTTCTGAACAGTGATTGGGCCTATCATGAGTAGAAAAGCAGTTATTTAAAAAAAAAACTGTTTTGGGTATTCTGGCACAAAACAGCGCTGAACAAGTATTGTGATCCAAGTTATACAATACACACAAAGTTCATAAACTAACTTGTATAACTGGTTAGTTTCAAGATAAAAATGAAACTAAACAAACAAGCAAGCAAACAAAGAAAAAACAAAACAAATGAATCAGTAATAGGTAGTAGCACAAAGATGAATCTGCAGTGTGGATTTGTGAGTATCAATTTTTGAAAGGTTCTATATCTAAAACTAATTTGAAATTAGCAATTTTGATGGTAGATATGAAAACTAGGGCTGCTTCTTAATCAGAATACCAAATTTCAGATTTGTAAATGCTTTACATAAAAACTTGTGAAGACCCAAACATGGAGGAAAATTTACATGCGAACGTATTTTGAGGGACCTTGGTGACTTTGAAGGGCTGTACTTTCTAAACGTGTTGAGATAATGAGCTGAAATTTCTTTTGTGTTCATTATACATCAATATGAAACTTTAGTGTGAATTTCAATAAAATCTAAGAGGGTCGAGCTTGCACACCCTGTTGAGTTGACATGGAATGACCCAAATGTGAAATTACATACCAATTCAAGTACAGATTTCCTTGTGGCAGTTCCGATCGACTTAATACAGAGTAGATCGACTTAATTTAAGTAGGCGCGGGAACGATATTTTGACATCTACAGGAGGCTTATTGGATTATCACATCACATATACTTCCGGGAGGTCGCCACCCAGACCCTCCTTCGCATTACTGAAAGCTTCAGTTACCGTACTCACACAGCGTCGTAGGCGGCATGTTTCGCGCCGAAGGCGCAAAATTTTTGCCTTTTAGCACGATTTAAAATCAAAAAATTATTTTAACGAATCTGAAATTGCGAGCAAAAGCTCTTTAACATTTGCCACATTTTTTTAGGTTTTTAGACAATTTTAACTGGAAGAGGTTGGAACGTACGCAAAAATTTCTCTCTGTATTCTTCCTTGGCTCAAGTCCTCCAAATTTTGCACTTCAGACGCTAAATGGTTAGATTTAAAAAAATCGTTAAGGTCAAAGCTTTCTATAACTTAATTAACACGATAAGGGTCTAGGTCTACATTCAATTCAGAAAAAAATAAAATAAAAACTAAAATGTATTAACTTTTACAACAACCGAAATTATAAAGAGATTGAAACAATGCAACTGTAGTGGTTTCGTTCTTGAGTGGTAAAAGCGAAATTAAACAGTTTGCAGCAGTGAGAAACTATGACGTCACACAAAGCGCATTGTGGTGCGTATATTTTTGACAGGATACATTGGTCATAGATGACTTCGCGTTGTCTTCGAGTCAGTTTCCAAGCAAAAACCTCAAAAGTTGTGCAACAAAATAAAAACATGAAAATAAAGCACAAAACTAAAAAATATATTAAAATGAAATTTTTATCTCTTCCTTAGTGAGGGGTAATTTTACGTTAGTTACCCCCCCACTCCGATTGGTGGGGGTGTAATCACCCCCGGGGGCCCCCCTCTAACGGAGCCCATGATTCCAGCAACATCCTGAGCACACAAGGTGGTGGGGATGATCCGAGAATGATATCTTGATTTCTACAAGTATGAGTTTATTGCAAAGTATTGCAAAAAAACAAACCATCAGGGCGCATTATGGCATTAACTCGAAAACGTTGCAACCAAAAAATACTTGGCTAACACGACGTGATGAACTGAATCAAATCATTATTCGAAACATAAAATTGAACTACCACCTCAACTGCACTGGTAACGTGACTTTCAATAAAAGAATCCGTGGTGAACTGACTGGAAAACATGCACCACCCAAAGACTGAGAAAAACAATACTGATTCTGGTTTAACCCCAGGCGCGTTGGTTTAAGAGAAACCCAGTGTGATTGGAATGCTTCAAGCGATGCACTTAATCACTACACACAACCGCACTGTGGCATGCAGCAGATGCACAACGCTAAAAAGACGTATATGTGTATCAAACTGCCGATTGCAAGCACAATTACTGCTAGCGTTTCAAATTCCTAATAAACGCACAAACTCTAGCTAACGTTTCAAACTTCTAATAAATGATACAAATGCTTTAAGAAGCGCACAAATTCTAGCTAGCAAAACCGCAGGGACCCAAAAGGCATCCAGGTTTCACAACGGCAAAAAGAAGGAAACATAAGAAAAACCGCAGGAGCTAACAAGCTCATTTAAAACTTAGTGTGATGTAGTATATTGATGTTACTTTTAAAGCCACACGATTGCTCACATAAACTGTTGACCAATATTTCCTAACCAGTGAGTCCACTCCCTCATGGATCATGAAGCTCATATGAAGGCTGCGAAGCATTTCAAGTTACTGTATTTTTCCTGTAGCTGCTGTCAATCGGGTCATATCCTTTGTTGTCACTTGTCAGAGCATGTTGTCAAATTAATGGCATTTGCTATCACATACGGCTAGGGTTTGAGAACCGAGAACCCGATTTCAGGAATTCCCGGGATTTAGCATTTTTTCATTTCCCGTTTCCTGTTTTTTTTGAATAAAATTTCCGGTTTTTTAACAACCCAATCCAGCTGGTTTACAGCGAACAAAAAATTGAAAGCCTTTCTGACAGGCTCCAAGCACACATCATTAGGCATTCCACAGACTCACACGTACAATCGGATACAGTGTTTAATGGCAGAAGCCGGCTCCAAGTCATGATAATGCCAGAGATGAGATTACTGGAAGCTACTGTACGAAGACCAAGCAAAACGGAGCAGATTTCCAAAATTCCAATGCTTTATTGAGCATCCCACCAACTTCAGTGGAGACAGAACGTGCATTTTCTGCAGCAGAGTTGTTTGCCACGAAGCTGCAATCACGCCAAAGCGATTAATATGTCAATGCTTTGTGTTTTTACGCAGTCGTCACATCTAAAATAAAGAAAATAAGCTTGGTTGCACTTTTTGTTTTGTTGATTCTATGCCCTACTGGTTGTATTTTTAGTTTTCACGTTATTGACTTACTATTATAATTATTAGTACTGGTATAACCTTAGGCGGCAGTGTAGCCCAGTTTCCACATTATACTTACTGTGCAAGCCATTTCTGGTCTTTACATGATTCATTTCTATATTGAAGACAAAACGTAAATTGAACGAAGCAGCATTTATTTCTCCGTACCACTACAACCTTGATGCTGAACTCCACAAAGCATAGCTTCTATAATCTATATTTTGATCCTGCTATTTTGCATTCATCAATTGCTGGCATTTGCACAACAATCTGAGCTCTTAGTGTAATTTATTAAAAATCGATCTCGCTATAGTAATAGCATCTTCAGCTTATTCAAATAGAATCATATTTTGACCCGATTGAAAGTTGAAACTCAATGTCCTGGCTTAAAAAAATAACGGTCCAAGCAAGTAGCCAACTCATACTACTGTCTTTAAGAATTCCTTTTTCCCCCGGAATCCTGGATTGGATTAAACTTTTTCCAGTTTTTAGTAATTCTTTTAAATTCGAGATTTCGGAAACCCTACATACGGCACTTGTCTAAGGAAACAGTGTTTAGTAAAACTTTAAATACAACCCGTGGTGTGAGAGTTCCTTGTATCAAGTTTGACTACATATAGCATGTATCGTGTGTTGTACTTCCAATTTTTACTTGTTTTTTACGTTTCATTTCCATATCGGAATTTTCCACGATACTTTATAGAAAACCGACAAAAAAAATTGAGAGCAGGAGCCAAAAAGCTCGGAAGCTTGGTGACCTAAGTCAGTTATTAACCTTACTTCGATTTAATGTGGCTGGTTTTTTCACGATCATTGTGAATTGTGCTTTTCAGTTGGAAAAAATGCAAATCATGCATTGGTCATGGCTCAGTTATTCACACAAGGGAAATCCTGTGGCATGCATGCATTCATTGCGCAAATAAGGGATTTGACAACGCATCATCCTATGCCAGGTGTGTTGCAATATCATTTTTAATGAAAAAGTCACATTATTTTCCGCACGATAGTGATGTATAGTAGTGTGTGTAAATTAAATAGAAATGCAATTGTGTTCTTCTAAAACAATAAGAAACTGAGTTTTTTTTTTATAGGTGTGTCTGTTGGCAGTATTGGTGCCACATTGGGATCGACTGGTGTTTCTGACAATGGTTATCTGAAGCTGGACTGTGTCCGAATACCACGGGAAAACATGCTTGCCAAATATTCGGAAGTAAGATTTATTTGTGCATATTTTTTACAAACTATCATGTCCTTGCACATTGCACAACGTGGTGTAGTCTCTGAAATGCCAAAAAATTGTTCAAAATTTACTTTCAAGAAATAATGTTGTATGAATCAGGTCTTGCCAGACGGAACGTATGTAAAAAAGGGAAATGAAAAGCTAATGTACGCGTCTATGGTGAACCTCCGTGTCCTGATGACCAAAGATGAAGCAGTGTTAGCTTTGCAAAAGGCGTGTACGATTGCTGCAAGATACAGTTGCGTTAGAAGACAAGGCAGTTTGGAACCAGGGTATGAAATTTATAATTTTTTAATTTTATAATTTTAAATTTATAATTATAAGTATTCAACCTATTTTTTTTCTTAAATTTTCGACGCATAAGTATCTGCTTTACGTGGATCCCTTAACAAACTTTACGTTTATTTAAGGTTAAATGTGTCAAAACCCTTTTTAATTAGTGATTTGAAGTATCTTGCATCCGGCTCGCTCGGATCATTCTACAGGAGGCTGGCTTGACTGGTCTCAGATTTGGGCGTATGTCAACTTGACTGACCCCCATTTTTATTGTTAGAATCTAAATACTTCCCAGAATGCTTTTAATGTATTTTCTTTGAACATTGTATGACCCAATTGCCTTCATAATTTGCATAAAAATTGTCATTATTACTGCTCGTAGACTAATTTCGCAGACTAATTCGTTTCTTGGCAACCACATAACAATTTTGTCATTTTCTAAAGTGAACTGCTGTAAATTTTACTGTACTATGCTGCCTGTTTATATAGTTGTACTGAAGAGGGTTTAATACCCGAAATCGCGATCTGCAACAAGATAATTTCAAGCTGGACATGAAAACTTTGAAAAATATTAATGGTGTAGTTGATCTTACATGGAAGTTTAGTAAATAAACTCTTGTTTCTCTTTGAATTGACTTGTACGGTACTCTACAAGGTGGATGTTAATATGTTAAAGTATTCAACCTATTTTTTTTCTTTTATGAAATTTATGCTTGAATAATGTTTAACAAAAGTTCGCTTTCAATACATTGTATTCAATTCATTACTTGCAAAACACTTCGTAATTTTTGCTAAGCTCTCTCGTTATATCTTATTGTGCTTTATCATATTCATGTATTAAAAAAGTATTTTCTAACTTTAAAAGGTGTTATTTACGTGTTAGCTCAACAAAGTACGGTGCATAGGCTCTCAAGTAAACATTATTCATCCTAGAGTGCATCAAACCCCCTCATGAAGAAGTTTTCTCATGGAAGTATATTAAAGTTGTACTATACCTAGAAAAAATCAATTGTGTAAAATATTACAACATTTGGATGAACTCTACCGGGCCCACATCGAGCTTGAAAAAACGAAAAATAGGGTCATTCCACATGACAACAGGAAATATGAAAATATCTCGAATACGATACCTCGATGGGTGGTACTCGAAATTCAAATGGCCGCCATGGACGTACCCTTCGAGATATTGTTCTAACACTTGGGATTCTTTCGTTTGGTAGCATAGTATGACAATTTTTCAGCAAAATCTGAGAGGTATCCTATTTGAGATATTTTCATATTGCCTGTATTCATGTGGAATGACCCTATTTTTCGTTAATTTCAACTCGTTGTGGACCCGGTAGAGTTCATCCATATTTGGTAATATTTTACGCAATTGATTTTTTCTAAGGGTAGTACAACTTTAATATATTGCCATGAGAACATTTTTTCATAAAGGGGTTTTGATGCACCGTAAAAGGCAATAATAATTTTTTTTAGATTAAATATCTGACTGCCTCCACTGTGAACAGTAAACGCGTCTAAGCAACAGTCATATAATGAAAACTACACTGCAGGCCAATTTTTAAATAAGCAAAATGGATATTTTTTACATACAGTATATTTACAATTTATATTTCCTGTTTAGAACGCCAGAAATTCCAATCATTGATTATGTAACGCAGCAGCATAAAATTCTTCCCCAAGTGGCGGCCGCATATGCCTTTCATTTCACTATTAGAAGAGTGCTACAAACATACAATGCCTATCTTTCGGATCTTGATCAAGGACGTGTTAAAAGTCTTTCTGAGGTATATAGCTATAATGATTTCCTTAGTTTTAGAACAAATGGCATATTACCTTGCAATGTTTTCTACCATTCAGACTGTTGTATGTATGGGCTAAAGACTTTTTCGTATAAGGCAGTTTTCGCCAATATTTTTCGCCAAAATATTGCGTGTTTTATTTTTTCTTGCCTTTAATCGCACTGCAGTATATAACCTGGTGAAATTTTATTTTGTATGTTATTCGCTCTGCGGATGCGCATTGTCATGGTGCGCGAAACGTCAGTGAAGCAATTAACCATCTTGTTTGTTGCTAATTTTACTTGGTTCGTTTTGCTACTGACCCAAAAAATAAGCAAGTTTTTGAGTAACGTTTGACATTGGATTAGTTACAACTTTACGTTGTTTATTTCTTGCAACATATTGATCATTATGTTTCATTAGATTCACTTTCTCACGGCTGGAGTGAAAGCAAGTTTATGTGACCAAAGCGCAGAAGGAATTGAAATTGTTCGAAGAGCTTGCGGCGGACACGGATTTTCTCATGTATGTATTATATGCTTCACTTATACTCCTGCTTCACTTGTTTTGTTCAGTTCTCAACGCTTTTGTGTTTGCCTTGAAATGTATTTTTGAACGGCACAATCCTTCACTTTGGTCTTGTGTGTAATGCAACATGCATTGCCGCACAGCCTGATTAGTTATTATTATTGATAAGACTGGTTAACAGCCAACTTTCCTTTGAAACGAATTGAGTAAATCTTGGATAATTTTAGGCGGCTAAACACGAATATCACGTTGACATTTGTTGGTTAGCTCTGGTTTCGGAGATACGGCAGCATGCTAAAATGTGCTTACTTTACTTGCTGATGAGGCCAGTAGTGTGCGTCTTAGACGAGGCATCTGTTTATATATTTTTTTTGTTAAGATAATCCTTTTTTTTTAATTTTAAAATTATAAGTTTTATTTTTCAATTCGATCCCATTGCAGGCAAGCGGGCTCCCGTTTCTTCTGTTCCGCGCAATCGCATCATGCACATATGAAGGGGAGAACACCGTCATGTACCTGCAATGCGCCAAGTGAGTTGCTTTGATTAAGTTTTGATCGGAAAAGTTTTCTTTTTATTTGGCCCAAGTTCATGGCGTGGGAACAATTGGACGTTCGTACATTGCTGCGTTTAAAAGTTTTAAAAGTGAAAAATTGCTTGGTCCCACTTCAACTTTTTTCAGAAATTTTTTGCGTTAAAGCTTTCTTGCAAACATTGATCATATTTTCACTCTCATAGTTATTTGATCAAATGCGCGTCCAAAATATACATGGGACAACCTATAGAAGGAAATGTGAAGTACCTGAGCGACCCCGTGGAGCCCAAATGCAAAGCTTCGTCTGTGGATGATTTCTCTGAGCTTGATACGTTGCTGCGTTGTTTCAATCACAGGTGCTGTTATTATTATTGTTACTTGTACTTCTTATGTATTTATGTTGTTGTACTTTTTGCTGTTTGTTCCAGTAAGTGTTTTTTCTTTTAGATTCCAAAGATGACTTGTAAGTTTAGTGGTGTGTTTTATAGTACAGCAGGCATGACGAAACAAGTCAGACGAATTATGGGTGTTACAATCAACACGTAAAGGGATGGAGCCTTTTACTCCTTGGAAAAGCTTTGTGCTTTTTTGCAAATTTGAGTTTTATCGTGTTCTGAAAGCTTTATATAGGCAATTCGTCTGGTAGGTTCCCCAGATAGTTTTTTTGGGCTACGCTGCAGCACTTAAAACTTCACTAAAAACCCCTTCAACAATTGCTTTTCAAAGAAAGAAAGATGCTTAATGTGATCACCAACACGTCAGAAAAATTGTGCCTTTACTTTGATTGACAGAAGTCAATCCATGCTAATGGCGACAGCATCAAGAATGCAGCAATTGGTTGCTGAGGGAGCGTCACGGATGGATGCTTGGAACGTGTCGTCGATTGATCTTGTCGATCTAGCCAAGGTATTTTCGATTATCATCGGTACATTTTACGAGCGTTTGTTAATTTGAAGCATATTTCGTTGTCCTGGTGAGTGTATCAGCCTGAAAATCTTTTCTTTTTGTTAACTTGCTGAATAGCTTGTCGTGGTAGTAGCAACTTTTTGCTTCAAGTGTAGTATTTGGATTGAGGAGATGTGAATTTCACGTCTTCAATTATATCTAACACGAACAATGTTTTGCACCCGTCTGAAATTCGAAATTAATCTGCTCGTCGTTAAGTTGGAATGACCGTGCTAATGTGCTGACACTTATCTTCGTTTGCAGGCGCACATGATAAGATACGTGTTTATTTGTTTCATGGATGTCTGGAGTGATGCTTCATGCTCTGACTCTGTTAGGAAGATCCTTAAAAATCTCTGTGCCTTATACGGTCTTCATCAGATTTCCAAAAATCCTCGAGACTTTTTAAAGGTATTTGATTGTTGCATAATGCATGCGTGGGCAGCCAGCTGACCATTATCATAAAGTTGTTACATTTTTCTCATGTTAGAGGTTGACTGTGTTATTTTCAGGATGGTTACTTGAGCGGAGATCAATGCACATTAGTCCAAGCCGCTGAAGTGAAACTTTTAAGACTTCTCCGAACCGATACGGTCGGCCTGGTTGATGCTTTTGACTTTAAAGATGAGATTTTGCTTTCTTGCATCGGTTCCTTTGATGGGAATGCATATCAAAGGCTTTACGAGCACGCGAAAAATCTTCCTATTAACCAAGCAAAGGTACATGGATGGCGTTGTGCTGTACATTTTGCTTCATTTCATAGAGTTGTGCTGGAGAGTTCGCCTTGTACCACAGACATATAAAGCCAAGTAACATTACCAAATATGTTTAAAAATAAATCCATAAAACACCAACACAAGCCAACAAAAAACTACATTAACAAGTATTTACATCTCACGTTCTCAACAAGTCATACCGTCCTCATCAGGAATAACAATGCTAAATTTTTGCTACGTCTAAATAGCAAAAATGCAGTGGTTGGAGAGTGAAGTTATCTAAACTCCTATGCCCCCCCCCCCCCCCTTTTCACATAATCTAATTCTGCAACAACTGAGTGTAACCCCGGATAAAACGAATATTGTTAAATATTATGACGTGCTTGCAAAGCAATTGTAGTAACGATTTGTTTTTTTTTGCATTCAGGTTCATACCAAGATACATGATCTCTTGCGGCGGCAACTGCACATTGGACGAGACAAGTTGAATGAAATCAAGACAACTTCTAAACTGTGATTTGTGTTGTTGTAGTTTTATTAAATTCTCTAATTGTGTTGCGATGGAAGGATAGAATTGTTACGCTATAGCAGAAAACCCTCAGTTGTTCGTTTTATGTTTTGAAGCATGGCGACCTTTATACACCGGCCATAACAACGTGCAGCTTAAAATTTGACTGAAGGCCGATCTGTTAGTAGCCGAAATCGCTAGTATAAGTTGATAATTTGAATATTAATAAATATAGTTTTTGTGTATATTTTGTGTAATTTTGAGTTACTTCTGTGCTATTGTTACCATTCAAATAACAGTAGACCAGGGCTTCCCGATTCGTTTATCACCCCGCACCCCATGGGATTGATAAAGCCAATCTCGCACCCCCTGTTTTGAAGCAGAGTAGTTCTGAGAAAAAAATTCAAAATACGTACGAAAACAACGCAGAAAAGCAGCTCACCGGCCTTTATATGGCTAACGAATAGGAAAAAGTGGCAGCCTTCAACAACGTAATCCCACAAAATAGAATAAAGAAATAACACAAACTGAAAACATAATGGCGTTAATCAAGATCTTTGAGCTTTCTCTTGCCTCTTCTTTGAAATTATCTGTTCGAAACGTGGAACCTTGTGGGACAATGCAATGCGCAGATCATTTTTGGGGTCCAGGGCGTTGCGGTATTTATTCTTTATGTAAAGTAGAGATGAAAATCCCGATTTACACAGCCAAGTGGTAGCAAACGAAACCAAAACTTGCAGTGCTTTCTTAGCCAGAGTTGGATACCCAGTTTGACCGCTGCACCAGAAAGTTTCGAGTGAGCTGGACTCATAAAGCAGCTTTGTCGATTGGCATGCTTGCATGTCTATCAGATGTTCCTTATCTTCATCCTCATCTCCCATCTTCTCTAATTTGAAGGCAAAGGGGTTGATGTTCCAAGTTTCCGGTTCTTCCAGATCTCCTGGGGAGAAATATCCGTCAAATGACTCTCTCAGGCTTTCCAAATGCTTACTAATTTCTGCCTTGACACTTTCTTCCAAGTCCAAGTTGCTGTGTTCCAGTATGACTTTCTCTAGCAAGGAAAAATTAACGAAATTCTGCTGCAGGATACGCCGACTCCACAACGGCAGTTTCTGTCTGAAAGCACGGAACAAGCCACAAGCGGTCACAATATTCACATTCTTTCCCTGTATCGAACGATTTAGGTCATTTAGATGTTGGAAAACGTCCGCCAGGTATGCCAACATAGGAGCAAAGTTAGGAGATTCAAAAGTATGCACAAGAGCACTTTTTCGTTCTCGCAGAAATTGTTCAATTTCCAGTCTGCGCTCAAAAAACCTTTGCAAAACCTTACCTCTGGAGAGCCACCTGACGTCTGTATGAAATAGCAGCACAGAAGCATCGTCATCAAGATCACTGCAAAATGCTTTAAACAACCTGTGATTCAAAGCTCTTCCTCGAATATAATTAACAATTTTAACACACGAATCCATTACATTTTTCAGAGTAACGGGCAAAGTCTTTGACACAAGAGCTTGACGATGAAGAATACAATGAGTATTCATGACCCCTGGAATGTCATTTCGCATGAGAGTAACAAATCCGGACCGGTTTCCTAGCATAGCTGGAGCACCGTCTGTACAAATAGATCCGATAGCTTGCAGCGGAATGTCGTTAGTGTTAAAAAAGCTTTTAAGGAGATCGAAAACATCCCTTGCTGTTGTAGTTGTTTCGAGTGGTTTACAAAAAAAGAAATGTTCCTCGACGGCATCCCCCTTTACATAACGAACAAAAACCAAAAGTTGGCTGCAATTACTGACATCTGTCGATTCATGCAACTGAACTGAGATCTTGGCGGAAGAAGCTTTGATGTCTGACACAATTTGATCAAGAATATCAGCGCCAATATCATCAATTCTACTCCGGATAACATTGTTTGACAGAGGAATCTGTTGTACTGTAGTTTTTTAGCGGCCTCCTCACCCAGGACATCCTTCACAATATTATCGCATTATCGCGCCACCAATCACGTGACGATCAAACCACAGCCTTTTTGTTATCAATAACTTGTCAGGTGGTATTTTCTTGTTGTTGTGCAGTGTGCTGTATGGGCCAATATAGAATGCTCTGAGAGATAATCACCACCTCCGTCGTCAAACAAAATCCATCTCTATATATGGAATAGCTCTTCTTCCTCGGTGGATTCTCGCACCCCCAGCAACAACTTCTCGCACCCCCAGGGGGTGCGAGCACCCCCAATCGGGAAGCCCTGCAGTAGACTTTGGCACTTGTGCTAGAAATCCAAAAAAACGTCTGGCAACACTGGCAAATGAGAAAAATTATCTTTTTTTAACCTAATATTAATAGTTTTGCAGTGTTTTGGGATTCAGTGATCACACTTTGGAAATTTTATTCTCAAAACTATCATTTCAAAGAAATATATAGTAAGTTCAGCTTAGATTTCAAAATTACATCGGCCTTCAGTCAGGCCTCCAGTTCGCACGCTGTCAAGGCCTGTGTATATTTATCGCTCTGTCTTGAAGTCATTATGTGCAATTTTAAGTTCCATTGAATTTATCAAGATATTTAATTTCCTTGTAACGTTTATTATGCCATTCTTGCAATAATTGTAGCTGAATCTTTATCGGGCTTATGGTTTCACGCAGACGATTTGCCGCGACTGTGTCGCCGTCAAGAGTTTGACGTCAGTTTTACAGCCATGGTTACTTTTTGTAAACAACTTTGCAGCGAGCTAATGGTAACTATCGTTCTGTCCACTGAACATAGGCCATGCTTTACCAGTAGTAAAGTTCGTATAGAAGTTATTTGATACTTAAGATCAGGCAGTTTCTTATTTACTACCTCGATGGAAACCTACTAGAAGACCATGTGGTCTCTGCTAGAAAGAGGCCCCCTGTACAATTTTTGCGTTCCTCTACTCTATTTCAAACGTGTGTCGGGCATGTTTTGTAAAATAACCACTCGGTTTGAATTGTTGAAAGCAAACTTTTTCATTTCTTAGGCCTACAGCAGTTCAGTGGGCTATAGATACTCAGAGATTTTATTCTTGAAAAATCGTCTTTTTCTGCATTGCAATTTCTAAAATGCATAGTACATATCATTGATGGTACTAATTCCCATATGTTGCATGTTCAACTTTTGTTAATTATTCTTTTGCACTGTTTGCCAAGCGACGTAAATGCTTCACGTGTAATCATTAACCTTCCTCAGTACGTGCCCAACTTTACCAGTTTTATTGCGCTGAATGCTGCATGAGTTTCAACAAAATCGTAGAAATTGAAGTGCAAGATTTAGATGGCAAAAATATTTTAAGAATTAGATATTCTCACTTAACAAAGTTGAGGAAGCAGTGTGAAAGTAACTTTTGTTTGCTTGTTTAATGTTTATTCATTATATTACCCAAGAATACGGTATTGCGTGGCTAAACGTAAAGTTTCATGTCAATTGATTTATCTGAGTACGGTAGTTAGGGAAGGAATGTGATTGGAAGAACAAAACAAAAGTTAACAGCCATGATGCAAGAGCGCATTGCATTCACAGCTTTTCAGATTAACTAAACTTTACTAGCAGACTACTATTTCGTTGTTACCTTATGTGATATGGTGCCATGTATGATATAATAATATGATGAGGTCGCTGTAGCAGATGGGGCATTTTAACTGGTAGACTATTTAACATAGAGCAATTTTTGTTATGAACCAGCTGACTGCAGTCATTGTGACCTTTTTAGCACTCAACCTGAGAGTTGATGCTTGCTTTGAACTTTGTTAATTACAGAAGAAAAAAGAGTAATGGTAGGGGTGGGAATCGAATCCACTTCATCGAAGTGACTAATTCCTTAACCCTCAAACCGCTAGACCACACTGCTGACGGCGAACAGTTCACTTAATTTATTTTCTGACATGCAAGCGTCACATGACTGCAATCAGCTGAATGTTGCTTTCTGATTGGTTAATAAACCTCATCTGCTACAGCGACCTGCAGGTTACAAATACGCCCACGGTTTATAGCTGTGGATATTCCACCAGTGTCAATTCCATCAGAACGATGCCATGTAACTTGCTGCTCGGTTGACACGTGTTACCTCACTGAAATAACAATTCAATTTTTTTCCAGGTTTAACTCAATTTTAGGTTTAGGCTAAAAAGCTGTTGAAAGAACATGAGTAGGCCAATACCCACCACTCAAATGTTAATGATCGACAAGGAAAGAAAAAAGATAAATTTCTCTGTCGAGGAACTCACCAATGTCATCGACGGAGGGACAAACGAAACAGCGATTCGTCGCAGAGTAGGTGGGTAGTGGCTATGTGCGTATGTTTAAGTGCTTACCGGCTACCATAGAATCCTAAAGGTTTTCCCATTATCGCCTTTCTCTTGATTTGTAAAATAGCGAGAAAAATATGGTTGTCGTGATTTGATTTGACATCGTACGCCAGCAATGAGTTATAATAGAATAGTTCTACTTTTTTGATTGTTTGACAAATTCTGACCATCGGTTTAGCTATGTAACAGGGGACTAACATGTCAATCACATTCTAATGATAAAAGAGATGATTATATCTCATACTAAATTACATTTAAAAACATAATACTAAAGTAAAAAAGCCAAGTTCGGTAACTAATTTGATTTGTTTATGAAGCTGTCGCCACCTTAAAGTCGGCTTCTTCAGTATTCTTATTCAAATACAAATTACATGTCTTCATCCTCACATCGTGAGCTAATTGTTTAGTTACTAAACAATAGGTAACGTAATAAAAGAAAGAAACTATAAAGAGTGTTCCTGTTCTAACCTACAAAACCTCACAACGGTATTTGAGTAACAGGTAACACCAGGTCTGCGTCTTGGTAAAATTCGACACTTTTCTGGCTTTATTCCGCTACGTGAGACGCCGGTACGCATTTTCTTTCCGCAGTAGGTTACTATACGGTATTGTGTGCATCTTCTTTCAACCCTACTGTTTTCATAACATAACCCCTTAACCAGCTTCATACAATGTTTGTGTTTGCCTTACGCTTGTACGCATGCGCGTAGTCATGCGCACAAATCGTAACGACAACTTTACCATGTTTTACGTAATTCTCAGCCCAGAAAAAACTGTTTGCAGCTGTCTTGCGACATTTTTGCAAATTTTAGTAAAGTAGTACATTATATCTGACCTTAAAATGCCAAAAACAAACATGACGTGAGTAAAATGTGAGGCACTGTTACGTCGTCGCAAATATTGCCCTTTTCGAAAAGCAAGTTTTGAGCTCGGAAGTTTGGATGGAAATTTAAAAAAAAACTAAAACAGAGGTTTTAAAATATCCTATTGTATCCGAAAATCAGCGTTTAAGTTGAATTTGAAAATTTGCACTGATTTTTACGTATTTCGTCAAAAATAAATTGCTTCAAACAAGGGGCCTATTTATCAGTGTCAATTAATTTCTAGATAGAATTATTTTGAACGACCCGATGTTAAAAGCACCAGAGCTTTGCCACATGAGCAGAGAGGAAAGGTTCACGTTAGGGATGAAGAGAACCGTTTATCTGTACAAGAAGTTGCTGCAAGAAGAAGGCTGGCACCCGCAATCTTCTGAAATGCGTTATCTTCAACGGTAAAGTGTTTACATTTGTTTCCATTTTTTAATCTTTAATACTCCATCACTGTTGTCTTTCCAGACGTTTAATATAAAATAAGCAATAATAATAGTAATAGCCAACCAAGTGAGAAAACCATTTACCTTTTGTTACTTACTGATTCAGTGTATAAAATCAACGCAATATATAGTAAGAAAGAAACGCAAAACAATCAACTAAGGAACGTGGTACAGAACGCTTAATTGATTACACGCGTTGCGCGGTGGTAATCAATTCCAGCGTCTGTACCAGAAAACGCTGAATGTTATTATGTAGTGAGGCAGGTCACAAGTTACATAAAATCAACGTAAATAAAATGACGACTATAACAATCACTTAAGCTAATTACTGTAATTATTAATTGTTTAACCATTAAACAAACTTTCCAAAATAAAAACAGTGCAAGGTAAACAGAAGCAACCACGTATGAGAGCCAAGAGTATCAACAGTTGGACACTTGAGATAAATGATATACACGTCAAAGATTTGCGAGTTTTAGCTTGTAGGCGGTACATTGCTTTCAAAGTAGTGCAGCCAAGAAGAGGTTGCCGATGAATGTATACACCGAAGCTCACTGAACAATGGACTTCTGTATCATTTATTAGGTTGGTTATTATATTTTCGTTTTCTGCGAGCTGCGTTACTGAGTGGAAGATGTGTCTGCCAGACCCTTAATATGACGTCCGTCTTCTTAAGTTCCTGGAGCATGCGAGTGCGACTATGTCTGATAACACTAAAAACATACTTGAAGGCCAACACCAAACTTGGCTTATCACAAGGGGATCAATTTTTGTTACTTTTTTTTAACTTTCTCGTAGTTGCACTGGTCGTGGCTTGTCGCCACAATTTCTATTGTTTGGTACTTTTATGTTGTTTAGCGTAATTTCTATTGTTAATCACTTATCATGATCGTGTTTGCGTAGAACCATCGGAACAGATCTTTGCCTCGGCATACACGCTGCAGCGTTCATCCCCAGTTTGATGAGTTTTGGCTCAGACGAGCAGGTAGCCAAGTGGCTGCCTCTGGCTGCCAACTTACACATACTTGGGACGTATGCTCAAACGGAACTAGGACATGGTAAAACAAGTTGCAGCCTAAAATTTCTTTTTAGTTTTTAGTCTAAAATTAGTTTGTCTTTCAGTTATTTCTGTAGCATGTATGGTAGGGTTGAGTAGGTAAATTCCAACTTCAAGTGATGTAAGACATATTTTTGAAAATGTAAACACCAGCTAATGTAACCTTACATTGAAAATGATTTTTATGTTAGGCCTCCAAGTCTTAGTATCAAAATGCCACCCAAGATATCAAGGATGTTGAAAAGTATTGCTTACTCAGATTGTTATCTTTGCAGGAACGTTTTTACGTGGACTTGAAACTGTAGCACAATATGATAAAGCAAACCAAGAATTTGTAATCAATTGTCCAAAAATATCGTCTATGAAGTGGTGGCCTGGAGATTGTAAGTCATTTAAATATCAAACTGTGATCGTGGGTGTGTACAGATTCATTTACCTGTAGGCTATAATACTCACTCATTGTTTTCATGAGTAAAGCTTTTAGAATTACAAAAGTTTCAAGCAATGTGATTAAAACGTTGAAAATCCGTAGAAAGTGATCGTAATGTAAAATAAAGAAAGAGTTTTTCCGAAGCTACCATGTTGTGTTAGATTGGGTGAGCACTGAGCAACCAATATGTTGAGGTGTAGACTCGCATAAAGAAATCGGTTTCGTGAAACTTCGCAGATGGTGCACAACCACAGCCTCAGAAAGGTAGCCAAGTCGTATCACAAATCGTCGCTAATATAACTCGCAAGTCCAGTGCAATGGTATTGTCGATACGCAATTACAGATGGTATTGGCTTTACTGCAGTAGCAGTGGTAAAATTAACATTCCGAATGCTGATCTCATATTTTTTAATGTGACGTGATTTATAAAGGAGAGTTTATAACTGTCCGCTCCGTTAGCTCAGTGGTTACGCGCCGGGCTCAAAATCAAGCGGCGCTGGTTCGACTCTCGGAGTGTGCGCTTGAGCAACGCATTTCAGGACTGCTCTCCATTCAGCGGCACCTTGTGAATGGAATAATTCCCCGGCAACAACACTCCTACAATAGGAAAACTTCACTCTGTCAATCTCGGTAACCGGTGTAACGGTCCAGGAGTTACTGCGGTCTGAAAGTTACTGTAACTTCTGGACCGCGTAGACGAGGTCTGAAAGTTACTGCCAGTCCAGAAGTTACTAAAACAGGGTTGTCAGATTTGACGCTTGCAGCAGATTTGTATAAATGATTTCAACATTGGAAACATGTTGAACTTGAAGACTTATCCACCATTGCATCTTAACAACATGGTTTAACGCAGAAACGTAATTGGGAATGAAGCGAAAATAAGATGAAAGTTAAAAGATGAGTTTTGTACCAGAAATTGTTGCTGTATTGGAATGAAATTTTAATTTGTAACCTAACAATTTATGTAGGCTATCATTTTAACCTGATTTGTTTGTATTATACCATTTTGAAGTTGTGTCCGTGCCTTACGTGCGTTGGCAAATAAATTTGCATGGGGAGGTGATTGACTAGATGACCACTTAGCCTATAGTCTTTGCTGTCATCCTGATTGTGCTATGATGCAACCTACGATTCACAATGTCTAGTGTTATGAGTGTTTTATTGACTCGTTGTAGGCTATATGGCGCTGTTGAAACAAACAATTTAATTGATCATCGCTCCAAACATTTCAAAGTTTGAATCGTGGTGAAGGCTGACTTGTTAGCCGGTTGTCTTGAGTTGTAGTTGACGAACATAGTCTTTGACTATATTTTATGTATTTCATGAAAGTTAAAACTAAAGTTTTCTAGTAAATGAAGCACTGAGCCTATTTTTGGTCTGGTTTTTCATAGCTACCGTTTTGAAGAAATATAAAGTAACTTAGGCTACATGTCGGCCAACCGGTAGTCAAAACGCCATTAACCTTCAGTGAGTAGGCTATCACAGTCTCACGCGCAGGAAGGCTTTAACTTTTACGAAAGTGTTGAACACTTTGAGATTCCAATGAATTTTCGTTGGACTCCCATCGAAAACACGTGGCATGAAACTTAAAGTCAAGAATAATGGTTTCGTGGTGAGAATGTTTATCCTTGGGATTCATCTTTCGCATACTTGTAGAGGGTTTAATCTACTGACCAAGTGAAGTTTAAACTTTTTTTCAAAATTTTCAGTCCATTTACAAGTTTTCCCAAACGAATTTCGAAATAGCACACCCACTTACAATAGCAGTAACTTTTGGACTGTTTCTGCGGCGTTGCAGTCTGGAAGTTCCTGTCAGTCCAAAAGTTACCAGGGGTGCCCGGCGTTTTCACAATCGATAGAAAAGCGAAAATTGTTTTAACTAAGTGTAATGAATTCATTGCTCTCAAACTAAGGCAAGCTTTCCAGTTAACATTACAAAATACTTATAATTATTAATCTAACCTTTCGAGAGGTTAAAAATTTTATTATTTCTCAATACGAAATTAAATAAAATTTAAATGAAATATTTGGCAACCCTTGTAACTTCTGGCCTGCAGTAACTCTTGGACTGCTACACCGGCCCTGCGTCAAGAGCCTCTACAAGTATGCGAAACTATCAGTGAATGACCAATCAAGGCATTGTCAGTCCGAGGATAAAAATTCAAAACCAACCAACCAACTGCCTAGATAATTGACGTAGTCCTTGTGCTTAGCTATAGTGGACTTCCATATTTTGGTCGATTGTATCGCCTTCAAGTAGATTTATAATAATCGATGTACTTTGTATGTTTGCAGTAGGAAAATCAGCCAACCACGTTTTGCTCATGGCTGACTTGAGGATAGGAGAGACTCGGCATGGGATGCATGCTTTCATTGTGCAAATACGTGACTTAACAACACACCAACCTTTGCCAGGTGAAGTGGCCTGAAATGAGCATATCTCGCTCTGAATCTCTAATTTAATTAATTAATGTGGACAATTCAGGTTGTGATTGAAATTTTTAATGTTTTTTTAACCGTCTTCAAGCATTGATTTCATTTGCTTGTATTCTCAGGTGTCACTGTGGGAGATATCGGCAGCAAACTTGCATTTGAGAGCACTGACAATGGGTTTCTGTACTTGCAAAACTTACGGATTCCACGGGAAAACCTACTTTGCAAGCATGCTGAGGTGCGAGCTTACCCTGTTTCTAGTTTGACATGGTTGGATACCAGTTCACCTCAACATATTGTTTTTAGTTGAATGTCTGGGTTTCACTGCATGCAGTATTGCATAAAGAAGTGCTTTTGACATAGTATGTGAATTTTTTGGAAAGACAGCAAAAACACGACTTAAGATTTTTTAGGCAAATCGTATTTATTTACAGTAACTTGAAAATTTATTAATTACGTGGTGTAAGTAAGACTTCAAATAAATTTTCTGTAAGATATCCGTAATAGCATTTTACTGTTAATTGGGCTGGTTTGTAATGTGTATCAGCTAAATACGGTTAAAAACGGTTTTGCGAGAATGGACGTTGCCAGTAGAGATAAAAAAAATTTACCTCTAAAAATTTACAACTTAGGCTAATACACCAATTTGCATAGCTTCAAAGCGGTATGCCTGAGTCCAGTTGCTTTTTTAACAAGCTCTTCAGCGTAGTCTGGTTATAGCATGCTGAAATGCTTTCTCGTGTTTCTCTTAACCATTCACTATTTACCCAGACAGCATATCAACCGGTTTTTACATTGCAATCTGCAGACGTTGAATCAATGTAAAAACAGCTATTTTGCTGTGTGGGTAGGTTGCTCCAGACGGAACGTACACGAAGAAGGGCAGTGACCGTCTGATGTACGGTTCAATGGTGAATCTGCGTGTGATGGTTCTCAAAGCTGAAGCTGTTTTCCCACTTGCCAAAGTGTGCACAATCGCAACAAGATATTCGTCTGTCAGAAGGCAAGGATTGCTTAATCCGGAGTAAGTTGATAGACAGGCAAGCATTAGGACACTTTACTTTCTTAACCTCAGTTTATGAAATATTTCGAGAAAAAAGTCATGTTGCTAACAGGGCCGGATTTTGCTTTCCGGTCCGGGTCACTTTTAAATCGGGGGGCCCCAGTGCATAATTTTTTTCGCGCCGTTGGCACGAAAAACCACCTCTACGTCTACAGTAGCATTAATCCAGCGCTGCACTTTGCAGAAACTTCAAAGGCTGATAGAAAAAAAAAAAAATAACACAAAATCACATTTTTTCCACGTCGGGAAGCCCTTCAAAAGGGGGCCCGGGGCACCTGCACCCTCTGCCCCCCCCCCCCCCAAATCCGGGCCTGGTTGCTAATCAATCGGTTTATTTTCAATGCCAAAATCGTTTATTGAAGTGTGTTTGAATCTCGTTGAGTCTTGTTATTTCAATAGCGCTGTGACTTCGAGGTTTATATTACAAGTCGTCGTCCGCTTTGTTAAGGAGACTGCTCTGGTAATAATTTCAGCTGTCATTAGACTGTTTTGGCATTCTACAGTATAATATTATTTTTGCAGAAAACCCGAAGTCGCAGTATTGGATTACGTGACGCAACAGCACAAACTATTGCCTCAGCTTGCCGTTGTATATTCAACATTGTTTGCAACCGAAGAATTAAATCGAACATACAGAAACTTTCTTGGAAGATCCAATAAGCGAGACATTTCTCAATTGCCAGAGGTGTGTTGCATGATTTTAATATTTAAACCGCGTTTTTTACATTGAAGATGCATACGCTCTGCACAGACGAAAGCATGCTACAAGCGATGGTTGATATTATGAACTATTTTATAATACGCGACTGAAAACTCCTTGTTGCTGACGTCAGATGCTTTGACAGCGTCAGCAGTTTACCAGCCTGTCAGTATAGGTTTTTAATGCGACAGCCTCCTCTGGACTCCAATGTACAACCACGCCAATTGAAATTGTTGTGTATATTGATTGATGTCAAGGTGAAGACTGACGATAACTGCAATAAACAAACGAAACTAAGACAGGTGCCTAACCTACACACATATTTACACTCGCACATAATAAACCAAACAGTGTTCATACAATGTATGCTGCTATTTTTAATTGTCTTATTCTTACGGCATCATTTGTATCTAAATACAGTAACCAAATCGCACAAAGTATGTACCTGACGTTGGCGAAACCAAGACCCAAAGAGAAAACTGAAATTCTTCCAAACGAACAATCTACAACAATATTTACCAATGAACTCAGGCTTCAACAAATCTAAGTAACCATAGGGCAGATGAGAAATTATATCAGGGCATGTCAATAATGATAGGCTACCCTATGCATCAAATAACATTACACACAAACTACAACATAAAGGGTATGCCGGATATGAGCCCAACAGCATAGCATTTGATTAGACCAGGTTTACTATTAAATTTGTATACTTGCACCTTAACACAGATTGAGCACAACACTAGATACCAGGACAAGTAACACAGCAATGCAGATAGTACACAACAGATAAATGTGAAATTACATACCAATTCAAGTACAGATTTCCTTGTGGCAGTTCCGATCGACTTAATAAGGACAACATACAACTATTCATTTTCACTAATGACCATTTAAACTTAGTTCCAAGCTTTCTTTTAAGTGATTTCAAACTGGCCACATTTTAGAAAGATAAGAAAAACAGGGTTGCCGGATAAAAACACAAACATTAAAAAATACGCAAGGAGCGGAGGATCACGCAGCCGTAACATCGCCCCCCAAAAAACAGCTTTATCACCATAAATAGAGGTAGGGGATACAACACATTTTTTTGGGGGTAGTGTCAAAAACATCAGTGTCCAACCTTTTTGGAAACAGTTTGGTTGTACGACCTCAAAACTTCAAAAAATAATAAAATCCGTCAAATACACATCAGTAGACATCATTCGTAAGATTATCTTCATCAAATTCGCGAAACGAAAAATCACGCTAAATTTCAATGATATACAGTATACAATTAACTCACACCAACAACTCAAAATAAATAGCAGCCTCAATTTTCAAAGAAATCGGGTACGCCGGTCTAGTTTCCAAGCTTCGGTTCTCGGATGTATGACCATGACCATTTTTTTCCTGGAATTGAAGCTAGAAAATGGAAGTTCGGTAACAAAACTTTCGAGGGGGGGCAAATGTGAAAACGGCGGTTGCATGCCCGATTCCTTTCCCCAAAGTGTGAAAACACACCCTGCACATCCTGCATAACAGTTTTCGGGTACCATAGTTACAGTTTCACAGTTTGGTAGCAGACTCCTTGTACGGAAATGTGAGTTTCACACTTCGGTAGCAGGAATCTGGGTACCGTAGCATGAAACTCACACTTGCATGCACGGAGCCTGGAAAAAAGTCACTTTTAGAATATACACATTAAATTCAAGTGCATTTTTATCTTTTTTATTTTAAGTTCAAAGATAAAAATGCGTTTTTAATTTTTGATACGACATATGCATTGATCGCTTCTCTCTGAAGCTTCGTGTCTTTATCTTTTTTTGGAGATCCACCAGGTGCATAAGATAATATTGCAATAACGGTTTCCGATAAAAATGGCAACTTATCACCTAACACAAAAACTAGATTCAGTTTTTCAGTCATCATCAATAAGTAAAGGTGATTGCTTTGTTAACTAGGCTAACTCAGGGGTCCGCAAATACTTTTTGGCGCGACCCAAAAAACAATCGTTCGAAGCCTTCGCGACCCAAACGTTTTAGAAGCATAAAATTTTGAAGAAAATATTTTGCAATTTAATATCAAATTCAATACGGTCGTCTGCTTATTAAGCCCACATCGGAACTGGACGATTTCGGGCTTATTAAGCGGGAGACAATTTTCTACCACTCCTATACCTTCAGTAATTCCGGAATGGACCAAATTGGGCTAAATAAGCCGGTGGACCTACTAACCGTCATCGTGTGAGCTTCTGGGGCCGAGGGTCTATCCTTTTACCACCCCAGATTCACGATGTTCCCAGACTACACTGGAAGGCTACTAGAGAGCAGCCAGTCTTTGGTTTCATCATCCATGACGCGCAGACCTTGCACTCCGTTTGATGGCTTGAAGATGGTACAGTCATTGATGATGTGGTCTGCGGTGTGTTCCTCGGCAACACATTCACAGGAGGAGGAATAGGCCATTCCCCATTGTTGCATGGTTGAGCGGAAAAGCCCGACGCCCGTATGAAGACAGTTGAAGCCCACCCATGTCTGTTTTTGTAGTGTCAGGCCGATGTGGCATATGTTGGCTTCGGAGATAAACGGATGAAGTGTGGTGGTAGGCTATTTGACTTCCATTCAGAATTCCATTTATGGTCTGTCCATTACCCAAATAGTTGCATAGATGTCTTGTTCACCAGCTTCGTTGATCAGTAGTTGAGCGGCTGCCACGAATGGATGTCAGGATTTCATTCGACAAGGGTGCTCGTTTGGGGGAGCAGAAATCGTCTGGTTGTGATGGAGAAGATGTTAGGCTCCAGTGCCTGTCGGCCGAGAGACAAAGTGGCTTCTTCGCGACGAAGCTCGGCAAGTTGGATGCCAGCGAGAATGGGGAGATTGTCCAAGGGTGTGAGACGCAGAGATCTAGTCACTGTGCGCAGGGCGCTTTTTTTGGCAGTGAGCACTGCGGCACCAAACAGCTGCACAGTGCTCTGCTGAAGAGTAGACAAGAGCTAAGGCTACTGTACGCAAAGTGTCAGCCCTCGCCCCCAGATGGAGCCTTCCAGGCGCTTGAGTAGCGCAGCGCCGGATGTCAGTTTCTTGCGCAGTGACACCAAATGGTGGTGGTATGTGAGTGATCTGTCCAGTATCCCTCTCAAGATATTTTCGTTCGGGACAGAAAGACAGAGGTTTTCCATTGTTTTGAACATGTAGCTCACGATCAACTTCCCGATTGTGTAGGTGGAAAGCTTCTGCCACAGTTTTGGTTTCGCTGTGTTTCAGTCGCCAGTTCTGGGGATAAGCTGAGAGAGTTTTCATGTCCTGGCTCAAAGTGTCTTTTAGTAGGGTTGGGCAAACCACATTACTTTTTTCAAAAGGAGTGTTTTTTATGGCCATTTTTCACGCTGATCACGAATCCGTTGAAATTTTTGATCTATGATGATGTTTTAGGTTGGTAAAATGCAAAAATTCAAAATGGCCGCCAAATTCACGCATTTTTCAGATAAAATTTGATAATTATGTCTTACTAGGTCATGTAATATGTCAATTTTTATGTTTTCAGCGTCACTGATATCGAATATGAGGTCAAAACAGTGATACATAATGGCTTTATACAGTTATAGCTAAAACTGTGTATTTTTTATTGAAAAATACTTACTTTTTAATTTCAGAATCATTTTTGAGTTGATTAAAACACTTTCACTGCCAAGTAAATTACCTGATGGAAGATACATCCTCGGTCGCATGTTAAATGTTATGCAAAACAAAGAAAAGACAAAAACAACTGACACTAGTAGATAGCAGTAAAATAGTTGCAACTGAACTTTGCAAAGATAATCTGAACTTTCGTACGTCTTCATATTCTTCCATCACTGCATGTAGTAAGAAATCGTCCAGTTTACCTGATGATACTCTGGACAGTGTCAATGACTTCTACAGTGATCGTTTCCCAAAAGTCGAGGTCAGAGAAAGTCGCAATACTCAACCAGAATGAAGCCAGAAAAAATAGTGCGATGTATAGTGCAATGTTTCTCCGATTATAAAGTGAGTGCTGCAGATTTAGGTGGTATAATAGTACAAACTGCTAACTTGATATTTGATCAAAACTGGGAGTTGAGCACTGAAGAAAATGAAGAAGGTGATGATGAATCGGATTCTGAAAGCCAAGAACTAATCTCTTCGCTTCCAAGCGGAAGCTCCGAAGCCGAGACACCTGCACAAAAACGATGAAAATGTACCAAAGATATGACCTTCGTTTTCCCGAGTAGGAGAACTCTCAACAGGTATTTGGAGGATGCCTCACATATGAATTTGGAGATGGTCGCTAATATACTTCTAGAGAAAGGAGATAGTGTTGTACTGTCGGCCTCGATGACACTACTAAAGCGGCCGGTCATCGGTTGTATGATGTAAAGGCCGACCACATTACAATATCGGGACCCAGTCGAGACAGATGCAACATGACTACTGGTTACACAGAGAATCTAAGTCACGCAGGAGCAGATGGCGCCGCAGCATACGAGTACAAGCTGAAATGCTTGGCAGCATTGTCAAATTCAACCGTTGATGAAATCAAGGGTGCCATTGATTTTTGGATGTCCGACAGGGCAGGTGACTGTATCACGCTCTTGCAACATCTAGGTATTGAAGCGGAGAAGATGATAAAATGCTGTGTCCATGTAATTTTGGGAATTGACCATGCTTGCGATAAGGTTTTTCGTAATATAAAGCAAAAGATTGGTGTTCAGAAATTGCTCACGTATCTGCTGGTGAGAAAGTATTCACATCTCCCAGCACCAGCGTCCATACTTTGGCACAGATAGCAATTACCAAATTGTTGTCGCCTAGCCATGCTGCACATTCAATATCACTTTATAATGATTATAAAAATTGAATGGATGCTCAGGGGATTAAACACGACGGTTTCAAAGGCTTTACTGGAAATCATTTTGGGTGTATCGCGAAAATAGCCAGGGAATACTTGAGTCGCTGTCAGTCAATATTAGATTTCTTCGACGCTATTGTTGATCCTAATGCCAACAAACTAGTACTCGCAGTTTCCACGTACATCCAAAACGATTGGTTCTTGTGTTGTGCTGAAATTTACCGAATGCTTGGTGATGAGCTGATTATGCTTCTGATGGGACTGCTTGGTATTGATAAAAGTGAAGATGACACGGGTGGTGAGAGAACTTGGGAAGGTGTCAGGTCGTTTTTCGATAAGAAAATACCAGAAATTAGAGCCAAGCAAGAAGAGTGCATGAACGCGGAGAGGGGTCAAGTCCGATTGTATGGTGCTGTACTGAATGAAGTTCTAGATGCAATGGAGAGACAGTTGTCCGAGATGAACTTTTTTTGCAGGTCAAAGTAGTGACGACGTCAAATTGAAACATGCAGCGTTGACAAATTTAGGATGCGAATCCGAATTTGCCAAACTTGATAACCGTATAACTTTCAATGGTGGATCGACGACAGTGAGAACTCATTCAAGGAAGAATGTAGTTTCAACGGATAAATTTCTCATGGATTCGTCGTTTACAGATCTCAGTGAAGATGAGAAGTTGAAGAAATGGAAATGGGCAAGGTGCTCAAAAGAAGTTACCCAGGCGAAAAATCTTGAACAAGACTTTGAACAAGACAAGAACAAGAAAAACGAGTTAACAACTTGCGCTTCTGAAGAAGCAAGAAGCGAAGAAGAAAATGTCCAAAGTGCTACTGGTACTTGAGGAGTGTAAGAAGCATGGAGCATGGACTTCTAAATAGTAGCATCTGGACTGGAAACTCAGTGGGCAACATGAGGCCAAACAGTTGGTACAACAGTTGGCCAACAGTGGGCCAACAGTCAAGTAACTAACCCTGTTGGCCCACTGTTGGCCAACTGTTGTACCAACTGTTTGGCCTCATGTTGCCCACTGAGTTTCCAGTCCAGATGCTACTATTTAGAAGTCCATGCATGGAGGTTCGGCGACTCCAAATACCCTTGACTCTAGACTTAATGAATCACAACTGCAACTGCTCAAGGAAATTGGTTACCTTAGATCGACAGTGGCGCCCGATATACGCCAAAAGCGTAGAGTTAAATGTGCCGACGGTATAAAAACATTCACGTTTGAGAAGTTCAGTGGAGACGAACTGAAAACATTCATCAGAAATGCTATCAAGCCAGAAGACAATGTTTCTGTTGATGTCGATATCTTGCTGAAAAAAGTTCTTTGAAATTCAAAGGACTCTTGTAGAAACAAAGTTGTTGAGATGCTGGTACCCAGATGTTGAAGTGAAAATTAAAGTAGCTTATGGAAATTTATATCTTAATTCTGCTCACGTTTCTGTGCAGATTTTATTGCAATATGTATCTGGAGCGGTCCAGTTGACCTGAGCAAGTTTAAAAACATGATTATCGCTATCAGTGACCCTGAAAACAGAAGAAATGACATATTACATGACCTTAAGACATACTTATCAAATTTTATCTGAAAAAATGTGTGAATTTGGCGGCCATTTTGAATTTTTGCATTTTACCAACCTAAAACATCATCATAGATCAAAAACTTCAACGGATTCGTGATCAGCGTGAAAAATGGCCATAAAAAACACTCCTTTCAATGGGACAACAGAGAAAAAGTCTATGTGTGCCCAACCCTACTTTTAGACTTTATAACCGTAGGCTTAATAAGCGAGGGCTACTGTAGGCTACTACAATCGAAAGTATATATACATTTTTTTTCTACGAAACTCAGCACATCAAAGAGTGTATGATTGTATTTATTTTTGTTATACAAGTTATATTGATAGTAAATTTAAACTGTTTTGTGACCCACCGTGGATGGTCTCGTGACCCAAATTTAGGTCGTGACCCACTATTTGCGGACCCCTGGGCTAACTCAACTTTATAACTAGGTCTTCATAAATGTAGGAATTTTCACTATTTTAAAGGTCACGAAACGAAAGGTCATGCCTCTGCTCTAGGGGTCAACTAAGGTCAAATTAAAATTAGGGATGTGCGGAAGAATAAAGTGGTTCAAGTGGAACGTAACATAATAATGTGCATGTAGCTATGTAGACTTAGAGGACCTACACTCCTAATTATGAATTCATCAAAACACGCAGAAAGCCGAAATTTACGTTTTTTCTCACAAATATGGTCAAAATTTTAAAAATTGTGTCTACTGATGAAAAATAAATATTTTTCAAAAATTTTTGCATATTGTTGATAGTTATCACAAATACTTTCCAAAAAATGTGGACAGAGCAAAATCTGAGAAGGTCACATTTTATCCCCTACCTCTAATAAAGTTTTTTTTTTACAAATTTCACAAGTTAAACGTCGACTGGGGCAGTTTACAATGAATGAATAATGAGATAGGCCTATTGCAATTGTTTCTCTTCGCGCACGTTGCTCCTTCTGTCATCCTCGAACTTAGTCCTCATCCGTAGGTAGAAGTAGAATCACCTTGTGGACGGGCCTACTTAAAAACGAAACAGTTTTAGTCGGTCTACCGCGATTGTCAAGATGTGCATTAGCCATGCGTAGTTTGACTTTGCGTACTAGTCCATCATCGCTAGGAATAACCGAGTCAATTCTGGCAAGCGGCCAGTGATTGCGTGGAGCGGCGTCGTCAGAGACAATCACGATGTCGCCGGTCTGTAGATTGCGTCGTCTGGAACACCATTTCCTTTTGGACTGCAAATTGTGAATAAATTCTTTCCTCCAACGAAACCAAAACTCATTGGCAAGATGTTGGACTCTCTTCCATCTCTTTCTTGCATAAAGGTCAGCCCTCTGAAATATTCCTGGGGGAGGAAGTAGTATCTTAGGTTTCATTGTTAACAGATGATTAGGAGTAAGTGGGGCAGGACATTCTGGGTCGCATAGCTGATCGGTTGAAAGGGGTCTGGAGTTAACAATGTTTTCAACTTGTGTCATCAAGGTCCGAAATAACTCGTCATCTAGTTGACTGCCACACGATTTAAGCATCGGGTCAAGAGCACTTCGAATGGTGCGGATCTGTCGTTCGACCGCTCCATTCATGTGACTGGAGTGAGGTACATTAAATTTATTCGTGATTAAGTCACAGTGATGCTGTAAGAGAAAGTTACCGATGTGTTTTTCGTTCATTTCACGTTTAGCTTGCATTAAATCATTATTGGCGCCAATCAGGTTAGAACCACAGTCTGATCGTAGTTGACATATTGGGCCTCGTCGTGCAAGAAACCTTCTAAGGGCGTTAATAAACGAGCTCGTATCCATTGTGTTGGCGGTCTCTAAGTGGACAGCTCGGCTCGACATGCAGGTAAATACCACACCATACCTTTTCAAGATCGATCGCTTTTCTCGGAGATAGTATGGACCAAACAAGTCAACGCCGGAAAACGTAAAAGGGGGCTCCTCACTCAATTGCTCGCTGGGAAGATCCGCCATTTTTTGTGTTTGAAGAGCACCTCTCCAACGCTTACAAACTACACAATTGCTGATGTGGTAACCTACTGCAGAAGATCCACCAATTATCCAGAAACCGCTCTGTCGCAAATGATTGTGGGTGATTCCGCGACCCATGTGGCTGACTTCCTTGTGACAATGGTCAATTATCAGATGCGCTACATGATTTTTTCTTGGAATAACAGCCGGGTGTTTGGCGAGGTCAGAAATGGAAGCATTTCTAATTCGACCACCGACTCGCAAGATACCATTTTCATCTAGAAAGGGATCTAATTTGTAAAGACTGCTAGTCCTTTTCACAGTTGTGCGTGTCAGATGAGAACGACCTTCCTGTTGGAAACTGGAGAGAAATGATACTTCTTCACTAAAATGTTCCTGTTGCAAGCCTTTGATTATCTCTATCTCTGCGGTTCTCAAGCAGTTTGCAGATACTGCTTCAGCGAATACAGAAGTGTTCTTCCTAATTTTGTGTAGTAGCTTAGCCTTAAGAAGCAGACAGTTTGCTATCGCCCTTTTGGCGCTCAGCCAAGAAGAAAATCGGTCCAAACGAGATGTTTCAAATTGATTGATTGGTTTTGAACGTTCGTTGACAGCCAGTGTTGTTCGGACAGTAGCCTTGCGCATTTCCTTTTGCATTTCGCTTGCGGTTGCTTCGTCTAACGTGGACCTTGCAGTAGCAGAAAGGTCAGAATCACCCCATAAAAATTCTGGGCCTTGAAGCCACATAGATCCTTTTAAAAAGTGTTGTGTATTCATGCCTCTGCTAGCTTCATCGCTTGGATTGGCCTTGGATTCTACATGGTACCAGGAGTCAGGACTGCAAAGATCTCGAATCTGTTGCACTCGGTTGGCCACATAAACATGGAATCTTTTGGCTTCGTTGTTTATGTAACCAAGTACAATTTTGCTGTCAGTCCAAAAATGTTCTACCACATTTGAATACCCCATCTCTTCTCTAACATATTTACTCATTCTAGCTGACAGCAGGGCGGCAGTGAGCTCTAGCCGAGGGATGGTAAATTGTTTTAGTGGAGCTACTCTAGCTTTACCAATAAGAAAGGAGCAATGAACTTGATCAGCACTGTTTTTAAGCCGAATATATGAGCATTGGCCATAACCGTGCTCACAGGCGTCTGAAAAGTGATGGAGCTCTACCTTTTCAACTGTTTCAAAACCTTCAGGCTGGATGCATCTCTGAACTTCAAGGGTACTTAAGGCACTAATCTCAGATCTCCATTTACGCCATCTGGAAGCTAACATTTCAGGAATAGGGTCATCCCATTTTGCACCCTCTCGACATAGTTGTTGCAAGATCTTCTTTCCCTCCAGAACAACAGGGGCGACAAACCCAATAGGATCAAAAATGGAACTAACAGTAGACAGTATCCCTCTTCTGGTGAAAGGAAGGTCTTTGAGTATAATTCTAAACTGAAATGAATCGTTTTCAACGCACCATAAAATTCCCAGTGCATGCTCAAGAGGAAGAGGATCTTTGTTAAGATCTAATGCTTTCACACCATCAGCTCTTTTTTCTTCTGGTATTGCATCAAGGACGGATCTATCATTTGACAAGCATTTGTGAAGTTTTAAGCCAGCCCTTTCACAAAGAGCTATACTTCCTGTTATAAGAGAAACAGCCTCATCAGCGGAAGGGACTGAAGTCAAGCCATCGTCAACATAAAAGTCGTGTTTTATGAAGTCAGAAACATCCTTACCAAATTCCGCTTCCCCATCTTCAGCTGCTTGTTTCAAACCGAAATTCGCACAACCTGGTGAGCTGGTAGCCCCGAATAGATGGACTTTCATTCTGAAGACTTGCAAAGGCTTGCTGGTATTTCCATCCTCCCACCACAGAAACCTCAAGAGATCTCGGTGCTTCTCTGAAACATAGAACTGATGAAACATAGATTTGATATCGGTCATTAAGGCAATCCTTTCTTTTCGAAATCTGCAAAGGACACCCACTAGTTTGTTTGTTAGGTTGGGACCTTGCAACAAGTGGTCATTGAGAGACACACCTTGAAATTCTGCTGAACAATCAAATACCACACGAATTTTTCCAGGCTTCTTTGGGTGGTATACTCCAGTATGAGGGATGTAATTAATTTTACCAGTCTTCTCTGCACCATGATCATCATCCACCACCTTTTCTGCACATGTGGAAACAACGTCTTTCATAAAGGTTACATAGTCCGATTCGAATCTGGGGTTTCTGTCAAACCTCCTTTTAAGCTGATTAATTCTCTTTAGAGCTAGAGCTTTATTATCAGGCAACATGACTTGTTCAGATTTTACTGGTAACGGCATGACATAATGGCCATCTTCTTGTTGTGTGATGTCATGAGAAAGGATGTTGAGAAATGTTCTATCATGTACAGACATAGTACCGTCTAGGTTGTGATCAATAAAATCAGATTCCATTACCTTTCGAATTTGAGAAGGATTGATTACTTCTTTGGCATTGGTGGGATAAACAAATGTGCTGGGTATGCCTTTAACCCTTTGAGGACCATAAACTTTTGAGACATGTTTTATTGAAATATTGATGATTTTTACTGCAAGTTTATCATTTTAAAGAGGTATTTGAAAAAAAAAATTTTTTTTAATTTTAAATAGAAGTTACGCTGTGGTACATATGTGTACCATTGGTCCTTAAGGGTAATGTGTTTAGCATCATTGCTGGTATGGTTTTACACAGTGGCGGCTGGTGCTATTTGTGAGCAGAGGGGCTGCAATGAATAATGAAGTGGGGTGAAGCCCGCCACGGAGATCTCCGAAGGCGAACGACTTTGCAGGGGTCTCCTCCCAGAAAAATTTGAAAAATCGCATTAAATTTGGTGCGTTCTGAGCATGTTTTTACCCCAAATTTTGAAAAAATGCTGTCAAACTTTGTTGAAAAGTTGATATTCCTAAGCTGTTTTTTTAAAAACCCAACAGTATTGCTTTGGAGACAAACTTTACTAGTATTGAGCTTAGTCTTGACTAGCCTAGCCGTTGCATACAAGGTTCAAGTGATTTTGAGATGCCCTAGACTGGACTAGCACTTCCTATAACCTGCTGAATACTCTAACTCTACAGCTAACACTTCTACATTCATGGCTCATCGCTACACTGCGAAATAAAAACTAACTTCAAAAAGTCTGTAAAGTTATTTGGTTTGGTGGGACTGTTTTCAGAGGCTCACACGGCGACGATGACGGAAATCATAATTGCTTGTGAGTATTGACATAATTCGCGACAAATTATTGAAAATGTTTCAACCAGAAGTAATGCTATCAGTTAAATTTACCTTTGCATGAAGGTCTAAAATACATTCCTAAAATATTACGTGTTATTTACATTAAAATTTCACAACAACAGTCTTAATTTTTATGTTTTTCCCACATCACTATATCCCTCCATTAGACTAATAGAATTTACCCTTCAGGACCTTTGGTACATATGTGTACCATAAAAGTTTAGCATTATCTAGCAACATTTTGTTCTTTTTTTTTATGGTTTTACTGATGGGATAAGTCAGATTAATCACTAAACATTGATGTAGAATAAAAATTATATTTTTTTTACATTTTTTTCTTGTCCTGTTGATCTTTCAAAGTTTACCACTTCAAACCCTGACGAATTCACCAAACAAAACCAGTTAAAACAAAGCTAAACAAAATACAATTTCCAAATTTTTTTTATTTATAAATAGATTATCTATTTAAGAAACGTTTAGAGACAAATACTTTTTGATAACTACAAGAGAATGATTAGACATCGTGGAAAAAGTTTATGGTACACATATGTACCAACGGTCCTCAAAGGGTTAAGCTTTGTATTTTGCTGATGTTCCAAATTCTCGACATTGACACGGTGAGCGACTGATACACTGTTCCCAGTGGAATGGCACACTACTCCAACAATTCCCCAGCCAAGCAATGAACGCTGGCCATAAGGTTGGTCGTCTTCACCAGACAAAATCTCTCTTGGTTTAACAGCCTGCGGAACGTTGTTACCAATTAGTAGACTGACTGGAACTTGTGGCAAGTATGGTGCTATTTTCTCGGCAATAGGCTGTAGATGGTTCCACTTTCGAGCTACTTCGGGTTTGGGAATCTGGGATCGACTGGCTGGGATGTTATCTCTTGTAAAAACAGCAGGCAAGTTGATTTTAGTGGTGCGGTTAAAACTAACGACTTCTAAGTCATTTAACTTTCTTGTTGAAATTGTGGCATTACTTTTGTAAACAGTGGACAGGGTCAAGTTGGTCTCACACCCAGCCAAGCCTAATTGCACTCGCAGCTCATTAGAAATGAAGCAACTATTGGACTGATCATCGAGAATTGCGTAGCATAGAATTTCTTTAGATGGATTATGCTTGCTACGAACCCACAATGGAACAATCATGGAGTTGTCACATCCTTGGACTTCATTTTCGCTCTTGCAAACTTCTACGCACCTGGAATGCAACTGTCCACTTGTTGTTGCCTGATTATCTGGTGACCTTTCGAAATGAAGTCCAGTGAGATGACGTCTCCGGCAAATTTGACACACTGCTCTGTGCAAACATTGTTGAGCCCGGTGGTCACTACAGCACCCGCAAGCAAAGCAAAGTCGATTGTCCTTCAAAAATTGAAGCCGCTGATCACGCACTATCTCCAAGAATTTAGAACAATCATTAACAACGTGACTGCCTTGGCAATATGTACAGTACTGTACCACACGGTTATAATTTCTTTCTTCAGTAGTAGTGGCAAATGTTCTTGCTGGTTTGGGGTCTTTAATGGCATTTTTAAATGACAGCACTTCAGTATTTAGCCCTGTCAGTTCAGGAATATTAACTTCTTCTGATCCAACTTCGACAAACTTTACTAATTCTTCAAAAGGTGGGTACTGGCCTGCAGTTCTTTTGTAATAGAAAACCCTTTCCCGCCATTTATTTTGCATGTAAACTGGAAGCTTTTGAATGATTTTGGTGGACTCTTGTGGGAAGTCCAGAATTTGAAGACCATTGACAGACTGTTTTACTTCAGCAACCTGTATCAGAAAGTCTGACAGGTGCTGAAGCTCCGCCGTCTGTCGAGGACTGATCCTTGGCCACGAGGAAAGCTTGTAATGAAATGCCTGACCAATCGCACTTGGATTGCCATACCTTTCTTTCAGGCGATTTCTTGCAATAAAGTACGCATTTTCGCTTTGGTGTAGAAGCAAACCGGTAATGAGCTCCTTTGCATTTTTATCCAAATATTGACTAAGGAGATTCAGCTTGTGTTTAGGACAATGGACCCTATCTCCTATTAGGGCATCAAAGGCAGTTTCCCAAGCTGGAAATTCAATGATGTTGCCCTTGAACACATCAATCTTGATGTCAGGGATGCGGTAACTTGCAGTTGCCCTTTCAGCATATAAGGGAGCTCTATTGTTGTATTCTCTTTCCATGTGCAGATTTTCCATAGACGACATGATCCGATGTTGCTGCTCGTGTTCTGATTCTACAGGAATATTGTGCAGCATTGAATTTAAACTTGATTCGTGTGGACCACGGTTTATTGCCGTGGATCTGGCTTCTTCTTTTGGAATTTTCAAGGTTACATGTCCATCATTGTTTCCTTCAGGAATGGGATGGGATTTTGTGGATGGGTTCTTGGGACCTACAGGTTGCTTTGATTTTCTTGAGGCACCAGAGACAAGAGACATTGAGTCACTGGAACTAAACTCGATTGCAAGTCTTTGAAGCGCTTCTTCAACACTCTTGTTGGCTTGATCGGCAAGCTTCTCACAATTTTCAAACTCTTCTTTGAATTTTCCTTCTTCATCCAGGTTGCTTTCTCTTGCGCTCACAAAAGACTCTTCTAAGGCATCCAACGACGAATACAATTTCCCAACAGCACATCGAATCTCTGCACTGTCACTGGATGTGACTTTTAACCTATTAATAGGTTTTAAACATTTCTTGAATTCGTCTAAGAGTGAACCGAACTGCTCATGTTTGGCCATCATGTAGAGCTAATGTTGAAATACCAAGTTGAATAAACAATAAACAAGTTAGGGTCAGCTAGGTTTAGGCTGCTTATAAATAAACAGCGTCAGTTATTGTGGCTGACGTCAGATGCTTTGACAGCGTCAGCAGTTTACCAGCCTGTCAGTATAGGTTTTTAATGCGACAGCCTCCTCTGGACTCCAATGTACAACCACGCCAATTGAAATTGTTGTGTATATTGATTGATGTCAAGGTGAAGACTGACGATAACTGCAATAAACAAACGAAACTAAGACAGGTGCCTAACCTACACACATATTTACACTCGCACATAATAAACCAAACAGTGTTCATACAATGTATGCTGCTATTTTTAATTGTCTTATTCTTACGGCATCATTTGTATCTAAATACAGTAACCAAATCGCACAAAGTATGTACCTGACGTTGGCGAAACCAAGACCCAAAGAGAAAACTGAAATTCTTCCAAACGAACAATCTACAACAATATTTACCAATGAACTCAGGCTTCAACAAATCTAAGTAACCATAGGGCAGATGAGAAATTATATCAGGGCATGTCAATAATGATAGGCTACCCTATGCATCAAATAACATTACACACAAACTACAACATAAAGGGTATGCCGGATATGAGCCCAACAGCATAGCATTTGATTAGACCAGGTTTACTATTAAATTTGTATACTTGCACCTTAACACAGATTGAGCACAACACTAGATACCAGGACAAGTAACACAGCAATGCAGATAGTACACAACAGATAAATGTGAAATTACATACCAATTCAAGTACAGATTTCCTTGTGGCAGTTCCGATCGACTTAATAAGGACAACATACAACTATTCATTTTCACTAATGACCATTTAAACTTAGTTCCAAGCTTTCTTTTAAGTGATTTCAAACTGGCCACATTTTAGAAAGATAAGAAAAACAGGGTTGCCGGATAAAAACACAAACATTAAAAAATACGCAAGGAGCGGAGGATCACGCAGCCGTAACACTCCTGTAATGCATACAGGTAGTCGCATTATAGTTGCAATCTAGTTCATTGGAACCTCCAAAACCCGTAGGTCCAGTTGCATTTTACCAGTTCAAATGTATTTTCATTGACTCGTCTACAATTGGTTTGTGTTGTTCCTACCAACCGGCTTTGAAGCGACTACACGTGTGGTAAAAAAGAAACACTGCTTGATGCACGTTTGTGATTTGACAAAGTAAATGTACATTTTCATATCTACTGGCACCTAAAAATTGTTTATTTCCTGACGGTATGTAGATTGTAGACGTGTCCTTTGAATCCACTATTTCACTATCTTTTTTACATATACTAAGTTATAATATATAATAACAAACCAATCATCAAGAAGCTTGTGCAGTGTGTATTTATTGAAGTACCTGGAAATACCGGCTTGCAAAAGTGGCTTAAAATTTGGCGACGTTGAAACGATGTAAAAGTGGTCATATTGCTAGCTGTGTGTTTACACAGGTCGTTCTAAATTGCAGCTTCACGCCTTATCAGCTGGCATGAAAGCGTCGGTGACTGAGCAGTGTGCAGCTGCAGCTGAGATTTGTCGAAGAGCTTGTGGCGGCCATGGATACTCCCTGGTGCGTACGACTCTGTTCAGAACATTTTTGCTTCAAAGTAGTTTGTTGAACGGTTTGGTTTTGAGTTCTGTTTGTTTGCGTATAAAACGTTTCATGACACTTAGGTTTTAGAATACATTTACAAGAGAAAATCGCAATGTTGTGTGAGTTAAAAAAGAAGTGAACACATCATAATGCGTAGACTTAGTATGCTTTGTTGTTGTCAAAATAAAAAAAAACAGCGATAGTTTTAATTTTTCATTTGCCATCTCCGGTAGACATCTCGCTATTTTCGTATAAATGTTGACATTCTATCTCGTTCCCGATAGTATTGCCTACAAAAAGGCGAGCAGAGTTGTCAACGCGTTAGCCAAGTAGTCCGCAGTGATGGAACCGGAAAAGGGTGCTCAAGAGAATCGAACACGCAATTAACTCTCAAAATTGTTTTTATTTCACTGTTGGCATGAGTGAATATATTGGTGACGTAGCCCAAATCTTGATTTCTTGCAGGCGAGTGGCATGCCTATGATATGTAACAGATTATTGGCATCGTGTACGTATGAAGGAGAGGACACAGTCATGCATCTTCAATGCGCAAGGTTCGTGATCTTTTGTAAAGAATCTGTCGGCCAGCATCGGATTGACTAGTAACGTGGTTGGTGTGACCACCAGCCTCAATAAACCGTTTGTTTAGTTTTGGGCTGTACAATTGTTTGAGATGTTTTCGCTTTTTTTATGTCAAAAATATTTATAATTCATCACCTCATTTTTGTGGCACTGAAGATGAAAACAGTTAAGTTTTCAAAATGTTTGCTGAACATGAGTTTTAGTATCTACATTTGTGCTCTATTTTTTGATTGCATTGGATTGCCAAGAAATTGATGTGCTGATCACCTCAACTGTGCGCAGAGCTTGACACCATTGTTTGTTATTTTTTGCACAGATACTTGGTGAAATGCATGGAACAAACACAACCATCAACACTACTTGGTTCAGTTGCTTACTTGGGTCAAAGTGACTTCACATGTTCTGCTCAAACTGCCAACGAATTTAAACAAATACATATTTTGGCCAAGCTACTGCAACAACGGTAAGTGACCGCTATTTGCTTGCGTTCTTGTTGTGTAGCATTCACTTGTGTTTGTGGCCTACATGAGGACTAATTATTTACTTGTTATTTTTGGTTCTTTAACTTATTGTCCTGTTAGCGATTCTGTGATTGGAGGCTTGAAATTTTTAACTCTTGTAGGTGAGAGAGTAACCAATGGTGGGTGGAACGTTGCTTTAAATTACCTACCTTATTTCCAGATCAAAGGTTTTTATTAAGGAAGCTGTGCAGCAATTGAAGCTACGCATCCGGCAAGGTCAACCAATGCATGACGCATGGAACAATGCTTCACTATATTTGTTGAAAGCTGCAAAGGTATGAGATGGATTTTTCTATCCCGTTTTTGTTTTTTAATTTCGAAACTGCAAATGTGCTTGTAAAGTTCGATTACATTGTCAGATGACATGAGGTTTTAAATTCAGCTGAGTTCTAAGATGTTCTTCTTTTTTGTGCCATTCAGTAGCTTTATCTATCTCAGGTGCATAGTCTTCAATTCATTGTCTCAACAAGTGCTGCGAAAGTAACAGCTTTGTCATGCTCTATTCCTGTCAAGAAAGTACTGAGTCAGCTTGTTGCTTTGTACGCCTTAAACATCATTAGCAACAGTTCAGGAGATTTTTTGAAGGTTTGTAGCAGTGTCAAATTTTTATTTCTGTCGACAGTAGCCTCTTTGTTTGCGCGTGCCTGTAACATGTACCATGTTTTTAATAACATACCTTCATGAGTTACATGCCTATTAAGTCCTTTGAAAGTTTTGTGAGGTGGTTAATGTAATGATTCTGACTTGTTAACAGACCGGCTTACTTAACCCGACTCAGTGCCATTATGTGGAAGATGCTGAACTAGAACTGTTGGCTGAGTTGCGTGTTAACGCAGTGGGCTTGGTGGACGCTTTCGACTTTCCTGACGAATCTCTACAATCGTGCATAGGAGCGTATGACGGCAACGCATACGAGCGATTGTTTGAATGCGCCAAGCGAGCGCCTTTGAATAAAACGGAGGTAAAAATGGCCTGTTGCTGTCTCAATACCGTTGAAATTTTTACCCAACAAAACTCTGAAATTAATCCACTCGAATTTACAGCGTAGATTTTTTTACAGATGTAAACGATCCATATTTTTCTGGAACGAAAATGATTAACTTCTAAATGCCTTGAATCAATTTTACAATTTTATATTTTGTTTGACTTCAAATTAGTTCACGCTTCATATTCCGGTCATTACTTGTTGAAACCTGTTACCACAGGTGCACGAAGAGTCGTACAAGTATCTTCGACCATTTCTTCATGAAGGAAGAGACATCTTAGAAGGCACGAAGAAAGCAAAGTTATAGCGTGTTTACCAACCTACCTCGTTGATTTTCAAACAAACAAAATTTTCGGACCAAAATAGTTGGAACGCTTGGTCTATTTAATAAAAAAAAAATAAAAAGCACAAACTGTAGATACTTAACTCAGTTCAGTAGGGCGTAGCTTTATCGAGCCCGTAGGCATTTCTCTCCAGAGCAGCTGTTCTCGCCCGATCGAGTCCACGTCTCCAATCGAGAACATTGTCCATCTACTCTGTTCTTCTCTTCTAGGTTTACCTTTCCACAAACCTCTCCTTCGATACCAGCCAAAACTGATCTATGTCCCCTTCACTTTTCTCAACTCATGTTCAGTAATTGTTTCGAAGTGCCATTTATAGCACTTGAAGATGAAGACAGTTTAGTTTTCGAAACGTTTGCTGAACATGAGTTTGGTATCTACATTTTGGGCTCTTTATTTTTTGATTAAGCATAATTTTCTTATATTGATTTAGTGTTTTTACTAATTTTCTATTTTATTGCGGAACGTTGAAGTATTGTATGAGATAATAAGCAATATCTGATTTTGTCATAGGTCTATCTCTGTTTAATCACGGCGAAACATGTTTAAACTAAAAAATTGTTTGGTATTTAACTGGTTCGGCAGGTGGTCCTGCTGGAGTCTTGCGATCGATGCTATGTCCGGCCACACTTAAGATCCTTTAGCGGTGAGAAAATTTTTTGATATTTTGTTTATCGCTGTGCGCACAAACGTTCCAGTTATGTCGCCTACCGTAACTTCGAACATCACTTTTAATTGAAATCTTTTGCAATTATGTTTTTGAACTCTCCCTTAATTGTACTTTTAAGTCCCTTGTGTGTAGCCTAATGTGGGCTACAACACCAGGACTCTCGCTATTTAGTCTACTATTTTAACTAGCTTACGCCTGAGTTACGGTAAGCAGACGCAATAAATAATTTTTTTAATATGTAGTGTTGTGCGTTTTACTGTCATGCGCTTCTTTAAAGCAACAAAATATATTTCTTCGTATAATTTCGAGACTATGTTTCTTTCTGTTTGTATGCTTAGGCCTCAGGGATATCTGAAGAAGGGGATGCGAAGGCTCACAGCGATTGCCTTATTTTTATGACACTACCAGGGCGGTAGTTTGTAGCGCGTAAAACATGTGGTTCTTCAAAATTGCAGAAAGTTTTGTAGTGCAGCTGGTACAGTCAGCTACAGAAGACAGTTACTTTTTTTTGCCAAGAACATATCTGGGAATCATAACTCAATTCAGTGTTAAAATGTTTTATTGACAAAGTTCTAAGTTAAGGATTGTTATTAAATAACTGGTGCAGTGTTTGATTTATAAACCGCCGTCCCAATAGCTCATCAGGTTAAACGCCTGAATTTGTGCACGAAAAGATTTACTTCGAAACAAACTGTTTGTGCGCTGTTCACTAATAGCACGTTCGTCCGCCCCGTTAGCTCAGTGGTTTAGCGCTTGACTCAAGATCTTGCGGTGCTGGTTCTGTTCTCAGGGTGCACGCTTGAAATTTTTAAATTTCAGTGCACCAATTTTAAATTTCCGTGCACCCTGAGAATCCCCTTCTTCAAATTTTTAAATTTTAGAACTGCTCCCCATTTAGCGTCACCTAGTGATCGGAATAACTTCCGGGCAACAACATTTCACCAATCAGAACATTCACTCTGCCAATCTCGGTAACTGGCCCTGCGTCAAAGCCTCTACATTCTACAGGTAGCCTATGTGAATCTACCAGGAATAACCCATTGAAGGTCTGAGGATAAAGATTCAAAACCAACTAACACTTGGATTCAAAACGCATTGAACGAAGCAAAGTCTAAACAATTTTGTTTCGAAACAGAATATTCCAAGGTAAGGCCTAACTTTCGTACTCCGTGCGTTTTGGTTTATTTATAGCTGAAAAGTTTCAAATAGGTCTTCTGTGGTTAGAAATGGTTTCGAAACTTATGCAATAGGCTATCATATTTTCATCTCCAATCGGCGGCAAGAGCTGGTCTAAGTTATTTCTCTTAACTATCAGTAAATACCAGCGCAGTGGCTAACGCAGAAAAATTTCATAGGTGAAAAAAAAATTAAATCTTTTGTAGGCTATGAGGTAGATTGTTTAGGCTTCAGTGCAGGTGATGAAAAATCAGGTCAATGTAGCTTCGTCCAGTGCTTCTATGGCATTCTATTTGGTGCTTTGTAGACATTCAAGAGTGACCTGATCAGGAACCATATTTGTAGGCGATGAGAGGCCAAATCTCATTTGTGCATATTGAAATGGAAGCGTTTCAACCAATCAGAAGCTACAGAAGGTTTACAATTGGACGGTAGCCACTTGAATTGAACATGTTCTGATTGGTTGACGGTGTCATTGGAATTTAATTTGAAATTGACCTGATGTACCTGGGAGTTGACCTACCATCTACTAATACTAGTACTATGGTGTTCCATGGTGGAATTCAGTAGAAGCGGAATGAGTCGTATTTTCCGTCCAATCTTAGCCATGGACAAATGTAGATTATTGCAACAATGGATTGTTATATGTGATTTTTCTCCATCTCCAAGTTTACTTATTTCAGAAAATCGACATCAAAGCCTTGTGTTTATTGTATTGAAAGTGATTCTATTATGCTTCAAACAGGTCTAGTAATTTAAAAATAAAGAAATGTTTATTTTTGGTTTCATCTTTTTGGTACTTCCCCTTTAAAAGTACTTTCCCCAATCATCATCATCATTTTGTTCCTTCCTCGTATGGAGGGTTGGATACAATGCGCCATTGTTCTCGACCATGAGCTGTGCGCACTGCACATTCATAAATTAATTTTGTCCATTTTGTGATGTTTGTTGTCCAAATCATTCTTGGTCTGCCTTTACTTCTTTTACCATTTATCTTCCCTTCTATTAATGATCTTTGTAATGAATTTTGCCTTATTGTGTGTCCGAAATACTTCAATTTTCTTTTTTTGACTGTTTGTAAGAGCATTTTGCTTGAATTGAATTTGGAGAGTACTTCATCGTTATAGTGATCTTTTGTTTCCATGAAATTTTTAACATTTGCCTGTATGTCCAGAGCTCGAAGGCATCGATCCGTTTCTCCATTTTTTGTGACATTGTCCAAGTTTCGGAATTGTATAATAGGGTCGACCAAATATAGCATTTTAATATCCTGAGACGAGTTGATAAATTTAAACGTTGATTGGTTAAAATATTTTTCATTTTTCCAAATGTAATTCTTGCAATTTCTATCCGTCTAAGAATTTCATGGTCACATCTCCCATCTTCAGTTATTAAATGACCAAGATATGAAAAAGATTCTACTTTTTGTATAATTTCGTTGTCAATTATAATTTGGAGTAGCCTACTGAAGTGTCTGGTGATTTTGAGATTATCATTGATTTGGTCTTTTTAGCGTTAATTTTCATATTAAATTCTTTACCAATTGAGTTAACATTGTCCAATATTTCTTGAAGATCTTCTTGTGATTCAGCCAACAGAACAGTATCATCAGCATAGCGTAAATTTGTTATATTCAAGCCACCAACTTTTACTCCTCTCATATCATCAATGGATCGAAAAATTATTTCTGTATATAAATTAAAAAGACATGGAGAAAGTACACATCCTTGGCGTACTCCACGCTTGATATCAATTCCTTTAGACAAATCTTTTTCCATGCGAATAATAGATTTTCCATTTCCCCAATAGCTCAGTGTAAAAACTTTAACACGGCCATATATTTAACAAACAAAAGCATAAACGGAAAGAAAAAACGAGTTGGTTTATGAAAATGGGTAAATAAATGTACTATTTTCTCCACTGTTAGTTTACCTATTTATTTTCTCGTTTTCGATAACCACATTTCTTTCCTCGCCGCTTATGTGTACACTTTGTTGGCGCTTTGTTAAATCTATGACCATGTTAAAGTTTCTATCTCAGGTCAAAGGTGAAATTGAAAACTGAAAAGGTGAAGCGGTGTTTTATAACAAAATGAACAAATTACAAATCTCCTTCACCTTGAATTCAGCTTATGCCAGAGGCCAGCAGTTTTGATTTTAAGGAAATTTAGCATGGATGATGTACAACGAATAAGGAAATGGCTTCATAATGCAAACCTAGTTTGACACCCAGCAATCCCAGATTAGGCCTACCATATTTTCATCACCCAAAAAGAGGACAAGTTTAGTAAGCAAGTAAAATGCCAGCAGATTTTTACGTTTAAACAATTTTTACATCTTCTTAGATGATTATAGGCGTATGTAGCAAAAGTGACAAATAAAAAAAAAACACATTTCTTTATCAGATTCAGTCAAGGAACATTTTGCTGTTCATTTGATTTTCTCCACAGAAAACATGCGTTTTACATTTGCATTTTGAGCCATAGCTTATTGCAGATGAAGAATTGGTCGATTTTTAACAATTCATTAAAAAAATCTCTAGTTCTGCAATATTTGAACTATTCTGTCCATTTTCTAATGTGCCATCATTTAAACAAAGCTAATGCAAGCTAGCTATCATGCTAGCTAGCTATTGCACTAGCGTTGGTATAGATCAAACAGTTTAACATCATCAATGTCAACATTTTTCTCTGACAGATGCTTCCACACACCGCTGAAAAGCATTATCCTATTCTTTGGTGTAAGACAGCACAAGCAATAAGCATCCAATCAAAGGATGTGAACTCGGAAAATGAAACTATAGTGGTCTGAGTAACACTGCCTTCGTTTGCCACAGAAGTAAACGTATCCACCATATCCACAGTAAGCAATGTTGGTATTGTCAACTACAAAGTCAATAAACACTTTTCTTAAACAAGGATAGCCTACTTCTGCCACAGCTCACAGAAAACATATATACTTTTCCTTTTTGGTATTGTTGCTTAGCCTTTTTTAGCTTTTGCCAAGGTCACATAAAAATAAAACCTTGTTGGAAATGATAGCAATGCAAAAAAGAGGACATTTGAGCATTTTCAAGTGTCCTCGGAGGACAATTCATTTTTTATGAAAAAAGAGGACAAATCCTCCCAAAAGAGGACATATGGTAGCCCTACCCAACATAAGCTGGTTGTTGATAAATCTTGCTCACTGCTACCCAGGGAGCAGGGTGTCATAAGTTGAGTAGTAGGCATAGTGGTATGGCGACCCAGCGAAAGGAACTGGCCATCCTACTCTCATTAGTGCCGAAGGCCTAGTGTAATGAGAACCTTATTTTCTCAATCCCCAAAGCTCAGTAACTGAGTATGGAACTACCTTTAGCTCCGTTTAGATTCTAAACTTTAGAAGGTATTGAGAACGGGAGCAACCTAATTCGTACCCTGAACAATCTGTACCCTCAGTTCGTACCCTGAAAAGATCAAGAGAAAAAATAGCACAAAGCCGGAGTGGCTGATTGCAACAAAGCCGAAGTCGCTAATCAGAGTTTCCGCAAACATTTTAAAGTTAGGGTTAGGGTTAAGCGGAAACACCGATCCGTGTGCTATTTTGGCTTTTTTAATTTTTTTCTCAATTTTTTCAGGGTACGAACTGTTCAGGGTACGACTCAGGTTGCATCCTTGGGAACTTATACGTACGACTCCCTAACGTCCTTACTTATCGTATGTATGTATATTTTTTTATTATGCTTAAATAAAGTTAGTCCCGGAGTTTGCAGTACTAACGATTACTTCAGGAATGTATGTACAATCTACATTTTGTAAACAAATAGTCTGATTACTGCACTTAAGTTCTTTTCGCTTCAAATTAATGCAACAGCAAAAGGCTTGTTGAAATAAGGAGAACCAAAAAAATTAAGCAAACAGAAGAAATTTAAGCTATATTTTATGTCATGTTATATAAATGAACATTAAACATGTTATATTGCCATAGCTAATCTGAAACCTATGATTGAAAGTATTTTGAATTGTATATACCACTAGAAATTAGAATTACATAGGCCCACTTATTACTTGCTTGCACTTTCCAATTTTAAGTGGAAAACAATGAAGTTGAAATAGCTTGGAAGATTTTAGTACCGTAAACCGGAGTGACTCAGGCATCCTGGGGTGACAAAGGCAGCATCCCAGGAAAATGTTTTGAGGTACTTTAACGTGTGCTAATGCCTTTTTTCTTTCAAAGTTGTAGATTTTTCAAGTTATTATAGGAAACTGATGTTGTAGTAGAGTATAATTTAGTAAAAAAAAAATTGTGGATATTTTTCTTGGATGAGTGAAGTCTATTTGAAAAGTGACATCAATTTTGGAGTTTGACGGATTCTGACTGATATCACCAAACTTTGGCAATTGCACTCTGTTCTATTACATTTTCAAAGTTGGGTAAAGGTTATATATCTTCATTTAATCATCTAAAGCCGCCCTCCAGCACCTAAAGCCAGGCAAATCCCCGGGCCTTGACCACCTATGCCCGGAACTAATACTCCAAGCTGCCCCCTCTATGAGGTCCTGGTTAAAAGCATTCCTTTCCTGCTGCTTGCGTCACCTGCGCATCCCAAGAATCTGGAGAAGAGCCCTAGTGGTTGCAGTCCCAAAGCCGAAGAAGCCCCCAGGGGATCCGAAGAGCTACCGCCCCATCTCTCTGCTCTGTATCCCCTTCAAGATACTCGAAAGACTTATCTACGCCCGTGTCGAACCGATAATAGACCCTCAGCTCCCTCGGGAACAAGCCGGCTTTCGCCACGGAAGATCAACTGTAGACCAGGTCACCCTGATGACCCAAGACATCGAGGACAGCTTCTCGGCAAAAAAGAAGGCTGGCGCCGTGTTTGTCGATCTCACGGCTGCCTACGACACTGTATGGCACAGCGGCCTTACCTGCAAACTACTCCGTCTCTTTCCTGACAGGCACATGGTCCATATGATTATGGAACTTGTGCAAAACCGCAGCTTTACCCTTTCCACCGGTAGCGGCCGACGAAGTAGACTACGTCGACTCAGGAACGGCGTCCCACAGGGCTCTGTCCTGGCTCCCCTCCTCTTTAACACTTACATCTACGACCTGCCTGACACCATCTCCAGGAAGTATGCTTATGCAGACGATCTGGCTCTCCTGCATCCAGCCGGAGATTGGCAGTCAATGGAGAGGAACCTAAGCCAGGACATGTCAACTATATCAACATATCTCCAGAAATGGAAGCTACAGCTCAGCAAGGCAAAGACAGTGTCGGCGGCCTTCCACCTAAACAACAAGGAAGCAAAACGTGAGATCAACATTACCACCGATGACGAACACCTCCCCTACTGCGCCGAACCCACCTACCTCGGCGTAACCCTGGACAGGTCACTCACGTACCGACGACACCTGGAGTCACTGCGCAAAAAACTATCTGCGCGCGTTGCACTTTTGAGGCGGCTGGCGGGTTCCGGCTGGGGAGCTGATGCGAAAACCCTTCGCACAGCTACCTTGGCCCTTGTCCATTCTACCGCTGAGTACTGCGCACCAGTGTGGTGCCGCAGCTCTCACACCCGCCACATTGACACCGCCATCAATGACGCACTACGCACTGTGACTGGATGCCTGCGTCCCACTCCAACGGACTGCCTTCCCATCCTTGCAGGCATCCAACCTGCTGAGCTTCGCCGTAAAGGAGCCATGATTTCCCTTGCTCGTCGCGCACTGGACCCCGACCACCTCCTCCACAGTACATTCCAGCGCCTACCTGGAGGACAGCAGCGACTGAAATCAAGACGCCCATTTGTGCCCGCCGCACGACAGCTTCTGAACAACGTTGAAGATCTTGGAATAAGTGCGGCACACTGGACGAACTACACATGGAACATGGAGTGGCAAAACAACACCTCCCGACTCCGTGATTTCCTACCCGACGTCGATCCCCACCCTCCGGGAATGTCCCTCGCAAGACTTGCGTGGGTCCGGCTTAACCGCCTACGAACCGGCGTCGGTCGCTTTCGTTCAGACATGTGCAAATGGGGCCTGGCTCCCTCACCGGGATGCGAGTGTGGCGCCACAGACCAGACAGTAGATCATGTCGTCCATGACTGCCCAATCCATCAACCACCACATGGAGCGCTTGGACTGAAGGCCCTAGATGACGAGACTGTCGAGTGGCTGATGACATCATGCCCAAACATATAGTCCAGAAGAACAGCTCATACGACGAAGAAGAAGATTTAATCATCATATGAGGCACAAAAACTTTTTTTTTGAAAATCATATTTTAAAATTTAAATTGGGGGGGTGCCTTAGTCACCTAAGTTTTCATGGTTAAGAATGGGGTGGCTAAGGCACATCATATAATGGATTTTTATGGGTCACAGTACCAGTAACATAATACCAGTACCGTACAACTTAGATTGGTATATACCTTACCGTACACACATATATACTCCAGTACACATTTTAGACCTTTTCGATATATACTGTACCGTATGGTACACATTTTGGACCTCTTCGGATATGTACCGATATATCGGTCTATTGGACCTTTCCGGATATATACCGTACACATTTTGGACCATTATATACACATTTCGGACCCTTACATATCTTTTTAAACATCTCTTTTGCATCTACTATGCCTTAGACACCTCAACGTGAGGTGTACTTGCGCTACTTACGTAAAAGAAGTGATAAAAACGAAATTGCCTTATTCACCCCATGCCGTGGCGACTAAGGCATCCCTAAAAGAAAAGGAATAAATTCCCCAAAAGTAGTCATATGATTTCAAAACTTTTGGTACGGCTAGTATTCACCTTTGCCCCCATTTTGATCCTAAAACCTTTGATTTAAACTTACAATTTTTCCAGGGGCGATTAAGTTCAAAAGTATGCCTTAGTCACCCCAGTTTACCGGTACTAACAATTGAAAGTTTAGTTATTAAAGTTGTCAATGATGTTGGAATTTGAGATTAATTAATCATTATCATACATTTGTTTGCGTCAGTTTACTCAGACAAATTTTGGCTTAGTATAGATATATACATTTCTTAGCCTAGTTTTCGGGGATGAAGTGTTCAGGGGCGAAATAGGTTGAATACTTATTAATAGTTAGGGTTAGAAATAGATGTGATTCAACGGTGTCCGACAAATTGTTTGTAAGCAATTGTTCGTAAAACAATTGTTCGTAAAATTAATTCTTCGTAAAACAATTCTTCCTAAAGCATTTTTTCGTGCATGCAGTTAAAATTTGATGTATACGAAGAATTGTTTTACGGATTTCATTTTACGAAAAACAGTTTACGAACAATTGTTTTACGAACAATTGCTTACGAACAATTTGCCTATAACCGATTCAACAGAGTGTGATTTTGTCAGCTCTATGCAACAGTTGCCATGTTTGGTCGTTTCAGTTGAATGAGTTTGAAGAATAAAACTATCATATTATCACAAATAGCAAATGTTATCGTATTTTTGATTAAGTAGTCCAATACCGCATGATGCAAAGGCACATAATAGTATATGTATATTATAAAGTACGGTATGTTGATAAGGAATTAATACGCATTGCTATATTTCAGCTCTTTAAGTATCGTTGGTAGCAAATGGACTGTTTGGCTTGTGCATTATCATAGTGGTTGTTCTGTGTCGAGAACTAATGTTAACCATGCCTGGTATGTCCAAAAGCTTTGCTAAAGCTAGATATTACCTGCACAAAGAACTGCCGATGAAGGTGAAAGCTTGCTCCAAAGAAGCAATACAATATGCAACTTGTGTCAGCGAATGGGACAATCTTCGAAAAGGCGACTGTGAACGTGAATTTTTTGCATTAAAGCAATGTGTTCAAAAGGCATCAGTAAGATGAATTTGTGATTTTTGCAATGCATCGATGGGTTACAGAACTTCAAGCTCCTTATTTTGAAGAATTAGCTGAAATATAGCTTTTCATGTGTCACTTTTCACATCGTGTAGGTTACCGTACGTTATTTTTATTTCCTGGTACACCATCATTTAAGACATGAAATCCATTGGTTGATGTATAAAAACTGAATTTTTTAGTTTATTCAGCCACAAGTCCATTAGAAGAAGTTTATTCTTTGAGTGTTACCAGATCGGTGTGTTTTCTAAGTGGCTGCAGTCGTCCACCACACGTCGTCATCGGAATATATTTAAACTCAAATACCGGTAATAGAACGAAAAAATATGTTTTGATCTCCTTTGCCTTTTAAGACTTTATTGTGTACGGCATGTCGGTATTGTGTACGGCATGTCGGTATTGGTTGTGTTCGGTATTATGTACTAAAGTATACAGCATTTTATTTATAAAACAAAGTATGGTATAATACAACTTCGTGGTCAGTGTTTTCATTATTGCGAAGTTGTCAGTCTTGTGTTAGTGTAGTACATATAGAAAAGTTAACCGAAATTGTTACGACGCGCAAAACGTAATGGGCTTGCAAAACTGATTGTGGTTAAAAGATACCTAAAATAATGAATTTTTAATGCAAATTTGTCAATCTAGGAATGTAAGTTTACATTTGTCTTACATGTGACGAATTTTGACGATGTTACGCCGTTCCTTCATGAAATTAATTACAGGTAATAAATCCACACGCTCCATGGACATAATTTATTGCAATGGCATACTTTACAATGACTATTGAACGACAAAAAAACTAGCAGCAACTTGAACATTCAATCGCTCTTCGCCTGGTGAGCAACCCAGCTTACAAAATCCTTCCCTTTTAGATTGATTCAACGTCAGCAAACGTTGAACCAACGTAAGGGCCGATTTTGCTCATTGGGAATCGAATTTCTGTCTACGTTGCTTCAGAGCTGTTTACTTCAGGCAGGTTCCGCAAGCGTGCCTGTATTGCTTGGACCATCTTCGATCGTGGCAAAGTCACTTCTTCTCGTGTAGCCACTGAGCGCAACTTGATAGTATCCGTCTCCTTTTCTTGAGACGCGATGATGACAGCCAACGGTATACCGCGCTCTTCACACGCTTGCAACTGATTCAATAATTTTGGATTTTTCTTGTACGCCATTTCCGCCTGTAAAATGATTTCACGTTGTGATTAGTGTAACACTAGATAATAGGGTGTTTCATTTTTTCACCATTTTTGAAATTCAAAATGCCTGGGGTCCCATCTGGTGGTATTTGGGGTAAAAAGTTTATACCCCAATTTTTTTTCAATTATGACGTCATATTGAGGTGGTCCACGAGGTTTAAAATTTTTAGGCCTCAAATTCTCGAAATTTGGCCGTATCTTCGGAACCGCTCATCATATATCGACAAAATTAGTATCAAAATGCGCAAAAGGGTCGGTTTCCTATACCTGATGTAGAGAATATTAAGGTCTATCTGCTTCAGAAAAAAAGTTATTTCAAAAAATCTGATTTTCGGTCTATTTTCTCTTGATGAACAGAGATCAGGTGATCAAGATAAAAGTTTTTCTGTATTTTTCCACTCTTGGAAGCTGTTATTGCGTAATAATAGTTGGTGTTAAGGTTTCAGTACTGGGCTTGTCTAGTCTTGATATCTGCTTAAGCAAAGCCCCATCTTGCATTGCTCCGGGACTCTTCTTGTCGTCGTCCACAAAAGAAATGACATGGGAAAGATATATTTCGTTTATGTGGAACATGCATTAAAGGGTATGAATATCATGACCAACTTCACCATTAAAATAATTGACCAGTCGAGTATTGACTCCGGACTTTTTTCCTGTGTTGAGAGCAGTCGTATCAGCCATGACTGAATATTGGGATAGGTGAACTCTGCAAGCCTCCTGGATGATGGTGCCAAAAATCAGTTCTGCAATGACCGACACACTTTTGGGAAAAGATTTAACAGCAAGCACACCTTCGTGCTTCATGCCATTATCATCAACAAGTTGGCCCAAGGAAACGTATCGATCTATTTGATCGACAACGCGCCCATCATAACATAAGCTGAGTTGAGCAGAAGCTGAGTTGAGAAAGTTCTCATTTTCCATCAGAGATTTTTCTCTCGTTTTTTGTCGTTTGCGGTATACTGTCGAAGGTGATGCAGCATTGCAGCTACTTGATCTTTTCCAAGAACCGACCTCATAAGATCTTACTGCTGGCGTACCGAAGTTATCCTACGATCAGCAAGTACACAACTTCTATCATTTATGGAAAAAGAATGTACTTTCTTGTACACTTTTCCCCAAACAGCTGGTTTCAGAGGCTCGTATTCCTTATCATCTTCCCAATTTATATCACCATCAGAGTCGCTTTCGCTACTGTGTAGACATCTAACTACTTCATTTATTTTTCTTTGTTTCAAACATAGTAGTGCCGATGCTTTGGCAGATTGTATGCCAGAAGTGCTAGGTTTCTCTGTTTGCTAAGCACTGGAAGACCAGCTTTGTTCCATATGCCAACTACATCTTTCAGCAGTTCATCTTTCAAATCTTTGAAATGGAGTATTTTCTTCAAAAACTTAGGATTAGTTTCGGCTACTTTCTTCCTCAAGTAAAAATAGTGACTGGCTATATCTGAATTCAGGGGAAGCACATTTCTCTCCAATTCCATGAAGTTTTGCATCGACTTACTAATACCTGACCTTAATGCCATAATGACACTTAATCTAAAGCAGGTGAGCAGCATACCTCTTCCTCAACGGTTACATTAATATTATAATAGTAATACCTTCAAATTACTATTTCATCTCTTGCAAAACGAACAAGAACTATTATTACGCAATAGCAGCTTCCAAGATGGAAAAACACAGAAAAACTTTTATCTTGATCACCTGATCTCTGTTCATCAGAAGAAAATAGACCGAAAATCAGATTTTTTGAAATAACTTTTTTTCTGAAGCAGATAGATCTTAATATTCTCTACATCAGGTATAGAAAACCGACCCTTCTGCGCATTTTGATACTAATTTTGTCGATATATGGTGAGCGATTCCGGAGATACGGCCAAATTTCGAGATTTTGAAAACCAAAAATTTTAAACCTCGTGGACCACCTCAATGTGACGTCATAATTGAAAAAAATTTGCGGTGTAAACTTTTTACCCCAAATACCACCAGATGGGACCCCAGGCATTTTGAATTTCAAAAATGGTGAAAAAATGAAACACCCTACTAGATAAGGTAATGAATTGATGGCCTTCCAAAAAGACATTTTGAATGTCAGGCTTGTTTTTGTTTAGTCTGTGTAACAAAACAGGGAAGTAGATTTCAGTTGAGGTTTCCGTAAAATGGCGAACCTTTCTTAGTTGTGGTCCGCTACAACACGATAGGATAGTAGGATACTTGCATGGCTTTCAACTTTATACGCTTATCAAGTTGTGTTTAAAATTTTGAAAGCAAAAGTTGTTGGTAATCCAATGTAAGTTTTTAAAGTGTTTCGTTATTCCAAAAATACCCAAGAGTCAACACACTGTCTCGGTCATAATCCCGAATATCATGAGCAAATTAGTTACCACCCCAATAGAGCAGTTATTTCGTGTGTACAATTTCTCGAGTAATAATTGAATAAAGTAGGCTATTAATAATCTAATGACCTTTATGCCAGCGTTCCAAAGTTCAGTGATGATCTGCATACGCTCTAGAAGAAAGTTCTTCTGTGGAGACACAACGTAAACCTCGGTTTCGTTTGTTCGCATTTTGCTGCCATCCGTGATCATGCGATTTTCAAGTATGGAGAAGATTCTCTCCACTCCGATGCTAACCCCAACGCATGGAACCTAACCAACATACAATCCTTCAGAGAGGTGCTTTTTATGTCCGATGCACACATAGAAACAGGGGCAGATCCAGCAAGTAGCCTTAGAGGGGGTGAATTAACAAAGAACGATGATGTGTAGGTATACATCAGGGGTTCCCAACCTTTTTTACACCGTGGCCCCTTTGAAAATTTTGAAAGATTAATGGCCCCCCCTATTTTATTCAACCTTTTGAAAAAGTTAAGAAACGTCATTTTAATTAAAAAACTTGTGTATATACAGTAACCGGTAAAGACCATTTCATGAAGATTTGAGCAAAATGTACCAGTATTTTTTATTAAATTTTAATTTATTTCTTTTGTTATATACCATAGTGTTGGAGAGGACTTAGAGATGATAAATTAAAAAAATTATTATTTTTCAATGGCCCCCTTGAAAAAGGCTCATGGCCCACTAGGGGGCCATGGCCCCCAGGTTGGGAACCCCTGGTCTACATTAATCCAAACTTGCAAATACACCGTGTATAAAGTCACTTTGGTGTGTCTTAGGGAGGCAATTGTCAAGTTCAACTGATAAAATTGATCAGAGAAAGTCATGAGCTTGTGGGTAGCCTATCTATTGCGTATTATTTTTTTTATAGAAGTCACATCACCACATTGTGTCTTAATAACAAAAGTTCTAAAAACTGTTTTCAAGGAGTGACGTGGTTAGAAAGAAAATTTTGGGGGGCAAACGTCATTCAACACGAGTTATAATGGTATTAAAACATTGTAATATTGAAGGATTAAAACATATTTGGGGGGGGGGCGATTGCTTCCTGTGGCTACGACTCTATTTTTAAGTTTTAGCCCTGCCACGAGATTCCAGCTTTAATGCAAGACTGTGATAATCCAATCTCACCGATCTTCCTTTGGGGTCAAAACTGCCAACAAGGTTGTCATAGCGTCCGCCGCCAGCGACCGAGCCCACACCCACGGTCTCTCCTTTGACACGTTCCTTCTCATTCCCAGCAGCCGCGCCAGTGAGGATGGCTTCAAATATCGCGCCGGTGTAGTAGTCTAGCCCGCGGGCTAAGCTCAAGTCAAATGAGACCTACAAATGAAGTTGAACGACATGAAAATGTAAATTGCATTTCCAAAGGCTCAAAAACCAGTCAGTGTACTATCTAGTAGCATGAGAGTTAGTTTTCTTGGCTTAAGAGACTAGAATCTGGTTCGATTATGATGACGTAACTGTGTTTAAAAATAACAAACTAAATCAACATTCCTACAGATGGCAACTGACTTATAGACCGTATCGTTGTTCCCCTGTCAGGTTAGCTAAGAGGTATATAAAACAGAAGTGGAGTGTAGATATATTTAGTTGTTACTTTAAAATGTACGCATTTTAGCATTCATTTACGTGTTTGCATCAAAAAAGCAAGCAGATAAAGTAATAAATTTCAGTGTGAATGCAAGACAACTATCAGACCTTTAGCATGGAAGTATCTATCTTGGCCATATATTTATCATGGCCAGTAACGATAGACAGAAATGAAATCTATTATACAATAATTTTGAAAAAGTAGAACGTAGAATATTTTGTAACTTAGTACGGTACCCAGGGGCGCCGGAAGCGGGGGGGGGCAGGGGGGGCAATGGTGCCGTTTTAAAGTCATGTAAGCTACTGCACATTCTGCAAAATAACAATTTCTGCTTTTCGCCTTAAAATTCGTTGTTTTTTCGGCAGCCATCGTGGCCTACCGGGAGCTCCTTTTCGCCGGCCAAATCTGCGTGCTTGGAGGCCAAAATACAAAATAACGATAGCACAAGTAAATAGAATTAAACTTGCAACAATGCTAAAATCATCACTTAGCGTTGTTGAAGTCTGGGCCTGGGCGACGTCCTACAATAGAATCGTTGCACCACGCAATAACTGCTTCATCGGGATTGTAATCCAGTACTGCGGGACCATCTAACGACACTCGCACGAGTGTCTCCAATGTGACTGATTTTAAAGAAGTTCGCCACTCATCTAGAATTCTTTTTAGCAACGAGAAGCAACGTTCGACATGTGTTGACGATGACGGCAAGGTAATAAAATAAGTATTTCAATGATGTGAAGGACATTACTAAAAGAAGCAGAATTTTTGCAAAATAGGATGATAAAATGTTTTCCCCTCGGATGTCAACTAACCTAGTTTTCCTTTTTAACAACGATTCAATGTCCGACAACATCGATTCGACATAAAAACGACAATATTGCCAGCCGATGTAAATTAGCACTTTCGATTAAGACTTTATTCAAATATACATCGGGAATTACAAACAAGACTTACAGCGCTGTTGATCGGCTGATTGCAGATGGATATATTCCAGCAATAACAAATATTCCCGCACAATGCAACAGTGGCGATTATGACGCGCTGATCTAATTTTGCGTCACTCTTTGACACTACATATTTTCGACAGTTAATCCACGATCATTCTATTGCGAAATTAAATAATTGGCTAGAAGAGACTGGCGGCCAAACTTGGCCGATTGAGGAGGTAGCACCGGCGGTCATTCAAGCACTACTTAGCGGCCATGGCCGCAGGCTGCTTTAAGGCTTGACAGTAGGTTACATCATTATAACATAGGCTTGTCGTTTTTTAGAAATGCAAATCCGGGACGCATATAAAACTGCAAATAATCTTAATGTAGGCCTAATACAAAATAATTTAATGCAACTATAATTATTTAATATGGGAAAATTACCAATATATTTAAGCCTATTTCTCCAACGAAAGCAAGGGAACTTAACAATATTTATGAGCACATGAATCAGGCCTAATAATATTTTTCTGTGCTAAGTACCTTTTTCGAAAGTAAGCTACAGTGTTAGATTTTATCTTTTCATAAAATTCACTACATGTCAAATCAACATTAATTTTGCAAGTGAGGAGAGCTTTGACATTCTGTTCTAGCATTTGGCCTCTGTCATCAGACCACATATTGTTCATAATTGAAAAAAATTGTTCAACTGGTGCTGATGTCCCAGGCAAACAAAACGCAAACTCGACAAGGTTTTGAAAGTTTGGAATGGTTATGTTTTTGTTAAAGTTTACTTTTGTTCAAGAGATGTCGTTGCATTTTGCCATGATTCTTTCCTCTCACTCTTAGACATCTTATTTCTTTACCAAAACGTGCTCATCGAAAAAGAAGTCGATGTTGATCATTTGCTTCTGAAACATTTTGTTGATATTTTCCGCAGACCTACTTGAGAAAGAATTGTGATGACTCGCTCAAGAATTTTTTTTTGCAAATCTCAAATTGAAAACTCCGGAACAAATTGGTTAACCGGGCGAGACAACGGGCAAGGTCTTAAAATCGGGACTGTCCCGGCTAAACCGGGACGTATGGCAAGCCTATTATAACATAGCATGATGCCCTTCTTTGCATACCGGATACTTGTATGCTATCATTACTCAACACATAGTGAGCTGATAGATTAGCATTATCGCTATATCTTATCTTAAAACTTGAAAAAAAATTGGCCTTTTAGTAAACAAAAGTGCCCTTTTTTCGTAATCTTGCCCCCCCCAGTCAAAAATCGTTCCGGCGCCCCTGACGGTACCGTACTTCCTAAGGTTTGTGTTTACTTTTAGTCACGTTGAGTTGGTATAAGAAATATTCATTCTCACCTTGTCAATGATTTGAAATATATCTAAATATTCCAACAATAGCTTGATGTCACTTAGGCCATCAACTGCAGTCTTGCTCGTCTTCAGCAATTCATCAGAAAGTAAATCTTCTGCTAACCTTTTTCCACCTGAAAGTAACGAACACAACAAATAAACTGATTTGGTAGTGAAACGTTGATATGTATCATAATAAAAGCTTTCGGATAAAAAGCGTTGAAATAAAAGCCTGCGCAATTTGGAAGATGGATTTCTGGACGTGTCAAAATCAGTGCGCGTTGAAAGAAATGAAACTCTGACATAAAGTTTTAATTTTTTTCGCCATTAGCTATAAAAGTTTGCTGATCTAAATTTTCATAAAAAAATAGTTTTGGCAATGAATGATAAAATTTGATGCTAGCTTTAAACTTTTAGTGGAGTACTTGATCTCAGTTCAGTTGTTCATCTCAATTTGATATATCACACTTGCCACTGCATGAAGATATGGAGTTCTGCAGCCGTACTTTAAATCATACCAAGTTATGAAGTCACAACAAATAATACCTGCCATTTTAACATAAGATCCAATTTTTTCGGCAGCGTCTTCGGTCAAGCCTTTCTCAATCATTTCAGCCCGCACATCTTCCCAGGGTAATTTATCTAGTTTATCAACCGCAGAACAAGCTTGACGGAATTTATCTTCCGGGCATCCACAAACAGCAAAGACACCGTCTAATATCCGCCGGTCGTTCACCTAAATTGATATGTAAACCGGTAGTCCCACACTCAGATATTGCGGAATGATAAAATAAGATTCTTATATCACTAGGCCTTCGGCACTGACGAGAGTAGGGTGGCCAGTTCCTTTTTCTGGGCCGCCTTTCCTTAAACAACTATTCCCAACCAGCTAAGCCGGGTGTCGAACCAAGTTCGCATTATTGGAAAGCCAACGTCTTATCCGCTGCGCCTTCCCACCGCAACTGATGTAATCACTTGTACCTTGAGATTTGTCAAAACTTTGTCGTTTTTAAATTGTCAAGCGACGTTGGAATGATGTGTAAAAGGCAGGTTATTTGGTTGAAACCAAGTTTACATCGGCGCAACGTCTGTTATCTTACCCAATTGCTCACAATCGATTTCCAAAGAACATAAACGCTTCTAACACGAAGTATATTTTTGAAGTACTTTTAAGAGCTCTCATGTGCACATGATGATACTAAGCTGATCAGGAATTAATCAATTTGAAGCTACACAAAAAAAATCACTTCAAAATCAACATTACCTTTATTACAAAATTTCCTAAATTTAATTCTGAAAGAATTTCATAGACGATTCTTAAGCACTCGGCATCAGCTATCATTGAATCATACTGACCAGCGATGTCGAAGTCGCACTGTTGAAAACAAACGAACACAATCAATATTGCGGTGTAAAATGTAAATGAATAAATGCTCCCAAATTCGATGTTGCAAGGCAGACAAATCTTCATAACTCCATCGAAAAACGCAAAAATTTCATTTCATCGTTTCACCAAGATGGTAGATAGTATAATCTTCTTTAGAAGTTTTAGTAGAATTCGCAGCTACTACTGTGTAGTGTGCTGACAGGGATTGCGACGTGAACGCTTCTACTATGATCCCCAGATGATCCCAAGACCAAGATGTTTTAAACTCGGCGTTTGGTGCAAACGCAATTTCAAGTCACCTGAAAGAATTCCCTGTATCTTCCTCTCGTCATTGCTGGGTTATCTCGTCTGTAGACTTTCGCAATGTGATATCGTTTAATGCTTTGCAACTTGTTCATAGCCATGTACCGGGCAAAGGGGACCTGAAAACATATCACATTAAGCTAGATTTGTTTTGGCAATTTAGTCACATTTACAGTAAAGAATAAAAATGTCAAGAAGATTGATGCCCAATTGCCCATGCATATTGCATAGAGAAATACAGACAGTACGGTACTGTATTTCTGATGCAACAAGCAAATGTAACTCACTGTTAGGTCATATCGCAGTGAAAGCATTTCTCCACCTTGGTCTTTCAGATCATAAATCAACTTGCTGTCTTCTCCATATTTGTTGGTCAAAGTTTCCTAAAAAACAAAAATTAAAGTTGTCTACTGCATGACTTCAAGCTGTCAGAAGTTTAAAAGCTTCATAAATTTGCAAATCTACCAAGATTCGCTTCCAGACACGTTCTCTTTACTCATTACTCAAGTACATGCGTTCTCTTAATGAATGATTTAACAATTGAATTTTTGCAAAATCTACAAAAATTGATTAAACCAACACAACAGTGAGGGTGAAGTTGATGTAAAAACTTTCCATCAAATAAAAAACATAATAATAAGTTACAATATTAAAATGATAAAATGTGAGCTTGTGAAGTCAAGACTTAATTCAAATTAACAACACAAATGTGGTACCGCACATGAATAGCTTGTAATTGATTAATTATTGAAGTCAAGTGAAGAAGGTGCCATTGATATTTTTACATTTCTTGCGACACATATATTCATCTTATTGATACGTTTGTGACATATTAAAATTATATGGAGTATCAAAATAGAAAACATTATACCAGTACCTTTAGCTCAAAAACAGGTGTATCAATTGTTCCAGCACCATGACGCTTGAAGCATTTAATAACAGTAGAAAAAACATTTTCCCGAATGGCCATTTGTTTCAAGTCATAATCTCTTGTGCCTTTTGGAGTTTTCAATACGAACTGAGATGAAGGCTTGCCATTTCCAATCTGGGCTTTCAAAGCCAGAAGCTTTGCGACTTCCTCATTAATCTAAAAACAAAACACAAATAAACAATTGTCTGTTTTTCTGATTAAAGATTCCACTTTATAGTCATAAGTAAGCATGGCTGTTGAAAAAAGTTTATCATTCAGAAACTTCTAACCTTTTTGGTGGTTGCAAGCACTGAAGTGGTTCTATAATGCAGCTTGGAAATGTGGCTGGAATATTTCCATGTCTTACACAAATTAAGGTATAATAGACTAAACAAGTAGCTTGGATTAGCACTTGAACTCATGATAGGTCACCACTGCATTTCATTGGAACTTTCATATACACAGTGAGCATAAATATATATAATATTACTTATTGAGTGATAACATATCTGTAAAACAAAGGATTGAACAAAAGTGTAATTAGAAGTGATAAATCTGAATTTTTGTTCAGGTCATAGTTAATAGAAGATCAAAACTCAAGTTTAACTGTTAAACACATTACATGAAGCGGTGGTGCAAGTGTGTTAATTTAACAACTTTAAGGATAATGGTTGTTGTTATGATATAAACAGTTAAACATTTTATTAAAAGACTAGTTCAATATCATCAACCAGTCATGCCACTGCTGGCAGATATGTTTCCACACCATTCTGTCTTTGGCTGTTTTTATCCAGGTGATACCAATATTTTCTTCAATGTCTTCCCACCATCTTCCTTTCGGTCTCCCTCTAGTTCTTTCGCTTGATGTTCATTCTGTGGTTTTATTGGTTCATCTGTTGTCTGTCATTCTTGCAACATGTTCCGCCAATTACTATTGTAGATTTGCTGCTGTGTCAATGACATCTTTGATATGACTTATTGTTTCTGATAGCTTTGTTTTTAATCTTGTTCATGTTCCCTTGTGCTGCTGCCAGTTTTCTTGTTTGCTGTTTTGTGAGTGACCAAAGAAACTGGTTATTGAAACTTCAATCAAAAAGTTCTCCATAAAAATGTCAGGTACACTCTACACACAGTGGCAGTAGAGATTCTACATAGCCCACACTGGAGATTGGCTGTTGTATAAAACGTACAGTGAGCGGCATTGACCAGATATCAATAGCCTGTAAGGATTGAAAGAGGGAATCCTTTCCTCAGACGGAAAAAACTTCTGATAAGAGCTTAGCTCTGGTAGTTTTGCATGCTTGTACATGTACACTTGTACAGGCTTTGAACCACTGATGCAGGCCCAACTACCAAAATTGACAGAGTGAAATTTGTCGCTTGTTGAAGTGCTGTTGTCTGTGAATTATTCCATCTATTAGATGCTGCTGAACGGTGAGCAGTCCTTAGAATGAGTTGCTAAAGAGCAGCTCCAAGAGATAAACCAATTGTTTGATCTTGCCGTTTCTTTGTATATATACGAAATCAGGCGCATAACCAGCTGAGCTATCAGGGGGAGAGGCAGGAGACACACAGCAGTAACAGAGGTGGGCAATAGCATGCTACTTTTGTAGCGCCGCTAGATTTCTTCTAGTCGCACTCCCGCTGCTTTTCAATTTAACGTAAAGAAAGATGACTCGCAATTGGAGATTTTTTATGTAAACTGTGATTAAAAGAATCAAGACAGAAATTATTTGACTATTGTGGGAAACACCCAGCCACTTTGATACCAACAAGAGTGACACTAACACCAGTCATGACTACAAGTATGAATTTTTTGGTGTGTTGTTCGGATTGGAAAAATGTCATTACCGAAAAAAAAGTCACTTGTCCTTTTTTCGGTAATGAGGCCTTCAAGGCCTTGAGCTTTCCCAATGCCAAGGTAAAACGTCTGTTAATCAACTATAACATCCCTATTCCTTCCAGTGCTGCGGTGGAGAGACTTTTCTTGGTTGGGAAGCTGTAGAGCGCTACTTTAAATGTAGTGGTAGAGCGCTACTTTAAATGTAGTGGATGCCTGTCTCTAATAACAAATTGGCTATTGGCATAACATTGAATGTACCAAGAGAATACATAAATATACCTTTTCTTTATCTGACTTTTCCAACTTTAATTGACGCACTATTTCACCTTGTTTTCGAATCTCTTCCTTAATAGATGGTAGATCCATCACAACAAATTTACTGAAGATAATATGCAGAAAAATTCAGTTAAATGAGTGCCGTATTACACATTCGACAGTTCTTAAATAAGTCTGCAAAAAAATCATGTTAATCACAACCCAAGACACTTTTTCAAACAATAAAAGGAACTACTTTCGGTGAGAGGCCACCAATTCTTTCCCGTCCAGGGCCCATTGCCTTGCACTTGCAAAGCCAGAATTTGTCCCATTCAACATCGACCAAGCAAGTAACTGACCCACAACCAGTAACGACCATGAACAGTGCTTCCACTTCTGACAATTGATAAATCCTCTTCAATTTCCTTTTTTGTCCTGAAAAATCCCTTTTTCCTCAGTCGGAAATCTTTCAAAATTTCCTTCATAGGCGAGGTTATTTAGGTTAAAAAAGGTGCTAATACAACTTTAAAGTTATTATAATCTCAGTTAAAGCTATTTTAATCTCGATTTTATTCAGTAGCACCGGTACGGTATGTCGAAGCAACGTTGTTTTATTAGAACAGTAGGCTGCACAAAAGCAGCCCATATTTTACAATAACATGGTTTACTTCCTTTGTTCACTGTTCAGCCAAAAAACTGCTTGTCAGTTAGTCGGTTCTGGGACATTTACCACCTGGAGTCCTGGACATCATTTACCAATTACCACTCTCATCTTTCCTACCCGGACTTCCTAACCTATCCCTAACAGCAAAAATGTACAGGTGGTAAATGTCCAGTTTCAACGAATTATCCATCCATTAACAAATTTATTTTTGTGTTTAGTTTAGTTTTCCTTGATGCGCTAAGCCGCTAACTTAACACTATTGGCTAGGCTATCTCTTTTTTCCCCTTGTCAGTAACGCCTTCACAATCATTTGAGACTGACGAAAAACTCCAGGATACTAGGCCTATTCATGATACTGACTCAGTCTGACTGTGTAGACTATACATGTTGTATACATACTACATAGCCTCTAGTCTATTATTATGACACCATCAGTTAGCATAGGCAAAAACTAACTTTTCTAAACATATCACTAGCACTAAAGATATCACTAGCCTAAGCTTATCATACCTAACTGTACGTCGAACCTCAGTGAACTTTGTCATTGCTACTCAACTTCAACTGTAAATCAACGGATTACCTAATTTTAACTCAAAGAATTGAGAACTAACTCTCTCACTACAGTCTGCAATCACGTCCAATTCCCAAAGTGGCGATAAAAGAAATCAAGCGATAGAAAGGTAGAAAGGCGAGGATGGGACAGGGACTCAGGGAGTAAGAGGGGTTCCGGATGGCGAGTGACGATGGAAACCAGCTGATCATGGTTATTCCAGTCGTTTTTAGAACTTTTGAAAGGGAATATGAATAAAATTTTCTTTAAAATTGCTAAAAAGAACAAATCCCTTTTTAAGACAAAAATTCCTTGTAAAATTGTTAAAAATCCCTAAAAAATCCTTTTTTTCTTCAAATCCCTTTTTTATCCTTCGAAGCGTTGAAAAATCCCGATTTCGGGATAAAATCCTTCAAAGTGGAAGCACTGACCATGAATCCATGATGACCAACCGCAGTTCACAAGTTTCATCATGGTCATGGTTTCACAACCAAGGTTGCCAGATTTTAAAGCCCTAAATATGCCAAATTTTTCTGAAAAATTAGACAAAAATATGCCAAATTAAAAACGCAAGAATTCAAGGTCAAAATTAGATAAGAAACAATTGAAAATTCAAACAAAATATTTAGAACTATCATAAATTGTGCAAACTGCACCAACTACAAATAATCAACTTCAAAAAGAAATTTATTCACGTAATGTGTGAGTGTGATACATTTCCGAATTCAAAGCTCAAAATTACTTATTTTTATTCAAATTTATTACCTTCACTCAAAATATGCCAAACACAAAATTTACATGCCAAACAACAAAATATTATGCTAAATCTATGAAATTTGGCATCCAGTATGCTAAATTGGCAATTCTGTTAATAACGGTAACGTCTAGAACATCACACAACTAAGGCGAAAGAGAAAATTGAAAAAAGAAAACTAGATGTCATGAATTACCAAGGGGGATGGGGGGGACTTGTATACCTGGGACTGGTATACAAGTCCCTCCACCCCCCCTTGGTAACTCATGACAAAGACAGGAGTTGTGTGATGTTCTAGGTTTTTCCTTTAAATAACTCTAAAATGATTCAAAAAGAAGTGTTGCCAAATGTCACAAAATGAATTTTCTCACAAATTCTCCAAACACAACTCCATTTCATCAACACTGATCTTTTACAATCCAATTCAGTTTTATTTTTTATTGCTGGCGCAAAAATGAAAAAAACGATAAAGTAAACACGCGGATTTGGCACCAGCAAAAGGAAAAGATTTTAATCCAAAAGGTTTAAAACATTAATTTTCATAACCACAAAAACTAATACTTTACAGCAAATCGACTGCAAGCTTCTTTTTTTTTTCCATTTGAAAGTGATCTAAAAACAACTCAGATAAATAGTACACACTTCGAATCTGCTTCGCATCCTGAGCAAGTCTCATTACTAGTTTTAGACCCTGACAGCTCAGTTGGTTAGCGAGTAAACTTCGTGAAGGATCGAAGAAGCTTTAAGATCAAGCGGCGCTGGTTCGACTCTCGGGGTATGGGCTTGAGCAACGCATTTTAAGGATTGCTCTCTATTCAGCGGTATTTAGTGGATGAAATAATTCTCTAGAAACAAGATATCAATAATCGAAACTTCACTCTGTCAATCTCGATAACCGGCCAGCGAATATTTTTTCCCACGAACTTTTTGTCTCATTTGCATATTTCTGTAAGTGTAGCCATTACTGGTTACTGCGAGGCGCGCGTAACCGTTTTTACCAATTTTTCAAAGTCAGCAGCCAATTTTTTCCCTCCAGGTTCAAATCTAAACATTGAACTTGAAAAATAACGTAGCCTAAAGAGACACACCTAGTCTCGTCAAGTTTTAAAAAGTTGAGAAAAAAAAATTGATTCAGGTCACTTTAAAGGGGTAGGCTACTAAAGGAAAAACCTGACTTGGTGATTTTCCACGTTCTTTGTGTTTAACTTGCTACCATAAAACAATTTTCAATAAAATTTTGCCCTATTGCGGTCTGATCAGCATTCCGCGCGTAGCCTACTTTTGTCAGAGCTTTCAAAACCAGAATGGGCCTGAGCAGCGAAGCGTGCGACTGTACAGTCTACGTAATAAAAGACGAGCAATCAGCTAATCACGGAACAGTTGTTACTGCCGGCGATTTAACTGTAGGCTATGTATCAGTGGCGTATATTCAGGGTGTTCAAGGTGTTCACTGAACACCCCAAGAAATCCAGAAAAAAAGAAAATTTCCATCGGTTGTCGATGTTCTTTACTTTCATGATATTCTAACATCTTGCTGCATGCTGATTGCTTTCTTTTCAATTGCAAAACTCGTCCCCTTCTAATTTTAATACTCCAACGTTTGAGGTCACTGCCTTTAATTTTTTTCGGTCATTACCTTTAAGCTGGGTGTGCACTGACAGCTTGGCGAGTGCTATTTAAAATAAACAATTAAGAAAAATGACGTCACAAGGCAGCGAAAACAGCAATGGTTTTAGTTCAGCCAGGCTGTTCACTCGCTGATCTGAACACCTTGGCGCGTCATTGGGGGAATCCCAGGCAATAGCAAGTTTTAGCTTGTTGGATTAGAGTTTGAGGTGATCAGAGTTGGAAACAAGATAAGATAAAATGTTTTTTATGCACCAAGTGCCAGTAAATGTTTGTTGAAATGACATCAAAACATGTTTGTGAAAAGACATCAAAGTAAGCTAATTTGATGTGAGGTAATGGCAGAAAAATAGCTTTCTACTGCAAAAGTAAGTTATTAGGCAGATTTTAGCTAAAATAAAGGCCTTTTGCAAATGTTTTATGGTATTTCCAGTCAAAGTAGATGCCTCCTAGAATTCAAGGCAATTTTGTTTGCCAAACTTAACTCTTGTTTCTTTCATCTAGCTCTATGCTATAAATGAATTTTCCTTCTGTAGTCGAGGTGTTAAACATTTTCGTTTTTACTAAGTAGTACGGCGGATAAAAGTACAGCCGACCAACATAGCAATCGACTTTTTTTTCTTGTTTATTATCGAGTTGCTTTGCTATTGTTTTTTGTTTTAACTTTCACCTGTTTGTTTTTAATTCGCTTGTACATTTCTCAAGGTGTTGCGACCGTGCCTAATCCTTGCATGAAGTAAATCATTTCCATCTCGAGCACGCTTTAACTTTCGCGTTTTTTCAGACTCCTGCTGTGTTATGGCAAGTAATATTGTTCGTTTTGATGGTCGGAAAGAAAAACTGAACTGAATTATGTGACTTTAGAAATGCAACTTAATGTTTGATATTATTAAGTCTTTCATTCAATAGGCGCTGTCAAATAAATATCTATTTTGTATTCTTCTCCATTCCGACAACATTATTTTTGTCAGTTCTGTTCATGTTCAGAATTTGTGCTGAAAATGCTCTCAAAACGCACCAAATTCAATGTTAATTTTAAAATTTTTCTGGGGGAGGCCCCCCAGACCCCCCGCTGTTGCTTTGCCGTCACTGAACACCCTGTCAAAGTGGTCACGGTACGCCACTGCTATGTATGTATGTACATCAAAACATCAGATTTCAACGTCAAAACATCAGACAGTTTGCTCAAAACCTCAGATCTGAACATCAGATGTTGTAACGTGACTTTTGTTATTGCTGTCTTTTGTGACGTATTCTCAAGCTGTGTTTGCACTTTTTGGTCATTTTGAAAAAAAATGAAAATAAATGAAACACTGGACTTTGGGCCTTGCCAGCGCCATTGAAAACAAATTTTTTTCGGTAATTTTTTTTGAAATGTATTCTTGAATGTTCAGTTTACGCATTTTAATGCTTAATTCCCGTTTGAAAATTTCATTTAGTATGCCTTTAAAAGTAAGATTTTCCGAATTGATTAAGAATTAACCCTAGCCCTAAAAATTAACCCTAACCCTACTTATTTTGAAATGCTTTTGTACGGTAGGCTACACTGCAAAAATTAATTTAAAGAAAAAAAATTGACTTCGATGGGCGTCGAACCGTTGTCCTCACGAACATAAGGCAAAAAATGAAACCACTGAACCAAACACGCCAACAAAAAATATTGCATTCACACTGTATTAATATAAGCTCTATGCCAGGGGTTCCCAACCGGGGGTACTCGTACCCCTTGGGGGTACGAGATTGAACATCAAAGGGTACGAAGATCCTTGGGCTACAGAGCAGCTTTTCAAACTGATTTTATAGTGACACGAGTCACAGAATTTTTCAATCTTTTTGTGCCGAAATCGGAAATCAACACGACATTCTGCTGTACCACACTGAAGTAAGGTGGCTATCTCGAGGTCGAGTGATGTCACGATTTTTTGAACTTGGAGAAACAATCATGTTGTATTTACAACATCGAAATTCTAATCTGGCTGCCTCACTTGAAAGTGATGAATTCGTTCAGAGCGTGGCTTATATTTCTGAAGTCATGCATCTCCTAAACAAGCTAAACCTGTCGCTTCAAGGTCAACAGATAAATGTGGTTACAGCTTGTGAAACAATTCAAGCTTTCAAGCTAAAACTATCCCTATGGTCTCGAAGCATTGAAAATGTAAACCTTGCTAATTTTCTTTCTCTTGATAACATTGCAAATAACTCTTTGGTACAAAATGTCAAAAATGAAGTTATTTCCCATTTTTGAAGATGCTGGTTGATTCTTTCAATGGTTACTTTTCTGCTGTTGAATTGAATTAATTCCAGCATTGGATTATAAATCCATTTCTTTTTGATTTAACAAAAATGTCGGATGATGATAATTTGAAGAACATCATCGAAATGAAAAGCTGCCAAAAATTGAAACTGCCATTTGACAAATCAAAGTTTGAAGATTTTTGGTGTGTTGCTATGAAAGCCTTCCCAAGTCTTGCTATAGAAGCCATGACACTATGACAGTGTTAATTCTCTTCTCAACAAGTTATTACTGTGAAAGTGGCTTTTCGACCATGATATATATCAAGAATAAGTACAGACATCGTTTGCAACTGGAAGATGATTTACGTGTTGCCTTGAGTAAAATCGAACCATCGTTTGAGCGAATTTTATCAATGAAGCAGCAACAAATATCTCACTGAGAAGTGACAAACAAAATAACTGATGTTTAATTTCTTTTTGTAATTTTTGCATTTTTTGTGCGAAATACCGATTTAACGTTGAGCTATAAAAGCAATTTAATTTAGCAATGTATATCTGAAAAAATCAATTAGAATTTTTTTGGGGGTACGAAGAATGCTCTGACCTGACAAAGGGGTACGAGCAGCAAAAAAGGTTGGGAACCCCTGCTCTATGCGAAGTAACAAAAAGTTCGTGGGAAAAAAATTTCGCAACTGGCCCTGTCTCAAAAGCCAGCGATATCTAAAAAAGGGGATGCGAAGGCTCACAGCGATTGTCTTATTCTTATGACACGACCAGAGCGGTAGTTTGTAGCACGTCAAACATGCGGTTCTTTTTTAAATTGTGGAAAGTTTTGTAGTGCAGCTGGAACAGTCAGCTAGAGAAGACAGTTAGTAAATGTTACACAGAGCATAATTATTAAAAGAATGCTTGTTTGGAAAGACAGTTGAAAAGTTACTAGTAAGCTGTTTTTCTTAAAGCTTTTGCAGTAGGCTAGATGGAAAGCAAGTATAGGGGTAGTTCATAGTTGAATTACAAAGTAACCATGGAGCATTCAGTGAATGTCCATGGCTGATGCTAATAGCGCAATGCAGGTTATCATAATAAGATTTATTAAAATACTATCGGTGCTAATTGTTTCTTCACTCTGTCAATATCGGTAACCGACCCAGAACCGACCATGCGTAAAAAGCCTCTACAAGTATTCGAAACTTCCAGGAATAACCTAGGCTATGTAAGCAAACTGCCAGGAATATATCAGAGGCTTTGTCAGTCCGAAGATAAAGATTCAAAACCAACCAAGCCTAGCGTCTCATCCTGATCTTCGTGGTAAAACCTTAACAGAGCTGAACTGATAAGAGATAGGAGGCAGGGGGCTAAAGTGTACATTTCGGAATGACTGTGTGATTTAGTCAAAGTTTGATGGAGAAAATTTAGCCTACTTGAAAAAAATTGCATTTTCGTGTGTGGCGACAATAGCCTATTAGTCGGATAAGCTGATGTTTTCTAACTTAATGGCGAAGTTTATAAGCAAAGTAGCTTACCCAATTCAACAAAGCTAAAATTAGCCATGCCTGCATTGCCTAGTTCAGTAGTTCTCAAACTGTGCGTCGCGACGCCCTGGTGCGTCGTTTCAATTTTCCAAGGGCGTCGCAGAAGAGTTTCGTTTCGTAGCTGAATTCAGTTTATCTTATAAAGATGAGGTTAATCCTTTGATTAGCAGTTTCAGTTGTCATCAAAGTTGTTAACTTCATTAAAACACGCCCACAGAAGTCAAGAGTTTTCAAAAAACTTTGTGGAGAAATGAATGCAGCGCATCGGAGTTTGCTCTTTTAATTTTCATCCAAGTGGCTTTCGCTTAGAAAGTTCCTTGAAGGCTTCTACGAATTGGTGGATGAACTTCAGGCTTTTTTGCAGCAAGAAAATAATCCACTTGCAGATCGTTTAGCTCAGAACAATTTCTTATTGAAATTGGCTTACTTTACTTGTGTGATATCTTCGCCAAACTGAACATTTCTATGCAAGGGCCGAATAAAAATGACATTTCAGATAAAATTGCAGCATTCGTTAAAAAGCTGCTATTGTGGAAGGAAGATATAGCAAACCTGTCTGGAAGCTTTCGATGCTTCACTTTCTTGTCCAATTTGCTTGAAAAGAAAAGTATGACGCTGCCTTCAAATTTGTGAAGCATATTTGGGCAACATTTGTCCAAGCTCGAGTCGAAATTTGCAAAATACTTCCCGAAAAATTTATCAAACTACGAATGGATTCGTGATCCTTTCGTCCAACCTACTCCACTGTCTTTTACTGCACAAGAAAAAGAAGCCTACATTGACCTTTCTTGTGACAATTCCCTGAAAAGGATGTTTAATTCAGGAAATCCGGCAAATTTCTGGATTTCAATGAATGGCGATTATCCAGCTTTGGTGAAGAAAGCACTACGAATTATTATCCCATATGTCACGTCATATTTATATGAAGTAGGATTTTCTGCCTTGGCGGTGATAAAAAGCAAATTTCGATCACCAATAAACACTGAAAGAAAAATGCGGGTGGCAATTTCAAAAATTCTCCCAAGATTTAATGAACTTTGTAAAAACAAACAAGCCCACACGTCACATTAAATAATATGCATTGCTTTTTGTTGTTGTATCAACAAACCTCATTAACCGTTAACAGTATCATTAACAGTATCAACAAACCTCATAGTTCCTCATTAACTTTTATTTGCTGGTGCGTCGCAAGTCCAGAAAACTTTTCCAGAGGCGTCGCAACAAAAAAAAGTTTGAGAACCACTGGCCTAGTTTACAGGGACGCATTAACTTTCTAGAAATTTAGAGAATTTTCTGGTGGGCCGATCAAGCGAACTGTTTCGTCATATAGCCTATATAGTTCAAACCTTAGCTTAGGCCTTCAGGTAAATATAGCTCATGCAAAAACTGGCGGGATAAGCTTTCAAGGAGACTTTTCAAAGACTCTTTCAATCAGTAATGATTTTTTGTGTTTTTGACATAGGCTACCGTGGCCTACCAGCGCGTCATCACACCGATAGCCTGTGAATTTTTACTGTAGGCCTACCGTAACTATAAAAATTAAACGGTAAAATTATCTTTAAAGAAAAATCAGATTTGATAAAAATAGGTCATTAATTTTTTTTAATTTTAAGTTAAGTCACTTTTTGCTAGTCCGTGTTTGAGGATAGGCAAGAAATTGTTTTGTTCAATTTTGTATAGGCGCTAATTTACAGTTATTTAAGCTACAGCAGATATTTTTCGCTTGGTAATTTTGTTTCATTCTATGTTCAGTTCAAGTTCAAAATCAAGCGATGCTGGTTCGACTCTCCGGGTGTGCGCTTGAGCAGTGCATTTCAGGACTGTTCTCCATTCAGCGGCACATTGTGGCGATGGAATAATTCACAGAAAACAACACTTCAACAACAAGGTCTGAGGAAACTTCACTCTGTCAATCTCGGTCATCCGCCCTGCCTCCAAAAGCTTCTATAGGTAGGCTATGCAAAATTACCAGGATTAACCTATCAGAGGCTTTGTCAGGCCAAGGATGAAGATTTAAAGCGTTACAACCAACAAGTTTTGCTTAAAAGTTAAAAATTAGGCTACTCCTCAGAAGTCCTGACAACTTGTGATAGGCCTATTGCTCTTGATAACCAAAAATTCTGCAAACTTGTGAGTGTTCGAAGTAATAATATGTTTTCATTGTTTTGTAACGTAATGTTGATGAACATTAAGTCAAAACAATGTAATGTTGTTGATGAACTGTTGATGAACATTACGCTTTTGACGTATTGTTGATGAACATTAGGCCTACGTCAAAACAATGCAATGGTCGTCATCATTACGTCAAAACAATGCAATGTACTCAACACTGGCAAACAAAAGATAAAATCACAGAATCGTTTTCATTGATGACTAGGGCCATTTTTATTTTGACCTAAAAAAATATTTTTTGACTTAATTTTTATCAAATTTTGACTTTATTTTGACCTAACGAAATAGGTTATTTGAAGAGGCCACAGTTCTTCCTAAAATTGATACCAGTTACCCAAACATAATATTTTGTCGATTTCAGACAAAAACGTGTTCAATAAAAGGGGCTTGTTCAATAAATGTTTGCCTTGATTGCGAAGCTTGTTGTCGCTCCAATCCAGCTTGATGGCGTTTACTTTTCCTGTGGCTTTCAACATTAGACTATTTATCGCACCTCACTATAAACTCGCAAAAATGCACCTTAAATCACCCCCGGGAGTTGCATTAAATTCATCAGGAAAATCTCGAAAAATCTGTCCAACTTTTGCTGAAGACCACATTAGCTTGCTTAGGCATTTTTGTATTACAGAATGTCAGTAGGCTATCCCTAAAATCCAAACTGTTGACGTTCGAAAATACCACGTTTGTGAAAAGGGGGTGTTTTATAAGAATAATTAAATATGTAACAAAGAATAAACAATGGACAATTTGTGATAAAAGTTAGGCTACTGCTGATCCAAGTGGGAATTGTGACATATTTCCTGCTTTTATGGGTTAGCCTAATATGGTTTAATTGTGTCGCAGTTCCTGATTACAATCCATCCACGAGGGTTTTAACAAAAATTACTCTCAAGAAAAACACAAAATGTTGGTCAAAAGCCATAATTTGACAAATTTTGACTTTATTGTCAATTTTGACTTTATTTTGACCTACAAACTTTTTAGAAACAGTCTCCTATAGGTGCTGAAAACAACTTTACTTTTTGACTCGTGGACAGACGAGGTCCTTAAAAAATGTTGATTTTATTGACTTTTGCGGGCCCTATTGATGACAAATTCGTCTACTGGAAAAGTGATAAGCTGACTCTTCCATGGTTTTGGCAAGGCATTCCATGGTAGCCTACAAACACAGTAGGCTAACTTTAACAAGAGTGATCTTAACACCTGTACTGTAGTTGGTTTGCCACTAACACAAAGCGTGTTAGCTGAAATAAATCCACAATAATCAAACCATGACATTTCGTCTGTGTAAGTAAACCTATTGGCTATTGCAATCTTGCTACATTATTAATAAGCTGCAACTTCTGGTTGAAAACAGTCTTACTCAAAATAGACCGTTTAAAAAATCTTTCAATCTGAATACTATATGCCACCTGAAATGTCCATGCAACATTTGTCATTGCTGCAGTCACTCTTCTATAAATTCACATAAGTCAATCTCTAAATCATCTTTTTCTTTCATTTATTTTTTTCTTAACTGTCATTTCCTTGCTTATGAATGGAAGCATGAATTGAACTCAACTACACTCCTTATCTTATTCTCATGTAGCCTAGGGCTACCAGCCTACCATACGTCCTTTTTTAAGAGGATTTATCCTCTTTTTTCAAGAAAAATGAATTGTTCTCCGAGGACACTAAAAAACGCTCAAATGTCCTCTTTTTTGACAGTTTGGGTTTTCATGCTTATATTTTCAACGGGATTATATTGCTTGATGTCGTTTCAGTGACGGCTTGTAGGCTATTTGTTATCTAAACATGTTGTATACCAATGTAACATGCTAATTTATAAATTCTACAAGAAATTGGTGCATTTTATGGAGCTGTTGTTGAACGTTCATTGCCTGGTTCACTGTGAGATATTAAACGACATTTTATAGGCCATGCTCACACTTTCACAAAAAACTATTTTTCTACCTACATACGTTTTACATTGATACAACGCTTGTAGACGTTGTTGATTATACCAACTCAGTTTGGTTCGTTTGTTACTTCAAACTAATCGAAACGAATGTCTAAAAGTGCAATGTGTATAACACCTAATAGACCGAGAGCCTACGACAGAAGATTTCACCCCATAAGGTACAAAAGGTTTGACCCCTTGAAGTTACTGGGGTCAACCATGTCACTCACAAAAAGTATGGAAGATTGACCGCACCGGGTGGATCTGGACGCTAGAGCCCCCTAAAAAGCCCAAAAAGGGGGTTAATTTCACCCCGTAAGGTACATGGACCAAACTTGGTGAATACGAAGTTCTATGTCAGGACATCACAAAAATATCAAATCTAACAATATTTTCGAGTGGAAAGGTGATGTAAGACCCCCCCGAAAGTGACCCCCCGGGGGGTTAATTTCACCCCATAAAGTACATGGACCAAAGTTGGTTAAAACGAAGTCTTATGTCAGGACATCACAAAAATATCAAATCTAACAATATTTTCGGGTGGAAAGGTGATGTAAGATGCCTTCAAAGTGACTTCCCTTAATGTGACCCCCTCGGAAGATTTATTTCACCCCATAAAGTACATGGACCAAACTTGGTCAAAATGAACTCTTATGTCTGACATCACAAAAATATCAAATCTAACAATATTTTCGGGTGGAAAGGTGATGTAAGATGACTTCAAAGTGACTTCCCATAATGTGACCCCCTCGGAAGGTGTATTTCACCCCATAAAGTACATGGACCAAACTTGGTCAAAACGAAGTCTTATGTCAGGACATCACAAAAATATCAAATCTAACAATAGTTTTGGGAGGAAAGATGATGTAAAACTCCCCCAAACTGACCCCCCAGGGGGTTAATTGCACACCATAAGGTAGGCTACATGGACTAAAGTAGGTTAAATCGAAGTCTTATTTCACGGCATAACAAAAATATCAAATCTAACAATATTTTCGGGTGGAAAGGTGATGTAAGATGTCATCAAAGTAACCCCTAGAGGGTTTATTTCATCATAGAGTACATGGACCAAACGTGGTCAAAACGAAGTCTTATAGGTCCTAGGACACCACAAAATATCAAATCTAACAATACTCTCAGTTGGGTAGATGATAAAAGACCTACCCAAAAGTGAATCTCCTCCTATAATTTAATTTACTTCATTCCTTACTCGAACCAACCTTGGTGTAACGGAAGTGGTATGCCAGGACAGTTCCAATGGATTAAATCTAAAAATATTTTTATTTAGGTTTTGGTGAAATACATTCACAAGCTGTCCCATGATGCATGAAATGGAACTATAGCCTACTTTACAAAATTTTTTTGTATAAATCATATTCAGTCAATCGAAAAAAGGCAACAGGACATGATAATACATGGCTTTGTAACACCAAAAACAGAAAGTACATAAGAAGCATATAGGCTACAGTCATGGGCGCCGATCGTTCTCTAAGATTGGTGGGGACATTTACTAGGAAAGAAAGGGCAGACGAGCGAAACGAGCTGAAAGATTGGGGTCTGTTCAACAAACAAACAAATAGGCCTACAGTAGATAGGCTACAAGTCTAATGCGATGTATTTTAATTGTCAGTGTCAGCATTGGACAGCAGAAGTTCAAACACTGCAACTCGGCAACGAGTCTCCGGCGAATTAAAAACGAAGTCCTTGGTTGATCCTTGGCTTGTAATGAAGGTTGATCGAATTCAAAACTTTATTGTGCACATAGCAGACCATTGCATGATTTGGCCGTTTCTGTGTCATGGTAGATCGTAACAAAGTTTTGATACGTCGCAAAGTTGAAAATGAGCGTTCAGCTGAACACGAGCGGGCTGGTGATATGAGCAAAAGTTCCACTTGCGGAAACATTTGCCGAACAGCGGATGGTACCTTCTTGAATATCATTCGAAAATCTTGTGCAAGGGACTCTGTGTCAAAGAACTGAAGATAATCGTCTACCAAATGTGATTGTAGCTTTCCACTAAAGAGTGATTCTTGTAGAATTTTGTAGTGCTCAAGATCGGTCGACTTGAAATAGTCAGTAACATTTTGCTGCGAGCTGTCAATGACTGCAAAATACTCTGACCGATTGATCTTGAAGTTTAGGAGGTTAACCATGGCCATGTCCATACTGAAGACGATTTGGAACGTGACAAGTCTTTTAAAAATTGGGTAGGGTAAGAGTTTTTTCAATTGAAAAAAAGCTGCCTGCCAGCCTTCCAACTGCTGATTTTCCTATATACAATTTTTTGCCAAACCGGTAAAGACATTTCAGCAGCTCTTAACCTCAATGTAATAATAACTGAAAAAATAGCTTTTTTCTTATACAAAAGTAACACAAGCTACACTTACTGCACTACATGCTTGTACGACTCTTTCAAAGTAATTCTAAAACTCTGCACTGTGTGGCTCTGGCGTAACCAAATTAAATACAATTTGCGAGTTACACCAGGGTTTCTCTGCCTAATAAAACATTTCTACTACGGTTGGGGCTTCCTCGCATAAAACAAAAATGTTGTCCCCTCCTTTCAATATATTTTAAACGTTTGACTGGCAAAATTGTGACATTCGGGTAATATTTTCCCTTTCACGTTACAAAAATAATTTAAAAAAATGATGGGGACATGTAAAAAGATGGTGGGGACATGTAAAAAGATGGTGGGGACATGTCCCCACTGTCCTATAGGGATCGGCGCCCGTGGCTACAGTAGCCAGAAAATTGATCCAAGATCTTGATACGACCACTAAATGTTGACTTAATTGAACAACTGACTATCCAAATAAGACGAAGAATAAGACGAAGAAAGTGAAAGCGACAGCAGTGACAATGAAGAATAAAGAAACGACCGTTTACATTTACACAAACAATCTCTGTTTATGAATGAACAGTTACAATAACTGATTAGAGACATGAAGCAAATGGCATTAAACAAAAATTTACTACATTGGGTTTATTGGGTTATTTCTTGTAGCAGCTGGAAAATTTTCATTACTGCCTGAATTAACGTTCGAAATGATTCACTTCGAAACGTTTTGATTTGGATAGTCAGTTGTTCGATTAATTCAACATTTAGTGGTCGTATTAAGATCTTCAATCAATTTTCTGGCTACTGTAGCCTATATGCTTCTCATGTACTTTCTGTTTTTGGTGTTACAAAGCCATGTATTGTCATGTCCTGTTGCCTTTTTTCGATTGACTGAATATGATTTATACAAAAAATTTTTGTAAAATAGGCTATAGTTCCCTTTCATGCATCATGGGACAGATGTGAATGTATTTCACCAAAACCTAAATAAGAATATTTTTAGATTTAATCCATTAGTACTGTCCTGGCATAGCACTTCCGTTACACCAAGGTTGGTTCGAGTAAGGGATGAAGTAAATTAAATTATAGGAGGAGATTCACTTTTGGGTAGGTCTTTTATCATCTTCCCAACTGAGAGTATTGTTAGATTTGATATTTTGTGGTGTCCTATAAGACTTCGTTTTGACCACGTTTGGTCCATGTACTCTATGGTGAAATAAATCCTCTTAGGGTTACTTTGATGACATCTTACATCACCTTTCCACCCGAAAATATTGTTAGATTTGATATTTTTGTTATGCCGTGAAATAAGACTTCGATTTAACCTACTTTAGTCCATGTAGCCTACCTCATGGTGTGCAATTAATCCCCTGGGGGGTCAGTTTGGGGGAGTCTTACATCATCTTTCCTCCCAAAACTATTGTTAGATTTGATATTTTTGTGATGTCCTGACATAAGACTTCGTTTTGACCAAGTTTGGTCCATGTACTTTATGGGGTGAAATACACCTTCCGAGGGGGTCACATTATGGGAAGTCACTTTGAAGTCATCTTACATCACCTTTCCACCCGAAAATATTGTTAGATTTGATATTTTTGTGATGTCCAGACATAAGAGTTCATTTTGACCAAGTTTGGTCCATGTACTTTATGGGGTGAAATAAATCTTCCGAGGGGGTCACATTAAGGGAAGTCACTTTGAAGGCATCTTACATCACCTTTCCACCCGAAAATATTGTTAGATTTGATATTTTTGTGATGTCCTGACATAAGACTTCGTTTTAACCAACTTTGGTCCATGTACCTTATGAGGTGAAATTAACCCCCCGGGGGTCACTTTCGGGGGGGTCTTACATCATCTTTCCACTCGAAAATATTGTTAGATTTGATATTTTTGTGATGTCCTGACATAGAACTTCGTTTTCACCAAGTTTGGTCCATGTACCTTATGGGGTGAAATTAACCCCCTTTTTGGGCTTTTTAGGGGGCTCTAGGGCCCAGATCCACCCGGCGCGGTCAATCTTCCATACTTTTTGTGAGTGACATGGTTGACCCCAGTAACTTCAAGGGGTCAAACCTTTTGTACCTTATGGGGTGAAATCTTCTGTCGTAGGCTCCCAGACTATAACCTAGAGCAAAAGAAATCGTGGCATGGATAGGCCTACAGCTTTGCAAGGAAAGGAACAGCTTTTTAGTTCACGCCGTTTTTAGCATCTTAACGGTTATGTGCAGCAGTGTATCCTACTGTTTTAATCATATTTCTTGCATATAGTTTAACAATTTCGTTTAGGCTGACCATTCCTTGTTGAAAAAAGTTAAGGATTGGCTACCTGGAGGTCGTGCCTGATTTGTCACATTTTGCAGATTTTTGCGATCATTGCTGTCTGACTGAAACTGTCTAAAATTAGGTATTTTTTTCACTTTTTGCTTACTCTTTATAATATAAAATCATTTGTTGTCTTAAGGAAGCACTAGAAATGAGAAAAAATAAGCTAAAGGTTCAGTCAATCTGTTTTCTTGCCTTTTTTGGTAACTTTTGCTGCGTAGGCCTATTCTGTAATGATCTAAAAAGATGTAAAAGATCCTTCAAGCTTAAAATTTTACTTGCTGGCGAAACGTGTTTTCTTTTTAGGCGATGAAAATATGGTAGGCCTAATGTAGCCTAGCCTACTGCTGCCTTTTTGTTATATTTTTGTGGATAAGTAAAACCCAATTAACATTGAGCAGCGTTGACGGTTGGTCAATACAGCATAGAGGCAAATATAGGATGTCGTATAGGCCTAAGTTAGTTGAGCATTAAACGCACAGAATCAAACGTAAGATGACATTGTAGAGCCGATAGAAAGTAGGCTTATCTAAGGATAGCCTATACATGGCCACATTATGCTTGGCTACAATAAATGTTGAAAATGCTTTATTTTTCTCTTTCCTTAATGTTAAAGCTCTTGAATCCAATGTAAAAATTATGTGCACATGTTTGCAATTCAGTAATGTGTTTAAGGCATGTTCCAGTGCTTGATTTAAGCTAAAACTAAGTTTTATAGCAACAGTGAACAACACAGTGGTAAGCAAAACTTGATTACCGGTGAGGTGCAACTCTAATAAATTTGATGTTTCACAACAATTGCTATTTGTGTTGTTAAAATGTGAGAATTGCAATGACGAACGAATATCTTACCTTTTAAAGATTTAGTGGTTGCGTTTTTGCTTATTTTTATGTGATAATCCCAAATTAACATTATTCTTACTTGTTTTTCCCATTGGAAAGAGTACGGTGAGTTAAAACCTTCTCTGTGATATTTTACTCGAAAACTCCAAGAATTCCAATGATGAACAAGCATGCAACAACAAAAAACATTGAAAGCGAGAAGAAAGTAGTTAGAAAATTGCTTTTCTTGCTCTACAACTGTGGTGTGATCATTCATTTATTTCAATATAAGTTTAATTTCTAATCTGATAACCCTTAAAAACGTATGAATATAGCCTACCCCTTAAAAATGTTGTGATTACGTTTTTGCTAATGTTGGTATGATAAGCTCAAAAATACACATTGCTTTCTTTTTAGCCTACTATTGGAAAGAGTATGGTAAAACTTTTAATATGATACTTATCTGGAAAAATTCCAGATATAACCATTTTTTTATAATTGGTTAACGTTGCGTCACGGATGAGTGATTAAAGGAACGTAAACTTAGAAACGTGTAAGGAAAATCACTCGACCATGACCAAAATTGCTTGAAACTTGCATAGGACAATTATGATGCGTTTACTAATTTAATGCATTTAATTAAAATTTCATGCTGGAGTGAACACAAATATTATCAATTTTTAAAGGGCCATAACTTAAAAAACACAAACCCAATTTTTCTCAAATTAGTCTTATTTTGTTCAAAAAACTAAGTTCTATTACTATGTAAAATTTCAGAAAAATCTGTGATTATGGGTGACATGGCCTGGATGATTCACAAAAAAATGACCTTAAAGCAGTTGACCGACTGACCGTGTTGTATCTGGAAGGCATCCCAATCAGAGTTTCCGCAATGAAGAATGCGTTATTGTCTTAATCGCAGTTGTTTAAACAAATATTCAATGTTGTAAGGTGTAGTCTAAGATTTTCAAAGATAAACAGCTTTCTTAACTGAAACAAACGCAAATTTTAGCGTTTTTTCTTCCATTATAAAGTAAGAAACAAAAAATATATAAAGTAGACCTATAGATGCTTTGCCAGCGTAAGCCTCTCGTAATTCATTGTTGCTTGACAAACGCCAATACATCTGTATTTCGCAATGGTATGCGGTTACAAAATCTTTTCTTTTATTAAATGCTTTAAATCATTTAAAGCATATTGCAAGATAATTTATTGAATTTTGGGTTAAAATATTTTGGATGAACGTGACAAAAAGCTTGAACAAAAATTCCAATAGCAGCAATTCTGTTGATATAAGGTACGAAAGCTATATTAATAAATAACAATTTGTGATGCTGAAGAAAAAACGTTCTGTAGTAGACCTAAAAACCTTGCACGATGTATACGTACCACTGGGAGAGAAGATTATATTTTAAATTTTACTGGTTTTCCATTAGACTGATACGCCTACCATCTATTAGCTTTTATCCATTTCTGCGTTTATCTTTTAATTCAAAGATCAACGGAAAAAATACAACAAATATGAATGGTTTTTAATGAAGCCTTTTACGAGCATGCATTAAAATTAAATTTCAACATAAAATACCGTACTCAATTTGTTTTCCGTATTGATTTGATGGAATCAATGTCAAACAATATGGTTGTTGTAAAATGTTCCTTTGCGAAAACAAAACATCGGCGATCATGTTTTTTAAAGCTTTGAAAATACATATGAAGATATTTTTTGAAAAACAATAGACTTTTCTTCTTAAAACAATAATATTTTTGTTTTTATTCAAACCAAAACACCAATTTACAACTGCTCGTTAAGTATGAAGAAGTATAAAATTAAAATGGAATGGTCATGTATCTATTGTATTGTGCAGAAATTGTAGGTATCTTACCAATACCATGGTTCATTGTTCTACCACAACACTTTTTAGAATATAGTCTGCGGTAAACATATATCAAAGGTTTTTCAAATAGGTCTCTTTCTAAAGCTTTCGATTTTTTTTGTGATTTAGATGCAAAACAATGCGTTTTGCTGACCATGCAATAATTTTGCACTTTACAGGATATCACAAATAAAGAAACATTTAATGCAACCTGCCACAACGCATTACTCACTGAATTCCAAAGTCTTTTTTGAAATAAACTTTTATAATGTTGTCAGAAATAAAAAGTCCTAAGCAGGCTTAACGTAAGCTACATCGAAGTCAAAAAAGTGAAGTTACTAAAATCATAAATTACTGTAAATTGCAAAGAATGATGATACGCTTTACAGGTAAACTACCCAGACAGCAAACTTCATCATTTTTACATTGATTCAACGTCTGCAGACGTAGTGCCAAATTATGCACTTTGTTTTGAAGTTTCAGCTGTCTGCTGTCCTTCATTGACATCTTCCAAGATAATAGCATGGATTTTCTTGCCTTTTCTTTTAGTTTTTAGCTCTTTACTTTGGCTTTCAATGTCCTCAGGACAATCCGAACGGCTGCAAAGAAACCACAAAAGTTTTCATTATTTTCGGTATCGTTAACATATGCCGGTAGTTTTGATTAAAATAGCCTACATGTTAAGCGTTATTTGACTTTATAAATTTGGGAGTACGACTTAAGAGGCGCAGACGCGTATGCAGTATCCTGTAGCGTTGACAGGGTGGTCCAAGAAGTAATTTGGAACCAGGACCCGGAATAATTTTAGAGGCCCGAAACTTTTTTGCAGGGCTCGAAAACATAAAAAAAACACCGTTTAGTGTTTGGATATAGGGCATTTTTCTTATAAACTGCTTGATTTGGGACCCAAGCATCTCATTGGTACTGGGTCCAAAATACGCTCTCAACGGTTCCGCACATAAGCTATAAGTGCGTTTAGGTAAGGTCCATACCGTGACTCCTGGCGTTTGAGGTGCTACTTCACTGTGGCGCCTGGAGAATTGGACATAAATGTTTCTACAATCTTCTAGAATTTTATTTCTAGTAGAACAAATTAACTGGACACTATGGTTCTAATTTAATAATTTAAAACCCAACATGTCGTATAAAGTTTCTTTGCCATTTAAATTGCTTGAATACTACTATGGCTACAGGTGTGTTACGCCTGTTGTAGGTGCACATAACAGTCAGCTTCACGTTTTCACTTCACAAATGCATTCAGCTTTTGGATATTACATAAATATGTAATTGTTTTTGGGTGTTTAAATTCAACCACTGATCCAGGAGGGGGGGGTACTTAGTCAGATTCACACCCAAGGAAACAAGAAAACAAACCATGTGATTTGATTTTTCATCGTTTTTTTTTTTTTTTTGCTAAATTGTGTCGTTCTCTAGATCACATTTCATTGATCTAACCCTAACCCTAACCACCACACAGAAATAGCGTGTTATCATCAGTAAATATAAAGGTTGCAAGTTTTTGTGTATTTTAAAAATTGACAAAATAATCTTCAATAATATTTAGAGACAGAGCTCGTTCCTCACCCAACTATTTAGCAATAAATTAACCTATTGCAGTGTTGAAATAATGACTTGAAACCTAATTGCAATTTTACAGACATCTAGCTTTTACTTGTATAAATTTGTGAATTATAAAGTGTGAGCTTTAAGTGAATATTAAGAATGTTGGAGGACAAAATACGTAAAAGGCTACAAAAACAAGGTAAAAATTGCTTTAACCGTCTGGGGAGCAAGCCCCCCACACCCTTATCAGCAGGGTCACTTTTTTAAACTTTTAACATTTACATAATTCACTTCAACTGGCATTTTTGCGTCATTGAAACTCTGGTGCCTCCAAAACTTTTCTTAGATACGATACTGTTTAAATTGGATTTAGATTTTAGCAAATTTTACACACATCAAAAGGTTTCTGTTTTTTGGCATATCGCTTTTTTGCATGACTTAACTTGTCGCTTGAATATAATCTTATAGTTGGCCTCATAGGCCTATATAATTGGATACAGCAAAAATCATTAAACGTGGCATGATTGTGATTGACATCTCAATGCTTTCAATTAAAGCTTAGTGGTGAAGACTAATCGGATTATGGAAACGAATCGGGTTTGAAATATAAAAGCAAATTAAATCTGTCTATTGGGCAGAATTTTAACATGTAGCCTACCTTTATTTTTATAGTGAACATAGCCTAGTAGAACGCACACAAAAAAAAATTATGTGAGATTGTTAAGACTTTATTTTGTGACATTTGCGGTGACCAAATGTTGCTTTCAAATTTGTGATGCTAAGTTCCGTTCATTACGACACATAATATTCTTTTTATTAAAATATAATTATATAATATAAACTTTTTAAAAAGGTCTGAGACAAAACATATGCTACACGAGCCAACAATTAAAAAAAAAAAATAATTGCTTGACTTTCGCCGCTAAGGCAATTTTAAGTTATTTTTTTTAGTTTCTCGGGTAAGCCACCTAGACTCCGCTATGGGTGCTCCGTTTTCAATGTCTCGTTGCCAGACTCACATACATCTGCAAAAATACTTGTTCCACTCTCAAAATTTTATGCTGGCTAAGGTCCTGCTCTAAGGTTCAATGAAATGTGTGAAACGCTACAACATCTATCTTGCAAATTGCTGATGACACGAAACATATATTTAGAAGACAGCTTTACTTGCATTTTAAAACTGGAATTTTTAATTCAACCTTTTCAGCTTTTACGTGAAAATTGTAATTGTTTTGTTACTAAATTTTGTGACCACTTACCTTTCATGTGCTACCGATTTAGTTTTTTTTGCGGCTTGAAACTCAGATTTTTCTTTTTCTTTTCGTTTTTCCAGACGCCTCTTTCTCCAATCCATCCATAAACAGATAAGAAATACAAAAACAGATGGCACAACGATGAGACACAGCATGATGAAAAAAACTTTAACTTTTTGTTCCAGTGAAAGATGATAAAGAGCATGATGCAGCAGGGCTTGATTGCTTTCTGAAATATCCGAGGAAGTAATCTTGAACATAATCTAAGCGTTCGACTTCGTTGTATTGTTTTTTATGCAAATCAATATCAAGAAAGCTTTGAGCTTTTGTTGTTGCGTGGATCACATTCACTGAAGAGTGGTCTGTGTGCTGTGCCCCACAGTAGGCAAATGCAACCAGTGAGTGCAACTTTAAAATACAATGCTTGAAAGTAAATTTATTGCCTATAGCTGAAGTAGACCTGCGGATTTTTTGTTAGTTTGTTTTTTTCCTTGTAGCCTACAGTTCAATTCAATTTATTTTTCTTTATTGGAATACAGAAAAAACGTTATTGTGGAAATGAAATACAGCAACAAAACCAACAAAAGGAAAAAGTAGAAAAATCTTAATGGTTTAAGACACAACAGTAAATAAATAATAAACCTTCCTGGACAGTGAAACACTTTTTTACATGCAAACCCTCCGGCGTATATTTATTGTAATGCAACTCCAGCTAATCAAATTTGGGTTACCTGTTTTGCATATTTCAGCACAGTTTTAAGATACAGTGCTAACGACCTACTAAAACTTTAAACGTTTATAAAACTAACCAAAAGCAAGTTCTTTCTCTTCTACAGCTTGTCATATCGTATAACAATTCTAGCTCATTTAATGCAACAAAGTTAATACTGTACTTTTTTTCCTTCAAAAGTAATTGCATTAGTCACTATAGCCTATGATTCGGCGAAATGTCATGCTATCGGTTGCATGTTAATCAAAAACCAATCAATTCTTTTTTTGCTGACAATCTGTACAATGACTTTGTTCCGTTAATCACTCGCCAAGCAAAGCTTTCCAAATATGTACCTTCAAGAATTGATTAAATTTAATGGCGATTTGTTGAAGTTTTGAATTATTTAAAGTCTCAGTTTCTTTTGTTTTCTTCTTAGCTACAGGCGTTATATAATACACACTGACTATAGAATGCGCTGTCAAAAGCTTGAATGGCGATGGCTTCGTCATAGCTAAGTCTACAATGTCAAGGAAAATATTTCTCCGCAAGTCGAAAGGAAATCGCATGTCACTTTTGTTGACATTCAACCTCAGCTTAAACGTGTAGTTGTATCTTAAAGTCTCTTACTTTACATATTGTGTTCTCTTACAAATTGTCTTTTTTGCAACTAGTTTGCAATCAACAAACTTAATTAACATGAATTCCAAGAAGGTTTAAATTAAAATTGTTTAAGGCATTATAATCCCCGCAGGATTGCATTGATCGTATGTGCAGTATGTCGCTAACATTGAATCCAAAGTTGATGTTTTTTGTTGAATGATTGTTCATGACTCTATTAAGTCTTCGATTGCAATCAAAAACGTTCTAGCGACCAAGCTGAAGGGGGGAAGGAGGTGTGGGTCACAACTTTTCCTTTGAAGCGAAAGTGACGTCGTGATCATTGGACAATTTTTTTTTAACTGAACAAGTTATCGTGACGTCATACACGTCACAAGCGTAGGAATTGTGACTAACCCCCTTTTAGATACCCTACACTATTTTAGCATGTCCAATTCAAGGTTGTATTAATCAAGTTTGTTTGAAGGATAACCTGGGCACTGGGCAGCCGTATAGCTATGCTACAACCTTTCGCATAAGCAGTTGCTGACTACCCATCAGAGTAGCTTATAAAAACAGAGAGAGACTGTTCACCAGGCATTTTATAATAAAAGTAATTTGCGTTCTTCTGGTGACTATTTACTAGGTTACCTCCTGATGTTAAAGATGATAACTAGCTTTTGTATTTCCGACGTTTCGTCAGTCAGCACGACTGACTTTATCAAGGTGGCTAAAACAGGTTAACACAACCTGTTCAGCAACGATGGCACAACACAAAAACGTACTGATAAAATGAATAAAGTAAGCAGCAAGAATCAGAATTAAAACACGCAACAAGACACCTAGAGGTTAAACTGAATGCAGTGAATGCCTAAAACCAGTAGGCTGCTTTCCAACAGCGTAAATTTATCTATCTATTGGGCCACCGTCAAGAAACATTGAAAAGTCATCAGACAAGACAGAAACCAAGGGAATTGGCAATAACAATGATAGAGAAGACGCACTGAGAATGGAAAAGGTGAAGTTAAAGTTAAAGTAATTTTTTGTACACAGAGGGAAAATTCTGACCATCTTTCTGGTTGAGAGCATGTTGTGCTTTCTGGTTTATGTACCACTTTTCTGTAAATAATCTTTTTGTGTAATCCTTTTCAGTTTTAAGAATGGTAGCGTTGGTCCAAGTAATTTTATGGTCTGAATTTATAGAATGTTTGCAAAGAGCGGAATGCTCCGGACGTTGAAATTTAATAGCTCTTTGGTGCTCGTTGATTCTAGATTTAAGGTCACGTTTTGTCTGTCCAATGTAGATTAAATCACAGTCATGACACGGAACTTGGTAGATCAATCCAGAAACTTCACCTTCTTTCATGGGGTCTTTAGCCGAGGGAAGGTATTTACCTATTGTCAGATAGGGTTTCATCGCAACTTTGATTCCTATGCCATAAAGGATACGCTGAATTTTGTCGGTTACCCCCCTTATGTAAGGAAGACAAGTAAAAGATTTATAAGGAGGAAGCGAAGGTTTCGGTTTGGGTCGCTGTATGCAAGCAAGTTTTCGTGGAAATCCGTTGAGCATTAAAGTATTGTGAATGTTTTTCTTGTGGTGTGAACGTTCAGAATCATCCGTTATGTGAGTGTCCAGTCTGTTGTACAATGTTTTGGCCACTGTGAGTTTTTGATGCTTGGGGTGATGTGAGTTGAACTGCAGGTATCTGTCTGTATGTGTTGGTTTTTTGTGTATGGTAGTGGTTAGTTTTTTGTTGTTGCTATGGCGAACCACTTTAACATCCAAAAATGAAATTTTGCCGTTGACCTCATGTTCTATGGTAAATTGAATGGATGATGAAATGCTGTTAAGGTGCTTGTGAAAATCATTAACTGCAGTTTTTTTGATGATGCAAAACGTGTCGTCAACATATCTAACCCATAATTGTGGAGGAGTGTGAAAGGTGCTGATGGCTTTGCGTTCAACAAATTCCATGAAGATGTTAGCAACAACTGGAGAGATGCAGGAGCCCATCGGCGTACCATAAATTTGGCGATACAACACATCTTTATAACAAAAAACAGTAGATTGAAAACACACTTTTAAAGCTTGAATCACGTCATCTGCACATAATTTTGTACGACTTTCAAGTGAATCGTCTGCCGATAACAGGTTAGATATTAGGTCCAAGGCTTCTGTCAGAGGGACAGAAGTGAAGAGGCTTACAACATCAAACGAAACGAGACAGTCTTCCTGGCTAACGTCAATATCTTTAATTATTTTGACAAACTCCGTGGAATTTTTTATGCAATATTGATGATCGAAGAGTGGAGATAAGATATCAATTAAAAATTTTGATAATTCATAGGTAGGTGAGCCAATAAAGGAGACAATAGGGCGAAGAGGAATGTTAGGTTTGTGAATCTTAGGTAAACCATAAATTCTGGGAGTAACGCCTTTATCACATTTAAGACTGCGATAGGTAAGCATGGTGATTTTTCGTTCAGTGGCTAATCGCCAAACTAATTTCGTAACTGACTTGGCTATGTTCACAACAGGATTAGGTTTCACAGGTAAAATTTTGTAAGTGTTACAGTCATTTAATAGAGTCATTAATTTAAAGTCATAATTCTTACTGTCCATGACGACTGTTGTATTTCCCTTGTCTGCTTTCACAATCTTGATTGATTCATCGGATCGCAGGGCTTTCAACGCTTGCTGGTGTTGTGGAGTCAAGTTGGGTGGGGGAGGTTTAGCTGTTCTTAAAATTTGAGTGATCTTGGATCTGACCATATCAGTAGCTGATGGGTCACTGATGCCTTTTAAACCTTTTTCCGTTGCTGCCACAATGTCCAGTTTTGGGATGGATTTTGGAGACATGGCAAAATTTAGACCGTTTTGCAAAACTTGAGTTTCACTTTGAGAGAGTGATTTTTGGCTAAGATTTTTAACCCACCTTTCTTTTAAATGTTCCGATTTTTTAGATGAGATTTTTCCTTTTCTAATTTTTTCCAGTTTTTGTTCGTGGGAACGCATAGTGGTTTCCTTCGAATGCCACTTTAAATGCCACTTTAATATCAAGAAGATATCGTCTAGTCTGGAACAATTGAACCTTGAACTGAAAGAGAATTTGGAACTCGACCACTACCAAGATCTTCTACATTACACCACTAAAGTAAATTTCTCATCGAAGGAAACCACTATGCGTTCCCACGAACAAAAACTGGAAAAAATTAGAAAAGGAAAAATCTCATCTAAAAAATCGGAACATTTAAAAGAAAGGTGGGTTAAAAATCTTAGCCAAAAATCACTCTCTCAAAGTGAAACTCAAGTTTTGCAAAACGGTCTAAATTTTGCCATGTCTCCAAAATCCATCCCAAAACTGGACATTGTGGCAGCAACGGAAAAAGGTTTAAAAGGCATCAGTGACCCATCAGCTACTGATATGGTCAGATCCAAGATCACTCAAATTTTAAGAACAGCTAAACCTCCCCCACCCAACTTGACTCCACAACACCAGCAAGCGTTGAAAGCCCTGCGATCCGATGAATCAATCAAGATTGTGAAAGCAGACAAGGGAAATACAACAGTCGTCATGGACAGTAAGAATTATGACTTTAAATTAATGACTCTATTAAATGACTGTAACACTTACAAAATTTTACCTGTGAAACCTAATCCTGTTGTGAACATAGCCAAGTCAGTTACGAAATTAGTTTGGCGATTAGCCACTGAACGAAAAATCACCATGCTTACCTATCGCAGTCTTAAATGTGATAAAGGCGTTACTCCCAGAATTTATGGTTTACCTAAGATTCACAAACCTAACATTCCTCTTCGCCCTATTGTCTCCTTTATTGGCTCACCTACCTATGAATTATCAAAATTTTTAATTGATATCTTATCTCCACTCTTCGATCATCAATATTGCATAAAAAATTCCACGGAGTTTGTCAAAATAATTAAAGATATTGACGTTAGCCAGGAAGACTGTCTCGTTTCGTTTGATGTTGTAAGCCTCTTCACTTCTGTCCCTCTGACAGAAGCCTTGGACCTAATATCTAACCTGTTATCGGCAGACGATTCACTTGAAAGTCGTACAAAATTATGTGCAGATGACGTGATTCAAGCTTTAAAAGTGTGTTTTCAATCTACTGTTTTTTGTTATAAAGATGTGTTGTATCGCCAAATTTATGGTACGCCGATGGGCTCCTGCATCTCTCCAGTTGTTGCTAACATCTTCATGGAATTTGTTGAACGCAAAGCCATCAGCACCTTTCACACTCCTCCACAATTATGGGTTAGATATGTTGACGACACGTTTTGCATCATCAAAAAAACTGCAGTTAATGATTTTCACAAGCACCTTAACAGCATTTCATCATCCATTCAATTTACCATAGAACATGAGGTCAACGGCAAAATTTCATTTTTGGATGTTAAAGTGGTTCGCCATAGCAACAACAAAAAACTAACCACTACCATACACAAAAAACCAACACATACAGACAGATACCTGCAGTTCAACTCACATCACCCCAAGCATCAAAAACTCACAGTGGCCAAAACATTGTACAACAGACTGGACACTCACATAACGGATGATTCTGAACGTTCACACCACAAGAAAAACATTCACAATACTTTAATGCTCAACGGATTTCCACGAAAACTTGCTTGCATACAGCGACCCAAACCGAAACCTTCGCTTCCTCCTTATAAATCTTTTACTTGTCTTCCTTACATAAGGGGGGTAACCGACAAAATTCAGCGTATCCTTTATGGCATAGGAATCAAAGTTGCGATGAAACCCTATCTGACAATAGGTAAATACCTTCCCTCGGCTAAAGACCCCATGAAAGAAGGTGAAGTTTCTGGATTGATCTACCAAGTTCCGTGTCATGACTGTGATTTAATCTACATTGGACAGACAAAACGTGACCTTAAATCTAGAATCAACGAGCACCAAAGAGCTATTAAATTTCAACGTCCGGAGCATTCCGCTCTTTGCAAACATTCTATAAATTCAGACCATAAAATTACTTGGACCAACGCTACCATTCTTAAAACTGAAAAGGATTACACAAAAAGATTATTTACAGAAAAGTGGTACATAAACCAGAAAGCACAACATGCTCTCAACCAGAAAGATGGTCAGAATTTTCCCTCTGTGTACAAAAAATTACTTTAACTTTAACTTCACCTTTTCCATTCTCAGTGCGTCTTCTCTATCATTGTTATTGCCAATTCCCTTGGTTTCTGTCTTGTCTGATGACTTTTCAATGTTTCTTGACGGTGGCCCAATAGATAGATAAATTTACGCTGTTGGAAAGCAGCCTACTGGTTTTAGGCATTCACTGCATTCAGTTTAACCTCTAGGTGTCTTGTTGCGTGTTTTAATTCTGATTCTTGCTGCTTACTTTATTCATTTTATCAGTACGTTTTTGTGTTGTGCCATCGTTGCTGAACAGGTTGTGTTAACCTGTTTTAGCCACCTTGATAAAGTCAGTCGTGCTGACTGACGAAACGTCGGAAATACAAAAGCTAGTTATCATCTTTAACATCAGGAGGTAACCTAGTAAATAGTCACCAGAAGAGTAGCTTATTTTGAGTGCATCCGAAGCGAAGTACAAAAAGCAAAACATCCATCAAGGCATTTCAGTAAAAAGAACCTACGCCCTCAACCATAGGCGTAGCCAGGGGGGGCGAAAGGGGCCATGGCCCCCCCCAAATTTTCGAAGTTTATATTCCAAAGTTGAGCCCTTTGTTGAAAATATAATAAAATTTGTAGAAACTTATAACGTTTTCCAAGAGATCTGGCTATTAACACCCCCAAGGACTTGTTTTAGACACACAGAGACACCAATAAATTTTGAAAATCGTAAATCGCGCAAAGTTTACGCGATTTACGTTTCTTTCAACTAATTTGGAAATTAGTTAAAATGGAAATTTGGAAGCAATTTCTAGGCTAGGTTACTCTGTTGGGTTTCTGTGTAGTTATTGAGTTTTGTGTAGCTGGGTTTTTGGTGCTCTCTAATTTTAGCCGCAGTTTTTGCCCGTTCGTGTGTAAGAGCTAGGCTACCTTTAATAAGTTAATAGCTGTTTATCTGCTAATAAATTTCATACAAATATTACCCTAAAAGTGTTTCCAAAAATCGTTATAATCCAATTATTTGAGTGTAGGGGAAGGTGAGGTAAGTTGAGCCAGTGGGTAAGTTGAGCCACCCCCCGTAACTCGAAAAATAAAAATCGCATCAACTTTCTACTGCCACCTACCTGACCGTTTATCTTATATGGAGCTGTTCTGTAAAGATTATAGGTCTTTGTCTTGTAGAAAGACAGAAAAACTGTTTTTAGTGATTTTGGGAAGTTTTTTGAACTTTTTGAAAAAAATTATTTTTTGAGTTTTACAAAATGTTTATGGCATTCACCAGTATTGATATGTCTAACAGTAATCACTAATGTTAGCTTATTCAGAAACTATTAAAGTGAGGTTGCTAGCTCATATATGACTGGAGAAATTCCCGTTTAATTTTTAATGGCGGCCTTGAGGTAAGTTGAGCCAGTGATGTACAGGTAAGTTGAGCCGGTGGCTCAACTTACCTCACTTCAGCTGCCAGTGTTAAGTGATGATATATGTAGTCATTAAATAGATAACAAAGCGTATTTTACTCTTTAATAGTCTAAATCTCTGGAAAAAATAATTTGTCCATTGGTCTATTGAAGTTTAAATTTATTTGTAGTGTAACTTGCAGCCTACTAGCAACATGCAAGGGAAAACCCGACCTGTGTATTACATTGGTAAAATCGAATGCTTCAATGAAGATGGAGAAATTGAGGCCAACTTTTTAAGAAAAGTGCCTGGAAAGTCCGAGAAAAAGTTGTCCTTTGTCTTTAAAGCAGACGATGAGTGTGCTTTTCTTAATGAGGATGTCGTTAAAGCTTCCTCACACGACCAGTTGGAGAAACTTTCTGCCGTCAGCAGAAATTCCGGTTTCCATGCTCTCTTGATCAGTGGCATATGGAATAAGTTTAGATCTGACAGACAACGGAAATTGATTTAGAAAATTCACATTTGGAGGTTTATTTAATCAGGATTGTGTAATAATTCATCGTTTTATTTTCTGTTCTGCAGGTCAGTTGACACGATCTGCTAGTACTACATTGATTCAACGTCTGTTGACGTTTAATCAACAAAAAAGTGGCAGATTTGTCGGCTGGGAAGTGCGCAATTTCACAGTCGAACAGTCACAACCAGGCCCGGATTTAGGGGGGAAGAGGGGACAGGTGCCCCGGGTCCCCCGACTTTTGAAGGGCCCCCCTACGTGGAAAAATGTGATTTTGTGTTATTTTTTCTTCCTTTCAGCCTTTGAAGTTTCTGCAAAATGCTGTGCAGTGCTGGATTGATGCTACTGTAGACGCAGAGGTGGTTTTTCGCGCTGTAAGCTTGAAAAAAAATTTTGCAGGGGGGCCCCCCGATCTAAAAGTGCCCCGGGCCCCCATCAGCTAAATCCGGCCCTGGTCACAACAAAATAAATTTTTCCTTTTACATGTTGTTCTTTCTTCCTGGTAGCAGCTATGTATTAATTGCTACCCAACCTGTCTTCTTTCTAACTTTCGACTCAGGTTCCACATGTGTTGAGTTAAGATTGTATATTGTCAAAAAGAGACGGGTTCAATTGTGATGTGGAATAGTCACTGCACACTCTAATACGTCCGTCCGATAGATTTATCACATCGTAAAAGGCCGAACGTTTTCGCCAAGCAGCAAAACACGAGTTAGTGAATAGAGAAAAAATAATGAGAGATTGTCGCTCAAGCATGACAGTGCATCGCAAATGATGACGTCACCATTGCGTCACAGTCCATGTTACAATTCGGGACAAATATCTGGGCAATAATTTCGTGAACATATGTATTGCATAGCATTTTATGATGTAGGCTACCATCGCTACAGCTTTTGTTATTGAACAAAAACGAGTGGCTCAACTTTCCTCACACCCCGGCTCAACTTACCACGTGGGGTAGGTAAGTTGAGCCAAAATGACGTAATATATAAAACATGTTTTTTTTTAATATTCTTATGAGTTATGAAAAAATTTTTTTTGTTAAATTAAGGCCAAAGCATCAACCATTATGCTGCCACTTTCACTTTTATTGTAAACCAAGCGGTTTTCTTAGTAGAAGCGTTTAAGTAAAAAGTGGCTCAACTTACCTCATCCTCCCCTAATTTTGCAAAAAAATTTTCCGGGGGAGCATGCCCCCGGACCCCCCTAGATAACGCGTGCCTTCGGCAACCAGCTTTATTGCTTCCCTTGCTCAACCCACCAGGATACGCCACTGCACAACAGGTGGTGATGGCTCAAATCAAACACTTTCTCGTTCTCTTTAATTCATCAAATATTTGGCCCCCCCAAATTTCTTTCCTGGCCACGCCACTGCCCTCAACAGTAGGCCTAAGAAGAAAACCACATGCTCATACTAACAAAGAGATGCCTCAGCAACAGTGTGTGTTTTTGTTCGTGTGTGTTCGTGTGTGTTTTGTTAGGAAAGAGTTGTGGCGATGTTGTACGCCTATAGTAGCGGTCTCCAAGCGTTTTTCAGAAACGACTGAATAAGTAAAAGAATGCCTCATCGCCATCATCGGATGCAGCAAACACAAAAAATATTACAATCAATATTTTTATTGATTACGGATATAACCTACGAAAAACCGAAATTTTATCCATATAGCAGTCACTTAAATAAATTTTTGATCAATCTACTGATTGTGTCAATTGCCCAGAATTGCTATGTCGTTGTAGCCGAAGTTCAACAAACGTGTTTTGAGATGCCAGTGTCCAGAAACTTTTTGCCAGCTAATTATTTTTAACCATAGAGAAATAAAACAAAGTAACTTCAGCGGGTTTAACATGATGTATTACATACACAAATCATGGAAGCCTTAAGAATCAAACGTAATAACCCGTCGCTCAACCGGCAGTTATTCGCCTGTGGCTCATCGTTCCTCTTGTGTGTGTTCTAATTTGTTTGTCAAATGCCTGTAGTTTACACCTCATGTGATCTGTTTTCCACCGTATAATTTATTTGTAATCATTCCTGAGTCATTCGTTCAGTTTGTGTTTTTCAGTCTGGAGTATCGATAGTACACAATTACAGTTATAGTGCAAAGTCAAATTTACCTTACAATTTTTATTTTATGTGTATTGCAGATATGTAATTCCTGATGAAGACACACGTACGTGTCGAAAACGTTAGAGTTTATTTTTAAATATGTTATATTTGTGTATGTAATTTGTAATAACTAATACATCATGTTAAACCCGCTGAAGTTACTTTGTTTTATTTCTCTATGGTTCAACAAAGCAAACTCTCTACCAAAGCTTTAATTATTTTTAATACATGTAAGAACCATAGCGCAGGTTATTTTATGTCGGACAATGCCATCGTTGAGTCTCAACTACTCTAAAGGACCTTTGAAACGAATGTAGGCCTTTTGTTTCTACTTTGAAAAAATACGTCTACCGCAGTGGTTTTCAAACTTTTCTATCTGGCGGACCTCTTTCGCTTTCTGAAAATAACCGAGGACCTCGATAAGCTTTAAAACAAAGAAAAAAAGGCAGTGCAATACTTACTATAGTCGACTAACATTTACATCAGTAGCCTACAGTGCTTCAACGACATTATTATCAGCAACAGGAAAAGAACAAACCTACAACACTTTAATTAATGGTTAAAGCAATTGAGCGTTAATCCTATGGTTGAAGGTTTAAGTCTCTTCCAATCCACTTGGCTTTAAGTGACAAACTCAGAGTAAACTTGATAACTTAGCATGGAATTAATTACGGTACATATCCAGTAATCCAGTATGGCAGGATTTTGACCCTGATGTGATCATGTCCATCTCGTTGAGCCAGTGGACTGTTTTTTTTTTGTAAAATTTACACAGTTTTGCGAGTTGCTAACGATTGTCTCAACTGCTTTTCTTTTTCGCTTTCCTATCAACTGGTTGCAACTTTCTGTGATTTCATTTTTTACACCACTGATTCAGATATGAAAACTTTGAGTTTTAACCTGGAAACTGCTCGCTTGCTTGGCTTCTAAGAAAATGCTTAAAAATATATGCATTTTACCTCTTCACGATGAAACAGTCAGAATTTCAGTTGATTGGAACACGTCACGTCCACGTGTAGATTGTTTATCTACAATACTACGAAATATGTCAAAATGTCATGTTTGACTAAGTTTAAGGAATTTGTAGCAAGTAAACTGATTTTAAATTGATCACTCATGCAGCCCAGCCTATCCCTATAAGTAGGTTATTTCAAGTGAACGTACGTAAGCTATTACATAAGTTATATGAAGGCGCGAATTGATCGCGGTTTGTTTTATACAAACGGATTTTGTGGTCAAGCGAACTACAGATATGCAATCTACCTTCTGTCTACTCGAAAAACTATTCATTTGGGATTTCTACACCAGAAACAAGAGATGACAACCTACCTGTTCAGAGTAGTGCAGTAAATAATAGTGTTACCAGATATCGTTTTAGCCTTAATGTTATTCTGACCAGCTCAAAAGTAAACCAATTCTTCTTTCGCAATGGTTGATTTATAAAAAGCTCCAAGCTACAACTTTATTCTAAAATGACTTAGAAACTCGTTAACTAGAAGCATTTCAAAATTTAAGGTAGGCTATACGGAGCATTAAAAGCTACAACCTGAAAATAAATACAAGCTTAACAAAATCCAAGAGAATCATTTTTGTATGAGCATTTTTGTTGTATAGTGCTTAAAGTTATACAATAGGCATTGCATTTGTAATATCCTTTAGGGTTGTAATTTTCTTGCGGCCAAGTGTTTTGAACTTATTTATAGCCTAATACTGCATTGATATTTTCTTTATCCTGACATCTGGTTAAAAGAAATCACTTTCAATAACACGGTGCAACTAAGCTAAACTAGAATAACAAAATGTTCTACTTAATATACTCTGCATTTATTCCGATGTGAAGTTAAATGTTGATAACATTTTAACACCTTTTTTTAGTTTTAAATTTCTGTGTAACGTTTGGTTCGATTTTGAATCTTTGCCCTTTGACTGACAAAGCAGAGACAAAGCCTCTAATGGGTTATTCCTGGTAATTTTGCATACTTGTAGTGTAGAGGCCTTACAATGCGTTACTCTGACGCTCACCCCGAGAGTGGAACCAGCCGCTTGATCTTAAGCTTCTTCGTTCACGTAGTCACGCGCTAACCAATTGAGCTGTCGTGGAGGACTAACACGTTTTCGTTTCAAATGGTTTGCATGTTTAATCGTTTCACAGCAAAGTTTAGTTGTTTTTTTTGCCATGACAGTTAGTCATTACTTATATCTAGCTAACTGAAGAAGGCAGGTGTGTCTGATTGAAATAAATGTCGGAATTAATGTAGATTATTATCATTAAAACATCTTGTGATAGTTAAATTAGCTTATTTTACACCAGAAGATCGCAATCTGTTTTTCAATTAAATACTTGGAGAACAATCTCATTTTAGGAAACTACTTTGAACTCAACAGATTTCGGAAACTTTGATAAAACTTATGATCTGCATGATTAAAAAAGCAATTTTGCCGAGTTAAAACCTGGCAACACTTTTATTTGACACGACGACCTACTCTCCGAACCAAGATGGCGAACTTTGGGCTTCCTGATACGCTCTCAATTTCTCTGTAAAAAAACCTCTTGGTTGATCCAAAGCCTTTCAGTGACATAACGGCTGTTTTATTTGAAATACGACTTGGGTCTTCTTTTTCGAGCTTTGGTCTAGCACTCGTTTAATACCAAAAAATTACATGATTTTTATTTTTTTTTTAATTGGAAGCATACGGCATTGTTTTTTCTGTGCTGTCAAACGCTTTGAAAGAAATCTAATGTTTGCGAACTGTGTTAACAGGATAGAGTCACTTTTTACTTAATATGTTATTCTGGGATTGCACGAAGCGTTAGGCCTACATTAATCCGTGACTCATCTATGCGAATCTGCATAATCAATAGGATAAAATTTTCTTCCGAGGGATGTTTACCAATCAAACCTTCATACTTTGTGCCAGGATAAATAATCTCTCTAGACAACTGTGAAATCGAAAAAGTGAAAAATGAGTTCATTTGAAGCCTACTTCGAAAAACAGCACCATGTCGGCCGATAGGGAAAACAGTCTTTGTAAATCTACAACTCATTAGATTAAGCCATGTCAGACGCTGGCTAAATATTTACTACCGGTACATTTACAACTATTTACTTAGGGCTACCATACGTCCTCTTTTAAGAGGATTTGTCCTCTTTTTCCAAGAAAAATGAATTGTCCTCCAAGGACACTAAAAAATGCTCAAATGTCCTCTTTTTTTGACAGTTTGGGTTTTCATGCTTATATTTTCAACGGGATTATATTGCTTGATGACGTTTCAGTGACGGCTTGTAAGCTATTTGTTTTCTAAACATTTTGTATACCAATGTAACGTGCTGATTTATAAATTCTGCAAGAAATCAGCGCATTTTATGGAACCGTTGTTGAACGTTCATTGCCTGGTTCACTGTAAGATATTAAACGACATTTTAAAGTCCATGCTCAGTTGCTCACATGCACTTTCACAAAATATTCTTTTACCTTTATAGCCTACGTTTTATATTGATACAACGCTTGTAGACGTTGTTGACTACCAACTGAGTTTAGCTCGTTTGTTACTTGAAACAAATCGAAACGAATGTCCAAAAGTGTAATGTGTATAACACCTCAGCTACAGCAAAAAAAATCGTGGCATGGATAGGCCTACAGCTTTGCAAGGAAAAGAACAGCTTTTTAATTCACGCCGCTTTTAGCATCTTAACAGTAATGTGCAGCCAGTGTTGGGCGCGATAACTCATTTTTCAGTTAAGCGATAACGATAATCGATAAACGGAAAATGCCTAAAGCGATATCGATAAACAATAAATCAAAAAAAAGTTAAGCGATAACGATAAACGATAAATTATCACCGATAATGTCCAATAACGATAATTTTTTTTTTCTTGATTAGCGCTGCACCATCCCATGCAGCACGAACTGTTTTCATCAACATGACGAAAAATCGAACATAATATACTGTAAAGGGACAAAACTTTTTGTAAGTTATGCATGAATAGAATCGCAACAGCGGCAGTAGGTATCGAATCTTCAACCTCTTGATCCAGAATCAAACCACTGAGGTAACCGCCGTGCTTATAATTATACCTTCAGATACCAGTTGGATGCTTTTATCAATTGAGTTACACTGCCGCTTACGTGCAGTAGGCAAAATAATTAAATCAAATGAAAATACCATAAAAAATTCCAAACTTTGTATTTTGCTTTCTACGGGCTGTTTACAGCAAAGTCAGCAATAATTGAAAAAATTCCAAAAAACGCAAAATGCTTAAAAATTTATCAGTAATGTTAAGCGTTATTGGTGGTAAAAATGTGCATACTGTGAAATCCATCAAGCTTGTCAAATTAGTCGTGTTTGTTCAAGAACAATAGCCTAACATAATTATCGTAATTTACTGATAATTTCAGATAAATTTTTCTGTTTTCTTTGTGAACACCATCATTACAGCAATGGCAGAACGCTGAGTTGTTGAGATAAGAATTACAATATAGGCACTGTGGGAATAAAAATATTTGATTGAGCGTTGGCTATGTCGCATAGATAAATCGTCGTCGTGTCCAGGCTTACGGCCGGTGGTTGAAGATTTCGATTAAGTGGACGGTTTGTTTGTTTATCTTTATCCTGCATTGCGGGAAAGCGGACTTGAGCGCTATGCATCGGTGTACGCTTTCCGACGTACACCTGACCCACGCTGCAGCCGACGGCAGTGTCTGTTTCCGGTTGTCTACTCTACTTATGACTTAAATTTGGTACTACCCATTACTCGAAATCGATCACTGGGTAGAGGCAATTATCGTAAAGTTTCTTGCCCAGAGAAACAACAGCAAGTGCGGGGGGGGGGGGGGTGGAGTCGAACATGTAGGCTCTCGACTGCGAGCCCAACGCGCTAACCACTCGGCCACGGCTGCCGGGAAGGCAAGGAAGCCAATCTTCATGTCCACCTTCAGGCATGCCTTTAAGTGTCCTGCGAAAGACGGTAGCCACTTTAACAAGTCGAAATTCTGCCACTGAAATTGATTAGAATGAAACCGCCAACCAATCACAAGCTACGGTTTAAGTGACGTAAAAAAGGCGAAAAGAAGATCATAGAAAGCAAATTAAGTGATGGATTTTTTGTCAGCTGGTTGGCTTAGGGGTTAGGGTTAGGGCTAGAAAGTAGTCATTTCATTGACGCGTGTTCGATTCTCACCACTGCTATTGCTCTTTTTCTTCTGTAATTACCAAATAAAGTTCAAAACAGGCATTAATTCTCTGGATGAGTGCTAGAAGGGTCACAATTGGACGGTAGCCTCTTATAACACGTTCTGATTGGTTGGCGGTTGCATTGTAGTCAATTTCAGTGGCAGAATTTCGACTTGTTAAAATGGCTACCGCGAAAGACAGTGTCCTGCCCTTTCGATTGCCGTTCCAGCGCTCTCACCACTCGGCTATGCAGCATAGGTAAATGAGAAAGGTTATAAACTTAATGTATTTTGCATAATTTTACCACGCAATTCGATGCGCCTATTGTCATGCAAAAACTACTACAAGATGCAAAAAGTGTGATGTCGGTCTGCATGTCAAATGCTTCAAGCAATATCATATTCTGCAATGACTTGTTTCAGTGATAGTGGCGCGAAAGACCATGTTTCCGATGTAAAAGCGGCCTCGCATTGCGACACTTTCATAAACCACTTGCCAATTTCTTTCGCTTCGCTTCAAAGGAATCTGTACCGCCTGTGCGCTTACATTTTAATTGTAAAATTCACTCGCGATTGCCGATTGCAGCAAAACAACAAGAGGCTTGTGGCATGCATTTCATTGCATTGCAATTTGCAACTCTAAAAATTATTGTGTTGTCAGGGCCGTTGCTGCAGGGGGCGTGCCCCTCCCATGACAACGACCTGTGCACACACACTTCAGGCACTGAAGAAGAACTGGTTTTAATTTTAGTTTCATGAACTAGGTGGCTAGTAAAAATATTACTTTTCATGTTCTTTCCACTTGTGTGTTGATCCGAAATAAAATTTATCGGCGATTAATTATCGGCGATAATCAAATATTGCCTTTGGCGATAACGATAAACGATAACTGACAAAAAAATTAAGCGATAACGATAAGCGATAAAAATTTATCGCCGATAATGCCCATCACTGTGTGCAGCCTACTGTTTTAGTCATATTTCTTGCAAATAATTTAACAATTGCGTTAAGGCTGACCATTCCTTGTTGAAAAATGTTAAGGTTTGACGTGCTGGAGGTCGTGCATGATTTGTCACATTTTGCAAATCTTTGCGATCATTGCTGTCTGTAGGTCTTTTTTTCACTTTTTGCTTACTCTTAAAAATATAAAATCATTTGTTGTCCAAAGGAAGCACTAGAAATGAGAAAAAATAAATGAAACGTTCAGTCAATCTGTTTTTTTTTTTTTTTGTTAACTTTTGCTGCGCAGCCCTATACTGGAATGATCTAAAAACGCGTAAAAGATTCTTCAAGCGTAAAATTCGACTTGCTGGCGAAACGTGTCCTCCTTTTAGGCGATGGAAATATGGTGGGCCTAATTTACTCCTAATCTTTTCCGTTAGCCTGATTGCTCTTAAAATAAATTTTAGGCAGTTTTTTTATCCAAATGCTTTTTTTTGTCTGAAATTATTAACATAAGCAAAATAGGCCAAGCCTGATCACAATTTAATGAGATCTTGAGTCCTATTCTCTGGCTCCCTTAAATTGTTATTCTTTTATGAAAACTACCTAGCCTACTCTGACTTGGCTTGCCACCACTCTCTGCCTTGCCCTTTGAACAAACAATAAGCCTCATAGCCTACGAAAAAGAAAGAAAATTCAGACAAGATAGCGGATAACCCATACATTTACAGTATTTGGATTTTACGCCAAAGTTACTGTGAAACCTGTAGCCTACAACTTGAAGGGAGCCGAATCAAACGTTGTAGAAGGTAACTAGATGTTTTAAATATCTGAGTCTATCCTACTGAAGTAAGCCTATCGCAATGCAATAGGGCTAGGCTATGCGCAATCTCAACAGGATTGAACCACGAACAAGACTTTTCAAAAGTGGACTGCTGTGTTGTGAGCGATTGTTCGCACTTTTCAGTAGGCTAATCATTGATATATTTCTTAAAATTAAAAAAAGGAAAAGCATAGCACGGTCACATTCACAACACCATAAACAATTAGTTTTACACTCTAGAAAAACTTTAGAAACTTAGGCCTATAAAGTTGTAGTAGTAGTAGCGTAGCCTAATCTTAATTGCCTTGCTAGCTGTGGATTGCAGTGCGTTGTCAATCAGTGTAAGGAAACAAATTTATTCGCTTAATTCGGTATGGCATTGCAAACAAACATCTAATTTACCTTCAACAAAATTCACAGGGCTGAAAAATTTAAAAACATTGCAGTCGACTACACATAGGCCTACGCAATAGGGCAAGAAATTAATCTGCGAATATAGGCTATCACCGACGTCACAGTCGAATTATCGTTTTCATAGCCCTGGGGTTATGCGTTAAGAAATGCATTTAATCTAAGTTTCATGCCATTAATTATGTATCAATCAAAATAAGATAATAAAAAGCAGCTAAGTTCACTAAAAAAATCGTTTCGTTTTAAACATACAGTATTCAAATGGGATGTTTTCAGGCTATAGGGGCCTAGTTCTAGACAGTTCTAGAGTCTAAGCCAGTGAATTTACAAAGCTTTAAAACCTACTCACTTGTTTTTTTATTAAATACACCCGAAGGCAAACAGACTTTAATCACAAGTCAATGCTGATGGAAATAATTAAGCTTTTTTTGTAGCCTATAGGCTAGCCTACGGTACGACTTGCAGACCTATCTATCAGTCTGCGGTCTACCGGTAAACAAAAATATATTTTTCTTTTCATGATAAGAGATAGGGAAGGTAGGCAATAAAAAAACTAGATAATGATTTATAGTTTGCGTTCGGAGTCAAAGTGGAGTTTGGAGTCAATATCTCAAAACTATTTGGTGCAGAAATGAAGTTTGGAGTCACAGAATTTTTCCTTGTTAAAGTGGCTACCAAGTGAAACAGGAATCTAAGCATTCCCACCAGGTGGAAAGCCGTGGGAAAAGTTTTTCTTTTACAAACAGAACTATAGGCCTACGGGACATTATAATTAACGAAAATGCAGAGTTGGTCAACCAAACTCCGATTGCACTCCACTCTAAAACTTTTGTGAAAAATGGAACTCTGAGCAAACTCCATTTTCTGAAAATCCGGCTCTACTTCACTCCGACTATTAGCAAGTCATCTATGCTCCGACTGCAGTGCGTGCACAGGGTTGTCAGACAGCTTTTGAGAAAAAGAGCCAAACAATGTCGAAAAAAGGGCCAAACTGGGTTTAAAAAGAGCCAAATTGTTCAATAATGTTAATAACGTTGCTAATAAAACATAATAACGTTAACAACGTCAATAACGTTACAACATTGCAACAACACAGTCTACATTCTACAAGAACAATTCCAAATCTTCATCTTCTACAGTGTTTCCACTCGAATCTTGGCATTGGCATATTAAACATTGTCAGCTAAACACTGTCTAAAAAATCGTAATTAGGCTACACTTTTCAGTCTCAATTTCCGAAAGACATTTATGTAAATAGCTAGTTTGATAGTATGTGCCAACTGCTTCCAAAAAGAGCCAAATATTGAAAACAAAGGGCCAAGGGGCCAAACAATTTTTTTGGGGGGCAACTACCTCTAAAAAGGGCCAATCTGGCAAGCCTGTGCGTGCAGGTGCAGCGGACAGGATTTTTTCTGCCGCGACTTCACATTCAGAAATCAGAAGTGCACAGCAGTCTGGTAAAGACACATAGTTAGCACATAATCATGCATTAACAAAGACAGTGAGGAAAAAAAGTATAAGCCGTAGGCTATGGACAAAAAGAGTGCGTTTTTATCCTTGCTGCTTGTAGCCTACTTTTCTTTTTGAAATGTTTGTCGCTTGTTTTTATTATCTCGTTTTTGCAAACCACATTCTTTTTTGTGCAACTGCTAATTTGTTTGCTAAATTGACAGGGTTGCTAGTTCTGCAATTTTTTGATTGTACCGTACCGTACTGCTGATATTAATGGGAAAATGGGCTAAATACAGCAAAAATTTCCACGAAACATGGATGAAAGAAAAACAGTTTAAGAACTGATTACAATCCAGCGGTGGAGGCAAGAAGGCATTTTGCAAGTGTTGTAAAGTTGAATTGAGAGCCCATAAGGGCGACTTAGAAAAGCATGCTGTCACTACAAAAAATGTAAAAAAGTTGGTGGATCAGCCCACCATTACATCAGTCTTTACCTCCAAAAGTGAAAAGTTATTGAAATTGGAAATTCGTCTTGCTGTAGCCTACATGTGGCAATGTGGCAAGTCACTCGGCAATAGGGTCGATTGATCATCTAAGTGAATTGTGGAACAAAACAAATTTATGTGGTTCAACAAGCTCAGACTACCTTAGCATAGAACAAAATGCACAGCCCTTATAAAGAAAGTTATCGCACCATGTTTTTTGCATGACTTGGTAAATGACATAAGAGAAACCTCCTTTTCTGTCATTGTGGATGAATCAACGAATGTTGCATGTACGAAACACTTCTGTGTTTGTGTGCGTTATTATAGCACGAAAGTAAATGAAATTGTTTCAAAATTTTGTGGACTAATTGAAGTGACAACTACCACGGCGGAGGCATTGTATCAACAACACGGCAGTGCCATTGTATCAACACATCAGTGAAATAATCCTTAACACATGACAAAACTGAAACTAAGCACTGTAAGCAGTTCTGTTATGAAGTATGCCTAACAGAGACATCCAAAAGATTGTAGTTATGTCATTCCGCGCCCCCTGCTATAAATTGGGCTACTTTGGAAGAAAATTTGCTACTTTTTGGCTATTTTTTTTTTAAATCTGGCAACCCTGATTTAAAAGGTTCCAGTTCCATTATTTTGGTAGCCACTTTAACAAGTCGAAATTCTGCCACTGAAATTGACTACAATGCAACCGCCAACCAATCAGAACGTGTTATAAGAGGCTACCGTCCAATTGTGACCCTTCTAGCACTCATCCAGAGAGTTAATGCTTGTTTTGAACTTTATTTGGTAATTACAGAAGAAAAAGAGCAATAGCAGTGGTGAGAATCGAACACGCGTCAATGAAATGACTACTTTCTAGCCCTAACCCTAACCCCTAAGCCAACCAGGTGACAAAAAATCCATCACTTAATTTGCTTTCTATGATCTTCTTTTCGCCATTTTTGACGTCACTTAAACCGTAGCTTATGATTGGTTGGCGGTTTCATTCTAGTCAATTTCAGTGGCAGAATTTCGACTTGTTAAAGTGGCTACCCATTATTTTATGCAGGCACAGCGTTGCCAGATGGGGAAATAGGATACCAAATAAAAAAAATCTGGTGAAATTTAGAGGTCTTTGGTACCACGCTTTTTGACCTTGGAACCAGACAACGTTTTGGTGAAATCTGGTGAAATATTCACAACTCAAGGTTTTTCAAAATTTTTTAAACTTTTTAGCTAAAAAATCTCTGCTCGTGCATAAAACGTTTTGCAAGAGGTTTTGCGCTCTTCAAGCAATCTTTTGAATCTGACAACAGCACTGTACCAGCAATCGTGTAGCTTTTGCCACTGGCATGGTTGCAGGCAGTGGCGAGACAATGCTTTTTGGAGAGTTCTTTTTACTAAAAAACTTGTCAAAAATGCAAGTTTTATATTTAAAATTAGTGAAGGAGGTTGTTTTTTGCCCCAAAATTAGAAGTTTATCACCATCAGTGACCTTACATAGGCTACACAAAAAGTTTACAGTGGCCACTTGTTTCATTTTCATGGATATCCTGTGCAGGATATGCATAAGTCTTTCAAATTTTTTCATTGGGATGTTATTGCATCTCGGAGTGCATTTTAACCCTGCAAGTAACAGTTTCCGCTTTTAAAGTAAAAACAACAACTTTTTTGGTTAAGAACTTTTGATGTTTATACTGATAATTATGACTGCTACAGTTATAATCCGTGTATGCAATGTGTGACAAAACATATGTTTTGCATATTTGTTTCATTTTAGTCTTATGTCTTAAAAACTATTTGTATTTTTAGGCCAAATTGCTTTATTTAGGGTGTTTTAAATATCTGGTGAAATTGAATGCAATCTGGTGATATTTTAGTTACTTTTTGGTGCCAAGCAGCTTCCAGCATCTGGCAACGCTGTGCAGGCATCAAGTCAACTAAAGTTATTAAGGTATGACCACAGACATCCTGCGCTTCTCGTATTTCGATTGAAGAAATTGAAAAAAGGCGGCGGCCATTGTTAGTGTCTCAAACTCGCGTGAAAGCTGCGCTGTTAACGATAACATTTCTGAGCTGGTTGCGCTTCTGCAGAAAACTAACTTGTTAACTATAATTGAGAACTTTGGTGTAATAGAGGTTTTATTCATCTATGAAATGAATAAAAGCATGTGTTAAATTGCACAGAATTATACATACAGTCTATAATATAAAGCAAAAACACTGCGATGCGAGAGCACGTATACGATACACTGAATGCATCATTTCCAGCAGTTCAGCAGAACTCTTACCGTATTCAATTTGGCGTTACAGCTGAGCTGATGATTAGCCTATTGTAAAAACAGCAACAAACAGTGTATTACATCAAACCTAAGCAAATGATACGCTATATTATAGCGGCTATAACGTAGGCCTATAGCTCAACAAAATCAAAACAAATTAAATATTCACCAATACTGATGTGATGTCGAAAGGAAGTAGTTTATTGGTGTTTGAAAAGTACTGTTTTGTTAAGCGTTTTACGAACCAATTTGCCTTGTATTTGCTTGCAGGTTTCCTTACCAATGTGGTAAAACCTAATTTTTAAATAACATTTGGACACAGTTTTGACTAGCGTAAAAATGTGATTATCGGTAACGGTGCATTCAAACACAAGATCCGTGAGATTAGTAAATATCTTGGAATGGTTTATATTTCCAAGCACAGCTACCGCAATAGCTTCCACAATGCCTGGATGAAGAGGTAATCTCCCAGCTGTGGTAGTTAGTAACCGTTTAATGCATAATTCAGTTTCTTCACAAATATATACAACACTGAAAGAAGGTTTAAAAAGTCCACTTCTATCTTTAAATGATAAGAAGCTGGGTTGAACAGGTAAAGTGTGTGAACTCAGTTCAAAGCGGCACCTTGCACATAACGTTATCTTTGCGCACATTTTGGCAGCATAAATTAACAAATTCTAACAATATGTTTGCGATTGTAGAACAGCAAAGGTGAAATCATATAAAGATTTCGTCATACTAGGTGAATTGCGGAGATATTTATTAGTTGTTATTTCACAGCAACTTGAAACTGAAGCTATTTCTTTAAAAGTTATTGTTGATGAAATCACACGAATTTACGTCATAATGCAACGTTTTGCTACAACGGAGAAAATCGAAAGCCATCAATCTCTATTGAACAGAATCCTGGTAAAAGCTGCGGTTGTGTTGTTGCATAGAAAACTATTTGTTTTGTCAATTATTTGTTCACAACAACTGAGTTTTTTAAGAAACGCAAATATTATAGGAGAATTACATTTTGTAGAAAGTTAAGTTGTGTTCAGTCGTGTTCTCATTGCTTTAAGAATTGGCGCTCCAGTTGTTTCAGGAACGAGGAGGCGACTGATTCTTAACTAATTAATTCATCTACTTCTACTTGTTTTAAAGTATCAGGTTTGGTGGCCGTGCTTAACTACTGTATATTTATCGATTCATATACCGCAATATTAAATCCGTTCATGCACGTCTTAAACCATAATAGTTTTGCCACCTTTTCCTTTTGTTGGTTTTGTTCCTGTATTTCTTTTTCACAATATCATTTGTTTTGCATTCTGACAAGGAAAAATAAATTGAATTGAATTCAAAACAATGAAAATTCATTACGGGTCCCTACAAAAGCATTGGCAAACGCGCGGAATAGGTACACTAATAATGGCTGACGTCTGAACCTGCTTTCTTCAAAAATCGTAAACGAGAGAAGTGACGATGCGCGGTCTAGTTATAATAAGATGTCTATGGGTATGACAGGTCAGTGCAGCGTTGCCAGATTGGGCGATTTATCGCAAATTGGGCTACTTTCCATATGCGATTTGCGACAAAAAATTGAGCTTTGCGACTTGCGACTTTTTGGGCTACTTTTAAATTTAGATTGGCGACAATGTAACAAAATTGCGACTTTTTTTACATGGGAAATTTCTTACTAAAGTAAGTTTCGCTTGCAGTCTACTGACAGTTTATTTGTCGTTTACAAATTTTACAGCGCATTCTCATGTTTCCAAGACATAGCAAGGGAGTGAAGGGACATGGTTGAGTGAGTTTGTAGTCTATTCCAGCGTTACGCTATCTCCTTTCTATGTCTTTCACTGTAGTGTGGAAGTCAGAACACAGAAGTGCTTGACAAGTAGTGTGCTGAAAAAGTAGTGAGAATCTAATCCGTACCCGATAGAGCCTGTTGTGAATGTAGGTATGGTAGAAGTAGGGGATTGCTCACTCAAAAGTAAGGTGGACAACTGGATGGCACAATTTTATGACAAAATTTGACGCAACTACAGCTTGAGGTCTACTGCCATATGTCGCATACTCAGGTGCAGTTTATATGACCTGCCCACGTGTGTACAAAGTGTGTATCGCTAAAATAAATGTAGGAAATATGTGACATCATGTTTAATAGTATTTAAATCGTGATAATGTAGTGGTAGACTTCACGCAACAACACCGGTAACGGTAGGTAGCTTCACACTGCTGCAGTAAGGTTTTGCAGATTTTCTAGCACCCAAAATTTTAACCAAGTAGCAATTCATTTTATGAGAATGAATTTACCTAAAATCAAAGAAAACGTTGTGCAGTTCTGTTAATTTTTGAGCTTCTTAGTAACCCTCCAGCTGTCCATTTTGCAAGAAAAATCAGTAAAGTGAGTCGTCCCGATATTCTACTGTCCCTATGTGAATGTGCCTTACTGTACCGGTAACTCTGTTGCTGTCTAACACTAAATTGTAGATTGTACTGCTGATATTAATGGGAAAGTGGGCTAAATACAGCAAAAATTTCCACGAAACATGGATGAAAGAAAAACAGTTTAAGAACTGGTTACAAGCGAGTGATGGAGGCAAGAAGGCATTTTGCAAGTCTTGTAAAGTTGAATTGAGAGCCCATAAGGGTGATTTAGAAAAGCATGCTCTCACTACAAAACATACCAAAAATGTAAAAAAGTTGCTGGATCAACCCACCATTACATCAGTCTTTACCCCCAAAAGCGAAAAGTTATTGAAATTGGAAATTCGTCTTGCTTTGCATGTGGCTTGTCACTCAGCAATCAGGTCGATTGATCATTTAAGTGAATTGTGGAACAAAACAAATTTATGTGGTTCAACAAGCTCAGACTACCTTAGATTGCATAGAACAAAATGCACAGCCCTTATAAAGAAAGTTATCGCACCATGTTTTTTGCATGATTTGGTTAATGACATGAAAGAAACCCCCTTTTCTATCATTGTGGATGAATCAACGGATGTTGCATGTACGAAACACCTCTGTGTTTGTGTGCGTTATTATAGCACGAAAGCAAATGAAATTATTTCAAAATTTTGTGGATTAATTGAAGTGACAACTACCACGGCAGAGGCATTGTATCAACATTTGCAAGAGTTTTTTAAGTCAGTCAATATTGATATCAATAATTGCATTGCAATAGGCACAGATGGTGCATCAAATCTGTGTGGTATGCACCATTCATTGTATACCTTGTTAAAAAAAGACATACCAAATCTGATATTGCTGAAGTGTGTCTGTCATTCTTTGCACTTGGTATGCGCACATGCATCCGAAGAGTTACCATCCAACATCGATTATATGTTGCGGGAGACATATAATTGGTTTCATAGGTCATCATTGAGGAGGCAGTCATACACAGATATTTTTAAGCTTATCAACGATGGCAAGGAGCCTTTACAGTTAATTCCATTATCTGGCACTAGGTGGCTTGCTCGTAGCCGTTGTGTGCAGCGTGTTTTGGAACAGTGGGACACTCTTAAAACCCATTTTCAGATTGCTGCATCATCATGTGATAAATATGTCTCACGTGAATTATCAGCAATGTATTCAGATCCATGTAATCTTTTGTTTTTGACTTTCCTGAAACCAATTTTGTCTGAGTTTGAGTCCCTCAATCTTCTTTTTCAAAAGGACAAAGTTGATTTTTCAAAACTTTTGGCTGAACTTGAAGGATTGACACTTGTGATGTTGAGAAGAGTGGTGGTTGAAGAGTATGTGAGCTTAAGTGTCGATTTTAATTTCCAGTCTATACTCCGGCCTTTGGGAATGGTTGATTTTGGATACCAATTTACTGAACTTCTGAGAGTGAAAAAGATGGAAGGCTCAGTCTCTGAGGAAACTGAGATTTCTGTGAAAAGTAGATGCCACACATTTTTGATAAAAATTTGTAAAGAACTGCTTATGCGCTTACCAGCTAACTTAAGCCTGCTCAAAAAGATGAATAACTTGTCTCCATGTGTTTGTTTAAGTAATGTTCGGCCACCATTTGGAAATCTTCCACTTGAACTGGCTCAACCACAAAAATTAGGAGACATTGAAACTCAATGGCGAAAGTTGTTAAGCATAAACTGGGAATCCTTTTATGATGTGAAAACTTTACAAGATGGATCTATTTTTTGGACAAAAGTATACGAAATGAAGGATGCTGCTGGAGAGTATATGTTCAGAGACATTGGAAAATTTGGTCTAACTGCATATAGCTTACCAGTTAGCAATGCGCTAGTAGAAAGGGTATTTTCAAGAGTGACCACTGCGAAAACCAAGTTAAGAAATCGCATGGGTCTTGAACTTCTTTCGTCACTACTGAGAGTAAAGACATCATTGGAAGAAATGAAGAAATGTTGTGCAACATTTGAACCTCCTGCTTCAATGCTGAAATATGACAGTACCATTTATGAAAATGATACATCAGAAGAGAATGGTTGTGAAATATTGGAGAACTTTGCATAATACCTTTAGTTTTTAATATGTAAAGATTGTGTTTGTGCTGCTCTACTACACCAGCAGCCTATGCAGGATAACAGCCTATTGTGTACGTACAATAAAGAAGAAAGGATTTTTTAATATAGTACATTTAATAAGCCCACTGTGGGCTTCTCATTACGCTTGTGCTATTTGCCTGAATTTAACATTTTAAGTGATGAGTCGACATTTTTTTTTTAAATTGTTTCAAATTATGAACATTTTTTAACAAAAATTAACAACAGTCCGGTAGGCCTATGTTGTAATTTACATTGTTTTTCCAGTGATGAACTAGATTGAAATACTGTCACTGTGTAACATACCATTTTTTGCAATTTCACTGGGTTTGTTCAGGGATATCTAAAGAAGGAGATGTGAAGGCTCACAGCGATTGCCTTATTCTTATGACACTACCAGGGCGGTAGTTTGTAGCGCGTGAAACATGCGGTTCTTTTCAAAATTGCAGAAAGTTTTGTAGTGCAGCTGGTACAGTCAGCTACCAAAGACAGTACGTTACATAGAGCATATTTAAAGAATGTAACTGGTTTAGTTACCAGTGAGCTGTTTTTCTTAACAAAGCCTTTGCAGTAAGCCAGATGTAAAGCAACTATATGGGTAGTTGAATTTACAAGTAACCACTAACCATGAGCATGCAGTCAGCATCCAGGCCTTATGCTAATAGCGCAATGCAGGTTATTATAACAAGATTTATTAAACTACTATCAGTGTTAAATTGTTGTGCAAATGCCAGCATTTGATGAATGCAAAATAGCAGTACTATCAGTGTCAATTGTTATTTTACGGTAAACAGAGATTATTTACGATAAACAGAAGCCCTTCTATTATCAGATGTATTAAAAACCTTCGTATCCCCTTCTTTAGATATCCCTGGGTTTGTTAAGCTGACTTTCCATATATATATATGTGACTATGTAAGTATATATATAGCTGTATATTTAGAGCATTTGACGGCTTGTATGTTATTAATTAACATTCTTTTGTTCTTTTTCAGGTTCTTCCACTGACTGGCATGTAGATTTTACATATATGATATAGTTTACTAATCAGTGTAGTAATAATTGAAATAAGGATGAATGGCTTGATGAAAATGTATGTATGTTGAATTTATGTAATGATGATTGTACACCTTGTCTTTCAGTGAAAAATACCCAACTCAAGGTAAAGCTGAGGCTAAGCAGTTCTGTTATGAAGTAACCCATGCCTAACACAGACACCCAAAAGATTGTAGCTGTGTCAGTGTTAGAACGTCTAACGGGGGGTCTGGGGGGCAAAGCCCCCCAGAAGTTGGAAAACATAGTTTCCGCTCCTCCTGCTATAAATTGGGCTACTTTGGGAGCAAATTTGCTACTTTTTTGGCTACTTTTTTTTTCAAAATCTGGCAACCCTGGGTCAGTGGCAAAAATAAAAAAGTCACTTATAAAAGAGTGGTTTTTAGTCTGGAGATGTTTTGGATCCCATGTGATAAAACATAAGATGCTCAGTGATAGGATAGGATGTCATGTGCATAAATCAAAAAAAAAGAGATTCAGAAACAGATTTCAGCAAGTTTGTTTAAAGTAAGACCCAGCATTCAATTAGATGCAACTCAAATGATTTATCAAGGGTGGATAACAAGTACTGTAAGTTGTTGATAAAAGTTGTTGATAAATTTGTTGATAAAAAGAGCTTTCCAGACTTTTCAACTTTTTCTGTGTATATAGGCCTACGATATTTAATGTATTTGTGTGATGATTGATGGTGTGATGAGAGAGAGATGTTTGTTTATTTGCCTTTCTAATACGAGTCGAGAAAAAGCAACACAATTACATACAAATCAAAATATAGCAATAGAAAGGTCTGGCAGCACTGAACAACCTTGCGGTTAACCAGTCAAGGTGCTGCCTAAATGGGCGTACCTAAATGTGTGTGTGATGTACCTTGGATGCAACCTAATTCGTACCATGAACAATTCGTACCGTCAGTTCGTACCTTGAAAAGACCGAGAGAAAAATTAAAAAAGCTGAAGTTGCTGATTGCAGTTTCCGCAAGCATTTTAAAATTTTTCGCAAAGAAACAAAAACTCTTAGGATCATTATCAGAAATTTTAAAATGTTTGCAGAAACTCTGATCAACCCTAACCCTTTTTAAATGTTTGCGGAAACTGCGATCAGCGACTTCGGCAAACTCTTAGGATCATTACCGGAAATTTTAAAATGTTTGCGTACACTGCGGAAAAATGGAAACTGCATTTAGCGACTTCGGCTTTGTTCTATTTTTTTCTCTCAACCTTTTTAGTTGGTTTGTTTGCGGAAACACCCTAACCCTTTTAAAATGTTTGCGGAAACTACAATCAGCGACTTCGGTAAACTCTTAGGATCATTACCGGAAATTTTAAAATGTTTGCGGAAACTGCGGAAAAACAGAAACTGCGATCAGCGATGTTCTATTTCTTCTCTCCATCTTTTCAGTTTGTTTGTTTGCGGATACCGATACCGTACCTACCGGTAACCGATATTCCGATACCCTAACCCTTTTAAAATGTTTGCGGAAACTGTTGAAAAACGGAAACTGCGATCAGCGATGTTCTATTTTTTCTCTCTCGATCTTTTCAGTTTTTTTGATTGCGGATAGCGATACTCCGATACCCTAACCCTTTTAAAATGTTTGCGGAAACTGCAATCAGCGACTTCCGCTTTTTTTAATTTTTTGTCTCGATCTTTTCAAGGTACGAACTGACGGTACGAATTGTTCATGGTACAAATTAGGTTGCACCCATGTATCGTATTTGATGACACCTATGAATTGATCTGAAAATTTATCATAAATGTAAGAGTTTGCAAACTTATATGAGTTGATTAGTTACCGTATTGTTGATTATGTCACTAACCGACCGTGAGTCTACATTTTCTTGTGCTCAAGACAGCCGAGCACATAACTACAATCAGTGTTGTACGTTGACGCTGAGGCTAGCGCCGTCATTTTTTAAAAAATGGACGGAAGTGATAGCGCCGTCAACTATTTTGCCGATTTTAAGCGTCAACGCTATGTGTCATTTTTTGTTATCTTGTTTCACAATGAGAGTTTCACAATGTATTTTGGCCAGCGCGACTCAACCGAATTACTGGCTTTTGCGTTGGTTGGAATGGCTACCTGGAATACAAGCAGAAGAAGTTTGCCAAATGGTGATCACTCATATTGTAAGCAGTATCGAGAACGGGGGATCAGAGAGAGAAAGCGAAAAATCAATGAATGTCATCTGAGGTTGAAGATACTTTATTTCAAGAGCTCTATGCCTCTGAAAAGAGCGATTTTGTTGCAGTGGACCTTGTTAAAAGATTTATATATGCTAAGCCATCACAGCACGCTTGGAACAGTGATACCTTTCCGAGTGAACGTTTTCAAGGCTTGTTTTTGAAATGCAACACACCAATACCATCCAGTGCATTATGCGTCCCAAACGCAACAGATTGTTTTTGTGAGACCCTAGCTAAAATAGCGCTGACGCCGTCAATTTCTTTAAGAGCTGACGCAGTACTTTACGCCGTAAAGTTTTTAGGCAATTCGCGCTGACGCCGTCAATTTATTTCGTTAACGCGTACAACACTGACTACAATATTCCATCTACTTAATTTTTCCTTGAGGTGTTGAATTGTAATTATTTTGTTAACGTAAAGATCGTTTGATACCGTACTTTTTTTTCTATCAAGAAATCAAATTGTAAAAGTTTGAATTATGAAAAGTTATCAAAGTTTGATATCATTAATATGACTATCGGCATGTCACAATTGTCACATGTCTTCATTTTGTTACAGATAGAACTTGTTTAACCATTTTTTTAAATTTGTAATGGTATCAAGTGTTTCATGTCACCCAAAGCAACCAAGTTCTCTGATGGAGAAAGAATCTTGTGCTTTCATGGACCTTTAATGTATGAAGCAAAATGCATTCGATCAGAGTTACGGGACGGTGGGAAAGGATATTATTATTTGATTCATTACAATGGCTGGAATAAACATTGGGACGAGTGGGTACCAGAGGCAAGAGTCTTAAAGTACAATGACTCAAATTTACAAAAACAAAAAGACATATTGAAGCAACACAGAAAAGACAAAACCAAAAGAGCCAAACCTTCAAAGCCAACCAAAGCTGATAATGGAAGAGATGCAGTAGATAAGGCAAAGAAGGTTGAGCCTGCAACAACATCAGCAGAACCAAAAAAGAAAAAATCAAGAGTCGATTCATCAGGAGACTTAGAGGGAACAGCATCTTCTAAAGCTGAAATTAACATAACAATCCCTGATGAGTTAAAACCAATTTTGGTGGATGACTGGGATTTGGTCACTCGACAAAAATCTTTGTTTAATTTGCCGGCAAAGCTAACTGTTGAAGATATTTTGAACTCATACTTAAAAACAGAAACCACCAATTGTTCAAATGAAAAGATAAGTTCAATTAAGGAGCTGGTAGCCGGAATAAAGGACTACTTCAATACCATGCTAGGTTCGCAACTTTTGTATAAATTAGAGCGTTTGCAATATAACGATATGCAAATAAACTATCCTGATTTAACAATGGCACAAATTTATGGCTTGCCTCACCTTTTAAGATTTTTTGTTAAGTTTGATTCTGTACTTTCCTTTACAAATCTTGATGAAAGAAACATGAGTACACTGGTTAGCCGAGTGCAGCCCTTTCTTACATATGTACATGAAAACTTATCATCGTTCTTTGACAGCAAGGAGTATGTGTCTTTGTCTGATAGCTCAAAATGATTGCCATTGCACCTTAGCTAATAATAGTCTAACAATCCAAGGAGCCAGGAGATGGGAAAAGATCTCGTGCCATAATTCCAAATGAAGTTACAAGACTTCTACGTTGTGTCAATCTTTACAGATGTTTATTTGTGCTTCATGAAGACAAATTTGAGCACTCATTACGGACTCCCATCTATACGCTGGGAACAGGTCACAAAATAATTTTGGCTCTTATTCACATTGTTACTTGCACAGAAATAGAACAGCCTAGGCACTGTCGTTTGAGTTGGACCAATGAAACTGTATTATCGTATATCCAAACCGGAATTAAATCTTTTAGTGGTGACCTTGAAATTGAAATGATAAACTATCACCAAAATATAGTGAATTCGTCAGTTATTGGTCTTAAAATTCTGGTCAAACACCTATTTTTTTCACGCAATTGTGTGAAAGCTGCCGTTTCGAAAAATGTTGTTTTGACAATTTATATTTTTATCTGCCACCTGTGAAGTTGTATTAACTTCAAATAAACACTTTTAAACTGTGTGTGATCTTGTCTGTTTACTTCAAATATCAGTTGAATGTTTGTTAGTAACTGGATTGGTTGAAATAAGAATGTGACGTGAACAGCGTGCGGTGACGCACATGTCACGTGACCAAGTAACGCTTCAGTTTCTTTTTCACACGGGGGCGTGTTTTTTTCTGTTTGACTTTGTACAATCTATATCCTCACGTGAACCATCACATGACACGTATTGAATCTGTGTTTACAATAGTTTCTCGGATTTTTAATGTTGCACAATTACGTGGAAACAATTGCTTTTTTACATCTTGGTTGAAATTTACAGTTTTTCGTGTGAATGCATTGTATTTTCTGTTTATTCAAATGAAAATGTGCCAAATGACCAACGACTTTCCTAGTAAAGCAAAGAACCTTACATAAACTGATTAATTTTGTTGATGGCTGCGTTATCTTATATGATTGCATTCACCAATCGGATAATAATTCAAATTCAGGGTTAGACTGAATCGAGAAAATAAGAGACTTGTTTGACGCAACGGTGCGTCGCAATGTTATCATTTTCACTGAACGTTACTTCTGTGCTTCGTTATGAAAAAAAGAAATAGCAAGTAAAAGGAACTATTCTCGGCCGAAGGAACTCGAGGAAGTTAGGCAACAAAACTACAAAAGATACACTAACTTTTTTCAACCGACATAATATACTTGCAGGAAGTTACGCAGTCATAATGCAGTAGGCTAACAGGCTTTAGAGTTTACGCTAGCGATTGATACCGCCAATTTATAATGCGCTAGGTCTAAGTGCATTTTACCGTGGCTACAATTTATGTTAGCAAAATTTTAACTTGAAAAAACAACAACTTTTGTTTTAAAATGAAATATCTTTGCAGCTAAGCTTTTTATTTACAATTACAACATACATCACAAGTAAGATTGGTCGGAAAACAAAACTGAATCTGTAGAAAAGTTGTACAAAATTGACAATAAGAAACTGTCACTTACAATTTGCAAATCGGCTACTTTGCGGAGTCGAATGAATCAATTTTGTAATCCTGTCTTTCACTCAGTTCATTTTCGAAAGTGGAGAAGTTTTCAAAAGACATGCCTGGTTTGTGTCACGTTTAATTGTAACTACGGTACTGTATTTCTGGTATTGTAGGTAAAGTTGACTGCTTTTGCTGTTAGTGAGATAACCTACCTACACGACGACAAATTTGTAACAAATATCAAATAGGCCTACTGATGAGAAAAGCTAGAACAAAAATTATTGATCAAAAACATGTGAGACTGAGGTCTTTCATGGCTAAAATGTTTTTTTTTTCGAGGCACCGCCGTAGTGCCATTCTGATAGCGTAGCCGACATTATCTTAGCCACTCTTAGCCACTGACTGCTCGACCAAATTAAAGTTGACCATTATTTTCAAAGAAAATAACCAACACATCCACATAGCTTGGAGCTTCAGGATTTGCAGCGACTTCAGGAAAGGTGCAACTGGACAAAACTGCTAAATTAGAGCAGGGCTGACTCTTGCTTCAGAAATATCGTTCAAAGTTGGAGATACAGTGCCGAGATGAAGGTTCATGACAAGTTTTTTTGTCATACCCCGACGTACGACGAGTTACAGACATAGATTACGTGGACGGAGAGGCATGGAAGTCAAACTTTTTGCACTTTTAACTAATATTCGTATGCTGTAGGCAGGGCCGGATTAACCATTAGGCTAATAAGGCTATAGCCTTAGGCCCTGAAAAAATTCGGCCCTCAATTTTTTGGTTAAATTTTTGTATAGCTGATAGTGATACAGATCCACTACCAACAGTTTTTGTTTAAAAACGAATAACTGAGTTGAGTCAACCCATTTCCAAAACCACCTAGGCGCCATTTTTACTGCAATTGAGTTTAGAGCAGGGGTTTTCAACCTGGGGGTCGCGAGCCGTTTTTTGGAGGGTCGTGAGCCGCTTGAAATTCCAGTGTATTGCTTTCAATTCTTTTTTGCTATTCGATATTTTTCACCAAGTTCTTGTAGGGCAAAGTGGGGCGTGTTGTCACAGCACGATTTCCATGTGATAACCCAAGCGTATAACCACGAGTTTTCAATGGAACGCATAGTTTTCAGTTCTCTTTCGTACAAGCAGTGAAGGTTAATAAATTTGTCACCACAGCAGAAATTATGAGGAGTGCCATTGAATTTTGGGCAAAATCAGGTTTTATAACTAAACTAAAAAATGGTCTGGCAAACTAAGGTATAATCATAACTGATCAGGAAAGGTACCATTCGTTAGCTTTAAGCCTGTTCTTTTCATCATACCAAACAGATAAGACATGCAAGTAGAGATGTACACATGGTTGTTGAAACCACGTGATTTCATACCATGGGGCGTGTTGTCACAGCTGTGACTACACGCCCCGTGGTGTGCATTTTTAATATTAAGAAACATAAAAAATTATTTATGCTTATACAACGAGGTAATATGCGTATTTGTTAAAATACAACGCTTTTTTAGGTAATAAAAATTAATATTAGATAATGATACACACATATATTTGATAGTGACACATAATTCTCAAGATGACATTTCTATTGTTTTTGACAATGGAAATAAAATTTTTACCAATATGTTAAAATTAATTTTTTTTGCATTTCGCATGGAAAAAAGGGGGTCGCGGTGGAAAAAAGGTTGAAAACTCCTGGCTTATAGTGTCATTAGGTAGAGTATTACCATATAGGTACCTACTATTCATTTCTTTCTTTTCAAAATTTATTCCATCTGCTTCAAATTTGACACTATTAGAAATTGCGTTTGTTTCCAAAACCGATTACGCGCCATCATTATAGCCATTTTTCTGTTATGTTGATGTTATTTTGCAGTAAATAATTTTAATTTTTCATGTATGTATTTTTATTACTTTTTGTAGCTTGATTTGAAAAATTAGGCCCTTCTCTAGTAAACAGCCTTAGGCCTACAGTACCCATAATCCGGCCCTGCCGGTAGGTGACACGTATTTATGAATGCAAAAACACCATAACTCATACTTTGGTTGATAGGTTATTCCTCGTAGTTTCGCAGACTTGTAGAGGCTTTGAATCACTGACGCTGGGTCGGTTATCGATCTTGACAGAGTGACGTTTCTGATAGTTGTTGCCGGGAATTTATTTATCCACTAGGTTCCGCTGAATGGAGAGCATTCCTGAAATGCGTTGCTCAAGCGCACAGCACATAGCCGAACCAGTGGCGCTTAATCTTGAGTGGGGCGTTTAACTACGACGCTATAGGCAACATGTTCACAGTCGCAAGTTGTGCACCCTTCTCCTTAATAATGTAGGCCTATATACACTCTATTCGATTAAATTGGACTGTAAATTAGGCCTACTTCGGGGCATAGCCTATAACTAAAATTTTGTTCAGACATATTTTCAAACCTTGGAAGAACGGGGCCTATAAGTGCTGTTGCGTAAATTTGGGATAATGCAGTCAAAGAAGATAAAAGGCATTCATATTTTGGAAAATACCAAGCAGAAAATAGGCCAGGCCATGTGACATAAATTTAAAGAAGAGTTGGCAAAAATAGAAAACTGAGTCATTTATTTCTCCATGGTAAAAAATCTAAATCAGACAGTTTGTCGGTAGCAATTGGCTTGCATTGAATTACTGTTTGTATATTTGAATTTCAGCCAACAATTCAAGCGAAAAGAGGTTCTACTAGGCCTGCGTCAACTGAAAGCAAAGAGGAGGGCCTATATCTGAGTAGTTCATATTTTCGTGTAATTTAAAACTATAAAAACACCTTTAAAAGGTGTTTAAATCCACCTCTTTTCATTTGAAACACCTAACTTGCCCCTAACGTTCAGAGTTGCTTCTATTTTTTGCACTGCTCTAGTCAGTTCTGATATATTAAAATGAAACGATACGTTAAAATCATGTAAATATTTTAACTTAAATATGTAACCACTCACTGTGGGAATAAATCTAAAAGATTATTGCAACGTCATTTTGAAACAGAGGCGTTACTGTGAGCTAGTGACCTTCCTCTGCAAGTTCTTTGTGATAACTGTTTTGGAAAATTTTTAGAAAATAAATTGAATCTTGTTTTTGACAAATGAGGAAAATGCAACCCAAACCCGATCCTTCCATGCCCACTTTGGAGCAGAGTAATTTGAAAACCACTGCTGTAAAACAATTTTGTTGCTATCGCCAAACAAGAAGCCCACAGTTAAATTTTTTTGCGAAAACTCTGAGCCTGAGCTGGTGTTCACAAGGCACTGTTTATCTATGCCCAGAGTTAATAGAAGTGTAGGTTACCTTGTATCTGAGAATTCTCTGTCATGTAACACTACAGCATGGGCTACAAGAATAGGCCCATAAAAAGCTCCGTCAAAAAATAAATTACTGGAATCTTTCTATGTTTATCATAAAAATGATTTGAAAGTTAGTTACAAGTTTTAATCAAAGCTTTTAACTTTATCTTCTACAGAAATATAGCTTTTAATTAGGTTAAATTATTTGGCCAAATACAAGCTGTGCGTCTTAAATGAAACGAGAACGCTTTGGGCCACAAAATGCACAAATAGCGACCAACACAATGTAAAATTTGAAAAAACTTTCTGGGTGCAAGCCCATAAACCTCTAGCCTAGTGGTTTCCAACCTGGGGTGCGCGGACCCCTTGGGGGTCCGTGAGAAAGCATTTGGGGTTCCGTGATTACCGTGATGAAATTTGGAGAAAAAAAAACTAAAAGCGATCTTTTTACTTTCATTTCTCTCATTAAATTTGCTTACGTTGAAAAAGTTTCGGCATGACACTTTGGGTCACTTTAATATTCAAATACTGCTGACATTTCTTGAACAATTCATTCATTTTCTTATTTGAGCAACTGTTTGACCTGATATTTAGGGTATGGGATGGAATGGCAGACGCTTTTTCCATCTTTCATCTTGAGATTTTACTCCATTCCATCTTAGAAATCTTCCATTCAATCTCAGAAATCTCTTCCATCTTCACATTTTGTGATCTCCGCGTTGAATATGCCACAAATAATCCTAAAAACCATAGGCTAAATTTAAGCTAAAAATTTAACATCAGTATTTTCCTAAGGATTACGTACTGTTTGAATTATTGTTTGAACGTACCGTTCGAATCATTTCAGCAAGCAACGTAATATTTTGTATGTCTTTATAAAGCGTTAGAAAATTAATGATGGAATTGGGATGGAATGATGGAAGATTGTCTTCCATCCCATCATCAAGATCTTTCATTCCTTTCCATTTTCCATCCCAAAATCTATCTTCCATCCCATTCCCTGCTGATATTTGCGGCAGGAGTCATAGCGGCAATGCAATATGACACAGCACAGTAGTTGAGTAGCATAATTATTACAATAGTCAATAGTAGCCTATGCTAATTGAGTTTCAGGCAAAATTTAGATAGGGGTCCGCAGAATTAATAATTTGTCTAAAGGGGGAGTGACAACAAAAAGGTTGGGAACCACTGCTCTAGCCTTTTATACGCTACAATTTTCATTTTCGTTCTTGAACTTTTTCATTGTTCATTTCACATGGAATTTTTTTTTTTAAGCTCCAGTAGCCCCCCAACTTTTTTTTGTAGACCTGCTACAGCCCGAAGTTTAATCATCACTATTTTGTAAGCGCAGTTCTTGCCAAGTTTTAGTTAGAAAATTTAATACAATTTATTGTGCTTGTTCTTCCTGAAACATAAACATCATAATTTACCAACAAACTGTGTCAGCAGTTTTAATTTGTTTTTTGTTCTATGAAATTAAATCATTCCTCCAATACCGTGTTCTTACTAATCACTGACGTCATGTGCATTCCCGTAATGTTGTGATTGTCACGAAGTACCTCATGCTTATAGCGTGTATATAAAGAATGTGAAAAAATTTTATTCACTTCCTTAAACTTTATAGTGATCGAGTCTCATTTTTAAAATCCTGTGCCATGGAAAATGTTACTTTTCTGACAACCAATCAATTCAAAATTCATTTATCAGATGTCGAGATCAGCCATACGCGATGGATTATATTTTTTTCACTCGAGTCCATTTTTCTCGTTTTTGGAGTTTATTTGCTTTCAGCGCTATCATACTACGTATTAAAAAGGTAAGAAAAATGTAAAACGTATTGCCAATATACATTGTTAAAGTAGCACTAACACTAATAACATTATATATTTATATTGATTATATAATTATTCTTGATATTAACAGAATAAAAAGAAATGGAACTCTACTGGACAACCGAACTTTAACTATTCGTCATACTTTGCTCGGGCTTCTAATCTTTTACGCTACGACATCAGTTTTTAAATTTGCTCTAGCTCAGTGGGTTTACTACGCGCCAGGTCCGGAGCCCTCAATGGAGACAAGGCATTGTGTATTAATGGGAAAGATTTTTCAATCAGCCCATGCAATTGGTAAGATTCCAGTCAGTAAATTCAGTCTCTTCAAGTTCCTTTCTAGTGTCTATTTTTATATCCGTTCTTTGTTAAGACATTTATATTCTATGGATAGGGGGAGGAGGGGTTAATCAGATTTTTTTAACGCTCTGTGATTTTTTTACCGATTTTTTTAACGCTTTTTTTCAACTTTGGCTCTGATTTTAGGATACAACAGTATATTTTTTTTTATTCTAAGACCCTTAGTAAAAACAATTGAAATTTCCGTCTAAAACTTCCCTTACCTTGAAAGTTAATTTTGCGTAAGATTGCCTTATTGTAGGCTATTGTGTGCATGTCAATTTTTGTTTTTCGCATTTAAGTTTAAATATAGTTTGCTGCTGTACCAAAAGACTTTAAAAATGTTGCAAGACAGCCGTAAACAATTTTTTGGAATTAGTTTCATCGTAAAAAATGGTAAAATGGACATTTTGCTTTGTGCGTATGGCTATGCGCATTGCGCATGCACAAAATTGTGACATAAATATGACCAGTTTGTGTGAAATTGGTTATAGTTAAGCCGACGTAAATTGACCAAAGCTTATCCCCAAAACTTATTTTTTAAAAAATAAAGTTACATTTAGCTTGCCCGACGTTTGTTGTGAGGAAAATTATTTCCAGACTGAAAAATTATTTCCAGATAGTAGGCTATTTCTATCATGAGAGAATAGGCTGCATAGGCCATAGGCTAAGCCCAGCATTATAAACAATTACATGTTACCTTCAGAGACTTTGAACTAGAGTAGACTTTACATATATTCGCACGCAAATAATACGGACATATTCATTATAATTCGTGACAAGTAACATCTGAAATTCCTTTTGGTAGAATGCTTTTTTGAAACCAACAGCGTTTACGAAAAAAAAAACGAATTCTTTTAATTATACAGTACTTTAAAAACACTACTAATATCAATTGTTGTGACCTTGTTATGCGATAAAAAGCTGTAGCAATACTTCCTTAATTGTAGACTATAAATATACAATAGCTTCACTGAGAGCCTGTATTTTTAGGGAGTACCAGTATGTTTATATTTCTATGGCTGCGGCAACATTCGTTGTACAAAGAAATCTGCTTGACTCAGTTGGCTACTACTTGCATTATAAAGTAAGTAATGCTCTTTAAATTAAATGTTTTCTTGCAAATATATAATATTATGGAAACAGGGCCGGATTAACCATTAGGCTAATAAGGCTATAGCCTTTGGCCCTGGAAAAATTCGGCCCTCAATTTTTTTTTAAGGTTAAATTTTTGTAAGGCTGTTATAGTGATACAGATCCAGTGCCAGTAGCCTACAGTAGGCTACAGTTTTTGTTTAAAAACGAATGACTGAGTTGAGTCAATACATATAAAGAGCCCATTTGCAAAACCACGTAGGCGCCACGTTTACCGAAATTGAGTTTAGAGCAGGGGCTTTCAACCTGGGGGTCGCGAGCCGTTTATCGGAGAGTCGCAAGGCGCTTGAAATTCCAGTGTATTGCTTTCAATTCTTTTTGCCAGAAAAGATTAAAAACTGTGTTTTTTTCGCAATTGACCATTCCTCCACTTGAGGTTGTCATATCGTTTTAGCTTTCAGACGTTGCAAATGGCTTTAACTATATAGGAAAGCATTCGATATTTTTCACCAAATTCTTGTACGTTGCTTTGTGCAGACTAAAGTTAACTAAGTTAGTAACAACGCTATGGTAAAAAAGCAAAATTATGTAGAATCCTATGCAAAATATAGATTTCTCAGTATATGGTTTTCAATGGCATGGAAAAAAAATTAGTGTCGGCTATTTTTTGTTTGAAAGTTCTTTCAACAACAGGTGCACGCATTGACAAACTTAATAGTTAAAAATATGCAACACCAACCATCTCATTTAAATTGATTTAAATAAATCCATAAAAGAATGTAATAAATTCAACCGGTAAAAGTGCATAAATATAGATTATTTTAATTATTTTTTCTCCTATTATCTAGTTAAGATTGATAGAAAATGGAAATAACAATCGGAGAAAATGTAATAAAAGCCTTAATAACATCGCAAAAATCGTTTTTAGTTTCGGAAATTTGTGTTGGAATAGCAAAACTAAACATCTACATGTCGACATGAATCAAATTTGGTTAAACTTTGCATTAAATATGCTTTTGTTGAATACTTTTATTGGGGGGGGGGTCGCGAGACTACATTGATTGCTCTGAGGAGGTCACGGTGGGGAAAAGGTTGAAAACCCCTGGTTTGGAGTGTCATTAGGTAGAGTATTACCATAGGTACGTACCATCCATTTCTTTCTTTCCAAAATTTTTTCCATCTGCTTCAAATTTGACAAAAAAATTACGTTTGTTTCCAAAACCAATTACTCGCCATCATGAGCCATTTTTCTGTTCTGTTTATGTTATTTTGCCGAAAATAAGTTGAATTTTTTATGTATGTATTCTTATTAATTTTTTAGCTTGGTTTGCAAAATTAGGCCCTTCTCTAGTAAACAGCCTTAGGCCTACAGTACCCTTAATCCGGCCCTGTATGGAAATATATAGTAGGCCTAAGTATCAACAGTAACATATTAATAACTATATGCCACAAACCTCTTTTCGTTAACATGTCGTCACATAGCCTAACAGTGTAAGGATATTATTAATAACATTCACAAAAATAACTTTATTTTGTGATGTTTGTCTTGTTTCAGATTCAGTTGGGGTATTTTGGGAATCATTGTCGTCACAGGCATTGCCGCTACCGTGGGTGTTGTTATCTCAAACGAAAATGGCGTTTTTCTGTATATAAATGGCACCAATGCGTGCTCATATGCTTTGCAAACAGGCGTCAATGCCATCATAGTTTATGTAGGATATGCAGTGGTCATTGTAATGCAAGGTAAATGCTTACATTTAAGTAGTGTTAAAATTCAATTGTGTTCTTCTTTTTGTATGAGACACATTTTTTTTAATTCAGCGCAGGCGGTGGGCAGTCAGGTCAAAGGAGCTTCGTACAGTGACACCATTAATTTTATTCGGTGGTTTGGTTTAATGTAGATGGGCCACACAAGAATGACAGTTGTGTTATGAAAGTATTATCTTATTCTTACTATTTTTTGAATCACTCTTTGTCTTTTTATACGATTTCGATGATACAAACGCTCGATTACTCAATTTCCATTACTAATACGAGTATAAGCACTCAAGCTTATCTCGACCTAAAGTCCTGCGGATAACATAACCTATATTGACAAGGCTTAATAAAATATATAGACCTGTTCAGGGTTTTTTTTAAGGCTTGGTTTGGGTGACCGCTAAGTAGTTTTAAGAGACCGCAAGTGTTTCATTTAAATACCAAAAAATAGCCATATTTGCTTAAGACATAGCGAAAAACAACCATTACTTTTCTACTGTAGTTGCAAGTCCAAATTTTGGGAAACCGCTGGAGAAATTTGGGGGACCGTTTCGGTCCCCCAAAACACCTTAAAAAAAACACTGGACCTGTTGAATGTTCTCTATTTTTTTTCAAGGTTGCATTCTGTTCTTGTTCATCTACATTTTGAGGAAAAATCAAAAAGATTTAACCTTTTTCAAAAACAAAGTTGGTTCCAAATCGCGATGCTCATGTCGAGTGAGGAAGTTGCTTCGAAATTGCACAATAGCGGCCATTGTATCCACGGCGTCAAGCATAAGTGTAGTTGCGCTTGATATCATCCTCAAAGGCACGATTTCCCAACTAGTAAGCAAATTTTACAATAGGCCTAATTCAGGCTCAGCTTAGCCTAAGCATATTTTACTAGGCCATTGACAGGCAGTGGCCGATCTGGGAGGCTATTCTCTAAAACTCAGAAAAGTAACTTTATTTAAGGTACATTTGCAAGGTCGGATTAATATAGACCTACAGGCTACAACCGTTGTGTTTTGTTGAAATTGTCTCCTCCTCTCCCTAAAAATACTTACTGGATTCGCCCGTGGTAACAGGCTTAGGCTCAGTGGCGTAGCTAGAAGGGGGGGGGGGGGCGGACCGCCCCGGGCGGCACGTCTGGGGGCGAAACTTTCAGACTACGATTTTTTATTTTGATTTTAATCTGATAAAAAAACGCTTTTCATTTTCACATGCTTTTTCTTGAAGGGACGGCAAAATCTGAGTCCGCCCCGGGCGGCACATTTCCTAGCTACGACTGCTTAGGCTACTTGGATTTTCACATTTCAAACGACAAAATTGCTTATAATAAAACTTAAAACTCAATTAAACTTTAAAAATTATAAAAAATCATGTTCATAATATTTCTGAGGTTCTGTTTCTGGAAGGTTATATTTCTGGAAAATGTCCTTATCTTGCTCAAAAATGGTTTTCAACACTAGAAATGCAATGGTTCGATATTTTAACAGGTTGTCAATGCAATGTGGGACGTCGATAATGCAATTAATTTGATGAGTGTGGTCTTCTGCTTTTCGAATTGGAAAGAGTTATTGCTGCCTTGGCCTTACTTGAATCTGGCCGAAGCTTTTGCAAACAAGAACTACAGAGCTGAGAAATGGAGAAGAGATGCCTTTCGATCTGCAAAAACAACTGCAGATTTGGCTTCGCTTTCATAATGATTGCTTAAGCATGGTATAATAATATTCCATAGAGGAAAGTGTTTAGAAAACAATCTGGCTTTTCTTTATTGTTCACCAACGCCTGACCTGCCGGTCTTGGAAAGAAGGTGAAATTGATATTTGCAGCCAATGCAAGTAGCAGAAGATTTCTGTTTCCACGACACAAAGAACTTAATCTGCTTGTGTAATCTTTTCTAACATGTTGGATGCAGAAAAAAGCTAAAGTAATTGGGAAATGAATCGTTATCATTACTGTATGATTTTCAGTTTTCACCCTTGTTTATGTTGGCTACCGCTAAACGACAAGATAAGTTTCAATCAAAGATGTGTTCAATTTTTCAAAATTGTTGAAAAAAAATAAAGTAGGTTAAGGGTAATTAAACGGTGTGGGATAGAATTTGAAGCTTTTTCATCTCTTTGCGAGCCAACTAGCTGCAAATTTGCAAAAAGTTTAATTACGGTAGTCAAAGAGTACTCTATATTCATCTTCGGACTAAGAAGATGCTTAGGCTATCAATCTTAATCTTGCCAGCTTCGCCTACTGGAGGAGGCTTTAAACTATTAGAACTTGTTGTAGTTGAAATTTTCCAATTGGAACGTTGAACAAGCTTATTCATCCATTAAATGCCGCTAGACCGCGCACTGCCTTCGAAGTGTTTCAGAGCTAGCTCGTCATCCGGTTTTCAAAGCGGATATAGGCTACAGGGTATTAGGCATCATTCAATTTTATTATCGTTATGTGTGGAGATAGATTAGATGTCCTGAGAAATTGCTGATTTTCGGCAAGATATCGGGTAGCCTACATAGGCCTAACTACGATGAACAAAATTCGTAACAGTAGCCTGCGCTAATGATTCTGCATAACTTTCTGCATGATGATTCTGTGTATTTTTGTACTTTTACGTTTATTCATGAAATGGCAAAAAAATATCAAACAATAGGTGTCATCTTGTAAAAATATCATTCCTACTCGACCTGATGTCATCACGACCAATAATTTGTTGCGAAGAAATGCAAGGCCAAGAAAAAATAAACTTTCTCCAATCAGCAAAACAGTATATGGTACAGGATAGATTCAAAAGCTGGTCAAGGTGTACAATAAAAACTGTGACCTAAGTACAAAATAATCGAATTAAATATAAAATTCATTTTAAAGTTGCGCAGCAAATTAAAGAACAATGAGAACATACGTCAGCTACATGGAGGATCAAGATTTTTTAAAAACAACTCGATCCTTCATCTTTTTGGTAAAAAATGCTTCTTTCTTCTACAAGCTTAGCCTACTATTAACTTTCTCGAAGTAAAGTACGGTGTTGTTTTATTAGAGGTGCTTTGTTTGCGGGACCTGAATCCCCTTTTGGCATCGATCCCAAAGCATCTTCTCAACGGCCTGTCTCTACAGGTGTGCGAAACTGCAAGTATCAAGTTTGTTTCCCATTATGAAGACTCTCACAATCAACATCGTGCTTCCAACGTTTTTAAGGAAGTGACAAAAGGAAGTCTTAATTGCAATCATTTAGGTTCTGGGGTTAAATCTGCAGTCATGGATTTAGGTTTCGGAGGGGTTCCAAAAGCAAATAACAAAATATCGTTAAGTCAATTAGTGGAAGTCAAGTCAATTCATTTGTTTCGGTAGCGCCATATAACAAACAGATAAAATAAACTTTCAAAACAATACATTGTTAACAGTAGGTTAGATCATTATGACATAACCAGAATGGTAGCGAAAGACCAAAAAAGGTCATCTTGTCAGCTACTACCTCATAATAAATCTAATTGCATATTCATACACAATACACATAGAGGTTCAGAGAGACAGGCACACTACTTAAATAAAAGAAAAAAAAATTGAAAAAAAATCATAGACCTAAACGCATTAACATCATAACACAGATAAGTGCGTGCAAAACGTCTGGCCAAACGTAGGGTGATGCTGACTGCTTCATTTATCTTTATTTAAATGTGCTACTTACAAATTTCTAGATGTTGTAAATTACAAAGTTGCAGTTTTTGTTTTTCGCCTGGTAACTTAGAGACATTTATTAATTTGTTAGTACATTTGGTATGAAAACTTTGGTGTAGTATTATTTTTTGGTCTGATTTGGGTAGGCTATAGCCTACTGTTAAACATTGTTTCAAGAAACACAATTCGTTATGCAAACTAGTCTGAATGCATGTAAAACTGAAAGCTCAAAAACTATCTAAGGTCCCCGATAAATTTGCGTGTGGTGAATTTTCAAGGCACCTCGAGGAAATTTATTTCACGGCGTCTGGCAACACTGATTGATTAACCAGTGAGCGTTTATTGTAACAAAAAGTTCAAGATTTAGTGCTACGTTTTTCTTCACTTTAATGTGTTTTTTCTTCACTTGACTTCACTTTTCTTTTCTTCGCTTATATGTACTGTAGCAATTCTGCGCTTGTGTTTTTACACAAACATTTCAGGGTTTTGATCATGCAACACTGTCGAATTTCGTTTTCCGTAAATTTGTGGTTTTGTGATGTAAATATACAAAATCTGTATCATAGAATGTGTCGTGTTGCAACAAATGAAATAGATTAATTTGATAAAGTATCCTGCTTTGCAGCGACGTCTTTTCATCGCGGTTGTAGAGTACGAATGTATGACCTCAACAGTTGAATAACTTCACGAGGTTAGTGCCAGATGGCCTAAAGATCGCTGAAAACAACCAAGTGGCCACGATTTTATATAAATGCTGTAGCGCAAAGCAAGATGAAGGATCGGTTACCAGACTTAGTCAGCCGTGTATCAGAGTTTGATCCTTACTCCTTGTCAGTTGATCTTTTCAACAGCGAGGTAAGATATTATGAGTTACTAAATCTGAGTTTTAACAAGTTTGCTTTTATCTACTGTAGCCTATATTTATTCAAAGCCAGTTTGCTCACCAGTTGTGGTATCTTTCCTTGTAACGATACAGTCAGTATCATTGATAAAATATCACTAAATACGCAGATTCCAGTCAATGCAGAGCATCTTTTCACAAACTGAAGGGCTTGCCTTTCATGCGAGGACATTGCATGTATTTTACCAGCTGTTTATATTTGCTTTACGTTGCAAAATTATCTTTGTTAAGGATTTGAATTTGTTGATATGATATCATAAGGTATATCGTAAAATATTACTTTCAATAAAATAGAATTTTAATATGAATATTAATATTTTCTTTTATGCAACTGTGATGTAACAAGCCATGCTTTTGATCTAACTTTCAACACAAAATTTCCTCCTAGATGATGATAATAATGCTTTAAAACCCTGAACATAAAAAATGCTGCAATGCAAAATAAATTTTGAAATGAAACCAAGGCCAAAGTGTTTGATTTATACAACATAATCAAACAGTAAGTATTAAAATTTTATATAAAATATGTATAATGCATACATAGAGGCCACAAAGCATCGCTATTTTATACAACTGACGGTCTGTCAATACTTGTGAAAATAACACAATTGTAAACAATAAAATGCCCGAACATTTGTCATCGAAATTGTTTAAAAACTGTAACAAGATGAATTTCGTTTCGGCTACGTGTTTCAGATTTTTTACTTTTGCAGTTGTGCACAGTCCAAGGATAAAACGATTTCTTCCAATTGGAAAAGCAAAACAGAATGCACACGAGGTTTAAAAACTGGTCAACGTCCAAAATAAGAATCGTCGTCTAAAAATCAAAAAGCGTTTAGTAATTAAAGTTTCATGATTTAATGTTTTAAACCAGTCCAAATAACCTATCGAAATTCTACATGTCGTTATTGACAATGAACTTAGGCTATGATGAGTAGGTCTAATATATAAAAACATCATTTGAAACTGTAGGCCTATCAGAAACGAATTTCATAGAAATCGTAACTAATAAATTTGGAGTTCATTTATATTAATTATTGTAAAATGTGTATTTTGTTTTTTGTTGTTGTAGGCTATATTAAGGTGGAATCATCAAATGAAAGTGCAGCTTGTACATCAAGAACAAACGAAACAGTTTCGATCGTATGCGTTTTACAAATAAATTAGCTGTTTACAATACAAATCATTGCATAATTAAAGTATATCAGCTATGCCTAAGTTTTTAAAACAAAGCACCTTGCAAGTGATTATTCAAACATAAGCACACCAGCAGAGTAAAGAATATTTTTCATAAAGCACGGAAAATAATGCTATGATTTGTAAGAGAGAACATCAAATTTGCAAATTAAAAGAGTCAACAAAGACTTGAAAAGCCAATGACGAAAGATTTCCATTACCACCAAGAGACAAAACGAAAGAAGATTTGTAAGAGTTTATACTTTATGGCAAGGAAAGCGTTATCACAAGCAATCACGACAAGAATCGCTATCAATCACAAGCAATCACGACGCGATATCGAGGCCTAATGTGTTGTTTTACAGCTTTGAGAAGGTTCCTAATTATTGCAATATAATATAGTTCTTATAGGGGTGGTTCTTAGCGTGCGCAAAGGGTTGAAGAGCTGAAAGTTAAAGTTTTGTGACTGATCTTAGGCTTACTTTTGTTTCCGCCATGTGAGAAAGCAGTTAGGCTAGTACTAGTACAGGGGTGACGAACCTTTTTGCGGTCGCGGGCCACATTGTCAATTACACATGAGTTATCGGGCTACACAACTTTTTAATCGTAACCTACTATGAAGTGTTTTAGAAGCGACTCAAGATATTATTCATGAAGAGTAACAAACGGCAAATGAAAGTAATAAAACCCACACAGTTGAAATTATCTTACGCAGAATCGAAACATACAACAGTAAAAATAAAAACAAATCAACTTGATCAAAAAGGATAGAGCAACAGTATAGGCTGCTATTTGCACTGAAGACAGTTTGATTTTCAAAGTTTAATATTCCAGTTTAAGCGTTTGCTTTTATATGAGTATAATTTCTTCTTTTTTGGCTCTATCCTTTTTGCTCAATTTGACGAAATGTTTCGACCATTATGTTCCGAAGCAACAAATCAGTTAATGAAATTTCTTTTTCAAACAACAAACAAAAGTCCATGCGAATCATATAGCTGAAGCTATCTAATGCAGCATTGGAGCATAAAATATTAAAAAATAACATTGAAGCATTGAAGTTTTTTGATTAGTGGGATTTTTGGAAAGTTTTTTGCTTGACTAAGCGTTCAATATTAGGTCGAACAGACGATGCGGCAACTCTCAACTGCACACTAAGATTTTCATCTGTCAGCCTCGACCTGTAACGACCTGTAGCAAAGGAAAGGTGTACCAGTGAAGGCATAAAACAGCTTTGAGATGTCTTTTGTCTTTGATGCATGAGCGATTGTCAAATTGTTTTGCTGGCCGCACAAAATTCTATGACGGGCCGCAGGTTCGTCACCTCTGGGCTAGTATAATTGCACATAGCTTCATTCAAAAAGTTTGCTCTTAGCCTACTTAAAGAAAACTTTTTTTTTTAAATAAAGATAATTTCTCAATTATTTTCAACGCAACAAAAGATTGTCCACATAATTGCGCCTTGCCGTAAAAATAGAATTTAGTAGAAGCATTTTTTACTATTCCAATTATACAGATCTGATCCTTAACTGCGAGTGAAGAAACGTAGGTTATCTCAATGGAAAAATAAAAATTATATCTCACCAGTTCAGAAACATTGCCCTTCAGTATAGCAATTAAAGTCAAGGAAAGAATGTCGCTCAGCATACTGATTCCAGATAGAATAAAGCACCTTCGTACAAACTGGCTGACTTTTTTATCTTTCGCAGCAATGCTGCTTTGCGTTTTCTGAACATGACGTCGCAATATAAGTATAACAAATGACAAAAGAAGGGAGCCTAGAAAACAACAAACGGATGTTCTTATGTCAGCAGTAGACAATAGACAACAACTAAATGGAAGTGGCAAATAGCTGCATCGGGTTACTGGATCTCTTCAATATCGCGTCTGTTTCTCAGTTCCACCCACCACAATGTGTCACTGAATGCAGGGACGCAACCACGAGGGGGTGGTTGGGGAAATCGAAATGTTATCTTCCCTTCCAAAAAATACGCTTTAATACTGTTATCACGTTTTTACATCATTGACCCCCAACAGTTCGTTTTGCCCCCCCCTAAACATGTTCTGGCTGTCTCACTAACTGAATGCCCTCTATTTTTTTTTTGTAAAAAGCAAAGCACCACAATCCAATGACGCAACTTTTTTTTCTTATTTTTTTGGGAAACTTTTGATTTGCAAAAACGCTTAGAAAAACACATTCTTTAAGTGCTGTGAATATAGCGTTATACTGTACAATAACACATTGTTACTAACTTATATTTCAGTGCAATAGTTCCTAATTTCAGATTCATTGGTCTCTTCAGATTCATGGAAAGTTTTAAAGCTGTTTGGAATAGGATTGATTTTGGGCAAAACATTAAAGTTAGAGCACTAAAATCCACAGGTTAAAGAGTAATTTTTATATAGTTTCTATTCAGGATCATTCTGAGTGAGAAGTCTAAAGGCAAGATAAAAGCAGTCCGTAACCACAGAAAGGTTATAGCTATCAGTTTAACAAACGCTTGTTAAACAAATTAATGTGCAAATTATTGTTACATCACTATACAAACCATGTATTATAACACTTGATAAGACTCCAGCAAAGGCGGCAAAAGATAAGCCGCTAGTTAAGCTTATGCACATTCCATTTTTCACTCCGTATCTCTTTTCATCGATAAGAGGTGAAAACACCGCACCCACTCCCACAACGAAGCCAAGAAGAATCCCGACCAGATTAACTCTGCTCCACCTTAAACGTTTCACAGTGATTACAATCTATAATCTTGTTTTGTTTACATCATCAGCAATAGCTACTGTAGGTTTACTGTTTCACATACAAGCATAGTAGCATAGGCTGCTTATCCTGTGGTGTGTAGCCCATGTAGTTTTGTAGGCACCGTGCGTTGTTGTATAACTGCTAAGCCTGGCATTGTGATGTTCAGCATTCTGATTTTCGCATATCACAAGTAGACAATATTACTCTGTAACAGGATATAAGGTGACTTTGTAGTTGTTTAATTTTTGCCGGAAAATATTTTTTATATTTCATTAATTGATTAAATTATTATCCTCGGACTGGGAAAGCTTTTTCCCGGCAGTTTCGAATACTTATAGAGGCTTTGTACCACTAACACAGGCCCGATCACCGAGATTGAAAAAATGAAATTTCCGATTGTTGAGAGAAAGCGAGAGAGAGAGGGAGAGAGAGTGAGAGTGTGAAATGTTTTTTAATGGTCCTTTCAGCACGAGAATAATCGAGTAGTTACACAAAACAACACATATATAATGGAGAAAGGACTGGCAGCACCGAATAACCTTGCGGTTTCCGAGTCGAGGTGCTTTCTGTCATCAAGTAACAGCAATAGTATCAACTCATTAAACGTGTAGCACAAACAAAGGTTCACAACCTGCAGTGCATATGAAGTTTAACCTGTCGAGGTCCAGATTTTTTTCCGGTTTTAGTCCGTACAGGTCCAATTTTTTTTCTTTTCAAAATTTTTAAATTTTCAAAAGCACCCCACGGAGATGCTTGGACCTTGTTGAGCAGCAACATATAGACATCATCCCAGGAATTACGTTGGACCGTATTACATAATTTTATTTTGCATCCCAGGGATGTAATTGGCCGCAAAAGGTTAACTTTTATACAATTAAATCGACATAATCAGTTCATGAGTAACTTCATTAAAACAATTGATAATTCCATTTCAAGCTATTCAGGAAACTCAACAACCAATGACATTGAGTACAACAGCACATCGGAATGCTGTCGGCCACGACACACAGCCCACTCCCCACTGTGATGCAGGGGCGAAACCAAGCACCTCAACAAATAATACGTGCACAATTGCACATTTTTTTTCTATTTGGAAACGAGAGGGCTATTCATAGGAGCAGTGCCGGTCTTAGGGTATTTCGGGCCCTGTGCGGAATATGCTTTGCGGGCCCCAATGACAATGATCCAATTCAATAGCGTAGCTAATTTTAAAAGGGGAGGGGAGTGGTTTGACGGTCAGCGGGCTATGCCTGATGGCGTGTTCGCCGAAGGCGACACCTAGCGGAGGGAGGTCTTGAGGCACCATCCCCGAAATTTTTGAACAATTACTGTGAATTTGGGGCATTCTGAGAGCATGTTCAACAAAAATTTGGGTATGAATATTATTGTAAAATGGTGCTGTCCGCTGTCAACAAAATCGAATTTCAACCTATTTCGATGCTGAGTCTCTATGTTTTCTTGTTGCTAATTCCTTTGTTGAATTTTTCCATTGGAAATGACAAAAATTACTGCATTTTCTGAGTAAATTGCGGGCCCCCTAATTTGCGGGCCCTGTGCGACCGCACGGTTTGCACATCCCAAAGAGCGGCACTGATAGGAGTCAAGTAAAATGTTTTTATTGTGTTGTTTAAAAAAGTTCACGTGCAAGTTCTTCATTGCTTGGTTAATTTCTGTCCAAGTTTTAGTCTCTCGATAAGACAGCAAGTTTTGTGCAAATTCTTTATTTACTTGTACAAGAAAAACTACAGTTTTATCTAACCATCTGGTCTTATGAGTATGTATGTTCTGAATTTTGGTAAAGCGTTCTTGAAAAACGCATAGAGGATTGTTGTTGATGAGTTGATGCATAATTTTGGCAACTTCCAGTTTGTTAATATCTTTCCGCATTAAAAATTGTAATGAATTGTATAGATTACTAAGAGAACAAAATTTATAATTTCTAGTTGTCATGCGAATAGCATTGTTGAGTCTGACGTCAACCTTATTAATTAAAATGTTGTTGCCGGGAAATTATTCCTTCCATTAGGTGCTGCTGAATAGAGAGCAGTCTTTACAATGCGTTGCTCAAACGCACACCTCGAGAGTCGAACCAGAGCCGCTATAGTATTTCTATGTAATTATAATTTATTAGGTTGTAGTTCGAACGTCACTTATAATTCCGGTACTTAATTACTTACAATCATGATCACAACGGTAGCCTTATCCTCACATCCCCAGTTGAATTAATGACAAACTGTTAAAGAAAGAGTCTGGGCTGACAAACCAACTTTGAGGTATTGAAGTCATAAATATTTTAACACTTACATATTACCATAAAATGCAGGTTGAAGTGACATGTTGCAGTTGAGGAACAAACCATAAAACTCGTTGCCGAACCCAGAGAAATAAACATAGAAATGTATAACCTGAAAAACAATAAACAAGAAACAAATCTAATTAAAAAAGACATCATTTTTAAGACGTTGAATCAATGTAAAACGAATAGATTTTTCTAGCTTAGGCGTTGCTCTGTAAGCTGACATCGTGATTTGTAGCCTATCTGTGGAACTGTTACAACCATTTCATACAGTTTCTAAAATGCTTTGAAATCCTAATGCTTACCTGTAATATGCAATGCTCTACTTGTTTTGGCAAACCAGGTGCACAAGCACCTATCTGGGGACACATGAGCAATAACTTGTGCCAACACATATTTTCCAATTCCAGTCGATGCATAAAACAAAACGGAAAGAAGCAAGAGCTTCCGGAATTTTTCTGTTCTTTTCGAAAACATTTTTCCAATGCTGTGACGTGGTCTAAAAAAAAGATTAACCAATAACATCCTATATATTTTTCTTTTTTCTGCACGCTCAGCCGAGCGGTGAGAGTTCTGATACTACGTTCAACAGCGCGTCGGTTCGACACCGCTCAAGAGCAAGTGGCTATATCTTTGGCAGGACGCGTATTGGCATGCCTGAGGATGGACACGATTGACTTCTTTGGTTTTCTGTTTACTGAATCAAATTTTTTGCCACCGGCGTAAACTTGGATACGACAACAACAAAAAGTCAGCGGCAAACATACCTTACATCGCTCTAAGCATGTATGTCAACGTATTTTGCAAAACGTTAGTTAGCAATAAAACTATTGGATTGATTTTTGTTATGGCACTTTGCTTCAATTGATGAATATTGTTAGACAAATACCCAAAATAACTCTAAAAAAATGCACTAGCATAGTTTAATGAGCAGTTTTAAACTTAAAAACGATTTAATGCTAAAACACAAGCGGTCCTTAATAAAATTTAACCTTTTAGCAAGGTAAGGTGAACGAAACATCACAGTAATAAAACATCAAAGCATAGCCTACTGACAAAGAAAATTGCTTTTTACTAAAACTATTATAGCTTACCTCTTTAAAATTTGATACAATTTAGCAGAAAAAATGTAAATAAATCCCATCAACATAACGGTTTCTACAACGACAAAGCTTGTCCAGAGGAAGTTTCCCCCGAAGTTTGTGTCTTGCTTCTGCAGACTACCATTAATATATGCTGCAAAAGTTTCATTTAATGACTGTTTACTAGTTACTAAATTCGACATAACTTAGACATACCTGAAATTCGATAACAGTACGTCATAGTAGTGATCTCAAAATCCTCTCACGAGTTAACACTTACAAGCTCAAAATCGTTAGCCTGTCGCTTGCTTACAGCTCTTTGAGACTCACTAATTACCCGAACTCATAACGTTGTCTAAAACCAAGTCAAGTTACAAATTCTTACAACGAAGAATTTGTAAACACACGTGCTATTTCTTTGATGTGCCGCACGGTAAGGTCACAGCATGCCCAACCGTTGTTTACGACAAATGTAAAGCATCGCCTCATTTCGACAATTCGTGAAGACCCTTCGTCCACAATTGCAAAGTCAGATTCATTATTTTTAAAAATAGCACTTGTGACTCAAGCACAAAACTGTCACGAAGAGACGTAAAATTTCTACATCATGACTCAATAGTAAATGTAAAAGTTGTGATGCGTTGATTATGAAAACAGCTTCATAAGATTTTAAATATAAAAGTTTATGCACAAAGAAACCACAAGATCCAGTATCACTGGTTCGACTCTCGGGGTGTGCGCTTGAGCAACAGATTTTTCAGACTGCTCACTATTCAGCTGCACCCAATCAATGAAATAATGCACAAATAAGAACGTTTCATCAAGCAGAAACTTTATTCTGTTAATTAATCTCAGAAATGCTATGCGAAATTGAAGAGTAAAGTTCTCAGTCCAAGGATAAAGGTTCCCACAATAAATCAATCAGTTTTAACAACTTTTGTTGTCTGATTGACTGAATTTCTTGTGATTGTAATTTTGTGAATGTATGGTAAAAGTAAACATTTTTTTAGGAAAAACGTTTAAAACAGTATTAAATGAATCAACTGTAGTTATTTTTGTTGAAAATATTTTTCGACATCAGGAGTTGTTCAAATAACTTATGCCTACATCTTTGTTTTGCATTTGTTGTGATATAACTTTCCGGCGTTATCTGGTAGTTTCTATCCTGTATGAATGATATTTAGAAATAGCCTAAATACAAACTCAATTCAACTTGCATACGTGACATTCTCTCGTGAAAAAACACATGACTACGTTTTTTTTTAATTCTATAACTTACGTAACACAACCATATCCCAACACAAGAATATTCAACCTTGAAAAAGTACCAAGACACTAAAGAAGTCAGAAATACCACGTGGCTCAAATTGGTGAGATGTCAGTTTGCAGTTTCATACATTTTTAACACACCGAAGAAGCACTTTTGCTTCTACTTACATCGATTCCCAGCAGGCAAAAGTCAAGAATCACGGGTCTTATTTCCCATAGGGATGAGATTAGTTGTTGCTGACTGGAGGTGCAAAAATTCATTGAGAATGCGAAACTCTATGTTATTTTGATAACAGAAGAAACACAAAAGATTGTGAATTTTGATTTATCTTTCAACACATTCTGTGTAGCGCGCCGACTTATGCAGCACCATGTAAGAGAGCAAACAAGAAACTAGCATGTGTTGAGTTATCGTAATTCTGTTCATATTGTTTTTAGTATTAGTTCTCAACCACGTATCGCAAAAGATTTTGTTTATATTGATGATTTTTACAGGAAATGAATTGCTAAGAAAAATTTTTAGCATTCCTCTTTTTTGTAATACATATAACAACATAACTCAGGCCTACCTGTTTCTTGGACCTTGCTGTGCACGTAATGAGCAAAAAGCATCGCTTCTAGTAATTATCTTACACTTTTTTGTTATGCAAGTTGCTATACAACGTAAGCTACATGCTTGTTTATACACAACTCATTTCACTTATCTTCAGCTAACAAACAAACTTAGCTTATGAATAAACATGATAAAAATTAGGAACAAAATCACGAAATTAAAATTGATTTGTGAAATCGAATTTGAGCTTGAATAAATTGTCTTCGAAGTCAATTGTTTTTCAAAATCAAGATTGAAGCCAAGCTCGAAGTCGATTGTGTTCGCCGTCCTGAATGGTGGTGACCTCGCCAACCAGTTTTCGCAAAAACATAGAATGTTTTCTCCACACAATGCTGTAGCCTTTGGACGGGTTACTCTGATCCCGAGAAAGCTCACATCAAGTGTTTACCAAACAAACTGTTTGCTGATAAAGAAATTCCTAGATTACGATCTTCGTCTTGGTTGCCCACATCTCCTATTAACTGAAATATCAGCAGAGAGAGGTAAATACGATTGAAACAATTAAAAAAAGTAATAAGTTAAAATTGCAGTTTGAAATTGAATAAAAGTTTGAGTAAGTAGTGATTTACGTTAGCCTTGATTTGCATTTTATGTGATGCAAACTATGACCGTTTGCAGAAAGTGATTGAACTAAGCAGGAAACTTTTTGGCCAAGCTTTTCAAGAATGCTCCAATGAGGTTCGGCAGACGTCAAAGTGATGTCAGTCACGTGATATTGGTTGCGTCATAATAACTAGTGATGAAATTTTGAACAGTTTGGTATGAAAATATGCTGTGTTCAATCTGGTTTAGATAAAACTCTTTGTAGATCTATATACTTTCTGCAGACCACCTCAGTTTCATCGACAAAAGTGATTGTCTTACGCTTTGCAGTGCCGCTCTTAGGGTATTTCGGGCCCTGTGCGGAATATGCTTTGCGGGCCCCAATGCCAATGATCCAATTCAGTAGCGTAGCTAGGTACTTTGAAAGGGGAGGGGCGGCGTGATCGCCGATGGCGACAACCAGCGGCGGGAGGTCTGGGGGGTCTCCCCCAGAAAATTTTGAAAAATTACTTTAAATTTGGGGCATTCTTAGAGCATGTTCAACAAAAATTTAGGTATGAATATTACTGTAAAATGGTGCTGTCCAGTGGCATAGCAAAAGGATAAGATCATGCTTTCTTTGGCATTTTTCGGAAATAAAGCTATGTTTCTATGTTGAGTCTGGATGCAACCTATTTCGTGTCCTGAAAAATTCGTACCCCGATTTCGTACCCTGAAATCGTGTAACAAATGTTTTTTTTTCGTCCCCTGAAAAGATCGAGAAATTTTGAAATGTTTGCGGCAACTCCGATCAGCGAATTCGGCTATGTCGTGTTTTTTTTCTCGATCTTTTCAGGTTACGAAATGTTCAGGGGACGAAATAGGTTGAATTCGTTGAGTCTCTATGTTTTCTTGTTGTTAATTCCTTTGCTGAATTTTTCCATTGAAAATGACAAAATTATTGCATTTTTTGAGTAAATTGCGGGCCCCCTAATTTGCGGGCCCTGTGCGATCGCACGGTTTGCACACCCCAAAGACCGGCACTGCGCTTTGTAAAGTTAATTTACAGTACTGACTTCTCGGTCCACTCTGAACCTTTTTTTTTCTGTTTAGCTGACTTTTTTCTAGTTGCATTATTAGTGATTAAAAACAGGTACATCACAAAAATCGAATATTCATCGACAATTTTTCTGCACTTAAATTTAGACACTTTTGTTTCTACTTAAGTTAAAAATAACTTTCTGGCAAATGCAATGGATCAAAACTTTCATCGAAATAGATTTCTCATCAACATGACTTACACATGAAAAGTAGGCAGAAGCAAGTTCAGTCGTTAATAGGTCTTTGTGATTCATCACACGCAAAGGGATTAGCATTAGGCGAGATAAACAGCATGGCAACGACACAAAGTATTTTATCTTTACTCCTTGCAGTGCATTTTCCATCGAATGCTTAAGTATGCCAAATAAAAATCACTAATTAGTTTGGTAGGTTTAGCCGAAACGAAAATTTTCACAAAGAAATTCAATTCAAAACAAAAACCAATGAAATAAAGAAAACTCATTAAAACAAAACCAATTGTTTTGAAACTCTGAAATTTCTTTGCACTTTTGCTGCATTCTGTGGCGTGAGAATCTTGACATTTCGAACGCATTGTTTGAATTTGAAAAAAAAAATGAACAGAATTCTTTACTAAGCTAACTTTGAATCGAAACGAAAATATGGTTTGGCATTGAAACAAAACAAAATATTTCAAAATATGCTTTCTGTAAAAAGCCCTATTAAAATTATTTACGATACAAAGAATTACAAGTTTGACTCGGAGTTAATGTTACAAAATCGACAACGATCGCATATGAATAGCGCAAGTCTAATGAACTTCGAACATGGGAGACACCAGTAAAATCTGGGTAGAGAGGTAACTCTTTTAAACCATAAACAGACATAACTCAGCAACAACACTACATTTAACGTAGACATTCAACCAGTAACATTCAAACCAGTAACCAGTTAACAACAAAACATTCAACCAGTAAAATCGTCGGCGGCATAGCCGAGTGGTGAGAGCGCTGAAACGGCAATCGAAAGGGCGCCGGTTCGACACCGCTTAAGAGCATGCGGCTGTGTCTCTGGTAGGACACTTAAAGGCATGCCTGAAGGTGGACACGAAGATTGGCTTCCTTGCCTTCCCGTCCACTTAATCTAAATCTTCAAACACCTGGTGTAAGCCTGGATACGCCAAACAAACACCCGTAAAATAAAGTCAACTTTCTATATCGCTCAAATGTACAAAAACAAATTTACCGACATAAAGTGCCAATTTTGCCAAAACGAATGCAATTCGGTACCGGAAGCCTACTTCAAAGCAGATTTACAGCCAGTCCTGAAAGTTTAGAACTAAAATGTATTGATGTTGCCAGCCTCATCTTTTGCACTGTTGCCAATTAACCTAAACAACTTTGGGGATAAAAATCTAAATAATCTAAAATGCTCAAATATGTTTGCCAGTACAAATGTACGACATGCAAAGCTGCGAAATAAAAGCGGCCCTCAGTTCAATTCTTCCTGACAAAATTTCTACCTTGATTGCAATCTGCCACAACAATCTACCGATCATCCGAGAAAGTCTAGCATCATTATATTGCAATTAGCTTAGTAATTTTTGTGCTTTGCATCGAGGACCGTCGCTAAAGATCTTTATCCTCATAGGTAAGTTGACATTTCGAGGTTACACGATAGAAGTCCATTAAACGATTATTTGTTTCCATGAAGAAGAACTTAGTGCGCTACGACCCTGCTCTCATAGAAAACTATCCAACACTCCATTGCGGTATTTCTAGGCAACTTGAACGTTATTAGGTTTGCAAAGCAACCATCGCCCTGCTAATGTGTGTGGACGTTGTTGCCAAAGGGCATGTGTGATTATGTGTGGGGATTAAAAAAATCGTTTTGACCTGAATTTGATTTATCAAACCGATAATACAATCTTACAAGCTGAAAAGCGTTTACTCGACATAACTATGCATTGAATCCAAGGTACAACGCCCAAAGTGACCAACATCGATTTAACGGTAAAGACTTGCGTAAGAGGCAAAACATTCAATCAACAGGACAAGTCACAGTAAGTCATACATAAAACCGACAGCGGTCGTTTGTTGATGCACTTTGCATTTCTGCAGCAAACAGGTCACTTTTTTGGATTAATCCAGGACAATAACAATAATTTAATTAATATTTCGCTTGGTGAAAATTTTCATAGTGCATTTTAGCAAAAACGGTTATTGATATTTATTTTAAAACGGCTGCAAGTTTGTTTTTTCTACAGTAATTTAGTTTTGAGCAGAGTCGTCTTAACTGCCTTCGTACCCCCTGGTAGGAGAGTCCATGGCCTTTTAGGGGCCCACTAGCATTGACCTGTAGTGTTTTGACTGCTTCAAATACAAAACGACGGCAATTCTGCTCGATATTCAACGACTTAAGTAACGTAAGGTCGCAATTACCGTTTCCCACACCTTCGGTCCACCCATACTTTGTTGATCCAGTTCAGTTATTTAAAGTGAAAGAGCGAAAATACGGCTACAAAAGCTCTAAATGTAATAGTTTTCTTCAATGAGGTATTCCGTTGTCAATCATCGTTTGGTATGACCATTTCGTTTCAACGAAACCAGTAAACTATATGCTATTTTGTTTGAGTTAAAAAAAGGAAATAATGTTATCTTCTCGCTACCGTGGAACTGGAAAATATCTTTTAACAGTTGATAGAATAGGACTTGCCCAACGTGACAATGCTTCTGAAATGGGGGAGATGTTGAATATTGGCAGTCAGTAGCCTATTGTTGACAAGATTGGTCCAGGGTAGGCCTATGCTTTCCGACCCGAAATGATTTTATTTGCTCAAAAACTTTGCGAAGGGTCATGCATCAGAAAGAATTTCCAAATTTAATTTTTATTGAGATACTTCTTTATGTTGAAATGAAAAGATGGTCCCCTCCCAAGCCTCGAGCTATCAAGCGATCTCCATGTCTTTGTGTTGGACTTTTGAATACTGGCTTCAAAAACACGAGCTGAGCTATAGAATTTTTAGGCTATACGAAACTATTATTACTATTATATTTACACTGCCAAGCTCGCAACCGCAAGATATAACTCCGCCAAACAGACAAAGACATTGAATGGAGAATGGTGATCGCTTTAATGCAAGAGTAGGCTGCAATGTCATTGAAGTGAATAGCAACAAGATATCTGAAGAAAGAGCGTCACCACGCGGTGACAATAAAATTAAAAAATATTGACTATACATTTAAAATACAGAATGGTTTTAGTGTTCTTCATGTCCTGTCAGCCAGTATTATTGAAAAAAAAAACATTGTCACACCTTGAATACTGCCAAATGTATGTAATTTATGATTCGTTAATAACCAAATGATCATTTTTTGAAGTCTAATAACTTAGAAAATTAAAAAAACGGTAGTCTATGGTTTTTTTTTGTATGTAAGCCTACACAGAGTTTTAAGAATTTTCGCTTATCGATATAACTAAACGTTTTTTAATCGTCAACAAAACTCTAAATTTCCCAAAAACAAAATTTAAGTTGAAACCTGACATTTAATATTTTTTAAAACTTTTCAAAATAATCTTCTTTTTGCCAAATGCTGGGTGGTTTGATCAGGTCTAAAATCAAACACAGTCCCATCCGATGCAATGACGGTAGCCTATAATCAATTGGTCAATGAGTCGATTTTACATTAAGAGCGCGTTTTTCTTTTTACAAAGCAAATAATTTGTTGTTTCTGCCGCAGGCAATGTACCGGTTGACCACAGAAAAATTAGAGTAGTTTCAGCTAGTTGAGTTATTTTTTACTCAGTTGAACTTGTAAGGTTATTTTGGTGATTGTTGGACTTGTGGTAAACTAACCTAAATATACAAGTGTTTATGAATCAACAACCTAATGGTGGGATTATTACTTATTTGAACAAATCAACTGTGAATTCAATTGTAAGAGTCTGCTGAAATAGCTGAACTGAATCGCCTTGGTTGAAAACTACTGTGCAGTAACCATGCATGCTTTAATGAGACTTTGTTTTGCTGTCTGTGTGGTTTTGGTATCCTCAGCTGTAAGTATAGTCTACTTTATTACCTTTGTGTGATGCAATATTTATTCCTGCAAATAGATGCCTGTAAGCTAATGGACTAACCAACTTATGAAAATGCCTATCAAGCTACCTAATAAAGGGGTAGATAATATTTTCCAGGCAGCAGTGGCTACCCAGCATTCATCAGACGACTTAAGTTGAATCAGTATAGTGAGGTTAAATTTTAGGCATTTACAATATTTCAGGTAGCCGCAAAATTAAACAAAAGTTTCTGGAAATTTATCTCAGTGGTTATCAGTTTAGTTATTCAGGCTATCTAAGTGTTAAAATGTATCTTAGTGCTGTAGTTAAATGCTAGGCTTTACCCTAACCCTATTCCATTGTGACAGATTACTGTAAAATTGAATAGGCGTTTTAAGAATTCCTTGTGGTGGAATCAGACATTTAGATCTCAATCAGGTCTTAAAATCATCAAATCGATTACTGTTTTTTTCTTCTCAAGATATCAGATTAAGCAAACCGGTTGCTGAAGAAAACAGCATCTTATTGGCCATTGGTTTGGTTTAGTTTTGAATCTTTATCCTCGGACTGACAAAGCCTTGATAGGTTATTTCTGGTAGTTTCGCATACTTGTAGAGGCTCTTGACGCAGGGCCGGTTACCGTGATTGACAGACTGAGGTTTTCCGATTGTTAAAGTGTTGTTGCCGAGGAATTATTCCATTCACTAGGTGCCGATGAATGGAGAGCAATCCAAAGAGTGCGTTGCTCAAGCGCACACCACGAGAGTTGAACCAGCGCCGCTTGATCTTGAAGAATGTGTTAAGTTTAAACTACTGCATATCCAATATTTTAGGCCAAAAAAAGCCTAAACATGGAGCCAATCGATGCTTCTGAATGGGGTCTTCCAACTGATGAGAAGTATTCCACGATTTATCAACTTTCAAAAGAAAGTTTCAAACCTAAAGTTCTACTCAGTCGAGATGCGTGGATCGTTGTTGTTTACAAAGGAAAAGTGCATGGGTGAGGGAAAATGAAGTTTGGCAATGGCTCGTCGTTCATGAAATGATATTTTACTTTTTTCAAAACAATTGTAAACAGATGTTTCCGGTTGTAATTGTAGTCGAAATGTTTACACCATGAAAGATTGTGACGCGATTATACATACGCTGGACCGAAAAAGCAAATTTTAAATGAAATTTTTATCTAGCGTAGTTGATATAGGACTTGATGGAAAAGTTTTCTGTACTGTATAAAGCTTAGGCTACAGTAAACTATAGGTGTGATACGTGCACATTTCTGTACGTTTTATAAATGTAGCCTACTATACGTTGTTCAACTCATCAAATTTGTCGTTTAGAAAATGGAGACGCCATGCAGAACAGTTGATGGGATCTATATGGTACGGAGCTATCAATTTTGATAAAGAAAAAGAGCTAGCAGAAAGCTGGGTGAGCAAGCTAACGTTTGTACAGAATTGTCTTAAATGAGTTAAACTTTTAGAAATCCTTTTATAATATTTCTTTAAATTTTTCAATATTCTTGATTGTTCTTAATTTGCAACCAATTGTTTCAACTGGACTTTAGCCAACCTCCATTTTTATTATGCTTCTGCATATGTAGCTTAATGCAGGTCGGTTGTGTTAAACTTTTCCTTTTTGTGTAAGTTCTTAGTTTCTGTTTTGGATTGAATAACCAATGCATAAGTGTAATCTTATCTGAGTGGTTTGTTCCCCAGCCCCATTGTCCACTTGAATTCGCACAATTACTTGAGAATTGTGGCTTGAAGTCTTCAACTTGTGTGAAAATATCAGCAAGGACTACGGACTGCTTTTACTGACTAAGATTTGCTTTTATGAGAAACAAACTTAATTACACACTTCCAAAATTAAGGATCAAAATATTTTAATCTCATTTAAACTAAAAAGTCGCTCCTTCTGTAATATTATGTATGCAAGCTTCAACTACATATCTATGAAATGCATAGGCTGCTGATTTAACCGAAGAAAAGTTAAAGGCTGGAGTAGCCGTTGTATTTCCATATGGCAAATCAAAGAAAGAAAATTTAAAAAACATGAAAGGTTCTTGGCCTCGACAAGTTTATCAACCAAAAGAAGCTGAAGATATTTTAATGAAGAACATTCCAAACCAAATGGAGACATTTACTTTCATGTCTGATGATATGGAAAGTTTTCAGAAATGGATTTTAAATGCCTTCTATCACTCGCAGCCACCTAAGTAAGTGAGTGTAAAGATTTTAAACTTCCTTTTCATTAAATTATATTGTGTAAATCTTTATCTTCAAATTGATCTAAGTTAATCGTGGTAGTTTTTTATAGCTTACTAGTAAAATGTGGAAGCTTTGAGTCTCTAAGTGTTGTTACTTAGTAATGCAGTGTTGCTAAATTTGATCTGTCCTTTAAATGCGTTGTTCAAATGCACACCCAGAGATGAGCAACTGATGCTGGATCTTGCAGGTTTATCAATCATATAGCCGGATGTTTAGGCTACTTGCTGAGTTATCCGGATCAACTTCGAATAATATTTTGTTTTAATTATAAAATAATTTTACTATATTGAAACAACAGCCTATATATATATCTACAAGTTACAACAAAGTAAAGTGCAGTGTTGAAGTTCTATAACTTTAAACATAATAGATATCGCATATCGGTACCGTATGTTACGACGTCTGAGCTAATCAAGTCTGATATTTTTGCAGATTCCCAGTTCTTTGCATCACAGATGAACCAGAACCGGCAATTCCAATATCGCTATTGGCAATCTCCAATTATTTCTCTACATTCTTTTCATTCGGTTTAGTAAGGAAAGCCAATGTAAATGATTTGACTGCTCACTTGAAACAAGTACCTGCTCCTAAAGTAAGTTTCTTTGTCATACGGTCCTTCAACTTTTTTGACTTTACTGTAGCCTTTTTTTTCTGTGAAAGCCAACACTTAACCTTCAAACCTAAATATAATTGTTACGTCTCGCACTCTCTCGTAAAATGGAGAATCCATCCGAACTTTATAAAAGTGGTTCCGAGGATTCTCTAAATTCTAAAACCACGTAAAAGTTTGCTTCTCAAGAACAACAAGACGAAAAAGAAAACCTATTTAGGTTACTTCTGACCTACCAACAATGAAACAATGTTTCAACAAGATATCTTTTATTCAAAAATCTACTGATGTTAGAAAGAACTTTAATTCCAAAATCCATTTCAAATTTAGAAAAAGTAGCCAAACAAATAGATAGGCTAGTTTCGCAAAGGTTCAAACTAGCCTGTTGTCTTAGGGTTGCGAGGTTGCGACACATGGTTTGCAGCCTATAGTCGTTGTTGTATCTTTAGGTTTTTCCTCATTATCTCGTCTTGCTTGGAAAAGAGCCATCACAAGAGGATATGAAAAAAGGAGATTTTGGAATGACTTTCAACATTTTCCCTTTTCTGCAAGAAAAGTACGGCAACTCTGATCAATTTCGATCTATAGTGAAATATTTGTTTACTGCAAACGAAGATTATCGAGAGGTAACTGCAGCCTAATGGAGTTGTTTTCTCAAAATGAAATTTTTCTTACCGTAGTCTAGGATTGGCTATCTTATCTTTCACATCTAAACATAAGCCGCTAATAATTTTTACGTTGACGTAAATTACTGCATTTTACTTTTGCATTTGTAGCCTAATCATTGGTTAAGTTAGCCTACTTGGTTATTTGTCCACCCGGTTTGGTCAGCAGGCTAAGTTAAAAGGCTCTTCATGAACGAAGAAACGACATAATCAAGCGGCGCTGGTTGATTCTCTTGTGCAACGGGTGTGCGCTTGTGCAACGCATTTCAAAGGCTGCTCTCCATTCAGCAGCCCATAGTGGATGGAATAAATTTACAGACAACACTTCGACAACAACAAAATTTACTCTGTCGATCTCGGTGAACGGGCCCTACGTCAGTGGTGTACGCTTCAAAGCCTCTACAAAGCTATGCGAAACTGCCAGAAGTTAACTTTCTCTGTCCGAGGATAAAAATTTCTAAAATCAACCATTTTGTCTAACTCAATTGTATGAAAAGTCCACAAATAAAAAAATGTTGAAATTGCTTCGATACGGTAGGCTTGCGAATAATTGCATCTCTCTGTTTCTTCGAAGATTCTTCCAGGCCGCAGATCCGATGAGCCTGCAGGCTTGATTTCTATGGCGGTGGTGCGAACAGCTTTAACCAATCGGGTGAAAGAAGTTTCAGTGACGTACAAAGCAGCAAGCGCAAAAACTGAACTGTAACCTTGTTTGGAAAAGACAATTTTTTAATTTCCATCTAGCCACCGCGCACCATATTGCACATGTAGAACGTAGATAAGGCAATAGCCAGCCCAGAAAACAAGTCCCAATGAAAATTGGTTTGCTCCCCTGCAAAAATCTAAAGATCATGCTAGAAATACGTGTTTTAAATTTTGCCTAAATTTTATCATTTTTATTTATCCTTTGTGCAATAAAATCTGACTAGACATACGGCCCTTTATGTAAGACAATGTTTGAAACTATCAACAGCTTAGGTTATGCACACTGATGTAACATTTCAGTTGCCTTATTTCCACCTTTATACGATGTGTAAGCTAGGCTACGTGTTAAAACTAATTATAGGCTACCGGTATGTCAAACATTCGACTGCACTGGACAATATCTGCGTATCAACGTTTCCGAAAATAAACAAGATACTAGAAATTTCCATTGTGCCATATCTCTCACACATGGTGCCATGAGGTAGTAGGCTATGCTACATAAGCTATAGCGCCTTTTGCGCTTGATTTGTATTGACAAATCTGCTTGCTGCTTTATGTGATTTACCATTTGGAAACAAGCCCATAAGTTAATGTTAATGCGAATAAGTTAATGCGAAAGTTTCATCAGGGCAAACTTAGTTGATCTCAGTGCCAGCCTAGAAACTCTATTTCTGTGGGCTACAATACAAGATCTTATAACTTGCCACAAAATATAGATCTGTATTTTTATTAAAATAGCGTTTATACAACACATTGTAGGCTATATAATATTATACACAGTGAATAATCAAGCAAATTACACTACTAAAAACGTCAATAACACTAGAACAAAATTTCACATCACTTGACTAAAATCGCATAAATACTTATAGTCTAAACTTAGAACGAACGCGCCGCAAACATAAACGTGGCACCTGGCAACACAGATATCCAAGCACACGAGCATTAAAAAATCACGAACAAGCATAGGGTTCTATTAGAAACTTTTCATGTGAAAAATTTTCAAACAGATTTATTAAAACCTTAAAAAATGCCGAACAGTAACCGTGACACAATGAAACATAAGCAACATGTCTAGGTAATAGTTCGTTGGCAACCAGGACATGGCCGAGGCTACACAAACTAAAAATAAAGTTAAATATTTTTATATCTCTGATAACCAACTAAAACATCAATCGGGTTCGCTCGGCAACATACAACAGTAAAGATATCGCAAACGACCTGTCATGAATAGCAGTTTGCAAACATCTAGCTAATACCTAGACAGCAAATCAATGTAAAAAGTGGTTGATTTGCTGTCTAGATAGGTAGCCACTAACCTATGTTAAAAGGCATGAGAGGTCATACAAAATACATCGCTCGAATAGAGAAGGGTATAGTGGTTTATTTTTCACATCCTTGCAAGCTGTGTCTAACAGGCGTCAAAACAAGACCAAGTTGAGTTTATTGTGTTTTTATGTGGTTGAACAGGGTCATCCCTTTGATGGGTGACGAGACTGCTGTGGCTCGCAACTTCATGTTCTTACGAATGTAATTCACTCGAGGACGCTGTGCCACAGCACGTGGGCGAGAAAGAGTCGAAGCAAAGATGGCTGACGGAACATTGGGAACTCGGTACTCGGGAGTGATACCTTTGACGTCATAAGCCCATTGCATATCAGATGTCTAAGAGAAACAATACAGAAAGTTGAAAAATGACGTTTAGTAAAAGAAACAGAACGTTTAAAAAATCAACACTTTAAGCGATTTAAAACTTATGTGTAGTTTGCTGTATTCGTCACTACATCATTCTCTCGCTTTGATGATCGCTTGACAACGTTCCTCTATCACACAAATTAAGTGATAATAGGAAAATAAGATGAGAACTCCATCGGCAATAAAGTTGTGGACAGAGGTTCGCTTTGCTATGACTTAATCACTGTGTCAAACCTCTTGGCTAGAGAGCTAGCAAGATTTGTATTTTTTTACATTTACGTCTGACGACGATTAAACACTGTCATCGGTTAAGTCTACAAATTTCCTACAGACCACTAGTATTAAAAACTCTCAGCTACTGCTGTGTCTACAAATTTGACGTACTTGAACAATGAGCCGGGCCTTGTACGAGCGGCCGTACATCACTGGGGTGAAGGTGACGGATAACCGCGTTCCGCTTGTACCTTGGGGCTGCAAATCACCTGATTCGGGAAACACTGTAAATCCTTGGTCACTCCCAGGAACGAAGAAGGTGTTGAACGGGGTAGGATGCCTGATAGAAGATGCATGGTGTGTCAAATAAACAGTGATCTTGTAAGTTACATTGAAGTCAGGGACTTCTAGAGGTAAGGAGTGGAAAACTGTCTGCTCAGAAGAGGGTGCGTTAATGCTACTTTCAACTGGCTCAGAAGTAGATTAATACTGTTTTAAGTAAATCTATCACAGAATTTTCAAACATACTTTAATTTATAATTTATCAACTCATCAATGCAACAATCACTGGGAATTAAAACTGTTGAAATCAATTATTACAGTCGGAAAAAAGCAAATAACTACTTTTGCACAAAACTATCAATTCATATAAGATGGCATTCCTGCATGAGTTGTGGTGCAATGTTTATTTAGTGATGAATTTGTTTTCAGATTGTAACTTTTACAAAGCTGAGCAGCTTAAATTTATTAAACTATCACGTTCCTTAGTTATTTTTGTGATATTCAGGATTAGGCCTACATGCACCTGGTTGATGAGTAGGCCTACATGCACCTCTGAAAAAGATTGGTTTACTTTTCAACTACACGGTTAAAGATAGGAGCTTATTTAGAAATTTACAGAAAGACTGGTAACACTTTTGCTTCACGCACTTTACACTCAGAACCAAGATGGCGTAAGTTGCGCTTACCGAAGCGCTTTTGATTTTCCTGATTGAGGTTGCGCAAGGTATAAAAATTTTATTAAATTCCAATGCTAGATGTTTCTAGAAAAGCTTTTCATGGCATCTCATATTCAGAAATTGACAAAATGGTTCCAAATGATCTTAAATGCTGGTCAGAAAAATGCACCACGCTTCAACAGAAACAAATGCGCTTTCCGAGAATTAAACAAAGAGTTGTCGAAAAAAATAACTACTATTAATCATCAGACTTTTTTAATCGCGTTTTATGTATGTTAGATAAGGATTGTTATCAGGGTTTTACAAAGCAGACAGTTTCGGATCAGGCGTCTAGAGGTGGACTGAAGGAAGTCACAAACCCTCATCCCATCAAGGCTTTACACTAAACTTGAAAGAAAGAAAAAATGCATTATGTACAAAACAACCAATTGTTTTCGCTACGACCAGATCAACCTTACTTCGAATGGCTGAACATTGTAAAGTTGACCGTTGAGCCTTTGCCCAAGCCTGCCGCCTCCACGCTGATGACGTCATCGGGAGGAGGCTCCGACGCGCGAATGGAAACCGGGAAGCTCCAGACACCACCGGTTGCTGACGTCACCGTCAAAGTGATAACGTGACTGCAAGAAAGCGAAACTACTGAAAAAGACATCGTTGCTTGTTGAATGTTGAATTGTCACACATAGAGTTTTCAGTTTGATTCCGGGATATTGGAAATTCATCTAGATTCGAAAGTTAAAAGAACCGTAACCCACTCAACATCTGCGAGCACTCGACAACAGCTTTTCATAAATAAAGATTTTCTCGTTGCGCTAAAAAATTTTTTACGAGTTTTGATGGCTCGTGGAAAACATTGAAAACCTTGCAAATGCTCACCAGGTGAAAATGTAGAGGTTATTGTGACATCTTGCTTTGTGTTGAATGAACAATATTATACGTTCAATCAAGGTATAACCTACTTGCAAAATTCAACGCTCGGTAAGAAACAACATACTTGAATTGGCGGAATGGTGAAAAGACGAGATTGAAGACAAGAATGACCAATCCGGTGTGTGGGTCCCGCTGTTTCCTGACCAAGTTGACAGCCAACGCCTGCTCCAAGTGCTGCCTTGCATCTCCGTCATCGGGATACTCAATCGCGTAGGAAAACTCTTCGGCTACTGTATGTCCTGTGCAGAGGGGTTTGTGAGATGTAAGACTGATGTTAAATGAAGCGTAAAAGGTGAACCCGTACCAGAATATTGTGCAAAAAACTTGTCAGTGAAGATCGTTTAAAAAGTTAAGTCTCATTAGGCTAAGTGACACGAAGCACTATACAACACAAAGTAGTATAATTTCAGGAGAGTGCATTGTGTCAATTATGGCTTCACCAACTAATTGTTTTTATTTATGTTTTCTACTGCAACGGTTTAGTTTGCATTTGACGATCAAAGTTACTGTAACAATACATAAAGATAAAGTTACTTTCACAAAATTTAGGCGTTATTGGCCATGTAGCCTAATCTAACTGCCGTAGCGCCCAATAAAAATCCAATTTTAAAATTTTTATTTTGGAAAAGCGTATAGTGCAACCAACACAGAATATTTAGCAGAACACTGGACTATAAAGGGTAAATTAAAAGTATTTTTTCCTTAATTTTCTTCAAAAATATTCATCTTACTCTCCCAACCAAAGTCTATGTGCTCTCCAAACATCTATGCTGGATATATGCAACATAGGGCGCTGCGGGGTTAAAAAGTGTGCTTCGACGATTCCGGTTTGAAGTTACTTGGTAAGAACTACCAACATTTCATGTCAAAATCACTTATCAACAAAGCAGCTTCTGTACCTTCCACAACCACTCCATCAACGTTACCGGAAGAACCAACTGGAGTCACAGCACGCAGCTTCGCTACTTCATACGCAGCTGACGAGCTGGGCATAGCACCAGTCAAAGTCACTTCCAATCTCTCCTCGATGCGGCTTCTGGCTTGGCATTGCAGAACGGCTTCTGTGATGGAAGATGAAAAGCTTTAAAAATGTAAACTTTATTGCTGTTGTGGTGACTATCTATAGTAAAACATAACTGCAAAAAATTTACATAAAAAATAGCGTAATTTGTGAGAGCGTAACATTCTTTGCTCAAGGCACAGCAAAACGTCAAATACCTTTCGACTCGTGGGATCGCACTTCTGGGATGCCGTGGACGGGAAATATCCATCTCACAGCAGCGATGGAACCATCATCGTTTCGTTGCAGGGAACGAAGTACATTAGAGTCTTCACTTGAGGCTCCTTTCAAACCTGGATCGCAAAGTTAGTTCTCGTTCATTTCAGCAATTCGCTAAAGTCTAAACCAAGACATAAAATATGTCTTATTGCAACGATTAAACTACTTATTTTACATAGAATATTTTGTCAAGAAAAAGTACATATTTTTGCAATGATCTATACCAAGCCATCAAAAGTTGCCGCTTTTACGTGATTTCCATGTTGTTAGACGTAGAAACGATATGAAAACGGCAGCTGTTGTTAGTTGGGAAAGTACTACACCATGACGTACCTGATAGATCCTCCAACCCCTCTGTCTCTTCCGGCCATGGAAGTCCGTCTTCTCTTCTCAGTGCGATGGCAAGAGCTCCTTCGTAGCGACGCATCTGGAAAAGAACAAACTCTATAAAATTCGCTATGTTGAATTGTTGATGTTACAATACCGTTGTCAGTACACTATTTCCACATGATTAAAAACAATTTTCTGACAAACACATTGTAAATGTATGCAGTCCAAATTGTGTTTAAGTGAAATCCTTTCAAAAGGACGCATTTTGGGCTTTACTATAGCAAAACAACAAACTTTCATAATATACAATAAGATATAACTTTGAAAGTCAACAAGAAACTGCTAATAAACTTCACTGGGAACCAAATTATGGCATTAAAAAGAGAAATTGGCAAACAAAACCCTTTCTCTACCAATCAGAACAAGACCATGGAGAGCATAACACAAATTGCCGTTGATGAGGGACAGAGGTGTTTGAAAAAGCTACATTAATGGTATCTGGGTACGCCCGAATCAATAACCTTGATGACAATACTGAAGCAAAGATGGAAGGACTGCATCAAGGAAGATCAAGGATTTTTACCAAAGAAGATACTAACAAAGCATTGGGGTTGAAGAAGGAAAAGACCAAGGAGAAATACAGCGAAGAAACGAAATCCGTGTTAATTCTATTTGAGGTTGGAGTATACCCAAAGCTGAAACCAAGTGCTATTCTGAAACAACAACTTCTGCTTCCATTGAGAAACGGTACTTTGAGCAATAATCTTAAAAACCCGTCTGGTGTGACTATATTCTCCTATACACGTGGAGATTCAGTGAACTAAAAATTCGAAAATTAAACAAAGGATGGCTAAAAAGTACAATCAATAGCATCACAATGCCACACCTTGTCGGGGGAGAACGTGAAAGGAATGTCGAGAGTTTGACGCGGTTCCAAGGCGATGCTGCTGGAATGCTTCAGAAGTAGACAAAATGCCGACTCCAACGTCACGTGATTTCTAAGCAAATTAGAGATAAAATTGTTGCTGACAGAATATCCAGCAGCCAATGTTGTTGTTTCAACGAGCGCTGCATGACGCATTACACGCATAGGGACATGTAGATCATTTCGGATAACATATGTTAGTAATTATTTTCAATCTTACCTAACATCGTCTTCAAATATCGATCCTTACTCTACTTAAGTAAGTTAATAATTACTTAAGTAAGATTACTAAAGTAAGTTAATAATTAAGTTAATTAATTAAATAAGTAAGTTAATACTAAAGTAAGTTAATAATTAAGTTAATTAATTAAATAATAAGTTAAATAATTAATTAAGTTAATAAAGTAAGTTAATAAGTAAGTTAATAATTACTTAAGTAAGATTAAGTATCGATTACTTAAGTAAGGATCTATGTTAGTAATTATGAATAATATGCGTTGCTCTCAGTGCTCAGTTAGACAAACAGTTTCAGTGCTGCACAATACAGGCGCAGCCGAATACACTATTACCCTACATCCATTCCTTCAATACTGAGTGCTGAGCAGAATGGAGGTTCAGTAAAGTGCAAGGTCTGTGTTATGACGCCAAAGGGTTTTGAACCCAAATCGATTGAACGGTGGGAACTCTACCTTCTAAAACAGCGAGCAGGCACTCAACACAAACGTTTTCCTACTTTAGCTGAAATACAACAGGCTCAGCACTCACCTAATGACAGAAGTCGAGACGCTGTTCAAGGTTTGCTCATGATCCGACATCATGACATCCACGAAGACAGGAATGTCCGTAGGATTACGGAACGGGAGGATGAGAGAGGTGCTGGATCCAACAGCGGCACTGACACTAACCGGCTCCATGGGATGAGGAGCTAATCCTCGTCCAGATATCAAGTACACAGCCTCACCAATGTGCTTGCTCTTCAATGTAACTGAAAAGCAAGATGAGGGGTTTCTCACAAGCAATCGTTTGTGTGGTTGTGGTAACTCAGAAGTAAGTTGAAAAACAACAAGTGAGCAGCGAATAGTATTTTTTTCTCAAAGTGATTAAGTATCTTCGCTGATCCAATTGAGCGTACATAACGTAACACAAGTATAATTAGCAGTAAAGGTAACTCAACTCATTTAAACACTGAGATAGCTGACTCCATTGAACAAAGTTGATTTCATTGCAAAAACAACTCTCAGTCATAGATACATTTCATTCGTTTTTAACTCCAAATACTAAGCAGCTGCACCATTAATACATCCCGAACAAACCAGTATCGGTCCAACAGGGACTTTTTCCTCAATAGTTTGCTCTTGTTTTTGTTGGATATTTTATTATAAGAGAAACTATGTCATCCCACCTATTTACACAGGAAACCAAGCAACAAGTTGGTAACTTTCACTTTGTATTTAGTTCATCCGGTCAGACTTACTAGTGGTTTGGTGGGTAGAAAGTCCTAGCGAGGTGGGCATGAACTGGACGGGAAGGTCGAGGTTATACTTCGGTTGCACTATAAACGTGTGGCTGATGTCAGAAGCTGAGCTTACAGGAGATACTGGAACATCTAATGAGAAGTTGGCTTCGTTTGATATCAGGGCTTCAACTTCCATTGGTTCTTCGGTCGGATTGGAAACATTGATGTACTGTCTCGACCATCGGCCTGTAAAAGCGCTTCGGTTAAAATAACTTATCGCTAATTAGATACAACGTATGTTGCCTGAGCGACATCACAATTAATAGGTTTTATGTAATAATTTACCAGTTATTTCTTTAAACAGTATTGAAACTAAAAAATTGCACATCAAGCAAAGGCAAAGTTTGGAGGTTGGGTCTTCCTCACCTAGCTGGCATTCCATGGAAGGCAAAGTGGTCGGTGGGGGAGATACACAGTTCAGATTTAGCTTGTACCAGAACTCTCCGGTGTGGCTGCTGCAAAACACAACTTCTCCTTCTGATTGTCCAATCACAGAAGGCTCGAAGAATATCCTGTAGGTGGCTGGTGTGTATGGAGTAAGCACCAACTTACAACTCCCTTTTAGCAAATCTCCTTTGATAGTAACCTAGAAAAGAAAAAAAAACTATTGAGTCATTGCAAGATAAAAATACGTTTAGTATTTGAATTTTTTTTTGTAGTTTTGTAATTAGTTGTTCTTCGTGATTCAAACATAAAGTCTATCGTGTTTAAGCCAAGCTCCTTATCTCGATTAAACTGACTCCATGCCGAATCGTGGCAGAGGGCTTACGTTAAATTCAACACGTTCTCCGCAAGGGTTTTTGACGGGGATTTCGATTTCTTTGAGCTTCTGAACAGGGCATTCGACGTTGATGACGCCAATCGGTGCTGCGGGTTCAGCTTGAATGTCAATGGAGAACCAGACTCTGCAAAAAACAAAACTTTTTAAATATCCGAGAATATGAGAGGATAACATGATCATAAGTTTAACTGCAAAACTAACAGTATACCAACTCAGCAATACATTGAACAGAGGGGTTAATAACTATCCTACGTTCTAAATAGTTAACTGTGTCACAGGTATAGTTTTTACCTATATCCAGATAGGCCAAGATCTGACTTTGGCTTGAGATAAGCTGGAGTTTTTTGGTCTGGAGACAATCCTTCAGCGCTTGGCCTCCCGAGATCGTTTTCGTTATCTTCTTTATCAGAATCACTGTCTTCTCTGTAGAGGAGCTTAGATTTTTCCATGTCGTCAATGATGAAAGCTAGCACTCCACTAGATGTTCCCCGTTTCCATGGAGACACAGTGAAGTGGTACTCAGCAGTATCATGCTAAAGTGTAGTAATTTTAAAACGGAATTAAACGACCATGATTTGAAATTATCTAACATACGAAAATCATCGATTCAAAACTTCTCTTTGTGACTTCCTTTAAAACTTTCTCCATCTTGACATAAAAACAACGTAAAAAACACGGAAGATCTATAAATAACAGGATCATGTCACATTATAATTGTGTTCACTCTGAATTCAAGATGACTGCAAAAAAAAAATCATGCTTTTCCAGTCTCTACATAACCAACCTTCAACACAGGAAGAATATCGTTCCCTTCCAAGCATCCAATGTCGGTCAGCACTTTGTATGCGAGTTTGTGTGGGGCATAGTTTGGCACTTTCACGCTCCATTTTGTCACATCTCTGCACTTGCACGGTATTTCAATGTGTTCCAGTGCCAGTGGGCTTTCGCCAACACCACATAAATTGAACAGGTGCTGGGAGCCAGACCTAAGGGATATCGTTGTGACAGCTTACATACAGCAGTGAAGGAAAGCAAGAAATATTTTTCTATTCTGCGTAATAAAGTTAATGTGCAAAATGAGCATCTATTAACGTAGAAAACAATTTGAACTAGCAGAAATAAATAGTTTATAAGCCTATCTTTGTCTACCATTTCTTTAAAGAAAATCATACATAACGTTATGGCTACATAGAAATACGGTCTGAATTGTCACATTCTGCAGAATTTTCCAGATTTTGCTAACTTCTGATGATTGTATGAATGAAATATTTTAACGTTTTCTTTACTGTCTTCCCAGGTGACACAATGTGATGTTACATCGACCAAAGATGACCAAAGACAATTTGATTCATGAAATTTCATTTAAACTGTTAGCCACTAACTAACAGTTGCATTGAGCATTTTTTAACTTACTCTTTCTTAGTTTCTTCTACTTTCCAAGGCAACAGAAAGCTTTTATATCATTACGAGTCAGAAAAAAAGTAAAGAAATCTTAAAAAACTTAAGTCAGTCAGACAGTAGCAGCAGCGGTAATTAAAATCGGCAAAAGGGACGAATCAAGCCGCATCTCCAGGTAGCAATGATAACGTTGAATGGTATCACTCTGAAAGTATTTACAGCTCTAGATATGAGATGGGTTTTTTTGCTAATTTTCATTACTTGTTCTTAATGATCAGATTCCCGGTCACGGTGCATTCAAAGTGTGGCTTAAACATGAGAGGGTAGTAGGTGGTTTGGCCAGCACGGGCAGTCATGTGGCTTGGGCCATAAAACTCGTCTGCATCTATCACGCATTCAAGATCCCAATCATGGTTGGACGAGTTTTGCTGGGAACAAAAAGCATGAATTCCGTTAGCAAATGTCGTCAATCCAACCCTTCTTAACGTTAAAGTGATATTAAAATAAATTTCAAAAGTACAGAAAAGTTTCCCTACAAAGAATAATAAAAATCCGATTGGAAGTATATGAAAACAAAAGATGCAGAAATCGTGAAAATAACAGGCAGCCAAAAACTCACAATGGGTATGTTCTGCGTTATGCTCTGATGCGCCGGTGTGCGGAAGTCCAACTTAGCAGTTGTACCAGCAGGGTTCACAGTGCAGTCGATCCTGTACAAGCGGATGTCGCCAGGAGAGCGCAATATCAAGTCACATGGGTAGTGTCCTGGACCTTGAGGTTCAAACTTAATTGGTAGCGGAACACTCCCATCATCCTAAAACAGTAATTGATGTTAGTGAAAATATTATTAAAAAGTGAAGATAACTGTATTCTCATTTCTAAACACGCTAAACGTGGTTCCGATAACACAAACAGAGATATATATCGATGATAGTCTCAGATTGCTTAATGAATTTAAAAAAATGTTAAATAGCACAATTAAAAAGTCTGAATACAAGATTCTTGCTTAGGTGAAAAAAGCAATGATGAGATCTGAAGAGGGAACCAAATAATTCGTCAACCACATTCAGTACCTGTCTGTCGTTGGGTCGCGCGTGAAGCGCTTTCATCTCAGACGCGGGCGGTGGACCGAATGTCATCGGAGAAGGGATGATAATGGAGTCTGGGACTTGGAACCATTGCGATGAGCATTCCACGGTGAACTTATGGCTTCGCGGAGGAGGAGGAGCGGATGCGGACACGAATTTACCTTCCCTGTCATTCTGGTCGTACACGTTCATCATCCCCATGGCAGCAATGGCCGCAGTAACAGATCCACTGTTCAAGGTCCCTGTATCAAAAATTTGTTGAAAAAATACTGTCAAAGCAACGTTACAAAAGCGTTATTAGTAAAAAATTGAATGAGGCTGTTTAACCGTTATTAGTTGTAGCGACAAACATACCTTACAAAACTAAAATCAAACTCCAGGTTTCAATGCAAAATATGTCAACAGCGTTAACTCCATGCAACGTAAATAAGAATTGAAATATAATATCTTTTAATTTCCTAATTAACAAATAATAATATATAACAATAGTATAACTGGCCCACCACTACATCTGCACCAATTCAAGCGAACTACCGAAACCATTATTATGGGGAATTCCTTTAGCCCTTGGCGTGCAGGCAACCAGCAAAAATTGTCATTTTTAGATCATTTTAATGTCTAGACGTAGAAACAATGCCAAACTGTCAACTTTGGCGGCGGGGAAGCACATACCGGTGAGTATTCTCCGCTCTTCCTCTCTCTTTGACATTCGCTGTCGGGCGGCAACACGAAGCGCTCGCTCTTTCGAATCATTCGTCACTGGAATCTGAAGATTTTCTTGCAAAACCGAATTGTTTTCACATTTCCAGTATACCACATTGTCAGGGTCACTGCGCGCTGTTTTGCCTAAAAATATGCATTCAACATGCCGATAATAAACATCAAAGTTGTTTTGTAGAGTGAGATTTGTAAATTTTAGCTAACAAACTTTGTCTTCAACAGGTAATTGTAGATATCAGTGGCTGACCACAGAAAACTTTGTGCATGTAACCAGCTTTGAGTTGATAGCCAGACAGAACTTCTAGTCTGCTTATCTTGTGATGACCAGATGCCGTTTATAAAAACTCACCGCTCTTGATCGGTGCAGCAGCACTGGATACCCGAACAGAATGTTGAGATTCGGAGTTGTGGGGGACAGCAGATGGAAGAGGAAGGGTGGCCACGGCTTCCACAGCGTACAGAAATTCTCCTACATCCTCATTTACAAAGAGTACAGAGCAATGCTTCTTCCCAATGTTAAATGGCAGAAATTCCAGCTGAAAAACATCAATAAACGGCAGTGTTAAGCAATAAAATTTTAAAATAAGACCACAAATAGAAAGATTATACAAAACATTGATGTTTGAGCGTTGAGTATAATCAAAGAGGTAGCATCACAGTTGAAGGATATTTTCCTGCTTTAAACAAAAGTTTCCTGCTTCCAACACCTGCAGTGTAGTTGTCTGCTGACTCTCCAAAAAAATTTCCGACTGATGACAAAAAAGTGACGTCAGCTGCGACGTCATGTTCTGCTTTGGGGTATGGTGAGATCCCTTCTCCGGTACCATCCGCTCCTCTGACGGAGGAGAAGGAGGAGGAGACGGCTCTTTAGTTTGTCCATGGTCGGTTCGAGATTTTATCTGAAAACAAAAATCATTAAAAGGAAGAGTTCTCTCATCTTGAAACTGGTCAGAAAGAAATCTTAGAAGCTGAAACGTACTGATTTAATTCGAGTGGAAAGTGTTTTGCGAGAATTCTTTCTGTAGCCACTTTTACTCCCGATGTCAAAGGGAGATGGTGGACCATCGGATGACTCCACGAGGACGATGCGAAACATTGCCGACTTCTTGAAAGGATTAGTGACCTAAAACATGGTGGAGAGTCAAACAAAATATTCCGTCATACTAACCTCATAGTAAATGTGTCTTTATTAATAACGGCAGGAAAACTTAAAAGACACAGAGAAATATGTAGAGATAAGATAAACTAACTGAGTACATTTCGGAGTTGGGTTAATTAATTGGAATTTCAGAAAAAAAAAAAAAAAAACATGAAAAAACTATCATTCCATACATCAAGCTTTGTTGTACTGAATAAAATTACAATAATCTCACCGGCACGCCAATCGTTTGCAACTCGTAGCAAGGTGCCTCTCCGCGAGATATCCCGCTCGGATGAATATCATCGATAGCTGTGTCAAGCACGAAAACCAAGGTCGAGCCTATTGTTGTCGTCACCTTCCCACACTCGCGACGTCCAACCAAAACAAGTACAGCTTCTGCTGGCCGAATCAATCGGCTCGTGAAGGCAACTTCAAGGCTTGCGACAGATCTGAACGATACGGAGAACCAGAGTCAATATGGAAAGTCGTTTCAAATGAAGCCAAAGTCTTAGGTTCAAGCGTCAGTGCATTCAACTTTGAGGCTTTCAAGTACACGTATGTTCAGACAGCGAATTGGTTTCATATGAAAAATACCGGTAAGAATTCAAATGAAAGACTGTGTCACAAAGTGCTTTGAATGGTCAGTTCAGAAAATCCAAAGTTAAACAATACCAGTAAACCCTGGCGCGTATAGACAAAAAAGAAAATGATGTTATGGGACGTCTTTGCAAAACCAACATGGTTCACAATAAGAAGAGCAAAAATTTTGAAACGTACTTTGGAGGAAGATAAATTTCATCTCCTTTTGGCAAATGGAAGTCTGCAGCATCTCGACCGGATATTGTTGCAAAATACTTCAAAGGCTTCGAGCTCGAGTTTGTCAATCGAAGCTGCAAGCAATGCAAACATACCGATTCGAAAAGCGTTTGTTGAACACTACATTTTATCAGATCAACTTATTGGTTGTCTACAGCTCACCTGTCTTCGCACAGACGCATGGAGTGAGCCAACAAAGTGAACTTTCGTTTTTGCTGAGTACTGAGGCAGATTTTGGTACAAATGCACGCACAGCTGTTAACAAAATCAAAGTAAGAATTTGCGATCAAATTACGGTTGTACGTATGTTGCTTTCACTGAGACTGCTTTCAGGCTTTGCGCGGTTTAATTTTTGAAGAAAGCAATGCTTAGGTTATTTATAATTCACAAATGACATTTTTGTACTTTTGAGTTAATTAAAATTACCAAAAGCAGTGAAATCGGGTTTGGATCGGTTATGTCGGTCGCCTGGATGTCGTAATCAATACCAGCATTTCTCATGGCTTTGACCAGTATCAGTGTGTTGTGCAGGCATTGCTCTGGACTGGCAGGTGAGGTGTACATTTGGCTAAAGAATTCCGCTATCTGTTGAAAGTACGCAAAATATATAATGATAATGAGGATGGGTATTTTTGTTTGGCACTGATGTAGTCATCGCAGACACGCTTTACAAAACAGACAGGATTATAGCAGTCGTATAGAGGAGCTCCGAGTACATTAAGCCTATTACCCTGAATTCATTCCTTGATTACTGAGTGCAGAGCAAGAGCAAAATTCAGAGGCATTTTCGTAAATTTTTAATGTTATTACTCAACAAAACAAAAAACCTCGTCTGCCGATCCAGACGTGGGCACTCTGTGCCGTTAGCCACAGATTCAGTGTAATAAGATATAATGTTTTTTTTTTTTTTTTTTTAATAAGACCGATCAATTCGGCTACAAATGTCTTCAAGGTCAAGACAAATTAATCAAAGTCAATGCGTTCAGGCATGGATCCTATTGCAGAAAAATCTACTCACGAGCCACGGGCAATAAGCTGCTAGGGCTGATGCCAGCACCAAGCCGTCCAATAGATCGTAATCAAAATTGACAACCCATCTTGAAGGGGGGAGCGCCCCTTTCGATTTCTCGAGCGGGATCGTGTCTCGATCACCCCACACCGTGTGGCGCTGTTGACCGTAATGATGGTTGAGCCACGCAAGAATGATTCTCTCTCCGACGCTGTCCACAAACACAAATCAGCATAAACACAGAATTTTTCATGAAGAATCTATTTACAAATACCTTGCGGTTGTAATGTGTTGTTACCGCCATTAAATATTACTTGTAACAAATATAGTTCAGTTAAGTTGTTTTTGTTTCTATCTATCACAGCAAAAATAAAAACCCATCAACATAGCTGAGGCATAAAAAAATTAAAAACGTAACACAACTAGGTTTCAATGTTATTTATACTTGGCGTAAAATTGGAAAAACGATTTTATTTAATCTGTATCTACTGGAAGATCATATTGTGTGAACAAAAACTAAGTCCATGAAAACATTTTGCCTTTGAATATTATACTCTAAGTCTAGTCTATACAGTAGTTTACAAGAAAAAAAGCAAAACAAAACAGAAATGACATCTAACTACTTAGTAAATGAATAGCAGACAAATGATATTGCAGTGCTACCTGTAGACATTGCTGACAAGAGGATCGGGATTAACTTTGGGAAGAGGACTTGTTTTGCTCAAAGACCTCATGCTGGAGTATTGGTTAGGTGTGACACGAGCTAGCACCAGAACCTAAAAGATTAGAAACTGCCTTGTTGGTATGTATAAAGTGTAAGTTAAGACTACACCTCGTAGTATTCTGCAGTAGATGAACAAATCATTAAAAAATACCTTCATCCGTCGTTTAAAAAACGTGTAATTTTTTGTTTCTCCACTGTTGCTAGTGTGTAAAACAGAGCGTCTTACTCACAAAGTCTTCTTTGTTATTCACCTTGAAAAGTTGGAGCAGCAAATCAGTCCACGCTCTTTTTGACACCGATTCGAACAATTCATCTTCAATATGGATCGTGGACAAAGTGGGCTCTTTCTCTTCAACAACTCGCTTCGTGCCGTCTGCCTCCATGGGACCGTTTCCGCACGTCTTTCCTTCCTGTTTCGATTCACGCTTGGCTGCCGCGCGCTCGCGAACTTTGACCCAGCATCGGTAGTCTTGAGGTGTCATCAGAAACTCAGGTCTGATCGCTGACACAGATGCTCCCTGGCCCCTGAAACGTCACTCAAAGATGTTAGCGACTAAAGCATCCCTTGAAGGTTGCGACACTGCAGCATAAAAAACATCATCAGAAAATCATTCGCTTTAAATTTTTAAAAACTTCACAAAAAAATTGAACGCGTTTTTCATGAGAATACAGATAACTAAGCTACATCGACAAATAAACATGTTAGAGAAGTGACATGTAAAAGCAAGAATACCTCAAGAATGTTAACAAAGTGGAATGCATCCAGTGTAGTTGTAAGACCCTCTCCTTGGGGTCGGCTGGTAGAGCTTGGTTGACTGGTATACCAGGCACAACTCTGGAATGCACAAAGACCGGTATCTAGAGTAACCCACTGACTTCAAAACACAACGTTGTAGTAACGACAGTTTTGTAGTTGTTTTAGTTTAAACATTCACTCTTATCGTGAACAAAATAATTGTTTCCGCTGTTTATTGCTGTCGTTACGACCCTATGTGCTAAACTTTCAATCATAGACACACAACTTTCATGGCCACAATTCTCGGGAGTTGTTTCTTTTTTTAGATATAGATCAAATGAACCCCAGATAGCAAAATCCGTCATTTTTACATTAATTCAACGTCTGCAGACGTAAAAAGTAATGTAAAATTACGGATTTTGCTGTCTAGGCAACACACGTGAAGTTGCTCACCTTCCACACAAATGCTGTAACATGTCGTAGATTGTCTTCACGTCTTTCCTGAGACTACTGTCGCCTAGCAACGACGGCCTGCGTGCCTCGTTTACATTTTGTTTGCGAACAGCTGAGCCCACGTCGTTATCATTCATATTCCTCGACACGAGACTGTAAAGATAAACCAGGTGAACCAGGGTCATGCTGATCGTTCTTTTTTACATTGATTCAACGTTTGCTGACGCTGTTTCAACGTTAATTTAGCGTTTGCTGATGTCTTGTCGGTTTTGCGCGATATGATATGATTTATTAATAGAAATAAAAAAAAAACACTCAAACAGTTAAAATGTTGAATGTTAAAAATGCGTTTATGTTTCTTACGTTCGTATCGTCTCTGGTACGATTATCGGGAAAGGTCCACCGGGCCAACCGTTTGCAGAGAACCAGCGTTGAGCCGCCATCAGCACCTCGTGGTGGAAGTGCGCTTCAACCGAACTCTCAAAAGGGAAGACGGCAGAACCGAGAGAGCGAGAAACAAGGTCTCTTTGTGTCGTCGAATCGTCAGTATTCTTCTGGTTCATGCGGACAAGCTGGATTGGAAATAAATAAATGAATTAGTTTTTGCACGGAGATAGAAGACAAAATATAACCTTGTTATTTATTAAAAAAAACTACCAGGTAGAGTGGTAGACTGTTCATTTAAAAAAGATTTGAAAAAACTCTCAACTACTATCGTTGGTACATGTCAGTGAAGGTACCTTCTGAATGGGCGCAACATCTTGGGCCATTTCCTTTGAAGAAGATTGTTTTTGTCGGTTTCGCTGCTTCGACGACGGAGTGTTGAGACTATCAGGCGCAGCCTGTTGGGCGCCATCCCGAGAGTTGGGAAGAAATTCCGACTCTGAAAATAAAAATAAAGAAGTGAACGCGAAAGGATGCATCCTCTCCAGGCCATGTCCTAATAAAGCACAAGTTCAAAATCTTATATTTTCGCTTTTTCTCCACCACCAAACGTGAAGATTCATATTTAAATGAAGTAGTTGATCTAGTACATTGCTTATACCAGTTTTGCATTGCTAACTATCAAAAAAACGAATACGCGCAAATGAAACTCATTAGAGGCAGAGTGACCGAAAACACAAAGCCCATAAGCAGACACATGTGTGTTTGGTATTGTGTTTTTATTCTGCTATACACTTCTTGAAATGACCTGGAGATTATAATTCTGCACACTCTTGCCTCTACAAAACATACTGACTGTTTGCCTGACCAATTTCAACTTGAATGACTAATCTGACTGGCTAGCCAATTCTCCAGAGTACCGAGGTATCTTCTTGCTAAGTTTCTTCGTTGACTTGTCTTCAAAAATCTAACTACCTGCCCTGTACCTGACTTTCTCACCTGCTGACGACTTAAATACAATAGAACATGGTGTGCTTGGCGATATTGGCAACGAATAAGAGGTGTAATATGACGTACTCATCGTGTAGCTATCTGAGGAAACACTCAACAGAAAATTTATATCGTATCTGGTTCCGTAGTAGTAGCCTACCATGCACAAGATTGTAGCTGGAATTTAGATGACCATCTGGTCTTGTACCGCTGTCTCTGCTAAGCGAAGTAATACCTTTGTAGTTAGTGTTGCTTCTATTTCGCCACTCAATCAAATAGAACAGAGCTTAACATGAAGAAAAACACAAAAATAGCTGGCCGATGTTTTTATAAACGGATTTTGAAAGCATATATCAATTTTTCTCTCAAAAATAGAAGAGTAGTTAGCAAAATGCTCATCACTTACGTTGAAGATGTTAACTGCCAACCAAACAAAGGTACCAACCTGACACAGAACCCGTGGATTCGTCGAAAGATGAACTCGTCGTTCCAAAATGAGAACTCGTCACGCTGGTGCTTCCCCGGGTCGAAGATCGCGTCGGTGACGTACAAGGCAACAGTACGGCTTCTCCGAGACTAGCTGCAAACAAATTTTGTCAAAAGATGAAAGCAATTCAATAAGAGCTGTAACGCAGACAACAAATCAAATATTTTTTACATTAATTCAACGCATAAAGTCGTTGAATCAATGTAAAAAAATGAGAAACGTTAGGGGGTTCGATTAATTGTAACGCGTTAGAACGCGTTACCCTTTTATAGCTTTGCATTACCGGAGTTAGCTTCTTGTGTAGGTCCCCTCAGTGACTTGTCTTGTTCGCACACAATTTGGTGATCATTTCTATGCGCGGCAATGAAGGGGTAGACAGTCAGAAGACAGTTGTCTGCAGTAGCAGTAACAGGAATACAAAATCTGCAAAACAAGTTACAATTAATCAACAAAGCAAACATACGAATACAAGCAATGTGACTACGTGGCGTTTTCTACAAACACAATAACTAGCGACTGCTCCTTAGTATATCATTTCGGCGTCGAGCACACTTTAAATTCGCGTTTGTCGCTTCTACCTCTTGCTGGACCCATGTTATGTTATGACAAATATTATCTCCTGCTTTAATAGTCAGTTAACAATCCAACCAACCAACAAAACCTGCATTTTTACATTGTTTCAACGTTTGGCGACTTTGAGATGATGTAAAAAAGAGATTTTCTTGACTGGGAAACACAATTGAATGAAAACTCACCGCCTTCCAGTCTCGTCAGTGATGCTGATGTCAACCGTTGCGGAAACTGGTTTCTCCGAACTGAAGGTGAGAATGCATGGCAGAGTCACCGACACGTTTTCATCAATTCCTGAAACGACAAACGTTGATATAACGTTACCATAAGTTGACATGATGTCTAAATATTTTCAAAGGCAAAAAGAGTTCTCACAGAACAGCAACGGGAACGATTATAAACGTAGTCGAGTTTGGCCATCGCTTTTTTATAACAGCAACAACTAAAATACTTAAAAACAAACTGTTCAAAAAGGTATCTTACTTTGAACTCGTTGGTTCAAATAGCAGTTAGTAAGTTTCGACAAACTTTAACAACTTTTGCAATGCAAGTAAACCACTGGAAAGCATGAATTTACTCACCGGTAAAGCTGGCCGCGGAAATAGTCGACCCTTGCGGAAATTCGAGAGAGAAACAGGAGATCTTTGAACCATCGTCACCTTCCGCGTCAGGTACGTTCACTTTCAACTTCTGCTCCCTGAAATTAATACCTGGTCAGTGGTCATGTTTGCATCCTATAAGACAATAAAGTTGAATGTGACATGTTTTCCTAATTTACATACTTAAGCTGTTCCTTGCAGACGAAATCGAACGTGGGCTTTTGTAAAGTGACTCTTTTTAACATTTGTTGCAATTTGTTTTTAATTTTTTACAAAAAATACCAATTTCTTTAAACAGTAATTTTATATAGTTTCGTTTCTTGTGAATAATGTGCCTTAGGAAAAAAAGGGTGGTGGCTAGAATATGCGATATAAAGCACACCGATGAACTGGAATCATAGGAAACGTTGCAAGGTTTAAAACGTTCATGAAAGTTTCTTCCAGCAGCAAAAGAGATCCAAGCCATTGAAGCATTGTACTCAGTTGCATAACCGTGAAAGATTATCGTGAAAAACTAGAAATGTAGTTACCACTTACCTGATATACCCACTAGCCGTCATATTGAATTCAGCATAGACTGTTGTCGAAAGAGGAACTGGTGTTAGAACCAAAGCAAGAGGATTAAACAGGATGTTGGGCGCTTGAAGAAAAGCTTTCAAGGTCAAATGTCTGTACGTAAAAATAAAATTTACTTGCTGCGTATATTCTGTTTACTTACAGTATATTAAAAAAATATATATGCTGAACTGGCTTTGACGCACGCAAGCAATACAGTAACATTCAGTCTATTCCTCTGTAAAGGATTGAAGGTATTCGAAAATGGCTATTTCAGTGCACACATTATTTTCTATGTGCGTAGCGCTTTTAACCAGTGAATCGCAATGCTTTTTTAAGAGGTTCGGTAGAGCTTATCTTGTGCCGTAAGCACACGATGCGTACTTGGCTTTGTGTGCTTCCTTAAGAAAATCACAAAGCGTTTCGACTTGTTGCAATCCTCCTGTTTTTAAGCGAACTCCTCCCATCGAACTAACTCATACTTTCCTTAGGAAAATGTGATGGGTGAGTATCCAAGTTAATGCCACAAACCTTGTGTGAGAACGAGACTGTGTGGATAAGAATATGGAAGGCCACCACCAGTTTTAAAACTGATACTTTGAATACCATAAGTTGCATCAAGACCTTTCCCAGATCCAGTCTTGCGTTGATCTTCTCACATCTAACACTCAATCCCAAGCTTCCCATAACAGTAAATTACATAAGTTTTGTTAAGATTGTATTGTTTTCTCACTGGAATTTTCATTGTAATTTTGCTACAAAAGCTGTTTGTAGTGAATTTTCCACCAAAAGATAGCCAGCAAAAATGGGCTGTGAGCTGAAAAAGCTAAGAAAGTGCTACAAAGTTGGAATATTAACAAATTATTGGTGCATGAACCTGTAGGGTGTGGTCTTATCATCATTCAAATAGATTGGTAACTTGTAGTGATATTTTCCGACTCTCTTTGGGCTAAAGACAATGGAAATTTTGTAAGAATCTCCAGGATTTAAATCTCCAGATATCTTTTCCAACGGAAACCATGCTCCCCCAGGCTTCAAAAATCTATAAAGTTTAAAAGCGAATAAAATTGACATCTTTTCTTCACCATGCATAATTTAGTTACAGTACGTTAGAAATACAAAACCTCGTTAGAAATACACACAGTGTTGCTGCATAAGTTACTTTGATAAACGTTTAGCAAACAAAACCAAGCAAAATCAAGGCATTTATCATGATGCAAAAGAAAACAAAAAAATAGTCAAAAACGTTTTTATTTTATTTTATCACTTTGAGAACAAAAAAATATATATACAGTATACAGTATGTAAATAATGTAACGCTACTTTATCAGTGTCACCAGTGCTGAATTATGAGTCGCCAAACAAAAATCTGCATAGTCATCTCGAGAAGGAGGTTTACTTACGCAAAGGTGCAATCTTCTATGAACGACTTGGAAGCACTGGCGCATATCTCCCAGTGCAATGGCTTGTCGCTGTTGTTACTGAGAACGAGTGGCTGTTGATTTCCGCCGATGTCGTCAGAAAGTTTCATCTCCATGTAGGTGACAGGGAGCGAGAAATTTAAACTGAGAAAATGTATACGTGTCTCACAATCATCATAGTTTTGGAAAACAGTACATTTTGAAACTTTCAAAAATGAAAATAACAGCAGATAAAGAGCACACACACATACAATACACAAACACACAGAAACACACACACATCTATCGTCGTTGAAGAACAATAAATGTTATTAATATTACAAAAAGTGCTCAATGCCAAGCAAAAAAGCTGAGCAGAGCAAATTACATTAAGCTTAGTTATGCTCTCTAAAAACCTCTACTCGCTAAAAACCAGAATTATTCATTCTATTTCAATAGGCTAAAAAAAACCTTCTGATGATCCCAAGTAAGAGCAAAACAAGCTGTTGCTGAAGAACATATTATGGTTTCCATAACTGCAGACAGGACGTCACTGTTTCGACCTTAAGGTTTCATCAGTGTAAACGCAGATTGGACTTGAACGCCTTATTACTATATAAGTAATTCAGCGTGGTGATTTTTCCATTTGTGGTACGCAAGGAACCACATTTGGATACTTTCACCTAGCCACCCACCTTGCCAGAGTGCTCAAACTGCCGGAGCGGTGAGCTATGGCTTTCATAAATGTTTAAGCTTGTGTAACAATTTCAGCACTAGAATGACCGCATTGCTGAAACAAGCATTTTTAAAATTTCAATTCAACAAAACTAAGCTGTTCAAGGTGTTTGTTTTCACAAAACTAACGTTAACATCTGTATGAAACCTGCTTTTAAAAGAATGAATTATAACATAGTCTATCTTGGTGTTTGGCAACGTGTTTAATGACATCACAAAGTATTCCTTGCTGAGCAATCTGCAATTCTATTGTCAAATAATACCTATATTACATTCAAATTAATAAAACATGAAAGAGCATACCAAAGATGATGAACTAGGAACACTGGAACAGTAACAAAAACCAAGTCAGTGATGTTTAAACTAAAAATCTACTCACACATGTGAAGAAAGGACTAAAGTTGGTCGGAGCGCAGTTGCAACGACTCTCCTTCTTGGGGTTGGTATTGACATGAGGATGGGTCTTGGGGTAATAATATGGCGCTCAGAAGGGACGGGGGTTGGGGGAAACGTACTTGGGGCTGGGCTTGGGGCCCCAGTTTTGTTGATAAGGACCGGGAGTGTGAAGTCGTAGGATGCGACCTACAAGACAACAAGATCGAAGTTTGAATTGGTGCAAAATACGAAAAGTCTAGCAAATTGACGGTGTACTTGATAAGCAGTCCAATAATGAAAGCTTTCAGATTTAAATGCTCAAGAAAAAAACATTTTAATAATTTTTCCATAAAGTTTTATATATTGAATGCAGAAAAAAAACTCGCTTAATAAATCCATCTCGAATGTAGCCATTTTAGATTTTAAATAATAAAAAAGTTTATATTTATAAAGCTAAATTAGAGGAATGGCCGATGCAACATCGTCATCAAACAAACCGAAGTTGGGGTGAAAATTAGTTGGCAAGGAAGAGATTGTTCGCCACTCAGTTCGATCAGATGCTTATTTGGGGACATTTCTTCAAGGTTTGTGCTTGATTCTTCTGCAACAACAAAGGAACAGAATTAAACGGGTCACCAGACTCAAATAGTCTATTGTTTTCAGTAAACTACGTCATTGCTTGTCCTTTCGACATCAAATGGTATTGTTTTGACAAAAAAGAACAGACAGAATCGTTTAATGCCTTGTATATGTATATCCCAATAGCGTCAGCTTACTGTCAATTGTCTCCTCTGGAATGCTAAGTGTGAAGTCGGTGTGTTTGGAAAGATCAACTTCAGCACACACACGAGTCGTTGAGAGGTTTATGAGATTAAAGGGAATAGAAACAGTAGATTCGCAGTAGACCCCGTTGAATTTGAAGGCCTGTTAAAGTTCAAGGTCAAAGGTTAATCATAACCACACTTGAGTAACCAAGCGTTCGTAAACAAAGAAAAGGTTGCAGATGAAGCTTTGGTTGCAGATAAAGCCTATTATTCTGATTAGCCAAATTTACATTTCGTTTTTCTTTTACTATAAACGCTTCCCCACATTGAGGTTTATTTTATTCTGATGTTAGCTCCTAAAGAGCATCAGACAAAAACCTGCAGCTTCGAGCTATGTGCGAACTTCTACTCGAAGCTTTGGTATAAAAAATCGGAGTGCTCTTCCAAGCTTACCTTGACATCAATGTCAACCTCAGGTGGTTCCACTGTTCCTCCCATCCTCAGCTCAATCGTCTTCCATCCACGGATGTTCACTTGGATCCAGGTGTCAAATTTCACCACTGCGGTTGGCAGCAGTGACACCTTCAATCAACAATGAAGAAATTTGGTATAGGAACAAAAAAAAAACGATTGCAATAAAGTTCTCAGCTATCTTATGATTAACTTCTTAACTCGTGATTAACATATTGTCATGCTTAATTAACTGTGACCTCCCTCACAAACTCCCTTCTATTTCTGTTCTATCTTTCGTCTTTATTAATAATTCCGACATGATTTTCATTCTCGTAACTTTCTTGATGTTGTCAAAATATTTTATTTTTGGTCGTTCGTTAGCTCGGTTGGCGTGAACCACCAGTCAACATGACATTTTCCAACGAGTTGCTTTTTGCAATGTGTTCGAAGTCTCGTAATTCTCTGATGCTGATGTTGTTACATTCCATGATTAACACAGTTGTATCATGATCATATTATCATGATTGCTCTAACAATCCCATTTACTTCCATTACCTTGAATTCCGCGTTTCCACCAACGGGTACAATCCCGTGTGTAGGCGACACTGTCATGCCAGGGAAAGGTGTGGAGTTGATGACGTAAAACATCGCGTGGTTGGGTCCGGGATTGCGCAGTAATGCCGTCTTCGTTGTGCGCATGTTCAGTGGAACTTTCGCGAATTGAATCCGGCGCTCAATAAACTGGAACATTGTTTTCATTATCGTTTCAGTTTGAGTTAGAAAAACGTGTTTCTGTGATGTCTCCTTACGCGACTAATGTAAACAAGTAAATTAACCGTTTAACGTCCCGTGGTAAGAAAGTCGTGCTAACTGACAAAACGTCGGAAATAAAAGTTTTGTTTTATCATTTGCAACAGCTTGTAATAGTGTAGCAGCCTAGGTCAATATATTCACGCCACGTAGCATACAGTGTAGGTAGCCTACAGTTACACATTTTGTAACATATGTTGTAGGTTATACAGTAGGCCTACTGTACATTGCTAATCAAACATATTCCACAGAACCAACCTTCACATTGGCTGGACCGAGTGTGGCGCGACACTTCAACTTCATGGAGTTGCCATTTTGGACTTGCATGTAAAATTCTCCTTCAAGTGGCGCAAAATAGCTCGGGTGAAAAACAACCTAAAAGATATCAGCTGGCAGTCGTGAACCGATTGATCAAATCACGCGTTTCGTGATTGCAGTAACTTCATGCTAGGTTTCTATATCTTATTTGAGTACACCCAGGAATGTACCACCTGTGCTCTGTAGCTATGAATCGTGACACGAAATTGCTTAACTTCTGTTAAAGGAAAGTTCACAAAAACTGCTTTAATAACAATTTTAGATATATCTTCGCTATCCTGCATTTTTCGGTAACCATAGATCTGTGGTTCCAAGTTTGGAGTCGACATTATCCCGAATCATCAGGGTAGTCCAGCAATTTCAAGAAAATGTATTGAAATTCAACCACTAGCATGCACATTGCACATGTTCTAAAAATGTATTTAAAAAAAAAAAGGCATTTTGAATCACTTGTGAAAGTTTGCGAGTCCGTTGACTCAACGATTTTTTGAAAGAAGGCTGTGACTACAAAAGGTTGGGCACCACTGCATTGACACAGACAACTTATCCACCGCAACTCAGTTGTCCATGGAATGTCAAGAATAAACCTTGCATAGTGCTGGAGAATGCAACTCAGCACTTACTTCACATTGTAAATCTTTATAAGCTTCAACAGTTCCAGTAGCAGGCCTGATAGAAAAGGCGGTTCCTCTGTCGCTCAGTATCGGAGACCAAGTAAAATCAGCTGGGTAGTTTCTTCGATTGATTAAAGTCACTGTTGATCTGTTGTACAAATTTATTTGGAAATTTTTGAAATTAACAAAACATTCTGCAGAAGTGGAATTATATTTCTGCTATCCAACTACTTTTTATACGAGTTTTAAGTCATGAAAACTTTCATATCTTCAACTTTGCTATCTTTTCTTGCTTATTAGCGTAGTGGCAACTAATTTTTTTTTATTACGGACAAGTTTATGATTAAAACTGTCACGACATGAAGAGTCACAATTCGCAACAAGAAGGCAGCATACTCACCTGTATCCGGCATCAGCAGGCAGACCGGGTTCAGGGCTAAGCTCAAGATTGGAATCTGACAACTCGAGAGCAACTGGCACGATGTTGGCTAGCACCAATACATGACTCTCGTGCTGAGAGTTGACCGAATAGCTAAACCAAAGTTGTTTGTTTAAAACATGGAAATAAAGTTTTAAATGTAAAACATGGATAACGTACTGCACGCAAAAGTATTTAAGTTCACAAAACTTACAAACCGTTTCTAACACTAGTTGCAACGTTCATCTGATGAAAGTGAAAGTAAACGATGAATGTTGCAACTTGCACTAGAAACGATAAATATTAAATATCCTGATAACCACCCAAACTTTTCAGTATCCAAACTTACTTGCAGAAACAATTTTCGTACCTAATTGAGCGCTGAAATTTTCCTTCAGCATTCGATTCAAAGACAAGTGTGAATTGTGCCTTCGACAGGGCGGGGATCACTTGTGAAAGAGGAGATGTTTGCCTCAACTCTTTGCAGTTGATCAACACCTACAAGCGTGTACGGGGAGATAAGAAAAACATTATAACATATGAATTTTAACACATAACAAAGTGTTAAACATATTAATAAGCGCTAAAGCGTAGGCAAAAATTTCGTGCGCAAAATTCGTGCTTATTTTATGCACGCAAACAATTATTACACTTCAACTAATCACAATGTATTGTCTGCATGAAATACTGTACACAATGTATTGTCTGCATGAAATACTGTACAGTATAAATGCCCATACTTGCACGTGGATGTAGTGGTTGAGATTGTTGACGATATGCAGCTGTTTGTAGTTGGTGGAACGTAAACATATCTCTCCAAAATCGATGGTTGGAGGGCCGATTATCACCTTGTGGAGATCCTGGATGATAAGAAAACAATCAACTACCATTTCTTGCAAATGAGCAGGGAGTGAACCTTGAAACCCAGATAAATGAAACGCTCTTACAATTATTGTGTGCAAACTTTGCCTAATCAAAGATCTAGTGGATGAAATGATTCACAGACAATACTTCAAAAATCGGAAGCTTTACTCAGCCAGTTTTTATTACCAGGCCTGTGTCGGTGGTTTAAACTTAAAGCCTCTACTAATATGCAAAACTGCCATGAACAACCTTTCAGAGGCTATCTCAGTCCAACGATAACAATTTAAACTAACCAAGGCTCACATGGCCTTACCTGAGGCGACAGTCTTCGTTTGCAATCTGACTTCTCCACTGAGGTGGTGGGAACAGCGTTGAGGCCTTGACTGATCGGCCGAGTAGTGGCTTTCTGCTCCTGGTTGACCAACTGTCTTGTTGTGAGAAGGCGATGCTTTTCGTGCAACACGGGTTGGTTGGACACTGAAAGTTTTGTTGGTGTAAAATATAATGATGTGTCATCTAAAACAAAAAAAAACTGGTGTTGATAAACCAACATCATAATGTTGCAGTAAAACTATTGCAGTTGCAGACTTAAACACCTCATCATTTTCTATCAAGCTGAAACAATTACATGTATTACTGGCAACTTGACAGGCATGGGTGCGCCTCAACCGTCTCCTTACGGGTGTCGGGCTTTTCCGCTCAACCATGCACCAATGGGGAATGGCTTCTTCCTCCTCCAGTGAATGTGGTGCCGAGGAACAGACCGCAGACCACACCATCAATGACTGTACCATCTTCAAGCCACCTAACGGAGTGGAAGGTTTGCGCGTCATGGATGATGAAACTAAAGACTGGCTGCTCTCTAGCAGCCTTCCAGTGTAGTCCGGGAACATCGTGAATCTGGGGTGGTAAAAGGATAGGCCCTCGGCCCCAGAAGCTCAGACGACGACTGGCAACATTGGTGAAAAAATAACGATATGATTTTGTGAATCTATCATACCTGAATTCTCTATCTCCGCTGCAGTAAGTTTTGGTGGTCGCAATCCGTTAGCTGGCTTGATGGCTAAATCTTTTTCGTTGTTGATTTTTTTAAACTCTCTGAAGCAAAAACAAATCAAGTTAACTTGATTTGTCGCGTTCAGGTTTATGTCCGTTTCTGGATGATTTTCAGACGACAAGCTAACTTGACAAAATGTGCTGTTGCAATAACCCCGTTGTTTTTCTTTGGCACTTCCCGGCCATATCATGACACTAGTTTTGTCTTCTAGATTGTCATATTATCTACGGCTTTTTTAAGAAACTATTTAATTTTCAGTACAATAGCCGACTAAACTAAAAAATACTTTAAAAATTGGATAAAACAATTAAGCAGAAGAATGCAATACTGTAGATTGAGGTTCGCTTTTAGCAGCACAGTATGATCGTTGCTTACTTCATAATGTAGATATTAACGACCTGTTTTAGCCTGATGCTGCGAGTTCGCTGTGGTAATAGCGAATTGCGCTAGCTTTCGGAACACAGTTTCCTAGTCATGTGTTATGACGAATGCACATGACTAGGGCACAGTGTTCCGAAAGCTAGTGCAATTCGCTATTACCACAGCGAACTCGCAGCATCAGGCTAAAACAGGTCGTTAATATCTGCATTGTGAAGTAAGCAGAAAATGGCAGCACACTTATTAATCTAACTGCGTATGACAAAAGAACAGTAATAAAAACCCAAATAAAAGCACTTAAAATCAATAAAACAAACATGGCAACTCGATTTCCAAATTTACTGCTGAAAAAAAAGACTGCTGAAAAAGACTGAAAAAGACTGCTGAAAAAAAGAAAAAAGACTACTTATGACTGACGTGTTTATATCAGCTTCCCTTCTCTTCTGTCCAAGTTCTTGCAAGTAAAGCTTGTACTTGTCTTTGTGTGCTTTGATAGCTTCTTCTTCTTCCGGAGTGTAGGTGTAATCGGGGTCGATGTACGTATGTCTGTGGATGCCGGTATAAGGAGTCTGATGGGCCTCGCCCCTCTTTGATGGACGAATACTTTGAGACCTGAGGCCCAAAACATGAGACATGAAAGCAGAGTCACACATAATCTTTCAAGACGAAGTACCAAAGGGAATGTATGCTATAATAGCACCCGACGAAGCTACGCTAGCATGGCTTCCCCTTAAAAAAGGTGGTCCTATACTTGATTCAAGCGTCGGGCATAAGAAGATAAGGCTCTCGTTTACTAAGCCATCGGCAACTAAAAAGAGTAGGGTGGCCAGTTCGTTTTTTTCATCAGCTTTTCCTTCAGCAATTATGCCCATCCAATTTAAACCCTAGGTAGCGGTGAGTCGAAGAGGGAGCTAGGAGTTGCGCCATCCCACCGCTTCACCATTACCTGCCATGAAATCTAAGCAATCATGTCTCATACGAAAGAAAAAGAGAAGAAATTATAGCCTAACTAACGTCATCTCAGCTTGAAGAGAAGTGAATTTTGTATTACATCAACAAAAAGCACACGATCAGTCGACTGATTCATATCTCAACGTTTGTCTCACGGCATACCTGTCATTGGGAAAAGCTACCAACGCTTTGTCTTGGATTTTGTCGGACTGGTGCAGTTTGGTTTTTGCAGAGTTTATGGTGGAAGGTCGGACTTGGCGCACCACTTGGTTGATCTCATCGAATTGGACATCACCACATGGTCCGATCTCGTTGTTCAGCAACGGTGTAATGCCAGGGTTCAATCTGCAATTTTTTCACAATTTAAAATCTTTACATTTAGGTGTAAAGCAAAGCATACAGACAGCATAAAACCAAGAATATTCGTCTTAAAACTGCGATAACAACATCATTTTTGTTAGATGAGATATTTTGAAATCGTGATCTTGAAAAAAACAAGGCTACTAACTTCAAGACACGAGACTTTGTCAAAGCAACCGACACGCCATTCAACTGGATTGGAACAGTCTGGAAGGATTTGCTGTAAAGTTTTGTGACATCTTCATCAGAATCGCTAACTCCACACACTTTTCCGATCAAGTCCAGAACTTGAAGGAGTCGGAAAGTCCCAGCTTGATTCGGTTGAAACGATATCAAAAGATCCTGGAGGAATTTAGAGAGCAGTTTCGTCAATTTAACGTCTACACACGTTGCGTCAACCAAAGTGTAAAGATAGATATTATACATAACGATTTTCATTCAAATCTACAGTTAAGTGATGGTGAACTACAACCACTTTGTCTGCCATCTCACCGCTCCATAGTACATCAATATAAAATAGAAAGACAAATTTCTGCATGTCAATTTTCATAAAAACTATATTGGAGCATAACTGCATTTACAAACTGAAGTGAAAGCGGAAAGGTATATAGAAAAATAAATAAAAAAACAAATCATCAATTGTCTTTTCTGATTGAAAAGTTCGTCTCTACTCACTTGACTTCTTCCTGCACCTATCTTCGCATTTTTGGGGACAACATTGAAATGGGCCACTTTTCTGCAGTGGATATTAATTGGAAGCAATGAAGATTCATTGGAGAGTGTACACAAAGTGCTGGAATGATCTCCACACATCACCTAATCAAATATAAACAGTTAAAACCCATATTTAAGGAAGTCGTAACCAACATCAATACTGTGTGGAAGTCGGCCATTTTTTCCCAAACAATAATGAAATTTGTTAAAAAAAAAACTAATTTGAAGGTTTAGTGTATATATAACAGGAAATATACCTATGTTTCCCTTGTATCACTGCAACCATTATTCCAAATAATACCATTTCAAAATCAAATATGGCATAAATGAAGACTTATACATAATCGAGTCCGTAGGCTAGTCCTACAGTCTATATGACAATTTGACAAAGCAACTTACTTCCCCAAAATCGAAAGTGTTGCTCGGTTGAATGTTGATTAGCACAGGAATAGCTGTTGCAGTCACAGCCACTTCAATCCTCTTATTTGCTTTAAAAAGAAACATTTACGATCAAATTTTGTTAATATCAGAGTAAAAAAAAATTACCCGTGCTGCGATGTCACATTTGTTTTACAGGCTGTCATTTTGCAAAGACATCTACTTTCTTGAAATCATTTATTTAGTTTAGGAGAATCCGAACAGGAGTCGGCCGCTTCCGTTCTAACATGCACAATTGCACAAGTAGGTTTGGCTCGCTCATCGGCCTGCTAGTGCGGCGCGAAAGAACTGCTGACCATGTCATTCTTGAATGTCCCATTTACAAGGCGCCAAATGGAATGTGTGGCATAACAGAACTGACGAAGCTACACTCACCTGGCTTTCCACCATCTGCCCTGAAATCTGAACAATCCTATCTCACACGAAAGAAAAAAAATATTTATTCAGAATCAACTCTATGACAGCAGCTTCTTCAGCTAACAAATTGAAGGTAAATTATTTTATAGAGATTTAGAATGACACGAGATAGCAAGATATCAAGAGAAACAAAACAAAACATTACGTACGTTTGACGGCATCTGACATGAAACTGTCATTGCTTCCAACCATTTCAAAAGTCATGAATAACGCGAAGTCCTGGCGAGGTGGCGGTTTCTCTGATGCCTCCCAGCCGATGTTGCAACTATTGAAGCGAGGACTGAACCTAAGAGAACAAACAACAAAATATTTTCACACATTCTTCTCCGTTTAAACTTTTTCGTTTTGCTCTGTGGTAGTGACCAATTCTTTTACCGTTCCCTAGCGAAACGTGGGCTCGGACTACAATAAGAAACAACCAAAGAGCAGCTGAATCTAAGTCTCCTTATCCACATTATGACATTTGAACAAATTGACTAAAAATAACAAACAAAAGTATGTCATGAAACTATATCAACGCACAACGCTAAGGTCAAATCTAGTCAATTTATTGGTTTCAACCATACGGTTCAGTTTGTCTATCTCTGAGCATCACATCAACGCTTCCATACCTTATACGGTTCAAGCAAATTGAGTAAACAAAAAACACATGAAATACAACTAAAAGAACACACGATTAAGAAAATTAACCCGGTCACGTTGGAGAGGAGAGTCATAAAATGTTTAGTTATATCTACATTGGAAAGACATATTGCAATAGTGCGATCTACGTTGTAGAAGCTAAGACAATTTGATAGGCTACGTATACAACACTTGCAAGCATACTTGACAGCTCGTAAACATTATTTAATAGCCTATTTAATTCAAAGTAATTATTACATGTAGTGATTGTGTACGTTAGATTACCGAAAAGTGATTGGAATTTTCTGATAAGGTCCAATTTGTCCTTGGTTGGGAAAGGTTGATACAAGGGAAGTCAATACGTCATATGCACGTCCTCTGATGCGTTCTACTGGTGAGGTAGCCAGCATGGCAGCAGTTGACTTTGTCAGATCCGTTCCCTAAAAATATCAATTGCTTGACTGACTGACAAGAAAAGGCGAACATCCACTAAAAGAAGTATTGAAAACCCCGTAAGGAACTTACTGCTTCTTCACCATCAGCACCTTCTTCGAGTATTGAAACCCACTTGACGGGTTCTGGGCCGCTGTTGAAAAGAAAACCTTCCTCAATACGATCAGTGCCATAAAAAGCTGGACCAAAAGCGACACAAGAAAGTGGACTTTCTTGGTCACTTGCCAAAAATTGAAGGCATTGGTCAACAATGCATCCTTTAATTTCCAGTTTGGTATCTTTCATGCCTTCCAACTTTACTCTGTAAACATGAAAATAAATTCTTTTGTCAAATTTTTGCATCATACCGCGGCTTAAGGTAACTTTTTCATTTAGTTTATTTTTATCGAAGACACTAAATAAAACGAAAGGACAAAGTGCATTGAAAGTTGAAACACTCAAAATTACAAATTTTCCAGACAAGAAATTGTCTGTATCACTAGGCTACTATTCGGGAAAAAACATATATATACACAGTTTAATAATACTTTTTTGTTCTTTTTGTTTTTTGTTTTATTATCTTTATCCTGCATTGCGGGAAAGCGGACTTGAGCGCTATGCATCGGTGTACGCTTTCCGACGTACACCTGACCCACGCTGCAGCCGACTGCAAGGTCTGTTTCCGGTTGTCTACTCTACTTATGACTTAAATTTGGTACTACCCATTACTCGAAATCGATCACTGGGTAGAGGCGATTATCGTAAAGTTTCTTGCCCAGAGAAACAACAGCAAGTGCGGGTGGCTGGAGTCGAACATGCAGGCTCTCGACTGCGAGCCCAACGCGCTAACCACTCGGCCACTGCTGCCTACAGTAGGCTACTACATTAGGCTATACGAAATAGAAGAGCAATGAAAAAATTTTTACGTTGCAGTTTCGTTAATAGTTCCAGGTTTATCCGTCACTAAATCCACTTTTATTAGTTGAATTGTTTTTGGATGCACTTCTCCAGATGTTGGAAAAATCACTATCGGTTCCTTCCCGTCGTAAGTAATGTTGAATGTTCCGGTGACGGAACCGTGATTGATAAGAGCTACCTCTTGGCTGATGACTCGGCTATGCGCCACGACCATCCCAAAATCTACTGGCCCTTCGATGTCCAGTAACGGGGTTGGGGTGTATCTAAATGAATACAGTAAAACTGCCAACGTTTTTGGACAATGAATAAAATGTTAATATGCATACCGTGTAGTTAACCTTAGAAATATTTACATCATTTTCACAATAATTAACGTAATTTCAAAAACTTGTTCAAGGATACTAGAACAGTACAACATTCATTCTCTTTGAACAATGAACAGTAGTTTACAAGAGCTGGTAGCTACAACTGAGGAATAATTACATCTTTTTTCAGAAACATAATCACTCAAACTTAGCGCAGTTGCAAGCTACTGTAGCATATACGGTACCACAGTCCACAAGCATAATTGTATTGCGGTGTGTGTAAAACTTTTTGATCTCGACGCTTTTTAGTAATTTTATCTTCCTCATAACTCAGCATTGTGACATGTTTACTTTTTGGTTCCAATAGCACTCAGAGATGTTTCGTAGTCTACAAAAGAACGTTACACGCAGATGCACCGCTAAGTGAGCAAAAATAAGGATTGAAAGACACAGTGAGTAAACCAGACATAATATTAAATATGAACTTTATTATATCAAATGCTTCGCCTAGTCAGTGCATAGCCTAATGCTTGTGATGCAAATGCATTTTAATATTTGCTGAATTAAAAATGCGTTGGTGCCATTTTGTGCTCAAGATTAAATAAGTAAACTTGTAATGAAAAAACATACAGGCAGCTGAAAAAACTGTAGGCTGTTGAAATCTATACTAATTTTCGTATAAAGCATGCATACAACATCCTTTTGTAGAGCATACGGGTTCAACATATTAATGTACATAGAAAAAATAGAGTTTATTTCAAAACTCACGCATATAAAGGTATTTCAATGACATCATCATCAACAGAGAGAATGATTCGATCTCTTGCATCCTCAGCAGCATCTCCCTCATACTCAATTGTTGCAATGACGTCCAGTCCGGGAGCAACAGGTTTTTCAGGGTTCTTCACAGACAGTTTAAACTTCTAAAGAAAACATTTTTTGTCAGGAATGATATGTGAGTGGTGAGCAATAAGTATATACTTTGATTTTTTGTGATAACCGTACCGTACACTATTTTTGAAATTATGGATGTGTAATAATGAAGTCGCTAAAATTGCATTTCACTTTTCCACTTAAGAATTAATCTTACAGAAAACTGCAAGACACAAACAACTTCACGTAATAAGCAAAATTTTAGTTTTAAATTCTTTGAAATGTGCGAAATGTGGGTTACTTGAATAAAACAAATTCAGAGCATTGTAAGCATTTGTAAAATGGACATAGAACACATTAGCGATATCTGTACCTAGAATTAGTACGGTACCTAAGTCTCTAATAGTGCCGTTTTCTTCTAGTGTAGATAGTTTTCCAGTGCATTTAAAGTTCATTGGGCAATTGCATAGAGTGATATGAATTTATTTTATTCAGATGTGTACTTTTCAAATGTTTAATGTTTCCATATGTACTTTACATAATCAGCTCTGCAAGTTTTTTGCATGCAAAGAATCATATTTTCCATATATACAATCCACATCAACAAATTGCAAAAAATAAACAAAAGTACCGTAGTTCGTAATATAGAATTTACTTACCCTTGAACCTGGCGCATGGAATCGAATTTTCTTGCTAAACTTGCTTACATTTTGAACACTAAGTGTTGTTGAATATGCTTGATTGGCAGCAATGTCAACAAATTCAACTATTGGTGGTATGATTCTAATACCAGCCACATCCCCATCCATTGCGATGAAACCACTAGGACAATATTAATCTATTTTGATACCATCTACAGTTTTCTTTGTTTATACCTACCTAAAATTCTGAAGTAATGCAAACTAAATTATATAAAATTAAGTACGGTAACTATAGAAAACTTAATGAAATGAGATAAAAATGTGTTGTTATTTTGTTCTAGCCTTTTATCTTCTTTTGTCAGGTAATGCTTTCCATAATATCATGTATAAGCTTTTATGTTTATTAAACTTTAACTTCAAAGTTGTACGCAATAGGTTGTTTAATTGATGTAAAAATTTAAGCCTATACCGGCGTAGGCGTATTTATAATCTGCAAGTTGCTGCAGCAACCACGTGATATTGTGAGCACTCTTCTTGAAACTTTCTGATAAGAAGTAAATTAAACAAACAATTTGGCGTCTACAGAGTAATGAGATGGTTTTGTCAACACCATTTGGGAGTTAATCATTTTGATGATGTGAGTTTGATTCTCACTGCTGCCATTATTTTTTTTTTCGGAGCTGGTATACAAGTCCCCCCCTCCCCCCCCTTGGTAAACTCATGACAAAGAGGAATTGACCAAAACATGTGGATTAAAGTGTGTGAACAGTAAAGCAAAGGTAAAGTAGTTTCACCCTATATGTTTGGTCGAGTCCTGTCTTTGTCATGAGTTACCAAGGGGGGAGGGGGGCTTGTGTACCAGCTCCTTTTTTTCTTGTTTAATTACCAAACAAACTTCAAAGCAAGAATCAATTCTCTGTCTGAGTACTAGAAGTGTCACAAGGACTGCAATCAGCTGGTTCATAGGAAAAATTGTTGTATCTTTACAGTGTCTATGATAAAACACTCCATCTGCTGCGACAACCTACAAGCTACACAAATGCACACATACCGTACCGTACATTACATACCATAACAGAAATTTCAATGTCAAACTTTGCAAAAAAGTAGTTTTCTAGGATACGGTACCCAATGTGATAAAGAAAAAAAAAAGATTTGTCAAGCTAAACTAGCAAATTAAGCAAAATAATTAATTGAAATTATTTACGTTTACCACTTAATAAGTCCCCGCAGAAAGGAAAAATAAAATTGCGTCTCTTTTTCCAAAGCTAGTTTGTAGTCTGGTAGTCAGTGTGTTACTGTTTATACTGTTGTTTATGCATTGTATCTTGTAGAAAAACTAAAAGGATGATATTATTATTATAACATTCATATAAAACTTAATTTGGTGTAATTTTGGAGATTAACAGGCTAAATTAAATTAGGTAAGGTAAATGCCAATTTTTTTTAAAGAAAATTAATTAAAAGCTGTGCAAAAACAAACATACAGATGCTCTTATAACTATAGAAAGCTTTCTGTGCATCTATTGAAGTAGCGTTCAAGATTGCAAAAACTCAAAAACCACACACTATTGGTGAAATGCCAATAAAAGATTGTTGGTAAATTTGCTTGTTGTAAAACCAAGATTGAACTTGTACGATAAATGTCAATAAAATTTCTGCTAGTAAGCTGTATCAAAAAGTTCAAGTAGCACTGGCCTAGGGTAGGCTATATGTTTACATAACCTGCTTAATAGTTTGTCAAAAAATGAAACTTGTAGATTACATCTACACCTATTTTGGTGCAAAATATTTATATACCAACATAAAATCCCATTGACTATGCAGCAAAAGTTATTGATAGGCTGGTTGACAACAATGCAGAAGACCCTAGGCCTACGGTATATGATGGCACACATGAAAAAGTGAGCACATAATTTCACCTGTCAGCTTAAGACTCACCTTTAGCACTGGCATCAATTTGACAATAAACATTAAATTAAATATTAAATTTTTTTTAAATTACTTACCAAGTGCAAGAGCTATAAACGAACTGTCTCTCATTATAAATGCATAAAAGCCTAAATTACAGACCAAATTACACACTAAATTACAGACCAATTAGTCTCACTTCAGTAGTTGGTAAAATTCTGGAATCACTTGTGAGAAATCAAATTACACTGCACATGACAAAAAATGGATTTTTCTCTCAACACCAACATGGTTTCATGCTTGGTAGGTCATGTATGACTCAACAAGTTGAAGCACTAGACAACTGGACTGAAATTTCGGGCCAAGGTGGTAATGTAGATGTTGCTTTTATGGACATAAAGAAAGCATTTGACACTGTGCCTCATAAAAGGTTGTTGACAAAGCTTGAGGCATATGGCATAGAAAAGTTTGTACTGCAGTGGACAAAATCTTTTCTCACATCAAGAAAGCAAAGAGTTGTTGTGAATGGACACTACTCAGATTGGAGAAGTGTTAAAAGTGGTGTGCCGCAGGGAAGTGTATTGGGACCAACATTATTTGCATGTTATATTAATGACATGACCGAAAGTGTAAAATGTAATATTAAGTTATTTGCAGACGACACAAAAATATATCAAAAAATAACGGACAGAAGTGACTGTTTAAAACTGCAGAATGATCTTGATGCACTGAATGAGTGGTCCAGAAAATGGAAATTGAAATTCCACCCAGAAAAGTCCTGTATTTTAAGAATGGGAAAAAACCCACCAACATTCAAGTATACCATGATTCAAGACTATACTGACAACTCAAGAAAGGAATTGACATTTGTGAGTGACTACAAGGACCTTGGTATATTATAGTTATTGATCAGGACTTATCATTCAGAAAACACATAGAAAAAATGGTTTCTAGAGCTAACAGTATGGTAGGACTGATTTGACGTTCTATATCTAATTTTGATACCACAGTATTTGTCACTCTTTTTAATGCATTAATTCGTCCAATTTTGGAATACAATAATTTGATCTGGTTCCCAACATATAAGTACTCTGTAGCTGTAGTAGAAAATGTTCAAAGGCGTGCAACCAAATTGGTTCCTGGATTAAGGCATTTGTCATATTCTGAAAGATTAGAAAAATTAAACTTGCCTACTCTAGCATTCCGACATCTTCGCCATGATATTATTCAAGTGTATAAATATTTAAATGGTTTTTATGATGTAAATTATATAATACTGTATTATTTCAAATGAATCCAAATACCTATGATACAAGAGGCCATAACTTAAAATTGTATAAGCCACAAACTATGTCAAGGCTGAGAAGCAACTTTTTTACAGTGCGTGTAGTAAATGCCTGGAATAATTTACCACCAACAGTCATAAGTGCACTTAGCTTGAATGCATTCAAGGCAAGGCTTGACAAGCACTGGAGCAGCGATCCATTGAAATTTACCTTGAAATCATCTTATGATGTTATGTATTAAGTGACAGTACTATTGTGTATGCATTTTTCATGTATATATCACCGTATTATTTTCTGGTCCCACTAATATGTCTTCTAAAAGTTTATATATGTTATCAGATGTTATTGACGGTTAGAGTGATTAGTTATTAAACTAGCTGTTAACCTAATTAACAGCAAATGCGTTATGTAGCCTATATCAGAATGATGAAAAAGCACCTCGGTGCTTACAACATCAAATATTTATTATTATTATTATAAAAAACTTTTTTGCACGAATAATATTATGAATGCATAAAAAACTGTTTTGCACGAATAATCTAGCTGTACTTGCTCCCTGGGACAAACTAAAGGTGGTGTCACTTCTACAGACGCCAAAGTGAATCCATGAGATGTTTGCATAAAAAAAAATAACTAAACTAATAATGAAAATCAACATAAATTTCAATATTTTTACAACAAGTAAGGTACCGTATCGAAAGCGTTTACTGACTATTCTGAACACAATCCTGTGCTTGTCAAATAAGCTAACAAAATTTAACACTTTTGACCATTGCAAGATAAAATGTGTCCTACACATCTATTTCAGCACAATAATTCAATCAAATGTTTAAAGACCACACCGCAAACTTTATAAAATGAAACATAAAATCTGTGCCACCTAAGATGACTTACACAGGGCTGACCTGAAAATGTAGTAGAGGATAAAGTAGTAAGCAACATCTCACCATTGGGAAAGCAGAAACCTGTTGCCGTGTTTCCATAGTTTCCATCTGAAGGTCGCGCTAGAGATATATTTACGGATGATTGAGATCTCACACTTCAATAAATTAAATAGTACCGAATTACAAACAGAGAGAGAAAAACTTTTTATTTTGTCTGCTGCAAAAATAGTATACACTATACGGTACAAATATAAACCAGTACAAATATATTCAACAACAGACAGGAAGCAGCGAAAGACGATATTAGTCATCGATAAAAGTTTTTAAACAACACATTGTGTAACTGCAGGTTAGATTATGCCCAATAAGGATGTAAAAAAGATTATAAGTATAACCGGCCATTTAATTCTTAGAGGAGAAGATTTAAAAAATATTTTATTGGAGAAACACACCACACTTTCAATGAACCAAAAATGTTTAAAAGAAAATGAACAATAGAAAGATTAAACTTCCGAAAAGCAACAAATTTTACTGAGTGTTTGGGGTCTTAAATTACACTTTGGGGTCGTACATTTCACATCTTCTAGCTTATTTCATTGCCTGTCGCGCACCTTATGTGACAATAATCATCAAAGCTAAACTTCTGTAAAAGTTTATTACCACTGGTATAGAGTAATTTAATTGTTAACTTAATGTGGTTGCATAAGTAGTTTTGTTCATTTCCGGGGGCGGATCCGACAAGTAATTCTAGAGGGGACGATTTCAACACAACGCAGTGATGTGTAGGTCTACATTAGCCTAATAATTAATCCGACTTAGCAAAAATACCGTCAATAGGCTTTTAGGTGGGGCAATCGCCCTAATTGCCCCCTCTGGATCCACTACTGTTCACTTCTCAGAACACAGTAGTTTTTCTCCAATCTGTTAGCTCAGTGGTTAAGCGCCCGACGCAAGATCACGCGGCGCTGGTTCGGTTTTCGTGGTGTGCGTTTGAGCAGGGCCGTGTTAACCGCCCCCGTAGGCTACTTTTCGGACGGGGCCCACTCATTTTAGTCTGTTTCTTGCTTTTTGGCCATTTGAAAAAGAACAGCCCTGCTACAGAAGCACGATAATAATCAATAGCGTAAATCATGCAACGCCGTATTTTGGCTACAAACCTCGGCTGGGGGCCCACCTAGGCTATACGTCTAAGGGCCCGTGCATATTTAGTTCGTGGGTTTTTGGCTTGTATTTTTTCATTTAATATGTTTTTTGTTTTTTTTTTGTAAAATTTTCTTCTTGCTTTGCTCGCTCAACCACATTTTATTCACCGAACCAGCGATATTGAGCATGCATAGCTTCAGAAGTGGAATAAGTGGGCAATTTTTTTGTGTAGGCTAGCCTAACACAAAGACCTAAGAAAACAATGTAGGCTAATATTCTGAAATAAACACTGCTCACTCAAACAGCGTATAATTACAATTAAATCGATACATTTTAGTGTTAGGCTAATGGAGATGGGCGAAGTTATATGTGCCGTGACTAGGCCTAGCCTACTAGGCTATAGTCTAGGACTAGGTGAAGGTGAAGTGAATTATCGAAGTTCTAACCTGCTGAAAGGCTATAGCCTAGTCTATAGGCTACCACACTAGGCTATAAAAATTAAAAAAAAAAAAATTATTGAAATATTTCTGTGATCGTGAATGATTTTTTTTTTTAAATGGTAAGCTACCTTAAATTTTAAACCCAACCATTTTCACCAAATCTTATTAGGCTATAGCCTAATTTGATGAATTTTGTTACATAGGCTACATAGCGACCTATGGCTGCAGCTACGGTCATACAAAATGTGCATCTCGATAAAAATAAAAACATTATTGCTTCTAAAAATGTCCAAAAAGTAACCAAACAAGATTACATTTGTAAAAAATTTAGGGAGCAGGCTCTCACACCCCCTTTATGACCTTACTTCTTCTGACAATAAATTTTACATTGTCCATTTATTTTTATTTTATGAACTTTAAAACTATGATCCTTTCCTAACTTTTTTCTACATCGATCATCAGCTGCAATGTCGGCTTATAACTTGTAAATTGTATTTCCTTTTGTAGAAATCTGAGAGTAGTTTACTCTTTGATAAAATAATGAATGTGAACGTTTCTTTACATTAAAAAAGTTTGTGGTCTTAACCTAATGCTTTCTTGTCCTATTTGTAAGCACTAAATATTGGGGCCATCACTAAATATAGGGACCCACTAGTAAATTTCGGGGGTGGGGAGGGCAAGATAGTGCTCACACGCCCTGCGCTTGAGCAATGCATTTCAGGCAGACTATGGAATGGAATGAAAGACGTTTTTTCCATCCTGACATTTTTTTCTATTCCATCTCTATGGATTTCCACCATTTTGTAGCTAAGTTTCGTTTATTAACCGTTGCATACACTCCTCAAATCGCTTTATACCAGATCTGATGTCATCTGATTGTTTTTATCGTTCTGAATAAGCTATTTTCAATTCTTTCAACGCTCGTTGTATGTAAATTTGTAACAGTAGATATTTGGTGAGCTCTTAAACTGACGACATCCAAAGTGGCTCTCTGTGATCTTTGTGTATTTGCAGTTTGTAGCCTATAGGCTAATATTTTGTTGCTTTGTTTTGGATTAGACAGCTTTGTCTGCGCAAATAAATAATTATAACAAATCTTCTATTTCATCTCAAAATTTTTCCATCTTCCTTTCCATCCTCCAATTGCAAATCTTGTAGCTAAATTTCAGCTAAAAATTTAACAGCAATACTTTTCTGAGGATTTACGTACCGTAGGCCTACTGATTGGCGTTAGAAGTTAGCTTACAGCTACAAGAAGAATCCAGGGCTGTGTACGACTTCAACTTCTTGGTTTATAACTGGCCGACTCCGGACACGCCAAAATCCTTATGCTTTATTTCGGTGACTCCACGGTGTATCTTCCATATTGATAAAAGTTATGTGTTTAATGTATTAATTTTCTGCCATGTAGCCTAGGCTACAGCACTACATTAAAATCAAAACTTCATAATTCAAAAATTCAAAACAAATCATCATCAAATTAGTTTTATCATAGTTAATTGTTTGATCGATTGATAGAATTTTTATCTTCAGACTGAGAAAACTTCTTTGAGGTAGAGAGAGAAAGAAAACTTTTAATTCGTTTGTTGTGAGAGTATGCAGTATATAGGCTAGTAGCATACGGTAGTCTACATTTACAAACAATTCGAATAAAATAACACCATAATAAATTAAATTTCACAACAGACAGTAGGAGCCTAATCCTGGCTATTTCTCATACTTGTTGAAGTTTTGAACAACTGACGCAGGCCCGGTCACCGTGTTTAATAGAGTGAAATTTTCGCTTGTTAAAGTGTTGTTAGCTCAGTCAGTTAGCGTGTGACTTCGTGAATAGCTTCAAGATCCAGCACCGCAAGTTCGACTCTCGTTGTGTGCGCTTGAGCAACGCATTCCAAAAGGGCTACTCTCCATTCAGAAGTTCTTAATAAAGACGGAATAATTTCTCGGCAACAACATCTCAACAATCAAATTACTTCACTCTGTTAATCTTGGTAACCGGCTCTGCATCAAAAGCCTCTACAAGTACCCTATAGGCTATGCGAAACTATACCAGGAATAACCTATCAAGGCTTTGTCAGTCCGAGTAGCCTATAACAATTCAAAACAAAACCAAACTATTTCATCCACTATTATCATTTTCTTTTTTAATTGTGATCTTTTCAACAGTTTTACTGTAGGCCTACATTGTGTTTTGATTTATCGTAGCCTACATCTTTTTTGCAGCAGCCAATAAACATCTATCTGATAGGCAAACCACTGAATGGAGAGCAGTGCTTGAAATGCGTTGCTCAAGCGCACATCAGAAGAGTGGAAGCAACGCCGGCCGGCGCTTGGTCGTGATGAAAGTCAGGTTCTTAACTAACTAAGGCAGGGATTCATAGTATGAATCCCTGAACTAAGGCACTAAGCTATCGATACAGGCGATAGCCTAATGAATTTGATGATAATATGGTTTATCAGTTCTCATCCATACATCAACCTTTTTCATTCTTCATTTATTTTTGTTCTGGGCAAGTCAGATTGTTAGCCTGCGTGGCTGGTGGATGACCTGTCTACGTGTCTAAGTGTTTAACTCTTGAGGAAGCACGTGGCTGTGTTTTTACCAACAGCATTCTTGAAAGTGGACGCGAAGAAGGTTTTGATCGAATTTCAATCCACTTAATCTGAGTCGTCATTTCACGGAGCACTAAATCAAAAATTAAATACCGTACAAAATTATTCACAAAATTTTGCGCGAAAACTCAAAGTGTAGCTACGGTTAAGTAGGCTATAGCTAAAATAAACAGAAAATCGAAAATGTTAAAATATGCAACAAGACACATTAATTCATTAAAACAACCTAAGTAAGAAAATAGAGAATAATCAGGTTGTGAAACCTTAAATAAACTGCTTTGCACACGCTTTTACTGTATATTATAGAAGCTTTAACAACTTTGCTTGGTAAGGCACCATCAAATCAAAGTTCTTCAGGCAAGAAAACGTTCCGTTTGTTTTCCATAGATTGCTGCAGTTCAGTTTCAAAATATTTAATTGTCTTTGCTAAGCCAACATGCAAGGGCACAACAGGTTTCCAGTTCAACTCAGTCATTGCTTTAGTGATATCTGGTTTACGTTTTTTAGGATCATCAGTTGCAGCATCTTTGTGCACAATCTCAGAAGTACTGTTGATTTGTTTTTTTATAAGTTGGGCAAATTCAAGTATTGTATGCTCATCAGGATTGCCAATGTTGACTGGCGAAGTGACTTTGCTGTTCATTAATGCTATTAGTCCGTTTACCAAGTCAGTTACGTATTGAAAAGATCTCGTTTGGTCTCCTTTTCCATAAATAGTTATGGATTGTCCTTGAAGGGCCTGTAATATAAAATTTGAAACCACTCTTCCATCGGCCATGTGCATTCTCGGACCAAATGTGTTAAATATCCTTGCAACACGAACGTTCACACTTTCTTGTTTTTTGTAAGCATAACACATAGTTTCTGCCACACGCTTTCCTTCATCATAGCATGCTCTTGGACCAATAGGATTAACATGGCCCCAATACGATTCGGTCTGGGGATGCACTTCTGGATCACCGTAGACTTCCGAAGTTGAAGCCAACAGCATAGTTGCGTCAACTCGTTTGGCAAGACCCAACATGTTAAGAGTTCCTTCCGTGGATGTTTTTATTGTTTTAATTGGGTTATACATATAATGAGGGGGTGAAGCTGGACAAGCAAGATGGTATATCTGATCTACTTCTAGATAAATTGGTTCCACTACATCGTGATGAATCAATTCGAAATTTTCATGACCAATCCAATGCTCAACGTTCCGTTTCCTTCCGGTGAAAAAATTATCCACAACAGTTACCTCATGTCCCTGAAGCATCAGCTTATCTACGAGATGACTTCCGACAAATCCTGCTCCTCCTGTAATAAGAATCCGTTTTCTATCTTGTTCGGGTAAAAATGGCACAGGTAAATATTCTTTTGTTTTCTTTTCGATTTTGTTTACTTTAGCTTTCAATTGAATATTTTCTTGTTGAAGTATTCTTACTTTCCGCAAAATGTTACTTAAAAAAGTTTTGTTTGAGAAAAAATAGCTTTGGTTGTTATCCAGCTCTTGGCTTGTGGCAACAATTATCACCGCAACAACAATGCAAAGAAATCCAAAAAACTTTAGTTTGTTATAAATACCCATTCTTTTTGTAAGTCTGAAAAAGCAATATTGGGGTAATAGGATAAATTAAAACAAAATGTCTGTGATAAGTAAACCATAACCTAAGTTTGTTGGAATGCATCAAACACTTCGACTGTGCGCTTGAGCAGTGCATTTTAGGACTGCTCTCCATTCAGCGGCTCCTAGTGATTGGAATAATTTTTTTGGCAATAAAACTTCAACAATTAGAAAACTTCACTCTGCCAATCTCGGTAACCGGCGCTGTGTCAAGAGCCTCTACAAGTATGCGAAACTACCACGAATAACCTATCAAGGCTTTGCAGTCCGAGGATGAAGATTCAAAACCAACCAACCAACTTTTTTCTCCTTGTATGACTAAACTCCATAGCCTAAGTTTACCAAAAATTTAAAATACAAAAGCGCTGAGTCCATTTTGTCAGTTTACTATCAGCTTACAACATCGGGATTTTTTCTCAAAAAAAACAGTGCAAGGGATTATCTGCGCCTTGTCCAGTGAAAAGGTGTTTTTTGACTGAGGTTTAGGTATAGACCTAACCTTTAAGCCGTCGATTTCGATAAAATTCTTTGCGCCCAAAGCAGGGATATCTAGATCTTTAGATATCCCTGGCCCAAAGGTAGGCCAACAATAATAAATTTAGCAAAACTTTTTCCTTGGATCCTTGTTTTATTGCAGAATCTGCAGTAATGCAATAGCCTACACTCGGCCTACCAGATACATTTTACATCTTGCACATTACACTCAATATTAACTATAATAACAAATTAATCTATGCGTAGAAAGCGGTACTGATAACGTTTCACTTCTTCAAGTCAACACAACCTGTAGCTTACCTTTATTTCGGTACAATGAAGAGAAATAGTTGCCCTCCGGCAGTTTTAAAAGTCGTTGCTCAACATTCAACAAACAGCAATAGAACTTATAGAATAATTTATAAGAAGAAAACAAAATGTGTGCAAGTCAGTCTATGCCTAATTTCTCTTGTTAATTTAGGTTTGCATTTTCATTGGGCACAACCTTTTACAACTAAACTGCTAGTGGATAGACTAACGTCAGCAACACTACTTGAACTCAATGGGATTTTCCATGGTCATTTGAACTTAAAATCTATGCTTACGAAAAAAGTTCGCCCCGGTAGCTCAGTTGGTTTTGCGCCCGACTTTATTCTCGAAGAAACTGCAAGATCAAACAGCTGGTTCGACTGTCCAGGTGTGCGCTTGAGCAACGCATTGAAGGACTGCTCCCTATTTAGTGGCACCTATAAGTGCATGAAATAGCTCGCAAACAACAAAACATCAACAAGGGGAAACTTAATTTAGGCTACTCTGTCAATCTTGGTGACCGGGCCTGCGTCAGTGGTTCAAAGCCTCTAAAAGTATGCGAAACTGCAAAGATTCAGCTCTCAAAGAAACTTTCCCAGTCCGAGGATGAAGATTCCCACAATCAATCCAGGCCTGCAATTTGTTTGTTTTTTGTTTGTTTATATCTTTACCCTGCATTGCGGGAAAGCGGACTTGAGCGCTATGCATCGGTGTACGCCTTCCGACGTACACCTGACCCACGCTGCAGCCGACGGCAATGTCTGCTTCCGGTTGTCTACTCTACTTATGACGTAAATTTGGTACTACCCATTACTCGAAATCGATCACTGGGTAGAGGCAATTATCGTAAAGTTTCTTGCCCAGAGAAACAACAGCAAGTGCGGGTGGCTGGAGTCGAACATGCAGGCTCTCGACTGCGAGCCCAACGCGCTAACCACTCGACTATTGCTGCCAACTATTGCTGCAATAAGCGCGATCAAGCAACCTCACAACTTTGTGCAGTAAAAGATAAAACTGCAATATCAAGAAACGATGGTTCTATTCTCATGGTGTGCGCTTGAACAACACACAACTTAGAGCATGAAATAATATACAGACAACAACACTTTGAACACCAAAAAAGTCACTCTGCCAATCCTCGTGACTAGGCCTATGGTGTCAATGGTGGGCTAAATGGCGCTTACAAGTAGGTCAATGTCAAACTGCTAAGATTAAGCTTACGAAAACTCTTTCTCAGCAAGAGAACAAAAAATCTCACAACGAATCTATCAATGCATCATCAGAGACAACTTAGATAGAACGCCAAACTGCCAACTATCATAAATAAAAAAAAAAGCAAGTGGGCAAATAAACACAAAGTTGACTACAGCTTGGTCTCCAATTAAACATTTTTTTCGAAACAATCATGGTATGGGATGGAATAGCTCATGTTTTTTTCATCTTGAGATTTTCTTCCTTTTCCATTCTATCATAAAATCTTCCATTCCATCTATCACACAAACTTCTTACATCTTCTATCTGTAAATTTTTGGCTGAATTGATTGATTGATTTAATTTCAATTCTCGGACTTGGAAAGCTTCTATGAGAGCTTTATTCTGGCAGTTTAGCGTACTTTAGAGACCAAGAAAGGAAAACGAATGACATGAACAGTCATTATGTATGGGGACAAACTGGAGATGTTTTGAGTATGGGTGGAATGGAAGAGAGAGAAACAAACTTTTATTTTGTCTGTTGCGAGAAGAATACGGCACAATTATAAACAATGTGAACAAAATAGCACCATTGCAATCTAGATACCACAACAAACAAGAATACAACAGAAATACAACAACAGAAGGAAGAGTGCAAGATTCAAAGATATTAAGAATAAGAACTGGTTGGAAAAAATCAAGGAAGTGACGGACATCTGTGTGGTTTGAAGAGTTGTCCTTTTCCGGAAAAGGAGAAGCATAATAATTGATTGATTGAATCTTTATCCTCGGACTGGGAAGGCTTTTTGTAGAGCTTAATCTTGGCAGTTTTGCATGCCTACTTGTAGAGGCTTTGAATCACTAACACAGGCCCGGTAGCAAATTTTTTCCCCACGAACTTTCTGTTACTTCGCGTAGAGTTTGTATTAATACCGTGTCAATGCAATCATTTTTTCGTTGGCGTATTTAGTTCAGTGGTTCCATCTTGTGCCTTATGTTTGTGAGGACAACGGTTCAACGCCCATGGGAGTCAATTTTGTTTCTTTAAATTTATTTTTGCGGTGCACAAAAGCTTTTCAAAAAAAGTAGGGTTAGGGTTAGGCCTAATGGGTTGGGGTTAATTCTTAATCAATCCGAAAAATCTTACTTTTAGAGTGACCAGAATGAATTTAATTACTCAACTTTTTTAAACTTGAATAGACTAGGTGTGTCTCCAGGCTTCGTTTTTTCAAGTTCAATGTTTAGATTTGGACCTGGGGGGCGAAAATTGGCTGCTGACTTTGAAAACCGCGCGAAAAAATGAATCGGTGAAAACAGTTACGCGCGCCGTGCGGTAACCAGTAATAGTTAGGCCTACACTCACAGAAATATGCAAGTGAGACAGCAAGTTCGTGAGAAAAATATTTGCGGCCCGGTCACCAAGATTGACAGAATTGAGATTGTCGAAGTGTTATTGCCGGAGAATTAGCCTATTCCATCCACTAGGTGCCGCTAAATGGAGATCAGTCCTTAACGTGCGTTGCTCAAGCACACACCCCGAGAGTCGAACTAGTGCCGCATGATCTTGAAGCTTTTTAAGTCCAGAAGTCACGCGCTAACCAACTGAGCTATCTGGGCGGACAATAATAATAATAAGTGCTGAGAATGTCATCGTAGCCAGAGTGGCTAAAAAGATTTGGGCTTGAGAATATATCAAATCAAGTCAAGTCAATTTATTTTTGTTTTAACAGAGCCATATATTAACAAACAAGCAGAGTAAACGTACGGTAATTGTCAAAACAATGCATTGTAGGCTACAACTGTTGGTTAGATTATGGGGCAATCAGGATGGTAGCGAAAGGTATCACGATGATGTAGGTTTGATTTCCACCCGTGTCGTATAACTCTTTTTTCTTCTGCAAGTAGGCTACCAAGCAAAGTTCAAAGCACAGATCAATCCTCTGGCTGAGTGCTAGAAGAGTCACAATTTGACGATAGCCACTTATTGATTGGTTGAGTTTTGCTTTTAGCAGCATGATCGTTGCTTCATTCACAATGTAGATTTTAACAACCTGTTTTAGACCGGCTAAAACAGGCTAAAAACCGGCAAAAACAGGTTGTTAAAATCTACATTGTGATGTGTTGATTGCTTAACGATGTCATCAGGTCTTACTCAGTGCTTCCACTTCTGACAATTGATAAATCCTCTTCAGTTTCCTTTTTTGTCCTGAAAAATCCCTTTTTTCTCAGTCGGAAATCCTTCAAAATTTCCTTCATAGGCGAGGTTATTTTTGACGTTATTTAAGTTAAAAAAGGTTCTAATATAACTTTAAAGTTATTATAATCTCAGTTAAAGCTATTTTAGTAGTAAAAAGTAAAGCTATCTTTTTTACTGATTTTATACGTTTGGTTAAAATCCTTTTACATTGATCCTACAAATAATATACGGTATGTCCTATTCTCTAAACACCGAGAAGCCAGAACAAGGGTTAAGGGTCTTCAGATACATTTTATTACTAAAGTTATTTTAATCTTGATTTTTTTTTTCATTACCGGTAGCATCGGTATGTCAAAGCAATACAATAGACGTGGTTTACTACCTTCGTTCACTGTCCAGCCAAAAAACTGCTTATCAGTTAGTCGATTCTGGGACATTTACCACCTGGAGTCCTGGACATCATTTACCAATTACCGTACCACTCTCATTTTTCCTACCCGGGCTCCTAACCTATTACTAACATCGAAAATGTACAGGTGGTAAATATCCAGTAGGCTACCGTAACGAATTATCCATTCATTAACAAATTTATTTTTGTGTTTAGTGCAGTTTTTCTTGATGTGCTAACTTAACACTATAGGCTAGGCTATCTCTTTTTTCTCCTTGTCAGTAACGTCTTCACAATCATCTGAGACTGATGAAAAACTTCAAGATACCAGGCCTATTCATGATACTGACTCAGTCTGACTGTGTGTATACTATGTTGTACACACATACACAGCATAGCTAGCTCTACTATTATGACACCATAATAAGATAGCATTAGGCTATAACTAACTTTTCTAAACCGGAAGGATAGGCCTACCACTAGCCTAAGCTTATCATACCGAACTGTACGTTGAAGCTCAGTGATCTTTGTCATTGCTACTCAAGTTCAACTGTGAATCAACGGATAACCGGTACCTAATTTTAACTAAAAGAATTGAGAACTAACTCACTGCACTCACGTCCAATTCCCACAATATCGAGAATAGAAATCAAGCGACAGAAAGGCGAGAATAGGAAAGTGAGTGAGAGCATAGATGTGAGGGGGGGTTCTTGGCCTGAACAGTTCGTACCCTGAAAAGATCGAGAGGAAAAGTTAAAAAAGCCGAAGTTGCTTATCGCAGTTTCCGCAAACAAACAAAAACTCTTAGGATCATTACCGGAAATTTTAAAATGTTTGCGGAAACTCTGATCAACCCTAACCCTTTTAAAATGTTTGCGGAAACTGCAATTAGCGACTTCCGCAAACTCTTAGGATCATTACTGGAAATTTTAAAATGTTTGCGGAAACAGCGGAAAAATGGTTCTATTTTTTTCTCCATCTTTTCAGTTTGTTTGCGGAAACTCCAATCAGCAACTTCTTTTTTTTCTTCTCTTGATCGTTTCCTAACCCTAACCCCTTTTAAAATGTTTGCGGAAACTGCAATCAGCGACTTCGGCAAACTCTTAGGATCATTATCAGAAATTTTAAAATGTTTGCGGAAACTGCGAAAAACGGAAACTGCGATCAGCGACTTCGGCTTTGTTCTATTTTTTTCTCTCAATCTTTTCAGTTTGTTTGTTTGCGGAAACTCTGATCAGCGACTTCGGCTATTTTTAATTTTTTCTGCTCGATCTTTTCCTAGCCCTTTTAAAATGTTTGCTGAAACTGCGATCAGCGACTTCGGCAAACTCTTAGGATCATTAACGGAAATTTTAAAATGTTTGCGGAAAAACGGAAACTGCGATCAGCGACTTCGGCTTTGTTCTATTTTTTTCTCTCAATCTTTTCAGTTTGTTTGTTTGCGGAAACTGCGTTTTTCTCTCGATCTTTTCAGGGGGAAGATATTAAAATGTTTGTGGAAACTGCAATCAGCGACTTTGGCTTTTTTAATTTTTCCTCTCGATGTTTTCCGGGTACGAACTAGGTTGCACTCTCTATATATAGTCTATATTTCTATGCTTGTTGTCCTTAAATTTTGACTTGAGTATTCAATATTCATATAGTAGCCTAATGTAAGATATCAAATTTGCAAATTTTATTTGGTTAAGTATGTTGATAGCTAAATAATGAGGACGTCTTCGGAACAAACGCTCGAAAGGTTGTCAGTTCAACGATCAACATGCTCCAGTGTACGTGGCTGTGTCTTGGCATAACATTAAATTGGCATGTCAAACTAATGGAAGATGCTGACTCCATGACTGTATGTCTTTTCACTGCTTCTGGTTGTTTGGCATATCTGTGATTGCAGTATGCTGTAATTGCTGTATGTTATGCTAATAGGCTCAAAATATATCATGATTATTATGATTATTTGTCAACTCACAAGTGTTATAATTAAGAAGATATTAGACTTCCATCAGATGCAGGCCCAAATTTTTAAACAAAGTAGTGCTGATTTTAAACAAAATTATCCCAGTTTATAGCTTCTGTCTAATTTAATATTATATCAATAAATTTGTATGGAATACCATACTCAATAACTTATAAAAATGTTAACATCAGCATGATTTACGGTACTTCTGTTGTAGGCTGTTACTAACGGGGATCAAAAATTTTATTCAAGTTTTGTAGGCTAACTGTCTTCAAGAAAAATATTTTATGCTTCTTTATGTCACATTATTTATTTATGATGCAGGCACGATATGGCAAGACCATTAATTAAAACCAATCCATTTACTGTACATTAGTGGTAGAGCATAGTATGGTTCAGTTTTATGATGACATTCTCGGGTTTTGGAGAGTTTTGGACAATGTCAACAATCGACATTTCAAACCAAACAACAGTTAAAGATGACTTTATGGAAAGTTCAATGGATTTTGAAATTAATGATACAATATTGCTGCTTGTTATAATAGGAATCACCTCCATGATATTGCTACTTTTACTATGTGGTATTGGTCTCTTTTGCAGGAAGTCCAATTTTTTCACACAAGATGTCAAGCATGACTCCTCTGTCATATATTATCCCACTATTTTTTTGTCAAAATCTACATCCACAACGGAACTTAATGAGGTTCAAAGTAATGCTTTTCCTCAAGAAAAGAAAGAAATAAAGGTAGAACTAACCAAGCAAGAAACATGCACCGATGTAAATTTTTCAACATTTAATCATCAGTTGACTTGTCAACAATGTTTGTCTAAACATCATTTGAAAAGCAAACCAACTGTTGCAGCAGTTCTGAAAAATGATGGAGATGTTGTTTCTTCGTCATTGCAGTCAACATTAGTTGAAGATGGAAGAAAATGTAAGAAGAAGGCTGCTTGTTTTAAATCTAATTCTACTATTTTTGCTGATGACACAAGTGAAACGGTGATTTGTGACCAATGTTTCACAAAATTTGTTCTGCAAAAAATGGAACATTTCACTTTACCAATATCACAACGTGATACAAGTCATGTTGGTTGGCAAACACCAGAACCTCATGATTCTGCTAACAATGCCATGCAAATGTATGAAACTGCTCCATTGCACATCTCAGATTCTTATGATTGCACTGAACAGCTGTCTTATGATGGTGACTTAAATGAAAGAGCTGAGTTACTTTGCTTGTACGATGCTGACTCGTCCAAGTATTATCCTGTATCGACCGCTTCTGAAATGAGCCCTGTATCTGTCAATGGAGTGGCATCGTCATTACCACTTGATGCATATGGGCATCCAAGAGCATGGTTTGTTCCGCTGGATGAAATATATCATGAGCCATTGCGCCACTCATTTATTGATGTTTCCCATCATCTTAACCTAAATACGATACTGCAAAATACTGACCAAAATGAAGACATTTGTAGTAAAAAAGAAAAAGGCTTAGTCAAAGATAGTCCTATAACAGGAGATTCTGAATCCAAAGGAGACTTTATTACTTCCATCAACAGTGAAAGCTTAGGATCAGAAGTCTTGGGTGAAAAAAGCACAGATTGTGGATCTAATTGGAGAGACAGTGGTGTTCCAACTTCACAATTCAATCTACGAAGATGTAATTCCAGTGATTTTGACAACAAAAGGCCAAGTCTATGGGAGCAACGTGAAGACAGACCAGTTGTGTTTTTACAACATGAAGATATGAGTGTTTCAGACTATGGTACTCTTACAATGGATAAAGAAATATAGTGCAACATTGACTTGATTCTGTTTGTGCAGCATCATGTAAAGCAAAGCCAGTGATGTATGCATTGCATAGAGTATAAAAGTATAGGGATAAAGTATATGTCTTATTTTGCATATGTAATTTTGAAAGTAATTGCATGTATACTTTCAAAACTAAGTTTATTTGACAAGTGAGTGTTGATTTTGTTAACATTTAGTATCTTGTAAGTATAATGTGGTACCGTAGTTATATTTCCTTTTTTGGAAATTAATAATGTGGTGTTGACTTTTAAGTATTTTGATTTATCATTCTTTGCAATTTAAGCATAATCAACTCAAGAACATGATTGTTTTAGATTAAACTCTTCAAATCTATTTGTTGTGGCACAGAGAGAAAATTGGTTGAAATATAACTGCATTTTTTTGGTATTAATGCCATTTATTGTAACTGTTGCATGTAGAGAATATAAAAGCACCCCTATGGAAATTATTCAACAACCAAAACATATATATAATTATATATATTGAATCTGATACAATTGTTTTTTGTCATGCAGCTATGCATGACTTTGTTTTCAAAAAACTTTTTATCTCAGAAGTAAAATATGCTATTATATTTATACTCAATTAAAGTACTATTAAGTGTGTTTGAATTATAATGAAATCACTCACTAATGCATATGTTGATACAGTATTACACATTTAAACATGAATTTTTTTTATTTACGGTCTGGTGCTTAGTATTAACACTGTTGAACTTCAAATATATATTGAAAATTAACTTCAAATGTATATTGAAAAATGTATACAGCACAGTGACTATTGTTTTGCTCATCAGTGTTATGTTTTCTACATATATTTACTTTTTTTTATTTTAGAATAAGTATTATATAATTCAGGCCCACTAGCCCCACCAGTTTTGTTTGAAGATGAAGACACTTATGTTAATTATTATTGTATTTTTGTTAAATTAAGCTACATCCAGTACACCAACAAAGCAAATAGTTTTTGTGGTTCTTCCGAAAAAAATCGTTATTAAAACATGCAGTGCAAAAACACGAAAGACTATTTAAAGTTCACTTGAAACATAATAGAGGGCAGAAAAGTATGTTTAAAATCTTTTGAAGAACTCCGCGATTAGATATTTTAATTTGGTTTAATTCAATTGCTTGCTGTTTGTTTTCTAATTTTGTATGATTCAGTGAGAAGATGGTGATTCAATACAGGCAAGAGCTGTGTATAGTTTATTCATGCTTCATGCTAAGTCAAATTTAATTTAATCACCAACCATTTCAACCTGAGATTTTGCTAGCTTGAAAATGCAGTTATTGAATTTATATATGAAATCTCCCTTTCCAACGCCTGTCTTAGTGCTTTGCTACGTGAAATGATTTTTGTTTTAATGTTAGTAAATATGTTTCATCGACCAACTTCTTTGAAGTAGTTCTGCTAACAACAGATTACGTAAAGTCGCTTGAATGTTTGGTGGCTGGGCACTTTGCTATTTTTTTCTGTAATGAAATTTTTATTCCATTTTTTGCACATTACTACATAGTGAAAATTTACGATACTTGCATTCTCAGTAGTTCATGATAATTTGCATTGGGATAATATGTTTTGGGTCTTTCATATTTTTTTTCTAGACGTACTGTATTGTCGTGTGCTGCCAATATCTCAAACCGTTTTAAATATTATTTCATTCAAATAGTTATTATTCACAGCCATAGGCGCCGACTTTTATTTTTGCACGGGGTGGCGGATAGCACAATATGGCAACCTAAAAACTTTCAAACTGCATGTTTTTGTTTGATTTTTACTAAGCGTGTTTCGTAGATGCAATTGTTATTTCACACCTGATTTGTAGCTCGATAATTTATAAAGCAACTTTAAAACAAAGCACAGGAGGTATGTCGTGAATTTTATTGTTACGTTGCTGCTCTGACACTTAACATTTGGCAAAAGTATTTTTGCGAACAGCAGCTCTGTCAATCCAACTGTTAATCAACTGGTCAAGTTGTAACCGTGAAGCTTCAGCTTGATAAACATTTACAATTAGGACGTGGTTCAATCACTGTTGCGTCATGGTAGATCGCAAGTAGGTTTTTAGGCTCCTGAGTGCACTAAACGATCGCCTCGCAGGTGGTGGAAGGCAACGATAAGTATATTTTCACAATGCAGACCACGTTTGGAAGCATTAATGAAATTGTTTCATTGCTTGCAAATAGATCAAGCAGTTGCGACATAGTTGCAAATCGGACAGAATGCTCTATCTTTGCATCTATCGTATTCTAGCCACGGGAAGTCGCTCTCCCACGATTTTTGATAGCTCCTCCCTTCAACAGCGATTATCCTGCTCGTGCTCGGTTCTTTCACCTCCCTGATGATGCTAACGCCTTTTGGCAGTGGCACACTTTCGTTTCGTTCAGGCGTTTGGTCACTTTCATGCTGGCTGAAATCCTGACTAGACGGTAGACGCAACAAAAAATGACTCAATGGAGGGCTGCAATTTTGAACGCTTTTTCAGTGGCATCTTTAAGTTGAATAAAACTGGAATGTCGGCGAAAACTTTTACTGGACGACTTTTCGTAATTTTTTCTATGATGTATGAAAGGGATAAAAACAATTGCTGCGCGGAAACAATCGGCCACCCCCACTAGTGGGGAACAAACCGACGATGGATTATAATTTTTTTTTTTTTTTTAATTTAAAAAAAAAAAAAAAAATTCCCGCCTCACAGTTTGTCACGCATTGACACGGTGACGCAATATTACTGCATGAAGTAGATAACAAAGTAGAAATTAAAGCATGAAGTAGATGACAGTACACTCCAATTGAAATCGGAAAATAATTCAAAATGCAAAATGTTGAGTAATTGAAAAAGGTTGCTTTTATTATTGGGAATTGGCAGGGGGTGTACCGGTGTAGCTTTCCTCGAATAGAATCATGTAAACGTGTAAATTTGCAGAACGTTGAAACTGCTACTTTACTAAGTGCACTTTTTAAATAAAACTCAAAAAGTTTCAAAAATTGCATTTTTTTAATGAAATTTGAAAATTGATATTCATTTAGGGGGTGGAGCTATCAATCATCGAGATAATTTTATTTCCAAGTATTTTATAGCTGGCATAATTTATAGCGATATTATGAGCAGTTTAAAAATTTTCAAAAAAGATTTTTGAGGGAGGCAAGGGAAAGATCGTATTTTATTGATTAATAAATCCCATTGTAAACCTAACAAATGTAACAATGACTTATGACAAGTAACAAATAAAACGATCGCAACAACAACAAGGAAAAAACTCGTAGCCACATGTTGCGTAATCTTCACGTAGCCTGCTTGATGTTATGCGAGTATCATGCTTGTGACAAAAACAATCATTTTCTTCGCAATACTGTATTGGTTCACCTCTTGCTTTACGTTGACTTGAAGCGAAAACCAATCATCAAAAAAAGATTTAAACGTCCGTTCAAATTACATTTATTTGCAGTAAGTAATGTAACCTAAATGGGGTGGCTGCCACCCCGCCACAGCGGTTACGGGGTGGCGTGGCCACCCCGTAACCCCGTAAGTCGGCGCCAGTGTTCACAGCTTCTCAGTGCAAAAATCATCTCAAAAATTGCTGTCTGATTGTATTGTACTGTATATTGGCGATTGTACACGATATTTGTGGGTTTGACTTGTCGTTCGCACGTTGTTTTTTATTGTACCGAGAGGATTGTTGCAATCTGCTGTGTTCAAATTACAATCATTTTTCGCCTTTATTGTATTCAACAAGTCAAAGAAAACTCAGTGTTATTACTCGATCAGACATCACATTTCAATTTCTCTTTATTTTTGCTTTCAAACTTTTCATTCTCTCTTTTTGGAAATATGTCGATTGGTTGGTTTGAATCTTAATTCTGGCGATTTCACATACCTACTTAGATAAGCTTTAAACCGCTTATGTAGCCCCATGTAGATGAAACATTGATCCCAGAGTTCACCCAGTGTTTCTTAATCTCGTCGTTTTTTCATTTTGTAATTCGGGCGCTTTTCCAACTGAGGTTGAAGTGTAATGCAAGGCGAGTTTGCCATATACTGGGTGAACAGAAAGTCCTTGGACCAACTTATAAACGATTTATAAATAGTTAATAAAATTTCATCAAAAAGAAATCACAATGAGAGCTTACAATACTAGGAATAAATAGTTTCAATGTAGCCGCCCTTCACTTGGTAACTCTCTCAATTCTTGTCGGAAGTTTTCGACCGAGGCACGTAGCTCATCCTGGGGTATTTTGGCCCATTCCTGCAGGAGTGATTGCTTCAGAGCATCAACACTTGGGTGAGCAACAGAACAGGCTTTTGCCTACAATAACGACCACACACAAAAGTCCATGGGATTCAAATCAGGCGAAGAGGGAGGCCGCGTTTCCTTGCTCCAGAATCTTGGAAGTTGACTTGAGCACCAGTCCTGAGTCTTTCTTGAGGTGTGGTATGGTGTATGAGAAGGGCTGATCTTTGTGCTTCTTCATCTCTTCAAGGGCTGGAACCAAAATATCGTTGATGTGGCGATCTGAATATTGATTTTAACCTCTTGTTCCACGAAAATCAGAGGAGACTTCCCAGTTTTGGAGATGGCGTCCCACACCATGCCATGGTTTTTGACGGCGGTAAACGGTTCTTACAGTTCATCTTTATATCTGTTGAAGACTTTACATAAATTCTATCATTCTGATTATTGAACTGGGCTTCAATTGTAAAGAGTTTTTCTTCTGAAAAAAATGATCTCTTTCCACGCCTGTCCTCAGTTCTCTGAGAGGAATTTGTGCTGCTTTTGGAGAGGTGTAAGGAACTCCGTTTTATCATCTGGTGAGGTAAGGAAACAACTAAAGATTGTTTTCCACAGTGTTTCTCATTGAAGTGTTGCTCACATTCATGTCTTTGGCCATTTGACAGATTGATCCGTTTGAGTTTCTCCTCACCCTTTCTCGGGCAGCCTTATCCCCTTTTTTGTTCAAGCAGTGCGAGGTCTTCCACTCATAGGACGATCTTCTGATGTACCAAGTCCCTTAAACTATTTACAACATGGTGAACGGTGGGTTTAGCAACTTTTAAGAGCTTAATGATCTCAGAGTTGGTTTTCCTCGCGCTATATGGCTGAATGATGGCTTCTCTGGCTCATTTTAGACTTTACCATTAAACCTAAATTTTAGTTTAGCAAGATATTTAGCATATTAAAAGGCATATAAGTGAGATTCAATATGTTTAATAATTATTATGTTTAATAATTAATTTGAAACAAAGTTCAAGGACTTTTTCTTCCCCCTGCCCTGTATGTTGTTTCTGTGTTGCTTCTTGTTTTATTTGTGCAAGGACTTGGAATTACAGGTTTGTTAAATTGTGTTTACCTCAACATGACGAGTGTTTCAACTTTTGTTTGGTTTCATGTTTTCGTCATACCATTCTGATATGCTGTTTGAATAATGATAACGTACTTTTTCTTGCGTACAATAAATTGTGTGGATGTTCTCAGTGGAATAAATGTATATCTATTGTACTTTGTTATTGTAGGTTACACAGGAAGTCTGGTTTATGTGAAAAGTTTTAAAGTACTGTATGTAACAGATATTATGTTGGAAACACTTTGATGTTTTAACTGCATCTACACGTTTCTGAATCTCGTGGCTCGCAAAAGCGTGTTGGATGTCAGGTTAATTTACGTTTTGCTTAATAAAGATTATCTTTTAAAAGTTTTTTCAAAGGTTTACATTGCCTCAACTATACTTCTTTCCCTCGCAACGACACTACCAGTAGCGCAAGCGAACAGATTGTTTAATTCGGGAAATTTATTTTCCAGCAACACTCGACAAAAAACAATGATGTAATAGAAAAAGAATGTTTGATTCATCTTTTCATTGCATTTTACCTCGTCTAATGTAAGAATGAACACTAAGTCTTTAGCTGATTCTGGAAAATATATTGATTTTTTTACTGAAGAAATTTGCTTGCTGCTGCTTGTATCGATTAAATGCTGAAGACCATGCATGAAACGGCAAATACGTCAACGTAATAACTTACTTGTTCGGAGTTCGGACGGTACCGATAATAACCTGTTTGTCCGGCTCAAGCTCAACAACTTGTATTTTATTATCTTGTTAAAGGTTTTGCAATAAACCGTGGCAAGAAATTATTGGCACGCAACAAAGTAATCCTGATTTGAAAGCTTGAACAAGCTGTCTATACTTAAGCATGGCACAACATGAGTTTAGGTATGTGCGACTACCTTGCTATATTTCATAATATTATAGCCTAGCTATAACGAAAACCGAAGTAGAATTTCGCTCCAAGTCTATCAGATTATGTTTCAATAGCGCCACATACAAATAAAGAAGCAGAGTAAATGAAAAGCAAAAACAATGCTTTGTAAGTTAAAGCTATTGGTTAGATTATGTCGCCATCAGGATGGTAGCAAAAGACCACAAGCGTTCATCTATCAAGCCACCACCCATAACAATAAATCTAACTAGCACATTCATACACACAGGTGTGCGGAGGCAGCAGGCACACTACTTTAGAAAATAAAAAAGTTTTAACCGCTGACATTAAAAAACAACAACAGCTGTTGCCTGTTGGTTTGAATCTCCAGCCTCAGACTAAAAAAACAAAGGGTAAAAATTCAAGCCAACAACCAATCTGTCATTGTATGCTAAAATAAGCTACAGCAGGGGTACTCAACTAATGTTAGCAAAGGTCCATTTGGACAAGTTGAATATTTTTGCGGTCCGGTGAATATTTCATATGCAACCACGAAAATTAAACAACCAGTAGCCTACGAGCACCGAAACACTTTTCAGGTAGTACATAACACGACTTGGATTTTTGTCTGACACAAACAAAGAAAAGAAAAAATGAACTGTGTTTCTTTGTAGTGTAGCTGTGTGGATCGCACATCAGAGAAGACGGCAAAGCGTAGGGGGAACTGGGGGCGAAGCCCCCAGCTCCTTGGATAATCACAAAAATTGCTTTTCCCTAATGGAAATCTGTTTAATAAGGCTCTAAAATGTGGCAATGAGGTTATTCTTCCAGAAGCCCGAGGTCCACCTTCAATACCCAGAAGGTCCAGATTCGGACCGTGGTCCGCCAGTTGAGTAGCCCTAGGCCAGAGATGGCGAACCACTGACCCGCGGGTCACGAAGTGACCCATCACAGATTTTCAGTGACCCACTTGTCTTTTTCTTTACAACTTGGAAATGGACAGTGTTGTACGCGTCATTCTTCGTCGTATGAGCTGTTCTTCTGGACTATATGTTTGGGCATGATGTCATCAGCCACTCGACAGTCTCGTCATCCAGGGCCTTCAGTCCAAGCGCTCCATGTGGTGGTTGATGGATTGGGCAGTCATGGACGACATGATCTACTGTCTGGTCTGTGGCGCCACACTCGCATCCCGGTGAGGGAGCCAGGCCCCATTTGCACATGTCTGAACGAAAGCGACCGACGCCGGTTCGTAGGCGGTTAAGCCGGTCCCACGCAAGTCTTGCGAGGGACATTCCCGGAGGGTGGGGATCGACGTCGGGTAGGAAATCACGGAGTCGGGAGGTGTTGTTTTGCCACTCCATGTTCCATGTGTAGTTCGTCCAGTGTGCCGCACTTATTCCAAGATCTTCAACGTTGTTCAGAAGCTGTCGTGCGGCGGGCACAAATGGGCGTCTTGATTTCAGTCGCTGCTGTCCTCCAGGTAGGCGCTGGAATGTACTGTGGAGGAGGTGGTCGGGGTCCAGTGCGCGACGAGCAAGGGAAATCATGGCTCCTTTACGGCGAAGCTCAGCAGGTTGGATGCCTGCAAGGATGGGAAGGCAGTCCGTTGGAGTGGGACGCAGGCATCCAGTCACAGTGCGTAGTGCGTCATTGATGGCGGTGTCAATTGTACACGCGTCATTGAAATAAATTGACGGCGTCATTGAAATAAATTGACGGCGTCAGCGTCAGCGCGAATTGCCTAAAAACTTTACGGCGTAAAGTACTGCGTAAGCTCTTAAAGAAATTGACGGCGTCAGCGCTAATTTCTAGCGCTATTTTTTGCCAGCGTCTCATAAAACGGAAATATTTCAACCAAGTTTAGGCTAACAATAGCTAAAAATAAAGAGCAGATATTATGTTTTGAGACTGTATTGTAATTAGCTGCTTAGCCTATTAGTTATTTCCTTACAGAAAAAGCAAGCATTTCAAAACGTTTGTCTGACAATTTGCTGCGTTTGGGACGCATAGCCTAGGCTATTGTCCTTTCCAAGTGAAAACATGCGTTCCACAGCAGCGCTGGTTGGTATTGGTGTGTTGTATTTCAAAAATAAATTGAAAACGTTTACTCGGAAAGGTATCACTGTTCCTAACGTGCTGTGATAGTTTAGCATGTATAAATGTTTTAACCAGGTTCACTGCACCAACATCGCTCTTTTCAGAGGCATAAAGCTCTTGAAATAAAGTATCTTCAACGTTCCGCGAAGCCGATCATGGATTTTTCGCTTTCTGTCTCTGATCTCTCGTTCTCAATACATGGGTGATCACTAGGGCTCGCAAAAGTCAATAAAGTCAAAAATTTTTAAGGACCTCGTCTATCCACGAATCCAAGAATAAAGTTATTTTTAGCACCTAGGGGACTGTTTCTAAGAAGTTTATTGGTCAAAATAAAGTCAAAATTGACAATAAAGTCAAAATTTTCAACAAAGTCAAAATTTGTCAAATTATGGCTTTTGACAAACTTTTTGTGTTTCTTGAAAGTAATTTTTGTCAAAATCCTTGTGGAAGCATTGTAAATCAGGAACTGCGACACAATTAAACCATATTAACCCGGTAGGCACTTTAACATTACCCACTCGTCGAAGAGGTACGCAATCATGCGTGACATGTTCACTCGCGATTCAGCTGATTTCAGTCATGTGACTCGACACGTGATATTCTTTTCGAAAATCAACAGTTTGGATTTTAGGAATAGCCAAGCTAAATCGTCTTCAGCAAAATTTAGACAGATTTGTGGAGATTTTCCTATCGCCGAAAAACACGACGCACTTTTTATAATCCATAAAAACCTTGACTTTTCGACAAAATATTACGTTTGGGTCTGAAATCGACAAAATATTATGTTTGGATAACTAGTATCAATTCAAGGAAGAAATGTGACCTTTACAAATAAGCAATTTCGTTAGGTCAAAATAAAGTCAAAATTTGATAAAAATAAAGTCAAAAAATTCTTTTTTAGGTCAAAATAAAAATGGCCCTAGACTGATCACCATTTGGCGAACTTCTTCCGCGTGTATTCCAGGGAGCCATTCCAACCAACGCAAAAGCCGGTAATTCGGATGAGTTGCGCTGGCCAGAATACATTGTGAAACCATAGGTGAATCTCTAATTGTGAAACGAGATTTTTCATTTTTTTTCCATGAAAATAAAAAATGACGCATAGCGCTTGACGCTTAAAATCGGCAAAATAGTTGACGGCGCTATCACTTCCGTCAACTGAAAAATAAATTGACGGCGCTAGCCTCAGCGTCAACAAAAAGTTGACGCCGTCAAATGACGCCGTCAAATTGACGGCGTCAACGTACAACACTGGAAATGGAAATGATAGACTTTCAAGAAAGTGCAGTTTGGAAAACAAAATTTGTAGACTTAGATCATCTCCTACAAAAAATTGAAATGAAAACGGATATGGAGCTGTTGAAAACCATGCTGAAAATATAATTCTTACAGAGTGGAACTCCCTGCCAAATTCGTTTGAAACTATGAAAAGATTTGCGGTAGCTCTGTTAACGTTGTTTGGTTCTTCATATTCGTGCGAATCTTTATTTTCGCACAAAAATTTTATACAATCTAGCACACGGAATCGTCTCAGCTCAGATATGAGTGCTGCATGTGTGAAGCTAAAAACTACGGATTACCAACCAAGGATAATAAGACTTGCAGAGAAGATGCAGCAGCAAGTTTCGCATTAACATGTAATTAAATGTATGACCCACTTTTGCTTTTTCAAGGATTAAGGTCTCTTTTGTGACCCATGCACTAAAAAAGGTTCGCCATCTCTGCCCTAGGCTATACAGCGTTCGCCAAAGTTTTACTACAATATGTGAAGGGAAAGACGTAAAGACCACCATCACAATGTAACAATTATGATGGAAAACAGATATGAATAGAATGATTTGGTACTGCTGTAAAAGACATAGGATTATGAAAAACGGTTCAATAATATTGAGAAAGGTAGGATCTTTTGCTTTAAACACTTTAAAGCAGTAGTTCTTAAACTTTTTGAGACACGCCTCCTTTTTACAATTTTAACAAAATTTGCGCCCCACCTTGTTTAAAAATCAGAAAACATTACGCAGAACAGCAATTCGTTTCCAGGTAGCCTAAGTTGCATTAATGCAAAGGATGTAACTGTTTTTTTGGTAACTGTTTTTTCTGTAACTGTTTTTTCTGCGTCGCAGAAATATTTAGGAACGTCTAAAACATCACAAAGAATGCGAGATGTGACAACAACACGCTCTACAAACACTGATACTACTGTAAAATAAAGTTTCATCTTCAACAATCGACTGTCCAGCGTAGTTGTGAAGACATGTTTAGTCATAATCCATGCTGAGTTTTTCAATTTCTTGCACCCCCCTTGTGGGCCTCACACGCCCCTTGGGGGGCACGCCCCTTGGGGGCACGCCCCTTGGGGGGCACGCCCCCCAGTTTTAAAGCCACTGCTTTAAAGTGTGCATGTATATCCACGTAGGCCTACGAGTTAGTCTTTAACACGCTTTTCAAAGCGCTGGAACTGTAAAAATTTTATGTCGTGTGAAATGTCACTCCACACTTGGACAATGGACACACAAGAAATGGATTTTTTTTTTGCCAAAGTTGGTCTCAAATCTGGGTAGAACAAATCTGTTTCTATAGTCTTTGTTTTGTATTCCATGTATGTGATCAAGCTAAACAAAGCAGCTAGAGAAACAAGCTGGAAATAAATCATTTTTGTATGAACTGTGTAGGTATATGAACTGTGGAACTGTGCATACTTAAACATGAACTGTGTAGGCCTATATGCCAGCTTTGCAAGATCACCTACTCCACTTGAAATTTATTGGACAGGAAGTTTGTCGGGGTCCCAAAATCCCAAACAAAACTTCACAATTTTCAGAATACCTTTCCAATCCTATTAGTAAATCAATTTTTTTACAGCCCACCACCACTCTTGAAATTAAGCAAATTCTCTCTTCCTTTCAATCCAAACTAAGTTGTGGCATTGATGAAATACCAACAAAAATTATAAAAGCTTCCCCAGACAATATACTTACTGCACTTGCACATATATTTAATCTATCCTTAACCAATGGCAAATTCATATCATCATTCAAAACATCTAAAGTTATACCTGTATTTAAAAAAGGGAAAGCAGAAGACTGCAGTAATTATCGACCTATCAGTTTATTACCATCAATTTCAAAAGTACTTGAGAAAATAATGTACAATAGAATATACAATTTTCTAGAAGGCAATAACTTCTTCTATGGTCAGCAGTTTGGTTTCAGACAAAATCACTCAACAAGTCATGCAGCATTACATCTTGTTGATAAAATTTCAAATGCAATTGAAAGAAAAGAAACAACACTAGGTATATTTTTGGACCTGTCCAAAGCATTTGATACTATCGATCACCACATTCTGCTAAACAAACTGTACTATTTTGGTATTAGGGGTATAGCCCATGACTGGTTCAGAAGTTACTTACAAAACAGATTTCAAGTTGTAGAAGTATCTCACTCAATGTCTGCTAAAAGAGAAATATGTTATGGAGTACCACAAGGATCGATCCTTGGACCACTATTATTTTTAATCTATGTTAATGATTTTTCGAGATGTTTAGTACACTCTGAATCTATAATGTTTGCTGACGATACCAATTTATTCTTTTGCAGTAAAAATTATGATAAACTTTTCGAAATGGCGAATGAGGAAATGACAGGAGTAACAAATTGGTTAGCAGCAAATAAGTTATCACTAAATGTAAAAAAAACAAAATACATGTTATTCAATAATACAAATAAACTTTCAAACCTCTCTTACACACTATCTATATGCAATCAACCCATTGAACGTGTCAACACTATTAGTTTTCTGGGCATTTTGCTGAGCGAAGACTTGTCATGGAAACCCCACATGCTATCTTTACTGCAAAAACTTCGCAAAAACTTTGGAGTTATCTGCAAGGTTAAGCCCTACCTAAACACCAACAATTTGATTTGCCTTTACCATTCCTTAATTGAAAGCAATCTCCGGTATTGCATAAGTGTATGGAAGCATGGTCATGTAACTGTTTTAAAAAAGCTTCAAAAGATTTGCGACAAATTTATAAAAATGATTGCAAAACATGAATCAAATCACTCTGAATCCCATAATTTCTTCACAATTGACGAACTATACACAATAGAAACTGCAAAATTTATGTTCAAACTCAAACACAATCACTTACCCCAATGCTTTAATTCTCTATTTCAACTTAATAACAATTTGCACTCAATATCAACCAGAAGCAACAATCACTTTTTCCTCCCCTACTTCTCCAAAAGCTTGACTCAACAATCCATTCAGTTTAGTGGAGTTAAAGTGTGGAACCATCTCCCGAAAACCATCACTGAAATTGAAACCTTTTCAATATTTTGCAGTAACCTGAAAAAGCACTTGCGTTTTGAAAATTAACCTCTAACAACCTATGCTGTAACTCTTTAATTATCTGACTGTATTATTGATTGTTGCACCATATCCTGGTATAGCATGCCTTTCCAAATGCCACTTTTGTAAATTTATCCTACATATCATATATTACTATATTATACATTAACATATCTTACTATACGTATATCTTATATATTACACCCGACCGGATAAGGATGATGATTACTATCTTTACTCTTTCATGAATAAGCTACTATACCGTATTGCATAATTTAATATTTGCCAGATAAGAATATATCACTAAGTTACTACCAGCTTGCATCTAACTACTCCCCTGATTATTATAAGCTATTATGTTCGTTCAGAGGATCGCTTGACTTTTCGTAAGATTATTATTTAGGTTGGTTTGGAAAAGATGCATGAAACAACTCAGACACTACATCCTTCATCGGCGCTACCAAAGAGTCTCCACCTCTCATTAGCGATACCAAAAACACTCCATCCCTCACTGACGCTATCAAAGATGATTCAACTCTTATTAGAAATACCAAAAACACGCTGCTATATCATCATGCTTGTTATGCTCTTACATGCGCAGGAAATTAATTTAAAAAACAAAGCTTTTTTAACTATTTTATCTTGATAATGAGCTGCCATATTATGTATTTGTTCTACAATATATAGGCTACTTAATATCGTTGCTGCGAACACTTTATTTCTGTATGAAATCTGTAAATAGTCCTTGTTTTGATAGTCCGTTATGTAATTTCAATATGTGTGTGTAACTGTGTATATTAGTTTGTTTTTGTGATGTTGGGTTCAGTCGTGTTCTCATTGCTTTAAGAATTGGCGCTCCAGTTGTTCCAGGAACGAGGAGGCGACTGATTCTTAACTAATTCATCAACTTATTTTAAAGTATCAGGTTTGGTGGCCGTGCTTAACTATATTTATTGATGCATATACCGCAATATTAGATCCTTTCACGCACGTCTTAAACCATTAAGGTTTTGCCACCTTTTCCTTTTGTTAGTTTTGTTACTGTATTTCTTTTTCTCAATATCATTTCTTTTGCATTCTGACAAAGAAAAATAAATTGAATTGAATTGTCTTCCTTTCACTAAACAAGCTTATCAAAACCGAAATAGAAATAGTGCCTTAGAAATTGACGAAAAGCACCGTGATTTTGAGGTGAAACCTTTTTTTCTTCAGAGATCATCTCCAAGTTGGCGAAAAACTGGCGGTGAAATGAAAATGCGATTGGGAGATTTTCGAAGTCACTGTGGTGAAATTCATTTGGAAGTGTCTGGCAGTACTGAACCTCGCAAATCTTGTACAGAAGCAGGGTGGCCAGATTGGCCTTTTTAAGGCAAAATTTCTCGAATTTGGCCTTTTTTAAAGTCAGTTGGCCTTAGAAATTATACATTTGGCCTTTTTCTAGATTTGGCCTTAAATTTGGCCTTTTTTAAATTTATTCTTCAAAATGCATAATAATCAATATTTCTCATATATCGTAACCTTACCAGATGAAAACCATATTCACCATTGTTCAAAACATGTTCTATAGCCTACTATAGGGCTATAGGCTACTTGTTTAGGTATCGTAGGCACTTTAACATCACCCACTCGTCGAAGAGTGCCTGCTTTTCAATGTGAAATTGCTTTGTGTTTTAGTAACAATTTTCCTTATAAACTCGATTGATTGCAGTCATTAAGATCCTTCTTGCACTCAGTTCAGTTGCAGAAGAAATAATAGTATTAGCAGAGGGTGGGAATCGAACCCACAAAATCGAAATTACTACTCCTCTGCCCTAACCATTAGGCAACGCTGGTTGTTTTATGCTCGTGATGTGACGCTGGCGCCGAGTCAGAATGCGCTCACCTCTAAGCCAGCCAGTGGTGCCAGATCTCACCACTGTAGCGGATTTAAACTCATCCGCTACAGATCTTTTATAGCCTAGCCTACTTGTTATTTTTCGAGCTACTTTCAGAAATATTTTTGCTACAATTTATTAAAATCCGCTACAAGTCATAAAATATCAAGAAATATGAATATTATAGACAGTATTTTGATAGAAACAGGTAAATATCCATTTGGCCATTTTTATCGGATGTTTTCCTTGTTTGGCTTTTTTTAAGTCCGCCCCGATAGCTCAGTTGGTTAGCGCGTGACTTCGTGAACGAAGAAGCTTCAAGATCAAGCGGCGCTGATTCGACTCTCGGGGTGTGCGCTTGAGCAACGCATTCTAAGGACTGCTCTCCATTCAGCGGTACCCAATGGATGGAATTGGAATAATTCCCCAGCAACAACACTTCAACAATCGGAAATTTAACTCTGTCAATCTCGGTAACCAGCCCGGCGTCAAAAGCCTCTACAATACAAGTATGCAAAACTACCAAGAATAACCTATCAAAGCTTTGTCAGTCCGAGGATAAAGATTCAAAACCAAAAACCAAACCTTTTGTATTGTTTTGGCTTTAAGACCTTTTCATAGTCTGGCATCTCTGCTTCTAAATGCTGATATTCAACAAGAACAAATCCAAGCTCGAATTCTGGCACATTGAGTCACGACTTACAATGCTTACTTTATCTTGTTTGAGTTTGGCTTATTTTTGGCATCTTTTCTACCTATTTGGCCTCAATTTGGCCTTTTTTTTGGTGAGTTTGGCCTTTTTTTCAAATTTCAGTCTGGCAACCCTGTACAGAAGATTAAGAATTGAATGAATAATAGTAGCATAGATATGATAGTAGCCTAATAGTTGATAGCAAAAAGCAATGACTTTGAGGTTTTCTATGGTGTCGAGTCGACATCTGGGCGTTGGTAGCGAAAGTTTAGCCGTTCGAAACGGTGTTGACGTATATAATTTATCTAGTTGCTTTGTGGTGTATCGTGAAGCTTAAGTTTCGACAAAGGTTAGGGAGCGTTCATAACTGATGTCAACCACTTTTTGGCCATTTCTCTTGGGAAGTCTTCATTTGTCTCTTTTCTGAGTAGTTTCTCTTGTCAGTCGCTATACCGATGCTGATGGTGCATTCTGTTGGAACATTTTTTCGATATAAGCGTCAGGCAGCAGAATCATCCGGCAACCAATGCAAAGTTCTGATTCTGTGTGACTTCAAGTCTTAAAACGTAATGACTGTAAGTCACAATGTGTTCTGTAAACTGCTGATACGCCTATGCAGCATCTAGAGCATTCCGATTAAAAAATATCAGTTAATGTTCAGTAGCAGAGAACGCAGCTTGTACTAACCACACGCAAATCAGTACGGTAGCTATTACCGCAGTTTACAAATGATTTTATTTTAAGTTAAGTTGAGTTTACTTAACTCAACTTAACGCATTGTTTTGTTATCAGATGCATGAGAATCGACATCTGATCATTTACACATGGAAATTAGCACTTGGCCTTTCTGTATTTAATGGTCTTGGTCGTATTTGATATTGCCTGCATATATGACGACGTCTCTTACAGATTATCACCTAGCCAACCTGATATTATTGTTTTATGCAGTCGCTAAGGTTTGACATCGACTTCAACGATCATGGAATGTTGCATAATAAGAACGATTATATGCTACACGCAAAAATATAAAAAATTATTGCTTAAACAGCTCTTTTTGTTGTTTTTGTCTCATGAGCTTTGCATATTGCTCAACAAGTGTATAAAGTTCAGAATTGACAAGAAATCATTCAATTTGAAAATTATGTTTGTATCACTGCAAATAAACGTATTCAAAACTTTTACTTTGGCCGACGCCATTTCACAATTTGTAATCTATGTCGGCAATAATTTTTCCGCAGCAAAAATGGGTTAATTACTTAATTTTGAAGGCTGTCGAGCTGGAGGCAACAGCTTGTCCTGTGTATAAGTCGAACCTGTCTTTTTGAGGTGAATATCACTTGCGAAAATCTCGACCTATACTCGAGTATATACAGTACATCATTTGTATGTAATACCATTTTGTCTCACCAGGTGAATATTATTATATGCAGTACATACAGTTTTAATAGTTAATTGGAATACATATGATGAGTGATATAAAATCACATGACAATACAGTGCCTGAGGGTCCTGCTCCTGCTTATTATCCTGATGCAGAGACGACCAATGTAGAAAGTGGTCCACCACCTCCTTCTTACACTCAAAGCCAAAATGAGGCTCCCCCACCAACATATGAATCTATCTATGGTGAACTTAGAGCTGCTCAAAGAGAAGCTGCTGGAAATAGGGGAACATTCTTGAAAAGAGTCTGCCAAATTTTAGTGAATACAAGTATGTATCTTGTATGTTCATGGTGTGATTTATATAATACTTTATCTGCTTGTAAAAGTTTGTCCGGTTTGTTTGATAATGCCATTATTTTGGTATGAGCTACTGTAGCTCAATTTGTGTCTATATATTTGCAGCTTTACGGGATGCAGCTGCAAATTAATATTCTCTAAATACTTTATGAATAATCTAGTATAACCACAGTACAGTAGACTAGTCAGTAACATTAGAATTACAATGTCTTATTACCACTTGAAAGGCCTCAAAAATTCATTGTGTGATTAACTAAGATTTTCTAGTTTCTAATGTTTCTGTTGTCTTTTATTTGTGATTTCTTTTTTATTCAATTGCCCTTGTAATAAGTAGTAAAGAACAACACTTCATTAATGGAAATTTCTGGTGGTTCATACTTCACCAGTCAATAAATTGTATCATATAATATTTTTACAAATATTAAATAAATGTACTGCAATTTAAAACGTTTTCAGTCTGTATTCTCCAAAAGTTGTTAGATTTTTTATTCTTTGCAGTTGGGTTCACTGTTATCATTGGAGTTTTGCTGGCTATACCAATTTTGATGATTGTAGTTGGTGAGTGACAGCATTCTTTTTCTTGATTGTTGTCATAAAAACTTTGCAGTAAATTTGTATTTGTTAATTTACTGTGGTACTTTGCATTCTTCTTACTACTAAAGACATTTTCAACTTCAAATGGTCTTTACTTTAAATCTTGTATATTATCTATACAATGTTGTGTATTACAGGAGCACTTAATTTGAATAATTGCCCAGTTGAACACTTCATTCCCATTTGGCTTGTTGTTGGTGGATCATCCGGTGCACTCTTGCAATGTATTTCAATATTTCAACGTATTCTAAAGAAATGTAAGAAAGAAGATGAAGAAGATAATGACAACGATAAGGGAAAAGCCTGCAGCTCACTCAGTAGCCTAGTGGGATGTTTCAATATTGCTTGGTTTTTTGCAGGTAACATGGCCCATGCTTATTTTTTTTTATACAATTCGAAACACATATTGAAACGATAATATTCACAAATAGCTTAAGAAAGATTTGTCTTAATCGATGTGGTCTTTAATGAATTAACTGCTGTGCTTGCAAATGTGGCCACCATTCCTGCTGTCGCACAATGTCCCAAAGTATTAAAATGAGGATATGCCAAATGAAAATTAATTTCACCGTAAGTATTTCTGATCAATACTTGTCAATACTATATTGTGCCATCAAAAACATGCCGAATTGAGCCGGTGAAAATGCAGAACCGTCAAATAATTTTCTTATTTCTTTTCAGGAAACGTATGGGTTTATAAAGTTAACACTCCAAATACCGAATCCTTCGGCCCAGATTATTGCGATCACACTACTTACTATCTTGCATTTTGGATCATCACTTCAATTTACATATGTGCTTTCTTATTGTGTTGCTGCACATGCTGCATTGCCGTCGGAGCCACCGCCACCGGGTCCGATCGCAATAATTCATAATGACGTACTACATATGTATGAATACCGCTGATGTACATACTATGCCCCGACCTAAATAGTTTGAGTCAAGATACTCTTTGTTTCAATTCGTTTGAAGTGTAACATAGCCTACTCGATATTTTTTGACATGCTGTAGGAGTGTAGGTATTTGAAAGTGAGTGCGCGTTTGCATTGCCTTGGTTACCTTTATCAAGCCAAAATTCAAGCCGAACTTTCGTTGATGTGCAGTCATTGTGAAATGTTTTTGATACTTCGAAATAGCGGAATGGCCCGTTTCGGTGAGTCCGTTCCCTTAACGGGGGATTTTTTCAATTTTTTTTTTAAATTATTGGGTACCGTAGCCTAATTATCATTGCCGTTTTAGGGTTAGTGGTTAGAGGTTAGGAACTCACCGAATCGGACTCACCGAATAGTAGCAGACCCTCGAACTAGAGTAGCTTGTTTTCACCGCGATGACATGCGAATTACTTTTTAATTACCTGTATTACATTTTTGTAATTTTTCTGTATCTATTTTCTTCAACACACTATGTGATCAATATTATCAGTAATTCATAATTTTGATATTTCCCATCGACTCCATCATGTTTTTTGTATTTAACTTCTCAGCTCTTTTGTTTGATCGCCATGCCAGGGATGTAGCTACGAGGGTTGGAGGGGCCAACCGCCCCCAAAAAATATTTTTAATACTATAACAACATTTCAATGACATTGTATTACATATTGAATGACGTTTCATAAATGTTTGGCTGCATTCAGTACCTATATTTTCAACAAACTCTTTGTTTGAAACACTAAAGTATATGCCACTGTCACTGCGCTTTGTTTGTAGCACATAAAGTGAGGTGAAAATTTGCACAAGAGATTGGAAAAGCTTCCACTCAACCTCTCACTACTGTCGCACACACAGCCTGTGTCAATGTCAGAGATTACGTCTTTTATGGGTTTGTTAAATTTAGTTTCTCAAATAAATACATAAATTTAAAAATTGTAGCTTGAAAGGTTTTTCAAAACTTTAAGAATGTAATAAAATGGTGAGGCAACGAAGTCGTTCTCTATGCTTTAACTTGATCTATAGTAAGAGCTTTGGTAGAAATTTGACTTTGCTGCAATGCAAACATATGAAAAAAAAAAGACACAAAGAAATGTCTCACATGTTTTCTCTGGCACTGGCGTGATGAAACTTAATTTAAATCGTTTGTGGCACCTGATTGGCTGCCCACTTATCGTTGTCTAATATCGATATGCAAAACTCTCGTACCGTTTGATATTACGCATATCACGCACAGTTTTTCCCAGGCAAGGTTTTCTAGCAAGTTGGCTCCTGGGTTGCCAACGCTGAACGTTATAACGAGCATTGTCTTGCTTTCAAACACTAATCACCTGTATTAACATGTTGTAAGTATTACGTACTGCGTTGTCATATCCGTGGCTCGAAATTGACAAGCATTGTGACTATTGCACATTTTTAAGGCAATTTCTAAGTAAAGTACTGTTTTACTTAACCTTGTACATTCCGGAATAAATTAGTTCAGGAATGATTGCTTGTAGGTTGAAATTAACACTAAGACTTCTAAATGAAACGCGTTATGTTGCAGCCATTACATATCAGTAGTTTACTTTGCTCAAAAAATGATAATGCACTGTAATCACAGTCGCTTTTTATTATTCAGTAGTCTTTTTGTAAAGACAAGTTTGCTTAATTGATAATTATGTTTAAAATTGAATTTGATCCTACCTGTCTTCGTTTTGCTGTGTTCTTTGTAAATCTCGTTTTTGTTACTCATGTCATTATTCTAGTTAATTCATTGTATTTTTCTTTGTATTTCTAAATCATTGCTTATAAAAGTCTTGATAACCATATCATGACGTTCTCTTCACTGCGGTGCAAATGATATTCTTTTCCTTTGATGTGACGTGCAGCCTCAACAGCGGCAATCTTTACCCCTTATGTTGAAGGCCAGTTTTTTCCACTGTTTTTAATATTGTAACTGTGCGCGATTCAGTGTTGTTAACTTGCCACATGCATCGCTCTTTCATCATCAGGTCATATATGATTAATGGTTTTGCATGTGCAGTTTTGGAAAATGGTAAGATAATACGCCTAACACTTGGTTTACAACAGCAAAACCGAAAACAATGCTAAAATGAAACGTTTTTGCGATTGCCCAATTTCAGTATGGACTAAATACAAACACCTGAGACCGCACACTGGAATGTTTTGCATGTTAACGCATTAAATCAAACATTATTATCTGAAAGAACATGCAATCTTTTTTGATTTGCTGGTCAGCAGAAACCACCTTTCAGTGCCTTCCTTCGTTTTGAAGTTGACAATTTCCTTAATCGTAATCTGTTTAAATTTTTCATTATTTTTAGTACCGGTAGTTTTTTTCCGGTGTGACTGTCCAGGAGTGACCGCAGTTCAAGAGTTACTAGGGTTGCCAAATATAATTTTTTTTTTATGAAAATAATTGAAATTCTTACTGCTCAAAAAGTGACATTGACAATTTTAAGCATTGATTAATCTTAAACGAAAAGGTACGCATTAGCTTGAGAGCAACTACTAAATTAAACTTAGTTGTAAAATTTTTGTGTTTATATCGCTTTCGGAAGCGCCGCCACGCTGCAGCAGCACGGTAACTTCGCAGTAACTCCTGGACCGTTACACGTGTATGCTTTGCTTGATTTCTACGACAAACCTTGTGGTAATTTATTATCAGGTTTGCTTTGTTTTCTGCTTATGGTAGATTTTCTTTCATATTCAATTATACAGACCGAACTATTTTTATGCCATGTTCTTAAACATAGCGTTTAATCAGTGTGAATAAAGTAATTTCGAGCACGGTGTGTGTTTTCGCTTAACGATTTTAGTCAAAGAAATTGCTTTATTGATCATCAAGAACGGCAAGGTTCGTTTCGTCATGTAATTAAGCTCTGTGGTGATGGTACAAACTCCGTCCTTTTATATTTTCGTCTAGATTTTGACCCCGAAGCCAAAGACAACGTACCTTAATACCGTACTCTCAAAATCACGCCAACTTGATTTTATAGCTACGAGCAATTGAATGGTATTTTCTCAAGTTAAGGAAATAATTTTGACCGGTCACTGCCATTATGGCTCGGTGGCTTAGTGGTTAGTGCGCCCGCCTCTGAATCGGTAGGCATGGGTTCGATACCTTGTCGGGTCATACCAAAGACTTTTTAAAAATGGTACTGAATCTAATTCCTGCTTGGCACTGAGCAATGGAGTGGATTCGGGTAATAATGTACTCAGTTGCGCCTCTATACGGCTGCATTGACACTGTCTGCTTTGTAAAGCGCTGAGGAGCAATGCATTCTGCGTTGGATACAGCGCTATATAAAAACTAACATTATTATTATTATCTGTGACCTACTCCTAGGGGAGCGTTCAAATATTATGTAACGCTGTTTTTCCGAATTCTTGACCCCCCCTCCCCCATGTGACGCCAACGTAACGTTTTTGTCAACCCCCCTCCCCCACGTGACGCTTTTCCATTACAAAGTCCGTTTTGCCAGTTTATATCAAAATTATGACGTGGAAACACGTGCTGATAAAATATCTTGGTTTGTATGCACCTAAAGCTTACGTTTGAGACATGACATTTTAGCTATATTCTTTTTTTGGAATTAAAACGTTATGTAGCCTACCTACTGAAAACCTTTAGTAGCCCACCCGGCTCAACTCAGTAGAACCACCCTGTCCACAGCTAACACATTCTCTACTCTCTCTACTTAGTAATTAAAACGGGTATACGTAGTTCAGGCTTTAAGTCAGTGGTTTTCAACCAGGATTCCGCGGAACCGTAAGGTTCCACCAGTAAGTCAACTAGGGGTTTCGCAAGTTTACATTCAAATCCGAGAGTCTATTCTATTATTACATGCATATTGTTTAAATATAATCAAATATTGATTAGGTTTGCCACTATTAATAAATTTTCTACACTTTAACACGTTCGCTGCGATCTCGAATTTTTGTTGTTTTCGTGTGGTGCGATAACCTTTAACTTTCCCGCCAAATTTTGTCGACATGTTTTCTTCGCTTCAAGGAGTTCTTTCAGACAGTTCGTTTGTACACCGGTGGGTCAAATTGCCGTGAACGTGTTAGAGATCATTTTGTTTTGCCAGTAGGCTATTAGGTTTTTTACAGTTTGTATTTTTATTGTACATAAATAAATCTGAACATGAGTATTTTAATTTAATTACTCAAATGATGTTTTTTGCATAAGGTAATTAAATTATTGAACAGGGGTTCCTCGAGCTTTTGGAATGTTTCATTGGGTTCCGTTCCACAAAAAGGTTGAAAACCACTGCTTTAAGTAATGATAAGTGATACTTTTATTTGCAATTTGCTTAAAATAATACTTTCTAAACCAGTCAAAATTTGCAGCCAATAAAAGCGCCAAATAAGGCCAGACTTTCTGGCCTTATTTGCATCAATTTTTTTTAAGCAAAAAAGGCCAGATTTTTGGAATTTGGCCTAAAAAAAGGCCATCTGGCAAACCTAATGTTTTTCACTCACACGTCAAAGCAAGCTTTGTGATGTAAGAATGCTGCCTTGCAATGCGAGGTTTTGAGCACTTAGAACCCGTATGGAATTACAGTACCGTAGTTGATACTTGATAGAGATTTTGTTGGTGCTGTTGGATATGATTTCAGCTTAATTTAGTATCCAAACGACGATACCAGCCAGCACAAATAAACTACCGTACTCGTAAGCGTTACGTAACGTTTTGCTTGAGCTCCTCCCCCCCAATGTGACGCTAACGTAACGCTTTTCATAACCCCCCTTCCCCTCGACAGCGTTACGTAATATTTGAACGGTCCCTAGAACCCAACTCTTGATGCGCAGAGTCATTGTATAACTGAACGGATAGCTCTGTTGGAAAAGCACTTGGCTTTTAATGAAAAGAAATTTCCTGAGCAAGCGGCGCTGGTTCGACTTTCGGTGTGTGCGCTTGAGCAACGCATTTCAAGGACAGCTCTTCAGTTGCGGAGTGGCTGAAATAACTTATTTACAAACGGAAAAAGACCTCTTCGAAGATTGCACATTTTGCACAATGCAAACAAATACCCTCGTAAGAAACTAATGTAAGAGCTTTTCAAATAAAGACGCACCTTAGTGATGACTGATGACAAAACTTGTGCATTGTGCAGCCTATGTTTATAGGTCGATACAAACTGTCCCACAGCCACAGGGGAAATAGACCTACCGCATTATCATTTCAAGATACTTTTTTGTTTAGAAACACTTTTGCAAATGCAATTTTATTAACAAAATTCTTAGTTCAATATCATGCTTGCAATGAACCAATCAAAACAACACAATGACATCGCTGTATTAATATGACCGGAAGAATCTCTAATAACAAGTATAGGTGTGACAAATTAGAAGTAGTAAAAATTGCTCTATTTAGCCAAGCTGAATCGGTCGTTTCAAGCCGACCACTATCGACGCAGTTGGGGGCAGTGATGCAATATAAAAGGGAACTGACGTCATATACTGTAAATCGGTACCTAAATCGTTGTTTTTAAAAAAATTGTTTCCGACATAAAAAAATCGTTTGAAAACACGTTGCTGCAACAAAAATGAACAGTAACCTAGCTAGCAAAAGTTGTCATATTTCCACGTCGATAGAGGTGGAAATGAAGTGAAAGCGGTAACTTTTGCCGGCTGGCAATGGTTAAAAATCTCTGTAGCCAACAGGGTATAACTGCGATGCTTGCCTTTTATGTTGCTGTCATAGCATACTAAGCTCAGCATCGTAAAGTTAACTTCATTATAATTTGAATTATCCTGACTATTCTAGTTTGAGACTGCAAACTGATAACGAGTATTTAATGTGCAGTTGTCAAACTGTAGCATGTTAATAAAAATACACTATGTAATGTATAAACGTTTTTGGACTTTATTCAACCCTACTTTTACTATCACACGTCTTGTGCAACATGAATGCTATGTACAAAAGTCAACGTCAACACATAAACATAACTAAAACTTGCGTTCGTCAGCAGTCTACAAAACCTTTCGAGGCCAGCAACTGATGGCATGCCATGCTTCAAAATTATGCTGGGGTCATACCGATGCAATAAAACAAAATTTCCACTGTTATTCAGATACTTTTGGCAAATATGACTTGCTTGGCAAAAATAAACCAGTATAGAAACTGGATGTGAGAATTAATAGCATCAGCCTATTGTGCATATATGCCATTAAATGTATAAACAAGACCAAAAAGAACTGAAATTAGCTGGTTGAACTGCATTACATCTTGATTCAGTCACTCTCACTTTCAGTTTCACTCTCACTTGAGTCAGATGAAGAGACAGCAACTCTCTTGGCGGGTTTTTTACTGCTTGAACTTTTTCCCGAGTTTCGTGCTAATTCCTGCAGTAGTAGCAAAAAATTGAAAATATTAGTGAGATCATTTGAACACCAATTCTAATTTGTATTATAATTTTGTAATAAAACAGTTTACAATTTTACACCTGCTGTTTTAGAGTAATGCATATTTTTGGAATTAATCTCACTCTGAGGCCGAAACAAAATACATGCCTTTTCATATTTTTCTTTTGCTTTATTATATTTTTCCTTTTCCACTTCACCCTGAGCAGCATATTTACTCTTGATGTCCGAGGATGCCTCACCCCATTTCTTGCCAAGAGCTTTTGCAATTTCACCAACACTCCAGCCAGGGTGTTCTCCTTTAATTTTACTTCTTCGATCAGCACAAAATAGGAAGAATGCTGACCTACACAATATGTTAATCAATTGAAATCTTTACGTATAATCCTAGTGAAAGCTTATATTAAATAGTACATGAATACATTATTATTTATTTGCGTCAGACAAACCTGTCTATATCCAAAATAAAACAACAAAATAATACACAAAGGTCACTGAATAACTAACAATTGAAACTGAACTAAATCTGATATTACGGTATCTAAAATTACAACATTGCAAAGAAGTGTGAGTAGAAATGTACATACTGAGGACGTTTTGGTGCATTGGGATCCTTCTTTCTCTTTTTTCCCTTTCCTTCTCCGGCTATTGGAATATAATGTTTCATTTCACGTTCGTATCGAATTCTGTCCTTGTCAGCCATATCATTAAAGATCTTCTTTTCCTCATCATTCATTGGCTGTTAATAAAAAACAAAACTGGCTAATGGCTAACGCATATGAAATCAGCAAAGAAAATTAAAACAACACCACATGCACAAGGCCATACCTGGTAAAACCTCCACCAATTTTAATAATGATGTTGCAAGCACGTTATTGCGTATCTTACAAAATCTATTGCAATTTCAATAACAGAATGTGGGAAAAACTAGAATGCTAACCTACCTAAGGTATATCATAAAATCAGAGTCATAAGCTTCCATTAAATCACATGGTTTCAGCACATGATATGAATTATATGTATCATGATACAAGCTTATTATGTATGGTATCGTACTATTATAGGATCTGATTATCAAATAAAGTTATTTCTTTCTTTCTCTACACATATTGAAAATGGAACAAGCTAATTTAAAAAAAAGCAATAGAAGATCACACTGTGAATTCCATAATACGATAACTTATTACTCACAGTTTATAGGTATTGTAAGACAAAACAACAAAATTTGGTTTAAAACATTTTAAATACAAACCTTCCACCTTTTGGCACATTTTTTAGAAAACTCAGCAAAGACTACTTGCTCATTGGGATGTTTACGTTTGTGCTCTTCTCGACATGTTTGCACAAAATATGCATAGCCTGTCATACGTCCACGGGGTTTATTGGGGTCTTTTTTTCCAGGCATTTCAGTTTATCAAAAGTAATATTACTAAAATGTTTTTGGAATCTGTAATCATACATAGCAAATTATGTTTACAGTTTCACATAACTAAAACATGATATTATAAATCTGGTGGAAAACAAAGGGTGCAACCTAGTTCGTACCTTGAACCATTCGTAAAGTCAGTTCGTACCCTGAAAAGATCGAGAGAAAAATTTAAAAAAAGCCGAAGTTGCTGATCGCAGTTTAATAGCACAAAACTGAAGTCGCTGATCGGAGTTTTCCCAAACAATTTGAAACAAACTCGAGGGTTAGCAGAAACTGCGGAAAAATGTTTGCGGAAACTGCGATCAGCGAGGGTTAGAGCATAGATTACTCTATGGTTAGAGTTAGGGTAAGCGGAAACTGTGAAAAAATGTTTGCGGAAACTGCGATCAGCGAGGGTTAGAGCATAGATTACTCTAAGGTTAGCGGAAACTGCGTAAAAATGTTTGCGAAAACTGCGATCAGCAAGGGTTAGGGTTAAAACATAGATTACTATGGTTAGAATTAGAGTAAGGGTTAACAGAAACTGCGGAAAAAATTTTGCGGAAACTGCAATCCGCGAGGGTTAGAGCATAGATTACTCTATGGTTAGAGTTAGCGGAAACTACGGAAAAATGATTGCGGAAACTGCAATCAGCGACTTCGGCTTTTTTTAATTTTTTTTTTTGATCTTTTTAAGGTACGAATTGACGGTCCGAGCTGTTCATGGTACGAACTAGGTTGCATCCGAAAACAAACAAACTAAAAAACATTAATAAACAAGCATTGAAATAAGGATTCTAAACAGATGCATTCCGGTATTATTCTTAGAAATGGGTATCTTTACCCATTTGTTGCCATGGTTACAATCAGGTGTTGCCAGAGTTAGGATTAAAGTTAGGAAGGGTGAAGGTAAGGGCTAGAGTTAGGAATAAGGTTAGGGTTTTGATCTTTACCCAGAACGAAAATTTTTTTTAAAAATACAAGTTTTAGTTTTTAATGGGTGCAACCTAATTCATACCCTCACTTCGTACCCTGAAAAGATCGAGAGAAAAAATAGTGGAAAAAACAGTGGCCGAGTGGTTAGCGCGTTGGGCTCGCAGTCGAGAGCCTGCATGTTCGACTTCAGCCACCCGCACTTGCTGTTGTTTCTCTGGGCAAGAAACTTTACGATAATTGTCTCTACCCAGTGATCGATTTCGAGTGATGGGTAGTACCAAATTTAAGTCATAAGTAGAGTAGACAACAGGAAGCAGACATTGCCGTCGGCTGCAGCGTGGGTCAGGTGTACGTCGGAAGGCGTACACCGATGCATAGCACTCAAGTCCGCTTTCCCGCAATGCAGGATAAAGATAATAAAACAAAACAAAATAAAACAAAAACAAACAAAATACAACAAAGTCGAAGGCGCTAATCAAAGTTTCCACAAAAATTTTAAAGTTAGGGTTAAGCGGAAACTTCGATCCGTGTGCTATTTTAGCTTTTTTAATTTTATTCTCGATTCTTTCAGGGTTCAAAATGAGGGTACAAATGAGGTTGCATTCGTTTTTAACAGCTTTAAACTTTTCTCAATTTGGGCAGAATTCCTTACCTGGCAACGCTATTGAGGCTATGTTGTGTAAATATAGCCACAGCCATTATTCTTACTTAAAAACTGACCATTTTGATTTAACAGCTAGACCACTGTCCACTTCATAGCATTTGGCAAGAGCTTGATCGATCACCTCACATTCTTAAACAACCCACACAGAAAGAAACTGGCTATTGAGATAATGATACTATTTACATTTATTTGCTGAAATTAATCCAATAAAATAACGCGAGATTTATGCTTAGCACGCACGAACTTAACATCTGTCATTTTCGGCATAGATTTGGTACGGTAGCAAACGCAGTTAGGGAAGAAGAAAACAATTATCTGCTGTTGCAACACCATAATATCAATTGTCTGTCGCAAAATCGCTTTTCTAAATGTCTAACGCATCGCCTTCCTCGAACTACTTTTGCCATGAATCAACAATGGCGAAGCTCCAAAGCGCAAGATTGCTGAACAAATGACCATTCTCAATGTACTATGAATAGCGCCTGCACGCCACAGTCAAGTCATATCGGCTTCGTGTGAAAAAGACATTCAGATTTAACGTCATGCATCCAACAACATCGAAGCAAAAGTTGTAAAGTTAATTTCAAGTAGTCACTGCTTCTTCTAGAAACCTGAAAACTATCTTCAAATTTGTAACGCAAAGGAAGAAACGTAACAAAGGAGCAATACTTGACACGCTAAGTGTGTTTGAGAATATCGCATTTTGATTCGCCAATCTAAACACGTGATCCAACGAGCGGGAAACGTTCAAACTGTAATCAACACTCAACAACCAGAGTTACCAGATCGGCCGCTTTTCCGAAGAATTTGGGCTAGCTTTGTTTCCAGGTTGCAGAAATAGTAGTTAGGGGTTAGGATCTGATTGTTCCATTGGTTTCTTTTCAAACTTTTATTTTCTCTAATGGAATATATATCATTTCTGTTTCATAATTTTGGATTTTAATGACTTCAATTTACATGAATTGGGTGACTTTTGGACTTTTTTATCATTTGTTTGTTTGTTTGTTTATCTTTATCCTGCATTGCGGGAAAGCGGACTTGAGCGCTACGCATCGGTGTACGCCTTCCGACGTACACCTGACCCACGCTGCAGCCGACGGCAATGTCTGTTTCCGGTTGTCTACTCTACTTATGACTTAAATTTGGTACTACCCATTACTCGAAAATCGATCACTGGGTAGAGGCAATTATCATAAAGTTTCTTGCCCAGAGAAACAACAGCAAGTACGGGTGGCTGGAGTCGAACGTGCAGGCTCTCGACTGCGAGCCCAACGCTCTAACCACTTGGCCACTGCCGCCGAATATAGGGCTACCATCAGAGGTGGGCAGTAACTAGTTACAAAAGTAACTAGTTACTGTAACTAGTTACTTTTTGAGTAACTGTAACGGTAACTTCGTTACTATTTTCCAAAAGTAACGAAACGCGGTAACTAGTTCCTATTTTAGCACTTTTTCAACAGTTACAGTTACAAGTTACTTTTGTATTGAAATTTCTGTTTCTAATCGCCGTCCATTTCTCTGCACATGTTTGTGTCATGCTTTATGCGTGTTTGCTGCGCGTTGCGCAATAATGCATTCTTCTCGCAGCTGTATCGGAGCAGCACTCAGTGTTGCCAGATTTAAAAAAAAAAAAGAGCCCAAAAATGCGCCAAAGCAACTTAAAAGTAGCCCAATTTGCCGTCGCGACGTCGACGGTTGAGCAACGAAGGCGCAGGCTTTCTAGGGGGGTTTTTGGACATGCCCCCAAGAGTCATGGACAAAGCAACATCTTTGTCCATCATGCTGATTGTGTAGATACAAAATACATACATTATATACAACATACAATAAGTACAATGTTCAATATTGAATCAAGCTTTGTTCAATAGAAAAAAACTTAGACGAGCCAATGCTATACAGACTTCATACAAATTCCTATTTTCAAATTCAAGATACAAATGGTTCCATAGTAGATGCTAATGCATAGCATAAGCCCGTCAACTCAGATGAACTAGGGTTACTAGGCTACTAAGAACCAACACCCAACAAAATTCTATCATCAACTGCTGAAGCTTCATTTTCATATATAGAGCTGTCATGCTTCCGCATTGATGACCGGGGATCAAACAGCATTTTTCCAATTGTTGCAGCAAAGTTCTGATCCTCACAATCGCTGACAAAAGTTGAAGACCGATACGATTTCGCAGTTTGGTTTTGATTGCAGAAACTCTCGAAAAGGCTCGCTCAACTACCGTAATGCATTGCTGATTGGTATAGGCTACATTGTTAGTGCCAATTGAGCAACTTCTCTAAATTTATACTCCCCTGCAGCATTTCTAAACTCGTACACCTTGGTACAAAAAATACAAGAATCTATCATTGTTTTTTAATCATATAAGGAAGACCAGTTTACATTCAGTAAGTTTTTCCACTGACATTCAATTTTTCCCACTTTAATTTATAGCTTAGACACCAATAAAAACTTCAAAAATTATGGTACGGTACTAAACCAAGATCATAACTACCCTATAATTTCCGATCTTCGATACAAGTGCAATTTCGCTTTCGCCACTTGCCAGTCAGTCCTTCCATTCTCCCGGATGAAAATGAATACAGCATTGCTGTAACAACAGTCAATGCTGCTAATGGTCAGCAGTAAAATCAATCCTCAATTCCTCATGCCGAATCAAAAAAATAACGTCATTTTTTCCGTAATAAACCGAAACTTTACCAACATTTTCAAAGGCTGTTCGGATTCTACCAATTATTCAGTTCTGCCAACTCAAAATTCACTGTCAAACAACTTAAAATTCTGCCAAATTTAGGCGCCGTCTCGCGCCAAATCAGAGACTGAAAGTAGCCCAAAAAAGCGCAAGTCGCAAACCAACATTTTTTGGCGCCAAGCCCAACTAAAAGTAGCCCAATTGCAGATAAATCGCCCAATCTGACAACACTGGCAGCACTGCCCATGGGCTGCGCTCTTGTTTTGTGATCTTATGGAGCAGGATTGCCATATTGGCGGATTCATCGCCAAAATCCAGCAATCTGGCGATTTTTTAAGACGTTTTACTTCATATTTATGGTTTGGCGATTTGGCTCTTTTTTAGCGCTTTTTGAGAACTGATTTGGCTAAATTAATTGCTTTTGGTGATTGATCAATATGTGACTTTCTATGCAATGTTTAGCAAAAGTGTTTGGCAACACTTGATAGTCGTATAGCTGCCAGAGGTGTACAGGAGCCGTAGTTTTGGAGTATAGGAACCGGAGTCCCGGTGTTACGTTCACTGTTCGCAAACTTATTACATCATTGTTTTTTCGATTCAAAATCGGAAGTCGATGTCTAAGTAACTTCGAGTTATAGCAGGGAAAACAAATTATTTCCTTTGTTTCGAGCATTTAAAGAGAATATAGTTTCGGGAGAGAGTTTGCTTTTTTGTACCAAAGACAGGCAAAGCACAACAATATCACAGAGTTGAGCATTACAACAATATATTTTACATATTTACAAGTAGTTTAACAGTCAAACGTTTCCGGTTTAACTTAAGCCCTCATCAGGAATCTGAAAATATGTATAAATTGCAATAAATTTAAACTTTTTGAAAGTAACTATAACTAACTGACTATAAGCATCAAGAAACACGCAACGATTATTGTAAGCAATAGTGTGGAAAACAGACAGACGGAAAACAAATTACATTAGGAAAAGGCAACTGCGTAACTAGAAAAGAATTTGCACCACAGGGTGCGTGATACATCTAATAAATGTTGAGGAGAATGGATGCGCCTCCCGCAAATAATTGTTTGTCTAAATTTGGATTACAGCGTTTACGTTGAGATTTATGAGTACCGGTAACTGAAAGTAACTAGTAACTGTAACTGTAACTAGTTACATTTTTGAAATCGGTAACTGTAACGGTAACTCAGTTACTATTTTGGCCAAGTAACTGTAACTGTAACTCAGTTACTTTTGAAAGTAACTTTTCCCACCTCTGGCTACCATAGGCCTATGTCCTCTTTTAGGAGGATTTGTCCTCTTTTTTCATAAAAAGTGAATTGTCCTCCGAGGACACTTGTAAATGCTCAAATGTCCTCTTTTTTGCATTGCTATTATTTTCAACAGGGTTTTATTTTTATGTGATGTTTGATGAAAACTAAATAACTCAGTGGTTACTCGCTCGGCTCAAGATCACAACAAGCGCTGGTTCGACTCTCGGGGTGTGCGCTTGAGCAACGCATTTCAGGACTGCTCGCCATTCAGCGGCGCCTAATGAATGGAATAATTCCCCAGCAACAAGACTTCAACAATTGGAAACTTCATTCTGCCAATCTCGGTAACCGGCCCTGCGTCAAAAGCCTCTACATTCTACAAGTAGCCTATGCGAAACTACCAGGAATAACCAATCAAAGGCTTTGTCAGTCCGAGGATAAAGATTCAAAATCAACCAAACCAACCAACCAAGGCTAAGCAACGATACCAAAAAGGTCAATAGGCTACAAACGAATTTATTTTCACACGAGTCAGTTCAATCATAACAGCTAAAAATCGATTTCGATCAGCTATAGTAGCTAGAAAAAAATCACATTTTTTCCACGTAGGGGGCTCTTCAAAAGTCGGGGGGCCAGGGGCATCTGCATCCTTTGCCCCTCCTAAATCCGGGCCTGTCTTCCTGGCGTCAGCACTATACCTGATTCTACTCAATAGGCTATGGAACTGCAAGCATTGTGTTTCGCTGACCATACCGGTTGTCAAAAGCAGAGGTCGAGAAGTATGTGGCAAGAATTAGTGGTGCGATACTGATGAGCCCAGCCTCATGGGCGAAACAAATGTCTATCGCTGTCAATTCTTGCTACACCAGTCACTAGACTGCCGAGAAACGAACTGTTTTATTTTGATCAAAAGCGCACGAGTACAAAATAATTGACACAGCGAGAAAACACAATAAACATAGCCAGGTCAGAGACTTTAAAGAACCGGCCTGAGCGAAAAAAAGTGTGTGGTTTGCAAAAACGAGAGAAGAAAAAGACTATCACTAATAAATGTTGGTCTCTTTTTTTGTACTTTCGTTTTCATAAACCACACGCTTTTCTCCTTTTAGCTCAGAGATGTACAGATAGCCTCCTGGAGTCGTGTTTATAGCTTCTACCTTTTTCTAGACTATTGTTATGTTTGAATTGTTATGTTTAAGTGTAAATTATATTTGGAAACCCTGCGTGTGCAAGGAAATATTTTGCGCAAGTTTACAATAAAAGAAACACTCAATTGTGACGTCTAAAAGCCGCAAGTTTTCTTAAATTGCCAATACAAACGAATAGCAAAACTTTGTGCTGTGTTCACTGTTCAGAGAACACAATTGAACAGGATGCTATCCCAAGTGGAACGCAAGTGTTACGTTGTGAAATTTAAATGTTACGAAATAAACCAGGGATGTCCATTGTCCAACTTGCGGCCCGCCTGAGATTTTTGTGCGGCTCGCTAATCATTTTCACGTCAAGTAGTAATTTTGAACTTTGAATCTTAGCCTAATTAAAATGTACCAGTCAGTTTTTAGGGGCGTAGTTATAGTATGGTATGGGAGCAACAAGAATATAAGTCCGATTACATCTAAAGTCCAATGGCTCAGCAGAGCAGCCACCTTAAAAAGATTTCAATTATTGTTACCCGAAATAAAACAGTTCATGGAGAAAAAGTAACAAAATGTGAACTTGATAGAAAATGAAGAATGGTTAAATGATTTGTCTTTCTTAGTTGACATCACAGAAATGCTAGCTGAGCTCAATTTGCATTTACAAGGGAAAGGTCAGTTGTGTAGTTCAATGTTCGAACGAATAAGTAGCTTTACGAGGAAATTAAAACTTTTCATAGCACAACTGAAAGCTGGCGCAATTGTATATTTTTGGAGCCTATCTGAAAGAGCTCCAGGCTGTTCTGTAAATTATGAAAAGTATGCTAAGTTATGAGAATTACTGGTTTTCTTGAAGAATTTACAGTCAGATTTTCTGACTTCAAAAAGATTGAAATAGAATCAGTGACCCAGTTTCATTTCAGTGTGATAAAGCGCCACCCCAATTCCAATTTGAACTGATTGAACTGCAAAGTCGAGAAAGTTTGAAAATTTTCCACAGAAAACACACTCTTCCTTTATTTTATAAAGAATTACATTCATGAAATGAATTTAATAAATTAGTTAGTTTGTCTAGAAAATTATTGTGCATGTGGGGCAGCACATATTGTTGCGACAGTTATTTTCATCCAATCCAATTTAGTGGCGTAGCCAGAAAAAAAATTTGGGGAGGGCCAAATATTTGATGAATTGAAGAGAACGACAAAGTGTTTGATTTAAGCCATCGCCACCTGATGTGCAGTGGCGTATCCTGGTGGGTTGAGCAAGGGAAGCAATAAAACTGGTGGGGTGTTAGAGCGTGCCGAAGGCACGCGTATTCTAGGGGAGTCCGGGGGCATGCTCCCCCGGAAAATTTTTGCAAAATTACACTCAAATAATGGATTATAGCGCTTTCTGGAAACACTTTTAGGGTAATATTTGTATGAAATTTATTAGCAGATAAACAGCTATTAACTTATTAAAGGTAGCTCTTACACACGAGCGGGCAAAACCTGCGGCTAAATTAGAGAACACCAAAATTCAGCTACAATAACTACACAAAAACATAACAGAGTAGGCTAAGCCATTCTGAAATTGCTTCCACAAATTAGTTAAAAGAAACGTAAATCGCGTAAATTTTGCCCGATTTACGATTTGCAAAATTTATTGGTGTCTTTCTGTGTGTCTAAAACAAGTCCTTGGGGGTGTTAATAGCCAGATGACTTGGAAAACGTTATAAGCTTCTACAAATTTTATTATATTTTCAACAAAGGGCTCAACTTCGGAATCCAAACTTTGAAAATTTGGGGGGGGGGCATGGCCCCTTTCGCCCCCCCCTGGCTACGCCTATGATCCAATTCATCCAAAACAATGTCAAACATATTGTAGAAATAAATTTATGTTTCTTTCTATGTGTGTGTTATTTGTTCCTATTTTCAAAGATGAAATTAATGCTTTTTAATTGTTACTTTGTGTACACATTTTTCTTGAAATTTAGTAAGTTCTGCGGCCCATTGAATTATTTCAAGTGACAATGCAGCCACTATAATAAAAGGTTGGACATCCCCGAAATAAACTAATTAGTAGTTCACATTTTCGTTGATTTGTATTATGGTAGTTTAGTAACAAAAGAACGCAAATAGGGAGGCACAAGAAAAACTGATACTTTTTAGGATAAGTCTGCTTCCAATCCTTGGGGAAAACTGCTTGAATTTAGTAGGCCTACAGTGTTTCCCAACCCGAGGCCGCGGAAGGCTCTGGGTGAGTCCACAAGAAGACCTAGCCTAGAAGAAGACCAAGATTCAAGAAGACCTAGCTATAGTCTTCAAAGAGGTTGTATCTGTGGTTAAGTATATCAAATCCCGCCCTTTATGTACTCGTATATTCCAAGCGTTGTGTGACGAGAGGGTTCGGAGCACACTGGGCTTTTATTTCATTCGAACATCCGTTGGCTGTCACGAGGAAAAGTGTTAGAGAGAGTGGCTAGCCTACGCAATGAAATCGGTGCTTTTTTAAAAGAGCAGAATCATAAACTTGCCAAGCGATTCAGCGACAAATAGTGGATTGCCAAATTGCTTTTCTTATCTGATTTTTTTCAACCATTTAAACCAGCTGCACACTACTATGCAGGGAAGAAATAAAATCTTTTTGAATGTATCGGAAGACATTGTCGCATTTAAAGGTAAAATGAAACTGTGGATGCATCGAATGGAAAGTGGGAAGATAGCTGCTTTTCCTGGTTTAAACGCATTTTTGAAAGAATTTAATTTGAAGAGCATCGGTGGAATCTTTCTTGAGCACCTTACTTCATTTAGGCTATGTTCGAGCTGGACAGATATATTACTTCCCACAATTTCAACAAAGAGTTTAAGAGGGTGCGAAATCCCTTCGAGGTTTCAGCACTACTGGTTCATCCGAAAATAGATTGCATTGGTGAAGAACTGGTTGTGCTGCAAAGTCGACAGCTGTGGAAAGAAAAATACAAAAATGTTTCTCTGACTCAATTTTGTGCCAACGTCCAAGTAATGGAACCCAATCTATCTGAACTCTGTTTGCAGGCTACAAGAGCTCTTTTGCCCTTTCCGACAACAAATCTTTATGAAGTTGGTTTTTCAGCACTAGCTATGATTAAAACCAAGTACCGCAACCAACTACAACCAGAAGACGACATCAGATGTGCCTTAACGACCATCAACCCCAATTTCCATGAACTGGTGAAGCAAGTTCAGGGACAAGGTTTCCATTGAAATTTGAGAATGTGAGCAATAAACAAATTGCGCTAAAACAAGTTCTTTTGTGATTGCCGTAACATGAGTCCGCAAAAGTTTGGGCTATTGCAAAAATAGTCCGTGAATTGAAAAGGTTGGGAAACACTGATTTAGTATGTCATGCAATAAGTAACGTATCTACATCCAAAATGTAAAGTGACATAGGCCATTATGAAAGAATTTTTTATCGAGCACATGTGGGTAATGAAGAAAAACAAGCGTTTTCTCTTTCACCATTTAGAACGTGTTATTGACATCTGTTTGTACCAGTTGCCCCAAAGACAAAGTCTGCATCGAGGTTCGTAAATATTTCCACCACGCTAAGACAGGCTAGTCTGAGAGGAAATATGTTGCTACTAACGAATCAATGCGAACTACAGTAGTTTGTAAAGAAAGCAATACAATTTTGCGTCGAAAACAAATGGAGGTAGGTTACGGTGAATGGTTGGTTGTTGGTACAGACAGTTGCAAGTAGGATAAGTTGCGCATGTTTTCAATCTAAATAGTTTTGCAGAACTATGTTGCAATTCGTAAATAATTGTCGAGATGGCTCGGGAAAGTGTGGAAACAATGTCATTTTAATGAGTTAAATGGAAAATCTTTCAGATTTTAAATTTCAGAAAACACCAATCGATGTTTGACCTACCAGCTACCTTCTACAAAAAAGATTCGAATAAGGTTAATCAAATGAATTTATCATTGAATTTTTCTGAAAAATTGCAAAATCACAAATTCTTTAAACACATGAAAAAAATATGACGCTACAAAAATGAGAAGACAATTGCTAATTAGATCATACCATGGCCACCTAAAGATACGGCCTGATTTGTCACATTTTGCAGAAATTTCCAGGTTTTTCTAGCTTTGGGCGAACGTTTAAATAAATTTTTCTAAAAATTAGATTTTTACGCTTTCTTTATTCAAAAATTAGATTCTTACGCTTTCTATATTCTTTTCCCCAGATGACACAATAGGTTTTAACATCCTCACATGTTCAAAAACAAAGAAAATTTGATTTCGAAGATTTTAGTCAGACTGTTAATTATCAATAACAGTCTGATTTTGCGTTTTTCAACTTACTTTTTCTCATTTGCTACTGCTTCCCCAAGGCAACAAAAAAGTTTTATGTCATTAGGAAACCGCAAAAAGTAAAAACATCTCAAAAAATGTCAGTCAAGCACTAGCAGTTGCTGTAATCAAAATCTGCAAAATGTGACAAATCAGGCCGCATCTTCAGGGGGTCTGCTACTATTCGGTGAGTCCGATTCGGTTAGTCCGATTCGGCGAGTTCCTAACCTCTAACCCCTAATCCCTAACACCCTAAAACGGCAATGATAATTAGGCTACGGTACCCGATAATTTAAAAGCAAATATTGAAAAAATCACCGAATAGGGATCGGACTCACCGAATCAGACTCACCGAATCGGACTCACCGAAACGGGCCATTCCGATCTCCAGGTGGCCATGATCATACCTATCTACTATCTACTGACAGTAGACTTGTACAAAATGTAAGCTGCATTATGATAAATACCAACCACCATAACACTTAGGCAAATGATTATCGGTAATATTAGAAACACAGTCGGATTCAGATTGAATATAGAACATGAGTATAAACGCCGAACTCTATGAATGTTGATACTGACAAAATATTAACAAGAATGTCACGACTGCATTGTTCATCCCGATGATAACAAAAGTTAATGTTCAATCGAAGCAAGGCAGTGCACAAAGTTTCCAATAGGGGACACAGAAAAACATAGGAAAAGAATCAGGCGATGCAGATCGATCACCCTCAATGGTGAAAAAGGCGGGCATTGCTATGAATCAATGTGACATCATGGTCGTCACAAGCTTGTCGCACAACGTCGTCTTGAGTTGACCCAGCTGGGCTGATAACATATCTGACTCCACTCTGCAACAACGCGTTTGTGTCAGACGACATGGTTTAAATTTTACAACAAAACTAGCGACGCTGTTTGACAGCTACACATCCAAGTTACCTGAACAGCACGATCTATGTTGTCACGGAAAGGAAAAAATGCATCAGAACTAAGAGAAACGCCATCTAGTTTAGACATCCAATCCTCTCTTTGCTCCTGAAAAGGAAAAGTTTGTGCGAAACTGAAATACAATATTCTTTTAAGTGCAGATGATTATTTTGATTGCATTTATATTTAATGTAATACCTACCTTAGAAAAAGTTGGTGAATTTTCAAGCGTTTCCTCCCATTCCTTGAAGCTGATATCCTAAAAATTAACAGATGAGAGACCTTTTTGTGCAAAATTTTATATGCAAAACAAATCCAGTACGTGACTTACACAGACTGGTACCAACCGACATCTTTACACAGTTTAATATTTTAAGAATAATATTAAAAAATACAAACAATATTGCAAGCTGTAATCGGATAGCAATAGCACTACTTGCACTAGAAAAGTCACCTGGCTCGGTTGCCAAGTTATTTAAAGATGATTGTTTGAAACAAAGCACTCAAAACCACACGTATGGCAAGTAGTCAGTTGTAGAATGTTTTCAAAACAAATGTTCTGTAGACATATGGTACAATCTACATAGCAAATCAGCCTTTTTTTATATTGATTTACCGCTTGCAGGCGATATTGAGTCAATGTAAAAAGGACTGGTTGGTTGTGAAACTAAGAAAAACATGGATGGTTGCAAGAATCGTGAAGATCACGTGGGCTATCTCGAGAGACGCAACCTACTTTTGAACCTGATGCTAGTTAAGTAACATCCTGACGACGAATATCTGGCAGGAGATAGTTGCTTTTATCTTTTGCAACCAAAAAATGATACCTAAAACCTCAAGGCAAAGGAACAGTGTCGAAAAATGTTCACTTACTTGTCCAACTTTGTCGTTGACAAACGCATCGATGATGTTGGACTTTTCTGCACGTTTCACGCCCTTTTTAAATTTCATATTGAGTACAACGGGGTGTTGACGAAGCCACCTGAATTAGCAATTAAAATTAGCACAGTCTGCACTTTATGTTGATTTCCAATTACAGTATATATCTAAGTTCGCCAAAGCAACTAGGGTACATATTTTGGTAAAGCACTAAAGTTACGAAAATGCTCGAAGGTGGCGTAAAGGTTTTATTAGTAGGCCTTCAAAATTCCACGTTTTTACATAGAAAGTGTGACCAAAATAAACAATTAGTTTACCAGTTGTCAGCTTTATCTCCCGCTATTCGAGTGCAGTGGATGCGTGATTGTTGTCCCGCACCCATTCCTATCACCTGAAACAAAACAATTGACATTGGACATTACAACGTGTATTGGTTAAATGATCAATTACGATTTAAAAAAAAAGGAAACATTCTAATTGGTTTGTCTTTCTGAAATATTTTGCAGTTTAGTTTTTATAACTTGACTCAAAATAACTTAAGAACTCTTCACAAAACTTAAAAATATATTATTTAGAGTTGAACTGAGTGATTAGATTGCGACATTGAAAGTCAACTTTTCTACTGCACAAACAACCAAAAGATCTTCAGCTTTATCACATCAGTGGCGTATCCTGGTTGATTTTTGTAGGCATGCAATGGAGGGAGGGTAATAGCCAGTCTAGGGGGGTTTGGGGTCATGCTCCCCCAGAAAATTTTTGCAAATTTGCCTTAGGTTTTCTAGCTTTTCTTGCAATCTGAGCCTTACTTGTCTGATAATTGTTTGAGCTGTTTTGCAAAAAAATGATATTTGGAACGCACCATGAATCCAATGTCTTAATTTTATAGCCTATCTCTATCCTGCATTGCAGGAAAGCGGACTTGAAGCGTTATGCAGCAGTGTATGGCCTTCAGCATACACCCGACCCGTTTTCTTGATGATATTTTAAACTACTGTGCTTAGGATTCAAAGTGCAATGGTACAACTTGCAGTAGGCTTCATCAAGTCCAGTAGGTGCTTTTTTCAACCATGGAAACTGTTTTTCCCACTCACTACTCAGTATTATATTTTCGCTGACTGTCGTAAGCTGGCTTCCACTTCTTTGAAGATGCCACGTTAAACATTCAAAACCAGTTAGGCTAGGCCAAACAAATGCCAATCAGTAAACTAAAAAAGACCAAGCGGCCAAACAAAAATTGTCTGGCCAAACACTTTTTAAATAGGCCAAATTTCTGAAATTTGGCCGTGAAAAGTCTAATCTGGCAACCCTGTCCTCAGATAGTGATTTTTGCTTTGCATGCAATTTCAAATCTGCATGCCTTGGTCGCGTTTGCGCCACAGTGTTGGTAAAAGAGTGGCGAATAGGAAAATTGTATTGTCAACGCATGCTGAGCTCTCTTTAGCATGGAGGGTTGCCAGGGTCAGCAAAGTTGCAAAATTTTGAAAAAGAACAGTTGTTTCAAATATAGAAATTAAGAGAGCGAGGAGGTTCTGCTAATAACATTTTCAATTTCTACGCCTAAATTTGTTGTTCCTGAAAGATTTCTGATTTCATCAGAATTGTAAGGCATGCGGTGCATGCCTTGCATGCATGGAGAATACGCCACTGTATCACATGCTTAGAAAAGAAGCATTTCACATTTACCCACCATGTTGATAACAAGTGCTCGACACCGCTGTAATAAACACAACACAAGTCAAATACTCACCTGTCCATTCAGTGCGTAGCAGACAGAGTTGGACTGGGTGTACTTCAGAGCGATGCTCGCGACTATCAAATCACGCATTGCGGATTCCGGCAACTGAAGAGACAAACGTAGTTATGCAGAAGTGGCAATAAGCACACTTTTCTTAGTCGAGGAAAAAAGTCGGGGTGGAGAAACCAATTGCTGATTATGCGATCCTTGAGTGGTTTGTTTGAAAGGCGCCAAACGGATGAATCATGCGTAGTACAGCATGAGCGGACAAACCTACTCTGACTTGGCTTTCCACCACCTGTTTTGAAGTTTAAATAAGAGCGGAAAGGTGTCATAGAAGAAAAGAACACAGTATTGCGCATAAATCAAACTATTTTATCGTTGTGTTTTTCTTATGGCGTTTTGTCGAAACATTTCTTATGCTTTCAACACATGATGCAATAATATTAGACTTACATCTTTTCTTTCTGAGACGATGTCATTCAAAGTTGTCTTATCTATTGTAGCATCGTTCCGTTTCTGTTGGAGCCGAATCCCAAAGAGTGTCCGTTCCTCCATTGTCTCCGGCTGGTAGGCTGCATCCATCTGTAAGGAAACAAATCGTTTAGAAACATTTTTTTCAAATAGTTACCAATGCAAAGCTTCAAATCAGCAGTGTCACAAATTTTGCGTATTTTCAGCTATTTTTTGATGAATTGAAGATTCGTTAGTATTTTTCGGGGAATTAGCAAAGATACATTCTCACCGTTTGGTTTCACTCATACTAACAGTTCTCGTTTACAATTCAACAAAGTCTAGCTCGGGTAAAGCATTACCAAACGATTACGAAACCAACCTGCAGCACACAATACTTTCCGCTCTTCTTTCGTGAAAGAATTTCGAGCGCTTTCTCGTCATAGCCAGGAGCAATAATCCCGTCTGACACCTCGTGAGACAAAAACATTGCAACTTTTTAATGAAAGTTTGAAATCTGTTAAATTTCTGTTCAGGAGTGAACTGTATGCTTAACCATCAGGGACGATCATAGGAAAACAAACCATACAATAGTGCGGAATGGCCCGTTTCGGTGAGTTCCCTATTCGGTGAGAGCCTTTTTCGGTGATTTTTTTTTAATTATTGGGTACCGTAGCCTAATTATCATTGCCGTTATAGGGTTAGGGGTTAAGGGTAGGGGTTACGGTCTTATTTCAACGTTTAGCGACGTTAAAACGATGTAAAAGCGGCAATGATAATTAGGCTACGGTACCCAATAATTTTCAAAAAAATCACCGAATAGGGCTCTCACCGAAAAAGGCTCTCACCGAAAAGGCTCTCACCCAATCGGACTCACCGAATAGTAGCAGACCCACAATAGTGACCCAGACAGCAAAATCGGTCACTTTTACATTGGTTCAACGTTTGCAGACGCAGACTGTTGTGTCTACACTTTATAGTTAGTCAATAGTTAAATCAATAAAAAAATGACGGATTTTGCTGTCTGGGGAGTACATAGACGACGTAAATATATGTTTGAAACAAATTTTGTGACCGATTTCCCCTTTTGGCTTCTTCAAATATCGACAGATTCTTTGAAACTAACTAAGATACCTAAAAATATAACAATTACAAGCATAAGGGAGATCCCGCATTTCTTCAATAAATGTTAAATTATGAATACCTCTCGTGCGATAATCTTTGCGGTTATCACGTCACATCTATCAGAGAGAGCAATAAAATCCCCAAATGACGACATTCTGTCTGCACCTAAACGAATATATTAAACAGTTTAAACAATTATAAAATCCGGTACATGACATCTGGGCGAGCCCAACTGGGCGAGACTATCTGGGCGACGGCCAAAGTGGGCGATGGTAGCGAAAGTTTAGCCGTTCGGAACGGTGGTGACCTATTTACCTAAAATCCTTCAACAAAAAGTCTTGTCACCATTGAAACTGGTTTATGTTGCAATAAAATCTTTATTTTCTAAACTCCTTTTGCTTTGATAACTTTTGATTAAAAACTCACCTCTCGCTCTAGCGTAAGCAATAGCTAATGGAGAGAGTTGGGTATAATAGTCATGAACCATGCAGCTTTTCGCATCATCTTCAGATAAACTGAATCCCACAGCAGCACCTACACGTGAAAAATAAGATCAAGACCAGAGTTGAATCAATTACAAAGCTTTCATTTAAATGCATAATCAATTATTTTCATCTACAGTTGTAATTGATCAAACTCTTATCTAGACACAAAGTTGTTCATAAGGCCAATATTGCAATCGTTGCGAGATCAACTAGAACACAACTCACCAGCAGGACTAACATGTTTGAAAGACGCCGCAGCTGGCAGGTTGAGTGATGCTCTCAGCTCTGACACAAGCTGCCACGCGTTCAATGCGTCACAAAGGTTTATGAAACCAGGCGATCCATTCAAAACTGAAAAACGATACAGCAAGTTTATTAGAGAGGCATTAATGGTATTTATTTAAAGTATGGTATCTAAAAGTTAATATGTTCCAACTGGATAAAAATGTTTAAAACAGTACTCCAACACATCATTGGCTGTCCCCACTTTTTTTTTTTACCTTATGAACATTATATTTTAACTTTACAGTACTACTCTTATCAATTGGAAACTTATTCCGTTTTTATGCTTGAAACCTTGCACAAGCGGTTAATCATAAGTACTATAAAAAAGTTGCTTTTTATAATGGCTCAATGAAATGCACGAGTACCTTGGAATGGCAAATTGCCATTGCTAACATATGCCTGTGCCGGTTTTTGATGAGGGTTCATTCCATACCGCAAAGGAAGACTACAGGCACTTGAACCATACTGTTCACGCATGTACCCAGATATCGCATCATCATACGCAGCGGTATGGTTGAAAGCCTAATATAAAACAAACACCGATTACAGTGTGAAAATTTATGAACATGATAGACTGAGACTTCAATCAACAAAACTATAGCAACAATTTCTAAATGGGGGTAAACCTACTCCGGTATAAAAACTCGAGCTAATCAGTAAAAGTTTTCGTACTAAACTTTATTTTAAATGGAAGTTATTGAAAGTTAATTATCTAAAACGGTGTGGAATGCTCCAGCGTCATCCGCGCATTGAGAAGGTCACTTTGAAAACTGATCTTTTTAGCTCTGTACAAGTTTGATGTTGCTTATGGTAAAACATTCGACCCATTTCTAAATGTCACTGTAAAAACATTGAGATTTTTGATGCTCAGATCTCTGAATGGAAATGTAGAAGAAAAAACAACAACTTACAAAGAAAAAAGCAACCAGGTTGAATTATGGTTTGATGCAATTGGCCTGCTGATTAGCGGCGATACGGTCCTTGGAAAATGGCTAACGTACTTTGTGATTTATGTTATTATAAGCTATGGTGTTATTTCCAGGAGTGCCTTATCCAGCAAAGTGGTATGTGAAACAATTTTAGAAACACTCAAGAAGCTATTCTCGCGATGTTTACAGAAACTATTAGGAAATGCTTTGCCAGCCTATCATGATGGATATTCGTTTCAAAATGGAAAACAACAGTATGAATTATACTATGGAAAACTCTACGTTTTGCGATACATCGCTCAAGAGAAAAACAGAAACTAGCATCACGTTGTTTTACAATGCAGTTGAAGTCTGATGTGACTGAAACTCAACCTTTAGTGCAAGGCACTGCTTCGTGGCAGAGCTTGTATCACAATTTGAGGAAGATTCAAGTTCGTACGCAACTTTCTCATAATCACTCGGTTCGCAGACGACAGTGACACGAGCATGATTTTTAGCCGCAGCTCGAAGCAGCGTCACACCACCTGCGGAAACGCAAGACTTCGTTATAAGCGCAAGTTTCTAACATCTCCAGTTAAAAATGATATATAAATGGCAATTGGCAAAGTGGAACAAAATGTATAAAAAATAAAATTAGAGATAGCAAGCAGTATGAAGTTCCAGATAAAATTTGCACAGTGTAATGAAAAAGAAAATTTATGATGGAAAAAACGAAGAAACATAACTTACCAATGTCAATTTGTTCCACTGCAGATTCAACAGTCACATCTGGTTTACTGATAGTTTCAACAAACGGGTACAAATTGCACACCACCAATCTAAAAAATTTATAACATATTCCAAAGAGTGTTTCAGCATGGGCAGGCAAGAATAAACAACTAAATATGCAACTAACATTAAATGTCTATTCTCCGATCTACCTCTCAAAGTCATGGTAAGTACAACTGAAGAAGAAAATCCTGACAAAAATTCTGGACTGTATCCACTTGTATATGTATTAGCAAGATAAAAAATAACAAACTGGGGGAACAAAGTGTGTCAAACAGCTACGTACTGTATATATCGAAAGTCACAAGCTTCCATGTCTGCAGCATCAGTCGAAGATTCTGTAGCTAATATCCCGGCATGAACTGCAGGATGCAAAGTTTTCACTCTTCCTCCAAGCATCTCTGGTGCTCCAGTTATATCACTAACATCACTGTGAAATACAAAGCTAGCACTGTAGCATTTAACATTCTTCTAGTGCTGTACCGCTAAATACTCTTAATATACCCATAGCATACAATTCTGCTAATAACCTTGTTTGTTGCATAAAATAAAAAATCATAGAGGTAGGATTTTTTTTTTATAAAATGAGGAATCTAAAGTGGTACAACTGGTACATTCAATTGCCAACTCTAAACCACAATAGATGAATTTTTCCAGTACAACAGTCACATAAAATTAAAAAGTAACATGGGTAAGTCATGCGCTATCTAAGGTTTCATGTTAGATAGGCTAACAATCATCAGGTGCAACACTCGTTTCCAGTAGTATTTGCAATATTCTGCAAGACATCTAAATTTTCCAGAGCAGAATATTTTATTACCAGAATTCAACAAAGTATTTCAATAGCCTATAGGCTACATTATATCAATAAAAATGCAATGGAATATAATGGCACTTCAACAATATCTTGCAAGGATGCTCGAATCATCATTATAGTGTTAAAGTTCTATTACACTGAAGATCACTTGACGAAATAATCAATTTGCACTCATAGCAATCTACCTGACCAATATTCCTGCTTCTCGAATTTTTCTTGCTGTGCCTCCAGAAGCTATGAGAGTGAAGCCAAGGTTCTGTAAGCGCTGAGCAAAGCTCACTAAGCCTGCCTTGTTGGAGACACTGAGGATAGCTAAAACATGTATGAACATTACATGTGTGCATGTGCAATATCACTACAGTATTTGTTTTACACACAATATGGAAATTTATGTTAGCAAATAATAAAATTTAGCTTATCTTTAATATTACTGACAGTGCCGTGTCACATTAAAAAGTACAGTGAGAAACAGTGGTGTACAGTAGAATATAAAGCTTATTGCTACAGCAGTTCAATCACCACATTAATACAAGTATGTTCAAAATTTACACGACCTTTAGTAGCTTAAAATGTTTTTAATAATTCAATCAGTAATAACAAACACAGATCCCTTTCATTAGCCATTGAACACATATATTATACAGGCCTCGAAATTTGTACTTTTTTCCGGCGGTCAAGCATGTCCTACCGGACTGGCCCTTTCAGCGGACATTTAATATCTCAACCGGACATATTTTTTGCATGTAGGTTTTGCACAAAATCACACTATCAGTATTGTGTAGTCGTGTTTGTAGAAGAAGATTTTCTGCAACAGAATAACTCTGTAATGGTTGATTAATTAACCGACCCTGAAGTATACTGGAGCAGATTGCTTGCAAATAAATCAGTGCGTTAATGACAGTCGTGTAATGACGCAATAAACACAATTGAAAACAACAATCCAAATTTCCTTATTATAAAAGCAACTACGATCACTTATTCCGTGGTTTTCGCGTTATAGAATCGTTGTGCCAAGTGATCACTGCTGGCGCAGTGCAGAAATTCTATTTCTATCAGTATCAGCGTGAATAAGGTTGCCACATTCGCCTGAGCACGTGCGGAACCCAGCTGAGACTTGCTTCTCTGTGACGTTTCTTTTTAACAAACGATCAATGTAACGCAATAATCCTCATTGTTAAAATTAGAATACATATTCTGCCGAAAAGTTCAGACAACTTTATTTCAAGGTAACATTGCAAGGCGTTGAAATGATGTAAAAATGGCTACTTTTGCCATCAGCTTGTTAACCACGCCACTCTAATGTGATGTTTAAAGCAATTGCCTATACCAGTGGTTCTCAAACTTTTTTTTGTTGCGACGCCTTTGGAAAAGTTTTCTGGACTTGCGACGCACCAGCAAATAAAACTTAATGAGGAAACTTACTAATAAAGTTGTGTTTATTCATACAACAACAAAAAGCAATGGATATTATTTAATTTTAATGTGAGGTGTGGGCTTGTTTGTTTTTACAAAGTTCATTGAATCTAGGGAGAATTTTTGAAATTGCCACCCGCATTTCTCTTTCCGTGTTTATTCGTGATCGATATTTGCTTTTTATCACCGCCAAGGCAGAAAATCCTGCTTCACATAAATACGACGTAGCAAATGGGATAATAATTCGTAGTGCTTTCTTCGCCAAAGCTGGATAATCGTCAATCATTGAAATCCAAAAATTTGCCAGATTTCCTGAATTAAACATCCTTTTCAGGGAATTGTCACAGGAAAGGTCAATGTAGGCTTCTTTTTCTTGTGCAGTAAAAGACGATGGAGTAGGTTGGACGAAAGGATCACGAATCCATTCGTAGTTTGATGAATTTCCTGGGAAGTATTTTGCAAATTTCGACTCGAGCTTAGACAAATGTTGCTCAAATATGCTTCGCAAATTTGAAGGCAGCGTCATATTTTTCTTTTCAAGCAAAATAGACAAAAAAGTAAAGTATTGAGAGCTTTCAGACAGGTTTGCTATATCCTCCTTCCACAATAGCAGCTTTTTAACGAATGCTGCAATTTTATCTGAAACGTCAAGCATATTTTTATCCGGCCCTTGCATAGAAATGTTCAGTTTATTCAGTTTGGCGAAGATATCACATAGGTAAGCCAATTTCAATAAAAAATCGCTCTGAGCTAAACAATCTGCAAGTGGATTATTTTCTTGCTGCAAAAAAGCCTGAAGTTCATCTACCAATTCGTAGAAGCGTTCAAAGGATTTTCCAAGCGAAAGCCACCTGGATGAACAATAATAGAGCAAACTCCGATGCTCTGCATTCATTTCTCCACAAAGTTTTTCGAAAACTCTTGACTTCAGTGGGCGTGTTTTAATGAAATTAATAACTTTGGTGACAACTGAAACTGTGTCGCCAAGTTCAGGACTCAGTTCTCGAGCAACTAACGCCTCGCGGTGAATCATGCAATGGGTCCACTTTGCCATGGGTGCACGTTCTTGTATTAAACTTCGCAGACCACAACAGCTGCCAGACATAGCTTTGGCACCATCTGTGCATATACTGATACACTTTTCCCAGTCTAAGTCGTTTGCTGAAATATAATTGTCGATTATATTGAAGAGATCAATTCCTCGGCATCCAAGTTCAATAGGTTTGCAAAATAGCAGCTCTTCTACTAAGTTTCTTTTGGAGAAGTCGACAAATCGAACATAACAAATTAAGTGTGCATCTCGACTGCTATCAGTTGCCTCATCTAATTGCAGACTAAATTCTTTCAGCTTCATTTGTTCAATCAGTTGATCGTGAATGTCTTCCGCCATGTCATCAATCCGGCGACACATGGTATCATTAGATAGGGGTACCAACTTTAACTTTTCTGCAGCTCCTTCTCCTATCATCGTATTTGCAAGATCGATTGCAGCAGGCAGTATTAGTTCCTCAGCAATGGTATGCGGCTTTTTACACTTAGCAATTTTGTGCGCAACTTGATAGGATGCTAATAAAGCCTTTGATGGAAGCTGCGTAAATTTTGAAATAGCGGACACTTGCCTCTTTACATCATTTAACTTTCGATCAAAAAACTGTCTAGGCTTGTTTACGAATTGCGGATGTGATGTTGTTAAATGACGTTTAAGCTTATTAGGTAACATGCTCTCACTGGCCAATACTTTGCTACATACAACACATTGAGGTCTTTCCTCATCATCCTGCAAGACAAAGGTGAATCCAAAATCTAAATAGCTGTCCTTGTACTTGCGAGATTTCTTCTTAGGACAGTCATCTTTATTTGTAGATTTACGCTTAGCTTGCAACATTAACTTTCCGTTTACATCCATTTATTTGTCTCATGATAAGTAGGCTAAATTAAAATTGCACAATGCTACTGCTGTATAGAAGACTGTTGTTGCGTAATAATGCATTATTAACCAGTTTGCTATGGCAAGCGTTGAGTTGATGGACGCTGCGTGTTTGCGTGCCACAGTACCGGCAAGAGACGCAACTTTTTGTTGCTTAACGTCGGAACAGCGTTTATGGTCGCATACAGCTGATATTGCTTCGGTGAACTCCCTAAAGCTTCTGTTATCTATCAGAAATAGTTTGGCTTCAATAAATCATCGTTATGGTGCTGCTTTCTCAGCGAAAAGTAGGTTTATTTACAAGCAGTTTTGAGAAAAGTCTAAAAAAGTTGTTTTACATTGATTGAAGGCCCGAATATGTTGAATCTGTGTAAAACAGGCTAATTTGCTGTTTGAAGTACAAGATCTGCTATTAGCGCAAACGCCCACTGGTTAATAAACGTGCCAGGAATTAAAACTATTAAACAATTAAATTTAAATTTATCAAACAGCACTTAGAGAACAACTTTAGCTAACTATTCTGCGACGCCCTTGGAAAATTGAAACGACGCACCAGGGCGTCGCGACGCACAGTTTGAGAACCACTGGCCTATACTATTATTGTTTCAGCTCCGTATTTGTTCGCGTTAAACAAACAATTGTAACAATTCAAATTTAAAATATATTTTGTTGCATTAGCTCTATTTTTGTCAAGAATTTTGCGGCGGTCATTTATGACCGACCAATAAGTCGGCTTCGGCAGACATTCGAGGTCATTCCGGAGGTCATGTCCGCCATGACCGCCGGATATTTCGAGGCCTGTTATATATATATACTCATTATTCAATGATCCTTTGTCTGCCAACCACCAAGTTTTCCATTTAATATGAAGACATGACTCAGAATGAAATGAACAGTCCAGGTGAAAATATGGATTATCAAATTAAAATGGAGCAACCAAAGTACTGTTGTTTCTGATGTCATTCAAATCACAATTTCTCATAGAAGACAGAGATAGAAGATTTTGCTTTGCTTGTGCATGATTAGTAGACACAAGAAACATACAAAACAATGAAATAAACTTCAAAACTCATACATATGCCCAATAATCATGAAATAACAAAAAGCAACGCAATAAGCAGGGCAGTAGAGTCGGAATCAGAGGGATTTTGGGGTGTCCGGAGTCCGCTAGTTAAAAACCTAGGAGCCGGAATCATATATTTTTTGCTTGATTCGCAGCCCTGTCAGGAGTGTGAAGTTGAAGGGATTTTGACGTGTCCAGAGTCGAAATCAGTTATAAACCAAGGAGTTGTATATATTATATATTTTTGCCCAACTCCACAGCCTGGACATAAAGTGGTGGTCACAAAATTGTAACTTTATAAAAACTACAATATGCTATTTATTTGCATGAGATTGTATGGTTTAGTGTCACTCAAAAATAGTAACAACTGTTATTCACCCATCATTTTGTTAGAGCTCATAGTGATTTGATGCTTGAAGGCTTTCAGGTACCAAAACTTCAATGCCGTAATGGTAATTCTAAAATTGGAAATGCGTTACTTTGAAGTTATATTAGACTAGTGTCACTGCCCCTGAGATCAAGAATAAATTGTTCAAAAAAAGAAGTTTTTTAAAAACTACCGGTACTGAAAGCAAACTTAAAATATAGTATGGCATAATATTGATAAATTAGTTAGCCTAATTAGGCTACTGATTGTTTGCTACAACTTTAACATATATAATTATATACGGTATACAAAAATTATTCATTGCACACACAATAGAAAATAGACACAGGCTATGGTGATTGGTGGCCGAGCCACTCTAGCATGATGTTTGTATTAAATGTTAACTCCAGTATATATATTACTTAACAATCAGGTTCTTACATCTGCAATAACATAATATATACCGATAGTGTATACCGTACTGACATGTGACAAGGCTATTCTGGGCAAAGTTTAGAAAATAGCTATATGGAAGGGAATGTTCATTAAAAATAAAGAGAAAATCTACCGGAGTTGTGTGTGGCCTGCAGTAGCCTATTGTTCAGTAGCGAGACAGGGATACCAAGAGAGAGTGAACTGGCAATTCTCAGAAAAACAAAAAGGGCCATTGTGAGAGCAATGTGTGGAGTAAAAATGAGGAGGGAAGACTGAAATGAGGAAAACTACAGACCCAACTTGCAAGAGCAAATGGGGTAAGATATCATGGTGTATGGGTACGGTATGTGCTAAGGATGAAAAAAGGAAGTTTTCTTCAAAAGGCAGTGACTTTGGAGATTGATGGTAAAAGGAAACGGGAATATCTTAAAGAACAAGGAAAGAACAGGTGAAGAATGAGGCAGACAAGGTTAGCTTGAAAGAAGAATATGCGATGGACAGAATGAGATAGAGAATAGCTGAAGAGTTAAAGCAACTGCAGAAAGAAAAGAATCGGCTGCCCTCACTAGTGGAGACAAAACCGAATTGTGATGATGATTAAATAGGCTATTAATCCGAAATTACATTGTTAATGATGAACCTTTTTCTACAAAAATGGCTTTAATGCATCATACCCTCACTTAAGTTAGCACTATTCAGTTAAATTTTACAGCAAAACAGACTTAGCTACAACTGTTTAGAAGAAAACTACCTAGAAAGCCATGACCTAGATGAAAAAATGCAAATTTAGGGACTTTCTGTTGAAAGGACAATAATCTGAACATTTACATAAATCTTAAAACTGTTGTAATTATTGATTTTTATGTATTTTTTTGCAATCTTAAATTTTCTGAAGATCTTACGACCCTTCCAAATTGTTTCAAGTTAATGTTCTACTTCAGTTTCAAGACGTCTTCTTGATGTTCGCGTTCTACCTTTTTCAAGACTTCTGCCATGTATTCTTTTCGCTGTTGGAACTTAGAAACAAAAACCAACTTGACTGAACAAAAACAAAGTAAACTTCTTCACGTGTTGCATCAGTCGGGACTTTCCCTTGTATAGAACACAATCTCTGATGTGTTCTCAACCTCGAGTGCGCGGATTCAAATGAGTCCACTGAAGGTTCTGATAAATGAAGCCAGTCAACTTTAAGAAATGAAATTTTTCAATTACTTTCTTCCCAACTTTCTAGACTTTCAGTGTAATATTCCTTGGTGTGACTTTGGCAAAAAAAACACTCCATTTCTTGTGTGTGCAAATGTGGAGTGACATTTCACAAGACATAAAGATTTACCGTTCCATCGTTTAAAAAAATGTCAAAAACCCACTGTTACATGCAGGGGCGCCGGAACAATTTTTGACTGGGGAGGGGGGCCAAAATTACAAAAAAGGGCGCTTTTGTTTACTAAAAGGCCAATTTTTTTTCAAGTTTTAAGATAAGATATAGCGATAATGCTAATCTATCAGCTCACTATTGTTACGGCCAATCTCTGTACAAATCAAACGTAATATAAAACCGTTCAGGTCTACTGAATCTTACGTCATGGAAATTCCTAAAAATGAGCCAAGATTGCACCATCGTTCGTAAGACTTGTATCACACCTGTTGAGAATTACTTCACAATGTTTCACTATTACGTCACAGTGCTGCGTACGTGAGTTTGAGATATTGCAATGTATTCTGGTCATTCGTAAAATGATTGCTTGAAAGTTGGTCAAATATTTAACTGTTTGCTTAGTGCTTGTCAGCTGGACGAAAATTCCGTCTTTATCTAAGTAGTTTGTTCTGTAGTGACAGGTTTTAGTGGCGTACCGTGTTGCGTCCCATTTTCGATAGCCGCGGGCTAATTTTACAGAAATACAATTCTCGAATAGACATTTCAGAGGAGTGTTTCTTTTCGGTCATTACATACAGACGAACGGATTCGGGAATCTTATGTTACAATTTTCCCACGAAGAGATTATGGTTTACCGCTGTGACCAACTATGTATTGAGTAATGATAGCCTACAAGTGTCCGGTAGCCTATACAAAGAAGGGCATCAATCATGCTATGTTATATAATGATGTAACCTACTGTCCAGCCTTAAAACAGCCTGCGGCCATGGCCGCTAAGTAGGCTAGTGCTTGAATGACCGCCGGTGCTATCTCCTCAATCGGCCTCCGGCATCCGCCCCCTGCCCCCCCCGCTTCCGGCGCCCCTGGTTACATGGATATACATGCAAACTTTAAGTGCTCAATACAAAAGATAACCTACCTTTATATCATCATACCGTATCGTAGGCCTACTTTTTCATCTTTGTTCTCTACAGCAGTATCAAATTGTCCTGTTTTTGTATGTTTTACATAATAATTGTTACAATTCGGTGGTGGTCTTCACATTTTTCCTGTTATTTCAGGAAAACTTTCGCGAGTGCTGCAGCCTCTATTCTAGCACACAATCACATATTAGTCGTTGGTTAATTTTTGGTCGCTGGTTTGAGTTTTCATCCTCGTCTTGCTCAGTCTGAGAATAGAGATTCAAACCAACAGCAGTTGTTTCTCAATCTCATTGGCGAGCCTTTTTTTAGTCATTGGTTGGTTTGGAATCTTTATCCTTGGACCGATAAAGTTTTGATAGGTTATTCCTGGTAGTTCGCATACTTGTAGAGCATGTGTAGACTGTAGAGGCTCTTGACTCAGGGCCGGTTACCGAGATTGGCAGAGTAAAGTTTTCCGATTGTTGAAGTGTTGTTTCCGGGGAATTATTCCATTCACTAGGTGCCGCTGAATGGAAAGCAGTCCTAAAATGGGTTGCTCAAGCGCACACCCGAGAGTCGAACCAGCGCCGCGTGATCTTGGGCCTGGCGCGTAACCACTGAGCTAACGGGGCGGAAGTAGTGTGCCTGCTCCTGCACACCTGTGTGTGTATGAATGTGTAGTTAGATTCACTTTTATGGGGTGGTGGCTGACTAGATGACTGCTTGTGGTCTTACGCTACCATTCTGATTGCGCCATAATCTCACCAACAGTTGTACAATGCATTGTTTTATACAATTACCGTACATTTACTCTGCTTGTTTATACCGTATGGCGCTGCGTAAACAAAACAATTAGACTTGACTTTGACTTGTGATAATTTTGACAGCGTAATCTTACAAGACTTTCAACCACGCCTGAATTGAATGATGTCTAGGCTATTCTATTGTATTATTTTTCTCCAAGTTGAAAATTTGTAACGTGGCACGTTTGAAAAAGGCAAAAGAGGGCTTTGATAGTTACTTGATTCCAAAGTATGTTGGTTGATTTTGAATCTTTATTCTCGGACTGACAACGCCTCCGAGATGTCATTCCTTGCAGTTTCGCATAGCCTAGCCTACTTGTAGATGCTTTGAACCATTGGTTTGGTTTTGAATGTTTATCCTCGTACTGACAAAGCCTTTGATTGGTTATTCCTGGTAATTTTGCATACTTGTAGAGGCTTTTGAAGCAGGGCCGGTTACCGAGATTTTTTTTTTTTTTTTTTTTACCGAGATTGACAAAGTAAATTAAGTTTCCGATTGTTGAAGTGTTGTTGCTGGAGAATTATACCATCCATAAAGTGCCGCTGAATAGAAAGCAGTGCTAAGAATGCGTTGCTTAAACGCACACTCTGAGAGTCGAACCAGCGCAGCTTGATCTTAAAGCTCTTTTGTTCACAAAGTCACGCGCTAGCCAACTAAGCTATCGGGACGGACAGAACAAAACACTCGGTTCTTCAGAAAAAAATTAGGGGAGAATGAGGCTATAGCTGTGTTAAATCAACTAAATATTTCGCTTTGTGCATTGCACTCGTGTATTTCATACATTGTGTGACGAAATGAGAGCAGAACTCTCCTGACAACAAATTAAGCGCTTTTTTACATTGATTTAACATCTGCAGACGTTGAATCAATGCAAAAAACGGTTGATTTGCTGTCTGAGGTAGTTAGCTTATGTTCCAATTTAACACTCTTTGGTTATCGCGTGGAAGGTTGCTCGGGAGACTGACTCACGTAAGATTAGCATCTTTTTGAAGGAGTATCTTTCTGCAAGAACTAGCCCATCATGTAGGCCTGATACAGCCTACCCTATAATCTATAAACATTCAAAAACTAGGTTTTTGACATTTTAAGTCGAATGTGTTAACTTTGTAGATTTATAAATATTATCGTGAATAGATCAGCTGAAGGCTATTGTTGTTGCCGTTGGTGAATAATTATTATTACGAATGCTATTTGACGTAACGTGCTCAACAATAGAGTTCGTTAATATGTAGCAACAGGACAGCAAATATTATTCCACATCAAAAAGGGCAGCCAAGAGAAGCAGCTATTTCTCCATACGAACTTTCGTCAGCGCCAACTAAATCCATGTCAATGTCACGCTTGAATAACAAATTTCGTCTATCATGTGAGTGTTTGTATCTCTGTGCTGGAATAATCCAGTCTAGTTTAGTTGCTAGGTCTAGAAGTTTGTCTGCAAAATGGCTTGACGAAGAGTAGCCTAATTGCTTATTATGAACATTCTGTAACCTACAAGAGAAAGAAGAACTGCTAAATTTCAAGGTTTCGACGTCAATGATACCTTGACCGAGTTGCTGCCATTAAATTTTCGTTTTAATGTTTTTTTGGTTACGTCATATAAACCCCAACAAATTAGATCAACTCAATAGGCTACAGAGATGAAAGCGATGGTTAAATCATAGATGACTTACTAACTTAGTAAGTCATCTATGGTTAAATGGTAAGACAGTAGAAATTTTAGTTCTTGAACGAGGTCAGAAGGATGTGGGTCAACGAATCGCTTCATACGAAAGCGAGCAGCAGCCAGCAGCCTAATGTGAAATAACCACTTTAATGGTTTGACCATACGTATTGGCAAGTCGTTGCAGACATAAACTAAACATTGTTTCTATACGGCTCCGCAGTAACTGAGACAAACGCGTTTGTGTTTCAAACTATCCTTGGTTTACAAATGATGAATCACCAACGAGCTGGAGGCTTACTGATGACGTAATCTGATAACACAGTGCGTGCAGTTACAGTCAGGTGCCACCCATTCACAATGGTTTAGTATTGTTATTTTGAAGGTGACGCTCCAAGACCATGTTTGCAAAAGAGACGCGGCGACATGCGTAATAGATTTTTCCGCTGAGAGTGCAGTGCAGACTTAACTAAACATGTCGACAAGTTAATGTTTAATGAAGCAAAGCTTAAAATCAGTCACCCTGCGGAGATGTTGCCTATTAGTGTCAGCAGAAGAAACCAGCCACTGGAGGTATAGAAAACCGTTGCGAGTTTGTAGCAGAAACGCCACATTTGCTGGTAAACAGTGAATACTAAACTTCGTTGTTTTTATTTCCTTACAGATGTAATAATTTATGAAGTCTCCACAATAAGCAAAGTAATTTTTTTCAAGCTAGTTTTCTGATTAGAAACGGATAGATCGGTGCATCTTTGTTTTGAAGAGTAAACCCGAGCCTGAATGAAGTTTGATCAGTTTTCTGCCAGGCTTGCAATGATAATGGAGCCAGCTTACTTAGTAGAGCTTATACGTTCTCAGGCCAGTCATTTCTGTCTCTTTGAATATCGTCAACACAATTTCCTACTTCAGCTCGAATTTCTTTAAATTGCTTTTTATAATTGTTTTCTTCTCATGCAGATTTTGATACTGACGATACTACCGAGAGTATTTTACACGTAATTTTCTGTATTATCTCAAATCTATACGTACTTCAAACTTACAGTAAGCCTAGGCCTATATACTGTATATCGAAACACTACCAAATAGTTGAAATTAATTTATCATTCAACGAACATCATGCTGCAACAAATCCTCCGAGACATGTACGTTGATCCCGAAATTTTAGCGGAATTACCAGAAGAACAAAAAGAGATGTTGTTCTTTAAAATTCGACAGGAACAGGTCAGTATAACCTACTGAAACTAAAAATTATTAGATTCTAGGCTACCAAAATTTTCTTAAGTTGTTAAAAGACCGCTGTTATACAGCGAAATGACTGATGAACAACATGATTAAAATGCTTGTAAAAGTAGGCTACATTTTTATTTTTGGCGATTCATTTTTATTCAATGTAAATTCTAAAATAACTAATTTTGCTGTCTGGGTTGTTCTTGCCGTGTCTACTATCTGTGAGCATAGGGTGACTCACGAGAGATAAATTTATCCCTGTTGTTTTACGCTCGGAAAACCCTTTTGTTGCTGCTTTTAGTTTTTAAGATGATTGGCATGGGTTGAAATCAAGTCCTTTTGTGTCAAAAACGATGGCACGGTTCCTACTTCACAGGTAGAAAAATTGGACTTTTAATACGTAGGCTACATAAAAAGCAGATTTTGCTAACAGGGTTGTTGAAAGGATTTGAAAAGCAGTTGGATAGGCTACGCTGCCATGTGCATTTGCTCACATAACTACTACCTTGAGGGCATAGACTAAGCTAAGCACACAAGCACGTGACGTTTTGATCAGTTGCTAACAAAATTTAAATATTATATTATGAATAATATTTTTTTTGTTCTGGTGAAATATCTCCAAAAAATACATAGCACCGATAATCCAAAACTTTTAATGGGACGAATTTTTGATCACTTTTTGACGATTTTTATAATTCTTTCACACAGATTCGAAGATACAATGAATGTGAAAAAGAAAATAAGAACAAAGGTAGCCACAGAAGGCCCAACCGTTCACCAAAAACAGGTAGCTGCTGGTTGTAATTGGTTGTGAGATCTCGTAGACGTAGATTAACTAACAAATTTCACTGTAGCTAAAGCATGATCATCATTGTCTTGTATAACACCGATATGGCGTGTAAATAACATAGTAGGCTACAGCCTACAAGATAGAGAACAAATTATATCACATAGCCTACATATCCTTATACAATAGCCTATGCATAAAGTCAGTGGTGGGCACTAGTTACTTGTAAAGTAACTGAGATACAGTTACAGTTACTTCGCTCAAAAAGTAACTAGTTTCAGTTACAGTTACCGTTTTTTAAAAAGTAACCAGTTACAGTTACTAGTTACAGTTACTTTTCAAAGAAAATAGATGCATATGAGTACTGATCTACAACTACTCTTCTTTCCATGAAGTACAAGTTGAAAAATACATGATAAAGGGCAAGATGATACTTTGTTCGTAGCTGTTGCCTAACTATAAAACAGCGACCACTCTGCTAGCTGTCCACATACTATAATGCTTCTAAGAATCCATAATCTAACTCCAAAACCAAAACGTCCGCCTACCGAATATAAAACAATAAAAAATCGAAAAAACGACATGCATAGGAGCAGTGTTGTACGTTGACGCCGTCAATTTGACGGCGTCATTTGACGGCGTCAACTTTTAGTTGACGCTGAGGCTAGCGCCGTCAATTTATTTTTCAGTTGACGGAAGTGATAGCGCCGTCAACTATTTTGCCGATTTTAAGCGTCAAGCGCTAAGCGTCATTTTTTGTTTTCATGGAAAATCTCGTTTCACAATAAGAGTTTCACAATGTATTCTGGCCAGCGCGACTCATCCGAATTACCAGTTTTTGCGTTGGTTGGAATGGCTCCCTGGAATACAAGCGGAAGAAGTTCGCCAAATGGTGATCACCCATGTACTGAGAACGAGGAATCAGAGACTGAAAGCGAAAAATCCATGAATGGCATTGCGGACGTTGAATATACTTTATTGCAAGAGCTCTATGCCCCTGAAAAGAGCGATGTTGGTGCAGTGGACCTCGTTAAAAGATTTATACATGCTAAACTATCACAGCACGCTTGGAACAGTGATACCTTTCCGACTAAACGTTTTCAACTTGTTTTTGAAATACACCACACCAATACCAACCAGCGCTGCTGTGGAACGCATGTTTTCACTTGGAAAGGACAATATGCGCAGGGGCGCCGGAAACGGGGGGGGAGCAGGGGAGCGGATGCCCCCTGCCCTCAAATTTCTGTGGATGGGGAGGGAAGAGGGGGCAATGGTGCCCTTTTAAGGTCATATAAGCTACTGCACACTTTGCAATATAACAATTTATGCTATTCGCTTTTAGCCTAATTATAATGTTCTATTTTTGCCTCAAAATCATATTCACGACACAAACTTCTCCATCATAGTAAGTTATATTACATCATTATAAAATAGCATGATGCCCTTCTGTGCCATTGTTCTTTGTATAGCGGACGCTTGTATCATTATTCGATAATGAGCTGATAGATGAGCATTATCGCTAGGGGAGACCGGGGCTAGTTGTAACATTTTTTGAATTATTTATTATATGTCTGTAAAAACAAGTCTGAGCGAATTTTTTGGAGATTAGTTGTATAGGTAGACTATTTACGCATATTATTCCACCTAAAGCCCTGTGATATATATGAAGGATTTTGAGAAAATTGGCCTAGAAAAACTTTAATCGGGCGTTACAACTTGCCCCGGATCTGGGGCAAGTTGTAATACAGGCAGAGGCAAGTTGTAACAGAATATTTTTCCTGCGAATAAATAGCAAACACTTTACTAAACATTCACTTTTCTTCAAGAAAGGTTTATTCACTCCTCAAGGTCAGAAAATTTTCACCAGAAGGTACACACTGAAGCAAAACTGCACACAATATAACAGGCATTTCAAAAATTCACATTTTTCCTTTACTCCTCACAAAGGTGACAATAATACTTTGGCAATCCCTCGGTACATTGAGAATGCGACCAACCATGGCACTTTTCACACCTGACCCAATTTTCTCCCGGTCTACTGTTCGAATACGCTCGAAAGACATAGGCCTACAGGTGTTCAATGTTTTTTCTTACAATCAGTAAGCTATCTTAGGTAGGCTAGTTAAGTTTACCTTTAACTTTCTTAACCAGTCTGTACAAAGTCACATGGCATATGTTGTAATCTTTGGCAATTTTTCGAATAGACTCATTTCCAGTGATGGCTTCCTCAGCAGCACGTTTTAATACAGCAGGTGGAATCTTCCCACGTTCACTTTTTCTTTTATAATTACGCATAATTGTAACAGTTACCAAGTAATCTAGCTCATTTACTGCCAAAGAACATAACACAGCTCTTGTTACATCTTGCCCCAATAGCAGTTAGCCATGAACTGTTCGATATTTCACCAATAAAATGCCACATATTTTTGGTCACCTTTAATTTTTTAAATACCTAAGTAAATGGTTATATCAAAAAAAAAAGACCAGCCCTTTAGCTTACTTTTTCTTGTCGTAGTAACTACAAGTTTATTTTTCTAAAATTTTACTTTCAGTAGGCAAAAAATGCTTTTCGTTATAACTCAACTGTACGGAGAGATATTGAAACGAGGGTTTATCTGTAACTTAGCTACAATACACTTGATAGAGGGCGCAATAGAAAAATACATTTTTCTGTTTAGTTGGGGAGAAAATGATAGTGTTACAACTTACCCCTGTTACTTTTAGCCCCGGTCTCCCCTATATCTTATCTTAAAACTTAAAAAAAAAAGGCCTTTCAGCAACAAAAGTGCCCTTTTTTCATACTCCTGCCCCTCCAGTCAAAAATCGCTCCGGCGCCCCTGAATATGCGTCCCAAACGCAGCAAATTGTCAGACAAACGTTTTGAAATGCTTGTTTTTCTGCAAGGAAATAACTAAATATATAGGCTGAGCAGCTAATTACAATACAGTCTCAAAACATAATACCTGCTCTTTATTTATAGTTATTGTTAGCCTGAACTTGGTTGAAATATTTCCGTTTTATGAGACGCTGGCAAAAAATAGCGCTACAAATTAGCGCTGACGCCGTCAATTTCTTTAAGAGCTTACGCAGTCCTTTACGCCGTAAAGTTTTTAGGCAATTCGCGCTGACGCTGACGCCGTCAAATTATTTCAATGACGCGTACAACACTGCATAGGAGTAGGACACTCCGTGATAAGCAGTAGGGCGTATCAATATTTTTATACGGATATCTAAAATGAACGAAGAGTCACAACATCAATTTCCTTTCAGAAACATCAATATTTCAAAATGTTGATCGCTAAGTCCAGCTTGCTTTGGTTCCAAAATATCCTTCCCAAGGGAGAGCAGTCTTTCAACAGCAGCACTGGAGGGGATAGGGATATTGTATCGCAAGAACAAACGCCTCATGGCGTCATTGGGAAATGCATCAGACGTAACCGCCTTTGTTGGGTTACGTTGGAGAAATTCATTTAAAATTTTTGCGGCACTCGCTTTCTTTTTTTTTGTGCTTTCAAATAACAGAGCAAAAAAGTCAATATCAGTGTCGCTGTTGCTTGCTGCATCGTCGATGTTGAAATTGCTGTGGTTCTGTTATAGGCAGTGGCGTAGCAACGCAATATGCCGCCCTTGGATTTTTGCACGAAACGCCGCCCCTCCCCCCCCCCCTTGAAACCGTCGTAAAAGCTGATTAAAATTCCACACAACAGAAGAAAGCAGTTTTGTTTGATTTTATTGAAAGTTCAAAATAAGACAGCTGAAGGATTCTTTGTCTCCTTTAATTACTCTAATCGCTGTCTTGAATGGTCCTTTTTTATTCTGAAACCTTTCGGGCCCTAGTTTGATCATCTCAACTCTCATGTTATGAGTTAATGCTTCTGGCCAAGTAGCCACATCGTTATGAGAATAATAAGCTTAGATAGCATCTGTTTTATCTTTATCTACCAGTGTTTCATTCACAGGCTGACTTCTTTCATTGATCACTTTTTTATTGTTTTGCTCGAAGTAGCCTACACTTCTTCTTCCGTCTCAACTTGAGGTAGAGATTTACTGTGCTAATCTCTTCTGTTTTTTTAGCAGAGGCAATTGTTACGAACTTTAAAATGGCTCCTTCATTCTTTTTAGTTCCTCCTCTCTAGCTTTCTTTTTCTTTCTAAAAAAATCTTCACTTTCTTTTACTCTCGTCATAGGCAAAAATTAATTTTAAAAAATTGCAACTTAAATCTTGTTCTGGAATCTGCAGCACATTAGTTAAAAACAATAACCATAATTGCAAATTTGCTGAGAAGCTAAGTGATCTATTCCAGACCTGAAACTTTAAACCTTTCACTAACCTAACCCATCTTCACACATGAAGATGGAGGAATCCCGTCTATCTACCACAGACAGATGGTAAAGGTGGCAGTTGACTCGATCCTGTCTCCTCGCGAAAGTGAAATAAACTTGAAGCTAATCTGAACTTAACTACCAAAGCTAAATTGACTGAACATTGAACAATGCTATAGCTTACAAGTTACAAACGACATTCTATCATTACTTCAACAGCATGAGTATCATTAAACCGTCACAAATACCACATGGTGAGGCACAATCTAAAAAAGTTGCAAATTGGTTTTTAGGCATAACTTGTTTAATTTTCTGGCTTCACTTAGTTTGATCAATGTTAACTTAGGTCGTTTAAGTCTGAGTCTCTCCGAGAATAAATTAACGTGACTGTCTTTGTTCGTTTGAAACTTTATCAAGTTTTGCCGCCCTCCAGCAACGTGCCGCCCCTGGATTTATCCACAAGATCCAATGGGTAGTTACGCCACTGGTTATAGGTTAACAATTTTGGGATGTAGAGCCGTCTTAATTTCTTCACCCTTGTAAAGCCAAAAAAGTCGGAATTGTGGGTGAAAAGCAGCAGCTAACTGGCAGTCACTATCATCAAAAACATGGCCAAATCTGTTTTCCAAAGATTTCAACAATCGGGTAGTAATGGCAGGCAGACAGCCACCTTGTTGCTGTTTCGAAGTTCTTGTAGTCTTTTCCGCGTCATGCCCATATAGCCTATGCCTTCTCCTCTGATTGCAGAATGTCCAGAGATTGGCATATTGGTCGCATTACTAGTGGGGTTTGTTTCAGTCTCAGATACTTTAAACAGAAACTTATCCGTTTTGACTTTCGACTACTAACTACCTCGTCTACCTGTGTTCAAAGCTATAAAATCACAATCTACAAAAAAAGAATCGTTTTACAAAAAAGGAAAAGCTGAAATTTCTAAAAACAGACAGCTTAGTGGGGGAACAAACAAAGGATTGTGGCGTCAGGACATCAATCCTTATAGAACACTGCGAAATCCTACCTCGCAGTTTACGCGGCCTCCTTTCTGTCGCTGGTACACCGCAAAATCCTATCTCGCAGTTTACACAGCTCCTCTCTGCACACAACCTCGCTTCTTGTCGCCGAATGCCAATAATCTCTCCCAAACACATAATTTGACCACTACAAAAAACTGCCATTAACTGAAAAACAAACGACCTATTTTTGTTAGGAAAATCAAGTAACTGTAACTGTTGAAAAACGATCAAATAGTAACTAGTTACCCCTTATCGTTACTTTTTCAAAAAAGTAACGAAGTTACAGTTACTCAAAAAGTAACTAGTTACTGCCCACCTTTCATTAAGTTGCGCAAATCGAAAATTGATTGCTAATGTTTGTTGTTGGATTAATTTTGATAGGTCTTGGTTGGTTTTGAATCTTTATCCTCGGACTGACAAAGCCTTTGATTGGTTAGTCCTGGTAGTTTCGCATACTTTTAGAGGCTTTTGACGCAGGGCCGGCTATCGAGATTGACAGAGTGATTGTTGCAATGTTGTTTGCCGGGGAATTATTCCGTCCACGAGGTGCCGCTGTATGGAAAGCAGTTCTGAAAATGCGTGACTCAAGCACACACCCCGACAGTCCAACCAGCGCCATATGATCTTGAGTCGAACGATTAGTCTATCTATCTGTTCATGTTGTCACAGCAAAAAAGGTGAGAATACTCGAAGATGCAAATGGTAAGCCTTGGACATGGATATTTGGAGAAGCAAAGGGTGAAGTGACGGTCGAAGAAAAGTGGATACAGTTGGGGTAAGCAAATAGAATGGGGATCGATAAAACAATCAACTAATTACCATTGTTGATGCATCAAAACCATTGATCTAATTAATAAAAAAAAGGTCTATATTATAATGTTACTGTTTTAGCATAGTAGCTACAGTATGCAGCTTTCAACGTACTTTTTGAATTTAGGCTATGTGTAAAAAAATTATTTTATACATCTTAAGTAACTTTCGTCAAAATACCTTGAATAATTTGCATATCCAACTACAATAAACTAATTTATTTGCTGCATCATTGCTTACAATTTTTGTCGTCTTTTTTTGCACTGCTATTTATATTTTCGACTTAGGGATTTCAGTTTATTGCAACCTTGGCAGAAATATATGTCCATCCTTACGCAGGCAAACATGTTTTTCAAACCGTATTGCTGCATAACTTCATGAGGTTTATAAAATTTTCTGCTGGCAATAATGTCATCAATGATCTATTTTGCACTGTTGTTAAGTTTTGTGCTTTGTAGTCGGACTGAAAGTTGCTGTAGCCTACTGTACTGTATTTTCATTTGTAGTGCCAGACGCAGCAAGTGTGCTTTGCTGTCACCTTTGACAGTGACACTAAACAAGCATTAAAACAACGGATGCTGATATAGCCGTGCCCTTCTTGAGTGTAATATTAATATTTGGCCTCGAGCTTTCAGCATCAAAGATGTCAACAAGTTAACATTAATTAAGTGCACCATACTTACCAATCTCACCAGCCAATGAAGAAAGAAAAGTTTAAAATTTGCTTGAACGCAATCACGCTTGAGCAAACTTTATAGGCAGACCACATTATTAAGGAGTATTTGCGTCTCTATTGTCATAGTTGACGAAAGAAATTGAACCTTATAATGTGCTGTAATGCCTGTAGTTTTTAACCAAACAGCTTGATGTTATGTAACGTAGCCTTATTGAATAGCAACTCATACACAAATTTTTTTGTTTGAAGTGATAATAAGTATGATATCAAATTGTGGAGTGCATAGTTACAGTACCATAAAACGTTTCATGGACATTTCATGCGAGTTTGCTACGGCACACTCACTGCACAGTCAATTGTGGACGTCATCATGATAGCAGCTGGACTGAAAGCCAAACGCTAGGTTTCATCTTGCACTGCAAACAGGATTGGGCAGGCTACTTTGACTGTGGCATTTTGTTATATTTTTGCATTTTTAAAAGTTTTTTTAGCATTGTAAATAGTTAAAAAAAACTCTGTTTTATCAACGCGCAGTGCTACCCTATTTATAAAACATCAGCTTTGAAAAAGCAACTTTTCCCTAATCTTGAAGATGCATTTCATAATATTGCATTTTAAACTGATTTTGTCAACAGCATGATTACTATCATAACCTAAGTCCTAAGGTGTTGCAACCGTGCCATATTTTAATCTGAATATGTATTAAAAAAACGTCAAGTTTCTAAAATTTGGCGTAAAAACCGCCAATATGGCATTTCTGTTTGCCGTGCAAGATGAGGCCTGGCGTTTGGCTTCCAGTCCAGATACTATATTAGCGAAGGCCACGAGTAAATACGGCATTGGCCGCCAACATTGACAAATTTCTATTCATTCAATAAAAAACAACTTTAAATTAAAACTTTACATCTCTTGGTTGCTACACAACCTGCGTGTAGCTAAAACAGAAACTGAAAAAATGAAAGCGTGAATCTACGATTTGTTTTTACGATTAGTAATTTGTTTTGCAGTGAAAAGCGGATGGAAGATGCGATTAAGGCTGTAATTCAAGAGGAAGAAGAAACAATAGTAAGAGGAAAAAATATGCATAAGAATGGAGGGACTATACAAGGTAATGGGAAAAGTTCGGTTGAAAATGGAACTAGAATGGAGCTTCTACGTGTGAAACAAAAATCAACACACAGATCTCCATCTACAAGCCCAAGTACGTCTCCAAATGTCACTCCTGTATTGAAAAGACATCCCAGACTTTCCCCAAAAACGTCTCCTGTTGTTTCGCCCGTACTTGCGCGAAAAGAGGTAAGCCCCCAAACTAACAGCATACGCTTTAAACCATTTAGCTATATTGAAGTATCAAACTAAATGTATAATTGAGACTACATTACAACAAAAGTTGATTGCTTGATATCACTAGCACGGACTGACTATCTTGTGCAATGTGCAAGTTCCGTTTTCAATTTGAATGTTTCATGTTACAAATGCAACATTTATTGGTAGGTTATATTGTTGCAATATTCAGTAATCACGCTATTGAAAGATTCTCTCTTCATTAGAGCAACAAACGAAAAGCAAGTCAAAAAGGCGACTCAGCTAGGACTCCACCAAGTCCGGGAAGTAACCGTAGCCGCGTTCCAGACAAGCATCCATTGGTGGTAAAGAAATCGCAGCTTCAAGACAACAACCAACTCATTTCAACTCAACCACAGGTCACCAGTGGTATAGCAGAAAAACGTTTACCTCAGGATAACAATCAAAAAGTTTTGGGTCCAAAACAAAGTCATTCCCCAGAAACGTCGTCTGCGGAAAGACCTCAACCTGAATTGCACAAGAAAAATGTTGCCGTCGAAGATATATATGAAAGTAAGCTGTCCTTGAGGTTTTGATTTTAGCAGTAGTCTATCAAAATACAGCTTCCACTCTGCAGTTCATAGTGGGCCTATCTGCAAGCGATAAAACGATTACTGCAACAACAAACAGATTTTGTTATTTTCAGGCTTTCATCCTGAACCTACGCAAGACGCCGATGCAGTGTCAAATGAAGAATGGCTTCAACAACGTAAGTTTACAGTTTCATTTAAATTTTACGTTGTTCGTGCTATAGTCTACATTGTAATAAGCACTTAAAAGTAACGTAGGCTATAGGCATCAAGTACTGGCTGGTGAAACGGTGGGCGTATGAATTTGTTCTTGTTTGAATGATGAAGCATGTACATCGACAGTAATCTATAGGTCAGCTACTCTCTCAGTACATGAACAAGGTTGTTGAACAGAAATCAAAGTAATAAAAACTGTTGTAAGTTAACTACTGTATGTTGCGGTCTCCAGCCGGGCAACAAAATACACAAACTTGTTGGTGGCAAAGTAGTCATACAAATACAAAGATCCATTACAGTGTGCTTGATGGTCCAAAAAGAAATCAAATCAAACTTGTTGTTTTAGTTCGTCAATTTAAAGAAGCCGACGAAAGGCGAAGTATAAGAGCACGTCGAGCTAGCAAAGAATTCCGTCGCCAATCTCAGTTGGCTTCAGATCCCGAAAAAATTCGGGCAAAATTCAGTAAACTGGCAACAACCAACAAACCTCAACTTCCTCCCAAGCCAAAAACTTTGCGGACGAAGCATCCTGTCACCAGGTCAATACATGCAATTTGATAGGTTACATTTAATTAAATTTGAAAAAAATGCTTCAGTATTTGATAAGTTTCATGTAGAGAAAGTATTGTAGACTACAAACTGACACAAATGTTTTTCTAAAGAATGAAATTCGTATGATTACTTTGATGTCATAATATTCATTGACGGTTTATGTCGTAAAATATGATAACTAACATCCGAACAATATTTACAAACCATAAGTGCATGCTTCAGCCTGCACAATATGACTATTATGGATGGATTTTTTCAATAAAAAAGCATTGCAATATTATTATTAATACTTTAAGACCTGGAAAAATGAGCAAGCCACGAAATCGCGAAGAAGTTAAAGAATGGTTTGCAGAAACACAAATGCATGTCATCTCAGGACAAAGCGGCATTTGCGCACCAGCTTGGTTTCACGGTAAGTCTTGTCTATTCATGTAAACTTTTTAGATGTTGAAATTTGTCGATTGGTCGATTCGGCCAATAGTGTCAATATTTGTTCGTCTTGATAGCTCTATTGACTTGTCTTAACATGTAAGAATTTGCCTTGCGTTTATTTTCCATTTGTTACAGTCATGCTTGATAAAGAGAACTTTTATTCTTTATCAATTAGGTTATGTCAAAGATTTCCGTCTCATCAGGTTCCTTTTTGGTGAAATCTTACGTAGTTTTGTCTTATAATTGGCTTTTTTTCAACTTGACATCTTTTGAAGGCTTCTCGTGTCGTGTTATAAACTTTTGTTTGCATTGGATTTGAAGCAACAAGGTGTTGCATTCCTTTTTCATCATGAAAGAGACTGTCGTTACTCGTTAGGTCTACTCATGTTTGCAAATGCATTACTTAAATATTTACAATTCTACACACTTGCAGGTATTATTTCTCGCCAAATCGCAGAAGATTTGTTGAAAAACAAAAGCAAAGGAGACTTTTTGATACGAGTTAGCGACAAAATTTGGGGCTACGCGTTGAGTTACAGGTATACTATGTTTGGCCCGGGATGAAGTTGTACAAACGCGTTAGATAGGCCACTTACAGAATCAATTACAGACAATAATAGGGCATTTAATAAACGCAGTTCTAACGCAATATGACGTTTTTGCAGAGATAGTGACCGGGTGAAGCACTTTCTCATAGACGCTTCAGAACCTCATTGCTATCACTTTTTCGGCAACGACCAAATTCGACACGAAACCCTCGATGAGTTGATAGAATACCACAAGGTTGGTGCGATATTGATCAGATAGCACGTTTCGTTTTTTCAATTGGTCAAAACTCTGGCCGGGTCGAGCATTACAGATGTTGTTATGAGTTTAATCACATGTTATTTACCTCAAATGATGTGAACAGTCGACGACTTTTTAGCAAAAATTAACAAACACTAACTGCTAAACTATTCACATCTTGAACATAAAATTGCTTCCGGCATCTGCAGAGTCGAAAAATTGCTGCAAATTGGTTCCAGTTAGTTTATTGCTTGTGAATCCAAGCTTTATAAAGTGCAGTTTTGCGACGTCCAAAATCGACCTTTAAATCACCAGTATCTTTCTTTTGCAGGAGGAAAAGATTTCGTACAACGCAGAAAAGTTAGAAAATTGGGTAGGCCAACTTGATCCAAGCCATAAAGATTACGAAGAACTAGAAATGAACGACTCAGACACTCGTCTTTAACTACCATAACATACTTCTTCAGATTGTGTTTATTTTTCAAGTAGGCCTATTTAAAGAAACATTGATGCCATTCGTTTACAATCACGTATTGCTTTGCCATTGCATGTCAGTAAAGCGCATATCAAACTATATTCAATATGTTTTACCAGCACATCAATACTAAGAAATTGTTATTTTTAAAGTTAATTTGAGACATTTCATCTGGTATGACATTATTGCTACAGTATTATAGTTCAATTACTACAGTATTATAGTTCTACTACAAAGTATTATAGTTCTGCTGGATTAGAAGTCAGCGATGCTCTATTTTGCAACTCAATATTCGCTGAGGCAAAACCAGAGCTTTTCCCGATTATTGAGAAAGCATGGGCCATGGTTGCTTAAACTGTATGGATCAATTGTTACCTACTTTTTAGAGAAACAGTTTTATATAACTAATTAACTATGGAAGAGTGATTGTGTAGCTTAAACCGCAACTTTTATCGTCTATGCTTCGCTGACAATTATTGCCTCAACAACAATTCTATCAGCACTTTATTTCAGCGCCATATTGAAATGTTGTTATATGAACGTTTCTGAATATTGTTTACTCTTCTAGGAAGGGTTGCAAGGCTCGCCCAATGAAATAAAAACAAAAAAAAAACGTATAAAAAATATATCTGACTTACACAGCCTCCAATGTCTGCAAAGGAAAACAAATAAAGCAACAAAAACACACGAGACACGAATGAGCGAGGAATATCAACAACTGCCTAAAACTACACAATAGAAGTACAATTTACCGTGACGTTGACATCGGCAGTAGAAGAATAAGAATAATAATGCAGCACACACGAATGCGTTGAGCAAATTCCGAATCGAGACAAATATCTTAAACTTTAAACCAAAATTCTTTTATCAAGTTTTGGCTCAACACAGAAATTTGCATATACGCGGGAATAAAGAAGTTCTGAGATAAACTAGCCTAAGATTGTCACATCAAGGTTTGGTTACCAATAACGGTAGGCTATAAAGAGCAAGAAATATTATTATAACTTTTTTGCAGTATTTCAGAAGTTATCTCTTAAACAAAAACGTAAAAATGTAATAAAATGACCAAGTTGGAATCCCACAGTTGATAGCAATATCATGTGATTTCCCTTAAAGAAAATGTCTGACTTAGCTTGCCGTCTGTAGACTCACAGCTTCCCATGTGAAAAAATAATAGGACAACTATTTGCGGATGAAAGTAAAGCTGTGTGTTCATCACATGAGTCTTCAAGTGACATTAGGCACCTCCAAAGTTCCTGAAAATAATACCTATACGCTAAAGGCAGCCAGATCGACGAGACATCGCCTATAGCAGCAGTAGTATGCAATACATTTCGGATAATTTGTATGGGTAACATAGAAATATAATCATAAACGCAGTCTAAGTAGGCTACAAGTAACAGTAGATTAAACAAATACAAACTACTAAGATGAGTTCATGAGCATTTAATCAACCAACCTGAAAGCTGGATAAAGGAAATCACAGTCATTTTTACGTGGGAAACAACACAAGTTGTATGAGTGGTATGACTTGTAGCGTTGTTATGTCAGCCAAAGATGCCTAAAAATAGGGACATCGGGGTTATAAGTACACAATAATATAAGTTAAGTTATACCTTACTTAAGTGTAAAGCTATTGTTTTCATCAAAAAATCTCACACAATCACAAAGCGTGAAAAACATAACAACTGACAGATTAGGCAGACCAAAATTGATTTTAAAAACAGTACTTGACCAGATCTAAACTAACTACGTACCTCTACTCCACTAGCAGATGTGATGAGAAGAAGATTAGATTGCCGAAAAAGGAAAATGGCGACAGCAAGAATTGGAAGCAGCAGCAAGCTTCCATAACCAACGATTCTATCCCACAAGAGCAGCAGCTGGTCTGTAGCGAGGTAGCCAGCAAAAGCACGCACCAGCCATTTAAAGGCAATTTTGAGGCTGTAATAAATTTTCAAATCGTCAGTGAATTAGGCAACACGCGAGAGCAGCTGACTCAATGATTACATAATTCTTCGCTGCTTCCATTATTATGTAGGCTAGTTTGTTATATTGCACTTGTAATCGCAGTGTACTGTGTATTGTCGCTATAAGTGCAAAATAAAACAAGGTTATTATCATTGTACCTGCAAAGTGATTAAAAAAAATGCGGGCAAATAATTTTTGAAACAATATTTAACAATAGTTTTGATGAGTAACGAAGTGCTTCTGATAACTCTTAAACCTCGGTTCTGGCTCCTCGATGTTAGAAGAATTGCAGATTGAAATTTTACTAGGATCCATGTGTTGTAGAATGCAGTCACACGAATAAAATCAGTAAATAACACAATAAGGTTTGGCAACTAAAATTAAAGACAACTAATTAGCTGCCAAACCTGATTGTTTTATTTACTACTGTAATAGTTTTAATATACTTGAAATAATTAAATGATGTGTTTTTTCGTTAAGAATCATGAAGTTCGACTTACGGTTGGCAACTGATTTCTTGCAAGTGACGACACAGACGAGGGTGCAGCGACTGAAGAAGCGTCTCAAACAAGAGACACAGCGATACGATGCCCTGCGTATAAGTGAGGTTCCTTATTTCAAGAACATACTTTCCGGTATATTACAATATTAAAGAGTGTGCTAGCTACTGTGTTAGATATGGAGTGTGTTAGCTAAACTTATAGCCACCGTGTACAATTTAATCTTACGCGATTTCCCGCCCCTTTCATGTTTACTAACGTCGGCCTACTGATATACCACATGTGATTGTACATAAAATGGGAAATCGGAATTGAAAAGAACATACGAATGAGGAAGTGCTCAAGGCGGACGAAAGATGGTATTTGATTGAGACAATAAGAATACAAGGTCAATGCATATGGGGCACTGTTCGAGATAGAGGTTTCACTTAAATTTAGAATCGTAGGTTACGGATGAAAATGTTAGACTTGTGATAACGGAGTTATTATGGTGAAATGAAGAAGATAGCAGAAGTTAGGGGCATGCGGAAGAAAGAAGAGCAGCGGACCAGCAAAAAAATCATAAAGCTAACTAATATCACATTTGTAATCGACAATTCCAGTTTCAAATAAGATTCTTCTTCGATTGCCTTGTCCGAATTAGCCATCGATGAATGCGTCGGATGAATATTCAGTCCATTGTTTTCTTTTATATGATTTATGGATAATTGTTTCTGTCTTGTCATCAAATTGTATCAGATGAGTTTGTCTGCTTGCCAGATGACGCTTTCCAACAATTTCGTCAATTAAAAAGAGATGTTTCACTTTTTGCTTTCTTATGACGTGGCCAAGAAACTGACATTGTTTGGTTTTATACTTTTCAATAGAGATCCAGTTCAATCTATTTCAGGGTTGAGAAAAACCCGGGTTTTTTGGGGTTTTATTGGTTTTTTTTTTAAAAAAGATGCAAAAAAAGGTAGATTCATGCTTATTTCACCTCAAAACTACTTTTTACGAGTGAAGTGCCTTTCACTCACAGTACATGCTTGCATAACTCAATAAAATAATGCACTAGGGCTGTTGTTGCTTGAATGTTGCACCATCAATTAGTTTCAAGATCAAGTTGGATGTTGCATCATCCACTGATTTCTATACCAAGTTGATGCTACTGTGGTAGAAATCACATTATTGCATCATTTGTTTAGATTTGAAGGCAAGGAGCATTTATGCCATCATGTTTAAATATTTTTTCTCATTTATATATATATTATATATAGTAATGGATGAGCAATTGAGCGATTGCGTGGCCAATCAGGCAAATGCTCTGAAACAGCCATGCGTTAGAATCCAGAATCTGTAATTGATACATAGCCTCCTAAATTGCATTTCACATCATATATACAGACTACAGTAGAGTAGTACTTTCACCAATTTAACTATAAGGCCTTCTTGCATAAATGAGTTTTAGTGTATAGTATACACAAAGTGACATTACTTGATTTTTGTGTACTGTGCAATATCCACTGCGTTTTCAGTTTATTCTTGGAAATTACTTCACAATCACATCCTTAAGTCCTAATTTAAAGTTTGTTGTAAGTGCCTTGTAGTGTTTTTGTAAATTTTTTTAATTTTCCAATAAAAACTGGACAAATATGATGCTCTGGGTTTTTTTATGTTTTTTTTTGGGTTTTTTTAAGTGGGTTTTATTAAAAAACCCACCCGTTTTTTTTTGGGTCGGGTAAAATACCAACAACCCTGATCTATTTGGTGCCAAACTTGTATAGCCGTTTCCGTCAAACAAGGAAATAGCAAAAAAAAAAACGATATCAAAAAACTGTACGAAGGTTTATCCATGAGACATCTACAAATCTAATCAAACTAAAAATTATAAAACTGTACGAAGAATAACACATACCTGAGAATGGGACGATATAGCGTGCAATCTGTGAAAGAATCTCATGTAAAACTCTCGAAATACGTAGTAGAGTCTTGCTGGTGAAGAGTAAAGATAACACAAAGGCGTGGCATACATGGAGAAACCGTGGAAAGGTATAACTCCGTTAGGCGGGTATATGACTGCGTACTCATCCTGGCCAAGTTTACCTACAAAAAAAAATCTCTTTAAAAAGCTGTTTGAAATGTAACCGGTTTTGATCTAGAATCTAGATGAACGAATATTTAAAACAAACGATGTGTCAATATGCTACCAATAGCGTTATATGTTGATGGGACTACAAATGGCGAATTTACTGCGCAGTTTTCAAATAACAATTTGTAAAAACAAAATATCAATGAATGAAACCTAACGTCCTATTGTATGATCTTTTAGCGAGGTTTAATGATGATATATCTAAAAAAAGTTTAAAGTCACGATGACCTACTACGCAAGCAACAGCATAGCAATTTTTCGAATAAATAAATTATGTTTCTTCCGTAAATCGCCATCTCAATCACAAAGCAAATACGAGTACGCGTGCAGACACATACAAACATTCAGTCACTAGAGGGACTAGACGACTCCAACGAGGAAAGAAAATGCCATGCTGAATATTTTAACTCAAAACAAGTCAAACACTTATCCCAATACCAATCAGGATTCCCACAGTAAGTACATCTTGACAATGAATTCGCAACATCAACAAAAGGCCCGATGGAATCAAATCCACATCGACCGGCATAATGGCCTAGTGGCTTGAGTGATCGCCTCGGCATCAGTAGATGTGAGTTCGATTCCTAATCGGGTCCTACCAAAGACTTATAAAAAATGGTAATAAACTTCATAACTACTTGGCACTCAGCAGAGGAGTGGGTTTAGGTATTTCCCCGACATCCTTCGCAACTACTGAGCACTCTGCTCGGTGGGGATAAGCCCGCTACCCTACGGACTAAGTGAACTGCGTTCAGACAACGAGGACTCCTTCAAAAACACGGCAGTTGATTGCAATTCAAGACGCTCTCAACGTTAGAGCCTGGGAAGGAGCCCAAATTGCTCAACATACAACATCCAATACACATTGAAATGAGAACAGCTAAATGGACATTGAAAATTTGAAACTACAAAACATCAACGTTTTCTAACGTAAAACGTCAGTTTTGCTAAAGCACGCAAATAACTACAAGCTATTCACTCCATGATGATGACGTCACATCATGCAATGTCAATGACGAAACAGAAAACCTTGCGTTACATCTGCCCCTGTGACGTCGTTGGGGTGTAGAGGATATGCAGCAGAAGAGTGATTGCCGAAAACAGGTTGTCTGGCGTTTTTCTTTTGTTCTAAAGGCTTGTCTCTTCTGAGTGCATCAGTGATCACGGTGTCACCATTTATTTCCTGTTGCTCGTACAGTGAGTTGCCGTCATCCGAATGTTTGCTTACTTTGGCCCAGAAAAAGTCATCATCAGATTATGGATATCCCAGCAAGCAAAACTGACCCTTTTCACATTAATTCAACGTCGGCAGACGTTATATATCTCATTATAAAAGAGACAAATTTGCTAGCTGGATGTCACGGTTTGAATCACGAAAAAATCGTTAAAAACTATTTAGGGTAGAAAAAATAGTCGCGCTTAGATTGAGTGTATGTTGAGCCAGAAGAAAACCAGTGCCTACAAGAGTAACTTCTCACCTTTTATGAACGACTTTGGTGGTGTTGCACTGCTGTGAGCAAAGTGGCTCAGCACTGTAGTGTCACGAGAAAATACAAGCAAAACTTGATACAAATAATCTTCAAACACAAAGTAGTAATCGTCGTTTACTGAGGTCAATTTTACATCCTAAACATAAAGAAACATGTAAGAAACAATGTAACACTCGAGAGGTAGTCGGTTTAAAACCCGCCCGGGCTGTGTTTCCACAGGACACAGGTCTGATAGCGTGCTTTGCCATAAAAAAAAGATTGGCTTGCTTGTCTCCCACATGCTTCAAACCGTCAATCACTGTTACAGCCAAACAGTTGAGCTACAGTAGTTTATTATTATCTATTAATTTTACAATTTACCGACTCCAGTGCATTACAGTTAAAAGGTTACTTTTAAGATAGCGGTTCACATTTCTTCGTAGATCTTCCTTTTTTTTGCTACAAACACTTACCTGCTTCACTTTTTTAAGATCAAAATGTTATTTTACGTATGTAAACTATTGTATCATGCATTGCATAACGTGACAGGCTTACTGATGTGTTTTAGAAAATCAAACTAGCAGCCTGCTGCATTTATCTTCTTCAAGGTGCACTAGATCTTCTACTGACACGCACTGACACGCACTGAGCACTAGATACATACTTGTACATGTCGCAGTTTCACGTTCAGACGCAGGAAGTTAAATTCATTGGTTATAACACACCTTGTATATGAGGCTATCCACCAGTAAATCGTGCTGAAGTACATATCCCTTCAACTGCTCATACTTCAGTATGTCCTGAAAATATTTGGCAACATTAGCTCTTGATCTATCAGCAAAAACTAACCTTTTTGTTCTTTTGGCAAAACACTAAGTGCAGCACAAAACATTATTTCTTTTTATCAAGTCAGTTACGTAAAACAGACGCTTTTTCACCACAAAATAGACGTTTAAAACTGCATGCAATAAGACGTTGTTAAGACTCCAAAGAAGCAAAATATTTTACCAAGTGACTGATTGTAACTCCCATTGCCAGCTCCCACAGCTCAGCTCGACATCCACTGGGACATCCCTTGCGGCAAAAATTCTGGGCAATTGCACTTTGCTTTTCCTCAAGAACTAAAAAAATACAACATGAAATACCAACGTCAAACGCTTTTTTTCAATAATGAATTAAATGTACTTATTTTAATGCTTTTTTTTATCTCGTTTGGTTGTGAAATGATATCCTAAAATTTTAAAGCTGTTGAAAATTCCTCGGTATAATATATTCTATCTCCTTCAAAGTTTAAACAAAACATTCTTTAAAAATGCAATCAAGAAAATGAAGTATCTTCTGACAGGTGTCAAACCCACAACAATGCTTGATATGAACGACTCGGTTACATATCTTGTAATGCAAAGAAATTTATTCTCACACGAGTCAGTTCAATCATATATAGCTAAATATCGATTTCGATCAGCTAGAAGCCAGATCATCTTCAGTTAAGCTTATTCAAATAGAATTTTCTATTTGAATAATATCTATTTGAATAATTTCTATTTGAATAAGCTTAACTGAAGATGATCTAGCTTCTAGCTGATCGAAATCGATATTTAGCTATATATGATTGAACTGACTCGTGTGAGAATAAATTTCTTTGCATTCTTTAAAAATGCGCATCATTCGGCAAACGCACCAGTAATATTTGGTGTCAAGCACTTAAAATATATATTTTTGTTCATATTCGCGCAACACAATACTAACTGAATATATTCACCTCGTTTTGCTAATTTATTTCGTTCACTTTGAAAATATTCTGAAGGAACGTCTAAGCTGTCATCGACACCAGCATGGCAGTGTTCCTGCTCAAACTCGGAAAATGTTTGTTGCTGTGAAAAACAAGCGCACCAGAGAATTAAAAACATAAAATGTAAAACTGTTGCTTGATCGTACGTCGAAACTTGATGACAAAATCAACAAAGTAAAAAATATCTGCTGCGTAGCACAGAGTGCTGATACAATGTTGAAAAGGATATCACTTCGACCTCTATCACAATTAGGGTCTACACCGCTGTGTTTCAGCGAAACACTTAATGACTTGTTTAAAGATGACCATGAGGAAATTTTTTTGCCCCATCTACTAACCTTACTTAGTGTAAATATTCACCCATTGGGCATCAGACCAGATTTGAATATGACTAGAGATGTACCGATACCACTATTTTGATCGATACCGATATCACTTTTTTAGGCCGATACCGATATTTTGGCCGATACTTTAGTGTTACAAAAAGAAGCAATTTTGGTATTTGCAAGTAATTATATCAAATGCTAAGTTTTATCTTATTTGCATAAAACTTTTAAAAAAAGCTTTGAATTGGTATATTATACCAATTATACTCAATTCAATTATACCAATTAACCAATATATTCAATTCAATTATACCAATTCAAAGCTTTTTTTAATAGTTTTATGCAAATAAGGTAAAACTTAAAGCACAAGAGCACAAGATCAAAAGTAAAACCACAAGATCTTGTGCTAAAACACAAGCCGTGGCACCACCGCGACTGACACAGTGACAAATTAGTATAAAACTAAAAAATCCCCAAAATTCAAAATTAGTTGTGTTCAACTTTGGCGCTTACAATAAATTCCAAAATACGCCACAAAACCAACCAACTTTGGAAATTTATAGAGCAGCAAGGGGAACTTCAAATGGGCAACATTAGGTGCCAAAGGGGCAATATTACGTCATTATGAGTGACAATGGACGATTTGGAAGTCCTTGGCACTTGAAGATTCAAGAATCCAATCCCAACTCAATGTTGTGTCATAATAGTAGATTTTAGTAATGAAAGGCCGTGGCCGGTGGGGTATAAGGAAAGAAACATTACATTATAATTGGGGTTTTTGAAAAATTAATGAAGGGTTTGCGCAAACTCTCCAAATAGGCTATCATAATTGATAACAAGATGTAAAATGTAAACCAAGTCATTTGTGTAGTCGTACAAAAACTATTCGACAAGTAATGTGCAACCTAAGGGCGGTAGGCACTTTAACATACTGATATCCCATTGAACCACGAACCATCAACCAATCAGAAGCTACGCTGTTCATGACGTCATCAAGGTTGCGTTTCTCGGAACAAAGGAAAAATGCAACTTCCCACCACTGTTATTGCTCTTGTTTGTTGTGTAATTACCAAAAAAAGTTTAAAGTAATAATCAACTCTCTGGCTGAATGCTGAAATGGTCACAATTGGACGGACAACCTAACATCCGATGGTTCGTGGTTCGGGTTCGTTCAATTGGATATCAGTATGTTAAAGTTACTACCCCTAAGGGCGCTTGTCGTTTGGTTGAGAAGCTTTTGCCAGGCCAAGACTACCCAGGTACCAAAAATGTATAATTTTGCATCGTTTTTACGTTGCTAAACGTTTAAAAAACCTATGTAACTCGGTTGTTTTAGTAAGCTAGTTCTATCAGTTTGTGATTTAATTTCCACCTTTCGTTGTAATAAACTCATCAAGCTTAAAGGGATACTAAAAGAAAAACCTGACTTGGCGATTTTCCACGTTCTTTCTGTTTAACATGCTACCATAAAACGATTTTCAATAAAATTTTGCCCCATTGCGGTCTGACCACCATTGCGCGCGTGCTTTTGTCAGAGCTTTCAAAAGTAGATTGGGCTTGAGCAGCGAAGCGTGCGACTGTACAGTCTGCGTCACTAAAGACTACCAATCAGCCGATCTCGCAATAATTGTTACTGCGGGCGATTTGACTGTAGGCTATGTATGTAATGTATGTACATGAAAACATCAGACAGTTTGCTCAAAACATCAGATGTGGTAACGTGGCTTTTGTTATTGCTGTCTTTTGTGACGTTTTCTCGAGCAGTGTTTGCACTTTTGGTTATTTTGAAAAAAAATGAAAATAAATGAAACGTTGGACTTTGGGCCTTGCCAGCGCCATTGAAAACATTTTTTTTTCGGTAATTTTTCTAGAAATGTATTCTTGAATGTTCAGTTTACGCATTTTAATGCTTAATTCCCGTTTGAAATTTTTATTTAGTAGGCCTTTAAACAATGTCAGAGTAAGTAGGCTGCGCATTGCGCAACGAACTCCCACAGCCACAGTTATCACCACTTGCTGCTGACAAGTCAAAGAAAACATCTATGTCGTTTGATGTTGCCGATTTGCGTCACATTTTTTTTCCATAGTGATACTTGCTCTTGCTATTTCCGTTACGTTTAGATGATGTCACGTCATTATGCCGATTTGAGATATAATTTAATTCATGACGTTGTATGGATGAAAAACTTTTGCAAGTTTTATAGGCCTACTCTGCTGAGAGTAAAAAAGAAACACAAATGATAAATATTGGAGAAATTGAGTCTCCTTACACAATACACAACTTAAGAATCGAACAACGCAAAACTGCTGAAACAAAACGTTTTGTTTGAGTGAAAGAATCACTGTAAGCAACCAATGTTAAAACGTGCGCGCAAGAAGTCATGGGAGTGTGACGTATCAAAAATTTGAAAAGGCTGTTATTTTTCTACATCAATGTGACGTTAGTTACTACTTTAAAAAAATTATATCTTTGCTTCTGTAGAATATCCGTAGCAAACGCCTTTTTTTACGTGATTAGTATCGGCTACAGTATCGGCCAAATTTTGCCGATACCGATACTCAAAAATGGCCGATATCACCGATACCGATACATCGGTACATCTCTAAATATGACCAAATAACATCACCTGGATTTTTGCATATAACAAAAAGCTGTATAGTTACCGCCTTACTGGTATTATTTCAATATTTATAATAAAAGAGCAATACACTTACCAGATCTGTCAACTCAGGAATGTCAAGAGGAACTTGAATGAGCCCCCAGTGCGCACCATTCCCCTCAGCTTGTCCATCACCGAGAAAGTTGAAATAATTTGGGTTTTCCAAACTGACTATAACTTCTAGAAAATCCTTTGGGGCATACACAGGCCGAAAGTGACTGAGATCTAATAAGAAATAAATAATCACCACTCACCAGCAAGATTTCACTAAAAAACAAGTTTTTGTGAGTTCATTATAAAAAAATTCCCCTGAAAATGTCAAACAAGCTAATCACTGTCATAATTTTAACACCTCTTTTATGGAATAAGCACGAGTTTGTAATTCCTTTTAGGACATGAGCAGCGAGCACTCCAAGATTCTGCGCAATGACATTCTCACCACTCAACCAGTTCAATTGCTCAGTGTAAATTTTCTAGCTGCACCAAAGGTCAGTCACAAATATGAATGGTAACTTTCCAACCAGGCATAACAAGAGATAGGCAACAATATGAATATGTTTATGCAAAGTGTTGTACAAATTTAATATGTCCATGCAAAATGTTGTACAACACGCAAGCAATTCAATTCATACAATTAACCTGGTTCATCTGTCCCCATTTCATTCCATTTGAGAAGCAAAGCCCTTTGCTCATCTGCTGGTCGTTTCCTAGCCAGTGGAATACTTAGTTCTGTGCACATGCTGTTCATACTTTTCAATATTCTTCTTTCCCAATTCGCCTTTGACAAACACACAACTGAAGTCATAGAAAGCTTATCAAGTTGGTATGTAATATAAGATACAACCGTGTGCTAAGTATGTAAAGTTACAAAACAAAATTCACTAAAACTAAAAAAGTAATTCTAAAACTAACCTGAGCTTTTCTCATATACATAAGTGGCTCCTTCAAGCATTCCATGGGAACAGTTTCATCAAAAGAACATTTTGAACTAAAAGAAAGTAATGAGCATGAACAAAATAATTAACTTATATACCGCATTTCCAACATTGCAGAACAAAAATGTTACATCTAAAAATCAACTTACTTGCTGAGATCAGCAAATATTTTGTTCCTTAATATTTTCTCCCATCCAGCTGCTTTTAGAGCATTTATCACATCATGTTGTAAAGTTGAGATTCCAACAGAGGGTTTCTCTACTTCATGCTAAATGAAACATTTATAATATTGTGAAACATGCAATGAAAAAATAAACCTGTAAAAATTTTGAAATGCCATAATGTTATGCATTGCAACCAAAAGGTCTGATCATGAACTAAAAACATACTCGAACGTGGGATAATAATAACTTTGAACATATAAATATTTTATTTAACATGACATGAAAATTCCAGTAAGTTTGAATAACTCTTGCACACAGGAAGAAATATTTTTGCTGCAGTTGCATGGCTGAGAGCATCTGAGCGATGCTCAAAAATGCATTGCTTTGACATCTATGGAAAGTATTTGGCTGTACCTGAAAAAAGTGCAAAATATTCTACTTAAACACAAAAGTTGGCTTCCTTGTTTCCCAGTCCAATTAACCTAAATGTTCAACCAAAAAACAGTAATATAGTAAGGTGATGTAATACTAATGATCAATGTTATTGCAAGGCTGTACAATCCTATACTCTGTAAAGTGGAAGTTTAAATTGTGAATTACAAATTCTCTTGTGAGTTTAAATTAAATATTATTTAAATAACTAATAAATAAACTAAATTTGACCAGACCTGTGCAGCACACTTCAACTGAGATTGAAGTGTGGATCCGTTAAGTTTCTTTACAAGTTCAGTGATGTACAAAGCCAGCTCTTTCCTCTTCGGATCCATTTTAGTAAAGTACGATAATGATAATAACACCCACTTTATTACTATTCAATATATACAAATGATCACATGTTAGCAATGAAAAAACAAAACATATTTTAAAAAACAGTTTAGCTGTATCTATTAAAGAAAAAGAGCAATAAAAAGGAAAATTGAATCACTTGGTTCGCTTAAAATTTTCAGATTAGACAGTATTTTTGAAAAAGTTATCTGATTGGTTGAAGAGATACTAAGTTCAATGGTATCAGGTATGCATAAGAAACTTCTAAATTCACAAATTTTTTATTTAACATATAAAATTATACCGAGACATACTAAACAATATATGTATATTAATTTGTTTGCTTGCAAGCACAATTGTAATTTGACGTTTTGTCTTAAATAATTTCAAAGAGGTACAAAGTCACATTCTTACAATTTATTATTTAACTATGTATATATATTACATACAATATTTCATTCAGCATTTAGGATAATTCATCATATTACCACAAATAACTTGGACTATACTTTGTTAAACGATGATGAAAAACAATCAGTCAATTAAAAGTTTTAATTTGAAAATTGTGTTTCTAGATTGCCAAAAAATCTAATTCTGCTTATTAAAACACTACAATATTTTTTCAAGGATGGAATGAAGAGAACAATTTCAAATGAAAGCAAAATAAATTGATGCATGTCAACCTTATAAATTAAAACCTAACACTTTGGTTTAAATAACGTCTGCCCAAGTGTTTATTCTTTCTGGGTTGCATTCGTTTGTTGACTAATGCCATGGGCAGTAATTATTGAAACTTCAATGCTCCTTAATGATGAGTTCAGAAGCACTTGCATGCAGTTATTAGCCAGGATAACCTGGTTGAAAAGGCTGATATTCTGGCTGTGTTGATACTAAGCATCAAAAATAATGTTGTACATTCTTCTCATGGTCAAATGATACAACATCCACAGATAAATTTTTAAAGTTTCATGAAAGCAGTGTGTGAAGGCAAACAAGAAGTAGTGAAAAAACATAAATGACAACAACAAAGCACAGAGATGCCCAAGTCATTACAAGTATATAACCGAATTCGTGAGCTAAAATCATTTTCAGAAATGCAGCAAATCAATATTAAGCACGATGTTCAACAGTTTCATGACGTTTCCCAGTTCCACCTTCAATGTGATTAATACTGCCTTTCACAGAATTGAGCAGTGTTTGTGATGTTTCTAAAATTTTCATGTAGGCTGCTTCAGTTTCAGAAATGGTCTTATCAAACTCATTTCTAGCTGACATTTTTTTTGCTATGCTTTCATTTACTTTTGCCAAGCGTTCAGTGAGTAATCGAATGTCATTTTGCAGTTTTTGTTTTTCATCTTCTTCTTGCAAAATGTGTCTGTGTAGCTCATCTCGTTTTGAACAAAGATCTTCAATGCATTTCACCAACTCATTATTATAACTCTGCAGAGCAGCACCTTGATGTGACATGTTACGTTACACAACTTGAAAACAAACATACACAAGAATAAACAACAGCTTGTAGTCTGAAATAAACAGTTAACCTTTATATATGCACCAAACTTAAAATCAACTGTTAGCAACGAGAGAAGTTATAAAAGTATAATTCTTATATTCTCACACAAAACATTTTCTCAATGAAGGATGGTTTCAAGCCTTTACAATTCTGCAAAAACAAAACAACTACAAACTATACAAAACAATCTACAATAGTAGATATATTTTATCAGCCAAAAGATTTCTGTATTACCGTAAGTTACAAGATATCAACACAACAATTTAACAGTTTTGAGGTTGTATACTGATTCAATAGCTAAAAAATCATTTCAAAATTAAAACTATCACTGATTACATCTCTTGTGTGATCCTAATTGAGTCAAATCTGACCTGGTGACCTGAATAGGTCTTTTATTTCCTTCCTTTCTCTTTTTAATCTGTAAAATTCCAGTACATTATTGTAAAACATCAAAAAAGAACATTAGGCCTATTAATGAGTTCATGAGCTAAGTTGTGAAAAGTTTATGACAACCGTACTACCAGTATTCGGGCTGCAGGATGCAGCTGACTTTGGTTTTTCACTGCCATCCTTGTTGTGCAAACTATTTTACATTTGTTTGTAGAATTTTTTTTCTCATGCGTACAATTTTTTTCTCTGTTTGGCAGCGTAGCCGAATGGTGAGAACATCTGCGCGACGTTTGAAAGGACGTGGGTTCGCCACCACTCCAGAGTATGCAGCTGTGTCTCGGTAAAGACAGTTAATGGCAAGCCAAAATAAGGGGAGCAGCTGACTCGAAGACTATATGTTACTTCGCTGCTTCCTGTTGTATTGCATCTGTGATCGCAGTGTACTGTACGTTATCGCAATTGGCGCAAATAAAAACATGATTATTATTAATTATCACTCTCTCTCTCTGTAGGTATCATAGCTGATACAGCCCTCGATGTACAATGATGTTCCAGTTTGATCGATCTCGTGCGTCTTGTCAAATTTTAGTAAGGTTTTTGATATGTGGCTGAAAATTGTGCAATAAATGTGAATCTTTGAGCTCTTCTTGACCGTTTTATTATGGCAGTGGCTATTTGACCGGCACCGGTTGTTCAATCTGAAACACTATTTGACCGGTCATGACATCACTATATAGGCACTTTTTTCTTTTTCTCTTTCAAAGCAAAAGACGAGAAGAGTGCCTATATAAGTTCTAAATTCAACAATTATGTTCAACTGATTCGGTGACGCGTAGGATACGTCTCGGGTTAGTGTTTCAGAGGGAATGACTTTGATACTACGCAGAAGCGTTTTTTTTTTTTTTAATTTTTAACTAAATTTTGACCCGAAGTGACTCAATCGTTAGGCTGCTGCATTCTTGTGGTCAATTTTTAATTTGAGTAGCCTACAGCCCAATTTTTTATGTCTTTTCAAATTATGAGTAATAAAGTTAGAGTTTTTTAATTTTCTTGAATTTGAGAAATTCTCTGGATAATTTTTCGTTCGTCATAAGAGGATGTGACCGTGTTTGCCGAACGACGCAAAATTTGGCAAACACAGTCACATCCTCTTATGACAAACGGAAAATTATCCAGAAAAATTCTCATATTCAAAAAAATTAAAAAACTCTAACTTTATTACTCGTAATTTGAAAAGACATAAAAAGTTGGGCTGTAGGCTACTCAAATTAAAAATTGACAACAAAAATGCAGCAGCCTAACGATTGAGTCACTTCGGGTCAAAATTTAGTTAAAAATTTAAAAAAAAAATGCTTCCGCGTAGTATCGAACTCATTTCCTTTGGAACACCAACCCGAGACGTATCCTACGCGCCACCGAATCAGTTGAACATAATTGTCGAATTTAGAACTTATATAGGCACTCTTCTCGTCTTTTGCTTTAAAAGTGAAAACGAAAAAAGTGCCTATATAGTGACGTCATGACCGGTCAAATAGTGTTTCAGATTCAACGACCGGCGCCGGTCAAATAGCCACTGCCTTTTATTATTGTCACTCACAAAAACAAACAAACTGAACTGCACCACACAGGAAGATTGGAAATTAGAGCTTGGTGGTTTATAAAGTCAAGTCAACCTATTTCACTTCTTGCAAAAGTAAGTAAAGATGGTGTTTTTTGATGTTACTTTCCATTAGGTTAGGCCTGCACTGATTGAAACATGTTCATTGGTTTGGTGGAGAGCAATAGAACAATTGATTTATTTTCGTCAATATATGACAAAATAAGACAAAAAACACTTTTATGATAAACTGATTGAAAGTTACAACAAACAGAAAGTAACAAATACAACGGTATACTGATTGCTGAGCATAGCATGATAGAATTCACCAAATAAGCCCCTCCCTTATTCCACAATAGGAAAATTTAAAATTGCAGTTATTGCGTCTCCATAGAGTTTGTTTCAATCTGGTATCCGATCATTTTGCAACAAATTGTCATTTTAAAAAGGACAAAAATTATTTTGTTTGGGTTAAACTTCAGATCATTACAAATTAATATTATTTTCCTAATTTTATGAGATTTTTCTGATTACATGAAATGATGAGTAGGCTAAACATAACGCCAGCGAATGCGTAGGCAATAACACTAAATAGCGCAGAGGTGCAAAAATCTTTGGTCAATTTTAGTAGGCCTACCACGATAATATTTTTGGTGGCGCACACTTTGTTTTTTTGTTGTTTTTTCTCATCTTTATCCTGCATTGCGGGAAAGCAAACTTGAGCGCTATGCATCGATGTACGCTTTCCGACGTACATCTGACCCACGCTGCAGCCGACTGCAATGTTTTTTTCCGGTTGTCTACTCTACTTATGACTTAAATTTGGTACTACCCATTACTCGAAATCGATCACTGGGTAGAGGCAATTATCGTAAAGTTTCTTGCCCAGAGAAACAACAGCAAGTGCGGATGGCTGGAGTCGAACATGCAGGCTCTCGACTACGAGCCCAATGCACTCACCACTCGGCCACTCGGCTATCAACAGCAGGCCTACCGCTTGGTCAAAAGGGGACAGTTTAACCTACTTTTTTTCTGCAAACACAACTAGATTATACTGCACTTATTAGATTTACCTAAAATGAAAATTCCTGAACCAAACTCCGAATCCACTCCATTCCGAAACTTTTGTAAAAACTAAAACTCCCAATCCACTCCATTTTCTGAAAATCGGGCAAAATCCGGCTCTACTCCGACTCCATTCCATGTTCAACTCTGGGTCACGGAGACAGAGGGAAATTTTCATTCAGAGTTTTTAAGTGTAGACCTAATTGGAAAGTTTACTTTATTAAATTCGGGGACCAGATTTGCACCAGTGGACAGGCAGTGGTTCAAACCTTCTGCGAGCGTGCGAAACTGCCTGGATTAACACAACTAGTCTGCACCCTACTTTACCTCTTACAGAAAGAAGTTCCGGCACACCGTACAAATAGTCAAGAACTACTCAACCTCTTCATCGTGAAGTAGGCTATTGCTGGATTAAGTTCTCAAAGAAGGTATCTCAAAGAAGAAGGTTTCTCACCCGGGTTTCTCAAAGAAGGTTTCTCAATCTGAGGGTAGAAATTCCTTCAATCAATCACATATGTTTGGTAAAATTTAGGTTGATTATTCTAATTTCCTACAAGATTATTGTAGCCTATAGCTAGTTTGTAATTTTGATGTAGGCTATTTTACAATTCGTAGTAGGGAAAGAGCGGGACCTGTGAACAGGGGTGACCTGCGAATCACCCCCCGTATTTTTTTTTATACAACTATTTAGTGCCAAATGTGGATATTGTTGGCTTTGACACGCTTCGTTAGGTTTTCCTAGGAAATAACCTCATTTTTTGAGCTGATTTGTGGACAGGAGACCTCATTGCTGATTTTGACATAATTTTGTAAATTTTTGAGGTCGTACAACATGTTTTTTAGTTTTTTAACTTGAGTGAAGTCTTGGCTTTCAGTGATAAGTGGTTAATGTACGTTAAATTAGTATTGTTTTTAGCTATGTTGAGTGAGACTAAAAGTTCAGGTTTTAGGCTGGAAGCAAAAAAATTACCGGTCACGTGGTGCGTGACCTGTGAACCTCCCTGTTGGAGCGACCTGCAAACCACCTTGATCTGGGTCAACAACACGATCCAAAGAAATTAATTGATACCTGCTAACTTCTCTGTGTACAATTTTGAATAAACAAGTTTGTGGTGATGAAGTGCAGTCGTGTTTGTCCAATTTGGTGATTCCGTATTAAACTTGGTGCACGGACTATTTTGTGTTAATAGTAAGATCATCTGTGAGACCAGAGAGACGAATCAGAGAGAATTTCCGATGAGCGCATACATTCAGTGTTTCCCATTTCACATTTCTTGTAGTAGCATGACAACAGCACAACATAAAACTGTTAAATACATGGAAAATCGAAAATACTGCATGTTTTTTTCAAGCGGCTTAGAGGACCCTCCACATATGGTCGTAGGACCCTCACTTGCGGGTCGTATGAACCACTTTGGAGGACGCTACATTTTTCGCTCTAGGGACTTCCGCTTCTACTGGAACATGCTTAAAATCCATGAAAGCATGGAGACTGTAGGTAGGAAGATATACGTAAACTTTGAGACGAATCTTAGACACAAAACAAAAAATATACGACATTTTGTAAAATTCGGCTCGTAGGTCCCGCCCTTCCCCTAATGCGCAGAAGTAGGCTATAGTGACCATACAGCCTGTAGGTGTATTGCAACTCAACTTTTGTGCATTTTTACTGTGCGTAAAGCTTTTAAAAAGTATTGATCCCGCAGAAATTGCCCAACATATGTCATCCAAATGAAATGGACCTTTTTACAAATCACCTTGATGTTGTCGAAAAATACCCTAGCTCGGTTTGTGACAGAAAAGTGGAGATGTAGTCAATATTTCTTTGGAAAACTTTCAATGCGGCTGTGAGTTTATTCAATTGGCGTTGTCTGATGAAGAATTTTCCCAAAATTTGATGGATTTTGGGAAAAATTTCAAGGTTGTTGGGAATAAAATTTTTCTGACTCCGTATGACCAACGAGATATAACACAATGAGTGGAAACTCACTCTTCTCTTAGTGTTTCTCTTTTATCTCTCTCGTTTCTCTACGTCGTTCGTTTCATGGTTCACTGTTTGCACATGGAAGGCTACAGACTGCGACCGTACGGGTGTACGCGTGCTAAGAATGCACTAAAGCAAGGCTAAAGTGACGGCAAATACCACGAAGCAATTGGACTGTTCCGACCATAGTATTATTGTTAGGTGGTTTAAAAGTTTATTTTCGTTACCGCTTGTCTTTTCAGATTATTGTGTGAAATTTTGAAGTAGGTTAATCAGGATGTTACAGGTCAATAAGCAGGGTAAATACATAGGCTCTTGCTAACAACAATATTAAATTAGTACAGGGTAGCAAAGGTCTACCAAATACGATACAAAACGACTGACTGTAGGCTATATGGTTATCAAAGTTTATCTTATCCAGCTATAAACAACCAACAGGGCTAGAAGAAGTTTGGCTTTTTATAACAGTGCAATGCAAAACAGTTCTGATAATTTAACCGTCGAGTATCTTGTGGAAATAATCGAAGATGAAGAATTTCAAAGTATTCCCATTTCAACGAGCGCGTCTACAGTGCAACGTGAATTTGGGTAAGAAAGCGTTTCAAAGGACCTCGCACCTCTAATTAAATTGTGCAGTTGTGTGTTGAAAGCTGAATAAAATTGTTTGGATATATTATCCGGTATTTTTGCAGATGTCACTTATGTCCGAAAACTTACAAAACCAACGGGGGATTGCGTTTTCATGTCAAGTCAAAGCACGCTGGAAACACATGTAATAACACCAGAAAAGGTATGGTACTACAGTTCCGCATATTACCTGCCTGTAGACCGGCAAGACAACTTTATAGCCTAAATCGTCCATTTACAGATTGTTTCTACGTCTGGTGACGACGGATCAACGTTAAAATCTGACTGCAGTCAGCCACTTGTGTGTAACAATTGCTGTGGTAGGCATATCCAGTCTGCCAAATTAAAACATATCGCAAATATTGCATCTATTCAACACCTGCCAACGTCGAATCGACGTAAAAAGGGGAAATTGTTAGACCACATTCCAGACGTCAAAATAGCAAAATGAGGCCCCTAATTTCTTGAAACGGAGGCCCATACCCCCTTCAGGTTGCAACTAAGACATCATATATCGCGTTTTCGTTTGCAGAGGGGGCATTGGTCCCCCTGACCCCCCTCTCGGGAGCCCTGATTCTACTGAATAGCGTCATTACACCAATATATAATGGAAACATAAGCTACCGGGACGCATCTTTTGAAAATGTACCATTACATAGGTGTATAGAGGGAATGTGTTTATTATGTCTCGAGCTTTATTGCGAACGTTGTTGGTACGAAGCACTTCAGTAACAGAATGAATGCGTGTCACAAAATGGCGGTATCGGATTAGCTCAAGTGGTCGTAGAATAGAAAAAGGCGAAGTGACTGATCTCAAGACAGATACTGCGTTGCGCAATGATATGACGTCATCAACATCCCCCTTTCAATGAAAGGCGTTATGAATAGGATTGCAGGTTTACTACAGTATGAAGGAGAGATCATTTGGGGGTTAGGTTACATAATACAAAACGTATGGTAACACATATGATTACGATATGGCATATGATTACGATGTACACACAATGCAAAACGTATTGTAACATATGTGATTACGATATGGTAAGTTAATTATATTTACAGCGAAAGGGTAAATGCTCAAGAGGTGGAGATGCAAGCATACTGCTAAAAGTTATCAGTGATATCTGGGATAATGCAGTTAAAATATATCACATACAACTTCAAACACAAATGCCAAATGTCATCAGGTTGTAGGTTAAGAAAATTACGTAGTATGGTAATCATTCAACCACACAGGGGCTCTACGCATCCGTCTTGGTCGTTCTGAAGAGCTACTTCTGGGGTAGCTTTCAGAGGGTGCGTCATGGTTGTCAAGTGGTGTTATACTGTGTGGTATATCTAAGAACAGGTCGCTTTTGTCGATACGAAGGTGGACCCTGTTCCTTTTATACCTTGTGCCAGAAGCGGACTCGATTATGTAGGTGCGCGAAGAAGGTATTGCGGTCACTCTCCCTCGTTCCCAGCTTGTACTGGGTGGGCTTTGAAAATAAATTCGTTGTCCAATTGAAAATGGACTCATATCACGAGCGTTTTTATCATAATTTCTTTTTGTGGCATTTCTGCGATGAAGCCTTTTTTCGGCGTGCATGGTGTTGCTAGGTTTGGTGATTAGAGGTATCACTGATCTAAGTTTTCTGCCAAAGAGGATCTCTGCTGGGCTGATGTTTACGTCTTGGCGCGGCGTGTTCCTGATCTCAAGCAGGGCTTGGTATTGGTCGGTTTGGTTGAGAAATGTGCGCTTAAGCATGGTTTTTACACATTTAACCGCTGACTCTGCTTTTCCGTTTTCTCGTTGATGGCCTGGGCTGGAAGTTGTATGGGTGACCTGCCATTTTTTGCAAAATGCGTTAAAGCCATCAGACATAAACTGTGGACCGCAGTCTGATACCACACATTTGGGAATGCCGTATCGCGCAAAATGCTTTTTTAAGCAGCTTATAACTTGTCTGGTGGTGGTTGACGTCATCACGTCGATTTCAATGAAATTAGAGTAGTAGTCGACCGTTATTAAATAACTCTTTCCTTGAAACTCGCACAGATCAATACCAATTTTTTTCCCATGGCGCCGTTCCTTCGTTGTGTTGTTTGAGTGTCTCTTTCTGGTTGCTTGGTTTTGTTTGTTGACAGATTATACAATTGTCTGTCATTTGTTTTAGTTCTTTTGGTAATCCTATCCAAAACACGGTCTCACGTGCTCGCCGCATCATGCTGTCATAACCTAAATGCGCAAGGTGTAAATTGTCTTTGATCTCGCGGCGCAAATTTTTTGGGATAAATATGCGCTCTCCCTTTAGTATTAAGTTCTTTTCTTGCGTCAGGCACTCTCGAAGCGAAAAATAAGGTTTGATGTTTTCTGGGAGATCATTTTTGGTAGCTGGCCAACCTTCTGTTATGATCCTCAACAGTGTTTTTGCTTCGTCATCGCTTTGCATGGCCTGTTTTACTGCAATTAGACGTTCGTCTGGTATGTCCTCTAGGACGTTTAAGTTCATTATGTGATTCGGTTGATTCTCTGAGTCGTTAAGTTCAGGGAAGGCTCTACTTAGGGTGTCGGCAATGACAAGGCTGGCTCCAGGCATGTATTTGAAATCAACATCGTATCTATTCATGCGCATCAGCAGGCTCTGTATCCGTTTGGGGGCCTGGCTTAGTGGTTTTTTAAGTATAGTTTCGATGGGTTTGTGGTCGTTGTGTATTGTGATTTGTCGGCCATAGGTGTATTGGTCAAATCGCTCCAGACCAAATACGACTGCTAATGTCTCTTTCTCTATTTGTGCTCAATTTCGCTCAGATTTTGTGAGGGCGCGAGATGCATATTCGACAGGTTGATCGTCCTGCAAGAGAACAGCACCAAGTCCATCCTTGCTGCTGTCCACCTGTAGAATCACTGGCTTTTGCGCGTCAAAATAGGCCAGTAGGCTATTGGGGGTTGCTCGATTTTCTTTTTAACCTTTTGTATTGCCTGCTCACACTCCTCACTCCATTCCCACTCTACGTTTTTTCGGGTCAGTCTTCGTACGGGCTCGAGGTCGTTTGCCAGATTTGGCATGAACCTCGATAGATACTGAATCATGCCGCAGAATCGTTTTACGCCAGATATATCTGTGGGTGAAGGCATGTTTCTTATTGCTTCTATCTTTGATGGATCGGCTTGGATCCCGTTTTTCGTTACCTTGTGGCCCATAAACGTGATTTCCGTTTTCTTAATGATCGCCTTTTGATCATTGAGCAAAATTGGTATATTTTTGCAGCGCTGTCGCAAAGCTCTCAGGTTATCGTCATGGTTATTGATGGCCTGGTTTTCATTTGACCCACAACCAACAACAATGATGTCATCTGCGACAGCGAAGACACCGTTTAGGTTTTGCAACGCCTCTATTAATCTTTTTTGAAAAATTTCGCTGCTTACTTTGAGACCGAATGGAAGTCTATTCCACCGATAGCGACCATGCGGCGTGATCATTGTTGTTAGCTTGCTCGCTTCTTCATCTAGTTCGATATGCCAATAGGCGTGTTTTACATCGACCTTTGAGAATATTTTGGCATTTGTTAAGGAAGGTAAGATATCGTCAAGCGTTGGCAATTTATAGTGTTCTCTTTTTAATGCTGTGTTTAGTGGCTGGGGATCGATGCAGATACGTAAATCCCCATTTGGTTTTTTTACTATTGCCATTTGACTAACCCAGTCCGTTGGTTCATCGACGGGGGATAGTAGGCCTACGCCTTGCTCTACCAGCGATTACCAGGGGCGTATCCTCAATGGAAGCAAGGGAAGCATTGCTTCCCCTGCCAAAATTGAAAAAAGAGAAAATGATATTTTTAAGTAAAACGATTTCGTAATTTCTTTACCTGAATACGAATTAGAACAGTTTCTCACTCACGCCCCCGTATGATTTCAGCTCGGTTTTAATTTTAAAAAAGTTGGAAGCTTACGGATGCAAAGATTGTATCGCTTTCCTTGCTCTAGTTTTTGCTATAAGGAGAAACAAGCAAGAGAGAAAGGAAAAAAAGCAGCGCAAAGTTTGCGAGATTTATGTTTCTTTTAACAAATCGATGGAAGCAATATTTAAATTGCTTCCAGAGTTGCCAGATTGGACGAATTCCTCGAATTAGGCTTTTTTTTAAAATTAACTCTTCAAAATGCATAATCAATATTTCTCAAATATCGTAACCTTACCAGATAAAACCATATTCACCATTGTTCAATACATGTTCTATACTTGTTTATACTCGTAATGTGGCCGATTAAAACTCATCCGCTACAGTATTTTTATATTTGCTATTTTTTTGGGATAGGCTACTTTCAGAATTATTTTTGCTACAGTTTATTAAAATCCGCTACAAGTCATAAAATATATGTAGCCTACATTTTATAATTTTTAATAGAAACAGGTAAATAGGCCTATATCCATTTGGCCTTTTTGTCTAATATTTTCCTTGTTTTGGCCTTTTTTGTATTATTTTGGCTTTAAGGCCTTTTCATAGTCTGGCAATTCTGATCTGTTGGATATTGTGTCATTGAGCTAGGACGCTAGGTAATGAGAAAATCTAAGGCGCTGTTATGGTTATAATATCGGCCTAGTAAGCAAAAGTTTGAGCCAAATGTTGGCTTTACACTGTTATTTTGGCTGGGTAGACTTTGGCATAAGACATGATATGTGAGGTCTAGGCTAGAATTGACTTGACTGAAATGAATTCTGGCTTAAGCTACTTCAGCAGTAGGTAGCTGTAGCTGAGTTTTTGGTGTTCTAGTTAATAGCTGTTTATCTGCTAATAATTAAATTACATACAAATATTAATTACCCTAAAAGTGTTTCTAGAAAGCATTATAATCCATTATTTGAGTGTAATTTTGCAAAAAATTTCCTGGGGGGGCATGCCCCCGGACCCCCTAGGATACACGTGCCTTCGGCACGCTCTAACCCCCCACGAGTTATATTGCTTCCCTTGCTCAACCAACCAGGATACGCCACTGAATATTACATTCGTGCATTCGAATCCACCACAAATGGGAGCGAACTTTTTCACAAGTTTAGCTGTGATGCAATTGAAGTGATCCCAGGTTTATTTCACGGAAAACTTCAACGTATGGAAGCAGTGGAGCAAACAAGAAAATTGTTTGATGTGTTTCTGAGGTAAAAACCAAACATATAGTGGCATTTTCATTCTATACCGATGCTATAGCTTGTTTAACCGGTACCCGGACATTTTGCCGAAAGACATTTTGCCGAAACCCATTTTGCCGAAACCCATTTTGCCCAAACCCATTTTGCCGAAAGACATTTTGCCGAATGGACATTTTGCCGAAACTCATTTTGCCGAAAGGACTAATTGCCGAAAGGACTAAATGCCGAATGGACAAATTGCCGAATGGACAAATTGCCGAAATTATACAAATGCATTACATGTAGCCTATTACCATTGCATAACCTAATAACACATAAATGTCATTCACAAACAGATTTCACTCACAAATTATGTGCGACAGCGCGTAAGTATCCGACAGAAGTGTTATATGTATATAAGCAAACGTCTAATAGCCTACTGATCTCCAAAACCTGTGGAGACTGCATATATACTTATAGATGAGACTTGGTATCACTTCAAACTAATACTGATTTCCAAAAACTGTGGAGACTGTATATAAAGCAATTTTTAGGCAAACAACAGCAGCAAAGTAATTACTATTTCAAAGCCACTGCTTACATGGTAACGAGACTTGGTGTCACTTCAAAATAATTAGCCTAATAGTTCAAAGGCACTATACTTGCATAGCAATAAGACTTGCGACTTGGTGTCACTTCAAAATAATTACCAGTTCAAAGGCACTGCTTGCATAGTAATAGACCGAGAGCCTACGACAGAAGATTTCACCCCATAAGGTACAAAAGGTTTGACCCCTTGAAGTTACTGGGGTCAACCATGTCACTCACAAAAAGTATGGAAGATTGACCGCACCGGGTGGATCTGGACGCTAGAGCCCCCTAAAAAGCCCAAAAAGGGGGTTAATTTCACCCCATAAGGTACATGGACCAAACTTGGTGAATACGAAGTTTTATGTCAGGACATCACAAAAATATCAAATCTAACAATATTTTCGAGTGGAAAGGTGATGTAAGACCCCCCCGAAAGTGACTCCCCGGGGGGTTAATTTCACCCCATAAGGTACATGGACCAAAGTTGGTCAAAACGAAGTCTTATGTCAGGACATCACAAAAATATCAAATCTAACAATATTTTCGGGTGGAAAGGTGATGTAAGATGCCTTCAAAGTGACTTCCCTTAATGTGACCCCCTCGGAAGGTGTATTTCACCCCATAAAGTACATGGACCAAACTTGGTCAAAATGAAGTTTTATGTCTGGACATCACAAAAATATCAAATCTAACAATATTTTCGGGTGGAAAGGTGATGTAAGATGACTTCAAAGTGACTTCCCTTAATGTGACCCCCTCGGAAGGTGTATTTCACCCCATAAAGTACATGGACCAAACTTGGTCAAAACGAAGTCTTATGTCAGGACATCACAAAAATATCAAATCTAACAATAGTTTTGGGAGGAAAGATAATGTAAGACTCCCCCAAAGTGACCCCCCAGGGGGTTAATTGCACACCATAAGGTAGGCTACATGGACTTTTTTTTTCATCAGTTGTTATCTCCGCCTGCGGCAGATTGCGCATCAACATGGCTTATTTGCTTCCAAGAGTGGCGGTTTTGAGCCAACTCGCCCAGTGTCGTCAAGTGGAGTCCGGTCCACGATTGAATGTTATCTTGCCATCGTTTTGGTTGTCTGCCACGTTTTCTTTTTCCTTCTACTTTGCCTTCTGTGCAAACTTTGCTGATTCCGAATTGTGATCTTTTAGTGTGGCCGAACAGTTTTAAAACTTTTGATTTTATTATTGCTGCAATTGGATGTAGTTTTGTCATAGTTAGAAGATCTTCTATTGTTGTGTGATCAAGTAACCTTTTGTTGGTCATGCTTCTCATGATGTGATTTTGAAAAGTAGTGGGTTTTTTCATTGTTGATGATGTCCAATTTACGCATTTTAGACCGTACAGCACGACTGGTAAAACGTAGGTGTTGAACATTTTTGCTTTCAGTTTGACTGGGAGTCTATTGGATGTTAGAATCTTTTTGTTCTTTTCAAATGCTACATGGACTACATGGCTACATGGACTAAAGTAGGTTAAATCGAAGTCTTATTTCACGGCATAACAAAAATATCAAATCTAACAATATTTTTGGGTGGAAAGGTGATGTAAGATGTCATCAAAGTAACCCCCAGAGGGTTTATTTCATCATAGAGTACATGGACCAAACGTGGTCAAAACGAAGTCTTATAGGTCCTAGGACACCACAAAATATCAAATCTAACAATACTCTCAGTTGGGAACATGATAAAAGACCTACCCAAAAGTGAATCTCCTCCTATAGTTTAATTTACTTCATTCCTTACTCGAACCAACCTTGGTGTAACGGAAGTGCTATGCCAGGACAATACCAATGGATTAAATCTAAAAATATTTTTATATAGGTTTTGGTGAAATACATTCACAAGCTGTCCCATGATGCATGAAATGGAACTATAGCCTACTTTACAAAAAGTTTTTGTATAAATCATATTCAGTCAATCGAAAAAAGGCAACAGGACATGACAATACATGGCTTTGTAACACCAAAAACAGAAAGTACATGAGAAGCATATAGGCTACAGTCATGGGCACCGATCGCTCTCAAACAAACAAATAGGCCTACAGTACAGTAGATAGGCTACAAGTCTAATGCGATGTATTTTAATTGTCAGTGTCAGCATTGGACAGCAGAAGTCCAAACACTGCAACTCGGCAACGAGTCTCCGTCGAATTAAAAACGAAGTCCTTGGTTGATCCTTGGCTTGTAATGAAGGTTGATCGAATTCAAAACTTTATTGTGCACATAGCAGACCATTGCATGATTTGGTCGTTTCTGTGTCATGGTAGATCGTAACAAAGTTTTGATACGTCGCAAAGTTGAAAATGAGCGTTTAGCTGAACCCGAGCGGGCTGGTGATATGAGCAAAAGTTCCACTTGCGGAAACATTTGCCGAACAGCGGATGGTATCTTCTTGAATATCATTCGAAAATCTTGTGCAAGGGACTTTGTGTCAAAGAACTGAAGATAATCGTCTACCAAATGCGATTGTAGCTTTCCACTAAAGAGTGATTATTGTAGAATTTTGTAGTGCTCAAGATCGGTCGACTTGAAATAGTCAGTAAGATTTTGCTGCGAGCTGTCAATGACAGCAAAATACTCTGACCGATCGATTTTGAAGTTTAAGAGGTTGACCATGGCCATGTCCATACTGAAGACGATTTGGAACGTGACAAGTCTTTTAAAAATTGGGTAGGGTAAGAGTTTTTTCAATTGAAAAAAAGCTGCCTGCCAGCCTTCCAACTGCTGATTTTCCAATATATACAATTTTTTGCCAAACCGGTAAAGACATTTCAGCAGCTCTTAACCTCAATGTAATAATAACTGAAAAAATAGCTTTTTTCTTATACAAAAGTAACACAAGCTACACTTACTGCACTACATGCTTGTACGACTCTTTCAAAGTAATTCTAAAACTTTGCACTGTGTGGCCCTGTCGTAACCAAATTAAATACAATTTGCGAGTTACACCAGGGTTTCTCTGCCTAATAAAACATTTATACTACGGTTGGGGCTTCCTCGCATAAAACAAAAATGTTGTCCCCTCCTTTCAATATATTTTAAACGTTTGACTGGTAAAATTGTGACATTCGGGTAATATTTTCCCTTTTACGTTACAAAAATAATGTAAAAAGATGATGGGGACATGTAAAAAGATGGAGGAGACATGTAAAAAGATGGTGGGGACATGTCCCCACTGTCCTATAGGGATCGGCGCCCGTGGCTACAGTAGCCAGAAAATTGATCCAAGATCTTGATACGACCACTAAATGTTGACTAAATTGAACAACTGACTATCCAAATAAGACGAAGAATAAGACGAAGAAAGTGAAAGCGACAGCAGTGCCAATGAAGAATAAAGAAACGACCGTTTACATTTACACAAACAATCTCTGTTTATGAATGAACAGTTACAATAACTGATTAGAGACATGAAGCAAATAGCATTAAACAAAAATTTACTACATTGGGTTTATTGGGTTATTTATTGTAGCAGCTGGAAAATGTTCATTACTGCCTGAATTAACGTTCCAAATGGTTCACTTCGAAACGTTTTGATTTGGATAGTCAGTTGTTCGATTAATTCAACATTTAGTGGTCGTATCAAGATCTTCGATCAATTTTCTGACTACTGTAGCCTATATGCTTCTCATGTACTTTCTGTTTTTGGTGTTACAAAGCCATGTATTGTCATGTCCTGTTGCCTTTTTTCGATTGACTGAACATGATTTATGCAAAAACTTTTTGTAAAGTAGGCTATAGTTCCATTTCATGCATCATGGGACAGCTTGTGAATGTATTTCACCAAAACCTAAATAAAAATATTTTTAGATTTAATCCATTGGTATTGTCCTGGCATAGCACTTCCGTTACACCAAGGTTGGTTCGAGTAAGGAATGAAGTAAATTAAACTATAGGAGGAGATTCACTTTTGGGTAGGTCTTTTATCATCTTCCCAACTGAGAGTATTGTTAGATTTGATATTTTGTGGTGTCCTATAAGACTTCGTTTTGGCCACGTTTGGTCCATGTACTCTATGATGAAATAAACCCTCTTAGGGTTATACTTTGATGACATCTTACATCACCTTTCCACCCGAAAATATTGTTAGATTTGATATTTTTGTTATGCCGTGAAATAAGACTTCGATTTAACCGTGATCCATGATTTAACCTACTTTAGTCCATGTAGCCTACCTTATGGTGTGCACTTAATCCCCTGGGGGGTCATTTTAGGGGAGTCTTACATCATCTTTCCTCCCAAAACTATTGTTAGATTTGATATTTTTGTGATGTCCTGACATAAGACTTCGTTTTGACCAAGTTTGGTCCATGTACTTTATGGGGTGAAATACACCTTCCGAGGGGGTCACATTAAGGGAAGTCACTTTGAAGTCATCTTACATCACCTTTCCACCCGAAAATATTGTTAGATTTGATATTTTTGTGATGTCCTGACATAAGACTTTATTTTGACCAAGTTTGGTCCATGTACCTTATGGGGTGAAATACACCTTCCGAGGGGGTCACATTAAGGGAAGTCACTTTGAAGGCATCTTACATCACCTTTCCACCCGAAAATATTGTTAGATTTGATATTTTTGTGATGTCGTGACATAAGGCTTCGTTTTGACCAACTTTGGTTTATGTACCTTATGGGGTGAAATTAACCCCCCGGGGGGTCACTTTCGGGGGGGTCTTACATCACCTTTCCACTCGAAAATATTGTTAGATTTGATATTTTTGTGATGTCCTGACATAGAACTTCGTTTTCACCAAGTTTGGTCCATGTACCTTATGGGGTGAAATTAACCCCCTTTTTGGGCTTTTTAGGGGGCTCTAGCGTCCAGATCCACCCGGCGCGGTCAATCTTCCATACTTTTTTTGAGTGACATGGTTGACCCCAGTAACTTCAAGGGGTCAAACCTTTTGTACCTTATGGGGTGAAATCTTCTGTCGTAGGCTCCCAGACTATAACGAGACTTGGTGTTGCTTCAAAGTAATTTTTAGGCAAACAACAGTAGAAAAGTAATTATTCTATTTCAAAAGCATTGCTTGCATAGTAACGAGACTTTGTGTCACTTCAAAGTAATTTTTTTCCAAATTGTTTCGGCAATTTGTCCATTCGGCATTTAGTCCTTTCGGCAATTAGTCCGTTCGGCAATTAGTCCTTTCGGCAATTTGTCCATTCGGCAAAATGTCCTTCGGCATAATGTCCTTTCGGCAAAATGTCTTAGGGCAAAATGGGTTTCGGCAAAATGTCTTTCGGCAAAATGTCCACGCACGGTTTAACCAATGTAGCTTATCAACAGTGATTTACATTTATTTCAATCATGTCTGGTACGACGAACGACAGTTCTGCCAGATTTCAGAAACTGCCTTCAATGATTAATATGCTTATCCAGTGATCTCGTGGGATTGCTGTTGACTGAGCCAATCCCAATTTCTCCGTCTTATCTTCAAGTACGAAACTTGTCTTAATTCAGTCTGTATTTATTGGTCGATATCCAAAAACTTCATATAAAGTCGCCAAATAGATAACGCAATTGTCTATACCAGCCAGTAAATGAGACATACTCAAGATGCATAAAACGGGGCAAGATGCATATTTTAACTTTGCCTACATTACCGTAAAAAATAGCACGAACTTACGATTTGTATACCATTAAATACTCTTGCCAGCATTTATGTTCAATACACAAACATTAACGTTTTGAAATTTACATTTCAGAGATGAAAATAGCAAAGTTTCACAACAACAACAAACGACTAATACGGTGCTTACAACTGATGAAATACACATAATAGAATATATTGGGGGATACGTGTTAGGAAAATTGAAGCGCAGTGCCACAGATGAACAACAAGGCATTTTGTCTAAACTAGAAAGTGACACCAGTTGCACAGCGGGTTCATCTATGATTGACACACTACAAAACGACGAATACGGAACATTACTGAAGCCAAGTCCTACTGAAGCCTACTGAAGCCAAGTCCATTATTATTATTATTATAATTTCACGATTCAACTAGCAACAGTGCAAGACTATAGCCTAAGGTTTTAAAAACATTGTAAGACTTACGACGCTAGTCTAAACGGCTTATTAGAAATTCAGGTCCTTCAAAATTGATTAAGTTGCTGACAGGCTAACAGTAGTCTGGCTGGGTTAACTTTAGGGCTGCACTAGAGTTTAATTTTAGGCTTCTGACAATAACATAATGTTAAATAATAGGTTGAAAATAGCCTAACATGTGGATAGCACCTTACCCATGGTACAAAACTATATTACTAATTAGCCAAGCACCTTAAGCGGTGAGATAGCTCAGTGGTAGAGCTCAACGCACATAAAATCGAAGGAACATCCCATCTAAAACTCTTGTGATGTCCGTTTAATCTACTGCGCAAGTGTCTGTAGTGAAGCGTGACGGCCGACACGTAAAACGGAGCAAAAAGAGGAGTTTCCACTCATTGTGTTATATCTCGTTGGTATGACTGAAACGTGCTTTGAATGTAAAGTTCAGGGCTCACATTCCTGGGTTTTTAAACCCAGATCTGGGTTTTTTGTTACCCGTCTGGGTTTTTAATTTTTTTTTTTTTATAAAACGTTGATATCTGTTTTTTTTTCTGCATTTTTAACTTTTCTTAAATATCTATTGATTTTGCATATAGGCTATGATAGGAATCGCGAGCTGAATTAACTATTCTAAGTAATTATTTCGCTACAAAATATAGCCTATCTAGAGTAAATTCTGTCTCATTTGAAAGCTATAGGCTAGTTCCACCTCCTGATCACAAGTAAAGCATTCAGTTTCCAGTTTGAGTAATGAGTGAGTACCGTATCGTACCACTAGTTTTGTGGAAGATTTGTTGATAGCAAAACAGGCCATGAAAAGAGCGGGCAAAACTGTCATACCTGGGAAACTAAAAGAAAATTGGTGAGCGAAGTAATGGAGGGTGTTTGGCTGTTTGCGATCAACGTTATGAAAAAAGACTCCAAGGACAAAAAGACTTGCAGAAAATAACTGTTGTAGAATGAAATACGGTATAGCCTATTTGCAGTGTTGTACGCGTCATTGAAATAAATTGACGGCGTCAGCGTCAGCGCGAATTGCCTAAAAACTTTACGGCGTAAAGTACTGCGTAAGCTCTTAAAGAAATTGACGGCGTCAGCGCTAATTTCTAGCGCTATTTTTTTCCAGCGTCTCATAAAACGGAAATATTTCAACCAAGTTTAGGCTAACAATAGCTATAAATAAAGAGCAGCTATTATGTTTTGAAGCTGTATTGTAATTAGCTGCTTAGCCTATTAGTTATTTCCTTGCAGAAAAACAAGCATTTCAAAACGATTGTCTAACAATCTGCTGTGTTTGGGACGCATATTGTCCTTTCTAAGTGAAAACATGCGTTCCACAGCAGCGCTGGCTGGTATTGGTGTGTTGTATTTCAAAAACAAGTTGAAAACGTTTACTCGGAAAGGTATCACTATTTCAAGCGTGCTGTGATAGTTTAGCGTGCATAAATCTTTTAACGAGGTTCACTGCACCAACATCGCTCTTTTCAGGGGCATAGAGCATTTGAAATAAAGTATCTTCAACGTCCGCGATGCCATTCATGGATTTTTCGCTTTCTTTCTCTGATCCCTCGTTCTCAATACATGGGTGATCACCATTTGGCGGACTTCTTCCCCGTGTATTCCAGGGAGCCATTCCAACCAACGCGAAATCGGGTAATTCGGATGAGTCGCGCTGGCCAGAATACATTGTGAAACGAGATTTTCCATGAAAACAAAAAATGACGCATAGCGCTTGACGCTTAAAATCGGCAAAATAGTTGACGGCGCTATCACTTCCGTCAACTGAAAAATAAATTGACGGCGCTAGCCTCAGCGTCAACAAAAAGTTGACGCCGTCAAATGACGCCGTCAAATTGACGGCGTCAACGTACAACACTGCCTATTTGAATAATCGATGGGTGGTACAAAATTTAAAGATAGCAAAAAGTGTAGTAGACACCTCGAAGATTTTCTAATAGCTAGGCCTATATTATAAACATCTGGGTTTTTTTAGCCAATCTGTTTTTTTTTAGATAAAATCTAGGTTTTTTTCAAATTTGTGGATGGGACCACTGGTAAAGTCCTTTCTATTTTTTTTAGAAGTAGCACCTGAAAGTTCTACAGGGTGATTCATCCTATTGGTCTGGCAATCCTGTTCATCTCACAAGATATTTTTTGTCGTCAAAATTTCCAACAATGGTGTTTTAGGAAGGATTGGGTTTGGTTTGATGGCTATAGGTTGTCGGGCCACTTGGTTTCTTGATTATACGTGCTGTTCATGGAAAAATTCAAATATCAAAAATATTGAACTGGTTTTTGGTAGCCTATCAAGCGCAACACGCCTTGACTGCAGGTTAACTAGATATATTGTGCTAAATAGTAGCCTGCCGTATAGATATAAGGAGTAGCCTACTGTATGGTATAGCCTAGCTAGGGCAGAGGTCGGGAACCCATGAGAACCATACCGTACCGGTATATGGCTGTTTTGATGACGGCACTGGCAGGCGGAAAGTTTTTTCTTAACTTTTTATTACAATTTAGAGCTGAAAATACACTCAGAATGCACCAAATTAAATGTAACCTAATTCAACTTTTCTGGCCCCCTGATGTATTTCTCGTCTTTAGCGAAAATGTGACATGACTGTTACAACTACCCAGTTGTCATTTCATGTTAGTTGCATTAAGTGTTAAAGCATTATGGCTCTTTCGGAAATACATTTACAAAAATGTAGTTTTCATGGTTCTCTTACCAAGAAAGGTTCCCTGGCCTAGGGTATCCTGCTGTTTCAAATATCAACGATAGTCCTGTACATTTCTATCAGCGTAAGCATATTTTTAACTGAAGACTGTTAGCTTTAAAATATAAACCAAATTACCAAAGTATGATACAGTCTCACTGTAATCATTTAATTTATTCGCTTCATATAAAAGCCCCTGCATAGAAAAGAAGACTAGACATAGCATCCTAATTGTATATATTGTGCTAAATGTTTTTTACATATTTTATTCAGCTTTAATTATTTTAACACAATATGGGTGGGATTTTCAGTAGTATTTTTAGCTCATTGTTTGGACAAAAAGAAAGAAGGATTTTGATTTTAGGTCTTGATGGGGCTGGAAAAACCACCATCTTATACAAACTTCAAGTTGGTGAAGTTGTAACCACTATTCCAACTATCGGATTCAATGTAGAAACTTTAACATACAAAAATTTAAAGTTTCAAGTGTGGGATTTGGGAGGTCAAACCAGTATTCGACCATACTGGAGATGTTATTACAGCAACACAGATGCTATAATTTATGTGGTAGACAGCATGGACAAAGAACGAATGAGCACATCAAAGCAGGAGCTTGTCGGCATGCTTGAAGAAGAAGAATTAAAGAAAGCAATATTAGTTGTTTTTGCCAATAAACAGGACATTGAAGGTGCATTAACAGAAACGGAAGTTGCCAAAGAATTGGGACTGGCTTGCATTAAAGATCGAAAATGGCAAATTTTCAAAACAAGCGCTGTAAAAGGAGTAGGCTTGGAAAAGGCTATGGATTGGCTTGTGACAGCTGTACAATCTCAATAGTTGACTTTATTTATGTATTTATTTCAAACATATTTTTCTAATGATACTTACAAGTTGAAGGTTTCTGCTACTAATGAAGATTTTTCTGGTTTTGAAGTTGTCTATTGAATTTGATAGCAAAACCATAGTGTATTTTGTTTGCCTTGAAATAAATTTGTTGTGTTATCTGGCAATGATTTGATAACTTCTAAAGTTCCAGTAGAACAAACAAACTATAGACTACTATTTGTATTATATACTTTGTTAACAGAAGAAAATGAATTATTTTTTGTATTTCTGATGTATTTGCTTCGTTCTGATAGAATTGGAGTTTGACATCATTTTTTTATGTACACTTGTACAGTATATATATATATTATTCATGTGGATGTCAAAAATTCCATAATAAAAAACTACAATTGTAATTGTAAGAATATTTAAGTTACGGTACTACTGTTCATGCAGTGGCATAGGTATAATTTTGTAAAGTTTTGATAATATTACAAGGTAATGGTTTAATTTTTGATGTAACTATTAAACAAACACCCAAAGTTAGCTTCCTTTCTCTACAATCTAATACAGCGTTTCTTAACCGGGGGTGCTAGCACCCCTTGGGGGCGGTCCACGACATTAAGGCGCGAACAAAACGGCGCGAGACAAAAAGGCGCAGAAAAAAGGGCGCAGAGACAAAATGGCGCAGAGGCAAAACGGCGCAGACAAAACGGCGCCAAAGTCAATGTAACAATTTTTTTTTCTTTTGAAAATACTTAACTCAAGCGCGAAGGTTGATCAATAATAGTTTTGATTCAAACGCGTTGCTCACTTCAAGTTCATTTGGGAAGCACGAAATAACATTATTGTAAAGAGAAACTGCTGTGCAATAATATCTAATTTGTGATAATTAAATAAGTTCAATAACACTCAATGACATTCTTAATTCAAATGCGTTGCTCCTTATATTTGAAGTCAAGTTCAGTCGGGAAGTAAAGACCACATTTGGTCGGGGAGCAATTTGAAACAGCGTACATTTGTTTGCAATAAGTTCAAAGATTGTGTCGCATCATTTTCAAGACAAAATACGGCGAGATTAATATTCCCGCATCACACTTTGCGTTCTGTCTCTCACACTAACAACCGTGACGGCTTATCAACTGCCAAGAAACTATTTATTCTGTAATTATCCAGCTGGCAAAAGTGCGACCACAGTGCTTAGATGTGAAAATTGTTTGTTTTGAAAGGTACGAAGATCGGAAACAAATGTTTGCTTGAGATGTAGGCAGATTTGGCTACAAGCCGCAAAAATATATTCTTACACAGCTAACAATTCCATTGATTTTGCATTGATGTTGATTCAAAGTCTGGCAACGTTAAATCAAAGTTATAGTGGCGGATATTGTTACCTGGATAATTGCTTTGTAGTACAGAATTAGCGCACGTGACAGTTCAGAGAGATGGGTGTCAAAGATAGGATGCAAATCAATACCACAGTTGGACGGAATCTATGGCAAACCAGACGGGTTTTATTTTTACTTTTCGAGCTGGGTACAAATTGCAACGGTTTGCCGATGATTAGCGAAATCAGGAATTGTTTATTTACTACGTTTCTGCAGTAATTGTGAATGGGCGTAATTGTTGAGAAGGTGTCTGTGCTGACTAGGCAGCAACGCACATTACAACTGATACTTCATACAACTGTTTACAATTCTGGTTAAACTTTAAAGAGTTTACTAGTTCTGTGTCACATTAACACTATGATGTATGTTCCAGCCAGCAAAACTGGTCCTTTTTACATTGATTTATCGTCAGCAGACATTGAAACAATGTAAAAAAGACCATCTTTGCTGACTGGGAGAGCATGTACGATCAAAGCATTTTTCTACAAACTGCGGCAATCGGACTTGGTTTCATCTCACCGACCTCTGTGATGTCACAACGGGAACTTTGACTGTTGAAGTTTTTGATTCAAGCGTGCTATTTTTAGCTCCTTACCAGCTGTGTAGTTTTGAGAATGGAATGTGGCCTACGAAAATAGTGGTAAGGTAGAAAAACACGGTTCACCCTCATTGCTTGTTTTGAAATCGCCAAGGTTTTTTTTTTCAAGTCTTTTGCGCTGTCTGGTAAAATAATTAATTTGCAATGTTCCTCAACTGAACGAAACTGCACAAATGAAATTACGCACTGCATTTCACAACAGTAGGCTACTTTTTTTCAGCAATTAAAAAAAAATTCTCCAAAGTTTTCTGGTTTAAACTTTTGGACATGCTTTCCAACACTTCCCTCCCAAGCCGAAATAATTTGTCCGTGTCCATTCCTTGGAGGCCAGTCGCCGACGGATGACATCAAAAGCATTTAAACTTCTTTAAGGAGCAACGCATTTGAATTAAGAATGTCATTGAGTGTTATTGAACTCATTTAATTATCACAAATTAGATATTATTGCACAGCAGTTTCTCTTTACAATAATGTTATTCGTGCTTCCCAAATGAACTTGAAGTGAGCAACGCGTTTGAATCAAAACTATTATAGATCAACTATAGCGCTTGAGTTAAGTATTTTCAAAAGAAAAAAAAATTGTTACATTGACTTTGGCGCCGTTTTGTCTGCGCCGTTTTGCCTCTGCGCCATTTTGTCTCTGCGCCATTTTGTCTCGCGCCCTTTTTTCTGCGCCTTTTTGTCTCGCGCCGTTTTGTTCGCGCCTTAATGTCCTGCTTCGCCTTGGGGGTGCTGGAATAGACTGTAGGGGGTGCTAAATGCATGCAGTATAATGGCCTACTAAAAAATGCTATTTTATTTTTCTGCGTTTTTTCATCTTTCTGCCAGTATCAGCAGTTGTCATATCAGTGATTGCTGTTTCGAAGTAGCCAACATGACTTGCTGTTATTGTAGTCATCTCCCAGTCAAGTACGCAAATTGATCCTGAGTAGATTGTGCGAACTTACCTGGTGGGTGCTTTGTAGTAATATTGTTGCTCACTTCTAGAAACCACCATGACGAAATACATTCCCACAAATCACTCGTATCCAGAGTGGAAACAGCAGCCCTTCTTGGCAGACATGAGTGATGATAATAGACTAAAGGAGGAGCTGATTGACATGCAGGTGAATCAGAGTTGTTGGACAAAATTTTGTCCTTCCGCTTGCTGATTTCTGGTGTGATCAGTTGACAGCATATCCTGCATTGGCACGAGCAACACTGGAATTGATTGTTCCATTTCCGACTATACCTACTTGTGTGAAAAGGCGTTTTCCACTATGCTCCAAATAAAAACAAAGGAATCGCCTTCAACATGGGTTGCTCCACGATATGAGAGTGGCTTTGACCAACACGCTGCCTCGAATAGAGAAATTGGTCACACATAAGCAACAATAGAAATCCCATTGATACATGTGTAACTAGTTACCCAGCTGGGTAACTTAAGTATGCTCAAGTTTGTCCATGTTCTTTCACTATTCTCGAGTTTTCCTATTTCTTTTATCACTAATGACGACAGTAGTTTTGAAAAATATACACAATGATCAATTTGTACATCGCTTTCCTTTCAATAGTGCAGGCCAAAGTTTAATAGCGGCGCCGAAATTTTGACATGGTTTTTGATCGCTGGCGGTATATTTTGTATTTTTTTGTCGCCTAACAAACTGTGCTGTTGTTTTAAGAGAGTTGATTCACTTACATATGATTTTAATTGAATTTCTGTTGGTGAATGAAAGTCAAATACCAAATCCGGAATCAACTTCGTTAAAACAACTGCACAGTTTGTTAAACAACAAGAGACTTCATTACAAAATATATTACCAGCGATCTGAAGGCATGTCAAAATTTCGGCCTCTGCTAAACTTTTGGTCGGCACTGTAGTACTCACGTGTCAACAATAGTTAGGGGGTGCTAGACTGGCCAGGCCTGTTTACAGGGGTGCTAGAGTCAGAAAAGGTTAAGAAACGCTGATCTAATACCTACGTTTTATGTTTAAAACACTCTAATTGCATTGTAACATTTTGATGTTTTTATGAAACTTTTCATACATGAGTACCGGTGTCATGCGTTTTACATTAACTTGTGTATTACTTCTGCAGTAGTTGGCATACATAGTCTTGGTATGTAGCTGTTAGAAACGCAGTAGTGTTGATGTTGGGAACACTGTATTGCAATAATGCCCATCCTTGGTGTGGTGGATAACAAAGAAAGCTTTTATTGAATTGTATTATGTCAAGAAATAAAATGAATTTACCCTGACATTTTCAAGCTAGTGATGAGTTTTGCAGCTGAGAGTGAGACACATTCTACTGTATCTAAGAGGGCATAGTGATCAGCACCGCACTCAATACTCATGACCAAAAAATAACTTTTTGTACAGTTTTGTCTATTTTCTAGAATTTGTCTTTCACGATAGCCAGTGATCCCTTAAAATGATTTTTTTTAAAATTATATAGCTCATAATATTTCAGACCTTGTTATGTTAAGGTGTTTTATTTTTTGTTTGTCGTATCCAGGCTTAGGCTCAGCGTTATACGTTGACGCCGTCAACTTTTTGTTGACGCTGAGCAGTAGCGTAGCCAGGAATTTTGAAAGGGGGGGTTTTTACGACCCAGCGGCGGAGGGTCTGGGGGACCTCCCCCAGAAAATTTTGAAAAATTACTTTAAATTTGGTGCATTCAGAGAGCATTTTCAACAAAAATGTAGGTATGAATATTCCTGTAAAATGGTGCTGTCCGGTGGCATAGCAAAAGGATAAGATCATGTTTTCTTCGGCATTTTTCAGAAATAAAGCTAAGTCTCAATGTTTTCTTGTTGCTAATTCCTGGCTAAGATGTTTGGTATTGACAAAACTCGCTCTTTTAATGCAGTTTTGTTTAAAATTAGGCAATTTTTTTTTAGATTGAAAGCATCATTCTCAATATTGTGACGTCACACGCGTGCCAAAGGGGGGGGTTTGTAACCCCCAAAACCGCCCCCTTGGCTACGCCACTGACGCTGAGACTAGCGCCGCCAGTTTATTTTTTAGTTGACGAAAGTGATAGCGCATCCAACTATTTTGCCGATTTTGAGCGTCACGCGCTATGCGTCATTTTTTGTTTTCATGGAAAATCTCGTTTCACAATGTATTCTGGCCAGCGCGACTCATCCGAATTACCCGATTTCGCGTTGGTTGGAATGGTTACTTGGAATACAAGCGGAAAAAGTTTGCCAAATGGTGATCACTCATATCGTGAGCAGTATCGACAACGAGGGATCAGAGAGAGAAAGCGAAAAATCAATGGATGTCTTCGCAGAGGTTGAAGATACTTTATTTCAAGAGCTCTATGCCCCTGAAAAGAGCGATGCTGGTGCAGTGGACCTCGTTAAAAGATTTATATATCCTAAGCCATCCCACCACGCTTGGAACAGTGATACGGTACCTTTCCGAGTAGGCCTAAACGTTTTCAAGGCTTGTTTTTGAAATACAGTAGAACTAGTTTAATTTGGATCTTCGCCTAATCTGGATAAAACTGGAAGTAGGCTACAAATGATTTGTAATCTTTTTCTTGAGAAACAGCTTTGGATTATCCGGATTATTTAATCCGGATCTTCGCCTATTCCGGACGAAAGTTGCGCTTTCTCTATCGCTTTATCCGGATTTGCCCGACAGTTTTGCCATTTTATGCTAAAACTTTGACCGTGATTTTTTGTAAGTTTTCCATAGAAACTCGTCTTCGGTAACTGTTTTCAAAAGTTTTGAGTGACTGCAGATTATTCCGACACGCATGTCTGAAGATGTAACTTTTGCCAGTGTGTTCTTGCATTAGACGCAGAGCCTACAAACACATTCATTTTACATGCATATTGCATTTCAAAAGAACTCTATCACTTGGTCGCTAATGTGGTGATCGCGCGTCTCGGAATTGGCAGATGACCACACTAATGCGTTCAATTTTGGTGATTTTTACCGATACCAGTGGCGTATTCTCCATGCATGCAAGGCATGCACTGCATGCCTTACAATTCTGATGAAACCAGAAATCTTTCAGAAGCAACGAATTTATGCGTAGAAATTGAAAATGTTAATAGCAGAACCACTTCGCTCTCTTAATTTCAATATTCGAAACAACTGTTCGTTTTCAAAATTTGGAAACTTTGCTGACCCTGGCAACTCTGCATGCTCAGCATGCGTTGATAATACAATTTGCCCATTCGCCGCTCTTTTACAACAGCGTGGCGCAAATGGAACCAAGGCATGCAGATTTGAAATTGCATGCAAACCAAAAGTCACGATCTCTAGACAGGGTTGCCAAATCGGTATTTTTAAGGCTAAATTTCAGAAATTTGGAGTTTTTAAAAAGTTTGGCCAAAATATTTTTGTTTGGACGCTTGGTCTTTTTTAGTTTTCCGATTGGCATTTGTTTGGCCTTTTTTCTTTTAATCCTAATAGTTTAAGTCCTTGCGGTTTTCTACTGTAGATATAGTATGATATACTTGAGACCTAAGCACAGTAGTTTAAAAGATCATCAAGAAAACGGGTCCGGTGTATGCTAATGGCCATGCACCGCTGCATAGCGCTTCAAGTCCGCTTTCCTGCAATGCAGGATAAAGATAGAAAATTAAGACATTGGATTCATGGTGCGTTCCAAACCTCATTTTTTGCAAAACAACTCAAACAATTATCAGACAAGTAAGGCTCACATTGCAAGAAAAGCTATAAAACCTAAGGCAAATTTGCAAAATTTTCTGGGGGAGCATGCCCCCAGACCCCCCTACACTGGCTATGACCCTCCTTCCATTGCATGCCTACGAAAATCAGCCAGGATACGCCACTGACCGATACCCTTCTATCTAGGTAACGTCAGGCTTGATAGAACCGTCATCGGTTAATCCGGATGGAATCGCCGGTCAAATCGAATCCGGATTAACCGAGTTTTACTGTACAGCACACCAATACCATCCAGCGCTGCTGTAGAACGCATGTTTCCACTTGGAAAGGACATTACGGTATGTGTCCCAAATGAAGCAGCAGATTGTCAGACAAACGTTTTGAAATGCTTGTGTTTCTACAAGGAAATAACTAATAAGCTATAAAGCAGCTAATTACAATAGTCTCAAAACACAATAGCTGCTCTTTATTTATAGCTATTGTTAGCCTAAACTTGGTTGAAATGCTTCCGTTTTGTGAGATCTTGGCTAAAATAGCGCTAGAAATTAGCGCTGACGCCGTCAATTTCTTTAAGAGCTGACGCAGTACTTTACGCCGTAAAGTTTTTAGGCAATTCGCGCTGACGCTGTCAATTTATTTCGTTGACGCGTACAACACTGCTTAGGCTACACCTGGTGGTTGAAGATTTGGATTAAGTAGACAGGAAAGCAAGGAAGCCAATCTTCATGTCCACCTTCAGGCATCTCTTTAAGTGTCCTGCCAAAAAAACAGCCGCATGCTCTTGAGCAGTGTCAAACCGGCGTCATTTCGATTGCCGTTCCAGGGCTCTCACCAGTGGTGAGAGTCCACTCGGCTATGCAGCCGACGTGTTTTATTGATGTGGTATCATAGTTTTCGGCAGAGATGTACGTATACGCCGCAAATTCTACGCCGTAGACTTTTTGTTTGCTCTAACGGCCACATTTTTTTGGACAGTTGTCGCTTGAAGCTACGCCGTAAAGTTTTCGCGGTTTTTTAGCGTATAGCGTCAACGTATACTTTTTAATGTCTTAGCTGTTGTTTGCATTTTTTTTTTTATGAAACTGCAAAATGTTTTTTTCACTGCAAAACGCTGATACCTTCCAGCGCTGCAGTTGAAAGAATCTTTTCAATGGGCAAAGACATATTGAAACCAAAACGCAGCAAAAAGTCAGATGAACACTTTCAGATGCTTGTGTTTCTTCGTGGAAATTCAAAATAAAACTTGTTTGTTTCGAGTGGTTTGTACCGTGTGAATGTGTGGCACCTAGCAAACAAAATGAGTTTACGCTAGTGTATGCGCTGACGCTGACAACTTTTTTACAAGTTACGTTGGCGCATACGGCGTATGGTTTTTCGAACGTTTGCGTTTACGCTGACGGCGTCAATAATTTTTGTATGCGCGTACATCACTGGTTTTCGGATCCCTCAAAAGATTGCTGCTACAATGACATATAATAGTATTTTATGAGTTTTTTGTTTCGTGCATTTTTGGTAAAGCGGTCTTGTAGGCTAATGCAGTGGTTCCCAACTCGTTTTTAAGGCGACCCATTTAAAAAAAAATTCAGTTCGGTAAAACCTTGCGACCCTAGCAAATTGTCGTAGTATTTTAAAAGCCATACAAGATTGCGTTGCAAACAAACAGCACTACAAAAGCAGTAACTTTTTCCGAAAATATTATGTTTGTCTAATCACTAATGAGATAGCTGTGCTGGCTTGCTATCAGTGAGTTTTTGAAATCGACGCGTTATTTTGCTTAGGTATAGCCGCATGTCGATGTCGGCTTTAACTTCCAGCCGGTTTCGCTGTTTAGTTTTCAATGCACACATGGCGCTAAATCCAGTCTCACAAAGCCAAGTTGTTGCAAATGGAATCTGTTTTTGAATCACTAAATTTGAAACTGTGAGATACACTTTGTAGGCTACATGGAAGCCCAAAAGTGGATGTTTGCAGAATCTTTGGGGTATTTGTCTTTGAAGGACGCAAAAGAAATACGATTCTGTCGATAGTCGTTATGTCCATAAATTGTTCTGCAACATGGATGGGAAGTTGAGGCAGATCTTTTCCAACAAATGAATCAATTATCCAATCATTTTGGCTATTAAGTGTTAGAGATTCTCCATAGTAGTGCACAAACTTTTTGGTAAACTGTTCCAGGTGTTCAATTATGGTTTGCTTAATATCAACTTCCTTGCCACAAATGTATTGCGTTAGCTGAGGAAATATATCGCACTCATCTCTGGTGACATACCGTAACTTTTCCAAAATATGAGTTTTTTGTAGTACGGTAAGCAGAAACTTTTGTGGCGTGATCAATCACACCATTAAACCGTTGCCTTGTATAGATAAATTTAGAGAATTCAGAGAGTCAAATATATCAGCAGCAAGGTAAGCAACTTTTGCGTTGAAATCTTCTTGCAAAAACTTCTCGGCAAATCTCACAAGTTCTGTTGCTTCAGGAAGATAGCAATCTCCTCACGCAAATTACAAACTCGCTTCAGAACACGACCTCGTGACAACCATCGCACTTATGTATGCAACAGCAATGCTTGATAATAATCAAAATCCATGTCAGTGCACAAAGACGAAAACAAACGCCGATTTAGTGGACTTGTTTTGATGAAGTTTACACACTTCACAACATCATTCAACACTTCGTGCCGCTCTTGAGACAGCTTTTTTGCAGCAAAGGCCTCTCTGTGGAGAAAGCAATGAGTCCATACAGCACTTGGGGTTTGTCTTTGATGCGTTTTACCACATCAGACCAGGGGCGGCTCGCTAGTGTGTGCTGCAGCACTCCCACAAAAGTTTTCACGAAAAGTTTCTCAAATATCTTAGCGTTTCTTCTGCCCAAAATGTAGTTTATATTTTCTGTTCACAGAATTGCTGACTGTGTAAATGATATTTGGCAACTCTGCGTGCTGTGAAATATTTTGCGCAAGGTTACAATAAAACAAACACTCAATTGTGACGTCAGCGAGCCGCGTGTTTTCTTAAGTTGCCTATACAAACGAATAGCAAACGCTTGTGCTGTGGAACAAATAGCACAATTTAGGGTTGCCAAGTTGGCATTTTTTATGTTGTTTGCATGAAAAAATCCTGTTTGGCATTTTTTCAAAATTTGGCAGTTTTTTGTTGCTCAAAAAATCTTGTTTGGCATTTTTTAATTTGGCCTTTTAAACGTTGTTCACATGACTAACCACTTGTTTGGTTTTAAGCTTTTCAGCTGTTGTTTATGACTGACCAGTCAGGCCTGCCGCCTGTTACTGTAATGAATATTAATATTTTACTAATACTAACATTGTTTTACCATGTGGGTTACATTACCCTGTCGTGCTCAGATGCTGTGACAGCACAATAGCTAGAACGTGTTATTCACATTTGTTTGTTGATCGTCCCCTTCAAAATATTACACATTTGCGAAACTCTTAAATAAACCAGTTTTATCATAGATTGGTTTTATCTTAAACTTTTATCACAATTTAGAGTTGAAAATACGCTCAGAATGCACCTAATCAAATTTGACTTTTCAAAAATTTATGGGGGAGGCTCCCCGCTGTTGAATTCGCCTTCGGCGAACACGCAGCACCCCCATTTCTAGAACTCACCAGCCGCCACTGCATCAGACTATGTGAGGCCCAACGTGTGGAGAAATTTGTCATGGTTTGTCCTACATAGTGTTCGTGACTTACAGTATAGTGCACGTTACAATGCATATCCCGTAATTTTGGCAAGTTAATTTATATTTGAAAAGTGATCTGTTTCTGTTTGTTTCGTGATCTGTTTCCCACCGCATAATGCTCGCAATCATTCTCGTATCATTTGTGCTTTCAGTCCAGAGTGTCGTTACAGTTACAGTGCATAGTCAAATTTATCTTACGATTTTTCATTTTATGTATTGCAGATTTAATTCCTGATGAGGACACACGTACGTGTCGAAAACGTTTGAGTTTATTTAATTATGTTATATTTTGTGTGAAATAAAGTATGCTAAACCCGCTAAAGTTACTATGTTTTATTTCTCTATGGTTCAACAAAGCAAACTCTCTACCAAAGCTTTAATTTATATTTGAGACTGAAATTTTTGTTGGGTTTACATTTAATAATAATATTACGGAAACAATATTAAAAACGAAAACTGTTAAAACTTGTTTATTATGTCTCTAGCTTTATTGCGAACGTTGTTGATACAAAGCACTTCATTAACAGAATGAAATGCGTGTCACAATCATGGCGGTAACGGATTAACTCACGTGGTCATAGAATAGAAAAAGGCGAAGGGACTGATCTCTGGACAGGTATTGTGTTGCGTAATGATATGACGTCATCAACATCCCCCTTTCAATGAAAGGCGTTATGCATAGGATCGCAGGTTTACTATAGTATGAAGGAGAGATCATTTGGGGGTTAGGTTACATAATGTAAAACGTATGGCGACACATATGATTACGATATGGCTACACAATGCAAAACGTATGGCAACACATATGATTACGATATGGCTACACAATGCAAACCGTATGGCAACACATATGATTACGATATGGTTACACGATGCAAAACGTATGGTAACACATGTGAATACGATATGGTAATTATATTTACAGCGAAAGGGTAAATGCTCAAGAGGTGAAGATGCAAACATAATGCTAGAAGTTTTCAGTGATATCTGGGCTAATGCAGTTAAAATATATCACATATAACTCCATACACACATGCAGAATGTCATCAGGCTGTAGGTTGTTAAGGAAATTACGTAGTATGGTAATCACTCAACCACACAGGGGCTCTACGCATCCGTCTTGGTCGTTCTGAAGAGCTACTTCTGGGGTAGCTTTCAGAGGGTGCGTCATGGTTGTCAAGTGGGGTTATACTGTTTGGTATATCTAAGAGCAGGTCGCTTTTGTCGATACGAAGGTGGACCCTGTTCCTTTTATACCTTGTGCCAGAAGCGGACTCGATTATGTAGGTGCGCGAAGAAGGTATTGCGGTCACTCTCCCTCGTTCCCAGCTTGTACTGGGTGGGCTTTGAAAATAAATTCGTTGTCCAATTGGAAATGGACTCATATCACGAGCGTTTTTATCATAATTCCTTTTTGTGGCATTTCTGCGATTAAGCCTTTTTTCGGTGTGCATGGTGTTGCTAGGTTTGGTGATTATAGGTATCACTGATCTAAGTTTTCTGCCAAAGAGGATCTCTGCCGGGCTGATGTTTACGTCTTGGCGCGGCGTGTTCCTGATTTCAAGCAGGGCTTGGTATTGGTCGGTTTGGTTGAGAAATGTACGCTTAAGCATGGTTTTTACACATTTAACCGCTGACTCTGCTTTCCCGTTTTCTCGTTGATGGCCTGGGCTGGAAGTTATATGGATGACCTGCCATTTTTTGCAAAATGCGTTAAAGCCATCAGACATAAACTGTGGACCGCAGTCTGATACCACACATTTGGGGATGCCGTATCGTGCAAAATGCTTTTTTAAGCAGCTTATAACTTGTCTGGTGGTGGTTGACGTCATCACGTCGATTTCAATGAAATTAGAGTAGTAGTCGACCGTTATTAAATAACTCTTTCCTTGAAACTCACACAGATCAATACCAATTTTCTCCCATGGCGCCGTTCCTTCGTTGTGTTGTTTGAGTGTCTCTTTCTGGTTGCTTGGTTTTGTTTGTTGACAGATTATACAATTTTCTGTCATTTGTTTTAGTTCTTTTGGCAATCCTATCCAAAACACGGTCTCGCGTGCTCGCCGCATCATGCTGTCATAACCTAAATGCGCAAGGTGTAAATTGTCTTTGATCTCGCGGCGCAAATTTTTTGGGATAAATATGCGCTCTCCCTTTAGTATTAAATTCTTTTCTTGCGTCAGGCATTCTCGAAGCGAAAAATAAGGTTTGATGTTTTCAGGAAGATCATTTTTGGTAGCTGGCCAACCTTCTGTTATGATCCTCAACAGTGTTTTTGCTTCGTCATCGCTTTGCATGGCCTGTTTTACTGCAATTAGACGTTCGTCTGGTATGTCCTCTAAGACGTTTAGGTTCATTATGTGATTCGGTTGATTCTCTGAGTCGTTAAGTTCAGGGAAAGCTCTACTTAGAGTGTCGGCAATGACAAGGCTGGCTCCAGGCATGTATTTGAAATCAACATCGTATCTATTCATGCGCATCAGCAGGCTCTGTATCCGTTTGGGGGCCTGGCTTAGTGGTTTTTTAAGTATGGTTTCGATAGGTTTATGGTCGTTGTGTATTGTGATTTGTCGGCCATAGGTGTATTGGTCAAATCGCTCCAGACCAAATACGACTGCTAATGTCTCTTTCTCTATTTGTGCCCAATTTCGCTCAGATTTTGTGAGGGCGCGAGATGCATATTCGACAGGTTGATCGTCCTGCAAGAGAACAGCGCCAAGTCCATCCTTGCTGCTGTCCACCTGTAGAATCACTGGCTTTTGCGCGTCAAAATAGGCCAGTATTGGGGGTTGCTCGATTTTCTTTTTAACCTTTTGTATTGCCTGCTCACACTCCTCACTCCATTCCCACTCTACGTTTTTTCGGGTCAGTCTTCGTACGGGCTCGAGGTCGTTTGCCAGATTTGGCATGAACCTCGATAGATACTGAATCATGCCGCAGAATCGTTTTACGCCAGATATATCTGTGGGTGAGGGCATGTTTCTTATTGCTTCTATCTTTGATGGATCGGCTTGGATCCCGTTTTTCGTTACCTTGTGGCCCATAAACGTGATTTCCGTTTTCTTAATGATCGCCTTTTGATCATTGAGCAAAATTGGTATATTTTTGCAGCGCTGTCGCAAAGCTCTCAGGTTATCGTCATGGTTATTGATGGCCTGGTTTTCATTTGACCCACAACCAACAACAATGATGTCATCTGCGACAGCGAAGACACCGTTTAGGTTTTGCAACGCCTCTATTAGTCTTTTTTGAAAAATTTCGCTGCTTACTTTGAGACCGAATGGAAGTCTATTCCACCGATAGCGACCATGCGGCGTGATCATTGTTGTTAGTTTGCTCGCTTCTTCATCTAGTTCGATATGCCAATAGGCGTGTTTTACATCGACCTTTGAGAATATTTTGGCATTTGTTAAGGAAGGTAAGATGTCGTCAAGCGTTGGCAATTTGTAGTGTTCTCTTTTTAATGCTGTGTTTAGTGGCTGGGGATCGATGCAGATACGTAAATCTCCATTCGGTTTTTTTACTATTGCCATTTGACTAACCCAGTCTGTTGGTTCATCAACGGGGGATAGCACGCCTTGCTCTACCAGCGATTCGAGTTCGAGTTTGACTTTCTCTTTGAGCGCGACTGGCACATTGCGACAGGGTAGGGTTCTAGGTTTTACCCTTGGGTCTACTGTTAAAGACGCACAACCGATGTAACCCAGTTTTGTGTTACTTACATTGGCGATAAAAGCATCATCATTAATCGAAATCAAATTCAAGTTTTTAACTGTGGATAATCCTAGAAGACAGTTCAAGTTATTATCTACAACAGTGAATTTAACACAGTAGGTTTCCTTAGTTCTCGGATTGATAACATCGAGTAGGGCCGTACCTGCTGGTTTGACTGTCGTTCTATTCCACATCGTCAATGTTTGTGTAGTCGGAGTTATCTGACTTCTTTTTACAAAGCGCTTGCATATGGTGTTGACGTCAGCTCCGGTGTCTAGTTGGAAACGGACTTCCTGTTCATTTATATTGAGTAGTGCGGTTAGTCCTCGTTTCTCACTTCCTTGTATAGCACACAAATATGCGTCTTCTTCTTCAGAGTGCACGCTTGGTTCCATGTTGTGGACCTGGTGTAGGCGGCTTCGGCATTTTGCTGAAAAATGATTTCTTTTCCCGCAAGTGGAACACGTTTTTCCATACGCTGGGCACATGCTTCTGTTGCGGGGATGGCTTTGGCCACAAAACTCACATTCAGCGCTTTTCTCATAGCGTGAAAAGCGTCTCGGTGTTGCCTTGTTGGAATGGTGTTGTACAACTTTGTGTATGGACTCAGCAGGCTTTGTTTGCAATTCTTGCAATTGTTTGTGCGATGCTTCACGGGCTCGGCAGATTTGTATTGTTTTGTCAAGCGTGAGTGTCGCTTCGCTTGAAAGCTTCTCTTGCAGCGCCGTCGGGACAGACAGTATGATTTTGTCTCGCAAAGCCCTGTTTCTGTCTGGAAACTTGCAGTGTTCGGCTTTTGCTTTCAATTCCGTCAAGAATGCGTCGAAGGGTTCTTTATATTCTACTTTGTAAAACCTCAATGTGGAGATAACATCGTTCTGTTTTGGGCTGCAATATTTTTCAAGTTTTTCCAGCAATATTTTCGGATCGTCTTTGCTCTCTTCTGCGGTATATTCAAAATGTCTCATTTCCTGGATCATGCTCCAGCCTGCGCATTCTTTAACGATTGCTGTCTGCACCTTGTTGTCATCGTTATATGCTTTGGTCGTCAGCAAATAGATATCCACCATTTCACGCCATTGGTGATAGGACTCGGCAAGGTTGCTGTCCAGTGGATCAAGTGGTGGGGGCAGTCTATGTTGGCGATCTGACATCTTGTCTGTCTATGACGCTGGTTCAATTTAACTTTAGTGCCACTTCTATCTGTATGTCTTCGATTTGCTGACGCTACGGCTGAGTTCAAGAATCTTACGCTGCCACCATGTTTATTATGTCTCTAGCTTTATTGCGAACGTTGTTGATACAAAGCACTTCATTAACAGAATGAAATGCGTGTCACAATCATGGCGGTAACGGATTAACTCACGTGGTCATAGAATAGAAAAAGGCGAAGGGACTGATCTCTGGACAGGTATTGTGTTGCGTAATGATATGACGTCATCAACAAAACTTGTTGCACTACGATCATGCTACAAAGCTTTCCGATGTCTCGACATGAAACGCTTCATGACTTGTGTTTATATTTTTCAGTTTTGTGATCGATCTCTTCACGTTTTAAAATTTTTTTATTGTTATTGTTTCGTCCAAGATACAATAGGCTATGCCTGAAAAACAAGCGACCCAACTTTGGGTCGCGACCCATGTGTTGGGAACCACTGTTGTAATGCATTGATCCAATTTTCTGATAAATGTAATATTAAACGCAGTGCGCCTTTTGTACGATCGTGGCAGAGGAGTTCCAAACCCCGCCAAAACTTCTATCTTACTAAACCTGTCAATGACTTGTCCAAACTATAAGAAAATAAGCAACAGAATGAAGCGGTGATGGCTAATCGATTCCCGAAAAACTAACTTTCATATTGATTCAACGTTGTACGATGCACAGCTTACGTACATGCACAGTAGGCCTAGGGTGTTTCATTTTTTCCACACTTTAGAAAATGAAAACGTTCGGGTTTGCGTATGATGGGATTTTGGACACTGATTTGAAAAATGTAATTTTTATTCCATTATGACGTCATTTAGATGTGGCACCGCGTGGTCGAAATTCGTGTGGGGCTAAAAATAGGGGATTTCCCGTAACGGAACATGGTAGAGAGACGAAATTGGTGTCAAATCAAAATGCGCAGAAGGGCCGCTTTCCTATACCTTCTTAAGAGACTTCATTGCCGTATCTTTTCCGCAAAGCGAATTATATCGAAAAAACGATATTTCGCATACACAAGGTGTTGCTATAAGTTCAATTTTTTTCGTCAGTAGAGCTGTTGCTACAAATTTACCTTGCATTACTGCTACAAAGCTAAGAAAAGGAAAAATAATGAAAGTTGAGAGTGAGACCCATTTGGATAACTTGGAAAGTTCTGATAAGACGAAACTGATCTAACTTTTTTGCTAAAACCGATCACATGTGGGAGTCAGTTCGCAAGACTCTGAAAGTGAGTAGTGAAAGTTGCATACTGGCAGACCACCGAATGACAAGCATCCGCCAGCAATCCGACCAACTCTTGTGCTGTGGAGGTGCTGAAATCGCTGCTTCACCATCGACGATATTCCGTCAACGTAAAAAAGTTCGCATGATGGCATTGCAGAAAGTTGAAGTGCAGAATGTTTTCCTTTGCCAGTTTATTGATGAGAAGCGTGGCAAGGCGGAAGCATTGATCGCAGTCAAATCTTTTTCCTCCGGTACATCTGTCACAAGTGAAATTTTGTACAATGCCATCACACAAGATGCTTGCGAAAGTATTTTGCCTAATATTTATTCAGTAATGGCAGACACGACGGCGGTCAATACTGGTAAAAAGTCGGGGGTTAACAAACGTTTAGAATGCAGTGAAATCTTTAGAAGGTCAATTAAAAAATGCACAAACAAATCGAATGGTTTTCTGAACAGAAGGAAGTTACCAAAGGACAAAACGACGATTTTAGGAGCGATCAAATGTGCATGCTGGTGTTGGCTTGTTCTACATTTATGGATGTACCAGTTGTACCACACAATTTGAAGCATCTTTTGATTTATAAACAAGAAACCATATGCAACTCATATTGCAACATGCGTCATGTGCGCCCATGATGTACCTCCATCTTTCTGGAGGTCGATTGATAACAGTAATCGTTCCACTGAGCGACGAATCGGAAAGCTCAAAAATGTTATAGGAGAACGAATTAGTGATGAAAGCAACCTACGTGCCGATTTGCGACTTCGTGCATTTTTGTGCAACAAGGAATGATAGTGCTTATTATAGTAGCGTTGTTTGCTGTTAAAGAGTGATGTTGCTATTAGAACGATCAGTTAATACAGGCAATAGAATGAGAGAAATGAGAACGTCCAGAAATGTAAGCCGGTTTTGCAAAACATCGTTCAGATATACAGTACTGCAAGATTAACTGTAGACATCATTAGCAAGTTTAACAGTATTGATTTCGTGCCAGTATCAATTTATCTCTGCAAATTCTCAGCTTTGCATTACGAATACAATTGCAAAGTTTGCAACAGAACAATTACCTCCAGACCGTTAAAGAAGTATTACGAAAAATAACTTATTTAGGAGCACAACAAGTACCGTGCATCATAAGTTGTAAAAAAAACGTTTTTTTCGATATAATTCGTTTTGCGGCGAAGATACGACAATGAAGTCTCTTAAGAAGGAATAGGAAAGCTGCCCTTGTTTCGTCTTCATCGGAACTTTCCAAGTTATCCAAATGGGTCTCACTCTCAACTTTCATTATTTCTCCTTTTCTTAGCTTTGTAGCAGTAATGCAAGGTAAATTTGTAGCAACAGCTCTACTGACCGAAAAAATTAAACTTATAGCAACACCTTGTGTATGCGAAATATCGTTTTTTCGATATAATTCGCTTTGCGGGAAAGATACGGCAATGAAGTCTCTTAAAAAGGTATAGGAAAGTGGCCCTTCTGCGCATTTTGATTTGACACCAATTTCGTCTCTCTACCATGTTCCGTTACCGAGTTACAGGAAATCCCCTATTTTTAGCCCCACACGAATTTCGACCACGCGGTGCCACATCTAAATGACGTCATAATGGAATAAAAATTACATTTTTCAAATCAGTGTCCAAAATCCCATCATACACAAACCCGAACGTTTTTAATTTCGTAAGTGTGGAAAAAATGAAACACCCTAATGCACAGCCTACACCATGTTGGAAACAAAAAGTACCAGTAATTTCATTGGCTGCAGTAAACTACGATTTCCACGATATCTTTTTTGAAACGAAGCTGTCAAGGTGAAAAGCAGCATCTTCTCACGAATGGTTGGTTGTCCGTATTCTTAATCGACAGCTGAAAATTGTGTGCAAGAAAGCAATTATTTGTAGATAAACTTGTGTTGAATGAATTTATGCTATATATTGTGCGCTCTGATATGGGCGATAATTCGGACATGTTAAAAATGAAATTAGCCCACTCAAACTCAGTGATTAATAGAGTGGCTCGTTTTAGAACTTTTTTTTTAATTCTCTCGGGATAGTGGGGAAATAGTGTAAATGAGTGAGAAAAAACTCATGACAAAATTTGAGATAATTCGTAACAAATTGTCTTCAGCCTCCTCATGGGGCTCGAAAATCGAAAAATGAGGTCAAAAACGCAATTTTTCCAAAAATCTTTTAGTTTGGGTAGATACAATATTGTTTAGATATATCTAATTAACCTAAAAAAAAAATTGAAGTCATTTGAACTATTCCTTCAGCTTTCTCACAGCTTCTGAAAATTTTCATTTTGCTGAAAATTTCGCATTTTTGTTTGTGGTTGCATAACTACATACTTCGTCAGTGACGTAAATTCAAATAAAATACGTCACTTTTTCTTACCAAATTAACCCAATTTCATTAAAAAATGACGCAACAGCTGAGGGCAGGTCTATAAAGAGAAATGCAATGACGTTTTATAGTTGGCAAAATGTCTAACGCAATTATGTATTATGTAACCACCCACAAAAATGCGAAATTGTCAGCAAAATGAAAATTTTCAGAAGCTGTGAGGAAGCTGAAGGAAAAGTTTAAATAACTCCAATTTTTTTTTTACGTTAATTAGATATATCTAAACAATATTGTATGTATCCAAACTAAAAATATTTTAGGAAAAAATTGTGTTTTTGACCCCATTTTTCGATCCCCATGAGGAGGCTGAAGACAATTTGTTACGAATCTCAAATTTTGTCATGAGCTTTTTCTCACTCATTGGCAACATTTCCCCACTACCCCAAGAGAATTAAAAAAAAAAGTTCAAAAACGAGCCACCCTAGTGATTAATAGCACAACTCAAAAGAACATAAAGTGCCATAGTTGGTTAAAATCAAAGACGATGTAAATATTTTTTGAATACAGAGTGAATCATAGCACCATCAATAAGTAACTATCTTCAGCTAAAAGACAAGTAAACAAAACAATCGTGAGTTTCTGAACTTCAATCCACATTTGTTGAAGCCCCATAAAAACAATAATATGCACAATTTGAAAACATAAAAGTAATGCAAAAATACAATATTTTAAAAACTTCAAAAAACTACAATCCGTTCCAAAGGCACAAGACTACAGACCGAAGTTTAATTTTGCATAAAAAGAGCAGCATTATATCCAATAAAATAATTTCAAGCAACATAATACTTCACAATTGGCACATTAGCTGCAATCTTATTTATCTTATCAATAACACGGCGAACAGTCGTACAAGACACAATGTAAATTGAATACTTGATAGCAGGAAAGCAACTTGTGTATCTCACAAACGAGACCAATAATGAGATATTTTGTTACGCGAAATAAATGTACAAAAAACACACAATCACAATAAGTAATACACTTTCTTACAAAATCAAGCAATATTCATTTCTTTACGATAAAAAGGCAAGTTTAAAGAAGTAAATTTCCACTATAAATGGGCAGCAGTTAATACAGTAACATAAAACAGCACTGATATGAAAACATAGATCAGAATAACACGACTGAAACATCGTACTCTAAACAAAGTTATACAAGACTTTCAAATGAAGTCGGTTTATGAGACGATGCCTCATCAAAGGCACTAATCACATCAAAAGAAGCTTCTGGAAGATGTATTGTTAATTTTCTTAACAAAAATAAGTAGCTATTCTGCTTCAAGAAAAACCTTGTGCAACTAACAAAAAGATTGAACCCAAATGAGTGAAGAAAAGAAAAGTTAAATCCGCTACAAGGCCTTTAAACTCCCGAAGTCGTTAAATGGCCCCCGAAACTACCGCGCTGGTAGGCCACGTTTGGTCGAGGGCTTCCACAAGCCAATATTTCTCCAATCCATTGGTATTAGAAAACTTTTTTCTTCTCACTCGCATTCACAACCTTTTTTCACAAACAAAGTCTCTCACACGCCGACGAGAAATATTGCTGATAAAAATTTTGCAAAACGGCTGATCGAAGACCAGCTCTCACCTGCTTGGGAAGCAGTGTATTTAAATACAACTGAAAATATGTTTCAGAGTCTGGTTTGAGCTGTTCTTACCAGACTGTACACAAAAATACGATATTAACGGATTTTTTAAAACACGAATTTTTAAGTAAACAGATTTTTCATTTTGGCTGCCGGGCGTGAGAAGTAGGCCGCCGGAAAGAAGCTCTGGTTGGCCATGTTTGGTTGCCGGAAAAATAAAGGAGCTTAAAGACCTGGGCTACAAGACACAAAAGCATGCTGCAACAATGCAACTTGTTTGTTAGCAATACTTGACATAACGATAAAAAAAAATTGGTATTGAGATATTTCTTTTAGAACTAATAAGAAGCGTTAAGGAAACAAATTCATTTAAAAAAAACTAAGTTATTGTGATGATATAAAAACGTAATATTGTTCAAACTGAGAGGTAGTTCACATTGAGTTTGAAAATCACATGGCAGCGTGTGAGATGCACGACCAAAATACATTTGCAAACTCACATCTGAACTTATGTATGAACGATATTTTGCGTACAGGACATAGGTGAATTCTACAGGTTTAAAGTAATGTCCTTCAAAAGAAGTGTACCGTGGAGTATTGAACAGCTGCTTTCATTGTATTGTAAAAGTGGCATTGTAAAAGAACGATTGTTTTTCTGATAGTCATTTTCTGAAGATCAGTATCTTATCTTGCAAACAGTCTTCGTAGTAAACCAGCAGCATCAAGTCATGTTGACTGATTTAAATTGCAAGTAAGTAAAAAGACAAAGAATTACAAAATGGAATGTAAAACAAACTACTGCTTAAAGGCAGTGTGTTGAGCTCGCATGTTGAAGCACCACTTCAAGAAAAGCATTCGTAAAGTTGCCTGGTTATCACCAACACAATGGAAAGATGCAGAAATCAAATCAGCATCACACAGCGTCGTCGCTGGTCATTAAAAGCGGATTGATGTATTCGAAACCCTCGAAATCCGACTGGTCTATCTTGCTTATAGCTTGCATGTCAGAAGGGGTCAGCTGCACCGGCTCCTGAAGTAAAAACATCCCAAATGAAGAGTTTTCTTATCAAATTTGTAAAATTGTCCAAGAAAACACAAAACTTTTGCATGTTTCAAGCAGAGCTAGCATCTGCGGTATAGAGTGAAATTATAAAACGAGTTCTACAATATTAATAATGCATGTCGTTGATTGTATTTTCATGGTCACAGATTTTTGTGGTTTCACTATACGAGTTTACCTGTGTAAACTGTTTGTCAAAGTTGTCCAATCCCAGCTCGTCTTCAATGTTCGGTTTGTACGGAGGAATTATCTGAAATAAAATTGAGGTTTCAAAAATAATGTGAAGGACAAAGATTATGCAGGCAGTTGATCACGTGGAGGTAAAATAAACCTACTTGTTTTTTATCCAACGCCTCCCAATCCACAGCTCTGAAGAACTGATGATCCAGTATGTCCTGAAATCCTGTGTCTGGCTGGCATCCGAGACGTTCCTGGTCAAAAGATAGTTTGGAAAACAAGCACAAAGCAACACTGGTCACAATTGAAAAAAATTCAAAAACGCATGATATAGACGGCTCTCTCTACGTAGTTGAATATGGGCGAAATAAAATAGAAAATGTCTGAATAACAGATAACCTGTAGACAAAACAAAGAAAGAAAGCAGTATATTACCCGAGGAACCTTATTCAAGAATCCTTTTAATATAGAAGAGGCTTTCACTGAAAGTGAGCGAGGGATTCGTATGACTTTCTCCAAAATAACCTTTAAAAACATCAACAATGCTAGAAGATAATTTTTCATAAGACAAAGACAACATGTAAAAGTTTACTAGAATAATAACAGGCTACCACATTTTATATTTTACAAAATGTTTGCTTGCAATTTACCTGAAAGAGATAATCTTCTGTGTTCTGGTCAGCATTGTCCGTCATGCCCACAACATCAAAAGGACTTCGTCCTGCCATCATTTCGAACATAAGCACACCCAGTGCCCACCAATCGACTGAAAAGTCGTAATCTTCCCCACGCAATATTTCAGGCGCTATGTAGTTTGGTGTGCCGCAAAACGTCGCGGTTGTGTTCCCTTTCCTTATCCCTTCCTGGGTATTAAAACAAAAAAAAACGTTGTTACAGAAGGCTAGATCATGGGCTTGTTTAAACAAAAGTTTCAGTGTCTTCAGCTAAACACACACGGTAGTGCTGACGCCAGAAAGACAGCTCTTTCTCAACAGTGGTAAAGCGGTTGTGTTTAAGAAAATTTCAATTAAGATTTATCCGTAACTAGTGATTTTAAAATTTTTTAAAATGCCGTCTTCGCAAGTCCCGGCGTTGCACAGATCGATGCCGGCAAGGGACTCGGAATCGTATAGACCTGTGTTTGAATCCCGGTTCGGCATTCTTCGTAGTGACATTAGCGAAGAAACACTAAAGTTTAAACTGATTACTTACCGCCTTTTTGTTATCTATAGGCAATTGCAGCCATTACCTTAAAGTCAAAAACCAACATTAAGCAAGATTGAAAACTCACTTTACACATGCCGTAGTCGGTCAGTTTTATATGGCCATCGCTGTCAAGCAGAACATTATCAAGTTTCAGGTCTCGGTAAATGATTCCCTTTTCGTGCAAAAAATGAAGTGCAAGAATGATCTCAGCAGAATAGAATCTGAGTGAAAATGTTTCGATGAATTTTGTACCACTACATAAATATTATGAGATTGTCGATACTATAACCAAAGCATAGAACAATGAAAGACGATGCTTGTAGGAACAAGACCAAGTTTTCCATCTGTGACAGCAAAGCCAGTGTAATGTAGACGGCACTGAACACCCAGCAGCAGACTTGTAATAATGACGTCGGTAGACGTTGATCTATAGCAGGGGTGGGGAACCTGCGGCCCGCGGGCCAAATGCGGCACGCGTGACTGTTCCATGTGGCCCGCGTTAAAATTGGGCTCCTTGTTTGCAAAAGTGAAATCATTTGAAGCTAAACTACATCTGTAGAAAGTACAACTTGAAAACAATAATACCGCACATTTCCCTACCTTGCAAGAGCAAAAGCCTTTTACAACAACCAAATATGCCCATGTGTGTGTCAATCTTATGGAGACATTTAATACAAGATTTTTGGACATAAAAAGTAAAGAAATGGAGTTAGATATTTTTGCCTCTTCTTTCAATGTGATTGCAACTGATGTTCCTAGTAACTTCCAACATGAAATAGTAGAGCTCCAGAATGACTGTACGTTGAAAGCGATGTACCAAAACGTTCCACTGCTCAACTTTTATCAACGCTACATAAATGCTGATGACTTTCCAGTCATGCGGAAACATGTTTTGAAATATGTGTCTCTGTTTGGAAGCACCTACCGTTGCGAGCATTTTTTTTCCAAATTGAATCTAACAAAAGTCGGCTTCGCTCCAGATTGACTGATAAAAACCTGGAGATACAGTTAAGAGTTGCAGCATCTTCCGTGTCAGCAGACATCACACGACTCACCAAAAATAAAAGCTTTCAGCCCTTCCACTAGCTGTGAAAGTGAAATAAATCATTGTCTACTTCGCTACATTTTTTATCTGTAAATAAATTTCGAATTTTTTAGTGGCCCGCCAATGTTATTTCTCATTTTATGTGGCCCGCAATACTAAAAAGGTTCCCCACCCCTGATCTATAGCAAACAAGATCGACTTTGCTACACGAAATCGGGCACGTATGATTACCGACCAGACGAAAATATCGGCCAACGCACAGGCTTGGTACGGTAAAGAGTTTTTTTTCAACGCCCTGAACAAGAACCATAAGCAATCTATTTTTACATACAGTGCACAGGCCTTACCAGCGTGCAAGCTGGAGACCGGTAAAACTTCGATTTTAAACTCTAGATTAAAATTACTTTATGTTCCTTTGAAATGATAGTTTTGAGAATCCAAATTGCCTTAGTGTGATCACTGTATGTCACATCACTGCAAAACTCCTAATATTCACTTAAAAATGACAATTCTCTTTCTCAATTACCTCCAGTGTTACCAGACGCTTTTTGGATTTCCAGCACAAGTACCAAAATGTAGTCCATTGTGGTAACAATAACACAAAAGTAGCTCAAAATATACAGAAAAACTATATTAACTATACTCAGACTATCAGCTTATATTAGTAATTTTGGCTACTAACAGATCGGCCTCCAGCCAAACTTTAAGCCGCACGTTGCATTGCCTGTTTATAAAGGTCGCAACGACGTGTACACGACATCTTGCCGCAGCTAGACAACTGATCGCAACCGACCTGTCGCAAGCACATCTCACCACTTGACGTGAATTACTTACGTTCGTTTTTCTAAAATTTAATTTTCCAGAATTGTTTATTGTGGAAGCCTAATTAGAGGTATGCCACAAAATGGCGGTTTACATTGTGCTAGTCAAAAATCTAATGTAACTGTTGAGTGTTGACGGAAACTTAAATCACGCAACTCTTGTCTACAGAAGAGTTATAAAGAAAACATTTAACCAATTAAACTAGCCTGAACAACTAACACCAATGTTAGTGTGCGTTTGATGACATACCTTATTTGCTCGATTGTAATCCGTGCCTTATAAACTTTTTATTTTTCATCATTTGTGCGTTTAGATTCGGACACGGTTTATATTTTTGATCAATATTAAATATTGTTCATCAGTAGTATAAAAAAAGTAGTACAATATCAAAAACATCAGCAATCACCCTGCATTGGAGTTAGAAGTTTTAAGATTCCTCTGTTGCTATTTTCTGAAACAGATGACCAAGGTTCGCGTCAAACAGGCCATTACCATGCTATGACAAGGAAGCGTTAATTGGATTAGTAAGAAATTCGTGTCAAGTGGTGAGATGTACCCTGTGGTGAGTACTTGCGACAGGTCGCCAGTCGGCCGTGATCAATTGTCCGGCGACCGCGACAAGATCTCCTGTTCCCTACAATGACAAGAACCATGTTCAATTGTATCCGTGTACCTAGCATGTTCTTCCGGCAACTTTCTTTGACGTTGCATATGAAACATAAGGTCACCGCCGTTCACGTATTCAATGACGAAAAATAATCTTGATGGAGTCTGAAATCAAAAGATTAAAACTATTACGAACTTCCGCTAATCTCCAAACTACCCGATGTTACAACAAAGTTGAAACCCTTGGACAACAAACTCGACCATTCCAAAACTTAAAACGGTTTTACACCAAGTTGATTGTAACAACTAGGCTATACAATATGGAAATGTATTTACGGCTCATATGTACTTTAGGTTTTGAGGTCACGGTAACTACAAACGAATGTTATACCTATGGCAGTAATTGCCACTTCCAGCACAAACCTGTTCATGTACATTTTAACCAGTGTTAAAATTATTGAGCTTTCAAGGTTTATTATCGCTGGGATATCGTATATTTCGATAGCACTTTACTTTTTATTCCAGACACGTTACTGGCACAGTTGTTGGTTTTTGATGAAACGTCTTGTGAAGGTAAAAGTTTACATGCCTGAAAGCAAGAATGCAGACCAACTAGAAATGGATAAACGGAAGCAGTTTCAAAAACATGTTTTTCTGTTTGAACCCAGTCAATGTCTTCTTCATCTGTCACAAGTTCCTTCTTTATCACCTGAAAAGTACGATTGAATCAATATATATGTAGGTAAAACTTAACCTTAACCTCAGCTTTGAAAAAAGCGCTACAAAAGCATTGCTAGCAAATTTTCATGATCAAAACGTTCATGTTTTGAAATTGATAATAATTATAAAATAAAAAAATCCTAAATCACCTTCATGGCATAGATCTTTTCGGTCGCTTTTAATCTCACAAGCAACACCTTTGCATAACTTCCTCGTCCGATCACCTTTAGCATGTCGAAATCCTTTACACCAAAGCTAGGTGATGATTGGTTCGGTTGGGTGTTGTCTGAACTTGGCTAAAATACGAAGACAAAACATGCCTTTTATGTTTCTTATACAGTATATTTTACAAAGTTCTACGATATGACACTATACAATATGAAACATTGAAAATCAGAGTGATTTCTGATCCCTACTCACAAACAAATGAAAGAGTCCAACAAAAGTGAAATTATATAGTAGAATCCACAGTAAAGATTGACAAATACCTCCGAACCACGCCTATTGACAGGCAAGTTTTCTAGAACTGGGCCGCTTTGAATAGGTATCTTCGGCCGATGTGATTTGAAGCGCTTCATTTTTTTCTTTAGCCATCGACGAGCACCATGCCTATATATTAAGGCACAAAAATCTTGCATATAGGCCAAAAATACAACAATCATTTGTAACATTTATTTTTTTGAAAACCAATGTTTTCTTACGATTCTCATGATTTGTCAAGTTTGAAAATCTGCTTTCTTATTGTCAAAAAACTGACCTTATCTTACATTTGCATTTATATATTAACTTCGTCTGTGACAATACATATCACACAAAACCATGTCATATCTGTATAGAATATAGCCTAGATACTAATGTTGCATGTGTTTTTATTTTTTACCATACAACTTACAGTCAAGCAATAACACTTGAGCATAACAAAACTTCTTATGTTATACATAAAATTAAGTGTAACTGGATAAACAACATTGATTGAAAAAGTCATTGCATTGAAAGCATGTCAGTTGTCTTTGCATTTACTAATGCATTTTGCCAAAACATCGCACTTCAACATTAGTTTAATTCATTTTAGAAGAAGACGAAGTCAATACCTGTAAATTTTATGTTCTCCTGGACACAACAAGCCAGGTTCAGTGGGCACTCCAGTGAATACATGGAAACACAGAGTGTCTTCTTCATTTAATTTATACAATCGCACAGCTTCAGCTAACTCTAACTAGAGAGAAACATTGGTGGAATTAGACGATATACAATGAACATTTAAAAGCAGTCTAAACCAATAAGGGATTGTATATGGTCATTGCCAAGTAAATGAATGATGATTATACTTATGATGTGAAATACTGCATTCTAAATGAGCAAAAATGCATACATTAGATTAAAATAAAAGTTATGCCATTTGAACAGTTGAAGGGTCATTCTATCATAATACAGTCAAAATTTTAAAATAGCTTATAATTCTTATTTTTTAAGATACAGAAATAATAAAAATATGTATTCTTGTAGTTTTGGGGGCAAGGAATTCAAATATGTTATTACATTTGTGAAAAATGCAAAGGAAAACACTTTATTTTATTGAACAAAAGTTTTGGGGTGCTTCATTTCAATGCCCCATATCTCAAATCTGCAAAAAAAAATTTCCCCCCAACCAATGCTAAACTGTCAAGAAAAGCTACCTGCTTCATGTGCAAAAGTATGATAAATACGTTTTGTTTCAAACTTCTGCAATTGACAAATATGTTTCATTGCTATATTCACAATATTTTCCATCAATAGACTTGAAGTGTAATACGGTACCTAATACATGATCACATTATCTAAGGTGATCATGAACCATATCTAAGCATTTAGTCCTCTGTAAAAAAATGAGGGGGCTTGAGCTACCTTTAAACATGAAGACTTTTTAAAATTACTTTATTTTACATGTGAGATTTTTTTCACTAAATGGAACACTTTAAAGGACAACTCTAAAAGGCGGAAATGCGGAAATAAGCCAAAATAACTTTAGAATTAAAACAGTCATAGTATTTAATGACCTCACAATTGCTTCTAAATAATATCTTTCAATGATATTTTAACATAAAACAAAAGTAGGTTCGGTGGCGAGTTGTTGTTAAAAATCGAACTTCCGTCTTTTTCCAAGATCGGGTTTCCGCTTTTTCTACATCGGCATTAAATCGCTGCTTCTGCGGACAATACGCCATTTCACGCCCGGCTTATTTCCGCATTTCCGCCTTTTAGTGTTGCCCCACTTCAAATGCCTGGCATCAACAAAATTCCAATATATACAGTTTGTTTAAGGGCCACCCTAATGCCGAGTGTTCAAAGACAAGTTTGAATGAAGCAAATAACAAATGCACAGTAACAAATTGCGGAGTTGGTGTACCACTACCAGTATACAGTACACCCCGGTCAAAAATGCCATGACGATAATATACGTCAAATATTGGAATCGACCAAGACATATAGGGTGAAGCGTGTAAACAGTAAAGCAGTTTCACCCTATATTTTGGTCCATTCCAATGTATGACTTAATTGTATTTTGACTAGGGTGAAGGCTTATATATTATACAAGCCCAAATGCTTAAACATAGAAAAATTACCTGTGAAGATATTGTGCAAAGATCACCTTCATCATCTAACCATTTTACAGTGTACCTTTGAGAATCGAAAATGTCGCATTCTGTTTTTACCTAAAACATGTTCAAAAGACAGATAATAATTAGGTATGTTGAAATTGGTGAAGTACACAACAGAACTTCAATCTCTTAAAACTTTGCATGTCACTAAAAATAAACCTAGCTTTTATATATATAAATATATATATACTCAATTACTTAGCACGTTAAAAACCGCAATTTATCGCTTGCCATTCAAGCTTATGCATATGTAGCAAGCTAGTTGATAAGTTGTAGCCAAAATCTGAAATTTGCTGACGCAGATTGCAAAGTAAACTTTTGCTACAAACTCACAGATTTTATGTACGTATCACTTATCACAAAATTGAGCTTTTAATTGAAAATTCATCTAAAAGTTTTACAGGTGCAATAACTCCTATCTGTAGCTTACAAACTAAGAAAAAGTTTAAATCTAAAAGAAGTAGATATACGGTACCAACAGTGCCGGATTAACTATAGTAGCAGATGTAGCAGCTGCTACGGGCCCCGCGCTTGGTGAGCAAAACAATTTTTTTTGCAAAAACTGTCGAACATAGTTGGTAAGTAATTTTTGGCTTGCGAACTGGAATGACATGGGTGAATATTATAGTTGTAGGATTAAATTACTTACCGTAGTCCCAACGTCTTATCCCTTCCTAATTATTGTAAACTTTAAAAACCGGTAATTTCCGCTGGAGGCAACTGCCTGATTGAGTGTCACGAGCCCACCATACTAGTTGTTTGAAAGATTATTCAACTGTACTGTACACCAGTGAAAAGAGTATCAATCTTGCCGATTGCCTTGGATAGAGTTACTACAACGGGTCCAACATGAGCGGAAAACATAACGGAGTAGGCCTACAGGCACTTGTCAAAAAAAACAAAATGGTGCTATTGCAGAATATGTTCCATGCTATGCTCATTCGTTGAATTCAGTTGGTGTATGCGCTGCACAAACGTGTCCAGAAACAGTTCAGTTCTTTGACTTCGTTGAAAATATCTAAGTTATGTAGGCTATATTCTTTGCTGCTTCAACACAACGATGGTCTGTTCTGGAGTGTTCAGGTGGTGGAGTGCTAAAGAAGCTCTCTGAAACACGATGGTCCGGAAGAGCTGATGCCATTAACGTAATTAAAGAATGTTTTCTTTTCAAAAAGGAGGCACTGGAGAAACTTTCAAATGACCAAGTGCAAAAGGCAGAATGTCGACGGCAGGCAAATGGACTCCTCGAGAAAATGGAGTTGCTCGAAATTGGAATCTTAGAGGCTTTTTGAAATAGCTTACCCGATCCCTTCCAGGAAAGTCAAGCCTCTCTTAAAATAAAGGGCTGTCTTTAAATGTAGCAAACCTAGCAAACCTCGCAAACGTAGCAAACCTCGCAAATCACAAGGTTGCCAGATGGTATTTTTTTAATTGTATTTTTTTTATTTCTTGGCGTTTTATTTATCGAGTGCATTTTTTTTAAAACCCTTTTGATTATGTTATTTTTTTAGTGTTGATGTCTTATTTTTATCAGTAAAAAGATATCAAAACCTCTGCTTTGTTGGTTATGGTTAGTTTTGATATAAATACGTTTAAAGCAATGCCTTTGCGATCAACATTTGTGAGATGTTGAAACTTGAAAGGTAATATTAACGCAATTTATATTTGGTAGTCAGACATTCGAGAATCAGTACTTAATCCCTTAGACCATGGTTAGGTGAGTTCACTAATCAGTGGTTCTCTAAAAACCGGGCTGCAGACGATAAATAAAACTTAACTTTTGCAGGTGACCGTAGTTCCTGGGCTACGCCGTGTGACACAAAAGGAAGAAGTTCCTAATGACAAGTTTTTGTGTGTGTTTAGAATGTAAGAAATATTTTGTAAACGAAACCGGTTTTTCCAAAAGTTTTGGTCATTTGAAGTGTGTTTAAAATGCCTATATGCTTTGGCTCCTTTTTGGGCTACGGTACTTGCAAAAAAAATTGGTTTGAAACGTGTTTTTAGCTGGGTAATTTTGTGGAATCTGGCAACTTTACAAAGTTTGCTTCTTTAAATATAGCAAACCTAGCAAACCTCGCAAATCTTGAGAAAGGTTTCTACAATTGATGGCCGATGAGGTTTTCAACTGTTCATAGTTTGCACCAAATAGATAGGCCTAGACTACAGACAACCTTATCATCACTTGCTGCTAGTCTAAATCTATCATCTTTAGGGAGACTATGAAAACCTATTGCGGTAGGCTTTCAAATGCAGAAACCTTCTCAAGCTTTGCGAGGAATTCGGAGTTCGCGACATTTAAAGACGCCCGCTGAGAAAACCTCATAACACAAAAAATATTTTCCCGTAATTGTACAAATGTACAAACCTTGTGAGGTTTGCGAGGTTTGCTACATTTAAAGAAGCAAACCTTGCAGAGTTGCCAGATTCGACAAAATTACCCAACCAAAACACGTTTCAAACCAATCCCAAAAACAAACCATTTTTTTGCAAGTAGCCCAAAAAAGAGCCAAAGCATATAGGTATTTTAAACACACTTCAAATGACCAAACCTTGGAAAAACCGGTTTCGTTCACAAAATATCCTTTACTTTCTAAACACACACAAAAACTTGTCATTAGGCACTTATTCGTTTTGTGTCACACTGCGTAGCCCAGGGCTGGAAGTACGGTCACCTGCAAAAGTTAAGCTTTATTTATCGTCTGCAGCCCGATTTTTAGAAAACCAGTAATTAGTGAACTCACCCAACCATGGTCTAACTAAGGGATGGAGTACTGATTCCCGAATGTCTGACTACCAAATATTGCGTAAATATTAACTTGCAATAAGTTATCTCACAAATGTTGATCGCAAAGGCATTGCTTTAAATGTATTTATATCAAAACTAACCATACCCAACAAAGCAGAGATTTTGATATCTTTTTATAGATGAGAATAAAACTTCTGCAACATCAACACTAAACAAGTAACTTGTTCAAAAGGGTTTTAAAAAACATGCACCCGATAAATAAAAAGCCTAGAAATTTAAAAGAATACAATAAAAAATACCATCTGGCAACCTTGTGGTTTGCGAGGTTTGCTACGTTTGCTAGGTTTGCGAGGTTTGCTAGGTTTGCTACATTTAAAGACGGCCAAATAAAGCGGCAAAATCTCAACATTGCTTTACAGCGTTGTGTGCCTCTTTGGCAGGATCCCTACAGACTTTCAGAGAACAATTCGCTAAGTTTGAGTCAGAGGCGCAGAAGCTGACTCAAGTGCCGGATTACCGACCAACAAGCACAAGAAGAATTGTCCAAAATCGAACGCACGATGAGAATGGACGCAGTGGCCGTTAAGTTTGAGATGCAATGGATATCAACTAAAGACAGATTCCCGGTGGAAGTTTTTCTTGCAGTATTGGACAGCCTACAATCTGCGCTGGAGCAAGGCATACACCAATTCGTAAAGCTATTGATTAATGATTGCTCCTCTCCAGAACTCAACTATTTCACTTCGATTAAAGAAAACAATATTGACACCACGTTTCCTAACATTGACAATTTGTTACGCATTAATCTATGTATGATGGTAACTAATTGTACTGGAGAGAGATCATTTTCAAAATTGAAGTTGATTAAAAACTAACCTATCTGCAAAACATGATGGGGCAAGAGCGGCTACACTACAGTATAATCACAAAATGTCAAATCTATAAAATATTCAATTACTTTCCAGTCATTATCTGTACATCAAATCAATCTGCTACAGGCCCCGCACTTGGTTAATCCGGCACTGGGTACCAATAGTCTAGGCCTACTAATAGTTCTACTATGGTAAAAGATTTTAAAACACACTTTGACAAGGAATTCTTCTAAGTGTATGGTAGGTTCCAATATCATACGAAATACTTGGCTACCATAAGTTCCTTTCGCGCGGATCATGTTGAGAAACGACCAACTAATCACAGTCTCGGACAAGTCTGGAACTGGAAGCAAAAAGAAAAATTTAATTTTGCACTATGCTAAAAATCAGTGTTGCCAGAGGCAGTTGAGTAAATCTCCCTACAGCAGCAGCGCAAATTCTAGGGACTTTATATTACCGTAATATAAAGTCCCCAGCAAATTCCCATAACGCTACACCTTGTCCATAGCCGTAGGAGTTGGTAGTGCAGGGAGAGAGGGCCGTCGCTCTCCCACTACAAAAAACATCGCGGATTAGGACAAAAGGGTCCAGTTATTTGGGGAAATCAATCTTACCATTGTAGCGATTACTTATGTAGGCTATCCATGCATCGTATTTCGACATCTTACCAGCTGAGAAACTTCACAGATTTGTTAGAATTTATGAGATAGATTGACATTGACATCAACATTTCCGATGAATGTAAAATGCATTATTAACGATTTTGGAAACTAAAAATGCATTATTAACGATTTTGGAAACTATTACATATGGTAACCTATTGCCAAAGATAGGCGTGATGTCAGTAACTGTCACTTTTTCATTAATTCAACGTCTGCGCAGGTCGGGTCAATGTGAAAAAAAATTAGTGTGCTATATGACCTACGTACGACCTCATTGAACATCTGGATTTACCACATTTTTTAATTACTTTGGGTATAACCTACTTTCACAGATGGTTGGAACAATTATTTTTAACTCTTACGTTTGCTAATTTGGGCTTTGAATTCGGCTAAAAATCCCTCTTCGGCGGATCGTTCTTTTTTACGTTGATGCAACGTTTGCGAGCTTTGTACCAATGTGGAAGGGGATTAATTTGTTGGGTATGACCATGACGTACTCAACAGAGGCCATGTCATCGTGCGTGCTGGAGTCTAAACTGGAGGCGAACATGTTTTCATGACTTTGACATACCATATTGAAAAGATATGTATAAAAAGTTGAAGTGAACGTTTTTCACCTTAAATATTTATCTTATATGAAAAAGTTTGCTAGAAAATCAATTTTTAATTGTATATTCATTCGCCATTTGCGCAAGCATACTAAAACGATGCAGAGTTGCCAGGTGTGAAAACCCCAACAGATATCTGTGTGCTTTAATCGGTACTGTCCGGTAGTTCTGTTATTGAATTTGCACAATTGTTTTAACATACCCTTCTTTGAACAGGAAAAATCTACAAGAACTATCTTTACTTTTTAAAAACGCAGAAAAGTCTTAGTTTTTAAAATACTTTTATTTTCTTTCAATTTTAATATAATTCCTATGTGATGAAACTTTACTAAACGTTTCATTTAGCAGCTTTATCTGCGGTTTTTATAATTTATATATTGAACAATTTTTTTAATTTTACTCAGCTTTGTTTTGAAAATTGCACTCCTTTTCATGGCATTTCCTTTAAAAAGTTAATTGTTTTAAACTTCTGGCAACACTGATATTGTGTTCAATAATTGAATTAGGTTTTGCGGTGGTTTTTAAGGTGCTTGCTGTTGAAATGTTATTTAGGGTAGGATATTTGGATAAATGAAATGTTGATTTATTGAAATACTGGCAAATATTGAGTTGAGTACCGAGGCTGAAGGCTAGCTAGCGAATGCCAGTAGCCGCGTCGGTTTCGGTAAAATAATGTTAGGCTACTTGAGGGCACACCCAGAAGTGTTATGAAATTGTGTGAAAAGTAACTTACTTTACGGTACCTTTGAGAATGATGGGAATTGTTGAGGCTAGCTTTGTTATTTTTTTCCAAATTGGTGTAGCTGTTTTTATTTTTAGTAGAGGTGTAGTATATTAAACGCATGATTGCAGGGTCAGCCTTCAGCTCTTGAGCCTAAAATTGCTTGCATGGTCAGTATTTCAAGGTCGCCATGACTCAGAAAAATCTAGAAATCCTATGCAGCATTTTGAAATTCTACTTTAGAAAAATAATTGCTTAGTCTGGCTAGACTTGTGCAGGCTAATACTTTGCTACACTGTAGAACAGTACAGCAAAAATGTGGCATGAAGGCACCCAGGAATTAAGAGACACTCTTATTTTCGAACCTGGTTTTAAAATTTTGTTGCCGTCTAAAATACCCGATTGTTCTATACTGTGCATGTAGTATAAATAGGAATAGTCTAATGTGGTATAAGAAGGAATAGTCTAACAAACGCTTTTAAGTTTGTGTGCATTAATAAAAATTTAGTCTCCAATTTTGAGACCAGCAAAGTTTTTTTAAAAAAAGCAAAACGTTAACATGTTTAGATTGTTCTTATAAAAACTATGCATTTAAATTGTGCTGCTTAAAGTTTGATAAGTTGAATTTGGTCAGTTCATGCGGTCTCAAAGCATCATTTGTGACCTTAATTTTGTCAAACTTGTGCCATTGCAAAGTGTAGCCTATAGTTAGTGCAGGCATAGTTTTCATTACATCTTCATGTATATTTCACAGTATGTTAAGAGGTTATTTGATATTTAATTAAGATGGGTAGAAAATGTTCTGTGACTAATTGCCATGGAAATTATGATGAGGCAAACAAAGAAACAACTTTTCGTTTACCTCGAAATCCTGAAGAGAAGTATACCATATATATGCATATACCAGGTGACACAGTTTGCCAATGGGTACTTTATGGTTATATCATGTTTCATGAAGTTGTTAACCACTGTTGCAGAACCTCGTTATGTCGTGTTTTTCACTTTATATCAGATCAATACCAGTTATCTATGAACAAAAAGTATGCAGCTACATTGGCCAATATTATGTTTAAAAATTATTGTTGTCAATTTTCACCTGTATCAGAAAAGGAAGTAAAACAAAAGATTTTAAAACTTATGCATTAAAAACTTGTTTTTTGTTTGTTTTTCTTTGTTGTTGAGACTTCTGTAAGGACTGTTATAGAACTTCTTTAAATGTCCATTTTCATTCCTGAGAAGTCCTTGCACTGATATTATTTAAAGTTGTCGTAACAGATAATTTTTTCGTTCATTATCTAAACTAAAGTAGCACCACATTAGTTGCGCAACCAGGGGGGCTTGGTTTAGCCCCCCCCCCACTTTACTAAAATTCTGGTTGCGCTACTGGCCACAGTCCTTTCATGTAGTAGTTTTGACCATGTAGGTACATTGTATTTTTGTGAATCAGCTCTATACAAAATAATAACTTCAAAGTTAAAACCTTACACATCTACTGTAATTGTTTTTATTATTGTAACACACACGGGAACAACTATTCATTGGAATAGACTATGTCAAGCATATGAAATGCCATGGATGAAAATGTATTTTACATTTTGAAATTTGAAAGCAAAATTTTCATTATAATCGTTTTAGGTTTAAATATACTGTGTTTGCAATGCAATATGGCAATGAAAATGTTCGCCTCCAGTTTAGACTCCAGCACGCACGTTGGTTTGGCCTCTGTTAAGTACGCCATGGGTATGACCTATCAAACTTATGTTTCACCTTTTTTAATTTTTTAAACAAGTTGTCTTGACCACTCTGCTTTAATTCCCATATTTGACATTTTTCTACAGTTGCACAGCCATTTTTTAAATCTGGAGAATCTATAAATATTCCAGATAAACAAGTGTTAGGCAGTGAAAATTATTGTTATCAATTTTGATTATCATTTAATTAAACTTTTGAATCTCATCACCGATTATTATATTTTTGAATTACTTATTCACGATTCAGTCATTGTTCGAATTCCGGTTTGAGAGAAATATTTATTACTGTTTCAATTACTGTTTGAGCGGTTCAGAGACTTTCCGATAATTAGTCAATTCATATCAGGATTTGCTTGTCGAAGGCAGTCTCGTTTTGTTTTTTCACTGTTTATCAGCAACCCGAACTCACGAAAATAAAAGAATTGAGATTCATAAGCTACCTCTCAACATCGAAGCAAGCGTCACGTCAGCAGCGGTTCTGCTGTTCTTAGGGTCATTCCTCATATTATATCAAATATCCAAATATCTATCAATTTAATCCTTCCTCCTTTCAAATAAAAGAAGAATAAAACCTAAGACCTTGCAAAATTTCAATTAATTTGTTCAGTGCTGTCATTTCAAAATTGAAAAAAGTTTTTGTGCTGGTCACAATAAAAAAGTAAACTTTCGTAAATACTTTTTGTTTACGTATGATAAAAAATGTTTCAATTATGCTCACAGTTCACTTTCTTTGATCTAATTTTAGATGTTCTAAAAGTTTAGAATAGCGTTGTTAAAAAACTGAACTGTAGCCTATGCCTGTGGGCTATGTAGCCGACTTGGGTTATGTATTTGGTTGTGCTGGGTTTATTACAGAAGATCAACTAGACCAAGAATTGCATAGGGTCTGAGCATAAAAAAACATATTATTATGTGAAAACATATGCCTTCTCTTTTTTGTGCAGTTTTTTTTTTTTTTTTTTGTTTGGAGGCTTTGTCTGCCGGAAACCTTTGAACTTTTTTGAAAGCAGAACACTATCAAGGCTGCCAGATGGGTAAAAAGTGCAATAAACAATGTTATAATACAGTAAAAGTTGAAACTACTTAGTCGCACGAATAAAAGCTTCCCATACGAACCACAAAAAAATTTTTAGTAAAAATGATGCAGGTCAAAGTTTTTTTTTTTTTTTTTTTTTTTTTTAATAAAAAGCATAAGACTAACTGCAAATTTTGTGACTTTTTCTATGCTGTAATTACCCTCGGCCTTGGATGTGACGTTGCTATTCTACGCGAACTAGGCCTACAACAAAGATTGATATGTGTAATAGCAGCAGTCACTAACTTATTGCAAATTTTAGGCCAGCGATCTAGTAGTTGAGAGCAACAGTTAGAAATTCTAACCACGTTGCTCATAGCAATTTTTTACAATATCATTGATCAAAGCTTCATTTTTTTAAGTAGTCTACAGGGAATGGGATGGGATGGGATGGAATGGAATGGAAGATGGAATGAAATGAAAGATAGATTTTGAGATGGAAGATGGAAAATGTCAAGGATGGAATAGAATGGAAGATCTTGATGATGGGATGGAAGACAATCTTCCATCATTCCATCCCAATTCCATCATTAACTTTCTAACGCTTTAACAAGACATGCAAAATATTTCGTTGCTTGCTGAAATAATTGAACGGTACGTTCAAACAATAATTCAAACGGTACGTAATCCTTAGGAAAATACTGCTGTTAAATTTTTAGCTTTAGCGTTTGGTTTTTAAGTTTATTTGTGGCATATTCAACGGGGAGATCACAAAATGTGAAGATGGAAGAGATTTCTGAGATGGAATGGAAGATGGAATGGAAGATTTCTAAGATGGAATGGAGATGGAATGGAAGAAAATCTCAGGATGAAAGATGAAAAAAACGAACATTTTAATTGAGCTCAAGCAGGTTGTACAATGCTCGAGTAGGCTACTGTACCGTAATCAATTGTCTTGCAAACAAATCAAACAACGTAGGCCTGAACTACTGGGCAGCCCTGGCCAGATAACAGATTAGAATTCAAAATCCCTCGGGAGCATTGTGTCAGACACTCATCGGTGACAGAAGAACTGTTCAATTTCCCAAATTTTGTGCAATTTTCCCAAACTTTTCAAAACTGATAAAATTTCTCACCAAGCAACACTAGGGATTCTTGAAGTCGAATTCTGGCGGAATTCTAAATGAGATGATGAATTCCATTTAACCAAAAAGTGGTTTGACTTTGACCACAAAATTTTGGGGGGCATCAGAGTTCATTCGAAGCAAAATGATTAAACTAGAATAGGTAGCCTAGTTTACAGCTAATATGATAGTGTGAAGTACGATTTTGTACGAATGACAATAAAAAGCAAGCGCCGGATCTGGGGACTTGCTCCCTGAAAATTTTGACAAATTTTGCCCTTCTTTGTCTGCCTCGATAGCTCAGTTAGTTAAACGCCTGATATCACAAACGAAACAACTTTAAGATCACATGGCGCTGGTTTATCTCTCGGGGTGTGCGCTTGAGCAACGCATATCAAGGACAGCTTTCTATTCTGTGGCACTTAGTGATGGAATAACTCACAGACAACAACACTTCAACAATCAGAAACTTCATTCTGTCAAACTTGATGACCAGGTCTGCGTCAATGGTTTAATATTTGAAATAAAGAGTTTGCTTGAAAATATAGCTGCTGAATTCAGCTAAACATTTTTGAAACGTCACTCAACATGTAGTCTAGGTCTATACTGGCCTAACAATGTCATTAAAACGTTGTAGGCTATTAATAATAACATTCAAAACCACTTTTTTGAGGGAGGCAAAATAGAATTGTTTGAGTTAATTGCTCTCCCAAGCCCCCGTGGCTACGTACGTCCCTGGTAGTGGTAGGCTATAATTAGCAATTTTTTTTTATCAAATTTAAGGTTCTGCACTCTGCAGACTTTAAAGTAAAATCTTCGATGTACGGTAAAACATAACTTAAATTTCAAAACCAAAAAAGATTGCATGGTTTTCTCAATTTTGTGACTCCTTTTTTTTACGTAGGCCCAACCGAGTGTTCTCCTGAATCCACTTCGCCTACTGACTGCAATTCAAAGAGATGGACGAATCAAATACCTATAAGGAAGACAAAGAAAGCAAACATTTGATGCTCTGCATGAAATGTTAATTGTTTTAGACCACAATTGGTCATCAATAATTCAATAAGCTGTAGCAAGACGTTCTTACATGAAAAAATCATACGTAAAATAATAGTTTTTTACGTGTAGACATTTACTTGTCTCTTGCATAGGCGGATTTTTAGCGATAGGCAGCTTCTGCATAGAGGCCGGAAACGGTTTCGTTGCTGTCAGTCCTTTCATGCAAGAATAAGTTTTTGCTGAAGTGTCTTGGTAGCAAACGTGCTTTAAACTTTGTTTCGCATGAAGTATTTCTTACTCTTTCGTGCAATTTTAAATCAACAAAAAGCAGTTACTTTACAGGCGATCTAGAATAGGATAGAATGGAAGTTGTAGCGTTTAAGTCGTTCGTCGTTGACAGTTCTAATGTTCCTTAGTCTTACTATTTATTATTGAATTAGCCTGCAGCGTTTTAAATTACCAAACGATGAGAACGTCGTGTGAAAGCTTTTGTTACAAAAACACGCTTTCGAGTCGAGCAATGTTCCTTACATTGTCTTGTAAAATTATAATTTGCAGTACGTTTTATCACAGGTTACTTTTATTGATTAGGACAGGCCCACCTATTTCTTGCTTGAGGTCATTAGAAAATAGAACCGTAGGTAAAATACCAGAAAAAATGAAAGTTCAAAAGTTGGTAAAGTAGCCTAGCCCTGACAATATTTTGAAATGGTTACAAACTTACATTAACTATAGCGTCGGCCCCATCGGCCATTAGGTGCTTCACTCGCTTGATGTTTGTATTAGTCAGTAACGACTAAAGCTTTAAGTTAAGTTTGGTTGTAACTCGAGTGAGCCAAAACATGAAAGCAGTAAAATAATTGGCTACAGTAAAACATTTAAATGGAGTTTGCTATCTCGTTCTCTCAAAGTTGTATAGCTCATTCAAGGCTGTTAAAAGATAGTTTGAGGTCAGGGCCGGATTTAGCAGTAGGCAGAGTAGGCAGTTGCCTAGGGCGGCAAAATATACGAATATATTGCATTGATAATACTGTACGTGAATATAATAATTCACAACAGATATAAGCTTATAGGACTATAGGAGTTAATAAATATGTTATCACATCACACACATTTATAAACAGTGCGGCAAGTCATATATGGCAAGTCATCGCCCCTAAAGTACTTCACGCTTGATTGGTTTTCAACAATATGTGCTGCTTAGCGCTTCTTTTATTTATCTGTTTCGCTTAGTATGGAGGACTAGGCTTTGTCTGTGCAATTTTTATTAATCTTTGTTCGGTTTGTTTCACTGTTAGTAAATTTAAAGGAGCCTAGAAAAAAATGTTTTTAGTCAATGTTAGGTTGATGGAAAAGTTGCAGGCTATTTTGTGTAGCCTACTTGTCTTGGTGCTGAAAGTATGTAAACAATGAATGATCTTATATTTTTAAGGATTAACTCATCTTTACTTGTTTCTACAGACTTTGAAGAAATTATTGATTTGTTTGCAAGAGAAAAAACCCGCCGGAAGCGATTTTAAACAATTAGTTCATTATACAATGACATTCATTGATGTATTCAAATAAACAGTGCAAATAACTTTTTGTAAGGAATTGAAAATATAAATCGTAGCGCACCATCGAAAAATTTTTTTTGAGGGGCGGCACTTTTCGTATCTGCCTAGGGCAGCGCTTAGGCTAAATCCGGTCCTGTTTGAGGTCGGTATCGATATGGCACGTCCGACTCCCGAAACAATAAATAGCCAACCGCTGAGAAACGTAAAAGAAAATACACGTTTTCAAAATTACTCAAAGAGAAGAAATAGACTGCAACTAAAATCAGCGAAGACAGTGATAGCCTTAGTCTTCTTCCAAAAAGTTAGGGTTGTCTCCAAAATAAAACAGACTTGATGCAATTGCAGTAGGCTATAGCAAAAAAAGTTTAGCGTTTTCTTCCGGCGAATTGTTACATTTGGATAAGAACTAGTCTAAGCTTGTTGATGTGTATAAGGAAGAATGCACGGTAGCACATTTGAAAATCTCACTTAAAGCTATGATAAGGTGGGTTTTTATTGAGCATGTCCAGTATTTTACTTCTTGCATTGTGTAGCATTGTTGCTTCAGGTGAACATAGCCTACATTGAGAGATTGTAAAAGCTGTAGCTTAAAGCGGTAATAGGAGATGTTTCCAGACAGCAAAATCCAGAGGCGCCGAAACGATTTTTGACTGGGGGGGGGGGGGGGGGGGGGCAGAATTAAAGCAACAAAAGGGCACTTTTGTTGCTGAAAAGCCAATTTTTTTCAAATTTTAAAGATAAGATATCATGCTATGTTATAATGATGTAACCTACTGTGTTGCAGAATTTTGTGCCATGAATAACCGAATATTATTTTTGAGGCAAAAATGAAAGATTATAATTAGGCTAAAAGCGAATAGCAGAAATTGTTATATTGCAAAATGTGCAGTAGTTTACATGACCTTAAAAGGGCACCATTGCCCCTCCTGCCCCTCCATCTACAAAATAATTGAGGGCAGGGGGAATCCGCCCCCCTGCCCCCCGCTTCCGGCGCCCCTGGCAAAATCCGCTACTTTTACATTGGTTCAACGTACGTTCAACATTCAATCAACCTACGTTCAACGTTCAATCAACGTACGTTGAATCAATGCAAAAATGACGGATTTTTCTGTCTTTGTTTTGTTCATTTACTGGGTAGTAGCCTACAGTGACGCGGTATTTCGTTATAGCCTAGCACAGTGGTTCTCAACTTGTGGTCCGCGGACCACTAGTTGTTAATTTTATCAAGGTCCATCCACTAAATTGTCGACTCTTTGCTTCATTATGTTCGAATATGGATCTTGATCATGAACAGCTACTGATGCATAGCCTACTAAAGTTCGCTGATTATACTGGTCTACAAATTTCAATTTTTTTTCCAGGTTTGGGTTTTGACAACTGATTTTGGCTAATTTTGGGGCGCTGAATCCGAAAGTGAACTCAGATTTTCTCTATCACATCAAGTTTTCTTTCTATCGTTGCCATTATTTCATGAAATTGACCAATTTTTACCCTTTTTAGTGCAGTAAAATGTCAAATATAATTATTTTCTGACAGCTATAAACTTTCAAACATAGAGATATTTTTACACTAAATTCATAAATTGGTTCAGATTTCCTCTAAAATAAAAGAAATTCTTGTTATGATAATCGTAATAGGACATAGTGGAGATTGGTAGCGTTGAGTTTTTTCCATGCTGGCTTGAACTCCCTGTCTTGGCTTCTCAGGCGTTATCTGTGGGTCAGCTGCTATCTCTGTGCAGCAGGGTTAGCCTACCAGATGTAAATTTGGCAAGGAGCCAATTGCAAGTTCAAAAAGGGCCAACTTTTAAAACAAGGGGCCAAAAATAGGGCCAACTTAATTTTCAAGTACTAAGAAGCAATTTCACTGAATTAGCAACACATTCTTAGGCTTAGCAATATAGCTAAATATTTCACCTAAACAAAACAATTAAAGTAATACCTTAGTTACGGAAATAGTTACTGTGTACCGTACACAAAAATAAGGAAAATCGACAAACATTATTGTTTGAAATAGGAATCAATCAGCCAAACATTTCCACATTCAATTCACTATCATCCTCCCATTCGAGTTCACAGCATACACAATGTCTGTGGTAAGTTTTTCCCCAATTACCGTACTATTGTATTTTCTACCGGTACGGTACCGCTCTCATATCTGTGGAAAAACTTGCTCTTAGAAAACTACTAACAAAGAAAAGTTATATTTGATCTCAAGCTATGTCTGCTTCCAGCAAAAGAAGAAAATGTTGTAATGATCCGGATATATTTTGTTACATTTGTGGATGCTTCATGTTGAAGTCTCAACAATGCAATATTACCACGTTTGTAAAAAGGGCATATCTTGCTTACTTTAAAGTCAAGTTGGGTGACCAGGACAAAAGCTGGGCTCCTCATAAAGTGTGCAAGACCTGCGTTGAATGTCTGAGAAGTTGGTCGCAAGGAAAAGGTTCACAAAAAAGAAATTTGGAATACCCATGATTTGGCGAGAGCAACGAAATCATGTTGACGATTGTTATTTTTGTCTTGTTAGTGTGAAAGAGTAAACATCGTTTGAAATATTTAAATCTGGATTCGGCATTGCAGCCAGTTCCTCACAGTGATGAAAAGCCACTGCCAGTATTTACATCACTTCCAGAACTACACGAAGAGGCCATTTCTTCTTCAGAAGCATCGTTTAGTGAAGGAGAAAGTGAAATTTTTCAACCAGCACCCAAAGCCTTCCCAGTTTAATCAGATGGAATTAAATGATTTAGTGAGAGATTTGTATTTGCCTAAGCAATCTGCGGAGTTATTGGCATCAAGGCTACAGGAAAGGAAACTTCTCAAACCTGGTACAAGCGTGATATTTTATCGCAAACGAGAAGAAGAACTGCTTCCATATTTTGCTTCCCACAATGATTTCGTTTATTGCAACAATATAAAAGGGCTTCTTCTAGAAATAGGATTACCACAGTATGATGCAGACGAATGGAGACTTTTCATTGATAGCTCCAAACGAAGTTTGAAGTGTGTTCTACTTCACAATGGTAACGTGTACGGTTCTATTCCGATAGGACATTCGGTGACAATGAAAGAAGAGTATCAGAACATCAAAACCGTTCTTGAAAAGTTAAAGTACCATGAGCATGGTTGGCTCATCTGTGTAGATTTAAAAATGGTGAACTTTTTGCTGGGGCAACAAAGTGGCTACACCAAATACCCATGTTTCCTATGCTACTGGGACAGCAGGCCAAGGATCAGCACTGGAACAAAGAAGACTGGCCTCCAAGGCTCACCTTGACACCTGGAGACAAAAATGTCATACGTGATCAGTTAGTTGATATCAAAAAGATCCTCTTGCCTCCTCTTCACATCAAACTTGGTCTCATGAAACAATATGTAAAAGCTTTGAATCATGAAGGAGAGTGTTTTAAGTATATATGTTATGCTTTTCCTGGTCTCAGTGAAGAGAAAAAAAGAGCTGGGATTTTCAATGGACCACAAATCAGGCAATTGTTAAAGGATGAAAATTTTGTAAAATCAATGTTGCCATTCGAGGCTAGAGCTTGGAATGCTTTTGGTGCTGTTGTGAGAATTTTTTTGGGAAACAGAAAAGCAGAAAATTATAAAGATCTCTTAAGGGAGCTACTGCTCAGCTTTGAAGATTTGGGATGCAGGATGAGCGAATCAATCTTTATTTTGGCACTTTGCTATTTCTGTGTGTGTCTTCAGAATTTCTGCACTCCATTGGAATGTCTATGTGCATATTGTGTGAACTGTAGGCTATAATTCAGATAATACCTTGTCACTGTCCTATCGACATGTTCGTCAGCATAATGTAGCGTTTGATGTTATTATGATTGCTCTTTTGCATGCCTATTTTTTATTCCAAGGCATGAAATTTTAATAAAGACAACGCAAATTTGTGTGAATATAATATAGAATGCTTGTTTGCTAATTAAAGCTAGATTATTGCAGGAAAAACAGTGGTTATTGCATCAGAATTCCTTGTTTTGACAACAGAGGGGGGGCAAAAATTGATTTTTTTTCAAAAATTAGGGATATTTCATATCTCAAAAACGTGATGTGATAGAGGAAATCTGAGTTCATTCTCGGATTCAGCGCCCCAAAATTAGCTAAAATGAGTTGTCAAAACCTAAACCTGAAATTTTGTGTAGACCAGTGAAGGGGAAAAGGGAGTTACGTGATGACTGTTTGAGTTACGTGATGCTGTGAGAGAGTTTCTTGGAGAAAAAAATCCAGGCTTGTTGCTCATTTCAACGATAGCTTTTGGGTTGCTGTTCTGGCTTACTTGGCTGATATTTTTGAACAACTGAATAAACTTAATTCATCGCTGAAAGGAAAGCAGACAAATTTAATTACCCTCAGTGATAAAGTCTCTGCTTTTACGAAAAAACTTGATCCTTGGAAGACAAGTTTATCGCAGCGTAACTTTGACATGTTTGATCAAATGTACGAATTTACTGAGAAACCAGAACATGCTGAAATCAATAAACAACTGTTGATGAATTTTATTTCTGACCATACTCAGTCACTGCAGGATCAATTTAACTTCTACTTTGGTGATTTGAACGTTCAGAGTCTTTCGTGGGTTTCTGGTCCGTTTCTTGCACACATCACACATTGATTCATTAAAGTTACCAACATCGGGATTAAACCAATTCATTGAATTTATAGCCGTACGAGCCAGGGAGGCAGAGGGGCAGCTGCCCCCCTGTTGTTTCAAAACGTTGCGAATTCGGGCAAAATCTTGCAATTATTAGGGCAAAAATTGCTATATGAAAAGCTACAAAATTGCATGAATTAATAAAAACTATAAATTAATATCTTTTACCTATCAAACTAAGTACAGCCTCTTATTTGTACAAGAAGTGTGCCGCAAAATTTTCATTTTGCACACCTGTATTGATGTATAGGCTATTGCATGGTGATCAAACTGTAGTCCGAAATGCATTTAGCCAACTGCATCATGTCAATTTGGGCAGCCACCAAAATATGTCTCTAATACTTTTGTGAAACTGCTCAAATCAAAACGCAAATTTTGCTATAGCCTACAGCTAATTTTGTTGATTTTCACAAATGCATCGTGTTGATTTGGGCAGCTGAAAACATGAAATTATCTGATGAAACTGATTAGTCTGTTTATGCAACTGCCCAAATTAGCATGAGGCAGTTTCCCCAAAATGAACAAATTCATTTATTTTTTCCATTTAAATAACTGTATCGTTTAGATTTGGGCAACAAAAAATGTGAAATTATCTGATCATAGTCTATTTATAAAACTGCAAAAATCGGCATGATGCAGTTGACTCGGCATCCAAATTTACAAAATCTATAATTTTTTTCATAATATCTATAAATGCATCATCTTGATTTGGGCAACTACAAAATATGAATTTATATAAATCTGGTGAATACTTTTATACAGTAAAACAATTCGGGTGGAGAGGTTACAGTATTTTGTCAACCATAAACGGACATAGCTAAGCTACACCACAACATTTAACAAAAATGTTATACCTGTTAAATATAATGTTGTGGTGTTGCTTAGCTTTGTTTGGTTACTTTTATAAAACTACCCAAATTAAAATGATGCAGTTGCGGCCCAAAATAAAAAAAATATATTTAGTTTGTTTATGCAACTGTGTCATGTTAATTTCACCAACATTTAAAATGCTACTGCTGAAATATATAATCTCAAACCAATCATAATATATTCATTTATTCCAAAGCTTTCCAAACTCAAAACCTGCCATGCAAGTTGGCAAAATATTTGCTTTGCAAGATCTTGTGTGGAACATGGCAGCTCCACTTTTTTTCATTAATATCTTGACTTCTGTTCTGTGGAGACAGATCCAGTTGTTTGCATTAACTTGACCTGCTTTTTCTGGTTGCCAAATGGTTATGTGCAGCCTACCGTACTATAGTTTACAGCAGATGTATAGCCCTTGGTTCTGATGTCAGCAGTTAACAAGCGCCTGCAATACTGCAGAAATTTGACTATGAGAGCAACATACCTAAAACATTATATCTGGTTGTGTATGCCTATCTTAATTTCGATATTACCTCATTGGCATAGATATTATACAATGGAGAATTAATTAAAGCACTTAAATGCATACTCAATGAGGTGTTTTAACACAGATAAGTTATTTTTAAGATAAGCAATGGATTCTAGAAAAAGATTGTACAGATATAAGGTAGAATGTAAAGTGTGCAAAAAAAAGGTTTTACTCTGATTACAAAAAAGAACACCTGAAGAGGATACACAGTGAGGATAGTAACTTTAAATTTATAAAAGTCAATGAAGATCCAAAGCAACGGCAGTTAACGTTCAGCATTGGTACAACAAGAGCTCGGAATGTTTCCAGCAGTGACACAAACTTTAGAGCAGATGAAGAGTCAACAATATTGCCGAGGTTGCTAATGAAGCAAACACTGATAAGGATACGGAAAATACTGAGGCCACTCATGCATCAATTGTAAATTTGACATCTGCCAGAAATGTTGAAATAGTAGATCATGATTTGCATGAGGAAGAATTATCTGCCGAGATTATAAACAAAGAACCAATAGTTATGGATTTAAGCCAGAAAGCAGAAAATAATAATTCTATTGAAAATTGTGTGTCAAATGATCAGGAAGAAATTACTACTACAGTATAACAAATGCTACAATATCAGAAGGTCCTCACCAGCCGATGAGCTGGTGGTGCTGGTGATCTTGTTATGTTAGTTTTTCACTGTTATCATGCACCGCATACATTAGGCTATATTTGGGCAATTTCTATAAAAGCGTGTAGATATGAGCAAATTTACGTTCTGCCCCCCCCCCCAAAATGGTTTGGTCTCGTACGGCTATGATTGAATTGCCCAGTGACACTACTTTGAATATGTTGCATCCGAGAGTGAGCTTGATGAAATTTTGGATACAAGCTTCGCATGAGTATCCACATTCTACAACTGTCTCAGAAAGCTTTGAAAATAATTTTACCTTTTGTAACATCTTATCTTTGTGAATGTGGATTTTCTGCACTGGTTACAATGAAAACAAAGTATAGTTCCCGACTTGAACTCCAATTGAGTCTTTCAAGTAGCCTATTACACGTTGTTTAGATAGCTGTGCTCAAATGTGCAACCTCAAGCTTGCACTAAATGTAGCATTCTTTGTAATACTAGCTACTGTTTATGACTTAGCAAGCAATAAGTGACGTTTGTTCGTTACAAGGGGAGGAGGAAGGGGAGGAGAGTACGTGACTGGTCCGTGACAGACACAATTTTTTTAAGTGGTCCTTGAACCGCAAAGTTGAGAACCTCTGCTAACATGAGAGATCGTAAACTTACATTGAGAGACCGTAAAAGCTGGAGCTTAAAGCGGTTATAGGGGATGTTCCCAGACAGAAAAATCTGCTACTTTTACATTGACGTTGAATCAATGCAAAAATGACGGATTTTGCTGTCTTTGTTTTGTTTATTTACTGGGTAGTAGCTTAAGTGACGCGGTATTTCGTTATAGCCTAGCATGAGAGATCGTAAACATGCATTGAAAGATCGTAAAAGCTGTAGCTTAAAGCGGTTATAGGAGATGTTCCCAGACAGTAAAATCCGCTACTTTTACATTGATCAATGCAAAAATGACGGATTTTGCTGTGTTTGTTTTGTTCATTTACTGGGTAGTAGCTTACAGTGACGTGGTGATTCGTTATAGCCTAGCATGACACGATGATTTAAAGTCTGTTGACAATAACGTGACGGAAGCAAGCGGAGTGGCTGCCAAACAGCTGCAACTTAACTAACTGATTCTGGTTGCATTGCAGGCATAGATACAGGCACTGCTTTTTAGGCCTATTGCACCAGCAATCATATACAGCATGGATCGTGAATGGAGCATTGACGAATGGAACAAGTGGTGGGAAAACCCAGGCTGTCGTCCAGAAGGAGACGAAATTCCCCAAGAAGAAGGTGAAAATGACCAGGAAGATGAAACGGATTACACTCCAGCGGTTAGCGACATGTTGATTAAACATCACAAGCTTCTCTTTTCAGAAGAAAATTGTAATCGAGTGTTGGTAACAATGTGTGGAAAAGCCTTAGAATTAAAATGGTTGGCGGAAAAAGGTCAAGATGTTGTTGGAAATGATTGCTCAGATATTGCTTTGGAAAGTTTTCTCACTGAGCAAGAGATCAAATTTGAAGTCTCTACAATCGAAAAGTTTAAAATTTTTAAAAGCAAAGAGCAAAAAATTGCTCTTTATGCAGGTGATTTCTTTGAATTTACCCCAGATACCGCTGGTAAATTTGATGCTGTTTGGGATAGTGCTTCATTTCAATCAGTCAGTATCAACGATAGAGAGCGATATGTTCTCACTGTTCTTTCTCTTATGAAACCAAACGCAAAGTATTTGCTGAGCATAACAGATTTTAAAGATCTTCGCAATTGGAAAGGCCCACCTTACACAATAACCGATGAAATAGTTGAAAAAACATTTGGTAAGTACATGAAATGGAAGGTGATCGACTTCAATAAGTGGGGTCCATACATGGAACGCATCGTCTTCCTTGAATTCAAATAAGACAAAAAAGTTTATTATCGTTTAAATGTAACCGTTCACTGCAAATACAACACTGACTAACAAAACTGCTTCGAAAAGCTTTACCTCGTTAGTTGGTTTGTTGAAACTGTTGTGTATTTTGATGTGTAGGTTATAAACAAATAGCTTACTCGTGGACTCACATTACTGATGGCCAATGGATAATAATCTAGCAAGGGTGAAATCGCTCTCCTCTCTTGTAAAGCTGAATATGACATTGGTCATCTTGTATGATTGTACTGTATTTTGCATCAAATCACTGAACTTGTATATAAAAAAATTCAGCCAATGGGGGTCAATTTGGAAATGTGCGCCTATCGAGGCACAATATTTTGAGCTTGTGTTGTTGCTTTTGTAATGCTATATTTTTTTTTAGTTTGTAACCACACGTAAGCCTATAGCCCATAGTAGGCCTACTAGCTTCCTGTACAAAACTGATGAGAAATAGATTTCTAAGTTTTGTTTATGTTTTGATTGAAAACAGAACACAACTGCAGTTAGACGTGACCATTTTTGTTTTGGGTGTTCACTTTTTCAGCAAACTTTATTTTACTTGTAAGCTTATTTAAAAAATCCTGGATGCCATTCAACCGGGTCACCTCATCTATTTTTTGTTTCTGTTTTGTTTTTAAATACTTATAGTAGACTATAATACACTTAAAGTTTGCTGAAAAAGTGAACACCCAAAAAATAGTAAAGCTACGCCACTGGGTATAATTATAACTTGGCATCGTTGATTAAGTTGCAACAGTATAGATTTTTGCAACGATAAAGTTTCAAAATGCAACGGTGCAGAAACTAGAAAAAAAAAACTGCGTAGGCTATAGCCCTGAGGTTCAATCACATAAACCTTCTTCGCCTGTCCAAGCAAATGAAGGCTTTTGGTTTTTACTACCAGTAACTCAGACTAGAAGTTGTTACAGGTATTGGACGTCTAATCGCATTGTTTCGGCTTTTCTATTTTATTGTTGTAGCATATTAGGCTATAAGGTTGAACAGCACTTTGGTTCAGCAACTTCTCGTTATTTTATTTTCACACCCAAATTATGTAAATTTCATGACAGTGTGTTTTGTGTATTATTTCGAACTGTAGGTTATTGTGCAAGTATTCTCTAATTCACACACATCACGAAAACTGTCTCTTTGAAGCATAGTTACGGGGGATTTCGTTAGCTATAGCCTACCAATGTCGGCTGCGAGGCCGAGTGGTGAGAACGTCTGCGCAATGTTCCAAAGGGTGTCGGTTCGACACCGCTCCAGAACACGTGGGTGTTTCTCAGGAAGACACTTTAAAGGCATTTCAAAATAAAGGGATCAGCTGACTTAATGACTATGTAAAATGTGATATGGCATTTGTCAGAGCGCTTTGTTTTGCACCATAAGAGTTTGGAGGAAAGGAATTCTTTCTGAAAACAATATTGCATACTAAAACCCCTCTATCTCAGGGATGAGCAATCTTTTGACACAAAAGATAAAACATTCTCAAAATTTCACAGGCTTATCACGTGAGGAAATAATGGATAAAGAGCAGGCATATTTATGTAACTAGCTAAACACTAATACTTCAACTAGCTAGCAATATAATTAATCTGCCTATTAGCATAGTAGTTTACTTACTGACTCTGCAATAGGCCATCAGGTAAATACAACTTTTTTAGGTTCGGATTTCGCACAGTTTGCATAATTTTACTTGGCGAGTTTTTCTGTTAATCTGTTTTCTGTTTAATGCAGGTCAAATTTCAACTCAAACAAGTTGTTCTCTATCAGTATGCATTAGGGTGTACCATTTTGCAAAAAGTTTTTATAAATTAGTGCGGCTATGTGATACGGGTTTCCACCTTTGTTAAAAAGTATTTTGGTGGAGTTTCAGAATTTTCCCGCCAAAACTGTAGTTCTGCCGCCATTTTGAAAAAATGGCGGCCATATAAGATATTATGAAAATTTACAGCTTTAAACTAGCGTAATGTGATCATATAATATGTCGATTACGTGGTTTTTGGGCTCACAGAACACGAATTTGGAGTCAAAAATGCTCTACGGCAACAATTTTGTAAAGTAAATTTTGACATATAGATGTGACCACACTGTTTTGGATTGCAGATTCACATAAAAAGAGCATCTTATTGACATTTTAACCTTAAAATGCATGTATGCATAAACTTTTCTAGTTGGTGTGATTATATCAATCAGCATAAGGGAAAAATTAGCATGTACTTTCTCGTGTACTTTCACATCCGATAAAAACCTACTAACTAGTCTACAGTAGCCTGTAGCCTGTGACTTATATAGTTACTAACCTACCTACTTATTAACTAATGGACGGCAGAAGAGTACCCCACGGCAGACCAAAAGGTTCGAAAAACCGAAGTGAACTCTCCCAACTGGGTAAATGCTTTACTTCTACACGACGGAGATCACCATTAGCTACATTAACTCGAAGAGTAGCTAGTGATCGTATGCAAGTTACAAGATTCATATCAGTTATGCCACTGAATGAAACGGCCGGTGAAGCACACCCGTCATTGGCACAAAGACCAAAAAGAAAGTACTTCCTCATTGGGAACACTAGCGAAAGACTAGGTGTTGCTAAGCTTCCTAAAAGCTCTGACGTTCTTGCTAGGCTGTTGTTCCTCAGAGACGAAAGTCACAGAACGATCAATCAATCCATCGTGATGGCAAGGGAGGAAATTCGCCAGTTATGGAAACATCATTTTGGCGTGGGTTTGGTATTTGGTAAGAAAAACGAGAAGCAATCTGAACAGAGAAGGAATCGTGTAAGGTTATTGTTAAAAATGCGGATATAGACCGGCATCTGAGGAATTTGTATGAAACTTGGTATCAACTAGAACATGATTCCAGGCGTGAGAGAAATAATAGTGATTCATTTGAAAAAACGTTTGCATGATATGGAAGAAAATCTCAAGGATCCTCTGGATATATGAAAGACTACTTGGTCAATTCGGCCAATTTTCATGCATTCTGGTATCATCGACTGGGAGATAGATCTGGAACATCTGAAAAATCAGCTCCAGCGAGATCAAGAGGTTGCGCATTTGGCAGAGATGCTCTGTAGAAGAGACGGGACAGCTAGAGAAAAATGACACAGCGCAGCTGGTGAAAGGAAACAGAGAGAGGATGTTGCTGACAATCTGAAAACAGTAAAGTTGGTCTTAAGTACAGATGAAGAAACAGAAAGTGACAGTGACAACTGGAAAACTCCTGAAAGGAAGACAAAGAAAATGGGTATTATGTCGCCTACAGCTTTAACATCTGATCGATTTGGATTGAGCTATCGGCAAAGAACAATTTTCGCTGTGGCTCAAGCGTCCGGCATACAAGTCGAAGATACTAATATCTCAGTCACAACAGCTCATAGACTGGCTAATAAAACTAGGTCCTCTCACTCCTAAAATATCAGAGATGAGTTTCAGCCCCCTGATTTGGCAATAATTCACTGGGACTGTAAGATTCTGAAAATGAGAGGAAATGTTTCATCAGAACAGTGCTGTGTATAATGTGTCCGGCGTTAGTTTTGATGATGAAAGTAATGCAGAAATGAAGCAGCTGCTGGGGTTGCCTGAGCTACCAGACGGTACCGGATCATCTCAGGAACAGGCGGTAATAAAATTGGTGGAAGACTGGAGAGTGAAAGGTGCCATTGGTGGTAGGTGTTTGATGCGACTGCATCCAATTCAGAGAAGTGGCAAGGTGCTTGTACATTGCTCGAGGCAACAACTGGAAAAGCAATTTGGTACTTCCTGATCAAGAGTGGCAACAAATGCCAGTATCAGAATGGAAAAATTTCAGTGATTAGGCTATAAGAAACTAAACAAATTTGTTTTGAACGTAAGGGTGGTCAATGCCTCAACGGTATTGCGGAACGCGGGATTAAGCTAATCAGTGATTTTATTGACAAGTGTTCTGACGAGAGCCACCGACAAGCTCTCTTGCTTGTCGTGCAAAGGCACAGAGAACAGTTCTCAAATTACAAAAAAGCTATCTCAACCAAACTCAATTGTTAAAGAAATGCATCAAGAATTCAGTGAATTGAGTGTGTGCATAACTCTGGTGGGCTATTATGTTGATGAAATACTGGGAAGTGAAATCAATCAGGGCTGAAGCATAAGGAATTAGCATGCAGAAGAAACGGGATGGATCATGTTTGAGAGTGATTAACTCAATTTGTTTGTAAATGAATCGTGTTGTTATTTCAAAAGTTTGACAATATTTCAGGAATATTCATTCTGGGGTGAGGTATTCTTGGTCAGGTTGTGTCTATGTCTGTAAAATTTCACCATAAATTTCAAGTGGTAAAATTTCACTTTTCAAAATTGTTGTCGTAGAGCATTTTTGACTCCAAATTCGTGTTCTGTGACCCCAAAAACCCCGTAATCGACATATTATATGATCACATTACGCCAGTTTAAGGCTGTAGACTTTCATAATATCTTATATGGCCGCCATTTTTTCAAAATGGCGGCAGAACTACAGTTTTGGTGGGAAAATTCTGAAAATCCACCAAAATACTTTTTAACAGAAGTGGAAACCCGTAATACATAGCCGCACTAATTTCTAAAAACCTTTTGCAAAATGGTACACCCTAGTATGCATCTGTCCGATCGTTCAAAGTTGTTTCTTAAAAAAATAATTTTGTCTTTTCAAACGCTGGTTTTTGGAAGTCTACAGCCTAAGCCTCTCAAAAATCAGAGAAAAAGATATCGACTGGGAACTGACTTTCGAGACGGCAGAATTTTGTTTTTTATAAAACATCTCGTAGCCTGATAAGGAGCCATTTTTGATGAAACGCACTGGTGAAGTGAAATTGCAATCGATAAATTTTCGAAGCGATTGCACTTGCAGGGATATTCATTTAGCGGCTTTATGGCAACACTGAGATTAATTTTGCGGTTAGATGTTAATTGTCTCGTGTTGTCTGCTGTATAAAAAAAAGTAAAGGCGAGTCCCATACTTGAATCCAAGCATCGGGGGGTGAGAAGATAAGATTCTCATTATACAATGCTGCTGCTGTATACGAGAATCAAAAAGTAAAATAAATTTGTTCGATTTTGATTCACCCATTTATATCAACATCTGGCAGAGAAGATCAGAAACTCAACTGGCCGTAGTTTTCGCATGTCTGCTGTAGCCTATGTTCTAGCTACGCACCGCCAATGAAAGTGAATTGAGTTTTGTTTTAAAGCAACTCTTTAACTGTGTGCAGATGTTTTTTTGTCAGATTGATCAAAATTGACCAACATTTTTAGCACTTTTTTTTTAAATTGCAAAGGATTGCCTCGGAATTGATTGAATGCTGAAAGCTCTAATCCAGGGGTGGGCAGAGTTGTTCAAAGAAAGAGCCGCTTGCGGATAAACCATAAACACCAGCGAGCCGCAAAATCAGTTGACACAAAATAACATAACAGCAATAAAAACGCAATGATTGTTTATTCATATCAATTTTGTACTTGACTCGCTAATCTCTGAAAATTCAGACGATAAGTTGTTAATGCGAATTAATTCTTCCAAGTGTTCATTTGTCAAGGTTGCACGATGTTTTGATTTTACAAAGTTCATTACAGAGAATAAATGATTCACAACAATAAGTCGTAGAAAAAACAGAAATGAGTCGTGCACTGGTCTTGTTGAGTTCTGAATATTTATTCTCTGGAACCTGCATATTTTTTCAAAAACGAATAATAATTAATTTAATTTGTCGCTGACATTTGTTGGCATATCGGCGGGTTTTGTGACCATTGGGTTGTATGCAGGGCCGGATTAACCATTAGGATAACAAGGCTATAGCCTTAGGCCCTGGAAAAATTCGGCCCTCAATTTTTTTTAAGGTTAAATTTTTGTCCGGGACTTTGAACTTTGTGGTAAAGTCCGGAATTTTTGTAAGGCTGATAGCGATACAGATCCAGTACCAGTACAGTAGGCTACAGTTTTTGCTTAGAAACGAATGACCGAGTTGAGTCAATACATAGGCCATGGACTTCTAAAAGTAGCATCTGGACTGGAAACGCAGTGACTAACAAAAGGCAAAACAGTTGGTACAACAGTTGGCCAACAGTGGGCCAACAGGGTTAGTTACTTGGCTGTTGGCCCACTGTTGGCCAACTGTTGTACCAACTGTTTGGCCTTTTGTTGGTCACTGCGTTTCCAGTCCAGATGCTACTTTTGGAAGTCCATGCATAGGCCTATGAAGAGCCCATTTCCAAAACCACGTAGAGTCGAGAGGCGCTTGAAATTCCAGTGTATTCTTTTCAATTCTTTTTGGCAGAAAAGATTAAAAACTGTGTTTTTTTGTAATCGACCATTCCTCTACTTGAGCTTATTATATTGTTTGAACTTTCAGACGTTGCAAAAGGCTTTAACTATAGGAAAGCATTCGATATTTTTACCAAGTTCTTGTAGGCTACTTTGCTTTGTGCAGATTAAAGTTAACCAGCAACCACGCTATGGCAAAAAAGCAAAATTATTCCCATGCAAAATATAGATTGCTCAGTATTGTTTTCAATAGCATTGAAAAAAATTAGTGTCGGCTATTTTGTTTGAAAGTTCTTTCAGCAGCAGGTGCACGCATTGACAAACTTAATACCGTAGTTAAAAATATGCAGCACCAACCATCTCAATCTCACTGAATGATTTAAATAAATCCCGTGAAATAAATCTATAAAAGATTGCAATAAATTCAACCGGTGAGAGTGCAAAAACGCAGATTATTCTTATCATCTTTTTCTCCAATTATCTAGCTAGATTGATAGAAAATGGAAATAACAATACGAGGAAATGTAGGCTAATAAAAGCCGTAATAACATCGCAAAAATCGTTTTTCGTTTCGGAAGTTTACGTTGGAACAGCAAAACTAAACATAACTGGATGTCGGCATGAATCAAATTTGGTTAACTTTGCATTAGGCTAAATATGCTATTGTTGAATACTTTTATTTGGTTTGCGCAGTGGCGTAGCTAGGGGGGGGGGGGGGCACCGCCCCGGGCGGCATGTCTGGGGGCGGCACTTTCAGACTACGATTTTTGATTTTGATTATAATCTGATAAAAAAAACGCATTTCATTTTCACATGCTTTTTTTTTGAAGGGGCGGCAAAATCTGAATCCGCCCCGGGCGGTACATTCCCTAGCTACGCCACTGGGTTCGCGAGACTACATTGATTGTTCTGAGGAGGTCACGGTGGAAAACAGGTTGAAAACCCCTGGTTTAGAGTGTCATTATCATTACGTAGAGTATTACCATAGGTAGTTAGGTACCTACTATTCATGTCTTTCTTTCCAAAATCGTTTCCATCTGCTTCAAATTTGACACAAAAAATTGCGTTTGTTTTCAAAACCAATCACACGCCATCATTAGCCATTTTTCTGTTATGTTTATGTTATTTTGCAGTAAATAATTTGAAATTTTCATGTATGTATTCTTATTACTTTTTGTAGCTTGGTTTGCAAAATTAGGCCGTTGTCTAGTAAACAGCCTTAGGCTTACAGTAGGCTACCCTTAATCCGACCCTGGTTGTATGCTAACTACAGATTGAAGAAACTGATAGCGAATCATTCCCAATCTCAACGTTGGTGTGTTCTACTACGAATTGCGTTCGTTTTATCCGTTTGATAACTTGAGGAAGTTAGGTAAAAGTATGGTACCGTATATTCATCAAGCACTGCTTGTGAAGTTGTGAATGAACCTCAAAACTTCAGACTGCTAAGTGCTAGGCAACGCCAGCACAGCACCTAAAAATAAATTATGCCTATAGCCCACTTTTTGGTCTCAAAATTTCCTTGTAATCATGCTTATAGGCTCAATAATACTTTAGTGTTAATATCTTCCTGGAACAGACTGATGCTCTGGTCGGGCCAAAATAAGTCATACAACACATTAGATTTATAAAATCGTGTAAAAATAAATAAGTAAGTAAGTTCTGGTGCTACTTCTAAGCTTCAACTAATCGCTGCTTAGCGACTTTGCTAAACTTTCAATTGTTGCTGACTGAACGCAAAATGAGCCAGGAGAGGCACAATGTTCACAATTCCATTGTTTAACAATGGCTACAGTAGCCTAAAAGAGAGACTCCTTTTTGATCTTTGTATTGTATTGGGCGCAAATTAGATTTGGAAGAAAGTGTAAGTCACAAAGTGTAATTTTTACCAACCGATTTTTGCTCCCCTATCAATGTGGTGCCCATGGCTCGAGCCATGCCTGCCATACCCTAGGTAGGCTACGCCACTGCTTGGTTGACAGCGCGAGATAACCTTGTTATAAAGTATAATCTTAATTTTTTTTTGTAATATTACGATTCAATACAAGAGCCACATAATTTATATTGTCGAGCCGCATGCGGCTCGCGAGCCGCAGTTTGCCTACCGTTGTCTAATCCCCAAGTTTTTACCACACGCTGTGCTACAGAGCAGACTTTTCACGTTGCAGCTTGTTTGCATCAAAATTGAACTAAATTTTGATGTGCAATCACCGCATTGTTTTTTGACTTAAGGGTGTGAGTGTTTTTTGCGCTCGGTTCTACGAAAAGAAAAAGACAGAAAGAAAAGAATCAAAGAAATTAGCAAACTAATAAAAGAAATTAAGACAAACAACAAAGGAGGTTGACTGGTAACATTGTCACCATTGGAACAGAATTTCTCAGGATTCATCATCCGAATAGTCTGGTGGCACTTAAAGTTGGGTGTTTGATGTTTCATTGGTACCGTTTGCTGACCATGCGGCCACACTTCTTACTTACAGAACCAAGTCGAAACTACAGCAAACTGATACATGATTGATAAGTCATTAAGCAGCTATGATTCGTTTGCAATTCTTTATTATAGCTATTAAAAAAAACAGTTAAAAATATAGAAAACCATTGGAAGAAAAAAGCGTTTAAAAACAAAAAAAATGTTAAAAAAAGCGAAAAAGAGAAAAGAAATGTTAAAAATAAAAAATAAAACAACAACTGAAAAACGTTTTCAAACATCCCGAATCAGGCCACATCAAAGAAATGAAAAACAGCGACTTCTTCTGGTTGATGAACAAGTTGCGTGACTGTTTATATTTTTTGCGAGCAAGCTTAGGTTATACTTCCTATTTTTTTTGTAGATTTTCTTGCGCTTTCGCTAGACAACTTATTTGCTGTTTTGTGCACTTGCTTAACATAGCCTACATTTGTCGCTTTATTTGATAGCGGCCTATACCCTGCACTAGATACTTTTATAATCCATTTGGTGTTAACGTCTTTGTTGTAGGCCATCATTTTACATATTTTAAATTACATGTAAATTGTTTGCTCAAAGTTAATGATTATGCTGGCGTAAGAGCAAGAGTTTGAAGAGAAAACAAAAATCTATTTTGAGAATATCAAAATTGTTTCGCTTTATAACTTCTTTTTTACAAATCGCAAATATTCTCGGTAAATATTCGATAAATGTTCAGTGGTCAAGTTGGATTCATTTATTGATTTAGGTGACGCTAAAAATGCGAATCAAATGCTGTTCAAATACCTTTCAAACATTCCGTGTCTCTGGAGAGGAAGTGTCGCCACTCGTCTGTGTGAAGAGCATTCATTACCTCAAGGGGGCTCAACTTATTGTTTGATAAAAGAAAAAAAAAAAAAAAGACAAACTAGTGCCATCTACTAGTTTATAATGAATCTAATAAAGCACGTGCATTGTCAGCTTGTAGGACTGGTTTTTTAAATCTGTGATTTAGAGGAAATGAACAACCAGGTTATTGCAAAAGTTTAAACGAGTTGTAATCTAGATTACGTACGTTTACTTCAAGAAACATCTGTAGATGTGCTTGGAACATAAATCGCCTTATCTTGATCGCAATGTTCCACACAACTCAAAGCGGATCGACAACTTCGATTTCAATTGAGAGTTCAAAACACATGATTAAGTAATAAATGAAAGATGATGTTAGTCAGATATCTACAACGTAGTTAAGCTATATTGCCCGGTTTCTGAAGCGATATCACATGCAACAAATTTTCCACGATCACACAAGCATATTTTTTGAATGTAATCGGTATTAAAGATAGTTCGTTCACAATTGTCTGTGTCAATCATAAATTTTAGTTAAATTTGGATATTTTTTGGAAGCTTGTGCCTGCCTTGGGATAATAGGTATGTACCACCACCATGTAGGCTACTCATGTGCTAGAAATAAATTATGAAGGCTAATGATCAGATGTCCATATTTGGTTATTTTCTACTTTGATTGAAAGTTTTTAAATCCTAATTATTGTGTTTATGTAATTAATGAGGCTACCGTAGGCCTACGTTTAGGCTGCAAAGATAAAAAGGCTTTTAACAACAAATTTTATCTTGCCAACAAAAATGACTGACATGTTGATAAGGTTTCAAACTTTGAACTGTAGCCTATTTTCTTTTGAAAGTAAAGCGTGGCACTGCAAAGTTTCGCAAAAATCCGTAAACTTAGATTGATTAACTACTTAAGTGCGTGGGTGTTAAGGATTTATTTCACTATTTTGAGACAGCTGCCGAAATAATTTATGAAGTATGTAGATGCAAGTTTGAAAAATATCTGCCTTTTCAAACTAATCCTTTTTATACTATCTGCCCACGCACAGCCAATTAAGCTTAAAATTACTTGAAAGCTCATCAATGTAATAATTGTTCATCACATCTCTGTAAAAAAAAATTACTGGAAACTCAACTACTGAACAACTTTCACTTTCAGCGATAAATTCTTGCTGCAAAGCGTGCAAACGTTAAATCTTGATAGAAGAGAAAACTCAAACATATTTTGCAGAGTGGGATTGATGAACTAGCAAAAATAGCATAAGAAACCAATACATCAAAATTAGAGTCGGTCACCGGAGTTTAGAAATTTTTTATAAATTAAATTTACCTTTATTACAAGTAAATTTCATTTTGAATGAGCTTTTGTAAGCAATAGTTGAACATTTTATAAATTTTGAAGCAAAGTACAATAGATACATGATCACAGTAGATACGAGAGATTTAATATAATTTTAGTGAAATGATTAAAAAGTCTAACCACGACTTGCATGGATAAAACAATTTTGAAAAATATAGTTTATGATTTGCAACGCATACGGTGGCCTGCATATTGTACGAATGTACGCCCTACTAGCTCGGCTGGATAAGCCTAAACGTTTAACGAAACATAGCAAGATCAAGCAATTGTACCTTAACTTGTGGTGTGCGCTTGAGCAACGCACTTCAGAATCAGTTCTCAATTTAGCATCTTGTAGTTTCGATTATCAGCAACAATCCATAACAACAAGTGGAAATTTTACTCCACCAGTCTCTGTAATCGAGTCTTCGTCGATGGTTTAAAGGCCTCAAGCAGGCAAAGCTGCCAAGACGAAGTTTTCAAAGAGACTTTGTGAGTCCAAGATGAAAGATTTTCTAAATCGGTTTATCAACTTCGTCCATTATTTCGTACACTAGTTCGTGAGTTAACACATTTTATTTGTCAATGAAGTTCGGTTAAAAAAAAAATTAAATGCCAAAGCAAAGACAGCTTTTTAAAAAGAAAAGATTTTATTCATTCAGAGATAATCTTGTTGATTTGTGGCGCTTGGCAACGCTCTTTGCAATTTTCCACGATCACGATCAACTTTCGTAATCTTTATCCTCCAACTAAAAAAAGCTCTTTGGAAACTTAATCCTGGCAATTTCGCATTCTTATACAGGCTTTGACGCAGGCACGGTCACTAAAATTGACAGTGAAGTTTCGCTTGTTTAAGTCAAGTGTTATTTTCTGTACTTACAGTATATCATCCGTTAGATGCCACTGAATAAAAAGCAGTCCTTGAAGTGCGATGCTCAAACGCACACCACAAGAGTCGAACTGTCGTTTCTCGGTCTTATCGCTGTTTTGTACACAAAATCGAGCACTTCACCATTGGGCTATCGGGACAATATTTACAAATAATGCTTTAGCCACAAGCAGTGTGGTTCACAATGTGAATAAGAGGCATTAATATCAACACGTTTTGATTTAAATCTTCACTGCACGTTCGATTTCTTGTTATTAAACCACTGTAAATAAACAACGCTCAATTTGCTTTGGTGACATTATTTAAAGCGTGCACATGCCTGAAGGTTTTTGACCAGTTTCGGAAACCACTGACAAAACTGGGCCTTTATCAAGGTAGATAATCTTATCATAAAAGCAGTAGTTCGCCTTCAAGCAGTATTCCGCCAAACACCACCATTTTTGCCATTATGTTTACTAAATATTGTGCGTAGCTTTGATAAGACGTGTTTTCATTCTTCATGAAAACAACACGATAACATTTTGCACAGCTATTGTTTTGCGCTAACTTTTCAAATTATTAAACCCTGAAAAGTTGTCTTGCCTTAACCTGTGTTTTTAGAGAATGTAGCCTACTATTTGCGTTAGTGATGGACTTTATACTTTAATTTTGATCAGACTAACTGTGGTTTTGTATGTCAGCCTCTTTCAGTTTAAGAAACTGAATATACGTAGGCTACGTCGAAAGTAACTGTGCGCAAAATATTTGCGCCTGAACACAAACTTCTGTGCGATGGCCCATGCATCCGCCCGATAGTTCAATTACTTAAGCGCCGAGTTTATGTATGAAACCTCAAAATCAAGCTTTGCTGGTTCGACTCTCGAGGTGTGCGCTTGATCAACGCATTCAAGGACAGTTCTCCATTCAGCGGCACTTAAGGCATCGAGTACTTCACATTAGGTACACCAACAAACGGAAACTTCAATCTGTCATTCTCTATGACCGGGCCTGCATTGGTGGTTAGTTTACAAGCATTCTAAATTGCCAAGATAGCTCTCAAAGAAGCTTTCGCAATTCGAGAAAAAGGTTCCCTCAATCAAGGCAGTGGACACTTGTTTGATTTATAGCCACACTAACTTCCCAATATTGCATTTGTGCTACATGACTCCTTATTTAACATAAAGCACTTCACAACAAAAATGTTATTTCAGACGCGACAGGCACTTAGTTGCAGTAATGTGATGAACTAACACGCGTGGCATTATTAAAAACAACGCTTTAACATTAATATTTCCAGGTAGTAATTTTTAAGCGTTCGTTACCTTACTTTGTAAATCGTTGGGCTGTGTGTTGAATGTAGACTATATTGCGTTTTAAGCTGAAATGCAACTTCTCACCGAAAAACGTTTTGAAATGAATTATCGTGAATGATTGGCGGAATGTTAGTACTTAGAAATATTAAAATTGTGCCTTGTTCAGGTGCCAACTCTGCCACCGATGTGCTGATTTAGAATAACAAAGCGTTCACGTGAAATATTTGTAAACTGCAGTGGGTAGCTGCTGCTCCATCACATCCATTACCACGGGACAACGTGTTTGCAAAATAGCAGTCCCTTGTCCTAACTTCGAGTCTTGATTATTTAAAATGTGCAAGAATTTGTTTAATTATTCAGCTTTCTTGAGCTTAGACGGCATAGCTGAGTAAGAAGAGTCAGTCGTGTGAGGGCTGTGAGGAAATGTAGCCTTTATAAATATTTTAAATTCACAAAAACATGAACATACAAACCAGCGCAGTTTGCTAAACTGTGCATTGCAAAAGTCGTCTTTGCTACTTGTTGTGGTTGTCGCAGGGTAGATATGCTTATGGTATTGATTACCGTCTGGAAAAGAAGATTTACTTCAAAGCCGACTACGAGTGCTAATCACTCACAAGATCATTCCGAGGGAGAAAACGCTTAGTAAATTTTGCATCTACTTTCTGAAACCATGCACACAAGATCATACATGTTAAGGAAGATATTTTTTATTGTGGTTTGTAATTCTGGAAAATTATGTCAAAAATATAATATCTTCAAAGCATTGCTTCAGACTGACAGCCCATGAGTTATGAAGTTGAACGAATTTTTAATTTTAAATGGAATTTCTCGGTAAGACATATTGCATGAAACATAATGCACGTCTTAAAACCACGTGTAACAGAAAATTTTCCACATCTTAAAACAAAAATGACCGTTTTCGTTAAAAAGTGTCTCAACTCTCAACTATGGTGATTGAAAACCACTTTTAATGTCATCTTGTCAAGCTTCGCTATTTTGATTTTCGGTCTACGGATAGAAGTGTTGCTTACAGACACGACAAGTTATTTTCAGACATAATTTTCTTGAAATATGACAGTGCGTTGCGTTGTATTTGTGAGAAGTCTAACTACATGTCCACTCACACAACAATAAAGATTGGAGGCATGCTAAATTGTTGGTTCTTTCATGAAAGTGCAATTATTGCTTGGTTTAAAAAATCTTTCACTTTGAAGTTAAAATATTAAGTGAAACGTGAGACCTAAAAAGAAACAAGTGTGAGTTGAACCAAAGCGAAATCATTCTGACATAAAAACTGTATTGCTAGAAGATTGAGCCAGCTGCACTACGGCGCCAACGTGCTGTTCTTTCCCTGAGCCGTAAAGCCCTAAACCCTGGCCATCCGCTACACACAACCACGCTGAGATATCCACCAAAGCAGCGGCTAAAATCAAGAAAGCCATTTGTACGCGCTGCACAAGACCTTCTGGCAGCCTCTGGTGGAAGCCCTAGCAAACAGTGGTGCCACGCGGCGTGGTGTGAACAATGGTCAAGCAGCACGTCCCCACTTCACCAAGTATTCAGATCCCCGTCCGAAAACCAGCTGGGACATGGCCTCTCTAGACTTGCCTCATCAAGGCGTAACCGTTTGCGCACTGGTGCTGGACGCTATGGTGCAGACATGTTGCGCTGGGGCTTGGCAGAGAGTGCTGCTTGTGAGTGTGGCGAAATGCAGACGGCAGCCCACATTATCAAGGATTGCCGGCTATACAGACCACCCCATGGTATGGAAGGCCTAATTTCCATCGATGACGACACCAGGCAGTGGCTAACCAACGGATGCCCTGACATATAGCGACAACACGAGAGAAGAAGAAGCTAGAAGATTTGATAGGAAGTTCTTGTACCATACTCTTTGAAATGAAAGAAGATCTGGCGAACCAATATCACAACAATGGAAGTGCAAAATAGGCTACCACCCCGGCATGGTGTTAAAGCAAACAACGCATCAATCAACCAACAAGACATATTTCAAGCAGTTTTGCTTTTTGATAATTTGATCAATGACGAATTAGTTGATATTTAGACAAACATGGCTGTTGCGAAGACATTGCGTTTAAAGTGACGTCGTTCAATTCAGTTGGCTGAACAAATGACATCTCATTAGCATGCAATGACTTGTAAAGACGTACGGCAGTAAACCTACTCGAAATGAAAAATGGATACCACTTTTGATTTTTGGTTTTCTTCTTCCACTCGATAGTCTCAAACATAAATATAAATGATTGAATTACAAGAAAAGCCTATTACACAGAATCGAAGTGCTGTAATAGCCTACATATTAGGTCAAGTGTTTAAAACTCTTTCAGAGAAAGCAGTAGGCTAGAACGCGAGAGTATACATTGAACGCAGCTTATTTGAACATTCAGCAATTTTATGATCTTGCAAAGCTTTGAAAACCACCAACACAGCACTTCGCATTGCTTTGTTTTAACTGAAATAAACTCATTTGTCAACTTTACATGACGACTTTTTTCGTTTTTGTGGAACCCCAAAATCCAAAACTTTGAAGTTTAGGCTAACAATTGAAAGGTAAAGTGTTTTGTGTATTTGTTGATTTTGTAAGAAAAAGTATAAGAAGTTGCATTATGAGATCATCTCAAAATAAATGTTCTCATGGGATGGTGTTTCTCATGTTCAAAGGGTAGAGAGTCTCCAATGGGTAATATGGATACTTCCTGTCAGGTTTACACAAATATATATTTCGCTAAGCATTGTAACAGCTATCAAGCAACTTGTGATTTTCTGCAGTCAAATTACGTTTGAAATACGTTTATCTTCATGCACAAAGGGATAATAAACTTATTGATGATTCATTTAAACTTTAATTTCAAAGCGGCGAGCACATTTTAACCCGACTATAAACCAAATTCATATCTCAAGCGGTTGTTATTAAATTATAACTTTTGCAAAACTTGAATCATCAAATGAACGCGGATAGAAATGTATTGACGAACCAAGATAATTTCACTGGCAAACGGTTCCGTCGGTTGTATCTTTATTTGTTCAGCTATCGTATGTGAGGCCATTTCGACAGGTGGAGTTTATCAGCATAGTTTGAGCAGACATAACCTACCTTGATGACATGAAAAGTTTGAATGAGAGTTTAAAAGACGAATAAGGGAAGCTGTTTTCGGTGAACGTAAAGGGAAAGTAGTAAAGAACTTGCTATCATTACAAAATATGACATTGTGTTAATTGATTTCTGTGCCAACATAGAAGAGTTTTCCAAAGTATGAATCTGATATGGGACCGAACCACCACGGACCGAACCTATTCTTTCATACTTTCCAAAAAATTACTTTTCTTAATCATTAATATAAAAGTGATTTGTTTGGTAAATGTGCTAAATCAACGTTGGATTGTAGCTTTGTAGGCTGAAAGTCACTAACTGTTTGATACATTTACGTCAAGTTATAATCTTTTAAAATTTCAACAACGTGAACAACTGCATGTGCGTTTGTTTAAAAACTTTTTGCAGGCCTTGTATATCCTCATAGGGTTTGATGCGGAAGTGCATGGCAGCATAGAAAACGTCAGTGGCAACAAGCAAAAATTAAAATTGCGCATTGCGGACATAAATAACTAAATGAAGTCTTTTATTGGCTACTTGAAACATATTGATATTGCATATTGCTCTTTCGCAGATCGTCAACAAGTAGTTTTTTTCTTTGGCTGGTTTTACAAGTACGCTGCTGCAAGTAGGCTATGCCAAACTGCCAAGATTAAGCTCTCAAAGAAGCTTTGTAAATCCGTGGTTGATACTCCACAGAGTTTGAATATCTGTTACTCACACAAATCTAACAATCTGATCAAAATACTAATTCAACTGATGACAAATAGTCCATATCAAAATAGCCCTCCAACGGTAGGTTAGATTGCTAGGTTATGTGTGAATAAAGTTTAAACACCCTCGATAAAAGCAAAGATATAAGAAAAGGTTGAGAAGTTGTGGGCTTGTGGAAGCGTCATTGAGTAGAAAAAGCTTTTCTATCCATACTACTGTTGCTAAAAGTGAATAGTTTCTCACTATCATTGATAATTTTCTCACTATGTTTAACGTTTTGTTTGTGTATTTGTTAGCTTGACGTTTGTGTAGCTTATCTTTAGTGAATGCAGATGACGGTAGGTATACTTAAATGTCATTTAACTTTCTTTAATGTCAGTTTTACGCATGAAAACCTTGTTTGCGATAATCACATTTTGATGGTCAGTTTGGGCGAGATTTGTATGTGTGAGTCATGCTAGTTTACATCAGACTTATTGCCTTACGTACAGACGCAGCCTTCGTATTTGTTAGTCTTGGTGGAGAGAATAGCATTTTTGTGAGCTTTGTAGATGGGAAGGTGTTGGTAGTTGTAAATTAAGTAAGGAAATGCAAATAGCAATTACACTGGCACTTTGAATTTCTTGAAAAAAAAAGTATAGTTTAATCTTTGTCTGTTTTTATGCGTAACTTAAACAATTTAACATGCATCTATTCTGTGAATTGGATGGAAATGTACAAGATTCTGATGTTTTGATGAAAGGAGTGAGCTGTAAAATTTGCTGCTGTGAGTTAAAAACGCTTTTAGTTTTAGTACCGGTGGTCTACTTTTAATAATGGCAGCTTTCATATTTATGTGTGTTTTATGAAATACTCGACATGTATGAGATGCATTGTTGGTATGATTAGCCGGCAGGAAATAGCGTGTTATTATGCGGGCTGATGATTAGGCTTATCACAACAAGGCTTTATGATCGTAGCGAAAGCTTGAGCATTTGCTTGAAACTTACGTTGAGTACATAGATAGAAATGAATGAAACAAAGTTTCGTGTGCAAATACAACAAATATGCCCAACCTTGATCTAATACGTTTGTGCCCACGCATTTTTAAGTCTGGTTACGTTACGTACCACGCAAGACGTTATTTATAGATTGAACGTAGGCCTACTGGAAAGCCATTAGTCTTCATACACTCGTTTTGCTATCAGGTTTGAAAAATTGCTTGATTTCTGTGTGAGCTGACGCAAAGCTTTACAGAGCGGAGGTAGTCTGCATCATAGTTAGTGCAAGGTGGTTAAAATAAACTAGCTTACATTATTAGTTGTGAAAGGAAAACATTATGAAGTTCAAAAGAGAGTGTGTTATAGGTCTAAAATGATTCAACTATTTAGTGGGTAACAAAACAATCATGCATCTACTAAACTTTAAATTGCGCTAATTTGAAAAATTTAACGTCAAATCTAAATTGCTGCATTCAAGTATAGTGGTGGCAGCCTCATTTTAGAGACAAAAGTAATTACGAAGCAATCAGTCGATAGTTGAGGATACAAAATTAGAAAAAATGACCATGGCGTTGATATTTGACTGCATCCAAATCTTCTTCCGACATGTAGAGTATGAAGTTAGTGGAAACTAAATAGCTTTAGCCAGAAGGTGTCTTTTTTAGAAATTAAGAAGCTTGGATTTAAAATGAAGCACTCGGTTTATGATGAAAGATGAAACATAAACACATGGCACTGGTTGCATCAATTGAGAGATGCTGCCTGAATTAGCCTACTACCTCAAAGCAAGAAGAAAATTTGTCGAAAAATCATTCTTTAAAATAGAACTGACGAAAAGTTTGCTTAATTGAGATATTCCAGAGGCGCAAAATATATTGTAGGCTACTGGTTTACTTAAGTTTTATTGCAAAAAAAGTGATTTGTTGTCTTGGTAGATTCGAAGCGAAATGATTTGCTGATAATTAACAAAGATGTAAACTTACAAGTGTGTAGCAAAAAAATATTTCAAATTTTTAAAATATTCTTTTTTTTTCGACACAAAAGCCTTAGCTCTATGAAGTTCAACAATGAGCGTCGCCAACCCAAAAAACAGTTTGTACCTGTAAGTGCATTGCCGTTAAAACAATTTGAGAACCACTTATCTAATTTAAAAGGTTGGCAGTGGCGTAGGCTTGAAGGAGGGGGCATTGAGCCATGGATTTAGTATTTGCTTGGTCTATACTTTATAGCAACATTGTTAATTGCTTTGACAGTGCTATCCAAAGCATATCAAATGCCGTTCTCTACCTCGTTAGATTACTGAAACATTTCGTTAAAACGGCCCAATGCTTCCTTTTCCTGGCATACGCCACTATCTGTTGGTGTCAATTATTTGTATTGGTTAGTTCCGTTGGTGATAATTTTTCGTAGTAGATAACTCATGCTAAGTGATTGCATTTTTTGTTGAGAGTATTTATGAATTTCCATATTTATTCATTCGCCGTCAGCGTTCACGGGCGGCTGTGTTGGTGTAAATCAAAGCGACAGGCTTCCCAAAGTGATTTACGTCTAAATCATTTGTGGAAGTCTAATTCAATATGTATATATGTTTTTTTACTTCTACTCTATCTCTTTTAATGACGGAGAATATGTCTGGTATGTGCGCTTTGATTTCAAAGCAATTTGGTTTGTTTGTACACGGTTTTGATCGTAATCTTGTTATCATGTTTAATTATTGACTAGTCGTCCTTTCTTTCAATCTGTATTTACAAAAAAAAGTTTTGGCAGCGAAAGGAAAGAACACTGCGGCCATATTTCAAACGAATTTAATTGAGATTGGTGGAACTGATCAGAAAACGTGATATACGAAGCTAATGGTTTGAATTATGCTCACCTTACTTAGTAGTATGGTTCCAAGATTTTTAACAACAAAGAAAGGTTGTGTGTCGTGCATAGCTTGTGCAGTTGTGCAGTTAAAGTTTTGGCCTTTTGTTCTACGTTTACTCGATATACATAAGCAAAAAACAAGTTAGAAGTCAGTGCTTAAGAATTTGATTTGTAAGATTTGCAGTGCTTATTATTTGTGTTAACCATTCAAAAGCACCGTAAGTGTAAGTCTATGTTATACAACGTGACCTGCTGTAGTGAAAGAAGTCAAAGGTTCATTCATTTCTGCTGAAATGATAAATTGAACATCAAAAAGCGAGCTGATTGGTTGCTATTTTTGCCGAGTTTTTGCATGGAATCGGCCCGAATCGACTTGCTGAAACTCGGTTGGCGCGTTTAGAAGCAGGAAGCGTCTGCACTCGACTAAAAGACTGCTGTAGAAATTAATTTGATTAGAAATAAAAACAGTTATTTAAAACTGGCTTGTTTACAGATCGATACATCTCAGACAGAACAATTGTTTTTCGTTCTTTCTCGATCTGCATATTGGGCTGCTAATATGGAGTATGCTACTTTGTTTTCAAGTTGGCAATGGCAAACAACAAAAGCTTGACTATGCACTTTTAATTTTTTAATATAAGTCAGCAGGAATGTCAAATTTTTGTGAGAAATGCCACTTCTCCAAAAGATTGCTGTTCTTTATGCTACTGACCAGCAGTTGTCTTTGAAGTCGATGTAAAATTACAATGAAATCGGATCTAGAAATATTCCGTTATTATCTTCATTATGAGAATCACTCAGCGAAACGACGTTGTGTGGTCGTCGGGATTTAGTTAGGCTGCGAATCAAATGTGCACTGTTTTGATCATTTTTATATTTCAGAATTGTGGGTTGATTGTAGAATGTAAAATCGAGTTTTTAGATTGATGTGAATGTGATTGCACTTATCGGCCTGGCAAAAAGAAACTTGGATTTATTTCAAGATCAGACCAACTATAAGGAAAAAACAGCTCTTCTAAGAAGCCCGTTTTGCATAAACTAACTGGTTGCTGTTTTTGAAGAGCTTTTCGAAACATCAACCTAATCTCAAGTTGGTTTTCTGATTATATTTAACAGTAGCAAAGCAAATCTCTCCAAAAGTGTGCATATGATGACACCTTTGGGAACAATTTTTCGGTCGGGTTCCAGCAAACCGAAAATTGATCAGCATAGCTTATTTACAAGCATACAAGTGAGCGCCGCTGTTTTAGAAGGCGATTTACAGGTGAGTTTTGTGCAACAATTGACAAGATGATTAAGTTCCAGTTGTCTTCGATAAAATTACAGAACTAAATCAAGTAATAATTGTTTGATTTAAGTCTATTCAAGTTACTCACTGCCCACTGGACGAAATATTCTTTTTTATGTCAGTAACCTAATAAGAATGAACAATTCTTTATTTCATTTGCAACTTTGGCTATAAATGACGTCAAAAATTTTGTTTCGAGCGCTCATTTTAGCCAAACCCCAGTGCAGTTGATAGATTTATCCTAAAATTAGTACAAATGGAACACGAAAATAACTAAAATTCAAACCAAGAGCTCCCACTTTACTGAGTGGTTTAATAATAAATGTTGGATGTAATTGTGTAGCCAATCCATTGAACTCCATGATTGCCGCATTCAGTGCATTTTTAAATATTAAAAACATTAGCTTTCAAAGAAGCAAGAGGCGCATTGCTCTTTTACATTTCGGTGGGTTTTGTAGTCATTGCTGACTCTGGTGATATTCATGACATCTCGTAACACGCACAGACGACAGACAAATTTAAATCGTGTAGCGATGAATAGCTTCTACAGCCTTTATTTATTTTTGACAAGATATCAAAACAGAGGTGTTTAAAGCTTTTAAGTCTTCTATTCAGTTGCATGGATTGGGTTTATTCTTTGGTAGTGCCTTAAAGTTAAAATGTTATTTTAAAAGTACTTCCAAATTTTGAGTTGATTTCTTTTTTCTGCAGCTTGCTAGTTAGGTGTCGTAGGCCTACATCAAAAAACTAACGATATCAAAAAGTTATTTAAAAACATAAAAATTCTAAATTAAAAAGGATTATAGCCAACGATCAAACTAAATGAAAACCATACGTTGATGAATGATAATCTCTTCCAAATCCTGCCTTCAAACCATTCTTGCGCCTTCATTCCGTTGAGGCTTGTGGCTTTATGCTGACAACGCAAAAAATTTATGTCATGTTTGGAGGCAATTGAAACTTCAATTAAGATAAAATTTAGTTTTTGGCCGTTGTTTTGCTTTATACTGTTTAATACGGTTTACGGTTTGCTTGTATTTAAGCACCTTGTATTATTTTCTTCATAAAATGTAAGAACGGCAGCCTAATGCCTGCTTAGGCCACTGAGTAAAAATGCTATTTATATCTTTATGCCGGACTTGTGTTGTCGCATTTTGATATCGGATGTAAACCGTTCAAGTCCCATGCAGTAGACATGTTAGCCCATTTTTTTTAGGGGAGAAGGGTAGTTTGTAGATTAATTTTATGTAAACAGAACTTGTCTAAGTTTTGTGCAAATATATTGGATGTACCTAGGCTATTTATATTACTTTATTGAAGGTGAGTTTGCAATCCCAGATAGCAAACCAGTCGATTTTACATTGATTCAACGTCTGCAGACGTTTAGACGTCTTCAACGTTTGCAGACGTCTTTTACGTCATCAGACGTCTGCAAACGTTGAATCAATGTAAAATACGATTGATTTGTTGCCTGGGATGTAGCATTCGGCCTCTAGTTTTTGTAGTATGAATGCAACTTTCCAGTGTATGAAAAATAGCTATTGAACTGAAAAATGGTCAGAACGTTTCATGTTAAATATGCGCTTGGACTCGCGTGACATGCTGCATTAACGAAATAGTGCACATCAGTTCAACACAAGAGTATTATCTTTTTCTAATGCCACGATAAATCAGCTTTTGTTGGTTTATGCACACATGGCCTGTAAAGACCTCTGTCATTTCGTCACATTAACTTTACGCACATGCCAGGAAAATGATAATCAAACCGCTCAACGATTTATCATAAAATAATAGCAAAGCGATATTGCAATAAGGAGCTTGAAAAACAGTCATCTTGTTTAATTAGCTGTGAAACTAAATGTAAACAAAATATGTTGGAACGTTATCGTTGTACTATCACAGCGCCACTGCATGATCCTAGGCTGTTTTGATTAGCAATAATGACGTCTGACTGAATTTGTGACACCAATTTTTACCAACTCTTTTTCAATATTGTAAGAAAAATGATTTCTTTTCGCTTATTTTTAAGAATGTTTCACTTGTTTAAGCAGAATGTCAAGCTTTATAGTTTTATCGTTGACGTAAAACAATAACTTTGGGACAAAACTAATATAAAAACTAAATAGCCTACATTCGAATCAATGCATGAAAGAAGGAAGTAAAAGTTGCCTTGTCAATAAATTCACAGCCTGACTTCATTTAAGCTTTCCAAATGCAATAAATAAACTGGTGGTTGGTTTACGCCAAAGTTTTGCGTCAAAGCACCAGAAACGTGCTTCCAGGATTGTTTCACGCAAGGGGTTTTCACTTCCCGAAACTAGATGCGATAGCGCCTATTTCTGTGGTTTTGGGTCATCCATTGTACTTTATGTAACATGACATACAAGAAATAGCCTACAAACGAACAAACTCGTTCTGTTCGATTTGATAACTACGCTTGGTAGTATAAAACCTATTCAATGCTTCATGGTGTTAATGTGAGTAAACCAATTTAAAAACAATCCAACTACGTTTTCTCTTATTGTCACAGCAGCCTCAGTGATAGCGCGATCTTTTAATAATCTAAAATCAGAATATCATCGTATTCTGTACTGGTTTGCCATGTAGGCTAGTAATCCCCGGCGATCATTTATTATTAGCGATTTGATAAAAGTATCCACTCAGGAAAAGCAGATTAGTTTAAACCCTATACGCTATCAGGCTACGGGACTGTAATATAATAATTGTAATGCTATAATATCAATGACAATTTGATAAAAGTATCCACGCAGGAAAAGCAGATTAATTTAAAAACCCTATACGCTATCAGGCTACGCTACTGCAATATCAGCATTCATTGAAGCAAGCATGAGAACAAAGTTTGTTCATTCGCAAATTCATATTACTGTCTTTTTTATGGAAGGTTGACTCAGTTTTTTTCTTGATATTTTTTGATGACAATGTTTCAGCAGGCTATGAGCAAAACTAGTTGTCTAAATAGCTTTACATTTGCAGGTGTACGAGCCATGGAGAAGAAAACGAAATCGTCCAAAGCAATGCCATGTTACATTGTATGCTAACGAAACGAGTCCTTTCTTGGTTTGGCATAAACTAGAAAAAGGAAGAAATTTGCAAAATTCTGGAAGTGGTTCCGCAGGTGAGTAACTTTCAACATAAATCATTCATTACATAACCTATCGTATTGTTTTGTCTTGCTGTAGCTGCTGAGTGCTGCGTGGGTGAATCTCAAAGCCTGGCGAAGTTTTACGTGTCAGTAGATTTAGCAATGACTTCGCCAACCAACGCAACAGAGGTTCTGCGTGTTTTGGATGATGAGACCCAGGGGCGGATCCAGGTATTACCGTTAGGAGGGGCGATGTCATTGACATTCAGGCAAGTGATCAGCCCGGCATAAACAACGACGGAGGTCTCCTTTAGAAAATTTAGGTTGAGTTTGTTGCGTTCTGAGAGCATTTCGAACACAAATTATGAGAAATTTTATAACTTAAAAAACCCTCAACAATGCTGTTGTTTAACAAAGAGAGGGGTAAAGAGCTGATATGCCCTTGCCATGTCAAGTTGAAGCTTGAACAAACTAGCCGGATTTATAATTGAGACTGAAGGTTTCACTCTTGATTGTTTCACGGCAATTTAAAAATTGACCTCGGAAAGATAATAACAGGTAATTCTGTCTTGCCAATATTGATACAAACATTGAGGTTGTTATAGACTTACTGTATAACTTCGAGGTTTTATTCCTCTGACAAGTTTTGAATTGTTATACTGTAAAGAGCAATGAGGAAAAGTTATGCATACATTCAACATGATGAGCAACAAAAGTGGGGGCCAGATCAAAATACTGGGTCATGCTCCACCCCCAGTAGAATCGCCACCATAGGCTATAGCTTTCGATTGTAAATTTTTATTTTGGAGCACCGAAACACTACAATTTGTACATTAAAACTACAGAATGGCAGTTAAACATAGTTAAATGACAACCAAAGGATATACTCCTCCTTAAAACGTGTCATGCACGGTCGCTGCACCAGACAAATAAAAAAAACTAACAATAACAGAAACAACTATTTCTGTGGACTTCACAAATAAAACGAAAATAAAAAAGCTACTTTGCCGGTACAGGTAAAACTAACAGGCGCCGTACCTTTGACTACAACACAAAGTCAAGTTTGCGGTTTCTACTGTTGGCAAATCGATTTATCACGGAGTCTGTGTCAATTAAAATGTCCCGATGCTGATATAGTAAGGCCAACCCATTAAGTTTTTCCTCGCCGATGTTGTTCCTCAGCCAGGTTTTGAACGACCGAAGAGATGAAAAGCTTCTTTCGGCTGATGCTACGCTGACTGGCAAGGTTAATAGTAGTTTTAGAAGAGAGTGTACGATTGTTTACACATCTTCATCACACTGTTGTAAAGTTTCTTCCGCAGATATTTGAACATAGAGCAGATTCCACACTATATATATGACGTAACAAGCCGTTGTAGGCATTGCAAATGACTTTTGTCAATGTTATCGGGTCGATACTTCAGTAATTTCGTGGTAGCAATGATGTTAGGTGACAAGATGCTAAAGTCTCATTGAAAAAATTGAACTTTGCTGTTTCTTGATGCAATTTCAAGATAGAATTCCAATGGTTTTAGTTTCACGTCTGACCGCCAAAGTTGGCAATAACCTACTCTGTCAACCAACTTATCTCGGCTTAGGGATTTATCGCTGTGCTCTAGACTCTAGAGTACTGGCAAAATGTTTAGAAACTTTTAAAATTTTAGTAATTTCTTTCGGTGATTAGACTCTGTGAGGAAATAATAGCCTTATAGGCCTACTATGTTATTATTATATTATAGGCTACCTTAGCCTAATCTAATCTTTGAACAATGAACATGGCGAAAGACTTATGCAGCATTGCTTTCGATATATTGTTTTCCAAATCGTATGCATATAAATAAAGGATAAAGCTACTTTCTTAGCTTTTAGGGGGGGCGATCGCCCCAATCGCCCCCCTCTGGATCCGCCCCTGATGAGACCAAAGACTGACTACTGTTCTGTTGTCGTTACACATGGCAATCTTAAAAACTCGACAATTTGAAATGTAAACAGACAAATCCTCAGCCCCAGTAGCTTAAACAAAAAATAAAATAGGCAATTAAATATAGGCTATATACGGTAGCCTACCACAATAGCCTATTATTTTTTGTGCACAAAAATATTCCAGGCTTGTGGTGACAATTTTTATGTTATGCAGGTGATACTCCAACTTCACCAACCAACAGACCTCGCTGTGTTGTTTCTGTAAGCCGAGCGAAACTTGCCAAGACAACTGGTGGCAGTTTTGAAATGACAGATTTTTCATCCAACCTTACCTTTCGTTTTATTGCACGAACAATTCGAGAAGCAGAAACGTGGGTGCAAAAACTAGCGGAGGAAAGCTTGCGAGAAGCTAATTTGGACATGAGAAGCATCTGCTCTTCTTGTTCGTCGTTTACATCTTTTACGTCTTCAAATGCCTCGCCCGATGGAAGCCCTAATGATTTGAACAGTCGTTTCTTTCCGGCTGCAGGGCCAGACACACCAGAGTTTCACAAACACAGAAAGTCAGCCAGCTTTTCGGATGCTACGGGTGCCATAATACAGTTACTGGAGAGCGAAAATTCAGGAAACGAAACCATTCAAAGTCGCTTTGGTGAAGACACGACGGACGCAAATGAAGATACGTTCGCAATTAAAAGCACGGTGGCTCACATCGCAGCATGCAAGCTAGGCCATACAAGGTCAAACAGCAAAACATTTCCACGAGCTCAAAATTCAAGACTTTCCGTTGCAAGACAGCAGCAGCACCAGCAACAACACATTCGAGCCCAACCTCATTTAGGGTTGAGTGTTATGCTGGACAAACACAGACCAGAATTGCGCAATGTTATTTCAGACCTACCAAGCAAAAGTAAGGTAGAAACTGTCCCATCTCCTAATCGCTCTGAATTACCTTTTTCTGAATATTTTGTCAATGTTCCAAATACCTAATTTTTTAAAATAATCCTTGGTTCTATCTGGTAAACAATGCAAACAGTTTTTTTTTACATTTAAAATTCGTGCTGTAGTCAGCTTTTAAGCTTTTTCATGCCAACATAACCGAGGCTTGTGAGCAAGAAATTTATTCTTTGGTTTGACTTCACCAAGCTTATGTTACTTTTTTCGCCAGCTTTTGATCGTATATCAAATCAAAACCTTCCTAAACTATTTGTCAATCTAAAAAACTATGCTTTGAAAAGCTACAATGAACTGCGATGCTTTAACAAATATTCTTTGATTTCCAAATATAACTTATCTGCTTCCTTATAGCATTTATCGGCGAACATGGAGTTAGGGTAGGCTACCTCATGCAAATTTAAATGATTGACTGACCTACAACTTGATGTGGAGTACCAATGGGAAAACCCCTGATAGTGAAAATGATATCGCCGATAGACTAATTGATCTTCAGCCATTCCGTGCCTATCATTAAAGATTGCTTTTGGGAACGTTCAAATATTACGTAACTCCTTCGAGGGGGTTCATGCAAAGCGTTACGTTAGCGTCACATCGGGGGGGAGGGGTTTCAAGCAAAACGTTACGTAACGCATTCGAGTACGGAATGGTAGTTTTTTGTGCTGAATTCGTAGTGAAAAAGCGTTACATGGGGGAGGGGGGTTGAAAAAACGTTACGTTGGCGCTACATGGGGGAAGGGGGGGGGGGTCAAAAATTCGGAAAAAAAGCGTTACGTAATATTTGAACGTTCCCTTTATTTGTTTTGCTGCTGTTTGATGCTTTATATCTTTTCCACTTTTGCCATTAAATCTTGTACACGAGCCGGAATATGAATTTTCTCTTGTTTTTGCCAAATGTGATGGTCAGAATGAGCTCGAGAAAGTGGTTAAGACAATCGCTGCAAGAAAGAACTTCGCTTCTCCCACCAGTAGGGAAAAACAGAGTTTAGATAATAAGTGTTGCCAGTTTACCACTTATTGGTCTACTTGTATCTAACATTAATAGAAAAATTGGCTTCAAAACCAATCCCTGCAATATTTACTGACGCACATCAGGAGCCCCGGCTTCAAGTCTTACCTCGGTGTAAAAAGAATTCATTGTTGCGTAACCAAATAAACGTAGCTTATCTTTCACCGGACAGCAGGAAAACAGGCCTAACGCAAACATAGAAAGCGTGTCTCACAACTTTTCACAATCTAGGCCCGCCCGGTTTCACTTGACGCTGTACACGAGAGTTGGTCACTCTCAGTCATTGATATTTAATGACATCGGTTGAAAGGTTGCAACAACTACAGACTCGTGTGATGCGGATGAAAAGCGAAGTATTCACAAATTAGATTTCAATTAACAATTGTGCAAACGTCCAACAGGATTTTCGTGTTTCCAGTGAGTGATTTCGGTAGTCAGACTGATTACCACTGAAGATAGAAATTATGAGGCACATCCGTATCGAAACCAAAAAGTTTCATTTCGACGATATTAAGTACATAACAACATATTGTTTTATCATTCTTTTGTGGGGATACTGCTCTAAAAATACAATCTATTTAGAGGAAATTAGCGTGTCTAACTTATAAAAGTTATTCCTAAAAATTTGCACGATTTATCAAAATGACTGGCGCTATAAGCTAATTAGCAGTATCACTATTTTAATGACCAACATCGAGTTTTGTTGAACAATCCACGCATGACCTTCGCAAGTAGCTCATGTTCGCGAAGTGCATAAAAAATGACTTTGTTGAACGCGAACGACAGGAAACAAATGAGACGAGTGCCAAACAGCAAAATCGGTCATTTTTACCTTGATTCAGCGTCTGCAAACGTTAAATCAATGTAAAAATGACAGATTTTGATCTCTGGGTGGTTTCTCTCAACAGAACCATTGATTGAGGTTTGGTTCAAATCAAGTGGCATGAGCCTTGAGCATTGCAATCCAGTCACGCTTGGATGCGTGAATTGCTTGAAGAGCTTCCTGTCAAGATATTCCAGGTAAAGTATCAGCAAATGTAAACACAGTGAAAAAAACCAACAACTTTAAATGTGATAAATAATGGATTACAGTCGGCAGACACCGCTTCAACCCAGATAACAAATCAGTCGATTTTTACATTGATTCAACGCAAAAAGCGACTGATTTGCTGTCTGGGATAAGCCTATAACCAACGCAAAACGATTTGGTGAAGATTGATTGAATCTTTATCCTCGGACCGGAAAAGCTTCTTGCAGAGCTTAATCCTGGCAGTTTTCCCTACTTGCAGACTTGTAGAGGCTTTGAATCACTGACACAGGCTCGGTCGTCGTGTGAGCGTCTGGGGCCGAGGGTCTATCCTTTTACCACCCCAGATTCACGATGTTCCCGGACTACACTGGGAGGCTACTGGAGAGCAGCCAGTCTTTGGTTTCATCATCCATGACAAGCAGACCTTCCACTCCGTTAGGTGGCTTGAAGATGGAGCAGTCATTGATGATGTGGACTGCGGTCTGTTCCTTGGGCACCACATTCACAGGAGGAGGAAGAGGCCATTCCCTATTGGTGCATGGTTGAGCGGAAAAGCCCGACGCCTGTACGGAGACGGTTGAGGCGCACCCATGCATGTCTTGGTAGTGTTAAACCGATGGGGCGTGTGTCGGCGTCGGAGATGAACGAATAGAGTCTGGTGGCGGTTGACTTTCATTCAGAACTCCATTTATGGTCCGCCCAAGCAGCCGCAGAGATGTCTTGTTCATCAGCTTCGTTGATAAAAAGTTGAGCGGCTGGCACGAATGGGTGTCTTGATTTCAGTCGACGGGGGTGACCGAGTTACCGAGGCTCGGTTACCGAGATTGACAGAGTGAAGTTTTCGATTGTAGAAGTCTTGTTGCCGGGAAGTATTCCATCCATTAGATGCCGCTGAATGGAGATTGGAGAGCAGTCCTAAACGTGCGCTGCTCAAGCGCATACTCGAAAGTCGAACCAGCGCCGCTTGATCTCGAAGCTTCTTCGCCCCAGAAGTTACGCGCTAACCAACTGAGCTATCGCGGCGGACTTATAAGCCTCAATGACAAGAATTACAACGCCTTGTTTTCCCAAAATTGAATTTTACAGTTCAGTAAATGAAAATCGTGATGAGACAGAACTGGTTTGTTGGAACCAAACAGAAGAGAAATGCCAACTAATCGCTTTCACAGCCTTGTCCCCAGCTTCCGCGAACGTATACGAGACCAAATAGCAACACAGTGCAGTTTGCAAAAAGGATCAAAGTTCAATTTCTGACTCTTCGTCGTCACCGAGCTTAAAAGTTTGAATCTCCTCTTCCACCAAGCGGTCATTTTTTAGCTCGTGCGATGGCGCTATTTCTAAAAATAACAAAACAATGGATTATTATTGGATTTCTTCCGCTCTCTCCAGTGATAGAGGGCTTAAACTACCACAAGATGTTAAAAAAAAAACAGGTTAAGTCGTGAAATCAATAAAAAGAGCTAACTTTATAGGCTACATACTGGTTACCTAGTTACGACCTTGTGGCGGTCAACGTTCAAAATAAGAGTACATGGAAAGCAGCCATCAAGCCGGATCGAAATTTACTGACGTCCAACCTTCGCAATACGGGGAACAAAAGACGTAAAATCGTGCACCAGCTAACTAATTGAAAGTACTGACCTGCCAGTAAAGTTCTCTCTTTGTCGTCAACTTTCGAACGTTGAAGCAGTTTCGGTCCGGACAACGTGATTGCAGCAGCACCCAGTGGTGCGGTGATAAGAATCGACAGTACAGCGATTGTCAGCACCTGCTTGGCTGTTTGCAGCACGTCATCAGGGGCATTCGCCTTTTTCGCTCGATCAAGAGCAAACGGACCAATTGCCGCCTGCGGAAGTTGGAAAATGTTTTGAAACATATTGATGGTTTAAAAAGAAATCATCAATTTGATTTTCCCCACAAACATTGTGTAAGATTGCTACCAAAATGTTTGATGATTTGAAGAGAATAAGCTGAAATCAAACAAACTTAGCAAATCTGAGGACCAACGACGGTGGTGGCATGCGTTGTAATTAATTGCCAGACAACGCAAACCAAGTAACATTAGTGAAGCTTACTTGGACGGTTGCTTTCGGCAGCCACGCTAAAGACACGAACAACTTTTCTTTCCAAGTGAATCCACCACCAAACACAGCACCGAATGTCGCTAATGTACGAAACAAGAGGCCTATAAAGAGCACCAACAAACCAAGACCTGAAAAAATACTTTGTAGCTTACACGATAAAATTCGATTTTACCACTAAAGTGACATGTCTATAGGCTACTGAGCAACGGCATTTAAAACAAGTGAAAAATTTGACAAAAAAATAAGACGAATGTTGATTTAAAAATAATGAAAGCCTATCATACCTACGGTGTTTGCGTCCATACTTTCCACAGTGATTTCTGCACCTATCAGTCCAAACAAAAACGGTTCAAAGGCGTTCCAAAGTGAACCCATATTTTCAGATATCGGAATCTGTAGAAACAAATAATTGACGTTTGATGGAATAGAAACAGTGAGACCTGAGATGGAACATCAGAAACATTTAAACAAACGTGAGTTATAAAGTTACGTTTAATTCATTGAAGCAAAGAAATTATTTTTGTTCACTGGAGCACAGCAGTAAATAGGAAAAAAAAACTTTCATTTTTTAAAACAAATCCAATGGATAATCTAACCTTGTTTTCTTTCCACCTAAAAGCGGCCATAAATGGGGCTACGATGGCTATTAGCGCCCCCGAACCCTGAAATCCAATTACGCCTGTGCCAAACACGGCCAATACGCCCACTCCAAACACTAAAACAGTGCGAGTACGATCGACATGTTTCTGAAAGCAACCAGTTAAAGATTCGAAATTTAACACAAAATTTGTTTTGAAACAACGTTTCCGTTACGCCTTCACAACAAAAATGTTAATTTTTTATCACATTGTTATTAGAACAAGTAAAGTTTCTTTTTAGTAACTTATTGCGGTGTAGTTTTAACCCAGACAGCACAATCCGTCATTTTTACGTTGAATCAATTCTAAGTAACGTACGTTGAATCGATGTAAAAATGACGGATTTTGCTGTCTGGGAAGGAAGAGTTCTGGACACAAGGAGTAGGTTTCAAAATCGTAATCTGACAGGTCAATAAAAACTTTTTTCATCGTTTTGTCAATTTTTCAATTCCAAAGCTTTGGTAGAGAGTTTGCTTTGTTGAACCATAGAGAAATAAAACAAAGTAACCTCGGCGGGTTTAACATGACGTATTACATACACAAATATAACATAATTAAAATAAACTCTAACGTTTTCGACACGTACGTGAGTCCTCATCAGGAATTACATATCTGCAATATACATTGCAATATAAGAGGAACGATGAGCCACAGGCGAATAACTGCCGGTTGAGAGACGGATTGCTACGTTTGATTCTTAAGGCTTCCATGATCTTAGTCTGAAATTCAGACCTGCCTCGAGAGATGATTTTAAATTGGTCGATCGAGACATTGTCAGTGCACGTTTCACAAACCTAAACTTAACAACCAAAAGTGCAATTAGAAAGCACATCGCCTCTTGTGAAACGTGCACTGACAATGTCTTGATCGACCAATTTAAAATCATCTCTCGAGGCAGGTCTGAATTTTAGACTAAAATTAAAAAAAAAAAAAGACTAAGATCATGGAAGCCTTAAGAATCAAACGTAACAATCCATCTCTCAACCGGCAGTTATTCGCCTGTGGCTCATCGTTCCTCTTGTATGTGTTCTAATTTGTTTGTCAAATGCCTGTAGTTTACACCTCATGTGATCTGTTTTCCACCGTATAATTTACTTGTAATCATTCCTGTGTCACTCGTTCAGTTTGTGCTTTTCAGTCTGGAGTGTCGTTAGTATACAGTTACAGCGCAAAGTCAAATTTACCTTACAATTTTATTTTATGTATATTGCAGATATGTAATTCCTGGTGAGGACACACGTACGTGTCGAAAACGTTAGAGTTTATTTTAATTATGTTATATTTTCAATTTTAGGTCAATAAAGTCAATTTTATGTAATTGACACGTTTAGTCCAAAAGTTTGAGATAAAACTGATACTTTAACAAATTCTTGTTTATCAATCTCAACTTGTGCTTCGTTTAGCATTCTTACATGAAAAACATTGCAAAACAGTGACGACACTTCTAGAATAATGAACATTGAAAGACCAAAAAGTTAATAAAGCGTCAGTTCGACACCGCTTAAGAGCATGTGGCTGTGTCCTTAATAAGACACTGAAAGGAGTGTCGTGGATTGTGCAGCGACGCCCCTTCGACAATAGCTCTTGCTTTCTATCGTGATTATGAACAGTAAGCTGTTCTAGGGAAAAATACCTACGCCTCTTCTTAGGGCTATGGCCTGCTGAACTTAACATTATGTCACATTTCAACTCTTGTTCTTGGTGAACGTAATGTTCGTTGTGGAGTTAGTTGCCTGCTCATACGGCTTTCAGATGAGCCTAATATATTCTGTTAAAGATTTCAATGTTTTTTAATTTCTTGTTTTGTTGATCTAGCCATATTTTAAACATAGAATACAAAAAACAATGGTTTACTTTATTCAGTAAAATTTTCGTCATGTCAAAAAAGTCAGTTTTTTAGCAGTTTTAGGTCAATAAAAACTTGCCATAATTATTATCAATGAGCAACTCAAGTAACTATTAAACACAATTGTTAGAAACAGAATCGCTATGTCTAACAGATAGAAGCACCTGCCCTCCATTAGGGATGTACCACAAAATGACTCCGATCAGGACCCCGACAACTATTCCTCCAATCATTTCCAAAGGTCCACGAACAATTGTCAGCGCAATTTCACCTGAAGTTTACCATGTCAGAAAAACCCATAGTTTGACCACGCCTTGGTTTAACACACGAAATTTTTAGTTAGACTCACTTCAAGTAAAACATAATTTTCAGCAAGCCAATCATTTTTTTTTACATTAGTTCAACGTCTGCAGACACTGAATCAATGTCGAAAAGAGCTGATTTGCTGATTGGGAAAATTTGTAGAAATTGAATCAAAATAAAAAAAAGACTGATTTGTTTGCTGGGAACTGTGGCCCAGACTGAGCTAAAAACTCTCAACTTAGTAATACCTGCCGTTTGGCCAGAGGTGGGCGTTGATGTGAAGGTTGCCTGGGTATTGTTGAATGGATCTGTTGTCACATTTTCAAAGGTCGTGGTGTTGAAAACTTTCGGCTGGTCAACTGCGAATTGAATAAGGTACAGAGCAATTGGGGCACAACTTTTATATTTTATGTCACAACTTAAAGAAAGCATTGGTGGCTTCCAATTGAATTAGACAATGCAATGAAAAATATGCATAGCATATGAAACAACTTACTTCCAGAAAATGTTACTCCCAACAGGATAGAAAATCCACTGATAGCAAGGACATCATCAAAGCTTGAAGCCGCAATTACCAGTGTCGGAATACCTATGCAGAAGTGTTCACATTATACCAATCTATTTTGCATTGCAGTCAAATTGTAAACGCTTGGCTAATTCGCGTGAGCAACTCACATAAAATATTGAAAACTAGGCAACCACGTAAGCCAGTGTTTCTGAGCAAACTTAAAAGTATGAAATCGATTGGTTGAGCAGAGCATACAACCAAGCCAACAAGCATGACGCGTTTAGAAGCTTTAGCAGTTAACCTTTACGCAAAAGTGCAAAAACCACTGACCTTGATCAATGCCAAATCCCTTTTCTTGCAAAAGTAACAGGGAAGGAACTATGACTGCTGGCGTGACAGCGCCAAGCACAAATCTAAAAGCAAACGTCGAAAATTGTAGGTGGGTGGAATCGCTGGGTGCATCATGACCACCTGGAGATGCGGCCTGATTTGTCACATTTTGCAAATTTTGATTACAGCTACTGCTAGTGTTTGAATGACATTTTCTGAAAATTTTTTTACCTCTTGCTGTCTTTAATGATATAAAAGCTCTTTGTTGCCTTGGGGAAGCAGTAGCAAATGAGAAAAAGTAAGTTGAAAAACGCTTAATCAGACTGTTATTGAAAAATTAACAGTCTGACTAAAATCTTCGAAATCAAATTTTCTTTGTTTTTCAACATGTGAGGATGTTAAAATCTATTGCGTCATCTGGGGAAAACAGTAAAGAAAGCGTAAAAATATAATTTTTAGAAAAATTTATTTAAACATTCGCCAAAAGTTAGCAAAATCTGAAAATTTCTGAAAAATGTGACAAATCAGGCCGTATCTTTAGGTAGTCATGGGTGCACTAAGTTTCAACCTTATCGAGTAACGAGCAATCAAAAACCTTAAGCCGACTATCGAAGAAAATAAGCACAAAAAAGTGACATCCATAATCAACATCATTTTGTGGAGATATTGAAAAGGAAATACTGAAGTATTAAATACTCTCATTATGTGAATGTGTGCAATTTAAAAATCCTCAGACCGATAAACATCTAACAATAAAAAAAAACAAAAAAAACGTAATTCTGGCAAGGAAAACTAACGAGCATTCAGACAGTATCTCAAATCTGATTGCTCACTTACAATGCAATCTTATGATCAGCGAATGATGGACGTTATTTTTCAAATTTTCTTAAACTGTCATGTAGGTAGAAGGACTTGTGTTTTGTGGTTTCATACGATTGGAATTAATGACTCACCCTAACATTATTCCCCATTCCCAAGAAAATCCCAACAAAAGATAGCACATGATTGAGCATGTGAGGGTCTCTGTCAAACAGGGTAGAGCGGTTAGTCGAATGCAAACCCCTTTCATTGTTTTCAAAGCCTAAACAATGACAACCCAGGTGTTTAGTCACGTTCCATGTAGTACAACGGGATCTGTTAAAAACAAACAAACATTGTTTTTCCTCATGAGGAAAAACTGGGCTAACCGCTTCAACTCAACAAACCAGGTTTCGGAATCAGCTCACTTTGAAAAGAAATATTTTTGTACAAATCTTTAAATATCCTGCCATGAGAAATTTTGGTAGACAATTTATGTTGAGCCACAATCGTACCAACACCGAATTGAACATTATTTATTCAGGGACAAAAGCAGTACAAAAAAATGAAAAAAATTCCGATTTCCAACAGAGACTTTTTCATATCTTGCAGAAACTGTTGAGCAGTGGAAAATTTCTTTGTCATTTTTGTACGTTTCTTGCATATTCAACTTTCCTGATAAAAGCACAATAGAGGACGAAAATGTTAAGTTTATTTTTTCGTGCTTGTGCTTTTTGTGTTTGTATAAATAATATTCAATCTTGTGGCGTTGATTACTTTTATACACTATACAGTATTGGAAACATATTCCAGTTAATATGTTGTAGCCAAGATATTCTGCTGTACTTTACAAACTGAAGTAGCGCGTTAAAGAAAAGTAACATTAAATGCGACAAAGAGAAGAGATGAATTTTATCCTCAAAGCTGAATGTAGTAGGATTAGTAGTAAGCCAGTTTTAATCCGGTAATGCCCCCGTCACCGAGGGCGGCCAGATCCACCTGCACGTGCTGCAATCGCCCTCACACTCTGCATCCACATAATATTCGTAAAAAATATCACTTCATAAAAAAATAATATTTTATTACAAACGACAATCTATCCTCCAAAGAAAATTACATATTCTTACGCTTGCATCCAACTCCAAGCCAGCTTTCACCAGAATTACGGTAAGCGCAAGTGACCTGAGTGCAGCCGACCAATTTGGATCAATGTCTTTTGCAACATTAATCACAGGAATGTTTCGCAGTGCAAACCCAGCCAAAAGCATTCCTGCATATGAAACGTAAGCTTAAATATAAGTTGAAAACCTGTAGTGTGTACTGTACTACAGTTACAGTGTATACTATTAATACAAAAATCAATCGTTTATTCATCCATTCAAGTTTAAGACCATTTTCCAAAACGGTTAATATACCAAGCAGTGGCGGAAGAGGTGGTAGCTTTGGGATGGGGACGGCATGAGTAAATGCACCAGCAAGAACGCAGCAGTCGTACAGAATAATTAGACCAAAGATATTACTTCCAGGAAGACATTGTTCTCCCAAAATCGACCATGGAACGATCCACGTTAGAAAAATCAATAATCCTTGAAAAAAGACAAAACAGGAGTTAAAGATCAAAAAAATTAACCTAATTTTAAATCAATTTTATCTCAACAAATAAATTCAAATAGTTGAAAATTGAAAAACCTTTCGCTTAAGTTGTTGAAACTAGCATACACTTACCATTAGTCAAGACATTATTGACACACAGTTTGGGATTAGAACAAATCTTTTCCATCTTTTCAGAAAAAATAATTAACTGCGAATAAATAGCTCAGGCTAATGTGATATTACTTTTCTAGCAGCATCTAAACAATATAATACAGGGTAATTACTAATTAGTAAGTAAAGTCAAAATTAAGCAGTGGTTATACCAAGAGGGAAAGTCAGTTTCGTCAATGTCACATATAATTTTTATCAAATCATTAGCATACTGTATAATACAGTGTAACGTATCTCAAAAAGCTATTGTAATACTGTAGAGTGTATATGTATTATGTATTGTATAGCACATGCTTTACCTTGAAAACACTTTGTAAAATGATTAGAAGAATACATTTCAAAACAGTAGCATAAATAGTGGTTCAGCATTGTGTCAATGAAAGGTAGCCTACTGTTACAACTTACAAGTTATGTATTTATATACACAACTATATAAATACACATGGTGATTTTTAATATATATGTTGATTTTTAAAATCAGGCTAAATGTGCTTAATTCAAACTTTTGTAAAGCAACTTCCATCAAACAAGTTGGATAAATTCATAATAGTTTTAATTTAAGAAACTTGGATAGTTCTCTGTTCCGTCTATTATCATTTTTAATGTTTTATTATAGTATGGAAAATAAGAAAGTAAAACATTTCTTCAATTTGAATAAACTCTTTGCAAACATTCCAATCCAACGTACCAACTCTAAAGGTAAATGGGGCACAGCAATATAGATACTTTTCACTGAGAGCTAGGATTTGAACATAGGCCTAACAGTTGTGTATTTTTTGTGCAAATAAGGTAGGTAATGAAAGAGACTGAATAGCTTACTAAGTGTTTTAATCAGTTGTATTGCATAGACAAAACAAAAAAATTATTACACTTACAAATACATGAAGCAGATATTTTCAAAACTGAATGTCCAGCTTCATATTGCATTAAAAATATTTAGTTTCTACAAAAAAAAAGAAGAACTGTAACTGACATTTTAAGCTCAAAGCTATAAGTTGAAGACAGAAAGAAAACCTGTAGGGTGAATAGAAGGGGTCTGCTACTATTCGGCGAGTCCGATTTGACTAGTCCGATTCGGCGAGTTCCCTATTCGGCGAGAGCCCTTTTCGGCGAGTGCCCTATTCGGCGAGTTTTTGAAATTTTTGAAGGAAATTATCGGGTACCGTAGCCTAATTATAATTGCCGTTTTTACATCGTTTTAACGTCGCTAAACGTTGAAATCGTGCAGAAAGGAATAAAAATAAAATGTTTGAACTATTAAATTAAAATTCGTCACGTCAGTTCAGTTGTTTTTATTTCTGACTATCATGTGAAAAACAATACACGTCAACATAGCAAAGGTAGAAGCGACAAAACGCGAACGTTAAAACGTGCTTGAATTCGTCACGTCAGTTCAGTTGTTTTTCTTTCTGATCATGATATCAAAAACAATACACGTCGACATAGCAAAGGTGTAGAAAAAGGTAGAAGCGACAAAACGCGAACGTTAAAACGTGCTTGTTACCGAAGTAAGTTATTGAGTTGAAAGAAATTTGGCACGGTCGCAACACTTTCAGAAAAATTTAACATATGAAGGAAAAATAAAACAAAGAAAATGTTACAAAAAAAAAAAAATAGATCATGTTTATGTCTATAAGTTAGTACTTTTGAATAGTTAAAATGATTAGTTTGGATCAACAAATGTGTGGCCTACAGCTTGGATTGAAAGGAAATTATCGGGTACCGTAGCCTAGTTATCCCGACCAGCAAAAATTTGTTCCAAGAACACAGTTCATTTTTACATTGTAGTAACAGAATGAAAAGGCTAAACAAATGTGTGGCCTATCGTGTTAACGTCGCTAAACGATGAAATCGTGTAGAAAAGGGAGCTTTTGCTGACTAGGATACTTTGAAACTGAGAAACATTCACAGAAGCCCTACGATTTGTTCCAAGAACCCATTTAGCATAACATTTCATTTGTACATTGATTCAACGTCTGAATACATTATCTTAAAAATGCAACGTATCGTTGGGCTTCTGTAAATGTTTCTCAGTTTCAACGTATCCTAGTCAGCAAAAGCACCCTTTTCTACACGATTTCAACGTTTAGCGACGTTAAAACGATAGGCCACACATTTGGTTAGCCTTTTCATTCTGTTACTACAATGTAAAAATGAACTGTTAGGCTAACTGGGTTCTTGTAACAAATTTTTGCTGGTTGGGATAACTAGGCTACGGTAGCCTACCCGATAATTTCCTTTCAATCTAAGCTGTAGGAGTGTAGGTCACACATTTGTTGATCCAAACTAATCATTTTAACCATAGGCGCCTAAGCCGTGGGGGCCAGGCCCCCACGCATATTTCCGCGTGGGAGCAACTTTTTATGCGGCATTGATACATAAAACAATAGATGAACTAGCGATCGGCAGCAGGAAAACATTTTTAAATGCAAACCGCAACAGCTTCGCAGTAAATAATCACTAGAACGAGTAGCGATGCTACAATCCCACCCCAGACAAAAAAAAATCTGTCATTTTACGTTGATTTAACGTCTGCAGACGTTGAATCAATGTAAAAATGACTGATTTTGCTGCCTGTGACATAGCAAAAATCTACCATTTTGCGTCGATTCAATGTCATCAGATGTTGAATGCACCCAAAAACAACATAATTTGCTACGTTGACGCAACGTGCGTTTAACTTAATGCGCTTGCAAACAGCCTCGCTGTCGCTTTCGAAAGTCGAAACTTCTGCAGAGAATTGTCGCGGCAGTGAATCGGTTGCTGTGAAAATGAACTTGAAGTCTCGGCCCGAGGTTACCACTAACCAACGTAACAAGGGCTGGACCGGCTGGTACAAACCGCACTGCCCACAGTCGCACAAGCGGCATAATCAACACAACAACGGACTCGCGCAAACTGCATGGCGCACACACGACCGTTGCCATAGAAACCCGATCAAAGGCGGGGAATATGCGCATCTTTTGTTTCATCTGCTACACGAAAACGGGCGTATTACAGCGAATTGAAACTTGAAAGCTGGTCAGCCATAAGTTGCGATATTGTAGTGAAAAGGGAGCAATGTCAAGTCGAAAACTTAATCAAACGTCTCTCTGTAACTATTTTTCAAGGGCTGTTTACGGATGTCAGCAACTTTTAATTTTATTAAAGGTGACGTGCTGTTGAATTGATGTAAACATGAATGATTTTGCTTTCAACAGGTATATTTTCAAGCATGTGATCAAGTTAGTATTTTCATTCCATTTACAGTATACCTTTTAGTAAACCTTTTCGTCTCTTGTTTCATGCTAATAAATCTAGTGCGTTGCTAAACTTTATGTTGTGCTTAGCTTAAAGAGTCGCAGTCCATCAACCGCTAGCCAACGCAGACGCATAGCATGTGTTTTGATCGAGCTTTGTTTATAATAATTAACGGTAGGTCGAACGTAGCGATAACTCCGAGTGTGGCTATAAAAGCAATCCTAGTGTGACGACATAATTACGTCATCCATCTGCGTGACATTTCGCTGAATTTACGTTGCTGCTGATGAAACACGCTTTCGCCCCCACGGCCAAAAAAATAGTTAGGTGCCTATGATTTTAACTATTTAAAAGTACTAACTTATAGACATAAACATTATTTTTTTTGTAACATTTTCTTTGTTTTTATTTTTCCTTATCTTAAATTTTTTTGAAGGTGTTGCAACCGTGCCAAATTTCTTTCAACTCAATAACTTACTTCGGTCACAAGCACGTTTTAACGTTCGCGTTTTGTCGCTTCTACCTTTTTCTACACCTTTGCTATGTTGACGTGAATTGTTTTTGATATCATGATCAGAAATAAAAACACCTGAACTGACATGACGAATTCAAGCACGTTTTAACGTTCGCGTTTTGTCGCTTCTACCTTTGCTATGTTGACGTGTATTGTTTTTCATATGATGGTCAAAAATAAAAATAACTGAACTGACATGACGAATTTTAAATTAATAGTTTAAACATTTTATTTTTATTCCTTTCTGCACGATTTTAACGTTTAGCGACGTTAAAACGATGTAAAAACGGCAATTGTAATTAGGCTACGGTACCCGATAATTTCCTTTTAAAAATTTCAAAAACTCGCCGAATAGGGCACTCGCCGAAAAAGGCTCTCGCCGAATAGGGAACTCGCCAAATCGGACTAGTCAAATCGGACTCGCCGAATCGGACTCGCCGAAACGGGCCATTTCGGAATAGAAGACACGTCTGACCAGCAGTAAAGCATTGCACACAATAACATGGTGCACAAGGTATAAGTGCATGTGCAAATAGAACACACTGCAACAGATTATTTCACAACACAAAATCAACCATTAGGAATGTTAGGCTGTTAGTACTGCATAGTATAAACAAACAGCATATATAACTGAAAAACTTAACAGAGAACAAGACAAGATAAAAAAAACAAGACATAATGAAAACAATACATTCACTTCAAAACAGCAACAAGAGTTAATTATGACATTAATTGTTATTATGGCATCAAAGTTAATAAATATCATGTACAAAAGCATGACGATGAAAACAATGAAATAGTCATGCACTCTAAATTATTACAAACTTGTGTAAATTCACCATAGAACTCAGTGGAAGGGTCGTTCACTTAGAGATTGCAGTTACGGTAGAGTAAATCAATGAAATTAATTTCGAAAATAGAATGTAGCCTACCTGCACAAAAAACAACTGTAGCTATGCAAAAATCACTGCTGCACAGATTTCATAAGAAAGTAGGTGAAATTAAATTTAATGAAAAGTTGTTTTTCGGAAAAAAAAAATAAACAAAAAATGCTTGAAGACATACCGGTAAGCCAGCGAGTAACATTCATAATAATTATGTAAAAGACTTTACATTTAGTTCAAACACTTTCACAGTTGCAACAAAAACACTCAGCATAGCACAGTAACGCACATCTTTCACAAGTCCAATAGCTAATACTAAGCACCACTGTATTGCTGGTTGTCAATTGCCACAAATTACAGAAATTTACAGTCAATTTACTAGCAACTTTTTCTGACAAAAATTGTAGCTATGTCAGGCATAGGTGGCAAAAATTCTCAATACAAAAAAAAACAAGAAATCAATGTGGAAATGAGGATAAACTTAAATGTGCAAATGTCTTTGCCTTGAACTGTCTTCCATTGTTTTTATTTCAGAAAAATATAACTCTTGATCTTTTTGAAAGTTTTGGTTTCAACTCCTTTTGTTTATTTTAATATTATCGTGATCTTCTGTAGCATAAATAGTAAAGCTATACTTCCCTTTTTTAACTGCCTCGTCCATGTACAGAGTCTTTAACAACAACTGGCATCTTGGGAATTTCATCTGAAACTTCCAAATTGAAAAAATAACATATGCAACAAAAACACCAATCCAAAAATACTTTATGTATTGTGGAAATGGACTATATAACACATCAGAGCCAAATCTCAGCACAATCATAAATTCAGTAGTCACTACTGCACAGACAATCCACGCTTGTTGACCAAAACTTTTAGTGATGCCTGTACAGTAATCATATGCTTCACGTACAGCAACAAAGCCCCATAAAACATACAAAACAAGTCTAATAGTGACAAATGGATGATTAGGTGGTATCCAGAGAACAAATTTTAAGTAGAAAGTGTTCAACTCAGCAAGTAAAAATGTAAGTGTCATAAATGAGACAAACAACCATCTGTAAAGATTCTCAGTGGGTTTCCACTTAAATTTAACCCAGCTGTATGGACTGAATTGTCCCACTACTCTTTCTATCTTTCCTTTATATGAAGGAATATTCCATAGGCCATTCCATTTATATTCTTTTATAGATAAATATTTCAAAGTTTTTAAACCAAAATATATACCCAAGCCATTGCAGATGATAAAATCTAAAATCCAATGGTCCCACCAACATTCTGAAAAGTTGGGAAGTTGATGTTCAAAAGTGTATTCTAGAAGCTCAAATATAAAGCTAATTACATTGGTTAGCCAAATATCACGCAAAATTAGAGCCTTGCAGAACCATCCAACCAAGTGTCCAATTACAAAAATATCCATTTTGTCCATGACATTGTGAAAAGCTCCATCAGAGTGCCCAGGATCCCATATAATGCAAGCTCCGCCATACTGACGAAAATCAAGTGGTTTGTTTAAATCTGGGTCAGCAAAAATCAAAAGTCTTCTTGCATCTGACACTGTTTGAAACAGCAAAAAGACAAGTGTTAACTCGTATAAAATACTTAAACACAGAACCAATCGCCACAATGCTGGATGAGGCCTTATAAACGGACCATCTTTGGCTTGTGTGATACCAAAAGCTAGAAAAGTATATATAGCAGCAATAATTCCCCTTTTTGTGTTGTATTCTATGTCTTCTATTTGGGTTTCAAAAAATACAACATAAATTAAACAGAAAATGCCTATTAACAACACTGTAATTGTATGAGTTCTCCAGAAATATGTGTTGGTTCCATCGTCATACACAGTTGTTTCTGATTTTCTTGCTGAATATATTGATTTGGAAGATGTCTTTTCCCTTTCTTTAGAAACTGATGAATTAATTTCCATCAGCAAACTTCGTTTCTGCAGTGATGCTACATACGGTAGGCTATAGAATGCTATTTTAGGCTTCAAAATGATTCTTCCAAACTTGAGGCTGCAAAAGTGTAATCCTTTAGTCTACCATCTGCTGGACAGCTATTAGAATCTAAAATCACAAAGATATCGTTGTTAACACTGTATGATAGCTCAGTTAATGGCTTATAATCATTTTAAAAAAAAATTTCCTTTGTATTACTAGACATGTAACCGAGTCGTTCATATCAAGCATTGCTGTGGGTTTGATACTCGTCAGAAGATGTTTTATTTTCTTGACCACTTTCACTTTTGTACAATTTGTTAAAACTTATAGCAATATTTGAGTCTCCGTCACTTGATTTTACAGGAACAAAGTGTCTTATGAATTGTAAGACATAGCCTAGGCCTACCTGTTGTAGTTTACTAGCCTTGTATTCATATATAACAAAAGACAGAATAATGCAAACACAGGCAAAATAAGTTGAAGTGAAATATTGTAGTCGATTGCACTCAGTGGCGTATATTCAGGGTGTTCAAGGTGTGCACTGAACACCCCAAGAAATCCAGAAAAAGAGAAAACTTCCATCGGTTGTCGATGTTCTTTCCTTTCATGATATTCTAACATCTTGCTGCATGCTGATTGCTTTCTTTTCAATTGCAAAACTCGTCCCCTTCTAATTTTAATACTCCAACGTTTGAGGTCATTGCCTTTAATTTTTTTCGGTCATTACCTTTAAGCTGGGTGTGCAGTGTGCACTGACAGCTTGGCGAGTGCTATTTAAAATAAACAATTAAGAAAAATGACGTCACAAGGCAACGAAAACAGCAATGGTTTCAGGTCAGCCAGGCTGTGCACTCGCTGATCTGCACACCTTGGCGCGTCATTGGGGGAATCCCAGGCAATAGCAAGTTTTAGCTTGTTGGATTAGAGTTTGAGGTGATCAGAGTTGGAAACAAGATAAGATAAAATGTTTTTTATGCACCAAGTGCCAGTAAATTAGGACTAGCTTGTCTGAATCTGCAACAAAGCTTATGGCAACAGCGGTTATCATTGATGCACCATTCTAAAACAACACATTTAATCGTTTTGTGATTAGAGTGTTTGTATGTTACTGGTATTGTACCTTATTGCTGAAACACCTTAATTATGTAGCAGGTGCCAGCTGACTCAAAGTTGCTTTGTGTGTCTCCTGGTTTGTCTCACATTAATTATTGCCTATGTTTGTTTCGTTTTGGGTGTACCACCGGTACGGTATATAATATAGCCTATATATTAAAATGTGAAGCCAATGAACAAAATGATACCGGTACTGATAATAAAAAAATTGGCTAGTGGCTAAAGCTGCGTTTAGACTTCATCCGTTTTTACTACATGTTTGTTTTTAATTCGCTTGTACATTTCTCAAGGTGTTGCGACGGTGCCTAATCCTTGCATGAAGTAAATCATTTCCATCTCGAGCACGCTTTAACTTTCGCGTTTTTTCAGACTCCTGCTGTGTTATGGCAAGTAATATTGTTCGTTTTGATGGTCGGAAATAAAAACTGAACTGAAGTATGTGACTTTAGAAATGCAACTTACCGTCAACCGGGGCAACTTTGTTCAGTTTTCAAGGTTTTCGGTTTCTAATTTCCTCTGAACAAAATTTAAAAAAGTGTTGCCATGCTAAACGTAACATTACAGGTCCCACCTATCTAAGAAAAAATTTTGCGTTCGTCGTCCTAGTGACATAACGGCACAATTTCTAGTTTTCTACTGAACAAAGTTACCCCTATCGTTGGGGCAACTTTGATCACTAACTTGAAACCTCTAGGTGAACAAAGTAACCTGCCTTTTGAGGCAACTTTGTTCGTTGCATCAGAAAATAGAAACCTGTACATTATTTAGAAATGCGTAAGGGACTACTGTGATCACTATAGAATAGTTGGATGATAATTTTAAGGCAATAAAAGGGTTGGGTAGGGGTACTAGCAACTACCATTGTTGCATGTGATATTACATCATTAAAATATCTATTTTACTTGTAACTTTATTTGCAGTTGCTGCCAATCTTTGAGATAATATCTTCTTGGTGATCGAAGAATGGCAAAGAATTGTTGGAAAGATGATGTAGGCCAACCGGTATCTCTGGAGCAACGCGAAGAAGGGAAACAAGAAGCATCACTTTCTTTTTATTTACTTAATGATATTATTGTTGTTTTCAATAAAATCGATATGATGGAATTAAATTAACTTAGAAATAAATAAAAGAAATGCGTAGGCTACGTGCGGAGCGTGACATTCTAACATAGAAATAACATTTGCGATATGCAGCGGTATGCGTGATAGCGTATGTTTTGTAACGGTACGGTTCATCATTGCAAACGCATATTGCAATGCTTTCCTATCACGACGTGAGGTATACAGGGGTACCATATAGCCTATCACTTGAAAAGAGTGGAAGTGGACTGACTTCAGCCTACCCTAGCATAGGCTACATAGCGATTAAGCCCATGAACGATGACAGGTAGAGCACAGCACCGCAGAGGGAGAGCTCCTCTTAGCCTATTCGGACCTCGTTACCTTAATTGAATGAGTTCAATAACTGAAGAAAGCAGCCTTTTTAATGTATTTTTAATGCTTTTGTTTTAACAAAAGCATTTTATCAATCAACAAAAGCATTCAACAAAATCAACAAAAGCATTAAAAAAAACATTTTAATGAAATGCAATCAATAAAAATTAAGTAGTCTACAAAACACAACATATTAAGATCAACAGTTGATCATCAAGTCCACAGAAAACTGGTTCATATAATGTCCCTCTAACATTTTTCACATTGGAACTCCGTTCCTTCAATATCATACGAATAGTAATCTTGAGTTTCATAATCGATACCAGAACACTGAAGATGGTACTGTTTGTGACAAACATCACAAACGATCCAACGGTCGTCTCCATCTTCTTCCCATGCTTTATTGCAGCTGTTGCACACCCATTCTTCCTCATGTGTATCAGTAGATACTTCATGGTTGAGTGAAGTAGGAGTATCACGGGTTGGCAACGATACAATCCTTCTTCCAGGCACAATCTTTTTTCCTCGTTTGCGAGTTTTTTCAGTCGGTTGTTGGTTCAAGCCACAGTGAGTCTGCAGTAGACTAAGTACAGACTCATTCAAAGCAGATGAAGTACCTTCACCACCAGGATCTCTGGTTGCTGAGGTTGAAGGTAACCTTTTCAGCACCTGGTTACGATCCAGTGGACATATTCCACATGCACGAAATCCAGCAACAAGATTTGATGATGAAATAGTTTGATACAGACGTTTGAGCAATCCTGGAAACTGTGCTTTCGGAATGGTTCCCTTGGAACGTGTTTCGCTTCTCCATTGGTCGAGAATTCGACGCCAAGATCTTTTAATTGGAGCAAATGCCGCCACGTCCAATGGTTGGCATAAATGTGTCGAATTTGCTGGCATGGTCACAAAGATGATATTATTTTTTAGAGATTCATTTATCACCAGCGTAGAGAAATGCGACGGCAAGTTGTCCCCTATCAATAGTATCGGACTTGATGCACGATCTCCATTGCAAACGTTTGGAACAAACATTTTCATAAACCATTCCTCGAAAGTTCGAGAATCGAACCAACCACTTTTTGTTGCTTCATATACTGTTCCAGAAGGGCCGCCCACGGTCCAGTTTGTATACAGGTTTAGAGCTTTATATACGACCATGGGCGGCAGGTAAGAACCTTTGCCATTGCCACAAAACATCACGCTGATGCATTGCTTGGAATGCTCCACCTTTCTTTCCACTCTTCTCAACCCTCTACGTACAATCACTTTTTTTGAACCTGGATTGTCGCTTATGTTTGTTTCGTCGTAATTATAGCAATTTTCCGGTGGAATTCCTTCTATAGTGTTCTCCAGGCTATCGAAATAGTTGTTGATGGTGTCCGTTGAGATTTCTGCTCTGTTACTTTTCACATTATCGGCAATGCGTTTGGTTAAACCATGTGTTTTTATGAAGTTGTTCAGCCAATCACTTCCTGGCAGATTATCTTTGAAGACTTTATCTGTAACACCACGACGATCTAAATACCCTTTAATAAGCAAGGGAATATCGGACCCGGTCAGTGGAACTTTCCATATTGTTAGACAATTTATAGACTCCAAAATCTGCGCTGTACATTCGGGAGAGAGTCTAAGTGGGCGTCCAATCTTTCCCGAATGAAGTCCTTTTACTTTGTGGCGCAAAGTTCCAAATGGTATCTTATACTGTTTTGCTGCTTTTCGAATCGACATCTTGTTAGTTTTGACGTCATTCAGAGCAGCTTGCAATGCGTCTTCTGTATATCCGGTGCAGTAGTTCCTGCTACCGGCTTTCCTCTTGTAGCATCGAACCATTTTCAAAGCAAAAGTACCGTAATCGATTATAGTCTATATACACTCCTGAAAATAAAAATAAACTTAAAAATGAAGCTTATACCTGAGCGTTACACAGATTTATCTCACTAAATTTTGATTCTCTTTAGTATGAAAACTGAAAAGTTTGAATGCTCATCAGGACAATTATCGTTTCTAGCACTAGTTGCATCCTTCATCTGATGAAAGTGAAACGCACCATGGCAGAAAGTTGCTTCATCAACATTGCAATGTACTCAACCGGAACAATGGAAATCTATTACCAAAAGCTTATAAATCGTTATTATCTTGACAGGCAGGCTGCATGCCTATTTGAACACAGTTGGAAACGTTATTGTAATTTAATTTTCGTCTCGAATTTATATTTATTGGAAGTTTTTACGTAATTTAACGTCGAAAATAACCGCTCACACATCTTGGCCAATCTTTAAAATAATGTGTGTTTCATTTTTTCTTGCGTTTCACCGCACTGCGGTATATAACTTTGTAAATTTTATTTTGTGTGTTAATCGCTGAGGATGCGCATTGTCAAGGTGGACGAAACGTCAGTAAAGCAATAAATCAACCTGCTTATTGTCTCTTTAGTATACCATTATGTTTTAGTCTCTGTTTTTGATGTCTATTTAATTTTCCATTATGTTGTCATATATGAACAAACTTACCCCAATAGAACAAAGTTACCCCGCAGAACAAAGTTGCCCCGGTTGACGGTAATGTTTGATATTATTAAGTCTTTCATTCAATAGGCGCTGTCAAATAAACATCTATTTTGTATTCTTTTCCATTCCGACAACATTATTTTTGTCAGTTCTGTTTATGTTCAGAATTTGTGCGGAAAATGCTCTCAGAACGCACCAAATTTAATGTTAATTTTAAAAATTTTCTGGGGGAGGCCCCCCAGACCCCCCGCTGTTGCTTTGCCGTCACTGAACACCCTGTCAAAGTGGTCACGGTACGCCACTGATTGCACTACAGTAGTAGACTCGCCTAAAGTGAAGTTAAACACCATGCAATTTATACTGAGAAAAGAACATAAAAATGCTATCAAGTGAAGAGTACAAAAGTGTTGATTAGATTGGAATGCAATGTTTGACGACGTACCAAAGCGAGCAGGACTCAGCAACTCACATTTTGAAACTAGAATATGATTTCGACAATGACAAGGGATGCAGCCTAATTTGTACCCTGAACAATTCGTACCCTCACTTTGTACGCTGAAAAAATCAGTAAAAAAATAAAAAAGCCAAAATAGAACTTGGATCGGAGTTTCCGCTTAACCTTAACTTTAAAATTTTTGTGGAAACTTTGATTAGCGACTTCGGCTTTGTGCTATTTTTTCTCTTGCTGTTTTCAGGGCACGAATTAGGTTGCACCCCATGATAAGCCAGTAGCTTTAAATTCTTTGTCATTATGTTTATGACTTTTAGGGTCAACTCAACTTCTCTCTCAGAATCCCTAAGAATTCAAGACCAAGTAAAGAAGCTAGCAAGCAGTATACTACCATAAAATATACATTTTTGACTGTCAACTCCTGAGTACTCAATGCCCAACAAAGTGCACTTGCAATTGCAGGCTGCAGTGCCCCTGCTGCAGTACCAAGTACTCAAGTGGTTCTGTGATGTGGTTGTCACTCAGTTGAGTTGAGGTCTTGACTCTTGCGATCATGCTTCAGCGTTGCCAGATAGCGACAGTTGTTGCAAAAATTTTCAACTGCAGTTTTATTTCACCGATGTTTTTCCATTAAAAATTTGTCTTTGGGTGTTTTTCTCCAACTTTAATGTAATATTTAAAAAAAAAATTATTTTGTTTTTAAGATATTTTATGTTTAATTTTGAGAAATCTTCAAAAAAAGTTCAATATCATGTTCCTTTAGTTCCGACCGTCAAAGCGAAAACAATATCAATAGCCATAACTTTTCCCAAGCTTTACTTCCAGCCTCCAGGCCATTTAGTTCTGCTTTTATTTGCTAAAACACAATATTTTTGCAACTGAACTTTTTTTTTCATTATTCTCAAGTTTTTTCATATCAAAAACAAAACTATTTTTATCGTATACTATTCTCGTAACTCATGAAATAAAAGGTTTTCTCTTTTTTGTTTCTGGCAACTTAGTTTCTATGTGACGCGATTGCGCATTGCCATAGCTAGTGATACGCTTCAGTATTTTTTTGATATGGTTCAGTAAGTTTTGAGTTTGTTTGGGGACAAAATTTAAAAAAATGAAGTCAGTTCTTCAATCATCAATCAATCATTTTATTTTTCGTCCTTAACGCGTCCGGGACAAAAAAGATACTAATTACAAAAATCGATATAAACCTATCAGCACGTTAACGAACGAGAAAAGGTGGCAAAACCTTGAAAGGTTTAAAACGTGTCTGAATGAAAAATTATGTAGTAGGCTATATATATCAGTAGTTAACACGGCCACAAAACCCAAAAAAACAAATAGCACAAAATAAAACAAAAACAGAGAAACACACATGTAGTAATGAATAACAGCCTAATGAAAAGTGTTGTGGATTAAATTTGCCAGTTCCAATATTGATGTGGATGAGCAGAGAGAGAGAGAGAGAGAGAAACCTTTTATTTCGTCTGTTGCGACAATAGTACGGTACAATTATAAACAATACGAATAAAATAGTACCATAGCTATCTAAATACCACAACAGACAGGAAGCAGCGAAAGACTATATCAGTCATCGAGTCAGCTGCTTCCCACAATTCTTAATGTGACAAATGTCAAGCATCGGCAAATTACGTTGAAACAAGATAAGCTGATGTTCAGTAATATTAATGAAAGAAAAAAAAAATCATGTGCTGCTGCGATCCTTAAGTGAAGTCCTGTGGTTTTATTCAAATATAAACTTTATTCCGGGTGATTAAAAATAGGAAAAACTTTTGAAATCAGTAAACTCTTGTAGCAAGGGCGTTTAAACTTCAGTGCAACCAAGAAAAGTTCAAGCCAATAAATAGTTCAAGGCTACGAGTAAAAACATTTTCAGTAACAGTATTACAATACAAAAATAATCACAATTTAAAAAAAAGGTATAGCCTAGGCCTATTGTTCTGTCATAAAAGAAATGGCTGAGTGACTCTCAGTGGTACCTGTTAGGCTGCATGAAACTAGCGCAATGTGACCATATAATTTGACAAACAAATTGAATAGAATGTAAATGAGAAATAATTGAGTGTAACCGAATAACACAATAGGTCAATAATGTTCTCTTCAGACGAAATTTAACAAAAATCAAATCCAGACGACGTATCATTACAAAGTTTGAGCCCAAAATAACAATTTATGACAATTTTTGTCACTTTTCCACTGACATAAAGCAACAAAATTTAAATTCAATTAAAAAAATCAAACACTTCGCATTAAAATAAAAGCAAGAAAAAAAAAGCATTTTTGTCGATTTAGGCTAAGTGCGATTGATCCAAACTTGTCTGGCAGCCCTGCTTAAAAACTGACTAGGCTTGATTGCTGGCCAACGTTCGATTTTTATGTCAAAAACTAAGTAAATTATCATTAAAAACTCTTGCGCTGGTTTAATTAAATTGATTTATACCGATACAACACACACTAATCCAGAAAAGTTTAAAAAACAACTGAATTTAAAACAAAAAATTTTAGGACAAACTTTGAACCGATTTGATAATGGGCAGCAAACAAGATGTTACACAATAGAATGTAAAACAATTAATCCACATGGCTTACTAATGGTTGTTTGATAAATTTTCTACCGTACTGTACTTCAATTGCTTCACTGGATAATAATTTACTTTCCTCATCCCTATTCTTTCAAAGCTGAGGCTGGCAAGTCAATTGCTTGTTTGTTACATGCGGCAACCGCAGACTTGGATTCTTGATATGGGTTTCTTTGAATTGTTCTGTCTTTGCGAATTCTTTATCGATTTCGAAAATTTTTGGACTGAAATGACCACAATTAAATTCCTTTCTAAATTTGACTAAAATTTGCTATTCTCCAGGCCTAAGTTTTTTTTTAATCCAATTTATATATTTTGACCTGGAGAGCAAAATCTTTGCTGCTTACTTTGTAAAAGCGTGGGGAAAAAAAAATTAATGATGTCACGAAAACTGCCAATCTATGAATCCTCTGATCTTTTTCTTAAGAAACAAGTTTTTTTTGTAAAATTCTACCAATAGAAAGTTTTGAACTTCTCTCGCTAAAAGCAAGAAATATATAATAATAGGATGGAGAAAGAAAACCGGACATAAAAGAAACCCATCCTCAGGCAAAAGCCCGTTTCAATGTGGCCCAGAAGAGCAGGTGTTGAGCTCTTTCTATGGTTAGACTGCACATCACACAGTAGCCTAAGACGATTGAGGTTTGATATCCAGTTTAAGTTATTGCTTCTTGTCCTGGTGGGTGATGGAATGGATGAGCTGGTAGATGATGATGTCCTGATGGTGTTGATGAAGCTCTCATCCCCTTTTGCGACGTGTCGTGTTGATTATGAAGTATTGCGTTTGCTGTTAATATCTACAAACATAAAAGTACAGCACAAGCAATCGATATTATTTTTAGGTAAGCCTAATCTTTTGTAAATAATTTCGGATTTCCACTAAAATCTTCACAAGAATGCAAGAAAGCCTTTCTACGTTGTCTTTCTTTTGGTCGTCCGTTTTGCTTAAATGTCATGGGCGCCGATCCTTATAGGACAGTGGGGACATGTCCCCACCATCTTTTTACATGTCCCCACCATCTTTTTTCATTATTTTTATAAGGTAAAAGGAAAAATATTAACCGAATGTCACAATTTTATTAGTCAGACGTTTAAAATCTATTGAAAGGAAGGGACAACATTTTTGTTTCATGGAAGGAAACCCCGACCAAGTAAACCCCGTAGCTGTCAAGCTAAAATAAAAAATCTCAACCTCTTGCTAAACATGTGCATTGTGGGGCACATATTTACTAATCTAATTGTATCAAAAGCTGTTGTAGCTTCACCGTTTATTGGAGATGCTCCTAGTTCCACACAAGAACTTGGAAAGCTAGGCCTATATAGGCTAAAAGGTTTCTGGGAAATTCAAGTATATGTACCTGAATCTTTATTCTAAAGAGTCTTTGCCTCAGGCTGCATCAAAACTGAAACCAATTTGTCCAACCAGATTGCTCACACGTGCATCTGCTGTAAAAGCAGTGCTTGATGATTCTAACGTCAGTAGGCTATAATAATAAGTCAGTATTGGAAGCCTTGGAAGCAGCCGTGAGTCAATTTGATTCAAATGTAGCAACAACTGCAATTTGGCTTTTGAAACCTTTTTCTTGTGGGTCAAGTGTGCTTAGGTTATTAGCAGCATTTGTCTGTCATTCAGTGTATGGAACGTTTTAACAAAGCCTTGCAGGGTTGTACGGTGACTGTGGCTGGCATGCTTGAAGGTGCTGAACTTTGTAGTAGGCTACTGCTCCGCCATCTACGCAATGAAGAAGAATTTCATCGTGTCTTTGTAAATGCTGAGAGGCTAATGGAAGATTGCAACCCTGAGTCATTGAAACTGTCACGTCCCAAAAAGATCCCAAATCGTCTTCATCATGGACATGGCTGACCTCCTCAACTTTCAAACACCAGAGACGAAATATCGGTCAGAGTATTTTGCAGTCATTGACAGCGCCCAGCAAAATCTTACTGACTGTTTCAAGTCGACCGTTCTAGAGCACTACAAAACTCTACAAGAATCACTCTTTAGTGGAAAGATACAATCACATGTGGTAGACGATTATTCTGAGTTCTCTGACACAGAATCCCTTGCACAAGAACTAAGTTATGCTTCTTTCGAAAGCAGTACAATGGAAAGTGGGTGGAAGATTTTTGAATGATAGGCTATTCAAGAAGATGCCATCCGCTGGTCGGCAAATGTTTCCGAAAGTGGAACTGTTTGTGCGACTTTTGCTCATTTCACCAGCCAGCTCGTGTTCAGCTGAACGTTCATTTTCAACTTTGCGACGTGTCAAAACTTGGTTACGATCTACCATGACACAGAAACGACTAAATCATGCAATGGCACAACAAGGTTTTGAATTCGATCAACCTTCATGACCTCTCCAAAGACTTCGTTTTTAATTCGCCGGAGACTCGTTGCCGAGTGTTGGGACGTCTGCTGTCCAATGCTGACACTGCCAATTAAAATATAGGCCTACACACATCGCATCAGACTTGTACCTACTGTATTAGTATGTTTGTCAGAACAGACTCCCGATCTTTCTAGCTCGCTTCGCTCGTCGCCCCTTCCTACCTTTCCTAGTAAATGTCCTCACTAATTTTAGAGAGCGATCGGCGCCCATGTTAAATGTTGTTTTAGTTTGTGAATAAAAAGTGACTTTGTATCAGCCTTTCTAATTGAAAAAGGAAATTCGTTCCATGTTTTCGCACCTGTGAATTCTATTGAATGTTGAGTACGTAAGCGTTTTTGAGAAGTATGGAATGTTTAGAGAATCATTATTATGGTTTCTTGTAGACAGGCTGTGAACCTCTTTGACATATTTAAAAAGGTTGGTGAAGCAATCTGGTAGTAAATTGTTGTGAAATTTAAACACGAAAACACCAATTTCCAGTTTGAACAATTGCTCAACTGATATCGGGATCTTGCTACAACTATCAGTTCTTCAATCAATCAATCAATCAATCAATCAATCAATCAATCAATCAATCAATCAATCAATCAATCAATCAATCAATCAATCAATCATTCAATCAATCAATTAATGGTTTATTTGTCAGTAATGAAAAGTTACACAAGTCCCATACCGACAGGGAGGCAACGAGACGACCATGCGTTGCCATACGGAAATGACAATTTTGCCATTTAAAATACAAGAGAAAAAATAAAAAGTCAAAACGTTCCCGTTAAAACGTTCGTATTCAAAATGAATAAGCTTAACTGAAGATGATCTAGCTCAGCGGTTCTCAACCAGTGGGCCATGGCTCACTGGTGGGCCATAGAAGCATTTTAAGGTGGGCCACAGACATATTTAAAAAATAGAAAGATTTATTGAAACATTTTTTTCATTTTTGTCACTATGGTCAACTTTACACTTGTGTGTTCGTTTAGTTACAAAGAATGATGCTGGTGTTTTTAGTTACAAAGTGGCAATCATCATTCTAATTATTGCAACATAACAGTTTTACATCAATTCAGTTTTTACAACACTTTATGATGTAATAGACTAATTTGTGATTACAATTCAGCCATCTTTATAAGCGGTAGCTTTGTTGAACTTCTGCAGATCCGCTTTTTAGTACGTGCACCATTTTATTTTGTGGATTACTTTGGGAAAGAATTGACAATACTTGAAGCTTTAAGTTTGATGAAAATTACGTTCAGTATGTAGCCTACATCAATTTTGCTAACAGAGAAGAAAAAGGACAATGTGTATTATGTTGTAAAGTTCTTAGTCATCATTCATTGAGGCCATCAAAACTGAAACTTCACCTGGAAAAAGTTTATCCAAATTACAAGGATGAAGATGTGAACTTTTTTTAACGAAAAGAAGATAGTGTGAAGCGTCAGCGCCTGGATTCAACAAAGGGATTCCAGTAACATTCCAAAGGCAATGTTCTGCTGCTTTTTGTTTATAAACCCTTTTTGTAATATTTTTCTTACATAAAAACTGAATGGGCCACAGAACTTTTATGCAAACAAAAATGGGCCACGAAAAAAAAAGGTTGAGAACCACTGATCTAGCTGATAGCTGATAGAAATCGATGTTTGGCTGTTTATGATTGAACTGACTCGTGTGAAAATAAATTTGTTTGTATTGCGCCAAAAGTGCCTAAAAAGTGACCAAAACAAATTTATAGCCTACTTCTCAAATTTTTCAGGTAAGCAAGCCTTCCACACCTCTATTGGAGGCAACTGTACGATTTCAAATTTTGCTTTGTCAAAACTCTGATCCTTTCCCAACTTTTTTCCAGATCCGCCACTGCATTGTTATCATTTTTAGCCTACAATTATATCGTACAGTATTTTAAATCATCTTAGAGCTGTTTAGGCTACTCCTTGATGAAATGATGAATGTAATCTTTTTCTTTACGTTATCTTGAAAGAGTTTGCGGTCATAAACAAACGCTTTCTTGTCCTAATTTGAAGAACCATTGTCAAACTGCAAGCAGTGAGCTTTGCGCAATGCATAGCAAGGTGCCCCCAGTAAAGTGCTCAATCGACGTAAGCCAAGAGCGTCCATAACAGCAGACAGTGCACACCGTCTCGACCTTCCGGTCTCCTCAATGCAGTGTTTACACTGGAATGGTGATGGAGCTCCATGCGACATTTTCCTATTTATGGTACAAGAGGACATCTTGTGATGTCGAAAACGTTCGATACTTGATCTGTTGCGTAGTTTTGTGTTTCTATATGTAATAAACTTGAAGATTGTAAAGTTCTAGCCGATATTGAATAGATTGTAAAAGTGGAAGTTAGCTATTGCCAATTGTAAAGTAGCTGTTGCATGTAGTAGTTTATATTTATTTTGAAATTGACAAAGACGTTTGCTGTTTAGAATTTGATTTCTTTATGTGCTAGAAGTGGTGATAGAACCATTCGTCAGTTCAAGAATTTTTATCTATTAAGCTTATTTCACAAGTAGAACTATTCGACCATTTATCTGACTGTTAAACGTTTGATATCCCAGTAAACTACGTCATCAATCTTTCCAAAATCTCTTTTCGTGTAAGAACTAGAAAGAATTGGGACAGCCATCAGTAAACATAAGGATCCACTGGTGGATTTTGGGAAGAGGAAAATATGGTGCTCAAACGGTCATGGTAAAAACAATGTGAAGGCCAAAGCATTTTTCTAATTTTTGTAAGATCATAAGAAAATAGAAATTGTTGAATTTCTGCCTGACATAATGTTACACCTGTAACCTATCACCTCGATGTCAAACTGCAAGGGAAAAATAACAATCTTTGATTTGGTCTTGGCTATCTTGGATAGCTTATATAGCTTCTTCGTTCAAGGTCGGATTGGAGGGTGCGGAGAACAATTTCCCAAGATCTGTGGCTAGGCTACTGGAATAATTGCACTGACTTGCACACGTTTATGGCGAAGTTGAAGCCTGATTTCAAGTCCAAGTAGGTCTACGACAAACATTTATTTGAAATTTTGGAGCACAAATCAGCAAGTAGCAAAGTGGTTGGAACGCTTGGAGCAAAACATAAAAGCCCAAAATGTAAATAGGCTACTATAAGTTCATGTTCAGCAAATGTTTCGAAAAGCTATTGGCCAACCGTCTTCATCTTTCATGCATATTCAATGCTATAAATGTAAGCAATCCCTACATTTAGTATTCGTTGTTACATTGACGCAGAGACAAATCTTTTGCCTGGGACGAAAGAAGCTCGGCTTAAAAGCTTATTCAAACTCTTTGATTGCTGGCCGTGATCAGCTGTAAACCGTTTCAAAATGTCTGTCATTTCATGTCGGTTAACCCAATCATCAATCATAAAAGGACAGATATAAGCTTACAAAATTTCGTTCTTTGCGAAGTAACATTTGCAAGAAATCTGTCAATAAAGCAAAACTAAACCAAGCGAAACATAACTCAAACTGTTTGTAAAAGGTCCAAGTCCGAAGTGCAAAGTGTCCGCAAGGTGTTGCGACCGTGCCAAATCCTTGTATATCAAGTCATGGCCTTGGTTTAGTAAGCGAATCTTTCGGTAGCTAGCACGCCTTAACGTTTGCATTTTATCGTTTTTACTTTTTTCCAGACCTCTACTATGTTATGGCAAGCGGTATTTTTTTTACTTTGAATTCGAAATAAAAGTGAAGTTCAGTTATAATAAACTGACTTGAATATTATAGACCAACTGTTGTATAGGCCTACCATATTTTCATCACCCAAAAAGAGGACATGTTTAGTAAGCAAGTAAAATGCCAGTGGATGTTTAGGTTTAAACAAATTTTACATCTTTTTAGATGATTATAGGCCTATGTAGAAAAAGTGGCAACTAAAGACATAACATATTTATTTGTCAGACTCAGTCGACGAACATTTTGCTGTTCATTCAATTTTCATCACAGAAAAAAGAGTTTTGCATTTTGAGCCTTAGTCTGGTTGCAGACGAAGAATTATTGCTCGATTTTTAACAATTTATTAAAAAAGTTCTTCAGTGTTTAAACTATTCTGTTCATTTTCTAATGTGCCATCATTTAAAAAAAGCTAATGCAAGCTAACTATCAGGTTTAAAGACACATTTGCACTAGCTTTGATATAGATCGAACAGTTCAGCATCATCAATGCCAACATTTTTCTCTGACAGATACTTCACACACCGCTGAAAGGCGTTATCCTATTCTTTGGTGTAAGACAGAATAAGCATCCAATCAAAGGATGTGAACACGGAAAATGAAATTAGTGGTCTATTCATCCAAATAGGCAACGCAAGAGTCAAACAATCATAATACATCTGACATGGTCATCGAGTAACACTTTCTTCGTTTGCCACAGAAATAAATGTAGTCTATCCACCATATCCACCAAGCAATGTATTGTCAACTTCAAAGTCAGTAAACACTTTTCTTAAACAAGGATAGCCTACTTCTGCCACAGCTCACAGAAAACATCTTTTCCTTTTGGTAGGCTATAGTTGCTTAGCCTTATTTAGCTTTCGCCAAGGTCACATGAAAATAAAACATTGTTGAAAATGATAGCAATGCAAAAAAGAGGACATTCGAGCATTTTCAAGTGTCCTCGGAGGACAATTCATTTTTTTATGAAAAAAGAGGACAAATCCTCCTAAAAGAGGACATATGATAACCCTACTGTTGTAAAACTTCTGATTTTCTCTTCTCGAATGGTTGTGTTTAATTGATCTTGCGTACTCCGTGCCAGGGAATGGGATGGGATGGAATGAAATGAAAGATGGAATGGAAGACAGATTTTGAGATGGAAGATAGAAAGCGTCAAGGATGGAAAGGAATGGAAGATTTTGATGATGGGATGGAAGACAATCTTCGATCATTCCATCATTAACTTTCTAACGCTTTATCAAGGCATGCAAAATATTACGTTGCTTGCTGAAATAATTCGAACGGTACGATCAAACAATAATTCAAACGGTACGTAATCCTTAGGAAAACACTGCTGTTAAAATTTTAGCTTAAATTTAGTGTATGGTTTTCAGGTTTATTTGTGGCATATTCAACGCGGAGATCACAAAATGTGAAGATAGAAAATGGAATAGAAGATGGAAGAGATTTCTGAGATGGAATGGAAGATGGAATAGAAGATTTCTAAGATGGAATGGAGATGGAATAGAAGAAAATATCAGGATGGAAGATGGAAAAAACGTCTTCCATTCCATTCCATCCCATACCCTATGCAGTGTGCACAGTCGACGTGTTGGCTTCTGGCGTGATTTGCGAAGCTCTTGTTCACATTTCTCTCTGTCCACTCTTCAGTTTGTGTTGTGAGGGTTGTAAAGAGTTTAGGTACTTACTTTATGTTTAGCTACGATTTATAAAGCCTTTGTTATGGCAATCTTATTAAGTAAATAAAATATGTCACCAACCTAATTCTGAAAAGAGAGGTTTGACGTGTTCTGTTTACTTGGCAAACATTCGAGCTTTGGCCTATATAATGATGTTCAAGTGTCGACAGTCACTTAATTTTGACACAGCCGTTGTAACAGAGGCTAGTTCAAAGCTATTGAAAAGCTTGTATTTTAGATAGGAAAAAAATAAACTAGGTCTGCGCTTCAAAAAAACAATCTACCAGTGTTTTACGTGAACGTAGTCTTAGACCCCGCTTGGGGTTGCAGAAAAATAAATAAAACTACCAAGTTGTTGACCAGTTAGAAGTAAAATCACCAAGCAAAGACAGCATCGCGCCAATAGTTCAATTGCTTTGCGGTGATCAACTAATCAGTGATCACTGATTATTTACAATGACAGTAAGTGATGAGTGCGAGCAAAAATTCGATACCTTTTTTTCTCACGGACCGGTTTTAAAAATGAAATATCGTCGTGGACCGGCCATAGGAAAAACTAAGTTAGAAATTATTAGGCTACTTTGCGGTTTAAATTTTTTTAAATCAGTTTAAACACACTTTTGGCAAGATTCGTAAAATATAATGGACAATGTAAAGTCGAGGTCGGAAAAGACAATTAGTTTTGCAGGAAGTCTGGGAGGATTGCACCCCAGAAAATTTTGACAAATTTGATAGTGTTTTGATCGCTTTTTGTGCACTGTTAGGCCCGATAATAATCATTGTTTAATCAAGACGCACATCTTGCATTTAATTAACGACCAATATCGTAAATTAAAACTAGATTTTTTTAAAAGTTTGAGTGACAAGTTTTGGTTTAAAATAGAAATTACTTTTTTAAATATATTTTCTTTTACGACTACAGAAGGATTTCAATAATTTATTTCTTAAAGGTTTGTATAGTATTGTGAGAGCTTAAAGTAAAATTTTGAAAATTCATCTGAGGCTCCCCACCTTTCGTATACTAACTTATATAACTTAGACAAGACACGTTTCACCTTATACCTACAATAGGTCTGTTTAATTGTTATGTAGTTTATGAGCAAGGCTAATTTCTTTGAAATAATAATTTCATTAGTATCATGGTTTTTGAAGGTCCTTTAAAACTATACCGGCACTATTCTGTAAATTCACTGCTGAAACTATGCGTTCCCAATGTCACCTGTTAGGTTTATGATATGGGATGGAGCAAGCGATCATTTCCTTTTTTTGTTTTTGGAGGGAAGCATCCGTTATGATAGATATAGATAGGCCTACAAAAGGTTGTAGGTAAAATTCTTTTGCACGTATTTAGTGTATGGCTGCAATTGCTTTCCTTGTAATCAATTTATTCTATGACTAAGAACATCGCCTACTTTCAACCATTCTGCACTATTGACGGCCATTTTGGACGTGTGTTCTCGCGATCCGGTAGCAGCTTTTTTACGACCCGGTAGTTGGGGAATCGTGCTTTAGGCTACTTGGCCTACAGCAGCTTGTCTTCGGTAGTTAGGCCAAAATATAAAGATAGTTTTCAATTTGAGTAGATTGTTTTATAATAATAATTTTTCTTTTCATGTTTATCTTTTATAGCCTACAAATAAAGAAGCTAAATTAGGCTAAGCAAAAACACCAAAGAGGAAAAGCTTATTTTCTAATGTAGGTTTATTGCAGAAGTACCGTAGTATTCCTGTTTAAGAAAACAACTTATTGTTTTTGAAGCTGAATTCGTTACATGTGGATATGGTAAGCTACGTAAATTTTGTGGCAAATAAAAATAATAAACCATAAACGGGCTATTGGAAGTAAAGCCTAATCTTCATCTAAATTGAATGACAATTTTTGTAAACCTGGCACGAAGTCAGAAAATGGTTGCGGCCGCCATGCCAAAGCCTCCATTAAGAAAAGAGAAAAACAAAATCTGGGATGTGACTTATTTACAGTAACTTATATCAGATATATCTCTGTTGTGTGATTCTTATGCTGCCTACTTGGATGAATGAACCCCTTTATTTTCCGAGTTCAAATTTTTGATTGATGCCTCTGTCTTAAACCAAAAAATATAACATAACTTTGGACTAGTAATGTTGACAAAAGGGTCCAGGGGGTAATTTTAGACCGGGGCCCGGGATAATTTTAGGGGCCGGTAACCTTTCCAACGGGCCCAGGAACTTGATGACAGCACGTAAGTTATACATTTAAATATAGGCTATAGTGTGTTTTTTTTGAAAGTGTCTTAATTTAGGGCCAGAGGATCTCATTGGCACCGGGCCTAAATTATCCTTTTAACGGCCTTGCCTTAAACCGTATGTGAAGTATCTGGCATAGAAAAACGTAGACAATAATGATGCTGAAATGTTTGATCAATACTAAGCTTGTGAAAATTTGTGCAAAGGCGGCTTGAAACTAATGCATTCACCCTTCCTAAAATGATGGCAAATGAGAAATGGACATAATTGCGCAATATTTTGTCTACATAATGGAGCATAATGCAAATGTAGAACTTATTTATCTACGATGTAGCCACAATGGTGCAAGAAAAGAGAATTAGTAGTAGCCCCCTAAACAGCCATGCTCCATGTGCTGGGGGTAGGCCTACAGGGGCGGTTAAAACGGGCCTAATTATGGTAGCTCAGTTTTAGTCTTTGGCAGAGACAAAAATAAGCTTATGATAGGGAACAACATATGCGCTTATACTAACAAATTTAACAAGACTTTTAAAATTGCTGAAAAATCTACACATTGTTAGTTTTTCGTCGAAAACCTATTGTAAAAATGAATGCAATCTATTTGTATCTTTAGAAGCTCGCATCTTCTGGGATCGGAAAGAAGGTTCGCCACAGCTAGAACATAGCCTACTAGGCTACAGTATATATCATTGTCTCCTATCTATCACAGTTTTATTTTTGTTTTTATAGAACGGCTACGAAGATGAGTTAAATCTTATTGCTGATTATATAAGCCAAAACCAGTTTGCTGAAGGTAGGCAACACATAGGTGTTTGTACCTCCTCTAAACGGAGTTGTCATTCTTGAAAGTCATCTTAGTAAGCTGCTTGTAAAAAGTCGACATAAAATTAATGGAAAATTATTGCATTTCTAATGAAAACAATAACAAAAAAGTTGCAGGTGGACTAATTATATTACGTTATTCAAATAACTTTTTACTTTTTTGTGTCAGGCGATTCCGGTTTCAAGGGACAATGGGAAGAATTGACTGATCGTTGTTCATTTATAAAGAATGCTTTGTTTCGAGACCAATTAAATCTTTACAATCAAAGATTTGAACACTGGATTGAATTCCGCAGTTTATTTGCTGGAGCAATAGAGAAAATAAATTGGTATGCTAGCTATGAAGCTGTATAAAAAGTTAACAATACTCCTGCAAATGAGCAAAAATCTTTTATGTGTGACACTTCAGTAGCCTACTTTGCTGAGCCACGTGTGATTTCTGGTCCGGCAATAAAGTACCATTTTCTTTGTTTAATACTCACCAAGCACAGCTTTTGACAGAAATGCTGCAATCAAGCTGATCTATGCTTGAAGTTCAGACACTTTTATTGAAGCACCATAGCCTATTATTTCCGGATGAAGCCAAAAAACATGACTGTGAACATTTTTTTTGAATATATAATCTTTTTAGACTAGGCTTTTCAGTCAGGAGATCAACAATTCTCATAATCCCACTACCTTATCTTTTTTGCTTTTAGTCTAAAGAGAAAATACATTTTTCGTATTTTAGAATTTTGGAACCAGCTAGTAAAATTTGACTGAAAAAGTCTATAAACTTATTTCAAAATGTATCATTTTATTTAGGCATGTAACTTGCAATGATGGTTCTGCTATTGGAAACATAAGCATTGAACAAGCTCAAACAATCATTGCTGATCTTCAAAAGGAAATTAAGTTCTTCAGCTCAAACAACCAAAATGCTGAAAGTGTCGATGCTGACAAGTGGTGGACTACACTGGATGTGAGAGAATTACTATCAGTGGTTCGCAATGGAAGAGTGGTAGCCTACACGTGCATTAATTAGGAAAGAGGGAGAGGGGGCAATAAAATCTTATTTGTTTGCCGAAAGCTTGTAAAACTTGCTTTAAAAGCTATGGCAAAACTTCATGATTTTCAATGTAGTGCCTGTAATCAACAAGATAAAACATAAACACATTTTTTTCATAGCTCAAAAACTCCAAAGTTATTTCTTATTAGCAATAGTTATAGAAGTGGAAAGTCACACTGACTAAATTATTTTAATCGGTGAGGCTTTAAGCTATTTGTACATTTGGATTTAGAAGCCTACGTTTTTACAAACGCACGCATTAAAACAGCATTTCTGGAAAGACGCTGATATTCCATTTATTTCGTAATTGTCAGGAGAAAGAGACATGCAAATATTTTGAGTGCTCAGCCAACAAAAGCACCTGAGGTATTAACCCATGTTGCCTTGACTGTACAAATATTACCTCAAAGTTCCTGGGATTTATGTGTGCAGTTCATACGCACACAAAGCCTGTAAAAGTTCAGTGACACAGTAGCAAATTGGCAGACAGAGTTGTCAACTTGCATGGTAGCAAACCTCTGTACTTAAAATGAGACAACAATAATTTTCCTTTTGCCTTCAGAGAAGATAAATTTAAAGATTGTTAAGCATCAATCTAGTTATGCAGAGATGATGATAATAATTATTAGGCTACTATTGATATATAGTCGTTACGATTTAGTAGTTCTGGTACAACTGAGATTAATTTATTTTGCTATAAATTTGGTGTGTTTAAGCTCTTGGTTGATGACTGTTTTGATGGAAATATAGAGTAAATTCTATATTGATCAGTCTGTTGTCCAAAAACATGATGCATCGCCAATCCAAAATCAAGCCATTCTGCACCGCCGCGGGGCTTAGGATACTACTTTCTCAAAGTCTTTGACTTGGCTATCTTTATTGTGCTCTTCTCTCCGTGTTAAATATTTGCACCTGTGCGCTGTTGATGCAATACAAATAAAACAGTTAAACAACGTAAGGCCTAAACACTGTGCCACTGTGTAAGCACATACAGGGATCCTCTGGACGCTTTGAGTCGGTTTGCGCGTAATAGCCTACTATTGTGAAATGACGTTGAATCAACAGCTGTGTAGCATTATTTTACAAAGGGCTGCACATACTTTCTTCTGTGTGATCAGTCGAAATTCTCCAATATAATAGTATTCAAATCGATCGGACAAAAAGACGACTCAGAACTGTTATTTCGATACCGTCACACACACACTATGACTTATCATCTTGTGTTCTCCACACATACCGAATAGGTAGGCTACAGTGCATGCTACAGGTGCACTGGAGTACCCTAGATGCAAAAGTCTGATTCCTCACAACATACAGTATAATCAAGATCAGTTCATTTAAAATAAGTTCTCTTTTCTGTTTTTTTTTTTTATTTATTTTTGATAAGTAGACTACTGCTTTGCATAGGTAGACTGTTGTAAAAACAAGCTGAATGTACTGTATATGTTAGCACTTAATATTAAATTCTTGTCTATTTTAAAGTAAAACGTTTGTTGTCTAGAAAGTTCATGCTTATCATCCCGTTAAATTTGTGGAAGCAATGCAAAACATGCTCATCGACGAACGTTCTCTTATTTCATTCTCTTCTCAGGTGAGAAATCGAAAGAAATTGTTCCACAAAGTATAAGTTGATTTATGGAGTAAAAGTTCATGGGCGGTACAATGTTTTCTTTCCTTTTGTTGTTTTAGTTGCAAGTATTTTTTTGCGCGAGAGAAAAAAAAAAGTATTTTTTTTTTATTTTGGTTGCAGAGATAACATTGAAAATATTGTTTCCCATTCACGTTTTCTAGTGTCCTGCCCCTGTTAATTTTTCATTTCAAAGTGTATTCAAAGAGCTGAATTTACTTTTGCAGCTACCCGAATTCCTGTTTACAACATTCGCTGAGAGAGAGAAGCATATTGACAAGGTACACAAAGGTTTTTTATCGATTCAGCTGCTCTTGTAAGTGATGCATTCTAAGGTATAGGCATGATGATTTAAAGAAAATGCAATGGATAGAAATGTCGAAACACACGACAATGTATAGTTTTTTTCAACTTCATTGATAAGTAAACGTAGTTGCAAAAAACGATCATTGTGATCAGAAGATTACTCATTTATTAACTTTACAATCTTACCTTCGAAGTGGTATGAAGTCACAAGTTCACAATGTTGTTGTAGTTTTGCAGCTTCGACGTTATAGGGACCTATTTTCCCGTTAAAAGCACAATTAAACAACTATTTATCAGTGGTTTAAAAGTTCTGGAATAACTCTAATACTTGCAATTAATGATAACTTGTTAGTAAGTACAAATCATCATTTTATACAGAAATCAAGATTAACATAGCACTAAAACAAAGCAAAAATAGCTTTGTCACTGCTCATTGTTAAATTTACAGGATTTGTGTTTTGTGGAAGTAGTGGCAAAAGGGTTTGTCAGCTCTGTGAGTGAAGTTTCAGCCTACATCACAGACTACAATTACTTTGGAGGTAATATTGTGCATCATGGTCAGTTACATAACGTTTGAGAAATGAAGTAGGCAGTCAACTTACAAAGTAATTGCAATAGCACATGACTAACTATAACAAAATATGAAGCTGATAGTATGATTATGAGCATAGAGCAGCCTATATACCATTCAAGGAGGCTTGCAAGCTCATTATGGTGTTTGTTAGCCTACTTTTTGTAAACAGTAACGGTTTATAAAGTTTTTGAAAGTCTCGTTTTTTTGTTTGTTCAGTTGTTTTGTTTGTTGTCAACTAACTAGGCACTGTGTTATATTTTCTCAGGACAAATGCAAAATCCTTTTGATATTCAATTAAGCAATGGAAACGTCACCAATCAAGCTGCAATGGAATTTTTGGAAACAAAATTGGTTTGTATAAAGCAATAAACAAGTGGTCATAGACTCAATCGAAAAGTTTCTTTGAGGACCGCTGGGACATATGTGTCCCATGAAATTAGGCCGATTACCCCCAGTTAACTTTAAAAAATTTGCCACTGCTGATACCCTAACGTAGTATTGGATATCTATGCTTAATTTTAGGATAGACATCCTTTTTTAATTTTTTTTGCGTAGGTGTTGTTTATATGACATATGAAGTGTAAACAAACAAATTCTACATAAATATTTTTTTGGGGAAAATTAATGGTCCTCAAAGGGTTAAAGCCTTCGTCGTATGGGGCCTGATCAGAGTAGTTAACCTAATCGTAAGTAGCCTATTTTTGTACGTGATTCCAAATAAAAATAGTGAAACTCTATCGATTATATTCGAGATGGAGTTTACAAATTATGTTAAACCAGGATCACAGGACTAACAAACAAAAATGTCTCATGAAATTTGCCCTTTCGATATCTCAATAATTTTTCTCCTTCACGGATGTGAAAAAAATGAGTAAAATTTAGAAGGACTGAAGATATGGTGAGCGAGAAGAGCGTATCGGTTACACCACTGTGGTTAGTGATCAAAGCTCAAATTTTTGTATCCCAACTTCTTTGTGTCTGAACATGGGACCGTCTTTACGTCTTTGTGTTTTACTTTTAAGACAAACAAAACTAATTAACCCTACTCTACACGTCGTACCGAACACTTCTTTAAATATAACTTAAGTAGTGTTAGACTATATTTTTTTGAAAAACCCCATTTAAGTCATTGATGTTCAGACTGTGGTTTGTAGGAGGGCTTCTAAGGGTTTTGTGAAATGTTTTAAGGAGGTCTGTAAATAAATTGACTTGAAGTAAAAGTAGGCACTTAGATTTGGGATCCAAGGTGTGATAAATTCTTTAAAAGAGTCTGACTAAAGAAAGGTTAAAAACTAGGCTACTGCTTTTAAGTGCCTGCAACATTTGTAGGCCTAGAATTTTTGGTAAAATTGTTAATGATTTGTTTTCTCATCTCAAATTTAAGGACCCCTACGAAAAGCAAAACTTTTAGTATTTGACTTCTAAAAAGAAATGAACAATGAATTGTAACTTGCTTCTCCACGAAAAAAATGCTTTTGTGTTTTTGTTACAGTTGGCGGTGGTAGGAGACAAAAAAAAGATGCTGGTAGAAATTTCTTCAGTTTGGACAAAAGTGAAAGATGAACTCGGCATCTGGCGCAGAGGGCAAGCCTACGCAAACAATGGATTGATTTTTGCGAACAACAATATTGAGATCTTGGAAACTTGGTAGACCTATAATCTTCTAAATTAAGAAATTTTTGTAGTAGAATTTTAGTCAATCAAACTTGGTTTGTTTGAAATAACCCTTACCTCTTGCATTTAGTTAACTCTTTTGATAGCTTTTAAAGTTAAGCGTTTGAAGTTGTTGTATTGTATCATACAACTGCACAGGCTGATTGAACATAGCCTAAGTTTCCAACATAGCTTACCTTCGGTAGAACAAACTGCTTTCTTTTTGAAATTGAGAATGCTCGTTGGTATATGGCTGGGCAATAACATAATCATTGGCTGATTCTCTGGAGGTTGATGACAGCTAGGCTACTCAAAAAATTAGACAGAACAAATTGATCATAACGCTCTTTGGAATCCCGCCATCTTGGCCTACAACCTAATCAATAGTAACTCAATATATGCTACACTTCGTTGTTTTGTGGATTTTAGGATTAAAAGACTTTTCCAAGTCATGCGATCTTCCATTGAAACGATTGGGAATTTGATAGCAACAGTGCAGCTATCGCCTTTGGGTAACTCCATAGATTCCTTGGAAAATGGTTTGCAACAATACGTGATGATGATAACAGATCTCATTAAAAGGTGCCTCTCCAATATGTAATCCATCGTACCTGGTTAATAAGCCTACTTGCTTGGTGATTTCATATTTCAAACCGTCCTTACGCAATGGTAAATTTACTTGCTGTGGATACAGTGACTTTTAAATTAGCATATTAATCTATACAGTATAGGCTAGTCTACGTCCAGCATGTTAGCGGTTAAAGTGACGATGAAATTTAAACGTGTTTTTGCAGTTCCCTGGTAGTCGACAAGCATCCCCCTCAGGTTCTGAAGACTAAGACACACTTTGACTGTCGAGCACGGCATCTTTTATCAGAGGAACTAAACTTCCACCAGGTAAAAATACTGTAAGGAGGCCTACCATAAAAGTTTTTTCATTTTCATTTCAACCCCATGTATCCGATGCAGGAAAGTTTACTGCTCACTGTCTGAGCAACCCAATTATTTGCTTTAACCAATTTAAAAGTTGAAAATTGGTAGGCCATGGTTATCTGAAGATGTGGCCCGATTTGTCGCACTTTGCAGAGTGCGACAGATTTTAGAGTGCGACGACAGAGTGCGACACTTTGCAGATTTTAATTACCACTGCTGCTACTGTCTAACTAAAATCTTGTAAGATGTGTTACTTTTTGCTGACTCGTATAATGATATAAAAGCATTTTGTTGCCTTGGGGAAGTAGTAAAAATAGAAAAAAGTAATTTATAAAAAAGTCCAATCAAACTGTTAACAAGCAGTTAACAGTCTGAATGAAACTTTAAGGATTAATTTGTTTTTGTTTTTCAATGCCTGATTAGTGATGACGTTAAAATATAATTTTTAGAAAATTTTGTTCCGGCCCTCACCAAACAATGGCAAATCAGTAAAATTCTGCATAAGGTGACAAATCAGGCCGTATCTTTAGGTAGCCATGGGTAAGCTTATATTAATAAACTTTTTAAAAATTTTAATTCCTGATGAGGACACACGTACGTGTCGAAAACGTTTGAGTTTATTTTATTTAATTATGTTATATTTTGTGTGAAATAAAGTATGCTAAACCCGCTAAAGTTACTATGTTTTATTTCTCTATGGTTCAACAAAGCAAACTCTCTACTAAAGCTTTTTTAAAAATTTAGAAATTACCAAAATCTTTCATCAAAAATATTAGAACTTGAATTATAATTTTGAATGAAAGTTTGCCACCACAATCAAGCTGAATAAGATAATAGTCATAGCTTCACCGCCAACTTTTCAACAACGTTTCTAAAAATAATTCTTGCAACGCCTTCCTCTCTCAAGCCTGCTACAAATGCTGACAATATGCTTTCAGATCCCCCCTCAAGCCAGTTTGAATCTGATTACTGCAGAAGATGCCGATGAGGTTCGTAAAGGTCGCAATCCGCAAAGGCAGACAATGTAAGAAGGAATCTTGTGATTTTCTACACTTTAGAGGTTTAAACATTAGATTAAGTGAAAGAGAAGGTAAAAAGGACAATCTTTGCGTTCATCTCCAAGTATGTGAAAAGTCTTTTGTCCGATTACAGCCGTGTGCTCTCAAGATGACGTTGTTTTGAAAGACAGGCCGATGCTTTTTCCAATAGAACACGCACTTGGCGTGGCTGTCATTTAACGACAGTATAATATACACATCAATAACATAGACATAGAAAATAAGATACAACAACGCAAAATTTTCAACTTTTTTTAACTACAACGTTTCTCGGCTAAACAAGTCGTTTTCCAGCGTGACGATATAAATTACTCAGAGTGCATAACGTACAAAAATAATATCGACATTTTACGCACCAGCGCGGTTGAAGGTGAAAGAAAAAGTTAAAAATACATTGCTTAAAATGTAATGCAATAGTAAGCAAGAGATGAGAGAACGATCACTTACAGTCTTACACTTTAAAGTTGCGTAGCATACGACTATCAAACAATTCGTTCAGGCTTCAGCACAGGCCATCATGCAGCCGACTTCGATGAGCATTCTTTCGAAGTCAGCTGCAGCTAAGCATAAGTACCGTAGCCTACTTATAGCTTCTTGCTCTAGCACACATGGCTATAAGAATCAGGAGAGTATTGAGCACTTAGGCTTTTTATTGGAGCCTAACGCTCCGCCCTAGTCTGTATTAGAAAAGCTAGGGTTAGAAAAAGGACCCTTTTTGATGTTTTGAAAATATTTGGGATGATAGTAAGCGTTTAACACCATACCTGACTCTTTGACAGAACCTTAGTCAAACCAAGTGAACCAAAATGCCTCATTGTCGTGGAAAACAACACGCCACGAGTGACGTTCTCGTGGAACAGTTTGGTAAGAAGAATTCTAACATTTGACGAGAGCTGGCCGCGCAGCCTGCTGTGTAGGCCTCACTTACAGGCGGTGTATTTTTGCATTCAGTAATCATAACGTCTACAAGTCATTACTTGCCTGTAAACAATACATTGCAAGCAACCCACCCATTTTGTTTATATAGCCTAACGCTATAGTCATATAGCCGCATACTAGGATGAAGCTTTCGAAGACGTTGTCTCAATCCGAAGATGAAGATTACCTAACTAAATTAAATGTATCGGTTTGTATTTAATTACGATATAGGCCCAGAATCAATGGATAGAGTACGTACAGTACAGTTGCCTATAAGTTGTAATAACATCACAAAGAAATTGTAATGATGTCTTAAGATTGTCAAGTAGGCTAAGCTTCAACATAACGTTTTTTGGACGTTTGTAAATTTGTTGGTTTCGTATAGGCAGTGCAATTTAAGGGAGTTTTTAAGGGAGATACGTACGTTAGGATTGCATTTCTAGTTCGAAACAAAACGTATTTTAAATACTCGTTGTACGGCCTCCAGCATATTTTCGAATTACCTACTTAATCTTCAATTTACGTTTAATGCACAGAACAGGGGGAAGCTTGATGTCTCTAAGGAAATTCCTTTGCATCTTTTGCTTGAAAATCTTGAAGGAATCTGGAGAAAAAATTGCGAACCTTCCTTCAATGTGCCTGGCTTGGATGACCACGCAAGAAAACTGATTATTAAAAAAATATATGGTAGCCTTACAACTTTTGCAACGTTTCGTAGCCTATGCAATTAAGTTGCCGGTAGCCTAGCCTATAGGTCTTTATAACGTTATTTATATCTATAGGTCTCATAGGTCCATTTACAGCCTATAGGTCCTGATAACCTTACAACGTTCGCGTTTTGTCGCTTCTATCTTTTTCTAGACCTTTATGTTGACTTGTATTGCTTTCGTTGTGATGGTCAGAAATATCACGAATGTTTTAAAGTCTACACTATTTAGTACTTTTATTTGTAATACTCGCAATTTCAGGCCTGTTTTAGGATTAATGAAACGATGAGGAACTACTTTTATCATGTGGTTAAAATGGTTAAACCTTTCTTGCATATTTATAAAAAATTATGTTCAAAAATTGGCAAGGTAATATAAACTGTTGGTATGTAAAACTGACCTATATTATAAAAATCGACAGAAGGCGATGAAGATGCAAAAGACAGGTTGGTGGAAACTAAATTCAGAAGATCACTGGAAAGAGCTTGTCAAGAAAGTAAAAAAAGCCCTTTGTATAGAAAAAAAAAAGACTTTTGTGGTTTTCAGCAAATCGGGTAAACTAGTAAGGAAAAAGAGGCGTGTTGATTGAATGAGGAGGTGCAGAATGCCATTAAGAAAAAAAAAGAATGCAAGAAAGAGACCTGAACAGATGTGATTTAACTATCTCAGCGTACAAGACTGTAAACAAAGAAGCAAAGCGGGCGGTGGCGAAAGCGACGGGTGAGTGTGGCATATAAAGAGCTGTACAAAAATCTGGAAAACGAAGAGGAACTTTAAAGGTAACTTTAATGGTCAAACAAAATATAAAGACTCCCAAGATATCTTCCAAGCAAAGATGATGAAAGATAAGAACGGATAGATACTGATGAGTGATGCAGACATTTTGGAAAGATGGAGAGTGTACTACCAGCAATTGATGAATATCGAGAACCCAAGAAAACATGTGACAATAAACACAAGTAAATGAGGAGGAGATAACAAATACCTTGCAGAAAATAAAACGAGGAAAAGCAGTTGGACCAGATGATATCCCAATAAAAGTTTAATAAAAGTGGGCTGCGTAGCCGAGTGGTGAGAATGTCTGCGCGACGTTCGAAAGGACGTGGGTTCGACACCGCTCCAGAGCACGCGGCTGTGTATCCGCAAAGATACTTAATGGCAAGCCAAACTAAGGGGAGCAGCTGACTCGAATACTATATGCCACTTTGCTGCTTTCTGTCGTCTGTTGTATCGCATCTGTGATCGCAGTGTACTGTATGTTATCGCAATGGGCGCAAATAAAAGCATGATTATTAGGATTATTATTATTGTTTGGAAAGTGCTGAGAGCGACTAAAACGAAATGGCTAACCGCTATTTTCTAGACAATATTGAAGACAGAGAACCTGCCAAATGATTGGAGAAGTAGCCTAGTTGTTTGATTCTATTTTTTGACATTAAAAGAGACCTTCAAGAGTGTGGCAAGTATCGTGGCATCAGACTCACCTAGCATACGTTAAAGTTATGTGAGAAAATATTAGTTGAGAGAGATACGTCTTAAGTGGTGGGGTCACGTCGTAAAAAGAGACAAAGATTATGTCGGAAGAAGAAAATAAGACAATTGGAATTTGATACAAGAAAACGAAGATCGAAACAAAGATGAAGAGATTGTGTGACAGAAGATATGGAAATAGTGGGAGTGAAAAAGGAAAATGCTGCTGACAGAGTGATGTGGAGGACTGAAATCTGCACCGGCGAACCCACAAAGTAGGAATAATGCCAGAAGAAGAAGATTTACGCTTAAAAATTAAAGGAATTTTTTAAAATTGGTAGTACCACAAAAAGTCGGCTACGTAAGGTTCAAAATAAACACAAGTGTCAATTATCTTCTGTTCTTCTCTCAAAAACGTTTTCCAACATAGCCTAAAGAAAGCGTTAGGATTAAACAAGAAAAAATTAAAAAAATCTTTAGATCTACTTTTTGCATTTGCAGGTCGAACAGATGTTGATCTTTCTACTTATATATCATGGATGACTTTGTACAATGAAAAGTCGTTAAACAAAGAATTTACTTTTTGGAAATATTTTTCGCAAATTATGGCACTTACAGCGAACCCTGCAGTGAAAGAATTGTGGAATTCTAGGTTAGTCTATTCTAGATAAACTTTCAACAGAATGTTTTATAAATTTTTGATACAGTTTAGTAACATTGGTTTTGCGTTGTGATTGTTGCCTTAGGGTTAGTGCATTGCACCGAGCCACGTGCGCTTGATCACATCGTGCCTCCCTGTGGCTGTGAGTAGTTCGTAATTTTTGCAGCAGAACCTGGTAACCACACAGTGACTTGTCACTTGTACACAAAGCTCTACTCGTGTTAAGACCTCTTTTCAATTCCTTTACGTTTGTGGGTTTCTGTAGCTATTCTGCAGTACCTACAAGCGTAACAAGTTTGAAACTATGAAAAGACATTATTTTTAATGAAGTTGTCTGACATCTTAGTTACGAATAGTATTGGTAAAAAGAGGAATCAGGTCTTTTGTTTGTATCCTTAATAAGCCGGTATATGTTTTGACAGGCGATTGGTTGGATTTGCCGAGCGAAAAGAAAGTGAAAATATGCTGAAAGAATGTAAAATGGGAACATTTCTCCTGCGATTTAGTCAGTTTCTATGGGGTGGAAAAGAGCGTGCTGGTTTGGTTTTATCTTGCATTGACGATAAAGCTGGTAAGGCGTCTTTGTTTTTGAGCTATGTAGGCCATGATAAGCTATCACTACAGTATAATAGTGATAAGTTTAACAATGTAATAATCAAACCAAACAACTTCAATCAAAGCAATTCTAAACAGATGAACTTTTATTAAATTTGATTTTATCCCACTTAAAAATATAAGCTTACACCTTAAAGCAGTGGTTCTTGCCCGGGAAAAGCTCGCGCGTTGCAGGCGTCAACCATTTTTCAAAGGGAGCGCGACCTTTTTAAGGTTGTTTAACCTTTTTGCAGTGATTTAAATCTTCTGAACTATCTTTTGCCATTTATATTTTTTGAGAACTGTGAATCACAGGAATAGTTGATATACTGACGGAGCTTTTGTTGCCCTTGTTCTGCAATCTGATTTCGTTATAGGGTACCTGAAAACGAAAAGAATAAAATCTTTTAAGTGCTGATAATAACTTACTCATTGCATTATTTATCGAAGGAGCTTAGTATCCAAAACTTTGCCTCCAGTAAAGCAATGAAGGGTGCCTTAACGTAATGATTAAGGTAGTCAAATTTACAAAAGTAGAGGGCTTTATTAAAAGTTTGAACTTTTTGCAGTTGTCTTTCAACCTATGTAAGGAGATGCAGTCTGATTGTAAATACTTTTTACTGCCGTTTTACTAGTTTACAATCACTGAACAAGCATTTAGGTAGCCTACTAGTATTTTAAAAGAAGCATTAATCTAAGAAGAAACTCAATTTTTTCAGGGGTTCCAGAGTTTGGACATTATTCTCCATACACAACAAAAGATTTGGAGTTGCATAATTTATCTGATATTATTCATTCGATGGATGGGAAATATCACAATTTGAAGTTCTTATATCCGAACATTCCAAAAGAGACAGTTTTCGGGCTAAAAAGTAATGAATAATATTAGCTAATCAGCACGTTATGGAAACACTCTGGTCACAAAAGTTTTTTCTTGGTAAATTCTCCTGTTTGAGTTTATTATTAACAATCCTTAGTTCTCCAACAATATGTCTCTTTCTGACATAAACTATCTGACCAGTTTATGTTATCTAAAAAAATAATTTTTGTAAGAAAATAATATTTTAGTAACGTGAGGTTGAGTGACATATTTTTATCACTAAATAAGAGGACACATTTTTAGTGAAACTTTTCAATAGCTAGCCTACTTGTGATTTTGTATCGTCCAGTCAGACGACTGCCTAAGAAAAGTGAGAGCACCAAACTTTGTAGCGGAATTTCAGGAAAAAATTAAATGCCTTACTTTAGTGACGATGAATTTTTAGCAGCATAAAAACTAAAAAAAGTCGTTTGATTTGTCCTACCGGCCATTTCCTTAACTGTTTTCAAGAAAACCAATGTTGTAAACACTACTAAACAAGCTCCACGTAGACTAATTTTTTTTTTTAATTTTTTTTATAAAATAATTTTTTTGTTATGGTTGAAATTAAGGTATTATGGTTGAAATTATCTATCGATCAGACTCCGTTATTTTCTTTCATACAACTTCAAATAAATTTTAATAGCATCATTTGTTGGAGCTGACTCAGCTGAAACCAACGCTGAACCAAATGACGTCAGTTGAAACAACCTGAATCCTTGACTGGCTGTTTTATAGTTTTTAGTCTTCATTATAATTTCAATAAACTACCATATATGGCTGCAAACATACAAATACCCAATTGGTCGTGGGCACTGCATACTGGGTTTTAAACCAGATTTCAAGTTTACTTTGCATGCTTAGCAATTTTTATTCAAGCAAAATTTATTTTTTAAACATGCACAATTGATGAAAATCAGAAAAAGGCTGTTTTAATTTCGATTTTATAGCATGTCGTATATCGACGGTCGAAAACAAAAAAGTCGTAAGTGCAGTTTTACACTTTGGAGTAAAAGGCAAAAAAACAAAAACATTTTTTCTTTTTTAAATTTTGTTATTTTGAACATTAATATCTGTAGCTATTAAATGAAGCACGTTTCTATACTTTACTGATTGCCACATTTCTCTTTCGATGAAATTTTCAAATAAAAAGAATTAAGAGCAATTTAATCACTTGTGTTACGTTATGTTAATGTGTTACATACGTCTTTTTTGTTTTCAAATTTTTCATGAATGGCTTGGGATATCTCGTTATACAAACACGATAGAAACAAGCTGGAAATAGTAGTAGATAGCCCAAAATGCATAGGTTTTGAAAATACAAAAAAGCAAATTTCTCAAATTTGTCACTTACGACTTTTTTGTTTTCGACCGTCGATATGTCGTAGTATCATTGTTCGCATCTATTTTGTTTTTTTTCTTTTTTTGTAATTGATTTTCAAATTTTCTGCCCCCCCACAAAAAAAAATCTTAGATCCGCGCCTGATTGCATCATTTCGTTATTATTTGTGGAACACAAAAAACTTTTTACTCCGTTAATCCACTGTTGAAACTACGCATGTCCAATATCGCAGGCTAGGTGAATAAAATGTGGTTGAGCGAGCAAGGGGAGCGAGAAAAATTCTTCAAAATGGAAAAAAAATTAGACTTAGGCCTACGTATTAAATGTTACCGGTAGGCTACATGTAAAATTACAAGCCGAAAAATGCTGCACAAACTAAATATGAGTTGGCACCTAGGTAGAGGTAGGGCCACAGCCGGGGATTTGGGAATTAGTAAATGTGCCTTGCATGATTTAAGCTTTTGAATATCGAGCTTTTGTAGCAACTTTTATACTTTTTAAACAGTCAAAAACATTTAGCAGACTAAAATGAGTGGGCCCCTAATCAGCCGTGCCCCCCAGCAGGGGGTACGGGGAGGGGGTGGTTAACATGGCCCTGGGTGTAAGGACTGGTCAAGCTCCACAGCACTTGTATCCCCACGTTCAGAACAATGCAGAGCATTCTACTTTTGCGTGTTTCGCGTAAATCCAGCCCTTGGACACTGGTAGGGTGATATGTGGCACGGAACAGCTTAATCCTCTTTAGGTATTTTGCTCTATTTCGGTACCACAATACAAATCTATGTTGTTACTAACGGAACACAACTTGCTTTCGCTGAGCAACCCTACATAGCGAGCTCCCACTCGTTTAGTAAAAATATTAGTCAGTTTACTTATTTTAAGCGATTTTTGGTTTTATTGTGGAAGACAGTGGTTTTGTCGTTATGTGTAGGCTAGACCGTTTGTAAAAACGTAGTTTTTCGAGGCTAATAATGCAAACTTTAGCAACAGGCCAAATACCAATTTGTTATAATTATAGCAAGCAAAAGTCTATAAAGTCAAGGTTGTTTAACGCGTTTCTTTTACAGAGAAACTTCTAAAAATACCTGTTTTTTGAAAACATATACCACCATGGATAAAAAATTTGGTGCCAAATATGACTGAGGTTGCAGAAAACATATTCCGCAATAATGAACTTGGCTAATTAGAAAAAAAAATTATCAAAAACAAAAAAATAACTATCAAAAACATTTGGAAAATCCTAGAAAGAGAGCGCGTCACACCAATTACATACCGGTAACAATATTTTCTTATATTCACAGGTCAGTCCTCAGCAGTGTCATCAAAAGGCTACTTATCAGTTAACCTGTCATCGACCTCACATCTTCAATGATCTACATCGGAGAAGTTAAACAAAAGTTTCACCGCAATGGTTTGGCATTTGGCAACGATGTAGACGCTACATCTGAACTACAAACCAAAGACGATTAGTTTATGATCGAGTTAAGGCCGAATACGCTGTTATTGTTTACACAAATCCCAAGACTAATCAAGACAACAACTGAAAAACAACTAGTATCTTTCAATGGGGCATGGATTCAATTTCATACACATTGTATTTTTGTTATTGAAACTATGTTGCCGTTCAATGGGCTAAGCCTAATGGGTGCTTTGGTGTAGCCTGTATGAACTGCTTTTTCTTTAATGTTGCTGTCGTTTTCATTGATTGAGAGATCTGTTATTCTTAGACGGAGCAAGGCTATGTGGATGCTTGATTATAACATTCGCAAAATTGTGAAGGCTTTGAAATGTTGACGGCCAGAAAGGTTGATAAAGAGAAGTTTCCACTTGTCATTGAAGTGCTGTTGCCAGAAAATCAGCCTGTTCTGTCCACCATACGTGACGTCCAACAGAAAGATCTTTCATGCAATGCTTTTGTTAGACACCAAAGCGTACATTGAAAATTTAACTCTGTACCACTAGCCCATTCGTAGCCTAAGTCATAGGCGCAGGGAAAAGTTTGATTTTGGGGATGCGAAAAAAATCTTGCCCAAATATAATTAAATGAGACTAAATTTTTTTTGCGACAAAGCATTTCACCTGATTTCTACACTGCTTCCAATAATCTGGTAGCCTACATACTGTAAATTATCGCCCAAATAATGCGAAAGCACCATAACAAAGCAAATAAATCAATACGAAAAAACATATCACATTAACTTAATAAGATAATAATCTTCTCTTCTCTCGTGTTGTAGCTATACGTCAGGGCATACGTTGGTTAACCACTGCCTGGTGTCGTCATCGATAGAAACTAGGCCTTCCATACCATGAGGTGGTTTGTATAGCTGGCAATCCTTGATGAGGATTGCCGGTTATACAGACGAAAGCAAGTAGCCTACCTCCACGTGGTCGCCCCCGCAAGTACCGACTTTGGGAAACTAAACTTGCTACAACTGTCGCTATAAAGTTATCATGTGGAAGATAATAATAATAGGTCTACATGTACTTTAAAATATAAATTGTCATAATGATCTAAAGTCTTAACAAGTTAAAAGTCACGTATGGTGGTATGGTGGACAGAACAGGCTGATATCATTTAATTTAATGCCTGGTGAACAGCCTCATTCAATTTTCAGCAAGTTAAAAGTTATTTTTAAAATTTTATAAACTAAACTTGTAGAACTAAACTTTACTACGCTGAAGAGATCGGAAGATCGAAACATTGGCCACTGTCCGTAGTTAGGCTACTTTTAGTAATGTCTTTTTAGACATTCATTTTGGACAATAATGTCTTTCTAGACATTACTTTTAAAGAAATAAAAAAGAGTCAAAAGGCATGTAAATTTCACTTTGTGTGGAGTTACATGTAGGCCTACTTGAGAGTTCAACTGTTATTTTTTGTTATAAACTTGTAGAGACTACATTTTCAGCTGTGCATTTTGATACGTAGCCTAAGTTATGTGTTTAAACTTTAAAGCATCGTATATTAGCACAACTCGATGAGGATATATTTTTCATAAATTTTTAGATGTTGAAAATAAGTTGAAAAATTATTTTAAATCTTATTAACTAAACTTGCAGGCTACAATTTCAGCTGAGGATGTTGATATTGTAAGTTATAGCCTACGTTTGAAACATTACTTTCAATATTGGAGCACATTGGATTTGGACGTAGCCTACTATTGATAAAATTTGTAAACATCTGTAGATATTTTTTGTTCAAATTTTTCGAACTTTTAACAAATCGCACATTTATTTCTTAACTCTTACAACTTAAATCATGTTCAAGTTCAGTGCGTTTTTTTTTTTAATTTGCATGCATTAAATTCAACATAAAACTATAATGTTGATTATTTGAGTAAAATTCAAAAATAAGTTCAATCTTTGTAGAGGCTTTGACACAGGGCCAGTTACCGAGATAGGCAGAGTGAAGTTTCCGATTGTTGAAGTGTTGTTGCCGGGGAATTATTTCATTCATTAGGTGCTGCTGAATGGAGAGTAGTCCTGAAATGCGTTGCTCAAGCGCACACCCCGAGAGTTGAACTTGCACCGCGTGATCTTGAGCCGGGCGCGTAACCTTATTGAGCTTCTGGAAGTTATTCACGATGACAGACCATGAGCCTATTGGCAAGACAGGCAAGCTGTCGCCAAAATTAAGAGAAGTGATGCAAATTGAAACAATTTTTATTCGATTTTACACGCTGCATATTAGTCACAGGAGATGAGGGTGCAGTGGATGCAGTCGCACGTTCCCCGCTATAAAAGAAAAATGCCGCAAATTTGGGCTAAAATGTCTAGTTATTTGGGCAAATTGTAAATCGTTGCGTTTCTAAAAATATTTGCAAAGATAAAATTCGCTACTCCAAAATGTTTTATTCTCTCGATTATGACCATTATGATCAACCGGTCATGCAACTGATGGCAGAATAACCCACACATAGCCTAGGCGCCTAGCTTACGTAGGCTAGGGACAGTGGAATAACGGGACGACTCGCTTTATTGATTTTTCTTGCGATATGGACAGCTGGAGGGTCACTGCAAAATTTAAAAATTGGCAGAACTGCAAAAAGTTTTGTGTGCTTTTGCGTAAACTAATTTTTAACAAATAAAATGCTATATTTTGCGCGGTTTAGGATGCTAGAACATAGAAAGAACCTTGCTACAGCAGTGTGAGGTTAACTACTGATACCACTGAGCGTGAAATCTATTGCTGCATTATTATGACTAGTATAGCATTACATAAGCATGGTATCACATATTTTCATGCATTTATTTTGGCAATACACACTTTGTGCACACGCAGCCAGATCACATACGTTGCACCTGGATATTCGACATATCGCGGTAGACCTCAATGCTGTAGTTGCACCAAATTTTGTCTAAACACTTTAACCCCCCAGTTGTCCATCTTTTTGAGTGGGCAATCCCTTACCTACTTTTACCATCCCTAACGTAGGCTATCTTTTCTAAGCTTATTTAGCCTAATCATTCACTGTAGGCTACGCCAGCTCATGTGATTGGTATAGGCCTAGTATGCTACCGTACCGATATTTTCTTCAATGTCAGGCCTGCAGTCCTTTTCTGTCTCGTTCTTCTTGCATTTCTTGTGTCCACTCTGTTGTTATTTCCGCCCATGTGTTACCGGTCATTCATGCAACATACAATGCCCATCAACACTTTAATTTATTTTGCATCTTTGATAGCCTACTTCGACAAGAATAAAGAAAGCTTTCCATGCCCTGCTTTTCATATTGGCTTTGGTTCAGTTTCTTTATCTCATAAGTTAAAACAGATTGTTGCTTAGAGTTTTATGATTAGGCTATCAAATTTCAGTAGCCTAGCTACCAGAGAGTAAGTAGACTATCGTAGGCTAACTGATTTGGTTGGCTGGATTCAGAGATGTACGTATACGCCGCAAATTCTACGCCGCATACATGCGGCGTAGACTTTTTGTTTACGCTAACCCTTGCGGCCACATTTTTTTGGATAGTTTGCGCTTGAGGCTACGCCGTAAAGTTTTCGCGGATTTTTAGCGCATACAGTGTCAACGCATAGCCTACCTTTTAATGTATTTTTTTTTCGCTAAAACACGCCAATACCTTCCAGCGCTGCAGTTGAAAGCATGTTTTTAATGGGCAAAGACATATTGGAACCAAAACACAGCAAAACGTCAGATGAACACTTTCAGATGCTTGTGTATCTTCGTGGAAATTCAAAATAAAACTTGTTTGTTTCGAGTGGTTTATACCGTGTGAATGTTTGGCACCTAGCAAACAAAATAAGTTTACGCTAGTGTATGCGCTGACGCCGCCAACCTTTTTTACAAATTACGTTGACGCATACGGCGTATGGTTTTTCGAACGTTTGCGTTTACGCTGACGGCGTCAATATTTTTTGTATGCGCGTACATCACTGGCTGGATCTATGCTTTTGGTGCAGGTGCTGTTCTCATGGCTGATAAGTGCGTTATTTTATCGATATTTTGCCCGGATAGCTGTTGGTTAAACGTCTGTCTTCATGAACAAACAAACTTCAAGCTCAAGCGGCGCTGGTTCGACTCTCGGGATGTGCACTTAAGCAACTTATTTCAAGGACTCCTCTCCATTAAGCGGCCCCTTTTGGATGAAATGATTCACAGAACAGTGTTGAGCGGAGTGTGATTTTTGAAATTCCGACACCACTCCTACTCTATAAAACCAGACTTCACTCTAATCCGACTCCAAAAACTTCATCCATACTCCGAATCCACTCCACTCCAAAATCAATTCTGAGTTAACAACTTATAACGTGATAGGCTGTGGTCTGATAGTTTACAACTTAACGTGATAATACCTACTAGCGAATGCAAAGGCCTATATGCTAATTCGAAATAGCTCAAGGGTGCAAAAATCTGAGTCAACTTTAGTAGGATGTAATTTTTTTAAGTCAAAAATTGTGGAGAGAGACAATCTTTTTTTTACAAGCAGAATTATGCGCGGGTGACTTATTTGATATAAAGCAAAGTTGCAGAGTCAAAATTCAAATCTACTTCACTCCGAAACTTTTGTGAAACATCAAAGTCCGAATCCACTCCATTTTCTGAAAATCGAGCATAGCCTACTCCGGTTCCACTCCGACTCCACGCTCAACTCTATCACAGAGTCAGACAGTCTTCAACAATAAGGGGAAACTTTACTCAGTCTGTCAGTCAATCTCGGCGACCGGACCTGCGTCAGTGGTTTAAGGTTCTATAAAATAAGTATGCAAAACTGCCAAGTTTAAGGTCTCGTAGAAGCTTTCCTAGTCCGAGGATAAAGAAATTTTTCAATCAAACTTTAAAACTTCACTAACAACACCTTGTTTTCACCCTCATCTTTGTTACAATAGTCTATTCAAATGTGTGACGTAAAAGTTGCTCTGCTGACTGATCAGCTGGTGAGACTCGTATTATTATTATTATTATTATTTATTTGCGTCAAACAAAGTTGTCCATATCCAAAACAAAAACAACGAAATAATACACAAACTGAAAATGCACAAAGATCACAGAGAGATGGATGGATGCCGTCGGTTTAAAAGCTCACTAAATGGGCTATCTACTGTTACAAATTTATATACAATGAGCGTTGGAAGAATTGAAAGTATTCAGAGCGATAAAAACAATCAGATGACATCAGGTCTGATATAAAGCGATTGGAGGAGTGAATGCAACGGTTGATAAACGAAAACATGTTTTTTCTCAATAAAGCATCAAACGTTGTTATATTATACATTACTTGATATTCACGGGCACTGACATAACGAGGCAAGTTGTGCAATATTCTAAAAGAATCATTGTAAGCAACACGTAAACGTTTTATACTAGAAGATCTAAACTTGTTCCACAACTGAGGCAGACTTTGATTATTTTGAACATGACTTTAATAACTTCTGGGGGAATGGTTATTCTCTAACGTGTTCAGCTCTAGGGCTGGTGTAGGCAGGGTTCTATAAAAACGATAACGATTGTGTTTTTCAGTTCAGTTCAGTTCAGTTCAGTTCAGTTGTTTTTTTATTTCTGACCATCATATCAACACAATACACATCAACATAGCAAAGGTCAAGAAAAAGGTAGAAGCGACAAAACGCGAACGTTAAAACGTGCTTGTGATCGAAGTAAGTTATTGAGTTGAAAAAAATTTGGCACGGTCGCAACACCTTCAGAAAAATTTAAGATATAAAGGGAAAATTAAAAAAATAAAAAATGTTACAAAACAAATAAACATATAGCCTATAGGCTATAACTTTATTAGCCTACATAACTTTAGCTTTAGCTTTAGCTGATATATTGAAGATTTGTATGGACAGTTGCTATGAAGATCGGCCATGGTGCGTTATCAAGAGTGCTGATGGTCGTAAGGGGAACACGTCTTGATGCGTTTAGCTCATAGCAAAGAGCAAGGCAGGCAAAGAAAACCCCACAAAGAAATCCTACCACGGGCAAAGCCATTTCAAGCGCAACGCACCAGGCCTTGCACGACTCACAAAATAGATAGGCTATAACTTGACGACATGAAACAATGACAAAAAAACAAACTAGCAAAAAACAACATCATCATCTTGCGGAAATTCAATTATACCCAGGGAAGTTATGTCTTAAAGATATCAAGCGTGCTTTGATAAAAGTTGCGTTGATAAAGCGATAATTTTAGACCCCAGTCAGCTAAACTCGCCACTTCCACACCGATCCAACGTTAGCTAACGTTGTATTAATGCAAAAATGACAGGCATCGCCAGCTGGGATGTAGTAGTGGTATGTCCCAGTAATATGATAAATTTGGGTTACCGTATGTTTTACACGTTAAACCATATTAAAGTGACAAAAAATATCCAATTTGGCATATTACGTTAAAAAAAAAAAAAAAAAAATAGATAAACAATCAGACAATAGCATGACGATCCAGTCCAAGATATTGAAATAAAACAACTGGCCACCGCTTCACCGAAAGATGGAGATTGGTCAAAAAGGATGGAAAAACTTCTGCAGACTCTGTAGAACTTCTGTGGACAAAAAAACACAAGAACCAGAAGGCCAGTAGGAGTACTTACAATCTTACTATTTTGCTAATAAATCTACACACATTGGCTTATCATTGCTGGGCAAAAAAAAAATATATATATGTATATATATATATCTTTTAAATCAAAAATATATTTATATATATCTATATATATATATATTTTTATATATCTTTTATATATTAGTATGTTTGGTGCATGATGTAATACTTAGATGGGATTATTTCAAGGAAGATTTAGCTTGTTTATTTTTGATTTAAAGCCTTTTACAGTTTTACATTCATTTCTTATAGTAGGGGGAAGCTTGTTCCAAACTATTGGCCCCATGTACCGTATTGATTGTTTGCAAGTGTTAATTCGGCAATATATCGGAATATAAGGAGAATTACTTCTTGTTGTTAGGCTACTTGATTGTTTACACATAAGTATATCATTGAATGTTGTGGGAAGCAGCTTTTTTGAATATTTAAACATAAAAGTTGCAATCTCTGTAGTTTTCATGTGGTTAATTGATTTTAAATTATTGAGTTCCATTACACCTTTTATGCTTTCTCTGCGGTCAATGTCAAATACAGTACGAAGAAAGTTATTGCATGTACGTTGTAGCTTTTGCAATATAGTTTTGTTTTCATGACACCACGTTGAGATGCAATATAATATCTGACTCTCAACTAGAGAATGGTAAATGGAGAGAAGTGCTTGTTTGTTTAGGAAAGGCTTAATTTTTTTTTGTCACGCAGAGTGTTGATCTTATTTTTTGAAGCAAGATTTCCATATGAGATTTCCATGACAAATGCTCGTTTACAATTATTCCCAGAAACTTTATTGAGGCAACTTGTTCTATGTTGCTTTTTCGAATATTCAAGGGTGGGTGGTATGATAGTGTCTTGCTTCCTTGACTTGAAAATAATATATGTTTGGTTTTGGTGACATTTAGAGACAATCGATTTGTTGATAGCCATTGATCTATGCATACAAGTTCTTGATTTGCCGTATCATATACCGTAGAAACGGTTTTATTTTTATATATAATGGTGGTGTCATCTGCAAACATAATTGCAGTTCCGTGTTGAAGGCAGTTAGGAAAGTCATTTACATAAATCAGGAATAGAAGAGGGCCTAAGATAGACCCTTGTGGGACACCCAAAGATATGTTGTTAACATTAGAAGATAGTGTGCCATTGAAGACCACTCTTTGTTTTCTATTACTCAGGTAACTCATGAACCAATCATAGGCCACGCCTCTTATTCCGAAATGATATAATTTAGCTAGCAATATTTTATGGTCAATGGTGTCAAATGCTTTAGATAAATCAAGAAAGATTCCTAATGCAGGGTGGTTGTCATTGAGTATACTAGTGATACTATCTATTAGCATTGAAGCAGCATGGCTTGTGGAATGATTTTTTCTGAAACCAAATTGATTGTTATAGAAAAATTTATGTCTAATTAAAAACGAGTATAATCTGTTGTACATGAGTCTTTCTAATATCTTTGAAAAAACAGGTAGTAGGCTGACTGGTCTGTAGTTGTTTGAATCTTTGCAGCTACCCTTTTTAAAGATAGGTATCACCTTCCCCAACTTAAATGAATTTATGAATTTTCCACTCGTTAAAGATAAGTTAAATATATGAGTTAAAGCATGCAGTATGTTGTTTGGGGTTGACTTTACAACTATGGATGGTATTTCATCGATGCCACTGCTAGTTTTTGCTGGCATTGCATGAATAATATTGCTTATTTCATTTAAAGTAGTTTGATAAATATAAATTGTCTCAGAGCATGGAGAATCAAGATATGTTGAAAATATTGTATTTGATTTGGGAATTTTTTTTGTAAGGGAATGGGCAACACAGGAAAAGTGATCATTGAAGTGATTTGCAATAGTTAATCTGTCAGTGACTGTACTATCATTTATTTTGATGCCATGGTTAGTCTTAGACTGGGATTTACCTAATAGATTGTTGATTGTTCGCCAAGTAGCTTTCATATTAAACTTTTGCTTTTCAAATTCGGATTTATAAAATTCCTTCTTTTTTTGCTGAACTGTATGGAAGTATAAGTTTCTTGCAGAGGTGTAGTTCTGTTTGGAGTGAATAGTTTTATTTGATATGTACTTTTTAAACAAACGCTCTTTTCTTCGTAATAGATGTAGTAGTTCTTTATCAAACCAAGAATTATTCTTTTTTAAAGGTGTTTTTTTCAAAGGAAAATGCTTATTAAATTGACTGGTATATTCTCCTATGAATGACTCATAAGCTTCATCAGCATCAGTTTGATTTAAGCAACAAGTGATGTCCATATTTTCCAGAGCATTTGAGAAATTTTGTATGTTTGAGAGATTAAATGATCTGGTATATTGATGACATGTAACTGAGGGTTTTCCAATGTTAGTACAATACATAACTGGGAAGTGGTCTGAGATTTCATTAATTAGAATTCCACAGCGAGTTTCATTACCTGTTTGCACATTGGACCATATTTGATCTAAGACTGTTGCACTGGTGTCAGTTATTCTGGTAGGTTTATTAATTAGTGGGTAAAAAGAATTTGAAAACATCAAGTCTGTAAAATTGCCTACATTGATGTTTTCATAATCCAATAGATTATAATTAAAATCTCCCATTATATAGCATTGTTTTGATGTACCTATGTTATTTATGCACTCACTAAGCAGATCAAGAAAATCCAAATTTGACTTAGCTTCCAATACAGGTGCTCGATAAATGCTACCACAGGTCACTTGTTTACCACCAACAAAAATATCAATAAAAATAGACTCAAATACTTTTTCTTTCATAATGGTTAGGTCATCACGCTTGGTATACATAATATCACTTTTTAAGTATATTCCTACTCCTCCACCGCGACTGTTTTTTCGAGCATTTGATATGAATGTATAGCCCGGTAGGTTTAAGTAAGGACCTTTTGAATTAGGCTGAATCCATGTTTCGACTACAGAAATTAAATCAGGACTGATGTTTATAGACATCAGCAGGGCCTCAAGTTTGGTGAAATTTTTTACATTAACAATAGATCGAGCATTGATGCATAATGAAGAGAGCACTGGCCCCAGTGAGCAGTCCATTTTTAGTTTATTGACAGTTGTTGAGTCTACATATGTTTCAGATATGTTAGGCATAAAAAGGTCATCTATGTCATTGTTATTTGTGTAAGATGTGCTAGCAAACATATCATTCAATTGATCAGGCTTGAAGGTAAGATTTGTTGATACACTGTGGCTTTCAACCAGTGTAATTAATTCGGCGTTGGATAGATGGACAAAAGGGGGATTCCAGTCACTGCATAAGGTACATGTCCAATTTTGTATGTCATGATAATTTGCACTTTTTTTACAACATTTGACATGAACTTCAATGGGACAAGTTAAACACTTAATATATTTTTGATTTTTTCTGATTGTTTTTGAACAATAGTTACATTTTGGTTTTATTATCATGTATAAACAAGGAATTGAAAAACAAAAAGGTATAAGATAGGGTTGGTTTAAAGCTAAGCTTAAAAGATAGCTAAGCTAAGGTTTAAGAGAATGCATAAAGTAAAAAGGTTCCCGAGTTTGGTTTTATTGTCATTGGTAAATATCATATGATTTGTTTAGCTTCAAATGATAATTGAAAACTGCATAATGTTATAGCCTAACAAAATAGATTAAGATGCATGGTTAAAAATTTTTGCAATATCTGAAAAATCATCTATCACTTGCCTTTTGTTATTCCAGAAGCACCACACTGTTCCTTTGGATGTCCAGACGTCCTTGAAACCAAAAGCCTCTCTCGCTTGACGAAGTAATGACAGACGTCGTTTGGTCAAGGACTCTGTGATCGATAGTTTAGGACCATCAGAATCAGTTTTTAATTTGCTTTTTGAATAAAAAATTTCGTCCCTTGTCATCCTTCTAACAAATTTAATAATTATTGGTTTGTTGAGTTTTTTAGATGGCAAGGGGTGGCATGCGTCTATGTCACTCACAGTAAGGCAGTTAGTTGGTTTAACTACTTGATTAATCTTATTTACCACATACTTCGAGTAATCTACATTACTTCCCTTGTTTGGGGCGTCAGTACATCCATGAAGTATGAGGCAATTGCTTCGCCCATACTGCTCCAGGTCATCTAGCTTGCGCTCTGTCCTGTATACGGAGCGTTGGAGTTCCCAAACTTGCTCTTGAAGAGCATAAACTTGTTTGGATAGCTCCGTCAGCTCCAAGTGTTGGGCCTGCTGAAGTCCATCTGTAAAAGATGAAGACACAGCAACAGCAGGGGGTGCAGCAGTGGTTTGGACCATAGCATACTTTTGCTCATACCTTTTTTGACTTTTCATAATCTCTTCCATTCCTTTTAGTAGCTCATCCATCTTTGCCTTGTCCTCAGTAGTCATGTTGCAGTTCAATATATTTTTGTTTTTAGCTTTGGATTATTTAGTATGATATTATCAGTAAAAATACAGGAACCTATACAATGTCTGCTACTCCAGCATTCCCTGAAACTTATTCAGTGAGAGTAATTCATGGTACCGGTAATAATTCAGTGAGCGTAACATTAGCCTATTATTGTTGGGTCTGCTACTATTCGGTGAGTCCGATTCGGTGAGTTCCTAACCTCTAACCCCTAACTCTAAAGCGACAATGATAATTAGGCTACGGTACCCGATAATTAAAAAAAAAATTGAAAAAATCCCCCGTTAACCCTTTCAGTGCGTGTACCCGGTGTTACCGGGTATAGCAACATGTCGGTGAAATGCGTGTACCCGGTAATACCGGGTAGTCGGTTAAAACCTTGTTAAAGCTAGTTATTGACTTGCACGCGCCAGCTTGGCTTGTTTCTATGCACTAAAAGTTATTTGTAGCTGTTTCAAAACGTCAAACTTTAAAATGTCGGGGAGCAATGAGCGAGGTAGTCGATTCAATGTGGAGGAAGCGGTAGGTCAGATTTTTGCTGACACAGACAGCGAGGACAATTTTGATATTGCTGATAGAGAAGTTTCATTACCGCATGGTGACTATGACATTGACAGCCCGGGGAGTGATTGGGAATGTGATTTGAATGATTTTGATGATTTACATCTTAACGATAGATCCATGGATGTGTCTCCTGACTATGATGAAGAGGGTGGTCGTCGTCGTCGTCGTGTGAGCCTATGGGGTCGAGGGTCTATCCTTTTACCACCCTAGATTCACAATGTTCCCGGACTACACTGGAAGGCTACTAGAGAGCAGCCAGTCTTTGGTTTTATCATCCATGACACGCAGACCTTCCACTCCATTAGATGGCTTGAAGATAGAACAGTCATTGATGATGTGGTCTGCGGTCTGTTTCTTGGCACCACAGGAGGAGGAAGAGGCCATTCCTCGTTGGTGCATGGTTGAGTGGAAAAGCCCGACGCTGTACGAAGACGGTTGAGGCGCCCCCATGCCTGTCTTGGTAGCGTTAGGCCGATGGGGCGTGTGTCGGCATCGGGGCTGAACGAATAGAGCCTGGTGGCGCTTGACTTCCATTCAGGCGTTTTTTGATTTCCTTTCCATTCGTGGCGCTTGACTTTCATTTATGGTCCGCCCAAGTAGCCGCATTTATGGTCCGCCCAAGTTTGCCCTGACTGTCCAAGCCAGGCCTGCATGCAGATAAAGATTGTTTTAGGGTTTACCACAAAGAATTGGATTATTCTGTAGCTGCACCCAGGGCCGGATTTAGCTGATGGGGGGCCGGGGGCACTTTTAGATCGAGGGGCCGCCGGATAAAATTTTTTTTAGTTCCGTCGGCGCGAAAAACCACCTCTACGTGTACAGTAGCAGTAATCCAGCACTGCACAGCATTTTGCAGAAACTTCAAAGAAAACGAAAAAAACCCCACAAAATTACATTTTTTCTACGTCAGGGGGCCCTTTAAAAGGGGGGCTCGGGGCACCTGCACCCTCCCTAAATCCGGGCCTGGCTGCACCTGATGAAGAAAACAGAGATTCATCAGACGTATAGCCTACAAGTAAATGTCCAAATTATGCTCTCACCAAACTCAACAGCCTGAAGTTTGTACTGTGAAAGAAAGCAAAAACATTTATTGAAAAGCATTATATGATAGAAGACTACAATCACTATGTAGGCTACAAACTAGCCTATAACTATTTTTCAATGTATCTTTCATTTTTTACATGGTATTCTATGGTTCTTTTTGTCCGTATTGAAGCATCTAAAATGGCTGCCACGAAGTCATGTGACAATCTATCTGTGCAAAATTTCAAAATTTTTCTTTTTTTTATTAGTCCAACCTTTTTTTAAATCTAAAACACAAAAGAAATTTTCAAAAAGCTCTTATAGGAGCTTATTTTTTTCACATTCATTACAAAATGCATATTTTTTTCTAAATTTTTTTTTTTTTAATTTATTACTTTTTTACCAGTTTCATTTTTTAAATGTTATGCAGTAATTGATTTTGTTTGTTTTGTGTATCTTTATCCATATTTAGTAAGCAAAAAGACTTTCTAAGTACATTTCATTACAAAAAAAACGTTTTCTTCACAAATTTCACAAAAATTAAAAAAATCCAAAATGGCTGCCATGACACCAAGGTGACAATCTAACTGCGCAAAACTGTAAAATTTTGCCTGTTTTTATTAGTCTAACCTTTTTTAAAGTCTAATACACAAAAGAAATTTTCAAAAAATCTCTTGTAGTACTTTTTTCACATTCATTTCAAAATGCATATTTTTTTGTAAAAAAAGGCTTAGCACAGGAACTAGACATACCTATAGCAGCGAAAGGGTTAAGGGATCGGACTCACCGAATCAGACTCACCGAAACGGGCCATTCCGATTATTGTTATGCCTTATGTGTGTCTTTCTAAACCATTTTTCTGAATTGATTTACTTGTGAAGCAACGCCTAACACAGACCAGCTCAGCTAGTGCTGGTATCTCTCTTGAGATCAATTTTAGGTCGGTCATACCAAAGACTTTAAAATGGTAGTCCAGTAGCCCACCGATTGTATTCTTTCGTGAGTAGTGAGGATAAATTGGGTAATGTGTTGTTATCGCTAATCTAACACAAAATTAAAGATGAGCGTTGTTGCTAAAAACCTTCAGTGGCAGTTGTACAATCACAATAAATTAAACCATAACATTACTATTAACTCTAAACACTTCCACACTCCACATATGTGTAAATGAGCATACAAAGGGATGATTAATACAATTACCCCAAAAAGGTAGTTTTGTATCTTGAAAAGCATACAGTTTATGCTAAATGTCTGTGAATGCTATAACACATATCGTATATACGGTACTGTATCCTATATACAGTATATACTAATTTCACCAAGAAAGTAGAGTATGTAGTTCTGCAAAGTTTGAAAACACTTGGTCTAGAGTCCAGACCTAATGTTTTGTGAAAAATTTTGTTTGAAAAGATCAAGAATTGAAAGAGAAATCCTTGAATTTAAACTTTAAAATATAGCCTAGGCCTAATAAATTATAAAAAGAAAGACAATGACCACAGTGAACTGCAAAAGGTTTACAGTTCTAAATGTTTACAAACCCTTGCACAGAACTACGTGTTTCAATGCAGATTTTGTGTTAACAATATAGGCTACATAAGCATTTTCAAAAAAAAACTACACTTTTATATCTGTGCTTTTTTCATAGGTAACTAGTAAGTATGTCTTCATGAAAAAGTAAGTTTCTGTTTTATATTATACAGCTTAATTTGGACGATGTTATTTATTTTCAGGAGTTTTTTGGTAGCAGTAAAATTACCAACAACAATGTTCTTAAGTTATGTGCACTCAAGCTAAACTACAAATCAAACTTCAGAAAATTGAAAAAGCTCTTCACTCTGAACCTGTTGGCTTAGTTTTATTGCGCAGACTATCAATTTCCCCTGGTGGCTTAGTCAACAGTGTGACGAGAAAAAAGGTATGGCCTCATCTTCTTGATATACCAAACGATCAACCAGAACGACCAAAGAATGTTCGAGAACATTCAGAGTTTAATCAGGTGGTTTTGGATGTGGACCGATCAGGATCAAGATTTCCACAGGAAATGTCTAAAGAAGAAACTCTTGCATTACAAGATCAACTCACTGACTTAATATTAAGTGTTTTGTGTAAGCATCCTGAACTTAATTATTATCAAGGATATCACGATATTTGCATTACTCTTTTATTAGTTTGTGGTGAAGATTTAGCTTTTCCATTGGCTGAAAGGTTATCAATGTATTATTTGCGAGACTTTATGGATCCAACCATGAACAGTACATCTCACATATTAAACTATTTAATTCCAATTTTGGATAAATCTAATCCTGAACTTGTAACGTATATGCAAAAATCAGAAGTAGGGACTGTATTTGCCATTAGCTGGTTGATTACATGGTTCAGCTATGTCATTAAAAATCGCTGTGATATCGAACGCTTATATGATTTTTTTCTTTCTTGCCATCCGCTTATGCCAGTGTACTTTGCAGCTGAAATTGTTTTAGATAATGCAGAGAACATCATGGACGGAGAGTGTGAAATGGCACGTGTGTATAAAGTCCTTCTGGATGCTGCAAGAAACCCAAATCTAAACTTGGAAACGTTAATCTCCAAAGCTTCAGACTTTTATATTCAATATCCACCATCGCTCATGGCTGAAAACGCAGCAGAATATTACAAGAACAACCTTGCAGTTTCAACATTCTGTGATCATGCGCTTGTAGCTCATCACGAATCTCCTGATGTGGTATTGCAAAGACTTGGTTTACTATCGATTGATGAAAATGTTGAAAACAAAGAATCGTCAAATGTTCTTGTAATAAACGGTTGGTCAAGAGCAAAAACTTTAGCTGTAACTCTCGGCGGAGCTGTTGGTGCTGCTGCAGTTGCAGCTGCAACTCAGCTACTTGAGTGGAGCCCAGAGTTACTTTCTTTTCTATAGAGTTAATTTTATAATATATTCCATATGGTGCAATATATACTAATAATGTCGCCATTTGAAGCAATGAAGGTCTATCATTTGAGCAAGACATGAATAAAAAATAAGTGATATTTTGATAAATGTTGTTGAACCGTATTTTTTTCTCTCGTAGTAATGCATATAATGATACATCATTATGGGAAAATTTGACATCATTATGGTGGCTAAGTTTTCTGTGTCATGTGCTATTTATAATGTAATTCGTCAACAGTTCTTGATTTCATCAGTGGGCAAATCGCAACATCCCATTGCAAGAGTTTGGTAATGTTTCAGTTTGCATCACTACACTCAGAACCTGTATCAATCAACCATAATGTGTGTGATTATTATATTAATTTGGAAATTGTTGATTTACTTCATTTGTTTTCCTTCATACATTACAGGGGGTATAGAATTGACTTGAATAATTTAATAAACCTAATGCCCACTGATATTGGTTTGGGTTGAATTGTAATGTTGCAAACTTTAAACTTTCATGTCAAATGTATTGTCATCCACATGTATTGTTATTAGGCTGGGCCAAAAAAAACAAGTTGTTCAGAATTTAATGTAAGTTTCCTAAAAGTTGTGAGTGAGTGTCAGAAACACAAAAATGTAAATTTGATGAAAAAAAATTAACGTCTTACGGTAAGACAGTCTGTTACCGTGGAAACCATTACCGACAACTACATAAAATGCCTGAAATAATGATTTATCACGCTTTGAATGACCCTCAGAGATGCTGCTGGTACCAAATGATGCAGAATTGAAAGCCAAATATGATATGACAACTAGACAGTGGGTGTGATACAATTTAATAAAAAATATTTGCAAAAAAGTCATTTTTGTTTGGATTTTGTGTATAAAACTCAAACTTTCTGTAATAATAGGCATATTTGTTTTCTAATTGCTGGGCCTCATTTCTAAAGGCATGAATACCAAAACCAAGAACTTGCTGTGGCTCTTTTACTTTACAAGTGTCCCCCTATCTTCAGTGTACCAGGAAATAGAGCTTGACCGATATCACTTTTCCAGGCCGATATCGATAAGATAAAAACATAGTTTCTCAGCATTAATGCCAAGAAGAGAACATCTTTTGTCATCGTAAATCAGTCCAACATGACAGGAGTTTCTGCTAGGATTCGCACAAAGACCGGTGTCACCGCCACTAGCCCGATAAACAGAAGCACAAATACAGCAATTGGAGCGGGAACTCTAACCAGGCAGCACCAACTAAATAGGCAGCTAGAAGAGCGTCCTTCCACGTGCACAAAACAAGACATTCAAAAACATACCCACGTGCTGCGTGCAAAAATGGATTGTGTGCAGCCGCATGCACATAATTAAAACAAGAGAGTTTATTAAATCGGCGAAAAATAGTCGATACAATATATCGGTTGAGCTCTACCAGGAAACCATGGATTCACTGGCCCTTTATCCAAACTGGGGAACAGGTTCTTCTTCAGTACCATGGGTATCATAAACAACTGTAGCAAGCCAGCCATCTTCAGTCTTATACATTGGATTCCGCCAGACTTGTAACAAAGGACTTGCAGGACTGGTGAGCAAATACTAGTATTACCCTTAAATCGTGGCAAGCGATAGAGCAGATGATCCTTACAGTTATTGAAGAATACAAACTAGAGGAAGAATAAGAGGAATAGGTCAACAGATACAGAGACCAAAAAAAGGGAGGAGTTTTTGGCAACACGAGGCAGACATTTTGGACTTGAGACAGAGTTTGATAGAAGTCTTCTGCAACTGGCATGTAGACACCACATCCATGAGTTGATTGGGGGACATCTTGCTGAATTGTGTATGGCCCAACCAAATGAACAGCTGTTCAAGCGACTGGTCAACAATTGGAGCGAATTGAACCACAACAACTACACATTGGTCGAGGTGACTGCTCCATAAAGAGAGTTGACAGGCTATATACATAACACCATCACCTTCCTTCAGACATGGATCGAGAACAGCACCAAGGAGACACTTCGACATGACTACCTGGAGCTGACAGAACTGACACTGCTATTTCTTGGAGGGACCGTCCCTTCCAGTCGGAGATCCATCACCATCAAAGCGCCTGGGGCATTCCACCACGCCCATTGGATTAGCAAGACTTTGTACACGTTTAAGGTGGCACTCTTCCGATACCAGCTTGAGGATGTATATGCACCCGAAGAATTGGAAGACATCACCACTCACCAGTCTTGCTGTATTCTTGGCAATCTTCTACACAAAAGCATGGTTAACGTGCACGAGTGCTGCCGATGCACCATCCTGGCACTAGTGAAGAACCTCCTCAAGGCAGAGGCCAGTATCAGCAAGGACCCAATGAAGTGGCCTGCCAAATTTTTCTCCTTTGTTTTTCTGGCCAGACAGAAGCTACAAAATCATATGTGGTATTTCTCAGAGAGATTGGTCTCTTTGGCACTCTTCTCGGAACGTACATCATCTGACAAACAGACGATGAGATAGGCTATGCTGATTTCTGAGGTACCATGACGCGACAGACAGTACACAGACAAGAAAACAGGAGATGCCAGCCTCACATCAATTGGGCACAAAAGCCCTCAAAGACTTCATTGGACATGACTCTTGGAGCATGTTTGAGCTCTTGAATATAGACTCCAGCTTTGTCAAGCTCCCCATTTCACAATGGACCACCTCAGACAACTACCGTCATGGCAAGAAAGTTGTGGCCAACCTCCGTGTTGTCAATGACGCAGCAAAGCGGGCACTAGGACTCGCCACAGATTTGAACACAAAAAACCTCCAAATCTGAAAAGCAGCTCCACTCCAGGCACTATACAGAGTTATAAAGGGTGTCCGAGAGAAGGTGCATGGACACTTGGACAGGCAACGTCAACTGAGGTTGTGACAAAAAAGTTTCTGATCTCTGTTTTGTACGGGACTAATATGAATGTTTATTGTATGAGTGTGTATTGATGTTACTTGGAAGTAATTGACTTCCATTGGTAGATTTCGGGATAACTAATTTTCATTTTGTTCAATAATTGACCATAAATGTGAAGAAAATATGTTTTTTTTTATTTAAAAGTGAAATTAATTGTTTCATAGACATTGTGTGTATGTTCCATGCTCTTTGGCAGTCTTTTCTGCATATTTTGGTACCAAAATGAGCCCTGACAGTCATTCACAGCCTGAAAAATCACCAATTTAGTCAATTTGTTGTCTTGCCGGAAACGGTTGCTATGGTAACGGACTGTCTGACCGTAAGATGTCATCAAAAAATAAAAAATTTATCATGGGTTTGCTCCTGATACCCATTCACAACTTTTAGGTGACTTACAGCCTCGTAGTATAAATTCTTAAAAATAACCCCTTTTTTGGCCCAGCCTAATTGTTATGCAACACTTTTGATAAAAAAAAGTACAATGTTGAAATGGCTTAATTCACATGTTTTGCCTGATTGGATTTTTGTGAAGATCACAAAGTGGTAGAGGAAATTGTTTGAAAAAGTTATCATTAAATGTATATACTTGAATATATGTTTTGTGTTTTGGAAAAAAATGAGCAAAAAAGTTAGCGAGCCTTATAGTTGGCAGGCTGTTTATTAAAATTCATTATTGATGTTCTTTGTCCATTGGATTATGCAAGTCATGTATATAATATTTTTTTTGTAATGCATACTGCATTGCATATTCTTTAAAGAAGGCACCTCATGGTAATAATGTTCATTGTACCATTGCTTACAATTTTTATTTCAATTCAATAAGCTATTAAAGAATGCCCCAGGTAAGACTGTTGATTAGTGCCAACTAATTATATTCACACCACAGTCAACTGCTGCCGTCTGCTTCCATATATTTGTCAGTATTTGGTATAGAATTCGTGGTTGGTGTCGATATTTATTCACATGCTTAGTGATATGCAATGCTCACTTGCATAGTTAGTACTTGTTGTTGTGGTGATACTTGAAAAAAGGCCAGATGGTAGGCTATATATTGCAGGAAAAGAACTGATCACCAAGAAAAAAATCAATGCTCAATGCAATAATTTCTCATGGGTTGTAATTTTCAATGTTTTTTGTGTGCTATGTTTCTCGACAATTTGTATACATTACAACTCGCCTGTAGTGGCACCTGAAGGGACCTTCAAAGAAGTGTCACTGTAGCCGCATTCTACATGCATGTAGTTTGAAAACCGGACTTTGCAACAGATGCTCCTATAGCGAAATGTCACTATGGCCGAATTTTACTGGTTATCTAATTCCAAAGTGTGCCATTTTCGGTCATAACCACGAATTCTAATTTTCGACAACTTATGCTCTACTAATTGTGTTCAATTTTTTCACTTCTATTTTTGTTGCTTTCGTTCGCTTTCATGTTTTCTCGTTACCAATTCACTTAAATCCAAATCACATCACCAAGAATAAACGTGAATATGATAAAAAAAACTCCACTCTAATTTACTTATGATACAATTTCGTTTGATGGTATTGGTGATTGAGGTTCTGGTGTAGCCACTACCTTTGTTTTAATAGCTGTTTGTTGCAATACTGTGCAAGTTAAGTCAGGTTATTGTAATGCCATGTTTTCTTTCTTTTTGAGCGCAGGGGTACAGAAGTAAAATGCCTGAACATGAATTGTTAGTCGGCAAAAAGGCCAAAAGAGTCCCCGTAAAAACAGAAAGTGGTGCCCAGCTTTTAACGCTGTTGTATCAAATCTCATTAATTCGGTCTTTGTTAAAATGGATCATACGACTTGTCACTGGAACGTGTGAATTGCAAAGAATTCTACAAAAACATAATGATGGCATTCAAACAGTTAAGTTAGGTATGCAGCATTTTTTTTACATGAAGTTGAGTTGTTGTTAGCTCTGAATATTTCCTATCGTTTCTTTATCGTTGTGCTCATACAATTATCTTTGTGTTATCAGAGGAATACATGAAAAGATCGAAACTCCCACTTGTACGCAAAACTATTGAAGTCGAGCCAAATGATCTAGATTCTTCCATTCAAGACATACTGGTCTTAAAGAATATTGATCCTACTACTAATTCCAGGTAGAGTGCTTTGACGTACCCTTTCATATTATCAACTTGTGTGTGCAAACTTTTTTATCAGCACTTGAAAAAAAAACAAGGTGATAACTTTTTTTTTCTTTTTTTTATGCAGATTCTATGCCATTGACATGCTCAAACATTTTTTTTAGATTTTTCAAGTCTTTAAAAGTTTGTCTGGAGCAAATCTATGGATATGATTCGCTCTTCTGTTCAGTGGAGAATTGCAGAGGAACGAAATTTGATTCCGATAATGAAGAACACGAGAAAACGCTTTTAAAGGTCCGTACTTTGCTCATTCAAGTCAACTTTTTCAGTTCGTGTGATGAAGGCTTCGCCGAGTTTTTTTTTTACAGCTCATTTAGTTTTTTGCTCATGCAAGGATATATAATGTTCCTATAGTAATAGTATATATATAATACGATTGAAAAAGATGGATGCATACGGTAGTAGAAAATGTTACCTTGTATAGTTCAAAATTCATGAATATTTTCAATTAGATTAACATAAGATTTTGTTGCACAGTGGCATATCACTGCTGCGGAATTCTTGGCTACATTATACACTACAGTAGGGGCTCCCAACCTGGGGGCCATGGAAAAATTTGAAAAATAATAATTTTTTAATTTATATATTATTTCTAAGTTCACTCCAACACTATATAGCAAAATAAATTAAAATTTAATAAAAATACTATAGTACCGGTTGCTGTATAAACAAGTTTTTTTAAAATTAAAATGACGTTTCTTAATTTTTTCAATAGGTTGAAAAAATAGGGGGGCCATTGATTTTTTAAAATTTTTAAAAAGGGCCACACGCCACAGTGTAAAAAGGGTTGGGAACCCCTGTTATACAGTATTGTACTTGGTATTTTAGTTTCATTTATTTTATATTTTGTCACATTTATCGCGATCGGTAATGTTACAGCTTTGGACCTTGCTACAACCAGACATGCCCCTGGACAGCAGAATTTCAAAGCAGTGGGGTACGGTTGGATTTCAGGTGAATTTATTTGTCAGCAGTGTTAGATCAGAATAAGAGTTCCTGTACTGTTCTTTGTTAATCAAACACGCTTTCATAAAGTTGTTTTATTATTTGTTTTTTGAAGGTTGACTGTCGACCAATCTCACAGTTATGATTTTGTAAAACCATCCAGCTAAACTATTGGGGGACTTTGTTAACAAATTGATGGAACAGCTTTCTATGCATATCGAAAATTAAAATATTTGAATTCAACACTTGAATTTGAAACGTTTTATTTTTGTCTGACAATTACTTGGCCTATCATAACATGATATCTTCCAGAAATATGGTTATGGATGTAAGATTTATAGTGGCTGCAAGCGGTGGTATGACATGCGTTGTGTATGCTATTAAACTTCTAATAGGATGCGACCGTGCAAAATGCAATTTTTATGTTGTAGTTCAATGTTTTGAACTCGGAAAAGTTGCTGGTCGCTTTTTTGCTTAGGCCTGCGGACAACCGCTAGGAAAATTTGTTTTTATTGAAAAGAGAAAAGCCATAAATAATTTAAGTACAAGTTGCTTATCGTTCTCTTGAATCATCTTTGCCGCCATCATCGAAAAATATCGCTTTCAACAAAGCAGTTGCCAAAACGTGAATTGATTTTGCATTGGTGTTGACGCAGGGTGATGATCCTAAAACGGATTTCCGCGGAATGGGAATCCTAAGCCTTGAGAATCTTGTTTACTTTTCCGACCGTCATACGGAAGTGAGCAGGAAAGCGTTGCTGCATTCCCACCATCCCAAATACGGGTAAACTAGTTATAGAGATAAAAAGCCTTTGATGGCATTGCAAACTGATGCGTAGTTGTATCTAAAAACGAAGATTTGCATACTTTTGGTTAATGAATTGTTGGATAGTATCATATTTTTCATTTGCACTACTGTCACACGTTTATATAAGATAGAAATGCATTTTAAAATCATGAGCTCTGCTGACTTTTCACCAACTAAAATTCCATCTTTATACAATGTGTTTTGTTAAACAATAAAGTGAAGATATACAATAAATTTGTTGCTTGTTAGATTTAAGCTTGTATCATGTTTATGTTCAATTTGACTGCATATTATGCTCTGCAGGTATTCGTACGCCATTGTAGGCATCAATATCACTAGCATGGCGTACGAATTCTTATGCTCTGGTTTACTTCGAACACATTTTTACAACACGGTGCAAGGAAGACCTACCATGGATAATTTCCATGAAGTTTTTAGTGAGTGTGTTTGTTTTTTTAACTTCAGATTTCATAATTATTTATTTCTCAGCAATATAAATATCTTGTTTGTTGTCGTTTGTTTTGGTGTGCCTGAATACACTGCTATATGAATGACTGACTGCAATATAGTCTTGTTAACTGTGCGTGGGTTCCACACTAAAGAACCATATTTTCTCGATTTCAAGTTACCCTCGAGTCGATTGCAAACGGTCTCTAATGGACCTCAGTGTAGTTATACATGCGGTACACGTAACTAATGTATGCATATTGCATATGCTGTAAACCTTCTCTGAACACTTTTTTCTTTTTCACTGAGGATTTATCTTTTCGCTCTCCTGTTTGTTTCGTGACCATATGTTGGCTGTGTACTTGCACTGGCACAACACCACACGCCAACAAAACAAAAAATAAACTGAACTGAGACATCCGCTGACGAGCCCGTTAAAGGACTAAATATTGTAGATTGCTCTGAGCATAGGCCGCAAATAGAATGAGAAAAAAAATGTGCCCTACGTCTTGAAATCGAAAAAATACGGTGCGTGTTCTCTGCTTAGTTGGTTGATTTTGGACCTCTATCCTCGGACTGACAAAGTCTTGATAGATTATTCCTGGTAGTTTCGCATACTTGCCGAGGCTTTTGATGCAGAGCCGGTTACTGAGATTAACAGAGTGAAGTATTTTGATTGTTGAAGTGTTGTTGCCGAGGAATTATTCCATCCATTAGGTGCCGCTGAATGGAAAGCAATTCTTAGAATGCGTTGCTCAAGTGCACACCCCGAGAGTCTAACCAGCTCCGCTTGATCTTGAAGCTTCTTCGATCACGAAGCTTCTGTGCTTGCTGCGCATGACCATGTCTGCTGCTAACTAACGTTAAACTTGTTTGTACTTTTGCTTACACAAACATCAGCATTTATACAAGGTCTTTAATTATTTGGTTCCGGATGTTACATACGTTGATAACATTTTAACGCAGCAACGATGTCTGTGCATTTCAGGTTATCTATTTTATGAATTTGACAATTTTTGGATGAAATCGAAACCGGAAAATGTGATGGCATTCGGAAGGATACGCGATGAATTCAAAGTGACAATAGAAGCTTTGCTAACTTACGTTCCCAGCGCCAAACTCGTTCTTGAAGAACCATGAAGATTGATTGTTTTGAAAACTTGCCTGACACATTAGGAACATTACTACAGCCATGAGACAGTTAAATAATAGTTTTATTTTACCTTGACAGTTATACTTACGTACTATGTATGGATAAATATAAATAAGATGTTCAGTTATTATATGAATTTCCTTCGGGAAACGTTGTGGCAGCACTATACCAACTTTTGGTGTAGCTGACATCATTCATTTCTCTTCAGTAAATTGCTTAGTAAAGTCGGATCAAGTCTTTATGACGCACTCCGAATGACGCGATCCGTTTGTCACCACTCCCGAAAACTTGGTTATATCTTAAGGTTGCCCTGTTAGGAGATATCGCTTACATTACTGGGGTAGCAAAATTAAATTTCCATCTCATATAAAAGAATTATTAAATGTCTAACTAGGCGCTATTACTTAATTTTTAGTTATCTTGGCCTTGTTATATCTTGTGTTGTTGAAGTTGTGTTGTTGAAGTTGTGCTGTTAAGGGATGTGCCGTACATTGCGAGTATAGCATATTAAAATCAACTTACTCATCAGAAAGCTCGCTTAAGCGGTCGCTTAAAGGACTTCTTGTTGGTGTATCCAACCCTTGGTGTAAGTATGGTTTCTGGCAATTAATGTCATACCTCGCTACTCCATGAACAACATGGCAGTTTAGTTAAACTCTTGCGATAAGTAAAACAGAAATATATTTTTTTCTAAAAAAAATGTCTGAAGATTACATCAAGAAGATATCCAAGAATTGTGTGAAGGTCAGATAAGAAGATCTTCAAAAAATACCAGACAATGTTAATTCAACATCACAATCAATGGATGAAGGAAAAGTTGCCTTTTCATTGAAAAAGAAATATGATCTATTGATAACCGGTTTAAAATTTTTATAGCTTTACTAGTACGTTACGTCAGCGATCTGTGTCATTATTGTCTCTGGAATGTTTGGTATGATGTGATTGGAAATTGGTCATAAACATGAAATAAAGTTTATACAACTGGAAAGCCACACCATAAAAATGCAGACCGTAACTAATTTTATATATAAGCCTGAGATATTGCTCCGTTGTCGACGTATGGCCATATCATTTCTGATTTGTTTTGGTGAAGTTGGTTGGGGTTTTTATGACACGTGAGTTGAGTTTTTGTCGGTTCTAGCTGATCATGAGTTTTCTAAATGAAGCAGAATAAGGTTTGAATGATACATGTGCACTCTGCAACTTTTGATGCCCAAAGTAGTTGGTTGGGATAAATTCACCTTTACAAAGCGTGCAGGGGTTATGGTGTTGAAAATATCTGCAAGAGAGAATCCCTGCTACAGAATATCACACGGCGTTGATTTTTTTATTGTAAAAATATATTATTTAAGAGAAAAATGGTTGGAACACCGGGTCATTCTAATCAAAAAATAAAGAGCCCAAAATGTAGATACTAAATTCATGTTCAGCAAGCGTTTCGAAAACTAAACTGTTCATTTTCAGTTCTATTAAAAACAAAACTATAGAAGAAGATAGTTCTGTCACTGATGCCCATGCATTCCGACTTTTTGCTCAAACCACGCCGCAAGTTTTCGTGAGTGGTCCTACATAGGCTTGGAATGAAGTCTCGTACAGATTGTTTTTGAGTGCTTTCAGAAAAGAGGTGGAATGCATGGACATTAGTACGAGAACCATTTTCTCGAGTTTTTTTCACGGTGGTCGTGATTAGCCTTGACATCATGAAGTTGTAATGTCACGGGAAGCTGGACTGTGTCATGTCAGCCACGAACATGTGTCCGGTCTGCGTCAGAAATTTGAAATCCGCGTAATTTTTTTAATGTTTTTGCTGTAGGATGTGATCGCATTTCTAGTAAACGAAACTTGTCTTTTATTTCTGCGTTGGAAGTAAAAAAAACTTCGCCTACCATTTAAAAATATTCCCTTTTATTTGTATAGTTTTAATGGCATAAGTATGGTGACCATCATCAGTTTGTTACGCATTGTTCTGTTTCAAACGTCGTTTTCACGATGCTAGCCTACTACTAAGCCGGTTGTGTTTTTACCTGTGTGCTCTTTCTGGCCCTTCGGAAGTTCAAGGTATGATGACGACTTCGTACTTTGATTGTTTTCTTAGTTTTTGTGATACAGTACTTTGATAAGCCATTATAGGCTATACTTTTCACACAAAAATTTAAACTTGACAAACTATTCTGTTTATTTTTTTTATCTGTTATGACTTATGAATCTTATCATATTGCGCCAATTTGTTCTCCAGTAAATTGTTTTCGTCTGCTCGTTTGACCAAATCAAAATTATATTTTCACTGTGAAATGGCAATTCGGTTTCATGAATGCGCTCAAAAGCTAGTGAATCGTACCGCTTGCTTGATTAAGCGAAAGTAAGGATATCGCACTGCCAATGGTGCTGGAAGGCAGATTTTAGTACAGACAGCTTGAGTTTTTCAGTTTTTTTCTTTTTGTAACATTACGCATAGATACTGTAGTCTAAATTGCGTATTTCAAATTAATGTAGACCTACTAAATTTATAACTCCAAGCTATGATCTCTTCACTTAGCTCCGTAAATTTGTTCAGCTGCTTTTTATTCTCAGCTTGACTTGTATTGCTTTTTCTTGAGCAAATCTGACTGTAACTTAAGTTATTGGCCACAAGGTTTTGCATATCACAGTATATCGGAATTCTCCACATTTTTGCAGTATTTTTATAAACATACAGTTAGATTTGTTTAGTTGGCTAAGTCTGCTCTAATACCGAAATATTCATTTACCCCGCAATGCGAACAGGGTAATTTTCAAATGATACTTTGTGAAATTAGACTACCGGCATTAGATAAAGTATAGGAACAGAACAAATTATGGAGAAAATGGTTGAAACGCTTGGTCAATCTAATCAAGAAATAGAGCCAAAAATGTAGGCTAAATATGTTTAATAAACGTTTCGAAAACTAAACTGTTTTTTTCTTCAGTGCTATTGTTTGAAAGCAATCCCTGATGCCGCCCAGTTTTAAATTAAATTGCGGCTGACTTCACAAGGGCTATTCAACAAACTTATTATGAAGGAAAATTCCTCGATAGAAGTCCAGGTTTACAGTTTTACAACCTGGAGTTCAGAAATTTCAATTACTTTTTCAAAATTAGAAATCGGAATACACAAAGTAATTGAAAACTTTCGAAAACTATCTATTAAAAAAAAAACATCCGCTTCAATGTGAACTTGGCGTCCGGTTATATTTATTTAATTTTGAACTGATAGACCGTAGCACTTATTTTAAGTGCGTATATGCCTAACTCGTTAAGTTAGTGGATTTTTTTTCTTTTTGTGAATCCATTTTTGAGGGCTGCCGACGATTGTTTTAGCTGCTTATCTTTGTCGCTTTCTTTTAAGTTGTAACTTTCTATAATTTTATTCTTTTGCATCACAATTAATTTTAATTTGCAGACAGAAACTTCCGGTGGCAAAATTGCAGGCGTTTGATTTTGCTGTGATACATTGATTCATAAAAAACTTGCTTTTGATGGACCGCTACTTCCATTTACTACAGTTTTAATTGAAAAGGCTTAATTCCAGGTTGTAAAGCTGTAAACCTTGACTTCTATAAAGGAATTTTTCTTTAATAATAAGCTTGTTGAAAAGCTCTTTTGACGTCATTCGCAATTTAATTTAAAACTTGGCCGCACCAGGGCTTGTTTTCATTCAATAGATTAACACTAGATAAAAATAGTCTAGGCCAGCGTTTCTCAAAGGTCCTGTCATGGGGGTCGCAAAAAATTCTGGAAAAACGAAAAACCTTTGTAGCAATCACTTTAGTATACGGTAATGTCGTAGCAAGGGACTAATTGGTTGCACTGTTACGAAAGAGAACGCGTAGCTCGGTTGTAGGCCAATTTATCATCGTTTGTTCAAGTAGAACGAATGAACTTAGTCAGCCTGTTTAACAGTCTCAAAACGTTAGTTGTCGAAAAACCACGGACAAGAAACGAAAATATTTTGAAGAGTATTTGTTTGGCATTACTTCCATAGTTAGCAACAGCATTGAGAAGCCACAATGTGTTTTGTGCAATGTACGGTAGTTCTCAGTGCTGAATTTATGAAGCCATCAAAGTTAAAACGACATTTAGAAACAAAGCATTCCAATCATATCAGCAAGCATTTAGAATTTTTTCAACGCCATGAGGCCGGTTTGAAACGTCAAACATTAAAAGTTATGACATTCAGCTTATTTTATAGCTTATCTATAGAAAAGAGAGCAGGAAGGGGTTCGCAGGCTGCATTAAACACCTAAAAGAGGTCGTGAACCACAAAAAGTTGAGAAACACTGGTCTAGGTTTTCAGATGTTTGCTGAACATGAGTAGGCTATAGTATCTAACAAGCATGGCTACCTAAAGATATGGCCTGATTTGTCTCATTTTTTAGATATTTTCAGATTTTGCTAACTTTTGGCTAATGATTAAATAAATTTTATCTAAAAAGTATATTTTTACGCTTTTGTTACTGTTTTCCCCAGATGACGCAATGGGTTTTAACATCCTCAGGGCTCACCGCTCACTGTTAATTTTTCAATGACGGTCTGATTCAGCGTTTTTAACCCATATCCTCCTACCGTCAGTTTAAACTGACAGCACATTTAGATGGTTTCTAGATTACAAACCGTTTTGTCGAAACCCAGTTAGGATGTTATGAGGTTCGTAAGGTCTGTACCTAACACTATAGTACATTTAGTGAAATTCCGTTGATCCTTCGACTGGATATAACGGATCAAATTTCCAAAATGGATATTTTTTGTTGTTCGTAATTATAGCGGTGTCAATTTTTACTGGATCGTGTTATAATGACATAAACCACGAAATTAGTTAGAACTAACATTGCTGTATCCATATTTTGCATTCTTAGAAGAAAATGATTGTTTGTTTAAGTTTTGTACCATTTCCGCTTCCGTCAGTTCAAACTGACGCTAGGAGCAGAAGGGAGCATGTAAATTGTAAATGATTTTACAAATTATGTGCAGAATAGTTGAGTTTAGGGGTTATTTTGACAACATCGTGATTCTCAAGCAAAAAGCTGATATATTAGAAAACGAAAACTTAATCTAGGTCAATTGGTGAACATAATATGGTATAACTGCTTCATTTTGAAGTTAAAAGTAGTGATATATCATACATCTTTTGATTTCATACAGCATAGCAATGGCAAAACATTTGCATGATAGCAACACATTGACAGTTTTTGAAGCATTGGAAGCTCTTGAAAGGTTAAAAACTGATGAAGAATCAATATCGGAAGTCGTTTCTAAAGCAAATTTAGTTATATTTCCTCCTGAAGATGATGGCATGGATACAGATGAAGATGATGGTGGTGAAATGGATTGTATTCCAGACAATCTATGTGGTAGACGGTTGTTGGCTTATGCTGAATTGGATATCGTTGGGAATGGGGGCATTCCCAACAATCTCTCTGACAACCAGCAATTAGACAAAAGTAACAAATTTTCCAAACTCCGGCCATTCTTTGCTGCAGTGTACAAACAATGCCTTGCAAACTACAAACCTGAACAACATGTGAGTGTGGATGAAAGCATGGTACCATACTTTGGGAAACATGGCGCAAAGCAATACATTCATGGGAAGCCTATAAAGTTTGGCTATAAACTGTGGGTGCTACTGCTAGCGAAGCCGTCAAGCTACTGCGTACAATTCCGCCCTTATGCAGGAAAAGACTCCCAGCTGGAAGAGTACGAGGATATTGGGCTTGGGATGGGTGCTGCAGAAGTAGCTCATTTGATGCAACATCTACCTCCACAAAGCGAGTCCAGTTCCAACTATCATGTGGTTATGGATAACTTTTTCACAAGTCCGGGACTTCTGCGATACCTTCGTGAAAAGTCTATTGCAGCTACAGGAACAACCAGAGTTAACCGCATGGAAAATCTTCCCCTCAAGTGAGTTAATGAAGTTGACAAGTTACACAGAGTTGCCTCGGATGTTGCTGTGGAGACATCACATAACATTGCTGCTATCCGATGGAAAGGCAGAAAAGTAGTAAATGTTCTGTCAACCTTTGCAGGAAAAGACCCACTGCAAAAAGCGAAGCGATATAGTAACCAAGAGAGAAAAAAGATTGATATTCAGCAGCCAAATGTAATACACGTTTACAACCAACACATGGGTGGTGTTGACCGTTTGGATCAAAATGTTTCAAAGTATATGATCAACTTGAGAAGCAAAAAATGGTGGTGGCCATTATTTCGTTTTTGTATTGATATGGCAGTCAACAATGCTTTTCAAATATATCACCATCGCAAGACCGATGCTGGTGAAATTCGTTTAGATGATCTGGGCTTCAGAAGAGCAGTTGTTGAAAGTTACCACTAGCTTTATCGAAAAGATGTTCCAGATATACTGTTTCCGGGATCCAGGGCATCTCCGCAACCCCATATAAAATACAGCACTGCCCAACACTGGATCATAAAAGGGAAGCAACGCCGCTGCGCCAAACCAGGATGTTCTGGAACATCCCTTTATTTTTGTGAAACCTGCAATGTTGGCCTACATCCTCAGTGTTTTAAGGAGTACCACATGAAATAGATGATGTCAGAATTGGGCTCTTTCAGCTGAACGCAAGCCGGGTGAACATTGAACATGTGAGACGAAATGGTTTCAAACCAATATAAAGTACACTTTTACGATAAATCAATATCGCCAGACGTTGAATCAACCAAGAACATTCCTATCTTTTGATACTTTGACATTTATTTGATTCGTTAACATGTAGTGATTTCTTGACTTTTTTGTCCTTTTCCATTATTGCTTTGGTTGAATACGTATTAGACTAAACACTGACCGAGAAAACTTTTTCGTATTTATTTTATATGCCCCCTCCTGCTCCTAACGTCAGTTTAAACTGACAGGCCAAAAATTGTTGATAATTGTCCCCACCAAATTTTTTTTTCAAAAATATTGTTCAATTTGGTTAAGATACCTTAAAAATAATATACATACAAAAAATTGCAAAACAATTTTGATTCAGGAGGATATGGGTTAAGCTTACTTTTTCTCATTTACTACTGCTTCCCCAAGGCAACAAAAAGCTTTTATATTACAAGGAGACAGCAAAAGTAAAAAAAAAAACTCAGAAAATGTCAGTCAAACACTAGCAGTAGCTGTAATCAAAATCTGGCAAATCAGGCGCTACAAGCTATAATATCATGGGCTGTTTTTTTTTATATTTTTTTGTAGCATTTTCTTTTAGGCTATTTCTCTTTTATCTTAAATTTTTCTGAAGGTTTTGCGACCGTGCCAAATCCTTCAACTTACTTCGATCACAAGCACGTTTTAACGTTCGCGTTTCGTCGCTTCCACCTTTTTCTCGACCTTTGCTATGTTGACGTGTATTGCTGTGATGGTCAGAAATAAAAACAACTGAACGGAACTGAATCTTGGATTTTTTAATAGTGCAAATTTTACTCTAATATTTAAGAGATACCTTGCCTAAATGTGCACGTGTCTATTTAAATAAGATTGATTTATGAATAATCCGATTTCGACCAAACAGTTCGCCTAAACTAACGAATATTTCATTTCTTCTTTATTCAAACACAAATTAAATGTCATGACTGGGGACAGGTTTGTTGTCCAAATCAATGTAGATATGAGGTATCTGTTTGTAGGATATATTACATGTTTGGCCAGCTTTTTCCTAAAAGTTTGAATTTGGTTTTTAGTTCTTTGCGGAGTTTCAGATTACCAAGATCGAAATTAAATCTTGAAAAAGCGATGAAAAGGAAGATGGTTTTACAAAAACACGTGTTCTATTAAGTCCCAGACGCACCCTGTGCGAAAGTATGTGTTCGAACTGAAAACGCTGCCAATACCGCAATACCCATCCCTTAACCTTTTAAAGGACTTTACTTTTAAAACATGAATGTGATTGATATAACCTACTCATAAGCGGTTTAACCTACGCCCTTGTTTATTAGCTCAAAGAATAAACACATTTTTGCAATCAATATTTTAGCGGTAAACTTTTTCCATCAGTGAACCCGTTACGTTTTCGCTTTATTGGAGCGGCAAAAATAGATTTGACCTCTATGTTTCCAGCAGACTTCTTTGCATAACTAGCCTACAACGCACAGACAAGCATTGAATCAGTAATATTGATCGTGCACTGTTTACTCATTAGGCTACGTGGCTTTCCTTTTCATCCCTCGGCGTTCGGTTGAGTTAGCTTTGCAAATATTATGCTGCTGAAAGACAGGGAGATACTGCAATTATATCGATAACCATCAACATAATAATCTGATGAAAACGTCATTTCATATGCTTTTAAAGCCGTCTTACACAGATCTCACCAGCAGTCGGCAATAATAATAAAACTAATGCACAGTGCTTTATAACACATCCATGGTTGCTATGTACCGTAGTTCTGCAGTTGTGAGTTTCCAGGAACCCGTACCCTGCTGCTTGCTGCATTGGTAACAGTCTATCAGTAGAGTGATGTATTTAGAAGTTATAAGCTATTGTATTTCTTTAAACAGGTAATGTGAAAACTTTATGTTTGTTTTAAAAGCAACCTGATTTAAATCAAGTACATAATAGGTTTTCAATAAGTTTATTATACAGTATGTTTATGATAAGCAGTGCTGTATTCGAGGGTATACGGCGGTATACGCAGTATAGCCTACTCTCTGCTTTTTCGACCAACTATAGTATACCCTCTGGATTTCCAAAAATAAGCAATTTTGTACCTCTCGTCCAATTTTGATGTTGATAATTCATGTTATGGTAGAATAAAGATTAGTATTTTGAAAATTGTGTATTATATATCATTTTCGCAAATTTGACAGTATACCCTGTGCTTTTTTTACGAATACAGCACTGATAGTAATTAAGCCTACACAAATTGTAAGGCTTGAGTCTGTAGGCCAGTGATTGCCAAACTTTGCCTCGCGACGCCCCGATGAGTCGTTTAAATTTTCAGAAGGTATCGCCCGAACATTCGGTTGTCTAACTACAAAAAGTCATACGAAAGAGATAATTATTTTTATGAAGGCTGTGCATGTTTAACTTTATTTTTTAAAGACGGCAGATTGTTGACCAATGCGTTAGAAATGCAAATTAAAGGTTGCAAACGTTCTCCCATATAGCGTCCAATGTTGCATACTCTGTATATGCAACAAAAAGTTTTGGGAAGTGCATGACGTTGTGGGTGCAGATTGAATAGTTGTGAAGAAAATGAAGCAAAAAAATACTTTCCCCTGACTCTAAGAGTCCAATGTTGCAAATTTTACAGCTAAATCTTCTATGGTGGCCGTACCACACTTTTTGAAAAAATATCCCAAAAATTTGAGTTTTTTTCTTTGGCGCTACGAGGGTACTTTTGGATAATACTAACAGAAAAACATTACATTAGCATATCAAATTATTAATTTATTTTTTGTGTTTTGTTTTTAGAGACGAGGATGTCTGCAAGCCTTTAAACTGGGCCATGGTAGATTAGTTCACAAAAAAGATTTAATTCGCAGTCTAAATTGTAGACAATAACAATGTTAAAGGCCGTGGACAACAACATGAAAGAAAACACTCAAACCCAAATAACTATAGAAAGCACTTCCTTACACAAAAGCTACACGAACTTCATTGATTTCAAACAAGGGAGTTCGATTTCGTCAATTTTTTATGGACTGCTGGTAATCAATCTTGCCGTAGTGTTTACTGCCTCACACTACATAGATTCAGCGGTAAGGAAATAGGCTATATATTTTTTACTTAGGCCTAATATCCGTTTTGTCACATTTGTCATTGCATTAGATAATAGCGTCCACGTTATTAAGTTGATATCCCTGAAAAGTTTTTGATCTGGCTCTAAAATTCACAACAACCCATAGAAAAAGTTACACATGGACATACACCCATTTTATTTTTAATCATTACTGAGTAAACAGAATCGTTGCAGAAAAAGTAATTTTTAAAATCTCTTCAACCATAACTTGCGGTACATTTTTGTTTTTGAAACAATTTTTTAAGTTTGAGTACGGTAGTCTAAAACAGCCTAGACTTAAAAACTTTAAATGACAAAAATATGTTATGAGTTGTTGATATTATACATTGATATATGGCAGGGGCCGCTCGAACTTTCAGACTATTACATAAACGTCCTGTACGGCATTTCCATCTTGTGGTGGATATGTTTTGGAATTTCCATTCGCTGGGGGTGCAATCGAGTGGACGCAAGAGACCCCGTCAAAAGTCACCATGCTTCTAATCGCTGGTTGAAAGGTAAATCTATGCTAAACTAATTTGTGTTATCCAGCTGCTTCGTGTTTTTGATTTAAATACTTTATTTTTGATGTTTTATTTAATCCCTCTCACATAATTATTTAATGCTTTTGCTGTTACAAGTTTAATCAATTTTTAAAATGGTTTAACTCAAATAATAATGGTTCTTATACTTGCAGGTGTTGTCGCAATGTTTGCCTTTGCAATAACACTTAAGGACGCTCTTGAGTTGATTGCGCTGACAGAAATTACCAACCCACTGTGCACCCACAAAACCCTTTATATTCTCATGCCAATTCTTCATACCCCATATATATTCGGTCAAGTTATTTTTCTCTTTTTCTACTCGAAGCACTACTTGCAGAAATGCCAACACTTTGTCAGGTAAATAGTTATTAAAAGCCTGTAACAAATTTTCAGTAAAGTGAAACCTTGCTACTTAGTCCTTGCTATCTACAGGGTAACTTCTGACTACTGTACTTACTTATTTTTAGACACAGTCATTCTTAATTAGGCCTATTATTATTATTGTTAGGCCTATTACTGTTTTTGTTCGAGTGTTAAATTAAATGTACGAAATTTCACATATTATGTTAAATTCTAACACTGAGTCCGACTTAAAATTGCATCAAAAATCTGAACAGACAAGCAATTATTATTATTATTATTAGTGGCAATTGTTATTTATTATTTGCAACAATGCTCTTTTTAATACTATGGACAAACAAGTAGTCCTAGTCTGCTTGTATTCCAAAAGTTTATATAGGCCTACGACAGTTTGATCGATTTTTAGAAAGAATGTAGTTTGTAATGCCAGCTCGAGTGATGTTTTTTTGTTTTAAGGTTCGGCATTATGCATATCATGGCAACAAATTTTTCTGTTTGGATTGCTACTGTGGCTAACGAAGCCATTGAGGCTTTCGCTTTCGATGAGTTGGTTGCATCTAAATTGACGTCAACACCTCTGAACGTGACTCAAAGAGAAAAACTTAAGCCCACTCACCCTTCTCACGATAAGATTAAAGCCAAACTTTCAGGTAGCCTAAAATGAATTCTGACAGTTTCCATTTCTGTTGCTTTTAGTTTTATTCAGCATGTTAGAAGGAATTTTGTTACCATACATCTACGTTATGTTTAGGAAATAAATGACATTTGCTATAAATACGTTACAAGTTATTTAATCCAACTTCTGCTTGCTTCAGTTAAGCTTAAATCTGGTCTAAAGTGCTTTCATTATTCGTTTCCCAAAATTGAACCAAATGGTAACACACATTTTTTACGTACGGTATCTTTTTTTCAGGAGGTTTGTTTCATGGACATTGTGCCTGCACAACCACATATTGCACAAGAGTGATCGCTGCGGACAAATTTCTTTATCCTTTTCTTATCGAATTTTGTTTGATAGCAACTTGTCTTTTGTATGTCAGCTGGCAAAATGTTGGTCAGAGTACAAAAGAAAACATTCACATTATCAAGCCTAGCCACAAGTTTTACAAAACTTACAAAGGTTTGTATTTAATCATACACAGATCTAGAAGTCGAGGCTTCCCTCGAGAAGAGAAGTCGAGGCTTCCCAAGCCCCTGTCAACCTTCAATCAAATTTTGATAAATGCTTTCAGGAACGCAAGGATAGATAAAATGCTTTCCTTGCAAATTAAAAATGCTCTTTTGCACGGACTAAAAAAATAAAAAAATGGGAATCCGAAACTAATTTTACTTAGTTGAGATTGTTGAAAATTCTGCAATGAAGGCCTTTACAGACGTTATCTTAGTTCTTTCGCAGTGCTGTGTATAAATGACTAGAGAAAAAGTGCCTCATCAGCAAGGACTATTGCCTCTCAAAGTCTACAATTAGTATTGCCATTGTTTAGGTCCTACAGCCGGAGCTCTGGTATTGGCTGCAACAGTGACGGTAATAATTGTCTTGGGATCTTGGGATTTTGATGCTCAAGTTGAGCACAAGTCTTTCTCAACAGAATATATCTATCTCTACATATATGAAGGCTTTTTGGTAAGTGAGATTTAACAACAACAAACATTATTATTTAATATTATTTATTGGCATCAGACAAGCATGTCCATATTCGAATTAACAAACCAAAAAAATATTTAAAAAAAACACACAAACAAATGGCATACAGTTTAACGCAAACAGCAGCGGCGCAAAAGTAGCTTATTATAATAAAATAGTAGCCTATTAGCTCTACTGTGTAAAATTGTAAAACATGACGTCTTTAAAATTCTTATCATCAGCAATACACCGAAACTTTACTAATGGAGTGGTAATAATAAATGTTTGCTTCAGATTATATTTTCAATACTTTATTAATCAAATGATTTAATAAATATTTACTTCAGATCACTTGTGAAATATTCAATCTCTTGGCTTGTCTTCTTGGCTTCTACCTTTACAAAGTATCGAAGAAACAAACGCGAGAGTCGGCAGGGATCAATCTGGACATTGTGTTATTGTTTGTCTGTTTGATCGGTCCATTGCTGATTGGGTTGTTTTCAATTTTGTCTCTTTGTGTTGGTGATCCTGAATCTAAACACCGATTCTGGTGGATTTCTCTTGCATACCCCATTGTTGACATAATTGCAATAACCATTCAGGTAAATCAACTAGTTATCTTAAGCTAGGTTAAGTCATGGCTAAGTTGTGGCGTATACAACTACAGTAAGCCATGTTTAAAAAAAAGAAAGCGATGCCTACGTTAAAGGTGCAAATTTCTAAAACTCAGGGCACTATTTAAATCGCAATGCTTACCTGTGTATAGTTTTGAAACTTGTAAATAAAATAAGCTTACTGCTTTTTGTATGATGCAAATATCACAACTTCATTTTGTGTTTTTTTTCACTCACTTGATATGATGCCAAATAAGGTATATGTCGCCAGCTTACATAACCCAACATAAAAGTTCTCACAAACTCTCTTCCAATAACATTATATAACTTTTAAACGTCCTCTTTTCTGTTACTGAAATTCTCTCAAAAAAGGAGCCGATTGATAGGCTACATTCCTTGTCGTTCTACAAAATGACCTGCTTAATAATTATTATTTCAGTAGTGTTACACAAGTTGGTAGGCTATTCTGATCTAAATAGTCTTTTACCTGAGGTCATAAAAAATATCGGAATTTAGTATAAAAAACTTAAAACCACAAGTAAAAGGTATTGTCTAAAGAGGATATTGTAATGTCCTTGTTGGGACGCATTTTTTCAAACTTTTACCGACACGTTTAAGTCTAAAACTCGGATAACAAATGCCAAGCCAGTGGGCTTACGAGCTTATCATATGCTGTAAGTAACTAAATACTAATGAACGTAGAAGTTATCTACGAAAATTTTAAGGATAGAAATAACCTTCTGAATATTTCCTAAAATATTATGTGTCAGTCACTCAAATTTTCTATTCAGATAACGTTTATTACATATGGAATGCAACATGTGCCGACGACTTCTATCGCTTTACGGTGAGTTGCCGCAACTTGCACTTAGTGAGGTTGTCTTGCTGATTGAACCGTACCCCAGTTAGATTTCAAGTATTGTGTTACCAGTACTGCAAATGGATTCAGTTTATTTTGATCTTGATTAGGCTTTTTTTGAGATGAATAATATTAAAACCATATTTAGTGTTGTTTTATTTAAATACACAAAAATCAAGAAAAGAATGCAACGTTTTTGGCCTTACAATGAGCCCTGATCAAGAAAATAATTTAATCATAGCTGAACAATAAGCGATAGAATTGAAATTTTACTGCACTAAAACTGCGAGCGACGCTTTTGAACCAAACAGCCCAGCTCAACATGAAACAAAAGAACAACAAGTTGAAGTTAAAATCAACTCGGTCAGAAACAGATCACATGAGGTGTGACACATACGGTAAGCAAAATCGACCACAAGAACTGATAGAAAAGGCACTGCAATAAGAACGATGTACATGATGCATCACATTTATTTAGAAGATTAAAGTTCTTTTACAAGTTTCTTCGATGAATTTCAACCCACTTCTCCCCATATTGCAAACTCGTTTTGTTTGCTTTCATGCACAAAACGTTGTTTGTCTAATTGTCTACCTTAATTGTTTACTCGTTTATCGTCTGCAGGCGGTATATCAATGTAAAAATAATCAATTTTGTTCACTGGCACGACAATGACATTTTCAGGTTAGCAAGCGATTCTGAGATTGAAGAAACCAACACTGATGACGAAGATCCGCTGCGCGAATCAGTGAGAAGCTTGTACAATTATTTTTAATTTAATGAAGCATATTTCACTACGATTTGCCTTGTTAAGAGTTCGTGTTAGCTTGCCTTTTCGTCACATGCATATGTACTTGCTGTAACAAAAAATAACTTTCACTCTTTCATACAAAATTACTATTCGACTACACTGTATTTCATCTAACATCGGTTGAAACCTCTTGGGTTCCATACATAGCTACCACAAATCTTCTTTATTTAAGGTGGGATGTCGCGAGTTCGGAGAATTTGATAACTCATCAAACCTCGAAGTGTCGTCCCAGAAAAACCAAAATGAACGTTGCAGAGACGCAGCAAGTCATAAGGCGCCAGGCAAAATTACTATTTCGACCATAAGCATCACGTCTTCACGGACATCAACTCTAAAATGTTCCGAAAGAAGAAAAAGCCAAGAAGACAAGGAGAGAACGATATCGAAAATTACGCTTGCTGCGCCTGATCGAATAAGAACCGCTCTTCGTGACGTCATTATGTTTCTCGTCATATCGAACGCGAGCATGTGGCTGCTTCTCTCGCTTGACAACACCGTATTTTCGAGGTTATCTTATCAGTATAACTACTTTGGTCACAGCTTATGGACGACGTTGACGGCTGTGACCACTCCCTTGTCCATCTTTTTTCGAATGCACTCAGCTGCTTGCTTGTTTGAAATGTGGTCATATGCTTGAAAATATTCAGCAGATGCAGTGTGGGAACGATTCTGTTGTAACATAGCGTTCAATATTTTTTACTTTATTTTTCGATTTGAACACTTTAGTGACAAAAAAAATTAAGCAATTCAATAATTTGTCTAATTACGTTGAGATAAGAAATAGGTTATGATTTAACTTGCAGTAGGCCTACACTGTAGCTAGGCTTGCAACCACTTGTCCACAAAATCAAGCAATTTCTTCGTGTGATCTGGAATTTTAGCTTCCCTAACCCAGACTTAATCCAATGTTATCTGTTATACTGGATTACAAGTAGAAAATATTATTTTTATGCTTTATTGCCACTTAACTATTGATCTCAATGGTAAGTAGGATCGGTGTCGTGAATTTTATTTCTCAGTATTACCTTCAAACCCACTTTAAGCTGTCTTCTTTTTATCGTGATACTTTTTTGTTTTCACAATTAAAAAATCAATTGTGCTGTAATGTTCGACCAAACGTGGCCAGAATTAGTATGGCACTGACAAGCCCCACTAATCTAAAATGCTGATCCAAGTCATTATTTGTGGCACAGTCATCTTCAGTTCTGCGTGCTCTAATCTATACATTATTTAGCGATGAACTTATGCTATTTTTTCTTGCAAATTTTATCTGTGAAAAGACGTAACGATTCAGGCTCGAACTCTAGATACTTCATCGGCCATGTTGGAACACAAAGCTGATTGATACCAATCATAAGTTTGACCGCGCTTTAGGCAATCACTAACAACCCGAATGATCAGTATCTTTCTTTTGAACTCTGGGCAATCTTCATTTCAAAACTATTCAATAATTTCTGTAAAATATTGGCGATTACTTGCAATTTCTGAATAATTGAGCTTTATGTAAAAAACTCTCAGGATTGTTATTTTCACGATAAGTTTACAAATTGCAGATAGTGGCATTGTATCATTGTTTGCACCAAGCACGATAGCGCATTGTAACATTGTTTGCACGAAGCACGATAGCGCAGTCCACGCACTCTCTGTGACGCTAAATCAGAGTCGTAGGCAGAAGATAAACCTTTTTAGAACTTGAATCATAAATTATCTTCCAAGAAAGTAACAATTCTAGTTATCAAAATTTTGCCTCAGGTAAAGCAAAGTTTTTGAAAAATTTTTTGTTTGCCGTCGTGAGACAAACATGACACATATTACCAATGATGACTAAATTGAGTTAGTTGACAAGTTTCGTCAAAACGAAACCTATTTAAATTGGTTAAGGTTGATGTCTTGCCAAGCTGTAAAATGATATGTACTTTTGTTTGTGAGGGCTGAATCACATTACTGCAAGATCTAAATTCAGCTACACACCTTGAGTTATGGAAAATTTAAGATAACTTTTGTAGTAATCAACTGAATTTGAAGTGAAATCAATTTCAATAAATTTTGCACTCGGGATTTCGTTTTACAGCCTTTCTAAAACTTTCCAATTAAACAAACTTTTTTTCTACGAAGCAAAATCACCGTTTGCTCTAAACTATGTGCAATGGTGTTCGAAATGAGTTTTATGTGAGCAAAGAATTTCCTCATCGAGAAATTCAGTTCTAAATATAAACAAAGAAACAAAGCCATACAATATTGTACCAAACACAAAATTAAGTTTTGAAATTCCCAAGAAGTCATTAAAACCCAATAATACTACAAAACTTTGTAGGCTACAGCTTTGAAATATTAATGCAAATCTACACACTTTAAATCTTACAGCGCTTTCTAGACTCTTATACTTCTCGTACGTTTCGTTTTAGTTTCGAGCTCAAAACCAAATCTCTGTAATTTCAAACGGAAGCCACACAAAAGAAGTTTTGGGTCGAAACAAGATTTTCTTTTATTTCGAAATATTTTTCTTTCAAACAAATCCACTTAGTTAGGGTTAGGCTATACCCCAGACAACAAAATCCATCATTTTTGCATTGATTCAACTATCGCTAGCCTCCCCGACCCAGCTGGGCGAACCTGCCTCAACGTCTGGCCAGTGCACATCCGTGCTCGCCGAATCAAAGCTTACTCTTCTCCAGTGAGTATGTATTACATTCCTACCTATATGTTTTGTTTCTATTGATTAATCGAGCCTCTGCTCCACATTTTTATTGAATTTCGTCTGCCACGAGAGCCAAATTATCCTTAAATAGTTGACTCTCTTCCTCGTGGCAGACCCCAATTTTATCCGCTCTGCCTACTGGCAGACCGGGTATAAGAGTCAAGTACCTGCGTGAAGGAGACGTAGGTCGCGTGAAGGAGACGTGGGCACCGCCCGGCGGTCAATTACTGCCGGTTCCAGCGTCCACACGCGACGGGTCGCCTGGCCCGTTGCAGGCCATTCTTCTGGGCTATGCAGAAAGAGCCTGTCTCCCTGGCCTGCTCCGCCATTCTAAATTTGCGGACGGGTCATGTAACGTTTTCGATCCACACTCTCCCTCCACAGGTACCTCGACTCCCCAGCCTGGCCCCCGCGACCTAAGCTGGTAGACTTACCCCTCCGGGTACATCGTCACCCCTAAATCACGCCGCTCCCCGCCGCCGCGGAGTGTGGCAGGCCGGTTTCCTAAAGTCTTCGACCTGGCTATGTTTGTTTGTGCTCTCTCGCCGTGTCAATCCTTTGTACCCGTGCGTTGTTGATGCAAATAAAACAGTTGAACACCAGTGGAATAACGGGACGACTCGCTTTATTGATTTTTCTTGCGATATGGACAGCTGGAGGGTCACTGAAAAATTTAAAAATTGGCAGAACTGCAAAAAGTTTTGTGTGCTTTTGCGTAAACTAAGTTTTAACAAATAAAATGCTATATTTTGCGCGGGGTTTAGGATGCTATAACATAGACAGAACCTTGCTACAGCAGTGCGAGGTTAACTACTGTTACCACTGAGCGTGAAATCTATTGCTGCATTATTATGACTAGTATAGCATTACATAAGCATGGTATCACATATTTTCATGCATTTATTTTGGCAATACACACTTTGTGCACACGCAGCCAGATCACTTACGCTGCACCTGGATATTCGACATATCGCGGTAGACATCAAGCTGTAGTTACACCAAATTTTGTCAAAACACTTTGACCCCCCCAGTTGTCCACCTTCTTTTTGAGTGAGCAATCCCCTACTTCTACCATCCCTAGATTCAACGTCTGCAATCTTCAAACTCGCGGACGTTCACCTAAATATTTTTTAGGTCTACCGTTTTTTCATTTGTAAGTAACTTTGTCAATATTTTTATTAGAATATCCATTAAGTTAACCTCTATGGTCTATGCTTACTTTTATGTAAGCTTTAAACTGACTATCATACGTAGACCCTTGTTTGCTCCTGCGTCGTTCGTGTGCATTTGTTTTTCGCAAGTTTGGACATTCATTGTGGTCTAATTCTTGAGCACACAAGCTAACACGACGTGATAACAAGCACAAAACTCCGTTGTTCATTTAGTCTTTCATTAAATTGCGATTTTTTTGCAGAAGACATATGTTTTAATCTTGTATAGATAACCGAGCCACAACGGAATCTAAATAAATTATCACACTGAATTACCTTAGAAATTTGTGTTTGTTTTTGCAAACAATTATTTTTTTAAATGTTAATATGGATTCAGAACAAAGCTGTATCACTGCTACTGGCCTACTATAGACGAAAGAACCCTTGGTTTTTTTCTACAGTAGGCTATGTCTTTTTCCATTTGTGAAAACTCAATAAAGTTTACTAAAACAAAATGCTTTTAATTACTAGCAGATGAAAGTAGAGTTCTATGTGGGACACGTGGGTCATTCTCCAATTACATGGTAGCTGGTGCATTGCTTGCAACAGCGCAGTAGCGGATCTAGAAAAAATATTTAGCGTATCATAACCTATAGCCTATCAGACAAAGCAAAAATTAAGCTGAAGAAGCAAGTGGTTTTAACAGAGGGTCGCTTGGGCTTGCCCTCAAAAATACTTATTTTCGTTTGCTACAAGTGATTACATAAAACATATTTTCGAAATTGTTATAAAATAATTACACAGGGTTTGATAGCAAATTCTAAAAAGATACTGTCAACAAATTATTGACAGACATTAGACAACGCCTGTAAATTTCAGTAGGCTAATATCAATGAAGGTTAAAAACAGGGATTGATAGAAAAGTTTAATGCTAAATTTTAAATATTTTACTTCACGCTTTGCTTTTTCCTCATAAAGCGACTTTGCAAGTAGCCTACGGTATGAAAATGGTTTGAAGTTTTTATTCGAGTAGTTAGAAAGGTTCTGTATACGTTTAAGCCATTGAAACGAATTTGGGGATTTACCTAACTAGAAACAAACTCACAAGCAATCTTTTTACCTTTTTCATACATGTATTGTCTGATTTTTGCAAGTTGGACTCTTATAAAGCATTTCAACAACACAAAAGCCGTCATGTTAAATCTTGTTTGGCATAATGAAGTACCCATGCCGTCCAATCGTAGAAGTTGGCTACCAAGCAAACGTTGCCAATTAACGTGCAGTTACATGTAAACGATGTAAAAAAGGGCAACTCTTGATAGCTCTACAGCAGGGGTGGGGAACCTTTTTAGTATTGCGGGCCACATAAAATGAGAAATAACACAGGCGGGCCACTAAAAATTTCGAAATTTTATTTACAGATAAAAAATGCAGCGAAGTAGACAATGATTTATTTCACTTTCACAGCTAGTAGGATGGCTGAAAGTTTTTTTTTTTGGTGAGTCGTGTGAGTCTGCTGACACGGAAAATGTTGCAACTCTTAACTGCATCTCCACGTTTTTATCAGTCAGTCTGGAGTGAAGCCGACTTTTTGTAAGATTCAATTTGGAAAAAAACTGTTCGCAACGCTAGGTGCTTCCAAACAGAGACACATATTTCAAAGCATGTTTCCGCATGACTGAAAAATCATCAGCATTTATGTAGCGTTGATAAAAGTTGAGCAGCGGAATGTTTTGGTACATCGCTTTCAACGTAGGCTACCGGTCACTCTGGAGCTCTACTATTTCATGTTGAAAATTACTAGGAACATCAGTTGCAACCACATTGAAAGGAGAGGCAAAAATATCTAACTCCATTTCTTTACTCTTTTTGTCCAAAAATCTTGCACTAAATGTCTCCATAAGATTGACGCATACATCGGCATATTTGGCTGTTGTAGAAGGCTTTTGATCTTGCAAGGTAGGGAAATGTGCGGTGTTATTGTTTTCAAGTTGTACTTTCCGCAGATGTAGTTTAGTTTCAAATGATTTCACTTTTGCAAACAAGGAGTTCAAAAGCTGGCTCGGGCCCTGCAACTTGAGGTTAAGCTCGGAGACGTGCTTGCTAATGTCAACCATAAACGCTAGGTCACACAACCATTGGCTATCACTCAAAACGACATGGTCTCCCCGATTATTCATGAACTGATCGACTTCGTTTCGCAACAAGTAAAAGCGTGTAAGCATGTCGCTACGACTCAGCCAACGAACTGCACACTGCACAGTGGTAGACAAGGTCGTGGAAATCAGTATTCAGATCTTCCAGTAGTTGCTTAAACAAGCGGCTGTTCAAACCTCTGCTTTTGATGAAATTGATGAATTTTATCACTATTGGCATGACATTACTAAGCTGAACTGACTTCCCGCACAAGTTTTCTTGGTGAATGAGACAGTGGCATACCACTAAAGTCATAGAACATAGAAGGCCATTCGCAATATACGGACATTGCAGAGCCTACTCTTTTTTTGAGCTTTTGTTTCAATATATTTTGGGTAAAGAAATTTTGACGCGGGCCACATGGAACAGTCACGCGGGCCGCATTTGGCCCGCGGGCCGCAGGTTCCCCACCCCTGCTCTACAGTATTTCTTTCCCTACACGTGGATCCGGAATCACACGATTAATGGCTAGAATGGCGTTAACTTGCGCTATCAGTTGGTTAAACGGCTTTTTTAGACCTTTCAGATGTAGTTTTTTTGAACAGACAAAATGAGGGTTCAGAAATTCAGGGTTTGTTAAGTTTTTCAGGTTACAACAGCGCCAGTCAAGCATGACATCGATTAAAAAAAGGCTTCAAAACAAAAGGCTGTTTTTCGAAAGGCTTGTGTTGAGCTGTCTGACACTGCGTGTAGGTCATCACCGCCGGGCGCGGGCAGCATCAGCAGACATGCGATGATGCTTTGTTTTCAGCACCTTCATGTTCTGTAAGCTAGTTAGTAGCGTTTTATCATTTGATGCTTGGAATTGCAGTAGACCTGTGTTAAAGAAAGTCTAACATCAGAAGAAAAGATTAAAACTTAGCATGAAAACAAACAGTATCAGGCAGGGTACGAGGTTTAAAATTGGACTATGAGCTACACATTTTTGATTTCAACTAGTTCTTGTGCAGTGGCGTCTAAAGCATAGCTGTAAAAGCCGATGCTGAGTTAAATTATCGTAATCTGCTAGATTCATTATGATCTATGTTTATTGTATAATCATTTTATTGCGATGTGTGGCAGATTTCCAACTTTGAACTTGCAGTTGACAGTGACACGCCACCTGATTACAAGTGGGCGAAATGTGTCTGAAAAACATTAAAAAAAGAACAAATCTAACGCCTTAACAGTAGACCACGTGTCAAATGGCGCTGACGTTCGAATAGTGTGAACCTGGCTTAAGCTGGTTGTTGAAACACACCACCCACTTCTGCAAAAGGGTGTGTAATAGATTGGTTGGGTGGAGCTACTGAAGAAAAGGCACCCAAGAGAAAGGAACTCGCCACCCCACACTCATTAGTGTTAAGTCTAAGTTTATTACTTTGTATTGAGAACTTTATCTTCTCAATCCCCGTTGATATGATTTATCTTTTAGGCCAGACGAAGGCCTACACTCGTACTGGTAAAGCGTTTTGGTAAGAAAAATAGGTAACTTAACGTGTACGCGCTTATGCCCAATTAGCTTTTAGTTCAACTTTAATTTTTGAAAAGCTTTTAAAGGTTTGGTTACTTTGGTTATTGATCCGAGGAATGCAATTTATCTTAAATGTAAGTCGCATTCATATGAAACTATTGCCACATGTAAAAATTCGCCCCAGCGAAGTCGTTAATATATTGTCAAAAATTGTAGTCACTCGTTTAAACCAGCTGTGGGTTTAGCAACTGGTCAGCGATGTTGCTGCATACGGTTAGCCTTAGTTTGAATTGGCTAGCCGTCAGACTGACCACTCGTTTGCAAAAGCCGAAAAACTAGTTGACATAGCGAAGCCAAAAGTACACACGAAGCCCAGCAATGAACTTTGATGATGGTCTACTCACTACTGAACAGAAACCTTCTTTTAGTTGATTTCATCTCCAGTGTTGATTAATACCAAGTAGTAAAGTGATTGAATGTTTTAACTAACATTTATACAGTTAATGATGTTGCTACATGTAGAAAATGTATTATTTTGATATTTTTGCGACAAACAGCAGATACGGACTGAAAATATTGTGAATATAGTTGAAAAAATGATCTTATCTACTGTAAAATCAATTTTGAAAAACTTGGACATATGCTGCCGCTGCTTCTGGGAAGCGGCATTGTTGTGAGACAATCTAAATGTATTTTCATGTGATCTAACCCAGCTTGCAAATCGGCTAATTTTATATCGATGCAATGTCTGCAGACGTATAGCTACTGCTTGTGGTCAAACCTTGCACAGGATAATAAGATCGTAGTTCTAAAGATTTTTATCTGTCAAACACATAAACGCTGGAGGGTGAGCACTGAAATGTTCTTCAATTTGATTTACAGTGGCAAACGAAAATTAAGAAGGGTTTGTAATGTCACTGTGTAGTGTAGCCGTCTGTGACATATGAAAGATTTTTAACACTCAAATAACCCTTCAACTATGGCATAGTTTTTTTTTTTTCAAAAGTACGCTTGATTACTTTTTAAACAAATTAATGACGGATTTGTCTCATGACATCAAAGTACATTCAGATGCTCACTGAACTTTTTCGTTTTTAATATGAGTTTCGTGAACTCGCCTGGTGGTGATTGTTCAAGTTCTATTTCAAAACTCAAGCTAAAAGTGATTTAATCAAAGCAGTTATCGATAACACCACTGTGGATTTGCAGGGTCTCAGGGGCAATGTGGAAATTGAAATTGACAGCTCATAACTGGTGACAATGAATTTTCAAATCGGGTCTACTCTGCCTTTGGAGGAGGCGCTCTCAATCCGGAGATAAATGTTTCCTCAATCAAAATCGTATAATAATAAACTTTATATTTAATTTTACGTGATTATGTATATTTATATTCTATACGTGTTGCACGAAGCAGAATCACAATTCTCATACTGTTGCTTTCTCAAATATAAACTTTTGTTTAGAAAAGCGTGCTTAGGCTAATATGGCAACACAATTCAGTCCTGCTGCTTTGGTTACCACTGAAAGCATTTCTCGTCTTAACAACGGAAACAATGATCAACAAACCACATCAGATAAAATCATCGTTACAAGGTAATCAGGTTCTCTATGATTTTCACATTACTTATCTCTTAAGCATTACTAGTTAAAACGAGGAGCTGACAATATAGCCTTAAGCAGTGTTAAAAACAATATCTTAAGAATTGTCTCTTCTATGAAAATTACACAATATGCTAAGCATCAAGAACAGGAATTTTTGTTTATTTGTCTTAATTAACGTATTGTCAGTAGTCGCGTCTATCACGGTGTCTGCTACTGAAAGGCAATTTAAAGAATTGATCTGATGAGCCATATCCTGTCTTTGTTCCCGAACAAATTGATAAACTGGTTTGTCTGACAGATGTTGCCTCGTTTCCCTCACCGAAATAGAAACGTTGGTTGCAATTGATTTCAAATTATGCAATTATCATAGAAGATGGTATGTTTTTCCTGTGCTATTTTCAAAGTTAGCGATTTTTTTCATTAAGTAGCCATTACTAAAGCAAGGAATTACGTCTCAACAGTCGGTCCATTAAATTTATGTAATACCCGCTTAGCCTGAGGCCTAAATTAATTTCTTTCGTCTTACTGTTACATTTTCAAATTATGATGTTTTTACTACCCAGCCCAAGAGTTCTTAACTTATGGAAAATTATCCCCAAAAAGGGTAATAAGGACATTTTTCAAAGGGTAATTTCAGTTATCGTTCTGTTTTGTTATGGCTCACTAAATATTGTTAACCATGTACAGTATATTGCTGAGGTGTAAACTGTACACTAAAGAGGTTTTCGAGTGCGTTTAATGTCGCTTCGTTTCGCTTAACGCCATACCTTCTGTGACATTGTAGTATACCTTCCATTTTAAGTATGGTAAGTATGAAAGTAGTCTCGTACAGTTGTCCAATATAGTGGGATACCAGTTGTAATATAATTTTACGCAGAGCATTGGATGCCAATTAAATGCAATGTTTTCCTTTATCATTTTTTGATTCAGGTCGACACGATCAAGATAGAGAACTGCTGGCCTAGCGTATGAAAAATTACCTCCAATATTGTTTGTGTTAAATGACTGTTATTTCTCAGGCAAACTGAAGACATGCGCGGTACACAACAATACTCGAACGACAATGACAACACATCTGAAGAATTTGAAGATAGCGTCGAAGTCACCACTAAAGACGAAGTTTCAATTGTTCTATCTATCCTTTATGGCATTATGGTGGTCATTCTTGCCATCGTCTTCAAAGTCGCTGAATACATCACTGATGATGTAAGAGTTGCAAGTAGTGTATTATTAAATGCTTATTTCAGACCTTGCGAGCCATGTAAAGAGAAGAAAACAATTCAACAAATTCACTTGCAGCATGCAATATGCACTCACATGGGCTATGCCAGCATAAACAAGTAAACTCATTCAGAATACTTACGAGATGCATTGTTTGTTTGTAGTGTTCAAAAAACGATGATAAAAAGAAACAATCCAATTTCATGAGCGACTTAATTAAACTATTAGCTAAGATTTCGTAGGGCTTAATAAACGCAAAAAGAGCCTTAGCAAGGTCTCAAATGTAGTTATACGACAAGAAATTTGAAGCTCACTGATGTTGATGTGAAGGCAGACCCATATAAAATACGAAAACACCGCTAGGAGACGATTAAAACCAGAACACAAAAAAATTATAGTTGGCTTCCATACGTATGCATACAATAACATCGAAATACGATATTTTTGACCAGTTGAGAACATCTGGAAAATCTAGCTCTTAATTTATTTTCGTAAATGTGATAAATATTACTAAGTGTTTGTAAAAATGAAAGCTTTTTTAAAAACTTAGTTCATTCTTTTCGTTAAAAAATGCGAAGTGCGAACAGTGAAACTGTACGGTATATAGGCAACTTGTAAGGCTCAGCACCAGCGGGTTAGCCTATTTGTTTTTATAGATGAACTATTGGTTGAAATATAGGTTGGCTCATGGCCACCTGGTAGCCATGGTTGGCTACATTATATTTGTTAAAAGTAAACTTAGATGAAAAAGTATCACTGTTGTCTAACTCGAACTGCAATAAAGCGTACAACCAACTATTCGTTGTTTTACTTCTTTAGGCTCAGTTGGCTTCGAAAGAATATCAATGTGTGTTGTTTTCCATTGCTATCTTATGGCTGGTAGCCTTCAAAGCATACTCAATGTGGCATCGTCGGGTTAAAGGAAGATCAAAGTTTACCAGAAGTCCTCACGCATCAAACCGATGGCTGAAAGGTACATGCGATACAGTGCTCTTCAAACTTATCGGACTGCGGTATACCAAAAAATTTGGACTCTTCTCATTTGATATAGCTTACTACTACAAGTTATCGTATCTAGCAGTAGTTGCAACGTTCATCGGATGAAAATGAAAGTAAAAGCAACAACAAACAGGTTGATTTATTGCTTCACTGACGTTTCGCTCACCATGACAATGCGCATCCTCAGAGCGAATAAATTTTGTATTGTTTTTTGTATATTTATTTTTTTGTATGTTGTTCGCTCTGAAACTAAAGGTGCGCATTGTGATGGTGCGCGAAACGTCAGTGAAGCAATAACTCAACCTGCTTGTTGTTGCTTTTACTTTCCCTTTTTTCAGATGAACGTTGCAACTAGTGCTAAAAACGATAATTGTCCTGATGAACACCGAAACTTTTTAGTATTCACTACAAGTTATCTTTATTCTAATCAATGTTCATCGGTGAAAAGTTTGTTTTTACTGCAAGGTAAAAGGTGTTGTGCACAAATAATCTTGATTCAAGGCTAGGCATTGGAAATGGTCTGATGCTCAAACGATTTACCCTGGTAATTGTCGGTTTGCAGAAAATGTAACACGAAAGCTAATAATCCCTTCAAGATTAGTTTGACACTCCGTAGTTTTGCGCTACTGCGCAACATTCAAATCAACACATTTTCGTGGCACACTTGTGAGTTGTGACTCCTTCACGGCAAAACAGTGTGCCCGCGGCGCAAACTTTGAGAAACTCTGCAATAGATTACTATTGATGACGTGCAATGCGGAAACTCAATGTTGTAAACAATTTTTACACATTTTAATGCCCTTTTATTCTAAATACAGCCTTCCCATGTCATCTACATCCAACCGAAACTGTAATTAATCACAGTTTATCGTGTACTGAAATGATTCAAATTTAATCCAAATGAACACACACGTCACGTAGACTGTTGTGACATCCTCAAAAGCACATGTCATACTTTTGATAGGTCTTAGCTTGTGGCATTAACATAACACTTATGAATAAACAATTCGTACCAGGATAATAATGAAGTTTAGACTATTTTTAATCATACTGTTTGGTTTAAACTTATCATGAACTAGGTTGCTTTATAGACAACGGCAGAGGTAACACATAGCAAGCTGTAACGCAGTGCTTGCGTTCTGAGAAGTTATAAAGTTCAAGTTCAGGATAATCAATTAGATAAACGATGAAGCAAAGTTTGTCCCTCATCACTAACGGATTTCTGTTGACAACGTTTTATTAAATACCACAGCTGTGCTATTGTGAATTGGCCTGCTTTTTTGAAAATCTCAATTGTTTACCCTTTACATATTGGGTATTTGGAAGTCAAAGTAGCCTACTGTATGGACCAAAATTGAATGTGAATGAATCTACAAAGTATCTTTTAATTGTTTTATCCTTTCATCTATAAGCTACGGTACGCTTCAGTATATGATGGATGAGTTCAACGTCTCTTCATAAGCAGCTTGAACTAATTTAGAAAGTTCTTTTCAAAAACGCGCGCTAAGTCATGTTCAAAAGAAAGCCTGACACGATAACTCGTCTACGTGCCAATATGAGAAATCTACTTCCCTGTTCTCACGATACCTTTTGCATATCTTTAGGGTACACATATCCCAGTTGGAAAACCTATGACTTAAGTATTATTTTTCATGAAACCCATTTTAGGTCAAACAAATGAACGACCACGTAATAGACAAGCATATACGGTAGAAAAAGTTAAACTTATAAAATCTTCTGAAAAAAAACAAAAAAAAAGCTGAAGTTATCTGCTGCGCATTAACAGAAAATAATTCATAACATTATTATTAATTCGTGGAAGCTATTTTAGCGTAAGATGTGATACAAAAGATAGTTTAGATTTTTAAAACTGCTTTTATTGCAAATGCTTTTAGGCTTGCTGCATGCTTTAATACTCTATCAAAGAATCGTTACGACAGCTTATATTTAAATATTCTTGATGCTACATACCTTTTAAATTTTTTTCTGTTTATGAAGTGTACTGCACCATAGCTTTAACCTGCTAAATATGACTAAACTAGGTCTATTGACTGTCTTTTTCAAGCCCCATATGAATACTTTGCTTTGTTGTTACTTTCAGGAGTTATAGTAGTTTTTGGATTTGCTATTGTGATCAAAGACAGCTTAGAAGTCATCGGTGTAGCCGAGATTACCAACAAAGCGTGTAAATACCGGGTTCTATACTTTTTCAAGTTCATTCTTCACGCTTTATTTGTGCTTGGTCAAGTGGTATTTCTTTTTTTCTATTCGAAAATTCACATTCACGAGTTTCAAGTTTGTTCTCGGTAAGTGCAGTAAGCCATGGTGTGTATAATTTTGTGCAACATTCTAGTTAGCAACCTTTTAAAAAAATCGTTGGTTTCTCTGCATTGAACATGTAGGATACGTTTAGCTGACGTGAACCATAAAAATTCAGATGTATATACAGTAGAATTGACCTAATTTGTCACCTCAAGTGGATTAGAAAAAAAGTGACAAATTAGGCAAACTGACGAATTATGCAAACAGGTCAAAACGACTATAACGACTTCTGCTGGACCGACAAAAATGTGAAGAATAAGGCAAATTTACGAATTAAATGTTGAAGAATTAGACGAATTTCACTGGACTTGTATCAAAATGTATTTATATTGGTGTGCAGATTTGGTGTCATGCACGCGATGGCTACCAACCTAGCTGTCTGGATCGGTGTGGTTGCTGACGAAACCAGTCACGCAATACAGATCGAGATTACTCACGACAGTCCACGTGTGCATCCGTTCCTCAAAGATCTGTACAAGTCCAACACTTCTGTATTTGTTGATTCGATCCAATCTCTCTGCGACAACACATCGCAGCTTTCCACTTTGTTGCAAATGGACACCGTTGAAGCCGCTCTGCAGACACGTGAGTACTGTTATTCTTGTGGGTTACCGGTAGCTGTTTTATGGATTAACTGCGGCTTGACAACCGCACCACAGAATTAAATTTATGGCTTTTATTTTAGGTCAGGTTCCCCCTAAACCCAAAATTAGTTAGAAGACTAACTATAGGCCCAAAAGTTAAACTTTTCTGTAGTGTATCATAAACTTATGTTTGACAACACAGCAACTGTGTTTGATATACACATTATACAGTGTATGATATACACATTATACAGTGTATGATATACACATTTAACCTGTTTCACGAGATGTGAGAAGGAATGGCTTAAATATAATAAAGTAGAAAGGAAAATGGCTTATAAATGCAGATTTTATAGAATCTGTGAAATCTGGGCCAAACTATGGCGTAAAGTTGTTTTGAATTTATTGAACCCGAAACCGGCACGACACGAAACGCCGGTCCGAACACCAGCAAAAAACAGGTTCAATTTTAAAACCGAGAGTAACCCCCCAACACTTTGTACAGCCTGCGACAGTATTTTAAACAGTTCTGATCCTTTAGCAACCAGTTTTTTTTATCAATTTACTGTTATAAGTTGAGAATTAAAATAAAGTTTAACCAGCCCCATGTTTAAAACGAATATATATTTCGCTGCAAAGTTTACTGTTATAGTAAGAGTTACTAATTAATATCCCGATTTTTAGACTCACTGCTTGATACATAAGTGACTCGAAATTAAATGCAGACCTACCAGACGAAATGGTAGGTACGCATCCAGTCGTTCACTGAGCTGAACACATCGCGTTTGCAGCCTATTTTGTAGCTTGGAGAAGAGTCAAACTTAGCTAAATGTCTCAATACAGCAACAGTCGTATGATGAAGTTATGTAATAATTGAATTCACCTGTAATCTTCAGCTGTAAGTTATTAATCTTACCCTGCGGCTGCTGATTTAAATGTTTGAAATGTGAAACATACTGCATCGTTAACATTCACCAAGAAAACTTTCGTCAGATTAAGAATGTCTGCAGGGGCTTGTTTATAGTGTCTTATGCTACATCTAGATACAGCTTGAAAAGCGATTGTTCAATAGTGGTATTTTGAACCTCTACCGTATGTTCCTACAAAAGTTGGTTTTATCGGATTACGACTAGCACGGATTAGTGTCACATAAATTTTTTAAACCTTATTTCATGTTTGTTGAATAATCGAATACGTTTTATTAAAGTCCGGAGTATTCTGGTGATGAAAATAGCTTTTAAGTTATAGGCCGACTAATATTAATTTTTCAAGGTTTAATAAGTGATAAAGTGATAAACCGTTGCATAAAGTAGTCATTTTTTCCTTGTTTTATTAAAATTTTTAATTACAGGAGCATTGTTTAGTGGAGCGTGCAGTTGCCAAACACCAGTTTGTCACGTCATATCTCGGGCGGAAGCCTTTCTCTCACCCTTGCTCATTGAATTTTGTTTAGTGTCAAGTTGTTTGTTGTATTGTGTGTGGAATCATATAGGAAAAGAAACTGCGCACCATAAAGAAGTTGCAAAACCCAGCCACAAGTTTTACAAGTCGTATAAAGGTTTGTCAAACTCATGGGCTTCCAACTATTCATCACAATGGGCCACAAGGTTCAATTGTTATGGCACTTTTGGCCAAAAATTAAAGCACATATAAAAACAAACTCTAGGAATAATAATTTATGTATTGTTCACACAAACAGTGTACGTATTGAGTAAGTGATCAGTGAGGTATCTGATGTTAGATCTAGACATTTTGTTCATGTTCACTTTGATAGAGGAAGCGACAACAATAATGAACCACATAAATAATTACCGCGAGCCGCACTCTAGTCCGAGGCCGTATCTCTGATCTGAATATTTGTCAATACCTAATGTTGAAATGGATAAAAATATATACTGCCGGTGACCACCTCTGGAGTTGAAAAATGCAGGTATGGTGCGCTACCAAAAATTTGCTGCGCGTGACGAGGATTTATCTGCTGCATGCCTGCATAAGTTTTCATCTGTGTGCTTCCGAAAAAAATTAACTTCTGATCTATAATGAAAGGACTGCTGTAGCTTACTTTTCTATTGATACTTGCGTTATTTTCTCAGGAGTAATGTTAGGAGGCCTTGTCTTGGTTGCCACAGTAATTGTGATCACGTTATTGGGAACACTGGATTCTGGAACAATTCCTGCACTTAAGTCTTACTACACAGAAGTTCAGTATCTTCTTTGCTATGAGATATTTTTGGTATGCTGACCTTGCGTGGTTTAACATTACTGACAATAAAGTCATTTGAAAAATATAATTGTAGGGGAACAATTGAAAAGGTCGTTTGACTACATAACTTCAATGCAGATTAGCCCAGAACTCGAAAACTTACAGCATAACATTAGCTCAAATGTTTAAGTTATTTTGGCAGCCGATTGTAGCATCGAATAGACAGCGATAGACACGTGTTTCGCCCATGAGGCTGGGCTCATCAGTATCGCACCGTATTCTTGCCACTTGAGTAATCGACCGCCGCTTTACCAGTCAGTTTAACTGGTAAAGCGGCGGTCGATTACTCAAGTGGCAAGAATACGGTGCGATACTGATGAGCCCAGCCTCATGGGCGAAACACGTGTCTATCGCTGTCTATTCGATGCTACAATCGGCTGCCAAAATAACTTAAATGTTTAATTGGAGGTCTCAATGGCTGGCGTGGAAGCTACACCGTTCTGGTTAGCGAAGCGTCACTGCAGCTCGCTGTGCTAGTGAGTAATCAGCCTTGTGCTGATAGCCGGGAAGAACGCCTTTCTTCACATTAGCTCAAATGTTAAATTTTCTGGCTATCTACTTGCTGTCACCACACTCAAACACCAATAGTGTTGACAGGGGAAGTCCAGGGGGTACTGTTGAACCCTGACCCGGGATGATTTTAGGGGCCCGTAACCTTTGCGAGGTGTGGGGAACTTAAAGAAACCACCTTAGTGCATCTTTTTATAAGTGTCTTAGTTTGGGGCTCGAGGATATCATCAGTATCGGACCCAAACTATCCTCTCAACTTTCCCACCAACTAAACACGCGATGACCATATTGTACAACAGCTGACAACAAACTGGGCTCTTTATCGGCAGTCATTCAGTAATAGCGACAATTATTGAAACAGTTTGTAGTTTGAATGAATCAAGTTCATAAAAAGTACGGCTACGGCTTGTATGGAACAAACTTACAGTCTTTTTGCCCAAATTTTTATAAACTTTATTGAGATAAAATAGTTACACCATGCACTACTTGTTAATTTATTTACTTGTTCCATGCTTGTTTTAATTTTTCATGAAATGTTAACTTTGTTACTAAAAAAAAGATGTTCTTGGGCGAGTACAACGTAATCGATAAATTCGGAAACTTCGTGAAAGCTGAAGCAATTGGATTTGTCAAAAATCATTTAAAACAACATTAAGGCTGACTTTCAATTTTTTTGAAATTTAGTGTAAACCTTGAAAAAAAAGAGATTCATTTTATTGCCACAATAATTCTTTTTTTTTTGATTAGTGACAAGTTTCAGTTACTGTTGCTTGTGCCATAGGCTACTAAGGGTTTGGTTGAATTGAATCTTTATCTTCGTACCGAAAAACCCTCTTCGAATTTACTGCGAAGAAATTCTTAAAACTTTATGTAACTACTATTTCAGCCTGAGACAAAACGTTCATACCACAGCGATCTTAAAAAATAGATAAATAAAAAGTAAGAAAACTATTTAGTCCACGTGGTCAATTTCTAACGATTTTGTGTTTCAGCTTTCCTGTGACATTGCGATATTGATTGCTTGCGGTTTCGCGTTTTACATTTATTCAATTTCGTTCGCAAGTCGCAAGAACGCGTCCGTTAGTCTGGATAGTGTCCTCCTCTTCATTTGCCTTGTCGGTCCTCTCATGGTAGGACTCTTTTCCGTACTCTCCCTCTGTGCGGGATCCAGCACTTCGAAAGCATACACTTGGGTCGTATCATTGGCTTATTCCATCACAGATGTGGTAACGAGTATTGTGCAGGTGAGATACTACGTCCCATTCTGGCATAGGTTCATGTTATAGCATTTTGATACTTTTGCCAGTATCACTTTTCTATTATTAGTTTATGGTTGCATTGAAGGGGTAGATTACGCTTGGATACAAAAGAATAAAATTAAAAAGATATACTCGCTTAACTATTCCAGTTAGTGGTCACCATTGAAAATTCCGCGGTGCAAATTTTCTGTAGTGCCTTCTTCTCTTGATGCCCGAAATACGGAATTGTTTTACTTACTCGTTATTTCCAGCCTTGCCAAAATGGTTTCATGTGAGTCATATCTTCTATACGAGCTATCTGTGCTTGAAGCGTTAGCTAGCTTGGCCGTTTTACAATTTCTCATCATCTGTTTTCAGGTTCAGCTTATCGTTTACGGTTTACATCATGGAAAAGCCACCGGCGACGAACTTTTGGCGTGAGTCATAGTCTTAAAAATGACTGCATTTTTGCAGTACTTTATTTCAAATTAACTTTTAAAATTTTCAAAACTTGACTGCGTTACTGAGTGATGATATTTAAAACCTTGGCAGAGTACCAAAATAAAATATTTATGTTGCTTTATAAAGAGCATCAAAAGTTTTGCATGATTTTACCATTTCTGCATCGCTGCTTTAATAATAATAATAATGTGCTTCTTTATATAGCGCTGTATCCATCACAGAATGCGTTGCTCCTCAGCGCTTTACAAAACGGACAGTGTCAATGCAGCTGCAGAGGCGCAACTGAGTAGACTGCAGTACATTATTACCCGAATTGCCGAGTACCAAGCAGGAATTAGAGTCATTACAACTTTAAAAAAATCTTTGGCATGACCCGACAGGGTATCGAACCATATCAGTGGCTGACACGCTAACCACTAAGCCATCAAGCTGGTTCAAGGAGAACTCGCATATTCAAGAAGAATAAATAGTTAGACTACTAATCCATTGGTTTTTGATTGTAGATTGCTTTTCTATAGTGCTAAAGATACATTATTGTTACAGAAACATTGATCAACCTTATGTACGCACAAACCCAAATCGAGACAGAACTTTAAGTTCTGACAGTCAAAGCAGGCCTAACACAAAACAAGCACCGGTAACATAACTTTTTTTGATTGCTGCATTTTTGTGACTTACTTTCAATCAGTGCAATGCTTGTGGTTGCCATAAAAAATAAGATAACTTGTTAACTTGCACTGACAGAAGGACGAAATTCTTGGCAAGGTTAATTTACAAACTTGGGCCGTCTTTGTAGCCTTACTTTACAAATACGGTGTTAATATGCAATATGTGATCAATGGGTTCCCTTCAGCTCATTCTTGTCTTGGCACGAACATTTCTCATTGTGTCGTTGTATCATAAAGTGTAAACAGTTTACAAAAGTTAAATTTTTTTAACAAAACTGCAAGTTGCGATATTTTTCGATATTTGTGTGTATCAGGTGATTGCAAGTATTATTTTTTAAGGCATTATTTTTAGGCTATGTTGGCAGGATTAAAGTTTGCTTCATTTGCCTTTAATTGCTTTTTTCTTATCCAAGCTTTTCCTTAAAGATTAAAAGTAGATTCTCATGTTTTGTCTATTTCAGTCAACAATGCGTTTTCCGCAACCAAATGATGCTGATAACAAGCAAATGAAAGAAACGTCGCTCTCTGAAAACAAGGAAGCCACGATTGCATCAAATGGCACTCAAGTACAAAGAGTCGTTGAAGAACTAAAATATGAAGAGCCGGCAGGTGTCTCTCTTGAGCAACAGACTTCTTTGAGAACGGTCCAGACCAGTCAAGCGACTTGTGGCAATTGTTCTCATCACGAGAGAAGAAAAACACTGTTGCCACCAAATCAAATACGTTTGGTGCTACGTGAAACCATCATGTTTCTGGTGCTATCAAACACCTGTCTGTGGATCTTTTTGTCTCTCAACGGCACACTATTCAAAATTTACGGCTATCAACTTGAATATTTTGGACACAGCGCTTGGACTACGTTGGTTTCAGTTACCGCTCCCCTTTCAATATTTTTAAAACTCCATTTTGCAGCTTGTTATTTCGAAATTTGGTCGTATTCTTGAAATGTTTTAACTACTGAAATGCTGAGGGGAGAAATCGCGATGGAGAGAAGTCAAATCTTCTGAAAAGGTTTCAGGCACTTAAATTGATCCAGGGCTGAATCCAAAAGTATCCCCTGGACCTTCCAGTCAACGCTACTGAAAAGTGATATCCATCGCTTTTCACTCTTGCCACACTTGCTTGGCAAACACATCATGTTGTTTTCTTGTTAGTATCTGAATTGGAAAAGTGTGATCGACAATAATTCTTGACAAAAAAGCTTTTTGTGATTGGTACTTTTTAGTCGCTTAGCCTGCAACCAGCCAAGTAAGAAAACAATTTTTGTTTGTTGGATATGAATAAATGTGAATTCATCTAGTAATGTTTAAGTCAGTGGTTCCCAACTGAGGTGCCACTTCAAATACTTTGAGGTGCCGCAAGCTATTTCTTATATTCATTTTTATCTGTCTTCAAATGTTCAGCTAGATAGGATCATTGTTGCTGATAAAAAGTTTTCATACACGATTGTTTTGTTACATCATTAACCTTCATCAGGCGCAGTAATTTTGCAACGCTAATAGGCGGCATAGGTAGTACTACCTTCATTCATGTTGCATGGAAATCAGCGTAGGTATGCTTTCTGTATGGTTTTTATTGGTCCAAACGTTTCAATACACTAATTAGACATATCCTATTACGATTTTTGGCTCTGGCTGTGTCTGTCGAGACCAGAAGCGGAAACAACGTAAAACTAAGAAAGGCTGTGTGGTTTGAGGCCCATCTGTTTGTGACGAACATTCACATGCAAAAACAACGTTTGTTATTTGTGAAAATGAATAAAAAACTCCCTAAATTATCATTGAAGTTGTAAATATTGTGTTATGTGCTCGTTTGCAATAACAAAGAATTATTCTTTCAAAATTAAAACTTAAGTATCTTTTTTCTTACATTAATTGTTAATTTCATGCAAAATACCCATGCGACGGTACAATTGTAGCTACCTATGCCGCCTGTTGAGGAAGTAAAAACAACTTGGCCCCCTATCCCGGTAACGTATACAAAAAATTCTGAAATTTCGCCTATACGCAATCTAAATTTAAAAATGTAGATACCGGTATGTCAGAAATTTCAGGTTAGTAGGCTACGGCTTCCAGTAAAAAAGTTATTGCAACTTAAAAACGCAAAAGTTACAATTGCATCTGTGCCACCGGTCCAAAATTAAGGAAAATTTTTTGCCATACCAATACCATATCATAACGTATAATAGCCTAATGAAGTTTCGTCATCAGTCACTCATCATAAATTTATAATGTGGCATTCTTAGATTGTTGTGGCTTTGTGACGTCGGCGTCTGTACAAGTTGTGCTGATTGTCTACTGTAGTTCGGCGAGTGCTGTGCATTGAAAGGTTTTTGCCCATCTTGTCTGCTATGAGAAGAGCAGTATATTAAATTTCACACTGACTTTGAAAAGAAAGTTTTATTTTTTATTAAAATGTCGTTTCTAAGTGGCAATCTATTTCCAATTAAATTTCAAGATTTCTGAAGCTGTTATTGTTAATTGCCTTTCCCAAGGGCACAACAAGCAAACTTGTTTATTTTTCTCCACATTGCATTAAAGCTGAAACTCATGCAGATGCAGAGAAGTTATATGATACCACTTTTAAAAGTCTTTGATATGAAACGGTGAAAGTATACTTCAACAACTGGATGCATTCGAGGTAAAAAATCGTTGGTCTGCCACGGGGTGCTACAAAATATTTTTATCTTCTGAAGGGTGCCGTAGGGATAAAGAGGTTGGGAACCACTGGTTTAAGTAATTCTTTCACTTGTTTGCAGTATTAGAAACTTGCATTTTTTTTTAATTTGTTCAGTTTATCAATCACCAATAGTTTGGCTGGTTTCTTATCCGCATCCGTGGCGGTGTTCGTGACAATCTTTTTCTTGTAATCAAGCACTTCAGTATTTTTCTTAGAAACTTTAATCAAATATGTTTTTGTGTATTTTACGGAAAACTGATCAATTTTTATATGACCAAACACAAGAAAGCTAGTTACTCATTAAAGGTGGGTTACATCCCAATTCCAATAAGAGGCCAGACAAGAGTACGCTCAGCTCAATAGAGAGGTACAAAGGTCATAAGGAAACACAAACAAGACAATATAGAACAGGGGTGTTCAAATGCTTTCTGCCATGATCCACCACAGCCAAACCTGACAATATGATGATCCCGGATGATGATCCACTAAATACGAATATTAAACATATTGGACATGCTTTAATTTTGATGGTGCTTTATTTATGTAAATGTACCCTACAACATATTAACAACTTTGTAAAAGTCAAAAGTGAAGTGTACTACAGCTGCAAGATTGTTTCAGTGAGAAAAATGATGAGTTGGTTTAGATCTCACAATAACATCGATACGGGGCTTTCTGTCAGGTCATGTGTGAGTTTCGTTCTATGCTTGTTTTTTTACAAACTTCATTGATGAAAACAACGACTCATAAAGGTATCTACGTAGAAGCGAAGCAAGTAAGGATCCTTCTAGCCAGCCTGGTTATAACTGGGTACCTTCCCAAGGTTACAAGTGATAACCATTAATCAAAACCCATTTAGATCTGCGATACACATCTCATGTCTTTTAAGATTACACGGTTCAATCTGCATTTAGACACCAGCAATGCATATTCAGTAGAATGTTTGATTTTCCACGTGCCATCAACATCATCAGACCGTGGATGAGAGATTAGCTCTATAACTGAGCTGATAAACATGGCAATAAACATGAGATGTTATGAGTCGACAAGTCTTTGAATGCAGGATGCTGAAGCACACCAAACCAAAATGCTTCACTGTCATCCACTGGTATCCCATCTTTTCCGGTGACATTGGAAGATCCACACAAAAAGTTGAAAAGATCCGAACCGGATCGAGATTCGCCATTTGAACACCACTGATATAGAACAACAGTGTTGTAAAATCGAAAAACACGCATCAGATAACTCATGTCACGATTTATATCAAGCAGTAAGAAGCATAACCAACAAGTTTAAACCAAAGCTAAACAACATGAAAGATAATGATGGTGAAGTTTTGTGACAGAAAGATGAGGTAAAAAAGAGATTGAAGGAATATTGCGAAGAACTATACAAAAACAAAGATCCCATCGATATTTTACTGACAAGTCCAAATAAACAATGTAAAGATGAAAAAGGATACAGAGCCACGACCACTGCTAAGTGAAATACAAAATGCTCTAAAAACTATTAAAAACAAAAAAGTCCTGGATTTGATGATAGGTTATACCCATCGAACTATTGAAAAATATTGGAGAAAACGCAGTGAAAATTATTCGTAAACTTTGTATCAAAATATGGGAAACCAACGTTTGGCCAGATGATGGGGTAAAATCAATATTTGTTCTCTTACCAAAAAAACGGCGATACAACGGAATGCAGCAACAACAGAACAATTGCCTTAATTAATCACGTAAGCAAAGTAATATTAATAATAATTAATCGAAAAGACTGAAGTACAGAATTGAACATGAATTTGCTCAAGAGCAGGCTGGTGATAGACGCTGCAAAAGAACAAAAGACGCAATCTTCAATCTTAAAATGCTGATAGAGAAACGAAGAGAACGCAACTTTTCTACTCAGTTATGTTTTCTAGACCAGGGGTCCGCAAATAGTGGGTCGCGACCCAAATTTGGGTCGCGAAACCATCCACGGTGGGTCGCAAAACGGTTTAAACTTACCATAAATATAACTTGTATGGCAAAAATAAATACAATTGTATAGTCTTTGATGTGCTGAGTTTCGTACAATTTGAAGGGGAAAACATTATACTTTTGATTGTAGGCTAGTAACTTACAGTAGTTAAGCCCACGGCTATATAGCCTGGAAGACAGCTTGAGCCAGGGCATGAAAACTCTCTCAGCTTATCTCCAGAACTGGCGACTGAAACTCAGCGAAACCAAAACTTTGGCGGCAGCTTTCCATCTACACAATCGGGAAGCTGATCGTGAGCTACATGTTCAGAACAATAGAAAACCTCTGTCCTTCTGCCCCGCACCAAAGTATCTTGGGGTGACACTAGACAGATCGCTCACATACCGCCACCATTTGGTGTCACTGTGCAAGAAACTGACATCCCGCGCTGAGCTATTCAAGCACCTGGCAGGCTCCAGCTGGGGGGCGAGGGCTGACACTTTGCGTATAGCAGCCTTAGCCCTTGTCTACTCTTCAGCAGAATAGGCTACTGTGCACCTGTTTGGTGCTGCAGTGCTCACTGCCATAACATCGACACTGCCATAAACAGCGCCCTGCGCACAATTACCGCATGCCTGCGTCCCACACCATTGGACAATTTTGCCATTCTCGCTGGCATCCAACCTGCTGAGTTTCGTCGCAAAGAAGCCACTTTGTTTCTTGGCCGACGGGCACTAGAGCCTAACCATCTTCTCCACCACAAGATCTCTGCCCCCCCGTCGACTGAAATCAAGACACCCATTCGTGCCAGCCGCTCAACTTCTTATCAACGAAGCAGATGAACTTTATCTCTTCGGCTACTTGGGCGAACTATAAATGGAATTCTGAAGGGAAGTCATGTACCACCAAACTCCATTCGTTCATCCCCGACACATGCCCCATCGGCCTGACACTACCAAGACAGGCATGGGTGCGCCTCAACCGTCTTCGTACGGGTGTCGGGCTTTTCCGCCCAACCATGCGCCATTGGGGAATTGGCCTCTTCCTCCTCCTGTGAATGTGGTGCCGAGGAACAGATCGCAGACCACATCATCAATAACTGTACCATCTTCAAGCCACCTAACGGAGTGGAAGGTCAGCATGTCATGGATGATGAAACTAAAGACTGGCTGATCTTTAGTAGCCTTCCAGTGTAGTCCGGGAACATCTTGAGTCTGGGGTGGTAAAAGGATAAAGTAGACCCTCGGCCCCAGAGGCTTGCACGACGACGACGCACACGGTTAATAGGTCCACCCGCTTAATAAGCCCAATTTGGTCCATTTCGGAATTACTGGTAGAAAATTGTCCCCCGCTTAATAAGCCAAAATCGTCCGGTCCCGATGTGGCCTTAATAAGCGGGGACGACCGTATTGGAATTGATATTAATTTGCAAAGTGTTTTGCGCAAAATTATATTCTTCCGAAACGTTTGGGTCGCAAAGATGTCAAACGATTGCTTTTTGGGTCGCACCAAAAAGTATTTGCGGACCCCTGTTCTAGACTATCGAAAGGCTATTGACTCAGTGAAGCACCAACAATTGTGGACAATTGTAAAAGATTATTATGGCTTTCCCACACATCTGATCAATTTAATCCGTAGCCTGTATACTGCTCAAAATGCAACAGTAAGAACTGGAAATGAACTCACCGAATGGTTTTCCATTGGAAAAGGTGTCAGACAGGGATGCATACTGACACTGTCACAATATCTTTTCAATCTGTTTACTGAACACATAATGAGAAAAGCTCGGACAATTTTGATGGCTCTGTGAAAATTGGAGGAAAAATGGTAACAAACTTTCGACATGCTGACGACATAGTGGTGTTGGTCGGTGGATGTGTAACGGAACTGCAAAAACTTTTGAATTGTGTCAAGCCAGGAAGTGAAGAATAGCCTATGGTTTGCAATTACATCCCACAAAAACAAAAATGATGGCCATAAGCAGTGGTGGATTTCCAGAAGATTAGCTTCCGGAACGGTAGTTTTTTACTTTCCAAATGCGCTAGGTGCCGAAGAAGAGATTCAAAAATATGCCCTTATACGACTTTGAAACAACACACTTAATGTACGTAAAATGTTGCTAAAGTAAGTAGCCTATCATGGTCTATAGATGATAGGCTATAGCGTTGTTCAATGCAAATATTCGTATTTTAGTAAAACAATAGCACAAAAAATACAAGTTATAGCCTACAATTTTTTAAGACATTTATCGTATTCAAAACCATAAAACCTCTGGCGACTTCGGGTCTCAATTGCCGGGTTACGTCCCTGACGCTACCAGGATCCAACATACTTCGCTGGTTGAAACTTTCTCAGTGGAGGACAGACCATTCGTATAAAGAGTAAAGTTGAAACAGTTACAGTGCGTAGAGAAACACGGTCAGATGTCAGTATGAGGTTCATTTGTGAAAATCCGCGTTCACACTCGCTCGATAAAAGTGGAAGAGATTTTAGTGACTTTATCAAATTTCGAAGACTCTGAGATCTTCTTTTCGTAGTTATATATTCACGAAGTCCTCTCACAGCTTCGCGTTCATCTAAGCGCAATCTCTTTGCCACTTCAATGATTTCGTTTTCTCCGTGTGTCATTACTGTGTCCTCTGGCCAAGTAGTTGAATCAAGTATTTTTCAGCTGTTAATAAATGACAAGTCTGTTGAATTCAACAAGCGATCTTGGATGGAATTTCCTAAGTGATGATAGAAGATGCGGGATTGGTTAGCGGGCTATTTCTGCAATTGCTTACATGCAATTCCACCCCTTTGAACTCTAAGTTTTCTTCAGCATCCATGGCAATGCGATAATGTCGTCCGGGGTTTGTTCCTGCGTGTTTCAAATAATTTTGCAAGATTATTAATTTTGTTATCTGCATTCCAAATAGTAGGCTACATGCTCTGTTTTGCAATACGAGGCTTAGGCTACTTCGGCTAATTCTTGGGAGGATTCGTACGTCAAAGCAAAGTTCAACAAGAAATCCGTGGATGTTATCTTCGACAAGAGTCCTTGATATTTCGCACGTTCCGGAGAATTTCTTGTGTCGCTACTAGCTCCTTTTTTGAAATGTTCGACAAGTGCTGGAAAATCATTTCAGATGGCATTAATTGTGCGGAAACTCGAGGCTACCCAACGTGCGTCCAGTACCCTTCCGATTGTCAACAACTGCACTTCAACAGCCGCTGCACATTTTTTCCGCTATTGTTAGGAGAAGCGTGGTAAAGGCTATAGCGCTTGTCCATAAAAGATCGAAATCGATTCACATTACTGACTGATTTTACAACATCACCAACCGATAGTTCCAATCTATGGTTTGCACAATACCCAGTGTTGGGCGTGATAAATCATTTTTCAGTTAAGCGATGACGATAATCGATAAACAAAAAATGCCTAAAGCGATAACGATAAACGATAAATCAAAAAAAGTTAAGCGATAACGATAAACGATAAATTATCGCCGATAATGTCCGATAACGATAATTTTTTTTTCTTGATTAGCGCTGCCCCATCCCATGCAGCACGAACTGTTTTCATCAACATGCCGAAAAATCGAACATAATATACTGTAAAAAGGGACAAAACTTTTTGTAAGTTATGCATAAATAGAATCGCAATAGCGGCAGTGGGTATCGAATCTTCAACTTCTTGATCCAGAATCAAACCACTGAGGTAACCGCCGTGCTTATAATTATACCTTCAGTTACCAGTTGGATGCTTTTATCAATTGAGTTACACTGCCGCTTACGTGCAGTAGGCAAAATAATTAAATCAAATGAAAATACCATAAAAAATTCCAAACTTTGTAGGTTATATTGCTTTCTGCTTAAAGGGCTGTTTACAGCAAAGTCAGCAATAATTGAAAAAATTTCCAAAAACGCAAAATGCTTAAAAATTTATCAGTAATCTTAAGCGTTATTGGTAGTAAAAATGTGCATACTGTGAAATCCATCAAGCTTGTCAAATTAGTCGTGTTTGTTTAAGAACAAGAACATAATTATCGTAATTTACTGATAATTTCAGATAATTTTTTTTTCTTTGTGAACACCATCATTAACGCAATGGCAGAACGCTGAGTTGTTGAGATAAGAATTACAATGTAGGCACTGTATTCGTGGGAATAAAAATATTTGATTGAGGTAGGCTATGTCGCATAGGTAGGCTACAGTAAATGAGAAAGGTTATACTGTATGTAGCATAATTTTACCACGTAACTCGATCCGCCTATTGTCATGCAAAAACTACTAAGTTACAAGATGCAAAAAATGTGATGTTGGTCTGCATGTTAAATGCTTCAAGCAATATCATATTCCGCAATGACTTGTTTCAGTGATGTTGTATTACTTTGCTAATTTTCATCTTCATATTTTTTGAACTTTCATTGCAATAAAATGCTCGATAACAATAATGACATGACAAGACATGAACAAGACATTTCCCATTTATCACTTTGAGCGATAAGTAAAATGTAATAACGCTTAAGCATCACGCACAAGAAACTTGTGAAATTTGATAACGGATTTGCCTAGCGTCTTATATATAGGACGGCTTTTTTCTCAAAATGTACAAACACAATTAGGAAAAAAATAATCGTGGTATGTTTTTTAGGTCATAATTATGCAATATTTAAATTTTCCGAAAATTTTTTTAAGTACTTTCACTTTCGGCACAAATGGGTTAACTTTTTAAGTTAAATGGCACTTATGCATTCGGTTATTATTTTTGGATTAAAGTTATATCGCCAAGCTAGAAAAAAATCGATCTTACAGTCTATAACCGATCTTGTGTTGTTATTGTGTGTGAATTTTGTCTTTTAATCTGAGTTTGTAACGTAACCGCACGTCTCAAGGCAAGTTCTTGCAATTTTAGTTAATCTACTCATCTAAAGATTTAATGCGCTTAAAACAGTAAGTTTCATGTTTTGACGAGAGAGGTTTTATTTTTTTACGACAATTACTAAAAACTAACACTTCCAACGAAAAAAGAAAACACAAGAATAAAATAGTTGATCGTGAGGTGGCGCGAAAGACCATGTTTTCGATGTAAAAGCGGCCTCGTATTGCGACACTTTCACAAACCACTTGCCAATTTCTTTCGCTTCGCTTCAAAGAAAGTTGTGTCACCTGTGCGCTTACATTTTAATTGTGAAATTCACTCGCGATTGCCCATTGCAGCAAAACAACAAGAGACTTTTTGCATGCATTTTATTGCATTGCAATTTGCAACTCTAAAATTATTGTGTTGTCAGGGCCGTCGCTGCAGGGGGGCGTGCCCCCTCCCCTGATAACGACCTGTGCACACACACTTCAGGCACTAAAGAAGAAGAACTGGTTTTAATTTTAGTTTTATTAACTAGGTGGCTAGTAAAAATATTACTTTTCATGATCTTTCCACTTGTGTGTTGATCCAACATAAAATTTATCGGCGATTAATTATCGGCGATAATCAAATATTGCCTTTGGCGATAACGATAAACGATAACTGAAAAAATAATTGAGCGATAACGATAAGCGATAAAAATTTATCGCCGATAATTATCGCCGATGAATTATCGCCGATAATGCCCATCACTTCTGAGTCAATACCACACCACAATGTCTGGAAATTCATCACGAAGTAATTTTGCCACACCATTTTTGCAACCCAACATCACAGCCGCCCCATCACATACAACACCAGTCAAACAAGAAGATAAAAATGTTGTAGACATGCCATTTGATTTTAGGCAGCTCATCAGGGAATCAACGATGCTATTCGCCGTAAGACTAGCGAGCTCAACAAGATCTACAAATACATTCACAGGTTGGCTTCCGTCAAGACTGGTGCGAAGAATTATCAGAGTGAATACGCGATTTAACGTGGTCGACTCATCAAGAATTATACATATACTTTTACTGAACAGGGCAAAGCATAATAAGAGTATAAAATATTCGAGCTTCCGGAACGCCGTTCCGGACAAGTCAACTTTTTGATCGAACTTCCGGAGCGGCGCTCCGGACCGTTCCGGCTGAAATCCAGCCCTGGCCATAAATAAAACAAATGAAATTTGTCCACTCTTATATAGCCTACATTGGTGGAAATACTGTTGAAAATGTAAGTAGTTTCCGCTATATGGGCAGTGTCATACAACTGACAGTTACGATGATATCACAGAAATTAGGCAAATTGCAGTGGCAAAAACAGCTGTGACATCACTTACAACGGTATGGAAACAGAGGTTAGTTGGTAAGAACACAAAGTTAAGATTACAGCAAACTCTCGTTTTCCCAATTGCCACGTATGAATGTGAGATTTGGACATGCAAAAACATGATTTTAAAAAGTTAAGAAGTTTTGAATTACGTATCATCTGAATGGAAAGAAAAACAAATGAAATTATTCTGTTGAAGAAGAGGAAGAAGAAAGATCCAAGAAGTTGACAATATCATGAAAAACTTATTAGCCTGGCCGGCTAAGTGAGATCAATGAGGTGTTTTCAGGATGCTTGGAAGCGCTGTTATTGGTGCAAATAATGTCATGGGTTATTTGTTATCGTTTTACAACCGCAGCGCGAAGGCCTTTGAGTCACAGGGCTCAACTTTGATTTTGTATCAGGTCCATGATGTCGACACATTATAACGGTACTAAAATTATCCTTACTGTGTTATGCAATGAAGGACACAATCGGTATTGTTTTCAAAGTCTTTGGTATGGCCCGACCTAGAATAGATCTCATCCCCACCGCTACCAGCACTAGTGCCAAAGGCGATCACTATTCGGCCACTGAGTTGATTGAATCGCCAAGCTTGTAGCCTAACATGCTGTAGCCTAATTACAATTTTCCACCCGCTCGTCGGAGTTGGGACGTGACGCTCTGAGGAACATGGCGGTAATAGCTTGTATACAGAAAGTCAACCATATTGTAGATGTCTTCAAATTTAATATTATTTGATTTGTTGAGATTTGCAATTTATTGCTTGAAATCAGCTTTTAAACGTGTCACTTTACCAAATTTTTCTAGATATTTTCATGTTATTTCATTATTTGCTTTGCGATCAAGACAGGTAACTCAGTGTTGAGTAAAGCATTTAACAAAAACACCATCAATTAATTTTAATTCCTTACCACCAAAGCGAAAAAAATACCTGCCATAACATTTTATAACAAGGGCCAACTCTAGAAAATGGCGGAGTGGCAAACGCAAATGTTAAAACATGTTTTATATCGAAATAGTAGCCTATAGCCCACACAGTACAAAAATTTAGCATAGTCGTGACTGCTTGAGAAATTTAAAACTGAAAAAGATATCTCAAAATCCACGTTCGAAAAAAGGCGACATAAACAAACAAACAAAACAGAAATCGTTGTGTTGGTCGGCCTAAATAGCTGACCAAGCGCATTCATGGTCAGCATGGAGAATTTTTTTTTATTTTCATTGAAAGTTATTTGATTTACAGCTTTTGTGAATATAAATATAAGAAGTTTGCAAATTTGACCCAGGTCCCATTTTCTAGCTGCTGTGCGTTATGAATTATAGGAAGGTGGTATTTACGTCTTGACAACGTCTGGAATTTGTGTTTAGTAGTTACGTCATCTGCTGCTTGATTAAGAAGCGCGATGCCTCTGGCACCGCGAGCAACCTTCCTTTCAACTGCTTTGCCAAAGCGTCGCAGTCTTATGTTTGAAACCAAATGTTACAGTAGAAGTTTGTGTTGTATGCCTACTACGTTACCTTTTTCTACTAATTTGTCTTTAGTTCTTATTGCTTTGTGTTTCTATATTTCAGTGAATAAAAGCCTCAATTGAGTTATTAAATGTTTCATCACAAGAAATTTTAAGTGCATGAAGAGTATGCGCATCTTTTGTAGCCTACCCCACCCCCCAAGAAAATGCAAAACTATTTTTTGGGATTTGCTTGGCACCAGCATAATATGGATTTTGGAAAAAAAAACTAAAATGTTTTTTTTAAAAAAGTTAACAACTTAATGAAGACAGTGCAATCTCTTTATAATTTTTGTCATGTGTGCTGAGCTTATTTAGATAGCAGGATCCAAGATGGAGCTCTTAGACTCCAAAAAGTAATTTTCAAAACAGTTTTTGTAGCAAGCTAACGTTGTTATAGATTAACTACTTTCATATATTAGACGAGTTGCGCAAACATGTATTAACAACTTGAGATATTGTTCCTACTAATAATCTAATACAAAAAAATTATATTCTTGATGTTTTTCTTTTTTTCAATTCCGACGTAGCCCAAATGGATGTCACAGGAAATGTATAAATTTTTCAACTGAATTGTTTTTCAAGGGGTGAAACACTTATATCATACTATGAGCGAAAATATTGAAATGGACAAAATCACGGGAGATCTGATGCACCCTAATACAAAGCAAAATAAAAGAATGTCTAAAAAGAAAAAAGAATGTCTAAAGATAAATGTCTAAAAAGACATTATTAAAAGTAACTACGGAAAGTGGCCAGTCTTGGGTACCAGCGATGTAGCCTAACTCAAGCTGACTGGTTTTTGTCGACAGTTGATCTGCTGAAATATGGCTTTTACTACCAACTGGTGCTAACAATGACTTTTGATGATTTTTAACAACGGCAGCCTACTTTTACAACTTTGTCACGATTTCTTTCTATCTCTTACCAGGAAAAAGACTTGGAAAGGTTCAATGACGTAGTTTAATGGGTCAACCGAAAAGCAGTCAATTAAATGTCGAATAATTCTACTAGCGAAATGATAATCTGACTTCTTGAAGAACTTTAACGAACGGCTTCTCAAATAACTCTAATTTCTGCATCAACTACCAATCTACAACTCATAGCACAACTCTCATAACCAACTCAATAATAATCATCATAATAATCACCATAATAATAATCTCAGAATAATCAGAATAATCAGAATACAAACCACACCACCACCTATAGTAGGTGGCTTCGGTCCGGCAACATCGAGAAGGCCACGTAATGTCACATTGTTCTGTCAGGTTGCAATAAATGTCAACAAGCAGAAGCTTATAGAAGTCTAAAGAATGTCACGTTCGCAAGAAGATTCTTACATAATAACGATTTCGCAATCGGACATTTACTGATAAACAACCTTATGACGTCATGACAAACGACGCTCAGAAATCATGAAAAACAACAGAACCTTCTAGATTTGCATGCTTACAGATGATTCTAGAAATACGTTACAAATTTCTCAATCAGAGGCTACTTCAGGTCACAACCGATAACAACATACCGCTCAAGAACTCCACAATGAAAACAGCACACTTTGTCAAGACGCAAAGCAGCCCGACGCGAGGCTTTGCACATTGATTGTGACATACGCCCCCCCTTAGAATATTGTTGCAAACAATATGACAACACAATCAATACAAAACACACCACAAAACAATTAATTACTCAATAAATCAATTCTCATAAGTCCATCGTTGCATGATCTACCAACGATAACTTTTCTCAAAACAATAGTCACGTTTACTGTGAAAGTTTCCAACGTCCGCAATGTTTTCAATGCACCGGCGAGCAAGATGACCCATCTTCTTACATCGGAAACACCTCCTCTCCCGACAGTCCTTGGCGAGATGACCTTCTCTGTGACAGTTGTAGCAAGACTTTTCATCAAAAGAGCAGCTCCTGGCTATGTGTCCAATCTCCCCACATCGGTAGCAGTGGTTGTCACGGCATCGTCTATTTTCCGAATGTCCGCCGTCAGCAACGCACTCCCTGGCGAAGTGTCCGCGTCTACCGCATCTATAGCAAACTCCAAATGGTCGTCGCCTGCCTCTTCTCCTCGGTTCTTCGCACTCGTAATATCCGTCATCGTGAGATCGTTGCTGATTATCTGCAGAACAATCTCGAGCAAAGTGACCATTCTTGCCACAAGAATAACAAGTAACTTCAGAATCTCTCTCAAAAACATTTCCGATTATCAGATCAACTAAAGAGTTTTGTAAACATAACGCTTTCACAGTCCCACTACAATACGGAGTTTCGATAGATATCATCGCTAACGGTCCTTGGATTGAAGTGGTATCTGTTTTTGTCACATGGCCAGTTTTTCCCGTTAATTGACTGTCTTTAACCAAATCTCTCCTCACTATTATACCAGTAGAACCAGAATCACGTAAAACTTTTACCTTTTTGTCTCCAACTTTTCCATCCACTACTGGCAGGTGATCTTCAGGTATTATTTTTCCGCAAACATCTTCATCCGGATTCTCCTCGTCAAGCGTGGGTTCAGGAATCATTAACGCACAACCGCATCGATAAACGTCCGTGTCTTTATCTTTTCCAGACTGATTGGATAAGGAAAACGACTTGTCCTTGCATTCCTTCGCTTCGTGTCCTTGCCTATTGCAACGATTGCACCACTTCCTCGATTCCTGATGATTTCTGTTAGTCTTCCTCCGGCAGTTAACAGACTTATGACCTAAGCCATTACAATTAAAACAACGTACTTCTCTTGGAACCGCACCTCCTTTAAAATTATTTGTTTGCTCTTCGTCATTATCGCATGACAACGTTTCTTCAGTCGACAACTTCTCATCATGAGCAACTAAGTACTGTTCTGCCACACTGGCTATTTCTTCTAGAGTCTTTGGACTTCTCTCCATTAGATAAACAGACAGATCTTTTGAACATGAATCTGTGAATTGTTCCTTAACTATAAGGTTTGCCAATCCGTCCAATGATTGATCGGCCCCCGAAAGCTCAAACCATTTTAACAAAAGGTTTCTTAAACGTTCAATAAATTGACCTGGGCTTTCGTGTTTTTCAGGCTTTGCCTCACGGAATCTTTGACGGTATCCATGCTCGGTAAAATTGTATCGCTTTAACAGAGCTAACTTCAATCTGTCGTAGTTCATGGCTTCTTCTTGCGAAAGTCTTGAATATACATCAAGAGCTTGTCCCGATAATAACATGCTTAGCTGGGTAGCCCACGTCGACTTCTCCAATTTGGCTATTGTAGCATATCTTTCAAATCTTAACAAATAACTATCCAACTCATCTTTTTCTTCAACAAATGATGGCAAATCTGGACGTCTAACTTGCGCCACAATAACATCTCGAGCATTATCATTAGTAGAATTAGATCGCTCACCAATGTCCAGCTTTTGTCTTTCTAATTCAAGTTTTAACTTTTCCAATTCATATTGCGCTCTTCTTTCTTCAGCTTCTGCTTCGCGCTGCGCTTGTTTCTCTTCAGCTTCTCGTTGAGCTTGTTTTTCTTCAGCTTCGCGCTGCGCTTGTTTCTCTTCAGCTTCTCGTTGAGCTTGTTTTTCTTCAGCTTCGCGCTGCGCCCGCTTCTCCTCTGCTTCAGCTTCAAGTTGTGCTCGCTTTTCCTCAGCTTCAAGTTGTGCTCGCTTTTCCTCAGCTTCAAGTTCTGCTTTCCTTATTTCACGAGCAGCTCTTCTATCTTCTCTTTCGTCAGCTTCTCGCTGAGCTTTTTGTTCCATTATCTTGTGATACTCTTCCATCACAAACTGAGACTTCTCATTACCAGTCAGCCCCATTCGTTCAGCCATGCTCCCTAAGTCTTCAATCATCTCATGTTTGACAGTATCCGCCATCTTGACATTAATTTATTATTCTTTCAATAAATCTTCGGTATTCTTCGGTTTTTCGGTTAAATCCTTTTCGGTTATTCCCGGACGAGCCCCCAGAATGTCACGATTTCTTTCTATCTCTTACCAGGAAAAAGACTTGGAAAGGTTCAATGACGTAGTTTAATGGGTCAACCGAAAAGAAGTCAATTAAATGTCGAATAATTCTACTAGCGAAATGATAATCTGACTTCTTGAAGAACTTTAACGAACGGCTTCTCAAATAACTCTAATTTCTGCATCAACTACCAATCTACAACTCATAGCACAACTCTCATAACCAACTCAATAATAATCATCATAATAATCACCATAATAATAATCTCAGAATAATCAGAATAATTAGAATACAAACCACACCACCACCTATAGTAGGTGGCTTCGGTCCGGCAACATCGAGAAGGCCACGTAATGTCACATTGTTCTGTCAGGTTGCAATAAATGTCAACAAGCAGAAGCTTATAGAAGTCTAAAGAATGTCACGTTCGCAAGAAGATTCTTACATAATAACGATTTCGCAATCGGACATTTACTGATAAACAACCTTATGACGTCATGACAAACGACGCTCAGAAATCATGAAAAACAACAGAACCTTCTAGATTTGCATGCTTACAGATGATTCTAGAAATACGTTACAAATTTCTCAATCAGAGGCTACTTCAGGTCACAACCGATAACAACATACCGCTCAAGAACTCCACAATGAAAACAGCACACTCTGTCAAGACGCAAAGCAGCCCGACGCGAGGCTTTGCACATTGATTGTGACAAACTTACTTTAGGTCAATAACTTTAAAACGTAGCCTACTTGTGGTCAACCGTTATTTTAATTCCATAAATTTACAGCATGCTTTTGGTCAATCATTCTTTTATTTCCATAAATTTACAAATTACTTTTGTCAATCGTTAGTTTAAGTCAATAAATATCCTAGGTAAGTGGAAACGAGCGCTACTAAAATGAAAAAGCAAACAATACACTTGTTTAAAGAACGCAACAAAAACGATTGCTAACATTAGGCCGATACGAAAATCCTTGACATTTTTAGTTACATCTTAGGCCTACAGTGCTATTCTTGTAGGCTATATTGCAACACACAAAGCTATAATTGGATAGAATTGTAAATCTTCAAGTATAGGCAGGAGTAAACTATTAGCTAGGCTAGTTGTTTCCAATCTGCTATGAGGTCCTCTCCAGGGGAAAATTTTGTGAGTTTAGGAAAAGAGTTTTAGCTGTAAAATTAAGATAATTTTCTACAGGGATATGTAAAGAAGGAAATACGAAGGTTCACAGCGATTGCCTTATTCTCACGATACTAAAAGGGCGGTAGTTGGTAGGCCTACTGCGGTTAGTTAGTAATGCGGTTCCTTTTAAAAGGATTTCATGATCAACTGTGTCAAATGCTTTGGCAAGATCAATAAAGATAGGCTACTGCATGTAGTAGACTGCATGCATGTGGTACTGCATGTGGTAGACTGCATGCATGCGGCACTGCATGTGGTAGACTACGGTAAGTTAAAGTTGAGGCAATAAAATACTTAGTGAATGGAATTGAAATGGAGTCGGCACTTTAGAGTTGGAGTTGATTGGAATCGGCACTTAGTGAATGGAATAATTCCGACAACATGACTTCAACAATCGGAAATTTCACTCTGCCAATCTCGGTAACCGGCCCTGTGTCAAGATCCTCTACAGTATACAAGTATGCGAAACTACCAGGAATAACCTATCAAGATCTTGTCGAATCACATATGGGAAGAGATCAATTTTTTTGCGATAGCGACTAAAAGTTTTCAAATAACAAAAAAAGTTCTGTTTAAACCCTGTTATTTCATCTGTGCTGCCATATGAATGTCAGCTATCAAGATAGTGCGCTTAAAATAACCTACTGTGTTTTCTCTTGTAGAATGGTTATTTTGGGGATACAGGTTTGATATCGGCTAAACTATTCAACAACAAACTCTAAAAAAAATGAAGGAGACTGTTTTTTTGTGTGTTTTCCTCATTACATCAGCCAGTTGGATACAAGCTCAGCAATCTATTCTATTTGGAAGTAAGTTTTTTTCACCTGTTGCGAAGCAGCACCATCTGCCGCCTTTGGATATTTGCACTCATTGCCGTCCCACTTTATAAGACTTTCATCATCGTCATCCTCATCATCACCACGTTCCTTTCTCTCATCGAGCGCTGGAGCCAATGGAGCGCTAAGTTTTTTGTTGTAAAATTCTTCGATTGCAGTTTTGTGGTCAAATCTTTTCCTGCCTTGAATATCATCAATCCAAATCGATGATAGCTTTCCCATATTCCGTTTTCCATTCAATTTTTCTTTTGTGAGTTGTCCTTGAATGAAATTACTGTGAATCATGTAGGCAAAATTTTTCCGTTCTCTTGCTTATTTGTTTGTAGAATTTTCAGCACATTTTTGTTTTTGATTTTTTCCATTCATAACATCATTGTTTTGTAAATCCACATTTCTAATGTCTCAAGTTGTTTTACTATTTCTGATCATAATGTTTACGCTTTGCTTTGCACAGTGTCACTTTGTTGATGTTATTTTTTTAAATTACAGTAATAAGTAGAAGCTTGAATATTAAATTATTTCTAATTTTTTTTTACTTTTTTAAAACCCACTACTGAAGTTCTACGTTTCCAATGCCGCCGATTAAGGCAGGCTGATAAAATGGCATCAAGCAAACGGAAAAATTTTGCAAAATGAAAAAATCCTGGAGCCGCTACTTATTGCTAGTATTACTGCCATGTGTTTCTTACGCAACTATTTTTTCAACAGTTGATACCATTCCACCATCACCAAACAATGTCATAGCAACCAATTATTCCGGATTTATTGTTAAAGCTTCGATTGAATCAGATGTCATTTCTTTGGACTATTTCTGGAGATATGAATCCAATCACACTATTTCCTATTACTATCTCTATTTTTCCGGATGTGTTAACACAACATTTGATGAAGGAGTTATCACTTGTATTGAAATTCCAAGTGAAAACAAAACTCGCATCATATCAACCTTCAAGTTGCTTCCACCTTTGATAAATGAAACTCGATTTTCAGTCACAAGCGGTGTGCAGAATGTTAATGAAATTATTGAAATAGATCTTCCACATAAAACGGTCCAAGGTAAACATGTTAAACTATTTTTGAAACATTACTTTAGAGATAACACTTACTTTTAGTCATAAAATAAACCTTGCTTAATCTAGCTGTTAATGATTACATTTTTTTCTAGGAACTTTATTTGTTGCAGCGTATGCAAGTTCAGAAGATCTTTTCCATTTACTACATAAAGCCGTTAATAAAGTCTTAAAATACTGTAAACGGCTCTACATCACTGCAAGAGAAGTTGGTTTAACAAATGAGAAAATTTTGTGTTTAAATTAGTTGCAAAATATGCACACGTAAGCTCAGCAATTGATTAATTACACTGGTCAAAAAAAAAAACGGTTTTCATTTGTGCCTGGAATGTTAGACCTATTTTAGAGTATATTTGGGACGCTGATTGCAAAATGTCACCAAGTTTCTTCTTACGTCTTCCAGTTTTTCAGATACCCCTGTGTGCCTACAGTAGTTCCATTTATCTCAACAAGACCAGAATGTATTTAAACTTTTCAGGCAGCTTTTTGGCGTAATGTCAATATCTTACAGTAATAATATCTTAACAACTCAAACCAGTAATAATATCTTAACAACTCAAACCAGTCAAAGACATCAGTAACACAAAACAGTGGCGTAGCCAAGAGGGGGGGGGGGGGGTTGGGGGTTACAACCCCCCCCCCCCCCTTTGGCACGCGTGTGACGTCACGATACTGAGAATGATGCTTTCAGTCTAAAAAAAATTGCCTAATTTTAAACAAAATTACATTAAAAGAGCGAGTTTTGCCAATACCAAACATTCAAACATCTCAGCCAAGAATTAGCAACAAGAAAACACAGAGACTTAGCTTTATTTCCAAAAAATACCGAAGAAAACATGATCTTATCCTTTTGCTATGCTACCGGACAGCACCATTTTACAGGAATATTCGTACCCACATTTTTGTTGAAAATGCTCTCTGAATTGCACCAAATTTAAAGTAATTTTTCAAAATTTTCTGGGGGAGGCCCCCCAGACCCCCCGCCGCTTGGTGGTCAAAACCCCCTCTTTCAAAATTCCTGGCTACGTTACTGACACAAAAAACATGTAAAAGCATCAGTTTTATAAGGTCTGTAGGCCTACCATACGACACCAAAAAAGTATTTTAGGAGCCATTTTCGTGTATATAGATTTAGGTCAGTTTCTGCAATGTAGGCCTCAGCAATAAGCGGCTATTATTGGATCCTAAATCCATTATGGTGACTAGTAGTTATGTTTGGTCAATGCAAAATGCAATCAATCGCAATAACTACAAAAATGTGCATACCCTGGCGTAGAATCGGCAAGAGGTCCTCTTGCTCATTCAGTTGAAGTTCCTGTTTTTATACATTTAACAACCTCCCAGAACTAACAACAGTGTCTGATAAACCAGCCTTTTTTAATTTAAAAACGTGGTGGTATAGCTGTAAATATGAAACTGAGAGGACAACAGCCATTAAACAAGGCAGTATAAAGAAAGAATATGAATCAAGAACGCAAATTTTTGCAAAATTACTACACCGATAAATGAGTAGGCGACAGGTGGAGACTATGTGTAAATTCGAAAATGGTAAACTTATTTTTGGCAATCAATACCAATACACAAATCACTCATGCGTTTACTGTTTTCTGTGGTAGCTAACCATAATGTAAATATTGCACAACAAAACGGTGAGTCTTTAGAAATGAAAGTAGACTATTGAGTAAAACTTTGTTCATCAACCGCTGGTTGCCAGAGAAAAAATCGTCAACCTTTCACTCTCACTCCATGTAAAACTTGATAATAGCCTTAAAAGAAAATATTTCAATTCGAAAAACAAAGGTTGGTTGGTTTTGAATTTTTATCCTCGGGCTGACAAACTCTTGATGCAGTAGTTCCTGGCAGTTTCGCATATTTTTAGAAACTTTGAACCACTGACACAGAAATGGTTACCGAGATTGACAGTATGAAGTTTCCGATAGTTGTTAAAATGTTGTTGCCGGGGAATTATTCTATCCACTAGGTGGCGCTGAATGGAGAGCAGTATAGAAATGCGTTGCTCAAGCGCACACCCCAAGAACCGAACCACCGCCGCGTGATCTTGAGTCGTGCACTTAACCGTTGAGCTAACAGAGCGGAAATCATTAAAACCTTTTAATATTTTCATTTTTTTTCTGCTTTTTCAATACTTACACCATTCACTGTTAAGTAAAAGGTATATAAATTTCCACCCCTAAGGGTGGTCTCTGTTTTCCACCCTATGCTTCTGTAGGGTGGATTTTTCCACCAAAAATGGTGGATATTTCCACCCTTGAGCAATGGTGGAAATTTCCACCCCCAGCAAAATCCACCCTAAACTGTGGAAATTTCCACCCTAGTCTCTGTTTTCCACCCTAGGCTTATACACTCATAGGGTGGATTTTTTCACCACAAAAAGTGTAAAATTCCACCCTTCATCTGAGGTGGAAATTTCCACCTCAGTAGCATTTACTCTCAGGCTGTCTAAATTTCCACCCTTTAAGATGGTCCTAATTTTTACCTCATTCCTTTTGCTTGAGTTGGAAATGTCCACTCTACAATTCAAACTGTTTTTTATCGCATTAATTCGTGTTCTTGTATTTTTGTTGCACTTTCTGCCTCCCTATCCGTCAGGTTGCGTAAAAATTGTTCCTTGCACAAGTGTTTTTCAACCTTTCTTGAGCCACGGAACACTTTATGCATTAAAATAATGTTGCGGAACACCAAATCGGATTTTACAATATGGGCTAATCCATAATGCAATAAAATAAACAATACAACAACAGTTTATTCACTTTCAGCTTTTCTCAATGCGATATCTTGGCCTGTTTGGATGAGCACAATTGCACAAAGTTGATATACGGGCAGGAATTGCAGAAAGGCAAACGCAAAGCAGTTGTGATTTTAATTTTCGACCTGTGTTCCATAGAACGCTAGTCCATTTTAACAATTTCTTGCGAAACACCTGACGATCTTTTACGGAACGATATAGTGTACCGAGGAACACAATCATGTTAAAAATCACTGCCTTACACCAGCACTACCAAATTGTTATTCAAAACTGATTTATTAAAGCTTGCACAGGTGTGCTAATATCAACGGAAACCGGGAAATGTCACACAGGTAATTTAATAGTTGTAGCGTTTCGGCGACTTCTTGGGGAAAGTTAATATCAAATATCCAATACGTGTGCAAAAGCAGAAGCAGTGCAGTTTCAGGCTCCTCGATGTGGCATAGCAGTTGCCTTTGCACGTGTAGAGAAAATCCCTCGGATGTGCTCCAGATAAGGAGTCGTGACTTTTGTCAAGCTGAAACTGTCATCCTGTAAAACAATATGTAACATTAGCATTGATCCAACCTTATAAGAATTATAGGCCTATGGTAAAACTGATTATACTTGGAAAAGGTATAGATTTATACGATGCTAACGAATTGTGTTGTTGTGACACACTACCATCTCTATGGCACACAAATAAGCTATACAGAGTTATTGGCAATGTAACAATTTCGTACCAATATAAAAATGGCAGGCAAATGAAATATTCAGCAGCAAAATGTGACCCTCGAAAAACTGTTTATGATCTGATTAATAAAATATTTATCCAATAGAATTCAAATTTCAATTCAATTTTGATCATCTCATCTGCATTTCATTTCACTTTTAATTTCATCTTCGATCAGGCAAAACAAAACGCTTTTTTTAAGAGCTGTAACTTTAGTTCTCATTTCGTATGTGTGCAAGATATACCAGTTTCTCAATTGTTTAGATTAGACCATAGTTTTGTTGTTATCCTGTATATTTTTGTCTAATCTTTAGTATTTCTTATTCAAGGTATAAGGTGTTTTAAAGGCTTGATGAAGACTGCTAGATGCAAATTGCATAACCGAGAACGATTGTTATGTCGTTTTTGTTTTCACGATGTTAAATGTTGTCTCGTTGCTTAGTTATGTCTATTTATGGTTAAAAAAAACTCCTTTAACATGAACACTTTGACTTTTTTGCAGAATTTGTGCATAATAAAACAAAACAAAAATTCGTCATGACACGGTTTTGTTTTCAAACGCACTTACGTTTCTAGAAAATAGGGCAAACCGAACACTTCGAATTGCAACATTGGCGGATTTCGAAACGAAACTAAGACAAAGAAGTAAAAGAACATAAAAATAAATTGCTTTTTTTAAATTAATCTTAAAGCTACTTGAAATTATTGGTTCGTTTCAGTTTCAATTCTTTTATTTAGTTTTGCTTCTCACCACGTTTCTTGAAATTTCATTTTGCTCAAATAAAATTCTTTTAAAACATCCAAAGCTTTAATGTGTCAAAACGAGAGCTGTGGAGTTGGGCAAAAAATATACGACTTCGACTCCTCGGTTTATAACTGGCTGACTCCGGCTTCAGTGTTGTAAGGTTTTTTAGGGCCTCCAGATTGTTTTTTGGAGTATTCAAAAAGAATACAAAAAGAATAATATAATCAGTGGTTCTATGAAACGTTGTGCGTTAAAGTTGTGTTGTTGTAAGTAATAGAAGCTTGGTCCACGGCCTACTAGAACACGGCCAAATATGTTGCTATTTGAGGAAATTTCTAAGAGTCTGAATTGTTACAATCATAGCTATGACAAACCTATCATCTTCCCATTTTTAAAAGTAAGTAAAATGAGCAATATTTGCATCTAGACATATTTTTGGCTTGTTTTTCCAGAGATTAGATATGTATGTTAAGCACAACTTGTGCAATAATAATGTAAAATATGTAAAAAATTTCCAACTACATCCTGGAGGTAGTCTCATCATACAGTCGTTAGGTTTTGTATAGCAGGATTTTTTGCCAATAGCCACATTTTGCTTGCAAAATTAAACTTGGTGGAAAACAAAACGAACTAAAATTTAAATTAACACATCAAATGAACCGCTTACAACATAGAATTCACAAAAAATCCTTCATATTTTGAATGGAACATGCAATTTTACCAAAAGCGACACACCAAACGATATTACCTCCAGGTTGCAGATGGAAAATCTTACATATTTTACATTGTTATTGCATAAGTTGTGCTTAACATACATACCTAATCTCCGGTTAAACAAGCCAAACATATGTCTAGGTACAAATATTGCTTATTTTACTTACTTCTGGAAATGGGAAGATCACAGGTTTGTCATAGCTATAATTGTAACAATTCAGACTCTTAGAAATTTCCTCAAATAGCAACATATTTGGCCGTGTTCTAGTAGGCCGTGCTTGGTCTTATATATCTATTTGCATGCAGTTTAAAATTGCAAACATTGTTTATCGTTTTGTATGCAGCCGGAGTTGCAGTCTTGCCTTTTTTTTAAAAAACTCCTATTCCAGAGCCCCGATAAAAACCATGCGCATTTTTGCACGCAAAAAAAATGGAAAAAAAAATTCTCTCTCTTTTATTTGTGACGTCAGTGGACTTAGAGCCCGTGATCTCACCTCTTTTTTAACGCTCTGTCTTGGAGAGTGCACTATTGCGAAGAAAATAGAGTTGGCATTCCGCTGATATACGGTTTAACAATTTTGACCACTAGGTGCGGAATTAGCGGAATCATCATCTGTAAATGATGATGATTCCGCTGATGTACGGTTTAACAATTTTGACCACTAGGTGTGAGTAATGAGTTGTGAGGCATTTTCCGACAAATTTTGTTTCATTAAGCAAGCGCTTAATGTGAATGCGGGATATAAAATGAGATATAACTTTTACTAATATTGCAAGACAGTCATACACATTCTACGATGATCATCATTTTTCCATTTTGTTTTTATTTTGATACATTCTAATAGGTGAAGTAGTGTCTCCTACCTTACATAGTGCTTACGTGCATTATGATACGGACACTGCGAGGTAACAGCATCAAATCGTTTAAGTAAAAAATGTAATTGTAATCAATTGTAGCTAGCGGTAGACTGATGACTTACAGCGCCAATTATCACAAAATGCTGCATTCCCTCTTTGAATACAAGTGGTAAGCACAGCAGAGCTCTCCAGCGATCTGCAAATACAAAATAACTATGAGCTGTGCATAATTAATAGATAAGGTAAATGTGGTGCCACCTCAGTTACTAAGTTTCGGGAATGAGAAGATAAGGTTGTCATCACACTATGCCTTCGGCACTAACGAAAGGAGAGTGGCCAGTTACTTTCTCTTGGCTTTGATATGTACTTAGAACAGTAGACACAACAAAACCATCGTGCAAGACATGACAAGTTGCCAGAAAATATTAAATATTCTCACGCTAAATAATTCACAATAGAATATTATCAGACAATTCTATGCAATGTAAGTTGCTTCACCTATTTAATCAAATTAAATAAAGAGTTAGCGGTATGGGTTCGTGGTTTAACTGCTTCTTCTAGTCAAATGACAAAACTAGAGTCCTGTTTTTTTTTTCGGTCATTTATCGGTCATTGACCTATTATTTAGCAAAATGTCCGAAAAAAATATAGTCAATTCGGTCAATTGCGGCCGGATGTTGCAAGGTTGAGTTTCGCTGATGAACGTTGAAGAAACGTTTGTCTGTTCTAACTTTTCTCAGATAAAACACGACAACGTTTCTCAGCGAAACTTAATGTTGTAGCTAGTCAGGAAATGCAAATTTTGGTTTGGAGCAGCTACTTGAAAGGAAATATTTTCATCAGAAAAAATGACCGAAATAAATAAAAAATGACCGAATTTTTTCAAGTCATTTCGGACAAATTACCAAAAAGTCTCAGCGAAAAAAAATACCCAGAATTTTCTAAACATTGGGCTATCTGAAAGCACGCTCCATCAAGTATGAGCTGGGAAAGGCAATAATAAAAACTTTGACCCGATTCCACACGTGAGAGTATGTCTCTTTGATTTGGTTCTGCAGCCAGAACGATTGATACGAGATGTTGAACTTCGGTTTGAGTGCAAAATCGTTTTACAATGTTATTAGTTCCTCCTTAAAAATTCAATGTTCGGAAATATCACAGAATAGGTCGATTATTCAATCATAGATTTCTAACTGGAATACATCCTGGAATCGAACTCCCATGTCTTTGCGTACTTCTTGAAGATGATTAGATATGCCTTTGCCACTGGTATCAAGTTGATGCAAGCTTGAGAAGTGGAAAAATTCTCGTCTAGCTAAATTTCGCTGATACAACACGAGCTTATTTCGTTACGCTGAAGGGATAAATTCAATTCATTAAATTAGGAAAATAGCTTATGTTTGACAAGTAGGCGATATCACTTTTCACAACCAGGACGTCATTTGCAAGGGCAGGATCACAACTCTGCAGAAATTCCTTGATAGTTTCAAACAGCGAATAAAATCGTGAATCAATTTCTCTGGGAAAGCCAATGTACTTCGGTGTGGAGTAGTATGCGCTCAAAAGCTTCATCATTCTCATTGCACAATCATTTGAATAAGCGTGTATTCAGAGCGTGCGCTCACTGCTTTGATGACAGTCTTCAAAGATAGATTAAGACGAACGCTAGATCAAAATACTCTCGGATTGAAAGATCGGATTTGCGTAATCGCAGTGCTTCAAAGTAAGTCACGTGTCACGACCTCAACAAACTTGTAAGGCACTGTGAAGCGACTTTGCCAACATAATTGCCACAAAATCTGCCACAGAGCTCTTATAGTCACCGTCTTCTTTTGTATTTCCTTGAAGCGAAACATGACAAAAAATGCGTTGCTATCATCTTCTTGCAACTGCCCCGATTTACTCTCAGCGCTCCCCAATCGCCCACTTTATAGCCAGCGCCCCCTTCATGATTGCAAACGCCCACAGGGGGGCGCTGGCGCCCACTTTGGAAACCACTGGTTTAAATGGATAACTGGTCAAATGTTTTAGACCTAATAGTCTGGGAGCCTACGACAGAAGATTTCACCCCATAAGGTACAAAAGGTTTGACCCCTTGAAGTTACTGGGGTCAACCATGTCACTCACAAAAAGTATGGAAGATTGACCGCACCGGGTTGATCTGGACCCTAGAGCCCCCTAAAAAGCCCAAAAAGGGGGTTAATTTCACCCCATAAGGTACATGGACCAAACTTGGTGAAAACGAAGTTCTATGTCAGGACATCACAAAAATATCAAATCTAACAATATTTTCGGATGGAAAGGTGATGTAAGATGCCTTCAAAGTGACTTCCCTTAATGTGACCCCCTCGGAAGGTTTATTCCACCCCATAAGGTACATGGACCAAACTTGGTCAAAATGAAGTCTTATGTCAGGACATCACAAAAATATCAAATCTAACAATATTTTCGGGTGGAAAGGTGATGTAAGATGACTTCAAAGTGACTTTCCTTAATGTGACCCCCTCGGAAGGTGTATTTCACCCCATAAAGTACATGGACCAAACTTGGTCAAAACGAAGTCTTATGTCAGGACATCACAAAAATATCAAATCTAACAATATTTTCGGGTGGAAAGGTGATGTAAGATGTCATCAAAGTGACCCCCAGAGGGTTTATTTCACCATAGAGTACATGGACCAAACGTGGTCAAAACGAAGTCTTCTAGGGCACCACAAAATATCAAATCTAACAATACTCTCAGTTGGAAAGGTGATAAAAGACCTACCCAAAAGTGAATCTCCTCCTATAGTTTAATTTACTTCATCCCTTTCTCGAACCAACCTTGGTGTAACGAAAGTGCTATGCCAGGACAGTACGAATGGATTAAATTTAAAAATATTTTTATATAGGTTTTGATGAAATACATTCACAAGCTGTCCCATGATGCATGAAATGGAACTATAGCCTACTTTACAAAAAGTTTTTGTATAAATCATATTAAGTCAATCGAAAAAAGGCAACAGGACATGACAATACATGGCTTTGTAACACCAAAAACAGAAAGTACATATACCACATAACACCAAAAACAGAAAGAAGCATATAGGCTACAGTAGCCAGAAAATTGATCCAAGATCTTGATACCACCACTAAATGTGGACTTAATCGAACAGCTGACTATCCAAATCAAAACGTTTCGAAATGAATCATTTGGAACGTTAATTTAGGCAGTAATGAACATTTTCCAGCTGCTACAATAAATAACCCAATAAACCCAATGCAGTAAATTTTTATTTAATGCCATTTGCTTCATGTCTCCAATCAGTTATCGTAACTGTTCATTCATAAACAGAGATTGTTCGTGTAAATGTAAATGGTCGTTTCTTTATTCTTCATTGTCACTGCTGTCGCTTTCACTTTCTTCATCTTATTCTTCAGATTCATACAATTCTCCTGTTATATACAGAGATAAAGCAAGCTGTCTGCGATGTACCAGCCCCAAGCAATGTGGTTATCCGCACGTCTGACACTGACTGTCTTGTAATTGGCTTAGGTTGCTATGGAACTTTTGATCCTTCATTAAAGATATGGATAGAAGCTGGCTTGCAAAGCAATAACACGCAGCGGTACATCAACATCAACCAGCTGCATAGGCCTACCGCACTTGGAGTGACGATTTGCAAGTGTTTACCTGCATATCATGCCTTTACAGATTCTGATTACACCTCGTCATTTAGCAGGAAAGGGAAAGTGCGGCCGCTGAAATTACTCCAAGGAAACCACGAAGCGCAGGCAGCTTTTAGCCAACTCGGACACGACAAAGAAATTAGTGAAGACACTATCATCGCCATAGAGAACTTTGTGTGTAACATGTACAAAAACAAGAAAATTAATTATGTCAACGAAGTCCGTTTACAAATGTTTTTAGACGGCTACAAACCCAAAAAAGAAAATGAAAGGATATCATGCATACCAGAAGCTACTGTAGATAGTAGTACTCTACCACTTTGTTTACGAGTACTTCTCCAGAAGACAAGGCGCACACATCTCATCACAAGATGGTGGTTATCTTCAACTAGAAGTGAACAAGCAGCAACGTTGCTGCTAGAGTATGGCTGGAAAGAAGAAGGAGGTTCTTATAAAGTGGTGTGGTTTGAAGGTAAAGGTATAAAGCATCTTTAGATGTCTCTGCGTGGAATCTGATCTCATCCAGGAAAGTCAAGAAGAAGGTAAACAGCATTGGATGTCGCTTGGGTTACCCTTTATAAATATAAAACTTTCTCCTGGTCTATCAGTCGTTTACTTTCTTACTGTAAACATTAGCCAATAACTGGCTGTAAAGTTTCGTTTTAGGAACCTATAACCAATAGTTTCTGCAATCTTGAGAAAAATGCCTGGGTGCACTAAATAACAAATAAATGTTGAACTTTTTCCAGTTAATAGTAAGTTGCAATGTTGCATTATTCGAAGAAAAATAGACGTCTGTAAAAGATAATAAAATTACTATTGTATGTTACGCATATCTGTAGTGCATAATAGCAATTGTTTCGTACAGTCTTTATTTCTCTGTATATAACAGGAGAATTGTATGAATCTGAAGAATAAGACGAAGAAAGTAAAAGCGACACCAGTGATTGATTGATTGATTGAATCTTTATCCTCGGACTGGGAAAGCTTCTTGCAGAGCTTAATCCTGGCAGTTTCGCATACTTGTAGAGGCTTTGAATCACTGGCGCAGGCCCGGTCACCGAGATTGACAGAGTGAAGTTTCCGATTGTTGAAGGCTTGTTGTCGGGGAATTATTCCATCCATTAGATGCCGCTGAATGGAGAGCAGCCCTTAACGTGCGTTGCTCAAGCGCACACCCCGAGAGTCGAACCAGCGCCGCTATTGATCTTGAAGCTTCTTCGTTCCAGAAGTGACGCGCTAACCAATTGAGTTACCGTTTACATTTACACAAACAATCTCTGTTTATGAATGAACAGTTACAATAACTGATTGGAGACATGAAGCAAATGGCATTAAACAAAAATTTACTACATTGGGTTTATTGGGTTATTTATTGTAGCAGCTGGAAAATGTTCATTACTGCCTAAATTAACGTTCCAAATGATTCATTTCGAAACGTTTTGATTTGAATAGTCAGTTGTTCGATTAAGTCCACATTTAGTGGTGGTATCAAGATCTTGGATCAATTTTCTGGCTACTGTAGCCTATATGCTTCTTACGTACTTTCTGTTTTTGGTGTTACAAAGCCATGTATTGTCATGTCCTGTTGCCTTTTTTCGATTGACTTAATATGATTTATACAAAAACTTTTTGTAAAGTAGGCTATAGTTCCATTTCATGCATCATGGGACAGCTTGTGAATGTATTTCATCAAAACCTATATAATATAAAAATATTTTTAAATTTAATCCATTCGTACTATCCTGGCATAGCACTTTCGTTACACCAAGGTTGGTTCGAGAAAGGGATGAAGTAAATTAAACTATAGGAGGAGATTCACTTTTGGGTAGGTCTTTTATCACCTTTCCAACTGAGAGTATTGTTAGATTTGATATTTTGTGGTGCCCTAGAAGACTTCGTTTTGACCACGTTTGGTCCATGTACTCTATGGTGAAATAAACCCTCTGGGGGTCACTTTGATGACATCTTACATCACCTTTCCACCCGAAAATATTGTTAGATTTGATATTTTTGTGATGTCCTGACATAAGACTTCGTTTTGACCAAGTTTGGTCCATGTACTTTACGGGGTGAAATACACCTTCCGAGGGGGTCACATTAAGGAAAGTCACTTTGAAGTCATCTTACACCACCTTTCCACCCGAAAATATTGTTAGATTTGATATTTTTGTGATGTCCTGACATAAGACTTCATTTTGACCAAGTTTGGTCCATGTACCTTATGGGGTGGATTAAACCTTCCGAGGGGGTCACATTAAGGGAAGTCACTTTGAAGGCATCTTACATCACCTTTCCACCCGAAAATATTGTTAGATTTGATATTTTTGTGATGTCCTGACATAAGACTTCATTTTGACCAAGTTTGGTCCATGTACCTTATGGGGTGGAATAAACCTTCCGAGGGGGTCACATTAAGGGAAGTCACTTTGAAGGCATCTTACATCACCTTTCCATCCGAAAATATTGTTAGATTTGATATTTTTGTGATGTCCTGACATAAGACTTCGTTTTGACCAACTTTGGTCCATGTACCTTATGGGGTGAAATTAACCCCCTGGGGGGTCACTTTGGGGGGAGTCTTACATCACCTTTCCACTCGAAAATATTGTTAGATTTGATATTTTTGTGATGTCCTGACATAGAACTTCGTTTTCACCAAGTTTGGTCCATGTACCTTATGGGGTGAAATTAACCCCCTTTTTGGGCTTTTTAGGGGGCTCTAGGGTCCAGATCCACCCGGTGCGGTCAATCTTCCATACTTTTTGTGAGTGACATGGTTGACCCCAGTAACTTCAAGGGGTCAAATCTTTTGTACCTTATGGGGTGAAATCTTCTGTCGTAGGCTCTCGGTCTATAACCTTGACAGCATTTGGTTTTATAAGTTGTGACAAAAACAAACAGTGTAAACAAAAAATACACAGATTACAGAATATATATAATAATCTGCTACGACCTACATGTTTTTTGTTGTTACAATTTAGACTGGTGTTACAGCATATATACACAACATAAAGAATACTACTGTAGATAGACAAAAAGTCAATAAGTTTGGTTTAATTAGTTTGACAATTATAGTACGGTACTAGAAAAAAGTCACAATGTTACTTACCAAACTATTTCGTGTCCAAGGTGCAGATCGTCCAAAGTAACGCAATTACGTAGTTGATTTCAATATTCTACTTCAAGGGGAAATTCATGTATATGAACAACTTAGTTCACTAGTTGTTGATAATCCACGATGAAGTCACAATGACAAACAAAACAATACCACTATCCCCTACAGTAGGTTTCATACAAAGTTTTACTGTGAATTAAACAAATAACATAACTTCATTTTAAATCGTGCTTTTCTCTGCATTATGACTACCTCTAGCTCTGCCATTGGAACTATACTAAACAAAACAAGTAGCCTACTGCACATAAAAACTTGGTCAGCGAAAAGAATTTACAACATTCAAACAACGCTTTCGTTTAACACCACAGTTCTGAATCTGAGGCATCTGTCAATCCTCGCCACACTCGACCGCACAGAGATACCAGTAAATTAGGTCAGCGTCTCTTCGTCGACGAAGCGAAAACAATTCTTTCGCCATCCAATTCACGCTTCATTTATCTGACCAGCGATGCTGTCGCACACAAAATACAGCACAAACAAAAATGTTAAAAATATTCTACCTTCCACCCAAAATATGCTACTACGTTTAACACTTTGATCCTGCGGCCTGATCTAGCTTGCATAATCGCATAGCCAAAGGCCACAGAGAACCACTTGGATGTCGTCAGTTTAAACTTATTTTTGTGAAAAGACTCATAATGGCGCTTGACGTTATACTCTTTAGCAGCTGAAACTGTTTTTTTTTTTTTGGCAAACTAGACAGAGTGGTTTTCCTGAATTTTCTGCAAATAAATAATCTTCTTCCTCTTTATTTTAAAATGATCTTTTTTCCACCTTTCTTTTTTTTACAAGTAGTCTACTCATTATCTTGACCCTTAGGTTTTGCGAAACTGGTAAGTTTTAGGCTAGGACAGCAAGGCGAGTAACTAAAAACATTGTTATGCATCACAAAGGATCGTTCACAAAGTTTTTTGTCAATTACAATAACAAAGAAACAAAAATTGAAGTGATATTGCTACATTGAAGCAAAGCTGACTATCAGTTCTCTGGGCAAAAAAAAGGAGCTTGCGGCCAAATTTGGCTCGCGGGCCTGCACTTGGACCACACTGTCACTCATAATTGAGATTGATTAGTTGTCTACTCTATGGTACAACAAAATAACTTCTCTTTCAAGTAACCAACAAAACGTAATTTTCAGCTTTTATAACAAGAGACTAACAAGAGACTACAATACACAGATTACACCTCACACAGATGATAGACCGATGGGTAATTGGGTTTTAATAGCGTCATTCAAACCCAATTGATTTGTTTTGCTTCTGTCTATGGTACAGCAAAATTACTTCTTTACAACATGACTAATAAACGGTGACAGCTTTATTCTATCAATCCTGTGCGGTATCTAAAGGTTTGAAAAATTTGAAGAAGGGTAATAATCGGGTAGCCTACAAATTAATTGTTTTTTTATTGTAGCTCCATGTCAACTATTACCATAAACTTTGAAACTACGGTGAAATCACTTCTTTTGTTGAAACCATATGACAATTTCTTTGTTCTTGTTAAAAACTATTCCTAGAAAGAAAACTTTGTCATTTTTACGTTTTTTAACGTCTGAAGACGATCAACGTAAAGGATGGATCTTGTGTCTGAGATAATGGCTGCTTTGCTTGTACTCATTGTTTTACCACTTTCAGGTAATAGTTTCTGTCCAACTGTATTTTCTTTTTGTGTCTTTTATGTTGTCTTTGTTAGTTGTTACTTACGACGGAGCAAGTAAACTGTCTGGTAGAAATAGACAATAAAAGAAGTAATCCAACCTAGCGTTATTTATAATTGTATTTTAGTGAGTATCCCACATGGTTAGTCATAAACGTGCTACAGTGCAACTGGAATGGCTTTTGCTTCTATGTTAGACGCTGTCGTGAAAATCAATAATTTAAACAACAACAAGTTTGCAAATGAGAAATTTCATATAATTTCAATAGTAGGCTGCTCTTCTCACATCGAAATATTTACATGCGATTGTAAGGCAAAACAACACAAACAAAAAAGGCAATACTTTAGGTACTATTGATAAGGGATGCTTGTTTCCATGAAAACTAGACATTATGAGTTTCGGAAAGCATTGGCTTGTGAAAAGCAAATGCAATTTTTGTTTCAATTTGATGTTGAAAACGATAGAAACCATTGATATCCGGCCGATATAATTAGTCATTTTTGCATTGCACAACAATGTAAACCGTCATTGTTTACTGAAAATTTTAGTCATTGTTTACATTGTAACATAATGTAACAATGCCAGATTTTCCAACCAGTAAAATATCTATGGGCTTCTAGCATCGAAGATTTCAGAAGTAAAGCACGATGTAAGATTCGCACGTAAAGCTATATAATATAATACACCAGCACACACACTACACATTGCGTTGGAGCCGGCTCATTGTTTTTCAGTGCTTTGCATAAAGTTGGATGAGCACGGTACTGTAATTAAAAAGCGGCAGGTAAAGCAAAAGGTATTTCCTTTTGGTTTTGTTTGCTTCACACAGATGCGAACATAATAGCAGCTGTCGGATTAGCGGTTTCACAAAAGATACCGGTACATTAAAATTGCAGCTGACTTACTGTTTACGTTTTCTTGTTACTCGAAACTCGAATGCCCACAGAGCAGTGAGCACCAATTAGAAGACAAAAACGTTCATATAAACATAATAGAAGCCGCCTTCAAATAGAAGCCGCACAAAACGTTCAAAAAATAAAAATAAAAGTAGCCGCGGTTTCTATTCAAGAAAATACGGTACATAATTTCAACGTGTGCTTTGAGCACAAATCATCATCATCATCATCATTATGTTTCTTCCTTGTATTGAGGGTTGGATACAATGCGCCATTGTTCTCGACCATGAGCTGTTCGTACTGCATTTTCATAAGTTAATTTTGTCCATTTAGTGATGTTTGATGTCCAAATCATTCTTGGTCTGCCTTTGTTTCTTTTACCGTTTATCTTCCCTTCTATTAATGATCTTTGTAACGAGTTTTGCCTTATTGTGTGTCCGAAATACTTCAATTTTATTCTTTTGACTATTTGTAAGAGAATTTACTTGAATTGAATTTGGATAATACTTCATCGTTAGTGATCTTTTGATTCCATGAAATTTTTAACATTTGCCTGTATGACCAGCTGAGTACAAAGGCATATTGCATTTGAAGAAACGATGAGAAACTTTGATGAGATTATTTCATTTTTTGGAATATCCCGTTCCTCTGATGTCGTCTACACATATGGCACAACGCTTTTTGAATGGCTGTGGCTGATAATTTGGTTGTGGTTGTATTGTAGGCTAACTAGCAGTAGGCTACTTCTCCCCAGCAATCCCATTATTGACTTGCGTAGGTGATTATTGAGTTGAGGAGTGTTGTCGAGACGGTGCACCACGGCTCCTGCGTAGCCAACGCCACATGACATCGTCATAAGAAGCACCACCTCAAACGCACGGAAATCTCCAAGTAAAAGCACAATAAAAAATTAGAAGCCACATTTGAAACATATTAGAAATACCAGTTGTCAACAGTGTAATTTCGGTGAAAATCAACAATGCAATTTTTGTCCTTGGTAATGCAAAATGCACTTTGCATTTTTCGCAGTAAAACACAGGGGCTGCCTTACAATTGGGGTTCTTGCATCTTCCTCTTGTCATCACTACTGGAAAGTGATGGTACCCATCAGTTCGGATTTCAACAGGAGGTATTGCTTTGGTAGCAGCACCTAATTTATTTTTTTATGAATTTTGAAGTCGTTGTCTGTGATAGCAGCTCTCTTTTACGAGGTGTCGTAGGTTTTCCTTCAAGAGGCAGAGCTTCAGCAATACAAAGCTTGAATTCTTGAAGCATCATTGTTTTCTCAGAACCACTGACAGCGAAAGAGTCCTTTCTATACAACAGCCAGCAGATTATTATAGTTAGATCTAAAAAATGATTTATTTTGATTCGATATAGAGCCATGAGAGAGTCCATGAGATCAACGCCTCCCATAAACTGATTGTACTTCTTCACAATTGCAGGGTAAGGTACCGTTTTAAAACATTTTTTCTTTTTGTCAAACCGTTTACACTCTCCCATTGGTTGAGCAGCAGCAAAGGTGGACAATAAAGCGACAGATCTGTTGCCTATCCATTATACCGCACGCACTTCCGTGCCATCAACCACAACTTTCTTTTCATCATGAGCATCATCGGTAGGCATGGGTTCGATACCTTGTCGGGTCATACCAAAGACTTTTTAAAAATGGTACTGAATCTAATTTCTGCTTGGCACTGAGTAATGGAGTGGATTCGGGTAATAATGTACTCAGTTGCGCCTCTATACGGCTGCATTGACACTGTCTGCTTTGTAAAGCGCTGAGGAGCAACGCATTCTGCGATGGATACAGCGCTATATAAAAACTAACATTATTATTATTATTATTATGAGCACCTCTTTTGTCACCGGAAAATGTGATCCCTGGTAGCCGATTAACTGCCACAGTCCCTAAACAGTGTATATTTGATTTTTCCAGATGGGTCACAAAAGGAATAGATGTAAACCATCTGTCAAAGTAAAGCAAATGGTCAAGACCCCTTGAAACAGATCTGCATAAATTTATTACCACATTGGAGCTGGCTCCAAAGTCTGGCTGATCAGGCAATGATTCGATTTTTCCTGAATACACAAAGAAATCGTGTACAAATCCAATTTTTCGACTATACAGTAGCTACCAAAGCTGTTCTGCAGGATGTTGTTCCTCTTGGACGTCTGATTGCTTGTTATGTGGTTAATATCTTTATCAATGCTTGAAAAAAGAAATGGGCCAACTGCGAAGTATAGGCTACTGTTGAAAATTGAATGAGTCCGTTCACCAGGCATTTAGTTAAATAACATGATGCGTTCTAGTGGTGCAAATTAAGATAAACTATCACACGATGTATAAAGTGACAATCTGCTTTTCTTCCGACGTTTCGTCAATCAGACACGATTGACTTCTTCAAGGAGCGAGACCAGGTAGTGGCTACCTGTCTAACACGGCAAAACACAGGACCATGTTGCTGAAATCAACTATACATGCAAGAAATATATATAGGATCTGTATTTGCATATTGTGTGAAAATGTTATCTAGAATTTTAAGTCGAGTAAAAACACAAGATTGTCGTTAGACTAGATAGCCACAACATCAAAATTTACCGTAGGCTATTTCTGCATTGCAACGTATATACTAAAAGTAAAATCATGTCAATCATACACAAGATGCAACCATTGCCTTTAAGGCTACATTTTTACACTTCTAAGGACATACAGTCACCAAACTAAGTAGGCCTAAGCATTGAGAAAGCTGTTACTGTTGACATAGAAGTGAAAAGGCTTGTGAAGTTTCATTATTTTTTTTTATCAACGCTTTGCTGATTTGTGTTTGAAACCGTTTAGTTTTGCTCAGGAGACATGACAATGATGACAGATCTGTCATATACTCTCCAGAAAGCGGTTGTGAACGCTTAGGTAATGATAAAGGTGTAACAGAGGATACTAGACAAGAACTTGCACTTTTCGATGACAGCATTGTCAGCACCGATATTATCTGGAATAGCCTTCAACTCCGACTGAAGTTGCTGAAGGATTATTTTTTCTGGCGATAACGGACGAAGTATTATTAGCAACCCGCCAACCCCACCATCGATGTTAAGTTTAAAAGACTCCAAAAATGTCTATGACAGTGGTTCTCAAACGTTTTTTTGTTGCGACGCCTCTGGATAAGTTTTCTGGACTTGCGGCGTACAAGCAAATAAAAGCTAACGAGAAAACTTATTTTTGAAGTTGTGTTTATTGATACAACAACATAAAGCAATGCATATTATTCAATGTGACTTGTTGGCTGGTTTGTTTTTACAAAGTTCATTGAATCTTGGGAGAATGTTTGAAATTGCCATTCGCATTTCTCTTTCGGTGTTTATTCGTGATCGATATTTGGTTTTCATCACCACCAAGACAGAAAATCCTGCTTCACATAAATACGACATGGCGAATGGGATAATAGTTCGTAGTGCTTTCTTCACCAAAGCTGGATAATCGTCATACATTGAAAATCAACGCCTCCCATAAACTGATTGTACTCCTTCACAATCACCGTTTGCAATCTCCTATTGATTGAGCAGAGGCAAAGGTGGACAATGAAATGACAGATCTGTTGCCCATCCATTTTACCGCACGCACTTCCGTGCCATCAACCACAACTTTCTTTTCTTCATGAGCACCCCTTCCAGACTTCAAAAGATTTTGTCACCGGAAAATGTGATCCCTGGCCGCCGATTCACTGCCACAAGTCCCTAAACAGTGTATTTTTGATTTTTCCAGATGGGTCACAAAAGGAATAGATGTAAACCATCTGTCAAAGTAAAGCAAATGGTCAAGACCCCTTGAAACAGATCTGCATAAATTTATTACCACATTGGAGCTGGCTCCAAAGTCTGGCTGATCAGGCAATGATTCGATTTTTCCTGAATACACAAAGAAATCGTGTACAAAACCAATTTTTCGACTATATATTACAGTAGCTACCAAAGCTGTTCTGCAGGATATTGTTCCTCTTGAACGTCTGATTGCTTGTTATGTGGTTAATATCTTTATCAATGCTTGAAAAAAGAAATGGGCCAACTGCGAAGTATAGGCTGCTGTTGAAAATTGAATGAGTCCGTTCACCAGGCATTTAGATAACATGATGCGTTCTAGTGGTGCAAGTTAAGATAAACTACCACACGATGACGATGTATAAAGTGACAATCTGCTTTTCTTCCGACGTTTCGTCAATCAGACACGACTGACTTCTTTAGGGAGCGAGACCAGGTAGTGGCTACCTGTCTAACACGGCAAAACACAGGACCATGTTGCTGAAATCAACTAAACACGCAAGAAATATATATAGGATACTGTACAGTATTTGCATATTGTGTGAAAATGTTATCTAAAATTTTAAGTCGAGTAAAAACACAAGATTGTCCTTAGACTAGATAGCCACGACCTCAAAATTTACCGTAGGCTATTTCTGCATTGCAATGTATATACCAAAATCATGTCAATCATACACAAGATGCAACCATTGCCTTTGAGGCTACATTTTTACACTTCTAAGGACATACAGTCACCAAACTAAGTAGGCCTAAGCATTGAGAAAGCTGTTACTGTTGACACAGAAGTGAAAAGGCTTATGAAATTTCATTATTTTTTTTATCAACGCTTTTTTGATTTGTGTTTGAAACCGATTAGTTTTGACCAGGAGACATGACAGATCTGTCATATACTCTCCAGAAAGCGGTTGTGAACGCTTAGGTAATGATAAAGGTGTAACAGAGGATACTAGACAAGAACTTGCACTTTTCGATGACAGCATTGTCAGCACCGATATTATCTGGAATAGCCTTCAACTCCGACTGAAATTGCTGAAGGATTATTTTTTCTGGCGATAACGGACGAAGTATTATTAGCAACCGCCAACCCCTCCTTCGATGGAAAACACGTTTTCAAAAATATTTCAACAAAGTTTATACTGCTTTGGTCTGTGATGAAAGTAAAGATGAGGATCGGATCCAACGCTTAGATTCATGAATTAGAAGCAATGGGTCCATAAAGAATTTCCAGAGACAACCATGGCCATGAGACAACAAAGTCCAACTCTTAACTTTATGAAAGATATGTGTAACAAGCTTATTGCATGTTGACAATAGCATTGACAGGGGGGTCCAGAAAATACTTTTGGACGCCCGAGATGATTTTAGGGGCCTGTAACCTACCTAAGGGCCTGAGATCTTGAAGAAACCACCGAGATTTGTTCGGATACAGTGCATTTTGTTTCTTAGAAGTGTCCTGATTTGGGGATTAAGGATCTCATTGGTACCAGGCCTCAATTATCCTCTCAACGGCCCTGCAGTTGATGTCAGTTTTTGTTTTATTTCTACTTTTTGTTTTGCATGCGATGTGTTGTTCTGTCGCAGGCTATTACTTATATTTGTGAATGCAGTTATATTACAAATATTATCCAATACTACCCATATAATGCAATATTACCTATATTAGCTTCACAATTTGTTGTTTGTAAGCTAACTGGGGCTATTAGAAACAAAACTACAACATTTCAAGAAACGTTAGATCAAGCAAAATTTGTTTCCTCTCCCCTACTATATTATGTACAAAAAACGCAAACAAGTCCAACCAAGCTATTTCGTTTTGTCAAGTTATCAGTTCGAAACGATAATGCAAATCATGAGAAAGGTCTGAAAAATACGAAATCGTTGTAAATTGTGATTTGTTGTTTTTGGAGACCCCTGATGTCGAAGTAAGTAAAAACAACTGAACAGAACTGTAAAACAACAGCCTTCCAAGCCATCTGTGATTACCAGCTAGCTCAATACGACGATACAATTAAAACACGTTATAAAACGTAATTACTTTGTATACGAGCCTTACTCTGTATACGAGCGAACAGAAAATAAGGAAAAGCAGAAAGCAAAAGAGATTATAATGATCACGCCCCAGATAGCCAAATCCGTCGTTTTTACATTCCACGTTTACAGACTTTGAATCAATGTAAAAACGACGGATTTTGCTGTCTGTGGCAAGAGCTGTTTCGGCGGAAAGCTGATAGATCGATTCGCTCTGGGAGGGTTCTCAGTGTGTTATGAAAACAATGAATTAGCTAAAATGATTACAAAGTCTACCAATCCTTTGTAAAAACATGAAAAGAATCCAGTAGTCAAATATCGAAAAAGAAATGAGGTCCACTTTTGAATGAAAAGTAGGGTAGGAGGTATTATTAAAGTTAATCGTGACGCTTTTGGCATGCTTTGTAGGATTTCGTCTCATTGAAAACTTAATCGTTATTCCTTTTTTCGAAATTTCATTTCGTTTTAGAAGAATGTCGTTTTCAGGTATTCTGAAAATACTCTGTTCAAAATCAATTCTTTGAAGCGATGTTTATCAAAGTGTTGATGGTTCAAATCAAAATTTTCATGTCGCAGATAGAAACATTTAACTTGTAGTATTTCTCGCAACACATAAAGCTCGACTAACATAAATCTGTTTCAGTCTGATTGTATCTTATGCAGTGTGCGTGAAGAATTCAATAAGGTGATATGTCATGACTAGGGCCATTTTTATATGACCTTAAAAAATCAATAATATGACTTTATTTTTTGGAAAATATGACTTTATATGACTTTATGTAAAAATCGTTTATTTTTACATACGAACAACGTCACTCACGGAACTAAAGAGTAAAACATACGCAACATAACAGTAATACACATCCATTTTTATTTTAAACCACTGTTGTAGTACAGTTTCATGTAGTGTGGAATATTAGAGTCTTTAAAGTTACGATTTGGATGTAAAAATGACTTTAGTAAGGAAAATGAGCGCTCCACAGACGCTGAGGTGGGTTGACACTTCTGCAGTTTTGCATAAAGCGCTGGTGAATTATCTTGTCTTTGTAGCTCCATAATTTGTTTCACATCGTTTTTGTCTAATTGCTTCTTAATGTAATTTTTGAGCTCAAGCGGATCTTTTCCGAAATCAAGGGCATTTAGATCAGCATGGGCCTCTTTGATGGTGTACGTACAACTTTCCATTTTGAGTATTAAGTTGACCTCAATGTGTGACCTCATAAAATATAGGTCTGTGACTGTAAGTGTTATGTAGGCTAATCCTACAGTTTGCCTTCGTTCAATCAGAAATTGCCTTACTTTCTTAGTGCTTAATTGCTTCACCGCTTAAATTGGTATTTTTTATTTAAAGTATACAACGGTATGACTTTATAACTCAAAAATATGACTATATAACTTAAAAAGCTGATATATGACCTAACCAGGAAAATATGACTTTATATGACTTCATAACTTTTTTAATATACCTCATAGGGATGCGGTTTTTGCGTTAAATTTGATTACACGACTTACTGATGCATAGAAAAAAATATGACTTTAATGACTTTAAATGGCCCTAGTCATGACCTTCTTCTTTTTGCAATTAGTAAACCTAATAAATTCTTGGGTATGGATTAACGTTTAGAGTCGTTTTTTTTTCGATTCTTTCAAATTTACGAGAGATCTCGTGTTTCGGAGTTTGTAATCGCTGATCGTCATTTTGCAAATGAAAAATTGTTCGCAACATCATTCTTCATCTCGTGCATGTCCTATGGGGAAATCGTTATAACAAATGTATATTATTTTCTTTGTAAAAACTTTCTTCCCCAGTCTAAAGGTCGGAGGTCTGCTTCTTTTCATCTTTGTTGCTTGGATTAAATGTCAAGGTAAATGTTTAACAGCTGTTATGTTGTTCTGTGATAAAAATCACGGGCTCTGGGGCAAAAAAGATTACTGACAACATTTTGTAAGATTTGAGCTGATGTGTTTCAGCAGAACATGGTTTTCCATAGGGATGGTGAGCAACTGAGCAATAGGCTTTGGTAATCAATATTTGTTTTAGTCTTGATTCTGTAATTTCAAAGTTAGTCATTCGATATTTACATAAATTCACAATCCTTATATTTGTTTCACTAAGTTCGTTTCGATCACTCCTCATTTCTAAAACTATTAAGCTGCCCAGTTTCTACAATTGTTCACAAACGTACAGTAAATTTGAGTACTGCTTAAAACAAAGTTATTTTAAAAAGACATTCCAGTGAAAAAAAGTTTTTTCATCGAATAAAATTTGTTTTGAACATTTCTCATAAATTTGTTATAGTTGAACTCGTTTGTTTGCTCCGACAATACTTTGGAAATAGTTCAGCAAACTCAAATTTCTCGAAATCAAAGAGCGATGATTCAGCTGTCGGAACACGTCTTTGAGCATTGCGCTACACGAACAGCTTTCTTTAGCGGCACCAAGAGGATGAAATAATTTACAGGCAACAACACAATAAAAGTGGCAATTCATACTTTTGACCCTGGTGACGTCCTGTCTTTGTGATTGAAAATATTTGTAACTGTGAAGTACTGCTAGGAAGGAGTTTCCAACAAGTTTTCTCACTCAGATAAGATTTTCAATGAAATTATTGCTTGTATTTGTTTTTGCCAACATTTTGATTGGATATGATTACATTGCATGCCCACTAATTTTTCATTTTGATTACTTTTAGCAAGTTCTTTCTCATTGAATCGTATTTCCAAAACGGTAATTTCGATAAACATGCTTGTTTTTTTTAAAATATTAGTTCAGTCTCAACTGCAAAGCAGTAAACAAGAACTAATATTTTGTTTAAGCAATGCAAAAAGAGTTTGGTGCGGTATATGCCATTATTCATAGTGTTTTACCACTTAGCTATTGTTAACACAATATTTTATGGGGTGACGTTCTGATTAGGACGTCGAAATGAAAAATAAGTTGATATTGTTTGTACATCGTTTTTAACTTTCTGGAAAAAAATCCTTTTTTTGAAATCCATGCCCCAGCCCACAAAACTGGTCTTTTTTACATTAATTCAACATCTGCAGACATTGAATCAATGTGAATAGAACCAGTTTTGCTGGTTGGGTAGGCCTACTTTTGTTATTTGTATTAGCTTGAATTATTAGTGGAACTCATCAGCACCGTTGAAAAGTACGTCGCTCAATGAATGAATAGTCTATAAGGTCTTTCATAATCAAACTTTGTTTTAAAATAAATTTCTAATTTTATTTTTTCCCTTTATTCTTTGGTATTAGCCTAATGTTTACAGATATTTCAATTCAAACTGCAGATTATGGAATAAAGCTTCTTTTCATTCAAAGAAATTCATTTCAAATACGCTTTAAGCTTATAAGCTATAGCCTACACCAGCAATCTAAGCATTTTTAACAACACACATGTTATGCCACAGACGCTACAAGTAAATAATCTTTAACCTACAGTACCATCTGTATTTATCTTTGGGTTAATGAGCTGGTTTAGCTTATTGCAGAAACAATGCACTGAATTTGGCTACAAAGGCAATTGAAAAAGCTTTTGCAACTTTTTCAAATTAAACAGTGTAGAAAGCTTCTCTTCCTACCATACCGCAAAGCTACTGATGCTATACGCTAATTATCTCTATTTTGAGATTTGAACAAATTTGAGATGGGTGGAACAATCCACCCTTTCCTTCGTTCCACCCTTGCCGCGAGAAATAACCACCCTCAATAATTTCCAACTCAACCTTTCCACCCTCCTTGTTAACAACGTGTGTATTTCCACAGTTTAGGGTGGATTAAATTCTAGATGGTGGAAATATCCACCATTCTTTTCGCTTTCCACCCTTGCCGCGAGAGATTTCCACCCATGGAAATTTCCACCCCAAGGTTTCCACCCTTTTGATTAACAGTGTTTATTCAGTAATTTTTTTATAAAAAAGCTATTATCTTCTCTTTAGACTGTGGAAAGACACTTAATAACAACCTTACGGTGCTATCTGAATCATCTAAATACAAAGACACTGGAACCTTTTCATGTATCAACGGAGAAACATTGTTTTATGAAGACTTAAGCCAGCCAACGTCCAAAGAAACTACTTGTTTATTCAACGCTAAATGGCAGGATCAGGATAAGTTGTTTTGTTTTTCAGGTGTGTTGCTTTTACTTCATGTTTATAATATTCTACAGTACAGTAAATAAAATTTTAATATTTAAGCGTTCAAATTAGTACTGGTAGTAAAAAAAACTTTTAAAGAAAGACTATCACAAAATAATTTATTTGATAAACCAGAGAAAGTAAATGTAAAAGTAAATTGTTCGCCCGTCAGCTCAGTGGTTACGCGTCCGGCTCAAGATCACGCGGCGCAAGTTCGACTCTCGGGGTGTGCGCTTGAGCAACGCGTTTCAGGACTGTTCTCCTTTCAGCGGCATCTAGTGAATGGAATAATTCCCTGGCAACAACACTTCAACAATCGGAAAACTTCACACTACCAACCTCGGTAACCGGCCCTGTGTCAAGAGCATCTACAACTACAAGTATGCAAAACTACCAGGAATAACCAATCAAGGCTTTGTCAGTCTGAGGATAAAGATTTAAAACCAACCAAGTCAGTCATGTCTCCAAATGTTTAACAATATTTTTTAGTAGGCTATGGCGTGTTTGCTATTCATCGACCTTGTTGTCACAACTCCAGTCTTATTGTGAGTACAGTGAGGATAACACATGACCAGCTATAGATGCTTTTAGTTGTGGAATTGTAATTTTAAAATGCTTTGATATTAGCAAGTGATTGTCAATTTCCATCATCACTATTACTAGAACCAATTATGTTAAAAGAATTACTGTAGCCTATACTTGCTAAGTCTTGTTCGCTTTACGAGAAAAACTGTTTCTCTTCCTGTGTTGAAAGTAAACCACAGAAGAGCATCATACTCTTGTGGTTGTTTGCTAAAGACATTTACAATCTAGCAAAATAAACAGTAAATTCTCTTAAACTTTATGTTTGGTGATGCATGACATTCGGGTATTCTGAAATGATTCGTTTTCCTTAAAATGAAAATACTTAAATAGACAAACTTTGAAGCTTAAACCTACTTTGTGTGTATAGCTATGTGCCCTGAAGACGCTTTGCCATATTTCTTCAACAATTCGGTCTCAGTTGTCTTTCCAACAACACAATCAGGATATTCAGCAAAGTCTGTAACGACCTGTGGAGCTGACACACCTAGGGGTGAGTGAGTTTGTATATTTAAATCTAGTTCATACTGACCCAACAGTTTGACTATCAACAAGGCCTATGAGAGGAGAGTACGGAGGGTACGGCGTACCTTGAGGGCCCAGGCCTGTATTTTTTGGGCTGCCCAAAATTGTGATTTTATAGTTTAAGCTCAAAAATATTTGGTTAAAACCATCCTAAACGACTAAATCCAAGCATAAAAATTGTTATTCTTTAGTCCTGGGAGGAAAGGGCCCGGAAAGGTAATTGAGCGCATTGCGAGCAAATTAGGGGCCCAAAGTATTAATTTAATGCTTTACGTGCAAAAATGTTCTGTTAAAAGCATCCTAAATTAAATCATAAAATTTAGTTCTTCTCCTGTTTGTGGGGGAGGGGGGCATAGTGTAGAAAAAGCAGGTTTGAGAAAAAGCCCGGGTGTTTTTTTGTTTTTTTTGTGTTTTTTAAAAACTATTTGGAAAACTATTTGAAAAATATGACTTTAATGACTTTAAATGGCCCTAGTCATGACCTTCTTCTTTTTGCAATTAGTAAACCTAATAAATTCTTGGGTATGGATTAACGTTTAGAGTCGTTTTTTTTTCGATTCTTTCAAATTTACGAGAGATCTCGTGTTTCGGAGTTTGTAATCGCTGATCGTCATTTTGCAAATGAAAAATTGTTCGCAACATCATTCTTCATGTCGTGCATGTCCTATGGGGAAATCGTTATAACAAATGTATATTATTTTCTTTGTAAAAACTTTCTTCCCCAGTCTAAAGGTCGGAGGTCTGCTTCTTTTCATCTTTGTTGCTTGGATTAAATGTCAAGGTAAATGTTTAACAGCTGTTATGTTGTTCTGTGATAAAAATCACGGGCTCTGGGGCAAAAAAGATTACTGACAACATTTTGTAAGATTTGAGCTGATGTGTTTCAGCAGAACATGGTTTTCCATAGGGATGGTGAGCAACTGAGCAATAGGCTTTGGTAATCAATATTTGTTTTAGTCTTGATTCTGTAATTTCAAAGTTAGTCATTCGATATTTACATAAATTCACAATCCTTATATTTGTTTCACTAAGTTCGTTTCGATCACTCCTCATTTCTAAAACTATTAAGCTGCCCAGTTTCTACAATTGTTCACAAACGTACAGTAAATTTGAGTACTGCTTAAAACAAAGTTATTTTAAAAAGACATTCCAGTGAAAAAAAGTTTTTTCATCGAATAAAATTTGTTTTGAACATTTCTCATAAATTTGTTATAGTTGAACTCGTTTGTTTGCTCCGACAATACTTTGGAAATAGTTCAGCAAACTCAAATTTCTCGAAATCAAAGAGCGATGATTCAGCTGTCGGAACACGTCTTTGAGCATTGCGCTACACGAACAGCTTTCTTTAGCGGCACCAAGAGGATGAAATAATTTACAGGCAACAACACAATAAAAGTGGCAATTCATACTTTTGACCCTGGTGACGTCCTGTCTTTGTGATTGAAAATATTTGTAACTGTGAAGTACTGCTAGGAAGGAGTTTCCAACAAGTTTTCTCACTCAGATAAGATTTTCAATGAAATTATTGCTTGTATTTGTTTTTGCCAACATTTTGATTGGATATGATTACATTGCATGCCCACTAATTTTTCATTTTGATTACTTTTAGCAAGTTCTTTCTCATTGAATCGTATTTCCAAAACGGTAATTTCGATAAACATGCTTGTTTTTTTTAAAATATTAGTTCAGTCTCAACTGCAAAGCAGTAAACAAGAACTAATATTTTGTTTAAGCAATGCAAAAAGAGTTTGGTGCGGTATATGCCATTATTCATAGTGTTTTACCACTTAGCTATTGTTAACACAATATTTTATGGGGTGACGTTCTGATTAGGACGTCGAAATGAAAAATAAGTTGATATTGTTTGTACATCGTTTTTAACTTTCTGGAAAAAAATCCTTTTTTTGAAATCCATGCCCCAGCCCACAAAACTGGTCTTTTTTACATTAATTCAACATCTGCAGACATTGAATCAATGTGAATAGAACCAGTTTTGCTGGTTGGGTAGGCCTACTTTTGTTATTTGTATTAGCTTGAATTATTAGTGGAACTCATCAGCACCGTTGAAAAGTACGTCGCTCAATGAATGAATAGTCTATAAGGTCTTTCATAATCAAACTTTGTTTTAAAATAAATTTCTAATTTTATTTTTTCCCTTTATTCTTTGGTATTAGCCTAATGTTTACAGATATTTCAATTCAAACTGCAGATTATGGAATAAAGCTTCTTTTCATTCAAAGAAATTCATTTCAAATACGCTTTAAGCTTATAAGCTATAGCCTACACCAGCAATCTAAGCATTTTTAACAACACACATGTTATGCCACAGACGCTACAAGTAAATAATCTTTAACCTACAGTACCATCTGTATTTATCTTTGGGTTAATGAGCTGGTTTAGCTTATTGCAGAAACAATGCACTGAATTTGGCTACAAAGGCAATTGAAAAAGCTTTTGCAACTTTTTCAAATTAAACAGTGTAGAAAGCTTCTCTTCCTACCATACCGCAAAGCTACTGATGCTATACGCTAATTATCTCTATTTTGAGATTTGAACAAATTTGAGATGGGTGGAACAATCCACCCTTTCCTTCGTTCCACCCTTGCCGCGAGAAATAACCACCCTCAATAATTTCCAACTCAACCTTTCCACCCTCCTTGTTAACAACGTGTGTATTTCCACAGTTTAGGGTGGATTAAATTCTAGATGGTGGAAATATCCACCATTCTTTTCGCTTTCCACCCTTGCCGCGAGAGATTTCCACCCATGGAAATTTCCACCCCAAGGTTTCCACCCTTTTGATTAACAGTGTTTATTCAGTAATTTTTTTATAAAAAAGCTATTATCTTCTCTTTAGACTGTGGAAAGACACTTAATAACAACCTTACGGTGCTATCTGAATCATCTAAATACAAAGACACTGGAACCTTTTCATGTATCAACGGAGAAACATTGTTTTATGAAGACTTAAGCCAGCCAACGTCCAAAGAAACTACTTGTTTATTCAACGCTAAATGGCAGGATCAGGATAAGTTGTTTTGTTTTTCAGGTGTGTTGCTTTTACTTCATGTTTATAATATTCTACAGTACAGTAAATAAAATTTTAATATTTAAGCGTTCAAATTAGTACTGGTAGTAAAAAAAACTTTTAAAGAAAGACTATCACAAAATAATTTATTTGATAAACCAGAGAAAGTAAATGTAAAAGTAAATTGTTCGCCCGTCAGCTCAGTGGTTACGCGTCCGGCTCAAGATCACGCGGCGCAAGTTCGACTCTCGGGGTGTGCGCTTGAGCAACGCGTTTCAGGACTGTTCTCCTTTCAGCGGCATCTAGTGAATGGAATAATTCCCTGGCAACAACACTTCAACAATCGGAAAACTTCACACTACCAACCTCGGTAACCGGCCCTGTGTCAAGAGCATCTACAACTACAAGTATGCAAAACTACCAGGAATAACCAATCAAGGCTTTGTCAGTCTGAGGATAAAGATTTAAAACCAACCAAGTCAGTCATGTCTCCAAATGTTTAACAATATTTTTTAGTAGGCTATGGCGTGTTTGCTATTCATCGACCTTGTTGTCACAACTCCAGTCTTATTGTGAGTACAGTGAGGATAACACATGACCAGCTATAGATGCTTTTAGTTGTGGAATTGTAATTTTAAAATGCTTTGATATTAGCAAGTGATTGTCAATTTCCATCATCACTATTACTAGAACCAATTATGTTAAAAGAATTACTGTAGCCTATACTTGCTAAGTCTTGTTCGCTTTACGAGAAAAACTGTTTCTCTTCCTGTGTTGAAAGTAAACCACAGAAGAGCATCATACTCTTGTGGTTGTTTGCTAAAGACATTTACAATCTAGCAAAATAAACAGTAAATTCTCTTAAACTTTATGTTTGGTGATGCATGACATTCGGGTATTCTGAAATGATTCGTTTTCCTTAAAATGAAAATACTTAAATAGACAAACTTTGAAGCTTAAACCTACTTTGTGTGTATAGCTATGTGCCCTGAAGACGCTTTGCCATATTTCTTCAACAATTCGGTCTCAGTTGTCTTTCCAACAACACAATCAGGATATTCAGCAAAGTCTGTAACGACCTGTGGAGCTGACACACCTAGGGGTGAGTGAGTTTGTATATTTAAATCTAGTTCATACTGACCCAACAGTTTGACTATCAACAAGGCCTATGAGAGGAGAGTACGGAGGGTACGGCGTACCTTGAGGGCCCAGGCCTGTATTTTTTGGGCTGCCCAAAATTGTGATTTTATAGTTTAAGCTCAAAAATATTTGGTTAAAACCATCCTAAACGACTAAATCCAAGCATAAAAATTGTTATTCTTTAGTCCTGGGAGGAAAGGGCCCGGAAAGGTAATTGAGCGCATTGCGAGCAAATTAGGGGCCCAAAGTATTAATTTAATGCTTTACGTGCAAAAATGTTCTGTTAAAAGCATCCTAAATTAAATCATAAAATTTAGTTCTTCTCCTGTTTGTGGGGGAGGGGGGCATAGTGTAGAAAAAGCAGGTTTGAGAAAAAGCCCGGGTGTTTTTTTGTTTTTTTTGTGTTTTTTAAAAACTATTTGGAAAAAGTAGTTTTACGCTTATTTCACTTTAAAATGAAAATTTTGGAGTTAGAGCGGGAGCCTGAGAATACTTTCGGAGCAGGAGCGGAGCCGGAGTAAAAAAAAGTGACTTCTGTCGTTGACCTCTGCTAGGCATGTGGTGAATGCAAAAGCCAATGAAGAAAGTTTATTGGTCAAATAATTAATTTGATTATGTTTTAACAAGATGTTCTGTTTGAGCCTTGGTAGAGAGGTTGGCTTGTACCAGATACATATAACACTCAGTAAGGTTAACATTTTAGCACAAAAAAAACAAGCAAAAAAAGACTACTAAATCCACCGTTTTCGACACCACATAGTGTCCTCATCAAGAATAATTATAGGCTACATCTAAGAGAAATAAATAAATGAATTTAAAAATTTTACATTAAAGCTGTAGCCTACAAGCGACACCTCTCAACAGCACCATCAACAACTGACACACGAATTCAGAATAGGATACACAAATTGGCGAGGGACAGATCACATGATATGCACAACACAAAAACACTAAATAATAGTTTTATTGCAGCCTGATACTATTATTGTGCACAGATGTCCAATTCTGCAGTAATATGTTGTATGGTGTGCAATACGCCTAAGCAAACATCACACTTTTTGCCCAAGACAAAGGAGGCCCGGAGTGAGAGGGGGGCCCGGAATGACTCTTCGTACTCCTAGTGAAATTTCTATCAGAGGCCCTGACTATCAACAGATGTGCTAGTTGCTACTAATGCCACAGTGAACCCACGAATTTTTCTCCAGTAAGCTTGAACAAAAGAACTCGTTAGTCCACTCCGTAAGCTCAGTGGTTAGGCGCTCGACTCAAGATCAAGCGGTGCTGGTTCGGCTCTTGGGGTGTGCACTTGAGCAACGCATTTCAGGACTGCTCTCCATTCAGCGGGATCTAGTGAATGGAACAATTTGCAGACAACAACATTTCAACAATCTAAAACTTCACTCGGTAGCCGCCTTGCGTCAAAAACCTCTACAAGTAGCCTATGCGAAACTACCAGGAAAACCTATCAAAACTTTGTCAGTCAGAAGGCAAAGATCCAAAGGTTGTCAGATAAATTAGATTACGATCATTGGCAGGAGAAAGAATAAAGACAAATGTCTTAGCAGTTTGTTAATTTTCGAACAAATGTTTTCGAATTGATAAACCAGCTTCATTTTTTAGAAGCACCTACGTTTCATCTCCAATATGTAAAAAGCTGGACCATAGTTTCTCGCAATGCCTAAGTCCACTGCAAATCCTTAGTTTGTTGAGCTAGAAGTTGTTTTTCATTGTGAGCCAACAGGAACGACTTTAGTTATTTGCCAACAGTTTGCATGATGAAGAGAAACTATACAAAACAGATTGATGCTTGCTTTCCATGGAGACATAGATACTGTGTAAGCCTACCGTACAAAACAAGTTGTTTAGAGATAAAGAAAAATGTGGGTTGACTGTGAAAACTAACTTACATACGATAGTGCAGTTGCGGTATGTCTCTTCTATTCTTATGTAAGAAAGGTGTGGTTCTTAACCGAGGGTCCGCGGGCCCCAAGGGGTCCGTGAAGCGATTTCAGGGAGTCCGTGACGGTTTCTGAGTTTTCAGCATGATTGATAAATTGCAAAATTAAAAAATTGTTTATGCTTTGTTTATGCATTAGCCCAGGGGTCACCAAACTACGGCCCGCGGGCCAGAACCGGCCCGCGAACTGATTTCATCCGGCCCGCCACGTGCTGCGGAAATAACAGCTGCACTACAACTGTTAAGGAAAAAAGTTACCAAACTTTTGTAAAGGACTGACGTTACTGTTTATCATTAGGCCATCACAAATGAGGACAGCCCAGGCCAAATTTGGAAAGATGTAATGTTTTTGTCAAGAGCACGATGCCCTGTAGTGCATCACAGCAGGAGATAACTTTTCCAGCAACCTTTCGATTTTCATCACAGCTTTGCTATTCCACCGCTGACTTTGTTATTTATTGTGCTCAATTCAAGTCAATGGAGATTCTAAATAGTTGTATATCTTTTCGCAATTTGCATCCGGCCCGCAGCTGTTAATCTCGCAGCAATCCGGCCCTCAGAGAAAAAAGTTTGGTGACCCCTGCATTAGCCTACAGTGATTCTTTGAGACAGCAGAGTGTTGATCAATGCTTAACTTGAAAACGCAAACGTTAGTCAGCAGTTTATCACCATGCACAGTTTTGCAATAACTGTGATTATAACGAATTAATATTGATTACAAATGAAAAACAGTGAAAGTCTTTGTAACGGTGGCAAAATTTCTATTAACTGTTGATAAAATTTGTAGAAAAACATCAAATGAGCATATAGATTACGTACTGATATTTGATCGTGTGTGCCAACATATTAGGATATAGCTCATAACATAACTTCGTCAATTTCATTAATCGTCAAGTGCGTTGTGAATTCAGCAAATTTTTCTAAGTGTGTTGCTTCGAAACTTATGTAACATATTATTCCATAAGGAGACGAGATATACCAAAATTTCAAATATAAATTTTTAGGGGTCCGCGACCGCTTCGAAGGCACCAAAAGGGGTCCACCAAGACTAAAAAGTTGAGAACCACTGGTGTAGCTTTTCTGACTAAACGATAAACGCACCCATATTTAATCTGATACCACAAGTAGGATATTTCTAGACAAGCAGCTTTTATTTATTAGCCTTTGTATAACTGACACAAATTTATTTCGTACCTTCTTTGAAATGCCATGTATCCTACACCAGCTTCGACAAACCGCTTGGAAAATCAATCGTCTCACAAATTTCTTTACAACAGTAGGCCTATACTTTTCATACAAAAATGTGTGGTAGGCCTTCTTATCATTTTGAACGTAGAATTCAGTGTTGTATAACAATCTGATTGCAGCTGGAACGCCCTATGGGTCACGGATGTGCTTTCTGAACGGAAGTTGGGCTGATCCTATTTGGCTATCATCTTGCACACCAACATTACAGGTAATCTTATAATACAAAGCATTAATGTTAATGTCCAAAACGAGTTGGTCTAACTGAAGTACCTTGTAAGTATAAGCTCAAGGCACTAAGTTTTCATTCTTCATCCTATCCAACATCATAATTCTAATATACACCATTTTTTTTAAAGAAAGTTTCAGCTACGGAGAGCTGCACTTTTAACTTCTTTGTGGTTCCAAAATTCACATTAACTAATACGATAGGTGTCACAATCAATGTGCAAGGCCTCGCGATGGACTGCTTTGTGTCTTCAACGAGCGTGTCGTTTTGATTGTAAAATTCTGGTGCGATGTGTTATTATCAGTTATGACTTGAAGTAACTTTTGATCGCGAATCGTTGTTATGTAACGTAGTTCTGGGACATTCTGTTGTTTTCACAATTGCCACTATCGTTTGTCATGATGTCACAAGGATATTTACCAATAGATCTCTGATTGCGAAATCATTATTATGCAATGTATTTTCTAGAATCGTTTTCCCTACGTGACAATCTAGAAACTTCGGCTTGTTTACGACTTAATGCAACTTGACAGAACCATGAGTCCTATGATGTCACATTACGTAACCTTCTCAAAGTTACTATACCGAAAAACCTTCTATAAATAGTGGTGTAATTTGCGTAATGATTATTATCAGTCGATATTATGATGAGTTGATTATTATGATGAGTTGGTGATGAGAGATCATTGTTGTAGTAGTAGCAGTTGTTAATAGACGCAAAGATTATTGTTGATCGAGAGTTGAAGTATTGATGATGATGGCGTATGAGCGAGTTGAAGTATTGAATACGAGTAAAGGAAAGTTGATGCTAATATAATTTCTGATTGAAATTAGAATCGTATGAGAAGCTGTGAGTGGATCACGTTAAACTCGATCAAAAGCCGCAAGCGTTGGAATCTATTGCTGTTTACTGTTACTTTGATTAATTGCTGGAAGTGGTGAACCATTGGTTGGAGTCCTTCAAGCGTTTTCATATATATCATTTCACTAGTAGAACTATTCGACATTTAATTGACTGCTTTTCGTTTATAAACCATTAAACTACGTCATTGAACCTTTCCAAGTCTCTTTTCTGGTAAGAGATAGTAAGAAAGCGTGACATTCTGGTTCCCGGACGAGTCACTAGAATGTCACGCTTTCTTTCCAAGTCTCTTTTCTGGTAAGAGATAGAAAGAAAGCGTGACAATAGGACTTCATCTGACTGGTTCATCGGCTATCTACTGCCCTTATTTCAACATTTCTACACTTTCCTTTTCTTTCAATAAATAAATAACGAAATAGTTTTTTTCAATTGAAACAGGATTTTGAAAACATCACAATATCAACTCCGGAGGATCGCCTGGAGCTGGCAAACGATTTACAACTTATCACATCTGAACCAAAATCTCTAACCGCAGAGAATGTATCTTCAGTTGTGCGTGCATTGGAAGTAATTGTCAATACGTCTAATTTGCAGCAAGAGGTAAGCTACTTTTGAGGAAAGTCAACCAAGGTTGCGTTTGGCGAAAGTGTAAAAGCAAAACATAATTCAAGGAGAGAAAAACCGGAACCAGAACTAGAAAACCACTCAATATAGAAAAGTTTACAACATAAATGACGTACACAAGGTGGGAGAGTGTCACAATCTCCTTTGAGCTGATTAACTTCAATTTCTAAGTTTTATTAGTTATTGTGTCTTTTAGTAAGCTATACAGTAGATATTATCTTCCTGTCTCTCTAGAAGTACGGCTTGTTGTGTAACTTTTTATAGAGTTAGACAATATGTTGTGTATAGCCAGCCAGCAAATCAACAGTTTTTGCATTGATTTATTGATGCATTGATTTTTTACAAACGGTTGCTTTGCTGTCTGGGTAGTTGTTCGCCGCAATTAAAAATAAATAAATAAATCAAAAAACGCCGCAATAGCTATTGGATATGCAAAAGACAGTGCATACAAAAAAAAATTGAAGGATCAAACGGAGATTAAACTCTCAGGGTGGGCGTTTAAGCAACGCATTTCAAGAACAACTTTTTATTCAGTGAGACAGTAAATGAAGTATAACTCACAAGCAGCAACACTTCATCGATAAGTGAAACTTTATGGTTTTAATTTCGATAACCAGCCTTATGTCATTGATTAAAAGCTTTTACTAGATCGCAAAATGGCGAAAATTGAGCCTTCAATTAGATGTTCGAAGTCCGAGGATAAAGATGCAACCAATGTGTTTAAACTTGTCTAAAAATCTTGTTTTGTCATCCTTTACTCCCTCCCGTAGATGACATACGGTGATATAAAATATCCAAGAGATGAGAGATATAAATAGAAATTGATTTTTAGAAAACTTCGGCTAGATTGCTAACCACTTGCTCACAGTCTGATTGAATTTTTTATAAATTATATTTCTTAATGTTTTCTTGTCTCTCCCGCGCAGCAAAATCTGTTTTCACAATATTAGACTATCAGATATAGGAAGAAGAGAAAATGCAATTTTTGCAAAATCATGATCAGTGTTTTTGAATTAGGCAAATTGAGCCACATAACAGCAAGAACCGTATTGAAATTAATGAATGATTAAAAGCCTACCTAAAAAATAGATTATATTAGATAAAAATCTGAAACGTAACATGATATGCAGCGTGATAAAACAAAATGACTTGCGTTCTTCTGGTGACTATACGTCTTACTCACCACAAGAACGCAAATGCCTGGTGAACAGTTTTTCTCTGTATATAAGGCTATGATATGCAGCTTATGATAACTCGTGTGTAAATCTATGGGCTTGATCACAAGCAGCAATAAGTCTTTAAATACTGTATAGTTGCAGATCTATGTTTGACAAAAAAGGTTGGAAAACAACTTGATTTGTTTGAGCCGTAATTTTTTCTTAGACTGCTTCCTCTGTAGTGCAAACGGTGGGAAATTTGCTTCAAGTACCTGAAGAGGAATTGCAAACAAGTCAAGAATCAAGCAAGTAAACATGAATTAAAACTAAACTATTCCAACGCAGTGGTTTTCAAACTTTTTTGAACTACCTCACATCAAAGAATTTCGGAATCTATCGCCGCACTTTGACTTACTCCTTCAATTGTTTTTCGAAATATTGCTTTTGACTAACTTTTTCATTGAAACTGCTACGTTGAATAAACTATACGCGATATAAGTTACAGTAGTTAAAGTTAGGTTTACTTTAATGTACACATAAACCAGTAAAGTCATCTTCTTTCACTGCAATGTAAAGGCTGTGCCTGTTTTCGCTCACAAATAGTCTTGATTCGCGACTTCACATCAGGTGGGAGTTGTTTGATGATCAAACGATTGACGCAGCTAATTTCAGTCTCCTGAAACATTAAAGCAAATGCTCTTTTCTAAACATTACTAATTTGACATTTCTCACCTTTGCGCTACGGCTACAACTTTCAAATCACTGGACTTTGGTGGCAAACTTGCGACCCTTCTGCGGCACACCAGTGTGCCACGGCATACAGTTTGTGATACCCTGTCCTGATAAATAGTTAACTACGTATGAAAAAGCTTGTAAAGGCAGTGAAACTAATCAATCACAAAGTTCTACACAAACACTTGTGCCCTATTTGTTGAATTAAACAACGAAACCAACAAACAGTGTCAATGTAAACGCTTTTGGAGCAGCACTCAAAAAAGTAAATCGTTAAATCTTAGCCTATTCATGAAGTGAGCGCAATGTTGGGCCTAAAGCACCCAACAATCTTTTGAAGGATTCGCTCTAGCTTGGGTGGAGTTATACGACCTAATTATTTGAAGCCAATAAATAATATTTTAAATTTTGCTTTGCCTATGAACATAGAGCAAATATCATTCATTGATCCATCAGATAGGTGTTTTGTTAGGATATCTCTAACCTAAACGCTAGACTAAGAGAAAAGTATTCAAGTGATCACGTAGTCTACACAAGAAAGTAATGTCATAAATGCTAACATTTAACGAGAACCTTTTTTTTCTTTTCTTTTATCTTAAGCTTCGATTATACCAGTTTAGTGTCCTAATTCCATTTTACTAATCTAAATCTGACATACAGTAGGTCTACTGTAGGCTTACATGACTTTCCTAAAGGTACACAATTAGTCCATTTCATTGTTTAGTATACTGGAAATACTTGATGCCGTTGAAAAAAATGTCGAGTTGGACAACGGAGAAGAATTTGAAGAAGTTGCGACTACAGTTGGCGTCGCAGTTGTGCAATTCAATTTAACAGGTAGAACCATGGGGTAGAACAAAGCATTATATAGCATAACCATTATGAAATTATGTTCAAGAAGGGCTGCGTTGATATGAATACCTGTTACGCATGGAAGAAGTCGAGCAGTCTAAAAAATTCAGACTTTGCCTAAGGTTTATGAAAATAAAAATGGTGTGGCCCCACACCATCAGGAAAGATTTGCGGTCGGCAGATCTCGTCTTCACATTTTTGTCTCGTCTTCACTTCACAAAGATAACATTTTCTCGTGTACAGTATGCAAAAACAACGTTTCTATAAAACAATTTGAGATCATGTCCAGAGGCAGGTCTGAGTATAAAATCTTAGAAGCCTTGTACACAAAACGTAACAATCCACCTTTGAACAGACAATTGTATGCTTGCGGCTCATCTTTCTTGCTCTCTGTATTTTAAAATTAGTTTTTTTGCACCTTGCCTTTCTACGACATCATGTGATCTGTTCAACACCTTTTGATGCAGTTACCTTTGATTCTCGCAAAGCCTATATCGTTGAGTTTGCGCTAGTCAGAAGTACTGTGCAATTTTTGTTTTTTCCTGTTTATAGTTATAATAACCATTGTATTTTATTCGGATGTAGTAAAAATTGTTTATATATTATTCCTGAAGAGGACATCGTGTGATGTCGAAAACGTTCGATATTTAATTGTTGCGTAGTTTTGTGTTTTTTGTAAATATAACAATCTTTAATATGTTAAACTTGATAACGTTGCTCGGCTTCGCATGCCTATGGTCCTACCAGATGGCATGAATAAACGCCATCAGACATAACATAGATTATTTTGTTGGCGTCCATTCCTAGTCAAAATAAGGGGCATGAACAACCAGGGGCGGCTCGCTAGTGTGTGCTGCGGTGCTGCAGCACTCCCATGAAAGTTTTCACAAAAAGTTTCTCAAGTATCTTATCGTTTCCTCTGCCCAAAATGTATTTTATGTTCTCTGTCAACAGAATTGCTGACTGTTATAAGTATAAATTATATTTGGAAACTCTGTGTATGAGAAATATTTTGCGCAAGGTTACAACCAAAGAGACACTCGATTGTGACGGCGTAGAGCCGCGAGTTTTCTTGAATTGCCAATACAAACTTACAGCAAAACGAAGCACATGAGCAGAAAGCGAGCGGAGAAAAAAGTCAGTGTGTGTAAAGTCGATGAGTGTCCGGCGTCGTGGTGGCGTCAAATGAAGCTTACGGCGCATTAGCGACGCCAGTGTGAATCCACCGTTACATTGTGAAATTATGCATTGTTAAGTGTTACGTAATCAACCAATTAGTAGTTTACATTTTCGCAGATTAGTATTACAGTAGTCTTAGTTACAGAAGAACGCGAATAGGGAGGCACTAGTAAAACTGATACTTTTAGGCCTAGGTCTACTTCCCATCCTTTGAAAAAATTGCTTGAACTTATGTCATGCAATAAGTAACGTATCTACATCCAAAATATAAAGTGACATAGGCCACGGGAGAATTTTTTGTCGAATAATTAAAGAAAAAAAAACACGCGTTTTCTCTTTTATCATTTAGAACGTGTTTTCACATTATGTTTGTTGATCGTCCTCTTCAAAATAATACACATTTACGAAACTCTTATATAAGCCAAGTTTTACCTTAAACTTTCGTCACAATTTAGAGCTAAAATATGCTCAGAATACACCAAATCAAACGTAATGTTTCTGAGGTATTTTTCTGAGGTATTCGCCTTCGGCGGACATGCAGCCAAGCTTCGCTCGTCCGCAGCACTCCCATTTCTAGGACTTACCAGCCGCCACTATGAACAACCACACAGGCACACAGTAGCCCCAATATTGCACCTGTTACAACGTATTCTGTTGCGTGGCCCAGTGGTTCCCAACCCGGGTGCCATTTACAATTCTCTGGGATGCCGCGAGCTATTTCTCACATTCAATTTTATCGGTCTTCAAATGGTTATGCGGGGTCATTGTTGGGTGATAAAATTTTTCATGCACGATTGTTTTTTGTTACATCGGACACTTTTTACCATACCGTATGCGTATATGATGTTTCGTGGTCACTAACTCTTAGTGTGGCACCTTCTATTGTGGCCGAGCAGTGTAATTTTTGTGACTCTTGCTCCATTTCTACTCCATGAAACCAGACTCTAATCGAATCCGACAACTTTTATCCTTTTAGACTCCAAATTCACCAAGTTGTACGTTGCCTACATTTGTGTTTAACATGTTGCAGAATCTCCCACGGGTATAGGTTACATGTTCAATGCTTTGTTGACACCAAATGACCTTGGTTTCCGTCAGGATCAGTTGGAAACGTTCACAAATATATCTGCAACGGGAAATTTGACTTCGTTTGTATTTTTACCAGAAGAGGCTGTCAAAAAAAGCCCAGGTATTTTTTGATGATGTGCTTTCTAGTACAGCGTCATATATATGCTCCTAAACTGTTTTCTCTGTGTCTAAACTAAGATTCACGCATAGTGATTATTATGTAGTGATTGTGATATGTAGTAGGCCTAATGTACAAAACAAAAACAGTTTTTTGCATTTTGATAGTGTGGAAGAAGAGTTTTGCTCAAATCTTGTGCCCATTTTCGAACAATTTGTTACTCTGCGGAGTAGCTGTAAGTTTGTGTTGGGAGAGAAACGTGTCTGAAACATTTTAAGCAGATAGTATTTTCACGTAAATGCTGTTGTTTTTGATGCAACATCTGTCATATGTAACAACGGGCAAATATGTACATTATGGTTATCAAGCACTGTGGCGTATCGCCGCACTGCTCACACAGCAACACTCCAGCTTTGGCAATCGCTAAACCGATGATAACTTACACCTTTTCTTTGATCAACAGACGGTCGAGTCAGTTTTCATGCTTTTGCTGACGATTTTCTTTTCGATTCGGAAATCCCGCAGTCTGAAAACAAAACTGTAAACTCCGAAGTTATACTGGCAGCAACAGTGGTTGGAAATGATAATGTAAATAATCTTGAAACTCCCATCGAGCTATATTTCTTACTTCAGGTAAGGTACACTCTGAATTTCAAATTCGTTTCAAGACTAAATTCAAATGCGTAAAAATCAATTTTTTTTTTAATTCTTAATAAGTTTAGTGGGACTAAAGCAAGTAGCTACCTCCACGTTGTCGTCCCAGCAAGTACCAACCTGGGAAACGAAACTTGCTACAACTGCTAGCTTTTTAATTTCACGTTTTGTGGCAATAAAGTGATGGTTGTCGGCTTGTCGCCTATCTTGGTGATGTAACGATAGACGTTTTACTACTTGGAGAAAATTTTAGTATTATTTGCAATTTTGTCAGAACGACAGTTACGATGAAATTTCCGATACAAAATGCGTGTTTTGGAATGAAACAAAGCAAATGTGGTTGACCGAAGGAGGAGAAACAACTGCTTCTAAAACAGGCGTTCGTTGCAGTTTTGATCATCTCACAAACTTTGCTACATTATTTGTAAGTAGATTTTGAATTTGTTTTTCAACAACATGAGGGATACAAAAAATGGGCATTGTTTCTGTTATCAAGGGTTGATTAATATTCATTTTAATGATAGGCCTATTGTACTTCCAAGTCAAACTTTGAATGGAAATGAATATTATTGCTTGCTAGGTGACTTCACTTGGGTAGATTATGCGAGTTGTGACAATTTTTTATTTGGCAATATAGAATTCAATTATATGTTGTTGAAATTCCATGCTCATACAGCATATCACTAATTATCTGTTTATGAATATTGTTAAATTGTGTTCAGGTCATTTCTTTTCGTGTTGGTAAACTTTAAGTTTTTTCATTTACACTTGGCTGATAAATTGCAATATCGCATGCTTTTTGAGCATTACACAACCTATAGCAAAATCAGCTATTTTATGTTGTTTCAATATCTAACAACATTTATTCAGTGCAGAAGTGGTAGGTTTGACTATCAGAAATGTACCGTAACATGGTTGGAAACAGTAAAATGATTGGCCTTAACCAGTTACACATCAAATGTGATTAAAAAACACTCACTCCAGTTTATAGGCCTGTCATATAGTGCTCCATAGTAGCCTATTGGGTCATGACTTTAGCTTTTGTTATGATTTTGTGATCAGTATTTTCACTGCTGCTACCCAAAAACCAAACTAATCGTAAATTGAAACTCATACCGTTTAAAAAACATTGGAAAATCGGAGCATTGCTCAATGTCTTCCTTGCGTACGCCACGGAACACTGTGGCAAATATTAATGAGTGACACAAACGTATCTCATTGCAATTCGATTGTATTACAGTACAGTCTTCTTCTTTAGAAGTTTAATCCACTTGGAGCTGCTGTATCTTTAGACTTTTATCCCTATCCATCTTGGACTAGTTCATGTGTGAATTGTGCTACGGTAGGCTAATGCTATTTCAAGGTCGATAGTGAGAAATATTTTTCCTCAACATTCATTAGGATGGCAAGATACGTTTTCACGTTATCATAAAAGATCTGTTTTCGTGGTGCAATTATGGAATACATCGTGACGTGAGGTAAACGAACCAAGTAAATGTTAGTCTCTATATTTTTCACTCAGTCACCAGGTGATGCTGTCAATACCTCCACATTGAACTGGATTACTTTGATTGGTTCTTCAATATCAATCGCTTGCTTAGTGTTGACTCTGATCATCTACATTTTTGTAAGGTAAGAAATATAGTCATTGCATAATTTCATATGAGTAAATAATTAAATTTTCATGCAAAGACGTAGCTAGAAAGAAAATATTAGAGAGGCAAAAGCAACTGTTGCTGAAGCAAACGTCATTCAACATGAATTATAATGGTATTAAAACGTTGTAATAATATTCAGAAGACACATTTTTCATTAAGACATTATTTCATTATTATTATTTACATTATTCATTTTTATTATTACATTATTCATTAAGACACATTTTTTGGGAGAGATAAGATAGAATTTTGGGGGCCGAGCTCCCTCTCCGTGACTACGTCTCTGCTCTCATGGTTTACGGCTGTTGCGTTCATCACCCAAAACAGTCAATACATTTTTCACCCTTGAAAAATTCTGCAGGTTTTTTTTCTATTCTTTACCATACTAAATGAGTTATATCTCAATCATGACATATTATAATGATAAAATTTTCAGGTCATCATCCTCTGGACCAAAGTTTCGATCATCTTTCTTGCTGGCCAATTTATGCTTGGCGTTACTTTGCCTCAACATCCTTCTCATTATTAGTGAGCAAGGTTTTGTTGTGTCTTCTGAAGGTGGCTGCATTGCGGTCGCTGTACTGTTGCATTTCTTTTTTCTCAGCGTGATGGCTTGGATGACAGTTGAAGCGCTAAACATCTACATGGCAATTGCTCACGTAAGTTTATTGTAGTCTACTTGTAAATGTGTAGGCTATCTTATTTTTGAGGTAACTACTAGATAAACTTTCCCATTCTCCTTCAAATAATTGTGAATCCATATTCTCAGAAAAGCATTGAGATAAGTCATACCAATGTTGTGACCGTAACCTAGGTCGTAAATGGAAGGATTAAAACAACTGAAGAGAAACTTGTCGATGTACTCAAAACCACATAAAAATTTATTTTCACTCAAGTCAGTTTAATCATAAACACTTAAAACTTGATTTTGATCTGTCAGCTAGATCAGCAGCTAGATTAGCAGCTAAATCATCTTTAATTAAGCTTATTGATATGGAATATTCTATAACTGATGATGATCTAGCAACTAGCTACTAGCAGATCGAAATCAATTTTTAGCTGCTTATGATTTAACTGACTCGTGTGAATATAAATTCGTTTGTATTAGAAGACATGTAACCGAGTCGTTCATATCAAGCATTGTAGTGGGCTAGATACCTCTCAGAAGATATTTCATTTTCTTGATTTAGCTCAAAACCACATTCAAATTTCTATTTGGTTATTTAGCTTACGCTTACATTTTTTCTCGTGATATCAAATGTAACTGTGGTTTAGCTAACAGTAAGCAAGCAAATCTTGTCACCTTTGACGGTATTTCCAGGTGATTTACACCAGAGCTAACGTCACCAATCGGATGGTAGTGACCACCTCTACTCTGTTTGGTTGGTTAATGCCAGCTGTGTTCGTTTCCATAGTAGTTGGAGTGGATGTTGATAACTATTCAAGAGAGGATGAGCAGTACGTATACAGTATAGCCGTTAGTTTTTTAAATTTTGTAATTTACAAAAACAAGACTTAACCTAAACAAAAAATGGTCTCCGAAAATATGTGTTCAATTGGTCAAGGCCACATAAATCCCTGGCATGTTGGTTAGAGTGTTTGCTTAGGAATCAGTAAACGTGGGTTCGATACCTTTTCGAGTCATACCAAAGACAATTCAAAAGTAACATTGCACTTTATTTCTGCTTGGCACCCAGCAAAGAAATGGATTTAGGCTAATAATATGCTCGGGAGAGCCTGTTTGCGCCTGGGCGTACACTGTCTGCTTTGCATAGCCCCGAGAGCTACGCATATCTGGAATGAATACTGAACTATATTGAGAATGAGACACATTATTATTATTGCAACAAGCTTCATGAATTGCAGTATTAGTTTTCAAACACTTAGATCTCAGTAAAACCTTAGGAAGGTTCGACGAAATATAGCATCAGCCTACTTATAGGCAGAGATGGGCGTGATCTTGATCTTGATCTTCAAGATCACTTTTTTTTAGGTGATCTTGATCTTGATCTAAGATCACTTTTTTTTGTGTGATCTTGATCTTGAAGAACAATAAGATCAAGATCACTTTAAAATTAAAATTTACTTACTAGATAGAGGCATTTTTTTAGAACTCGTGCTGTACAAAGTAGTTAGTGGCAACTACTAACATTAAGCCACTTTTAATATGTGTCCAACAAATGACGATTTAGACTTTAAGAGTCTCCATCTAATCTGGTCAGTGTTGCCATTTCAAAATTGAAAAAGTTTTCTGTGTTGGTCAGAATAAAGAAGTCAACTTCCGTGTACTTTATGTTGACGTATCATAAAAAATGATTTAACTTTGTTCACAATTTTTTCCATGTATGAATTTTAAAGAAATGTTTGTTTTCTTTGATCCAATTTAGTTGTTTCAAAAGTCTAGAATGGCGGTGTTAAAAAATCTGGACTCTAGCCGACTTTGGACATGTAGCCTAAAGTAGTTTATTGCAGCAAATCAACCAGACTAAGACTTGTTTAGTGTCTGGGTATGGAGCAGTTTGTCGGACCGCAAACCTCTAAACTTTTTTGATAGCAGACAACAGTAGCCTATCAAGATTGTCAGATGGGTAAATTGTGCAATAAACATTGACACAGTTAAAGTTAAAACTACTTAGTACGGTAACACGAATAAAAACTCCCACATGAACCAGACAAAAATTTGGTAAAAAATGATGCAGTTCAAACTTTATATTTATTTATTTATTATAAATAAAATGTATAAAACTAATTGCAAATTTTGCGACTTTTTCAGTACTGGTGTAACTCGGCCTTGGGTGTGACGTTGCGATTCTACGCAAACTACGTACTGCAATTCTTAGGCCAGCGATCGAGTAGTTAAAAGTAAAAGTTAGCAATATCAACTATATACCTTTACCCAGGTTGCTTATAGCAATTATTTTTTGCAACATCATTGATCAAAAACTTCATTTTTTTCAAGTGCACAAAAGTGATCTTGAAAGTGATCTTGATCTTCAAGATCACGATCTTGATCTTGATCTTCAAGATCACATAGTTTGGTGATCTTGATCTTGAGGATCACCTATTTTTGGTGATCTTGATCTTGATCTTTAAGATCACCAATACTGGTGATCTTGCCCATCTCTGCTTATAGGTTTGTTGTTGCTTACTACAATTTTTCAAGAGCTTCGTACTGTCAAACTTTAAAACTTCCTCAGCTAAAGAACACAAGAGTGTTTTCTGTCTCGTTTAACTGTTCAACATTTTTGCACCATTTTTCATAAATAAAAATAGCTTGCATACTGCATAGAGCATACAGAAAACCACACTTTAAGTTTAAATGTTAGAAATTAAATTAACAATGGTGCTCTGACAGATGCTGGGTGTCTCTTGATTTGATTCAGTACTTGATAGTTATACCAAGCTCCATCCTGTTGGGTGTCAACCTCATTGTCTCTGTACTTGCAACGTATAAAGTGATATTTGGTCGCTCAAGCATTACAAAAGTAAGAAACAGTATGTCTGCATCTTGCTTTTATAGATTGGTTGTTTTTGAAAAATGAAAGTAATTCGAAAAAAACACAAGTAAAAGTCAAAACCTGTGACATACCGTAGTCTTTAAATTAATTTAGTTTTCTTGGGATGAACTGACGCGTGTCTTGTAAACATTGCAAAATTTTTTGCAACATGGTAGTTTTGAAAAAATAACAAACAGTTTCGCTTTACTTTAGAACAGGGTCACCAAACTTTTTTATTTGAGGGCCGGATTGCTGCGAGATTAACAGCTGCGGCCGGATGCAAATTGCGAAAAGATGTACAACTATTTAGAATCTCCATTGACTTGAATTGAACACAATAAATAACAACGTCAGCGGTGGAATAGCAAAGAGCAAAGTTGTGATGAAAATTGAAAGGTTGCTGGAAAAGTTATCCTCTGCTGTGATACACTACAGGGCATCGTGCTCTTGAAAAAAACATTACATTTTTCCAAATTTGGCCTAAGCTGTCCCCATTTGTGGTGGCTTAATGATAAAAACAGAACACCAACATGTAGGCTGCCTGGTGGAAAAATGTACAAATTCAACATACAACAACGAACTACAAGAGCGAAATATTTTAACAAAGAAAGAAGTCTCTATTACACAAAAAGGCAAAGCCAAAGACGGTTGCTAATGCCAAGGGAAGCACATGTACAGAGTTGTAGTGCAGCTGTAATTTCCCCAGTACGTGGTGGGCCGGAAGAAATCAGTTCGCGGGCCGGTTCTGGCCCGCGGGCTGTAGTTTGGTGATCCCTGCTTTAGAACACGAAAAGTTGAATTTGCATTTTGAAAATGAGGCTTGAAGTTTGGTTTTGGTCTAGCCTAATGTATTGTAGGCTACAGCGTTGTTAGTGTTAGTATCTTATTGTTGAAATTGGCTTAGAGCTCCACGCAAAGGTCTGACGTCAAACGAAACGTCATATTTACTTGGACACTTTTCCTCACCGTCGGAGGGACGTGGATATTCGGCTTTGCTGTGTTTGCTGCTGACGTCTCTCCAGACGTACAACTGGCATTTTCGTACGTGTTTACCGTCTTGAATTCACTGCAAGGTAAAACCTTAAATAAGAAGCAAGAAAAATTACGCCGAGCATCACTTTTTATTTTGTTGCAGCGTGTATTTTAGCTATTTGCCTGCTTTGCAAACACAATGGTTGTGATAGTTTTCTTGTTCGTCGACATGTCAACAAAACTATGTGAAGTGTAAAAAAATATTCAAGTTTCACTAAAACTTGCACTTTATTATTTTCTAGCACCAACCTGCCCAGAATATTAGTAAAATGCAATTTTTGTTTTTGCTGAAACGTGTTTTAAATTGCTGCATTTATCTAATCGTGTTATTATTCACAGGTTGCCTCTTGTTTCTGATGTACATTGTACGACAAGGATTACTGAGCACTTTTACTCAAAAGGTCACTTCAGTGATGCCAATAACAAAACCTAAGTACGTCTTTTACTTATTACAGTAGATGAGAATATACTTTTTTGTATGAACTTTCTGGTATCACACAACAGATTATATTAAACTAGTTTTTCTGGTTATTTTGAGACGACAGTAAAATAGAAAACTTCCTCAATTCTGAAACCTCTGCCAACTGAAACAATATTCCCTAGTGCGCTACTTCTAGTCATTGGAAGAATAAGCTACTACGTATCATTTGAGGCTACGGATTGAATGTAGGACAAGGACCAAAAATCGCAAAATTTAACTTGGTATTGAAAATTTAATTTTTTATTTGAGACATTTAAAACATCAAAATTGTTCGTTCTCTAAAGCTTTAAAGTTTTAGTAATATAAACAGTACTTGAAAAATTCAAAATCTTTTTATCAATGAATTTAAAAATTGTAGGCTATTACTCTGCAATGGCGCAGCGTGACTCATTCGATTGATAGAGACTTCGAAGAAACCAATTCGTATATATTGGACATAGAATGTTTTTTCTACGTAGTATCTTGATTTAGGGCCCGAGATCTCATTGGAACTGGGCCCAAGTTGTCTTCTCAACGGTTATGTTGCTACATAGTCATGAAGATTATGTAGGCTAACAGAACATTAAACTCACCGGTAGTCGTATGTAGCCTACACCATAAACCTTAACAATTTTTTATTTGAATCACTAGCGTAGGTCTGCGCAGAAAATTTTAGTGGAGCGGTTAAAAAAAAACTGCTTGAAGCTATGCTAATCCAGTTTTACTCAATGGCAGAAACAAAATGGGCTCAAAATGCTTACAAAATGTAAGTTTGTAGGATTACTATGCTCATGATCCGAGGAACAAGATTGCTCAAGATATTTGATCGACGTTACGCTTTTTAGTTGAAAATTTCTTAAAACTTTTTTTGATATAATGAGGATGTCGTCTATGGCTGTAACTGCAATTTTTTTTTAAACAAAAATAAAAACATGTACTTCACCAATCAAATGATAGGGAGGCACGTCCCCCAATCCCGTTCCCTTAGACGCTACGCTACTGCTACTCTGAACTTTAATCTTATTCCAAAAGTTAATCGTTTAATTGAATATGGGGCAAGGTAAAGATATGATTTAATAAAACAATAAGTGTCATTATCTTGTGCAATTTTTCCTTACGTTAAGTTTCATTGCTTTCCAACCAATGTGATGCGTGTTCAGAGACCCTAGTTCAAGCAACACAACATCAACGGGGATGCTACAATCCACCACAGTGATCGGGAAGCCATTGCCAAAACCGCCTGTTGACGACATGAAGAGTGAGATTAGAGTTGTCAGCAAAAATCAACAACGTTTGCACCAGGCAACCGACAGGTATGTAGCCTACCATTTATGTTGCACAAATATTTACTATTTAAATGCCAGTTGTACGATTTAGGTTTACATTTGAATAATATAATTTCGGGAAAGAGTTTGCTTTCTTTTACCAAAGACAGGTAAGACACAACAATAAAACAGGATTGAGCATTATAACAATATATTTTACTTATTTACAAAAAGTTTTAACAGTCGAACGTTTTCGGCTTAAAGTATGTGAATTGTAGCTACAAGGTACGGCCTGCATGAAACGCATTTTATTTGGGCAAAACAGAGTTTTTACAAAAAAGTGCAGAATGAAAAGCAACACACCAAGATTCGGTTGTACTGTACCGTAAACTATAAAAAACAAAAACAAAATTGAAAGATTTTTCTTTTAAATACCTGTAAGCAAAAAAAGTTTGTAGTGCACGGCCGATTGATAAATAGCTTCAACATACAAGTTAGCTCGCTGGATAACAACCACAAACTGCCGCTGAATGGAAAATAGTCCTTGAAATGCGTTGCTCAACCGCACACGCCGATCGCAGAACCAGCGCCGCTTGATTTTAAATTTTTTAGTTCATAACGTCGGGCGCTTCATCGACTGAGTTATCTGGGCGGATATGCTACAATAGCAACTTTATGTGTACCTGAGATTTGTTGGAAACTTTAGTCTTAACGTGTAAAATATGCCAAAAATTTTCACTAGCATCTGTGTTGCCGGGCTCTTTTCGAATTTTCAGTGGACAGGTGACAGAGTGAATCTCTCGCTTTGGCAGCACTACATCACTAATTTTATTATCACTTTAAAACGTTAAGTTTAAATAGAAGGGTGTCGGCTTCTATGCAACCCTCGTCATCCATTAAACAATGTAGAGAAGCATAGGATGCAGTGCAATTATAAAACATACATTTTAGTCATACAAAGCATTTTACCCAACTCTCTTGACATTACCAAGCACAGCGCAACGTCAAAGAACAAACGTCACAAATGTTATACCATACAACAAAACACAAAAATATGTACCCATACTCTTCTTTCATATGAGACAAATTTTTAAACGTTTATAACAGGTGTTACATTGTTAGAAAGCCAGGTCATGGCAGTTTCGTTAAATGCTGCTACATTATGCATTTGGTGCCTTATGCGTCAAATAGCGCATTCAATAATGACTTTGTCACTTTAGTTTGTTTCACTCCGCCACATTATAGGAGCAACCTTCACTTGTGCAAACTCAAATGGAAGCAGTCGACTCTTGTGAGAATTCAGTAATATTAGAATCATAGGCATACGAACCTTAGTAAAGCAATCAGATTTAACATATTTAAGTTTATCATACCGTGGTAACATTTTGCAGAAAACTAAAAAAAACTACATTGAAACAAATTTCGAACGTTTCAACATCATGTGATGTCCTCTTCAGGAATAACATACAGTACTTTTACATCTAAACAAAATACAATGGTTAAATATTAAATTCATCAACAAGACAAAAACAAAAACTGCACAGTGCTTCTGAGTTCTGTTTAGCTCAACGCTCAACAACAAACACGAGAATCTCAAAGGTAACTGCAACGGCGTTAAACAGCAGACGAAGCACTGTGCAGTTTTTGCTTTTTTTCCTGTTGATAAATTTGATATTTAACCATTATATTTTGTTTAGATGTTAATAAAATTATTGTATGTTATTCCTGAAGAGGATATCATGTGATGTCGAAAACTTTCGAAATTTGTTTCAATGTAATTTTGTTTGTTTTCTTTGAATGTTACTTTTGTATAATAAACGTATATTAATGTTACTTTTGTATAATAAACGTGTTACTTTTGTATAATAAACGTATATTAAATGTCATTGCGTTACTTGGCTTCGCATGCCTATAGTTCAACAAGACAAACTCTCTACCAAAGCTCTACTAGTAATATTTCTAAGATAAACGAATCACATTTGAATAAATCAAAACAATATGACAAGTACCACCAATTACTTGAATATTAAGACAAGTCTTAGAAAAATTCTAGCGGTCATTTTTGTTTTTATGTTTAGGGAGAATATTACACCGACTCCATTCGAAGAAGGCTTGGCAGGAAAATCATTGAGTCCAGTTCACGAAGCGTTTCCAATGAAAAATCACGTTCAATCATGGGAGAATTGAAACACAAAAATTGCAAAACATTTGAAAATGCAAAATTATTGAAATAACTAGACAAGTTGTAGCTTGAAATTACTATTTCACTGGGTGCCACCATCCAGTATGTAAGGTGCCCAGCAATGTTCACAGCTGTTTTAAGTTTTCAGTTCGATATATTCAAGAGAAAGTACATTGCTTTATTTCAGCATATAGCTTCAACGCATATTGGTGCAAAATGGACAATGTTAAGTGCAATCCATATTCGCTAGTATGTCAAGTCATGGAAAAGCATTATTAAAATTTGCACGGATTTCTTTTACGTAACATTCAATATGGAGCGCTCGAAATGGGCTTATATTGTGATAGGTTGCCTATCGAAATGGTGACACAAACCTGGCGGAATTTTAACGTGAATTCCAATTTTAAGGTATAGCTCTATGTTTGTATTCAATTCAGAGCTTGAAAGCAAAACCTACGTACAACTAGCAGTTCTCTATAAAACCAACACCGATAGCTCAGATAGTCCGCCCCGATAGCTCAGTTGGTTGGCGCGTGACTTCGTGAACGAAGAAGCTTCAACATCAAGCGGCGCGGGTTCGACTCTCGGGGTGTGCGTTTAAGCAACGCATTCTAAGGACAGCTCTCCATTCAGTGGCACATAATGGATGGAATAATTCTCAGGCAATAACACTTCACCAATCGGAAACTTCACTCTGTCAATCTCGGTAACCGACCCTGCGTCAAAAGCCTCTACAAGTATGCAAAATTACCAGGAATAACCTATCAAGGCTTTGTCAGTCCGAGGATAAAGATTCAAAGCCAAACCAAAAACCAGCAGTCACAGATTTGGCACTGCTGCTCCATAAAAACCTTGTGAAATAGACCGATGTGCGTTAGTATGCTAATAGTCAACACTTGTGGCAAATGTACAGCATAGTTATGAAGGTAAACACTTTAACATTACCCACTCGTCGAAGAGTGCCTGCTTTTTAATGTGAAATTGCTTTGTGTTTTAGTCACAATTTTCCTTATAAACTCCATTGATTGCAGTCATTAAGATCCTTCTTGCACTCAGTTCAGTTGCAGAAGAAAAAATAGTATTAGCAGAGGGTGGGAATCGAACCCACGAAATCGAAATTACTACTCCTCTTCCCTAACCATTAAGGAACGCTGGTCGTAGCGAAGCATTCAGTTAAATTTTTTGTATAAAAATTTTTCGATCAGAATATCACGTGTCGAGTCACATGACTGAAATCAGCTGAATCGCGAGTACGCTTTTCGACGAGGGGGTAATGTTAAAGTGCCTACCAGTTATGAAAGGTTTTACCGTAATTTGGCAAATAAATTAATACATATTTCAATTTTTCATTTATGCAGCGTGGTTTAACATTTTTGCTTCTTCGTTGTCGTTTAAACCTTCTGTTGCCAGTCCAAGAATGGACCGGCTTTGTTTTTTACCACCAATAAGACAGGAGTATAGAGACTTAGACCTAACATCAACGAAGGTGTCGTGCCATCATTGCATTGCTTGGTCAATGGTCATCATCCAATTAACACAGACTGTTTTCATGTTTTTATACATATAATAAAAATTGTGCAAAGATTTACACACATGTCCTCGAAGTGAAAGCTTATCATTTCTAGCTTAGAATATCGATTAGAGAAGAAATATTAAAACAACTGATCGAGAAGTTTTTATAAAATATTAAATTGGAATCGAAACGCCATTCCTTTTTAATTATATCGCATAGGCTATAATTGAATTAAGCACAAGGTACAGTATAGGCTACAAAGTTAACCGATTTCCTCAAACACTTGTCAATTTTTTGTAATTCAATATTTTATTGAAAACTTACCAAAAAGTCCATGTGACAGTGTACGCACTGAGTTTATCTAATATAGCGGTAGTCCATTTGTAGTTATAAGCTAGAATAGAGTTTAAATGCTGGGACTCTGAGTGTGAGGCTCTATCGCTCCTACCTAAACACCACACCTGGTACTACTTCTAGCACCGCCGCCACCAGACTACTTGAGCGGCTGGACACAAAAAAGCTTGAGTGATAGAACGAAGCTGTCCAAATCATCCACTTCTCACACTCAAGCCGCAAAGCATGGAGGATCATCACAACCTCACTGGGCTCTCAGCAAACTCCCCTTGCCAGTGCCCCGTATCTGCAAGTGCCATCGCTTCCCCAACTAGTGCAGAACGGGGTCTACAAGACAAAGAACCGCAAGGCATCCCGCCGTATTGCCAAGGAAATATCTGCCCTGTGGCGAGTGGAAACATCACAAGACGAAACAATTTCTGGAGATTTCACTCCAGAGGAATTCGCCACCGCCCTCCGTCTAGTGCAGTGGTTCTTAAACGTTTTGAGACACGCCTCCCTTTTACAATTCTAACAAAATTCGCGCCCCACCTTGTTTCAAAATAAAAAAACATTAGGTATACCAAGCAATTCGTTTCCGGGTAGGCTAAGTTGCATTGATGCAAGGATGTAACTGTTTTTTGGATACTAAATGTTTAATTCGAGGATTAGTAGCAGAAAATGCACATCTCAGATCGGCTTCACGGTCAAGTTTGTGTCCAGATTTTGTCTTTATGTTCATGAGAGTAAAAAAAACATTTCCGCACAAGTAAGTGGATGAAAATGGAAGAAGTGTGCGTATAGCCACAGCACCCACACTCTTGTAAATGTCTGTACAATCATGTTTCACCCAGAACTCAGTTGGTGGCATTGCTTCAAAGTCGTCCCTTTCAGTAGAACTTCATGTTAGCTACAAAAATTCCTCTTGTAAATTGTCTGTGGGGTTTCTTGTCTCGAGCTATCATGTGAGCAATTCCGAAATACGCTTCTACGACTTCTACCGACGACAATTAGCGAAAGCACTCGCTACCTGCAATTTTCATTTTTTTAAAATCTTTTAGAAAGACTCTTGAGTCTTTCTTGCATTGGAAAAAAGCTAAAGGTTTATTTTGGTGGTCAAGGTGTTTTTTTTTTTTTTAAGATGACGCTGCGAACGAGTTGGTCTCAAAGCGTCGTTGCTCAGATTTTGAAAACATATGATGAATTGTGGTATAACTTGGTAATTTACTTATTTACTATGGCATCTATAAAGTCAAAATTCAGATAATTTTTGTGATACTGTCTCTTTTTTCGACTCATTTTATGTCAATAGAATTGATTAGTTATAAATCATCATCATCATCATGGATACGAAGATTGGCTTCCTTGCCTTCCCGTCCACTTAATCTAAATCTTCAACCACCGGGTGTAAGCCTGGATACGACAAATAAAACAAATCATCATCATCATCATCATTGTCAGCCATTGTTGTTCCACTGCAGGATGAAGGCCTTCCCCATATCTTTATAATTTTGTCTGTCTTTTCAAGCTTGTGTCCAGTGTTTGTCGAATTGGTAGAGTTCGTCTCGCCATCTTGTTTTCTGTTTCCCTCTTTTGCGTTTATTGTGAAGCGGTATCCAGTCAGTAGCTCTTCTTGTCCATCTGTGTCAGTTGTTGTCAGTTGTTCGCATGATATGTCCTGCCCAATTCCACTTTAAACTTTTTACTGTTTGAATGATATCTCTGATTTGTGTTTGTTGTCGTATCCATTTGGCTGGTTTCCTGTCTTTCCATGCAATGCCATTATAAATAAACCTAATTAAATCAATGTGAAAAAAAAACCTTACGCATGGTACTGTTGTAGAGTTCGGAATACTGCTGCACTTCTAGCCGCTGTGACTTGTCAATCAATCGTTGCCATTATTCTTACAATTAGAGCTCAAGGCTGCTGTGCCAGAAAACCGTTGTGTTGCGAGAATTAAGGTGCCGCAGAAACATTTAGCAACGTCTAAAACATCACAAAGAATGCGAGATCTGACAACAACACGCTCTACACCATCTGGACTTGAAAATTGTTTCGGATTCGCCAAACAATGCATGACGGCAGCACAATCCGATTGTTGCTTCCGAGAGCACCACCTTGTAGTATCCACTCCAATACATGCCTGTAAGCGATTAATTACCGATACTGCCTGCAAGGAAATAAAATCACTTCGTTTAGTGTGCATTCTTTAACGTTGAGGGTATTTTTAGCCTAATGTAGCATCCTTACTCTTTTGATAGGTCTCCGTTTTCTCCTTTCGGTTAATTGCTTTTTCTCCAGTTCTTCCTGCTCCTCATTAAAAAAGTCCTCAGAACTGCAGGATCTAAGTGTGCCTCAAAATTGGTCAAATTGGTAACACAGCTAGATGCGTCTTTCTTCAAAAGTTCTTTCGTCTGTGGCACTTCCTGGCAACATACACATTCATTAGGCTGGGACATAGACTCGCACTTGTGGCAAACGCACGACCTACAGTTCCCAGCATGCCACTCATTGCTGAGAAGATCCAAATCGGGTTGGTGGTGTTAACAAAATCATCTCCATTGAAGTGAAGAATATACGACTAGTTTTGTATGGTCCATCCCACTTTCGAACACTTGAAGAAAACTTTGACTATTTTCTTTTCAGCACCTTGTTTTGTTTGAAAGCATGAAAAGATAGCACACGTCTTTGTCACTGACTCTGTCACATAAACAGCAATTTCCAGGCATTATCTCAACCATAAATTAAGGGTACTGTCTGTGAGATACTGCTGTTACACTGCAAATGGCTATAGCCGCAGATTAGGACAAATAAAAAATTATCCAAATTGTAGCCCTACAAGAGTTTAGAAAAACTGCAATTTCAATTGAATTGAGATGTTGTTTGATAAAAATAAACTCAATCTATTTGATCTAAACCTGATAATAATAATAATAAGTTGACTTTTTCATTTCGGTAATTCTCATTTTGCACATGCTTTAGACCAATAGAGCCCCACACATTGGCGTTTTGGAGCAGTCGTACCATACCTTACCAACTCACCACAGAGAAAGAATGTATCCTTCCCACCCACGGTGACGTCACAGCGAGGTTGCCGTTTTTATTTTCGCAATTGAATGAGTGCCAGATTTGCCGAAAGTGAACGAGCGTTTGCAAGCGTGTAACTTAGTAGCCTGTTGATATTTTTTTACGATTTGTTGGTCAGGGAAGTTTGTTAGCGTCATCTCTTTGGTATCTTAGGTAAATTTAGCAAATTTATTTTCCTGTCAGAGACACTTTAAAGCAACAAAAGCAAACCATTGCAGAAAATTCTGTCCATGGTGTCTGTAAGAATAAAAACATAAAATGTTCATCTTTCATTATTCGTAACAGCATACAAAAGTTTTACCTTGATACGGAGAGAAGTCGGTATCCAAAGAAATCATAGACGTGCTCATAAATGGGTAAGATCACCACTTTTGATCAATTGTTCTTCAAGATCCCCAAGAATATGTGATCTTGAATATCAAGATCATATCACCAAAACAACGTGATCTGGAAAATCAAGATCGCAATCTTGAAGATCATGATTATTTTTGTGTACTTGAAAAAATGAACAATGCAGTTTTTGATAAACGATGTTGCAAAAACAACCAACAAATCTTACTACTCTACAAGCAACATGGTTAAAGGTAATTGCTAACTGTTGCTTTTAACTACTCGATCGCTGGCCTAAATATTGTAGTAAGTTAATGACTGTTGCTGTTACTCACTATCAGGCTCATCAATCGTTTTCGTAGTTGGCGTAGTATCGCAACATCACACCCAAGGTCGAGAGTAACTATACAGTACTAAAAAAGTCATAAAATTTGCAATTAGTTTTATGCTTTTTATTTCAAAAATTTTTTGACCTGCATAGTTTTTCAGAAATTTTTTATCTGGTTCAAATGGGAAGCTTTTATTTGTGTTAATAAGTATTTTCAACTTTCACTGGATTATATAAATTTTTATTGTATCCATTTAGCTGGCAACTTTGATACTGTTGTCTGCTATCAAAACCTTTCAGAGGTCTGCGGGCAGATAAACCGATCCAAATAAAAATACTAAAACTATTCAAAAAAGAGTCAGCACATACTTTTACATTTAATACATTTGCTTATAGTTAGACCGTAAACAATTCTTGGTCTGATTGATTTTCTACAATAATTCAGTTTAAATGCTCAAATTTGGCTATAGTCCAGCTTTTTTAGCACCGCCATTCTGCTGTAAGTTAAACTTTTTAAACATATAAAATTGGGTCAAAAAAAGCAACCATTTTTTAGAATTCACAAACAGAATTGTGACACATTTGAATCATTTTTTATCATACGTCAACATAAAGTATTTACGGAAGTTGACTTATTTATTATGACCAACACAAACTTTTTTTAAATTTTGAAATGGCACCACTAATCAAATTAGGTTGAAAATTTAAATCGACTTTTCTTGATTACATATCATTTTATCAGCGACTTAATGTTGGATTTGCTATGCCGCTTATGTTTTGGATATTTTATGCGTAGGCCTATGTTTTAGATCTCTTATGCCAACCTTGTTTTAGATCTTTTATGCCCATACTTTGTATCTCCTATTCTCAAATCTTGGAAATTTTATGCTTGCTCATGGTTACATCATAAGCTCTTATGCTTAAATCTATGCACACGTTGTGAATCTCCTAAGACCATGGTTTGGATCTCCTTTGCCCATATATTATACGAGTTGTACAAAGATGTATTAACAACTTGAAATATCTTTCCTAATAATAATCTAATACAAAAAATTAATTTCTTGTTGTTTTCTTTTTTTCAATTTTGACGTAGCCCAAGGGGATGTCACAGAAAATGTATAAATTTTTCAACTGAATTGCTTTTCAAGGGGTGAAACACTTATATCACACTATGAGTGAAATATTGAAATGGACAGAATCATGAGAGATCTGATGCACCCTGATACTGTAGGCAGACATTGAAAATGTGTAGCCTAATGAGTTCTTTTATATTTTTGTGTTATGTTGTTATTCTTTGCAAAACCACGGAAAAGCGACTTATTTTGAAGTATCATTTAATGTCTTGGGTAGCCTACCAGCGATGTAGCCTAACTCAAGCTAACTGCTTTTTGTCGACAGCTGATCTGCTGGGATATGGTTTTCACTACCAACTGGTGCCAACAATGACTTTTGATAATTTTTAACAACGGCAGCCTACTTTTACAACTTACTTTAGGTCAACAACTTTACATCCTACTTTGGTCAACCGTTATTTTAAGTCCATAAATTTACAGCTTACTTTTGGTCAATTGTTGCTTTGGGTCAATAAATTAACAACTTACTTTAGGTCAATCGTTAGTTTAAGTCAATAAATTTTTTAGGTAAGTAAAAACAAGCGCTATTAAAATGAAAAAACAAACAAAACACTTCTTTAAAGAACGCAACGAAAACGATTGCTAAGATTAGGCCTATACGAAAATTCTTGACATTTTGAGTTACATCTTAGGCCTACAGTACTATTTTTGTATGTCGCAACACACAAACCTATAATTGGGTAGAATTTTAAATCTTCAAGTCAGTTGTTCACAACGTGCTTAAAGATCCTCCCCAGGGAGAAATTTTGTGAGTTCAAGAAGAGAATTTTTACTGTAAAATTAAGATATTTCATATAAGTGACTATATTTTCTACAGGGATATCTAAAGAAGGGAATACTCACATATTCTCACGATACTAAAGGGGCGGTAGTTGGTTCTGCGTTAAAATTTCAAAAGGTTTTGTAATGCAGCTAGTAGGCCTACAGTCAGATACAGAAGACAGTTAGGAAATGTTATGTACAGTAGAGTATATTTAAAGAATACTTTTTTGGAAAAACAGTTGAAAGTTTATCAGTAAGCTGTTAGTCTGCAGACGTTGAATCAATGTAAAAATGGCGGATTTTGCTGTCTGGGTAGTTGAACTGACAGGCAATTTTATTACATTGTTATATGTAATAAAAGCCTTCGTATCCCCTTCTTTAGATACTTCTGATTTTTTAGTTGACATTTGGTTTAATCAATTACTTAAACCATTTAAAATTGAATAATTTGGAAAGTTTTTGAGCTTATTTATCGTCCTAATTTATGTTTGGCGGTTGATGATGTTTGGTTATGCAGACAAGAACAATCTTCGCATCCAATTTCAGATACGAAAATAACGCAGCATCATACAATTGAGTGATAAGGTGACGTTAAAACGGCGTTCTTCTGACGTCAAGGAGACGCTCCCCACTCTCAGCTGTGCCAATAGAACATCTTTGACTTGATCACTTCTCTCCAAATACGCAATAACTTGACCACAACGATTAACACAGAACATGCAAACAGCCCAGACAACAAATCAGTGATTTTTTATCTCGATTCAACATCTGCAGACCTTTATTCGACGTAAAAAAGAACGGTTGATTTGCTGTCTTGGTGAAGGATCTTGACAAGAACTCTTCGATTTTTTCATCTGCAGCCTATTTTATCAACGTAAGCAAAAAGAGGAATACAGTAGAACTCGGTTAATCCGGATTCGGTTAATCCGGATCTTCGCCTAATCCGGATGAAACTGGAAGTACAAATGATTTGTAATCTTTTTCTTAAGAAACAGCTTCGGATTATCCGGATTATTTAATCCGGATCTTCGCCTATTCCGGACAAAAGTTGCGCTTTTTCTATCGCTTTATCCGGATTTTCCAGACAGTTTTGCCATTTTATGCTAAAACGTAACGTGGCTTATTGCGAGAAATTTCTTATCTATTGTTCCGTTAATGTGACGCAATAAATTATTGCGGATTTCTTCTTTTCATGAACAGTAATCCCTCCTAACGCAAAATTCCTGCACAGATGCCCAAACTCGTACTGTAACTTGAAAAGATGTCGGTGGAATTTTCGGCGGTATGTCGGTGATGTTTTTCCAATAAAAGACTTTGTTTGATTTTTTGTAAGTTTTCCAAAGAAACTCGTCTTCCGTAACTGTTTTCAAAAATTTTGAGTGACTACAGATTATTCCTACACGCATGTCTGAAGATATAACTTTTGCCAGTGTGTTCTTGCGTTAGACGCAGAGTCTACAAATACAATCGTTTTACATGCATAGGCTACTGCATTTCAAAAGAATTCTATCGCTAATATGGTGATCGCGCGTCTCGGAATTGGCAGATGACCACACTAATGCGTTCAATTTCGGTGATTTTTACCGATTCCCTTCTATCTAGGTAACGTCAGGCTTGATAGAACCGTCATCGGTTAATCCGGATCTTCGCCTAATCCGGATGGAATCGCCGGTCAAATCGAATCCGGATTAACCGAGTTCTACTGTATATCCAAAAGGTTGGAAACCACCGAGCTAGGCTGAAGTCGCTTGTGCAAAATAGGATACGGTATGTGCAAAATAGGATGCGATAGCCACAAAAAGTTTTCAAATAATGAAAAATTTTCCGTTTAAATTCCGTTATTTCAGCCAGGGCCTCCGAGAGAACTCAGCACTGGTCGGAAACAACGCGAAAAATGGGCCCCACAATATTTTTGGGCAAATATACAACTAATTTGTATCTTGCGTTGCATGTTCGTTGTTCGTGTTAAGCTGAAGTTAGCCTACTTTCCTCAGCATGAAAAGAACTTCCTTCAATGTAAAAATCAACAATAATCACTGGATTACACTCGCAGCAAAAATGTCTTTGAGGCAAACTATTTTGTATAGAAAGCTTTGTAAACACACAATACAGGCAACGAAAATAGTTCAACCAAGCATTTAATTCAGGAGTGTGCAAAATTTTTCCTACGCGAGCCAGATTTGATTATACTGAAGTGTTTGCGGGCCAACAGCTACATTAATTTTCTAAAAAATGCAAGTTGAATTTATATGATTTTTGTGTGTCTGCAAGCCAAAAATAACACATTGTACAACAACAGGCGCGGGCCGTACAAAAACGTCTCGCTGGCTGGAATTTGGACATCCCTGATTTACTGTAATTTAACCCTTTCCGAACTTTTTGCAATGCAAAGTTACGGATCACAACATCAAATGATAAAATTTTGCGAATTGATGCACAGCATGTAGTTACTAGTTAGGCTTTTCAATCGGTTTTGAGTGATAGTGAAGCGCAAACAATTCTTTACAAATTTCAGTAATTGGTGAAACCGCGTTCTCAAATCGCAACCGTTGGAGGTATAGCTACCGGGAAAAAAAAAAAATTCTTAACAAAACTATTTGGAAAAACGTTTCGAAAGTTGCAATCAATGGTTTCTTTGTATAGAGATCATGGGCTGGTTCGTTCTGGTTTGCAGCTGAAGTTTGCTGTGTAGCTTTCTGTCAAAAGTATCAACTCATCCAAAATCTCACCGTTGTACAAATGGCTTAAATTTGTCCTACATGCCCGCAACTGCACATCAGACATACGATGAAATTTTCAGGGAACTTCAAACTCATCGACGATATGTTTGAGTTTGTTGATACGTTTGCCAATTCCGACAACTATCGAATCCTTTGCAATGTAGCTCACGGTAGGTATAAAATACATTTCGTTCGAATGATTCAACTAGTTCAGTGGTTTTAAACCTTTTTGGTGGAACGGAAACCAATGAAACATTCCAAAAGCTCGAGGAACCCCTGTTCAATGATTTAATTGCCTTATGCAAAAAAGATCGTTTGATTAATAAAATAAAATTAAAATACTCATGTTCAGATTTATTTAAGTAGAATAAAAAAATTTTCACGTTTTTTCAGAAATCTATCCGTACTAGTAAGGCTGTAAGCAGAATTTTAGAAACTATAAATATAAATATAAAAACAAACCTAATACTGGCCAAACAAAATGATCTCTAACATGTTCACGGCGATTTGACCCACTGGTGGTGTATAAACGATTAAACTGTCTGAAAGAACTCCTTGAAGCGAAGAAAACATGTCTACGAAACTTGGCGCGAAAGCAGAAAGTTAAAGGTAATCGCACCACAACAAAACAACGAAAATTCGGGATCGCAGCGAACGTGTCGGTGTAGCAAATTTATTAATATAGTGGCAAACCTAATCAATGTTTGATTATATTTAAAAAATATGCATATAATCAATGTTTGATTATATTTAAAAAATATGCATATAATAATAAAATAGACTCTCGGATTTGAATGTAAACTTGCGGAACCCCAAGACTTACTGGCGAAACCCTAGGGTTCCGTGGATCCCTAGGGTTCCGTGGAACCCTGGTTAAAAACCATTGAGCTAGTTACGTGGAGTTATAAAAGCGTTCTGTTCTCAGGAAAAGAAAATCATTTTCTTTTAAATTTATAATTGCAACAACAACTTTAGCTTGTAACAACAAAGCTTGCGAGTTGTTGTTAAAAGCTAAAGTTGTTGCTGCCTTCTCTGCTCAGCTTTCTCTTACCTAGACTACATCTTCCTTTATTAATTTCATTAAATTCATCAGTGAATCTTGTTTAGGACCGTAATCCACATAATGCAAAGCAGTCACAAATAACTGCTAGTTGTAGGCTACTTTAACATTGACTCAGCTTCCGATCAAGCTATTGTTGGTTCCAACTTGATGCATTAAAGTAACGTCTTTAGAGCTTCAATTGCAAAAGGGTGATGTAAAGCATTGGGTTTGACTACATCATCACGCCTTGATTACCTTCTCGAAGTCAATTTTCTTTGCAAAGATGATAGCACAGCTTTCTTTTGATTTTTCAGAATTTTTCCTCTGACTGGGCTATAACTTTAAAGATGTCACTAGCTTACAGTCATTCAATTACTCCAAAAAATGATATATATAACATTTTGAACAACGCTTTAGGCAGCACTATGAACTCCAACTAGATTTAAGCAGCAACAACATCCATAAACAAAAAAATAGACAGGGTTTACTTTCTTTAATCGTGCTTGGACTGATACTTTTCCCCTTCCCAGATATGTTGGATACAACATCATATGCCTGGTCAACGCAGATTTTGAAGTAAAAGTTCAGTTGTCAAGCAAAAATAGTTCACGCTTAGCCAAAGCAGCACCAGTTTTCAAGTTGAAACTATCAATACAATCGAAACCGTTCAGTAATACAGAAATCATTTCAGCTTTCGATTTTACGTCTTGAAGCTGTTCAACATCGCCTACCTTAACACGAAAATGATTTGTTCTTGATGAGAAGCATCTGGAGTGATATTTACAGTGATCGAGAAATACTTGGAACTACGTACTTCATTTAAGAATTTGTTTATTATTGAGTTGGTGCATTTTTATTTTAGTAGTAAAAATGGGCCCCCCTTAAAAGTACAAACACAAAAAACTACTCGTTTTTCCTTTACAATTTTTTGCTAGGGAGGAAACTTTCCCGACTTCCCCCCCCCCCCCCCTCTCGGAACCCCTGATTTCAGCTATGGTGTCATATGAATGTCAGGATTGTCAGCTATCAAGATACTGCACTTTCTGTAACCTACCGCGTTTTCTTTTGTAGAATGGTTATTTTGGGAATACAGGTTTGATATCGGCTAAACTATTTAACAACAAACTCTAAAAAAAATGAAGGAGACTATTTTTTTGTGTGTTTTCCTCATTGCATCAGCCAGTTGGATACAAGCTCAAGAACCTATCAAAGCTGAAAGTAAGTTTTTTCACCTGTGACGAAACAGCACCATCTGCCGGGTTTGGATATTTGCACTAATTGCCGTCTCACTTTATAAGACCATCACCATCATCATCAGCGCATTCCTTTCTCTCATCGAGTGCTCGAGCCAATAAAGCGCCAATTTTTTCTGTTGTGAGATTTTTCGATTGCAGTTTTGTAGTCAAATTTTTTCTTGTCTTGAATATCATCAGTCCAAATCGCTGATAGCTTGCCCATATTCCGTTTCCATTTAATTTTTCTTTTGTGAGTTGTCCTTGAGTGAAATTACTGTGAATCATATAGGCAAAAATTTTTAGTTCTCTTGCTTGGTTGTTTGTAGAATTTTCAGTACATTTTCGTTTGTGATTTTTTCCATTTATAAAATTTTTAGCATTGTTTTGTAAATCCACATTTCTAATGCCTCAAGTCGTTTTACTATTTCTGATCATAATGTTTACGGTTCTGCGTTGCACAGTGTAACTTTGTTGGTGTTATTTTTTCAAATTTACGGTAATAAGTAGAAGCTTAAATATTAAATTATTTCTAAAAAAATTTTGAAACTACATAAAAATTTTTACTTCTTTAAAAGCCACCACTGAAGTTCAACGTTTCCAATGTCGCCGATTAAAAGGGATTGAGCAAATGGGAAAATTTTGAAAAATAAAAGAAATCCTGGAGCCGCTATTTATTACTAGTATTACTGCTACATATACATATAGCCTACACTGTATTACTGCTATAGGTTTAGAAAGTAATAACTATATTTGATTTAATTCGCTCTGCTTGGCTTTTTGCTTGGCATTGAGCACTTTTTGTAGTATGAATAGTTTTCATTGTTTAGTATTACTGCTATGTGTTTCTTACGCAATTATTTTTTCAACAGTTGATACCATTCCACCATCACCAAACAATGTCATAGCCACCAATTACTCCGGACTTGTTGTTGAAGCTGTGATTGATACAGATGCCCTTTTTGCGAACTATTTCTGGAAATATGAATTCAATCAATATTATGTTTCTTATTACTACATCTATTATTCTGGATGTGTTAACACAACATTTAATGAAGGAGTTATCACTTGTGTTGAAATTCCAAGAGCAAACAGCACTCGCATCAAAACAACCTTCAAGTTGCTTCCACCTTTGATAAATGCAACTCGATTTTTAGTCATAACTGGTTTGCCACGTTTTGAAGAGTTTCCGATAATAGATCTTCCACATCAAACGGTCCAAGGTAAACATGGTAAACTACTTTTGAAAACATTATTTTAGAGATAAAACTTACTTTTAGTCATAAAATAAACCTTGCTTAATCCAGCTGTTAATGATTACAATTTCTTCTACAGAATTTTATTTGTTGCAGCGTATGCAAGTTCACGAATGAAGATCCTTCCCATTTTTCGACATAAAGTATAAGAAGCCGTTAATAAGGTCTTAAAATATTGTAAACGGCTACTAGAGAACAGTTAAACTTGTCCAAATAACACTCTATTTGTCGACATTGGACAAAACACGGTCCAGTTGTTGAGAAGTTAACGCCACATCACTGCAAGAGAAGTTGGTTTAACAAATGAGAAGATTTTGTGCTTAAATTAATTACAAAATATGCACACTTTAGCTTAGCGATTTATTGATTACACTGGTCAACAAAAACAGTTTTCTTTAGTGCCTGGAATGTTAGACCTATTTTAGGGTATATTTGGGACGCTGATTGCAAAATGTCGTCAATTTTTTTCTTACGTCCTCCAGTTTTTCAGATATGATATACCCCTGTGTCAGGCGCGGATTTATGGGAGGGGCCCAGGGGGCCCGGCCCTCCTCCCCGAAATTTTGTGAGGAATTGTTGAAATTGCCTTTTTCCGCATCAAATGATTTGATATGCTTCTAAACAGCTGATATTACTCCCACGGCGGACTTAACTTATCCTGGGGGAGGGGGGGAGAATAATTTTTTGTTATTATTATGGTTTAAATTATCCATCGATCAGACTCCGTTTTTTTAGTCTTCATTATAGGCTAATTTCAATCAATTACCGTATATGCCTGCAAACATACAAATATTCAATTGGTCATGGACACTGCATACTGGGTTTTAAATCAGATTTCAAGTTTACTTTGCATGCTTAGCAATTTTTATTCAATCAAAATTTATTTTTTAAACATTCACTATTCATAAAAATGGCTATTTTAATGTCTATTTTACAGCATATCGTATAATGTCGTAGTAAGTTATCATTGTTCATATTTGTTTCATCTTTTTCTTTCTTTTTAATTGATTTTCCAACTTTCTGCCCCCTCCCCCCCCGAAAAAAACTCCTAAATCCGCGCCTGCCCTGTTTGCCTTGTTTTCATTCATCTCAACAACACCAGAATGCATTTAAGCTTTTCAGGCAGGTTATTGGCGTAATGTCAACATCTTACAGCAATAACATATTAACAACTCAAAGCAGTGAAGGAATTCATTAACGCAAGAAATATGTAAAAGTATCAGTTTTATAAGGTCTGTAGGCGTACCGTACGTCACCAAAAAAGTATTTTAGGAGGCATTTTCGCGTATATAGATTTAGGTCAATTGCTATCTATAAAGCCTCAGCAATAAGCGGCTATTATTGGATCGAAAATCCATTATGGCGACTAGTAGTTATGTTTGGTCAATGCAAAATGCAATCAATCGCAATTACTAGAAAAATGTGCATACCCTGGCGTAGAATCGGCAAGAGGTCCTCTTGCTCATTCAGTTGAAGTTTCTGTTTTTATATTTTTAACAACCTGCCAGAACTAACAACAGTATCTGATAAACCTGCCTTTTTTAATTTAAAAACGTGGAGGGGTAGCTGTAAATATGAAATTTAGAGGACAACAACCATTAAACAAGACAGTATAAAGAAAGAATATAATCAATAACGCAAATTTTTGAAAAGTTATTACACCGAACAATGAGTAGGCGACAGGTGGAGAATATGTGTAAATTCAAAAAATAATGGTAGACCTTATTTTGGTTATTCCTAATCAACACGAAAACACAAATTACTCATGCTGCGTTTTCTGTTTTTTTTTTGCCGTAGCTAACCATATAATGTAAATAAGGCACAGCAAAACGGTGAGTCTTTAGAAACGAAAGTAGACAAGTAAGACTTTGTTCATCAAGAGAAAAAATCGTCAACATTTCACTCTCACTCCATGTCAAACTTGATAATAGCCTTAAAAGAAATATTTCAATTCGAAAAACAGGGTTGATTGTTTGGTTTTGAATTTTTATCCTCGGACTGACAAAGCCTTAATGCAGTAGGGTATTCCTGGCAGTTAATTTAGCATGCTTGTAGAAACTCTGAACTACTGATGCACAGCTGGACACCGAGATTGAAAGAATGAAGTTTCCGATAGTTGTTAAAATGTTGTTGCCAGGGAATTATTCTATCCACTAAGTGCCGCTGAATCGAGAGCAGTACTGAAATGCGTTGCTCAAGCGCACACCCCCAAAACTGAACCACCGCCGAGTGATCTTGAGTCGTGCACTTAACCCGGGGACATAGAGAGCGTTACTCTAAGTCCCCGACTTAAAGCTCTCTAAGTCCCCGACTTAACCGCTGAGTTAACAGAGCGGAAATTCATGCTTTTGACATCTGTTCAGCCAATTGTGTTGAACAAGCAAAGGATCAGCTAGGACAGTAGGTGATTGAAGGCGTCCCACAGGGCTTAGTCTTGGCTCCTCTCCTGTTCGACATACACACCTACGACTTGCCCCCATCATCTCCAGGAAATATGCTTACGCAGACGACCTGGCACTCCTGCACTCAGCAGGAAACTGGCAGTCAGTGGAGTGAAACCTCAGCCAAGACATGCAAACACTATCAGCATACCTCCAGAAATGAAAGCTACAGCTCAGCAAGTCAACGACAGTGTCGGCGGCCTTCCACTTTAACAGCCGGAAGGCACAGCGTGAGATAAACATCAACATTGATGGGGAACGCCTGCCCTACTGTGCCGAACCTACATACCTCGGCATAACCCTGGACACGTCACTCACGTACCACCGGCACTTGAAGGCACTGCGTAAAAAACTATCTACACGCGTCGCACTTTTGAGGCGATTGGCGGGTTCCGGCTGGGGAGCTGGTGCTAAAACTCTTTGTACAGCTACCCTAGCCCTTTTTCATTCCACCGCTGAGTAGCCTACTGCGCGCTGGTCTGGTGTCGTATTTCTCACACCCACCAGATTGATACCGCCATCAACGACGCACTGCGTACTGTGACTGGATGCCTGCGTCCCACTCCAACGGACTGCCTACCCATCCTAGCAGGCATCCAAACCCGCTGAGCTATGCCATAAAAGAGCCACAATTTCTCTCGCTCGCCGCGCTCTGGACCCCGACCATCTCCTCCATGCAACATTCAAGCGACCACCACATATAAAGCAGCGGCTGACATCAAGACGCCCCTTTGTGCCTGCCGCACAACAACTACTTAAGAACGCAGAAGAACTTGGTTTAAGTGCAGCACACTGGACGAACGGTGAACGGTCGATTGGTCGACAGACATTGGGTCGACAGGACGTTTGGTCGACAGGACGTTAGGTGGACAGAACGATTTATTTTAGGGTTAGGGTTAGGTTAGGGTTAAGGTTAGTTAACTAACCTTAACCCTAAAATGAATCGTTCTGTCGACCTAACGTCCTGTCGACCAACTGACCGGGTACCGGACAAACCACATGTGGAACACGAAGTGGCAAAATGGCTCACCTCCACGCTCCGTGACTTCATACCCGACGCCGATCCCCGTCCACCAGTAATGTCCTTCGCAAGGCTTGCGTGGGTCAGACTTAACCGCCTGCGAACTGGCGTCGGCCGCTTTCGTTCGGACATGCACAAGTGGGGCCTGGCTCCTTCATCAGAATGCGAGTGTGGTGCTACGGAACAAACCGCAGACCATGTCATCCACCACTGCCTAACCCACCGGCCTCCACACGATGCGCGCGTGGTCTGAGAGTCCTGGACGACGAGACTACTGAGTGGCTGAAGATTTCCTGCCCTCCAATCTAGCCTGGAAAGATCGCTCATACGCCATCATCATCACTTTTAAAAGATTTTTGATAAGTTAAAGATTGAGTGAAGAACAAGGTAAAAGTTTTATTTTCAGGATATCAACGTAAAAGGAACTCAGACAGCCACTTTATCTGGTTTAGATCGTAAAGATCTGGTCAGATCCGTACATGATCTGGTAAAGGTCTGGACCATATAATGTAGTTTTCTGGGAAGGTACCAGGAAAAGTTCAATGTCATAATGATGGCTAGTTACTGTTAAAGAAGCAAATAAATTTCTCTGATCCTATGTCCTCAAACAAGTCTAAAAAAAACAGCTTTGATGTTGTATAGACTTTTAAGAACTGATATTTTTACAAATTTCTTGCATTATTACATTTACACTATAATGTCTTCGATTGGTTATTATTGTCTAAAGTAGCCTGCTTCTGTCACATAACTACTTTGATCCATTGCAAACAACATACCTTTAAAAAGTTTAAAAGAATGCTGGTCTCGTTGATGTACATGGTAATTAGATAAAAATTGGTGTCCCAGTAGGTATACCATATTTGAAAACTAGAGCCAATGGAAAAACGTATATTGCGTTTTCGGAATCAGCGGCACGAATGTACCCCAACAAAGGCCTAAAATCCTAGGCAACAAATTTTGTGTTCATCAGTGTTATAGATTTGGTGTCACTGCGCAAGAAACTGACATCCCGCGCATTGCTCTACTCAAGCGCCTGGCAGGCTTTAGCTGGGGGGAGCGAGGGCTGACCCTTTGCGTATAGCAGCCTTAGCCCTTGTCAACTCTTCAGCAGAGTATTGTGCACCTGTTTGGTGCCACAGTGCTCACTGCCATAACATCGACACTGCCATAAACAGCGCCCTGCGCACAGTGACCGGATGCCTGCGTCCCACATCATTAGACAATCTTCCCATTTTCGCTGGCATCCAACCCTCTGAGCTTCGTCGAGAAGAAGCCACTCTGTCCCTCGGTCGACGGGCATTGGAGCCTAACCACCTTCTCCAACACAAGATCTCTGCTCTCCCAAACGAGCACCCCCGTCGATTGAAATAAAAACACCCATTCGTGCCAGCCGCTCAACTTGTGATAAACGAAGCTGATGAACAAGACAGCTCTGCGGCTACTTGGGCGGATCTTAAATAGAATTCTGAATGGAAGTCAAGTACCACCAGACTCCATTCGTTCGTCTCCAACGACGACACACGCCCCATCGGGTTGACACTACCAAGACAGGCATGGGCGCGCCTCAACCGTCTTCGTACGGGCGTCGGGCTTTTCGCTCAACCATGCACCAATGGGGAATGGCCTCTTCCTCCTCCTGTGAATGTAGTACCGAGGAACAGGCCGCAGACCACATCATCAATGACTGTACTAGTTCAAGCCACCTAATGAAGTAGAAGGTCTGCGTGTCATTAATGATGAAACCAAAGACTGGCTGCTCTCCAGTAGCTTTCCAGTGTAATCCGGGAACATCGTGAATCTGGGGTGGTAAAAGGATAGACATTCGGCCCCAGAGGCTCACACGACGACGACGAGTGTTATAGATAGCTGAATAGCTCATATTTTCTTATCATTAAAAGCTTTTAACATTTTAAGTTTTCTCGGATTTTTCAATACTTACACCATTCTTTCAGTAATTTTTTAATAAAAAATTATTATCTTCTCTTTAGACTGTGGAAAGACACTTCATAACAACCTTACGGTGCTATCTGAATCATCCAAATACAATGACACAGGAACCTTTTCATGTGTCAACGGAGAAACATTGTTTTATGAAGACTCAAGCCAGCCAACGTCCAAAGAGACTACTTGTTTATTCAATGCTCAATGGCAGGATCAGGATAAGTTGTTTTGTTTTCCAGGTGTGTTGCTTTTACTTCATGTTTATAGTTTTCTACAGTACAGTGAATAAAGTTGTAATATTCAAGTGTTCAAATTAGTGCTGGTGGTTAAAAATTTTTCAAAGAAAGGCTATCTGAAAAGCATTTACTCGATAAATCAGAGGAATGATAGAGCTTCGGTAAAGAGTTTGTCTTGTTAAACCGTCCATAGGCATGCGAAGCCGAGTAACGTGATCAAGTTTAACATCTTCAAGTTTATTACATATAGAAACACAAACTTTTGAACAGACAATTGTATGCTTGCGGCTCGTCTTTCTTGCTCTCTGTATTTTAAAATTATTTTTTTCGCACCTTGCCTTTTTACCATATCATGTGATCTGTTTAACACCTTTTGACGCAGTTACCTTTGATTCTCGTGGAGCCTATCGTTGAGTTTGAGCTAGTCAGATGTACTGTGCAGTTTTTGTCTTTTCCTGTTTATAGATTTAGTTAATCATTGTATTTTATTCAGATGTAGTTAGGCCTAAGTTATATGTATATTATTCCTGAAGAGAACATCTTATGATGTCGAAAACGTTCGATACTTAATTTGTTGCGTAGTTTTGTGTTTCTGTATGTAATAAACTTGAAGATGTTAAACTTGATAACGTTGCTCGGCTTCGTATGCCTATGGTTCAAATCAGAGGAAGTAAATCATGTCTCTAAATGTTTAACAATAATTTTTAGTAGGCTATGGCGTGTTTGCTATTCATCGACACTGTTCTCACAACTTCAGTCTTATTGTGAGTACAGTGAGGATAACACATGACCAGCTAGATGCTTTTAGTTGTGGAATTGTAATTTCAAATTGCTTTGATATTGGAAATGATTGTCAATTTCCATCATCAGTATAACCAGAACCAATTATGATAGGAGCAATGCTGTACTTTTTCGCTTTAAGAGAAAAACTGTTTCTCTTTCTGTGCTGAAAGCAGGGAGTCGAACCGAACCCGAACCGGATTTTTGTAAACCGGTTTTGGTGCGATTTTGTCTGAACCTTAACCGGAACTGAACCGAAAATTTGAGTTAGCTTAAACCCTAACCGAACCCGAACCGGTTGAAAAAAGCGGTTCACTCCAGCATTACGTCATTGTTCGCATTGTGGTAAGTGAAGTTGTACGTAGCATGTTGTTATCTTGGAGGCCACATTGTACGGATGAATTATAGCCTATTCCGTAATACAAGATCCACTATCATCGATGCTTTGGAGAGGAATTTCTTGAGGTAAACAACTTCTGTTCTGTGACATCATAGACAATATAGTTTGATTGTAACTTGTGCAACAAACAACAAAGGCAAGTTAATTGAGCTAAGCAGTGTTGAGATCAGTGTTGCCAACCTTGCGGTTTTCACGCCCAATTGGGCTAGTTAGTAGTTGGGCAATAGTAGGCCTAGGCCTAATTTTATCGGACCCGAACCGGAACTTATAAAACCGGTTTTAAGTTTCTTCGAACCTGAACCGGAACTGAACCAAATTTTGAAACAGTCTTTGAACCAGAACCGGACCCGAACCGGAAAAATCAAACGGTTCGACTCCCTGGCTGAAAGTAAACCATAGCAGTGCATCATACTCTTGTGGTTGTTTGCTAAAGACATTTATGATCAAGCAAAATAAACAGTAAACTCTCTTAACTTTATGTTTGCTGATTAACGACATTTGGGTATTATGAAAGATTCGTTTTCCTAATGAAAATACTCAAATAGACAAACTTTGAAGCTTAAACCTACTTTGTTGACATAGCTGCGTGCCCTGAAGACACTGTGCCATATCTCTTCAACAATTCGATCTTAGTTGTCTTTCCAACAACACAATTAGGATATTCAGCAAAATCTGTGACGACTTGTGGAACTGACACACCTAGGGGTGAGTGCTAAATTTGTATACTGTATCTAAATCTATTTCATACAAACCCAACAGTTTGACTATCAGCAGATGTGCTAATTAGCTTACTAATGCCACAGTAAGCCCACAATTTTTTTAGGAATTAACTTTAACAAAAGAATTTGTAAGTCCGCCCCGTAAGCTCAATGGTTAAGCGCCCGACTCAAGATCAAGCGGCGCTGGTTCGGCTCTCGGGGTGTGCACTTGTGCAACGCATTTCAGGACTGCTCTCCATTCAGAGGGATCTAGTGAATGCAACAATTTACGGACAACAACATTTCAACAATCGAAAATTTCACTCGGTATCCGGCCTTGCGTGAAAAGCCTCTACAAGTATGCGAAACTGCCATGAACAACCTATTCAGTCAGTGTAGAACAGGGGTGTGCAACCTTTTTTACAGGAGGGCCAGATATAAACAACTGGGTGAAACCGCGGGCCGCATGTTTATTTGACATATGATTTCTAGTAGTTGAAGGCACAAAAAAGTAGTTTTTTGTTATTCATATGGTATTATTAGGGGATCTCCTTGCAGAAATAATAAGTTAAGACGTATAAATTTCTGAAGAAAACTGCAATTTAAATCTATTGTCACACAGTCTTTAAAACGAGTTCATTGAGAAGTTTGCAGCTGGCTTCTTTTCCCCACGGATTTTTCCAAATTTACTTCAATGGAAGTGCTAGCAATAAAGCGAATTATTCGAAGTCCATTTCAGTGGCTCCGAGAGGGGGGGGAAGTCGGGCCAGTTTCCCCCCTAGCAAAACATTGTAAAGGAAAAACGAGTAGTTTTTTGTTTTTGCACTTTTGAGGGGGGCCCATTTTTAGTACTAAAGTAAAAATGTACCAACTAAATAATCAACAAATTCTTAAATGAAGTGCGTAGTTTCAAGTATTTCTCAATCATTGTAAATGTCACTCTCGATGCTTCTCATCAAGAACAAATCATTTTCGTGTTAAGGTAGGCGATGTTGAACAGCTTCAAGACGTAAAATCTGAAGCTGAAATGATTTCTGTGTCACTGAACGGTTTCGATTGTATTGATAGTGTCAACTTGAAAACTGGTGCTGTTTTAGCTAAGCGGGAACTATTTTTGCTTGACAACTGAACCTTAACTTCAAAATCTGCGTTGGCCAGGCATAGGATGTTGTATCCAACATAAGTTATCTGGAAAAGTTAAAGGTATCAGTCCAAGCACGATTAAAGAAAGTAAATCCTGTATATTTTTTGTTTATGGATCATCATCATCATCAGTCATCATCTCCGCCTGCAGCACATTGCGCATCAACGTGAGTTATTTGCTTCCAAGAGAGGCGATTTTGAGCCAGCTAGCCCAGTGTCGTCAAGTTGAGTCCGGTCCATGATTGGATGTTGTCTTGTCATCGTATTGGTTGTCTGCCACGTTTTCTTTTTCCTTCTACTTTGCCTTCTGTGCAAACTTTGCTGATTCCGAATTGTGATCTTTTAGTGTGGCCGAACAGTTTTAAAACTTTTGATTTTATTAACTTATTGCTGCAATTGGATGTAATTTTGTCATAGTTTTAAAAGATCTGTTTTCGTGTGGCCAAGTAGCCTTTTGTTGGTCATGCTTCTCATGATGTGATTTTGGAAGGTAGTGAGTTTTTTCTTTATTTGAGTTTTTTGTTTATGGATGTTGTTGCTTAAATCTAGTTGGAATTCATAATGTTGCCTACAGACAGCGTTGTTCAAATGTCTTATCATTTTTGGAGTAATTGATTATCTGTAAGCTTGTGGCATCTGTAAAGTTATAGCCCAGTCAGAGGAAAAATTCTGAAAAATCTAAAAGCTGTCCTATCATCTTGCAAAGAAAATTGACTTCGAGAGGGTAATCAAGGCGTGGTGCAGTCAAACCCAATGCTTTACATTACCCTTTTGCAATTGAAGCTCTAAAGACGTTTCTTAAATGCATCAAGTTGGAACCAACAAGAGCTTGATCGGAAGCTGAGTCAATGCTAAAGTAGCCTACAACTAGCAGTTTTAAATTTGTAACTGCTTTGCATTATGTGGATTACGGTCCTAAACAAGATTCACTGATGAATTTAATGAAATTAAAGGAAGATGTAATCTAAGTAAGAGAAAGCTGAGAAGAGTAGGCTACTACTCGCAAGCTAAAGTTGCAGTGGCAAATATAAATTTAAAAGAAAATGATTTTCTTTTCCTGAAGACAGAACGTTTTTATAACTCCACTTACTGTAACTAGCTGAATCATTCGAAGGAAATGTATTCTACCGTACATTGCAAAGGATTCGATAGTTGTTGGAATTGACAAATGTATCAACAAACTCAAACATATCGTCGATGAGTTTAAAGTTCCATGAAAATTTCATCGTATGTCTGTTGTGCAGTTGCGGGCATGTGGGACAAATTTAAACCATTTGTAGGCTACAACAATGACATTTTTCAAGACATTTTGGATGAGTTGGTACTTTTGACAGAAAGCCACACAGAAAACTTCAGCTGCAAAGCAGAACGAACCACCCCATAATCTCTACGCAAGGGATCATTGATTGCAACTTTCGAAAGGTTTTTCCAAATAATTTTGTTATGATTTTTTTGTGTTCCGGTAGCTACCTCCAACGGTTGCGCTTTGAGAACGTGGTTTTAGCAATTACTGAAATTTGTAAAGAATTTGTTTCTCGGCAGCCGATTTGTAGCAAGAATTGACAGCGATAGACACGTGTTTCGCCCATGAGGCTGGGCTTATCAGTATCGCACCGTATTCTGCCACAAATTTATTCGACCACCGCTTTAGCAGTCAGTTTAACTCTTATCTTTGTGGAAACAAAGAAAGAGCTAACAAAACCAGCAGGCGCCAGGGCAGAGGACATTGTGAAGAAAGGGGCGTTCTTCCCGGCTATCAGCACAAGGCTGAGCACTCACTAGTACAGCGAGCAACTGCGATTCGCCAACCATAACGGTGTAGCTTCCACGCTAGCCATTCAGACTTTCCAATCAACAATATGTTTCTCGGCAGCCGATTTGTAGCAAGAATTGACAGCGATAGACACGTGTTTCGCCCATGAGGCTGGGCTTATCAGTATCGCACCGTATTCTGCCACAAATTTATTCGACCACCGCTTTAGCAGTCAGTTTAACTCTTATCTTTGTGGAAACAAAGAAAGAGCTAACAAAACCAGCAGGCGCCAGGGCAGAGGACATTGTGAAGAAAGGGGCGTTCTTCCCGGCTATCAGCACAAGGCTGAGCACTCACTAGTACAGCGAGCAACTGCGATTCGCCAACCATAACGGTGTAGCTTCCACGCTAGCCATTCAGACTTTCCAATCAACAATATGTTTCTCGGCAGCCGATTTGTAGCAAGAATTGACAGCGATAGACACGTGTTTCGCCCATGAGGCTGGGCTCATCAGTATCGCACCGTATTCTGCCACAAATTTGTTTGCGCTCCAGTAGGCCTATGACTCAAAACCGATTGAAAAGCCTAACTATACATGTTGTGCATCAATTCAGACGCCGCAAAATTTTATCATTTGATGCTGTGATCCGTAACTTTGCATTGCAAAAAGTCCAAAAAGGGTTGAATTAAATCAGGGATGCCCAAAGTCTGGCCCGCGGGCCAACTCCAGCCCACGAGACGTTTTTTTATGGCCCGCGCCTGTTGTTGTCCAATGTGTTATTTTTGGCCTGCAGACACACAAAAATCATATAAATTCAACTTGCACTTTTCAGAAAAATTATTGTGGCTGTTGGCCAGCGAACACTTGTTATCAAATCTGGCTCGCGTGGGAAAAAGCTTGGACACTTCTGAATTAAATGCTTGGTTGAACTATTTTCGTTGCCTGTAGGCCTATTGTGTGTTTACAAAGCTTTCTAGACAAAATGGTTAGCCACAATGGCGTTTTTGCTGCAAGTGTAATCCAGTAATTATTATGATTTTACATTGAACGAAGTTCTTTTCATGCGAAGTTCATCTTCGTTTCATGAGGAAAGTAGGCTAATTTCAGCTTAACACGAACATGCAGCGCAATATTTGCTAAAAAATATCATGGAGCCCATTTTTCGTATTGTTTCCCGACCAGTGCTGACTTCTCTCGGAGGCCCTGGTCCATTTTCCAAGTGTTCGTCTGTCAGAACCGATCGATAGGGAGATTTTATGACGCCCATTTTAGAAAAAATTGTTCGCACAAATACGTTGAGCTAAAAAGAGCCATTTTTGAAGCCATGCACTTTTTCAAATGTGGAAAGTCATCTTGGTTGAGATGTTTTCGGTAAAAATCGCCAAGATTCATTTCTAAATACTTTGCTTTCAAATCCGTTTTCTCTTGAAGATCAATCAGTTCAAGTTGGATATCACCTGGTGCTTTGTCAATGTCTGTGTTGAATGCCGAAGAGAATATACCAAACAAATGTTCATGAGATTTAAAGTCCTTGAAACGAGGCAAAAATTCATAGGCCTACAACAATTTTTCAAGTTGGTCTGCAAATTCAGTTCTCTTCTCAGGATGCATTCCATGGTCTCTCAAAGTTGGAAAGTTGAAAAAGATTTCCTGTCTGTATGTGGCTTTCCAAAGTCGTAATTTGTTCATAAAGCCTTTTATGTGACCATACATCTCATTCGCATACTGTTTTTTTGCTGCAGTCTTGCATTGAGTTCATTCAATTGTTTTGTTTTGCCCTTTTCAATTGCCACTTTTTCAATTTTTTTTTCTACTTTTTTACTTCTAATTTTAACAAATTTTCTATTTTGACTGGTTCAACAAATTTGGCAAGGAATGGGCCGCTAGGCTGAAGTTGTTCTGATCCAACTGCTTGTAGGCCTATAGGCTAGGCCTACATTAGGCAACTGCTAAATTTGACGCAAGCCGGCTCTACAAAAGGTCTAAAGCAAGAGATCAAATAAAAACGCCACAAAGCCAGAGACAATAGCAGGGCTCCACCTCTGATCTTCTGACGTTCCAAATAATTAAATACAACGGATTAGCGGTGGCCGGTGGGAAATTTCTAAAATGGTTAACAGAAGGTGCGAAATTACAATAATCCACTCCACAATGAATTGTTCACATGTACCAGACTAAACTAAATTATAAACACGTTTTGCGGGCCGCACACAATTCAAAATTGGTACATCTTCGCGGGCCGCACAATTTTTCTTCGCGGGCCACATTTGGCCCGCGGGCCGCACGTTGCACACCCCTGGTGTAGAAGATAAAGATTCAAAATTTGTCAGATAAATTAGATTGCGATCGTTGGCACGATAAAGACAAATGTCTTAGCAGTTTGGTAATTTGCAAACCAGTTTCATTTTTTAGAAGCATCTACGTTTCATCTCCAATATGTGAAAAGCTGGACCGTAGTCTCTCGCAATGGCCTAAGTCTACTGCAAATCCTTAGTTTGTTGAGCTAGAAGTTGTTGTTTCATTGTGAGCCAACAGAAATGACTTTAGTTATTTGCCAACTGTTTGCATGATGGAGAGAAACCATGCAAAACAGCTTGATGCTTGCATTCCATGGTTAAAGACATAGCCTAAATCTACTGTACAGTACAAAACAAGTTGTTTAGAGAGAAAAATGTAGGTTGACTATGAAAACTATTTTACATACGATAGTGCAGTTGCGATATGTCTCTTCTAGGCTATTCTTATGTAAAAAAAGATGTAGCTTTTCTGACAAAATGATAAACGCACCCATACTTGATCTGATACCACAAGTCTGCCTGAACCAGTAGCTATTATTTAGTAGCCTTTGAAGAACTAACACAAATTTTTTTCTTACCTTCCTTGAGATGCCATATAGCCTACTCTAGCTTTGATAAACCGTTTGGAAAATTAATCGTATACGGTAACAAATTTCTTTACCACAGTAGGCCTATAGTTTTCATACAAAAAAAGTATGGTAGGCATTGTTATCATTTTGAACGTAGAATTCAATGTTGTATTACAATTTGATTGCAGCTGGAACGCCCTATGGGTCACGGACGTGCTTTCTAAACAGAAGTTGGGGTGATCCTGTTTGGCTATCATCTTGCACAGCAACATTACAGGTGTTCTTATAATATAATGCATCAATGTTAATGTCTAAAACGAGTTGGTTTAACAGAAGTACCTTGTCGCTTGTAATCTTTCTCTCAAGGCATAGCCAGTTTTTTATTCTTCATTCTGCCTAACATCATAATTCCAATATACACCAATTTTTTTAATGAGATTTTCAGCTATGGAGAGCTGCACTTTGAACTTCTTTGTGATTCTAAAATTCCCATCAACTAATACGATTGGATTTCATCTAATTGGATCATCGGCTCAACTAAATATTATTCAGCTACTGTCCATATTTCAACATTTCTACAACTTCCTTTTCTTTCTGTAAATAAATAACAAAAATAGCTTTTTTTAAATTGAAACAGGATTTTGAAAACGTCACAATATCAACTCCGGAAGATCGCCTGGAGCTGGCAAACGATTTACAAATTCTCACATCTGAACCAAAATCTCTAACCGCAGAGAATATATCTTCAGTTGTGCGTGCACTGGAAGTAATCGTCAATACGTCTAATTTGCAGCAAGAGGTAGGCTACTTTTTGGGGAAAGTCAACCAAGGTTGCGTTTTGCGAAATTGTAAAAGCAAAACATAATTCAAGGAGTGAAGAACCGGAACCAGAACTAGAAAACCACTCTAAATAGGAAAGTTTACAAACATAAGTGACGTACACAAGTGGGGAGGGTGTCACAATCTCCTTGAGCTGATTAACTTCAATTTCTAAGTTTTATTAGTTATTATGTGTTTTAGTAAGCTATACAGTAGCTTATTTTCCTGTCTCTCTGGAAATACGGCTTGTTGTGTAACTTTTTACAGAGTTAGACAATATGTTGCGTATAGCCAGACAGCAAATGAACAGTTTTTACATTGATTCATTGATTTTTACTAACGGTTGCTTTGCTGTCTGGGTAGTTGTTCGCCGCAATTAAAAATAAACAAATAAATAAAACGCCGCAATAGCTGTTGGATATGCAACAGACAGTGCATAGAAAAAAAATTGAAGGATCAAACGGAAATTAAATTCTTAGGGTGCGCGTTTGAGCAACGCATTTCAAGAACAACTTTTTATTCAGTGAGACAGTAAATGAAGTAACTCACAAGCAGAAACACTTCAACGATAAGTGAAACTTTATGGTTTTAATTTCAATAACTGGCCTTATGTCATTGATTAAATATTTTACTAGATCGCAAAATTGCGAAAATTGAGCCTTCAATGAGATGTTCGAAGTCCGAGGATAAAGATGCAACCAATCTGTCTAAACTTGTCTAAAAATCTTGTTTTGTCATCCTTTACTCCCTCCCGTAGATGACATACGGTGATATTCAATATCCAAGAGATGAGAGATATAAATAGAAATTGATTTTTAGAAAACTTCGGCCAGATTGCTAACCACTTGCTCACAGTCTGATTGAATTTTCTATAAATTACATTTCTTAATCTTTTCTTGTCTCTCCCGCGCAGCATAATCTGTTTTTACAATATTAGACTATCAGATATAGGAAGAAGAGAAAATGTAATTTTTGCAAAATTATGATCAGTGTTTTCGAATCAGGCAAATTGAGCCACATAACAGCAAGAACAATATTGAAATTAATGAATGATTAAATGCCTACCGAAAAAATAGATTATATTAAATAAAAATCTGAAACGTAACATGATATGCACCTTGACAAACAAAATGACTTTCGTTCTTCTGGTGACTATACCTACGTCTAACTCACCACAAGAATGCAAATTCCTGATGAACAGTCTTTCTCTGTATATAAGGCTATGATATGCAGCGTATGATAACTCGTGTGTAAATCTATGGGCTTGATCACAAGCAGCAGTAAATCTTTAAATGTAGTTGTAGATCTATGTTTGACAAAAAAGTTTGGAAAACAATTAGATTTGTTTAAACCGTTATTTTTTCTTAGACTGCTTCCTCTGTAGTGCAAACGGTGGGAAATTTGCTCCAAGTACCTGAACAGGAATTGCAAACAAGCCAAGAATCCAGCAAGTACACATTATTTTATTATTTTGTTTTGAATAAAAACTAAACTATTCCATTGCATTGCAATATAATAAGGTATGCCATCAAAAGTCATCGCACAGGCAGTGGTTTCAACTTTCTTGAACCACGGCACATCAAAGAATTTCAGAATCTATCGCCACACTTTGACTTAATTACTCCGTCAATTATTTTTCGAAATGTTGCTTTTCACTAGCTTTTTCATTGAAACTGCTAGGTTGAATAAACTATACACGATAAAAGTTACAGTATTTAAAGTTAGGTTTACTTTAATGAACACATAAACCAGTAGTCATCTTCTTTCACTGATGCAATGTAAAGGCTGTGCCTGTTTTCGCTCACAAATAGTCTTGATTTGTGGCTTCACGTCAGGTGGGAGTTGTTTGATGATCAAGCGATTGACGCAGCTAATTTCGGTCTTCTGTAACATTAAAGCAAATGCTCTTTTCTAAACATTACTAATTTGACATTTCGCACCTTTGCGCTACGGCTACAACTTTCAAATCACCGGACTTTGGCGGCAAACCTTCGACCTTCCTGCGGCACGCCAGTGCGCCACGGCACACAGTTCGGGAAATCCTGCCCTGATAACTGTATGAAAAAGCTTGTAAAGGCAGTGAAACTAATCAATCACAAAGTTCTGCACAAACTCTTGTATCCTATTTGGTGAATTAAACAACGAAACCAAGAAACAATATAAATTTAAACGCTTTTGGAGCAGCACTCAAAAAAGTAAACCGTTATATCTTAGCCAAGGCGAACTTTACTAGTAAAGTTACGAACTTAAGTAGTAAAGTTCGCCTTGATCTCAGATTATTCATGAAGTGAGTGCAATGTTGGGCCTAAACCACCTAACAATCTTTTGAAGGATTCACTCTAGCTTGGGTAGTGTTATACGACCTGACTATTTGAAACCAATGAATAACAATTTAAATTTTGCTTTGCCTGTAAGCATAGAGTGAATATCATTCATTGATCCAACAGATAGGTGTTTTGTTAGTCTAACGTGTAGGTTGAGTTAGAGATATCCCAAGAGAAAAATATTCAAGTGATCATGTAATTAACAGTCTACACTAGAAAGTAATGTTATCAATGCTGATATTTAACAAGAATCTTTTTTGGTTTTTGTAATCTTAAGCTTCGATTGTACCAGTTGAGTGCCCTAATTCCATTTTACAAATCCAAATCTGACATATAAGCTTAGGCTACATGACTTTCCTAGAGATACACTATTAATTCATTCCATTGTTTAGTATACTGGAAATACTTGATGCCGTTGAAGAAAACGTGAAGTTAGACAACGGAGAAGAATTCGAAGAGGTTGCAACCACAGTTGGCGTCGCAGTTGTGCAATTCGATTTGACAGGTAGAACAAAGCAATATATACCATAACTTTAATGAAATTATCCTCAAGAAGAGTTGCGTTGATGTGGATACCTGTTACGCATGGAAAAAGTCGAGTAGTCCAAGAAAATTCAGAATTTCAAGGTTTATAAAAATAAAAATGCTGTGGCTCCACATCATCTGGGAAGATTTACGGTTGGCAGATCTCGTCTTCTCCAACCCTACCAGATGGCATGAATAAATGCCATCAGAATAATATATATTTGTTGGCGTCCTATCCTAATCAAAATAAGAGGCATGAACAACCACACAGTAGCCATAATATTTTAGAGAAATCATTTTACCGTCGTCGTCTTCATAAACAACTTCAGGCTACTTGAACATTTGAATAAAATATAAACAAATCGACGATAGCCCGGCTTTGAATTTTGCACAAAATTACCTATTGCACCTGTAACAACGTATTCTATTGCGCAGCCCAGTGGTTCCCAACCCGGGTGCCATTTATAATTCTCTGGGATGTCGCGAGCTATTTCTCACATTCAATTTTATCGGTTTTTAAATGGTTGTGTCGAAGTCATTGTTGGTGATACAAATTTTCATGCACGATTATTTTTGTTACATCGAACACTTTTTTGTCATACCGTATGGGTATATGAGGTTTCGTGGTCACTGACTCTTAGTGTGGCGCCCTTTATTGTTGCGGCCGAGCAGTGTTGGGCGAAGTGTGATTTTTGAGACTCCCGCTCCACTCCTACTCCATGAAACCAGAGTCCAATCTAATCCGACAACTTTCATCATTTTAGGCTCCAAATTCACTAAGTTGTATGTTGCCTACATTTGTGTTTGACATGTTGCAGAATCTCCCACGGGTATAGGCTACATGTACAATGCTTTGTTGACACCAAATGACCTTGGTTTCCGTCAGGATCAGTTGGAAACTTTCACAAATATATCTGCAACCGGAAATTTGACTTCGTTTCTATTTTTACCAGAAGAGGCTGTCAAAAAAAGTCCAGGTATTATTTTGATGAAGTGCTTTCTAGTACAGCGTCATATATATGCTCCTAAACTGTTTTCTCAGTGTCTAAACTAAGATTCACGCATACTGATTATTATGTAGTGATTGTGATATGTAGTAATGTACAAAGAAAAAGCATTTTTTTGCAGTTTGATAATGTAGAAGAAGAGTTTTGCTCAAATCTTGTGTTCATTTTCGAATAATTTGTTAATCTGCGGCGTAGCTGTAACTTTGTGTTGGGAGAGTAAACGTATCTGAAATATTTTCAATCAGATAGTATTTTCATGCAAATGCTGTTGTTTTTGATGCAACATCTGTCAAATGTAACAACGGGCAAATATGTACATTATGGTTATCAAGCACCGTAGTGTATCGCCGCACTGCTCACACAGCAACACTCCAGCTTTGGCAATCGCTAAACCGATGATAACTTACACCTTTTCTTTGATCAACAGAAGGTCGAGTCAGTTTTCACGCTTTTGCTGACGATTCTCTTTTCGATTCGGAAATCCAGCAGTCTGAAAACAAAACTGTAAACTCCAAAGTTATACTGGCAGCATCAGTGGTTGGAAATGATAATGTAAATAATCTTGAAACCCCCATCGAGCTATATTTCTTACTTCAGGTAAGGTACACTCTGAATTTCAAATTCGTTTTAACACTAAATTCAAATGCGTAGGAATCAAATTTTTTAATTCTTAATAAGTTTAGTGGGACTAAAGCAAGTAGCTACCTCCACGTTGTCGTCCCAGCAAGTACCAACCTGGGAAACGAAACTTGTTTCAACTGCTAGCCTTTTAATTTCAAATTTTGCGGCAATAAAGTGATGGTTGTGGCCCATCTTGGTGATGTAACGATAGACTTTTTACCACTTGGAGAAAATTTTAGTATTATTTAAAATTTTGTCAGAACGACAGTTATGATGAGATTTCCGATACAAAATGCGTGTTTTGGAATGAAGCAAAGCAAATGTGGTTGACCGAAGGAGGAGAAACAACTGCTTCTAAAACAGGCGTTCGTTGCAGTTTTGATCATCTCACTAACTTTGCTACATTATTTGTAAGTAGATTTTGAATTTGTTTTTCAACAACATGAGGGATACAAAAAATGGGCATTGTTTCTGTTATCAAGGGTTGATTAATATTCATTTTAATGATAAGCCTATTGTATTTCCAAGTCAAACTTTGAATGAAAATGAATTATTGCTTGCTAGGTGACTTCACTTGGGTAGATTGCGAGTTGTGACAATTTATTATTTGGCAATGTAGAATTCAAATATATGTTGCTGAAATTCCATTCTCATACAGCATATCACTAACTATCTGTTAATGAATATTGTTAAATTGTGTTCAGGTCATTTCTTTTCGTGTTGGTAAACTTTAAGTTTTTTCATTTACATTTGGCTGATAAATTGCAATATCGCATGCTTTTTGAGCATTACACAACCTATAGTAAAATCAGCTATTTTTACGTTATTTCAATATCTAACAACATTTATTCAGTGCAGAAGTGGTAGGTTTGACTATCAGAAGTGTACCGTAACATGGTTGGAAACAGTAAAATGATTGACCTTAACCAGTTACACATCAAATGTGATTAAAAAACACTCACTCCAGTTTATATGCCTGTCATATAGTGCTCCATAGTAGCCTATTGGGTCATGACTTTAGCTTTTGTTATGATTTTGTAATCAGTATTTTCACTGCTGCTACCCAAAAACCAAACTAATCGTAAATTGAAACTCATACCGTTTAAAAAACATTGGGAAATCGGAGCATTGCTCAATGTCTTCCTTGCGTACGCCACGGAACACTGTGGCAAATATTAATGAGTGACACAAACGTATCTCATTGCAATTCGATTGTATTACAGTCTTCTTCTTTAGAAGTTTAACCCATTTGGAGCTGCTGTATCTTTAGACTTTTATCCCTATCCATCTTGGACTAGTTCATGTGTGAATTGTGCTACGGTAGGCTAATGCTATTTCAAGGTCGATAGTGAGAAATATTTTTCTTCAACATTCATTAGGATGGCAAGATACGTTTTCACGTTATCATAAAAGATCTGTTTTCGTGGTGCAATTATGGAATACATCGTGACGTGAGGTAAACGAACCAAGTAAATGTTAGTCTCTATATTTTTCACTCAGTCACCAGGTGATGCTGTCAATACCTCCACATTGAACTGGATTACTTTGATTGGTTCTTCAATATCAATCGCTTGCTTAGTGTTGACTCTGATCATATACATTTTTGTAAGGTAAGAAATATAGTCATTGCATAATTGCATATGAGTAAATAATTAAATTTTCATGCAAAGACGTTGCTAGAAAGAAAATATTAGGGAGGCAAAAGCAACGGTTGCTGGAGCAAACGTCATTCAACATGAATTATAATGGTATTAAAACGTTGTAATAATATTAAGACACATTTTTTGGGACAGATATGATAGAATTTTGGGGGCCGAGCTCCCTCTCCGTGACTACGTCTCTGCTCTCATGGTTTACGGCTGTTGCGTTCATCACCCAAAACAGTCAATACATTTTCACCCTTGAAAAATTCTGCAGGTTTTTTTTCTATTCTTTACCATACTAAATGAGTTATACCTCAATCATGACATATTATAATGATAAAATTTTCAGGTCATCATCCTCTGGACCAAAGTTTCGATCATCTTTCTTGCTGGCCAATTTATGCTTGGCGTTGCTTTGCCTCAACATCCTTCTCATTATTAGTGAGCAAGGTTTTGTTGTGTCTTCTGAAGGTGGCTGCATTGCGGTCGCTGTACTGTTGCATTTCTTTTTTCTCAGCGTGATGGCTTGGATGACAGTTGAAGCGCTAAACATCTACATGGCAATTGCTCACGTAAGTTTATTGTAGTCTACTTGTAAATGTGTAGGCTATCTTATTTTTGAGGTAACTACTAGATAAAATTTCCCATTCTCCTTCAAATAATTGTGAATCCATATTCTCAGAAAAGCATTGAGATAACATGTTGTGACCGTAACCTAGGTCGTAAAAGGAAGGATTAAAACAAGTGAAGAGAAACTTGTTGATGTACTCAAAACCACATAAAAATTTATTTTCACTCAAGTCAGTTTAATCATAAACACTTAAAACTTGATTTTGATCTGTCAGCTAGATCAGCAGCTAGATTAGCAGCTAAATCATCTTTAATTAAGCTTTTTGATATGGAATATTCTATAACTGATGATGATCTAGCACAGTGGTTCTCAACTGGGGGTCCGCGGACCCCTTGGGGTCCGCGAAGCGATTTCAGGGGGTCCGTGAAAGCTTGCGAGTTTGCAGCATGATTGATAAGTTACGAAATGTAAAAATTGGTTGTGTTATAGTCGTCATCTACGTTGAATATATGTAACTCGTGACCAGCGTCACTACATAATCACCGTTTAGCGTTTTCTGGTACAGACGTTGGAATTGATTACCACCGCACTGCGCGTGTAATCAATTGAGCGTTCTGTACCACGTTCCTTAGTTGATTGTTTTGCGTTTCTTTCTTACTATATATTGCGTTGATTTTATACACTGAATGAGTAAGTAACAAGAGGTAAATGGTTTTCTCACTTGGTTGGCTATCGCTACAATTATTATTGTTTATTTTATATTAAACGTCTGGAAATACAACAGACATTTAACTGGCGTCGTCGGCAGGATCTTTACAGAATTTCTACAGGATTTTAGAAACATGGAGAAACTGATCGAAGTCCTGCAACAACAAATTGCCAACCAAGAACCCCAGACGAAGGAGCAAATTGCCAGGCAAGAAGAACGTCACCAAGAACAAGTACAACGTCACCAAGAACAAGTACAACGTCACCAAGAACAAGAACAACGTCATCAAGATCAAATTGCCAACCAAGAAAAGCGCCACCTTGAACAACTACGAGAAATACGAGCCCAAACTTCAAGACCACAACCAACAACAATACAACAACAGGTATCTTTACCTAAGTTCGTAACGTTCGATGCCACCACTGAACTGTGGGCAGACTATTGGAAGAGGTTTAACACCTTTGTGGCAGCACATTCAGTCGCACAAGACAAAATGCCGCAGGTTTTTCTCACCAATCAATCACCTACAATCTACAAAATGTTAACAAATTTGGCTGCGCAGGAAACAAACCCAAAAGAAGTCAACGATCTCACCATGACGGAAATTACAAATTACATGGCTCAACAATTCGACCCAAAACGCTTCATCGTGAGGGAGCGATTCCGTTTCTGGAGCGAAATGAAGCGCAAGCCCGGTGAAACAGCTCAAGAACTAGCCATCCGCATACGCCAGGCAGCTGCCACCTGTGACTTCTCGTCCATTTCAAATCCATTGGACGAAGCTTTACGTACTCGTTTTATTTGTTCAATAGGTAACGAGGCGGTGCTTAAGGCGTTATTCAAAATCAGAGCTGATGAACTTACTTTCAAACGTGCGGTGGAGGTTGCATCAGAAACCGAAGAGGCAGCCAAGGTGGCCAAAGAAACTGTTTACGGCACTCCACCAGCACCAGTTGCGAAAGTAAGGACCATCAGCAAACCTCCAAAAACTAGGCAACTTACAGGTACTTTCTTTTCTTCTAAAAATAAAGAATGCTATCGCTGTGGTAATTCCAACCACAACGCCAATGACTGTAGGTTTAAGAAAGCCACTTGCCATTTCTGCAATATTACGGGACACTTACAGAGTGTTTGTCGAAAGAAAGCTAGACAGTTCAAACCTTCTAAGGTAAATTGTATTAAGGAAATTAACATGCTTTCTAGTTCTTGCAGAAAACCTCAAAATTCAAAGTTGGAAGTACCGATCTCCATTAATTCGGTAACCACACACTTAGAACTGGACACTGCTACAAATGGAAATTTCCTTTCCAGCGACGTCTGGACTCGGGTAGGCGCACCTCAATTGCAAGCACCAGTGTCGCAGTTCCAATCTGCTACCAAGCATCTAGTACCAATCACGGGTTCTTTCACGGCCCAGGTAACTTGTCCTTCCACGGGAAGGTCAGATAATATTCCTTTTGTAGTCACGACAGTCAAAGGACTGAACTTGCTAGGTCGTGATGCAATCTCGTCTTTAGGAATTTCTATCGATAAATTCCTTCTGTCTAACTATTCTACTTTACAGAGTATCCAGTCATACGACAAGCCTGATAAGAGTCTGGAGAAAGCATGCTCCCTCTTATGTGACGAGTTCAAAGATGTTTTTAAGCCTGAACTCGGGTGCTTACGAGATTATGAACTAGACATAGATTTTAAGTCTGATGCTAAACCTGTTTTTCTCAAACCTAGGCCTGTACCTTTCGCGCTAAAGGAGGACTTAGCGCAAGCCTATGATTCGGGAATTGCACGTGGTGTATGGACACCAGTTCAGTTTTGCGATTGGGGCACACCGGTTGTTCCAGTCCGTAAGCCTTCAAACTCTTCAGAAGCGAAGGCCAAGTTACGCATATGTGGCGATTATTCAGTCACGGTGAACCCTTCCCTGGAGACCCATCGTCACCCGTTACCCTTACCAGAAGACTTAATGCAAAAGTTGGGTGGTGGGTATGGTTTCAGCAAGATAGACTTGGCTGATGCCTACAATCAGATTCGACTTGGTCCTGACAGTCGAAAACGACTCGCATTAAGCACTCACCGTGGCGTACTTTTACAAAATGTTTTACCTTTTGGCATATCTTCTGCTCCAGGTTATTTTCAGAAGATCATGGACGACCTTACAGCCGACCTTCCAGGGGTCGCAGTCTACCTAGACGACATTCTTGTCAGTGGCACTACTGCTGAGGAGCATCTCCAGAATCTTAGACGGCTCCTCGATCGACTTCACTCAAAAGGCCTGAGGTGTAGGAAAGACAAGTGTAAGTTTGCACAACCTCAGGTAGAGTATCTCGGACACATTTTGTCCAGGCAGGGCATCTCCAAAGGTCCCAAGGTAAACGCCGTACTGGAGATGTCTGCCCCCACTGACGTATCTTCTCTTCGTTCGTTTTTAGGTTCCTTACAATTTTATTCGAAGTTTCTACCGTTGAACGCTTCTACTGTAGCAGAACCACTATACCATCTCACGAAAAAGGACATTCCTTGGAGATGGGGAAAACAAGAGGAAAACTCTTTTGCTCAGCTGAAGCATCATCTATCTACTGATGAGGTTCTTACACATTTCAATGCGTCACTTCCGGTAGGTATCGCATGTGATGCTTCTAGTGTGGGCATCGGTGCTACTTTGTTTCACCGTTACCCAGATGGCACAGAACGGCCTATAGCAAACGTTTCAAAGATATTAACAGCTTCGCAGAGAAACTATAGTCAAATTCAGAAAGAGGCTTTGTCGATAATTTTTGCGCTAAAGAAATTCTATCAATATCTTTTTGGTAGATCATTCATTTTGGTCACAGATCATAAACCATTGCTTAGTCTTTTTGGCCCGACTAAATCGACACCTTCTTTGGCAGCAAATCGTTTGGCTCGTTGGGCACTCTTTTTGTCGCTATTTACATACACTATTGAGTACAGGAAGACGAAGGATCATCAAAACGCTGATGCTTTGAGTCGCTTACCAGCAGGAGGGGATAAAGTCTTCGATGAAGAGGAAAGTGCGGATGACATTGATATCGTCTGCGCTATCGATGCTTTGGATTTACAGGTCCAGACCCCAAATGCTGCCTCACTGCGTAAAGAATCTTCTAAAGATCCTACCATTTCCACGGTAATGCGTTTCATTCATGAAGGATGGCCGGCCAAGTCTTCTCCACAAGACCCGGTCGAACCGTTTCGTAAGTACGCAGACTCTCTTTCTACTTGTTACGGATGTCTACTTTACGGTTCCGGAGTGGTCATCCCGTCCAAACTTCGTCCTTCCGTCCTTCAATTGCTTCATGAAGGACATTTCGGCATTGAGAGAATGAAGCAGTTGGCAAGAACGTCCGTCTACTGGCCAAACATTGACCGAGACATAGCGGAACTTTGTCACAAGTGCAGTACCTGTGGCGAATATCAACCGCAATCTAAAACCCAGGTCCAATCATGGACGGTTCCAGAAGCACCGTGGAGTCGCTTGCACATAGATCATGCGGTAGAATTCATGGGTTACCATTGGTTACTCAGCATTGATGCTTTTTCTAAATACCCTTGTATTCATGCTACTACTTCCTTATCTTCAACAGCTACTATCAACCTGCTAGAAGAAGATTTTGCTCATTTCGGCTATCCCCATACTATAGTTACCGATAATGCTACTACTTTTAAATCCACAGAATTTCAAACTTTCTGTAAGGAGAGGGGTATGGTACACATCACGGGTGCACCCTACCATCCGGAAACCAATGGAGCGGCGGAGCGCCTCGTACGTACGTTCAAGCAAGCACTTCGCAAATCTTCCCTACCCCCGAAGCAGGCCGTCTTGGAATTCCTACAGCAATATCGACGCACGCCCACTCCGAGTGGCTACTCTCCAAGCCAATTACTCAACAATCGTCAGATTCGAACCAAGATCGACACGCTTCTCCCTACACCGTCTCAAGTGGTACCCCGACAAAACCCTCACAACACCGACGCCTCCGAAGGTACCAAACGACATTTCAAACCGGGAGATCCCTGTTACGCGCTATCATTCACTCCACGACGGAGCCAGGATCCTCGTTGGGTTCCAGCCGAGGTGATCAAGCGACAGGGTAGCCGAATCTTCCTGGTACGTCTGCTGCCACATGGTCCGACGTGGAGGCGCCATATGGACCAACTGCAACCTCGCTATGCATCATCGGAGGACCAGGAGCCGGGAGATACTCCTGCACCAACAATCGACTCTTCCGCTGTCCCCACCTCAGCCCGAACGAATTCGGACGACACACCGACTGTACCGGAATTCGGGCCACACAACCCACGAAGGTCGAGCCGTCGCCGCAGACCTCCGGCTCGTTTCGGACTTTGAGTTTTATTGTTAATTCGGTGTCTTGTTCATTTTTTATGTTTGTGTATAAAAATTATCGGGGAGGTGTTATAGTCGTCATCTACGTTGAATATATGTAACTCGTGACCAGCGTCACTACATAATCACCGTTCAGCGTTTTCTGGTACAGACGTTGGAATTGATTACCACCGCACTGCGCGTGTAATCAATTGAGCGTTCTGTACCACGTTCCTTAGTTGATTGTTTTGCGTTTCTTTCTTACTATATATTGCGTTGATTTTATACACTGAATGAGTAAGTAACAAGAGGTAAATGGTTTTCTCACTTGGTTGGCTATCGCTACAATTATTATTGTTTATTTTATATTAAACGTCTGGAAATACAACAGGTTGGTTGTACTTTATTTGTGTATTAGGCTACCTTGATTTTCAAACTGTACTTCCCAACGAACCGGTGCGATGTCCTTTGAAAGTTCAAAGGTTTGGTTTCTAACTAAAAAAATATCATATATATAAATGAATTAATTTTTTAATAAGGCTATGTTCAACTTAATTTTTTTGAGACAGTAGTCTATTGGTCAATGCTTAACTTAGAAATACAAACGTTGGTCAGCAGTCTATCACCACTCACAGTTTTGCGATGACAAAGATTATAACGAATTAATATTGATTAGAAACGAAAAAAGGAAGAAATTGTTTGTAACGGTCGCAAAATTCTATTGGTTTTTGATAAAATTTATAGAGAAACATCAAATCAACATCATTATAGATTATATAGCCTACTGATTTTTAATGTGCCAACATAAAGCTCATAACATAATTTCTCTAATGTCATCAATCGTCATAAGTGTGTCGCGAGTTCACCAAATTCTTTTAAGTCGTTTTGAAACTCATAAAATATTTGATTTCATTATAATTACAGGAAAAGCGATATACCAAAATTTCAGATAAAATTTTTTTGGGGGTCCGCGACCGCTTCGAAGGTACCAAAAGGGGTCCGCCAAAACAAAAAGGTTGAGAACCACTGATCTAGCATCTAGCTACTAGCAGATCGAAATCAATTTTTAGCTGCTTATGATTTAACTGACTCGTGTGAATATAAATTCGTTTGTATTAGAAGACATGTAACCGAGTCGTTCATATCAAGCATTGTAGTGGTCTAGACACCTCTCAGAAGATATTTCATTTTCTTGATTTAGCTCAAAACCACATTCAAATTTCTATTTGGTTATTTAGCTTACACTTACATTTTTTCTCGTGATATCAAATGTAACTGTGGTTTAGCTAACAATAAGCAAGCAAATTTTGTCACCTTTGACGGTATTTCCAGGTGATTTACACCAGAGCTAACGTCACCAATCGGATGGTAGTGACCACCTCTACTCTGTTTGGTTGGTTAATGCCAGCTGTGTTCGTTTCCATAGTAGTTGGAGTGGATGTTGATAACTATTCAAGAGAGGATGAGCAGTACGTATACAGTATAGCCGTTAGTTTTTTAAATTTTGTAATTTACAAAAACAAGACTTAACCTAAACAAAAAATGGTCTCCAAAAATATGTGTTCAATTGGTCCATGCCACATAAATCCGTGGCATGTTGGTTAGAGTGTTCGCTTAGAAATCAGTAAACGTGGGTTCGATACCTTTCTGAGCCATACCAAAGACATTTCAAAAGTAACATTGCACTTTATTTTTGCTTGGCACCCAGCAAAGAAATGGATTTAGGCTAATAATATGCTCGGGTGAGCCTGTTTGCGCCTGGGCGTACAATGTCTGCTTTGCATAGCCCTGAGAGCTACGCATATCTGGAATGAATACTGAACTATATTGAGAATGAGACACATTATTATTATTGTAACAAGCTTCATGAATTGCAATATTAGTTTTCAAACACTTAGGAAGGTTAGGAAGGTTCGACGAAATATAGCATCAGCCTACTTATAGGTTTGTTGTTGCTTACTACAATTTTTTCAAGAGCTTCGTACTGTCAAACTTTAGAACTTCCTCAGCTAAAGAACACAAGAGTGTTTTCTGCCTCTTTCAACTGTTCAACATTTTTGCACCATTTTTCATAAATAAAAATAGCTTGCATACTGCATAGAGCATACAGAAAACCACACTTTAAGTTTAAATGTTAGAAATTAAATTAACAATGGTGCTCTGACAGATGCTGGGTGTCTCTTGATTTGATTCAGTACTTGATAGTTATACCAAGCTCCATCCTGTTGGGTGTCAACCTCATTGTCTCTGTACTTGCAACGTATAAAGTGATATTTGGTCGCTCAAGCATTACAAAAGTAAGAAACAGTATGTCTGCATCTCGCTTTTATAGATTGGTTGTTTTTGAAAAATGAAAGTAATTCGAAAAAACACAAGTAAAAGTCAAAACCTGTGACATTACCGTAGTCTTTAAATTAATTTAGTTTTCTTGGGATGAACTGACGCGTGTCTTGTAAACATTGCAAAATTTTTTGCAACATGGTAGTTTTGAAAAAATAACAAACAGTTTCGCTTTACTTTAGAACAGGGGTCACCAAACTTTTTTATTTGAGGGCCGGATTGCTGCGAGATTAACAGCTGCGGCCGGATGCAAATTGCGAAAAGATGTACAACTATTTAGAATCTCCATTGACTTGAATTGAACACAATAAATAACAAAGTCAGCGGTGGAATAGCAAAGAGCAAAGTTGTGATGAAAATTGAAAGGTTGCTGGAAAAGTTATCCCCTGCTGTGATACACTACAGGGCATCGTGCTCTTGAAAAAAACATTACATTTTTCCAAATTTGGCCTAAGCTGTCCCCATTTGTGGTGGCTTAATGATAAAAACAGAACACCAACATGTAGGCTGCCTGGTGGAAAAATGTACAAATTCAACATACAACAACGAGCTACAAGAGCGAAAAATTTTAACAAAGAAAGAAGTCTCTATTACACAAAAAGGCAAAGCCAAAGACGGTTGCTAATGCCAAGGGAAGCACATGTACAAAGTTGTAGTGCAGCTGTAATTTCCGCAGTACGTGGCGGGCCGGAAGAAATCAGTTCGCGGGCCGGTTCTGGCTTGCGGGCTGTAGTTTGGTGATCCCTGCTTTAGAACACGAAAAGTTGAATTTGCATTTTGAAAATGAGGTTTGAAGTTTGGTTTTGGTCTAGCCTAATGTATTGTAGGCTACAGCGTTGTTAGTGTTAGTATCTTATTGTTGAAATTGGCTTAGAGCTCCACGCACAGGTCTGACGTCAAACGAAACGTCATATTTACTTGGACACTTTTCCTCACCGTCGGAGGGACGTGGATATTCGGCTTTGCTGTGTTTGCTGCTGACGTCTCTCCAGACGTACAACTGGCATTTTCGTACGTGTTTACCGTCTTGAATTCACTGCAAGGTAAAACCTTAAATAAGAAGCAAGAAAAATTACGCCGAGCATCACTTTTTATTTTGTTGCAGCGTGTATTTTAGCTATTTGCCTGCTTTGTAAACACAATGGTTGTGGTAGCTTTCTTGTTCGTCGATATGTCAACAAAAGTATGTGAAGTGTAAAAAACATTCAATTTGCACTAAAACTTGCAATTTTAGTATTTTCTAGAATTTTTATGGACTAGCACTTAGCCTACCCAGAATATTAGTAAAATGCAATGTTTGTTTTTCTGAAACGTGTTTAAATTGCTGCATTTATCTAATCGTGTTATTATTCACAGGTTGCCTCTTGTTTCTGATGTACATTGTACGACAAGGATTACTGAGCACTTTTACTCAAAAGGTCACTTCAGTGATGCCAACAACAAAACCTAAGTACGTCTTTTACTTATTACAGTAGATGAGAGTATACTTTTTTTGTATTAACTTTCTGGCATCACACAACAGATTATATTAAACTAGTTTTTCTGGTTTTTTTGAGACGACAGTAAAATAGAAAACTTTCACAATTCTGAAACCTCTGCCAACTGAAATAATATTCCCTAGTGCGCTACTTCTAGTCATTGGAAGAATACTACGTAACATTTGAAGCTGCGGATTGAATGTAGGACAAGGACCAAAAATAGCAAAATTTAACTTGGTATTGAAAATATAATTTTTTACTTGAGACATTTAAAACATCAAAATTGTTCGTTCGCTAAAGCTTTAAAGTTTTAGCAATATAAACAGTACTTGAAAAATTCAAAATCTTTTTATCAATGAATTTAAAAATTGTAGGCTATTACTCTGCAATAGCGCAGCGTGACTCATTCGATTGGTAGAGACTTTGAAGAAACCAATTTGTATATATTGGACATAGAATGTTTTTTCTACGTAGTATATTGATTTAGGGCCCGAGATCTCATTGGAACTGGGCCCAAATTGTCTTCTCAACGGTTCTGTTGCTACATAGTCATGAAGATTATGTAGGCTAACAGAACATTAAACTCACCGGTAGTCGTATGTAGCCTACACTATAAACCTTAACAATTTTTTTATTTGAATCACTAGCAGCGTAGGCCTACGCAGAAAATTTTAATGGAGCGGTTAAAAAAACTGCTAGAAGCTATGCTAATCCAGTTTTACTCAATGGCAGAAACAAACTGGGCTCAAAATACTTACAAAATGTAGGTTTGTAGGATTACTATGCTCATGATCGGAGGAACAAGATTGCTCAAGATATTTGATCGACGTTACGTTTTTTAGTTGAAAATTTCTTAAAAGCTTTTTTTGATATAATGAGGATGTCGTCTATGGCTATAACTGCAATTTTTTTTAAACAAAAATAAAAAATGTACTTCACCAATCAAATGATAGGGAGGCACGTCCCCCCAATCCCGCTCCCTTAGACGCTACGCTACTGCTACTCTGAACTTTAATCTTATTCCAAAAGTTAATCATTTAATTGAATATGGGGCAAGGTAAAGATATGATTTAATAAAACAATAAGTGTCATTATCTTGTGCAATTTTTCCTTGCGTTAAGTTTCATTGCTTTCCAACCAATGTGATACGTGTTCAGAGACCCTAGTTCAAGCAACACGACATCAACGGGGATGCTACAATCCACCACAGTGATCGGGAAGCCATTACCAAAACCGCCTGTTGACGACATGAAGAGTGAGATTAGAGTTGTCAGCAAAAATCAACAACGTTTACACCAGGCAACCGACAGGTATGGACCATTTATGTTGCACAAATATTTACTATTTAAATGCCAGTTGTACGATTTACGTTTACATAACAAAATAGTTTTAGGAGAGAGTTTGCTTTCCTGTACCAAAGACAGGCAAGACACAACAATACAACAAGGTTGAGCATTATAACAATATATTTTACTTATTTACAAAAAGTTTTAACAGTAGAACGTTTTCGGCTTAAAATCTGTGAATTGTAGCTACAAGGTACGGCCTGCATGAAGCGCATTTTATTTGGACAAAACAAAGTTTTTTCCAAAAAGTGCAGAACGAAAAGCAACACACCAGGATTCGGTTGTAGCCTACTGTACTGTGTGTAAACTATAAAAAAAACTAAAAAAAAATTGAAAAATTTACACATTTGAAAGAAAACACCTGTAAGCACAAAATTTTTGTAGTTCACGGACGATTGATAATAGCTTCAATATACAAACTGGCTGGTTAACAATAACTGGCTGGTTAACAACCACAAAGTGCCGCTTAATGGAAAGTAGTCATTGAAATGCGTTCCTCAAGCGCGCACGCCGAGAGCCGAACCAGCGCCGCTTGACTTTGAAATTTTTTTGTGCATAACATTGTCGTTTCACCAACTGAGATTTGTTGGAAAATTTAGTCTTAACGTGTAAAAGATGCCAAAATTTTCACTAGCATCTGTGTTGTCAGGCTCTTTTCGAATTTTCAGTGAAAAGGTGAAAAGAGCGAATCCCAAGCCTTGACAGCACTACATCACGGATTTTATTATCGCTGTAAAACACTAAGTTTAAATAGAATGGTGTCGGCTTTTATGCAACCCTCGTCATTCATAAAAAAATGTAGAGAAGCATAAGATGAAGTGCAGTTGTAAAATATACATTTTAGTCATACAAAGCATTTTAACCAACTCTCTTGACATTACCAAGCACAGCTCAACGTCAAACAACAAACGGCACAGATGTTATGCCACACAGGAAAACACAAAAATATGTATCCAAACTCTTCTTTCATATGAGACAAATTTTTAAACATTTTTAGCAGGTGTCAGATTGTTGGAAAGCCAGGTCATGGCAGCTTCGTCAAATGCTGATATACTATGCATTTGATGCCTTATACGTCAAATAGCCCATTCATCAATGACTTAGTCACTTTGGTTTGTTTCACTTCGGCACATTAATAGGAGCCAATCTTGACTTGTGCAAACTCAAATGGAAGCAGTCAATTCTTGTGAGAATTCAGTAATTATTAAGATCATAGGCATACGAAGCCGAGTAACTCAATCAGATTTAACATATTTAAGTTTATCGTAGGCTACAGTAGTAGGCTACCATTTTGCACCAGAAGAAAAAACTACATTGAAACAAATTTCGAACGTTTTCAACATCATATGATGTCCTCTTCAGGAATAACATACAATAATTCTACATCTAATCAAAATACAATGGTTAAATATTAAATCTATCAACAAGACAAAAACAAAAACTGCACAGTGCACAGTTCTTCTGAGTTCTGATTAGCTCAACGCTCAACAATAAACACGAGAATCTCAAAGGTAACTGCATTAAACGGCGTTAAACAGCAGAAGCACTGTGCAGTTTTTGCTTTTTTTCCTGTTGATAAATTTAATATTTAACTATTAGGCTATATTTTGTTTAGATGTTGATAAAATTACTGCATGTTATTCCTGAAAAAGATATCATGTGATGTCGACAACGTTCGAAATTTGTTTCAATGTAATTTTGTTTGTTCTCTGTAAATGTGACTTTTGTATAATAAACGTATATTAAATGTGATTGCGTTACTTGGCTTCGCATGCCTATAGTTCAACAAGACAAACTCTCTACCAAAGCTCTACTAGTAATATTTCTAAGATAAACGAACCACATTTACATAAATCAGAACAATATGACAAGTGCGACCAATTAGTCAGATATTAAGACAAGTCTTAGAAAAAAATCGCACTGTCATTTTTGTTTTTATTTTTAGGGAGAATATTACACCGACTCCATTCGAAGAAGGCTTGGGAGGAAAATCATTGAGCCCGGTTCACGATACGTTTCCAATGAAAAATCACGTTCAATCATGGGAGAATTGAAACACAAAAATCGCAAAACATTTGAAATTGCAAAATTATTGAATAACTAGACAAACTGTAGCTTGAAATTATTATTTCACTGGGTGCATGGCGATCTATACTACTGGCCATCCCAACGTGGCAACAGCCAAATAATCTGGGGGCCTACTAAATTTTGGCAACTAACAGGTATTAGGCGCACAACAAGGTGTATTTGCATGAATTATTACTAACAAACAAATACTTTTGGATTAGAAAATGAATTTTTTAACATACTGAGTGTTTTGAAAGTTACATACTGATTAAACTACAAAGATGCTGTTCAGTGTTGCCACTTGTGTAGTTTTACTTTCGCTTAAGTTTTGTTGCAGATTAGTTGTTAAAGAAATCAAGTAATGGTTTATGGCAAGCTTGAAGTTTTTAAGTACCGGTAACTTTTGCTTGCATTTATTCACAATGATTTTTGTCTACTCTATTTGTTAGTTTAGTGTTTTGTCAGTTATATATTTTTTTCTTGAAGTTTATTTATTGTTCTGGCAACACTACAAAGTTATTTTTAGTCAGCACATACCATGTGAGCATTGCTAGACAGGCCATGGCCAGGTTAGTTTTTTAGAACTGAAATGTACCGCTGGCAATTCAACATGGTGGGCTGTGTACTGTGTAGAATTGAAGCAGAGATCTCGCACAAATGTTTAACTGTTAGATGCCTTGCATTGTTTCATTTGTGTATAGGCTACTACTGCAGTATGGTGTTAAGAGTTGCTGTGTGGATAAGTTAGCATTGTAAACTTGATAGTTTTGAGATTAGTTTGTGATACAAGTTAAGGAAAAGGCTTTACATAACATCCAGAAATGAACAGGTTTCAAATTATGCGAATGGACATTTACTTAACCTATAGGGTATAAAATTTGTTGTAAACTCATGCAACTAAAATTGAAGGTGCTTGCTTAAAGCAAAGTCTAGTAGTACCAGTAGTAACTGAATCAGTGGCTAAGTTTTAAGAAGTTACTACTAGCCTATTACTACTAAAGTATAAATCTTACTGCAATCACATAACAGGTGTTAAACATTAAATAATGGGTAAAAAGTGCTGCGTGTATCATTGCAAAGTTAATTATTTGTCTGAAAAAAAAAGAGAAAGTAGAAACAAGGTTTCTGTTTTTCGGTTTCCGAAAAATCCAAAAGAAAGACAGAGGTGGAAACAAGCCATTCCGAATGCAAACTTAACTGTTAATAATGAAACTGTTGTCTGTGAGTTGCACTGGCCGCCTGGTTATGAAACAGAATCTATTAAAGGAAGACTTCACCCAAGGCATCCCCCTTCAGTATGGCCTGGTATACCGACAAGTCAAACACCTACAGCTGTTGCGACTCCACGAAGTACTCAACGGGCTACAAGCTCTAGTCGCAATCCAGATATTGACCAGATGTCTACTTTTCTTGCCAATGACGATGTGACTTTTGACTCTATGAAGGAAACATTGACAAAGGGGGATAAAAAGTTTAAAGTTCCCTTGACATGTTTTATGAAGGACTTTGATTTATACATCCAAGCACAAAGTTTTGAAAATGGCGTTCCACATTTCGTCATAAAACTTCACTCTGATCTCACTTTTGAACCCTTCCATTTTGGAATCAAATGTGCAGTACCGGCATTAGGCGGAAATCGAGTTAGAAAAGTGAAGACATGGTCTCTCCTGGAAGAAATGATTAATTTTTTAAGCACTTTAGAACCTAACCATTTCAAAAATGTGATCCTCCAACACATTGCTGAACTAGGTCCAGTAAAAGTTGGTTTGCCAATGTATACCTCAGAAACTACAGTAAGAGCGTTTGAATATTTTGCAACTTCACGAGCTTTGTATCAACGTTTGCGCGTTGATTATAAGTTGCCCTCCAGAAATACTCTTACACGTATCACATCAAAAGTGTCAAAAGTTGATGAAAAAAGTTTCATAAAAAAGATATTTGAATCACTTGATGAAAACCAAAAGATTTGCATATTATTACATGATGAGATTTATGTGAAGAAAATGCTGCTGTATCATGGTGGTAGCTTGTTTGGTAAAGCTGTGGATGATCCTACAGCACTCGCAAAAACAGTGTTGGGAATAATGGTAAATTGCTTGTATGGAGGACCAAAATTCATCACAAAAATGTTGCCCATCAGCAGGTTGAACTCGCGATTTTTGCAATCCCAAATTGAACCAACCTTAAAGTCAATCGAAGAATCTTCTGGTCATGTTAAAGCTATTGTTTGTGACGGAAATAGAAATAATCAAGCATTTTTTAAATTATACGACACAGTTTCACAAAAACCTTGGCTAACTCAATCTGGAACTTTTTTGCTGTACGACTTTGTGCATTTGTTAAAAAATATCAGAAACAACTGGCTTACTGAACCAACTGCTGAGCTCAAATTTTACGTTGATGGAAAAGAAAAAGTTGCTAAGTGGTCCCATTTACAAGAGTTGCATAAACTTGAAAGTGGAAATCTGGTCCAACTATCAAGCTTAAATGCTACAGCAGTCTACCCCAAACCAATAGAACGGCAGAGAACTTCGACATGTCTAAGGGTGTTCTGTGAAAAAACTTATACTGCCCTGTTGAAGCATCCCGGTATGGATAGAATCGAAGGAAAAGAAGATACAGCAGAATTTATTTATATTGTTCTTACATGGTGGAACATTGTAAATGTGAAAGGACCGTATCTCGATGTTCGCTCTAATGATGAAATGAAAGCTGTTTTTAGGGATGCTTGTGATCAACGACTCGACGTCATTTTGAAGTTTGGTGATATGGCTCTTAAGATGGCAGGCAAGCAAGGCAGAAGAACAAAACAACTGACCAAGGATACTGCGTTTTCCATACACCATACATGCTATGGGTTGGTGGAATTGTGCAAGTCTTTGTTAAATGGTTCTCATTCAAAGTCATATGTTTCACTAGGTCAGTTCACTACAGATCCGCTTGAGAAAGAATTCGGAAAACTTCGCCAAGGCTGTGGTGGAACTTACTTCATCACAGTTCAACAAATCATCGAAAAAAGCAACATCAGTAAAGCTGCTCTCATACTTTCAAGGGACGTTGACATGTCGGAGTTTAGCTTTGCTTCTGGTCACTTGTGTGATAAATGTAACTATAATCTTGATGAATATAGTGTTGAGATATTTGACTCGTTGCCCGAACTTGAGAAGTCAGTGCCGATTGAGACAGTCATGGCCTTGATTTATATATCAGGATATGTGACGCGCTATGACCAAGCCATAGATGAAGTGCAGTTAATGTACGAAACAAGCTTTTATTTTGAAAAATATGGCCAATACACTGAAAAACATGGAAAAAGCAAGTTGAGGAAGAAAGCAGCAAGGTGGGCTTGACAAGAGAGGACGCGCTAGACAGATCGATGTGGAGGCAGGGTGTGAAGACGATTGCGGCACTTGGAGGTGAATCCGGCCACCCTCGGTAACGGGGACATCACCGGATTAAAACTGGACTACTACTACTGAATCCATGGATAGAGGGGGTTTAAATATTCCTACTGATAATGTTGTGCAATGGACCATTTTTTCCTTCATTTTGTTTAATGCAATTAAGGCAGATGTTTGCCGTACATCATTAACAAATGCAGTAATGTTTATTTCTGAATATTATGATTTTCAGATGAAACGCTCCCATGGATACACGCTATCCAACATATTTTTTAATAACTTCTGCAAAAATTTTACACCTCGTTCCACAAAGGAACCAGCTCTGAAAATTTTAAAGCTGTCATAAATAAATTATGAAATTGCTGTCAACCAAGTGCATTTCGCATTACATTATTTGGTTATTGTGGGCCACATGTCATGTGCAATTGGGTCACTTTTGATTTCGTGTATCTTGATTCTGTTGATATCTTGATTCTCATTGTATTCTTAACATGTAGCTATTGTCCTGCTTTCTTGCCACTTATTTAATAATATTACATCTTAATTACGTTTTGGCACTGTATTTATAGAATAATGGATTTAGGTACACAGTATCAATTTTTAGGCTAAAAAACATTACTTGACCAACGAAAATTGCTAATTATATGTTGTAACACTTATCTCAGTTGGTAAATTGAATTTTTGTATAGGCCCCCACATTATTTGGCTGTTGCCACGTTGGGATGGCCAGTAGTATAGATCGCCATGACTGGGTGCCATCATCCAGTATGTAAGGTGCCCAGCAATGTTCACAGCTGTTTAAGTTCGATAAAAGTTCAGTTCGATATCTTCAAGAGAAAGTAGATTGCTTTATTTCAGCATATAGCTTCAACGCATATTGGTGCAAAATAGTCAATGTTAAGTGCAATCCATATTCCTTAGTATGTAAATTCACGGCGAAGCATTATTAAAATTTGCACGGATTTCTTTTACGTAACATTCAATATGGAGCGCTTGAAATGGGCTTATATTGTGATAGGTTGCCTATCGAAATGGTGACGCAAATCTGGCTGAATTTTAACGTGAAATTCCGGTTTTATTGTAGTTCTATTTTTGAATTCAATTCAGAGCTTGAGAGCAAAACATACGTACAACTAACAGCTCTCTATAAAACCAGCAATCACAGATTTAGCACTGCTGCTCCATAACAACCTTGTAAAATAGACCGATGTGCCTCGGTAGGCTAATAGTTAACACTTGTGGCTAATGTACAGCATAGTTGTTAAGGTTTTACCGTAATTTGTCAAATAAATTAACACATATTTCAATTTTTCATTTATGCAGCGTAGTTTAACATTTTTGCTTCTTCGTTGTCGTTTAATCCCGCTGTTGCCAGTCCAAGAATGGACGGGCTTTGTTTTTTACCACCAATAAGACAGGAGTCGAGACTTAGACCTAACGTCAACGAAGGTATCGTGCCATCATTGCATTGCTTGGTCATCATCCAAACGCAGACTGTTTTCATGTTTTCATACATATAATAAAAATTGTGCAAAGATTTACACATATATCCTCGAAGTGAAAGCTTATTGTTTCTAATTTAGAATATCAATTAGAGACGAAATAACTTATTAAAATAACTGATGGAGAAGTTTTTATAAAATATTAAATTGGAATCTAAATAGCATTCCTTTTTAATTATATCGTATATAATTAAATTAAGCACGAGGTAGCCTACAGTACAAAGGTAACCGATTGCATCAAAAACTTGTCAATTTTTTGTAAGTCAATATTTTATTGAAAACCAACCAAAAAGTCAATGTGACAGTGTGCGCACTGAGCTAATCTAACATACCGTTAGTCCATTTGTAGTTATAAGCTAGAATAGAGTTTAAATAGAATCCGATTTTTTATCGTTTATTGTGTGATGGCGAGTTAAAGCAACAAAAGCAAACCACTGCAGAAAATTCTGTCCATGGTTTCTGTAAGAATGGAAACATAAAATGTTCATCTTTCATTATTCGAAGAAGCATACAAGAGTTTAACCTTGATGCGGAGAGAAGTCGGTATCCAAAAAAATCATAGACGTGCTCAGAGATAGGGAAGATCACCACTTTTGATCAATTGGTCTTCAGGATCGCCAAGAATATGTGATCTTGAAGATCAAGATCATATTACCAAAACAACGTGATTCTGAAGATCATGATTATTTTTGTGTAGGCTAATTGAAAAAATGCAGTTTTTGATAAATGATGTTGTAAAAAACAACAAACAAATCTTACCACTGTATATGGAACCTGGTTAAAGGTAATTGGCATTGCTAACTCATTTGTCCAAGCTTTGAATCTCCTATGCCCTAGTTTTGGATCTCCTATGTCCCAAGTTTTGAATCTCCCATCCCCAATGTTTCGGATCTAGTATGCCAATATTTTTGAATCTCCAATGCTAATGTTTTGGATCTTCTATACCCATGGTTTAGATCTCGTATACCCTAGTTTTGGTGGAACTCCTTTGCCCATGGTTTGGATTTCCTATGCCCGTACTTTGGATTTCCCTTACTCATAGTTTTAATCCCCTATGCCCAAGCTTTTAATCTATGCTATATTTTGGATGTCGTATACCCATGTTTTCGATTTCCAAGGCCCATACTCTGTATCATCTATGCCTATGTTTTGAGTCCCCTATGCCCAAGTTTTTATCTCCTACGCTCACATTTTGTATTTCCTATGATTATTTTTTGCATCTCTTAACACAAATGGTAAAGAAGCATCTTTCTAGTTCAAGTATAGTGAACCCTGTAATCGTTTAGTTGCAAATTATGCAAAAACCTACCAGCTTTCTCTCAACAATATCATCAGGTAGCATAACTCGCGTGCCTAGTGAGACGATCTTCGTATCAAAGATAATTTGTTACACAATGAAACTATACCTCTTTTATAGATTTTAATGACTCTGCTGGCAAACAGTGCAAAACTTCAAAGAATCTGGGACAGGTGCCATCACAGATGTCTTGAGTAAGCCTTAAAAGCTGTGAGCTACTTCTCACAAAAGCGTACGTCGTTAAATCTTTAGTAAACAATAGGTCTTACGAAGTAGGCTGTTTGTATAAATAAATTACAGCTATAGGCTACAAGTCGTTACTGTTAACCCTCACAAAAAAGTTCATATGTAGCAACCGACTAGGTATTCTGGGCTGTGTTTGCTGTCTGCCAGTGGTACGATGGTCTAGTTGGAACATCAGTGCTTGACGAAACGTGTCGCTTCACTCGCTTGCACCATCCATTTGGGATAATAAATTTTGCCAGGATAAAATTGGGCACCTAAGTTTGACAATCTGCCGAGAAATATGATACTGAGTTATAATAATCCAGCGCAATTGCCCTGAAGTTGTTTAAGATCAAGTTGTTTGTACTATGGATGCAGTAGACCTATGTTTACCTGCATAAGTAATAACGGCTCAGCTGTTTTTGTTTCTTGCTTTGCTATGAGCTAAAAAGGTTTTTCATAAAGAAAATTTATATCTTTTCTCGATTTTTGAAGGGCAAGTAATAATAATGTTACGGTTTTATTTATTGTCGCTCTGCAACAGCTAAGGTCTTTTAGCGACAGGGTTCATTTTTAATTTATATCAGGTTTACGATGTCATCACATTATTACCCCACTTATCTCACTGCAATATGCAAAAAAGAACACAATCGGTACCGGGCTTTTCTTAAAGTCTTCGGTTTGACCCGACCTGGAATCGACCTCAGATCTATCAGCACTTGAGCTGAAGGCGAAACCACTCGGTCATTGAGCTGGTCTGAAGGGTAGGTAATCAAAGTCTTGTTCCTCCCCTTAAATACTCTACTGACAGAAAACACGCGTTTCCTCATGTCAATGGTGAAATAAATGAAATATGATTGAGAGAGCAAGAAATTGTGCAGACCTGAATAAATGCAAGTTGTTGTCGGTTTGGTGGAGACCAAGTGGGTGACAACTAAACACAGAACCGTCAACCAGTGATTTAGGAAAAAGTCATTTTAAACAAAATGAAGCTATGTAGGTTGATTTCTAGCTAGACACTCTCTTTTGTTTGAGCAGTGGTTCTCAAACTGTGCGTTGCGATGCTCTGGTGCGTCGTTTAAAATTTCTAGAGACGTCACGCATTTTTATCGGATGTTAAAGAAAAAATAAAACTGTTGCGTCAATAAAAATGTAATTTTGTCAAGACAATTTAACGATTAATATTCAATAATAATCATATGCTGCCCTCTTTCTTAATTAGGTTGCTAGACAAACGAAAAATACAGCCATAAAGGTTTGTTGCAAAATGTGGCTTCTTTTTGAGCATTCCTTCGCGGGATATGCACCTGCTAGGTGGAAGTAGAGCAACATTATCAGAAACCAACTTTAAGTATTTCACAGCACGCCACACTCAATAGTCAGTTACTCGCTAAGACCTTTCTGGCTAAAACAGCGCTAAATATAGTTTCCTTTTGTAAAATTTATGCAAAGAAGGATCTTTTGTTGTGGCTGTGTATGAAGCGAAAAGTCGCTAAGAATTGTATCTCAAAAGCAAATGTGAGTGGCAGTCTTGCAACTTCCGTTAAGATCTAATAACTTTATTACAACAAAGGGAGCTTACACATCGCATCCTTTCAGTGTGCTCTTTGCTTTGCTGTAGTTTAATAAGTAGCACTTGTCAATATATGAGTCTTAACAAATTCATTGATGGTGCGTCTCAAGACCAAAGAAATACTGTGCTTTGCGAAGCAAAAAGTTTGAGTATTACACCCTAAAAACAAATGACTTTGCTTATTTTTTTTAATTGTTTGTTGACATTGTCTGGCCTGCTCAAGCAACAAACGTTGATTTTAGAATCTTCTTAGTACATAAGAAACCTCGTTAAGTGTTAAACGAATAGTAAAGCAGACTGTAGCCAAAATTTTCTTACTTAGGCTAAGATGGACACATCATAGCGTAATAGTGCACAAGGCGATGCTCGAAATAATAATATTTACTGTAAAAATATTTCGTCTAGTTTCTACGCAAAACTCTTCATCTTGGAATCGTTTCGACAGAAAGGCAGTTTTGTTTTCTATGTGAATTTGAAAAGGAACGGTTTGATGATTAAATTATTATTCGGGCTTGCCAGTCTTCAGCACAAAAATTTGTCGGAGTCGCCTATTACTTACGCACACAAAATACTGGTCACAATGTAGTTGCGTTTCAAATTGGATTTTTTGTAAAGAAGTTTATTCCACCCAAAAGCAGGGCTTGTCTTAGCACAACACTATTATGTAATTACGAGAATATTTAGCATGTTTTATATGATTAATTTCAGAGTAGGAGTAGGAATTGAAAATGATTTATTCGTGGAGCAAAATTTATTTACACATGCCACAGTAAAACGAAAGTTAGTTGGTTTTTGTCGACAACTTATCTACAGTAGGTTATCGCTTACCAAAGTTTGTGTACAGTAATGGCCATGTAATAATCTTTAATCAATTTGTTACCTCAAGTGGTTTTAGCTCAATAATTAACGTCAGTTGAGCAGAATACCTTAGAAATGAGACCCGCAAACATAGCGTCTAGCAAACAGGGCAGGGCAGGAGAGTAGCAAAGAATACGTCAGCTGACGTGCTATTAGAAGCAGTTGAGGCCACATGTAGCCTGCAGCCTACTTAGAATAGAATACAACTCTCAAAGATTTTAGTTGGACAAAGCTTCATTCTTGAGTACAATGTTAAAACAAAACATAAGCATGACTTAGTTAAAGCACCTATTTTCCTAAGTTTATATTCATTTGTTCGTGAGCTGTTTATTATTTGTTTACATCAGACCAGAGGTATACAAGAGCAGGAGTTTTAGAGTATTTAAGAGCCGAAGTCTCGGTTTACGAAGTCGAAGTGGAGCCGGAGTCTGAAATTCTTGACCAAAACAGGAGTCGGATTGGATCTGAAGCTTGATTTTTTTGCCAGTTGATACTTTTAAAGTACAAATATTTGTGCTGCACTTGGCTTAGTTGTTATTTTTGTGAACTTCTATGGTTTTACTTTCCAAGCAGTAGTTTTCATTTAAAAATATACTTTTCTTTTCATGGCTAGAAATAGGAAAAGTATTATAAAAAAAAGTGTTATATTTGGATATAATAATGATATAGTTTAGATAAATGTGATATAGTAATTATAGGAAAGTATGATAGGAGAAGTGATAGGTTGTAGACAATAAAAATTGATTGTGATTTATGTTTGCGTTTGGAGTCGTAATGGACTTTAAAGTCAATATTTACAAAATATTTATGGCAGGAATGAATTCGGAGTTTCAGACTTTGGAGTCGGTGTAGAGCAAGAGTCCAGAAAACTTGACTCTGAACACCTCTGCATCAGACCATATAGGTCCACATTCACAATTTAACAGAGAAAACCTTAAAAACTGATAAGGCGTTTCAATATATTTGTAAAGGAACAGTTCTATTGACCAGAATTATTACATCAATGAGTCAGAACAAATTAAAAGTGAAAACAAACACGTAAGCTATCGGCTCCAAACACTTTTCCATGTATACCAATCCACATATAAGCTGCAATGACGCGATGCGATAACACAGCAGCACATTCTGCATTAGAATAGCATCACTCTCCCTAACAACACCAACATAGAAAAAGTCCAAAAGACATAAATTGGAAAATCAAGCGAGAAAAAGTGGAGTAATTTGGGCTTTTCAATTTAAACAAATATTTTTTCTATGTGTTGAGGTAGAGTGTTGTCAAATAAGCTATAGAGCCACCCTTGACTAAAAAGTATAGTATAATGACTTGTACAAGCATATACAAACCTCGGTGAATCATAAAACCGTCATTGGCAAACACACTACAGAAAACTCAAGATTATAGAGAAATCATGAATGTCATGTCTCTAACTTACTCCTGTAAATTGATAACCATCAAATTTGGAAAACAGCAAGTATTGTGCTGTGGTAGTAAAATAAGTAGCTCATTGGTTGGTTTTCGATAGCAGTCAAACTTTATTAGCAAAGTAACAATACAGTCTGAAGACGATTCACACTTTCTTACAAAAGAAAAGCTTTGACTTTTAACAGAGTTAACACAAGATGAATGCATATTTAGGAACCTAGTTTTGATAACCTATTTGAATAACCTCCAGAACTTTCATAAACAGTAAAAAATTTCTTTAAAACCTCTGCCCTCAAAGAAGGAAGAGTGAATCAAGAAAAAGCTTTCAAAACGGTAAGTATATATGATAAGTGTGTAGTTTAAACCACTTTTGTATACAACTAGGCTATATTATTTTGGTGATTCCTTTAAAATAACAAAATGTCAGTGAGGATAAGCAATATGAATCAAGTTTATGCCGCAAAACAGCAAAAAAACGTAAAGTAAAATTTTGGAAAGGTACTAAGTACAACATGATGTATACATGCCAAACTGATCAAGTTAAGCAAAGTATTGTAGACCTAATGTATTTAGGGTAATTTTATCTGATTAGTTTCAAGTTAATCTTTGAGTTGCATGCATTAACAATGACCATGAATGCGTTGAGCTGCATTTGAGGCTTTACACAACTTGATGATTTCTCGCATGTGTGACGTTTTGCTGCAGACCTCATTCGTAATGCTTTTTGCATTACCATAATTTTTTAGTACATAGGCTTATTTGTTTTGCTGGATATTAGCCTACTTGTGCTGCGTATAGCCTATTGGAACAAAACGAAACAAATAAATATATAACAAGACAAACATTTTGGTAAAAAAACTTTATTTTCAAACAAAACAAATTAGACCGAGAGCCTACGACAGAAGATTTCACCCCATAAGGTACAAAAGGTTTGAGCCCTTGAAGTTACTGGGGTCAACCATGTCACTCACAAAAAGTATGGAAGATTGACCGCACCGGGTGGATCTGGACCCTAGAGCCCCCTAAAAAGCCCAAAAAGGGGGTTAATTTCACCCCATAAGGTACATGGACCAAACTTGGTGAAAACGAAATTTTATGTCAGGACATCACAAAAATATCAAATCTAACAATATTTTCGAGTGGAAAGGTGATGTAAGACTCCCCCCAAAGTGACCCCCCAGGGGGTTAATTTCACCCCATAAGGTACATGGACCAAAGTTGGTCAAAACGAAGTCTTATGTCAGGACATCACAAAAATATCAAATCTAACAATATTTTCGGGTGGAAAGGTGATGTAAGATGACTTCAAAGTGACTTCCCTTAATGTGACCCCCTCGGAAGGTTTATTCCACCCCATAAGGTAGCCTACATGGACCAAACTTGGTCAAAATGAAGTCTTATGTCAGGACATCACAAAAATATCAAATCTAACAATATTTTCGGGTGGAAAGGTGATGTAAGATGCCTTCAAAGTGACTTCCCTTAATGTGACCCCCTCGGAAGGTTTATTCCACCCCATAAGGTACATGGACCAAACTTGGTCAAAATGAAGTCTTATGTCAGGACATCACAAAAATATCAAATCTAACAATATTTTCGGGTGGAAAGGTGGTGTAAGATGACTTCAAAGTGACTTTCCTTAATGTGACCCCCTCGGAAGGTGTATTTCACCCCGTAAAGTACATGGACTAAACTTGGTCAAAACGAAGTCTTATGTCAGGACATCACAAAAATATCAAATCTAACAATATTTTCGGGTGGAAAGGTGATGTAAGATGTCATCAAAGTGACACCCAGAGGGTTTATTTCACCATAGAGTACATGGACCAAACGTGGTCAAAACGAAGTCTTCTAGGGCACCACAAAATATCAAATCTAACAATACTCTCAGTTGGAAAGGTGATAAAAGACCTACCCAAAAGTGAATCTCCTCCTATAGTTTAATTTACTTCATCCCTTTCTCGAACCAACCTTGGTGTAACGAAAGTGCTATGCCAGGACAGTACGAATGGATTAAATTTAAAAATATTTTTATATAGGTTTTGATGAAATACATTCACAAGCTGTCCCATGATGCATGAAATGGAACTATAGCCTACTTTACAAAAAGTTTTTGTATAAATCATATTAAGTCAATCGAAAAAAGGCAACAGGACATGACAATACATGGCTTTGTAACACCAAAAACAGAAAGTACGTAAGAAGCATATAGGCTACAGTAGCCAGAAAATTGATCCAAGATCTTGATACCACCACTAAATGTGGACTTAATCGAACAACTGACTATCCAAATCAAAACGTTTCGAAATGAATCATTTGGAACGTTAATTTAGGCAGTAATGAACATTTTCCAGCTGCTACAATAAATAACCCAATAAACCCAATGTAGTAAATTTTTATTTAATGCCATTTGCTTCATGTCTCCAATCAGTTATTGTAACTGTTCATTCATAAACAGAGATTGTTTGTGTAAATGTAAACGGTAACTCAATTGGTTAGCGCGTCACTTCTGGAACGAAGAAGCTTCAAGATCAATAGCGGCGCTGGTTCGACTCTCGGGGTGTGCGCTTGAGCAACGCACGTTAAGGGCTGCTCTCCATTCAGCGGCATCTAATGGATGGAATAATTCCCCGACAACAAGCCTTCAACAATCGGAAACTTCACTCTGTCAATCTCGGTGACCGGGCCTGCGCCAGTGATTCAAAGCCTCTACAAGTATGCGAAACTGCCAGGATTAAGCTCTGCAAGAAGCTTTCCCAGTCCGAGGATAAAGATTCAATCAATCAATCAATCACTGGTGTCGCTTTTACTTTCTTCGTCTTATTCTTCAGATTCCTACAATTCTCCTGTTATATACAGAGAAATAAAGACTGTACGAAACAATTGCTATTATGCACTACAGATATGCGTAACATACAATAGTAATTTTATTATCTTTTACAGACGTCTATTTTTCTTCGAATAATGCAACATTGCAACTTACTATTAACTGGAAAAAGTTCAACATTTATTTGTTATTTAGTGCACCCAGGCATTTTTCTCAAGATTGCAGAAACTATTGGTTATAGGTTCCTAAAACGAAACTTTACAGCCAGTTATTGGCTAATGTTTACAGTAAGAAAGTAAACGACTGATAGACCAGGAGAAAGTTTTATATTTATAAAGGGTAACCCAAGCGACATCCAATGCTGTTTACCTTCTTCTTGACTTTCCTGGATGAGATCAGATTCCACGCAGAGACATCTAAAGATGCTTTATACCTTTACCTTCAAACCACACCACTTTATAAGAACCTCCTTCTTCTTTCCAGCCATACTCTAGCAGCAACGTTGCTGCTTGTTCACTTCTAGTTGAAGATAACCACCATCTTGTGATGAGATGTGTGCGCCTTGTCTTCTGGAGAAGTACTCGTAAACAAAGTGGTAGAGTACTACTATCTACAGTAGCTTCTGGTATGCATGATATCCTTTCATTTTCTTTTTTGGGTTTGTAGCCGTCTAAAAACATTTGTAAACGGACTTCGTTGACATAATTAATTTTCTTGTTTTTGTACATGTTACACACAAAGTTCTCTATGGCGATGATAGTGTCTTCACTAATTTCTTTGTCGTGTCCGAGTTGGCTAAAAGCTGCCTGCGCTTCGTGGTTTCCCTGGAGTAATTTCAGCGGCCGCACTTTCCCTTTCCTGCTAAATGACGAGGTGTAATCAGAATCTGTAAAGGCATGATATGCAGGTAAACACTTGCAAATCGTCACTCCAAGTGCGGTAGGCCTATGCAGCTGGTTGATGTTGATGTACCGCTGCGTGTTATTGCTTTGCAAGCCAGCTTCTATCCATATCTTTAATGAAGGATCAAAAGTTCCATAGCAACCTAAGCCAATTACAAGACAGTCAGTGTCAGACGTGCGGATAACCACATTGCTTGGGGCTGGTACATCGCAGACAGCTTGCTTTATCTCTGTATATAACAGGAGAATTGTATGAATCTGAAGAATAAGATGAAGAAAGTGAAAGCGACAGCAGTGACAATGAAGAATAAAGAAACGACCGTTTACATTTACACGAACAATCTCTGTTTATGAATGAACAGTTACGATAACTGATTGGAGACATGAAGCAAATGGCATTAAATAAAAATTTACTGCATTGGGTTTATTAGGTTATTTATTGTAGCAGCTGGAAAATGTTCATTACTGCCTAAATTAACGTTCCAAATGATTCATTTCGAAACGTTTTGATTTGGATAGTCAGTTGTTCGATTAAGTCCACATTTAGTGGTGGTATCAAGATCTTGGATCAATTTTCTGGCTACTGTAGCCTATATGCTTCTTGTGTACTTTCTGTTTTTGGTGTTACAAAGCCATGTATTGTCATGTCCTGTTGCCTTTTTTCGATTGACTTAATATGATTTATACAAAAACTTTTTGTAAAGTAGGCTATAGTTCCATTTCATGCATCATGGGACAGCTTGTGAATGTATTTCATCAAAACCTATATAAAAATATTTTTAAATTTAATCCATTCGTACTGTCCTGGCATAGCACTTTCGTTACACCAAGGTTGGTTCGAGAAAGGGATGAAGTAAATTAAACTATAGGAGGAGATTCACTTTTGGGTAGGTCTTTTATCACCTTTCCAACTGAGAGTATTGTTAGATTTGATATTTTGTGGTGCCCTAGAAGACTTCGTTTTGACCACGTTTGGTCCATGTACTCTATGGTGAAATAAACCCTCTGGGTGTCACTTTGATGACATCTTACATCACCTTTCCACCCGAAAATATTGTTAGATTTGATATTTTTGTGATGTCCTGACATAAGACTTCGTTTTGACCAAGTTTGGTCCATGTACTTTATGGGGTGAAATACACCTTCCGAGGGGGTCACATTAAGGAAAGTCACTTTGAAGTCATCTTACACCACCTTTCCACCCGAAAATATTGTTAGATTTGATATTTTTGTGATGTCCTGACATAAGACTTCATTTTGACCAAGTTTGGTCTATGTACCTTATGGGGTGGAATAAACCTTCCGAGGGGGTCACATTAAGGGAAGTCACTTTGAAGGCATCTTACATCACCTTTCCACCCGAAAATATTGTTAGATTTGATATTTTTGTGATGTCCTGACATAAGACTTCGTTTTGACCAACTTTGGTCCATGTACCTTATGGGGTGAAATTAACCCCCTGGGGGGTCACTTTGGGGGGAGTCTTACATCACCTTTCCACTCGAAAATATTGTTAGATTTGATATTTTTGTGATGTCCTGACATAGAACTTCGTTTTCACCAAGTTTGGTCCATGTACCTTATGGGGTGAAATTAACCCCCTTTTTGGGCTTTTTAGGGGGCTCTAGGGTCCAGATCCACCCGGTGCGGTCAATCTTCCATACTTTTTGTGAGTGACATGGTTGACCCCAGTAACTTCAAGGGGTCAAACCTTTTGTACCTTATGGGGTGAAATCTTCTGTCGTAGGCTCCCAGACTAAATGAAAATGAAGATAAAAAACGCGTTGTTTTACTTCCTCGTCCACACGAATGATTAGTTTATGCGACATTCTTTGAAGTGCACAGTAAGGTTTTACGCATTGAATATTACTGTACAGCCCGTTCATTTCTTAGCTTTTGAATTCTTATGCAGTATGTACAATCTTTTTCGAGCTTATAGCAAAATGAAATTGCTTGAATTGAAAACGAAGAACTTACTATCAACTAAATTCGAAACAAAATTTGTTTTGCTTCTAAAATACTTTCGAAATATTTTTGCTTCGATCAGACATGTTAACTACAAACCTTTTCGCAGACAAGATGATCTTACACGAAGTATTGCTGATTTTCTTCATTTCCATTCTATCATCAGCCTGCAAAATACAAGCCAAGAATGTCTCAGCTCTTCAAAGTAAGAACTTGTTGGCTACTTGCATTTGTTATCATAGAAAGACGCACTTTTAAAACCAGCTCAAGTCTCTTAAGTTCAAGTGTGAACATTATGGCCTAATACTGTATATTAGGCTATGTCAATTTTGTGATTTGTAGCCTACATGTTTATTTCAGAAGTAACCGCAATGTATTAATTTTTGAAAAATGAATGCATAACTTCGCAATTAAATGATATTTTTATCAAACCGCAGTCAACGAATTATGAATAATTGTTTCTGTGGGACTAGTTTCTGAAAAATGTTTTTTTTACAACCTTGCAATCCAAATATGTGCATAAAAAGTTTCAAAAACATTGAAAATTTGTTTGGCCAAAATTTAAAGTAGTAGTCCTTTCAGACTTTAGGCTTTAATTAAGCCACATAAAACACTACACAGACGTAGAGGGCTTGAGAGCATTGGCTGATAAATCTAGCTTCACATTGGGATGTGGTGACATTGTTAAAGATTATTTCAAAATGCTTTTTTTTTCTAAACAAAAATTTGTTGTCGGGCATTTAATGATCTAGAAAAAGTTTTCAAGAAACAAGATTCAATGATCATTATACATAAGGTCATAGAAAAAGTCTTTCAGAAAGTGTAGACCAGGGATGTCCAACCTTTTATTATAGTGGGCCGCATTGTTACTTGAAATAATTCAATGGGCCGCAGAACCTAGTAAATTTCAAGAAAAATGGGATGTCCAACATAAAGTAACAATTAAAAACCATTAATTTCATCTTTGAAAATAGAAACAAATAACACACATATAGAAACGAAACAAAAATTTATTTCTACAATATTTTTGACATTGTTTTCCAGCTAAGATGTTATCAACATTTGCACAGGACGTTGTCTTGATTCTTAGGATGCTTGCTAAGTGTTTGTCGGTCAGTCTATTTCTTTCTGCAGCTTTTTATGTTTTTTGTGGATGAAAATAACTGCTCGCAACAGTATGTGCTGCTTGCTGCTGCCCTACATGCACAATAATTTTCTGGACAAACTAACTAATTTATTAAATTCATCACATCAATGTAATTCTTCATAAAATAAAGGAAGAGTGTGTTCTCTGTGAAAAGTTTTCAAACTTTCTCGACTTAGCAGTTCCATCAGTTCAAGTTAGAATTCGGGTGGCGCTTTATCACACTGAAATGAAACTGGGTCACTGAATAATTTTAATTCAATTTCAATATTTTTAAGTCAGAAAATCTGACTGTAGCCTAAATTTTTCAAGCAAATCTTCAATTTTGCAAGCAAACCAGTAATTTAAATAACTTAATAGCATACTTTTCATAGTTTACAGAACACTCTTTGAGCTCTTTGAGATAGACTACGAAAATATACAATTGCGCCAGCTTTCAGTTGTGCTATGAAAAGTTTTAATTTCCTGGTAAAGCTACTTATTCGCTCGAACATTGAACTACACAACTGACCTTTCCCTTGTAAATGCAAATTGAGCTCAGCTAGCATTTCTGTGATGTCAACTAAGAAAGACAAATCATTCAACCATTCTTCATTTTCTATCAAGTTCACATTTTGTTTCTTTTTCTCCATGAACTGTTTTATTTCGGATAACAATAATTGAAATCTCTTTAAGGTGGCTGCTCTACTGAGCCATCGGACTTTAGATATAATCGGACTTATAATCCTGTTGCTCCCATGCTATACTATTACTACCCCCCTAAAAACTGACTGGAACATTTTAATTAGGGCTAAGATTTGGTACCCGGACATTTTGCCGAAAGACATTTTGCCGAAACCCATTTTGCCGAAACCCATTTTGCCGAAAGACATTTTGCCGAATGGACTAATTGCCGAAAGGACTAAATGCCGAATGGACAAATTGCCGAAATTATACAAATGCATTTTATGTATTATCATAACCTAATAACACGTAAATGTCATTCACAAACAGATTTCACTCACAAATTATGTGCGACAGCGCGTAAGTATCCGACAGAAGTGTTATATGTATAAGTGAACGTCTAATACTGATCTCCAAAACCTGTGGAGACTGCATAGCCTATAGCCTATACTTATAGATGAGACTTGGTGTCACTTCAAACTAATACTGATTTCCAAAAACTGTGGATACTGTATATAAAGCAATTTTTAGACAAACAACAGTAGCAAAGTAATTACTACAGTATTTCAAAGCCACTGCTTGCATGGTAACGAGACTTGGTGTCACTTCAAAATAATTATCAGTTCAAAGGCATTGCTTGCATAACAATGAGACTTGCGACTTGGTGTCACTTCAAAATAATTACCAGTTCAAAGGCACTGCTTGCATAGTAACGAGACTTGGTGTTGCTTCAAAGTAATTTTTAGGCAAACAAACAGTAGCAAAGTGATTCTATTTCAAAAGCACTGCTCGCATAGTAACGAGACTTTGTGTCACTTCAAAGTAATTTTTTTCCAAATTGTTTCGGCAATTTGTCCATTCGGCAATTAGTCCTTTCGGCAATTAGTCCGTTCGGCAATTAGTCCTTTCGGCAATTTGTCCATTCGGCAAAATGTCCTTCGGCATAATGTCCTTTCGGCAAAATGTCTTTCGGCAAAATGGGTTTCGGCAAAATGTCTTTCGGCAAAATGTCCGAGCACGTAAGATTTAATGTTCAAAACACTACTTGGAGTGAAAATGATTAGCGGGCCGCACAAAAATCTCAGGCTGGCCGCAGTGAGGCCCGCGGGCCGCAGGTTGGACATTCCTGGACTGTAAACTAATCATAGCTTATAATTATTTTGTAATAAGAATGCGATAAATTAGTTCCACTTGTATTTTGATTAATGTAATATTAATAATTTAATACAGAAACACTCTTGGATCTTAGATCAACAAACAAACGCTGCTATATTTAGGCTATTGAAGCATAATCACTTACAGAATTACTGTAATACAACGAGGAACCAATTGAGTACTGCCTAAAATTCTACAACAGCTGTGTAGTGCTACTGTGCGTGTTTATTTTTTTTAGTAGCCCAAAGATAGTGAGCTGTTATTTCTTTATTGATCATATTGATCACTTTTGAACAGCATCTGTCAGCATTTTAAGCAATTACCTACTGGTTCTTTAGACAATTTATGTGTCATAAACAAGTAACTGGCTGGTACTCGATGTGCCTACATGTAACATAACCTACCCCTTTCACATCGCTACAAATTTTGTCATTTAGAAGTTTATAACTTTTGATATTTCGTCATCAATTTTATTGATCAAGTGGCAACAAAGTATTTTCACACCAGAAACAAACGGAAAATTTTCCATAATCGATATTGAACTTCGCTGCGCTGGCATGCATGAAACGAAACTACTGCCAGACAAAATGAGTTGTTGACGACAGTAAAATAGCCAGATGAACAAAGTTCATTCTTCATTGCAATCCACGCCTTTAACAAACCGTGTACTCAGAAGGAATTTCAAGACATGACCAACAGATAAAGTAATCAAGCTGCAAAATGGCGTAAACATTTGAGATGAGCGTATCGAGTTTAATTTTCAATTTCTGCACGGCTTGCAACCAAACGTGCCGCGTATCAAGTGCCACATCAATACATCAAGCGCCCTTATCTCGTTGTTTGGGTAAATGATATCGGATTGACCAAACATTTGCAAAAACGTAGCAAAGTTGTTAGGAGGAAGGCACGTGACCAAAGGCATCATGGATTCTCCACTAATAGGCTACAATGTACACAAAAACAGCAATGTACATTTTTTTCATAGTAAAAAGCCTATCAACCTATCCCTCGAAGTGCAAATATGCGATTGTGATTCAATAAAAGTTGTGATTGAAAAATAGTGTAAAAATACTAATGAAATGAATTTGGGCGAACTCGGATATATGTAAAAGATAAGAGCCCATTTGTAACTCTGCTTTTTCATCCTCAATAACCTTTAGCCTACCATCAGGACATAAAACCTAATAAAAAAATATTCTCGCACAAGCAACGAAGCAAGCTATAATCCGTTTTTGTGTTCTGGAGCCCTGACCGTGACTGAAGGTAAGAAACATAAACACTTATGTTGTTGTTTAGGTTTCAGTTCTAGGGCAGCGGTACTCAAAGTGTGGCCCGCGGGAACACTATCTGCGACTTCCGTCTGGGCTCAAAAATACACAATCTTAAAGCTAAGCCCAAATTTTAAGGAAATAAAGAATGAAAATTTTTATGAGAGAGAGTTTTTTTTATTTGAAAGAGATGCTTTTTTTATTTGTCTTTCCAGCACAAAAAAAATTGCATAATCACACAAATACAACACATATACTGCATCATGCAGAAAGGACTGGCAGCACAGCACCGAATAAACTTGCAGTTTCCTAGTTTAGGTGCTGCCTCGTCGTCGTCGTGTGAGCCTCTGGGGTCGAGGGTCTATCCTTTTACCACCCCAGTTACACGATGTTCCCGGACTACACTGGAAGGCCACTATAGAGCAGCCAGTCTTTGGTTTCATCATCCAAAACGCGCATACCTTCCACTCTGTTAGGTGGCTTGAAGATGGTACAGTCATTGATGATGTGGACTGCGGTCTGTTCCTCGGCACCACATTCACAGGAAGAAGAGGCCATTTCCAATTGGTGCATGATTAAGCGGAAAAGCCCGACGCCCGTACTAAGACGGTTGAGGCGCACCTATACTTGTCTTTTTAGTGTCAGCCTGATGGGGCGTGTGTCGTCATCGGAGATGAACGAATGAAGTCTGGTGGTACTTGACTTCCATTCAAAATTTTATTTATGGTCCGCCCAAGCAGCTGCAAACGTCTTGTTCATTAACTTCGTTGATAAGAAGTTGAGCGGCTGGCACGAATGGGTGTCTTGATTTTAGTCGATGGGGTACTCATTTGAAGGAGCAGAGATCTTGTAGTGGAAAGGTGGTTAGGCTCCAGTGCCCGTCGGCCGAGAGACAGAGTAGCTTTTTCGCAATGAAGCTCAGCAGGTTGGATGCCAGCGAGAATGGGGAGTTTGTCCAATGGTGTGGGACGCAGTCACTATGAGAAGGGCTCTGTTTATAGCAGTGTCGATGTTATGGCAGTGAGCACTGCGGCACCAAACAGGTGCACAATACTTTGCTAAAGAGTAGACAAAGGCTAAGGCTGCTATACGCAAAGTATCAGCCTTAGCCCCCAGCTGGAGCCTGCCAGGCGATTGAGTAGCGCAACAACGCGGGATGTCAGTTTCTTGCGCAGTGACACCAAATGTTGGTGGTATGTAAGCGATTTGTCTAGCGTCACCCCAAAGATATTTTGGTTCGGGGCTAAACGGCAAAGGTTTTCGATTATTCTGCACATGTAGCTCACGATCAACTTTCCGATTGTGCAGATGGAATGCTGCTGCCACCGTTTTGGTTTCACTGAATTTCAGTCGCTAGCTCTGGAGATGTTTTTCATGCCCTAGGTTTTCCTACCCCGGTTTTCATACCCTAGCTCAAGGTGTCTTCTAGGTTTCACTTTGTGGAGTGGAGAATTGCCAGGTCGTCCGCATAAGCGCATTTTGCGGAGACCGTGGCTGGTAGGTCGTGGGTGTTGATGTTGAAAAGAAGTAGAGCCAGGACCGATCCCTGTGGGACGCCGTTTTTCAAAGGTCTCATTCTGCTTCGCCGTGACTTGCCGGCTGTAAGTGTGAAGCTTCAATTCTTGACAAGTTCCATGATCATATGGACCATATGTCGGTCAGGAAGAAGGTGAAGGAGTTTGCAAGTAAGGCCGTGGTGCCATCCGGTGTCATAAGCAGCTGTGAGATCTAGAAACACATCACCGGCATTATTTTTTGCCTTATACCAGACCTCCGTGTCTTAGATCAAGAGTGTGATCTGATCTACGGTGGATTTTCCCCGCCGGAACCCAGCTTGCTCTTTTAGAAGGAGCGAGTCGATGATTGGGTTGACGTAGGCATAGATCAGCCTTTCGAGGATTTTGAAAGGAACACAGAAGGGGGATAGCAGCTACTACAGCTTAGGAGCTGTCTGGCATTCAATAACAGACGACCGTTACTAAAGTACAATCGAGTATCGTCATTTAAGTAGCCTATATTGATAACTATAATCTGAAGCTACTTTAATCTTAGGAAATTCAATTTTAATCTTAAGAAATTCAACAGTTAACGACATAGTGTGCTTTAGAGCAAACAGCAGATTGAATTGTTATGGCTATACCAAGCCTACTCCTTTTCGGGATGTAGGGGTGGAGCCAATTTTACACACAGAATAACCGTAAAACAAATGTTATACACCCAGTTTCTTATATTTGGAGACGAGAGGGCTATTCATAAGAGTCAAGTGATGTTTTTGTAGTCTTGTTCAAAAGAGTTCGTATGTAAGTTCTTTATAGTTTGGTTAACTTCAGTCCAAATTTTGGTCCCTCGATAAGACAGCAAGTTTTGTTACCATGAGAGAAAAGATGAAATTTATGTAAGATCCTTGTTTCTGTTTGGAAAAATGTTACAGTACTTAGGTGAAATAATGAATATTTTTTGCAGATGTAACAGCAACGACCACCTCTACAACGTCAACAACTTCGACATATGGTAGACCTTTGGTGATTTAGTTTCAGAACAGTTTCAATATTATGACACAATAAAAGGAGCATCTTGCAAAACTGCAGAAACAATCTCTATTTCGAAATGATGCTACAATTTTATTACCAAATCAAACAAAAGTATCTGTGAATGATAAAAGAAACCACCACTAACATATTTACAACACCATGTTTCATTGTACTATCTCCACCATAAAGATGTAAATAACTTTTTGTTTTCTCAGCACAACTCCAGCCAATACCATACACAATAGCTGAACAGATGTTCTCTGGTTCTGGAGGTGAGAGGTTTTAAGGCTCATACTTGTTTGTACTCGTTGCATGCTGTGAGTTAGCTTTTCCATGGATGAAAATACTTAGATATCTGACCTAAATCTTGAAGTAGAGCTTGCCGCATTCTTGACTACATTTCGTCATTAAAGTATATTGATTACTTTAATCTGAAGCTACTTTAATCTTAGGAAATTCAATTTTAATCTTAAGAAACTCAACAGTTATCAACATTGTATACTTTAGAATAAACAGCATATTGAATTGCTATGTTTATACACAGCCTACCCCTTTTAGGGATGTTGGGGCGAAACAGATGTTACACGCACATTTTCTTATGTTTGGAGATGAGGGCAATTTATGAGAATCAACTAATAAGTTTTTATAGTCTTGTTTAATTTTAATCCAAATTTTGGTCCCTCGATAAGATAGCAAGTTTTGTGAAAGGGTTTTGTTTACTTGTAGAAAAAAAAATACAGCTCTACCTAACTGTCTGGTGTTGTGAGTGTGTACGTTCTTAATTTTGATAAAGTGTTTTTGAAAAACGCTTGGAAGATTGTTGTTGACAAGTTGATGCATGAATTTGGCAAGTTCCAGTTTGCAGATATCTTCCCGAAAGCGTCCGTCAAGACTCGCGAAAATCAAAATATGGCAAGTGGTTAAAAAACTTTGCAAACCCCTGTTTAAGGGCTACTAAACCAATAAGCAGCAACGTTTTTTTGGAAAAAGTTAAGCCAATACTATGAGAAAAAAGATGAAATTTATGTAAAATCCTTGTTTCTGTATGGAAAAAAGTAACAGTACTTAGGTGGAATGATAAATATTTTTGCAGATTCAATATCAACGACTATCTCTACAACGTCAACGACTTTGACATATGGTAGACCTTTTAGACAATTTAGTTTCAGAACAGTTTCAATATTAACAGTATTCCGGCGGGTCAATTGCCCTGTTGATTTGTAATCGCGATGATGTTGAATTTGCGTTTTTTTTGACGTGGCCTGCCTGCAGACCCAGATGTTTCAATCTTAATTGTCGCTTCTGCCGCGTGCTGAGAGCCGTTGTGTGTGGAGAGACCATTTACCTTGTGTTGAAATTCAGTATTGGTAAACAAGCGAGAGATGATTGCAAGACGTCTTTGCGAGATATCTAGGCTACTTTGAATTTGAGTTTAACTGCTTTGTCGTTCATAGGTGTATACAAAAAATTAGGTTTTTATCCCCACTTTAGGCTTAATGAATCAAAACAAATAAACAATTGCAAGTTAGGGTTGTGACAGGAAGAAGGAGGCATTGTAGGCAAGCATTAAGTTCCTATGCTTGCAACAAGACATATAAAAGAGCATCTTGCAAAATTGCAGAAACAACTCCATTTCGAAATGATGCTACAATTTTATTTCCAATTCAAGCAAAAAGTATCTGTGAATGGTAAAAGAAACCACCACTAACATATTTACAACACCATGTTTTATTGTACTATATCCACCATAAAAACAAAAAAAAAATTTTCTCAGAAGAACTCCAGCCAACACCACCACTCCACACAACAACAAAGCCGATGTTCACTGGTTCTGGAGGTAAGAAGTTTTCAGGCTCATATTTGTTTGTACTCGTTGCATGCTGTAAGTTAGCTTTTCTATAGATGAAAATATTTAATTATCTGATCCAAATCTTGAAGTTGAGGCTGCTGCATTTTTGACTACATTTTCTTATTTTGCTTCTCAAAATTTAGCTGCCCTAAAGTTGTAGGTTTTATGCAGGAACAAAAATATATTTTTGAAAATGCAAACGTACAAACAACATCAACTCTCTTTTCCATAAACGTAAATAAAACGACACACAGTTTGCTGCTGTACTTGTAACTAGAATGAAGTTTGAAATGTGCATCACCAATTTGTCAATTCAACTCTTATACCAATTGTGGAAACATAATTTACAAATACAGTATAGTTTTCGGTGAGAGTGTGCTTTTTTTGTACCACAGACAGGCAAGGCAGAACAACACAACGGAGTTAAGCATTATAACAATAGATTTACGTATTTTCAAATAGTTTTAACAGTCGAACGTTTTCGGCTTAAATACTATACCAGTTGATGTCACAGATAGCATGCTGTTGCTTGTAACAACAGTTTCATGGTCGTTTAATTAATACGTATCATTATGAATTCAATGGTCACCGACACAAACCAAAAAAACTTACGTGAAGGTACGACATGTAGCCACTCCTTGCAACTACCACTTACAGTCTTACATGAAACGGCATCCATAAAATTTTGAACTGTAGAATTGTATATTTTGCTTAAGGTATTTTTTTAATTTTTTGTTTTTTTGTAATTTTACTTTTATATTTTGTCATATAATTAGTTTACGAAAATTGTTGGCGTTATTTTTTAATTGCATTGATATTAAAAACGTATTCTGAGTTAGTAATCTAAATCTAAATGAATAAAATGGCGGCGTTGTGACAAGCGTACGTACATGACAATCACATGACTTTACAAAAGAGCTTTGTTTTTCCAAAAGAATCATTATTTATGTTTAATATCGATTGCTAGATTTTTTTTATAGCAAAAGAAGAAATTAGGGAAGATGCTTTTTACAATAATCATTTTAATTGCAAGCCGTTGTGCCTTTATAGCATATGCGCGCAATTACTTTGTTCAAAAATCCTATAGTCTGCTGTGTTTGTGCAACTGTAAGCTATTTGCAAACTTGTAATTTTAAGCACACAAGATACCAAAATTAATTTGCAACGTCATAACAAACAAAGGTAGTTGCTGTCTTTCGACTATGATGCTAAACGATAAACGAAACTAAACATAAAGTCTGTTTGTTCTGGATCAAGACAACAAGAAACACAATAAAAAGAGAAGATACGTGTGACACGAAGAGGGTCATATAGAGGTTGCTTTTACAATGTTTTGTTGGCTTAAGTTTGAAACCTACAAAATAAAGCAATAAACACTCACATGAAGTTAAAGAGACTATGGGTATAATATCGCAAATCATTTCTTGTGAAATATACTTCCAGGAAACAGTGGAAGGAAGTCGTGGCTTTGACGAGTTTATGTGTTTTCAGATAACTGTTTCTTTTGCTTTGTTGTTCGACTTCATGAATTTCTTCCCATCCTTTGTCATTGCAAACAAATAGGCTAGTGGGCAAACACTTACACGCTGACTAAAGAAATTTTATCGCAAAAAGGAAAACATTAACATTTCCAAAACTAGCCAAAAATCTGCTTGATGATAAAATTGCCTTTTTTCTAGACGCTTAGGCGCCAGTATTTTAGTGATTGAGGAATCATTGATTTAAACCCCTAATTATGGACTTCCATTGCCTCCAACCCTCAATACGGGGAACCCAGCCAGCATATCAATCACTTTTGCATTGATTTGCTGGCTGGAAAGGAAGAGGATGGATGATGATGAACCTTATCGTGGCTTACTACACAAAGACTGAAAGCTACAGTTTATGATTCTGACACTCTTTGCACTGCTTTTATTTCTTCAATTTGTCAACACGCCTATTACAAAAATATCTTCAGGCATGGAATAATGACATGGCTCGCAGTAAACAGCACTGAAACAATGAAGTGTTATTACTGTGATTTTAACAAATCACACATTTTATTTTTTTTTGTATTTCTTTAGATGAGACCACGACTCCAGTGAACATTTTCAACTCTACTACATCACCTGCAACAGAACCAACCTTTTCAAGTAAGTATTTGATAAGTTATTTTTGAAATAAATCAACTGTAATTTAAATTCACTATAAACGAATCACACATTTTAATTTTTTTTGTATTTCTCCAGATAAGACCACGACTCCAGTGATCATTTTCAACTCTACTACATCATCTACAACAAAACCAACCTTTTCAAGTAAGTATTTGATAAATTATTTTGAAATTTTATCTAGATACGCTTTATATTGATGACAACGCTTGTAGATATTGTTGATTACTAACTCAGTTTGGTTCGTTTGTTACTTGAAACACATCGAAATGAATGTCTATAAGTGCAATGTGTATAACACCCAACCTCCAGAAAAAGAAATCGTGGCAAGGCTAGGGTAGGCCTACAGCTTTGCAAGGAAAGGAACAGCTTTTTAGTTCACGCCCTTTTAGCATCTAACGGTCATGTGCAGCGTACTGTTTTAATCATATTTTTTGCAAGTAATTTAACAATTTCATGGCTGACGAGTTCTTGTTGAAAAAAGTTAAGGCTTGGCTACCTGGAGATCGTGCTTGATTTGTCACATTTTGCAGCTTTTTGCGATCATGGCTGTCTGACTGAAACTGTCTAAAAATTAGGTATTTTTTCACTTTTTGCTTACTCTTAATAATATAAAATCATTTGTTGTCTTAAGGAAGCACTAAACATGAGAATAAATAAGTTATACGTTCAGTCAATCTGTTTTCTTGCTATTTTTTCGGTAACTTTTGCTGCGTAGGTCTATACTGTAATGTTCATAAATCGTTTACAATGTAAACGATTCTTCAAGCGTAAAATTCTACTTGCTGGCGAAACGTGTCCTCTTTTTAGGCGATGAAAATATGGTAGGCCTACTATACAAGAATCAAAGATTTCAACTTTTTGTATATTTCTTCAGATAAAACCACGACTCCAGTGAATATTTTAAACTCTACTACATCATCTGCAACAGAACCAACCTTTTCAAGTAAGTATTTGAAAATTATTTTGAAATAAATCAACTGTAATTTAAATTTACTATAAACGAATCACACATTTTATTTTTTTTATTGTATTTCTTCAGATGAGACCACGACTCCAGTGAACATTTTAAACTCTACTACATCACCTGCAACAGAACCAACCTTTTCAAGTAAGTATTTGATAAATTATTTTGAAATAAATCAACTGTAATTTAAATTCACTATAAACGAATCACACATTTTAAATTTTATTTTTAATTTTCAAGTTATTATTTGATAAATTATTTTGAAATAAATCGACTGTAATTTGAATTCACTATAAACGAATCACACATTTTAATTTTTTTGTATTTTTTCAGATGTGACCACGACTCCAGTGAACATTTTCAACTCTACTACATCATCTACAACAGAACCAACCTTTTCAAGTAAGTATTTGATAAATTATTTTGAAATAAATCAACTGTAAATTGAATTGACTATGAACGAATCTCACATTTTAATTTTTTTGTATTTCTTCAGATAAGACCACGACTCCAGTGATCATTTTCAATTCTACTACATCATCTACAACAAAACCAAACTTTTCAAGTAAGTATTTGATAAATTATTTTGAAGTTTTACCTAGATACGCTTTATATTGATGACAACGCTTGTAGATATTGTTAATTACTAACTCAGTTTGGTTCGTTTGTTACTTGAAACACATCGAAACGAATGTCTATAAGTGCAATGTGTATAACACCTAACCTCCAGAAAAAGAAATCGTGGCAAGGCTGTAGGCCTACAGCTTTGCAAGGAAAGGAACAGCTTTTTAGTTCACGCCCCTTTTAGCATCTAACGTTTATGTGCAGCGTACTGTTTTAATCATATTTTTTGTAAGTAATTTACCAATTTCATGGCTGACGAGTTCTTGTTGAAAAAAGTTAAGGCTTGGCTACCTGGAGATCGTGCTTGATTTGTCACATTTTGCAGATTTTTGCGATCATGGCTGTCTGACTGAAACTGTCTAAAAATTAGGTATTTTTTCACTTTTTGCTTATTCTTAATAATATAAAACCATTTGTTGTCCTAAGGAAGAACTAAACATGAGAATAGATAAGTTAAACGTTCAGTCAATCTGTTTTTTGGTTGTTTTTTTGCTAACTTTTGCTGTGTAGGCCTATACTGTAATGTTCATAAATCGTTTACAATGTAAACGATTCTTCAAGCGTAAAATTCTACTTGCTGGCGAAACGTGTCCTCTTTTTAGGCGATGAAAATATGGTAGGCCTACTATACAAGAATCAAAGATTTCAACTTTTTTTATATTTCTTCAGATAAAACCACGACTCCAGTGAATATTTTCAACTCTACTACATCATTTACAACAGAACCAACCTTTTCAAGTAAGTATTTGATAAGTTATTTTTAAATAAATCAACTGTAATTTAAATTTACTATAAACGAATCACACATTTTATTTTTTTTTGTATTTCTTCAGATGAGCCCGCGACTCCAGTGAACATTTTAAACTCTACTACATCATCTGCAACAAAACCAACCTTTTCAAGTAAGTATTTGATAAATTATTTTGAAATAAATCAACTGTAATTTAAATTCACTATAAACGAATCACACATTTTAAATTTTATTTTTAATTTTCAAGTAAGTATTTGATAAATTATTTTGAAGTAATTCAAGTGTAATTTAAATTCACTATAAACGAATCACACATTTTAAATTTTATTTTTAATTTTCAAGTTAGTATTTGATAAATTATTTTGAAATAAATCGACTGTAATTTGAATTCACCATAAACGAATCACACATTTAATTTTTTTTTGTATTTCTTCAGATGAGACCACGACTCCAGTGAACATTTTAAACTCTACTACATCACCTGCAACAGAACCAACCTTTTCAAGTAAGTATTTGATAAATTATTTTGAAATAAATCAACTGTAATTTAAATTCACTATAAACGAATCACACATTCTAAATTTTATTTTTAATTTTCAAGTAAGTATTTGATAAATTATTTTGAAATAATTCAACTGTAATTTAAATTCACTATAAACGAATCACACATTTTAATTTTTTTTTTTTAATTTCAAGTTAGTATTTGATAAATTATTTTGAAATAAATCGACTGTAATTTGAATTCACTATAAACGAATCAAACATTTTATTTTTTTTACATTTCTTCAGATGAGACCACGACTCCACTAAACATTTTCAACTCTACTACATCACCTGCAACAGAACCAACTTTTTCAAGTTAGTATTTGATAAATTATTTTTGAAATAAATCAACTGTAATTTAAATTCACTATAAACAAATCACACACTTTATTTTTTTACATTTCTTCAGATAACACCACGACTCCAGTGAATATTTTAAACTCTACTACATCATCTGCAACAAAACCAACCTTTTCAAGTATGTATTTGATAAATTATTTTGAAATAAATCAACTGTAATTTAAATTCACTATAAACGAATCACACATTCTAAATTTTATTTTTAATTTTCAAGTAAGTATTTGATAAATTATTTTGAAATAATTCAACTGTAATTTAAATTCACTACAAACGAATCACACATTTTAATTTTTTTTTTTAATTTCAAGCTAGTATTTGATAAATTATTTTGAAATAAATCGACTGTAATTTGAATTCACTATAAACGAATCACACATTTTATTTTTTTTACATTTCTTCAGATGAGACCACGACTCCACTAAACATTTTCAACTCTACTACATCACCTGCAACAGAACCAACTTTTTCAAGTTAGTATTTGATAAATTATTTTTGAAATAAATCAACTGTAATTTAAATTCACTATAAACAAATCACACACTTTATTTTTTTACATTTCTTCAGATAACACCACGACTCCAGTGAATATTTTAAACTCTACTACATCATCTGCAACAAAACCAACCTTTTCAAGTAAGTATTTGATAAATTATTTTGAAATAAATCAACTGTAATTTAAATTGACTATAAATGAATCACACATCTTATTTCTTTTACATTTCTTCAGATAAGACCACGACTCCAGTGAATATTTTAAACTCTACTACATCACCTGCAACAGAACCAACTTTTTCAAGTTAGTATTTGATAAATTATTTTTGAAATAAATCAACTGCAATTTAAATTCACTATAAACAAATCACACACTTTATTTTTTTTTACATTTCTTCAGATAACACCGCGACTCCAGTGAATATTTTAAACTCTACTACATCATCTGCAACAAAACCAACCTCTTCAAGTAAGTATTTGATAAATTATTTTGAAATAAATCAACTGTAATTTAAATTCACTATAAACGAATCACACATTTTATTTTTTTTTACATTTCTTCAGATAAGACCACGACTCCAGTGAACATTTTCAACTCTACTACATCACCTGCAACAGAACCAACCTTTTCAAGTTAGTATTTGATAAATTATTTTTGAAATAAATCAACTGTAATTTGAATTCACTTTAAACAAGAGATGACAAGAAGAAACAAGCGATGAATACTGATATTAAAAAATTTGGTAGGGTAAAGTTTCATTTATTGCTACTTATTATGATTAATATATTTCGCAGATGCAACATTAACATCCACATCCACACCGTTAACTGCTACGACAAATGCTAGGCCATGTTAGTAAAGTTTCAATTTTACACGATGACGTAGCCTATTGCAAAATTAATTTCAAATTGCCAATACAAATTCATTTCTAATTTAAAGAAACAAGTTATAAAAAATGTGGTAAAAGAAACCACTACTACCATTTTTACAACATTTTGTTTTGTTGTTTACAATCTCCTCCATAAACATGGAAAAAAACTTTTTTTTTTAGTTCACCACCCCAGCGCAAAGGCAGAATAAGTTTCGTGCATGAACAAACTATATTTTTGAAAATGCAAATGAACAAACAACCTCAATTCCCTTTCCCACAAACGTAAATGAAATGGTAGTTTGAAATTTACAACTTGAATTTGATAATTATGAATAAAACCACGATATAAACCAATCAAAGATTTCAACTTTTTTGTATTTCTTCAGATGAGACCACGACTCCAGTAAACATTATCAACGCTACTGCGTCATCTGCAACAGAACCAACCTTTTCAAGTAAGTATTTGATGAATTAATTTTGATGTGAACCAATTGCAACTGTAGGCAATGGCTAAGCTACACAGATCACACGTTAATGCTGTAGTGTTCTGAAAATTCTATTTTGTGAAGTGTGCTACTGAAGTCGAAGTTAGGACGCCGAATATGTCAAGGAAGGTTTTTATGCCTATGCGAAGAAGTTGAGTGGAATATTTTGGTTGTGTACCAATAGAATCTCAGCCCTCCATGTTAAGAAGCATTTTCGAAAATTTGCAACATCATCAAAAAAACGCTAACGTGAATAGTTCAGTAAAATCATCCAGAAAAAGGTGTTTTTCCTCTAAGCTGCAGGAGTTGTATCCAACAAAGGAATAAATTATGGATGCAAACGCAATGCGTTCAAAAAGTAGACCTACGCAGTGATTTATTCGAGCTTTTAGTATAATTAATAAAACCAGTTTTCTTAATGGCGACGATAATATAGGATATGAGCACTGATATTAACAAGTTTTTTTTTTTTAATTTTATTTATTGCTACTTATGATGATTAACATTTTTTGCAGATGCAACATTAGCCGTCACCTTTACAACGTCAACTGCTACGACAAATGGTAGGGCTTAGCTGGTATACTTCAATATTGCACTATAGCATACAGCAGTGGTTCCCAACCGGGGTGCCGCGGCACCCTGGGGTGCCAATTGCAATGCTCAAGGGTGCCGCGAGATATTGAGATATTGCAATACTGCGGCCCATTCTTTATTTTAACTTTAACCCGTGAAGTGCGGAATTTATTTAGACCTATTTATAACCGAGTTTCATTGCGTATTAAGTTTTGCGTCTCGCAGTTATTCCCGGCTACTTTCTGGAGAGTCGCTGGCGGTAAGCCTTTGTTTTCTCGCCCAGGAAAAACAGCGTGGAAGAGATTTTGACTTTTGCTGTTCTTTCCATAAAATTTGAAACGCACCATTTATCGACAGCAGTGGCCGAGTGGTTAGCGCGTTGGGCTCGCAGTCGAGAGCCTGCAAGTTCGACTCCAGCCACCCGCACTTGCTGTTGTTTCTCTGGGCAAGAAACTTTACGGTAATTGCCTCTACCCAGTGATCGACTTCGAGTAATGGGAAGTACCAAATTTAAGTCATAAGTAGAGTAGACAAGCGGAAACAGACATTGCAGTCGGCTGCAGCGTGGGTCAAGTGTACGTCGGAAGGCGTATACCGATGCATAGCACTCAAGTCCGCTTTCCCGCAGGGTGAAGGGTGAAGATATGAAAAACATAAAAAAAACAAAAAAAACATTATTGCCAGGTTTCATGATTTTATTTTTCGTTTCACGTCACGTCGCACAAAGTCAAATTGCAGTGATGTAATCCAGCACGACTATAAAATTGCACGATTGTTTACGAACCATTGTTTACGAAACCAATCTATTCACACGATGGAAATTTTAAGCTTATGCACAAGCAGATGCTTCTTGAGGAGTTCTGGATAAAAATTCTAAATGAATAGGTCCTTGCGTTGGAAAGGAAGCTATTGTGCTTTTGCTGCAGTTTTCCACGTTATACCTATGTGAGAGTGGATTTTCCGTATTAACGAACATAAAAACTAAAAACAAAAAAAACGAGAACGACTGCTTATAGTCGAGGAAGAAATGCGAATGGCTATCAAATGTGCCACCAGATATTAAGGGACTTTGTGCAGGAAGTCAAGCCCAAATTTCACAATGACTTTTGAAAAAATACATATATTTATGAGCGCTATACTGTACAACTCATTCTGTGTTAATTCATACAGTTATTTGAAATACAGAAACCTCATAAAATTGATCCAGTTTAGCCAGGGTGCCGCAAACTATTTATCTCTTGATAGGGTGCCGCAAGGTTGAAAAGGTTGGGAACCACTGGCATACAGTATAAAGGAACTTATTGCAAAATCGCAGAAACAATCTCCATTTTGAAATGCTAATACACTTTTATTTCCAATTCAAACAAACAACGTGTGTGAATGCATTTATTTTCTTAGGAACCTCCACCACTACACATGAGCAGATCTTCACTAGTTCTGAAGGTAAGAGGTTTTAAAGGCTCATCTTTGTTTGTAGTTATTGCATATTGGAGGCCACCTGTTTCATGGATGAAACAGTTATACGACCCAATCCTTGAAGTAGAGCCTGCCGCATTCTTGTCTACATTTTCTGATGCTGCCTCTCAAAGCTTGGCTGCCCTAAAACACTGGGTTTCACGATTAAGCGAAAATATACTTTTTGAATATGCAAGTGCAGAAACACCCTCCAATAGACATCATGAACATGACAACTATTTACTAATCGTGAAAACGTATACAAGTCCATCAACTGATGTTCGTGAAACGTAATCCTGATAAATCGTTAACTGTTGAATTGTATTTTTTAATCACTTTGTTTAACTTTTCATAATTTCCAAAGCAAGAGATGTTTACGACCTGCAAAGACACGACGTTATAAGCCGTGAAATTTAACATTAATTTACAATAAAAAAACAAAAAATGCAGTCGAATTGTTTTATTTGTTTGCAGCTCATGAAACCACGTCTGCAGAAGAAAGTAGGCCTACCACCACTATTACATCGTCTGAAATACAAACAACTTTTTCAAGTAAGTATTTGATGAATTAATTTTGATGTGAACCAATTGCAACTGTAGGCAATGGCTAAGCTACACACATCAGACGTTAATGCTGTAGTGTTCTGAAAATGTTATTTTGTGAAGTGTGCTACTGAAGTCAAAGTTAGGACCCCGAATATGTCAAGGAAGGTTTTTATGCCTATGCGAAGAAGTTGAGTGGAATATTTTGGCTCTGTACCAATAGAATCTCAGCCCTCCATGTTAAACAGCATTTTCGAAAATTTGCAACATCATAAAAAAAACGCTAACGTGAATAGTTCAGTAAAATCATCCAGAAAAAGATGTTTTATCTTCTAAGAAGCAGGAGTTGTATCCAACAAAGAAATAACTTATAGATGCAAACGCAATGTGTTTAAAAAGTAGACCTACGAAGTGGTTTATTCGAGTTTTTAGTATAATTAATAGAACCAGTTTTCTTAATGGCGACGATAAAATAGGATATGAGCACTGATATTAACAAGTTTGTTTGTTTTTTTTAATTTTATTTATTGCTACTTATGATGATTACTATTTTTTGCAGATGCAACATTAGCCGTCACCTTTACAACGTCAACTGCTACGACAAATGGTAGGGCTTAGCTGGTATACTTCAATATTGCACTATAGCATACAGTATAAAGGAACTTATTGCAAAAATTGCAGAAACAATCACCATTTTAAAATGCTAATACACTTTTATTTCCAATTCAAACAAACAACATGTGTGAATGAATTTATTTTCTTAGGAACCTCCACCACTACACATGAGCAGATCTTCACTAGTTCTGAAGGTAAGAGGTTTTAAAGGCTCATCTTTGTTTGTAGTTATTGCATATTGGAGGCCACCTGTTTCATGGATGAAACAGTTATACGACCCAATCCTTGAAGTAGAGCCTGCTGCATTCTTGTCTACATTTTCTGATGCTGCCTCTCAAAGCTTGGCTGCCCTAAAAGACTGGGTTTCACGATTAAGCGAAAATATACTTTTTGAATATGCAAGTGCAGAAACACCCTCCAATAGACATCATGAACATGAGAACTATTTACTAATCGTGAAAACGTATACAAGTCCATCAACTGACGTACGTGAAACGTGATCCTGATAAATCGTTAACTGTTGAATTGTATTTTTTAATCACTTTGTTTAACTTTTCATAATTTCCAAAACAAGAGATGTTTACGACCTGCAAAGACACGACATTATAAGCCGTGAAATTTAACATTAATTTACAATAAAAAAACAAAAAATGCAGTCGAATTGTTTTATTTGTTTGCAGCTCATGAAACCACGTCCGCAGAAGAAAGTAGGCCTACCACCACTATTACATCGTCTGAAATAGAAACAACTTTTTCAAGTAAGTATTTTATGAATTCTCTATGAAATAAATCAACTGCAGTTTTAGGGTACACAAACGTCACATGTTGATGCAGTAGACTATCAGTACGGTATCAATACTCTCTCAACTTTTAAACAACGATAAAAAACAATGACGATTATAAGTGAGTAAAATTACAGCTCGCAAGTGGTAAGATATGGGACACTGTTTCCAGATCCAGAAAAACTGTTTTGGTTCTTCATCTCATTAGCTTGAGTAATTTCTAAAATTGTTTAAATCGTTTGCTCAAAGAGAAGAAAATAAATGTGTTTATCAGCCTTATCAATTTTTTCTGTTGGTAGCCACGTGCCCAACAACATGTGAAGGATGTTCCAAATGTGAAATCAACGGCCCAAGTTGTGAATGTACATGCATTGATGGATATGTTCATGTCGAAGGGATCAAATGTGAACCAGGTGAGGAACTATTACCATTGAATGAAACCTGCAACACAAAGACTCTCTTTTTACATTGAACATTGCTTGGAGTTGGTTGTCTACATTCAAGGTTGAGATCAACGATGGGGTCATAAGAACACGCGCACAGTTTTAGTTCATGTAGACTTGCAAATATCTGAAAGACTGTCGTATAAACCGAAATAAAATGCAAAGCAGCTAGCTTTTACTTGACGTAACTTTGAAATCGTTTATTCGAGGTGCAGAACACGCTGCCCCGTGTGTGCATTCACGTACACAGCAGGAATACAACAACCTTTGTTTTTAGTGCAGCAGAAAAAGTAACCAAACTGTGAACTGCGATAATAGCGTTACTTTTGCTTATATAATTAGCTGGTAGCTTGCTGTACCTATGAATTCCACTACAGCCTACATCTACAGCATGGACCATGTTTTTAATGGTTTCACGTGTACTTACTGTGAATGCACAGTCAGTAGATTAAACTAAGAAGAGACTAATAAAACGGTCGACAAGTTTTGGAAGCAATAAATCTTTCCTTACAAGAAATACAGTTCCCTTTCCTCACCGCAAGTAAACAATGACTGCTCGAATTTTGAATAGTGTCATATGAGCTTTTCAGTATCGTTAACTCTTCCTAAATCTGTATAGTTTATTATCTTTTCAAGTTTACATTTGCTTCTTTTATTAACTTACAGCATTTTATTTTACAGTGTTCCTTTTTTTTTTGTGAAATGATACTCTTTATTCAAAGAATTTAAACCGTAAACTTCATTATTTTTCATAGTTGTATGTGATGACGTCACTGTGCCGTTTTTGTTCAACAATTCCATCTCGGTTGATTTTCCAACAACCCAGGCAGGATATTCAGCAAATTCTTTAACGACCTGTGGAACTGACACTTCTAATGGTGAGTATATCTAACATTGAGTTTATAATTAGGCCTACTATTGCATTCCTGACTGACTTTATTTCGGACAAACATAAACTGAAGGCTGTAGGAGTAATTCCTCTGCTTCAACAAATCAGCAAACGTCACTTCTTTGGTTGCGAAATAAAATGCGACATCCAATAAATTTAATATATAATGAAACTTTCCTGTTATCAAAACTGATCAAGGGCAAACAAAATCAAGGAAGACCAGTAGAAACATTCATGCGAAGTGTTCAATCTCTTACAAAGCACAGCCCGGAAGAATTGCGACAGTTGGCTGAAAATCGTCAAATTATGGAGATTTTTTATCGATCTATTTTGCACCCAACTGATGTGAAATCAATTATTATTATTATTATTATTATAAACTGAAGATGATACAAAAAAACGAAATAGTTGCATTGAACTTTGCGGTGGTTGACCATTAATCAGATTAATTAATGAAACCATGATAGAAAAGCAATTAAATTCAACGCTTATGGCCAATAACGAAAAACCTTAAAAGTTATGTTACCAGAAAGTAGTTAATAGGTTACCAATCAATTAAAATGTTTTCAAAAAAATTGTGATGCGGTATGTTCAAACAACGTCTAGAAAAGTTAAACATAGACGTAGCTGAAACGCTTTTGATATAAAAGACCAGTTTTCCACTTCAGCAAACAAGTAAAACACACTAATAGCGTTTAGTCAGGAATTTGTAGGGCAGGAGGGTTGAGTTTAATAGACTACACACGATCTTTACTTTTGTAAACAGTGTATGATGCGTTTGTTGCGCCATCTGACGAAAATATAAACAAGATCTATTTGTTTTTCTTCACATCGCTCGTTGATTCTATTGCACTTGAGAAAAAAATGCCATTTTCTTTTTATGCAAGATTTTTAGTCATTTTTACACAAAAACAATCATATCGATTTTATACATAAAGAACGCAAATCGATTTCATGAAAGTTGTGCCAGCTACTACATAAAAAATCATATGTAAGGTGAAGCTGAAGGCAAGATTTTGAAGATTATACCGAACGGTTGAAACGTTTTTAAGCCCACACGACATTTCATGTTTGCTGGTGATTAAATGTCACAACACTAAAACACTGACAGATAAAACCAAGCAACCACACGGCATTTAACATCATACAATTAGAGTGAACATAAAACTATAAACTACGAACGTTTTCGGCCATACTCAAGTTAGCCCTTCTCAAGTAACGAAAATAACTGACTTTACAATCAATTTGCCGTGTGGTTGCTTGGTTTTATCTGTTTATGGTTAAAGAAAGTCACCTCTCTATACCAAAATTGCACAAGACATAAGTTGCTACTTAATAATAGTATTCACTCTACAGTATAACCAAATATTGTCTTTGAAAAACATTTCTGATACCAGCCGATTTTTAATCAAAGCTGTACTTGCACAAAGTTGTAAATCAATGTTAAACCAACGTAATACAATTAGTTTGATTGCAGCTGGAACGCCCTACGGGTCAAGAACATGCCTTTTGAACGGTACATGGGGAGATATTACTTGGTTATCATCTTGCACAACAACGTTACAGGTATTTTATAGAACATTAAAAACAACATCAATACGATGTTTACTGAACTTTTGAGAAATTCAAACTTTGGCTGAATATAATGACACTTTCAGCTGCTTTAATGTACCGTACATTAAATACTACAAACCATGATTGCTTATCAGTAAGGTTTACAACTATTTTACTACTCGTTGCTTTCACAGTATTACCCTAACTTCCGTTCTCTTTTTTTTTTTTTTTGTGGAAAATAAATGCCAAGAGATAACTTTGTTATACTTAAAACAGGATCTCGGAAACATGACTATAACAACTCCTGAAGAACGCCTGGAGGTTGCAAACAACTTACAAGTTCTTACATCTGAACCTGACACTTTAACTTCAGAAAACGTATCTTCAACTGTGGCTGCACTGGAAAACGTTGTTGATACGCAAAACTTAACACAAGAGGTAACATTATTTGTAGAGGACGGGGATTTTATCTTTGGATATCGAATTATGATCAATAAATACAAACCAGCTTCCACAAGCCTGGTAAGGGAGAGTGTCCAACAGTGCCCCGCTTTTTGGAAAATTGAGGTTTAGACATCAAAAAAAAAATTCTTTTCAAATTTTTTTTTCTATTATGAAAATTCCTCCTTTTCTTTAGTATTTCCACATAGTAAAAAGGTTAAAAGTTTTACACAAACTTCATAATCAGGCGTTAAAGATCACCTGTCAAAGTGGGGCACTGTTAATTGGATCCTACCCGGGGCACTGTTGGATACACCCTAACCCTAACCCAACAGTGCCCCGGGTAGGATCCAACAGTGCCCCTATCAAAGTAATTGGTGTCTTTAGTTGCAATGTTGAGCCACTCTTTTTGCAATGATTACCCTAGGTATGAAACTTGTGTTAGTACCGGTATTGTTTTACATGATGGATGTCATTGAGCTGGTCAGGTCAAGACAAAACCTTTTAAAAGTGGTACATATGCTACACAATTATCACAGACACAAAATATAACAGCAACAATTATCATAACATGTAGGACACGCTATCTGCCCGTCGTGGTGACTGTGCTTGAACGAAAGAATGCGAATAGGTTCCAAGGAACCATGCGAACACACTGAGCTGTAGTTATAGAACATCCCAAGTTGATTTAATTAGAGCTGTAATTACCTTTTTAAAAGCTTTGGTGTTATGACCTAACTACCAATTACAATGACAAGGAAGGTGTTTATTCAACAATCAATCAGTGAAAGAACATGCAATGCAGGATATTAAAGACATCATTGATTCGGCCACATGGAAGGTATGATTAACACAAGATACAGACACAACACACTTTAGTAGGCCTATAATGACATGTGGTTCACAAGAAATCGCTTGGTTTATGGAGCAAAATAACCAAATTTGACAGACAAAATTACTAAACAATAGGCCCACATATAATTCAGGCACGAAGCTTCTTCCACAGCCGAAACGTAGGCTACCAAAAACTCCCCAACACCTATAATATTGTTGATATAACATAAAATGTTGATAATCATTTTGGCACTGCATATTGATTAATAAAATCTCATGGCTTCCAACAGTGCTCCACCGGGGCACTGTAGGAGACCTCAGGGTGGGGCACTGTTGGAACCACGGGCCTACAAGATAAAATGGCGTCAGTTTTTTTGACCGAGGCCTACGATCTGAAACGTTATTACTGAAACCTAGTCTAGTGGCTGACAAAGCATGAAAAATTTGTGAAGCATTCCTGAAGCCACCGTAAAAACTGCAACAAAAAAAGTTATAAAGTTCTGAAAATTTACTTTTTAACCCCTAAAACAAACTTTCATTTCTGCCAACAACAAGCAATGACTTATTTCTGCCTAACTTAGTTTCAGCAGCTTCTACGGACCACGTGACCATGGTAATGTACGGTTGAGTGAATAATTTGTCACGGATTGCGAAAAACGATGGGAGGGGCACTGTAGGCACCCGGGGCACTGTTGGGCACTCTCCCCCATTTGCGACCACACACTATACAGGCCAAACCTCACCTGTCCGTTATTATTATCTGACTCGCTCTGGCGAGTCTATAAATCTTTCAGAAAGTAATTTAAATTCAATAACAGCGGGATTTTTTTCACACCAAAAAAAAAAAAGTTTGTCAAAGTGAACGTTTTGTGAGGAAAAAGTGATAAACTAGCAAAGTCACTTGAGTTGCTATGCCAACCAAATGACCTACAGATAGTTTGTTACTTGTATTGAGAAGATCAAGAATTTGTTTAAATTTTACGTATAATTCATTCCATTTAGAAACACACAACCTTGGTTGAGATGATGAAAAGTATCATTTGACCATGAATACACCACCACACATTTGGTCATAATAAGGCTTGGATTTAACACCCACACATCTAATAAGTCCATATAATATATATTCTTTTATGAAGGTTAGCTCAATTAGGCCAACATTCAGTAGGCTATTGCTTACTGCAAATAAAGTTTATATCTTGTTGAGCAAAGTCATATGAGTTGACGAAAACGTATAAAAAAGGTGCAAATTTATGTTTTTAGGCTAAATTAGTTTCTAGAATCAACTATTATTATGTCTTTGTTTGTTGCTAGACAGCGACCTCTGTTGTACAAACGGTAGGAAACCTACTCAATGTGTCTGAAGAAGAATTGCAGAAAAGCGGAGAAACCGACACGTAAAAGACTTTTATTACTTTTGGAAAACACATTTACGTTTTACTGCAAATACATTAAATGTTTTGTTTTTTTTGGATTTATTTTTGGTACAACATTTATAAAAGTCGGGCAGTTTACTCCAAGTATCTAGTATTTGCAAACGTAGGTTACTAGTTTACTCTTCAGTTGAGATCAGTGTCCTGTGTTTTTCTTGTGTGTAAAAACCTTTTTTATATCATTTTATTGAAGCAGATTTCCCATGAAGTTCAGCCTTACAGTAGAATGTTAGGAGTTAACCTATTAAAGTAGTTAACTGTTTAGAATTTTGGAAACTCTTGATGCCGTTGGAGAGAACGTGGAGTTAGAAAACGGAGAAAAATATGAAGAAGTGACAGCCACAGTTGGCGTCGCAGTTGCGCAATTAGAAACAAACGGTAGGTCAACATTTGAATCAGTTTTTTGAATCATGCATGCAACGTGTGATCATTGAAAAACTGGAACATTTTTCTATCACTTAAGTTTTTTTTAAAAGATTTTGTGATTTTATAAGTCTTAGGGGAGTATACGAACGTTAAACAGACTTCAAAAATTGTTCTACGAACCGCTGATAGCCTACAAGTAGTAACAAGCCAAAAATTCAAATAACACCAATTTCAAATACAACTGTTTTAGGCCTACCACTTTTCCATGAGATAACCCCTTTGGCCTAATCTCTTTTGCAAAAGAAACACTCCTGAAGGTTTTGCTCTATTATAAGGTTACCGAGTGTTTTCCAAATGTGCTGTTTGTTAGGCTTTTTCAGAAGAATTTTGAGAATTCCTTGGGTCTATGAATGACGACTCAGTACTTCCCCTCTTTATCACGTACTGTTTTTGATTTGCAATAAGATCCAGATGTGTTAAAAGTTGTCGCCCAAACTAGATTTATTTATTTATTGGTGATAACTGATTTACATTGCAAAACACTGTTGATTAAAACAGTACGATTAACTGTATTTGCAATTCTTATTAAAACTAAAACTTACATGCAAAAAGGACGTGAAGTGTGGTCCGAGTTGCTGGTGTGACATATTTTGCGATTTGTTTAAAACTTTGGTTTGTTTTGAAAATTGTTCTTATCTGGAGGGGGTAGCTTTAACGCATTTTTAAAATATTGCAGACGTTCCAACTGGTATAAGCTACACATTCAATGCTTTGTCGACACCAAGTGACCTTGGTTTTCGTCAGGATCAATTGAGTATTTTTCAAAGCATGCCAACAGAAGGAAGTTTTACTTCGTTTGTATATGTACCAGAAGAGGCTATCAAAAAAAGCCCAGGTAAGTTTACATAAATCAAACCAACCTCGGCTGCGTAGCCGAGTGGTGAGAACGTCTGCGCAACGTTCGAAAGGACGTGGGTTCGACACCGCTCCAGAGCACGCAGCTGTGTCTTGGCAAAGACACTTAATGGCAAGCCAAAATAAAGGGAGCAGCTGACTCGAAGACTATATGTCACTTCGCTGCTTCTTGTCGTCTGTTGTATCGCATCTGCATCCGGTTTGTCAAGATAATGAAAGAAACATCTATTGACATGTGTCAAACTCACAGCAATGCTAGGTATGAACGACTCGATTAAATGTCTTGTAAACCAACAAATTTATTTTCATTCGAGTCGGCCCAATCATGAAAAACTAAAAATTCGATTTCTATTTTGGATTATTTTCCGTTAAGCTTCAGTCTATTTCAATAAGCTAACTGAAAATGACCAACGTGCAAGCAGATCGAAATCGATCTTTAGCTGTTTATGATTGAACCGACCGGTGTAAAAATATATTTGTTGTTTTGCACTGTATCGTACGTCGTTAAAATTTTTGTAGATATAGGCTACCACTGCAACTAAAATACAACTATTTTTTTTATTTATTTACAGACCGTCGAGTAAGTTTTTATGCATTTCCTGACGACTCCCTTTTCAACTCGGAAATCCAGCAGTCCCAAAACGAAATTGTCAATTCCGAAGTTATATTGACAGCAACAGTGGTCGGGAGTGATGACGTAACGGATCTTGAGGTCCCTATAGAGCTATATTTCTCACTTAATCAAAAGGTAAATAACGATGGAAGGCTAATAATAATAATAATTATGTACCGTTTTATTTGTGCGTTTTACTTCGTTTTGAGACATCAAACCACAAGCGGCTGCAGTTGCACATAGAGGCCAATATAGCGACATTTTACGGTATTCTGCAGATATGCAATGGACATGAAACAGTGAAATGCTGTATCCGTTTAAAAAATCAGTCATTTTTTCGCATTTATGCAATGCTTCCGAATGTTACATCAATGTAAAAAGTGCTGATTCGTTGATTGGGTTGTCATGCATTCGGCTGCTGCGTAATTTCATCAGAAAATTGCCTTATTTTCAGTCAGTTTTACACAAGATTTCGTGTGTCTGCTGTAGCTATGATGCAAAGATAAAAAAAAGTTTATCAAGCACATAAGGTTTTTGGTATATTACCCAGACACTAAATAAACCGTTTTTACATTGATTTGCTGAGAGTGTCGCTGAAATCTACCTGGGTCTGGCAACAAGTCTGCTTTTTGATGATATATTTTATGCTGTCTTGAATATCACGCTTTACTATTCTTGCCAGAAAGTGAGGAAAGCTATGAAATGTTAATTTCACGTCATTCGAAGACTTAAATAGATTACATAATTGCTTTTGGACAAGTGAAGTGTCTTTTAAGGTTCAGTGCTGAAAGTTTTATATGTCGTCTTAAAGGTTTTGAACCACTGCCACCTGCCCGGTTTAATTTTTTGTGCTGTAGATTCCGAGATGATATAAGCAATCCACTGGTCAAAAGTGCAACATCATCAACATTTCAATTGAAATCGTTTCCTTTCAAACCCAAGTCTCGCATGCAAAGCAGAAACACACTTTTTACTTCTTGTTTCAATAAAATCTTCACACATTTTAAATTTTAACAGAATAGCGCGAGCATGGAAGGTGGCACTACTGAATGTGTGTTTTGGAATGAAGCAAAACAAATATGGAACAACGAAGGAGGCAAAACAAACGCTACCGATACAGGCCTGCAATGCAGTTTTCCTCATCTCACGAATTTTGCAACGTTATTTGTAAGTTTAGGTTGTGTTTTTAAAGCAACATGAAAAATGCAGAACGTGTTTGTATGTTTTTTTACATGCTAAACAGTCAAAAAGACTTTGAAAATTTAATTCTATTACTAATAATACAATTTTGTAAAAAAATAGAATAATAATCTACCTGTTTCCTGTATAGTGCAACTCAGTGACTGCATTTATGAAGAGGTTTAAAAGAACTTACTTCAAATTTCTGCTGCAAAATTATTACAACCTTCTAAAATAGTAGTTCTCATTTATTGTACCTTAGATGTTTTGATGAAACTGTGGTATATTTGTGTAGTAAGTTAGTATACGTGCCTTTATACACAGGAGCTCGTGGTCAAATAAACAGTTTTCCAGGGTATGACATTACGACAATAGCTGTTGCTAAACTGTGCGTATATTGCCAAATAGAAATTCATAAATTCTTGTTTTTATATACTTACTTGTTGGCTGGGGCTGAGAGTCTTTGCTTTTATTGTGTCAAAGGAAGAAAATTTCAAAATTTTTTTTTATTATTTCCTAACAGTATATTTTTTTTTATAATTTCTTGCCCACAATATCACTAACGATTACACCGTCCAACCCACCTAAAGGAGTGGAAGGTCTGTGTTTCTTGGATGATGAAACTAAAGACTGGCTGTTCTCTGGCAGCCTTTCAGTGTAGGCTAGTCCGGAAACATCTTGAACCTGAGGTGGAAAAAAGGATAGAACCTCGGCCTCAGCTCAAACAGTCAATGTTGGGGAAAAGACCGAAAATGTTTTCATCTTGTATATTCTTTCCCAGAGAGTGTTTGGGGTTTTTATTAAACTTGATTAATTGAAGATGGCCAAGTTATTTCACTTTGGTTGCATTATGTTTAAAACTCACTGTATTGATAGAATGGACCTGTTCTCTAAACACCAGACGTCTTTCTAGTGTAGCGATTACGTGTCTCAACGTTGTATTTAGTCGGGGAGAAGAATCGAAAAAATTGTTGTCGTTCCCAAAGTCGGAGTCGGTTTTAAAAATTGCGTTGTCAAAATGATATGCTGCTGGTCGGACTTAACAACAGTACAGTTTGTATAGGCCACATTGTGCAGTAAACGGGCCTAACATTTATCAGACGCTATATTTTCACACAGTCACCAAGTGATAACTCTGGCAATAACTCTGCATTGAACTGGATTTCTATAATTGGTTCTTCGATATCAATTGCTTGTTTATTGCTGACTTTGATTGTATATGCTTGTGTAAGGTAAGACGTTTGCATGTAGCCTACTTCAATTTACTTGCAATCATAGTAAACATAATCAGCAATTATTTTCATGAATTGGGTTACTTTGGTTTTGTTAGGTATTCTATGCTGTGGACTGTGATGGATTTTTTGTTACATTCAATTGCAAAGTTATTTATAAAGATGTTGTAAAATATCATTGAAAATTAATATATGGTGCTAAATATTTAATTAGTCAGATATCAATATTAATCTGTTTCAAACTTCACTTAGGCCTGCATCAAAAATTTCTCATAAAAATCAAATTCAGTATAAAATTTAAAGAAAGCAAAATACTGCCGTTTATTAAAAGGTGGATAAAATCCAAATAGGTTCTGTAAGATTATTCGTAAACAGATGTTTGAAAGAGTTGCAAGACTTTACAAAAAAGCATCAAAGAAATATTACCCATTTCGTGGGGCTTGAGTCAGGCTGTCTACAAATAATAAAACCTATGAATACATTTCCCATAACGCACAGACAGCAACTAGGATACTTTTCAAACTCAAAATAGTGCCGTCTTTTTCTGTCTATTGGTAAACACTAAACTACTCTTAAGTCACATAGCCTACGGGTGTTGCCGCTTGTAGGTTATTACCCAGACAGATTTTGATGCCTGGCTACCTTTTCTGCTATCGCTATGTTAATAGAAAAAATGAAATTCAAATTAAAGAGAAAACATAGGCTAACAATGAATATTTTCAGATCATCATCTACTGGACAAAAGTTTCGATCATCTTTCTTGCTGGCCAATTTATGCTTGGCGTTACTTTGCCTCAACATCCTTCTCATTATTAGTGAGCAAGGTTTTGTTGTGTCTTCTGAAGGTGGCTGCATTGCTGTCGCTGTACTGTTGCATTTCTTTTTTCTCAGCGTGATGGCTTGGATGACAGTTGAAGCTTTAAACATTTACATGGCAATTGTTCATGTAAGTTTTTTGAATTTTTGAAAATGTCTTTATTGAAAAATTTTGAGAAAAGCTTTTAGTTTTTGTTTGAGAGAATAAATTAAAAGATCATGATTCATGACCAGGCGCGGATCTATGGGGGGGGCCCAAGGGGCCCGGCCCCCCCCCGAAATTTTGTGAGAAATTATTGAATGGTTTGATATGCTTCTAAACAGCTGATATTAGTCCCACAGCGGACTTACAAACCCCCTTTGGCACGCGTGTGACGTCACGATATTGAGAAAGATGCTTTCAGTCTCCATGTCTCTAAAACAAAGCTTGCCTAATTTTAAGCGAAACTGCATTAAAAGAGCGAGTTTTGCCAATACCAAACATTCAAACATCTCAGCTAGTAATTAGCAACAAGAAAACATAGAGACTTAGCTTTATTACCGAAAAAATGCCGAAGAAAACATGATCTCATCCTTTTGCTATGTCACCAGACAGCACCATTTCACAGGAATCTTTATACCCATATTTTTGCTGAAAATGCTCTCAGAATGCACCAAATTCAAAGTAATTTTTCAAAATGTTCTGGGGGAAGCCCCCCAGATACCCTGCCGCTGGGTGTCGCCTTTGGCAAACACGCCGTCAAGCTTTGCCCGCCGGCCGTCGAACCCACCAAATTCCTGGCTACGCCACTGGTTGTTCATATCTGTTTTTTCTTTTTCTTACCTTTTAATTAATTTTCAAATTTTCTGCCCCCCCCCCCCCCTCCAATCCTAGATCCGCGCCTGTTCATGACCATGCCCGTGTTTGCAGAATATCTGTAGGCTGCATACTACATCTGCTACGGTTTCCAATGAAGAGCACTAAGTTAACATCGAGAAAAAAGTTAAGCGGTATTAATGGAAGTACAACACAAAATTTTCAAAGTGGTTCATATAATTGTTTTTGAAATTTGTTTATCATTAAATCAAACAACATGTCTTCGAGTTAATTGACATTTTATACCCAACTAACCATAGACACTTTTCCAGGTGATTTATACCAGAACCAACGTGACCAATAAGATGGTAGTGATCATCTCCAGCCTATGGGGCTGGTTGATGCCGGCAGTGTTTGTTTCCATAGTGGTTGGGATTGACGTAGATAATTACGTGAGAGAAGATGCCCAGTATGTACTAGGCTGTTATTGTTTTTATTTTACAATTTGAAACAACGCAATTAGCCCAAAAAATGTCATGAAATGAATAATAATAAATCCACATTATCGTTTGGGTAAAGAAAATGTAACTCATCACACGTCCTCGGAATCAACACTATAACTTTTCAAACAAACTACTATCTCATGCAAAGCAAGTGCAAAAGCAACAATTGTACAGTAGAATGTTTCGTTTTTGCTTTCTATTCTAAATGTTTCGTTTTTGCTTCGCGCATGGGTACAACGTGTGCATCTATGCATGCTCACAAAACGTTATTATAACAAGTAGGTTCAAAAATAAGGACCACAGCCGCTTCACCTCAATTAGATGTAGGCTTACTACTCACTCTACTTTACTATGTGTTAAAAAAAAATACAAATGTGTAAAAAGGGGCAAACGCTAAGTTGCATTTACATTACATTAACCAAGCAATGGTATTGTTTCTGTAAAAAGTTGTTTCTTTTTGCTGTCAGAATTTTTTTTTGTGATGAACAAGCAACTCAGATGTTTTATGTTCATTATTTTGGGTTACAAATAACATTGATAACAATACTGTACCTTTTAAGGTGTTGGGTTCGCCTTGATTTAATTGAATACTTGATAGTTATACCATGCTCCATCATGTTGGGTTTCAATTTCATTGTCTATGTGATTGCATCATACAAAGTGACCTGTGGCAGCATAGCCATTAACAAGGTAAGAAAAAAAAAAAAAATTGCAAGAACGTAGGCCTACTTGAAAATATGCATAGTACATTAGCAAAGTAAAATGTATTAAAAACAGAGCTTTGGTAGAGAGTTTTTCTTGTTAAACCATAAGCAATAAATTTGTTTTATCGTAGACTTGTTGGCGCCACGTAGCAGTGGTTCAGTTTTTAAATAATGTGAAATGTGCTTTTTTATAAGAAACCTTGAAATTTGCTCTTTGCTTGTTTTATGTACTCATTTACATACAGTTTTATAATATTCATAAGCTGACATTGTATTTCAACAAACATGGCGCGTTAATGCGCTTTGTTTAGAGCTCCAAGCGAATGTCTGACGTCAAACGAAACGTCATATTTTCTTGGACACTTTTTCTCACCGTTGGAGGGACGTGGATATTCGGCTTTGCTGTGTTTGCTGCTGACGTTTCTCCAGACCTACAACTGGCATTTTCGTACGTGTTTGCTGTCTTGAATTCACTGCAAGGTAAAGATTTAAATTAACTTTAAAATAGATGTGGTGATTTGACCTTTCTTAGTTTTTGATTTGCTTTTTGTAACACAATTTTTCGCAACAGAGGTGGACTTTGGGTCTCATGTGGTTTTTGTATATAGTTTGCTGAACTTTCAAAATCAATTTGAAACTCCATCTTTTACCACTAGATATTGTATTTCGTATTTCAACTACGCTTGTTCCAATAATTATTGCTTTAATTCTAAACTACATTGCATTTATGATGCTAACGTGATGGCAAAAGGCAATTTTCATGTATTATTAATCTAATGGCTTTATCATGATAATTCTAAATCGGTACCCTAACAAAGTTTTGTACGAACTGCCACACGTCTCACAAGAGCCGTTACCTAACGTAGTTGCCGTTTCATACACCATTACTGAAAAGAGTGCGGTGACTTATTCATCAGCTGCAAAAAATAAATATTAAAAGATAAAAGGCAGCTGGAAATTTCGATTTTGGTCTTGTTTTGAAAAATTATCACCAGTGGCATCGCACCAGTGGCAATTATCACCACTGGCATCTAGAGGCGCAGCAGTCAAAGTCAATCCAACTTCTGGGGGGCGTAGCCCCCAGACCCCCCTTAGTATTACTGCATTCCAAATATTTTATATCACTTATGCATTGAGATTTCATGATTGTCTTTCGTACCAACAAGCGAAAAGTTTCCATTTTGGGCCCAATTTGGCCGAAACATTTACAAAGTTGTTAAGTTGCTTTAAAGTGATAAAGCATTGGTAGAGAGTTTGCTTTGTTGAATCATAGAGAAATAGGAAACAACGCATACATTGGTATGTCAACCAGACATTTGTTGACAAGGGCCGAACCTAACAACTAAAAGTGTAGCCTAATTAAAGAGCACACCGCCTCTTGTGAAACGTGCACTGACAATGTCTCGATTGGCCAATTTAAAATCATCTCTCCAGGCGGATCTGATTTTCAGACTAAGATCATGAAAGCCTTAAGAATCAAACGTAACAATCCATCTTTCAACCGGCAGTTAGGCTACTCGCCTGTGGCTCATTGTTCCTTTTGTGTGTGTTCTAATTTATTGTTTGTCGAATGCCTGTAGTCTACACCTCATGTGATCTGTTTCACACCGCATAATTTACTCGTAATCATTTGTTCAGTTTGTGCTTTTCAGTCCAGACTGTCGTTCAGTTACAGTGTAAAGTCAAATTTGTCTTCCGATTTTTCATTTTATGAATATTGCAGATTTAATTCCTGATGAGGACACACGTAGCCTACGTGTCGAAAGCGTTTGAGTTTATTTTAATTATTTTATATTTTTTGTGTGTAACAAGGTATGTTAAACCAGCTAAGGTTACTATGTTTTATTTCTCTATGCTTTATAGTGCTGTACAAAAAATGGCAATGAACACACAAATAAAAGGCTCGGGTTCCAAATAGCGACTGTCAGAACAGCGACTGTCAATAGAGCGACCACACGACAGCGATTCATCAAAAACAGCGACTGCCACAACAGCGACCTCACTTCTTTTATTAAATCCAAGGCTTACGCGCACATGCACTCTTTCACCCCCTCCACACATACCTTCCATCCCCCACACCTCTCTACACACGTATGCACGCACAAATAGGCAAACACTGCGTAGTGAAAGATTGAAACCAAAAGGGACTTTAAAACAACATTTTATTTGGACTATCCATAGAAGTCACATGATTTAAAAAGAAATAGGCTAGTCAAGCCAAACAACAGAAAGTCGTCAAGCCTTGCAATAAAATTCAGGGTCTAGAAAAAGATTGAAACCAAAAGGGACTTTAAAACAACCAAAAGCCTTGCAATAAAAATCAAGCCTCCAAGTCAAAACTGCCATACTGAACCACCCAATTTGGCCTCCAAGTCAAAACCTGCTGACTGGCATGATATAAATCCAAAAACTTCTCGCTATAGCTAAATTGAAAACTAATTGTGTTCAAATTTGGCGCCTACAATAAATAAAATTCAAGAATATGCCACATAGGTGCCAGATGGGGCATTTTTATGGCACTTAAAGTGTTAAGTCGCTATCATAACAGTCGCTGTTTTAATGCAGTCGGCATTTATACAATCGCTGTTTGGAATGTCGCTCACTTCATTACGTCGCTATTATGAAGTCGCCATTATGACAGTCGCTGTTTTGACAGTCGCTATCCGGCCTGGATGCCAAATAAAAAAAGAACGATACACACACAGTTATAATACCACCTGGGATAAATAATCTGCAGCATTATAGGGCCCACAGTAGGCTGTGCAGTGTGCACATATGTAACAGCCGCAGCACCAATATGCAAATATAATATTAGCATCAACAATACACAGCTAATTACCACAAAGTTTCAATACCAGGAGTAGGCTACCGGTACTGGTATATACACATATTTAACAGTTAGCAAAGTTATCCGGGAGTAACAGCCTGCAGTATCATGTGCATACACAACAGCTGCACGACCAGTATACAAATATAATAGGCCTACTGGTATCAAACAACAACAAGGTTCTTTCAACTGCCACTACATAGGTGACGGCTACTGTATTATACTTGAATAATACGATCATTGAAAGCAATAAATTCTTGGTAAATTGAGATGAGATCAACCTGATCGATCAAGTTTTTGTAAATGTGTTCAACTGTTCATCCTATGGTTCAAGTGCTCTTGGGTTAATCTGCTTTTTAAGTAATTTTTCACCAGTCTGTGGCACGAAAAAAGACCTTTTTGCAGTAACATTAACCATAGGGATTTTCAGGTAAAACTGTATCAGTTTTAATAGATTTATGTAAAAGTTTTATCTATTTTAACAGCTTGAGTTCGTTTTCGAGAGAATTAACATCAATAATAATAATATTTATTTGCATCAGACAAAGCTGTCCATATCCAAAACAACGAAATACTACACAAACTGCAAATGCACAAATAACGAACAACAACAACGAAATAACAATGTAAAACAACAAAATAATACACAAACTGCAAATGCACAAAATCTCACTAAATAGGCTATCTATTGTTACAAGTTTGCAGACAATGGTACTGTAGTGTTACAAGTTAGAAGAACTGAAAGTATATCAGAACGATAAAAACAATCAGATGACATGGCAGCCATCAAAACTAGATAACAGCATACATAGAATTATTATAATGAATACGGTAATTTGATATACGATGACAATCAGACAATATCACCATTTAGCCTAGTTTAAGTGCCTTCTTTTAGAGACAAAGTTGCTGCATCCTCTACCCTTGCTGCAGCTAAAATTACTTTCTCTATATCACGAAAAACTGCAGATTATCTTGATCAAATCTTTCTCTACCTTTTCAAAAATATTTGGCTTTCAAAAGTGGGTGGGCCAGGCCCACCCAGAAAATAAATTAGGTGGGCCCAGGCCCACGAGACCCACGTGGTTCCTCCATCTCTGGAAGCAGGAGTGCTCATCCCTGTTTTGCGGGAGAACGTTGATAGGTTGATAAAGCAGTTTACTTCGATAAGAACAAAAAATGCTCACAATAGCTACCATCAGAAGCATATCAATACTCACGGTGTCATCACTTTCTAAAAATTTTACAAACTGTAGCCTATACAAATGAAAGCACAGTTGTAGCCTACAGCTGTGGTTCACAAATAGGCCTATATGTTTTGTGATGTTGCATCTAACGTAACCAATTATCATTTATAGGTTTCTTTTTGTTTTTGATGTACACTGTGCGACAAGGATTACTGCGTACTTTTGCTGAAAAAGCAACTTCATTGGTATCGAAAAGTAAACCTGAGTAAGTTTCCGTTTCGAGATACGATACAAATTTTCGTTTTGTACTAACTGTCAGACCCATTTGTCGGTAATATAGAAAATTCTGAGATCACTGTAGCGGTGGAGAGAGCAACACAATTTTGTATTCAACGAAGGTAGATACAGCCAAAGTCAGAATCATCATAGAACCCAAATTATACCGATAAATCGTTATCTCACCGTTCTCACGTTAACACTTTCATCCACTGAAAACAGAACAATGCTGCTAAGTCTTTCTCACAAATACCATCCCTAAAGTAGCAATGATATTAAAGAGAAAGCCTTCCACAACTGAGTAAATGAGTGTGTGTGTGATTTAAAGAAAAAATGTTACCACTATTTACCAACTTATGGTTACACGTTCTCACTTGATGACCGACACAAGAATAGTGATTAGAAATTGGGATCACCAAAGCAGAGTTTCACCAAAGAAAATTGAGAACTGTCCGCTGCATCAACAGTTCGATTTCCTCAAATATTGGCTTTTCTTTTTATGATGTGGCTGTGATAATCAGCCTACACTGTTTAATCTTGTTGGCTTCGGCTTTGATGGTTAAAGATTGAAATTAGGTGTAGCCTAATATGCAGGATCAAAAGGTAGGGAAAAATAAAAAAGTCAATATTTTGGTCCATTTTCCAGCATTCCACTTGCTCTCGATAGGTTTAAAACTGACGTATGCAGGAGTATGCACCAGCATTTCATAATTACCGGTAGTCTATATACTAAACAGGCTGAGGAAAGTTTTAATTTTTTCTACTGAACAGCGTTCTTTCAACAATTAATGCTTGTAGAATATAGAAGCTTTGATGCAGGTCCAATCTCTAAGCTTATAGCAAAAGTGATAGTCTTGAGGTTGCTTTTGCCTAAAAGTTTTTATGCATTAGTTAGATTCCATTGAACTAGAAGTCATCCTTGAAATCTGTAGCAGCACACACAACGAGGGTTGTCCCAGACAGCAAAATCCGTTATTTTTAAATTGACTTAACGTCTGCAGACGTTGAATTAATGTCGAAATGAGGAATTTTGCTGTCTAGGGAGGCCTTGAACGACCACAGCGGATGTTGGTGAAATCGAGGCTTACCAACGTTCTTCAACTAACGATACTGTATTTTCAGTGGGATTGCTTCAAGCAGCAAAGCCACAAACCTTCCAATAGTGGAGTTACACACCAACTCACGCACCAGGCAGCAATCACTGTCCATAACTTTAGGTGACGCGGATATGGTAATCGAAGATGATGCCAGCAACAAACAACTCAGTTTGTTCCAGTCTACAGAACCGTACGTAGACTTAGTAATGTCACTATATTGACAATCTTAGTTTGTTAAAACTGCAGTATTATAAAGAAAAATAATGAAATGATAAAATTTAAATTAAACCAATTAAAATGGTCAAGTCCATAAAGTCTATCACTATTCTCAAGCCTACTCAAACAAGTGTTATTTGGGAAAAATAAAATAAAATTTATCCATAAAATTGTTCAATGTTGCATGTGCAACACATTTAAGTGTTTGACCTACATAATTGGTTAATCTTTGAACAGTCTTAATCTTACTACTGGTGCAGGTACTGAAAAGCAATAAATTTTTTTGGTCATGTTGTGATATAGTCGAGTGTTGTTGCTTTTTTTCAAATAAAATGTTGCATGTGTATGGAATAGATAATGATTGTACAATGTACACTACAGTGATGAAGAAACTATTTTTGCAGTCAAACGGATGAAACACATCGCGTTGGGGAAGAGGATGACTCTTCGCACTTGCCACGAAAGACAAGCCAACCTGAGCTTTACGATGTTCTGTATAGAAACTTAAAAAATCCATCATATAAGTTTCAAATCAGAAGACCGTCACTGTTGGAAGAAATTACAAGGTACATGTATTTTGGCAATAAAGTGCATGTATCGTATTGTAGCTTATATTTAAAACGAAACCTTTACTGCGTTTGTTATCACAGTACCTCGAACTATCAATCCATTGAGCAACAACACATTATTTAGTATTTTTCCAATGCAAAATAAAATGAATGCTTCAATTGAAATTTGAAGTACTGTAATTTGTTTAAACGAACTATAAATACTCTGTTGATGTCCCTTAAAAAGTAAGTCACTTTCAAATGTATGGGTAGACTCTATTCAAATATAGCACTATAGCAGTTGTAGGCCTGTATTTTGTTCATAGTTTTGTAACATAAGGCAAAACGTTAGCTTATTAGGGAAAAAATTAAGATATTAAAACTGAAAAAAATTAATTTGTACAACACAAGTATGTAAATAAGTTATTTAATACAAAAAAGTAAAATTCCGTTGTCTGGGAATTAAAATAAGTCTCTGAACTACAACCTTTCTTTTCATTGACAAAAGCGATCTAACGACTTCGGTTGAGGAGATCACAAACAAATCACTATCTTCAGTCGAAGAAGAGAGTCCAAGCAAGTCATTACCTTTAGTCGAAGAAGAGAGTCTAAGCAAATCATTATCTTCACTTCAAGAAGAGTTTGCAGCTTAAGAAAAGTAGCATAGTAACACCGTGAAAACATCTTGTTTTCAGAATCTAGTCGCCGTTTTGTGAACACTTCCAATGCTACAATTAATTTTTATACGAACATGTCACAATGTGTTTACACGAACATATGACATTATTGTGCAGCTCTATGTCTTTAATTATATTATTTGACAAAAAACGCAGTTGAACCAAGTTGAATGTAGTTTGCTATTATGAAACAAATACAACAATGCATTTTTTGCCTAAAAATTACTATCATAAGCATTTTTAATTATGAAACGTTTCTACCCTATACGAATCTTAATTTTTATTTAATTTAACGTGTGTAAAATGCGGAATAGCCCAGTATTTTTAACTATTGTGATATCATATTTTGATGTTGTGTTATAATGACAGTTCGTTATGCTGCAAGTCGATACTGGCATCCAACGGAGCAGCAGTGTTACAGTGGGCTGCAGACACGTTTTCGATTGCCCAAACGGTACAATAAGCCTACGTCGAGACATGTTTCCTTTTATATATACAGTATGTTTATACATTTTTCTAGATACGAAAGTTTTTTGTTGTGTGGTTGCAACTATAGCCTACTTCTAGAAACAATAATATTCCTGATGAACTGTTGTGAGGTAGCCTGCTCTAACTTTTCAGTATTCAGTTGTCTGATAGGTGATAAAGTGTCTGGTGATGAAATGACACCAAACACTTTTTATGTTACAGATAATTAGGCTTACATGTGGTGTTTCAAGACTTAAGAACAGAAATTTCCAACTGATGTATTATTCTATGCCAGTGGTTCTTAACCTTTACTAACCTACCGAACCCTCACGCTAGTCTGCAAGCTTTCGTTGAACCCCAAATTTTCGCTGAGTCACAAAAACAAAAATCTACCACATTTAATAGTAGGCTACTACATTACTGAATCAATGAGACTTCTGTTGTCCTTTTTCTGAGACCAATAGTGAGATTCGAGGCTTTGTCTCGGTAACAACAATTCTGTTGTCATTTTGGCATGCAAGCCAGTAGCCTATCGTTTTTTTTTTTTGCTTTAACATCCACCAAAATAGAAAACGCATGCTCGGATAATAAGTGGTTACGAATGGCATGAGAACTTCAAGGGCAAAATTGTAATAAGATAACTTTCCATTTGTTGGCACCAAAACGTTTAAAGATTTGTTGTGTTAAGTTTCTTTTTTGCATCCCGCTTTCTTGAAGCTCGATAATGTCATCTTAGTATGGACTGTTTATATCTGCTGTTGTGATATAATAAGCAAATGGTTGACGTATCCATGCTGGATAGCCTATTACGGTTGTTCAGGAAAGTAGTTTTGAAATAAATTTTGCAACTTCTGCAAATGCTCAATAAATATTGGCTTAAAGCCTCTGCACTTCTGCAACTTTGCCATTAATTGCTGTATCGGAACTTCTTAGCTATTACCTCGTCCAGACGTGGAAAGTTAGCGAAGTTGTTATTTTCCAATCGCTGCCACCACAACTGCAAATTCCTTTGAAAAGCACTCATTTACTCTTCAGCTTCTATTACATTTTTACTCCCTCCTTGCAATTGGTAATTCAGCTGATTGAGAGCACCAAAAATGTCAGCCAAATAAGTCAAAGTTAGGATAAAACTTGTCCTCAAAGTGTTTTGAATGCCGATGGTTGTGACTTTTCAAGAACTCCAATAATTCTGTACGCAAACAGAAACGCGATTCATCGCTTTCTCCCTCGATAGCCATCGTACTTCAATGTGATTCAAAAATATTCGCTGATATAGCTTACCATTCGTGGGCCGTATTTTAATGTTTCAGAGGACGTTCGCGCCGAACCCCTGAAACAGCTTCGTCGAACCCCAGGGGTTCGATCGAACCCTGGTTAAGAACCACTGTTCTATGCACTGTCTTACAGCAGATGTCACCCAAACATCAATTCAGCCTAACTGACGAACTACTTGTTTGTTGTGTTAAACTTTCATTGCTCAATATATCTTTTGAAAACGAATGACAATGCTCCATTTGGGAATGCTTATGTTTTGCCTAAAAGAGAGATTATGCAGCTCAATATTAACAATTTATTTCTGTTGAAAAATTGCAACCATCATCTCTAGAGCTAAGCATCCACTATTTTAAAAGTAGCGCGTTATCGCTACAATATGACAAAAGAGTAGCGCTCTCGCTACTTATTTCCAGTCGATAAAAATTAACGCGCTACCTCTCCCGCCACTGGAAAAGTAACGAGCTCTCCCTTTACATCTGCGCGCTAATTTTGTCTTGACCTGACACTGGATAGCAGTATTCAAGTATCTTGCGAAGTTACAATGACTTACAAAGTAGAAACCGATTGATATTACGTTTCAGTACCACATGCGCTTACATTACCATTTCAACATCGCTATGGATAACATGTTCTGAGCAAGATTTTACTTTTATGTTCCAGTGTTTCTACAAAATATTTCAGAAAATCGTTCATTTTTTTCAATCTAAATTGGAAAGTAGCGTGTAACGGAAGTACAAATGTAGGACCTTTTCGCTACATTGAGAAAAAGTAGTGTCGCTATTACAGCCGCTACTCTAACAAAAATATAGCGCCGCTCTCGCTACAAAAAAGTAGCTGCACTACAAAAGTAACGCGCTACTACTAATCTCTGAATGCGAGCTATAATAGTCTATAATGTCAACAGTACTCGGTAATATTAAAATGGGACTAACTGCCCTTGCTTTACAATCACTTATTCCTTCATGTGGGCAGATGAACCGCCTTCCTACTAAAGGAGTTTAACCTGGAGTTTAGATAAAAAGAGGTTCCTAAATCTGACATTGATTGAAATTCGATATTTAGCCTGCAGCAGATCCATCTTCAGATTGTGTCCTACGCAACAATATCGGTAGCTATTGGTTGCGGCAGTTTTTATCTTGGGACTGAAAAATCCTAAGTAGCCTAAATGCTTAAAAAAGCTGGTGTCGCATGCCTTTGAAGGCTATACGAACCACTGACGCAGGGCTCGAAGTTGACTGCGTGGAGTTTTCGTTGGTTACCTGTGAACTTCTTCATCGACAAGGTGTCACTGAATGGAAAGCAGCTGACCATCACTTGCTCAAGCCCACTCGCCGAAAGTTGCTCGGTCATGCTGTTTTTTCGTTTCGCGACCAAGTCGGGCGCGTATCCAACTGAGCTACCCAGGCATGTACATAATTAACAATAATTGGCCTATCGTGGTTTTATTTTTTCACTTTAATATTGACTTACACAAGAATGTGCTATGTTTCATTAAGTAATTATTATGAAAAATCAATTTGGTTTTATCAGGAATTTGAAATACATTTTCAAAAGAACAAGGCCTTTGAGATGATAATTTGGGTCCGGTGCCAATAAAAAACTCAAGATACGGCAAATAAGACATTTTTAACGAGACCTTAGTCACCTGTTGAAATAATTCGCTAAAAAAAGATTGCTTTTCATCAAACTTTAGGAAGAAATCGTTTCTAAAGTGTAAAAAATCTGAAGTAGCCTAGATACAAGCGCACTATATCGGAATAGAACTCCAAAAGGTGGTATTCACTTTCATATTCCCGGGCTCTCTGGAAAGACTCGTGGCCTTTATAATCATCTGAGGCCCTTGTGCAAACACATTCCTGAACTCTTGTGTTAACGCTATTGGTAAAAGGTGGGTTATAAGAATCGAAATATAGGCTACCGGGATAATAGCCTACTCGTCGTTCTTGCATATTTCAAACTATGTCAAGACGTTTTCTTGTATGACTCCGATACGGTTAAGTTAGTTTTTATTACTGAAACAAGCATTCATAAAGTAACATAATGACATAAATTTATCAATGTTCTACAAAAGAAAAAAGTGATAATTAAAAATACGATGACTGTAGCCTAAAAAAGAATTCAGAATAAGATCTATTATTATCGGTTTTATACAGAAATTAAACCTGTGAAAGTGCAGTTGAATTCAATCACTAACATTGATCAGTCACTTCCACCTCGGCAAATTAAAAATCCTTTGGCTTAGGCTACATTGCAATAACATATTGCTCCGGCTACATTGCACATGTGCTCCGAGCGCTTGATATTCCCAATAGCCATTGAGCCACCAAAAGAGGGACGGTGGAAACATATCACGCTTGTTTACCTGTTCTCTCACAAAAAGGAACTAGGCTATGACTTTATTGCAAACTTTGATATGTCTTTAATGTGATATGACAAGGTTTTGAACTTACAAGATTAATTATCTACCTACTCAGAGATGGGCGTGATCTTGATATTGAAGATCACTTTTTTTGGTGATCTTGATCTAAGATCACTTTTTTTTGTGTGATCTTGAAGGACAATAAGATCAAGATCACTTTAAAATTGAATTTTACTTCCTAGATAGAGGCATTTTTTTAAAACTCGTACTGTACAAAGTAGTTAGTGGCAACTACTAACATTAAGCCACTGTTAATATGATATGCGTTCAACAAAAGACGATTTAAAGTCTCCATCTAATCTGGTCAGTGTTGCCATTTCAAAATTGAAAAAGTTTTCTGTGTTGGTCATAATAAAGAAGTCGACTTCCGTGTACTTTATGTTCACGTATAATAAAAAATGAATTAACTTTGTTCACAATTTTTATGTGCGAATTTTAAAGAAATGTTTGCTTTCTTTGACCCAATTTTAAATGTTTCAAAAGTCTGGAATGGCAATGTTAAAAAATCTGGACTCCAGCCGACTTTGGTCATGTAAAGTGGTTTATTGCAGCAAATCAACCAGACAAAGACTTGTTGAGGGTCTGAGTATGGAGCGGTTTGTCTGACCGCAAACCTCTGAACTTTTTTGATGGCAGACAACAGTATCAAAGTTGCCAGATGGGTAAATGGTGCAATAAACATTGTCATTTAATAATAGGAGATGTTCTACTGGTGCAAATTGAGCTAAACTATCACAAGATGTATACAGTGACAATTTGCTTTTATTCCGACGTTTCGTCAATCAGACACGACTGACTTCTTCAGGGGCTAGTCAGTCGTGTCTGATTGACGAAACGTCGGAATAAAAGCAAATTGTCACTGTATACATCTTGTGATAGTTTAGCTCAATTTGCACCAGTAGAACATCTCCTATTATTTAATTTAATGCCTGGTGAACAGCCTCATTCAATTTTCAAACATTGTCATATTACAGTGAAAGTTAAAACTACTTAGTAACACGAATAAAAACTCCCACATGAACCAGACAAAAACTTTGGTAAAAATTGATGTAGTTCAAAGTTTATTTTTATTTATTTATTATAAAAAAAAGTATAAAACTAATTGCAAATTTTGCGACTTTATCAGAACTACTGTAATTAACCTCGGCCTTGGGTGTGACGTTGCGATTCTACGCAAACTACGTCAACAATTGATAGGCCTAATAGCAACAGTCACTAACTTATTACAATTCTTAGGCCAGCAATCGAGTAGTTAAAAGTAAAAGTTAGCAATACCAACTATAAGTTATACCTTTATCCAGGTTGCTTATAGCAATTATTTTTTGCAACATCATTGACCAAAACCTTCATTTTTTTTTCAAATACACAAAGAGTGATCTTGATCTTCAAGATCACGATCTTGATCTTCAAGATCACATAGTTTGGTGATCTTGATCGTCAAGATCACCTATTCTTTGTGATCTTGATCTTGATGTTCAAGATCACCAATACTGGTGATCTTGCCCATCTCTGTACCTACTCAGAAAAGCACTCTTCACTCACTGAACGTAGTTGCTATTACGAAAGAAATACAACAATGAATTTTTCGAATAAAAATTCCTATTATAGGCCTAATCTGGGGTATTTGGAAAACAGTAATTGGTTTGCCATAAAAAAAAGTACTTCCACCGTGCTTGCTTGGCAACCCTTGTTCGATTGGAAACTCTTCTTGGACTGGATTTATTGATTTACTTGAAACATCTTCGACTTGACCTGACAATGCGATAAAAAAAATCTTATGCAAGTTTTTGCAAATGTAGCCTACTGAAATCGGCCAATTTTTTTTTTCAAAACGTTTTTCATAATAATCATCACGTCTTGTTTCGACACAATGTTGATTTTATATTGGTTGTATTTCAAAACACAAGCAATTTGGTTTCAAAACTCTCAAAACTGGCAATAGGCCTAACATGGCTCCGAGTCACGCTCCGTATAGCTAGGGGCCTAGTTAAAAATTCACACACGTTTATAGACGGGTCAAAAGTCCGTTGCTTTCATTGCTGACATTTCTGATTTCGCTCTTTGCGTAATCCACACTCGATGATGCTGGTCGTTTTCTGGCACGTGCGTTGGTAGGCCTGTGCAGTTTCGCCAGTGAAGGATTCTTCATCTTGCCGGTTGAACGCATTTCGCTAAACACACAAACCATTCGCATTAGATCAAAATCAGTGGACTGCTCGGAGTTTATAAAACAACCTCTTTTGTCTAGGACAGGGGTGACGAACCTTTTTGCGGTCGCGGGCCACTTTGTCAATTACACATGAGTTATCGGGCCACACAACTTTTTAATCGTAACCTACTATGAAATCTTTTAGAAGCGACTAAAGATATTATTCATGAAAAGTAACAAACGGCAGGTGAAAGTAATAAAACCCACACAGTTGAAATTATCTTACGCAGAATCGAAACATACAACAGTAAAAAATAAAAGCAAATCAACTTGAGCAAAAAGGATAGCCTAGAGCAGGGGCGTGCAACTGTTTATCTCAATGGGCCACAACGTACAATTATAATGAAGCTGAGGGCCAGTCTATCGAATAACACATGAATTTATATGAAAAATTTATTTAATGGAAAAGTACACACAATCGTTACACATTGAGTGAGTGATTAATGAGATGTCTGATATCTTCTCTGTCCAGAGATCTTGCCAATGTCAGCTTTGACGGAGGAAGTGGCAACTCGAAGTTGACTTGACAAGTGCTCATCTGAAAGCTGATTCCTGCATTTTGTCTTGAACAGCTTCATTTTTGAAAAGAACTGCTCTCATAATGCAATGCTATCATGCTATAATAATTAGCAGAGTGTTTTGCACAGTAGTGTCGCTTGATATTGTACTCTTTCATTAGGCTACTGCTATAGTGTTTTGACAAATCAGGCAAACAACATCTAGATTGTGTTGAACAACGAAGTAATTTATACAGCACTCATTGTTGAACTTCCGCCTTTCATAATCAACCTTCCTTTTCTTACTTGTAGACATTTTTACTATGCTAAGCTTTTTGTAGAATAAATATTAATATATTCACCACACTGCACCCATAAAGTAAGATTTATGTTAGGGAACGTTCAAATATTACGTGACGCTTTTTTTTCCGAATTTTTGACCCCCCCTCCCCCATGTAACGCCAACGTAACGCTTTTTTCAATCCCCCCTCCCCCATGTAACGCTTTTTCACTACGAATTCAGCACAAAAAACTACCATTCCGTACTCGAAAGCGTTACGTAACGTTTTGCTTGAACCCCCTCCCCCCCGATGTGACGCTAACGTAACGCTTTGCATAAACCCCCCCTCCCCCTCGAAGGCGTTACGTAATATTTGAACGTTCCCTTGCTGAATCATTGCCAGAAGAACAAGGCGGTTTTCTACAACGCTTGCTAATGACGCAACAATAATGCTAATGATGTAATAATGCTAAAAGTCAATAACGCTAATGATGATGTTACAAATAACAACATCTTCCGATCTAACAGTGAAAAGCATTTAAAAATAATGGGCTACTTGATGAAGAATGTGCGGGCCACGTAAATGGGTATCACGAGGGCCGTATGTTGCACACCTCTGGTCTAGAGCAAGGGTCTCAAACACGCGGCCCGCGGGCCGCATGCGGCCCTCGAGGACTTTTGGTGCGGCCCGCGATACATTTTTAAACTTTGAAATAATTCATAATCACAGTCACAGTACATATTTTTCTATATAGAAAGATAAAATGCTCAAAAAACCTGAAAATGCCCATCAAACTTCAGACAACTTTTTAACACTACTGTCGCGCCATTTTTGCATACGGGAAACTCGTATTCAGGGTTCTCACAAATGAAAACCAGAAAATCCCTAAAGCTATGTCAAAAAATCCCTAGTTGGCATGAAAAATCCCTAAACATAATTAGCGCGTTATATTGGATTTCAAATGAAATGTAGCCCACCGCATTTCCTTTTATTCAATCGTTTCAACACTATTTTCAATTCGGCATGCATATGATGCACACAAATGTATCATATGATAGCTACACTTCACTGTCACAACATCAGGATAGTCTTTCTTTAACAAAGCAACTACAGTACTACACTGTTGATGTCAAACATAACTTAGTCGGCTGCATAGCCGAGTGGTGAGAGCCCTGGAACGACGTTCGAAAGAGCGCCGGTTCGACACCGTTCAAGAGCATGCGGCTGTGTCTTTGGCAAGACACTTGAAGGCATGCCTGAAGGTGGACACGAAGATTGGATTCCTTGCCTTCCCGTCCACTTAATCTAAATCTTCAATCACCAGGTGTAAGCCTGGATACGACAAACAAACAAATTACTTAGTAGTGTCAGATGAATATCCGACAATGTTGCACATTGGTATGCCTTTGTCATTCAGTGACTGCTTGATTGCACTACTGTATATATGCCTTTTTCTGTGCTGTTATTAACTTCTACAAGGTCAAAGAACTGGGTTTTAACACACATACACACACATTGTCCGCCCCGTTAGCTCAGTGGTTATGCGCAGGGCTCAAGATTACCTGGTGCTTGTTCGACTCTTGGGGTGTGCACTTGAGCAACGCATTTCGGGACTGCTTTCCATTCAGCGGTACCTATAGTGAATGGAATAATTCCCCGGCAACAACAAAAGTAGGCCTACCGGTATGCGAAACTACCAGGAATAATCAATCAAGGCTTTGTTAGTCCGAGGATAAAGATTCAAAACCAACATACCTTCGATATCACAAAAGACTACAACGATGCCCAGTTGTTTTACGGATGAAACATCTGTAGTTTCATCCGGTAGGATGCTGAATTTTGTCTTTATTAACGTACATATCAGTTTTTTAGCAAAAAGTAAACCAGTTCCTTGCCTCACAACATTGGTGCACTTTGTGGCATTAAGGTTCACTGGCGATAAGGCAACTTAATAAACGCCTGGGCCTGGTATAGTGGTGCGGCTGGTCAACCCTGGACCACTAGTCTAAAAGCAAACGTTAACGTATCTGGTGTAGTGGCGAAAAAGGAAACAAACAGGCCACTGACCACTTGCCACAAGGAAACAAGTAACGGTGACGTGATTTCAAAAATCAACTTCATAGCAGTGACGATCGGTGAGGGAAAGCAAGGAAAGCAGTGCTTACCTGAGAGAAAACTATGCAAAGTAGGTTATAATGATTGAATTCTAGGTTTAACTTCTTATTATTTTTATCATGTCTATTTTAACTTGAAAATTACTGTATTCGTGACTAGAATTACTCGTAACGCTTGTGAGTAGTCTAAATCCTCACCAAACCGCATGTCTTGCCTATAAATGCCAATTAACGCAAACGCTTCTGTCAGAAACAATCACTGAGGCTCTAGGTAAGCAACTATCAAACTTGCTTACCCAGGTTCAAAAATGTCAAAAAACGCCTTCGTTTTATCCAATCATCACTCGTTTTGCAAAACGTCACCAGCTGCTTAGCCAATCAGATGTGTTATGGTGAGACCAGGTGAGTCTTGCTTTCCCAGTGACGTCAATGCATACATTCGCTAGAGCGGCTAGACTAACTCGTCAGAATGGTGCTCGTCACGGTACACAGCACAAGCATCATAATGCCGAAATAATTGTTGCTGTTTTTTGATGTCTCCTCGCCATGTACTGTACTTTAGCCTACTAACTTTCATAGTCATGCCTTTGCCCTTTTTACAGCGTTGATATAACGTTACTTCGCCAATGAACGTTCAGGTGCGGCTGCAATATTTAGTTTGTTAAGCTTCTATACTCAGGAGGCAAACTTATCCAGCTTTTTGTACAAATTGCTTGCGGTTGTAATGTTTAGACCTAAGTGTTAGTTTTTGTAGTGTAGGCCTAACTGAATATCTGAGAATGAATGAACATTCATGACGAATTAAATATTTAGACAACTATTATTCCATGTTTAACACTGGATTTTGGTCCTGCAATGTTAAAATTAAGATTGTTCATGACTTCTAAACATTAAATGGATGTATGATCACGACATAGGCGAAGCACAATTTGACAGATTTTTATGTTTGATTTGTTTTGAAAATGCTCTCAGAGCGCACCAAATTGGAAGTGTTTTTCAAAAATTTCTGGGGGAGGCCCCCCAGACCCCCCGCTGGAGGTGTTGCCTTCGGCAACACGCCTTCGGGCTTCGCCCGACGGTTACGCCCTTCGTGCCTAGGCCTACTACCTTGCTGCAGCATATTTACAAGTTGCTTTCCCAACGGTTTAAGCCACCGAACGTCACTGCTTCATAGGCTATCACATAAAATAAAACAAAACAGAATTTACTGATTAGCAAATTATACAATACGATTTGCAAGAAATTGCGAAAAATCCCTAGATCATCAAAATCCCTAGATGTGTCCCTAAAAGAGGCTAAAAGTTCCAATTTGGAACTAAATCCCTAAAAGTGAGATCACTGCTCGTATTGTTACATCATAATCACATTGCTCATTCACTCAATGTGTCATAATTGCAATAGTAACTTTGGCACTTGCTGAAGTCCATTCTTCAACAGTTTAGTTTTTTCCGCGTTTTTGAAAGTTGATTGCTGGATGTTAGCTCTCCAAGTCCGTCGTTTCATTTACGTGTTTTCTGTTTTTCTTTTTCGTTTTTTTTGCGTTGGTAGCCTACAGTGTTTTTCCATCTCTTTGTTCTTACTAATTTTTCTTGCATTACTGAGCTAACGGAGAGACAATGAGCTAACGGAGAGAAAATTGACTTCTTATTGTGTGGTGCGGCCCTGGAGTCGATTTACAAGTGTTCATTTGGCCCTCAGAGCAATTTGAGTTTGAGACCCTTGGCCTAGAGCAACAGTAGGCTACTTGCACTGATCACTGGTCTACACGATTTTTGCGCCATAAACTTTGAAAACTGATTTAGAGTAATTTTGGGGTGCTGAATCCGAATCTGACCTCATCCTGTCACGTCAGGTTTGTGAGATATGAAAACAGAAAATTGTGACTTTTGTCAAAAGTGAAAGATTCGATGTTGCGTTTATTGCACATACACGTTGTGCTATATCCAGAAATCCAGGCCATATGGTGCATAAGTAACTGAAATACACCCACCAACTATAATTTTGATACTAATTTGTTTTCTAAGCAACGTTATTAACAAGGCAGTTATAATAAGCTAAAAGGGAGGCTAAAAGTATAACTGACCCCCTCCCCCGTCAATGTTTTGCATGAAACCACAACGATTTTTATGGCAATGATTGTCCAGTAACCTTATATAGGCTGTTCTGGTCTGTCTAACACTAACCTTTCGTTATAGCACCGCATATGTTGGTAGTAAATGCAACGCCAAATCTTCCACTTTTGACAAAAGTAACAATTTGTTGTTATCATATCTCACAAACCTGACGTGATAGGATAAATCTGAGGTCAGATTTGGATTCAGCACCCCAAAATTACTCTAAATCAGTTTTCAAAGTTTATGGCGCAAAAAAATTCTTTATTTGTAGACTAGTGTAATGAACACAGTTTAATTTTCGAAGCGTTTGCGTTCATATGAGTATGATTTCTTCTTTTTTTGGCTCTATTCTTTTTGCTTAAGTTGACTGAAGGTTTCGACCATTATGCTCCGAAACAACAAATCAGTTAAAGAAATTTCTTTTTCAAGCAATAAACAAAAGCCCATGCGAATCATACAGCTGAAGCTATTTAATGCAGCATTGAAGCATAAAATATTAAAAAATAACATTGAAGCATTGAATTTTTTTGCTTAGTGGGATTTTTGGAAAATTTTTTTGCTTGACTAAGCGTTCAGTATTAGGTCGAACAGACGATGTGGCAACTCTCAACTGCATAGCCTTGGGCCGCACCACACGAATCATACAGCTGAAGCTATTTAATGCAGCATTGAAGCATAAAATATTAAAAAATAACATTGAAGCATTGAATTTTTTTGCTTAGTGGGATTTTTGGAAAGTTTTTTTGCTTGACTAAGCGTTCAGTATTAGGTCGAACAGACGATGTGGCAACTCTCAACTGCATAGCCTACTAGGCTAAGATTTTCATCTGTCAGCCTCGACTTGTAACGACTTTTTGTAAAGTGCATTTTAGAAGTGAAGGCATAAAACACCTTTGAGATGTCTTTTGTCTCTAATGCATGAGCAATTGTCAAATTGTCTTGCGGGCCGCAGGTTCGTCACCTCTGGTCTAGGACTCCATGATTAAACAGCTTGCAAGGAAAGCTTAAAGCTTTACCTTTTGTTATTCACACTTGAGCAACGCATTTTAAAGACAGCTCTCCTTTTAACTATGGTAGTATTAGGCTCAAAAAACATTGAAATAAATGCATTGTCATGTTGTAAGCTATGAATGCAATCCACTGTCCACAATTATTGCACACGATATTTGATCGGTCTTTTCTGTCGAGTACGGAGACACTTTTCATGTGTGATACGTTGAGACTGCGCTTCATGTTTGTAGCAAAAGGGTAGGCTTATTTACAGATTGGGCTTATTTTAAGTAGTCGTTGTAGTGGTTTGCTTTTACTTTACTGCAGAAAAGGCAGGTCAAAGAAGAAAGGTTTTACAAACCTTGTAAGTATCTTACACTTTAAGTTATGTCAATACAGCGTGTCGATGATGCGTGTTAACTGGCATGACAAAATAATTTTCGTACGTAGTTTGAGCCAGCATCGCCATTGTCTGGCAGCAAAATTTCAAAATTTATCCGCACTGATCTGGAACTTTTCTATTGGCCTAATTTTGATGAAACAAAGTTTGATTGTTTTTACACAAAACAAAAATGGAAAAAAGTAACATGGTTGATGAAAAATGTTTAGAGACAACAGCACTTTCTCTCCAAAGGCAAAAAAGCAGCAAACGTATCGTGCAAGGATAACCGACAGAAAACAGAAAGTTTGTAGAAAAAGGAAATTTCTATGGGTTGTCATAGCAGGAAAGACAAAACTTACTAAGATTTGCTTCTTATCGCTGATGAAGCCGTTCGAGCAAAGTTGTGCAGTAATCCTTGTCGTACAATGTACGTCAAAAACAAAAGCAATCCTGTGAACAAATTCGATTTAGTTAAATGTAGCACCACAAAAATAATTTTGCTGATAGTTGGTTTATAATAACTTGGAAAATTATACTGGACAACATTTTTTTTGAAAAATTTTGTTTATCATAATTTTAGAGTGTTTTCGTATGTTGTTTGGGTCGCTGATTTCAAAAATGCCGTTAAAATTTTTGTAATGTCAATGGGTCCGTCACAACTTATAATTTTATGAAATCATGATTTCAAGTTATATTCATTACAAATATCTCTTACATGGCGTAAAAATTGCGTACCACATCTAAAAAAAACACAATAAACACATAGTAAGACAAACAGTATGGACACCTGATCAAAAATGCACATTGGAAAGGGTCTTTCGTTTGTATGTGGTGCCAAACTCCCGTACCAAACTCCAAATGTAATCTCCCATCATGACTTCATCCCACCTCCCTTGGTAGCGTTTTTCCATAACTGAAATGTCTTGATGAAACCGTTCACCATGATCCTCGCTTACATGGCCCAAGTTATCACGAAAAAAGTCCAAATGAGAATGCAAATAGTGCAATTTTATGGACATACGGCATCCAAGCTTTTGGTAGCTTTCAATCAAATTTGAAACAATCATAACGTGGTCTTCTCTTCTATAGTTACCAAGAAATCCTTCCACTGTCATTCGAAAAGCTTGCCAAGCACGTTTTTCCAAAGCAGTCATTGATTCCTCCAGTTCTTTTGATGCCAACATTTTCCTTACTTGGGGCCCAACAAATATCCCACCCTTTACTTTATCTTCAGAAAGGTTTGGAAACATAGAGCGAATGTGTTAAAAGGCACAACTTGCTGGTCCCAATGCTTTTACAAACTGTTTAGGTGTAAGTAATACTTTACTCCTTTCAATGAGGGGTACATTTTTGACACTGTGGAAGCCTGGGGTGAGTTCTTCGCGTACTGGCCATCTTTTTTCAAGTAGTGCTGCTCATCTGCTCTGCTATTCCACAAACAAAGAAAGCAAAAATGTTTGGTATAGCCTCCTTGCAAACCCAACAACAAAGCAATCATTTTAAAATCTCCACACACGTCCCAATTGTGGTTTTTGTATTGTGTCAAGTCCAGCAATATTTTCACAGATTCGCGATCTTCTTTCATTTGAACATAATGTGCAATTGGTATTGATGGCTATGTGTTTCCATTGTGAAGAAAAAGAACTGCTTTCAAGCTCCGTTTTGAGCTGTCAATAAACAAGCGCCATTCTGAAGCTGAGTAACCCATTCCAATCTCCTGAAAAAGGCTATTTATGTCAGTGCAATAGCAAAGAGAATGATGTTCAGAATTAATGGCAACAGTAGTATAGAAACGAGTATAGGTCACATGTCTTTTCCTCGGCTTGGAAATCCTGCATGTTTTATCGAGCAAATTCCACTCTTTCAGACGTGAAGAAAGTATCTTTGCTTTCGCTTTTGTAAGACCCAAGTCTCTAGTTAAATCATCTAATTCATTTTGGTTTAGAAAATGAAGAGTTTTGCTTGAACACGGCACATCAACTTCAGAGTCAGCATTATCATCTTCTGATGAATTCGACGATATTGTAGAATTCACTTGAGGTGGAGGATTAGGAATGGCGGGCAGCTCTGGACCATGGTGTACTGGTGCAATAGACGAGGGAATAGTTGGATAAACAATTCTTCTACTGTCTCTTGGTTTTCTGTACTTCGAAATGTCCACCATGAAGAAATAGCAGTTATCAGGGTGATTGGTAGATTCTCTCCAGATTCGAGGTATGGCAAATGGCATGCTTTTGCGACTTCCTCGCATCCATTCTTCTAATGTGGATCTGCAACTTCCACAGCAAAAATGTGGGGCCCAGGTTTATCTTGGTCACCCATTTTCATTCCTAAATATGCCTCATATGCTTTAAATAATTTGGTTTCTAGATGAATGTTGTGTTTGTTTTGTTGTGAACTGATGTAATACCCACAAGCATAACAAAAACAGTCAGCAGATATTCGACAAGCTCTTTTTGCACTCATGATTTAACTGTATAGTAGCGAATATAGTTTTGAACACAACCTGTAAAAATACGAGCACTGTAAAGCATATTTGTAGGAGTAGCAGCACTATTGTAGCTAGTGTATATAAACAAATGACAACACAAACTATTTACTTTGGCACTAATAGCAGTGAAAACCATGATACCTAAGCCAGCAAGTAGCTTAAACCACGCAACTTGGATCACTGGGCCGCTTCATTTGCTTTTCTACTTTATCTTACCAAATTTAACCATCTAAAATCATGCTAACACTATCAAATTTATACTGCAAACTTCACCAGCCACTAAAGTCCTTGCCTTCAACGGCTGACTAGCTAATAAACAACAAAGGCTTAGCCACTAGCCCAACTCTCCGAGAAATGTGACCAGTTGTAAACCGCCAAAATTTTGACCAATCACGTGTTCAAAAAATTTCCACGTTGCAAGTTTATAGGCTCTTTAGCAGTATCTAGCGAGTGATGAAAAGGAATAATAAATGATTTAGGCAGGATGTGTGATATCGAACAGCACTTTAAAGAAAATTATAATCTCAATTAATGCGCAATATTTTGACTAATTTTCAAATATAACTAAAAAGGTTTTTTGCAAATATCTTCCAAACCATTGACACTAGACAAAAACTAGCACCAAATTCGGCATCAGAGACCTCAAAAACATATAGAAACACTGAATAAAATAGATAAACAAAAAATTGTTGTCTTTTATCGTATGCAAACAATTAAAACTGAAATATTTTGGCGATATGATCCGAATTAATTCCATTCAAACACATGACAACCACTAGAAGGGACATGACAAAAAAACGAAATAGGGGTAGGTCACCAAGAACCTGGAACGATGATATTAAAGATTAAACAGGACTTGACTGCAAAACTGCAATTGAAAAAACCACACAATAGAAGAACTGGCGCTGCATTGTCTCCAACCCTTTAATGCTGGGACCTGATGACGATTGACTTCTATTGGATCATGGTTAAACGCTTCCGTTTGAGCAAACAACAGAACATAAATCAACGCAGATTTTAAAAGATGTTTAAAATTTTACCTTGCAATGAATTCAAAATAGCAAAAACGTACGAAAATCCCAGTTGTACGTTTGTGCATATATCTGAAGCAAACACAGCAAAGCCAAATATCCAAGTCCCTCCAACAGTGAGAAAAAGTGACCAAGAAAATACAACGTTCCGTTTCACGCCAGACATTCCTCGATAAGAGCTCTAAACAAACCTCGTTAAAGCGCCATGTTTGTTGCAATTTAGTGTCAGCTCACATTAATATGAAATAACGTGGAACGCGAAGACTAGTTTCAAGTGCTTGTTATTATATCCAGACGGACAGACAACTTTTTTTTTTAAATATATTGTTCTTTGAAAGTAAACAGCTTCAATGCTTCATAATGTCTGTAGGCCAAATTCATACAAATTTTCCATCTTACTTTCTTGATGGGTGCACGGCTACAAGTAACTTTGTAAGATGCAATCACACAGACAATAAGGTTGAAACTCAACATGATGGAGCATGGTATAACTATCAAGTATTCAATCCAATCCAGATGAATCCAACACCTGAAAAATTACAGTATTGCAGTCAATGCTACTTGTAGCCTACACTGTGTTACTGAAAATTTGAAAAAACTGAGTTGTTGCTTCAAGAACGTATTTACCTTTCAGACACCAAAAAACAACTTCTTACAGAAGTAATACCATTTTTGTATTGGTGTAATTCAGTTACAGTTTTGTATTTGCATCTATTTAGACTTTTTTGTATTTCTTTAGCGTTAGACAAGTAGGGTGAAGTGTGCCAATCATCTTGAGCCAAACGGTAAATTTCAAGAAGCAAAGTACATACTGGCCATCTTCTCTCACGTAGATATCTACGTCAATCCCAACCACTATGGAAACAAACACTGCCGGCATCAACCAGCCCCACAGGCTGGAGATGGTCACTACCATCCGATTGGTCACGTTGGCTCTGGTGTAAATCACCTGGAAACAGTATCAAAGGCAGATCAGTGTTGGAGGTTAAATTAAATTAAATTATTTCAGAACATGATAACAAAACTATGAATCTAGTACCTAGACCATTTGGAAAATTATATATTTTTCTTTTATTAAATTACTTAAGTCTATTTTCTTCTTGATGGCCTTTCAGCTTACCATTTTTTCATTCGTAGAAGCAAATGCAACTTATTGCTGTCTGCGGACATTTCCACAATGATCAATAACTCTTCCGCGTAAAACTGAACTGTTTTTCACTGTTGTCACACAAATACTTTTCACAAACACAATAAACTTACGTGAACAATTGCCATGTAAATGTTTAAAGCTTCCATTGTCATCCAAGCCATCGCACTCAGAAAAGAGAAGTGCAACAGTACAGCGACGGCAATGCAGCCATTTACAGAATGAACAACGAAATCTTGTTGGCTGAAAATGAGAAGCATGTTGAGGCAAATCAAGGCCAAGCATAAATTAGCCAGCAGGAAAGATGATCGAAACTTTGGTCCAGTAGATGATGATCTGAAAAAAAAACGCCATTGAGTAACACTTGTCGTCTAGTTCCATTTTGATTTTTTGAATAATGTGTCAAGCACAAAAACATGACACGACTGACATGCAGTTTGCGAGTTAGCCAATGGATAGAAAACGACGGTAAAACCTTACAAGGTTCGAAATGTGTATTGACAGTTGTCTATGTAGGAAGGTAAGTGCATTCGAGATATTTGTTGTCGGGACATGAGTCAGGACAGCTACAAATCTCAGAAAACGCCACTTCTACGCTTTTGTAACGTTTTGCAACTTTTTGCGACACACACGTACAAATAATCAATGTGGCAATAAACAACTCGTACATAACTTTCAATGAAAATGGCCCACTTTGCCAACGTGAGTTGTTGAGTAATGAATGTTTGCAGAACTTTAAATAAAGAAAGTATTACTCTAAAAACGTAAACTGCACTAAGTGATACAAACATTTTATGTCTCTTGATGCGAGTTAAATTAGAATCAACAGAAAGGTTACAACATATTATATTCAAATGTAGTGATATTGTTGTCCCATGGACATAGACAAAAACATGTTTCTATAGTCTCGCAATAGAATAAAATTAAAACAGTTTGTATCAAACCAACATTATTGTGGGGTAGAACAATTGCAGGTGCACACAAATCGGTCAATTACTTACCTCATAAACGCAAATATAGTCACGGTTAACACTAAGCAAGCGACTGATATCGAAGATCCAATCAAGGTTATCAAGTTAATTGGGGAGGTGTTGACAGCAGCATTTGGTGACTGGATAAAAATACGTTGTAGCAGGTTAACAAACACAAGGCTTGTTCATAGGCAGTAGCCTAGCTATTACCTAATGTTGTGAAATCGCAGTAAAGGCATTAGAAGATAACTCCGCATCTTTTCGAAACTTATTTTGATTTTAAAAATTTCAAAATTTTTACCACTTGAACTATGCCAAATGAATAACCCTGCTTCAGGCAGCTTTTAAGAAGCCTGATCATGACAGCAGAAAGATGACTGTATTTACATGTAAACTTTCAGTATCAGGTTTCTTACCAGTTCAAACAATTTTCAAATGATTCTATCTCAATGAAATATTTTGCTAATGAAACTTCATAGTAAAACTTAGAAAAAGTCAAATTTAGGCGGTAGAAACATTTTCAGTTTATTGCTGGAACTGGCCATTAAAACTCTGTGGGACACCAGAACAAAATATTATTGAAACTCAAAGCAAAAAGTCTCAACTACAATAAAATAACATATAAAACCTTTCTAGAGCTGAAAACGTAACCAGAAGAACTTCCTGCTGAAAAGATTATTATCTGACGTATCTCGAAAGGCAGGTTACGTTGCCATTAAAATCAGAGGTTGATGTTTTGAACTGTCTGATATTGAGGCCGTTGCACTGTTTAATAATATTTAGGATGATTTTTTTTTTTATTGGCAATGTACATTGTACCTACAAAAATGAGAACTATTTTTCGCACGATTTCTGTAATTTAATTCAGAGACCAAATTCAAAAATTATTTCTTTTAAATTTTCTCATCTAAGACAGACAATAAGTTTTATAACTTGAAAAACACAACCTAAACTTACAAATAACGTTGCAAAATTCGTGAGATGAGGAAAACTACATTGCACCCCTGTGTCGGAAGCGTTTGTTCTGTCTCTTTCGGTGATCCACATTTGTTTTGATTCATCCCAAAACACACATTTAGTTCTTCCACCTTTGACGTTCGTGCTATTCTGCTAAAATTTAAATTGTGTAAATTTTTACTTTCATCACACAATCAAGGAAGATTACAAAGTCAAAAGAAGAATCGGTCATGCAAAGCTGCATGTTGAAAATGTAAAGAACTCTTCCGAGATCCACGTACCCAGTTGAAGCTGAAACTACTGTCATGTCATGGGAAACCAGTTATGGCGGTGAGAGCTCAGAGGATCGGCAGCTAGCTACATCAATGGGTCGTTAAAGGTATGGTAGAAGAAAAGACAAGAGAAAAAAGAGATAAACTTAGAGATGATGTAACTCAATAGGCTGAGCAGTCGAGTATCAGAGAAAAACGGGTTAAAACAAATAAAAACTGCTTGTTTAGCAACAAAATGGCGCACCACGAAATTATATTAGCACGATATATGCACACATATCATACATATTCCGCTCCAACATGCACAAGTGTTGGATGTCTCCATCCACGATCTGTGAGTTTGGCAAGGAGGAACAAACGTCAGACTGCACCATCAGCCACTGCACAATCTACCGTGCGCCAAAAGGTGCGCGTGGTCTGCGTGAACTGGATGACGAATCAATTCAGTGGCTGCTCGACACCTACCCAAACATCTAGACCGCGTCGCCACCACTGCCCAAGGGTGGTAAAAGCCAGAGCCTCTCGACTCCTGGAGTGGCAAAGAAGATTCGCACGAAAAAAACATCATACAGTGGTTATAGTATAAGGAAGAAAGCTTGTTGCAAATTGATTTTTTTGATGCTTAAATTTAGAAAGATTTTATCAAAGAGTTAAATGGGAACATTTGACTATGACTGAGTAATATTACTCATCTTATTATGTCGTATTACACTCCTTCAGATATTGATTTATATCTGCCTATCACAATGGAGCCTAAACACAGTATTTATCCAATTATAGGCTATTGCATGCGGCCAAAAAGAAAGCAAAACTAAAAAACTTCTTAAATCATTATTTACCTTTTGATTAAGTGAGAAATATAGCTCTATAGGGACATCAAGATTCTTTACGTCATCACTCCCAACCACTGTTGCTGTCAATATAACTTCGGAATTGACATTTTTGTTTTGGCATTGCTGTGTTTCCGAATTGAAAAGAGAGTCGTTTTGAAATGCATAAAAACTCACCCGACCGTCTGTTAATAAAAAAAATAGTTGTACTATAGTTGCAGTGGTAACTCTATAAAAATTTGAACGACAAACCGTGCAAAACAAAATTTATTTTTACACCCATCAGTCAATTCAATCATAAAGAGCTAAAAACTGATTTCGATCTGCTAGCAGGTGGATCATCTTCAGGTTAGCTAATTCAAATAGACAGAAGCTTAACAAAACGCATGAAAACTAACCCGACTTTTTGCTATCACAAACTTCACGTTGGAACCTTGAAAGCCTACTGTATATTTAACATCTTGTTTGGAAGGAGCGATCTATCTGGTGTCAGCACAAGGCTGACCTACTCACTATACAGTACAACAGCGAGTATTGCGTTTCGCTAACCATACCGGTGTAGCCTCCAGGCTAGCCGTCAAGACTTTTCCAAAACCATGTTTCTCGGCAGTCGAATGTGGCAAGAATTGACAACGATAGAGACGTGTTTTGCCCATGAAGCTGATCTCGTCAGTATCGCTGTGTTAATCGCTGTCAATTCTTGCTACCCTCGACTGCCGAGAAACTTAGCAGTTTGCTTCCTAAGTATTAGCTCTAAGCAAGAGTACAATCGTAAACTCGAAGAGCTCTGTATTTAGCATAACTCGAAAAGTAAACATTCTGTGCTTGAATATTCAAAATATTTTTACAACTCTACAATACGACTTACATGGACATTACATTGTACGGCAAACAAAGTTGAAACCGATTAAAAATTTAAATTAAAGAACTTTTGAAAAATTGAAAATTATAACTATTAATTTGAAGACGGAGCCTACTGTCAATGTAAATAGTTAAATAGTAAATTTTAGGTTAAAATCAAAACAAAAAAAAACCAAACTTATAGTCGTGTCTATAAGTATTTCACTTTTAAATGATTTATGAGATGTACGCTTTAAAAAAGACTGCCTTCTTTCGTCAAAAATATCTCGCCCTTACATTTACAACTACGTTTTAAATTAATTAGAACAAAAATATTTCCGTAAAAAAATGCTTAAAAACTACGAGGCAGTTGTAGACCTCATTATCAATGTAGCTGGTACCAGCACAGTGTTATCTTTAGGTGAATGTTTATTTTGAATAGACCTTTACCTGGGCTTTTCTTGATAGCCTCTTCTGGTACATATACAAACGAAGTAAAACTTCCTTCTGTTGGCATGCTTTGAAAAATACTCAATTGATCCTGACGAAAACCAAGGTCACTTGGTGTCGACAAAGCATTAAATGCGTAACTTAGTCCTGGCTGAAGTTCTGCAAGATATGAAATAAAATAAATCATGTAAGCTATATTTCCTAATGACCAAAAACCATTCTGCAAAACCAGTACTATCCTGATCAAGATGCTAACCTTGTGTTTGAAGTCTATACAAAACACATTTATTCCCCTGCTCACACAAATACAATTTATCTTTCGAAATACGTGATAATTTCAGATAACAGGCACTTTTGTTGAATCATTTTTTCAATCATGCTTCTATTTGTCGCCTTTAGGCCTGAGTACAAGGTTTGCGCTGGGTTCTCCTTTTTATAAACCCCGATGGTGCATTGCAACAGCATAGACTTAGTCCTACGTTGCATAAGTCTAAAAAAATAATTTTTTCAAAAGAACTTCAGCTTTTAAAACGATCAAACGTGGCATGATTCACGAAAATTTATTCAAGCATCTTACCTTTCATTTCTAATTGCGCAACTGCGACGCCAACTGTGGCTGTGACTTCTTCGTAATTTTCTCCGCCTTCTAACTCCACGTTTTCCCCAACAGCATCAAGAGTTTCCAAAATTCTAAACATTTCAAATATAAATGTTGGTTCACTCCAGACTATAAATTCAATGTGAATTTTGCCAATATAACAAGTTGTTTACTTGGCTGTTTTTTGGCTTTCCTGCAATTCCTCTTCAGGGATTCGAAGCAAATTACCAACCGTCTGTACGACAGAAGACGCTGTCTAGCAACAACATAAAACTGATTTAGTTGTTGAAAATATTTTTTAAGACATAAAATAACAACTATTCTATATGTTTTCGTTGAACGCGCTCGACTATCTTATAACAGAGAAATGTGAAGAGAACAATTTCAACTGCTTTTGCAGTATGCAATATTGGGTGTAATCTGAGTGGTATAAAAATGCTATTTATGTGGCCTTATATCTGGGCTTCTTATGGTTTATTACAAATTGTGTTACCTCTAATTCCAAGTTCTGTGAATTAACAATACTTTCCAGAGCAAGCACAATTGAAGATACATTCTCTGCATTTAAAGTTTCGGGTGTAGATGTGAGAATTTGTAAATCGTTTGCTACTTTTAGTCGATCTTCAGCAGTTGTTATGGTGGTGTTCTCCAAATCCTGCGTTAATCGAAAAAAGCTCTTTCACACACATTATTCACCAAAAACAAGAAATGTAAAGCGTAACTTAGGAACATGTTGAACATGTTGTGCAGACACCAAACATTTGCAAGTCTAGACTTATCAGCTAAAGAATTGATAAAATTGATATGCAATTATGCATGAAATTGATAGCAGTTAAAAGTGTTGCACTGTTCAGCTTATATAGTAATTTTCACAATTTTCGGTCCACAGTAGATGCTATTGCTTTGATGGTAATATTACCTTCAAAGTTGTTGTACAAGATGATAGCCAAGTAATATTTCCCCATGTTCCATCGAGAAAGCACATTCTTGACCCATAGGGCGTCCCAGCTGCAATCAAACGCAACACCACATGACAGTCAAAAACAAACACCAGACGGTCGGACTTATTATCACTTGTAAACTGTTTTAAAATTGGGATTATTCTAATGTAAGCCCGCGAAGACAAAATTCAACAAAAGAGAACTAACACGACTGTGATTTTCTTGCATAACCGATGTGTACCCCATGGATCTATACTTCATCCCTTAATAATTTTATATACCATCTTATTATATATGCATGCATTGTTTTTAAAGCAACAATCTTTCCAGATGACACAGCTGAAACAATTTGCAACATACATCTGAATTCCTCGCAAACGATCACCATCAAGACAACAAAAACTTACTCTTTGATGAAATGTAGGCCAATAAACGTACGCAAAACCATTAACAAACAAAATTCGTGATTATCAGAAAAGACTGGACCAAACATTAGATAAATTTATCTTGAGTAAATAGATTCAACAATTTGGAAACCATTTTTTTTACTTTTGGTATAAAACACCTAGGAACCAAATTCGAATACAAACTAAACCTGGGCGTAGATTTGTCCACACACCAGAAAACATTGCCAAAAAAATTGCAACATTGCTTATAAGTCAATACACCACATGTTTTCTTCAATTTCACAAATAATTCACTTTATTCTGCTATCTACTTCATTCCAAACTCCACTGCTCCCTTCTTAATTAGGGGAGATCTATCACCTTATCATTTTCCCAATCAAAATCGATATATAGGCCTAACAATTCTGCTGATCTACTAAAACCTTTAGCATTTTTTTTCATATCCTCAACCCATGTTTGCGCAGAATAGTCAGTTGCACAAATGTAAGTATGTATTTGACACTTGACCCTAGATATCCTCACCACTAGGTGTGTCAGCTCCACAGGTCGTTACAGACTTAGCTGAATATCCTGATTGTGTTGTTGGAAAGACAACTGAGACCGAATTGTTGGAAGGAAAAGACACAGTATTCTCATGACACTCAACTGTAGAAGCATAAAAAAGTTTTAATTTTAAATTTACCAGATCAAAAACCTTATTTCGTGAACAACATTGTAGAACAAAATTGATGTAAGTTAGGATAGATATATAGATATGTGTTTCTTCGAAATTTGTGTGATGTTTCAAAATTATCTTATGATGTACTACACAATGCACATGCAATTTCAAATATTACAGACAAAGTAACTGTATTGCGATTTTCTTTGGACACAAGCATTAGTTTACCTGGTTTACATATGATTCCAGTCACATGGTAATATCCATCAATACAAGTACATTCGCAAATTGAGCTAGTAGCTTCGCAATTGGAACACCCGTCACAGGTTGCTGGGCATGTATCTAATAAAAGGACACTTCAAAAAATTTGAAAACTAGATTTTTATTCCTTACTTAAAATCGTATTCAAACCAGAGTAAATCAATGATCCACTGAAGCCAAAGTAAGGAAAAAAACTTTTTCGTCCAAAGATCCATAAAACGTTTCAGTGAAAGCGGCATTAGGCTATTTGAGAAAAACAAATCAGATTTGTTGAAACAATTTATTTTACAATCCACAGTATGCTAAAGAAAGTCAACGTTGTCACTTAACTTTCATATATTTATTTGTTTTATAAATGTACTAACAGTTTGTATCTAAACAAGCGAAGATTCAGTTGGCTATAAAATTTGATATAGATTTCGGACGGTACCACAACTAGCGTAGACGGAGTTCTTTCTAACAGCCAGCACACAGCTGAGTGCTCTACAGAACAATAAGCATTAATCAAAACAAGAGATCCCCTGAGGATCATATTAGCCAAACTACCAGTGTCTACAGCCTCATTTTTGCCGCAATTAGTTGAGTATCGGCATATATACATAAAAGATCTTGTACTGTAGGTGCCATGGTCCTACTACCTTCGACTTTTAGTTCTGTTTCTTGTCGTCGTCTTCGGCCTTGACAGTTACTCGTTCAAAGTGTTGGAACAATATTGCTGGATTATTGCGTTAACACGTGACATGTGTACACACTTATGGCTATCTATTTCAAAAGAATTGTCTATCAGGGCTTACGTGGAAGGTTCGCTTCAGTGGAAACTATCACTGCAGATGTGACAGTAGTTGCTACTGTAGGCGTGGTTTCTTGAGCTGAAAACAATCACAAGATTTTAGTTTATCATAAAGAACGTTAGTTAACCCATATTTCATATTTATAACACTTACCGGTATTATATCCATACCACAGTCACAGCTTGAAAAATCGTATATTTTGAAAGTTATGAGTAAGCATAGGCTAAGCTAAACTTAAACAACATACTTAAACGTTGACACAAGATCAGAAACCACTTAGGTCAACCACATACAGAACATAGCCCCACTCCAGTATGCACAAATTGAGTTTGGCAAACCCAGTGATATGTAAATAGAGCTTAAAAGAACTAAGTTCTCCTCGGGTCATCTCTGAGTGTCCTGTTTATGAGACGCCGACGGGGGTTCATGGTATAGTAGTCTAAGTAGATAACTAAACAAAGCAATCTTGATCTGGCTAAAGATCACCTGCCTTGAAATTGTAAATCTACTCACCCTAAAAAATACGACGTATTGACGGCATATTGAAACACATCGTAACACAATATTGGACACTCTATACACAGAGTAAATGCTGTGCTAGCCTTGGATAGACTACCACGAACTATTGAGAGGTTGCAATGTTGTTACAAAATTAACCGTTCAATATACCCAGAACGTGAACACAAATAAATTCATAAAACTTACCAGTACAATTCAAGCCATCTCCCTTCCAGCCATCATCACAAACACATGCGAAACTGCCTGGTGTGTTCTCACAATGCGCATTGGTGTCGCAATCAGTAGTGTTGCATTCATTTATGTCTGTAAAAATATTGCCATATCAAAGCAAGGTAAGCATCATTATGACATAGGTGATGGCATAAAACTTACCAGTGCAATTCAAGCCATCTCCCTTCCAACCATCATAACAAACACATGCAAAACTGCCCGGTATGTTCTCACAATGTGAATTAGTGCCGCAATCAGCAGTGTTGCATTCATCTATGTCTGTGAAAACATTGCTACATCATAGCAAGTTAAACATCATTTATAACATAGGTGTAGAATTTTGGCGCAAACTTTACGTTAGAGAATATCTTTCTCACTGGCGCCAAACAGTGGATCGGGTTATTGTTATGCGTCGCTTGGATATATACTTTTGAGACCTCTGACAGACTGAGAAACAAGCCAAGTATATTGAACTAAACATGGTCAATTGAGTTCTGTTAGTTTAATGTAGCAGAAAGGTTGCAAAATCACAAGTTTACAAGGTTGCAGAGTCACAAGATCACAAGGTCTCAAGATTTTAAGGTCACAAGATCTCAAGGTCTCAGGGTCTGGCCACATGGTCGCAATGTCGTTTACCAAATTTAGTGCGCAGATATACTTCAATCCTAAGTAGAGATGGTGTATGAGACAGTTCAGTCCACTCACCGAGTCAGCAGGGCTTGAAGTGATAAATCCGTACAAACAATAATCCAAATGAATAGAGTCGTAACAATCATATAGCAAATAATTCAACTAGTGTATCTTATTCAAATAGAATTCAAAATTTACAGTTAGCAAATGGTCGAGAAATATTTAACATAACCTTTCCTATTTTATGCTGAAGGATTACCATTGAACAGCTCGCTTTACAAAATGCAGTTAATATAAACTCAACAGAATTTCGTCTATACTTTCATGAGTAAATAAACGTTCACTTCGCTGAACTATTGCGCTGATGTACCAAAACACAGAGAAAGTGTGTTATTTAAATACAAAGTGAAGAAAAAATAACTTCAAATGGTATACCTTGGTTGAAACAAGCAAGCGGAGAACAATCGTTCGCTAACGTTGATATTGCATCTTTCAAAATGCGGCGAAAGCTTCGAAGAAATAATGCGCTAGGCCAGGGGTCACCAACTGGCGGCCCGCGGGCCGCATGCGGCCCGCCACGCTGTATCGCTGCGGCCCGCGGAAGGTATCAGCGTACAAGCATAACCAAAAATACTTTTCTTGAGGAGTTAAAGAGCACGAAGGCAAAAAATATTTTCCGGGAAGCATATTTTCGCTTTGCATACGATTCCACTGACCGACCAACCCGATTATAGTTCTAGGTGGGGGGTTGGTTAACGCTATTCCAATGCGATGTCCACTGAATGTCCAACCACACTGTCCCAGTGGTTGATTAAAATGTCTGTTTTCGAAATTCGAAAATGTCTGTGAGCATAGTGTTGCTTATTTTAAGTTTGCCAATGTCATGTAAACACTAGTGTGCGCTTCACCGTTATGGTGTTTCACGAGCAGTGTTCTCTTTATGCAAGTTTTTGTTGGCAAAATAGATCGGTGTGCCAACTCAATTATAATAAATTGGAAAAATATTGTATATAAATTTAAAAACTTTTTGTGATTGTATTATGAAAATGTTTAGCTTAGTACTGCAAAATGTTTTGTTTTTTTAAAAAATATGAAACGCTTCACGATTTTGCGTGTCATCCTTGCGCAGGGACCATGCTAATCTTCTCTGTATAGTTCCAATTTTAGTATTGCCGAAGCATGTAGCCTACTGCCGAAGCAAGTACTGCAAAATGTTGTTAATCAACAAATTCTTGCCACGCTGATAAGTGATAAGCATCGCAAGTGACAGTTGTCTATAATAAAAGAAAGAAAGTTTTATAGACTCTCACAAAAAGGATGAAAAACCAACTCATTGCTTTTTTACAGGGAAGACTGTTCATGAATAACGATAGAATTACGATTTTTCGGTGATTTCCGCAAGCGTTTGTTTCATGGTGCCTGGTTTCTTTCTCCTTGTTATTGGAGCCTATTTTTCGCTGATATGTGGCCTCGTTTATTAGGCATTGTTAAAAATGTCAAAAGTGTTGTACAAGGAGCTTGGCCTGGCAGTAGCGTTGTTCGATTAATTTTGTTGCTGCGGTATTCTAACATAAATATGAACAACATGTAACGCTGGATACTGGGTACGAAATGCGTTCTTTTCTAGCATAAGAGTCAACCTACCTAAAATTTTATTAGTGCGGCCCGCCACAGCTCTCCTTAGTGCCAAAGTGGCCCGCATGCAAAAAAGGTTGGTGACCCCTGCGCTAGGCTATGTACAATCACAAACAGACAAATGTCGTTTAGACGTTAGCCATGCTATGCCAACGTTTAAATGGATGATGAAGGACGCCAATCAATTCTCAGGTCACAGTATGACATAAGTTATTTTTTGGAGTAAAAGTTAAAAATAGCGTTTCTGTAACAACAAAAAAACACAATTTCTGGTGCCCTTTTGTTGGTCAGGCCTTTCTAGACCCAGTTTCTAGTCTAAAAATTGACAGCAATCCATTATTAAACATATTTTTTAGAAAGAATAAAGGATCGCTAAAATGCAATTGTTTTTTATACAATGCGATGGACCAACAAAGGAGATATGAATTCAAGTAAACGCAAGCTGTAAATTTCGTCTGTAAACGTAACGTCTGTAAAGTAAAGTAAAAGTCTGTAAACGTGAAGTAAACGTCTGTAAAAGTAACGCAATAAACTATTTCTCGGCAGCCGATTTGTAGCAAGAATTGACAGCGATAGACACGTGTTTCGCCCATGAGGCTGGGCTTTTTTTTTTTTTTTTGTGGAAAGAAAAGAGCCAACAAAACCAGCAGGCGCCAGGGCAGAGGACATTGTGAAGAAAGGGGCGTTCTTACGGCTATCAGCACAAGGCTGAGCACTCACTAGTACAGCGAGCAGTTGCGATTCGCTAACCATAACGGTGTAGCTTCCACGCTAGCCATTCAGACCATCCAATCAACAATATGTTTCTCGGCAGCCGATTTGATTAAGTTAAACTGACTGGTAAAGCGGTGGTCGAATAAATTTGTGGCTAGAATACGGTGCGATACTGATGAGCCCAGCCTCATGGGCGAAACACGTGTCTATCGCTGTCAATTCTTGCTACACATCGGTTGCCGAAAAACATGTTGTTGATTGGATGGTCTGAATGGCTAGCGTGGAGGCTACACCGTTATGGTTAGCGAATCGCAACTGCTCGCTGTACTAGTGAGTGCTCAGCCATGGACTTCTAAATAGTAGCATCTGGACTGGAAACTCAGTGGGCAACATGAGGCCAAACAGTTGGTACAACAGTTGGCCAACAGTGGGCCAACAGCCAAGTAACTAACCCTGTTGGCCCACTGTTGGCCAACTGTTGTACCAACTGTTGACCTCATGTTGCCCACTGAGTTTCCAGTCCAGATGCTACTATTTAGAAGTCCATGGCTCAGCTTTGTGCTGATAGCCGGGAAGAACGCTCCTTTCTTCACAATGTCCTCTGCCCTGGCGCCTGCTGGTTTTGTTGGCTCTTTTCTTTCCACAAAGATAAGAGTTAAACTACTGACAACCTGACCAGTTATCTGAATAGTGACCCCTCCTGACAGCGCCCGTTCTAGACCGTGCCCTACAGGCGAGAGCCTGTGGGGCCGTGTCCCGGCGGCCACCCGTCGCCTGAACGTACGTTGGTCCGCCCGCCCGGATGGCGGTCTTGAGTTGGCCGCGGGGAGCTCCACAATCACCCCTCCTATAAGGAAAAAAGTGGTGCCGACTCTCCATCAACACAATGACTTGTGGTGGAGGAGACAGTGAGAATCCAAACCTGACCAAGGCAAGACGGTCAGTGCCCACTGCCTGTCCGGATTTTCAAATTCCTGGACCCGGCGGCCGGAGCTCCTGTATCACGCGGACCGAGTATTTGCGTACAAAGCAAGATTGAATCTAATGCCACTTAAATCAAAACAAAGCCATGGCCGCCGTTACCTACCTGCCATGTGTCGTGCGTGTGGGAAAGCGGAAGAGACTCTCCCCCACATATTGAATCACTGCCCTACCGTGATGACTGTCGTCACGGAACGACACAATTCAGTATTGACGGAGATCGTGAGGCACGTGCCTGCCGAATGGCAACCCGGGCTTTCCATAGATAGTACGGTTCCACAGCACGTGGAAGCGGGGCCGATCTGCGTCCTGACATCGTCTTGCAACGCCCTGACGGTGTCACGGTCGTATGTGACGTCACATGTCCGTTCGACAACGGCGCGGATTCTCTTCGAAAAGCCGCCGACAGGAAACACGACAAGTACGGCGAGTTATGTGTCAACATAAAGGAAGACAGGAAGCGCCCTTGCAGGGACGTCCTGTCACTTCCGTTCGTCGTAGGCTCCCTCGGGAGCTATGCCCCGACGAGCTCTCGAGCTCTGACGGCCTTGGGCGTTCCTTCTCGTGGGGTAGCAGAGGTGGCTAGAAAAGTGGCTTCCCTCTCAATCGAAGGATCCTTCCGCGTCTGGAAAGCTTGGAACGCCGGGCTCACTTGTGGAGGGGCTACGTCATAGAAAAGACGACTTCAACGATCAGAAACTTATTCCCCAATAACAGAAACGTTGCAGTAAGTATCCGAGCGCGCAAGACAGCAAACTGTTTAGACGTCATAACCTTGTATCAATTGTCTTAAAATTCATCACCTTATATCATCAACTTATGTCTATTAACTAGTGTCATCTGTTTTATAGTGCTCCAGTCTCATCAAACCCAAGCATTCAAAAATGAACAAAGGAAAGGAATAAAATGTCTAATGTACATTGTGAATCGAGACTGGTTTAACAGCAATTAAGTAACTTCAATCATCACTATATCTCTATGTATTAATCAATCAATTGTTTCGAATTATCTTACGCTGCCTTCGCCTTGTAACGCTGTTCTTGCCCGCTCGGATCAACCTCGCTCTGCTTTCAACGCATTGATCAACACGATCCCCTGATCAACTCGATGCAGCCTCAAAATTTCCACCCCAATTTTCTACTTTTTCCTGGTAATGTAGCCTATCAGTGCCTCTGGTTTCGATCGCTAGCCTCCCCGACCCAGCTGGGCAAACCTGCCTCAACGTCTGGCCAGTGCACATCCGTGCTCGTCGAATCAAGCTTACTCTTCTCCAGTGAGTATGTATTACATTCCCACCTATATGTTTTGTTTCTATTGATTAATCGAGCCTCTGCTCCACATTTTTATTTGAATTTCGTCTGTCACGAGAGCCAAATTATCCTTAAATAGTTGACTCTCTTCCTCGTGGTAGACTCCAATTTTATCCGCTCTGCCTACTGGCAGACCGGGTATAAGAGTTAAGTACCTGCGGCGAGGTTGCGTGAAGGAGACGTGGGCGCCGCCCGGCGGTCAATTATTGCCGGTTCCAGCGTCCACACGCGACTGGTCGCCCGGCCCGTCGCAGACCATCTTTCTGGGCTATGCAGAAAGAGCCTGTCTCCGTGGCCCGCTCCGCCATTCTAAATTTGCGGACGGGTCATGTAACGTTTTCGATCCACACTCTCCCTCCACAGGTACCTCGACTCCCCAGCCTATCCCACGCGACCTAAGCTGGTGAACTTACCCCTCCGGGTGCATCGTCACCCCTAAATCACGCCGCTGCGGGGTGTGGCAGGCCGGTTTTTGAAAGTCTTCGACCTGGCTATGTTTGTTTGTGCTCTCTCGCCGTGTCAATTCTTTGTACCCGTGCGCTGTTGATGCGAATAAAACAGTTTAACACAATACGGTGCGATACTGATGAGCCCAGCCTCATGGGCGAAACATGTGTCTATTGCTGTCAATTCTTGCTACAAATCGGCTGCCGAGAAACATATTGTTGATTGGATGGTCTGAATGGCTAGCGTGGAAACTACACCGTTATGGTTAGCGAATCGCAACTGCTCGCTGTACTAGTGAGTGCTCAGCCTTGTGCTGATAGCCGAGAAGAACGCCCCTTTCTTCACAACGCAATAATCTATTAACACAAAGACACGGTTGGCTTGTTAGAGGTTTTCTAGAGAAAACATTCACCGCTTGGTTGGCTGATACTTGACATGATATTCAAGGCGATTATAAAATTAACAATAGGTAATGTCATAAAGTTTACCAGTGCAATTCAAGCCATCTCCCTTCCAACCATCGTCACAAGCGCATGCGAAACTGCCTGGTGTGTTCTCACAATGTGCATTGGTGCCGCAATCAGTAGTGTTGCATTTAGCTATGTCTGTAAAAATATTGCCATATCAAAGAAAGGTAAACATCATTATGACATAGGTCAGTGCCGGTCTTTGGGGTGTGCAAACCGTGCGATCGCACAGGGCCCGCAAATTAGGTGAGCCGCAATTTACTCAGAAAATGAGGTAATTTTGTCATTTCCAATGGAAAAATTCAACAAGTGAATTCAACAAAGGAATTAGCAACAAGAAAACATAGAGACTCAACGGGTGCAACCTATTTTGTCTTATGAACATTTGGTACCCTGAAAAGATCGAGAAAAAAAACAACAGAGCCAAAGTCGCTGATCGGAGTTGCCGCAAACATTTAAAAATTTCTCTCGATCTTTTCAGGGGACAAAATAGGTCGAAATTTGATTTGTTACTCCGAATTTAGGGTACGAAATTTTCAGAGAACGAAATAGGTTGCATTCAGACTCAACATAGTCACATACGGTAGCTTTATTTCCGAAAAATGCCGAAGAAAGCATGATCTTATCGTTTTGCTATGCCACCAGACAGCACAATTTTACAGTAATAATCATACCCAAACTTGTTGAACATGCTCTCAGAATTCCCCAAATTCAAAGTAATTTTTTAAAAATTTTTTGGTGGAGGCCCCAGACCCCCCGACGCTGGGTGTCGGCCGTCAAACCACCCCGTACCCTTTCAAAATACCTAGCTACGCTACTGAATTGGATCATTGTCATTGGGGCCCGCAAAGTATATTTTGCACAGGGCCCGAAATACCCTAAGACCGGCACTGCATAGGTGATGTCATAAAACTTACCAGTACAATTTAAGCCATCTCCTTTCCAACCATCATCACAAACACATGCGAAACTGCCTGGTGTGTTTTCACAATGTGAATTGGTGACGCAATCAGCAGTGTTGCATTCATCTATGTCTGTGAAAATATTGCCATATCAAAGCAAGGGAAACATCATTATGATATAGGTGATGAAATAAAACTTACCAGTGCAATTCAAGCCATCTCCATTCCAACCATCATCACAAACACATGCGAAACTGCCTAGTGTGTTCTCACAATGTGCATTGGTGTCGCAATCAGTAGTGTTGCATTCATCTATGTCTGTGAAAATATTGCCAAATCATAGCAAGATAAACATCATTATGACATAGGTAATATCATAAAACTTACCAGTGCAATTCAAGCCATCTCCCTTCCAACCATCATCACAAACACATGCGAAACTGCCTGGTATGTTCTCACAATGTGCATTGGTGTCGCAATCAGTAGTGTTGCATTCATTTATGTCTGTGAAAATATTGCCAAATCATAGCAAGTTAAACATCAGTATAACATAGGTGATGTCACATAACAGTCTGCCCATGGATAGCTCAGTTGGTTAGCGCGTTACTTCTGGAACGTAGAAGCTTTAAGATCAAGCGGCACTGGTTCGACTCTCGGAGTGCGCGCTTGAGCAACGCACGTTAAGGACTGCTCTCCATTCAGCGGCATGTAATGGATGGAACAATTCCACAGCAACAAGACTTCAGCAATCGGAAACTTCACTTTGTCAATTTCGGTGACCGGGCTTCGAATTTTTTTTCACACAAACGTTTTGCTACTTCGCATAGAGTTTGTATTTATACCGTGGGAATACAAACGTTTTTCGTTGGCTTGTTTGGTTCAGTGGTTTCGTCTTTTTCCTTATATTCGTGAGGATATGGGTTCGACGACCATCGAAGTCAATTGTTTTTTCTTTAATTTAATTTTTGCGGTGCACAAAAGCTTTTCAAAACAAGTAAGGTTTGGATTAGGGTTAATTCTTAATCAATTCGGAAAATTTTACTTTTGGACTAGTGACCAGAATCAATTTTTTTCTCAACTTTTTTAAACTTGACTAGACTAGGTGTGTCTCCAGACTACTTTTTTTTTTCAAGTTCAATGTTTAGATTTAGACCTGAAGGGCGAAAATCGGCTGCTGTGAGGGCGAAAATCGGTAAAAACAGTTACGTGCGCCGCGCGGTAACCACTAATGGCTGCACTTACAGAAATATGCAAATGAGACAAAAAGTTTGGGGAAAAAAAATTGCGACCGGGCCTGCGTCAGTGATTCAAAGCCTCTACAAGTATGCGAAACTTCCAGGATTAAACTCTGCAAGAAGCTTTCACAGTCCGAAGATAAAGATTCAATCGGTCAATCAACTTACCAGTGCAATTAAAGCCATCTCCTTTATAACCATCATCGCAAACACATGCGAAACTGCCTGGTGTGTTCTCACAATGTGCATTGGTGCCGCAATCAGTAGTGATGCATTCATCTATGTCTGTGAGAATATTGTCATATCATAGCAAGGTAAACACCATTTTGACATAGGTAATGTCATAAAACTTACCAGTGCAATTCAAGCCATCTCCTTTATAACCATCATCACAAACACATGCGAAACTGCCTGGTGTGTTCTCACAATGTGTATTGGTGCCGCAATCAGTAGTGATGCATTCATCTATGTCTGTGACAACAATACCATATCATGTCTTGCCAATCCTTACAGGTTAATATAATTTAAATTTAGGTCTCAAGTTTTTAAGGTTACAAGATCTCAAGGTCTCAGGGTCTGGCCACATGGTCGCAATGTCGTTTACCAAATTTAGTGCGCAGATATACTTCAATCCCAAGTAGAGATGGTGAATGAGACAGTTCAGTCGACTCACCGAGTCAGCAGGGCTTGAAGTGATAAATCCGTACAAACAACAATCCAAATGAATAAAGTCACAACAGTCATATACCAAATAATTCAACTAGTGTATCTTATTCAAATAGAATCCAAAATTTACAATTAGCAAATGGTCGAGAAATATTTATATAACATAACCTTTCCTATTTTATGCTGAAGGATTACCATTGAACAGCTCGCTTTACAAAATGCAGTTAATATAAACTCAAGAGAATTTCGTCTATACTTTCATGAGTAAATAAACGTTCACTTCGCTGAACTATAGCGCTGATGTACTAAAACACAGAGAATGTGTGTTATTTAAATACAAAGTGAAGAAAAGATAACTTCAAATTGTATACCTGGGTTGAAACAAGCAAGCGGAGAACAATCGTTCGCTAACGTTGATATTACATCTTTCAAAATGCGGCGAAAGCATCGAAGAAATAATGCGCTAGGCTATGTACAATCACAAAAAGACAAATGTGGTTTAGACGTTAGCCATGCTATGCCAACGTTTAAATGGATGATGAAGGACGCCAATCAATTCTCAGGTCGCAGTATGACATATGTTATTTTTTGGAGTAAGGGGTAAAAATAGCGTTTCTGAAACAATAAAAAACAGAATTTCTGGTGCCCTTTTATGGATCAGGCCTTTTTAGACCCAGTTTCTAGTCTAAAAATTGACAGCAATCCATTGTTAAACTTGTTTTTTAGAAAGAATAAAGGATCGCTAAAATGCAATTGTTTTTGTACAATGCGATGGACCACCAAAGAGACATATAAATTCAAGTAAACGCAAGCTTTATGTCTGTAAAAGTAACGTAATAATCTATTAACACAAAGACACGGTTGGCTTGTTAAAGGTTTTCTAGAGAAAACAGGCACCGCTTGGTTGGCTGATACTTGACATGATATTCAAGGCGATTATAAAATTAACAATAGGTGATGTCATAAAACTTACCAGTGCAATTTAAGCCATCTCCCTTCCAACCATCATCACAAACACATGCGAAACTGCCTGGTGTGTTTTCACAAAGTGAATTGGTGCCGCAATCAGCAGTGTTGCATTCATCTATGTCTGTGAAAATATTGCCATATCAAAGCAAGATAAACATCATTATGACATAGGTGATGTCATAAAACTTACCAATACAATTCAAGCCATCTCCTTTCCAACCATCATCACAAACACATGCGAAACTGCCTGGTGTGTTCTCACAATGTGAATTGGTGACGCAATCAAGAGTGTTGCATTCATCTATGTCTGTGAAAATATTGCCATATCAAAGCAAGGAAACATCATTATGACATAGGTGATGTCATAAAACTTACCAGTACAATTCAAGCCATCTCCTTTCCAACCATCATCACAAACACATGCGAAACTGCCTGGTGTGTTCTCACAATGTGCATTGGTGTCGCAATCAGTAGTGTTGCATTCATCAATGTCTGTGACAATAAAATGATATAATATTGTGCCTACTTCTACCAACATCACGTCATATTGTGACCATTGCTATAACTCGTTAAAGTAAAGTGGCGATCGTCAAAAGAAAAAAAGGTAACGATGTTGTTTTGAAACTAAACGTTCAATATTTTCAGCTTTTTTAATAATTTGAAACAAATAAAATTTACACACTTTCATTCGACCACGTCAAATTCATGAAAATTTACATCAAACGCACCAGTACAATTCAAGCCATCTCCTTTCCAACCACCATCACAAACACATGCGAAACTGCCTGGTATGTTCTCACAATGTGCATTGGTGTCGCAATCAGTAGTGTTGCATTCATTTATGTCTGTGAAAATATTGCCAAATCATAGCAAGTTAAACATCATTATAACATAGTTGATGTCATATAACAGTCCGCCCATAGATAGCTCAGTTGGTTAGCGCGTTACTTCTGGAACGTAAAAGCTTTTAGTTCAAGCGGCACTGGTTCGACTTTCGGGGTGTGCGCTTAAGCAACGCACGTTAAGGACTGCTCTCCATTCAGCGACATCTAATGGATGGAACAATTCCACAGCAACAAGACTTCAGCAATCGGAAACTTCACTTTGTCAAATGCGGTGACCGGGCCTCGAATTTTTTTTCCCACAAACTTTTTGCTACTTCGCATAGAGTTTGTATTTATACCGTGTGAATACAAACATTTTTCATTGGCTTGTTTGGTTCAGTGGTTTCGTCTTTTGCCTTATATTCGTGAGGATATGGGTTCGACGACCATCGAAGTCAATTGTTTTTTCTTTAAATTAATTTTTGCGGTGCACAAAAGCTTTTCAAAACAAGTAAGGTTTGGGTTAGGGTTAACTCTTAGGGTTAGGGTTAATTCTTAATCAATTCGGAAAATCCTACTTTTGACCAGAATCAATTTTTTTTCTCAACTTTTTTAAACTTGACTAGACTAGGTGTGTCTTCAGACTCCTTTTTTTTTTCAAGTTCAGTGTTTAGATTTGGACCTGAAGGGCGAAAATCGGCTGCTATGACGGCGAAAATCGGTAAAAACAGTTACGCGCGCCGCGCGGTAACCACTAATGTCTGCACTTACAGAAATATGCAAATGATACAAGAAGTTTGTGAGAAAAAAGCATTCGCGACCGGGCCTGCGTCAGTGATTCAAAGCCTCTACAAGTATGCGACACTTCCAGGATTAAGCTCTGCAAGATGCTTTCCCAGTCCGAAAATAAAGATTCAATCAGTCAATCAACTTACCAGTGCAATTCAAGCCATCTCCTTTCCAACCCTCATTGCAAACACATGCGAAACTGCCTGGTGTGTTCTCACAATGTGCATTGGTGCCACAATCAGTAGTGTTGCATTCATCTATGTCTGTGAGAATATTGCCATATCATTGCAAGGTAAACACCATTATGACATAGGTAATGTCATAAAACTTACCAGTGCAATTCAAGCCATCTCCTTTATAACCATCATCGCAAACACATGCGAAACTGCCTGGTGTGTTCTCACAATGTGTATTGGTGCCACAATCAATAGTGATGCATTCGTCTATGTCTGTGACAACAATACCATATCATGTCCTGCCAATCTTAACAGGTTAATATATAGAAAGTTAGCAGTCGTTAAGAGCAAAGAATGCTTGGCACTGTTGACAAAGTCTCAATCTCCACTTTCACCGAAGAGCGAATAAATTGGCTATACAATCAACATAGATACTTTTTGCGTGGTCTCGTTAAAACTACGATCGCACACGGTGAGTCAAAAACAAATCATAATATGTTGCTACTGTAAACAAAACTAACTTCGTTATGACAGCATGCGATGAACGCTTAACTTTTTGCAATTTGAATTTTTTTTATTACAGAGTCTAAACTGATGATTAACTCAATAACAAAGCAGCTTTTTCAGCATTGAATCTTAATTTATTCAAAAAATTACACAAAGTAAAAACAGACAAGCTTTATGTCATCAACATGACACAAAACAAACCCATAAAACATACCAGTGCAAGTCAATCCCTCTGCAGTCCAACCATCATCACAAACACATGCGAAACTGCCTGGCAAGTTCTCGCAGTGTGCATTGGTGCCGCAAGCAGTAGTGTTGCATTCATCTACGTCTGTGAGTATAAAAGTAGGCTATATCATATTTAGTCCACCCGTAAAGCTCAGTACATCACGCGGGACACAGCAAACACTAAAATAATGCTGATAAAAAATAAAAATAAACATAATAAATTTTGTCATTAACACGTGAAAAGCTAAGATCAGGAATGATAGCCCATGTTTTCAGATTTGAATCCATATTAGACATATCTTGACAATAATTAAGCGATAGTATGTTGACTGATGAATTTGTATTAATTGGGTTGCGTGGCTTATTCATTGAGAGAAGTCATACCACAGTCTACACTTAACACACTTTTGTCTTGAGAAATTCGTAGCAAACTTTCGAGTAATTAATGGCCTTCTAAAAATTGATACGAACTAAAACCAACAAGTCGTTTTATAAATAACTACTTTGAACAGTGCAGTTTCTTCAGACGTAACTGCAGCTGTTGTTGAGTTTGTAAAGATTGCGATACGGTAACCTGGTACATAAAACCAAAATCTGAATCGACAAAATTCTATAAAAGTTTGCAATGTAACAATTTTGATCTTTGTTTGTTGACTAAAAACAATGGAAAAGGGGTTAGCTCACCATAAGATGCCGATTTCTGCCGGGCTGATTATATGATGATCATACTCTATGATGCACATACACTGCGATGTTTTATTTACACTACAAATTTACGATGATCATACGCTGATCATACACATCAAGAATAAGATGTTTGCCAATTCACGTTGCCTAATTTCAATTCTGACACTTTTTGATTTAAAAACTTAGGCCCTTGAGTCAAAATAAAATTGACATATTGAAACCTAATCATCATGACACAAGAAATGTCATAAAACTTACCAGTGCAAATTAAGCCGTCTGCTTTCCAACCATCATCACAAACACATGCGAAACTGCCCGGTGTATTCTCACAATGTGCATTGGTGACGCAATCAGTAGTGTTGCATTCATCTATGTCTGTGAGGATAATCGTATAAGAAGAAAACTTAGAAATTAGCCCTTTTGATAGTTTGTTTACTCCAGGTTTCAGCAAAACACATTAGCTGGACTAAACAATATTGCCTGCTTTTAGTTAGTGCAGCTTCTGCTGCAGATATACTTTTTTTCTCAATTTTTTTCTGTTCAAACGTTTTCAACACAATGCAATAGAAACACTTATTACGGTATTTCTGTTGCATATTGTGCTAGTAAAATTTCTAGAGTTCTTCTGGTGATTACAGGCTAGGTTTCCAAAGATGTTTAAGATGGTAACTAGCTTTATTTACAATGTTTGGTCAATGCTTACGACACACATTAACAAAATGGAAAAAATTGCAGGGTACAAAGTTATAAAATGCACAAAGTTGCCACTCAATTCAATTCACATCGCAGATAAAGCATAAAAAACTGAACAGTTGCTGGTAATGTCCAGCCAATAAATCTCCACACTAGCTCAACATCAACATTACCTTGAATCATGTAAGAAGATGCTTGAACGTGGTGATATTGAGCCATTGTAGAGATCAACAGATTTACAGGTCGGACAGTAGGCCTACTGCTTTGCATCATGTGCATTGTCAATCCAGTTGGCCAGTAGTTTCATACATTTTTAAAGTTTACAGCAGGGTTACTCAACTAATGTTAACAAAGGTCCAGTTTGACAAGTTGAATATTTTTAGCGGTCCAGTGAATAGGTTATTTAACACGCAATCACAAAAATTAAATTATCTGTACCAAACCACTTTGTTAGGTAAAATGTAAATCGACTTGGATTTCTGAGGAAGTGTTGGGGAGTCGGGTGGAGAAGCCCCCCAGCAACTAGGATAATTGCAGTAAAAATTGCTTCCTCCCAGTAGAAATTTGTTTAAAGAAGCCCTGAAACGTGGCAATGAGGTTATTCTTCCAAAAGCTCAAGGTCCACCATCAACACCCGGAAGGTCCGGACTCGGACCGCGGTCCGCCAATTGAGTATCCCTGCTTTACAGTATATTCTGCAAATTTCTTCTATTTTGTCGATTTGTCTCTGTGGTGGGCCATTTTGCTACTAAACAAGAAGTTTTCACCTGTTCTAATTCCCTTGCCAAAGTCAGTCGTGCTGACAGACAATAAGTCAAAAATAAAGCTTGTTATCATACAGAACATCTTGTGGTAGTCTAGCTTGCAGTCACCAGAACAAATGTAGACATTTTTTTAATTAGATGCCCAGTGACAGTCCAATTTTGTATTTATTATCAGATTTACTTCATTGTTTGTTGTAGTGTAATGTGATTGTAATTTCAAAAACTTTTGGTCCAAATTATAATTACATTTAGGCCTACCTGCAATATCAGCCTAGAAGAATAACTTTTTTAGATAGCTGGAAACTTTTATACTACAAAACGGAACTTACTGGGTACAGAGAATTTTCACAAATAAATCTTTGTAAAATGCAATTCTACTTCTCTTTGATTTAATCAAACTATACATAAAAATTATCAAATATTGTTATCAGAATTAAATATCACAAATATTGAAACATTTAAGTTTTGTAATTGAAACTAGTAATTAATTACATCTGGAAGTAATTGTAATTTGAAATTTTTAGAACTATGTAATTATTATTATAATGTAACTAAAAATTTAGATGGTTTAATTGTAATTGCACTAAAACTATGCAATTAATTCAATTCTGTTTTACATTAAAATGAAACGCTTTGTATCATATTTTTGATGAAAAGGTATATGTCCCAAAATTAATAGAAAACCTTTGATGCAGGTTTTATTTTGGTTTGAATTCTAAATAAAGCAAAATAGTCTGTCTTTTTAAAAATAAAAAAAATTAGTAACAGTTTTGTGTCAAGTCCTTTAAAATTTGTCAACTAAGGTTTTTATTTTGAACAGTGTTTTCTGAATCTGCAGTCACACTGAGCCGGTTTCCTACAATATTCACCTTACTGAGTCTTTTAAAGTAAAAAGTTTAGGAAACTTTTTACTTTTTCATTTCTTTTGTGTATATATGTATTGTAAAATTTAAATCGCCCTTGTTACACTTACAAGTGTTAATTGCCGGCCTATTTTCATAACCGACGAAGTAAAAGTTTTCTACTTTCTCTTTCTTTTCTAGGTTTGATGGCTGTGCACTTGTGCAGTTTCAATATATTGTTTTCCAAACAGTGTTTTATAGATGCATATTTTAAACCTTTTGGTTTTGTCATCTTTTCCATTTATTGGTGCCAAATTCATGTGTTTATTTCATCATTCTTTACATATTCGAGCCAGCAATGAAACATAAAATTGAATTGAATTTAAAAATATATGCAAGTCAAATACTCATATTTCTGCAACAATTTGTATAAAGCAAATTGATCTATATATATATTTATCTGATCACGTGAAATTTTTATCAACATAAAACAAGTCACAAAACGTACCAGTGCAAGTCAAACCAACCGCATTCCAACCATCATCACAAACACATTCGAAACTGCCTGGTGTGTTCTCACAATGTGCATTGGTGCTGCAAGCAGTAGTGTTGCATTCATCTATGTCTGTGAAAATATTGCCAAATCATAGCAAGATAAACACCATTATGACATAGGTAATATCATAAAACTTACCAGTGCAATTTAAGCCATCTCCTTTATAACCTTCATCACAAACACATTCGAAACTGCCTGGTGTGTTCTCACAGTGTGCATTGGTGACGCAATCAGCAGTAACACATTCATCTGTATCTGTGAAAATAATGCCACGTCAAATTAAGTACGGTAAGTAAGAAGTAGGCTAATGATACTAAATTTACCTGCACAAACCTTGACCAAAAACTTCAAACCACCCCCATTGCTCTGTAGCTGATTGCAGAGGTGGGCAGTAACTAGTTACAAAAGTAACTAGTTACTGTAACTAGTTACTTTTTGAGTAACTGTAACGGTAACTTCGTTACTATTTTCCAAAAGTAACGAAACGTGGTAACTAGTTCCTATTTTAGCACTTTTTCAACAGTTACAGTTACAAGTTACTTTTGTATTGAAATTTATGTTTCTAATTGCCGTCCATTACTCTGCACATGTTTGTGTCATGCTTTATGCGTGTTTGCTGCGCGTTGCTCAGTAATGCATTCTTCTCGCAGCTGTATCGGAGCAGCACTGCCCATGCGCGGCGCTCTTGTTTTGTGATCTTATGGAGCAGAATTGCCATATTGGCAAATTCATCGCCAAAATCCAGAAATCGGGCGATTTTTTAAGACGTTTGGCTTCATATTTATGGTTTGGCGATTTGGCTTTTTTTTAGCGCTTTTTGAGAACTGATTTGGTTAAATTAATTGCTTTTGGTGATTGGTCAGTATGTGACTTTCTATGCAATGTTTAGCAAAAGTGTTTGGCGACACTTGATAGCTCATTTCATGCTTGTCGTATAGCTGCCAAAGGTGTACAGGAGTCGTATTTTTGGAGTATTTAGGACCCGGAGTCTCGGTGTTACGTTCACTGTTCGCAACCTCATTACATCATTGTTTTCTCGATTCAAAATTGGAAGTCGATGTCTAAGTAACTTCGAGTCATAGCAGAGAAAACAAATTATTTCCTTTGTTTCGAGCATTTAAAGAGAATATAGTTTCGGGAGAGAGTTTTCTTTTTTGTACCAATATATTTAAACTTTTTGAAAGTAACTATAACTAACTGACTATAAGCATCAAGAAACACGCAACGATTATAAGCAATAGTGTGGAAAACAGACAGACGGAAAACAAACTACATTAGGAAAAGGCAACTGCGTAACTAGAAAAGAATTTGCACCACAGGGTGCGTGATACATCTAATAAATGTTGAGGAGAATGGATGCGCCTCCCGCAAATAATTGTTTGTTTAAATTTGGATTACAGCGTTTATGTTGAGATTTATGAGTAACTGAAAGTAACTAGTAACTGTAACTAGTAACTGTAACTAGTTACATTTTTGAAATCGGTAACTGTAACGGTAACTCAGTTACTATTTTGGCCAAGTAACTGTAACTGTAACTCAGTTACTTTTGAAAGTAACTTTGCCCACCTCTGGCTGATTGTAGCATTCTGACAGTTATACAAGTACGATACAACAGACAAATCTATTTTTTATTGTCAACATCAAATTCATTTTCCCGTTTCTGGTTATTTCCCTAAAACACAACTTGACGGTGTTGCTAACAATAAAACAAACTTTTTCTGTGACAACATCTGTCGACGTCGAGTCACTTGTTTTTTGGCAAAAGTTCAACTTATTTTTTGAAAAAAGCAAGCTTTCCACATTTAACAAATGTAAACATCACATGAAGATTAAGCATGGCTATTGACTCTTAAGCAAAAGAAAACAAATAAAGAAATTCTACACCAAGTGAACCAAACCAGAACTCTGTTAAAAAGTATGAAAACCAGACAATATAAATTTCTCGGTCATGTAATAAGAAAGCAAAAACTGGAGCATCTCTCTTTAACTGGTAAAATTTTTGGAAAGCGGGCACCTGGCAGACAAAGACAAACACATCTGGAACAATTTAACGACAAAACAGAAAGAATTATCCATGCAACATATAATAGGAACATTTGGTCTAATTATTCATCTGAGGCCGTCGATGCCTGGTTCAGGCAAGGCAATTGAAGAAGAAGAAGATTAACTCTTACCTTCAGATACAATAAAAGTCTGATTGTGTGCGGTAGTGATAATTTCTGTGAAAACAAGATCCGGAAAATATTTACTGGGGTATCTTCCGTCTGGTAAAAAATATGCAATACAACAAATTTGCTTATATTTGTCTTGTTTTTCAATCATTTATTCAGTTACACGGAGTTTACATATTAATGCTTCATAGGCTATAGTAAGGATTTTCCCTGACATGTCAGGTACGGTAATTAAGTGTTCAATATTTGTGTCAGGGGAAAATGTTAAAACGTGCCTAAATGTCCGTGATTTTTGCACTCAAACTCATAAGTAGGTTAATTGATGCATTTCGGTTGAGTCTGTTAACTATAAATTGTTTTGCTTTTGTGCTAAAGCTTTTGCGCATATTCAAACAGTGGAAAGAACCAGCAACTCTTTGGTAGACGTGCTGACAAGTTTGCATTCAATTTAAAATGTAAGCTACTCGAAGAAGGGAAGAATGGAAGCTTTTTGTCTCTTAGTTAAAGAGTTTCTTTCTGAAAAACGCACAGAGGGATACGAAATTGAATGTAACAACTTTCTTTCCGAAGTTGCAACTCTTTATGGAAGATGCTTGGGATAAGTCATTTGAACAGATAAGTTAGATAAAATCATTGATTGGTTGATTGATTGATTAATTGATTTTGGATAACTTTTATCTTTAGATTGGGAAGCTTTTAGATTAAGATGTTTGAGGCTTCATCCTGGCATAGGCTACTCGTAGAAGAGGAGGCTTTGAACCATTGACGCAGCCCGGGTAACCGAGTTTGACAGAGGAAAGCTTCCGATTGTGTTGTTGTCTGTGAGTTAGCCTATTCCATTCCTTAGGTGCCACTAAATAGAAAGTAGTCCTTGATAGGCTACGTAGCTCAAGCGCATACCCTAAGAATCGTACCGGCGTCGCTTGACCTTGAAGTTTCTTTGTTCAAGCATCCTTGAATGAGATACCGTACCAAGTTTGAATGCTGTAGAGGTTTGTGTGAACCCCTATCTGGTAAGCAAAGACATGCATTTGGACGATGCAAAATATTAATCTAATGTCGTTTGTGGAATGTCACATCAACGATAAAGAATTTTCTGCTTTGTCACGCATACAAACTGGTGCAAGTACTTTGCATGTCAATTCCGTAATCCGTCTCGATAGAAAATCAGTCTTCCCCTCCTAGTACCGGTACCTCAGTTGCCAGTTGGTTAAAAGTCCGACTTTACGAACAAAGAAACGTCATGCTCAAGGGGAGCTGGTTTCTCGGAGTGTGAGCTTGAGCAACGTATTTCAAGGAATGCTCTCTTAAAACTCTCTTAAAATCTTTCATCTAGGTGGCTCTAGGAGTTTGATTGATTGATTTGAATTTTTATCCTCGGACTGGGAAAGCTTCTTGAAGAGCTTAATCCTGACAGTTTCGCATACTTGTAGAGGCTTTGAATCACTGATGCAGGCCCGGTCACCGAGATTGACAGAGTGAAGTTTCCGATTGTTGAATTCTTGTTACAGGGGAACTATTCCATTCATTAGATGCAGCTGAATGGAGAGCAGTCCTTAACGTGCGTTGCTCAAGCGCACACCCCGAGAGTCGAACCAGCGCCGCTTGATCTTGAAGCTTCTTCGTTCCAGAAGTGACGCGCTAACCAATTGAGCTATTGAGTCTAGTGAATGGAATAATTTACAGGACAACACTTGAACAACAAGCACAAACTTTATTTTCTCAAAGTCCGTCTACGTCAGTGGTTTAAAGCCTCTACAAGCAGGCTATACGAAACCGTCAGGATTAAGTTCTAATAAGCTTTCTCAGTCAGAGCATAAAGATTCTCTCAATCAATCAATCTATCTCAAAAACTGTCACCATTAGGCTACACCTAGCAAGTTAATCTTTTTACAGTGACTTAGAGTTTGCAGACGTTGAACTTGAATCAATGTACACAGGGGGGATTTTGTTAGCTGAGATGATTGCATGATAGGCTAAACATTACTTGGCCACATGTAAAAACAAATGTAAGCAGTTCCGCAACTTCTTACCATGCTTTTTACTTGGAGGAGCAAGAGAATCTTTTGCTTGCATTTGGTTCACTGATGTAAAAAGAAAAATTAACAGCAACATCTTCATATTTCTTTTTTTTATTATTTCAATAGATGATCGCTTAATTAGGCAGTCGGAAACAAAAAAATATCTTTATGAGTTTTGAAAGCAAAGCAATCTTTCGTTTCAGGTTAGACTTATAGCCAAATAATTACCGTATTTGGTTTCAAAACTTGAATAATTTCATTGTAGCCTAAACGTTGTGAATCCAAAACCTAATCAAAACTCACATAAATTTCAAAGTTTTTCTTTTTTTTTTGCAACTAAACAAAGCAAATTTTTCAAAGTTTTTCCAAGGTATCTCCTTCGCCTATCTGACCCACCAAGCGTAAAAAATTGATATTAATAACATTGATTTAATACTCTTAGTCTTCCCACAGGTTAATTTCTAAGTCTAAACTTACCAAACACAATACTATGTTACTGTCGTAGCCTACTGGCTAGCATTAAGCGTTAAAACGTGTATTCAACAAATAGCCTATCGGTAAGTCTATACTTTTTTTTAAATATTTTATGAAGTTTGTCTTCCCCGAAAATTAAAAGCTTTGAGAAAAAGTTTCAAGTTTTATTGAAGTAATCAAAAGTAATTTTTAAAAAAAGAATGTAAGCCTAAACTCGATTTCACATTCTGTTGTAACTTCATAAACTTAAGACTTTGCTTATCTGGAAATTCTATTAGTTTTGCATTAAACCCTTATCTAGTATTTTTTTCTAATATTGCATTAGAAGTCGTTCTCCTCAAATAGCTTGTATAGGTTGGAATAGGTAAAAATCCTCTTTGAAAAATATGCTGTTGTCCTACTGATGCGTACTCACCAAGACTTTTATATCAAAGAAAATAATTACAATGGAGGATGTTTACCATGATAGTTTTTGCTGTGGGGCTAATTTTAATTTTGCTTGCATAGGCTCATAGTTGTGCATTCATATCTTAAAGTACCTCCCTTGCATGTGATGTTTGCTGGTCTTATTTCAATAAAATACTGCATGCGTGCCAATGATTAATTAATTATTGAACTGAAAGTACTTGAAGTATTAGATTGAAAAAGTCATTATGATGCAATTAGATAAAAAAAACACTTTTCGTAATAATAACAGCACTCTGGACAAGTTGTAGACAAGAAATGATTAAAGTTCAAAAAGCTATTGTAGCCTACCGTAGGCAATATATGAAAATTGGTAGCCTACTGCTATCTCCAGGTGGCCATGGTACTGCTTATAGATTATTTTCAATTTTTGTTTCTATCAAATAATGACCTCAATCAAGTGATGTATTCTTACACAACATACGCGCTATTATAGTGCGGCACTTGAAAGTGCGCCAGTTCGACATCTCTCATGAGCATGCGACTGTGTCTTGGTAGAACGTTTAAAAACGTGCCTAAAGGTAGACGCAAAAAGTGGCATATTTGCCTTTCCGTCCACTTAATCCAAATCTTCACAACACTATGGACGAAAGGCTAAATACGACAAAAAATACACGTTTCAGGTTTAGTATTCAGAACATAGGCTATGGGCATGCTACGGAATTGTAAACTTTCATATCATTGCATTATAAAGCCTGCATAAAATTGAGATTTGAGCTAGTATGATCATCGGCTGAAGAACTCTAACGGACCTTCTAAAATAAACCAGGACGTCATAAAGTTGGATGACATTGATTAAAATTCTACTAACTTTGCGATATTATATCGAAATAAGTTTGGTCCACGTAGCCTAAATATTTGTGTGAAAATAAAACAAACTTTCGATTCTTTTTTTAAAATGCAACCAACTTCCGTAAATTCAATTCCATCGCAACCAAGGCAAATTGCTTTAATCAATATTAACCACTTCATGTACTGAGTGTGTTTGCACAAAATGTACTCGCCGGAGATATCACGATGTGTATGCTGACATAAGCTCAAATGTTTTTAGAAACGCCAAACCGGCGTGCGTATTGCAAACTAATGGCTCATTTTTTTGTAAATGACCCGCTTTATACAGCACTTAGACAAATCAATGATTTTGAATTTCGATAAAACAAAAATTTCTGGAGGCCTGTTAAACTATTGGAACAAAAATAATTTCGTTTGTTAATGGATGCTATTCGGACTATACAGACTACAGTAGTGTTTATAAATCACGCTTTTTTGTAGAACAACTAACAAAACGATGTGTTAAGACATGAAAATTATCTCAACACGTTTCGTTTCGTCTATTCTCAACAATTATTGTTGATCCCAGGGAAGACACGTAGTCACGTGCTACCCAAAATCGAAATAAAGTCATGTCATTTTTCTCCTTTTTGCAAACTTTTATCTCTCGCATTGCCGCTTAAGCCAATTTTATCCAAGCCGGCGGCACGGGGCACGCAGGATTTCAGCAATGGATTTGAGGTAGCCTATAGAGAAGTTTTCCATGGTTCACAAAAACTAAGCAAATATTGCAGTATTTCGAAATAATCCATTACTCGCTTAAATAATGGATAAGTACATTTGCCGATTTCATTGTTTATAGAGTCATGAGGTGAAAAAGTCTCGTATTCTACAGGGGGAGACCGGGATACCTCAGGTGGATATTTAAGACTTTACTAAAAGATAGGGGCTTCGGCGGAGAGTTTGTCTTGTTGTACCATAAACACACAAAGCAGAGAAGTTAACATATTTAATTTTAAACACTCACAGAAAAATTGCATTAAATAAAACTTGTATCGAACGTTTTCGACACCTCATAGGGTCCTCCTCAGTGATAGTAGATGTGATTTCATTTACATATGATAAACAAAATAAACAGTTAAAGATTGATCTTGTTTAAAAAAATAACAGCAAAAGACTATACACTTATAAATTATTGAAATCTTTCTGTTGCACAGGAAAAAAAATTAAAACCGAGTCATCTGCGTTATCTTCTAAGATCTGAGCAAAAAAGTAACAGCAAAAAGAACAAATATTTCAACAGCTGAAAAAAGTTTAAGCACAACCAATATCCGTTCCTTTATTCCAGAAATCGATCACCGTGCCATTCGAATATTCACTGTAAAAAAACAAGCGCAGGTGCAGCTAAATCGCCCATTGCTCTGGGGTCGCACTTTCACTCTCAATCGCTCACAAATAGAAAATAATTTTTTTATGAGTGTGAAATTTTATAGAGACAGCATACTATGTCACCAACAACTACCAGAGGTGGGCAGTAACTAGTTAAAAAAGTAACTAGTTACATAACTAGTTACTTTTTGAGTAACTGTAACTGTAACTTCGTTACTTTTTTGAAAAAGTAACGATAAGCGGTAACTAGCTACTATTTTATCGTTTTTCAACAGTTACTAGTTACAGTTACTTGATTTCCCAAACAAAAATTGGTCGTTTGTTTTTCAGTTTATGGCAGTTTTTTTGTAGTGGTCAAATTATTTGTTTGAAAGAGATTATAGGCATTTGGCGACAAGAAGCGAGGTTGTGTACAGAAAGGAGCTGTGTAAACTGCGAGATAGGATTTTGCGGTGTACCAGCGACAGAAAGGAGGCCGCGTAAACTGCGAGGTAGGATTTTACAGTGTTCTATACGGATTGATGTCTGTGACGCCACAATCCGTTGTTTGTTCCCCCACTAAGCTGTCTGTTTTTAGAAATTTCAGCTTCTCCTTTTTTGTAAAGCGATTCTTTTTTTGTAGATTTTGGTTATATAGCTTTGAACACAGGTAGACGCGGTAGTCAGTAGTGGAAAATCAATATGGATTAGTTTTTGTCTAAAGTATCAGAGACTGATACAAACCCCACTGGTAATGCCACCAATATGCCAATATCTGGACATTCTGCAATCAGAAGAGAAGGCATATATGGGCATGACGAGGAAAAGACTACAAGAACTTCGAAACAGCGACAAGGTGGCTGTCTGCCTGCCATTACAACCCGATTGTTGAAATCTTTGGAAAACAGATTTGGCCATGTTTTTGATGATAGTGACTGCCAGTTAGCTGCTGCTTTTCACCCACAATTCCGACTTTCTTGGCTTTACAAGGGTGAAGAAATTAAGACGCCTCTACATCCCTAAATTGTTAACCTATTACAGAACCACAGCAATTTCAACATCGACGATGCAGCAAGCAACAGCGACACTGATGTTGACAGGCATGCAACAGATGACTTTTTTGCTCTGTTATTTGAAAACACAAAATAAAAGGAAGTTAGTGCCGCAAAAATTTTAAATGAATTTTTTGAACGTAACCCAACAAAGGCAGTTGCGTCTGATGCATTCCCCAATGAAGCCATGAGGCGTTTGTTCTTGCGTCCGCCCCGTTAGCTCAGTGGTTACGCGTCGGGCTCAAGATCACGCGGCGCTGGTTCGACTCTCGGGGTGTGCGCTTGAGCAACGCATTTCAGGACTGCTCTCCATTCAGCGGCACCTAGTGAATGGAATAATTTCTACGCAACAACACTTCAACAATCGGAAAACTTCACTCTGCCAATCTCGGTAACCGGCCCTGCGTCAAGAGCCTCTACAAGTATGCGAACAAGTACCAGGAATAACCTATCAAGGCTTTGTCAGTCCGAGGATAAAGATTCAAAAACCATTCAAAAACCAAACCATACAATACCCCTATCCCCTCCAGTGCTGCTGTTGCAAGACTGCTCTCCCTTGGAAAGGATATTTTGGAGCCAAAGCAAGCTGGACTTAGCGATCAACATTAATTTTGAAAAAGATCTTTCTGAAAAGAAATTGATGTTGTGACTCTTCGTTCATTTTAGATACCCGTATAAAAATATTGACACGCTCTATTGCTTATCACGGAGTGTCCTGTGCATGTCGTTTTTTTCAATTTTTTATTGTTTTCAATTCGGTTGACGGACGTTTTGGTTTTGGGGTTAGATTATGGATTCTTAGAAGCATTATAGTATGTGGACAGCTAGCAGAGTGGTCGCTGTTTTGCAGTTAGGCAACAGCTACGAACAAAGTATCATCTTGCCCTTTATCATGTATTTTTTATCTTGTACTTCATAGAAAGAAGAATAATTCTAGATCAGTACTCATATACATCCATTTTCTTTGAAAAGTAACTGTAACTAGTAACTGTAACTGTAACTAGTTACTTTTTAAAAAACGGTAACTGTAACTGAAACTAGTTACTTTTTGAGCGAAGTAACTGTAACTGTAACTCAGTTACTTTCAAAGTAACTAGTGCCCACCACTGACAACTACACTATCTTTTGATCACTTAGGGTCTTCATTTTTTATCTCTAACTAGGTTATTTCTCAGTGTGGTCTAAGTGAGCATCTTGACTCAGGTGGGAAAAGGTGGAAACTCTTGTTAGCAGGTGACAGTAAAGATGTCATAGAAATGCTCACCACTTCAACTCGGAGACAATTAGTTAGTGAGCGATACTCTGAGACAAGGCTTCAAAATAATTTGGAGTTAATACAGGCCTCTATTAAAAAATCGTATTTTTGTCCGCGGACGACACAACTCGATGTGACTGCTTTTGACGATTTTGGATTATTAGCGCCATCTAGCCTACATTGAAATTTTTGTAAGTTAATTGAAATTAATGTGGAGATTGGAAACTTCTAGAAATACAATCTGTAAAGCGCTAATTTTCGTCGTTGAACTCCTTTCCTGTTTTAGCAACTATGCTATAAAATTATATATAAACATTCAAACATAATAAAAGCTTTTTTTCCTTGTCAACGTTATTTTCCCATTTGTTTTTCGATAGCCAACGACAAAGATGGGTTTTAGTTTGTAACATGATTATTAATTAGTCATTTTTGTTGTAGCAACAGACAAAATTTAAATTAGCCTATTGATTTTACATTTTACAACAAACTGGTAGCCTACAAAAAGTTATTGTAGAGGTATTTTTTATTGTAAATATCAAAATATTTCAGTAAATGCATACTGTAATGTTTTTGTCAAAGTATTTGTCGGAATAATGATGCTAATCGTTCTGCTTGCTCAACATTTTGTAACTATTGCGTTTTAGTATTTACAACAGACTTCGTTATTCAATAGAAAACATTATAGATACGTGTCAGTAATATAGTTTATCACTCTAACCAGTTGCCAGAGTGATAAACTATCTATTGATAAATGCCACAAAACCACTGTTTTAAAGGTAGGCTAACACACCAGTTCCTTAAAGCCGTATTAAGGAAGCACGTGTCTCATGCCAAGAGTAGTCAAATCTTGCTTGCGGGTCAGTTATTGTTTGTGGTGACATAGCCTAAGGATAATTGTTCACCACACATTTCCTAAACTTTCTAACGCACAATTATTAGTGGTCTGTAATGTTCGGAAACATTTTTTCCAAAACAAAACATTGCCTCTGAAAACGTTCTCCTTGTGCTGAGATTACAGTATGTATTTATAATTTTTGCCCTTTTGTTTGTTTCTTCATTATTAATTTTTTTTAGAAAAGAAAAGTATCTTTGCAAATTGTGAAGATGAAATACAAAATTAATACACAATGGAAACGTGTCTGATAACTTGAAAAAAATTAGGATAGATATTTACCTATTGCTTTAGGGGAGGACAAAAGCATAGCAATTTTATTAACGTTTTTAATGCTCAATTTTAGTGGTATTTTGTCACGTCTAAATGACAGCCAAGGCAAGGGTGTGCAAATCGTGGCCTGCGGAAGCGTCTGGATTTTAAATAACATGGAGCCCGCTAGACCATTTTCATATATGTTCCAAGTTTGCAACGTATAAGAAACATTATTTTTTGTTTGGCAACCCGACAAGTTCAACCAGTGTGAAGTTAGGCGAGCTAGGCGTAAAGTAGCTGCGTGGTCATTTTTTGCGTGCACATTTGTCATGTAGTGAACAATATGTATTTCCAGTAAACACAAGTGCGGGCTGCGGGCACTTAACAGTCCACTAGTATTGTTCCTTTCAAAAATATAGCCTAGTTGTGACATTACTGATGGTATGTAAGGGCACTTTGCCAAAGTAGAGGCTACTTTTGCATTTTACGTAATAGCCTATGTGGAACAAAGTTGCGGCCCGCGAACCAAGCTGGTTACGTGTATTTGACCCAGCTGTGCTGCAAGTTTGCCATCCCTGATCTAAAGCAAGAAACACACAATTTGTAAAGACAGAAAAAGTTTAGGGTAACTTTGCGGAATGTGCCTTGCGATGAAAAGACAATTTCCTTTAGATGCCTAGTGCGAGTTTTTTCAATCATGTCGCAAGATTTTTGTGTTGTTACATTCCAAGGGAAATTGATTTCCTTAAAATCGCCTTACGCTTGTCATCAGCGCAGGAAAGTGAGGAAACTATATATCCCTCCTGTTGTGTGGTACAATTTAGAAAAAGCTGAGAATGACTACTTTGATTACGATGCAAACCTTTGCAAAAGTTGCAATTTTTACATCGTTTCAACGTCTTGTTATGATCTTATGTTCAACTTATAACTGTCACTTTGCCACTGTGTTTGTGCTATTGCAACGGTAAACAACCTGAAATGTAGCCTGCTAAATAAACACCAAGAAGAAATGTCTGCTCTGCAAGTACAGTGCCATGACAGTGCCCTTCAATGTACAACAGTTAACACTTAAGAATTTTGCAGAATAGTCAACGACTGGGAAATAAGTGACATTAGTTGTTATGTGCATGGTATCCAGATTTAAATTGCTAACCTGTAATAAAGACACAACAACAATTTAATTAATGTGCACTGTATGACATTCTGCGTATGAAACAATGGCTCGATCTACGCAGCTTTTGGCTAAGCAAGGTGTGAGAGATTGTTTAATGTTAGTAGCTCAGGTCAAAAACGCTGGTCAATTAAGGAACAGACTATTTTTTATCTAACTGGTATGCAGTATAAGGAGCATTTATTTTATTAAATTATTCTCTGTAAAGATTTAAAGGAAAATGTTTAAAATTACAATAGTTTGAATAAGTTGATGTCGTCGACAACACCATTAGAAAAACAATTGCCGCGCAGTTTTGTACTCACACTCTGCACTCACGTAGTTATTACGTTTAAGCATGCACTCACAAAAATAACTACGGCAATATTATTTCTTAGGAATTACATTTACTGATTTTAGTAATGTGAAAATAAATTAGTGTAGCTTTTATTGTTAGAGTATCATGGCCAAAACGCATAGGATTTTTGGAATATCTTCCATATCGCTTTTTGTTTTATTTGTAGCTGTTTTTAATCCACAACATGCTGTTGCAGGTAAGATATTGAGTTCCTGAAGTAAAAAGGGCAATTTAGATTACGTTTAATAATTTCGATGTAGTTCTTGTGTAGTGGTGACTGCACTAAAATAAATGTATGATACTAAATTATCCCAACACATTACATAAGTATTCCCAAATGTCAGTTTGATCAATCAAGCACATGACCTTCTTTGATCAAACAGCATCAACTTTTGCAAGAAGCAATGCCTGAGACACTCCTGTGGTGGCGTGAAGTTACTGTGTTAACGATATTGGGGCAAAAATGCATTGAGTGAATTTTTATTCATCGGTAAATTAATTGAGCATTATGTGATGGCGTTTTCCTGTGTCAATAAAGATACCACGGATCCACGAGAGGAAATACTTGATAGAGCATTAGCCGCGGTTGAAAAAGTTTCAAAAAACATCACAGAAGCGATACCTTCATTCCATCCTTATGTATACGACGGACATCCTTATGACATCCACGATGGAGGGCATGCAATGTATGACGGGATCGGCAACAAGGTTGTATCACCCGATCAGATCAAATACATGAGTCTTTGATGAAAAAAGAATTTCTGTTCTGCAATTGATGTTTGTGCTATTAAAGGATATACAATTGTACAATGTTAACTTAGCTCGGGACTACACTTTGTAACCATGTCAATATAGCCATAGGTTTAGGTTTACTGTGCGTTTCAATAATTGTTAATGAATAACCACAAGTTATGTAATTTCATAAACACAAGACACATGTACCCTGACCTATTGCACAAGTTGCATGACGGTGGTAAAACACGAACCAATGATTGGCTACTAACACGACTGTTGATACGTTTTTTGTTTTATTTTTGTTTTACCCGCTTTAAATTATTTTAAATTAAACTTTGTTTTGCAGAAACAAATTCTATAAGATACATAAACACAAAGTTAAAACCTCACGAAAAATTTAAATGTTTGCTTTATAAACTGCTGAGGTACAACGCATTCTGCGATGGATACAGCGCTATATAAAAACAAGCATCATTATGGTGATGTTATAGTACCGGTATTCCAAGAGAATCAAGTGCAATTCAACCTAAAAATTTCTGTTTAGGTTTATCACAGTGATGGAGAATTTACTGAAGTCGTGTACGATTACAACGTGGGGTAAATTACGAAGTGTTTTTACTTGTGTTTTTTGGCAGTTGAGTGTAGCAAGAACTCAGCGATAGACACGTGTTTTGCCCATGAGGCTGGGCTCATGGGCGAAACACTGGAAAAAGTCTTGATGGCTAGTGTGAAGACTACACCGGTATGGTTGTCGAAACACAATGCTCGCTGTTCTATAGTGAGAAGTCAGGTAGTGCTGATGCCAGGAAGATCGCTCCTTCTCAACAAGTGTTTTTACGTTATGGAAAAGGTTTTGCTGCACAAGCTATTGCAAAAATACGACAGCAGTGAAAACCTTTTCAAAAAGCCAGATGTATTTCAATTTAACTTTGGCAAACGGCATTAATGAAGCCAAAACATAGCATGAAAATTTCAAACATTGTATAGGCTAGTTTGCTTTTTTCAGGTTGTGCAGTTAATTAAACAGCTAAACGCAAGATAGTAGGCTACATTTCTTACAACTATTTAGTTTTATTTATTTTTACAGCTACAGCAATTACAATTATGGAGTTCGAAGTAACCATCCACTTTTTGGCTTGATGTGGATAAAAAATCGCAAAAGAGAGTATCACACATACCGCATGCAGGTAGCAGCTGGTAGACTAGGCTACTAATAAATCACAGCGAAGTGCCTTAGGCACTGCAAATATGTAGCCTACTAAATTTTTATGTCTACTGATAAGAAGAAACACATAAGCTTAAATGATGCACAAATAGGTTTCTGGTATCGTTTGAAGTCATCAAGCTGGGAGATTTATTCGCTTTTTAATTGCCTGGTGAAAGACTTTGAAAATTTCTAGTGAAGTCAGTGCAGTTTTGGCAACATTTAGAAAAACCTGATTTCACAAGTCATTTTCAAAATAACAAACACGTAGGCTACACTCCATAATCAATTAATCATACCCTAGCCTAGATGCTTTAAAAACAAATTCTAACTAAACGTTATAACTTTCAAGAATGTAAAACTTTCTTGAAAGCTTTTCGGCTGTCGCAGATTGAGGGCTACCCTGGGCAAGGCTACAAGAGAAGTGTAACGTCATCAAGCGGTGAAATAACTTTAACAGGGATAACGTTACAACACAAAACTTACCAAGTTTATGGACCAGGAATACCATCCATATGCGAACTGTATTTCACAATGGAAAATCAAAAGGTATTGTTTTTAGATTGCTTCGTTTTGTCTCGCGATTTAGCTAACATCATAGGCTTAAGTTCAATAAAGCAGGAAAGATTATAAATACATATTCAAATACAGTTTTTGATATATTTTCAGTGGCAAAGTAAGAAAGCAGAAAATTACAGCATACTCAGTTTCAAGAAGAACGCAACACACTTAAAAAATTCTGTTATTTTAACGGGAAGGCCTAAAAACATAATCATGGGATACATGCTTCTATCCGCGTGAGTGAGCCCTAGAACTTATTATTCAAAATGCTTCATAAAATTTAAGTTAAATCGTAAAAATAACCCAATATAGCATGCAGGCGCTTGATGGCCAAGACAATAAATATCATCTTTGTTGTAAAAGTGATATTTACAGTATTTCAGCAGTAAACAAAATCAGTCCTATTAGGTATATTGATAGCTTTTCAAAATATTATTTCAATTGTATTTTTAGATTTGCGAAAAGTAGTGAAACTACATCAAATATAAAAATATTTTTAGAGATGATGGAGCAGTAATATCAACAGAAGAAATAGAAGATGTGCTTAAAGTTATTGGAAGTTCTTTAGTGGACAGTGAGTTATTTGTTGTTTTCTTCGAATCTAGAAATATAAGTTAAATCTGTTAGGTTGTAATTTACATTTTATACAAACTTCTACTATACAGCTACAGTTACAAATTTAAAAAACATTAGGCTACTGGAATTCAAAATTGTTTTTACTGTATGCGAATGCTACAACTTTTTTTATTTACAGTCAACAGTGATCTACGCAACGTTACTGAAGAAGCATTGCTTGCCATAGAAGACAACGTCCAGGCAATCAGAGCTTCTGTGTCAAACTGGTACAACTACACATACACCATGCAGGAAATTCAAAATGGAGGAGAGGACATGTATGGCAGAGCTGGTAACCAGGTAAGATATATCCTTTTGATTTTCCAAAAACGTGGCTTGATCTAGTTTATGTCAGAAGGGATTTTTAAATAATTTCCCTTAAAAAAATCGCTATAAGTAACATAACTTAATTAATTAGATACAGACAGCTAATTGACTACTAATTCTGCTAGAATTGTGGATGCGCCACTTTAGAACAGCTGTTGGGAGACAAGCGTTTTTGTGATAAACGCGCAATCAGCAGTGACGCAATCAGCAAATCTGCAAGCAATAAAAACTAAACTCGAGCAGGGCGCAACGGTCAAACAAAATTAACTTGAGCTTATGATAATGCTTCTTGTATGTAAAATACGTCACACACGCACAGCTCATCATCTTATGATTGTGCTGAAGGACATCAAGCTGTTATCAAACTTATGTTTAAACATCAAACTTATGCTCCAGAAGAAAAAATATATTATGTAACTGAAGGTTTATACAAATTTACTTGCAGATTTACTTTTCAGAAGATTACCAACAACCTACTCATGTTTACTATGGGATCCCTTATAGGTAAATGACTCCGGTTGGAAAAATATATTTTGTAATGCTTGTCTTCACTGACATATTGAGTAATTCAACAAATTGTTTGCAATAACGTATTGACTATTTTAGAAACAAAAACATTGAAGTGACGTCACGGCCGGGACATCCTTTTGTTGGGTTGATGTGGATAAAAGGCAACTCAGATGGAGAGCATTCGTACACTTGGCAGGTCTGTTATCTAGGTTTGCTGTCTGAAATAAAGTGTCGCTTTCTTGGTGAAATTCAATGTCGTTAGACTGCGCGATATAAATCGTTATCAAAAGCTTGACATAACGCAATTCTTCGAGAGGGCAAAAGAGCAAAGCAAGCCCATAGTTATAAAAACGTCAATCAAACTAACCATGTTCCTCATCCTGTTCATACTACTGCACTAGACTTATGCTTGCCATTGTTCCATCACAGTCTAAGCCTTCTCACCAGTAGCGTTGACAGATGAGTTCAGAAGATACTTTTGAACTCGGGTTTGGGAAAGTCTTGGGGGCTGGTAACCTTTCCAAAAGGCCCGGTAACTTAATAAAAACATGGCGTATTCTTTGGATACAATGCGTTCTTCTTTATATATACTGCGTCCACGTTTTGTCGCTTCTACCTTTTTCAAGATCTCTGCTATATTTGTCATATATTTTTTTTTCGTTGTGATGGTCAGAAATAAAAACAAACTGAACTGAACTTTTTAGAAGTGTCTTGAACTGAGGCCCCGGAATTTCATTGGTATTGCACCCAAATTATTTTCTTAACGGTTTTGGTTCTCACACCCAGCCTCGATAAGATTAGCTCTTTTTGAGATCGCAAGCCTTGTTTCAAGAAATTGTTATGACACAGCAGTAGCCTGTTTCACATGTTAGATTGATTGTTTTCTTTTCTATAAACTTTTATCTTTTGTTTAGGTTACTGGATTTGCTGGAAAAAATAATGTTGGTGTGATTAAGACATATGAAGGTTTCATTAACAGCCAGTACACCAAAATTAAGTACTACGTCTTCTCACTCAGTAGCATCAGAGATCATCCCACTATTTGCGAAGTTTACTTTTCCATTTCTAACCAGGTATTAAGCTTGTTGTAGCTCAGAGCTTAATTCTACCAGGAGGGAGTCCAGATGTTGATTTGAACTTTCAAATTTTGTGATCAAAGCCTCAAGCTTCAATCACATAGCGGTACGAGCCAAGGGGCAGGGGGCCCCCTGTTGTTTCAAAACGTCGCAAATTCGGGAAAAATCTTGCAATTATTAGGGCAAAAATTGCTATATGAAAAGCTACAAAATTGTATGAATTAAGAAAAACTATAAATTAATATCTTTTACCTATCAAACTATAAGTACACTAGTACAGCCTCTTATTTGCACAAGAAATGTGCCGCAAAATTTTGATTTGGCACACCCGTATTGATGTATTGTATTGCCTGGTGATCAAACTGTAGTACGAAATGCATTTAACCAACTGCATCATGCCAATTTGGGCAGCCACCAAAATATGTCTCTAATACTTTTGTGAAACTGCCCAAATCAAAACGCAAAATTTGCTATATAGCTAATTTTATTAATTTTCACAAATGCATCTTGTTGATTTGGGAAGCTGAAAACATGAAATTATCCGATGAAACTGATTAGTCTGTTTATGCAACTGCCCAAATTATTGTGAGGCAGTTTCCCCAAAATGAACAAATTCATTAACTTTTCCCATTTACATAACTGTATCGTTTAGATTTGGGCAACAAAAAAATATGAAATTATCTGATCATAGTCTATTTATAAAACTGTTAGTTTTTCACTATTATCAATCAATCAATCAATCGTTTATTTATCATGCACCGCATACATTATATTTGGGCAATTTCTATAAAAGCGTGCAGATTTGGGCAAATTTACGTTCTGCCCCCCCCCCCCCCAAAATGGTTTGGTCTCGTACGGCTATGTTCAATCATCACAAGTGTTACAAATGTTCAGGAACGTTTGAGGAATACTTGTTCTATGCTTAGGCCTACCTGCATTTTGGACCACACAGATTAAACGTTTGACAGACTAAACCTAGCTAAAACTCTCCAGATCGGCCACTGAATAACGTTTTAATTGTTGTAGTCAGAGCCCTGCTAAAACGATATTTTCCTTTTGAAAATGTGATGCTTTTGCGGCACATACGATGCTGATAAACAACATATAGCCTAAGCATGTAAACTATTATTGAGACTTGTTTCGTTATTTCTAATGAAAGACTTGAATTGCTTGCAGAATTGGCAGACGAATGAAGCCTTTACATTCTCAGCAGAGTTTGGGAATGACGTGGAAAATCTGAACAATACAGTAACTGTCAAAGGAGATCCTCGCCATCTTTTGATTGGCTATTTGTTGCTATCGAAGTAGGCGGCAGTTTATATCTCTTGTTTAATTGCACTTGAAAAAATATAACGTTCAAGAATCGTTTAAATAATTTAAAGCTCCATACACAATATTTTAGAAAATAGTAAAACAGAATAAGTTTAGATGAGTGAAGATTAAGAAATTTTATCTGTTATTTCTTTCTGTTTGTTTTGTAGAAAAAATGCAGTCAGCGTCACTAAAACTGAAGTTGAGGATGCTGTATCTATTGTTATTGAGCAACTTGACAAAAGTAAGTAGTTTCCGAAAATCACAATACACAAGTTAAATCAAATTAAAAGTGAGGAAAGTTAACTGGAAAAGGCGATCTGGTACCAAGACACTTTCTCAAATGGGCGGTCTATCTAATGCAGAAGCAATCACTAAGAAAACAAATCAATAGTCTTTTTTCTAAAGTCTAAACCTTTAAATCATTTGGCTATGCTAACACTCACAACAGTACTTCAATAAAAAATTATTAAAATTAAAACAATTATAAAATTAACAAAAATCAAAAAATTAATTAAGAAATTAAATTTAAAATATTGATGTGAGTGTTAGCCTAGCCAAATGATTTGAAGGTTTGGAGTTTAGAAAAAAAAACTATTGATTTGTCTTTTTATATAAGTTGAATAAGTTAAATTAATATCTGAAAACCGTAAATTAATTAAAGCCAAAGTTTCCTAAGAGTTTATTACAAGTAGGCTATTCTACATCATCAAGTTCGCATACAAATGTTGTTTCACCAATTTTTTAGAATAAGTGTTGTACGTCTAAAAAAAATGAAGCCAAAATTTATGTAAATTCTGTCACGTCAGATTGATTTACTGAATAGCTGATTTCTTACTTTCATGTGATTATTTGAGAAATTATCAAAAATGTGGATACTTTGTCGTCTATGTCTTCCAATTCAAAATTTACCTAACGTAATGCATCATGATCGCAATAAAAATATGTAGTTGACCTGGAAGCATACTTTTTTATACATAGGCTAGTTGTTCCTGTTTATATCGACGTTTACTTCGCTTTCAGTACTTTTGTACGTTTTTGTGACAGTCAAAACAACATCTGATAACTTTTTGGACGAAGCAATTCAGTCGATTGAAGATGTTTCTGGAAACCTAACTTCAGCAGTAGACGACTGGCACGACTATTTGTACGACGAAGGATTCTACTTAATCTCGTACGAACCACGAGATATGTACAATCCGTTTGGTAATTCTGTAAGTAGGCTACTTGTATCGTTTTCATTTGCATTAAGGGCAGGTTTAGTTACTATTCCGAATTGGCGATGTTTAACGAACTACAGTAGCCCACTCCGCCAAAAGGCTAACGAAGAGCCGTCAATTGCGTATCGCATCACTTGGATATATTTATTGATATAAAACTTGGACAAAAATTGTCACATCAATGATGTTTGAACAGAGGTCGGCAATCTACAGAACAGGGGTCGGCAACCTACACCCCTAGAGGAATATGGCCAGATCAGTGATATAATATAATCAAATGGGAGAACAAGTACTTTTTCATTAACCATTTTGGTAGGCCCACCTTTTTCATTTGCAGGGTTTCTGTTTTTGTAAACAAGGAATTTAACATGAAGCGCCATTATGATTTCCAAGTTAATGGGTCAAACAAGGAACGGCAAAATTAGTCTACTCAAAAATAGCGTAAAGCAGAAAATTTCTCTGTTACAAAGGAAAGGAAAACTAATGAATCAGAAAATCCTTTTGCTAGCTACAAGGTAGTACAATAACTATAGCAAAAGACAAGAACTTGTTGTACTGACAAGGGCGGACTTACCCATGGCGCCTGGGCGCCGCGGCGCCCCCTAAAATTCCAATTTATTTTTTTAAGTCTGCATGCAAATTTCCTTTTCATGCTATACTTTAACTTGTAAATTTCCATTTTACTAACGTAACGCAATGCGTGATGTTTAGTCTCGGCAAGTAGACCTACTAACCGCTAATAGCCTAACCGCTGCTGGTAACGGTACAAGAGACAATGGGCATTATATAAATACTAATAAATAATAAAGAAACTTTTTTTAACTCAAGTTTAAATAATATAATGCATGGTAGCAATCCAGATTTTATGCTTGAAGGTTTTTTATAATGCATTTTTATGGGCTATGCACCAGTGAGCTTCAGGCACTCTAGGTTGGTGATTTATTGAAATGGATTTTGGTAGAAACCCCTTTTCATTCATTTGGAGCAATCACTGTTGTATAGCCTAAAGTTTTAGTGGAAAATACCTAAATTATCATTTCATTTTCGTTATTGCTTTTAATTGCCACGAGCGGCATTATGGCATCGCTTCAACTTTACAACTGATTGTCACTTGTGGTGTTGTTTTGTGATGTGGGAATGACTGGTAGCCTACCTGACTTAGATAGGCAATTTTATTGATAAAAACGCAAAAAAAATTTCCCAAGCCATTTGCGGCGACGTTGTTCCATACTTCTTTGGAGCCCTCTAAAATTTTGCCCTAAATCCGCCATTGTGTACTGATGGAGAATTTGGAAAAAAATGTATGATGGAGGTTATTGAAAACATATGTCCAGAGAAAAAAACAAATTATTTTTCAGTAGTAAGTCTTTTAGCAAGAACCGTAACTCGAAGAAAAGAAGAAATATCTGAAAACGTAAAATCTAGCAAAAATTTATTATAGATCCATAGTTTTTCTCAATGGAGAACGATCAGAGCACAGACACGACAGATAGGCTTACAGCTGAGCTGGCAGTATTTGTGCGTGAAGTAAACAAAGATTTTAATGTTGAAGGATTTGTTCAGCTCATTCCTGTCAAGGGTATTACTATAGAAGCCGATATTTTGAAGACATTACGTCAACGCCTTGAAGTCATGAGTCTGAATCTATCAAAATTAGTATTAGTAGGCTATGGCCTGACAAGACATGTGAAGTATAGCTTTGGCTAACTGTTAGAAAAAGGTTGCGGTTAAGCCATGATAATTGTGCTTTGTAATAAAAAAATGAAGTTTAGATTTACCCACTTACGTTCACACAACATGGCGTGCATACAATAATGACTGCATGCAGGGCGGATTAAGGGTATTGTAGGCCTAAGGCTGTTTACTAGAGAAGAGCCTAATTTTGAAAACCAAGTTAAAAAAAGTAATAAGATTACATACACAAAAAAATTTAAATTATTTACTGCAAAATAACATAAACACAACAGAAAAATGGCTCATGATGGCGCGTAATTGGTTTTGGAAACAAACGCAATTTTTTGTGTCAAATTTGAAGCAGATGGAAAAGATTTTGGAAAAAAAGAAATGGATAGTAGGTACCTCTGGTAATACTCAACCTAATGACACTCTAAACCAGGGGTTTTCAACCTTTTTCCCACCGCGACCTCCTCAGAGCAATCAATAATCTCGCGACCCTCCATAAAAGTATTCAACAAAAGCATATTTAATGAAAAATTTAACCAAATTTGATTCATGCTGACATCCAGTTATGTTTTGTTTTGCTGTTCCAACGTAAATTTCCGAAACGAAAAAAAAAACGATTTTTGCGATGTTATTAAGGCTTTTGTTACATTTCCTCCGATTGTTATTTCCTTTTTCTATCAATCTTAGCTAGATAATAGGAGAAAAAATAATGAGAATAATCTACATTTTCGTATTTTCACCCGTTGAATCTATTACAATCTTTTATGGATTTATTTAAATTAATTTCAGTGAGATGGTTGGTGCCGCATATTTTTAACTATTAAGTTTGTCGATGCGTGTACCTGTTGCTGAAAGAACTTTCAAACAAAATAGTGGCCTAGTGGTTAGCGCGTTGGGCTCGCAGTCGAGAGCCTGCATGTTCGACTCCAGCCACCCGCACTTGCTGTTGTTTCTCTGGGCAAGAAACTTTACGATAATTGCCTCTACCCAGTGATCGATTTCGAGTAATGAGTAGAGTAGACAACCGGAAACAGACATTGCCGTCGGCTGCAGCGTGGGTCAGGTGTACGTCGGAAGGCGTACACCGATGCATAGCGCTCAAGTCCGCTTTCCCGCAATGCAGGATAAATATATGAAAAACAAACAAACAAAACAAAATAGCCGACACTAATTTTTTTTCCATGCCATTGAAAACAATACTGAGAAACCTATATTTTGCATAGGATTCTACAGAATTTTGCTTTTTTACCATAGCGTGGTTACTGGTTAACTTTAGTCTGCACAAAGCAACGTACAAGAACTTGGTGAAAAAAATCAAATGCTTTCCTATAATTAAAGCGTTTTGCAACGTCTGAAAGCTTAAACGATATAATAACCTCGAGTAGAGGAATCTCCGAAAATCTCCGCAACTCTCCGAAAAACGGCTCGCAACCCCCAGGTTGAAAAGACCTGCTCTAAACTCAATTTCGGTAAAAGTGGCGCCTACGTGGTTTTGGAAATGGGCTCTTCATATGTAGATTGACTCAACTCGGTGATTTGTTTTTAAGCAAAAACTTTACTGTACTAGATCTGTATCACTATCAACTTTACAAAAATTTAACCTTAAAAAAAAATTGAGGGCCGAATTTTTCCAGGGTCTAAGGCTATAGCCTTATTAGCCTAATGGTTAATCCGGCCCTGACTGCATGTCTAATCTTACATAGACTCTGCTCAGTTCGCTTTTATTTCTGGCCATCACAACGAAAAACAATATATATTTCAAACATGGCAAAGGCCTAGTAGGCTATAAGATAGAAGCGACACAAAGCAAACGTAATGACATAGTTGAGGCTGAAACAAGATAGTCCACTGCTTGCCACAGACCAACTTGACTTAATATTGTTTGTCGTGATAATATATTTACTCAAAATTAAAAGTAAAATTTGCAATACAAAAGCATTCTTTTAAATAAATTCTAAATCGTTTTATACATATGAAAACTTATTGGATTTTATTTCAGCAACAAAACGGGGATTTTGGAAAACATAGACTTGAGATTCATAACAAGATATGCATTTTGTTTGCTGCTCGGGTGTTCCACAATCCATAATATTTTTCTTTTTGTGATTAGATTATATTTGAAGAAGATCTTGACCACGCCTCTTACAACAGAACTTCATACGATCTTTTTTACAGGTGGGTTAGGCGTTACTTGAAAGATATAAATTGCATTTTTTCTAAAGTGATTGCTAAACAACTGTCATACTCTTGATTAGTAGAGAGAGAAAGTTTTACCCGGCTGCCATCACTAGACTGAGCACTCACTAGAGTCACTAGTCACTATCGTACTCATTGGTAGGCAACAGAGGAAGAATCAGTGCAATGCTCATAAGCTACTGACGGGTCAAAACACTAGAAGGGAGGCTTGCAATGTGCGCTTTTACTCTCGTTTCATTGTAAGCTTACACTTTAAGCAGTCAAACACATAGCTGATTGTTTACTATTATGCTTTTTCGATTCAATTTTATATTGGTTTGTTATTACATAATGTCTGATCATATCGCAACTCACTTAACAGACCTTTTTGTCGGCATCTTCCTTTTTTTATTTTACATGGGATGTGACTTCGGAAATAAATAATAAACATAACCTTTAACTTAGTGAAAATTAGCCAATAATTATTATTGAGCAATAATGCCACTCACATCAGCTTCTTACTGCATGCGAAGGCTAGTTAATGTTAGGCTCCAAACTAATGAAAATATAGGCTACATGTAACATTTTGTATTTTTTGTGTGTCTAAAAAACTACTGTAGCAACATGAACATGTTAAAAATTTATTTTGGTTTGCTAAGTTTCTTCCAACTAAAATAATTGATTTTACTCAGCTATGACGCTGGTGCTGTCAAATGCAAAGTGGGTCATCCTTTTATTTCACTGTTTTGGATCGACAGTGAAGAGTTTAGTTCGTACTCGTTAAAAGTAAGTCAGAATTAAATGTTTATTTGATACCGTTTAAAATGTTTATTTAAAGCCCAAAATATGCCCAAAGTTCAACTTTTCGAAGTCAACTTGGTAAAAAACAAGTTTTCCCACGCCAAGGAATAAGCAATTAACTATATTTAATCCTAATTTGGCTCAAATTCCTTTAACATCTATCTCCTAATGATGGACGCAAAATTTCCGGCGGGACTTACAACACAATATCACATACGCCCAATAGAACTCTTTCCCAGACAGCAAATCAATCGTTTTTTACATCGATTTAACGTCTGCAGACGTTGAATCAATGTAAAAAAACAGTTGCTTTGCTGTCTGTCTTATAATTTTTTGATTTGCAGGTGCACAGCCACGTAGACTTACCCGGAAGTGAAAAATACGTGGACTATAGTGGATCGTTCAAAGTGATGGAAACCACAGTGCAATATTATGTATTTCAGTTGTTTGGAAGACCAAATCCAAGTCTATGCGAAGTTTACTTTACACTGAGTAACACAGCTGTAAGTTTATCAAACATATTGCACTATTCTACACATTGGTCATGTATTTACTGTATAGCTTATTGTAGGCTACATTATTTCATATTTTTTTATGGTATCCATGAAAGGTAAATTTTGTAACAGCAGTACCCTAATGCAATATGCTAAAAAATCTACCCCGTGACATAGCCTAAGCAAGCGTTAAATTTCACGCAAACACATGTAATCTTAAATGCATTTTCTATTTTTTGTATTTATTAAAGCTAGTATTACATGCCATACAAAATTGCAATTAGTTCATTCATAATGTCAAACCATGTCTGGAATAGAAATGGTCGTCAGAGGTAATCGAGTCGCATCTGGGAAGTCATTTTGAACGAAGTAACATTCAAGACAATTATATCTACATTGTCGGAAATATCAGGAAGATTTTTATGGGATACATGCTCCTTTCAAGGTATGAGCTAAAAACAGTTGATCATAGAAAGTTTAATGAGGACATAAAAGTAGGGGTATAGCATCTGTTTAAAATAGTTGTTAACTGATTTTAAATAATTTATTAATGAGAGGATAGTTACTAGTTAGTTTCTAGTCGCACCAAAAACAGTTGGGCAAAACTAAACCACATATCGGCTTCGTCAATCCACAGATTTCAACGTTCGAAGCTGATAAAGTCGATTTAAAAAAATATTTCTTTCCAGATTATAATGTACTGTAGAAGACATGCTGAGATATCGTTCTGCAATGGAAATGACAATATTAGTTCTTTGTGTTTTTTAATACAGATCCTTTTATATCCCCTCACCCAAGCTCTGGGTTTGTCAGACTTTTCATTACGCTTTTTCCTCGATGAGACTCTCTGCTTTGACTGTTAATTTCAACTTTCTATATCAAGAAGACGAGTTTTAAAAATGCTAGTTTAGATTAGTTTACTGCTGCAACTTTTTTCATCTCAAATGTTTTGCTCGTTTTTGAGCTTTTTCATCACAGTTTTGAAAGTTTAGCTGTCAGCCACTCTTTTGATGCATTATTTCCCTTGCATTTTGTATCACTACCTGAATGTTGTCTGGAAAATGCAGATCTTTTAATTTAGGTAAACTGAAAAGAGATCTCTGAACCATAAACAATTGAACATTCTACAAGTCTTTGTTATCGTTTTCAAGTAAAAAAAAAAACGAAATATGTAAGCTACTCATATCGATTGATTGATATTATATCGATTGACGATTGAAGACCATTTAGAGTACGGCTCTGTGCAAAATAAACTTTTTTTTAAAACGAACATAGCTTCATGGTGTGCTCATTACCAAGCGAGTGCACAATTTAAGTTGGTGGGATATATTATCTTGCAAACTTCTTGAAGCAACAATTATGCTAGGGCTTGTAAATTGCAATGAAAACAGGAAATAGCAAAACCAAATTGTTTAGTGAGGTCGTTTATTGATATAGATAAGCCTCCAGACAGCCACTTTCTCTGAATCAGAACTGGTTAAGATCAGATTAGATCAGTTACCGATTTGGTAAAAATCTGGATCACATAAAGTGGTTGTCTTGATCATGGCCTACAACCCTACATGTAATGCAAATTGTAGGTACCCAGGAAACGAGAGCATCAGCGAAGATGAAATCAGAAATTCTCTTTTTTTAGTTGCAGAATCTATCACCACCAGTAAGAGACGTTTATAATTATTATTTTAAAGTATTTGTAAACAAAACACACCTGTTGTATAGTTTGTTTTGTTATGGTGATTTAAAATACAGTTTTTAGAAAGTAAATTACAAAGTAACTTTCACCACTTGATTCATCCTTAGTGGAATTTTGAGAAGGTTTTTGAAAGCTTCAGAAACAGGCAACCTGTAAAATTAAACAAACATACTCGCCAATCGAAAACAGCCTACCTTGACTCTGTCCCCAACAAAACCCACACTGCGGCACCGCACACACACTTTATCTGAGTTGTCTCATTAAAATCATACTAACTGTATCAACCAATGCATCAATTTGTTCTTTCTTGACGAGCTTATTTATTTATGCGTCTTGTTATGAAACAGTAATCTGGTTATCTCTTTGTGTTAGTCACGTTATGCAATGAAGAAACCTTGCCATATCCCTACAACAATGACATCATGGTGACGTTTCCAAGGACAGACGCGGGCACAACCACAGATAGCAACGAAATGTGTGAGGCTGGAACCTCATACGGTGAGTTGTAAATATAGATAAAAATTTTCCATTTTTGTACGGTACTTGGTAACACAAGAAGTGTTTATTTGTTTGCATTGATATTATGCCTACATCAGCAACTGACAGAACATTGTTTCGGCTTTTTAGCTGGAACAGCTTATGCGAGCAGAAAATGTGGAGCAAATGGTGTGTGGGAAGAACCGAACTGGATTTCTTCTTGTGACACAAAACAGATGACAACGACAGCCAATTTGGAGGTAAACCGCTTTGAACGTAATAACTTTTTAATGTACCAAATGTACCAAAAAATGTACCAAACACTTATCAGTAGGGCCATTTAAAGTCATTAAAGTCATATTTTTTTCTATGCATCAGTAAGTCGTGAAATCAATTTTAACGCAAAAACCGCATCTCTATGAGGTATATTAAGAAAGTTATGAAGTCATATAAAGTCATATTTTCCTGGTTAGGTCATAAATCAGCTTTTTAAGTTATATAGTCATATTTTTGAGTTATAAATTCATACCGTTATATACTTTAAATAAAAAGTACCAATTTAAGCGGTGAAGCAATTAAGCACTAAGAAAGTAAGGCAATTTCTGATTGAACGAAACCAAACTGTAGGATGAGCCTACATAACACTTACAGTCACAGACCTATATTTTATGAGGTCACACATTGCATTATGAGGTCACACATTGCATTGTGTTGTAAAGTTACTGTAAAGAGCGTCAAAAATTCAGTCAACGATCCAAAGTTGACTAGTCAGTTAGCAGAAATATGCCTCCACTACAACAATATTTCAAACTTAATACTCAAAATGAAAAGTTGTACGTACACCATCAAAGAGGCCCATGCTGATCTAAATGCCCTTGATTTCGGAAAAGATCCGCTTGAGCTCAAAAATTACATTAAGAAGCAATTGGACAAAAACGATGTGAAACAAATTATGGAGCTACAAAGACAAGACATTTCACCAGCGCTTTATGTAAAACTGCAGAAGTGTCAACCCACATCAGCGTCTGTGGAGCGCTCATTTTCCTTACTAAAGTCATTTTTACGTCCAAATCGTAACTTCAAAGACTCTAACATTCCACACTACATGAAACTGTACTACAACAGTGGTTTAAAATAAAAATGGATGTGTATTACTGTTATGTTGCGTATGTTTTACTCTTTAGTTCCGTGAGTGACGTTGTTCGCATGTAAAAATAAACGATTTTCACATAATGTCATATAAGGTCATATTTTCCAAAAAATAAAGTCATATTATTGATTTTTTAAGGTCATATAAAAATGGCCCTACTTATCAGTCTTCAAAACAGTCATTCGTTTACAAGGTGTGCTTCAACCTGAGGTCCACAAATGCCAAAGGTGTACGACAGAGAGTTTTAAGGAAGTCCGTAAATGCGTCGATTTTTACAAAACGTTGTGTACGGTATTGAAGAAATTTTACAAAATTTTCATTTAAGGTTGCTTTTTAAATTTAAAGCTATGCGCTTGCACAGTGGCGTAGCCAAGGGGGGGGGTTACAACCCCCCCTCTTTGGCACACGTGTGACGTCACGATATTGAGAATGATGCTTTCAGTCTAAAAAAAAATTGCCTAATTTTAAACAAAATTGCATTAAAAGAGCGAGTTTTGCCAATACCAAACATTCAAACATCTCAGCCAGGAATTAGCAACAAGAAAACACAGAGACTTAGCTTTATTTCCGAAAAATGCCGAAGAAAACATGATCTTATCCTTTTGCTATGCTACCAGACAGCACCATTTTACAGGAATATTCGTACCCACATTTTTGTTGAAAATGCTCTCAGAATGCACCAAATTCAAAGTAATTTTTCAAAATTTTCTGGGGGAGGCCCCCCAGACCCCCCGCCGCTGGGTGGTCAAACCCCCCCCCCTTTCAAAATTCCTGGCTACGCTACTGCGCTTGCAAGTTTGATAATTTTATTGAAAGGGGTCCATGGCTACAAAAACGAACTGTAACCATTGCTGTGACATCAACAAACACGATGCGTACAAACAGTGCCGGTCTTTGGGGTGTGCAAATCGTGCGATCGCACAGGGCCCGCAAATTAGGGGGCCCGCAATTTACTCAGAAAATTCAGTAATTTTGTCATTTCCAATGGAAAAATTCAACACGTGAATTCAACAAAGGAATTAGCAACAAGAAAACATAGACTCAACGGGTGCAACTTATTTCGTCCCCTGAAAAGATCGAGAAAAAAAACAACATAGCCGAAGTTGCTGATCGGAGTTGCCGCAAACATTTCAAATTTCTCTCGATCTTTTCAGAGGACGAAATAGGTCGAAATTTGATTTTGTTACTCCGATTTCAGGGTACGAAATCGGGGTACGAATTTTTCAGTGGACGAAATAGGTTGCATCCAGACTCAACATAGCTTTATTTCCGAAAAATGCCAAAGAATGCATGATCTTATCCTTTTGCTATGCCACCGGACAGCACCATTTGACAGTATTATTTATACCCAAATTTTGAACATGCTCTCAGAATGCCCCAAATTCAAAGTAATTTTTCAAAATGTTCTGGAAGAGGTCTCCCAGACCCCCTGCCGCTGGGTGTCACCTTCGGCGATCACGCCGTCAGGTTTCGTCTGCCGACGGTCAAACCACCCCCTCCCATTTCAAAATATCTAGCTATGCTATTGAATTGGATCATTGTCATTGGGGCCCGCAAGCATATTCTGCACAGGGCCCGAAATACCCTAAGACCGGCACTGCGTACAACCATACGGTGTGAATGAAAGCAAAAGTAAATAATGCAAGTGTTATGTTTGTTCATTTTAACACCCATGCTTTGCAGACGGATACCACAACTGGTGCAGCAGTTTCTAGAAGAGCTGATTGCCATTGGATCATCATGATTTGCGCTGTGATGATCGCAATGGTGCTTTAATCTCCGTAAGGAAATTCCACAAAGTTGTGTCAGCTCAAATTAACAAAGATGTACAGTAGCCTACACGTAAAACTGACTTATTGTAGGCAAGAATATGGATTATAATGAAACACTACCAAAGTTATAAAAACTGCACGTCCAATTCAAAGTAAAAACTAATTTGTGTCTTATTCAGCCACAACTTCCTACTTCTTTTTTTTCTGCAAAAGATCGATCATGCTTGAGCTGTGACCTCTCTCATGGAGTCCATCTATTTTGTTTCGTCTTTCGTTTTTGTTAATAATTCCGGAATACCTTTCACTCTTGTAATTTGCTTGATATTGTCAAAATATTTCATTTTTGTCATCCTTTTGTTCTTTTTCCTTCCACCATCCCATTTCTGTACAATTGGTATGAGTAGCTTCTTGTAATGTTCCGAAATTGATGTTAATTAGACTTCCGTTATCATGTATTTGTCGGTTAACAAATTCATTTACTTTGTTTCTCCAGCTCATGCATACTAGTCTTCTGTGACAACAGATTTCGAAACTTTTAAACTTTTTAAGGCTAGATTTTTTGGCATTTCAAACATTTCCGATTCATGAGTGACGACTGGAAATATTAAAGTTCGTAGTATTCTTAATTTTGTGATTTGTCCATTAACCTCTGTCCTTACATCATTACAAGTTATGCTACAGCTGTTATAGCCATAGCAACATGTCCTTTAATTTCTTTGCTATCATCGTATGTGTTTGTTATGACACAACCTTCATTATGGTAATGTTCTGCGATGATGGAAGCCTTGGCTTCGGACTTCCATAAAAGTATCCAACAAATTATTACTTTTAACACCGGTAGCTCACAGCTAGTTGTTCGCAATTTTTCATGGTAATTACTCTACTGTAATTAAGTTTCATCCTCCATTGAACGAACTAAGAATCAAATCAAACGTGTAACAACTGCATGGTGGCGCCAGCGGACGGTCGCAATACAGTTTTGTGTCTTTACTTCTGGAAACGCTTCTTAGTTCTGTTCTGGAAACTCTTTTTCACAGCTTCCGCATCATGTTGACACGAGTCGAAATTGTCGATTTTCATCGCGTCACTCCTTTCAATGGTGAATCCAAAGCATTTATACAAAATAAAATTCAACACAATGTAGGCTACCCACCAGCCGCAGGAGATGCAAAGTCGGTAGGGAAACATACAGTGTTGTGCGGTGTTCTCAGTTGGTCAAGTTAATCGAATTCAAAACTTGCATGTATCTTTCGTGTTTTGTTCCGTCGTTTGGTGATGTGCAGTGTACGGATTTCAACAAATAGCAAGGCTGTGAAGTCGGAATTGGAGTCAAAAAGATTTTGACGTGTCTGGAGTCGGAGTCGTTAAAAAAGGCCGACTCCGGCTAGATACAAAATAATAAACAATTAAATATTTGTTTGAAATCTTTTTTAAAAATATCGTTTCTTGTTTTCTGTATTGCGCTGTAAAAGTTTACCAGAAATTGGAAATGTTTGTTCTTGTCATTTTGTGTGAAAGTCGCCGTTTCAGTTATGATCATACAACTTAACTGAAGTTAAATTTTAAAACAGTGAAAAAGGACAAAAAATTCAAAAAAAAATCTGGCAACCCATAAAAATTTGGCAACACCGGACTGACTCGACAGCCCTGCAAAAAAAGTGCAATGTATGGATTTCCCTGCGTAAGCGCAGCTGAGGAGTTATTTAAAGCCTAATTAATGCCTCATTCAATAATTTTTTTATGAGCTGGCTTAAAAACGCCTGGTATGCATAGTTCTCTTTTCTTGGAAGTCAGACAACGTGGTTAACAAGCTTTTAAATTTAAGTTTTCTAACCAGAAAAATAATTTTCATCGAGTGGTTAATGAATTGAATGCAGAAAAGTGACAAAGGATCAACCCATAAAGTGTTTTCAAGCTGAACAGTTTATTGCCATATACTGTACATTAGAAAACTACTAAAATAGTTAAACGCAAATTAATCGACTTGCAGATATTTTATAATTATTAGTCTTTATTAGCCTGAATCTAAACATAACCTGAATCTAAAAACTTCTATCCAAAAACAGAGCTGATTCTATCAGTTACTAATCTTTTAATAGAAGTTGATTTTACATTTGGTGCAACGTGACTTTACTGTAGCTTTAACAAAATTCCAAGTTTAATTTTTTAAGCTTTTTTTAAACATTCTGTCTTTATATAGTAATTTTACAACCAAATATTTTGTATCGGTTGCTCATTTACCACAAGCGTTAATTTACAAATTATTAAATGTACGTATATAAATATTGCTTTAACTAAAAAACCGAAATATTTCTACAGAATTAATTAACATTATCACATTTATCAATCTTTTAAAATTTAGTAAACAAATCTGTCATGCAATGAACGATCGATAAAATCCTTGAAATAAAATTCACTAATTAATAACACGAAAATGTCTGGGAGCAAAATATTTCGCTTGGTTAAGATCTTTGAAAACAACAACACGTGATGCTACGCCATCGCGAAGACCATGAGTTGAACATTTCTTGTACTTGTGTAAAACCAAATGGCTAATTAAATTTTCTCAGTAGATGAGAGAAAAGTGTTAAAAATTAGCGAATGTGAAACGAAACCCGACGTTGATATGATGTGGTAGTTAGAGTGTGAGCTGATCAATTTGTTTTTTCTTAGCTTCGTTTTGTCTACATGACAAGTTAAGCACATCTTGTTATTTTGCTGAATATGTTTTCTTAAAAAGACTTTCATTGTCTATTTGACAATATTCGATACGTGAAGCGTCTTTCAGGGAAGAGCTGGCGAAAAGTTACATACATGTCAAAGCTTTTTAAAAGTTACCAAAACAATACCCTTTTTTGCATTGTCTATGAAAAGATTATGACGAATAGTGCAGTTACTCTCACATTGATACAGTTCTATAAACAAGATACACTTGACTACCAACCACAGTGAATTACGTGTTTTTAATTGTGGGCCTATTTGAAATGCTGGTATTGCACTCAGCTGCGCTGAAATTGTGTACAATGGCCAACGCTATGAGCAAAGCATACCTGCGATAATAGAAAAACACATTACTATTATTATTATCGATATGTTCATGCAAAGATGACGACACGACGTCCTAATGCAACCATTTCAGTCAACGGAAAAGCGCTTTTTTATTTTGTTGAAAGTTTAAAATTCCCTTCCTCAGCAGTCAGCTCACATGATCCACATTTACTCACAATAACGCATTGAATCATGCTTGATATGCATTTGCGAGCTCATCAGCGAAGTTTGCTCAATGTTCTGTGCTTGAATCCAGCGCTTGAAGCAGCGCCATCACGTGGTTTCAATAGAGAACTCGCATTATCACAAAGGTTGTTCCTTGACCTGCCAGAAGCTGTTTTTGTCACAACGTAGATCAAGAATTACGTAGCAGATCAACTACAAGAAGTTAAGAAAAACATTTGTAAATTTAATTTGTCTAATTTGATCACTGTTTGTGTTTTAATCCAGGGAAATTGTGGCGCGATGGAGTTCTATTGACCATAAAAAGACGAGCAGCTTTGTCGTTTTGTTTATGGAAAGCAGTAGAATGACAGTATTGTAAATGAATATATGATTGAATTTGTAACAACTACAGTAAGCTTCACAAGTAGTTAAGCACAGTAGTTTCACCATGGGTGCACAATGATTTTGCTGCCAGGAAATGACTAACTACGAGTAGTAAAAATAAATAGGAAGTTCAAGATTAAAAATCATTCAAACAAAACAGAATGAGTCAAATATGTTTCCCCTACGATCAGCACACAAGAGAACTTGTACCTGCGTGACTGCGGGCCCACTTCAAACCCGGAAACAATAAGTTGGCATACAAAGCATTTTTTGATATTTGATGCCTTTCTGCTGAAACAAACATAACGGTTAGAAGTGATTTGTCCATAACTTTGTCAAAAATAATCAGAAATCAATCAACCAAAGTGCCATCCCAGACAACAAAATCTGTCATTGACATTGATTTAAATCTGCAGTCGTTGAATCAATGTAAAAATAACGGCTTTTGCTGTCTGGGCATGATTCATAACTTCGTCGTCGGTAGGCTATATATTCAGTAACACTGTACAGAAAACTAGGCTTGACTGTACGTAATAACTTTGTTTACATGACGTGACAAATTGCTTGATGCCAAGCAGCGAGAAGAGTTTTTATTAATCTATCAATTTCACACTATTATTTAGCACAATGAAAACAAACCTTTAAATCTTTTTTAAACGTAAATAAATAAGATCTCGCCAAGCATTGCACAAGTGGAGAACTCCCGCATGGCTTGTGACGTCAATGTAATGTGGTGCAAGCAATTCCTTTGTACTCGCCTTGGTTGTAGAAGTGATTATCACAGGTCATTCCTCGAAACCAAGGTGGCACCAGTGGATCTAATGCCAAACTAATGGATTTGAGCTCATCAGCGAAGCACAAGATTGTTTTGGGGGATTATTAGAACTCTGTGTCAGGATCACTGTGAGTTTACACGTAAGGTCGTATCTCCCTGTTAAATGCACAATTTATATGGACAAAAGTCATGTCCTTTTTCTTGGAAGTAAAATAAATTAAACCAGCCCGATGAAGCTAATCTTCCCCGACGTTGCAAAAATGCGACGAAAAGTGAATTTCGCTCTAAAGGTGGAAACCTTACACGGCCACGGGCAATGTAGTTTTTATTGAGACCACGAAAGAATGCAGCGGATTACTCACAAACGTGGTACAAAATTTCACATTGTATTGATACAGAACCATAAATTGTCAATCAGAGAGGTGATCTTAATTAAGAAAAAAACATCCTAAAACACGAGAATAGCTTACTGATAAAAAAAAAAAACAAGTCTATGCCTATGGGTGTTGGAAAAAACATAAAAAAAAACTAAAAAAGCAAGATAATTTAAATCTTGACTCTGAACATGTGAACCAGAAAGTGTGGCTCTTTCTGACCGTAAAACAATTCTAAAATAAACATCATGAAATGTAAAAGCAATAATCGTAACACATAATGCAGCCCAGGCGTGTCACAAGTTTCAAAAACAGGAATAAACATGGTACTTAAGTTGCTATGTCCTATTGCATTGTGCAAACAACTCCACAAAAAAAGAAAAGCCATGAATCATACTCGATTTTGGTAATTCTTGTAAGTTAAATGTCCGTGACAAAACCTGACAATACAATCCCTGCTACAACATAATGTCACCTTTGGTGGTATACAAAACCTCGGAAGGCAAAAATTATGTTGAAATTCCTTCATCGTAACTTTGACGGCTTCAAACGTCAAACAGATTTAACTTTTTAACTTTCAACGACTTTCGCGCACGATGCGAAACAAATGAAATGTTGTTTGCCTAAGATACGCATTGACGTCAGATGCAGCGCAGGGAATGATGGAGTCCTTTTTTGTCGAAGTTATTTTGGGGTTATATGAAATTACGATCTACGGTCTTGTTTTGTAGTAATTTATTCGGGAGAATAGAAAACCTGTGCTTTGTGTTATGAATGAGCCCATGGCTACCAAAGGCGCAGCGCATACCAAAGATTGTTCAAGCAACAAAGGATTTAATGAAGATAACAAGAATCACAAATCAGGCTGTTTAATTTTTTGAACAATAATTCTCCACGCTACATTTACGTAAAGATACATCAATTTACTTTATAATAATGGTTTATTCCACATTTAAACACCGTCACTATTTTGCAGCGCTGCACTGTATAGTGTGTATAGGCTACACAAATATTTCAAAAATTGAAGACAACTGGCTGAAATAAGCTATTTTTTGTAAAACATAAAGTTGTTAATTTTAACTCTTAGCAATTATGCTTTGATCAAATATTAGATCATTAAGGAACACAGCTTTTTAGGTAAACCATCATTTATTTCAATATCCCGCTTCAGCACAGCAGAAACGTTTAATTGGACCATTAAAAGAGAACACACTTTGAGAAAAAAACAATTGAATTTGCAGAACGCTTGTTGTAATTTATTAATTTCAAAAACAGCCTTTGTGTGTTAATCACTAACTGGGATAAAAGAATTTAAAACACTCACGAGTTTGTTCATTCTGATAAGCAATCTAAAAAGAAAATCTCAAAGCAATCGTTTGCTGTACCACGAAGTTCCCAAATGTTGTAATTCAACATGTGTGCACTACATGAGACCTACCATGTCATAGCTTGTGATGTCTTGTGATAGCGATTGTATAAATGTTCAAGTGTAGCTGAATGGTAATCGGTAAAATTCTCCTAGAAAATACTAATAAAAAATCCCCATTTTAAGACGTTCATATTGTGGATAATGTTAAACAGCTTATCGTATCATTTAGTTAGTGTTGAAAGCAGAATGACAAACTGACAGAATAAGTTTCAAAGGACTTGTACTTGATGCAGTTTTCAGACGTAGTAACAAATAATACAATAAAATGAACAATAAAATAAACTACTTCGTCCTAAATAGCAAACTATCACACACAACATACAATAGGTTGCAACTCAAAGGTTAGTTGATGGCAGCAAATCTTACGACATTTACTTATTATCACGTCTTTTTAATACTGTTGTATCACTTGTATAACAAACTGTTTGACAATGTGGATATGGCATAAAAAATGCATAGTCGAAATTTTGTAAGCTGCATTCACAATTAAGCAACAGTTTCAAAAAACTAGATGGTTTTCATCTTCAGTACTAAAAAGAAATTAATTACATGTAACAAGTTCTAATCATTAAATTCTAACACCAAAGATGAAAACAGTTCAGAAGTCAAAACCTTTTCTGAATCATGAGTATAGTTTTCCAATAGCTGGCACTGTGTATTACTTTCAACTTGACCATATCATTTTGATCCTGCGTAGACATATGTACTGTAAACAGCATTTGCATTAAAAATGTGATCAACAGATTCATTTTAGCTTCGTTTGGCATCTTAAGCACAAACATCTTCGCATTCCACTGGACATGCACCAAAGGAGTTCTTTTTCTAGTGTTGTTAAAATAGACTTAAAGTTGAAACCAATACAGGCCTAATATTTAAACTTCTAGTTTTCACAACGTTCATGAAAAGCTTTTACGTTTGTCAAAACTTTTCAGTTCCAATAACTTTACTATTCAAGGCACGTGGCACTTTCGACATTGGAGTGCTCATGTTTCAAAAATGTCTGTGTTGCGTGTGAAACAAATTTGTTTATCTTTTGCTAAGCGTTAGGATTCTGCTCTTCGCGTAGTAATTTAAAGAATTTTGTAAAACCTAATTCCTGCCCAATCTGTGCTTAAAGAGCAGCAGGTAATTAGGTGCAGTTAAGTAAAAGTATAGCCAAGTCAGGCGGCTGACATAATCAGATTACAGGAAAGGTTGAAGTAACAAGCTACTACAAGAGAGAGAGCAAGATACCTTTCCAACAACACAGCCTGAACAAATCAACCCCTCATTAACTTTCGCTTTTTTGTCACGCACCCACTAAAATAGATAGAAATCTGCTCCACCATAAAGCATTGTCTGTTGAGCTCAAAATCCCTTTCGCCTATACATCAAACGTTAGTAAGCATTACAAATACGTAAACAAAACCAACGCAAGAAATGGAATGCCACAACAAGCTCAGATTGCGTGCAGTGCTGCAGAACTTCCAAAGCTCTGTCATCATCATCTCAGATTGATCTTCATTGTGGAGATTAATCCCTACGATAATGCCAATATGCTAAAACTCTCGTGTTAATCTGCAGACTTAAAGCTCATTTGTTGGTTTTAATAAGTTTTAAACTTAATGTGCTATGACACTACAAGTATTTGATTTCTGATCAAAAGAGATTTCTATGAAACAGATATTACAAGATGAGCCGCAGCGTTGCTTGGATTTAATCCTGTGATGTCATAAAATCGGCTGCTTTGGGAAAAATGTTCAATAATCCTTGAAAAGCTCATGCGGATTTAAAATAAACAGAAAACTTGTGGCCTGAGTAATTGAACATGCAGCCTGAGACCACTTAAACGAGAAAAAATCTCGTAATGGTGAATGAACGTGAACAATAGCAGGTTGTAACTCTGGCAGGCGGCTCGTGGACCATGACAACCGAATAAGGAGATTTCATTTCCAATTGTTTGTGGATGATGTATTCACAAGGCCTCTGTTTCCACTTGTCAACAAGAAATCACATTTCCTGAATGTTTTGAATAGACTCCTTATTTGGTACAACGCAAGTGAATTCCTTCCTTTGCAGGAAGTTAACTATACATAGCATTCATAAAAGTAGATATCATACGTGGCATGGAGGTGATGAGAAGAAACACCCATCCGTGCTCAAACAAACTCGTCCCTTGTTACAATTCTCGCTAGTGATCAGCGTCACTGTTGAAAAATCTACGTTGCGGCTAGGCACAGATTGTATCTCATGCTTGATGAAATAATTAACATTCGATATCACTCTTACATTTCTGAAAGTTCTAGAATTGATTGCATTGGCACGAGTTGCAATGTTCAGGTGATAGATAAATTGAATAAAGTTTTCAATCACCATTGCTTGGTTAAAAAAGTTTCTTGAATGCCACTGGCGTCAAGCTCTGTCCATTATCAGCAGCATAATTTAAATAGCCTACGCTAAATTTCGCTGTCCAAAATGCAGGTCTTTCAACCGAATTTAGCGACAAGATTGACAATGAAACGTAGAACGATTCATTTTCAAGATGAGGAGGATGTCAAAATTGTAGCTTCAACCATGTCTTTGTGGTCTCTTGAGAGGACATGTTATCGTAGTGAACCTGAACATCAATCTCAATCTTGAATACCGTATTCCATTCCATTGTTTTTTTCAACTTTCTATCAAGGACCTAGTTGCTGTTGTTACGTTAACCAGAAAGATTGAATGATAGAAGTAGTGCATAAACCAGAAAGTAAATGTAACTACTTCAGTCTAATTTCACCTCAATTGCTGTGACCAATAGCATCTATAGATGGAGTCCAGAGTGTACGTTTTGACCCGGGACCGTTTTTTAGTGACCCATAATCTTTCCAATGGGCCCAGGAGCCATTTGCCCATTACGCAGTTTGCGTTCACATAGCTCTAAAAATGCAGTCCGAGTGATATCATTACAAATAAAGTTTGTGTAAAATGTATTTCAAGAAGAAGCAAGTCAAAACGAAAAATTGTCATAACATTTTTCGACTTTTAATTCTTCAATCACCTTGCTGAATCAAGCATCTACGGTCAGAGATGAGTATTCTTTCATATGATTTATGGACAAACAATTGTTTCTCTCTTGAAGACCAGCTCCACTTCCTTGTGTAAGAAACGGGAAAGTATGGGAAAAGTTATAGTAGGTTAACCAAGCTCTAGCACTACCAAAGACCTGCGCTAGTCAAACCATGGCTTAAAATGGGCCTGCCTCATTTTTCAACGAGCATGACATCACTTTGATTTACTTTTCGGTTCTAGAAAAACAGCTTAGATACTTTCTATATTAGACTGCTTACCAGTTTAGCTAGAATGTGAAGAATGCTCATATGACAAGAAAATGTACATTATAGGATTGGCTAAGAATTGTGGTCTTTTAGCACATACACCAAAAAGTCAAACATTAGTCTTTTTCCAAGAACAGTATAATGCTGATTTGAAATTTCAACTCACGCGTGGTTTACATAAGCAATTATATTTAGCAATCCATCAATCAATTTTATTTTCTCGATAATTTCTACACACATTGCAAGTAAGAAAACGAGTCTAAATAAATTGAAAAAAAATTGATCGATGAAGCTACACCGCAGAGGCAGCCTACAGGTGCCAAAATTATCGTGCGGTTATCAAGTAAAAAGAATTAGCCTACAATTTTCAAAAGTTTTTACACATTCTAAATTCTAAGATTACGTTATTGGTGTGAATTATGTAAAAAAAGTTCTGCAATGTTGTTTTGAAAAGTTTTTAAAAAATCCCAAAAAAAAGTGTCAAGTCACTTTCGCTGACGTCACAGTTATTGTACGAAAACAAAAAGGTAGGCTTATAATCTGTCGCCGATGACCATCCAAGAAGTCCCTTGTACTAACCGCATTCGATCACACACATTTCATTAGACTGGTCTACACGATTTTTGCGGCATGATCTTTGAAAACTGATTTAGAGTAATTTTGAGTGCTGAATCCGAACCTGACCTCAGATTTATCCTATCACGTCAGGCTTGTGAGATATAATAACAACAAATTGTTACTTTTGTCAAAAGTGGAAAATTTGACGTTGCGTTTATCACACATACACATTGTGCTATATCCAGAAATCCAGGCCAAGTGGTGCATAAGTAACTGAATGCTGAAATACACCCACAAATTACAATTTTGATACCAATTTGTTTTCTAAGCAACATTATTAACCATGCAGAATAACAAGCTAAAAGGAAGGCTAAAAGTATAACTGACTCCCTGCCTCCCCCATCAATGTTTTGCATGAATATTCAAAGATTTAAGCAGGCCCATGGCAATGCTTGTTCCGTAACCTTATTTAAGCTGTTTTGGCCTGTCTAACACTAACCTTTCGCTATAGCACTGCATAATCTTTCACTTTTGGCAAAAATAAAGCATTTTTGTTATCATATCTTAAAAATTTGATGTGATAGAAAAAATCTGATTTCAGATTCGGATTCAGCACCCCAAAATTATCTGAAATCAGTTGTCAAAGTCCAAACCGCAGAAAAAAAAACTTTTTTATAGACCAGTGTTATTGGTGTTGAGTAAACATATGCTTTCCGACCACATACCACTCACGAACGCTAAAAACTTGTTTAGAAGCAGAAACATTGATTTGTAAGATTATGCAGCTGATATCAAGCGTCTTTACATGACCCATCTCAGTTAACAAATCAATTCAGTTTTGTAACGATTCAACATCTGCAGACGTCGAATCATTGTAAAAATAAACTGATTCGTTAGTTGAGATTGAAAAACGGTTTTGCGTAAAAGAGATTTCTAAATAACACTTTAAACAAGCACGTTGAAATTTTACTTTTAAGCGTGTAATTAAACATTACCTTTCGTGACAAATGTCTATAGCTCAAAACAGCTAATTACCGAGATTATCACTTAAAAAACGGTTTAAAGCACGACTTAGTTTGGACACCTTTCATTAATAACCATTTCAAGCGAATATTGATTCAGATCGTGAACTTGCGTTGGCATTCTAATTCTCTTTCATGTGTGCTTTAATCGTCATATGATGACTTGAAGTCAACTGATTTTTATGACACAATTTGGCAATTTTACGATGTCGTCAAAAGTGGCGCGAGGTACAGCAATAATGGGTTTGCACCCAATCGAATGTTGTACTTTTGGGAAATCCCATCAGAAAATCGCAATTACGTCACCAGAAATGACAGTAGTTTTTTGCCAATGTGTTTGTTGTAGGGGAAGTGTCGAAGAAAACGCACAGCCTATTGTTTCAGCTACAGCAACTTTGTCTCATGATTTCGCAGGTAATTGGTGTGTTGGGGAAACAGAACCAAGTTTTAAATTAAGGCTAAGAGGCTTATGGTTTATTGCACAAGTGGTAATATTAGTAACAGATCGTCTTCGAACATGAACACTTTTCAAGTCATTGCCTTGGCATTTTCAATACCACTTTGCGACTGACAGCACTGCTAGGGTACCAGGTCAATAATAATCCAAGTCAATTTTGACAGAAGCGATTCCTAAACTCCTCTCATTTGATCAAGACTGCTTCATTGTGGCATTTGTGCTGACACTTTCTAGCGGCTGACGAACAATTTGACTCGTCTTGGTTCAATTTGTGCGTTTTTATTGTTTTGGCATCGGACAAATAGAATAAAATTCAAAAATAAAGAAACAAATCCTTCAAGAAAAAGAAACTTGCCCAGGCCAATAAACAAAAACTGACGTTGAAATACCAATACCATCAAAAAGATAGCTGTAATTAGTTAGGCTAAAAAATTTCTTCTCACTGAAATTTTAAAAATTTCACTGGAACAACAAATCAATTGGTGAGACTGGCAGTTATAATGGTAAGAAAAGGATTTCATTTCACAATTAATTTTGAAAAAAATGTAAAAAAACATCGCCATACAAACGTAACACAATGCAGGCTTTGATACGTACATGCCAGTAACGGCGAGTCATGTGAGTAAAACAAAAGTCGTCAATCGTTTACTAAAACAAGCACATTGTAAAAATGTCTTGGGAAGCACTGGAAACATGGGCTTTTGCCGAAAAGTTATCAACTACAAAGATTAAAAACAAAAGATTTTTTTTTCCTTTTGCTGGTCATGTGAGCTAGCAACTAAACGATAAGCACTAACATAAAAAAAACGATAAATAATGTTGTCACAGTAGGAGAGATAACATTGTGTTAGCTACCTTCAATCGAAATCGTGGGCAATAATTTTTCTTAATTTTTTAAATGATCGAAAAAAGCAGAAAGTATGGCTTTGCAAACCAAGGCACCATTAGATTCGGTCGAAGGTATTGTAGGCACAACGTGTGCAAAAACATCATCAGTGATCACTATCAGACATGCAACTTCGTGAGCGGCGTTCGCAGTACAAGTGCAATGCGTGGTTAGCTGACTATCGCACAGGGTGGAGCGCATTTCGCCTTCCAGCAACATTGTCATTCACTTGACCGCAGCAAGTCTGTTATTCGGCACAGTGGTTGTCGTTCATACGTTCTTCGGGCTGGCTGGCCGAGCCTCGCCCTCTGTTGTCTCTGTTACGTCCCCTTTGACGTTTTTCGTACAACGCACCGTCACTCTTCATTGACGAGAGATTCTGAGTGGAAAATCACGGCGCAAGCAGCCGCGTCATCGTGGACAGCAATCTACTCTTCGACCATGTTGTCGAGATTTCGCTGCCAGTCCTCGGGAAGGCTGTCGCGGAGACATTGCATCTGTTCATGGCCCAGCTTCGTCTTGTCGTCAAGTTCTCGCTGCTCCATGATAAGCGCGGACTTCATCTTGATGTAATGCTCGTAATCGGCAAACTGCTCTTGGTCGAAGTAACCGGCAAGGATCTCTGACACAGCTTTCTGTCGTCTGTCGATGTTTTCCTTCAACTGTTTAGCCTCGTTGTGCTGTTCGGTCAGTTTCTTTCGCTTGTCACAAAGAAGTTCCTGTAAAAATAAGTAAAACCATGAATAACTTGTTTGCTCCAAAAAAACAAAACAAACATTACAATTGCGTTAACGTTTAATAGTGGCAGGAAAGAAGATCACAAGAATGATCCTTACCATTTCTTGTTTTGCGGCATCAGCTGGAAGCATCTGGATCGCGTTTTCAACTCTTGCCAATCTTCCGGAGAGGGAGAGAAGGAGATTGATGATCTTGTCGACATCTTGAACGAAGATGTTGTATTTTTCCTGCTCTCTCTGCGTGCAGACCTTCTTGGCCAGATCGTGGACATGCTTTCCCAAGCCTTCGTTTTCCCGCATCTCAACATCCAGAAGACCTTTCATGCTCTGGAGATCATTAAGTTTTTCTTTGATGCTCAAGACGAGTTCAATCTGTAAAAGAAACGATCGTTAAGTTTCAAGAAATACTTTTTAATTTAAATGATTTTAAACTTTTTGTGACAAAACTTATTTTTCCTTTCTTGCAATAATAAATTTTATCACATCAAAATAATCACCTTTTTTCTGTTGATATCTTCAAAGGTTTCTTGGTTTTCAAGTGGAATTTCGCCTTCAGCAATTTTTTCTTTCACCAAGTTCAAGATCTTTCCTTTTGATGCTGATGTCTTGTAATAGGTAGACGATGCCGGCAAATTGTCGTGGCATGAATGACCATTTCTAAAAGAAAATCACAAGCATTTAGTCATTGAAACAGCTATAAAGATAATGGAATGGTAAGGTATTAGTGGTAGTGAGAATGTGTTGGGACAGAGAAGCAGCGAAATCGATGTCGTAAAGCAATAAATTGACTTTTAAAAACCAACAAAGATTTACAGCGGCAAAACTCGACCCATAATCACATACAAATGACTTCATATGTGGATACTGTACTTCTATCGCAACGCGTCAGCAAAACCTAAGTTTAAAAATTGCAATAAAACAAAAAGTATTGCAAAGTTTTCCTAAAACCTGATAACTTATGTAAAAAATTACCTTTTTCTCGGAAATCGCCTTGTGATTGTTTTACAATAATAATTATTATTATTGCTGTCGGTGCTATTATTATTCCCTTTGTGTGGGAGAGGAGAGGCTGGCGGGGATACAGAAGCCGGAAAAGCTGGACAGCAAATGTAAACCACTCGAGCTGTTCTTGGAGCCATTGTCGTAATAAATAAAGTCAGACTTTCAACCAAGTATAAAAGTACAAAAATCACGTTTTATTGCTAAAAAGACAAAGAGAGAAGAGATTAAAATCTGAATTCAAAAATCCTCAATGTTACAACACAATGCTGCTACTCATCTCATACACTTCAATCTCGTAATATTTACACACTTCAGTGTTTTGTTTACTGCGAAAATTTTGCTGCAATACTCCCATCGATTTACACTTTCTCAAATGCTCCAGCAATCCAACAAACAACCAATCTATGTTACTTCTTCAAACCTCTTCGCACAACTGCGTGAAAATATCTGACCCAAATGACAGCGATGTACAGAATTTATAGACACGAGAGAAAAAATACTCTCAAATTCAGAAAAGTTGTTTGCGAGCTCTTGGAAGTGGCAAGCAACTGAACGACAATGACAATCGCTGCGAAAAGAAAAAGGCGAACGAGAGAATCATTCATCAACAACGGGTTGAGGCGATAATGGTTGTCGAATCTCACTCCGAACCAAGTTGTTATAAACAGAATATTCCATTGAATAGAATGTCATGGCTACGGTGATAAGAGTGCGCAGTTTTTAGTACAAGACAACTCGTAACCTATTTATACATTAAAATTTTGTCATCTACCAAACGTTATACAAAGGTGTCTGAGACTAATCAAAACACAATCGATTTTGCAAGCAAAGATTTTCAGAATCCAATTAACCATATTATGTTTAATAATGACTTTTTACAAATACTTATTATGTAGTTAACCCATCAGTCATTTCAAAGCATCGCATTGGTAATGAAACACAAAGCAACCGTTTTTGAATTAAAGAGACAGAAACATCGGAAAATATAACAAGCAGATGAAAAATCGTAGGAAGATCATGCAGTCAGGTATAACACCAGCAACGTAAACCCGCACTGAAACCAGGTGATAAGCTGACTCACTTTCTTGCAATCTTAATCCTATCTCATTATACCAAGGCGAGCTAAAGTTCCCTGCGATTAACAAACTGTAGCTGCACGCGATGTCAGTTGGCTGCAAAGAATGTTTACTTGTATTTGCCGCAGGCTCGCACGCAGGAAAGGTGACTTAACAATAACATCACTGATGTGGAAAATTTATTTTTAAAGACAGAGTTGCAATCACAGCACTACTTCCACTTGGATTTCACGTCGGTTAAACGTCAGGAATGATAACTTTAAAGAGTTTAAAATGCAACAATTTAACTTTAGTCGTTCAATGATTTTTCAGAATTGGATGAAAAAGCTTGTGTGAGTCGGGGGGTTGCAATTTATTTTTCAAGGGTCACCTTTTATGACAGAAGTTTCTCGCAAGGGTCACAGTTTACGAGACATTTCGAGAACCGAACGTTACGTTTATACAATGTTGGTTTATCTCAAATCAGCGTATAACAACAGTAAATGTACTTCCACTTTGCAAAAGCAGTTGACATAAGAACGGCAATTTCCGCTGCCATGTTAGAACAACCTGGTTAACTCGTATGCGTAACCACTAAAGGTCAAATCGACATGTCATTCACTTCTTTCGTATGGAAGCAGTGTCCAGCTTCCATCTTCGACTTGTATCAATGAGGCAACTTTGGTAGAAAAGTCATCTTGTTGAACCACGAACACCCAAAACCAAACAAGAATACGGCATTTCTCGTATCAAAGCAATAACATTTTATTTTCATTTTTTACCATGTTAAATGTCGTGTTGTTGCTTGATTTTGCGTGTTTCTATTACTTATGTTGCCACTGCAAGTTTGGAAGCTAGAAAAGCGATATGATTGAGAAGGTTTAAAATTTTAGATGTGCGTACTAGATGACACGTGAAGTAAATTTTCGGCTTTGCTGAAGTAGGTCAACTTCCCAATTGTTCTGTCTGCTTGATGATAAGAAAGTTTAGCATACAAAATTAACTGGGACATGGTCCATATATCTTCATAGGCACTCAGTAGGACAAGTTAACATTCAACAAGCGAACTGTTTGGCGACTCCATGACCCCGACAACTCGCAAAACTACCATAAAAAGTAATTGACACAGCTGAGATAATGAAGTAATTTCCTTTTGTGTATACTGGACTAGTGGACGGAAACATGGGTTGACAGATTGTTTGAGGGAAAACGTTCACCTATTCTTTGCATTAGCGAAGTAAGTGCATATTCTCGGCAACCGGTCCATTTAGAAGCATTAAGGTCTTTGCCAAAACAAGCACGGGGCAGCTTTACTCGACAACATTCATAACCCATCGATCACAATTACACAAAACCCACAAATTAAGTTATGTAATGTTTTTCAGGACCAACGACATGTAATCAACGTTGAAAAATGTATATTTTTCATCGTCACAGAAAAGCTATGTTGCCCGGAGTGTCATGCCCAGGCACCTCAACAGTGCAAAGGTTTTAGCATGACTTGATTAGACTTTTACAATAATTCAAGCATTGTCAAGAAAGTAAACAGCCTTGGTGGAAACCAAACCAATATTGTTAAAGTTGAATTGGTAAAAAGTTGATCGATGAAAAGTGCCGACGTTGTGAAAAAATTACGTCACATGGAAAAAAGTTGTGAAATTATAAATTTTCGGTATTTAAAATCGTGCGCCACAAACAACATATTTTGTGACTTTTGAAGAAAAAAATTTCAAATCTAAACCAAAATTACCCGAAAGCAACTTTATATTTTCACATTGAGTTTCGCTGCTCTGTTGACAAACGTGATGACACGTACAAGCCAAGCCCATCAATGCTACGAAAGTACAAAAACCGCAATCGGTTTGGAAGAAAACTGTATTCCAGAACACGAGGCAACGACGAACTTAGAGGTTATGCAAACATGAACAGTGAACACTCAAGACAAGAGTACGGCAATACGCTTCGAAAATCGGTGGCAGTCCAACTGATTTACTGCTCCGATCATGACAAGAAAGAAATCATATTTCCAACTGAATTGATGGATCGAAAACACCTGCAGATTTGTATGTTTAATATGTCATTGCGTGTCAGTGGAATAAAAGTGAAGACATGAGGCCTTTATGTGACTGCTTGCTGCGCCAAAGAGTACACATTGGCGGGTTTGGCTGGCTCAGGTCAACGGAATAAAACTTGTTGACAATGAAATGCGACTGAACAAACCTTGACTACTTCCTGCATTTCAGACTCCAGCGTATCAACAACAACATTTATTTTAATAAACTCTCAACAAGAAACCAAACGATTTTTATATTTTTCAGTGACGAAGCATAGATTTTATTGAAATCTTGAAAAGTTTACTAATTTTTGTTTGTTTTTAAACTCATTTTACAACTCGTTTACTATCAAGCTTTCAAGCATCGACATGATGACAGATTTCAATCAAAATTATACCGAACCTCAGTAGGCCTTTCTCAATTTGAAATTGACGATTAAGTAGCTGTTACAGTTACACGGTGACCATGCGTTTGCAGCTCTGCGCAGAAATACAATGTGCTGTGGGCATTTTGTGCGGTACGCAAATGCATTGACACGTGACGGCAATGACTGCAAGCGACAAAACAGGCTGTTGTCATCACACACAAGCCAAACTTATGACAATAAAATCAGGTTTTTAAGCAAAGAAAAGACGAACTCAATTTTATTGTTATGATTTCATAAAGCGGACGTCACTTGGATCTAGAACCACGTCAAGGCCGCAAAGAAAAAAACATCATTCTCTTATATTTTGCAAAAATTATAGACAATATTTGTAACGTTACTTGTGTTGCTTTCCTTTCACAAAGAGCGAAAGTGGAAACAAACACAACAAAATACTTTCCTTCGTGCTTGGTGTAAACATTCTAACTCGTCGAAGAATCTAAATTTGATTATCCCAGCACAAATAAAGCATCTTCAGTTACCAGCTAACAATCTTCAGTTACCAGTCGTAGTTTATGTTTCAACGTTTCTAGGAACGTATGCTGCTATTTGTCCTCGATGCATAAAAATTTTAAAAATACAAAAACAAGCAATTCTTGGCGTTTCGTGGAAATAACCCAGTTGACTTGGTATGAGGTTCGTGAGAGACTAGGATCGGAACTTCGAGGAGTATTTCAGCTCAAAGTGGAAAACTTCAAGTTTCTCAAGATTACCCATTTTTTTATCAACAAACAGTATGCATCGATGGTCAACTATCATTGCGTTGAAAATCAACATATTAGCTGATGCGTGGGCGTGAAAACGCACAGATGAATAGTTTGGCGGAGAAGTGGACTGAGGTACACAAGAAGAAACCACATCATTGCTGAGGTTATTCGCTCATGCGCAGTAAGCGAAACTGCAATGTTTTCGAAGTGTGGCGCTACATAGGCTGACTGAGATAGCAATACAATGAAAACAAAACGTGTAGGAAGAAGAGGCAAATCAAACAATGCGGGCGACGAGCTACAGTTAAACGTGCGAAACGACGCCAATTAAAATGTTGGTTCGAGATTTATTCATGGGGACGAGAACAATTAAAACTTAATTTTAGAATCAAAACCATTCAGCAATGACCGCCACGGTCGAGAAGTCTGTGCAATCAATTCTTCAAATCCTAAATCATGCGAGAAAATGACGAACTAAACATTACTCTTTTTAGAATGAGACACTATAAAAACGATGAACATTTACCGAAACGTTGCTGCTAAAAACACATTTAGTGAACAGATATCTGAGGTTTCATTAAAACCAAATGCATGCGCTGTTAGTCATCCGATAGTGAGTTGGACCGAAAAAATCTACCATCCCACGCAATAGAAAACCTTTCAAATTTCAATGATCTTGTCTTTGAGAAAGTAAAAGTAAATTTTGGTAATCACAAACGCCGTGTCACAAACGTAGAAACAATTTCAATGACTGAAATAACTTGATACGCAGATATGAGATATAATGTTGGAGGCTTGCCCCTTACCAATGCTACGCAAACCTAACCACAAACCACGCAAACCGGTTTATTTTAGTAATGTGACTGTAGAAAATTGCTAAACCTGTACAGCGCTTGTCGTAAAATAGCTTAAAATAGAACTGCGTAGAGACGCCTTGGCTTTTTATAAATTGACATATCGAAAATAAAATACCCAAGAATATAAATCTCAGTTCTTAATAAGTTAATAAAAAACAAAAAAACATTCAAATCATGTTCCTGGTATGACTCTCAAGCAAGCCATTAAGCGAAAAACAAAAATGAGCAAATGTTTTCGATCTGGGTATTCCACGAAAGATCGGGAATAGTCTAGGATAGGTAACAAATCAGTCCGTTCCTCTGCAGACGTTGAATCAATATAAGAAGAGCTCATAAGTTTGCCAGGAGTTATGCGTGGGACTACAACATACACCATACACACATACAACAATACACAACAAACAACAAGTACAACATGATGAGATGCTTGCCTGAAAATATTATGTCATTCTTGTTTTCACAAAAGTGGTGCCAAAATCGAAGTCTTCTAACACAATTCTTCGATAAAGCTGTAGCCTCTTTTAAAAATCTGATTAGAAGTGAGACTGTTGCGACATAAACCTTCTAAACAAACGTCCACCTGTCACCAACGATCATGAACTACCTTTAACTGATCGATACACCACAAATGGGATTAAATTCCTTCTTTGGCAGATTAGAGTTAAGGTTTGCCAATCAAAGTGAAGTAGCGAATTCAATTTTGGTAGAAAGGTGATTTTTTAACCATAGACAAATAAAACCTAACAACCAGACAAATAAACTAAAAATTACAAACTCTTTCAGCCATACTCGAATTCTACTCAGAAAACTTAAGATTGACAAGCAGTTTTAAGAGCATCGTCTGCAGGCGAGTGGATCGAAACTTAAAACCGTGGGATTTGGCGAGCTAATCGAGATAATGCATGGTTCGGTTACAAGGTAATGCGGTAATGCAACTGAACAAAGTTGCATGCAGTCACCTTGCAGCACTGATGTTCAATGTTGCGCAACAAACTCGTGCATTGTTTCAGGGAGACGCCCATGGCAATGGAGCCATTCGCAAGCACACGAACATTTTCACAACAACTGATCACAACCCAGACAGCAGAATCCGTCATTTTTACATTGATTTAACCTCTGCTGACGATTGCGATCAAAATCAATGTAAAAATGACGGATTTTGCTGCCTGGGAAGTGTCTCACGAAACAAGAGAGACTTGAAATTGTTTTCTCTCCGTGATATCAACACCGCAAAAGCAAGCACCATGAAAAATAAAAAACGTATTTTCTTTATCAGAGCTTTGCGAGCCGCGTTTGTAATTTTCGAAGACGTCAAATAATTAATTAAGCAATATAACACAGTGGGTTGCGCGGTGAATTAACGTTCACTGGAGCTTTTGTGTTATCACGATTTGAGAAAAGACTTTCAGATTTAATTGAACGTGAACATCAAATCCTATAATCTGTTGATAGCTTTTCCACAGCACGACATAAATTTCATAAATCCTTTCGGGTAATTATCATAAAGAATAAAGAGAAGGTTGCCATGAAGAACCAGCTGTTTCCTTTGCAAAACTTTAGATTTGCAAGGATTCCCAGCCAGTTTTCACACGTCGGGCCATTTTTACAGTGGAATTTACGCTTCTACGATGTCTAATGCGACAAATGTAGATAAGCCGTGAGATTAGATCTATCTTCTTCATTGAAACAGCAGAAACGTGATGTTCTAATCTAGAGGGTGTGATATTTATTGGCAATCTAACATTTGGTTGTTATTGATACAGATTCGAAAATGCTTTTTCAACAGCAAATTACTTTCGCTAATGCAGTTTAAGAAATAGCGAAGGTGCGTATCATTCTTACTAATTGGCTCTGTCGAAGCAGTTGGTCTACTCAGCACTAAATTGCGTCAGATAGATGCCAAACTAAGAAATGGTTCTCGCTTTGCATATGATAGCAGCAAAATGCACATGCAACTGTAATAAGATATTTTGGAAACAAAAGGCGACTTCTAACTCTGACTGTGAAGTTAAAAACACTTGAAAATGAGCAATTAAACGCACTTTGTGGTTACACTACATCTTCATATCATGAACCAGTGGAAAAAGGCCGAACTAACAAACACAACATTCTTTGGGTCAACGACAAAGAAATTTTCTCATGAGTTGGTGGACGATGGTAGAAAGTGTTTGTTGTTTACAACTAACTTCGTGTTAAAAGCGGTATCTAATCTATTGGGTAGAAACACAGATTCCATCTTACGCGCTGTGGAAGATGGCATGCAAGCAACGCGAAACCATGGGTCATGCTTTTGAGCGGAAAAAAAAACCGGCCAAGGAAAAGAGGTATGAAGAAAAGTCAAGCTTGTACTAAAATAAATGGAATGCCGAAAAACAAAAACATGAAGGAAGCTATAGAAAGCTCACGACAATTTTGATTAGTTGGAAAAGTACAAGATGGTCACAACACACTTAGATGAATATAGAAGGCGATAAAAATCTTCTTGCTTTGTTATTTGCAGCTTAACTGAGAAAAGAAGCTTGTGGCACACTTATTTAGCGACAAATTAAACCACATAGTGGCAATAAGATCACGATTGGATCAGAACGTGAGTTGATAGCAGCTCATTTCTGATGAAGTTAATTGTCTCATCATAATCCCTTGCCATAGAAATGTTTACGTTCTTTTGTTAGCTCTAGGCTACCTTTAAGCCAAGTGCGGCTGCCAATTATTTTGTAGCAAAAACTTAAAGTTGCGGCACAGAGGGCGTCGAACTCACTGCCTGATGCTTTACGTGGCGTTAAAAAAATTCTGCAGAACCAGCAGAGGTTATGCGCCAAAGCCCTTCAGATTAATTCTCAAAAGCAATCATGGCGCTCAATCGACTGGAGACACGAGACAAACACAAAATAACAACATGGCAAACGGGGTGGTCAGATCGGCGTTAGCTAGTTTACTTTGCTGACCGCAAGCTCACATGACAAATACTGACATGTTCATTTGGCCGTGATATGACAATAAAAATTAATTGAAACCAGTCTAAACGGCGTGTATATTTTGACAAGTTTTGATTGAGCGTTCTCCGTAGTTTCAACTACCCGGTCATCAACCTAATCAATGCCGAACGCGATGTGGGGGTATTTAAATCCAGCCTTTGTTGTGATAGCAGCAATGAAATGAAAATGAATTGGTTTTTCCCTCCTTCTTCCGATGGATGATTCATCAAACGGTGGAGGACTGGGCGCCAATGAAACGGTGCAGTTCCCCAACATTGCATACACTTCATCATATTCCAACGAACAAGCATCGCATATTCATGTATGAAAAAGTTACAGCCTAAGAACATTGTTTCACGGTTTTATTTTTGTGTCAGGAGTGTGGTTTGCATCGATGTTCAATAACGTTTGCGTTCACAAGTCAAAGATTTTTTGCTGAGTAGTATTTGATAGATATAAGGTGAGTAGAAACATCAGTTTAGTGAGAAGATTAGTTGAAAATAAACAAAGCAATGAAATTGAACAAGTTCATACAATGAGTCACAAAAACATCGATCAAGAAATCCTTGAAAAGGTACAAAATAGATTCAAACTGCTTTGACACTAACTATCTCAGAAATGCACCATGCCTTTAATTTAATTTCACAGGAAAAGTAGGCTATTACCGAAAGCAGAGGCACACTTTTTTAACAGCAAATATGCCACTTTACATGCGAGATGACAAAAAGTAAAATAGAAGACGAGCAAAAACTGTTAGTTTGATTAGTTGAAGGGTAGTCTCATGCCATTGCAGGCAAGTAGAGGTTAGACTTGGAGTGATCACCCTGTACCTGAATCGCTGCAAATAAATGCGGGAGTGGATAGCCTGGTTCAAAAGCCCTTCTGTCGGGACAGGACGGCTACTTCGGCCATTCTGACTGTGAGAAAATGATGTCAATGTTAGCAAATAGAGTCACGTCTAGACACAAGACTTATTAAATTAATACTCAATGTCAGGGAACTGTGCGACAGTTCGTATCACACCGATTCGGTTATTTTACACACAAAATAGTTCGACATTTGCACATCATACATTTGAAACTGTCAACGAGACGACACACGGCACATCTTTTCTCTGATATGTGGCATCAATCAGCAATTAATTACAGTGGACTGAATAACATGAACAAGCAGAATAACCATGGCTTTTGAAACTTTCTCTGACCATAAAAAAAAAAAAACAAGAAAGAAAAATACCACTTTAAAAGTAATATCCCCTTTTGCTACACGACCGACACAGAGTCTATAGAATAAGTTTCTATTTAAACAGGAAATTGTATAGCTGCTGAGCATTATAAATTGAACATCAATTGACGCAAGGAGTAGTGCTGAGTGCCATGCCCGATGCGACGCTGACTTTTGCAATATCATTTTATCAAGCGCTCTAGTTTTTTTCAATTCTATAACGGCCTTCTGACTTGAATGAGTTATAGCAATCAAATCTAATCTGACGACAACAGGCCACGTTGCACGTCAGCAGTCAATTCGATAGCCAATTGATCTAAAAAATTGAGCGGATTTGCGTTTGATATGGTCATTATAATAAGTTTAAAGGTTTTGTTTACAAACTTCGGTACAAAAAACGGGTACTTCGTCAACACGCTTGAAAGCGATAGGGTTGCATCTGACGGGTAATTTCTATCGAAAGGTTGCGAAAACGTTAAGCCACATAAACCTATACCACCTCAAGTGATTTTAAAGCTATATTGATAAGTATGAAATTCCATTCAATGTATTTCATCGGTCAAACGGTTGCTGTTGATGACGCAAATAGGTTGGTACCAGACAACAGATGGCTTGAAAAGACGCCGATGTAAATTGTAGCACGGACGACATGAAGTACCTGCACCCATGGACTTGTCATTGATAGGCTTGGTCGATAAAAAAAATGAACAATCCATTATGAATTCTTATGGAAGCTTTGATCAGAGTTACAAGAAGCCGCGAGACGATCTGACAAGCCCATCAGCTTGAAAATGATGAATGATGGCATCTCGCAATCGCATGCCGTGTGAGATCTTGTTCCGCGATAGAACTTGATCACAGTGTTAGGTAAAGCATCAAATGCATTGATGGAAATCAGAGAAAATGCGAGACATTTGCAAAGATACGGCGGCAGAAGATGATGTTCTTTTCCCTGTATTTTGTCGCATTTTAATTCATGTAAAGTGTCACACCTAATCTCAGATAAGATAATCTTCGTGTCATTCAAACAAATATGCACTGATTAATGTCAAGCAAGACATCAATGATTTTTACGTTGATCAAACCGTTTCACAAATCAAGGAAAACCAACATCCCTAATTGCAGCAACAATTTATCAGAAAAGAATGAGACGATCTGATCACAGATTCATAATGCATATAATTTAAATTCGAACTAAAAACTCTGAAGTATGATGAGAATTGTTCTTTAAAAGCGGTTGATCTGTTGGGTGGAAAAGTAGAAAAAATCTTAATAAGGCAAATCCCAAAATGATTAAAGTAATAAAAGATGAAAAGTAGACAATTAAAATCGACTTCATGTGAAAAGAATATGATTGAATTGCGAGAAGTTTGTCGGTTGTCAGCACGGTGAAACCAGTTCAAGCAAGTTCGATCTGGTTAAGCTGCGTGTGTAGAAGCTACAAAGAATCAATACACCACACTTGATGCGCAATTCGTCATCATAAAACAAAAATTGAAAGAATATTTCTTGTCTTTTCACTATGCATTTTGGGACGTAAGTTAACGCAGTTAAAACACAATAAATAACTCTCTCTGAACGCCAACACTCGCTGTACCAACCCATCACTCCAAAAGTAAAGAGAATTTTCAAAAATTAAACTCAAGATAAACAAATCCACCAAAACTAGCCATTACACTTGTTCCACTTAAGTTGAGTAAAAGTTTTCTCACAAATCTCGGCTTAGAGTCGGAACTGGAAGTTGAAGCATCGACCGTGACCTTGAGATGAATGGAGTAGCCTAATGGACTTGCTTCGACGAGTCGTAAACTAATAAATGCAGAAGAGCTCTAAAAATAACGTAAGAGGACCCAACATCAACAGCTCCAACAATGGGAGAAAGGTAACTTATCCCTTCGGTAGGTGAATCAGCATCCTAATGCACTGTCAAGGTCAACCAGCTAGTGAACTCAAAATAGGGGTGTTTGTAATAGAATGCTAAAAAGTTTGGTTATGCAACAACGCGCTCATGCAGTTGCTTGAGAGGACCCCAGGGGGTGAGCTTAATATTCCAACAACATAAGTTCCAGGGGGAGAAAATGGCCGGGATATTTAAATGCGATATGACGTCAAGTAAGAACAAAGAAATGTGATTTCAATTAATGGTGTTTGGTGTGCAAAGGAAACTATCTACGAGACGAAAAAGAAAATATACAATAGGCAGTGTCAACAACACGCCTACGACTTTTGTTCTTGGGACGAGTAATGCGGTTGATTTGGTTTTCACAGTGGTGAGGACGACTGTGATAAAAAAAAAGATGAAACGGAACTATGTTTGACAAAAACACTGAATGGACACTTGACATCTAAATCCATATCAAGAAGAACCCTGGGAAATCCTTTGTTCGATGCAAAAGGTTAACCATCGTCGATAAAATGCAACCTAGCACTTGTAACTGTTTTGCAAACCAAAAGACTTGATGATCTTTTGTTTCTGGCGTAAGCAGGAAGGATTTAGGTTTAATGTCCTGTAAAAACTTCACACGTTGAAATTTTACACTGGTACCTATTATCAACAGGTCGCCTTCAAAAGCTATCACATCAACGCATGCAGATAACAACACAATCTGTGAAGATGAAAGTGAATGGATCATTCAACCAGGTTGACATTAACACACGATTGATTAAACCAGTTTTCTGCGTGATGGCAAAACTGTATATGGAGTGGCTACATTTAACATATGTTTGCGAATTTTAGCACAGTTGTTTTCGCTTGGAATTGTGAATGGCACAAGCCATTGTGGCATGATACGTTAAAAGTGAAAAACCAAAACGGGTTGACAAAATTAAGAGTTTAAACAATGCCAAACAGAAAATAAACATAATTTGTGATATTGTAGCCTATGGGTTGTATTACATAACTTCATTTTTTTTATATTAACACCACAAAAGATTAAGACTTTCAATGAGAACTTGTTAGCTGGTGCAATATTGAAAGCCGATTAATAGAGAACGAGTTATGTCAACCACATTATAAAGCTAGAGAGGTTTAACCGAATTATATGTCAAGATCACAGCATAATTTCCAGCTGCTGCGTCATCGATTGAGTTGAACCAGATTGAGGTTGCGTTTGACATTTGAAAATAAACGGAATAATCGTCGTTGGCTGTTCGAAGAGCGGCTTAATTAGTAGGAACATTGAAAACGTGGTGGTTTTTTGTATCGAAAGGCACAAAAGAAACCAAGATCAAGTGAAGCGTTTGATCAATTGATCATGTATGTTAAAAACAAGAGGAGTGGAACACAAGGTAAACTTCATTCCAGAATTGACAGAGCGATGCTTAACTTCCATCCCCCGATAAACATACAATTTTTCCTATTAGGGGTGATACCTCTGGCTAGTGGTGATACCTCTGGCTAGGGGTGATCCCTCTGGCTAGGGGTGAAACACACTGCCATGATATTTTGCAAGATGCGACAAGAAATCAATTCGCTCTGAAACTGGACTTGTATTTTTTTAAGATCAAACTTTTTACTTGTATCATGTGGGTTAACTTACAAAAATACTGCATGACAATATGCCATGAGTATGCACAAATTGTGCCAGTGAAAAATTTCTGGTATGTCTCACAAATACAATGCCAACTCTGTGTAACGAATTACTCATTAAACATACCGCAATGCGTTATCGTGCGTAAAAGGTGGCATTTGGCAAATAAACTGTCTTAACTACTTTAACCTTAACGGTTATGATGGTTTTAAAAACAAAGGTGCAGTTCCTCATATAGTTTTTTTCAAGTTAAACCAGTTCAAATACTACAGCCTGATAAGCTTGGTATCTTCAAGCGAGGGTGATGACACACAAAACAAGACTAGCCAGCCAGCCAGCCAGCCAGCAAATCAGTCCTTTTCACATTGATTCAACGTCACAAGACGTTGAATCAATGTGAAAAAGAACTGATTTGCTGGCTAAGTAACGGCAAAAAGAGTTTACCAAGCTCGCAATGTTGATGATGCTTCAACGCTTGACTTTGACATCGACAACGCTAGACGTTAAAGGGGTGTAAAAAGATCAAATTTGACTTGTTAAAGTAACACAAGAAACTGTTGCAAGCAACAAACTCGTTTATCGAAAGGCAACTTTGTTCTTTGCACGAAATTAATTCTTCGTCAAAGTTCACCAATAAAGAAATGGAATGAAAGGTTTGAGTTGTCAGAAAATAATCTTTGCTTTTCATAACATGCCATGAAAGTCAAAAGACCTACCCAGACAGCAAAACCTGTCATTTTCACATTGATTCAACGTTGAATCAATGTAAAAATGACAGGTTTTGCTGTCTAGGAAGTTTGGAAACCGACTTGTTTATGAAAAAAAATGATATCAAAACATTTACTGGAATTCATTTCATCTGAAGCAAAAATACTTACGAATAAGGTTAAATACTTGTGCACTACGAGACGCTAAGATTAAATCGGACGTCAGAAACATCGATGTAACACAGCGCATCTCACAAAACAGGATGAAATCCTGATGAGAAAAGAATCGAGAAAAACAATTAGCGACTTTTCTCAATAAGATTAAATACTACCAGATAGTCAATAAATGAAAATAAAGCCTTGAGATGCGTCTATTTCCTCTATTTCAGCTTGTTTTGTTTTGTTGTGTTTTGTTTTCATAACATTGGCGACTTCACGCGCATGTGATGTGAAGGCGGAGGAATGCGAAAGTTTTTGCAGTAAATCATCTCAGACTGGAATTGACCCTGACCAGCAGTCTCGATCAATATTTACAAGCCGCCCGAGTTGAAAACAAGTTTTACAGACCCAAGGCGTTTTCATTTGACCCAACTGAAGCAACATCTTGACTATCTATAGCTCGTTGTTCTTTTTATGTCAATTTAAGGTTTGACAATGTTGGCGCGACGTAAAAAGGACAAGTGTTGATAGTTGGTAGCTCAATGTGGTTCTTTTCCAAAGTCAGTGCTGATAGTAAGCGTAGCCTCACAACCCAGTCACTACACAAGAACGTAAAAAGCGAAGGAAAACATGTTTTTACGGCCTAACCATTACAAAGTAAACGTCACGAAATTAGAACCAGTATTTTTAGAAGTTACATTTGCATTGAACGGTATTCTTCGAAGTTGTGTGGCGCCGATGTCAATTAACCTGCGGTGGCAAAATCTCCTTGTTATTTCAGTCCCCATATCGAAAAAGCCAAGGCGCCAAAAGCTATCCTAAGCAATGCTAATGATAAGGAAGGCATGCAAACAGTGTTTGAGCCACTATGGTTAAACATGAATGACTTGCAAGTTAAGAAGATAAAGCAAAACAACTAATTGTGTATACAATGTCAAGTGACGCAAAACAGACTAAAGAGAGCAAACTTGCACATCACCGCCAATGCAGTCTACCACATAATCATGAGAACGCCAGCACGCCATGTCAATGAAGGATTACAGTCTCGAAGGGCAACAAATTTAAGGGGGCAGAAGCTCAGGCGGCAGGAGTAGACTTGTCGCTTCGATAAAAAGTGAAACCGAAAATTAATCGGGCGCCCACAAGCAGATAACATAAGCCACAAAGAAAACAAACTCCTTGTACAGAAATGACGGGAGGCAATGCCTTGCGTGTCGAAACTTTGATAAACACCAGATCACGTGACTACGATTGGTAATGCAAAATGCATTTGCTGGGCACTTCATTTACCAATGCAGCAACGCTGAACAACGAAAGGCGTCAAAATGTTGTTTTTGCTTGTTTGGATAATTTCAAGTCATGATCCTCAACAAAGCAACGTCATTACCATGAGGCAAACACGTTTAAAGACTCAAACTGTCAAAAGCGTTCGTTAATTAGGCATTTTCCAGCCTTTAAAAAGTTGAATTGAGTGATTATGAGATCCCATGGCAATACTTTGTGTGTTTTTCGAACCAGCTCATTGTCCGATTGTTGATAAAAAAAATAGCTCATACACTAATTCTTGACGCAATAGCCAGCAACCCGATACCATAATGATAGAAAGTGTACAGAAACTCATCCAAAGGTAAAAAAAAATCCAAAACTTTTGTCGGCAATTGTTGTGTCAACAGCAATCAGAGTGCATGGTTGATCTGCATTACGTGATTTGAACGTTACAAAACGTAGAATTAACATTGCCACAATTTTATTTTCCTAGTTTGGTTCACAGCACGAACTAAAAACCTCCATGAAAGTTAATGAAGAACTTTCCAACACTCATTGTACGTATCTATGACTAACATACCAATGACAAATCACACTTGTCCACTGGGGTCAACTACAAAAGCAACAAATTAACTTGAAAGTGGTAAAAGCATTGTTTCAGATGTTTTTGTTCCAATTAGAAGCGCGGACTACGTTCCTTCAGAACACATCACTGGCATCAGAGAGATGCGTCAGCGTTGCAATAGCTCGCCTAGAAATAGAATCAGTCCCTTTTGACGTTTTTCTAACGTCTGCAGACGTGAATCTATGTAGAAAGGGACTGATTTTCTGACTGGGTACTCACTGTGCCAAGGGATTGCTGTTCGGTTGCTCATGGCCAGGCGTGGCGGTTGTGATGGAAGGATTAGTTGGTTTTCTCCTGCGGTATCGCATGCCTGCTTCCACGATATGATGGGATGGTTGAGCCAACACACCAGCCATGTAGTCCAAAGCTTTCTTGTTGCTTGTTGTGAGAACCTGTTGAAAAATTGCATTGAACTGTAGATTGCCAGTAATCTCTTCTGTTGCACTTTTTTGACCAAACAGTCGATGCACTGAGTTTAGTTGTGAATCATCTCCTCAGTGATATCTTTTCAGAATGAAAACACCCCATTCAGATGCAATATACGCGATCCCTCGTCATAAAAGTACATATTTTTCGTTTCCAAATGTGGAAAATTTGTGCTGGTGAGGACCCCAAAATTCGTAGAACTTTACAGTTAAAGGAAACATTGATTCAAAATAAGATATTTGTTGAATACAAAATGTTTTATTTTTGAACCGAGTTTTGAAGACAGGACGTCGTACACGCAACAACTAGATTCTAACCAATGTGATGTTCGTAAAACTGACGTCACATTATGTAAAAAATTCTTCGTCAGCTAAAGCTTTAATCGTTGCTTTTCACAGGTGTGTAAATAAATTGTTGATAGTTAATACTTCGTCGATAAAGAGCAAACATCGCTCGTTTCTATCCACGCAACGCGAAATGTTTCAAACGCTTGACAAGTTAACAATAGCTGCCAACAACGAATCAGTAATTAATTGACACAATCGTAGAAGAAAACACTGCATTTCAAACTCAGCACTTTCTTGGATTCTCAAGAAAGACGTAATCATGTAAACAAGTAGCCGCTGGTGAGAAAAGGTTGACAAAACCGATTTGACATCACCGAGTATCCAACTCAGACAGCAAAATCCGTCATTATTACATTGATTCAACGTCTGCAGACACTGAATCAATTTAAAAGTGACGGATTTTGTTGTCTGGATCCGCCCATCATGAAAGTGACTGGAAACGATTTGTTCTAGCACAATACCTGAGCGAGTGTCTTGTCTCCTTTGATAATGTCCCTGGTTAAGTCGGGGTGCTCTTCTTGTAGAGATGATGGCTCTGTCAACAGAGGGACATCAGGAAGAAGAGGTTCGGGAGAGATTTCAGGAGGGAGAACAATAGTGGAGCTCCGTGTGCACTGTAAAGACAATGTGATAATTGTCTTTTACTTTAACCTCATGGAGATACGGGCAAGTTCATACAAAGAAACTTCCAGCTAAGATAGTTTAGGCTTTTAGATGTCGAATCCAAGAGCAAATAGTGAATTTGATAAAAGGACACAACCACTCCACGTTTCTTTTTAAGGCACCATGTCAACTTGCAATGTACACGTGACAACCATCACAACAACTACAGGCTGTAAAATAATCATGCAGCTTGATTAAAGCTGATTGTTGCATGCAATCATTGAGATCTGTTCATTGAGATAAGATATGTGATAGTCGAGCGCTTCGCGATACAGCACCTACAGATAACTGTGACTGGTAAAATGCAATTGTACAAAGTCAACAATTGAAACTACTTTGAAAGTAATAAAAATTTAACACAAGAAAACAGTTTTCCGTCAAGTATCAAGTTGGCTACATGCTTTGGTTAGCTCAAGTTGCTCAGATGAAGACGTCATGGGATGCAGGTACACGTGAAATTATCAGAAATTAGTGACGAAAATATTACGTTGAGCCATTGACTTTCGAGCTATCATTAACTAACTATAAAAAGAGATCTATAAATAATCCCGAATCACCGTCAATGAAATAAAACTAAAGCAACAGACAAAAGGTGTGTTTTAGTCAAACAACTTTTTATAGATTTTTGAGTCTTATCTACAGTTCTACACCCTTAAGTGGCTCGGCAGCCTTTGTTGTAAGATATTTCAAAGGAATCGTAGGCTATTAATAAAACTCACTGTCTCCTTGAGGTTTGCGTGACTACATTCGGATTTTTCTGTGTTCTGCTTTGGATTTCCAAGATGTGTAGGTGATTCCGCAAGAGTGGGTCGGTGGGGGGCACTCGAGGGTTGTTCAACTGGTTTAAACACGTTCTCACCGGAATGACTAACGCCGTTCTCATGGATGTTTTCATTTGATGAAAAGCCAGTTGAAGTAACGTTATTCATCTTTTGCGTCGGCTTGAGATCACCTAGAAATTGGAAAGGAATTGTGACTTATGATCGGTGATATCATTTGCTTGAAAAGGGGCTTTGGAGTTTTTCTCATGACTTAGCAATGTTTTATCAACAAAAAGTTAATTTTTTTTCATTATCTGAAGCACCACTTGAACGCGTTATCAAACATACCTTCGCCCGCTTGGCCCTTCTCGAGAACAATTCCGTCCCGATGCTGGATGGCTGAAGGCACTGACGCTGCGGATTTGTCTAGTGCACTTTCATTTATATCAAGGGGCATTGAAGAGCTGAAAAAGATGAAATCATGTCTTGAACAAATGGCGTTGTTACAAGTGAAAAACAGTTCTGTCACAAAATATACACTAAACTGGCTGACATGGTGTTTATTTTAGGGTAAAACGGTTTCAAATATGAGCAATTCATCTGAAAATCGCCACAACTTGTGTACAACATCATGATCTCGCTGGAAACTACGCAAGCTGCTGAATCGATTTTAAACTCCGACGCAACTGCATGTCACTAAACTAGCAAATAATAAATAGGCTGTTATCTTTTACAACTTCAGGTAATCAGCTCCTTTTTATATCTTTCTACACAGAAATATTTGTAAAAGTAAACGCGACGTTTTGCGCCTTCGTGGGTGACATTGTTGGTTCAAAGATTTTTAGATTTTATTGCAGAAACTTAACATAAAAACGACGTTAAATACATTCATTAGCAGCAACAGTTACGCATCCGGAATAGGTATTAGATGAGCATATCCATGGCTCGTTTTACAGAGCACTGCCCTCTTTGCTTAATAGAATTATTCAAACGCTGATCGTATCAGCAATCTCCGGACTCCCACACCGACAAGCCGGTTACATCCAGTTATTTCCTGTTTAAACAAGGCAGCAAATGATACCGGAAAGCAAAACAGAGAATGCTTGCTGATTATCATCATGAGAAACAACTACAAACCTGATATTTTTAAAACTACTAAAGCTACAACTGTAAGAGAGCACAGGAAATGGAAAGAATACATTAAAAGTTAAAGACTGTCTAACGAAAAATTGAAAACATATACAATAGTTGATTAAACGTTACCTGATGTTAAATGAATACAAAAAAGAACACCCAAGATAGGAAATGAAAAAGGCCTGTGATTTGTGCTGGCAATTGCTAAACACGTCGTTTTCACTTTCGAGTAACTTTGTGTGCTGCTCCGAACACTTAAATCTGTCACAGATTTCGAGTAAATCTCGATACTTCAGAGACAGCACTTATGGCCAGTGACGTAGTCTTATAAGTATTGTTATTTTCCAGCTTACGAAAGTAGTTTTTTTTTCTTACAAAATTTTAACGTAAACATACGTTTGCGAAACACGATGTATTGGCTAGCTGAGTTGAACTGTAAAAGAACCTGATTTTGTTTTCAAGATGCATGTTTATTACTTCGCTGAGCGTTCGGCAGCTTGAAAAACCAAAAACACGCATAATAAACGTCAAACACGACTTGAAGCCTTCGTTACTCCAAGTTGTTATTGATGTAGAAACGACAAATTTTACTAGAATAGCTTGCTTGTGTTGGTTTGCAAAAACAAGTTTAGTATGTCTTGCATTTACGACAAAAATTACCAAAGACATCACAACACAGAGCGTATGGTTTGGGATAAAGTGATGTTATTAAATCAACGTTTTCAAAGCATTTCTCTTTTTTCATGTAATAAAAAAATAAGTCATAAAAAAGCCCCAGAATACAAAAAGTATATAAAATAATACAAACTATACATTAAACGCACAGCAAGCAGATTTCGTTATCGCAATGAAAGACTTCCATTATAAAGAGGACGCTGCTGACAAAGTGCCGACGTTGAATCAATGTAAAAATCGGTTGGTTTGCCGTCTGGGTAATTATTATAGCGAAATCGATTCTGAATAAATCCACTAAGAGGTTACTACATTGTTGTGCAAATGCCAGCATTTGATAAATGCAAAATAGCAGTACCACCGAATAAAAGAATGAAGGATTTATTTGTGATCCAAGCAACCAAGCTGCGCAAAACCAACATACTCGCTTGAAAAAAATAATTTTAACAAGCAATGACTTGCAAGAAGTCAAGCATAGATTCCATACTCGATACCAAGTATCTCGCAGCAATATAACCTTGCCGGGGATCGAACATACGACCTCACAGCATACTTAACACCGTACGTAATTGCCACTAAAATACCGTAACGTTGCGACAACACAGAGTGGTGCTTTGAATTCGAGATACATCAGGTCGTAATGCTGACGAGTTTATGGTGTGTTGACGAATGTTGACGTCACTACGCCTTGCCAATAACTAATTATTTGCATAACTCATGATCATTACCTGCTGGTTGATAAAGATCCTTCCAGCAATGCGCTTGGTGGCGGTGGCAAGTCTTGAACCAGATGCTGTTGAACCATTTCGTTCAAAGCCTGCTCCGATGCGTCATCAAGTGGCGGTGGAGAAGGCAGCGAAGGCAGATCTTTCCGTTTGACGTCACGAAACGAGGAAGATCGCTTAACTTTTTCAATGATTTTTTGAACTTTTTCGTTTTCTTCAGGCAAGATAGCAGTAGGAACGGGAATGGGTTTAGGCAGAGGAGGCGGAATGTTTTGATGAGGACTCGGAGAAACGGCTGGCTGGTCTGTATCACGCTTATGGGCATTAACGATGATTTCCTTTGTGGATTTGTACGAGGTCTCGTGGGCATGACTGACAACCGGCTTAGCGTTCGTGGAGTCCCGGGCACCCTTACGTTTAGGCACTCTGTAGGTTCCAGTATCGATTGGAACCCTTGCCGCAACAGCAGTGTTTTCAACATTGCTTTTTGCCTCTGCTTCAGTCGAGGAAGGTGATGTTGATTGTTGAGCTGACGGTAGTCGTTGCCTGAGACACAAAGACAGTCACCATTGCAATGATCATGAAAAAACTCGTCCCGGAAGTTTTATAAATATTTTGTATGGTCGCAAAGTTTTCCTTTTGTAGTTCAGACCTTTATGATGGAACAAAGCTTTTCTACTAGACCGCCATTTCAATGAAGCAAAACCGAGTTGTTTTTCCTAAAAAAAGACACTCCAAGTTGGTGTTACGAGTGAAAACGAAACAATTAATTTGTGACTGAAAAGCTCACCCTGGTAACTCCGAAGAGATTAAGAGTTTTTCAGACTCTTCTCCCAAAGCAGGAAACCTCCCCACAGAGGTTGACGATGATGAGGAGAAAGATGAAAGAGTGCTCACAGTGGTGGCAGAAGACATGCTGCTGCTGGAAATAAATCTTCAGCATCAATTCGATCATTTCTTATAATCTAGTCATACACAAAAATACAAAAACGAAAATCGACCTAAACACGAATCATGCGGATATTCTACCTACTGAAAGAAAACCTCAAACGTCGCTGAAAACGTCATCTTACGTCATCTTACGATTTAAGAAAACGTCATCTTACGTCAGTTCCAATCAGTAAATAACTAAAAAAAAATATTTGGAATTTCATTTTGCAATCTAAACCAATTGAGGTTCGACGAGAGGAAAACGGTTTCAAAACTTTCAAGCATGCACTTGATAAAACCAAACCTCTTTTTCAAGTTAAGCCTATGCTTCACATAAAGAGAACTCAATGAACAGTTATGAGAACTATACGTTAATACCCACTTTAAACTCATTGATACTAAAAGATCTTGTTTATAAAAAGCCGTGGGAAGGCTAGTAGGTTTTGTTAAAAAAAAAACATACAGTAGCTTTGCAAAAAAATCAACGTTTAGCAACGATACAGTAACGTAACAATTGTTATATTAAGTAGTATCGACAAGTTCAACATTCTTCATGCCAGAATAGCCAATTATACAAAAGTCTTAATAAATTCGAAAATACTAACAACCAGCCAGGATATACCTGTTTGAATGTCTCTGCCTGTGATGTCTCACATACTTCCGAGATGGAGTTTCGACCAGGGATTCGGCCGAGGGGTGCTGAAAGTTTTACGGACAAATAACAAAATGGAAACATAGCAAACAACGAACAAATACTGGCAGACCTACGCTAGCGAGAACAAACGTCAAGTTTCACCTACGGAAGATGGGATAAATAGTTGATGAAAACAAAACCTATTTTATAGAAAATTTAAAGATAGAAGCGTATGTACAATTTATGAACTTGTACGAAAGAAAATTAATAACACGCTGCGGGATAGAAGATGCGTTATGCTTCATGACAAATTAAAACAAGTTAAAAACACTGTAGTGGAAAAATTAATTGGCTTGGGTAACAAACGACAAACTTACGTCAAGGCTGCCAGACGACGGCACAATACTTTGCGTTGACTTAGAGCGACGTTTTCCAACTAGCAATGCAGTGTCAATGTTGTCAACGGGTGACGCTTGTGATAAATCTGTATGAAAGTGAAAGAGAGCTAGTGAATGTAAGAAGCTATTGCAACAGAAAGGTCTGAGATCTGTGTTTTTAGTCGTGCCCAGGCTTACGCTTGATAGTTAAGATTTGAATTTAGTGGACGGAAAGAAAAGAAAGCCAATTTTCGTGTCTACCTTCAGGCACGCTTTTAAGTGTCCTGCCAAAGACACAGCAGCACGCTCTTGAGCGGTGCCGAACCAACGCCCTTTCGAGTGTCGTACAAGAGCTCTCACCACTCAGCTATGCAGCCGTCTGCTTAATACAATCCGGACTTGTTGAGAGTTGGCACTAGCTTAAGAAATGATTTCTATATCATCCAAGTTAAATGTGGCAAAACATGATTCCTTCTTGTGGAAGTTGACGATTTACCTAATCCGGAATCGGTGAAATTGTCCAGTGATGCGGATACGTCCATGGAAGCGAGAGAGGATCCAGTGCTTGCTCGTTTTTCAACTGCATTTTCACCAACTAGCAAGGAAGAGGCGGACTTCGTGCGGGATCGCAGTCGACTGTGAATGTAACAAGTTGTTGGATAACAATCCGAGAAAATAGAAATACAAAGCAGAAAAAACACTTTGAAAATTTAAGTCATCTACATCCATAAAGCACAGTTTCAATACAGCAAGAGTATCCGATACAAGACAAGCAACAATCAGAAAACTTCGCTTCCAATAACCTTTTTCCTCAAAGTTGTTTCGAATATATAGGATACAATTTTTTGTTCAGAGCAGTCATGAATAATGTAAAAAACGCCATCAGTTAATATCAACAAAAGATATTGAAGCAAGGTACGCTTTTCAGCGTAAATAAACTAAACTATCCTAAGATGTTGCAACTGTAAGTTCGGCAACGGTTCAGTTTATTTACATCAGCAGAAAGAGCCAAGTTTGAATAAGACCCCAGCTAGCAAAATTGGTAATTTTTACATCAATGTGAAAAGTATCAATTTGCTAGCTGGGATACCAGGTGGACACCGAACAACCGTATTCATTTTAAAAGTTAACTTTGGATTGAATGTCAAACTTCGGAACGAGAAAGCGTGTACTCACTGAAAGCCATGTATGAGTTTATCCTTTGTTTCTTTGATGCTCTTCAGCTTTCGCACGCTCCTCCCTTGCTCTGGTTTGTGCGTCACTGACGTAGATTTGATAACCTTTGATGAAAATTCACTTTCTTGTACGGCAGCAGGAATATTTCCAGAAGATCTGTTGCACAAGAGATTTTGTATTTCAAGTGGCGCGACACTACGCCAAGACAGTTCCAGGTCTAGCACAAAAATGTCTCTAATTACATTAGTTCCGGCAACATTATGTTGTTGCAGAAAAAAAAAACGTGCTGTGCTGTAACTAACTGTTACGTTTCATGAAATTGAACTTTTTTTAAGATGTAGACTATAATACTCCTTGCCCCTTGGGTCAACTCTCAGAGCCGTACTTCATTTTAACCACATGCAATATACTTCCAGGACCATGCTAATCCCGTTATAGAAATTGTATAAGGTTGAAAGTAGGCTTCGGGGTAAGAAGGCTCACCCGTGTAAAGACAATCGACTTTCATCTGGTGACGCGCTGTTCTCTTTCGATCTTCTCTTGTCCGTCTCATCACTGTGAGTCGTCTGCAAGCTTGTCGAAGAAGTGTATCGACCCAAATCGCCGCTGTGGAAAAAGTATGTTTGTTTTGTTAATTTCATGTTGCAAAAACTGTGTTGTAACAACCGCACTACATCACAAATGAAGTGTTGAGCGTATTTTAAGCTTTCAGCTTGGATAGTAATAATGTCAAATTAAAGTGTCTAAAAAATGTTTTCTCAGAAAAAAAACACACCTGGCAGGAAAATCTTAAGGAATGTTAGAAAAAGAAATACGCAAACTGTACTATGTTTTACTATCGAAAAGGATAAGAGATGAAAGACGACCACTAAAAACAAGGAAAAGAGCAGTACTAGAAGACCATGACATTCAGTCAGTCAATCCACTAATACAGACAAGTCGTTTTTAAAAAAAATGCTGAAGATAGAAACCGGTGGCACATTACTTCCGTTGCACTATCTTCCATCACACACGTAGAGACACAAAGGCGAGATGCTACAAATGGTGTTGACATGGTATTTACCCTTCAAAACTCTTTCCCGTTTTTCTGGAGAGATAATTCAAAACGGCAGCCCTGGTATCCACCTTCGTTGGCTCCTGCTGGCCAGCTCGGGGAATGTTAGCATCCAGCTTCACTTCAATCAGTGATCTTTGGTTAGGATGAGTTGTTTGTTTCGTGGGAGACACCGGTGAGGCGGATTCATCCGACCCGTAGCTGTAAACATCGCTTCATATCAAATCACAAGAAGTTGTGAATATTACTTAATGACAAAATCTGTGGCCTACATTGTACAATGTACAACCCAAAGACATGCCAAACCTACCGACAAAGGAAAGTTTTATACAGTTCAATTGCATGGATCTGCATCAAGAAGCTGGCTTACTTTCGCTTGCTGCTAGGTGGTGCGGTAGGAAAGCAATTCAACATTGTGTAACACGCAATCAACAAACGCAACACAACGAGTAAAAATTAAAATAATCGAATCGATAAAGATTTCAGTGACATCGAAAATATTAGCTGATGAATTAGTGAGGCATTCTGACTTTACAAAATGAAAAATAACACTCATAGCAGAAGGCGTTTTCAAAAGACTCGCCCCAACAATCAAAGTCGGCGATGTAAAAAGAAACCAGTAAACTACGACGCGTTTCAACATGGAATAACGTATGATAATTGATCATGCATACCTTGGAAGAATATTTCGTGGTAATGATTCGCAATTCCTCGCATAGTACGAGGTTGGCCGGCGTGGGGGAGCAACAGTAGCACGAAGAGCAGGTGCATGCCTGGTGAAACACACCAATAACCATGCAGAGACAAACAAAATCATTACGTTTATGTGTTTTTAATGTAAAAAATTGAAAAAATCCACACTGTCAATGTGATGGTGATAATGACTTGACACGTGCATCACTTCAAGTAGAAATAGAAAACTTTATACAGTAAAAGTGGTAAATGCAAACAATTGATTTGTTGTCACTCAATTAGCACAAGGAGAAACCACCGTCATTTTCACCATAATTGTGAAGATTTACACTGCTCTTGCAACCCAGCCCGTCTTCAGATAACCATATTATTGTGAGAGTAAAATTTTTGAAAAAAAAATATACATATATTGTGGCTTAAAACAATGAAAACTATTAATACTACAAAAAGTGCTCAATGCCAAACAAAAAGGCAAAGCAGAGGGAATAAATCAAATATAGTTATTACTATTGTGGCTTCATGACTTCTATTTGAATATATATAGGATTCTATTTGAATAAGACCCTTCTGATGATCCGTTTGAGGTGAAACAGGCTGTTAAGAATTCAGATAGTAATAACTATATTTGATTTATATTGTGGCTTCATGACTTATGTATTAAAACTTCACAGCCGTCAGTCAATCATTGACAAACCTGAACCTACTCTCAGAATTAAGAATATACAAACATTTTTTTACTCGAAATACAATAAAGCGAATTGCAATATCATTAGGAAAAACAAGAAATTGCAGCTAAGACTTCAAGAGCACTGTCATTAGACAATACAGGCACTGATTCGTTCACAATAGACATTTAAAGTATCAAGCAAAAAACATGACGAATTGAGAAGAACCGATCACAACTCTTCACACTGCGCACCTGTTGGAATCGGAACGCACGACACCAGCGGATTTGGGTCGGGGCACCGGGGGTTGAGACAATGATGATTCAGACAACAGGCTGTCGTATGAGTTGGACCTCGAAGTGAGAACTTCGTTTTCGTCATTGTCAGCTTCATTGTCTTGAGAACGAGACCTGGAAGCAAGGAAGTTACTGAAGACGACATTCTCCATTGAACTCTAACTTAAGAAAATAATCGGGGTCAAAAATGGGGAGATGTGGCATGAAACAAACAGGCGGTCCAATGGGGTACGGTAATCAGAAAACTTACCGTAACTGCCTGACAGTAATTTTTCATACACAAAAAAACATCTCGTTGCCAGCAAAGACCAAACAAAAAGAAGTTCATTCGTTTAATGATAAACCCAAACAAGTCAATTTATATTTTCTTTATATCGACACCATCAAGGAAGTGTTATGCCAGCTGACAAATGCAAACCATCACAAATTACGAATCTTTGACGTTACCTGCTGTGGATTACAGTTTGCTGTTTCGGGGTTTGGGCGAGCGGAGAAGGAAAGTTGAAACGGTTTGGTTTTTGATCAAAACTCTGTAACAATGGTGAGACCTCCAAGTCTCTCCTCGTGAAAGAAGTCGCTCGCAGGACCTAGGAGTTGAAAGAAACTAATCGCAAGCCTACCAATCGTGAATAAAACACGGTTTCAAATAGCATTGTCTTGTACTGGAAGTGAAAGTTGCTGAAAGATTCTTTGAATCCTACTTAGAATGTATTCGTGCTCTTTTGAAAGCAGTAAAGCCAACGCTCAGATGCTGTATGATGTGTTTGTGTATACTGCGTAGTTGATAGAGTAAAAACTACCCAGACAGCAAAATCCGTCATTTTTACATTAATTAAACATATGCAGACGTTGAATCAATGTAAAAATGATGAATTTGTTGTCTGGGTATTAGTTCTATGTAAGGTCACCAATAATCTAATATTGCCCTAAGTAGAATTGACAAAAATCAGTCCAGGCAAGGCCGTACCTTTCGCGACATGTCCTTTATGTCGTTGAAGTAGCGGTCTTGTGGGCTGAAAGCGTCGTCGTCCATCGGCTCGTCTAAGTTAACTTCTTTAAACTCCGATTTCCAGTTTCTTTGAAAAAAATTTCATTTATCAAGAAAACAACAAATATTGACAAAACACGTAAAAGCAATTTTAAGCTCATCCAATCTTACATAAATTTTCATTGAATGTAAGGACCATGTCGTTTCTCAATGCTTAAACAGAGCTATAAAATATTCGTCAAATTCTTACTTGTAATGAGTAGAGTTACTGTGCTTCGGTGATGTGGATGTAGTTGAAACTTTATCAGAAGACGAGGTTGTTTTCGTCGCCTCAAGTCTGGGGCTAGACTCAGAGTACCAAATTTTTTCGTAATTATCAGAGGCAGACTTAGGCTCCAAGTTCTTATACCTTCGGTCACCGTGCTGTGTGTTTTGCAAAGAACGCAATACTGAAGGCAGGTTGTCGACCTGAACATTTGTGCGCTTGTTGTCTGGCAAGTCTTCTTTTCCCTGGGTGTTGCCAATGCTGACGCTTTCGTTGAACGATGGAGAGTTGGAACTATCTGTTATGAGGTTTGTAGCGACGCTGGTTGTTTTTTGGGGTGGGTTTTGTAGTGTTTTCCAAACAGACCCATACTTTCCCTTGCCTTTTGAGCTTGACGATTCATTGCTTTCCCCAGATCCGCTTTTGCGGTGATCGGAAGAGGATTGCGAATCTGAACTTTGCGTGGATGATCGGTTGTCGGCTTTGTTTGCTCTACGAGAAACGTAATCTGAACTTTGAATAGGAGATTGCACGCCTGTGTACGCATCTTTCAAGTGCTCGTACTTTGCAGGAATAGAACTTTTGGTTTCGAAATTTTGACTAGGAGTTTCGGAACCGTCTTCCCTCTTAGGGGAAATAGCGATGTTAGTTGCCACAACGGGTTGACCCGTTCCAGCTGACATCACACCGAACATGCGTTCTTGGCGGGTAGATTTCGAAGCACTCGTGCTTCCCTCTACAGGCTGAGCGACCACCGACGTTTCAGCTTCATCGTAAAAAGAAGCAGGAGCAGCAGGATGCGTTGTGGAAGGTGGAGAATGTTTTGGAGGAGACGATCTTTCTGGATAAGATGTACAATCGGATGGAGAAGAGTGACGAGATGGATAGTCATCCTGCAATAAACATACAAGGGTCAAGTTTATGTTATCTACAGTAGCATCTCGGACATGGAGATAAGATTCTCACTGTAATACAGCACCAATAAGAGTAGGGTGGTCAGTTTCATTCACTTATTTTGTTGTTACTGCACTTAAGTACAATCACATGTTTGGAAGCCAAGCGACCAAGCCAGTCGGCCACACTGAAGTAGTAACACACTGTTTTTTATAATTTGCAAAAAAAATTATTTCTGCAAACTAAACACTGACAATAATAATATAATTGCGTCACCTGAGAGTGTCCGGCGCTGTACGGGCGAGAATGGTAATTCTTCACTGCTTGGATGCTCGAATTGTTCCTTTGGGGTGGTTCCGGCACGTTGTGAGTGTTTCGACGTGTATCAAAGTTAGTTTTCACAATTTTTGCGCTTGAATATCGAATGTTGGATGACGAAGTGTGATAAGATGTGTCCGCTTTGCTTCTGCGTGGTTCAACAGTGTGCTGGGTTTCCGGTAGATTTGTGGAAGATTGGTCAGATTGCCAGCAGTCTGCATCATAAGAGCGTTTTCGCAAATAACCACTTTCTTTTTCCACCGATGCATTCGTTCGTGGAGGAGAAAAAGAATCTCGTCGGCTGTTCGAACCGCTGTGTTGCAATGGGCTTTTGCTAGCTTCTCGCTGATGGATTGAATTTTTCTCTTCTGTATCGACTGAAGGATACCGACGGACATGCCTTGGCCTGTCCAGTTCATCCCTGAAACCTCTGGTTTGGTGCTGATTGTCAGCGGTGCCAGAGGGCCCGTAAGAAAGACGTTCAAAAATATTCCTCTGGTGATTTACAATACCAGATTGAGGCTTTGAAGGAGATTTTTGTTTATATCTTCCGTTCTCACAAATGAATTGCGGGTAATTTTCCGAACGTGAATTATAATTGTTTTCGATCAGATTTTCTAAACTCCCTCGCGAACTAGACATGGTTCCAGAGCTCTTGGAACTTGAAACACTCAGCCTTCCACTGCTTCTATAAGATCGCTGAGAGCTTCCAGATATCAACGAGTCTTTGGAGCCCTCCATGTCGCCTTTGTACACAGATTTCAAATCACCAGACTCATACCAGCCCTTGGAACGCCGTCGTTGTTGTGAAAGCGGCTGTTGCTGATAATAAGGCTTTGACTGAGAAGTTGCGTTTCCAAGGTAGCCACTGCCTGGTGATCTCATGTTTCTTTCTGCTGCTGAAAATCCAGAATCTAAGTCCGGGTGTTTGGAAGCGTGCCACGAACGTGGTCGTTCTGCAGGAATGCTTTTATCGCGAGCTCTGTAAATAGATAAGTGCCGACATTTAGTAATCGGAACAAGTCAACTAAAAACTATTTGACAATGCTGCGGTAATTTAAGAACAATCCTAACTGTCACCTGAAACGGGGTAGCATTGTCGACTAAGCGCAAATGAATTTTTACACTTGCTATACATGGTTAGGTCTACCAAGTGAAAACGAGAAGTAGGCTGGAATGAAATTTCGAAGCTTTGTAGCTTCGATGAAACAAGACTTGTATTTCAAATATTTATGACTGAATTAAAATAGCATCACAAAAACACAAAAGACTTTGTGAAAACCAAGTCACCGAAAAAATAAATTTTTGGCGTGGATTAGAAAAAATCCAGAAGAACTCTCTTAACCCTATTCACCCAAAATGAAATTACGTCAAGCTTGTCAATTACAGTATGAATAAGGCTAAACAACGTACTGCCATGTACCTAAAGCTAAGCCGCTGTAAATCTTGTGGCTTTGACAACACTGCAATATAAGCACGAACCCTAATTTATGACTAAAAACAAACTGATGACAAACTGCTGAAAATTAGCGTTACTCCTAGTATAGACTAGTTCCGCATGGAAAATATACAAAACTGTAACTAAAGTTTAGTGGTTTTAGTACAAAATTTCGATGTAGTTTACACTGCTTTGAACATGAAATAGAAATCTCAAAAGCATGCGAGGAGTGCAACCTATTTAAACGTTAGCAAAACAACGAAAACTGATGATTTATAAGCAATTCTGGGGCCCGACTGGCGCCTATTTCAAGACGTTAGTTCGCCTTTGTCCAGCTAACAAATCAGTGAATTGTTTTGCAATGATTCAACGTCTGCAGACGTTGAAACATCGTGAAATAGAACTGATTTGTCAGCTGGGCATGGAGGCTACTTTTTGACTCCACCGACTTCAAAAAGCTATCATGGAACGAAATGTATAATTTCAACTTAGGCTTCACATTTGCATTTGGCTAATGGCTAACCATTATCCTGTAATTAAGTCGGGTCACCCCAGAGCACACATGAGCTTAATGAACGATACTCGGGATTAAACAGAAGTACTTTAAACTAAAAAATAAAATCATGTAACAAAGATTGTCTAAAATTCTGTACAGCTAGAAAAGTAATTGAGTTCTGTACTTGTGCATAGTGGTACGCTTAAACACCAAAAAAAATCCAATCTATGACAAAATTTGTGACATTTCAATAAAAAAGTTTACGTGTTTTCATTGATATTGAAAGTTAATAATAGCACCAACAATCCGACATGCGCATTCTGCAGATTTAATGTGTTTAAAATTATTTTGCAAGCTGGTTTTAGCTGAACCTAAAAGTCATTTTGTCAGGTATCACTCACACAAGTACAGCATTGTGACAAATTAGGCTACGCCAGTCGAGGGCTGCGTTGTATGAAGCTTCACGCCTTTGACTTGGTTTCAATTAAACTTTGAGCATCATGCAAACGTAAACCTTTGTTCCTTAACCAATTGAGTTTCTGATCTGGAAGTCGTAACGACCTAGACCAATGTCATACAAATACCTAGGACTAGAGTGCGTGCATATAACTGAAATTTTCCTGATCATCAAGGTGAGCCTGACCCTCTTTCGTTCATTCGTTTATCACGGTGGGGCATTTCCAATAACAAATAATGTTATATATATGTCCAATAGATTTTATGACCACCTTGAGAAAGTACCGGAACACTAACGAAGTAAAAGTTGCATTTTTCACATTGTTTCAACGTCGCCAGACGTAAAAACAACAACTTTTGCTGGCTGAGAGTGCAGTTTCACAAAAAAAAAACTTGCCATACATGTATTTAAATCCAGCTTCTTCAATTTTCAAAAAACACGAAACTTACGCAGCAGAGTCTTCCTACCAACAACTAAGTTTATAATGCTACAGATGCATCGTCAAAATTTTATTTATGCCTCTAAATCTGCATTGTCTAGAATCTACTGTAGATGAATTTAGCGATAGTTTTTTAATCAAATAAAAGAAAAACAATACTTGCACACATTAGACAGTTTACACTAAACTCTGAATTCAAGCAACTCAAGTACCTTTAGGCTACTGTAAGCAACAAACAAGAGGCATAATTGCTTTATTGGTGCAATGACAACAATTAAACTCAAGAGGAGAAACAAAATCTTGTATAGCTGACACACAAAGGGCAAGCTGAGCACCAGCTGATATAAAATGAAAAAAAAAACAACTCTGAAGAGAAGAATCTATCATATGACCATTGCTTCAACATGATTTCTTATTTTCTGAAAAGCAATCACGATTCTGGTACATTGCCGTGCAAGGCATCCATGAGTTGGTTGGATTGACATGTTGGATGTTTTGTAAGTGATCAAATTTTTACTACCCTCAATTGACAGGATGTCTGAAGCCTCACTAAAAAACTGGAAGTTAAACACCGAAAAGGGTCAAAAACAACAGCAGGAGTCACGAAAAATAAAACTTCATATTACAATAAAAACACAATATTAACCGTTAGTCACCCCGCGTTCTCCAATAGAGTGGCGATTTAATCGGGTGACGAGTCTAGAATCTAATTTCAAGCAATTAACTTCAGAACTTGCTCAACATATCTCAATGTTGTAATAACACATAATAAGGAAAACAAGTGCCAGGTTAGATCACTGAGTAACGTTGCCACATAGCCAAGGCAGCAGTGACGTCATAGTTGTGTCGCCAAGCGTCGGGTCAGATGAATGACGCATCATAAAATTTGACCAATAACAACGATCTTTGGAAGTTACTATGGCAATAAGTCCAATGACTATACGATTTTCTGGAAGAAAATTAACGCAATTTACATATTTTCGTAAAATTTAGTCTCCAATCGAAGATGTCGAAAAGATTAAAGCTTTTCAAAAAAGGGTTAAGTTAAAACTTTGGAAACATATTTTTGAAATGTTCATTTTTGAAACAAAAAGCTGATCCAAAGCTACTGTCTGGTTGAAAAAATGGAAGAAAAGTCTTTTAATAAGCTTGAAAATGGATCAACGGCAGAAATTAAGTGAATTTCCTAACAGGAAACAAACAGTTTTTGACAAACCCACCAAAGCAAAATATTCTCGTACAAACAACAACTAGAGACCCTAAACTCAATTTTGCGTCGATTGCTTAGCTGTGAGAACACCATGTTACCTTCGCAATAGAAACACAACAGAAAAAGCAAGAAATCAAGTAAAAAAAGACTAAACAAAAGTAATTATAAAAATATCTTGAAAATTGATGCAAAGGATATGAGTTGGTCAATATGGATGATATAATTAGAGTTTTCAACAAATTCAAGGCATTTACACACAATAGCAACCATCAACCATATTTCCTCGCAAGTTCCAGGTGTAGCACATGTTTGTGACAAGATTTTCTGCAAAAGATTTTTTGTTAAAAGCAAAAATTGTTACAATCGACACAGCGTCACACAAAATTGCAGCAAGAATTGTAATATCAACGACGCCTATTAGGTAACTTGAAACCAATGGTATCAAACAAGGACGGAACAATTGTCAGTACAAGACCTGAGGATTGCTCAGTAGTCCATTATTGCACAGTAATTTCTGACAGCAAAATCTATCATTTTTACATTGATTCAACGTCTGCAGACGTCTGCTGAATCAATGTAAAAATGGCGGATTTTGCTGTCTGGAAAAGAAATGTCTCACTTTTGTTTACATAGCAAAAACCGACATGATCAAACAAACACTAAAGTGAACAGTTTATATGCAAACAATTCTTTACGACTAACAAAAAAGCACATCCAGAAAAAAACTGATTTGCATCGAAGGCCTATAGCGATATTGTTAGTTAAGGACACTTTTAATGACACACCGGGGTAGACCGTTTAATTTTTCTGAAATTTTTGTGTTTATTTGTGCACACCCCTTTCATCTTTGCATTTACCTGAAAAAACCTTCCTGGCAAAATTTTGGGTGAATCCACCAACATTTAGTGACCTCTCACAGTGTTTTTATGTTCTCATAATTGGGTCATTCCATATCAAAACAGCCAATATGAAGATATCTTGTATATGGTACCTCTCAGATTTTGCTGAAAAGTTGTCATAGTATACCTTAGGCTACCAAACGAAAGAATCCTAAGTTTTAGATCAATATCTCAAACGGTTTTCCCATGGCGGCCATTTGAATTTCGGGTGCTACCTTTATTTTTGACTTGGGGGGGGGGGGGGGGGGTAGCGAATAGCAATTTCAGTCATTTTCAGAGCCCTATAACTTGTATTGTAATTGTGGTAGAAGACTAAAAATTGTTGTGCTAGTTCATTATAAACTATACTACACAATTCAATAGTAAAAAACACCATCTCTTGATGCATAAGTGTTAGGTGGGTCATCAAAATCCTGTGTTTTTGAATCTACTTATTTTCACTGTTTTTATGACAAATTATTGTTGAATTTTCTCTGACCTACATTACGGACTTAAGATTATTTGCCAAAAATGACCAAAATGTTACATTTTAAAGACATAAAATTTATAGTGAGGGAGTTTGATAATCAGAGATTTTATTTCATGAAATGAAAGAATAAATGTATGTGTTCATCTGGTATAAATTTCAGCATGACCATAAAATGCCCACGCGGTCATTTGGGGCTCTAAACATAGGGATAAAAAAGGGCCATTTCTGCCTGATAGGATTTTCAGACCCCCATAAGATCTCTGTTAATGGCACCACAACTCCCAAATTCAAGTTGGCAGAAGAAAAGTTTCCAAACATTACAAATAATTAAGTTTTACAGAAATATTTTGATTGGTTTGGGTGGTAGAAGCATTTAAAAATTGAAAAAAACACTTACACGGGGCAAAAAAACAGGATTTTGATGACCCACCTTTGTCCTAACACTTATGCATCAAGAGATGTTGTTTTTTACTATTGAATTGTGTAGTATAGTTTATAATGAACTAGCACAACAATTTTTAGTCTTCTACCACAATTACAATAAAAGTTATGGGGCTCTGAAAATGGCTGAAATTGCTATTCGCTACCCCCCCCCCCCCCCCCCCCTTCCAAGTCAAAAATAAAGGTAGCACCCGAAATTCAAATGGCCGCCATGGGAAAACCGTTTGAGATATTGATCTAAAACTTAGGATTCTTTCGTTTGGTAGCCTAAGGTATACTATGACAACTTTTCAGCAAAATCTGAGGGGTACCATATACAAAATATCTTCATATTGGCTGTTTTGATATGGAATGACCCAATTATGAGAACATAAAAACACTGTGAGAGGTCACTAAATGTTGGTGGATTCACCCAAAATTTTGCCAGGAAGGTTTTTTCAGGTAAATGCAAAGATGAAAGGGGTGTGCACAAATAAACACAAAAATTTCGGAAAAATTAAACGGTCTAAGTCCCGGGGCTAATATAATATAAAGCAACTTAGGTCATATTTTCCGCGTGGCGCAAGACAATATTGTGGTGAGCATGAACATGATGGCGTTTAAAACTAACAGAATATGCTTAACCAAGAGTGATAAAGAAGAACTTCGCATTAATAAATCACCAAAAAAAGAAAACCATTTTTTACTTTCATAAGCAGGGTCTATTGTTATTCATATATGCTAAGCTAGAGATTTTTCTATATTGTAAAATGGTATCCTTCGGTGAGATCAACTCATTGCCATCAAATTACTTTAAAACAACGTGAAAACTTGAAGCAACAAAGCCGTCTTCGTTTTGTCATGAAAAGCCTTGCGTTGGCAATTCCTCAAAATAACTTCATTCATTACCAAAACCACAGCCATAAAACAAATTTCAAAAGCGGTAACTGTTACTGCCGACGTCGTTTCTTCACAAATCAAATTGATAACGGATAAATAGAAGGTGAAGTTGATGTTTAAACAAGCAAGTATACCACATCTGAGAAACATTATGAATGTAAATTACTTTACCAGCAGAAATGGAATCTATAAGCCATGAATCTATACAACGTTGCCCAAACAGTGTACCACAAGACGTTTAATTTTGACTGATTGTGAGAACCTTTATTCTCGGACTGAGGCTTTGAACAGCTAACGCAGGCCCATTTACCGAGGTTAACAGAGTAAACTTTTCGCTGGTTGTTGAAGTATTGTTGTCTGTGAATTATTCCAACCATTAACTGCCGCGGAATGGAGACTGGAGAGCTGTCATTGAAATGTGTTGATCAAGCGCATATCCCGAGAGTCAAACCAGCGCCCTTCGTTCACGAGGTCAAAAGCTTTACCAACTGAGCCATCTTAGGAGGATTCGATCTTTTTTATTTTTAACTACCGCTCAACTGTCAAACCAGGTCTTATTTACTCTGCCATGTGCTGTGAAGCTGCTCTGTCATGCACTGGTCCAGTTTCTCAATTGCAACTATAAGCAAATGGAAAGGCCCTGAACAATTTTACAACTAATCCTCAGAATCTAAATTGTTGCGTGTGACTGTGAGCTTGTTCGCTCGCAACAAGCTTCGACATGATATCATATCGAGTGGACAATAGCCTAAACAAAATGAAGTTTTCCATTGACGTGTTGAATTTCTTGCAATTTCTCCTTAAACCATTGTGCGTGGCCATAAAAATTAACAGCAGAAGTAGGCCAGAAGCCGAAAAAAGTTGAAAAGCAAAAAAAGTTACCTCATAAACTTTTAAATATTGCGTCTTTACGACCTTTCTATTAACATTTATAGACATTACACTAAAAGCTGTTGCAACTTGCTACCCCTTATTTTATTGAACGTAAATTCCAATCGTCATGTATGCTAGTACTTGACTGTCCATAACATTTACAACCAAATACTCCAAAACTGTATTGCACATGAGAAGAAAATCTGAAAACCGAAACTCCATAACCTGACGTGCTGGTACTCACACCTGGCTAGCGGATTGAAAGATTGAAACTGACGAAGTTGCACCAATGGGCTGACGCTATGGCTGACGTCGACAAGGGTCATACTGAGCACAATCGCCTTTTCAAGTTTCAAGTGGTTAAATGTTGAAACGACGTTTAAACAAGTTATTTCAATCACTAAGTATAGTGACTAGGATTAGTGGCTAAAACGATGATTTAGCTTTCTCTTCCAAGAATATGTGATGTATGTTGTGGCATTGAACAGGTCTGGCTTGAAAACTTAAGTTCGGCTGAAACAAACCAGGAAGCGTGAAAGTTGCATGGAAATGACAGTGACTGTTGCAGAAACAATAACCTATAAATTAAGTGTTGATGTAATGCAACACACACAAAACTTTTAGTACTCAAACATAGTCTGTAGTTACCAGTCACAAACGAAAAATAGTGTGATGGTAGGTAATTACAGACTACAGGTGCTGTATCACGTATAATGAAATCGTGTATGCATTGGACGACACTGTTTGGTAACTCAAGCCAAAGCTTGAATATCAAATTACCAGCACAGGCCAACGCGAAGAAGTTAAATTGAAATCTCAACGGCAAGACTAAACAACATAAACTCTATTTAACCACTGCGGTTACATCACACAACAGATTTGTTGAAATGTTGTGAAATATAGGCAATCTGTCACCACGGCCGATTATTTCCAAAATAAACACGATATTTTGTTGGAAACTCGCTTCAGAAGATCAAACTGAAGCGGAAATTGAGTGATGAAGAACGTTGTGTACTTGAGACCGTTTGATTGGTGTGTTTGGACTGGAATGATAATATTTTTGATGTTAACTACAATATAAAGTACACTTCATCCATGAGCAACACACCCCAGCAAAGCAGTGATCTCCTAATCATCAAAGCGCAACTCTTTTACATAATGCCGGCGTAGTTCTTAAAAGTTGCTTTAAAAATTTGAGGTGAAGTGGTCACGTAAGACACGTACTCGAATGAAGAGAACCTCAGATCCTGAGTTCTGAATCAACAATGTTCTATTTTCTTCAAAATGCAACATCACAGAACGTCACAATAGCAGAAAAGCACAGCGAAAAGATATACTTGAAATTCAACAATTTCACTGAAATTATTTGCGAAGTTTCAGGACGTCCTCGAAAGATAACACAAAACCGCATAAGAGCAGGTTTTGATAAACTTACGAAATAAAATCTAGCCAACAGCCCAACACCCTCTTTACATCTGAAAGCCGGAACATTTCTACCTCATTCAAGACATTCATATTCACCCCAGCCATTGTGAATTTGCTATACAACCCAATACGGACAGTGTTGCCGAACTTCGGTGCAAATCAGGTCCACAATCACACAGACTTGTAATAACCTCAATGATTTCCGGTTTTCTGACAAAACTTTCTTCTGGATTATTTCCGCTTAAAGAACATTGTGATGGTTCTAAACGAGCCTGATAAGACTGACAGTATGCTAAACTTGTCTGATGAATAAAAAGTATACCAAACTAAAGATACAGTGAAACGCACGCATGCGCCAAAAATATCTGCTATAAGACAGCTTATTAGCCTATGAAAGCCTCATCGAAAACCTTTACTTCTGTCTTAGCAAGCCAATATTTTCTGTGCGAATGAACACCGTCTGCTGCTGAACTAAAATATTCACTATATTTAAGTAGAGAAACAATAAACTTCACTTGTCTACGTATTTATAGATAAGATACAGTTACATAATTACATCCAAAGGTGCTAGTAGATCGAATGCCAGAAACTGCCAACTCACAGCACTTAGCTTATCCAGAAAAATGGTTTGATTCGAAACAAATGCGATGCAAGTTTAAGATGATATATTTTTGGCTAAAAATAGAGCGACAGATTTCTGTAGAATGCTAAAAGCACCAGACTAATTTTCAGCCTTATGTCTATCACATGCTTCACCATATGCTTGATATAAGTGTAATAAGACAGATAAATACTTACAGAAACTTGCCAGTCCACTAAATTAAATAGCTGGTCACACTGGTTATTTCTTCCGTGGGCGATCTGGTAAAACTTCAATGTAGATTTTATCACAAATATGCTCATCTAGGAAATGCTAAAACAGCTGCGTACAATAGGCAAACAGTACTTTATTTTTCGAAAAAAAAAAAAATAAGCTATGAAAAAAAATAAGCCCAATATGAGCAGAGAACACAGTTTTTACATAGGAATAAAAGCCCACGCTGTGGCTGATCAAATGTAACCTATCCAAAACCTAGCCAAGTGCACGTTGTGCTACGTTGCGAAGTGCGTAAAGCAAGCAAGACCATCTGAGTACACATGAATTGGCACACATCAGTGAACAGGTCAATACGTTTCTGTATATTTCAAGCGACACTGTGGAAATTCTCCAAAGTAGAAAAAAACATCTTGTTTCAAAAAGCAACGAGTGGAATTCAAACCTTGAAAAGTAAGTGTGCTTCACAACACTGGTTATTGATCTTACACAACATTCCAGGGATATCGTGAAGAGGTTGTTAACCATAGTTCCTATAAAAACAAGCTCTCAGTCTGTAGCATATGGTAGCCGCCGCAGTCATTACACAATACAGCATTCCAATCCTGATTAACCGAAGGTAAAGCCACAAATTTTTACTTGTCTGTCTGGCCTGGCAGAATGCAATGGCGTTTCTGGCTGACCAATTAACGTATGTAAACATTGAATTAACGCAATGTAAAATTTTATGGAACATTTCAAGAAAAAAAAGGCATAAACAGTAAACACACATATCGGTAAACTGATAGACGCACAAAAATTCTTGGCCTATTCTTTGCTTGATTGAAATCGATTTCGGTAAATAAACGAAAATTGAGATCGGTTTTCTTTCATCACTTAACACAGCACTAGAAATTAGCGCAAATATAGATTTCAATCCAAAAAAAATTTTCTTTCGAGTAAACCTTAGGTTCTTTGTGCTCATATTCTTTGACCTTAGATTAGGCTTTACACTGCAATATTAGAAACAAACTCATTAGAAGATAAACATTTTCTTAAGATTTTTTGCTACTGCAACACGTAGATTTTAGATTACCGGTATGTCTAAAAACTTGCACTTTCATGCAAAGCACACAGTGGCGTTAAAAACTGAACTGAGTCTACTTGCCTGGTAAAACTTATTGTTTTGATGGCGATTAAACTTGAAACCTGTAAGAGTCTAAGTGTATATGTATTGCATAATTACTGTATTGTGTATAGCATATATGCACACAAATGGGTGCATTATACAACAACGTCATAGAAAATCGTTTTCTGTAAATCGAAGTGGTCAAATTTCCCTATAATAACCTCATCCGTAAATGCAGTCTTAAATTTAATTATATTCTTGCGTTTAGTTTGTCTGGGCAACAAAACCAAAGAGGTAATCAAGACCATACGTGCGAAGAGCAAGGTGCACAAAAACGGTTTTTATTCTTTTAGTTTGATACATTGCCACTCAAATCTGAAAAAACTCTTTGAAAAAAATAACTAAGAATAAAACGTGGCGGCCTATACACAAACCATGCTCAATTGCTCATCATATCGTCAATTTGAATTTAAGAGAATTATATACTAAAAACCTGATCTACTATTTTAACAACACAATCTTATTAGCGTTTAACACAATCAATTAGCATTTGAAAACCAGGAGAACTTGCACCTTGTTAAACTGCGACTAGTACTTAATCCTCCATGTGCTCAACAAAATTTATGGGCCACTTAGATTTATATAGGTGCTGACAAACACGATTGCAAATATTTTTCATGAGTGGTAAGGTTGTTGCAACAGGAAAATGTTTTGCTTAACGTTGTCCGCGAACAAAACCAAGTCATTTATTGCATCCTACCGACGTTTATCAGACGTAAAATTGAACCATTTCGCAAATTATCCTGCTTGTTAACTTGACTTGGTTGAACCCAATGAGATTGCGACTATTCACAAAGCAAACATTGAATTAATAAAAACGCAAGCACGTCATCTGTCTGACTGGACAGCGAGAGAGCAGGCTACGCACACACAAGAACCGCCCAATAACAAAGCTCACCGAAATTAAGATGTTTTGACAGGGCTGCGGCCTAAAAAATAAAATCGGATTTGACGCGAGCAAACTCTGAATCATAAAAAAACAAAAAACTTTTATGACCTGGAAACGTATCTAATTAAACAGCCAAGAACTCTAATGCGGCACAACAACCATTACATTCGTTTCCGGAATGGCACAACGGCTACAGGAAAAGTGCAAAACAAATGTTATGCACGATTTAAAGTTGACCCGTTTCTAACCATGAAGTTAAATAATTCCTATGAAAGCTAAACAATACACAGCTCATTTCATTAGAAGACAAGTTGAGTATCGTTGATGTCGGCTTTGGTGCAATCTATTCAGACGAAATAAGGTTAAAAAAACAATTAAAAGCGACTAAACTGCACACAACCCTCTCAGCAAAAACTATTTTGGTTCCAAACGATTAAACCTTATTTTGGAAAATGATTTTGTACTTGCCAAGTACCAATGTCTGCCACAGTGCTACAGCTGCCAGTCAATCACGATTTAGTTACAAAACCATATGCAAATACGGCAACAGGTGAGATACAGCTCAAATCAATTCTTCCTCAGGTAACAGATTAGTGAAAGTGGCTATTTTTACATTTCTAGCTGGACACATTAATTTCCTGTCTATTCAGCATATCTAGAAACCTACGCAGCACAAAAATTGTGAAATCTCTTTTGCACCATCGGATACTCAAACGACAAAACTGAACGCAAAAACTTATTTGTTTCCTTTTTCAATTGGGCATGAGTTGCGGGTTTCTCAAAGGCGATTCCAAACAACAGAAGATAATGCTGAATAAATCTTTCTTGAATGAACTGCTCGCAGCAAGAAGATTTTTACGCGCAGCTGAGGCACCAGTCAAGACAATCATCGCATCAGGTTCTCAGGCAAAAAACTTTCGCCAACTGATGATAGCTTTCCCTCATGCAATGTTACTTTATCATTAAGATGTTAGTTATTCTACTGCTATTTTTAATATTACATGCTCATACAAAACAATGTACCAGTGCATAAACTAATACAATAACTAGGCCTTTATTTAAAACAATGACTAATGAGTAATTCTTTTAAGGGCCAACCCTATCCTACATTAAAAGTGATAGCAGACTTTGCACAGAATGTTAATTTTCGTTATAAAGTCGACTTACTACAGTAGTCAGTCTGCGTTTAAATAAGCAGGCAGATTTACACAACTCTACTGATATTTCTCTCAACGGTAATGAAGTTGTTGAAATATAAACAACTCTTGAAACGGTATGACCTTGTATTACTTGAGATAAATATAATTTGCTACCCACGCAATAACTGAGACAAGAACAAACAACTTTGCACCACCTCAACACAGACCTTCTACCAACACAAAACTACTAAATGTATTGCTAATGATTAAATCTTGCAAAGCAAACCTGGCGATGGATAAATGACGACATAAAGTTGATCGGGCTCTTGTGATCTGTGCCGCGCTGCACGAGCTACGTCTTTGCTTCATGCCCAGTGGCTGATCTTGGACGTTGAGAAATCAAATTTTTCAAGTTTTCTTGAATAAACTTGTTTGCACAATGATCTACATTAACTACAGGACCATGACCGCTTTTAAACACAAGCCAACATATGCTGTAATAAATTGTTATTATAATCGGAAAATTCAAGACAACAAAAGAACCTAATTCTTGGTAAGGCAGACAGGATACGGTTAAAGTTTGATTCGGCTTCCAAAATTTCACTACTTTAATAACATAATTTCTTCGTAGTCAGGAGATCCCCTATCCCTAATGGAACTCAATAACATAGTTTCTATCCTTCGAAAAACGAAAGCTAAAACATCTGCAATGGCCAAGTGAAAATACTTGCACGTGGCAAGATTGTCGTCTAATTCTACCTCCGCTTTTTAGACTAATTCATTAAAATGACATGTTGCTGTTAGAAGATGCCCAACTGTGTCTTTGAAATCTTTTTTTCTGTATTGGTTAATGAAGGAACACTAACTAATCCCATTTTCTAACGTACACTTTTGCTCTTAAACTTTCTCAAGTGTAGGTACAATTAAGCGTTCCTCCACATTAGACTGAAACTTTTAAACTAACGTTGGGTAGCCTCTATGGACAACAGTTTGAAGTGAAGACACGACATTGTTTAACGAAACAACGGATCGCCAAGTGGTTAAGTGGAAGATAATATGCGAACAACTTTACCCTGTTACTTTTCAACGTTCAAAACCACGCAATGAATAACAAGATTTGCCGAGAGTTGCTGCGCTTAACCTCACTGAAGTCCATGCGCTCTCGCTGAGACTAAAGCCATCAACGCATGGAGTAATGTGAGCAGGACTCTTGGCCGGTTAACCAATAAATTGCCACTTAATGAAAAAGGCTTGTAAGGAATACAATGAAAATGTATGCCAGTGTTTGGTGGCCACTTCAAGTAAAAAAAATGCTTCAACTTGTACAAGTAACAAGATATTTGAGATGGCAATTGACTTAATCTTTTCTTAGCAACGATGAAAAGCAAATAATCTGTAATTATATCAACACCACGAGCAGGAAGAAGTCTTTGATATTTGAATTATGTCTAACTTGTCACAAAATATCAACGTTCAATTACATTTATTAAAGATTTAGTGATGTAAAATCTATACGAAGAATCGTGTTTTTCCGCCCATTGGGTTGACTAATACAAAGACAAATAGATGCGCCGAAAAGAAAAAAACATTTCAATAAATTAGAGCAATTTTCAAAATTTGGGAAATGTTTATCACGATCAAATCATTGGTTCTGAAATTGTCCCAGTCTATAGAGTCCATGGCCAAAGTACAAACGATAAAATAAGTAAAAAACCTTGATTACTAGTAGGCTACCCCCAGAAGAACTCCGCTAAACAAATAGCAACGTATTCACAGAATAGCGACAAGGACAAGAAAAGACTTTGGCACATCAAGTCCTTTTTATGAAGCAAGAAGAAATTCCTAAAAATTGCATTCAACCGAACAAACTTCCCATCAAGAACCCGGTTGTTTTTGTGCCAGTTTAGTGTTTGGCAACGACAAATGCTGACATATTGCACCTTTTCGTGAAAACAGATAGGCTACATTTTCGCCAGGGATGCTGTTAAAAACATTTTGACATTAAGCAAATGTTTTTGAATCCTATATCTGAAACTTAAAAAATTGTCTCTTCTTATAGACGTGAAAACTTGTGACCTGATGAGATGAACTCTTGTGATGTTGAAAATTGAAGATTGAGAAATGCAAATGGTTATAGGCAAATTGTTCGTAAGCAATTGTTCGTAAAGCAATTGTTCGTAAGCAATTGTTCGTAAAACAATTGTTCGTAAACTGTTTTTCGTAAAATGAAATCTGTAAAACAATTCTTCGTCAAGCATTTCTTCGTATGCATCAAATTTTAACTGCATGCACGAAAAAATGCTCTAGGAGGAATAGTTTTACGAAGAATTAATTTTACGAACAATTGCTTTACAAACAATTCCTTACGAACAATTTGTCGGACACCAATACAAATACCGGTGGCAACGTTACTATGGTATACACTAGCTGGTAATTAAGACGTTGAAAAAATAGATCTATAAAAATACGTTGTTTGTATTTGTCAAGTATGATCTGGGTCCAAACTTGAACCGGATCTCAGAAATCAGGCTTCCAATATCGCCAAAGTTACTCCTGCTCTTGATAACAAATAAATTATTATGTTTACGCCATTTTTTCTGGATTTCGCACGGCATCTGCTTATTTTTCCAAACTTTTACAATCTTATTTTATCATCTCACTCAAACTTTACATTATTTCCCCAAAGCCCCATCTTGACGTAATGCTTCAAAGTTGTAGACAGTTTCCTTCCTCGCGTGTTACACTTCTCGACTACCATCTAGTGTCGCTGACTGCAAACTAACTTTTCAAAGCGAGTACTTTTGGCTCAATACCTGTTCTGTGTGAATATTTTCTCTTCAACTTGAAGGAAGCAATGCATCGGGATAACAAACACTGATTCAACGTTCGCAAGGGTTGTTAGATTTTGTTAGCGACATTGTTTCATCATTCTTATCTATCTGCTGCAATACCACCTAATTCAACTTGATAGTTACGTTTCAGTTGTTGTAAACACCATTCATACTAAATTTAAGGGTTAGTAAATCTTTGATTTTGTTTTTCTTGTTTCTAAAGCATTGGCAGAGAATACGCTTCATCAAACCGCTCACATACAAAACCAAGTTACAACACTACAGGATGCAGCTCTATTTTAATCCATCACACAGTTGATAACGCTTTTTCTTTTCGAATGGCATTCAAGACACACCAGGCCAACGCCTCAATATCAACACATACACATCACTTGTAAACTTAAGAAACTCTATATTCCGCAATACAAGGTGTTATCCCACCCATTACATGACAACATTTCTTCTATGATGTATATATATGTGTTCAGAACAGTTCGCCACTCCTAACCTAGCAATATTTCACTATCGTAAATAATAATTTTCCATAACTTGCATCAACGAAATCCCTGATCTTCCCTTATTATACGAAAATTTAGAAACGGTGGGTTAAACCGCGCATGCAACTTGAAATCGGTCATTCACATTAGAAAACAGCGACTCGTCACAGCTTGTTTTGATATGTCAGCTTGGTCAATTTTCAACAATTTCCATTTTCCACACTATATTATACCGAATAAACGAATCTAAACATGTTGCTCGTTTTTTATGGCCTCATTCTTTTCTACATGAATGTAACGTATTGGAACATGAATAGACAGCAGACATTTAGAAATTCTTTTCAAACCCTTCGCCCAGTTGACAATACAGGCAAATGTGCGTAAGATTCGGACATCCTGTGGAAAACCGCAACTTCGTTGAAGAAGAATAAGTGGCAAGACCACCCGGACGACAGTTCATTACCGTACACAAAGCTACCAGACCGTGAGACAGTGAATGACGCACTCAGAGATAATCATCATTCTCTTTTCGGTCATAATAGCGTTAAAACTATATCAAAATGATCGTGGTCGCTTAGACAAGCAATTTACTTTCTCGTCCTTAATTTGACGACTGGATGAGGAACGGTGTCTCCCACAAGGCTGGTGCTGGTGGCCTTCGTGGCCTGGCCGTCAGGATTAGATTTGGAGATCAGCGATGAAACGTCACCTGAAGAAGTAAACGATCGACATAAGCAGATTGAAACATCTGACAAGCATTTCGAACATCTGTGAGCAAGAGACACGCGAAATCAATTACATGCACAAGTCTGCCTTGCAGCAATTGAAATGACGAGAGATTTTGTGGACATTCACGATAAAAAACACATTAGAGCTTGCTGTCTAAAGGATTTTTTGTTTACGCTTCGGTAATAATCTGATCGTCTTATCCTTACTAAAAACGAAGTAGGGTCTGAAAACATTTAAAAAAATCTCAAACAATAATTAAACAGTAATACAACAATCATTTAATATCTCACCTCTACACGTAGCGACATCTGACGGCGCAAGAAAATCCGCATTCAACGACGACGTTGATGTGTGGCGATCGTTAAAGCTGTTCCTGGTATAACCGGAAGGAAGCGTGTCATTTTTCACATCTAGATTTTCATTGCTATAAGCTTGTGGTGTGGTTTGTGTGTACTCATCAAAATATAAAGGATCCTGGTCCGAAGCCGGGGAAGCGTTGCAACAGTCTCTGCTTTGATAAGGGATGCTTTGTAAGAATGAAGGATCAATCACACCTCCAGATCTCTTTCCTTTAGATGACATGCCCCTTTGAAATAAAAGATTTCAGACAAAAATGTTTAAATAACTGACACAAGAGATATCGGAATTGCTGCATTGCCAAGCAGTAAAAAAGTTGGGAATAAACAATTGATTTTTTTTTTAAATTCACTTGAACTTCCGACAAAAACATGGTTCAGTGTAATTTAACAATCACGAGAAAAAGAATGCAACAACGCAGAAACCAATTCTACGCAGCAGGCTGCATTTAACCACAGAACCAGTGTCAACAGGAATGCGGTCACTTTGCTCCACGTGAGAGCTCATTCCATAAATTTGAACTGACATTGTTGATACACAGCATATGTTAAAACGACATTAGGTATTTATGACGTCTCGGGTAAGTGGTCGAAAACAGATTGACGTCACCGTGTCATACTTGACAGTGTAGCAAAGATAAGCAAGTTGGACAAACACGGTATAAAATCGATGATAATGGAGAAACATTTAAACTTGAAACCTAAACCCGGTCTCATTAATCACTATAAATAATTTTGCTATAATCTCAAAACCTATTGGGCAATCCAACCTATCTCAAAGCTTTTGAACAAACTAGGTCTCAAAAATTGTTGATGATTTACGACACCTGAACAGAACGTAAGCACGAGACAAATACAACGATCCAACACGTCATCTGTGAGACAACATACTCACCAGTCCAACGTTCCGTCTGCCTTCATGCTGACAAGCATGGCTTATGATGCTTAATTATTTTTCGAAATATAGATATAACTGGTTATTTCTGCAAAGGCGGGTTATGAAACGTTTTGCATAGATTTACGTTTGCTTTAAGTTGTTGCTTAGTTGTATTCTGAAAAGTATTTTTAGAAAAGTCTTTCACGTCTCATCTTGAGGATTCCCTATTTATTTTCAAGCTCTGCGAACCTTTCAAACTTATTCAAAAATCAATATCCTTTGCGGTCTTATTTCTTATTAACTTATTTCTCATTTCCTGCGATCTTAAAACGATATATCCAAGGCAAAGTTCTTCTAAGCAATTAAGTTTAATTAAAAACTGTGAGAAATTGTTTCGAACATAGAGAAGCTGGTTTATTCTGAACAATAAATTACTTTTCTATTTTCCAGATTAGTTGTTTTCAAAGGAAATACGATTATCACATGAAAGTTGAAATCTGCATTTTCAAATTATTGATTTAGCAGCTGAAACTCAGTGATTGAAAAAAAACCAACACCATCTGTCTGTAAAATGACAATCATATTAATCTAAGGCAAAACAACAAAGAAAAAAAACAAGTGGTACTTTGTAGCAACTTATTTTTGTCACGACAGCTTTCCTTAACTCGACAAACATAGTTCAATGAAATGTGAGCGAAGAATCTCAGGCAGTGAGTGCAATGCCTTCCCCTCTGCAAGCGTTCCATGAATTCTTACAAAGACTAGATATGTGACTGTCAAATTTGGCTTTCGGAAGATTTGCAAAGGAAAAGCTTTCAAGAATGCAAATATTTCTCCACGATAACGTATCTCAAACATACTGCCTGCTCTGTCTCAACAAGCCATGCTAAACTTTGTACACAATATCTTTTTATCTTCTGAAATAAAAGGATAGCCTATACAGTAAGTAGGAGTCCTGCAAAATGCAGCAACACTCCAATGTGACAAACAACTGAGCTTATAATGTAAAGCATGGCCACGTGACCTTCTTTGGAGTTACTATTCGACATAACAACCTATGCAGTGACACCTCTGTTGCACTACTTGTACGTTAGGTTAGCACAGTTCGCTTCAAGCACTTTTCCCAGAATGCCTCCATCGCGGAGCATCGTTATCAAATAAACTGAACTCAATGTTGGAATGTTGACTTACTGATCCACGCAGTGTTGACACTGCGCGCCGTGCATATCCGCGTTTCTTGAAACACGTGGAGAAAATACCGCACAAAATGCAAATTTCAACAAAAAAAGCTGGAAAACCGGGTCTGCTACTATTCGGTGAGTCCGATTCGGTGAGTTCCTAACTTCTAACCCTAACACGGCAATGATAATTAGGCTACGGTACCCGATAATTTAAAATAAAAATTGAAAAAATCCACCATTAAGGGATCGGACTCACCGAAACGGGCCATTCCGAGAAAACCAGTTCACGTACTCGGCCAAAAACATCTCAGCATTTTTTCATGCATACGTTTTGTTTGTTTCAACCTACGTACACTGAAACGATTGCTGACATACACAATACCAAATATTAATCCGCTTATTACTGGCACAGGGGAACTTTTTTGACGTCCAGTGACGATGTGAAATTAGTACATTTGTAGAAACGCCAACTAGAAGTCATCAGAAAAAGTCGCACGATTTTAAGGTCAATTACAAAGGCAAGTGAAATTAAAGTGAACTCTGATTTTCCATAAAAGTTAAATAAAAAACTTCACCTTCACATACATCACAAACGAGTTTACAAAGAGGGCGCCAACAATATCTTGGCTCCCATCTCTGTTTTAATGCACATATAAAATGATTTATGAGATAATGAGTCTGAGTAGTAACCACACAACTGAACCATGTGTGATAAAGACTTGCACGACTACCACAAGGCAGCATTTCACTAACCTCCATGAAAAAATAACGTAATCGATGGGCATTCTAAAGTTTTAGTATATACTCAATTAATTTACACACATTTCAAAAAAGATTGTATTTGTATTGCCAGTGCTGCATTGGCTCTAAAAAAGCGAAGCCCTCTTCACACTGAAAACTGATAATAATTAAAGTGCTCTGGTTTTGTTGAAAACTTTTGCAAACACTACAAAGAATTTTGTTATTCGAAAGAAACGTATAGCTAGCGCAACAAAATTGCATAACTATAAAATTCGGTCAAAGGTCCTTAGCCAAAAATGACAACTGTAGAAAGTAAATGCCACAAAAACCAAAACAACTGTTTATCTGCAAATACATTTTCCTTTTATTCAGCGGATTCTTACTGGAATCTTGTTCACCTCATTATTTTTATCTTATTGAAGAAGAAAGCTGTCTCGTCTTTTGCACCGAAATGAAGCAAACCCGGATATAAAACTGGAACTGCAAGATTACGAATGGTTTACGTTTGTTCAAGCAGTTTATTCGGGGATGGCGAGCAGTTATCATTTGTGCTCGGTTAGAAAGCTACAATTGCCATTGTATTTCCTTATACAACGACGCAAGTACACAAAGCCAGACGGATAACTTGACACTTTCCCACGCTGGTTTTACGCTTATCCATCGATTGTGGTGACACAGTGAGAAAAGTGGTGATTTTTTGGTTAAAACAACGTCAGACGACGTCGCATGAACAAACATTACATTGACACTCGTTTGCTAAAGAGAAAAGTATATTGAATTAATTATTTGACGATGATACCGTTTATTTAGAACATGGTGGAAGAATTTGCGATTCAAAACAAAAGGTTCGTTTAACACAAACAATTCTCAATCACCGAAGAAAATTTAACAATAAAAATTAGCATTCGATCTAATGTACTGTATGAATACACTGTATATCAGCTGTTGCTTGGCTGGTGGTCTAATATTTCAAAATAAATGGTAATTAAATTCAAGAGTCATCCAAGTTAGTTTAATCATCCAAGCCAAGGCGATAGTCACAAGATTTAAATGAAACAAAGCGATTAATGCTGCATGAGCTTTAAGGTCAAGTTGAAATGACCAAGCAAAAATACACGGATCAATTAAACAGAAATGCGTTCACCCAAACAAATTACGTTTTCTGAATATCGATACCTTGAAAGTAATACTTTTTTTAGAGCTACAATCTTAGATTTTGCTCAGCGTCCTATATTGTCTTAGATTGTTTCTTTTTTATTTGATATATTTTCACCGAAAATATTTTAAACAAAATTTTGCACATTGCTCTCTCTAAAGACCAATTGTTATTTACACCACGCGCACTATCAAATCAGTATTGTCAGTGACATCAAAAACTGAAAGCAACCTTTAAAGGATTCTGAAAACTTAATCATAAATAACTTATTTCTCTAGCCAATGCTCATCTGATGGCACGGCAAGTAGGCTACAATTCAAAATGAAGTTTTTACTTTTTGTTGTTAAAACCCGCTGTGACTGAAGTCAATCAAGTTAAAACCTGTTCAGAGCTTTGGTGCCATCAAACGTGTATGAAAGTATGTTCTGAGTAGACTTAAGATTTGATAAGATTTTGAATAAGATCACAGTTTGTCAAAATTGAATCTGATCAAGTTTTACTGTAAAAAAGCTAGTTGCTTTTCTATTTGTGTAAATTTTCAGCAGATATCCAAATATTAGTAGAGCAAATATTCTGATAATGAGGTTTTTAGGAAAGCTTTCCAATTCAAATATTTTGCGAGTAGGCCTAATGTAAATGCATTATCATGCATTATTATCACAAGTGTACGATTGAACTAAAAATATATCACATTATTATAGTTGTCTGCTGTTAGTTATAAAAATGACGTCACATTCCATTGCGTCATGTTACACTTCAACTAAATTTAGATTTCTGGGAACCTATTGACAAGAAAATACAAATAATAACTTCTCGAAATTCCTATTAATTGTCACTTCTGCAATATTTTAACCAAAATCTGAGCATTAAAAGTTTCAAATCAGGTAGGAAAATTGATATGGTCAAATAAATTAAGAATTTAACAAAACTAAAAAGGTAAAAATTGTCCTTCATCATAAGTCTAAACCAGGGATGTCTAACCTTTTATTATAGTGGGCAGCATTATCACTTGAAATATTCAATGGGCCGCAGAACCTAGTACATTTCAAGAAAAAGGGGTAAAAAAACAAATAAACATCATTAATTTCATCTTTGAAAATAGGAATAAATAACCATGTAAATAACACACAAATAGAAGCCACGGATCTGCACACACCCTCTCATTAGGGACTCTCACTTATTATGGCGCAACCGTGCCGTACTTGCAAGTTGTACTGGTGGTGTATTGTGTAGGAAGCATACTGAGATGTGGCATAAATCTCAGAAAATTTGTGAGATGAAGTAAAATATTTCTAAATGTTAGTATTTTTCAATTAATAGCACTTTTGCTAAAAAATACTACTCGGAGGAAAAATGACTAGCGGGCCGCAGGTTGGACATCCCTGGTTTAAACAGACGACTTTATAGCAATCTAAAAAAAAGACGACAAAACCACGTATGTACGGTAATGAAAAGAAAATGTTGAACTTGTTTCCACACACAGTCAACGCCAAAGTCCAAAGTATGGAATTGGACGTTTGCGCACGGCCCTCAAACTGCCATTACATAATCACAATGTATGACATTGTGGCAACCTTTCCTATAAACCTCCAACCCACTTTATGTACAAGTGCTAACGCGACAGCAAATAAAAGTTTTTTTTTTTATTGAATCAACGTCTGCAAAACTTCAATGTAAAAAACGGTTGATTTTCTTTCTGGGACGTTTACGATAAACCACATCCAACAAACAATAAGATTGTTGGAAATAAAGAAATCCGAAACTATTTGTTTCGGATTAGGAAACGTCTCTTGCCTTAGTTTCGCTGCCAATAATAAAGTGATCTAAACAGGAGAATTTTATTTGAATAGGTGTCGAAATAAAAGTATTTCGTTTGCTGTAAGTTGGAATTAAAAATGTAAACATTGAAACCACGGTCAAATGCTACGTGTGCGACCTAGAACTATGCCCTTCGACGATTTAGTAATTGCGTTATAAGCTGGTAGCTCATGTGTAAATAATAATCAACCATTCAATGACTGGTTTATTTTTTTCTCAAGATATCATGACAATACATTGGTACATTACGCAGTGAAATGAGAGAGGAAAGAAGCGAAAGACCTTACGAGGTCACCAAGTCAGCTTCCACCCCGTCAGTATTTTACAAAAAAAGTTAACAATGAAAATTATACTGAAAGCAAAATCATTTCAACATTGTTTCGAATTTGCGTCACTTCCAGGCAAAATCCCATTGGTTTTAATTTCGATTGTGTTTTAAATTAAGTTTCTGAGTGAAGAATTTTGTTTCGAATCATCTTTCCTATAGTTGTTTCACCATAAACAGAAACGGTTTCGAGCCCGAATAAACAGAGACCGCAACCTAAAACAATGCGACTTAGATATTCCGAAAAAAATTAAAAAAACGTATTTTCTAGTTTTTTTTTGTTTTTAAACAATTTAGAATCGTTTTTTACACATTTCAAGCAACAACGATTTTTATAAATTAGGTGAATTCAAACTTACATTAATCTATGTGATGCAACTCATTTACTGGCGAATTGGAGAGGCGAACGTAAAATACAATTTTCGCTGAAGAGTCATCATCATTATGTTCCTTCCTCGTATTGAGAGTTGGATACAATGCGCCATTGTTCTCGACCATGAGCTGTTCGTACTGCAGTTTCATAACTTAATTTTGTCTATTAGTGATGTTTGATGTCCAAATCATTCTTGGTCTGCCTTTGTTTCTTTTACCGTTTATCTTCACTTCTATTAATGATCTTTGTAACTTTTGCCTTATTGTGTGTCCGAAATACTTCAATTTTCTTCTTTTGACTATTTGTGAGAGAATTTTGCTTGAATTAAATTTGGATATATAATACTTCATCGTTAGTGATCTTTTGTTTCCATAAAATTTTTAACATTTGCCTGTATGACCAGAGCTTGAAGGCATCGATCCGTTTTTCCAAGTATTTCTTTTCCAAGTTTTTCCAAGCTGAAGAGTAACTGGATTTAATAAGCGGCAAATTTACCAACCCATTATGTTTGGATTTATAAAGCAATTTTTTTTTTGCTGAGTTGTTAAATCCCAGTCGCAGTGTGACTCCATAAGCTTATGCAACAGCCAACGGATTTACACCGTTAGACAGTAGCGCAGCCAGGAATTTTGAAAGGGGGAGTTTTGACGGCGGGGGGTCTGGGGGGCCTCCCCCAGAAAATTTTGAAAAATTACTTTGAATTTGGTGCATTCTGAGAGCATTTTCAACAAAAATGTGGTTACGAATATTCCTGTAAAATGGTGGTGTCTGGTGGCATAGCAAAAGGATAAGATCGTGTTTTCTTCGGCATTTTTCGGAAATAAAGCTAAGTTTCTATGTTTTCTTGTTGCTAATTCCTGGCGAGATGTTTGGTATTGGCAAAACTTGCTCTTTTAATGCAATTTTGTTTAAAATTAGGCAATTTTTTTAGACTGAAAGCATCATTCTCAATATCGTGACGTCACACGCGTGCCAAAGGGGGAGGGTTGTAACCCCCAACCCCCCCCCCCCTTGGCTACGCCACTGCCGTTAGATATACACAGTGTAAGTCAGTGTATACATATCACACTATCACAGTTACACCACAGGATCGTCGTCGTCTTGTGAGCCTCTGGGGCCAAGGGTCTATCCTTTTACCATCCCAGATTCAAGATGTTTCCTGACTATGCTGGAAGGCTACTAGAGAGCAGCCAGGCTTTGGTTTCATTATCCAAGATACCCGGACCTTTCACTCCATCAGGAGGCTTAAAGATGATACTGATGTGGTTGTGGTGTGCGGTCTGTTCTTCAGCACCACATTCACATGAAGAGGTCATTTCCATTGGTGCATCGCTAAGCAGAAAAGCCCGACGTCACACAACAACAAAATTCATTTAAACCTCACCTAGAAACCACATACAGCTCCACAATAGGGGTCTATACTACAAAATTTTACTTTCAACAATTTACATACCGGTACGTTAATAAGAGCTTTAAAATCACATAAATTTTAGCATTTAAAAAATTCTTAGTGTGAAGAGTCCGGTTTCAGCCATATAATTACATTAAATTGAACACATGTAAACGAGTTGATCGATTTCAACAACTTTGTATTCAGAAAACCATTCCAATAAATTAATGCTTACAAGGTAGACAAACGACTATAACAAGACCATGACCTACTAGACCATGACCTACTACTGTTCTAGTAGGCAGTGACAAGACTAATCAGTAATCACTTGTGTAATAATAGTGATTATGACATGGAATACCTTGGCAACCAATCCATGTTTCAAATTACAGCAAGCTGTTCCTTATGTGCCGTTTATTTGCAACAAACGCACTTTAGCAATGAAAGTAACCGAATATAAGAACACCTACCGCGTATAATGAGTAAAAATAACTTCACTCGACCGTCGAAGAGCCTGAGCGTCGGAGATCTTGTCCCAATGATTCATCCTATTCGCTTGCAGCATAAGAAACTTAACTGCACCAGTCCATAGGGATAATTACGAAAATATTTCAGCAATATCTAACTCTGAACTGCTAAGACAATTCTACTGCTGAGTGCTAACCAGCCACAGAATCAAAATAAAATTTATATACTTGATCTTTCGAACACAACAATAAGTGGATTGAACTTCTAGGTACATCGTTAATGACATTTTGCTATTGCGCGCTAGGCGATGGCGAGGGAAGGCAGGCAAATATTTGAACAGGATGGGTATTTGAACAGTTCAATGACTTGGCTGTAAAACTTTCAACCATGAACAAGCAAAACATAAATGACAAACTTGCAAAGTCTGGTAGGACACTGGGGTGGGATGACGATACATCACGTTCAGATCTGTTCCCAAGCACAAGGAAAACTCTCGAATTAATAAACGTAATCACTTGTTTGTTGTAGGATGTAATAAAAGTATATTTAGCGCCTTCACACCACAACTGCTTCAAAATAGACTTCGACCATCAATCAATGCAAGAAAATTCGCAATGAACAACGTTCGTGGTTAAAGGGCGGGGAAACCCAAATTAACTTTGCGAGTTTTTTGTTTCAGCGTGATGTCATTGTGTACAACATGCGTTTTAGCAATAAAAAAAATCCAAATTTTGTTGCCCTCGTCTCGCTAGGGCCGCTTTTGTTTGATACCCGTTTGCGAGGTCTCGTTGCGCATCAAGCTGTGATTCTGTTCGCTGTGACGTCACAAGGTACATATAGTTGTGGCCAAAAGTTTAAGACCAGACTTGATTTATGACGATTTTTGCATTACTTCAAAATACTGCATCAGATATAAGATGATGCATAAAGATGATGCAACTGAACCAATATATGATGCAGTATTTTGAAGTAATGCAAAAATCGTCATAAATCAAGTCTGGTCTTAAAGTTTTGGCCACAACTATATGTACCTTGTGACGTCACAGCGAACAGAATCACAGCTTGATGCGCGCGAGACCTTGCAAACGGGTATCAAACAAAAGCGGCCTTAGCGAGACGAGGGAAACAAAATTTGGATTTTTTTTTTTGCTAAAACGCATGTTGTACACAATGACATCACGCTGAAACAAAAAACTCGCAAAAAGTGAATTTGGGTTTCCCCTCCCTTTAAACCAAGGAGCTTAAGTGGCTAATTGTTTGAGACACGCAACGATAGCATACTCATACTGTATCGTAACGGAATGGCCCGTTTCGGTGAGTCCGATTCGGTGAGTCCGATCCCTTAACGGGGGATTTTTTCAATTTTTTTTTTAATTATCGGGTACCGTAGCCTAATTATCATTGCCGTTTTAGGGTTAGGGGTTTGGGGTTAAGGGTTAGAGGTTAGGAACTCACCGAATCGGACTCACCGAATAGTAGCAGACCCGTATCGTAATCATACAGCTGGATCGTATCGCAATGGACTTCGCCATTTTTTAATGGACAAAAACATACAGTGGTGATTCGCTAAACACGAACCAATAAAACTCCACTGAAAAGATATCGCTACGATGCGATGCAAGGCCTATTTCTGGGGATCTGCTACTATTCGGTGAGTCCGATTCGGTGAGTCTGATTCGGTGAGTTCCTAACCTCTAACCCCTAACCCAAACCCCTAACCCTAAAACGGCAATGATAATTAGGCTACGGTACCCGATAATTAAAAAAAAAATTGAAAAAATCCCCGTTAAGGGATCGGACTCACCGAATCGGACTCACCGAAACGGGCCATTCCGATTTCTGGGGTGCTGAACATTGAATTGAAAACAAATGGCAACTTTACTGAACAAGAACGAACTTAACCAACTTGCAATACAAAACAGTGATCCATCCATTACCAACTTCGTTTCTGTTGTATGAACAAAAACACTGGGTTTCCAAACACAAACACTTTGGTCTTCTGAAACGAAACTCCGCAGTGGCAGTCTAACACTGAGTGTTGCCATTTTAAAACATACCACAATGTTTTTCTATTACGAATCTACGATAAATTGATATGTCGCACCAATATCACAATAAAACAATGCCAGTAAGTCGATTCTGCAAAATAACTCCACCATCACCAAATTGAATACAAGACGAAAACGTAACATTTCCAGAGTTCTGACCTCAACATTGCATAGAATATCAATTAGGCTTTACATTGGACAAGCAAACAATGACGTGACGAGAGCAAACAATTTCAATAAAATCTGCAACCACTGCCTGTAGAGTACCTTGCGACATTTCAATCAAAGGTCGACCATCAATAGCTGAATGCAGACAGAAACAATTAATACTGATATAGCATATAATCCTAGATCTAAGATTCTCGCTATATGTCACACGACAAGGCTGAGATAACTGGCTTTGCCATCAACAGATAACTAAGCATACCACTCTGACCGGTTGCTGTGTAGTGTGTAACTGTGTATGTTGCAAGAATTTCATTGGAAAACGATTTTCAATTGTCAACAATTTTACGGGTTTATGCTTTTAACATACAACAGAAGCTGTATTCAAAATGATAAAAGCTTCCATCCATACAAAAGAAGTTTTCCGTTTTTATTTACAACTTTAGAACATATGGTAGAAATCAATTCAAAACATTCCTTCCCAAAAAAGCTTACTTGTTCACAAGGTTATGGTATCACAAATCTTTAACTTGCTTTCCCTCAAGTTTTGAAAATTCTCTACTGCCCTCATTCGATTCATTCTCAACGATCAGGAAGGAAAACTGTGAGCGTGTGTTGACACAACTAAAAAATACGTTTCAGGTTTCAAGTGAAAACTTTCTCGCGTGTGAGTCCAACAACAAACCTCACATCGCTTCAAGCACCCACATTGTGTATCAAACTAAAGCCCACCTTTCACTTTATTTTATAGGACGCTTGCTAGCCTAATGATGCATGCGTGATACGATGGATTTTACAACTGTTTTGCAACAATAGATAGTCAAAGTTGAAAGATTAACATGCGATAGCACATGAGAGCGCATGAAATTCATCAAGCACAAACATGCATTATTTTAAAAACAGCTTTCTGCGGCGTCACATGACAGAACTGGAAGAAACATCATGAAAACAATCTTTTCTGGCTTACAATTAAGGTTTAACAAAGATATTAAAAACAATGTAGAAAATGAAAATGATGCGGCTGTTAGATATTTAACAATGCGATTTCAAGTTACGAAACAAATTACAGCTTTGTCAAAAGCAACCAGTCAACGGTGAAGCAGAATGTATTTCTTGCAGAGATTTTACGCTAAATTAAGCGAAAACTTTGACCTCACAAGGACCAATGAGCACCAGTTGATAAGAGTGAAAGCAACACAAACAAAAAAACTCGCGTACGTGTGCAACACCACTTCACAATCGCACTGTGGCGTGTGGGAACGCAACCAAGCAACTAGTTTAATCTTCGCCACTGGGAAACACGTTCGTGATAAACCACAAAGTGGTGACCGCGTTGAAACATGAAAACTGTAATCTGAGCACTAAAGACAATGGAGGAACGCTGTATCAATTGTAACCTTGTAATTAGTGAGAAAAACATTAAAACTGAGAAATAAATAAACAAAATGTGAAAGCATACGTAAGGTTCCGATATCTCGAAGCAAAATTTTAATCATTTTCAGGCTGAACAAGATTATAAAGTAAGCTGTCTAATGTATTAATACATTTTCCCTTGTAACTAAAGCAGCAAATAAACCAGATCAATCTATTTTTCGTCGGAAGTATGAGACTAATCGATGTTTAATCGGACAGCGATCTGTACGGAATCTGCCCAAATTTATCTTGTCAAGCAACGTTGGTTCAGTGAACTTGCTCAATTGTCATAATAGACAACACTTATTGTGTCGGTTGCATAGCTGAGTGGTGAGAGCCTTGGTACGACGATCAAAAGGGACCGGTTCGACACCGCTCAAGAACATGCGGCTGTGTCTACGGCAGGATAGTTAATGGCATAAGCGAAGGTGGACACAAAGATTGGCTCCCTTGTCTTTCCGTCTACTTCATCTACATCTTCAACTACCGGGCACAAAGACTGGATACGACAAAATGGACAACAATCGGATGATACAAATTAATGATTATTGACAAAGCTTTGGTAGAGAGTGCGCTTTGTTGAACCATAGCCAGACGAAACAAAGTAACTTCAACGGGTTTAACATATTTATTACACAAAGAAACGTAACATAATTAAAATAAACTCAAACGTTTTCGACACGTTGAGGACACAAGTATATACGTGTCAAAAACGTTTGAGTTTATTTTCATTATGTTATATTTACTTGTGTATTAATATATTAAACCCGTAGTAAGTTACTTTGTTTTGTCTCTTGTCTGTCTAAATTAATTATTGGAATTGAAAAAAGGAAGAATGCATTGCATCGGAAAAATCGGTTTTGTCATGCTTTTGTCGAGTAGAAGAAATCAAGATTATTTATTGACGGTTTGATTGGCAAGGTTTAACTACAGCAAACAATTAAAAATCATAGGAAATTTGATAACTTTACAAAAAAATTGTTCAATTTGCGCTTAAAAAAATACCGTTGACCAGCAAATAAGGTCAGCGTGAAGAACAAGGTCTATAGATCATGCTTCAGCTCTAACTCAAGATAAACTAACTTTTGGTTGTAGACTAAGTCATGAAAACGATATTGAAGATTGAATGGCTGATTTACTTTGATTTTCAAGACTTACGAAATACGGTACTTAATATTTCCTATTTGCATTTCCCATATTGCAGATAGGAAATCATAAAACATTTACCTTTCATTAGAAAAGCTGCCTGTGTCGTAGAATGTAGCTACTGCGTGTAATCCAATGAACATTCGTGTAAAATTTTTGTTTGCCCAAAAGCTTGTTTATTACACATGGCGTAACCTTGATGCTCAGCGAGCCTCGTTCAGTGTTACAACTATCAGTCACTTACATAGTGTGTGAATGACAAACTGGGCCTCTTTTCGTGTAGACACAAATGCAGACATAATTATCGGTAACGAACTAATATCAGTTGTGAGCAAAGTTGTACGGAAACAATGTAAAAAAATAAGCAAAATGGCATGTAAGAGTGACACTTGAAATCAAAGATAAATAGCTTGTGGTCTCGAGTCAATGAAAGTGCATGGCTGCGGGGCATAAAACATTGCTAAACCGTACAACGTAAAAGATACAACAATCTAATTTTCTGACGCAACAATTCAACAAACCATTAACAGAGGCAGAACAAAAGTACCTCAGAAGTTATCTACACTGCAAACAGCACATATGATGAACCAAACCTTTTCGCAAGATCGTGTGTTAATCACTAACAAACCTCTAACTGAACTTTTTGATACGAATGACGAATACGGTTATGAATGCTATGTCATACAACGGGACTCTTTAAAAGTTACAGTGTGAGTGTTAACCACCAATTAAATGCTATTTGTCAATGAAACAACATTGTCGTGTTTGAAAACAAATTGTATAGATATGTTGAAACACATAACAGCACAGAAACAAGGCCGAAGGCTATGGATGTTGTTACTTTACTTGAGACTACCTTACTTGGTACTTAATGTTTTAATAACTGTGTAGTGTACCTTATAATCTGTAAGGTATGTTAAAATAGAAAGTAGTGTTTCACTTCACCTATTTTTCTACTCATAGCAGATGTTGCTTCTAACAGCGTAGATACACTCCCCTACTCCAAAACTTTATGGCAAAAAGCATAAAATATCGAATGTAAAATATTGTTATAACAGGTGAAGATATCAGTATTCAAATAAAGCATCAACAAATTGATATCTTCTACCATATGCAAAATAACCGATATAATCCAAATAGGGCTTTTTAGCACCGTGTTAAAATTTGAAAATAAGTTTGTATGTTATGTTTGCATATATCTATCATCAGCTTTAATTGGTAATGAGCCCAGCCAGAGCAGCAAGTCAAACGAGATGCAAGTCTCTGATTAGATTGCACACTATCATGTTGTTTACTCCTGAAGGTCATTGGCCACGTGCATCACCACCATCACTGCACCTCATAAGAATTTACTTGTAAACACTGACAGCAGTACTATGCCCAGACCACTGACAGTTCAACATAATTTAGAAGCAGTAGGTCCAATAAAATGGATGACACCTAGGTTAGTTAATGGTCATCAATCATTGTGTCAAATAAACTTTTATGAAGAAAAAAACTACAATACCGGCACTGAAAAAAAACTGAAAAGATTTTCTTCCAACAAAATTGAAACTGAGAAAAAACAATCCTCCTGTTTGTTTTGTTATGAAAGGTGGCTTGATATATATTTGAGACAAATGCAAGATATTAAAAAACATTATATATATAGCATGCATCCAAAGTTGATATTTTCAATAGAGTACACACTACACAGGTTATCTTGTATATGTATACAAGCATACAAAACTAGAGTAGCCTAGACACCACATTAGAGATACTGTTATATATATTTGAACTAGGCCTACTGCATGTGCCAATTGTGAGACTCACTTCAGTAGAAACTAATTCTTCAATAAAAAACTTAGCCCAGTATATGAAATGTTCTACTATTGCAACTCTGCATTAAACAAAGCAAGCAACTTTATCAAATACGTCAACAATGACTGGACAATGAAACCCACTGATACACTGCTGGCATTCATAACTCCCAAAATATTTGTTTGACACCAGTTAGGCCAGTGATTCCCAACCGCGGCTCTTAGAGCCGCATGCGGCTCCAAGCTAGCCTTCTTGCGGCTCTCATTGACCCCTGAAAATCCCACAAAAAAATGTATTTATAATAATTAGGGCGATTATTTTTTGTATTGTCAAAATTATTTACAAACTGCATTGTCGTTGTGTCGTAGAGGTTGCACTGCCAGTAAACTTTTCATTTTACATCTTAGGCTACACAGTGATGCCAGGTTGTTTTTTGAAAACAAGCAAGTGAATCTAAAAATAAGCCCAAAACAGGCAGATCAACACAAAAACAAGCCAAATAATTTGCAACCAATAGGCTACCAATTAGCATAAAGCACGCGGTTTAGCAGTGCAAAACTTTCAGCTTGGCGATGAAGTTTGGATTGCTGATTTGTTTTGTTGATATCATTACACACCTTTCTACGCTAAATCGAACTCTACAAGGCACAATTTGGACAGCACAGCAATTGCTTTTGTTAACAAGCTTTGTCTTTGAAAAACGCAGCTTGCAGGTGGTGTTACAACACATTTCCCAACGCTGTCTGACCATCAAACCAATGGATCATTTGAAGCATACAGCAGAGTTATCAGTTACTTGATTGATGAGTTCAACCGCCGCATTAACGGAAGGAATTTATTTTTGCCAATGATGAACATGTTTGCAAATCTTATTGCAGTTAATGTGGCCACTGCTTCTGATAATTTTCAATTGGAGTTGCTAGACACGCAGTCAGATATCGAGCTCAAACAATAATTTCAAAGTGAAGACCTACTTGAATTTTGGAGTCGAGTTCCAGAGGAAAAGTATCCCAACTTGAAAACCAATGCCCAGAAAAACGCCTCTGTATTTGGATCAACTTACGTATGTGAAGCACTTTTTAGCAAAATGATCAGAATCAAAAATAAATATCGCAATCGGTTGACCGATGACCACCTCAAGCAGCTACTGCATACTGCATCCTCTGCAATTGCGCCTCGCTTTGCGCTTCGCTTTGACAAACTTGTTAAAGCTCAAAGCCAATGCCAAGTTGGACATTAAATTGATTAGTGTTATTTTTCTTGTTAGTGTTGCTATTCGTTGGTACATGCTTTCATGCTTTAAAATCTTCGTTATAATTACTTGAGTGTTTTCATGCGGCTCCATACGTACTCTGAAGTTTGAAATTCGGCCCCGACACCATAAAAGGTTGGGAACCACTGAGTTAGGCTATGCAACGAGTTTTGTAATTCAAACGTATGAAAAATAAACAAATGCTATGCTATAATGTCCTATTAGACAAAAAGCTCGACCCCTTTATTGACTTACCTTTCAATTGCTAATGTTAATGTAAGTCCAGAACTTCTGACAAGTCGAATTGCTTCATCACGCATTCCACTTAGGAGAGTGTTGTTGATGGTATGAACCACATCGCCAACAAATAAACCACCAGCCTCCGCTTTACCTCCTTTTTCCAGCTGCAAAAGCCATATTTACATCTCATTAGCTTAAATCAGATAAGCATTCAACAACCAATTGAAATAATCCTACACAATCCGCCAGCTGAAGACTTCGTAGGGCCACTGTAGTACTAGTAAGAAAAGTTGTGGCAGGCTGCACTAATAAAATTTTAGAAAAGTCGGTTCTTATCCTAAAAAACATATTTTGTACACAGAATCCAAGTTGAATGATATTAATATTGATCTCAGAGACTCAAAATACCACAGCGACAAAATAATTGAACAATGCTAACAGCCAAGGCAAGCCTTTTTAACAACACTTTTGATGTTCTTAACAATACCTACAGTAATCAACAAGACTACTTGCTTTGCTCAAAGACTATAGCAATGCAGGTGATTTTATCAGAATATTCATTGCCAAGCAAGTGTGATTACTTGTCTTTTTGCTTTAAAAATGATATCTAGTACCGGTAATCACTGTTAGATTTTCAAAACGACATTCCATTGCTGGCCTATGGCAACAGTAATTATAGAACTCAACACCTTCCCAACCCTGTGCCAGAGATTTTCAAAATAAAATTGAAATGGTTATGCTACAATGAGGAGCTTTAGTCCATTTACTAGCACAAGCTTCAAGATCAAACAAAGACGATTTTTCAGAGATTACTTTCAGTCTGAGAAGCGAAAAAGGGTTGGTGACAAGAACTTGCTTTTGTGGAAATAGTACAGTGGCGTCTAGCAACACTGGTCCAAAAGCATATTTCTAATTTATACAAGATTTCACCTATCCACCATAGAAAATATGTAAGGACCTCCAAATGCAATTTGATGCCTTTTGCGGGCCGCATGTGGCCCGCCAGTTGGTGACCTCTGTGATTTACATATATAAGTTATAATAAAACCAACAAAAAGAAGAATTAAGTTTGCTACTGTTTTCTTAGTCACTAATGTTGCATAATTATTGCGTTAATTGCAGTGTTACAGTTGTGATCATGGTACCATAGTTAAAGTTTAGTGATATGTACACTTTTAACACAACTAAAAAGCATAAACAACCGTGAAAATCATTGATATCAAACTGTTTTGGTGGTAAAAAAAAGCTAATGGCAAAATGTTTGTAGACAGATAGTGCAGATGAAAATTCTAACTGCAAACTTATATATATATATAGTATTTTGCAACAACATACCCTACAATCAAAAAGTGAACATTTCCATTAAAATTACCTTTGAAATTACAAGAGGCTTATTATTTTCTTTCCCTCCTTTAATAGAAAATCCCCAAGGTCGACCTCCATATATTACTATTTCAGTTTTTATTCTTTGAGAATCCATTTCCATAGCTTAAAACCTTTAGCTTGTGTTGAAAAGACAACATAAAGTTGCATTGAAATTACATTTTAAGTTTTTAAAACTTAAAATAAAATGAGATTGTTAGGCTTACACCTACATACTATAAAAAAATATAATTACACTCACTTGTCTGTTTATTATGCCCAGCTAAGATTAGTGCTCTTATTAGAAACCAAGTGAACAAATTCAGGATTATCAAAGGGAATAAAAACACACTAAAAGTATAGGCTAGGCCTATAACACCTTTGTATAGACTTTAGATCAGTGGTTCTCAACCTTTTTGTCTTGGTGACTCCCTTTAAAAAATTTCGTAGATAACGCGACCGCCGACCCCCACTTATATTTTTTCCTAAATACAAATATATGCTATTAACAAATAATACAACAAAAGGCAGCACTAAAAATGTTTAACTTTCGCCGCACCTGCATTCCCGAGAACCAGCTTTACCGTTTTTAACAAGCATGGCTTTACAGTGTTTCCCCAATAGTGTGAGGTTTCTTTCCTTTGGCAATTTCCAGTGCGACTTCATAGGACGCCTGAATTACAGCCACATTTTCCTGATGAAAGTTTCCAGTAGCGTCAAGCCGTTGTCTCTTGAGACCAGCTTCATGACGTTTAAAGAATGTTATATCCTTTTTAGCATGTTGAGGGTGTTTGGTTTCTGAATAGCGTTTCAACTTTGATGGTTTCAATGATTCTGCGCTAAGAACAACGTTGCAGAGAACACACTGCGGCTTCTCAACATCATTAGTCAATAAAGAAGTAAAGCCAAGGTTAATGTACTCTTCAACGTATTTTCGTTTTTTCTCCATGGAACGATGCTCCCTTCAACTATTTTTTAGCAATCTCGAGTATTGACTGATCTCTGTTGTCTAATATATTATACAAGGCTACTTCGTTAATAAAGTTTCAATTTACACTTTTACAGCGAATAGTCCTACACAGTATGTGTCCACTGTGATGTAATAAATGTGACTGTAGGACCTACAATCACGCTTATTACCGGTACATCACAGTTGACGCATACTGATGCAATAATGTTGTGCTACAAACAATCCAAATGAAATGGCTAGCAGACCGGTACCTCGTCCTACTTACAGTTACATTCACTTTTGTTGTTGCATGAGCAACAGCTTCGCAATCCCCTATAAAATGCTCTGCGACCCCCTTGGGGGTCGCGACCCCCAGGTTGGGAACCACTGCTTTAGATTAATCAAACCATTCTCCATGCATTACTCCTAGGTTTATGGATATCATGGTGTGCATGGTCTGTTAGAAGTAGATGATGAATTAATTTAGTTGCTGCTCGACACCTGCCTAAACTTCTAACTTGAGTCGCCGTTACTGCCCAAAGGTGGTAGAAGGCAGAGCCCTTCGACTCTTAGAGTGGTAAAGAAGAAAAAGGTTCACACGAAGAAGGAGAAAGTGGCAGTATGCATCTATGATACACATTAGAATAGTTTTATAACAGATAACCAAAACAAAATATAATTATGCGGTGGAGGGTGACTAGTCCTCACACCCGTTGGTCAACGTTGACTAAATGTGAGAGTGGGAACTTCCGACGTTTGATAACTCAGTGAAGACAGGTCAACCCTTGTGTTTCGTCAGAAAAAAAGTTAGGTTTGCGGTATCAAAATAAACCAAATCCCGAAAACGGATTTAGCTGCATCGTGCCACAATTAGGCCTACACAATAATTTTGACACTGACATATATACAAACTAAGCATATAACCCTAGTCCTAGACCCACTGAATCAAAATAATATGCGAACGCATGAATACAATTAAACTGTATGAAATGAACAAACCCTGAAAATAATTCTTTTAGACTTAGGAGCTGGTATACCAACCAACCAACATAGCAACCTAAACCTTGAGCACTTAAACCAGTAGTTCTCAAACTGTGCGTCGCGACGCCCTAGTGCGTCGTTTCAATTTTCCAAGGGCGTCGCAGAAGAGTTTCGTTTCGTAGCTGAATTCAGTTTATCTTATAAAGATGAGGTTAATCCTTTGATTAGCAGTTTCAGTTGTCTTAAAAGTTGTTAACTTCATTAAAACACGCCCACTGAAGTCAAGAGTTTTCAAAAAACTTTGTGGAGAAATGAATGCAGAGCATCGGAGTTTGCTCTTTTAATTTTCATCCAAGGGGCTTTCGCTTAGAAAATTCTTTGAACGCTTCTACGAATTGGTGATGAACTTCAGGCTTTTTTGCAGCAAGAAAATAATCCGCTTGCAGATTGTTTAGCTCAGAACAATTTCTGATTGAAATTGGCTTACTTTACTTGTGTGATATCTTCGCCAAACTGAACATTTCTATGCAAGGGCCGAATAAAAATGACATTTCAGATAAAATTGCAGCATTTGTTACAAAGCTGCTATTGTGGAAGGAAGATATAGCAAACCTGTCTGGAAGCTCTCGATACTTCACTTTCTTGTCCAATTTGCTTGAAAAGAAAAGTATGACGCTGCCTTCAAATTTGTGAAGTATATTTGGGCAACATTTGTCCAAGCTCGAGTCGAAATTTGCAAAATACTTCCCAAAAAATTTATCAAACTACGAATGGATTCGTGATCCTTTCGTCCAACCTACTCCACTGTCTTTTACTGCACAAGAAAAAGAAGCCTACATTGACCTTTCTTGTGACAATTCCCTGAAAAGGATGTTTAATTCAGGAAATCCGGCAAATTTCTGGATTTCAATGAATGGCGATTATTATCCAGCTTTGGTGAAGAAAGCACTACGAATTATTATCCCATATGTCACGTCATATTCATGTGAAGCAGGATTTTCTGCCTTGGCGGTAATAAAAAGCAAATTTCGATCACCAATAAACACAGAAAGAAAAATGCGGGTGGCAATTTCAAAAATTCTCCCAAGATTTAATGAACTTTGTAAAAACAAACAAGCCCACACGTCACATTAAATAATATGCATTGCTTTTTGTTGTTGTATCAACAAACAAAAATTTAATAATAAGTTTCCTCATTAACATTTATTTGCTGGTGCGTCGCAAGTCCAGAAAACTTTTCCAGAGGCGTTGCAACAAAAAAAAGTTTGAGAACCACTGACTTAAACCATTAAGTCTCAATCTATGCAAAACCGCTCACCACTGTAAACTGAAATACTTGTCTCTCATTCTCGATCAACAAAAGCGTTGCCAGATGGTTTTTCAGCAAGATGCTGTTATTTTGTTATGCTTACATCAGAGCCAATGGCTCTGCTAAACAATGGCTCTGCCTAAACAAATCGAACCTGCCTGATATATTTCTCAAAAAATTACGACCCTCAAAAAGATATTTGAAGTGTTGCTTCACCGAGCAAAATGATATAATTGATGTTTTGGATTGAAAACGTTTTAGACTTCAAAACTATCATCTACATATTTGTAGCCACTCAAACATGACAATTGCCTGTAAGACCCGATGGTTGGTTGGTTTTGAATCTTATCCTCGGACTGACAAAACCTTGATAGGTTATTCTTGGAAGTTTCGCATACTTGTAGAGGCTCTTGACGCAGGGCCGGTTATCGAGATTCGCAGAGTGAAGTTTTCCGATTGTTGAAGTGTTGTTGCTGGGGAATTATTCCATTCATTAGGTGCCGCTGAATGGAGAGCAGTCCTGAAATGCGTTGCCCAAGCGCACACCCCGAGAGTCGAACCAGCGCCGCGTTACCTTGAGCCGGGCGCGTAACCACTGAACCAGGGACGCCGGAACGATTTTTGACTAGGGGGGGGGGGCAAGATTACGAAAAAAGGGCACTTTTGTTTACTAAAAGGCCAATTTTTTTTTTCAAGTTTTAAGATAAGATATAGTGATAATACCAAAAGTTGAACAAACAAATAAAGAAAGCATGTAACAAAGCCTGTGAAAAATACTTGAATGACGAGTGCACATCAATCGAAAAATTGTATAATCTCAGCCCAAGAGAAACACATCAACGAATCAAAACGTTAACTGCAAAGCACAATTCTACGTCAAAGTCAGGATTTTTGAAGAGTAAAACAGGTGAAATACTAATGGAAGAAAATGAAATACAGAAAAGGTGGCAAGAGTATTTATCTGATTTATATGACGATCCAGATCGAACTGTAAAACCTTTCAAATTCAGTGAACCAATGTCAGGACCAAATATTCTAAAAAGTGAAATTGAACATGCCATAAAACAAACTAAATTGAATAAGGCAGTGGGACCAGATGAGATCAGTACTGAGATGCTAAAAACACTGGAACATGTAGGTGTGGATGCATTGCATGAACTCTTCAATAACATATATGATTCAGGAGAGATGCCTACCGACATGAACAAATCAATTTTTATCGCATTACCTAAAAAACCGGGAGCAAAGGAATGTGAAAATCACCGCACAATCAGCTTGACATCACATATTACAAAAATTTTACTACGCATTGTCATGAACCGAATCAAGAACAAAATCAACGATGAAATTGCAGAAGAACAGTACGGATTCATGCCAGACCGCGGCACAAGAAATGCTGTATTTGTATTAAAAAATATCGCTCAAAGATCAATTGAAATGAAGAAAGATCTGTACATCGCATTCATTGATTATAAGAAAGCTTTCGACCGAGTAAAACATACCAAATTACTGGAGATGCTAAATAACATTGGAATTGATGACAAGGATCTACGTATTATTCAAAACCTTTACTTTGATCAAATTGCAGCAATAAAGATAAATCACAACATCAGCGATTGGATATCCATCAAGAGAGGAGTTAGACAGGGATGCGTGCTCTCTCCAAGCCTTTTTTCATTATACAGTGAGATCATCCTCCGATGTCTTGATGATGAAGCTGGCGTAAATGTTGGGGGAAGTAACTTTAATAACCTGAGGTATGCTGATGACACTGTTTTGGTGGCTGATTCAGAAGCAAAACTACAAAATTTGTTGAACAAAGTAAATGAAAGAAGTAAAGAATTTGGAATGGAAATGAATGAAAAGAAAACGGAAACGATGGTAATCACAAAGAAAAAAGAAAATGAAATTCCAATTTGTCAAATTAAAATGAACGGAACAACTATAAAACAAGTAAAAAGCTTTCGATATCTTGGAACAACAATAAACTGGGACGCCAAAGATGATAAAGAGTTCAATATACGTATTGCTCAAGCAAAAGCCTCTTTCCAGCAAATGAAAACAATATTATGCAACAAGAACATATCTTTCGCAACCAGATTCAGAGTTTTGAAGTGTTACATTTATCCAATTTTTAAATATAATTCTGAAACCTGGACAATTACCAAATCAATTAATAAAAGAATAAATGGGTTTGAAATGTGGGCATTCCGAAAAATGCAGAGGATTTCCTGGACTGACAGAAAAAGCAACCAAACTGTTTTAAATCAAGTCAAACAAACAAACAATCTTCTAAAAAATATCAAAGAAAAACAACTTCAATTTTTAGGACACGTGCTGCGAAAAGGAAAGTTAGAACATCTCTCTCTCACAGGCAAAATTGAAGGGAAGCGTGCCCAAGGCAGACAAAGATTAACATACTTAAACCAACAAACCGACAAAACCAACACCAACATACACCTAATACACAAAGCAAACAACAGAGAATCCTGGAAACTTTTCATACACGAGGCAGTCAGTGCTTGGAATCAAGTGCGACAATAAAAGAAGAAGATAGTGATAATGCTAATCTATCAGCTCACTATGTATTGAGTAATGATAGCCTACAAGTGTCCGGTATGCAAAGAAGGGCATCATGCTATGTTATAACAGGCTTGCCATACGTCCCGGTTTAGCCGGACAGTCCCGATTTTATAGGCCTACCATATTTTCGTAGCCCAAAAAGAGGACACGTTTCGCCAGCAAGTAAAATTTTGCGTTTGGACAATCTTTTACATCTTTTGGATAATTTTAAACTTATGCAGCAAAAGTTACAGCAAAAAAACAAGATAAAATTGTATGCCAGATTTGGCCTATGAATATTTTGCAGCCCCCTTATACGGCCTGATTTGTTAGCCTACATTCTGCAACACGTTTACAGATTTTTCCAACTTTTGGTTACTGTCTGAGTGAAGTTTTTAAAAATCATATTTTAACATCTTTTGCTCTCTTTCCCAAGTGACACAATGAGTTTCAACATCACAAGGGTGGAAAAACGAAGACAATTGAACCTATAAGATTTCATTCAGACTGGTAACAAGACTTGCTTACAAAGACTTTTTAACAGTCTGCTTGAACGCTTTTTAATATAGTTTTTCTCATGTTTGACTGCTTTCTCAAGGCAACAAAAAGCTTTCATATTATTTCGAGTCAGATGATTTTTAGAAAATTTAAGTCAGACAGCAACGATCGCAAAAATGTACAAAATATGACAAATCAGGCACCACCTCAAGGTAGCCATGCCTTAACTTTTTCAATGAGAAAGGATCAGCTCTGAAATTACAAAATTGTTGGCATGAAATATGATTGAAATTGTATGCTACTCAATAGATAAGATTCTGAAAACGGACTGAGATAACTAAAAGGCTGTTTATTTCCATGCACCATTAAGGCTAAAACGAGAATCGTAGGCCTACATAAAATGCGTTCTATTTGCATCTGCATAGGCTAAACTGAAAGTATCTAGCCTATGCCACGATTTCTTTTTGCAGTAGCGTACCGTAAGCTATGTTATTCATAGTGCACTTTTGTAAATTCGTTCCTACTTGCTACACTTGACCAACGAACCAAATTCTTAAGTTGGTAATCATAACGTCTACAAGCGTTGAATCAATTTAATCTTTCACGTGCTCCTCTGCTACATCTAGGTAAATCTGAAATTGTGTTCACAGACTCTGTAAAATACCTGGGTGTATTTATTGAGAGTTCTCTCTCAGATGAAAATGATATTTCAAGGCAGGTACGGTCTCAGTACTGTGCTGCAAACAATGCAAAATCTCATTTCGCTAAATGCTCACCCTCTGTAAAAAACATTGTATTTCGCTCTTATTGTATGTCCTTTTACGCATCCCAGTTGTGGAACAAGTTTAGATCTTCTAGTATAAAACGATTACGTGTTGCTTACAATGATTCTTTTAGAATATTGCACAACTTGCCTCGTTATGTCAGTGCCCGTGAATATCAAGTAATGTATAATATAACAACGTTTGTGAAGAGAGGGGCGTTCTTCCCGGCTATCAGCACAAGGCTGAGCACTCGCTAGTACAGCGAGCAGCTGCGATTCGCTAACCATAACGGTGTAGCTTCCACGCAAGCCATTCAGACTTTCCAATCAACGATATGTTTCTCGGCAGCCGATTTGTAGCAAGAATTGACAGCGATAGACACGTGTTTCGCCCATGAGGCTGGGCTCATCAGTATCGCACCGTATTCTGCCACAAATTTATTCGACCACCGCTTTACCAGTCAGTTTAACTCTTATCTTTGTGGAAACAAAGAAAGAGCCAACAAAACCAGCAGGCGCCAGGGCAGAGGACATGTGAAGAGAGGGGCGTTCTTCCCGGCTATCAGCACAAGGCTGAGCACTCGCTAGTACAGCGAGCAGCTGCGATTCGCTAACCATAACGGTGTAGCTTCCACGCAAGAGCGAATCGCAGCTGCTCGCTGTACTAGCGAGTGCTCAGCCTTGTGCTGATAGCCGGGAAGAACGCCCCTCTCTTCACATGTCCTCTGCCCTGGCGCCTGCTGGTTTTGTTGGCTCTTTCTTTGTTTCCACAAAGATAAGAGTTAAACTGACTGGTAAAGCGGTGGTCGAATAAATTTGTGGCAGAATACGGTGCGATACTGATGAGCCCAGCCTCATGGGCGAAACACGTGTCTATCGCTGTCAATTCTTGCTACAAATCGGCTGCCGAGAAACATATCGTTGATTGGAAAGTCTGAATGGCTTGCGTGGAAGCTACACCGTTATGGTTAGCGAATCGCAGCTGCTCGCTGTACTAGCGAGTGCTCAGCCTTGTGCTGATAGCCGGGAAGAACGCCCCTCTCTTCACATGTCCTCTGCCCTGGCGCCTGCTGGTTTTGTTGGCTCTTTCTTTGTTTCCACAAAGATAAGAGTTAAACTGACTGGTAAAGCGGTGATCGAATAAATTTGTGGCAGAATACGGTGCGATACTGATGAGCCCAGCCTCATGGGCGAAACACGTGTCTATCGCTGTCAATTCTTGCTACAAATCGGCTGCCGAGAAACATATCGTTGATTGGAAAGTCTGAATGGCTTGCGTGGAAGCTACACCGTTATGGTTAGCGAATCGCAGCTGCTCGCTGTACTAGCGAGTGCTCAGCCTTGTGCTGATAGCCGGAAAGAACGCCCCTCTCTTCACATGTCCTCTGCCCTGGCGCCTGCTGGTTTTGTTGGCTCTTTCTTTGTTTCCACAAAGATAAGAGTTAAACTGACTGGTAAAGCGGTGGTCGAATAAATTTGTGGCAGAATACGGTGCGATACTGATGAGCCCAGCCTCATGGGCGAAACACGTGTCTATCGCTGTCAATTCTTGCTACAAATCGGCTGCCGAGAAACATAACAACGTTTGATGCTTTATTGAGAAAAAACATGTTTTCGTTTATCAACCGTTGCATTCACTCCTCCAATCGCTTTATATCAGACCTGATGTCATCTGATTGTTTTTATCGCTCTGAATACTTTCAATTCTTCCAACGCTCATTGTATATAAATTTGTAACAGTAGATAGCCCATTTAGTGAGCTTTTAAACCGACGGCATCCAAGGTGGCTCTCTGTGATCTTTGTGCATTTTCAGTTTGTGTATTATTTCGTTGTTTTTGTTTTGGATATGGACAACTTTGTTTGACGCAAATAAATAATAAATAATAATAAATAAATAAAATCTGAGTAAAAAGATTATTTGTTTGTAAAAGTATGCAGAGGGCCGTAAATTATAAATACGATAAACTATTTTGCATTTTTCTGTTTTTAGGCCACATTTTTTAATGTGTTTCCTCGTGATTTAGCCTATATAGTCCACTCATTTTTTTGATTTCTCAAATTTCTTATTTCGTCACAAATTTCCGATATATGCGAAACAATGGTGTTTGATATGTTACAATACATAGTAGGCTGTAGACGTTTGATTGTTTACAACAGCGGATCATCAAGATAGGCTACGCCAATTTTTTGAATTATCTTTGAATATTACAGTGGTGCAGAAAATTGTTTTGGAAAGCTCATACAAGCCATTGCCGAAAATTCGCACAGTAATAAAATCCTGTTGAAAATTTAAGTAAGAAAACTCAAAATACCAAATAAAGAGGACATTTGAGCATTTCTGAGTGTCCTCGGAGGACTATTCATTTTTCTTGAAAAAAGAGGACAAATCCTCTAAAAAGAGGAAATATGGTAGCCCTACGATTTTAAGACCTTGTCCCGTTGTCTCGCCCGGTTAACCAGTTTGTCCGGGAATTTTCAGTTTGAGATTTGCAAAAAAAAATTTATGAGCTAGTCATTTTAACAATTCTTTCTCAAGTGGGTCTGCGGAAAATATCAACAAAATGTTTCATAAGCAAATGATCAATATCGACTTCCCTTTCGATGAGCACGTTTTAGTAAAGAAATACATGTCTAAGAGTGAGAGGAAAGAATCATGGCAAACTGCAACGACATCTCTTGAACAAAAGTACCGCAAACTTTTAACAAAAACATAACCATACCAAACTTTCAAAACCTTGTCGAGTTTGTGATTTGTTTGCCTGGGACATCAGCACCAGTTGAACGATTTTTTTCAATTAGGCTAAGAACAATGTGTGGTCTGATGACAGAGGCCAAATGCTAGAACAGAATGTCAAAGCTCTCCTCACTTGCAAAATTAATGTTGATTTGACATGTAGTGAATTTTATGAAAAGATAAAATCTAACACTGTAGCCTACTTTCGAAAAAGGTACTTAGCACAGAAAAATATTATTAGGCCTGATTCTTGTGCTCATAAATATTATTAAGTTCCCTTGTTTTCGTTGGATAAATAGGCCTAAATATATTGGTAATTTTCCCATATTAAATAATTAGTTGCATTAAATTATTTTGTATTAGGCCTACATTAAGATTATTTGCAGTTTTCAATATGCGTCCCGATTTGCATTGCTAAAAAATGGTAAATGGCCGCTAAGTAGTGCTTGAATGACCGCCGGTGCTCCCAGTGGCGTAGCCAGGAAAACAATTTTGGGGGCCAAATATTTGATGAATTGAAGAGAACGACAAAGTGTTTGATTTAAGACATCGCCACCTGATGTGCAGTGGCGTATCCTGGTGGCTTGAGCAAAGGGAAGCAATAAAAGTGGTGGGGTCTAGAGCGTGCCGAAGGCACGCGTATTGTAGGGGGGTCCGGGGGCATGCTCCCCCGGAAAATTTTTGCAAAATTACACTTAAATAATGGATTATAGCGCTTTCTGGAAACACTTTTAGGGTAATATTTGTATGAAATTTATTAGCAGATAAACAGCTATTAACTTATTAAAGGTATCTCTTACAAACAAACGGGCAAAATCTGCGGCTAAAATTAGAGAACACCAAAAACTCAGCTACACAAAAACCCAACAGAGTAAGCCATTCTGAAATTGCTTCCACAAATTACTTAAAAGAAACGTAAATCGAGTAAATTTTGCGCGATTTACGATTTACAAAATTTATTGATGTCTTTCTGTGTGTCTAAAACAAGTCCTTGGGGTGTTAATAGCCAGATGTCTTGGAAAACGTTATAAATTTCTACAAATTTTATTATATTTTCAACAAAGGGCTCAACTTCGGAATTCAAACTTTAAAAGTTTGGGGGGGGCCATGGCCCCTTTCGCCCCCCCCCCCCTGGCTACGCCTATGGATGCTACCTCCTCAATCGGCCAAGTTTGGCCGCCGGTCTCTTCTAGCCAATTATTTAATTTCGCAATAGAATGATCGTGGATTAACTGTCGAAAATATGTAGCATCAAAGAGTGACGCAAAATCTAACACTGTAGTATTCGCGTCGTATTCGCCACTGTTGCAATGTGCGGGAATATTTGTTATTGTTGGAATATATCCATCTGCGATCACCAGCGCTGTAAGTCTTGTTTGTAATTCCCGACGTTTATTTTAACAAAGTCTTAATCCAAAGAGCTAATTTACATCGGCTGGCAATATTGTCGTTTTTATGTCGATTCGGTGTTGTCGGACATTGAATCGTTGTTAAAAAGGAGAACTAGGTTAGTTGACATCCGAGGGGAAAACGTTTTTTATCATATTTTGCAAAAATTATGCTTCTTTTAGTAATGTCCTTCACATCATTGCAATACTTATTTTATTACCTTGCCGTCATCGTCAACACATGTCGAACGTTGTTGTTCGTTGCTAAAAAGAATTCTAGAGGAGTGGCGAACTTCTTTAAAATCAGCCATATTGGAGACACTCGTGCGAAGTGTCGTTAGATGGTCCCGCAGTACTGGATTACAATCCCGATAAAGCAGCTATTGCGTGGTGCAACGATTCTATTGTAGGACGTCGCCCAGGCCCAGACTTCAACAACGCTAAGTGATCATTTTAGCATTGTTGCTAGTTTACTTCTATTTACTTGTGCTATCGTTATTTTTATTTTGTATTTTGGCCTCCAAGCACGCAGATTTGGCCGCCGAGAAGGACCTTCTGGTAGGCCACGATGGCTGCCGAAAAAACAACGAGTTTTAAGGCGAATAGCAGAAATTGTTATATTGCAAAATGTGCAGTAGCTTACATGACTTTAAAAGGGCACCATTTCCCCCCTGCCCCTCCATCTGCAGGAAAATAGAGGGCAGAGCATCCGCCCCCCTGCCCCCCCCCCCCGTTTCCGGCGCCCCTGCACTGAACTAACGGGGCGGCTAACGATGACACCACCAACTAATCTGAACGTGTTTAAATGACTACCGACCAATTGTGACCCTTCCAGCATTCAGCCAGAGATGAGAGATTTGATCCTACTTTGCATTTTGTTTGGTAACAACAGAAGAAAAAAGAATCATGGTCTGGGTAGGAATCGAACACACGTCATCGAAATTACTACCACTGCCATAACCCTCTACGCCAAGCTTTGGACGACAAAACGCTTGCAGGTAAGCTACTTACTTTAGTTTATTAGAAATGTTTTCTCTGTTTTCTTTGCAACTTCTGGTTGGTTGAAACGCTGATTCTGAAAAATTTCTGATTGGTCTAATGATTTATTTGTCTTACAAAAGTTTTTTTTATGTTTAAGTTCATTGGTCACAGCCAGGGCCGGATTAACCATTAGGCTAATAAGGCTATAGCCTTAGGCCCTGGAAAAATTCGGCCCTCAATTTTTGTAAGGCTGATAGTGATACAAATCTAATACTAGTACAGTACAGTTTTTGCTTAAAAACGAATGACTGAGTTGAGTCAATACATATGAAGAGCCAATTTCCAAAACCACGTAGGCGCTACTTTTACCGAAATTGAGTTTAGAGCAGGGCTTTTCAACCTGGGGGTCGCGAGCCGTTTTTTGGAGGTTCGCGAGGCGCTTGAAATTCCATCGTATTGTTTTCAATTCTTTGTTGCCAGAAAAGGTTAAAAACGTTGTTTTTTTCGCAATCGCCCATTCCTCTACTTGAGGTTGTTATAGTGGCTCTGGTTATATCGTTTAAGCTTTCAGACGTTGTACGTTGTTTTGTACAGACTAAAGTTAACCTGTAACAAGGTTATGGTAAAAAAGCAAAATTATGTAGAATGCTATGCAAAATATAGATTTCTCACTATCGTTTTCAATGACATTGAAAAAAATTAACTTAGTGTCGGCTATTTTGTTTGAAAGTTCTTTCAGCATCAGGTGCAGTGTTGGGCGCGATAACTCATTTTTCAGTTAAGCGATAGCCTAACGATATAATCGATAAACGAAAATGCCTAAAGCGATAACGATAAATAATAAATCAAAAAAAAGTTAAGCAATAACGAAAAACGATAAAATTATCGCCGATAATGTCCAATAACGATAATTTTTTTTTCTTGATTAGCGCTGCCCCATCCCATGCAGCACGAACTGTTTTCATGACGAAAAATCAAACATAATATACTGTAAAGGGACAAAACTTTTTGTATACGTGCGGTAGGCAAAATAATTAAATCAAATGAAAATACCATAAAAATTCCAAACTTTGTATTTTGCTTTCTGCTTAAAGGGCTGTTTACAGCAAAGTCGCCTGTGCGCTTACATTTTAATTGTAAAATTCACTCGCGATTGCCGATTGCAGCAAAACAACAAGAGAATTGTTGCATGCATTTCATTGCATTGCAATTTGCAGCTCTAAAAATTATTGTGTTGTCAGGGCGTCGCTGCAGGGAGGGGCGTGCCCCCTCTCTTGACAACGACCTGTGCACACACACTTCAGGCACTGTAGAAGAACTGGTTTCAATTTTAGTTTCATTGACTAGTGGCTAGTAAAAATATTACTTTTCATGTTCTTTCCACTTGTGTGTTGATCCAAAATAAAATTTATCGGCGATAATGAAATATTGCCTTTGGCGATAACGATAAACGATAGCTGAAAAAATAATTGAGCGATAACGAGAGGCGATAAAAATTTATCGCCGATAGTTATTGCCGGTAAATTATCGCCGATAATGCCCATCACTGAATTCAGGTGCACGCATTGACAAACTTAATACTTAAAAATATGCAGCACCAACCGTCTCATTGAAATTGATTTAAATAAATCCATAAAAGATTGCAATAAATTCAACCGGTGAAAGTGCGAAAACGTAGACTATTCTCATTATCTTTTCTCCTATTATCTAGCTAAGCTTGATAGAAACTGGAAATAACAATCGGAGGAAATGCAATAAAAGCCGTGATAACATCGCAAAAACACGTTTTTCGTTTCGGAAGTTTACGTTGGAACAGCAAAACTACACATAACTGGATGTCGGCATGAATCAAATTTGGTTAACTTTTGCATTAAATATGCTTTTGTTGAATAATTTTATGGGGGGGGGGGGGGGGAGGCGCGATTCTACATTGATTGCTCTGAGGGGGTCGCGGTTTCTTTCCAAAATCTTTTCCATCTGCTTCAAATTTGACAATAAAAACTGTGTTTGTTTCCAAAACCAATTATGCGCCGTCATTAACCATTTTTCTCTTATGTTTATGTTATTTTGCAGTATATAATTTCAATTTTTCATGTATGTATTTTTATTACTTTTTGTAGCTTGGTTTGCAAAATTAAGCCCTTCTCTAGTAAACAGCCTTAGGCCTACAGTACCCTTAATCCGGCTCTGGTCACAGCGGTAAACCATAATCTCTTCGTTGGAAAATTGTAACATAAGATTTCCGGATCCGTTCGTCTGTATGCAATGACCGAAAAGAAACACTCTTCTGAAACGTTTATTCAAGAACTGTATTTCTGTAAAAATAGCCCCAAGGCTGTCGAAATTGCGACGCAACACCGTAAGCCACTAAAAACTTGTCACTACAATTACAATACAAATTACTGTGATAAAAGACGGAAATTTCGTCCAGCTGGCAAGCACTAAGCAAAACAGTTAAATATGCGACCAACTTTCAAGCAACAATTTTAAGAATGACGATAATAGATTGCAATCTTCCAAACCCACGTAAGCAGCTACTGTGACGTAATAATCCATATGCATTGTGAAGCAATTCCAGCACCTGTTGGCTTTGGCTTACACCATATTTCGTAATTCAAGATTTAACGATGATGTAATGTTATGCTGCAGCTGCAATGTTTTACAGGTCTTGCAAACGATGGTGCAATCTGCTCATTTTTTAGAAATATGCTATTACGTAATACGCTAAGATTCAGTAGACCTGAACGGCTTTATATGACGTTTGATTTGGTGAACAATTGTCTGGAACATTCATAGCCTACCTTTACATTCCTAAGGGTGTAGGTCATAGATGACCATGGACATATAGACACCGAATGTTAATTAATTATGAGAATCTTTATCCTCTGACTGAGAAACATAGGCGTAGCCAGGGGGGGGGGGGGCGAAAGGGGCCATGGTCCCCCAAATTTTTCAAAGTTTGGATTCCGAAGTTAAGCCCTTTGTTGAAAATATAATAAAATTTGTAGAAATTTAGGCTATATTGTTTTCCAAGACATCTGGCCATTAACACCCCCCAGGACTTGTTTTAGACACACAGAAAGACACCAATAAATTTTGCAAATCGTAAGTCGCAAATTTTACGCGATTTACGCTTCTTTTAACTAATCTGTGAAAGCAATTTAAAAATATTAAATTTAAGAATATTATTGAGTTTTTGTGTAGCTGAGTTGTTGGTGTTTTCTAATTTTAGCCGCAGTTTTTGCCCGTTTGTTTGTAAGAGCTTCCTTTAATAAGTTAATAGCTGTTTATCTGCTAATAAATTCATACAAATATTACCCTAAAAGTGTTTCCAGAAAGCGCTATAATCCATTATTTGAGTGTAATTTTACATTTTGTAATTTAATCCATTATTTGAGAGTAATTTTCCAAAAAAAACAAACTTTTATTGCTTCCCGTGCTTAACCCACCAAGATACGCCACTGCACATGGCGATGCACTGCACTGGCGTGCACTCCACTGCACTGCACATGGCGATGTCTTAAATCAAACACTTTGTCATTCTCTTCAGTCTTCAATTCATCAAATATTTGCCCCCCCCCCCATTTTTTTTCTGGCTACGCCACTGCTTAGAAAGCTTTATTGAAGTTTTAATCCTGGCTTTGAACTAGGCTACTGACGCAAGCCTGATCGCCAAGTCAAGTTTTCGATTGTTGTTGTCTGTGAACTAGTGTAGGTTAGGCTACTACCACTAGCCTACTACTAGACCAGTGGTTTTCAATCGGGAGTCCGCGAGCCGAGGTGTCCGCGAAGGGATTCCAAGGGATCTGTGAAAGTTTCCGAGTTTGCAGCATGATTTCTAAAATTTAAAAATTGGCTGTTCTTTATTTGTGTATGAGCCGACAGTGATCCTCAAACTGTAGGCTACGTCGCGACGCACTGGTGCGTCGTTTAAAATTTGAAAGGACATCCCACAAAGATTTGGTTTCTTAACTAAAAAAATATAATATAAATGAGTTAAATCTTTTATTAAGACTAAGCTTAGGCTATGTTCACCTTAATTCTTTTGAGACAAGGGATTGTTGATCAATGCTTGATTTAATAATGCAAACATTAGTCAGCAGTCTATCAGCACTCACAGTTTTGCCATGACTGTGATTACAACGAAGTAGCCTATTGATGAGGCCTACAAATAAAAAAATAAAAAAAATTGAGAAATTCTTTGTAACGGTCGGAAAATTCAATTAATTTTTTATAAAACTTATAGAAAAACATTAAATCAGCATAGCTGGTCACAGCGGTAAACCATAATCTCTTCGTGGGAAAATTGTAACATAAGATTCCCGAATCCGTTCGTCTGTATGTATCGACCGAAAAAGAAACACTCCTTGAAACGTCTATTCAATAAGTGTATTCCTGTAAAATTAGCCCGCGGCTATCGAAATGGGGTGCAACGCGATACACCACTAAAAACTGTCACTACGATACAGATTACTTGGATAAAAGACGGAACTTTTGTCCAGTTAGCAAGCACTAAGCAAACAGTTAAATGTGCGGCCAACTTTCAAACAATCATTTTACGAATGACCAGAATAGATAGCAATATCTCAAACTCACATATGCAGTACTGTGACGCAATAATGAAAAACAATTATGAAGTCATTCAAACAGGTGTTTAAAGCTGATGTAATATTTCCTGTTTAAACAGGTTTCAAACTGAAACAGGTCCAAACAGGTTTGACACAAGTCTTATGAACGATGGTGCAATTTTGGCACATTTTCTAGCAACTTCCATGACGTAATATTCAGTAGACTTGAACGGTTTTTTATATGACGTTTGATTAGGTGAACCATTGTCTGGAACATAGCGACCCCTAGTTATGACAGTCTGACATGGCATAACTAAAAAAGAATTGACGACAATTGTGAGCCAATGAATAAAAACACATGATACACAAATTGTTTGAATCACTCACGTTTAAGTTAATACGCAAATACAAAGGGCATGCAAAGAATGAACAGCAATAAGAATAAACACGACGATACATGAAATTGGTACCATAGGTACACACTAAAATGACGCTATATACAATGGTTGCGATAATAACCGACTGTTCCGGGCTCAGACAAGGGTCGGCCACCGCAGACAAAACCAGGCTCAAACCCTAACACTTAGGTGTTCTTTACGGGGGCGAGGCACGAAATATCCCTCAACACATAGTCTACTTTCACTTTCCCCGTACTCTCATCATAGTTGCAGACGGCAACTTTAGCTCTACGAACCACTGGCTTCCCTTTCCTAATTTGTGGAACTACCTCATGCACCCTCCCAAGTTGATACTTCCCACGTTTACCAATGTCCTGGAGAGAACCTACCACTACAAGTTGACCAGGCTCCAAATTCTCGGCCATTTTTGGCCATTTTTTCCGGCCCTGAAGACCTGGCAAGTAAAAATCGATCCATTTACTCCAAAACTGCTGAGAAAGTGACAAATTGAACCGATAATCCCTTCTTAATTGGTCACGATCATGTGGTTGCCCAACAGCACAGTATGGGTCTAAGTATGGGGTCAAAAGTGAGGCAGGGGCGATGACAGTAAAATCCCTAGAGTCGTCACTCAAAGGTACCAAAGGGCGTTCGTTCACGATCCGAACGGCACTGCCTGTGTACGTAAGCAGTTCAATAAAATTGGGCTTACGAATTGAAGAGTCCAAAATGTGAAAAAATGCAATTTTAAATTGTTTAACCATTGCCTCCCAGGCGCCACCTTGCGCCGGAGCATACGGAGGTATAAATTCCCAGTTTATCTCTCTCTGTCTCAGGGCGTTGTGAAATTCAGCTGATTCTATCAACTCGGGTAACTTCTTAGATGCTGCCTGAAAGGTACTTCCATTATCGGAATAGATAGCATTAACCTGCCCACGTAAATCTGTAAACCTTGTAAAGGCAAGTAAAAAATCACTCAGCGACAATGACGTAACCAGCTCAACATGAATAGCGCGAGATGCCATACATGTGAACAAGAGTCCCCAAGCTTTTTTGTGACTTCTACCTTCAACAAAGGTTAAAGGTCCAAGATAGTCTAAGCCGCAATCAAAAAAGGGTTTCCTATGCGCAGTTGTGCGAGACAAAGGTAAATCAGACATGAGCTGCCTTATAGGCCGTGCTTTCTCAATCGCACATACACCACAATCATTAAGATACCTCTTCACGGAGGCATTACCATTAGCGATCCAAAACTTCTGTCGCGTAGACAACAAAGTGTGCTGTACTCCACAGTGCGCATTTCCATTATGATGCGACAGTACAACAAGCCTAGTGAAGGGGTGCTTCGAAGGCAAAACAATCGGATGCTTTGCTTCAAGAGAGATCTCGGGAGAATTACTTAAGCGCCCTTCAATGCGGATTACACCAGCGTCATCTACACAAGGTCTGTACTTTTTAAGTGAACGTAATTCTTTCAAGCGTTCCTTCTCACGTTGCGAAGCGCCAACACTACCTCGCTTTATCACTTCCTCAAGGACATCCGGCGATCGTTTGGTCGTTAAATGTACCACATCGCCATACACGCTCTTCTGAACAAACTTCACAGCCAACTCTGAAGCACTGTTAAGATAAGATGCATCCAGTTTTGGCTTCACAAAGCTACGCTTTCTCGTTTTACAGCACAAAAATTCAACAAAAGCAACCAAATAAGCGATTCTCTTTTTCATAACATACAAAGAAGGTGCGGCCTCGATCAATCTGTGAAGACCACCCTGTCCAACGTCAAGCGACTGCTCTTCGTCACGAAGATATAGGCTATGGACAGGTACTGGAGTGGCATTTTTTACAGATGGAATTTCCTCACACTGGTAGAGAAGACTAGAACCATTTAACCACAACTCTCGAAATTCTTTCTTTGTAATAAGATTTGGCCTTGTGCCAACATCAGCTGGGTTCATATCGGTAGGGCAAAAACGCCAATCCTGGGCTCCAGACAACAATAAAATATGCTCAACTCGACGCGTAATAAACTTATTCAAACGTAAATCAGGGTTTTTAACCCACTGCAACACAGTACAAGAATCACACCAAAAATACTTAAGGCAGTCGGGCATCTTCAATGCCTCGTAGGCCTGCTTCACGAGTCTTGCTGTATTTAAAGCGGCAACAAGCTCTTTCCTGGCTATCGGCCAAGAAAACTGATTTTTTACAACAATGGTAGATTTACCCAGAACGAAAGACACACTCGAAACTCCGTTAACCAGTCTACGTAAGTAAACAACAGAAGAGAAAGCTTGATTCGAAGCATCACTAAACCCATGCAATTGATATGAAACAATATCATCCGGACTGCACACACCAGAGTTTGCAAAATACCATCTTGGTAACGAAAAATCCTTAAGCAGGTCCAAAGAGCGAAGCCACGACTCCCACTCTTTAACAAAGCTATCAGGGACCTCGGTGTCCCAATCAAACTTGTCTATCGCCAATTGCTGAAGTATAAGGCGTGCTTTTAGAAAAAATGGCGCTCCAAAGCCTAGCGGATCAAAATTTTGTCCAAGCTGACTGAGCATACTTCGGCGCGTGTGTTTAGCTAAGGGCTTTAAGGAACATGCGATACGCATCTCGTCAGACTCGGTTTGCCACACACAACCCAATGTCTTCGCTGATGGCAAAGTCATATTTTCAGTCTGAAAGTCAATGTCACGAATCAAAGGTGAAAGCATCTCATTATCCAAATTTGACAAGACAATCATAGCCTCCTTGTTAGCACTCCACTTAACAAGTTTAAACCCACGGCTATCAAACAAAGCAATTGATTCATGAGTGATTTGCTGAGCTTCCTCTAAGCTATCAGCCGAAAATATAAAATCATCCATGTACATATTATTTGCAATATTGCAGAGAGTCAATTCACCAGCGCTGCTGGGATTTTGCTCGATCATTTTCTTTATAGCCAAGCAAGCGATATATGGGCTACTCTTTATTCCCCAAGGGTGTACACAAAAACGAAAGGGTACCATCCTACCACTCTCAAGGTCATCATCTTCAAACCACAATATACGAAACAAATCCCTTTGCGACTCAGGTAACTTTATTTGAAAGAAGCATTTCGTCACATCAGCCATGAGACCAAATCTACCAAGCCGAAATCTAGCCAAGACATCTACCAGAGGGTTTAACAAGTCAGGACCCGAAAACATTACATCATTAACACAAGTTCCTCGAAATTCAGACTTGCCATCGTAAACAATACGCCTTTTTAATTGTGACGTCACAAAGTATGGTAAATACCATTCAAATCCCTTGACATTTCCTGCTTCACCAGCACGCTCAATATAGCCATTAGATTTAAGATCTTTCATGGTGTCAGTAAGGAAATCACGAAGTTCAGGTTGTTTTAAAGCCTTCTTCCTTAAAGCAGCAGCTCTATCTGACGCCAACACAAAATTGTTAGGTAGATCAATATCTTCCTTCAACGGAACAGGTATCTCAAATCGACCATCTTTCAACTCAATATTCGGTTCAACAAGTTCTCTAGCCAAAATGTCATTGCGAGACAATTCACAGGTTTCATTTTGCAAGGTCAAATCCTGAATGACTTTATTCAGGTCTGCTATTTCCATATCACGAGACTCAATTTTACGCTGAAAGCCAGAGATGACATCCGACTCTGAAGACGTCTGCACTCTGCACACGTTAGCAACGCTTTCATCTAAGGGTGACTTACCACCACAAGCCAACCAGCCGAGAGGAGTGAGTAAAGCATGCGGTTCACTACGATTTTCACCAACACGCTCCTCTTTGGCCCACATCAAATAAGCGTTGTCGTTGCCAATCAGTACATCTACAGTACTACAATCATTCAAATGAAACATATTCACGTCATGAAAATGACGGAAACCATTTAAATCTTGTTTATGCGGTAAAGTTTTAACATCGTCAGCCCAAGCTGGGTTAACCACCGAAGTTATATCACAAAACAGTTCATCTGTCTCTAACGACTGGATGTTGAGTTTAACAAGGTTAGCACAAGTAGGTTTCTGACCAGCCAGGGTATCCATTTTAAACGACGCTTTATCGTACGGTTTAAGACCAAGTTCGCACACCAAATCACTCGAAACAAACGTCAACTGCGAACCAGGATCATGCTGACAATACACCAACTTCGATTTGCCAGTCATTGAATTCAAAACACGAGCAGCAGTAACGCGGTTAAAGGCTGCTTTAACATTTCCAATCTTAACATTACGCACAGGAACTCTGGCACCAGCATCATCTTTGCCAATCGAATCCAGAGAATCACGTGACGTCACATAAAAATCATGCAGAAGAAAATAGTGTTTCCTATCGTTGTTAGGGACACACTTACGACAGTTGTTTGCATGAACGCAATCCCTAACCATATGCTGGCGCAAACAATTCAAGCATTTGCCAGCTTTCACAATGACATCTCTCCGATCTTTAGGTGTCAAGCGCAAAAATTCTTTACAATTAGACAAAAATGATATTCAACTTGACCACGTGACGAACAACAAATACATGCCGGCAGGTCTTTACGTCTAGCCTCACCACCGCGCGGTGCGCCAACAACAGTCGAGTACTGCGAACTCCCTGACATCACATCATCATGGGGTTTTACGGACGTCTGCCTAACCGGACATGAAGGCAATTTTCCTTTGCCAAACTTTTTAAAATGCTGCGACTCACCAGAATCGCCCATTAGCATAATGCTAAAATCAGTCGACTTACGCGTTTCTTCTCGAACTACAAATTCAAACAAACTCTGAAAAGTAGGTTCCTCAGTGCTACCATACTGATCACCTAAAAAGTCAAGATAACGCTGCTTAGCGTCAAACGGGAGTCGCTTAGCCAAATCCAAAACAAAACGTCCTTCTAATTTATCACGCTGACCATAAGCTTGCGCGTAAAGCAGACACTGCGACAATTCATCTTTAAACTCTTTCCAATCACTGGAAGAGATTGAATTCAATTTGCTACCATAACGATACTTTCTAATTTCCGGTTCGGCGAAAAGACCTCCACGAACTCCAAAACGTTGGGACAAGCGAGCTAATGACATTTCTATCCTGTCTTCCTCTGACAAGCCAGGAGTGTCGGAAACCAAATTAGCAATCGTTTGCGCAGCTGTTCTAACACAAGCTGCTTGTAACAAAGTCAAACGTGTTCGTTTAAAGGGCGAAGCTGCCATTAAGGCCGTAACACGATTTTTAAAGAAGATAAATGGCATGTTATTACCATCGTAACCAATCAAGGCCGCCTTATCGAAAAACGTCCTACTATTTTGGTATTCAAAAAAGCAATCCTGCTGTTGAGAACTCGATTTAGCGGGAGAAGACAAGCTATATCCCTTAAGGGGCTGAGGGGGCTCAGTCACATGCACAGCCCGATCACGATCCTCACACACGTTAAAATCAGGAGACACGATACGCCTCTCACAACCACCAAAATTACGTGTAGCTGGGCGATCAACAACTAGCGGCGCAGAAAACTTTGAAGGGGGCAAAGCATTACTGCTAATGGCGGCCCCGTGACCTGTACGCTCTGGGGGAGGAGTTCGGTTGTAATTTGCATGCCTTGGCTCTACAGCCTTCGGAAGACCCTTAGCCGCGGCCCCGAGACCTCCTGAAACAGCTGGAAAACATGTGGATTGTACAGGTCTACTTACGGATTCAACAGGCGTCTGGAAAAGGTTAGGTAAATTAAACTGCGATTGATGTTCACTTCTGGAATGCCTAGAAGAGCCCTTCCTAGAGCTACGCCGGGAGCCCAACTCAAAACGATATTCAGCTAAAACTACCTCTTTACGTTGTTCGGCCCTCAACTGAGCGTCTTTGAGTGCGAACTCAGCAGCTCTAGCTTCAGCTTTCGCGGCGGCCTCAGCAGCTCTCGCTTCGGCCTCAGCTCTCGCGATGGCCTCAGCTCGTACAGCCTCAGCTCTCGCGGCAGCCTCAGCTCGTATGGCCTCAGCTCGTATGGCCTCAGCTCTCGCGATGGCCTCAGCAGCTCTTGCTTCGGCCTCAGCTTGTATCTGGAGCTCCTCTCGTTTTAACTGTAGGTTAATTTGTGTAACTATCCGTGACGAGCTCTCAGACATCCTAGTGCTTACATTTGAGGCGCTATCCTCAGGATGTATGTCAGCATCCAACCTATCTGAGAACTCACTTTCTTTTCGTTCGAAGTTATTTTTTAACGAGTTAAATTCGGGATCTACCCTATCACGAAGTTCTGCCAAGATTGCAGAGTTAACAATTTTACTCAAAAGAGCATGGAAATGCCTTAATTCCTCTTCTAAAGTAGAGAACTTAGATCGAAAAATTAACAGTTCCTGCTTATCACTCAAAGAACCTAGGGCTACAGAAAGTTTCCCAATTTGAGTCAAAATATCCCGTCTAAGATGCCGGGCCTCTCGAACTGATTTAGCCTCATCGTTACTGGGTCCTTCCCCAGAATGGCCTGCCCGACCGCAAAGAACATCATCAGGCTTAAACTCAGTCGAGTCGACGGCGGTCGAGTCCCTGTCGCCACCGAGTGTAGACATATTAAATGTTGGGGCTAAATTTAACAATTAAAAAGTTAAATTACACAAACACACAAATTTAAGTTATAAAAAACTTAACTGTAAAGACCGTAAAAAATACAAAAAAGAATTTAAATGCACGATACCGTAGCTGTACGAGTATATGAAGTCCTAAAGTCCACAAAACTTGCTTGGATTCTTCCACTTGAATCTACAAGCACAGATGGATTGTCTTTAATCTTCTTTCTTGCCAATGAATGTCAAAGTTACTTTTCTTCAGTACCAAACTGAGAAGAAATGTCTTTACTTTTCCTTGCTTCTGTAAGAGTGTAGACTACCAACCAACAAATCTTCTTTTATTATTTCTTGTACTTCTAAGTAGTTCTTCTGCACTAGCTGACAACAAACACGTCTTTTATTTTCTTTGTGCTTCTAATTTCCAACTGACAACAACTCGTCTTTTATTTTTTCTGTGCTTCTAGTGCTTCTTGACCTACCAGCTAACAAGAACTCGTCTTTTATTTTTTATGGTCACAGCGGTAAGCCATAATCTCTTCGTTGGAAAATTGTAACATAAGATTCCCGAATCCGTTCGTCTGTATGTATCGACCGAAAAAGAAACACTCCTTGAAACGTCTATTCAATAAGTGTATTCCTGTAAAATTAGCCCGCGGCTATCGAAATGGGGTGCAACGCGATACACCACTAAAAACTGTCACTACGATACAGATTACTTGGATAAAAGACGGAACTTTTGTCCAGTTAGCAAGCACTAAGCAAACAGTTAAATGTGCGGCCAACTTTCAAACAATCATTTTACGAGTGACCAGAATAGATAGCAATATCTCAAACTCACATATGCAGTACTGTGACGCAATAATGAAAGACAATTATGAAGTCATTCAAACAGGTGTTTAAAGCTGATGTAATATTTCCTGTTTAAACAGGTTTCAAACTGAAACAGGTCCAAACAGGTTTGACACAAGTCTTATGAACGATGGTGCAATTTTGGCACATTTTCTAGCAACTTCCATGACGTAATATTCAGTAGACTTGAACGGTTTTTTATATGACGTTTGATTAGGTGAACCATTGTCTGGAACAATAGCCTTATATAGTTATATAGCCTACTTTACTGTAGACAGTAGATTACTGATTTTTGATCCTGTGTGCCACTAGGCTAGCTCATAGCATAACTTCGTCAATGTCATCAATCGTCATAAGTGCGTCGCGAGTTCCGCAAGTTCTTCTCAGTAGGCCTGTCACTTTGAAACATTTGATTCCCTTAAGAGACGTGACATACCAAAATTTTAGATAACTTAAACATTTTTTAGCTGTCCTCTTTTTATAGTTTGCTGGAATAATTGACGTAGCCTAATTAGAACAGGAGATGTTTTATATAACTCAATTTAGCAGGTGTTGGTTAAAATTGGTTTGTGATCGGAGTGTATGATAGACTTGCAACAATTATATGTGACGACTTCGTTGAAGCCCGAGATATTGTAGTCCAGTTCTTGGCAAAAACTAAGTTGATTTCTACAGACAAAATTTTTTTTAATGATTTATTTGCTATTTAATCTTGGTAACGAGCTGTTATGTTTTGTATTTATCCTCTGCAATCTGTGGGTTACTCATTGTCGTCGGTGCAAACACTTTAGTTTTGTATGAAGTCTGTAAATAATCCTTGACCTGTATTGTATCATAATACTGTAAGTCCGTTTCTTAACTTCAATAAGTGTATGCTGCAGTTTGTTTTTGTGATGATCGTGAGATTCAGTCGCCCACGCATTGCTTCAACAATTGGCACTCCGGTTGTTTTAGGAACGAGGAGATGACTGATTCTTTCAATTAATCCATCCAGGCTACTTGTTTCAATTATCAGGTTTGGTTGCCGTGCCTAATTATACTCATGGATAGGCTACACGTATCATAAAATTAGATTTTGTAGCTGTACTTGCATGTCTTAAATCATTACGGTTTTGCCATCTTTTCATTTTGTTAGTTTATTTTATGTCCACAGACCGTTTTTTTGGTTCCAACAAAGAAAAATAGAATTGAAAAAAGATAGGATAATATCTACAGTCCACCTACAAACCATAAATGGAATTGAAGGCCACTCAATGTTGCGGTGCAACTCTCAAAACATCAGGACATTTCTTGTGCTTTATTATCCCTCTTCCCAATGTAACATTGTAACAATAGCGGGTGTTGTTAACTCTCTCCCTCATCATAGTCTACTGTAACGCACCCTATAACCTTTTTTCGCTATCCACACAAAGACTTTTTAAATTGAGACAAAGTCAAAAATCTTAATTTTTAACTTATGAAGCTATACCAAGCTGATATCGGCTGCTCAAGGTCACTTCAAAAAGCTATTTCACAAACACAAGATTTTAAAATGTCGATACGTTGTTCACATTGAAGTCATTAATGCGCATCAAAACAAAAACAAATGGAATGATCAGTGATTACAACCTTCCACAAAATGACCGTCAGAAGACAAACATTCTACCAAAACGTAGACTATAGGTTATCAACATTTTCATCTGATCGAAAACTGCAGTTGTACAAATACTGAGATTGGAAACAAACTTAGGCTTACAAATTAACTGCATACCTACTAGGTACACATCATTCGCTTCAATTTCGCAAAAGAAAAATGGGCGTTATAAATAAACCAAACGAAAGAAAGTTGATTAAAAACGAGAACAGAACAGCACAAAATTATTTTCTTTACAAAATAAATGCATTGTAAGCATAATTTAAGCTTTACACGCTACCGAAGCACCTTGAGAAACACCAAACAATGAAGAATCATTAGATGCGTTTGGAAAATACATTATGAAATCAAATTTTTCCTTCCCAGTAACGCCATGTTAATCATGAACAGTAAAAAAAATTTGCTTTCATCTATTGAAACGAGTTGTTTCGAGACTATCAGTACGAAAGCTGATCGATAGTGAAGAAATTTGCTTAAAGAAAATCTATGCAACAAAATATCTATTCGAATTTCGAAACTTCACAGGTGTACAAGTGGCAAGACGTTCCAATTACTGTAATTACTATTTGCAAGATGAAACTGCTTTGCAATAATGATAGTTGGTTGTAATACCGGTGTTTTGAATTCAATATTTCGAAAAAATTTGGGCAGTAAAATACACAGAAAAATTAATAAATTAGTTCGCCAAGGTATTTTGTTCATATATTGTACCCGCAGTCATCAAACCAGTTCTTTTTTCGCATTGATTTAACATCTTCAGATGTTGTCAATAAATAAATGATTTGCTTGCTAGGGCAACTACAAAATGCACGAACCAACTATACGAGGTCATGCAAGTTGGGAGTGTCCCAAACAACAAAGTCGTTTGTTACAACGTCGTCAGACGTTGAATCAATGCAAAAAACGACCGATTTGTTGTTTGGGGTGTTGTGTTTTAATGAATCTCGATTAAAAGTTCCACAACATAAATTAAATTATATTTATTGAAATACCATTGTGAGTGTTAGCCTGGTCAAATGTTTTAAGGTTCAGACTTTTAGGGAAAAAAAGCTATTGATTTGTTTTCTTTTTTTTATCTCGATTAAAACTATCACTCGCGCAAGTCCAATAAATTGCATTCGAACTAAAAGTCGTCAACTGTTTGCTCGTTCTGCGTTGCAGTCGCTTTTAGGAATACTTCAACCAATAGAAAGTGGGAAAAAAACCTTAGCTTCAAAAAGTCAGGCAACGGTTTTTTAAATACATTTTTATAATACACAAAAAAACGGCAAGAAAACCAGATATTGTACAAACAAGTTCCAATAAATTGAAGGAAAGGTAAGTTTTTTCATAGAATAAAAAAGCTAAACTGCTACAGTTCCATTCTGTTTACTGTAATATGAACAATAACACTTTGAAAAATAGGTCTATAGTAACAATGGCTCGAAAATACTAACACCAATCTACATTGCCTGCCGGAAAATCATCACTCATTTGCATTGATTTCAGTGTCTGCTGACGACAAACCGATGCAAAAAAGACTGATTTTCTAGCTGGCTTGTTAAACAATACTTTGAAGAATCTTTACTCTAATTTTCTATGGAAACACAGAATTTGTAAACTGTCGAATTTCAATCTATTGTGTTGTTGAAGAAATGTTGTGCTCCCTTGAAGGGTTGTAAAAAAACAGTGACATTTATTAGCTGGGTTGCAACAAGCAACAAAAATGCAGCGCAAATATCGCCCAGCAAGCCTAAGCTCACAATGTCACAACCAATGATGGTTTGGTCGCAATATTTTCATGTTTTTTCAAATGCAACAATGCTGTACAAAGTCTTGCAGTTTGTCCATTATGTTCTTCTGCACAAGTTGTCCGGTCAAGCGCTCAGATGAAGCAACATCGAATAAAGATGCCATCAAAAAGTAGTAGTCTCCTTATTGACAACGTATAAATAACTGAAAATTTGATGTTCACAAGAAGCGATGTTCCTGGCGTCAGCACAAAGCTGACTGCTCTTGCGACTGTTGTCAGTTCGAAGAATTGAAAACCAACCAAAACGTACCAGACAATCTATACAAACAAATTTCAAAACTTTCCAACTTCTTTTTTGCACCAAAACAGTTTCACAAATCGTCCAAGCAGTTTACTTTTCGGAGTAAACGTGATTGAAAAAGCGGTAGTCTTTACGCCACATAAAGAAACGTGCAAATGGTGTCGTCACACAACTCACCGGGCCGGAAAATCAGTCGTTTTTACATTGATTTAACGTGTGCAGGCAAAAAAAAGACTGATTTGCCGGATGCGTCAGAAAGTTAACAAAAAAGAAGATTAGTAAACGAAAAGAATGCGAAAGCAATATGAATGCAAGTAAAAACGTTATTAAGGAAAAAAATTTTTTCACGAATATAACAAAATAATATACAAAGTAACAAAAATAATTCTGGTGGGACACGTTCTTAAATAAACTTTCATCATGGATTGTACAGAAATGATCACTCCGCGTTCTTGGTGTGTGGCCATTTCAGAGATAGGTACCAAGTACATATTACGGCAATACAAATGTCAACAAAATGACTTCGGAGCCGCAATTGATTGGGCCGATCGTGGGGAAGACACGGAGAAGGGTACGTGGTTTAAAACCGTATGCTTACGCGGAGGGGACCATCTTGAGGATTGTTCTGACTCTAAAGCATTCCCATTTAGAAAATGAGCGCTATTGTCTGTAACTGAGCTGTTGTTCATCGCTTTCGCTTTATCAGTTGGTGCACTGAACCTTGTGAATTTCTTGGTGTCACTTTTTTGCCCAAAAACGCGCGGTGCTATAAGGGCATGGTAGAGGTGACTCGTCGGGCTTGTCAAACTGGGTTTATCCGGTTTCGAGTTGCTGGGAAGAGACAAGTTCAGTTGATCAGACGTTTCTCGTGGTGTCGCTTCTGAATAATCGCCAGTGTCAGCTGACTTGCCTATAACCGGCTCCGTTCGGTCAAAACTGAACGGAGGTTCGTGTTTTCGAATCACAACTTCAGCTTCGGAACTGTTTTGAGATGGCAGCGCTGGTGATACTTCGTTGCCAGAACTTAAATCTATTCTTTTTAAATCAATAGTTTGTGTTGGGGTTGTCTGTGGAGGAGACAAAGGCACATTAAACTCTTCCGGTGGTGGAAGAAATAGAGGAAGCTCCCCAGGAACTTCTCGTGAAGGAGAGCGTGATTCAATTGGTGAAGTGTCGATGGTGACGGTTTGTTCATCACTGTATTCCTCCGCAGGGAAAGAAAGTGCGGAATGATTTTCAAAAACTTGTTTATTTGCGTTTGATGAAATATCTTCATGTCCATTTAAGAAAGGAATGGTTAGTTTCTCGTTGTTTTCATTCATATTTTTAATGTTATTTTGACGTTCAATGCTTTCGTTATTGTTTTCAATAGCTATCACCGTCTTGTCAACGTCATCGACTTCTTCTGCGATAGCAGACGGAAGTGGATCTCCAACCTTCACAAATCCGGTAGTCCGCTCTTTCAGTGGAGAACTTTTCTTGGCTGCATCAACCAATTTGCTGTTGGAATCAAAACCGTTCAATAGCAAGTTGTTTAAGGCGTGAGCAACCAATGACGGTTCACCTTGTGCAGAAACAGGAACTTCAGTTCTTTCACTTTCAACGTGTTTTATTTCATCCTCGTTGGTCGCAAAAGATCCATAGGAATTGGTAGGGGAATTTTTGTATGACGTCGGCGATTGGTGAGAAACTTCATGAACTACGTCATCCACTTTCAATTCAGCAGCGGGAAGACGCGAAACTTCGGCCTTGTTAATCTCGGACTCGAAACTTCGAGAATCTACTTTTTGTTCTTCGTGGCTTTTGTCTAATGCAGCCAACACTTCACCGACAAGTGAAATATCATCAAAATCTGATGGCTCTTCACTGGATGAGATGCTGTCATCGTAGCTCCTGGGATTAAAATGAGGCGAGGATTCATGGAGAGCAGTGTCATCCTCGTTCGTTGCAGGTTCCGGATCCTGGAGAGATGCAATCAGATTAGCGATGTTCCTCGATTCCACATCAGACTTACTCTTCCGAACGACTGTTTCTGAAACTTCGATTGTAGAAGTTTTATTTTGAAGAGCAACGTCTTTGTGAGGTTGACGGTTGTCCGTTGACAAGTTCACAGAATTGTTTGGACCAGGTGCCTCTATTGAATTGCTAGTTTTAGTAGGAAGACGTGCTTCTACGTCTTTAATGATGTGCATTTCGTAGCTTGGATTATCAATACTATTAACAACTGTGGTAGCCGCTCCAACCACACCAGCCTTTTCAGTTTTACTGACCCGATTATTTTCAGTTTCTTGGGAAATGGTTCCAGTTTTGTCGTGGTCTTTACAAACATTTTTCATTTTCTTTACATCTTCATTGCCGTCTGTGGTTGCGTCAATTCTGTTTCTACCCGTGGGTTTGGGGGACACAACTGGTGGTGGGGGAGCATGTCGTTTAACCTTGCCAGGAATCTTAGTCGAGTTACGCGGCCGATGGCTGATATTCATGTTGTTTGTCGGCGATTTTCCTGTATTGGTTTTATTCGCCTTCTTAATTGACCCGATATTTCTAGCAGGTTTAACCGGAGCCGTCGTTGAGGGTGCTGTGACTTTCGCTTCTTCGAGGGCTTTTTGTTTGGCGAAGTGCTCTTCTAAATCCGCTTTCAAAAACGACGCGAACGGAACTTCCACTGACGGAGTCCGTTTCTTTTGTTTGATTTCTTCTTCAACTGATGATTGAGATGACAATACACTCTCGCTATCTGTCGAATCCTCCACAACGGATCGTACCAAGCGGCTTAGTGGCAACTGAGGAGAACGGATCCACCTGGGAGAACGATCATTTTCTTTTGGTGACTGGTGAACGGTAAAGTCGCCAGGAAGTTGTTGAAAAGTCATGAAACTAACAGGGCGAGGTTTGGGAGAGATTTTGTCATGAAATCTCAATCTGACATCCTCCATTGACGTAGCAAGAGGAATCGAGGTTTTCTTTTTATCTGCGTCGTTTTTATCTATTTCGTTCGGTTCGAAAACGGAGTAGACGCCTGAAATTGGTTGTATAAGAACGGGTGAGCCAATTTGGTCAGGACTATGGAGTGTGTGACTGCGTTTCTTTCGACCGAAAGATTTCAAAAAAGAAAACTTTGACCTTTTGCGAGACTGCGGTGAAAAACTGACAGAGCTGGTGAACTTCTGTTTTCCATTAAAACCAGGTTCAGGACCGAACATTGCATCAGAGCTACGCAACTTGAACAGCCCAGGCTCTTTCCCAGTGGAATAAGAACGTTTCGGTGAAAAAAAGTTTCTCAGCAAAGATTTACTTTTAGCTTTGTCGTTCGACTGATTCAATTCTTTATCCAAGCTGAAACTTCTGGACATACTGTGACTGCCTCCTTTAAACCAAGATATCCGATGTCTTTTTTTGCTAGAATTACTTTTAAGACTTTTGTGACCCCGAGCAAGGTCGTCAACAGGAAGTGGACTTGTTAACAATTCTTCAGGATAATCATGTTCGTCCGAAATCGGCACGTCATTCGAAGTAGTGTTCGTTTCAAGTTGAAGTTTTAATTGATTGGTGGATATAGTGCTTTCTTCTTCCAGTATGGTTCCTATGGGAGTACTTGCACTTGGCTCGTATTGATCAGCTGTACTTTCAGCTGCAAGTTTAGGCTTGAAAGATGAAAACCTTCGATTGGACATCTCAGCGGGTAAAAACACAACCGGAGGTGATTTTGTATCTACTTTGACTTGTGAGGGCAGCTGCTCTTTTTCTTCTTTCTTTGTTTCAGTTTTCGTTACAGCTCCATCTTTAGAAGACACAAAAACAGCTTCTGTATTTGACGAAGTTTTTACTTCTTTCAATTCTTCACTTTTTAACTCAATTTCTTTATTGGAAATAACTGCAACAACAGGTTCGATGAGAACCTTCTCGTCATTTAAATCGAGGCCATTAAAAGGGGCTTGGCTGACGGAAGCTGCTTTCTTGTTGTCTGTGTCGTTGTCTACGCGCTTCTTTGCATTAAGACTTTTGGAAGAATGAAAACCAAGATCATCATCGCTATTAAGAGCAACTATGAGTTCGTTCCATTCACTTTCATCATCTGGTTTTTCGGGAGGAAGTGAACCTTCACTGACGATTAACTGTCGTCCGGTCGGATGACTTTCAGAGCGTGATGTCACAGATCCGATGCCAGACGATGGAGAGGCAGACGCCATGGAAGATACTGAAGAATTAGGAGACACTTCTCCCGTCAACGCGACTCCTTCATCATCAATGGGAGTGTTAGTCTTGATGGGAGATGCCAGTTCTCCATCCAACTCGTCGCTATTTTCTGCGGAAGACTTCTCTGCTTTATCCTGATCCTCATCCAAGATCTTGCTATGCTCATACATGAAACGGACGGAGTCGGGAATGTGATCGGAAAGTAAACTGAAGCTAATCGGCTCGGAAAAATCGCAGTAAAATGAGGAAGATGGATCAGCATCAGGAGGATAATTCCAATGAGATACTTTCACCTTGTGTGATCCAAAGTATTCAGGAGCTAAACAAAATAATAATTTATAAAAAAAAAAACTGAATGGAAAAAACGGAAGCATACTCGATCTTTTACCATAACATATAACGTAGTATTCTTAAACAGAACATGTCACAAGATAGCTGCATGAGCTGTCGGATGGTCATTTTTTATCAGAGCCATAGCATATTATTGTTCTTAACCTACGAGCAAAGACGACAAATCTGACAAGTTAGAGTGAATTAAAAAGCTGTGCTGTTGAAAACTTACCAGAGTTGGTTTCAGTTACCGGCATTGTAAGCATTATGTCTTCATTATTGTGAACTTGACAGTATCCAGAAATCATGTAAGCGAAGTTGAGAGCAAGCTGCGGCTGCATTGCGACCACCAAAGGCTGAACAACGTAAATATTCAATCAACCGCCAAACATTTAAACGACTATTAAGCTAAAGTAAAACACAAGAGTGATTTGAATTGCATTTGTTTGTTAGAGGTGTAACTTTTTTAAATTAGTTCTGAGATTAAATTTTCTAAATTGTGATGCTGGAAACTCTGTCATACAACTATTGCAGTCCATGCACGGGATCCTATGGGCATTTGAAACTTTAGTTTGGAAGTTTCGCTCAAGATTTTTAAACATGGTTACACTTACTCCATTAAAGAGTAAATTTCTTAGAAGAGATAAGGTAGTATGATGAAAAATAACAAAATTTTGATTCAAAAAAAGGTGACGAATGAAGTTGAACTTATCTTTAAATCTTCTGCAATGGGTAGACTCTTGCTAGACTCAACTGACCCAACCAAAAAGGTTGAAAACCCCTGATTTAGAGTAAAAGCTTCCTTAGAGTAACTACTTTCTTATCAACTCTGTCAATCATATTCCTCCGAACAAAACTGCTTTAAGTCAACAACTTTTACAGAGACCCGAACCGTGTTCGTTTGTTCGCTGCTTGTCGTTCATAGTTACCGGTTTATCTTTGAAATCCACCCGCACTTTTGTCTTGCTAGCTTCCTGTGAGTACGATGCAACTTCTACCGACTCAACGAGTGAAAAATCAGCTATGACAGACGCCATTTTGGTTTTGCTGTTGATCAACTGACTTATTCCATAGTGATGGCCAACGATCAGTGTGACATCAGATTCTACAACCGCCTGTGTCAAAAAGCAAGCATCAACAAATTGGTAAAAACATACATTTCGTAGCAACTGTACACACTTTTAGTCAAAAATTGGAATTATCGTTTAACATGTTAGTGCTAGGCCACTAAAGAGTTTAGTCAGCAATATAACGTCTCGATGTAGTATGTTGTACTGAATACAAGCAAATCATTGACTCAGTTAAACCGGAAGAAGATGCGGCAATGGGAAGAATTGCAATTACTCGCTGCAACATAACAAATACAGCTTTCAATACAATTAAAATTATTCAAAATTATAAAGCTTAACATTCATTCATAGCTTGTCACGCCAGCGTGCAAGCGTAGCGGCATTAAAACATTAAACTGAAGTCTGAGTTCTCTCCACATATGGTTAATACTATCTGCAAATACGCTAGGCTAGAATATCAAGTACGGCAATACTTAAGGCAAATCATACGTAAAACCGACATAATATTACACAGTTAACTATTTAAAGTGGATTGCAAATCATGTTACTCCAGCCATGATCTTACCAGTATGGTCGCTTCAAAGTATCGGCCACCGTACAAGTGCAGCGGAGAGAGAACTTTAATGTATTGCATCCGTAACTGGAGCACCATCCCTTCCAATGCTGAAGAAGGAGGATGTGTAGGCGAAACAGGAGGAGAGGATGAAGACTTTGAATTGCCATTCAAAGAACTAACGTAGGTCGCGAAGTTAGCCTGGAAGCAAAAAGGAATTGCTGAGTTACATGTCACTACTGTAACAATGCAAATCGGTGGTAAACTGTAGAAAAAAATGAAGCATTACAGGCCTCGAAATTCGTTTTCGTTGACGGCGGACAAACGTGTCCGGTCTGAGCAGCTATCTCGCGGACAAATTAAGTCTCACGGCGGACACACCAGTTATAGCGTCGATCGTCATACTTAATCACTTTATCTTGATAATTCTTTGTCATTTGAGAACTATAGCTACGGTTTAGAAGGCTTTTTAAATTTTAACGAAGTCACTCTGAAAGGCTATCATCAGCACAACGACGTGCGCTTGAAGAGTCAAAGCGCCATGTAGCTGCTTAATACGCACACAACTGATTAACTTACACCGAACGAGGTCGTGTGGCTTCTTGCGTCACAATGCTCTGGGCACGAGTCGAAAAACTTCTACACTAACGCTACTATTTTCTGCTGAGTAAAATTTCACTAGGCTTTTTTCTTTATGTTTATTTTTGCGTGTCATGTGAGCGAAAGTGAATTTTCCTTGGGTCTTTTCTTTCTTACTGTAATACCAAAACTTAACAAATTTTGCTGCATCTTGCTGTAATAGCCTACTCGTATAATCAAATTTTGTAACCAACCTTGCTTTATCAACGTTACTCGGAGATCAAAGCCAGACATTGTGACGTAATACTTGAACTAAGTTGCGCGTGATTAGTGTAAAAGTACCGGTACTCCTATCGATTCTTAGCGAAGAACTCACCTTTGTTACGCTGATTCAATGTCAGCAAGAAAAATGTCATCAATAGTTGAAGCAACATAAAAATCGCAAGTTTTCCTGCTTGAATGGAAGCTAAGGGATACAGTATTCACATTTTCTAGATGCGCGAGAAATTATATTCTCGCAACAATTGTTCGTGCTATGCAATGACGTTTTGTATCGCTAGTTCCTGTGTTATTTTTCGGCGGACAAATATCACCGATCTAGATGGTACTTCCCGCGGACATCACATGCTGTGACGGCGGACATGTCCGCGGTGTCCGTCGTGAATTTCGAGGCCTGAGCAATAAAACGTTGTGATTGGCCTTGTGGCATCTCCACTTGTAAACTTGTGCGCTTGTTGTAAACATGTCATACAGTAGTCAATCCTTGGGTTTATGGGGTTACACATGCAATCTCTCTTTTAAGAGAAGAAAACATGCTCCCCTCCCTGTTACAGGCAACAACAGCATTGTACGGTATGGAATTCTTAACTTTTTAATAGGGCTCAGTACTTACAGAAAAATTCCAACTTCAGAGTTAAATAGTCACAAGCACTAGCACTAAAATTTTGCTGATATTAGATACCTAAATAGACTTAACTTGGCCAGGTCATCAAATATACTTCTTAAAATTCGGCGTTAGATTATTTCATACAAAATTTCAGCTTTTCGTTATTGTTCATAACGGTGATGTGACAACATTATGATAGGGCTGACAAAACTGACTGTTCCTGGCACTTTTACTCATTCTGTATTACATGATCAATGTATTTAACCTGGTCAATTATTTGGTTAACTTTATACCAGGATCATACCTTTAAATATTGTTGCAGCGTCTTTCTATGTTCCTTGGAATGACTGGACGAGGCGAGGTGGACCATGGGCGGAGGCAGGAACCTTTCGAGGCCAAAATCTTTCCTGTGACAAACGTCAGAAGTAAGAAAGATAAAATTAACTAAACTGGATTGGAAGAAAATAATGCTTGGTTTGATTGGTATGCAAAGTGAAACATTGCAAACGTGAAATATCCATCACAACTTAACATAAAAAAAACTAAGAATGCTGTAACAAGTATGTACTGATTCATACAGTAGTGTATTTGCAAAACAATGATTAACTTACTCAATTTGCTTCAACGAAATTTTGCTTGGAACTAGAAAAGCTTTTTTCTTGCTCACTCGACGGCTCAAGGTTTCGCTTTGTATTGATCCAGCACTTCCATCCAAATGCACAAGCGACAACTCAAGCATTTGCAAGGAGGCGAGTCGAAGGATGTCGTCAGTGCTGAGGTCATCAGCGTACACAAGGCCTGTCACCACAAATGGTTTCGGTTTTGCATTAAAGCATTAAGAATTTCTTTTTAAATCGTTTCAATTTCTCGGAACGTTAAAACAATGATAAACAAATAACTTTGTTAGTTGGGCAGATGTGGAGTGCTATTGAAATCAAGATTTTACATTTATTATTCTTAAAAAACGTACAAAAATCACATAACTTCAATGTCACTAAAACCATCACAAGATGGCTTTGCATAAGCAAACCAAAACAAAACTCAAACAAAATCAAAATTTTGCCAATTTCAAAAATGTCCTGATTAAAATAGCAACACAAAATCTCAATACCTTTATTTGTCCACAGTATCAAGTTACAGCTTAAAGCGCGAAGTAGAAACGGGCTGACATTGCCCGCATCAGACGCCACCCATACTAGCCAGTGTAGACACATACCCGACACTACGTCGTTCACGCACTGCTGGTAGTGATATCTGAACGAGCGAGGGTCCTCTCGTGACATCTTGTGGATATCTTTTGCTACAAAAGTTAGCCGGAAACGGCACTCGTGATGCTTCACCGATGAGTTGCTTAAAATCTGAAAGAAATGGTTGTGTTTACAGCAATTCGAACGATACACTCCAATGTACAAAAGCATTTAGTATTAGTGCCACTGTGTAACTTCAATACATAGTAAATGCCTTTATTTATTTTATTTATTTAAAAGTCTAATACTATCAAGTGTGCTGCGGATTGAACGCAGTAGTAGTAGCCGCAAGTAGCGGTTAGTCATTAGCTTTCGGAACACAGTTCCCTAGTCACGTGGAAATGACGAGAACTGAACTGATCTTTGTTAGTATGTGATTTACCTTGGCCACATGATCCCAAGGAGGTATCAGTATCTCGTCAGAACAACTGAATTTCGTCCGTTCCTGTGAAAACGGATCTGAAATATAGCACAAATCCTTTTCTTGCTGTTTCTTAAAAACGCACATGCATAATTACATGGACCATCATGAGTCTGATGTAAATAAATAAATAAAAATAAGATAGTATGCTGAAGAATAGATGGCACTGGAAGCAAATTTATTTTTACTTTAAATGGAAAAAGCCTCAAAGCATAGTTGGCGGACAACTATGCTACAAATCGTGGGATTTTGATTTAACAGAGATGAATTTGATGAAAAAAAAACTTTCAGCAATAGCTTGAAGGGATTTATATTCCACACCATTTAGAAGTGGAAACGCGTCTGTAATAACAGGAAACAAGGACATTCCATGGATTTACCACATTTCAAACTAAATTTGCCGCCATTGAAGTAGGCTACTCAAGTACTCATTCTTATATTTGCTTACTTTTTGGTTTAGAAGGTGTCAATACCAAAGAATACAATTTCGAATCTTTTATGTCTAGTTTCTCGCACAAAGCTGACACAATGTCACCAGCTGTTGTATCCGGATTAAACTGGAACGAACGAGATTGGCTTTCTTCAAGATAAACCTTCAAAACACCAGGAACGACAAGCAGCTCACTCCCACTGATCGCCTGCATAAAACCAGATTTTTTGTCACTGGCGTTTCAGCAAACATACTTCAATTGTCTACTTTAGAAACAAAATTTTGTGATTTTTTTACATACTGATTGGCAGGGCTACCTTATCGCTTTGATCCCATAATAAACGATTATAACATTTTTTTAGAAACGCATTCTATGAGCGACATTTCCGTGCTAGTTGATGAAACAAATCACGTATTTCAATCACAGTGACTAGATTCATTAAAGTATCGTTTTATTAGTTGGGAGCGAGTAAGTTTCGCAATGACTGCAGTGTGATAAAGCCAAAATGGCAGTGAACGGTGAAATTATCGTGAAAATCAGTAGTGTTGTGTAACCTATAAGGATTAAAAGCAAAAGCATTCAAACCTATTACTTAGCAGTAATAGTTCGCTCCGATAGCTCAGTTGGTTAGCGCGTAACTTCATGCTTCAAAATCAAGCGGCGCTAGTTGGACTCTCGGGGGCGTGCGCTTGAGCAACGCACGTTGATGACTGCTCTCCATTCAGCAGCATCTTATGGATAGAATAATTCCCCGGCTACAACACTTTAACAATTAGAAACTTGACTCTGTCAATGTCGGTGACCGGGGCTGCGACAGTGGTTCAAAGACTCGACAAGTATGCGAAACTGCCAGGATTAAGCTCTCAAAGGAGCTTTCCCAGTCCGAGGATAAAGATTCAATCAATCAATAAGTAATGAAGGTTTTTAAACAGGGCTGCATCTACAGCAGGTTAAGAAGTTTCACAATGCTTTACTTGTGATTTCTAAATCAAACATTCGGACCTACCAATCTTTATCGCACAATAGATGAGCAGAAGTGCTGTTTGTATTAAACTAAAAATCGCCGATTTACGATAATAAATTCCATAAAAAACATGATCAAAAAACTAGATCAGATAAAATACCCTTTCTTCTCCGTTTACAAAGTTGTCTTCCGCGAATCTGACCCGAGGTCTGTTCGATCCCTTCATCAATTTCTTTCCCGGTTTCAAGAAAGAAGAGTTGGCAACCTAGAAAGCAGTTCGCATATTCTTGGAAACAAAATTCAAGGTTTTGCCTGGTAGTAAAGACTTCCTGGACAACAAATCAGCCATTTTTTACATTGATTCAACGTCTGCATACGTGTAATCAATGTAAAAGATGACTGAATTACTGTCTGGGTTACACTTTGAACAGAGGGAAAGTCGCAGTGACGTTGAAATGATGTAAAATTGGAACGTTCTGTAATCGGGGTATTCGGTCACCAATCACCATGATTCTTGAGCTGTTCAAAGCCAAAAGACTAACTTCTTTCAAGCTGAAATTTTCTAATCGGGACCATGTATTAAAAGATCGGTTTTTGTTATAATCTTGAAAATGCCTTACCAATTAAAGAACAGTAACACTATTAATGAATGCTTTGTTTCTGCAAAATTATTCTCAAATGCGTGTTTACAGTTGAGCAAACAATTTTTTACTTTCGCATTGTTCAAGACTGAATTAAAATATCATAAAAAGTTTACACGCACAGTGATTGAGGTATCAAAAGTTTAAGTCATGAATAACCTGCGATAACTTGTTCTAACTCTCCGTAGTTTCAGACAAGAGTCCATCTTATCACTGAGTTAATATTTAAACAGTGAAACGGCAAAGAAAAATCTGATTAACCAAACGACCACAAAATGAAACAAAGGGGAAATTGTTAGCTTCGATAAGTTGATGAACGAACGGAATTCTTGATGAGTTTAATTACAAAAAAAAGTTGATACTGCACAGCATCGTTGAATCTATTTTACATTGTTTGAAGTTGAAGCAATATTTACACTTCTCAAACAGGAAATATTATCAGCCAGTAAAGAGTAAATGGTCATTGTACGAAAGCTTTGCTACATATAGCAAACTTTGCATTGTGCTCACACAAAGATGAACCGAAAACTCGCTGAGCCTTATTAAATGCTAAAGATTCCAATGTCTATTTTATACATTAAAACAAGCTTCGCACCACAGGAGCAAAATAATATAATCGCCAAAAAACAACACCAAGCAGCATTAGAAAGAACTTTTGAAAAAAATGGTAAACATAACCCCATCCACTTCCTATAGACGAGATCGTCACATTTTGAAGTTTTTAAGCTTGCATCTAAAGCGCAGAGCAGAAACAATACAATTTTAATTTTACAAGCTGAAAGAATCTTATTCTGTATTAACAAATGATAAACTATCTGCAACTTCAGAAAATTAAAATCAATCTAAAAAAAACTTACTCTTTCAGGTTGAAGAACAGTCATAGAAATTGTATCAGTGCTTTCTCTGCAACAAAAGAATGTTTTATCCTCTGGTAAGTTATCACCCATCAATTGAAGCAGGTGGGCGATGAACATAGTGTAGCAACTAAATCTTGAGCGACAGGAGGGATGTGCAAAAATACCATGAGTTATGTCATGAAATCAAGACTTTTTACGTTGATTCAATGTTGGCAGATGTTGAAAATGATGGGTTTTCTGACTGGGTTGCACGCATGATACACAAATTTTTGTGAAGCCACACTAGTGTTCTCCATCGAGCAACGCTGCTCGAATTGCTTGACTACTGGAGTGTCTATGAAATAAACGTTTTAAGAGGGTTTTCATTGAGAACACGTTGACTTGCATTGAATGTTTATTAACACAAAAGGATACTATGTAAAAGTCGGGCTCAATAAGGCAGGTTGTGTCAACAATGTAAAAGATCATGTCGTAACTTTTTAAAATGAAACCAGCTTCAAAGAAATTCTAAAGAATTAAGTAGAAATCTGATCAATTTATTTACAATTACAATCTTCATATAGTCCGACGCTATGCATTGTAAATCCCCTTGCACAATACACAGTTTATAGTTTTTGTTGAAGGTTTGTTTGAAGAAAATAGCAATGGCGTTGAAGTTAAATTAAAATCATACACCGTGGAAACACGGCTGTTAAGTTTTACCGTAAAAAATTACTGTGATAGTCTTTGCTCACCTGATAAGCTTGATAACTCTTTCTCTAGGCATGTTCCTCACATTCTCGTCACCAATTTTGATAATTTGGTCTTCGGGTTGCAGAATGTTGTCGGATGGGCCTCCTGCGACACAAAAAAGATACCAGTGCTGTGAGACCAAAAGCAACCACAAATCCTCAATTCCAAGTTTATTCTGCCAAAACGCAGCTAGGTCGCGAAGACACAGAAGCGAACACCGGAATAAAAGCAGAAAACTCAAGAAACTTAAAGCAATTTAGCAAAAAACAACCAAATTTGGTAAATTTACGTTGATTTAACGATTGACAGCAAAAACCAAATCCGTTCATGCTCATTCATTCGGAAGATGATTTCATTCATTCAAGTTTACAACCCAAAACTCATTCCTGACTACAAAGCACAAAAACACAGCACGTAATTCAGGTATTTGTTGGTCGACTGAGCATGAAAAACTCAGAATTCTCATTACAAATGTAGTTTTTCAAACATTTAAAAAAAAAGAGGGAACAGACCAGCGAAAATCAAGAAATTCTATATCCATGATGTAACAATTTAGATTCTTCGCTATTTTACAAGAATTTCACCATCAAGATCTTTCTGTAGTGCACTAAAAATTCACATGCTGCACGTTTATGCAAATTGAAGGAACCCTTCGCGCAGCTTCCCCCTTAACGCATAAATGATAAAAAAACTGGTTTCAAAAAAAGAGTATCGTTGTTAAGATGATTCATGAGCTATGAATGTCGAAGTTTGAGAATATTCCAAAACGCGATAAGTGAACCAACCCAGGCAGCAAATCAATCGTTTTTTTACATTGATTCAGACGTCTGCAGACGTTGAATCAATGTAAAAAACGACTGATTTGCTGTCTGGGAATGAGCAAATCTTGTCAGTGCAATGCAATCACACATCAATAACTCAGGCACAGACATTTGAAAATGTTTGACAAGAACGATATATCGAACATTGTCTTCACATTGTAAAATATTCCAAATAGCAATCAGCAATTTACAAAAGAACGAATTCAGTCGAACAAGATCAAGTTACACTGAAGGAGCCATGTCAATAAAACACGGTAAGTTAATCACATCTCTACATTGGCTAAAAGAGCCTACTGGTCAATTTACTATACCGGGTCTGATTTCTTGATTGTATTACCTTCGGTCAAATGTTGGCGTTGATGAAACCATTTTGTATTGTTGCGGCAATAGTACTCCAAAGTCCAAAGAACAGAGTGACAACACACTATTCTTTGAAAACAATACTAAACACACTCACGCAGGGTTCACAAATATTTTGGTACCGTGCGCTGTGTCATGATAAAATTCGTAAACGGTGAATACGGTAACTTTCTTTTTAAGTTTGTGTTTGTTCCCAATGAATTAAATCAAATCATTTAAAATTGATGAAAAAAAGACAACTTCAAGAATTTCAAAAGACAAAAGAAAGCCACAAACCTGGAGTAACTGTCCTGATCACAACTGGTTTTTCGCTTCCAGCAACAAAGCCGAAACCGATCTTGCCTTGACGTGGGATGACGTACTCTCGAGGCACGGGGGGCTCGTGAACACCAGATGATCCGGTATCAGTGTCACCATTGGTCATTTGTTCCACCACCCGAGGATCGTCATACGACACTTGCTGCTGGATGTGGCTGAAACGAAAAATGAATAATATGAACATGAAAAAACGTCAGATTTACAATACGTCTGCAGACGTTGAATCAATGTAAAAAACGGTTGATTTGCTGCATGAGTAAAGATTGTTCAAACAGGGCACGGCATTTTATAAAAGAAGTACAGTGGAATAAATGGAGTTAATCAGTACTTCGGATCTCATAGCTCAGTGCATAAACACCTGGCTCTGCAAATAATGAAATGGCGTGATCAACTGACAATTTCTGGCAATTGTAGTTGAGCATCACGGATCACGCTTCCACGATAGCTCTTCGTTTCAAATGCACCCAGTGAGTGGAGCAGATTACTGGGAACAACACTTCAGTTAAAAGAAAAAAAGCCGCATTCTCAACTTCGGCTGTTTAAAGTCGCAACAGTCTAAAAATTCTACAACGTAACTCCACAAAACTGCCAAGATTAAGCTACAGAAGAAGCTTTCTCTGTCCTGCGATAAATGTTCGCTCTATCAAATGTGTTTTTTTCAATGTCAACTTGATGGTATCTCTACACTCTACACTACAGTCGACACGATTATAAAAATAAATAAAGTACAACTGCAGATTGAAACACCATCAGAATTAACTACTTTCTTGAGATTTAGACGCGAGTCAATCGTTGCACTTCCTTCAGTGGCGTTTTATGTATTAAGCATGTCAATAAGGATCAGAATTTTGGCATAAAACTTTAGCAACATTGTCGGCACCAAAAAAGAGTTAAAAACTTGCGGTAAACCGGCTTTAATCATCGGCAACGGTTAATATTGGGTAAAAGCGCAACTGAAAGCAAATATGTTTCATGTCTGCATGCTCAATACAGAATAATAGTTTGTTGTATTGTTTTACAGTTACCAACACGATTACAAATAGCATATCAGTTTCAAACTGATATCATCTTCCCATCCTTTCAAATGTCTCATGCCTTCATGTAAATCGCCGTTTATAGTTAAGTGCTTTCTTCACCACTGGAAATGTAGAGTAAAATGGTAACAGACTTTTAGTCATAAATGCAAAATACATTAAAAAAAAAAAATAGGAAAAAGAATCGAAATAATTAAAAGTGAATGCGAGGTCTAGTGTTACATTTTACTTTGTGCTCATTGTATTCATTTCGTAAGACGTAATAAATACACCAGTGAAGTCAATTGCTCAAAACACCTACCACCGTATCACTGCACTAGGTGATGTTTGTATACGGTGCCATGACAGCACAAATTTGTATACGGTGCCATGACGGCACAAAGAGAGGCTCCCGACAAAACTTGCATCTGAGATACGTTTAACTACGACTTTCGACGCTGTGAGTCACGATCACAATTAGGCCATTGCAGAAAACAAGTAACTCTCAATGCTACGGATGAATAGGCATTAGGCAGCACAGCTTTTCAGCAGTTGAAAAAAAAGTTTTCACATTTTTACACTCACAAACAATGCGGACTGTACCTTATTCCTAACAAAGCAGCCCTTTTTACATGTGATGAAAGGGGAATGATTTTGCTAGGTAGATGAGAAGAAGCGAACACCCCAGCTATATTATATTTATTATTACACAAAAATACAGTAGAGGTCCACTTACTTGATATAATACGGTTTATCTTCATAATCGAGTGCTACCTCCCATCCGTAAGAAACCCCGTAAATGCACGACCAGCTTTCAGGCGGGGGAAGGACCTGGACTGTGTGACTATGTCGGCTGAAAAACAATAAGCACGATTGTGTGAAACAAAGATGAAAAACACTTGGATTGTGCTAGTAAGTGGTAACTCTACACAACCCATTATGTAATAGGGAAGGTGCAGCTCCTGCATATGAAGCAAGGACCATCTTAAAGACATTATTATTATTTATTTACATCAGATAGGATTGTCCATATTAGAATAAAAAAGTATACAAAAATAAAAACATACTGCTTAGTACACAAACAGCAGCGGCGCAAAAGCAGCCAGAAGACAATTAAACGCAATCACAGGTATATATAACGCGATCGGCTCTTCAAAACTTGACAAACTCTTCTCATTCAAGAGTGAAAGCAATGGATGGACCACAAAAAAAATTGTATGCCGAACATTCTGCTTGCTGTTTGTGGACAAATCCATAATCATAATTTTTTGACACTTCAGCACTTACGCTGTCCATACTTGTGAAGCAGGTCAATTGCCCTGCATTTCATTATCTTGCATCATTTGATTAAAACCGATGTCCGATGGGAATATTGAAAATGTTTAAGGCTCGAAAACATTACGTGAAACGTACGCAGACCAATCTTTTGAATTTGAAAAATGATGTTTCAATTAACAAAACCACTTCAGTACAACAATTTAATGTCCTGAAGTCAAGTATACATAAGTCTTTTTATGTGAATAAATGCTCCCCAAAAATATTTTTTAGTTGTGTCTGGAAACAATTCTAACATTGCAACCGATTGAACGAACACAACGTAGTCATGGTTCCCACAACTAAAGTGAAGACGGCTAAGCAAACTAAACCAGTCTTGGGAAAGACAGGGCTTCCATTCTCACATGATGTTATCATAGAAAGCCGATTTATGTCAGTAGGTGAAGTCAAACATTCATTGAGTCAGGTGACACTAAAACGCCATTTACTACGTCATAAAACGGAGCTTTGTCCAAAACACCGTCAAGGCACTCACTGCGAAGCTTCATCACAACACGAAAACATAAATTTAAAAACCATTTTAAGAATAGCGCTGAACAAGAATATACAGTCCGAGAATTAATTCGACATCTTGCAACAACAATTAACCATGCAAATGTTTGGCAAGCTATCGTTGATAGGCATCGATTGAAGCTGAAAGGCGACAGGGTGACGTGACGTTGACAGTACTTTCTGCCGCAACAACATTCAGTTTATTAATAACATCACGATTTCATAAGAATAAATAGCAATGTGGGGAAGTTACGAATTTCAATACTTGAATCTTCTAAGAAATTAGTCATTTCTAAGTTTTCAGGCTATATTTCAATTCTGTAAGCACAAACTTGTTCCTTCTAGAAAAACGACGAACCAATCTGACAAATCTATAAAACCAAACTTATTTCTTCTACAGGCTTCCATGAAATAGCTTGAAACTGCTCCAATATTTTCTTGGAGCTCTGTCACAGCTTTTTTAATTTAAGTGAAGTAGTTCACAAACAGCTTTCTAGATTAACCGTCACATTATTATTTGCACGCCGTCTATTAGAACTCCCCATAGTGCCCGAGTTTAAATAAGAAATACAAAGTACGGTGCCACAAGGTTGTACAACACAATGGGAAAACTGCTTGTCTGTTATTCATGTGCCGTGCTATTTGAGCGCAACACAATGCACAGTGGTCCCAAAATTGTTATGCTTGCCAAGTCGTGTGAATGCACGTACGTATTCAACAGTCAACAAATTTAATCATTGCGTAAGTTATACTGCTGCAATGAATGGACTTTTTCCATTGCAAACAGCCAGAACAGCAGGAACTTCATACGTGAACGCTATCGACCTCTTGTCAAGAATTTACTTGTCTCAAAGCAAAAGCGATCGATGATCAATTTGAAGCACTGTTTCATTCCAAGCAAAACTTCGAGCAGAAAAAAAACTTTCACAATATTTCCATCAATTACAGTTAGTAGAAGACACAATGTTTATAAAGCAAATTCAAAAACAAGCAAAAAAACAGACAGGTAGTGTAAAATACATGCACTTTTTTTTCAGTAAACTTTCCCAAATCACTGTTACGGACACAATGCATCGTCACTCTGAAGACGATTCTGTAAATTTTGTCATGTTTATAATTACAATAGATGTTATTCCTGGTTATTACACATTTAAAAGGGGGCGAAAGGGAAAAGAAGTTCATCTTCGTGTACACTTTCAAGCATGTAATGTAATTAAATGCCTTGTTGTGACACAACCACGTAGTCAAGAGGATTGTAGAATCGACGCCAAACAATATCGAAGATGGAACTTCTGCTTTTTTGGCAACATGTCGTAAATTAATGCAAGAACGGAGTGATTGTGGATTAAAAGCAATTTTAATCTGGCCCTTGTGTTTGCAGCTAAAATGTACAGTAGATAACAAGTCACCAGTGTGTGAAAGCTGCGTGCAACAAGACAAAAAACTGTTGCAAAATGTGATATTTTTGTGTTGATTCCACGTCAATCGACATAAAACTAACAAGATTAATTGAGCTTTTCAAATCGGCACCAAAAGCAAATTCATATCAGTTGTAAGCAAATTTGTTGTCGAACATGCGCGCCTCGTGGGAAATGCGATTCAGACAGAAATATTCCAACAAACCAAGATTAATTATTATCATCGATTCCGCGGTTTGGAAATTTGAAAGCGATCTTGATTGCAGTGAAACTCAATCGATTATGAGCTTAATTAATTAAAACCAGGGCAGTGGAGTCGGACGAAAAACGTACGGCTCCGACTCTTCGATTTATAACTGGTCGACTCCGCCTTCAGTGTTGCCACATTTTTTCAAGAAACAATATTTTGACAGAATATTGTAAAGGAAATTGTTTTTAATCGTTAATTGTTTTGTATCAAGCCGGCCTTCTTTTAACGACTCAGACTTCAGACACGCTAAAATCTCTCCGCCTCCACAGCGATGGTTAAAACTCCGTCATGAACAATTGTAGCAAAGGTAACACCCAGTGTGTTACTGACAGGAAAAACGGGGAGAACCTCCCTAAAGGTAACCTGTTGTTAAAATTTAACCTTAGAAATACTAATTTTTTACTTGAGAAATAGAAAATGTGTGTTAAAAATGTCTGCAGACATTGTCAGACAATGTGGGGTAGTCCACAGACGTCGAATCATTGTAAATAAAAACTGTTTTGCTGACAGGAATACTTCAAACTACGCCATCTTCAGTCGCACTATATTATACAGCATGAAAAAAACTAGTCGTTAAATCCAAAAGATAATGTAATATTCAACAACTTAACAGTTAGTAAAACAATGCTATAAGGTGGATGCCGCCATAAATAAAACCAAGCTATTCGGTTGATTGAAGATTGTCAAAACCTCATAAGTAACGAACTACAAGACCTTAAGCCAACGGGTCATAAAATTTCATTATAAGTATATTTCTAAAATATAACCTGCATTTCGTAAAATACAGGTAAAGATTGAACCAAAAAAACTTTTGTTTCCTGCAGTTTAAAGCTTGAAAGTAAGCTGACATCTAAAATGAATAATGCAGTTTGGTGGTTAACCAAACATGTCTGTTCCAGGCAACCGACAGTAGGCGACAAAAGCTACCTCATAAACTGCATGATTGTGTATCAACATTGCAACGCATCAACCTGAGCCAAAAAGCATGTGAAAACAATCAATTGAAATTATATCAATTTTGTTATCAATTTCAGATGCATTCATTTCTTTAAAGCAGAAAAGGATCATTAATATAGAATGATTATAGACTATTTTAATTTTACAATACAACTTGGGCACCGAGGTTACTTTTTTCAACCATAAACAGACACAATTCAGCAACACGGCATTTCACAAAACAAGATAGCAAACATTTTCGGTTATGCATCTAGCTCTTGTCAAGCCTTTAAAAGAAACTAATTTTACATTAAATAACGAAATGCTGGAGAACATGTCTACAGTTTTTCGCAAGATAATGGCCTAAGCATTGCTCACAGACGAAATGATAAACCGAAAGACTACGCAGCACAACCGGCCAACTATTGGAAAGAAGAAAAACTAGATTTGTTTTGCTCAAAGAAGCACTGAGCAGATTACGTATCAAGATGGATGACAATGATCCCAAACGTGATCCCGGCACGATGTTAAATGGCGTGCTGTTGTTGAGTTTACCGTGTTTACATTTTGATTATATATGTATAATTCTACAAAAAGTCCAAGTAAAATTATTTTGACTGCAAAAAAGGTGTAAGGCTGTGAGCATATTGCATTGAGCAGATTGCGTGAAATTGACATGCATAACTCTCATCAGTAAGACTGATAAACAAAAATACAAAGATGATTAGGTTGAAGATTGATCCAGACAACAAAATCCGTCATTTCAACAACTGCAGACGTTGAATCAATGTAAAAATGACGGATTTTGCTCTCTGGGGAAAGACGATGAATAAATTATGTTTCCCATAATGCGACACATTTTACCTTGCTTATATTTCAATAGCTCAACAAACACGTTAGATTTTTTTCAATGTAACGTCAAATCTACTTGCAGTGTGCGAGTTCAGTTTCAGTTCAGTGTCATGTGGTGCGAAACAAACTGGACTCATAATTCAAGGCAAAATTATCAATACCCTATCTGTTATTTCTTTCATAAATTTTTTATCATTTTAGGCAGTTACGCTTGAAATATTTATCTATAAGCCGCGGCTGGCAACTGCAGAACAAAGTAACCGACGTTGCGTCAATGTAAAACGGAGTTGTTTCGATAGTTTTGGGTAAACCAATGAAATATGCAAACAGCATTGCGGTTCATTAAGTGAAATACTATTTGTAATCAATGCGTCGATTTTCACCCAAAATTAAACCAGCGACAAATGTGCACCAAGGCCGACAACTCAAAGTGATGTCAAAGCAGGAAGTTTGTCTCATCCAATTTAGACCAGTGGGCCTACGCAGAAGCTTCAAATCTCAGTTCTCAGTTCAAAAACCATAAGATCGATCAAGTGGAATGATAAGGTTAAAAGCAAAATTGTCAGGCGTGGCTTCAGCCTAGAGACGCAGGGTTTACTTTACGCGCCACTGCCATGGTGCTTCAAGCGGAAAGAGCAAGAATGGTGACCAGTGCCGCATCGATTCAACACCTGGCCGTTTCACAAAATCGATTTCACTTTGCTGGTAATCGCATAACCAAAAGACGACCTTGTTTCACAAGTGAAACAATGGCCTCATTGGAAGACAAGCATTTGAACAAGTCGAACTGACCGAGCAAAAATCGATAGTCAGCTATTGAATCAGCCAAGTTATGAAAAAGATTGAGCTGCGACTATGCAATTTTATTAGATTGCAATTTCATCTGTCAAGAAATTATTGCTTGTTGCAGTATGACATTTTACAGTTATGAAGAAGTTAACTTAGACTTCTGACGTTTACATGCATAATTTATATATCTAATTTTACATCAAGCATTGCTATATATAGAAAACACTTTGAAGACTGCTTTTTTTCAGGAACTACATAAACATGCGTTTATTATCCTACGTTCTGGATTCTAAAACAATTTAGATAGCCATAGACGTTGTTTAACAGCAGAAATCAATTAACTTAACAATGGGAACAAACCAACAAAACTGCCGTGAAGTGATCGCATTGATCCCGTTTGAATTAATACTTTCTCGATTAGATCAACCGCTTCATGCCATCGAAATAATCAATAATTGCAAATACGCAAGAAACGCCAAATCTAAAAATAACAACACATTTAGTGTGGGTAAAAAAATTACTTGTACTTGGCGGCAACGTCAAACTCGAGAGAACAATGACGTCTGAAAGAAGCCAGCAGACACGTTTTAATTTTTTTCTCTTTAGCCATCACATGGGACTAGATTTCTGGCCATGAGTACAAAATTCAAGTGGCCTATGGGCCTGGCTACTATGCTGGCTACCAAATTCCTTGAAGCAACACAATTTGAACACCTTGCTGCTAGGAACCGAACTTGCCCCTTGCAGCTTCCTCAACATTTTCATCGCTGCTAAACAACTGGCATAGCAACTGTGTAATAAAAAGACACCCTTTTTACATCGTTTCAACACCTGGAGACGTTTAAATGATGGTAAAAGTAAAAGTTTATTTACTGAGAACATTATGAAAGATGACTTGAATTTTCAATCAAGAAATACCAAACAACTGAAAACTGAGGAAGTTTCAATTTTTCTGGACACCAGCAACAGACGAAGCACTGTTAGCACATCAGCAAGGTCAATATTGAAATTGTTTGTAATCTATGTTACAAAAATCTCAAATAGTTGGACAAAGGCTGGACAAAAGAATGCACTTCGACAACGTGAGGAGAATAATAAATATGTCAAAACTTTGAGGGCTCATAATCAAAGCTGTCCACTACGTTTCCGCTTAGCCTTATTGTCAAATTTTCAAAAGAGACATTGTCATGTTTGGAAATTACTGTCTAGCGCTTTGTCGGAACCAATACAAATCATTTACGTTTTTCTGACTCCGTAGATCTGCCAACAAGAAAACGCGTCGATGTTTCGACAAAAAAGAAGCGGTTATTCAGTGGATTCACAAAACGTTTAATTGATTGGAAAGAAAAGTTTTCCAAATAAAAAGTAGACTTATATCCAAAAAACTGACTGACTGGATACCGCTTGACAATAAACGCAAAAGAGGGAAACAGAAAACAAGATGGCCAGACGAACTCTACCAATTCGACAAACACTGGACACAAACGTGCAAAGACAGACAAAATTATAAAGATATGGGGAAGGGCTTCATCCTGCAGTGGAACAACAATGGCTGACAATGATGATGATGATATCCAAATAACTAATAAACAAACTTTTTAAGATGATTTATGGAAAATTAATGATTTGCTTGCACAATAAAAGACTCAAACGCAAAAATAATCTTTATGTCAGTCGTTTCCTTATGTGTGTTGTGAAGATTCTAAGTCAGAGGAATTTATTTGGTTTCAGCGCTTTTGGTTTCAGCGTCAGCTTTTTTCTTTGGGTAGTAGGCTACATTTCAACTTATCATCAAAATTCATTTGGTATTCATTTACCACAATTTAACTTGTGATTTTATATTACTTCAACTACTTAGTCTACAAATAAGTTTGAAATGGCATGTACTGTATATATAAGGCAAATCTGTGATAACTCATAGTCATAGCAAGACAAATTTAGAGAAATCTAGTTGAGTCTCGATATTACGCAACTGTTTCAATGTGAATCACAGCGACCGTTGCAGGTAACATACAGAAATGTCACAAAACATTTTAGAGATAAAATGCAATGGTCAGCCACAAACGTCATTGCTACCGAATTGAAGATACAGCAGCTCACTTCGTCAAAATGGTATGAGCAAAATACTTCGCAGCTAACAAATTAGTTTCAATAATAACAAGAACATGCCACAAAGTATTAAAATGTTGTATCACAATAAAAGGAGTGGACCCACAATAGCAGTTGTTCAAAACTCAAGAACAAGATTTCATTGACCATGAAATAATTTCTATACATTCGATGCATTACGTAACAACTAAAGACCGAAGAGTATTGAAAATAACCCACGCACTTGAAAAGTTAGTGCACAATTGCATTTCAACTTGTGCATTAATATTTGATGGCACCGTACAGCAGCATCTCGTGTAGTAAGCCTTTGTGCCGTGACGAAAAATGCGTGGCACGGGGTAAGCTATATCGAGTAGAGTTAGCCAGACTTGTCAGGGAAGCTGGGTTATGTTTCCTTTGCTTTTTCTGGTATCCTATCAACAATCAACGCAGCTAAAAGATTTTACCACAGCTTATTTATGACGTCAGACCTCGTACTTTTATGACGTAAGCTCTACGCGTCTTTAAAACTTCATTGCCAAGCGAGCCTTCTTCGCATGCAAATAATTCTTTTCAGAAAGTATGTTTTCTATTTTGAAAAACAACTTAGTACAGTAGCCTACATCCAACATTCTTTTTGAAAAGTGATCAATTAAGGTTGTGTATGAAACAAGCGGGAAATCAGTAAACCTGTGACATTTCCTTTATACTGCACCTTGCCAAGGTCTTTACCATAAAAAGAAAGATATAAATCGATCATTTTTTATCGTAATGATATTATCAAATATTATATGAGCATCGTGCGTACGACAATAGTTTGCGCATTGATTCGTCTTGTTTAAAAGTCTTGAATTTTAATATTTCTCTGGTCATTTTATAGCTTTTTAAAATGAACACAAATGCACAGCGAAAACATTCGCACGCGGCAATGAATGGAACAATAGTAAGTGCCAAAGGTATGTGAAAGTGTTTTGTGTGAAAAAAAATCTCACCTTTTATCACAGCTGGAATTGGATTGGAAATAATCATCTCTGGCACGGGTAGACAGCAAACAATAGAGAAAATATGTAGCTTCAGCGCGTGGTCAAAATTATCGACAAACTTTCAATGATTTTAAGTGCACTCAACGAGCAATTAAAAAAAATATCGGTCAAGTCAAGAAGTATTAAGAATATGAACAACCAACCTGTAATAATACACCCTTCCATTGAGTCCCAGCCGTGCTTCCCACCCGCTGGGCAGTGTTTTAACTGGCCGTTTTTGTTCGTCTGTTTTCCCATTCAAATCCATGATTGGTCTGAAACAACAATGAAAATAGGATGACAAACGTCAGGATGAGCTGGAGAATGTGAGGCCTGTTTCACTAATACATTAAAATGTTCAGATTTGCAGGCACTACATTCCACTCCACCAATCTTTGTGGCAAGGATCAATCTGTGCATTGGAGTGATCCTTTTAAATGTAAATTTATATACAAAATGGTAACCCCAAACTGTAAACGTGTATACAGTACACACACTCATACATTAGATTATGCTGCACCTGGCCGGAAACTATCACCTTTAAAAAAACAAACAAGCAGATATGTTGAAAATATTGCACCAAGGTGTAGCAAAACCAACTAAAGAATAATCCATCAATATTACTTTGAAAGTTAATGTAATTGGGGAACAGCTAATACCAAATTCGTTTCGAAGAGATGCATATGTCCAACTTAAATAGCCCATGAAAAAGTGAGCAATTGCAAGCAAAAGACCCCTGCCCTAGACTGTTGTGGAGCTACTGATATAAAACAGACAAATTTCATAATTCACATTAATTATGATTATATAATATGCATAATCACCTTTGATTATGCAGCCTTGCTTCCGTCACAGTCAGCAAGTCCAGTTGGTACATATATAAAAAACTTAAAAATTGTACTGATTAATCATCACTGCAGAAACACTTGAAAATAATCATACTTTCACAAAAACACATAGTAACCTACAGAAACAAATAACTTTTAGCCAAACACGTTAACTATCGATTACACTTAGCTCGTTTTGCAACATTAAACATTTAATGTTTAAGATCCAGCCAACATTGCATAAAAGTTGTAAACCAACAAGACAACTTCAATGCTCTTCCATACACACTACACAGCAACAACTTAGATATTATATATTAAATATTTTGAAAATACTTATAATACTGTACTAATGTTTTTAATTTATTTTTAGAGTTGATGCGTGCAAGAAACAAAATTTAAATAACTTTAGCAATTGGAGCATAGATATACAATTTATACATAAACAGCAGAAGCTTGAGAGTGCACAATATATGCTCATAATAGATATAATTTTGAAACCTCAAATTTATAGGCTAGCAAATACTTTGCAATCATGAACCCAATAGGACTGACTGAATGTTGAATACATTGAATGACAAAAGTTATTTCTGAATAAATAAATAAATAAATAAAAAGGATTTAAATAATATTGTTATAGGAGAAAGTGAGGGGACAAGTCGGACAGATATCGAAAGTCTTCCTGCTATTTAAAAAATCATAAAAAGCATACCTAAAAGTTTGTGCTCATTGTGAAAAATAGCAAGCAGAATACTTGCAACTTATTTAGTTTTTACAAGCAAAAATAGATATGTCATGCATCCAAAGTTCCTCACCATTTGAACCTTCCTCTAATTACCGTATAGCTATTCAAAACTATTTAATAAAACAAATTATTAAAATCATTCTGCTGTTACAAAAAAGTACTTTTAATTTAATACCAAGTTGAATCATAACTTTTAATTCTTACTTCTACAGAAATTCAGCTTTAATGATCATTGATCATGCAATTATATTATGATTATACAAAATGTGCCTTATAAATTCCAAATCATTATTGGGTCACAAACTACTTAAACATATAAAAAGCAACTACAGCAAGGTAAAATTTAGGCATCCTCCAGACCACCAACTGAAGTAACTGCTTTTTCAGACATCAGCTTTTGCATTGTAGATTCTTTTAAAACTGTTGTTTTTTTAGAACTTCGGTGTTTTCTTTTCCAACTTTTTTTCTAGATCTGATACTGAATGAGTATAATATGTTGTCAGTTCATACAACAGATAATTAAAAAACTTTTTATCACTATAAATATGAAGTGGCTATTTCTACACACTTGTTGTCATGGCTGCAATCAGGTGTTGCCAGAGTTAGGATCAAAATTAGGAAGGGTTAAGGTAAGGGTTAGAGTTTGCAATAAAGGTTAGGGTTTTGATGTTTGCCCAGGACTAAAAAAATTTCCAAAAATCCTAGTTTTTGTTTTCAACAGCTTTAAAGTTTTCCCAAATTAGGGCAAATTATTTCAAAAAAAAATTAATGCCATAAGTTACAACAGGTAAAAAACACAAAGATAGGCTGATTTCTGTCTATTTGTCTGCAATTGTATTTGAACAAGTGCAACTTTTAAAAAATTCTACAATATTTTACAAGTTAAATAACTTAAATATATGTGTTTTATTGATGTCTTAAGAGCACAAAGCTTCAACTGTATTACGGTCTGTCTGTTGCATGTTGTGAAAGAAAAACTACTTCTAGATTAGTGGCCTACTCTTATCAGTACCGCTTTCTAGGCTGCAATTCAATAAATAAAAGTATCATATCTTTAAAACTGTTTTAGAAATGCCCTCCATACGTTTTTAAAAATCGCATGTGGATTAGGATTTCTGATGTAAGAATTTAGTTTGGTTTTGAATCTCTATCCTCGGACTGACAAAGCCTTTGATAAGTTACTCCTGGTAGTTTCACATACTTGTGGAGGCTTTTGACGCAAAGCCGGTTACCGCTATTGGCAGAGTGAAGTTTTCCGATTGTTGTTGGGGAATAATACCATCCAGTAGGTGCCGCTGAATGGAGAGCAGTCCTTGAAATGTATTGCTCAAGCACACACGCTGAGAGACGAACCAGCATCGCTTGATCTTGAGTTGGGCATGTAACCATTGAGCTAACGAAGTGGATAGTTTCCAGAAAGTCCAAGGACTGTGCATGCTGCAGTGCTATGATGGATGTGTTGTGATGTTTTAAGGCTTGCCACACTGCCACAGGCATAGGTTGTGGAGGTATATGACTCATAAAGCACTTTTGAGCAGAAATGGTTAGGACAATTAAGTTTACCAATTATCTGATACTGAATGAGTCTATACAAGATAAATGGCTCTATAGGTATGATTCAGGCTATATAGGTTACTGCGTGTTGCTAGTCAAAACTCTACAAACCCATATTGTAGGATGTATAAAGATTAATAGTAAGATTTTGTTTGCATTAGTTGGTAAATTCACTGACTGGCAAACAAGTAACATCAATTTATAAACTGAAACTAACAAAATTTTGTGGATGAGAGCTATAGAACTTAATTCTGCATATTTTCACTAATGAATGCAGAGCTGATGCTGTAGACTGAAGGAAATGCATCGGAAAAAAGTCAGAATCAATTTTTCAATCTACCCGATACCGTAGGCCTAAGCAATTAATGCTGAAAGATAATTTCATCTCTTTTTAGAATACTCACACAAGTTGATACAGTAAAACCAAACACAATTTTAAGAGCAGTAGAGTATCTGGATTACCTTGCTCCTAGCATAGAGCTTGATCAATTGCTATTTGCTGCCTTTAAACAGCCTCATGTAGGCCTATCCATCATTTTTTGACAAGTACCTACCTATCAGTTGGAGCTTGAAAAAAAAACATTTGCAGTAAAGTTAGTATTGCTGTCTTATGTTATTCAAACTGCAAGATGAAATTCATCCTTAACTTGCAACATTCCATGAAACCTGAGCACCGTAAAACTTGTTGCACTTTTTGCCTGCAGCTGTTTTGAAATGAGCGCTTCAATTTTCAGCAAACATTGTAGTGTAATCAAGCGTTAGCTAGTTGGCAACGTTGTTCTTGCACCACCTTGCGGTCAAGTGGAAAAACGCAAAAAAAAAAGTTAAAAAGCGAATCACACAGGAAATTTACAGTACCGGTAGAGATTTTTTAAACCTTTTTCAATGATCGTTGTTGTTATGTCGTGCGGTTGTGTCATATGTGCCTTACGCACGATGAAGTCACTTGACTGTCGCGGCAGTAAACAACATTTTGTTTTCATTTTTACAGAACTTAAGCTTATCTTGTTTCAACGAACCGTGCCGATGCTTGATGTTTGTCACATTAAAAACATTGAAAGCAGCTGACTCGATGACTAATATAGTCTTTCGCTGCTTCCTGTCGGTTGTGGAATGGAGATTGTTATGGTGCTATGTTATTCACATTGTTAAGATTCGTACCGTATGCTATTCTCGCAACAGAAGCAAGAAAAGGTCTCTCTCTCTCTCTTGTGATGGTCAGAAATAAAACCAAACTTGTTTGTTTGTTTGTTTTTCATATCTTTATCCTGCATTGCGGGAAAGCGGACTTGAGCGCTATGCATCGGTGTGCGCCTTCCGACGTACACCTGACCCACGCTGCAGCCAACGGTAATGTCTGTTTCCGGTTGTCTACTCTCCTTATGACTTAAATTTGGTACTACCCATTACTCGAAATCGATCACTGGGTAGAGGCAATTATCGTAAAGTTTCTTGCCCAGAGAAACAACAGCAAGTGCGGGTGGCTGAACTGGAGTCGAACATACAGGCTCTCGACTGCGAGCCCAACGCGCTAACCACTCGGCCAACTTAACTGAATTGAGCCGAGTTCTGCTTTTTTCGGTCCGCTAGAATTTTAGAAAACCCAGTAATCTGCATGGATAGATAACCCAAATCAGGGGTGTCCAAATTTTTTGCCCAAAGGGCCATAAGTGGTTTACCAGTGATTGCGCTGGCCACTTGAGTGTTTACTGTTAATTTGTAATTTCAGAAATGGTTGTCTTAAAATTTCTAAAATTTAAACCCTCACACCAAAATTTTAAACTTAGAAATGTATATTATCCTTTTTTACAATTATTTAAGAACAATACACATATCAAGATATAGTAAAGTCAACGAAATTACACGTCGACATTTTAATGTGAAGTTTGGCACTGTTTTTTTTCTTGGAAGTTTGACAATATTTGGTAAAAAGGGCGATATGTAGCAATAGGAAGCGAGTTTTCTATATGGCTGTCAGAATTAGTGATCCCACCAGTAGCGCACCCAGCATGGGGCTAAGGGGGCTCAAGCCCCCCCCAAACTCGCCACAAAAAATAAAGTTTTTGTATGTTCCCTATGTAGGCTAGGCTATACCTTTTGCTTAGAGGTTAGATATGAATAAGACACAACAATACAACAGGCCCGAGCATTATAACAATATATTTTACATAATTACCGTACAAATAGTTTTAACAGTCGAACGTTTTCGGCTTAATTTTAAGCCCTAATCAAGAATCAGAAAATAATTAATAAATGCAATAAATTTCAACTTCTTGAAGGTAAATTTACATTAGGAAAAGGCAACTACATAAATAATTACAAAAAAATTTGCACCACAGGGAACGTGATACATCAAGTAAATGTTGAGGAGAATGGACGCGCCTCCAGCAAATAATTGTTTGTTTAAATTTGGGTTGTAGCGTATAGCGCAGTGCTTCCTGAATTTTGGTGTCAAGTTGGGATTTTCCTTTGCGTAAAATTATAAATGAGTCAGAAGAGAATTTTTGATCTGTGCAAAAAGAACACTCCATGATATGGTCTTTGATGGCACCTTTCTTTAACTCCCTAAAGCTCAGATGCTCCCGTACTCTCGTGATCAAATGTCTGGTGGACAACTGGACATACCGATGTACCATAGCGTCATACGTCAATGCCGAATCACACGGACATGTAAAACTGTATAGGCTTACGACATTTGAGCAGAGAGACGAAGACGTCAGGGACTTTAATTGAAAATACGAACTAATTTTGAATGTTTTGTAAATAGGAAAAACGTCCACATCAAATTTACTGTTTACAAAATTAGTGTTTTGTTTCAAACTGTTTTCGTGCTAGTTGTTGGTTTCGCACTTATCTGTGTTGGCAAACGAAAAGCTAATTTTATCTTGTCATAGGCCTACATGACGAAAAGTCGAGATCTATAGAAGATTGCGAGAGTGGACGTAGGGATGAGAGTGTTGATGGTTCTAGTAGCGTGGGGTTCACTAGGCCAACTTCTAATCTGATTTGAGAGAACGAATCCTGATGTATCGGAAAACCGGTGGGTAGTGGGCCGTGAGTGCCTTTAAATATTAATCAAAGGGATGGGCACAGTGCCGGTCTTAGGGTATTTCGGGCCCTGTGCGGAATATACTTTGCTGGCCCCAATGACAATGATCCAATTCAGTAGCGAAGCTAGATATTTTGAAAAGGGAGGGGGGTGGTCTTACGGTCGGCCGGCGAAGCCTGACGGCGTCATCGCCGAAGGCCACCCTGTGGCGGGGGATCTGGGGGTCCTCCCCCAGAAAATTTTGAAAAATTACTTTGAATGTGGGGCATTCTGAGAGCATGTTCAACAAAAATTTGGGTATGAATATTACTGTAAAATGGTGCTGTCCGGTGGCATAGCAAAAGGATAAGATCATGCTTTCCTCAGCATTTTTCGGAAATATAAAGCTATGTCTCTATGTTGATTTAGATGCAACCTATTTCGTCTCCTAAAAAATTCTTACCCCGAATCCGTACCCTGAAATCGGAATAACAAAATCAAATTTCGACTTAATTCGTCCCCTGAAAAGATCAAGAGAAATTTTGAAATGTTTGCGGCAACTCCGATCAGCGACTTCGGCTCTGTTGTTTTTTTCTCGATCTTTTCAGGATACAAAATATTCAAGGGACAAAAAAGGTTGCACCCGATGAGTCTCTATGTTTTCTTGTTGCTAATTCCTTTGTTGAATTCACTTTGTTGAATTTTTAACAAAATTACTGCATTTTCTGAGTAGATTGCGGGCCTCCCAATTTGCGGGCCCTGTGCGATCGCACGGTTTGCACACCCCATAGACCTGCACTGATCGGCATTGGCCTACTGTCACTATTATCGCAAATCACTCGGCCGACATTTCTGAATTAGCCCCCCCCTAAATTTTTTTCTGGGTGCGCTACTGGATCCCACAGTGGATTTGACTCCAGCGACAGTCACTTCATCTGGTCAAGATCTTTACCAGATCGGGTGCGAATTTTATCAGAACTCCACCAGATCTGGACCAGATAAAGTGGTTGTGAAAAAACTTTGTTTGTTTGTTTGTTTTTCATATCTTTATCCTGCATTGCGGGAAAGCGGACTTGAGCGCTATGCATCGGTGTACGCCTTCCGACGTAGGCCTACACCTGACCCACGCTGCAGCCGACGTCAATGTCTGTTTCCGGTTGTCTACTCTCCTTATGACTTAAATTTGGTACTACCCATTACTCGAATTCGATCACTGGACAGAGGCAATTATCGTAAAGTTTCTTGCCCAGAGAAACAACAGCAAGTGCGGGTGGCTGTTGCTCACACAAGTAAGTGTTGCTGAACAATGAGGTCACAACAATTGCCAATCTGTGAACAGTGTGAACTCTCTGATATTTTTCTTTAAAGACATAGTTTTCATATCACTGTAGAGAGCAGAAGATATTTCACTGTTGAATGCGAGTGTTTCTCATATTAGATGTAACTCAATGAAGCAATAAATATTATTGACTGACTGACTTTTCATTCTTGAAGCTCGAGTAAGATTTCCATTTGCTAGGGCATAGAGCAATAGAGCATTATAATTTAAAAGCAAGCCAGTGTTGGTAGGTTTTCGCCAAATCCAGCTGTTAAAAAATTGTGTTTAATTTCAATTTCAACATCTAAAAAAGCGATGGTAGCATTGGATTTTTCAAGTGTAAATTCGATATTTTTATATTGCGAGTTTAAAAGGTTTGAAAATTTTGAGCACGATTCATCATCATCAAAAATGGCGGAATAATATGTAGGCTATATATAATATATGTTGTTGTGATGGTCGGAAATAAAATGTGAAACTAAAACTGAAGTTTTATTTTTTGGTTGTGATAAAATCACTGAAAAAAGAAGTAAGGAAAAGTATTTTCAAAATATTTTTGGTACAGTATTCATAACTTCACATTAAAAACTTTAGCGCTGTAGTTACGTAAAATTTTAATTCAATAAACTGTTTTCATTGGATTGATAAAAAGGGGTGGCAAATGATCTTTGTTGTCGTTTTATTGATTTTCTGTCAAGAACACCACCATTGATGTGTCACAAAAATACAATAATTTACTGAGAAATGTACCTGGAATGTGTTGACTGTCTTTGACGAATAAACAGATATAAATGAAAAAAATCAAAACGTTTCTAAAAACAAGCTGGTCTGACTTCAGCTTCATGTTTCCCTTTTTTATTTGATAAAAAAAGCGCTTGAAACGTTGTCAATATAAATGGCGTGTCGAAAAAAAAAACCATCATCCAGTCTTTTTGTACAAGGCAAGTTGAAAAAGCTTGAAAATGGTTTTCAAGAAGTTTGTTGAAATTGGTGGAGTCGTGTACATTGCCTTGGGGCCGAATGCTGGAAAGCTTGCCGCCATAGTTAATGTGGTTGACCAAAACCGTCTTCTTGTTGATGGGCCATGCAGTTCAGTTGGTCGTGTAGTGGTTAACATAAAACAAATCCAACTAACAAAGTTTCGAATTCCCATTGCTTATGGAGCAAGAACCAGAACTGTTAGACAAGCTTGGGAAAAGTCAAATATCAGCAAGTTGTGGGCAGAAACATCTTGGGCTCAGAAGATAGACCTAAAGAAGAAGAAGGCCTCCTTGACTGACTTCGATAAGTTCAAAGTGATGAAACTCAAGCAACAACGAAGAAAGATCATTACTGGTGAACTCAACAAGCTTAAAAAAGCTGCAAAAGAAGCTAGAAAAGCTGCTGCATAAGAATTTTGGTTTCATTAATAAAGATATGATAATGTAACTATTTTTGTGATGAGTTATTTACAAAAGAGACTTAAGTAGAAAAGCAGATGTCATCACTTGGTAAGAGTTAGTTTAGTTTGGTACGGTACCGCTATTCCTGTATAATAATAGTTTTGGTTTATAATAAAGAATACACTAGAATTTGTAATTGCAGCTGGACATTTTTCATTTAGGGTATAGTCAATATTAGTAGCTTTTAAAAATGCAGAGACTATAGTTCATATCACTTGAGCGTAACGTCATGCGTTCAACTGGATGTTTTTGTAAAACGTAAGTTAAAACTAAAAAAAAACGCCAAAATTCAAACGGTAAAAACAGTTTAATGAAATGCTTTCTTTAAAATCTCTATCTTTAATTGTGCATCCATCAAACCCACTTGCTACTACAGTGAAAAATCTGTCATTCCTCAAATTAAAATGTATCTGGACTACACTAAAAAGATATTTGACTGAGTAAACTAAGTATCGGTACTGTAAACATCGCATACAATTTCATTCAGCATATAGCACAACTAAACAACGTCTAATGCAATAATAACAAAATTAGTTATAATTGGAGCTCAATGTGACCACTTAAAGTAGGCCTACAATTATAATGTGGTGTGAAATATACTGGAAGCAACGAAAAACAATCATAGTGTAAGCTGCTTTGAATTTAAATTAATTTTGCAAAAAAAATTTCAACCGGGGTTTTAGGGAACTTTGTCCCATTTCATGATTTAATGCTTAACAAGGTTATTAAACCAGCTCGTTCTTCTTGAAAAGTTGGTAAAAAAGCGAGCTTTATGCTCAAGTAGAAAGGAAGCCATGGCTGACATACATGGTAACTATAGCCGCTGCAATTGAAAAATCCTGTTTTGAAAATACATGTAAACGTACATTTGAATACTCCTTAAAAATTGAAATTTGCATTTCTTACTCTTTAGTTGGAAGTAAACTCCTGATTTGGGGATGTTAAACTATTGTTTGATGCCATTTTTAGCTTTACTTCACTTTTATTGTATGGCAGCGCAGACCTATGATTTTTGTATCATTGGAAATCTACTTTTTTAGTACAGAAAGTGTGATTCTACGATACCCATTCTTCAAAAATACTCCTACAATATTGTTAGTTTTTCCTCTCTTATTTTCTTTAAAAGTACTATGAAGGTGTCTTCAGTAATGCTGTGATAATATTTAAGTAGCACATGTGTCATTCTTTGAACAATTTGCATATACTTGTCTTCCCCATGAGACATTGGGATGTAATTATGCCACAAGGAAAGATTTCATTTGAAGCAGGCAGTGTGATTTTAACCTGAGCATTGTTTTTTGTTTAGTCCCATTATTGGGTAGTGATTATTAACACTATCCAAAAAACTTTGCGTACAGCTATCCTTTGATTATGTTGCACATCAATTACTGGTAATGTTCATAAACTTCTAGTAGACACATTTGTCGTTCGTAGAATCTTTCATAACATTTACCATTAGAACTTTTTATCTACTTATACCTGAACTGATCTACATTCAGTTTTTCTATAAAAAAAGGATACAATGCATAATGTCTTTTAAAACATCAGCTTAACTTTCGGGGATTTGCCATATATATTTTTTTAAAGGGGAGTATTTGCTTTAATTTTGTTTTCAAATAGGCAATAACGATTGTAAAGTCTTTATTATTCCAATGTTTACTGAATTACTAGATCTGGCTATTAAAATTTATAACGTCTGGTTGCTTGCGATTGATAAATCTCGCAATCTATGAATGTATCAAATTGGACCGTGGTTAGAAACTTTTTGTTCATTTCTTACATTGCGTTTAATGTACTGTCATGTTACTTTTTGCTTGTTAGAATAGTTTGTTCAAGTTCACTGTTAATGGGGTTATGCTTGTTTTTAGTGAAGATTGTGGCTTTGTTTTCTTGATCTTTGGCATTTAAGCAAGTTGTTGCAATAAGTCAACACTTCTATCTGTGTTTCTGTTTTTTTTCACTTACTCTTAAAAAATTCTCACACATTCCTAATGGAATTCTGATCCACCACGTCTTAAAGAAGAATTATGTTTCGGAGTTGATTTCTTGAAATGACGAATTCATAATCAAACACAGTAATGTAGGATTCAACAATCCATTTGTTGTTGTACCTGTTAGCACTGTCTCATTTTTGGTTGCTGTGTGATAGCTGTTTTAAAGTCAAATCAATCTTGCTTCGGATAGTTTGAAATCTAAGAAAGGATACTAGGTTTTATAGTGCCATAGTGGTATGCTTTTATTAAACTTCCAATTTTGTAACAGCTTGCTATGTTGAAAGCAACACTTTTGCATACAATTCTTTTTCCAGTAGTTGGAATCAGACATGCAAGTGTCATCGTACCAATGGCTTTCTCTGTTTTGGGTGTCATATTCTATCTAAAAAACAATAGACAATGCTCTTATCTGGCTCTAACACTGACATCACAAGCTATAAATGAATTTGATGTGATTGCATATTTTTGTCAGGCTTTTAGCAAGCAAATCATTTCTTCCAATTGTTTTTTCATCATGAATTTCAATTGCTGTGAGTTTTTGTTCTGTTGCTTTTCTTGTACTCTTTAACTGCATGGGTGGTTTTACAGTCAAGGAAATTTTTTTTCACAAGTGTTGAATCCAGGCCCGTAACTAGGGGGGGCAAAGCCCCCCCTGGAAAAAATTATGTTAATTAGCTCTGTTCGCTGACTTTTCAGTTTTATACTCAGTTTTCTTGTGTTGTTTAATTGTAAACATTGTGTGTTTAAGGGTGTGGTAGAATGTTGTCTCTAAAACAAAGTTTGCCTAATTTTTGAACGAAACTGCATTAAAAGAGCGAGTTTTGCCAATACCAAACATTCAAATATCTCAGCCAGGAATTAACAACAAGAAAACATAGAGACTTAGCTTTATTACTGAAAAAATGCCCTAGAAAACATGATCTTATTCTTTTGCTATGCCACCGGACAGCACCATTTTACAGGAATATTTATACCCACATGTTTGTTGAAAATGCTCTCAGAATGCACCAAATTCAAAGTAATTTTTCAAAATTTTCTGGGAGAGGCCTCCCAGACCCCCCGCTGCTGAGTGTTGCCTTTGGCCAAGACGCCGTCGGGCTTTGCCCGCCGGCCGTCAAACCCCCACCTTTCAAAAATCCTGGCGACGCCACTGACTGTTTCTATGATGAACTAGTCTAATGTAAACGTTGTATTAGGCCTACGATTAATGTTCTTGCGTAAATATGCCCACATTGTGTACAAACGTCGTTTTCGTACATGATTCGGAAGGTAAAAGTTGAGCCCCATCTAGAATACTTTTTGCCCCACCTGCTGCTCCAAGCTAGTTACGGGCCTGGTTGAATCTATCAAAGCTAATGCAAACACAAATGAAACGGTTTGTGACAGGAAATTTGTTTTATGCACTTTTATCACAAGGAGCTGTCTTCTGTTCGCATTGCCAATTTGCATAATTTCTATTGTAGCCTATATATGAAAGTACTTTTTAGTGTCATAGGTAGTGCACAAGCATCGTATGATGAGACCCTCATGAAAGGAGGTCTTACAGGATCCACTATTTTGCATTATGTAGATCAGTGAAAAAATAGGAAAATGACGTCTCATGATGTTTGAATAGCGTCGTGCTCGTGCATTTGTTTGATGCTGGTCTTTTTCAACTGTAAAATGCCTGTCAGTTTCTGTTAATCTTTTTTCTCTACGGTACCGGCACCAAATTTGTTATAAACAAAAAGTAAATTTTACTAAAATTCCCCAGACAGCAAATCAGTTTTTACGTTAATTTAACGTTTGAAAGACGTTTCATCAATGTCAAAAAGAATTGATGTGGTTCATGGGCTGTGTTTGGGCGATTCAGTTGACATGTGATAACCTCGTCAGGAGAAAGTCAAAATTCATGATCCGTCACTTTTATCGAAGACTATTTTTGTTTTAAAACCTACCGAACGACGTTATATCGAATAGCAACATGGGCCAACTGTTGAAGGTTTGCTAAATGTTAAAGATTTTTAAATCAAGGTTGCTGAATCATTTGTGTTTTTGCGGATTAGTGCAGTGGTTCCTAACCTGGGGGTAAATTACCCCCGTGGGTAATTTCTAATTTGCCTGTTTTTTTGGGGGTAATGAGACCCGATTTAGAAACAGTGAAGGTTGTGAACTTTATAAAAGCGAAGGAATTGAACAGCCGTCTTTTCAAGGAACTGTGCAAGAAGATGGGAGAAAAATACGAAGCATACCACACAGAAGTAGGCCTACGATGGCTGTCTCGTGGCAAAGTGATAACCCGTCTGGTCGAACCTCGTGAGGCTGTCGATGTTTTGTTTTTTTTTCGATAAAAAAGAAGCCCGACTTGGCTGAATACTTCTCTAACCTGCCGATATCTTTGGTGAATAGAACAAAGGTAATCTTTTAATTCAAGGCAAGAATTTAACTGTGATCGACATCAAAGTAGCCGTAGCAGCATTTATCGCAAAGGTTAAATTGTGGAACAAGTGAGTTGGGAGAGGCACAGTGGTGCAGTTTCAGACGCTAGACATGTACGGTATCTCGAAGGCAATGGACTTGAGTTGACAGCAGAGTTGAAGGAAGACATAGCTGACCACTTTAGGCCAGCTAGCCAAGAAGGTGGACAACTACTTTCCGAATTTGGACATGGCTAGTCTCCAATGGTGCATTGAGCCCTTCACACGTGATGACAGCCAGGTGGATAATGACGAATGAACGAAGCGTTAAAACTTGATTCCAAGGGGAAAGGCTTAGAACCCTTCTGGTTTAGCAGACTCCAGGACGCACCAACATTAGCGACACTGGCATTTAATATCCTGACATCTTTTTCAACAACGTATGGTTGTGAACAAGGATTTTTAACTGTCTTGGGGATGAAGACAAAGAAGCGCAATCTCCAGGATGTCGAAAGCGACACAAGAATCGCCCTCCGTACCACAAAGTCCAGGATCACAAAGCTGGCGGCTAAAGTCCAGGTCCAACCTTCGCATTGAATGTTTACCAAGCATCGTTATTCGTTATCTTGTATTCAATGCTGTATTGCATTTTGATTGTCATAGATAGCCCTTTGAAATACATTAGCCTATTTGGCTTCTAAACAATTTAAAAAACAAACTTTTCAAAAACAGATTAATTTAAAATTCACCCTGCTCTCAATGATAACTGAGCATTGTGGCATCTAAAAAGTAGCCGCGCTACAAAAACAGTGCGCTACCGCTCACCTCTAAATTAGCGACAATTTCATGGTTTGCTTAAAGTTGGACAAGAAAATTGCCTTACGCAACTTAAACATTTTAAGCACCACTCATAAGCCTATTGGCTATGTACGAAAAAGAAATTCAAAGATTTCCCAAACCACCTCGTGGCTTTTGCAAAGCCAAGATAACGCTGGCCAATGTAACCTATAACCTACTGATGATGTGATGAATGATAACAAATAACTTAACTGAGTTATGAAGTAGGCTACGAAATTTTCTTTCCATGCATTTCCTCACTGTTGAATCTTTGCCCCTGCAATACTTGCATATGTCATCACACAATCTGCTTGCAAACACAGTACGGTATGCTGTGTAGTCAGCAAAAAATTTCGGGAGAGGCAAATGGATATTAGTGCACATGTCAGTGAGTGCGTCGAGCAAAGCCCGGTGTGGTGCCACCATGGCGTAGCCAGAAAAAAGTTTTGGGGGGGGCCAAATATTTGATGAATTGAAGAGAACAAAGTGTTCCCTTCAACAACATGAACTGGATTTAAGCCATCGCAATTTGATGTGCAGTGGCGTATCCTGATGGGTTGAGCAAGGGAAGCAGTGAAAGTGGTGGGAAGTTAGAGCGTGCCTAAGGCACGCGTATTCTAGGGGGTCCGGGGGCATGCCCCCCGGAAAATTTTTGAAAAATTACACTCAAATAATGGATTATAGCGCTTTCTGAAAACACTTTTAGGGTAACATTTGTATGAAGTTTATTAGCAGATAAACAGCTATTAACTTATTAAAGGTAGTTCTTACACACGAACGGGCAAAAACTGCAGCTAAAATAAGAGAACACCAACAACTCAGCTACACAAAAACTCAATAACTAAACAAAAACCCAAAAGAGTAAGCCATTCTGAAATTGCTTCCACAAATTAGTTCAAAGAAACGTAAATCGCGTAAACTTTGCACGATTTGCAAAATTTATTGGTGTCTTTCTGTGTGTCTAAAACAAGTCCTTGGGGGTGTTAATAGCCAGATGTCTTGGAAAACGTTATAAATTTCTACAAATTTTATTAAATTTTCAACAAAGAGCTTAACTTCGGAATCCAAATTTGGAAAATTTTGGGGGGCCATGGCTCTTTTGCCCCCCCCCCCCTGGCTACGCCTATGGGTGCCACTTCATGTGAAGGGCTCCCTAAAAATTTTTGAAAAAATACCTCAAAATTGTGCATTCTGAGAGTACTTTCAGCCCAAATCAATAGTAAAACTCTGTCAAATAGTGCTACAACAAGGAGTAAAAGGTTTATCTAGTGTCAGTCATGCTACATAGAACTAAAACAGCTGTAAGAATATTGATTGATTGACTGTTTATCCTCGGACTAAGAAAGCTTCTTGCAGAGCTTAATCAAAGCAGTTTCGCATAGCCTACTTGTAGAGGCTTTTGAATCACTGACGCAGGCCCGGTCACCGATATTGACAGAGTTTCCGATTGTTGAAGTGTTGTGGCCGGGAATTATGTCATCCATTAGGTGCCGCTGAATGGAGAGCAGTCCTTAACGTGCGTTGCTCAAGCGCACACCCCGAGAGTTGAACCAGCGCCGCTTGATCTTGAAGCTTTTTTCGTTCCAGAAGCAGGGGCGCCGGAAGCGGGGGGGCGGATGCCCCACCTGCCCTCAATTTTTCTGCGAGTGGAGGGGCAGAAGAGGCAATGGTGCCCTTTTAAAGTCATGTAAGCTACTGCACATTTTACAATAGCCTATAACAGTTTCTGCTATTCGCTTTTAGCCTAATTATAATCTTTCATTTTTGCCTCAAAATAATATTTACAGCACAAAATTTTGCAACACAGTAGCCTACAGGCCTTAAAACTCGTTTTTTTTTCTGCAGCCATCTCGGCGGCCAAATCTGCGTGCTTGGAGGCCAAAATACAAAATAAAAATAACGATAGCACAAGTAAATATAATTAAACTTGCAACAATGCTAAAATGATCACTTAGCGTTGTTGAAGTCTGGACCTGGGCGACGTCCTACAATAGAATCGTTGCACCACGCAATAACTTAGGGCTACCATACGTCCTCTTTAAGAGGATTTGTCCTCTTTTTTCAAAAAAAATGAATTGTCCTCTCATCCCTGTGTCCTCTGAGGACACTAAAAATGCCCAAATGTCCTCTTTTTTGACAGATTGGGTTTTCATGCTTATATTTTCAACGGGATTATATTGCTTGATGACGTTTCAGCGACGGCTTGTAGGCTATTTGTTTGCTAAACATTTTGTATACCAATGTAACGTGCTGATTTATAAATTATACACGAAATTGGCGCATTTTATGGAACTGTGGTTGTTGAACGTTCATTGCCTGGTTCACTGTAACATATTAAACGACATTTTAAAAACCATGCTCACACTTTCACAAAAAATATTCTTTTACCTACATATAAACGTTTTATATTGATACAACGCTTGTAGACGTTGTTGATTACCAACTGAGTTTGGTTTGTTTGTTACTTATAACAAATCGAAACGAATGTCTAAAGTGCAATGTGTATGACATCTAACCTCCAGCAGAAGAAATCGTGCCATGGATAGGGTACAGCTTTGCAAGGAAAGGAACAGCTTTTTAGTTCACGCCGTTTTTAGCGTCTTTATAACGGTAATGTGCAGCCTAGCCTACTATTTTAGTCATATTTCTTGCAAATAATTTAACAATTTCGTTAAGGCTGACCATTTCTTGAAAAATTTTACGACTTGACCCGGAGGTCGTGTTCGCCTGATTTGTCACATTTTGCAGATTTTTGCGATCATGGTAACTTTTGCTGCGTAGGCCTATACTGTAATGATCTAAAAACATGTAAAAGATTCTTCAAGCGTAAAATTCTACTTGCTGGCGAAACGTGTCCTCTTTTTAGGCGATGAAAATATGGTAGGCCTAAATAACTGCTTTATCGGGATTGTAATCCAGTTCTGCGGGACCATCTAACGACACTCGCACGAGTGTCTCCAATGTGGCTGATTTTAAAGAAGTTCGCCACTCCCCTAGAATTCTTTTTAGCAACGAAAAACAACGTTCGACATGTGTAGACGTCGACGATGACGGCAAGGTAATAAAATAAGTATTTCAATGATGTGAAGGACATTACTAAAAGAAGCATGATTTTTGCAAAATATGATCAAAAAATGTTTTCCCATCGGATGTCAACTAACCTAGTTCTCCTTTTTAACAACGACTCAATGTCCGACAACATCGACTCGACATAAAAACGACAATTCTGCCAGCCGATGTAAATTAGCACTTCGGATAAAGACTTTGTTAAAATAAACGTCGGGAATTGCAAACAAGACTTACAGCGCTGGTGATCGCAGATTGATATATTCCATCAATAACAAATATTCCCGCACAATGCAACAGTGACGATTATGACGCGCTGAAGCTGACCTAATTCTGCGTCACTCTTTTATAATACCCTACATATTTTCGACAGTTAATCCACGATCATTCTATTGCGAAATTAAATAATTGGCTAGAAGAGACCGGCGGCCAAACTTGGCCGATTGAGGATGTAGCACCGGCGGTGATTCAAGCACTACTTAGCGGCCATGGCCGCAGGCTGCTTTAAGGCTTGACAGTAGGTGACATCATTATAACATAGCATGATGCCCTTCTTTGTATACCGGACATTTGTAGGCTATCATTACTCAATACAAAGTGAGCTGATAGATTAGCATTATCGCTATATCTTATCTTTAAATTTGAAAAAAAAATGGTCTTTTAGTAAACAAAAGTGCCCTTTCTTCGTAATCTTGCCCCCCCCCAGTCAAAAATCGTTTCGGCGCCCCTGTCCAGAAGTCACGCGCTGACCAACTTAACTATCGGGGCGGACACATGCATACCTTTCGCACAAAATAAACTGGAGTTGGTTAAGGTACTTATATAACGTTTATATTAGGTCTGAAATATAAGGAACTTGCTCACTTGAGATTGCTATTCTGTTAATTACACCAGTGCAAGACTTTACATTGACAGCATATTAATATTTATTGGCCAAAAGCTTGAAAGTATGTTAGACGTAGGCTATATTATGTATCAAAATATTTTGTTGGCTTCAACTGCCCCCTTTCCCTTATCATGGCTGTAGCATCTCTCATCAGTGCTGTGACAGTATTTTTTTTTGACACCTTGCCAAATTTTTTGTAGGCTACCGTATGTAGTAAATCATTTCTCATTCAAGTAGCCTACGTTTTAACATTTACGTTTTGTCGTTTTTGTTTTTTTTTCAGACCCCTGCTAGCAAGTGATACTATTTTTTGTCTTGATGGTCAGAAATAAAACGTGAAACTGGACTAAACAATAGCCTATGTAAGAAATTATAATTGTTTTGTGCATACGTATGCACTATCATATCCGTTGGAGGGCAGACGCAGTCTTGTTGAAACAATTTATCAGTTAGTTTTGGTTAACAGGCTATATATAAGTGGTAAACGTTTTTTGCAGTCACCCATCACCAGTACCGTTGACAGAGGTAGGCTACTTTTAGACCCGGATCGGGGTGATATCAGGGGTTTGTAACTTTTTCTAGGGGCCCAAAAACTTGATGAAACCCGGGATGAAACCACCGCATAATCTTTGGATATAGCTACATTAGCTAATGCATTTTTGAAATGTTGATTTGTGATCCGAGGATCTCATTGATACCGGGCCTGAATTATTCTCTCAACGACCAAGCCCATTACAAATACTGTTAGGGATGCCGCTGTCATGATGTTGTGTGAGAACTTACTAATGCTTGCAAAATTCAATAAGTTATAGGGCATAGGCTATAGCCTAGCCCTATAGCAGTGGTTCCCAACCTTTTTGTTGTCACGGACCCCTTTAGACAAATTATTAATTCTGCGGACCCCTACCTCAACTTTGCCTGAAACTCAATTAACATACTATTGCAAAGAAATTTATTTTCACACGAGTCAGTTCAATCACAGTACTATTGACTATTGTAATAATTATTCTACTCAACTACTGTATGGTGTCATATTGCATTGCCGCTGTGACTTCTGCGGCAAATATCAGGTTAAACAGCTGCTTAAATAAGAAAATGAATGGATTGTTCAAGAAATATCAGCAGTATTTGAACATTAAGGTGACCCAAAGTGCCATGACGAAACTTTTTCAACGTAAGCAAATTTAATGAGATGGTTGTTGTTGCCTTTCTTGAACTAAACGACTGAACTGCGGTTGAGTTTTTGACAATGCAACACGCATGTCATCTTCAACGTCCACTGTCCAGGCGATTTCGATGTTGTTTGTATTGTAACAAGAGCTGAGAATCCTGCCTCGCAAAGGTTAAGTGGTTATACTGGTTGTGGTTGGTTATGAATGGTAACAAAACAATAATCGCTTGCTTTGCCAAGAATGGATAGGTTTGCAGTTGTGAGCACCAAAATTCTTCCACAGTTTTTGAATGAAATTCAATGCGTAATAACTCTTTAATCTCAAATCAATTAGGTCATCTTTACTGAGATCGTCATCGCTAATGTTGTTCAAGTCAAAAAGAAAAGGATTTCGAATCCATGTTTCAACTTCATTCGGCAGGTGGTCTAAAGTAAATAACGTTGAAATGAGATTTGCAGGGTTTCAAGTGTGCGCAAATTTTTTCTCTCAGAGATCAAAAGAGTACATTCTCTTTGAGTTTCATCCATCAAGATAAGATCTTCTAACATTGGAAAGTTAGCATAATTACCTGCTTCCAATCTGCGTTTCCAAACCGGCAACCTGGCTAAAAACGCTTTCAGTTTTTCAGCTGCATCAATTATTGTCACACCTGGTCCTTGAATGCCACGATTCACATTGTTAATATGACCGAAAATATCGGCTAAGTAGGCCATGCCGTAAAGACAACTTTTACTCTCGAACAATTTTGAAAGGGGGCTTCCTTTTGCTTTCAAAAGAGTTGATACCTCATTTTTTAGCTGCTGCAGTCGTTTTAAAACTTCTCTAGATAACCAACGTACCTTAGAATGATACAAAAGTACTCCGTCATCTGACTCTTCTTAACTGAGCGCTTTAAAAGTACGGTGGTTTACAGCTCTGCTTTTGATGAAATTAACGACTTTCACGCAATTCGTCAGAATTTCTTTGAGACTTGCTAGTAAAGTTTTTGCTGCTAAGGCGTAGGCCTTCCTGTGCAAGAAGCAATGGGTAGCAACCACGTGAGGAGCTTCATTTTTTACTAAAGCAGCAAATCCGGATTTGTTCCCGAGCATGGCTGGTGCTCCACCTGTGCATATAGAACAAAGTTTTTTTTTCCAAAATTCATCAAGGTAATCACGGACCCCCAAATGCTTTCTCACGGACCCCCAAGGGGTCCGCGAACCCCAGGTTGGGAACCACTGCCCTATAGGCTTGAGGATTTTTTCTTGATATAGACTTAAAATTAGAAAAAAAGTTTACGACTGCACCACCAATAATAATTTCTATTTTGCTGGGCTTGCCATTATCAAAAAATAAACTTAGATTTAGAAAAAAGTAAACATAAACGTTTCTTCAAAAGACAGTAAAGTTGCAAAACCATTAAAAGAAAAACTATACAAAAATGTTATGTTATTTTCTCAAATTCAAGGTGCATACAGTATTATGTTGTAGGTTGTAGCCTATTCAAGATATGGGCTACCATAAGTAACTTACAAAAATAGGCATCTGGGGCCAACTACAAACGCTTGTAGTTCTTAGACTAACTCATAAGTTATTGCAGAGGTAGCCTTTAAACTTTTTCAATTTGTCATTTTTCTGATAAAAATGAAACCGGTTAAGCATATTTATATTACAGTCTTACAGAGAAACTGTAGGATATACCAGGTAATCATAAACATAGCCTAGCCCTGGGCTTACCAAACGTTTTTGCTCGCGACCCCTTTTAATCTCCAAAAGTTTTCCGCGACCCTTAACGGTTAAAATGATAAGCAAAGGAGAATTCCATACGTGATTCAAACATCAGGGCATGAGAGGATAAAGTTCTTATTGTACTAAGCCGTCGGCACTAACGAGAGTAGGGTGGCCAGTTGCCAGTCTTTCCTTCTGCAACTACGCCCACCCAATTTATTACACACTAAGTAGAGGTGAGCGGTGTTTTCCAACAACCAGCTTAAGCCGGGAGTCGAACCAGGAGTGAATAATTGGAAAGCGAACGCCTTATCCGCTGCTTCATCCCACCGTCACAAATGATAAACAGTACGAAATATACATTTGGAATATTTATTAAAAGGCTTAATTTGTACGAAAACTAAAAACGAACTACCTGTAGGCTATTCGAAGCGTAGCCTACTGCTTTTCATGTAGCCTACTGGAAACAAAACCAAAAAGTAAACACATGTACTCAGTGTGATGGGTAGCCTACAACTGCTTTCTGCTACAAAACAAGCCCAGTCGTGGCTCAATGTTTGTTAATGCTGGTCTCAAGGCGGTTTCGGTGTTGCTTAGGATGGAATGGTATTTTATTTTGATTACCATCAACGTTGAAAACGCTGACTCGCACAAATAGGCTACGTCGAGACAAACGACAGAATTGCTGTTAGGGAGTGAGATAATAATAGATCTCCCCTCACCAAAACATTTGAAGCGTTTTTCCAGAAAACTCAAACCGCAAATGGATGAGCGAGTTCTTACTGAGATTTAAGAGAGAGGTACTCGGGAGCTTAGTTTGTTTTTGCATTGGATCTAATCTAATTTGGGGTTGTCCAATTCTGAATGAAAATACTTCTGAAACCGTTTCAGCTGTTTTGACAAATGGTCGATAACCAGAGGCTTAATACATCATTTGATTCAACATTACTGTTAGCCAAAAACCATGTAGGGCCTACTTCTATACTACCTAGAAGTACCTAGAAGGTAGTCCTAGAAGGTACTACCTAGAAGGTAGTCTAGAAGTACATGCCAAAAACTCTTTGGAAATGAAAACATTTCAAATGAATCATTTTCAACCTTTTGTTTCCAGAAGTTTAATTTTTTTTTTTCAGAACGATTAATTTTAGATTTAAATTTAAATTTCTTTTTATCTTATTTCATGTCATTTCTTTTTACCCTATTAGCAAAAATCTTAATTCACTGTTCGTTATGAAATCACGTAGATTGCCATATAAATTGAGCTAACTATTGGAAGCAGCGCATCCCCACCAATTTATTTTCGTAATTCTTATAGTTCTTTTGTGAGAAAGCTGTTTAGGCTACCGCTTAATCGAAAAGTTGTCGTTCTTCTAGAAGAGTTGAAAAATTAACCCCCACAGAGTCTCCCTTTTAACAAGCTTTTTCTTATTTTGTGGGGCTGAGCTCTCCCGAGCTTCCAGTTTGGGAAGCCCTGGCCTAGCCTAAATTCTCTAATCTGTTCATGATTATTAAATTTTTGGAAAACATTGTGCAAAGTTAGTTTGAAATATAAAATCTGGGCTTTTTTTAATTTCTGCGATGGGTTGAATTTCGAAACAAGACTTAAAATATTTTGAGCAGCTTTATCTATCAATTATTTCAAATATCATGTGATGCCATTGTTTTTGCATTGGTTCCATCTTTCGCATTTGACGTTCAATGTATTCTACAAAACCTAACATCATGGTTCTGATCCACTCCAAGGCATCATATTTCAAAGCTTCTACTTCGATATGTCAAATCCTCTTCGAAATTATTGCAAATATTGACTTGTTCACCAACATGAAGTGCGTACTTTAGTAGGGTGATGTACGCTGACATTTTCTAAAGTGTTATCTAACTGTGTTTTCCCACTGCAGAAGCAAAAGAACTGCCTGTCAAAATGAATCAAAATTAGAATATAGGCTATGTTGTTTAGCATTTACAGTACAATGTCAACAAATATGTATTTTTGGACGCTAACCTAATCTTAAGAATGTCTTTTTGGAAAAACTTTTTTGGATGAAAACTTTGGGTCACTGCCGGTCAGCAGAAGATTACATTGCGTGAGATATTTTGGCTTGCTCCGTGATGAAAGCTATGATTAAAGAATATGATCTTTTATGTATCTAGCACCGTACGAGAGTGCCAAGAGTTTTGGACGCCTTTTCTCTATTTGTTCCGTAGACCCAAGTTCCAAATAAAGCTTGTCTCACTCAAAACGCTAATAATAATAAAAGGATTGCAGCAGCAATTATATAATCTTTCTTTTTTGCTGTTTCAACTGGGTGAGTAGACTATTTTGCAATACAAAATTAATTTAAAATCAAAACAATTACATTTTATTACCCATTGGCTTCATCAAAAGTTTGTCTCAAATTCCTTCCAAGTCGTCGCTTGTTATGTTGCAATCCTATTTTTCGTTGCGTAATCCCCAGCAATTCTGGAAATTTTAAAATAGGCTTTCTCAAAGTACTAACGCTTTTTCATATACAAATGTCAGCAATATCTTGTAAACTGTCGATGGCAGCTTTCTACTTGCATAATTTTGATTTGAGAAAATAAGCTGTTTTTTCCTTTTCAACGTGTTCAGAACATAGGCAAAGCTAGTTATCGTTTTTCGCCAGTAACAAGATAAAGCTGTCAGAATGTTGTAGCTTGTTAATCCTCCCTTGAACTCATTTTGAACCGCCCTCTTGAATTGTGGAATATAGCCGTGAGAGCTTACCAGCAGCACATAATTAGAACATAAAAAATTTGAACTTTTACGCACAAAAGCTTATACATTTTCATAAGTATATGGTTAGTTATACATAAAGAAGAACTGAATAACACTTTATTTATAGTTAATCACATAGCTCTGGCAAGAGTTATATCGACGAATAGACATGGAAATTAAATTAATTTTATTGCTTTAAAATGGGGCTTAAATGTGTCTACCAAGCAAAAGTAAATCACAATGGTTTAATGTCTTTTTTGTCATTATTTTGCAATTTACGTTGATTCTTCTGTGAAAAATGCGTGCTGCACGTTAACGTTTTACGTTGACAGAACGGCACCAGACGCTCAATTAGCGGAAAATCATTCCTTTCTACCAATTGTAAATGACATTGCGAGACTATTCTAATTACTTTAATAAATGTAATAATATTTTTACCATTGAGACAAGACAAATATTGGTCTTATAAGGAATATTTTTGTATATTTGAAAACTTTTATTTATATGTATTCATTAAGGTATGCTTAGTTAGACCAGAATCGTGGTATAATGACGATATGAGCAAAATTTATTATCTTATCGTGAAAGTAATTTCTTAATAAAGATCAGATTTACTTGTTTTAAAGAGCTCTTTCTTCCTGAAAATTTTGCGCTGTCATTGTTGATAGCAAGCACGCCATTTTCTCGTTAAATCAACTATTTTTTATAAACTGAAACCACAGCGTTACCAAAACATTTTTGGGAAGCAAAACAAAAAAATGCTCAAATATGCGCAATTTTATTGGAATGGCCCAAATATCGAAACAATTATCCATTGCGCTTCAGAACATTGGAAACACGGTATTATGAAGTCGTATAAACATTAAATAAAAACAGCACATTCTATCATATTTAAACTTAGTATAGCATCTATAAGCCTACTGCATATGTTTTCAATAAAATCGCCAGCCATAAGCTATCATGTTGCTCTGGGCACTTGAGGAGGTACAAGAATGGATTGACCAGATTCACATACTTCGACATTTTGTGGGTGCCCAAATCAACACAAGGCAGTAGTGGAAACGAACGATGTTTAAACTTTTATTTATTTTGTGACAATTGCATCATGATGATTTGGACAGTTTCATGGCTGCCCAACAGCAATCTATATTTACAGGCCTTGCCAAATCTGGAGGCCTAAGTAACTTTGATTTTGAACTGTAGGCCTCTAGATCAGTGGTTCCCAACCTTTTTGTTGTCACGGACCCCTTTAGACAAATTATTAATTCTCCGACCCCTACCTAAATTTTGCCTGAAACTCAATTAACATACTATTGACTGTTGTAATAATTATGCTACTCAACTACTGTACTGTGTCATATAGCATTGGCGTTATGACTCCTGCGGCAAATATCAGGACAGTTGCTCAAATAAGAAAATGAATAAATTGTTCAAGAAATGTCAGCAGTATTTCAACATTAAGGTGACCCAAAGTGCCATGCCGAAAATTTTTCAACGTAAGCAAATTTAATGAGAGAACTGTTGTTGCAGTTTATTCTCGCGGGCTTGAGCTTGACACATTTGCATTTCAAGAGAGAAATGAAAGTAAAAAGATCGCTTTTCGTTTTTTTTCCAAATTCATCAAGGTAATCACGGATCCCCAAGAGGTCCACGAACCCCAGGTTGGGAACCACTGCTCTAGATCATCGTAGATCAGCCTTCAGTCAAATTTAAAGCTCGTTTCTTGGCATGGCCTGTGTTTATACATAAGTTCATAGGTCACCATGGACTGCCCTAATCAACATGATACAGTTGTAAATAAACAACATTAAGATGATTTTGTTGTTTTTGTCACCCTACCGTTATCAGTGTGCCAAATGGCAATTTCACATTTAACGTTTTGTACAACTTGTACTATTTTGTCATTTGAGCAATTTTGTAGCTGTTTTCTTAGCAACCTTTGCCCACATAATTAGGCCTATAGATTTTTTTCTCAAAATTCCGACATTTTTCGCAACATGTAGGCAACACTACCCCTTCTCTCCCTCTGGCTCGTACCCCATGCTTGAAACTGGCAGTCTTCAGTGTTTCAGTATGCTGGGGTCAAGCAAATCGGCTTATCTGGTGAGATGTTAAAATTTTGATCAATTACAAGGTGCTTTGATTAGATAATTACAATGCCTTGATTTAATGAATATCCTCCTTTAATTTGGAATAGTTTGCTCAGCATGGAAGCAAGAAAGGCCTTACCGCACAATCAAACGAATACAATCTACTGTTTAAACTTTAAAGCATGAAATTATATAAACATAGGCAAAATATTTTGCGACAGAAGTGTTTAAAAACTGTATTTAAGCTGTATTGTATTACGCTATAGCAATTACATCATGAAATAAGCGTTTATTCCATCATGAAAATACGTCATAAGCCAATGTTGTTCATATTTTGAAGTGTTTTTCTTATCATTATCTAAAAGTTTACGTCAAATTTTCTCAAAGATCAAATGATCTGGAAATGTATAGTCTACGTCATAATGATGATATATTAAAGTTAAAATGCCATGCTTTTAAACATTGGTTTGCTAATTTTTGTTATTGGGTTGCGAGTGCTCCATTTCAACCTGGCTATGTCTACAATCAATAGAGGTTACAACGATGGGCTATGTAGTTTTTATTTTTCCTGTAGTTTTACACTTTCGGAACCAAATTTTTGTCAAGAGCAAATCGGTATAAAAACAGTAATTTCGTTGAACACTAGTTAGACATATTGAAATTTCTTCGTTTATAGTTGCTTTTTTGTGACTTAGTGTGTCGGTGGTTAGTGTGTCCTCCTTTGAATCGATAGGTTTGAGTTCGATGCTCTGTCGGGACATAGCAGAACCCTTTTAAAAGTTGCTCTGAATCTTGTTTCTGCTTGGCACTCAACAAAAGAAATAGATTCAAGATAATAATGGACTCGGTTGCGCCTCTATAAGGCTGCACTGATACTGTCTGTTTTGTAAAACGTTGAGGAGCAACGCATATCTGCGATGGATATAGCGCTATATAAAAACACATATTATTATTATTATACTATAAGCCTTATAGGTCTACCACTGGTATTTTGTGTCAGCTCTTTGTGTCTTTCGAAAGGTTCACGGCTTGACCACATACCTCTGTCTTCTGCTATTCGCTTTACTTTACCATAACTAATTACTTTCATTCCAACATGTTGCAGTTTCATTTATTTCCTTCTTCGTTCATCTTTTTCCTTCCATACAACGTTAAATTACATTCTTTAGAAATCTTTAATGCCGCCGCTAGATTTATTGACTCTGTTTTCTTTTATTGGCTAGACCAAATACCGTTCCACCACCTTAAAGTAATCAATTCATACTGGTGCAGTATTTGTGCTGATGAATTGATCACGTAGCCTTCTGTACAACGACGGCCATCATGCCGTAATTTAATGTCGATCTTCAGTATATTTAAACAAAAGTTTCAATTACTTTTTTGCTGCTTATTGCCTTTCAGCAAAACTCGACCAATCGTCTTCATAAAGGTGTTCATTTTTTCGATGTATTTTCAACTAAATTACTAAACTTTCCAAATCCTTTATTGATGGAGTTAGCCATGTTTAAGCTAAAAGCCCACGCCCGTATGCATGGACTATCATTATTAGGCCTACCAGTCTGGTTCAGTGGTTCTCAGCCCTACTTATTTCTTCAAAAAATCCCAGGCCTCGCCGGAGCTCAGTGGCGTAGCTAGGGAATGTGCCGGAATGTGCCGCCGGGGGTGGATTCAGATTTTGCCGCCCTTCAAGAAAAAGCATATGAAAATGAAATGCGTTATTTATCAGATTATAATCAAAAATCGTAGTCTGAAAGTGCCGCCCGGGCGGTCCGCCGCCCGGGCGGTCCGCCTCCCCCCCCCGCCCCCCTAGCTACGCCACTGCCGGAGCTACTACATGTTTTAAAAGCATTTCTTATTGCCAAGTCAATGCAATGCTAAGCCTACTATGTGATATGAACTATAAATAAACAAGGTTAATTTAAATTTATTGCTATTTCTGATACTATTGTTAATGGGAGCTCTGCGCTTGCAGCAGATTGCATATAGGCAGATTTTATCATTTTCTAAATCTCTGCTATGTTTGGCATAGTTTGTTTGTTGTTGTGAAGGTCAGAAATAAAAACAAGCTGAACTGAGATTATTTTATTAGGCTATGTATTTCATCATTAACTTGTCATGAACGAAATGTGCAAAATCTTACAGGTTTAACATGTAGCTTACGTTAACAGTTGTTTGGGGAGCAATAAGGACTAGCCGGCATAGCCAACAATAATATCTTACAGAAACTTGGAAACTCTGATTGGGGTGCTTTTCCGGATACAATACGGTCAATTTTTTTAGATTTATGCTATTTGGTTTCAGAATATGCCTGCCCAGTTTATAAACGCTCAGCACATGCTATGAAAATCGACTCCATATTGCTGCCGTTTAATTACAGGTTGCCTCAAACCAACATCAAATCGCTACACATCCTCCCAACATCAAAAGAAGCGTGACCAGCAAAAAGAAAAGATTTTGTCAGTACATGGATTTGAGACACCTCATTACATGGCCAAACCCCAGCACGCAGGTGATTGAAGTCCAGAAGAATTTTTTTTGCTTCAGTTGTTCCACTGGGTCAAGATGAGGTCGCCGCCAATGTGTGGGTCCAACTGTGGCAGGAGGAGCTTGCAGCCAGGCTGACACCTACCAATATGGAGCTCTTTCCCCCAGAAGGCTTTCCTCTCTGAAAGCGTTAACCCTGGAAGTATTGGTAATGTCCCATCAAACGATGCAACATCTGCTCGAATGCCCTGTCCTAAAAACAAGATGCTCTGTACACGATTTAGCCGAGTTCAACGACAGAATAAGAGCTTGCGTAACCCAGACAGCAAAATCTGTCATTTTTACTTTGATTCAACGTCTGCAGACGCTAAATCAATGCAAATTGATGAGTTTTTTTGTCCGGGCATGCTCTGGGCGAGGGCCGTGCGACACACGATGAATAAGATAACCAACATGGTTGCAAAAACTTTATCATTTTAAATAAACTGTCGTCCATACTCCATAAGCCTATCAGTAGGGCCGGATTTAGCCTAAGTGCTGCCCTAGGCAGATAAGAAAAGTGCTGCCCCCCAAAAAAATTTTTTCGATGGTGCGCTACGATTTATATTTTCAATTCCTTACAAAAAAGTTATTTGCACATTTTATTTGAATACATCAATGAATGTCATTGTAAATTATAATGAACAAATTGTTTCATCCGAGGAAAGTGATCGCAAAAATGAACGGAGATGTATGCACTCACTTTTAAGATTCTCAAAGTCATTAGAGTAGTACTCCTCCAGGTCAGTAGCCTTTTGATTGATGTCTTCAACAGATAGTGTCGTCAATTGTTCAATAAATGCAAATTTGATGTAAATGGCCTGGTAGCCTATGCTGTAGATCGCTTTTTTAGTTCTGCTGCAATATTGTCTAGAATAGGCAAAAAAACATTTCTTTTCAGATTGGTTCGCTTATCCACAGTGACAGTGATATCATTGTCTCTAGTTTCACCGGGTAAAAGCTTCATTTTTCTCCGCCGTCCTTCTTCATAATCTACTCCTGGAAGCAGGTTCTTTGCCGCATCTTCAAATTTGTTGAAAAATTTATCTGCCTCTGATCAAATATCGGCTATTAAACTCCCCATTGTATCATACTGAGATACTGTATGGCCAATGTCCGTGTCGGCAGCTGACATATTGTTGAAAACCAATCAAGCGTAAAGCACTCTAGGGGCGATGGCTTGCCATACATGACTTGCCGCACTGTTTATAAATGTGTGTGATGTGATAAGATATTTATTAACTGCTATATATCTGAATATATCTGTTGTGAATTATTATATTCACGTACAGTATTATCAATGTAATATATTCGTACATTTTGCCGCCCCCAATAATTTGCCGCCCTTGGCAACTGCCTACTCTGCCTACTGATAAATCCGGCCCTGCCCATCAGGACAGCATTCAACACTTACGCTACGCACACATAAAGAAAATGGGTAAAATCAAAAAGTTTCCACGGGGACTGGGTCTCAACATAAAGATTTAAAAGTGCATTTAAAAAAAAAAATTTCTTCAGCAATTAGCCAAATTAAACTTTATTTGTGCACTCCTAATATTGACAAAGTAGTCTAATTGGTAAGAGCGGGTATTTGACGAGTTGATTTGGGAGTCAAGCTTTGGTATTTCTTTGTCTATAATGGTCTTTGATTAAAAAGTTACGTGCGGCTTTTAAGGCAAGATAGGAAGTATAACTTATTGTTGTGGTTACAATCAGTTAGAAATTACATATGACTAATCTATGATGGATATATAATGGTAGCTTTACTGTGGTTAATGAATAGCTGGTAATAAGAGACAAAAACAGCTTTTGTGTTTTAATCTTACATGAAGTACTTTATAACCACAAGCCGAAAATCGTAGCCTACAATACCGTTTCAAAGTAACATTAGCCGTTCGCCCTCTCCCACAGTGACCACGCCTTTCATCATTTTCTTTTATTTCTTTATAAACTTAGCTTTGCTTTCAGTTCAGGAAACACGTAGGGTTTAAGTTCAACGAAGATATTTTGTACCGTAATTTACTTCAATTGTGTATCTCACTCCATTTAATGAGTATTCTGTTGTATAAAGCTTAGATCTTTGTTTCTGACTATTTGTGTAACTTCATCACCTGCTCAATAACTCAAGAGCTAATTGTAGCTGTAGTAAGAACATGCAAAATCTGTGACTAAACTGTGCTTTTGTTTCCAAAACGTTTTGGCAATACCGCTAGCGTGTAAATCGGCCAAGAAAACAACAAAGAAAAATAGCTTTTCCTTATCATTTTCCTTTCTGAAAAGAAAACCTTTACTTATTGTCAAATTAGCAACGTGTTTGTAAATTTGCAAGCAAATTATTTAAAGTTTTTTTTAACCTTATATAGCATTATTGCCAATAAAATATATTTAAAAAAGCTTTTGAACTAGCTTATCTTTAGAAAGAACGTTGGCAAGCGTGCAATACTCAGCTGTTTTGTGTGGCGTCGTGCGGAAGGGCACTGCATTTTACAACAATGGGTCTCAAACTCAAATTACTTTGAGGGCCAAATGAATAGTAAATTGGCCGGGAGCAAACAAAATAGCACAGTAAGAACGCAATAAGAGAAGTAACAAGAACGCACCAAGAACGTAAGATCGTAGTAAAAGACTAGTAGTTAGAACAGAGGTGGGCAAACTACCGCCCGCGGGCCTCATGCGGCCAGAGACATTTTTCTGTGCGCCCGCGAAAGCCTGAATTAATTATATAAAAAAATAATAATAAAATTGCTTGACAACTTTAATTACTACAATAACTTAATTAAACTTTTTCTTCAATATATTCATCTTGATAAAGATAAATTATAGTATTTTTATGGCATTGTAATGACTTGTTCCCCCAGCCACATTGTGTTCTTCAGTAATGTGCAGTTTTAGCAATATGTATCGTGTCATTTGCGTACTCAGCCATCTTGCATGGCTATTAGTGTCGAAGCACCCGATTACGTCACAATGGAAATTTTTAACTTCGACCTGTAACATCACCAGACTTTCTTTTTCGTTTTAGTCTTGGACCAAGGCCCAGACTCTTGGTATAGAGAGAGAAGCGACGATTGCGAAATCGATTGGAAAATCAACCTCAAAGATTTTGCAAGAAAGTTGTTTGTTATATTTGCATCAACGTACATTTGCGAGCACACTTTCTCAGTAATAAAAATCAGCAAATCTGAGAACAGGTCACTGCTCACAGATTCAAATCTCCATTCTGTTTTAAGAATCAGCACAACCAACTTTATCCCTAATTTGGACAAGTTGGATAATGACTCTGACCAACTGCACAAATCCTATTAATGCTTCTGATACATGTAGGTTCTATTCAAATAAAGAATTGAGATAACGTTTTGTATATCTGCCATGTAATATATAAAATCTTCATTTCTTTGGTCACTTTAAAATTGAATAAAAACTTGTGTTTTCACTGCTTTAGATTTTATATTTTGGCTTGTAATATTGTTTGTTTTGTTTTGTTTGTTTATCTTTATCCTGCATTGCGGGAAAGCGGACTTGAGCGCTATGCATCGGTGTACGCCTTCCGACGTACACCTGACCCACGCTGCAGCCGACTGCAATGTCTGTTTCCGGTTGTCTACTCTATTTATGACTTAAATTTGGTACTACCCATTACTCGAAATCGATCACTGGGTAGAGGCAATTATCGTAAAGTTTCTTGCCCAGAGAAACAACAGCAAGTGCGGGTGGCTGGAGTCGAACATACAGGCTCTCGACTGCGAGCCCAACGCGCTAACCACTCGGCCACTGCTGCCGACAATATTATTTATACTACAATGCGCCCTCAAACAAATTCAGATTCTGAATGCAGCCCTCGAGATAAAAATTTTGCCCATTCCTGAGTTAAAACAAAGAGATAGAAAAACATTGTAAGACCACAAAAAAAAACGCAAAGAAAAACAAAAAACGCAAATGCAACGACTTGAGCCTAGAGAGTAAAAATCTTGAAACCACTTTCAAAAAGCCTGGAATAAACTAAATGCTTGAAGAACTGACTACCGCAATACCAAAGTTGCCATTGCGACAACAGCTCAAGAATTGAATAGGTAATGACAATGCGATTGTGATGTAGCAATATGAGTTTCTCGCACGCAATAAAATGGCGTGACAGTAGCGCTTAAGATACGGAAGGGGGAGGAGATAATTTTAATTTAAATTTTAGTCCTGATTTTAGGATACAACAGTACATTCTAAGACCTCTAGATAAAAAAAAATGGAACTTTCGTCCAAAAAACCCTCCCTCCTGCCCTGAAAATTACTTTTCGAGTTTAATTGCATTGCAATTACATTGACGTCACTTTTTGTTTGTGGCATTTAAAGTTCAAATATTATTTGCTATTATGCTAAAATACATTAATAATGTTGCAAGACAGCCGCAAAGTAGTTTTTTAGAGATAGGTTTTGTTCAATTTACGGCGCCTCAACTACAACCAACTTCATACAAGCTGTTTGCATTAATGCCAAGCTTATGCGCATGCGCGTAGTCATACACATAAATCAAAATGACCACTTTCCCCTGTTTTGTAATGAAACCAAGACCAGAAAAATGTTTATGACAGTCTTGCAACATATTTAATGTGTTTTAGTACAGTAGCAAGTTATATTTAACTTGAAATGCCACAGACAAAAAGTGACGTCCATGCAATATTAAGCAATTGAACGAGAAAAGCAATTTTCAGAGTAGGGGAGATTTTTGAACGGAAATTTTAATATTTTTTAGAGGTCTTAAATTGTTCTGTTGTATCCTAATACCAGGGCTAAAGTTTGATTTAAAAAAAAAGATTAACCCCCTCCCCCCTACTTAAAAGTCGTATGAAGTTTGGTGAGTATTTTCACATTTTTTTAACAATTTTTACCTTTTTAAATCTGTAGAAAGATATGTGGCATTTGAACAGTTAGCCTACTGTAATTGCTAATTATTGAAGAATAAAAACAAAATTATCGCGGGCTGCACCAAAGCCTTGTCGAGGGTCTCGTGTTTGAGATCCTTGTTTTACAACATAACAAATACAGTAGCCTAACTACCCTGCACCTGTATCTTGTTCTTTGCCGACAAGCTTGGTGTTGGTAAGTTTAATTACCAAATTAACCAATTGATTGTCAACAAACGTAAGCACTCCATGCATTTCTGCGCTTTTGGAACAGAAAGAACTGTTTTCTCGAAAAGCTCTTCGGTACTTTTTCAAGTTTATGTTATCAACGTAAATTTAATATTTGTTTACCAATTGCAGAGATAAAAGGGGATTATACTGTCAGGATCTTGCTTCTTTTGGCTGTCCTCACTTTTAGCTACTTAGTAAACAATCGCATCCATTGTGTATATTCAACGAATTAAATTAAACCGTTTCATCATTGTAAGATTTGAGGTGCGTTTAAATTTTTTCAGCTTGCAACCCTGCTTTTGATGGCATTTTCAACATTTGCATGTACCACCATGTTCCGAGAACGAAAAAATAGCAAAGCACTTGACTCGTCAAAGAAAAGAATGTAGTCTGAAATTATTTGTTTTTCCAAGAACGCTTTATTTTTGTGTTGCAAGCAATACAAGAACAGAAATGTTATAAAAAAGAGAGCGCTGATTCCTACGCCAGAACACATGAATCAAACGTTGGAACATTGGCTCATTGAGTCTCTTGGTACAAAGTTACACTCTTTGTTGGATTTTTTATTATTAAACAAACACAACAACAAAGCAATAAATGCAAGAGTTGTCTTCACAAAGTACAATAACTACATTAACGAAACAAAAAAAGTACTGACAACAAACATACATAATTAGTTTTTGATTGACAGTGCGTAAAATACCATAACATACAAAGCTTTCTTTGTGGCTTGCCCAATTCCAATTTTATTAAATTTTTGTTTGTTGTTAACGGAGCAAAAAAAAACTTGACTGATCTAGTGAAACGGGAAAACCCATCATAAATTCGCACAGTAACATGCCAATTAAAATGTTAATCTCTGTATGAGTACCGCCCAAAAAGAAAGAAAACATTTTGTGGACTTGAAAGCATGTGGTAATCCACAATATTTTTTACTCATGTTGCAATAGTTTACATCGCCAGTTAACCACACAATCATCACTGCAGGCAGCCAGCTAGCAAAATAGATCTTTTTTAATTGATTTCTGAAGACGTTGAATCAATCTAAAAACGAATCAATTTTGTCATCTGTGAAACGAAACATAACAAGATGTATGAAAAAAAAAACGATTGACTAGCGTATTAATTACGCTTTTTATGTCACTTTTTCGTAGCCTACTCCCTGGTGGTACGGTATTTTCATCACTCTGCATGATATGTATATTGTATGTTGTGTACGTATATGTACATTTTTTACACATTGATTTTTTTAACACAATTATCTCATAATTGTGCTGCTGCGCTGTTGGATGTTAATCAACAGTAATATGTTAAAGGAAGCTCAGTTGCTTACATACTACGTTAAAATTATGATTATCATCTTTCTGCTTTTGTATGAGACAGGATTGTTCTTATTTCAGGGCAGGTGATGGAAAGCCAGGTGAGTGTAGCGTCATCCAGTGTTGCCATACCATGCATTTCATTGGTGTAGACTCATCGCCCATGGAAAATAATTCCTCCGCCCTTGTTTTGTCTGTTAACAAAACGTTCGTGCATCGAACGGAACAAGGTTTGATTTCGTTCCGTCGGGAAAGGATATAGAGGCTGAAAAAAAGTTGCGTGGAAACGGTACCGCGTTTGTGTCTTTGATCGCGATGATAAACCTAAAACTGCAGCCGATGGATGAGCAGGATAAAATTCTGATGGAATGAATGAAATTAAGTTTCCCGTCAAATCCAAGACTTTCAACCTTAGATTAAATTTTAGCCAATTTCTTGGAAACGTTTCAATTCTGTTAAATGAAAGAGATATGAACTCAACGTCGCGGCAGTTTTTCAAAAATGTTGCTGAGATGTGTTGCATACCGTTAGATGACAAATCCAAAGATAGCAGTTTAGTTGATGTTTCAAACAACTGTTCTGGCACTGCTGATAAATTGTTTTTGGAGAAACTTACTTCTCTGATGTATTGATTTCTTGCAAAAAGACTTTCCGGGATTTCTTGGATGATGTTGCCAGAAAAACTTGCTACTTCAAGTAGAGGGTTATCATAAAACAAGTCGACAGGAATAAAATTGATGTTATTTTTTGAAAAATCTACAAATTTCAACATTGGGTTTGCAAAAAACAAGTACCAAGGCAAAATTTCTAGAACATTCCCGGTTAGTGACACTTCTGTTAGATTTGCGTTTGCAGTAAAAGTGTCTTCTGGAATGTACTGAATAAAGTTGCGGTCAAAGGTAATGCTTTCAAGCAAAAGGTTGTTTTGGAATAAATTATTTGGAATGGTTTCAAAATTGTTTGAGTCACAATCGAACAAATGCAAATGTGGAAGATGGGACAAGATCTCTTTAAGTTCATTTCCATCAGATAAACTGTTCCTCTTCAGATAAAGATGCTGAGTGTTTCCTGGGATAACAACTGAACCGAGACAGTTCAATTTGTTCATGTAACAAAAGAAAGTGTTTGGATCACGTGGTTTTAATGCTGCAAATGAACGTGGATCGCGAGTTGTACATGAAGAAATTCTTGAAAAGTCTGGTTTCGAGCAGGAGGAGTTGTCTTCTTCAAAGTTAGTCCAACCTCGTTTACAAAACTCTTCCGTCCCTGAAACCTGAAGCAACGGTTCAATCACTGGACAAACTAATTGCAAAAGTCCTGTGCTTGGTTGTTGAAAGTTTAAATTTTGATCCTTTATGGATCCCTCTGGAAGAACGGAATTGTTCCCATCACTATCTGTTTCAAGTTTACTTGTGGAGTTTCTGGAAATTTCAAAAGCTGAATGCTCAGCATATGGAAACACAAAAGCGAAAGCTTGTAAATTTATAATACACCAAAACAACAGAAGAAAGCTTTTTCGATTGTCCATACTACAGCTTAAGTGAATATCTAAAAAAAATTCAAATAAGATTTGATAAAAACGCTAATAAGGTCTCAATAAACTAATTACATAACAAGCAATTAAATACCTTTTTTGCAACATTTTTCTAAACGCATTTTATTTTAGCATAAGCTGTGTTTGTGTAAATTGCAAAGAAATTTCTTGTAAAGCTTACTTTAAAATCTTTCACAGTATTGCTTTACATAATTTAATGCAGTATTGTCACTGTTATAAATCTTAATCAATTGCTATTTTTACAAAACTAAAATTCATAACATCGATTATAAAACATATTAAATTATTTGATTGACTTTAAAACCCATTCTGCTTTACAGACGACAGAAAGAGACAAAATGGTGAACGAAACTTCTACCATAAACTGTCATTCTCGATTTTCGTCCCTGTCTTATATAACGAAGAAGATTTTTTTTTCTTTAAGTTCTGAAGCACTGTGGTCTAACTTCTCGACCGTAAAATAATGGCTATGCGTCACAAAACCACTTCTAAATTTGCAAAGTAATCGCCAGAGATATTCATTATCCAATTTCCATTGTTCTTGACTAATCAATGCGAAGATTCTACTCTTTTTCTCGCGTTATCGATCAACGTCATGTCTCTCATTCGTGTCTTTATTCATGACGTAACCTACACAAGATTGTCTTCTGCGAACGTTGAGCCAATGACAGAACGACGGATTTTGTTAGGGCAAAGAGTTAGCCGGAATTACTTGCAATGCATAATCGTCCAACTCATTTAAGCTTTTTTGCAAATGAGGTAGCGACATGCGTGTCAAACAACAGAACCTCAAATCTACAAAATCCGACCTTTGTGGCAATTGCAGGATTAAGCAGTATGTTTTCAAGTTAAGTTACAGGCATACTGCCAAACATAAGCCGTTTTAAATTTTAATGTGATCAACAATATTTGAAAACTATATTTGGAGTGAGCTCAGTGAAATGTTGTTGCTCCTGCAAAAGAAGACAAACACTGTTTAATTTAATAAACTGGTTTGCTTATACAGTACTTCGTAAGTTCACAACAAAGTATATTTGGCCATGACTTCAAACAAAAACTCATTTGGTAGATGGACTTTTTGAAAAAAAATTCCACTCTAACAGTGTCATAAGGGCACAATACGGTATAAATGTGAGTTTCTGTTGCCTTATAAAATACTTTTTCCCTTGTGTGTTTTTGACATTTTTAAAGTCAGTATCGCTTTAAATTTCTTATGACAACTGATCTTCCATAACAATCGACAGAAAAAAAGCAACTTCGTTAGTCACGCAATTACTTTGCTACTTCACAGTCATCACATCAAATTGAAATCACGAAGCCGAAAAATATCTTTTAACCCGGCTAATGAATAGCTCTATCACGACATTACCAATTGTTCAAACCGATCATCAGAATTTTAAAGTTAGCTCAAGCTGCAGGAAAGTGGATAATGGCTACAGTGGGTAGCTCACTCACAGTTGTTTACCTCAAAATATGGTAGATAACCAGGGCCGTTGACAGGATTTCTAGGGCCCGGTACCAATTTGTTTTCGAGCTCCCTTCATCGACAATGTTATGAATATATAGGTTGTGTACAAACTTTTATTGATGTGTTGTTAAAATGAGCATGACACATGCCGTTCAAAGTAGATTCTCAAAGATTTGTTGTATTCACGAATTTCCCCAACTGCGCAATTACGCATTAGGGATTACTCCGTAAACCGCTAACTCCTTGCTCTCAATCACGATCTTTGCTGGTATGTTAAAAGTTGTTGGAGTTTTCAGGTGCAACTAATTCTTTGTAAAGTAGACGCAAGTAGCTAGAAGCGATTACCACCAAAAAATATACCTGATATATATATTACCGCCTGATATATATATATTCAGAATTAAAGAGTGGGTGAAAAAAATATTTCGTGTTTTTGAAAAAAAAATCGTGGTTAGGGAAATCACTATTTCCGGAAGGGGTCCGGTATTTTGCCATCTGACGGCTGAAGTGGTTGTTTTAACCTCTGATGGCAATTCCTTTAGGTCTGACTATATTAAGATCTTAATAATGCTTGAAGTCGCGGGGAATCTTTTAAATCCGGGCCCCTTTAATATTCCGGGCCCGGGTCCAAAAGTACCACCTAGACCTCCCTGTTAACGCCCCTGTAGATAACTGTGTCTAACATGTGTCGATTATAATAAATGACGTAGTATGGTAGCTACATATACTCTGTTATGAACTTACGAACTGCGTGACACAGTTAGGCTATGTAACATTGGCTAAGTATCTATCAGTGCCAATTCTTGCTACGGTACAATCGGCTGCCGAGAAACATATTGTTAATTGACGCTACAGCGCTGGACGTGCTGCAGTGGTTAAGCAAACATCGTTTGTGTGAATCAACATCTTGTTTATTTATGAGTCTTAAGCTTCACCTTACTGTTGCCGTTTCTATCGCAAGCTGTGAAAGAAGTTTTGCAAAAGTTAAGTTTATAAAATCTTTCTTGAGATCGACTATGGGAGAAAGCAGGCTGTCTGCTCTAGCAATATTGTCCATTGCAAGTGATTCAGTCGAGACATTAGGCTATCTTTTGACGATATAATTTCTGAATTTGCTTCAATGAAAGCTGGACGTATTGAATTTTGAACTTTTAATAAAATTAAACAAGCACTGCTTTAATTCTTCTGTTGTGTGGAATTTTAATCAGCTTTTACGACGGTGTTAAGGGGGGCAGCATTTCGTGCAAAAATTCAAGGGCGGTATATGGCGTTGCTACTCCACTGCCTCGGACTTCACCTTTCCATCGTCTTTCTCTCATACAATATTTTCCAATACCTAACTATGGTAGCCTAACTCTCTTCCATTTCTTTGTTGAATTGCTAGGCAACTGCAAGTAAGCTTTTAATTTATCAAATTAAAAGGAGTCATGTACAAATTAAATCTGGCTCTCTCAGTGTTCTTTGTTCTACAACTGCTGCCCAAGAGAATGAATCACTAACTTGACCATACCACCTATCAGGCACCAAACAGATAACACAGTCAAGGAGCGTATAGTCCGCTTTAAATGAAATTTCCTTAATTTGGTAAGCCCTCAGCATCTGTCTTGACTCTTAAAGTTTGAGAAAAATCTCTTTATAAAGAAAAACGTTTTGTCGACAACCTACTTTTTTCCAGAAGAAATCATCTAACTTAATTGTCATCGGCTGGACACCTAAAGACATACCTGAAGATAGACACAGTGGTTGGCTTTCCGTCCACTTAATCTAAATCTTCAACTATAGGCTACCGGCATATATCTGAATACAAACTAGGCTATTCAGCTGGCTGGTGGAGAAGACAAAACTACTGGGGTACCGTAGGCTATAAAGTAAACCACGAAAACATTTTTATTATAAAAATCGCAAGTGAAATAAAATTATATTTTTATAATAATTGTGCACTTCGTTACGTAATTCTAAAAAAAAGAAAACTTGAAGAAGCTCACAGGATTTTGTTATGGAAAGTTTCCAAGCTTTCACCTTTAGATGGTGTAAAAGTGCAATAAAAAGTAATCAAACGCTGAAGTGGTTTGTGCTGAAACTTCTCGGGTAAGCGTTGAAAAATTCAATTAAATCAAACCATAGCCTAGACCAGAAATATGAGATTCATTGCTGCGTTTAGCAGTAAATATAAAGAGGCCCGGATTTAGGGGGGCAGAGGGTGCAGTTGCTCCCCGCCCCCCTTTTGAATGGCCCCCCGAGGTGGAAAAAATGTGATTGTGTTATTTTTTTTTCATCCTTTGAAGTTTCTGCAAATGCTCTTTTTTTCCTTTTAAAGTAAATTTTTAGTGACAAGGTGGCGACTGAGCTTGGCGTAAATGCATTAGCAACGGTGTGGGTAACTTCCAAGTTATCTTGTGTATAGTCTACTAAGTTACTTTTTTTTTTTTATTTCGCTATGAATGTGATAGCACTTTTTCTAGTTTTTTTTTTTCACTCAAGCTTTATATTGTTTTTGTTTAGAGAGTAATTATAGACCTACCTACTGCTTTTGAATATATTTTCATCTTGAGTATGCCAAGAAACGTTTAGCTTTCCGGAGCTCAGAAAAGAAAAATTTCTAAGGAATTAAACTAAGTGAAAAACATGCTGCAGTTGTTGCAAAGACAAAATGTCTTACAGCAGGGCTACTCAACTGGCGGACCGCGGTCCGAATCCGGACCTTCTGGGTGTTGAAGGTAGACCTCGGGCTTCTGAAAGAATAACTTCATTGCCACATTTTAGGACCTCTTTAAACAGATTTCCATTAGGGAAAAGCAATTTTTTGTGATTATCCAAGGAGCTGGCGGCTTCGCCCCCTGACCCCCCAACGCTTTGCCGTCTTCTCTGATGTGCGATCCACACAGCTACACTACAAAAAAACACAATACATTTTTTCCTTTTTTATTTCTTTGTTTGTGTCAGACAAAAATCCAAGTCGTGTTACATATTACCTGAAAAGTGTTTCGGTGCTCGTACTGGTTGTTTAATTTTCGTGGTTGCATGTGAAATATTCACTGGACCGCAAAAATATTCAACTTGTCAAAATGGACCTTTGCTAAAATTAGTTGGGTAGCCCTGTCTTACAGAATTTTTATCTAGTTTGACTGTTTTGTTTACTGTGATCAACATCACTCCGTGGTTGTTGCTATAAAAAGCTTATTTTTTTTGTATAATTGACACCAATTCCATCCCAGATAAAGTACTAAGTTTCTGAATATGGCTTTCTATACCCATGGATGTATTTTTTACTGATTAGTTGGACATAGATGTAGGGTTCCCGTCAGCTGTATGTTACTATTTAGATGACGTAGAGATTCTTTGGTTTGTTGATTTCATGGTTTTATTCGTGTTATTGTAGCCCACTGTTTATGATTAATACGACTTACTTCACAATGTCATGTGACTAGTCACCTAGTCATGTGACTAGGGAACTGTGTTTCAAAAGCTAGTGCAATTCACTATTACCACAGCAAACTTGCAACATCAGGCTAAAACAGATCGTTAACATCAACATTGTGAAGTAAGCAACGATCATGCTGTTAAAAGCGAATCTCAATCTATTGTATAACACGACTTACTTTACCTTGTATGATTTCAAATTCGTTTCAGTGCAGCACTGGATTATTGCTACTTTGCTAAGCGTAGTAGTTTATGAAGTGCAGACGTAGTACTGGTTTTTCTACTGAAGGCCCCTAAACCCGCCCCTAGGTATAAGTCACTGTAAAAATGAACAAACGTTGTGAATAAATATGACTATAAAAATGACAACCACGAAAGAACATGAGTTTTTAAAATTTGAAAGTAAGTAAACTACTACACTCATGCGTATTAGCGCAAGTAAATCATCAAGATGCAACTAATTTTTGCAAAAATTCCAGTTGTAGGCCAATGTTTTTTTCTTTATTTGCGGAAGGTTTCGTTTACATCGCTTGATTCAAGAATGTACGAAGCATTTCTATACGAACGTTAGATGGCAGTGTTGAGGAACAAAGTGCAGTTCGAACTGAAGGTTGGCGACAGTGATTAGCGGTTTGACCAGAATCAAGGAACCGCGTGTTACTGGATATACTTTGCTTAATTGCTTTTTGCATTGGTATGCTACTATTTATTCTATCATACAGTAGCGTATAAATATATTTTTGATGCCTAGTCAGTTGTAAATAACACGACAAAAAAGAAGTCAAAATTACATCTACTGTTGTTTAACCTGTAGCATTGGAGGGGATTTGTATGTATAATTTCTATCGCGTTTTGAAATGTTTGTTTAATTTTTAAATTCAGATTAAAAGTAGGATATACCTTGCGACAATCTAGTAACCAGTGTCCACTATTAAAATTGTCGCTAAACGTTGAATGGCTATCTTAAATGTTTCTATTTGTAGCCTACATCATGTTAAAGTAAAAACAAGTTTGTCAGAGACTAAATAAAAGAAAAAAAAATCATTTTGAATTGTTGATTAGGCTATCAGTTTCTTTATTTTTCTACATTTTACGCAGTTTACTGATGATTAAGGGCTTTGATTTTAGAACTTGTAAGATTAGCATAAAAAACGCGCATGAGAAACTAATTTTGTGCATTGTTCGTTCAGCTTTCTAACACGGTTCCGTAAACTTCTAAAACTTAATTCTATTACAATCCATCTTTCGTCATGTTTTAAACATCTTGCTTGCAAACTTGATTGACTTTCCACCGATTCGAAAAAAAGAATATGGCTGCTTCATGTTCAGTAAATATATGTTACCACAGTAAGTATCCATACACCTATTTAATGTACCCTTATACAGTACATGTGCTACCGATACCGTATGTTGTATGGCGTGAGATTAGTTTAAGAAAAAGGCATGTGGTTATAAATGCTTAAAATGAATAAAGCTTTAATTGAACATCAAATTTACGTAATGTGAAAAAACACATAGCCTATATTCCTTGTTTTTGAGCAAAACCGAAAGCGACTCACCAAATTGATTTTGCTTTAACACCAAACTTTATATCAGAGGTAGCTGGATAATCATCGCACCATCCGTAGTGAGAATTTTCTTAGGTTCCACCATATGTTTTTTTTACCGTTGCATTGTTTATTTTGTAGTTATTTCATGAGTATTTTGAATTATTAATTATTATTTTGACATGAATATTTAATTTTTATAAGAAGTGCTCAAATATCAACTTTAAACAGTCAGCGAAATTCTTATATTGAATATATATTATTGAAGCTACGTTAATTTATGATTTTTAGTTGATATGGAGATTTAATGATTTCATGGCATTTATTCCCTAAAGTTTTGTACCAAAAGCATCAATATCTAACAGTTAAAGCATCAAATTTACTACACTAACTTCTTTAGGCTATAAGCATTTTACCTCTGGTGCCTACCATGTGCCTATCTCTACTGCGGTGAAGTGAAAGCTCTCAACATGAAAATTATTTTTACATAACATGAAAAATGTCATTGTAGCCTACAGTTCGAAAACAGCTCCTTCCTATAAAAAAGTAATCACAGAAACCTTTTTACTACGCCTTTGTAGAGCCCGAGAGCTAGAGACGGTGCATTCTACAATCCCTACCGAGAGCTTCCTTTAATGTTACGCGCTTCGCTCCACTGGCGTCGAGTCGGAATCCTGGAATCCACTTAATTTGTACAAATCCGGCGGCTTTTAGCGCAATCCTGCGTCTCGCTTCAAAATCTAGGGAATCAAATTTAGGAGATTGTAAGCACTAAACTTTTGTAAGAATGCCTAATCGCATTCTGGCTAGTGCTTCTTACACACGTAGATTTGCCGTTATGTTACATTGTGTGGTTGTGTAAAGCGCTTGCAATGTTTACAGTGGCGTTTTTCTAATCAAGACTAGGATCCTTTTAGATAACTACAACCATGAACTTTGACTCATTTTTCAGTATTTTTCTCATTCTCTCACTCAAGAAGAACTCTTAATTTTTGAACTCAAGTCGGCAATGTAGGACGACAGAGCGTTGTGTTAATTTCTTGTGGTAGGACTGTCAATCGTTCCGGTGTTTTTCGTTTGGTGCCCTTGTTGCCTGAATTTTATCGTTCAACGTCAAGTTGATTATGTTGGAATGAATCAAGAAACGAATCGATACCGAAAAGCATCGTGTCCTGATGACTTCTCGCCATCATCATGCCCAGAAGTGTTGTCGTCCCATCGACGACTGTAGGCCTATATGAGCGGGCATGCTGACAAGCAACGTGCCGCTAGAGCTAGACCTTAAACCGCAAAACTTATCTCCATCCTTGTCGAACAACATTGTGGCAAAGCCAAGAATTTAATCGAAGCCACTCGAATGAGGTTATTTTACATCTTGGGCCTTGTAAGCTGCTTGGAGTACATGAGGAAGTAGGTCAAACTGCATTGGTAAAAAGATTGAAACTATTTTTCGAAAAGTGATTATATTTTCGAAGATTGAAATGATCTATCAAAGTGTTTTTAAAAATGTCACCAGAAATCATGATTTTCATGTTTTTGGTTTGATGTTTGCTGTTGATTGGGCTGGGATATCTATTAGCCTAACAAGTGTATATTTGGCAAGCATTTATTATTATGCATAGCCCCACGGCCCATATCCAGCGACTGTAAAAAAACAATTGATTTAGTCACAACGTTCAGTAAAACAGGCTAAAATATTTTCATAAGAGATTTAAATTTATTGAAAATTTTCGCTTTCTTTGTGATACAAATAGTCAAAAATTTCAGCAGCCAGTCGCAACAGCTATAGGAGATCGCGATTACTAAGTTGCGTCTTGCATAAAGGGTTACATGGCAGCAATTTATTGATGTTGAAAACGCAAAATTGTTGCAGGTTTGCAGTTATAATCCGTAAATACTGTAAAGCATGAAGATAGCTGGACGCCAGAACATGCAATACTATGTACACAAATAGAAGCGTTTTAAAATGCGTATGCAATAGAATACAGGGAGCCAATGAAACGATTCGAGTTCTCTTGGAATGACATGATCACGTTTATGAGTAAGAATAATTTACCAAACAGCAATATTTTGAACTTTTTGAAATTCAAAAACAACCCATTGCTCAAATCTTTGAATTAAAACCTTCCGCCCCAGTAGATTATCTATAGCCTATGAAGAAACAACAGGATCAGGAAGCGCTGGTTCGGTTTTCGGGGTGTGCGCTTAAACAACAATTTCAAAGACTGCTCTCCATTCATTCTTTAACCCAATGGATGGAATAACTCATAGACAACAACACTCTCAAACAGGTTTTCTCAGTCGAATGATAAAGATTTCCACAACCTACCAGACACCAACATTTAACTCGACAAAGCGTCATTAAAAACCGTATACCCAAATGTCAATCACGCTTAAGGAATAAATTAGCCTGAGTCTTTTCACATTTATACATAAAAGTTCTACCAAACTTGAACCAAAGCCCACGAGGCTATAGTAATCAAATCTTGCAATCTTCCACTCAATAGACCAGTGCTCTTCAACCTTTTTGTCCGTGGTACACCTTTTTTCAATTTTTAATAACTTCGTATACCTCACAAATAGCAATGTTTAATTGTGCACAGAAAGCAAAAAAAAACTAATAAGTAATTAATTGTTTGTTAAAGTGATTATAGTAGTCTTGAACTGGGCACAAGAAACTACGCATGCAAAAGTGCAAAAAACGTCAAAATTGAAGTTGATTTAATGGCTAGCTTGTTGTTGCATTGTTTCGGCAAGTTGGACATAACATGGTGTTAGCTCTTTCTCTATTCTTCCCCGCATTAAAGAATCAATGTCAAGTATCGAGTTTCGTTTGTTTGACTTGATCTCAACAAGACTGGAAAATCCTTCTTCACACTAATAAGTGGTAGGCATCTGCACCAAGACATCAATGGCTTTTTGCGCGAGATTTTTGTATTCGGGAAATTCAAGAAGAGAAACCCAACATTCTGCTTCCAGACATTGGTCGTTATCTTTAGAAAAATACGTAGTCAAATTGTCGGCAAGTAATTTCAGGTGGCCAACAATAAGGGCAGACAAGTTATCTTCAGTAGAAACGTCCTCAAACTCCTAGCTAGACTCTTTCATGTATTGACTTAATACAGGAAAGTCATTGAAGTTCCTCGACAAAGCATTCTCTTTCCAGAGTGCAATTTTCATCTTCAGCGCATTGATCTTGCTAGTTGACCGAAATATATCACCCCCTCTTCCTTGAAGTCTGATGTTCACTTGGTTCAAACGATCAAAAATCTAAGCCAAGTATGCCAATTTTGCAATACAGAATATATTATGAAACTTGGAAGCCCTTGGGTCTCCGTGTTCAGTGTAAAATGCCCCTAATTGTCCGCGAAGTTCAAACACACGGGAAAGGACTTTCCCTTGCGATAGCCACCGTACCTCTGTTGTGACTTCCACTATCACAGATCTAAGCTGTATACCCTTCGTATACCCTTCTCCAGCTGTATACCCTAGTTTTGATCTGGTATACACTTGGGTATACAGTATACCCGGTTGAAGAGCACTGCAATAGACAGTTGTTTGCTGGAGGTTCGTATCTGCTCAAAGTATTTAACTGAATTGTCATGTGATGAGTTTTTTTGGTGTAATAAAACTGTCATATGACGTGCCTTAGTTCCTTAATCATGTTTAGATCAGCATTATGTATTTCGTAGTTTCCTTTATTTGAAAGTAATTTTTGGCGGGTGGCAATTACTTTGTTGTTTTTCTTGGTCCAGTGTGATCTCACAAAGTTGTCCAGCTGTAAAGCATTACGTGGGAGTGAGACAGCTCAAAAATTTTCTATGACTTACCAAGATTTCACGACACTTACTTTGGTCCGCGCGTTTTGCACCTTGCACGCTATCACAAAGAGCCGCGCAAATCAACTTAAAATTTTTTACTCATAGAATATTCGAGATACTTGCTTGTCTTAGAGATATTGCTCATCAAAACAAACTGTTCTAAATGAAGACAAATAATTAATTAGTTTGGTAGTAACTGTGTTTGGAATTAAGTGTACTTAAATATAGACAGCATGAGTTGTTTTTCACAGATCGATCTCTCATACGTACTTGAAATTGACTTGATAAAAGTGTCTTTTTCTGGATGGCCAGACTGTAAACCTAAGCTTAGTTGTTATCTCTACCGGTAGTGTTACAGATTGAATGTCACTCTTCAATTCATTGTTTAGGGGTTTCAAACTTTTAAAAATAGACTGCTTTTCTCATTCTATCAAAAGTTTGTGTTTGCCCTTCCCCCTACATTTGCAACAGGCCTAATTGAAGAACCATCAATACGGATAAAAAGAACTTTAATTTCGTTTTTCGTTGTACTGTATTCAAACGATTACTGTTTCTGTGTTTTCCTACAAAAAATGCATTTTTGATATTTTTGCAGATAATAAGTTGAAATTGAGACATTGTTACATTATACAATGCTAAATTTTTTTGATTTGTTATATACAGTATAAACCTTTTTAGGAATCATAGTTCCACATATTAAAAAAAAAAATATTTTAGCTTACTCGGAGAGGTCAACCTCCATGTTTTGGAATCACTGGCCTTGCCAAAACCAAGTCTATAATGTAAACATAGCCAGCAAAATTCGTCAGTTTTGCAATTATTTAACGTCTTCAGACGTTGTCAAAAAGACTGTGCTAGTTGGGAAAGGGTGGATCACTGCTTTGGTTGTTTAACTACAGAACAATGCAGACCCAAGAAAGATTTTACAAATGATTCAATTATATTTTTACCTGACAAGTTATCTGCTTTGAAACTTGTTTTCCTTCATTTGCAAATAACTAATTTCTGTTGATTGATTAATGGGGATGAACGTACAGGTATATTTTTTCAGCATCAAAGCTTTTCATATCCGCTGATCATTCAAATCTATGACTTTTATCTCAACAATTCTGTATCCTTTGTGTTTATCTGTATTCTTTAAACAACTTTTGAGGTGATAAGATACTTTTAGAAAGACTTTTTTTATGCTTTACACCGTGTGTTCAAAGTTATTATCAGTAGCCTATAGTAAATGGTATGTATTAAAACAAAAATACTGTATAAACAGTTTACCCGTTTAAACGATTAAGCTACAGGCGTTTGTATACAAACATAGGCACTCTTTTATAAAAGCACACAGTTATTAAAGGTAATCACTTAAAAATATTAATTAAAGACACAACTTTAAAAATGCTGCATCGCGCATATTCGAATGAAACTAAATAGGCTACGATTAAAGTAGGTTATTTTGTTTCCAGGCAACACTATAAAAAAATAAAATAAAGATCTTGAGTAGATGGTTGGAAAGGAAAGTTTTTGTTACATTTCTATACTTTGTGTTGTTCATCCTTTACAACTAACAAGAAAGTGTGCCGTGTTTTAACAAAAATTGTTTTATAAACAAGGTATAGCAAACTGACGAGCAACAATTCGAACTGACACCATACATCCATCCAGGTCTAGCAACCATGCCAAAATCCTTGAATTTGATAGATCATTTCTCTCTTGAGCATGCTTTTACGTTCGCGTTTTCTAGGTTCTACCGTTTTCCAGACCCTTGCTATGTTATATCAAGTAACGTTGTTTTTTTGCTTTGATGATCGGAAATAAAAAAAAAAACATTATTGAATAAATGGAAGATAGTGAACAAGGTCTTTACCTAGACAGCAAAATTCATCATTTATACATTGACTCAATGTCTGCCGACGTTAAATCAATATAAAAGTGATAGATTTTGCTGTCTCGATATTTTTTATCGTGTAGCGAATTTTTCAACGCAATTTTACCACATGATGTCGCAACACTTAACCTTTGCCCCTCGGAAAGTTTTGTTTCTTTTCGGAAAAACGATGAATCATTTATTGTTCAATGTCGTCACATGTTGAAAGGTAGGATTGAAAGTTTGTTTAAATGATTGAAAAAATATTCCAATACCCTAATTTAATGTCAGAAGACGGTTTGGAGAAATGTTTTATTTCGTAATTTCCGACTCAAAGACACGAAAATTCATGGAATGTGTTAGCACAAAAGGTATCATCCGGTATTATCCCTCGCCTATGAATATCATGCTTGCTTTTGAGTGATGAATTCACATAACCTATTGACTTAGCAACTAAGTACACAACTTCGCGCTCTGCCATGTTTCCACGAAGCCAATACCCAACCGTTTAATCATTTTCACATTAATTCAACGTTATTTATCAGCAAACCAACAAAAGAAAATATTGCTAATGGCATGACCAACTCTTTTTTTAGTTTTGGTATGAAAATTATAACGTCCATTTATTGCGGATGGACTTGAGAGCTAAAAGGCCACAAATTCCTGTTGCAGGGTCAGAAAGCTTGGTGGAAATTTCTATTTGCAAAGCGATTTTGGATTAAATCACCAGTGCTATGGTCAGCAGATAAGTGTTTAATGTTTATCGTTAATGTTATTTGTAGCGTAACTCGCCCCGGAGGCACTTGATGAAGACACAAAATTTCAGCTTAGCCTCGTGTTGGCTTATAGATTTTGGCGACCTACGTCGCTTATACTATAGTGACGTCACACGCAGTAAATACAGCCAAGATTCCAAGAGTAGAGCAAAATTGTGGCAAGAACAGGTTTTAGAATGCGATTAATTTTTTTAGTAAAGTTTATTTACCAATGTCTTTCATTCTCTCATTTTTCTGTGTGAGTAATAAGCTTTTGCGATGTATCGTTTGAACTTGCAGTGATGACAAGTTACTTTGTAGGCTTAAGATGTCAGATTTGTTAGGAAACAAATTTGGATTTACTTCTGAGCAAACTCGAAAACATAATTTCTAAACAACAAAAAGTTTTTGTCAATTTGAACTGAACAGTAAGACCAAAAGTTTCGAATAAAAAACGCTTTTATACCCAAAAGCTGTAGGGTTCCACCCGCAGAAAATCTAATCGGTTGTAAAATATTTAGCCTGTGGAAGACCTGAAAAATCGTCTTGCACTCGGCAAGATTAAAATATTTTTTGAAACCCTGCCAAATTTTCTAACTTTTGCGAGCGCAGGTGCTGATCTTGTTAGTAACTTCAGGGGGAGGAGGGGGAGATTTCAATGATACCTATTTCGTACCAGTAAAACAAGTTTAATGTCAAAATAAAAATAAACTAAAATGTGTGGCTAAACTAAAGTATAAAATTAAACTTAAAATTGTGAAAACAGCAACAAAACGATACAGCTTACATTACAATGTGAATACGGTCGCAACGCAACGTTCAACAAAAAATAATAATTGCGAAAGATGCTTTCCTGATTGTTTAAGGGTAGTTATCGCTTCAATCAGACCTCTGGATCCACCACTACTTCAGCGCCATAACAGATGTGTTGGATAACTTTACAGGTGTAGGTGTGTTGTCACGTGATGATGGGCTTTATTAGATTTTTGATTTAGCGCGAGTTTTATATTGGCTACTGCATTTCTAGGCTATTAAGTCGGATCAATCATCTGATCTCACGTATATATTTTGTTGCATGTCGTATACCGTATGTTTACACTCAATTTCTTAAAAAAAAACTAAGGCTGCAAGACAGTTTTAAAGATTGGATCACTCTCTGATTTTTGCCTCAAGAGCATAAATTAGAAACTCTAATAAAAGTATAAAACCGATAATAGTAGCAAACTGATGTGTTGCGAAACATTGTATATTGATAAAAATACTGAGGGAATGCCATTTCTGAATTAGATTATGTATGAGATTTTTACTTAATTTGAACAGAAAATTGTGCATTAGCTTGATCAGTTTTGAGCTTTTTTTAAAGCAATGCGAAATTTTGCCTTGCCAGGCCACTTGGACACGGAATTTTAAATTAGATACGCACACTCCTGGTATGCATTGAGCTATGGAGCGACAAAAACATTATCTTTGCTCTCCTTAACTCTCTTTTTAGCTCTCTCGAAGCGAAGTCCAGTTTGTCCATGCTATTGTGGTTCGATAGCACAAGCGATACGTTCGTTCCACTTCGCTACGTATGACTGTGTATTGCCCTGAGCAGGCTGAGCCATCGATATTCAAGCCCGAAAACAAATAGTCTTTCGGCAGAGGTTGAATCAATGTAAAAAAAATGAATTTCGTCTGATGGGTAATTGTTGTCCGCACCCAACCTCTCTTTTTGCGCTGCTGTATCTTTAAAACGTTTGTTGTTTTTACTTCAACAATGTTGATCCTGCGAACTGCATGAACGCGCACGGCGAGCGCAAACACCAGCTCTGTGTCCACCATTCTCCTGAGCTTTGCTTAAATTTTTTTTTTTAATCAAGGGTTGCACAAACTGCATAAGACCAGGCCTACATTTGTTTTCCACAGACACAAGCAAGATAATACATGAACAAACTAATGCATAACCTATTGCAAAGGGTAGACCTCGGACATATAGCTTTAGTTATTGTTTACCCTCTGCAAAATGGTAACAATACAAAACGAGTTTTCAAAATTTTATGCATTAAAATGGAGCAAGTTAGAAGCAGATGACCACGATATAAAGCTTTTTTTTTAAATCTTAATTGTATTCAAATAAAATTTGAATTTAATTTTAACTCAGAAAATGTTTGCCTTTATGTCAACTCAAACTAGTGGAAATGTTCTGAGGCAGGCCTACATTGCATAATTTTATTAATTTGTACATCAAAAATAGCAATGAATGAATACAAATAACGAATTAATTAAAATGTGGACTACTCCGTTTCAAAACCCGTTTAAAGGAACCTATTTTTTTATGAAGAACAACAACTGCAAACAGAGCTTCTATTTTTGATTTGATGAAATGAATCTTTGTGATGAGTGTAAATATGACCTCAGTAAAAAAATTCAACACTTTAAGTTTACCGCACAGGCTATTTGAATATTTGCAGAGGCTTTTGCCCTTCAACGTTTAAGTAACTTATGGCATATTTGACAATTTATGGTGTTGGGCCAAGAAATCTTCGGCGCTGAACAGTGAACAATAACCTGGTGCTTTTTCGTCATCCTTGTCACATATCAAAACTCAAAAGGTAATAAAATAGGTTTTAGTCAGGGCTGTTTTTTTAAACAGCAGTAACCAGAAAGTCAGGAATATTGATAGCAAACGATGTCATGCTGTCACAAAGATCCCGTATTTCTGGATTGTCCAGAACCAGGCCACGCCCAGGACGAATTGCACTAGGCCAGAGGTCACCAAACGCTTTTGAGAAAAGACCAGGTGACAGTGAGAAGAGATGCTCGCTGGCCAGAAAAGATTTTTTTTAACAATCTGCAATTTGTCATGGTGATTCAACAGAATGGGTAGGATTTATTCGACATTGACAAGTTAGTGTGCTACAAGCGAATAAATTCTAGAGAAAAACTCACAATTTTATCACAAACTCCCAAAGTCAGACACACTAAATCTTTCAGAAATAGCTCTTTAAAAAAATATAGAATGGAAGGATGGGAAACGGAAAATTAAAACTTAATGCAGCGTTGAAATTCGGCAAGATATTTATTCAGTGTAGTGGCTACATTATTTGCACAGTTTGGCTGGTCGGGTGCGTAAACGTCGAGGGCTGGATCTGGCCCTCGGGCCGTAGTTTGGTGACCCCTGCCTTAGTCTGATGTATAGTATTCTATATTTCTGCAATCTGAATTCCTGGATTATTGAAAGGGCTAACGCTTTTCAAAAACCTCCAACATCTCTTCTCCAGTCAACCGCAACCGAACGTCAGCAAGATCGAAGCATATTTTACGTCTATTTGTACAACTGTAAACTACAAGGCTTTGTTTTTAGTACCAGTAGGTTATAGGTTACATTGGCCTATATTGCTTAGTCACTGTTTTGGAATATGGTTGTCACTTGTCAACCTTGAATGAACGACAGCAGTGCTTACAAAATTGATTACAGTAGCTCAAATTAAAAAGTTACTGTAATTTTTGTTGTATTTTCTAAAAGGGTTCTCATTTTACACAAACTGCATCGCTTAAAAAGTATGCATATTTTGAAGGAAAGTTTTTTCAGCTGGTCACTAAAGGTGCCATTTGCAAAATAGTTTGCCCGATGGATGGTCATGGTCAAACTACTGTACACAGAGACAGTAGCTTACAAACCAAAACCACCAACTTAGATAACTTTCTGAAACATTTACTAACCAAAATAGCCTCAGAAATTTTCAACAACTTTCGCTTACCGATATTGCATTATTTCAATTGGATATTGAATACCACCATGACAACATTGCTGGTTTTAACGTGGCAACGTCAAAATGGTAGGCTGCGTTGTTGTCACTGACAACAGTTGTTCCAGTGGAATGACCAACCGTCATTTATCTTTCAGCTTTGCTATTCTCTTGCTTTATAAAGCAAAAACAACAAGCGATTCAGAAGCACAATAAACATAAAATAGCATCTGCGCTTTGCACAAGTAACTTGTTCGTTTGCTCAGGCATTTTTATTGTCCACAGAGCGTAGAGCAATTCGTCTTTCTCTTTAGCCTCAATTGGTTTCCTCGCTCTGGTCATCGCGAATAAACAAAGGTGAAAGAATTTGAAGCTGTTCGCCAGAGCAACATTTCCTGTTGATTGATCGACCACACTCGTTCTTGCGAGGATAGAAGATATTCATCGCAGCAGGGCAGCCCATTTTTTTTTTCCGATTGAACCACCGCAATTTTACTTCTTTAGCTTCTAACCAGTATTTTAGTTGATCAGCTATTTTCATCATGCAACTAAGGAAAGTTTCAACCTGTAACACTTGTGGTAGCAGGGGCGACGGAAGCGGGGGAACAGGAGGGCGGATTCCCCACCTGCCCCCACCTTTTCTGTAGATGGGGCTGCAATGGTGACCTTTTAAAGTCATGTAAGCTACTGCACATTTGGCTATATAACAATTTCTGCTATTCGCTTTTAGCCTAATTATAATCTTTCATTTTTGCTTCAAAATAATATTCACGACACAAAATGCTGTATCACAGTAGGTTACATCATCATAACATAGCATGATGGATGACGATGCCCTTCCGTGCTATTGGTCTTTGTATGCCGGACACTTGTATCATTACTCGATAATGAGCTGATAGATGAGCATTATCGATATATCTTACAACTTAAAAAAAAAATTGGCCTTTCAGCAAAAAAAGTGCCCTTTTTTCATAATCCTTCCCCTTCCCCTAGTCAAAAATCGTTCCGGCGCCCCTGTGAGGTAGTAGGATAGAGGCTATCCTTTTCATGAGAAACTTTGCCATGGACTTATTTTCTTTGAAGATTTCTTCCCTTGGTTGTTCATTCATTTGTCAGAGAGAGATTTTTAGGCTATTTTGGACGTAGCCGGTCGTTTGGTCGACACTCGACAGACATTTGGTCGACAGGACATTTGGGTTAGGGTTAGGATTAGGTTAGGTTTTACCCTATGGTTAAGGTTAGTTAACTAACCCTAAGATGAATCGTTCTGTCGACCTAACGCCCTGTCGACCAAATGACCGGGTACCATTTTGGAGACGTCCAGTGCCTCTTTGTTTAGAGTGCAACCCAGTTGCAGTTTTATAGGTGTTCGGCACTTCAAGTTGAAAATATATTTGCTCTAGTCTACAGGGCCGGATTTAGCTGATGGGGGGCCCGGGGCACTTTTAGATCGGGGGGCCCTCCGTGCTAATTTTTTTTTCGCGCCTAAGGCGCGAATAACCACCCCTACGTCTACAGTAGCATTAATCAAGCACTGCACTGCATTTTGCAGAGACTTCAAAGGCTGAAAGAAAAAAAAAATATATGACATGTTTTTCCACGTAGGGGGCCCTTCAAAAGTCGGGAGGCCCGGGGCACCTGCACCCTCTGCCCCCCTAAATCCGCGCCTGCTAGTCTATAGTCAGTTTCATGTAACGCTTTAGCTCATTTTATATGATCTAGGTAAAAGTTAATTTACAATTAAATAACTCTCATAAGCAAGAAGAAGAATTTGTTTTATCTTGGAATTTCTTGATTCAGCACAAATTTTAATGAGTTAGTTTTACAAAAACATGCCGTATTCACAGAGTGTGGTGTGCGTAGTAAATTCAGGTTTGCTCATAGTAGTCGTGACCAGTAGCATTGTTAAGGAGGTACTTTTAAACCCCGGCCCAAAATAATTTTAGAGGCCGGTAACCTTTTCATGGGGCCCAGAAACTTGAAGACACTACTACGTATTCTTGAACCATAGGCATACGAAGCCGAGCAACGTGATCAAGTTTAACATCTTGGACTACTTCGTATTGCTCGGTTTCGTATGCCTATGGTTCAACAAGACAAACTCTCTACCGAAGCTCTACTACGTATTCGTTGAATATAGTGAGTTTTTCTTAGAAGTGTCTTAAGTTGTGGCCTGAGGATCTCATTGGTAGCGAGCCCAGATTATCTTCTCAACGCTTCTGGTCGTGACCAGAAATGGCATCAATGATTGCTTGCGGAAGAAATATACACTATGCAGGCGTGACATTTAACAAGGATATTTTCAGCTCGATTTTACAACTGTTGTCGTCGTTGTATCCAGGCCATCGCCCGGTGGTTGAAGATTTAGATTAAGTGAAAGGGAAGGCAAGAAAGCCAAATTTCGTGTCCACCTTCAAGGGTCCTGCCAAAGACACAGCCGCAAGCTCTTGAGCGGTGTCAAACCGGCACCTTTTCGAGTGCCATACCAGGCTTTCACTTTCACCACTCGGCTATGCAGCCGACGATTTTACAACTGAGTAATAACTTACAGATTATCTTAGAAACAGTCAACGAAATCAATTGAAATCACTAATTAAAAAAAATATTAGTTGCCTAGAATAGGTTACAATTGCAGATCAACCAGAGTTTGTAAATTTACCGCCTATATCTTAAAGTTATCTTTGTCTTGGCGCATTGGATTCTTTGAAGTTGCAGTGTTGCCAAATACAACCATCGAGTTGATTCAAAACTGAAAACAATTGACTTGCTTTGGTACAAACAAGGGCCCAGTTTGCGCCCGTCCATGAAGCAACTCGCAAAAAACACCAAAATAACTACTTTGCGGTAATTTATCTCAAAGTTGAGATTGTTTTAATTTATAAGAAATTGTTTGGATTGGAATAAATGTCGAAACTTCTTGGTAATTACTCCAACTTTAAAAATTGAAGATGGCAGACTCATTGAGCAGAGGCACAAAACAAATAGTTCAGAGAATTTTAACAAAATTAGGCTATGCTTGCAGTGCTAAATGATTGAGTCGTGTATGAGAAATGAGCGAAAAATGCATGGTTATTGAAAAAGTCTTTTCTGAACTGTCCGCAAAAGTAGGCTATGTTCATACGTAAATACCTTAGATGTTTTTACTTCTGAAACAATTATTTGTATTAATTGGTGCGTGATGGGAGCTATATCAAATGGTTTACTGCAACTGTTTACTGACAATTTCATTACTCTACTATTTTTTCAATCTATAACTGCTACACAGTAGACAAAACACCGACAACCTGACTGAATTTGTTTACTGAGCTTAGGCTATTCAGCGGTTCCCAACCTTTTTGGTGCCGTGACCCTTTTATAACATTTTCCAAGTTGCAGTGACCCCAAGGATAAAATTAGTTGGGTTGATCCTCCTTCACTGCATTTTTGGAGCTAACTAGTAGGCTACTAGGCTATAGGCCTATATTAAATTTGACTTCCAAATAAATAAATAAACAACACAACAAATCAACACAACAATTTGTTCAGTGAGAAGGTTGTGCTTGCTTCTTTTTAGCGAGATCTGAAATCCTTGGAGCAGTCTTTGCAAGAGCACAACGCAGATCATTTTCTGCATCAAGTCTGCTCCTGTATTTAGATTTGATAACCAACAAGCTTGAAAAGCCTGTTTCACAAAGGTATGTTGTTGGAAAAGGAAGTATCAGGCGCAATGCGATCTCAAACAGAACGGGATAGGATGACTGCAAACTTTTGATTCAAAATTTGGTAATGGTCACAGCGGTAAACCATAATCTCTTCGTGGGAAAATTGTAACATAAAGTTCCCGGATCCGTTCGTCTGCATGTAATGACCGAAAAAGAAACACTCCTCGAAACGTCTATTCAAAAAGTGTATTTCCGTAAAAATAGCCTCAAAGCTGTCGAAATTGGATGCAACGCCGTACACCACTAAAACTTGTCACTACAGAACAGATTACTTAGATAAAAGACGGAAAATTTGTCCAGCTAGCAAGCACCAAGCAAACAGTTAAATATGCGACTGACTTCCAACAAACAATTTTACGAATGACTAGAATAATTTGCGATATCTCAAATGCACGTTAGACAGTAACTGTGACGCAATAATGAAAGACATTGTCACGCAATTCAAACCGGTGTTCAAAGGTAGTGATGCAATATTTCATCAGGTCTTACGACCGACGGTGCAATATTTGGACATTTTCTAGCAATTTCCATGACGTAAGATGCCAGCTAGGTTAAGTAGACCAAAACGGTTTTTATATGACGTTTGATTTGGTGAAAATTGTCGGGAACAGGTAACTGACATTGAAGAAAAATTAGTTTTTGCTGCATCGCTGATAATGAGTTCAATGAACTCCTCTTGTGCATTCTCAGGAACATCTTCAACTTTGATGGTGAATGCACTGTGCAGCCTCATTTTTCCACCCCCTTGCAGCCTGCCGACCTTGGCGCAGAGCCAGAACCGCCAAGTGGCTGCTACGCCACTGAGCCTATACACTGGCTTGCCTAAGCTATCAACTGATGCAGAAATAATAGCCTAGCTCTCAACTTGCGTCCTAGCTGCTCAATGTTTGAAAATTTAACTTTTTTCTCACAAATATCAACAAAAATCGCGACTTCAAGTCCAACTTTTGCTTAAAAAGTGCATTATTTTTGCCCTGGGTGTTCTGGTTTGTCTAGTTAAGTTACTAACTTACTAGACAAACCATGGAAAAATCGCGATTTTTACTAGACTCTAGTAAAATCGCGATGCACTCTGTGGTGAGCTGCCCGTTGTTAAGAGTTAACTTTCTAAATTTCTAAACTAATGAAATTGTAAACTGTTCAGAAGGCCTCAGGTGACCCCAGGCAAATTGTCAGGCGACCCCAGTTGGGGTCGCGACCCACAGGTTGGGAACCGCTGGGCTATTGTGTTTAATCGTCCGTTGTATCCTAAATGAAGGATCCTTGAAAAACTTTTCATCCTCAGTAACATCGAGGAATCAGAAAAGAAGTTAAGAGACACCAGCGTTTATTTCATTACTTATACGGTTGTAAAGTGGTCTACCATAGCTCGACTTGCTGAAAAGCTAAGTAAAAGCGCCAGATTCATTGCTAGTCAAACCGGCTTCTACTTTGTGCCGTTTCTTGGTGCTTAAAAATACGCTTGTTTTTCGAATGCTCGGGATGCTTCGTGTTCATATCTCTGTTTGACTCGTTCTTCTTTAAGGATTCGTTTGACTCATTCTATTGCTGTAAAGCCCCTTTGTAGGTTGTGCTAAGAAATGTTGTTTGACTCGTTTTCCTTTAAGGATTCGTTTGACAACATTTCATACCACAACCCACAAAGGGGCTTCACAGCACCAGGATCGCAGATAAAAATGAAAATAATCCAGTCGATGTCGGAATTGAAACAAATTGATAAAAAAAAAGCTCATTATCAAATTAATTTTGCAACAATCCCATTTTGGCAGATTTAGATTGTCTCTGCACAACCCATTTTTTAACCCTTCGTGATCCATGTTTGGGTCGCGACCCATAGTTTTGGAACCACTGCTCTAAATCAAGACAGTCACGGATAAAACCACTTCTTTAGCTAATCTACTGAATACAGTATCTTTATTGATAATACCTTTGTTATTGCTTTTTCTTAACTTCTCTTATGATGTATTATTGTGTAAATAGATTTAATGTGGTTTAAACCACATCTTACTATACATCAGATGTATCATCTTACTGACAGGTACTATAAACCACAACCAAATGTGGTTTATGGCACGATCGGTTTCATTGTACTTAATTTAGCGTTAACTTTCAGGAATGGTGCCCACATGTTGTTTTCAAAACTCACTCTGACGACATTCAGTTTTCTCATATTCTTGGCTTTTTCAAGAACAAATTATATGTTACATGCTTTGTTTCGATTAGCGCATTTTTTTCCTTTCCAACTGAATACTTTCTCATAAATAATTTTGGTTTGGGAGTGTGCAAGCAAACTCTGTCTATTTGGCTCCCGGTGAAATCTTAAAGGTTTTCATTGCAATTGAATCATTAAATATATTGTGTCATTCTATATGAATAAAAGCCTTTTGAATTGAAGATTTCACCGGAATGAAAAACAATGTTAATGTTTTTGGGAGAGTGATAACTGTAGGTAGATGCTTTGATTCGATCTGCTTGGCCTTTTTTTGGTATTGAAAAAAAAATTTTGCAGTGTAAAATGTTTATTGCGTAGATTGTAATTTTTTAGATCCCTTTCGAAAAGGATGGTTGTTGATCATTTCAATCAAGCCACGAATTAGACAAAGTTTCACAATTTTGCCAAGCGTTAGTCGCAGTTTAAAACCATAGGCTACATGCGAGGACTACGCTTCAGTGGAGTGGAGATGAAGTCCTTTCCCTCATTCACAAGATGTTTAAATTGATGGAAATTTGTTCAACAGTCAAATTTGATAATATTAATACCAAAGATTAATGTAAGACTGACCGGACTGATTAAATTAGCCTATATTGTGGCATATGTTTATACATATCAACGGCAAATTGTATTTTTAACTGCAAAAAATTACAATTTGTATGAATTAAAACTACAAGTTATATTTTCCTGTCAATGGACTTTCAAACATGGAGTAACATAAGTTTGTGATATTGTGCTATATTTTCAACTACTAAATATTTAATAACAAGTGACATGTGCTACATCTAATTCTTGCTTGGCGTTAAGCGGAACAGAAAATTAAAATGTTAACTTTGCACTTAAAGCCTCGGGGTTACATTTTTGATCGGTCAGTTTGAAATCGGACGCGTGTTACTGAACACGTTCAAACCAGGTTGCTTTGAATTTTTAAATAAAAACACAAGCTCAAATATGCGTGAGTTCAACGTTTATTGATGTACGACGAGAGTTATTTTAAAGCTCAATCGGTATGTTATTGAAAACTGCCCAGTGGTCATTTTTTTTCTCTTCATTGAGCGTATAAGCTCGAAGTTGTCACAAAGCGGTTCTACTTTTTGAATAGTTGCGCTTGTGGTAACATCACCTTACAAGTTCAAGGTGATGTTTCAATTACATCAAAAATACTTGAAGAAGCGATTCAAATTGAGACAAATCGCCAAACATGAGTATGTTTATCATGCATGCAAGACTGTTCGAGCGAAGCACATTTTTTCTTTCTTCCCCAATTAATAGCAAGAAATGAGTTTTTTCTCTTTTACAAGCTAAATCTAGAGAAAAAGTGTGCAAAGCGAAGCTGGATTGCAGTGGTGAAATTACTCAGGCAGCAAGCTTATCGCTTTAATATTGTGAAAGATATTGACTGACCTAAGCAACAGTTTTTTATGAGGAAGAAAAGGTTAAAAAGTGTATGAGTTGCTAGTAAAAGGTGCTTGTGGTTGAACAAATATAGTGGTCGATGGTGTGTATCAGGAATTCAGAAGCCGAACCCACTGACCGTGCAGTCAGATTGAAACGCTTGTTAATTGAGATTGTTTACCGCAATAAATCTTGCTAACCCCAAAATTGAACTTCCAGATTTTACATGAAGATCAAAGAACATATGGTTTATTTAGCCATATAGCCTACAGTATATGCTTGGCTGTTACACTAAAATTCCAATAGAAAATCTTAACCAGGCTAAATGTGTAATTGGGTTAAACCGTTAACCTGTAACTGGGTGAAGTTATTCGGACAGTTTTTTCTGCTCAGTCATGCGAATTGGTTGAGCTTAGCTCAGTTTACAGCGCATAATACTACGCTAACAAAACCGTAAGCATTGTTTCTTTTTGGTGAGTCCAATAGGTAGCACTTATGTCGAGTAGCCACAGCGAATATTTCATGGTTTCGACAGCGATTCGACGTCGTCAGACATTGAAATAGAGCAGAAGAACTAAATTTGATAAACCGGTATGGTTTGGCATACTTGCTGTTTTGCTTACGCGGTCCCTAGTCAGTCACTCAATGCTCAACATTCGGTTTCCTACCGCATATTGTTTCGTCGAACTTTCAAGGCAATTTTAGCTCTGGCAGGTCATCACCGGAAACGGTCGGTGCGATTTCGGTCAAAAGTTTTCCTTTTTGTCTGTGTGACTACCCGTGGTTATTGCGTCATGTGATAGAAAACAGTGACACGAATCTGATTAATTATTTAACTTCTCGTTAACGGGGCGGTGGAACTTTTTGATGACAAATAAGACCGCCAGTGAATATTATTACTCCTTTGGTCGTCATTGAGGTTAAAAGTGATTCATATTCAAGTTAACATTTGTTGATTTTTACCTAAATGTTACTTGTATTGAACACACAACAGAGTGCAATTTTTTCACAGGTCGTCAAAGTTGGCAAAATTTAGCTTTTTATGCATTGACTCAACGTCTGCAGGCTTTGAATCACTGTGAAAAAGGACAGATTTTGATTTTTGGGATCTTAGTCGCATATGATAGGCTCCGACCTATGCTTTTGGGACACCCTATATTTGTTTCGTTGTTGAAATGAGTGGTGTATCCAGAGAGCGGCGATTGTGGCGATTACCGCCCCCCAAAACACAGAAAAGTAACTTTATTCACGGTGGGTTGGCAAGGTCGGAATAATTTAGACTTATTATTGTGTTTTGTTGAATACGCTCTCCTAAGGCTACGTACTGAATCTGCCCCTAGTTGAAATTGGGTGATAAGTTTGCAACATTCAAAGCAAAAACTGTAGCTATACAAAACATATCATAGTATACTTTACTGTAGGCCTACCTTATTTTTATCGCCCAAAAAGAGAACATGTTTCGTCAGCAAGTAAAATACAAGTACAGTTTTACGTTAAAAGATTTTTTACATGTTCTTGGATGATTAGAAGCCTATGCAGCAAAAGTTATAGGTAAAAAAATAGAACAAATTTAGCCTATTTGTCAGATTTAGCCCATGAATATTTTGTGGTTTTCTTAACTTTTTTCGATAAGAAAAGGTCAGTTTTAACGAGATGATAAAATTGCTTACACGAAATATATATACAACCGTATGTAGCCTACTACACAGCCTATATGCAGTTAAACTTCCTTCTCAAAAACAAACCAAATGTAGACTAGCCTACTTGTCAGATTCAGCCCATGAATATTTTTTGGTTCCCTTGACTTCTTTCAATGAGGAATGGTCAGTTTTAACGAGGTGATAAAATTGCTTACACGAAATATGATTGGAATTTTGCACAAGCGTAAACACGCTAGAAACGGATTAAACTGAAGGATATCTCTTGCACCGTTGTGGCTGCATCATAAAAGAAGACAGATAAAATGTAATACTGTACTAACACTTATTAAAAAAAACTTTTAAGCCATACAAACTGTTTTTCACAATGCATATTATCATACTTTCGAGTATTATCATATGCCGGTTTTCTTTTTTCCATATCGATGGCATAGCCAATTATGTACAGTAATTTAAATTTGATCTTTAAGGAAATGTAAGTTCAAAAAAATTAAATTAAAAAAGGGATTTTAATACTACAATTGAAGAAAAAATCCTTTTATTTGGGCTAGTCTCAACAACTAGCCTCATCAAGGTAGCCTATGCAAATTTCTAGAGAATCTCAATCTAGGAATTAAGATGTTTCAGTACCGGTACAGTAAATTTTTGGAGATCAAACACAAGCCATCACAAAATAGCACACAGAATAAAATCTTGTTAAAAGATGGTAGCCCTATCACTGGCTAAAGTCAATTTAGTCAAATTAATTTAACATTACGTTGATTTTTATGTAGAACTCTTCATTCAAACTGAAAACAAATTGCGCACCAATCTTCTTAAAGATGAGCACGTAAAAAGTGAGCGTTAACATGTTACTTGAAATATTTTATTAATTAACATCTACAGGTGGCCTTACTTTTACAAGTTGATTTACAATTTATTCCACAGCAGCTTACTGTTTATGATTTTATATGTTTTGGGCTTTGGAAATTAAACGCTTTTTTTCATCCAGATTGACGAAAATTGTGTTTTAACATTTAGATCTGCACGGATAGTGACTTGTTTAAATATCATTAAATTGAATTTGTCGAACCTCTGTTTTACTTTCCGAAAAATTGGAAGCTGTTGTGTTTTTTACTCTGTCTTGTTAGAAGGTTCTGTGTCTTCCACGGTACCAGTATCATTGAGTAAGCCAAATCACATATGTGCATTTCTTCTGAGTTGAGTTTTTACTAAATACAAACATGGCTACCTGGTACCACTTATTGTATGTGGGTATTTCTGGATGCACATTCTTTGCGTTTGTTTAATAAATGCCAAGACAAAGCATGATTTAAAATAGTCTATGTATTGAGAAAAGTTTGTTGAAGCTTGTTTACTGCATATTTCGTTATATATTTGGTGGCAAAGTTGCTTACATTTTATCCAGAATGGTGATAAGGGCAATTATGAGAAATTCAAATCGCTTTTCTACATTGTAAAACATTGAATCGATGATCGAAAACCGCAACTTTACAGCTTTGGGTATACCTTTCTGGAACATTACTTTGTGGTCCACCATTTTGTAATATTGCTTTTTATAAATATGACCATATATATATACAACTATAAAATCTTTCTTCAAAAAACCCAAAGTTAGAAACTAAATTGTTGTATGAAAACAATTTATTTTTAGTAAATCTTATTTATAACAAAGTTTTGAATAAAATTGCCATCAGCGTCCTGGTAAGATTATTAAACTTATGCATAAGAAAATATCAGTGTCAAGGATGTTCTGACGAGAAAAAATTAATTAAAACTTTAAATTCCGGGCCATGACAAGTCTCTTATATAGTCTCTGATAAGGTACGAAATAGGTTTAAAAATAATAACTACGCGTTTGATTCTTGCTGCAGCAAGTAAGTAAAGATAACAGTTAATTTTTCAGAGTTATATTATTATTACTGACATTATACTTATCCTGTTGTGAAGTGTTTTCAATGTTCTCAACAACTGCAACGACAGCACTTCTGGGATACAGAAAAACATCAAGTTCTAACGTAGCCTATTTAGTTCTTTGTTTTTTTGTCGGCTTCAACAATGCATTCTGCAAAATTCTATGTTTTTCAAATCATTCTTATACATTTATGGACATTATGGTAAATACAAAACGGCAGTTCTCACTTTCATCTGTATGGCTACAGTTGTATTGGGAGCACCTTTGAAGCATAAGATATTGGAAGTATTTGTATTTACATCTAAATTATTTTTTTTGATTGATTTTTGAAGTTCATGTAGTAAGTGTAGCCCAAGCCTTGGCTGTATATTTGTATTTTTGTCGGTAGAAGGTTAATGTGCTCATTCAGGGCAAATTAAGATCTAGTTTTCTCTGTGCAAGATATATATAAAAAACAGGTAATTTTCTCCTTATGTAGTATAATAGCATTCCGAAGGTACCAGAGTCGTTATGTATTAACCGTTGAGGTATATTATGCACGCTTGCAGTCCATATAAGCTAAAGGCGTAATTTTATGTTGAATGGCATGTATAATGTACGCCCGTCGCCCACGCATGTCGTGGCCTAAAAAATCTTTGTGGTTTGATTCATTGAACTTTTAGTGTCGACCAAGGACTTGCATATGCCAGCGCATCTCTTTTGTCAAATTTCAATGATATGACATATCTTTTAAAAGCGATCTAGCGACTAACTCAAGTTTTTGTTCAACTGAATAGGAATCAAGTATTGAACAGCGCACCAATTTCGTTTTAATTTTTCAGTTGCGTAGCCTTGACGTCATCATGGCTGCGTAACAGTGAGTTTGATATGAAATTGCTTATCCTGGCACTTGAGTAAGGATCTTTCCAGTTAGAAAATCAGTGCTTTTCGTATACATTCAACGTCTGCAAACCTTGATTTGTCCGCTTGGTTTCTCCTATAACAAGTTTTATGTCTTTTGCATTTGAAATATACAAACTGAGTGCGACGGGAGATACGAATTTGATATGCGGGGTAGAAAAACAGCACCAACAAAAATTACGTCACCAGCAATGGCCCCCATGAAAATGAATGCAATAATATTACAAATGGAATAATGGCAAAAATTATCGCATAGGAAGAGAAGTCTTAGAACTGAGTTGAAAGATAGGTATGATGAAAAGAAAAGTTAGTGGTGATAAGTTAAAATTGATGAAAGTAACTTTCCTTTCGGTGGCACAGACAAGAAAGCGTAACTATATGTAGCTGAAACACTTCTTAATCATAACTGGTATGTTTGACATGCTAAATTTAAATCTGGATTTAGTTTTTTCTCCTCGCACCAGGTTTTAACACAAGAACATCACAAGTTTTTCCATAAAAACATTCCTCGCATTGTGCATCTATTTCAGAAGTATTCGTCTATTGTTCTTCAATCTTCAAAAGGAGATTGTTGGATTATCATGACATATTTAGGCTAATATTTCACAAAACGCTCTAGGCCTACTGATACTGCAGTACACATGAAAACTTCATGGGGCGTTTGATTTGTGCGATTGAATAAATGCAGCTATTAGATCTCACAAAACGCATTATTTTGATATGATACTGTATTTGCATTAGTCTTTACTGTGAAAACTGGTCACTGATATTACTTTTACAACGTTTTTTTATTTTTTCAAAGCTTTTCCATAATTGTAGGCTACTATGTCGGTGCATTCTTCTGCTTTGTTCATTGCTGACTACCGTTACTTTTGCTGGAACAAAGTCGTAGTTGGAATGACAAGAAATAAAGAAAACGATAGAACGACATAAAAAAGTTTGAATGAATTGCATAAAAATAATTCATTGTTGTTTTACTACCAAAACGTTCCAATTACTGAATAATATTTGTTACTTTTTTTGTAATACTCAGATTTATATTTTCCCAGAAAGTTTGTTACAACCAACTTAGAGAATCTGAAAGCGAAAGTTAAAACGATTTCTCTGTATCAAGCCAAGTGTCAAAGCTATATGCCAAGACCAATGTCAGTTTTGAAATGGTTGCCGATTTCCCAGTGATTTCCCTCTGTGCGGTGCCAATGGCAAATGTGTTCATTTGTTGTTCACACATTAAAAAAATTTCTCCTTTCACAAGTGACAGTGATCTTACATTTTAGCCATAGTGACCGTAATAATATGAAATAATCAAGGCTTGATAACCTCTTTGACAGCTACTGTAGCTTGTGAATTAAAGCTGCAATATTCATACCTCAAATGTAGACTCGCTAAAGAAAAGCGTTTGGCAGCTTTGAACTCAGCGCCTCAAAATGACCTCAAAATTGTAATACGTGCAATACTTATCTGAATCACTTTTCCTTTTGAAAATACTTGGTGGAATCCCCGCCTGTCACTGTGGTCAATTGTTTGATTTAAACTACTTTTCTTGGAAGCAGCAAATGTATTATGAAATGGATTTTTATCGTTAAGCTGCGAAAACTATCTCTGGGCTAAATTTTTCTTGGTCTATAAAATAACCGATAGCGCTAAGCCTTCAAAATGCTGATGCTTCAAAGGAAGGTGCGTACTCTTTCGAATTATAAAAAAAAAAAAAAAAAAAAACGCAAACGATGAAATAAATCTTCGACAGACTTTTAGTGACAAGGTAAAATAGTTTATAATAGATGTCATGTTTATTCACTATCGATGACTTCGTTTTCTGTCAGATTAATTTTCTTACACAGCAATAACTTTTTAAATTAACTTAATTACTTAATCAGAAACTTATAAAACTATGAAAAGTAACGTCCTATTAAGGAGTGTTATTTTTCACCTGGGGTTTATTCATGCTGTAACTTTTGTTGATCAATATTGGCAAAGAATTTGATAACTAATGAAAAAGTTAATCCAGTTAAAACTGTTAGACAAGATTTTCTTCTTGAACAAAGTTAAAAATTAGTCTATTTTTTATATACAACACATGGGACTTACACAAATGTCTTTGTTTTACAATTACAAGGTAGATTGGTGCACTTTTGGTAAAAAAATACTGAATTGATGCTTGATGGAAAATCGCTGGCCTGCTGCTTCTTAATCAGGAGATTCCCTATCCTTAATAGAACTCAATAAACATACATTGATTTTGTGTGAATTCAGTTTTATTTGTTTGAGGTTGAACGTCAAATGGATAGCATGTGACATTTAAATAGAAACTCATTGCAAGTGTACAAAAAAAAGCAATGTATTTTATTTTAGGAGTACATGAAAAAAGTTGTACTAGGGTTTCAGAGGGAAGCCACTTTTTTAACATGGAAAATTCTGCCAGACCCCAATGACTGCAATGACACCGCCACCCAATCAAAACATCATAATGTTCTACCGTCCAATTGTGATCCTTCTAGCCCAGTGGTTCTCAACCTTTTTCTTCCGTGGCCCATTATTCATTGCGTAAAAATTCTGTGGCCCATTAAGTTTTTATATGAGAAAAAACGACAAAATAGGTTTATAAACAAAAAACAGCAGAACATTTCAAAACGGATTATTCATTTAACCGATCATTGGTGACAGGTTTGCTCCTGAACATTGTTAACCAACAGATGAATTTTTGGAGGGGTTGAAGATAGCGCACAACGCGAACCATCTTCCCCTTCAAGTAGGTCATTTTTATAGATTCTTTGCCGATACGCGGATAAAAGCACCCATCCTTGCCCAAAAACTCGCTGGTTGATAAGGTCTCAAACATGTCTTTACTAGTAGAGTCGTTTGCACTGCAATCCAAAGTACAGGTACAGCTACAGGCACATGAAATGGACAGTGTTAGCAGTGACAAATCACATCCAGAAGTGCTTCAAGTGAGATAAAGACGAAGCCAGTGTTTCTATCAAATAAACTGTGACAGATATTCCAGCTGCTGCCTGGAAAGAAGTATCTGAATTTGAACCCGTGACTGATGATCCAGGTGATTGGTTGGTTTTAATATCAGACAGGCAGCAAGTGTGTGACATTGTTGCACGTGGTCCACCGCGACAGATCGAAACTAAAAAATTTCCATTTCACCATGAAAGACGTACCGCCACCATTTCGTGACACTGTTCAAGAAACTTACATCTCGCGCTGCGCTACTCAAGCGTTTGGCAGGCTCCAGCTGGGGGGGCGAGGGCTGACACTTTGCATATATCAGCCTTAGCCCTTGTCTACTCTTCAGCTGACCACTGTGCACCTGTTTGGTGCCGCAGTGCTCACTGCCATAACATCGACACTGCCACAAACAGGGCCCTGCGCACAGTGACCGGATGTCTGCGTCTCACACCATTAGACAATCTTCCCATTCTCTGTTACTTTAATTGTTACTAAACAAACACATAGCCTAGGTGTAAAATTAACTATTAGTGAGAAAAATGAAACAACATTTTTCAATAAATCTCTCAATTTTTTAAATACGTCTGTGGCCCACCTCAAAATGCTTCTATGGCCCACCAGTGAGCCATGGCCCACTGGTTGAGAACCGCTGTTCTAGCCAGAGATGTACGTATACGCCGCAAATTCTACGCCGCATACTTGCGGCGTAGACTTTTTGTTTGCGCTAACGCTTGCGGCCACATTTTTTTTGGATAGTTTGCGCTTGAGGCTACGCCGTAAAGTTTTCGCGGTTTTTTAGCGCATAGCGTCAACGCATACTTTTTAATGTATTTTTTTCGCTACAACACGCCAATACCTTTCAGCGCTGCAGTTGAAAGAATGTTTTCAATGGGCAAAGACATATTGGAACCAAAACACAGCAAAAGGTCAGATGAACACTTTCAGATGCTTGTGTTTCTTCGTGGAAATTCAAAATAAAACTTGTTTGTTTCAAGTGGTTTATACCGTGTGAATGTTTGGCACCTAGCAAACAAAATTAGTTTACGCTAGTGTATGCGCTGACGTTGACGCCGCCAACTTTTTTTACAAATTGCGTTGACGCATACGGCGTATGTTTTTTCGAACGTTTACGCTGACGGCGTCAATATTTTTTGTATGCGCGTACATCACTGCTTCTAGCACTCAGCTAAGAATTAATCCTTACTTTGAGTTTGAACTTTGTTTAGTCATTATAAAAGACAAAAGAGCAATGGTAGGTATTGGAATCAAAACCAGGCCACGCAGCTGACGGTAAAACCATTTCTTAATTCGCTTTGTATCATCTGCTTCTCACGCTTTTATACGTCACCGAAAACGTAGCTTATGATTGGTTCGAGGTTTCAGTGGTTGTGACAGAATTTGTCATGTTAAAGTGGCCCCGTTTCAGAGCTAGGCTACATTTGTTAATCATTACTAATCAATCTACTGACCCAGGCCATTGTTTTTTAAAAACAATACAAAACCGTTGAAACAATCCAAAGATAGCCTTTTCCTGCTGTGGAGGCTATACAAAGGCAAAAGCAAATTGTCAGCTGCTGGAAATTCTTCCACTGTCGAACATACGTATGTCGAAAATGTGAACCAAGGGCTTTGTTTTTCATTCTTAGTTTTTGTAAAACAAGACTTTCGTTTTTATTTGGGTGTGCACGCAACTCGATTTAACAAAGACATCTATTTTGTATGTACAATTTTTCAATTATTATGCGGTATATCTTAACGAAAGACGAGTAGTTCCGTAGTTTGCACGCAATGCATGAAATCGTAATTGTATCATTCCGGGTGTTCAAATGGGACATCACTAAATCATGCTCATCTATCTTACACTCTTAACACATTTTCAGTTCGCAAGTTTAGTGGACGAGTTCAAACGGTATTTCTATAATGAATATTAGCTTATTTTAAAAGTCTTCTGAAGTTTAAGTTTCGTCTGTTGGGTAGCACGTACCAAGCTGTTTATATTTTAAAACCCTTTATGATATAAAACATGTTTCTACGGTACGTTTATCTGTCACCTTAAAACGTATAAGCGACGCAAAAATAGAAGTTTACGATTAGTGGGTAGAAGGTCATTGCTAACACATCTTATGTTTGCTGATATTGAGGTGTCCAAATCGTATAGAAGTTTTTATTTAGAAGGTTGGTGTGTCTATACCAAATTTACAACTTGAAAAAGAAACATCTTGTCACTTTGCTTTTTGTTCTCAACTTTTTCATATTTTTGGTATAAAAAATAAACTAGCCTAATGTTACCGGAGCAGCAAATTGCGTTAGTTTGGCTATTTTTTAAAACATTGTTGTGGCCATTTAAATGTTGTCTCGCTTCAAGATCTAGCAGACGTGAAAACGACGTAAAATATCAACTTTGTCCGCTTGGTTGGTAGTTTTCAATTTGTCAGTGGGCTACATTGAATCAAATTTTATGTTAAGCTTTTATAGTTTTGTTCGATGCAACCCATTGGAAGCTATGCAAAATCAACGGTTGATGTTTCTGACGTTTCAGACAGCATAAGAATTTTCAATAAGTTCTTGTGAAAGTAACCAAATTGTGCACAAGATTTGAATTCATTACTTTCGGAAAAGGACACGCAACACTTTGCCCTCATTTAATTCTTTCTGGTAAGTTTATTATTTTATTTTAGGAGTATTGGAATTTTATGGTTGTCTATAAACCTGTGTTACTGCCTGCTCAAATTAAATTAAGTTAATGTCGGTTTAGCTGGTTTATGAGATGTGAGGCGTTTGACTTAGACTCCCTTACACCTTCTTTAAAACTATTAAACTTTACTTGCAGTAATGACGTCATGCAGTGACGATGCACTCATGCTACAGGTCTCATCAACACAGCGGACATCATTGGGGCGGAACGATCTTTCACCCTCCAACTATGCTCAGTTGCAACATAAGTGTTTGGTGAAGAAAGAGGAAAAGAACGACAACAACAGCAGCTTGACCAACTTGCAAGAATGTGTAGATATTGGAAATCTTGGCAATCCAGCCGCCAGCGCTATTTCTCTGCTCCAGCAATCGTTGTTGCAAACGATGCAGAACCAGCAGCATCAACAAATGCTGAACGATGCTGATGTTGATTTGAACAAGCTTTGCCAGCCGTTTGTATCCGCAGCTCAAATAGACCAAGAAAAAATGAATCGAATAAAAGATGTTCTCCAACAACTAGCTGTTGAACAGTCGAAAGCGCTTCCAAATGGAGCTCAAAATCCGTGGATAAACATGACCGCTCCTGCACCCACTTGCCACTTGAAAGGGAGAGATGCAAATGATTGGCCAGGGCTGTCAACAGATAATAGACTAGACTGCAAGAAATCTAAAATGGCGACTCCTGGCTTGGGAGATTTACTCCCTCCACCGCCACGCCTGCCCGTAGCACCGCAAGTAGAAATACCTCGGAACGTATCAACGTCTTTTGTCAATTCAAAGCCATTCGCATGTAACACTACCTCACCAGTTGTTTATTTATCACCTCTTTTGAAAAACTCAGAAAGCAGGTATACCTCAGCTTCCCATTTGAAAATACAAGATACCTCTTTCAGTGATAAAAACCAACCTCTAGATTTAAGTACTTCTACCAACCGTAATCCGGCCACTTACTGTGAAACCACCAAAAGCAACAATAATGCAACAATTATTTTAGAAAAGCCAGAAAGCAACAATCTAACGCCACCTTCTCCTACCGACAATAACCTTATGTTGGCCAATGGTAATCTACCTCCCATCAAGAGTTTACCAGCATTTTCTCAAAACAGTGATGCCTCAGCACTTGTGCATACCTTTGCATCTCAGTATTCCCAAAAGATGCCGCTTTTGCAATCCATGATTGAAGCAAACGAAAATCAAGTTACTGTGAATGTCGCAAATTTGCAAAAATGGCTGCTGGCAGCTCAGCAGCACCAGCAAGTGACGGCTATCCAACAGCAACAATCATTGCGAAAGCGCTCAGCATCAGTAAGTGAATAAATAAACTACTGCAGTTGAACGAAGTTACTTTGCACAGCTATGACTTCAATTTTGTTGAGTTTTATTCTAGCTAATGATTTTTTGTCGTATCCCAGGCATACACCTGGTGGTTGCAGATTTAAATTAAGTGAACGGGAAGGCAAGGAAGCCAATCTTCATGTCCACCTTCAGGCATGCCTTTAAGTGTCCTGCCAAAGACACAGCTGCATGTTCTTGAACGATGCCGAACCGGCACCTTTTCAATTTCCGTTCCAGCGTTCTCACCACTCGGTTATGCAGCTGACACCAATGAAATTAATCCAGCTGATTTAATCGGTTAATATCAATCACAATTGCATTTCAGTTTATCTAACTTGTCGACACCCACGTGACAAGCGTATTCCTCACATTGTGCTGGTCACAGTTAGTAGTTTTATACAAACAAAAAAGGGTTTCTTGTTATACGTTTTATATTAGCTTTACATAATTATTTGTTTAGATGGAATACGGAAATCGACAATCTAGCAAGCACTCGATGCTTGATCAGTACAGCAGACCTCCTAAAACTATGCTGTTGAACAATGGGATGAGGGCATCTTCGGAAAAAGGCATTGCGCTATCCGATCAAAATAAAACGCCTGCTGCAATGCTCAACAATGCCAACAGTGGCAAAAGATATAAGCGATATGCCAAACCTCCTTATTCGTATGTATCTCTCATCACTCTCTCCATATTATCATCTGCTGAAAAAAAGCTGAGACTGTCACAAATTCTAAAGAGGATCTCAGACATGTTCCCGTTTTTCAAAGGATCTTATCAAGGATGGAGAGACTCTGTTAGGCACAATTTGTCACAGAACGAATGCTTTGTAAAGGTAAGCTTTATTGTCCTGTTTCTTTGCTATCGACTGATATGTATCATGTCATTGTAAGATTTTACGTCTCCTTGATCACATTTTTTGTTGATCCTTATTGTCTTATTGAAATGTGTTACGATGTTATGTGTGTTTTTTTTTTAATCGCCAGCAGAAAAAAAACTGGATTGAACTTAACCCCACAGCAATATGTACCTGCAGCTGCAAGTGACCTGTTTTGTTCTTACTTTGTCATAGGTTCTGAAAAATCCGTACCGTCCTACTGCTAAGGGAAACTACTGGACTGTGAATGTTGCCATCATTCCACATGAGCTTCTACTTCGTCAAAACACGCTCGTCTCTCGCTATATACAAGAATCTGGCTTTACCTACAGAAAAGACCTTACCGAAGTATTTGACATTCTCAACGGAAACATAAAGATTCATGTTCCAGAACATTTAATCAAGGGTGACAGTCTCATTGAACAGCCTGCTACTGTAATGGAAGTCTTACTTTTGGAACCTAAGCGAGAAGATGATCTTGGTTCTTTTATCAGCAGCAAAAATTCAAAAGTTTATTGTCTTGGAGATATGTTTGCAAAAGACGATTACATGACTAGCGACCTATCACGACAACATCATACTCAACCAATTCACAGGAATACCTGGCCTGGGAAAGTCACGTCGCCAAAAGTAACCATTGTTGCACCTAAATCTGAATCCCCACAACAGACTGCATATCCTTCTTCGTCCTATCCTCCATATGGTACCAACGCAGAGCTACAAAAGTTTGCCTTGCATATGATTCAGAATTCTCAAGAATCTTTAAATGCTGCAAACAGTAATCAAATTCAAACTCAGAAAGAGCTGCTTGCTCAGGCGTTCTCTACTCTTAACTATCTTCCGCTGCTACAAAATTTATATCAGCTTAATGCTTCACAGCAACAACCCTCTGGAAAAAATGCTGCACAGCAAAGAACTTTTGAATGGGTTGAAAAGTCTGAAAATGTAAATACCACAAAAACGTCAATTCAAGAAAACCTCTCAGTTATAGAAATATCAGATTCATCCAGCGCAAAGACATCTCCTGGCAGCAATTGTATCCATAATATTAAATTTGAAGATGATAACGACGTAAAGTCTGTTACATTAACTAGTCCGAAAGATAACATGATTGACAGCGACTTGCTGAACTCTATCTCTTTACTTAACACGCCAAATTGTTCAGCTGACAACAACAAACTTGATGTGAAGTCCAGACCACGTCGTAATAGCCATCATTCACCTATACGTTCATCATCAACCAAGCTCTCTGGCGAAGCTTTGTTCCAACCAGGCGTTTATGGTGATACGGTTGTCCCACCACAAAGTAATGATGTTCTGTTTGCTAACTTTAACGGCCGGACAGTTGGATTAGCAAAAACTGTATGAAAACTGGCGGCGTCCATACGTTCATCGAAGCTATGCACGCTTGTTTGTGGAGACAGAACTACGTTTAGACGATCTCAGGGGGAAAAAAAAACAATTTATTGTGCATGTGTTTATGTTGCTTATGAAAACGAAGAAAAATTTTGCGGTATAGATCAACATTTTTGTGCTTTATCGTTGTATTAACAATAGCGCTCGAATTTTCTATCGCTTATCTTCGCGTGTGTGATAATAGTTAATTGCATATGGTTTGGAGGAGTCGGAGCAATGAATAATAAGCATATGCCATAGTTTTGTTTCTTATTATTTTTGTCCTCGTTGTATTTATCACATGAAGACGATTGTTGTAAATACATACTTTGCAATTGACAATAGATCATCCTATCGTTCCCCGCTGCACTATTCACTCGTCGTAACAAAGTGTAAGTACTTTACTTGACAATCATTCTCTGTTGCTGAACTGATTTTGTATGCAGTATCTACAAGTTATGTACATCCTGAAAAAGTGGAGTTTTTTTTTCATTTCTATCTTTATCAAGCTTTTTTATATTTACGCAAAATGCAAATATTAACCTTGTGTTTGGAGATATACATTGTGGTGCCCAAAGATGGTGCTGCTAGGGTGCATTGTGCCTTTCTTGTATTTCGTTACTGTAAAACTAAAGCTTTTATCTCAATCCTAATATCGCAATGTTTTTTGTCGTTTATAGTGAGTGTGGAGTGTAAGGAATGGTGGTTATGGAAATAACGTTTTCATGTGTGTAGTAACATGCTGGACAAGACAGTGCAGGGAATAAAACTACGTTGTATTTATATTTATTCCTTTGCATAAGTTCGAAAACTTCATGTTTTATTTACTAACATCATCATATTGTCATCCTATGCTAACCAGTTCATATATGTTCCGCTGTGTCGACTTATTGTTGCTTATGTATGTCGTTTACATCTGTCGTGAAATTTGGATGTTGGAAACTGTTACTCTAGACTCCGAAATCACCAAGAACTCTTTAAACTTTATAACATTTTTCAAGGCCCTGTTTTTAAGCTTTTTGCTTTAGTTTATTGCGATCAAAAGATTTAATTACAATCAAAAAACCTAAAAATTGCAAGAAAATGTGACCTCATATTTTTCACCCGTTTTCGCCAAATGAAGGTTGATAACCTCCTCAGCTGTCTTATTATTGTATCTTCAATGTTTTAATTTCTCATTTAAAGATCACGTTCTATTAACAAATAATGCACCGTAACTTGTCGTATAGCCTACATCTAAAATAACAAGGATGTGTCGCAGTTAATTTTTAATAGAAGGATATTTTGAATCAGGTTTATACAAATTAGTTGAGCTGATGTAAGCGTGACACCGACCTGTGTCTGTTAAGAAAATGGTATGTTCCGGTCCGTGTCCATCTGTTTAAGGCTATTCCTCCAGAGAAAGATTTGTAAGCTCATGAGTTACTTCACTTGTCACTATGTAATTTTAGTTTATGAGTGTGCAGTTTCTACCTCTGGAAACCTTGTCGTATTAAAGTCTCAACCTGTATATTTTTGTTGCAATACCTTGCTGTACATATCTAACGATTTGTGCTTAATGGCGTAACTTTCAAGCAGTATGAACGCTTTTAAAAGAAGAAAGTCGTCAATTTATTTTCAAATGATATAACGACATGTTTGCTACGTTTTTGTTTGAGTATAAATGATCCTTTCACAATTCATACCTCATGATGCTTACAACCCATCGTTGCTGAGCTTTCGCAGTTAATCAAAATGGCCACATTTTCATTGACGTGATCTTTATTGTCCATATATTTCCATCTGGCACAAACCGCCGGTGTTTGGCTGTAAAAGTAAAAACATATTCTTTTGTTTTTAAATTTGTCTGATTTTCTTACTGTTTAAAATTTGTAGTATGATGAGAATTTTTTTAACAAATTTTTAATGCATTTCAAAGTTTTTAAAACGTCTTCTTTTTGAAGTCGTCGAAAAAAAATCAATCCAACCAGCAATATTTCTTCCAACAATGTGTGCAACTGTGATATTTTGTTGCGTTCATATTGCAACTTGAACAAACATGATTTCAACGGAGAAAGACCACAAGGATCGATTGAGATCTTTATCTAACATGTGATATTTTTAGTATTTGTGCTTGTTGGCCTTTTCTCCATAGTAAAATGCTTTTTTCACACCGATGCAACGTCTGGAAGTGTTGAATCAAAGCAAAAAGAGCGTTTTTGTGTGAGTTTGGTTTGTGCGCTGCGACCAGCCACAAAAGGCTCGCGAACGACTAACGTAAAGAGTGCTGTCCTATTTTCTGTTCCGCTTAACCTTCTATACCTCAGTAGCATTGTTGTTCTTGTGAAACTTGTTTCTTTACCTATGCGAGTTATTGTCGGACGTTATGGGATGTTTACCTTCTCTTGGAAAAATGACGTTGAATCATGAAGACGAGACAGTTGAAATTTAACAGTTTCAGCAATAAACATAAGTAACACGATATCTCTGTCTGTGTGTAGTATCGCTGCATAAGGTGAGCCATGGGCAGTGGCGTACGCAGGATTTTCTCAACGGGAGGGGGCCATTGACAGTGGTGTAGCCAGGAATTTTGAAAGGGGGGGGTTTTGACGACCGGCGGGCGAAGCCCCACGGCGTTTTCGCCTAAGACGACACCCAGCGGCGGGGGTCTGGGGGGCCTCCCTCAGAAAATTTTGAAAAATTACTTTGAATTTGGTGCATTCTGAGAGCATTTTCAACAAAAATGTGGGTATGAATATTCCTGTAAAATGATGCTGTCAGGTGGCATAGCAAAAGGATAAGATCATGTTTTCTTCGGCATTTTTCGGAAATAAAGCTAAGTCTCTATGTTTTCTTGTTGCTAATTCCTGGCTGAGATGTTTGAATGTTTGGTATTAGCAAAACTCGCTCTTTTAATGCAGTTTTGTTTATAATTAGGCAAGTTTTTTTTTAGACTGAAAGCATCATTCTCAATATCGTGACGTCACACGCGTGCCAAAGGGGGGGTTGTAACCCTCAAACCCCCCTGGCTACGCCACTGGCCTTTGATATTCCAGACGTCTTCATGATATCCCAGTATGGTTTTAGTTTAGACTTTATCCATTTCTTTCTCACTATAATAGGCTTACAGAACACTACGCTACATTGGCATACCTGGGGTGGGGTAGGTGGATTGGGCCATGTATTTCGTATTGGCTTAGTCTATAGACAAACATTGTTAATTGCTTTGACAGTGCAATCCAAAACATATTAAATGCCTTAATTTACGTCGTTAACTATTAAAACATTTTTAAGGGGGGGGGGGGCATGGCCCAATGCCCCCCCCCCTGCGTGCGCTAGTGGCCATGGGTCTGAGCATGTTATACGTCACTGAAATTCAGTTGCATAAATGCAGATAACGGTCAAAAGATGCTTGATTAGCTAAGTTTCAATCATCAACAAAGGCTTGGGGCATATTTCATAGAGCTGTTCCAAAAAGATAATTTTATCAAACGGAACGAAGCGAAACTCTTCACAGTATTGAGGAGAGATAGGATGTGGGGCTCGACCTCCAGTGAAGTCGCAGACGTAAAAAAGAAAAGGAAGTTTTTTTTTGCCAAGCAAAAAGAGACTTTGTTAGATAGGGTAAAATGAATTGCATCTGAATAATTAACAATGTTTTTCTTCAAAAGCATAAGCGCATGATTTGTATGTACAAGTAAATCAATGTGAAACCGAAAAGTGGTTGGAAGCGAATTTTGTTACTCCGTTAGTTGGAACCAATTAAATTGAATTTGTATTTCTAACATCAATGCTCATTCTCAAAGAGCAGCGAATTACTGTATGGTGAGATTGAGGATGCAAATTTTTCCATGATTCAATTCAATTTATTTTTTCTTTGCTGGAGAGCAACAGCAATGATAGAGTTACAAACTGTGTAGCGGAACAAAACCAACAAAAGGAAAAGGTGGCAAAACCACAGAAGTTTAAAACGTGCATGCGATGCAGATTTCAAGGTTACGAGTATTCATCCAATACAAAAAAAAGCGCTCAGTTTGCTTTATGTTGACGAAAGGCCTTAGCAGCTACGGCTAACAAAACCACTATTTAGATTACAGCATTGACACTTCATAATAATTTCACTGAATTAATGACGTGTTTGTTAAAAACTACAGTTGAAATAGTTAAGTGTGTTTATTTGTCACCAGATTATCGGCTGCTCAATGTACCACAATCTAAATAGCAACTCAGTCCATTTTTACATTGATTCAAGCATTTCAACGTTTGTAGACATTGAACCCATAAAAAGAGACTGAAATGCTGATTGGAAAGTAGCAAACAAAGGTACTTGGACAATTCATAAAAGTTATCAAAGAAAAGGTCTTGTCGCTGCAGGCTATTGAGATTGTCCACGCTTAATAATTAGCAGCTTCATTAGGCTAAAGTTTAAAAAAAAAATTTAGATGTGAGATTGATAAATTTGAATCACTATTCGCGTAATGCTCACATCATCATTTGATTTTAAATTGCTGCATGACTGAAGATTTATCATTATTGAATGGTTTAAGGTACACTTTTGGAGTTGATATCTACTGTAGTAGGCCTACAGCAGTGCTGTAAATTACATACGGTGATGTTCATCATTCATCAAGTGAATCTAGTCACTCAAAATTGAGGTGAACTCCAGTCACCCCTGGGCTGCTGTACCTTCAAACCCGATTCAACTGCCGCTATTTATTGCTTATTTTCTACACAGCGGGCAAAGTATTTCTTGCTTCTTTTGTAAATACATAACAATCTGGTGATAACTTCTAAAAAGTTTTGGATAATAATCTTTATTTTGTCTTAATGCGATTTCGATTTGCGCATTACCTCCGTTCTGCCTCCCGGCTCGCTTATTGTACAGCACTATGCAGAACTTTGACGTTCAATCATATGTTGGCCTCTAGCATCATTAGCGAATCTCAACCTCAAGTTGACACTTCAATTTAATCAAAACAAACATTAGTTTTTAAGGACACTGTTAGCTCGAATGCTGTGGGAAAACAATGCAGCCTCCACAATGGCATCATATTTTTGGAACAAGGTTGCCCGAAGATTGTTTATATGTCTGCTTAAACTTGTTTATGGTGGGACGTTCAATCAATGCGAGATTGTTAAACTTTGAGAATTTTAGTTTGCTGGCAACATTTACATTTTTTCTTACCCGTCAGGTTAACACATTTGTGCAAGAAATGGGTTATTTTGTTTACTAAACAACAAATGTTTACTTTGTCTTTTCATTCTGTTTAACATAATTGAATTCAGTTAATTGCATGCACGTAAAGATAAATCTTTGTTACAAAGGGTATTACGTCATTACAGTACGTGATCTTATAACTCACTACAAAGAAATAAAGAATGCAAAAGATCTTCATACTGCAGTTTAACAAAATCATTAGAAATGGTATAATAGACTCTATATCATCTTCAATCAAAGAGTACAACAACTTGATATTGCTACAACTATTGACGAAAAATTGTGTCGTAGTTTTAAATTTACTAACAAAAACAAAGAGATTAATTGTAGGCCACTAATCATACAACTATTTAGCTTTTAACCAACACTGCGCTGAATAAGATATAATTTGACATCACAACTTGTTTTAATCGTGATAAATATTTGTATTTGAGTAGGTTTGCATGCAAATAACAATGCGCAGCAAGCATAATAACAAATATGTTTAGCGTGAGAATGTTATTTTGCTTTGGATGTTTAGAATACGACAAGGTGAACTTTTTATCAAAGAGCTCAATAACATTACTTCGCAAAAAATAAACAAAGATACTTTGACAATAGATCACATTGATTACACGATAAGAAACGTACTGTGAACTAACAGATATCCTATATGCAAAAAGCATCTTGGTTTAAAGGCGAGAAGATGGTATTTGAAGTTTTTTTTGCATTATCTTTGGATAATAACCTATTTTGCTATATTTTTGCTATGACATTCTGAGGACTTCTGAGTGTGGGTGGCTGCGAATGTAGCCTACTGCAGTAACCAAAACTTAGAGAAATCCACATAGGCTACTGTTGTTTCAAAGCTGCATCGGATTCAGTTGGCGGATCCATATCCGGGCGAACCTTACTGTATCCCCTGCTGAATACCAAATTTCGAAATAAGCAAGTGACTTTGTTTACGTGATATTTACAAGAAGATCAGATTGAGGTCTGGCCTTTACAACAGTCGTTTTGTTAACACAGAAAGACTGAATTGTATTGTTGTTTCTTTTTGAGTTGCGACGTCGTTTTAAATGAGTGATATGGTGTTTCTTTGGTGAAAAAATAAAATAACTGCTTTTTGTGCTCGACCCTTTTAATATTATCAACTGGGCCCTTCTCTGCCTGGGTAAATAACGTAATGATAAGCGGAATTACATCTAAATTTTGTGTAGCCTGGTACATGAAACAAAGTTCACAAAACGTTAAATTAGAACGCTTGTTTAACTTTAGAAACTTCTCTTTTTCACAAAACAATTAAGTCCTATCAGAGTTCATGCCGGTTGCATGGTAGGCTTACAACTTAAAATATTGTTTTTGTTAAAAAAAATGTTGAAGAAGCCATTTGAACCCTGGAGTTCAATGCAATTGTTGATAAGATTTCGTCGTCGTTATCAGAGTTATGGTAACAACCGTTTATCGTAAACCGCGCTGTTTTAATGCTTTTTAGAAGTCAAGTATGTTTCAATCTCACAAGGATTAAGATAAACTCCTGTCATTTCACGGTATAGCAAATTCAAATGATTGTTGCTCATGGATTGGCTCACGGGCTTAGTTGAGTTCCAAAGACCTCCGAACTATGCATCGCCTGTATACCATCTCTGTAAAAAAGCTAAAACAATGGAACCTTACCATATCTTCAATGAAACAACAAAAGTTTTTGGGGAACAGTATTTTTGTTATAACAAAAAATTAAGACACTATTTAGGCTATTTTAAGACTAGGGGAGAGTGCTCAAGCAATGGCACTCATACCAACAAGGGATGGAACCTGTTCTTAAGGGGTGGGCTACGTGGCTGCTGAATTACTAGAATTACTATGGTCAGTTCTAAAATGGTGAATGTATCAGTGTTTTGTTTACTCTGCAGTTAACCCACGTTTTGGATTGTGAGTGATAATTAACAACCAATGCATGGGGTGCGAGAACTGGTTGATGATTTCAAAGTGGTGTCAAACACGAATAAAAGTTAAGAGCCACTGCTTTCAGGGTTAGCGTTATTTTACAAAAGCACAATCAATGTTGCTCGCACTGGAAAATATCCATACGGGAAAATATCTCGACTGGAAAATACTAGAGGTGTAGCCTACGAAGTCAGGTTTTCTGGGCTCCTGCTCCACTCCAACTCCAAAGTATGTGGTTTCAAACTCTACTTCTACTCCAAATGTTTTTGAGATATTGACTCCAAACTCTATTCTGACTCCCAACGCAACTCAGGTTTTTTGTATCTTACTATTACTCTTACACTTCCCTTATCCCTTGTCATTGAATAAAATAGCATATTTTTAAATGAAAAAAATGTTGCTTGAAAAACAAAACCATTGAAGTTCACAAAAATGACACTACGCAAAGCACAGCGTAAATATTTTTACGCTAAAGGTATCAACTGGAAAAAATCAGACTCAGGGTCCAATCCGGCTCATGTTTTTACCAAGAATTTCAGACTCCGTTTCCGGCCGAAACCGAAACTCCGGCTTTTAAATATTCCAAAACTTCGGCTTCTGTACACCTCTGAAAAATACTCGCTTGGAAAATATCCCCTTTCTCGAAAAATATCCATCCTGATAGTTTCCTAGAACATTTAAAGGACATGTTCTGTTGGGATTTTTTTCGTATGAATTATTTGCATGTAGGCTAGCCTAATTGCCAAAAACTGTAGCCTAAAACGTACGGTAAGTCATATTGAAAGCACTTTGCGATCCGTAAAATCGTACACAACTTTGAATATGATACTTTAGGCAACCCGATGTTGTAAATCTGGTAAGTTAAATTTTAGTAGTCTTTAAAGGCAAGATGTGGTGTTGTTGATTCAAGTTGCAGAACCAAGTAATAAAACCAATACTGTTGACAGGGGTTCAGGGGAGAGTTTTGGAATCGGGCCTGTGACGATTTCAAGAGCCCGTAACCTTTCGAAGAGACCCGGAGACTTAAAGAGGGTACCGCGCATTCTTTGGACACAGTGCATTTTTCTAAGATGTGTACTGATTTGGGGCCCAAAGGTTTATATAATACGCTCTGGTTGTTGCAAATGATTGATTAATCAAGCAATGGACCAAGACGCCATCTTTGATCGGGAACATCAGAAGTCGATTACGCAACAAAATTAGTCAATGACGCTTACGACGAAAAATGACCCGGACCACCAAGTTTGTGTTTGTGTGAATTGTCAAGCATGCTCAAGTTGGCCAAAGTTAGCAAATGTCTTCTAAGCTTAGCAATTTTTGAAGCATTGTTTCTTAGAAACTACATGTTCTCTTCAAAACAGCGTTTTTTATAATTACTGAAAAGTTAAATTTATCTAGGCGATGTCCAAATCTTTTGCAACAATTGTTTTGTGTGTTTGGCGTGATATAATCTTGCGAAAGAATTTTGTTGTTGCATTTTGTTTGGATTTATTTTTGTTTCATGAGTGATTTTGTTTTGTGAATCCAATGTAAGATTGTGCTTGCGTCTTTATGCTATTTTGGTGTTTGAATTATTGTATTTTCTTTAGCAAAGATCCTTTGTTACATTTGGCTATTTGTATTTGGATAAGGAATAGTTTATTTGTCTTGTAGCCAAAAAGTGTTTTTCACAGTCTGGGTGGCACAAACATAAACAATGGATTTCTGCATGACAAAAAAAGACTAAAAGTTTCAATCTGATTTGCTGATTTCATTTTTGCTTTTTAGGTTGATGAGACCTGTGACAACATTCGGTGGTGGTTAATAAAAGGAACAAATGCCATACACATACTATAGGCTACGGTGGCCACATGACTATCAGCCTACGTATTTCTCAGGGGGGTTAACATACATAATTTAGGCCTACCTTATTTTCATTGCCTAAAAAGGGGACAAGCTTCGCCAGCAAGTAAAGTAGGCTACAAGTAGAATGTTAAGTATGGAAAATTGTTTACATCTTTTTGAATAATTGCTGTACCCCTATGCAGCAACAGTCAAAGCAAAAAATACAGACATAAAAAAACAAGAAAAAATTATTTGTTTCTTGCAAACCGGCTTGTTAGATTTGTGTGACAAAATAAAAATGTGATGTGATAAAAAGGTGACAAATCAGGTAGTATCTGCATTCTGCAGGCAACCATGCCTTAACTTGTTTTTAGAAAGGAAGAGTAAGCTCGAAATTATAAGTTACAATTGCTTGCGCGACATGTGATTGAAGTTGTACACAACCGTTAAGATGCTAAAAGCGGACTCAACTACAGTAAAAAGCTGTTTCTTTCCATGTGCCATTGTGGCTACATCATAGATAAAATTCATTCTACATTTGCACCTTCATAAGTTGTAAGTATCCATGACACGATTTATTTTGCAGTAGGCTAAGTGCTCTTTGGATATTTTTTCCGTTCGATTCGCTTCACAAATTAGCCAAACTTTTAAGTTAGTAATCCACAAGCGTTGTCAATGTAAAATAGATTGGTAAAACAACAATTTTTTGTAAAAGTGTGAGGTCCTTAAAATATAAATATGGCGAGCTTTTTTGCAATTTTTTTGCGTTTTTTAATGTTTTCTTTCTTCGTGATATACTCAGTTTTTGATTTTTCATTTTTTTTGATTTTGTCCCAATTTTCTTTTTCGTCAATTTGTTGATCAGATCTCTTCAACTGAGGAAATTTCCTTCCAAGTGGATTTGCAGCTGCTCTGCTCGCACTCATCGCTGACCGCTATTTGGCTACTTACGACAATCGCAAACCAATGTAATATGTTTCAATGAACGTCTAAGATTGTTTAGAACAACAGATCAAAATGGTACGCCAAGTTGTGTTTAAAAATTTACGAATCAGCATGTTACATTGGTAGGCTACAAATTTTTTTGGAAACCAAATACAAGCCTTTGCCAAAAAGTCACATAACAATGAAATACTATTGAAAACATAAGCAAGAAAACTGAAAATGTTAAAAAGAGGATATTTTAGCATCTTTGAGTGTCTTCGGAGAACAATTTGTTTTTCTTCAAATAATAGACAAATCCTTTTAAAAGAGGACATATGGTAGACCTAATATATTTTCATCAACAAATCGTAGGATATTTTTTTTATGAAGATTATTATCAACGGTTTGCAGCCTGTAGTTGCTTATAGCGTTGTCTACCATTACTGTGCAATAAAAAGAAAGAACACAGTAGGTAAATTTCACTTATGAAATGATTAAAGTTCATTGGGGGAGGGGGTGGGCAAACTACATCGTCAAAATAAAAAAGGCATCATCCGATTTACTCGTCGGAATCAAACTATGGGTGTTTAGCCGTTCCTTTAACGTTTTTCAATAAAGTAGAACCAGCTTTCGAAATACCGTGAAATACACACAAGCTTTAATATCCTAGCAACCAAGTCAAACATGAATCTCTTTCTTTTGACGATGGTGGCTGTATCAAGAATAAAATGTGATCAACATCAACGTTCTGAGCCATAGAGCTGAAATAAAACTGCGCAATTTTTAAAAGTTAACTGAAAATTTCAACAGTATGAGTTTTGAAACATTTTGTTCATGTTACTATAATAAGTTAGGACGCACGTCTAAATGAATGAAATCTGCAGACTTTGGGATTTTCCAAACAGTTGTATTGAGTCAAGTGATCCTGTAGGCTATCGTCTGAGATCACTTTGTTTTCATCAATCATTAATGTGAGTGAATCACCAGAGCTAATCTAGCCTGTGGTGTTTATTCCAACTAAATAATCATCTTAACATTTTCCAATAAGCCGAGTGTTTGCCAAAACATAAGCTCTGAGTTAAATAAACCTGAATGACAAGAAGCAAAGAATGATTATTGGAAAAGTAAAAACGCTGAATCGATTTTGCATTGATGAATGAAACATCTAGGCCTCCTGCTTAAAGAACAAAGCCAAATAAGCACGAAGGTTGATGGTTTGAATTTGAAGTTTTCGCTTGCAGTAGGCTACTCGCATGTTGCCTCTAAATAAGTAACTGCATGTAAACAAGAGGGGCAAGAGGGTAATTATAATTTCTATTTTAGCCTTGATTTTAGGATACAACATCGTGCAAATGATGAGTATGCTAGCCTACAAGCTTTCGCAACATTCCACCCTTACAACATGGCAAAGATATTTGATATTGACAGCCAGGACAATCGATAGGTGTTGTTCAGGATGTAAGTTTAAACTGTGGATAATTTTAGAGCCTGGAAACTTTCTAACAGTCCCTTGAACAAAACAAAATATAGTAAACGACGCATTTTAAATATTTTGCTTGTTTTCTTTTGCTTTTCAAAAAACAACCTGTTCTTTACACCTGTTTTTTCTTTACTTTCTGTTGCTTGAAAGTGTTTTAGTTGCAAGCTTTAGGGTCTGGACTTTTCTTTGGTACGGTACCAGCCGAAATTTCACATCCTTCCAAAGCGGTTCAGTTGACAGCACGTTGTTGAGACCAGTCACAAAAGAAAACGAGCTTTCGTTCTGAAAAAACGGCCGTTTTGTTTCTGAAGATATAAAATTGAAAACTAATTTTTTTCAACAGTTTGTAGGTCAGATGGAGCAATTGAAGCACAGTCTCTATATTAAGACTGTGATTGAAGTATCGTTTTGAAAAATTTTTGAATTTATTTTGAATCAACAAAATATTTTAAAGGTGAGAAGAACACAGCTTCCTTTGGCTAATGTGATGGAAGGAAAGTTATTATGGGCCAACTCACCTGCATTCAAACAATAGCCCCGATAGCTCAGTGGTTACGCGCCGGGCTCAAGATCACACGGCGCTGGTTCGACTCTCGGGGTGTGCGTTTGAGCAACGCATTTCAGGACTGCTCTCCATTCAGCGGCACCTAGTGAATGGAATAATTTCTCGGCAACAAGACTTCAACAATCGGAAAACTTCACTCTGCCAATCTCGGTAACCGGCCCTGCGTCAAGTGCCTCTACAAGTATGCGAACAAGTACCAGGAATAACCTATCAAGGCTTTGTCAGTCCGAGGATAAAGATTCAAAACCAAACCAAACCAATTTGCAAATTAAACCCAACGCTTCTACGGCCCATTGTTGGACCAAGCCCATGGTATGAAAACAATCATTGTAAAGAATTTTAGTTACCGTCAGAAAAAACGAAGGGCCCACCAGTACATTTCTTTGGGAGAGATAGAGAGAGTAACATTGTGCTCACACGGCGTTGGGTGTTGGCCAGGACCCAACGTAGCTAAAAAGAGTCCATTGACGAAACTTTGTATGCAGAGCCTCGTTTTTGGTGCATATCCTTGATGGCAGGCTGTGTAGGCCACTGTAGGCTGCCTATGGACTAGTTTATTGATAGCCAAATACTTCTTTATAAGCAAAACTGACAAAGCAAAGTTAGTTCAGTTTGTTAAACGCCTGATTTTGCAAACGAAGAAACTGCAAGATCATGCCGTGCTGGTTTAACTCTCGGGGTGTGCACCTGAGCAAAGCATTTCAAGGACTGCTCTCCGTTCAGCGGCTACTATAGTAAATGGAATAATTCACAGACAACAACATTTCAACAGGGGAAAACTTCATTCTGTCAAACTCAGTAACCGGGCCTGAGTCAGTGGTTTAAAGCCTTTACCGCCAGGATTAAGCTCTCGAAGAAGCTTTCTCTATCCGAAGATAAAATTCAAATTCATTATATTCAAGAAAATGGAAAGCTTACAATAATATACATAGCTCTATGAGAGCAAATAGGTCTACACTCAGGCCTGTTATAAGGATCATGTGAGCCCGGTACGAACGAGATTCTCGGTCCTTAATCAAGACACTTTGTAGAAAAACACACTACCCCAGTATCCAAAGAATGCGAGATGGTTACTTCAAGTTCGCGGGCCCCGTGAAAGGTTACCGTCTCTAATAGTACCCTCTGGACCTCCTATCAACACTACACTGCATGTAATTCTACAAAGTTAATATGAATGAACAGCACCATCTTGTGATGACAAAAATGTGTTTGGGCCGTAGAATCTGACAAATTGCGGGTGTTATCAGGAAATGGAGTTTATAAAGATGCACGACTCCGACTTCGTAGATCTATCAAACGAAAAACATTATATTTTAAGTTTACTACAGTATTTAATAGCAATGACCTACGGTACTAGTTCAGTTTGAATTAGGAAAATTTGCCAATCCTAATCCTTCTGCAAAACAAACCAAAAAGTAAAGCATTCAAAAACGATAAAATGTAGCCTACAATGGCTAAAAACTGTGACTGGGTGTATCAATCAAGCAGCACGTTGAAGCATTAAAAGAGAATTCACACAGTAGGTCAGTAGGCTAGCGTTGACATAGGGGTCCAGAGGGTACTTTTGGACCCGGGTTGACTTTAGGGGTCCGTAACTTTAGGGGTCCGTAACTTTAGGGGTCCGTAACAGCTTTGTAGTAGGCTATGGAATAAAACGTAGACCAAAAAGGATCAGAAACAAATCATTGAACAAGCCACAGCTGATCAAATAAAAACAATATTCGAATCAACTTTGAAGCAATAAACCAACAACATTGAAAAAATAGACAGCATGTAGGCTAATGCATCGCTTGGTAAATAAAAAATAAAAAATCAGTGAATTTACAAAAAGCCCGAACTTTTTCAGCCAAAAATAAGAAATGATCCCAAAAGTAGCGCAAGAATTGAAATGTAAAGAGCTGGACTGAAGAAAAGCAACAAATTTGTCTCAAAACAAGAACGCTCAATCGACAACAACAAGCTAGAAAAAAATATTGGAGAATCTCAATTCTCAATCAATAAGGAGAGAGGAAAAATCTAGAATTTCATGGGCAGTCTGCCAAAAAGGCGTTATGAAAACCAGTGGCGTAGGTTACAGTGACCATTTTTTTAGGTGTTTACTTTTTTTTAGCAGGCTTTAAACACGCACTATATTTGCAGATTGCTCAATGCCTGTTGATATGATGATATGATGTAGGAGTCACTGTGCTTTGTGCAAGGGTGGAAATCTAACCCACGTCATAGAAATGACTACTTTCCTGACCTTAACGCTCAAACCACTACGCCAGGGTTACTCAACTTATGTTATCAAAGGTCCAGTTTGACAAGATGAGTATTTTTAGCGGTCCGGAATACGTTGTTTCAAATGCAACCACGAAAGTTAAACTATCAGTACCAGTAGGCTACCACTACCAGTACGCAGTAGGCTACCGAAACATTTTTTTTAGGTAAAATGTAACTCGACTTGGGTTTTTGACAAAGTGTTGGGGTCTGGGAGAAGAAGCCCTCAGCTGGTAAGATAATCACAGAGACAATTGCTTCCTCCCAGTAGAAATATGTTTAAAGAAGCCAGGAACATGGCAATGACGTTATTCTTTGAGAAGCCCGAGGTCCATAATCATCACCCAGAAGGTCAGGATTCGGACAGCTAGTTGAGTAGCCCTTTATCACGCCATTATGCTAATGGCGAAGCGTTCATTTATTAGAAATGTTTGCCTTTTTTCTCTGTTCCACTTGTAATTTCTGATTTGTTGATTGATTCGAAGTTTCACTGAGGTGTTACTCTTACAAATATTGTAATGTTAAAGTGGCTACCAACCAAACATGTAGGCCTATTCGAAACTTTCTAAAAAATGTAAACACCCAAAAAGTGGTCACCATAGCCTAGTGGCGTAGCTAGGGGGGGGGGGCGGACCGCTCTGGGCGGCACGTCTGGGGGCGGCACTTTCAGACAGGACGTTTTTTGTTGTTGTTGATATAATGCAAAAGTACACGAAAAATAAAAGCATTTTCACATGCTTTTTTCTTGAAGGGGCGGCAAAATCTGAATCCGCCCCGGGCGGCACATTCCCTAGCCACGCCACTGCCGTAGCCTACTCCACTGATGAAAACACAACTAAAGTAAAGCTAGTACAATTCGTTATTACTAAAGCAAACTTGCACCATCAGGCTAAACAGGTCGTTAATATCTACATTGTGAAGTAAACTGCTAAAGTAATTTTGGATTTGATGGTTAAACTGAAACAGGAATAAAAATTTCAGAAAAACATATTTCCATCTTTCACTACCTATGCAAAAAATAAAAATAAATGCTTCATCTCCTCCTCCAGTTCTATTTGTCAACAGGACATGCAAAACAAGATCTATAGATTTATGCCAGCCAAACAATATTCAGAACTGCAACACAATTTAGAATAGGCCTAGGAATGACACAATTAGGCTATTCACCAAAGAAAATTTAACTTCCAAGCGCAAAGAAAATTGAAAATTTAAATTAAAAGAAGTTCAGTGCAGTATGTTTTTATTTCTAACCATTGCAACGATAAAAATATGTTGTCTGCCCCGTTAGCTCATGGGCGCCGATCCCTATATAGGACAGCGGGGACATGTCCCCACCATCTTTTTACATTATTTTTGTAATGTAAAAGGGAAAATATTAACCGAATGTCACAACTTTACCAGTCAGACGTTTAAAATCTATTATAAGGAGGGGACAACATTTTTGTTTTATGCGAGCAAACCTCAACCGTAGTAGCCTATAAATGTTTTATTAGGCGGAGAAACTAAGGTGCAACTCGCAATTTGTATTTGTTTTGGTTACGCCAAAGCCAGACAGTGCAGAGTGTTAGAATTACTTACAAAGAGTCGTAGCCTACAAGCATTTGGTGCAGTAGGCTTAGCTTGTGTTACTTTTGTGTGAGAAAAAAGGAGTTTTTTGAGTTGAATTGCAAAAAATTGTATAGCCTATAGGCCAAATCAGCAGTTGGAAGGCTGGCAGGCAGCTTTTATGCTTTTTTTTTAATTAAAACAAAAACTCTTAATTTTTTTATTTGCCAATTTTTATTTGCCAATTTTTTATTTGCCAATTTGCCAATTTTTTTTAAAGAATTGTCACGTCCCAAAAAGATCCCAAATCGTATTCAGTATGAACATGGCCATGGTCAACCTCTTCCACTTCAAACACCACGGACGAAATATCGGTCAAAGTATTTTGCAATCATTAACAGGGCGCAGAAAAAATTCTACTGACTATTTCAAGTCGATCGATTTTGAGCACTTTACAAAATTCTACAAGAATCACTCTTTAGTGGAAAGTTACAATCACATGTGGTAGACGATTATCCTGAGTTCTCTCACACAGAGTCCCTTGCACAAGATTTTCGAATGATAATCAAAAAGATACCATCCGCTGTTCGGAAAACGTTTCCGCAAGTGGAACTTTTTGTGTGACTTTTCTTATTTCACCAGCCAGCTCGTGTTCAGCTGAACGGTCATTTTCAACTTTGCGACGTGTCTAAACTTGGTTACGATCTACCATGAGACACAGAAACGACCAAATCATGCAATGGTCTGGCATGTGTAGGCTACAACAAAGTTTTGAATTCGATCATCCTCCATGACCTCTCCAAGGAGTGCAAGGACTTCGTTTTTAATTTGCCGAAGACTCGTTGCCGAGTTGCAGTGTTTGGCCGACTGCTGTCCAATGCTGACACTGACAATTAAAATATATAGCCTATAGCCTACATCGCATTAGACTTGTAGCTTATCTACTGTATTTGTTTGTTTATCAGAACAGACCTCTGACCTTTTTAGTTCGCTTCGCTCGTCGCCCCTTCCTACCTTTCTTAGTAAATGTCCCCACCAATCTTAGAGAGCGATCGGCGCCCATGCGTTAGCTCCGTGGTTTTGCGCTCCACTCGAGATCACGCGCTGCTGGTTCGGCTCAGGGTGTGCGCTTGAGCAACGCACTTTCAGGACGGCTCTCCATTCAGCGGCACCTAGTGAATGGCATAATTCCCCGGCAACAACATTTCAACATTTGCGAAACTTCACTCTGTCAATCTCGGTAACCGGCCCTGCGTCAAAAGCATGGGCTCCGTTAGAGGGGGCCGCGGGGGTGATTATCCCCCACCAATCGGAGTGGGGGGTAACTAATGCAAAATTTCCCCCCCCCCCCCCCCCCCCCCACTAATGTAGAGATACACATGTCATTTTTAATATATTTTTTACTTTTGTGTTTTATTTTCATGTTTTTATTTTGTTGCACAACTTTTGAGGTTTTTGCTTGGAAACTTCGACTCGCAAGACAACACCAAACTATGTATTCTGTCAAAAATATACGGTACGCATCACAATATGTGTGACGTCAAAGTTTCTCACTGCTACAAACTGTTTAATTTTGCTTTTACCACTCACGAACGAAACCCACTACAGTTGCACTGTTTCAATGTCTTTATATTTTCGGTTGTTGTAGGCTAAAAGTTAATGCATTTTAACTCTCATTTTTTTTTTTTTTTCTGAATTGAATGTAGGCCTAGAGCCCTGGACCCTAGGGCCTAGATGCTGAAACTTTTTCTTTCACTGCGGAGTGCGGATGTTATGGCACAGGTTATCGTGCTGTATTCATGCAATTGTAGATATATTCATACAATAGAAGTTATAGAAAGCTTTGACCTTAACGCTTTTGATCTTTTAAATAAAACCATTTAGCGTCTGAAGTTCTAAATTTGGAGCACTTGAGCCAACGAAGAATACAATGAGGAATTTTTGCGTACGTCCCCTCTTCCAGTCAAAATTGTCTAAAAACTTCAAAAAATGTGGCAACTGTTAAAGAGCTTTTGCTCGCGATTTTAGATTCGTTGAAATAATTTTTCGATTTTAAATCGTGCTGAAAAGCAAAAATTTTGCGCCTTCGGCGCGAAACATGCCGCCTTAAGATGCTGTATAAGAAACTGAAGCTTTCAGTAATGCGAAAGAGGGTCTGGGGGGCGACCTCCCAGAAGTAGGCTATAGGTTATGTGATGCGCTAATCCAATAAGCTCCCTGTCGATGTCAAAACATCGTTCCCGCCCCTGCTTAAATTACCCCCCCACTCTCAGGAAGTGTCCGGAGCCCCTGGTCAAAAGCCTCTACAGCTATGCGTAAAAAAGTAAAGTAGGTTATGCGTAAATCCTCTACTTATCAAGGCTTTGTCAGACCGAGGTCAAAGATTCAAAACCAAACCAACAACCATGCCAAACATAGTAGAGTTCTAGAAAAGGGTAGAAGTACCGACGTTTAGATTGACGGAAATTAAAACGAGTAAAATGTCAGCTGATGTGAAAAAATTGTTTGGGCGGCGTCTGGCAACATTAGTTTTATTTATTTTTTTAACAGTAGGCTATAAATGATTGTTTTTGTTCTAACTTTGGTGCACAAAAAAGCAAAAGAAAACTTGGCATCACTATTATCGTTATTATCATAGGCGTAGCCAGGGGGGGGCGAAAGGGGCCATGGCCCCCCCCAAATTTTCAAAGTTTGGATTCCGAAGTTGAACCCTTTGTTGAAAATATAATATAATTTGTATAAATTTATATTGTTTTTCAAGACATCTGGCTATTAACACCCTCCAGGACTTGTTTTAGACACACAGAAAGACACCAATGAGTTTTGCAAATCGTAAATCCCGCAAAATTTACGCAATTTACGCTTCTTTTAACTAATCTGTGGAAGCAACTTCAGGATCGTTTACTCTGTTGGTTTTTTTTGTAGTTTTTGTGTAGCTAAGTTTTTTTGTGTTCTCTAATTTTAGCCGCAATTCTTGCCCGTTTGTGTGTAACAGCTAACTTTAATAAGTTAATAGCTGTTTATCTGTCTATAAATTTCATACAAATATTCCCTGAAAGTGTTTCCGGAAAGCGCTATAATCCATTATTTGAGTGTAATTTTGCAAAAATTTTCCGGGGGAGCATGCCCCCGGACCCCCCTAGTATACGCGTGCCTTCGGCACGCTCTAACCCCCCATCAGCTTTATTGCTTCTCTTTCTTAACCCACCAGGAAACGCCACTGCAGATTTCTTAAATTAAACACTTTGTCGTTCTCTTCAATTCATCAAATATTTGGCCCCCCCCAAATTTTTTTTCTGGCTACGCCACTGATTATTATTATTATTTATTTCGGTCGGACAAAGTTGTGCAATGTGCATACTGGCTACTGCATATCCAAAACAACGAAATAATACACAAACTGCAAATGCAAAAGGTCGCAGTGAGCCACTTTGGATGTCGTCAGCAGCGCGCGGATTTATGGGGGGGGCCCGGGCCCCCCCCGAAATTTTGTGAAAAATTGTATGTTTCCGCATCAAATGGTTTGATATGCTTCTAAACAGCTGATATTAGTCCCTCGGCATCACAATTGATGAAAAAATGGTTGTTTTAATGTCTATTTTATAGCATATCGTATATATATGTCGTAGTATCATTGTTCATATCTGTTTAGCTTTTTCTTTCTTATTAATTGATTTTCAAATTTTCTGGCCCCCCCCGAAAAAAACTCTTAGATTCGCGCCTGGTCGTCAGTTTAAGAGCTCACTAAATATCTACGGTAACTTACTGATTACAAATTAATAATAATATACAATGAGCGTTGTAAGAGTTGAAAGTATTCAGAACGATAAAAATAATCAGATCACATTAGGTCTGATACCGTATAAAGCGATTTGTGGAGTATATGCAATGGTTGATAAACGAAAACATGTTTTTTCTCATATATTATATTATGCGTTTACTTTTCAATCAATCAATGGTTCATTTGCCAGAAACAGGAACAGCAGTAGCATATATTTGAAATATGCACGTATACAGTACATACACAGCAAAAGTTGTACAAAGTTCCCGTACAGACAGGGAAACGACCATACGGTCTACAAGTCAATTGCCAGTTCTGCAGAAATAATAACTTTGTCATTTAAAATAGAAAAAAAACATCTAATACTTACGAAAAAAGAAAGCAAACTCCAAAAAACTGACTGAAGTCAGTCATATTTCCCACTTATCTGATACATAAATAATTGTATGTGAACTTGACAAGTGGAATTTTATAACATATCACTTACGATAGCTTTGTAAAATTAACCGAACGTTTTGATCACTTTTAAAACAGTGAAATAATAGTTCTTTCAAGTTGCTTGGAATCTCTGACCAGACCATTGGTTCCAGTACTTGCATGGATTTTATGCCAAAGTTTATATTTGGTCTGTATTTTCTGCTTGTCTGATATCTTGTGCTATGCTGATGAATGGATGGAGCATTTGTGAATAAATCATAACCAGAGATGGGCAAGATCACCAGTATTGGTGATCTTGAAGATCAAGATCAAGATCACCAAGAATAGGTGATCTTGAAGATCAAGATCAAGATCACCAAACTATGTAATCTTGAAGATCAAGATCGTGATCTTGAAGATCAAGATCACTTTTAAGATCACTTTTTGTGTACTTGAAAAAAAAATGAAGTTTTTGATCAATGATGTTACAAAAAATAATTACTATAAGCAATCTGGGTAAAGGTATATAGTTGGTATTGCTAACTTTTACTTTTAACTACTCGATCGCTGGCCTAAGAATTGTAATAAGTTAGTGACTGTTGCTATTATAGGCCTATCAATTGTTGACGTAGTTTGCTTAGAATCGCAACGTCACCCCCAAGGCAGAGGTTAATTACAGTAGTTCTGAAAAGTCGCGAAATTTGCAATTAGTTTTATACTTTTTATTTATAATAAATAAATAAAAATAAAGTTTAAACCGCATCATTTTTTACCAAATTTTTGTCTGGTTCATGTGGGAGTTTTTATTCGTGTTACTAAGTAGTTTTAACTTTCACTACATTATGTAAATGTTTATTGCACCATTTACCCACCTGGCAACTTTGATACTGTTGTCTGCTATCAAAAAAGTTCAGAGGTTTGCGGTCAAACAAACCGCTCCATACTCAGACCCTAAACAAGTCTTGGTCTGGTTGATTTGCTGCAATAAACCACTTTACATGACCAAAGTCGGCTAGAATCCAGATTTTTTAACACCGCCATTCTAGACTTTTGAAACATCTAAAATTGGGTCAATAAAAGCAAACATTTCTTTAAAATTCACATTAAATCATTTTTTATTATCCGTTAACATAAAGTACACGGAAGTTGACTTCTTCATTATGACCAACACAGAAAACTTTTTCAATTTTGAAATGGCAACACTGACCAGATTTGATGGAGACTTATCGTCTTTTGTTGGGCACAGATCATATTAACAGTGGCTTAATGTTAGTAGTTGCCACTAACTACTTTGTACAGTACGAGTTCTAAAAAATGCCTCTATGTAGGAAGTAAAATTCAATTTTAAAGTGATCTTGATCTTATTGTTCTTCAAGATCAAGATCACACAAAAAAAAGTGATCTTAGATCAAGATCACCAAAAAAAAAGTGATCTTCAAGATCAAGATCACGCCCATCTCTGATCATAACACATAGAGGGATAGGCTAGGTACTGATTCGTATAGCCTAAGTCTTGTACTTATGTTCTTTAATATCAATGTTATAAATGTCCTTTTGTTTGAAGATGTTTGTTTGGAAAAATAAAAAGCTAGTATGAGCATTAAAACTTTTTTTCATAATTATTCTTATAACTTTTTTTTCAAACTTGTTAAAGAATCCAGTGTACTGTCATAGGCCTTTCCCCCAACTTAATACCGGTATGCAATTGCAATACTGTAATTGTGAGTAGATCAAAGCATAATACACAATTTTTAAAGTCTTTGGGTTGACATAATTTTTTAGTTTTAGTACCGGTCGGTAACGTCCATGAAATTTTAGCAGCTTTTTCACAGACAATGTGATATTTCAATGTTAATTTGTTGTCTATGTGAATTATGAACGCCAAGATATTTAGTTTGATCTTTTTGTTGAATATGCAGATTACCGGGTGCAACCTAGTTCGTACCCTGAACAGTTCGTACCCTCAGTTCGTACCCTGAAAAGATCGAGAGAGAAAATTAAAAAAAGCCGAAGTCGCTGATCACAGTTTAATAGCACAAAGCCGAAGTCGCTGTTCGGAGTTTCCGCAAACAACTCAAGGGTTAGGGTTAGCGGAGACTGCGGTTAGCGGAAACTGCGGAAAAATATTTGCGGAAACTGCGATCAGCGAGGGTTAGAGAGCATAGATTACTCGATGGTTAGAGTTAGGGTAAGCGGAAACTGCGGAAAAATGTTTGCAGAAACTGCGATCAGCAAGGGTTAGGGTTAGAGCATAGATTACTCTATGGTTAGAGTTAGGGTGAAGGTTAGCGGAAACTGCGATCAGCAAGGATTAAGGTTAGAGCATAGATTAGTCTATGGTTAGAGTTAGGGTTAGCGGACAGTGCAGAAAAATGTTTGCGGAAACTGCGATCAGCGAGGGATAGCAGAAACTGCGATCGGCGACTTCGGCTTTGTGCTATCTTTCTCTCAATCTTTTCAGGGGGGAAATTTTAAAATGTTTGCAGAAACTGCGATCAGCGACTTCCGCTGTTTTTAATTTTTTCTCTCGATCTTTTCAGGGTACGAACTGAGGGTACGAACTGTTCAGGGTACGAACTAGGTTGCATCCCATATTACCAATGTTAATGTTTAAATTTGTTATTTGTTTTTTGTTTGTTAATATCAGTATTATCACATATTTTCACTCCATCCATGTTCCATACAGATTTCAATTTTCAATAGAAGCATTTGCTTCAGTGATCACTGTTTAAACGTAAATCTTTTAAATTTGTACACATGTTGATTGTGCAAGTGCAATCTATTTCATAGATATAAAACCATGCTCTGCTGCAGAGTCTGCACTCTGCAGTAGTAATTGGTGTGTTCAGCTGAAGGGGGAATTTGGTGGTAACAAATCTAAAAATATCCATTTCTTTGAATTTACTACCCTACTCTTGTTGTGTTTGAGCTTAGTTGATTTTCAACCTGTTAAAACTGTTCTAATATGGTATAGTAAGAGTACGTGTTGATGTCTTAAGTGTTTTTCGCTTTTCAATTCAATTAGAAGCATTATTTTAAAAGTAAATACATTAAACTTAGGCTATTTTACTTAACTAAGCTTAGAGTTGTAAGATTATAATGTTCAAATATTCAAATGCTTAGTTTAACTTTAAAATGTATTTTATTTTAGCATGCAAAATGCAATATCATTTATTGATGATTTTAGTTGTAGCAGTGCCATATTTGTTTCCGATTTGTGAATGCCGACAAGAAAATCGTGAAGGCAAAAAGCAAGCAGTGCTTCACAACAGTGAAACATTAGGTCTTCGTCCAAGGGAGACCATTCATAAAACATTACGGTATGATCGTCCAAATCCCAGTTCTGATCGAGAAATGTTAGATCAACTGGTTGATGTTTATAAATATTCAATAAAACCTTTAGAAGATGCTTACCACTATAATGATCTGCCTGTTAGAACTGATATGACAGTTGGGCAAATTAGAGCAAAGCCAATGGTGTTATTTTTGGGACCTTGGAGTACGGGAAAGACAACTATGATAAATTACATTTTAGACAGTGACATTCTTCGAGTTGGTGCAGAGCCAACTACTTCAGAATTTATGGTGATAAATTATGGCGAAAAAGTTAAAAACACTGAGGGTGTGGTTTTGGTATCTGATAAAATGAAAGAGTTTTCCCCACTTGAAAAGTATGGTCAAAATTTCATGGAACGCTTTACTGGTGTGGGTTTACCTCACCCGTTATTAAAGAAAGTAACTTTTGTTGACACGCCAGGAATTATTGAAAACAGAAAACAGCAAGAACGAGGTTATCCATTTAATGATGTTATCCAATGGTTTATTGATCGTGCTGAACTTTTGTTTATAGTTTTTGATCCTACCAAATTAGATGTAGGATTAGAGTTGGAAACATTATTTAAACAGCTTAAAGGTAAAGAATCACAAATCAGACTAATTCTCAATAAAGCAGATAGCATTGCTTCTCAAGAGCTTATGAGAGTGTATGGTGCTTTGTTTTGGAGTTTAGCACCTTTAATAAATGTGACTGAACCACCTCGACTGTATGTCGGATCTTTTTGGCAATACGAATACAAGCAGAATACCAACATTCCTCTGTTTAAGCAAGAAGAGGGATCCTTGCTTCATGACTTGAATGATTTAATTGAAAATAGATTAGAAAATAAAATTGCTTTTGTTCGTCAACATGCTGCTCGTGTGCGTATTCATGCTCTGATTGTAGATGAGTTTGTAACTCGCTTTAAAGAACAATGGACTTTTCTGAAAGATCAGGAGCAAGTTGCAGATGATTTGATTTTCCATCCTGAACGTTACAATATCTTCAAAAATGTTCAATCAAAAAACAATATCAGTCCGTTTGATATTCCTAACCATAAGGTATATGTGGATTTTTTCTCAACCAACAAACTCATCAATTTCTTGTCCTTACAACAGCATTGTGGCTACTTTTCAGGATGCCCAATGGACAAATTAGAAGAAGCTATATCTACCACTTTACCAGCTTTACTTGCTAGTGCTAATCGTCATAAACAATTTTCAGGTTCACGTGATGAACTCTAATTTAAATTGTGTGTCATTATATATCTACATGCTTTTTTTAGTCAAGCTACTCTTATCACCTGTTTCAAATGCAATGGCAAGAGAATGAAAATGCTTCAATTGTTTAATTTATTGTGTGCTGGTACAGGGTCTGCTACTATTCGGGTAGTCTGATTCAGTGAGTTTCTAACCTCTAACCCCTAACCCTAAAACGGCAATGATAATTAGGCTACGGTACCCGATAATTAAAAAATTGAAAAAATTCCCCCTTATGGGATCGGACTCACCGAAACGAGCCATTCCGGCTGGTGCAACACATATATATTCTTTTTGATTGATGTATCATAATTAAAAACTTATGAACTTGGTTGTCTACTATACTGTGGTTGTTTACTGTATAATCCGATCGGTTTAGATTTTTTGTTTTGAAGATTCCTTTTAAATAAGAATTGTCTTGTAGTGTTTGTGTGTCCACAACGGTTTTGCGATAAACTTTCCTCATTAGTATATCATCTTTTGAAATAGACTGTTAAAAAAATGAGAATATTGAACTAAAAATACTTTGTCTCAGAAAAGTCATGTGAGTGTTTATTTGCTTGTGATTGCATCTACTTCTGTGTGCCATTTTTTTAAAGAAAACTTGTTTATTAAAAGCAGTACAAATACGATATAATGAATAGTGTACACAATCTGCAATATGACAGCCTTTTGCCCTTTTTTGTAACAAAAACAATCATTTAGTAGCCTAATAATTGTTTTAAAAGCTTTGCTCAGTTCAATTTCAATGTTGTTTGAGCTTTTAGATCCGAGAATCTATCATTTTACCATCCCTTAATTGGATATATTTTTCTTGACTACACCAAGAGGCACTGAGAACGAATTAACAATATCATTTTTATAATGCTATATCTTATAAAACCAATCTGTTGTTAGGCTATGCAATTTTATGAATCTTGTCCTGATGTTTAAATTTTGCATTTTAATTTTCAAAAATGTTTGCCTGCTTGAACATCGAAAACACTTTGCTTTCCGATTCGTTGTTGACTAGGCTATTTGTCACGTTGGTGGTTCCTAGTGGCATGACCATATCAGCAAAAGAAATTTATCTTAACTATATATTTAAACAACTATTATATTGAGAGCTGGTGCATGTTTTTAACCTTTTTCGGCTTCATTATGTTTCCCCAATGTGGTAGTATTTCATTTTCATATTACTGGTAGTGCTTTTTTATCCCAGATGCATCACTGACAAAGTTTTAATGAGTATCTGCTTCAAAAGCAGTTTTGAAGTATCACTGTGATTTCTGCAATGTTTTTATAGGATACTTGCAAGTCTTGGAAGATGAAGTGCTGTTAAAATCCCTTTGTAGTTTAGAACTAAAGTGATTGTTGTTATTCCAGAATACAAACACTGCATGATTATCTTAGTAATGTGAAAGTTACAATGAAGAAACTGTATTCATTGTTAGACAAGCTTTTTAAATGCTGTCACCTGAACTGACGAGGCAAGCCTATAAAAAAAGCAGTGATATACAGGTATATTGGATTAAAAGTACAATATGCTGATTGCTGATAATGACTAAAAAAAATTAATAAATTAGTATATTTTACGTATATCACTCTAATAGAGAATTTTTATATGGTCAACCCATGCAGTTTTGTGCATTTATCTAACACACAGATGTAACACAGTTTAAATCATTTATACAAACTCAGCTGGATTTCAAAAAAAGCAAGGTATTTTTGCTTGAAGTTGCAAGTTTGTTTTTAAAATTGATGGAACATGTAATTCAAATGATGTGCACTTGATGCAATAAGCACATGTACTGTAGGAGTGTAGGTAGTGTCTACATATTTGTATGCAGTAAGTTATGACAATTTATTTTGCGATTTGTTGAGCAGAGAACATGGACTGGTTAAAAAAATTGAAGAAATCAGAAAATTCCATTCCAAAGGTTCCAGAATTTGTCTCTGATGAGCCAGCTGTAATACGTTTCGATGCCTTTAAAAGTCACTGGCTTCAGGTACATGGCATTTTTTATCTAGCGAAATCAATCCTTTTGCATTGATGTTTCATCAACAGACATTGACTCATTGTAAAAACAAAGGTTTCTGTTAGCTAGTTCTGTAGTGTTGTATAGTTGGTAGCTTCTAACTAAGACAATATATACTGCCTTTTGAAGGTTCTGGATAATTAAGGTTCATATTTTAATTGCAACTATATACATTCTGTATTTGAAATAAAATTTGTGTTTGTCTTTTTTAAAACGTGATAGAACTATGAGAAATTGCCTTACAAGTGATTTTATCAGTGTAGGCTTTTCTAAATTGATGACTGAAACTTGACAGCCGAAACCAAACCAGCAAGACTGTCTTACAAAAAGACTGATTGAGTCATGTCATGAATAACATAAACCGTGTAACAAACCGTGGACTAGAAATAGAGAGCCAAGCATTTTGTGAATCAAAGTATTTATGCTACTGTAACTGTGAAACAGCAATTGATATATGGTGTTGTCATGAATTGTTAGATACACAGTGTGATCAGCCCCACTTCTTCAAAGAGAAGATTTATCACCACTAAACAAAGCGCCCAAAAAGATGAAAATATAACATCTGATGATGTTGATACTGTACGGATTGTTATGGAGCAAATGGTTTTTCTGCTTATTGAAGAACAATGTTCAGGTGATAAATTTAAATTTTGTACATTTTTGTTTTTGTATGATTTTGTTGCGTTTTTATTTACAACGGTTACATTACAACAATTCATACACAATCAGTTTTTTTGTGCCCTGGTTTCTACGTGGTGGTGGAGGTATGATATAGGAGAAGGTGGGCAATCTTCATGTCCACCTTCAACTTGCTTCAAGCGTAGCATCAAGTGAAACGATGGAAAGCAACTTTTTTTGTGCATTTAGATCAATTTTCCAACCTCATCTTGGATTATGCCATCAACCAAGAGATCTTTCAAAATCTCTATAATTGGTGGGAAGGATCGTCATCATTCAAAGAGCAAATATTGCTCAACTTGGTATGGGCACATATTAGTTTTATTCTTTATATTAGAATAACTTGCATGGCATTTTGTTTAGTGGTACAGTAGTCGCCACTTATAAGATCCACCTCCGTTCCAGGAGAAATGGATTCTACAAGAGCCCATAAGCAATGAGACCTTATATCCATGGATTCTTTAAGCGACAACTACTGTAGTACCATTTCATCTAAACCTCTTCTTCTAGTAGCTTTAGTACCACATTATAAGACACTCAGATTCTGCAATAATTGCAGTCAGGCAATGTATTAATCAAAACATCCCAAACAATACGTTGTTGTTGTTTTCCAAACTTCGATTTCAATTCCTTTGTTTTTCAGTTGAAGGTTTATGAAGTCATGATCAGCCAAGCTCAGCATTCTCTACTTCATCACAAACAACTTGTGTCTCCAATGTTGCAGTTACTTTCAAGCAACTCTGGTCCCAAGTGAGATACATTGCTTCTTTGTTCAAATGTTCTTTCCAAATTGGAGACACTTTTTAAACGTATGATACACTTTATGTTTTTATGACCTGATTGAAACTGAACAAGATGTTCAGCAATAGCTCAGCCAACGTACTTTTTCCAGGGAACACTCACTCATTAGCTAAGTGGATATTTACTAACCTGACGGATTACTCGGATTATCAACATCATTATTTTTCGCATCTTTTCTTTCGAAGAACTAAGCTCATACACAAATGGTAGCCTATCAATCAGAAACACAATGTGCAATGCGTATGTTTTTAGTTCAGAAGAAACGGACGGACACATCGTGTTGCTGCTTAATCTTCTCTGTGTTTGGATGAACCGGGATCTCACTCTGATAGAAGTATTCTTCAATCCCCAGCCTGACCATGGGCCTGATCACTTTCAAATATTTTCTCTTTTGATTGGATACATTCACAGGTTTGCATTCCAGTTGCAATCGTTCTAATTTCGAGGAATTATTTTACTACACTGTTGGGGTTTTCTCGTTACAATGTGTAGCTTTATTTATGTATTACGTCATTGTTTCAATTCAACTCAATTTCCGTCACTTGCGTATTTTTTTAGATTGGAATATATTTTTTTTAAATCAGTGGTCGTGTGTAGGGTAGGTGTATTAAGTTCAAAGTGCCAAAATTACCTTCAAAATTTACTTTTCTAAAAAAGGTTCACCAAAGTTGTAGTTGTAAAATCGAGAATGTTGTAATTGGAAGCACTCGTGTAGTCGCATTAAACGGAGGCTTTAAATCGACTTATGCTTTGATACATAACATTATTTTATATTAAATTTGAAAAGCCATTATGTAGCTTGTAATTGCCAAGAAAATCTGCTATTTAGAAATATTTACTACACACGGAAACGGAAGTGAACATTTAATATCGATTTGTTTCACTTTGCAGGGAAGGCACAGTTGGGCAACAAGCACGTGACGCATTACTTCTTATCTTGGGATTGACTCTTGAACATCCCGCCATCGCCGACTACATTGTCCAAGACTCCAACTTTTGTCCGGTACGTGTCTGTGTGGTGGTGTGCAGTGCTGGGCTACAGTTTTGTACCACACTGCGATACCTGGGATCTGAGTTCAATGAGAAAGTTGTTTAACGCATGCTCAACATTGTTTTCATTCTGTGGTAGCCCACTGCTGAGCGAAGGCCTTCCCATTTCTTGCCAATCCGGTCAATTGTGTGTTTTTGTATATCAGTTAGAATTAGATGTTGCACATTCTTTATCAATCTCGTCTCCCCATATCATTTTTTGCCTCCCAACTATGTCAATATCGCATGTTAGAGACGTTTTATTGATCTACAAATATTGTATAACAGTTGTCTAGTATTTGGCTGTATTTTCAATGAAAGACCATCCCACATGGAAACATAGCTATCCTTTGTTTACAGTTCAATGTTGCAAAGTTTGTTAAAAACTTCTTTGTTCGTTTTACGACTTGCCAGTTGTATGTCACTCGAAGGTTCGATTTTTTGAAGACCATTCTATTGTCATCAGGTTCTTGCCACCGGGTTAAGTGCCTTGTATTCCACCCTACCTCGCCACATGGATGTGAGGGCAGACGACTGGCATTGCTTGCAAAAGAATGACTGGTCGCATGTACCTGAGCTTATCAACTTCATGGATTCATTTGATTTTTGCAATTCCGTTATAGAAGTAAGATTTGACGCGAATCAATACTGTTTTTATTCTATGCGGTGGTGCAAAATGGCGTTATTTTGCTTTGAAAACAAACAACGCTGTTGTAGATATTTCTATCACTGACGAGCTGTCGCTACAGTTTAAATTAAACTTTTTACATGGCAGTTCGATCCCACATGTGCTTGAAGATGGCACGGATGGCATACGATATCGCAACAGGGCCGATTGTTTAACCGGTTAGCGGATGCTTACAGCTCTTTTCAATCGTTCTACTGATTGCAGAAGTTATTTGTGCAAAAGTTTTCGACGGGATTTTTTTACATCATTGCAAGGGGCCAGACAACACAATCCGTCATTTTTACATTGGTTTAACGTCTTCAGGCGTTGAATCAATGTAAAAATGACGGATTTTGCTGTCTGGAAGGTTACGTGCTTACTACAAAAACATAAGGCTGATGTTCATTGCTCAAATGCTCACAGGTTTCATGTGAAAGCGTCACCGAACAGCTTCTAGATTTCTTCTATAATGGATTCCTTGTGTCTGTTTTCGGACCCTCTTTACACAAAGTAAGATTTTACATAAGAACTTCCTAATGACTGCTAACCATTATTTTTATCTCGTGTAATGATGCTTATTCCTATCGTTCATCTTATTAAGATTCTGTAAGGGATCAAATGTTGTGTCGGTAACTGATCTTGCTGACTGCTTCTTGCTGATTCAATTTATTTTTGCAGTTTTGTTGCTTCAGTTTTTGGAAGAATTCTCTTTCTTTTTAGAAAGTATTCTTTCTCAACTGACATTGTATCTGTGTATTAATGTATTATTTGCTTGTGACAGAGCTGCTTCAACGAATCTTTGAAGTATGTTTTTTTGTTTTCCTACGATTAACTTTCCGGGATATCGAACAATGCCTGATATACGATCAGTCCCCTAGTTTTAACACTTTGATTATTTTTTGTAATGACCGGTCATTAAATTGATCATTTTCAGACTGATTTATTCATGGTCCACCTACAAGATAGGTGAAACGCCAAATTAACGTGACGAAATAGTTGGTTTGTCTTGGTTTTATTGTGTTGCCTTATTCCCCTCGTCTTCCTGTGGTAATGGTATTACCACGAAAAGATGAATCCATGATTTTTTGTGTTTTAAAACCTCCAATCTAACGCTGATCACATTCACAAGTGATTACGTCACTGCACAATTGGTGTACGGTGACGCGACTGTGCAGAGAATGCACAATTTTCAAACTTAGTCCTTTATCAGATTTAAAAATCACTGGGCATTTGTAGCATTGATAAAAAAAGTAACAAAGATCTAAAAATTATTCCCTTTGAGTACCAGGTTATTCGACACTGATCTAGTGTTGTGTGTCTGTTCCATGTTTTTATGACTATCATTAAACTCAATGAGTCAATGTTGGCATAATCAGGAAAATGAAAACGTTCTCACTGCATCAGGAGTAAGTGGTGCACTCGAATCAACTCAATCAATTGCTTTAGATGACATTTATAATTTCGAATCGTTTATTTGCAATTCAGAAAGGCATTATCCACCACTGCATGATGCATTATATGTTTTTTAATCATTTTATCTTATTTTCAAAATCACATTGTCTGCTGGCAGCCCAGTCGGCAAAGTTGCGACGTTGAAACGATTCAAAACAGCATTTTTGCCATCTGGAAAACCTGTGTGCTATTTAAATGCGTACAATGCCTTGAGTATTATGTGCATGTACAAAACCTCATGACGGTTGGTTACTTTGCATGATTGTTCTGAATATATCAGTGGAATGATTCTTATTTACATTCGAGCTTTTGGTAATGGTTTATCAACGCTTTTGGTACTGAAATAATTGTCAGTTAATATTGTTGGAATTACGGTATAATTTAGCAACTGGTCAATGGTCATACCACATATTTCTTCTTGAAAACAATAATCACTTGACCTTCTTTTTTTGTATGTATAGAAAGATTGTTATCGCCAGTTTTACCCAGGGTGTCTTTGCATGAGATCTCACTATAGTCTTCTATTCCGTATCTTAGTTGTTTGTATTCACGACAATGTGTTGCCATTAACTTCAAAGTCAAATCAAAAAGCTTCCATGAAGCTGCTCCATGTTTCAGACGTCAGCTGATGAAGTTGTGGTCACCACTGCTTACCTCAATCTCTTTCTCCGATCTGTCATTGCTCCGGCTCTGATGCGCTGTTTCCTTCGCTTCCTATTAACACATCGTCACGAGAGCAGCCTCATCATCAACACCCTCATACAAAGAATCACAAGCAGCAACAAGGTGCGTCCAAACCAGGCCTTTAATCAAATTGTTAGAGGCTTTTGGTTTCAGGGACAATGTGCCTGCGGTACTTGCACGTGGTATATTGTTCAAAAATATCAAAATTTCAGTTGAATTAATGTTCTTGCTCAATTGCATTCTGGATGAAAACCTTTAATTTTTTAGTGAATGCGGAACCTTTCTCAATGTTGGCATTGTTTTCAATGCATTTAGTTTTCTATTTCAAACAGATGTATGTTGCACCCCTGACAATGTAGTTTTTGTTTGTTCTGACATCAGCGAGACGTTTTTTTGTTCGTCTAAACTGTGATCTATCACACTCTTTATGACTTCTAAAGTAAACAGCCATTGCTTTAACAGCAGCCTACAGTACTTTGAAGGCATGAAGTGAACTTGTCAAAACCAGCTGTTTTTGTTTCAGCTCGCATTAGTCTCGCTATCCTTGATCAGGACATTGGTTGACATGAATTGCGAAGACTTGCTTTTGCAATTGGTGTTGCGGTAGGTCTGCTAGTGTAATGCACTCTGAAGTCTATGACTCATCGTTCCAGAATGTATGTAACATTACAATATATAGAGAATTGATACATATATTTAACGTGGTCCTACTTTGCCTCGTCATGTTCAATTTTTTTTTACCAGCTTAACTTGTTGTTTTGGTTTGCTTAAATGTATACAGCACTTTACATTTATAATATCCCACATCCCTGGCACGAACTCTTATGACGCTTCCTTCGAAAAGACAATAGACAAATATCACAAGATTATCAGTATGCAATCAATCCTCGCATCCTTGCCTACAAACCCTACATGGCTATTTGTAAATTGTAACACAAAAAAGTTATTTTCCAAAAAGCTCCGCGGCACACTTGTGTATTTTGGCACAGTAGTGTCGTCGTAGCACACAGTTTGAGAAACACTGTTTTAAACCATTACACATGATGCACGAAAATGTGTTGTCATTTCTTAAATTTTGTCCTCCAAAAATTGTAAAAAGAAACTTTTTTTCTATATAATACTCGGCTTGAAAAGTTTTTACAATTTGACATCAAAAAGATAGTATCTTGATGTTTTAAGACGGTTAAGGTGGTAATCATATCTGGCCCTTTCCTTGCAGGTACCTGATGCCTTGTCAACATATACTTGCCAGCCAGCGACGAGCAATCTGTGACGTCGACCTCTACAATGCATCAGCGTCGCGCTTCCTTGCGCTAACTCCGACAGCTTGTGCATCGGAGTCGCACCCCGATCACGATGACGAAATATTTTGTCCCGTTTCCGAGAACAAACAACACGAGGCCAAGACTGAGGTTTGTAAATTTCATTCAGGACTTTTTCCATTCTTTATTCCAAGTCACTTTTAAATTTGTCATGTTCCAACGTTTTATAACGGTTTGGAATCTTTTGAACATGACCTACTCTTTGAACCTATATATTTCATTGTGATTATCGCTACTAACGTGTTTCGGAGTAAAAGAAACTTTCAGCGATATACCAGCACTTCAGTGAACGTGAAAAAGATGGAACAACTTCGGAAAGTTTCAAATATGCTATTGAATATTTGTGGCAAGTCATCATCATGTACTTTAATTCTCATAACTACCCACGAGAAATTGTGGATGGCTAAAGTAGATTTTAACATCAGACTTCCTAGACAGCGAATCAGTTGTTTTCGTTGAATCAATGTAAAAAACGACTGATTTGCTGTCTGTCATTTCAATCACTTGTTTCAACAACGTATCGATCGTTAACAACCAACTTTGCAACATCATTTGGCAACAGCGCAGTCTCTTTTTCTTTAGAATCCCGTCGTGGATGTGAAACCGGATCACAGAGAGTCTTCTAATGATGAAGACGGTAACAATCCATTTCACATCTTGTCTCCTCCTCCTCGTATGCATGAATCTGCATCAATCAAACCTCCATTTTATAGAAAATCACAAACTCACAGCAGCTCCTCCATCAACGGCGTCCTCCATGCTGTGCCAGAATACACAGTCAATGAGGACTTGTCCGTCACTGTTAACATGCATCCAGGTTTTTTGTTTAATTTCTTCGATTTTGTTGCCATATCTAGACAACAAATCAACCGTTTTTACAACGTCTGCAGACGGTGAATCAATGTAAAAAACGGTTGATTTTCTGCCTGGGTTCTGATGTAATCCCATTAGCACCAATTTACCAACGCATGCTTGCAATTCGTTTGTTCAAAACTTAACAATTCAAAACATCGTTATTTTATTTTTATTCAGTAAACTTTGATGAGCGTGATTCGCTATTTTGTGCCTATATCAATGCATATTGTTTAATTTTTTGCGTCACGACTTGAAAAGCATGACCCATTACCAACAGAAAGCGTCTTGCAGCATGCGGCGATCGAGTAGCATTCGGTAGACTATCTAGTATGTGTAGATGAAGCTCTGGTTAGGGCAAGATCTGTTTTATTCTGGTAGTAGTTTCGTGTGGCGTTTTCATACTTGAAGCTCGTTGTCATTTAGCTAGTTTTTAAACAAATTTCCGCATTGGTAAAGTGTGTTGAAACCACCGGGTAGCGCAGTTCATGGACAGTGTAAAGTCAACTGATCAACGGTGTGCCTGCTTTTTTCGCAATTTGGACAAATTGGTGTGTTTGATAGCTCTATTTATTTTGTGCTTTCTTACATTAAGTGAAAGGTTGTATTTTTAATATTCAAATCCAATATTTGATCAACTATTGCACGTGTCAATGCCAGCATTGTGTCACAACACCTCTTCGGTATGAAACCTGTAAAAGTAGCATCAATTACGTAAAACATTTTTCTTTTTTTAGAAGTTTAAATGTAAATTTGTAAAAAAAAAAGATAAGATAAATCTCCATTGCATCAAAACTCGTTTAGTTTAATTAAGTCTAAATTTAACACGACAACCAAGCCCGTATTAAATCCACAGTGAATCTCAACGAAACTCCGCACGAGGAGCATGAGATGCAATCTTCAACGCCAACACACCCAACTCCCGCGGATGACGTCGAAACAGATTTGCGATCCCATTTGGATCTGGGCACAAGCTACATGGATTACTTGGAAGACGCAAAAACACTCATCGCTCAGTGCAAGTAATAACAATAATACTAATCATGCTTTTATTTGCGCCCATTGCGATAACATACAGTACACTGCGATTACAGATGCGATACAACAGACGACAGGAAGCAGCGAAGTGACATATAGTCTTCGAGTCAGCTGCTTCCCTTAGTTGGGCTTGCCATTAAGTGTCTTTGCCAAGACACAGCCGCGTGCTCTGGAGCGGTATCGAACCCACTTCCTTTCGAACGTGGCGCAGACGTTCTCACCACTCGGCTACGCAGCCGACAAGTGAGCAGCTCAAACTTCCAGTTGACATTGGAAACTTGTTGGTGTCTCTTTGACAATCAAGTTTATTTTTTCAAATACTTTGGGTTGGGTACACCAACAACGGATCGTTTTAAGCCGCCGATTATGCTCACCCTGTGATTGATCTATAGAGTACAGTATCAGTTTTTGCAAAGTTTGTATGCAAATCTGTAATCTGCGATTCAAATCAGCGGATTATGGTCGGTGTATAAGCAGATAAATTGTCTGCAAATTTAACGTCTTAATCATCCGGTTTACCTAATGCGTTGATGATCGACTGTCGGTGCATCCAACTCGAAATGCGACAGATGGTGACTGTGAGTTTTTTGTAAATCTTTCGATTTTCAACAGAGAGGCCTGTGCGGGATGGTCGGCAACCTACGATGGCGCGGAAACCCCAAACGATCAACTCCCCAGTGACAACCTTAACCAAAGCAGCACGGCGAAAGGTTTGTAGAAACGCATGTTTTTAAACACGCTCATACCAGCAATTTAGAGTTATTCGCACAGAACACGCATGGAGCTAATTAGGTTTTATGTTACATTAACATTTAGCGACGTTAAAATAATGATAATAGTCTTTTTTGTATTTCATATTAAATTTATAACATTTTTACTTCGTGCAGCTGAAAAGCAACCGACTTCATCTTCAGACTCCAGCGCAAATGATCAAGCAACGAAACCTGCAGAAAAAGTCGCTTCTGTGCCAAACGCTTTGCAATCCGATGCAAGTGACACGACTATGAAAGCCTTGTCTGCAACCTACCAGACCTTGAGCATCACCGCCCTTGCCTTGAATAGAAGCAACGACAGCCAACCGACGAGTTTGTTAAATTCCACCGACGACACTTCAACCGAGTTGACAAACGGGGATTCACCGAAACTGCCCTCTACCGACATCACGCGGTTTGAAAATATTGAAGGCGACACCGGAGCTGAAGTGACTGAACAGTCAGTTGTAATTGACGAAGAAACACTAAGCGACTCCCAGCATGCACGCAAAATGTCGCTGAGCGAACTGGACACCGATACCAAGTTTTTGGAAGCTTCACTTGACGACACAAAAGAAGCTGCGAGCAACACAACGCAAGCCGCTCTAGGTTGGTACCGCACAAGTATTGTTATAATGGGAAACTGTTTGGTTGCCAGGTTTGGTTTTATGCCTTCGGTTTATATTTGCACGATCGTTAGTTTTAGACATCAAGCAATATAACATCTGTTATTTTTTTTATCTTTATGCCGAGTTGCATCAGTAGATGTCAGCGGCAATCCTCTTCTTTAATTGCCCTGCCTGAATGAGGTATCTACGACCCCAAATCATTATTTAGTCCAAGTTTTTCTTTTGTATGATTTATAGATAATTGTTTCTGCCTTGTCATTGCAGGAATGCTCTGCACAGCGTATTATATCAAGTTATGTCACTTTTTTTTTAATTGCACCTGTCATTGTATTATTAAGAGCTTAGGAAGAGAATTGGCTTCACTGCACCACGTTTACTGCATCCGATTATGTTCAATTTCTTGTGTTGTTTGATGTGAAGTAATGCAAAACTGGCATTGCTTGTTTTTTTTTGTACTGCAACAAAGGCAACTGTATATCGAAGTTTTGTGTTTGTGATAGCGAGTTTTTTCAGTTTAAGGGAAGAAGGTGATAGGTAGGATTTAAGATGCCACGCTTTAGCAGTTTTTTTTGTATTTTGAAGCGTTTTATATTGTTGCAGAAGCAAGAAGTTACCTATCTTCGTCAACTACAACCATGTCCACGTCATCAGTTGACGAATTCTTCCGCGGGTTGATGGAAATAGTTCCAAAAGCTTCCACAGATAAAATAGAGACAAGCAAAGATAAAAAAGTGCGTAGCCTTTTGGTCATTTGAGCGCATTCTTTGTAAAACCTCATTTCATTCAGCGCATTGCTTATTGAAATACTGAGCATGGATTCTGCATTGAATACGAAGGACTTTTGATAAGTTTTAAGTTGATGTCATGGTTGGGGAAATACTCTTATGCTACTTTTTCCAGAGTGTGCCTAACGTAGCCTGTTAATGTACCCAGGTTTTAGATTTGAAAATCGAAGGCGTTGAACCCAGCATTGAATTATCCGCTGAGATTGACCAACTAGCTACTAAAGAAGTAAGCTATAGTAGTATTTTAACGACGAAAGAAATTTGAGCTAACGTACGTTTGAACACAGTGGAAGCCAGTTTTATGTGTTTAACTTTGCTTTATTGCGATGTTAAGTTCACCTTCTTTCCGGTGAAAGAAACCGAGGCTCATCTCAATGGAACGTTGTCAAAAGACAAACAATCCACAGCTTAGTAGCTGCTTATACGGAGAGCTCTTGGTCGTCATCCCAGGCTGCAAAATCCGTCATATTTACATGGATTGAACGTCTGCACAGACGTTGAATCGATATAAAAATGACGAATTTTGTGGCTTGGGATTGATACGGTTGCTGCATGTTTTGTCGGTAAATCGAAATTACGTCATTGCAGGATGACAGTCGAGAGCCGATGGCAGATGTATCGGGTGATTTTAGCGAGGTCGTGGAGGAAACAGAGAGTCCACAGGAAGAAGTATCTGAACTTCAGGAAGATTGCGCCGAAGGAGAAGCAACTGACGCGCGTACTTACAGGTTGGTGAAAAGAAACAGTAATCTGTGTGAGATCGTAAGTTTTGTCTGTGTTTGTAAGGGTGTTTCATTTTCGATTTTCAACATTATTCGGAAGGTGTCTCACACCTTTATGAAGTCATATTGAGCTAAAATTTTGGATGACGAGTTTTCACCCAAAACCGCAAGATCAGATTCCAAGCTTTCACAAATTGAAAGTATGAAACACCCTGATCTTTGTCCTATTAAAACCGCGAGCTTTCTTGGAATATTTGTATCATTGCACCAGATTTGTGGTGGGAAAGTACAGCTGATGATAAGTGAAAGTAGAAAATTCTTTGCAAACAAAATAATACACAACCAACAACGGCAAATGCTGCAGTTTAGTTTCATGCGGACGTCAGATGTTTTCATGTGGATATATACCTAATTACTTAAATCAAATTAATAGTATTTATTGTTTATTTAATTACTTACATGTTTTAGTTTTGCCGATGAAAGTGACTACGAGTTTGATGATTCCATGTCAATGACATCATCATCTTTCTACGAAGGTAATGATGAGTATGAACCCACTGACGTGTCTGTTGGCCCAGCTGTGCCTCTCAAGTTGCAAGGAGTGCCATACACAGGTAACTAGCTTCAATATTATGGTAGCCTATAAGCAATTTACTGTCCATCTTTATTCGAGTAGGCAATTTCTTATCAACTTCTGTTATCCATTTCTAAACGAAAAGGTGAGTGCTTGACTGCAAAACAGTTTTGCTCGAATCAGGTCAAAAATTGTCGGCTGCTTGGTAGGGGTGTTCAATTTCGATTTTCGATTCGATTTCGATTAAGGTGATATTCGAAATTCGTTTTTCGTATCGGACATATTCGAAATTATAGCCGCCCTTTCGGCTGAACGCGGTTGAAAGTAACGCGAGTGGCGCGAAATCTGTCTTGTCGCATTTTGCAAGCGAAAAAAGACTTCGACACATGCGCATCGTCGATCACGTGACTATCACACGCTCTCGCGGGTCCAACGGCCAGTCCCGCACCAGGGATGCCAGGTTGGCATTTTTAATGCCAAATTTCTCAAGAATGAAGATAGCTAGGTTGTGCAATAGCAGAAAGTGTAGGCTGAGCTTTGTCGCAGTTTTATCCATTTTTTACCGAATCCATAGGTGCCTAAGCCGTGGAGGCAGGGCCGTAGCCAGACCGCAGAGCAAGGGGGGGCAACTTTTTTTAGGGGGGGGGCCGAAAAAATTTAAATGGGCAAAATCATTATAATTGTAGCTGTTGCTCGAGAATGTTGAGATTTTGTCAAGGGGGGGGGGGGCGAATTTTTTTCAGAGGGGGCGAGGCCCCCCTGGCTAAGGGCCTGCGTGGGGGCCAGGCCCCCACGCATATTTCTGTGTGGGGACAACTTTTTATGCTGTATTGATACATAAAACAATAGATGAACTAGCGATCGGTAGCAGGAAAACACTTTTTGAATGCAAACCGCAACAGGTTCGCGATAAATAATCACTAGAACGAGTTGCGATGCTACAATCCAACACCAGACAACAAAATCTGTCATTTTTACATTGATTTAATGTCTGCAGACGTTGAATCAATGTAAAAATGACTGATTTTGCTGCCTGGGACAAAGCAAAAATCTACCATTTTGCGTCGATTCAATATCATCAGATGTTGAATGCACCCAAAAACAACATAATTTGCTACGTAGACGAAGCGTGCATTTAGCTTTATGCGCTTGCAAACATACTCGATGTCGCTTTCGAGTCGAAACCTCTGCACTCTGCAGTGAAATGTCGCGGCAGTGAAAATGAACTTGAAGTGTTTGGGATCCCAGCGACCTCGGCTCCAGCGGAACGATCGTTTTCAAAAGCTGGCCTAACCGTCACGAAGCTGAGATCCCGACTGACGGGTGACCATGTCGATCAGCTTTTCATAAACACCAACATGGGCCTGGAGCTGTAGACGTTATTTTGTGTTCTTTTTTCGCAAATTTTCATGACTTTTTTTTTGCGTTTTCTAGCGAATTTTCATGTCGTTTCTTTCAAGAAAATCACATTTTGCAGTGTGGTGAATAGTTGTGATATTCGAAATCGAAATTCGAAAATAAATTGAATTTCGAATATTCAAATAATTGAAATTGAACACCCCTACTGCTTGGTGAGGGAGAGTGTTTCAGCGACACTGGGTTTGACGCTGCTGTTGAGTTCCCGGCGGTGTCATGGCACGATATTAAATGGCAATTAACACAGAGGTTGCTTCCTTGCATTCCGGTTCAAACAAACTGTAATTTTCAACCCGGATACGCGAAATACTTAATCAATCATGCTTATTAAGCTAAACAAGGTAAAATTGCTGTTAGATTCGAACTTATTGAAGGGTAACATTTGATATTAAAACGAATTATTTGGACTTGTTCGAAGGGCCACTGATTGGAAACCTGTTTGCAAAACTGGATCAAATGATCAACAACTCATTGTACGAGAACCTTCTTTTGACGGGCATCGTTGCAAGGCTGGCTGCTTACCCTCAGCCGTTGTTGAGGTCATTCTTGCTCAACACTCACATGGTATTTCATCCGTCTGTTCGCTCTCTATACCAAGTAAGTGCCAGAAATTGGAGATTGCAAGCTTTCCATTTGGAATCGACGAATGTGTGGTGGTTATGTTTGCTGTTATGAGTTATGCAGTTATGAGTTTACTATACTGTTTGCAGTTATGAGTGCTGAAGTGACACGGAAAGTTGTGATGTATTTCTAGAGACGGTTTTTTGTTTTGTAGAGACGGTATCAGGTTTGTGATGCCAATGTCGATTTAGGTTTTAAACAGCGCGAGAAACAAAATTGACACGTACGCGTCGCAAGTGAACGATTTCAAGTTATTGGTCCGGAGAGCACAGAAGTATCTGCTAGCCCGTGGCACTTATTCCTTCCCTGGCAACGCGAGATCGAGAAACAGCGTCAACAATAGACCCATGCCTGTTCCAAAAGGTGCCTGGAATTCGTTTGTGCTTGTTGTATTATATATCATTGTATCGTCATAAACACAAGCCTGAAACTGGCGATTGCGCCGTTAGTAATAAATCGATTGTTGTATTTTGTATAATATCTGATCTCAGATTGAAAGATCCCCCTTTTCACATTGATTCAGTGTTGAAAGGACGGATTTGTCTAGCTGGGATATTAATCTTTCACAGTTAAAACCCGAACTTTGGGAGACATGTTTAAACGAAAAAAGCTGAAAGAATCGGCAAAGAAGAAATCCCTGCTTCCTTCGCTGGACAATCTGTTAGAAGTAAGTTGCACTAGCACAGGTCATGAAATTGCACTGCTACAAATAATTATTCTATCTTTTTATTATGTCTTGTTCAATACGGTACCAAGTAACCATTTTTTTAGCGACGCCATCGAAGCAACTCTTCCAAAGACGCCGAACATAACGGGCGAGACATCCGAGATGGCCATGAATCTGGAAGCATGTTTTATGTACGGCAGCAAATCCAACAGAAAGAAGAACGTAAACTAAGAGAACTTCGAACAAAGAATGCTGTGTACGCCAGCATAGTTCTGGCCGAGTTTCTCAAAGAGTTAGCGGCCATTGCTCAGGAACACGCAGTAGCCCAACTCTCATGTTAATATTATTTTATCCTGCATGCAGTTTTCATTCGCTTTTGTGGTTTTTGGAGTCCTGAGCTGCTTGATTTTCTTGGTATTTAAAAGTCATTCGCTTCAGTTTGTAATTGCCACAATTTTGGCTTTCAGTCGCATCATAGTCTTTATTTTCATCTTTTATCGATTGAGGACGATACAAGTGTGAGGTACCCAGGTAACTTCTATATTGGATATTCATTTGTATTTTATGAGCAATATTTGACAACATGTCGTCGATGCGGTGCATGAGGTTTGCTCTGCCGTTCTGTTGCAGCTCAACAAAACACTCTGTGCAATGTTACAATTATCGTCTAAAACTATGCTGAATTAACAACGCCTATCACTGACAATCCAATCCAGGTGTGAGGTAGCTAACAACAACCCACCGCTTGTGCATTTCCGGTTGTTCAAGTGTCGTCAGCCGATTGCTGTTTTGTATCATGTTGTGACGTATTAGTGCCTTAATACTTTCGCCTTTTGAGAGTAGGCATTCGATTTCTTGAGTGTATCTGACTTCGATGCAGGCCAAACAACTGTATCATCTAAGCACACAAAAAGCGTGCAATTGTCTATTTTACAATGAGATGTTTTATCTGCTTTTATGTAAGTTGTCACTGCTTTGTTCAGAAAGGGTCAGACTCGTGAATGCCTTGGTCAAAACACGCCGTTTTCATATCTCGTAGGGAGTATATGAAAATTTAACACAAACAGCATCCGGCCACGTTTGGTTTAGAACTGACCGTGCAATGTTAATTTTAAAATTCAGGCTTCAGCTAAGATTTAAAAAAATTAATACCGCATTTAATTTTTGCAGTTAAAATGTGATTGGCCGTTTTTTTTTCAAACCTACGTTGCACGGCTGAATTTGGTTTGTAAAGTAGTAAGATGCACACTGCACAGGTCTACTGAATACCGATATTTCTGAAGGGTTTGAAAAGTTGAAATGTTCTTCGAGCAGTATTGCACAAAATTCACTTGCAGTGTGGGCTTCTGTACTTTCTTTCATAAATTTAAAAAGCCAAAAGCCATCGTAGTGAAGTATCCATTGCATTTGCATGAAAATGACAAATGACTACACGAGCCGGCTTTGCCAAAATACGTCTAAGTGGATCACCCGATCTCGAAATCCTAACCCTTACCCCAACGTTACAAGGATCACGGAGTCCAGCCACGCCTGGTTGATGGCATGATTTCCTTGCATATCCAGTAAAACATGTCTTTTCGCTTCAAACGACGCAATAACCGTTTAGGAATTTGCATGTTACACGGCATACCTTTTAGGCTGTTGAATCCCATTTTTCCGTGGTACTGAATACATGTTATAATGTCATATCAGTGGAATGAAGGGCTGTGAAGTCGAATGGATTTTGGCATGTCCGGAGTCGTTAAAAAAAGGCCGACTCCGATTTGATATAGAACAAATAACTTTTTTGTTTTGTTAGCCATCTATATTTAAAATATTGTTTCTTGTTCTCTCTATTGCGCTCTAAACCTTTTCAAGAAAATTAAAGTTTTTGTGAAAGTCGATCACAACGTAAGTGAATTTGTTTTTTCATTTTTTTGAATTTACATTGCCAGTTACAAATCGAGGAGTCGGAGTCGCATATTTTTCACCCGACTCCACAGCCGGAACGAAATTAATGTCAACACACAAGCAGTTCAACTACAGTAGAACTTACGGTTGGTAACTGACAAGTAACGAATCGAACGACCAGATTGTAAATAAGTTTTCACCGTGGAATTCCTTTGGTGTCTCGGTTTTATTGACTGCTTTCCAAACAACAAGTATACAAACAAAAATAACATATTGCATCATCCACAACTAAAAAACAGCAAATTCGCAGTTAATTCTAAAGTTAACTGAAGCTTGGTTAAGGAAATTGTCATCTCAATAAAATAACTATTCCGCAAATGAAAAGAAAGAAACAACATGTGCGAAAAAAAATCGTGTAGCTTAATTGTCAAAAGCTGATCTCCTTGGCGTAACCAAGGATTCCCTTGCACCACAACTTCTATTCCATATAGTCTTTAAATCATGCGCCTCAATGAGCAGGCTTGAAGTTTCCAATCGATATGATTACCATTTTTTAAGACACTATTTTTACATAAATTATAGGGCCAAACCTGCACTGACACTTATTTAACAATAAATTGACCATAGTAATTGTACTGGCAATGGTAGATTGCTTAGCAACAGTTTAATCTCATGTTCCTTGATTTGCATTGCAAGCATGGGACATCGCTGGTCTGCACAAATACAGCAACAGATCAATAAACTTGGTTAATTTTCTCAACGCTAAATTTCTCAGTGCAGTGCAGAATATTTTATTGTCGATTGATAATCATTTTTTGAAATATTTTTATGGCGTACTAAAAGTACACCTGAAACTTACTCAAAAGTTATCAGGGCTGCCAAATATCTTTTTTATTGCCACCCAGGGCTGTACCATCGAGCAACTACCCTATCAGTCCTTATTTGCATTAATTGAACTACGGCAGACGTAGAATTAATGCGAAAGGTGACTTTATTAACCCCACGTGTAGAACATCAGAGTCGCTGAGCACGATTTTTTGAAAACAAAACCATGACATCAGCTTTGTGGCACACTTGAGATCAGCAATTTTCATCGGAAGCATCTCAGGCCAGTGACGGAAAGTAAAATAATAAATAAACAACAAAAATATAAATAACTTCAATAAAAAAGTCAGCTTACTGAATCTTATATTTAAAGAAAGGTTTTGCAATCGTAGTAGTGACAAAACGATTTCGATATACAAGACGTAGGTACCTTAAGTATCTGCCTTCAGAATGTTACAAAGACGACTTATTAATTTGTAATTGGTGGGTCTTACTAGTATTTTAAGATCGTTCCTCAGCTCGTTTACATGGATTTATTAAAGCAGACCTCTACTATTTATGAGGTACAAGATATACGACGATCTAAAGTGAATGAAATATTGGTTAAAGAGTAGAGTGAACATCAGACAAAAACTTTTTGTTTGATGTTTTGTTTAAACATCAAAATTTTTTGTTTAAACATCAAATGTCTTATAAGAACGGTATTGACACTGGATATATTTATATTTCACGACATGTAAATAAATGCAGATCAACTCTAAGCAGCTGTAGGTATGCACAATGGGAGAGTCTTATCAAAAGTTTAAAAAGAACTAGCCTTAGAGGGACGCGGTTTTATTCAACAATACCTTCACGTGACAGCACATCATAAAATTCAACGGTAATGCGATCATAAAGAAATTAACACCAAAAAATACTCTGGGTGGGAACGCGGGTGCAGAATAGCTCAATAGATAAAACTGTCCTCAAAATTCATTCAGGTCGCATGATAACAACTCGCAGAAGCAAACGTGGCGATGAAACATTGACGTCAATAAGCAATGAAAAAATGTCCAGCAAAATTATTTTCGTTCAAATTGAAAACGGGCATGGTGCTAAAAAAAAAAGTTTATCTTGTCTTTCTTGTTGAAAATCGAATTGAAACCATCAAGAAAGGAAGTTTTTCTTGTTTAAAAAATCACGTATAAGGAATTCTATCCCAACTTTGATATAAACACATGTAAGCATCACAAAGTAGTCTTCTCATATGCTCAGGCATTTCTTTTTGATCCATTTCCAACAGTTTGCTCTGGTCCATTTCTAACCAGTCTTCAAAGTGGTCGCAGAGCGTCACTTCTGGTACATTGTAGCCGTTTTGCTCGCCGACCCTGTCCGCCATGCTGTCGAAGAAGCACCACTTTGCATTTCGACCTCGACCGCACCTTGACAAAGCAAATAAACAGTGAGCGGTATCAAAACATCCTCAGCAAGTCGAGACTATACAGGGAAATTACCATCTGCTTGCACCTTGAGGCGTCGAGAAACAGAAAGTTTCGGTGAGATGAGAGATTGTACATTGTGTTAGCAGTTGGCAGCCGCATTGAAAACTTACTTTGCAAAGGCGACGTAATGACTAGTCTCAATGCAGACCACGGCGTACAAATCTAGAATATGACGTGCAACCGGAGCTTCACCTTCTTGAGCAATGAAACTTCTAAAAACAAAAAGCCATTTTTTTTTACAAACCAAACCACACATTCCTTTTATTAAGCCTACTTGTAAACAGAAAATTTGAGTATCATCATCTATTCGGGCGTACCCGGACGCGAAATTTTTTTTCCACGAGATTTCTGTCTCATTGATTCTAGTCACTCCAAAAGTAAGATTTTCCGAAAGTGTTCTGAGAGATTGGTTGATTCAGATTGCGAAATAACTATTTGCCAATGAAATTCTGCAATGATAATAAAATATAAGCTTTCCCTAACCCTAGTTTTTTTGAAAAGCTCATGTGCACCGCAAAAATTAATTCAAAGAAAAAAAAAGTTTGACTTCGACGGGCGTCGAACTCTCGTTCTCACGATCACTAGGCAGAGGATGAAACCACTGAACTAACCGTGCCAACGAGAAAATATCGCATTCACACGGTTTAATACAAACATTTACCAAAATATGTAAATGAGACAGAAATCTCGTGCGAAAAAAGCCGGACACCATCAACGTAGTTTTCCAGACGTTTCTTTGTTCCACATCACATTTGACGGTTCATGTTCCTGCACTGCAGTCCCGTATTCTGCTCTAATTGTCGAAGAAAGGTTTTTGCTTACCGATCTCTTTTTCTAATAAAAAGTTGAGTAGGCCTAGTAGTCTAAGCCTCACCTATATTCGTCAAAGACTTCAATTTTTTTATACTGGTGTTGCCTTCTCATGGGGTGCTGGTGACAGATTTTAGCGCACTGGTCGCAGTACGAACTTATATGTTCCTGGAAAAGTAAAGATCATGTTCAGCCAAACGCAGCGTGTAAAGACGGTTTCAAATTTCAAGTGACAACACACCTGCATTGATCGTTCTATTGAACATTGCTGGCATTCATATTCGGCGAGGCCTCCGCACACAGTGCAACTTCGAGGGAGTTTTTCGAGCATGTCGGTTACATCCAGGGTTAAACTGGGGCGAACTCTATTGTACATTTTATAATCTTTTCCAAACCTGAACAGATGACAAATCACAGAGTTAAATATACCGTGACACAAAGGCAGCCAGGTACAGCTCTCTGCAAAACTCGTGACATTTTTACCTGGGCATTTGAAGTATGAGACATACAGGAACTTCGCGGAATTTTAAATCGGATGCGAGGAAAGATTGTTCGATGAGCAGCTGTGTGCTGGGAAGAACCATCTTCTCATCTTTATCCATAAATATTTGATAAAAATAACATTCTTGTATGTGGTCGGAATCCCCTTGGCGCAGCTCAAACAAAGGTTCTGCTTTAAAAACCTGTAAAAGGGTTTAAAAAAACGTCTAAAAACAAAAATACAACGTTCACTCCGTGCAGAAACATAACAATATTTCTGAAGCACAATGAAGAACCAGATTCTTTAAAAAAATTACAGCGTAAAAATAATGATATTTTATGAAAAGACGACGTACGTGATTTAACAAAGTTTGTAAAAATTCTTCGGGGTCCTTTTCTTCGTTGGTCAAGCCAGTGACAGAACCCAGCTTATCCAGCATTTCACGCAACTTCATTATCTTATCAGCGCGCACAAAGTTTCGTTTTCGTAAAGGGTTTACAATGTCTTCTTTGAGAACCTGAAAGCAACAAGGAGTCAAATTACTTTTAAAATACAACAAAAAATGGGTGGCTAAATCATGCAGGGAAATTAAATGTAGAAATTGTAGCATTAAAAATGATGTTCACATTATGTTGGCAAGCCATGTGCAATGTAATAGCTACAGGGCAAGATAATGTCCATACAATGAGGTCGTGGCAGTAAGTACTTCTATGATCTGTAAGCAACATCAGATGAGTTTAGGAAGAAAATCCAACTTCAACTCAAATATCGCAATTTGTTCAAACCTGCAGATATAATGTTTGCGTGGGTAGAGGTCTTGCACTTTTCACACACGCACAGCACAGTCATGCAACAACGTTTGACTTTAAATACCTGCTGCACATCTTGATATTGCTGAAGATCCGAAGGAACTTTGTTACGAAACAAAATTGAATCCAAACAATATGAATACGCGAACAAGCTGTGAAAAAACATCATTGAATATTTTGTACAATGAAACAAAATTTTGACAATCATTAAGCAGGAGGCGATACCACCCCACCGTCAATTGCTGCTTTCTTCAAACCAGTGGTAACGTAATTTAAAAATCTATACCTAGACTTATCATTACCTAAAAAGTGTGCTGTCAAGATAGCACGAGTTGTGATGGCCTTGGATACCTTTCCCTTTCCCGATCATGACGTCATCAAGCTTGCTGGGTGGCTTCACACGACCGGGCAAACTCGATGCTTCGAAACCACCAAATCTGTGAGTTGGAAATCTTTCGGGAGTATTGGAGTGCTTGGCCACGTCAGTTGACATAGGGGCGGGCACTGAACAACGCAAATCAACACAGCAATGATAAAAGCGATTAGAGCTGAGAAGTAGAATTTGAACCTTTACTTTTTAGAAGCAAACCGTCTTCTGCTGAATGCGATTATAATGATATTATTTTCACATTCTTTTAACTCGCAAGTACAGTATGCAAATGATGCACGCAAACGCCTTGTCTCTAATTAAAGATTTAAAAAACGCAAGGTTAATATAATCAAATTTCACATAGTTGAGTGTAAACTAATTTTAATGTTTGGAAAACATAATTCGACAATATGATCTTTTAATGCTGCGCATGCGATTTCAATGTTTACCAAACGTAACTTGACATCAGAACGATATTTAATGCTTTATATCCACGCATGCATGCGAGAGTGCTTGGTAACATGAATTATTACCTGAGCCGGCAAATCTTGGGTCAGATCGACAGTTGTGTAAATAAACAAAGAGAGCTCTTTCCGGCGGACAAGTAAAATATCGTCGATCGTACAAGAGGCCATCAGTGAGACCAGGAACAGGCAACTCCAGTTCAACTCCGGCCATCGTTTCCTGTTAAGTGTTGATAGAAAATAATTAGATTTGATGGCGGCAGTGAAAGAGTAGCCGGAGCCGCAATGATTAAAACATCCAGCTTCGCAAAGTAGAATTTGGTACTTACAGCGAAAAAACGTGTGCGATTAAATGCAAACACAACATTACTGCAAAAAAAAATTATCACGAATCATGATATAACAAATTCAAGCGCGCAAGTAGCGGGGTCACAGTAACGGGAGGCTGCGAAGTAACCATAAAGGTTTTAAGTCAAGCAGTCACAAATAAAAAACCGGAAAGACATAGTAACAATGGTCATTCAGATGTCAACTGCAAGCACAACTTAGATTCATGTCAGACGCAAAATGGTCAATCTTACCCCATAGTGCTTAAGCTAATATATCACATAAAATGACATTTTTGACATGTTGTTTTTAGTGTTGGGCTTTTTATAACTCTTTAACCGCTCCCCAGCCAGAAAATTAAACGCTTTTTACATTGCTTCAACATCTGCAGACGTTGAATCCATGTAAAATCGATTGATTTGCTGTCTGGGTCATTAACAATTTTAAGATGAAAACAAATAAACGCAATTTAAAACAAGGCTGTGCGTTGGTTGGTAATAATTATTGATGGTTTCAAGAGGTTAAAGTGTAATAGTTTTTTTGAATGTGACACATCCATCTGGGTTACAGAGACCACCATTTATTCAAAATATAAAGGTTTGAAAGTCATCAAAGTATGACGATTAGATTTCAAACCGAGTTTCGGAAGCGTTGTTGGTCTGACGTAAGTACATAAAATCCCCTACCGTGTTACATGACTCTGTCGTAAGGCACGTGGCAACTAAGTAACACAAAGTTCAGTCAACTCTTGTATCTAGCTGTTTTGCTTACCGCGTCTTCGACGTGTGGGATAGTTCCTATCCACCTTATGACGCCATATAGAGGGCCAATAATTCCCACGTCGCCCAAGTGTTCTATGCCATCCATGACTTCCACCATGGAACCAACTTCAAGGTACGATGAAACAAAATCGAAGCTTTCCGCTGAACAACACAAAGCATGAGTCAACTCAGCCAGAAATGTAACCATGTTTTACGTTGCATAAACGTCTTCAGACGTTAAATCAATTTAGTCAGATTTACGTCTGCAGGAGTTGAATCTACGCAAAAACTGATTTCCTGCCTGGAAAGTTTGATAAACTTCAACATTTTTCTTGTGGTATTGTAGTTTGATATGAAGTCAGTTTCGGATGCGACTTGCTTATGGATATATAAGGAAACAGACGTGCACTTATATTTACAGCCAATCAAAAGCTGTCGTTTTCTCATCATTTTAAACGTCTGGAAACGTTGAAGTGATATGCTTGAAGCAGCTCTTGATAGCTAACTTTAGATGCAAGTTTGGTTTAAAACAGCCCACTCGCAACCACTGCAACCGGGCAAGAAGCTGAAAACTTAATAAGAATCATGCAAGAACTTACCATTAAAATTTTGCCTTGGAGTTGGCGTCAATATTGTGGATTTCTGTTCAACATAACATACGGTGAGACATGGTCCCCTTTAACAGTGGATTCTGCATTTGAATAACTTAGCCTTCGGTTGAGTTAATGATTGCTTGAAATAAATCAAATCTTTCTATTTGAACTAGATATCAAAAAAGCCGCTTTACGGTGGCCACAGCTTTATCAATAGGTTATTTTATCAAAGCTTTATCTCCGTTCCCAGGCAGCAAAATCTGTCATTTTTACATTGATTCAACGTCTGCAGACGTTGAATCAGTGTAAACATGACAAATTTTGCTGTCTGGGTTATCAATCGTGACGCGTTGCAAGAACACGAAATGATGAAACTGATACAACCCAGCCATCAAAACTAATTTTCTTTCGATCAAATCTAAGTAGCTAGATGTTGAAATGATTTAAAAACAATCAAGCGTGCTGAATGCTAACTACGAATAACTACCACAAACACAACTCAAACAAACTTTTTAAAAACCCGCAGTCTATACCAAATGCAGCAATAACTCCACAGTGGTTGTTAAAGTACTGCAGCTTAAGTTAGATATTATATTTCATAAGCTATAAGCGTACTTGAATAGTAGATGGCTGCTGTTGTACTAATCTTTTATCTTGGTCGGTTAAGGGTTGTCGGTTTCCATTTCCACCGTAAATGTCGATTTGGGAATGAAGATCTTCATCAAAGTCCGGGATGGGTCCTCCATCAGGCATCCCGCGATTAGAGCGCAAATGTCTCGGCAAGGTGGTTGTTGAGAAGGGCGTTAAATAACCATCGTCAGCTAGGGGTACGGTGCTGCTATGAGCGTTATGGAAAACTTTCTGGCGTGGAAACGTTGAGTGGCTGGAAGACTTGGCAGCCCTTGCTGGCTCGTCATATCCCAGTCGGTACTGTGGTTCGCTATGGAATTTGTTGGTGTTATTCGATTGTTTGTGGAGCAAAGCGCCATTTGATGGTTCGGACGCAGTGCTTCTCGCCTACAAAATACCAGTTTCGAATCAATAAACTAACATCAAAACAACGCAGTGGCTCGCAGCACTCAGGATTCGACACAACGCTTCCAACACAAGATTTTCTTGTCCAGAATAAATGGTTGCGAATTGCAATACAAAGTATTCCACGGAGGACTACTCAAAGGCAAATTATATCACTTGTACAGAAAAAAGAAGAAACGAAACAGGAAATTCATGACAAAACGGGTCATATTTTCTTTAACAAACGGCCAAATTGATGATATGACAGATTTAACTACGCCTACATCTGCTGCACAATGGTCTGCAGACGTTCAATCAATGCCCATAGATTGTTTTTTTATGAGCATAGAATGCATGAACCTGATAATAATTAATCAATAAATGAGAATGCATAAATAACCTGACGTCATCACAGAAATGTTTACGTTCTTTTCCGGTGACTTTGCAAAAAAAAAGTATCGTAATTATTTTTGATTTCTCAGGATTTGAATCCTCTCTGACCTTTGAAGTGGTTGCGGCAAGAGGCGGGGTGTCGTCACAAGTTGAAGCAGCTAGAACGCCAGTGAGTGGCACCAGAGCAGCGTGGTTTGATTTGGTTTGAAACAAATGTCGCTTGTTGAACACGCCACGTCCGTTCCCAACAGGATTGACAAGGTCGATGCCGACGTAAATCTCAGACGTAGGTAACTCCTTCGGCATCCGTCCTTGAAATGAGTGCAATCGCTTTAGACACGACGCCAACAATAAAGAGTGGTTCGCCCCCAACTAGCAAAGTTCGGTTAGGGAACAGGAAGGTTTACATGACGCAAATCGGGACCAGTTCACCTCTCAGCAGAATGGAACCAGGAAATGATTCGAATATACACGGCACTTTCACCTTTTATACTACATACTTCGAAATTAAGGGAATATCACATTTTTAGGGTTGCACAAAGGTTGAGGTTGGAACAAGAAAGCACATTCGCAGTGGAAGGCATTAAAAGTGTGCCTCTATTCTATACAAATGACTTAAGACGCCACATGTACCACTGTTCAAGTCTGGCTATGTTAAACCGTTTTATGGATTAGGCCTTAACCACAGGCACTATATCTGCTCGGTGCTCGTGCATAAAGAAACTTTAAAAATAGTACAAGCTTTTTTTTCTTTAATGGATTTTTTCTTATTAAGGCATACAAAGTTATAAACTACTTTCTGCTATGTGCTGTTTTGCGCGCAGTATCACAATGAATGTAATGTACATTAAACAAACATTAGCAGTGAAATCGAAGTTGAACTGAACGACTTTATTTAAGCAAAACGGGCTGTCTGAATGCCAACGAAAAGGTGACATTCACAAAGTATCGGTTTAATATCACAAACCAGAACATACAAAGGATAAGTGACGTCACGTTACTTCCCTTTCTCGCTGGTTACGACTTCCATACAAAAAGAAAACAATCTAATTAGCAAAGAAGTCATTTCACATAACTTTAACGTCGCGAGGAGTTAAAACGACGTAAAATGACTTCTGTTGGTTGCAAAAAGTACCTATAAACTTGACGGTTCCCCTTTCTTGACTTTCTCTTCCTCTTACTTCGGTGAAAATATAAACATCCATCCCGATGTGGACTTGAAGATTGTTTTTCTCTTCTTCTGTCAAGCCGATGATGGGCTCGGGTTCGGCAGAACGGGATGGCGCTGCAAATAAAACTTGATTCTCAAACACAGGCCAGGAAAACATTCTGTTGATAAAGCTGTAGTTTCGTTGCATTATTTACCGAGCACTCAGCGGTATAACCGCTGTTTTAAGCAGTGCCACTAGCTTCTGGCGTTTGAGCGCTTGGGGTTGGCTAGTTGCCCTGATGGAGGCACCGTCATCTAAACATATCTGTTAGTTCGAGCTGTAGCACACGAACAATGTTGTGCTACCTTGTATAACCACATATAGCCTTACAATTTTGGTAAAGAGGTCACTTTCTTCAACCACAGACATATACAACCAAGCAACCACACGGCATTTAACATAATCCATTAAAATTGAACATAAACTAATTAGCTAACTGCTTTAGGCTGCTGCTGAGCTGAGTCGGAGTCTGCCTCGCTTTCTGACCTAGTCTTGTTCTGAAACGATCCCTGTTCCATATCTAGAAAGCTAAAACCTCAATTGCTAAGGTAACAGAGATCAGTAGTCAGTAGATGTAACAGAAAATATATTTCGCACTTGCTAGTGCATCGTCAGTTCTAATCTGATTCAGCATCAGAACTGACGATGCACTAGCAAGTGCGAAATATATTTTCTGTTACATCTACTGACTACTGATCCCTGTTACCTTAGCAATTGAGGTTTTAGCTTTCATAAACTAATTAGCTTATAGTATATGTTCAATTTTAATGGATTATGTTAAATGCCGTGTGGTTGCTTGACATATAGCCTTGTTGGTCATGTCTTATGGGTGAAAGGCTAAAAGAAAGAAACACTGACCACAAACTATCGATTGCCGAGGTGGCACCCCTTCGACTACATCCCTTGATTTCTCTCATGATTATGAGCTGTAAGCGGTTCTAGAGAGGTGTCTACGGGCTTTCTTAGGGCCATTGGCTGCTGAACTGTTACTTTTCAGCATTTTAGACGAGAGGAACAGCAAAAGAAGAACTACATTCCGTAAATAATAAAACTGAGTGATTGCAGAGACGGAATTTCTCACATGCAGGTATATATAATTATTATATACAGTAGTTGTCACTACACTTTGAAGATTCGTCAATCAATTCGTCGTCAATAAACGCAATCGATGAAAGCTTTAAGTAATCTTGAAGACAGCATGTTTTATTTGGTAGCAACAAGAATTTTTAAGCAGTGATTCTTGAACATGCTAACCATCTTGAACAATCTAACCATCCCCGATAGCTCAATTGGTTAGCCCGTCACTTCTGGAACGAAGAAGCTTCAAGATCAAGCGGCTCTGGTTCGACTCTCGGGGTGTGTGCTTGAGCAACGAACGTTAAGGATTGCTCTCCATTCAGCGGCATCTAATGAATGGAATAATTCTCCGCCAACAAGATTTCAACAATCGGAAACTTCACTCTGTCAATCTCGGTGACCGGGTCTGTGATTCAAAGCCTCTACAAGCATGCGAAACTGCCAGGATTAAGCTCTGCAAGAAGCTTTCCCAGTCCGAGGATAAAGATTCAATCAATCATTCAATCTACAAATAGAACTGACCAATGCGATAGTGAACGAATTTTTGAAGTAAAGAAATACGTATAAAAGTTATTAATGTACCGGTATCAGGTTTTTACCAGGCTAAAAACTTTTTTTCTGAACTTTTCATTTAAGAAAAAATACTTCTGGAGATGTTGAAACGATAGTAAAATGGTAACTTTTGTTAGGGCTATCCAGTATCCCCTATATTACAACATATCTCAATGAAGGCAGTTAGCCAGTCTTTGGTTGTTGCCATCGATGAAGAAATCTTCCTTGTTTTCATTGTAAACAAACCAAAAAATGCTATTTTTAGCTTTTTAATGACATTGCATGATAGAGAGTCGTATGATGAAATGACTTGAAACTATTATATAACAACACTGTCATAGCAGGTCGGAGGGTTACGTCATTATCACATGACTTGTTCTTGTAAATAAATGTGCTGTGGCATCAAATCTAATCAGTAGTGGGCCTAAAGTAGTAATAGGTCCACAAAGTACTTTGTTTTCAAGTTTAAACTATCATGGCAAAATGTGATATTTATTCGCTCCAACTGAGTACTACTACCTATTTACAGTTCCATGCTCGCATTCATAAAACCAGGCCAAATCAATGCAAAAATAAACTAGTTCGATGGTTGGAGACAATCTAAAACGGTTTGCGAACAAACCTGGCTGGCTGCTTGGCCCCGCATTTCTTGCGAGAACATGGGAGTTTGAACTGCCAGATGATCTCAGTGATGACGACACTGGCTTTTCCGCAAGGCTGCGACGGACGGTTGGCGTAGTCGCTCGAAATTGATCATAATCCGCTGACATGACCCTGTTGAGGGGAAGAAAGATCCCACATTCGTCAGGACAATCAAAGTATCTAAAAAGGTAATATGCGGTTCGGGGAGTTGACCATTATGGGAAAGAAGAATCCACAAAACACTATTTTTAAGTTCTAGTAGCCGCAATTGTAGCCAATGCACCAACCTGTACTTGTTGACAGTGCCGTTCGTATTTCCTTTACCACGTACGTTGATTAATTCGACTCCAAAACGAGTGCCAATTTGGTTATGCAATAAACCTTTGTAGTGCAGTTTTCCTGAACAGTAAACTTCAATTTAAAAAAAAATCTTAAAGTTATAACACGAACTTGAAAATGGCATAGAAATGGAAGATTCAAAACGACAATTTTTTTTAGAAACACGTCAATATGGGCCGCACAGGCACAAAAGTTTGCCCAAGTCCAATTACATGAAACCATGAGAATCACTTTTGAGCGCAGTGAGCTTACCACAAAGAGTTGACAACCACTACAATGTTACACAATAATACTGTTGGCATAATAACATTGTTGACACTATTTTTAGACACGTATTTGGGAAATGGGAAAGTACCACACATCAAACACAGTGGCTAGTATGAGACACCAAAAACCTATTATTCTCAGGTGACTTGACTGGGAACAGGACAATTTGAAGTGGCCATCTTGTTGCCAGTCTGTTTGGCATTGGCCTTCAACGAGTATCACAGACTATGTAAAACAATGCTCAGTGTGGGAAAAGACATCATTTACTTCTTTCACTCAATGTCACGTTGAAGGTTTGGAAACATTAGTTAAAGTTGGAACAAATATTGTTGCTAACAGAACAACTGAGAAGAGAAGACACAGTCGAATTCCACTCTTGGACTGCAAGCATCACCGCGTTCATAATAAACAAATAACAATTTGCAAAAGCAGCCAGCAGTCACAACTACAAAAAATGAACAAGCAGCAGAAAAAGTTTTTCAGGATAAGGCAGATGTGAAATATTTCTCAATCTATTACCACACAACCAAATCATACCAAAAACTTCTCCAGACATTGTGGAGAGTCTCACAATGACATCACATCCGGGTTGCATTTCCAAACCATCAGCAAGTCTTCGTTTGTCACAAAACACTTTATATCTCTCCTTGCAACTTGAAATGGCCACAAGCAGCAACATGACATCCTACAATGCAAATGCAGACAAATATGTGATGTACAATACATGTCAAAAACATATTTCACAATCTTTTAAAAAAAAAAAGTAAATTATATCTCAGTTAAAAGAAACATGCTTGTATATAAAGTTGTTGAACATGTTTCTATCTGTGACATAACAGATAAAATGAGTTTTACAATAAACTGATTTATGTTAAGTCATGATATATATTTAGTGTGTCATAAACAATTCTAGGAATTAAAACATGTTCACTGGCCTCGGTATACAGCTTTACCGACAATGGTAAACTCAAGAAACACAAAAACAAAAAAAGGAGGTTTTCAGTAATCTTCGCTAACTTGAGGTGATAGCATATTAGTTTACTGAACGAGTAAATAATACATCCTTAAAAACATTTATTGGAACCAAAAAGCCTTCAGAGATGGAAATACATAACAAGCAATTCATCATGATAATCTTAATCAAAAGCAAGTCTTCAATAATCTTAATCAAAAGATTATCAGAGCAGGAAGATGCAATTACAAAAACCACATGTTTCAGATTTTCACCCAGCGAGATGTAGACATATATCATATACTTTATTTTTCTGTATGACAGTACATTTTTCAAAAATATGTCATATTTATATATTCATTTTTATATCAAATAATGATCATACGACAGCAAAATTTTAATACATTTCAGAATAATTACAATTTTGCATAAGCTACCATCCGGTTTGCAAAAAATGTCTCGAAAGATACCTCAGTTAATTCTTCCACATCTTCTTCATCACACTTAATTACATCATTGGAGTCCATCACAACACAGGTTAATTTTGCAAAAGAATTTACCAAAAGCATTTCGCGCAAAATAGTTCCTGAAAGTTTAACAAAGTCTTGGTGAAATGTTGCAATAAAAAGTTCAGTTAACTGATGAGTATGTGACATGAGATATAAAAAGGTAGGAACAACAAAATAAGTTTTCTACCATTGGTGAGCAGAAAATTAAACTATATATATTATACATATTATAAACTTGTTGCACACTGTACTAAACTTCTATTAAATCAGGCCTTTAAGCTCCCGGTGGCCATCGTGGTCATAGCAGCTGAGAAGTCGTTAAATGCCCCCAAACTACTGAGCCGATACGAAATGGCCTGTTTCGGTGAGTCCGATTCGGTGAGTCCGATTCGGTGAGTCCGATTCGGTGAGTCCGATTCGGTGAGTCCGATCTCTTTTCGGTGATTTTTTCAATTTTTTTTTAAATTATTGGGTAGCCTACCGTAGTCTAATTATCATTGCCATTTTAGGGTTAGGGGTTAGGAGTTAGAAGTTAAGAACTCACCGAATCGGACTCACCGAATAGTAGCAGACCCGAGCCGATAGGCCATGTTTGGTGGACGGTTTTGAAAAGCCAACGTTTCCCTGCTCTGTTAGTATTTCAAAGCCGAAAAAGAAGGGAGCTTAGAGGCCTTATTAAACTATACCGTACTTCATGTATAGCAGTATGACCTGTACAAGTGTACATATAGTGTATGCACATCATCCATGGCATGTGGTTAAATGTGAAATTAACATTGCAAAATAAATTATAAAGTCACCAGTAAGCAATGACACTGATGTTTTCGAAAACTCCTATATTGTAAATGTAATTTTTTTATCATACCGTATATATATACTACATAGTGACACAACTAGTTATTTTAATATTTGTTCTTTATCAAATCAAGGTCTTTTGATTTATATATACTTATTCAGCAAAAATAATTATATATACCGGTATTTACCTTTAAAAAATTCACTGGAACTTGAAACAGAATCAAAGCTTCTTGATTTCGTATCATTTGCTGGACGATTGACAAATAAGTCTCTAGTTAAAATTAAATATCTATCCATTTCAGGTCTCCCATCCATGGTGAAGTTTATTCACTTAACTGTTACACAAAAAAAGTATATAATACTAAATTGTTACATATTTGAGGTGCTCTGCAAAATAATTATAGAATTTCAAGTCAAACAAAATCTCCACTAACACGAGAATATTAAGCCAAAACATCTTTGAGTTTTTAAAAAAGTGTTGCATACCATATGAAGGCAAAGTCCTTTGATCCTTGAATCAGTGAAGATGGGGGTTGATGTGTAAGAGTTTCACACATAAACATAAATAACTTAATAGCAAAACTTTATAAAATAGTATTAAGACCGTCTAAACCAGCGGTCACCAACCTTTTTAACTCCATGAACAACTAAATGTATATACAATTTTAAATTTGGAAGACCACTAATATATATAATAAACAATTAAACATCAAAAAACTAAAATGGTCATGGGCAGGTCATGTAGCAAGACATCAGGACAACAGATGGACTAAGAAATTAACAACTTAGACAGTAGACACCCTGGGAACACAAACGCTAAAGAGAAAAGCCAAAAATGAAATGGAAAGATGAGATTGACAAAGAATCTGGAACAACAAACTGGTATACAAAAACACACAATCGAGTGGATTGGCAAAAAAAGGGGAAGGTATTTGCTCAGCAGAAGGTTACTACACTACAGGCTGCAAAGGATGATGATAACTAATATACATAAATCAAGAAAAAAAAAGTAAACATGTTACAGAATAATACGGTATTTAGAAAACTTTTTTATCGATATGAAATGCACCCGTTAAAGGTAGCCTAGGAAACAAAGTAGTAGTGACTAGTGAGGTTATATACATATTACCGGAATGGCCCGATTCGGTGAGTCCGATTCGGTGAGTTCCCTATTTGGTGAGAGCCTTTTTCGGTGAGAGCCCTATTCGGTGAGTTTTTTTTTAAATTATTGCGCGCCGTAGCCTAATTATCATTGCCGTTATAGGGGTTAGGGTTTTTGAGGTTTGGGGGGTTTTTGGGGTTTGGGTTTTTGGGGTTTTGGTTTTTGGGTTTGAGGTTAGGGGTTTGGGGTTTTTTTGGGAGTTTTGGGTTTTTTTGGGGGTTTGGGTTTTTGGGGTTTTGGTTTTTGGGTTTGAGGTTAGGGGGTTTGGGGTTAGGGGTTTTAATTAGGCTACGGTACCCGATAATTTTAAAAAAAAAAATCAAAAAAATCACCGAATAGGGCTCTCACCGAAAAAGGCTCTCACCGAATCGGACTCACCGAATAGTAGCAGACCCACATATTACATACTACAAAAATAAACATTGGAAATTAGAAGTTTATTTAAGTAATACCAAACTCTATAGTGTGGTATTTGTTCTTGTTTGTTTGAAACCAGTTTGTAGATTTTTGATTCCAAAGATATATACATGCCTATATATAATCTTTTTCTTTTGGTTAATAAAAATCTAAAAAAATTGTTATGGTTGGAATTGGATAATGCCACACTTGTGTGATTGTGTAGCCTACTTGTGTTTATTTAAAGATTACTTTGAACATATCATATATATAATTAGTCTATACCAACGGTGGGCAAACTGCGGCTCGCAAGCCGCATGCGGCTCATCAGCATAAATTTTGTGGCTCTTGTATTGAATCGTAATAATACAAAAAAATTAAGATTATTATATTTTATAAATATGTTACCGTATTTTACGGACCATAAGGCGCAATTTAAATCCTATTTTTCCTCATATATTGATCATGCGCCTTATAAGCCGGTGCGCCTAATGTATGGATCAAGTAGTGCTTTATTGCCTACACTTAAAACCAGTACCGATACTATTATTATATCAATAAACCACCGTGTTACAGTTACACAATAAACTACGATAGAAGCAATTAGCAAAGTTCTGTGATATTCACTAGGCCCATTTTTTCTTTTGCTCATTGTACTATTGTGACTTGCTTACATTTATTATGCAACAAGTAAACTGTGATATTGACTAGGCCCATTTTTTTCTTTTGCTCATTGTACTATTGTGACTTGCTTACATTTATTACGCATTTTTGTTTAATGAACTTTATACGGTATCCCATACTCCTTAAAATACGTTGCATTCTATAGCCCGGTGTGCCTTATGTATGAACAAAAAACTAATCAAAGCAATTTATTGACAGTGCGCCTTATAATCGGGTGCGCTTTATGGTCCGTAAAAGACGGTATCTCCCAAATTCAACCAAGCAGTGGTGTACCTAAGGTATGGCAGGCATAGCTCAAGCCATGGGCGTCACATTGATAGAGGCACGAAAATCGGTTGGTAAAAATTAAAGTTTGTTACTTACACTTCATTCAAAATCTAATTTGCACCCAATACAATACAAAGATCAAAAAGGAGTCTTTTACTGTAGTAATTGTTAGACAATGAAAATGTGACGTTGCAAAGCAACATTGTGCCTCTCCTGGCTCATTTTGCGTTCAGTCAGCAACAGTTGGAAGTTTGATAATGTCGCTTAGCAGCAATTAGTTGAAGCTTAAAAGTAGCACCAGAATTGACTTATTCATTTTGATAAGAATTTATAACTTTGTAAAATCAAAACATCGTGCAACCTTAACAAATGAACACTTGGAAGAATTAACTCGCACAGTATTAACAACTTATCGTCCAAATTTTCAGAGATTAGTGAGTCAAATACAAAACTGATATGGATAAACAAGCATTGTGTTTTTATTGCTGTTATGTTAGTATGTGTCAACTGATTTTGCGGCTTGCCTAACACAAAAATTTAACACAACTTAAATGGAAAAGGTTTCCTCTGTATTTTATAGGCTATTGTAGCCTGCATGATAAAGTATATTTACAGTATGTGCTACATATACAACATGAATTAGATGTCTATTAATCAGTGTCAGAAATACTGCAAAAGCTCCGAAGAAATTTTGGCATTTATAATTACCAAGATTTAGACCCTGTCTTAATTTGTCAAATTTGATCTGTTTGTACACCATTCTTTAATTGAAAGCAACCTGAGGTATTGCATTACAACTTGGAAATATGGCAATGAAGGACTTATACAAAAACTTCAAAAAATCTGTGACAAATTTCATCATATTTTTCGTCCTAACAATGATAGTTGTAGCAAGATCCCGACATCAATTGAGCAATTGTTCAAACTGGAAATTGGTGTTTTTGTGTTTAAATTTCACAACAATTTATTACCAGATTGCTTCTCCAACCTTTTTAAATATGTCAAAGACAGCCTGTCTATAAGAAACCATGATAATGATTCTCTAAACATTCCATACTTCTCAAAAATGCTTAGGCTACTCAGCAGTCAATAGAATTCACAGGGGCGAAAACATGGAACGAATTTCTTTCTTCACTTAGAAAGACTGATACAAAGGGGTGCAACCTATTTTGTCCCATGAACACTTCGTCCCCCGATTTCACTACGCTGCTCTATTTTTTACCACAATTTCTTTAAGGGATAAAGGGGGACGAAGTGTTCAGGGTTACTGAAACAGTTTGCACCAGTTTTAGTGTATTATAAATATAACTAGAATCTGATCTGCACATTTCCTGATGCTTGGTATCAACTTGAAAACAACATTTTAGGCTACCGTACTGTACTTTTGATCGATAAATAGAGGTGACACTGCAGGACTAAGCTTCATATCGACGGTCGAAAACAAAAAAGTTGTAAGTGCATTTTTACACTTTGGAGTAAATGGCCAAAAAAACAATTTTGTTTCTTTTTTAAATTTCGTTAATGCTTTTACTTTTGAGCATTAATACCTGTAACGAAAGTGGTAAAATAGTAGTAGATACCGTAGCCCTAAGTGCATACGGTAGGTTTTGAAAATGCAAAAAAGGGAATTTCTCAAAATGTCACTTGCGACTTACTTGTTTTCGACCGTCAAGCGTCGATATACATATAAAAGTAACATTGCTTTATTACCGTAGCTTATAAGACTGGTACCGTATTGGGCTGCAGTTGTACCATTATGTTCTACACCACACCACAACTTTAAAAGCAGTAATAGACCATGTCTTATTGCTAATGTTGTCTACTATTGCCATGCTTACTACCATACCGTACTACTTGACAGATCTAAAAAGCATGCTGTAAAAGTGCCAATGTACCGTAATTTTCACTTTTAGATATGGTACCGTAGTTTTCAGTTTGCACATGGGCTAGATTCACATTGACACACATACAAACCAGCAACCATAAACAAACAGTTCAAAAATCTAATCCATAATTGGTATAAAATATCTTCCATTTATTGAGCTTTCTTTTTTGTTATGGTTAGGAAATTGACCAGAGTGTATTATTATGCTAGCCTATAGGCTACTGTACGGTACTGTAAGATAAAACATTTTCCTCTCTCTCTACTTACAATTTTTTGCAAGGCCTGTCAGAATTCCTGAAGTTTAACCTGATACTCCGAACTACTGTAGCTTACCCTTTACACAAGGGACAGGGAGGTTAGCCTAATTTTCTGATGTTCCTCTTTGTGAGTATTGATATTTTCTACATTTTTATCATAACTACAAGCTCTTTCCTTTATCATGAACATAAATTAGAAGAACAGAAGTAAAGACAATCGTTACAAGGAAAGGATCGGTCACCCTCACTAGGGGGAAAAAGCTAGTTTGGATGATAATGATGAAGAGTTTGAAGATCAGATTTTCTCAAAACAGACATTCTCATTTCTCAAACTCAAAGATCTGATCGAATTATCTAACCAGAGTTGCCAGAGCCAAATAAATTTTTTAGCCAAAAACACAAGACAAAAAATTTTGCATCTAGTGCAGAAGCAGAAAAGATTCAAAGCACATAAGTATTTTACATAGCCTACATCTAAAATCTTGGAAAACAGATTTCGTTCCAGTTTTAAGCAAAGTGTGATTTTTGAGTTTTTGACTCCACTCCAATCCGACTCTGAAAATTTTCATCATTTTAAACTCCAAATCTACAAATCTAAGGAAGTAGCACGTAAATATTTTAAATGACGTAGGCCTATTTATAAGCATTAATGCTAGGTCGAAAATCGTGGAGGAACTTTTCATTTTTATCGTCCATCAAACAGAACAGAAAATGCAAATCCAGTCCACTCCATACCTTTTATGAAAAATAAAAACCCCAAATTCACTCCTTTTTCTGAAAATCTGCCTCCACATGGACTACACTTCCAGCTGAACTCTGTTTCATTCATATTTGTGGGTTCATTTATCGTCTGCAGATCGGTTTCAGAGAACCAGTGATCAGTGAACTCACCGTGGTGTAAGAGATTGACAACTGATGCCTGACAACTTGATTAGCGTAGCCTATAGGCTGCACTGTATAAGCCCTAATCCTCAGCGCTCAATATTTCACTCAGGTTGGCCAGGTTTGGAAAAAAGTGAAAGCAATTAAAAGTAAACATACTTCTTTGCCTGCTCAAGTTGGTGACGTTATTGGACCTGACAAAATCGTAAACATGTAGAAAGATTATTATAAATCTTCACTTATATAAATCTTCAACGTAATTTGCCGATGCTTGACATTTGTCACATTAAGAACTGGGAAGCAGCTGACTCGATGACTGATATAGTCTTTCGCTGCTTCCTGTCTGTTGTGGTATTTAGATAGCTATGGTAATATTTTATTCGAATTGTGTAAGCTTATAATTGTACCGTACTATTGTCGCAACAAACAAAATAAAAGGTTTCTCTCTCTCTCTCTCTACTAAACCTTGAATGTGCTACGGCAGGCCCACTTCAAATAAAAAAGAATATGATACAGAAACTAACTTCTTTTCTGTAAATGAGTTTTCCTCATTTCATTGTGATGTTAGTGTAATAGGTAGGCTATAATGTTGAATAAATTGCCTTTAAATAGTGCCGCTGGTGCAGATGGAGTATGTGTTGAACATCTTCTGTATTGTGAATGGAGCATTAAAAATTATCTCAGTACCGGTATCTTATTTAAACCTGTGTCTTCTTCAGAACTATATTCCAAAAAACTGCCTCAAGACTGTGGTAAAAAACGCTAATGCCAATATTAGTGATGTAGGCAATTACAGACCTCTAGCTTTATCCACGACTATTTCCAAGCTTTTTGAACATGTGATTCTGCATTTTATTTCGCCTTTCCTTGTGACTAGTGACAACCAACGTGGTTTCAAGTCTAAGCATGGCACCGATATGGGCAGTTTTGGGCACCTTTCTCTTAAAACAAGTTATCTCTTCGTATGTAAATCACAACACTCCTGTTTTTGTTGCCTTCTTAGATGCATCGAAGGCCTTTGATAAAATTGACCAAGATAAGCTGTTTAATAAATTAAGTGATCAAAATGTGCCATCGTGTTTTAGCCTATTCGCTTACTTCGCTCTTGGTACGGTATTCAGACCAAACGATGCACGTAAAATGGAGAAGCTTATTATCTGAATCGTTTCATGTTTCAAATGGGGTGAGGTAAGGTGGTGTTCTCAGTCCACATCTGTTTTCAATATTATGTTAATGATTTATCAATTCGGTTGAATAAAGTCAATGCTGAATGCACAGTTGGTCATAAATTTTTAAAACACATTTTTTGCGGATGACCTGCGTTGTTTTTCCCCTAGCTTAGATGATCTGAAAGACCTTATAAATGTGTGTGAAAATTTTGCTGTCAAGCATAAAATGGTGTTTGATGCTATAGCAAAAACCAAACCAATAACAGTTGTCAATTTTAAAGGATACTGGGGTATAGACCTTTCCCGCAGCCGACCAATGAAGCGTGACGTTGAAAACAAACCACTTTAAGAACTGGAATCGCAGTAGTGAAGCACAGTTTTTGAACGTTTTGATCGAACAATGGCGCATTCTAGTCGTACGTTTTGTACTAAAAGTACTTTTTTGACTGATTATTATAATGATTAAGTATTATTTTTAGAAAAAATTTGAATTTACTACAGGGCCTTAGCCCACGAAACTGGGTAGGCTAAACAAACAAATACCGGTAATTGAAATCCTTCTGTGGTCGGAAAAAAAGATTAAAACGTAGCTTCGATTTCATATCTAAGGTAATCACCAAACTTCTGCGCAAATCCAGTTTTTATTGGATGAGTTTGGGAAAATGCGAAGTGTGTGCCCATACATCTTCATTAATAGGTTGACCCGTTGGGCAATTGAGCGAAAAGCGGCCAAAACAAGGTATAAGCTTATAGTAACAATAAATGTTTGTCAGCAGCAGCTGATTGTAGCAAGAATTGACAGCAATAGCGCCGGTGTTTCATGGTCTGTAGCTCCTGCAAGCTTTAGGCCTACATACCGTACCGGTAAGCCTATGTCATTTCTATGTTCTATAATAAGCACAGAAACAAATGGAGGCCTCATAATTGTATCGGATCCCCAACTGACGAGGTTAGGCTACGGCCCTGATTGAATGGCAGTCCAGCTTATTAGCCTACTTCAGTTGGTTCATATTCAGTGCAAGTAGGCCATAAGTGATAGGCTGCATTGCTTTCACAAGTAAAGAAGCAAAAAAAGGCTATAAACTGAAACCCACTTAGCCTACTTATTGTAGCAAATAAGACAGTAATTCTCACTTATTATTATAAGACTATAGTAGCTAAAGCAAAAAGAAATTTCAAGTCTATCAGAATTGCAGACCAACAGCGTTTTGCTTAAACATTAACACACTACCAGCAGTTCCTTCAAGCGCCATAGCTTATGCGCAGTTACTAGAGCCCATTAAATAAGTGGCTTATCATTGTATCACTTGGCTTGTTTTTCATATAAAAGTAACTTGCAGAAAATTTAACAGTCAGATCCTTGTTTTTTATCGTTGATTCCATGTTTTTAAGAAAATTCTTCTGGATTCTTCTAACTACTTAACAAGTTATCAAGTATTCACAAGCAATTTGGTGCTTGCCAATGGAGCAGCCAGCCTGATTGTTTTCAACGTCAAGCTTCATTGCACAGAGCCGCGGGAAAGGTCTATTGCTGTTACTTGATGAGAGGCATTAACACCTCGACCAGAAAACCGCAAGGTTATTCGGTGCTGCCAGTCATTTCTGCATGGATCCGACTTAGAGACAGTGGAATGCCAGAATGACTCACTGTACCGATTTTTCTTGCGATATGCGATATAGGCTATAGCCTATACAAATCACCTCATCCACTTGTTGACTTGGTTTGGTTTTGAATCTTTATCCTCGGACTGACAAAGCCTTGATAGGTTATTCCCGGTAGTTTCGCATACTTGTAGAGGCTCCTGACGCATGGACATGGCCGGTTACCGAGATCGACAGAGTGAAGTTTCCGATTGTTAAAGTGTTGTTGCGGGGGAATTATTCCATATATAAGGTGCCACTGAATGGAGAGCAGTTCTTAGAATGCATTGCTCAAGCGCACACTCAGAGAGTCGAACCAGCGCCGTTTGATCTTGAAGCATCTTCATTCCAGAAGTCACGCGCTAACCAACTGAGCTTTCGGGGCAGACTGTATTTACTGATTCACATTCCTACAATATGACAAAACTGTAGCTCTAGCCTTGTAGGCTACCTTTTTTCCCAATCAAGTTAAGCCAGTTGAATTAACCAATGTGCGAGGGCTAGGCTATTGTCTGTTTCTCCAAAAAAAAATATTTTTATTCAACACTGTTCCAGACAATTGTTTACCAAATCAAACGTCATATAAAACCGTTCAGGTCTACTGAATCTTAGCGTATTACGTAATGGAATATTTCTAAAAAATGAGCAGATTGCACCATCGTTTGCAAGACCTATAAAACATTGCAGCTGCAGCATAACATTACATCATCGTTAAATCTTGAATTACGAGATATGGTGCAAGCCAAATCTAACAGGTGCTGGAATAGCTTTTTAATGGTTATCATTATTACGTCACAGAAACTGCTTACGTGCGTTTGAGATATTGCAATCTATTCTCGTCATTCTTAAAATTGTTGCTTGAAAGTTGGTTGCATATTTAACTGTTTTGCTTAGTCCTTGCCAGCTGGACGAAATTTCCGTCTTTATCTCAGTAATTTGCATTGTAGTGACAAGTTTAGTGGTGTATCGCGTTGCACCCAATTTCGACAGCCAGTGGACTATTTTTTACAGAAATAAAATTCTCGAATAGACGTTTTCAGCAGAGTGTATCTTTTCGGGCATTACATACAGACGAACGGATCCGGGAACTTTATGTTACAATTTTCCCATGAAGAGATTATGGTTTAGGCTACCGCTGTGACCATAAATAATAAAGACGTTTTTGTTGGTTGGTAGGCTACAGAAGCACATAAATAATAAAGACGTGGATTGTTAGTTGGTAGGCCAAGAAGAACTTAAAGCACATAAATAATAAGACGTGGATTGTTAGTTGGTAGGCCAAGAAGAACTTAAAGCACAAGAAATAATAAAGACGGTTTGTTGCTGTTTGGTAGTCTGCAAAAGCTCAATAATAAAGACGTGTTATTGCTGTCAGTTCCAGAAGCACAAAAGAAAATTAAAGACGTTTCTTCTCAGTTGGTACTGAAGAACTTTATGCTAAAATTTAAAGATGTTTCTTTGTTGGTCCTGAAGAAAAACAACATTGACATTCATTGGCAAGAAAAAAGATTAAAGACAATCAATCTGTCCTTGAAGATTCAAGTGGACGAATCCAAGCAAGTTTTGTGGAACTTTAGGACTTCATATATATACCCCTACAACTACGGTATTGTGCATTTAAATTCTTTTGTATTTTTACGGTCTTTGCAGTTAAGTTTTTTATAACTTTTATTTTGTGTGTTTGTGTAACTTAATTTTTTAATTGTTAAATTTAGCCCCAACTTTTAATATGTCTACACTCGATGGCGACAGGGACTCGACCGCCGTCGACTCGACTGAGTTTAAGCATGATGATGTTTTTTGCGGTCGGGCAGGCCATTCTGGGGAGGGACCCAGTAACGATGAGGCTAAATCAGTTCGAGAGGCCCGGCATCTTAGAAGAGATATTTTGACTCCAATTGGGAAACTTTCTGTAGCCCTAGGTTCTTTGAGTGATAAGCAGGAACTGTTGATTTTTCGATCTAACTTATCTACTTTAGAAGAAGAATTACGGCATTTCCATGCTGTTTTGAGTAAAATTTTTAACTCTGCAATTTTGACAGAACTTCGTGATAGGGTAGATCCCGAATTTAACTCGTTAAAAAATAACTTCGAACAAAAAGAAAGTGAGTTCTCAGATATGTTGGATGCTGACATACATCCTGAGGATAGCGTCTCAAATGTAAGCACTAGGATGTCTAGGAGTTCGTCTCGGATAGTTGCACAAATTAACCTACAGCTAAGACGAGAGGAGCTCCAGATCCAAGCTGAGGCCGAAGCAAGAGCTGCTGAGGCCATCGCGAGAGCTGAGGCCATACGAGCTGAGGCTGCCGCGAGAGCTGAGGCCGACGCGAGAGCTGCTGAGGCCGCCGCGAGAGCTGCTGAGGCCGTACGAGCAGAGGCTGCCGCGAGAGCTGAGGCCGTAGCGAGAGCTGCTGAGGCCGCCGCGAAAGCCGAAGCGAGAGCTGCTGCTGAGTTCGCACTCAAAGACGCTCAGTTGAGGGCTGAACAACGTAAAGAGGTAGTTTTAGCTGAATATCGATCAGAGTTGGGCTCCCGGCGTAGTTCTAAGAAGGGCTCTTCTTGCAATTCCAGAAGTGAACATCAATCGCAGTTTAATTTACATAACCCTTTCAAGACGCTGTTCAACCCGTAAGTGGACCAGTGCAATCCACACGTTTTCAAGCTGTTTCAGGAGGTCTCGGGACCGCGGCTAAGGGTCTTCCAAAGGCTCTAAAGCCAAGGCCTGCGAATTATAACCGAACTCCTCCCCCAGAGCGTACAGGTTACGGGGCCGCTATTAGAAGTAATGTTTTGCCCCCTTTACAGTTTTCTGCGCCGCCAGTTTTTGATCGACCAGCTACACGTGACCAGGGTGGTTGTGAGAGGCGTATCGCGTCTCCTGAATTTAACGTGTCTGTGGATCGTGATCGGGCTGTGCATGTGACTGAGCCCCCTCAGCCCCTTAAGGGATATAGCTTGTCTTCTCCCGCTAAATCGAGTTCTCAACAACAGGATTGCTTTTTTGAATACCAAAATAGTAGGACGTTTTTGGATAAGGCGGCCTTGATTGGTTACGATGGTAATAATATGCCTTTTGTCTTTTTTAAAAGTCGTGTTACGGCCTTAATGGCAGCTTCGCCTTTTAAAGGGACTTGTTTGACTTTGTTACAAGCAGCTTGTGTTAGAACAGCTGCGCAAACGATTATTAATTTGGTTTCTGACACTCCTGGCTTGTCAGAGGAAGACAGGATAGTAATGTCGTTAGCTCGCTTGTCCCAACGTTTTCGAGTTCGTGGAGGTCTTTTCGCCGAACCAGAAATTAGAAAGTATCGGTATGGTAGCAAATTAACTTCGATTTCTTCCAGTGATTTGAAAGAGTTTAAAGATGAATTGTCGCAGTGTCTGCTTTACGCGCAAGCTTATGGTCAGCGCGATAAATTGAAAGGACGTTTTGTTTTGGATTTGGCTAGGGATGGTAGAAGTAGGGAATTGCTCACTCAAAAGTAAGGTGGACAACTGGAGGGTCATAATGTTATGACAAAATTTGATGCAACTACAACTGGAGGTCTACTGCCGTAAGTCGCATACCCAGGTGCAGTTTATATGACCTGTCCATGTTTGTACAAAGTGTGTATCGCCAAAATAAATGTTGGAAATATGGGATATCATTTTTATTAATAGTATTCAAGTCGTGATAATGCATGGGTAGATTTCACTCAACAGCGGTAACGGTAGTTAGCCTCAGACTGCTGCATTAACATTTTACAGATTTTCTAGCACCTAAAATTTTAACCAAACATAGCAATTCATTTGATGAGAATAAATTTACCTAAAAGCAAAGGAAACGTTGTGCAGTTCTGCTAATTTTTGAACTTCTTAGTGACCCTCCAGCTGTCCATTTCGCAAGAAAAATCAGTAAAGTGAGTCGTCCCGGTATTCTACTGTCCCTAGATTTGGCTAAGCGACTCCCGTTTGACGCTAAGCAGCGTTATCTTGATTTTTTAGGTGATCAGTATGGTAGCACTAATGAGCCTACTTTTCAGAGTTTGTTCGATTTTGTAGTACGGGAGGAAACGCGCAAGTCGACTGATTTTAGCATTATGCTAATGGGCGATTCTGGTGAGTCGCAGCATTTAAAAAAGTTTGGCAAAGGAAAATTGCCTTCATGTCCGGTTAGGCAGACGTTGGTAAAGCCCCATGATAATGTGATGTCAGAGAGTTCGCAGTACTCGACTGTTGTTGGCGCACCGCGCGGTGGTGAGGCCAGACGAAGAGACCTACCGGCATGTATTTATTGTTCGTCACGTGGTCAAGTTGAATATCATTTTTTGTCTAATTGTAAAGATTTTCTGCGCTTGACACCTAAAGATCGGAGAGATGTTATTATGAAAGCTGGAAAATGTTTGAATTGTTTGCGCCAGCATATGGTTAGGGTCTGTAATCATGCAAACAACTGTCGTCAATGTGGACCTAACAACGATAGGAAACACTATTTTCTTCTGCATGATTTTCATGTGACGTCACGTGATTCTCTGGATTCGGTAGGTAAAGATAATGCTGGTGCCAGAGTTCCTGTGCGTAATGTTAAGATTGGAAATGTTAAAGCAGCCTTTAACCGCGTTACTGCTGCTCGTGTTTTGAATCCAATAACTGGTAAATCGAAGTTGGTCTACTGTCAGCATGATCCTGGTTCGCAGTTGACGTTTGTTTCGACTGATTTTGTGTGCAAACTTGGCCTTAAACCGTATGATGAAGCGTCGTTTAAAATGGATACTCTGGCTGGTCAGAAACCTACTTGTGCTGACCTTGTTAAACTCAACATCCAGTCGTTAGAGACGGATGAACTGTTTTATGATATAACTTCGGTGGTTAACCCAGCTTGGGCTGACGATGTTAAAACTTTACCGCATAAGCAGGATTTAAGTGGTTTCCGTCATTTTCATGACGTGAATATGTTTCATTTGAATGATTGTAGTACTGTAGATGTACTGATTGGCAACGACAACGCTTATTTGATGTGGGCTAAAGAAGAGCGTGTTGGTGAGAATCGTAGTAAACCACATGCTTTACACGCTTCACATTGCTTCACATGCTTCACATGCTTCACTCACTCTGCTCGGTTGGTTGGCTTATGGTGGTAAGTCACCCTTAGATGAAAGCGTTGCTAATGTGTGCAGAGTGCAGACGTCTTCAGAGTCGGATGTCATCTCTGGCTTTCAGCGTAAAATTGAGTCTCGTGATATGGAAATAGCAGACCTGAACAAAGTCATTCAGGATTTGACGTTGCAAAATGAAACCTGTGAATTGTCTCGCAATGACATTTTGGCTAGAGAACTTGTTGAACCGAATATTGAGTTGAAAGATAGTCGATTTGAGATACCTGTACCGTTGAAGGAAGATATTGATCTACCTAACAATTTTGTGTTGGCGTCAGATAGAGCTGCTGCTTTAAGAAAGAAGGCTTTAAAACAACCTGAACTTTGTGATTTCCTTACTGACACCATGAAGGATCTTAAATCTAATGACTATATTGAGCGTGCTAGTGAAGAAGGAAATGTAAACGGATTTGAGTGGTATTTACCATACTTTGTGACGCCACAATTAAAAAAGCGCATTATTTACGATGGCAAGTCTGAATTTCGAGGAACTTGTGTTAATGATGTAATGTTTTCGGGTCCTGATTTGTTAAACCCTCTGGCAGATGTCTTGGCTAGATTTCGGCTTGGTTGATTTGGTTTCGTGGCCGATATGACTAAGTACTTTTTTCACATTTTGGACGCTGCAATACGTAAGCCCAATGTTATTGAACTGCTTACGTACACGAGCAGTGCTGTTCGGATCGTGAACGAACGCCCTTTGGTACCTTTTGAGTGACGACCCTAGGGATTTTACTGTCATCACCCCTGCCTCACTTTTGACCCCATACTTAGACCCATACTGAGTGTGCTGTTGGGCAATCACATGATCGTGACCAATTAAGAAGGGATTATCAGTTCAATTTGTCACTTTCTCAGCAGTTTTGGAGTAAATTGATCAATTTTTACTTGCCAGGGCTTCAGGGCCGGAAAAAATGGTTAAAAATGGCCGAGAATTTGGAGTCTGGTTAACTTGTAGTGGTGGGTTCTCTCCAAGACATTGGTAAACGTGGGAAGTATCAACTTGGGAGGGTGCATGAGGTAGTTCCACAAATTAGGAAAGGGAAGCCTGTTGTTCGGAGAGCTAAAGTTGCCGTTTGCAACTATGATGAGAGTACGGGGAAAGTGAAAGTAGACTACGTATTGAGGGATATTTCGTGCCTCGCCCCCGTAAAGAACACCTAAGTGTTAGGGTTTGAGCCTGGTTCTGTCTGCGGTGGTCGACACTTGTCTGAGCCCAGAACAGTCGGTTATTATTGCAACCATTGTATATAGCATCATTTTAACGTGTACCTACGGTACCAATTTCATGTAGCCTCTCGTCGCGTATTATTTTTATTGTTGTTCATTCTTTGCATGCCCATGGCCACCTGAAGATGCGGCCTGATTTGTCACATTTTGCTGATTTTGATTACAGCTACTGCTAGTGCTTGACTGACATTTTTTGAGATGTTTTTACTTTTTGCGGTTTCCTAATGACATAAAACTTTTTTGTTGCCTTGGGAAAGCAGTAGCAAATGAGAAAAAGTAAGTTGAAAAACGCAAAATTAGACTGTTATTGAAAATTAACAGTCTGACTAAAATCTTCGAAATCGAATTTTCTTTGTTTTTTAACATGTGAGAATGTTAAAACCTATTGTGTCATCTGGGGAAAAGAATAAAGAAAGCGTAAAAATCTAATTTTTAGAAAAATTTATTTAAACGTTCGCCCAAAGTTAGAAAAACCTGGAAATTTCTGCAAAATGTGACAAATCAGGCCGTATCTTTAGGTGGCCATGGCATGCCCTTTGTATTTGCGTATTAACTTAAACGTGAGTGATTCAAACAATTTGTGTATCGTGTGTTTTTATTCATTGGCTCACAATTGTACTTAAATTCTTTTTTAGTTATGCCATGTTAGACTGTCATAACTAGGGGTCGCTATGTTCCAGGCAATTGTTCACCAAATCAAACGTCATATAAAACCGTTCAGGTCTACTGAATCTTAGCGTATTACGTAATGGAATATTTCTAAAAAATGAGCAGATTGCACCATCGTTTGCAAGACCTATAAAACATTGCAGCTGCAGCATAACATTACATCATCGTTAAATCTTGAATTACGAGATATGGTGTAAGCCAAATCTAACAGGTGCTGGAATAGCTTTATAATGGTTATCATTATTACGTCACAGAAACTGCTTACGTGCGTTTGAAATATTGCAATCTATTCTCGTCATTCTTAAAATTGTTGCTTGAAAGTTGGTCGCATATTTAACTGTTTTGCTTAGTGCTTGCCAGCTGGACGAAATTTCCGTCTTTATCTCAGTAATTTGCATTGTAGTGACAAGTTTAGTGGTGTATCGCGTTGCACCCAATTTTGACAGCCAGTGGGCTATTTTTTACAGAAATACAATTCTCGAATAGACGTTTTCAGAAGAGTGTTTCTTTTCGGTCATTACATACAGACGAACGGATCCGGGAACTTTATGTTACAATTTTCCCATGAAGAGATTATGGTTTACCGCTGTGACCAAACACTAAACTTCACATCCGTTCCACTCCGGTTTTCGGACGAAAATTCAGGTTCTGTTCCGGCTCCGGTTGAAAATAGCCGGAATTCGGCTCCGGTTACTCCGGGAATTCGGTTCCTGCTCATCTCTGGACTGTGGTAGGCACTTTAGCGTGTTTTTCTGTGTCAAAGCAGTAACGCAATCATGCGTGACATATGACATCACGGTCATGTGACTCAGCACGTGATATTCTGAGCATTCTTCTCGAAAGAATTGGCAAAGTAAATTAAGTGAATGTATCACCAGAGTTGCCAATTTGGCTTTTTTGAAGCCAGATTTTAAGAATCTGGCTGTTTTTTAACTCCCTTGGATTTTTTTCATCTTTTATCGATTTTTGTCAAATTAATAAACAGCCAACATAATTTTGGCTTTTTTGGCTTAATTTTATCTTTCCCGATTTTTTTTTAGAAAAAAAATCAATCTGGGTCAATCGGAGCAGTAATTTCTCCCTTATATTTGGTTGTAGTGTCCGACCGAATGTCGTTTTGAAGTTGAAACTAGAAAATTTTCTAGTTGCTTGTCTTTTCATTAACTATGTTTCTGCGTTGTCGCTGAAGTCAAAGTTTGATAGGACATTATTTGGTTGTGCACTTTTTATATGTGTATGTTTAATGAATACTAATTGGCTTTTTCTTGGCCTTTTCAGCTTTTTTCTGCTGGCTTTTTTTGTGACTGCACGCCAGACCAGACTGCACGCCATGGTGCAGTCTGGCTTTTTTTGGTGAAGACAGGTTGGCAACCCTGTGTATCACCACCGACAGCCGGTAGCCACTTAAACAAGTCGAAATTCTGCCACTGCGAATGACTACAATGCAACCGCCAACCAATAAGAACATGTTATAAGAGGCTACCGTCCAATTGTGACCCTTCTAGCACTCAGCCAGAGAGTCAATGCTTGTTTTGAACTTTATTTGGTAATTACAGAAGAAAAAGAGCAATAGCAGTGGTGGGAATCGAACCCGCGTCAATGAAATGACTACTTTCTAGCCCTAACTCTAACCCCTAAGCCAACCAGCTGACAAAAAATCCATCACTTAATTTGCTTTCTATCATCTTCTTTTCGCCATTATTACGTCACTTAAACCGTAGCTTATGATTGGTTGTCGGTTTCATTCTAGTCAAGTTTAGTGGCAGAATTTCGACTTGTTGAAGTGGCTACCCCTACAGCCTGGCCAACAGGTTGGGGAAAGGAAATAGTCATTTCAATGGTGTGGGTTCGATTCTCACCCCTTGCCATTATTCTTTTTTTTTTCTGTTACTGAACTGCGTGCAGGAAGGATCTTAATGACTGCAATCAGTTGAGTTCATAAAGGAAATTATCCCACCTTTCTTAACCTTAATCGTTAAAACAAAATAAATTGACTTGACTTGACCTAATCACAATCTGGAGCTAAAAAGTCACGTGATTCTGTGATGTCACATAAATCACACATGATTGCTTTAGCACAGAAGAATTCGTTAAAGGTTAAAGTGAGTACCCTTGGCCTGGACGCGAAATTTTTTTTCCCACGAGATTTTTGTCTCATTGATTCTAGTCTAGGGTTGCCATACCGTCCGGAAAATTCCGGACATGTCCGGAATTTAGGGTTAAATTTTGTGTCCGGGAGGAATTTAAAAAAATGCTCAAATGTCCGGAATTTTATGATGGGCGTTTTGGGGGAATTACAATTGCGGGAATAATCCTGTAAATTAGGGGTGTCCTAGAAAAATCGCTCAGCCAGCTCATTTTACTGCATCTGCAATCGTACTGTGCACACTGCCAATCCAGAACATTGTTATTTCGTACCGTGTGCATTTTTTTAACTACAAGGTTGTACGGAATTATGATGTAACAGAGCGTTTTCCTTATCAATGATGTTTACCACTTAGAAGTCAGTGTTACCATTTTAGTCTTTTTAAAACCAAATCTGTTTTTTGCAGCCGTTTGGTTTATTTTTTTCGCTTTGGTTTATTATTTTTTTTAATTTTTTTTTATTTTTTGGTTTATAATTTGTTTTTTTTTAACATACTTTACGTCAGGTATTCGGTTCGTTGCAGTGATTATTTCACTCGAACAAATTTTTTAGTCTATTTCTGCTATAGTTATTCAATATTTTGACTGGAGGAAAGGTGAATTGCAATCAAAATTGATTGAGTTTACAAACAAGGCAAACGAGACTGCCGACACAATAGCCACTTATGTAAAAGACACCTTAGAAAAAAAGATGCTTTTGAAAAAATGTGTGGCATTTACAGGAGACAACTGCAATACTATGTTTGTAGGACTTAGGCGTAATGAGCAAGGAAACAATGTGTTTGCAAAGTTGAAGAAAATGTTAAACCCCTCATTGATTGGGGTTGGCTGTTCAGCACACGTTTTGAACAATTGTATCCATCATGGGGCTGAAAGAATAAACATCGATATTGAAAATAATATCAATAAGATATATCAATATTTTTCTATTTACACAAATTAGAACTCAACAACTGAAAGAATACTGTAAATTTGTAAATTGTGAATACAAGAGACTTCTCTCTCATAGCAAGACTCGCTGGCTCTCCTTGTTTCCTGGAATTTCAAGATTGTTAGAAATGTTTTCACCCCTGAAGTCCTACTTTTTGTCACAAAAACATCCACCAATAGTTATTAAACGGTTCTTTGATAATGAAATGAGCGAGTTATACCTTTGGCATATGCACTCACTAATGTCCGTGTTTCATGGACGTATTCAAGTAGTTGAGAGAGAAAACAATTCCGTTGCAGAAGTGCTAGAAAATTTGGAGCTGGTTCATAAGGTGCTTGTGGAAGGAAGAATGAAAACTTTATGTCCTTGAAAGTTAAAAGGCTTTTAGTTGAAAAAAGAGAAGAGGGATATGAAGATGAATCACAAGATGAATGTAACAATTTTCTTTCCGAAGTTGCAAACCTCTATGAGAGATGCTTGGAGTACCTGTGCAAATGGATGAAACCAATGAAAGTGTTTGCTTGTTTCAAATAGATGACCTTAAACGAGATACCAAGTTGGAAGGATGTAGAGCCTTGCCTGGAATATCTCATTGGTAATGGGGTTGATGTGGACGATGCAAGTGCTTTGACCAAATCTGTAACTTGAAGCAGTTTGTGGAAAGTTACCTACAGGACGAAGAATTTATTAAATTGCTAACGCATAAGAAATGGTGCAAATATTTCGATCAGTCTACGAACATCACATGCCACTCAGAAATTACATATATTGATTTCCATTAAGGATATGCTAGGGGATCTCCTGACTAAGAAGCAGCGGGCCAGCGATTCTCCATCAAGTATCAATTAATCATTCTTTATTACAAAATACAGTAGCCTACATGGAAAATCAGCAGAGCCCTATTGGCATATGCATTTCGCTCTAACTTTAGAGCATCTTTAGTGCCTAAAACGCAAACATAAGAAAGCAAAACCTAAAAACTGTCACTAAATAAATAAATAAATGAATCTGCAGTAGCCTAAGATACTGACCAAGACTAACTGCCAAAACTAACTGGTAGAATACTGCGTAAATATTAACTGGCTGCGTAAAATATTTCACTCTGAAAATTTAAGGATTGTTCAGTTTTTCTTTGCTTTTACATCCCACAATGCCAATGTAGAGAGACTCCTTTCACTGATGCAAAGTCAGTGGACTAAAGAAAGAAACAAGTTGAGCGTTGCGACTATGAAAGGCATATTGACTCTTCAATATAATTTCAAAGATATGTGCTGTAGTGAATTTTTCTCATTTTTGAAATCACGCAAGGCCCTATTGAAGAGAATTAGATCTTCAGAAAAATATGCATGGTCAAAAGAGTTAATTTGTAGTGACTTGACTTACAAGCGTGTCTTTAATTTGTTTTAAGCATGTAATTGCTGTTCTTCCTTTTTCGGCACAACCTAATTCTCATTATTATTTTTCACTCTGAAGTTGAGATTTTTTTCAGTGACGGTCCGTAGCTATATTTAGAGAGTGCTTACCCTGCCTGGTGTGAGATTCTGCTCGTGACAGAAGACAATACTTTTCATTTCGGTAGCTGGCGCTTTAGCATGTGTATCGTACAACGTTTGCAGCTTTAGCATTTCGGTAGCGCATATATATGGTCTCATGTAAATAGTCATGCGCTGTCCGGAATTTTGCTTTTTCAAATATGGTAACCCTATTCTAGTCACTCTAAAAGTAAGATTTTCCGAAAGTGTTTTGAGAGATTGGTTGATTCAGATTGCGAAATAACTATTTGCCAATGAAATTGTGCAATGATAATAAAATATAAGCTTTCCCTAACCCTACTTTTTTGAAAAGCTCTTGTGCACCGCAAAAGTTAATTTAAAGAAAAAAAAAGTTTGACTACGACGGGCGTCGAACCCCCGTTCTCCCGATCAGTAGGCAGAGGATGAAACCACTGAACCAACCGTGCCAACGAGAAAATGTTGCATTCACACGGTTTTAATACAAACTTTTACCAAAATATGTAAATGAGACAGAAATCTGGTGGGAAAAAAATTTTCGCGGCCTGGACAGTGTTATGCAAAAGTGTTGCCAGATTCAGGCAAAAAGCTGTTTTTAATCAAAAAACTCAAAAATTAGCCAATTATTTCTAGTCAAGCCTTGACTAAAATTTCAACTGTAAAAATTATTTCAATTTCTAAAGTGATCTCCTGTCAATTTATTAATCAAGTATAAACCAGGATATTTAAAATCAAGAAAGCCATTTGTACGCGCTGCACAAGACCTTCTGACAGCCTCTGGTGGAAGCCCTAGCAAACAGTGGTGCCACGCGGCGTGGAGTGAACAATGGTCAAGCAGCACATCTCCACTTCGCCAAGTATTCAGATCCCCGCCCGAGAACCAGCTGGGCCATGGCCTCTCTAGACTTGCCTCATCAAGGCGTAACCGTTTGCTCACTGGTGTTGGACGCCATGGTGCAGACATGCTGCGCTGGGGCTTGGCAGAGAGTGGTGCTTGTGAGTGTGGTGAAATGCAGACGGCGGCCCACATTATCAAGGATTGCCGGTTATACAGCCTCATGGTATGGAAGACCTAGTTTCTATAGATGACGACACCAAGCAGTGGCTAACCAACGGATGCCCTGACATATAGCGACAACACGAGAGAAGAAGCCAGGATATGAAAAAATGACTAAAAATCAGAGCATTGGTGTTGATAAATTTAAACCAATTATCTCCATTGAAATAACAACTCAAAAATAAATTGCAAATGTATTAAATATTACTCTGATTACTTGAATCATCCAGTAAAGATATCTTTAGCTATGCTGATGAATGATGATGTTGTACAACAGTAGCTTATTTGATAACTTTGTACGCTAATTTTTCAGGATATACCGTAGCCTGTTTTGAACATCTTAAAATTTTCAACACTAGTTTACTGCAATAATGAGATGATAAATTAAAGTTCAATTTTTAAATGTTATGTTTGAAAGTTTTGGAATTGATGTAACAAACAAGCATTAATTACTTTTGAGCAAATCAAGAATAGCATTTATGCTGACTCAAAAAACTGGCAACACTATTATTTCACGCCCTCTACTTTGAGAAGTAGTTTCGCATCCCGTAGGCCTACTTCTAGAAATCCCTGAGTTGAGCCTATAGCACAATTTCAGGACTAAAGAAACTTTCATTACAAATAAATGGATAGTACGCAAACGTATAAAATGCTCAATTGGTTGAGCTTACAAAGTCGTGACAACAGAGCAGTTTCACAAAAACAGTACGGTAGCTATCTAGCCCAAGATAGATTCGGAGATCACAATCTTTCATCTAAGATTATAAGGCATCTATGTCGTTACGATAAGCCTTATTGAATTTAGCTTAAAAAGTGCGAAAGTAAAGGCGAATTGAGCAAATATGAATAGTGCAATACGTTTCCCAAAACTCGTGTAGGCCTACTGTATGCATTACGGTTTGCTGCAGCATTTAACGCTATCGGAACTGTAACATGTGGGATTATTGTGACTTATTTTTTATAACTTAAGAAAAATATTGGACATTTAAGAGAATGGCATCGAAATTAGTAGTTTGCTAGTTTAAGAATCAAGTTTTGCAGTTCAGTCCAATGTTGAAGTAAAAGAGGCCAAACTCGTTTGTTTTTTCGCTAAGTGGCACCAGTGCGTCAACCCTAAGTTTTCGCGTTGGGTTATTTGTTCATGACGCAAAGGTCGAGATTTATTTTTTCTCGTTTACCAGTTCGATTGTAGCGTAGGGTTGTGGTGCGGCACGCGTCAGTGTCACAAAAGTTGCAAACGAAGTTCGCTGCTGATCAACAAAATGACAAGAACAAAGCAAACGAAACCGAGGCACATTGTCGAAGATGGGGAAAAAAGTGAAGGTATTGATATGTGCCCAATATTGTGCTAAATATTATCTTAATTTGCGCTCTAAAATATTCGCCAAACCTTTACATTGCTTGGTTTAAAAAAAAAGAAATTTTAGATAGGAAAAGAATAAAAAGAGTGATTTTTAGGCGTAACTATTTTCGGTTGCAGGTAGGGTAAACATTTTTGTCATAATAATTCTATTTTCTGTGTATCGAGATTTGGAATGGTTATTCTACAAGTGCTGACAACATTTGAATGTCATTTTTCAGGTTTATGATTTAAATTATTTGCTGTTAGATATTTAAGGAATTATAACTTACATTCAACAAATCGCTTGAGTGTGGTAATATTTGGCCGGTGAAAGTCTACATTCTTTAGTGAGTTTGATATTCCAGAGATGTTACAACTTTTTAAAACCCTAAACATTTCTGCTTAAAATTTTCACGGTAGGGTATGTAAAATATATGAAAAGTGTGATTAGTTATCTTTATAGTCTCGTTGATACATAACTTGGTCGTGAATGTTTACACCTAGTATTGGTATAGAAAACATAATATACCAATACTAGGTGTAATTTAAAAAAAAGTCGGACTGAAGGAGGAAGATGCAAGGGACAGGGTGAAATGGAGAAAAGGGATAAAAACAATTGCTGCGCGGAAACAATCGGCCACCCCCACTAGTGGGGAACAAACCGACGATGGATTATGATGATGATGAATATCAGAAAAATTACGTTTCTTGAAAGAAATTATTTATCCATTCAATCTTTATGTATCTAGCTCTAGATACAATGAAGATAGGCCTACTGGTCGAGATATAAGGCAAACTACAGCATCGTAATTCACTATTGTTGTGAATTGCTTTAGATTTAGGTCAATGTGGCTTGCAGTATGTGTGTCACCACATATTTACATAGCCTAGGTGTTTTTATATGATCTCATTAGAAAACGTTTATAAAGAATGAAGCTTATCTGCTAACCTAGCGAGTATATACTTACTATGCTTTGTAATGCGTTCTAAGAAACGCATATCGGCGATGGATGCAGCTTTGCAGTACCGTATATAAAAAGTTAAAACCACATATTATTTTTTATAAAAAATGACAAAAAAACAGTTTTCTGCGCTTTGGGCATACATACAGTTTTGCAGCAATCTACCTAGAACGGATTTGCATTCTTTGATACTTTGTGTATATATATTTTGATATATTTTTTGACAAAAGCGCTTCTAGAGAAAAATAACTCTGTTGTTTGTTCGAAAAAGCGTGTTTTGTAGGATTCAAATCTTTCTCGTGAAAAGCAACCCACATCTGCTTTCTTTTCCACCATGTTGGTTAAAAGTTCCAGGAGTTGTTTATGTCTTGACCAACAATGCCATCATCGGCTGTTCACAAGGATTTACCTCATCAAAGATAAATACTTAATTGGGTGTTTCGTAACCTTTCGTTACTTGTTTTGTTCAATGTTGTTTTCCTCGTAGGATTTTCATGTTAATCTTTAATTTATTCTTTTTGCTGCTTTTATATTACAGCATATTTACACCTTCCTACGTTGAATCTTTATAACTATTTCGTCACTATTTAGCTGTTCCTTTTTAATTTTGTGGTAAGGCCATCGGTTGTTCAAAGCCGCTAAAAATAGACTTCAAGCACCTGATTTCTAGAAGAAAAAAAACTGACGCCATCTCACTCCATTCAAATTGTCATTTAAGGCAAAAATATGAAAAAAAAGAATAATTAACATAAGCGTAGGATGCAGTACTGACATAATTTGGGATTGGTTTTTCTAAGTTCAAAGCTAATAAGGCAAAGATATTAAAAGACGTAAGCGTTAAACTGGTTTAATTTATATTTTTCATATACATATTCGAAGTGGAAAACCAAGTAGCGGCTTGTCATTGACGCCATTTTGCTACCCATTGAAACCATTGCAACTAATTATAAGAGTCATTACGGCGACTATTCGTGATTTAGTTTGCAGAGGCTCCATTGAAAAACAACTGTTCAAGTAATACAGTGCTGACACAAAGGAACAATTAACTTTACTATCTCATTAATCTATTTTCTGCCAAAAAATGTTAATTGTCGGTCAGTGTGTGGTAACGACGACTTGTTCTCCACTAAACCGTGAAATCAAAATAAATTTAGCCTTTTTTCAAAGGGGCATCTAATTTCTTCATTTTTTAAAATTCTTGTTGTTCGCTTTTAAATTAACACAAACTGGTTGAGGTTTAAAACTTCATGGCAAGATTTTGTTTTGCATCGTGTGCTAAAGCCAGACTGGCCACATTGTAGACATAACCACCAAGTTGCGAGGAGCCTTATATACAGTAGTTTTCTGATTGGTTTGAGACAAGTATGGTAATGGCGTTGTAGGCCCAAGTGCGCTGTTTCGAAGCTTGTGCAGTCGGCCTTTCATTAAAATGTCTTTTATTGACAAAATATACAGTAGTTCATTTTCCCAACAATGTTTTCCCAACAACAGTTGCATCTGCGCTCCTGCAGTATACACGGGCATAAAATACGTTAGGCTTTCCCAGAAATTTTTCTTGGCTTGTATATTTATACAGTTACAAGGGTTGACATACATGCGGTGTTTTGTAACGGTTCAGCTTTTGACGAAGTTGATGGGATATTGCAAAGTCGCAAAAATGTTCTTGTTAAATTTTAAAGCACCCAGGATGGAGTTGGCGATGATGCTTTTGAAGTGACATTAATTACCTTGTTTGGCAATATATTATCATCACTTTTAGTTGTTGATTTAAATGTGAAGTTGTCAAATTGATCAAAGGGCAAAGATCATTGCTTTAACAACCGAAGTTGTAAGCTGTTTTATTTACATGTTAAGTTTTGTCGCATTAGTATTGATGCAAAACGGCTATACTATGCTTACAATAGCCTATATCTCTCTATTATTAATAAAAAAAATTATTCTTCAAATCGCCATAAACTGCTCGAACAACTGTTTTCACGGCACGTAAATGAAAAACATTTTTTTTTTAATCAATTTGTCGAATTTTAATTTTTTTTTAATATTTTACTCGCCCAAATATTTTGGACTAATTATTTCAAATCTCATCGCCTATAGCTTAAAAGTCGACTTGATACAAAATCTGTTTTGTTGCCATAACACACTATCCCACGCAAAGTAAAGACCCCTGCGCGTAGGGGCCTGCATACCCGGAAATGATGCCTTATATTTGAGTTATTCTGGTTGGCAACCACTTTACGTCATACGTATGCTTTTCAACGTTGAGAAACACTTCATCAACATTGTGATTTAATTGAATGTTTACAATGCAAATTCCTATTTACCATTAACTTTTGTCGGGTTTGTTACTTTTATTGGTCCAAGTACTCTGTTTAAAAAGATTAGATTTTGTTTCATAATAAACACTAATTCAATGGCATATAGAAAATTTGTGTACAGACTGTTAGCTTGCAAAAGCAGCTGTGATATGCAAAAAGTGTTTGCCGCTGCTTGTTTCAAAATAGGCTACTAATGCTGATAGTGGACGATGGGCAGATGATGCGGTGGCAACCAGCATTTATACCGAAGACAACTTTTAGCTGGTGCAGAGCTAATTCAAATGATATTTGTGTTTGGCCTTTGCACTGGTTTAAGTTAAATACCGGTTTTGGCTAATTTTAACTTAATTTAATAGCGGCTGTTACAAAATTTTTTATAACTCAATTGCGCTTATTGTGCGCGTGATGTCCTATATCAAAGTACATGGTGCAAAAGGGTCGCGATTCTGTGAATCATTGAATTGATTCAGACTTCCGTGCCCCTTTGCATGTTGCAATGGCGGTCGGTGTGATTCACGGCAATGTTTTTCTTTTACAGTTAGGGTCAGATACGGTTGATATAAGTTTATGAAACTTTAGAAAGATAAACCCAACAGCTTACAATCACTGAACAGAATGGACGATGAGTTCACTTATCACACTGGTTTGACGATTGTGGGCTATGTATGAGGTGAAATACAACAGGCTGCTGCATAACAATATCCTTCTGTGATTTATTACGAGGGAGTGTGGAGCTGTGTTGCAATATTTTAAACGTGTTAATTTTTAAAAGCATCAATGACTTTAATAATAATGAACAAACGACTTAAAGTAATTGTAGTTTAAACACACTTCTATTTCGTGTTTATTGCAAAAACCGCTTTTACAAAATGCAAAGTAGTTGCCATCCCTTAGAAACACCATTTGTTTTCTTTGTGAATTCTGTTCTTCGAAGTGTTTGAGATCATTGGAATTTTCTAATTGAATATTGCACAATATCTCCTCCTTGCTCGCTTGGTGCCAATAGTTATAATGAGACTGATAAATTGACCACATTCTCATTACTACGTTCTTGATTTCCCTATTTGCAGATTCTCGGTCATTGAAATCGACTGTGCCACCCACCAAAATATATGCCCTCGTTGATATCAATTTAGCTTTCACTTGTCTATTTCTGCTTGCTCTACAAGCTTTTGGCTTGAACTCTTGGCATTTTTTAGCATTAAAGTAGTTTGGTTAAAGCAAAGTATTGTTTATATCCACTTACGGGTAATGGCCTTGTTTCACGCTTTATGATTCAGGGGTTGAGAAGTTTTTAGATAGTTTGTTAAAATGAAACTTATTCGGTTCGTATTTTCTAAGCACTTTTAAAAGCGGGTTGACCGTGTTTTCACCTTTCTCTAATTTACTTTTGAGCCTTTTAGCTACTTTTCAGTGTTATGTGATATCCAGATTCATTACTTTTCTGCCCTTACAGCGCGTTCTTGCCTATAATTGATACAATGTATTTACTGGGCGGCCAGTCTTGTCGATGTGTGCCAGCGATTTCTACCCCAGACAACCTGCAGCTCGTTTGTCTCAACTAGACTTTACTTTCTTTTAGCAATTTCTTGAAAACAACGGATAAGGTTAGCCCCCTTTGTTTTGTGCGACAACAATCAATTTGGTTTCAACGTATTTGTCGTTAGCTGACCTTGAATGAATTATAGATTTGCGCATGAGTGATTTAGGCCACTTTGGAGCCCCATTTATTTGTTGATGTTCCTACCAATCTTCACGCATTTGACGACATGACATTTGACTTAGGCTGAGACAAAGGACGAAGTGTCAAACCAAAAGAGTGAAAAAATCTTAACAGTTTAGTCCTCTTCCTTTTGCATCTTTTCAAAGTGTACTAGCCCTCACGACATAACTTTTTTCTTTGCTCGGCTGCCTTTCCTGTTAGAGTTTGGTTTGCTGAAAATTTTGGATCATAAAGCATAGAACACACGTAAATAAGCAAAGGATTTTTACACCTTGACCTTCCTCACAAATTTACAAGAAAAATGAAAGTGCACCGCGTAAAGATAGGAAATGGTTTGTCATTGTAAAAGCAAGTTCATTTTCTTTGCAGCGATTTCAAGCAGATTCTTTATGGTGTACTTTGTAATTCATTCATTTTTTTGAATCTTCAAATAGCTGAATAAATGAGTTCAAAAATCGTCTCATGAAAGGGTCTTTCCCAACGAGCGTGTTGTTCTGAACAGTTCTGGTGCTACGGGTTGCATATTTTCTATTTCATTGAATAAAATATAAGGTTTGCACATGCTTTTTATTTGTGAGTCGATAAGACCACAGTCGATTTGATGCGTTGTTTGAAGCATGTTCCCTACTTTTTTACCTTTTTTTAATTCCTGAAAATGTGTAGCCTACGTTAGGTTACAATACAACATTCCAGTGTTGTACACTGATAATAATTTTTAGATATACAGTAGAAAAGAGCTGAAAAACTGTGCTTTTAATCGAATTTTCTTACTGTATGGTCTCTTGTGCAAAACATGTTGGCATTCAATTGAAAAAAGAATGTAGCATAAGATGGAATGTAGGCTAATGTTTTAATAAGCTATGTTTTAATAAGCATGCTTGTTTTAATAAGCTACGTATTACTCTGCTTACCTGAGAAACAAAAAATAAGAAACAAAAGTGCTGTTTTTCAGGTGACAAATAATGAATGAATGTCTCATTGTCTGAAATTAAATCACAGCGCGGCAATTAATATATTGAAATTTATTGTTTACCTGTCCGTTTCTTAAAATAAATATCGGATCCATTCTACTGTAGCTCCGCTGGGGTAAGACAAAAGACAGTTTTAAATAAAGCTTTGCATTGAATTTCGAATGAAATTGTTTCAAGGTAAAAAGCAAATATAGTTGCAAAGATTCCATAGGTTTTAATTCCATGTAGACCTATTTTAAAAGCTGCCCTCGTTTTGAAACCTTATTCAGAAGCTATAAATACAGCGTTATCAAGTCACAAACAAGTCATATATTCTCATCAATCGCTCCCAGGCAAGGCTCACTTTTCTTGATGGAAGTTGATTTATTATTCTAAGAACGCTTCAGATAAATCGCGACTGAAATATGGAAATGACGTGTCAGTTTGGGGGTTTAGAATAACATTCTAATTCCAGCAGAGCAGTTATTTGGAACTCTCCGTCCTACGTACTGCTGTGTGTTGTAGTCACACACTCCCACGTTGGGAAAATTTTGCAAGCAAACGATATTTCAAGATAACATGGAAATCGCATCGCAGTTCACTGAGTTTGTGTGTAAACACTAAATTAAACGGCTAGCTAACACACAATGCGATGTAGCCTACAACGCAACACTTGAAGCTTGCCTTGATCGTACATATATTTTGTTTTTCAACAGACACCTGGCTCGTCACATGAGTCGGATGTACATGTCATAACCCAACAAGAAAATCTGTCCTGTTGCATGGATTCAGCGTCTACAGACGTTGAATACACGTAAAAAGGGACTGATTTTCTTGCTATGTAGGGTTTCTTGAAAGTGGGCCGCTCTGTGACGTCACTTTTAACCCGGTGTTACTTCCTTGTGGGCGACAGAATGTGGCCAGCACTCTTTGTGGTGATTTAAGTTTATCTTGTGATGAACTCACATATTACCTACAATTGCTGGCTTGATTTTTTTTTATATAACCACAGAAAGATATTAGCCCTAGTATGTCGTTTGCTGATTTGTTGCTATGTAGAGCAAAAGCTGTGGTTTCTTGTTTGCGTTGACTTTTCAATTCCAAAACTTTTGCATTGTTTGGTTTTAAGCCATGTGCTTTTTTTCTTCTTCAGTTTTTCAATTCTTTGTTTTTTGATGACAAACCTCAGCAATTTGAGCTGATAAAAGGATAGTTTCCGATGCAAGGGGTGGAAACGAAAAATAATTCACTTTGCGGAAACATTTTACCTTTTCATGGAAATTTAATTGACTACAATTCGAAACAGGCGCGAAAATTACAGTAGCCTGTATGCAAAAATTCCAAATACTTGGAAAGTAGGAAATGTTTGTCTTTGTGCAGCACTATTTTTGTCATTCTGTGTCTAAACACCTGAGATTTCATATGTAGATTACTTTCCTATCTTTACATATCAGCTTTCCGAACTCGTGTGTCTGATGTAGGTCAATTTGTGGTTGATGATGATCAATCAAATAATAAGTGTTCAAGTTTCACGACATTTTATTCTGTTTAGAAAAGATTGATAGGGATGACATTAGATTCAATTTGTGAACGGAAATATTGCGGGAAATATGACACTTTTTTGCCGGCATCAAAACTTTTCGGGAAGCTATTTCAAAGTGCAGTTGCATGATTTTGGCGCTAGTACATGTTGGGTTATACCTGGAAATGCAGCACATCAAATTGTGGTTTGATTTTAGATTTAATTCCGTTCTTGTCAACCACTCCTGCAATGGCGATTGATATACAAGATAGCAACGCACAGGAATCAAGTAAATTAGGAAAACCCGAGCTCATTTTGCGGTCAGCAGGAAAGCGAACACGCTGCATGGGACAAGCTACCTCTTGCGTCGAAAACTTCCCTTGAAAAATCGTTTTCTTTTAGATCATGTAACGATGGCATACGTGTTCAGAAATACATGAATGACCCGCATGGGAATGTAGAAGTTGTGGCTCAATGCACCAATTTCGGCCAGAGGAGCCGTTTGATGCAGAAATACGGCTTGCGATGAATTAAAGATTAATTAGGCCTTCTATTGTTTTTAGCATTCAAAACGCTAAATTAAAGCCGAAACAGAATGATTTGTGAGCAAGCTATGGGCGTTTCCTGTGCTCGCTTCAAAGTTCACTGTTTATGTTTAAGTTTTGATGAATAGTCCATTGAGTTTTGCACACATTGTTTGTCACCACTCGTTTTATCTCTTCAAGCCTAAAAATGTTGAAATAGTGCCATAAGAAGAGATAATAATAAACGTGCTAGATGGTTACCTGTTTGGGTTTGCAGCCATATTCCTTTTTGTATGTTTATACTAGATATCAATCTTTCCCTGTTGTTAATGCCAGATAAGGGCTTTCGTAATTGGGGAAGGAAAATGTAAACATGTTTATGTTTTCCCATATATTTCTCAAACAGTATTTGCTGATACCATCTTGTTTTTGCATTTTGACGTTCTTTATTTTACAACAAATGAGCTAAAATATTACCCTAATTGGAGTACCCAGTTAGCCTAATCCGTCCTTTTTACGTTGTTTAACGTCTGTAGATGTTAAACAATGCAAAAAAAGAATAAATTTTGCTACCTAGGTTGTTGAAATGGTACAGAATTTGAACTTTGCTGTCGTTAAAAGGAAAAAGTAGTTACTTTGCGAAGTTAAATTATGTTGTCGGTTATCAGCTTGAAAAGAAAGAATGTTACAGATTTATCATTGTTTTCATTAGCAAAGTACTTACACTTCGTGATGAAATATATACATCTGAAGCTCATCAAGATGAAAAAGTTATTTTTAATTAACCTAACGTGATATGCAATCCTTGCTCATCCTTAGCAAATACAGCCTATTAGGGTGGCTAACGTAAATAAACTCAACTTATGATGTAGGCTGGTCGATTGCGGAATGGCCCGTTTCGGTGAGTCCGATTCGGTGAGTCCGATTCGGTGAGTCCGATCCCTTAACGGGGGATTTTTTCAAATTTTTTTTTAATTATTGGGTACCGTAGCCTAATTATCATTGCCGTTTTAGGGTTAGGAGTTAGGGGTTAGGGCAGGCGCGAATCTAAGAGTTTTTTTCGGGGGGGGCCAGAAAATTTGAAAATTAATTAAAAAGAAAGAAAAAGCTAAACAGATATGAACAATGATACTACGACATATACGATATGCTAGAAAATAGACATTAAAACAACCATTTTCATCAATTGTGATGCCGAGAGACTAATATCAGCTGTTTAGAAGCATATCAAACCATTTGATGCGGAAACATACAATTTTTCACAAAATTTCGGGGGGGGCCCGGGCCCCCCCCATAAATCCGCGCCTGGGTTAGGGTTAGAGGTTAGGAACTCACCGAATCGGACTCACCGAATCGGACTCACCGAATCGAACTCACCGAATAGTAGCAGACCCGGTCGATTGGGCCTAATCCGTTATGAAAAGAAAATTGGAAACTGATACAAACGACAAAAAAAATCATTATAAAAAGGAAGGCCATTTTTACAAAATCTTTGCAAAAAAAACACTTTGAACGAACATGATCGACGTTTGGGGAAATGGCTCAGGCTACATCCGGAAATGTAGACAAGTGATCCACTTGTGCACTCTTACTTTCAATTTCTAACTCACTTCGTTTGTAATCTAGACCCGATGCCTGTATGTATCAACGAGGAAAAGGATTTGATAGTTGATGTTGAAACCAGTGAGGAGAATGATAAAGTTCTTTCAACAACAAATTCTGAAAAATGGGTATGTGAAAAAAATGTTTTTCTGTATCTAGCTGTAGCAGTTCAAACTGTTTACTCTTCCACAGACCTGGTGATTATTTATTTTGCTAGCTTGGTAATCTACTCCGAACAAGTTGTATGTTTATTACATTAGATTTTTTATTCTTATTTTTTATTACTCTTTGACAGGGTATCCTGACATAGATTTTTGAGCTAGACTGTTACATTCTTCACATAGGCTTACCTAATTTGTATTTTTATGCATTAATAAGTGATATGTTTTTTTAGATGAGCTGTTCTACCAATGTCTCACCAAGCGATTGTAACAGCTTTGAAGGTGATGCTTCACACCCTCTATTGCCCATAGGTTTGTGGTTAAATTTGATCCTCAATCGGTTGAGATTTCTCTGTGTTTGTTTACTGGTTTTCACATGTACGCATGACCCCTTTCAGTGTTTGTATTTGCAGTTGACCAAAACACTGAATATCATATCTATGCTACTTTGAAAACACGTTTCTCCTGCGGGCTTGTAGCCTAACATAAAAATATTTTAACTTACAGGCAACTTCAACAGTCCATCAGATGCTTACGATCTGCTTCATAAAGATGACAGTGAAGTAAACGACTCTGCAGGGGACATCAACAATGCTGATCCTTTTCATTCTGAAAGATTGTGGAAAGAAGAGAATGAGACCACTCAAGAAAATCAACTCTCACCCGGCCACAGCTATAATCAGCTGCAGACTTATAATCAAGTTCCACCTGCAGAAAGTGCTAGTGTTTTATCTGATAGCAATGTCGAAGTAGCTGGGATAAGTGATAGATCAGAGACAATTTCTAATTCACAAAGCACCATAGGTGAAAGAAATTATAAAGATATTACAGATAATGAAGAAGTGCCAAATTCAAGCACCAGCGCTAACGTAGAAGAGGAAAAAATTGCTCATCTGTATCAAAGCGATCCAGTGCAACAGCATCTTGCATCTCTTGCAACTGCTCACTACATGAATGCAATAAAGATGTTTGTTGACAATGGTACCGTTTCTCATCCTAGCGATGGAAACACAGAGGCTTGGAGTGCCTGGGCAAGTTCTGCTCGAAATGTGATACAGCAAAATGGTGCTAATGCTAATTCTTCCAGCTTAGTGAATCGTTATGTAGCTCAGCTCACTGAAACATGGAACAATATGATGATGCAGCAGTTTTCAAGCCAAGGTCAGCTTCGTTATCACCCTTACCACGCAAACAGATCAAAGCAGGCTTCACCTTATGAACAAGGCAACGAAACTCCTGAGTCAAGTTATGGAAAAAACTATTCTGATAATACGTCTTCACCAATGACAAGTAATAGAATATCACCTCCCTTATCAGAAAAAGGCCCGTCCAGAAAGGCATCTGACATACAATTACCACAAAATGAAGATTTTTCGAAAAATACTCCAGGCGAGGTACATAGCATTTCAGTCAAAAACAATGACACAGCTCTCGATATACTAGATATGCCGAACGAGAAAAACATCGCTTCAAAAAACTCTTGTCTTGGCCGACAAGCTCCTTCCCCACTAACAATTCCCAAGTTCCCAAACCCAGGCGTCTTTCAACAAACGACTCCATTGTCAGCACCAGCTCTGGGCAATAATAAATACTTGGATTTATCATTGAACTCTTTCCACTATCGACCGTGGTCAACTTCCAGCTGGCTTGGCTATCGTTCACCACAACTAAATCGTTCACCACTAGCTAACTTCTCTGATCACTTTTCTCATCCTCGTCACACTTCGAGTAAAAGTAGTCAATTTGAACCATTATTGAAAACACAAAACAAACCGTCTTCTCTTGCACAACAAAAAATTAGAAATGATATTCACAGAAAGACTTCGCTTTCCAGCAAAAGAAGCGACATTTCATGTAACAATTCGTTTCCCCATTTTTCTCCGGCAATTTCAGGAAATGCAGCGCTTCAACACAACATTTCTCCGCGAAGAAAGTTTTCTGATCCTACTGCATTTTTGAAAAATGCAGATTATCACAATAGCCAATTTTTAGAAGAGATTCGCCATCAGTATAAGTTGTCACACCCTTCTTTCAACTCACCTTGGCTCAATGCTGGCTTGTCTCCAAACACCATAACGTCTCCAAAATTTCCGGCCATGCATTCTCTTGCTTCCAACAAATCGAATCCCCAAATGTTCTTTCCATCTGGAATGCATTTAATGTCCCCCACTCCTGGATATCCTCTTACCACTTCTTTACCTCAAACGGAACGACCTTCTTTTCAGGGCAATGTGCCGTATAAACCAGAGAATGTTCTTCCTTTGTCGCCTTCAGCAGGAAAGGTGGGTTCTTCGCGGCGCAGTCGTTCAAGAGGAGGACCATTGGATAGCGTTCACGCTGCTATAGTGAGAGAAGCTAAAGAGCAGTTTAAAGGTCTTGATCCGGAGAACATGTATATCCAATGCCCGATTTGCCACAAACGAATAAAACGACTTTATCATTTTCAACGTCATATGCGCATTCATACCGGCGAAAAAAGTCACCAATGCCCTTGCTGTCAATACAAATCTGTGAGAAAAGACAACCTTAAAAGTCATATGAAAACTCATGAAAAGCAAAGCATAGAAAATGGTAGAAAAATGTCAAAAGCGAATTTTCAGACAAATCGTAATTCTGAAGGAATGAATGAAAAAATCCACGCCAGAGGTTCTGGTGGAACTCATGAAAACAAACCAACTGATTTTCCTAAAAGTGCTGATTCTTCACTTACAAGCTTACCAGAAAGTAGAAAAAGCATGAAAAGCTTTCCAACTGAAATGAGTCAAGATAATGTATCATTTCCAGCTCCGAAAAAAGAACCAACGAACAATAAAAGATCTTTCCCAACGTCTTATCCATTAAACTATCAGATGCCGTTTATTAAATCACCCCATGCCACAAAGACGAACGAAGGCTTTCGGAATTTATCTCTACCTTCACCTGAAGGTGAACATTCGAACACTTCCTCTCACCATCAGAAAACTCAAAATGGAGATCGCTTCATGGAAGATCGAGCAACACAATTTGGACAAGCGGACTTTGCGTCATCTTCGCCCGGGAATAAGTTTAAAAAATCTTCTGATAAATTCAGCGAGCAGTTGAAACGCAATTATAGTGGCCTGGAGGTGCCACAAGATTTATCGATCGGAAATGATTGTGGAGAAATACCCAAGAAGCAAAAACTACTAAAAACTGAAACCTATGCGCCAAAAAACAAAATGTCCTATTTTCAGTCTGACGAAATGAACATAAACAACAACAACGATTCAAACAGAGAAGGGCTTCCAATGATCTCAAAACCTCCGTATTTTCCCAATAGCGTTTCTTCTACAGCTACTGGTTCAAATTCAAATGGTTTGCTCTCTGTATTTTCTGAGCCAAATGTTCAGGAAAAGAATTTTGAAAACATGGTGCTCAACACTAAAAGAAGGTAATTTCTTGATATTGGAGGTTTAATTTGTAGGCATATCTATTTTGTCTGTGCAAACCAAGTCAAACATATATATCAACAGTTCTTCATGATTATAAAAGTCAGTGCATTTATGTTTCTAAAGTGGCCTACATTAATTTAGATAATCTACATGATGTGCGGTTGAATGTTCACGTCTAAAACTTACCAAATTGTATATTGTTAGGTTTGGATCAGGGGCTTCGGCTACTTTGGCTGGGTTCGCAGCAGCTGCTGCTGCTGATCAAACTTGTAACGAAAAAAACTCTGATCTTGTGGCATCATCAGGTTGGTATTTGTCGTTAATTTTGCAGTTGGAAGTGTGTTCATAAGTTTGATATGTAGCCCGTTAACCTTAACATGGGTTGGTCATATTTTTCTTGTGTTGACTTGTATCTCTTATGTGGGCCATGTGTGGGCATTGCAACAACTACCATTCAGCTACAATTTTTGCAAGCAATTAAACGCCAGTGCAGACAACGCGTTGAATATCAATCAAAATTATTTTATGTTACAAGATACACAGGGGAGGCTATTTTTTGTTAATTTTTGTGTAGCCTACTGTGTAAATGGGGTCACATTTCAATCAAATATATTTTTAGCCTAATGACATAATACGAACTTTACTTTATTAAAGACTGTACTGTCACTTTTTTCAATTCAACATTATAAACTTTTGTAGAGATATAAGACTTCCACATCGACTTTTGAAATTTAGAATATCACGATGTTTGTCATTCAGAAAAGCTTTGAAAATCAGTTATTCTACTAGTATTAATTAAAGTATCATAAAGGCAGACAGAGCGTGCTTTTGCCAGAGGATAAGATTATTCGCGTCGTATGTAACTAATACTTTTGCTCCTTTATGAAATGACTTAAGCTGATGCCAACAAGGTGAATTGAAAAAGCCTTTGACCTTTAAATTTAAACGAGGATACCTCACATCAAAAACACTTGATACATTGGTAGTCAGGATCTACGGTCTGTTGATTGAATGCTAAAATGACCGTCAGAAATTTGATTTCAACTTTGGCTGTAATATATATTTTTTAATTTATATTGAGTATGGCTATTCGAAACAATAATATTTTAAAATTTCGAAATATGTCCGTTTTACTGTAAAAGAGAATGAAAATGGTATAATTATTTTGATGTTGTACAAGTGCTCAAGTTTTAAACAATCATATTAGTGAGATTTCGTTTTACAGTCTCAACATCTTGTAAGTGACAGAAAATATTTGCCGACGTACAGTGATTCAGTTCCTCCCTAATACTTCAGTTTTGAAAATGTTCATTTGTGATAATTTTGCGTTTTGAAAGAGTAGAGGCAGCAACTGCTTTTCTGACCATTTTAGTGTAGTTTCAAGGTTACGAACATTTCAATCAATTAATTACCATTTTAAAAATATTTTTGTTATCATTCCATGATAAAACTATGCTTTGTTTCACCTGATATTCAATTTTGTCGTGGCGAGAATTGTATAGCCTACAATTTGTTTGGCTTGTGATATTTTTTGTTCCTGTCATAAAACTTTCCACTATTTTTTCACCCGCATTCTTTTAAATTTGTGCTGTGCTGAATATTCGCTGCACGTTTTGAGACGTCGTCTGCTTGCTTAAGAGCAACAAAACGCTTTAAAGAAAACACGGGTTGATTGCCACCTATCCAATCAGGATTCTTGAAACAAGCAATCAGCGTACATAAGCAATGCGCATAGGAATAACCTAAACGCCAAGCAGACAAACAAAGACAAGGTAGGAGGCACTTGCCAATTGACCGCATCTACCAGGCTCCGGGTCGGACACCACAAAAGAATGTGCGCCTACCTTGTAATTTGCATTGCTGGGTTATATGTCTCTTAAACATTTAATTACACAATTGTTTTTGACGAGTCTCATACTGTGAAGTATTCGACAACACACTGAGGGTTCTCGGTACATTTAATGACGCTAGGGCATATCAGGAGTGAAAATTTTGCATCTTGTTTGTTTGCACCTGCACAGTTGGAACTTAAGACGTCATTTTATCTTGCAAATAAATGAAAATCAAAACTAAAGGTTAAGATTTGAGAGTAACATTTAGCGGAGGTCCTTTAATCACATTCGGCCAAAGTATTAATTTTCGCTTCAGGGTAAGAATTTATTCACGGAGTCTTGTAAGCGCTTTAACACAAGTTTTTTTTGCACTGTAAGATGAAATGTTATGTAGAAACTGGTAGGATGCGAAGGCTTACAAGGCATAAAGTTATTTCATAATCTTTTAATTGTTTTTTCGCCACAGGCTTTGTAGCGCAGACCTCTCCAGCCGATGATGTTAATGCAGTGATTTCTTCATCTTCTCAACCATCGTCAGCACATTCTTTTAACGACACTACCTCGGCTCCACCAATTAAAAGCGGAAAGTCGTGTAATAAGAGTTTTAGATCCACCCTGATTGAAGATTTCTCCCCAAATCGAAAAGTCAGCGAAACCACAATTGTTCCAAAAGACTTTGACACAAATCTAGCTACAATGCAAAACGAACCATTGTCTCCTCGATTCAATGCGAAACTTCAGAATAAATTTCGCGATTCGACGTCAGACAAATCTAAAAACGTTAAGGAAGTTGTCTCAAAATCTTCCGTCTCTTCCAAAGGTATGTACCTATGCTTGTAGGCATAGTGATATAAATTTTACAAGTTTATTTTAACAGATTTGACTTATTCACTGTCTTTTCCTAATTGTGACAATGTTCTTTTCAGGCTCGCCTTGCGATGACAAAAATGTTGACGAGGGTCGCGCTCCAGCAAAGGGGCTAAGCTGCCGACTTTGCTCCTTTAACTCTTTGTCCAGCGCAGAGCTTCAATCGCACGTATCATCCACCCACAAACAAGACGGCTTTTACAAGTAAGAGCGACCTCCTACATCTCACCTCAAAGTAAAGCTTAATTTTTCTTTGTCAGCATTCACAGTTTTGACAAAAAATCAAGATGAATTCATAGCCTAAATAAGGGGTCGACAATCATGATGCAATTGTCAGATACCTCGCGTATGAATCGCACCCCAAGCTTTAGAGAAAACATTTGGTGCAAGTTTGTGCGACTTGTAGACCTATAGCCTACTCGAATAAATACGGTACTTTAATTGCCACAAAGTAGGCTTAGTAAGAATTAAATAAACGACATAGCCGCGTTGTAAATCAACGGAACACTTTGTAAAATTTTGTTTTAATAACCAAAACTTGATTAAGATGCAGCTGCGTGCCTATATATATTACTTTACTTACCAAGTGTGGCATGCGTGCCGTAGATTGCCGACCCCTGGCCTACACAACCTGTATCTTTTTTTCGGAACACTGTTCCTTGTCAAACAATGCTGTGAAAACAATCAAACAAACCTTTTGGATTGAAGCATATGAAATACATTTCTTTTTTTTCAGGTGCGAAAAGTGCAATTATCTTGGGAAAAACTTGAGCAAGTTGGTAGAACACATTCGTATACACACTGGTGAGCGGCCTTTCAAATGCGACCAGTGCAGTTACGCGGCCAAACGAAAAGACAATCTTGGCCAACACAAAGCTGTAAGGCATGACAAACGAAAAAACAAATCAAGCAGCTTGTACACCGTCCTCGACCAAATCAATCGAGAATCTGCAGCAACGACTGCCGGCACTGTTGGCAGAAGTTCTCCTGTCAATAGAAAAGCCAATGTGGAAACAAATTCTTCAGTGTCTTTTTCGAATAGATTTCCAGTATTTCGCGATGTTCGATTTTATCCAAAAATGGACATTCTCTCCGACTATTCGTACGGGAAAGATAAAGAAAAGGAAAAAAGTCCATCAGCGTTTGCTCCCCTGACTCCTCCCTTTCATACGTTTCCTGGAATGTCAGCCGTGCATCCGACTATGTTTCAGTATCCGTTCCACACTTTGCCTCCAATGTTTCACCATTCAGATCTTGGCACTACCATGGCCCGCAGTGCTGGGCAAAACGCCAACAATCCAGGAACGTATTCCGTTAAAGCGCGAGCCGCTTTAATTAGCCCTTAAAACAACGAATCACTTCCAAACTAAAACTTTCACAACAAATCTCGGAAAATGCAGCAAAACAACTCTTTGATTAGATGTTTTTGAGGTGTTTTTTTATACGACTGTCTAATGCGTCATTATCAACAAGTGCCAGTTTGAAGACGGCTACTTTGCTCCACAAGATCGAAAACTGCCATGTCAACTGAAATCAACAAATTGTTTTCAGGTTTGTACATTAACCTTTTACAATTACCAAGTAAGATATTTGCTACCCATGCTATATCCTATAATTTAAGGAATGCTCATAGTGAGTTGGTGACTGACAACTGTATTGCGACGTGCGATACTCAAAATATTTCGATTTAGCAAAACCCGTTCTTTGTACATTGATTCAACATCTACTTACGTTGTGCTAAGGTGTAATTCGGTTAAGATGACGCCTGGGTGAAGGTGCAATTGCAAAGATTTCGAATTAGCGAAACGAAACTTTTAATGAACACTCAGCGCAAAACCGCAACAAAAATTCGTGACATGTTGCTTTATACCTGAATGATATAAGAAAATTTAATCATGTTGTGTTATGCGAAAACTACTTTAATTGTCGTCATGAAAGTACAATGCACCGCCATGACGCCAAACTATACCAAAAACAGTGGTTACGTATTGCCTTCTTTCGCGGAAAGGAACCTTCTGAGCGACAATATTCCTCCGCTCGTGGTGGTTGTTATTCATTCTTGTGCTGACGCCTTTAGCGGACCTGAAGCGAATTACGGATTTTTAGACCTGGTTAATCCATATCGGCGATTAAGTGCCTTTGAATAGTGAAATGTATCTACAACTTGAAAATAGAATTGAGATGCAAGTGTTGGCAAGGTAATCTCGCTCATTTGCTTTATGCTTTGATAAAATAAAAACAAAACAAGTCTACAACATTATTCTATTAAAAATTTTGTTGTTTTTTAAATTTCCTATTTCGCCTTTCATGATCTCATTCTTGTAAACTACAACACTTTCTCCTTTTTTTTGTATAGGCTTAAAATTGATAAAGGAAGTTTACCCTCAAAATCTAAACAGAACACAATGGCATCATACTATTAAAACATAGGAAGGTAACAGAAAAGTAAAATCATATTATTTTATTTTGTGAAAGCGGTTTGGTCGTCAAAGCCAAAAATTGTATCGAAGTTCATTTTGCTTGGCTGGTTTTTATGACTCTTTGCTCTTCCAGAAAGCAATGACTAACGTTTATGAATGATCATAAACAAGAAGATCATGCGAACAAGGCCACCCTAAATATCCTGTACCAAGAGTTGATGTAGTACTACCCTTTCGCTAGGCTGTGTGACTGTTTTAGCTAAAACAGTTTAATTAAATTTTTTTCCGAGTGCTAATGCCTTTGTCTATACTCAAACACTATTGTTTTGGTTGCATTGTTTGGGGTGTTTTGCACAGGCGTACTTTTTCCACATGACGTTTTGAAAGGCTGGTAGATCAGTGATTCATGAATCATGATGGACAGTGAGATGGCAAATAATGTCGTAAATTGTTTTGTTTAAGTACCTATAGTAGCAAAACATCTTCTGTTGGTTGAGAGCTACTCGGATAGTTGGCACTAATAGGGTACCTTTCAAACTTTCAAAAGTTGTATTACTTTTCTATTGTATCAAGGGCAGTGGGACAAATATTTTTTCGTAGCTTATTGTTAAATCATTTCGGTTAAATCGATGAAGTTGTCATTTGCAGACTGTTTTAAAGATGGGTGCAAAGACTGGACTATAAAGTTTTGACCTGTGAAAAATCCTTCTCAAACAATCTCTCCCTACGAACTGTTACTGCGTTGTTGGTGATTGGTATGATGGGCGTCTGTGCATCATTTCCTCTCCTTAACCATGCGAAAAGAAAAACAATTAAAATTAAGCTTTTTTCTTGGGGTTCAGCGCATAAACTTAACATTTCATGATAAGTGGCAGGCTGCGCTTTTTTTTCGTAGCAAAAATTCTTGTGTTTTGAGCAAGGAACAAAAAACAAGAAAAGGTGTAAAGATTGGAGTAAAAACAAAACATTTGCTACGCAAAAAGTTTAAAGGCAACAATGAACTGTCTGGAAAAGTATTTTTAACCATCAAAATAAAAACTGTTGGTAGCCTGCTTTTAATTTGTCTTTTTTACAATTACCAATTAATTATTTGGGTAGTAGGTTATAGCGTTGCATCGAAATCAATGGTGTCAAGAAATTGTTCAAACACCAAATGTTCACAGCGGTTAAGAATTTTTTTACTTTAACAATGTGACATACTGACAAACATGAGATTTGGTGTTTGCCCAAATGTTGGTTTGCAAAATAGCCTGATGCTATGAAAACTCACAGTTCCTGCGCAAGTTGATACGAGAGATTGCTTCACCACGTATTAGAAGCAAGGCATTAGCGATTTCGGAGATGTTTCTTAATTTGAAGCCGCTATAAGTTTCCAGAACGGTAGTATGATTGATTTTTTAAAACAATTGTTTTTCTTGTAATTGAAATTTCTAAATATTTGTGCGCCCTACAGCTACATCAAAACTGGACTGAAATCTCTTTATGTTTATTGATGCACATCAAAGGACATTTTAAAGTAAACCACAGCAACACGAGAGACTTAATCGCCGTGTATGAAGTTTGATTTCTGGCTTTAATCGGCTTACTTAAGGGATGTTTTTTTGGAGATAATTGTATGAATTTCAATCAAATACGGTTTCCCAGCGACTTTACTTGGCAAAGGTTATTAACATTTTCATTCAGTGACACATCTCATCATAAAGGATCGTATAATGCTCGTTGAAAGTTTAATTCTTGTAAAGAATCGCAGCGGCCAACGACCTACCCCATTTCTTTGTCTTAAAGACGAAATGTTTAACTTTTGGACAACGGTTTGATAGTCACGCAAACAAAACATCATCAAAACCAATAGTGGACGTTCTTTTGTTGCGTCAGAGGTACGTTTTGTAACTATGCTGTGAGTTTAATTTCCGAACGACATCGATAAGACACTGAAAAAGTCACAAACCCTAAGCACACATCTCCTTCGTTTGTTTTAGTGCACTTTGTGTGACTTCAAATAAACCAACGCCCTTCCGAAAGTCTTAAATATGCTTTGCCTGTTGCATCTTGCTCCCCATGTAAAGATGATATTTAAAACCTGGTTGTCAGCCAACGACTTTCGTAAACAAAAGCACAGATCACCACAAGCTAATGCGTCGCTGGAAAAAGTGATAAATGGCTAAAAGTGGGTCTCCTCGCAACGGTGATACGTAAAGATTGATTTTAATTTCTTATTGTTTTTGCTTATGACTTGTTACAGCTAAGCATACAGGAGTTTTAAAACCTTTACTTGGTACATCTACAGCGGTAGATCCTTGCAGTCCTACTTAAGCCCTGCGCTTAAGACGATTAGACTCAGTTCCATGCCCTGTTTTCTTCACCGGACACCTGCATCTTAGTGTGAGCAATTCAAAATATTTCCCACCACCTCAAGTTAGACTTAAATCAAAGATCACATTAGTGGCTGTGTTTCGATCGTTATGAAGCTTTCTACATCGTCTTGATGTCTTGCTTTTTCATTGCTCCTATTTTTACCGATTTAACATTAGTCGATGTTTGATGATGACGTTTCATCTATAAGTGGATCTTGTTTTATGCGAATTGATTTTTGAAACAATATCAAGCAATCAGCTTGCAATTAGCTCATAATTTTTTTCTAAATTTCCAAAGCGTTTCTTGGGCACTCGCATTTACGGAGGAGCTGCATTCACTTTCACTTTTTGTGATCCTTTCATTTCGGTGTCCAACTTTTCATAAAACGATCAATCACTGTTGTTGTCAAAGACTATATGTTTCGTCAGAAACTAGAGTGGCGAAAAATGACAGTAAACAATACACGCCATGTTTGTGCGTCAAATTTTTAGCAAAAAGACAACAAACTACCTCACAAGTTTGCAATGCCAATTTGCATTCTATTACAGTGTGGTCATGATTCTACAATGCATACAATATATGATTTCTATCTTGGTATGAAGAGGTTTTGTGATTTAAAAACTCTGACGACATGCTTCAACTGTCAATTTTACCAAACAGCATTTTAATGGCGGCATTTCTTTTAACTTTCTTTCCAACACGTCACAAAAATAGACTAATAAATGTGATGCAATCCGTAACATCATCCTGGACCGTCAAAACTTATTCTTACTTTGTTTATTGTCAGCTTTGTTAAACTTCTTGTTTATAATCGCATCTTACGGTGGGTCTACATACTGATGGATGACATTGGCCTAATCCGAAAGAATTGCCGACACGGATTTAATCTTTTTTGTTTGGGTTTACTGTTGCAGTGCCTAGCAGTTGTTTATTTTTAAACTCTGTCAAGCGCTTGCAAAGTTTGATATTTGACATAAATTAAGTGATTTAGCAGAACAAAGTTTATTTATAAGTGAACTCGCAAGGGTCACGACTGAACATTGGGGGTTTTCTGCCTATAAATTGATTTTGTGCTAAATATTTTATCATTTGATAAGCGAAACCACAGCCCAATAACATTGGAAGACCGGATTTTCATGCGCTAAAGTGCGGCATGAGATTTTTTTTTATTAGATTTTGAATTTACATTTAACGTTGACAAAGCAAAGATGGTGCTTGAGAAATTGTGAACAATTTATGCATTAAAATCAACATATCTACATTTAATTATCTAAGTAAGTTTTAAAACTAGTTTTTTTGGAAAAATAAACTGAAGATAAGTAATGTTAGACACATCAACAATTGAATGTGAAGTCTACTCGTACGTTTGCGTTTGATTGATTCACATTCAAAATTGTTTTGATATTAAGTCTGCAGATTAGCCAAGTATTTCTTTTTGTCATAATTGTATCGTTTTGCGTGCATTTAGTGGTTGTGTAGCATCATTGTCAAAAACTACTAAACTCGCGGCGCCATTTGCATCTTGGCTGTTTTTGTTTGCAAAATATCAGATGGGTTATGATTTTCAATTTGAATATCTGCTCGTTTTGCATGCAACAAGTCCATAGCTAGAAAATCAGTCCTATTATGCCTTGATTTAACGTTTGCAGACGTTGAATCAATGTGATGAAGAACTGATTTGCTGGGCGGGATTGGTGCCGCAGTGAATCACCAAAATCTGACGCTTTGGTGTCATCTAGCTGCTATGCAAAACTACAAATCAAGAGCTATTGTAAAAAAACGCATACTGTGATGCAAAAGTAGAAACACTATTTGCATTATAGAATTGCAAAATTGTGATTAGTCAAATACCTTGTAATGCCCTGGTCGAGGGGAAGAGCGACGCATTGCGTTTTATAAGTTGACAATATTATTGTTGAATTTAACGTCATAATTAGCGTTATATCAATACGGTGTAACAGCACACAAGAAAATCGCGTCGAATAAACATCAGAGATATTAAAACAGCCCCTAACTTAAGTATGAACTATTTAAAGTATTTTCATAAAACTTGAATGAGCTCAATGTGGCAATAGGTTTGAACAACGGAACGATTGTCGGCTACATAAAACCTCATAACTTGTCTGGTGCGGTAGACACACTGGTGTTACCCCAAGCCACAGCTAGCAATAAGTGCAGCAAAACCCCCCTTTCTAGGAAACCTATCTGCATCTTGCGAGAAAGCCAAGTCAAGAATTTGTTCCAAAATTTACCACTTCCCAGAAAAATTATATTACTCCTAGTTTGGAATTTTATGGCTTTAACGTTGTTTCTATGTTTGACGATCAGAATTCAACTAAAGGGCCGCAATCAGAAAAGAGAATCAAGAGTTTTACAACAATTGTTTTGATAAGTTTTTGTGGATACGTGTTCAGTGTTGAAAGTGTATGTTAACAAAGACCAGCTAACAAGAAATAACAAAACCCCTGCTGAGAACTTGTGAAGCATTTCAAGGGAACAAACGCTTTCTCGGAACAAATCTGCTGTTATCTTGTTTTGCAGCCTACTCCCATCAACCCATTTCGTACTTGTTTCTCGGTGGTTTAACAATGTAGGCTACATTGTTTTGATTTGCTATCATTACACAAACAAAATCTTGTTTCTGCAACGCTATTATATTTGATGAATAGTTTTGCGAGCATGAGCCCATACCAGGTCAACTTTTTTGGACTTAAATAAAGTTCTTTTCAATCTTTTCTATCAAATCAAGTGGTCAAACTAAATCAGGGGTGTCCACAGTCAAGCCCGCGGTACGATTTTGTATGGCCCGCGTGTGTTGTTGCACAATGTGTTATTTTTGGCCCGCAGACGCACAAAAATCATATACACAAGTTGTAATTCAACTTGCATTAAAAAAAAAATTGGTGGAAGGTATTTTCTCGCGGACAAACCACGCGGGAAAAGTTAAATTCATTGTTGCGTTATAATTGCATAATCAACTATTGCCTGAGTGTAATGGGTGATACAGTCGAACATTGAATTATTTTCTGGCTAGCAAATTCAACAACCGATGTGCGAAGCCGACAGCAACATCTTTCTCTCGTGTCTTTTGTCAGTAGCTCGATGAAAACAAATTTCCAAAAATGCAACTATTGCTAGAAAACTGTCATTTGACTTCTCCAGTTGAAAAGACAATACCATGAGCTTCATTTCAAAAAAGAACTACGTCCGCGTTTTTCAAATTAAACTTTCTGAATTGACATACCGTACAGTGTTTCATTTACTGTGTTTTGTATGTTCTTCTTTGTTTTCATGAACGGTTGTTGTACCTTGTCGCTCAAGACTGTATCAAACTTTGGTGGTTAGAAATCGCCTGGTTCAATTTGGCAAGCAATAAATGAGCTTGATCAGGATGATGCAGCTTATGAACGATAAGTTTGATCGTCTTTGCATATCCGGGCACCTGAAAAACTTATCTCTCCAGTCTATATCACTTTTGATGTTGGTTTGACGTCGTGAGATTGTGTTTCTTGCAAGTGTTGGTGCCGCTAGATTACAGATTTGTTCATGTTGCGGATCACCGACCGCAACGTCACGATTCGGTTTCCCGCTGGTCGAGTTCCTGCCGTTGAAATTTTTGTCGATTTCAACAGAAACAAAAAAAACTCTCCATCGTACCTTTATTCCCATGTTCACAGTCGGATCTTTCGTCGCTCGTTTTATTAACAAACCGGCATTCAAATTATACTTTTTAAAACGAGGCCACAACCAAACGCGTAAATTTGATGTTCAATGAAAGGACAGTTTAGAATCTGTATTTTCAACTGTGGCCCCTGCCTTGATGATGCATTTGCTTGCTCTTAGCAACCCAGGTGCAGGAATTTGCAAGAGAGGAAACTTTTTGCGTCTTTTCGACGTTCATAGGTGGAAAAATGCGGTTTTAAAAGAAGCATAAACAGCAAGCGGCAACAAGTGCCAACGTGGGTGATCATTGTTTATTTGTTAATTGAATTGTTTGTCAACAAGTTCGCTGCTTGCGGTTGATTTTGAACTATATTTAAAAACACTTTTAACGGGTGTTTTTAAATTTAAACAAACAAGCTTCTTTTTTAACTCGGTACCTACGTCAGCAAACATGACAAACCGACCCTTGAACCAATCCACAAACTTGACTTTGATACACAGGAAACGTCTCATTCCTGAAGAAAACATGTGTTATGACGTCACAAAGCGGTATCGCAATACCGCTGCGTTTGAAGGGCGGAAGCTGCTAACGAATACTGTGCAATGGAATGCCAAAATCTGACAAAAACTCTCGCTTCAAGTGTGATATTTTTTCCTTAAATATCACATCGTGACGTTTGAGTATGTCACGAGGATAGATTTAGGGTGGTTTGACGTCGGTGGGCATCGGAAGATTTAAACTTTTGTTTTCAAAATGTTAACAGATCGAAGAAAAAGGGAGATATCATCTCAACCTAAAAAAATTCCCCACACGGAAATTAGAAATAAAAACACGAAGAAAACTTGTGAACACACTACACGTGTCAAAACGTTTAACTTCGAATTATTCAAGGGCGCTAGTAATCGTTTCAAAAACTCATAAATAAAAGAAACTGTTTCGTGCAGTTAAGTTGGTTAAAATATAAAAAAAATATCAAAAAGAGCCTATGTTAATTTGCATAAAGTAACAATTGGCTATAACGTAACCAAAATATATTTTTGTGGTGTAGCCTATTTGCAACTCGTTTTTTCTTTTTGTAAACTATCATTTAATATGTAACTCAACAAAGATTTTTTCGGTTTACGATGAAATTACCGTCATCAACGCGTCTAATGTTGAGACATTATACTATAAATAGATTTCTGGCTAACTGGCGAAAACTTCTTGTTAGAAAAACAAACTTGTGGTGAATTTAGTCAACTATACAATATGTAGTAGAGTCAGGCCAGCACGGGCTTTTCCGCTCAACCATGCACCAATGAGGAATGGCTTCTTTCTCTACTTGTGAATGTGGTGCTGAGGAACAAACCGCAGACCACATCATCAATGATTGCACCATCTTCAAGCCACCTAATGGAGTAGAAGGTCTGTGTGTCTTGGATGGTGAAACAAAAGACTGGCTGCTCTCTAGTAGCCTTCCAGTTTAGTCCGGAAACATCTCAAATCTAGGATGGTAAAAGGATAGATCCTCAACGCTCAGTCCTAGAGGCTCACACGATTTTCGTGTCACACGAAGACGATGAACTACAACATCTTTGGAATCTGGAGATGTGATGCAAGCAGATTAAATGTAAATTAGGAAAAACAAATCCGCTTTGGTTAATTCTTTTTAAAGTGTAACTGAACTTACAATTTATCCACTTGCTGAATTAAATAAAAGTCAGGGCTCTGCCAGCCGCTCTCGGCATTTCCCGGCCAGGGAAGACCACGGCTGTTTAGAGGCCCACTCATGTTAGTCTGTCTAATGTTTTTTGACTATTTGAAACGAAAAACTGGACAAGGGGTGCTATTGGACCCGGGACCGGAGTAATTTTAGGTGCACGAAACATTTTTCAAGGGGCTCAAAAACATGAAAAAACCGCAGCATATTCTTTGGATAATGCGTTTTTCTTATAAATGTCCTGATTTGGGGTCCAAGGATCTCATTAGTACCGGGCTCGAAATATACTCTCAACGGAACTGCTTGCAACCGAACATAAAATCTACAACGCCGACTTATTGAAAGCGAACTTGTTTATTCGAAGTAGGCTATTTTGCATCCATTCCTGTGTCTTAATTTCTTTTAAAGACAAACAACGCATCATTTGTATCTTATTTGTTTTTAACAGTGATGCAATTGCAATTTTGAGACTGATTTTTTTCATTTATGCTTGGCAAAACCAAACATCATCGCAAAAATATTTTAGGAGCTATCACTAAAAAAATAAGCGACCAATAGAAGATTTTTGGGGAGGCGAGGTGGTGCTCACACAGCATTGCAAAAAATATTTCACATTCAGAAGTAAAAAAGCAAACAAAATGATGTCAGCAAGTCTACTATATAAAAAGTAGTCTTGATACACTAAAAACTGTTTAACGTTTTGTCGCTTCAGGGTCAAATATATTTCAAAAGATTTGTCCGTTTAAACTATGTTACTTCGTTTTGTCAGTAAGAACTTCCAAATTTACAAAGAACAGTTTGTTTTCGCGCCAGATACATTCACTTTCTTTCTGTTTAGTTTCATTCGTTGTTGAATACTTAGGCTTTTAATTGTAACGTGAAAGTGTTCGAGTGTTATCCAAGCTAGTAAAATCTGGTCTGTTCGCATTGATTTAACGTCTGTATACGTCGTAAATTTTCTGACGTAACCATGTTTAATTCTATCATTACATAGTTGGTATCTTGTGCATTCAATTTGAAAACTTATTTTTACAGATCGAAAGCGATTTGGAAGTTTGCTTTGCCGCCATTTTGTGGCCAATGATTTCGTCGTTATTCCAACACTTGCTGCTTGGTGGATTTAATGAGAAGAAATGCAATTGTCAGCACTGTTTTTTGTTGTTTTTTATGACAAATTTATATCAAGGCGTTATGCTCAATGTTATAATATTGCAATATATACAGCGGAATAAGTTCCAAAGATACACCGTAAAGCGAATTTGTGTTGTTGCTTAACAGTTCAAAGCAAATTTTTGTTTTTTGATTGCATAGTTCTTAAAAGTTTGTTTTGCTTTTTTTACGTGCCTTGCATAGCCAACTATAAACGAAGTTCTATCACTTACACGTACTACGAAATGAAGTGTTCTGTTTTTTATTATAATCTTTATATATATTTTTATTCTTTTCATTGCTAAGCGGTCGCATCATGAAAAAGTTCTTGCTTTGCTAGCTTTACTTTGTGGCATTATTCATTGCCTGCTGCTACAGCTTGTATCATATTTTGCTTTCCAATATTTATTCCACATACATTTGCATTATTTGGATGTGGGTGTTTTTATCCGCACCTAGGAACTACTTCTCTGCATGAAACTGTTATCATAATGTTCATTTCATGTCATTTTGAAACTTCAAGAAGATATATTCCATGGCAGCTGCGCTCCACTGGTATATGTCCTGATGGAGTTCGCAGTCGTGGCACCGTATCTATGCGGTAGCTTCAGTGGCTTCCTCCCCAAAAAAGGACAATTGAATGTTTACCCGATTGTCAATGTGTGACATGATTTTGTTCACTTAACATTCAGCCTGCAGTAGGCCTACTTGAGTCACTTGATGCAAATCAATTTGTACGTACGAATCAACCGACAAAGGTTGCTATTTTACATTGTTTTAACGTCTAGCAACGTTAAGACGACAGTAAAATGGGGTCGTTTACTGGCTGGGGTATATAATCCTTGACTTCCATTGTGAGCGCTACTTTCCCAATACACTGCGTAACTATGAGACAGTTTGTTTTAATTTCCATGTTCCTTTATTAGCTTGGTAGTAAGATAACTGTTGCAAGATTACTGCGGTTGTTTTATTGAGGTATTTCTTGTAGCTTGTGGATTCAACTTAAAATAGCTTTAAGTAGAAAGGAAACGTTGAAAGCCAAATAAAGATATAATCTTTGTCTTTCTTCCCATTTTGTAGAAACACTCTTTCGTAGTTTTCACTCATTTGAGATTATGGCCATTTAACTAAAAAGCAATTTCATTCAATGTAAAATTAACAAGCTGATAAACCATTATGCAGAATGCGGTCTCCATCGGGCATCAAGGTGATGTGAAAATTTATAAAAAAAAAACTTTGTTTAGGCGAAATCGACACAGTTTCTTGGTAGTGGTCGCTCTGTTCTGTAATCCTTTCTGCGGACGATGTTTTTAAGAAATAAGTGTTTTTTTACCAACAAACTTAAGCTTTTGGTTATCAAATTCAATGGCGCCATTTCTTCAAGTTTTTTTTTTTTTTTTTTTTACAAAAATGGCGATAAACCCATTTTTACGATAGTTTGGGTGGAATACAGAGACACTGGGTTGCATTCAACAAAGGTTGCTTTCATCAGAAAATCTTCTTTAACAGTCTGCAAAGATTGTACAAAATTGTATACATCTCATCAAGTCACAGACATTTCAGGAACAGGTTTCAAGAGAATTAAACCAATAAAAAAAAGCTTGATGAAAAGTAAGGGTGGAATTTGCTAACAGTGCTGATGAAGGTATCGGAAGAATGCGATCATCCAGTGTAGCATCGTAAAGTTTTATATAATGGACTATGAGTTCATGTTTGATGGCTGATTATTATTCAAGTACAAATCATCGTGATAGAAGTGACAGTCTTAATGACAAGATCAGTTGTTGCTTTGAAAGATAATTATTTTCCAGGTAGCGCTATTGCCAGTCGGATGAACACGATAGACGGAAAGACCAAGGCCCCGAAGAGAGAAAATCACATGGCCTTTTATAAGAATTCCGCTACAAGGTTAAATCAGTTTATGTAAAAAGTAACAAGTTTTCTTTGGAGTTTTCTTCAATACGTCATTTCAAAACTAAAGTCTTTTTTTTTTATTAACAAAAAGTATGTGATGGGCTGCTTCAATAAAGTTAACTTAACCAAGATGATAGGAAAAATCACTACTGCCAAAAAAATATTAGCCTATATGATTATTTTTAGTAAATCTTATTTTAAAACAAGAGTAGCCTAATTTTATCTGGTGCTTTGATAGAGAGCTAACTTTGAAACCTTGTTGGCGTCAACTTTTGACATCTTGTTAGAGTCAGGCAAAAAAATAGACGGTTATAAATTATAACATAAATAAAAAAGCAACTAACTTTCAAACGTTTTCACCACATAGTTATGTCCTCATCAGAAATAGCCTGATAATGATTTCATCTGTAGTAATCTAGTAAAAAGAAGCAGACATCGACAATTAGAAGTTCAATGTCACAGTGCACCAGCTACAAACAGTAGAAACTCAACAATTGGCACAAGAATAATAAAAGCCAAACAACTTGGAGAGAAGCAGATCACAATGATGAGGTGTAAATACCAACACGTAAAGCAAACACTTAAAAAACGCACAAAAGAAATGAGTAAATGACCAGCATAAGCAATAGTAATTTTGTTTGATTAAAATAAGGAAATTGGGAGCATGCTTAGTTTGCTGAGTTGGCCTATATATACAAACGCCAACATCACAACCTTGCTCCTTGTAGCGGATTTGAAATGACAATTAAAGTTACGTCTGACTGCGATTTTTCACCCAGCAAAAGCTTCTATAACATATTACTCTACAGGTAGTACCAGCCCAGCAAATGTAGGAAAGAACACTTGGTAAACTAGGCTACTTCTCATAATCGAAAATACACAATTTTTGTTACAAAACAAGACAGGATAGTCAAAACTTCTTGTGGGTCACTTTCCCCATTCCCCATTAGGCGTATCTTCTTTGCAAGGATATTGCATATTTCTTAGTTTTCAAGAAATTGTGGTGGCCCCAAAAATACTTCTTGAATTTGCTGTTGTTTACACAAGTCTATACCCTGTGTCTATTCAAATGAAAAGCTTTCTGACTAAAAAACTTTAGGAATTGAAGCGAAATTGAAAAATAGCCCACAGTTTTTTCATAAAATTAATTTGAAAATAACAAAAATACAAAAGAATTTTAGTTTTCTTTAAACTTGCAACATTTCTGACAAATCAGAAAATCGAACGTTCGTTTACTGTGCTAAAATTTTAGGTCTTGTTGGAGACGGCTATTGGGATAATAGTTCTAGTTGGACGACAACATTGAAAAACATCAATCACGATTTGTCAAAAACTTGTTTATTTTATTCAATGTTTCTCTAGCAAGGGAATGAGACAACAAAGCTTGCCCCAGGCAAACAACTTCCTTTCTTTTTTTGCAAAACAAATCCGAATTACAATTTTCTGGTAATTGAAATGTGCGGTATCTAAAATGTACCTAAATTAAAACGAGCGAAAACTTATTTCCTGCTGCTCGACATTGAGATTGACTATTGTCAACCGCTTCATCGCACCACAATAACAATTAATTAATATTTATCGAACAGTTCAGGCACTCCCAATCGATAAGGTATGATCAGTATTTCATTTTAAAGTCATATTTTACTTCGTAATTGACTTTATGAAAATATTTCCTTCGTCACAAAAGATAAGTTACGGACTTTATTTATGGACAAAAATGGACAAAAATTTATGGACAAAAATTCTGTCAACTACGTAGGCTCTATTGTGCATACGTAGACCTACACTTGTGAGGATCCAAAATATTAGCAAACCAAAGTAGGCTAACCTTTTCTTTTATATTAGTTTATTTCTAACTTGCAGTGTTAATAAAGTTTTTGATGACTTTTCTCGGAGAAGAGGTTTTTGTGTTTTGGAAAATATCTTAAATAAACGCCAATTGAGCAGTTTCATTAGTAATTTTACATGAACATTATTTATATGATTCATTAAGAGTCGTTTCTTCTTAAAAATGACGCTCAGAACATGATTGTCTTCAATTTCCAATTAAAACAATAATTAATGTTTTGGTGATGCGTTAATTGTTGGTCTGTGAATGTAATGGAAAATACAATGAGATATAACTATAATAATAACTAAGCATTAAAATATGAGTGATGAAACAAGTTGAAGCTGTAGAAGCCTAACTGGTGATGGTCTGCAGAAAATGCTCCAAATCTAAGAAAATGCACATCCTTTTCAGCCAATGCAACAAATTAGCTTTTGTTAAGCAGTATTATACTTACAGATTTATATTACTGTATTGCTTCAGTTTTAAATTTCTCAAGGTGTTGCAACCGTGCCAAAATTTTTATATTTAGTAAGTCATTTCTCTCTCGAGCACGCTTTAACGTTTACTTTTTGTCGCTTCTACGTTTTTTCAGAACCCTGCTATGTTATGGCATGTGATTTTTTTTTTTAATTATTTGATGGACGGAAATAAAATAAAAAAACGTTATGATGATGATATTAGCTCTTACATAAACTCATTGCGGCAAGGTATAATATTGCATGTATTTTAGTACCTCAATTCATAAAATTGCAAAAAAAATTAAAGTCAAGATAGCAACAATTACTTCCCATGTTGCCACATCTTTGACGTGATTCGTTTCTTGCACTTTCAGGTCTGTATATCATCAATATAAATTCTATTCATGTAAACATAAATGGTGAGCGGCGCCTCAAAGTAAGTATGGTAAGGGATATGAGACTCCACCTGTCTAGCGACGCACAAAGACAAGTGGAGAAAGGCTTACTACTCTTATAAGCTGTCTGATATGACGTCTTAGATAGAAATTAAACGGGTGGTCACAGCGTTGCACAAGCCTTTTTTCAACGTCTCTGTTTACGTCACAATTGTTGGCTTCGACTGTCCTGACTGAGTTTTATGCAAGTACAACAATCCCAGTTAAAGGTGAATGCTCATCTTAGTCTTAAAAACTCAACAACAATAGATGCCACGTTTTCAAATGATTGACTGCATTGAAACTACATAGATACAATTTACAGTTTATTGTAAAGTGGCAGCACGAGACTGCGCAGTTCACCAAGTGTGAGTACCGTAGTATTTGACCAAATAGCACAGTAAATTACACTGATCTACAAAAAAAGAATTTTTTTTTGCTCCATGAACTTTGAAGACTGATTCAGAGTAATTTTGGGGTGCTGAATCCGAATCTGACCTCAGATTTATCCTATCACGACAGGTTTGTGAAATATGATAACAACAAATTGCTACTTTCGTCAAAAGTGGAAGATTTGGCGTTGCGTTTACCACCAACATATGCAGTGCTGTAACGAAAGGTTAGTGTTAGACAGGCCAAAACAGCCTAAACATGGTTACTGAACAAGCATTGCCATAGGCTTGCTTAAATCTTTGTGGTTTCATGCAAAACATTGACGGGGGGAGGGGGTCAGTTACACTTATAGCCTCCCTTTTAGCTTGTTATTACTGCCTTGTTAATAATGTTGCTTAGAAAACAAATTGGTATCAAAATTATAATTGGTAGGTGTATTTCAGCTACTTATGCACCACATGGCCTGGATTTCTGGATCTTGCACAATGTGTATTTGCAATAAACGCAACGTCAAATCTTCCACTTTTGACAAAAGTAACAATATGCTGTTATCATATCTCACAAACCTGACGTGATAGCATAAATCTGAGGTCATATTCGGATTCAGCACCCCAAAATTACTCTAAATCAGTTTTCAAAGTTCACAGAGCAAAAATCGTGTAGACCAGTGTTATCATTGGCTACACGACCAAAGTAACAAACGCTTACAGAAAAATACATTTTTGGAAAATTTAAGATAATACAGTACATAACCACAGTTGTTCAAGCACAACATTGCAAATGAGGAAAAATCAATGTTCTGTCGAGATAAATTTGAGGAAGCAAATCACAAAACTGAGTCAAAATTATTTCCTCCACAAAAATGAACTTTTTCAAATGTTATGTAGAGCAGAAGGCATAAAATGAAGTTTACAAGACTTAAAAAATGATGGTTTGTTCAATAACTGTGATGTTTCGATAACCAGTCATAGCTGTTCAAATTTATTGTTGCCTGTTACAGCCTGGCCAAAGAAATCGCATAAACGTCACGTGGCCTATTCATTTTCTATTCATAGTTTTTAGGCTTTGTGTTTGTGGAAAATAAAAAAAAATCGTATGGAATAAAAGCACATATTTATTCACAGATAGCTTATGTCTGATTTTTGAGATCTAAAAAAACATCAAACTGGAAAGTTATTTGTAAAAAAAGCAAGGCGTGATAGTAATTTAACAATCAAATTTATCCAACTTGATTTCAATTTTAGTAGTAATAACTTAATGGAAGACTTAAACTGAACTGAAATTATACACAATTAAAAAATTTAGCAGTAGAAGTTTAAATATGAAAATTTAACCGTTAAATTTTGCTGATCGAAGTGGCGTTATCAAGGAAAAAATTGTTTCCGTTTACACTTTTTCCCTTTTGCTGGATGGAAAGACCATTTGCGAACGGGTTAGAAAATCCGACAGCTCCTGGAGCAGCCATGGAGTTCATGCTAGCGCTAGTATTTTGATAAGAAGATGTTGTTGAGGATGGAGTAGCAGAAGATGATGTCATCAACACAGCAGCAGCAGCCATGGTCGTACATCCGGGAGTGTTGCGAGTCAACACGGATAAAACATCCGCAAACGGAGTTGCATTAAGCGGACTTGCAACGTTGTTTCCTCCGCCGGATAGCAACCATGACACAGATGAAGGAACAGCGTTAGAAGAACGACTTTGACCTGTCAGAAACGAATTGTAAATGGCTGGCGACAGTCTATGGTTTGCACAATAAACCAGAAGTGTAGGCCTATACATTTCCTTTTTGTTATTTTTAATGCGTTCAAGACAAGACAAAAACAGATGAAAGTCAAAAATAGAACTTGCGTCTGTCCTGTTTCAAAATAGTAATCGAAATCTTTTTCAATTTAAAAGAGTAGACTGTATTAGCTTTCACTTCACAACCTACTTGGTAGTAGTTGCTGACTGCTGTTGTTGTATTGACCTGAGGCAATGTGTGATTGATTGCTCGTCATTGGCTGATGCTGTTTGTTTCGAAAAATTCCACCCGAGACTGCATTTGAGGGAACATGATGTTGTGGTTGTGACTGCGGTGGGCGGTCATTGGGAAGCATTGGCGATCCACTGTGAGAATTGGATCTCACGGAATTCCCTTGTTTCCTCTCTTGCAAAAAACAATGGTATTCATTATAAAAGCAGTGAAACGAACTAGACTCTTTGCATCAGAATGTGATTCATTTTTGTTGGGATACGTTGTAAACAAGCTACTTTTGTCAATTGTTGAAAACATTAAACTTAAAAGAAAAATAGTTCTAAAATAAATTGTGATTGTTGTAACAAAAATTTTCATTCTCATTGAACAAGTTATCTATCATTCTTAGGCCCACTGGCACCAGTCACATGAAACAATCATGCAGGTTAATAAATCACGTTTATAGAAAGAACACGATCAGTCAAGTTATGTATACTTTATATTAAAACGTCAACCGATTTTGGTGCGGTTTAATAAAAAGGAAAGCAAGGCATTCAGTTCTTGCTGATTCAGAAGCTCCACAGAAAACAAAACCTTGTTGGTTTTGAAATCAAAACGCCTTTTAAGGTGGGTAATTTGTTAGCTACACTTATTCAAAAGGTTGTCTGATGTACAATTCTATAGCACTTTTAATAAGTAAGTACATAAGTAATTAAAACAGTCAAACAGTTGCTGTTCATAGCTTTTAAAACTAGCTCTTTAGCGCTACCTAACAGCGAAGTTTTCACGCTAGCCATTTCATCTCTTCCAGACAGAGAGCCAGAGCTGTCGTCTGCCATTGTGACGGTGGTATTTGACGGGACAGATGAATCTGACAAAAACAAAACAAATTCATAAATATTTCGATGAATTTACGTCTGTTCGCACAATATGCTACCATATGTGTGTTAACTTCTAAAAAGACTCATAAACTTAAGCGCGTGACTTATAACAAAACCGTTTTAATATCAGATGTGAGGGTAAAAAATTAAAAGAAGCCACTCATTCGGCTTGAAGGGTTTTCGCCCTGTTACGCAGGAATCCCGGCACTGACATTGACAAAGTAATTTTTCTGTATGTGGCTAATATGTTGTTGTCCTGGATATTAATCTACCCCTTAGATGCTGCTAAATGGAGAGCTGTTCTTCAAGTGCAAATCTCAAGTGCACATATCGGAAATTGAACAACCATTGCTTGATCGTGCCGTTGTTGGCTTAATCCAATTGAATTTGTGTTTTGTCGCCCATCTTATATCGTCCCCGAATACTACACCCAGAAAGTAATTTCTTTATATGCCTTGAAATAATATAGCACTTAGCAGTTGGTATGTGATAGCTTTACAATAAGAAAGCTTGATTTCAAAGTTGAGAATTTTTATTGGTTTTAGGTAGCCAATCTTGAGCAAAAAAGGATTGTCAAATGATTATTATTCAATGATATCAATTAATTCTATTGGAACGCAAAAACGGGAAGAGCAATGGATCGATAAAAAACTGATTGAAAATTTAGCAAACAACTAGTTTACCCATTGAATTTGTTAAGACAGCCACAAAACAATGTCAGTTTATAAATAGAAAGTTTAATGTACAGTAGTTATAAGTGTCTGCTCTTAGAAATATGGTTGTTTTTATGTTTTTACACAATCGTAAATCCTTATATTTTTAGATGTACGTACATAATTAACAAACGTTAATATGCATACTCTTCATTTTACATTTTTGCTACATATATTTTTTGTCAACACATGCAGGCCTACTTTAAATCTTTCAAATTTAGCACTCTGAAAATGAGTGTTGTTTCGGCATGCAAAACGTCAATACAGCGTAGCATTACTGTAATAATATTTTCTTACCCTGCTTTTCTTTTGTATTTTCTCAGATAAAAACTTTACTTTTTTGTTAAAAAATAATTTATCTTGGTGATCAACAAAAAACTTTTAGGATTCCACCAAACGATTTGTCAAAGAGAGAAGCTATTTTGTGCTAACAAACGAAAAGCTCTGTAAGTGGAAAACATACTATACAGTATTTTTAAAAAGTTAAGCTTTTAAAACGAGCCGTATTTACGTCATGTCCATGTTTAGTTATTTTACCGTTGGTAGTTATTATTTGTGTTTTAATTATCATGCATGCTTAATTTTTGTCTTATTTATTTCAATGTTTGCGTGGCAGCTGACTTTTCGCTGCCGTCTTTGTTTTCAAAACTATTTGCCTTTTGCGTTTGTTGTAATTGGGTAATTTTTTTTTTTTCACCAACAAAAACAAATAAATTAAGCTGAACCGGCAACTTTTATAGTTAATGTTTGAAATATAATAAGTTACTTACTCATGTCTTCCATCGGGCTGGCGCAATCCGTGTTGGCAAGAATCACCCCAGGACTAGACGGCGAGCTATCCGGGGAATGCTGCATGGTATGGGGCTGCTGCTTGGCTCGCTCCATTTTGCGCCATTTTGCTCGCCGGTTTTGAAACCAGACCTACAAGACAAGCAAATTGTTTTGACTTTTTTAGTGAAATATTTTGGCATGGAAGATAGAATTTTTTTTTGTGGTAGGCCAATGAATTCCAGCAGTAAAAAGCATTGATGCTATATATTCTCTAAAACATGTCTTGAGAATTTTTTGCTTGTGAAAAAAGGTTGTAACTTTAAATGTTACCAAGCAGTATGAAACGTAAGCATCCACAGTAGCCTATCGCAATCTGGCCCATGCTCCTAACAAAAGTGTGTCAACTTATTTTTCATTAGGCCTACATTTTGCTTGACGACGGAAAAAAACATGTCTTTATAAACAAACCCAAATAAAAGAAAAATGAAAACTGAAACAAAGTGACAACGACACTGGTTTAAAACCAGGCTTCGTCTTTTATCGCAATTGTTTTGAAACAGAATTTGAACATAGACAAATAAAACCTAACAACCACACGCCATTTAACATAATATAATAACATGAAAGTAAACTAAAAATTACAAATGTTTTCGGCCATACTCATGTTAGCCCCTTTCAAGTAACCAATTGACTAGTGTTCTGCATAAATTGAAATTACAAAACTTATCTACATACACAAGAATCGAAAACAAAGAAACGCATAAGAATGGAACAGCAAGGCAGGGGAAAGGCAAAATCGCATGACACTTAATTACGCAAGGAAACAAACACTTAAATGACGCAAAATTGGCCGAAAACGTAAGTTTTGATTTATTTTCATGTTATTATATTATGTTAAATGCCCTGTGGTTGTTAGCTTTTATTTGTGCATGGTTCAAAAAAATCATCTTTTTACAAAAATTGTAGAATTTGAACAATAACTGAACGTAGGTAAATCAGTCAATATGAAACTGTAGCGTTACCTGAACTCTTGCTTCTGTCAAGTCAATCTTTAGAGCGAGTTCTTCTCGTTTGTAAATATCTGGATAATGAGTTTCAGCAAAAACCTTTTCAAGTTCTTTCAGTTGCGAGCTTGTAAATGTTGTTCGAATCCGTCGTTGCTTTCTGCGTTCGTGCAGACCTCCGTATCCCGCATGATGTTGGTGGTTGGAGTCAGGAAAGAACTTGCAAGGTACTATTCAAAATTGCATGAAGTGTTAAAACCCAACAACAATAGTGATAAAAATAGGCCAATCATGTTTTATTTTACGTTACCCATTACGACAACATGCAGTACAATAGCCTTACAGATGCAAGACAACAGACAACAAAAAGCAGTGAAGAGACATATGGTCATTGAGTTAGCTTCTCCCTTTATTTAGCATCTCATGGAGTGTCTCGCCGAGACTCAGCCGAATGCTCAAGAGCAGTGTCGAACCACCACCTTTCGAGCGTCGAGAAAATACTCACACTGCACAGCCACGAAGCTGATGCCGAGAAACAAAGTTGAGAAAATGTTCACGCACTTTTCTGTATATTTTAAAGCCAGTTAAAATTTTTGTATTGTATAAATGTATTTGGTGAAAGAAACGAGTGAAATAAAATTGTTTTTCGCTTCGAATGCTGGCAACGTTAGCCTATTACATTTTGTTGGTTAGATCATAGAAGCGAGCCTTGAAAATAATTTTATGGTGGTCTACGCTGCGTTATTGCATTTCTAAACTTTATCTGTTAACTTAGTTAATGCTTAAGGTTTTTTTTTATTTTAGGCATGCTTGCAGCTTAAAAGGACTTTCCTAAATATTCTGCAACACCATTAACAGTTTCCTATTTCGTGTAACTATTATATACTACAACGCCGATTTTAGTAAGTTTTGACTAAATAAATAAACAAGTTTTTCAAAACAGATGCCGTTTAACGTTATCATGAGTTTGAGCACCTTTAAGCCACGCAAACAATGGGATTGTTTAAAATTCCTTTTTGTTTTTATCGCATTCGAAATCTTGTACGAAGGGAAGACTTCGAATCTCATATATCATTGTTCTGGGATTAAATTTGACATCTCAAGCTTTATTTGGAGTCATATACTCCTTTTTTCGGGAAAGAATGAACGAGGATTTATGATAAGCAGCAGCTGTTTGAGAGCTTTGGAATAAATGTTTTTATTTTTAAAAGATTTCTTTTCCCGATATTGATTGCGTCATAAGATATATTGCAGTTATTATAGAAATGGCATTTAAAAATGATTTTTCAAATATTCAACACATTAAATACGAAAATTCTTTGTATTATTATTTTTCATAGTCATGACGTGCCACAAATCACAGAATCAATAGTGGGCTACAAACTGTCTGCATAGAATCTATGTAGCACTTTCAGCAAATATTTATTTCAGTTGAGTATATGTCCTAGCAAAAACAAAACTTAATTATGCCTAACAACCTGCAGGGTAAGCAGAAGACTCTCTGAGCCCGTTCAATCCATAAGCTGCCGCGGCGGCTGGCATTGAAGATTGGGAACCACCGAAGGCTGCGTTGCGTATCGGGACTGTGGAAGCATACGCCGAGGGAAAAGCAGCTTGCGTTGATTGCTATAGAATAAAAACAATTTGGAGAAATTTTAAAAAATCGTTTAAAATAAATTAATGGCTTTTAAGAAATATTCGAATAAAAGTTTTTGTCTCTTCAAATTTTAAAATCAATTCGTCATCATTTTAGAAAGAAAACTTTGAAGAAATATTACCAAGTCCCAGAAGATTAGCTTATTATTCCAAATAAAATACTGCGTAGCGATTTAGTAAGAAATTTCAAATGATTTTTTTTATGAAGCATTAAAAACAGCATATCTTAATTTGTCTTACAAACTTGAAAAGGCCGTTTTAAAATAAAAATATGATTTTTTATTTAAATGATGAGTGCATTTGTTTGTTTGGAGAGTGATTAAATGTTTTTTGTGATTTAAATTTTTGAACAAAAATTTTGAATGATGGCTATTTGAAATAGTTAATAAAGCTTAAATTAAACCAACTAGGCCTACTCAAAGGTAAAACAAGCTGCTTGGATAAATCAAAGTTGCCATAATTTTTGCACTGACACAAAAGAAAATAGTTAAGAAGACTACCCTTTAATTAAATTGAAATTCACTTGTTAGAGTGAAGTATCGTAGATTCTAGATAAATCATATTCTAGAAAAAAGTGATGAACACAGATCAGTAGTTTAAAAACAAATGCGCTCGTTTTAATGCAAAACTTTAGGTTACAGTATATTCTTGCCTTCAGTCACAGCAACATCCACTGCAACTTTACCTGAGCGTGAGCGCATGAGTTAAAATCAGAGTATGGTGCTGACGGGTAAGGTTGGTGCCCATCATTGTTAGAGGCGGCGGCAGCAACCATGCACGCGGTTGTGTCATAATTCGAACTCACACCAAGGTACGAAGAATAGTCCATGTCTATCAGACAACTAGCTTCTGTTATTATTTTTTAATTTCTGAAAGGGAACAAATTTAAATTTTACTTGGGCCACTCTGTATTTAGCACCTTTGATCATTTCTTTCAGTTACAAATGTTGTCTATTCATTTGAAAATCTTGTTTGTCAAATTGTGACAATTTAAAAAGTTTTAATTCATACAAAAGTCTAGAAATACATATAGGCTACCAACAACTGTTTATTTTCCAGTTTTTCCAGTTCGCATCCAATTGCATTTGTTTGCCACAAGAGAGAAAAAGTCTACTCTATGGCCTATCGTATTAAAATAACTTAAATTAAGTTATGTTTGCAGCCACCTCACGATCCTCAGGAGCCAAGTTTATTAGAAAATTTTGCTGAGAAATTATTTCTAATCCAATCTTTACAAACGCAACTTTCAAGTTCCGCCATTAATTTCAACGTAATTTTAACGTTCTCCTATACAAAATGTATCTAAATTGAGTATTCTGGCTTCAGTTGATCTTTACTCGTTCGATCTAAGACAATGAAATAAAATACTATTAGCGACAAAATTAGGGTAATAAACCTCATTCTAAAGCCTTGCATCAAGGCCCTAATAAAAAATCAAATTTCAAACCCCAAACTGCATTTCGTTGCCCAATAACTTGCAATGTGGCACTGCATGGACAATGTTGTTATCTGCGCGATATAAAGTCATTCGTCTCTCGCCTTTTTCGTGGCCACATCTTGGAATCACGTAAAGTGTTTTCCGAAAGCCTCTGGCACGCGCAACAGATAAATTGGATTAAAATCTTCTCAATCACAAATCGAAAATGGTCGTTCGAGATACACAGCATTGCTCGCTGGAGTCACCATCCACGCGCGGACTGTTTAGCGGCCCGTTTCCTTGACAATAGGTTAAAGTGAAGATGATTTATTGCCCAACGTCTATGATCAAAAAGTGAAATTTAAAAATATTACATTGCCCAAAATTTAATTTCACTTAAACAATGAAGACAACGTTTACGATAGCCGGAAATTTAAAATGGTCTAATATTATTCTTTTCGCCGTGATTTAATAATTGAGGTCAAATATTGCAAGTTATTTGAAATATTGATACCATTCATGGCTGACATGGTTAGACTAACTTTGCTAAATTTTCTAACTTGTTTCGTCGTTTTTTCTTTAAAAAGTTTACAAAAATCATCGAAACAGATAAATTAAATTTTTTTTTTGTAACTACTAAGTAACTTGCAACGGCACGAGTACATTAGGGAAAAAACTGTTCAGAGTGCGCTGTTGAATTCAAAAAAACATCTTAGAACAACTTTATTAAGACTAATTTGTTGTAATCGGGTCCCTTAAGCCTAGGCTGATGTAATTTGTGCTATTTTTAAGGCCACCGTTTGGTGACAGCAGGTGCTGTCCGACTCATTTAATAGACTTTAATTCGGATTTTAATGACATTTGTAACGACTGAAATACGTTCGCGCTCTTCAGCTAACTTGGTTAGAATCGACACAATGTTAGCACTCTAATGTTACATCTTTTAGTTTTTAACTCGTTTTTCCACCGATGAAAGACATTAAATGTATTCATTTTCTTGCAGTAGGCTAAGTTAGTTGAAATCAAAAATCCTTCGGCCGGAGTGTAATTCAAAATAAAACATATGTGGCTTAGATAGAAAATTATGGACCAATACTTGAGTGTTTTGAAGCTTCCTGAAATATAATGTAGAAACTTTAAAGTTTTAATGTTGGTGTGAAAAAAATTGCAGCATAGAGGTGCAAAGAGATGTTATTGTGTTTGCCAATCATTTGATATCAGATAGTAGTTTATCAGCTAAGACCTGGAGCCCTGATCTGAGTTTGGCATTAAAGTCACTTCTTGCGATATTGTTTGAAGTTAGTTATGCAATAGAAAAACTGTGCTATTGTAAAGCTTTCTACATGAAAAAAATGTAAACTGTCTGAATACTACAAGTGGAATCAAATTGATTTGATAAATTACATGCAAAGTTTCATAACTCGTTGGTGATTTCTAAAAAATACAGGTACTTTAACACATTGTGTTTAATGCTTTTTCTAAAAGAAAGAATATAATTCCTTATATTGATAAAAAAAAATGGGTAGTCGTAGAGAGCCAAAACCAAATGTTGCTGAAAAAGCCCCATGCTAAAATGGGTTTGCATTTGGCTGCTGTCAGAAGATTCTGAAACGATGTAGCTAATAACCAATACATCAAATTAGCAACCAGTGGAAAAGTCTAGCGTTTTCTACAGGAAAAATATGCTCGTAGCAAGGAAAGGTTCACAAAATTGATCATTTTTGTTCAATACTCAACTTGTTTCTAGTGATCTAATCTATTAGTCATTAATTGTTCGTATCAACAAAGATCCTAAAAGCACCGGTTGCCAATTGTCACGTAAAGCGAGGTAAGGGATCCTTGATGCCTTGTATTGAAAACACTTAAAGCTATGTTGCTATTAGTCATTCGGTTAAAACAGGCTATATTGAAATTGTGCTCAATCTTTCGATAACAAATGATTCAATAACCTAAGAAATGCTATAGAGTAGTTCTTGCAATGTTTTGATGTCGTCAATACTTCAGTGAAATTGCAATGTCAAACCATTGTTTGCATGTTCTTAAAGCTCATGAAAATTGTGAAATTGTTTTTTAGGTTATTGAAAATGGTACCTTACCTTAAATTTTAAAGTTAACCTTAACGCTACTTCTAGTTGGTAGCCGATCCGAAATATATTGGTTAGGTTTTATTTGCCGACTTTACACTTCTTTCCAGGCAGAAAGTACCACAACTGAAATGGTCAATTTGAGTTAAAAGTGAAATGTTTCAATTATTCTTGTGATAACAGCCAAATTCAAACCAAAATTTCCATTCCTAGATCAGAAGCAGGCTACGGCGTAGACGACCAGCTTGCATTTTTCAGCAACATGCACCTACCCAAACGTACCTTGTTATCTTCCGACACTAAGAGGTTTTGAACAAGGTCTCCATGGTTGAAAGTCAAGTGTTTCATCTAATTGAGCATTTTGAGACATAGTGAAATAGTTAGAGTATAGGGTAGGCTATGTATTTCTATTTAGGTTTTAAATTTACCGAGCAGAAAGTGTTGTCGTTTTTAATAGCCTGAATTTAGGCCTACATTAATTTCCCGCATGCTAAGCGAAATAGCGTTTGATTAAACTACAAAATGCGCTATGGTTGACCTCGGAGATTTATCATAAAATCATCGTCTTATTTTATCAGTTTTTGAAGTTAAATTGTTCGTTAAATACGAATTACAACGCCGGCAGCTTAACACAAGCTAGTAGGATTTTCCTCCATATATCGTTGTGGCTGTTTGCGACTCCCTGTTGAGAGCTTAGCTCGCCTTTGTTAGCGTTGACCAAATGCCATAAAAAGAACCCAAGCTGTCGTTAATTCTTCAAAGTAAATTTCACATTTAACCTTTTTGAAGGTGGTGCCAAAAGGCCAGTATCATCTGCGATATATATTTAAGCCATTAGCGAATGTTTCTTTCCAATCCTTAAACCACTTTTTGCAAATTATTACTCAAGACAGCACTGTCTCAAAAATAATAAGAAAAAAACAATTCTAGTTCACAATCAATTTGTGTCTGTATTAAAAGCTAAAAAAACGTCTTGCTCCCTTGCAATAAAATTTTGAACTGTTGTTAGCCTTTCCTTTTTGCATTGAACTTTTTCGAATAACCGATTGCTTTATTTTCTTTTGTAGACTATGCCATGAAATAGACGCTGATATCTCTCAACCTTTGTTCTGTTTCCTCGATGCTATTGAGGATGAGAAGTTATACAAGGATCCTTCATTACAAGAAATTATACGAGTTCCGAACCTGACTTTTTTTATTTATTTTATCATATGATCTTGATTGAACTTATTTTTAGGCATTTGGAAAACTACAAATACTTTCAAGTTCGATGGGATGGCTTCACTACTTCATGGTTGTTCGATGGCTTTCAAACTAAGAATGGTGATTCTTGGACTTTCCAGGATTTTAGTGGTTTCCGTTTTGCACAAATTCGTTCTGTATTTGCGAAATTATATGTGGTGATATCTCCAACTTAGAAATACATATTATTGTTAAGCTACATTATATAGCAAAAGATTATTTCTGTTGTTTTTTTGCAGGATGTATATAAAAAGTAGCCCATGTGGTTACACTGAGCAATAAGCATGGTGGTGAAGGCAAAATATCTTCTTTTATTAAGTTATGAACAAGGTATGAATGAGGAATTTGTTGCTAATTTTTCAATTAAAAACCTCAAATTCAATTTTATTTATGTTAAAGTTGTCTTCTCAACAAGAACACAAGAATTTAGGTGATTCTGAGGTCTGTTTCATAATATGGCGACGTATCGAGCCCACCAACCGCACAAACGTATCCAATCGGTGGTAGGCCAAAAGTGGGTGTGACTGATGTTTAACTCTTGTTTCCCCATGGTGGCCGATGACCACATTATGAGTGGACACATTTCAAAAGCAGATCTTTCTTTGAAGTTACAGCTGATTCTGGGGTAAGATTAATCAGTATTTTTTGTGTATGTGGCATGGCGCACGCGAACACAAACCATGTCTAAAGGTGAAGTCATCAGAGCAAAACGTCACGATCTGATTGCCACAGCACGGATGTCTGCTCAAATCTGCGTGGAAGCGCAGCATGGAATTTTAGGCGATTTTAGACACTTGAGAAAATTGACTCAGTTTACGTTGAATCAAGATCTTTTAATGTTATTTTTGACATGAAACTATGCAGAGATATACGATTTGTTTCAAGGAACTAAGCGGCAAGTTAAAAAATTCAATTATTTGCACGCAAAATCGGATTACTTTAGGCAGGAGAAACTGAATAAATTGAAATGAAGAGTGGCTGTTTCGTTCCATATAATGCTATGCGAATAAATAATTGCATTTTGGATTGAAAAGTCAACTTAAGTCGCATTACCTTGTTGCAAATTGAAAAACCAAAAAGAATCAACAAAATATGTTGCTATTGATGGATTATGGCCACACTTGCTTAGCCTACCCGAAAAGAATATGCGCGTCTATCTTGCAAAAACAGTTATTGGTTTTAGCAAGAGTGAGATGTTCTTGTCTTTTGAGCCGAGTTTCTGCAATTCCAAAGTATTTCGTTCGTTGTGTTCTTCCTTTTGCAGCATTTTTTAGTTCTTTTTGAGAAGTTGCAGGCTTAGTTACTCTTGTAAGCAAACAAAAATTGAGATAGTTGCATTTTATACGACAGGCCAGTGTACTTCCCAAAACAATTGGATTACTGCAACTGCGATTCTCCTTTAAGCCTTCACCAGTTTAGCTTCACCATGAAGCCTAATATGGTACCAAGTCCTTCAATTCATCAGCATTGGCGTATTATCTAAAATTGGCATTTTCAAAGCACATTTTAATTTGGATATACGCACATACCGCATATATTCTTACTTTAGAAATAAGAATGAGTTCAATAATTTAAATTTATTGTGATTTTGATTTAGTTTTGATTCAATTCAAGTAATTTGAAAGACAGTTTAAAATTTTTTAATGAACATATTTCAAATCTCCTTGAGTTAAACCTCCAAAACGAAACGTTTTTGTTGGAGTAAAAGTTGGTTAAACTACAAGCACTTTCGCTCCATAACAATTCAATGCCAATTACTTTCAAAAAATGTCACACAATCTGAAATTATTTTGCAACATTTGTTTAAAAATTCATTTTCTGTAAGTCTAACAAACTTGAATCATAAGTTGGCTTTCGTTTAATGTCTTGTTTAAGTTAGTTAAAGTGTCATTGTGTCAAGGGGAAGTGCTTTTTCAACTTTAGTTTCTTTCTATGTAGAGTCTCACTTATTTCTTTGGCAAGCTCGTTTATCAACTTATGTCAAACATTTCACTTTTCCAGCACGTCACAGAACTGAAAGAAAAGTTTGAAGCATTAGAGAGGCCTTTTTTGTCATATCTTGTCTCTACTTATTGCGAAGCGTATTTACTCTGGAATAAAATTTGTTACTTTTTAATTTAAAAGCCATGTCTTCATCGCTCAATATTGAATGGACTAATTTTTGTCGCTTTCCCCTTGAATGTCGTCTGTATTTGCGCAGATTCACTGTCACGGAATGTTGAAGCAATAACAAATAAGAAACTTTTTTCCAATTTTGATTGACGCCAAAGTGAACATTTGCCACAGACCCGCTAAAAAAGGCGCCGTCCGGACGCGAATTTAATCTTTATAAACTTTTTTCTTTTATTTCAATTTAGAATATTTTCACCTGAATCGATTAAGGATCAATCATAGGTGATCATCTTTCGCAAATTTTAATCTCTCCTAATAAGTGCTTCTGTTGACCATGCTTTTACTGCTCCAAGTACACTGCTCAAGAAAAACAATAACGTCTTAAAATATTTATAAATCTGATAACACCACAGGTCTTTATTTCAATCAAAGAGATATAAGTTTTTTTTAGTTTTTTTCGTATCCTCTCCAGTAGATTTGTTTTGGTAATTGAAAAGCGAAAGACTATTAACGATTTGAGAAAACTTTAACGAATTTAGAAACAGGAAATCTTTTATTGATATTTATAAAAATCGATAAAATGTCTCCACTCTGACCAAAGAAGGCAAGCAGTTGTCACACTTATTACAAAAACTCATAGTAAAAATTCAATTGATGGACGTATGGCACAAAAATGTTATTTTTCGAAAACGTTCCATTACCAAATCCTCATTTCGGTCGTGAGACACACAATTAACACATGGGATGCAAACCAAACTTTCTACGGCTGAAACCATAGTGGGCTAATTTGTTTAAAAATCGAAAATAGGTAAGGTTGTTCTCCACAGTCCAATACTGTGCAAATCCGATATCTGATGATTGTCACAACAATGCAGGACATTTAAACGTTCTTTGCAAGCAGATGAAGGTTCTAATAGACTACCTTGAAAACTCATTGGTCTATTGTAGCCTACGTCAGCAAAGTCTTTAGGATGGGAAATGTTTCTTAGTGTTTGCACTTTAAGTATAGTTAATAAGCATAATTTGTCATGACCAGTTTGTTTCTTTTTGCAACTAGCCTACAATGAATATCCAAAAAAAATGATGGTGCCAATGACGAGAAGCAGTAGCCTAGTACACGACAAGTGGCCTCGACATCACTACACCAGCCAAGTTAAATCGGAACTGAGGGTTTGATTCCAAAGTGGAACTTCAATCCAACGCGACACCTCACGGCAGTCAGGTTAGCTGGTCCGAATATAAACTAAACAATGTCTTTAATGGTCCCATGCTTTAGCAGTAAGGAGATGATTCATAAACACTACAACGTTTCTATCACACTTCTAGAGCCAGTATAATCGTAATTTTTGCACTCATTGTAGGAACATACAGCAGCATACACTGCCGTTAGAGAATACAGATGCAATACAAAAGACAACTGGCAGCAGCTATGGGACATGTAGTCAGCTGATCTCATTATTTTAGCAAGTCATAAAGCGTTTTGCCGAGACTTGTTTCATGGTTCTATGCCATTGTGGTATAACTCGCGATGCACAAAACTACACAGTAGTAGCCATAACTTGAGCTGTTTAGCATCATGAAAACTTTGCCAAATTATAAGTTAGACTGCAATAGAAAAGTGCAATTGAACATTGCGCAAGGTTTTTGTCCGCAGAAAAATTAGGTTGACTGTATAGCATTAGCATATACCAATCACAAGCATCGCTTTAGCAAGCCCCGATAAGCTTGCTGAAGAATTTGTTATGGGAGCTGCAAAATATATTTTCTATTTCAGCAACAAACGATAAATCAATAACGGAACAGACGAGCATTGAATGTGCAATCAATTAACCATAAGGTGATTTCCCCTTCCAGTGTGATTGATGAAAATTTAAATGGGAGGCATTCTTTACGATTAAGCATTATTTTTTATTAAACACTGAATCAATTTCAAACTTACTGTAAACTTAGCAAATATTGGGCTCAATATAGTGAAAAGAAAATAGTCACAATCATGTTGCGAGCTACAAGCAGGGCGGTTGATAAAATATTTTGGGTCCGGTTTCAATAAGATCCTCGGTTTCCAAATCAAGATACTTCTGAGAATGACGTAGTATATCCAAAGAATACGCGATGGTTTCTTCAAGTTAAGGGCCCCTTGGAAAGGTTTCGGGCCCCTAAAGTTATCCGGGCCAGGTCCAAAAGTACCTCCTGGACCACCTTGTTCACGCGAGTGGTTACAAGTTTCCACCTTCGGCAACTTAAAATTGTATCAATTTAAAAAAGAGCAACATCTTGAACAAAGGTATTAGATCTACTGCAGATCTTGTTAAAATGAAAACAAGCTCAAGGTCATGGTTGTACGAGATTGGTGGCGATTTTCTCCGACGCAAAACGCGCTGGGAAAGCGACATACGGGGCTAAGTACGTTAAAGCGAACCTTAGGGATACAGGCCTAGTCTTGACTGATGTTGCACATTTGTTATTGTCGATTAAGGGGCAATTAGCTAAATTACTTTTGTCGCGATGTCATGTGAAAGATGACAAGTGTGGCGTGTTTTTTCTGTTAGAAATATGAAGCAAAATGTCATGTTCTGGGTTGGCAGTGATCAGACTCAGAGGAGTGTAAGCTCCAACAAGCTGAATATAAAACACGCCGGGTGGATACAATGCCGCAATGGCGCCGAGCTAGCAATTGTTTCAAGTCAAATAGGCCTATGCATTATTTTGTTTATTCCGGTGTAATAAGTTATCAACAAGCAATGACTAATTTTCAACGCATTTGTCAGAAATTTACCTTAGTAGTGTATGTTCAAGAAATTATTTAGTTACCTGAGAGGTCTATTTGTGGTGTTAATCATGAAAAGAATCATATTTATAGTTTGTCTGGTTAATATTAGCTTTAGTATTGTAACGTATAAAAATAAAGTTCTTTTTGTCACGATACTGCATTTTCGTCTGTTATCTGAGACTTTAGTCTTTAACGTGACATGACAATTAATCACACATAGCCTATACTCAGGCGCGAACCTAAGAGTTCTTTTCGGGGGGGGCCAGAAAATTTGAAAATCAATTAAAAAGAAAGAAAAAGCTAAACAGATATGAACAATGATAACTTACTACGACATATACGATATGCTAGAAAATAGACATTAAAACAACCATTTTCATCAATTGTGATGCCGAGGGACTAATATCAGCTGTTTAGAAGCATATCAAGCCATTTGATGCGGAAACATACAATTTTTCACAAAATTTCGGGGGGGGGCCCGGGCCCCCTGGGCCCCCCCCATAAATCCGCGCCTGCCTATACTGTACCTCACACAATTTTGATTGTGAGGTCTGCGATTCTGACGTAGCATACCCCAGACACCCCAAGTCCGGGCATGGATGGATACAGTAGCCTAAATTGCCACGCTACCAGTAATTTAAATACAATGCACATTGCGCGGAAAACATCTAAACCGGGCATGCACTTGCCGCTCAATAGCATAGAAGCAGCTTACAAGTGATCTTTTTGCAATATTCCAGTTCGGCTTAATGAAACCTATTAATGCAATATATTCGACATAACGAGCACAAGGAAGTAGGACCTCATCTTCGTCAAATGATTTTTTTTGCCAAGCAGCTTTCAATCAGCATGACCAATGAGTGCAATCAGGGCCGTGTGAGCACCATCTCGCCTCCTCTCCTAAATCCACTAGTGGGCCTCTATGTTTAGTGATTGCTCTTAACAATAGAACCAGAAAGCGTTTAGGGCGGCAAACTCGTTCAATGTGGAAAAAAATTTAGCAAAGAGTAAACAACTTTTACGATTTTACAGAAAAAAATAGTTAGGTCTAATAGGCTATGCCGTCAAAGCAGAAAGGGGTCTAGAAAAAAGTTGGAAAAGAATTTTTTTACAAAGTAAAATTTATAACATAAGTGAGCAATGCAATGAAAAACCTTATGTCCAAATAAATAAAACGGAAAGGGGGTGTGAAGGCTTGCTCCCGAGTACATGTTGAAAAATATATTCTTGTTTTGGTCACTTTCCAGGAGCAGTATTTTTTTTATCAAGATGCACACTTTGTATTCAACCAAATTCCTCAAATCAAAATGAGATTAGGGTAAAAGTTTTGTTTAAAATTTAAGTTAACCTACACCATTTCAAACAGTTTTCATTTACAAACCACAGAAAAATTTTAATAATTTATTTCATGAAAGTTTGTAGGCTATAGCCCAGAGGTTCTTAACCTTTTTTGTCTCGTTTACCCCTTGCCAAATGAAAAAAGTAAAATTTACCCCCACAGTTTTGGTGGCCCCTTGTGATGTCATCGTGTCCAGTCAACCATGCGAAGAAAGTGCAGCAGCAGCCGTGGCCGAGTGGTTAGCGCGTTGGGCTCGCAGTCGAGAGCCTGCATGTTCGACTCCAGCCACCCGCACTTGCTGTTGTTTCTCTGGGCAAGAAACTTAACGATAATTGCCTCTACCTAGTGATCGATTTCGAGTAATGGGTAGTACCAAATTTAAGTCATAAGTAGACTAGACAACCGGAAACAGACATTGCCGTCGGCTGCAGCGTGGGTCAGGTGTATGTCGGAAGGCGTACACCGATGCATAGCGCTCAAGTCCGCTTTCCCGCAATGCAGGATAAAGATAAACAAACAAATAAACAAACAAAAATGCAAAACATCCTTTTTTGTCTGGATTTACCTTTACTTGGCAAATATCAAAAACAAGCTGTTTATTTGCCGAAGACACGATTGTTCTTGACGGGGTCCTGTGATTGTGAACAATAATGTCTTGGAACAGTCGTTGAAAGAGCTACTCGCATGTTGTCTTTGGGAACTAAGCGAGATCGATGTTTTGTTTTAATAGTCAACAATGAAGAGAACTGCTTCACACAGATAAGTACGGTAGTTGGAAAAGGTATAATAACTTCAAATGCACGCTTAGTCAGCGTAGGAAACTCTTTGACTAATCCACACCAAAACTTGGAAAATTCACTATGGCACGATAAGAATTTAGAACAAAGCGTTGTTGAACATTGAAGATCAATCAATTCATCTTTGCAAAGATCAGCAATATTTTCTAACTTGGCTTCGAAGGGATGAGTTATCCAAAGAGCCGTACTGTTAAAACTTTCACCTTCGAAGTAACCGTCAAAGTTCTTTTTAAGGCGGCAAGGTGCTGGCATATTTCGACTTCGAGGTCAGAAATCTCGTTGCGACTTCTACTGACTTTCCAATCATCAAATGTTGGAAAATTTGTCTAAATTCCTTTTTTAACTCTTCTACTTCACAGATCTAATTTTGTCTAAAAGCCTTAATTTATGATTCAGTAAATTTACCCCCTCGGTAGGTGAAATTTACCCCCAGGGCAGGCGCGGATTTATGGGGGGCCCAGGGGGCCCGGCCCCCCCCCCCCGAAATGAAAAATTGTATGTTTCCGCATCAAATGGTTTGATATGCTTCTAAACAGCTGATATTAGTCCCTCGGCATCACAATTGATGAAAATGGTTGTTTTAATGTCTATTTTCTAGCATATCGTATATGTCGTACAGTCGTAGGCTAGTATCATTGTTCATATCTGTTTAGCTTTTTCTTTCTTTTTAATTGATTTTCAATTTTTCTGGCCCCCCCCGAAAAAAACTCTTAGATTCGCGCCTGCCCCAGGGGGTAAATTTACCGCCGGTTAAGAACCCCTGCTATAGCCTATGGTGTGTTGTAGGCTTTTAACAGGCTAGAACTTCGAAAATTTGACCTGAGGTGTCCCCACCTTCACAGATAACATTTTCACTTCACAACTTATCTCGATTCATATTGAAATTTATCAATTTCATTATTATTAATTAACTAGGTTAGTTAGAGGTAGGCCGCTAGTCGGGGTTTTGAAAAGCAATAAATACGGCCATGCATGATTTAATTTGCTATTGATTATCGAGCTTCTGTAGTATTTTTTTTTTACTTTTTAAACGGTCAAAAAACATGAGAGAATAAAATGAGTGAGCTCCTAATCAGCCGTGCCCCCGGCCGGGAGATACGGAGGGTGGTTAACACGCCCCTGAGTACAATGCAAGAATTAGTCTTTCAATGACTTGGTTCATTTGCTTGTGTAGATCTAAATTGCTTTCACAAAATGTCTCAAATGAGATTAATCCAAATTTTAAAGTTACTTGTGATAGGCCTACATCCACCCTTTTGTTGTGTACCCCATCAAGCATGTTCAGCTGTAGCTTTCTCCTGAAGAGTGCCATTAAAAGTCATTAATTTAAAGAAAAATTCTGGTTCTCGTTAATAATAAATTTTCTAGATTTGAGATTCGTGTCACCTTCGCCGTTGGTTTGGGGAGCGAAGCAAACCATTAGACAAATTAGTTCGGTCTGAGAGTTATTGTCGTTGCGCTCGTCAGAAATAAAACGCTCCCTTGGGAATTCGTGCCTGATTGAATTAATGGCCGCTATGATTTCGCTTATTTTAGCGATTAAACCTGGAATTGTATGTTGGAGCAGTTAAAACAAGGCAAGAATAAATTATGGGCTGATGGCGTGGTCACAGACCTTGCCAATGCTTCAATCCGACAATTTGTCAAAAAATAAAAATAAAACTTCGAAAAGAAACTCAACTACTAATCTAATTAATTTCATCTCAAGTCGTACTGAAGCGTCACAGATCGCTCAAAGTTTTCTGAACCAGATGTAACTTGGAAACACAAAACACAAAACTTAGACAATTAATTTATGGAAAGTGACTTGTAAATGTTTATTACAGCATAGTATACACTCTTACCTACATGGAATTATCAAGTGGGGATGCGCATTCACAAAATACTTGAATACAATCCAAGCCATACAAAACCAGATAATTGAAATTGTTACAAGAGCATTTGAAATAAAAACGAAATTACTGCCACTCTATCAAGATAATGATATACTAAATCTAAATTCCACTCATAAACTAGAAATAAGCAAATTTATGTTCAAATTTTATAATAACAAACTACCGAAAAACTTCAAAACTTTCTTCACACATGTATCAGCCATACATTCGTATAACACCCGAGGCTCAAGCTCCAATTAGCTTTTTACTCAACAGGTAAATATAGGCTACAACTATTCCAAAATTTTTTAAAATGCATAGAAATCAAGGTATGGAAAAATCTACCTCTAATATGAAAAAAAAAACACATGAAAAAAGGCTACAAATTGTTCAGCAAAACTTGCAAAAAACACTTCTTCAAGAATCAAGAGCTGTAGAAGCGACTTCCACTACCAGACTTCATGTCCAATATCATTATTTTTTTTTTGCATTTCCTGCGTCCGTGTTTGTATTTGATTTTTTTCCCTCTTCTTCTTTGTTGTGTCAATTTGCTATTTAAAAACGCAATACTTGCTTTCATATAACTGTTTGAATGAGAGAGTGCAGACTCGACGACCTCTTACGCCTTTTTAAGGGCTACAGTCTTTCGCACTCTCTCATTGGATGCACACTTAACGTTTTTGATTTATGTACGTTTTGTTTTGTTTTACATCCATATAAAAATATATGGCCATCCATCCACTAAATGATCATGCAAACACAGTATTTCAAACTTACAGGTTAAATGTATTTTGTCAAATAAAATAGTCCAAAAAGCTCAGGACTGCTTCACGGTTTACGACAAGCAGCTTTACAAAGTGGTGTTGATGGAAAAACAACTTTGTATAAAATAAATTATGTTGTCGAATAAAATAACAAATACACAGATTAGTAGAAACGTTACAGTGGATATAAGAGATCACAGTCAAAACAATATAGGCTAGGTGACTTTAATTGAACTAAAACAAAATAAGTATTTTTTTACAATTAAACATTTTGAAGCTTACAGAAATTGTGAGAAAAATCACAGTTTAGATAATTTTTTTATAAAATTGCTACTTTAACACAAGAACAAATTAATTCAAACTCACGTCTTACAACTGTAGCCTACACAGGTGTTACGTTGCGGTACAAGTACCAGAAAGAATTGTCAATTAAAAATGATCAGATACCATGTTAATATACGTAACTACGTAGAAAAAAAGAGAAATTCTGTTTGAGACATCGGCTAAGTCAATATGAAAAAACACAAGACATCATTATAACTTAGGCTAGCTGTGATTGATTAATGGAATTGAAATCAATTACAATTTTTTCTTTCGGAATATGTTGTCGGCATGTAACGCCAGCAAGTTTAAACATTGTTTTTGATGCTTTCGTAGAATCTCTCTGTTCGTGCTTGTCAGAACAATACACCACTTCCTTGATATCTACAGGAAAAATGACGATGCCTTTAAATGATGGGCAATAGTACTAAAACCAACTGAGCTAACGAAAATTGTAATTTACCTAAATGTCTTGCGTTCAGAGATGGGTAGTAGCGCGCTACTTCTGTAGCTCCGCTACTTTTTTGGTAGCGATAGGGGCTGCAGTAGCGACGCTACTTTTTTTCCCAATGTAGTGGTAAGCTTTTCAGTTTTAGTTTAAGACAAAAGTAGCCATAGTACGCGCTACTGTTGATCCGAGCAGCGGTAGCGCTCTAGTTTTCATCGATTGATGGCGATGCCCACCTCAGCTTGCGTTCTTGTTTAAAATTAAACCAACATGCGTTAGTTATTCACTTTGTTGCCATAAGTTATCGGAGAACGAAAAGATGGATACATCTCACCCCAGCAAATCATCAACCCAAAATATTTTCGTTAAACAGCACTATAACTAACCCGATTGATACAAAACACTGCCATTTATCAGAAGAAGTTAACTTTCCAAAGCAATTGTTGGCAAAGCACAGTTTCCGTAATAATTTGTCGTTACGATAAAGCTGGTTGAAATTGTTTAAGCGTAAAAAAATGTTTAAAATAATTCGTAGGTTAATGACTCTAAAATATCTGCAATTAACAGAAACATCTGACCCATGCATGCTTTATACTGTTGCTTGTGTTTTCAATGCATGGTGCACTGCTGAGTGCTGATTCCATGAACAAAGAGCAGTCTAAAACTTTCATTACCTGATTGTATAATAATTTTAGCACATTCATTGCAAGGAAAGAGTGCGACATAGATTTTGCAGTTCTTGACGGAAGAAGAGTTCTTGTTCACTATTGCGTTCATTTCAGCGTGGCACACTGTAAAAACAACGTTTGACATGTGATTGCTACTACTACGATACTATACTATTACTACTACGGTATCATAGCCGATGCGGCCTTTGACGACCTAGATGCTCAGTTTGTAATTTTTCCCTATGTCGTACAGAATTTCAAAGTGTTCTTGGTTGGCTGATTGATTTATTTGGTTGAAAATTGGATAAAAAATATCATTCGTTGTCTGCCACGAGCACGTCTCCCAGAAGGCGACCGCTTAGAGCCTTAGAGACAGAGATTTTCGAACTCTTCTGATGACGTGACCGAGAAATTTGAGTTGCCTTTGAGTTATGTTGTACAATATAGTTCCTTATCTTAATGCACCTACTTTAAAACTTCTGCATTTGTAATATGATCAGTACATGAAATGTGATAAACTCGTAAAATTGAGGAAATGTAAACAATGAGATATTGTTTGATTCACATTCCTCTCGCAAACGCTTCATGGTTATGCATTTAATGAAAATGGAAAAGCGAGAAAACACAATGCCTGAAAATATACACAATGCGAATTTACGTGTTATAATAAACAGTATAATAAATACTATTTAACTAATAGTCAGGCTGTTCATCTACCATATAGATGTTTTGTATCCAACCCCCTTTCTGGCCCTTTCCCCCAAGGAAGAGTGTCATCGCTGCAGCTGTTTGGCATCCCATTGTAACCGACCCCTACGATCCTCTCTTTTTCGTTGACAATGCAAGCACCAACCTTCAAAATTTAATAACGAATAGGTGGTAAAATTTGCATATTTTGAAATAGTATGTATTGAGGAAGATCTGGAATCTAGCAAAAGTTGATGATATTTTTAAATAAAATGTTTTTAAAATAATACTCCAACAAAATAATGCTTCAACTCAAAAACCCAAGAAATAAAACTGTCAACTTTCATAAATGGCCTTTGTATATGATGGTATAATAAGCCTGACATGTACAGAATAAAATCCAGTCAAAATGTCGTATCATTGATATACATATTTATGAAAATAGTTATTATTTTTTTGAAAATAAAATTAATACAAATCAGCTACAAAATAAACAGAACAAACCTGTGTACTTGGATCTTTGCTCCTCTGTGCTGATAGAAATGCAACTCCCATAAAATAATCATCCCAAGCTAAATAACCAGATCTTTTTTGATTAGGGTTCCTAAAAAATAAGGTGAAGTGTTAATGGACAAATTACGTTTTGCCAAACCAAAAAGGCCATAATGATATTTCAAAATTTTTAGTAAGCATGCTGATAAACCATAAGCGTTATTTAAAGGCGATAGCCTATATTTGCATATGATCTCTTTTTTTCCTTCACCAGAGAACATAATGCATTGGTAAACTTTTGTAATCATGTAGTTAGTGTATAACCTACTACATATCATATAGCATTTGGTGTTTTAAAGCAGGGTCAGCATTTCAGCAACCTTTTTTGCACTGCGGATCACTTTGAAACAGGCATTATTTTTGCGAACCGGTTATTCACAAAACACATATGTTTGGTGGATGCACAATGTATATAGCCTTATATTACAATGCATTCAGTCACCGTTACTGTGAAAGCCTTGGGCTTGTTTTGCAGCAATTAAGCTGCCCTCACGTTTGGAATATGGTAGTCAATTACACCACAGTGTATTCGTTGTGCCCAGCCTACTTTGAATTTTGTCTGTTTTGCTGTTATTAAAGGATACTTTATGAAATCCTCGCAGGAAACGTTTACTGATTGTTAAAAATATAATATATATTTTAGCACTAGCAAGGTTGATCAAAAAATTGTAATTTTTTGTATAAATTTTGCCTTGGTTTTGTGCGGCCCGTTACAAATTCCTCATGGACCGCCACCAGGCCGTGCTTCTGTGGTTTCCGGCCCTGTTCTGGAGAGCAGTAGAAGTTTTAAAAACCATATAAACAACAAACACAAAAACTTAAGCTTTTACACTTGAAATACCGTACTTATTATTATGTGCAATATATACCTACGGTAGTTAAGTCCAGCAACTAAATCATAAATATTCATATCTACAAGTGTGTAGTAAATAAAAGCTTGAACAGTTACAGTTGTGCATTAATCATGTACAGTATCACAGACCAACCACAAGCTCCATTGGTATTCCAACACATCTAAAAACATACGGCATTATGATATAAGTGTTGTAGGTCTGCTGTGATTTCTGGAAATATGGAAACCCACTGTGGAAAGTTAGTTGTTAACTGTTAACACAGTTGTGCCAAATAATAACAAACTTATCTGTTGTGAGTTTTTGGAGATGTGGGATTGTGAACAGTCATTCTTGTAGTTTTGGGTTTAGCTCATTCAGCTTTTGCAATATGTCTACAGCAAATGCAAAGTCACAAGCCCATTCGTCACTCTCCATTTCCTTTGAAAAGTCACAAGAGATGTCTTTCATATTGAAAAACATGGCAATCTCTGCTTTGAGGTCTCACACCCTCTTTGGTTAGGCTTACCATACGTCCCGTTTTAGGCGGGACAGTCCCGCTTTTTAACGTCTTGTCCCGTCGTCCCGACCAGTCAGTCAAGCGTCCGGCCTGGGCGTGCAGCCAGCCAGCATAATACACGAACATTACCAATTAGCATGTTCTCGTTACTGTCGTCGCTGTGTAGCGTACCGGCCGGTAGCCTAGTTGCTGAAGGTGAATGCGTGATTTTGTTTGTTTCGTTGTTTTCGATAAAAATGTGATTTGTTATATCATTGTTAGCGGATAATTGGTAGGCTACGATTTGTTACGTGTCAGCCCTGTACGTCAAGAGGGTGCTGGTCAGCCACTTTCGACCTAAACAAAGAAATATCCTGGGTGCAAGTGTGTGAGTCTGCGAAAAAGATCAACATGATGTTTGGGAAGCAGGTGATCAACAGCGACTCTCTTTTCGACTAACAAGTACTAGTGAAACGGCACATGTCTGAACGTTGTAAGGAAGAGAGCTGGAAAAATGGGTCTTTGGAACAAAAGTGGGTCGAGATGTTCAAAAAATTTGAAAAAAAATGCATACGCGTTTCAAACTTTCAAAAGCTGGTAGAGTTCATATTTTGTTTACCCGGAACATCCGCACCCGTTGAAAGAATTTTTTCCATCATGAAGAGCATGTGGTCTGAGAGCAAAAGTAGGATGCTGGAGCAGAACGTGAAAGCCGCTATCACATGTAAAATCAATACTGATTGGTCCTGCTCTGACTATAACGAGAATGTAAAATTGAACAATGTCTTTTTGAAGAAGGTGTTATCTACAGAAAAGTATGATAGGGCGAATAAGTAAATTCGCAAATGCTTGTACGCAGTGTTGGGTAAATTCAGTCCAATCGGGAGTTACTTATCGACTTTAAACCGCAGGCTATTTTATTATTCTTTCTTCCTTTTGCTTTACAGAAAAAATCTAAATTCGAATTATTTTGTATCGTTACCGTCAATTCCTTTCTATTTTTCGAACTGAAACCGATATTTAGACAGAGAATATGCGCATGAACTCTCGATGACAATACGGTCAATGAAGACAGCCGGGATGGCTTTAAATGTAGGCCTATGTAATAATATCGGAAAATGTAAGGTTAAAAAATCACAGCTAAGTGGTCTTGGTCTTTGGAGGCGTCCCGTTTTGAAGTCACAAAAATATGGTAAGCCTATGTTTGGTACTTTTCCCATGCTTAACCAGCGGACATTTGTGTGGTACAGCACATTGTAAAATCTGCCTCGATGTCATCCAAGAAACTTCGGAATTGGGCTGTGTTTCAGTCCCCGGGCTCTTATTGAATTCACTGCACGCACCACTGGATCCATAACATGTTTGAGTTTTAAAGAAGACTTACAGAGGCTTTCTACAGAGGATTTCTTGATATATGATGCAGTGAAAACACATCGCACTGTGCAGTGGAAAATCTTTTTTGATTTTATCATTCATCAACTTCACAAAGCCACAATGTTTACCCGTGAGTGAAGGAGCACCATCAGATGGAATATTTGCCAGTTTATCCAGGCTTAGTCCGGACCTGATTAGACTGTTAATGACACTGTTGTACAAATCTTTTCCAGTAACAGTGTCTTTGAGAGACTCCATAGATAACAATTCCTCTGTGATCTCAAAGTTTTTGTCAATTCCTCTGATGTAAATGAGTAACTGAGCATATAGCCTAGTATCCTGAATATCAGTACTTTCATCTAAAACAATAGAAAACCACTGGAAACTACCATTGGCTGTTAACAGCTGTTGTTGAATATCACTGCAATTGCATTTATGCGACGAACAATAGTTCTTCGTGACAGAGATATGGCTTCTACTTTTGACTTAACATCAGGACACACAACACTGACAGCATCCAACACGCAATCTTCAATAAATTCTGCTTCTGCAAATGACTTGTTTGTTTTTTTCTTTTCGCGCAACGTTCAGAGTTCAAGATGGATACCACTACATCTTGCAGGTTTACAATTTTCCATATAAAATGGATTTGTTTCCTGTCTCATCATTAGTGCGTCCGCTCCGGGAGCCGTCCACACACCCAAACACTCAGCAGGCACACCATACTTACATGGAAGATACCTACCAGGGAGGCGAGGGACTCACTACGACCGAAGGGACCCACCGCGGTAGATGGTAATCTGTGGATGTAAATGTTTGGTTAGTGGCTGCCTCAAGCTGATCTGCCTGTCTCGACTTTCCTCTTGCTGATCTTGGAGCAGACTAGGACGTGACCCGACAGTTTATCGAAAGACAATTTATCGAACGACAGTTCATCGAACGACAGTTTATCGAAAGACAGTTTATCGAACGACAATTCATCGAAACGACAGTTTATCGAAACGACAGTTCATCGAAACGACAGTTCATCGAACGACAGTTCATCGAACGACAATTCATCGAAGGGGCTAGGGGCTAGAGGCTAGGAGTTAGGGGCTAGAGGTTAAGAGTTAAGGTTAGAATTAGGGGTTAGTGGTTGGGAGTTGGAGTTTAAGGGTTAGGGGTTAAAGGTAGGGTTAGGGGTTGGGGGTTAAGGGGTAGGTTAAAGTTAGGGGTTAGGGGTTAGTGGTTAGGAGTTAGGGGTTGGGGGTTAAGGGTTAGGGGTAGAGTTAGGGGTTAGGGGTTAGGGGTTAGTGGTTAGTGGTTAGGGGTTGGGGGTTAGGGGTTGGGGGTTAGGGGTTAGGGTTAGGTTTTAGGGGTTAGGTTTTCGATTAACTGTTGTTCCAGGCCCCTAGCCAGCAGGGAACCAGGGAGGCCTCGCCCCCCTTAAAAACAAATCCGCCCCCCCCTCCCCTGGCAAAATCCAAACATTCAAGAGCAACAGCTACATTTATAATGATTTTGCCCATTTAAATTTTTTCGGCCCCCCTTAAAAAAAGTTGGCCCCCCTTGCTCTGCGGTCTGGCTACGGCCCTGTGTCGTTCGATAAATTGTCGTTCGATAAACTGTCGTTCGATAAACTGTCGTTTCGATAAACTGTCGTTTCGATAAACTGTCGTTCGATGAATTGTCGTTCGATAAACTGTCGTTTCGATAAACTGTCGTTCGATAAACTGTCGTTCGATGAACTGTCGTTCGATAAACTGTCGTAGTACCGACTAGGAGATGGCGGGTCAAGCATGAGAACTAGCGCGTTTTGGTAGATAATTTATTTTTTAATTTTATTTGAGTTTGTTTGTGTGTGTGTATCTTCTTGTTGCCCGCTTGAAGAAGGGCACCTGCTTGGAGAAAACGGGCCACTGCAGTCTGACATCTCATTTGGCGGAGATGCCAGAGAAGAGCGGCCAGATGGAGGGTAGCTTTCGCTGACCCCAGAGTCATCTTGGAATGGGCCGCTGCAATCCTATCATCCCAGGGCAAGTGGGACGACGGAGAGGGACGGTTGAAGATCCCCCGCTGCAATCACTCTTCCGGCATCAGGCCGTTGCAGATGAGTGAGAGGGACGGGTTAAAGGTGGGTTGTTACGCCCTTGGCTGTCTAAGCTTCTTCAAAGATGATCTACGACCGTACTGTGCTAGTGAGACCCACCGCTGCAATCAGTCATCCCTACCACCGAGGACGACTGAGAGGGCTGTTGAAGAGAGGGTCTCGACTGGTTCTTCTTTCTTCTGACCGTAGGAGGAGGTTTAGAAGGAGTAGAAATGTCAGATGACAAAGGAATGTTATGCTTTTGTGTTATGTCTTTCGTTTTTGTCATGATGACCCACAGGGCTTGAATGGTGGACCGTTTTGTGTCCTGTATGTATGTGTCGCCTATGTCCAGAGATATCTTCTTTTGGATGATGGTGTGTTTGGCGACATTCATCATGGTCAAAAGAAAACTTCGTTAAAGATGAAGTTTTCTGAAACACATTTTGCTGTTGCTTCAAACTTTTTACCAGATCAGTTGCTTTGTTTTGCAGTTCTCGCTTTGATAAATTGTCTCCAAAGTTAGCGCAGTGCGGTCTTTGGGGTGTGCAAACCATGCGATCGCACAGGGCCCGCAAATTAGGGACCCGCAATTTACTCAGAAAATGCAGTAATTTTGTCATATCCAATGGAAAAATTCAACAAGTGAATTAGCAACAAGAAAACATAGAGACTCAACGGATGCAACCTATTTCGTCCCCTGAACATTGCGTACCCTGAAAAGATCAAGAAAACAACAGAGCCGAAGTCGCTGATCGGAGTTGCCACAAACATTTCATAATTTCTCTCAATCTTTTCAGGGGACGAAATGGGTCGAAATTTGATTTTGTTGCTCCGATTTCAGGGTACGAAATCGGGGTACGAAATAGGTTACATCAAGATTCAACATAAAGACATGGCTTTATTTCCGAAAAATGCCAAAGAAAGCATGATCTTATCCTTTTGCTATGCCACCGGACAGCACCATTTTACAGTAATATCCATACCCAAATTTTTGTTGGACATGCTCTCAGAATGCCCCAAATTCAAAGTAATTTTCAAAATTTTCTGGAGAACACCCCAGACCCCCCGCCGCTGGCTATCCTTCGCCCGCCGACCGTCAAACCACATCCCTCCCTTTTCAAAATACCTAACTACGCTACTGAATTGGATCATTGGGACTGGGGCCGGCAAAGCATATTCCGCACAGGGCCCGAAATACCCTAAGACCGGCTCTGGTCAGCGTGTTTCGTTTGAAAGTGCCGTTTCAAATTGTAACCTATTCCTTGAACACAGAAAGTGCTTCATGTCAAATCAAACATACAGCTTTACCTCCAACGTCAGCAAAAAAATACCATCCTTAAAGAAATACTGTCCGCCCTGTTAGCTCAGTGGTTACGCGCCCAGCTCAAGATCACGCGGCGCAAGTTTGACTCTCGGGCTGTGCGCTTGAGCAACTCATTTTCAGGACTGTTGTCCATTCAGCGGCACCTCGTGAATGGAATAATTTCCCGACAACAACACTACAACAATCGGAAAACTTCACTCTGCCAATCTCGGTAACCAGCCCTGTGTCAAGGACTCAAGAGCCTCTACAAGTATGTGAAACTACCAGGAATAACCAACCAAGGCTTTGTCAGTCCGAGAATAAAGGTTCAAAACCAACCAAACCAACCTTTCAGTCAACTCTTTGTTAACAACATGACATTCGTCTTCAATTTTTCTCTTTTTAGATGACGTCGAACCACTCATTTTCGGTAACTTTTGTCAGATAATAAAAGCTAGTCTGAAATTGTATATTAAATAGAATTGTATATTTTACCTGAAAAAGAAAGAAAAATGTCTTTAATATACAGTCGTGGCCAAAAGTTTAAGATCAAACCGCAAATTTCGAGAAAATCAGTTCTCCGTCCTATTTCTTGTCGTTTTTTTTTCTTATTACTTGCTCACTGCATATATGACAAAGTAATAAGCATTTATATAGTATTTTGCATCAAAAACTCAAATTTTTAATATTTGGTGTGTCCTCCTTTCGCTTTGATGACGGCCTTGATTCGTCTGGGCATACTTTCGATTAAATTTTTGCAAAGTTTCTCAGGAATTTCACGGATTCAGACTAATTTGGTTGCTTCAAGTAGGGAGGAATACTCGAGGGATGTTTTTCAGCAACTTTATTCTTGAGAAAAGTCAAAACGTTTTCGATAGGGTTAAGATTGGGACTGTTCCCCGGCCAATGCAGAAGAGTGATTTTCCTAGCCCTAAAAAACTCTGCTACTGTCTTTAAACGATGGCATAGGGCTCCATCTTCCACCAAAATTGTACACTCCTGCACCAACATGTGCATTATTGTGCGGTTGTAGCTTCTCTTTCATTAAGTTCAAGTATTTCTGGCCGTTCATCGTGGTTTCTGGTTTTAGAAAAATGAGTTTGGCTGCACTTTTGGTCGAAATGACTCCCCATATCATCACACCTGGTGGATGTTCATCGTTTGCCGGATATACTTTTCATCAAATTGTGTTCCTGAGGGTCGACGAACATTTCTTTTTCTTGCACCAAACTGTTGGACACTTGATTCGTCCGAAAATTAAACATTAGACCATTGGGAAGAAGTCCAGCCTTTGTGCTGCAAAGCAAACAGGAGGCCCTTCTTCTTCATCGCTGGTGTAGGCTAAGCCTCGGTTTTCTTGCTGGTTTTCGTGAATTCAGACCAAATTCTACACCTAAACGGCGGCTAACAATCCTCCTGCTGACTGGAATACCGGCTTCATTCAAATCAGCCCTGATTTGTTTGGCTGAACATGTTGGAGACTTCACCACTTGCCTTTTCATAAAGATGTCAGCTCTAGAAGTTGATTTTCAAGGACAACCACTGCGTTTTGCATCAGCATAAGTTCCTGATTTCTTAAATTTCACAATTGTCTGATGTACAAAAGTTTTTCTAAATCCAAGCTGATCACCAATTTGATGTTCTGTGTAGCCTTCCCTGCGGAGAACAACAATCTAACATCACTGAACCTCCAAAAGGAAGCACATTTCGCCCATTTTGGGCAGATAAGTAATACAGAAAAGTGATCTCTACTGGCCGATGTTCAATTGATATTTGCTAAATAATGACTGATCACATCAGATTTTGACCCAAAATAAAGATGGTGCAACTTAAACAATATATGATGCAGTATTATGGCGTTATACAAAAAACGTCATAAATCAAGTCTGGTCTTAAACTTTTGGCCACGACTGTACATGAACACGTATAGCCTACATATAATGAACACTATATAATGACTATATTACTTGGCGTTGTGTGGTAATTTTTGTTTCAGATTTACTAACATTTTATCCCAAAATAACGTGAGTATGGCTTGATCTTGGTGGGCCGCATGAAAACCATTGGCGGACCGCATGCGGCCCGTGGGCCGTAGTTTTTCCCATCCTTGTAGGTGGAAAGAAGTCGCCACTTTCTTTGAGGGTCGCTTCCATATTTTGGAAATTTCTGGAGACTGTTACGCTACTAACTTGTGCACGAGACCGCTTTATGTTTTGGCAAGTAGCCTAGGCTACACTGCGTGAGCTGTTTCTTGTGCCCCTTCAAAAGATTCTGTGCCAGGCATGGAGGAACAATTTTAAAAGTAGGTGGGCCCAGAGGCGCCGCAGTCAAAGTCAATCTAACTTCTGGGAGGGTCAATAGGGTCAGAGGAGTCAATCTAACATCCAGACCCCCCACAGCATTGTTGCATTCTTGATACTTCAAATCGTTTATAACTTACATTGTGTTTTCATGATTCCCTTTCGTGCCAACAAGCGAAAATTTTTCCATTTTTGGGCCCGCTTTGGCCAAGAAAATTACAAAATTGTTAAATTCCTCTATAGCGCTGTACAAAGTATGGCGATGTACACACAAATAAAAAGGCAATAACACAAACACAATTATAATACCACCTGGGAGTAGTAATCTGCAGCATTATACAGTAGGCCAATTGCATATGTAGGCTAATGATATCATTGTTTTAATCATAGAGAATGATCATATTGATTGATAGATTGCTCCACGAATCACACGCAACCACACCCACACGTGCTTCCAATCAACGGTGGGCTCAACAGAAAAGTTTAAAGATTGGATTTCATCATTGAGCTATCAAAGCTAATCAAACTATTGTGTATCAAATGAGTGAAGATCTTTTTTTGGAACTCCCTCTCTGATTAGCCATTTTCGCTACCTTTTCAAAGAAATTTGGCTTTCAAAAGTGGATGGGCCAGGTCAGCCCAGAAAATAAAGTAGGTGGGACCAGGCCCACGAGGCCCATGTGGTCCCTCCATGCCTGTTCTTTGCCCATTGAGTAGACGGAAGATTACCGGGAAATCGCTGGACGTAGCCTACTGTCACAATCAATGTGCGAGGTATTGCGACGGGCTGCTTGCATCTCGATCGAGCGTGCTGTTTTGATTGTAAAATTCTTATGCTATAGGTTATCATCGGTCATTATCCTGAAGTAACCTCTGATTACGAAATCTGTATTATGTAACGTGTATTCTAGGTCATTCAATTGCTACGTGCAGATCTAGAGTTTTCTTTAAACTTGCTTGTTTACGCCGCTCAGTGCAACGTGACCGAACGATGAGTTCGTGTGATCCAGACTTCAACAACGTTAAGTGATCATTTCAGCATTGTTGCAAGTTAATTCTATTTACTTGTGCTATCGTTATTTTTATTTTGTATTTTAGCCTCCAAGCACGCAGGTTTGGCCGCCGAGAAGGAGCTCCCGGTAGGCCACGATGGCTGCCGAAAAAAAAAGAGTCTTAAGGCCTGTTACCTGTGTTGCAAAATTTTGTGCTGTAAATATTATTTTAAGGCAAAATGAAAGATTATAATTTGGCTAAAAGCGAATAGCAGAAATTGTTATATTGCAAAATGTGCAGTAGCTTACATGACTTTAAAAAGGCACCATTGCCCCCCCTGCCCCCCCCATCTGCAGAAAAATTGAGGGCAGGGGGCATCCGCCCCCCCCTTCCTCCCCCCCGCTTCCGGCGCCCCTGAGCACATGACTAGGACATCATAGCACATGACTAGGGAACTGTGTTCCGAAAGCTTGCGCAACTTACTATTGCCACAGCAAACTCGCAGCATCAGGCTAAGACAGATCGTTTAAATCTACCTTGTGAAGTCAAAAGTTTAAAATATACATCGATAAAACAGTACTAGCAAAAATAACTGGAATTCCTGAAACAACTGGAGCGCCAATTCTTAAAGCAATGAGAACACGACTGAACCTAGCAACATCACAAAAACAAACTAATACACACACACATATTGTAATTAGGTAACGGACTATCAAAACAAAGACTATTTACAGATTTTATACAGAAATAAAGTGATACAGAAATAAAAATTTCGTTATAGAAACCATTGTTACATTTTAGTATCGTTTTGTTTTGTACTACGTGCGACTGTTACGAGACTAGAGACATGAGATAGATTAGCTGAGAGAAAGCAATAAAGTTGTCTGTGTGTAATCCATTGGAGTGTGGTGTATCTATCTAATTCTAAGTTAATCAAACAGAAATACAACAACTATGACGTCACAATGCAGCACGGTTGAATACCGATTGTGTAGAATTGCAGTTACTTTGCTTTGGGCCACCATTAGGCCTACATTTATTTTCGAGTTCTCAGTTATCGGAAAAACAAAAAAATCTGAAATTTGCTGTAAAATTGTCAAAAAAAAATTCCATAATAAATTGTCCAGTAGGCCTAGGCTACTGAAAGTTTTAGCTATTCGCAAATTTTTAAAATTAGTGCAGGCCCTAAGGGGAATCTTTAGGCTAAACGTGTTACACGTTGTTTTTTTTGCATATTTTTGCAGTTGATCAACCCAACTTTGATTTTAGTGAGTGCCGCAACTTTTTGGGTCATGTGATCACCCCCAAATCGGGGATTTCCCAGAAATCACGTTTCAGTTCTTTTTACGGCATTTTTGTGTAATTACATATTTGATTTTTGTATATTTTAACTTAAAAAGCACATACAAATCATCATCATTAAGTTCCTTCCTCTCGTCGAGGGTTGGAGGCAATGAGACGCCAAGTTTCTCTGTTTTGTAGTTAAGTCCTGACCAGTCTTCAATATCATTAGTCCAAATTCTTGGTGGTCTGCCCCTATTTCGTTTGCCGTTCATTTTTCCTTCTAGTAGTTGTGTTTGAATAGAACTATTGCGAAGCATGTGGCCAAAATATTTCAATTTTCTTGATTTAATTGTTTGTAGAACTTCCATGTTGGTTTGTATTCTGGATAGTACATCTTTGTTTGTGATTTTATCCTTTCATGAAATTTTAAGCATTCTTCTATAAATCCACATTTCAAATGCCTCAAGTCGTTTAACCATTTGTGATGACAGTGTCCATGTTTCTGCATTGTAGAGTAGTGTAGTCCATATATAGCATTTCGCAATTCGTTTTCGAGTGTTGATGTTAATTTTGCGTGTTGTTAATGTCTTTTTCATTTTCACGAAGTTGTTTCTTGCTATTTCTATTCGTCTCAATATTTCCGTATTGCATCTGCCATTTTCAGTTATTGTGTGTCCCAGATAGGTAAAACTTTTGACTTGTTCGACCAGCATTCCGCCAATAGTAATATTTAAACTTGGTACATTTTCTTTTCTTGTAATAATCATAGTTTTCGTCATACATACAAATAAGTGAGACAAAATAAACACAAAATAATTTGATTGATGACGTCATTATGACGTCATCACATATATGTTTTTGCTTTTTTAACCTATTTTGGTCGTTTGCTGTTGGTTTTAGTTGGAGTACCGGTTACTAAAACCATTTCACAATTCCTAAAAGTAGTTTTGTCATGACTGCATCTTCTATGACGTCATCATTACATTATTAAAACTAGACAACTTCAAATTCAGGAACCAAGCAATAACAATAATTCCAGTACAGTATGACGCAATAACGACGTCATCAAGGGTATAACCAGAAGAGCAGCTACCAGGGGTGATTTCCCTTTTAGTCATGCCACTTTAATATTTAAAATAATATGTAATTATGATCTACAAATCAAATTAAATAATACACGACCCCAGATGATGCCATGTCAGAGTCTTAACATTGTTAATTCAAGATGAAAAAACTAGCGGTTTTCGATGTTCAATTCCTACCATACGTAATTTGATGTTAAAAAAATTCGTACGACAAGTTTCTTCAAGTTACAACATAGAGTTTAGAAAGTCAAAAGCATTTCTTGAATGATCAGTGTGGATTGGAGATGAAACGTCAATGTGGATTGAAGATGAAACATCAGAGAGGATGGGATATTTTGTGGTCGAATTGCATGTTTCGTACTCGGATGAACAAAGACTTGTGCATTTTATGGACTTTTTCTTACAGGAACATCGAGAACCACAAATAGACTGACAAAACGGAACAAGCTGATTTGCATCATTATGTTTCCAACCCCAAGCTAAAGGAGAAGGTAGTTCCTGAACATTTACGAGACTTGATTTCTGTATTTCAGCTTGATATATCGCTCTGCGTGTAGCCTATGTTGCATCAGAGCAGCTGACGTTGGTGGCAGCTTTTCAATAGTGCAACCATTGGTAAACATCATATAACGGCATTCGTCTACATCCGTGATAGTAGGACCATTGCCATAAAGAGCTATGACATACTTTTGTATGTCATTTATAGAACTAGAAGAGCTTGAGAAATTCAGAGAGTTAAATAAGCCACACATTTCGGTAAGATTAAGCATCCAACAATCCCAAGCCTTTTTGTCCAAAGACAAAACAGTATCACAGATTGTGATAGCATAAAACAAAGGTAAAGAAGCGCAAATCATCGGAGATTGAAATAAAGATGAAACAATGTCATGGATTGGAATGAAGCTAGTTTTTTCTCCAACTCCAAGTTCAACCCATAGTTTACAGATTTCTAACTTGTCAAAATACGAAATTGTAATAGTTACTACATCAGTATCTACTGTTTTAACTATGGTATCGAATTTTCCATGTTTCACATGGAGAAACATACGGGTGTCTGCCTCTTCGTGATCACATGAGGAAACCTCAGACATGTCCAATGTTTGATTGTTAAGAGCTGTATCTAACGGTGTAACAACAACCGTAGACAAGTTTGGATCGACTGAAGTTATCACAGCTTGTTGAACCAGTTGATATAACGCAGTTTTGTTGCTGTCATTTCCCAAAAACTCAGACCAGTTGAGAGGAAGACGAGTATTACTTGTGACAGCCACGTAACATCCAGACCCTGTTTCTTGCAGAAGATAAGCCTCAAATAGCTACTGCCATCACAGAACATGCCAGCAGTGTGATGTCAGCCGATTATGAAGTAGTGAAAGAATCTGCCTCGAAAACCGATCACTACGTCCTTGATAGAGAGTTCTTGTTGCATCGAGTGCTATGAAAACTGGAGACAGTTATGGGTCTATTGCACAGTCGTATGCAGATTTTACCATTCGTCATTATCGCTTAGCAACGGTGGTCTTTGATGGATATGGTGGTCCGTTTATCAAAGACAATACTCATCAAAGACGCGGCATGAAGGTCCACCCGGTTGTTCACTTTACTGTAGACACCGAGTTCATTGGAAAGAAGGAGCAGTTCTTGTCTCGAGCTTTCAACAAAAAAGAATTAAATTTTTCTCTAATTTCTACTCAACTGAGGAATAGAAGCTGCAATGTGATCAACGCACCAGGTGATGCAGATGTGGACATCGTCAAGACGGCAGATAGACAGCTCCTATCGACATAGCACGGCTTTAATTGGTGAAGACACAGACCTTTTAATATTGTTACTATACACTATGCTGACACTGACCCAGACATTAAAGACCTTTACTTCAGCTCCGACAAAGCTTACGCAACCAAGATACACGACATCAACAAACTTAAAGCAATCATCGGACCAGACATAGTGCTCACAGCTCCTCTTCATTCATGCATTCACCGGTTGTGATTCAACGTCAAGGATATTTGGTATCGGGAAGAAGACGCTTTTAAGAAACTAGTGAAAAGTCAACCAATAATCAAAGAATGAGCAAATTGCTTTATTCTCCCAAATCAGACAGACCACATCATTAAGGATCTTGGAAACAAAGCTATGACCGTTATGTTTGGCAACGATGGCAGTAGTAACCTAGAAACACAGCGATACAATACATTGGTTAAAAAAATTAATACAGCCAAGTCCTTTGTTCACCCTGAACGTTTGCCACCTACATCATTCTTTACCAAATTCCACTGCCTCAGAGTTTACTACCAGATTATGGTCAGGATGGGTAGGCTACTGAAGATGGTATGGATGCTCTAGACTGGGGATGGAAAGTAGACAATAATCAGATGGTTCCAATCATGACGGACATGAAAGCTGCCCCGGACAACCTATAGGCTACTGAAAATGATCACTGCAATTGCGTATCGTGTCCACCTCACTGTAGTTGCTGGAGATATGGGCTACCCTACCATACCATGCTGGATGTGGACCATGACAAACTGGTTCATGTGTCTATACGGCAATCACATAATTACAGACGATGACATCGAGAGTGACAGCGATGAGCATTAGTAATGCTTGATCTATTTGCTTTCTTTACGCTGATTATATGTCAAGAGTCTACATGACCACATCGCATAAACTCTTTATGCCTGCTCAGTTTACCCAAATATATATAGAAATTTACCGGGTTTTTTAATAAACAATACATTGCTATTGTACATTTTTAATTGATTTGGCAGCCATCTTGGATTGCCATGTTGAATTTATAGGCTATCAGATAATTTAATAATTCTGAGAATGGTCTCATTGACTTTACACTTTACAGGGTATAAAAACCTAGATATAGACACCAAAACTACATGTTTTGGTCATATGATGACCGAGTTATGGTCAATTTACTATGTTATTTTAATGGTTTGGCGGCCATCTTAGATTGCCATATTGAATTTATAGGCTATCAGATAATTTAACAATTCTGAGAATGGTCTCATTGACTTTACACTTTACAGGGTATAAAAACCTAGATATAGACACCAAAACTACATGTTTTGGTCGTATGATGACCGAGTTATGGTCAATTTACTATGTTATTTTAATGGTTTGGCGGCCATCTTGGTTTGCCATGTTGAATTTATAGGCTATCAGATAATTCAACAATTTTGAGAATAGTCTCATTGACTTCACAGGGTATAAAAACCTAGATATAGACACCAAAACTACATGTTTTGGTTATATGATGACCGAGTTATGGTCAATTTAGTGTTTTGTTCAATGGTTTGGCGGCCATCTTGGAAGCTATCTTGAAAATAACCACTTTCCGGAAGTTGGATTTCTTAAGATTTTGAATATGTTAGTACTGACACCCAAAACTAACCAAATCAGTTGAAAAACCTTTTGTTGCAATTTTTTTGAAGTCAAACCATATATGCCCTCGACCTATAGTTATTGCCTACCTACTATACTAACCTATAAGAAAAACATCTGGAAAAAAATCACATGACAAAATTATGACGTCATTCATGATGCAATACTGATGTCATATTTGAAGGAGTAGTTATTTTAGCATTGGTAACTTATTGTAACCAAAAAAGTAACACCAACAACAAACAAGCGACTACAATTAGAAAAAACAAGCAAAAATTTAATATATGACGTCACAATGACGTCATTAATAGCATAATTTTGTGTGATTTTTATCTCGTGTATTTTGCAGTGGCAGTCAATTCAAATGTAAAAAAATAACGTATCTAATTGCATAAAAATCCCGAGAAAAGAGCTCAAAATTGATTTTGGGGAATCTCTTATTTGGGGGTGATCACGTGACCCAAAAAATTGCGGCACCCACTAAAATTGAAGTTAGATTCATCAACTACAAAAAAATACAAAACAACAACGTGTAACACGTTTAGCCTAAAGATGCTCATTTTTGCCCCTAAGGGCCTGCACTAAATAAGCTCTGAAAAAGATTAATTAATTATCATTAGTAGTGTATTTTTTCCAGATTTAAGTAGCCTACCGAAACCGGTACAAAAATTCAAATAGATCACATCTAAGTGATGCGTCATGCGCATACTCGAAAGTGTGACAATGATAAAGCTATGAAAGCCACTTGGAAAACTGCAGCTACTTGGAAAACCAAACGAAGTCGAAATGTTATGAATATCTTTGATTTGACATCACATCAGTAAAATAAAAGCTGAGCTTGTAACATGTACCATGTTTTTAACTAACAAATTTAAATTTAAAGAAGATATAGCAGAAACCTATGAGAATTGCAATTTGCAAATGCACTTCAACTGTGAAAATTCAAAACCTAAGTTCTGCACTCGCGGAATTTAGGTCACGCTTCCTGTTATGCCACTCTCATGGAATTTAGCACACCACATTCGTATTTCTGAACGACATAACCGTGTAATCGTTCTGTTTTCATAACTCTCATCATAGACTATTACTGAGCTTAGTGGTTAGTGCGCCCGCCTCTGAATCGGTAGGCATGGGTTCGATACCTTGTCGGGTCATACCAAAAACTTTTTAAAAATGGTACTGAATCTAATTCCTGCTTGGCACTGAGCAATGGAGTGGATTCGGGTAATAATGTACTCAGTTGCGCCTCTATACGGCTGCATTGACACTGTCTGCTTTGTAAAGCGCTGAGGAGCAACGCATTTTGCGTTGGATACAGCGCTATATAAAAAATAACATTATTAGGCTATTATTATTATTATTAAATAAGCGGGGAATTGAAAAATACTCAGAGACAGAAGAGACGGCAGGGAGAGAACAGACCGAACGATTCTAGAACAAGAAGGTAAAATTCACGCCTGGAAAATGTCGCTTTTCTGACACCCGTCGCAATAAACTAAATTGGTTAGAGTTAGACAGGATAAGTATTTTTCAATTTCCCGAATAAGATATTGTAACTTTGATTAACAATAAATACATTTAATATTACATTTAACTTGTTTAATATTGTAGGCAATCATACCATATCCTTTTGCTGCTAGAGGCTCATATCGTAGTCTCTCAATAAGCAAAAGTCTACACCAAAGACTGCCCAATAAGCCAAAGACTAATCAAACATCAAAAAGCCTACATTGGGGCTCGCCCAAACAAAACAATGATTAACTTCTGATTAACTTGACATTATGAACAGTGAACAACAATAACATGAACAACAATTGTTTGAGAAAGGTTCAGTGGAGTCAAATTAAATAAAATTTTATCAGATAGTCAGACAGTCTTAATATAATTAATTCACTTATAAAACCACGAGCAAACATTTAATATAAATATTACCACATTGGTGACATCCGAACGTAAGTAGGGTTGAAAATCACTAAAAGCTTAATTAATAATTTGCGCCCCACTTTGGTGACTCTCAAACAAGCAAGTTTAGAAAGATTTTTTCCAAAGTACAAGCTATAAAAAATCTGGTAAGTAGGCTATGTTACAAATTTTCATCTCAAAGTTAAAAATGCAAGAACTCGTAAATATCTTTTTAAAAACACGTTACTTGACAATATTTCTAACGATGGTTCGCCAACAAATTTTGTGTAACTTACTGTACTTTATAAGCCGAATGCCGGCAATTTATTGCTTGTCAAACGTAACTGATTTTTGTTTTTCGCTCATGGGAAGTAGGCTAATAAAACGAATTGTTCAGCGGCAGACCGCTTATTTTAGCCGCCGATGTCGACAATTTTATTTACATGCCGAAGCGCCATTTGCCACTTTTAATATTTTTAAACTTTCACATGAGATTCATTAATTGTCAACTAGTTGCCTTTACAGGGAAACATAACCATGATATATTTTGTTGAATAATCACAGTGTCAAATGTAACTTGAATAGGCCTACTTCAGGGCCTCCGAGAGAAGTGAGCACTGGTCGGGAAACAATACGAAAAATGGGCCCCATAATATTTTTTAGCAAATATACAACTAATTTGTATCTTGCGTTGCATGTTTGTGTTAAGCTGAAATTAGCCTACTTTCCTCAGCATGAAAAGAACTTCCTTCAATGTAAAAATCATCAATAATAATAATCACTGGATTACACTTGCAGCAAAAATGCCATTGAGGCAAACTATTTGTCTAGTAAGCTTTGTAAACACACAATGGGCCTACAGGCAACGAAAATAGTTCAACAAAGCATTTAATTCAGGAGTGTCCAAACTTTTTCCCACGCGAGCCAGATTTGATAATAAGTGTTCGCGGGCCAACAGCCACAATAATTTTTCTGAAAACTGCAAGTTGAATTTATATGATTTTTGTGTGTCTGCAGGCCAAAAATAACACATTGTACAACAACAGGCGCGAGCCATACAAAAACGTCTTGTGGGCCGGAGTTAGCCCGCGGGCCGGACTTTGGACATCCCTGATTTAATTCAACCCTTTCTGGACTTTTTGCAATGCAAAGTTACGGATCACAGCATCAAATGATAAAATTTTGCGACGTCTGAATTGATGCACAACATGTATAGTTAGGCTTTTCAATCGGCTTTGAGTCATAGGCCTGCTGGAGCGCAAACAATTCTTTACAAATTTCAGTAATTGCTAAAACCACGTTCTCAAAGCGCAACCGTTGGAGGTAGCTACCGGAACACAAAAAAAATCATAACACAACTATTTGACAAAACCTTTCGAAAGTTGCAATCAATGATTCCTTGTGTAGAAATTATGGGGTGGTTCCTTTTGGTTTGCAGCTGAAGTTTGCTGTGTGGCTTTCTGTCAAAAGTACCAACTCATCCAAAATGTCTTGAAAAATGTCGTTGCTGTAGCCTACAAATGGTTTAAATTTGTCCCACATGCCCGCAACTGCACAACAGACATACGATAAAATTTTCATGGAACTTCAAACTCATCGACGATATGGTTGAGTTTGTTGATACATTTGTCAATTCCAACAACTATCGAATCCTTTGCAATGTACGGTAGAATACATTTCCTTCGAATGATTCAGCTAGTTAAGTGGAGTTATAAAAGCGTTCTGCCCTCTAGCCTACTCTTACTTAGATTACATCTTCCTTTAATTTCATTAAATTCATCAGTGAATCTTGTTTAGGACCTTAATCCACATAATGCAAAGCAGTCACAAATTTAAAACTGCCAGTTGTAGGCTACTTTAGCATTGACTCAGCTTCCGATCAAGCTCTTGTTGGTTCCAACTTGATGCATTTATTAAGAAACGTCTTTAGAGCTTCAATTTCAAAAGGGTAATGTAAAGCATTGGGTTTGACTGCACCACGCCTTGATTACCCTCTCGAAGTCAATTTTCTTTGCAAGATGAAAAGACAGCTTTCTTTAGATTTTTCAGAATTTTTCCTCTGACTGGGCTATAACTAGATGCCACAAGCTTACAATCAATTACTCTTAAATGATAAGACATTTGAACAACGCTGTCTGTAGGCAACATTATGAATTCCATCTAGATTTAGCCTAAGCAACAACATCCATAAACAAAAAACTCAAATAAAGAAAAAACTCACTACCTTCCAAAATCACATCATGAGAAGCATGACCAAGAAAAGGCTACTTGACCACACGAAAACAGAAGATCTTTTAACTATGACAAAATTACATCCAATTGCAGCAATAATAAAATCAAAAGTTTTAAAAGTGTTCGGCCACACTAAAAGATCACAAATCGGAATCAGCAAAGTTTGCACAGAAGGAAAAGTAGAAGGAAAAAGAAAACGTGGCAGACAACCAAAACGATGGCAAGACAACATCCAATCATGGACCGTACTCAACTTGGCGACACTGGGCGAGCTGGCTCAAAATCGCCACTCTTGGAAGCAAATAACTCATGTTGATGCGCAATCTGCTGCAGGCGGAGATGATGACTGATGATGATGATGATCCATAAACAAAAAATTTACAGGATTTACTTTCTTTAATCGTGCTTGGACTGATACCTTTAACTTTCCCAGATAACTTTTGTTAGGTACAACATCCTATGCCTGGCCAACGCATATTTTGAAGTTAAGGTTCAGTTGTCAAGCAAAAATAGTTCCCGCTTAGCTAAAACAGCACCAGTTTTCAAGTTGAAACTATCAATACAATCGAAAGCTTTCAGTGATACAGAAATCATTTCAGCTTCAGATTTTACGTCTTGAAGCTGTTCAACATCGCCTACCTTAACACGAAAATGATTTGTTCTTGATGAGAAGCATCGAGAGTGACATTTACAATGATTGAGAAATACTTGGAACTACGCACTTCATTTAAGAATTTGTTGATTATTTAGTTGGTACATTTTTACTTGTATTCTAATAATGGGCCCCCCTCAAAAGTGCAAAATCAAAAAACTACTCGTTTTTCCTTTACAATGTTTTGCTAGGGGGGAAACTGGCCCGACTTCCCCCCCCTCTCGGAGCCACTGGCCTACTTATCTCATTGTAATATTCATTTTATTCTGCCTTAAACGTCAGGGGTTCTTAATCTGGCGTAAATTCACCCCCTGGGGGTAAATTTCATCTACCGAGGGGTAAATTTACTGAATCATAAATTAAAGCAAATTTCATTTTTTTAGTTATTAAAAAACTGGTAGTGTTGCACTCGATTTTGATTCAAATTTATGCTTAATGTAAGTTTTCGTCTTTTTTTTTCATCTCCACGCTAGTAGACTACCAGTTTCATTTCAGCAGCGTATGTGTGCTACATTTTTACTGTACACAACCTAATTAGGACTTCGACCACAAAGTGGATTGCAACTCTGCTAAGATTGCAACTTCCTTTTTTGCGCAATAAAGTGCATTGTTTTCGCAATGGTCAAAACGTGGCGTAGCTCCATTTGTCTCATACTTCGTTAGAGGACAGTGGAAAGACTGCATAGTGAACGCCTTTCGCAAATGAATTATTTTGAAGTGAGTAAATAAGTTAAACAATCTGCAGTTATGTCGAAGAAGAGAACTTATTTAGAATCATATGTTGACTTTGGGTGCGACTTCTTTACGACAGATGATGTTCAAAAACCTCAGTGTATCTTTTGTTCGAAAGTGCTTGGTAATGGTTCCATTCCATGAAGCCGTCAATTTTAAAAGCTCATTTTACTTCATGCCATTCCACACATGTGCATGACAACCGTAAGTCTTTGCTGGCTAAACGTGCTCGATTTCGTGCTGCAGGAACACTACCTAAGTTAGGATTCTGTTCCGAAGACAAATCAAGATTGGAAGCATACTATCGTTTTGCTTATAGAATAGCAAAAGAAAAGAAGCCACATACAATTGGTGAACGACTTATCAAACTGTGCGCTATGGACATGGTTGAACTTGTTTGTGGAGTAGAACAAAAAAGAAAACTTTCCTCACATGTAGAAATTTCCTGACTGACTCACAGCTCTGCTCGCACTCACCGCCATTACTTACGGTAACCTCAAAATAATGGCATTTAATACGTTAGAATGCACGTCTAAGAATGTATGAATCAACATGTTAAGCCTACATTAATAGGTTTAAAGCAAATTTTTAGAAATCGAAGATAATCCGTAGCCGAAGTCAATTTGAATAAGGTTTAATATAAAGTTAATTAAGTAGTACATGGCCACCTGGAGATGCGGCCTGATTTGTCACATTTTGCAGATTTTGATTACAGCTACTGCTAGTGCTAAACTGACATTTTTTGAGATGTTTTTACTTTTTGCGGTTTCCTAATGACAAAAAACTTTTCTGTTGCCTCCCGGAAGCAGTAGCAAATAAGAAAATGTAAGTTGAAAAATGCAAAATCAGACTGTCATTGAAAATTAACAGTCTGACTAAAATCTACAAAATCAAATTTTCTTTGTTGTTCAGCATGTGAGGATGTTAAAACCTATTGTGTCATCTGGGGAAAAGAATAAAGAAAGCGTAAAAATCTAATTTTGAGAAAAATGTATTTAATAAACGTTCGCCCAAAGTTAGAAAAACCTGGAAATTTCTGCAAAATGTGACAAATCAGGCCGTATCTTTAGGTGGCCATGAGTAGTATAACAATTTTTTGGGACCTTTGGACTGTAGATTTTTCGATTTCGTCACAGTTGTAAATCTGGCCTGGGTGGAACTGATATTTTTCTATTACTTCATTGAGGTTGTGGAAATACTTGCTCACATTTGCTAGATTAAAAGCTGTAGCTCGTCCATATGATGTAGCTTCGGGACATCGCAAGTACAGATGATGCCTGTTCACAAAATTTCGTAACCATTTTTTACCACCCATCTTATCTTTCATCCAGCTTGTTGGTACGTCAACATTGTTTTTAAGAGCAAATTCATATGCAAGATATCGAGCCGTGTCTCTTGTCAAACCAAAGGCGATCGCATGAAGAAGTTATATGTGCCGCCAAGTCCGATTCCACCTTTCGAGTAAATGCTTTCCGATGAGAAGAGTACGGTATCCCATCTTAACTTCAGGATCACTACCAGTTCTGACCCTCTCAATATGTCTCAAAAGGGTCATCCTGTTAATGGAATACTTTCTGGCTGCACCAGAAACAGAAGCTTCTTCACTAACTTCCTACGCTGCTGCTTTGAAAGTTTCAATTGGAGTAACTTGTCTATCTGTTTTCCTTTCTATTTTTTAAACAGCCAAACCTGTTTGATATGATATATCCTAAAGGATTACAGCCTATAGCCACCATTGGATGTAGCATGCATGGTGCTGTTTTAGTCTGACATTTTGTGTGATGACTGTTAAAAATTTAAATTCTATGGACTTATTGTCTGATGCAAATAAATAAAATAAGAATAAAATCCTGTTGAAAATATAAGCAAGAAAACTGAAAATGCCATAAAAGAGGACATTTGAGCATTTTTGAGTGTCCTCGGAGGACCTTTCATTTTCCTTGAAAAAAGAGGACAAATCCTCTTAAAAGAGGACATATGGTAGCCCTACTTATAAATGTTTATTACAGCATAGTATATATACACTCTTGGAATTATCAACTGGGGATGCGCATTCACAAAATGCTTGAATACAATCCAAGCCATACAAAACCAGATAATTGAAATTGTTACAAGAGCATTTGAAATAAAAACAAAATTACTGCCATTCTATCAAGATAATGTTATGCTAAATCTAAATTCCACTCATAAACTTGAAATAAGCAAATTTATGCTCAAATTTTATAATAACAAACTACCGGAAAACTTCAAAACTTTCTTCACACATGTAGGCTATCAGCTATAGATTCTTATAACACCCGACACTCAAGCTCCAATTAGCTTTATACTCAACAGGTAAATATACAACTATTCCAAAAATTTTTAAAATTCATTGGAATCAAGATGTGGGATAATCTACACCAAATATAAAAAACACATGAAAAAAAGCTACAAATTGTTCAGCAAAACTTGCAAAAAACACTTCTTCAAGAATCAAGAGCTGTAGAAGCGACTTCCACTACCAGACTTTATGTCCAATATCATTATTATTTTTTTGCATTTCTTGCGTCCGTATTTGTATTTGATTTTTTCCTCTTCTTCTTTGTTGTGTCAATTTGCTATTTAAAAACGCAATACTTGCTTTCATATAACAGTTTGAATGAGAGAGTGCAGACTCGACGACCTCCTACGCCTTTCAAGGGCTACAGTCTTTCACACTCTCTCATTGGATGCCCACACGTTTTTGATTTATGTACGTTTTGTTTTGTTTTACATCCATATAAAAATATATGACCATCCATCCAATAAATGCCCATGCAAATACACTAATACAGTATTTCAAACTTACAGGTTAAATGTAGTTTGTCAAATAAAATAGTCTAAAAAGCTCAGGACTGCTTCACGGTTTACGACAAGCAGCTTTATAAAACAGTGTTGATGGAAAAACAGCTTTGTATAATCTAAATCAGGAATGTCCAACCTTTTATTATAGTGGGCCGCATTGTCACTTGAAATACTTCAATGGGCCGCAGAACCTATTAAATTTGAAGAAAAATGGGTAAACAAAGAAACAATTAAAAACCATTAATTTCATCTTTGCAAATAGAAACAAATAACACTAGCTGCACAAGTACTAAACGCATGCTTTAATCCTTCGAGTCTTATAGTTAGGCTATATATAATCCTGTTTCTCCCATACTATATTATACTATTACTGCGGCACTGCGCCCCTAAAAACTGACTGGTACATTTTAAATAGGCTAAGATTCAATGTTCAAAATACTAGACTACTTGAAGTGAAAATGACTTGCGGGCCGCACGAAAATCTCAGGCGGGCCGCACTGTGGCCCGCGGGCCGCAGGTTGGACATCCCTGATCTAAATAATGTTGTCGAATAAAATAACAAATACACAGATTAGTGGAAAACTTGCAATGGATATTAGAGATTTAAAGTAGGTGACTTTAATAAAGTAGGTGACTTTAATAAAGTAGGTGACTTTAATAAAGTAGGTGACTTTAATTGAACTAAAACAAAATAAGTCAAATAAAATAGTCTAAAAAGCTCAGGACTGCTTCACGGTTTACGACAAGCAGCTTTACAAAACAGTTTTGATGGAAAAACAGCTTTGTATCATCTAAATAATGTTGTCGAATAAAAAAACAATTACACAGATTAATGGAAAACTTACAATGGATATTAGAGATTTAAACACAGTCATAACAATATAGGTGACTTTAATTGAACTAAAACAAAATAAGCAGCCTACTTTGTCACAATTAAACATTTTGAAGCTTACAGAAATTGTGAGAAAAATTACAGTTTAGATAATTTTTTTACAAAATTACTACTTTAACACACGGATAACTTATGTTAAACTTACGCCAAACAACTGTAGCCTACACAGGTATTGTGTGGTACAAGTACCAGCAAGAATTGTCAATTAAAAATGATCAGATACGATGTTAATATACGTAACTACATAGAAAAGCAGAGGAAATTTGTTTGAGACGTCGGCTATGTCAATATGAAGTGAAGAACACAAGACATTATTATTGCTCAGGCTAGTTACGATTGGTTAATGCAATTGAAATCGATTACAATTTTGTCTTGTTTCGGAATATGTGGTCGGCATGTAACGCCAGCAAGGTCGAACAATATTCTTGATGCCTTCATAGAATCTTTCTCTTTTTTCTCGTCAGAACAATACACCACTTCCTTGATATCTACAGGAAAAATGACGATCCCTTTAAATGAGGGGCAATAGCACTAAAGCTAACTGAGCTAACGAAAATTGTAATTTACCTAAATGTCTTGCGTTCAGAGGTGGGTAATAGCGCGCTACTTCTGTAGCTCCGCTACATTTTTGGTAGCGATAGGGGCTGCAGTAGCGAAGCTACTTTTTCCCAATGTAGAGGTGAGCTTTTCAGTTTTAGTTTAAGACAAAAGTATAGCCATAGCACGCGCAACTGTTGGTCCGAGCAGCGGTAGCGCTCTAGTTTTCATCGATTGGTGGCGATGGCCACCTCAGCTTGCGTTCTTGTTTAAAATTAAACCAACAAACGTTAGTTCTTCACTTTGTTGCCCTAAGTTATCGGAGAACGAAAGATTGGATGGATACATCTCACCCCAGCAAATCATCAACCCAAAATATTTTCGTCAAAAAGCACTAACTAACCCGATTGATACAGAACACTGCCATTTATCAGATGAAGTTAACTTTCCAAAGCAACTGTTGGCAAAGCACAGTTTCCGTAATAATTTGTCGTTACGATAAAGCTGGTTGAAATTGTTTAATGCGTAAAAAAAATGTTTAAAATAATTCGTAGGTTAATGACTCTAAAATATTTGCAATTAACAGAAACAGCTGACCCATGCATGCTTTATACTGTTGCTTGTGTTTTCAATGCATGGTGCACTGCTGAGTGCTGATTCCATGAACAAAGAGCAGTCTTAAACTTTCATTACCTGATTGTATAATAATTTTAGCACATTCATTGCAAGGAAAGAGTGAGACATAGATTTTGCAGTTCTTGTCCCAAGAAGAGTTCTTGTTCACTATTGCGTTCATTTCAGCGTGGCACACTGTAAAAACAACGTTTGACATGTGATTGTTACTACTACGATACTATACTACTACTACTACTACTACTACTACTACTACTACGGTATCATAGCCGATGCGGCCTTTGACGAACTGGATGCTCAATTTGTAATTTTTTCCAACGTTCCCTATGTCGTACAAAATTTCAAAGTGTTCTTGGTTGGCTGATTGATTTATTTTGTTGAAAATTAGATAAAAAATATCATTCGTTGCCTGCCACAAGCACGTCTCCCAGAAGGCGACCGCTTAAAGCCTTAGACAGAGATTTTCGAACTCTTCTGATGACGTGACCGAGAAATTTGAGTTGCCTTTGAGTTATGTTGTACAATATAGTTCCTTATCTTAATGCACCTACTTTAAAACTTCTGCATTTGTAATATGATCAGTACATGAAATGTGATAAACTCGTAAAATTGAGGAAATGTAAACAATGAGATATTGTTTGATTCACATTCCTCTCGCAAACGCTTCATGGTTATGCATTTAATGAAAATGGAAAAGCGAGAAAACACAATGCCTGAAAATATACACAATGCGAATTTACGTGTTATAATAAACAGTATAATAAACATTATTTAACTAATAATCAGGCTGTTCATCTACCATATGGATGTTTTGTATCCAGCCCCCTTTCTGCCCCTTTCCCCCAAGGAAGAGTGTCATCGCTGCATCTGTTTGGCATTCCATTGTAACCGACCCCTACGATCCTCTTTTCTTCATTGACAATGCACGCTCCAACCTTCAAAATTTAACAACGAATAGGTGGTAAAATTTGCATAGTTTGAAATGGTTTCTATTGGTAGATCTGGGATCTAGCAAAAGTTGATGATATTTTTAAATGAAATGCTTTTGATGTTTTTACAGTATAAGAAGTTTGAAGAAATATTACTTAAATGCTTCAACTCAAAAACCCAAGAAGTAAAACTGTCAATTATCACAAATGGCCTAGCTTTGCATATGATGATAATAAGCCTGACACGTAACAGAATAAAAACCAGTCAAAATATTGTATCATTGATATGCATATTTATGAAAATAGTTTGGCTACTAATTTTTTGAAAATAAAATGAAGACAAATCAGCTACAAAATACACAGAGCAAACCTGTGTAACTGGATCTTTGCTCCTCTGTGCTGATAGAAATGCAACTGCCATAAAATAATCATCCCAAGTTAAATAACCAGATCTTTTTTGATCAGGGTTCCTAAAAAATAAGGTGAAGTGTTAATGGACAAATTTCCTTTTGGCAAACCAAAAAGACCTTTATGATATGTCAGAATTTTTATTAAGCATGCTGGTAAACCTTAAGCGTTTTTAAAAGGCGATATATTTGCATATAATCTCTTTTTTTTCCTTCACCAGAGAACATAATGCATTGGTAAACTTTTGTAATCATGTAGTTAGTGTATAGCCTACTACATGTCATAGCATTTGGTGTTTTAAAGAAGGGTCAGCAACCTTTTTCGCAGTGCGGACCAATTTGAAACAGGCATTATTTTGCGGACCGGTCATTCACAATGCACATATGTTTGGTGGATGCACAATGAATAATCAGTCACCATTACTGCGAAAGCTTTGGGCTTGTTTTGCAGCAATTAAGCTGCCCTCACGTTGGGAATATGGTAGTCAATTACACCACAGTGTATTCGTTGTGCCCAGCCTACCTTGAATTTTGTCTTTTTTGCTGTTTTTAAAGGATACTTTATGAAATTCTCGCAGCAAACGTTTACTGATTGTTAAAAATATAATATATATTTTAACACTAGCACGGTTCTTCAAAGATTTTTGCAATTTTTGTATAAACTTTGCCTTGGTTTTGTGCGGCCCGTTACAAATTCCTCAAGGACCGCAACTAGGCCGTGCCCCGGTGGTTGCCGGTCCCTGTTTTAGAAGGCAGTAGAAGTTTTAAAAACCATATAAACAACAAACACAAAAACTTTATTGTATATATACAGTACACTTGAAATAATTATTATTATGTGCAATTACGATAGATAAGTCCAGCAACTAAATCATAAATATTCATATCTACAAGTGTGTAGTAAATAAAAGCTTGAACAGTTACAGTTGTGCATTAATCATGTACAGTATCACAGACCAACCACAAGCTTCATTGGTATTCCAACACATCTAAAAACCATACGGTATTATGATATAAGTGTTGTAGCCTACTGTGATTTCTGGAAATGTGGAAACCCACTGTGGAAAGTTAGTGATTAACCGTTAACAAAGTTGTACCAAATAATAACAAACCTATCTGTTGTAAGTTTTTGAAGATGTAGGCATTGTGAACAGTCAATTATAAGCTTTTTATAATGGCAAACACACAAATTACAGGGTGGTTGCTTGAAGGCTCCCTTGAAGGTATCCCAGGCAAGGCCTCCGAGAGAAGTCAGGCACTGGTCGGGAAACAATACAAAAAATGGGCCCCAAAATAATTTTTTAGCAAAAATATAACTAATTTCTTGCGTTGCATGTTCGTGTTAAGCTGAAGTTAGCCTACTTTCCTAAGCATGAATAGAACTTCGTTCAATTTGAAACTCAACAAAAGTCACTGGGTTACACTTGCAGCAAAAATGCCATTGTGGCTAACTGTTTTGTCTAGAAAGCTTTGTAAACAGACAATACAGGTAACGAAAATAGTTCAACCAAGCATTTTATTCAAAGGTATCCAAACTTTTTCCCAGGCGAGTCAGATTTGGTAATACTGAAATGTTCGCGGGCCAACAGCCTCTGACAATCTTTTTTTGAGTAAAGGAAGATGCATACATACTGTAGCAATATGGTTTAATGTCATTTTCACGTAACAAAGCAATCGCCTATGCAGATTTAAATATATTGTCGCATACACATATCATCGGATTTGATAAGTTAGGATCTACCGCTTTATTTATCAGAACTTAAAACATCCAGAAACTTTGTAATATAAGCTGCAGCTATGTTAATGGAAAGGATAACATTAACCAGGGGCGTAGCCAGCACACAATTTCGGGAAGGGGGGGCAAATAAATATTTTTGCGCATGTGAGTTGTTGTTGCGTATGATGTTATAAGTCCAAGCAGTTTTCATTTAACCATCCATGAGGGCATTGTTGCATTTGTGAGCTATGTGATATCTTTCTTAAAGCTTGGTTACTGGGCAATCCAATATGGTCTGTGGACTGATTTGGGGTGTTGCATTCTGGGAAGTTTTGTTGAGTTCTCATCCCTAACCCAGCAACGAGTCAGCGAAGGCGGAGTACCAACAGGGGGGTGTGGGAGAGCTCCCCGAAAAAATTTTGAAAAAATATCTTTAAATTGCGCATTCTGAGACTACTTTCAGCCTAAATCAACAATAAAACTTTGTGACATGATGCTGTAACAAAGTGTGAAATTTTTGTTTAAAATATTTCGGGGTTAGAGAAGAAATTGAGCAAGCATCTTTGTTCAGGGTTCAAGCAAAAAGGAGTGAATGGCAATAAGTCTTTTACATTTGCGACAGAATCTCGAGAGCGATCGTTGAATTTGCTGGAAAGAAAAAGAGTGAATGTTCGACTGTATCACTCATTATCGTTCTCTCCAGGCAGTAATAATTGATTTCTCAAATAAAGCAATAATGATTCTAATTTTTCTCGCCTGGTTTTTGTGTGTGAGAAAATACTGTCTTGATTAATTTTCAAAAAAATGCAAGTTGAATTTGTATGATTTCTGTGTGTTTGCAGGCCAAAAATAACACATTGTACAAAACGTGACGCGACAATTTATCGAAAGACAATTTATCGAACGACAGTTTATCGAAAGACAGTTTATCTAACGACAATTCATCGAAACGACAGTTCATCGAACCGACTGTTTATCGAAACGACAGTTCATCGACCGACTGTTCATCGAAACGACAGTTTATCGAACGACGAAGCACATATGCAATGGAATACTCAGGGGTTAGGTGTTAGGGATTAGAGGTTAAGGGTTAGGGGTTAATGGTTAGGGGTTAGGGTTAGGGGATGGAGGTTAAGGTTAAGGGTTAGGGGTTAGAGGTTAGAGGTTAGAGGTTAGAGGTTAGGGGTTAGGGGTTAAGGTTAGGGTTAGGTTTTCGATTAACTGTCGTTCGGTGAACAGTCGTTTCGATAAACAGTCGTTTCGATTAACCGTCGTTCGATTAACTGTCGTTCGATCAATAGTCGTTCGATAAACTGTCGTAGTACCGTACAAAAACAGGCGCGGGCCATACAAAAACGTCTCGCGGGCCGGACTTTGGACACCCCTAATTCCATTCAAACCTTTCTGGACTTTTTGCAATGCAAAGTTACGGATCACAACATCAAATGATAAAATTTTGCGACGTCTGAATTGATGCACATGTGTAGTGACGCTTTTCAATCGGTTTTGAGTCATAGTGGAGAAACGCAAGCAATTCTTTACAAATTTCAATGTGCTAAAACCACGTTCTCAAATCGCAACCGTTGGAGGTAGCTTTCGGAAAACAAATAAAAATTCATAACAACAAAGCTATTTGAAAAAACGTTTCGGAAGTTACATTCAATGATTTCCCTGTGTAGAGGTTATGGGGTGGTTCGTTCTGGTCTGCAGCTGAAGTTTGCTGTGTAACTTTCTGTCAAAAGTACCAACTCATCCAAAACGTCTTGAGAAATGTCATTGTTGTACAATGGTTTCAATTTGTTCCACATGCTCGCTACTGCACATCAGACATAGGCTGCGATGAAATTTTCATGGAACTTCAAACTCATCGACGATACGTTTGAGTTTGTTGATACATTTGTCAATTCCAACAACTAGCAAATCCTTTGCAATATATGGTAGAATACATTTCGTTTGAATGATTCAGCTGGTCAAGTGGAGTTATAAAAGTGTTCTGTCTTCAGGAAAAGAAAGTATTTTTTTAAAATTTATAGTTGCTACAACAACTTTAGCTTGCGAGTAGTAGTCTACTCTTCTCAGCTTTCTCTTACTTAGATTAGGCTACATCCTCCTTTAATTTCATTAAATTCATCAGTGAATCTTGTTTAGGACCGTAATCCTCATAATGCAAAGCAGTCATTAGAACTGCTAGTTGTGGGCTACTTTAGCATTGACTCAGCTTCCGATCTAGCTTTGGTTGGTTCCAAGTTGACGCATGTCAGTAACGTCTTTAGAGCTTCAATTGCAAAAGGGTACTGTAAAGCATTGAGGTTGGACTGCGCCATGCCTTCATTACCTTCTTGAAGTCAATTTTCTTTGCAAAGATAATAGGACATCTTTTTTTGATTGTTCAGAATTTTCCCTCTGACTGGGCAATAACTTCAAAGATACCACAAGCTTACTGTCGATTAATTACTCCAAAAATGATATGACATCTAAACAACACTGTAGGCAACACTGTGAACTCCAACTAGATTTAAAAAAAAAAAAAAATAGATTTAAACAACAACATCCATAAACAAAAAAACAAACAGAAAGGGTTTACGTTCTTTAATCGCGTTTGGACTGACACCTTTCACTTTCTCAGATATGTTGGATACAACATCATATGCCTGGCCAACGTAGATTTTAAAGTTAGGGTTCAGTAGTTAAGCAAAAATAGTTCACGCTTAGCCAAAGTAGCACCAGTTTTCAGTTGAAACTATCAATATAATCAAAACCGTTCAGTGATACAGAAATCATTTCAGCTTCAGATTTTACGTCTTGAAGCTGTTAAACATAGCCCACCTTAACACGAAAATGATTTGTTCTTGATAAGAAGCATCTGGATTCTGGATTAACATCTACAATGATTGAAAAATAGTAGGGGAGAGTGGGGCTAGTCGGAAAGTTTTTTTTTTAAGTGAAATTTAAAACAATTGGCGCATAACCTGACAACGTGAAGTGGCTTAACTTATCACCTATGGTGTCCTCTATCATACAACCAAACATAAGTATTGAGTCAATTCAGCTTTTAATGAAAATTTAAAATAAACAAACATACAATTGATTTTTCAACTAACCCCATGCCTGGGGTTAGTTGAAAAATGTCAGTTTAATGCCCACCAATGAACTGATACTCTTTTTTCAACCAACAAACATTTACATGGGGTTGTAAGTTAATATGTTTACTTGCTTTAAAATCAAAATGCATGAATTCTACACCTAATCATCGTAAAAACATTTTTTAATAAACGCATCGTTAAAACTTGTGATGCCGTAGGTATATACAACATTTTCCAAGTTATTCAAATTAAAATTTTACAATGTATGTCTGCTTAAAACAAGTAGGAGCTTACACTACTTATTATCATACCACAACGATATACTCGTATCATACTACATAGTCATACCGTTATCAAACCATTTTCCAACTAGCCCCACGCACTATTTTCCAACTAGCCCCATTAGCATATGACAAACTATTTTCCTAAAATATTCAAGCATGGTGCATTGGACTAAAATTTATTTATGTCTTAGTGTTGTAGAACACCTACAGCTGACACACACCAAAAAATGTCTGCCTATCTTTAACGATATGGACGCATAAAATGTTTTTTAATACGCCAACAATTTTACTTCGAAAGTAAGAAAATACAAAATTATCAGCCAAACAGGTATACCTTGACTCAACAAATCGAAACTAACATGGATTATGTGTTTTTATAAACTACTTCACATGTTGGCAGTAAATATGTAAAAAAGTTATCGAGAGTTAAAAAAATGATCATTTTTCAACTAACCCCGCCTTCCAACTAACTCCACTCTCCCCTACTTGAAACTATGCACTTCATTCAAGAATTTTTTATTATTGAGTTGGTACATTTTTATTTTTGTATTAAAAATGAGGCCCCCCCCCTCAAAAGTGAAAAAACAAAAAACTATAGTACTCGTTTTTCCTTTACAATGTTTTGCTAGGGAGGAAGTTTGCCCGACTCCCCCCTCTCGGAGCCCCTGCTCCCAGGTCATTTTACAGCCCCCTGTTGTAGTTTCCACAAATTTTACAGGACAGTTTTATTTATTTGATATTACTTTGTAAATGTAACGTTTTTGATTATATGCTTTTTTTCCATTTTTAACATCTGTGTTATTATACTCGCAACAAAGCAAACCAATCAATCAATTTAGGGAACACAATTTTTGTTCACTTCGATCTAACAATTGTTTTTGACTACCTTTTGGGCGCTGAATCCAAAAATGACATCAGGTTTTCTCTATCACGTCAAGTTTTTGAGCTAGGCACCCACCACTTTATCTCATAACTCACAAAAAAGTACAACATTTAAGACATCTGCGTTTATTGTATAAAACGTTTTAAGAACTACAAGAAACCGAAAGTAACTCAATGGTTTTCAAACAAACATTTGTACAGCTCTATTCTGTTCTTTAAAACGGATATTGTTTCTGCAGGACAAATAAAGTGCGAATTTTAGGGCAAAAAATTAAACGTGTAGTTTTTCCTGGCATGTCTAAGCTGTGGGCAGTCTCGCTTAATACTCCAGCAATAACCAGTTAGCATATGTAAGTCCTACCTTCCCTGATATCTTTCCTCTACCACCTTCAGATCTTGGTGGAATCTTTCTCCTTGTTTATTGCTGACCGCACCAAGGTTTTCCGTGAAATTATCAAGATGGCTATGCAAAAAATGCATCTTGATGCTCATATTGCAGCCGAGTTCTTTGTAGCTTTCCAATAGCTTCTGAACAATTTCGATATAATTCTCTGCCCGTGTATTCCCAAGAAATCCCTTATCAAGGTTTTTAAATGATAACCACGCATTTTCTTCCAACTCTGACATTGAACCACTGAAACGTTCATCTTTGATTAGTTGCCGAATTAGTGGACCATCAAATACACCAGCCTTGATTTTTGGTATTGACAGGCCAGGAAAAGCCAAAACGAGGTAATTGAAACAGTTGCTTTCAGTTGACAATGGTTTAACAAATTGCTTCATTCGGCCGAGCTTTATATGCAGAAGTGGGAAATAATTTTCTCTCTGTCAACTAGTGGCTCATGTAGAATATTGGGATCACCAGGTTTAAGGTCAGATCTTGGAGGCCAGTTCCTCTCCACCCAGTGCTGATTTGGGCTCTGCTGTCCCACATACACAAATAGCAGGGGTACTTTGTATATCCGTGTTGCTGACCAAGAAGAAAACATACCATATTAAGGTCAACACATATGATCTCATTGTGCTTGTGATATTGCAACAACTCAATGACGATTTTTATGTTTCCGTATTCTTCACGAAGACTAACTGAATGTGCAATTGGTGCTGCACCGTATAAATTGCCATTATGGAAAAGAACGCACTTTAAGCTCCTCTTTGAGCTGTCAATGAACATTCGCCATTCAGTTGAGTTGTAGATCGGAATTCCCAACTCCTTCAGTAAACCCTGTTTATCATAGCAATACACAAAGCCAGTGATGTACGCGCATACAAAAAATATTGACGCCGTCAGCGTAAACGCAAACGTTCGAAAAACCACACGCCGTATGCGTCAACGTAACTTGTAAAAAAAGTTGGCAGCGTCAGCGTTAGCGCATACAATAGCGTTAACTCATTTTGTTTGCTAGGTACCAAACATTCACACAGTATAAACCACTGGAAACAAACAAGTTTTATTTTGAATTTCCACGAAGAAACACAAGCATCTGAAAGTGTTCATCTGACATTTTGCTGTGTTTTGGTTCCAATATGTCTTTGCCCATTGAAAACATTCTTTCAACTGCAGCGCTAGAAGGTATTGGCGTGTTGTAGCGAAAAAAAGACATTAAAAAGTATGTGTTGACGCTATGCGCTAAAAAACCGCGAAAACTTTACGTCGTAGCCTCAAGCGCAAACTATCCAAAAAAATGTGGCCGCAAGCGTTAGCGTAAACAAAAAGTCTACGCCGCAAGTCTGCGGCGTATACGTACATCTCTGCCAAAGCTACTGTCACTTCGAAAGTACGGTAAAAACGCACTTTCTCTCGATCGAAAGTACGATACCTTCGCTCCTTTTCCAAGTAAATTTTTCTCATATAGTCTGGATGCTTAGAGTTTCGAAGCTTTTTTTCCTAGTCCCAAATCTTGTGCCAAATCATTCATCTCATGTTGATGGAATACTCCACGTTCTGAATCATCTTCAATTTCAAAATCTTCATCATTAGGCCTGCCATCCCTAAGACATTCATCATGATCCAAATATTCGTGCGTAGGTGTTTGAACGAAAACTAGAACTGGGATTTCAGCTGAATAAGGCACTAGACGTATAGCTGATGGAAGACTTGGATACTCAATTTTACGTTTGTTTTACTTGTTATACCCTGAAGTTTGCACCAACTAACTTCAATTTTACCATTCCAATTTAGTTTCGTTGGATGATGGCATCCTCCAACTAAAAATGGAGGAAAAAGCATCGACCTAAATTGATGCCTGTGCCTTTTTTGCTTAATAATTCAGTTGACCCTTCTTATATATAACTGACTATATGATTAGCTTGTGCATTCCTATTACGTATGGAAAAGCAATACGCTAAAGTCGTGAAAGTTGCATATTTTGGATGTAGCCTATGCTGCAGATCAAAAACTTGACGTGATAGAAGAAAGCTGGCGGCATTTTTGAAATCAGCATACCGGAATTAGCCTAAATCAAGTGCAAAATCAAAGTCAACAAATGTTTTTTCAAAATTGTTTCCCAATGTTACACTTCATAAACTCATTTGCTGAATCAGACTAAAAAAATTTGCCTCAAACATGGCCTAATAAAGCAACAGATATTGTCATATTGCAATACACATCAGTTTTAGTGTACCATAGTTGTTTGAAAGCATTGAAGTACTTACATAAAATCCACTTTAGTGTTTAGGCTTGGTTGTTGGTTGGTTGGTTTTGAATCTTTATTTTCAAACTGACAAAACCTTGGATAGGTTATTCCTGGAAGTTTTGCGTACTTGTAGAGGCCTTGAACCACTGACACAGGGCTGGTTATCAAGATTGGCAGAGTGAAGTTTCCATAGTTGTTGAATTGTTGTTGTCTGTTAGCTATTCCATCCAATAGGTGCCGCTGAATAGAGAGCAGTCCTAAAATGCGTTGCTCAAGCGCACAGCAGAGCCCACCCAGCGTCGTTTGATCTTGAGTCGGGCGACTAACCACTGAGTTAATGGGGCAGACATTGCTTTGATGTTCTTCATCCATATTTTAAAAGTTCAGCTTGTAGCAGAAACGTTAAAATGATATTTTAAATTACTCCTTAATACTAAAATAGACACAGTTTTTATAGATGAGTGAAACCTTGAGCTTTATGGTTATGTAAGCTGCAGTAAAGTACCTAACTACTTAAACAACTGTTAATGCACATATGAACCCACACAGAGCTTCTTCATGTTTATTGCCATGTTGTAAATGTAAACCATAAACTAGTCAGTCACATATCGAGGGCTAAATAACAGAACGAGCTAAGTCCATTTTTGCATTTTTTGTGGTTAGATACTGGAAAGTGTTTCTCAAGCTCCGTATTTTTACTGACAGAAATAGCTAAGTTCTAGCCTGAACAGGTTTCTCAGAACTGACTGCTCATTTTAAATTACTAAAAATTGTAGTACCGTATTACGATTTACGATTCCAATGCAATTTTTCTTGAACGTTGTCACTTGTAAAGAATAACGCAAGTACCCCAAAAATGATCGTTTAGCTGTTGCGAGATAACATTAATCAGTGAAAGTTGAATATCCCCAGACAGCAAAATTCAAAATTCATATCTCATTTTAAATTTAAAAACGCCATTTTCTCAAAACTACTTTTGGGTGACTTGGCTCGTTCTGTTATTTAACCCTCGATATTATGTATAGCTAAGGATAGTTAAAAACGTTTTTGCTTAGTCATTTTTTTGTTTTTTATTTGTTTTAATTATTTTTTTTTTTATACTATACCCTATCGTTTCATACATTTTTTCAAGTAACAACTGTTTTCATTTATCACAACACAGAACTGCAAAAGAGAGTGTTCAGTGATAGCTAATGAATAACTATTATAAATTAGCTTGCTGTAGTTGATTAAGTTCTGTAAGTGAGAAGTGTGGTCACATGCTCAGCAAATGGCACCAATAAACCACCCAACTACCAATGATGGGGACTGTTCGGTTCCAGTAGTGACCATGTTAACAGTCAACTTCTTTTGTTGCGTGTTTTAATTTCTTTTCTTAGTTTGTTTATTTCTTTTATTCCTGTCATTTCTTTCATTGCATATAGCCTATTAAGATGAGAATTATATGGAGTATTATGACGTTCTATAAAGTCTAATTAGTGAATCTACAGTCGTCGCCTGACAGGCCTACAGGTTAATTATCAATAAAAAACGTAGACAGTAGGCTACCACACTAAATTGACAAATTTAAGTTTTTCAAATTTAAATTTAATAAACTTGAATTTGCCAATTTCAATGTGATTATACGCTATACTTTTTTGATTATTTTATCTTACCACACTTCGTTTTGAATCATTAGTGAAGTCAAAAGAAGATTTTAATGAAAAGTTAAGTCACGAAGTTGTATTTTTGTAACCTATCGATGTCTTGATTATTTCAGAACAAATATTTCAGAAAAGCAAAAGTACAAATTTTGTTCTAACATTTAAATTTTAGACAAATTGTTGGTGCAAAACCACGATTATTATTTTTTATCTTTTTTAAAAAGAGCACAAAAAAGCAACTCGTCTCTATGTATAGCCCAGCACTTTTTCAGAATTTTTTCGCTGTATAGCCCAGGAGTTGTCAAAATGCGGACACGAGAACAATATCTACGGCCTCGTCAGGGTTCATAAAGCTTGGCCAACGTTCAATTAAATATCTTGGAACAAACACCTGGAACAAATTACCGGAACAGCTAAGAAAAGTTCAAACAATTAATATGTTTTCTAAAAAACTAATACTGCACTTAATTTCTGGGTATAAGTAACTAATATAATACCATCAAACTGTTTCTGCGTATTGTCACCGTATTTTCGCTATTTATTGTAGCCTATATTCGCTTTTGTCTTACCAGTATGCTGTGTTGTGTGTTGTATGTATATTGCAGTAGCGGCGCCACGGGGTGGACATGTCCACCCCACTCCTATTTAGGGTCAATTTTGTAATTCGTCGAGATCCGATGAGAAAACTTGGGAGGTGTATGCAGGGGGTTAGGGGGGTCTAGTGACTGCGTCATAAATTAATTTCAACTTCTTACGTATGAATTACTTTTGCAGCATTGACATACGAAGAAATGAAGAATCTTCAATTGTTATCGTTCTGTTGTATTGATTGATTGTAGTCTAATTTTACCATTTTAAGGTGATGGCTTTTATCACAGCTGAGACACAAGCTTTATAAGACCTAATAGGCAAAGGTTTTGATGGGGCCACCAACATTTCAGGCAAGGATGAAAGTGTACAGCAACACCTAGTTGCAGCGAGTGCCAAGAACTGTCGGTATATTTTCATTGTTTTACACACCGATTAAATCTTGTGCTTGGGCGCAGTGTTAAAAACGTAGCGACGGTCAAAACAATTTTTAAAACAATTGGTAACATCTACCACTTTATGGACTGTTCTCCCAAGAGAGATTTTTTGTATGAAGAGCATTTGAAAAAGGAGGGAATCACGTCTGAAAAAATTGCATTGCACTCGTTATCTGATAGGCTACTACAGTAGATGGTCTGCACGTTCAGATTATCTGGATGGGGTTTTAATGTAGCCTCTATCCAGCACTGCTGTCAATGCTCCAACAAATGTCAAACGAAGGTAATGATGTAGCTAGGCTACTGGTTTGTTGTTCCGCATCAAGCAGTCTGAATTTGTTGCTGCTAGTCTTATTCCTCATAAATGCTTTTCGTTAAGTAAACAGGCTTCAGATTATTTAAAAAGTGACGAAATGGATCTCACCACTGGGGTTATTGCTATCAACGACTTGACAAGAGCATTTGACTCACTGCGTTCAGAGGAAGATATTAACAAATTGGTTTTCAACTCATCGCTGTTTGCGGATAGAAATCAAATTACCAGTGAAACCACCACGCCGGCTAAGCGATGCCGCTACCCACCAAGCCATTTCCGAGATGGTAAGATATTATATTGATAGGTTGCAACAGTCTTTTTTGGAGTGAATCTGAATCCATTACAGAAAAGTTAAGAAGAGATTTTTCTTCATCCTTTGACAGAATGCTAAATGAACTTAAAAAACGTTACTCGGATCAAGCATGTGAATTAATGTCAAATGCAACTGCATTTTATTTCACGCACATGTCTCCATCAGATTTGCCTAAAGTTGAATATTTAGTCAAATTTTATAATTTCGGCCAAAATCAGGTTGGGCAGCAATAGGATCTTCTTTTTTTGAGGTCAGCTAATTGTCACAAGTGGAAACTATGAAAAGCACCAAAGTGGATTGACCAAGACCGCGTGGTTGTGTTTGCCTTTACTTTTGAATTTGTGTGGACAAAACGATCTTAAATCATTTGTAGGCTACAGCAATTTGTTTCAAATTATTGCTACTGTTGCTACTTTGCCCATGACTGTGGCATCTTGTGAACGTATCCACAGCAAAGTTAAGACAATAAACTATTATCTGCGGCCTGCCATGTCATCACAAAGACTTGAACATCTGCTGCAGATCAGCAGTGAGCGAGACATTGCCGATAACACTGGTCCTCAAAAATTGGTGAAAGCTTTTAAACTGACCTGCAAGCGCAAAATAAAACTTTAGTGCAGTGATTCTTAACCTATGGCCATGGGTAATATTGGGTAACAGCTAGGTTTTTAAAAATTGTGTTTAAGGGACAACCCAATAAATTTTTATGAGGCCGCCTATGTCATTGCAGCAGCTCCATGACATAAAATAACGACAAGCTTGCTAACATCAAGATCGTAGTGGGCAATTCTATGGACCGCAGATGAAATGTATGGGAGCGTTTGGTCCCGTTCTATTATTTTGTTCATAATTTAGAGTGCGCTCAATGGAAAACCAGCTTTTGCCTTCTTTAAATTTCCTTTGTTTATTTTTCAATAAATTTCGCAACCGAGCTGCAGTGAGTCACATCGCAATCGGTAATCTTAGCGACCATACTTTACGGTAGTATATTACCTCGAAATATGTTTGTCCACCCCACTCACTTTTGGCTGGCGCCGCCCCTGGTATATTGTATATGCCACTTTGTATTTCTGCACCATTTCTGTGTTCTTATTTTCATATTGTACTGTTAAATTTCGCATGTATACAGTATTCTTTTGTTTTTTTTTATGTTGTAGCCTATATTTTAACTCCGACACCGTTCAAGGTCAAATAAGCTATAACACCACACGGGTGTGGCAGACTTGATGACCAGTTCGGTCCTTCTGCCACTCCCATCATCATCAGCAAACATCTTAGTTCACATTATAATCCTGTATTGTTTTTTTTTTTTGTTTTTTTTTTCGCATGTGCTGATGATGCAAAATAAAAGAACTTCTTCTTCTTCATAACCTTCTTGAGTTATATCGCTTATGATGAAAATACTTAGTAGTTGTGGACAGAATTTCCGGACTTTTTTGTACCGTAGTTGAAGCAACATGGATTCCAAAACTTGAACAAGTCAAAAGAACGCAGAAAAAAAGAACTTTTGGTTCATAATCATTCTGTTATGGAAAAATCATATATCATTTGTAAGACAGTTGGAGTTACACGTACAACCAGTGATTGGTTATCCTACAAAATACAATGTAAAAGGCTGAGGCCGTATTGCAAAAACAAAAATGAGTAAAAAATTTAATGCGTCCGCCAAGATTCCCAAATAGCGAAATCCGCCTCTTGGCTAAAAATTTTGGGCACCCCTGCTGTTGCCTATATTTTTAGTTGAAGCTAAGAAACCCAAAATTAACATCCACTCGAAAACGGATTTTGAAATGTATCTGGACTACATTAGCTTTGGCCTACAAAGCAGAAATATGGACATTGTCATCACAAATGGTAAAAAGACTCGTGGTATTTAAAATGTGGATCTATAAAAGAATGCGTAAAATTTCATGGAAGGGTAAAATCACAAACGAAGATGTACTATTTAAAATGTAAACCAACACGGAGATTCTACAAACAATTATTCATGTAAGAAAATTGAAATATTTTAGCCATATCATTCAGCATAATTATATTCAAAGACAACTCCTAGAAAGAAAAATAAATGAAAAACAATATAGGGGCAGACCACCAAGAATTTGAAATAATGATATTAAAGATTTGTCATGACTTGATTACAAAACTGCAAAAGAAAAATTTCGACAGGAATATAATGATGATGAAGAAACCTGACTAAAATGTTTTATTCTAATTGGAATATGTTGCATTGGCATTGCTCACAGTTGAATTCTTATCTGCATATCTACGGTAAATGGCGCTACGTAGATAGAGTAGCCCAAGTGGGTAGATGCTGGTTCACTTTATAATGTCACACTAAATAGGTAAACTCTTTACAAATAATGAAATTCAATTTTTGATTTGTTTATAACTCAGCATTTACCAACCACGACAATGCGTGAATATGTTAGCCGTCCTGTAAACTCAGTGGTTAAGTGCCCGACTTAAGATCAAGCACCACTGGTTTGACTCTTGGGATGTGTGCTTGAGCAATGCATTTCAGGACTGTTCTCCATTCACCCGCACCTGCTGATCGAATAATACACAGACTCTTTAACAACTATCAGAAACTTCACTCTGTCACTCTCAGTAACCGGCCCTACACCAATGGCTTAAAGCCTCAACAAGTATGCGAAACTGTCAGTTATACAGTAAGAGGCTTTGTCAGTTCAAGAATTAAAATTTAAAACCAAACAAAATTTTATGATTGTTTCTTATCTTAAATCACTCGCATACTCAACAGCATACCAATTGGCAGAGATGAACATGGACTTAGATTTAAATCCTGCCGGATTTGAAGTCAGCCATCAGATTTGGTTTCAAGTTATCTTAACAACCGGATTCGGACAAAACATGATTGTTCTTCATTTTCTTGATAAACTCGTATCATAAACCTCTAACCATAATAATAGCTTTGACAATATTTCTCAAATTGTGCTTGTTTGATTATACCAGTTGGTTTCTTTCCAGATTGCACTGCAAGGTTTGTTTAAATTTACCCAAACAAGTTTGTCTGGTGCATATACCTTCATCAGATCAGGTAAAGATCTGTTCCCAAAAAAGTGGTTATCTGAGTAGTTGTGTAGGCCTCCATAGGCTACAATAGATTGCTTTCAAGCGAGCTTCTGTCTACAAAGTAGGCTATACTATGAGTTGCTTACTTTTAGACTAAGGCCTACAATCAGTGGCGTACGCAGGGGGGCCGTTGGGACATTCCCCTCCCTTCCTTTCAAGGGGTTGTTGTGATTATTTAGTGCAAACATGTTATCGTTCAAAAGTGGTCTTGGATAGCAGAGCTGTATTAACAACTCTTGTACCCCCAGGGGGGGAAGACACAGCTGTTTAGGAGCCCACTAATTTCAGTTTGTTCAGTGTTTTTTGGCTATAAAGTTATTTGAAATGAAAAAAGAAACACGATCGACTAGATTGGCAAGAAAAGGGAAGGCCTTGACTCAGCAGTGGACTACCACAGGCTGAAAATGATGATGATGAAAGTCTTTGATAGAGTTTTGCTTTTTGGTTATAGCGAATAGCACTAGCTTTCGAAGCACAGTTCCCTAGTCATGTGCTATGACGAATGGTGTTGAAGTCAGTGAGTCGTTCTTTAATGCGGCTTTTTTGTTTGGCTTGAGGCTGCTGTCTGTTGAATTTCTGCGTTGTTAGGCGTTATTGCTATGAAAATTTCTTGCCTTCCCGTCCGCTTAATCTAAATCTTCAACCACCAAGCGTGAGCTTGGATACGACAAAAAAATGTCATGAAAGGCACTACCATTCTGATTGGCATGTCTATCGCATTTATTGCAAACAACACTAAGGTTCTGCTCTTGCTGATATTGAATTAAAACATGAAAATGAATGGGAGAGTTTATAGCCTATGTTATACGGAAGGCATAGGCCTACTTGAAGCAAAGTTTAGCCTATATGGCAACGCGCCCCAAACAGCAAATCAGTCGTTTTTTACATTGATTCAACGTCGGCAGACGTCTACGGTAGCCTGCCGATTGTCTTGGTTGGTTTGGTTTTTAAATCTTTATCCTCGGACTGACAAAGCCTTCATAGGTTATTCCTGGTAGTTTCGCATACTTGTAGAAGGTTTTGACACAGAGCCGCTTACCGAAATTGGTAGAGTAAACTTTTCCGATTGTTGAAGTGTTGTTGTTGGGGAATTATTCCATCCACTAGATGCTGCTGAATGAAGAGCAGTCCTTAATAATGTGTTGTTCAAGCGCACATCCCGACAGTCGAACCAGCGTTTAATCTTGAAACTTTTTTGTTTACGAAATCAAGCGCTAACCAACTGAGCTATCGGGGCTTCTTCCTTGCATATCGCAGCGAGAATAAGTCGGGTAATAATGTGATGACATCGTAAACGTGATACAAAATTAAAATAAGCCCTGTTGCAAAAAGACCTTAGCTGTTGTAGAGCGACAATAGATGAAACTATAACAATGTTATTATTCGTTCAGTTCTGTTGTTGCAGCGTTGTGTAGGCTATTATAGGAGAGAGTTATTTACGTATTCTTTTCTTTTGCCGATGCAATTGCCTTTTATTTTAATAAATCCTAATCCAGGCACTTCAGGCAGCTACTAACTCACTACGAACTTCCATTACATATGACCCCCTTTACTGCAAGGACAATTTAACCCTTTGAAGGTTGGGGAGGGCTGTTGGCTTCGGCTTTGGAGGTTGGGAACAGTTGTAAGCTATCTCTAAAACCACTGAGGCTGCGACTACGAGATTTCTTGTCTTTTCCTAACTTTTATTCACCTCTATTGAGCTTAAATTTTGAGCGAATAAAGGTTATAAATTGAGAGATATAAGGCATTTCTCAGCACATCCTCTGAAATATTTCATATTCTATTGTTCACAATTTTCCCACCAGCTGGATAAAAGTAATTAATTTGGCCCTCCTAACTGTTTCACAGCGTGAAGGGAATTAGTTGTATGTAAAATTATGTAAAAAAATTTTTAAATATGTTAACTCACGCTACAATTACATTCATAAGTCACCTCAACAACTCAACGTATATGAGCAGTTCTAAAATTCACATAGTTTTAATTTTCGGATATGCTCATTGCTCAGCGTGAATAATTTTACAAAGTGAATCCCAAATTTTGAAACCGTGCCTTAAAAAATAACAGAGATATCACTCCTAAAGCATAAGAAAAATCGACAGCCCCCCCAAAAACTGAGCAAGACTCCAGGAGCCCAACCTTCTAAGGGTTAAGTAACAATTCGTTTTTAATTGAAGGTTTTTATTAAATTTAGGTTTAATTTAATTTTAAAAAGTTGGAAGCTTACGGAAGCAGAGATTCGTATCGCATCCCTTGCTCTCGTTTTTGCTATAGGCTACGAAGAAAGAAGTGAGAAACAAAGGAAATAAGCAGCGCAAAGTTTACGCGATTTACGTTTCTTTTAACTAATCTATGAAAGCAATTTCAGAATCGCTTACTCTGTTGGGTTTTTGTGTAGCTGACTAGCTGAGTTTTTGGTGTTCTCTAATTTTAGCCGCAGTTTTTGCCCGTTCCTGTGTAAGAGCTACCTTAAGTTAATAGCTGTTTATCTGCTAATAAATTTCATACAAATATTACCTTAAAAGTGTTTCCAGAAAGCACTATAATCCATTATTTGAGTGTAATTGTGCAAAAAATTTCCTGGGGGCATGCCCCGGACCCCCTAGAATACGTGTGCCTTCGGCACCCTCTAACCCTCCACGAGTTTTACTGCTTCCCTTGCTCAACCCACCAGGATACGCCACTGCCTTGTAGCCTACTTTATACTGTTGTAAATGGCCCATTGTCTACTTATTGTGAATCATAAACCATTAAGCTTAGGTGAAATAATTAGTTGAACATGGTGTGATGCTGAAGATACCTCAAAACGTGTACAATCTTTCGTAGGTCCTAAGTCATTTTGCGGCAGCTGTTTTGTACGGCATTTTGTACAATAATGCGTAATTTAACTGCTTGAGTTCTTCATACGTCAAAATTTGTCAAAAAAAGTTTTTTAATGTCAAAAGTTTTAATTTTTAGGTCAAAAAATAATTGTCCTAGTGATGAACAATAAACATCGATGAAAATAGAGGCTGCATGACAGGGCTGAGGCGCGTTCTGACTTGTTCTAAAGTAGAATACTTTCACTACAAGATTGCAAACTTTCAAACAGTAGGCTGATTAACTAATGCGAGGTTCACACTGAGCTTGTCTAGCATTTAGTATAGCCAACAGCGTGTGGGCGTGTTTTCATATCTGGTGTATTTTCGCGTAGCCTATGGCGTATTTCCGCTTTAGGATTTGCGCTGACATCGGTGACGTAGGCCGGTAGCCACTTTAACAAGGAAAAATTCTGCCACTGCAATTGACTAGAATGCACCGCCAACCAATCATAAGCTACATTTTCTATGACGTGAAAAAGAGCGAAAAGAAGATGATACAAAGCAAATCAAGTGATGGATTTTCTGTCAGCTGGTTGGCTTGGGAGTTAGGGTTAGGGCTAGAAAGTAGTTATTTCATTGACGCGGGTTCGATTTCCACCACTGCTATTGCCCTTTTTTCTTCTGTAATTACCAAATAAAGTTCAAAACAAGCATTAACTCTCTGGCTGAGTGCTAGAAAGGTCACAATTGGACGGTAGCCTCTTATAACATGTTCTGATTGGTTGGCGGTTGCATTGTAGTCATTCGCAGTGACAGAATTTCGACTTGTTAAAGTGGCTACCGCGTAGGCCTACCCAGTGGCGGCTCGTTAAAGGGAGCTGTGGAGCTGCAGCTCCCTCTGCGATCTGACATCAAAATAGAACTTGTTGAAAATACCCTTACAAAAGTATTCCTCGACGTCCTCGTGATGATTCAACTTATCTTCGCTGTTCTTGCATATTCACTCTTTAGCATTATTTTTAAAAATTTGAATGGAAACTCTGTGGAGCTGAGCAACCAAGAAGCTCCACGAAGGGTGTTCTTTCTATTATGACGATTTGGGAAAACCCCAATGACGCGAACACAAACGCAGGCAAAAGCATAGCCTCTGGGAGCTGTGCTCCCAACAGTTTGACTGTGTTCCAATGTTGCTCAGGTCAGCACATACACTGCTGGTTTCGTTAGACAGCTTACCGGTCATTGACGATAGACTATGAAACGCAGAAAAGTTTTATTATTTGACATAACTTAGCCTATAATTAGCTGTTTATTGGCTAGATTTGCCTTATGGCGTATGAGGACTTTGTTATACCAGTCTACAGTGAGCAATTTTTAGCATATGATTGCAAAAGCAATAGGCAGGTAGGGCACTTAAGACTAACCTGTGAGATGTTGAACCAGTCTGAAGTATTATAGCCTGAGTATTGATATATTCCTAGTTCCTACTGTCTTATCCCTTTGGAATTGTTAATTGTGTAGCCTACTGTAGACAGGTAAAACAAATAAGTACTGGTACCGGCAACTGTTTGTTCATATGTTTACCCTGCATTGCGGGAAAGCGGACTTGAGCGCTATGCATCGGTGTATGCCTTCCGACATACACCTGACCCACGCTGCAGCCGACGGCAATGTCTGTTTCCGGTTGTCTACTCTACTTATGACTTAAATTTGGTACCACCCATTACTCGAAATCGATCACTGGGTAGAGGCAATTATCGTAAGTTTCTTGCCCAGAGAAACAACAGCAAGTGCGAGTGGCTGGAGTCGAACATGCAGGTTCTCGAGTACAAGCTGCTAAATTGGCTACACTGCCTGACTATCTTTCATTTTACCTACACATAGCTTATGTAAGATTATTGTTTCAAATTGTGCTATCATCATTATACTGAATGTTAAAGCTTTTTTGATCTGATCATAGACAACTCTGTTCAATATTTGCAAAGTAGGCTACAACTTTCAATAGGTTATCATTACAAGAAAAGATCAATATTAAACTTGAAGGTAGGCCAACGCCTCCCCTTGAAATTTCACAAAGAGCACCATACAGCAGTAGTAGGCTAAAGGTTATACCCGGCATTTTAATCAACATTTATACAAAACTAACTTGTGGCTGCAGTGCAAAAAATGCATTCTTTTGCTTTCCATGCTTACTGTTTGGTGGTGATGCATCATGGACAAAGTCTAGAATTAAAGATTTAAATCATATCAATCGAAACATTGCAAGACATGATATATAAATCACAACTTCATTTGAACAACATGGTAAATTTACCTCTTTTAGATACAGCTAATATTGCTTCCCAGCTTGATTCTGGATACAGATAATCAATTGCTCGCCACAATGAGAAAGTAAAAGAAAATCGGCAAATTTTATCAAAAATTATTAACTGCATCAAACTGTGTGAGAAATTTGAGTTGCCACTCAGAGGTCATGATGAGGTAGCGATCCATTATTGCAAAGAAGTTTCTTGCAAAGTGATAGCTACACTAAGATTTAGGTTTTAGTTTTTTTTTTCTTGTTAGGTTTCTACGCACCTTTTCATTATATGTTCAGAGCCATTCTTAAGCTAATTTTTATTGTTACATACCATCTAACACTCATCCTTACAATGCTGTAATTTTACTTCTGTGAGAGTTCATGCCCGCTGTATTAACTGTTTTTAATTTCTCTGAAATCGCTTCATTTGCATGATGACTACTATGAGTGGTGCAACGATCAATGCATTCCAGTTGAGGTTAGTTGCAATTTTTGAAGTTTTGTACCATTAAATATACAATTTTTAGTAAATGCTATATCTCATAGTTTTATGCTGGAAGTTTCATTTGGACTTATACGGGCAAAATTTATTTGATATCAATCAATCTGCTTATTGTCAACATCACTCCACAGAAACAGCTTTACTACGAATCCATAATGATATTGCTACTGTACTTGACTGTAATCATAGCATTGTTCTACTTTGTCTTGACCTTTCAGCTGCTTTGGATAGGCTAGCATTGATCACAAACTTCGGAGCTGGTATACAAGTCCCTCCCCCCTTGGTAACTCAAAGACAGGACTCGACCAAACATATACTATAGGGTGAAACTGCTTTACCTTTGCGTTACTGTTCACACACTTCAATCCACATGTTTTAGTCAATTTCTCTTTGTCATGAGTTACCAAGGGGTGGGGACTTGTATACCAGCTCCCAAACTTCTTATAAATCGTCTCAAATCAGATTTTGACATTACAGGAATGGCGAAATGGTACTTGACTGGTTCTCTCCTTATCTTTTGGACCGAACTCAGTCTGTAGCAATTGAAAACTCAATGTCTTCTGCAACATTCCTTTCTTCTGGAGTTTCTCAGGGTTCTGTTCTCGGCCCTGTCTGGTTTTGCCTCTACAAACCTCTGTTTGACATCATGAAGCGACATGGGCTTTCATACATAGAGTTTTACAACACCAATCATATGCTGATGATATACAATTGTATTTGCATGTTACTGATGAAGATTTATTGTGTTGTATTAAAAATCAAAAATGTTTGGTTGATATTTCAAATTGGGTGTACTATACTGTAATATGTTAAAACTGAATCAAGAAAAATGTGAGTTTATTGTATTCTCTCCAAAACGGTATATTTCAAAGTTTAACGACATGACCCTTACCCTGAGTAATATTATTCCTTCTTCTAATTCAATTAAATTGCTTGGTGTAGTGTATCATTAAATCAACATTTGTGTTTGGAAAAATTTGTCAGTGACACTGTTAAATCTGCTTTTTTCATCTCAGAAATATTTGTTCCATCAGACAGTTCATAAATATTGATGCTTGTAAAACTTTAACTCATGCACATCCAGGTTTGATTATTCAAATTCATTGTTAAATAACATTGTGCTATTTTGCGTCTTCAAAGAGTTCAGAATACTGCCGCTCGACTAACTACTTTAACACGTAAACATGAGCATATTACTCCTATACTAAAATCCCTGCATTGGCTTCCAGTAATGTATCGTATTCGTTTCAGAATATGTCTATTGTCTATTAATTTATAAAGTTTTCCATGGTTTTGCTCAGAACTATCTGGACACTTTGCTTGTTCATTATAAACCTGCCAGAACTTTGCGTTCTCAACATTGCTCTTTTGCAACCCTTCATGTAAGACACAATATGGAAATCGCACTTTCCCAGCTGTTGCTGCCAGTTGCTGGAATTGTTTGCCTATTTGTGTAAAAGAAGCTGAAAATTTAAATGAATTCAAAACTCGCTTGAAAACGTTCTATTTCACTGAACATTATGACTGAAAGTACCGTATTGTTTATCACCATTGTCATGCACAGTGCCCAGAAGCATAGTTTGCACTGTGGATGAGGTGCTATGTAAATGTTAGTATTATTATGCGTGAAAATTATTTGTACTTAGCCCTCGTAACAACATGGTTCACGGCACCGGACCGACTGTACACACTATCGTCTAAATGTGTAAGTCATCACACATCTAAATGTGTTATGTGGTTTGTTATCTGTCTGAGTTAGCTGTGTGTGTCATTGCCATGTTGTTTTCTCAATTTTGTTGCTGCAATGCCCTCGCCTTCCTTCGTACGTCAAAAGGGTTGTATCGAAAAACACGGTCAAACGATAATATTCAAGGCAAAATTTACAAGAACTATGTCAGTATATTATCTGAACTTGGTCTCTTCATTCACTTCGACATTACTGTTTGATTACATCTTCCAAACTATTATAGTCTATGGTTGGCTGCTCAACAAAATAAAGTAAATACAAGTGACTTTACCCCAATAAACAAAGAAAAATTGTTTATTTTAAATATCACCATATGTGATGTAGTCCTGGTCCTTGGGTACTTACTATAAACTGCAACCAGCAGCAGAAATTTCACTTTGAGGCAGAATGGTGTTACCTCTTAATTGTGGTTGCTCCTTGGGGCAAGGTGTAGTAGCCTACCAGATAGTATCCCTGGCTGAAGTTACAGCTGTCCGAGCTGTGTATATGTTTTGTAAAGGCCTTTGTTTCATTTCAGGTGCAGTAGCCATGCATTTTATTTCGCTGCAGTAATACACACTTTCCTATGCGTGTTACTGTTTTAACGATCATCGTTTGACTGCTGTTTCTAGTGCTATTTTCGTGTGTTTACACTTTGTCGTTGTTTGTATGCGCTGGAAGACATTTAATAAACCTCATAACACCCAGCACCCCATAACACCATGGAGTTTTTCAAAGAACAGTAGGGCTACTCCACCTGTATTTGAGACTTCTTGTTAGCCTATATATAATCTACTTGCACCTTAATTATGGAAATTTATGTCTGTGAAAACTCTTTGTAAAGGTAATCAATACATTAATCTCGATTATTTTCATTGCAATTTTTGCTGGAAATACGCTCAGAACGCACCAAATTCAATGTAATTTGTAAAAATTTTCTGGGGGTGGCCCCCCAGACCCCCCGCCGGAACGTTCGCCTTTGGCGAACTCTGTAGGGACATGTCACTTGCAGCACCCTCACTTTTACAGGCCACGAGCCGCCACTGGGCCTACCTATGCAAAATGGCGCCCATGGCAAAGTTTAAATGTGCGCCCTTTTTAACAATTTAAGTTATTGCATACAAGTCTTTTATCGTCGTCGTCATCGTCGTGTGAGCCTCTGGGGCCGAGGGTCTATCCTTTTACCACCCCAGATTCACGATGTTCCCGGACTACACTGGAAGGCTACTAGAGAACAGCCAGTCTTTGGTTTCATCATCAATGACGCGCAGACCTTCCACTCCGTTAGGTGGCTTAAAGGTGGTACAGTCATTGATGATGTGTTCTACGGTCTGTTCCTCGGTACCACATTCACAGGAGGAGGAAGAGGCCATTCCCATTGGTGAATGGTTGAGCGGAAAATCCCGACGCCCGTACGAAGACGGTTGAGGCGCACCTATGCCTGTCTTTGTAGTGTCAGGCCAATGGGGCTTGTGTTGGCGTCGGAGATAACAAATGGAGTCTGGTGGTACTTGACTTCCATTCAGAATTCCATTTATGGTCCGCCCAAGTAGCCGCAGAGATGTCTTGTTCATCAACTTCGTTGATCACAAGTTGAGCGGCTGGCACGAATGGGTGTCTTGATTTCAGTCGACGGGGGTGCTCGTTTGGGAGAGCAGAGATCTTGTGGTGGAGAAGATGGTTAGGCTCCAGTGCCCGTAGACCGAAGATAGAGTGGCTTTTTCACGACGAAGCTCAGCGGGTTGGATGCCAGTGAGAATGGGGAGATTGTCCAATGGTGTGGGTCGCAGGCATCTGGTCATTGTGCGCAGAGCGCTGTTTATGGCAGTGCCAATGTTATGACAGTGAGCACGTTGAAGAGTAGACAAGGGCTAAGGCTGCTATACGCAAAATGTCAGCCCTCGCCCCCCCCCCCCCCACCCCAGCTGGAGCCTGCCAGGCACGTGAGCGATCTGTCTAGTGTCACCCCAAGGTACCTTGGTTCGGGGAAGAAGGTCAGAGATTTTCCGTTGTTCTGGACACGTAGCCTAGCTCACGATCAGCTTCCCGATTGTGTAGGTAGAAAGCTGCTGCCATAGTTTTGGTTTCGCTGAGTTTCAGTCGCCAGTTGTGGAGATAAGCTGAGACTGAGAGGGTTTTGATGTCCTGGCTCAAGGTGTCTTCTAGATTTTCCCACGACTATGTGGAGAGTGAAGAATTGCCAGGTCGTCCACATAAGTGTGTTTTGCGGAGACCGTGGTTAGCAGGTCGTGGGTGTAGATGTTGCAAAGTGGAGCCAGGACCGATCCCTGTGGGACGCCGTTTTTCAGACGTCTCAGTCTGCTTCATAGGCAGCTGTGAGATCTAGAAAGACAACGCCGGCCTTCTTATTTGCCTCAAAGCGATCCTCGATGTCTTGGGTCAAGAGTGTGACCTGATCTACGGTGGATTTTCCGCGCCGAAACCCAGCTTGCTCTTTTGGAAGGAGCGGGTCGATGATTGGGTTGACGCAGGCATAGATCAGTGTTCCCGACAATTATTCACCAAATCAAACGTCATATAAAACCGTTATGGTTTACTTAACCTAGCTGGCATCTTACGTCATGGAAATTGCTAGAAAATGTCCAAATATTGCACCATCGGTCGTATAACCTGATGAAATATTGCATCACTACCTTTGAACACCGGTTTGAATTGCGTGACAATGTCTTTCGTTATGACGTCACAGTACTGCGTACGTGAGTTTGAGATATTGAAAATTATTTTTGTCATTCGTAAAATTGTTGCTTGAAAGTGAGTCGCAAATTTAACTGTTTTGCTTATTGCTTGCTAGCTGGACAAATTTTCCGTCTTTTATCTAAGTAATCTGTTCTGTAGTGACAAGTTTTAGTGGTGTACGGCGTTGCATCCAATTTCGACAGCCAGGTGGCTAATTTTACAGAAATACAAATTTGAATAGACGTTTCGAAGGAGTGTTTCTTTTTCGGTCATTACATGCAGACGAACGGATTTGGGAATCTTATGTTACAATTTTCCCACGAAGAGATTATGGTTTACCACTGTGACCATAAAAAATAAAAGACGTGACTTGTTAGCTGGTAGGCCAAGAACCACTAGAAGCATAAAAAAATAAAAGACGAGTTCTTGTCAGTTGGTAGGTCAAGAAGAAATTAAAGCAAAATAATAAAAGACGTGACTTGTTAGCTGGTAGGCCAAGAAGCACTAGAAGCACATAAAAAAATAAAAGACGTGACTTGTTAGCTGGTAGGCCAAGAAGCACTAGAAGCACATAAAAAATAAAAGATGTGGCTCTGTCTAGTGTTTGGTACTGAAGCAAAGAAATAATAAAAGAAGATCTTGTTGGTTGGTAGTCTACAGAAGCAAAAGAAAATTAAAGATATTTCTTCTCAGTTGGTACTGAAGAACTTCAAGTTAAAAATTAAAGGCGTTTCTTTGTTGGTTCTGAAGAAAAAAAAACAACATTGACATTCATTTGAAGAAAAAAGATTAAAGACAATCGATCTGTGCTTGAAGATTCAAGTGAACGAATCCAAGCAAGTTTTGTGGACTTTAGGACTTCATATACCCGTACAGCTACGGTATCGTGCATTTAAATTCTTTTTGTATTTTTACGGTCTTGGCAGTTAAGTTTTTTATAACATAAATTTGTGTGTTTGTGTAACTTAATTTTTTAATTGTTAAATTTAGCCCCAACATTTAATATGTCTACACTCGGTGGCGAAAGGGCCTCGACCGCCGTCGACTCGACTGAGTTTAAGCCTGATGATGTTCTTTGCGGTCGGGCAGGCCATTCTGGGGAGGGACCCAGTAACGATGAGGCTAAGTCAGTTCGAGAGGCCCTGCATCTTAGACGGGATATTTTGACTCAAATTGGGGAACTTTCTGTAGCCCTAGGTTCTTTGAGTGATAAGCAGGAACTGTTAATTTTTAGATCTAAGTTCTCTACTTTGGAAGAGGATTTACGGCATTTCCATGCTCTTTTGACTAAAATTGTTAACTCTGCAATCTTGGCAGAACTTCGTGATAGGGTAGACCCCGAATTTAACTCGTTAAAAAATAACTTCGAACAAAAAGAAAGTGAGTTCTCAGATATGTTGGATGCTGACATACATCCTGAGGATAGCGCCTCAAATGTAAGCACTAGGATGTCTAGGAGTTCGTCTCGGATAGTGGCACAAATTAACCTACAGCTAAGACGAGAGGAGCTCCAGATCCAAGCTGAGGCCGAAGCAAGAGCTGCTGAGGCCATCGCGAGAGCTGAGGCCATACGAGCTGAGGCCGCCGCGAGAGCTGAAGCCGTACGAGCAGAGGCCGTCGCGAGAGCTGAGGCCGAAGCGAGAGCTGCTGAGGCCGCCGCGAGAGCAGAAGCGAGAGCTGCTGACCTCGCACTCAAAGACGCTCAGTTGAGGGCTGAACAACGTAAAGAGGTAGTTTTAGCTCAATATCGATCAGAGTTGGGCTCCCGGCGTAGTTCTAAGAAGGGCTCTTCTAGTCATTCCAGAAATGAACATCAATCGCAGTTTAATTTACATAACCTTTTCCAGACGCCTGTTCAATCTGTAAGTGGACCAGTGCAATCCACACGTTTTCCAGCTGTTTCAGGAGGTCTCGGGGACGCGGCTAAGGGTCTTCCGAAGGCTGTAGAGCCAAGGCCTGCGAATTATAGCCGAACTCCTCCCCCATGGCGTACAGGTCACGGGGCCGCTATCAGAAGTAATGTCTTGCCCCCTTCACAGTTTTCTGCGCCGCTAGTTTTTGATCGCCCAGCTACACGTAATTTGGGTGGTTGTGAGAGGCGTATCGCGTCTCTTGATTTTAACGTTTGTGAGGATCGTGATCGGGCTGTGCATGTGACTGAGCCCCACCAGCCCCTTAAGGGATATAGCTTGTCTTCTCCCGCTAAATCGAGTTCTCAACAACAGGATTGCTTTTTTGAATACCAAAATAGTAGGACGTTATTCGATAAGGCGGCCTTGATTGGTTACGATGGTAATAATATGCCATTTATCTTCTTTAAAAATCGTATTACTGCCTTAATAGCAGCTTCGCCCTTTAAGGGAACTCGTTTGACTTTGTTACAAGCAGCTTGTGTTAGAACAGCTGCGCAAACGATTGCTAATTTGGTTTCCGACACTCCTGGCTTGTCAGAGGAAGACAGGATAGAAATGTCGTTAGCTCGCTTGTCCCAGCGTTTTGGGGTTCGTGGAGGTCTTTTCGCCGAACCGGAAATTAGAAAGTATCGCTATGGTAGCAAATTGACTTCGATTTTTTCCAGTGATTTGAAAGAGTTTAAAGATGAATTGTCGCAGTGTTTGCTTTACGCGTAAGCTTATGGTCAGCGTGATAAATTGGAAGGACGTTTTGTTTTGGATTTGGCTAAGCGACTCCCGTTTGACGCTAAGCAGCGTTATCTTGACTTTTTAGGTGATCAGTATGGTGGTACTGATGAGCCTACTTTTCAGAGCTTGTTTGAATTTGTAGTACGGGAGGAAACGCACAAGTCGACTGATTTTAGCATTATGCTAATGGGCGATTCTGGTGAGTCGCAGCATTTTAAAAAGTTTGGCAAAGGAAAATTGCCTTCTTGTCCGGTTAGGCAGACGTCGGTAAAACCCCATGATGATGTGATGTCAGGGAGTTCGCAGTACTCGACTGCTGTTGGCGCACCGCGCGGTAGTGAAGCCAGACGTAAAAACCTACCGGCATGCATTTATTGTTCGTCACGTGGTCAAGTTGAATATCATTTTTTGTCTAATTGTAAAGAATTTTTGCGCTTGACACCTAAAGATCGGAGAGATGTCATTGTGAAAGCTGGCAAATGTTTGAATTGTTTGCGCCAGCATATGGTTAGGGATTGCGTTCATGCAAACAACTGTCGTCAATGTGGCCCTAACAACGATAGGAAGCACTATTTTCTTCTGCATGATTTTTATGTGACGTCACGTGATTCTCTGGATTCAGTTGGGAAAGATGATGCTCGTGCCAGAGTTCCTGTGCGTAATGTTAAGATTGGAAATGTTAAAGCAGCCTTTAACCGCATTACTGCTGCTCGTGTTTTGAATCCAATGACTGGTAAATCGAAGTTGGTGTATTGTCAGCATGATCCTGGTTCGCAGTTGACTGTTGTTTCGAGTGATTTGGTCTGCGAACTTGACGTTAAACCGTATGACAAAGAGTCGTTTAAAATGGATACTCTGGCTGGTCAGAAAGCTACTTGTGCTGACCTTGTTAAACTCAACATCCAGTCGTTAGAGACGAATGAACTGTTTTGTGATATAACTTCGGTGGTTAACCCAGCTTGGGCTGACGATGTTAAAACTTTACCCCATAAGCAGGATTTAAGTAGTTTCCGTCATTTTCATGACGTGAATATGTTTCATTTGAATGATTGTAGTACTGTAGATGTACTGATTGGAAACGACAACGCTTATTTGATGTGTGCTAAAGAAGAGCGTGTTGGTGAGAGTCTTAGTGAACCACATGCTTTGCTCACTCCTCTCGGTTGGTTGGCTTGTGGTGGTAAGTCACCCTTAGATGAAAGCGTTGCTAACGTGTGCAGAGTGCAAACGTCTTCAGAGTCGGATGTCATCTCTGGCTTTCAGCGTAAAATTGAGTCTCGTGATATGGAAATAGCAGACCTGAATAAAGTCATTCAGGATTTGATCTTGCAAAATGAAACCTGTGAATTGTCTCGCAATGATATTTTGGCTAGAGAACTTGTCGAACCGAATATTGACTTGAAAAATGGTCGATTTGAGATACCTGTTCCGTTGAAGGAAGATATTGATCTACCTAACAATTTTGTGCTGGCGTCAGATAGAGCTGCTGCTTTAAGGAAGAAGGCTTTAAAACAACCTGAACTTTGTGATTTCCTTACTGACACCATGAAAGATCTTAAATCTAATGGCTATATTGAGCGTGCTGGTGAAGCAGAAAATGTAAAAGGATTTGAATGGTATTTACCATACTTTGTGACGTCACAATTAAAAAAGCGTATTGTTTACGATGGCAAGTCTGAATTTCGAGGAACTTGTGTTAATGATGTAATGTTTTCGGGTCCTGACTTGTTAAACCCTCTGGTAGATGTCTTGGCTAGATTTCGGCTTGGTAGATTTGTTCTCATGGCTGATGTGACTAAATGCTTCTTTCAAATAAAGTTACCTGAGTCGCAGAGGGATTTGTTTCGTATGTTGTGGTTTGAAGATGATGACCTTGAAAATGGTAGAATGGTACCCTTTTGTTTTTGTGTACACCCTTGGGGAATAAAGAGTAGCCCATATATCGCTTGCTTGGCTATAAAGAAAATGATCGAGCAAAATCCCAGCGGTGCTGGTGAACTAACTCTCTGCAATATTGCAAATAATATGTACATGGATGATTTTATATTTTCGGCTGACAGCTTAGAGGAACCTCAGCAAATCACTCATGAATCAATTGCTTTGTTTGATAGCCGTGGGTTTAAGCTTGTTAAGTGGAGTGCTAACAAGGAGGCTATGATTATCTTGTCAAATTTGGATAATGAGATGCTTTCACCTTTGATTCGTGACATTGACTTTCAGACTGAAAATATGACTTTGCCATCAGCGAAGACATTGGGTTGTGTGTGGCAAACCGAGTCTGACGAGATGCATATCGCATGTTCCTTAAAGCCCTTAGCTAAACACACGCGCCGAAGTATGCTCAGTCAGCTTGGACAAAATTTTGATCCGCTAGGCTTTGGAGCGCCATTTTTTCTAAAAGCACGTATGATACTTCAGCAATTGGCGATAGACAAGTTTGATTGGGACACCGAGGTCCCTGATAGCTTTGTAAAAGAGTGGGAGTCGTGGCTTCGCTCTTTGGACCTGCTTAACCGTATCTGTTACTGGCGTAGACCTTATGGTCTCGCCCTCTGCTAATTCAGCAATTTCACATAGAAGCAGTGACGCTAGAAACCTGAGATTTCTTGACTTTTACTTTTTTTTCTTGCCCCAACTTTTAATCCCGATTATGTTGGTATCGGATAATTGTGAAGTTCACAATAAACCTTTTGTCACAGCCAGTTATAAAATGCAAGAAATTTCCTGATATTCAATAGCTTGATTGACAGTTTACTATTAGCGTGCGGTTTCATTTTGTGTCTGTCAGTCATAACACGACGGCGCTAAAATTCCATTCTCTACCCAGGCAGCAAAATCCGTCATTTTTACATTGATTCAACGTCGATTTTGCTGTCTGGGTAGGGAGTTGGTCTTTGACGCGATATGAGTCATTCTTTGCTGGCAGACATCAATTAGAAAGGTAATTTATTATTTGCGCAAATTGCTTTGTAGTGCAAAAAGTGCATGGAATACTGTTTGCACAGAAACGGAAAAACAAAATTGATGAAATTCTGTGTTCTATGCAAGAGGACTTTCAAAATAAAATGTGAACTGAGAAATTTGACCAAGAAATGGCGAAAATAGGTCAAAAACCGAGTCTTTATCACCTTTTCTACCTAAAATACACAATCACGAATATATTTTGCGAAATAAATTGATTGAAGTGATAGATAAGGCTTTTGACCAACGGCAAACTTTTTCCCATTGTTATTTGATATAAGCCGACGGAGTAATTAGCAATAAGAGAGACGTAGACCTGATGGTCTCGGCCAGTAACTCTTGACGCCAAAAGGAAGCAGTGACAGATACGGTTAAGGATTTTTCGTTACCGAGATATTATTTTGTAAACTCTGGTGTGTGTAGTCCGGATGATGTTGTTTCTTATCAATTACATGGGTTTAGTGATGCTTCGAATCAAGCTTTCTCTTCTGTTGTTTACTTGCGTAGATTGGTTAGTGGAGTTCCTAGTGTGTCTTTCGTTCTGGGTAAATCTACCATTGTTGTAAAAAATCAGTTTTCTTGGCCGATAGCTAGGAAAGAGCTTGTTGCCGCTTTGAATACAGCAAGACTCGTGAAGCAGGCCTACGAGGCATTGAAGATGCCTGACTGCATTAAATATTTTTGGTGTGATTCTCGGACAGTGTTACAGTGGGTTAAAAACCCTGATTTACGTTTGAATAAGTTTATCACGCGTCGAGTTGAGCATATTTTATTGTTGTCTGGAGTCCAGGATTGGCGTTTTTGCCCTACCGATATGAACCCAGCTGATGTTGGCACACGGCCAAATCTTATTACTAAGAAAGAATTTCGAGAGTTGTGGTTGAATGGTTCTAGTCTTCTCTATCAGTGTGAAGAAATTCCATCTGTAGAAAATGCCACTCCAGTACCTGTCCATAGCCTATATCTTCGTGACGAAGAGGAGTCGCTCGACGTTGGACGGGATGGCCTTCACAGATTGATCGAGGCCGCACCTTCTTTGTATGTTATGAAAAAGAGAATCGCTTATTTGGTTGCTTTTGTTGAATTTTTGTGCTGTAAAACGAGAAAGCGTAGCTTTGTGAAGCCAAAACTGGACGCTTCTTATCTTAATAGAGCCTTAGACTTAACTGTGAAGTTTGTTCAGAAAAGCGTGTATGGCGATGTGGTACATTTAATGACCAAACGATCGCCGGATGCCCTTGAGGAAGTGATAAAGCGGGGTAGTGTTGGCGCTTCGCAACGTGAGAAGGAACGCTTGAAAGAATTGCGTTCACTTAAATAGTACAGACCTTGTGTAGATGACGCTGGTGTAATCCGCATTGAAGGGCGCTTAAGTAATTCTCCTGAGATCTCTCTTGAAGCAAAGCATCCGATTGTTTTGCCTTCGAAACACCCCTTCACTAGGCTTGTTGTACTGTCGCATCATAATGAAAATGCGCACTGTGGAGTACAGCACACTTTGTTGTCCACGCGACAGAAGTTTTGGATCGCTAATGGTAATGCCTCCGTGAAGAGGTATCTTAATGACTGTGGTGTATGCGCGATTGAGAAAGCGCGACCTATAAGGCAGCTCATGTCTGATTTACCTTTGTCTCGTACAACTGCGCATAAGAAACCCGTTTTTGATTGCGGCTTAGACTATCTTGGACCATTGACCTTTGTTGAAGGTAGGAGTCACAAAAAAGCTTGGGGACTCTTGTTCACATGTATGGCATCTCGCACTATTCATGTTGAGCTGGTTACGTCATTGTCGCTGAGTGATTTTTTACTTGCCTTTACTAGGTTTACAGATTTACGTAGGCAGGTTAATGCTATCTATTCCGATAATGGAAGCACCTTTCAGGCAGCATCTAAGAAGTTACCCGAGTTGATAGAATCAGCTGAATTTCACAACGCCCTGAGACAGAGAGAGATAAACTGGGAATTTATACCTCCGTATGCTCCGGCGCAAGGTGGCGCCTGGGAAGCAATGGTAAAACAATTTAAAATTGCATTTTTTCACATTTTGGACACTTCAATACGTAAGCCCAATTTTATTGAACTGCTTACGTACACCAGCAGTGCTGTTCAGATCGTGAACGAACGTCCTTTGGTACCTTTGAGTGACGACCCTAGGGATTTTACTGTCATCACCCCTGCCTCACTTTTAACCCCATACTTAGACCCATACTGTGCTGTTGGGCAGCCACATGATTGTGACCAACTAAGGAGGGACTATCGGTTCAATTTGTCACTTTCTCAGCAGTTTTGGAGTAAATGGATCGATTTTTACTTGCCAGGGCTTCAGGGCCGGAAAAAATGGCTAAAAATGGCCGAGAATTTGGAGCCTGGTCAACTTGTAGTGGTGGGTTCTCTCCAAGACATTGGTAAACGTGGGAAGTATCAACTTGGGAGGGTGCATGAGGTAGTTCCACAAATTAGGAAAGGGAAGCCTGTGGTTCGTAGAGCTAAAGTTGCCGTCTGCAACTATGATGAGAGTACGGGGGAAGTGAAAGTAGACTACGTGTTGAGGGATATTTCGTGCCTCGCCCCCGTAAAGAACACCTAAGTGTTAGGGTTTGAGCCTGGTTTTGTCTGCGGTGGCCGACACTTGTCTGAGCCCAGAACAGTCGGTTATTATCGCAACCATTTTATATAGCGTCATTTTAGCGTATACCTATGGTACCAATTTCATGTATCGTCGTGTATTATTCGTATTGTTGTTCATTCTTCGCATGCCCTTTGTATTTACGTCACTTAAACCGTAGCTTATGATTGGTTGGCGGTTTCATTCTAGTCAATTTCAGTGGCAGAATTTCGACTTGTTAAAGTGGCTACCATGTCAGACTGTCATAATTAGGGGCCGCTATGTTCCCGACAATTTTCACCAAATCAAACGTCATATAAAAACCGTTATGGTCTACTTAACCTAGCTGGCATCTTACGTCATGGAAATTGCTAGAAAATGTCCAAATATTGCATCATCGGTCGTAAGACCTTATGAAATATTGCATCAGCCGCTTTGAACACCTGTTTGAATGACTTCATAATTGTCTTTCATTATTGCGTCACAGTACTGCGTACGTGAGTTTGAGATATTGCAAATCATTCTGGTTATTCGTAAAATTGTTTGTTGGAAGTCAGTCGCATATTTAACTGTTTGCTTGGTGCTTACTAGCTGGACAAATTTTCCGTCTTTTATCTAAGTAATCTGTTCTGTAGTGACAAGTTTTAGTGGTGTACGGCGTTACATCCAATTTCGACAGCCAGGTGGCTAATTTTACAGAAATACAAATTTGAATAGACGTTTCGAAGGAGTGTTTCTTTTTCGGTCATTACATGCAGACGAACGGATTCGGGAATCTTATGTTACAATTTTCCCACGAAGAGATTATGGTTTACCGCTGTGACCAATTAATTCGTTATAATCTTTGTCATTGCAAAACTGTGAGTGATGATAGAAATAGTTTGCATTTCTAAGTTAAGCATTGATCAATAGACTGCTGTCTCAAAGGAATTAAGTTGAATGTAGCGGACGCTGCTTTTCAGCATACACCCTCATACGTAGCCATCAGTGGGATGGCGACATTCCTGGGCGAAGTCGGCAAGGCATGATTGGACACGAGGTCGACTTTGCTGCTGTATATCCACTGACTTAAATCCAACCGAGTAGTGCTTGCTCACAAGTATATTTGTTTATGATTTTAATCTTCGATCCAGTAACACAAAAGCGAAAAAATAAAACACCCAAATGGTTAACGTTCCACCACCGAAAACTGGACATAAAGTATCGTCGCTTCTACATTATTAATGGTCTTGAGTCTGAAATCATAGCTGCTGCACCAAAATCATAACATACAGACTCTGAACATAATACTAAACTGATGCAAACGTTGTACTAGCGGCAGCAGAAGTACAAGCAGTAACGACAATAAAGCTGATACATTGATATCTGACATTTAGTATACTGACATACTGATATCCTGATTCTGATATCTTGATTTTTCAAACTGATTTTAAATCATGATTTAAGCTTCTTTAAGAAAGGTTCTAGTTTGGAATAGCGAGTTTTACATACGATCATACAACGCAACACGACTGCAAACCTACATAACGATGAACCATGGTTGGAATTCGGCATAGCGCCTTACAAAAGGTTGATTACTGAATTGAATTCTCGAGACGTGCAAGGCAGTTTCTTCTAGAACAATTCTAATGACATGGAACGTGACGTCAGAGACATAGCTCTCTGGCGCTACAAGACACCCCTGCAAGAAGGAAAACGGGGTAGCCTTTTGACTTCTGATGAAGATGTTTGCAACATGAAATGAAACAGGCGGGGACACAATGCGTATTACAACATTTCATAGACATGACACACGGTGAACAACAAGACGGAGTCGGTCCCCTCCGCACGGCGCGAGCGCTAACAGTCCCTCTGTCCTTGAAGAGCGGCTGGTCGGCTCTGACGGTCAGTTGAAGCAGAGGTCTCGTGCAGCGGACATCCGGCTACGATGATTACTAATTAACACATAAAAATGTGGAAGGTTACAATTGCGGAGGCAATGACAATCTAAACGCAACGGTATTTTCAGGTGAACACTGCGGAAGCAGTTAATGTGTATATGCAGTGCACAAAGCTTAATAGTTGTGAAAAGTGACGAAGCATGTCAGAGGGCACAGATTGCACTCTCTCTACGAAACGGGGGGAAGTAAGCTGCATTCCTTAACACCAAGTCTATGTTCTGGCTAGGATGAACAAGGACCACGATCTAAGAATGCACTAAGTGTGATACTAAATCGGATACTATGATAATTGTAATTGAAGGATGTACAATCGACTAGAGTCTAGACCAAGTACAACAAAAGTGAGGGGATGTAAGGCACATGTCAATTATTAAGGGAAACCAAGGCAACAGAGCAGGGGTGAAAGGCCGATTACGCGACAAGGCGCCAATAGGGCAGAATGCATGTCGACTTACATCAGACCAACGTCGGTAAAGCCCAAAGTCAGTGAACGTCTATGGTAGAACAGTTTCTACAGTGACAGCAATGGTCGGGCACAAAGGCCACAGGTAAGAGTGCAATTAGACATGGTAAACTACAGATAACTATAGGCTAACACTTAATTTAAGTCCAATGGAAGCAGTGGTTGAAATCTGATGAAATGCGATTCAGCAAGCTCTCGAAAACAATGAATACGTTTAAAGGAAAGGTTGGAAGGATGGATGCAGTTTTCACGTCGTGCCCAGGACGGTGACATAGCTAACTTAAAAAACCAGGGCGGAAAACTAACTAAAAAAAGATTGGTTGAATGGGTGCCGTTTTACGTCTTGCCCAGATCGGGGACTAGCTGAAGAAAGATTGGTTGAATGGATGCAGTTTCAAGTCTTGTCCAGGACGGAAAACTAAACAGTGAATGTACAGAGAAGCCTGCGATATCTACAGGCCTCACAGTCCGGTGTCTGGGGAGTCGTCAAGACGGGGACAAAACACGTTGTCATCACTGCTGTCAAGACGCCCCGATCGTGACCCACGTGTGAGGCGACGGGCAAAGACGGCAACAACGAGAAACATGAGAAGGCTTATGGCCACTACGACAACGTAAAAACAATACTCAAACATCATGAATTAATGTCACTTAACTTGAATCCAATGGCGTCGTCGTTGAAGGGCGTCCGCTGAAAGGCAGGCTTGTTGTAATCCGTGATGTAACCCAGAATAATCCAGTGCATCCAGTGATCAGTTCACAGTTAGTCAATTCACAGTTAAATCACGTCGTTATAATTCACAGTTAGTAGATCACGTCGGGATCACCAGAAATCGGTGAACATGACGGGATGTCTTCGGAGGTTGATAGTTGCAGAAGGTTGAATCACGTCGTTATAATTCACAGTTAGTAGATCACGTCGGGGTCACCAGAAATATGTAGCGGACGCTGCTTTTCAGCATACACGCTCATACGTAGCCATCAGTGGGATGGCGACATTCCTGGGCGAAGTCGGCAAGGCATGATTGGACACGAGGTCGACTTTGCTGCTGTATATCCACTGACTTAAATCCAACCGAGTAGTGCTTGCTCATAAGTATATTTGTTTATGTTTTTAATCTTCGATCCAGTAACACAAAAGCGAAAAAATAAAACACCCGAATGGTTAACGTTCCACCACCGAAAACTGGACATAAAGTATCGTCGCTTCTACATTATTAACGGTCTTGAGTCTGAAATCATAGCTGCTGAACATAATACTAAACTGATGCAAACGTTGTACTAGCGGCAGCAGAAGTACAAGCAGTAACGACAATAAAGCTGATACATTGATATCTGACATCTAGTATACTGACATACTGATATTCTGATTCTGATGTCTTGATTTTTCATACGGATTTTAAATCATGATTTAAGCTTCTTTAAGAAAGGTTCTAGTTTGGAATCAGTGCTTCCACTTTCACAAAGCTAGATTACCACTTGTATTACCACATTTGTCCTCAGATTACCACATTTTTTACTTTGATTTTCTTCCCGATTGTAACCGTATTTCGACTTACTTTTACATTAACAAAGTGGCTATTTTTACCCACTTGTTGCTATGGTTACAATCAGGTGTTGCCAGAGTTAGGATTAAAGTTAGGAAGGGTTAAGGTAATGGTTAGACTTAGGAATAGGGTTTTGATCTTTACCCAGAACTAAAAAAAAATTCCAAAATGAAAATTTTTGTTTTCAACAGCTTTAAACTTTTCTCAAAATAGGAGAAAATTCCTTATCTGGCAACGCTATTATTTGGCTATATTTACACTAGGTATATAGTGTAAAATAAAGTCTAAAACAACTACTCAGTTTATTAACAGTAGCTAGGGACAGTGGCATAACGGGACGACTCGCTTTATTGATTTTTCTTGCGATATGGACAGCTGGAGGGTCACTGCAAAATTTAAAAATTGGCAGAACTGCAAAAAGTTTTGTTTGCTTTTACGCAAATTCATTTTTAACAAATGAAATGCTATATTTTGCGCGAGGTTTAGGATGCTAGAACATCGACAGAACTTTGCTACAGCAGTGTGAGGTTAACTACTGTTACCACTGTAGCGTAAAATCTATTGCTGCATTATTATGACTAGTATAGCATTACATAAGCATGATATCACATATTTTCATGCATTTATTTTGGCAATACACACTTTGTACACTCGTAGACAGGTCAAACACGCTGCACCTGGGTATGCGACATATGGCGATAGACCTCAAGCTGCAGTTGCACCAAATTTTGTCATAACACTATGACCCTCCAGTTGTCCACCTTTTTTTTGAGTGAGCAATCCCCTACTTCTACGATCCCTAACAGTAGCCTACCGGTTGTTAACAGTTATTAAAACGTCCGAAATAAGTAAGCAAAGTACTGTACTTGACACCGCAGCTAGAATCTGAAAGACATCTTGACTATGAATATGGTCACCCTATACGTTCAAAGTCAAAATGCATTCCAAAATCAAACCGAAAACAGCAGAACATGCTATTATAAGTAGTTTTTTGCATATCTGTTCGATTTCGGAAGACAACAGTTTAAATGCTCTTACTTATTGATAGTATTTTATGCCAAATTTTCAAAATTTATAATTTCCACATTTTGGCAACATTTCCACACAAAATTTCCATATTACCACAAAATTACCACAAATTTTTCATTACCACATTTTTACCACAAGCATGATGAAAATTCCACAATTGTGGTAATTACCACAAAAGTGGAAGCGCTGTTTGGAATAGCGAGTTTTACATACGATCATACAACGCAACACGACTGCAAACCTACATAACGATGAACCATGGTTGGAATTCGGCATAGCGCCTTACAAAAGGTTGATTACTGAATTGAATTCTCGAGACGTGCAAGGCAGTTCGCGGTATGTGCTCAAAGGCCAGAATCTTCTAGAACAATTCTAATGACATGGAACGTGACGTCAGAGACATAGCTTTTCTGGCGCTACATTGAACATAGCCTTATTAAAAAATTAATTCATTTACATGATATTTTTTTAGTTACTGTAGGAAACCAAACCTTTGTGCAATGTCCTTTGAAAGTTCAAAGGGCATCCATGGCCACCTGGAGATGCGGCCTGATTTGTCACATTTTGCAGATTTTGATTACAGATACTGCTAGTGCTTGACTGACATTTTTTGAGATGTTTTTACTTTTTGTGATTTCCAATTGATATAAAAGCGTTTTGTTGACTTGGGGAAGCAATAGCAAATGAGAAAAAGTAAGTTGAAAAACGCTCAATCAGACTGTTATTGAAAAAATAACAGTCTGACTAAAATCTTCGAAATCAAATTTTCTTTATTTTTCAACATGTGAGGATGTTAAAACCTATTGTGTCATCTGAGGAAAAGAGTAAAGAAAGCGTAAAAATCTAATTTTTAGAAAAATTTATTTAAACGTTCGCCCAAAGTTAGAAAAACCTGGAAATTTCTGCAAAATGTGACAAATCAGGCGTATCTTTAGGTGGCCATGGGGCATCGAACCAGTTCTTTGGGAAGTAGCCTACAGTACGAAAATCACAGTAATACACAAATAAAGCACAACCAACCAATTTTTAAATTTCGTAATTTATCAATCATGCTGTAAACTCGGAAACTTTCACGGACCCCCTGAAATCGTTTCGCCGACCTCATGGGGTCCGCGAACCCCCGGTTGAGAACCACAGTTGGATCATGGTTGGATACAAACAATGTGCCTGGCCAACACAGATTTGCAGTCAAGTAAAATAACACACGCTTAGCAGCACCAGTTTTAAAGTTGATAATATCAAACAATAGAAACAGTTCAGTGATATAGAAATCAGCAAGCATCATACTTTACTTCTTGAAGCTGTTTGACCTAGCCTACCTTAACACGAGAATGATTTGTTCTCGATGAGACCAATTGGAAGAATTTGTTAATTGTTGAGTGAAACGACCATTTATTAGGTTTTAATGAACTAAGAAACGAAGTACATCTGCAAAACACAAGCCATAAATATAAAACGAACAAAGTAAGTCAGTTTTCCCTATCAGAACTTAAGCAACAAAAAGTCCCTTTAATTGAACACGGCAAGAAAAGCTCTTATGAAAACGGGCTTGCTGAGACTGATTGAGCCGAAAGGCGCAAACAGAGAAAACAATCAACGTAAGGCGCACCGAGCAGAGAAACCATAACGTAGAAACCAGGGATATCTAGACAAGGGGATACGAAGGCTTTTATTACGTGTGACAATAGAAGGGCTTCTATTTATCTTAAATAATCTCTGTTCATGGCAAAATGACAATTGGCACATATAGTAATTTAATGAACTTTGTTATGACAACCTGCATTGCATTATTACAACCAGGTATGAATATTCAATAAATGCTCATAATCACTTGTTAATTCAACTACCCGTATACTTGCTTCACACTTAGCCAACTGCAAAGGTTTTGTCAAAAAAACAGCAAACTGGTAACCTTTCAACTGTCTTTTCAAACAAGTATTCTATAAACATGTTCCACATAACACTTGCAAACTGTCTGGTGTAGCTGAGTGTACCAGCTGCACTACAAAACTTTCTGCAATTTTAAAAAGAACCGCATGTTTAACGGGGTACCAACTACCGCCCTTCTAGTGTCATGAAAATCAGCAATCGCTCTGAGCCTTCGTATCCCCTTCTTTAGATATCCCTGGTAGAAACATATGTAAAACAAACGTAAATTTACAACATCCTTTCCTCCTAAAACGTAACGGAATCGCCATATCGTAGTGGTGGGGCACCTTTGTAAGTTCCATTGGAACGTCTGATGTTTGGGTTTGCGTCGTCATAGTCTAAATCGAAGCTTCTTGCGCTATCATCAGATGTATGGAGTCCAATGTTATTCGGCTCATTGCCAACATCCAAAACTGATTTAGAAAACTCATCAGTTTCCAATCGGAAATTATCCGTGACAAATGGTTCAGGGCGATGAGATTACGTCCGAACAGAATGCAGCACAACGGGTAGCACAGCTTCCCAACGACTAGGAGGTAGATTCCGAGATTTCATTGCCAAACGTATCGCTTTCTAAAAAATACCATTGTAGCGCTCAACTTGCGAGTTCTCCATGGGATGATAAATGGAAGAGCGACTGGTGGCAATGCCTCTGGTAGTTAAGTAACTTTTGAATTCTCTAGATAAGAAACTTCCCCCGTTATCAGTGCGTACACAACTAGGGAAACCACACAAAGAAAATATATTATCAAGAGACTTAATCACCGTTTCGGTGCACATGTTTGAGCACGGATAACAGAACGGAAAACGAGAAAATTCATCTATTATTACAAGTAAATACATATTGCGACTATTGGATGGTAGGCTAATGGTCCTTTAAAGTCAATCGATATGCGTTCGAAGGGGAGAGTATAGCTTTAACAAGAGTGCCTTGTTGCTGCGTAAAACATCTTGGCTTTAATCCTGCGCATATTGTGCAGTTATTACACACCCTCTTTATATCATCCATTGAGAATGGCAAGTTTTTGGACCGTACGAAGTGGGAAAGTCTCCTCACACCAGGGTGGCAAAGGTTCTGATGAATTTTGTTTAAATTGTTGCTGGCGGTAGACGCGCAATACACTCTAGTTAATGTATCAGGTCCGGCATTGTCCTTTCCGGGTCTCTATTGCACTATATACGAAAATGATGCAAGTTCGAGACGCCAACACTGTATTTTATTATTTTTAACTTTCGTGCGTCTCCTGTTGTCGAATATAAATGCTACCGACTTTTGGTCTGTGACCAAAGTGAAATGTTTCTCGCCAGAAAATGCTCCCATTTGCGAACAGCCTCTATGATTGCAGTAGCTTCTTTTTCTATGGCAGGATAATGCCGTTCGCTCCTTTGAAAAGTCTTTGACATAAAAGCAACTGGTCTTCCTGCTTAGTTGAGAGTAGCAGAAACTGCAACCTCTGACGCGTCGCATTCGACAACAAATGGTAACGTTGTTACAGTTACATTATTATTATTACATATATTTATATATTATTATTACATATATTATTATTATTATTATTATTATTATTGTTACAGTTAGTTGTTATTGTTACAGTTACAGTTGGTACAGTTATGCTGACAGTGACATCTATTAATTTTGTAGGCTAATTTTTGTTTCAAGTAATTTTGTTTCGATCCAGTTGTGCTGAAGAGTTCTAATGAACGAAAACCGGTTCCACGACATAAATTAAATTTTAATTTTCATTGAAATACTATTGTGAGTGTTTGCCTGGACAAATGAATTAAGGTTCAGACTTTAGGGAAAAAAAGCTATTGATTTGTTTTCCAAATGGTAACGTTTCGTCGATGGCCGCCAATGCAGATTTGGAAATTTCTTGTTTAATAGAAACAAAGTCTTTTGACGCTTCTGGATTCAATGGAAACGACGTAGTGTTTTTCAGACTCTGAATTTTATCAGAAAAGTTCACCACCCATCGTGCGTAATAAACAAATAATCTTAGAGCTCTTTTGAGAGATTTGGTACTTTGGGCCGTAGGTAATTCAAGCAGTGGCCGTAGTCGTTAGGGATCCGGTCTTATTTTGTCATTGCCAACGCAATACCCAAGAATGCAGATTTCTGTGACCAACGAGATTGTTTTGTCTTCATTTAACGTAAAATTTATTTTCTGAATTGAATAGAGAAAGCGAGAGACATTTTCATCGAGCTCACTTTTGTCGCGCCCACACACCGTAACGTTATTGGGTAAGGGTACGTATTTTTCAATTTTCACCAGCTCATCCATTTTCCATTGAAACTGGAGAACGCCATTTGTTACCACAAAAGGGATTCTGTTGAATTCTCAAAGTCTTCCTGAAGCCTCAAACCCGGTATAAATTTTGTCCTTTTCAGCGATAGAGATTTGGTAATAGGCGGTTTTGAGAACAAATGTTGAGAAAAACTGATGAAGAGACAGCCGATGAACTAGATCGTCTATGCGTGGCAGCGGATATGCGTCCAAATTTGTGAAAAAATTTATTGTTTGTGAACAATCGACACATAGCCTCTTTTTATTTGTTTCTTTGTTGTTAACGACCAGAACTTGGGCCCGCCAAGGCGAATTGCTGGGGCGGATAATACTTTTGGAAGAGATTTTTTCAATTTCTCGGTCTATAAACTTTCTGTCCGACTCGTTATACCGTCTTGACCAGCTATCGGCTTACAGTCTTTCGTCAAGTTTATGAAAAAAGACGCTTCATCAGTTATTGCAGCGATCACCGAGCAATGGTCGTTCTGTTGACTATAACTACAAAATCGGGTTCACCTCCTTGATATTCAAAAATTACTCGACGATGATTTCTTTGGAAGCCTACTCCCAATAAGATGTTGCAGCACAAGTTTTGTAAAAGCACACTTTTACACTACTGTAGAATTCCCCGTTGGTAGTGATATCGATGAAACCAGTGGCGTAGCCAAGGGGGGGGGGGGGGGGGGGGGGGGGGTTGAGGGTTAAAAACCCCCCTTTGGCACGCATGTCACGTCACGATATTGAGAAAGATACTTTCAGTCTCTTTATGCTTGAGAATGATGCTTTCAGTCGAAAAAAAATTGCCTCATTTTAAACAAGCTGCATTAAAAGAGCGAGTTTTGCCAATACCAAACATTTAAAAATCTCAGCCAGGAATTAGCAACAAGAAAACATAGAGACTTAGCTATGTTTCTGAAAAATGCCGAAGAAAACATGATCTTATCCTTTTGCTATGCCACCGTACAGCACCGTTTTACAGGAATATTCATACCCACATTTTTGTTGAAAAAGCTCTCAGAATGCACCAAATTCAAAGTAATTTTCCAAAATTCTCTAGGGGAGGCCCCCCAGACCCCCCGCCGCTGGGTCGTCAACCCCCCCCCCCTTTCAAAATTTCTGGCTACGCTACTGGATGAAACAGTTACCTACGACTTTTTCTTTTGAGTTATGGATAGCCATATAGAGACTTTGGAATCGCAGCGTTCAATTTTAAGTTTTAGCTTGTAAGCAGTGTCTCGGTTGATGAAACTAACAGAACTACTAGAGTCGATGAGTGACGACAGTTCGAGGCCAGTAACGAAGGATTTCATAGTAGCATGACACAACACAGCGCGGTGCTGGGTGAATTGCGCACATTATAGTCGGAGTTAGCGCAAGAGGTAACTTTTCCTCGAGAAAACTTATTTTTGCAAACTGTAGCGAAATGCCCAACTTTATTACAATGATAACAAGCTGCATTTTGGGCAGGACATCTCTTCCTCTCATGACTGCTCTCATGATAGGAATCCCAGTGGCGTAGCTAGGGGGGACGGACCGCCCCGGGCGGCACGTCTGGGGCGGCACTTTCAGACAGGACGTTTCTTTTTTTGTTGATAATGCAAAATTACACGAAAAATGAAAGCATTTTCACATGCTTTTTCTTGAAGGGGGGGCAAAATCTGAATCCGCCCCGGGCGACACATTCCCTAGAGGATGCCACTGAGGAATCCCCACTAAAAAAGCAATATCTTGCGACGTTGCTTACAGCACTGATAGTAGAATTGTTTTTGTTCCTACCTTCAATAACTTGGTCGCATGGATATTTGAGCTCGATGAGACGGCTGATACCTGTAGTTGGTCTCTTAGTCTTGAAGCATGAAATAGCCGAGTGTCTCTTGCCGCTCGATCAAGGGTGCTTGCTTGAGTGTATGCGCCAGCTAGACTGAGCTCTTGGTTTTCTAACAGGCGTTGTCGAATTGTATCGGAAGAAATGCCGTTGATGAATGCATCGTGTACCATTTCCTGCTGATATTGAGCCGAGTTGACGGCTTGGAAGCCACATTCTTTGCTTAGAAGCTTCAAATTTTGAAGAAAGTCGTGTAAGGATTGTCCTAGGTGTTGCTTGGTAGTGGCTATAGGCGATGCCTCGCAAATAAAATATTCGTAGGCTTCACATATAAATTTTGAAGAACGTTCAATGCATCGTTGTAATCTTGACAGTCTTGGATGAATTCGTAGACTTCAAAATTCACACAATTCGTGAGTATTTGCAGGTCATCCCGCCGATTTTCTCCTTCGTCTTGGACAGGGAGAGAAGCCAAGTAGTTTTTAAACGTCTTCCTCTAGTGCTTCCATTCTTTTGCAGCTGTGCTTGAGTTCGGATTTAACGCAAGACGTTAACTTGCTCATATTAGTTCATTAAATTGAAACGACCATTTATTAGGTTTTAATGAACTAAGAAACAAAGTACATCTGCAAAACACAAGCCATAAATATAAAACGAACAAAGTTAGTCAGTTTCACACGATCAGAATTTAAAGCAACAAAAAGTCTCTTAACTGAACACTGCAAGAAAAGCTCTCATGAAAACGGGCTTGCTGAGACCGAGTGAGCCGAGAGGCGGGAACAGAGAAAACAATCAACATAAAGCGCGCCGAGCAGAGAAACCATAACCAAGGATATCTAAAGAAGGGGATGCAAAGGCTCACAGCGATTGCCTTATTCTTATGGCACTACCGAGTTTTTTGACATTTTAACTTCTTCTTTCATAGTCGTACTTGATTACAAGTATTGACTGGAAGGTTGTGAGATTTTTTCTAGTAAGCATAGTCGATTTTTTAGGCTTTCCTTATTTTGTTTCAGTTTGTATCACCAAGCGTGCAATTCCAAAGAAGTACCTGACTTTCGTGGGCCTAACCTCCTACAAGAATTTCTTTTCCACTAATGATGTGTTTAAACTACTGTATCGTATTATGTTGTGTTGTGTCGTATTGCACCCTTCACTATGCCCTGTTGTGTTCTAACTGCTAAATAGCTATTATAATAATGACTGTCGCTAAAAGACCATAGATGTTGTAAAGCGACATAAAACAAACCATAACAATCAATCAATCAATCAATTATGGCACTACCAGGGCGGTAGTTTGTAGCGCGTAAAACATGCGATTCTTTTCAAAATTGCAGAAAGTTTTGTCGTGCAGCTGATACAGTCAGCTACAGAAGACAGTTAGGAAATGTTACATAGAGCATATTTAAAGAATACTTGTTTGGAAAGACAGTTGAAAAATTAACAGTAAGCTGTTTTTCTTAAAAAAGCCTTTGCAGTAGGCTATAGATGTAAAGCAAGTATACCGGTAGTTGAATTAACAAGTAGGCTAACCATGAGCATGCAGTGAGTTTCCAGGCCTGATGCTAATAGCGCAATGCAGGTTATCATAACAAGATTTATTTAACTACTATCGGCAGGGCCTCTGAGAGAAATTTTCACTAAGGGTACGAAGAGTCATTCCGGGCCCCCTCTCACTCCGGGCCCCACATTGTCTTGGGCAAAACGCGTGATGTTTGCTTAGGCTTAGGCTATTGCACACCATACAACATTTTACTGCATAATTGGACATCTGTGCACAATAGCCTAATAGTAGCCTCAGGCTACAATAAAACTATTATTATTTAGTGTTTTGTGTTGTGCGTATCATGTGATCTGTCCCTCGCCAATTTGTGTATCCTGCATTGAATTCGTGTGTCACTTGTTGATGGTGCTGTTGAGAGGTGTCGCTTGTAGGAGACAGCTTTAATGTTTTCAAATTCATTTTTTTATTTCTCTTAGATGCAGCCTATATAATTATTCCTGATGAGGACAGGATAAATGCGGTGTCGAAAACGTTGGATTTAGTAGTTTTTTCTTGTTTTTTTGTGTGTTTAATGTTAAATCCGTTAACGTTACTGAGTGTTATATGTATCTGATATAAGCCAAGCTCTCTACCAAGGCTCAAACACAACATCTTGTTAAAACATGATCAAGTTAATCATCTGACCAATAACCTTTCTTCTTTAACTTTTGCATTCACCACATGCCTAGCACTTGCAGAGGTGAACGACAGAAGTCACTTTTTTTGACTCCGGTACCGGTCCTGCTCCGAAAGTATTCTCCGGCTCCTGCTCTAACTCCGAAATTCATTTTGAAGTGAAATAAGCGTGAAACTACCTTTTTCAAATAGTTTTTAAAAAGCCCACAAACACCCGGGCTTTTCTGCTTTTGCTACACCATACCCCCCCCCCCCCCCCCCCAGACAGGAAAATAATTAACTTTTTATAATTTAATTTAGGGTGCTTTTAACAAAACATTTTTGCACGTAAAGCATTAAATTACCACTTTGGGCCTCTAATTTGCTCGCAAAGCACTCGATTACCTTTCTGGGCCCGTTTGTTAGATTAAGGGCCCCCCAGGACTTAAGAATAACAACTTTTATGCTTAAAATTAGTCGTTTAGGATGGTTTTAACCAAACATTTTTGAGCGTAAACTATAAAATCACAATTTTGGGCCCCCCAATGGCATGGGCCCTCAAAGGTACGCCGTAGGAGAGACTCGGGTAAGCAGGCCCAGCAAAATGTAAAATTGAATTTGTGAGCTAATAACAAAACATATGTTAAAGCGAATGCTATTGAGGAGTAGAGAATTTATCACTCTAGAAGTGGACATATTCTTGCATCAAATCAACATTTTTAGGTACCGGTATGTAATACTTTTTCAAGTTTTCCGAAAAAGTTAAAATGGGCCGTCTTACCCACCTTACCTTACCCGTTATAATGCAGTATTTTATCTCAGTAAACGTTTTTTTACATGAGTACACCAAATAAACTTTCGAAAATAATGAAGGCTGTACTGTATCAAATATCATGTAGCTGAAACGGCATGCCTTTATATTCCTAACGATACTGATAGGTAGGACCTTGTTTGCAGTAGCCTACAAACCCCATTTTGCATGGGTACCAATATCGGAACATTTTTTAATGTATCCCCAAGCGAGGTACGTTTTAGACCGTCGCTTGAGAAGTGGTTGCATATTTTTCTTTTACTCACACCATTCCTCAACATCCTTAGCCCTTTTCATACACCTGCTGAGACACACTTTCGCGATTGGTTTTCTTGATCTAATTACTTAGGCTACCATTATTCTATTATTACAATATGGGTTAGGAATAAGTTGTCGCAATCTGTGGCATAAAAACGATGTTAGGAAGTGAATTATTGATCGCTTAATGCTGATGTAAAGCCGCGATTCACTTACGTTGGATACTTGATACTTCAATCTTGAAAAAATAAGTTATCGTATTAATTAGTCCATGATCATTCTGTATAATGCCTCGTGAAGGCAAGTTGGCTATGGTGGCCAACGTATACCCACCCACGAAATGGGCCAACTTCCCTGCATGGCAGCCATAATGTAAAAACTAAAATTTATGTCAAACTATTGAGCTTCTAACAATGGCTTCACCTTCAAAGTGAGCCGTAATAGCTACCCTAGCCTTGCACTCACTAAATAATAACCTTTCTTATATAGTAAGAAAAAACTCACACGACATCCAAAAAATTCTAAAAATCACAATTTTTCATATAGCTCAGGCCCTTAGGGGCAAAAATGAGCAATGAGCATCTTTAGGCTAAACGTGTTACACGTTGTTTTTTTGCATTTTTTTGTAGTTGATGAATCTAACTTCAATTTTAGCGAGTGCCGCAACTTTTTGGGTCACGTAATCACCCCCAAATCGGGGATTCCTCCCAAATCAATTTTGAGCTCTTTTCGCGGCATTTCTATTCAATTAGATACGTTATTTTTTTTTATTTGGTCTGACTGCTACTACAAAATGCACAAGATAAAAATCACGCAAAATTATGTTATTAATGACGTCATTGTAACGTCATAACATTAATTTTTTGCTTGTTTTTTCTTATTGTAGTCGCTTGTTTGTTGTTGGTGTTACGTTTTTGGTTACAATAAGTTACCAATGCTAAAATAATTCCCTCTTCAAATATGACGTCAGCATTGCATCATGAATGACGTCATAATTTTGTTTTGTGATTTTTTCAGATGTTTTTCTTATAGGTTAGTATAGTAAGTAGGCAATAATCAGTATTTTATACAGGTTGATTAGTGATAGGCCTATCATGAATGTAATTACCAAAAAAACTACTCAAAATCGGCGTATGAGCAGATCTTTCCAGGCTAGATTGGAGGGCAGGAAATCATCAGCCACTCAACAGTCTCGTCGTCCAGGACCTTCAGACCATGCGCATCGTGTGGAGGCCAGTGGGTTAGGCAGTGGCAGAGCCAGGCCCCACTTGTGCATGTCCGAACAAAAACGGCCGACGCCAGTTCGCAGGCGGTTAAGCCTGACCCACGCAAGCCTTGCGAGGGACATCCCCGGTGGACGGGGATCGGCGTTGGGTATGAAGTCACGGAGCGTGGAGGTGTGGTTTTGCCACTCCGTGTTCCACATGTGGTTCATCCAGTGTTCCGCACTTAAACCAAGTTCTTCTGTGTTCTGAAGTAGTTATTGTGCGGCAGGCACAAAGGGACGTCTTGATTTCAGCCGTTGCTTTGAAGGTGGTGGTCGCTTGAATGTTGCATGGAGGGGATGGTCGGGGTCCAGAGCACGGCGAGCGAGAGAAATCGTGGCTCCTTTACGATGTAGCTCAAAGGGGTTGGATGCCTGCTAGGATGGGTAGGTAGTCCGTCAGTCACAGTACGCAGTGCATCGTTGATGGCGGTATCAATGTGGTAGGTGTGAGAACTACGGCACCAGACTGGTGCGCAGTAGCCTATTCAGAGGTGGAATGAACAAGGGCTAGGGTAGCTGTACGAAGAGTTTTGGCACCAGCTCCCCAGCCGGAACCCGCCAATCGCCTCAAAAGTGCGATGCATGTAGATAGTTTTCTGCGCAGTGACTCCAAGTGTCGGCGGTACGTGAGTGACCTGTCCAGAGTTATGCCGAGATAAGTAGGTTCGGCACAGTAGGGCAGGCGCTCCCCATCAATGTTGATGTTTATCTCACGCTGTGCCTCCCGGTTGTTAAGGTGGAAGGCCGCCGACACTGTCTATGACTTGCTGAGCTGTAGCTTCCATTTCTGGAGGTATGCTGATAGTGTTTGCATGTCTTGGATGAGGATCTTCTCCACTGACTGCCAATTTCCCGCTGAGTGCAAGAGTGCCAGGTTGTCTGCGTAAGCATATTTCCTGGAGATGGTGGGGGGCAAGTCATAGGTGTATATGTTGAACAGGAGAGGAGCCAAGACTGAGCCTTGTGGGACGCCATTTTTAAGTCGGCGTAGTCTGCTTCGACGGCCGCTACCGGTTGTGAGGGTAAAACTACGGTTTGCACAAGTTCCATGATCATATGGACCATGTGTCTGTCAGGAAGCAGGAGGAGTAACTTGCAGGTAAGGCCACTATGCCATACGGTATCATAGGCAGCCGTGAGATCAACAAACATGGCGCCAGTCTTCTTCTTAGCCGAAAAACTGTCCTCAATATCTTGGGTCATACGTGTGACCTGATCTACGGTTGATCGTCCGTGTCGGAAGCCAGCTTGCTCACGGGGGAGCTGTGGATCTATTATTGGTTCGACACGGGCGTAGATGAGTCTCTCGAAGATCTTGATAGGGATGCAGAGCAGTGAGTTTGGGTGGTAGCTCTTCGGATCCCCTGGGGACTTCTTCGGCTTAGGAACTGCAACCACAAGGGCTCTTCTCCAGATTCTGGGAAATCTCAGGTGGCGCAAACAGCAGGAAAGGAAGTCTTTCAACCAGGACTTTGAGGCAGCAGAATGGAGTATCAACTCCGGGCATAGGTGGTCAGGGCCCGGTGCTTCACCTGGCTTTATGTGCTGGAGGGCGGCGGAAAATTCCTCCGGGGTGAACTCACCCGAGGTGTTGTCCCCGTCTGGGGTTGTTACCCTCCAGAGGTCCGTCATTTCTTAAACAAAAAAGCTTTGAAACTATAAATGGTTTCTCAACCAATGATTGTAGAAACGGTGACAAAGTTTCATGAGGAAATTGGCTTTAGTGACAAAAAACTCCAATGGCTACATGCCTACATCACAAAGAAAGCAAAGGTTATCACGAGAGGTTTGGTGAAGAATTGATTTGTTTGGTACAAACGTTTGAAGAGCTTAATAACCCTTTCACCGACTCGTCTGGAAAACTTTTGACAATGTGCTCAAGGCAAGCCTCCAATGATGAAGGTGTGCCATAGCTTCTAAACCTTCATAAGTTTGGAAAAACAAAATTTGAATTGTTTGTATCTTCCAGTTTTCTTGAAGATCAAAAGTTTGCAAAACCAATAACCAAAGTATCATTAGGCTTGTTTGGCAAAACGCGAACAACAAAGAAGAACACACAACCCATAGTCAAACATAAATCATCCCTTCTTCATAGAGTGTTCGTTTCAAGCTATGCTCGTGGCAAACATGATTTAAAGTTTTTCTTTAAGCACGAAGTATCATTGTACCCTATAGCATTATCTGCAAACGGTTTTTTGAGATCTACAGCAAAATCGGCTCTCCACACAATTTTAGAACGCTTGGGATGTCCACAATGTACTGCACCAAGCTGCAACGTCTGTATTATAGACAGTTCAGCACTCATGCAAATAATAAAACCCAGAGGTAATGTGAAAACATTTGAAGAATAGCCTACATTTTTTTAAATCGTTATCCCTTACGTTACTACCAAGGCAGCAAAGTACAATCGTGTTGACATTGTCTTCGATGTATATCTGAAAAACAACATCAAATCTTCAGCATGAAACAGGCGAGGATCTTGATGTTACGTGGCTGTCACACGTAATACTCGTCTTCCTCTCAACTGGTCTGAGTTTTTGAGAAATGACAGCAACAAAACTGCGTTATATCAACTGGTTCAACAAGCTGTTATAAGATTGTTGTAACATCATTAGATACAGCTCTTAGTAATCAAACATTGGACATGTCTGAGATTTTCCCGTGTGATCACGAAGAGGCAGACACCCGTATGCTTCTCCATGTGAAACATGGAAAATCCGATGCCATAGTCAAAACATTAGATAGCCTACTGATGTGGTAATTATTGCAATTTCGTGTTTTGACAAATTAGAAATCTGTAAACTATGGGTTGAATTTGGAGTTGGAGAAAAAACTCGCTTCATTCCAATCCATAATATTGTTTCATCTTTACTTCAATCTCTGATGATTTGCGTTTCTTTGCCTTTGTTTTATGCTATCACAGGCTGTGATAGGCTACTGTTTCGTCTTTTTTCGGCTTTGGAAAAAAAGGCTTGGGATGGTTGGATGCTTAATCTTACCGAAATGTGTGGTTCATTTAACTCTGCATTTCTCAAGCTCTGCTAGTTCTATAAATGACATACAAAAGTATGTCATGGCTCTTTATGGCAATGGTCCTACTATCACGGATGTAGACGAATGCCGTTACTCGTTATATGATGTTTACCAATGGTTGCACTATTCAAAGGCTGCCACCAACGTCAGCTGCTCTGATGCAGGATTCACACAGAGCGATATATCAAGCTGAAATATGGAAATCAAGCCTCGTAAATGTTCAGCAACTATCTTCTCTTTTAGCTTGGGGTTGGAAACATAATGATGCAAATCAGCTTGTTCCGTTTTGGACCTCAAGCCAATCCGCATCATCGATTCACGAAATGATACATCATTGTAGTTGTCACTTGTCAGTCTACTTGTGGCTCTCGATATTTCTGTAAGAAAAATCCATAAAATGCACAAGCCTTTGTTCATCCGAGTACGAAACATGCAGTTCGACCACACAATCTCCAATCCTGTCTGATGTTTCATCTTCAATCCACATTGACGTTTCATCTCCAATCCACACTGACCATTCAAGAAATGCTTTTGATTTTCTAAATTTTATGTTTTAACTTGAAAAAACTTGTCGTACGAATTTTCTTAACATCAAATTACGTATGGTATGAATTTAACACTAAAAACTGCTACCGGTAGTTTTTTCATCTTGAATTGACAGTGTTAAAGACTCAGACATTGCATAATCAGGTGTCGTGTATTCATTTGATTTGTAGATCGTAATTACATATTATTTTAACTTTTAAAGTGGCATGGCTAAAAGGGAAATTCACCCCTGGTAGTTGCTTTTGTGGTTATATCCTTGATGACGTCATTATTGCGTCATACTGTACTGGTATTGCTTGCAATTGCAAAATTTTAGGCATTTGCAAAACTTACAATGATAGTATTTGATCGCTTTTTTCAGAATAAACTGACCTTTGGTTCCTGAATTTCAAGTTGTCTCGTCTTAATAGTGTAATGATGACGTCATAAAAAATGCAATCATGACGAAACTACTTTTGGGAATTGTGAAATGGTATTAGTAACGGGTACTCCAACTAAAACCAACAGCAAACGACCAAAATAGGTTAAAAAAGCAAAAAAAATAAATTTGATGACGTCATAATGACGTCATTAATCAAACTATTTTGTGTTTGTTTTGTCTCACTTATTTGTGTGTGCTTTTTAAGTTACAATATGCAAAAATCAAATATGCAATTGCACAAAATGCCGTAAAAAGAGCTGAAACGTGATTTTTGGGGAAATCCCCGATTTGGGGGTGATCACGTGACCCAAAAAGTTGCGGCACCCACTAAAATCAAAGTTGGGTTGACCAACTGCAAAAAAACAACGTGTAACACGTTTAGCCTAAAGATTCCCCTAAGGGCCTGAACTAATACAAAAATCTTGCTCACATGTTTATACCTACTGCTTGCTAAGGCTTCCCAACCTTGTGATAATAGTTTCAACAGCACTTTCTCGGTATGCGTATGTTACGCCACGATAACTATTGTACATAAAAAAATATTTAGAGTGGGCCAACTTACCTGAGTCTCACCTACCCTCCCTCTCATAGGCCTTGACTATCGGTGACAATCGTTATTTTACGATAAACAGAGATTATTTACGATAAACAGAAGCCCTTCTATTGTCACTTGTCAGACGTAATAAAAGCCTTCGCATCCCCTTCTTTAGATATCCCTGACCATAACGTAGAAACATATGTAAAATAAACGTAAATTTACAACATTGAGTTGGTTAGGCTCCATTTTATGTACAAGTAAAATGGCCTCCCTCAAAACTACTCGTTTTTCCTTTAGTTTAGGCTATAATGTTTTGCAGTAGCGCACCCAGAAATTTTTTTAGGGGGGGGCTAATTCAGAAATGTCGGCCGTGATTTGCGACAATGGTACCGTTACAGTGACAATAGGGCAATGCCTATCCCTTTGATTACCATTTAAAGGCACTCACGGCTCACAACCCACCGGCTGCCGATACATCAAGATTCGTTCTCTCAATCAGATTAGAAGTTGGCCTAGTGAACCCCATGCTACTAGCACCATCAGCATCCTCATCCCTACATCCACTCTCGCAACCTTCTATAGATCTCGACTTTTTCGTCATGTATGACAAAATAGAATTAGCTTTCCGTTTGCCAACACAAATAAGTGCGAAAACAACAACTAGCACGAAAACAGTTTGAAACAAAACACTAATATTGTAAACAGTAAACTTAATGTGGACATTTTTCCTACTTAAAAAACATTCAAAATTAGTTCGTATTTTCAATTAAAGTCCCAGACGCTTTCGTCTCTCTGCTCAAATGTCGTATAGGCCTACAGTTTTACACCATTACGGGAGCATCTGAATTTTAGAGAGTTATCCCTATTGTAGTGACACGGGGTTTAATGAGGACGCCCCACTTTAGTAGTGAAATATTTCTCAAAAGGAAATATGCTGGAATTTCTTAACTTTTAGTTTTTGTTCTTTTCGAATGTTTTAAACCTACACTGGTCATTTTTTTACCTTCCTGCCCTTCACAATAAAGCATTTCGTCTCAGGTGGCTAGACATTTTCGTGCAATGCTAGGTATATATAATTTAATGTAAAACAATGAAAACTGTTAATACTACAAAAAGTGCTCAATGCCAAGCAAAGCAGAGCGAATTAAATCAAATATAGTAATAACTATGTTTAATTTAATGTAAATGCAATATAAATGCTACTGCAATTACTTTGAAATGTAAAAACGCCCAAAAATGCCTTATATTTATGAGCAAAAGTAATTTTTTGTTTAGTTTAGCATTACTTTATGCTATAATTGAAAACTTTCAATTTTGAAGCTATTTTTGGGAAAGCAAAATAAAAACCGACTTTCTGACGTCTTTTCATCTCAAACACTTTATTTCAATAAATTTGTTGGGTAAAAATTTAATTTCTATACGCACAATACACATTGCTATTATCTTGTAAAATATTTTGGCTCTCTGATTTTCATAACTCCCGTTATTAGCGATTAATTAGCCCGGGGGCTAAAATAGCCCGTGACGTGCTTTCCGCGTACGAAAACAGCTCGTATTAAGATAGGGTTGAAAAAAGGTAGGCTACCATCAAAGACCATGCCATGGAGTGTCCTTTTTGCATAGATCAAAAATTCTCTGCTGACTCATTTAAAATTTTACGCAAAGGCAAATCCCAATTTGACACCAAAATTCAAGAAGCACTGTTAACGCTACAACCCAAATTCAAACAAACAATTATTTGCTGGAGGCGCGTCCATTCTGCTTAACATTTACTTGATATATCACGTTCCCTGTGGTGCATATTTTTTTGTAGTTATTTAGCCTACAGTAGGCTATGTTGTTGCCTTTTCCTAATGTAAATTTACCTTCAAGAAGTTGAAATTTATTGCATTTTTTAATTAACTTATTTTCAGATTCCTGATGAAGGCTTAAAGTTAAGCCGTAAACGTTCGACTGTTAAAACTATTTGTGAATATGTAAAATATATTGCTATAATGCTCAACCCTGTTGTATTGTTGTGTCTTATTCATATCTAACCTGTAAGCAAATGGTATAGCTTAAATGGGGAACATAAAAAAACTTCATTTTTTGTGGCGGGTTTGGGGGGGGCTTGAGCCCCTTTAGCCCCATGCTGGGTGCGCTACTGATGTTTTGGTAGGAGGGAATTTTCCCGACTTCCCTCCTCTCGGAGCCCCAGACTCCAAAACAAAACTAGCCCAATTCCGGGAGAATTGGGGGAAACCGCTGAAGTAGCAACCCAAAGTTTCTCTGCCAAAGGGGAATTCCAACACAGAATTACCAGATCTAAAACTTGGGAAAAAAACAAAACAATTTCAAATTTATGCCAAACAGGTTAAAAATCAGGCTAATATTTTCATGTGCAATCAATTGACTTCTTTGCGCGGTGCAGGTGTGTGACCTGCAATAATCCAACAGAAAACACAAAAAAAGTGGGTCCAAGAAAATATATGCTTTTCAACATCATCAAGTGGTTATTTGACGTAGGCCACACTTATCGTGAACGTTTCCGACATAAACAGCAGAAAGCATGATTAAACTGTTGATTGTGAATCTGAGTGATTCATAGAAGTAGGGGATGACCAACTACAGTATTAGCCAATTGCCAGATGTTTTCTAAATATTTGAACAAAATAATAGTCCATTTTACACAAGCGGTAACCCAAAATTTGCCTTTGGTTGGTTTTGAATCTTTATCCTCGGACTGACAAAGCCTTGATAGGTTATTCCTGGTAGTTTCGCATACTTGCAGAGGCTCTTGACACAGGGCCAGTTACCAAGATTGGCAGAGTGAAATTTTCCGATTGTTGAAGTGTTGTTGCCATGGAATTATTCCATTCACTAATTGGGCGAAAGGGGCCATGGCACCCACCCAATTTTCAAAATTTGTATTCTGAAGTTGAGCCTTTTGTTGAAAATATAATCGAATTTGTAAAAAATTATATCGTTTTTCAAAACATCTGGCTATTAACACCCCCAGAACTTGTTTTAGACACAGAAAATAACCATTGAATAAATTTTGTAAAAACAAATGAACGAAGTATTTTTAAGTCACATTCCGGCTTTTGGCTAATTGTGTCATTTCATAATCGGGCCTAACTCTTGGAACCTGCGATTTTGATTTAAAATATAATTGTATCACGAGAAACAATTATATTTAGGGTTAGGCTTAAATTGCTAGTTTGTGTCTTTTCAATTAATTCAAGGTCATATCTTATGTTTGTGCTGGACGTTCTAAAATGTGGTAGTTGTACCTTATTTGGCTTGCATGTTTTTCCATAATTCTTTTTATATGGACTGTGCGTCTGAATACAAAAAACAATTAATTTGCAAAAGCTTGCAGCTTACTTTGCCTACTAATCAACCCTTATAAGTTTTTGTGTCTATAGGTTCTACATGGCGGTCTCTTAAAACAAACACTTTGTAGTTCCCTTGAACTCATCAAATATTTGCCCCTCCCCCAAATTTACCACGGTTGGACTTCATAATCAGTTAAACTGGGGATTAGGTGACTAGGTGTGTCAGAAGAACAAAGTGTATTTCTCGGCAAATATTTGAGTAAATAATTAAATATTTTTTTACTCTTTCTATCGAACTCGGGATAAATGATTATGCAAACACAGTACTGTATTTCAAACTTACAGGTAAAATGTATTTTGTCAAATAAAATAGTCTAAAAAGCTTAGGACTGCGTCCGAGTTTACAACAAGCAGCTTTACAAAGTGGTGTTGATGGGAAAAGCAGCTTTGTACAAAATAAATAATGTCTATGACCAAAGTCGAAAAACTTAACCACATTCATAGAAAAATTTACAATGGATATAACAGATTCTCAGCCAAAACAATAGGTGACTTTAATTCAACTAAAATCAAACAAGCACCGGCATAGTCTTTCACAATTAAACATTTTGAAGCTTACAGAAGTCGTGAGAAAAATCACGATTTAGATAATTTCTTTACAAAATTGCTACTTCAACACACGGATAAAGTATGTCCAACTCACTGTGTAACAACTGTACACAGATAAACATCACTTTTGCGATACAAGCACCAGCAAGAATTGGCAATTAAAAATGATCAGATACGATGTTAATACACGTAACCACACAGGAAAAAAGGGAAATTTAGTTGAGTGATGTCGGCCATGTCAACATGAAGCGAAGAACCACAAGACATTATTATTGCTCAATAGCGTTTAAATGTCGTACATTAATGCAATTAAAATCGATTACAATTTTCTCTTGTTTCGGAATATGTTGTCGGCATGTAACGCCAGCAAGGTTCAACAATATTCTTGATGCTTTCATAGATTCTTTCTCTTTGTGTTTGTCAGAAAAATATATCACTTCCTTGATATCTGCAAGAAAAATAACGACACCTTTAAATGACACGCAACAGTATTGAAGAGGGTTGCATTCCTGGGGGGGGGGGGGAGCTAAGCCACCGAAATAAAATAAAGTTTGATAAAAGGAGGGCACTAGGGGGCTCATATAAGCTTTCATGTTTCAGCTCTTTTGGGTGAACAACAACTTCTGGAATGAGCGGTAAACAGATATATAAATAAAAATCTAACCACAGAAAGTAAAATTCACCCAGATAAATAGGTGAAGCGCTGTTTTCCTTATCTAGCCTAGCTATTATTTTAATTAACTTGGATCTTTGTGAACTGAACTTGATGGCCAAGACTAGGTTTCTGTTTATAAAAAGACTGAGAAAAAATGGTTTCACTGAAGCTTATTTGAAACAACATTTGATTTCTTTCACACCTGACTGCTTTTCTAACAGTATCGGATCCAAGGGAGTGCGATTGAGGCAACAGAGCAGATGAAATTTTTTTGTAATTTACGCAATGTCAGCATGACAAATGCTTTGCGAATTTGTTCAAAATTTGACCAACAAACGTCAGCTCTTCACCTTGTTGGCATGATAAGTTATAGAAGAATGAAAGGGTGAATATTGAATATATCTAACCCCCAGCACATCATCACGCAAAACATTTCAGTCAAAAATCACGAAATAACCCGATTGTTGCCCAACATTGCCATTAATGAGATGAAGCAATTTGTTGGCAACCCACATATATCACTTAGCCAAGTACAAAAAGAATTTTAATATTAAATATAGAAAAGACTTTCATAATTCAATTTGTTGATACAATCTAGTTGAAATGGTTCAACGAAAAAAAAAACTATTCAAAAATCCCGTTTTCTTGCCGCTTTGGCTTCAACTTTCAAGAAACATTAAAAGGTGGTCGATAATTCTAAAAAGTTGTAACAATGCAAAACCCATAGTCATTTTAAATATATACGACCATGACCTTTGAATGCTTTTCATCTGTCCGTCAACATGTAGGCTAATAAATCTAAAATATCTACGATAAACAGAAACAGCTGACCCATGCATGCTTTATAGTCAACGGTGGGCAAACTGCGGCTCGCATGCGGCTCTTCAACATAAATTTTGTGGCTCTTGTATTGAATCGTAATACTACAAAAAAATTAAGATTATAATTTATAAATGTAGGTCTCGGACTGTCAACCAAGCAATGGCGTACCTAGGGTATAGCAGGTATGGCTCGAGCCATGGGCGCCACATTGATAGGGGCGCAAAAATCGGTTGGTATAAATTAAAATTTGTGACTTAGCCTACACTGTCTTCAAAATCTAATTTTGGGCGAATACAACACAAAGATCAAACAAGAGTCTCTCTTTTACTGTAACCATTGTTAAACAATGGAATTGTGACTTTAAAGAAGCAACATTGTGCTTCTCCTGGCTCATTTTGAGTTCACTCAGCAACAATTGGAAGTTTAGTAAAGTTGCTATAAGCAGCGATTAGTTGAAGCTTAAAAGTAGTACCAGAACTTACTTATTCATTTTTAGAAGAATTTATAACTTTGTAAAATCAAAACATCGTGCAACCTTGACAAATGGAAGAATTAATTCGCACAGCATCAACAACTTATCGTCCAAATTTTCAGAGATTAGTGAGTCAAGAACATAACTCATATGGATAAACAATCATTGTGTTTTTATTGCTGTTATGTTATGTCAACTGATTTTGCGGCTCGCTGGTGTTTATGGTTTATCCGCGAGCGGCTCTTTCTTTGAACAACTTTGCCCACCCCTGCTTTATACTGTAGCTTATGTTTTCAATGCATGGTGCACTGCTGATTCGATGAACAAAGAGCAGTCTTAAAATTTTCATTACCTGATTGTATGATAATTTTAGCACATTCATTGCAAGGAAAGAGTGCGACATAGATTTTGCATTTCTTGACCGAAGAACAGTTCTTGTTCATAATCGCATTCATTTCAGCGTGGCACACTAAAAAAAACAAACGTTAACATTGAAACAAACTCCTAAAATGGAGAAAATGCAAACAATCATAATATTGTATGATTCACATTTCTCCCGCAAAAGTTCCATGGTTATGCATTCAATAAAAGTGGAGAAGCGAAAAGCAAACTGCATTGAAATACACGCATAGGGCATTGCGCATTAATAAGTTGTAATAAATACTACATTAATTTAATTAGCACGTATCAAATTAAGGTGCAGATTTGGATCAAATGAATTCTTGTTAACTAATAGTGAGGCTATTCATCTACCATATGGATATTTTGTATCCAGCCACTCTTTTGACACTTTCCTCCAAGGAAGAGTGTCATCACTGCATCTGTTTGGCATCCCATTGTAACCGATCCCTACGATTTTCTTTTCTTCATTGACAATGCACGCTCCAACCTTTAAAATTTGTAGTGAAATTTGACTAGCATATATCAAAATGGCTTTTATTGAGATAGATATGGGCCATGGGGTCAATGGGGTCTAGCAAAAGTTGATATTTTTAAATGAAATGTTTTTGATGCTACTATAAGAAGTTTGGAGAAATGGCACTCCATTAAATGCTAAAATCTCAGAAATCCAAGAAATAAAACTGTCAATTATCACAAATGGCCTTTGCATAAAATGATGGTTATAAGGCTGACATGTGCATTGTGCAGAATAAAATCCAGTCAAAATGCCGTGTCATTGATACAAATCAGCTACAGAATACACAGAACAAACCTGCGTACTTGGATCTTTGCTCCTCTGTGCTGACAGAAATGCAACTGCCATAAAATAATCATCCCAAGCTAAATAACCAGATCTTTTTTGATTAAGGCTCCTAGAAAAACGAGGTAATGTTAATGGAAAAATTTCCTATTTGGCAAACCAAAAAGACTGCAATGATGACATGTAAGAATCTTTATTAAGCATGTTGATTGTTGATAAGCCATAAGTGTTTTTTGAAGGTGATATATCTGCATATAATGTTGTTTTTTTTTCTTCGCCAGGCAACATAACGCATTGGTCAAATCTTGTAATTATGTGGCCTACTGCATAGCCAACTACACCTTACAACATAAGCTGTTTTAGAGAGTAGAAGTTTTAAAAATCGTATGAACAACAATCATAAAAACTTTACAACACCTGAATAGATCATTATGTACAATACCTACGATAAGTAAGTCCAGTCAATTTTTTTTTTTTTTTCGGTCATTTATCGGTCATTGACCGATTTTTTAGCAAAATGTCGGAAAAAAATATAGTCAATTCGGTCAAAATGTCCAAAAAATATATAGTCTATATATGACCAAAAACGACTAAAAATGACCAAAATAAATAAAATTGACCAAATTTCTTTAAATCATTTCGGACAAATAACCGAAAAGTCTCAGCGAAAAAAAAAACCCAGAGTCCAGTACCAGTAGTTAAACCATAACTATTCAAATCCATAGATGTGTAGTAAATAAAAGCTTGGACACATATAGTCATGCGATAATCATGTATCATAGTTCAACCGCAGGCTCCATTGTTATACCAACCTATCTACAAACTGTACTGTGATATACATGTTGCAGTGTGATTCTGCGTGCATTTCTGGAAATGAGGAAACTCTTTGCACCAGATTATTTTAAATTCGGTTAACAAAGTTGTGCCAAGAAATAACAAACTGATTTGTTGTGTACCGGTATGTTTGGGGATGTGGGCTAGGGTGCATCAAACCCCTCTCATGAAAAATTTTTCTCATGGTAGTGGTATATTAAGTTGTACTACCCCTAGAAAAAATCAATCGTGGAAAAAAGTATTAAAAAAATTAAATGCGCTCTACTGGGTCCACACCGAGTTTGAAAAGTAGATACGAAGACATCTCGAGTAGGATCCCTCTCACATTTTGCTGAAAAGTTGTCATAGTGTCATACTATGCCTTAGGCCAGTGGTTCTCAAACTTTTTTTTGTTGCGACGCCTCTGGAAAAGTTTTCTGGACTTGTGACGCACCAGCAAATAAAAGTTAATGAGGAAACTTATTATTAAAGGTTTGTTTGTTGATACAACAACAAAAAGCAATGCGTATTATTTAATGTGACGTGTGGGCTTGTTTGTTTTTACAAAGTTCATTAAATCTTGAGAGAATTTTTGAAATTGCCACCCGCATTTTTCTTTTAGTGTTTATTGGTGATCAAAATTTGCTTTTTATCACCGCCAAGGCAGAAAATCCTGCTTCAAATAAATATGACGTGACAAATGGGATAATAATTCGTAGTGCTTTCTTCACCAAAGCTGGATAATCGCCATTCATTGAAATCCAGAAATTTGCCGGATTTCATGACTTAAACATCCTTTTCAGGGAATTGTCACAAGAAAGGTCAATGTAGGCTTATTTTTCTTGTGTAGTAAAAGACAGTGGAGTAGGTTGGACGAAAGGATCACGAATCCATTCGTAGATTGATAAATTTTTCAGAAAGTATTTTGCAAATTTCGACTCGAGCTTGGACAAATGTTGCCCAAATATGCTTCACAAATTTGAAGGCAGCGTCATACTTTTCTTTTCAAGCAAATTGGACAAGAAAGTGAAGTATCGAGAGCTTCCAGACAGGTTTGCTATATCTTCCTTCCACAATAGCAACTTTTTAACGAATGCTGCAATTTTATCTGAAATGTCATTTTTATTCGGCCCTTGCATAGAAATGTTCAGTTTGGCGAAGATATCACACAAGTAAAGTAAGCCAATTTCAATAAAAAATTGTTCTGAGCTGAACAATTTGCAAGTAGATTATTTCTTACTGCAAAAAAGCCTGAAGTTCATCCACCAATTCGTAGAAGCGTTCAAAGAATTTTCTAAGCAAAAGCCACTTGGATGAAAATTAAAAGAGCAAACTCCGATGCGCTGCATTCATTTCTCCACAAAGTTTTTTAAAACTCTTGACTTCAGTGGGCGTGTTTTAATGACATTAACAACTTTGATGACAACTGAAACTGCTAATCAAAGGATTAACCTCATCTTTATAAGATAAACTGAATTCAGCTACGAAACGAAACTCTTCTGCGACGCCCTTGGAAAATTGAAACGACGCACCAGGGCGTCGCGACGCACAGTTTGAGAACTACTGCCTTAGGCTAACAAACGAAAGAATCCCAAATTTTTGATCAATATCTCAAAAGGTTTGTCCATAGAGGACATCTGAATTTCGAGTACCACTGTTATTTTTTACTTGTGAGGGTAGCGTATAGCAATTTCTTGCCATTTTTAGAGCCCCATGTAACTTCTATTGTAAATGTAATGGAAGACTAAAAATTGCTGTGCTAGATCATTATAAACTATAATACACATTACATTAATTCAACAATAAAAAATAACATTTCTTGATGTATGGTTGTTAGGTGGGTCATCAACATCCTAATTTTGTGCCTGGTACAAGTGTTTTTTTTTAATTTTTGAATGCTTCTGACAAGCAAACCAATCAGACTATTTGTATACAACATGATTATTTGTACTTGTTTAGAAACTTCACTTCTGTCAGATTGAGTTTGAGAGTTGTGGTGCCATTAACAGAGGTCTTATGCAGGTCTGAAAACCCTATCAGGCAGAAATGGCCTTTTTATTTTTATGTTTAGAGCTGTAAATGACCATATTGTAAGTATTTTATCGTCATTAATTACTTTAGTCTTATGTTACTCTGCAACATGCAGTTGGACGGCCATATGACGATAAAATACCCACATGGTCGCCCAACTGCCTGTTGCAGAGTAACACAAAACTAAAGTAATTTTTTCGCTGCTAGATGATGGACACTTTCATCATTGTCACCCAACATTACTTTCATCATTGTCACCCAACATGGTCGCCCAACTGCCTGTTGCAGAGTAACACAAAACTAAAGTAATTTATTCGCTGCTAGATGATGGACACTTTCATCATTGTCACCCAACATTACAACGAGGCGAAGGAGCACATCTACATGATGAGCATTGAGCAAGATATGTACGGTAGGGTCATGCGGGGTCAAACAGGACACTTTTTCAGTTTTTTGAATGCCACATAAAACCTATGATGAAATTAAAAAAAAAAATATTTACCACAGAGCATTACACCTTTCAGCAATGAAATAAGACATTTTTCAAAAAAATTGAAAACTTGCAAAAACATAAAAAAATGTGCTAAGCTGGGGTAGGTGTGGCCCGTTTGACCCCATCAGCTGTGGGGTCAAATGGGCCACAACTTCTCAACGTCTAAATGGTAAGGAAAGAACTTTAATTTTGCTATTTTATCACATACCTGTTGGGTGGCATGTATTTTGTTTAAGTGATGCTCAACAATTTTAGCAATAAAGGCCTTCTACGCCTTTTTCAGATAAAAATAGAACACATAATTTGCACTGCTCTTTTTTGCAACTAAAATTGAACGATATGAATAAGGAAACATTTTACAAATGATCAATTTTAAACGGGCAGTCATAAACAGAGTAAAAAGGGCCAAGTCAAACAGCAGGGTCTATAGTTGACAATTGAAATAGGATACTATACAATAGGGTGATTCATAAATTGGGGAAAAGTTAAGTTTGAAATTCAAGTCTGACACCCTCTCGCATCGTGTCAATACTTGAAAAAATAATCCTGTCAAATTTTTGGGGCAACTGAAAACATTTTTAAGGTTGCTACCTACTTTGAAAGCTTCACGGAATACACTAATAGGAACACGGGATTACATGATAGGAATATAATGACAAAATTACTCAAAATTAATTAGTTCAGTGTTGACAGATGTCCAGAATGTTATTAGTTATAGTTATTGCATCAGTGTAGACTTATTCCTATCTGGATACAGCTGTCTGAAGGTTTAGACTGTCATGAGGAGGAACTGCTTTTGCTCTTTGTCATTGGTGTGCAGAAAATTGTATTCGCACATCATGCTCAAACTTGTATTTGCCACACCACATTCAGTTATGTCATTCACAACTCTCATGCCAAGTAGAGTCGATTCTGTAGCAATGTAGGTGTCATTGGGTTCCTAAAGAGTTGGGTCTTGACTCAAAACGTCAAAATGCAGTTCAATAATTTTTAAAAATCGTGTGTTGTTTGCTGTGATGAAGTCCTGCAGTTCTTTCCTATTGACAGTCATCAAGTCCACAATGGCACGTTTAGAAGGGTTCTCAAATCTTGGACTTTTCAAAGCCTTTACCACTTTCAGTTTTATGCTTTCTATTTTATTTTTGCTCAAGAAGAAAAGGCATGTCTAGAGGTAATCATGCAACCAACAGCTAAGTCTAATAGTAATAATAGGCCTGTTTACCTAAAAAATACCATATAAATTAAATAGAATTAAAAAAAGTTATGCAAGTGAGCTATAACTTGTCAAAAAGCCAATGTGGCCCATTTGACCCCATTTCATTTAAACAGAAAAATTGCAAAAAGTAAAAAAGTGGGACTATTAATATTTTCAACATACTACCGTAATTCAGCATTCTGGGGTGTATGCTGTTCAGTAAATTTTTATTCCAGCTTAATTAGTTTTTGTGGTATACCAAAGTTTTTTTGGTAAATTTTCAAATTTTAATATTTTCACATTTTTTGGCCACTTTTTGCATCATCTAAAGAATATTTTCCAAATGTAGATCTCTAATTGTTTTCCATGATGCAAATCTATGGGAAAGCAGCTTTAAAATGAGCTATTAACTTCCGATTTTAGAAAAGAATAAGTAGGAAAAAAATGTGATAAGTAAACAGAGTAACAGAATGGCCCGTTTGCCCCCGCGTCCCATTTGACCCCGCTTGACCCTATTTCTTTAAAGAACCTTAGCCAAATAGCAACCTTTCGAACGCTATTTCTTGAAAACCACATGGCTAGTTTAACAATATTGAAAAAGTTTGTTGATCCATCAGTAGGCTTAATCTTGTTTGACTTGAAACCAGCTTGAAAACAAACTTTATTGCATAATGCATATTAGTATAGGCCTACTGCCATGAAAAAATTTCATGAGGGGGGTTTGATGCACCCTAATGTAGGGCAGGCATTATGAACAGTTATTTATAATTTCTTTACAATAATGAACACACAAATTACACTTTATGAACTCACTCCAAAATAAGGCTAAAAATAGTTGCCTCAAACTTGGGGTAAAACAACAGATATTGTCATATTGTTGTAGATATTGTCATATTGTTGTAGATATTGTCACATCACCTAAACTAGTTTACCACAGCTGTTTGAAAGCATTGAAATACTTACATATCTTCCACTTCATTGTTTAGGCTTTGATGTTCTTCATCCATATTTAAAAAGTTAAGCATGTAGCAGACACATTAAAATATTTTAAGTTACCGTACTCCTAAACACTACAAGCAACAAGTACATACAGTTCTTATCTTGGGCGCCGATCGCTCCCTAAAATTGGTGGGGACATTTACTAGAAAAGGTAGAAACCGGCGATGAGCGAAGCGAGCTAGAATGATCGGGGGTCTATTCTGATTCTGACAAATAAACAAATACACAAATACACCACCGTCATTCTGGCAGAATAGTTTTTCCGCTTTCCGCCTAAAAAAGTCATCCGTGAATAAGTGCGAGGCATAAAATGCGACCTGACATACCTTCGAAAAACCTTGAATAAAACAATAACCCGCAACACGTGCCACCTAATTTTACATGCATCGGATTAAGCATTAAATTACATTTCCAGGGATGTGCACCAATAGGTGGGCATTTGGAAGGAACTCCCAGCAGAACGCTCCAAAGATGGAGGATATATTCACGATAAACATTAAAATAATACGATTTTTGCATAATAGACACCACTTCAAACATCTTCGAATAGAACTGTAATCCGCAACACGTGCCACGTAAATTTTACATGCATCGGATTCAGTATTAAATTACCTTTCCAGGAATGTGCACCAATAGGTGGGCATTTGGAAGAAACTCCCAGCAGAACGGTTCAAAGATGCTGGAGGATATATTTACGTTAAACATTAAAATAATAGGGGGAGATGTGGGACCAATGAAACAAAATGGGTATTTTTTCCGTTGTCGAGCGTGATTTTCGCAATACAGGGCTACTTAAGCGTTTGAAGGAAGCACATCTTCTTACTGTATTTATGCATAGCTAGGACTTCGGATTGGACCACAGATTACAAAATTATTTCACTTTTTAAATGTTCACTTATTGTATCATTAGTCCCACCTGGGTGGGACCTTTGCAACACACCAATGGGACCAATGAGACAGGTTTACTACTTACACGAAAACTGTACTTTTTCTGAAGAAAGATTGCATTTTGTGTAAAAGCAAAGAACATGAAGTTTCTAGAACGAACATGGACAGATGGAAGAACGAACAACCCGCACAACAACGTGTCGTTGGTCCAACGTTAGACCATCGGAAACGTCCCGTGGGCCCTCCGTTGGTTTCCGACGTTGGCGCGTAACAAATTTGGCCAGCGGGCCACCTTGGGCGAATCGTCAGTCACAAAAATCGGTTGGTTAAACGTCGATCCCCCGGTGGCACACTGTTGGCCAACCCTTTCCCAACCATTTGCCACCTGCGACCAACCTGACGACCAAACGCTTTCGTTGGTTCGACGTGGGATCCACGACACAATTTACAACTGTCCTCACTGTGGCAAAAAAAGGCTTGGCTAATCGTAGACCCAACGTTGATGCACTGTTGGCCAACCCTTTCCCAACTATTTGCCACCTGCGACCAACCTGACGACCAAACGCTTTCGTCGGTTCGACGTGGGATCCACGACACAATTTACAACTGTCCTCACTGTGGCGAAAAAAGGCTTGGCTAATCGTAGACCCAACGTTGATGCACTGTTGGCCAACCCTTTCCCGACCATTTGCCACCTACGATCAAACGCTTTCGTCGGTTCTACGTGGAATCCATGACGCAATTTACAACTATTCTCACTGTGGCAAAAAAAACTTTGGTGCACTGTTGGCCAACCTGACGACCAAACGCTTTCGTTGGTTCGACGTGGGATCCACGACGCAATTTAGCCTACAACTATCCTCACTGTGGCAAAAAAGAGTTGTTTAATCGTAGAACCAACGTTAGTGCACTGTTGGCCAACCTACGACCAAACGCTTTCGTTGGGTCGACGTGGAAGACGCAATTTACAATCATCCCCTCTGGCGAAAACGATTTGGTTACTCGTGGGCCTAGCATTGGCCATCATTTGCTAATCTACGACCAAACGCTCACGTTTTGCTTTGACAAGGGTTAGACATTACGACCTCACCAAACCGAAAACGTTTCTTAACTTTGACCACATGGTGGCGTGTTGTTAACTCACTTTTTTCGAGTTAATCTGTGCTGAAAATGATGACCACGAAGACGTGGGATCGAGGCCTCAATTCGCAGTAAACCTTATCACTTACCATACTAGCATTCCACTCGGTACAACATTGCTAGAAAAGGCACTCATACAAGCAAAAAGTAGGACAGATGGCAGTTAAGTTTGTTTTTATTTCTAACCATCACAGCAAAAACAAAGAACATGCTAAATATAACAGCGGTCTACAAAAGGGCATGAGGCAAATTAAATCAAATTTCCTGTCTTCCTCTTTTCAAACTTCTCAATCCTCATCTCTTGCATATTTCAGCCAGTCTGAAATAGCGGCATGGATATTTCAATTTGTTGCTGTGGACAAGTTATGGGTTCTTCGTACTCCATCTAAAAATAATAATGTCATTGGGATAAATTGCCAATAGCTGGTCCAAACCAATATGTCTAGTGGAAAAGGTTGGTTGCTGAAGCCACGTAACTAACTCTAGCAAGCAACTTTTTCCCATAAAGCAATGAACTAATCACACTGAAAAAGCTCTGAAAGTATCTCCCATGGATAAACTCAGAATTACATTGATTACAACAGTCTGGAAAAGAAAATGAGAATTATCCTGCTACAAATAAACTTTGAAATCATTTCTTCAAAGATTTTGCGAATTACTTCTATTACAAATACAAAATTATGATTTTTCGTCACTGTAATAAACACCCTTTTCATGCAACCTTGCATTAAATTAACTACAGAAGCTTTGTCTGTAGTTATTATTCATTAAAAACTGAGAGTTTGTTGAAAAAGAAACATAAGGTAAAGGGGTAAATGCTTAAGCTGACCATGCTTGTGCTTGGAGTGAAAAAGGATTATCGAAATCTGATGTAACCTCATCATCATCCGTCATCACCATCATCCATCATCATCAGCCTATTCCTCACAAATAGAGCAAGTTTTCATCGACCTGAATATTCAAAACAATTTACTTTAAAATGTGAAAATGACCTTAATGACCTAACAAAAACTTGACCAAATAATTTAGTGTTTTTTTAGATTTTATGTTAAAACTAATTGCTTTTAATCAATTAGATCGTACCAAAATTGCAAAATTGCGATACAAGACAGTAGTCTGAGCCACAAAACTGGCGACATAAAAATAAACAAATTATTGAGGGTGAGCTTTTTTTTATCAATGTAGGAGGAAACACTTTGCTTACCAGTGTCCATTTAAAACAAACTGACTTAAAATAAGTAATGGTATTGAATTGACTTTTCATTGATCTATTAAACAAGCATCTGGAACCTTTTCGTTACTTTCAGAATCCTTACAAAAAACGCACCGCGCAAGCTTGCTACAAAAAGTTGACTTCATTGAAAAAACAGGAGATAAGCTATTAGGTATTATCGAAACTAACACAAAAATCAATGCACTGCACAGTACACACCCAGGTGTGTCCTAAAATCTAAATTTATGAATAATTATGTATCGGTATTGCATTATAATTAATTATAGTAGGCTACTACATTGAACTAATTGAACCATCTCATGCTTTATCAAAAATGCTAACAACAATAAAAACAGCGATATGCAGTACCTAGTATACACTCACCAATGCTTTTCCAGGCGACTAATGATATTATTCGAGGCTGGAGCTTGTAGGCTTAAAATCTTTCGCAATTTCATTGGTTGGACCTTGCTGACATACCAAAGCACCGCAATATTATCTTTGTAATTCGTACAAGCCCTCAAGCCGTCACAACTCACTGTGAATAAATTTGAAAGCAGGGCAGCATGGGAAAAAAATGAAAAAAGAAGAGGATGACCTAATTAACACCAATGCATGACCTAATTAACAAAGAGCTGTTTATTGCCAGCCAGCAAAGCATGCTTTTGTATCAACATTTGTGAACGTTGAATCAATGAAAATCAATTTCTGCTCTGTTGTCCGGGTGAATCTAGTAGTTAAACTTAATTCAATTCAATCAAACTTTGGATTTAATTAAACCACAATTCTATTTGGGTTAAATCACTGGCGAACAAAATCAGGCATTTTACATTGATTCAACATCTTCAAACATTGGATGAATGTGAAAAAATTGGACTTTGCTTTTCAAAAGAAGCTTTTAGGTCGAAACGAATTACTTCGAAAATTCGAAGCAAACGAGATGAGAACAACAAGTTTTGTGGCTAAAGGAAGTAATTTGTATTGAACACTCGAAAGTCTGAATGGTTAAGAAATAGTTTTTGCCCACCACAAACATTCATATGATCATTTGTAAGCTACTTTATGGGGGGTATTTGCGGTTATTGTAAAAACATGATGAAATCATTTTTTTGGTCCAAATTAAATTATTTTATTTTGATGTAGTTAATTCTAGTCAAACGTTAAATACGGCAGATGTAGGCTAATGAAAATCCTTATCCTCAAACAAGACAAAATTTTTGCATTTTGAGTTTTCTTGGTTGTATTTTCAACAAAATATTATTTTTATATGAATTTTTGGCGACGGCTTATATTTCATTTCCAAAAATTTCCGATATGCAACCGATTTACTGACTTATAAACTATTGAAAAGCTGTAAAAACGTTTATCAAAAGATGAATTTTTTTAATCAAATTCATGCAGCATTTGGTCATGCAACATTTTAATATAGGCTATTTGTATGAGTGATTGTAACACTTTGTTTCGTGAGACTTGTGTTTTCTCTAATTGAAAACTATTTGATTCAATTGCGTAGGCTAAGCATTTTGAATTCGATGGACTTTGAGTCTGATTGCAAATAAATAAATAAAATAAAATTAAGACTTTTTGGCAAAAGGTTTGCTCACAACCGAATGCCCACGGCGACGAACGCGCTGTGAGGCCCACCATTGGCTCAACGTCGCTTCAACAAAATATTTTTTATATAGCGTTTTTGTTAGAATAAACCTTTGTTCACTTTAATTTCGTCAAATTGTAACATATACTGGCCAATACTTCGAATTATTTTGTTGTGAATACGAAAAATGATATTTGTTTTAGAAAGGTTGGTTCACAACCGAATGCCCACGGCGACGAACGCGCGGTGGGGCCCACCATTGGCCCAACGTCGCGTCAACAAACTATTTTTTACATAGCGTTTTTGTTAGAATAAACCTTTGTTCACTTTAATTTCGTCAAATTGTAACATATACTGGCCAATGCTTCGAATTATTTTGTTGTGAATACGAAAAATGATATTTGTTGTAGAAAGGTTGGTTCACAACCGAATGCCCACGGCGACGAACGCGCTGTGGGGTCCACCATTGGCACAACGTCGCGTCAACAACTATATTAGTCATATTAAATTTTTGTTGAATGAACTTTAAAAATTCTTCATTTCACAGAATTATAATACATACTTGCCATATCTCTTAATTCGTTTGCCAGAAACACCAAAATTGAGATTTATTCTCAAAAGGTTGGCTGACAACCGAATGCCCACGGTGACGTACGTGACGTTGGTTCTGCGTTGGTTCAACGTTGTGTTAACAACCTATTTATGATATTGACGTTTGTTGAAATAAAAATTTATAAAAGCTTCAATTCACAGAATTGTAATGGGTACTTTTCAGTATGTAAGATTATTTCACCCGCAATATCAAAATAAACAATCGGTGGCTGGAGGTTGGTTTTCAACTGAATGCCCACGACGACAAATGCGACGTTGGCCCACCATTGTCTTAGCATTGTGTCCACAACCAAGTTTTACACAATACATATTTGGTAAAAAAAAAGTTTTATGTGGTTTATATCACCAAATTATAACATGTTGTACCCTTTTTTACTGATTCTTTGTCCAGTTAAAGAAATAATGTTAGTTGGCAAATGGTTGTTTTGCGGCGAAAAGCCGACCGCGACGTTCGCGACCGTTGGCCAACGATCAGCCGACATTGTTTGCTGTACGGGAATAAGCTGATTCAATACAAAATTGTTTAAACAGTATCGTAACAGTTAGCTGGGGAGGGGTCGTCACAGACAGCAATGTGATATTGTTGTGACAAGTTTATTGCAAATGTCAAAACACCAGACAAGCGTTTCGTTTTGGCAACAGAGGTTGGGTTTGGCAGAAGGCATACAATATCACAATGAAACACATAAGCCACATTTTCATTTTCTGGGAACATAAAATTGTCCTTCATTTTGTATTTAATTACAGTTCGAATAGAACTATAATCTGCAACACGTGCCACTTAAATTTTGCATGCATCGGATTCAGTATTAAATTACCTTTCCAGGGATGTGCACCAATAGATAGGCATTTGGAAGGAACTCCCAGCAGAACGCTTCAAAGATGGAGGATATATTTACGTTAAACATTAAAATAATATGATTTTTGCATAATTGACACCTCTTCAAACATCTTGAAATAAAACTTTAATCCGCAACACGTGCCACTTAAATTTTGCATGCATCGGATTCAGTATTAAATTACCTTTCCAGGGATGTGCACCAATAGGTGGGCATTTGGAAGCAAAAATCGTATTATTTTAATGTTTATCGTAAATATTTCCTCCAGCATCTTTGAACTGTTCTGCTGGGAGTTCCTTCCAAATGCCCACCTATTGGTGCACATTCCTGGAAAGGTAATTTAATACTGAATCCGATGCATGTAAAATTTACGTGGCACGTGTTGCGGATTATAGTTCTATTCGAAGATGTTTGGAGTGGTGTCTATTATGCAAAAATAGTATTATTTTAATGTTTATCATAAATATATCCTCCAGCGTCTTTGAACCGTTCTGCTGGGAGTTCCTTCCAAATGCCCACCTATTGGTGCACATCCCTGGAAAGGTAATTTAATACTGAATCCGATGCATCATGCATGTAAAGTTTAAGTGGCACGTGTTGCTGGTTATTGTTTTATTCAAGGTTTTTCGAAGGTATGTCAGGTCGCATTTCATGCCTCGCACTTATTCACGGATGACTTTTTTAGGCGGAAAGCGGAAAAACTATTCTGCCAGAATGACGGTGGTATTTTTAAGATAATGTTTTCAGACGTTGAATCAATGTACAAATGAGCTGTTAGGCTAAATGGGTTCTTGGAACAAATTGAAGGGCTTCTGTGCATGTTTTCCAGTTTCAACGTATCCTAGTCAGCAAAGTTCTCTTTTTTACACGATTTCAACGTTTAGCGACATTAAAACTATGTCATCATCTTCATCATAATCAATCGTCGGTTTGTTCCCCACTAGTGGGGGTGGCCGATTGTTTCCGCGCAGCAATTGTCTTAATCCCTTTTCTCCATTTCACCCTGTCCCTTGCATCTTCCCCCTTCAGTCCGACTTTTTTAAACTCATCCTTCACTTGTTGTTTCCACGTTCTTCTTGGACGACCGCGTTTCCTCTTCCCATCCACCTTTAAATCTAGTGCCTTTCTAAGAAAACTTCCTTCCTCCCTCCTTATCACATGTCCATACCATCTTACTCCATTTGCCCTTGCCAGTTGGTCTATGGTCTCTCTCATCTCTAGCATATCCAACAATTCTTCAGTTCTTTTTTCCCTTCTCGTTTTCACATATTGCTCTCACCATTGACCTTTCTGTTCTTCTCAGGATTGCCAGTTCACTCTCTCTCAATACCCATGTCTCGCTACCATATAGCATTGCAGGCCGCACACAGCTCCGATATACTTTTCCTTTCATCCTTATTGAAAATTTTCTGCCATACAACATTTCCCCACATTCCCTGAACTTTACCCAGCCCAATCTTGCCCTTATTGTCACCGCTGCTTCACATCCACCACTTCCATTTATCCGATCACCCAGATAACAGAAGTCTGTCACTGTTTCGATGCCATGGCAGAACTCATCATCATGGCCTTCCACTTCATTCCTTCCTTTACTGCATTTCCCACAAACAAAACACTTCGCCAATCTTGTTGCGGCTCTCTTGACATTAGCACATCTTGCATGTACCCACTTTCCACATTCCTTGCATTGCATTGAATTTCTCATCACTCTCTTGCCACATATTCCACAGGGATCTACTTTGCTCTCAACAACTGTTTCTTCTGCTCCACTCACCATCACTTTTGTTTTTTCAAGATTCACCTTCATACCCTTGGTTTCAAATGCTTCTTTCCATTTCTCAAACTTTCTCTCCATTCCCTCCATACTATTACTTGTCAAGACCAGGTCGTCTGCATACAAAATTTCACTCAATAAGCCCTCCCTCACTCCTTCAGTTACAACGTCAACCACAATAGCAGAAGAAGTTCTAGAAGTTCTTTTTATTTGCATCAACAGCACATGTGGAAAAAACAATACAAGATTACAATGTGAACTAGGTTGTTTTAATGTTTGCTGACGATGATGGGAGTGGCAGAAGGACCGAACTGGTCATCAAGTCTGCCACACCCGTGTGGTGTCATAGCTTATTTGACATGGAACGGTGTCGGAGTTGAACACAAATATATATTGTGTACATTACAAAATAAAAAACAATACACACACGAAATTTAACAGTACAATATAAAACAGGAATACAAGAAGCGATGCAGAAATACAAAATGGCATAGGCTATACATACAACACAGCATAGGATACCGGTACTGGTAAGGAAAAAGCGAATATACAGTAATTAGCGAGATACGGTGAGAATAAGTAAAAACAGTTTGATGGCACTATATCAGTTACTTAATTTATACCCAGACATTAAGTGCAGTTTTAATTTTTTAGAAAACATACTAATTGTTTGAATTTTTCTTAGCTGTTCCGGTAATTTGTTCCAAGTGTTTGTTCCAAGAAATTTAATTGAGCGTTGACCAAGCTTTGTATGCATTCTTGGTTTAAAAAGTATATCTTTCTTAGCACCTCTGGTATTATAGTTATGAGTTTCATTACAAGGACGAAAGTACTCAGAAAAAATTGCTGGTAGATGTCCTTTATTGCTTTTATAAACAAACTTACATACTTCTATTAAAAACATGTCTTCGACTTGTAGCAAGTTGCTTTTATTGAACAGAGATTTGGTGGGAATTCTGTCCTTAATCTTGGTGAAGTTTAAACAGCGAATTATGCGATTGTGTACCAGATTTAAAGGATACAGTTCCGTTTTAGAAGCACGACCCCAACAGATGATACCATACATTAGGTGGGAGTGAACTAGAGCATAGTAAACTGCTTTTAATGTCTGGGAATTTACGCACTTTCTTAATCGATATAGAGCACCACAGCTTTGAGAAAGTTTTGTTGAGATTATATTGATGTGCTGTTTCCATGATAACGACTCATCAAATGTTATTCCTAAGTATTTGTAGGTGTTTGTGCGTTGCAAACTGGTATTTTGAAAATTTATTTCTAGATTTAAATTTTCTCGAACAAACTTTGACCCAAACAACATGTATTTGGTTTTGCTTACATTAATTGTTAACTTGTTTGTATGCATCCAGTTTTGAATCATTAGGAGGTTAGAATTCACTTTTTCTTGCAATCTAGTAGGGCTTTTATCCTTAATACATAGTAGTGTATCATCAGCAAACAAACGAGTCTCAAATTCAGAAGCGTAATTAAGGTCATTAATGTAGATAATGAACAACAGTGGACCAAGAACTGAGCCTTGGGGTACACCACATTTGATTTCTTCATATTTAGAATTTGTAGTACCAATCTGCACAAACTGGTAACGGTGATTTAAGTAAGACTTTAATAAATTATAGGCATTTCCTCTAATGCCATAATAATCCAGTTTCTTTAAAAGGATTTCATGGTCAACAGTGTCAAATGCTTTGGCAAGGTCAATAAAGATACTACATGTAGTAAAACCATCATCGCAATTTTGTAGTAATTGTTCATAAATATCCGTAGCAGCTAATGTGGTTGAATGTCCACCTCTGAAACCAAACTGTTGTTGGGACAAAACATTGAATTTTTCAAAAAAATTTACTAACCTTTTATGAATGATTTTTTCAAAGATTTTGGAGAAACATGTTAAGATGGAAATAGGCCTGAATTGATTAACTTTGTTTTTTACTCCCCCTTTATGAAGGGGTATCACCCTTGCAATTTTATAGCTATCAGGGAATTTACCAATTGTCATAGATTCATTTATTATAGAAGCTAAGATTGGGCTTATGACATACTTCAATCTTTTTATTGTTTTAATAGTGATGCCATCTGGACCAGTTGCTTTTTTGTTATCTAAGCTGTTGACAATGCTTAAAATTTCCATTTCATCAGTATTTGCTAGGTGCAGGGAATTGAGAAGTCTGCCTCTCATCAGGGACAATGGATTAGAAGTGGTTTTTGGAACTTTGGCTGCAAGTGAAGGTCCCACTTGAGTAAAATATGTGTTAAATGTATTACTTATTTGCACCGGGTCGGTTGTAACTTCATGACCATTACTTAATGAAAAGTTGGTTGCGTATTGTATATTATGTTTTTTGTTTGTACGGCCAGTAATTTCATTTATTATTTTCCATGTGTTGCTAGAGTTGTTTCTTTCTTTGTTTATTGAGGTTTTATAATAATTAGACTTCGATTTCTCTTTCACATGAGTAAGCAGATTTCTATATTTTTTGTACTTGGTGTATAAATCATTACTCTTAAAGTTAGTTTTACATAGTTGCTTGAACATTTTATTCCTCGTTTTGATGGAGGATAGAATACCTCTTGACAACCATGGCCTCAGATATAACCGACTCTCTTTTTTGCTAAGTTTAGTATATGGCATATGCTTGTTGGTTTCATCATTAATAATCTGTTCCAAGGTTATTACTTTCTCTTGTGGTGTCATATTCAATGTCATGCTGTTATTAATAGATTTGGCAACATCATTTACAAACTGGTTTTCATTAAAAGAGCAAATATCAGAGGTGACAAAACTGATCCCTGGTGTACACCAACCTTCACAGAAAACTCGTTTGAATAATTTGATCCAACTCTCACTTTTGTTCTTGCATCCTCATACATAGACATCACAGCTCTCACTATTACCTCCGGTATACCTCTTTTCCTCATTGCCCATTCCATCACTTTCCTTGGTAGGCTACTCTGTCAAATGCCTTTTCTAAGTCGACGAAACACATATATAGTTTTCTCTGCTTCTCTCGGTATTCCTCCTGCATTCTTCTCAATATAAACAGAGCATCCACTGTACCTTTTCCTGGCATAAATCCAAACTGCATATCATTTAATTTCACCAATGTTCTCAACCTCTTTTCTAGTATTCGCTCCACAATTTTCATTCCATGCTCTAGTAGTTTTACACCTCTATATGCACTGCAACTTCTCACATCCCCTTTTCTCTTGAACAGTGGAACAACAATACTATGCTTCCATTCCTCCGGCATTCCCTCTCCATCTAATACCCCTTGGCTAAGTTGTAGCATTACTTCAATTCCCAACTCTCCACTTGCTTTTATCATCTCTACGCTCACTTCTGATGGACCAGCTGCTTTATGCAGTTTCATTTGTTCCATTGCCTCCACCACTGCATCACGAGTAACCTTTCCCACTGGACCCTCCACCAGATCAACCTCTGTCATATGATCCCATACATTCTCCTTATTCATAACATTTTCCATATGTTCCTTCCACACTTCTCCTCTGCTTTCCGGGCTGAAATGCAACTTCCCATCTCCACTCCTTATACATCTTCCCCCTACAATATCTTTCCCATCCTTTTTCATTTGCTTTATGAGTCTGAATACTTTGTTTTGGCTTTCCCCCATTTTATTAAGTGCCTTCTCAGCACCATTCTTCATAGCTCTTGCAACAACCCTCTTTGCCTTCTTTTTCATACTCTTATACTTCTTTTTATTCTCTTCTGACCCATTTTTGTGCCACTGCTTGTATGCATCTCTTTTCTGTGAAATCGCATGCTTCACCTCCTCATCCCACCACCATGTGTCTCCACGATCCCTTCTCACTTTCTTTTTCCCACATACTTCATCACATGCTGTTAGGACACCTTTCTGAAATGAAGCCCACAAGTCCTGCGCACTCATGTTTACCAGCTCTTTTGCTCTTTTCACAAACTTAATTCTCGTTTCTTTTTCCTCCAGTTTCCACACATTTCTCACAAAAACTCATTCTTTCTTCACAATTTTCTTCACTTTTTTCATATTTAAGTCTCCTACTACTAGTCTATGCTGCAACTCCCACGGAATTACTTTCACATTCTTCAAGTACTTTCTCTGTTCCTGCCCAACCACAATAAAATCAATTTCCGACTCATGTCCTCCTGAGCTGTAAGTCACCTTCCTTTTCTCTTTCTTTTTAAACCATGTGTTGGCAATACAAAGTTTCCTTTCATCACAAAATTCAAGTAGCATTCTTCCTTCCATGTTTCTCTCTAAAAAAGTTACGTTTCAATTATTATTTTTCTCTTGTAAGCTTAATTATTTTAAATGGCAAAATCGTAATTTCCGTAGGGTGGCAATTGACTAGTAGACCGTATGGTCGTCTCGTTGTCTCCCTGTCGGTATGGGAACTTGTGTAACTTTTGTACTGTGTATATTGCATATTTCAAACATGTACCTATGTTCCTGTTACTGACAAATAAAACATTGATTGATTGATTGATTGATTTCTCTCCCCAAAACCATACCCTCCATGAATGCCCTCGAACCCATTTGCTTGTTTTCCAACATGCCCATTAAAATCTCTTAATCCAAACACCAACTCTTTTGAACTCCGTAAATCCCATTCCTCTGCCAAAACATCATAAAAACTTTCCTTTTCTAAGTAATCCCTACCACTTTGAGGTGCATAGGCTATGCACAGATTAGCCTCACTACCTCCTCTTCAAAAGCAAGTACCATTGTCATCACTCTGTCAGGTAGCCACTTTAACAAGTCGAAATTCTGCCACTGCGAATGACTACAATGCAACCGCCAACCAATCAGAACAGGTTATAAGAGGCTACCGTCCAATTGTGACCCTTCTAGCACTCAGCCAGAGAGTTAATGCTTGTTTTGGACTTTATTTGGTAATTACAGAAGAAAAAGAGCAATAACAGTGGTGGGAATCGAACCCGCGTCAATTAAATGGCTACTTTCTAGCCCTAACCCTAACCTCTAAGCCAACCAGCTGACAAAAAATCCATCACTTAATTTGCTTTCTATCATCTTCTTTTCGCCATTTTTTACGTCACTTAAACCGTAGCTTATGATTGGTTGGCGGTTTCATTCTAATCAATTTCAGTGGCAGAATTTCGACTTGTTAAAGTGGCTACCACTCTGTCACTCCTTCTTCTAACTTCTATTACTTTCTCACATAATTCCTCTTTTACCAAGAAACCAACACCACCGATTTCTGTGTTATTTCCTGACCACCATAACTTATATCTCCTCCCATTGGCACCTAAAAACCGCGCTGACTGTCCCCTCCATCTTACTTCCTTTACACTACATATATCCACCCTTCTTTTTCTTAGTTCTTCACATATTTCAGTTCCTTTACCACACAAACTTCCCACATTCCAGCATCCGATTCTAACACCATAATCTTTTTTCAGTGTTTTTTTGTTTCCTCGGAACCCAGAGATTCTTCGCACCCCTTGCCCATCTAAGGGCTACTGGGGACTAGGGGCCATTTTTAGCTTTTGCTGCATTTAAATAATATTTTGGAGCATATATTTTCCAGCCGGATGCCCTTCCTGACGCTAACCACAGTTATTGGCGGTGGGCCTAGCCTTTACTTAAAAAAGTATTTCCTGCAAGGCAGCAGGATTTCTAACAAGTTTTAGCCAACCAGTCGAGGTTGTTGCCCATGAGGTGGGACGTGGACCCACTTGTTAGTTTGGTGTGTGATCAAGACCAGTGTTCCCCGAGACCCATGGTGTAACAATCCATGGCGACTGCCCAGGGTTCAAATGTGCTACTTGTACCACACATCTACCTCACTCCTTTGATATGTATAAACAGCAATTTCTACTGGTCGGGATAACTAGGCTACGGTAGCCTACCCAATAATTTCCTTTCAATCCAAGCCATGGACACCTTAAATAGAAGGACTAGTATCTTCTATGCTCGGTATTTGGAACTTGGGTGTTAAATCCAAACTTGGGTGTATCCAAAATAAGGTATAAATTATTCATAAAACTTTGTTTTCGGGGTCTGTTATAGGGTTTTGAGGGGCAAGGATTCCATTTTTCACACTTGTTTTTCTCTAAAATGTTAATGAAAGGTCTTCTGAAGCTTATTTGTTGCAAAAATATCACAATTTTGGCAAAAATATGTGTTTTTTTTTTACTTAAGTTAATGGAACAAGAATTTAAATCAACATTTAGTAAAAGTGATTAGTTAAAACGGCAAAAATTATTAAACAGCAAGATTTAAAACAGCAAATTGGTGCGTGGTATATCAATGACAGCCTAGGCTAATAAAGGCTATATCAAAGCAGAGATTAGCCTACACTCGATAAAGTTATTCGTCAGCTATGAGAAATTTAATGCCAGATTTTTTTTTAAAAACATTGTGGCAGCATATATTGGCCTACTTAAGTAGTAAGTTTTTCTCTCCTTCTCAAACAACCAAGTCGCTTTTCTTTGTCGCTTTTGTCCAGAACAAATGCTTTCAAAAGAATATTGTACATCGTCATGCAAGCTGCTATTGTGGCTATAGGTATGTGCTCAAATTTGGCTTGCGTGTGTTCGACAACAGTGAAAGTTTCACTTCTCAAACATGTGATGTGCTGAATAAACAAAATGAACTATTGAAAGTTTGGGTGTCGTCAGTCCACCCCAATTTAAATTCTGGAGGAATGTTAAATCAATTGCATTATCGTTGACATTTTCAATTTCAACTCCAGACAAACAAGATCGAAATTTGTGTTCTAAATTCCCAGCCAGAAAAACAATCTTGTGTTTGATAGAGCTATTGGAAGCAATGAGCTCTTGAGTGTCAGCAATATCCAGAAAATCATCGTCAAGATGAAATGTTAGCATCACATTCAACATCACCAGACTCTTGTGGGGTACAATCATATTTCAAAAGAACATGAAGGTTCTTGGTTTCAGCAGCTGCCTTGATGTCTACAGTATCAATGCAGAAGTTACCGCCACTACGTTGTCTGGCTTGGCCAAAGAACTTTTCTAGGGCTTCATCAGCAAACACACCAGGTAGAACATAACTGAAATTATACTCCGTCAGCAATAGCTGTGCAGCCTGAATGTTGGTTCTTGTGTTTTTTTATTCGACCATGACCACCTGTCCAGGCGCAAGAGGACACCACGTCACAAATTTTGCAAAGCTTCTTGAAACTAGTGCAGTCCTTTGTCCACGGCTGACGACACTCATCCCGCATGTTAATAGCTGAATAGTGATCCTTAACATTCATCAAGTGGAACCAGTTAGTGATGAACTTCACGAAAATGATAGTGCCATCACTAATATCGAGTCTACTCTTTAACGAATCTGGCAAACAAAGGGAACACTTTGTCTCTGCAAAGGCTTGGGGTAGCCTACACAGCTGTGTAGGCTATGTGACTTGTGTTTACGGAGGCTGTTTTTACGATCTTCATTGTAGAGTGCTTCAATATCACGCCAGCGTGCAACATACGTTTTCTCCTATTTCATGAAAGAGAGTTCTTTATTGTGCTCAGTTATCCAGTTGTTTCTAATGTTTTTAAATAAATGGACATAGTCAAAAACAAGAAAAACATCAGAGTTGGTTGCTTTGATAAAACTTTTGCCAGGTCCACCTAATTTTCTATAAACAGAAACACTTGTTTTGCAATTGTCACATACACAGGAAATCGTAGTAGCCTATCTCCAGCGTTACCAACTGCCACCAAAGCTTTCAGGATCATTTCCTTAAGTTTATCAGAATTCAGTTTTGCGACAGGATGATTACGCAGAATATATTTAGGGCCTCCGAAATGGCCTACAACTCCAATCACCAGTGCATGAGTAGCAAGAACTTCTTCTTCACCAGACACGTTTTGAGCATAACCAACTATGCGGCCGCCTGAGTATGTAAGTGTTTCTGTAAGCTTCACTTCATCGAATAGAACGTTGACAAGACGCTGTTGTGTTTGAAGTTGTTGGAAGAGTTGCTTCAAATTTTCATCTTGAAAACTACCAGAGAGTAGTTTTTTAATCAGTTCTACTCTGGGCAAAACAATTGAGCCAGAATTCCGTAGCATTCGATATGCAGCCGGTGAAATATTATGAAGTTCTGCGGCAAAAACGTACATAATTCTATCAAAACGACGTTCTTTCGGAGAACAAAGTAATAATTGTAACTGGGATTAAAGAAACTGATAATGAGGGGAATCGGAACATCTCATGCTATTTAGCATCTGTAGCAATAATAGACTGTTGCAAAACCCCACTTGCATTGTCATGTCACAGTTAAATTTTGGCAAGCATTGCTTTCTCTTTATCTGCAATGGTTGTGGAAATTTTTAATAGATTCAGCAACAGTTAGCCATAGTAGGCCTAGCCTGCAGTAGCCTAGGTCATAGTCATTTATGCGCATAGTAGTTTTAAGATTTTGGCACCCAAGTTTGAAAACCCAAGATTGCGAGATACGAGTCCTTCTGTTTAAGGTGTCTATGATCCAAGCTGTAGGCCACACATTTGTTGATCCAAACTAATCATTTTAACTATTCAAAAGTACTATATAACTTATAGACATTAAACATAATTTTTTTTTTTTTGCAAAATTTTCTTTTTTTTATTTTCCCTTCATTTCTTAAATTTTTCTGAAGGTGTTGCGACCGTGCCAAATTTCTTTCAACTCAATAACTTACTTCGGTCACTAGCACGTTTTAACGTTCGCGTTTTGTCGCTTCTACCTTTTTCTACACCTTTGCTATGTTGACGTGAATTGTTTTTGATATCATGATCAAAAATAAAAACAACTGAACTGACATGACGAATTCAAGCACGTTTTAACGTTCGCGTTTTGTCGCTTCTACCTTTGCTATGTTGACGTGTATTGTTTCTCATATGATGGTCAGAAATAAAAACAAACTCAACTGAACTGACATAACAAATTTTAATTTAATAGTTCAAACATTTTATTTTTATTCCTTTCTGCACGACTTCAACGTTTAACGATGTAAAAACGGCAATTATAATTAGGCTACGGTACCCGATAATTCCCTTTCAAAAATAAAATTTCAAAAACTCGCCAAATAGGGCACTCGCCAAAAAAGGCTCTCGCCGAATAGGGAACTCGCCCAGTCGGATTAGCCAAATCGGACTCGCCGAATAGTAGCAGACCCTCAATAAATCATGGCTCTTTTTAATTTTTCAATTTAACTTTTCAATTCAATTTATTTTTCTTTGTTGAATAACAAGTTCAGCAATGATGAAGTTACATAATTGTAGTGTTTGGGAACAAAACCAACAAAAGGAAAATATTGAAAAACCACAGAAGTTTAAGAGGTGCATGAGATGCAGATTTTTAGGTTATATGGATGAAAGTAAATTAAGTAAGGCCACCAAACCTATGGTAACAGTTTAAAATAGATGAATTAGTTAAAAGCAACTGGAGGTGTGTCAGTTGACGAAGGTATTGGGACGACTTACCTTAACCCTTCCTAACTTTAATCCTAACTCTGGTAACATCTGATTGTAACCATCCCATCAAGTGTGGAAAAATAGGCACTTCCAACAAAATTAAGTTAACTTTCAACAACGACAGTGATATGGTTTTGAAATAGGGATGAGGAACTGACCGGTTAAAGAATTTACATTAATTGTTATTTGCGCATGTTATTAAGGTAATGGTCATGACAAAAAAGTAGTGAAGGTGATTTGAGAATGGTCTTGATAGTATGCGGATGACTGGTGTCAGTGAAAGATGAAATTTTTTGAAGTTTTTTCAAATGAATTTCTAAACAAACTGCTAGAGAGTGATACAGCTTCATTGTTGTAGTACTCTTGTCGAACAAATCTAGACAACAGAGTTACAGAGCCATGAGGTTCTTTGCACAAGTACAATATACGTAGTTTGGGTAATTATAACCGTATTGCATTGGTAACAAATTGGCATCTAATTGGAGCCTATTGAAATTGAACAATTTTATGTGGTGGTGGCAGACATATGACAATGACAGCTGTAATAAGCTGGGCAGATACTTTGTTTCAAACCTACCGTAGTTCTTAAAAGATTAAATGTACAGAAGTGGTATCAAGTGCACAATACACGCATGCTAATCAGCTTAAATTTCAGTTTAAAAATGAGTTTTTAGTTTGCTGCAGAATAATGAAAGTTTCAATTTCAGTAGCCTAATGTTCTTGGGGAGATCGTTCCAGACTGTAACTTCACTGAATTGGATGGATTGCTGGGTTAAGTTTTTGAAGTACAGACGAATTCGGTTAATAGTATACTGCTTAAACGTATCAATCGTTTATTTGAATCAAAACCTGAAATCCCAAACCAAATCCAATCTAATGTTAAGTAAAAACATCGGTTAAGCGTATACCGCTTAAAAGAATAAGTCGGATAAAAGCATCAGGATTTGTTTCTAGTTTGCCTACTTCATTCATTTAATCGTATGATTGTACCCGTTAGCGAAAAGAGAATGTCTCTTTTTTGCTTCGCATAATTGTCTGCAATGTTCAAAGGCGAAATGAAGCAAAGGTGAGACAGACGCAAGCGATCAAAACAAAGACCAGTGTCTGTAATCCCAGGCCATAATCTTATGTGCTAGACATCGCACTACAAAGAACCAATTTTCGCACAGCTGGACTTCATTAAAACAGAAGAGCACACAAAAGGAATAATCACACTTCCCAATAAAGAAGTTTAAATGCTTTTGATGTCATCGGTCGGCGACTGGCCTTGCAAGGAAAGGACACGGACAAATTATTTCGGCTTGAGAGGGAAGTGTTGAAAAGAATGTCTAAAAGTTTAAACCAGAAAACTGTGGAGAATTTTTTTTAAATTGCTGAAAAAAAGTAGCCTATTGTTGTGAAATGCAGTGCGTAATTTCATTTGTTGCAGTATTGTTCAGTTGAAGAACATTGCAAATTAATTATTTTACCAGACATGGCAAAACACTTGAAAAACAAAACCTTTGCGATTTCAAAACAAACAATGAGTGTGAGCTGTGTTTTTCCACCATACCACTATTTTCGTAGGCCCTTTTCCATACTCAAAACTACACAGCTGGTACAGAGCTAAAAATAGCCCGCTTGATTCAAAATCTTCAACGTCAAAGTTCGCGTTGTGACGTCACAGAGATCGGTGATATGAAAGATTGCCGATTTGCAGTCCGATTGCTGCAGTTTGCAGAAAAATGCTTTGATGGTTCTCCCAGTCAGCAAAGCTGATCTTTTTTACATTGTTTCAACGTCTGCAGACAATAAATCAATGTAAAAAAGACCAGTTTTGCTGGCTGGGACATACAGCGTAGTGGTACCGTATGTTAACACAGAACTAGGAAATTCTTTAAAGTTTAACCAGAATTGTAAACAGTTGTAGGAAGTATCAGTGGTAATGTGCGTTGCAGCCTAGTCAGCACAGACATCTTCTCAACATTACGCCCATTCACAATAAACCTTTTTTTAGTAAATTGGTTAAACGAATCAATCGTATAATCGTATCAAAATGTCTGGCAAATAGGTGATTCGATTAACCGATTTCGTCTGTAATAGCAAAGAAAAACTCGATTGCTACTTCTAGTTGACAGTTCAGTTCAGTTCATTTATTTGTCACAAACACAAACATGAAAAGAATACAAAGTATACAATAATAATCGGTTGTGTGTCATATGACGAGGAGACTGCGAAAAGACCAAACGGTCATCTAGTCAGCAGCCACCTCAAGCTTGGTGATGTAGGCCTAAATAACATATATACAGTAAATACACAAACACACATACAAAAAAAGAAAATCAAGCATTTGGTGATACAGATACACATGTTTTCATTATGCAAAAGAGAAAAAAAAAAAAAAGCAAACAAACTAAGCAGGTTTACCGTGCTACTGAATGAATTAATTGTGAGTGGAGTTTAAGAGATATCAATCGACAATTTTAATCAGTAAAAAAGATAAAAAGCAACGTATACCAAAGAGATGAGCAAATAGAATAATGTAATTATATAGACAAAACAGTTATTATTCAACAGTGGCGTTTAAATCAAGAAGGTAGTGCTTAAAGTTTCTTTTAAAAGAAGTTGGAGAAAGACCTTTGAGATCACCTGGGACCTCATGCCACACTTTAGGACCCCTTATTAACATCTGCCTTTTACCTAATTCAGTACGCACCCTTGAAACAAAATAGTTACTGCTGGATGATTGGCGCGTATTGTGTGAGTGGCATTCAGATAGTCTGTGGAAGATATTACATTCCGTTTCTGGTAATAGATTTAAATGGACTCTGTGCATGTATTTTGCTATCTCTAGTTTATAAATTTCTTGTATATTTAACAGCTGTAGTTTTTGAAAGAGTTGCAATGTGTGAGCTGTATAGTTGCTGAATGTCATGGTTCTAACAACTCTTTTATGCAGCTTAAATAAATGATCCAGCGCATTGTCACAAGCTCCACCCCAGCTGGATATGCAGTATTGAAGATGAGAATATATAAGACTGTAATACACAGTCTTCAGTGTGTTAGTATCCACATAATTTCTAAGTTGAAGAATGGCCCAGGAGCCTCTAGCAAGTTTTTTACAAACATTTTGAATGTGACATTTCCAGTTGAGAGAATCATCAATTAATACACCAAGATATTTAATACACTTTTTTTTTGCAATGTAATTCCGTTTATCGTAACGTGCATCCTTACATCGAGCTTTTGTTTAGTTAGTATCATGTACTCAGTTTTGTTGTAGTTAATAGAGAGCTTGTTCATTTTCATCCAGTTGTCAATTTTGATTAATTCTGTATTGACGTTTTGTTCTAGAGAAGAAAGATTTTTGTTGGACATTGTTAAATTGGTGTCATCAGCAAAAAGGCTCACCTGGAAAGAAGAAATGGAAGGAAGATCGTTTATGTAAATAATGAATAACAACGGTCCAAGAGTGGAGCCCTGTGGAACACCACATGTTACACTGCGCAGACCTGATGCCATACCATTAATTATTGTGTATTGCTTTCTGTGTGTGAGATAACTTTCTAATAGTTTCAAAGGTAGTCCACGTATTCCATATCTTTGTAATTTCTTGATTAGGATATCATGATTTACTGTATCAAATGCTTTTGCAAGGTCAAGAAATATTGAACAAGTTATGTTTTTTTTATCTATATTTGAAATAAATTCATCGTATATGTGAGAGACAGCGAGTGAGGTAGAATGACCACTCCTGAAACCATGTTGACATGAAGTCAGAAGATCTGATTTGTCAAAATAACTGTAAATCCGTTCATAGAGGCATTTTTCAAATATTTTAGAAATTGGGGAGAGAAGTGATATAGGTCTATAATTTTTACAGGTTTCAAATGAACCAGACTTGTGAACTGGTACAATTTGAGCTACTTTAAGCTGGTCTGGATACGTGGTTTGTACAATACATTCATTAAATAAGGTAGTTAAGATTGGAGAAATGATTGGAGAGGACATTTTTAAAAACTTAATTGGTATTCCATGCATCCCAGTGCTTTTATTTGCATTCAAGTTTTTTAAATGTTTTGATACTTCTTCTGTGGTAATAGGTTTAAGAAAAAATGTTTTGGGGTGGTTAGGAATAACTGAGACAGGGTCATGATAACAATCTTGAGATGGAGCAGAAATTTTTGATGCCATTTTATTGCCTATGTTAGCAAAGTATTCATTAAACGAGTTTGCAATAGCAGTGTGCAATAGCAGTGTGCATTGCAATAGCAATAATAGACATGTGATGCAAGTTGCTGTTAAGTTGAACTAGTGAGTTCAAAATGTTTTGGCAGTTGACTAATAGACTATGTTTCAGTTAAAACATGATTTTGCCAGTTTCAATGGTACCTGTGTTTTTAATTTTGAAGTTTGAACAGGCCCATAGATTTTTTGTTATATTTAAACAAAAACAATGCCTGGAAAGAAAAAAGCCAGCAACGCCAATGAGTTGCAGCAAGAAAGCGTTTTGGAGGCAGTTGTCATTGCTGACAGCTTTAATGATAACTTTCGGCCTGTTTCTTCTGTACGCCCAAGGGTAAGTGAAAGCACTGCTCAGTTTACTAGCCTATTTAGTTAAATTTGAAATTATTTCTACTATAGAAATGTAGATACAAATGACCTGTTTTAGCCTAATGCTGCAAATTCGCTAGGGTAGTAACGTTTTACACTAGCTGTCGAAACATTTTTTTCTAGGCATGTGCTATGAGAAATAGTGTTGGAATCTTAGTATAAAACATAAAAATGACGCTTCGACTCCAACACCATTTGTGCTGAAATACCGATTATTGTAGCTAGTTATATAACATTTTTATCGTTCAGAACATGAGCAGATATATATAAGTCTTACGTTGAAGGCTATAGAAATAATCTAGATTATAATTAATGTTTTGTGTTTGGGGTTGGATTGGAGTTTGGAGTCAACATTCCCAAGATATTTATAACAGGAGTGGATTTGGAGACAGACTTTGTAGTCAGAGTGGAGCAGGAGTTTAGAAAACCTGACTCTATCACCTTTGATCAGCAGAAAAGCAAAGTGTCTGTTTGAAGATATAGCAAACCCATGCCTGTTGCATTAGGAACAGGTTAAGTGTTTGGCACCATAACCAAAAAATGGAGCCTGGTTGTATTTTGTCCTTTTTTTTTCAGTCATGGTCCACCAAATTAGATTTAGAGATGTGGCTGTGTGTTGTTTGAGTTTTATTGTGAAACTCAAGCAACTGACATGAATGGAGGTCTTCAATTCAGTCGATGAAGGTGCTCGTTCAGAGGAGCATAAACTTACATCTAACCTAACAGAGTTGATTTTAAATATGCACAGGCAAAATTGACAGGAAGGTTTGCATTAAAATCGCTATTCTTTCAAAAACAATGCTTATAAATATGTTTCTATATTAATAAATCATATTTATCATACCATAAAAGTTTTATTTTTCCTTTTGTTTTTATTTAGGGCTTGTTCCCAGTTGCCAATCAACCACTGCTTTCATACACTTTGGAGTTTTTATCTTCATGCAATGTAAAGAAGATTTATGTATACTGCTGCCACTGCTCCGATCAGATTAAAGAGTATCTTCAGAAGAGTAAATGGATGAAAGAGTGAGTATATACTTGAATGGTAATATGTGATGTATGTTTAATTGTTTATTGTTAAGAAGTAGCCTTTATGGTTTTGTTCATTACTGCTGCAGTTAATAAAAGTCAAAGTCATCTAACACCAGTGAAATGCAGGTTTGTACTTGCATCTGCATCATACTCAATTGTGATTTTATTATACACATTTGAAAATTGCAACTATCATGTTACATCTAAGATCTGATAATTTTTATTGATAACTTTACCTTACCTTGGTTACCTATTTCAAAAGTATAAAAAATCAGTTGGTTTTGTACATGCTAATAAAATTATTTTTCATCTAAAATAGTGTTAGCCTAAGATACTAGTGTTGTACATACCTTAGCCTAGTATTGTACACTCTTTTTGCCAACTCTAGTTAGCTGTATAATGGAGTGGTGAGAGTCCTGGTACAACACTTGAAAGAGCGTCGGTTAGACACCGCTGAAGAACATGCAGCTGTGTCTTTAGTAGGACACTTAAATGGCATACCTGAAAAGTGTACAGTACGGTACACCAAGATTGGCACCAAGATACACCAAGCTTCCATGCCTTCTCGTCTACTTGTCCAAATCTTGACCACCGGGCGTAAGCCTGGATATGAAAATAATTTCTTAATTATTCTTTGTTTTCAAGAACGTCTCCATGTATTGTCACTCCAATTGTGTCTGCTGATTTTTCATCCGTTGGTGATGTTTTGAGGGATGTTGAACAAAAGGCACTTTTCGAATCCGATTACCTTTTAGTTCCAGGGGATGTGATATCAAATGTTAATATTAAGGATGCTCTTGATGAACACAAGTAAGAATGGTGTCTCATACGCTGTGTTTCAAACTTAGTAAATTAAAAACACTGTGAAGGTGTAATGGTGTATTGTATTTTCTTAACTTAATGTAACATTATTTTAGAATATGATATATGTGCAATAGTAACATCACTGGGCTTCATGGGTCGTACATGTGCTGCGGGACAACAAAAAGTCAAACATTGTACAGTATTTTTTTACGATTTTGAAGTATTAAAATCTTAGAATTGTTAAGCTGCCAGTGGCACACAATCAGATAATTTTAACGGCTTAAAAAAGAGTTTTTGTTGGGTTTAAGTAAACTGCTCTAATGATGTTCTGTTTTTAGAGATCGCCGGTCCAAAGACAAGAACAGCCCATTGATGACATTGCTGATGGTGGATTCTAGCCCGAGTTATCGATCTCGGTTATTTCAAGATGATATTTTAATTGTGTCCGATCAACTAACAAATCGCATTCTCCGTTATGACAAAATATCTGAAACCACAAAGTCTATGGACATTCCTCTGGTAATTTCAACACATCCATTCGTTTTCCAACTCGCGTAGGCGTGACAGGTGAAAATAGAGATAGGCATCCGCTACTTTAAAACTAGCGCGTTCTCGTTACTGCTACAATACAATATGCCAAAACAGGGGGCTCTCGCAAATTGTCGATAAACAAATAACTCATTTCTGCTATTCGCCTAAAACTAACGCACCCTCCCACAACTTTATTACGCTTTCTCTGACACTGAAGGCTGTATCTGTACAACTCAATTACCTTGTGAAGTCGAAATGACGGTGAACAAGTTTGCTTAAAATGTACTTTTGTAATTGCTGATCATTTCGAAAGCTTTGAAACGCATACAAAATTTTTCGATACTAAACGTAAAAGTAATCGGTAAGTTGGGATTAAAATTTATGTAGCGCCTATCCTGTTACCCCTACATTTGTAGAAAAATGTCATCACTACTATTACAGTAAAACAAGTGTGGCACCCTTTTAAAAAGTAGCGGCGCTGGTAATGCAACATACGAGTATGAGTATATTCTTTGTCAAAAGTACTTCTTGTAAGCAAAATCTACATTTAGAATCTCTTGAAAAGACAAACAACTGAGATTGAACTTCGCTATGATTTAACTGACACTGGAATTTGGATTTGTACACCTCAAGTTTCTCAACTTTTTACTGACAACTTTGATTATCAAACTAGAGACGATTTCATAAAAGGAATTTTACTCAATGAAGAGGTTAGTGCTGTTAGGGAAGTTATTAAAAAGAAGAGTTTGCCTGCATTTGCATGCAGTGAGCTTGAGGGCTACGTATTACATACACGTGGTTGATTAATTTACACAGTCTTTGCTTTCTTGTCTGCACATTGCATTTCATCGTATATTGTGTTAATCAAACACAATACTGCGACTCTTTTTCGACATTATAGCTTAGCTTTTTAGACTTATAATCTGGTGTTTTATTTTTTGTTTGATCATGATGTGAACCATGTTGAATCTGAAACAAAAATACAAATAAATGAATTTCACTTCTAAACATGAAACACTGGAAAAATAATGTCCATCAAGGAATTTTTTCCACACCTTGTTCGAAATTTGTTTTTTGACTTGCACTTCGTTACAATGATTTCCACATTTTTTTCAGTTTTTAGGAAAGCAAATACACATGCACATTGCCCAATCAAGATTCTGTGCCAGAGTTGATCATTTTTGTTCTTACGATACTGTTAGCCGTGACTTTGTATCTCGGAGGGCTTACCCGTTTGTGCCTGAGCTAGTCTTCGAAGAACCTTCTGTGACTGCTGAAGGTAAGTCAAGTTGTTTATATCACATTTTATCGATACTAGCGTTGCACCGTCAGGTTATGTTCCACGATGGTGTCTTTTGAGTATCGTGATAGAGTGTTTAGATGGCCTTACCAATGCCTTGGCTAATCAGAAACGATCATCTCAGGCAAATCTTTGATCAGACTCTTCTGCCAGGTCAAAGTCACTTCGTTTGTGAATTTGTTTGATATCCTTCCGCAACAATTGTTCCATATTTAGTTAACGTGCAAAGATTGAATGATTAGCCATTAGTTGATTGTCTTTTTTGAATTTTTTTGTGATATAAAGGCAAATTTAAAACGTCATGCGCAAAACTTCGTTTCTTCTAACATTCAAAATGCAATGTACATTTCATAGCGATCTACATATACAGGCCTTGACAGCGTGCAAACTAGGGGCTTGACTGAAGGCCGATGTAAATATGATTTTGAAATCTAAGCTAAATTTACTTTGAAATGATAGTTTTGATAATCCAAATTAACAAAATGTGATCACTGAATCTTAAAACTGCAAAACTCGTAATATTACGTTAAAAAATTACAAACTTTCCCATTTGTTAGTGTTGCCAGACGCTTTTTGGATTTCTAGCACAATTGCCAAAATTTACTCCGTTTATAAATTTGAAGGGTAACAATAGCACAGAAGTAACGTAAAATATTTATTAATTAACACTCAAATTATCAACTTATACTAGCGATTTTAGCTACTAACAGATCGCCCTTCAGTCAAATTTTAAGATGCACGTTGTCATGGCCAGTGTATAATAAACGTTGCCATGGTACAATTATTTGCAGGTGTTGCCGAAGGTTATAGATCATTGCGAAATAACGTTTATCTCCATTCAACGTGCGTGCTAGGGCACGACAGTGTTGTGTTGAATAATACCGTGGTGGGGGAAGGCACCACTATTGGTAAAAGATGTCGTATCACGAACACAGTGATAGGTAGCGGGTGCCATATTGGAGATGACTGCATTGTAAACGGTAGGAACAACATTTTCAATTAAAAAATATCTTTATAAATTGCTCTAATCTAACGAAGCAACATTTTTAAAAGCGTGCTTACTGCACACAATTAATTGATTCTGCAGACTCACTTACTAAAATCAATCCTTACTAGGTTGATTTTCGATATCTGTTAAATTGTGCCGGATAAGATCTCCAGTGTATCAAGTTCTATAGGGGTTGTCTTGAGACAGACAACGAGATATTCTTTTAAAGTAAAGGTTAAGAATTTGTATATGAACCCATTTGTGCTTGCTGGAAGTTTAGTGGCAAACTTGTGCGCAGGCCTGGAAAAAATGGGGAATCCGGGAATGACATTCCTGGGAAATTTGTCGGTTTGCGGGAAATTTTTACTGTAAGAATCACGTTACTAACGTCTTTCATTCACCGTCAACCGTCATCGTAATTTGCTGACACATTGCAGTTCCGACACTGATTCTTATCACTGCGTAGTGCGTATTTACAATTTCCAACTTGTACATCAGAGCTGAACAAGTTTTTAGCAAAATTGCGCAAATATATTGCAGTAGTCCGCCCGAAAGCGTCGTAAAAAGCATGGGAAGTGTAATTGAAAAAAATCGAAATGTTTGTGGAGATACAAAAACATCCACAAATAAAAAATAAATAAAGACATTAGCAACTACCTGCTCATTCACTGGAATGGGCCTCACATAAGCAAGTGTAATAGCATCGTGAAACAGGCTCTTAACCTACATTTCAAAGAAAAACTATGGCATTTTAGTACTAATGATGTTCGCTTGAAAATGTACAAAGTGTCTGCTGTGGTAGATAGACCAAACAACAAGAAATCGTCACCATTTTTTATGTCCTGGTAATGTATTTGTAGTAATTTCGCATGGGCAAAACTTGCTTGCAGTTTCTTTGATTTACAAAAACAGCTGTTTTAGCGTCGTAATTTTGATTTTGTTGTCAAATTAATTAATGCGTTTCGTTATTCTTCGTGTAACCGACTGGTTGTTTTGTTGGTGACAAAAGTAATTTCCCAACGTCTTGTGTTCTCACTCAGCGAAACTTGTGCATTCAGCCGTCTGGCCGTTTTTTGTGCCATATGCCTATATCGCTTAATAATTAGTTATGCTATTTATGCACATTGCACAAACTATCAACTCGTTCGAGCATGAAGCATACTGTGAACTTGTCAAGTACGTAACAAGCGGCTCGTGATGTCGTATTGTTTCATGATATTCACATGGTGGTCGGTGAGTCAGTGGATCTAATTTGTAAGCATGCGGCTCTAATTTATTAAGCCTATTGTTGTTGGCCAATGTATTCCGATCAAAGCGGGCACATCAGGCACAAACAGTGCGCCATGCCTGCTTACGAATAGGATACCAAGATTCTTTATTGGAACTATGAAGCTACAGATGGCCGTCTATATTTTTTGAGTGAGGCTTTTCGCCGAAAAACTGTACAATGTGTAATTATGACGTCATTATCGTGATCGTAAGCCGCGGGAAATTTTTTCGCTGAAAAACAGATGCCCGGGAAGCTTAACATCTTTTCCAGCCCTGCTTGTGCGCTTGTTCAGTGAGTTCAGTTGTTATGGACGTGCGGAAAACTTTACGTTTTATGATTTTTCATTGAAATTGATTGTATGTATGTGCAGATTCCTACATTTGGAACAATGTCACTGTGAAAGAAAGTTGTAAAATTAATAATTCTTGGGTTTGTGATGGAGTCACCGTACACGAGTCAACGGTACTTGACAGTGGTTGCATTCTGTGTGATCAGGTATTTTTGTTTCAGTTTTTTCGTAAAGTTGTGAATGTGAATTCTGAATATGAAACAAGAGTTTGCTATCGTCCATAGGACTCCATACCACAACCGGGAAATTTAGATTAAGTATTACCCATTTAATCTAAACTAGACGATACAAAGTATATATTTTAATGTTTAAGTAGATTGCGTTTTATCTACAAAAGGTTATCTAGATTACGCAACTTTATGCTGCGATTCCTGCACACTTTCACAACTTTTTTTTCAATAACGAAGTTTTTAAGCCTTTACATTTTCGCACAGGTTTCTGTTGGGCCGTCAGTGACGCTGGTCTCCGATACCGTCGTATATTTAGTAGGACCGTCAAATGATGAATTCGAAGATGACACTGCAAAGGTGTTTTAATTATACTTAATTTAAGTGTATATTATTGATACAGTTAGTAACGTTTACTTTGTGTTATGGTCATTGCCTAGTGCATTGCACCGGGTCACGTGCACTTGATTACGTCGTGCCGCCCTGTGGCTGTGAGTAGTTGGTAATTACGGCAGCAGGACTTCTTGGTAGCCACACAATGATTTGCCCTTAGTTCATTCTAGCTCTACTCGTGTTGAGACCTCTTTTCAATTCCTTTACGTTTACCTACAAGCGTAACAGTGGTGTCAGAAGTAAAATAGAATCTACGTGGCAGTTTTCTGAAGTGAGAAGATTATTACATTGTCGCAGTGGTTTCTGCACAAATTAGTCATGGAAGAAACAGTCAAAGCAATGCTAGCCACAATGGAGAAACAGCAGGAACAGTTTTTATCAACGTTAAATGACATTAGTCGAATGCAAACCAACGAATCAGCGCCAAAGTTTGAAAGTTTCAACCAGGATAAGGAAAAATGGAAACCGTATATGCAAAGGTTCTTGCATCACATGGACATTTACAATGTTGCAACTGATGACAAGAAAAAGGCATGTTTGTTATCCTGGGTTGGACCCGAGACGTATAGCTTGATTGAGAATCTTTTTGGTGACAAAAACGTACGTGATAAATCGTTCAACCAAATTTCAGATAAGTTAGCATCGCATTTTAAAGAAACCATCCATGTTCAAGCAGCGCGCCATAGTTTTTACAACTGTAAATTACAAGTGGGTCAGTCTTATAAAGATTGGACAGCAACTTTACGAGGGCTTGCTCAAAATTGTGAGTTTATATGCAAAAGTGAGCAGTGCAATCATCTCAGCTATGTCGACGAGCAGATTAGAGATGTTATTGTATTAAACACCCCGCACCCTGAAGTCAGGCGTCAATGTTTGACGAATTTAAATTTTTCACTTGATGATGTTCTCAACAAAGCTGAAGTTTATATCAGAACTGTGCAAACTGATAACATCCTAAGAGGGAAAGGGACATCAGATGAAGCAGTTGTCGTTAATAAGATGTCCGCAACCTACATTAAGAAGAGAAAGAAGCCTTCAGTTGGTTCCACGAATCAAGGTCGCAAGGCGTGGAAGTCATGTCAGGATTGTTTTTCTAAACATTCTAAGGGTGAATGTCCGTTCAAAAGTTACGTGTGTTACAAGTGCGGAAAAAAAGGGCACATCAAATCTGTGTGCCAGGCAAAGGGGTTACAACGCCAGCAGAAAGACCGAGTAGAAAGGGGTTACAACGCCAGCAGAAAGACCGAGTAGAAGCTATAGGCCATGTAAGCAGTTGCAACCAAATTGGAAAGACACCTCTATGGAAGGAAAAGCGGAACTCAAAAGCTTACCAACGCATCGGAAAGCAAATTTGGATCCGTGCCGAAGTTAACGGCAAACCGTTCACGTGCCAGTGGGACACTGGCTCAACATGTTCCATGGTTGGATTAGATGGATATCATGAGTTAGGTTCTCCCACGTGCTATCCATCAGAAACCTCACTACATGCTTATGGTGGTAGGCCTTTGCATGTTAAAGGTCAATGCTTCGTAAATGTTAAAATAGGTTAACTAAAGTCAAGGATGAAGTTAATCGTACTAAATGAAAACAGAGGCACAAACCTAATGGGTCTAGACTGGAGTGACAGTTTTGGCTTGACAAGTCAGGGCATTTCGGTGTTAGATCAAGTTTCAGACAAGAAAAAACATCTCGTATCTTCACAAGTTCAGCAGACAGAAGAATCCTTACTAAAGCAGAGGGAAAGGCAAGTTTCAGCTTTAACTTGCAAATTTTCCAGAGTTTTTTCGTCTGATCTTGGGAAATGTGTTGAGACAAAAGTTTCTATACACTTAAAACCGGAAGCAAAGCCCGTTTTTTCCAAACCACGACCAATTCCATTTTCCAAAAAGCAAGCTATCAAAGAAGAATTGGACAGACTTGTGGAGCGCAACGTTTTGCAGCCAATAAATTATAGCGACTGGGCAGCTCCGATCGTAGCGGTGTCGAAAGCAAATGGAAGTATACGAATTTGCGGCGATTTCAAGGGACTGAACCAGCAAATACAAGTGGATCAACATCCGTTGCCGACGTTGGACACGTTGCTGGAATCGCTGGGAAAAGGTCAGTACTTTTCTAAAATTGACTTGTCTGATGCTTACTTGCAATTAGAGCTTGATGACGAAGCAAAAAAACTTTGTGTCATAAACACACCTTTTGGTCTTTTCCAATACAATCGTATGTGTTTCGGTGTGGCGTCAAGCCCAGCCCAATTTCAACGTTGCATGGATAAAATGATTTCGGGAATCCCTGGTGTAGCAGCATATCTAGATGATATCTTAGTTACGGGACCGACAGAAAAAGATCATTGGAATAACTTAGAGAAGCTTATGGATCGTTTAAGCGAGTATGGGTTTTGTGTTAAAGTACAAAAATGTGAATTTTTCAAGGATTCGGTTGAATATCTTGGTCATGTAATCGACAAAGACGGCAAGCGACCGTCGAGCACATCAGTCGAAGCAATAAAACAATTACCCCAGCCGCAAAACCTTCAAGAACTTTAAGCTTTTTTAGGGAAAATTAAGTATTATGGTCGTTTTATAGCAGATCTTCCAGACAAGGCAAAACCTTTAAATTCTTTGTTGAAGAAAGGAGCAGTGTTCAGGTGGACACAACATTGCAAACTCGCTTTTCAACAACTGAAGGAGGACGTGATCAATGCAACCACGCTAAGTCACTACAATGAGAGCAAACCACTCATACTAGCCACCGATGCATCCCAGTACGGAATAGGAGCAGTTTTGATGCAGAAGCACGATGGTGTGGAACGTCCACTCGCCCATGCATCGAAAACTTTGAGTGAAACGCAGAAGAGGTACTCACAAATTGAACGAGAAGCGCTCTCTATCATCTATGGAGTAACGAAGTTTCACCAATACCTGTACGGTAGGAAGTTTACTTTAATTACGGATCATAAGCCACTAGTTTCGATTTTCTCACCAAAAAAGAATCTACCAGTCCTAACAGCTCAGCGTCTTCAACGATGGGCTATTACCTTAATGGCATATCAATATGATATTCAGTACAAACCAACTAATCTACATGGTAATGCAGATGGACTGTCTAGATTGCCTATGGGGTTAGACAAAACGTTTGACGAAAACGAGGAGAGAGAGAATGCAGAGGTTTCTCATTCTGTAGATGAAACCATGGACGGTTTACCTTTAACTTCGAACGAGCTTAAAACAAAAACGCTTCACGATCCGGTCTTAAAATTAGTTCTGTCGTATATCCAGGACGGTTGGCCTAGAAGATTACCTGACAATGATAAGCTGCGCTGCTATGCTTCGTATAAAGACTCGATGTGGGTAGAAAATGATGTAATACTATTACAACGTGACGGTTTTCCATGAGCAGTAATTCCGCAATGTTTGCAGGCACAAGTTTTAAAACTCTTGCATGAAGGTCACTGGGGAATCACCCGAACGAAGCAGATGGCACGCAGATACGTATGGTGGCCGGAGTTCAACAAAAGCATCGAAGAGATGGTGAAGTCGTGCGGACCTTGCAGGCTTGTCGCAAAAGCTCCGGACAAAGAGTACCAAGCATGGCCGAAAACAACAAAGCCGTGGCAGCGGATTCATCTTGACTATGCTGGACCTTTCTCAGGAAAGATGTGGCTGATTTGCGTTGATGCACACTCAAAATATCCTTATGTTTCTATGCAGAACATCGGACAGGCAACTTCTAAAGCAACGATCAGCGCACTTCAACAAATCTTTGCGATAGAAGGCTCTCCGGACACGATTGTCTCAGACAACGGAAGCCAGTTTACGTCCGGAGAGTTCAAGACATTTTGCATCAAGTTAGGAATACATCACATCACATCACCTCGCCAGTGTTCCATCCTGCATCAAATGGCGAAGCGGAACGCTTCGTCCAAACCTTTAAAAGGGCGATGGAAAAAAACTATAAGGGAGAAGTGAGCAAGCAAAATGCTCATCTCTTAGTAGTCACAACGTACAGAAGCACACCACCCATGCCTTGACTGGAAGACTCCAGCCGAAGTTCTTCATGGGCGCCAGCCGAAAACGCTATTGTCCTTGTTCTTGCCAAAGGAAAAGAGTAATTCAAAACAAGAACTTGCATCTCATAAGCGAAGCTATGAAGAAGGTTCATTAGTTTATGCTCGAAACTATGCATCTGGTTCGAAGTGGCTCCCGGGTACGGTAATGAAAAGACGGGGACGTGTCCTGTACAACGTACGAACGAAACGAGGCGTTTGAAAGAGACACATAAATCAACTTCAGCCCAGGTTTCAAAACGTTCATACTGAAAGTAAAAGTGATTTGTCTGATTCAAGTAAAGTTAAGGTTGCACCAAGTCCAAAGAAAGATTTCGAACCGACCGATACCAATGAACACTCTGGGCATAGTAAAGCTGTCCCACAGAGACGCTATCCAGTTCGAAACAGACGCAAACCTGATTTTTATCAGGCTTAGTCAATACGTTTGTTAGTCGTATGTGCTTCTGACCCTAATTGTAATACGACCATTATTGCAGTGATCTGTTAGAAGCACTATATATTTTGTGTATGTTAAGTCGTGAATACTTGGTTAGTATCACCCTCCCTTAGCTGTAATGTTTTATCTCTACTGCTAAGTGTTAATTTATAAGGGAGGAGTGATACAGTTAGTAACGTTTACTTTGTGTTATGGTCATTGCCTAGTGCATTGCACCGGGTCACGTGCACTTGATTACGTCGTGCCGCCCTGTGGCTGTGAGTAGTTGGTAATTACGGCAGCAGGACTTCTTGGTAGCCACACAATGATTTGCCCTTAGTTCATTCTAGCTCTACTCGTGTTGAGACCTCTTTTCAATTCCTTTACGTTTACCTACAAGCGTAACAATTATATTTACATTATTTTTGCTCTGATAAAGTTTAACTTGCGATTCAATCGTTCAAGTTCTTGAAGTAGCTTGTGACGCGATACTGCTGATCACTGCCACCTACCGACAGCTATCTTGTTTGACCTTGCGGTAAATGTTTTCAGAAAGAAAAGCCATACGAAGTTGAGGAGCTTGGTTTGAAAGCGAAAGGATACATTTGGCGTGATAGCGAGGGCAGTGAAGTGGATACCAATCTATTGCTGGGGAAGCGATTGTGGGGTAAGGAGATGCATCATTATCCACGTAGCGAATCAGTCGTTTTTGACGTTGATTCTAGACATCTTTGGTTGCTTGATTGACTACCAACAAGCTGTGAACATATTGTAACCACTTTTTTATCCAAAGTTGATTGAAGTTGCTGTAAACTCAATACATCAGTGCGCAAGTTATCCTTCATATTGAATTTACAGGAAAGTCGTTGTTGAAGCACAACAAGATGAAGATGGATGGTGAAGAAGAAGATGACGAAACAGAAAGCGGCGCTTCATCGATCTCTTTGTCTGATGACGATGATCAGGACTCAATAGCGATCGATGACGATTATTCCAGTGAGGAAGATTGTTATGCTTCTATAATCTATACCAAACGATATCATTTGTAGAATTAGGAAATAAAGTAATTCCAGCGTTTTTAAATTTACTTGCAATGTAGGTCGGGTCGACCGATGAGACTTACGTAATCAACAACTAACTCCACTGCGAAAAGAGTTCAAACTGATTAGTTTGACGCTTTGCTAGATTATTTCTCTAACTAGTTTTACTTCGTGTATATTGTACACTACGCCTTTATTTCTAAAATTTCTTGAAAATCAAGTTGTGTTCCACATTAGTTCACTAGCAAGATATGCCACGTCGATGACTTTGACCTAACATTGTGTTATTTAGTGTTCCAACGTGAAGTGAAGGAAAGCTTGCAAGGAGGTTTCACCGAGAAGGTGCAATGCGATAACTTGATTCTTGAGGTGGGTGATGTTGCTGATATCTACGTAACGTATGCTTTCGTCACCATAACGTTGCTATCGGAGCATCTATTCTATAGTTAAACTTTGCACTTTTCAGACTTTTTGCAGCGCATATTTACAACTTTTTTCTCGTTTGGAGGCTGCGTTTGACAAGTTATCAGACGAAAGATATTTTTCTCTATTAAATGCCTGGATTTTTGCGTATGAAGTGATAGAACACAGTTTTACAATGGTCGTTTGGAAGAAATGACTAAAATCAAGATACGTAGAGTTTGTACACTCATTATCATACCCTTGACTTCTACAATGCACATGAACCGAATGTTTGAAAAGTTGGTAGTTATGACAATGCTACATCGATTTTAGGTGAATTCGTCGAAGTACGCTTACAACATGACTTTGCATGAAGTAGTACAAGCCGTTACAAAGACACTCTTTGAAATTGCTGCGTTTGAAGAACCCGAAGCCACCCGGTATTTCCCGACTCTCAAAAAGGTGTGTTACTGTAGAGCAGGGGCGTGCAACTGTTCATCGCAATGGGCCACAACGTACAATTATAATGATGCTGAGGGCCAGTCTATCGAATTACACATGAATTTATATGAACAACTTATTTAATGGAAAAGTACACACAATCCAGTTACACACTGAGTGAGTGATTAATGAGATGTCTGATATCTTCTCTGTCCAAAGATCTTGCCAATGTCAGCTTTGACGGAAGAAGTGGCAACTCGTAGTTGACTTGACAAGTGCTCATCTGTAAGCTGATTCCTGCATTTTGTCTTGAACAGCTTCATTTTTGAAAAGAACTGCTGACAGCAGTATGTGCTTCCGAAAAGAGAGATCATTTTTCTCGCGTGATTTTCTAGATTTGTGTAATTTCCATACACGTAGCTTCTGTAAAAAGTAAGCAAATCATTTTCATTGTAGGCTCGTTTGAGATCGATTTTTGCTTGCAATTCTAGTATTTCTAAATGAAAGCTAGATGGAATATTCTCCACAACCAGGTCAAATGTTTGAATCTATTTCAAATTTTTTCATCAATTTTATTACATCCTCGCAAATATCTTGACCAGTTGTTGTTGATTTCATACTTGCCATATCCAAAAATTCTTCAATTACTTCAAAATCATCTGTCACTCCTCGTATGAAAACAACTAGCTGAGCAGTATCGCTCAAGTCTGTACTCTCGTCTAAAGCGATACTAAAAGCAGAGCATTTGCTTATCCTCTGCTTTAGAGATACTTCAATATTTTCCGAAAGAACATCTATTTGGCGAGCCACTGAAAAACGAGACAGACTTGTTTGCTCTACCAAATATTTCTTCTCCAGAGACACATTTTCGATAAATATCTCCAAACAATTCTTAATGAATTCACCATCACTGTACGGCTTTCCTTTTTCGGCAATTGCTTCAGATATCTTGAAGCTCAGTTTTGTAACAAGCTCAATGTCTTTCTTGTAACCGTGAAATACCTCTTGCCACTAGCGTACGCAGGGGGGGGGGCATTGGGCCATGCCCCCCCCCCCCCCTTAAAAATGTTTTAGTAGTTAACAACGTAGATTAAGGCATTTAATATGTTTTGGATTGCACTGTCAGAGCAATTAACAATGTTGTTCTATAGACTAAGCTAATACGAAATACATGGCCCAATCCACGAACCCCACCCCAGGTATGCCAATGTGGCATAGTGTTCTGTAAGCCTATTATTGTGAGAAAAAAATGGATAAAGTCTAAACTAAAACCATACTGGGATATCATGAAGACGTCTGGGATATCAATGGCCAGTGGCGTAGCCAGGGGGGGTTTGGGGGTTACAACCCCCCTTTGGCACGCGTGTGACATCACGATATTGAAAATCATGCCTTCAGTCTCTTTATGCTTGGGAATGATGCTTAACATTCAAACATCTCAGCCAGGAATTAGCAACTAGAAAACATAGAGACTTAGCTTTATTTCCGAAAAATGCCGAAGAAAACATGATCTTATCCTTTTGCTATGCCACCTGACAGCACCATTTTACAGGAATATTCATACCCACATTTTTGTTGAAAATGCTCTCAGAATGCACCAAATTCAAAGTAATTTTTAAAATTTTCTGGGGGAGGCCCCCCAGACCCCCCGCCGCTGGGTGTCCTCTCAGGCAAAAACGCTGTCGGGCTTCGCCCGCCCCTGTCAAACCCCTCTTTTACGGCTATACGCTACTGTCAATGGCCCCCCCCCTTGACAAAATCCTGCGTACGCCACTGCCTCTTGCTGTTTGCTCAAAGACTTTTTCAACTACTGCAGTTTGTCAACCCGTAATTGACCCACAATGCTATCATAATTAGCAGAGTGTTTTGTACAGTGGTGTCGCTTGATATTGTACTCTTTCATTACTGCTATAGTGTTTTGACAAATCAGGCAAACAACATCTTGATTGTGTTGAACAACGAAGTAATTTATACACCACTCATTGTTGAACTTCCGCCTTTCATAATCAACCTTCCTTTTCTTACTTGTAGACATTTTTACTATGCTAAGCTTTTTGTAGAATAAATATTAATCATTCACCACACTGCACCTACAAAGTAAGATTTATGTTACTGAATTATTGCCAGAGGAACAATGCGGTTTTCTGCAACGCTTACTAATGACGCAACAATAATGCTAATGATGTAATAATGCTAAAAGTCAATAATGCTAATGATGACCTTACACATAACAAAATCCTCCGATCTAACAGTGAAAAGTATTTAAAAATAATGGGCTACTTGATGAAGAATGTGCGGGCCACGTAAATGGGTACCGCGGGCCGTGCTCTGGCCCGCGGGCCGTATGTTGCACGCCTCTGCTGTAGAGGGCAATCAAAGGATAATTTTTACGTTCTCGTTTAACAAGAGCACTTTTTGTTGCATTGTAACCGATACCGCTCTTGACTTTTCAATACTGACATTGTTTTCGAAAGGTGCTGGAATATTTTCTCCCCCTTCTGCTCCAGTACAACAAGACAGCGTCGTCTCAGTTAGATTGCCTGTATGCCCTCGAAGAACATGCTTCTTCACACGAACGAGATGCGAATTGTTTGATTAAAGTAAGTTTTCCTCAAAAGGATTTTGTTGTTAAATGGTGCTGAACGGTTCCCACAAATTGCAATATTCTAATTTGTTAAGGCTTAAGCTATCTGCTTTTATGAGTACGATATGTTATGGATGCAAATATGCCAGAGCTAACCCTACAATTCCTCGGTTAATTTAAGTGGCGAAAGAAACTCAGCAATTGAAACTCTGGATTACCCTGCAAATTTACAAAAAAAAAACAAGAACTGAATTAAAACCACATGAGACAGTAAACTCAAATTTACCTACATCCTGCCTATGAGTATAATGTCTGTGTTGTGAAAAAGTCACCAGAAGAGCACAAACAATTTGCGATGAGATGCCAGATGGACATTTTAATCCAATGTGAAAATATTGTTGTTTCAGATATTGATGTTTCTCTATGAAAATGATGTTTTGTCCGAGCAAGCCATATTAATGTGGCATTCAAAACCTACTTTATTACACTTAGCGATTTTCACGCCAGAACAAATAAGGGAAAAGGTAGGCAATTTGCATCACAACGTGCTTTTGTGTTTTTGACCTGTACGTTAACTTATCGCGTTTTGTTGACATATGGTTTCAATTATCTTTACCCTTTAATATGCAATTACATGTTTCATCAACCATTATTTCCAGGTATCGAAGTTCATTCAGTGGTTGCAGGAGGCGGAAGAAGAAGATTCCGACGATTAATGCTTAAATTTGTTGGTTGCTTAGAAAATTCTACATCGTGGATTTAGAAATGCTTCATTTTGCCAATCACGGTATAACTTTGTGTAATAGTCTACTTGTGATGCGAATAAAAGCATGGCAAGGAGGTGGACTGCCTGAAGGTGCAAGCCGTTCCCTTTGTATGCTGCAATTTACCACGGCTGGACTTCATGATCGGTTAATCGGGGGTTAGGTGTGTGTGAAAAGTGTATTTTTTGGCAAATATTGAACTTGAAGTAAACAATCAACGTAACGATTTTTTGACCTCTCTGTGGTAACTTGATTTGCGACTATCCGGTATCGAACCCGGGTGGTGTTTTCTTCAAGACGGTAGTTCCAGACGCTTTTGAAACTTGATATTAGCGCATCATGACAAAGTTTATATTGATTGTAAAAATTGTCCAGAGAAAGGCCCTTAAGGTGTTGCGACTGCGCCAAGTTTTTAACTGGTTATCTTAATCTTATTTCAATCTCAAGCTCGCTATAACGTTCGCGTTTGTCGCTTATACGTACCTTTTTCTTGACCCCTGCTATGTTTGACATGTTTTTGTTGTGATGGTCAGAAATAAAAATAAACTGCACTGGATGCTTAATCCTACTGTAACTGCTTTATACCACTGACGCAGACTCGGTCACCATTTCTTGTCTCTGTATTTATTTAATCCACCCGGTAGGCTTCCGCTTGATCTAGAACGCTCATTAAAATACCTTAAAATGCTTGAATTATAATAATTCACTAATAGATTAAAGTCATTTATGAAACAAAAGTAACACGTAAGCATAGGCAGGCCTTAAAACTCGTGTTTTTTTCCGGCAGCCATCGTGGCCTACCGAGAGCTCCTTCTCGGCGGCCAAAATACAAATAATTGTTTCAACTGCATACCGAATACCGCCTTTCATAAAACCTGACCATTTATTCCGTTATGATGTCACCACTGAGGGTGTGAAAGTCCACTAACCCACAGCGTTCTCAACTATGAAGACAGGTGCTTCCCCTCGGATGTCAACTAACCTAGTTCTTCTTTTTAACAACGATTCAATGTCCGACAACATTGAATCGACGTAAAAACGACAATATTGCCAGCGGATGTAAATTAGCACTTCGGATTATCACTTTGTTAAAATTAACGTCGGGAGTTGCGCTGATGATCGCAGCTGGATATATTCAATACAATAGCAAATGTTCCCGTGCAATACAACAGTGGTGATTATGACACGCTGACCTAATTCTGCGTCACTCTTTGATACTACATATTTTCAGCATTTAATCCACGATCATTCTATTGCGAAAATAAATAATGGGCTACAAGAAACCGGCGGCCAAACTTGGCCGACTGAAGAAGTAGCACCGGCGGTCATTTAAGCACTATTTAGCGGCCATGGCCGCCGGCTGCTTTAAGGCTTGATAGGAATGAATGGACTTAGGATAACACACAACATGATACCCCACTCAGTCGTGTTGGACAGCAATAGGGTAATCGGAACAATCAATGCCTGTTGGTTGCGTAGAACCAAAACAGTTATTCTTTTCAAAAGCTGCATGGACGAGATTCAATAAGTAACATAACCTACAAATGTTATCTTCCACCACTGATTTGCTCTGATAATTTTTTTTATAAAGCACAGCCCGTTGTGTGACATCAAGCATGAACGAAAAAATAAGCTAAACGAATGCCTGACACAGTTGTAATCCTTTTTACTTAACCCCACCTCGGGAAAGGATGATTATGGGGTGGCCGTTTTAAGGAAGTTATCGCCGTTTCCAGTGCGCACAAATAACTATAGCGAACTGCGATAAGGCTTAAGTTTGCTGAATCTGTTAACATTGCACATGAATCATGAAATACAAGAAATTTTCTCTTGCCTAGTTCTTAAAAGAATTCAAGAGGAGGAACAACATCAATGACCAGCTGTCTTGCACTTGGTTCTGGCGCAAAAATGGTGTATGACAAAACGGCGGAAAACTGCGGACTACATCAGCAGCGTAACGAAGCAATCGAAAAACTAAAACACGTCAATTGCGACGAGTTTTCAAAATTTCAAGAAATTGCATTCGAAAATAGATTTACAGAGTTTTGGGTCGGCTACAAAATGATTTTTCGTAGGCTATTATAGGAATGGAGTAAATCTAGACCAAACTGGGCATAAATCGGACTGCATTCGTGACGTTGTAGAAATTTCAAACTGCTGCTCTGTGAATTTTGATAATGGCCAACTATATGCTACAATTGCGTTACAATGATACACTTTGGAAAGCTCATCAACGTAAACTCCAAAACAGTAGCCATCACAAGAACAGATTTTATAAAAAAACAAATCATTCATTTATATGTTCGCTATCTTGTAGTTAATATATCTAACTTTGTGTATTCATCATCACCATTACGTTCATTCTTCGTATAGAGGGTTGGATAACCTACAATGCGCCAGTTTTCGATCATGAGCTGTTCGTACTGCACTTTTATACTGTAACTTATTTTTGACTATTTAGAGATATCTGTTGTCCAAATCATTCTTGGTCTGCCTTTGTTAAAAGAGACAAGAAACTTAGCACGGAAAGAGAGAATTAAAAATTGAAAAATTATTTTTTTTTAAGAAACGTAGCCTATAGCATATTGCAACAATTGGATTCTGAGCTCAACAGCAAACAACAATAAATAAATATAAAACCGAACTAAAACTTAAAACATTGAAGAGTTACCATAAAATATACATGCTACGGTATACCGTCATTTCTCACGCAGCATTGTGAAGGGGATACGTTCCAATTGTACTGGTACCCAGGAAAACTGGTAGTCTCTTTCATACACATCTTTTGCAAAGATTTTAAGTTATTGTGTTTTTCTACAATATCGTCTATACTCTGCTTATGAGTGACAATGTACGAATTTTTGCAGCCTCGGCTTTTGTATTCGGTATCAAACCGCACATCGTGGATTCTATTCAATTTAAGAGGAGCAAGCCAAGTTCCCAAGCTCACATCTTCGCTCATGTACATTTCAAATTGATGCCAGTTCTTTGACACATACTTGACAAGGTTACTAGAAAGAACGTAGCCTCCTCCGCGTGCGTAAGGAAGGTAGTAATCGCACAGTTTCCAATTGGTCTCTTTCCAAGGGCCGCTATGTTTCACCCTTCCTCGGCCGTAGAAATAACCCCAATACAAATTCTTGTACCCTTTCTTCCAAACGTCAGTCTTCAATTGGTGTACTACTTCTTCTAAACGTACGTACGTGTCATCGTCTGCTTTCAAAAGATATTCAAAGCTGTGATGCTCGTCCAGCCATTGAAGCATGCGACCCAACTTTTCTGTAAGTTTATTGTACGAGTCTTCAAAATCTTCCAAAAGTAACAAATCGCGATGAAGATTTTGTTCAAGCTTTAAACTGGTAAGAGTTTTGCTGGACAAATCCTTGACACCAATCACAAAAAAGTGTCTCACGTCCTTTGCAATCGATGTTATGGCATCACGTGACAACCACGTTTCCCGAATGGCATTGCGGCGATCGGCATTACCAGGACCGGTCATTATCAAAACAGCAAGAAGCAGTGGAGTTTCAGACTCTATGTCATTAAAGTCATACTCTTTAGGTCGCTTTCTGGACTTGTGAGGTGACTGTTCTGACTCTTGCAAAATAATGAAAACAAGTATGAACACGACAAATAACCCAGCCGACGCTTTGAATGCATTATTCCTCCACAGTAGCTTTAATTTACGTTTATTTATCATATCTTCAAGCATCTCCATAACTGAAAAATAGAATCAATATAGCAGTAGTTATTAGGTAAATTTTGTCTAGGGATGGTGGAAGTAGGGGGTTGCTCACTCAAAAAGAAGGTGGACAACTGGAGGGTCAAAGTGTTATGACAAAATTTGCTGCAACTGCAGCTTGAGGTCTACCGCCACACGTCACATATTCAGGTGCAGCGTATGTGATCTACTCACGAGTGTCTAAAGTGTGAAGCCTATTGCAAAAATAAATGCATGAAAATATGTGATAACTGATGCCATTGTTTATTTAATAGTATTCAAGTTATGATAATGCAGCGGTAGACTTCACGGTACAGTAGTAATGGTAGATAGCCTCACATTGCTGCAGAAAGATGCTGCCGATGTTCTAACACCCTAAATTTCAAGCAAAATACCTGTATAGCAATGGTTCTCAACCTTTTTTGAGTCATGCCCCCTCCCCCCAGACTGTGGCTCTAAAAGACCGTGGCCCCCTTGGGTGAAATAAAAAATTATTTGTTTAAAGAACAACGAACGAAACGAAATGAATGTTGTTACGATTAACGAAATCAAGTTGTTACGTTACAATCACAAAACATTATGCAACATGCAGTGACATAGAACATACGGTGAAAAGACATGCTCTTAGCTAGCTTTACGATACTAACACCTACATGAGTGCTTTTTGTGTCACAATTCTACGTTTCTGTCAATTAATACATGTTATAATTCATTAATGAAGCCTTTTATCGTGGCCCCCCAGAGAACGCTTCGTGGACAGTTGAGAACCTCTGCTGTATAGCATTCATTCGTTTGATGAGAATAAATTTATGTAAATGCAAAGAAAACCTTTTGCAGTTCTGCTAATTTCAAATTTTGCAGTGACCCTCCAGCTGTTTATATCGCAGAACAACCAATAAAGTGAGTCGTCCTGGTAATCCACTGTCCCTAATTTAGTCAATCAAAACATACACGCGAAATGATAATAACAGCATCGCCACATCCATAGTCCAAATATGCTCCTGGGCACTGAACATGACAATGGTAATAAAATAACACCGTACTTTCGGTCATAATGTTCAGAAACATATGATGTTTTCATGCGAGTTTTGAATTCATTTAAATTTTCAGCACATAAAACTTTATCACAATATTTAGAGTCATACAACAATGACGTCACTAGGCTTTCGAGATTACGTAACAACCAATTATTTCAACAAATAAAAAAAAAGACAAAAGAACTTGTACAATACACAAATTAGTGAAATCCTGTTCACAGTGGCAAAATGCTACGGTAACTCAGGCAATAAATGACATTTGTAGTGTAATGGATATGCAGAAAAGCACCGAGAAGAAAATACTTTCGTTTACATGGTTATGATGCATGTTTTCATTTTTCAAAGAACAATCGTATCTTAAAAATACAAATGCTAGTGGCATGGCACAATGAACTTTCTCAAGAATTCACTCAGTATTTCTACAACTTCAAAACACAGTAATATACCATTGAAACATTAGGTTCTGCTCCATGTACAAAAGTGTACGATACCAAAACTGTTCATCGTTGTTTGTATTCGCATACTGTATATGAATTGATGGAAAGTAGTGATTAGTTCCTGTGTTGTCCACGTTCAAACTGACATAAAGTTTACAGATTTTTACATGAAAAGCGTTGTTCTCGTCTCGTAAATCTCAGATTGAAAACTGGACTAGTGAAAAGATGACTGCAAAATCATCATTTTTTTACTAATGCTACGTCAACATAATTTGAAGATAACTTTTGAAAGGATTCTAAAGACTGTGTCAAACATGTGATGCTTTGTGAAGTGGTAACATGGAAAGAGAAAGATAGAGCTTAAATCTGATAAGTGCTGTGGAGAGATACGTAGCGTCGTAGGCTGGCGGAATGGCCCGTTTCGGTGAATCCGATTCGGTGAGTCCGATCCCTATTCGGTGATTTTTTCAATTTTTGTTTTTAAATTATCGGGTTCCATAGCCTAATTATCATTGCCGTTTTAGGGTTGGGGTTAGAGGTTAGGAACTCACCGAATAGTAGCAGACCCGTAGGCTGGAGAGATGAAATGCGGAAGATCGATAACTACGGGAGAAAAATTAGCCAAACCCCTCGTCAGCGGGAAAACCACCATAAAACGAGAATTTAACAACATTTGAAGAATGGCGATCAAAAGGGGAAGAGGTCATTTAACTTCTTCCAGGCTAAGGTGATTTCATGCAGATCAATGGAAGATGGTTTCTGACTAAACACTTGAAGCAAATCTGCTTTGTTTTTACAAGATCTTATGCTTGAAGCTAAACAGTAAATCAATACCAAACATGCACGTTCGAAACATTGTCGACTCCAACCGTTTAAAAACAATTGATCCCAAAGAAACATGGTTGTGGGAACGCAAGTGCTGCCTACAAATAACTGCACGACCCACTGACGTACGTATAGTACAGGGTGAGATATGATACTCGATTCAAGATTGGGATAGCTTTGATTTACTGAGGATTTGTGTTCAGGGATAGATTGCCGTTGTTTAAAGTCATTGTTCTTTTGAAGTAAACTTTTCACCACACTTTCTTTAGTGGAAATTCCGATTGAATTTAAGATTTTTGACAAATCAACGCCATCAAATGCTGAGGAGTTTTGACTGAATTGCAACGCGTCAAACCAAGCCGAAAACACAACTTGATTAACTTCAGGCCATTGTAGAACGGCTTCTGTAGTCAGCAAATCAAACCACATAGCAAGTTCATAGTCACTTTCCTTTAAAGGTGCGTCTTTTTCCAAAGCAATTTGCAAAGAAAAAAGCCAAAGCACATAAACGAACTCAAACTTCTTTTTGTACGTGTAAAATATGTTTAACACCCGACTGGCTTCTTGCTGCAGGACAATGCTTTCAGCATGAGATTGCATTCCTAGATTTGAACTAAACGCTTCAACTATCGAAGACCTAATCAGGTGGGATAAGTGGGTTTCAGTGGGATTTTTTATTTTTAAATTGTGCATGCCGCTTTTAACATTAGCAGCAAAGCTTTCTCGTATTTGTTTCTGATTTAATTCCACATCACTTGCAAAAGCGGCACCAAAGTGTCTTTGTTGAAAACCTTCAGAGGATTTTTTCCTCTTGTTTAATAAAGTTACTTTATACAAGTATTTGCGCAAGCTGGTGGGTAGACTCCTTCCTTGCATGCGTGAAATAACATTAGTAACCTTGCCAGGATTACTTTGGAGAATTTCAATGACTGCAGCTGCCAATATGCCTACTTTATTAGTTGAACTACTGTCAGGTGAACAGGATCGTTCCATGCTACTTCCATGAATGTTTTTTATGAGATTGACTGTTTCAACAAAACTTTGGTCAGAATGAACTTCTTGGGGCAGACTACACTCAGCATCCTTTGCAGCTTTCAAAGTTAAGTCCTTTAGAAACTTTTGAACTTCTTCATCTGTTGACAGTCTGGTCGAGGTGGTGTCAGAAGTAGTGTTGCGATTTGGTGAGTCATATAACTTGTAGCTCTTAATAAAATCTTTACCAACAAACTTGGTCACTGTGTTGAGTTGTTTATGAGTAAGACCTTCAATTTTTAGTCGATCAGCAAGTCTTTCAGCAACGTAATCATGCACTCTATGCCACGGGCTGCCAGGGAGACCAAGTTCTTCCATGCATGTTGCAATATAACTATTTTTGTTTCTACTCATCTCCATGAATGACGGAAACTTTCAAACCAGTAGTTTAAGGTACACAACTACACATGCAATAAACAAACTTTAAAAATTACCATAAACTGTGTTAATCTTTTTTACATCACATTTCCTAATTACAGAAAAACGTAACAAATTTCATTCTATGAAAACCTTTTTAAAACTAAAATTCAATGGAATCTAGTTTTCTTGCTCAAAGATTGAGTTCATTGAACTTGAAGTTTACAAATGTAGAATACAAATTTAAAATTCAGTTTAAAGCAATAAAAATTGACACAAAACCAACAAACAAATTGCATTGATTGTAAAAATCAAATAAATATGTTGTTGGTCCGAATTGAATTTGTGGTATAATTGGTACACTACAATTTTGTAACACTTTTTTTCAAAAGTTAATATCTTTCAAGAAAGACAAAATACTTAAACCGCAAAAGACTATCATTGCAAAATACTGTAAATACTCTAAATCTGCAAAATAAATATGATATATATATACATGATGTTTAGCTTATAGTACAGTAACTATATCCGTTTCAAAGTATTAAAAAAAACGCAACATATGTTATATATTTAAATAGAAAAACTAAACCTTCCAATACTGCAGAACACATTCATTAAAAACAAGACAGTGGTAGGCGTTGGATAAAATGTGCAAACAAAAACAAATATTACACAAGAAATATGCAAAGCAGCAAAAATTTGAAGCAATTAATACTGCAATAAATAAAGTGTATAATATAAAAACTAGTAAATAGATAATACAGCAAATAATTTTAAAATTCTGAACTAAAATTTATAAAAATGTATACCCAACATAGCACACTGCATCAAGAATCAAAACACATTTTCTATATCAACAGAATTGACTAAGAAATAAATAGGATAGCCTGCTTAAGTGCTTATGCACAAATGCATTAAACGCCTTCATAAGAAATAGGCTGTTTTTAAAAGGATGCAATAGTTTGTGCTCAAGGCTATGATAGAAAACTCCCAAAGCCACTTCAGCTACTATATGTTGCCAGATTATGTATAAAATTGCAAGTTGCTGGATGGAAAAGCCATGGATGAAGTTCATTTAGTTACGAGCAGACACTGGTTTAATGACATTTGTTGGTCTTAGTTCCAACCACTATATATGCCCACGAAGAGGAAAAAACTAACATTAAATACAAAACAATGACAGACACAAAACTAATCTCTGAGGTGGCATTAATGAGTGTCAGACAAGAAACCAACATGTGAAAGCAAACTATAATTGCAATGATACGCAGTTGCATATTCTTGAAAGCATTAAATAGTATAACATTCCATAAAGTATGCAAAAGTATCATACAACTTGCTAAAAACGATGAAATCATAAAAAAACTACCAGATGATTTAGTTATTCCTGTATTTCCTGGTCTAATAGCATTCGAGAGAACATTAACTAGCGAAAATAATCCAGACATCAAACCAAATCCAAACCCAGAAACATATGACAACCTGTGCCCAGCAATAGATTGCTTTTCCTTTTCACTGAAAGCTTTACCCATTCCAACTTCAGCCTTGCTCATTAGCTTGAACAAGGCAAATCTAGCTAGCTCTTGAAAAACCACACTGAACACCAATGAAAATGAAAGCTCTTCTTGTGCGGGTGTTGCTGCAAGCCACAAAAGAGACGAAAATAGAAGTGCAAGCAGCCAAAAGAATGCTCCAACAATCAGCAGTATAATCCTCAATGGAAACTTGGCAATGGTGAATAAAAACAATGCAAGAGAGGGACCCAAAGCAATAAACAAACAACCGAAAAACACCATTGCTGGCATGATGCCCTGGTATTTTTAAAAAATTCTTCAAAAAGTTTAGTATGATCACTGAATTAAAGTCTTCTCTACACCACTGCAAAATGAACAATGAACATGTACTACTACTAGGGTCCATGTGCGAATTTGCGTCTACTTCACAAATAATTTGCCATTAAAAATAGAAAACAGAAAAAAATTTAACAGTTTATTTGTCAATAATATTATCACAACTTGTGTGCGCTTTACCTTTTTACGCCAACTATGTGACTTGTTTGTTGGTTTTGAAACTGCATTTTAAAAGATTCTATTTTTCACAAAAAAAAGGATTTAAGAAATGATAAAAAATCCTAATAAAAAATTGTTGCTGTCATCGCATTATTTACTGTATATATACGGTCCCACGAATTACCCATAAGCACCATAAGTACCCATAAGCCCCATAAGTTGCGTCGAATTACCCATAAGTACCCATAAGTCACGTCGAATTACCCATAAGCCCCATAAGTCACGTCGAATTACCCATAAGCCCCATAAGTCGCGTCGAATTACCCATAGGCACCATAAGTAGCATTGAATTACATAGAAGTAATGTCGAATTACCCATAAGCCTGTATAGTGTAGAGTGTAGTCTATAGCCGTCTAGAAGCCTAGTAGTCGGCTGCATAGCCGAGTGGTGAGGAGCACGGGCTGGGCGTTCCAAAATATAGTTCGACACCGCTCAAGAGCAGGACACTTGAAGGCATGCCTAAAGGTGGACACGAAGATTGGCTTCGTTGCCTTCCCGTCCGCTTATGTGTAATCTGCAGTTTGCTGCAGCAGATGGAGTGTTTTGTCCGATAAAACACCTTAACATTGGACAATTTTCCCTATGAACCAGGTGACTGCAGCATAGCAATCGTTCTCGCACTCAGCCAGAGACTTAATTCTTGCTTTAAACTTGATAATTAAAGAAAAAAAAGGAATAATGGCAAGGGTGGGAATCAAACCCGTGTCACCAAATTCAATAGCCCTTCGGCTATACCACTCCGCCAAGCAAGCGCTCGTGAAATCTTCGCTTAATTTGGTTTATATCGGTAATGTTTCGAGAACGCTCACAATATTATCAGTTTAGTTTGTTTTTATTTCTGACCATCACAACGAAAAAACAATATACGACAAACTTAGCACAGATCTATAAAAGGTAGAAGCGACAAAACGCGGACGTTATAACGTGCATGATACCAAAGCAGGACAATCAGTTTAACATGACACGGTCGCAACAGCAACCTGCAGATTACATATACGCTGACATGAGGCGTAAGTAATTCCACATTGCTTATGGATAATTCGACGCGACCTTTGGGGCATTTGGGTAATTCGACGCGGCTTATGGGTAATTCGACTCGCGTCGAATTACCCATAAGTCGCGTCGAATTACCCATAAGCAATGTGGAATTACTTACGCCTTCATGTCAGCGTATATGTAATCTGCAAGTCGCTGTTTCGACTTGCGATCGTGTCACTTAAACTGATTGTCCTGCTTTGGTATCATGCACGTTATAACGTCCGCGTTTTGTCGCTTCTACCTTTTATAGACCTCTGCCAAGTTTGTCGTATATTGTTTTTTCGTTGTGATGGTCAGAAATAAAAACAAACTAAACTGATAATATTGTGAGCGTTCTCGAAACATTACCGATATAAACCAAATTAAGCGAAGATTTCACGAGCGCTTGCGTGGCGGAATGGTATAGCCGAAGGGCTATTGAATTTGGTGACACGGGTTTGATTCCCACCCTTGCCATTATTCTTTTTTTTCTTTAATTATCAAGTTTAAAGCAAGAATTAAGTCTCTGGCTGAGTGCGAGAACGATTGCTATGCTGCAGTCACCTGGTTCATAGGGAAAATTGTCCAATGTTAAGGTGTTTTATCGGACAAAACACTCCATCTGCTGCAGCAAACTGCAGATTACACATAAGCGGACGGGAAGGCAACGAAGCCAATCTTCGTGTCCACCTTTAGGCATGCCTTCAAGTGTCCTGCTCTTGAGCGGTGTCGAACTATATTTTGGAACGCCCAGCCCGTGCTCTTCACCACTCGGCTATGCAGCCGACTACTAGGCTTCTAGACGGCTATAGACTACGCTCTACAGGCTTATGGGTAATTCGACGTTACTTCTATGTAATTCAATGCTACTTATGGTGCCTATGGGTAATTCGACGCGACTTATGGGGCTTATGGGTAATTCGACGCGACTTACGGGGCTTATGGGTGATTCGACTCGACTTATGGGGCTTATGGGTAATTCGACGCGACTTATGGGGCTTATGGGTAATTCGACGCGACTTATGGGGCTTATGGGTAATTCGACGCGACTTATGGGTAATTCGACGCGACTTATGGTGCTTATGGGTACTTATGGGGCTTATGGGTAATTCGTGGGACCCTATATATATATGTTTTTTCACGGATTGTTTTATTAAGAGGATTGCAGTTGGATGCAATATGGCATTAAAACAGCAATCACAGAATACGCTATTGTAATTTTAATACACACAGCAATACCACCAAATTATTACACAATTACAATCAACTGTGGTGACTATGATCAATTCTGGGCTATTTTTGAAAGACTATTATTAGACTGAAAGATTTTACCCAGCATCATGTTCATAATCACAATGATAGAAATAGCAGCGTTGCCAGATGAGATAAGACAACAAATTTAAAAAATTAAGTTGCCAGATGAGCAAAAAAGATTTTTAAAACAACATTTTTTTACAATTTTGATCATATTTTCAGATTGTTCTGCGCTGTGCTCGCACGGTGCGGTTGATAACATTGTTAAGCACTTAAACATGAAAGTTTTGGTAAAACAAACGAATCATTGAACCTAGGCTATATGAAGTTACAAAAACAGCGTTTCAACCAATCAGAAAGTTCCAGGTGTAACAGTAAAAAACGCAAACATTTCTCACAGAAAGCAAAATCAGTGAGCATTCCGCCATAGCCAGCGTGGTCTAGTAGGTTGAGGGCAAGGCTAGGGGTCAGAGGTGGGCACCCGCTACTTTTAAAGTAGCGCGCTACCCGCTACCGCTACTTGGGCCAAAGTAGCGCGCGCTACCGCTACCCGCTACCAATTTACACCCGCTACCGCTACTCGGGCCAAAGTAGCGCGCGCTACCGCTACTTCTTCCGCTACTTTTGTCTAAAATGACACTAGGAAACGCTCAAGTCCCTAGTGACGCAAAAATGACCTTGAAAACGAATGTTATTATTCATTTACGGCTTTACGCTGTCATTTTGACGTCGTTATAGAAAACACATTCTAAGGGAAATTTATTGTTACGCATCTTTCAAAAACACGAGCATTTCAAAATGAGAGTCACTAAGTCCTGCCCGCACTTTCGCTTAAGCACATCTTTTCCAACAGAGAAAAGTCTTTCCACCGCAGCACTGGAAGGAATGGGGGTGTTGTATTTAATGAACAGATGTTTTAACCAGGGAGTCGAACCGAACCCGAACCGGATTTTTGTAAACCGGTTTTGGTGCGATTTTGTCTGAACCTTAACCGGAACTGAACCGAAAATTTGAGTTAGCTTAAACCCTAACCGAACCCGAACCGGTTGAAAAAAGCGGTTTACTCTAGCATTACGTCATTGTTCGCATTGTGGTAAGTGAAGTTGTACGTAGCATGTTGTTATCTTGGAGGCCACATTGTAGGAGTGAATTATAGCCTATTCCGTAACACACGACCCACTATCATCGATGCTTTGGAGAGGATTTTTTTGAGGTAAGCAACTTCTGTTCTGTGACATCATAGACAATATAGTTTGATTGTAACTTTTGCAACAAACAGCAAAGGCAAGTTAATAGACCTTTTGCATAACAAACCAACAGAGCGTGACGTTGGAGTCGTGAACGACCAGCCGCTGTTTGCAATGCTGTGCGATAGGGTTAGTGGCGTAGTTTGCAGGCGAATAAATTGTTTAACGTTTGCTTGAGCTTTTGTTTTGTGGTCTTTACAAGCGTGTATCAGTGTTTCAGATTTTCAGTATAATTTTCAATAAAATAAAACTCTTTTAAGTTGTAAAATTAGGCTACAGAAGTGTTAACCTTCGACCAGTTCTTTACTGTATTGGAAGCGATCTTGCCCGGCAAAGATAGGAAGGATTTCCTATATTATACAGCTTCAAAAGCTAAGCATGCAAATCAAAATGTTGATGCAGAACTTGATGACGATGCTACTTTCGAAATACCTCAAAATGATACAGGAGCACTGCATCTAGGCTACATAGACTAGCGGTGGAAGATGAATTTTTCTTGGTGTTGATGAAGCTTCGCCTGGGTTTGTTTTATACAGACTTAGGCACAGGGTTTGGTATTAGTTCTGCATTCGTACTGTACACCGTATTTTTCATTCATAAATGCATCTCATGTATTTACGGTTGATTAGTTTGAATATATTCCCTCATCGTAATGTTATCATAGCAGCCATGGAGCCAGACTTCAAAAAGGACTACTCAACCACCATGATCATCATAGACTGCACTGAAGTACGTCTCGAAACACCATCCTCATTGCACCGTCAGTCGCAAACGTACTCGAACTATAAAAGTATGAACACTGCAAAGGCATTAGATTAGTGGGAGTTGATCCAAGAAATGGGGGTATTATGTTTGTATCTCAGTTGTACACTGGTAATGTGAGTGACAAAGAAATATGTCAGAGGAGTGGATTTTTCACCTTTTGAAGCAGAAAATAGCTGCTAATGAACTGCACTTCAATGATTATGGCCGAAAAAGGGTTTCTTATAGAAAAAGATTTAGCCATGGTATTGGTCTACATTTGAATATCTCACCGTTCCTAGGTAAGCCTCAAATGAGTGAAGACAAAGTGTTGAATACACGAAGTATTGCACGTCATCGCATTCATGTAGAGAGTGGGCCATAAAAAAAATCGTCAATTTCACATCTTCGACAGGAAAATACCAGTGACTATGCTTGGCATCACCAATGAAGTGGGGTTGGTTTGTTGCATATGTTATGCAGAATGAAAATAAAATGTTGCAAGACAAGGTACCACTAACGTGATCCATAATTCCCGGTCAAATCAAAATGCACACGCTCCACAATGCCGTCCTAAATTGCCTTTCCTAGTCTGTTAGCCAACACTATGATTAAAACGAACAAAAACTGAAGTGTATCGATAACCTACAACAATTCATAAACACAAAAAATTTACTTTCATCTGCCAGCGACCTCACGTTTGCTTGCAATAACAAGAAACGCCTTCATAAACCGTAGAAAACAAGCGATTCTTAACTCTCGGACTCCGCGTAACTCAAACGTCACGCTCTGGTGATTTTGAATGTGCAAAAGGTCTATTGAGCAAAGCAGTGTTGAGATCAGTGTTGCCAACCTTGCGGTTTTCACGCCCAATTGGGCTAGTTAGTAGTTGGTCAATAGTAGGCCTAGGCCTAATTTTATCGGACCCCAACCGGAACTTATAAAACCGGTTTTAAGTTTCTTCGAACCTGAACCGGAACTGAACCAAATTTTGAAACAATCTTTGAACCAGAACCGGACCCGAACCGGAAAAATCAAACGGTTTGACTCCCTGGTTTTAACTCGGTATTCGAAAAGCTCAAGCACTTGCTCTTGTCCGAAAAAAAGGCGTCCACAATTGTTGCTTCCTTCTGCACAGACGTTTCACGGGATGGCGCAAACACCTCAAAAAATACATCCTCGTAGTCGTGACTAGTGTTGGTGTCACTCTTCTCGGTATCAACCTGGCTTGATGTCTCCCGCAACAGTCGAATTACATCTGTCTTGACTTTTTCTCGCAGTGCGTCAGCATCATCCGTGGAAACGTAGTGCAGAAATTGTAGTCACGGCGTCTTGAAGGAGGGATGAAGACATGATGCCATAAGGCATTTCGTGTTGTTGAAGCACTTGTTGAATCGTTTCTTCACCCCTTCAAGGACTTTCACTCTCAACTCCTCACAGGTCACAAGATCACTGATCTCGGTCAACTTCTTTCCGCAAATTGTGATGGTTGGAAGCAAGGCTCCGTAATGCCTTGGACTTGCCCTGGAGAATGTCTAAAGCCTGGCAGATAGGCTTCATCCCACGGATATATTCGCCGAAGAAGTTGACGTCAGCTAGAAAAGACCGGAACTTTGCAACCAAGCCGATTATATAGCTGCTTGACCACGCCAGTATTGCAAAAAAACAAGCATTTTTTTCAATTTAAATTAAAAAGTAGCGGGTAGCGGGAGTGCGACTGAAAAAAAGTAGCGCCTCTCCCGCTACCGCTACTTTGGAATAAAAATAGCGCCGCTACTGCAGCCGCTACTCCAACTAAAAAGTAGCGCCGCTACCGCTACTTTTACCAAAAAAGTAGCGCCGCTACAAAAGTAGCGCGCTACTGCCCACCTCTTCTAGGGGTTACATTTCGATTAACATGGATTAGTTAAGCTACTGAACGTACTGGTAGGCTACATTAGAACTAGCCTTAGAATTATCAATAAAAGTTATTTACTGCAATATATAGGCTAGGCTGTTGAGAGTGGTAGATTTTGTTCATCGAAATCGGAGACATATTGAGTTATCTATATCCCCGGTCGAAATGAAAAGAAAGACTTTGTTTGTTTTGTTTTGTTTGTTTATCTTTATCCTGCATTGCGGAAAGCGGACTTGAGCGCTATGCATCGGTGTACGCCTTCCGACGTACACCTGACCCACGCTGCAGCCGACGACAATGTCTGTTTCCGATTGTCTACTCTGCTTATGACTTAAATTTGGAACTACTCATTACTCGAAATCGATCACTGGGTAGAGGCAATTATCGTAAAGTTTCTTGCCCAGAGAAACAACAGCAGGTGCGGGTGGCTGGAGTCGAACACGCAGGCTCTCGACTGTGAGCCCAACGCGCTAACCACTCGGCCACCCAACAAGAACAATGAGCAATGACAATCACACGATCAAAGTCTTTCAGACAAAAATTAATTCTGGCCAAAGTGAAGTCAACACAAATAGAAATTTTAGTTTGAAATAAGATTTCATTTTTTTCGAAAACTTTTGATATAGCCTACCGGTAATTTAGGCCATTTAGGCTATGTTTTTTCACTCGTAGGCTATTAATTAAGCCTAAAGCAGACCGAGAAGGAGATTGGGACAAATTTCCCTGATCTCTATGGCTTCAGCCTACATTTCTTTGAAGATGAACTTTTGTATTGCCCATCAGGACCTTTGATAGGATAAGTTTAATTTGGGCACTGTAATTTGGGCTACCAATGAGATCCTCCGGACCCAAATCAAGTCATTTCTTATAAAAATGCAATAGGAATACACTTGGGTTCGGTTACCACTCCTGTCATAACTCTTTTTTCTTCTGTAACTACCACACAACGTTCAAAGCACTGATCAACTCTCTGGCTGAGTGCTAGAATGGTCACAATCGGACGGTATAGCCACTGAAACCATATTCAGGTTGGTTTATGCCTTACAAGCTCTTAGGAGGACGTGACGAGCAGGGCCTACGAGAGGGGGGTACGGAGGGTACGGCGTACCCTTGAGAGCCCAGACCTGTGATTGTTGGGGGGCCCGGAATTGTGATTTTATAGTTTACGCGCAAAAATATTTTGTTAAAACCATCCTAAACGTTTAAATTGAAGCATAAAAGTTGTTATTATTTAGTCCTGGGGGGGGGGGGGGGGCGTAATGTAGCAAGAGGGCCCGGAAAGGTAACTAAGTGCATTGTGCGCAAATTAGGGGCCCAAAGTGGTGATTTAATGCTTTACGTTAAAAATGTTCTGTTAAAAGCACCCTAAATTATATCATAAAAGTTAGTTACTCTCCTGTCCGGGGGGGAGGGGGCATAGCGTAGCAAAAGCAAGGTTGAGATTGCCTAACCCGCCAGATTTTTTTTAAAAGCCCGGGTGTTTTTGTTTTTTTTAAAAACTATTTGAAAAAGGAGCTGGAGCGGAGCCAAAGTAAAAAAAAGTGGCTTCATTCACCTCTGCTAAGCATGTGGTGAATGCAAAAGTTAATGAAGAAAGGTTATTGGTCAGATGATTAATTTGATTATGTTTTGACCTGATGTTGTGTTTGAGCATTGGTAGAGAGCTTGACTTGTTGTACGAGATACATATGACACTCAGTAACGTTAACGGATTTAACATTATTTATTAAACACAAAAAAAAACAATAAAAAACTACTAAATCCAACGTTTTCGACACCACATAGTGTCCTCATTCGGAATAATTATAGGCTACATCTAAGATAAATAAGTAATATGTTTCTCTGCAGCCGATTTTGTAGTTTGAAAATTTTACATTAAAGCTGTACAAGCGACACCTTTCAACAGCACCATCAACAACTAGCAAACACAAATTGTGTGTGACAATTCACACGATATGCACAACACAAACCACTAATTAAAAACGGAAAGCAAGATGGTAAGTTTGTGTAAACTAAAGCTGATCAAAAATTATTTAAGATCAACAACAGGTGAAGAGCGTTTAGTCAATCTGGCAAGGCTCAGCATAGAATCAAAGTTAGCCAGACAAGTTAACTTTGATAAAGTTATTAAAGTTTTTGCAGAAAAAAAGGCAAGAAAAATCTGTTTTGCTGAATAAATGAACTCAGCGATGTACAAAATACTGCTTTTGGTATATAGTTGACATGCAAGCATTGGCTAAGAGTTAAAGAAGACCCTGACAAAGTTTATTTTGGCCAAGTTATAAAAGTTTTTGAAAGAAAAGTCCAAACAAGCTGTTATGCTAACTAGTAACTAAATACCGATCATGAAGTTATTGTAGTACAAGTGTTAAAGTATATTTAGTTTTGATTGTGGGGTAACTTGCAATCATACCATACTACAGCTACTAATTTGATGCTCTTGAGCCTGTTGAAACGTGAACTTTTGAAAGTAGCCTACTTGAGCTTTTTTGCTTTTGGACGGTCATTCTCAATCTCAGCAAAATTTTGTGCATGTTCAAGTTAAATGACGGACTGATTGTTTAATAACTATATATAAATAGTGAATTTTTTATGTTTAGCAGAATTTGGATATAATGGACTATTCATGGGCAGCATTTTTTGTCCTTTCCTGTATCAGAAATCTGACATCTGTTACATCCAAATGCCTTGGAGAAAAAAAAACTGACCAGAGTGTTGGTCCATTACATCAGAGTTCTACAGTAATAGCACATTATACTGTTATGTAGTTGTTAAACTGTACAAATTATCCTCTTTGTACAATAATAGCCTACTGGCTGCATGTGGTCCACGTCTTTTAGGTGCAGACAATTAGGCGCCGGTCAAATAGGCGCGCACACTGTGGTGTCACCATATTTAGGTGCAGAGCATTGTGGCGCCCGGTCATTTATGTTCTGCAACGTCAAACTCTGGTAAGAAGATGCTATGTTTTAATGGAGTGAAACTATGGAATCAAATATCAAAAGAAATACAGGAAAAGTGTTATAATGCTTTTAAATTTACATATAAATGTTTATTAAAGAATTTGTACAATGATCACTCCTGAAACATATCATCTGCTTATTTCTCTGCACAGTTTTTTTTTTATGTTGCCCTGTGTTACTCCACTGTTAATGTATTATGTAAAGTGCTGGTATTGTGCTATATGTGTTAATATTCTTAATTTTGGGTCTTTTGTTTAAATGTTTGGGTGGCAGCTGACTTTGGTGACCTTTTGGTCTTTCGCTGCCATCCTTGTTGTGTGAATTATTTGTGTTTATTGTGTTTTTGTATATTTTTGTTCTTTTCTTTTTCGCCAACAAAACAAAAATAAACTGAACTGTCATTATTCAGATGCATAGGAATAGAATTTAATTTAGAATAGGCCAATCCCATTCTCTGTTCCTATAAACTTGTATTTTATGATGCTCAGTTTTTTCTTATCTGGCAGCAGGGCAGGGTAGGCCTGGTAAGTGACATATTTATCTTTCATATTCAATATTATTGTACATAGCCTATTAAAATTAAGTAATAGTTTTATTGCAGCCTGATACTATTATATCGCACAGATGTCTAATTCTGCAGTAAAATGTTGTATGGTGTGCAATACGCGGTACGCCTTTAGAAGCAAACATCACGCGCTTTGCCCAAAACGCAGTGGTGCCGAAGTAGGGGGGGATGGGGGGGATATATCCCCCCAATATTTTGGAAGCATCCCCCCCAATAATTAGAAAAAATAAAATTTGCTATGAAGTTTTACTTCGATTTAGTTGTTTTTAAGCATCTGGAACAGCTGTTGTTTTTCTTTTATTGATGTTTGATCACAGTTCAAAATTGTCTTCGATTTGACGCTAGACAATGAAGGACCTTCATTGAAAGTATTAAGGACGAGTTGGACCAGGCCACTGGCCACGGTACTGCAGTAATTAAGAAACTGCAGAAACATGTTTGGGACTTGTGCTGATTTTCAAGCCTTTGGCACTTATAGAGCAATTTAGTATCATGTTGCAAGGAGAAAAGCTTGATATTGACTCTTGTGAAAAGCTGTTTCAAACCTTGAAAATCACTCGAGAGAAATATCGTGATTTGGAGTTTGAAAACAATTACAAAAATGCAGTTTCACTTCTGGAAAAATTTGCTGCTAATTTTATCACGCCTTTGCAAGCACCACGGCAAAGAAGAGTCCCAGAAAGATTGGGTGGAAGCTCGATGGCAGCTACGAGCTACTGCAGACACTCAACTGCATTACAAAATACTTTACAATCAGTTCATGGACAGAGTTATCTCTGAACTGACCGAACGGTTTGAAAGTAGCCTGGATTGTGATTCGGAAAAGTATAAAGAACTTGCACGTATTTTCAAGACCGGCTTAGTTCCTGAAATGGTCAAAACTTACCTAGAGCTGAATAAACAGTAGACAATCGATGAGTTATCAAACTGATTCATTCAGAAAGGCAACAGGAGTAAAATCTCTGTACGATGCTAAAAGAGCTTACCAGGCATTGTCCTAGTTGGAAAAACCTCTCTATTCTCAAATACTCCAGCTGATTAAGATCCTCTTAGTTTGGCCGTTAAGCTCTGCTGCTTGTGAGAGGTGTTTTTCCAATCTTCGTAGATTGAAAACCTGGCTGAGAAATACTTTGGGACAGGAAAGGTTGAATGCTAGCATTGTTTGCAACATTCACGACAATCATCAACAGTATCATAGCCGATGCGGCCTTTGATGAACTAGATGCTCAGTTCGTAAATTTTTCCAGTGTTCCCTTTGTCGCGCAGTGTCCCAAAGTGTTCTTGGTTGGCTGATTGATGTATTGAAATTGGATATAAATGTTGTTCTTTGTCTGCCACGAGCACGTTTCCCGAGAAGGCGGCCGCTTAGACAGAGCCGACAATTCACGACAATAGCCTATTCTTAATGACATCATCATAAATAACAGTGCTAATTAATTAATTGCTAATGAGTTTTCAATGCGCACTACCGTAAGACGCAATATGATCGGTTGTAACTAGTTCTTGTGATGTGTTTGAAAGTTGTCATTTTTGCCATAAATTTGAAGATGTTCTCCTGTAGCTTCGATTGTTTTCAGTCTCCTGACTAGTGACTTTGTCCTATAGTGCACTAAGTGTTGTGATTCTAGTGAAGGAGAGGGCAAGAAGAAAAGTAGGTAGGCTATACCTTTTGTTTTTTTTGGAAAAACTAAATATTCATTGGAAGGTCATAGGTTTGAATCCTGCTGAAGGTACCAATTTTTCTTTGCTTTTTTCTTAATCTTGCGGCAGTCATTCACAAGAGCACTTTTATCTCCATGATTTCTTATATGTATATTATGCTGTTAGCAGCTAATTTACCGAGGTCCGGTGATTGTTTAATAAACTTAATACTAGTAGCCTACCACTAAAATTGTGTATAAAAATAAGCATCCCTCCCAATGTTCAAAATCGTCTAAAAATTTGATAAAATTTTAATTTATCCCCCCCAATCCTCAACTAACTTCGGCACCACTGCCAAAACGAAGGGGGCCCGGAGTGAGAGGGGGGCCCGGAATGACTCTTCGTACCCTTGATGAAAACTTCTCTCAGAGGCCCTGGTGACGAGTTATCAAAGTACGCTCGATATCTGCAATACATAACATCCCTGGGTTTAATTGGATTTCCGCAAGATGATGATGTTGTTTTTATTTGTTTTCGGTATTTTTGTATCGTCAAGTTGTAACTATTTTGTGAGTTGTGCAAGGCCTATGGTGCGTTACGCTTGAAATGGCTTTGCCCGTGTATACCTCCGTGGAAAAGTTGTAGGATGAAATTCCCAAATCTTTCGTCTGTATGCGATGACCGAAAGAAACTCTCTTCTGAAAAATTCTTTTCACGAATTGTATTTCAGGACACAGGACAGCTTCACGGGCTGTTACAAGAGATAGCGCAACACTTAGCCTATGCACTACGCAAAAAACAACTTGTCCCCACAAGACAGATTTCTGGATAAAGAACGGAAGTTTCATCTAGCTAGTACGCAAAGCAGAACTGTTTAATAGCTGACCAGCTTTGTCATCGACAATCTACAAAATGACGAAAACGATTGCCATATTTCAAACGCACACAACTTGCTTCTATGACGTAACAGTCAAGATGTTTGTTGGGTAATTTCACAAGGGGTAAACCTGGATGATGCAATAGTTTATAATTTACACGAGTTAAATCTGGATGATGCAATATTTCATAATTGAGTGGGAATGATGCAAGACCTCATCGTTTAGCCTACAGAAATATTCCATGACGTAAGACGCAATGTAATTTATGACGTTAAAGGTTTTATGTTTGATCTGGGGAACGATTGTCCGTAACAATATCAACACAGCTGTACAACACTCAACACAACAAAATAGCCTACTTAAACCTGCATTAAATAACACAATATTACTATATAATTTAATGCACCATACTTCGAGCAAAACAAGATTACCATAGATTTTTGGCCCGCGGGCACTTCTGCATTAGCAAATTTAGCCCGCTAGGGAAAAAAATTTGAACACTCCTGTTCTAAACTAAACACTGACTCCATTTTTTGTGGAAGCAGTTTTGTCGGCAGCAGTGGCCGAGTGGTTAGCGCGTTGGGCTCGCAGTCGAGAGCCTGCATGTTCGACTCCAGCCACCCGCACTTGTTGTTGTTTCTCTGGGCAAGAAACTTTGCGACAATTGCCTCTATCCAGTGATCGATTTCGAGTAATGGGTAGTACAAAATTTAAGTCATAGGCTAAGTAGAGTAGACAACCGGAAACAGACATTGCCGTCGGCTGCAGCGTGGGTCAGGTGTACGTCGGAAGGCGTACACCGATGCATAGCGCTCAAGTCCGCTTTCCGCAATGCAGGATAAATATATGAAAAACAAACAAACAAACTCAGGTCTTAACATCTGAAGTCAATCTTCCTTGACCAGGCATCAGATTCAGATAAAGTTAACACATCAAAACATCAGACACACAGTTAAAGCCTTTCACAATGATCAGCGTTTATTTTTCAACATCAATTTGTGAAGCAAACATGTTTAAATAACTGAAGCTAGGCTAGAGGCTACTGCAACTACATCAGCTTCATAGTATGTCACATAAGATACAGATTACAGAATACATAACCTACACCAACAGATTTAGAGCCTACGTCCAAACAAACTACAGAATATTTTCTTTAATTAAAAATTGACAAACAAAACAAAGAAACTTTAAGGGGTTTAACATGTTGTATTACAAAGAAATATATAACATAATTAAAAATCAACTCAAACGTTTTCGACACGTAGCCTACGTGTGTCCTCATGAAGAATTACTTTAATCTGCAATATACTTTGTTTTGTTTGTCTATTGTTCAATAAAGAAAAGTCTCTACCAAAGCTTTATAATTTAAAATTTACGGCAAAAGCTGAAGAGTTTACTTATACAAAAGATAAATCAGCCAACATCGATAAGCTTGATATTGAAATCTACCAGTATCCTTTTCTCTCCCGACAGACGTAATCGCTGCTTGCTGAGCAATCAGCCTTCTTTTGACAATCGCATTTCCAATGGGACTCTGCTCTGAAACATTGGCCATCTTTGCATTTCGCACTCTCTTGACAACGTTGCGGATGGTTGCAACCTTCATCACCAAAAAATGGATTTTGGTTGGCGTTATTAAAAGTCACGTGACGAGAATAACTTTCGTTTTTTCTGCTGTATCCTCCTCGTCCTGGCGAATCCACAGTAAACGATTGAACCGTACTACATGAGGCTTGTGGTGATTCAAAGTAATTGCCAGCTTGATTTGTATTGAAGTTTTCCCGTCTATTGAAATCACTATGCCCAAAAAAAATGTGGTTTTCACTTGCCATTACAATTGCGGTCCGGGAAGCAAGAGAGACCTGAAAATAATTGCAAAGATTTTTAGGTCTTCACAAATTCACTAAACTTAATTCACTGAAATTATTTAAATGTAGGCTATGACTTTCGTTCAAAACAAAATCTGCAAGCTAATGGAAAAAATAGTTTAATGTGGTTACCGTATTACATTTGATTGTATTTTGCAAGCTCTAATGATGCCTATTTTTATAGGCCACCAACGGTTGATCTCTGGGCCGTGAGTAAGATGCAGCTTATGTTCAAATGCATTTCGGCTGATGTGTTTGGGTTCAATTTAGATGCATAATTATAACTTTAAATTGTGCAGCTTACTGTATTGTGGCCTATAGCTTACGTTCAGTGATTTGGATCGGTTGTCGGACCCGTTCTTCTCAGTGCAAAAGGTGGCACCTGATTGATTTCTTCCATGACCTCCATAAAATTTGTCGTCAGTATCGAGAATAATTTTGTACCTATAAATGAACAAACAAAGTTTTCATGACAGGGCCAAACCTTTAGTAGGCTGGCATTTGGCTTCTACATTTTGCCTAGGGATTGTAGATAATTTTGCCTTAAAGTGAGAATTTTTCTTTGTAGAAAGCTGCAAATGATTTCTTTATCAACATTTCTAACCCATAAATTAACAACAATCCTTTGTCTTGTTTCAATCATCCCTGGCTTCACTATAGACAGACTACTGCATTTTCACGCATCTGATCTACAGGCCTGGTCTCAGGGGCAAGTTTGTTTTCAAATCACATTTTCCAAACTATTGCAGCACATGTAGCCTTGGTCTGCAAGCAATACCAATGTACCTCGGTAAAAACAGGTGCTCTCCAAACTGATTTGACCGTGGAAAACGTCAACAAAATGTATAAGAAAGTGTGTAGACTGTTTATACGTTTGAAAGGAACAATATTCTTTAATTTTGTGAGGTCAGGCTTAGGGGAAGGTCGGGTTAGTTGGGCCACTTTTTGCATTTTTGCAATTTTTTTTATATGAGTTGCTTTTATTTCTTCATTCACAGTGCTCTACCTTCTGGGTATATTAAACAATATTTGTTGGAAGTACAAGCCTTATCGAACGACGACAACCGGGTCCACAGGTGTTTAAAAACTAGTAGTCAAATGGCTCAACTAACACCACGGTGAGGGTTAGTTGAGCCACAGACTGGGGTTAGTTGAGCCTCATTTACTATTTTTGAAAACACAAATTTAAACACGTTTCTTTTCCAAGCCTTAGTTTATATTTAAAATAATAATATCAATATATATATGAAAACAGGTTAACAATTGTTCCAAGAGTCGCTCGTAACTCAATGTAGGCTACACATCAAATAATGAAGGTATTGCTACGGCATCCAAATAACACCATTTCATTAAAGCTTGACCAAGTTTATGTGCCTTTGTTGAGTTTTTTTGTAGTTCAATTAGATTTATTAGTCCGTAAACAGACTTATCCAACGGCTGCAATCAATGTAGCCTAAGGTGTGTGGAGGTATCGTAAGCATTATAACGCCCTTCTTACACTGGCTCAACTAACACCGAAGGCACTGGCTTAACTAACACTTTATAACTGTACCGCCATGAAAATGTTAACACTACCGGTACTACAGCAAAACTTCATGGCACCCTATGCCGCTCTTTATTCAGAACGTAGCTTGTTTGGTAAGCTACCAAACATATTAAATGAAACTGTCTCCTTAACCAAGTATAAAAAATATTATTGGACAAACCTCTATTTTCAAAATCTACTTTCCAAGGTCAAAACACAACTTTTTAACTTCAGCACCACATATAATATCATAGAGCAATAAAACATAGTAACTTTAGCGGGTTTAGCATACTTTATTTCACACAAAATATAACATAATTAAAATAAAATAAACTCAAACGTTTTCGACACGTACGCGTGTCCTCATCAGGAATTATATAATATCATCATATAATATCAATCGTCAACTCAAACCAGATGGGAAACCACGCGATGAGAAACTTTAAGATCACGTGATGATAAAATGTGGTTACCTCACCACATTTAAGAATTAAAAGGGGTGGATCAACTAACCCAGTGGCTCAACTAACCCGATCTTCCCCTTTAGACTACGGTTTTGAGTTTCATTTAACGCTATACAAACCTTCCAGCTCGTTCAACTCCAACCTTGTAGTCGCAATAGCTTTGGGTTGGATGGAAGTTAAACGCAAACAAAAGTCCTGCTCTTTCGAAAACAAACACTTTGTCTCCATTATGTTTTTTGGTCACGCAGCCCTGGTAATATAATGACGTTTTGTTATTTTATATTTGTTGGTTTCTTAGCTTCCTTCAATGCAATGAAACCATGCAAAGTCATAGGCCTATACTTTCTTACCGGTGCTGTTCTGAGCCAACCAAACTGTTCTTCGGCTTTATTCATTGCTCTGTCGAACCGATTGAGATATTTATATCGAAGACTATCATCATTGACAAGGTGGAACAGCCTTCTTGCCTTCTCCATGTTGTTATTGTTGCTGGGTGATGGAAACTCAACCCAATCAGGATGACCAAACTCATTTCCTGTGAAACAAAGTTTGTAAATGATGAGCCACAAAGCTTAGTCTTGATCATTGAAATCTAGAAGTAAAGATGGTTCGGATAGGAAAGCATGAGTTGACTTGAGATTGGCTAGGCCTCAATTCAGGCCCGGATTTAGGGGGGGCAGAGGGTGCAAGTGCCCCGGGCCCCCCGACTTTTGAAGGGCCTCGTACGTGGAAAAAAAGTGATTTATGTTATTATTTTTTATTTTCTTTCAGCCTTTGAAGTTTCTGCAAAATGCTGTGCAGTGCTGGATAAATTCTACTGTAGACGTACAGGTGGTTTTTCGCGCCAAAGGCGCAAAATTTTTTTTGCGCGGGGGCTCCCAGATCTAAAAGTGCCCCGGGCCCCCCATCAGCTAAATCCGGCCCTGGGCCTCATCACATTGGAGTGGAAGCAATTGTTGCGAAGTCCAAAATGAGTTTGCTGACCTTTGCATTTACTCATGGAAGTTGTAAAGAACGAAACAATAATGCAACTCTTTTCATGATTACTAAAAAGTTTAACAAGCAATACAAAGGTTCTGAAATAGCAGACCGGATAACTTTGGTTACCTTACGTTTTGAGGGGGTACAAAAATTTTTTTGACTGAAATTAATATTATTTCAAGTAGGCTACTATATAGATTGTAGAACCTATATTTTCCTTGTTGAAGAGAAGAAAAGAAATTACACGAAACGTCAGCGTCGCTAAATGAGGCTGAATGACTTTTCATTGAGGATGCCACTATCGTGTGGTTAGGCTACATAGGTTACTCCTACGTTTCTTGCTATATAGATAAACCTTTTTCAAAATTTTAAATCACAAAAATTCCTTTATAGGCTACATTGTCTTTGCAAGTCGTCTCCAGATGTTTTATGAAACGGATAATAATTATTCAGCAACTACCATGGAAAAACGACCATGAAAAGATTTTGATGCACATCTGAAAACATGCTAAACAGTTTTCTTGTCTTCACGTCCCCTTAATGTAAGCGTACAGGTTGTTGCATAGTTTGACCAAACTCGATTAGACGATTATCTTCATGCCAAAAAAATATGAGGCAATCTATAGCCGTCATAACAAAAATAGGTTATCCTATCCATGTAGGCCTATAGTTAGTGAAATTGAGCCTTGATTGAATCTAATAACACCATCGTAGAATGTAAAATCTGTCATTTTTACATTGATTCAACGTTTGCAGATATTGAATCAATGTACAAATGACAGATTTTGCTTTTTACCCACCCATAAAGGTCATAAATCCCTCTCCAGCAAAGGAATGGGTCATCAATCGAATCATTTTATACAAACTCAAACCCCGATCAACAATAGGAGTAAGAGGCTTCGTGTCGGTCATGTCCTCGCATCCGAAAAGATGACGACTAAGAGTCATTCTTCCGACTAAACTCTGCAGTTTATTATACTGTAGTTAGGTGAGAACAACTTGTCTTATGTGTTATTGCCTATATATGATTTTTAAGTTACCGCATTTAAAACGTAGATTGTTTGCATTTAAAGAATCTACATAGCCAAAATATACATGGCCTACCGATATGATCTAATCTAAAATATAGCCGAAAACGTTCCGAAAATAGGCTTGTCTAAGTTGTTTATTGCTGTATATTTATCACATTTTAAGCAACACAGACATAGTGATTTAGGATCATAAACCCTTCACTTTCATTTTTCAAGATATTATAGTAAAAGTGTACTGACGACTGTAGTAAGATATTAGTAAAGCTGAGACTAGTTTTCAAACCTGCTCATGGTTTTCTGAGTAAGTGATGGATTTTTCACCTCTTCTACTGTTTGAAAGCATTTTGTAAAGAAATTCCATATCCGACTCTTCATCCCTCCTCTCGGCAAGAAACTTTCAAAAGTAACATAGCCTACGTGTCTTCAATTTTTGTGAATTAGTTAATAAATACATGCTGGCGTAAATTATTAATAAGGAGGCAATTTCTTGACTTTGTTTTGAAAGCTAGAAGAATAAAAGATTGCACTATCACAAGATACAAAAAATCAAAACCGTTTATTCATAATCTCTAAATACATTTTGAGGAAAAATCCAATTTCGTGTTTTTAAAAATTTCGACACTTGTAAATGTAGTGTAGCGTGTATGTTGGTCTTCTGTATGCTTTAAAGAGCATTCAGGATTTCACTTCAAACATAAAGTTTGTTTCATTTTACCGTTAACCAAGATTTAGTCTACAACTCCTCAATATATTTTAACCTGTTAAAAGTTTATAGGCTACTCAGCAATATTTTGCAAGGATCATGCATGAAAAAAATATTAAAAGGCTAAAGCAGTGCTACAGAACAGAGGTCTTCAAAATGTAGGTTGCTGTTACGATTCTTCTTGGCCTACCTTACGCCAAAGTTCCGGAAGCTTTATTGTTGCTCTGTAATCAAATCCAATTCCCCCTTCATACACAGGACGACATAACGTTGGAATGGCCGAATAGTCCTTAGAAACATAAATGAAACATAAAGAACGTAACAAGTTACGTTCTGAGATAACCTTTCAACAGTTTTATGACAAGTTTTGATTCGCAATCACCGCTTCGATTGAATGTCAGTTAATGGTATGATGCTGTTACAGTCGATCGTTGGTCCAACATAATGTAATTTCATACCTTGTCATACTTGAAATTACGACATATTAACAATAGATAAACTTACAACTTTACTGACCTCAGCGATGGTGATTGCATTTGGATACAAACGGTGGATCATGTCGTTGGCAAGCATGAGATAAACCATAGATTTAAAATCCATTTGCGTTCCAAAGTAATCTTGATAATTTCCGTTGCCTTCAAATCCTTGATTGCGATACATCATTGATGTTACTCCGTTGAAACGGAATCCATTGAAAGAAAATTCTTGCAAGTAATATCGCAAGTTCGACATAAGAAAACGAAGAACCTCCCATCTGCAAATGTATTGCAATGATCTTTATTCTTGTGATAAACATGTTCCTTATGATAAGACACATGAATGCAAATGTAAAATCCTACTTTGTGTAATCAAAAGCCACTCCATCGTTTTCTTCACTGAAACCAGTCCTTCGGTGATCAAGATAACATTCCTCCGATCCATCGAACATGTTTATGCCATCCTGGATGTTCTTTGAAGCTTGATTGTGCGTCACATCCATGAGCACATACAAACCCATGTCATGCGCTACTTTTATCAATTCTTTCAAGTCTTCTGGAGTGCCATAACGACTAAAACATTTTAAAGTAAAACAGTTTAATTAGTTTTTATTTTTTCCTACGTTACCAATATGGCAATATGATAGTAAAGCTCGTCGTTTCATTTTTGTTTCATTTACCCGTAGGCTACTGTAGCGTACTGTGAAACAGCGGCAGACCAACCATTTATTTCATTTCCTGAGTTCAACACGTAAGCTGACAGTAGTCTACAGCCTGTAGTTTGCAAGAAGCAATTTATGAAACATCGTATGTTGTTTCTTCAAGTTTAAAATCGTCTAACCAAGTTTAACCAACAAGTCTTGTTTCATAAATTTTGCTTTGTCTCGTTGGTTTCAACTTTTTAACTTCTACAGTGACGCAACCAAGTTGCAACACAGGATGATGTCATAAGATGATAAATGGAGATAATCACAGATCCTTATCACAGGTTGACTTGGAAGGATTTGGAATTAAAGTACAAGAGAAAATGTACCATCAGTTAATTCAAAAACGTCCAATTCACAAGTTAGATTATGTTGTTTTTTTTCAAAATGTTTTTGCGCTAATTTTTGCTGTAGCCTAAACATTGAATTTGATAAATGGGTACATATAGGCTTACAAAGCTGGCATCACCGTAGTTTGCTTTACTGCTAGCGTTTAGGTTATTGCATTATCACATTCACACCTTGAAGCAGCAAAGAAGTTAGTGACTTGGTATCCTAGGCTTGGATAAAAAGGATGTTCCATGATTGCCATGAGAAGCACACAATTGTATCCTAAATCTCGAATTCTTGGAAGAACATTCCTCGTAAAACTTTGGTAGGTTGAAATTTCGCAACGGTCTGAAGCAATCCCTACATGAGCTTCGTAAATCCGAAGACCATTGAGTTTGGGTAATCGTAAGGTTTGTTTCTAAAATGCAAATGGAAAACCATATTAGTAGACGTAACAGAAGTACAGAACACAATAAAATCTTGGAGTTAATCAAAATACTTCGAAGTAATAATATACGTTTGATTTTGAAGTTTGTAGAGGTAAGTTCAGCTCATGTAAAGACTAAAATATGCAAAAATGTTGGAGCTTCTAATTTCACTTGCAATAGTAGACCTACAGTACTGTATAGTTGACATTTGAACGTATATTTTCGAATATATTTGAAAACGAGGTAGTTTTAATAAAAACTTGAAACTTATTTCATAAATCTGCCAAATTAACAACCTGGCAAATTTGAGTTTTTGATGGATTCCAAAATAACCAATTGAATCTAGATCCAGGACTTTGTTGAATGACATACTTCGCCCATGGAGAATTTTTTTCCATAACCTGGTGATCTTTGGTTTCGATAACCAACTGCAATACAATAGTCATTAAGCACTAAAGCTTATTTAATCCACTACTACCGTACAAACCATAGACACCTGATGGTACAAACCTTGATTTAAAGATTGAACGCAAATATATATTTTGATAACAAAACATACTTTAAAGACTAAATAATGACGTAAACACAAACGCTTCATTCTGACATGCAAAAATATTGGATAAAGGAGAAACAGATCTTGGTAGGCTACTTTGAAAACTGTTTTGGCTGTGATACTAAACCTACCTTTATTTCGCTTAAATGGCGAATAGGACAGAGCCCGCTGTCAGTTGGAGGAATATGTAGTTCCCATTTCCCAAACCCTTGCTGCTTGTAAGCTACTTTTTCCCAGTTACCTACATTCACAACCAAAATTAGTCATCCTTATCAGTTACTAGAACGGTACAGTTTAAAAAATATGTCAAGCTTGTAGGCTTTGCCCTGCAGTAACAAGTTGGCAATAATAATTAAGTTTTCATTGAAGTAACTGACATGCAAAGCAAAATCACAAACACAACATGTGAGATGAAGGTAAGCGTAAGGTGAAAATAATATTACGGTTGACTGCCGTATGCTAAGATATTGTTAATTTGTGTTAAAGCTTACTAAATTCTCCTTTCAGATATAAAGCAAGAGCATTTGGAGCCCATTCTACGCATTTCACTCCTCCGTCTCCCATTAGCACAACTCCGTACTCTTCATAACTTTTTGTAAATCTGTCCATGCCTTCTTTGTCTTCAATTGATCGTTTTGTCTTCTCGAATATTCCGTACCTTTAAAATAAAACATATTAATGTTATGATATGGTCAGAGCCGTGTTGACCGCCCCCGTACCCCTCGGCCGGGGGGTCCACAGAAGATTTGAAGACCTCATTTTATTCTGTTTAATGTTTTTTGACTGTTTAAAAAATGAAAAAAATACTAAAGAAACTCGATAATCAATAGCTAATTAAATCATGCATGGCCGTACTGCTTTCCAATCCTACGACTGGGGGCCTACCTTTAACTAAGGCCCACTCATAGGCTACTTAGTTCGTGCAGCGTTTTTCGGCTTGTACTTTTTAAAAAATTTTCCATTTTTGTAAAAAAAAGTTCTCTCGCTTTGCTCGCTCAACGACATTTTGTTCATCTCGGGAATTTTGGGTAACCGTAGTTGGGGATAAAGGGAGTGAAAAGTTTTTTGTGTGTAAAAAAAAAAAACTAAAAAGATGCAATATCCGAATTAAATACTGCTTACTCAAATAGCCTATAGTTAATTAATAATAAATAATTTGATAAATTTCAATGTGAATCGAGATAAGTTATGAAGTGAAAAAGTGATCAAAACAAAATCATATTTGTCAGAATTTTCTGGGGGGCAAGGCCCCTACACCACCTTTTCGTTTAATTTATTTAGACATTAAGTTTTGCATTGCATTGTTCATTTATGTTATAAATTTTACTTTGTTAAAACTTTGGTCCTTCCTAACTTTTTTCTAGATCCCTTTTGTATTATCGACATAGCCTATTAACTTTTTTTTCTATAAAATTTTAAAAGTTGTTTACTCTTTGATAAAACAATAAATGTAAATTTTTCCTCACATTGAAAGATGTTGGGGCTGTAAACGCTTTCTTGTCCTGTTTTTAAGCGCAATCACTAAACATAGGTGCCCATTTGTGGATTTCGGGAGATGCCCAAGATGGTGCTCTCACGGCCCTGGATATGGTCACATTTGTTACATCAGTTTTGCATTTACCAAAAAAATTTATTACCTCTTTCGAATATCCTTTTCAAACATTCGAAGTTGGGAGTCATTGTTGAAGAGACCATCTATGGCAGGGACCACCCAATGTTCAAAGTCGCAATTGAAGTTAGAAGAGTCCATTATTTCTGAGATGCTGCGTTGCTTGAAAGAAGCTTGGTCTTTGCAATAAGTTTAGGTATACAAATGATGAAAACATATTGTATCAACCCTCTTTATATACGAAGTGTCTGTAATATTATTTAAAGCTGACATTAAAAAAGACTAAGAAGGAGTTGATGATGTTAATTTAGGGCTTACTCTAATTTTTTTTTATAATCACTTTAAATGAATATTTATTATTAAAAGGTATTACGTGGATCAATAAGAACTTAAATTCTCGATATTGCACCAGGGCACTTTATCACATCCTCATCTTATGGGCTTAATCCAACAACGTGAGATTGTGGGTGTGGATTTTGATTTTTACGGTGGTCTATAATAGACACACTCTTTGTTTAAACCCATGGCACTCACATCGGTGTAAGCTCCACACTATAGCCATCAAGACATTTTCTGTGGCATGAATTAATGGTGCGATACTGATGAGCCTATAGCATTATTGGCGAAACACGTGTCTATCGCTATCAAATCTTGCTCCACTCGGCTGCGATGAAACAAAAAAGCGATTGCTGTGTAATATAAAAAATTATTATATTTTGGACATCAAGAATCACCAATTGGCAAACCGCCACGCATTTATGTTCGGCCCGCGGAAGGCATCAACACAAAAGTAGGCTATGACCAAATATACCAATCAAATTGTAATTCTAGGAGGACGTAGCGTTAAATTGTTCAAATGCGATATCCAGCCACACTTTCCTATAGTGGGTTGGTAAAAACGTGTACAGAAGTAGAAATTGCTTCCGGGCCGTTGAAAAGCATTGACCAAAACTCCATGTTGAGTAATTTTTAAAGGTAGAACGGGCAAATTTAGCCTAAGTTGAATAATTATTTTTTACTGTTACTGAGATATAGCCTAAGGAAAAAATGAATAAAAATTGTTTTATCAGGCCAACAGGAGTCGGGTGGGACTGGGATTGATTGAGTGTTTCAATAACATTTTTCTATTTCTCCCGCTGTCGTGTGTTTTCGCTAGGTTTCGAAGTTTAAAAAAACTGCGCTGGATTGGAGTCTATTCAAAAAGTTCCGTACCTATTTGTGCAGGAAATAGATAACACTAGCCTGCTCTTGCTTGGCAATATATTCTATTGAATTCGCTTGTCTGCTATAAGTAGGCTACACAAAACAAGTGTCTTTGTTTAAGAAGCTAAAACTGTAGTTATAAGGGCTTATGGTCTTGCGTTGTTCGACTATTTTTGTTGCTGCAAAGTTCAGTTTTATTGCTGCGGTAAGATAAATATTGCCAACATGTAGCGTTGAATAGGCTTTTGGGTGCGAAATGCGTTCTTTTCTATAGCATGAGATTCAACCTAATCAAAAATGTATTATTACGGCCCGCCACAGCTTTTCTTGGTGCCCAAGTGGCCGCTTGCAAAAAAAGGTTGTCGGCCTCTATCGTAGATCTTGATGAAAGTCAGTTTTGTTTTTGTTAACACAATTCATTCCAAATTTCTACTTATGCGGCTACATTTTGAACTTCAAATGATTTTTTGATTTTCTATACTCGAGTCCAGAATAAAAAGCATATGTCTTGCTTAGAATTTGGCATGCAAGCTGCAGGAGGCTAATTCACACCACGCGTGGCATTCATTAGTGATAGCTTTTACTTTGAAGCTTTTAAAAGATTAAGTTGACTATAATTTCTGATTTGAAGATTTAAAGCGGAAATTGAAAATCTGTAATGCACTTTATAATCTATTGTAGATAGCCTAAGGCTACATAAATACCTATTTTAAAAACTTTGATTGTAAAAAGATATTGTACATGTAATTTAAATTTTAAATCTGTTTATCGCTTTTATATTGCACTGTTTTCGCATATATATACCGAGCAGAAACATGCTGAATTATCTAGTTTGTAGATAACGCAAACCAATCAAGAGTAAAGGTTACCTCTGTGCAAGCAAACAGTGCAACTAAAATGGATTGTATAAGTTTCAACAGCAACTTTCAGGACTGTACCGCACCAGCTTTGGAAAATCTCTTCAACTCCGATCCTGAACTACGCATGTTTGAAAAGGACATTAAAAAAAGGTATCAAAGTTCATATTAGTCTTTGTCGTTTGTCAACGCAATTATAGTTTGAAATAGTTTATCAGAAGCTGAATTTTGTCTGTTTTTCTTGAAGGTATGGAATGTTTGAAGCCATTAAACGCTCGATTGAACAGAAGGGAGGAATGGATCGGTTCACAAAGAGCTATGAAGAATACGGTGTTGCAATGATGGAGAATGGTGGAGTGAGATGCGTTGAATGGGCGCCAAATGCTTTGGCTTTATATCTGCAAGGAGACTTCAGTAAAAAAATATATTTCACTTAAGCTCAGAGTAATATTACTGCAAAGCTATTGTATATAAAATAAAGGTTATAATTGAAGCCAGAATAGTTGCAGTAAATACATAGATCTAACATTTAATGTCATTCACTATAGGCTTCAAAAACAAATGGTATCACAAAAAAATTACATGTATGTGCAGGGTAAGATATTCAGATCAGGATTTACCAAACACAAGCTGAATGTAGCATGCTAAAGTCATTAGTTGGTATTTTTTGCTACTTTTGCTGTTGTTTGAGAATCTAGTTCAAAGATTCGCTTCTGATAAAGCAGCACTATTTGCAATGCACAACAAGTCGCACTGTGCAACGACGTCTGACAATATTAGAAATTTTATTTTCAACACTCTTTGTGTGAAGCACTACCCATACATTTCTAGCCGTTTATTTTGCTTCTAGTAGCATTTCTTATGGCAATAAGGGCAATCAGACAGTACTGTAAGAATCACGTCCAATTTTTGCCATTTGAAATGCATTAAGCCGTAAAACCTTTGTGGAATGTAAGATATGAATGTAAATCGATAATGCAGTTGTTGGTGATGTGACTACTGTAATAGTCTGCCATTCATGACAGGTAACTGGAAGAAAGTACCTTACAAGCAAAAAGATTGTGGAATGTGGGAATTGGTAATTCCCCCTAATCGAGATGGTTCTTGCCCAATTCAGCATTTAAGTAAATTGAAGGTAAGTTTACGAAAATTGAAATTATAATAATACTGATTCTATCAAAAAGTCTATTCAATTCCTTCAACTCTTTAAATCGCTTGATACTTTTTATTACTGTACTAATCAAGCTTTAAATTTCATCTAGCCTAGCCTAATTATCATGTGATGGCAAGTTTATCATGGTCTTGTACATAAGATTCTTTTCCCGAACTTTTAATAAGTTTTTCAAATATAGAATAAAATTTCCATGAAAAATAGCTCTTTTTGTGTGGCGATTGTTTAGAATATTTTGCCCATACATTGGAAACATCTAAATGTAGGTCTAAAATATTCAATTTTTTAAACAAAAGCGGTATTTTCAATGTCATTTAACTACAAAATGAACAAGAATCTATTCTAAAAATTAAAATTTTGCAATGACATTATTCTTTTCTTTAGCTGGTGATTGAAACCAAAGGTCATCAAACAATCGAAAGGATTTCTCCATGGGCAAAATATGTGATGCATCGATGTCAAGGTTCGGAGGTCGCTTGGAAGTTTTGGAATCCACTAAGAAATCAGCGTTGGGTGCAACAAGATCAACATATTGGCATGCCCAAACCTGATCGTCTTCGAATCTACGAAGCTAATATTGGAAACATTTCAAAGGGTCATGAGGTTTCGACCAATCAGAAATTTAATCAAAATATTCTGACAAGAATTCGAGATTTGGGATACAATTGTGTGCTCCTTACAGCGATCATGGATCAATCATTTCATTTCAGCCGTGGATGTCAAGCAAGAAACGCTTTTGCACCTTCCAGGTATCAGCCTACCAGCTTGCTAGAGTTACAAGCACAGCTAAGGTTTGCATATCAACTAAAGCTTATTATAAACCTTAAACATCAATGCATCAACATATTAATCACAAAAAGTTCTGTTTGTGAAAAACAAGCACGTCGCACTATATGTTGTGTAACATTGCATTGAGCGCCATAGTTGACTAGTTTTACAACTCACCCTGCAATTTATTCTGAACTTAATTCATATTTAAAATTTGTGTTTAGTCATTGTGGCACTCCAGAAGACTTGAAAAAATTGATAAAAGTAGCTCATGACATGGGTTTGTATGTGCTCATGGATGTGACGCACAATCCAGCATCGAAGAACATCCAGGATGGCATAAACATGTTCGATGGATCGGAGGAATGTTATCTTGATCACCGAAGGACTGGTTTCAGTGAAGAAAACGATGGAGTGGCTTTTGATGGCACAAAGTAGGATTTTACATTTGCATTCATGTGTCTTATCATAAAGAAAATGTTTATCACAAGAATAAAGATCATTGCAATACATTTGCAGATGGGAAGTTCTTCGTTTCCTTATGTCGAACTTGCGATATTACTTGGAAGAATTTTCTTTCAATGGATTCCGTTTCAATGGAATAACATCAATGATGCATCGCAATCAAGGATTTGAATGTAACTTTTCAGATGTTATAGAATTGAACAAATCTTCTTTTCAAAACTTATTCTATAAAGTAAACTTGAACAATATTACATCTTGAATTCTTATTAAATAATATTTTCATTAAACAGTTGTTCATTTGTGAACGAGTTTTGTTAAAACTTTCATTTCGATCAAACACTGGTCCAAGGCATGAATTTCTAGAAGTAGGGAATGCAAAACTACCTTCTTAGAGTAGGGTGCGTTGAATAATAGTGTTTCAATTTATTTTTTTTATTTCAGGATACATTATATTCTTGACTTTCTCAAAAATAAATTAATGCTTGTTTATTAAATCAACTCAGAAAATTCGCTAACACAAACTTCCAAAAACATTACAACTTTGATTTATCAACTCATCATTGCAGCACTGTTGATAAAATTTTAAGATGTTAAAAGCAATTAGGCTACAATTTAAAAAAATATAAATTTATCGAATAAGCTATTGTTGTGCAACATCATTAGATTATGTAAAGATAGCATTACTGGACAAATCAAGAAATGGGTTTAAAATTTGCTACATTTGTGATTTCTTTTTGAGTTATTATTTCTGTAGAAATAATTGCTTTAAATTTATCAATATCGATACTTTGATTAGTTATTCATTTAGTATCTTTGCTTACACTAGATTGATAAGTAAACAATAGATCACTCCAGAAATCTAGATAATTCCTACTGTTCCTGAAAATTTTAATCGAGGCTTGACTAGAAATCATTGGCTGATTCTTGAGCTGCTTGATTAAAAATAGCCTTTTTTGTCTGAAAATGTGCAGAAAATATGGCAACACTTTTTCATAACACACCCCATTCTGAGAACCAAGATGGTGTAAATTGCGCTTCTCGATATGTTCTTGATTTCCCTGGTTCATGAAAGAAAACATTGAAAGATTAATTAATTCACTGTACTTTTTACATAGGTTGCGGTTACACTGATAATTGTGGAGATTACTCTGGAAGACAAATGAATTTTGAATCCATGGTTTATCTCATGCTTGTCAACGACATGATCCACCGTTTGTATCCAAATACAATCACCATCGCTGAGGTTGGTATGTTGGTTAAACTGCAAGATGCAAAACTGAGCAACGTATCAGCAGTTGCTAGTTTATAGTTCTGTTGTTAGGAGCAAGCAATTTTTTGTATTTCAATAGAATAATATTCAATTTGAATGTGCCAACCAATTACGGCATCCTGGATTCCAGCCATTAAATATGCAATTGTGTATTTGCAGGACTATTCCGCAACGCCCACCCTGTGTCGCCCGGTGTATGAAGGAGGAATCGGGTTTGATTACAGAGCAACCATGAATGTTCCTGATATTTGGCGAAAAGTTAGGGATTTTTTTTTGATAGCATAAACTGTGAACCTTGATACTAATTTTTTATTACTATGGTTAATACATGAAGAACAAAGTAGAAATAGCAACCTACATTTTCTCACGGACTAAACTGGCTGAATGCGCGAGTAGCTTAACTCGTTCATTTGTGCAAGGTGTCAAGGTTTATAAATCTGAAAAGAACGAAATCTTCAAAAAAAGAAAATATAATTGCCTAATCCATTTACTAAACTGATTGTTAAATAAAATTGCATGCTTTGCACATGAGGCTCGGGATTACCTCACTGATGAACTAGCACACAACATAGTTCTATGAAGCCATTAATTTGTTAATCATTTTTGAAGTTTCTTACCGAATCAAGAGATGAAGACTGGGACATGAAGCATCTTTTCAAAATACTGTCGAGCCGTAAAAGGGATGAAAAATGTATCGCTTACGCAGAAACTTATGAGCAGGTTTGTTGACAAAAGAAATAGAAATGTCTTTGCCTATCTACAAAACAAAATGCTGCAGAGACTATAAGCAATAGTCTAGTCTAGCATAAAATCTAACGAATCTAATGGATCGACATAGTAGAGTATTTTCTTATTTTTATTACGACTTGTATTATTTATATACTCACTATTGTGCAATGTGCATAAGATACTAGCATCATTTAATTCTTGAAACTGAAATTTTAGGTCAAAAATGGAAAAACGACTCTCAGTTGTCTTCTTTTCGGATGCGAGGACATGACCGACATGAAGCATCCTAATCCTGCTCTTGATCGGGGTTTGAGTTTGTATAAAATGATTCGATTGATGACTCATTCCCTTGCTGGAGAGGGATACCTAACTATAATGGGTAAGAACAAAACGTAGGTTAAACAAAAGTGCGTGGCCTAATTATTTTTTTTGACAAGTTTAGACTACAACCCAAAGATACACGAGTAAGTTTGCTTTAATGATAGCACTGGTCTACACGATTTTTGCTCTGTGAACTTTGAAAACTGATTTAGAGTAATTTTGGGGTGCTGAATCCGAATATGACCTCAGATTTATGCTATCACGTCAGGTTTGTGAGATATGATAACAGCATATTGTTACTTTTGTCAAAAGTGGAAGATTTGACGTTGCGTTTATTGCACATACACATTGTGCAAGATCCAGAAATCCAGGCCATGTGGTGCATAAGTAGCTGAAATACACCTACCAATTATAATTTTGATACCAATTTGTTTTCTAAGCAACATTTTTAACAAGACAGTAATAACAAGCTAAAAGGGAGGCTATAAGTGTAACTGACCCCCTCCCCCCGTCAATGTTTTGCATGAAACCACAAAGATTTAAGCAAGCCTATGGCAATGCTTGTTCAGTAACCATATTTAGGCTGTTTTGGCCTGTCTAACACTAACCTTTCGTTACAGCACTGCATATGTTGGTGGTAAACGCAACGCCAAATCTTCCACTTTTGACGAAAGTAGCTATTTGTTGTTATCATATTTCACAAACCTGACGTGATAGGATAAATCTGAGGTCAGATTCGGATTCAGCACCCCAAAATTACTCTAAATCAGTCTTCAAAGTTCATGGAGCAAAAAAAAATTCTTTTTTTGTAGACCAGTGTAGTCCATCGCATTGTTTTAGCGAATGATCAATCCTGGATGCGATTTTTGAAATTGAATAACTAGGTTACTCTTTCTATATTTTAAGGGAGCGAATTTGGTCATCCCGATTTGATGGAATTGTCGTCACCAAGCAGCAACAACAGCATGGAAAGAGCAAGAGGACAATTTCATCTTGCGGATAACAATAGTCTTCGATATAAATATCTCAATCGGTTTGACAAAGCAATGAATCTTGCTGAAAAACGATTTAGTTGGCTCAGAAAGGCCCCGGTAAGAATTTGAGATGGTGTCCTCTCGTAGTTGATTTGATTAATCTCATCTTCATTTTAAAACCTATCACTTTTTTACTTTGTTTAGTAAAGTTTTACAAAATGCAAACGTCTTTACTGCTTTCTTCAAAGCAACCATCAAATACTTGAAAGTTCAAGTACAACTTGTATGCAGGCGTTCGTGAGCCAAAAGCACAATGAAAACAAAGTGTTCGTCTACGAGAGAGCAGGACTTCTGTTTATGTTCAACTTTCATCCAACGCAAAGTTACTTTGATTACAAAGTTGGAGTCGAACATTCTGGAAGGTAAAAACAATGTCAGTAGTAGAAATGTCTAAATAAATATTGGCAGTTATTTTGGAAGTCAATCGTCTTTATGAATTAAAATTTTACATGAAAATTTTCCGCAGTGGAGAGTAAGTTGAAACTTTGTGTTTTCCAAAACAACACTTCAATTTTTTGAAATCGTCTGTAAAAATTTCAGGTTTCCAGTAACAGCAACTGTTAACTCTACACTATCTTTATAGGTACAAGGTAATTTTGGATACAGATGACAAACACTTCGGTGGAAAAGGAAGGATCCAGCCATGCATGATATTCGCCACTGAGCCGTGCTGTTTTGATCACAGATCGAACTCACTTAGGGTAAAACATTTGAAAAAGAAATTGACTTCACTGAGTCACTTTTCTGTTGTTAATCATGGTCCGATGGTGATTTTAAATACAAAGATGCAATATTTCTTATATGATTGAAAACACCTAATTTTGACTGAAATTATGAGTCAATGTAAAAAAAAAATATTTATCGTTTATAGCTAAAAATTTCATAACCGTTCCTTTGATGTTTCCACATTAAAACCTTTTTTCGTTGTGCGTTGTTTTAGAATTATGTTTGAATATAATCCAAACGTACTAGTATCTAATAAAACTCTTCGCCAACAGGTGAACTTGCCATCTCAAACTGGTCTCGTAGTGGTTAACGAGGACTTTAATTCGGATTGCTCCTACGAGGACAACACGAGGCAACCGAGAGGATATGGAGATTCATATTCAAGATCTCAAATGAGTTTGTACGGTTCAGTCCGTTCATACCCGACCCAGCCATGCACAGACGGGAGCTACTGCGATGGTGGATACGCACAAAGACGCCGCTCATCGTGCAGTGACGTCACTCGACGAAGCTTTTCTGATCGAGCCGGTTGTGGTCAACATCAAGGTTGTTATGGCAACAACGACAGACATGATAGCACGTGTTCGAATGCATGTGCTGGTGGCGACTGCAAGTGCCTGAAAGCTGATTGTCAATACAGCGATCGAAACAACTGTAGGCTACCCAGCAACAAACACGACGATATTTGTAGACTGAAATACTGATGATTAAACTTGTTTCATTGATGTAACAAATTGTGGTGTGCATCTGTTGTATTTGTGTGTTATCGATAGTTGTATGTCGTATGCGATATCACATCAGTTTCCACATTGTTTTGTGTACGATGTATTATTATTATTTATTTGTATCAGACAAGAATGTGTCCATATTCTAATCACACAAAAAAAATTCGTATAATTTTTCTTGTGTTAAATCTTCGTCGTTGCGTATTTATTATGGCGTTATTGTGATAGATGTCTCTAAATATAATAAAGAGTTGTAAAAAGAAAATTTTACTCTATTTGTCTTAAAAACAAAACAAAAAACAGGAGGAAGCATCAGCCCCGATATAGCCGCTAGACGATGCTGCTGATACGTATTTAATACGCGGATCAGGGTGAGACATAGGCCTGGATAATGACTCTAGCTTTGTAGCAAAGGGGAATGGTATCTTGTACCTAACAAATACACGAGTAAGACGCAAAAAGAGAAAAAGAGAAACAATTTATCACTACACAAAACAATACTGAAAAAGTATCCAGCTTTTGAAAAAAAAATGATTGATTTTAAACAAAAGACATCACTTTTGATAGAGATTCGTTTTTGAGCATTATCCTACTATTGGTCAGTTATTTTAACGCTGTTGTGAACATCTTGCCTTGGAAGAAATTAAAAGAGGTAACATGCAAGTCTCTGTCGACTTCATACTTTTTGCAACCAAACAAAAAATTAATGATTCAAGTTCTTTAAAATACATTATGGTTTAAGTTCTTGCAATAATATGCAATCTTATTGCAACAATAATGTCTTGAAAAAATTAACTTGTTTGCTGAATTACAAATGTGCCATGCAAACGATAATGCAAGTAAAGGACACGATTGTCAGCACAAGTGGCGGATCATTTCAGTTTTTATGAAAGCTATCGTGAACGGTCGTCAGAAGACTCGAAACGGTCATCAGAAGAAGCAAAACGGTCGCCATACGTTGTTTCATCTCTCTTGCATTTAGACTTTGCGGTAACTTAAAAAAAGAAACGGTAAATAATTGGCATCAAAAAGTGTTGTAGGAAGTAGCTAGTTGTCCCCGACAGAGGATTTGCGGAAATTGCACGAGTCGGTGAGCTATTGTAGAACAATGGCAAGGAAAGCACAAGAGGAAATGCCGATGAAAGATAAGGAAGTTGAGTCACAAGAAATCTAGGCTTCATTTCATCGCAAGGTTTTGTCGCTTTCAAGTCATATCCCATTAACTCTTGCGGATTGCACAGTGGTTTTTGCATTAATATTAGCCAAATATAACGTATGGAAGACAATCATAACCTTCAAATTATTTTTTCAAAGCAAATCGTGCATTGTTGAAGATAACAAAAGTAAGTTACATTTAAGCTCAGCGAATAAAGTTTTATTTTAGAAGTTTTATTCATTAAACAGAAAAAGTTGGTTTCCTATAAGTTCGTTACTAGGAAAAAGGGCCTAGAAACAGATTTTGAATATGAAAGTGCATTTTTGTCGGTTTTGCTTGTTTTCAAGTGTTTTGAAATAACAACAACTTGCTGTGGCTGTGAGCTGTGACGCAAAATCGTTAACTTTGTAAATTGAAGTTGGAATGTAATCATGTTCTGTCTATCCGGATTAATTCAAACTAAACGCTGTAATTAAAGCTAATTACTTGGTATGACCAATGTTAGCAGACCAAAATTATATTCTATTCGCTTGTGACAATTAGGCTATTCGCTTCTTAAAAATGAAAAAGAAGAAGATGGCAGTTCAATAGCATGCTAGAGTGAAGCTAGACACTTCTGCATAGTCATTTTTGAAATATTTCTTGGTAAAAAATGGAGCATTTAAAAAAAACACTACGAAAACTACTGTAACCAATGAGCAAAATTGAGTTTGATATTTGAGCTACAAAATAATAAATAATTTTGACCTGGTATCCAACAATATCGGTTATAAACAAACTTGAATAAATTAAATATAAAACGCACTTTTGGCACTGTTTTTTTCTCCTTGATCTACTGAAAATATTGAAAACGTTTAGCAAGTAGCTTTGAGCAGTAGCAACCAGCAAACACTTCTAAAACGAAAATGAAATTTCCCTTTCCGTTTCAGATATCTCACCTATCAAATTAGTTTATGCTCCAATTATATTAATCCACTTCAGATTTATTTGCACAATTTCTATATTGTGTTACTTTTTTGTGCTTTATCATTTCATAGGTTTGTTTATAGAGGCTGTTCATAAGAGACGTCCTATTAAAATTGCAAAAAAAATTGTTTGTTTGTTTGTTTGTCATATCTTTATCCTGCATTGCGGGAAAGCGGACTTGAGCGCTATGCATCGGTGTACGCCTTCCGACGTACACCTGACGAATGCCCTCCCTCCCTTTCCGAATGCCCTCCCTCCTCCCATATCTGCAAAATGTCCGCATGGTGTCAACATAAAGTCCGCAATTTGCAACCCCCTCCCTGACTGCACACGTCTTTTATGGACAGCCCCTAAACTAAAAGTCTATTTTCTAAAGAAAAAACGTTTTCAAAGTAATGTTTTCAAGCATAACTTCGTATACCAAACAATCATCAAACAACAATGAAACAGCAAATTTAGAAACCAAAGCATTTAACCGAAGAAAAACTTTTCTTCAAAATCTTTGCTAAAAACATATCAGTGAAGAAAAATTAATCACTGTGAAAAGCATCCAAAACACATTTATCTAATGTCAAAAAACGTGAAATACATGCAAAATGATGATAAATTTGAAGCGTGCTAAACGGAAGAGTGGCAACTGTACGGCACGTCCGAATATTTATCAACAGGAGCCGGTGATAAGCAATTATTGAGCAGTAAATCTGATAAGAGAAGTTGTGGTCGAGGAATCCAAACCGAGTATTCAGCATCAAAATCGTGCCATGACCAGGATCGTTTAAAGCTGCTTTATCGGTCTGCGGTTGACATGCTTCTTGATATTTTTTTTATTTTTAAGGGAAGCTGCTTGCGGAAAACAAACAACGGATCTTGGAAATCCCGGATTATCTGAATGTATGTATCAAACCGCCTATGATTGATGTAAACAACCGTGACGTCATCTATAACAGGGGCAGATCATTTGTAGATCAAAAGTGCCACAGCAAAAGCCGTAAAAAATGTGTCTTCAATAGAACCACGAAAAGGACGCGTCCAAAAACGGTTATGTTTGAAAGGGGAATGTGTTATTTATAGACGAGTTATAGAAAGAGTGTGCTAACATTGCATTTCATTGGCCTATTTTCTGCCATTCAAGCGTATAAAAATTGATATTTATGTAGAAAATAACTATATTTAGCCTCTTTGCTTTGCTGCTAAAAACAACAAACAGCAAAGGCTGCATGAAATTATTCCCCGGAAAAGGTTTGTTAAGTAGTACGCTACAGCGATATGACATCATTTCAACAAAATCAGACCTTGTTGGTATGGGATCAGACTCTTATTGACTTTTTCAAAGGTAGCCTAATTGTTGACAAGCCCTCAAGCGGGATGCAGGCCTACGAACAGGACAGCGGCGGTGCTGACTACATTACTTTCTTCTCCTTGAACACAAGGTCTCTGCTCTTGCAGAGAAAGCAAGAAAGCATAGACTATAGTACGTACTAATACATCATCAGTGACCACGTATCAACAACTCAAAAATACAATTCTAGGTGTGAGCAAGGATTACAATTGGGCGTGTCTTTTTGCAACATTCAGCCATCAGAAGCTTCAATAACCTGTTATTATATTAATCAGCGCTTTGATGTTTTCTGCTAAGTATAGACGCTCACAAACTTATGATGCAATGAGCTTAAAAAAGCTAAGCTCTGACTACACTGATTACTGCTAAATTCAAGTTACATGCTTAAGGCAATACACTGCCCAAATTTTTGCAGTATTAATCCATCGATCAATCTTGCACATAGACCTTGTTTGTTGTTAATTATGCAATTAATCTACGCTTTTCCTCGTTAGTTGTTTTATTTTGCCACATTCTCTGCGGCCACATTTATTCACTGCAATAACATTCACTGCCACGTTGCTTGCAACCACCTATATATTCCGATATGAAGTTAAGTTACACTTTTTGACGAGTCTGGTGATCTACACTCTACAGCCAGTCCATGAGCGTTAAACTCTGTCGACAGTTTTAGTAGACCAGTTCGAATGTGAGCAGATCAAATTATGACTTTTGACATCCATTTTTATGACTGCTTACTCTAGCAAATGGCGATTCGCCGACATTAAAAGAAAAGCAGATCAGGGGGCTCACCTTGAACTTTTTAGGTTACACAGTTTTGGTGTTGCTGAAGATAAATACCAAGTTAAACATCCCGTTTTTCATATTCTAGCTTTCCGACATATGAAACAAGGCCTAAACATTATGAAAGTGAAGGCACAAAATACTGACAGTGAACGCATTGCCATTGCAAATGCAATAGGAGCTTAGACTAGTAGCCAAATGATAAACTACAGGCTGATGAAGATCTTGAACATTCCAATAGCACAACAACAAAACTTGTGCAGGTTTTAGTTGTGCAGAGTAATGAATTGAAGACTGCATGTTAACCATACTGGTGGAATTTATGTCAAAACAGTATTTGCTGACTTGGCCAATGGCCATGCACCTCACGATATAAAACCTCTTGGGAGTGATCTGTCCTCCTTCTACGTGACCGCAAAGAACGTGCTGCGCATCATCCTCATATCATGTACTTGTTTGTTGCTTGTGTTCGTTTTTTTTTTATATGTGACGCAAATCAAATTGCCGAAAGCACTGTACACAGCGTGACAAACGCAATTCATTCTACGACAATATTAAGTCTTTACATAAATTGAGATGACGACTTTCCACCTTTGGCGCTATGCTACCTCCGTCGAGGAATGTGACAAAAACTCTTCTGGTGTTAGCCACAACAATTCAAACTGGCAGAGAGTTTGAACGCTATAAGATGTATCCGAAAACAAATAAACCTATGTCTGTTGTTGCACATGCCTTTCCTGAATATAATAGTAATAAAACAAATAAAATATTGATCGTTTTTTTTTACTTTCAACAAGATGAAAATCAAAATTTCATAACATTCAAATATCGCTATTTGTCACTCAATTTATCTATATCAGTGATTTGTTTTCATCATGACGAAACGTTGGCTTAGTCATAAAGTCAAATTCAAGAAGCACCAAGTACAAATTTAAGGTACAAGAAGCTTTTTTTATGACTTCATATTTAATGGCCGTTGAAAAGTATTACAAATTGTTAAATTAGTCTCAAGCAATTTTTGGGAGTAAATTGCAATTTTAAAGTTTACTTTTTTCCAGCTATTCCATGGCTACGTCCTTCCGATGTAGGTTATTTTTGCTATTTCCATATCCATTTTTATGCACTGTAGCGTAACTTGAAACTTAGCTGACATTTTATAACAAAATATTATGAAACTGTACAAACCCAAGAAGATAAAATAGAAATAGTTTTCAAATATGAAGTCACTTAGTCTGCATAATCATTGCCCTTCAAGCACCGTTTTCCGATTTCAAGACATTAGACAAGCCAAGATCACTGATCCCTGAATTTAGATTGACCCACGGCTTTAAAATCAAAGCAAATCTTTGCTTAATGCACAATTACTGTTTTCTGAACTCAAAGTTTCAACAAGGCATATAGAAATGTCATTTAATAGCTTCCAAATAGCACAACTATTTTCTAGCCTCAAAAAATGAAGCCACAATGCCGATAAACCGCATGGAATAAAGTCATATACCAACCCTTTTTACTTTGATTTAACGTCTTTAAAGGTTGAATCAATAAACGTTGAATCAATGTAAGAATAGACTGGTTTGCCAGTTGAGATAATTGCTTCAGTAACAAGCAACCCGAATTCTCACCAAATGAAGGCTTTGTGTTACTGTTTTCTATCAACGTTATCTTCTAGGAAAATAGGTTTATTTTACATTAATTCAAGGTCTTGCAAACTTCAAAAATGCAAAAGCACTCCATTTCTCTACCTAAACTGGGTTTGCGCTTGAGAAGCAAACTTTCATGGATAGATTCGTGGATTCACTTATTTTGCTCATATCACCCTCTTTAACAAGAGAACAAATTGAAGAAAGTTACGGTTTCGGTTTTCCATATACAGCAGGCTTTTCGCTCTACCTATCAGCACTTGCGCTTTTAAAAATTACCAATCGTTGGTCTAAATAAAATAAAAGCCAGATGGTGTACGTATTTAGCTAACAAAAAATACGCCTAAATTCAAATTGTCTCTTAACATTTTACATTTACAGGATTTACCTTTTTGGTTTTGAAACGACCTTCGCTATCCTTTCCCCTTACTTCCGTGAAATCGCATTATTTTGGCCAAAACAGACAGGTTGGTATGTGTTTTCATTTGTTTATTTTTGAATTTGCGCGTCACAATTAAGCACGACAGGCGTTGCATACTTGGAGTCCTCCGCACTATGTCAAGCTATGCAAAGGATAGATCCGAAGAACAGATTGTATGACTCTCTTTCTTTTAATTCAAAGTCACCACTATTTAATTGACAAAAAAGCTTCGAACTAACGGAACGAATACGAGTTTTTCTGCAATTTGACACGAACACAGAGACAGTTGTTGTTCGATTTACTGCAAAGATCAACGAAACATTTGAAGACAAACATAATTTTGGCAACTTGTTTTGGCGAGAAAATCGCCTTCATCAAAAGTAAAGCATGTTAGTAACCCAGCCAACAACTCAGACCTTTTTTACATTGAATCAACGTTCGCAGGCATTGAATCAATACAAAAAAAGTGATGTGCTGACTGGGAAAGTGTGTACCAATGCAAAGGCCTCCATCGAAAGATTGTGACCTGGCATAGGAGTAAGTAAGTGGTGTTAGTAAATTTTAGGCGATCAGTTTTGTCACTTGACGTCTACGATACGTGTGGTAACGCTCAGTTTGCAAAAGTAACGCAGTTGGTTGAGCGACCAGCGAAACGCTTTTGCATTGCGCGATAAAAAGTGATCACAAAAGTGGAGAAAGCGGAAAAACAGTTGCAAACGCACAAAAGCTGTTGAAAGATTGCAACACTTTCCTTGTCGATAATTAATCATTTGTAATAAAAACAATACACTTGCAATGTCTTGGTAAAAAAGTAAACACATTTAAATAAAGTAAAAACATGTAAAAATAACATTTTTACATTTCGGTACAAGCTGCCAGATGACCACTGTCACTGTTGTCGTAAGGTGCGGATATACAAAGCACAAATTAATCGTAACGAGTTATAATCTGTAGGAAACCACGCATGTACAACAATAAGATGTTAAAAACAGATAAAAAATGGACACTGACTGATTGGGGTAAATATATTTCTACCAGCTCAATGAACTCAACATCGGTTTAGGGCTTTTGACTCAACGAATCGTAAGAAAGACTATAACTACGCTTTGTTAATTAAAAGTGGGGTGTAAAAAATTGAATTGAATTCTGTATTCGAAACGCAGCTAACGCTCGTTTAGAGTAGTTTCGTTTTTGAAAGTTTTTCTATGCTTTAGTCGGTTTTCTTGAATCGTATATCATGTAATGTTTTTTTATAACAGCATTTCATGCTAAAATGAAATGCGGAGTTATATTTTTGGTGTCATTGTCATACCAAAACACAATAATTTCTGCAAATTAGAAAAATGAAACTGGATTGGTATGAGGCAGTGCCTCTACGTACACGTCCTTGCTATATGATTGCTAAGTTCTTGGTAGACAAAGTCAAAAGCTCGTTGATTATAATTCGAGGAAAAGTGCATTTTGCTCCATCATCATAGAGTAATATCACCACATTCACTGTATTTATACAGCATCATTTGAGGTGACATTTACGCGAAAGTAATTACGTTCTTCAGCAACAATGAAGTTTTGTCAGCATAGTCGTGAACAAAAAAGCTTCAAACATCTGAAAAAACAATATTGCAAAAACTTTCGTTGAGTCATAAAAGTTTAAACAAAGGCACAAAACGGTACCTTTTGTTGTCGTTTTCAGTTTTAAGCAAGCAAACAAGCATAGCGCTTGTTGATACCCCAACTGCAATGTGGAATAAGTTTTTCGTTAATATTTTGGATTTTGAAGAAAAACACACACAGTTGAAGAAAAAGAATGTTTGCCGTTTTCTCAAAAGCTCTAAATTTCCATCGGTTGTAAATATTGCGTCATCATAGAGAAAACCTCAATTGCAGTTGAAAAGAACTTCAGTTTGACGAAAACAAATACCTCAGAATAATTTTAGCGAAACGGTTAAATTTAAGCACAAAAAGATTTTATTCATCATCAAGTGAGCATAGAAACAAAGTATTGCAAAAGAAAACTGGTTCACAGAAGTTGAATGTTTGGTTGGCGTCTGAATAGGCTAGCATCGCTTTGCCATTGAGTCAATAGCGGCGTTGAAAACTTTTTAAGGCGTTTCATTATGCTTGGTGCCTTTTCATGTGCAATGAAAGGTGATCGGATCGTGAAAAACATCTTCCGCAAACGAGGCATTTGAATGGTTTTGCTCCGGTGTGCTTGCGCATGTGCCTTGTTAATTCATCAGAGCGCGCAAATCTCCAGTCGCAGCCTTGCCAGTTGCAGGTATATGGCTTTTCTCCTGGAAAACGAAAGCAATACAGAACGTTAGGATCTTAAAACCTCAGAAACAATTGCTTACAATCCAATCCTTTAGATTTAAAAACAAGCGGTAACATTGAACAATGTAGTGAAAGACTCTGATTGTTTGAGAGCCGATAAAACGTATTGCAACTTATCTAAAAACCAATGACAATGATAAGCTTTCATTGTCCCTCAAAATGACTCATTATTGTCAATAAACCAAATTCTGTTATCAAAAGCACTTTCAGTGACACTTGTCGCTTTGTTTGAGCCTTTAGGGGAGAGGATCTATCGTTTACCACTTCAGATTGGCAATGTCAAAAAAAAAGCTAAACAGATGTCAGCAGCATCTGACCGCAAAGCAGATTTTCTTGCGGTCGTATTCGCGTCATACTGCTGCACGTAGGCAGCTGCTCAAATTGTGAACGGCGAAACATGGCAAAAAAATGATATTGGCAAAAACCACAGTGATGTCGGAGAAAGCCGTGACATCGGAAAATTTTACAGACTTAGAGAAAACGTGATCTAAATTCTAACGATTAGTTGACCGCTGAAGATTGATGTGCATTCGTATGTTTAATTATTGTCATTTACCAAATGTTAACATCCATAATTATGAACAAAATGTTAATTATTCGTTTCGAATTCTTAGGAAACTGGCTTAATGCTTACCTGTATGGGTTCTTTGGTGAGCCTTTAAATGGGAACTTTTAGTGTAGGCTTTTGTGCAACCTGAAATTTAAAGTAACTGATTATTTGGCAATTCTACAGGAGTAGACAAATGCTGCCTCTTCAAAGAAGATCCAAATGATTAAGTTACTGTATGTAAATGAAAAACAAATAAACAAACAACCTCTTTGCACTTAAAATATGACCTTTACTGTTCTTCCTAATGCAGTATAGTTTTCATAAAGAATAGAAAGAGCCGATTGTTTATACATTTTTCCTCTAATTTTTGTTTGTTTTTGTTTCAATACCTAAACAAGGAAAGATAAGGAGTGACCGCATGACTGTCAAATGGTGGCTTTGGAGTTTATGCACGTTAGTTACAACGTTTATTTACGTTGAACCAACAGAAAGCAGCGTAATATTGAAACTGAATGATGATGCCTAGCATGCAAGTTGGACTCAAATCAAGGGACAGATATGATTAGTTGATTACGTTAACAACCCAGAAAGAAGGCTTCCTTTGGAACTTGATATTTAACTTTAGTTAAGTAAACATTGGTTCAAACATAAACATGAATCTTCTGATCAACGATGCAATAGTTTTGTGTAAACAAAATATTGATCTTCAAGCGGGCAAACTTTTTTACGTAATTTGTGATGGTATCAATATAGTGACTCTTGAAAAAGTTTGCAAAACTGTCGTAGCCAAATTAAACCTATTGCGCGTTGCTTTTTGTTGAAATCATCACAGTATCCGCAATTGCTCATCAATCAATTGGTGGTACAGTGTCAATTTCAATCTGATTTCTTTCTAATGCTCATAACCACAATTATTAGACAGTAGTGTCGAATTGAAGTTTTCCTATTCTACGTATAACTTACCGGCGTGGTTGCATTTGTGAACCCGCTTTTTTTCAAGGTCTGGATTGTTTCTTCTGCTGTATCTTGGTCGGTATGGGATAGTTCCATTGACTGCCATTGTGTATGGTGGAGGTACAGGCATTCCTCCCAAATAAGGGTGAGCACGCTGCTGGGAGAGGTTGCTTGCATGCACACGGTTATCACTAGCTGCGTTGTGATGATGGTGGTGATGATAATGATGTTGGGCTAACAGGTGGTTTTGCTGTGCTAAAGAATCTGTTTCAGTAGAATCAACGATGGGTGGAATATTTAAGTGATGTGGAGGAAAAAAGGGAAGACTAGTTGTTTGGTAAGTGGCTTGGCCTTCTCCTTGACCACAGTGGTATGTCGAACTTTGGGTGTATTGTTCTTCGGGATATAACTTTTCTTGTTTTGGTACAATGTGTCCAAAACCATTGTCATTGGGTGGGGTGATCAGCCCGTGAATGCCGTTGCTGGAGGTTACATCGGGATTAAATTGCGTCGTGGAACAAATAGTTTTATTGTAGGAATTGTGAGATGACGAAAGGTTGTTTTCAACCCATTGGCCTTGAGCGGATGGAAGACATTCTAATATTTCGGTTTTTATGTTGAATGGTTTACTGATTAACTGCTGAGGAGAGCAAGGTTGATGAGAGGAAATGTGCGGCGGAGATAAACGTGGATCAGGAGAAGATGATGGATGAGAGCATCTGTCGGTTGTCAAGCTTGTTGATCTTGATCTTTGATAAGCGTTCATTATAGCATCTTGTTCATCCAGATTGGTCACGGTGATGGAAGGCATGGATGCATGTCTTCTCTGATCAAAGGCAAGCCCGACTTCAGATTCGGAGCTGAGTCTTGATCTGCTGTAGCCTTCCTGGATCGATGAGTATTCTAAAGGGGAAGATGCCACAGAAGACGGAGATGATGGATGAAGAACGGCATCCGAGTTCTTGATAAAACTAGACACTGGAGGAATATTGATCATGTTTGGACTTCCCGGTGGTGACATTATCACGTTTGGCGAAACCGTGACGTCATGATTTTGTGATTGTGGAGAGTTGTGGTAATGATGTGTGTTTTGCTGCTGAACTACAAGATTAAAATTGACATTAACTTGAGATCCATGATTTGCTTCCACGTGGGTGTAGTTATTTGTGTGTTGGCAAAGATTCGGTTGGAACCCAAAACCTGCAACAATAAAAACAGAGTCATCAAGCCGCTTTTAACTCTTATAGAAACAAATCAACTATCCACAGCTACTGTCCTGATGAGATTGCAAGAGACCTGTTACGTTTCGCCGCTACACAACAACGTAATCTCTAACAAAAGTCAATTACCTGATGTCGTGCTTTCAGTTCTAGTGTTACAGGTCAAGATATCATGGATGTCAGAAGCGCTCTCACGTCTGTAAAGAGTGGGGTCTGAGGAAAACGTGGGTTTGGAAGCGGAAGGTGGGGGCATCATAACCCCGGTGCTTTTTATTTCTGACATACCGTTGATTGGTTGATTGATGAAGTATTCATCCATCTCACACTGAATAAAAATAAATAAACCCTTATACGTTTTGAAGGATGATCTGAAAAAGGCATATGCCTGCAGTAAACTGAAGTTTATTACAGTATTTAATCGTTTATTAATGTTGCCGATATGTAATGACCACAATTTTTCAGTTTATTTTCAACTTAAAAGGGCGTTCCTTGGTATATGTTGCTGCAGTAAGAAGTATAAAGTAATCAATAGTAACAATAAGAATGTCTATTTGGGGATTGTTATTCGATTTATGCTAACTATAGCTTAATACGTGAGTACGAGTATAATACTAAGTCCATTAAACGAGCAAACATTCTGCTCGGTTTGATAGACCCAACTGTATGTTCAAATAATCAGTGTTTGTTCCATTTCACCAGCTTTTGTGGTCCATGGATCAAAGGCACCAAGTAGCATTGAGATATCAATAAAATGAGGTTATTGCATAAATGGAGTTAAATCGTTTGAATTAAAAAACGTCGATGTCTTTTGTGTTTGATTTCTACAAAATATTAAAGTTTTCATCAAAGAAATTCACGTGGCAAAGTAAACAAAAATCTTCATCGATTAAAGTCGATCAAAAACCCCTCTCTCCCACTGTGCTTTTCAGGAGATATCAGCTCAAACAACACATTGCATGTTATTTGTTGTCATTTTGTATAAATCCCTAGATGTCACATCGTAGCTCAAAAAACGCAGCATGTCACCTTTTCTTTGAGTTTTATAAGTAGTAAATAAGTACTGTAATATCAGAACGACAGCGAAAATAAACGGTAGGCTGACAAAGAATACGTTTCTACAAAAGATTGTATCAAATGTTGTTGAATTACTATGCTGTCGAAGCGTGATAGAACCCATGTTACAATTCTATTATTATTGCTGATTTATGTGTGAGTCAATTTCGATGTGTCAAAAATCAATTGGGTTTTAGTTGAATTAACGTCAGAAAACATCTTATCTGAGTATCAATTCCTTAGGTATTTGTATACGGTTGTGCCGGTCAGTTATGGATGATCTATATCACAAAGATGGTGATTAGTTTGATTGCAAGCTAACGAAAACAATGACGAATATGACGTAAATATGATTCAGACAAGATATCGTTTGGATGTAGCAAGGGAATGTAATATTTTTAGCTCAGATATTGGACAGATTGCCACAACACCAACAAAAAACAAATTGATTTTCCAAGAAGTGACTATCAAAAGCTTTGAGTTTTATGTAGTCCCAACACTCAGAAAATCTAGTCATAGCTGGAGAATCAGAGACCTGGATATCACTGCGCAAGTAGTTCACTAAATTTAATGCCTCAACGATATTTATGCAAAAATATTACGTATGTCTCTGGCAATTTAAAAATAAGGCAATAAAATTAAGAATTTGAAAATACCGTTAACCTACTCCAGATGAACGCATTTTTTTGTTCACAAAACATCTAAACAATAAAATCAGCTGTGTTATCTGGAAACTGGACCACAGAACACTGTAAACATTAGAATTTGTCAACAAACAATAAAATACCGGTGGAGATGAATTTGTTTATGTCACTTGTTGTGCTAATGCTCTCATTTCGAGTCGCAAACTCATTGAAACGTCGTCTATAATTTGCATTTGTGCCACGTACACTAACGGAAGTCTTTCCCTAGCGTCAGAAATCAAAGATTTCCAATCAATGACGAAATTATGACAGAACAAAAAAATTGCCTGTAGCACAGTTAATCACTTTCCCCGAAGAAATGGCAATTTAAACAAACAAGTTAATTTTCATGATGTGATGTAAACACCTACGTTCATTTTGCCGTATCATTAACCCTGTGACAAGAGTGAGCGCATGTTTCTTAGCATGTTTTTTTTATGAAAATGTAGGCTAGCTTTGCAATCATTTTATTTCTCTTCTGTCGGCCGCTGTAATTCTCCAGCAGCAACTAGGCTACAGAATATAACCTACATTACCACGGCGTTGTATATTATGGTGCTTAAAATGTTTGAACCTTTCCGTCTGTTTAAACCTTTCCGTCTGTTTAAACCAGGCGATGCTAAGCCTGAGATAATGCGGGTTGCCGCAAAGAAGTTCTGCTTTTTCTCCAGTTCTGTATAGCCTGTGATGATTGTTCTTGACATTGCATCTGGCCACTTCAAACCCTAGCAGTACGTGACTAGCGCACTTGAGTATCTATGCCGATCTACTGAGCATAAATTTTGATATTTAATTCGAGTGGTATTTACTTTGCTATCTTAGAGTCTGCAGCCTTTTCTTGCAATACAAAATATTTAAGTTCTTTTCATGCGATCTTATGAAAGTTGGTCATTATTACCAGCATTTTGTACAAAGACAAAAAAGAGCAAGAAAATGATTTATATTTTTTTAATTTATGAAAAAACGTTGATTTAGAAAGAAAATCAAATAATAATTCTCTTTAATCCACAAATGTCGGCAACGTTGCGTTCACTCGTAGAGATGTAGAACTAGAAACTGATGCTTTTTGTTGCTGTTTGATACGTTGTGTAAACAAGTTTTAATCTGATTAAACGCAGCGTTCACAGAAAAGATCAACAAACTTGATTGCGATCTTCCAGTGTTTGTTTCTGTCATGTCAGTCCAGGCCACGTTCTCATACTTAATGAAGACTAAATTGGTGCGGCAAGAAAAATATCTTTCTTCGAGTTAATGATTATATTATCGAGATATACGTTTTAAAGCTTACGGCTCAGTTTCACGACGGTTTTTCATAACGTTTGAGAGATGTTAAAGCATCACACTCGCAGTATATCTGCAAAAGTAAAGCTGTTGTTTTCCATAAAACTTATCAATTTTCAACGAGGAATCCAACTATCAATTACTTTGAAACCAACTACTGAATGAATTAAGTCAATTATCTTTAAGTTGCGATCTGTCTCTAATTCGTAACTGCTAATAAGGATGCAGCAGTTCTAAGATATGTTTCTTTCAAGCTGATTTTAATCTCAAGCAAAAATAACCACCATTTAAAACGTGTAATTAAAGTGATAGCCATTATTTTCCGTTTGTGATTTAATAAAAACATTTGGAAATAAACCTGCTTTCAAACGATCTTATCATTAAACTGAAACTAGGTAAAAATTAAAGCGATTTTCTTTTTCCCGCAAACGTGGTGAAACATTGTAATTGCGAATATATTAACGCTAGTTTGACGTTGAAATGACGTTTAATTGAGTTACGTTCTTTTTACGTAAGCGAACGTGACAGAGGCCAAACGAGACACGAAACTTTAAAATTCAAAATTTACTGTTTCGCTAAACGTTTGCTAATATATTTTTTCTTCAATTGAAACAGTTCAATTTCTTTCAAAGACTTTCCAAAAAGCACGCTGGAATGTGCTTGTCTTTCAAGTTACGACGGATGTCACACTTCAGCTCTTGCTATGCAACTTTTGGCCATCTAACGATACGGTCTGGTAAGAGCCTGGTGCCAGGAAATGAGTCAAAAATAAAACCTTTTTGAAAGCCGTTGCAAAGCCATGGCAGAAACACAAAAATAGCAAAAGAAAGGAAAACGACGCTAGAAAGACGGACACCTATTAGACTTCTTTCTTTTTTTTAAATGGTGGTAAAATTAAATTGTCAAATCTTTTCTTAATTGCAAAATTTACTAAAAAAATTTCTCAACAACTTATTTGCTGCAAGCGGTAACTTGTGAAATCGTCACCTCGCCTTTGATTTAATTTTACGTGATAATCCGACAAATGAGGCCATAGGGCACTTGTCAACAAGGTCAACTCACTGTAAAATCTTTGCATGATGTAACGAATTAACTTGACAGAAACACCAAGGCAAATTTTCAATTGGGACAAACTTATTATTTATTTTGAGCATTCAACAAAATGGCAGTAAAAGCGAGCATGAGTAGCAGTTTTAACCTGCATACTTAACCTGTTTTAAAACTGCAACACTAGGCTACTGCTACAGCCGAATGGGTCCACATAAGCTATTATACATAAGTTAGATGTATGAATTTATCAGATGTAGTGGCCTAATTGTTGCAAAGAAGAACAACATATCTAAGTGTTATGAAATGATGTTTGCATAGAATCTGCACTTTAGTTTAGTGCGCTGTTCAATATCTACATCGACTTACTCATGCATATCGGAATAAGAAAATATCTAATGTTCAGAAGGTTGCGCGTACGAGTGAGGATATTTTTGACTATTTTTGATATAACTATTTTTGGATTCAATTGTTCTAGTCTATGCCATATGAATTCATTAAGTTGAAAACTAACCTCAAAGCTATCCAGGGATGCCTCGGAGAGCGGATGTTGATCGAGAGAGTTCAGTTCAGGAGAGGAGACCGGAGAGAAGGAGGATATTTCGGATCCCGATGTCACGTGTTCGCTGGAAGGCAGTGAGAGGATATTTTCTGCGGAGTCAAGGGCGCTGAAGTTCGGTGGAAAGTAATTCAGTGCCACGGCAGCAGCCATTTGGAGATCTCTAGCAAAAGTGCGAAGAGGAGCGTCCGGCACAAGTCAAAATGTTTAAACAGATAAAATCTAAAAAAATAAATAGACATAATCAATAACTTGCATGAAGCGCTGCTCGCTGCTAACGTTATTTGTAGTTAAAACAAAATCTCACTTAAACTGCTATCTGTTTCTTTTTTACAGTATATATAAAAACAACATTCTAATACTGTAAACAAACTTTGTTCTCCTATAATATATTATTTTAAAATGTTTTTTTTTCTATGTTTAAATTAAACTGACGCTTTATTTCTGATGATGGGTTTTCAGTTTTCTTTTACAACTGTTTGTTTTTCGCTTTACGATCCTTTGATTTATGCTCCTTACACTACTAGCTCGCTTTGTATATGATTGTCGACTGATGTTGAACTCAGCAATGCTCGAACATATATAAACTCAGTGAAAAGCGACAAGGGTTAATTATATGGCCGGTGACTACTTCACTTTTTCTTCTTCGTTATTTGCGTAAGTACTTCACGCCAAAGACTGCTAAAACGACACATACCCTGTTATTAGATGGCGGTTGACAAAGATAAAAAATAAACTTAGTGCGACGTCACCTCGGGCCGAAAAAAGGGCCGGAAAGCGAGTACCGCAATGTCTACAGATCGAATGCAAACAAACGAAGAAAAAAGTGAGCTAGTTTGAAGCCTGTCATCATCGATCGCAAAAATCAAACATCACCATATGAAAGACTCTGTGGCTTTTTGATTAAGCCTAGTTTGAAACGCACTGTTAGTCAGCGAAAAAGAATGTTTCTTTGCCGCACATACCTATAAATATAATCCAATGCATGCTTAATACTTGATCATTACCTCACATCAAATATTTGCATTGAGACAAACTTTGTCCAGGTAATGAGGACTAATCAATTTCACAAGTGTACTTAAGTGTTTCATCGGTCATATTTGCTTTTCTGCAGAAGTCATACTAAAGGCATTATTTGCAAAGGTTATTAAGGCGATTATGTAATTTTCAAACTTTTTCGCTTTATAGCAAACACATTATTATTTTTAGTCATTGAACTTTTTGTAATATGACTTTAAATTATAATTTTTTTAACAATAGAAAAATGGCTTTGCATCAAGTTAAGCTGGTGAACTCTGCTGTTCCAGCCTTGATGTTTCTGTTTTTTCATTAGACTAGATTTCAAAGAAAGACTAAGCCATTTTTTATAAAATATTTTTATATCAATATTGCGCTCTGATTTCCGATTTCATCAAAAGCCAAGAATTACAGTAGAGCAATGTTTTCAATCAAAAAGTATCTTCTTTATATTTTCGAAATAGCATTAGCTTGCCCCAAGGCTGCGAAATATAACTTCCATCGCTTTAAACTTCTTAGGAAGACGGACTTAATTTCTTAAATGTTTTAAACTTGTCGAAAGCAAAGCGACGTTTGCTAAACAATAAACAGATCTTGGTATGCGCGATTTCAAATTTGGTACTTGAGATGAACTTTGTCTTGTTGATAAAAAAAAATGTAAGGTTTTACGTCAATGCCATGTACAAATATCAAAATACAAGTTTCAAGTTGTAAACCTGCCCCTTGAAAAAAAGACAAGGCTCACATTTACAGTTAACTTTTTCGTTGCTTGCTATAACTTCAAATTGTAAAACATCTTACCTAATCACTGGCTTCAATCAAGAGTATGAAGTCAGTGTTGCTCAGTATGTGACAATAGGTATACGTTTCATGCAGTAAGGTCTTGTCGTCAGTCGTCACAGCTTTGTTGGTAGATCTTCGACAGGTTCAGCCTTCAAAATGGAAGCTTCGTTTGGAAGGTACGGCTTTTGGAGACAATATAATAATCGTGTTTGCGTTTGCTTCGTTTTTCGCCCTTCGGCAGTTAAAGCTTTGCAATGGCTCTGGCAAATGTTTAGCCAAAAAGCCTGTCTAGTAGTGTTTCTATAAAACATATGAAAGAAATAATGGCTTGAGAAAATAAGATTGATCACACTTGGTCGCATGTATTTTCGCTTGATTAACAACAAAACTATTTAAAATAAGCGCTACTATACTTGACGGCTGGTCGAATTTATAAGTAATTTCTAATTTGAAAACAAACGAATGTGCTCTCTACTGTGAATCATTTTTTGGGTGCCACGAAATCGTTCTGATCAAGTTTACTTTAATGGCTTCAAACATACAATTCGAAACATGGAGTAGCCTACATGACATAGCCTACATTACATTGCCAAGTGGTCTGTTGGCAAGTTTCATAGTTTGGACAAGCGTTTTCAAATCCTGTCAGATTGTGACTATACTTCAGCCAAATAGGCCTATGTAGGCATAATTAACTTATTGTATCGCATCATGTCAAATTTTACACTAAACCAGCAATCACTGCTTTGCGACATTTAATTATGCTAAAAAAACTATGACTTGCCACTTGAAAACACAGAACGATTAGTTAGAAATTAATTGATTCCGAGTAGAAAGGTGATATTTATGAACTGATAATGAAGTATCATTTACGTATGGACTACAAAAGAATAGAAAGAAGAAAATCGACTGCTTTAAAATGCCTAAGAATTATTTATAAAAAACGTTATTTTCTGGTTCTTGTTACTGTTCCTCTGGTAACTTTTGCCTAATACCAATTCAAAAAACCTCATGTCGAGCTGCAAGATCAAGGCTGCTATTAGATGCGCAGACTGCCTCTTGAAATACTCTCAACAGGCAAGTAAATGCTTTTCTTCATCACCGAGCGTTTTTCTAAGCAAGTTCTATTTTTTTATCTTTATGCTATGGCGCCGTGCATGAACGCCATCGAGGCATGTTTAAGCTCTGTGATTATTCGACTTAGCACTGCTACACAAATGCGCGGTAAAGCTTCGTTTCCGAGCAAGGCAATAGCTGGAGGTGAGGATCTCGGCACTTGCGATAATTTTAGAAAACAAAACAACGTCATTGATTTTGTTTGCTTTGCAAACGCTTAAAAGTTTCAAAGCATTTGATAGTCACGCATAAAGTTATCAATGCATGAAAGCATTTTCACGCCGCTTCAATTTGGATCGATTAATGTGCTCAGGACAAAAACGTTCCATTTTCTGCATGTGATATACCAGCAAGCAATGAATGAGTAGGTCTACAACTTGGAAAACCGTGGAACAAACAAACCTACGAATCTCATTCTACTGTTGTAGTAAAGTAGCCTATGTCTATGCGGTGCTGCCACAATGGCAAAGAAATCAAAAATATCCATTTTTCTTTGCATTTTACACGAATTGAAAAAAATCTGAAAGCAGTGCATTACAGCCTCATCAAAAAGGTGTTTTTCTATCTTGTACAAGTGAACCGTCATGCATGATTGACCTTCACTTTCATTTCGCTTCGAAATAAGTTTTCGCATTGTGACGTTGAAACGTCTCGTCACGCCATGCGCGTGACTTCTTTATTATGACAACCCAGTGTGGGACAAGAAGCAAGGTCTTTGCTTCGTGACTATTCCTTCCAGTATAGATTTCATGTTAACTTTTTCAAACTTCTCTATGCGGCGATTTAAACATATGTCTTTTTTATTTCAGGCCAAATATTTTTTATTTACCGTACAAGTCTCTTCTAAAGCCTTTATATTTGTGTTGTGTGTCAACATTTTCACGATTTTCTGTGTTATTTCTCTATCTATTCTTTTCAATTTTCCTCTTTTTCCGCTTTTCTTCTATTGCTTTCTAAGATTGCAGTCTTCATCCCTCTTCCTTTCCTGCGATGCCATGATCTGCTCCATTTCATTTGTGTCTGTGAATTAGTAGTTTGTACAAATGTACATTTCCATTACTGTAAGCTAATGAACAACTCGTTCAACTTGAATTAGAATCTAACTTTTTCTGAGAAAAGTGTCCCAGTGTTACCAATCTAAATTTTGTCTCATGTGGTAAGCTACTTTATACTGATGTCTGGGCTACTTTTAATATTTTTTTTTTCGGTTAATAAACCCAAAATTATTGGCATTTTTACATCTAACTGTCAGAGTTGATCATGTTTGTCGTATATCATTTTTCAAAACTTCGACTTGCCTTATTTCGTGAATAGCCTTTCTAAAACCTGAAGGCTGAAACACTGCAATTATACGTATTTGCGTAAGGGGCGTCATGCTTTAGAAAATGTATGTTAAAGGTATTGAAAAACTGTGGTTCTCTTTTACGCAACAATTTCGATTGACATTTCACGTTTTTACGCAATGTTTGTTTAGGAGCGAAGTTTAATTGCGTCTGGTATAAATACTTAGCGTCGCCCGTTTTGTAACATTAGGTAAGCAGCTTCAAAAACACCCACGGACTGGAATGGCTTGACGACATCACAAAATGCATCACTTTCATATTGCTTAATTACGTATTGTGGTATGCTGTGTTTATGAGAAATGCTGGTCTATTGGGCGTAGCAGTGTTGCTTGGGATCTGCGTCAGGTCTGATGAAAAAAACTTATCTTAGCGTTAATCATACTTGGATGTTAACGTTGTCTATAAATAAACGATTATGTATTCTTTTCCAATTTAACTTTAAAGTCCTAGTCTGTTTTGACACCATAGCTGTACATTTTTAAAGAAATTTAATGAAACTGTGCTGAAATTTAATTCTTATTCTCTGTTATTGAAGCATTAAGTTACTCACGATTTGGACAAAAATATTATAAGTGTAACCAAACTTTCACAATGTGTTTTGTGTTAATTGCAGAGTATTGCAATTTTTATCATTCAAGAAAACATCGAAATGAAGAGATTACCTTGTAAAGAACTTCAGTTAGCGACAATTTATTATATAGAAGCCAGCAATTATCATCGCAACACAGAATATGGCATTGTAATGCCTTGTTCATAACAATTTTTAATTTACGTCATTCTATAACGTTTGTATAAGTTGATATAAGCATATAATGTCTGGTATAAGTCAGTATTGCGATAGCGTTGCGTGTGGTACAACGGCTGACAAAAATACAATTTCTCAAATTTTGATGATTTAATTAATGTGCTGTGCTTCATTTTTTGATGCGGAAGTTTACTCTGCATGAGTTTGAGCATAGGTGACATCACAAAGCTCAAAATGATCGTGTCGTCTTTGGCCATGTTCAGGTTTAGCCGAGCTGTAATGTTGTGTGGTGCTGTGCTCTTTTTAAACTTTTATCAAGACTCGTATCACGTTTTTCGCTCTGCGGCGAAAAGCGATGCGATTAACTTCCTGGAAATGACAATATTTTTTATTAATATCAAACACAGGTTTTAGTTAGATTGAACAAGACAGTTTTGATTTCCAAACATGTAAGCAAACATTGTTTGATAGCTGGCTTTTATAGATATAAGTAAAACGAGATTTCGATAAATTTAGATCACGACAAAACGTTTTGATTTAAAAATTGTACCGCAGATGTTTATGAAAAATCAAATGTTAAATGAAAGATAATTTTGAAATTTTGTTTCGACTAAGTGCTTCAAAAGGCGTACCAAATCAATAAGTATTTCACACTTTTTGTTATTGGTCTAGTCTAGATTAATATATGCTGAAGTATTATCGCATCATGTGAACGCTAGGGCTCTTACCAACATGGTTTCAATGCAGGTGCTGCGTTGCAGCATATTCTCATAATGAAATTGCATGAGAACCAAAAACGCGTTTTTTGCTACTTGCATTGCCATTTGAATTAAGTAGCTTATCCATAAAATTGAGATCATGCGTTAATGGTTATCTCCAGCAGGCAATCTTGCTCTTTTTAGAAAGCTATAGCTTCGCAAGACTTTGCAACATTCACTGGCTGGATGGAATTGGCTCAGCCAAGTTAGCCACGTTGGCCGACTCATTGTCCTCCAATAGACCCAAAATTTTTTCAATAATTCCCTATATAGTTCAGCTGCAAACATTTTTCAGTTTCCACATCATAATACTACTTAAATAAGCTAAACCATCATAATTTGAAACCGACCTGAAGACTATGAAGCGTTTTCGAGGTGTTGCTTTTTCCTGTTCTCGTTTCGCAGGTAATTTACTATAATGTTATGTAAAATAAATTACTATGAATAAATTTATGGTCAACTACCGTCCAGAAAGTCTTTGCACACAAAATAGGCTCTGGCATGGCCACCTAAAGATACGGCCTGATTTGTCACATTTTGCAGAAATTTCCAGGTTTTTCTAACTTTGGGCGAACGTTTAAATAAATTTTTCTAAAAATTAGATTTTTACGCTTTCTTTATTCTTTTCCCCAGATGACACAATAGGTTTTAACATCCTCACATGTTGAAAAACAAAGAAAATTTGATTTTGTAAATTTTAGTCAGACTGTTAATTTTAAATAACAGTCTGATTTTGCGTTTTTCAACTTACTTTTTCTCATTTGCTACTGCTTTCCCAAGGCAACAAAAAAGTTTTTTGTCATTAGGAAACCGCAAAAAGTAAAAATATCTCAAAAAATGTCAGTCAAGCACTAGCAGTAGCTGTAACCAAAATCTGCAAAATGTGACAAATCAGGCCGGATCTCAAGGTGGCCATGGCTCTGGCTAGGTGACATGGCCGAAAAAACGTTTGCAGTTCGAACACTGGATCGTAAGGTTTCGAAAAATAAAATTATCTCGAATTTTCGAAATGGTTTAGTTTCGCCTCAACGCAAAATTAATTAGTTGCCCTTAATTGATCTTTCTTTTTATTTCAAAGAACCTTTTTGAACATTTCCTTTTGTTTTATTTGTACCTTAAGTGGCCTATATTGTGAAAAAAGTACTGTAGCCTACTGTTGCCGTTTCGCAGTTCGTCGTCTGGGACGTAAAAATACATTCACGCTTTCGTTATGATCTTTAAGATACGAGGTCTCAACAAACAGTAAACAAATTTGAGCCTGTTGACAAATTTAGAAAAAAATTATGTACGTGAAAATTAAATGACAAATTTACACCGATGGATTTAATTACCGTATACGATATTTAGTAAATTTTGACAAAAAAACTTGGTGCTTGGCGAAAGGTAGCACGAGGTCTCATTGCATGAAGATTTTTTGTCTATGAGTCCCTCGAGCTCCACCGTCATTCACGTTTTTTATAAAAATAAACGCTGACTAAGCTAAAACATAAACCGCAGCGTATTCTTCGTTGGTAGGAGATACAAGTGATTGCAACACTGAAAGTACATCATTGTAGTAGTTCCATGTATTCCAACTACGTAATCATGACGACTGGGTTAAAACAGACTTTCTGAGTGATCACCTTCCAGCTTGTAAAAGTTGCATTTTTGCAACGTTTCTATGTAAATTTGTTTACATATTTTATATAAAAACAACAATTGTTCCTTCCTGGGCTCATGCAGTGTACACTTCAAACTTTAAAGCAGCATACTGATCTGCAAATACATTAACATAGAAGGCATTAGAAAGTGAAAATGAAATTTTCGTACGATTTACATCAACCCAGACAGCAAATCAGTCGTTTTTTGCATTAATACATCTGCAGACGTTGAATCAATGTAAGCAAAGAAATGGTTTGATTTTCTGACTGAGAATATAGAAGCCTCCGTCTTTGGTTGAACAACAAAATTGTCTCCATATTCTCTGCTTGACAAGATGACCTCAAGGGCAGCCGTTGTCGCTGTTGCTGTGGAAACGTCAATCAGCGTCGATTTAACGCAACGGTTAACGCTAATATTTGTTGTCGGACCAGAATAGAAAGCAAATATAGTCGCCTTTATGATCAAAATTGAGCGTGGGTGTTCTTCGCTGATGAGCAAATACTGTAGATTATTTTTTAAAATATTGATCCATTATTCTACGCTAAATAATTACCCCCTGAATTCACACTCTATTCTGCTTAATCACTCATTTGCTTCGTAACATTTCGCTTCTCCCCAACCAGGAAATCAGCCGTTTTTTACATGAATTCAACGTCTGCAGACGTTGAATTAATGTAAAAAGGCTGATTTGCTGTTTGGGTCCCTTGTTCTTTTATTTTAACCAACGTGAAACAGAACAAAACTATCATTTTTGGTGAGTCATTACGTAAGTGGATGCAGCAAGCAAATGAAACTGTGAAATCAAGTTAAAAATAAAACGCATAAGTTAGTTACACTGAACTAGCATCAAGCATTTAAGTAATGTGTGCGTCTGCTTCAGAGCGGAACACAAATGAAATTAAGCGTAATTTTCACGTTTATGGTCAGACAGCGCACAAAACCCTGCGTTGGAGTGGGCGGCTTGAACTGCATTGGGTAATGTTGTTGAAAAGACTATAATTAGGCCGTAAAATTTCAAAAATGAAATACAAAATACCTACAGAAAAATGTCATGCGTGCGGTGCTTAAAATGCAAAGAAGAATAGCAATTTAATACATATTAGGACAGTTTTGTTGTAAATATATTCATTTTGAATTATTATTTTATATGCAGTAAATAAGAAATACACGCTTGGCTTGAATAAAAATTGCTTTCTGCAAGTAGCGCACAACACAAACATGCTGAAAGTTTTCTTTTCAAATATGACTTGACGGATATTATAACCCAAGCCTTTGAGGTTCAACGATTATTTTCACACAAGGAATTTTCATTGAAGCATGTTTTTAGTTTCTTAGCCACTGCATTTTTCTATTTGAATAAGATCTTTGTGAACTTATTCATATATAACATTTTTTTTTAAGGGGGTCCCATACTTGATTCAAGTGTCGGGTATGAGAAGATAAGGTTCTCATTGTACTAAGCCTTCGGCACTAAGGAGAGTAGGGTGGCCAGTTCCTTTCTCTCGGCCGCCTTTACTTCAGCAACTACGCCCACCCAATTTATTACACCTTGGATAGGGGTGAGCGGTGTTTTCAACAACCAGCTGAAGCCGGGAGTCGAACCAGGTTTGCATAATTGGAAAGCCAACGCCTTATCCGTTGCGCCATCCCACCGCGATATAACATTAAACTTAACTATAAATTTCAACACGTTTCAACACATGAACATTTCTCAACAGCAATATTGAGTGAACGTTGATTTAACCAAGACTAGTTGAAACACTTATAACGACAAGCAAATCAGCAATCAGGGTCATCGTTTCTTTAAAAAGTTGCAATTGCTGCTGTTTAATTTTTTTTCTCAACATAGCTATTTTCAACACAACACTTTCCAACATTGTGACAAAAAAAAATTAGTCTCATGACATGATCTTGGAACGACGACCATGCTTTTGCGTAAGCTGCTGGAAAAAAATGTCTCTCAACAGAAGTTCATTCATCCTTTAACATGCAATAATTTTTTAAAATTTGGAAATAATTAAAATTGTCCAAGTTGGCTCACAGCATATCTTTCACGTGAATACTGCATTCACGGCCTACTAGAACACGGCCAAATATGTTGCTATTTGAGGAAATTTCTAAGAGTCTGAATTGTTACAATTATAGCTATGACAAACCTGTCATCTTCCCATTTCCAAAAGTAAGTAAAATGAGCAATATTTGCATCTAGACATTATTTTGGCTTGTTTTTCCAGAGATTAGATATGTATGTTAAGCACAACTTATGCAATAATAATGTAAAATATGTAAAAATTTCCAACTACTTTCTGGAGGTAGTCTCATCATGCAGTCGTTAGGTTTTTTGTATAGCAGGATTTTTTGCCTATAGCCACATTTTACTCGCAAAATTAAACTTGATGGAAAACAAAACGAACTAAAATTTAAATTAGGACATCAAATGAACCGCTTACAACATAGAATTCACAAAAAATCCTTGATATTTTAAATGGAACATGCAATTTCACCAAAAGCGACACACCAAACGATACTACCTCCAGGTTGCAGTTGGAAATTTTTACATATTTTACATTGTTATTGCATAAGTTGTGCTTAACATACATACCTAATCTCCGGTTAAACAAGCCAAACATATGTCTAGGTACAAATATTGCTTATGTTACTTACTTCTGGAAATGGGAAGATGACAGGTTTGTCATAGCTATAATTGTAACAATTCAGACTCTTAGAAATTTCCTCAAATAGCAACATATTTGGCCGTGTTCTAGTAGGCCGTGCTGCATTAGATTTGCAACTGACATTGAGCTAGTTTTCTTAAGCCAGCTTGTGCTTAGACTTTCCTGTCATCGTGGCGTCATGGTGCGTAGGCAAATTAAAATTCCTATTTTGCGTGTCACCTTGCCTAGGCTCCATGCTATTTTTTTCTGTATTGTCCCAATGTTGGTGCTTGTAAGAAGAAGCGATGGTGCGCCGGCCGTAAGGCCGGTGCAAAGGCACCGGGGCCCCGGAACAAGGGGCCCCTCATTCCTACATTTTATTGTAAAATATCTACGTTAAAACTAAAGTAAACTTGTTATTTTGCTATTAATCTACTCGCAGGCTATAGTCATTTTCATCCAGGATTTTTGTTTTTTCAGTTTTGCAAGTGATGAACAAGCAAGTCCGACGTGAGAACGTCAATCTCATTTGCTGCCTTGGCAGTAGCTGAAGTGCAATTGCTGAGTTGAAGGAAGCACTTGCTAAGTTGTCGCTTGCTGAGTGGTCTGACGACCAAACAAACCCAAGTACGGACAAAAGCAGCTCAATTGAAAAATATGAGCAGAAAATTAAGGGCCCCATAATGGATGCTTGCACAGGAGTCCCGAGTCCCGACTGACGAAGTTACGGCACTGGATGGTGCTATAATGGGAGGGTATGTTTTAAGAGCAGTCGGTTGGATACCTGCCCAGACCAGATGTTTGTGTCTTAGATAACAAGACACTTTATGATACGACTGTAAGTGTACTATAAACCAAGATCGGCGTAGTCTACTTGCCTTCCACATACTTCATTTAAATCTTCAACAACAGGCATATGCTTGAACACAACAATGGACACTTTGGAAACAATAGCTTTCAATTGCATTAAAAAATAAAAAAAATAAATAAAAAATTCCAATTGTTCAAAAAGCTTTTTACCAACTTTCTAAATTGTACATTTTTGCGGTAACTGAATGCATTTTTACATCGTTAACTATCTGTTAAGTCTAGAAACATTTTAGTCTCAAAAAATAATATGGAAGTAGAAAATTTGTCGTTTTCTAGTTTGAAAATACCGCGGGAAATGATTGGCGTTGGGGTACTATGATTGTGAATACTTGTGGATTGTATTGCATCGTTTACGTCAAATGGCATTTCTGAAAGATTTTTGCAGCATGAGGCCCACGCTAAAATCTAATAATATTCTGCTTTTGAGTTATTTCGCAATGGTGGTTGATTCTGAAATACTTTCTCCTTGATCATAGATTTGGTTACTTGAAAAAGATGAGCTTTTAAAGGCAGAACATTCATCGCTATTTCCGAAGCACAAAGTGAACAATGCCAACCCCTCTTAATATAGCAACGGCAATCTCACGAAGAAATAGTAAAGAGAAAAGCACAGCGATTTTTGCAGAAGCAATGTGTCATATCTTACCCTATTGTATTGCACTACAATCTAAGAATGGTAAGCTCAAACAAAGGCCAACTTACAGAACACTAGCAGGTAGTAAGGCCATAGTTTGGAGAAAAGTTAAAAAAAAGTTCCCCATTCAATATCCACTTGAAGTCTCACTACTAAAACTGCCGAACATTCGGTCACTATAGCTACCAGCAGAAACAACTTTCTTTAACCTGCTGAGATTACTAGATGGTGTGCGAAAGCTAAAGCTTTTCAAGCAGCTGTCCAACCCTGTTGACAAGTATATGAGAGCTAAACAAAAAGCTTTTGTAATCAACGATGATTTCGCATTTTCACAGAAAGCGACGTCACGCGCTTTAACACATTCATTGACAACGAGATAAAGATGTCATCATTTTTCGAAACCTTAAATTGTTGATAGATCTCTCACTGTTAATACTACAACTTACCGCTTTGCATATCTTTCATTGCCCTTTTTTTTCTAATTGTTTCTATTCGACGCAGCCGCAACAAATATGTATAGCTAAAACAATCAAATAAAAAAATTAGTGATGTCTTGTTGAACAAACATATTTTTGGAGAATATCAAATTTTTTTTTACTGGTTTGAAACACAGTTAAGAATACGCGTTATTTGACATACGGTTATAAAAAACATAAAAACCTATTGCTTACAACAAAATTTGGTGAATAGTTATGCTAATCATAATTCTAATCGACTTGAACGAAATCTCGACTTCTCCACCAAAAGATAGCTGCCTTTATCAAGATGACCTTAAAACCTCACCTATTGCTAGGGTAGGCACTTTAACATAGGACAGTTTTCCGTGTGAACCAGCTATTGTGCGTGCGAACCCGCATTGGTTAAGAAAGGTAGGACAATTTTCTTTATAAACTCAATTGATTACAGTCATTAAGATCCTTCTTGCACTCAGTTCAGTTGCAGAAGAATAAAGAACATTAACAGAGGGTGGGAATCGAACCCACGCAATCGAAATGACTATTCCCTTGCCCTAACCTTAACCCATTAGGCCACGTTGCTTGTGGCGATACATTGACTTAATTTTTTTTGTATCAAAAATATTTCGAGTAGATTATCACGTGATTAGTCGCATGACTGAAATCAGCTGATTCGCAAGGAAAACTGTCCTATGTCAAAGTTCCTACCTATTGCTAGTCTAGCGATTGAATCAATGCTGAAACTATCTTTGTCAAACGCTTGCACTTGTCTTCTGAGTAAACTTTCTTAAGTTGAGAACGTTAGCTCAGTGGGTACGCACCCGGCTCAAGATCACGCGGCGCTGGTTCGACTCTCGGGGTGTGCGCTTGAGCAACGCATTTACAGGGCTACTTTCCATTCAGCGGCACCTACTGAATGGAATAATTCCCCGACAACAACACTTCAACAATCGGAAAACTTCACTCTGTCAATCTCGGTAACCGGCCCTGTGTCAAGAGCCTCCACAAGTATGCAGAACTACCAGGAATAACTTATCAAGGCTTTGTCAGTCCGAGGATAAAGATTTAAAACCAACCAACCTATGACCTAAAATAGCATTTTGGTTAATTGCCAAGTAGGCGAAAGGCAAACTGCCATTGGTCAGTAAACTAACACAAAGTGGTAAGACGTCGACGTTGCTATGAAATAGCATAATAGCGATGTCCAAGGGTGAGAATGCGTATATTATTTTACACATCAGTTGTCCTATTTCTCATAACGTTTTTTAATTTCAGTGTAAACACTGCAATCAGTTTCACTTCAAAAAAGACAACATTCGCCTATTTTGATATCTTGACCTTCGTTCAATTTTTTATCTTTCAACATCAAACATTAGTTTTGACTTTGTTTAAAGAAAACATGAGGACATGAAAGCGAAACACACAGATACGCAATACTAAGGTATTCCATTAGGCTACTCCAGTGTAAGTTATGCATGTTGAACTTTAGTAGCTGTAGGATTTAATGACATTTTGGGCTTTGCATTTGATGTGTTTGGTTTATTAAGGTCGGTGGTGTTGAGGTCATTTTTGCAGCAACTTTTGTTGAATACACAAACTTTCCTACAAGACCATCAAACAACTGTAACTGTTTTGGAATTTTTAGAGCTTGTTTTTTTCAAACAAGAGAGTGGTTAATGACAACCTACTACCAGTGGATTAACTTTCTAGAGTGCTCTACCCCCAAACGAAGAATGGACTTTGTTCAAGATCTATGCTAATTAAACTTTTGCCCTTGCACGGCGGCCCATTCTACGCAACGCTTGAGTAAACTGTTTGCGGAACGACGCACGCTACCTTGTCACGCTATGCCAAATGACTCGGCTAAAAATCAGTCAATATTGGCTTCTTCTATGTTTACATCGGAACGTTAACCGCACGAAACGTACTTTTGTTTAGGGTTCTTTGAGATCTATTTTCAGCTCGGCGTTTGATATCATAATTGAATTTCATGATTAGGGCCAGACATTGCCTGACCGATTGTCTTGTTTGCATATAGTCCATGGTAAAAAACAGCTGTGACCTACGATTGAACTTCAGTGTCAACCATGGCTATGTCAACCTACACCCATCGCTTCTATCATTTTCATTGGTTTTCACAAATAAGTACAAGTGGTGTTTCAAATTACACAAGTTATGCGTATTCTTTGTTTATGGACAACAAAGTTTTTGCGTTCTAGTTTATGTGGGCCTACTTCTACCCTCATGGATCTTTACACCATAGACTACTTTTTGCACCAGTACAGTGTGGGCACCACCTCGATCTAGCCGAAATCTATTGCTCGTTCTCTATTTTTAGTAACGTCTAACGTGCCTGAACATTTTTGCAAAATGGTGTTTCTGAAACCATGGACCTGTGTAAAAATGGGTCAAGGAAGGATTAGGTTTGGGCCCCAAACTCTTTTAATGTCGAGGAAATGAACATTTCACTTCCATCTTTTCAGCAAAGAATGAAGTCTGACAAGTCACATGATCTAGAAAAGAATAGTTCATAGGCCTATTTAGATAATGAAGTAATTTGCATTAAAGTCTGCCAATCATCCCCTGTTTTGTTTCAGCTTTTAAAGTCGTTGTTTTATTGAAGCACTATTGAAAGTGAAAAGCTATATGTTTGTCAATGAAAGCGGTCAACAACGCAGAACTCTATGACGAGATGAATTTGTTTATTGCTAGCCTGCTTAGTACAAGCTACGAATGACTAAAGTTTAAAAAAGTGACGACAGTAAACTCACAAGCGTAGCTAGATTGGTCGAAAAATTGCTGCTGCATATGTGTATTGTGTAACCTGAAACGTAGATGGAAAGATGAAAAAGTAGCCACAATTTTTGTTTGTTGCCGTGTTACAAAGTTGGTTTCTGTTTAGTGTTGTCCTTCCTATGTCTGTTGTTTTGTGGGAAAAGTCTGCTGTTTTGTACAGTGATAATACACATCTAATACATTTTGTTTATTTTTTCTTTTACAGGTAGCCTACCGTGGGCCTAATCTGGATAAAAATTCCAAAATATTTTTAGTTTAAGTCACATGTATGATGCGATCTTGCAGGTAATAAATCATTGTTTCCCTAATTCCCTTGTTAGAGTGACATAGATCAGCAAACAAGGTGGCAGAAAAGCATTCTAGAACTTGTTAAAAGCACACATTGCTTTTTCTGCGTGACAAAAGAAACACCTTTATGAGAAAATAATTTGGGATGTCTCTCCATATTTAAGTTTCAGATCATGACAGCTCAAGTCAACAACGGTTCACAGTTTACAAGGAAATCTTTGAGATACGAAGACAAAGACGCGTTATCTAAATAACCAGTTGAATTACGTAAAAATAGTTTGAAAATTTCCAAAAGAAAAGCTCATAGCACACGCTAAACACAAGTCAAAAAGACCTGTTAAAATCAACATTGGCAATACCGGTCACATGATTCTCATGGCCAGCTGGAAATGTTCCACGTTTACGTTGATTCAACGTCGGTAAAACAAAAAATGCTTTTCAAGGTAAAAGTTGCTGGAAGAATTGATGTCTTCACAAAATCCAGTGGGGTTGATTTTTCAAAAACAATTTTTCGAAACACGTTTTCATCGGATTGACTCTCACGGAGAAGGACTTGTCTTGCCACACAGCAGCCAAACACATATACTGTAATAATATGATAAGTTATTTAATTCAGCAGTTTTCAAACTCTTTTGGACCAGGCACACCAAACAATTTCAAAATATACCAACGCAAATTGACTTACCACGTCATTGGTTTTTTCGAAATTTTACTTTTACTATCCGAAGCTGCTACGTTGAACAAACTATAGGTTGCATTATTGAGATTACAAAAGTTCGCTGTAGTTTAATCAACGTATGCCAGGAAAATTAGTGAGTTCAGTTTGTTTTTATTTCTGATCCTCACAACGAAAACAACATATGCCAAACATAGCAGAGGTCAATGTACAGTAAATGTATATTCAGTTAATCAGTTTAAAATTTGGCACGGTTGCAATACCTTGTTAGGTCATGATAGATTTACTGCTAATCATTTTTACTGTCATGTCATGTGTCATGTGAGTAATGGTAATGACAGTGTGAAAGCTCCTCTACACGTGGATCTGTATTGCAAATAATTGTCGCTATGCTGTCGGAGTCCCCTTCTACAACTCAGCAGTTTTAAACTCAGCACTGCAGTCGAGCAAGTGACAATTGAGCTAGCAACATCTTAGCAAGTGGCTGAAATTGGTAAATGATAAACCTATAAGAAGTAAAAAGTGTCCAGGCCGATATTTGGCATGTAACCAGTCAGCAAATTTAGTTTAGCAAGTGATGACCAAGCAAGTCCGATGCTAGATGAAAATTTCATTTGCTGACTTGGACAGTAGCTGAAATGTACTTGCTGAATTGAAGCACTTGCTGAGTTGTCGCATGTCGAGTGGTCCAGCTACCATGCTGTCGAGTAACTGGCTTAGACTTTTTTGGAAGCACCTCCTGTTCGCAAACAGTTTGGAAAGTGCTGGTCTTAGGGGTAAAGTGTATTTTTAAGTTATTTTTTCACACCCTTTCCTGCATGGAATGCTCGAGGTTGAACAATGAACAGTCAATAATGTCTATGTGTAAAAATTCTAAAAAGTTCCGCGACACACCTGAGATAGAAAATTTCACTTTCATTGGCACACAGTTTAAGATCTCCTGTTGTAAACCAAATTTCCAACTAGAAATGTATTGCTTTTTATTTTTTCAATACAATTTGATTGTAAATGAATACAAAACGTTTTGGCAACTTTATTACGCAAGTTACTAACAGCGAACCTTGGACTACAGTCCATGTATGAGCCTTCAACATCAAAGATCAAAATGATATCGCATGGCAAACAAATTCTTTCTGATTTTCAGTTTGATGTTCCGGTCAAGGAGTTTCGGAAGTTTGCTTAAAAGTTTTAATCAACGCTTTTCTTCTTCATATCTGTGATGTTGTAAGTCAATTGAAAAAATATAAACTTTTAAATAGGAAGTCACCAAGAAAATCAAAAGTTTTTTTCAGTTGGTTAATTTGTGTGGTTTATCAACGTTCTGTCAACTAACATGCTATCTCAAGTGTGTATTCATCAGTTGGTTGCTTTTCTCACAGCAGAACCATTTGGTAGGCAATGATTGAACTCCTTACAGACAATATCATGACTGAAAATTGTCCATACGTAGTAAGTTAAAGACTACAGTACATATAAAAGTAAATTTATTTTTTAATGAACTGAAAACACGATATTTTTCAAGAAGTTTCTGTAAGTTTTAAAATTGAGTTTTTTTTTGTATTTTGCGTATTGAACAGCTTTAGAAAAAAAATGATTGGAACACTAACTTCTTACTGACAGTGCACATTACATTCATATATTTTGTCGGTTTCTCAAACCTCTACTTCGAAGGCATGTGAGTTCGTCAACTTTACTGATAAATTTTTTTACCATGTTTTGGTAATAAATGCTAATGTTTTGTATTTACTTTGCCATCTTTTAGTTTATTTATGCTCCCTTGGAGAAAGCCATTTGCAAAGCTACAAAGCGTAGCGTATGCAACTGGAATTATTATGATAAGTTAAACAAACATCTAAGTTTTTTGTAACTGCAGACGGTGCACACCGTTTCGGCCTTCCGGCCTCCTCAGTTCAGTAGGTACGTAGGTACACTGGGTATGGCCAGTGATACCTCCGTGTGACGTTTTCCCATTTGTGGAACCAAAGCTCCAAAAATGGTACTACCGCCAACCTTGCTAAAGTGCTCAAACTGCAAGCAGTGAGCTTTGCGCAATGCACAGCAAGGTGCCTCCAGTAAAGTGCTCAATCGGCATAAGTCAAGAACGTCCATAACGGCAGACAGTGCAAACTAAGTTTTCTGTATATTTTTATTCATATAATCATGTTAAGTTAAATCAAATATAGTTATTATTACTCTCTAAACCCTTGACAGCCTGTTTCACCCTAAAAGGGGGATCACCAGAAGGTCCTTATTCAAGTAGAACTACGTTAAGTTATATGTTTATACACTTTATAGATTTCGTTCCGGTACTCTTGCATTTTGCGAAAGAAAAATCAAATTGAATTGAGTTTTATGACGTTGACGTATTGAAGGTTGCTTTCTGTTAGTTGTTATTTCCACAGGATACAGCAAACTAAACACCCAGTGTGTTGACAACCAGAACCAAAACCAACATATGCCAAGTGACAAAATTAAACCATTTTTTTTTTTCAGTGCGTAGCCCATACATTGATCGAGGTAAGTTATAGGCCATTAAGTTTAAATGCATTTAATTTAATTGTAGGCCAGCAAACTTAGGATAATTGTTTTATTTATACTATTAAAAGCATTGCAAACACTAATTAGACTACCAGAAAAATATTTATCGATTTTTGTTTACATAAGTAATACATTGCCTTCTCACGTCACACGTATTTGTCTTTGGTCATGCAAAGTCACCCTAACGCAATAAGCAAACAGAACACTCAACACTGATTGATCAGGAAGGAAGGTTCACTTCATCGTTATCTGAATGTTTAGTAAATTAGTCCATTGATGAAGCAAACCATGCCATTTCTGCAAACTTAGTTGAGTGTTTTTGACACAAACTTTTTCGTTTATACATTGAAGATGTATTTTAAAGAAGCTTTCAGCCATCAGTTGTAAAGTTTTTCGATTTTGTTTTCGATTTTGGCGTCCACTTAATGATTTTCATGTCAGATAAAGAAAAAATCTTGTTTTCATGCACAGCAAGCATGGCACGATCTTGCAAACAGTTCGTGACTTTGTGGTGGATGCTCAAGCTAAGCTTAAAAAAGAGTTAAATTCTCCACAGATTTAGTAGAAGCATTAAATGTTGTAAAGGTCTTCATGAAACCAATGATGTCATTATCAAATTCAACTGACCTTGTCGATCATCACAGATCATGCAGTTTTTCTTATTTAATCGAATGACGTCAGTCACTGCTTCTAGTATGAAATCTGTCTATCTGACAAGCATGCTGGTTACGTTGATACAAGAAAGAAACCACAAGAACTTTCTCGACACTTGCAACAAGTTGAAAGTTATCCAATCTGGCATTTCTATTAGATCACTTGTGACATTACTTTGGCGTGGAAATGATGAAAAAGGTTTGCTTTTTCGTTGCGGTAGGTCCAAAATACGTTGGTTGACGAATACAAGATGGTTGTCCAAATGTCCAGCCATCATGGGACAATCTTCCTGTGCAAATTGACTGCTGAAAACTTGGTATTAAACAATCTTCGGCTTGTACGTCACTTGGAGAAATTAAGGGCTTTTCTCCTACAAACCTGTTGTCTAGATTCAGTGACTTGAAATAGATTGACAACACATGTACTTTCAAAATTCCCTGGCAGCAATCAAACGCTTTGTCGTCCCATTGCAATGCTGGTTTCTGCCAGTAGCCTATACTAGAGGTCACCAAACTTTAGGGCCAGGTAACTGTGGGAAGAGATGTTCTAGGACCGGATATAATCATTTTGTTTACAACAGCTATTTTCAAAAAAATGCAGAATATAAAGACGGGAAATGACAAGTTTAACACTGAAACACTTCACACAACGTTAACTTTTGATGGGATTTTTATTCAGTATATATCTCATTCTCACTTTCTTTGCACAGTTTGGCTGGCCAGATGGACCTTGAGAGCCGAATTTGGCCGCGGGCAGTAGTTTGGTGACCTCTGGCCGAAAACTCAAACTAACATTCTTTCACAACCAAATCGCCACAACCTCAAAAATTGTAGAATTTATTAAACTAAACCATTCACAACTTGCAATGCAGAGTGTTTTACCAACATCCAATCCAACATGGACAGGCTAATGATTTTCCGGAAAGGTGATGTGAAAAGTATATGCATTGCAGTAAGCTCTACCGTCTACAACTACAACCTTGTAGTTTACCAGAGTTGCTTTAAGATTTTTGAAACAAATTTAATGATTACATGTGATGTAACATTCCGTTGATGGACAACCCTGATATTGCATTAACTTTATTCACCGCAATTTACATTAACTGCATGACTGTAATACAAGTGGATTCACGATTAGCGGTCCCGTAGGCTACTATCCCACCTAAGCAATGCAGACTACATGCCATCACCAACAACTCTAAAAGGAAATACAGGAATTCCTCGATAATCTGTCAAAAAACTCTACTAAATTCGGCCTTCAAATAAGTGTACCTAAAACCAAATTTATCACAACGGATACAATTGACAACTCACTTAAGCTTACTGCATACGGAAAGCAAATAGACCAAGTATCAGAATTTGTATATCTTGGCCACAAACTATTCTCAACTAGCGATGAAGAAACTGCAGCACAACACCGAATCGGTTTAGGCTGGGCACCATTTGAAAAGAATGAAAAGATTTTAACCTCCAACCGACTCCTAATCAAACTAAAATTAAAACTTTTCAACACTTACGTTTTACAAGTCGTGCTGTGTAGTTTAAAATGCGTAAATTAGGCGTCCAACACAATGAAAAAAACTGGCAACTTTCCAAAATCACATCATGAGAAGCATGATCAACAAAAGGCTACTTGACCACATTAGAATACAGAAGACCTATTGACTATAACGAAGCTGCAACCAATAAAATCAAAAGTTTTAAAACTGTTCCGCCATATTAAAAGATCAAAATACGGAGTCAGCAAAATCTACTTGAAAGGTAAAGTCAACGGAAAAAAGAAAACGAATCAGGCAAATCGAGGCGAATCACCAAGACGATGACATGACAGCATCCAGGCAAAGAACGAACTCAATTTAGCGACACTGGGCGAGCTAGTTCAAAACCGTGATTTATGGATGCAGATGATCTGTGTTGATGCACAGTCTGCTTCAAGTGGAGATGGCGACTAAACTAGGCTACGCTGCGCGCTAATAAGTTTCGGAACACTTTCATTCTTTCAATAAATATAATTTTAACAATATAATTTTAACAACAGTAGGCTATGCTCGACAGTATTAAAAGAGGGTTGACTATGAGCATCACAGGCCACAAGAGCATAATTGTTGTAAAAAAAAGTAGCCTATCCAATACACAAGAAGATTTGAGAGAAATGAGCATCTGGGGTCATACCGTAATAAAGTTTTTTTTTCGTTTTGAATCTTTATCCTCATACTGACAAAGTCTTGATAAGTTATTCCTGGTACTTTCGCATACTTGTAGAGGCTTTTGACGTAGGGCCGGTTACCGAGATTGACAGAGTGAAGTTTTCCGATTGTTGAAGTGTTACTGTCGAGGAATTATTCCATCCATTAGGTGCCTCTGAATTGAGAGCAGTCCTTAGAATAGTTGCTCAAGCGCACACTCCAAGAGTCAAACCAGCGCCGCTTCATCTTGAAGCTTCTTCGTTCACGAAGTCACGGGCTAGTTCATACGAGTTTGAAAAAGTAAAACAAATCATAATTATCAGAGCTTTGCTCGGCCTGCGGGTATACAGAAGAAACGTTAGGAATTGTAGCAATGCAACTTTTAGTATGGGACGACATTTATTTTGCTTCTTCCAAATTCCGCCCACTGTCTGCTTTCATCTTTATGGAAACGGGGATTCCCTTTTTAAAAGTCCAAACTGCGCATGTTTGTACTTTGGTCCGCTTATCAAAAGTTAATGAACGACATATCAAGGTTGTATCATCGGACACAATTGTTATTAGTCACACTCAGGGAGGTGTTTGTATTGTCCTCGACAAAAATAACGAGGATTTACCTTTCCCATAACCTACTTTTCATAATAAAAACGAACGACCTTTTCATAATAAAAATCATCTTTTATGTATTTTGCTGATTGTAATTTAAGTCTAATATATTTAGCATAACCTGATTCACTTTTTAAAGACCATTTTTGAATGATAATTTTCTAATAGTGGAGTAGACTATTTGTTTTATAATACTATGCAAAAGTACAAAACAGGTGGTGACACTGACGCCAACAGTAGATTACATTCGGACAAAATTTTAGACGGTTTTGACTCTAAAATTATTGTAGAGAGAATCAAACCGACAACAAACAACCTTAGTTGCAAAAAATATTTTAAAGGCAATTTGATAATAATCATTTCGAAGCTATTCAAACAACCAAAGGTCAAAAAACAAGATCAGACTTTTAGCAGGTTGCTTGTAAACTTTACGATACAAAGTTACTCCGCATATAGTAAGAGTGGGCACAACACTCAAAACACAGTCCCTTATTAAAATCAGTTTCCAAGATTTGAGCTAAAGTAGGCTATAGCCTAAACTAGGAAGATAGCACATGATTATTGACTTTCCAATGCCACCTTGCAGTAAGTTTTGCAACAGCACGCTGAGCTCACTAGGCTATGCAAATAAAATCGATAAAACAAACACAGCATAATAGGTTGCAATTTTAAAGGTGATGTTATGGTGTAATATTGAAATATGATAAATCAACAATGATAAAAATTAATATCAACCAGCATACTGCTAAAGAAAACGAAAAAGAAAACGGATTAGTTGATCCAATAAAAGTTTTTAAACTTCGATAAAATGCAGCTGCGACTCACATCGAGTTGCACAAACAACGAAGCACACTGCTCTCAACAAAACATCAATCACTCTTTTTATTGTTCGCAAATGAGTCATTATGAAAGATCAACACCAGGAAGACGTTCCAAAGGCTTTTGAAAAAAGCTGTTACGCGAGGCAGCGATGGCGGAGAGCGTAGAATCGAGAATAATATTTGCCATACGTGACTGGACTATCAACAGTATCAAAACACTGATTAAAACTGCATTGACACAAGACAAAGCTTCGTGGGTTTGACCTTTGACATCACTCGTAACAATGGAGTCCTATCGAACCTTAAATAGGACTGGCGTTGTTTAAACAAACGATATTTAAACTGAATTATGCTACAATGTGACAAGCATGCAATGTAAATCTTGTGTCTGCTACTTGCTAATTTTGCTATATTGAGCAGAGCTGTTCGATTTCAACTCAAGTCAAAGTTTTTTCAGCTTGATATTGTATTGGACTCTTAAGTATGCCACTGCTCTTGTGACCACGAAGACGTTTAAAGTAATGCTATGACGTGATCACAGACTGGCAAGGAAGCATTATCGCGCTGTCCAGTTAAATGAGTCAGAAATTAGCGTTCAAAAATGAATAAACCTTTGCAAAAAACAAACACCGTACACTTGAATTCCGAGTGCAATGCCCAAACATTGTGCTAACGCTTGTTCCTTACAACTTATCATAATGAAATCAGTTAATGTTTTTGTGCTTGAGTGGGGTCCCTCCTGCTTACTTTTGTAACTTTTAACAATCATAAATATCTCAAAGATGACGATATAATTGTGGTTCTGTCAACGTCAGGTGGTCAGTACGTTGATGTTTTAACTGCATTTCAACTCTTTTTCGCACCCCAACGGATAAATTATTTCTTGAACAAGACCTATTTCTCCCTCCCATTGACAAGAAAACATGAAATAAAGTTTTTGACTTTGGTTTTGTTTTCTTTTTTCATTGCTTGCACAAACATGCAGCGAATGACAAAGTAAACACACAAATCTAGCAACAACAAAGGGAAAAAGGGAAAAGATGGCAAAAGCTTTGCAGTAGGCTAAATGCAAAGCAAGTATAGGCTACGGGTAGTTGGATTAACAAGTAGGCTAACCATGAGCATGCAGTGAGTATCCAGGCCTGATGCTAATAGCGCAATGCAGGTTATCATAGCAAGATGTATTAAACTACTGTCGGTGCCAATTGTCATTTTATGATAAACAGAGATTATTTACGATAAACAGAAGCCTTCGTATCCCCTTCTTTAGATATCCCTGGTCAAATCTTATCCAATCTTTAATACCATTAGTAGCCTACAGTTCTTGGTGGTCTGAATGTAGAAACATAAGCATTATCGATTATCATCACAAATGGCAAAGCGACTTGAGGCATTTGAGATGTGGAATTATAGAAGAATGGTTAAAATTTAATGGAAGGAAAAAATCATCAACAAAGTTGTAGGTAGCTTAGGATACTATTTAGAATTCACACTACCATGCAAATTCTACAAACAATTAAAACATGAAAACTGAAATTTTTAAATTGAAAAAACACCCACTTGTTAATAATAACCAGTAAGTGATATTGTGTAAAATTAGTCTACAATAATTAGCTTGCATTAACGATAACTTTTTAGTTTAGTCTACAGCAAGTAGTTTATTCAATTGGATAGATTTTGTATTGAAAACAAAAAAATGTGTTTTACATAGACGACGTATGTTTCTCGGCAGTCGAGTGTAGCAGGAACTCAGCGATAGACACGTGTTTCGCCCATGAGGCTGGGCTCATCAGTACCGCACCACTAGTTCCTGCCACATAGTTCTCAACCGCTGCTTTTGACTACATAACTATGCAAAGGGCTATGAAGTTTAACTAAAATAACCAGGTTTGTTGGTATTTTACCCGACCCAAAAAAAAACGGGTGGTTTTTTTTTAAAAACCCACTTAAAAAAAATCCAAAAAAAAACATAAAAAAACCCAGAGCATCATATTTGTCCAGTTTTTATTAGAAAAATAAAAAAATGAACAAAAACACTACAAGGCACTTAAAACAAATTTCAAATTAGGACTTAAGGATGTGATTGTGAAGTAAATTTCCAAGAATAAACTGAAAACGCAGTGGAAATTGTACAGTACACAAAAATCAAGTAATGCCACTTTGTGTATACTACATTAAAACTCATTTATGCAAGAAGGCCTTATAGTTAAATTGGTGAAAGTACTACTCTACTGTATTCTGTAGGCTATATAATATGATGTGAAATGCAATTTAGGAGGTTACCGTATTTTTAAAAAGTAGGCTATTTACCAATTACAGATTCTGGATTCTAACGCATGGCTGTTCTAACGCCAAGCAATCGCTCAACTGCTCATCCATTACTATATAATATATATAAATGATAAAAAATATTTAAACATGATGGCATAAATGCTCCTTGCCTTCAAATCTAAAGCAAATGATGCAATAATGTGATTTCTATCACGGTAGCATCAACGTGGTATAGAAATCAGTGGATGATACAACATCCAACTTAATCTTTAAATTAATGGATGATGCAACATTCAAGCAACAACAGCCCTAGTGCATTATTTTATTGAGTTGTGCCAGCACGTACTGTGAATGAGAGGCACTTCATTGCTAAAAAGTAGTATTTGAGGTAAAATAAGCATGAATCTACCTTTTTTGCATCTTTTTAAAAAAAAAACAATAAAACCCAAAAAAACCCGGGTTTTTTTTAAAAAAAAACAGGCGGGCTGGGCTTTTTTAAAAAAACCCGGGTTTTTCTCAACCCTGAAAATAACTAAAGAATTTTACAGAGCCGTTTTCAGAGGATAATTTGGCAATAAAAAAGGACGTCTCTAAAACATGTAATTGTAAGTTATCACTTTGAAATACAAACCTAGAGAAAAGAATGACGCAGTGTTTGTCTTAAAAAAATACGACGCTAGGTTGAATGCAGAACAATCTATTTAAGCAAGGTAGTTACAAATAATTTTGGCGAAGTGGATTTTTCTTCCGTATGCAAGCCTTCCCTCCTCCTAAATTGTTTTTGAATTAAAAAAAAATCACCTTGAATGCCGCCAAAGTATACGCTGGATAATCCTTGTCAACGCTTCTGGATGTTATTAGTGAACGTTTTCGTTATTTCATGAGCATTTAATTTTGAATAAGTGTTATGCTATCAACCGTTGAAAGGCATTTTCCAAGAAAGCGAGAGCGTAGTGTCATAAGAATTAGGCAATCTCTGTTAGCCTTCGCATTCCCTTCTTTAGATATCCCTGGATTTGACTATAAAAATAAAATTAACAGTCCCACAACAGAAAAACTCGGTGCTTCATTGCCCCTTACCTTCGATGAGAGGAAAAAACATGGTGATGTTTAAGATAATTAAAATTATGCCAGTTGGAAACTCTGATTTTTCAATAAACAAATACGTATTTGCATCATCGGACACTTTATTATTGTGTACTTCTTTTGAGACAAAACATGTTAATCCGTGCTTTTCACACAAAACTTCATTTGATTTCTGTAAATGAAGTTTTCGTGTTTATCTTATATCTTTGAATTAGAATACTGTAATTATACAATAAATAAGCTTACTATTAATACTACAAAAAGTGCTCAATGCCAAGCAAATAGCCAAACAAAATGTATATATTATACATAGTCCCAGGTGAATTTTGATATTTGAATTTACCCATTTAAACCTTGCTCTGTGAGGCATCTTAAATTTTAATGCGTAAGTCACATAAGTCACAATTCATAAAAAGTCGATTTCCATTTTTGCTAAGTGTGAATTACGTCTTGAGGTGCTGATGATTTTCTTATTTTTGTATTTCGATCTACCATTTTAATTAAAAAAATTGTGAAGATGCTACATCATAATAACCGTCAATGACATAACAAAGCTTAATTTTTTTACTGCATCTGTGTTAAATGTGTGATCAAAGTTTTTATATCCAAGGAAAAGAAAGCTACACTATTTAAGTTTAGTTTATTTGTAGGAGTGCCTTGTCGTATGACAACGTAAGCAACTGCTAACTTCAAGCGATGAAATAAAGTTCAACACTAGCAGAAGCCGTTCTTTAGTAAGCAAAGCTGCCTCAATGTTTGTTGACGGAATTGGGTTTGTTTATCGGAAAAGTAAAAAATTTCAGTTTTAAGCAACATTTTTGTAAAATCAAACCCAAAAGCGAATAGAAGAACATTGCTTCATCACACAGATAAGCGTACTTATAGTGTGAGAGATACAAAGCTTTCAATAATAAACCAGGAGATAAAGTTCGAACCTGACTTACAAGAACATTACCAGCCATGGAAACACGTAAGCAAATAGCTCTTTGCTTCCACGCATTTTGAAAATTAAAGCAAACTTTCATAATTTATGACATGTAGCTGTTAAGGTTTAGCAACCCATCCTACCCTATTCTTGCACTTTTACAATTTGCACCAACAGCCAAAGTTAATTTTTTTCAGAAATTTCAGTCAGAGAATAGTCAATCTGCTAAACCTTTTGAAAGAAATGTGTCCATCAATTTTTTTTAAGGGATTATTTTTCCAGTGGATTATGCCTATGTGGTTGCTGCATGTTTTTAATCAGTTTCTGTATTCAACACTGTACCGGTAGGCGGTAGGCCTAATTGCAGAATTTCACTTTTCTTGAAATCACCTTTACATAAACTTAAATTTTGACTCCTCCCATGTACGCCAAGCTAGTGCCAACAGGCAGTAGACAGTGCTTTCTGACAAGTGCTAAACTCCGTACAATATTTCATGAATTTTCACTTATTTCTATTTAGAACGAAAGAGAATGCTAGATCCTTACTTTACGACACACCAATCACAGTACCCCGGATATCCGGCAAGAATGTATGCTGACTCAATAAGACCAATAACAACGGCAGCTTTCACGAATCCTCCAGGAACTAATTCACAGTTTGGAAAAACGACGTTTCAGGAAGATTATGCATGGAAGTTTTCTCCAAAAGTCCAATCAATTCGAACCGCAACTTCCTCAGGAACACGTGTTAACAATCCTCAACCGGATGAAGTTAGTGGATCTACCCATATGCGCCTAATGTAGACACTGCTTTAGGCTAATATGCCTAGTTAGTGTACGGTAAACTACAGATATTAAGTAAATTGCAAACATTGAACAAAGCAATAAACATCACCAAATGGGACAAAATTAACTTATGAAAGTGCAGTAACCACAGCTTATGTTCGAGAACAATGACGCGTTGTATCCAACCCTCAATATGACTATGACTCAGAGATGGGCGTGATCTTGATCTTGAAGATCACTTTTTTTTGGTGATCTTGATCTTGATCTAAGATCACTTTTTTTTGTGTGATCTTGATCTTGAAGAACAATAAGATCAAGATCACTTTAAATTGAAGTTTACTTACTAGATAGAGGCATTTTTTTAGAACTCGTACTTTACAAAATAAGTAGTGGCAACTACTAACATTAAGCCACTGTTAATATGATACAGGGATATCTATAACTACGGGATTGGAAACTCTATCCAGTGCTATACATCAGTAGGGTCATCACATTACTACGACTACAGAAAGATGAACAAAATACAATACCGACTAAAAGATATACAAAATTCGATTTTACAATAATAATACAAAATGTACACTCACATTAAAATTTAATTGATGAATAAAAGTGCATTTACGCTGCTAGAAAAAACGATGAATCCAAAAAATGAATAAATGCAATGAGTCCAAAAACCGCCTACTGTTGTTCTTTTGCATTTTGCGTATTGCAAATCAGATCAGAAGTAAATGAGGAGTGTTCAGCAATCAGTGAAATGTGCTGTTGTATCATCAACTTGTTCACAGACCAATCCAGTACGAAACCAATACGTTTACGATGTTATCAGAACTAAAACCAATAGCTAGTCATTCTGGAAAGTTTTTAAACAGCAAACAAAATAGCCTACAACATGACTGCACTAATGGAATACAAACAAATAAACAAACCAGGCAAGCGTAGTCCTTACAATTTACAGCAGGTGAATTGATTGTTACACTTTTGGTTGTTCGTTTAGCCTACCACTTGCTGCCCTTTGAGGTCAATTTATGTGATTATTTATCACAGCAGCGCACAAAGAAAAGTGACCCTACTGGTGTATAAAATGGTTTTCAGTTCCACAGAGTTTCCAATCCCGTAGTTATAGATATCCCTGATATGATATGTGTCGAATAAAAGACGATTAAAAGTCTCCATCTAATCTGGTCAGTGTTGCCATTTCAAAATTAAAAAAGTTTTTTGTGTTGGTCATAATAAAGAAGTCAACTTCCTTGTACTTTATGTTTACGTATAATAAAAAAATGATTTAACTTTGTTCACAATTTCCATGTGTGAATTTTAAAGAAATGTTTGCTTTCATTGACTCAATTTTAGATGTTTCAAAAGTCTAGAATGGCGGTGTTAAAAAATCTGGACTCTAGCCGACTTTGGTCATGTAAAGTGGTTTATTGCAGCAAATCAACCAAACCAAGACTTGTTTAAGGTCTGAGTGTGGAGCGGTTTGTCTGACCGCAAACCTCTGAACTTAGTATCAAGGTTGCCAGATGGGTAAATGATACAATAAACATTGACATAATACAGTGAAAGTTAAAACTACTTAGTAACACGAAGAAAAACTCCCACATGAACCAGACAAAAATTTGGTAATAACTGATGCAGTTCAAAGTTTATTTTTATTTATTTATTATAAATAAAAAGTATAAAACTAATTGCAAATTTTTCAGAACTGCTGTAATTAACCTCGGCCTTGGGTGTGACGTTGCGGTTCGACGCAAACTACGTCAGCAATCGATAGGCACAATAGCAACAGTCACTAACTTATTACAATTCTTAGGCCAGTGATCGAGTAGTTAAAAGTAAAAGTTAGCAATACCAACTATATACCTTTAGTCCTTTACCCAGGTTACTTATAGTAATTATTTTTTGCAACATCATTGATCAAAAACTTCATTTTTTTTCAAGTACACAAAAAGTGATCTTGAAAGTGATCTTGATCTTCAAGATCACGATCTTGATCTTCAAGATCACGATCTTGATCTTCAAGATCACATAGTTTGGTGATCTTGATCTTCAAGATCACCTATTCTTGGTGATCTTGATCTTGATCTTCAAGATCACCAATACTGGTGATCTTGCCCATCTCTGGGTAGATGTAGTTTAAGGTCAATGTACACACTGTAGGCAACAGCATAGATTTATTTTAATACCTACCGGTGCTGTGGTGGTAGGCTACCAGTGGTGCCGAAGTTAGTTGAGGATTGGGGGGGATAAATCAAAATTTTATCAAATTTTAGACAATTTTGAACACTGGGGGGGATGCATACTTCTATACACAATTTTAGTGGTTGTGGTAGGCCTATTAGGTTTATTAAACAATCACCGGACCTCGGTAAATTAGCTGCTAACAGCATAATACACAGACAAGAAATAGTGGAGATAAAAGCGCTACCTGTGCTCTTGTGAATGACTGCTGCAAGATTAAGAAACAAGCAAAGAAAAATTGGTACCTTCAGCTGGATTCGAAGCTATGACCTTCCAATGAATACTTAGTTTTTCCAAAAAAAACAACAGAAGTTATAGGCTACTTTTCTTTTTACCCTCTCCTTCACTAGAATCACTACACTTAGTGCGCTATAGGACAAAGTCACTAGTCAGGAGACTGAAAACAATCGAAGCTACAGAAGAACATTTGCAAATTTATGACAAAAATGCTAACTTTCAAACACATCACAAGAACTTGTTACAACCAAATTGCGTTTTACGGTAGTGCTCATTGAAAATACATTAGCACTGTCATTTATGCTGATGTCATTAAGAATATTTTGGTCAATGTTGCAAACAATGCTAGCATTTAACCTTTCCTGTCCCAAAGTATTTCTCAGTCAGGTTTTCAATCTACGAAGATTGGAAAACGACCTCTCACAAGCAGAAAAGCTTACCGGGCAAAAAGAGGTTCTTAATCAGCTGGAGTATTTGAGAATAGAGAGTTTTTTTTCAACTCGGACAATGCCTGGTAAGCTCTTTTGGCATCGTACAGAGATTTTTTGTTTGTTTTTTGTTTGTTTATCTTTATCCTGCATTGCGGGAAAGCGGACTTGAGCGCTATGCATCGGTGTACGCCTTCCGACATACACCTGACCCACGCTGCAGCCGACGGCAATGTCTGTTTCCGGTTGTCTACTCTGCTTATGACTTAAATTTGGTACTACCCATTACTCGAAATCGATCACTGGGTAGAGGCAATTATCGTAAAGTTTCTTGCCCAGAGAAACAACAGCAGTGCGGGTGGCTGGAGTCGAACATGCAGGCTCTCGACTGCGAGCCCAACGCGCTAACCACTCGGCCACTGCTGCCAATTTTGGTGCTGTTGCCGTGCTGAATGAATCAAATTGATAACTCATCGATTGTCTATTCAGCTCTGGATAATTTTTGACCATTTCAGGAACTAAGCCGGTCTTGAAAATTCGTGCAAGTTCTTTATACTTTGCCAAATCAGAATTCAGGCTACCTTCAAACCTCTCGGTCAGTTCAGACATAACTCTGTCCATGAACTGATTGTAAAGTATTTTATAACTTAATGCAGTTGAGTGTCTGCAGTAGCTGCCATCGAGCCTCCACCCAATCTTTCAGGGACTCTTCTTTGCCGTGGTGCTTGCAAATAAAATTAGCAGCAAATTTTTCCGGAATACCTTCAATGAAGGTCCTTCATTGTCTGGCGTCAAATCCAAGACAATTAGAACTGTGATTAAACATCAATAAAAGAAAAACAACAGCAATTCGAGATGCTTACAAACAACTAAATCGAAGTACAACTTCATAGCAACTAATTTTTTCTGAATTATTGGGGAGGATGCTGCCAAAATATTGGGGGGGATATATCCCCCCATCCCCCCTACTTCGGCACCACTGTAGGCTACAGTTTATTTTGCAGGCTTGAGCTTGACACATTTCCATATAAGAGAGAAATAAAAGTAAAAAAATCGCTTTTCGTTTTTTTTTTCCAAAATTTATCAAGGTAATCACGGACCCCAGATGCTTTCTCACGGACCCCCAGGGGGTCCGCGCAGGCGCGAATCTAAGAGTTTTTTTCGGGGGGGGGGGGCCAGAAAATTTGAAAATCAATTAAAAAGAAAAAAAAGCTAAACAGATATGAACAATGATACTACGACATATACGATATGCTAGAAAATAGACATTAAAACAACCATTTTCATCAATTGTGATGCCGAGGGACTAATATCAGCTGTTTAGAAACATATCAAACCATTTGATGCGGAAACATACAATTTTTCACAAAATTTCGGGGGGGGGGGCCGGGCCCCCCCATAAATCCGCGCCTGGGTCCGCGAACCCCAGGTTGGGAACCACTGCTTTAGAGGAATCTGATACCATGATAGGCCTATCGTGTGAGCTGGTGTAGGTAATAGTAGGCCTATTCCCATTTGCATATCCATGGCAATGGCATACCATAATTGAGATGTTGGATGAAACCTCATAGGAATCATAGGTCCATTTGAAACAAAAATATTTAGGCTTCCAAAACATGTCACTTAATGGTAAAAATTCTGCCACTCAAAGCATTGTAGGCCTATTGTTTTTTTCTTCAGCTCAATTCAATTTCATTTTTTATGGAAACGATATTACAATAATTTAGCTTTTGTTTATTGTGTAACCAAGCCCATTGAATCAGCCATTGTTCAGATTGTATCCATTTCTTGATCGTTGATATTAATCCATACCAAAGTGAGCAAGATCTTTTAATAAGCTCTCAAGTAGCCTTTATAAGCGCAGACAGCCTTTCTGCACAATCACTAGCTTCAACTATTGTTTGCATACAGCAAGCAGCCAGCCCACATGCTCTCGCATTACACTGTCCTTCATATGAATGTTGCGACACCCTTCGTTTTTGCAGTCTACTGGATGTTTGCTACAAAGGTCGTCGTCGTCAAAACATGCTAGCCTAAATTCATGCAATAAATTCAGGCGTTTATAACGTGGAAATTGCCAAGAAGAAGCATGGACAAAGTCGCAGAAATGCCAAGCGGAAAAAGCAGATTTCGAGAAGTCTATGATGGGGTATTGAATGAAATCATAAAAGACAAGATGAAAACCACGTATCAGTGCGACTTTCTCGGAGTAGAACAAGGTAAATAGCGAACAAAAACAGTGAGAACTGATAAGTAAAAAATTAAATAAGATAAATAAGAAGTTAATTGATTGTTTTAAACTTTTGTTTAGGCTACTAAATCACCAAATATAGCCTATATATGTCGGTTAGTAAGGTTGAACGCAATTTACCATGATTAACCTTTTAATAAGTTATGTTATTTTTTGGATTATCTTGCAATTTAAACATTTTATAAAGGCTAGAGATTAAATTCACTTCTAATAAATTAGGTCATCTAATAAAGCAACCCATCAAAACTCCATTTGATTGGCGAATATTCGTAAACCGACCACCAGACACCATTGCGCGCCGCTCCTACACCGTTCCAAATCAGGAACCGGAGCTGGTAGAAAATACATCGAGATACGGATGTAACAAGAGCAAGGAACAATTTGCGATTGGAGCAGGTAAAATACTTCTTATTTTTCAATTAAAAGCTGGGCACTGACTGTAGTTTGATTGAAATCAAGCTATAGTCGCATACTGATATATCAAACTACGGCCTGGCTGAGCTTATGACGCTTTAGCAAACCTAAATTTAACAAAAATATTTGAAAAAAAACTCTGTTCTTGAAGGGAATATACAGTAGAATTCGCCTATAACGGCACTTCTAGGGGATTTGCAAAAACTGACGTTATAGCCGAATTGACGTTATAGACGAACTACCGCAAACTATTCCACAACTGTCTTTTGATTAAAGAAAGAGGTGTATAATCCAATCAGGGTTACTGTGTAGCCTACCGGTACCACCAAACTGACAAAAGGCACGCAGAAAATACAGTAAACAAAGAAATTGTTTAAAAAAATAACCTACAGCGAAAGGTACAGGAAATTTGCGCAATAGGCTACAGCTCGTTGCATACAGTACAGTAGTAGAGAAGTTCATTGTTTATTAGCGAAAAAGGCATTGATCTTGAGCTGTTTCGGTTTTGACACACCTGTAGACTAGAGTGTAGAGCTGCTTTTTACACGTAATAGTTTTTCACGCGGAAAAAAAAAGTTAATTAGTTTATACAGTACTGCACGTACAACTGTTGCTTTGAGTTGTTTAAAGGTCAGCTGTAGAGCTGCTTTTTACACGTGATAGTTTTTCACGCGGGAAAAAGGTTAATTCAGTTAAAGTCCCTGCTGAGAACGACGTAGCAAAATAAATGGAAGACATTTTGCAAGCAGCAGCGCTAATTGGATTAAAAGACTGACCGTTCGTGGTGAAGGTGATGGCTTAAAGTGACGTTATAAACGAACAAAAGACGTCTGGGGACTAATAAAGGGTGCTGTTACACGCGAATTGACGTTATAGGCGATGCTGTTGTAGCCGAACTACAATGTATGTAAAAGATAGGAATTCTGCCGGGACCGAGCGAAATGTGACGTTATAGGCGAATTGACGTTATAAACGAAGCCGTTATAGGCGAATTCTACTGTAATTGGGAATAAAATAAAACCAAGGAATTTTGTGCATAGTTAGGCCTAATTCATGTAACATTTCGAATGTCTGAAAAACTTGTAATCTTAGATTTATAGCAAAGTCCAAGGCCACTCGTAGCCTGTAAAAGTTACGCTGTTCCTTTTACCTTTAGAAATTTTCCTGCAATTCATTTTCGATTCGACTTAAAAAACGAAAATATTTTTTAGGCTATTTTAACAAGATTATGCACTTAGAAACGTTATTTCAAATGAAACAAAACGAGCAAGGCTTCTTAAAGTGAGAATATTCTGTTTCGGACAGCCCTGCAACTAACACAATTAAAAACCACACTGTCATTGAAACAAGGAAGCTTTGCCAAATCGTTGCCAGTGCACCAGTTTGTTTGGATGCGTGCAATTTTTCTTAGCTACAGAAACCCAAAAGTGGATCTTTTTTTTAACAGTGCCATCAATTACGAAAGACCAAGTTTCCAGCCTACAATCTCTGACAAGCAACACGACGTACGATATGACCTATCAAAACAACTGCGACTACTGCAAAGAAAATAATGTATCTCAATAGAAGTCATATATACCCAGGAGAACTCTTCAAGAAACGCCATGTAAGATACGTTGGTCCAGATCAGCTTTATTGTAACTTAGGTGGACAACTCCCAGACAGCAAAACATCTACAGATGTTGAATCGATGTAAAATGACTGATTTTGCTGTCGGGGCTGATCAGAAAAGGTTGCAATTTTATAAGCTAGTTTTTTTTGTTTTGTTTTTTTTAAACTGCAGTTTCAAAAAAACTGCAATTATTTCCAGGTCAAGAAACGTGCAAAACGACGCAATAAAGGCTGAGAAACAAACCTGTCATCATCACGGCAATTCACCTTCCGAGTGCTTTCACGAGTATAAATACATTCATGCAGATAAATTCATTTTTTCATGTTTTACGAAAGCAGTAGAGGCATCTGTTGATCTAACATCAACACTTTAAAACAAAGCGTTCAAAGTCAGTGTACCACCACATTGGAAAGTAACCTTGCTTGCCGTATCAATCAATACTACTTTGTTGTGATCTGCCACTTATCAGATTTCAAGCAACTCTACTCCACTGAAACTTCTGACATTGAAGGTTCCTTTTAGAAATACAGTAGTAAGAATATAAAAAAAATACTTACCGGTCTCTTTTTATTACCACGTTCAAATAACGGAATGGCCCGATTCGGTGAGAGCCCTATTCGGTGAGTTTTTTTTTTAATTATTGCGCGCCGTAGCCTAATTATCATTGCCGTTATAGGGTTAGGGGGTAGGGGATAGAGGATAGGGGTTAAGGTTTGGGGGGTTTTGGGGTTGGGTTTTTGGGGTTAGGGGTTTTAATTAGGCTACGGTACCCGATAATTTTCAAAAAAAAATTCAAAAAAATCACCGAAAAAGGCTCTCACCGAATAGTAGCAGACCCTTCAAATAATGCCGCAGTCAGAAAACAATTCAACGTTTTGTTTAAAAGGAACAGTTTCTTTTTATGAACAAACATGTAACTGTCAGGTTTTTAGACCCAAAAAGGAAAGATACCAGTGGGACCGCTGACTAACTATCGTAAATAAGCTACCGTAAACTGGATCGTATCTTACAACCACGTTGTCCCGAAAGGGTAACCTTAAATGGGAAAATCTTCCAATCCACATGCAAAGTAGGTTTCAACATACTTCCAAACTGCATACCGCAAAACAGATTTCAAATGTCACTTAATGCATACTGGACTTGGTTTGATTAAAAGCAACGCGGCATACAAATATAACAAGAAAGCTAGTAGGCTAACAGATTGTGGCAACGTAAAAGTAGCATCACTGACTTCTCTCTCATACTTCACACAGATGTTGGACAGTTCATAGCTGGGGCTAAACCCATATTCAAATTTACTATTTTCTGTTGTGATAATCAATATTTTATTGAAAAAAATGCAAGAAATAACAGTAGAATAAGCAAACTTGTCTATGTTTCGCATAGATTCCTGTAATAGTTCTGTATTCTGTTGAACCACGACAAAAAACCGCCTGTGATTTCATTTTCTCTTCAAGTTAACACATGTCGCTTGACATCTCTCCGGCCACCAGCTTCACCGGCGATTGGAACTACCGCCACATGATGGACAACGAACACCTACATCCTCGAAAGGGACTATCAGCTAATAGTCACTTCGTTGCAGTGGAGCAGGCTGGAGATCCTGCGGCAGCTACTCCTCGATATCATCCATCAGTTTACACATGAGCAAGTCTTTACTTTCTTGCAAAGAAACGTCTCCAGGTTTCATTCTTTCATCACCGCCGGCACGGGAAGAATGAGTGATGGAGGAAAGAGCAGATGAAAGGATGTCGTCGACGTCCATGGATTCAGGTGCATCACCAGAAGCTTGTTTGTCCTGTAAAGTTTTTTAGAAGAAGTTTACGCATACAAATATCCAGCAAGACAAAATTACAGCAAGCATGGCAGTACTGTAGTGAAAAAGTTGTTATAGAATGCGGCTAGATATTATAAACGTGTTGAGTGCGTGACACCTTTGGTACCTTCTGCATCAGTCCAGACAATTCTTCTGAACACTGCTTCAGTATTTCCGATGCTTTCTCCATGTGCTGGCAGAGTCTGTCTCCTGCCTCAACCATGTTTTTCTTTTGCATCGTCATCATGACTTTGAGAGCTTCACGGGCTTGGTGTGGTCTGGCAAGTATACGTGACAAAAAACGGTGGACTTGGTTAGATCTCAGCAAAGCACTAAATCAGAGATGTAACGATCAATCAAATCTCCAAAAGGATTTGGTTTATGGCAACTGTGTAAATTAATCCAATCTGTATCTTATGCGGCGAACCCATTCTTGGTGCAAACTGAAGCTCTGGCGCTTCATTACAGCTACAATTCAAGACAAGGGGTGGGCAAGCACTGGGCAGCAAAACAGAATAAATTTATCCTTACATATTAAAATTATGTGCAATAACGTACTACATGAATTCGGTCCTGAGATTCAAACCTAAAAGAAAACTTAGTCTCAGGCCATCATTGTTTAATGTAATTATTGGTTGGTATTTTACCTGAACTCGTTAATTAAATGATGCATGTGAATAAACAGTATGTTGAGATCTTCAATTTTTTCATCTCTTCCTGGCGAAACACCACATTTGATCAAAATGTCAAGCAGGTCCAAAAAGTTGCATAAAATAGAAACGGTTATTTTCTGCAATTCCTCCTTCTTGTCATATACTTCCGGATGTAGTCGCTTTAAGCCCTGAAAACAATGCGCTACATGAATGCCAGGCTTTCCATTTTATAAACACTGGGCGCCTTTATCTAAACAGAATATAAAACTTAGTGAGTAAATACAGCTTAATACAATATTGGTACGAAGATTGTTTTGTTAAACTAAAATCTGTTTTATGTAGTTTACAACTACAAACAGAATTTACAGAGCAGATAGGCCTCTACACAAAAAAAAAATTTGATTGATCTTGGGAAGTGCTTATTTTCAGACTGCAAAAGAGCATGGAAGTTCACAGTTGCAAAGTGTTTCTGTCTTCATATCATAGCATGCCAAAGTCATTTTTTAGTGTACTAGTAGAAAATGCATGGTTTCACGACATGGCGCAGACAATTGCTCAAGATTTTACAGCAAAACCAGCTATCAAATCTGTTTAAAATGGAATAAAATAAACTGCATACTTGTACTTCCAATGGTCTAATGATAACATCATCTTGATGACAAGTTTGTCCAAACATTTGGTAGGTATCTTGTATTGGTGGCGGTGGTTTAGGAGCTAATCCGTTCTTTACAGCATCATCCGTATAACGATTGACATACTAAAAACATAACATGGCATGCAGAGAAGTGAAGAAACAAATGTCTCAGTGCAATGGGGACTTGGGATTATTTTCGGAGTTAAGTTATGATGACTATTAGGCACTGATATAAAAAAAATTGTAAAAATTTAAAGACTGACTGTATGTCTTGCTTTATTTATTTCCCCACAATTGTGATAAGAGTCAAATGTCAATTTTACACGCAGACAATTCTGATTATCACATATATATTATATACATATATAGGATTATAGGGGTTAATTGTGTTTTATCCAAAACAAATTGTAAATCTGAAACCATAGTTAATTGTTTGTTAAAAACCTAGTTGCATGAAAAAAAAAATTGGCAAACTGATTATTCGATTAACCAGATGCTTCTTTAGTTTGTCCTCCACAATTCATTCTTACCATAATGCATATTAACAACACACCAACCGACACGCTATTGATATTAAGCAGAATAGAACCAATAGTCACATGTTGGATTGTAAGTGATTAAGTGTGTATTGTGTAAGTAAGGCAACATTAACCACTCGAGGACGGCAACTATTTTTATTTTGCTTAGCTTACGGGATGGCATCAATTTCAGAGAAAATTTTCATTTTTACTGTAAATTGTTTATGAAAGGTTTTTCAGTTCAGTGGTTTCCCCAGTGCACAACATAATACTGTTGTGTAGTTGAATGAGTTTCGCTTTTAGCAGCATGATCGTTGCTTACTTCACAGTGTAGATTCAAACGATCTGTTATAGCCAGATGCTGCGGGTTCTTTTTGGCAATATCAAATTACACTAGCTTTCGGAACACAGTTCCCTAGTCATGTGCTATGACGAATGGTGTTGAAGTCAGTGAGTGGTTTTTAAAAAAAAAAAAAAAAAAAAAAAAAAAAAAAAACACTCACTGACTTCAACACCATTCGTCATAGCACATGACTAGGGAACTGTGTTCCGAAAGCTAGTGTAATTTGATATTGCCAAAAAGAACCCGCAGCATCAGGCTATAACAGATCGTTTGAATCTACACTGTGAAATAATACTGTTGCTCATATTAAAATAAAAAAATGCTGAGTGTTTTGCATATATGAACAGCACCCGTCTTTTTTATAATTACGTCATCCGTCCACAAGTAATTATAAACACACAAAACCTATTTTTTGGCTAAGTCATTGCGAAAACACCGATACACAAACATACAACAAATAAAAACTGTATCATCTTTTAAAAGTAAAATTTTGAGTTTTAATCCAGAGCTTAGACAATAATTCCAAGTACAAATGATAGGTTAATGTTAAATGCACAAACAAATGCTACCTCCATTACAGGTGGTGGCATAGCACTTTGTATCTGTGACTCCATATTGGCAGGCTGAGCATTAGCCATTGCAGAGATATGCTTCAGACAAGATAATCTATTCAATGCTAACTGTTCAACTTTGATCACAAATTTTCTGCAAAAAAATCACACTTGGAAGTGTAAAATAAATCTTTAATTTTTCTATCAAACAAACCAGCTAATAGAGCTAAAAAGTGTGTGTAATATGTTATGGTCTGCCCTGTTAGCTCGGTGGTTACCCGGCCGATTCAAGGTCATGCGAGGCTGATTACTTAGGTTCTCAGGGTATACACTTTGAGAAACGCATACAAGGACTGCTCTCCATTTCTCCATTCAGAGGCACCTAGTCGATGGAATAATTCTCCGGCAACAACATTTAAACAACCATCAGAAATTGCACTCTGTCTATCTTGATAACCGGGCCTGTGTCAATGGTTAAACGCCTCTGTAAGTATGTGGAACTGCCAGGGTTAAGCTCTCAAAGAAGCTTTCCCAGTCCAAATACTACCGGTACTGTACAGTTACCTTATATGGTACTTGTAGCCTTTGAGACTATGATAATTAATCACGTCAGTTAAACATGATGTTATGTGGTCAAGCCTAAGGTTGTGGACGCACCACAAACACATGAACTCGGCACTTCTATTTTTTCTAGTCTCTTGGACATATTTTGTATCTAATTCTGTTCATACACCTGCCTTGACACAGCGCACTTGCGAGAAACTCAGTTACGGTAGTTAAACGCCTGACTTTATGAACAATGAAATTTCACTCTGTTAAACTCGGTGACCAGGCCTGTGTCAGTGGTTCAAAACGTCTACAATGCAAAACTGCCAGGATTGAGTTCTCAAACTAAGCTTTCTCATTGAGGAAAAAGATTACAATTGTGGGTAAGTCTTTGTCAACTTGACCAGAAAAAAGGGAAAATGTAACCCATGGTGTCAGATTTTGATGAAACTTAGACACTTTGCAGAGCAAGTCATTCTGAGAAAAATGATACCAATCTCAGCAAATTCGGCTCAGCGGTTTTCGGGATATGGCCATTTGAAAATGAGGTGTTTTTGCGTTCGCTCAAGCATGAAATTAGTGAAAAGTTGGTACAACAAATTTTAAACGTAAATAAAACATACACCATTAATGTTACAAACTTCAAATTTTGTGAGAACTTAAGTTTGGTTGAAGTCAACACATTTACAAACTTTCAACAATTTTGGTCATGGTTGAATGATTTTGAAGACAAGTTAATATTGTTGTGGAATTGAAATCAATCAACCGTGACGTAACTTCCAAGCACTATACTGAAAAAGGCCCCTCTTCAATTTTTTCGAGTAATACATCATATGAAAGGTCTTAACTTCCCCTATACAGTGAAACAAAGATATCTTTGTGTATTTGAGAAAATCTAGGCGTAGTAAGTCGAAATGTACCATACACACAAAGTGGCTAAATTGATTGTTTTTATAATTGTTCAACAGTGCTTTGCTTCCCTTTTTTCCAATTATGCACAAAATATATACATTAGTAGACATAATAGGTAAGTTGAAAGCTTTGAATATCTTGCTTAGTCAATTAATCATACTAATTACTATAATTACTGAAAATCAAAGCAAAGATTATTGAAATTCAATGTGTAAAATGTTTCACTTGAAATTGGTTTTTAATGATTGTATAGTTTAATGCTAGAAGGAAATAAAACCAAGAATACTAATAGAGAAGTGGCTCTTTTTACCTGGTTCAAAGATGCAATTTAATCAACAAAAAAGGTTATCGTGCTTTGAGAAATTTTAAGAAAAACATAACGATATATCACAAAATTCGTCAGCAAAAGCCAAAGGATAATTATATTGAACTCTCATTGCAGTTTTGAACCATGATAACTTTTGGGCTGCTTTTCAATTTATATTCCCAATTTAAATAATTGGTTAAACTGGATATTAATGTATATATAATATATTCCAAAGCATATGTGTGACAGAAATTAATTATTTATTAGCTGATCTCCAATGAGTTTGAATTTGTTGCTAACATTGCATGGAAAATTGATATTGGTCTCGAGTAGTTGCAAGGGTTGGACTGTCTACCACACACAAAACATGTTCAAAAGGAATCCAACATTCGTCTTTGTTTCTTGGCCAATGAAAACATGGAGACGGTCCATTAGGGTGCAGAAAATTTACAAAGATGTCACCATTTTCTGTGTCAACTACCAAAGTTACTCCAACATAACCACTTTCCATCATACATGGCTGCTACAAAGTTTCCTTGATTGATGCTTTTGTTGCTGTACTTGGTATCAAAATCGAAAGTGTAATTATATGTGAGTTCATTGCTTATTCTTTTGATGCCAATTTTAGACTTGTCAACTGGTTCAAAGTAATGAAATCCTCTGGTTCCTTTTATTGTACTTGCTAGCTTGTTGGCAAAGAAAATTTCATTTGTGCCTGCACAAACATGATTTTGGCCTGGAAACATCATGGTCTTTCTTTGCCACAAGTCATGGTAAGTTACCTTGCGATGGCACTGTGAAGCATTCAATAGCTATGGAAAGTTTACGAAGACCTCTACATCATCAAATTGGTACTTTACATGAAATGATGGATCACTGCACTGAAAAGTTGCCTTCAATACATTTCATAAAACTTCTCAAGGAAGATTTGACGAATGAGAGAAAATGTCTGGAAGAAAGGTGGAAGCTAGCAAGTACAATAAAAGGAACCAGAGGATTTCATTACTTTGAACCAGTTGACAAGTCTAAAATTGGCATCAAAAGAATAAGCAATGAACTCACATATGATTACACTTTCAACTTTGATACCAAGTACAGCAACAAAAGCATCAACCAAGGTAACTTTGTAGCAGCCATGTATGATGGAAAGTGGTTATGTTTGAGTAACTTTGGTAGTTGACACAGAAAATGGTGACATCTTTGTAAATTTTCTGCACCCTAATAGACCGTCTCCATCTTTTCATTGGCCAAGAAACAAAGACGAATGTTGGATTCCTTTTGAACATGTTTTGTGTGTTGTAGACATAGACAGTCCAACCCTTGCAACTACTCAAGACCAATATCAATTTTCCATGCAATGTTTGCAACAAATTCAAACTCATTGGAGATCAGCTAATAAATAATTCATTTCTGTCACACATATGCTTTGCAATATATTATATATACATTAATATCCAGTTTGACCAATTCTTTAAATTGGGAATATAAATTGAAAAGCAGCCCAAAAGTTATCATGGTTCAAAACTGCAATGAGAGTTCAATATAATTATCCTTTGGCTTTTGCTGACGAATTTTGTGATTTATCGTTATGTTTTTCTTAAAATTTCTCAAAGCACGATAACCTTTTTTGTTGATTAAATTGCATCTTTGAACCAGGTAAAAAGAGCCACTTCTCTATTAGTATTCTTGGTTTTATTTCCTTCTGGCATTAAACTATACAATCATTAAAAACCAATTTCAAGTAAAACATTTTACACATTGAATTTCAATAATCTTTGCTTTGATTTTCAGTAATTATAGTAATTAGTATGGTTAATTGACTAAGCAAGATATTCAAAGCTTTCAACTTACCTATTATGTCTACTAATGTATATATATATATATTTTGTGCATAATTGGAAAAAAGGGAAGCAAAGCACTGTTGAACAATTATAAAAACAATCAATTTAGCCACTTTGTGTATATGGTACATTTCGACTTACTACGCCTAGATTTTCTCAAATACACAAAGATATCTTTGTTTCACTGTATAGGGGAAGTCAAGACCTTTCATATGATGTACGGTATTACTCGAAAAAATTGAAGAAGGGCCTTTTTCAGTATAGTGCTTGGAAGTTACGTCACGGTTGATTGATTTCAATTCCACAACAATATTAACTAGTCTTCAAAATCATTCAACCATGACCAAAATTGTTGAAAGTTTGTAAATGTGTTGACTTCAACCAAACTTAAGTTCTCACAAAATTTGAAGTTTGTAACATTAATGGTGTATGTTTTATTTACGTTTAAAATTTGTTGTACCAACTTTTCACTAATTTCATGCTTGAGCGAACGCGAAAACACCTCATTTTCAAATGGCCATATCCCGAAAACCGCTGAGCCGATTTTGCTGAGATTGGTATCATTTTTCTCAGAATGACTTGCTCTGCAAAGTGTCTAAGTTTCATCAAAATCTGAGACCATGGGTTACATAGCTTGGTCAAGTTGACAAAGACTTACCCAACAACCAAAAATATGTTTCATTTTCAGGGGCTTGTAGGTTTTAAGCCACCTGCACATGGTCAATCAGTTTTTGTGTACCGTATTTGAGTACTTATACCGGTGTATAAGCACTGATGCCATTTGCGCATCTGCAATTTGCATGGTCATAAACCCGTTTTGGCCCAGGCGGCCAGGCTCTTCCTCTTACTTTCTCAACTTCAAACAAATGACAATTGTGACAAGTCACAAACTGCTAAGAACAAGGTTGCCACGCAAAAAATCGCTAAATATCTATAAACGCCATTCAAAAATCCCTACATGTCCCTACGCAAACTTTGGTACTATTGTCAACATAAAAAAACGCATAGTCTACTGTAACTTAATAATTTCCAATTTACATTACTTAATTGGACCACCTGTTTATGAAATTTTCAAACAAACTATTTTGGGTTGGAGGCAATTGCCTCCTTGGTGATTAATTGTAATAATGGTGGTGGTAACTAATTGTGATCATTTTTTGAATGTTAACTTTTAATTTTTTATTTGCTAATGTTAGTGCTAATTGCTCAAGATGAAAAGCGCAACAATTGCGAAAAATCCCATGGAGATTCACTGTTCTCTACCGATGTTCTAAAATCCCTGATGTGGAGATAAATCCTTACGTCTGGCAACATTGGCTAAGAAATTAAATTTAGTGTTTCCACCATGGACATCTTATTATAACTAGACCGCGCATCGTCACTTCTCTCGTTTACGATTCCATTGTTAGTGTACCTATTCCGCGCGTTTGTCAATGCTTTTGTAGGGATCCGTAATGAATTTTCATTGTTTTTAATTCAATTCAATTTATTTTTCCTTGTCAGAATGTAAAAGAAATGATATTGTGAAAAAGAAATACAGAAACAAAACCAACAAAAGGAAAAGGTGGCAAAACCATAATGGTTTAAGACGTGCATGAAAGGATCTAATATTGCGGTATATGAATCGATAAATATACAGTAGTTAAGCACGGCCACCAAACCTTATACTTTAAATTTTAAAACAAGTAGAAGTAGATGAATTAGTTAAGAATCAGTCGCCTCCTCGTTCCTGATACAACTGGAGCGCCAATTCTTAAAGCAATGAGAACACGACTGAACACAACTTAACTTTCTACAAAATGTAATTCTCCCATAATATTTGCGTTTCTTAAAAAACTCAGTTGTTGTGAACAAATAATTGACAAAACAAATAGTTTTCTATGCAACAACACAACCGCAGCTTTTACCAAGATTCTGTTCAATAGAGATTGATTGCTTTCAATTTTCTCCGTTGTAGCAAAACGTTGCATTATGCTGACATTCCAAACATTTCCGTTTTGTCAGTTTACAAAAAAGCTGCAATTAATTTCGTACATTGCTGGTTATGCTGCCAAAATGTGCGCAAAGATAACGTTATGTGCAAGGTGCCGCTTTGAACTGAGTTCACACACTTTACCTGTTCAACAGAGGCGCCGGAAGCGGGGGGGCAGGGGGGGCAATGGTGCCCTTTTAAAGTCATGTAAGCAACTGCACATTTTGCAATATAACAATTTCTGCTATTCGCTTTTAGCCTAATAATAATCTTTCATTTTTGCCTCAAAATAATATTTACGGCAGAAAATTTTGCAACACAGTACAGGCCTTTTTTTCGGGAGCTCCTTCTCGGCGGCCAAATCTGTGTGCTTGGAGGCCAAAATACAAAATAAAAATAACGATAGCACAAGTAAATAAAATTAACTTGCAACAATGCTAAAATGATCACTTAGCGTTGTTGAAGTCTGGGCCTGGGCGACGTCCTACAATAGAATCGTTGCACCACGCAATAACTGCTTTATCGGGATTGTAATCCAGTACTGCGGGACCATCTAACGACACTCGCACGAGTGTCTCCAATGTGGCTGATTTTAAAGAAGTTCGCCACTCCTCTAGAATTCTTTTTAGCAACGAAAAACAACGCTCGACATGATTGTGTTGACGATGACGACAAGGTAATAAAATAAGTATTTCAATGATGTGAAGGACATTACTAAAAGAAGCATAATTTTTGCAAAATATGATCAAAAAATGTTTTCCCCTTGGATGTCAACTAACCTAGTTCTCCTTTTTAACAATGATTCAATGTCCGACAACATCGAATCGACATAAAAACGACAATATTGCCAGCCAATGTAATTTAGCACTTCGAATTAAGACTTTGTTAAAATAAACGTCGAGAATTACAAACAAGACTTACAGCGCTGGTGATCGCAGATGGATATATTCCATCAATAACAAATATCCCCGCACAATGCAACAGTGGCGATTATGACGCGCTGACCTAATTTTGCGTCACTCTTTAATACTACATATTTTTGACAGTTAATCCACGATCATTCTATTGCGAAATTAAATATTTGGCTAGAAGAGACCGGCGGCCAAACTTGGCCGATTGAGGAGGTAGCACCGGTGGTCATTCAAGCACTACTTAGCGGCCATGGCCACCGGCTGCTTTAAGGCTTGACAGTAGGTTACATCATTATAACATAGCATTCTTTGTATACTGGACACTTGTAGGCTATCATTACTCAATACATAGTGAGCTGATAGATTAGCATTATCGCTATATCTTATCTTAAAACTTGAAAAAAAATTGCCTTTTAGTAAAAAAAAGTGCCCTTTTTTCGTAATCTTGCCCCCCCAGTCAAAAATCGTTCCGGCGCCCCTGCTGTTCAACCCAGCTTCTTATCGTTTAAAGATAGAAGTGGACTTTTTAAACCTTCTTTCAGTGTTGTATATATTTGCGAGGAAACTGAATAATGCATTAAACGGTTACTAACTACCACAGCTGGGAAATTACCTCTTCGTCCAGGCATTGTGGAAGCTATTGCGGTAGCTGTGCTTGGAAACATAAATCATTCCAAGATATTTACTAATCTCACGGATCATGTGTTTGAATGCACCGTTACCGATAATCACATTTTTACGCTAGTCAAAACTGTGTCCAAATGTTATTTAAAAATTAGGTTTTACCACATTGGTAAGGAAACGTGCAAGCAAATACAAGGTAACTTGGTTCGTAAAACGCTTAACAAAACAATACTTTTCAAACACCAATAAACCACTTCCTTTCGACATCACATCAGTATTGGTGAATATTTAATTTGTTTTGATTTTGTTGAGCTATAGGCCTACGTTATAACCGCTATAATATAGCGTATCATTCGCTTAGGTTTGATGTAATAAACTGTTTGTTGCTATTTTTACAATAGGCTAATCATCAGCTCAGCTGTAACGCCAAATTGAATAAGAGTTCTGCTGAACTGCTGGAAATGATGATGATGGCGTATGAGCGATCTTTCCAGGCTAGATTGGAGGGCAGGAAATCTTCAGCCACTCGGCAGTCTCGTCGTCCAGGATTCTCAGACCATGCGCACCGTGTGGAGGCCGGTGGGTTAGGCAGTGGTGGATGACATGGTCTGCGGTCTGTTCCGTGGCACCACACTCGCATTCTGATGAAGGAGCCAGGCCCCATTTGTGCATGTCCGAACGAAAGCGGCCGACGCCAGTTCGCAGGCGGTTAAGCCTGACCCACGCAAGCCTTGCGAGGGACATCCCTGGTGGACGGGGATCGGCGTTGGGTATGAAGTCACGGAGCGTGGAGGTGTGATTTTGCCACTCCGTGTTCCACATGTGGTTCGTCCAGTGTGCCGCACTTAAACTAAGTTCTTCTGCGTTCTTAAGGAGTTGTTGTGCGGCAGGCACAAAGGGGCGTCTTGATTTCAAGCGCTGCTTTATAGGTGGTGGTCTCTTGAGTGTTGCATGGAGGAGATGGTCGGGGTCCAAAGCGCGGCGAGCGAGAGAAATCGTGGCTCCTTTACGGCGTAGCTCAGCGGGTTGGATGCCTGCTAGGATTGGTAGGCAGTCCGTTGGAGTGGGACGCAGGCATCCAGTCACAGTACGCAGTGCGTCGTTAATGGCGGTATCAATCTGGTGGGTGTGAGAACTACGACACCAGACCGGCGCGCAGTACTCAGCGGTGGAATGAACAAGGGCTAGGGTAGCTGTACGAAGAGTTTTAGCACCAGCTCCCCAGCCGGAACCCGCCAATCGCCTCAAAAGTGCGACGCGTGTAGATAGTTTTTTGCGCAGTGACTTCAAGTGCCGGCGGTACGTGAGTGACCTGTCCAGGGTTATGCCGAGGTATGTAGGTTCGGCACAGTAGGGCAGGCGTTCCCCATCAATCTTGATGTTTATCTCACGCTGTGCCTCCCAGTTGTTAAGGTGGAAGGCCGCCGACACTGTCTTTGGCTTGCTGAGCTGTAGCTTCCATTTCTGGAGGTATGCTGATAGTGTTTGCATGTCTTGGCTGAGGTTCCTCTCCACTGACTGCCAGTTTCCTGCTGGGTGCAGGAGTGCCAGGTCGTCTGCGTAAGCATACTTCCTGGAGGTGGTGGGGGGCAAGTCGTAGGTGTATATGTTGAACAGGAGAGGAGCCAAGACTGAGCCCTGTGGGACGCCGTTTTTAAGTCGGCGTAGTCTGCTTCGACGACCGCTACCGGTTGTGAGGGTAAAACTGCGGTTTTGCACAAGTTCCATGATCATATGGACCATGTGTCTGTCAGGGAGCAGACGGAGTAACTTGCAGGTAAGGCCGCTATGCCATACGGTGTCATAGGCAGCCGTGAGATCAACAAACACGGCGCCAGCCTTCTTCTTAGCCGAGAAGCTGTCCTCAATGTCTTGGGTCATATACGTGCTCTCGTATCGCGGTGTTTTTGCTTTATATTATAGACTGTATGATATAGATGACTGGAAATGATGAATTCAGTGTATCATATACGTGCTCTCGTATCGCGGTGTTTTTGCTTTATATTATAGACTGTATGTATAATTCTGTGCAATTTAACACATGCTTTTATTCATTTCATAGATGAATAAAACCTCTTTTACACCAAAGTTCTAAATTATAGTTAACAAGTTAGTTTTCTGCAGAAGCGCAACCAGCTCAGAAATGTTATCGTTAACAGCGCAGCTTTCACGCGAGTTTGAGACACTAACAATGGCCGACGCCTTTTTTCAATTTTTTCAATCGAAATGCGAGAAGCGCAGTCTAGTTATAATAAGATGTCTATGGTTTCCACCGGTAGCCACTTTAACAAGCAGATTTCTAATAATCAACGAACGCATCCAATCCAACCACGAACCAATGAGATGCTACGCTATCTGTACGTTATCTACGTTATCTGTTATTGTGACCATTCCAGCATTCAGCCCATAGACACCTTAAATAGAAGGACTAGTATCTGCTATGCAGAGGTGGGCAGTAGCGCGCTACTTTTGTAGCGGCGCTACTAGCGGCGCTACTTTTTTGGTAAAAGTAGCGGCGCTACTTTTTAGCTGGAGTAGCTGCTACAGTAGCGGCGCTATTTTTTTTCCAAAGTAGCGGTAGCGGGAGAGGCGCTACTTTTTTCAGTCGCACTCCCGCTACCCGCTAGCAACTTTGTAAAAGGTACCATAAAAAAATCCCCTCTGAGCAACAAAGGAAAACGTATATCCTAGCTCAGTTTGGTCATTCGTTCCCCATCGGCTGGCTTGGCGCATTGGGTTAGGGCGGTGGTAGTAATTAGTAATTACATTGACATGGGTTTGATTCCCACCACAGCTGTTGCTCTTTTTTCTTCTGTTATTACCAAACCAAGTTGAAAGGGGATTTTATAATGGTACCTTTTCAAAAGTTGCCTCCGTAATATGCTTTGGACTTGCCCTGAAGAATGTCTAAAGCCTGGCAGATAGGCTTCATCACACAGAGATATTCGCCGAAGAGGTTGACATCAGCTAGAAAAGACCAGACATTCTTCAGGGCAAGTCCAAAGCATATTACGGAGTCTTGCTTTCAACCATCACAATTTGCGAAAAGAAGTTGACCGAGATCAGCTGATCTTGTGACCTGTGAGGAGTTGAAAGTGAAAGTCCTTGAAGGCGTGAAGAAACGATTCAACAAATGCTTCAACAACATGAAATGCGTTATGGCATCATGTCTTCATCCCTCCTTCAAGACGTCGTGGCTACAATTTCTGCACTACGTTTCCACGGATGATGCTGACGCACTGCGAGAAAAAGTCAAGACAGATGTAATTCGACTGTTGCGGGAGACATCAAGCCAGGTTGATACCGAGAAGAGTGACACCAACACCAGTTATGACCCCGAGGATGTATTTTTTGGAGTGTTTGCGCCATCCCGTGAAACGTCGGTGCACAAGGAAGCAGCAATTGCGGACGCCTTTTTTTCAAACAAGAGCAAGTCCTTGAGCTTTTCGAATACCGAGTTAAAACATATCTGTTCAATACAACACCCCCATTTCTTCCAGTGCTGCGGTGGAGAGACTTTTCTCTGTTGGAAAAGATGTGCTTAAGCGAAAGCGGGCAGGACTTAATGACTCTCATTTTGAAATGCTTGTGTTTTTGAAAGATGCGTAGGCTAACAATAAATTTCCCTTAGAATGCGTTTTCTATAACGACGTTAAAATGACAGCGTAAACGAATGATAACATTCGTTTTCAAGGTCATTTTTGCGTCACTAGGGACTTGAGTGTTTCCTAGTGTCATTTTAGACAAAAGTAGCGGAAGAAGTAGCGGTAGCGCGCGCTACTTTGGCCCGAGTAGCGGTAGCGGGTAGGGCGCTACTTTTGTAAATTGGTAGCGGGTAGCGGTAGCGCGCGCTACTTTGGCCCAAGTAGCGGTAGCGGGTAGCGCACTACTTTAAAAGTAGCGGGTACCCACCTCTGCTGCTATGTTCGGTATTTGGAATGTAAACAACATTTCTACTAAATTTCAGCCAAAACCAATCAAAAATAGGGTCTTGGCAAGGTTTTAAAATTTTGGAAAATTTTAACCGAGAGCTGGAAACGACCACATTTGGATGTCTATGACCTTTTAAAGTGACAATATGAACGATGTTATTTTTTCAATATTTGGCAGAAGTACTATCACCTGTAAAAAAATTAGGTTCTTACCTAATTTACTTAAGCAGTAATAGGGCCTCAAATATGGCCAAAAGTAAAAAAATTGTGCCCCTTCGGCAGACCCCCCCCAAACTAAATGCTTTATAACTCTCGTGTTTCTCAATAAATTTCATTCAAATTTTGCAGGTGTTCATCATATAAGATAGTGAAAAGGTGTGTAAAATTTAAGAAAAATTGAATAGGTTGAATTTCTTGACTGTGTGAATTGACACGGATAATGGCCCAATGGTAAATTTTCAAGTGGCTGGTGGCAGATCAAGCTCTCGTCAGATTACATTCTAAATTTGCACAATTAGTTTTAGTAGTAATTGGCAAGTTTTCCAACCCCAAGGTAATAAAAATTTTATAAAAAGTTTTTTTCACTCCACCCTACTACACAGCTGTGTATGTGACCTTTGTTAAACGGATGCTGTTTTACGATCTTCATTGTAGAGTGCTTCAATATCACGCCAGCGTGCAACATGCATTTTCGCCTCTTTCATGAAAGAGAGTTCTTTATTGTGCTCAGTTGCAATTTGTGAAAAGCGTTGCAATTAGTTGCAATTCACATTTCTTTGTCATGCTTTCGACGGTTTCAAACTTCGTTACGCTGCTGACCAACTTCTTAATTCAACTGTTTCATCACAAACCATTTATTTGTGCTGCAATTCATTGGCAAACATTGCTTGCTCGTTAACTGCAATTGTTGTGGATATTTTCAATAGATTTAGCAACAGTTAGCCATAGTAGCCTACAGTAAGTCATAGTTAGGCCTATGTATGCACAATTTGCGCAAATTACGCATACCAGTCTTAAGATTTTGGGATCCAAGTTTAAAAACCCGAGATTGCGAGTTACGAGTCCTTCTATTTAAGGTGTCTATGATTCAGCCAGAGAATTAATTACTACTTTGAATTTTGTTTGGTATTTACAGAAGAAAAAAGAGCTATAGCAGAGGTGGGAATCAAACCAACGTCAATGTAATGACTACTACCGCCCTAACCCAATGCGCCAAGGCAACCGATGGCAAAGCGATGATTTAATTTAGCTAGAATTTGCGTTTTTCCTTTATTCTTCCCAAACGCAATCTTGATGACGTCATGAACAGCGTAGCTTCTGATTGGTTCGTGCTGGATTAGATATCTGCATGTTAAAGTGCCTACCGTTTCCACCAGTGGTGCTGTGGTTATATATTATTTTAGGTAACTTATAAAAATGTGGTTATAGTTTATTTAGGTTATTTAAGTATGAGAATGATTTGTTTATCAGTTGAGTTGAATTTTACGGCTGTCTGACTACCTGATGAAATTTCTATCTATCTAATTTAGCTATCTGACTCCATTATCTAATTTCCACACAATTGTTATTCGAATTATAATTTTAAGTTATCAGAAGGTGTTCGTACAATGTTGTAGGTCTATAACACAATTTGAATTTAAACAGTACAGAATAATGAAATTACAGGATAGTGAAACGTTATCACGAGTTATTACATTTTAATTAAACAATCAATTTAATGTTTTTCTGAGAGCTGAACTGGTCTAACTGAGCTGGTTTGATGTGAGCTAGTCCGATTTGATAGAGCTAGAGCTCGTCCGATTCGATAAAGCTGGTCCAATTTGATAGAACTCTGGTCAAAGGACGAACAAACCATTTTATTGTGTGCGCCCTTTTTTCTATTTTCTTTGGGAGCAGTTGCATGGAAAATTACAGAAACTTTAGTAAAAGGCAGGAAAACTTATATGTTGAAATAATGGATCGCTACAGTGCTACTCCTAGTGTTTTTCCACTAGATCTAGTGTTTTTGGATTGCATCTAGTGTTCTAGTGTTTTTTTTTGCTATCTAGTGTTTTTTTAGCGATTTACCGCTATGTTGGTGTGCATAAGTTTGGACAGTGTTCAAAGTAGCCCCACCTATTTTTTGTTTAGCTGCAATGCTGCATCAATGTGTTTGTAGTGCTTTTCAAAGTGGACAGCGAGTTTTTTGTCTGGTTACACCCAATAATGACAAATTTGAGATATTTAGCATAAATACTTTAAAAAAGACATACAAATGACTGTGAAACGTATTCAAAGTAGACTAAAGTAGGTAGCGTAGCCTACCAAACGGTAGGCTAGGCTTACATTTCGTCGGCTTACACTTGATGAGTGTGGAGTTGTTAGACTACACTATAACCTCAGAGATGATTGTGAGTAATATTGCGTTTTTGACAATATATTTGTAAAGGCCAAATTTAGAGAAAATTTTGTTCGCCCCCCAAAAATATTTTACTCTCCTGCGGCCTGTAGCGCACCCAGCATGGGGCTAAGGGGGCTCAAGCCCCCCCAAACCCGCCACCAAAAATCAAGTTTTTGTATGTTCCCCAAATAAATGTTGAGGAAAATAGACGCGCCTCCAGCAAATAAGTTAATTTTTTGTTTAAATTTGAGTTGTAGCTTTTGATTAACACTGCTTCCTGAATTTTGATGTCAAATTGGAATTTGCCTTTGCGTAAAATTTTAAATGAGTCAGCAGAGAATTTTCGATCGGTAGCCTACAAAAAGAACACTCCGTGATACGGTCTTTGATGGCACTTTTGAAGTTCAGATGCTCTCGTCGTCAAATGTCTGGTGGACATACCGATGTACCGTACGTCAATGCTGAAGCACACGGACATGTAAAACTGTATACGAAATTTGAGCAGAAAGACGAAGGCGTCTAGGACTTCAGTTGAAAATACGAACTAATTTTGAATGTTTTGTAGGCTATAAGTAGAAAAAATGTTCACATCAAATTTAATGTTGACAAAATTAGTGTTTTGTTGCAAACTGTTTTCGTGCTAGTTGTTGTTTTCGCACTTATTTGTATTGGCAAACAGGAAGCTAATTCTATTTTGTCATACATGAGGAAAAAGTCAAGATCTATAGAAGATTGCAAGAGTAGACGTAGGAATGAGGAAGCTGATAGTGCTAGTAGCATGGGGTTCACTAGGCTAACTTGTAATCTGATTGAGAGAACAAATCCTGATGTATCGGCAACCGGTGGGTTGTGGGCCGTGAGTGCCTTAAATATTAATCAAAGGGATGGGTATTGGCCTATTGTCACTGTTACTCAGGGGCGTATCCTTAATGGAAGCAAGGGAAGCATTGCTTCCCCTACCAAAATTGGAAAAAAAAGATAATATTTTTTAGTAAAACGATTTCGTAATTTCGTTATCTTAATACGAATTAGAACAGTTACTAACTCATGTCCCGTCTAGGTTTTAATTTTAAAAAAGTTGGAAGCTTACGGAAGCAGAGATTCGTAGCCTACCGCATCCATTGCTTTCGTTTTTGCTATACGAAGAAACAAGGTGAGAAACAAAGGAAAAAAGCAGAGGAAAGTTTACGCGATTTACGTTTCTTTCAACTAATTTGTGGAAGCAATTTCAGAGTTGCTTCATGTTGGGTATTATTCCGGTGCGTAATGAAAAAATCTAAGGCTTTGGGGTCATATCTGCCTTGCAAGAAAAAGTTTGAGCCTAATGTTAGATTTACATTGTTATCCTGGCTACTAGCCTACAGCAGTAGGTAGCTGTAATTGAGCAGTTAAGCTGAATTTTTGGTGTTCTCTATAATTTGAGCCGCAGTTTTTGCCTGTTCGTGTAAGAGCTACCTTTCATTTTAAGTTAATAGCTGTTTATCTACTAATAAATTTCATACAAATATTACCATAATGTTTTCAGAAAGCACTATAATCCATTATTCAAGTGTGATTTTGCAAAAATTTCCCAGAGGGGCATGCCCCCGGATCCCCCTAGGATACGCGTGCTTTTGGCACGCTTTTACCCCCACGACTTTTATTGCTTCCCTTGCTCAACCCACCAGTATACGCCACTGCTGTCAGTACTGTCGCAAATCACTCAGCCGACATTTCTGAATTAGCCCCCCCTAAACTTTTTTCTGGGTGCGCTACTGCCTGCGGCTATGGCTCTTCAGGGCTCTCACTTTCAAGGAAATTCAGTTCTGTTTTGAAATTTTAAGGACTTTTAACACTATCTAACGGTATGGCTGTCATTTTTGTATATTGTGCATGTAAATGATCGTGTATTTATGATACTAGTGTTTTTTTTTTGTGAATCTAGTGTTTTTTTCAGTCAAATCTAGTACTTTTCCATGACAAGAGAGTGGCAACAATGGTTTCCACACCCTCGGAAAGTTAGTTTCCACTCAGCTGATTCAAATGATTCAAAAATTCCCCAATCACCATACCATTTGTCCGCCCCGATAGCTCAGTTAGTTATCGCGTGACTTCTGGAAGGAAGAAGTTTCAAGATCAAGCGGCGCTGATTTAACTCTCGGGATGTGTGCTTGAGCAACGCACGTAAAGGACTGCTCTCCATTCAGCGGTAGCCTATATAGGCCTAGTGGATGGAATAATTCCCCGGCAACAAGATTTCAACAATCGGAAACTCCATTCTGTCAATCTCGGTAACCGGGCCTGCGTCAGTGATTCAATACCTCTACAAGTAGGCTATGCCAAACTGCCAGGATTAAGCTCTGCAGGAAGCTTTCCCAGTCCGAGGATAAAGACTCAATCAATCAATTTCACCACAATGTAGCCTATTTTCCTCGGTTTGAAACTGTAATTTTGCCGATCTTTAAGTGATCTCTCAATCCACTCCTGGAAAATTTTTTAGCCTAAGCTTCTCCATCTTGTGACACTAACTTAACCTCACATCTCCTCAAGCATAGGCTACTCACTGAAAAACTCATCACCATTGTGTTTCTTTTTGTTTGAGGACCATGGGATACCAACACAACGCGCTATTCCTAGGTTTAGCTTGTTTTTAAATCGTTATCCTGGGACTGACCCAACCAGTGAAAGGTTGTTCTATTTCTAGCAGTTTCGCGTACCTACTTGTACCCAAAAGCTTTGAATCAATGACACAGACCATCATCTAGTAATATTGGCGCGGGCCCGATTTGTGGAAACCGAGTAAATTTTCCGCTTAGAGTCAAACTGTTGTCTGTGAATTATTCCATTCACTATAAGTGCCGCTGAAAGAAGAGCTGTGCAATACTCAAGCCTCACCACAAAAATCAAACCAGCGCCGGTTGATCTTGAAGCTTCTTCGCTTATAAAGTCAGACACTTAACCAACTGAGCTATTGGAGCGCATTGATACATGGCTAAGACAAAAAGTATTCTTCTAGAACTGTTCAAGCGTAGAAAAGCGCAAGATGTGTGGACAAATACATAAGTCTTCACTGTTTACATGTTTTTACAGACCTTCTGATGATCCGTTAGGTGAAACAATAGAGGTTATAATATTTAATATCTTTTCAGGAATTCAGGTTTAGAGGTTTTTTTTGCAGATTAAATTACAGTTGTAATATTTAATATCTCCTCAGGAAGTACAGGTTTAGAGATTTTTTTTGGCAGATTAAATTACAGTTGTAATATTTAATATCTTTTCAGAATTATCGATTCTTCACTGTTTACATGTTTTTACAGACCTTCTGATGATCCGTTAGGTGAAACAATTTGTAAAGGCTTCAGATAGTAATAACTATATTTGATTTAATTTGCTCTGCTTTGCTTTTTTGCTTAGCATTGAGCACTTTTTTGTAGTATTGATAGTTTTCATTGTTTTAAGTAATAACTAATAAGTATTCAAAAGTTTCTCAACAATCCAGCGCAAGAATAAAAATGTTGCCCCAGTAAGATGCTTGTTGCGAAGTAGCCTAGGCTATGAAATTTGTAGGTTATCTGATCATTATCTTGCAATGAATGTACTGTAGCTCAATATGCAAAAGAGAAATCGAAAGAATTTCGATGTGGTGCAAAAATGACATTTAACCAGAGATGTAGGCTACGTATACGCCGCAGACTTGCGGGCGCGGCGTAGACTTTTTGTTTACGCTAATGCTTACGGCCACATTTTTTTGGATAGTTGTCGCTTGAGGCTACGCTGTAAAGTTTTCGCGGTTTTTTAGCGCATAGCGTCAACGCATACTGTTTAATGTATTTTTTTCGCTACAACACGCCAATACCTTCCAGCGCTGCAGTTGAAAAAATGTTTTCAATGGGCAAAGACATATTGGAACCAAAACACAGCAAAATGTCAGACGAACACTTTCATATGCTTGTGTTTCTTCGTGGAAATTCAAAATAAAACTTGTTTGTTTCGAGTACTTTATACCGTGTGAATGTTTGGCACCTAGCAAACAAAATGAGTTTAGCCTACCCTAGTGTATACGCTGACGCCGCCAACTTTTTTTACAAGTTACGTTGACGCATACGGCGTATGGTTTTTTGAACGTTTGCGTTTACGCTGACGGCGTCAATATTTTTTGTATGCGTGTACATCACTGCATTGAACACAACTAAAGCTTTTCCTAAAAACGTTTTAATAGTTTTTTAAGACTGCAAGCTGTTTTTTGATACAAAATTGAGCACGACTGTACTTGCAACACTATTCTTTCTGTTTTCATTTATTAAGATAGGCTACCAAAGCAAATAACAGTAAAACTTTGCTTGATATTTGTTTTTGATTACCGGAAGCTACCGTGTTTTTCAATGGCCTAAAAATGTACCGCAACTTGATCTTGCAAACTTTATTGGAATGAAACCTTGTAAGCTATACAACACCAATTGTTACCAGCCACGATCAAATTGCATTGCCGTGTGTTAAAAAATGTTTTTGTAATCCGAAGTATCAAACCATCGTCCATGTGTAGGCCACGCAAAAGTTAATGAAACCTGTCTAGGCTCTGACTTTCATCTGAGCTGAGTATTTGTAATTTTATTCATTTTGCTACAAACGACTGTTCATTCCGCGACCAAACTACGACCTAATAGGCTACTGGAAAAACCTGTTTTTAAGCTACATCATTTTTTTTTTTTAAAGATTACCCTACATCAAGTAGCCTATCCAGCATCAATTATTGATAATTTATTACTCTTTGTTTTTTTTTCTGCATAAGCTGAGTCGCTAGCCGCAAGACGGAGTTGAGTTTTTAATTTTTATTTAATTTGCGATCATGAAAATAAGAATTACTATCAGCGACGTTGCAAAACCACCAAAACAAAACTGAAGCCATAAGAAGCAAGTACAATAATGAAGATCTTTGCTTGCGGCCAGATCTTTCCTACGGTACATTTTTTTAAAATCACGACGAAATAAATACAGTAAATCTACAATTAAACGCACGCAGATCACGGCATTGATGCTCACATTAAAAGAAATCGAAACAACAGCAACTTTCGACTAAGCAAGAGACGACTTCAAGCGAAAAAGCAGAAGCGATAATTGCAGCCAAGCACGCATACAAAAATAAGTTATGATCGATTTGCTGTAACATAAACTACATGTCAAGTAACAACAGAGAGAAAGCAAAAATACTTGACGCAAGTCGCTGATCAAATGTTTCACTTAGAATGTAGTACGACTTGAACTTCAATCAAGTTACAATAGGCTAGGATGCCGATAACACCACGAAATATTTCACAGAAGACCTAGCAATAAAAGAAATTCTTACACTTCAATGTAGCATGCCGTTGTTGCGCAGCCGCACAATGGCCTTGAGTCTGCAGCAAAGAGAAAATGAATCACGATAATACAAAAATAGGGTCAGTCATCTTCAGTACGGTACGAGCAAATTGCGCACTGATTAATGGAGAGGAATGCACAGTGAAATAGAGCTGGCCTTAAGGTAAATAAAGACATCGACACATCAGTGTAGTAAGATGCTTTACATATTCCCCTTGCTTCAATATGCGCAGTCTGACCTCTAGAAAAAACGCCAACGTATTCTAACGACTAAATGTGTTTACTTCGAAAAAAACAAGACGAGAGAAGTTTTCCAGTTGTTTGTGCGTAGAACTACAAACCGCATCAGACGTCAGTTACATCAGTGTAGTTATTTGTTGCATCACTTGGCATGTTGTAGTGCAAGTCCCCCATTCCAGCACCTGGAGGCAGCAGATGCATTTTCTGGTCACAAAAAAGATCATTTTGGCTCCCATTGTTCCTTGAATGGCCGTGTTTCTTCTTCAATCGTTTGACCCGAGATTTACAATCTGCTGGCACGCGGCTTTTTGAGTTGTGTTGGTGACCGTTGTGTTGTTCATCAATAAGAGAGTCGTCTTCTTCTTCCGCTTCTGAAAGAGATGACATCGCAAGTCGCTCGCTGTCGAACCGGTCAGGAGGACGAGGGGTTTCGTAAGGCAAAAGATTCTCTCGGAGATGTGCTGGCTCGCCGTAAGATGGGTCTAAACTGTAATTGCTCCCGGGAACTGAATCTGAAGCTAAACTCATGTCGGATGCATTGCTTTTGTGATTGATGAGATACTGATCCGGATGGAACCGAGTGCTTCTTGCAGCTGCCGGAGTTGGAACTTCCGGATCGTATGGAGGAGCGAGCAGCGACGAGTAAGAGTGGTTAGAAGTGGCTGGAGGCAGTTTAGAAGCTAAAAGCATTTCATCGTCTTCTTGTAACGCTTGAAGTTCACCATCAGTAGGTGGAGGAGGAAGTTCAGAGCCAGAAGATCTTGGTGCAGAATCGGAATCCGATGGTCGATCCGAAGAGGAAAATTCGCGCTCACTGCCAGTAACGCAGGCGGATGGGGAAATGCTTTTAAACTTTTCGATACGTTCAACGTCGTCAAGGTCATTGTCGGGAAAACTGTTCGCATAGCTCTCCACGCTGTGTGAAACGGACAGAGAGGCAGGATCTGGTAGTACGGGAGGCAGTGGTCTTTTTTGATGTGAAGATCTGTATCGAGATGAAGAACTACGAAGACTACTGTTTCTGCTGTCCCGATCATTGTAGGCGTTTTCCGGAATACCTTGGTTAGCCATCAGCTGTGAAAGCACTTGTTGCAATGGGATGTGGTCTTGCTGCAATAGAAAAAAAAGATAAAAGTTTACAATTCGCTGCGCAGCATGACAGTGATAACGTTGCTTAGCCTACTTTTGCTCGGTGCAAAACTATCGTTTGTTGTTAGTGCATCGTCAAATTGAAAATCGGACTTCTAATTGTCTTTTTCTTTTTTATATGCATATTGCAGATGTAAATTAGTCTATTCCCGATGACGACACATTGTTGTGTTGAAAACGTTTGAATTTTTTTTTTACTTATGTTATGTTCGCATGTTGTTTAGCGTGAACAAAAATAGAAGACATGTCAAACCCATTGACATTACTCAGCTTTATTATTATGTCCGAGTCCTTTTTGATACTAAAAAAACGCTGCATTTCAAAAGCGCCGTGACCAACCTTGAGTGCTACCATCTGAAGGATCTGCTTCTCCCGCCGCCTTCTTCCGCTATTGTAAAACCCGGACAGGGCATCGCCCCTGTGGCTACGACGACTGCGACAGGTGGACGTGCTGTTGATGCTGCGTCGCGATTCTGGTGAGCTCGGCACATCACCGGCTCCCCGTCGTAGCGCCCTCCCGTACGCGATGCTTGCCATGGCGGGGGACTCCATTCCTGGACCGCCCCCCCGTCTCCAGTCGCTGTCGTCCCAGTGGAAGCCTAAAAATGCAGGAAAGTTAAGAAATAGAAAATGAATAAGCGGCGAACATATAAAACAAATCATACAAGAGTAGACAATTAATAAAAGTGTGAAAATGCAAAAATAGCTTTAAACAAACAAAAAAACACCGGGTCCCACAATTGGTTGCTTTTTTTTAAATAAGCTTCTGTGATAAAATATTGAAAGTAACCATTCGAAATCTGTTAGGTCATTTGCCACAACAAACACAGAACACACAAAGCAAAATATACTAGTGAAGGTGTCATAATCAAGTTCAGTTACATATAGCGCTGTTCAAATGAAAATACTTAAAAATTTCAAGTTATTTTGTTTTTGGTTCCGACTGCGCTTTTTGCAAAGTAATTGCTTTTATTTTAAAACAAACGAAATTTAGACCAGCTATATACTCGAAACGAAGCAGACAAAAGTCTCCAAACGCAGAAAAAACCTAAAGTTTTTAAATCATGGGCTCCCTGAGTTCAACACGAACTATCGAACCAGTTTTCATAGGGTAATTTTTAAATAGTCCTAGTTACTAGTTTGGTTATCAATGGAATGAAAAAATGATGAGGGGTTAAATAATGGAACAAAAACACAATTCACCGAACAAAACTGTTGCCAGTCTGTCAAAAAGTTTAACCACATTACAAACGGCGCGCGTGCAGATGAAAATAATCAAGATGGGTGAAGACGTGCAAAGACTAAAAGACGTCACCTGGAGGAAGATCACTTAAAGCAGGTTTGCTTAGATCAGAAACTAAAGAATACGTGAAAGTCATTAGAAAAGTTAATAGTTTCAACAACGAGGTAAGTGCAAAGAATAAAGAAGTTGTCCAATGATAGTACAGTAGTTAGACTTCAAAGTCATGCAAACCAGGCCAAATAACCTACTTTGTTGATCAACACTGGAGGAGCAACTGATCTTCCTGGAGGAAGGCAAATGGTGGACCGACGAGGCAGCAGACCGGTTATACTGTAGACGGGTTAGTGTAAATAGTTAGTTCAGCCATAAGCTACGTTAACTGGCGGAGGTTAATACAGGTAAATAATTAATAGACGGCCTGAAAATAATACCGTAATCACTAATGCTTACACATCGCTGTTGATAATAATTTTAAACAATTTCTCTTCCATGTAGTAGCAACGTCTACCAGGCAGTTGTTAAAATATCAGTTTGTAAATATTTTTAGTATAGTTTGGTTTGCAGCGTTTAGTTTCATTTGCTAAGCAATAATAGTTGCATAATATCATCTTTCAGTAATCATGGCCGCACAAGTTTTAGTCAGAAGTTTCAAAAACAATATATTGGTAGCTTATAACTTTTAAAAAGTAAAACTACGTGTAATGTGAATGAAACTGCAAAAAATCAAAATACAGGATTATTTTTCACAATTGCAGCAAATACGAGCACTGACGCAACACATACGGTAACCGGTTTTATGAGATATTAAACATCATCAAAAAAATATACTACAAATTACCTTCGAGGGGTCATAGTCTGGCCAAGATGGAGGTGGCTTTCTTATAGAGTCGTTATCGGATGCTGCAGACATGGAAGGGGACACTGGTGGAAGTTGTGGTCGGACATATCCGACTGGTGGTATCCGTTGCTCCTGAAAATACAGAGAGCATGTGAAAACATGGCAGAATTTCTCTCTAAGACATGTGATAATTGGTCATTGGTTGGAACTTCACTTTTGCTCTGGATCTAAGAATTTCCCAGACAGCAAATCAGTCATTTTTTACATTGATTTAACGTCTGCAGACCAGTAAAAAACGAATGATTTTCTGGCTAGGCTTTAACGTTTATCATTCCAAAGCCAAACGTCATCGGCACCACTGCACAAAGAGCAGCTGTTCTTGCCTTGTCTTCAGACAAGTAGACTTTCAACGTTTGTCGGCCGTTAGTTGGGTGATAACAAGCGGGATAGTATTAGAGCATATGTAGGGTACACATACACTGCGGAACAGTAGTCTGTCAGAAACAAAGTGTTGCTGGTGCGAAACCAGCCTACAGTACTTCACGCGCCAGTTTTTAAATAATAGCTCTGAAACGAATGCATACCCGAAAAATTGCAATGATTGGCTCAGTAGGCAATTTCCACGAGAATTCTGCAAGAAGCAGTTTCAAACTGTCCTGCTGTTTGTAACTCTTACCATGTCGTCTACGTTGCCAGTTACGAGATGATACGAATCTCTTGAACTTCGTTGGTACTCAGCTGGTCGCTGAGGGATTTGGGGCGGTCCGGTGTAACGTTGGTTGCCTGATTGCAAAATACGACGTGTTGAAATATACAACTAACCGTTGGCTCAAGGCGCATCAATAAAACAGCCTTATACGTGATATCTCTCACAAAAGATTTTATATAAAGGAAACTAAACAAAATTCTTACTTGGATTGTAATGCCCCATTGGAGTGATGTCCTTGCTTGTTCTGGTCCCGCTCGTGTATGTGCTACCATCGCTGTTTCTTCGCTTTCGCCAGCACACCACCGCTACCACTATCACAGCAATGATGAAGGCAGCACCAGCGCAGGCTGCGATCACGATGGTGATAGAAGATTCGGAGACGATTCGCTCGGAGGGATTCTTCCAACCCGCAACGAATTGGCAGTTTGAATCGTGCGAAACTAAAAGCAAACATTAGCATGCAAACACCGCTATAAACTTTAGTTACCGAGTGGTGAGTGCTTCAAAGCATCAGTAAGCATGTGGATGATGATTTAACAGCGATAGAGAATTTCTTCAATCAATCAGGAGATACTATTATTATGTTAACATTGCAGTTTTGTGATGACAAAATAATATCACTGTAAGTACCTACTTAGATACTAAAATTGGAAGTTACAATCTGCAGACGTCGGATCAACGTAAAAAAGAGCAAATTTGCTAGCTGGGATACTGTACGTTGGTGGAGATCACAGGGAATTCATTCACTTTTACCTTTCGTTGAGTTGCAGTTGCAAGCATAACCTCCGTTGTAGTTGAAGCAATTTGAAACGCCACCGCATCGCTGTTTGGCGGCAGAACTGGTCTTGCATTCGTCGACATCCACCTCGCAAACACGGCCTGACCAGCTAGGGGGACATTGACACGATACCTTGGCACCCCCAGCAGCTACGCAAGTACCACCGTTCCGGCATTGGTCGACGGCCCGACACATGGTAGAGGTTTCACACCTGGGTCCTGTGAACCCGCCTACACAATGGCACCTGAAAGACACGAGGTAATAAGCTGCAACGTCAAAGTCCTTGTGACTTGAGCAATACACTTAGCATATATACAGTATATATATTTTTAACAATGGCGGTTACCATTTAAAGCAGGTGTTCTTATCTAGAGATAAATTATCCAATCAAGGATGCGAATTTAATGTGGAAAAAGATAAGGTGCATTGTGAGTGCACAGGTTTTCATGTGAAAATAGACGAAGATACATTTATGTTCGAAAAGTTAGCCAGAGGTAGGCTAATCTAGAGTAAAGACATTGAGCACCCCCGCTACAAACGCTTGAACGAATACTATTAGAAGAACTATTTTACGAAAGAAAAAATAAAAAGTATCATCTTACTTTATTTTTTCGCCATCGCTCAAACAGTACCCCATGTTCTTGCAAGGCTGGGGTCCGCATGGGTCGAAGATTTCACACCTTTCCCCATCATACTCCAGGGGGCAGTCGCATTGATGAGAACCATCTGGCAACGGCATGCACACTCCACCATTCATGCAAGGCGAGCGTGCACAGGCTTCCATGTCTATTCTGTCAGTTTCACATCTGAAAAAGAAAATACTGTTGAAGGCTAAAATCATACCAAAAACAATTATGTAAAGATTTAAACGGTCTCTTTCTTTAAACGTAGAAATTACGCTTTGCAATGATAATAACCAAACAGAAGCTCTTTACGTTTATCAGCGGATAACTGCTGCCGAAAATGTCTTTATTTCGAAAGTTTGAAAGATCATATCAGCAGACAGCACTTACGTGTTTAAAACATCCGAAGTATATCCGAGACTGATGCCAATGGAGATTGAGTGGGATGGCAACGGCACGTTATTCACAGTCACATCCTCAAGACATCCCCGGAAGCCATGTCGTATCACTGTATCACCTGACATACTTCTTTTCTGTTTACCATCAGTGGCTGCATTTCTCTTCGATTTTCCGCTTGACGGCATCCCTCCAAATGTGAAGCTGTCTACTTTGAGGGGCTCCGTGCCGGCCGATGCTCTAGCGGAATACTTTTCATTGAGTGTTAGTTTGAAAGCAAAAAGCCCTGATGTCCGGTCTTCGAGAAGCTCAATGCTTAAGTCGCACCAGTGACCTTCGTTGACCAATTTAAGCTTTTGCACCATGACCTGACGTCCGTTTCCGCAATCGAAACTGAAATTAAGCACACCGGAAGTCATCTCCAACTTAGCAAAGTGATGTGCTCCGCTCGCGTAGAAAATGGTTGCGTTCGATTGAAATGTGCGAAAGCGCAAACCGATGTGAAATGGAGTATCTCTCACGTCGTTTGACAAGCGATAGTAGGCGAAGCTTCGTCCAGAGAACGACATAATCGTGTTTGCTTTAGCGGGAAGGTCGCATCGGTATCCATCCGCTTCGGCGTTGTCCAGTTTGCATTCCAGTTCACTGGCACATGGGTTGTTGGAGCTTGAACAGATCGATTCGCAAAACTCACCGGTGGTGCCAGGCGGACATACGCACCTCTGCTCTCGTTGAAATCTCGAGGTCAACAAGCTATAACTGGAAGTGGTAACGGGCTGAGGAGGGTGATCGCGAGAGAAGTTATCGAGTTCAGGAATCTGCTGACAACTTCCAAATTCGCAATCCTCTGCAGGACACAAAGCGCCTTCTATTGACTCCACTTGCACCCGGAGCTTTTCTTCAATCAACGTTCGGCTTTTATCAAGGATTCCTTTCAAAGCTTTCGACAGATAAAATTGTCGAGCCACGGTATTTGAAGGAGGTATGCGAACAGCGAACAAGATCTGTACCAAGTCGTCAGTGTCTTGCAGGGACAAAACAAGCAAATCCCGGTCTTGGTTGAAACGATCTGGCAGAACATTCTTGAGTTCATCAACAAACAAAGAGTGGTAGAGGGTTAAGTATTCCTCTGCATTTTGAATCCCTCGAAACGAAACCGAAACACTATTTTTCAAAGCCTCCGGACTCAGCTGACTCACTGTGAGCGAAACAGTTGAGAAACTGAACCGGCTCCCATCGCTGACCCTGACCGATATATTGTGAGTCCCGATTTTAAGAGGGGCCGTGGCAGTGAGGGCGCCAGAGATTGGATCGACCACGTAGCGCTCGAAATCTTCTGGGGAGGTCAAAGAAAAACGAAGCCGCCCTTGATCGAATTCGTCCCGGTCTGTAGCGTGCAGCCGCTGTGTGATAAGGTCACCAGAATATTCGTCTGCAAACAAATATTCAGAGTTGAGTGTTGGCTTACTCATTTTACACAAAACCTTATTCTGCATGTAAAACAAATAAAACGTTTGTTTGCCTAGCACGTTCGTTCAGTGTGTCTTCAGAATAGCGCTGTAATAGGATAAGGTAAAATTAGAACATCTTAAACCATTGCAAAAGAAAAACTAGCTAACCTTCTTGGATGGCAATTTGGACGTGATGAGGCGTCAGTTCCGGAGAGTACTGGCTCTCTTTTAGCACAACAACATTGAGTTGGAGAGGAGGATCTGAAACGAGGAAGATCGGTGTTCCAGAATCTGTAACCTCAACCTTTAGTTGATGCACGAGTCGCTGGGAATTCCTAGCTTGGCTGGAAGGGATGAAAAGGTCATTCAACTTCAGCGGCCTTCGTGACTTCAAGATGTTGTTAGAATCCAAATAAAATAAATCTGAAAATACAAAAATCTCGTTGAACATAAATGATTGGTGAAGACATCGTTAGCTTTACAAATCTTTTATAAAAAGACTTCGTGTTTTGAAAGGTGAAGTACATATAAAGTTATTTAGTTTTTACCTGCATCATTTCCAGAAATGATTCTGAATTTGAACGGTCCCGCATTTCCTGTACCATCAGCGTCAGTGGCGTTCAACATGGCGATGCCGCGGACAACCGAATCACTGGCGCTTTCGTGGACATAGACAGTGCTATTGGCACCATCTAGCGAGTTATGTATCCTTGCATTGTCACCGTCACTTGGCGCGCTTACAACAAACTGTGGTCGATTGTCATTGACGTCAGTGACAACGATTTCAACAACAGTATCCGATGACAGACGTGGATTTCCCGCGTCCGACGCAACCACGCGCAGCTGGTAAACTTTTTGCCTTTCGTAGTCCAGCCCGGGTGAAGCGACAGTAAGTTTTCCGGAAATAGAGTCCATTCTGAAGGGAACTTCCGCGTTATTCTCTGACGATAAGCTGTAAGTGACGTTTCCAGCTTCGCCACTGTCCCTGTCGGAGGCCGATATGCTGACAACGAGCCGATCGGTTTCAGCATCTTCCGGCATGCTGATCTAAACGGAGAATAAAAAGGTTCAAAACAAGTTGAATTTCATCGGCCAATCAAACCCGCTTAATCGTAACGACCTAACTCGTCACTGCACATGAATAGGAAACTGTGTTCCGAGGCTAGTGACACACTGCTACCCCAGCAAACCCGCAGCATCATAGGCTAAAACAGGTGGTTTGTATCTACATTTGTGAAACAAACAAACAAAGTAAGGCCAACCTGGTAAGAACTTGAAGCAAATTCTGGTGCGTTGTCGTTCACGTCGAGCACGTTGACGAGCATCGTGCATTCGGTCGTCAGGGGATTCTCGCTCCGGTCAGAAGCGGATATCGTGAGCACGTAACTCTGATCGCTTTCGTAATCCACCGCGGACAATAATGTCACAGCACCTGGATAACCAAACACCCAAGAATATCAAACTGTTGTATGTGGCAAAGTAAAACGGGTGTCTTCTGAAAACAGGTGGCGAACATATTCAGTGACAGCAAATTTTATTTTTAAATTTCGGAAAACAACAATTGATGTACAAACTCTTACAGCTGATCTATTGTAACTGACATTAATTGACAAGTAGTAATTGATAACTGACCAGTGTTTCTGTTGATAGTAAATTTTCCATGTTCATTTCCATGAGTTATTCGATATTGTAGATTAGCATTGGCACCAGTGTCTAAGCTTTTAGCCGACACACGTCCAATGCGGCGTCCTGTGCGTTCGTTCTCCATCAGAAGAACTTCATACTAATAGAAAAAAAGTAAAACTTTTAGGGTGAATCAGACTGTCAAGGGCTTAGAGACTAATAACTATATTTGATTTAAGTTATGCTTCATATGCTTGATCAGCACGCACTGAGTTAGGAAAACATTCCACCAAAAACTATGCCAATGTATAATCACAAGTAACATCACTTGATATAGAAATTGTTACAAGCCACCGGTTTCTATGCTGCCACCGCTCACCTGCGTCCGGTCGAATATCGGAGGATTGTCATTGACGTCAAGAACTTGTAACCGGAGAAGTCCTCTCGAAGACAAACGCATCCCTGCACCCTTGTCTCGAGCCTGTGGAGTCGCGTTCGGTTACAAAAGATTCTGCCATCCAGCAATCATTTTCTTTTGTGATTTATTGCTATTTTAGTTGAAAGAAACAAACAACGCTCTTTCGTTTCAGTTGAAAATGAATAATTTTGTTGATATATTTCGTAGATGTTGTGTGTTGTTTGAAACCAGCTCAAAGCTTCGCTGCACAACTTACCTGGATTTGGAGCTGATACGATGATACAGTTTCACGGTCCAGTGGTTTCTGCAAGATGATGACTCCAGTGTCTGGCTCGATGTAAAACTGACCGTTGACGTCATCCACAAGCGAAAATACAACCGTTCCGTTTTCACCTTGAAAAACGATTTTATTAAAGCATGAAAAAGTAAAAATGTTTGGTGAGAGAAGAAAGTTGGAAGGTTACGCTTACTCTACGTTGTCGCAACGTCAAATTATGTTTAAAAACCAGACTCACCAAGATCACCATCATTTGCGACAACGCGATGGAGCAGGGAGTTGACTGGGGTGTTTTCACGGGTCGCAGTTCGAAGGGACGCCTGTTCGAATACCGGTGCGTTGTCGTTTATATCTTCGACTGCAATATGAATCTGTAGAAAACAAATACAAAATCAAGCCCAGAGTTAAAGACAAAAACAATATCTTACTAGTAATATTAAAAAATAAATCTCAAACACTTGTCCAAAAGTTGCAATGAGCTATACCTGGCTGATGCAACTTCGCCCTCCTCCGTCAGTAGACGTCACTGTCAACCAGTATTCAGCAGTCACTTCACGATCAAGAGGCAAAGATGTGAATAACTCTCCTGAAACGTATAATGGTAAGTTTAACACTTAAAAGTGATCGATTTCCTTAACAGTTCATAAAAAACATCCTTCTGAAAAAGCCAGGATTTTTAACATAGTAGGCTATTAATTGGCATTAGTCGATGACTTGTAGTCCCTATAATTCACCTGTTCTTGCTTCCAGATTGAAGTATTTGGAGCCGCTTCCACTGAGAAGATGAGTTACTCTTCCGAATGCTCTGGCATCTGCATCAGTGGACATCACTCGCAAGATGAAGAAATGAGTTGGCGCGTCTTCCCGCACAGAGCCACGATACCACAACTGCAATGGAAAGAATTGCTTTGTAATAAATTGATCTCCATGCGGCAAGGCGTTTTCACTTCTTCGCTCTCAATGTAGTTCTAAGTGCTGAGATGACAGTTGCAAAGAATACATAAAAAAAATTTATCACTTCGTTCACCTGTTGACACTCTGGAGGATTATCATTTACATCTCCGACCGAGACTCTGACCACGGCTGTGCTGGTGTAGAGGCCGTCAGTTGCAAGCACCGTCAGTGCGTATGTCGCCTTCGTTTCTCGATCCAGAGGTTTCACCAACTGCAAGACATTCAGTGAATCACACTAACTGAAAATTTTACGTCTTCGAAGATTGGGATTCCAAATAAACAACGTGGAAGTTTTGTTAGCGTTGACGTATGATGACAATGAATACGACGTTGAATTAGCGTCAAAAAAGAACTATGTCATACTCTTACAAGAACCAGAAAGAAATATCATAAAACATACTCTCAAGCCAGCAAGAGCAGCTTCCTCCGATGTGGATCGATCCACAAACACTTCAAACTGTCCCAGAGAATCACCGCCAGTGACGTACAAATGAAGATTAGAAGCAATATTGACGTCATTATCGCTGACTCGCATGAACTTGGACGTGAGCTGACCCACGGAAGCGCTGAAAAAGTAAGTTTTCATAAGTTCTTCTACAAAAATGTTCTCTCTGTGCTGCGTAGATGAGTTGAGTGTTCTAAACAGACCAATTGGAATTATCAAAAGATGTTTAATGTATTTGGTGGGAAAGGAACATGACTCACCTTTCTTTCAAAGAAATTGAGTATTCTAGTTGATCGAAGGTGGGCGGGTTGTCGTTAACGTCAATTACGTCAACAATCACGTGACAAGTAGACGTCCTGCGCTTGTTGACGCCGCCTTTACGTTTGCCACCGTCTGCCGCACGCACTTGTAAAACGTAACGAGATTTGGTTTCTCTGTCCAGAGGCGCCGAGGTCTTTATAAAGCCGGTTTTGTTGTTAATGGAGAAAAGCTGATGTGAATTGTCTTTTGATTTCACGAGGCTGAAAAGCAAAGTACAAAGATGACTGCTTTCTGAACAAGCCAGATACAAGTCCATTTGCATCGATATAACGTTTATGGACGTTTAACTAGTTAAAGTCACTAAAAGTGCAACAAGCATACCTGTACAGAACCTTTCCGAATGCACCTTTGTCGGTGTCATGAGCTTCAACTTGAACAAGTTCAGTTTCCTTTGGTGAGTTCTCGACAACAGAAGCATGATACTGACTTAATGTGAATTGCGGCTTGTTGTCATTCACGTCAGTAACGGTCACTGTAACCTGATAAAAAAAAGAGACTGATAAAGCTACATTAACGACCCACAGTTTAGTGCAGGCTAGGTCAGAATCTTGTCACACGTTTGCAATGCAAAGAAACTCAAGTTTCAATACATTATGTGGTGACTAACCTGGGTAGATGCTACAGAATTAGGCGTGGTGTCAACCCAAGCCAAGACAGTAATAACATGGACAGCTTCACTCTCTCGATCCAACTCACGGGTTGTCGTGATTCTACCGGACTGGCCATCAATTGCAAATTGAATGGACTTGCCAGGAAAGCTAATGTTTGATGCTGAAAATTAAAAGAAAAAAAAGTGGTTAATTAATTTCGTCGAAAACATGCAGTTTCATTGAAAATTGAACTTTATTTTATGTTGTTTTCTACCTCTGTCGTTTTCCAATGGTCCGGTTGACACGTCATAACGCTCGTCGTCAATGACGTAAGGCTTCGCCAAAGAATACACCACGTCATTCCTCCCCGCTGTTGCATGGACAGTGGTGACCTGAAAATAAAATCACACATTAGAGAGGGTCCTACATCATATCTCAGTAATCAAAAGTTACCTAGGCGCTGGACGTTGAAACGATGCAAAATGGCAACTTCTGGTAGGGATGGCTTAGTTGTCTCAAAATAGATAAAACTTACTTCTGATCCTACAAGAACATCTTCAGGTATCGACACCATCGAGTTGTCTTCGTTGAACTGAGGAATCCAACTAGAGTCGGATGCCAAATATACTGAGACAGCTACCAGGCTGCTTCTCACCGCATCACTGCCATGATCGTATGCTCGTATATAGAAGGACAGCAAGTCAACATTGCCTAACGGTAGAAAGACGCAGATATAAGTCATGGGTATTTTCACAAAAAGGTGACGTTTTACAAAAGTTTCACCAAAATTTTCTTTAAAGAAACTCACCTTTACGCCAGGGTCGTTCACGCACAGCGATGACCCCAGAGTCGACGTCGAGAGAGAAGAACTGCTTCGCGTTGGATAGATCTTCCTCCCAGGCGAAACTCACTCTGCCATTTTCACCAACATCAGCATCATCAGCCGACAGCTGTCAACAATATCTTGCTTTTTAAAGTTTGCGTCCCACAGAGTGTTTTCAAGTTGTGAGTTGGGCACAGTAAATTGCTAACGACACTAAGAGCTTTGAATCGCTTGCTTTGCAACTACAAAAAAATACAAAAACTACATCAGAGCGATGTTGAAAGAGATGTGACAGTTAAAATTACCGTAACAACGTGATCGAGAATATCCGCTTCACTTTGCATCAAAACCACTGCATAGGAGTCTTGGCTGAATATTGGTGAGTTGTCGTTCTCGTCTATGATGTCAACGCTGACACTACAATGAGTGATGAAGCCTGAAACAGTAACAAAGATATGCATCAACAATAAATCTTGAGCACTTACCGAAGATCAACGTTACCGAGATTGAAACAAATGGTGGTAAAACAGTTGGCGCACTGACGGGCTCTTTTATGGACAATAATCAAGTACGATGACCCAAACAGCAAATTTGTTATATTTTCCATTGATTCAAGGGTACATGCACTGAATCAATATAAAAATGACTGGTTTACTGACTGGGGAAAGATTGACATGAACGTTCGGCAACGTCAAACTAATAGAATATTACATTATAGTTTCTCGACATGTTGAACAGGTGTCTTGAAACAGATGTATACTACAAACTGACGAGTAGTGAAAATAGAATACCTTTGCTATCGGTCGCTCTAACACGAAACCTGACGACACTTTCTCCGCCGTGTCCATTCACCGACTCTCGATCAATCACTGCCGCAGTGAACAGCTTGCCAGACGCTGCATCCACGCGGAAGAGATCCGATGTTTCGGTCTCACTGGCCATCTCGTAGGTTGGATGGCCAGCGCCGCTAGCTGATACCTGCGATAGCAACAAAGGCTCTGAAGAAGTTTCATTTTAGTCAAAACAAAAAACATCTTAATTTCACAAAAAAACGAACGTAAAACGTCGTTTTAAAAACAATTGTGCAATGTACGCCTAATGTTTATCGACTACTCCTTCTTCAGCATTCCTTAAATTAATTTCAAATTAATAGAGATAGAACGGTAAAGAACACGTTTCCTGCACTGACCTTTCCAAGCTTTGTTCCGCTTGGTTGATTTTCAGAGACAGTGAAATTGTAAATAACCTCGTCGAATACAAGTGGCACTGGAGAAGTATCTTGAGACGTGATCCTTACAACAAGACCAACCGTGGAGGTAAATATTCCATCGCTGACTGATGCATTCGTGGACAGAGACGAACCAGAGAGACTCAGGTCAGCGAGTTCAGATACAGTGACCACACCTGGATATAAGCAAAGGGCATTCAAACAATTAAAAATGAAAATTTAACTTCCAGTAAAGCAAATGCTGCCGGATTACACCGTAGAGAACAAGACAATTCTTTTATATGAAACATTAATGTAAGAAAAGATTGACTTTATGGGTAGCAATAGTTCAATCTCACATCGCTAAAAGAATACGTTACCTGTTCGGGAATCAACATCAAGGAGTTTACTTGACGTAGCATAACGTAGAGAGTACGTCAACTTGCCGTGGTCGGAGGCATCTGCGTCGGTAGCGAACAACTTTCCAACGAAGTGATCGTACGAGGCTTCGGCATTTATTTCAAATTCGTAGTAGCTCTGAGGAGATTAAAATGCATTGTATCACTTTATACGGCCCGGCTCACGTTGGTTTTACAAGCAATACAATAATAGTAACCTTCAAATGAAGCTTCATTCAATATTACCTTGTCAAAGACAGGTGCGTTGTCATTGACGTCATCCACACTCAACGTTACACTGACGTCAGTATGACGTACGGGAGTACCAGAATCGGTGGCTCGAACTACAAAATTGAGATGAGGTTTTTCTTCACTGTCGAGTTCCCGGGCTGTCCATATGACTCCAGTGTGGGAATCAATAAGAAAGCTGCCACCGTCTGAAAGGTCGTCGTCTACAATAGTGTACTGTACACGCCCGTTTTCATCCGCGTCTGCATCGCTTGCTATGACCTGGATTTAAAAAATGTCACTCATTATACTTCGGTCGTAAAACAACTCGATTTCATACTGATTCTGTCGACAAGGCTAAGGAAGAGGCAGCTTTTTAAGATTTTTACTGACCTGTGTAACTGTGCTCCCAACACTGGCGGTTTCGGGTAGCCGGCTCAAGTATGCTGGTTTGGAAAAAACAGGAGCGTTGTCGTTTACATCGGTTACTTTTACGTCCACCTCAACGTCAGCGTAAGCGCGTGATTGTTCATCACGAGCACGCACTCGCAGTCGATAACGGCTGTTCTCTTCTCTATCAAGGTTTCCAAGTGTTGTAATTGTTCCTGTGAAACGGAAAAAAGGAGTAAACAGTTGATCAGCTATGAAACTATATTGACTGGCTCGTTACTTCATCAAGCTATTTAGAAGTTGTGCACATTCCTTTGTCGTTATAGGTGGACGCGTTTCACCGTGATGGAATAAAGATTTACTTTTCTCACCTCCAACAAAATCAATATCGAATTGTTTGAAAGGATCGCCTTCTTCGATGGTGTAAAACACGTCAGCAACGTCAGGGCTGGATGCCCGTACAGAAGCTGTAACCACCGTGTGGGACTTGGCGTCTTCAGAAATCGACACGTCACTGTAGAAGGGTTGGGTGAACACTGGAGTTGCTCGATTCACAATTGAGACGCGAATATTAGTTCGCTCAATCAACGATGTAGTCCCTGTCAATTAGTTGTGTTTTTTTTAGTTAAAGCATTTTATTGTTACTGTAGTTGTTTGGCCCAAATTGAAAATAATGGCTGATGTATGTCAAAAGTTAGTGGTTAGGATTAAAAAATGTAAATCTTTGGAAAATATTTTAGTTCACCTAAATCATGCGCAACAGCAGTGATGTTGAATTTTGCGTCTCCGCCGTCCATTCCAACATCAGGAGTGCGTCGCAACGTCACTATTCCTTTTCGTGCGTCAATACGAAACAAATCTGATTGAGGTCCTTCCAGTGCATATCTCACCACACCGTTTCTGCCTTCGTCAACATCAACGGCCCGAATCTAAGAAAAATATTGTTTTCGTCATAAAAGTTCAAAGTTGTAATCGAGTCCAAAACCGTAAGAAAACAGCGCGTGATTTAAACCTACTTGTTTGACAACGGTCTCTGGTTTGGCGTCAACTTGCACTGTGGCGTAGTAGGGCAGTCCAACAAACTGAGGCGCGTTATCATTCACATCAGTTACAGCGATGTTAACCACACATCTGCCACGCCTCGCTGTTTCCGTGTTTCCTTCAGCGCCTGAGTGGATATCCACGGCTTCAACAAGCAGCTGAGAATACAAATCAATTAGTTCGATTCAATTTTGACTCTGAAGCGTTGTGATCACCGAACTCACATTGCAACAGCAATAACTTGTCTTACGCTTATCTGACAACCTTCTGATAGATTTAATGCTGCTTCCAGTTATTCAGTTGAACGCAACCTCACATAGTGTGAGGGGTTTGTCAACTTTTTACCTTACCTGATGCAAACTTTTCATTTCTCTGTCAACAGGCACTCCGGTCGTGCTTACGATGCCAGAAGTAGATCCAATGGCGAAACCCAGCGTAGGATTGAGAATGGAATAGCGCAGATTGTCATCCAAAGCCGTTCCTTGGATACTTGCTACAACCAAGGCTCTTACCTGAAAAACGTTGTGTCACAGTAAAAAAACGCGTGTTTTCTATTTAACGCTAAAGATAAAGCACTTGAAGGTTGAAGCCGAGTTTCAGGCAATTTTTTATTGACTCACCTGCGTTGAATTTTCTGTCACACTCGCTTCATAAACTTCTCGTGAAAACATCAAACCAAATTGCTGTGTCATGTTTGTGACAGTCACAGTGACAACGGCGGAAGCTGATTTCCTGCCGTTCGTGACGCGCAAGCGCAAAGCAAACGACTCGTCCACGTGCAAAACACTGGCGTCAGCAACTCGGACAGTTCCGGTAGCCGGATCAATGTTAAAAGCGGATTTCTCGTTTCCGCTCGATATAAAATACTCCATATCTGAGGAACGGGGATGCAAGCTATCGGTCAGGATTCCTCTTGGTTCCTTAGTCACAACGACTCCTTCGCTGGTCGGTAAAAGAAGGTCTGCGCTGTAATGGGATTTGGTGAAGGCGGGGACTGAGTCGTTGGAGTCCTTCACGACAATGGTAACGAGTGCACTGTTTTGTGACGTAAGCCCTGGGCTGCCGAGGTCGAATGCTTGAACCTAAAACACATAAAAAAATATTGCTTCTGCAAATAACCGATAAATTACTTTTTATGAGTTAAAACCAGACCTAATTTGTCAACTTTCATCACTTATTCAAACCGAAAGTGCTGGTTGGAAATAATGTTTCAGAACAACAGCCAACAACAAAACCTAAGCGGAAGCAGCAGAAGAAAAGTAATCACTTACTTGAAACTGGTATTGTGTCACGGATTCATAATCGAAAAGTCCAACCCCAGGATTTGTTCGGATGGTTCCTGTGTTGGCATCAATGGAGAAACGCTCACGAACCGCCTCATTGGAGTCAGTAATTTTGTATGTCATCCTAGCGTTATCACCCAGATCAGCATCAGATGCTCGGACGACAAGTGGCCGGGCATCATCATCAGTGACGGATGATGAAACTGAGGAGCCATGAGATTCGGACACAGATCCGGTATAAACAGATGGCGAAAAGACGGGCCTGAAACGAGAAATTAAAAGCTTTACAAAAACTATTCAGTTGAAATGCCACTTAATGTAGAATCAAAACCTTTATTTAAAATTGTTGTTAACGTTCTTGATTGTTTCATTGTAGTTGTGCTCAAAGTGGATTGCCCACCTGTTATCATTCGCATCAAGAACATGGACAGTCACTCTCGCTGTTGATTTTTTCTCTTCAGTGCTAATGGCTGTGATCAGCAAGTTGTAAGTGTCTAGCTCTTCACGGTCCAGTGCTTCAGCCAATGAGATGACGCCGGAGTGAGGGTTGACAGCAAACCGACCGTCGCCGTTACCGGAAGTGATGTCGTACGTAATTCCGGAAGGAGAACTCGCCGTTACCATGGCGATGAAGCTGAAATATAAATGACGCGTTTGCAAACATTGTCTACCTGCATTTTCTTGCTTTTACGACTACGTCAACAACTCAGAAAATGAGATCAACAAAACTAGAAGAGTTCTCGTCTCTGAAGCTTTTTCACTGACCTTTTACGAGGAGTGTTCTCATCAATTTCCACAGTCACGTGATCTTGTTTAAAGAGCGGTCGTGTATCGCTAGCGGCTTTGATTTCTATTTCAACTTTCGCAGTGTTGCTCAAAGGTTCATTACCGCCATCCATCGCTTGAACGGTGAAGGTTGATGTAGACGAGGGGGTACCGTCTTCGGGGGTGAGTCTTCTTGTGGCTGAGATTTCTCCTGTACTTGGGTTGACTTTCCACAATCGAGCTGCATTTCCTAAACATCACAACTGTTGACGAAATCGAGTTCCCGCAACAAAAAGTCAGTGTCAGTGTAGAATGTCACACATGAGATGCAGCAACTTAGGGTTACGCCATAAGGTACGCCGTGGCGTGAAAACCACGTTAAATCGTACTTTTGCCAGAAGCATGTTTGTTTTGTTTTTTTAATTAATGTAATCACAATATTTATTACATGCATTGATAAAACAATTTTATGCGGTTTTCTAAACCGGTTGAAGTTGCAAAAAAACAATATCCGTTTTATCAAGCTAAAAGTACAACTAAGAAGTGAAATATAGCAATATCACACGGATAAATGTTAATATGCACGGTAAATGTTATGAAAAGGTCAGTACAAAAAGGTTTTTAAATCCTTGCAGCTACACACAGACCACCCTTCTTAAAGCACAACAACGTTAAAAAAAGCAAGAAAAGTAATAAAAATATCTCTAAATCAAGTGTTATTCTTCATCAAATTAACGTTTAATGAATTGAGCAATAATAACAAAAAGAAATTGGAGACCAAGTCACCACAAGCACACGTGTTGTGTATACTGTTGAGTGTAGTTAAAACATTGCTCAGTGGAGCGAAATAAATTTGAGGTTAGGCTAAAGAAACACAGTATTATCCCAAAAGGTCTGCGGTTACTAGCTCTCCATATTCTTGCTGGTCGAAATATGCTTTCGTGTGAAAATCTCAATGGTCGCGTGACTAAAACATGAAAGCAATCGTCTATCAGTGATTGTGTCATGTTGAAGGTATGGGGCTCGCACGCACATATACCCATTAAGCCGGACAAACATTAGCAGTGACACATTTATGAAGGGCAAAGCAAAAGTGGGTAAGACGTTCTGGTCATTTTAACCTGGTGTATTACTCCTGTAGAATATTTTGGATTAACGTAACGTTATTAAACGTTTAAGTGTCAGCTAAAATTTGTTAAGATTGTGACAAAATGCGCCAGCAAGCTGAAAAAACTTTCACAAATCGATGAGGGTTTTGAGAAGAAAATAAGGATCGATTAACGGAAAAATCACATGCGTAGTAAATGGATTAATGTTGACTTACAGTAAGTTTACTAGAGGAAATACCGAGGCTTTACATTTTACTGATAATGCAGATTAGCCTTAAGCCGCTCAACCAAGGGGTTTAAAGGCGCCACTTAAACTGAAACTTTTTCCGAGTCGAGCCCAACAAACAAGTAGCAGAAAAATGGAAAAAAAGTAAAAAATACGTTCAAAGTGTACGTTTTTCTTTTTGCAAATAAAATTATTGTTATAAAACGTTGCAAAGATGCATGGGATACTGAGACAAAAAGTAATGCGCAAAGCAAAGAACTTCAACAGTTTTACCACGTTTAGGCTCACTGTCACAACTGATCAACGCCATCACGGCTGTTGTGTCACACAAGCCCAATGCCAGCAAGTCACAAAAGCATTCCGAGAAATCATTTCAACTTAAAAGCTTCACATGGTATAAAACCTTTCGTTTTTTGGTCAAAGGTTGCAAACGGATATTTACCCATTTGTTCATTTCACCGGCCTCGTAAACACAAAGCATAAGCGTGTTAAAACATCAAATGCACGCAGTGTTGTATTACCATTTTCTTTTACGCTAAAAGGCTGAAAAAAAGATATTAAAATTTGCCGTGTTGTGTCATGACATGCAATAAAATTGAAGCTACCAATTTAGCAAGTTTCAATGTTTATATCGTTTCTACATTACCAGACGTTAAAACGATGTAAAAATAGAAACGTTTGCTAGTTGGGATGTTGAAAAGCTTTTGTTTGTGAGGGATCACTCATAAAAAGCGGTTTGTTAACCATCGTAGGCAATCCGTTTCTATATAAACTTCTCTATTGTTATGCGAGAATGAAGCTTCAACAACATAGGCTCGCGAAGGGTTTACTTTCATGAAGCACCGTTGAAACATGACCAAGAGAAGACTGGGAGTTGGTCAAAGAAAAAGGAACCAGAAAATATGAATATTTTTATGAGTTTGACCGTAGTTTGATTAAGCGCAAAGTAGCCTATTACGTTTTATAAAAAATTAACAAATAACTTATGCATGAAGTAGAATTTTCTCCCGAGAATACAACGATGGCACGACTCAACAAGGCATGCTACTGCTACATAGCCTAAAGATGTAATTGCAAAAGATAGTTGCTGAACAATTTCTTAGCACAATCCTTGACACTTTCCGTAATTCAAGTCTTGTGCTAAGCGGTTGTCATGCTGTTTTGAAAATGCGGTGAAAGCACAGGAAATTAACACAATAAGAAGATCGGGGACAGGCAGTTAAGGCTCAAACACAATGGACATTCGTTGTGGTGAGTGAACAAAAATTAGGTTGAAATTGTTTGCTCTGGTTTGCGTGTCAAAACAACGAGCCTCAGTGAGCGCTATGTAAAGATGAAATTAGAAATAAAGTCCAAAGGTGTGGTAAATAGATAGCTTGTCAAACTTATAAATGATTTATCAACTTTTTTATCATTGTTTTACCAAGACGTGGGATAAAGAAATCATTGAGTTAACAGTTTATCATAATATTATCGACAAAGATTCTATTGTTTTCTTTCGACAAAGGTAAGGATTCAATTGACTGACAAAAGCAGCGGTTGAGAACTATGTGGCACGAATTAGTGGTGCGATACTGATGAGCCCAGCTTCGTGGGCGAAACACGTGTCTATCGCTTTTAATTCTTGTTACACTCGACTACCCAGAAACAAATTATAATATTCTTGTCATAAACCAAAAAAAAAAACAAGTTTTTTTCCATATCATGAATGAGTATCATAAAAATACACCACAATCTCGAACTTGGCAGTAAGAAAACCCTTAAAATCACCAAAAGTAACATTAACAAGTACCTTGAGCAAACATCGTTGTCTGATGTTCACCGGAAAATTTGACTCTTTAATGAGCTAAAAGCAAGACAATAGTGACAAGACTACAAAGGGCAGGTCGGCTGTAATAAATAACCAATTTGATAGAACAAAGCGTCAGGACCAATCAAATGTTATTGGGATTTCTATTTCAACACCGCGCTGTTTTATGGCTTCAAATATGATGAAATGGAAAAGAAATGAGTCCAATTGTAGACAGAGAGGTCGTGACATTTGTGATCCCAATTTAAGTGGTCATAAACACAGAAGTTTTAATATCGAATATGAAAAATTGCCTGGTTCTGATTGCATCAATTTTACGTTTGAAAGAATCAATCTCAAGCAAGAAACAATCAGAGGTTTAAGAAGGAACACTGAGAAAGTGTGAAACGCTCCACAGGGAATACCCGATTATACAATCCATATTTCAACAGCGATCAAATGACTGCTTTTGTACGTTGTATTGATGTTATTAAACATTCAAACAACAAAACCGATACAACAACAGAAAGTGAAGGAAATATTAGTGTAAATGTTCACAGAGAGCAAATCAGTCCTTTTTTATATCTTCAAACGTTGAATCAATGCAACAAAACAGTAATTTGATGGCTGGGTTACGACCGAACAGGTCCAACGTGGTCACTTGTTAAGCTGTCGCCACTTCGAGAAATTAGATGCCAGTCGTTTGATAACGAAAGAGAACACCTTTCAAAAATTAAAAACGATGCAAGCAATCGACCGACAAACCCAAAACTAACTTTCCCACGCAAAGACAACTATAAACAAAGACATTTATGATCGGTTCACCAAAAAGGGCCGAAAATACACTCAGTTCAAGTGAAATAACTTACGGCTGTATTTTCAATGTAACAACATCAAAAACGGAAAGTGACTAACTCTTTCCCCAACAAATCAACTTACGAAACCTTTCTAGTCTAGTCGGTCGCTGACCTTGATCAGGGAAATCAAAAACACGATACGTTGTCAAGCAAGGACACACGTTGTTTTCGGCTTAAAACAGACAATGCCAGATGTTCAGGTAAAAACGACCATTTTGCGACATGGGTGCGGAAAACCTCACCTGTAACAACTTCCCACCCAGCACAGTTACAGGAAGAAATTTTTAAATGAAGATTATATTTCTGCTGGCACTGAACTAGCCGGTAATCGACGTGTATATACGTTGATGTCACGTCGAGGCGAGTGACACTAAATTGAGCACAGACTTGCCAGTGGTAGATTGTTCAAAATAAGCACTTTACAACAAATCGATAGCACGATAATGCATCAGCAACAGAAACCGCCATTTATAGTGTTGATTGAGCTATTTACGGACAGCTCATTCACACAACACTGGACCAACGCATGAGTAATGCAAGAAAATCAATGTCAAGATTTCGGCTGTTCTTCTCTTTGTTTGATAACACTACCACAACAGCAACACGATCAATTCTAGTTTTCTTCAGCCAGAAATAAAACACGTCGCCACGCGACCACCCGTAAAATCTAAACTCCAAATTTCAGTGAAGAAAGGATTTAGAAGAGATCGAGCAGCAAGATTAACTGACTGTCGGATATTTACTGACCTGCAGAAATCGAATAGAAGACACGAGCATTCTCGCCCTGGTCCTGGTCGGTTGCTTGAACTCGAAGGACTACAGCACCCACGGAGTCGTCTGCTCCGACTTGTCCGTCTGCATGTCCTGACAATGCTTGTCCGTGGTACACTGGCGCTGTGAATCGAGGCGGGTGTTCGTTTCTGTCTGTCACCGTGATGATGACGCGACAGTAAGCCTGTAAAACCCGATGGATAAGATCAACAGTCTATGATAAGACAGATTATGAAGATATATCAGTTTTAGGAAATCGATGTTTGAAGGATTGCTTCATAATCGAATGCATTGAATCGATGTCATTAATCTTCAGAAATTTCTCATAAATCTGGTCATAGTTACAAGATGTTTCTTTCGTCGTTCATTTGCCGTGCTCACTGCAACTGCATTGGTATCTTTGAGGAACTACAAATTTCCAAATTCCGACCAATCGAAAAACACTAGCTTAAACACACATGTAAAAAGGTACTGACCTGCAGAGAACCTGGCACGCCTTGGTCGTCTACTTTTATGGTAAGAACATGCTCTTGCTGAATTTCTCGATCCAATTCTACAGTCGTGTATATGACTCCTGCAACACCATTACATCGATATCAATTATTGCATTTACTCAATCGGTTTTCAAGACAGATTACATAATCAATCTAAAATAACAATATGCACATTGCTTTCTGTGTTTTACTGTGCTTACTGTGAGTGGACTTTGTCAGATTGGAGAACATAGCCAACACAATACAAAAGTAGTTTGAGTAGTAAATAGGCGATGTGTTTAGCTGAAGTTATTATACTATATACCTCCAGGTGTGATTCGAAACTTGGTTTCACTAGATGGGTCCACTGAATCACGAATGCTGTACATCAGATCTCTGTTTCTGGGCGTTTTATCTCTGTCAGTGGCGCTAACCTTAAGCACGCGTGTGTTCGGAGCGGAATTTTCGTCAACTGCAGCCTGGAAAACCTCTTCGGTGAAAACGGGTCGGTGATCGTTAACATCCCCGATGTTAATCAGCACCTGGAAGTAAAAACGTTGATTGGATGATAAGCTTTGAGCTCTGGATTGTGAGCAGTTACAGTAATAACTTGGCACCCTACGACAGATCAAATAACTTCGCAGCTTTGAATTAATGAAAATTTTGAATTAATTTTTGGAAACTTCCTGCGGTCTGCATTTCACAGAATATCCAACAGCTACAGCCTTGGTTTTGGATTCTCAGTTTAAAATAAAAAACATGGCAAAGATGTCGTTTTTCACTTGGCATGGCTTTGCTTTTCACCTGCTTGGGAGTGGTATTAATCCCATCAGTAGCTTCGATAGTCAAGTTGTATAAACTCTTCTTTTCTGCGTCTGGTTCACCAGTGATAAAGAGGGAACCATCAGATTGGATGTGGAACATGTTCTCATTGTCTCCATCTGAAAAAGTAATGTCTTGTAATTCAGTAACTTCTAACTATAGCTTGTTTCATTGTGAATAAGTTTTGACGCCTTCATATACTTATAACCAACGTTATGGTCATAGCCATAGCATAGCCGCCATATTAATCTTAATTTATTTGAAAAGCCAATGCGACAACCCTCGGTAATCTTAGTAGTGGGACCTTCAGCGATCAGACAAGCAGGTAAGGATGCAAAAGTTGCCTTTTTACATCATAATATTTATTGGATGGGCCATAGCCTACGATTGGATGAGCCATGCCGGCAGGCCACGGATGGGCTTGATATAATGACAGCAAGAAGGGAAAATATTTACTGGGATATTATGCTCAAAAGCAAGCAATAAAACATTTTTACAGTGTCTTACTATGTAAAAATAATGTCAAGGATGTAAAAAGAACTGAGCCAAACCAACTCGCCGTCTGTTCTTACACAAAAAGTTAAGCAAAAACCATTAAAAAGAAATAATATCCTATGTACTCATATTTTCCCTTGTGGGAACAAGTAACTCAGGGCCAACTGATGCTAAGGTTAGTTTTACATTGATTCAACGTTGGTAACCGTATGGTTGATCGGAGAAAATTACGGAATACATATTGCCACAAACATGCCGTAGTGGCGCAGTGCAGCGACGTATCAATCATCATTGTAGAAATATAAACAGCTAAAACTTTAAATCCAAAACCATCATCGCCAACTAAGCCAAAGATCTGCATTGTGCAATTTAGTTTTAGACGACGTGAAATGAAACTCTCCGTTGGGCTTGTGGGTAAATATTTATAGGTGATATACATACAAGCAACGTAACGTTTAGCTATGAGTACTCGCTTGGGATAGTGAGGCACGGCAACATAAGCATAACTTGTAGGCTGAGCACTTAAATTACATGTGTTCGCTCTTGTGTTCGTGATTTGATATGAAAATTAAGCAAAGAGGATATAGCGATAAATGGATTTGGTCAATAATCGAAAACACCTATAACGAGCTACAGCCCCCCAGGTCATGGCGAATTACATGATGCCGGGTGGTATATGATGAGGATGTCAATGGTATTTGAACTGTGAGCTCGTTTGCCATCGGTTTCCGCTTCATTTATAATTTGTTTCACCAATTTTATGACAACAGACACAAAATGGCTTCATAAATTGATTTTTCGCAAAAAAACAACCAAACATAATCCTTTCAAATAATAATTCATTTCAAATATTGTTTGATGGAGATATAAATTATACCCCAAAACCTGAAACATTAGCAAAGGTTGCAAGCAAATTCGAGTACACAAAATTGTAAAGGCTGTGATCGTTACTGACAATAGTCTCATTCATTAAATCTTATACAACGATGCAGGCCTAATCTTCCTTGGTAAGAAAAGCCAACAAAATGACGCTTCAAACAATGAAGACTATTGCGAAATTTACGTCACTGAATCATTCTTTGACGTCAGGTAAGAAATGCAATAATGCGTCGAGTTGTCGTTGTTTAGTAACTAAAGAAATTCACGATTTTGCAACAACACTCAAAAAATTACAAAGCCAGAGACAAGGTGATTCAAGCATGACATTTGAAAAAATCATGGACTTGTTAAAAATATCCAAACTCATAATTCACACTCACTTAATGCGGCTAAAATGATTAAAATTTACAATGAAAGACAAAAGTGATCGCCTTGAATAAAAACTGCAATGATATGTTGCTCAACAATTAAATGTAGAACTATACGGTAGGCCCGTTAAGCTGCGGTAAGACTAAAATTTTTGTGAACACATCGAGAGATTGTCGAGAAAGTTCACTCTAACATTTTTCATGAAACAGTCCAGCTTCAAGGTGACCTGTATCACTGCAATATAAAATTTACAACCAATGTATATACAGTAACTCACCGGCGATGCGATACCAGATTTGGACAGAATCAACGTCAGTTGCCGATACAATGAGAATAAATCTTCTTCCTGATTGTTGAGAAGAATCTTGTATGAACGCTCGGTCGACATGCTCGTAATACATTTCCGTTATATCGCCTTCAGTGTCAAATACCGGGGAGAACACAGACCTTTGAACGGGGGGACCCCATTCTATCTCCACTCGTTGAGGTTTTGAATGGCGTTGAGGATGGCCCACGTCAAATGCCTGAACCTAATAAAAAAGTTTAAAAAAATCTTATTTTGTCGCTCATTAAAAGTTTTTAATGGTTGTGCAAACAAAATGCACTTGTAACAGAGATTCATGTGCACAAAATACTTCATACTCAAAGTCCAACTATTGTTACCTTCAGTACGGTATGGGTCCCTTCTCGGAAAGCATGGTCGGTGGTAATTACTCCGGTTTTGTGTTTTATCGAAAATTTACGCGGGTTGTCCAAGATATAGTCGATGTCAGCATTTGTACCGTAGTCTTGATCCAAAGCCACAACTCGAGCTCTATAAATAAAGTTCCGAGATTCATGTCGCAACAACGCTTTGAACAATTTTAAGTGGATTAAATTCAATTGATTAGAGAAAAACGCCTGCGAGAATACATTCAAACAAGCCATGAAGTGGCTATAACGTTTTCGTGTACGGTTTCGCGGTGAGCATGTTCTTTTTAACCATAAATCCTTAGCAAAAAAAAAAACGAAAACACTCAGCAAATGTAGAAGTTCGATAAACTAATTGAGAATTCTAGAAACCACTTCTCACATTGGAATTGCGGTTCGAGAACGATTTCTTTTCGGCAGCAACAACTTTGTGTCTATTTCTGGCATGAACTTCGGAGAATTGTCATTTATATCCGTTATGTTAACCACCACTGTCGTTGATGATGAAAGTGGAGGGCTTCCAGCGTCCGAAATCGTAACCTAAGAAAATAAGTCCGATTATTTGAAAATGTACAAGTTTCAAGACGATAGTTTTACAAAATCTAGACAGTTCAATCGCGACCTTGCATTGTCAAAATGTGACAAAGCAGAGAGAAATCCACCATGCAGTGACAAGAGTGGAATTTAAAGCGCAACCGCCAATGAGTTGCTAAATTGAAGATCAGTAAGCTTTCTTGGAAAACGCCCAAAAACGCAACAAGGTCGACATGAAGTTACAACAATGTCTAATAACGTCCTTACTCCAAAATGATAATCACGTCATTCTGGAAAGAGAAGAGCGCTCGTGGAGAAGCATCTCAACGATTGCGAGCTTCGTTCGTAAACAAACCAGCCATGCATTTCAAGCAGTTGAACCCACAGGCACGTCGTCGGTCGTGGGTCAAGAGAAAATCCATTGACCCATGCCAGCCAATCGTAAAAAAAATAAGGATTACTCATGGTACATTTGCAACTGCTGTTGCTTAGGCGAATGCTAATGCCGCCCATGCCTCTAAACACAACCGATTCGTGCCGATTTTGCATCAAATGACATCGAACTAACGCTTCAAACTGTAGTCGAAACGTCGCTTTACACAACCGGAAAAGAAGGGATCATTTTAAAACTAAACATTTGTGTTTGATGTGGCAGCGAATTCACGCCAAGTTTTATCATGGGCTCAAGCCGGCGTCTGTTTTTCATAACTTTAATGAAACAAAAATTTGTTTGCCAGCAGTCAAGCAATCTGAGCTAAAATGCATTAACATTCCTTCATAAATAGCATGAGGAGGCGGACAAGTCGTTTTCATACCAAAAGTCGGCATCGAGTCTTGTTGAAACGCAATCACTGCGCAAATCAACGAAAAGGCAGAAGTTAAAAGTGAAACCAAAGTCATCATGCCTTATGTTGCAATAACAAAAATTGGCATTTTTTTGTTTTTACTTTGCTTTCACTAATTTAATAAAATGTATATATATATATGCCTGATGGAATGATCGCACTACCTTAGTTGAACCAAAGATTCCACTGTTTTAGAGTTACTTTAAATAACTACACGAGATATCTGCAGTATTCTACAGTACACTGTACAAATGATGTCAGTGTAATGTGGACTGGAGTGAAATACGACCAATTAAACAAAACAGAACACAACTTTGCATGGAAATTTTCGTCCATGTTTGGAAGAGTCTACTTGCGCAAGATTGCCACAACCCCGCTGGTGGTGAATGGTAATTCAAGATAACACAGCAGCGAACAAGTTTGTTATCGCAGCAAAACAACATGTCGGAGAGTAACACCAAATCGTCTGCCAGCAGCTTTTGCGACAGATTTTACGTTCTATCCGTTGAAATTATGTAGCCTGAGAATTTTTCTTTGTCACTATTGCTCGTTGCTCAAAGAGCAGCAAAATGAAATAGTGCGAGTTACATTTAAATAGAGGTTACCCTAAAAATAGAAAACAATACGATCAGGGGTTTGCTGTCAGAAGTTGTCAGAAGCTTTAAGAGGCTTGCACAATACAATGATCTTTCAACAGGAATAGAGATATGGCATGAATATTTGTTGAATTTACCACACACGGTCTAAAAAGGCATATCGAAGCCTTCCAAACGTTACAATGGCAAAACAAAATCCATTAGCATTATCCCGTCGTGGTCGATGGAAAAGAAAAAAAACTTAAGAATGTGGTACATAGATGCGGAAATGTCATGCAAAAAAAACTGTGTGATTCCTCTAAGTTATTGTGTTTTTGAATGGCGTCGTTTCACAGTTGCGTAACTTAGAGAAGGTTCAGTTGACCCCAAAACTCTTTTGAATCGACCGCCAGTCCGACGCGTTTCAAAACCGTGTAGAATGAATTTGCTGTGTGGTTTTGTGGCTGACATTCGACCATAAGGTAGAAAAGCCTCTCTGTGTGTGTGAACACAACGCTCATCATTAGATGGACGTTGCTCAGAGTATTCTTTTAATCAGAAATCGAAGATGGGATAAACAAGAGGCTTTCAACGGCGATGTAAGGTATTTCTGTGAAAAAGACAACACAGATCACTGGTGTGGCACCTGAAGTTCTTCGTACAAATAATGATAATATTACAAAAGCGAGCCTAAGTCAACAGAAGTACTTGACCTTGTTTACGTCAATGGTTCTGTTCGAATGTTCTCATGCGGAACTTCTTAAAATGCGATTACACGCTGCCTTCAATCAGGGGTGAGAAAACCTTTGATTAAAAACTGATATCACTGAAGCGAAATCAAAGTGTATGAAATGAGCGGGATCTGAGAATCGAATATCAAACTAAGATACGGGAGTATTGGATTTAAAGGAAAAGTTGGCTTTTTATGTAGTGTTGGATTTCACATAGCCGCTGATCAATTGTTAGGTTCAGTTCAGTGCAATCAAAAGAACGCCATAACTTAAAAGAAAACATCTGCTCGCTGATAAATTATAACTAAAATTTGCGGTAGTTAGACGAATCAGATTCAGAGTGACGCTTGAAAGAGCGAAATTACAAAACGTGAAGAAAAATAATGGAATTGTCACATTCGGAAAACAACTTGTACACCCGTGCAAACACATGATATCCTTATCACATTACATGAGCAAGGAAACTTTGAATCGCTTTTCTCATCCTTAAAAAAACGTTGAATTATAAAAAAAAATTGTAGGCTTGCTGTACTTTGGTCAGATCAAGCGGTTTTCAGGTGCTAAAACGCCGGGCTAAAAATTCAGACAAAAGATGGTGAGAAATGTAGCAGATCTCCAATCATGAAAGGTATGCCTGCTATAATTGTATCTTTGTGACAAAGAATAGGTTAATAAGAACATAGGCAAAAATATAATTTGGCGGAACTGAACGCATTTCACAAATTGTAAGTACATAATCACAAACCACTGTCGGAGTTTATCGCTTTCCAATAGCTGGCGTAAAGTAAACGTTAAAGCCCACACGTGCTACAATGATAAAAAATGGCGGATATTTTGTCCTGGGTCACGTGGTCTTACATCTACCTGAACAGAACAAAGACTTTTGGAGCCCGCCGAGCTCTCATTACCTGGGTTGGTAAAAAGGGTAGCATCTCATTAGAAGTAAGCGATGCTGTGTCATTTGTAGAAAGCCTACAATCATGCTATTCTAATTTCAGCTGCATACCAATTTGGTGGGGAAGATTTAGGCAGCGTTGCCAGCACACAAAGAGGAGACGTTCAAAAAGCCCAAAAACTACATTATTGCAATGTGCTTGGTAATAACTTCCACAATACAATGTCAATTTTATCAAACTGGATTCAGATAGAGTAACGAACCGTGGCATCAAAGTTCCTTCTTAAAACTGGTATGCAGTTAATATCGCTTTAGAAAACGATTCAAACCAACGACCTTCAAACTCTTTGTAATTGCATTCACATTACTGAAAGATTGTCAACAGCAACGAAAGAAAATGTTTCATGCGCTAATAAACATGAAACCGCACGTTGCACATCTTCTTAACGTCGTCCAAAATTGAATTAAGAAGTAGGCTACAATTTCGTTTAAGCTCAACGATTTAAAGGCAGAAAAACCGAATGCTGACAGGCTGCGGAGAGGGTGTCCGCCCTCAAATGAGTGACGGCATCACTTGTGAAACAAATCTGTATCGTTCAATCAGGAGGCCACAACTTATACAGGCAGTATCATATTGGACAATAATCACAGTGCTTGGTTAAAAGAAACATAGCTAACTTTTAACATGACGCACACATCAAGCAGTTAAAGTTTACGAGTGAAAAACCACTTAACTGAAACTTCATATTGTGACACATCCCATACGATTGACCGTTTTAATTGACTTCTAATTTGATTTGTAGTTTAGCTCGTGTCACACATATAACTAACAGCGAAAATATGAGCAAAAACATTACTCAAAAATGCTCTTCAAGAGATTTTGCATAAACTCAGCTGTCTTAAGGACATTGTTAAAAAATCTTATAAGACCAACATGACTTCATTGCAAAGTACCGCATCAGTTTCGTTATGGCTGAGCTGGAAAATACGTGTGAATAGCAGAAATTGTTGAAAGATTTAATGACGAATATTTTTTGAAGAATGTATCTCAATATTTAGTACATCGTCAAAGCTAATCAAATGAATAAACAAAATGTTAGATCTGGCACTTGCACAAAACTCACATCGAATGTCAGTTGTGTCGCGTTGGCAGACTCCCGATCCAAACGTCGCTTGCTTGTTCGTATGGCGCCTGCAATAAAAGACCAAATTGTAACAAAGGACACGGTGGTAAAAGATTCCTTTGCGAACAGCATATGGGAGTAAATGTGAAGCAATCTGCTGTGACTAGCGAGCCGTGTTTGGAGGACGATCGTTGTTCAGTTTCGCGAATACATCTGTACGTTCGCGACATTTGTGTTATATTCGTCTAAAATCCTATCTTTCAACAAACAACAAGTCAACATTTTTCGAATGTAGACATACGTTTGAAGATCACACGCCTGTAGAAGACGATTTCAAAGTGATGCGGAAAAAACTCCCAGATCTTTTGGCATGTTGATAGATAAATCAACTAAAGCGTAAAAAACATATTTATAGTATCGATATTACAAAAAAAAAATCAATCTTTCGGTTCAACGCTATTCTGGAGTAGGTGCAAAGCAAAATGAATGACACAAATGTTTTGGTTTGGCTAAAGTGGTTGAGCTCTTCAAAACACTGGGTTTGCCACAACGGTGTCGTTTCACACGTATAAGAGTATACCAATTTATAATCACCACCTGTATGGAAAAAACTTCAAAAAAACAAAAAAGTTTATCCTGCTGATAACGAACTGTTTGCCGTTCTGCTTCATGCGAACGATAGCGTGGTAAAAAATAAACGTTTGCAATTCATTCTGAAAACAAATGGTGCTTAAATTTTTGACAAAGTCTTTTTTAACATGCAGTGTAGCCTACTTGCACATGCTGATGTAGTTTATTTGATTTTTTTATTGCAATCTACCATAAAATTTGAAACATTTCAATCTTTGCATTCTGCGAATTTTTCAGATTTATAAAAAGATTTCCGCAGGCTTGACATATCTTACTTTAATTGAAACAGCTTCATATCTGGAATATTTCAAATAAAGTTGTCATAATGATACGTGACTGAAGCCTTATCTCGACCAATTCACCTCAAGCATTCAAATGTCCACAGGATGAGGTCAAAAATCAAAACCTTATGCAGGAATAAATCCCCAGCCATCGAAAAGCACAACTCGCGCATTTGAAAGTTTGCCTTCAACACCTGTATCCCAAACCATTCTGTAAATCAATGGTAAACAGCAGGAAATTGTAAACTTTTTCTTTTGTAGTCGACGCAAAAAGACGTCAAAACATTGCAAGGAGATTTGACACATCTCATCCAACATTCCATCACATAGCGGTTCCGTGTTGAACAAAGCAGTAAATTTGCTCATTTGACCACAAGCGTAACGCGCGGAAGCCGATTACAAGATCAAAAGCAAAAACCAAGTATCATGTTTGTTTTGTTTACCTGCAGGCAAGAAACCAGACATTTTGCCACTAACTGGAAAATCATAGCGTCGATGGATAAGCCCGCTTTGTTAAATTCACAATGAACATAAAAATAATAAAACTTCATAACATCAGCAATTGGCTGTTGAAGACGATTTCCCACAACATGAATAGACCGCCTTACAATTCATCATGAGCCGAAGTCTGATTGAGCACTGAACCAGAAATGTGGACAAACAGTGAACAGTGCGTGTTTCATTAAAGTTAGTTAGTATTTTATGTCTAACTCAGATTGTTTTCAATTTTGTGATATAATGTCTTTTCTATGTCTGCCCTGCTGAGCACCGTAAAGTCTGGTTGGACTTCGTGGCGACGCTAAGAAAAACCAAAGTCGTAAAGACAAAACAAGCACAAGAAAGTTCAACAACGCGCTTGGTAAGCATCTTCTTTTTCCATTCAATCAAACTTTACACGCTTGTGCATTTCTGGAAAGATATAATAGCGAGACCATTCGTTTGGTAAAACATGTGGTTTCAAATGTTCCAATCTGATATCAGTATGAAACCGTTTGTTGAAGTTCCTTCTATCACAACGATAGCCGCATTCACACGCTGGGAAGACACAGGCAGACTTCATTAATAGCGTTGCTTATCTGCCGGTGATATTCATCTATCAAAACAGCGCATTCAAACGTCAAAATCGATCAAGCGTGCGCCGGAATAAATCGTTCATCTGATAAGCCCATATTCCGAAAAGTCTTCAACAAAACAAATGTTTATTGAGACAAGCAGTGTGCGCGGCATGTGGTGGTTGATAAAAGTGACAAGAAACAGTTTGTGCTCAAAAATGAAATCTGTTCAACTCTGAATTTGTTCAATGCAGCAATTGTCACAAAAAAACAAACTACAGTATTAGTTCTTGGACATGAATTTTGGTTATAACTTTTAAAAGGCAGCTTGGTCATGAGCTTATGCCATAGTTCATGAGTTGTGTATTGAAAATGATACTTTAGGCTCATGTGACATAAATAAAAACAACTATTTGATATCAAACATAGATCTATTCTCCCTTTCACATAAGAATATAACATACATGTATAATTTACAGTAAATACAGTGCTGTCAGCAGCATAGTGTAATGCTATAAGTATCAGAAGAAAGGGCGCAGGGTTAAGACGTATCATGAAAGGAGAAACAATATTGGGGATATATCATTGACAACACAAGCGGGCGGCCCCGTACATGATTCGGTTTATGAAATATAAGTGAATGGGCGTGGATGACTCAACCAAACAATGAAGTGTTTCCACACATTTGAAAGAATCGTCAGTGTCATCCCAGTGTATTCAATCATTGCTACAATAATACATGTGTAAAAGTGAACCTATGGCCAAAGAAGGCCGGTAGCATGTCGCTAAAGTGGCTTGTTTTTTTGACGTTCGCTGATGTTGAAGTATAGGAAATGATTGGGAAATGAAATATGGGAAACTACAATGTCCAACTTCGTTGTCAGCACCTGGCTTTGTATCAAAAAGATACTGTGTTGTGAGTTATTTTATATAAAGTTTCGATTTTATGCAACTGAGCTATTTGTTTACCATACAATTCGTAAAATTTTATTGTTCCCGAGGGTTTTCTGTATCAACAACACATCGAATGCTATCCGCCATGTTGCCATATCGTGAGCAATGGATCAAAATGGAACAGCACCAATCGACAACCAGTTGTGGATTGCATCATTCGCAAAAGTTAATAAAGATGACGTTTCGATACAAATTTAACCTGTATTACCATCAAATTGTTTAAGCAACATTAAAACGGATTTACAAACTCCGTATGGAGCACATGTTGAACCACAACAGATTGTGATAACTTATCCACAGATCGGCAATTGTGATAAATTACTTAAAACACCGGTTTTCTGTTTAGGTTTTTCAAAGTTTTGAACATGAACTTTTGCACAAAAGGATCATTGAAGATATAAAAGATAAAGGTCTCGAAAACCCATACGTCGAGCGTGCAATAACTGCATTGAGCGATCAAGTGATATAATATGAGGCAATCATTTTCGGTTATTGGGAGCACACGTCTTGCAACACAATGAGCCAATAAAATATTTATTTCTTACAGGAACAGCAACTGGTAAGAAACGTTAACGAGGCATTCGAAGGTAATTCAACAGTTACTTATCAAGATCAAGCTAATAATAATCTACGCTTCGAGGCGTTTCAAAGGTCTGCAAAGTTAAGTTAATTTAATTATGACGTCAATATGCTAATCAGTTCAGGGGACCAATTGGATACCGGCAATCAATCGTACTTAGATTGTGGCGAAATCACCTTCTCAATGATCACTGGAAGCTTCAGAAGTTTTTTCCCATATAAACAAAATGAAGTTAACCAGCAAAAGCTGCCCCTCTTTTAATGCCATGAAAATATTAGCAAGTTTTGTTAACTGGAAATTGGATAATTGCAAAGAAAACAACTTCAGATATGGTCAAGACAGAAATATTTTGCAAGACAAGAAAAAGAATGATAAGCAAAAGAACATTTGACGAAGATGAACTGCTGTAAATAATTTTGCTAATTGGGTAACAAAAAGTGGTGTTAAGGCTTAACATTGTAAGGTACTCTTTCCGATTTCAATTACTCATTCTATCTCACCTTGAATATGATTAATTGTGCTTTATTGCGACACCTGTTTGCGTGTAACTATCAGTATTTAGCAGCAATAAGATTAGGCGGAAGCGTTTAGTTTCTAAAAAAAAAGCTTGTTACAGTTTTCTCTAAGTGCAATTTACACACAAACTTTTGTAAATGATCTATTTAAACCTGGAGAATCTTAACAGGTAAATGGTTAGTTTATGGCAAAAATAAACAACACTGTTGTGAGATGGGTTGCTGTTGATTCGTATTGTTCTGCAACGGCAATCCTCAATAGGTGGTCCTGTCAAGGTCGTCCATTATAACTTTTCATGTTTCAAAAAGCACAACGTGTCTTTACGTCTTTTAAACGTCTCCGACACTCGTTTTAAAATTGATACTCCACGCAAAGCAGTCTGGGAAGTCAGGCGTCCATTCTGACTAGAACGTGAAATGGAAGAAATGGGTCGTTCCCTTCGCAATCACATCCAGCATTCAATCAAAATAATTCATTTTCTCCGACCAAAGATAAACAAATACCGCAACTTTGAATGGAGATGTAAACACTTGAAGGATTAGGAAATGTAATTTTGTAAAGTGCATGGGAGTTTGCTGAAATACGCGTTAGAGCAATCGATTGCGAATGAAATAATCTTTAATATGCTCCTAATGCATCACATTCTGTCAAATCCATCAACGTTCATCGGAAAATGTATTGCAACAAAAACTGTTTGAAAGATTAGTGTTTAACTTTATGTTGACAAGAAAAATCAAAAATAGAAAACATTTGACAAAGGAAAATCCTTAATGTTTTATTATATGAAAAAAGCACCAACTGCAATGTGCCTGCAACTGCATTACGATATACCAGCACGCAAATAATTTTATAAGGTTTAAAATTGATAAGGTTAAAAACTTCAAAATGATAAACAGCTGTTTGGATTTGGAGGTTTATGTCTTTAGGTTGCACAGCCTCAAACACTGGTTCTTTTAACGTATGAGGTAGTAGCAGTGACGTTACTTATAAGAAACAAGTTATTGTTCAGTTGAGAAGTAACAAAAGTGATTTTAAAGCCATCACTGATTTTATGGTTTGTTTTCAGCGCTTTTGCTAATGTTTTTCATTGGTGATGAAAAGTAATTTCTACTTGAGCAACCTTGTAGAAATGGTATGAAGATAACAAGTAGCAAATTGCTTGACATTTGCAAACTAAACAAACAACACAATCTCTGCTGCAAATGAAGAGAGCATTTCGATTGCACTGTCATTAAGATGGCAATTTTCTTCAATTTGAAACTATGTTTTCCATTTGAAAACTTCGAGTTGATTAAGCCTGAAAAGGCAATTCGTCAAGTTATTTGCTTGATTGTGCAAACAACTGCTAAGTCTCGTCGCATTCCTCACAAGCACTCCAACCTTTTTTTTAGGAAATTAAACGACTCGTTCCACTCTGGTGGGTAGTTACGCTTTGATTTCGCAGATCGAGGGAAGAAGGAGAGACCACAGTCGGTTGGAGGAAAACAGTTCAATTTGCTAATTGTGTACTCTCTGTCCCACTCACCAATGAGTCATCCTGAGGCCTCAGTGCTTAGATAATCCGGTTGCTTGAGCATTGTGTTTGTCGTTTTTTTTTTTGGAGTGATCAAAACAAGCGATTTAAGCCAAGACAAAATCTGACAAAACTGAAACCGCAAAGCCAACGTCACGCCGCTGATTAACTAGTTTTGATCCAAACAAATGCAAACCGATAATGATGATAGACTAAAAAGCATTGGAAGAAAGATCATTGCCTATTTTTAACAAATTAGATCATCGCTTGTTGCGCGTTCGGCTGTCCACCGGTAAGTTTGTTTAGCATTTTGCAGTCTGACACTAATTCCAGGTAAAAGCGTTGCATTGATAAAACAAAAGTAATTTTGATGTTCAAAAACGTTGCATTTTTAACTGTACTTGGACAGGCAATGCTAAACAAAGGATAATGGCGGAACTGATTGTCAAAGAACGGTGAATGATAAATATCTATTGCCAGTCTGACAATATCTGATATAATTAATGTAAATAGAGAAACTCGTAAAGTTGGGCTTCTATTCCGTCATGACCGTGTACGACATGTGTTTGTGCGAGCGGAAAGCAATGAAGGGTAATGGACGGAAAAAGAGTAATGTTTAGATGAGTGCCTTATTAATGGAAAAGTATTGAGGTACTTTACTTTCAACAATAAATCTTCAATCTAGTAGCTAGAAGTAATTTCTTCTTAACAAGCAGCTGGAGGTAAAGATTTGTTCACAATGTAGTTACAAAATTGATAGCTCAGATAACAATAGCAAATCAAAAACGCGTTGTAAAAAAAAAAACAACTTCTGTGTGATACAGTGCAACCAAAACGATTGAAGTGAAATTGGCCTATGAGTCACCACGAGCAAGCATTGTCTCTCAGCTTCATCGAGTCTGGCCACAGTGACTGACTGCTATTGAATGGCCGGTTTGTAAAACGCTGAATAGAGAAAATTTCACCTGCCCCTACAAAACACTGGCGAGAGTGCAGACAAGCTCTGGTAACACACAATACCCAAGCTAACCGTCTTCGAAGATTTCTCTTCCATGGGTTCCGGCGGCGCCTTGGAAAGCAACTCATTGTTTGGAAAATAGCCGCGCGCTTACGACACTTAAGTCAATAAAATTGTGGTATACAAAATTTCCCTTTTCAATCACCGATTAGGCATTCATGTATTTATGAAATCGCCAAAAACAAATTTTGAAAAGTCGTCAGACATTTTTACAGAAAGAAACCGCGTTGCACGTAACATAACGACGCTAAAACTTGCGATTTTAAATTTTCTCCAAACAAAAACGTACAACACATTGTCGCACTATTTGTTGTCTCAACTGGAAAATTAAGTCATTATGTAACAAATCCAGCCAGCAAATTGTACGAAGAATCTACATAGAAAGGATTAATTTGCTGACTGAGAAAGACACTCTTTGTTTACATTCCAATTAATCTAAAAAATACATGCTAAAATATTAGTTTGCTCTCGCAATGCAATGGTCAACTAAACAGCGAACGACTGCGCATGGTGAAGAAGAATCATTGGCAAAACTATGAAGCTGGGAAAAAAACAGCGCTGGGAACAACTACGGAAACAAGTTGCCACAAACATAAAAATTTACCTAACTAGGTATGTTACTCCTTACAACAGTAATAAAAAAAACAGCCTTATTGCAAGGTAAATAAACTTTCACCAAAAAAAAACTCTTTTGGATGCATGTTGAAGGTTATAGCCAAGCTTGGCTCACTACTTTACAATTTAAATCACTGCATTGGCTTTGTGCAACTCTATATTATCTTCACTATGGTAATGAAAAATAGTAAGGTTGGTAATGAGATGGCTCATGTCAAGAACACAGTCACACCGCTTAGTGCAAAAGATTAAGAAAATGTGATGAACCGAATAAGTATTGTGAAAACACATTTCATTCATTCATTTCATTCGTTTGAGATAGCCATCGTGTTAACAACACTCAAGGCATTAGCGACTTTGCAAGATTTTGGTGTAGCTTTTTGCGAAAGTGACTTCTGGACGAGCAAGCTGTCTGCTGTATCAGCCATAGCCGCACGACTCTGGTAATGTTCATTTGAAGGAGGATATATTTTAATATACGATGTGAATTGTAAAGGCAAACCAACGTACTTTTAATTGGAAAAAAACATCTTGAAGTAACAAATCGTAAGTTTCAACCATGGTTTCAACCTTCTCAACCAAGATCTTCCAGTGCACACATATCGCGTCCAGGACAACACACATATAAGTTTCAATATCTGCACTGCGGCAGGAAAAGGCAGGCGTGGGCGTAAGACCACATTAACCATAACGACTTTGCATTAATAGACGAAAAACAAGTTCAGAGATGTTTTATTTCTGTGCTACTTACAATGATCGCAATCAAGAAAAATAAGAAGTGAACGCTGATAACAACTTTTAGTAGTGACAATCATTTATTGACCAATATGCCGTCGCTAGGCAAAGCTCAACATGTGTTACCAATGACGTTTGAATGAGTGCCGGTAAATAGTTGTTTATTGAAAGCAATATAGATGAAGACAAGCCGCTCATCAACAAACAACACCAAGGATGCTGCCTCATAAACACCACTTCAAGGCAACTCATTGCAAGTCTAACCTCGTTCTGATTCCATTAGCAAGAAATTCCATAAACCCACACGAGAAAAAAGCGTAACTTTAGCGTGTTTTTAGCGTTTCAAACAGTCCAAGTTCAAACAAAACTAATAACTGGCACTGTTACGCTTCAAGGTAAAAAGTTATATATGCTGTGAGAAACTTTAACGATTTTATAAAGCAAATGAAATGTCAAGAGTATAGTTGCATATTGCTCATAAAGTGCAAACGCGTTTACTACACGTTTAAAAATCTCCTCTTGCCTGAGTTGTAAATAGAAGTTAAAGGATAATTTGACAGAAAATTACTGTAGTGCATCCATATCCAGGCAAATGAAGTTTTATGGCCCTCTTTGAAACAAATCAGATTAACCCAATTGCTTTGCGATAAGGTAATTAATCACCTTTCCTTGAGCTCTGGGCTAAGAAAAAACGATTTCGTTGATGTACAGTACTTTGGTTAACATCCCTATGCGTGCAGCAAACCAAACATAAATCACATTCACAAATTGAAGGATGAGACAGGAAAGTTCTGTTTGTAGAAATCCCCAAACTGGAAAAAGTAGTCTTCTTTACAACGTCGCTGGATGTTGAAACTATGCAGAAAAGGTAACTTTTGTTGGCTAAATCAAGATGGATTCCTTTTGGAAAGTGCTGGACTTTTTCTTCATTTTAAAAAGAAATGTTGATTCTCAGTTATATTCTGTGACAACATAGAATGCATTTATGTCACTCACACGCCATGTAACAATAGACTTAAGCATTTGGACAATGGAAAAGTCGCCAATACTCGACAGTAAGAGACGAAATGCTTAATGCCCATATAAATAAATATGACCAAGCAAAAGACCTCCAACGAAGAAAGATTATACAAGGCGACGTCCAAGCTGAAGTTGCAAAACTGTACAATCCCATTGTTTAAACTGCTTGATGTGAATGATTTCCGGGAATCATGATAAACAAAGCGGTAGGATTTCATCCCTCTTGATGGGAAGGGGCGACGCGTTACCAAAACTATCCAAAAATTTATATCCAGATAAATAAAGATATACTTGTGTCGCTTGGTTACAACTGTTATTTGTAAGTGTGCGGACCTTGCAGCGTTTCGAAAAAGTAGACCGCATGTGTACTAGATGAAGATAGATGGTACCACAAAACAAAATTGAAAACAACTTATTGAAAATGTGGCACAGGAAACATCCACTATTCTGTGTTTACTTTCAAACAACAAAGGCTCCAAAAGCTCAAGTGTGATTGCAGAGAATAACCCCAATGTCTTCAAACTCTTTTCTGCTGCCTCCAGTTTGTGCAATCTGACGTTGTGACAATGAGAAATTGCGAACTTAGATACATTGTCTCTGGGCCTCTGAATATTCAGTGGGGCAGACAAGGATTTCAAGAGCACTCGGCTACTTTTTGACAAATCCATACTAAGTACGCCAGGATAGAAAAGACGAGTGGGTGGGTGCACTAATTGCACTTAACAAAACAAGTCAAGAGTAAAACAGTCAAACTTTGAGTTCTTCAGTTTTATGCTAAAAACGCTGACGTAATGATTTACCTACAGTTTGGGCATTGTGTCAAAATTGGAGTGCTCACTTATATTATCAATAATGTCAAACTACACAAAGAGTCATTGCATTTCTGAAAGTTGGTTCATGAAAATAAAGACAATTTTTGTAAAAAAAATTATCTATAATGCTGTCGTGGTGATATTGTGGCAGCAAGCAGTCGAAGTTCACAGAAACCAAACATGTTTGTGAAATAACTTTTAACAGAATACAAAACTCTCACACCGAGATTGGATACGGTAGAGATTTACTTAAAATTTGCCAGGCGATACAAATGTTTTCAGAAAAAAAAACATAAGCGGATTAATTTTTCTTTTTGATTACAAGCGCAAAGATGAGCATAGTCATCGAGCACATTTTACACTTCACACAGATATCATTGAAAGATCATTACGTGCTTCCCAACGCCTTCGGACGCAAAAATTGTCAAAATGTCGCAATGTTTGCAAGCAAGGAAAAGTCAAAAACCGTGACGTCGTTTTAGATATTTTTTCATCGGCTCACCAAAGAATGTTTAGCTCCAAAACAAACATGTGAGGTTAAAAGGAAGGTTTTGTCAAAAACGATCGGTATCTATAAAAACGCGGTCATATCGGGCAAATCCGAAGTGAGACACAACTGTTTAAAACCTTGGTTTCAATTTCAAAGGTTACACCGGAACAAACCCTCCATTTCTGACTGATGATAATCTCTGTGAATCTTCAAGCTATGAAGGCAAACACAGCAGTATGCAGGATGCTTTGGATACAAGCTAGTCCACAAGACAACTCTCTTTTCCATGTCACGTTTGTAATAATGCTTGAAGTGCAAACTAAAAAGTTGTGCGAATGAGGAACGACAATGAAAGAGAAGATGTGTGCAGTATTGAAGATACACAATGGGATGTGTGCACAATGCGTGGGCAGCACAGGCTTAAATATAATTTACTTTGTCAGTGGTCTTTGGCTACAGAGCGGCTTATTTGAAGAAGCGTAATTAAGAAACGAACAGTTGCTTGAGAGACTGCCACATTTACACTCAACAAGCACAAAAGTACCGCATTTTATTCTTCAAGAAATCGAGGTTTTGACAATGGAAGCCGATCCGTGAACCATAAAGGCCACAGCATCGCGTGCTGGCGCGACAGCAAACCAGCAAGGTTCATTGCACCGCACTCGTTCTTTTTCTATCCAAGACAGCAAAATCAGTGGTTTTTGCATTGAATCAACGTCTGCTTATGATTCAACACTAATGCTTTCAAACTTTAGGGAACCTAACATTGGTTCGACGAAGAAAAGCTTCTTTGGCTTGAAAAGATCTTAAGATATGAAAGGGTAACCGATTAGGCAAAAAGTATATTTAGAATATTGCGTCAGTCACTGTCTTTACAAAAGGGGTCCAACAAATTTCATGGTGGTTTCTTGTTTAAACAGAGAACAATGGGGTGACGCAGCAGGCTTTTTGGCTGGTTAATTGCATTAACATTCTTCTGGCTGCTCCCAGCTAGCAGCGCTAGCAATTTTGCGTTGTTTCAATGTTGTCAGAGCTTAAAACGATGTAAAAATGAGAAAATTTTCTTAGATAGACTCTAACAGGTAAAAAAAGACTGGTTTTAGCCGATTGCACATCAATGTCAATAGAGTATCGTTGGTAGAAAAATGAGCAGGTGAAAACAAACTTAATCAATACATATTTTAATGAATTAAACATATAAATCACAATTTCAAGCAGGTCATACGAGAAACTTCGTTCACTGACTCGGAAAACAGTTTTGTTATTCTTTCATCAAGAATTAATCTGAGCATAGAATTAAGCTTTCTTCAAAGGGACCAACAAGAATAGATCACAAACGGCAAGTTTAAAAGCGTTCAAACTCCTGTGCCTAAGGTAAAGGTTAGTTAAACGCTCTTCAATGTTGTCTAGACATGCAGGCACTGGACAAAAACTTCATAAAGCAAAAAAAAATGACTGACAGGAGTGAGTTTACACAACGACACCCGCGGAAGTGTTGTTCTAATCAACATCACAACATGCAACATTGTGAAAAACAAGCTTTCTTTAATCGCACTTTGAGCAAGTGGACAAAACAAATATGCGGCGTTTGTGACCAAACGCTATCACGGTTTTGTTCATTCAAGATCGTATGCTTCGTAGACGAATCGATAAGATAAGCACCGCAAGCTTACCAGTCGACAAATTTGTGTATTGACAAATATCAGCGATATGACGCTTGACATAACCTTCTTGTAATAATGGATGTTGGTGCTCTACTACACTGCAGCTTACTCTATCTACACTAATCAACATTTTATAACCAACATTCCGTGTTTTCACATGAACTGTTACAGAACATGGTGGTCACCATGTTACAGAAGTTCAATTCAAAAAAGAATAAGTTTTGAAAAAATGATCTCGTTTGGCAGTCACCCAAAAGTGGGAACAATTTGCTTTACTTTTAATTGTTATTTTTGTAAAAGAAGAAATCAAAAAAGCGCAGAATTTTGACCTTTTTAATACATGTAATAAACCTAGGCTCGATAAAGAAAATCAAAATTAAACATGAGATCTGCGTGGACCAATGATAGTGCATCGGTTGGGTCAATAAAAGTTCAGTTGATTTATTGCAACCAGTGATTTAATTAGATCGATGTGTTGACACAATACAGGTCAAAGACATGAAAATTATAATATTGAAGATGTAATAGCTTTATTTATGAAACAACCTTTATATCAAGTCTATATTTCATGCAAGAATCGGGAATTACACGTAATTATTATTGTGAAGCAGCAATAAAAATCGATTATGAAAAGCAAATATCAACATTATTCACAACATACCCCGTGTTTGAACAGTCGTTATGCTTGGTGCTTGCTCAATTTCTCTAGATATATTAATCAAAGAACATTAAAATATTTAAGTGTCATTTATATGGCCTTGGTCCGAGTGATAAACTTTGCAAATTTGAGGTAACTTTCTCAAAGCGTCACATTACTGTTTGTTCATTCGATGTTAAATAACGTCTTTTGAAAACAATATACGCTGCTTAGAGCAAACAGTAAGCATGACAAAGATGTACTTTAATTCCCAACTCCAAAAGATGCTACATTTTCGTCGTTTCAATGTCTGGCGACGTATATGAGGAGAGATGACAGCATCTTCGCCAGTCTGGTTGGCCCCTCAGCAAACAAGAGTCAGTTAAAAACTGAAAACCAAAATTACGCAACCTTATCAAACAAAAAGGTTCAAAAATTCCAACTGGAAAGACGTTGAATAAACGTTTGGTTATGTTGCAATGCTCAACGGGTGTGCAATGATGTCGTAATTTCCATCAATTCGAAGAACAAGTTGTACATATAACGTTTTGACACAACCACACACCGAAAACCTCTGGAGACGTTTGTACCTAACATGTGAATCTCGATTGGCAATAAACTTTTAAAAAGATTAAATAATTGACAGTAAAAGCACAGCTTAACTCACATCCAATTAAATTTTTCATTAGTACGAAGAGATTTCTTAACTAATGACGCTCCAAGCTTGTTAATAAGAAGTAAAATCCATATGAGCATGAACAAGCAAAGTTGCATGAAATGGTAACTAACTAATACCAGATCGAAACATACAATACAAGCAATGGTTTATTCGGGACCCACAATATTTTCGGAACAAATTACTAAACAAAGTTTTCGCGGCTCAAGGTTAAAGATATCTTACAAACTATTGTACAGCCACAGCAAGTCAAACGCCATTTATTAAAACCAAATCCGTGTTGTCAATTTTTTCGTCGTAGTGTTTTGAAAACAAATCTTTGACCACTTTTCAATTGATCACAAATCCTTGTCTGACCAAGAGACCGACTATTTAGAAATCAACTATGACCTAGCAAGCAAATCTGTCCTTTTCCGCAACGTCTGTTGACGTTGAACCAATCTGAAAAAAGGACTGGTTTGCTGGCTGAAAAACAGCTTATATCAGGTTGTACTAATTTTCAACAAATCGATCATGCCAAGAGGTGTAAGGGCGTTCTTGCGACAAAGCATGAAATTGCCAAATGGCTCATTGTTGACAGTGATCATTTGGTTAAGAGACAAGTTTTGGTTCATTAATCAAAATCGGACAACATCAAGTCACACTCAGTGTGATAAATTTCCGCAAATGATGCCATTTTCGGAAGTAAAACTTGACAGAGTATGAACTTAAAAATGAAAAGGTCGCTTCTAAATTAAACTGAAAATAAGCTTCGGGGCATTGCGACGGTTAGCAAAATATTTTCATTGCGCAAAACTCGTTATTTACATCCCAACTTATTATGACACGTGCAAGGTTGTTTAGGTTTGATTGAAAGTCACTGGTGTTTGTTTGCCAATGAATGTAACCTTATCAAAAATGTATCTGCAATCTTTGGTCATCCAAAGGCGTTGAACAACAAAAAACATGAACTTTTGGAAGACAAAAAAGACTGTGACATGAAGAAAACGGAAAAGATGTTAGTAAGGACATTATGCTACCATTAATTTTTATGACTTCTTACACTATATTCATTCTTGAAAGATGTCTGCTTCGAGCTTGTTGAAAAATGATCAGTCGATTTCCAAGTTGCACGACAGAGTTGAAAGAGCTAATTGCAGGGCGTCAGTTCCCAAACGATCGCAAGCGCTTGGCTGCTTCTTCGCAAGGAACTTCATGTGAACATGAAGATTGTTTTTCCTGCCTTATCGTTGACTTTATTTAGGTTTGTACTACGGAGAAGTGAACACAAGCCGGCACATACAACAAAAACGTCCATAATTGAGTTAGCATCTGAGTATTTTATAAATCAGGTCAAGCTTCCGTTTCACGCTTGACTGTCACAAACAAAGAAAAACAGAATCAAACAAACTTTTTTCCGAGTCGATTTGAACTTTGAAGCATTAAGTGTCACTCTTGCAAAGCCTTATGAAAAGTATGAAATTAAATTAGTAACGCAAAATAGATAGCAGACTCTCGGCTTGTTTGTGAGCGAACAATGGCATTGAAGCGGTCGAGTAAAACTGAAAGCGCTAGTTCCTCGAGCGACGAAATGTGAAGACAACACCCATTGACTTCAATGTAAAAAACAAACGTTGAAGCAATGTAAAAAAAGATTAATTTGCTGACTGGGATGCGGTGGAGAAATAGGTGCGAGACCAACTACGCTAAAGAAACGTTCTCGTGTTTCGAGCTGGGGTCAGGATTAGGATATTTTCAACAAGCTAATTAACCTGCGCCGTTCCGCTTGATTTCAACAGCTGCTTGTCGATGATTATTATCAACACGATGGGGCGGCACAAAGAGTGCTTGAATTCATAAACAGTGAATTCCGGTTCGGTTTCACATAAAGTAGAGGAAAAGAATTGAGATTCAGTTTACTCATTGTACAATAGGGTGGAGTGAATTTCACTTAATGTTTTGGATTTTGATTTAAGGTGTTGTAATGTTGTCTTTGGGCCTAAAAAACAACCCCGAACATAATTTTGGTTCTCCTACCCCTAAATTGGCCCTCCTACCTGAGGTTAAAGGTCACGCAAGGTCAAAATTGCTCTATCTCCACTTCTACTGGTGCTAGAAATCTGTTTAATGGCTTAAAAGATTCAGAAGACCCATATTTCTATCTGTTCTAAGAGAACTTTTTCTTCTATTGCTAGTAGAATTTGACTAAACAGCAAAAATATAGTTTTTGTGGCATTTTTGCTTATACAACATTATAGTTAACGAACTTGAACAGCCAAAATAGTAAATTTCAGCAATTGGTTGGATTGTTGTTTGAGAATAAGTGTATTGAACATCGAAATATTGTTATCTGCAGCATTGATGAGGAACTGAAGTTTGAACTAAGTATGAAATTAATGTTTTGATGCATTTAAGATGTCATTTCAATGGTTGAAAGGCATGAAAATTATTGAGAGAGAGATACATTTTTGTCAAGTCACACTACGTACAATAATAATTATTACACAATCAAAATTTAAATTGAGCATGAACTAACCAGCAACAACGGGAAGGCTGCGAAGGGACCATCGACAGGTCTTCAAGTCAAGCAGCACTTAATGAAAATCCCATTGCTTGGAAATGAAAATCCAGTTGCACTTTTAAACACTCAAAAAATGTCACAAAACATTTTACCTCCCTCATATTTAGGTTCCGGCTATGCCCCTGGTAACTATAACGAAAAAACAAGTGGTTATTATGCAATCGTATTCAGCAGTAAAATTGCTTTTTGGTGTTGAAAGAGGACATCAACTTCCGGGATTTGATCTTTTTGCGGATCACACCATCCCAGGCATCTTTCGAACCTAGCCACATGCATGGAAGCTTCTGTTACAAGCTTCACATGACGCTCTACAGCTTGATTGTGGCATGGGTGATCAAGTTCAAGCTTGTTTGTTTTGAAATTTTGTATTGCATCATCATTCATGACTTTGGTTGCAGTAGGTTCTGTGACATGAATTTCATCAAAATTTACCATGTTGTGGTAGAACTCAGCGTTGATATTGATCTCCGGTATGATGAATTTTCGAACAGTTACTGTCCTCTCTGCAAAAGAATTTGCCTTTGCCCTTTCACCATCTGGGGTCATTTCAACATCTTTGCTTCTGCGTAGCGATAGCACAATATTGACAACTTGCGATCGAATTGTATCATCATCGTCAGGCGTCAGCCATCTTCGAAAGAAGAATGTTTTTGGGGTGAGCTGAGAAGCCATTACGTATCAAAGTTTTTGATGCAATGTCTCTTGCTTGCTTCTAAGGAAATTGGTTGATTCGTTTGAGCATGCGAAAATAGTTGACAGCTACTTTATTTATTTAGAGTTAGGCTATTGACATCAAACCAATTTAGGAAGTAGACTTTTAAACAAATTCTACCAGAATTCTAAAATTTTGGCTCGGCTTTGTTTGGGAAGTGTAGTATCTCAAAAGACGACATGCAAGTGTCAACCATCTTGCATGTGACAAGCCACCTACTTCAAACTGTGCTAAGTCATTCTCAAGTTTTCCAGATATGACAGCGAAACAAATTTGGTATGCATAAAATTGATCGGAATTCAAACTTTCCATAACTTCTTTTGGCGTTTGAGGAAATTCAATAGAAGATAATGGCTTAAACTTAACCCCATGCCAATCAGACATTAAACCATTTAGCTCTTTGCCAATTGGGCCTGAAAACGAGTCGGAGTTTAAAGAGACTCCATCCAATTAGTGCTTAAAGACATGCCTGAGAGGTAGTTCGTTGGTATGCAGGACACAGATGACCTATTGCGAAGGTCTTTGCACCAACTCTTCTAATGTGGCAATGCTGCAATGGTGTTTACCTGTCATAATTGCGGTTCCATCTAAGTCTATAATTCACAAATTGTTCTGCAGGTCGGTATTTTCCAGTGCTTTGTGATTCTCAAACAACAATCCAACCAATTGCTGAAATTTACTATTTTGGCTGTTGAAGTTCGTTAACTATAATGTTGTATAAGCAAAAATACCACAAAACTATATTTTTGCTGTTTAATCAAATTCTACTAGCAATAGAAGAAAAAGTTCTCTTAGAACAGATAGAAATATGGGTCTTCTGAATCTTTTAAGCCATTAAACAGACTTCTAGCACCAGTAGAAGTGGAGATAGAGCAATTTTGACCTTGCGTGACCTTTGACCTCAGGTAGGAGGGTCAATTTAGGGGTAGGAGAACCAAAATTATGTTCGGGGTTGTTTTTTAGGCCCAAAGACAACATTACAACACCTTAAATCAAAATCCAAAACATTAAGTGAAATTCACTCCACCCTATTGTACAATCAATTTAAGATCAAGAGAATTTTCTCTTCTAAAAAGTATATTAGGAGGAAAGTTATCACAACACTTATCACTGACGATGTCATCAGACAAAAAAGCGTAGGCTATTGGAATATTGAATGTCCAAAACCTATCTTCACAACAAAACTATGAAAGTATGATGGCAAAGTGTGGCAAGGTGGCTTGGGTTTCATTCATACAACCCTGGTTCGACACCTGGCTAAGCTTGATGAAAACGGCTCGGGTTCCAAATAGCGACTGTCAGAACAGCGACTGTCAATAGAGCGACCACACGACAGCGATTAATTAAAAACAGCGACTGTCAATAGAGCGACTACACGACAGCGATTCATCAAGAACTCGATTAATTAAAAACAGCGACCTCGAAATTTGGCCTCCAAGTCAAAACCTGCTGACTGGCATGATATAAATCCAAAAATTATGAAGTCGCTATTATGAAGTCGCTATTATGAAGTCGCCATTATGACAGTCGCTGTTTTGACAGTCGCTATCCGGCCTGGATGCCATGAAAACATCCTTTACTTTTAGCCAACATGTCACAAGCAGGGTATGAGAAGAGATGCAGCAGAAAAGTAATTGTCTACCGAATTCTCAATTGTCACAAACCTAGCATAAAATCTCATCCACAAGTCGAGTGAGAAACACTATTCACATAAGCCAACTGGCAGTGTAGATGATTTTGTCGACACTTGTTTCCATATACTGGGCTACCCTGAGGCTGCTCAGGGATAAAAATTCATCAGAGATTATAATTGAAAGGGAAGTGATGCGTCCGTTTCATTTGTGAAACTCCAAACCAACGAAAAATCTAATGGATCGCGGCGATAGTCAATCAACGTGTAAGCTCTTAAAACCAGTTTTTGAAGAGCTGGATATCTCGTGGGTACGATGAGTTATCGTTTGCAAGTACTGTGGTAATTGGCACTGTCACCATTCAAACCGAAAGCTTCTATTGCCAAAAATTTATAATTCTTTCCACTGTCCACAGACACTGTGGCGTCTGGACTGCACGGACTCAATTCTATCAAAATGCACATTGGACATGGCAAGGTCTGCTAGCAACCAGCTGACCCGCGTATCTTGTCACTATTGTTCTACGGGTAATTCGAATAAAAATCTAATGACCATAATGTCGGTTTCTAGAACTATTTTTCATTTTTTCACAAAACTATGTAAAATAGCGTTGAAATCACCACACAACATATAACAAGCCTTTCAGCTGATGTCAAACCAAGGCATAGGCCTGCTCTGTTACCCACAAGAATCCACAAACGTCGGAAACAATGTTTTACATGGTACAGCATCACAGAAGCGACATAACCACAAGACCGGGAAAAGAACCTAACAAACTTAAGCTGGCAAAGACTAAAAGCCTTAGGCTAAACTATTGTAAACTTCTTGTATTTCACCGCAATATTAGATTTATTGCCGATGGCGCATCAAATTTGCGAACTGTACATTTTTATGGGCCATTCCTTAACCAAACACAATAATATAAATTCGTTTGCAAAACTATAAGTATGCAATTCAGGGCTTGGTTCTGTCGTCACAAAATGGTTTGACACTGTAGTGGACTATGGTAAGCCACAACAGGTCACATATTGAAGTCACCTGCAAAAAACCTAAACATCACAATAAAGTGCACACTAACAGGAAAATACGAACAAGGCGCTTAAAAACCACAAACTGAAACTTAAGAGTTCGCGGAAACGGTATCAACATCTTGCACAGAGCGGTTCAGCAACAAAATAATTCATAATTTTATGCTTCTTGAAGATACAAAGTGTGCTGAATGAATGCTCGGCTAAAGCTAAATGTAAGTGCAAGAGGACGGTTTCAAAAAAGAACGTGTGAATACTTTCACAAAGGATGAGTTGAAGCAAAGCTTTTTGGTTAATATGAGCTACGAACTTTGTAAAAAAGCAGTTTACCATGAACCTTGAAAAATGCTTAACAGAAGTTATGTTTGCCATACAGGGATCTTTTATATTGTATTGGAATAACTTAAAAAATGAACACTTAGTCACGCTGGTAGCAAAATTTGAGAAACTTTAAGGAAACTCATAGAAAATCTTTGTCAAGTCTTCTAAACAATGACTACACTGTAGGTGGCACTTTCCCACGGCAGCTGTATTATAATACTGTGGGCCTACTGCCGACTGAAGTTTTTTCTTCAAAACTCTATATGACGCATTACCCACTGAAAGGGAATAGTTGCGGCAATGTGGTGCCACACAGCAACAGTTTTTAGAGTGTCTAAACACGCAGCTTTCAAAGCAATGCTAGGATTGTCACAATTTGATTTTCACTAGACATGTTTCGCTGAATGTTGAGTATCTGAAAAAATCGCTGAATCCTATGTCCAATCAATCCAGTTCGAATCTGGCTTGTTTCTCGTTATTCAAACATTCAGTAGGTGAATAGCAAAAGTTGAACGAAACCGTACTTTAAAGTGTACATGTCTGTTTCAGAGAAGCAGTACATTTTTGTCACAATGGTGTGACCTTCGTTTCACATACTTTGCAACACCATCGCAGACATGAGTAGCCACTATAGTAGCCACGTCTGCAGACCTTGAATCAATGTAAAAATATCGGATTTTGCTGTGCGGGCAAAAACAAGCTCGTGTCAAAGTTGATGTGCGCGTCAGGCGTAAGCTAATAGTAGACTGTGTATTCTTCAACTTACCAGTTGATGAGTTGATTTTAAAGTATCTGTTTTTTGCCATGTCGAATGAAATGCTACCACCAGGCCCTGAATCGCGATCGCTTGCGTCAATTGTGGTGACGAGGCTGTTCATTGGGCTGTTTTCTGCGATGCTGCAAAACAACATAAGGGTTTGCACAAGCAGCCTTGTCATTTTCACGGAAAGGCCCGTTTCGGAATGGCTCATTTTCAACATCAAATTTCAAAAATGAGTAAAGTAACTTCCAGAAATTACCAGCAACTTTAGAAAATGTCCACAATAGAAATTACCAGCTTTAAATGCTTGCTATTTTTACCTTGCAAAATATATGGGTTGACTTGCAAAGGGAGCGTTATCATTAACATCAGTGACTTCCACTAACACGAACAAGCGGCCGGATAATGGGATTGGGGCACGATCTTTAGCGACCACAGTCAGCCAATAATATTGCTTCGTTTCCCGATCTAACTTCCTGGTGGTGGTGATAACCCCTACATGGTAAATTTTAAGGATTATTATAATTAACCGTTGACTTGATGGAGACTTCATCAGCTAGTCCTCCTGAGAGCAAGTTAAAGTACTCTTAAAGGTATAATTAAAAGTCATACATGCAACTACATTTACCGGTTTTGTTACCGTCAAATCTGATTTTGGTTGAGTTAACCATCTTGGTTTAAAATAACAGCTAAAGTGAATAACATTTTTCGAATCGCTTTCGAACCTATTGCCGCTCAGAAACAAAGCTATGAACATAATGATACAAAGAGGTTGTGACGGTTTTTGTTTTTTATGTAGCATGTACTAAATTTTCACTTCAGTTCTGTCATTTACGTGCGTAAAATAAGCAAAGTATTGGAAAGGCCTACCAGAGAATATGAAACCGTCATGTAGAATACAATTTGTGTAGAGAATTAACTTTTTTAAACCATAAACATACATAACTCACATAAGTAGAAATTGCTTAACAGGCCCAGGTGGAAAATACAACAAAGGTCAAAATAGACTGCTAATATGAGCAGACAAATTAAATGTTGTTTTCATAAATTCTGAATAAAATTATAAGCTACCAGGTTACTCAACCGAGAAGATGTTTATCTTGAAATGTTTGAGATGCTTTATATTTTTTTTATTACCTGTCGCCATCATTTTAAAATCTATCTAAGACAAGTGACACTCGAAGCATTAAAGTGCAAATAATTTAAACAACTGTATGTGCTTCAGGTGCTCAAAGACTCTTGAAAACCTGCTAAACCGGAGAACCATTTGTTAGTGATATGAGAGAGGTGGAGTCAAAGATAGCCAGTCAAAGCGATTGTTTGTTCGTAAACCAATGCAGTGATCTCGTCCGGGAGTAGGCTAAATTAAGTTTGAGCTGCGATATCGATTACAGATTCAATCAATTTGTCTCGTTTATTATTTCATTTGTGGTAAACAAGATTTTGATTGCCTTGGTTGTGAACATCGTCAGTGCACAAGAAATCACACAATTTATGAAACTATAGAACAATTTTTAAATTGATAAACGTTGTTTCCAAAGGGACTAAAGTTAAACTCAAAGAGGTTGAGTATATAGCTTAGTCAACAAGAATGCTTTCAGCAATAACGACATTCATGATGTGTGGTCGCGCCATATCGTGTTTTCATAGGCATCCTACATATTGTCTCAGGCAAAATTGGTAAACTCTTACACAGATGGTTTAATGCTTGGGTTACGCATTGACGAAATGTTTGAAATATGAAAGCCTATATTTTACGTTGAATCCGTTAATCTGGGCATCAAAGAATGTTACAATAGCAGAAATTGTTTTCATAACGTACGGTTGAAAACCAAGAAAATATCAACATGCTTTCTCGCTGGCTACAGCTTTCGTCAACCCAATTTTACACTGCTGAAAAGTATTTGGCAGAGTTAAAATCGACTTGAAACTATTGCATTGAGAAGGAATAGAATCTGTTACTTCGTAGTTTGCACCAATATGACAATATTCTACGGCACTGCAACAAGACAGCAAAAGCCGTCGTTTTTACATTGATTCAACCACCTGCAGACGTTGAATCAATGTAAAAACGACGGCTTTTGCTGTTTGGGATAGTACCTTGCGTGTATTACTACTTAAAAATGCGGTCCTCTTAAGCAAATAATTAAACTAAGGGAATTCATTTTGTGGGTTCATTTGAAACAAGGTACAAAGCGAGACGTTGTAAAGTCAAATGATTAGGTAACATCGCGAAAATTTTTGCCAATAATTAACAACATTTTAATTTGAAACGTGACGTGTAAGCAAACAGAAAATGGCTTGCAATACAATTAGCTGCAGGGAGAAGATGAGCTTTCAAAAACGCAACGAAAGGCTTTCTTATGATACTTTAGCAATAATAATGTTGTTGCGCGCACCTGTGATCAAACAAAAGTCGTGTTAACAGTTAACTGCTATGTCTACAGTCCACCTTAAATCAAACACGTCTGCAATATGCGAGTTGCCTAGCAAGAAAAGCTTTCTTCAAGCTGTTCCGAAAATGACAGTGAATCAACCGGAATTTTGGATTTGTATGTGTGTTGTTCAACAGGCATTAAGTTTGTTATTAAAAATAGTTAATTTGTGGGAGAAAAAAAGAATTTGTGACAGGAATCAGTTTTTTTTCTATTTCTCATTTGAATTAAGAGTTGCAATAATACAAGTCACCGGCAAATATGCGTGCACATAAACTAACCGCGATTTGGTTGTGTTTAAAGCACACAAAACGAGCTGCAATTTAAAGAATCGTAACAAATCTTGGATACAAAGTTGCAAAATCAGTTCTCGTCAAGTTAGACTGGCATTTACAAAACAAAATAGCTTACACCAAGGGCTCATTTTTCGATTTCAGGATTCTAAAGTGTATTTAAACATATTGTTTGCTGAAGAGATTAAATTTCAATTTAACATCGATCGAACAAAACTAGTTAGCTCGACAGATTGCTAATATGTCGGTGTTAATCAGTATGGGGATCGTGTTCCACTTGCAGTGAAAAGACACGTCAATTTCTGTCATGCTATCGATTCCCACGACACAAAAGAGTTGAAGATGAAACCGTTGATTACAAAATTAACGAAGAATAAGACTGATCGAGGCCACACATCAAAACACGCTGCTGATGGACGAGAGAAGGTGAACAAAGACGTGACGATACTTTCCCAGGACTTCGAGCTGAATACAAGCACCAAACTAGTATGTTATCACTGTCCACAGCACACTTGGTATAAAGTACATTGGTTCGTCCTTTGGAAAACCAACCAAGTGAGATTGTGTTTCAATCACACAGCGTGGACATCAGGTTTGACTTTTACGCTCAATTTTGGAAATACAAAAGGTTAACGCGGGTTAGGTGGATCGTTGCGATGGTAAGAAAACAAGCCGGCAATATTATTTCAGAAAAGTAGAACGCACCAGTTCTTAAAAACTTGCTAACTTTTCCGACCCTGCGTAAATAGGCAATTTAATCCTTCACAAACGTGGGCTCTTTGCTTCTTTTTCAAAGTTAATAGGCAAAAATAATATTAATAACTACTGTTGCACTATCAGCCCTCCAACGTTAAGTTAAGAACAGTTGAATGGAAAATAGTGTGTTTATCTTTCATTATTTGTCAGTTTTCTGCTGCTTTGTTAACATACACAAAGCGATATATTTGTTTAGCAAAAATGCAGAGTCTAGAAATCATGCAAATTGGTGTAATACATTACCCCCAGGGCGTTATTGCAATACTAAATGAGTCGGTCTGTCTGCTCTTATGAAAACTCCATAATGCATTCAACGTTAGAATAACTTGGAAAGGCGTTGAATTGTTATCAAACAAAACAGTGACAATTTTATCTGATATAATCAGCAAACAGCTGCAACAGCAAAGGTTGTTTTTGCTTTTACGATGTTCTTTAACGTAAAATAACAAAACGTAGCATGAGAACGAGAATTTTTACACCAGCTGGATATGCGTTTCGTTTCGAGGTGGCCTATCAACAGATTGTTGACAGACAACAAGAGAGTCTTTCGGTTTAGCGACTACTTGTTAACAACAACAAAGAACTTGAGAAGGTTTGAAGAGGTCGTGCGTATTTGCAGAAGCTACTGCATATATTCCACGTTACAGAAAGCCTTCAATAAATCTATGTATACAGTATGTCGATCGCGTTTTATCGATGATATATACTTTGCCTTGCCTGAAGCAAGCAGCATGTGACTTGGCACTCACCTGTATTTTCATCAATGGCAAAAATCCCGAGACCAGTTCCATCGACAATGAAATATCCAACGTCTCTCTCTTGATCAGTGATGTCGTCATCTATCGCTGAAACGGTGCTAATTGCTGCGCCTACTACAGCGTCTTCTGACACAGACACATGGACATCCCGATCTTCAAAGTAAGGAGCATGCAGGTTGCGGTTGACAGGAACTACCTCCACCTCGATGAAGCAAGTCGAATAGAGCTTCTTGGTGTCGCGCGCTTTCACAGTGATATTGTATCGGCTCTGCAGCCTCGCATCCAATTTAGCGGAAAGTCGAATGGCCCCAGTTCTGTGATCGACTCTGAACCGTGGCGTGGCATCGTGTCTGTTCGAGACTCCATCGGGAAGGCTGTAGCGAACTTCGCCATTTTTACCTTCATCGGGATCGTAAGCCTCCAGCCAAAACACAACAGCGTGAACGGGAAGATCTTCAGAAACGCGCACTCGATAGAGAGGCCTATGGAACTTTGGTGCATTGTCGTTGACATCTGAGAGGCGAATGACAACGTTCGTTGTGGAGCTTAGGGGATTTGTAAGAGAACCGTCACTCGCAACCACTGTTAAACTGAAATCAAAAAGGCATTATAAGTAACAGTCTAACCTTTTACTCAAGTATTACAAACTGCGTGCGATCGAGTGATCCACACAATATAAAAAGTTCTTTGACAAGTTCAATGAACAACACTTCGTATATAGCAAAACAAAACTTCATGATCAAAGCTCGCAACACAGGTAGACGAACTAGTTATGAGGCCAAACAATGGTCAACTAAAATTAAATGACAAAGTTTGCAATCTCACTTGAATTCCGACGTCGTTTCTCGATCTAATCTTCCAGTTACATTTATAATTCCTGTAAGTGGATTTACGGCAAACACGTCTCCCAGGGCTGGTGTTGCAAAGCTGTATCGAATCCTTGCATTCAGACCCTCGTCCGCATCAGTGGCTTGGACACCGTTTTGGATGATATAGCCCACACGTACGTCTTCCGGTATTTCAAAAGAGTAAATATGTTGGTCAAAAACTGGCGAATTGTCATTTACATCAGTCACAACAAAGTTGACTCGGACAGTGGAGGCACGAGCTGGTGTGCCGTAATCTGTTACAGAAACTGTTAAGTTGTACGTGGAGCTACGTTCTCTGTCGAGAGATCGGATTAGGGATATCGATCCCGTCATTGTGTTGATTGTAAAACAGCTGTCTATATTTCCCGAAGTTATAGTGTACCATAACTTGCCGTTGAAACCTCGATCCCTGTCTGTTGCCCAAACTCTAGCGACAGTAGATCCAAGAGGTGCATTTTCCGAGATTCTGATACCAAGCAAAGAAGCAGGAGCTGCTATTTGTGGACTGTACTTGTTAGGCAATTCTGCAGTTCTATTTAAATTAACAGACTTGACTTTTTTGTCATGCAAATTTTGCGCGAACAAACGATTCATTCGTTCGGTTAACTTATCAATCGCTCCAGTGTTGCGGCAGGTTTTACTGATCTCCCCTGACGAAGATATAGTTATATTTACAACCACTGGTTCAGACGTGTGGATACCATCGGTCGCTACGACTCGAAGAGAAGTTTGTTCTCCGACCAACTTTTTCGAGAGAGCAGACGAAAGCCGGATCTCACACGTGACAGAGTCCACTTCAAACCATCCGTTGCCACCTGATAGCAATGAGCATGTGACACGGTTGCGATCGATGTCGATAGTGTCGAGTCGGATTATTCTCTCGTCAACTGCAGTTGAATACGGAACTGGGACAAGACAATCTACTTCGTTGAACAGCGGAGGATTGTCATTGACGTTTATAATTTTCACAGTGACAAAACACTCACTCTTTCTGCTAAATGGTAGCCCGCTATCAGACGCTCGAACACGCAATGTGTACTTGTTGCTGCTCATAATGTCGAAATCTAAAGGGCCAGTGGTAAAAATCGTTCCATTGAATGGGTCGATTTGAAATGGTAACCTATCACCGCCAACCAGCTTGTAAATTACAGTCCCGTTTGTGCCGCTATCTCTATCAGTGGCATGTACACGAATGACGTTTGTAGCCACTGCAGTGTCTTCAGTAAGGCTTGCTGTGTATGAGTCTTCGTCAAACAAGGGGTCATTATCATTCGCATCTTGCACTGCGATGACAACTGTTGTAGTGTTCTTAGCTTTGCCATCAACGATTTTGGCATTGACTGCAGCTATCGTCAATCGATAATTTCTACAAACATTGCGATTTAGACGCTTAACTGTCGTAATCAATGACGTGTAACGGTCAATTGCAAATGTTCTGTCGTTATTGCCACTCTCGATAGAATAGTAAATATTTTGAGTTTGTTTGAAGTTGAGCACTTCTGCACTCACAAATCCAACTTGAGTAGACGGTGGACTAAATTCGCTGACGATCATACGATAAGGACTATTTCTAAACACTGGAATCAGAGTTTCTTTGTCAAAGAGCTTCACATTTATCACTTTCACTGAGGTACGAGGAGGGGTTCCTCTATCCGATACTTCTATTGTGACGTTTAATACGCCATTGATAGGGGGAGGATTACGTGTAAATATCAGTTGATATTTGTCCGTGTTTCGGCGAGGTTCGATATCAAATAAACCGAACACATCACTATGCGTGATTTGAGGCATTTTAATTTGACCATTTTCATCGGAATCTGCATCAGTGACTGTAATAATGGCATAAACCAGTCGGTCATGGCGACGACGTCTGTCAATCAGGCGGCTATCGTAGGCCGGTGGCTCATGAACTATGATAGTAGGACTATGAGCGTTCACGGTTGTTACTGAAACAGTCAAGGTAGTAGTTTTCGGCTGTGCTGTTCCTGATAAGGCTGCTTTTCGATCGGTCGCCTGAATTTTCACGGAATGGTCAGCTTGAGTTCGGGCATTTAACTTTGCTGTTAACATGACAGCTCCAGTAACTGGGTGAACTGCAAAATAATCTGATGTAGACATGGGTAAGCTGTAGTAGAAACGTGTGTTTTCTGGATCACGATCTGAATCCGTAGCTTTGACGTAAGCTATTGTCGTCCCCACTTTAGTATCTTCACTGATAGAAACAGAATATGGACTGGGTGGAAACAGTGGTTGGAAGTCGTTAAGATCAGAGACATGGACTCGTACGGTACAAAAAGTTTCTTTGCGTCGATCAGAAGACGTTGCACGCACACGTATTTCATGGGGTCGGTTAATAGATCGGCTTTCCAATTCCAGAAATATAAAATTTCCAGCAAGCCTTTCGGTGACTTGAAAATAGCTTTCACTATTCAAGAAATCAAAGCGAACGCCTCGAGAGACATTGGTTAACCACATCCCCATCATTACGTCACTCGTCACATTTGATAAAACTGCTTTTTCCTGCACTACTCCATCGTAAATTGGCTGCGTGAAGGAAAAGGTTTCCATCGTTTCTTTGGAAAGAACTCCATTGTTGTTCACCAGGCTGAAGAGCAGAACACATAGAAAAATAAACATCATGGCTGCTGTTAGTTTGAAATAACTTGTAAATAGTGTAGAAGTACTCCTCAAATTGCTCTTCTTTAATTTGCATAGTTGAGCAAAGTATACGTGGACATGCAGACTTGTTTATGATTGCAGCTTGAAGAACGAATGTGCATTATTTTCTAAGAACATGTATAAGCATGTTACACCAATGGTCATTAATATAACCTGTAAAAAAATACAAATCAATTTAACAAACGTCAGTTTAACTAAAAGAGTGAAAACACAGATAGCTGCTGTCAACTGCTTGAAATAAAAGGTGAAGTCTGAAATAGGCTGCGATAAAGGTACGGACATGGGCTAGGCTAGGGCCCTCGCAAGACGTGACTGCGAGCACCAAATTTTCTATAGCCTAGTGACACGAGAGTTTCACTGAAATAAGATATAACATACTGTATCTGCGAATATTAGCATAAATCAAATAGAATTAGGATTACGCGTAAGCTAATGATAAAACAGCAAAAATTAAATAAAGCTTGAGCAACCTGACATTCTTGTCTTATGTTTTGAAATACTTTATTTTGTAGCTTTAAACTATCTCCCATTGTAGACCAGTTTCTAAACTACATTTTCATAAATTTGCCTTAATGCCTTAATCAAAAAACTAGTTTTTACATTGATTCAACATCTGTAGAGGATAAAAGACTGATTTATTTACTCTGAAAAAAGCACAGACGAGTTGTTAAGCAATCAATGCAGAAACGCGAATTTACAAGATGAAATTTGATTTTGTGTGGGCTAGCGGTAAATGCCCCTTTTAACTTAAAAAAAACGTTTCAGTAATATGCTGTGTTTCTCAACATGCGGCTAACCGCTCATCTGCCGCTATGCAACCTCGGCTTACATTCTAGTACGGTATCCTTAAATCATTGAGTATTTCGGAATCAGCTATCAACGCATCGGGTACTGGCTTCTGACGCGTAGAAAATTACAAAGCTAAGTTTTTTTACTGCACTCTAATGCCTACACAGCCACCCCCAGTTTATTTACAGAACACTTTTTGTATCTAGTAAATTAACTTTGATTAGATGAGTACTAAAGCCGACCTACCTGACAAGCAAATGCGCAACCAACCTCCAATTTGACTAGCGCAGACTGAATGAAAAGATGAGAATGAGATTCTATTGGTTTGCTCATCTCATCACGAATGCACCCAAGAGTGACTGATCAACCGTGTCCGACCTTGCGTTTTTTTGTTTTCAGTGCGCCACGAGCGGGTTCAGAAAACGGCTTTGGATCTCTCGCGCCACTAACTTATTCAAGGATTAACTATGCCAATCTCTTGTTTTTAATGAGACTGGTCTAGAAAAAACTCGCAGTCTGAAAAAAGCTCACACTATCACATTTTGCTGATGATATCGTTTCAAATAAAATGACTTGTAGTTTATTACCTCTTAGTACAGTGGTTCCCAACCTTTTTGTTGTCACGGACCCCTTTACACAAATTAGTAATTCTGCGGACCCCTACCTAAATTTTGCCTGACCAAAAGTGCCACGCCGAAACTTTTTCAACGTATAAGCAAATTTAATGAGAGCGCTGTTGTTGCCTTTCCTGAACTAAACGACTGAACTGTGATTGAGTTTTTGACAATGCAACACGCATGTCATCTTCAACGTCCAGGCGATTTCGATGTTGTTTTTATTGTAACAAGAGCTGAGAATCCTGCCTCGCAAAGGTAATTAAGTGGTTCTGAATGGTAACAAAACAATAATCGCTTGCTTTGCCAAGAATGGGTAGGTTTGTAGTTGTGAGCACCAAAATTCTTCCACAGTTTTTGAATGAAATTCAATGCGTAATAACTCTTTTGATCTCAAATCAATTAGGTCATCTTTACTGAGATCGTCATCACTAATGTTGTTCAAGTCAAAAAGAAAAGGATTTCAAATCCATGTTTCAACTTAGTTCGGCAGGTGTTCTAAATTAATAATAACGTTGAAATGAGATTTGAAGGGTTTCTAACTGTGCGCAAAATTTTTTTCTCATAGAGATCACAACAGTATCTTTTCTTTGAGTTTCATCCATCAAGATCGTCTAACATTGGAAAGTTAGCGTAATTACCTGCTTCCAATCTGTGTTTTCAAACAGGCAATAGCTAAAAACGCTTTCAGTTTTTCAGCTGTATCAATTATTGTCACACCTGGTCCTTGAATGCCACGATTAACATTGTTAATATGACCGAAAATATCGGCTAAGTAGGCCATGCCGTATAGAAAAGTTTTACTCCCAAACAATTTTGAGAGGGGACTTTCTTTTGCTTTCAGAAGAGTTGATACCTCATATTTTAGCTGCTGCAATCGTTTTTAAAATTCTCCTCTAGATAACCAACGTACCTCAGAAATGATACAAAAGTACTTCGTAATCTGACCCTACTTCTTGACAGAGCGCTTGACGAGACAGAGAGACAAAAGTATGGTGGTTTACAGCTTTGCTATTGATGAAATTAACGACTTTCACGCAATTCGTCAGAATTTCTTTGAGACTTGCTGGTAAAGTTTTTGCTGTTAAAATTCATCAAGGTAATCACGGACCCCCAAGGGGTCCGCGAACCCCAGGTTGGGAACCACTGTCTTAGTAGCTTCAGCCCACAAGTTCCCAAACTGAGATCCGTACAGCATTCAGAGTGTCTGACAAAGAAAACCTTTTGTGTATTTTTTTCTGATTTTGACTCGATATTTAGTGTTGTAATAAATATTTACGTACGTTTTTGCAATTGCATGCAGTTATTCATAACCACGGCCGTTGAGTGGATAATTTGGACCCGGTAGGAGTGGGATTCTCAAGTCTCAAATCAAGACACTTCTAAAAACGTATCATATCCGAAGAATACGAGCCTTACGAGGTAGTTACTTCAAGTTTTCTTGTCCTTTGGAAAAGTTACAGCAGTGTTCCTTCTTAGAAAATTTTCCAGTGAGGAATAAATTTTTTCAGTGAGCATTGATATTTTCAGGCTGCGTTTGTAAAGTTGCAAGTAATAATGTTATGGTTTTATTTATTGTCGCTCTACTACAACTGCTAGGATCTTTTAGCGACAGGGTTGATTTTTAATCAGATGTCATCACATTATTACCCGACTCATTCTCACTGCGTTGCGCAAAAAAAGAATACCATTTTTTTTAAATTTTCGGTTTGGAATCGATCTCAGATCTACCATTACTAGAACCGAAGGTGAAACCGCTCGGCCACTGAGCTGGTTAAAGTTGCAAGTGAATTACGAACCTAGTGGATTGTTAGAAGTAATCGCAAAGTATCAAAAAGCGAGAACAAATTACAAACTGAATTCCCTCAGCTCTTCATTTCACTGACGTCATCTATTATTACTGATGCTTTAGTCAAGACGAATTCCGTAAAAAAAAAAATTTTGTAAAGAAAGAATAAATAATGCAAAGTGCGAGGAAATATGAAATTAGGCTGTGGTCTGGTTTCCAGAAAAAATCATAAAATTTTACCTTATTTTGGCCGTTTTTTGACTCTGATGATATGCTTTTTGTCAAAGACGCTCACTAAGGATGCGTGATTCAACACATCGCATTTAGGCTACGTTCTGTAGAAGTTTACCAGTTACCTAGATTGACAGATTGTAGTTACCTTTTGTTAAAATGTCGTTGTTTGTGAATTATTTCGTACACTATTCGTATTCGCCGCTGAATATCGAGCGGTCTTTGAAATGCGTTGTTCTAGAGCACACCCCAGAGCTTCTACATCTTGTCGTTTCTTCGTGCAGAAAGTCGGACTACTGAGCTTTCGGGATAGTAGTAGTCCAGTTTTAATCCGGGGATGTCCTCTTTACCTATAGTGACCGGCTTCACCTCCAAGTGCAGCAATCGCCTTCACACCCTGGCTCCACATCGATCTGTTTAACACGTCCTCTCTTGCCAAGTAGGCTACACCTTGCTGCTTTCCTCTTCAACTTGCCTTTTCAACATTTTCTTAATGAATTTTTTTACACAGATTCAATTAGGCTATACCAGTTCGTAGATGTTCAAAACTGGCATGAATAAATTGAGAGTCGAACCACTTCTGTTCAAAGTATATTTCGTAAAATGCAGTAGAATTCATACAAATTTATTGGTCAACTAACCAGCTACAGCTAAGATGCTTAGCCTATATGAAATGTTGTACGCACAAAATACTGAGAAAGTAGCGCTTATCTACATGGTGAAATAGGTAACAAGTTGTACAAACAAATAAAAAGCGAAATGTGCTTGAGGATTACAGAAGTGAACCTGTGCAATGGAAAAGATTTGTTTTTGTAACAAGCCAAACTTCAGTTGGAAAAACATGCACTATCATGACAACACATAGTCAGGTACAGTGGCGTAGCCAGAAAAAAATTTGGGGGGGCCAAATATTTGATGAATTGAAGAGAACGACAAAATGTTTGATTTTAGACATCGCCACCTGATGTGCAGTGGCGCATCCTGGTTGGTTAAGCAAGGGAAGCAATAAAGCTGGTGGGGGTTAGAGCGTGCCGAAGGCACGCGTATTCTAGGGGGGCATGCTCCCCGGAAAATTTTTTGCAAAATTACACTTAAATAATGGATTATAACGCTTTCTGTAAACACTTTCAGGGTAATATTTGTATGAAACTTATTAGCAGATAAACAGCTATTAACTTATTAAAGGTAGCTCTTATCTACACACAAACGGGCAAAAACTGCGGCTAAAATTAGAGAACACAAAAAACTCAGCAACACAAAAACCCTACAGAGTAAGCGATTCTGAAATTGCTTCCACAAATTAGTTAAAAGAAGCGTAAACTTTGCGCGATTTACGATTTACAAAATTTATTGGTGTCTTTCTGTGTGTCTAAATTAAGTCCTGGGGGGTGTTAATAGCCAAATGTCTTGGAAAACAATATAAATTTATACAAATTATATTATATTTTTAACAAAGGGTTCAACTTCGGAATCCAAACTTTGAAAATTGGGGGGGCCATGTTCGCCCCCCCCCCGAACATGGCCCCCCCTGGCTACGCCTATGGTCAGGTACCTAGCTTCAGTGAAGTCATATTTGTTGGCCTGCTAACTGTCGAACTTTTCTTGTCAACAAAATCAAAATTAACAAAAAGATTTGTTCAAGATAAATTTCATTACAAAGTTGATCAAATTAACATTGGCGTGAATCACGATACTTAGTTTGTGGTACCGGTAGTCTAAATTCATTCCAATCAAAACTGCATCATATGCAATGGCACTACTGCTAGTATTCATCACTTCCGTTGGAGATAATGGCAGTTTTCTCACCGATCTAACCTTTGCATTCTTTGGTAAGAATCGAATTCGCTATGACAGTAGCATGTTCCAGCAGTACCTTGTGCATAACGCAGTTTCAAAAACGCTTTTGACAATACGCAAGATCTAGAGCCGACATATCTACACAAAAATGGCTTTGGCTAAAGCTAATTAGATTGTTTTCGCTTAAAATTTTGTCTTGGTAACTAAACATTGGTCTAATCTATCGCAAGACCGCACATAAAATATGAAAAATTAAAACCAGTAAAATTTCCTTTAAAAACTTTGCGACAATACAAATGCTACAATTGATTAGTCAAACATATGAGAAAACACACGCATGGTCAAGTTTGTTTTACACAAAAAAGAACATCGCATTGATCAGCAAAACTTGAACAGATAAAGCACCGTAAAGATATCACAATGGAATGTGCGGCTGCACACAAAAATGTGCAACGAAAACGGTTCTAAGGATTGGACGCTATTATTTATCACAATAGTTCTGGCAGAAATTGCTTTATACTTCACAATATTTGTAGATTATAATTGAATAAATCAAATAGTATAAACCAGACGTAAGAAAATTGTATCGAAAAATCGTTCAGCACCAAACAAAAGTTATGAAAGGTTATTTGGTTATTAAAATAGTAGAAACGGGAAAAATGAAGCAAAACTAATGCCTTGGTGTCAACATAGAAGAGTCACGTCAACGAACATTGGTTCTCAACCTTTTTTAATTGTCATTATGTTAAACAATGAAAAAGTGACTTGCTATATTCGGACAATTGGCTGGAATGCTCACGCACAATGACTGATACTTGATTGCTTGCCAAAAGACACATTTTGTGAAAGGTGTAAAACAAAAAAGCGAGCTATGTATTAATAATGAATAAAGTGATACGAGGATCCATTGAAACTTCTTCAAGGACTTACACTCTTACAGACTCCACTTTGCGCACCAATAAACTAGGCCTACGTCGAACTTTAAAAAGTCAACACGATACTGTGGTAGAAAAATATCAATTAGAAACGAGTGAAAATTCATAATACACAAAACAGAGCAGTGAAAAATGTAACTAAACTATACACGAGACTTTGATTTCTAGCTTGGAAAAGTGGTAATTACGGTTCTTCAGACATTAATTCAAACTTAAGTTAAAAAACCAACTCTTCTGGAGTCATTCTCCGCCGGTCATCCAAACCAGTTTTGATATATTTTAAACAATTTACTTGCTACCTAGAGTTACGCAAAGACTTTCCACAAGAGGAAATAGAAAAAAAATATTTTTTTGGGTCTACTGTACTCTGAAATAAATCTAAAATTTTCAATCAATTGTCTTTAAGCATGGGTCATGCACTTCCGCATCTTTCAGCTCATCAAATGCAATGCACCGCGAAAAAAAGCATAGACGAAAATGTATTTTTTTTGAATTTTCAACTTCCGGCAGCCATTGAGAGCCAACTCGCAACATAAGTTTGTGGCATATTTTCAGTATATTCTCAAACGAATCTAGGTATTAAAGTTTAATAAATGTAATAATGTCAGTATTTGTATCGAAATCTTTAATGTCACGTTCTTTAAATTGCCAAATTTTTTAATGTCAAATTAATGTCAACCAAAATGTAATGTCAAATCTAATGTCAAATTCTTTAATGTAGAAGACTCATGCATTCATGCAATGATGCAAAGGGTTCGTTATGTACAAGAAATACTGAAAATATATTTTCAACGCCTTTCCTTGTAATAATAATTGACACCGACGTTGCTGTCCGCTTCTCTATAACGATGAGCTGCGGAACTTGCGCTATCCAAAACGTAATCCAACTCGATGTCTTTGGAGGAGCGCCTGGCTTTGTAATCTGCATCTAAATCTCTAGAAGAGCGCCGAGCTCGGTAATCAGAATCAAGATCCCGAGAGGAACGACGAGCTCTATATTCATCCTCAGAATACTCCCTGTCTCTCGTGCCCGTGATATAAGCTGGAGGAGCTGTGATGGCAGAGCTCGGTCCACTTCGCAAGAGAGCGGGAGATTCCCTGTATGTGGTCGCTGCTGCAGTGGAGTTCGGGTAGCTACTGCTTGGTGGAGCATTGCTTTTTCCTTTGCTATAAAGCCTTCTTGTGAGAGAGCTGTAATTTACGGATAGGATCATGATGAAGTTTACCTAGAAAAAAAAACAGAAATTTATAAGTCGCAATTAATATTTTAAAATTAAAGTATGAGACTTGCATAAACCGCTGAAAGAACTTCTTGTCGTGATGAAGTGACTATGGATATTCACCATTGTAACAAACAAAAGAAAATTACCACACTGCAATCCTTCCACAAGGTTATGAGCTGAATCTGTATGAGAAGGTTTCTTGACTAAAGGTCCTCGACTCCTGTAAATATCAATCTCTAATTTCATGCTAAATGATCTTGTGGCTCACTCTGTCAGTTGCTATCCTGTAAGTCTGCGCCTGATTGCTGTTATTACGTTTTGTCCTCTGCTCAAGCACGTCCAATGTAACTGTCTATGAAAGTATGAAATGCATCGATTTGCAATGATTAGGCCAAAGCTAAAAAATAACTACGAATTCTTGAAAACAAACTGAATTTTTAAAACTGTTACACGATACTTCATCATTTTTATAATAAAACTGTGTTTTCAGCAATGAACTGAGCTTCTAATATTTTATCTAACTGTCCTACAACTGTTATAATACACCTCACTGATCATTGCCACTGTTATCTAGATACAATATACGGAGTACGTCATTTACAGCAATATTATTGTAACTGTCTCCGCCGCCAGTGTAGCCAAATCGTTTGGCATCCGCTGGCTTCGATCAGTCTTTCAACAAGGTTGATAGGATCTCCATTCTGTTTTGTCCTTTGCGATGTTTTGCAATCGATGGAGATGTGGTGTGCTGAGCAGGGATCCCAGGCCAGCTTTTCTGATGTCAGATCTCAGCAGCTGTAATAAATTGGTACGGTGACGTCCGGTTCGGCCTTGGTACTTTTTGCTGCCAATTATTGCAAATTCAAGGGCTTTCTGGGGAGGTGAGTCCTGGTGAAGTCTCAGAATGTGTCCAAACATGTTCCATCTCATGGTGGAGTTCTTGCAAGACAATGGTTCACTGTTGCATATTTTGTAGAGGTTTTTGTTCGAGATAAGACTGTTTGGCCAAGTATGACCAGTTATGACACGTAAATGTCTTCGATGACAGGCATCCAATCTTTACAGCAATAACACAAGGAAAATCCAACGCATTTCTCGTGACTTGCTCACTATTACACACAGAATGCAGAAAAACTGGCATACCATGGCAATTATGTTGAGAAGACATCCGCTGAAAGCCATGAGCATCAGCTCATAGACTGAATAGTAAGCCTCGCAATAGTCCTCGAGCCGTCCGTACGACCTGATCCTGTTGTCGCCGGGACCACAAATCTTCCCGAAGCCATCGTCGTTTGTATTTTGAAACATGATCAGCCCTGAACAAAGATTAAAATAGTTAAAGTATTACTAAAAGTTAAAAAGCGAAGCTTTCAATAGCCTATTGTAAAAAAATCAGTCACTCAATTTACAATTGCGTGGAGTTGAACTAGGGCGGACCACCAAGAATTTGGACTAATGATATTAAAGAGTGATCAGGACTTACTTTCATAACTGTAATAAAAAAATCTCACAACAGAAAAACTTGTCACTTCATTGCTTCCAACCCTCGACGAGAGGAAGGAACTTAATGATGATGGAGTTGAATTTGTTCAATATTCTTATGTTATGATTCAATTTGTCTAAAAACTGAAGAAACATGTTTCAAAGAAACAATTCAACCGATACGTCTTTTGTAGTTTGTCGATGCAGTATAAAGCTCAACAACAGGAGTGCAAAGCGAACACTTGCAATCTTTTTTGTTCACTTCCCTGCACACCATCAATACAAAATCTTCGGATTTTATGAATTGATAATTCCAATACCGTATTAAACCACAAAAAAATAAAACTACAATCGTTTTTTGATGCGCAAAAACAACGATTGAGGGGAAAACATTAACCTACCAAACTGAACTAAGTCAATACAGATTGAACTCAACACGCCGGCAGAAAAGTCTCGATCTTTCATATCATGGCATCTCAGCATGACGATGCGATAGTAATAAACTCCGAGAGTGGTGAAGGCGAGGAAGAAAATCCATAGCAATATCACAATGTAGGTACAAACAATCAGCTGAACACAATAAAATTGCAGTTAAGGATTTCGGATGGTCATTGTATGGCCTAGTCAGACGCAACAATTTTTCCAACAATCTAAAAATCAGGCATGTAGGGGATGAAGCTGACTATTATGGGCATGAAGCTAACTGCAATACTATTCCCAATGACTGGTGAAAGAGTCTGCAAGGAGCTCAAAACAAGTTGGTTCGACACCCGATGAGAATGCAGGTCTGTGCTGTGCATCACTAGTGTTAATGACATGACATTTACTTGAATATGGCTTCTTTGCTCTCTGCTCATGCAAATGTCAAACCGTTAATTAAGAAATATGCCTAGACACGACAAAATATTAAATGCTCAGTAACATTTGCCCACCAACAGACGAATAGTTATTTAGTTCTACTTACCCCAGCAGTGAAGCATATTCCAGTGCTGCCTGTTTTGCAAGTTTTCTTTTTAGACATGAGCGAGCGAGATACATGGCGATTGTCACAAGCAATGATAATAGTAAAAAGAAGCATAAAAGGTATAATTCCATAAAACGAATACTTGAGACCTTGAAATCTGAAAAGAAATTATCGCATACTGTATTGAAAATATTGTGCTAGTTTTTATTCCACTGGGACACAAAAGTAAAGCACGAAAAACAGTTTTTATTTGAAGAAATAATAAATGGATCTGAAAAAAAACAAAGAAGATAATTATATGTGTCGCAAAAAGTAATGATTATGAAAATCCATGCTATCGAAACGGTAAAATCCTTACAAGACGGCAAAAGAACAGGCTAATGCACACTGGAGTGTAGAGTGTCGCCGCTACGCATCGTTAGCCTCTTGTGAGGCGTTTCTCACAGGAAGCCCAGACTTTTATGCATTCAACCAAGATCTGAAACTTGAAAGTAAGCGAAGTATATGGCACCCTTTTCCATTATATTAACTTACACTTCTGGTACACGGTTTCCAAGGTCCTTTTGATTGAGAAGAACATAATTGTTCGAGAATGTTCCACCTGCTCCGGTCTGCACATATTGTGGAGCAGGATCTGTGGCTGGATTTCCATCATTTGGTCCATGTATGCTAAAAAGATTTTGTGTTTCATCCATACCCTTCCAAGCTCCACCTATAATAAACAATAGCTCATACTTAGTGATGAAAATATGTGGCGGAATTGGAACACTAACCGTGGGAGCAATGTTGTTTTACTTTTCAGGCAATTTTACGCAAAAACAAATCAGTCTTTAAGTTTGATGCAATGCAGCTCAGATAAATATATTTATACATTTTACGAAACAAAAAAAATGTATATACTGCAGGCACAAAGGAATGCAACTACCACGGCATAGCAGGAGTTTACCACAGACGATTGAAAATGATATTACCTAAAATTGCACAATAAAACTGTCATCAGTTTGAGAAAAACAATAACCAGATAAATTCACGAGTTTTCTTTATGTAACACGCACACAGCTGATGCAAGGAATCTATATGGATAGTTCTATACAACCATTTAACAAGAAGCAATGACGAAACTTTCAAATTAAGCATACCCATAAATAGACCAGTGCCCAACCAACTACACAGCAAAGCAAAACCAGTGGCAAATGGCATGTTTCCGATGGTGGTCAGTAAGCTCACACAACTATTGCAGCATCCTGATAAAAATAAAACACATTAGAACATCGAATATTTGTAGTCTTCTGCTAGAAATGTTGATAGAAAATTAGTTTAGTTTCACTTATAGTTTAAAATTGCAAGACATGGTCTAACGACTTCTACGAAATACAACTGCAGAAGAATTTAACAAAACGTAACCCTATAATTAAACCAAAGAACAGGCACTTTACTGGTTCCCAAAGACATACTGTAACTGCTGTAAGTACATAATTTGAAGTGTCAAATACATTTACCAGCATCTTTGCGCTTCACTCGGCGTTTTCGTTGAGGTGTCGGTCTTTCAGAAGGCACATGCTGTGAATGTCCATTGGAAGTCACAAGGGGTTGACGGTATGAACTGGCAGGAGCGCTACTCGGAGCAACATCATCATCACGATGATCATAAAACTCTGTCACTTCACCAGCATTATCAATTCGATAACCTTTGTAAGCACGATCACTGACCTCATCATTAATATGATCAATGCTGTGCACTGACATGCTTAAATTAAAACTTAATTATATGAATAACTTTAGTTATTTTTTTACTAAAATGAATCTAAAATCATATAAAACTGTTCTGTTGAATGAGCACTAAAGACAGTCATAACAATTTAAAAAAGATATAGATTAGGCATCTACGAAAGATCTAAAGTGCAACAGTTTAACCACAATCCAAGTAAAACAATCATGAATTTGGAAACCTAGATGCATATGGTAATGTAATGCAACTAAAGTGGCTAGAGTCTAGACAAATCAAACATTCAAATATATACGCCAACATTTCTTTCCAAAGACATTCAAAATCAAGCAACAATACTTCACAATCAGACTTCATTATATTATTCTTCAGGGTAAATATAAAATTTAAATCTGATCCATTACTGAGTGAAATATGACGGAAAAACATTGAAGGAGTTGACTTTCTACAACATCTAGCTTACGCCCGCGACCCGCGTTTCTATCAGGTAGTTGAAGATTTTACGTAAGCAGTAAAAGTTAAACAACAACCCAAGAAATTGGCAAATATAGCAAAAACATCGTACATTACACTGAATAATATTATGACAATGACACTGATATGCTACCAAATGCTATCGTGACACTCAATTTCTCAGTTGAATTCATTTGCTTTAATAAGTGTGTAACATTACATTGAAAAATGCTGAACTTTAACAGCCAGCAATAAGTATTCAAAGCCACCTATATCAATGAAAGCGAGGGGCTGATAAACCAATGTATGAAGCTGTGTTGGAATATAGAGTAATATGAGTCCATCCTGGACACATGTTTTCAATTTTAAATACTCAAAAGTTTCAAACACTGTTTTATTGATATGGCAAAGTGTCTGCACTCATCTCTACCTGCAAAGATCCTCAGGAGGTGGACGCATTGGTATCTTGCCTAAAGTGAAACTTTTTGCTTGAAACTGTTCCAATTCTGGTTCTGTTAAAATAGATTTATCGGTATACACAGGGTTAGTGGAAGCACTGGATGAAATTGCGTTTGTAGTTTGAAGAGAAACTGTCCCGGCTTTAAACAAAGACTGCATAGTGACGGCAGGTGGAGCTTTGGGAGGGGCTGATGCATTTTCCAATGAAGTTAAAGAAGTAGATTGCATATTTGAAGGAACTGATGACTTTGGTTGTTCATTATTTAATGATAAAGGAGTTTGAATGTTAGCCGAAGAAACACTATCTGTTTTGAAACTTGTGCCTGGCCCATAAAGAGATAAAATCATCAGATTTGATGAAGGATTTACTTCTGTATTACAGTGAAGATTGGAAAGAACTGTCATTCTAGTTTGATCATTCATATCTAACAATTCTTGTTTGCGTCTGGCATATATGCTATCAACTTCTGACATAAAATTCTTGTACACGTCTACACCATGAAGATAAAACAATGTGCGTAATTCTTCAGCTTGAATATCAGCGAGCCCTTCAACACATCGTTTGTTTTCACATGAGTAGCATGAGTATGGCCACATTGTACCATGCCATGATGCCATATCTTTTTGTACTGTGTCAATGAGCACCTGATCCTCAGATTGAACATTATTAAATGAATTTCCATCTCCTTGGTCTTGCAAAGCACCAAATCGATTTGATGAACGTTTCCAGTGAAACTTGTCTTGATCAGGCCGTTGATTTGAAAAAGAATTAGGTGATTGGAATTTTGATTGTTGATTACTGGAAAAATTTGAAACTGGTTGCTGATTGTTCCGACTGAAAGGGCTGCTGTAGTCCCCTTGGGAACCTCTGTTTGGTTTTGCATGTTCAAAACGAGCTGACTTTACAAAATTTGATTGGTTTCTGTTATTTGAATAGTCATTGTTTTCATATCTGTCATTGTATCTCCCTCGTTCATTTCTGCTAGTGCCTTCCTGATGAGAGTCACGTGTCACATGTTCAAAGCGACAGCGATTGCCGTATCTGCAGTTACCTTTCAAGAAAAACTTACAAACTGTCATAACTGACTTAGCTTGAAATTAAATCAGGCTACGCGACAAGGCATTAATAAAACTTAACCTGCAAAAAGCTTTGTTATCAGAGGAAGTATTTATAGATATATATACTACACTACAGTACATACTCGCTCTAAATCTCAATCGAAAGTGATTCATTTGGACATACTATAAAGCACTTTTCATAAAATATAGATCTTTTTTTTTTGTTTTACTTCAATTAATTGACTGGAACACAATATTTTAATTGTTAAGTAGGAGCAAAGGAGCAAAAAATAACCAAGCATAACATTTCCCAACAAGAACTATCAGAAGTAGCTAAGTTTAGCAACTTAAATACTTTATTGGGAATACTAGGAATCAATCTTATTCAAACACAATATATATTCCACCTCATGTAAACAGTTCTCCACTTGTTTAATAGTTTTAACATAAATCTAGCAATAATTTATAGACAAGAAAACAAATAACCACATTAAAAGATGTAAAAAAATTTCTTCAAACAGACTAAAAGCAGGTAAAATCAAAAATGCAACAAAGATTAACTGAAAAGAAACCACAAAAGTGTAGGTCTGGTTACACTTACTTAGAAAAAATCAAAAGAAAGAGATCACTTTGATAATTTACAATCAGACAAGGTATGGTAACTGTCAGTTCTGAATTGACATTTTTAAATAGTTGTGTCTGTGGAAGGATTTCTTTACTTTGGTCATTTTGACATTTTCTTGATGAGGCAGAAGTAGGGCTGTGAAGTCAGAGGGATTTTGCCATGTCTAGAGTTAGCCAGTTATAGATTAAGGAGTTTCGCCCAACTTTACAGCTCTGGTTATAAGCACAAGTTGTGTCATCCATGTTTTTAACATCAACACTTTTGACAGGCTCTAATGCACTAGTGACGACCAACAATATGTATGTCTAATGTTGGTAAAACAAATATATTGGCATAAGTATTGTTGTATTTTAATTTTTCTAAAGGTTCAGTACTGCAGGTTTCCCGTTTGAATGTTTTTTTGAAAAATTTCTTTGAATTTGGTGCATTCTGAGAGCATTTTCAACAAAAATATGGGTATAAATATTCCCGTAAAATGGTGCTGTCCAGGGCATAGAAAAAGGATAAGATCATGTTTTCTTCGGCATTTTTTCGGTAATAAAGCTAAGTCTCTATGTTTTCTTGTTGCTAATTTCTGGCTGAGATGTTTGAATGTTTGGTATTGGCAAAACTCACTCTTTTAATGCAGTTTTGCTTAAAATTAGGCAAACTTTGTTTTAGAGACATAGAGACTGAAAGCATCATTCTCAATATTGTGACGTCACACGCGTGCCAAAGGGGGGGTTGTAACTCCCAACCCCCCCTCCCTTGGCTTCGCCACTGTGAACAATGATACTACGACATATACGATATGCTATAAAATAGACATTAAAACAGCCATGTTCATCAATAAATTTTGCTGGAATAAAAATTGCTAAGCATGCAAAGTAAACTTGAAATCTGGTTTAAAACCCTGTATGCAGTGTCCACTGTCCATGACCAATTGGATATTTGTATGTTTGCAGACATATAGCCTATGGTAATTGATTGAAATTATGATGAAGACTACAAACTATCAAACAATTCAGGTTTCAGATTGTTTCAACTGACATCATTTGGCTCAGCGTTGGTTTCAGCTGAGCCAGCTCCAACAAATGTTGCTATTAAAATGTATCTAGGCCTAATCGATGGATAATTTCAACCTTAATAATAACAAAAAATAATTCCTCCCCCCCCCCGGGATAAGTTAAGTCTGCTGTAGGACTAATATCAGCTGTTTAGAAGCATATCAAATCATTCAACAATTTCTCACAAAATTTCGGGGGGGGGGGGGGGCGCCCCCCCCATAGATCCGCGCCTGTGCACAAGTGTAATAAAAAGTGACACCTATGTCCCATATAGCCATATTCTAAATAAAAATTGTCTGTATTGAAAGATACCCTATTTACAAGCTTCTCAAAATTTTCCTAACGTTTAATAATAACAATATCTTTTATTTGACAAAATACGACATTCCAGTGAAGAGAAGCCATTTGAAAATACAATTTGCATATATTTCCAGTGGGTGCAACCTAGTTCGTACCTTGAACAGTTCGTACCCCCAGTTCGTACCCTGAAAAGATCGAGAGAAAATACAGAAAAAAGCCGAAGTCGTTGATCGCAGTTTAATAGCACAAAGTCAAAGTCGCTGATCGGAGTTTCCCCAAACAATTTGAAACAAACTCGAGGGTTAGGGTTAGCGGAAACTGCGGAAAAATGTTTGTGGAAACTGCGATCAGCGAGGGTTAAAGCATAGATTGCTCTATGGTTAGAGTTAGGGTAAAGGTTAGCGGAAACTGCGATCAGCGAGGGTTAGGGTTAGAGCATAAACTACTCTATAGTTAGGGTAAGGGTTAGCGGAAACTGCGAAAAAATGTTTACGGAAACTGCGATCAGCGAGGGTTAGAGCATAGATTACTCTATAGTTAGGGTAAGGGTTAGCGGAAACTGCGGAAAAATGTTTACGGAAACTGCGATCAGCGAGGTTAGGGTTAGAGCATAGATTACTCTATGGTTAGAGTTAGGGTTAGCGGAAACTGCGGAAAAATGTTTGCGGAAACTGTGATGAGCGAGGGTTAGGGTAAGGGTTACGGTTAGCGGAAACTGCAATCAGCGACTTCCGCTTTTTTAATTTTTTCTCTCGATCTTTTCAGGGTACGAACTGGGGGTACGAACTGTTCAGGGTACAAACTAGGTTGCATCCATTTCCAGTACCGTAGCTTTGATGTATGCAGTATGCACAACTCAGTCTATAAACAAGAAGCTTTTGATAGCGTGCATGACTGCATGTTCAATTTAGCTAAGAAGTTCAGTTTATTTCTTTTTTCTGCTGGCGAGTAAACAAAAATATACACAACAAAATAAACAAAAATAATTCCACACAGCCAAGATGGCAGCAAAAGACCAAAGTCAGCTGACCAAAAAAGGTCACCAAAGTCAGCTGCCACCTGAGAAGGATGTTTATTTTGAGGCAGTGGCTATTTGACCGGCGCCGGTCTTTGAATCTGAAACACTATTTGACCGGTCATGACGTCACTATGCAGTCACTTTTTTTCTTTTTCTCTTTCAAAGCAAAAGACGAGAAGCACGTATATGAATATAAGTTCTAAATTAGACAATTTTATTCAACTCAATAAGTGGCGCGTGCGATACTTCACCGGCTCCTATTCTAGAGGGTATGAGTTTGATACTACCCGGAGGCGTTCTTTTTTCTTTTGTTTAACTAAATTTTGACCCGTAGTGCATTTTTGTAGTCAATTTTTAATTTGAGTTGCATTACATTTACATACCATTACCATTTTTTTAAAAGAAGCATTGTATATAACTAACTTGTTGAGTGCAAAAATGTAATGCTTCGTTCGGCAAACACGGTCACATCAATCAATCAATCATTTTATTTTTCGTCATTAACGCGTCCGGGACGAAAAAGATACTAACTACAAAAATCGTTATAGACCTACCAGCACGTTAATGAACGGGAAAAGGTGGCAAAACCTTGAAAGGTTTAAAACGTGCCTGAATGAAAAATTATGTAGTAGGCTATATATCAGTAGTTAGCATGGCCACAAACGAAAAATTAACCAGAGAAATTCTCAAATTCCAGCAAATTAAAAAAACTCTAACTTTATTACTCACATTTGAAAAGACATAAAAAGTATCGCACGCACCACGGATCGAGTTGAGTAAAATTGTCTAATTTAGAACTTACCGTATATACGCGCTTCTCGTCTTTTGCTTTGAAAGAGAAAAAGAAAAAAGTGCCTGTATAGTGACGTCATGAACGGTCAAATAGTGTTTCAGATTCAAAGACCGGTGCCGGTGAAATAGCCACTGCCTTATTTTGACATAAATTTAGCTACAGAGAAAAACTGAGCTCAAGTGTTGGGTAAAAAATGCATACTTTAAGAGTAGAGTGATGAAGGGTTCTGACTGACGTTCTGCAGGTTGTTACTTTGACCTCCATTAAAAGTATAAGGCTTTAACCTGTGTTTTAGCAAGACAAGGTCTTACCTTAAGTCAAGACAAGGTCTTACCTTACCGGTAGCATATAGGTTCTATAGCCAGGTATTACCTTTTCAACTAGGCCTACTAGCTTTTTTAAACAAAACCTAACTTAACGGTCGATATACTGCAAGTAGAGTGTATAAAAAATGGTTAATGTTGATACTTAAAAATCGACTTTGTTCTTCACTTGTTAGAGTTAAGACAGCACTGTATTAACCTCTTTCAACTCGCTTCAGAGCAATAGCCTAATCAGCTTTTGAAATATTTTATTTTCTCACACAAACAGAAAAGGTACTGATAGAAAAAAATAAAAGTAGGTAGAACCCAGAGGCTGTGGATCAGTAGGCGATACAATTGACCAGGCAGAGCCAACAAAGCAGAAGCTTACTCTGAGGTAGTGAGGTTACTTGTTCTCAGTTTGGTGGTTGTGCAAATTAAAGATACCGACTACCGTAGTGATTCCAAGCGCTGTTTTACGCATATTTTAAACCATTTGGTTTTGCCATCTTTTCCTTTTGTTGGTGCCAAATTTGTGTGTTTACTTTCAAGTTCTCTACATGTTCGCGCCAACAAAGAAAAAATAAATTGAATTGAATATCTTCCATTCTTCGTGAGCGAAGAATTAGCCAAACTCGCACACACAAAACATTCCAAATCCAAACAAAAAAAAGTAAGGAGAAAGTGATGGGAAACAAGTAGTACGATGTTGCCAGATGCCAATCAATATTTCCAGCAACTATATAATAATAATAATTTATTTGCATCAGACAAAGCTGTCCATATCCAAAACAAAACAACAAAATAATACACAAACTGCAAATGCACAAATAACGAACAACAACAACGAAATAACATCAAAAAATAATACACTAACTGCAAATGCACAAAATCTCAATAAATAGGCTATCTACTGTTACAAGTTTACAGACAATGGTACGGTAGCGTTACAATTTAGAAGAACTGAAAGTATTGAGAACGATAAAAACAATCAGATGACATGGCAGCCATCAAAACTAGTTAATAGCATACATAGAATTATTATAATGAAGACGGTAATTTGATATACGATGGCAATCAGACCTCATCAGGGAGGCAACAATAGAGTTAGACGATACTTCGCATCTTCCTACAAAAGAAAAAACATATTTACGAAGTAATGCATCAAATGTTATGATGTTACACAAGACTTGATGTTCACGTACGCTATAGTGTTTAGGCAAATTATGTATAATTCTAAACGCATTATTGAAGGCAACACGCAGACGATTAATGTAATATAAAACTTACCAGTACCCAATTTCTACCATTTTTATGTAATTTTCAACTCCACTCTAACTTCCCAATGCTAATTTCTGAAAAGAACTCCTTCTCTTAAAAGTGTTTTCCGCTAAAAAATGTCTATGGGATTCTCTATTTTTTCCACATTTGCAGTTCGACCACGAATGATCAACTAGCCTACACACCCACATATCGTGACATATGACAAGAGCCCTGGGACTGAGAGGTAAATTTAAGCAGGTGCAAATGACATCTGCGAGCCAAAAAGAATCCACTGAAATAAACACAAATACTGTTCCAGTAAAATTAGTAAAAAAAATACATATTTAAAAAAACATCAAATCAAATATTTAAAAAAACAGGTGTAGGCCTATTCTCCAAATTTAAGACGAAAAGTTCTGTGCTAGATAGTTTTCTTCAAAGTTTAGCTTGTTTATCGAAATGTTTCAAAAGCAAATTGCCGGGCAGATTGTTTGAGGCAAAATTCCTCACGTTGTTTTAGTTTTGAAATTTTTTTTTGTGAAGAATTTTGGTTAATTTCGAGTTTCAAGTCATTTCGTTTCTTCATGCATTCGAAACGAAATGCACAAAATGTCAGAATGGAGAAATGATATTGTACCGTGTTTTTTGAAAATTTTGCAATGATTGTCATCGCAAAATGAGAGAATTGATTCCCAAATGAAATCTATAAATAGTCCTTGTTTTGTACCATAAGTCCGTTGCTTCAATCAACATGTATGTGAATTGTAGTTGTTTTTTTTGTGATAGTATAGTTTGGTTTTTTGAATCTTTATCCTTGCACTGACAAAGCCTTGATAGGTTATTATTGGTAGTTTCGCATAGGCTAGTAGAGGCTCTTGACGCAGGGCCGGTTACCGAGATTGACAGAGTGAAATTTCCGAATGTTGAAGTCTTGTTGCTGGGGAATTTTTCCTTCCATTAGGTGCCGCTGAATAGAGAGCAGTCCTTAAAATGCGATGCTCAAGCGCACACACCGAGAGTCGAACCAGCGCTGCTTGATCTTGAAGCTTCTCCGTTCACGAAGTCACACGCTAACCAACTGAGCCTATCGAGGCGAATCTGTAGTGGTAGGCTAATGTTCAGTTGTCCCGCATTGCTTCAACAATTGGCACTCTTCAGTAGTTTTAGAAATTAGAAGACTAGTTCTTTCAACTAGTCTGACCTATCTACATAGACCTAACTGTTTAAATTGGTGGCCGTACCTTATGAATTAGATCTTTGCATGCACGTCTTAACCATTAGCCTACAGTTTTGCTACCTTTCACTTTTGTTGGCTATGTAATGTTACTGTATGTGTTTCACAATATCTTTCCTTTTGCATTTCGACCAAGAAAAACATATTACTGTACATAGGCTACGCCAATTTGGTATTTTTTTAGACGTTTACATAGGCTAACTTACTGAAAAAAATTGTGTTTGTTTCGAAATATTTTGTTTCGCCGCAAACTTAGTTTGTATTGATTTCGTTTCAACGAAAAAAGGTCGTTTCAAACAGCCCGATATTCAATGCATTCTTCAAACCAGTAAACTCTCACATTTCTCTACATAGGTCTAATTTACGGGAAACGCTTGATGAAAAACTAAAATACTAGCGTTCTATTCAGCTCGGTAGCGAATCCAGGGAGATGCTTGGTCACGAGACACGACCCCCCCTAAAAAATATGTAATTTTTTTCAGTGTTTGTAAAATTTTCTCGCTCCCACAATTCCATTATAGCTAATGCTAACCTAACAAACGACATAATGTAAAGGGCACGCATCTTTAAAAGGCAGTAATAAATTGGCAGTAAATAAAGTCATTTTTATTTCTCTGCTGATCGATATTTGTAACTTTTTTTATTTTCCCCTTATATCTTAAATTTTTCTGAAGGTGTTGCGACCGTGCCAAATTTTTTTCAACTCAATAACTTACTTCGATCACAAGCACGTTTTAACGTTCGCGTTTTGTCGCTTCTACCTTTTTCTTGACCTTTGCTATGTTGATGTGTATTGTTTTGATATGATGGTCAGAAATAAAAAAACAACTGAATTGATATTCTTCACTAAACTGCTTGGCGCAAAAGATTTTTTAAATTGTAACAACAATTTGTGCATACAACGTGAAGTCACGCTAGCCGAGTGATCACGATGGGACCATATTTCACCATTCTTTCAGTTTGCTCCAATAGCAGGTGACATAGAAAATGGCTCTGCATCAGCTGTTCTGGATACAGTAGTTTGAACAAGCTAAACATCGGTAAAACCAGTTTTTAACGTTATGTAACATTAACAACGGCACTTTACAAAAAGTGACGATTTCGACGAAACGCGGGGAATCATGGCAAAGGAAATCTTTTCCAGGACAATTCAGGTCTTCTGCGAGAAAACGCTTTGTAAATAAGGCCAATGAGAGTGTTCAAATATCATAAAAAAAATCTTAAATACCACACTACGTTAGAAAATTATACAATTTTCTTACTCATTATTTCCTTTATTCGTTGCAACCGTTTCCTCAACAATCATTATGCGACACCAAAAAGGTTGAACATCGAACAGTCTCGACATAACTAGTAATGTGGCCTACGAGTATAAATGCAGTGCACATCTCAGTTCCATCAAATTTCATCCACTGAGTCCAAGATTGACAAATGATTTTCAGGAAAATAACATTGAAAAGATTAGGTCAACACGGCGGATGCCAAACTAGAGTGTGTGGCAATGAAAGGACCACAAAGCAGGGTCATTGCAGTCTCTAAACTTGTCAACTTCAATTTCGAAGACTCAGTAAAAGTAAAGACCGCTGCGCTTTTCGGCAAAAGCGATTGCTCTCTTCATAACTTTAAAAAATGCGAATTCTGAGGTGAACAATAATCAAAGCTGATTTGAATAGCCAAAACTGCAGCAAGTGCCAAAATGCAGTCTTCGAAATTAGCGTCGGCAATTGCCGAGATGATTGCCGACGCAGATGTGAGATGCATGAATGACGCATTAGCGTCGGTAATAAAAATGCCGAGGCCACACGAGCGCTTGTAAAATTAGGGTTAGACATTCCTCCCAGTCGTTATACCACAGATTTGTTCCTTAGTCAACACCCAGATGGAGCTATGCGAAAGAGAGAGAAGCTTGTGGATGGGTATCAATGCACGAAAGCCGCAAAACGTGGACGCTTCATTGCGAAGACAGCGTAGATTTACAGCCAAGCGATGAGCCTCTTGATGTGTCCGATTCCAGTGATGACGCGACAACCTCATCCTCCGATACAGCATCTGATGATTTTGACAGCTAGTTCTTTATCAAACAGACTTTGTGATGCTCGTAGTATTCCAATTGTGCCAAAATTGTGTTGGTGCATACGTAAATCGAGGCAATCTTCTCGCTATTAATTTGTTACTGCAGGCCTTAAAACTCGTGTTTTTTTCCGGCAGCCATCGTGGCCTACCTAGAGCTCCTTCTCGGCGGCCAAATCTGCGTGCTTGGAGGCCAAAATACAATAATGATAGCACAAGTAAATAGTATTAAACTTGCAACAATGTTAAAATGATCACTTAGCGTTGTTAAACGACCCTAAATTGTTTTAACTGCTCGCAGCTCAGTAAATTGTTTCAACTGCATACCGCCTTTCATAAAACCTGACCATTTATTCCGTTATGATGTCAACATTGAGGGTGTGAAGTCACCAGTGACGATCGGTGAGGGAAAGCAAGGAAAGCAGTGCTTACCTTAGCGAAAACTATGCAAAATATAATGACTGAATTCTAGGTTTAACTTCTTATTATTTTTATCACGTCTATTTTAACTTGAAAATTACTGTATTCGTGACTAGAATTACTCGTAACGCTTGTGAGTAGTCTAAGTCCTCACCAAACCGCATGTCTTGCCTATAAATGCCAATTGACGCAAACGCTTCTGTCAGAAACAACCACTGAAGCTCCAGGGAAATCAACTATCAAAGTTGCTTTCCCAGGTTCAAAAAATGTCAAAAAACGCCTTCGTTTTATCCAATCCTCACCCGTTTTGCAAAACGTCACCAGCTGCTTAGCCAATCAGATGTGTTATAGTTATGGTAGGTTAGTTGTGCTTTCCCAGTGACGTCAATGCGTACATTTGCTAGAGCGACTAGACTAACTCGTCAGAATGGTATCTCGTCACGGTACACGCACAGCATCATAATGCCAAAGAGCTTGTTGCTGTTTTTTGATGTCTCCTCGCCATGTACTTTAGCCAGAGGTGGGCAGTAACTAGTTACTTTTTGAGTAACTGTAACGGTAACTTCGTTACTATTTTCCAAAAGTAACGAAACGCGGTAACTAGTTCCTATTTTAACACTTTTTCAACAGTTACAGTTACAAGTTACTTTTGTATTGAAATTTTAGTTTTTAATTGCCGTTTATTTCTCTGCACGTGTTTGTGTCTTGCTTAGTGCGTGTTTGCTGCGTTTTGCGCAATAATGCATTTTTTTCGCAGGTGTATCGGCGCAGCACTGCGCATGCGCGGTTCTACTTTTGTTTTGTTGTCTGGTGGAGAAGGGTTGCCATATTGGCAAATTGATCGCCAAAGTCCAGAAATCTGGCGATTTTTTAAGACGTTTAGCTTCATATTTATGATTTAGCTCTTTTTTGGCGATTTTTTTATAACTGATTTGGCTAAATTAGTTGTTTTTGGCGATTAATCAATATGTACCAAAGACAGGCAAGACACAACAATGCAACAGGGTTGAGCATTATAATAATAAATTTTACATATTTACAAATGAATTTAACAGTCAAACGTTTTCGGTTTAACTTAAGCCCTCATCAGGAACCTGAAAATATTTATAAAAATGCAGTAAATTTCAACTTCCTGAAGGTAACTAACTAACTGACTTTAAGCATCAAGAAACACGCAGCGATTAAAAGAAATTTGTTGATGCTTATAGTCAGTTAGTTATAGTTACCTTCAAGAAGTTGAAACTTATTGCATTTAGTGTAACGCTTGCAATGCCTCTAAAAAGATTGTCTGACATTAAAACCAGCAACAGCATTGCTGTTTGCTTGCCGTTGGTGGACGTTCTTGTGAAAGCAGCAGTGGCCGAGTGGTTAGCGCGTTGGGCTCGCAGTCGAGAGCCTGCATGTTCGACTCCAGCCACCTGCAATTGCTGTTGTTTCTCTGGGCAAGAAACTTAACGATAATTGCCTCTACCCAGTGATCGATTTCGAGTAATGGGTAGTACCAAATTTAAGTCATAAGTAGAGTAGACAACCGGAAACAGACCTTGCAGTCGGCTGCAGCGTGGGTCAGGTGTACGTCGGAAGGCGTACACCGATGCATAGCGCTCAAGTCCGCTTTCCCGCAATGCAGGATAAAGATAATAAAACAAACAAACAAACCAGATTTGGTCATTGGTTCGAGGACAGCGACTGCATTCCACCTACAATTTAGACTTATCTGTGTTTAATGCCTGATCATTAAGCGACACTGCTATGGCAATTCTTTTTCAAGTCTCTTGTAGGCTACAAGCTGGCCAACCTGCTTTTCAAAAGCTCTTGCCTATACACTGTAGGTTATATAGCTTCATCGCAGGAAAAATGCAAATATTGCATTAATACGAAATCGTTGTCTTTTTTTCCACTGTCTGCATCTTTTCCAAGGCAGATCCAGTGGTTGTCTATTTCAACCTTTCTCTCTTTATAGGTTGTCTGCTAAGCGTTTTTGTTTATTGTGTATGGTTGAATATGACTGCGAGTGGCATGCAAATGCGCGCATCTAACGGTTGGCATGGCATGTTACTAACCTATTTAACCTATGTTGGGCAAGCATGCTTATGTCCACGAAACATTACTTTCCTTACTGCATGAAACAACCGCATGGTGTTGAATCATGTAGCTACTGTATCTTTTTTTTATTTCTGTGTTTTGTTTGCAGTTGCTGAACGACTGTTCAAACTTATGCACATTTACGATTTTGTGAATGGTATTTAGACCTGTCGATGCCTATGTTCTCTTGTTTTAATTAGTTTTGTTCGCCTTTCAAATCGTATCTTTACATGTTGTACAGGTCGACTTATAAACCAAGTCGCTCAATATTTTAAAGTTGAACTTGTAATCAATTTGCTTTGCCTTTTTCAGAAATCTTACACCACATTCATTCATGAACACCAGAAGGACGTGATTATGCGTACTGCCGCCTGAAACAAAAAAATGCTCCAGAGCCACCTGCACTCGACTCTCTAGCGCCTCTCAAGGAATACAAAAAGCCAAATGCCAACAATTAAATGCTACGACGACCTCAATGATCTCCAACTGCGATGATCTCTAGTAAACAAAAAGGAGACAAGGCTGCTGCTGCATTTGCATCAACTCAATCGGCATGGTCTGCTTTTCAACAGAAAAAGCCAGACAAACAATGAATGCCTGCTACGGTTTTCAACGGCGCTTACAAAACAATTAATGTTTCTACGAGGTGGACTCTTCAACACAGCACAAACTCAGACATTCCTTTGCGGAAGGCGGTGGACTCTTCTTATACGGCACAAACTCAGACATTCTTTTGCGGAAGGCGGTGGAACCACGCAGAATCACTTCGCGACACGATATCACAATCACAACACCACATCATTATCATAAACACTAAACATACCTATTTCATACTATGTCTGTTACAATTGTGTTAACGTTTTTAACTCCTTAAATTTGAACTAAACTTGGTACCCTTGGTTCCAATTTAGCCCAAATTTGGGGGGGCCTCTGTAGCGATCCATTATTTCATCATATAAGTTTTCCTGCCTTTTACTAAAGTTTCTGTAATTTTCCATGCAACTGCTCCCAAAGAAAATAGAAAAAAGGGCGCACACAATAAAATGGTTTGTTCGTCCTTTGACGAGAGCTCTATAAAATCGGACTAGCTCTAACACATCAAACCAGCTCAATTAGACAGAGAGCTCTATCACATTAAACCAGCTCAATTAGACAAAGAGCTCTAACTCTATCAAATCGGACTGGCTTACATCAAACCAGCTCAGTTAGACCAGTTCAGCTCTCAGAAAACCATTAAAATGATTGTTTAATTAAAATGTAATAACTCGTGATAATGTTTCACTATCCTGTAATTTCATTATTCTGTACTGTTTAAATTCAAATTGTGTTATAGACCTACAATATTATATGAACACCTTCTGATAACTTAAAATTATAATTCGAATAACAATAATTGTGTGGAAATTATTTCATGGAGTCAGATAGCCAAATCAGATAATGGAGTCAGATAGATAAATTAGATAAATAGAACTTTCACCAGGCAGTCAGACAGCCTTACTATTAATTCTTATCAACAACACTTTTATAAGTTACGTAAAATAAATATTACCACAGTCTGCTGAAAAGGGGAGTAGCAGCGACGCTGAAGTGGATTCTGGTAGGTAGAGCCACGGAGGACTTTTGCACCACTTTACGCAAATACCTAGAAAAGAAAGCAATGCGCGTTGAATCTGTTACAGGAGTATTTGGAAGCGGACCCTGAGGACAAGTTAAGCGGATCCAGATTCACAATTGGACCGATGAAAAAACTGTTTTAAAAACATAACACTCCCATTCCGTCAAGTGCTGCAGTAGAAATATTGTTTTCATTGCAGCACTTGTTCATCACCAAACTATTCGTTCATCCCCGACGCCGACACACGCTCCATCGACCTGACACTACCAAGACAGGCATGGGTGCGCCTCAACCGTCTCCGTACGGGCGTCGGGCTTTTCCGCTCAACCATGCACCAATGGGAAATGGCCTCTTCCTCCTGTGAATGTGGTGCCGAGGAACAGACCGCAGACCACATCATTGATTGATTGATTAAATCTTTATCCTCGGACTGGGAAAGCTTCTTGCAGAACTTAATCCTGGCAGTTTCGCATACTTGTAGAGGCTTTAAATCACTGACGCAGGCCCGGTCACCGAGATTGACAGAGTGAAGTTTCCGATTGTTGAAGTCTTGTTGCCGGGAAATTATTCCATCTATTAGATGCCGCTAAATAGAGAGGAGTCCTTAACGTGTGTTGCTCAAGCGCATGCCCTGAGAGTCGAACCAGTGCCGCTTGATCTTGAAGCTTTTTTGTTCCAGAAGTGACGCGCTAACCAATTGAACTATCGGGGCGGACATCATCGATGACTGTAACATCTTCAAGCCACCTAACGGAGTGGAAGGTCTGCGTCATGGATGATGAAACCAAAGACTGGCTGCTCTCTAGTAGCCTTCCAGTGTAGTCCGGGAACATCGTGAATCTGGGGCGGTAAAAGGATAGACTTTCAGACCCAGGGGCTCACACAACGACGACGATTGGGCAAGGATGGACATTTTTAAAGCCCAAAAGGGCAGGCCTGAGTGACGAGCACTTTGAAATGCTCGTATTTCTCAAAGGAAATAAACATATAAGCCATTGAGTATTTTTTTTAAATAAAACCTTGTTGGTTTTGTACTTGTGCTGTTATGTTAGCATGGATGGCTCTAACACTATATATCAAACATTGCGGTTAAACTGGGCTTGCATGCAGAGCTGGCCAGGTGCAGAATTTTATGTTCAGATTTGTGAGTAACTGAAAGTAACTAGTAACTGTAACTAGTTACTTTTTAAAATTGGTAACTGTAACGGTAACTCAGTTACTATTTTGGCCAAGTAACTGTAACTCAGTTACTTTTGAAAGTAACTTTGCCCACCTCTGACTTTAGCCTACTGTACTAGCTTTCATAGTCATGCCTTTGCCCTTTTTACAGCGTTGATATAACGTTACTTCGCCAATGAACGTTCAGGTGCGGATGCAATATTTAGTTTGTTAAGCTTCTATACGCAGGAGGCAAACTTATCCAGCTTTTTGTACAAATTGCTTGCGGTTGTAATGTTTAGGCCTAAGTGTTAGTTTTTGTAGTGTAGGCTTAACTGAATATCTGAGAATGAACATTCATGACGAATTAAACATTTAGACAACTATTATTCCATGTCTAACACAGGATTTTGGTCCTGTGTTTCTGAAAAATTTCTGGGTGAGGCCCCCCAGACCCCCCGCTGGAAGTGTTGCCTTCGGCAACACGCCTTCGGGCTTCGCCCGACGGTTACGCCCTTCGTGCCTACTACCTTGCTGCAGCATATTTCCAAGTTGCTTTCCCAACGGTTTAAGCCACCGAACGTCACTGGAAGTCACTAACCCACAGCGTTCTCAACTATGAAGACACGTGTTTTCCCCTCGGATGTCAACTAACCTAGTTCTCCTTTTTAACAACGATTCAATGTCCGACAACATTAAATCGATATAAAAACGACAATATTGCCAGCCGATGTAAATTAGCACTTCGGATTAACACTTCGTTAAAATAAACATCGGGAATTGCAAACAAGACTTACAGCGCTGGTGATCGCAGCTGGATATATTCAATACAACAGTAGTGACTATGATGCGCTGACCTAATTCTGCGTCACTCTTTGATACTACATATTTTCGACATTTAATCCACGATCATTCTATTGCGAAATTAAATAATTGGCTAGAAGAAACCGGCGGCCAAACTTGGCCGACGGAGGAGGTAGCACCGGCGGTCATTCAAGCACTACATAGCGGCCATGGCCGCCGGCTGCTTTAAGGCTTGTACTGGTACCTGGTTGAGCAATTAACATTATTTCATGATAATTCAACGTTGAATCAACCCAAAATTAACTTCCCCCCCCGTGAGTTATTTAACGTGAACTACCGTAAAAGCGTGCGTATCGCGTTGCTTTATCGCTACTTTTGGTATTATTACATCACAACAAATCAAACAGTGCGGTCGTGATAGACTACTCTAGTATATATTTTTCTCTTCTCGTTTTACATGTTTTGGTACATTTTTTTCGCAATAAACGTTCACAGCAATTGCCGAGGCAATTTTACTTTTGCCGTTTGGCCTCGGCAACGTTTTTGCCAAAGTAAAAATATGCTAATTTCAAAGACTGAAAATGTAAACAATGATTTAAACAATCAATTGGAAGCACAACTTTAAGCTAATCATTAAAACGATAATGCAGTGTAGCTTCAGTATTAGCAAAACTACAGCATTGAATTTGCATAAAAAAATGAGATGAAGAACACAGGTAGAGTCAAAACAGTATAAAATCCGTTGATCAACCACAAGTAAGCCTTTATGTAACGATTTAATATTAAAGTAGGCATTGAATAAACCACATCAACATAAGGTTAAAAAGGTTCTTTTAAAATCCGCCAAAAACTCTTTGTACCAACGCAATGTATTTGTGGTACAGTAAAAAATAGCTGGAGTAAAAATCACGCATAATATCACGAAAAAAAACGATAGTTGAGCATAAATGAAATGAAAAATGTTGAATAAAAGTCGCATTAAAATTCATGTATCATGCTGTAAGCAACGTTGCTTTACAATTCGTCACGAAGAAACACGGCATTATATCCTAGATTAGCGGTTATCAACCTTTTTGGTGGAACCCAATGAAACATTCCAAAAGCTCGAGGAACCCCTGTTCAATAATTTAATTGCCTTATGCAAAAAACATTGTTTGACTAATAAAATTAAATTGAAGTACTCATGTTCAGATTTATTTATGTAAAATAAAAATATAAACTAGTGGCAAAACAGTGGCAAACCGCAAACCTAATCAATGTTTGATTATATTTAAACAATATGCATATAATAATAAAATAGACTCTCGGATTTGAATGTAAACTTGCGGAACCCCTAGACTAACTGGCGGAACCTCAGGGTTCCGCGAAACCCTGGTTGAAAACCACTGTCTTAGATAAACCACACAACTTGCTTTAAAATACTGATTCGTATCAACAAAACAAGACATTTAATTAAAAACATTATCCAATAGAAATATGGTGGATGACAAAAAGTAATCAATTCGACAGATGAAAAAACGAATGCCAATAAAGTATTAAAAGAAATGTTTGATAAATGACTTTAGAATACTGTCGTGAAATCAATGATGATGCAGAAATCAAGATATTCAGCAAGGCGTAAAACAGGGAGTGTCAGCTTCAAGTACCTTGATGTAATTGGCACCACAATTTGTCCCTGACAGAACAAAATAAATAGAATTGCTCCATTATTCATTGACACTGCACGTCCTACTTTACAGGTCTACTAGACCAGTGCTACTTAAACTGTGGTACAGGTACCGGTGCCGGTACGCAAGAACTTGACTGCCGGTACGCGATTAGCTTGAAAATAATGTATTGAGTATTGTTTTGTGTTGACAGTATGAGTATGTGCTTTTCACCATGCTCAAGTGAAAAACACATACTTGTTTTTTTCTTTCTCAGCATAGTTTCCATACTTTCTTATGTTGTTAAAGTAATATATATATGACTTAATTTTTCAAATGACTAAGAGTGGTCGCATGGACATGTAGGCTGTAGCCTATATAAATAAGGAACAATTACTTTCAGACCCAATAGATTCCGGTAAAAGTAATATTGGAAGCGCCAAAATGTTGACGGTAAAAAAAGTCATTGAGTTTTGTTCGACAATACGATCACATATTATTTTAAATGTGGCTTTATAGCAACAGATTATGCTAGTGTGCCGAAACCGCATACCGTATGTCGTTTGTAGAGTTGTAGCCTACTCAACCAATGAAACCTTAGATCTAAACAAAGCACTTGCGGACATGCTATATATATTCAAAACATGAAATCAGAAATAAGCCAAAAGACTTTTTTAAAAGGAAAACAAAACGAATTAAAAGCTGCGCAAAAACAGATATACAGACACTCTCATATAAATATAAAAGCTTCACGTGCATCCAATGAAGTATAAAGTACCGTAGCGCCAAGGATTGCAAAGCTCGAAAACCACACACCGTTACTCCGTTGGTGAAATGTCAAAAAAAGACTGTTTGTGAATTTGTACATTGTAAACTTGTAAAACCAAGATTAGACTTGTTATTGTCTTTTTTTTTTCGTTTGAAACGTTAGTCGGTACGCCGAATGACAATAAGACTTCTATCGATACGCGGTATTATAAAGTTTGAGTAGCACTGTACTAGACAACCAAACAATGAAGATCATTTGGGCATGAGAAATGACCACCGATCCATACTTCACAACAGCATGTCTTACATCAAAAAATAATTACTTGACGCAAGGACGTAGATTCTGTGTCTACCTTCAACGAGTTACTTTCTATCTTGTATGACCATAATCCTTGCTCATTGTAACACAACAGGTGTGCTCAATTATCACAATAACTGAACATCGAGCATGCAATCGTTGTCACTATCAAATGACATAAAATAATGTATGAAGTGCACGGAATAAAATTAAGACGGCACAGTTTTAGCCTTACCTGCAGCTTGTATTATTTGCATCAAACATCTTCCAAACTCTTCTAAAACCATCATTTCAGCGGCTTGCATTGAGCGATTAGTCTTTTCTGCTTCTTCTGCTTGAGCAAGCATACATGTGCACGTTGCTTCTATTACTTCTTGTGTGAAAAAAGTACTGGTCTGACTTTCTATTCGCATGGAAGGAAGTTGAACGTTCGGATGGGTCGTCCGTATATCTTCAAGTCGAGAGTCAATTTTAGATCGTGCGTCGGCTTGCTGTTGACTTCTAACAGCTGCTGCATTAGCTAAGTTCATCAAAGGATGTTGTTCACTCTGTTTCAAATTAGCTTCAACATTCTTGCAGCCTATGCACTTGCATTTGGGCGTGCATGAAATACGAGCTTCATAGCATTCGCAATAGTTTTTTAGGCAACCAGACCGTTTGCAATTGCACCCTTTTTGATGTGTTCTACTAGCGTCACATCCACGGCCTATCTTTGGGCGAAATGCCGATGGATTTCTGTCCAGACAGCTTTTGATTGCATATGATCGATCAACCTCGTGTTCTACGTTATTGTGACAGTTAAGGCAGTTGCAACCCTCACAAAAGTGACCATTAGCAAAGCATTCACAATACAGTTTAAGACACATTGATTTAGTACAGTTGCATGGTTTGTGCGTCCTTGCACGAGCAGGGGCTTTTGCAATAACTTGAACAGGCTTAATTGACTCTGAAATAACTTTTGTTGCAGCATTAGTATTAAGGAGCACTTGGTTATTTAATTGTTGCTTCAATTGTTCAACGTATTTAGCTGGTACCATTGCATAACTCACATTACCAGGCTGCATATAAGGTCCAGGGGAAATGTCTGAGACTACAGTCTTAGCGGGCATAATCAACCGCTGTGTTTTCAAGGATGGACCAGGGTTTCGTGCTGTTTGCACAGTAGAGATCAAATTTAATTTTGGTTGCTGAACTGAGGTGGTATGCAAAGGTATTTCTCGTTTGCTTTGCTCTGTTTCAGAACTATTTACTGGAAGGTTGGGAGTGGATATTATATGGTTACTGCTAGCAGGAATAACACGTAAACCTTGAAGTGTTATATCATGAGGATTTATTGCTCGGCTTTGGGAACTTTTCGGTTCCTTACTTTGCAAAGGAACAACAGTTTGAAATTGAAAGTTGGATACATGTTGATTTTGTTTATTGCAAATAACTGAATTTAGATCTACAACCTTTATGGAATTGGCACTTCTACTTGGGGGAACAAGTGAAACCTTTAGTGGCTTTTTAATTGGAGATATTGGGATTTTGAAACCACCTTTAACTGGTGATAAGGTAATGTTATTCTGTGCTATGGAAAATCTCTGATTATTCTGACGACCATCTGAACCTACTTTAGCTAAGCTGGACTCTGTTGGTGCAACTGGAGAAGTACCTTTTTTAAGCACAAACTTGGGAAATATTCCACTTTTGTTTTGTGACAGAAGTTGTATAGGTTGGCTAGCCACAAAAAATGCACTTTGTGCTGGTTTAGTGTCAGTTTTTGATTGTTGTGCAACAGCAGTAGTGATCCTTTTTTGTAAAACACTCTTTTCTTCCAAACGAGGCTTACCAACTTCAGTCATTTTCAAGTTATTGTCATCAAATTTGTCCATGTTTACCTAATCAAATTTCTAAATTGATTTACATCTGAAAATATTATCAATTACTGTGCATTAACCCTTGGGCTAAATACAAAATTATATACCAATACCTTATATTGTACCAATATATTATATAGGGTACCGGTACCTGTATGTAGGTCATTGCTTAAAGCTAAAACCTCCTTTTCGCCATTTTAAGTTCTGAACCATAAATCAACTCTTTAAATTATTGATTAAATACATCTCCAAAACTTGAACACAACATTGCCTGACTTTAATGTTTTTCTAACAACTAAAGAAAAACTTTTGATACCATTCGTTGAACTTCAAGAAGTTATATGGACTAGATACTTATTTAATTGGATCCAAGACTAGGTCAAACCCTTTTGACTTACATTATGTACATTGTCAAATTAAAATTGAATTTGGGTAAGTATGTTACATGATAAAGCAACTCCCATCACAACAACAATACATGCCAAACATTGCAAAGGTCTAGATTCTAAAAAAAGGTAGAAGCAAATGAATGCTCTAACGTGCTTGAAACCAAAACAGCAGTGGCATAGCCGCATAGAGTGATCCCTCTTTTGGGTGTACATTTCAGTAAACGTTAAACATATTAGAACCTTCTAATGATCCCCCTTTGGGTAGAACAGCCTATAGAGGTTTTAAAGAATAATAATTATATTTGAAATAATTTGCTTTGCTTGTTTTTTGGCTTGGCATTGAACACTTTTTGTAGTATTAATAGTATTTATTATATATAGTTCATGTGCGTATTTGCGACCACTTTTTCAAGGACTTCTGAAAATCGTATTTGTTACTATTACTTCTTTTTTTAAGACATTTTTCTACTATTAAATGTGTAATAATTTAAGGTATTGTTGTGTGTAATAAAATTACAATAGCGCATTTTATGATAGCTGTTTTAATTCGAAAATGCGTCCAAACACCACTGCCATTCTGACGGAATAATTCAAGAGTATAGACAATAGACATTGTTCTCAGGTCATCCTATGTCGCTCTGCTAACTACAGCTCGGTATGCGCGGATTACTACTAATTGTGCCGCTTCAACATATTCATTTTTATGTCACTTGAAACTAAGTCAAGATGTTATTTTTTGGCAGTGGCTATTTAACCGGCGCCAGTCTTTGAATCTGAAACACTATTTGACCGGTCATGACGTCACTATACAGTCACTTTTTTTTCTTTTTCTCTTTCAAAGCAAAAGACGAGAAGCGCGTATATAAGTTCTAAATTAGACAATTTTTTCAACTCCATCCGTGGCGCGTGCGTTATTTTGCTGGCTTCTGTTCTAGAGGGAATGAGTTCGATACTACACTCCACCCTAATACACAAGTTTTGATATTATTAATATATCAACATTTCAATTTTTTCAGTCAAATTATTTTCAATTGCAAAATATCTACAAAGTTGTGAAGTGGACAAAATTACGTCGATGGTTGCAAATGCACACATGAACCTTAGGCTACTTACATTTCAAAACAAAAAAACAATGGAGCTGACTCAGTTGAAGTGCATCCCGGGTTTTTTAAAATACAAGTAAAATAAAGTTTTCAGAAAGGTAGGACTACCCGAAAAGTTATCACACTACACTATAGCAAAACAGGAAAATCGTTTTAAAATTTGACACAATTACAACACATTAAACAGCTGCATAACTGATTAAATGAGTAGCCTATGCTAAGGTTTTGTGGGATTGGTATATATAAATTTTAGTGCGGTAACTAAATTAAACCCAAAATCTATGCTGCCAAAGCAAAATTTTAATGTTTTTTAGCTTGATGTTTAAAGAGGAGGAGGCTTATGAAAAATAGGCTTTCCAAAAAGTTTTCAATTATACAAGTGAAAATTGAATCTTTGTCGCTTCGAGTATGGAAATGGAGTCTTATATACGGTACTGCAACCGAAATTAACGTACCGTACGTACCGTACATCTCTCATGCCTTCATTGTTAATACTCTACTGTTGTTAGAAAAATATAAGCTTTAGCTTAAACTGTTGTTTTGTTCCCTTTACCAAGCAATTTTGACTTTGTGCCAAAGATGCTGGATAACACAAAAGTTGGAAGAATTCAGAAAGCTTATTTTGGTATGCAAAAACAGCAATGTAGCCTACTGTATACACAACAACATAAAGCTCAGGTCATGCCGCCAGCAAGAACTTTGGATCTCTTTACCTAATTGTTGAACTCTATCTATATTTGTTTAGACTCAAATTTTTTTCTTAAACCTGCTCAGAAAGAGTGAAACAAAGACCAAACACTAAACTTATGCCAATAAACGGCGCATAAACATCGCAAGTGAAGTCAGAACTTCCCGCCCTTGGTGAATTGGTAACCGACTTTTTTTCTTTTTTGTGTCGTAACAACAAACGAATTGGCTGTAACGAAATTAAGGATCACAAGGCAACAAATTTTGGATCAGCTCTGTTTGAAACAGTTCTAGTCAAAACAAAAGCTATCACGTACAGTGATACAACTGAACTATATACAACTGAACTGAATTATTTTTGCAAACGTTTTTCAAGCAAAAGAATAAATTCACATTCACGTTTCACCCTGCGTGTTTATACACACATATTATAGAGTTTTCAATCGATTAGTGCGGCTACCTGGGCGGACCACCAATGGAGCTCGGAGTGGAAAGAGAACTTCTCAAGACTACAAAGTGGAACTACTCATATTAATGCTGATTATGAAGACGTGCTCGTGTTCACTGCCATTCGTTGGTTAAGCCATGCTATAGTTTAGGTGGCAGCTAACTTTGGTGATCTTTTGGTCTTTCGCTGCCATCCTTGCCGTGCGAATTATTTTTGTTAATTGTGTTATGTAGGCTATATTTTTGCTCATTCGCCAGCAGAAAAAATAAACATACTGAAGTGAACTTTAAACCAAAGCACCAAGTCAACGGATCATTCGAAAGTACACTAGGCTTATTAGCGACACGATTAATGAATTCAAAAGTCGCATTAACCGGTATCAAATCTTTCCTGCTCCTGATAAAATATTTGCAACACGTTGGTCACAGCGGTAAACCATAATCTCTTCGTGGGAAAATTGTAACGTAAGATTCCCAAATCCGTTCGTCTGCATGCAATGACCTAAAAATAAACACACTTTCGAAACGTCTATTCAAAAGTGTATTCCAGTAAAATTAGCCCGAGGCTATCGAAATGACTGGTGCAACGCCGTACACCTAAAAACTGTCACTACAATACAAATTACTTGGATAAAAGACGGAACCTTTGTCCAGCTAGCAAGCACTAAGCCAACAGTTAAATGTGCGGCCAACTTTCAAACAATCATTTTACGAATGACCAGAATAGATAGCAATATCTCAAATTCACGTATGCAGTACTGTGACGCAATAATGAAAGACAATTATGAAGTCATTCCAACAGGTGTTTAAAGCTGATGTAATATTTCCTGTTTAAACAGGCCCAAACAGGTCTGACAGGTTTGACACAATTCTTATGAACGCTGGTGCAATTTTGGCACATTTTCTAGCAACTTCCATGACGTAATATTCAGTAGACTTGAACGGTTTTATATGACGTTTGATTTGTACAGAGATTGGCCGTAACATAGCGGCCCCTAGTTATGACAGTCTAACATGGCATAACTAAAAAAGAATTGAAGGACAATCGTGAGCCAATGAATAAAAACACATGATACACAAATTGTTTGAATCACTCACGTTTAAGTTAATACGCAAATACAAAGGGCATGCAAAGAATGAACAGCAATACGGAATAATACACGACGATACATGAAATTGGTACCATAGGTACACGCTAAAATGACGCTATATACAATAGTTGCGATAATAACCGACTGTTCCGGGCTCAGACAAGTATCGGCCACCGCAGACAAAACCAGGCTCAAACCCTAACACTTAGGTGTTCTTTACGGGGGCGAGGCACGAAATATCCCTCAACACGTAGTCTACTTTTACTTTCCCCGTACTCTCATCATAGTTGCAGACGGCAACTTTGGCTCTACGAACCACAGGCTTCCCTTTCCTAATTTGTGGAACTACCTCATGCACCCTCCCAAGTTGATACTTCCCACGTTTACCAATGTCTTGGAGAGAACCTACCACTACAAGTTGACCAGGCTCCAAATTATCGGCCATTTTTAGCCATTTTTTCCGGCCCTGAAGACCTGGCAAGTAAAAATCGATCCATTTACTCCAAAACTGCTGAGAAAGTGACAAATTGAACCGATAATCCCTTCTTAATTGGTCACGATCATGTGGTTGCCCAACAGCACAGTATGGGTCTAAGTATGGGGTCAAAAGTGAGGCAGGGGTGATGACAGTAAAATCCCTAGGGTCGTCACTCAAAGGTACCAAAGGGCGTTCGTTCACGATCCGAACGGCACTACTGGTGTACGTAAGCAGTTCAATGAAATTGGGCTTACGAATCGAAGAGTCCAAAATGTGAAAAAAGTATTTGGTCACATCAGCCATGAAACCAAATCTTTCAAGCCGAAATCTAGCCAAGACATCTGCCAGAGGGTTTAACAAGTCAGACAATTCAGGACAAGAAGACATTACATCATTTACACAAGTTCCTCGGAATTCAGATTGTTTTAAAGCCTTCTTCTTTAAAGCAGCAGCTCTATCTGACGCCAACACAAAATTGTTAGGTAAATCAATATCTTCCTTCAACGGTACAGGTATCTCAAATCGACCATCTTTCAACTCAATATTCGGTGCGACAAGTTCTCTAGCCAAAATATCATTGCGAGACAATTCACAGGTTTCATTTTGCAAAGTCAAATCCTGAATGACTTTATTCAGGTCTGCTATTTCCATATCACGAGACTCAATTTTACGCTGAAAGCCAGAGATGACATCCGACTCTGAAGACGTCTGCACTCTGCACACTTTAGCAACGCTTTCAACTAAGGGTGACTTACCACCACAAGCCAACCAACCGAGAGGAGTGAGCAAAGCATGCGGTTCACTACGATTGTCACCAACACGCTCTTCTTTTGCACACATCAAATAAGCGTTGTCGTTGCCAATCAGTACATCTACAGTACTACAATCATTCAAATGAAACATATTCACGTCATGAAAATGACGGAAACCACTTAAATCTTGTTTATGGGGTAAAGTTTTAACATCGTCAGCCCAAGCTGGGTTAACCACCGAGGTTATATCACAAAACAGTTCATCAGTCTCTAACGACTGGATGTTGAGTTTAACAAGGTCAGCACAAGTAGGTTTCTGACCAGCCAGAGTATCCATTTTAAACGACGCTTTATCATACGGTTTAAGACCAAGTTCGCACACCAAGTCACTCGAAACAAAGGTCAACTGCGAACCAGGATCATGCTGACAATACACCAACTTCGATTTGCCAGTCATTGGATTCAAAACACGAGCAGCAGTAACGCGGTTAAAGGCTGCTTTAACATTTCCAATCTTAACATTACGCACAGGAACTCTGGCACCAGCCTCATCTTTACCGACCAAATCCAGAGAATCACGTGACGTCACATAAAAATCATGCAGAAGAAAATAGTGTTTCCTATCGTTGTTAGGCCCACACTGACGACAGTTGTTTGCATGATTACAGTCCTTAACCATATGCTGGCGCAAACAGTTCAAGCATTTTCCAGCTTTCACAATGACATTTCTCCGACCTTTAGGTGTCAAGCGCAAAAATTCTTTACAATTAGACAAAAAATGATATTCAACTTGACCACGTGATGAACAACAAAAACATGCCGGTATGTCACTACGTCTGGCCACACCGCCGCGCGGTGCGCCAACAGCAGTCGAGTACTGCGAACTCCCTGAAATCACATTATCATGGGGTTTTACCGACGTCTGCCTAACCGGACATGAAGGCAATTTTCCTTTGCCAAACTTTTTAAATTGCTGCGACTCACCAGAATCGCCCATTAGCATAATGCTAAAATCAGTCGACTTGCGCGTTTCCTCCCGTACTACAAAATCAAACAAACTCTGAAAGGTAGGTTCCTCAGTGCTACCATACTGATCACCTAAAAAGTCAAGATAACGCTGCTTAGCGTCAAACGGGAGTCGCTTAGCCAAATCCAAAACAAAACGTCCTTCTAATTTATCACGCTGACCATAAGCTTTCGCGTAAAGCAAACACTGCGACAATTCATCTTTAAACTCTTTCAAATCACTGGAAGAGATAGAAGTCAATTTGCTACCATAGCGATACTTTCTAATTTCTGGTTCTGCGAAAAGACCTCCACGAACTCCAAAACGTTGGGACAAGCGAGATAACGACATTTCTATCCTGTCTTCCTCTGACAAGCCAGGAGTGTCGGAAACCAAATTAGCAATCGTTTGTGCAGCTGTTCTAACACAAGCTGCTTGCAACAAAGTCAAACGAGTTCCCTTAAAGGGCGAAGCTGCCATTAAGGCCGTAACACGATTTTTAAAGAAGATAAATGGCATATTATTACCATCGTAACCAATCAAAGCCGCCTTATCGAAGAACGTCCTACTATTTTGGTATTCAAAAAAGCAATCCTGCTGTTGAGAACTCGATTTAGCGGGAGAAGACAAGCTATATCCCTTAAGGGGCTGAGTGGGCTCAGTCACATGCACAGCCTGATCACGATCCTCAAACACGTTAAAATCAGGAGACACGATACGCCTCTCACAACCACCTAAATTACGTGTAGCTGGGCGATCAAAAACTAGCGGCGCAGAAAACTGTGAAGGGGGCAAAGCATTACTGCTAATGGCGGCCCCGTGACCTGTACGCTCTGGGGGAGGAGTTCGGTTGTAATTTGCAGACCTTGGCTCTACAGCCTTCGGAATACCCTTAGCCGCGGCCCCGAGACCTCCTGAAACAGCTGGAAAACATGTGGATTGTACAGGTCCACTTACGGATTGAACAGGCGTGTGGAAAAGGTTAGGAAAATTAAACTGTGATTGATGTTCACTTCTGGAATGCCTAGAAGAGCCCTTCCTAGAGCTACGCCGGGAGCCCAACTCAGAACGATATTCAGCTAAAACTACCTCTTTACGTTGTTCGGCCCTCAACTGAGCGTCTTTGAGTGCGAACTTAGCAGCTCTCGCTTCGGCCTCAGCTCTCGCGATGGCCTCAGCTCGTATGGCCTCAGCTCTCGCGGCGGCCTCAGCAGCTCTTGCTTCGGCCTCAGCTCTCGCGGCGGCCTCAGCAGCTCTCGCTTCGGCCTCAGCTTGGATCTGGAGCTCCTCTCGTCTTAACTGTAGGTTAATTTGTGCAACTATCCGTGACGAGCTCTCAGACATCCTAGTGCTTACATTTGAGGCGCTATCCTCAGGATGTATGTCAGCATCCAACCTATCTGACAACTCACTTTCTTTTTGTTCGAAGTTATTTTTTAACGAGTTAAATTCGGGATCTACCCTATCACGAAGTTCTGCCAAGATTGCAGAGTTAACAATTTTACTCAAAAGAGCATGGAAATGCCGTAATTCCTCTTCTAAAGTAGATAAGTTAGATCGAAAAATTAACAGTTCCTGCTTATCACTCAAAGAACCTAGGGCCACAGAAAGTTTCCCAATTTGAGTCAAAATATCCCGTCTAAGATGCCGGGCCTCTCGAACTGACTTAGCCTCATCGTTAATGGGTCCCTCCCCAGAATGGCCTGCCCGACCGCAAAGAACATCATCAGGCTTAAACTCAGTCGAGTCGACGGCGGTCGAGTCCCTGTCACCACCGAGTGTAGACATATTAAATGTTAGGGCTAAATTTAACAATTAAAAAATTAAGTTACACAAACACACAAAATTACAGTAGTTATAAAAAACTTAACTGCAAAGACCGTAAAAATACAAAAAAATATTAAATGCACGATACCGTAGCTGTACGAGTATGTGAAGTCCAAACGTCCACAAAACTTGCTTGGATTCTTCCACTTGAATCTTCAAGCACAGATGGATTGCCTTTAATCTTCTTTCTTGCCAATGAATGTCAAAGTTATTTTTCTTCTGTACCAAACTGAGAAGAAATGTCTTTACTTTTTAGCTTAAAGTTCTTCAGTTGCCTACCGAGAAGAAATGTCTTTAATTTTCTTTGCTTCTTTAGACTACCAACCAATAAGATCTTCTTTTATTATTTCTTTGCTTCTAAGTGCTTCTTGGCCTACCAACTAACTAACTTCGTCTTTTATTTTTTATGGTCACAGCGGTAAACCATAATCTCTTCGTGGGAAAATTGTAACGTAAGATTCCCAAATCCGTTCGTCTGCATGCAATGACCTAAAAATAAACACACTTTCGAAACGTCTATTCAAAAGTGTATTCCAGTAAAATTAGCCCGAGGCTATCGAAATGACTGGTGCAACGCCGTACACCTAAAAACTGTCACTACAATACAAATTACTTGGATAAAAGACGGAACCTTTGTCCAGCTAGCAAGCACTAAGCCAACAGTTAAATGTGCGGCCAACTTTCAAACAATCATTTTACGAATGACCAGAATAGATAGCAATATCTCAAATTCACGTATGCAGTACTGTGACGCAATAATGAAAGACAATTATGAAGTCATTCCAACAGGTGTTTAAAGCTGATGTAATATTTCCTGTTTAAACAGGCCCAAACAGGTCTGACAGGTTTGACACAATTCTTATGAACGCTGGTGCAATTTTGGCACATTTTCTAGCAACTTCCATGACGTAATATTCAGTAGACTTGAACGGTTTTATATGACGTTTGATTTGTACAGAGATTGGCCGTAACACACGTATGACAATATAGACGCAGCCACAGCCCCCAATGATTCTCAGCTGCAGCCACTAGATTTGAAGTCAGATGTGAAGCTAACGCAAGCACTCAAATGTGATCATTTACTTTACTTTTAAAGTCAAGTCTTAGAGGGAAAGTAGGCCAATTAGCTATCCTAACTTTATAGCCAATGCATTGAAAAATACCTCTATATTTGGTTCAATAGGCTACAACTTAGGTTCAGGACCCTGTACCTGTTGATAAATTTCAATGTTAATCGAGAGTTTAGTTATGAAGTGAAAATGCTATCGGTGAAGGTGGGGACTCCTGCGATAAATTTCCAAGTTCTAACCTACTGAAAGGCTATAGGCTACCACACATAGGCTAGGGATAGGCTATGCAAACTTTCAAGAAATAAGTTATTGAAATTTTTCTGTGGTCGTAAATGAATTTTTAAATGCATAAAAAGTAACCAAAGCAAGATCATATTTGTCAAAATTGTCTGGGAGCAAGCCCCTCCACAGTCCACACCCCTATCAATTCTACTTTTTCAGATATTATTTTGCATTGTTCATTTATGTTATAAGTTTTTTGTTAAAACTCTGATTCTTACCCAACTTTTTTCTAGATCCGCTCATAGCCTACTGCATTGTTGACATAGCCTATTAACTAAGTTAATTTTTTTAAAGAGTTGTTTACTCTTTGCTAAAATGATAAATGTAAATTTTTTACCCACATTGAATGAGTTTGCGGCCCTGCACGCTTTCTAGTCTTATTTTAAGAAGTGATGACTAAACATAGGAGCCCACTTGTGGATTTCGGGGGGGGGGGGGCAAAATTGTGCTCACACGGCTACATGTGTGAAGCACTTTTCAGCAAAATGATTGGTAAGCTAGGTTATTAAATCCAAATGTCACAACCGATTGACGGACCATCAATTATATTTAACCAGCATTAGAGTAGCCTACTGTAGGCTATCTTTCAATATAGTAGCCTACACCTTGTTTTGGGGGAACTTATTTAAAGTTAAAGCTAACATCAAGTTTTACATTAAATTGCATTTTTTTGTGGCCTTTTACAAAATTTAGGTTTTAAACTTGGTCCCCGCTATGAAAAAGGGTGAGAACCACTGATCTAGCCTATTTCTAAAAAAATAATTTTTTTTGCAAAATAGCCTAATAAACAACAAACTAAAGCAAAGAAATGAACTCAAGTCACCCAATAGTGTTCTATATGTAGCCAACCCCTGCAACACTGCCTTATTATTTTATTACGGTTGAATGTCTTCCACGTGTATTCATTGAACTTGAGGTCACCTGACCAGCAGTTTGTCTCATGTAAGTGAATGACTGTGCAAACGGCTTCGTGCTAATAAAAGTGTTGTATGCACAGATATTACAAATAGATTCACAAATGCAGACTTAATTGTAAAAAGAAGCAGGCTATGTAACTTTGTCTTCAAACCTCACTTATTAAAGCTAGATCGGAATAGTTTTCCTGTGGTAGACGGATCCTACAGGTAGGCTATAGCTACTAGCCGTGTTACAATATTTTCTGAAAAATACACTTCATATATTTTATGGCAAGGTAGGCTATACAAAGTGTGTTTTGCATGGCAAAAAACACTGATCATGGTCTACTATGCGTTTGGTTAACGTTTGGTAGGGGAAGGTCGGGTTAGTTGAGCCACTTTTCGCATTTTTGCAATTTTTTTTTATGTGAGTTGCTTTCATTTCTTCATTCACAGTGCTTTACATCCTACGTATATTAAACAATATCTGTAGGAAGTACAAGCCTTATCGAACGACGACAACCGGGTCCACAGGTGTTTAAAAACTAATAGTCAAATGGCTCAACTAACACCACGGTGAGGGTTAGTTGAGCCGCATTTATTATTTTTGAAAACACAAATTTAACCATGTTTCTTTGCCAAGCCTTAGTTTGTATTTAAAGTAATAATATCAATATATGAAAACAGGTTAACAATTGTTCCAAGAGTCGCTCGTAACTCAATGTACACATCAAATAATGAAGGTATTGCTACGGCATCCAAATAACACCATTTTATTAAAGCTTGACTAATTTTATGTGCCTTTGTTGAGTTTTATGTGGTTCAAAGGGATTTATTAGACCGTAAACAGACTTATCCAACGGCTGCAATGTATTCCTGGTGTGACTGGTTGAATGCTTCTAAGGGTGGCTGACAACGATACTAGATTGTTGGTATCAGGAAGTATATCTTGTATTACGCCACGTGTAAAGCGATCAAGGCGGATTCAGAAACGTCACGTCATTCCATCAGAAGTGTGTTAATTGAAAAAGGAAAAAGATTACCACACCAGTCTGTTTTATAGGCGAAATCAGTCACCCTTGGCGAGTGCTGCCAGACGCAATGCTAAAAATATTAAAACTTGAAAGTAGGCTAAACAGTACAGAATTATGAGAACGTTGGACTGTACCGCAGAATACCGGCTGGTGACGAATACGAGACAGCAGTCGGTACATACGTTGGCCCCAGTCAGAACGACATTAAAACGTAGGAGAGATGTCGTGAATGACGAAAACAAATTAAGTTATGATTGAGGGTTAGAAACTGAAATTGAATACTGAGGCGCAACTGTAAAATCAGCCATGAGAGAAAAAAATTTACAAGCGTGTTTAGAGAAAAAATTAAGCATGTATACAAACAGGTAAGCGTCCATGGCTGTCCATGTCCTGCCTCCGAAGAGATAGGACCTGACACCCATGAAAGCAAACTAGAAAGGTAAAAAAATGTGTATGTAGCCTAACGGTGTGCGCGCGCGATTGTGCGAGACAGGATGTTCCAAAGTCATACTATTAGTTCGAGTATTTTGATGAGGGAGGACGAGACAGCAGTTGATGTGGAAGTTCGATGATATCTGATGAGCATGACAGCAGGTGATAAGCAGTTCAGTTAGTAGTCCATTGATGGGTGACGAGCACGACAGCTGTTGAGTTGTGAGTCCGTTGATATGGACGAATATGACACGAAAGAAGCAAGCTTGTATAATTGCAAGCTGTGTGACAATGCAGCGATTGCATGTCGGAAGTGGCGCACATAACGGCACTGGTTTCGTTGACGTCGACGTGTGCTTCTGACGTGGAGAAGGCTTGAAATGTCGCGGTGTGCTTCTGACGCAGAGAAGGCTTGAATGATGAACGATGCAGCAATTGCAGATTGCTGTCGTGGTGTGTCGCAGGAACTAGCGGCAGATATGGGGTTGACCATATTGGTTGCGTCGGCGGCTGTGAATAGCCGTATTGATATCATCTCCGTGGAGGCATCTCGTGTTGAGGTATGTAATGAGGGACTGTTCAACTCAGTGCAAGTCGTGAAGAACATGGGGTGCTGTGGTGCCATGTTGAAGTGGTCTCATCAGTGAGCTTGTCGTGACATCATCGTGGTGCTGTATTGAAGTCCCTTGAAGTCGCGCATCAAGTCTCGCAGCAACCGTGTTGATGGGCACGTCTGAAACAAAATTGATATAAAGTAGCGCCCGCTAGAATGTAACGCATAAGCAGTATAAGGACACATTACAAAAAAAATGGCGATGCATGCGGGGATACAAGCAGTTGCAATATGTTGCATGGCAGTGCCATGGCGGCAGACGCCGGCTGATGATGGGACACATAATGAAAAAAATATATAGCGATACATGCAGGCATACAAGTTGTTAAATTTACAAGGCATGAGGTGGTCATGGCGACAAATGCCGGCTGATGATCGGTAGGATACTAGGCATGAAACTATGAGAGTCGTAGTACATGGGTACTGAGTAGGCTCAACACTCATTAAAAAAAAGACAAACACGAGCATAAAAAGTTGTTGCAACGTCACATGACTGTAGTTAAACGAGTGACTGTAGAATGAAAAAAATGGATGCAGTTTTGACGTCTTGTCCAGGACGTAAGGTACTGTATGAAAAATAGCGACAAACGCAGGCTGAAGCGGTGTACGAGGCTGTGATGTAGGTTACATACCGAGATAAAATCGGTAGGCTGACAAGTGAGTTTGCAGCATATGAAACAATACAGTAGGTGTAGGTAGCGTATGACATACAAGATGGCGTTTGCTTATATAAACACAGAAATATTTGCGCTGGCAGTTGACCAGAGCGCAGTGAGACGTCATGACGTAGTTAGTTGACATTACAGATACGGTATTTAAAAAAAGTTTTGCATGCAGTGGTTTCTATAGCAATCACAAGAATAAGGTACCATGGAATAGAAATTATAAATGGTTTAAAATGATTACTATAGGCTGCAGTTGTGCAGTAGGCTGCTAGATGATTAGAGATATTTTAAAAAAATTTTTGCATGCAGTAGTTTCTATAGCAACCACAAGAATAAGGTACCTTGAGAATAGAAGTTAGAAACTATGCATATAAACTACAGTAGGAGATAATTACAGAAAGTTAAAACAAATTAGCATGCGGTGGTTTCTATGGCAACCACAAGGATAAGGTACATAGAAATAGAAGTTAAAAACTATGCATTTTGACTACAGTAGGAAGTAATCACAGAAGTTAAATTTTTTTTTGCAAAAACGTGGTACATTACCAGGTGGCGTTGATGTCTTTGTTTCAGGTCGTGAGTTCAGAAAATTTACTCGGAGGCACCATTGTAACATTCCTGGGGTGGCTGACAACGACACTAGATTGTTGGTATCAGGAAGTACATCTTGTATTACGCCACGTGTGAAGCGATCAAGGCGGATTCAGAAACGTCACGTCATTCCATCAGAAGTGTGTTGATTGAAAAAGGAAAAAGATTACCACACCAGTCTGTTTTATAGGCGAAATCAGTCATCCTTAGCGAGTGCTGCCAGACGCAATGCTAAAAATATTAAAACTTGAAAGTAGGCTAAACAGTCCAGAATTATGAAAACGTTGGACTGCACTGCACCGCAGAATACCGGCTGGTGACGAATACGAGACAGCAGTCGGTACAGAGGTATCGTAAGCATTATAACGCCCTTTTTACACTGGCTCAACTAACACCGAAGGCAGTGGCTCAACTAACACCTCAACTATACCGCCATGAAAATGCTAAAACCACCGCAAAACTTCATGGCACACTATGCCGCTTTTTATTCAGAACGTAGCTTGTTTGGTAAGCTACCAAACAAATTAAATGAAACTCTCTCAGTAACTAAGTATAAAAAAATATTATTGGACATACCTATATTTTGAAAATCTACTTTCCAAAGTCAAAACACAACTTTTTAACTTCAGCACCGCCACCACATATAATATCAATCGTCAACTCAAACCAGACTGGAGACCACGCGATGCGAAACTTTAAGATCACGTGATGATAAAATGTGGTTACCTCACTACATTTAAGAATTAAAAGGGGTGGATCAACTAACCCGACCTTCCTCTACACACATAATCGGTAAGCTACCAAGCCAGTAGGCCTAATCCTCTGCGATCTTCAGACATTTAGTTCCAACAGACCAACACACGTTGTGTTTTATTCTGGAGGTAGAAAAAGCTCGGGCTACAGCAACAAAGCGTAATAGATTTAACCAAACCAATCGGTATTTCTATTTTATTTCTGACAATATAAAATACATTCATCAATAAGATTACAACTGTCAAGCCTAAGTTATGAAAATAGTAAATTGTCTAACACACTAATCTATAACATCGCAGGGTAAAGATGACCAGTCCTCGCATCCGTTGATCGACGTTATGTCGCTGGCTTGCGAAGGTGAGAACTTCCGATGTTTGATGACTGTTGGTAGGAAGCAAAACGAGTTGTGAGATCAATTACAAACAAGTAGAGTTTGCGTTGCCGAACTGAAGCGCCGTGCGCCAGTGGCGATATCCGACAGAGGAGATTCGCTGTTTTGCGTCAAAACACAACTGACACTGGCGATGATACACAATGTTCTAATTACAATTTACCTGCAATAAAGTTTAAAGACTCATAGCAAGATAGACCAAGCCTATACTCAAACACAGAACCCTAAATAAATTATATAAAACTATTATTGTAGGCTTACAACAAGATTTTGTGCAATCACACTGTAACTTTCCGTGAAAAAAATATATAGCATTTTAAGAAAGCTTTTGTGATATTCTTATCAAACTTTAAAAAGCAGTTTCAGTGTAGCCTAGGCTATGCAAGTATGCATATTGCAGAATAGGCCTACTTATACAACACCACATAAATTCACAGCATACAGGCTAGAATAGTAAGTGATATGAAATGACAAAATACACTCATTCATTTTCAGTAAAAAGTACAGTGAGTCAGTGAATCCTCCCTATTCACAACAAATCAAACAATGCGCCAAGTTGACTCGAAGTGGCTCGTAGCCTATTTCAATATTATACAGTGGCTTAATCACAGACTGAACTGCGACATTCTAGGATAGGGTTTCAAAGTAATGGAAATTTCGGTTCCTTTTACTTCTTATTAGCTTCTAGTTCCTGATACTTCTAATTCAACGATAAAGACATCAATGCTGCTGAAGAAGAAGCGCTGCTCCACACTGCACCCAAGTATTGTGCTGGCCACCGCAGGGAACGTCTAGACAGGTGACGATAGTCTCCCTGGTGGAACTTGTATATATTGGAAGTGATATGGTCTCGCTTGGGCTGTATGGGCCTGGTGAATCCTGCAACAACAGAACACGGTTGTAATGTATGTTGAAAACATAATAGATGTCATAATCAGACAGGGTATGTCTTGCGTTTGACTAAACTTTAATTTCATTGAGATTTTTTGTTTAAATGATTGATAGAAACACGATCGATATTTTTTACTGGTCAACGCTGTATGATAACCTCACAAACAAACTGGCATGCAAAAAACGTTCTAAGAAACACCTTAATTTTGTTTGAGACAATTTATTCCCAAACAAACATGGAGAATATTGTACAGTTCAGGTTACTTCCGAACCAGTGTTTTTTTTAAGGCGTTTTGGGGGACCGAAACGGTCCCCCAAATTTCTCCAGCGGTTTCTCAAAATTTGGACTTGCAACCACAGTAGAAAAGTAATGGTTGTTTCTCGCTATGTCTTGTTTAATACGAATATAGCCTACGATCAATAGTTCACGTCCGGAAAAAAGAATAAGTGGAAGTACAACAGGAAGTACAACAGAAGTACAACATTTCATATCACTTACAGTTAGTCAACAGCTGAATCAAAGAGTTATTCTCAAAAGAAGTGCACCTTCGATACTCGTCAATGTTTATTTCTGATTTATGGCGCATAATAATGATCAGTTTTTACGTGTGGAAACATAACAAGCAGAAGGCAACAAGCACACTTTGTTTGATTGTGCAGCAAACTTGTTTGGCGGCCGTGTTGGGCAGGCTGTTTGGTCGTTGTCACAATCATTTAAGCTGTGCCTTGTCGAATAATCCATTTTATGTTGCGTTGATTGTATGTAGTTATGGCTATTTTTTGGCTATTTTTTGGTATTTAAATGAAACACTTGCGGTCTCTTAAAACTACTTAGCGGTCACCCCAACCAAACCTTAAAAAAAAAACTGCTTCCGACAATCATAACATAAAGCTAAAGGGCAATAACGCTTCGCGCCACAATATAACAGATGTATCTATGGAAGGTAGAAATGATAAAACGTGACAGCTGAGACTTGTACGAGGAGATCCGAGATACTTGAAAACAAAAATCCAAAATAAATGCGTCTAAACATTAACAATGATTCACCTTCGGTATCCAAGCCACAAAGCAAGTGGGAACAGCAGACACAGTGGCAGAATTGCGTTGATTCTCCGATAGCCGCATTCCATCGAAGGAGCAACCCTCAAGCTGCAGCTTGCCAATCTGAACACAATCATGCATGACGAAACGTCATAAGCAAACGACAATGCTCAAATTTTAAGTAGAAAGAAGCAATCTACCCTGGCAGTCAGCACAATGCTCATAAGTAGTCACTAGAACCGCGAGCAATTGCGATTGGCAAACCATAACGGCGTAGCCTCCACGCTAGCCATTAAGACCATGCAATCAACTATAGGCTATGTTTCTAGGCTGCCGGAAAATATCCAAAATTTAATAAGGTACCGGTACTTTAAAACACGAAACGTAACGCTTTACAAAATTATTACAACAAGCAAGTCACCTTTACGTTATCTTTAGTAGTGGAAATAGCTCCTTTCCATGAGCATGTTAATTTCAACTCGTCCATAGACACGTGAGAGTCTCGAGCCGTCTTCTGACGAACGGAGTTCAAAAAAGTGTTAGGGTGGAAAAGGTCGGCAAGGTTAAGGTCTTCAGATCCAAGAAGAGCATTCCTTTGAGCTTTCTCCACCCACCCCTAAATCAAGTTTGTAATTTGTTGACGCGAAACTTAAACAGCGAAATATTTAGACAAGCGACAGTTCTTCAAATCAATTTCCACGTGCATTTTACCAATCAAAATATATTAAGTTTTATATAAAAATAATTGAATTAAGTATTGAACCACACTGTTTCATCACGCTAGAAGATTTTAAACATTACATCACCTTCTTAAAATACTTGAATCCGTATTCACTACAACGATGCTTTACATTGTTAAATTAAGCTGTATACCTGAAGAGCCATGGTCTTAGCAACAAGGGCATGTAGATATTGCATAGGGTCGTCTGGACCTTCCCACATACTGTGCCATTGCACCGGTGTTTCTTGCTGCAATATGGAATTGGCGAGTTGATGAACTTCTTTGGTTAGTAGTTGCGTGCCTGGATCCATACAGTTAGTCAGACACTTGTATTTTATATACGATTTGACAGTCAGCCTAAACCATATAAAAGTTGACGATGTGTTTCGAAATACGATGACCAGTTATTTTTCGTCTACCTCGCATGACTTTGCTGAGAGCTGACAGGGTTTGGTGAACTTTCTGCACAAGCCGAATAGCGTTGAACCGTTCCAGCAAGACGAATTGCAAAATAGGCGAGTCGTCAGATACTGAAGGTATTTCCACCTTGCTGTGTATGACGCTACCGCTGCCTTGGTTCAGCCGCTTCCACAGTTGAAGAATCGGCCCAAGCTCCGAGTTCCACGCTTCCCTGCAACAGAAACAACTCAATAAAACACAGTTGTTTGCGATCGATACTAAACATTGAACTGAAGTTTCAATCAGTGGTGACGCTCGGTCTTTTGAATTCAAATTATAATCAAGGCACTAAGATAACGCTTCCGCATTCACCTGTCAAATTTGGCACCAGCTTCAACTGTTCGCATAAGAGTCTTCAGTTGAGAGATGACCCTTACAGAGTTAAATCGCTGTGCGGACCTCTCGATATTGTCAGGCAGCCCAAAGTAAGCCGGGGAGTCGTCTTCAGGCAACTGCTCTATAAGATCCTGGTAGTCCTGCAGAGTTACAGTAACATGTTAAGTCAAACGTTATCTGTTGCTTGGTTATCAAGCACTGGGAATATGAATACATGTTTTCATTCAAGAAAGTCTAAGACACTCGTAGGATGTGGATGGCTGGTTGTCGTTTGTTCTGTCGCCTTTGCTTTGGCAATCATGTCCACCAAATATATTACGCCCTGGGCACAGGTGAGTACTGAGTAATGTGGAAAAAAATCTAGCCCGGTCAGGTGTCAAACTAGGATTGCAATAATATTGGAAACCACTCGTCTACATTTGCCTATTCCAAAGAGTGCTTACTAACAAAACATTCAACTGAAAACGGAGTTTGTGTAAAAATGTTGTTACTTAAATGCCTTATATTTGTAAATACAATAAGAATACAAAGATCTTTGCATAATACAAATAAATCAGTAGTGACATGCTCAGATGAGTTAGCAGCTCGATCCAAATCGCGACCTTAATATTTGTAGAATGAGGAAGAGAGATGTTGGCCACCAGTCTCTTCCCACGGCCACGAGAAGATCCCGATAAAACTCCGGAATCAAAGTATTGCCGCAGATACGAGGATAAGACTCTCATGTCAAAGACATTATCCACTCTCCCGCCGTAAATAGCGTTCTCCATCAAGCCGTGCATGAAATCCCACTGAACATCCTGACCTGCAAATGCAAAATAAGCAATTTTTGTAATCAGAATACCTCAAATATGGCAAGCTTTCGTAAAGCAAGATCTTCATACTTGTACACCACTTATTTAGGTTGATGGCTATTTCTTTTGAGACTTACTGGAACAGAGACGATCGGAAATATCGGCAGCAGCTCGGAGGTCGCCGAAAGAAAACTCGTAAAACTTGGTCCAACCCTGCGGGATGAAGTTGCGGCGTTCCTGCATGACGGCGTGGAACCACGCGAGGGCGAACAGCGCCTGCAGACAAAGGGAAGTTCTATGACATACACCCAGACAGCAAAATCCATCGTGTTTACATTGATTCAACGTCTGCAGACGTTGAATCAATGCAAAAATGCGGACTTTGCTGTCTGGCAACCGAGTGAACACCGCTATGATATCAACTCAGTGAACAAACCAGTTCCTTTTTTACATTGATTCAACGTCAGCACACGTAAAAAGATTGGTTCGTTAGCTGTGAAAAGCAACAGCGAGTGGTGATTAACTGAAAATGGCACAATATATAAAAGAAGTCAGTCTCGAAGTGCTTTAGTTTACTCTCGGCTAAACATCACACCCCAGACAGCAAAATCCGGATTTTTACATTGATTCAACGTCTGCAAACGTTGAATCTATGTAAACATGATGGATTTTGCTATCTGAGACACTTGACTGGTTCGTTCGAGTTGATGAAACCTATGGAAGAAAATTAACCACGATCACGTGACTGACCTGCGACCTTGTGACAGAAGGTTTCGAAACCTTTGTTCCTTTCGAAACAAACTCTGACGTCCAGCTGTCGTACGTGCGGAATAAGTTCTTCTTTATCCCTGGCGGGGCCTAAGGAAAAGAATTTACTGTTTATTCACAAATATGTAAAGCAATAACTTTCAGACATATAGTAATGAATTGAAACTTTTTTAAAGCAATTTCAGTAATCATGATTGATGTTGAAATTTAGTTCAAAAAACCTCTGTAAAAAGTAATATAAAAAACAAGAAGCAGACAACAGGGAAAGTTATACCTCGTATGTCACTTTCAAACTTGATTGCAGCAGAATAGTCGGGAATTTAGGATGAACTTCGGATGTCAACCACAGTCGGAAGTTTTCGTGACTGTTTAATGAATTGAGTTCCTAAATAGTATAAACGTTATGTTTTCAAGAAATGTAGCTGCTGCAAACGCAACGATATGACTGAAATCACGACTTAGCGACGGCGAGGTAATGTGATGAAGATACGCAAAACGTGGCTTGTACCTTTTCGAGCAAAGGCAACCAGGCTGTCACTAAATGTAGATTCTTCAAGCAGAGCCATTGCCCGTTTCTCGAACATTCTCGCACCAATTGCATGGCAACGTCAGCTTGCCCTTGTCCCATCGCAACCTGTGGAATAGAAAAAGTTACTTTTTAATGCACGGTATGAGCCTCAGCACAACTAACTCCCTAAGGTCTGTTACTGTATGGTTACTTTAGCTATACCAGCACACTTTGACGGATACGTGTATTTTGCCACATACTTTTCACAACACCACACAATAATCATCCTACTATGGAATTATCAAGCATTTTCTATTGCAATGTTATTATTACTAAGTGTTTCTTTACAAAAGAACACAAAGCCTCATAAAAAGCCACCTGGTAATAGTTTTCCTCGCCAACAGTTGTACCGGCAAGGTCCTGCAGCTCATGGGAAGGATCGGCGCCTGCAAACATCAACATACAGCATGGATGCTTGGTATGGGCATGCACCTAGAGTGCAAGGTCTTTGAAACAAGACAACGTCACCAGAAAGTTACATTGAAAAAAAAAAACGACATGAAAGCGGAATAATATGATCGAAATGAATTTATTATTTAATTGAACACAAAGAAGTAGCAGAAGATTTAGCTAATAGCGACATCGTTTCTGAGGCGGAATAAGCTGCAATTGCAGCTTGTTTCAAACTTTGCAACAAATTTCGTTTGTTTTAACAAATCAAATACCGGCAGAGAGAACGATGAGGATAGGTTCATTTGCCAACGTGCTTCCAGATTCATACAACCGGCGTAGACTGGTTGTAGGCGGTGAAATCTCACGCAAGCTGAGCGCTCTGGAAGCGAAAAGTACCATAGCGCTCTGAAGACGATCAGGACGCAACGCTTGGACAACCAGCACCTGTTCATTAAAGTTTCAATGCAAATCAAAGTTAGACTGATGGTCGTCATGCCACTCGGCATGCAACAATTCAGCAAGTGCTTCAACTAAACTAGTACATTTCAGCTACTGCCAAGTCAGCAAATGAAAATTACTTACTCAGCTCGGACTTGCTTGATTATCGAGTTAAACTCATTTTGCTGACTTGTGACATGCTAAGCTTGGGCTTGCTCAGTTGTCACTTTCTCAGTTTCCTCATTTGCCAACTTTCAGCCACTTGTTGAAATGTTGCTGGCTCAGTTGTCCCTTGCTCAACTGCCATATGCCCAGTTCACAACTGCTGACGTGTAGGAGACTGATGTGCCATCAAAGAAGAAATTGGCTTCACGTTTATTTGTGGTATTTTACACTTCCGCTTTCAAAAGTAAAAAAGCACAAGCAAAATTTTTCAGATATGACGTAGAAATACGATAACCCTATGTCAACTTTTTCAATCCAGTAACGATTTTATTATCTGTGAAAAATCAACCCTACAATAATTCAGGGTTTGATGTAAATGTAACCTGCTGGAACTGCGATATTTTGGCGGCAATGGCTGGCGGGATCTCTTGCTCACACTGCGAACTTCTGGAGAAGGTCATCCATGCTCCACTGTCATCCAACTTCAAGGTCTGGTAGAGTGATGGGAACGTGGAACGGAGGGAGGACACTGTCCGGGATCTGTGATCGTCGCCAAATATGGAAGAGGTTCATCATGACCGATCAAGATGATGACGTCACATGTGTATTTTAAATACAGTGTTTCCGAAAAAAAAACTTCAAAATATGGCTTCAGGTGAGTAGCGTAAGTGTAAAGTAAAAGAATCAACAAATAAAACATAACGAGTAGGCCATAATATTGTAAAAGCGAATCAATTTTAAACGACATTCAAGTTTGACAGTAAAAAATACATACTTTCTTTGCGCACAATCCTATCAGCACACTGTGCTAGTGATAAGAATTTCAAGGTGAAGAGACTTTCTTTAGTCCAACTTCAAGCAAAAATAACACACTTCACAAGAAACAAAAACAAACCTCTCCGTCTCAATCCATCCGGGTAGGTTTTCCCTTGACTGCTTCTTGCCCTCGTTCTTATCAATCATCGTATCGCTGACAATCATGCCAAGGAAGTATTCCCATTCCTGATTACAAAAGTTAACATGAAAACAAGTCTTCAATCTATGAAAGTGAATCGTCAGCCGTCACTGTGAGATAAGACCGTCAAAAACTTGAAATACCAACTGTAAAAATCGCATCGTTTCTCAAAAGCTTCAATAAATTAAATGCTAGAAAACCTTACTTTTTCTTTGAACACTTCAGGCCGAGTGCCTCGTGCGAGATGAAGAGCGAACATGAGTCTGTCATGCTTGAAGAGCGACCGAACCACGTACTCGTACACCAGCCACTGCACGTTGCTGCTCAGTGACTTGATACGGGCGTCTGTGCTGCTCATATCCTACGATTTAAACGTGAAACAAAATACAGACTTTTGTGCTTTTGGATAAAAAAATACAAAGCCCCAAAAAATACAGACACTAAACTCATGTCAGCAAACGTTTATTAAACTAAACTGTTTCATCTTCAGTGTCACAGACTGAATTATTGGTGTTCCTCATGAGGCATCCACGATGGTCATCATTTGATTTGTAGCACTGACGATTGAAAAAGTTTAGATGTCAAAACCTAATGTTTGTTGTTTGAACCTTGAAGTAAAACAATGTGATCAGTGTAGTGAAGGTTCAAGTTGAATACAGAAACTTATGTTAACTTACCGTTTTTAAAAGCAAAGCTTTTTGAAACAAGCGCAGAAAAGCAGCCAAACTGAACCGGTACATGTTGTTTATCTTGCACAGATCACTGATGACAAAATATATCGTACTGCCGCAATCAGCCAGAGGTAAAAAGGCATCTCGTTCCTGCGAAATAAGATGAGAAACTCATAAAACTAAACAAAGTAGGCTTGGCAATAAGTAGAAAAAACACGAAGTGTATGTTTATTTGATTTGCATGTTTGTGGAAGTAAACTATCTACCATAGCTAAACCGAAGATAAAAGCATAAAACTAAATTATTAAAGTCATTAAGTGTCTTTTTACGCTTTATTTCACAAGCTAAAAGGCACTACAACCCTTCATAAGTTCAGACAACCGCAAAAATTCAAAAGATTCTCCTATCCGATACCTGATCAAGAGAGGCCTCCATCTGCTGAGATTCTTTTAACGATTCTGTTATTGTCAGGCTGCTGGCTTTCGTTTGATTCAGGCTGTCAATCAAGGCTTTGTTTTCGAGGATGTTGCCTTCCGCTTTTGCCAATTGCTAAATAAACCAATCGAAACACAAATACGTGATTAAGTTGCTGAGACAACTGTATTTAGACATGATAACGCCCAAGTTAATACCCCCACCTTCATCAATCACAAACAGAACAAAACATCAGCATTTCTAGCCTTTCAACCTTGAACCATCTATCTATTTATGGCAATACCTCTAGCAAGCTATCTTCAAGCTTGGCAAGTTTAATCTTCAATTCCTCTTCCTCTTTTAAAAGTTGAGTCTTCCGTTGCTCAAGTTCCGGCTTTTCGTTTTGAATCGTCAACGCCAACAACTGCGGTATTGCGTGAATACACAGAATTGTCAAGCGTTTGAAATAACAGAAAAAATACACACCATACGTTTAGAAACACATTGATTGAATACATCAAGTGACATCGTCGAGAAGTAAGAACCTTTGGCCGACGCTCGTATGAACCTAGGTTCGACACCCACCCAGAGCATGTGGTGGTGTATCCTTGCTATAAATTCCACTAAAACCGTATTTTCATATGAAATGTGAACTTGGAGTGTTATAGATTAATGAAATACCTGTCCCTTGAGGCCAGCTCTGGTCGTAGTGAAGTTGACTTCCGATATGATACTGGCCGCGTCAGGCGGTATGTAAGGGTGGGGATTCCTCGTTGTCATGAACAACCGGAAATCTTCGTTGTAATCGACGGTTTTCTCGCCAAGTTGCACAACATACCTCGGTCCTACAGTGCAGTCATTTATTTAACAGACACACGGATTGATCATTTTGGCTTCGAAAAGTCTTAATTCTTTTTATCTAACAAAATTTTGTACAATAACAGAATGTTTTATCCTTAATATGTTGACTGAAATGAAAAAACGTAGCCGGATTAGTTATCCTAGCACTTTTAACAGGAAATATATCTTACCGAGGCTAACGAGGTCTCCTCGCAACAAAGGATAGAGTACAGGTTCAATATGGTCCATTTCCTGGATGACAAGCGTCTTACCAAAACGCACAGCAAGTTCTACTGCTGTGCTGAAGTTAGCATCCTGCAGGAAATATTTACGGTGAGTTACATACAAAATAAACTACAAAAACAATAATACAACTATTTACACGTTATATTACCATCCGTATCAGCACAACAACATTAGAATGGAGTCTTAGTAAAAACTATTATTGCAGTCAGGCCGAAGGTATATAAAATAAGTTGTAGCCCAATAGGAAAGCGATACATAAATGCAGCCAGTGATGCCTATCCCAGACAATAAAATCCGTCACTTTTACAATGATTCAACGTCTGCAGACGTCTGGGAGGTCGGCTCCTGACCTGTTGGTTGACGACTTCCAGTCTTGATTCTTTCAAGTGTTCCTTGAGCCATTCAGTTGCCCGAGATGATGGATCGACCAGGAAAGGTCGAAGGGAACTCTGTGAAAAAAAACAAATGTAAAGTTAAAAACTGTTGTTGCTGTAATAGCGAAAGAAAGACGTTTGCTGGTCAGGTGTCAATCAGTCATAAGATTATAAAAATATAGTATTAGACATAAAACAGGTACGAAATACGAACATTTCTTTACTACGTGCACTGAAACAAATTGCAAACGATTCATTTTGACATGTGTTGAACTTTATCTTTTGAACAAAAAAATTTGAAATAAAACTATACGGTATACGATAACTACCTTATTTAAAACCAAATGTTCAGTTGTATATCAAGCAACAATACTACTATTCTAGAATACGAATTGGCAATATAAATTATGTTGACCTCGCAATGCTACTCTAGCGACAAACTACATTGCTTAGTGAAGTAATTGTTTATGAGAAACATTGTGTAAATAATTCACTATGCTTTATCAACAACATTTTACACAAACAACATAAATTTAACACTTGAAAATAAATTTGAAAAGAATTTCAAAACCATTTGTAGTCTTCTATTATGCTTAAGATGATGTAGGTGAAGATAATGGCAAGCTTTCGATTACAAAAAAATTTAATTGCTCAAGGAATGTATCAAAAGATACTTAACATTTTTTATATGAATTTGCATACCGGAATCCGGGTAGCGTATGTTAAGGTGTTTACAACAAAAATATTTACTGTGCACTACATGACACCTAGATCCGCTATAAATGCCACAAACATTTAGAAGCAGCTTTATTTCATAAATGCATGGCAAGCAGCGACACAGAAGTTACAATGCTCACCTTCATATCACCTAGCTAGTAATGAGAAAGCATGTGGGAATAGAGATTGGTTACATGATTATAACGATATTACGTAGCCAGCGTTAAATGGCTGATCTTAAAACTTCGGCTGACTGGATATACATTTTGATGCGATGAAGCGGAAAGCATAATACTTTGGTCGCACATTGGACTGGTGCTTCATACCTAGTCGACGTATGCAGTTCAACAAAATAGTTTTCGCTGAGCGCCCATCCGGTTAGCATCACTGCACTGGGACGGGTTAATATATAACGCCTAAAAGCTCACGAGAAAATGTATGGAAATGTATTTAATAACAATATACAATTATTGACAACACAAAGTAAGCTTCAATAAATAATGATAAAACAATCTTTCCAGAATTTGGCTACATGTAAAATAACAAATGCTAATTATTATCTACTAACAAAAGAGCAAACCGCGGTGTTGTGGCGTACCTGGAGGATGATTAGAGCGTTTTCCATTGAAAGGTCATCCGATGGCAAACCTTCCGCCTTCCAATGCAACTGCTCGCTTTCCGTGCTCAGAAAGCGACGAAGATCAAAATCTACAAAAGATTATTTGAGCAGGATGAGACACATCCCTGGGGTAATACGACTAATTATTTGAAAGTGATGGGCTACGTTTCTGGGGCAATACGGTTAAGATGAAGACATCTTGACAACTCACGCTGTAGTCCGGTCATCTCCATCCATGCGTTCATTATTTCCATCCTGGTGTCTTCGGGAGCGGATGAGAGATAAGTGATGAACGCAGATGCTAACTGAGCACATGCCGGCAAGCTCTGCAGCTCCACAGTCAGTGATTTCACCTGAAATACAAAGTGTAGACGATCTTCTGAAAGTTTCTTTAAACTTTGTTTGATCATTTTATCCAGGGGTTGACAAATATTTTGCACTATGAGCAGGTTCGATGTAGGTGATATTTGCAAGGACCAGCCATCAAACGATTACAAAATCAATGAAGCAAAAGCGAAGTTACAAACTTCAGTTGCATGCAATCTTAATACAACTCGGTCCAAAAGGTCCACAAAGAGATTGTCTTTTTTTGAAGATCGGTAACAAAAGTGTAGCGGCCTGGTGGTTGCCCATCCCTGATTTCACCAAAAAATTTGCTCTTTTACAAGATATACCTGGTCGTTCCAGCGGAGGTGCTCGCTTCCGAGTTTCCCGACGAGTGTTTCGGCGGCTGTGATGGTTTCGTTTGCCTTGTCGACCTCGATGCGAAGTTGAGCTGCTTCTGTGGTTCGTTTCTCAAACTTGCTACGTAGCTCTGCCACCCTGGCGTCCACCTCGTCCAGCGCCTTGCTCAGCTTCTCGACGCGGGACTCAGCCTTTTCTAAGTTTCTAAACCAAATTGATCAAATGTACGTGGCAGACAGGTTACTTTGTTGAGCCATGGATTAGATCAGGCAAATAATACGTCACTTTATGTCACTGTAACGTTACACAACATCAAGTTGATGCAAGTTACAAAGAAGCAGAAATGCCATTACCATATCATTTATTATACAGTATTATAGAAAAAACAAGATTGTTGTTACATGGAAGTTAGAAAGTATAAGTTGTTAGTTACCACAATAAAATACCTTTTCAGCTTGTTTTGTTCCTTTTCGAGAGGTTCAATCTTTTCCAACACCAAAGAATATTTGACGTTGGCCTTCACCCATTCGGCCAGAGGAGCAGCTGCTGCGCTGGCTCGTTGAGCGGTTTTGGTTTCAAACGAGCGACCGTTCGATTGGAGAAGTTCTTCGACCGAGGAACGGATCTCGACGCTGATTCGCCGAGCGTCAAAGTTGATGATTTCCTCTTTCACGCCTCGCTTTGCCAAAAAACTGTCAAACAAAGCACATGCTGACTTTTTCATAGATGGCGGGGAGCTGATACTCTCAGTGTGGTATTAACCTTGCTAATCAGCGTCTTGCTTAAAGACAGAACGATCTAGCAAAGCATAGCAGTACCCTAATGTTTTACGCTTGGGAGTAACAAACATTCAGACATGTTGGTATAGCCTGTTCTAAAATGTTTGTAACTCCCAAGCGCAAAATAGTTTCAAGTAGGACATGATGCTGTTGTTCTAAATCATAAAAATTCAATCAGGAATCAAATTGATGTTTTTCTATGTCGATAAATATGCTCTACCATGAGTTTAAAAACTATAAATAAAGCAGCAGAAGGAAACATAACCATTGTAGTGTAGTAGCTGTGTCACCTCTTCATGCTGACCCAAGTTGTATCAAAGATCCCCATCAAACGGAGCACTCCTTCTAAGATGTCGCGGATGACATCGGGAGGATTTCTCAGCGCACGGATCTCTGATAGAGTTGTGGGGTTGATGTTCCCGACAGCTTTCTTGGCGGCGGTGATGAGAGGCTGGACCTATAGAGGTATTTTGAAGAAAATTATTTCAAACTCTAGTATTTGATAAGGATAAAATGACAACAAATAAGAAGCCACTTTACTCACTTCTGAAAGTTCGATGTCAATTGCCTTTTTCCTTTTGTCGATGTTTACTCTTTCTTCAGCGGCTTTCTGTTTCAAGCCTTCCATTTCGTTCTTTTGAGTGCTTGCATCCTATAATGTACGCGCGCTTGATTAATCTGAACAGTCACGGAAAAAAAAAACTTCTGTCGTTGTCGGAATAGAGTACCGCAGCACCACAAACAAAACTGAAAATCATCAGCATTTATGCAGTAGGGTGGCTCGTTTTTGAACTTTTTTTTAAATTCTCTCGGGGTAGTGGGGAAATGGTGCCAATGAGTGAGAAAACGCTCATGACAAAATTTGAGATTGGTAACAAATTGTCTTCAGCCTCCTCGTGGGGCCCAAAAATCGAAAAATGGGGTCAAAAACGCAATTTTTTCAAAAATATTTTTATTTTGGGTAGATACAAAATTGTTTAGATATATCTAATTAACCTAAGAAAAAAATTGGAGTTATTTGAACTATTCCTTCAGCTTAATCACAGCTTCTGAAAATTTCCATTTTGCTAAAAATTTTGCATTTCGCAAAAAAAAAACTATAATTTTTTTTTAGGTTAATTAGATATATCTAAACAATATTGCATCTATCCAAACTAAAAATATTTTTGAAAAAAATTGCGTTTTTGACCTTATTTTTCGATTTTTGGGCTCCACGAGGAGGCTGAAGACAATTTGTTACGAATCTCAAATTTTGTCATGATTGTTTTCTCACTCATTGGCACCATTTCTCCACTACCCCGAGAAAATTAAAAAAAAAAGTTCAAAAACGAGCCACCCTTTTATGCACCTTGTCACTCCGACGCTATGATCCTTATGGAACAAAGTTTACTAGAATGATGAACAGATAGGCTACCCAGAGGGTAATGCAAATCGCGCGCCTGCAAAAGCTCCTTAGAGAGGGAAGTTGAAACGAAATCCCAACAAGCTACGTCTTGAACTGCACAATAAAACTAAACCTCTAAAGCTCTCATCTAAAGTGTTGGAAGCATGATCTGTTTAAAAGTGTATCATACAAGACATGAAAGGGTGGCGGTTGTATGGAAGTATCATGTAAAATAAACTGCACTACAATGAATACCTGCATAGCAACGGTTATTTCTTTAAGGGCGTTGTCAGCTTCGGATTGTTTCTGCACGAGCAACGTGCTCTGTTCTGCGGCTTTCTGCTTCAAATTATCGACGAGTGATGTCGCTTCGTTCAATTTTGACAATCCCGCCTGAAATAACACAAGCATGCAGTAACCTTGTCAAAAACTCTTGGCTACAAACAAGTGAAGCAAAACAAGCCAATATGATTTTAAAACAAATAAATAACTTTTCCGTGTGATATAAAGCGCGGTACTTGTAAATGTCCTTGCTTTCTCATCAGGTCGTCCCGTTTGGCCTGGTACACGTTCTGGTAGGTTCTTAGGAAGGTGATGTAGCGACGCGGTGTGGCATCCTGGTGTTTCTGGTTCCCGCACGACTGATGGATCTTGACAAAGTTGTTACAAAGTTGCTTCGAGTTGCTGGCGCTGTCGACTGGAAGCTCGCGACTCAGCAACATCTCAGGAACCTGGAAAGTCATTAAAACGATTTTTTACACTTCAAATGCATATTTATAACGGAAAAAAGTGTAAAATGTTACGTAATTGACATATTTTGTTCACACAGCATCACAAGCATCTTAACGTGCCAGAAGTCTATTACATGAGGGTTGCGATAGTTTAAAAGACTCATCAGCATTATCTACACTACAGAGAAGACGACATGCCTGTCTCATGCTATGCTTGTCCCAGTAATCCATCCATTGCACTTGACACAGCTTGTACAAGGCAGGATTGCTTTCGCAGTTGATGGTGAAGTGCTCGTGGGTGCAATCCATTATCAACGCTAAGTGCAAGTGACTCATCACTTCTGTGTGAACATAGGGTCAATTATGCATTTATTTAAGCTGAAACAACGTTACAACACTGAAATTAAGTCAGGTTGAAGGCAGTATGGTGCTGTTTCGTATATTAAATTATGTACATGAAATTTATCAAGTCAAATTTGGAACTTTGAAGTCGATTCAACATAGACATTGAAAAATACGCGGGCGAGTTGTGTTTTCCTTAATATTACATCGTAGAACCGTAAATCGTAGCTCGAAAACATTAGCATTGCAATCATGCAGATCAAAACAATTAAAAAAAATATGCAACTGCAATGTAACCACTTACTCTTAGCGAAGTACGTGTACAAAGGTCCACGATGGCCAGCATCTGACGCCTCGTCACGGAGAGGAGCCAGCAGAGGTTCTAACTCCTCAGCCGTGTACAATCCTGGAACCTCACCGGCCGATAAGACGCTGTTGATCAGCTCTAAGAAAGCTGGATGGACAAGCTGGAAGTCTTCGAGCAAGAAAACGACCTGCAGAGGTGGATATTATTGAATCAAAAGCAAACTTTCAGAAGTTTTTCAAAATTTTTGTGATTGTTCTAGATTAAATATCGCGATAGAGCAATTTATTTTGTATCGCAAAACATATAGAGCATTATTTTCATCGAGTAGTAACGTAAACCATGAAAGTAAGAAAAGCAAAAAAATAACAAAGTTTTTACAGGTAGAAGTTCCCAACCTGTTCGCCTTCTAAGCCAGCTTGTTGCATCACTGTCTTCAAGTCCTGTCGAAACTGCTTCAAGCCATACGAGCGCGATACTTTCGGAGTAAAGAGCGTCATGCGGTGTTTGTGAGCACACACTGCCACAGCTGTACGACGACCGACTCCTGCTCGTCCTGCCAAAAGTAAATTTCCTCCAGGAGCAGAAAGAGCACGATCGACCCGAGCCATGTACTCCAGGACCTAAAATAAATATAATGATTTTTTTCCAATGAAAAGGTTTTTAAAAGCCTTCAGTAACTTTACCGTCACTGCCGTGGCACAAATGTGCAAAAAAAATATTGAATTCAATGATAAAACCTGTACCTCCTGAAAGACAAGGATATCCATCTCTCTAACTTCCCGACTGTAGGTAGCCACAGCTTTGGTGATAACGTCCTTTAGGTCGGACGCTGACAGATGACCAAGTGTCTTCCCGTGGACCGGCAGAACACCGTCAGCTGAGTGAAACGAAACATCGATATAAATTGTAATGCAACAAACGATTCAAAACATCATACAAAACAAGAGATATTACTGCAACAGAGTGAATTCAGCATTCAACAGGCATGACGATGTATCAATAGCCAGAACAAGCATTTTGTACTGCAAGTACAAGTGGATTTGTACAAACCAGTAGTTTCTTGTCTGGCACCCCACGTCACGTAATATCCTTTGTGCATTCGTTCTGATGAGTTAGTTGACCAATCATGAGCCAATACTGACGACAGCATGACGTCAAACCGGTCTCTGTCCTTGCTTCCGACAATCCGATCTCTGGCAAAAAGTGAGAAAAATGAACGTCATCGCAACGTTTTTATAACGCAAAATCATCACAGCAATAGGGTACCTGAATATCCTGCAAGCCTCGTAGGTCCAGACACAGAGCAAAGCGTCGGCCGATCTACCGTCGCCAACGATGCTCGACTCGTCATATCTTATCATCGACAAGCACCAGCTGGTCAGGTCACGTGGTGTGAAAAGGTAGTGACCGTGGTCGTCACTCAGATATACTTTCCTCACTTGTTCGTATATCTGCGCAAAATCGATCAATTTGTTTGGATTCGGATAAAATAACATACAGAGAAAGTCTTATACACTAATATAAACAACACCAGCACTTGCCTGCACCATCGACGACGCAAGTTGCTGTATCCTGGCCAGCGAACCCCACACAGAGTGTCGTTGCAAGGTCGCTCTATGATGAAGGATAGGAGTCAGGTACGCTGTGTAGATCGCTGATAGTTCGTCGGAATCCGCGTATTCCATGCTCAGAACACGAACACGTGAAGTGAATCTAAAGGCAAACATTGCATAGCGAAATGCACAAAACACTGATAAGTTTAGGTCCATGTAAAATTATGCATGAATCTTTTATATAGTCATATGTAACCTCGGTCACTCATATATCCTCAGTCACCATTTCCGCTTGCAGCAGTTGGCGCATCAACATGGATTAACTGTTTCCATGAGTCGTGATTCCGTGCAAGCTCGCCCAGTATCGCCAAGTTATGTCATACATAGTGAAATTATGTGTGAAATCTTTATTGCTCTGTCTACAAGTCTACTGTGTCCATGCTAACCTGGATGAGAGCTTATGCCTTCCTATCGTGGGGGCAGCATTCATTGAAGCAACAATTTGTATCCCGTCAAGTCCAACCCATTCGTTCTCGTTGTCATAGAATCCATGGTAGGTTAAAAGCTGAAATGTATGGAATTTCAAAGATTGAGCACACGAAAAGTGATCTTGATTCTGATTTTGTACTATCCTTGACGGCTGGAAAAAGTAACTACTTTACAACAGCTGTCATATTATTGCTGTACTGACTTGCTGCAGAAAAGCAAGGGTCTGGCTAGTTCCCCACTTGTCTGGCTTGGGGAGGTTGATGTCTTTCAAGTACAAGACGAGGTGCTCACACTCTCGTGGTCGAAGAGCTCGTCCTGTTCCCCCGGCGCTGAAAGGTTAAAATATTACATAATTTTTGCGTTCTTTGACGCAACATGATGATATAAATACAAGTACGGTATCTTCCCAGACAACAAAATCCGTCCTTTTTACATTGATTCAACGTTTGCAAAAGTTGAATTAATGCAAAAATGGTGGATTTTGCTGTCTCAATTCTTTTTAAGACACTGACCTCCCACCGCTGATGACCATGCAAGCCTGTTGAAGTTTCTGGACAAGATGAGTGGGTGACGTCTGTGCACTGCAGTGTATGGTGGCAACCTAAACGTACAGTAGCGCTAACATATCGGCAGACCGTACAAACAATCAGTAGTATTTACATTGCAGACAATGAATCAATAAGGTAAAAAAACTGCTATGCAGCCTTGGAAAGTATTGGAAATTGGAAGTTTAACTCTTTCTCCTGTGACAGTTCTCACGAGCCGGATTTTATCACTGTTTATTAATACAGTCGTAAAAATCAGTTTTACAAGAACTCTTAAAAGTCACTAACGGTGTACTTTAGTGCTAAATAATGTTTGAAAGTTAAATTACTTTTTGAAAAGAACATGTGAAATACAAAGGAAGCACAAAAACGCAACCAAAGCTTTATGATACAACAAACCGTGCAATACCTGAGTGGAACGAAGCTTGTCAAAGCAGTGATGCAACAGCATGCTCTTCCCGCATCCGTCCGGGCCCACAACCACAAATGGATGGCGGTTACCTGGTTTGAGCCATCCAAGGACGTGATCAATGCATCGTTGCATCTCCACTGTCTCTATCTATAAGGGCCAAGTAGTATGTATATTGTATAATATAATGTAGTATCAATGTAAAAACGACTGATCTGCTGTCTGGTGGAGGACACAAAAGATTTAAAAAAATCCAAGTTAGTATGTCATTGAGTTATGTTTCGTTAGAATAGTGCGTGGTGTTAATTAAGTACGTCATGTTACCATGGGAAACTGTTGCATCACGGAAACCCTCTCCGGTGGGATGACAGTAGCGCTCACATCGAGTCTGTACAGATCCAACCGACCTGCGACAGATCAAGTGAAAAAAATACTGGTCAAAAATGTGAAACCACCCCCTTGTAGTTTTTAATATTGTGGACATGCACATAAACATCTTTTACAAAGTTACGATATCAAATTAGGCAAAAAAACATCAAAACGACGTCCACGTAGCAAATTGACAGCTGATGGTAGATCTTTTCAAGAATCACGACTGTGCTTGGACTCACCCGACTTTTCGTTGTAATAAAGGTTTGATACGTGGCGGGAGTCCGGTGGAGTCTCATTCGCCCACTGTAGAACTTCCTTGGCAAGATCGTTGCGACTCACCGCTGTAAGATTGCCACCGAGACCTGCATGGGGTTGGGACAACGTTGAAGGAAGCCGAAAACGAATGAAAGGTAAACTAAACCACGACGCAAAGATGCCACATACGATGCTTGATCTGATTTTATAAACGTCTCTCGGTTTGGTATATAATAATGCATAGAGTAATTACCAATGCTTCATTAGATGTTGAATTAGTGTCCATCTAGCTATAAGAATTTCACACATGGAACTGGAATTCCTGCTTGCCGCCAGTAAACGCGGTGAGTTTTCGATAATAAGTTGCCACAATTTTTTTAAACTGTTTGTAGCCTTTTTCGGGGCATCCCTCTTTTTAAATTCTCATACGTTTTTAGATGCAAATCATTTCATTATGCCAAACGTCCCTACTGGCTGCATCACCTTTGATCAGACCAACAATGAAAGCAAGCTTGTCTGTGCAATTGCGAAGATGTGACAACCCGTTGAGCACGAGACCGACTAAACTGCACTCGACGATCAATCCACTGCATTTGCGTACCCATTTCAGTGCTCTGAACATATGGAAGAAGATCAGTTACTAACTCAGGCTCTTCCATATACATTAATACTATGCAATAAACTCTGCTACTATTTATTCTTGTCACAACCAGCTCACTATGAATTTTAACGTTTTCTGTACAGTTACTAACTTTAACTCAGTTGAGCTAAACTATTGTGGTACATATCATCACAAAGCAAAGCTTCTCAAAGCTAAAAAAACACACTTTAAAATCAGCAACTTTTCCATCTCAAATAGACAGTATAGTATACCTGTAAAAATAATCTTCAACCCAGCCCTGCAGTTTAATGTGCAGTTCTTCAGGTTGCTTCTTCATCCATGAGTGAACGAGTGCTTTCACATCGGTGTCTTCCTCGCTCAGAAAGATCATTCCCATTCTGCATCAAAATTACGTCAATATAAATTTGAAGCACACTAAAAAAAATACCAAGATTTGCTTATAAAGCATTAACATTTCTACCAGATGTTTAAAAATCAACACCGAAAATTGAAAGGATACACTTCACTGAGAAAACACTTTTAAAAACTGGCTTAAAGACAACGAGCTTCACGTGTGAAAATGCCATACGAAACTACTACTATTGAGAATTCATAAAGTCACTGGAAGTCCTAACTACGCATTATTTCAAATCAGAAATTGATCTCTTGCCTGGATATGGTGGCAGGGGAGGCGCAGCTCAGATCGTGAGTCTCGAAGAGGAAATTGACGTTCGGACCGAACTGTATCCTTTCTCCAGATGGCATCGTCAGAAGCCGGTTGTCGTCCAGCACGGAATTTAGGGATTCGATCCATTCAGGGTCAATATCACCATCGCAGACAATCCAAGATTGGACATCCTTGAAACATTATTATGACTTCACTGAAACGTTTCACGGTCAACTCACAGTCAATACTGGCGTCACCTTGAGCCTGAGTCACGTGCAGGTTCAACTCAACTAAACCTATCTAAGTAGATATGCAACACGTTGATTGCAACAATAGAATGACATTTATAATGACATTTAGTTGTTAAGAATAGATAATGGACAATGTGCAATGAGACACGAGTGTTTCAATGCCTTTTTTAATATTTTATTATCATTTTTGTAAAACTGTGTACGCTTTTTAACACTTTTGTCATATAGCCGTGTTTTAACAAACGCCATTGTCATAGCAAAAACTAGCGAATCTCCCAATGAGAAAACGTGACCTCACCAGTGGTTCCCTGACGACATCCCTGGCGCTGTTCGTCAAGACTCCATCCGACCATTCCCTCGTGTCGAGATCGATCTTGCCAAGCAACTGCGTGCGAGGCATCGCTTTCGGGTTCATTGTGTGCAGCTTCACCGTCCGTCCGATACGGTTCAGTGCGTTTCGAAGCACTTGCCACAGGGATGTTTTTCCTGGAAAAAAAAGGAAAACTTGAACTCCCTTGCAAAAAAATTAATTTTTTCTTATAAAAATCTTTCGGAAAATATGACATATCAAGAAATGAAGAACTTGGTACAGAACTTTTGACTAACAAGCTAGCAAACTATCATGCAAGAAAATAGATGAACTCACCAGACCCTGATGGGCCAACCACGACTACTCCCATCCTCTGCTGAAGTTGCTCATTAAGTTCAAGAATCTTTTTCATTTGCCTTTCCTGAGGTGCCAGTTGTAATTCCTCACACACGGCGAGAATTGCTTCACGCAATTTTTGTTGCTCCAGATCTAAGAAAAAAAATCAGTTAATTCAAATAGACCCACACAACTAAAACAAAGTGGCCTACGCAGTTTTATGCTGTATATCAACAGTCCAGCCAATGAGTCAGTGCATTTTACATTGATTCAAGGTTTAAAGACGATGAATTAATGTAAAAAGGCTGATTTTCTGGATGGAACTTGTTTGTGTTTAGCACAGTGATCCTACCTTTGAAAGGAACATTCGGAAAAATATCTTTAACGAGAGCATCGAATCTCTGGCTGTCAGCAAAGGTCAGTTTGGACAACGTGTTCACCCTCAGAGCTTGGACAACTATTTTGTATTCGTCTTCTTTGGAAACCTTGATATCATAACAGGAACTTAAAGCAAATGGTAAATAGCTCTACGACATGGTTTTGTCAGTAAGTATCAACGAGCCCAGAGAGACTTTAGAAATATTCAAATATTGAAGCGTTACGTCAGAATCTAGAACCTGTTGAAAATGTCGTCTTCTACATGGTCAGCTGTTTCGTATGTAACGTCACAATTTGGAGTGATAAGTCAGTTTGTATTTTACTCACAAAGTCACAATGCATGAGACAGTATAGTAGTCTGAATGATGCATGCAGTACATCCGTGTTATGACAACTTTGAACCACAACTATTGAAAGCCTACATACGTTTTCTGAGCAAAACAAAATTCAATCTTTGGACATATTTAACATGCATGGAATTAAACAATATCGTATTACTAAGATACTGAAGTTATTAACCCAGTCTAAAAGAGTGCACAACATAAAAAAGGTTAATAAATTGACACTTGACGTTTTTAAATTAGCATCAAGTGACTGAAAATTGACAAACAACATCACACCTTGTTGTCATCCGATTGCTGGTTGCTTGCACTGTTTCTGCGCAAAGAATGCAGTCCTTGGCCGCTCCCTCGTAGCACAGTCTTCAATGCCCGAAGGCCCCAGTCGTAGTGCTGCTGTGGAGTCAGCAGCTCACGCGACAAATTGAACACTGCAACAAGTTTCCTACCAAGCGCTTTGCCTTCGCGAAATCCCTCAGAGAATAGGATTACCTGCATTCAAAGCGAACATACGTGCAATGAAAACAATGATGGGCGTTGAGAACTAAACCAAAGCTGCAATAATTGCCTTTTTGAACATTAAATTTTAACATCAATCGCCTTTTGGACACAGTCGAACAGTTTGGCAAAAGTTTAAATTGATAATTTCATTATAAACGTTACTTTTATTTGACTGGGATACAAGAAAAAGGTGGCTGATAAATCAAATCTCTGGGAGTTAGTAGAACATGAAAATCTCAAATTTCTTACTCAGCTAATGCAACATAAAGATATAATTTTCAAATGCTACTAAAGTTTTGAAGCAAAATAGCATTACAACAGGACAATAAATACCAAAACCAATACATAATTCTGAAACAATAAGTCGTTCACAATAGCCATGTTCTCACTTCTGCGATGAGGTCGTTGTCCGGCTTGGACATGGCGACCGGTCGGAACAATTGTTTGAGATTGTCTGGAAGCTTCTGTCTCCCACCGTATCCCTTCCCTGCTGGGTTCATGGTTATGAAGATGCCAGAATTGGGGTTAATGTCAACCTGCAGAGAGATGAACGATGACAAAGGTAAGTTATACAAGCGACACAACTTATATCGTACGCATTACAGTATACAGATCATAAATAACAGAAATTGGATTGTGTTCAACTTATGACGTTACAATAAAACTTGCTTTTATCAATTTTCACATCGGAAGCAGGTGTTTTGTATAAATAAATAACTTGATTTTATATGAACTCCAGTGTTTTCACCTGTCTAGTGAGCAGCTCAACTGTCGAAGCTTTTCCCCTCAAAGCAGCCTGGATGACCTGGATGTCCATTGAGACAGTGGAGAGGACAGCTTCTTCGAGACGATTGAATTCATCAAAACATCCCCAAGCTCCACACTTGACCAGGCCCACGAATATCCGTCCCATCGATTTCACATCAATGCCCTGAAAGAGTTGAGTTGATATTTCAGAGTCAAAAGCTAGAAGAGCTCACAGGAGAAGGAAATACAACACAACGCAGTAGCATCTGAATTGATACATAAAATGTGCTGGACAAAAAGAATAAAACAGAAATCTTCTTACTTCATCGCAATTGAATACAAGCACTTGTCTTCCGAACAAGCCACCGAGCGCTTTCACTGACTCCGTTTTTCCGGTTCCAGCCGGTCCATACGGGTTACCACCCAAGCCCATGTGCATACCTTGTGTCAATGTCAGGTAGCATTTGTCTGTAAGCGGAGTGTGCACCAGCTTTGGAGCGTTGCCCTATGAAGGAAAAACCAATGTTTCTGATTAGAAATTGAACACATTTGTATTAAGTACCCGATACTTAAAAAACATGAGTTTCTACATTGAGCTCAATCTAAAACACTAACGTTATATATTGTGTTCACCTGATATTCATAGGTGTAAGCAAATTCTGCGTCTACCATTCGCATCTTGGTGGAGTTATTCTCTGCGTAGTAACGTAACTGCTTCTGCCATGCCCACTCGTTCGTGCTACGCACGTTGTCTGACGTCAGTTGCTCCGTTACAGCGATGTTGTGAATAACGTCCAGTATCAGTGCTTTTAATTTCAAATCCAGCACACGAGCTTCTGCGAAACAGAATGAAAACAAACCATCTAATGCAATGTCAACTAAGATATATGGACGCAGTTTACGAGCTGTCAACGTGAAGGGGTGACACGATGTCTTATTTTTGGTTGCACGGAACAATATTGTGGATGAATTCACGCTAAAGATTGAGATTCAAACGCAAGTCGCCCAAAAGGTTAAAAATATTCAGTTTTACAAATGCATTCAAAAAAGCTATCTTACAAGTTGCAATTCTAGATAATGTTAGTGCTTTTAATTAGAACTGTGTTGGTAAAAGCAGCACTGCTCCTATACAAAAAGTTAACTTTTTATTAGATGAGATGAAATTCAAGGCTGAAGTCGTGCAGATATGAAAGCATAATACCTGTTTCGCCAAGCTCCTGCGCGTTGATGTACACTGAAGTGTAAGAGTGGAGTTTCTTGTCGAGAAGGGATCGAAGCTGACCGAGACGATTGTCCCGAATCGACGCCTCGCAATTTCTGTTAAAAGCTATCTGCTCTCCGAGGCATAAGATCTGTAATTTCGCGTCAACCGAAACAAACAATTAATCCGAAGACATTCAAATAAGCTCATGACCACCACCACGGCCCACAACAACATAGTACCTGGTTTTAATTCTTCGTTGCAATTCTTAACAGACAAACTACAATAAAACGAATTTCTGGTTTAATTTGTAAATAAGCAAAGAATACATAAATGAAATCAATATCTCAGTGTTCAGTCATGTCTGACCTGTGATGGAAACTGAGTGGGGTTGTGATCGCTCTGACGGACGTTTTTGTCTAGTAGAGACTGCAGGGTGATCTTCATCTGTTCAGACAGCTCCATCAACCATTCCTTGGAACAATATGGTTGTGTTTGATAGTTTAAAGGGAGAATCTCTCTTAAAATTTGCTATATCAGATTGAACACAACCGAAGTGGACCATAGCAGAAATGAAAGATATGCATAGTTTGAGTAAAAAAAAGTTTCAAACAAATACAGTAGAACAAAAAACTTCAAGTTTACCTCCACATCAGCAGTGACGGCAACAGATTGCTGAAGAGGGACGTGCTCTCCCTCTAAACTCTTCATGGCGACAATCTCTGTCTGATCCGATGAATCGCTTGATGTGAATTGAACAGAATGAATTCCAGCGAACAGCTTCTTCAAGTGAGATTGGATGACGCTCGGATTAGTGCACTGCATTCAAAGACGGTTGTTTTACGTCAATTTAATGTAACTTATAGTGGCATAAAAACTACGTTCAAGACACTGGTGTGTGATAATCAACTTATGTTTTTCAAAATGTCTGCAGTCACAAAACGTACAACTATTATTATAAAACCACGTTATTGAAACATTATTATGATGAGTATGTATGTGCCTAATCTGGTACACAGACGGGCGATTATGGTCTCCCATCCTCTCTAGTCCCTTGGCATACGCTTAACATCGAAAACAAAAAAACTTCACTTGTAAAAAATGTATGGTATCTCCACAACCGACAACAACTTCACCTGGCCCAGTATCTCCAGTAGATCATCGTCACCAATGAAGTAAAACCTTGGAAAGGCGTCACGTTTCTCTTCCAAGTACTCGTTCAGTGACCTTTGACACCTTTGCAACTGGTCAAGCATGGACGAGAGTTGGTTTTTCAAACCCGCATGGCCGACAATGGACAGGACACGACCATCTCTCGACACGTCCGACATGATCGCCCTGGAAGAAGTTGGAGAGTAAACAACGAAACAAGCAAAAACATTTCAAGCGTGTTTTAAATTTTTTTTTATAAAAATAACAAAAGAAACAAATGTAACAATGTTTTACCTAAAGTCAGAATCCACCCGGGCGAATCGCGCCTGTTCGCGAGGCAACGCGCCGTGGCCGAAGATCGGCTCAAGATAGACCCACTTTCGTTGAATTGTATTGATCTGACGTAAATGTTCATCTAATTCAACCAACTTTCTTTCCCACACGCCGGCTTTGTCCTCGAAGCCACCATAGTAAGGTGAATCTTTGAGTGATTGAAGGAGACATTGATTGTCTCCAACCTTAAATTAACAAACATAGTTATAACAAAAATCAGCTATGACTAAAACTTAGAGGTTTAAGATGTTCAACACAAGCGCAGCCAACGTTATAAAATTTAAATTTTTTAACCAATAATTGCAATGAAAATTCTTCTGCTTGGAGCGTTTCGATGCAGTAAACAGATACTACGATTGCAATCACCAAAAACAAATAACAAGAATAACCACTACTATAAATCTTCTGCACAACCAGGTTATCTACTCATGGTTCGGCAGACACACAAGAAAGCAACTTTGAATTTTACTGGAGGAACCGGTATAGTAGGCGAGAGAATATACACCACAGTGATCTGCAACTTCAATCATTCACTGCGATATCAATGAAACGTGAACAAGGTTACGAACTGTTCCCGGTACTCAATCCAAATCAATTTTGAAAGAATACGACTCTACACAACGCATTTCCTATAATATGCCCATGTGAATATAAGCATGTTGTAACAAGTGAAACTACTTAAATATTGGTATTATTACCTCATTGAGCAAATCTTTCCATTCTTTGATAAGACGAAGAGACTTGTTGGCACTATCCTGATAATCAGTGAACTGGAACGTGGCACTGGCTCCCCATAGTTCCAACTCCCTCAACGCCTCCCGGATGGAGACCTCTCCCTGAGCTCGGCTGTTCAGTTCCTGCGACAACACAAGTTTCATGAACGAATAGCAGTTTCGTGTACAATTCCATTGCGGTTTTGGTGCGGTTTAAAGAGAAAAGGAATGTCTAATATTAAGATAAAATAATATCAATAGTGATATAAATGGTAATAAGCTAATCTGTGTGTATTCATACAGCGCTGTGTCTATCGCGGATATGGGTTGCTCTCAGCTCATCATAAAGCAAACTGTCATAATGCAAATAATAAAAAAAATCAATAATCATGTTTTTTATGTATACCTTCAGCTCTGATAAATTGGTGATGATAGCCGGAGCTACTCCAAGCAAATTTTTAAACGTCAGTTTTTCCAAGGTGGTACCACGTGGCAAACCGATCAAGCGGAACAGATCCAACCAATGATCATGCGACAGATGTTCTCCTCTCACGTACTTCAAGACGGGAAAGAGATCCTACAGCACAAAAAGTAGTTTGTTTTGAAAATAAAAAACGACTTTTCTACAGCAAAAGATACCCCAGAGAGCAAATCAGTTGTATTTTCTACATTGATTCAACGTGTGTAGACGTTGAATCAATGCAAAAAAACGACTGATTTGCTGTCTAGGATTGAGCACAAGACAAACCTTATACATGTTCACGTCTTTTTGAAGCTTAACAGACATGAGCGTTGCATCTTGCTGACGTAATCGGTCATCCCAAGCCAAGATGAATTCTTCAAACATATGAGTGTGGCTCCTGCATCGTAAAAAAAAAACGTAGGTAACGATATTTATCTTGGGCCTTGTACTGGGGTCAGATCAAGAAAACTATATTAAGATAGCTTGGTAATTAGCCTATCCACAGCGTTTAAACATAAGGTTGCATTGTACGTTTATTATTTCAACGAGCGATTGCTTTCTAGACGAAACTTTTGTCCTGTCTGCACGCCTACCACTTATGATCAAGTAAGATCTAAAGAAAAACATTTGTTGCGTGAGGTTAGTTGTTAAGAAAAGACTGAAAATATTTCATGGACAAAACTGTACCTGAAAGAGATCCAATCCTGCTTTGCCATGTCCGCAAGTCCAGTATGAAAGTCCTCGTATAACAACCAGGTCAATTCGATCTCTTCCATGTCAACTCTTAGCTCTTCAGCCAATGAGAAGTCTGGTGCGGGCAGTTCAAAGTGTTTGCAATCCAGCCTGATAGATACATGGAGGAGGACGTGACAATATCAGCCGTCCACATAACATGTTTCGTAAGTAGTACACAACGCAATGGCCTTAGTGTTAGTAACATAAAGCTACGACACCTCAACAACGTATTATGGCAATTTGCAGTCTATAAATTGCACATGAAGATCGAAATTTCTTCAAATATATATTTTTTAAATATTCAAAGGTTCTTACAGGAGCTGTTCTTTAGTTTGATTCAATTCAGTGAATTCCTCTTTTTTCTCTTTTATTCCTTGCACGGCAGCAGTCAAGCGTGACGGGTCGCCCGATTCAATTGCGTCGTCACCCGGTTTGAGCTGATGCCACCTTGCAGAAAACTTATCGAGCTCGGCAGAAAATGAATCAACTCTGGATTGCACTCCGGCTTTCATCACAGACATCTGCTCACAAAAAATTAAAACAGTTTTTTTTCAGCATTGAAACATTTCAGCAAAGCAATTACTGTAGTACAAAATGAACATGCTTCAGAAAAGGTGTCTTTAAATTCTAAATAGCAACAAATCAAAAAAACTAGATGCGCTACTGCTTGTTCCAAACAATCATCGTCTTAAATGGGCTACCTTAGCTTGAAAGTTTTGGGCTTCCTCCTAACAAGTTTGTGCATTGTTTTGTAACAGAAAATGCATTTTTCGCTGTTGTTAGTTCTCCCCCTTAATTCCTTCCTGGCTCGGAAGCATGTAAAGTTAAAGAAAGCCATAGAAATACAATACATAAACCGTTTCCAATAAATGAATACGTAACTAAGGACACAACACACGAAACAAAACAAGCGCGACGGTGTAAAGATCAGGCTCACCTGGCCACGGATGACCTCCTGATGGCTTTCCATTAAAATATCAAGAGAATCCCATTTTGAACGGAGGGCGGATAGCGCGTTGCCAACACCCTCTCCGCACATTTTCCGTAAAAGTGCGTCGAGTTTTTCCGCTTCTGTGTACCTGGTTTGTTGGTCTGGCATGGCGTCCTTCAGCTCGCCGTGCCTATGAGAAGACAAATAAAAACTATAAAGGCAAAGAAAAAGTTGTTTAATCTTAAATATAATACTTTAATTATAATGGAATGAGGGCTCAAATTGAAATACAGCGGTCACTGTACAATCCAAGTAGGCTATGGCAACCGCGGTAGCATCAAAAGAGGTCTATGCCAGAAAAAAGCTAGAGCCTCGAAGTGCAGTGCATAAAGCGTTAGTATGGTTTCAAAACAACAGTGATGGTTGATACTATTTTTTTTTCAGTATTTACCCTTAACGTGGTAATTTTTCTGAATTAACTTAAAATTTTCAGAAGAGTTTTCTAATACGACTAAAGACGGAATGATGAATCGGAATCACGAAATTAAATATTCAAAATTCTGTTTGATCTCCTGCAAAAAATTGTTTTGTTTCAAAACCAACACCCAACTAAATAGACAATAGAATACAAATGAAAGTCTAGTTTACTTGGCATTAGCTTCTCCAATCTCCTGTATGGTTTGAGGCATAGTTTGTAAGGAATCGCTTGCAGATGCCACAAATGTTGTTAACTCCTGAACATCAGACAACACTCTGTTGCGCAAAGAATCAAGCAAAGCATCAAACAGTCTTTGAAGTTGGTCTTCGATTGCACTTTTTACTGGTGACGTAGAAACAGACAAGCAATCCACCTTTTCCAGGGAGGACAGTTTCTCCACCTCTTTTCCTGGAAAGTGTTAAATAAAATAAAAATCAACCTAGCCTTCGCACATTCAAAACTTCATTCTATTTTCCTTCCTCATAAACCAAAAATTAAAAAAGCAAGTGAAATGAAAATTACCTTTCATTTTTACCATTTTGAAATTTCGTTCGTAGTCTTGGTAAGTCTGGCAATGAGCGGCTACGACTTCTTCAATATCAACCATGCCAAGCACTACCCACTCTTCAAACTGATCTTGAACAGCGGCAAGTCGCCTTAATTAAAAAAGTGGGTCAAACTAATTCTTCTTTTGATATCGCAACAAAAATATTACACAAAATAACATTACTTAAACATTAAGCCACGAAATTCAACCAAATAGCTTTGCTATGTCTAAAGAAGTAAGCAAAAGAGTTTATTGAAAAAAAAAATACCTGAAAAGATCCTCAGATTTGCTGTAGATTGCGTAGAAGCTGTCCGCGTTCCTATCAATCATAGTTGGAAACACAACCTGGCCTGTAGCAGCTGGATCGTCGCCTGCCTCAGTGACGCCACGAAACTGAACCGGTATCCCAATGAACCTCTTCATCTCACGGTAAAATTTCGCTCGTATCTCCTCGAAGGGTGGACGAAACTGTAGCTTCCCGTGCCTTGGGAAAGTTATAATTTAAATATACATAGCTATTTTCCCTTTACTTTCTCACGTTGAAGTTTAGAAACATAGCCTAATATTTAAAGACGTATAAGTGGTCCCATACTCAGTTACTGAGCTTCGGTACTAACGAGAGTGGGGTGGCCAGTTCCTTTCTCTCGGACGCCTTTCTTTCAACAACTACGCCAACCCAATTTATTACACCTTGGATAGAGGTGAGCGGTGTTTAACAACCAGCTTTAGGAGTGTCAAGCCAAGTTAGCATCATTGGAAAGTCAATGCCTTACCAGTTGCGCTATCTCACCGCCAGCCTACGGTTTACCAAAGATTAAACTTACAATATTTATGATTCAATCTATGAGGCATTTTTTCGATGAATGTTATGTTCACGAACCGAAATATCAAGTCTACTCTTATCTCAGGTAGATTGTGGTTGAGAGCTTCCAAGCCCATTTGGTACTGATGTTCCAAAGCTTTGTATATCTGCCTGTTCCAGTGCGCTCTCCAAGGCCGGACCGAAGCTGGATTCTCGCCGGCTTCCCTGCGCTGAACTTCCGCGATAATTTTCCGGATATCCGATAGCCCGTCCTTCCAGCGCTGTTGGTTCCGCAAGAGATCAACGCTCATCAAGGAAACCAACTGTTTGACAAAATGCATGTTTTAAAGTTCCATATGACTTTGCTATAAGCGTCGATTGTATTTGTATCAACACAAACAACAGAAAAAAATAACAGAATCACTTGGTCACTATGTTAACGTACATAAACGAGCCTATCCTGTGGACAACACAAAAACACATTTTCTGTCCAAAATGCAGTAAACAAGAAACTCGACATGCATCCATTCAGCTATCCAGAAGAGCGCAGTTTTTCAGATAAGTTTGTTTCTCTGATACAAATCTGAGAACGCGCCATTGGCTATGGCGTTCCACATTTTTTTTTCTTTTGTAGTCATTACACAAATAAGTGACTTCTAAATGTAAGAACTCTGTGATATAGGGATGTTTCACCTTATCGCATATGACAGCGTGCTGCTTTCGCAATCTTCTGTTTTCCGTTGTTAGTTTATCAGCAGCTGATTGGAGCTTTCCAATATACGCTTCCAACTCGTCAGGTTTGTCCCATGTGATGTGAATTTTACCTTCGCTCGATAGCTGAGTCTGAAAATATTTAAGGTGACATTTTTATAAGTTACGAAATTCAAATCGCCGTACGCCAATTACAACTTTAAAATTTAACAAAAATGTGCGTAATTTGTCACGCTTGTGGCTTACCTTGCTGCCAGATTTTGGTTTCTTTATGATGCGTTCGAAATTGAGAGCGGAATCAAGCATGAGAGGACGTTGGCTTGGAATCATTTGCTGGTCGATTGTATTGTAGAAGTGTGCGACCTACGATATACCCATCAACGTCAGTGGCAGTCACAAAACTGACCAATTACAAACTGGCCATAGCAATCTATATACACATGCCTTTCCAACATGCGAAATAGAGGCCTGGCTAGAGGCCGATATAATTTTTATTTTCAACTGTAAGCTAAATGTTATTTTATATCTTGCCAAAGTGTGATCACTGAACGTTGGCATGGCCTGCGTACATTTGTACAATGTCATGCCTTTCCAACATGCGAAATAGAGGCCTGGCTAGAGGCCAATATAATTTTTATTTTCAACTCTAAGCTAAATGTTATTTTATATCGCTTTGAAATGATAGTTTTGAGAATCCAAATTGCCAAAGTGTGATCACCGAACGTTGGCATGGCCTGCGTACATTTGTACAATGTACATAGGTCACCATGATACTGGCAATCACGCCTGGTTGATTCATATCAAACCTGCTTCAGGACAACGGCGTGTCTGTAGAATTTTTGGGCGTGAGCCGCTGCATGTTGAAGCTTAGAAGGAATCCTATGTCCAAGCCCAGCAAGTTGTCGCACTTCACGCAGCAGAGCCACTGTACGGTCAGAATAATGAACGGTCAAGCGACCGTCCCTGTGATCCAGCTCCATCACCCGGCTGGCGTTCTGCAGGCTACGCAAGAACGTTTCGTTAAGAGCAAGCACATAACCTTTTAACAACATTGTTTTTAAATCTTGTCTACACATATGCCTGGTGGTGATGCATTGTATTATTACAGAATTGAAAAACACTTGTCGTGTCAGCTTCAAGTGTGTAACTAAGTGTGTTTTCGAACACCAGTGCGCTCTCTGCAAGCGTCGAACCGATAAATCGTTTGTAACAAATGACTTCCATAAACTCTGAACCACCAGTCCACCATCACAAAAAGCTATTATCAAATATGCTGCATCACATGAAAGCGAGACTTGCTATTTAACTCCAAACCATCAAGTTAAAAGACAGCTTATCCTATTTCGTAAATTGGCTACCTGACTGGATCATGTGCATCGTCCAGTGCAGAGATCATATACTCAGACCAAGACTGGAACTGCTCCTGACGATAAGCTTCCATTTCGTCTTTTATTCTAGAGCAACCTTCCTTGAACTTTGGAAAGCCAGGAAGGCTATGAAGTAAATCTGACGACGATTTAAGGACTTCGCTGATCTGAAAAGAAAATTTTTAATAGCTATCTGTTTATTTTCTCAAAGTTTTACAAGAGGAATACTCTCATAATAGGACAAAGTTTTGCAATAGCTTAGTTAGACTTACAGTAGACCTAAATCGCATATGCATTTTTATCGGTTTTGGTACTTTATTAAAACGAAAGTTTTTTGGCAGCCAACAAACCTTTGCTTCAAGTTGGCGAATCCAGACAATGTTGCTCACTGTTTCTGAAAGATTTTTGCCGTTCGGCTTCGTGCCACTAGAAATACCATCTCGCGATCTCTGGCGAAATTCACTTTTCAAAGTCTGAAAGTAGACAACATGTTAATGTCTGAAGCAATAATAAGAAGTGAATGGACTATGAACAGAAGCATGATGACCAAGGCAGGAAACTAAATAGAATTTTATACGAGTTCACGTTTGAGTTCATAAAGTGTGTATGATACTATGCAGCTGGCAGCAGGCAAAATCCGTTGTTTTTACATCGATTCAACGTCTACGGACGTTAAATGAATGTAGAAAGGACAGATCTTGCTACCTGGGGCACTCATCGGGTAAACGTCAAGTTTCTGGACTAAACAATTGATTTACAAGAAAAATCATATTGATAAAATTTCATAAGACGTGTAGCGATCTGCTATGAACTCTACGTGCCTTTGCATAATTGCTAAGTTGACCAAGAAGCGTTTCTCGTTCTGGAGTCAAAGCAGCACTGATCCGCGGTCTCTTGATCAACTCGTAGTAACGCTTAAATTCGTGGAGGAGTTGGTGGACCTACAAAAAGATTCCGTTATAATTCAAACACAAGAAAAATCAGCATTTTACATTGATTCAACGTCTTGAATTCAACCAAACGTTTCGCAAGATTCTCACTTTTCCTGAAGAGTCTCTTAGCCTTTGGCGCAATTTATCAGCAATAGCGTCCTCAGCAGGTTGCATCATTCGTTCGTATGACGCAACCGCTGCTCTCCAAGCAGGCTCAGTATACGGGTTATAGTACAAGGCTCCAATTTTGCTGAATGTTTTTGACAAACTGTCAGTCGATACGAGTCTCTGTCGCTCATTAGCTGACAACAATCGAATGAGATGCTCATGGACAGCTCGCAAGTCGTAAATCTGAAAGCAAAGATCAGTATAAGAATCAATACAGGCAAAGATGATATTTGTCCCCGCGCGACCACCTGGTTGTCTGATGCTGCACCGTGCATAGATAACACTTCACGTTGCGTTTTAGAAATTCTCTCTCCTTCATAAGTATGAAGCGTTTGCATGGCACTTCAAGCAGTTGCTAGACTGTCTTATATGTGCTGAGACTTATACCATGGATTTGTTAGTTAACAAAGGTTGCTTACTCTTGGAAAAAAATCAAAGTTTTTTTCCCTGTTAAAAATATGTAACCAGTGTATGTAGCTGCAAATAAATTCGTTGATCGCGGAAAACTTAACTTCAAACCGGGAAAGAATCATTGAAACTTTTGATGTTCCATATTTTCAGTTTTCCATGCTCACAGAGGCTTAACCCCTGACACAGGCCAAGCAACTGAAGCAAAGAGTTTGATGTTTCGCTAATTGCTTTAAGTTTATCACTCGAAATTATTCTATCCACTAAAAGCTGTTAAATAGAAATTTATATCTTGAAGTGGATTTCTCAAACGTACAGTCGCACATATGTAAAGACATGAAACACCGTGTTCTTTGGTTTTGATACTTTTCTTAGCAAACTCAGATGTTTATCCACTGAGCTATCGGGGCATTAATATTGCACGTTGACAAGAAAACAAAAATATTCAACTATGATAGAACAGCACGATGCTTACTTCTTGAAATCTATCCATGACATTTCTTGAATAGCCGGCATGAAACTTCCCACTTTTCCAGGGATGAGTAGGATATTGCTTCCAAAGATGTGATGTTAAAGTTTCGCACATGCTTATCCAAGCCTCACACAGACTTAAAGCCTGCTTAAGCGACTTTCGAATTTCAATGTACGAGTCTTCCCAAATGGAAGCAAAGTCATTGTCTAAGTGTTTTTGCAAAAATCGACAGAGCTCATCACCTGAAAAACAAACTATGTTAATCGCGAACCCGACTGGCAAAATCAGTCCTTTTTACCTCAATTCAACATCTGTAGACATTAGATTTATACAAAAGAACGGACTTTTGTAGATGGCTTGAGCAAAACAATTTAACAAATACATTAATACGTATTAAGTCGTCCCGGTATACAGTATTCTTCCAAAGCCTTACAATATTCAAGACCTTCTTCAACATACCCAAAAATATCGCTGCCGCCTTATTAGGTTAAAAAATCCTTACCCATGACAGTGAGAAGATGAACCATTCGACTCTCTGGATAATCAGAGTGTTCGGTTTGTTTCCATAAATCATCAAGACTATCTTGTATGGGTTCCAATAGTTCTATACCATCAGCTATAGAAAAAAAAAATTATTAGTAGTTTTGTATGGCATTTTCACATGTTAAGCTCATTGTTTTTACGGTAGTTTTTAAAAGTTTTTCACATATAAGAAATGACAAAATCATGTAACTTGAAATATCTTCCATCCTTCGGAGAATTAGTAATAAACAGCTTGTGTTTTAAACTTGCCTTTCCTTTGTTGGAAAATCTTGAAATGCAAAATCTTTAAAACATTATAGGAAACAAACTCAATGGTAAATAACATCATATTATGTACATAGAATGTCCACAACGTCAATGTAAGTTTCAAACCACAAACACCTTATAACAGGGGTCACCAACCTTTTTTGCATGCGGGCCACTTTGGCACTACGGAGAGCTGTGGCGGGCCGCACTAATAAAATGTTAGGTAGGTTGACTCTTATGCTAGAAAAGAACGCATTTCGTACCCAGTATCTAGCGTTACATGTTGTTCATATTGATGTTAGAATACCGCAGCAACAAAATTAATCGAACAACGCTACTGCCAGGCCAAGCTCCTTTAACAACACTTTTGACTTTTTTAACAATGCCTAATAAACGAGGCCACTTGTTTTGCGCACTTATAGCGAGGCGAGCGGTTTCATCAGAATATTCATCGCCAAGCAAGAGTGGTGTTGGCACTTCGCTTCACAAAAGATATCTTGCAATTAACAATTTCAGTAAACAAGGAAATGTTTGACACATCGTAATACAGGCAACAATAGTGACCTGCAAGCATATCAGCGAAAAATAGGCTCCAATAACAGGGAAAAAGAAACCAGGCACCATAAAACAAACGCTTGTGGAAATCACCGAAAAATCGTAATTCTATCGTAATTCATGAACAGTGTTCCCTCTAAAAAAGCAATGAGTTGGTTTTTCATCCTTTTTGTGAGAGTCTATAAAACCGTCTTTCTTTGATTAATAATTATTAGACAACTGTCACTTGCGGTTCTTATCAGCGTGGCAAGAATTTGTTGATTAACAACATTTTGCAGTACTTGCTTCGGCAGTAGATATACTAAAATTGGAACGATACAGAGAAGATTAGCATGGGCCCTGCGCAAGGATGACACGCAAAATCGTAAAGCGTTCCATATTTAAAAAAAAAAGAATTTGCAGTAGGCCTAGCCTACTAAGCTAAATATTTTCATAATAGCCTACAATCCGAAAAAGTCTTTAAATTTATATATAATGTTTTGCCAATTTATTATAAATTGAGTTGGCACACCGACCTATTTTGCCAACAAAAACTTGCATAAAGAGAACACTGCTCGTGAAACACAATAACGGTGAAGCTCACACTAGTGTTTACATGACATTTGCAAAGTTAAAATAAGCAACCCTATGCTCACAGACAATTTAGAAATTCGAAAACAGACGTTTTAATCAACCACTGGGACAGTGTGGCTGGACATCGCATTGGAATAACTTTAAGCAACCCCCACCTAGAACTATAATCTGATTGGTCGGTCGGTGGAATCGTATGCAAAGCGAAAATATGCTTCTCGGAAAGTATTTTTGCCTTCATGCTGTTTAACTCCTCAAGAAAAGTATTTTTGGTTATACTTGTACGCTGATGCCTTTCGCGGGCCGCAGCGATACAGCGTGGCGGGCCGCATGCGGCCCGCGGGCCGCCATTTGGTGACCCCTGCCTTATAACATTATTTATATTTGTAATAGATAACGGAAACAAAAATGTATATCTGCAATGCAATACACGACACTTGTCTCTTTATTAGTTTCAATAGATTATTTTTACTGCAAAAATACTAAACTGTAAACAGATGTTTGGGACAACTTGATGTTATAGGCTGTATTTTTGTAGCCAAACAAAATTGATGTGTCAAATAACCAATAAAAGAACAGCAGAGGTAGCAAAATTTTATCATACCAATAGACAAACTGGATAAATTCGTGACTCCTTCTTCAATAGGCCTGAGCAATTCCATGAAGTGCTGCGCTCTTTCTTGAATTTCAAGCCTATTTCCATTGATTGCAACATCGGCCCAGTACTTGCACTCATCAAGAGGTGACAAAATACCTACAATGACACAGAGATAACACTATCAAGATAGTTCTTTGAAAAAACTGGAGCGTGTGGCATTGCTACGCTTAATCAATATTTCAACACTTAAATTTATAATATTTCAAAAAAGTTAAACAGTAAATACTACTAATACTACAAAAAGTGCTCAATGCCAAGCAAAAACCAATCAGATTCAGAGCGAATTACATCAAATTCAATTATATACTTCTCACTAAAAACCTTTACAGCCTGTTTCATCTTATTAGGATCATCAGAAGCAACTAAAAGTCATATTGTTTGGTTATTTATTCTGAAACCAATTTTTTTTTATATAAGATTTATTCAACTTGGCATACGGTACCGACTACATGATTATCTGATTTTGTCTCACTTGAAATTAATTTTTGAAACTGATGGCCTCTTACAACTTTTGTTCACAACCTAAATTGGTTACAAAGGTAACCACTGAATTCTAAGTGGTATCGGTAGTGAATACACTCAATGCATGACTATGAATGATCAGTTAACCACATAAAAATACAAATGTTACCGGAAACATCGCTGTCAAAAGTATCTCCTGAAGAAAGAAGACCACTAGGCTGTGTTTTTCGCAACACATTTCCAAGATTATTTTCCAAATCACTCAACAGCTTTTGAACATTGGGGCTCAAGCCTTGTGATGACCCGTCCTTAACCAAGCTTGGGGCAAATACCTAAAAACATCAAAGTTATAATCAAAGCATAAAGTTTCACAAAGTTGTTTCAACATGACATGTCGTAGCTACATCCAGCAAATAACCATAGGGGCGGCAATTTCAACAACACACAATGATTTATAAGTCTACATTAATCCGACCTTTCAAATACACCAGAAATAAAGTTACTTTTCTGTGTTTTTGGAGTGATTGCCCCATACCCCAATCCCCCCGATGGATTCTCCACTGTCATAAACTTGTTAGTTCAACAAAATCTTCTCATCAAAGCATCACAATAAAATATTAAAGATAAAAAACACAACTATTTTTAACTGGTTGATCCTCCACAAACTATGACTTACTTTTTGCACGCTGTGATATAGGCCATTGACAGGATCGGGCATTGACAATATCAAAACATTACTGTGAAGGTTATCTAATGAAATTGGCTCAGGTTTGAGCTTGAAGAAAACAAGGATATTGTCATGGGTGTTTTTTCCTGTGAGCTGTGAAACAATGGTTGGATTGATAACTTTTTGATTAAACAATTTGAATTTTATAATTCATTCTACAATAAGTCCTTAGGTCTCTTATAAAATTTGACATGATTGTATGTGTAAAAGATATAGCATAAAAAAATTATACAAACAATACAGAATACTATATTACAGATGTATGATTGTACGTATTCTCATGGCATTGCATATGATTTTACTTTTCAAATGACGTATTCTTCTGTTGAATTTCATTCTCTAAAATAAACTTGATCATGAAGAAACAAAAAAGTGCTAATTGTGAGATAACATTTTGTAAGCATAGCACAGAAATTGAAAAATAAACCTTCTTTAACCATTCAATTCAGTAATAACATGTTTTTACAAAACATTTACCTTGTGAGAAAGATGTGTAACATTGTTACCACTATTATTGTAGCCTACTAAACATGTAATACTCATTCAACAATATCCAAACAGTCCGCCCCGATAGCTCAGTTGGTTAGGAGCCTGACTTTATGAAAAAAAACTGTAATATGAAGCGGCGCTGGTTCGACTCTTGGGGTGCGTTTGAGTAATGAATTTCAAGAACAGCTCTCCATTCAGAGACTATTATCGGTGGATGGAATAATTCACTGACAACAACACTTCAACCATCAGAATTTCACTCTGTCAACTTTGGTGACTAGGCTTGCGCCAGTGGTTCCAAGCCTCTACAAGTATGTAAAACTGCCAGGATTAAGTTCTAAAAAAGAAGATTTCTCAATCCAAGAATTAAGATACCCTCAATCAATCAAAACAGGAAAATTCCACTTGACATTGACAACACATCAAAAAACATGTCATATAAACTGGAACAAATAGACTCCATAAACAGTGTTTGCGGTTTCCCAAACAAGTAATGTTATAATTTTAAAATCATTAATCACAAAACATTTAATAACAACTTTTGAGATAAAATATTAAAGCCAACTAATTTTTTTTCATTGTTTGATAGTGCAGCCAACCATTCAGCATTTTGCCTCTGGCCTAGTCTAATCAAATGTGACTTGTAGAAACCAAAATTTCTACTAATAAATAGTTATAAAAATTAGACCAACTAGTTTATTGAACTCAACGGCACCATATCACTTACGTTATTATCTATTTGAAGACGCTTTGATGAATCAAGAAATGAAACTAATGTCATGCAGTTTCCATTTTCCAAAAAAGTGTTTACAGGATCACATTGATATAAGTCGGCAACATTTGACTTAATAAAATTATTTGAAATAAGTTGCACAATAAACTCTTTCCTTTTGTCTTGCGACATGTTATATTTAATTCATTATGAAGAAAACTTGTGAAAATATCTTTCGAACACTTCAGCTGCATCAATGAATCAGACAAGTTTACAGAAAAAAAGTCTCTCGCATAACAGCTTGAAATAAAGTAGAATCGTCTCTGTGAACATACCATGTTTCCATTTTTGTAACGAACTTTTTGTGAAAAGAGTTCAGGTGTTAGATAGTGTTATTGTTACGTAGCCTAAATAGCTCAGCTAAAAACCTTCACTAACCAAAGTTTTGTTATCTAATAACGTAGACAAATGTCAACTCGCAAGCTATATTCCTAATAAACCCTTTGGAAATATAGCCTAATTATATTTAGGCTTGAGACTGGTTATTTTTCATTGATCTTTGTATAAAATGCAATAAATTTTAACTTCTTCAAAAGTAACTACTGTAGCTAACTGAATGAATTATTACAGTGATGTACGCGCATACAAAAAATATTGACCCCGTCAGCGTAAATGCAAACGTTTGCAAAACCATACGCCGTATGCATCAACGTAACTTCTAAAAAAAGTTGGCGGCGTCAACGTTAGCGCATACACTAGCGCAAACTAATTTTGTTTGCTAGGTGCCAAACATTCACACGGTATAAACTACTCGAAACAAACAAGTTTTATTTTAAATTTCCACGAAGAAACACAAGCAGCTGAAAGTGTTCATCTGACATTTTGCTGTGTTTTGGTTCCAATATGTCTTTGCCCATTGAAAACATTCTTTCAACTGCAGCGCTGAAGTTATTGGCGTGTTGTAGCGAAAAAAATACATTAAAAAATATGCGTTGACGCTATGCTCTAAAAAACCGCGAAAACTTTACGGCGTAGCTTCAAGCGCACACTATCCAAAAAAATATGGCCGCAAGCGTTAGCGCAAACAAAAAGTCTACGGCGCAAGTACGCGGCGTAGAATTTGCGGCGTATACGTACATCTCTGTGAATTAATTACCAATTCAGCCTCCTAATAATTTTTCTATCGTTCAATCACAAATAATGAGATAGTCTTTCTCATTACGATTCACAGGTAGGGCTGTTCGATTTGTATCTCACCAACTATAAAATTTCAATGCGTTGCAACCCAGACAGCAAATCAATCGATTTTTACATTGATTTGCAATTGAATCAATGTGAAAACGGTTGTTTTGCGGGGGAGGGTCCACTGTCTGGGTAGGTAGTATTTTACTTTGTTCGTTACGTTATAATAAGCAAACATTATTCGTGGGGGCTGCGATGCAGCCCAGGGTTTCAAAAATCAACCCATCTTTGAACAGTTGTTCCGGCAACTCCATTTGGATTTATAATTGTGTTGACATTGCTTTTACGTACATCATCATCACCATCAGCCAGTCATGCCACTGCCAGTGCTGGAAGATTGCCTCTACATATGTTCTTCACCATTTTGTTTTTCGCTGTTCTCATCCAGGTGATGCCAATCTTTTCTTCAATGTCTTCCCGTCATCTTCTTTTCGGTGTCCTTCTAGTTCTTTTTGTGCATCTTGGTGTCCATTCTGTAAATATTTTGGCCAACCTGTTGTCTGTTATTCTTGCTGCGTGTCCGCCTATTGCCACTCCAGATCTATTGCTGTTTCAATGACGTCTTTAATATGTGTTTTGTTTTCGATAAGTTTATTTCTAATCTTATCTTTTCTATTTATGTTTAGGCTAATAGGCTACTTTCTTTCCATGTTTCTTTGCGCTGTTGCCAGTTTTCTTGTTTGCTGTTTTGTGAGTGATCACGTTTCTGCTTCAATTATGTTAATGTTGGTAATATTGCTCGTCTGTCCATAATTTTTCGTTGCTAAGTGCTATGTAGAATTTTGGCGCAGATTCTACGTTAGAGAATATCTTTCTCACTGGCGCCAAACAGTAGATAGGATTATTATATGCGTCGCTTAGTTAACACGATTTTGAGACCTACAGCAGACAGAGGAACAAGCCAAGTAGATTGAATCTGAACACGGTCTTGAGTTCTGTTAGTTCATTGTGGCAGAAAGGTTGCAAGATCACAAGGTCAGAAGTTTGCAGGTCGTAAGTTTACAAGTCGCAAGGTCACGGGGTTGCAAGTCGCAAGTTTGGCCACAAGGTCACAAGTTTGCAGGTCGCAAGTTTGTTTAACAAACTTAGTGAGCAGATATACTTTGATCCTAAATAGAGCTGGTGTAGACAGTTTAGTCGACTCACCGAGGCAGCAGCAGGGCTTAAAGTGATAAATCCATACAAATAATAATCCAAATGATAATAAAGTCGTAACAGTCATACAGCAATTGATTCTACTAATGCATCTTATTCAAATAGAATGCTTATTCAAATGGAATACAAAATTTACAATTAGTAAATGGTCAAGAAATATTTAACATAAAGTTTCTCAATTTGGTTGGTTGATGCAAGCAAGCGGACAACTATCATTCGCCAACGTTGATATTGCATTCTTCAAGATGCGGCGACAGGCTTCGAAGAGGCAACGCGCCCAGCCAGTATTTACAGTCACATACAGACAAATGACATTTAGACGTTGAATTAACGTTGGCCATGCTATGCCAACGTTTAAATGGATGATGAAAAACGCCAATTAATTTTCAGCTCACAAGATGACATAAAATTGTTTTTTACAGAATTAAAAGTTAAAAATAGCGTTTCTAAAGCAGCAAACTACAGATACTCTGGTGCAAAGGATTGCTGAAATGTAATTGTTTTTTGTACAAGCCGATGGACCACTAACTCCGTAGAAAGAGAGATATGAATTCAAATAAACGCAAGCTTTAGCCTATGCCTGTAAAAGTAACCTACGTTAATAATCTATTAACACGAAGACTCGGTTGGCTTGTTAGAGGTTTTCTTGAAACAATAAGCATTGCTTGCTCGGCTGATACTTGACATGATATTCAAGTCGATTATAAAATTAACATGCTATATTGACTAAATTTTTTATTTTCTTTTATATTGACCGCAGACAGACCACATCATCAATGACTGTACCGTACCATCTTCAAGCCACCTAACGGAGTGGAAGGTCTGCGCGTCTTGGATGATAAAACCAAAGACTGGCTGTTCTGTAGTAGCATTCCAGTGTAGCCTAGTCCGGGAACATCGTAAATCTTGGGTGGTAAAAGGATAGACCCTCGCACCCAGAGGCTCACACGACGACCAGAGGCTTTTGACGCTGGGCCTGTTACCGAGATTGACAGTGAAGTTTCCGATTATTGAAGTTGTTGCTGGGGAATTACGCTATTCCATTCATTAGGTGCCGCTGAATGGAGAGAAGTCATTAGAATACGTTGTTCAAGCACACACCCCGAGAGTCGAACCAGCGCTGCTTGATTTTGAAGCTTCTTCGTTCACGACGTCACTCGCTAACCAACTGAGCTATCGGGGCAGACTAACCAACTGAGTTATCGGGCGAATGATAACTCCAGTCTCAGATTTCAACCTCTTAAATATCTCTTCAACTGCAGATGCAAACATAACAGCTGTAAACAACAGTTTTACGTTAATTTACCTTTATTTCAATGACGTGACTTCAGGGCCAGGCCGTAGCCAGCTGGGGGCCAGGGGGGCCTCGCCCCCCTGGCAAAATCCCAACATTCTCGAGCAACAGCTACAATTATAATGATTCAATTTTTTCGGCCCCCACTAAAAAAAAGTTGGCCCCCTTTGCTCTGCGGTCTGGCTACGGCCCTGTGTGACCTGCTTGCTGGCTGCAGGCGTAATTGTAACGATCGCTTTTGCAGCATTCCCATTGCCCATTATGGCAAATACGTAAAGAAAAGCCACCTCCTTTTAGTGCTAGACTTCAGTCTTCGTTGAAATGAGATGCTGCCAGGACGGCTTTTACGTTGTGCATTTTTTAACTTGGATTGTATGACGTCGAAGTGCAAGTTGTAATTCGAGGTCTTTTACTACTAATAAAACATTTTATCCTCACCAAAGCAGCCATGGAAATGGAAGTTATAATATCAATGCTTATCATATGATTTCAATGGGACTGAGTCAATAAACCATTTAAGTTGTTATTCCTTCGCTTTGCTGTGTGGTGAAAATAGTAGGACAGTAATTTGCCATTCAAAAACGCAATAGGGGAAGGTGGGGTTAGTTAAGTCATGTTTCAGATTTTTCCTTATATTTTTTTACCTATTGTAGATACACCTATGAAACTCTAAGTGAAACAAAGGTAATGATGTATGCTTGCTACTACCTATTTATCAAAATGTTATCTCATGTTTAATTGCCATTTTTATTACCTCAAACATAGAACACCGTTTGACTCAACCAACCCCGCAGGCAGGGTTAGTTGAGTCAGTGGGTGGGGTTAGTTGAGGCGCAATGGCATTCATGAGATGCATAACTTTTTGGGTCTATCTTGGGCACAGCTCCCATCTGGCACCTCTGATCTATACCATCAATGAACGTTTATTGTATTCAGGAGTGGGGAATAACCTACTTTGTACTGTGGGCCACAAAAATTATTAACAATACCAGGCGGGCTACATGGCCCCAAATTCGCCCGTTTCCACAGTCTTTCCCTGAAAAAGGAGTCTTTACTGCAACCAGACCCAAATTTTCCTTGGTTATTTTACCCTACTTTATGTCGTTTCTCTAAGAAAATAGAAATAGGTCTTTACCGCAACCAGGCCCTAATTTCTCTCGATCTCGCCTTACTTCGTGCCATTTCTCTAAAAAAAGTCTTCATACCGCCTAGACCCAAACTTCACACATTCTATCGAAATTAGTGACGTGAAATCTAATACTTTTCATGCTTTTCCTGCGGGCCACATTGTATTGCTTCGCGAACCAAATTTGACAAAATTGGAAGTATTTCCATTGGACACACATAAGTGGTCTCTGAACTAGCTGAACTCCGAGCAGAAGTCACGCTGGAACAAGCTTGATGTGCAGCACTAATATTGGGTGTTTCGAAGGTTGCGGACAACTGATCCGTGTGTTCATTGATTTCTGAAGCACAGTTTTCAGCTTGAATCCCAACACATAACTCTAAAGGTCGGTTGGTAATTTCTGATGGAGCAAAATCTATGTCAGTGAAAATGTCTCTGTACACAGGATATATCCCTGTTGTCTCAAAACCGGCAGCAATATTTTTGTGGGAAAAAGCGTTTTCATAGGCTTGGTTTGTAATGCCAGCCACATCATATATACTACAAATCTTTCTAGGATTATTTATTTGCCAGGAACTCAATGCTCTGCTGTAGTAGGCCTTAAACGGGCCATACACAGCCCTGTCCAAAGGCTGTAATTAATGAGATGTGTGAGGGTGTAAAACTAAACAGAAAAGTAGGCCTAATGGATAATTTTAATCAAATAATAGCTCATTTTGTCCAAGTAACTGATTTAATAATGCACGTTTAGCAATTCAAATTCAGAAGTAAGATTTAAGCAGCCTGCAACTTGAGGTAGGGTTAGTTGAGTCACTGCCTCAACTAACCCTGCAGCTATTGACTCAACCAACCCCAATCCTTCCTAGTGACAATTATTGAACATTATTATCTATACGTAAAGCTTTATCGGTCTTACACAAATGTACGATGCTTAAGATAGCTATAAACTATATGAAACTTTGACGCTGTCTTCGCTTACGCCTAGCATAGCTTCAGCATCCCAATCAACTTTGAGCTGAAAATATTTACTTTTTAGTCCAAAAAATGGCATTTTGCTGACTGTATAACCTGTATAACTTGCACGGCTGCTAAAGCAAGATGGACACAGTTACCCATAATGCTTATTGTTTCTAGCAATTAATCTTCACGAAGTCATGCTTGGTTAGTCAGAAAACAATGGTGACTCAACTAACACCACCTTCCCCTACTTGCTTTCGTATATCTGTTTATGAGAGAGTTCAGACATGACGACCTCCTACAACTTCAAGGCTATACGGTCTTTCGCACTCTGTAATTGGATGCACACTGTGTGTTCTTTTCTTATGTACGTTTGTTTTGCACCCAAACAAAAATAAATCACCATCTATCCGTATCAAGCCCAGCAACAAGCCCCTACTTAACATCAGCAACAAACAAGATAAATGACCTGATAAAACCAAAATAACAAATCTAACAATAGTAAAATAAGGAAAACACAGTTAAATGAAACCAATTTATAAATTTAGGCTAGGTAGAATAGGCTGCAGTCCTGATTTCTACGTTGTAACATTCTCACGTATATCAATCTTTGTTGCAATCGCACAACAAAGCGAAATTGAAATGATATCAATTTTGCGTGAAAATGAAAGAATGTTTTTAATCACTTCTTGAATGTTGATATACTGTACAACAAACTTATCAATTAGCTTGCTGATGGAGAGATTCACTTCCCAGTGGCCTGTGTCAGCTTTGTATTTGTCAACATGTAGACTAGGCCTAGTTTGTTTGTTTATCTTTATCCTGCATTGTGGGAAAGCGGACTTGAGCGCTATGCATCGGTGTACGCCTTCCGACGTACACCTGACCCACGCTGCAGCCGACGGCAATGTCTGTTTCCGGTTGTCTACTCTATTTATGACTTAAATTTGGTACTACCCATTACTCGAAATCGATCACTGGGTAGAGGCAATTATCGTAAAGTTTCTTGCCCAGAGAAATAACAGCAAGTGCGGGTGGCTGGAGTCGAACATGCAGGCTCTCGACTGCGAGCCCAACGCACTAACCACTCGGCCATTGCTGCCGTGTAATTAGCCGAGTAACTAATCATTCTAGCATCAACATTAGAGTTCCCAACAAATGAATCAGTGCAAAACATAGTTTAAGGTTTAAGCCATACTTCAATGTCAAGCGATAAAATAAAACCAGGTTAACGTTAACCAATTCTTTTTTAAAGCGTTTATAAACAAGTAATGTGTTCCATCTTTGTTTCATCGTCTTCAGATCGAAAGCTGGCTGCTCTTTGTGAATCGTAAAAAAATCTTCTTGCATGCAAATGAGGTCGAGAGTCAGTCACTGCGCAGATTTCATCGCTCTCTGAGCCGCCTGACTTTGCTGGTGCATTTCCTGGAAAACTTCGTGTTGCTTTTTTTGACGGTGGAAATACAGTTAGTAAGACAGGCATAAACACAAATGTATGAAGAATCAATACGATGCAAAGACACATCAAAGTAATCAAGGGTGCACGATAGGCATATGACTGACGAAAACATAAAACCAAGTTGACGGTCATTAAAAATAGAGTATAGATTATGGTTTGTGGTGCAGCATTCTTCACTGCCTTTTTTGCCCAATAAGCTCTTCCTCCTTCTAAACCATCTGAAACAAAAGTTAATTTTGAACTTGTCTAGAATCCTTCCAGGTTTCGTTTATATAGGCTACAACATGGCCACCTGGAGATGCGGCCTGATTTGTCACATTTTGCAAATTTTGATTACACCTACTGCTAGTGCTTGACTGACATTTTTTGAGATGCTTTTACTTTTTGCGGTTTCCTAATGACATAAAACTTTCTTGTTGCCTTGGGGAAGCAGTAGCAAATGAGAAAAAGTAAGTTGAAAAACGCAAAATCAGACTGTTATTGAAAAATTAACAGTCTGACTAAAATCTTCGAAATCAAATTTTCTTTGTTTTTCAACATGTGAGGATGTTAAAACCTATTGTGTCATCTGGGGAAAAGAATAAAGAAAGCGTAAAAATCTAATTTTTAAAAAAATTTATTTAAACGTTCGCCCAAAGTTAGAAAAACCTGGACATTTCTGCAAAATGTGACAAATCAGGCCGTATCTTTAGATGGCCATGGCTACAACTACAACAAAACAACTGTGTTGCCTCGCATACTTTGTACTCGCATCGCATCTTCTGTATTTTTCACAAATTTGCATGAGTGACCAGTAGCAGATTAAGGGGGAGGGGGGCGATTGTAGCAATCGTCCCCCTTAAAACACAGAAAACTGCAATAACTTGCAATACAACTATGTAAATAAATCTCACCTGAAAAAACCCGAAGCATTTCTCCGTTTATAACCACACTAAAAGGGAGAGAAAATATAATGCAAGGAAGAGTGAATGAATCTCGACCAAAGCTGAAAAAGCTTAGAATTCCACATACTCCAAACGATACAGATACGCATACAAAAGCACACCAAAATACCACCAAGATTGATTGAGAAAATGTGAGGGAGATCATGACAACAACTGGAAATATAGGATTCTTTGTTAGATACAGAGATCTCCGAAGACATGGAAAGTTTATCTTGTAAATTTAAAAGAAACGATTTTTGTGGTTGATTTCAGTGATGTGATTTCAGCATTTTTTTCCGACAAGCTATCAACAATGTCAGTATGTTTATTTGCCTAAATTGAGGTCATATTATGAACAGCAAATTATTTTCTGACTTTTTTTACTTCCAATTTATTTGTTCTTATCTGGACAACACCAACTATAGGAGTGCAACAAAATGATTCTCCACAAGAATCTTGTAAAGCCTGTAGACTGTAGAGAGCGATCTTTCAATAACATAGTATCAGTAAAAAAGCAAAACCACATTCATCTAAAGCTTAACTTGGTTCAGACAGCAAATCAAGCGTTTGTTAAATTGATTCAACGTCTGCAGACGTGGAATCAATGTAAAAAGCGATTGATTTGCTGTCTGGGTGCTCAGTGAATTGAAATCTTTCAGCAGCGCATAAGTGAATGTAGCCCTAAAGGTTTAACCAAACACTGATTTTAGATCTAAATAGCAAGCTGGTAACACTTACTTAAACTAAACATAAGAAGACAGATCAAAGGATTTTGGAAAGCGCCCGCATTGATACTTTTCCACCAGTCAAGTTCAGGAGAATCAAAATACAATGACGTCACAATAGTTTTATCAATCCGATCTGAAATTTCTTGGAACGACGAAATCAGGGCTTCTCTTTTACCAGGATAATCCGACTTCGACGTTTGATAAAACCACCTTTAGACATAAAAAATTGCCACATTAATAAGAATATAATCCAGTTGCGTATCACCTCTGTGAGTGCGAGGCATGCACTGTATACTTTAATCTAATTCAATAAAAACGAATAAAATTGCTCCATTAAATATTATAAACAATTTTATCTTTGCCAAATAGCAGAAACAAAAGTAAATTAAATAAATATTTTATATATAATTAAGCTTTTTGTTGAATTATAAAGATAATTTTTAAGATAACTTCTTTTCTATGTGTGTGAAAACTCTTTAGAATGTATACACGTTACTGAACCTGACTAATTTTATTTACGCTTGAGCATAACTAATATTATTTATAATAACGCCATTCGTTCATACTCTGTTCTATGGAAACTGGAAACCTAATATTTTACCTGAAGTGACCTACTGTTGTAGGCATTGCATCAACGTGGTGGTGAGACGTTTCACTGGAAGTCATTATGATGTCACGTCTGTAATTTTTGGTAAACATTTCTGTTTGCGTGAAATTCTTCCAAGCTGATTCCCAGTCATGCTTTTCCCAATAATTTTCAAAGCCTTTGAATTTGTACGAAAACGGATCATTTGCAAGAGCATCATCTGGTTGCTCTTGTTCCACTGAGTTAAAATACTCTTTTAAGTTGTAATCAACGCCAGCATTGCTCTCCTCTTCTATTTCTTCAACTTCCGCTGAGGTGGTATAACTGAATATACATGTAACAAATCAATAAAACGACCAAATCCGCAATCGATTCAACGTAAAGTCGGTCCGAATGGATTTTCGTAAAGATATCCTCAATTGCTTGCTATAAGCTTACCTAACATTTCTTTCACTTTTTGAAATTCAAGTTATAATACAATTTGGAATACTATTTGCAAACAATATCTACAAAATTAGCTCTAGCAAAATATGAACTTTAGCTTCGAAAGGTAGAACAAAACATAATAGATCTACAGTAGGCCTGCAAAAGAACTATGTAACCTAACAAACTGAATCAAAATAAGTTAGTCTACTTGAAATAACTTCGAAACCAGTTGTATGACAATGCGTCGTCTATGGCATCGACTTGCAACAGTCTTTGATGAATTAGAAACAGTTCCTGTAAAGCATCTTTGTCCCATGGTTTTCCATTAAATGATCCGTAGACGACAATTTTAGGACCAAACGGCTGAAATGCTTCTTCTACGTCTTCGAAATACTTAAAAGATTCGTGATTCTGAAACAAAGACAAGTTTAGAATAAGCTTTCACAAATTGGCAATTTAAAATAGAGACATAAAATTTCATAGGAGAAAACAAGACTACGGAACTGACCAACAAGGAACCAAAGAGCTAGTGCAAAGTATTTTTTTTTTATAAAACTGTCTCTGAAGTGAAAAGTCAACGTCATTTGATATCCGCTTAACTGGAAATGTATTCTACACTGGAAGAAACCGAATATGCTTTTGACAAGTGCTAGCATTTTGGTAACACAGCGGTAACCTACATATTAATACAATTTTTTTTAATGTTTTTAATTCCGTTAATTCGTTCTTATTAGCATAACATCACATACATTTCAAAAATGGTAATACTCAACCTCTCCTCTCTTCTTTCTACCGCAATGCATGAAACTTTGTGAAGCATATTGGCTACAATTTTTATAGTGACTGTGATACACAATTATTATCAGGTAACAATGTTTCAATTCCAGTTATCAAAGTTTTGTTTTTGGCTACAGCTTCATTCTCACAACCCAGTCAAAAACAAATACGATTATGAAAATAAATCTGCTTAATTACCATAGAAATAAGCTGTACGGGGCTTATTCGTTCCGTGAAATGTAGGCATCCCACATAGCAGCATGCTATGTACGTGAGGTACATAAGTCCACCAATAGCTCGCATGTAATCCGATACAATATGCTCCAGGTACCCATCGAGACGTTTCGAGATCATCTTTTTGAATTTCTAATTAAAAATATAATTAGTTCGTGCTTTTGTGCTCCATTCAAACCGTCGCCATGATTCAGAGATAGATTTTGCTAAATTGGCTTATGCATTTGTCAATATGTAGTCATGATCAATAATAAATTAGGAATGTCCAATTTTGTATTCTGGTTTTGATGGAACATTTCTGTCATGAAATTTGCAAAGATAGGCTATTCTTCCAAGATAAAGCATTTTGACGTCACTTGTAGCCTACCTGAAGCCATGTTGTTTCAGATTTTCTTCTGTTTTCGTCTTCCTTGCTCGCTGAAGTACTAGCAAAGAAAACCACCGTAAAAAATAAATGTGTAAGTTATGCATCTATTCAAAATGACATTGTGTCGTCTAGTTTCAATAATAGTTTATTATTTTTTGGCTGTTTTACGATTTTTGTAATCATTATAAAACAAACCAACTAGAATTGGGATAGTTATTTACAAACATTATCATAGGATAAATTTTAATTATTTAATTATTAGTGTTATATATTAAGTTAATCAAACTCTACTGAAAAACATCAAAGAAAAACAACTTCAATTTTTAGGATACATGCTGCGAAAAGGAACATTAGAACATCTCTCTCTCACAGGCAAAGTTGAAGAGAAACATGCCCAAGGTAGACAAAGATTAAACTACTTAAACCAATAAACTGACAAAACCACCACCAACAAACACCGAATAATACATTTTGGGTAGAGACTAGAGAGGTAACTTTTTTAAACTATAAACAGACATAACTCAGCAACAACACTACATTTAACAATACAAAAACAATTTAGTGTATGATTCTTAAGTATTTCTTTTGAAATATTTTTCTTATAGGCTTAAAAAGTGCGGTATGACTAGCCGAAACACATTCGCTTATTGTTTTTTTGTTTATAATGTTAAATGTAGTGCTGTTGCTGAGTTATGTCTGTTTATACACCTAATACACAGCAAAAGACCGAGAATCTTGGAAACTTTTCATACAAGAGGCAGTCAATGCTTGAAATCATGTACGACAATGAAAAAGAAGATTTAATTATTATTAATTTAATCAATAACTTTCCGAAGAATCAATGAGCTTTGATCTGCAGTGATCTCGAAATGCGTTTGGAAATCAGCATTATTACAACATTCATTCTGGCTTACCCTTCTTCTTGATCGAGGGAATCAGAGAAGCGAGATCCCCGATTGACTTGACGAGTTATAGATCCACAGCAACTGCCTTCTACGCGTCTTTGAAGCCAGCGTTCATATATTTTTACGCAGGCAGGAAAGAAAGTCGCTTGATAAAAAAGTACCAAAGTAAAACCTGCAAATAGATCAGTAACAATAGATCAATGAAACAAATTAATAAGTGCGTATTAGTATTACAAAATGATGTTAGTCATGCACTCATGCTCTCAGTAAATTTTCTGTACACATTGTAACTTTTCAATTCTAACAATTGATAAAAACGTGTAGTCCTACTACTAATAAAAAGGATAAGTCAAGGAAATGATGTGGTAACAGAAAAAATTATAACAAGGTTGAAAAAATGCTAAATCACTGGAAAAACTTAGCGGTTGCAAACCAATAGATAAAACAGAGTAACCTTATAGCGGGTTTAACATACTTTTTTATACACAAAAAATATAACATAATATTTAAAATAAACTCAAACGTTGTGTCCTCATCAGGAATTAAATCTGCAATATACATAAAATGAAAAATCGTAAGATAAATTTGACTTTTTCAAATTTATCTTACGATTTTTCATTTATGTATATTGCAGGTTTAATTTCTGATGAGGACACACGTACATGTCGAATACGTTTGAGTTTATTTTAATTATGTTGTATTTTTTGTGTGTAAGAAAGTATGTTAAAACCGCTGAGGTTACTCTGTTTTATTTCTCTATGGTTCAACAAAGCAAACTCTCTACCAAAGCTTTATCAACAGATAAAACCGCACGCCATTATTATTTTTAGCAATTATGGTGCTTGAAGAAAAATAATGGAAAAATGCGATGATATAATTGTTCACCGTCAGAAGAAAATGACTGCAAAATCGATAAACGTCAGGAAATGTAATTATGAAATTACACATTGGATTCAGTCTGCTATTGAATTAATTGGGATCATAATAAAAATTGATATGGTTCATGATAAATTATTGACAAGCTGAAGTAAGCTACTAACGATAGATCACATGCAAGCCTGCATCAAACACAGTACAGCCTTTGCAAATATCTTGGCTACTCTTACAACTAAGTAAAAATGTACAAGTTGGTCTATGTTATAGCACCACTAACGTAATGGCAATAACTTAAACGTGCGTTTTCCCTCACAACTCAACAGACCTTAGCCTATTCTTACCTATGCAGCAAGTAGCGCACATATTTTGAAACGAAAGCAAAGATTGCGGAAAAGCCATTGACGCAAAGCAAACCGTGAAGAGGCTCCAGTAAAACAGGTTGGTTGAAATGGAGTGCTCGTAAGACTCAACAAAACATTCTTCACAATTTGTTTGACGGTCATCCTTTCGCGTTGTCAAGTATTGGTTGAGATAGACCAGTTGAAATATTCCTTGAAGAACTGAAAATACAACGAAGTCTTCATAAAAATCATGTAACTTACTCCGATTTATAGTTAACAAATTTTGGGATATTTTTCGTCTTTTGCATGAAATGCAAAGTCGATTTGCATGAAGTGCTTTTTACTTGTGCCTGGAGTTTTGAGACATCTAATTCCGGCCTGGTAAGCTAATTTTTCAAGATTGAATCTTTTATACTAAAATTTTCTAGATTGCAGAAATGCAAAAAAGTATATTTTCCGATACCTATAGCTAACAACAACAAAAAATTTGCAAAAAGATGATTTTGCATTGTATGGAAAGTTTGAATCTAGCCTACTACAGTTAAAAACACTGACGAAAAGAATGAAAACGAAGTGATAGCGTACACACCAATACAATTAGCCTACATCGTGCAGCGTCACCTGTGGTTAAGATTGCGCACAATGGAAAATTAAAAGTTGGTATTTCATAAACTAAAAAATGCAGTGTGTACACAGATGTCAAAGTCATTCCCAAAGATAAGCTGCCACAAAGTGCGATGTACACCCCACTGCAAAACAAGAAAAGCTTCTGTACCTCTAAATGTGGAACATCATGTAAATGCTGGACATAAAAATGTGACAGCTTACTCGGCCTACAGTATTGTAAGTAGGCCTAGTGTAAGTTTTAAGGACTCGAAAAGCAAGCAGCAATTTTTTATTGCATGATATTTAGGGTATATAAGTTATGATAAATGCAATTTAGGTTTATTATAGAAGTACGGTAGTAGAAGAGTTGAAATGAGAGCTAAATTTAGCTAAAAGGTAGCTCCACCATCCTCAACTTAAAAAAAATTGTATTCGGATACAATTTTCATGTCATGCCCAAGACAATTGACCTACTACACATTGATCCAAAATCATTCAAAGCGTCTGTTAGTTCTAAACTAAAAAATTGTTAAGTTGTGTCGAACTTGCACAAACGATATTTTACGATAGCAGTTATTACAAACAAACTTACAAAACTGTCTTATGCAAGCTGGAAGAAAACAGAACTAGCATTAAGAAGTCGATGGAACATAACGTTAATCCGTGATACAAGGTGAGATTGACGAGATCCAACCATTGGACATTTAAGGTTTCTGTGGTGAAGGAGGTTTGCGATAAATGACCGCTCTGATACGTGGCTACCTTTTCATCAAATTCTTGCAGCCACAATCTGAAAAAAAAAAAATTAAAAAAGAAATATAAAAAATTGGGACATCAGATAAAACTGAATGTTTCAGTATTAGTCTATTTTCAATGTGTTCACTGTTTAAACGTCATAGTATTTTATTGCAAGGTTGTTTCTTCCGTTGTTGCAAATCTACAAAGGAAGATTGTCGTGTATCGGCAAATCATGATGCTGATTCACATCATCTAATCTAGAAATGACAATCATGAAAACAACCTTGTGTAAGCAAATCGGTGCTCATAGTGTAAGCACTGTAGTGGTTTTTAAGGAGTTGAGCAAACCTTCAAGGCAAGTGAGCGTGAAATGTTTGTGCGTTTACTTTAAACCAGTAGTAAAATCGCTGACTGATAAAAAAAAACGTCCGAGTTAAACTAAGCTTTGTAAAGTACAACAGACTCTCGGCATAAAGATCTAAAGTTTTAAACTACACATTGAATCAAAATTCTTAGAAGCGTCCGATAGATGCCTTCACCACTCGGCAGACAACTCACTTTTTCCTGCTCAAAGTCAGACTTCTTTGCTGAAGCTAAAGAGCAGAAATACTGTAAGGCTGTAGGCGAATAAGATGTGCATCAAAGCAGCAGCGAATCCAGGGTGACACTTAACCACATGTCCGCTAAAAAAAACGAGAAGGAGCATTTTTTTACAATCCTGTCGTTCGCTTGCTCAATTCCATTTGATGAACACAACTGTGTTTTTAGCCATGGATTTAAGAAATCGAAATGTTATGTGTCCTTCAACAATTAATACAATAATGCAGTATTTTGAGGTAAACCACAAAATACACAAATCGTAACTGTCCCACTGTCCATTTTCTTTTACAAGTTTTGGTTTTTTAAACTTTCGGCGCCCCTTAAATTATTTTCTGGATCCGCTGCTGCATCGAAGAACATACATTACAACAGAAAGAACTCAGTCGTTCAAGTCATAGACATATACATCTATAAAGTACATATTAATATTTGGCGTCGCTGTAAATTACATCGAGGACGACCTTGATTGCACTCGGCCTTGTAACGATTTCAGTTTGGCATGTAAAACTGCATGACCGCACATGAACCGAGACAGAATGAAGGGTATATGAATTTTTGGCACAATTTCTGACAATCTATGTAAAAAAGGTTTTAACTAGCCTCAGTCCAAATGTTCAATATGACATAATAATCATTCGCATATATTCGTAACGTTTAATAGTAGTAGATAAACGTAAGGTAGGCCTAGGTAATTTTCCGTTTCAAAAATGTTCCCTCGAGATAAAATTAAAAAGTCGTTTGTAATTCGATTTGGTTTAATCGATTATTCGAAATAGTCCGCGGAGCTGAAATGTTTTTAAGAGTTCAATTGGAAACTCTTTAAATCTATTTACTTAATGTAATAATCGCATTACGTTTTCAGGTTTAAGGTTTGACTTCATTAATTTTAAACACCTTGGAGAGACGACCGCCTTTTCGCTTGAAATATTCACCACAAACCTTACAACGCACAACGATGAAAAGTTTATAGGGTTCGACAAAAGGGTAAATTGGCCTCGTCGTCAGCGAGCGCATCTCTTTTTTTGTGCAGATAGTAGGTTCAAATCAAGAGTAGGTAACTTAATTTAGTGATTAACTTTCAGGAAATCGCATAATGCAGTTAGCCTAACTGTAAAGTGAAGTTTTTAACGCTGAAATCATCAAATTATTTGCCATCGCATGGAAGATTTTGATTGCTGCAATCACGTCTCAATTCTCAACTCACTTATGAAAGCGACAAGCATATGGATTCTCGCGTAGTGGAATTGTAACATTCGTTTGACGAATGAATAAAAAAGTAACAGCTTTGCAACATTTTGATACATCACCTTGATCTTGTTTTATGGCCTTCTGTGTCTTGCAAAATATAATTGATTCGAATAGCACCAAGCGAAGCTGCCACGTTGATCATGTTCTCATCAACCAGTCCGATGCTTTCTCCGACAAAAACTGGACAAATTATACCCAATCGGTTTAAAAAAAAGTATTACAAGCACACAATCAAATGAAGAAAAAGTTGTCAATGTTAACTCAAATTAAAACAAAACTGTCCCAAAAAAAAATATATATATATACAGTTCAGACATGGCTATGGCTCAGACATACTGTATTGCATTTCGAGATCGGCTTCCATTTTATTGCATTTCAACCAAACAAAAACCGTTTGCAACAGCATTAAAGATAAAAACTACTTATATATTGAGTGTGCCGGCCTATAGACTACGCAGCACGAAAACAAATTTAGATCTATCAAAAATATTATTAAATTCACAACATATCGATTTGTTAAAATACAATAAAACTGCTTAATATAGGTCTATTTAAAATAAAGCTATCGAATTTCTTCTAAAAATAAAAAAGTAATTTAAGGTGCTATGTATCTTATAGGTTTTGCTACGAAAACAGATATAAAATTATTGGCAAATCACATGGGCTAGGCCTAGCGAATTTCGCTAGGTTTGTGATATGCAAGACGATTTTTACTTTAACGCAATGACTTATTGAAAAAATTTATAGTTTTGTTGTGCAGAATGTGGTCAAACCACATTTCATTGACAGCAAGTTTGATCAAAAACCAAAAAAGAAATGCATGTTATCACGTGACAATGAATTTATGCATATTATAATGAACTGCATGTTATCACGTGACAATGAATTTATGCATATAATGAAAATTTTGACATCACTTTTGTAGTAAACATGCACCAAGTGACATGTTTGTAGTGTAATAAGGCAAACCGGGGCGTGTTGGCACAAGGGGCGTGTTGTCACAGCAATTTTTTTTTGTACTTGCACTGACTGCTTGGAGTCTATATTTGTAGCACGTGCTTCGTTAAGAGTCATTTTCATTTTGAAGCTAGGAAAGTCAAGAAAAGACAGCAAGTTTAGCTTAAATTAAATTATTATCAAAAATTTGGTCATCGATGTAAATTTCACCAACTTTTCAAAATTGTGTGACGCTTTCGTAAGAGCAGTCTGACCGCAAGTATGAAAGCGTTTTTATGGCTTATTATGTTAGAAGTTTAGCTGACACTTTAGAAGTTAATAGCTTGCCTTTTCTAGCCGCCATTAAAACTTTTGTCTGACTACGTACGTCGGGGCGAGTTGTCACAGCTGTGATGATGGTCACAGCTTACGAGAGGCAGAAGCAAAATTTGGCATAAACTACCGAGCCCTTGGTCGATATGTGAAGGCAAGGAAACAAGACCAAAAGCAGTCGTTGAATTAATTTCAACTTGTCTATAAATGTGCAAATTCCATGTAATAAAAGTTGATTTTGTAAGGCAAACCGGGGCGTGTTGTCACATGTTTGGGGTTTTTCGATTTGTGCTTTTGCTATATACAATGCAAGTGATTTGGTCATATCATTCGTACGCTGTCCACTTACACTTCCTTTTGCCACTAGTTAAACTTTTTAATCGCAAAAGGATTTCAAGAAAATCAAATTTTTGTAAAAAAAAAAATTGTGACAACACGCCCCATATTTGTGACAACACGCCCCGTGCTGGGGTTTGATTTGATTTTCTTAAAATCCTTTTGCGGTTAAAAAGTTTAACTAGTGGCAAAAGGAAGTGTAAGTGGACAGCGTACAAATGATATAACCAAATCACTTGCATTGTATATAGCAAAAGCACAAATCGAAAAACCCCAAACCTGTGACAACACGCCCGGTTTGCCCTAATTAGCCTACCCAATCTTAGCGTAACAATAAAACATCTCATTTAAAAAAAAAAACTTAAAAAAGAGACTAAAAACAGAATATATTTATTCACTTTCGGTGACAGAATATTCAACCGATACATAATTATAAGTAACAGAATATTCACTATATTTGAAATTCAACAAACATTACAGAAATAAACAACAAATTGTCTTTTTTGTGTGGCAAGTGTGGTCCAAGAACTTACAAAACGCGGATTGGGGCCAAACTTTTTACCCTGGCGCAAATATAGCTTCAAGCTTTGAGTTGTTAAATTCAAATGGACATAAAAGCTTCTGTTTTCAGTTTTAGCTGATAATAACTCTTCATATTACAGCAGTAGCCTAACAGTTTATACCTGAGATTTTTATTTTGTAGTGCAACGTGTAAATATCAATGGTAAAATGTGTAGAATAAGCAAATTATTACACAGCCCCTAAAGATTGTATATCTCTTGATTACGGTAGAACAGGGGTTCCAAACCTGGGAGCCATGACCTCCTAGTGGGCCATGAACCTTTTTCAAGGGGGCCATGAAAAAATTTGAAAAATAATATTTTTTTAAATTTATTATCTTTAAGTCCACTCCTCAACACTATATAACAAAAGGTATAAATTAAAATTTAATAAAAATACTAGCATCATTCTAATTACCGGTTACTGTATAAACAAGTTTTTTAATTAAAATGACTTTTCTTAATTTTTTCAAAAGGTTGAAAAAAATAGGGGGGTCATTGATTTTTCAAAATTTACAAAGGGGGCCACGGTGTGAAAAAGGTTAGAAACCCCTGCGGTAGAAGCTCTATTTTTTTGTACTTGTGATAAAACAAATTTTGTTTATGAATGCATTGAGTTGCGAGCACTAAAACGCATTGCATTGAAAAAAGTACATACTTGATTGAACAGTTATTGACTAGAACAAAACCACCAAAAAACATCGAGAGAAAATATTTTCAATCAAAATTTCTGTCTGGAATGACTTCCGATTAATGTCAATTAAATCCACTGCACAATACGATTAAGAACCGCAATACGTCTTTAAAAGCAATCAGTGTCAAAAATGAGAGCCACTTAGTTGCAATATACCACTTACTTCTTTTTTGTTTAAGATTGCAATGAGATAGAGAAGAATTTAAGGATGATTCTCCAGCCAGTGACGTTGGCTGCAAGGTTCCCCACAATGCACCAGTGTTGCTGTCAATCTCAACCTTAAATATCAACGAATCTGTGCTTGATGAGCTATAGAACAGAAACAAAAACAAACATTAGCAAGAAATGCATTTCTAATTATTAGTCGTGTGAATATTCATAAACTAATCCAGATAACTTATCTTTACAAAATCTAAATAACGAATATTTCTATTAAATCGAAATGTACAAGTTGTCGTCTGCATAGTGCATAGCCGAGTGGTGAGAGACCTGAAACGCACTCGAAAGGGCGTCAGTTCGACACCGCTCAAGAACATGCGTCTGTGTCTTTGGCATGATGCTAGAAGGCGTGTCTGAAGAATGAAGATTGGCTTCCTTGCCTTCCCATCCACTCGATCTAAATCTTCAACCACCGGGCGCAAGCCTGGATACTAGCACTAGGCTAAATGTTGGCTACTGAATGGCAATTTCGCTTTTTCGATACATTTTGTCCTGCTAGAACAGGGGTGGGCAAATTTTTTAACACAAGGGCCAGTTAGGAAAATATAATGCTTACAGGAGTGCCGCACATCAAATAAACACTAATTCATATTTTCAGCAATGGAGTTTATCTTATTGAAATTTTGTACAAGAATGTCATCCTCCTGCAGTGAATTCAATTCAAGCTAGATTTCTCCAGGCGCAAAACATATTTCACAGGTACAGGGGAGTGAAAAGACGGTCATATCCAAGGGCGCCGGAAGCAGAGGGGCAATGGTGCCCTTTTAAGGTTGCACATTTTGCAATACGATATAACAATTTCAGCTATTCGCTTTTAGCCTAATTATAATCTTTCATTTCTGCCTCAAAATAATATTCACGACACAAAATTCTGTATCACAGTGGGTTAGCTTACATCATTATAACATAGCATGATGCTCTTCCGTGCCATTGTTCTTTGTATACTGAACACTTGTATCATTGTTCGATGATGAGCTGATGGATAAGCATTATCGCTATATCTTATCTTAAAACTTAAAAAAAATTGGCCTTTCAGCAACAAAAGTGCCCTTTTTTCATAATCCTGCCCCCCCCCCAATCAAAAATCGTTCCGGCGCCCCTGGTCATATCACTTCTTAAGCTTCGAAATTGTGTAAATCGAGATGAAAATAGCCTTAATTTAAATAGCCTTATTTGGGGAAAAATAGCTGGAAGATGAAGGATCGCACAAAAAATAGAAAAGGGCCGCATGCGACCAGTGGGCCGCACGTTCCCTCCTCTGTGCTAGAAAGTTATAATAATGATGACTTTGAAGATGGAACACACACAAACACAACAATGGCTGTATTGCACCAACTATCAAAGCTTAATTATAATGTGACAAATATTAAAAATGCCGTTTATTAGCTCAGGTCACTCAATTAAACTTCTTTGAAGGGAAGAAATATGTAACAGCAAAGAGCTGTGCTACAGTTTAACTGATAAAAAATATAAACCAAGAAAAACCGTTCATTACCGGTACGGTAAGAATTTATTACCATATAAGCATTTCCATAAGTGGGTCGATGATGCACGGGGAGTTGTTTGAATAGCCGCTCGCAAAATCAAACGACTTTTTGCAGACGTCCCTAAAAAAACTTTGCATAAGAATTTAAATGCTTCCCCAATCTGGGAAGAAGAAATACTGTTGAATATTTTTAGAATAATTCTCTATCACACAGCAGCCTATATTCCACTTGCACTTGGTACCCATTACACTAGTATGACTATACCGACTGTACAGTGGCAAAAGCTCAAATATTACATTCGAATGGGCGCCAGTTCAATACCGCTCAGGAGCATCCGTCTGTTTCTTTGACAATACGCTTAAAGGCATGCCTGAAAGTGGACATGAAGATTGCATTATTTTCCTTTGTCCAATTAACCTAAATTTTCAACCACCAAGCATGGATATGTCGAAAAATTCTATGACTATTCCGTAACTACACCGTACACCCCCACTTAGGCTACACCCTAGACTTATTTTCACACAGTAGCCTAATCCATATTTCGAGCAACCTTACGACCGAAGATAGCTAAATAAGTTAGAAGCTGAATAAATTTTGAAACACACAATAAAAGGGAAGACAAAAATTTTCTACTCCCTTAAGATAATTTAAAAAGTTGTAAAAGTTGTCAATATAGTATATTTGTGTTGTAGTATAGCCTACTTATAATATACGTTATTCAAAAGGGTTATAGGCAAATTGTTCGTAAACAATTGTTCGTAAAACAATTGTTCGTAAACAGTTGTTCGTAAAACAATTGTTCGTAAGCAGTTGTTCGTAAAATGAAATCCCTAAAACAATTCTTCGTAAATCGTTTCTTGGTATAAATTAATTCTCAATTGCATGCACGAAGAAATGCTTATGAAGAATTGTTTTACGAAGAATTAATTTTACGAACAATTGTTTGACGAACAATGTTTACGAACAGTTGTTTTACGAACAACTGTTTACGAAAAAAACGTCGGACACCATTCAAAAGTAATCATTAAGTACTTGAATAAAATGTCCTTTCGAAGATGAGGATCTGGATACCGGATTTTTGTTATTGATTTGTGCAAGATTATTACTTCATTTAGCAAACCGTCGCTCAATGCATCATGACTGGTCTTTATCAATAATTTCCCATTTTGTCGGCCGCTGCCAAGAATATACCAAGTATCTCCAAACCACGCCTGAAATGTAATATAATATGATTCAAACTCGCCCAATGTAATTGTAAAGATCAGAGCCTTGAATTTTTGTGAGTTACACTAAAAGTAAAATTAAGTTTAAACTCTCAAGTCGTTTTTTCGTCATTGGAGAAGTACTGTATTTGTGTCTGTACTGTATTTGTGATTCAATTGTAATTTCTTGAACAGCATTGTCTCTTCATTATTTGTTAACATCAAAGAACTGCTTGAAAAGATACTAGAAGCCTGAGAATCGTTGATCTTGCGCGCGTGTCGCTTCTCAAGTTAGGCTGTTGTGTAATGACAGAATCGGTGGTAGCTCGTAGCTAGCGATGTAATATTACCGATGCAATAAATTGCTACGATAGCTTACTGTACATTCTCAGTGAGTTGTGCTGTGGAAATGTATGCGATTATTGCATGTTTAGAATTCCTAAAAGCTTAGCGAGGTTCTTATGACTCATTGTTTTTAATGTGACTGAACCATAGCTTAGCCTACATAACATCACAGGGTTAGTCAATAGTCAAGCCAAGGCCTATGAGAGGGGGGTACGGAGGGTACGGCGTACCCTTGAGGGCCCAGGTATGTGTTTGTTGGGGGGCCCGAAATTGTGATTTTATAGTTTATGCGCAAAAATGTTTGGTAAAAACTATCCTAAACGACTAATTTCAAGCATAAAAGTTGTTATTCTTTAGTTCTGGGGGCCCGTAATTTAACAAACGGGCCTAGAAAGGTAATCGAGTGCTTTGCGAGCAAATTAGGAGCCCAAAGTGGTAATTTAATGCTTTATGTGCAAAAATGTTTTGTTAAAAGCACCCTAAATTAAAGCATAAAAGTTAGTTATTCTCCTGTCCGGGTGTTTTTGGATTTTTTTGTGTTTTTTAAAAACTAGGCCTATTTGAAAAAGGTAGTTTCACGCTTATTTCACTTTAGAATGAATTTCGGAGTTAGAGCAGGAGCCGGAGAATACTTTCGGAGCAGGACCGGAGCCGGAGTAAAAAAAAGTGACTTCTGTCGTTCACCTCTGCTAGTGCTGCTAATGTGGTGAATGCAAAAGTTAATGAAGAAAGGTTATTGGTTAGATGATTAATTTGATTATGTTTTAACAAGATGTTATGTTTGAGCCTTGGTAGAGAGCTTGGCTTGTACCAGATACAGTCATATAACACTCAATAACGTTAACGGATTTAACATTAAACACACAAAAAAGAAAACAAGAAAAAACTACTAAATCCAACGCTTTCGACACCACATAGTGTCCTCACTCCTCATCAGGAATAATTATACGCTACATCCAAGAGAAATAAAAAAATGAATTTAAAAATTTTACATTAAAGCTGTACAAGCGACACCTCCCAAAAGCACCATAAAAACTGACACACGAGTTCAATGCAGGATGCACAAATTGGCGGGGGACAGATAACATGATATGCACAACACCAAACATTAAATAATAATAATTTTATTGCAGCCTGATACTATTATTGTGCACAGATGTCCAATTCTTCAGTAAAATGTTGTATGGTGTGCAATAGCCTAGCCCTAAGCAAACATCACGCGTTTTGCCCAAGACAAAGGGGGCCCGGAGTGAGAGGGGGGCCCGGAGTGACTGTTCGTACCCCTAGTGAAAATTTCTCTCAGAGGCCCTGGTCAAGCACACAAACAACCATGGAAGAACCCGTTGTAAGAATGGTCTCTTATTGGGTTTGAGTTTGAAGCAAAAGCAGCGTATGACATTGCTACAAAAATTCAATTTCCTTGGTTACTGATGGAGCGTTTTCATCAATGAAGAAGATTTTTTTTCAGCAAACTATAAATATATTTCTAAATATTGGAATTGTTATAAACCTTAATCAAATCTATTACCTGTTCAAATTGACGAATTTTAGCAGCTTGTTCATCTGAAGACACAAACATTTCCTTGACTGACACTGTTTGGACACTTCCAGGCATAGGAAAGGGCGCAGAAGTAAATATAAGAATTGTCATAATGATTGCAAAAATTGCAGGTAGCAATACAAAGCAACTGCTATGATAAAAAATTAAAGTGCCACTTCGTCGAATTCCGTTCTGAAAATATTGTTAATTAGATTAAATCTTACAGCATCAGTGCTGGACAAAAGCAGGATAATCAAAAAGTAAAGAGCCCAAAATATGGACACTCATGTTCAGCACAGTAAGCGAACTACTCGGTATGCGACAACTTAGCAAGTGCTTCAACTCAGCAAGTAGGCCTACATTTCAGCTACTGCCAAAGTTCATCTAGCATCGAACTTGCTAGGTCATCGCTTGCTAAACTGAATTTCTGACTTATTACATGCCAAGTATGGATTTGGTCAGTTTTTACTTCCTTAGGTTCATCATTTAGCCTACTAACTTTCAGCCACTGCTGAAATATTGCTAGCTCTGTTGTCACTTGCTCAACTGCAGTGTGCTGAGTTGCAGGGAGACTCATTCAGCACACATTTAAAAAACTAAATTGTTTTCATTGGCTTGTTTTCGTTTTTATTTCTTAATAACACTGAAGATGAAAGCAGATTAGTTTTCGAAATGTTTGCTGATCATGAGTTTAGTATCTACATTTTACGCTCTTTATCTTTTGATTAGAAACAACAATTTTTTTTTACATAGAAATTAACTTTTCACAAACCTATTAAAATCGATTTCTTTCTTTACTTACGGTATATTTCATTTTTGTAACATGCAAATCGCCACGTGAATGGTCGAGACTTTGGGTGAATTGCATAGTTAGTCACACAGTGTAAACATTAAATAGAACTTTTCAACACTTACCTCTAATGTTGCTGTAAATTTGCTTGAAATCTTTCCCAGCTTGTTTGGATTGGCATTGTTACGTGACCTCCTGCCGCTTTCGTCCATTGCCTAACGATTTCACAAATATGTCGAAGAAACGGTTGGTAGATTGTAACTAATTTCAGTCTTTTCTCAACATTTGTTTGTAGCCTACTGTAGATTATAATTTGTGTCGTTTATTCAAGTTCATTCTTCTGCATTTGTAAAAATTAAGAAAAACTCTTAACAATGTTGTTACTGACGATCGTCTGAGGAAATTTTTGTTTTTTGCTTGTGAGTAGAAATCAACGCAATACAACAAGATTTATGATGATGTCATAATGAGTCAAATGGCATGCCACTACGCAATTTATTGAACTCAGTTGTTGAGTACATAAAAGATGCAGTAAAAGACGTTGTTTTTCTTTGAAATACACCACAGCTCAATTTCTACAGTAGTTTCACACCACTTTTTTCATCAAAGTCGCAGCCGACTGTTTGAAAGAGAGATAAGCATCGCTCTGGAACGGTGGGAAAAACTCTTGCATGACGCGCGAAAGGGCATCGGTTCGACACCGCTCAGGAGTACACGACTTTATTTTGAGCAAGACACTTCGCAATCATGACATACGTGAAATTGGGCACCAAGATTGGCTTTCTTGTCATCCCGTCTACTTGATCTAAAACCTTCAATGACTAGACGTAAGCATGAAAAAGGCAAAATCGCAGCTGAAGCTTTCACCAAGTTCTTTCATGTCATAACCGTCCAAGAACTTATGTGATAAACTGTCACTGCGCATTTTAGAGAGAAAAAGATTACATAATCACTGCATTCCAAAGCTACGAGTTATATTGGTGTTCGACAAAGCGCGGTCAACCACTTAAATCTAACCACGTAATGATGATTGATTGATTGTGATTGAATAAGCTTAGTGGTTTTGGCAACAGGAAAAAAATGTCAATCTAAGACAGTGGTTCCCAACCTGGGGTCCGCGGCCCCCTTGGAGGTCCGTGAGAAAGCGTTTGGGGGTCCGTGATTACTTTGATGAATTTTGGAAAAACAAAACAAAAAGCGATCTTTTTACTTTCATTTCTCTCTTTAAATGCAAATGTGTCAAGCTCACGCCCGCGAAAATAAACTGTATCGGTATGCATTAAAATAAATCTATGCTGCTGCCTAGGCTACAGTGTGTACAATGTACATTGACCTAAGACCTTAAACTACATTTACCCAGGGATGCCAGCGACAAATTTCCAATAAACTTAGATTTTATGCTAAAAAAAACCCAGATGAGGCGAAAAAAACCCAGGTCCAGAAAATATGTAGTAAAGCGGTAAAAAAAAACCTGCGTGTGCTTTCAGCACCATTTTAAATCATTACACAGAAGCCTCAGAAAGCTACAAATAGTAACACGTATATATAATTATACAATATACATGCTTATGTTGGTTTGGGTGTTTATTATATATGTAATATAACTATATACAAAAACAAGAGGTGGTAGGCCTAGATGGGCTCACAGCAAAGATTTTGGTTCAAAATTACGTTTATGGTAAAGCGTTTAGCTAGCAAGGTTGGGTCTGCTACTATTCGGTGAGTCCGATTCGGTGAGTTCCTAACCTCCAACCCTAACCCTAACCTTAAAACGGCAATGATAATTAGGCTACGGTACCCAATAATTTAAAAAAAAAAATTGAAAAAATCAGGAAATAGGGATCGGACTCACCGAAACGGGCCATTCCGAGCAAGGTTCAGTGTGTGTTTAACCAAAATTTCTAAAACTGACTAGATGTATGAGTGTATAGGCTAGCCATTAAGGTTAGTTTTGACTTTTGAACTAAACTTTTGGCTGTGTGAGTTGTAGACTGCGGCTGAGGAGAATCATCATGCCTGCTTAGTGCTTACAGTTTGGTGTACAACTACGATAACTTGGTTCTTAGCAATAAACCCTGCTTAGCCTTTTTAATTTGAACATAATGTTGAAAAGAATAACTCAAATTCACAATAAATAAATGTTCAGTGACACAAATAGTTGTACTACTCCAATTTTTAGTCATCCACATGTTCATAAAGTTGGATCATTTCTTCAGCATCCTGTACCTCACTGACTGCAGTAGCTGATGCAAAAAACATTACCGGTACCTTATCATTTTTGTGTTGCAGTGTGGACCATTTATCGAAGATCCCAGTGCCTTAATACCGCGCAAGCTCTGTACAAAGTTAAAAACCGAAAAAACCTAGATTTACCTAAATTTGAAATAAAAAAACTTAAAACCCAGATGTGGTCAAAAAAACCCAGATCTAGGTGGAAAAACCAAGCTCTGGCATCCTTGCATTTACCACAGTCCACAACTCATGTCGATTACAGTCAAATCAGGATTGGCTCCTCTGTTACGTAATAGAAAGCAGAGGGAAAAATTTTGCGCACACCTGAAAACCCTGCAAATCTCATTTCAACGTTATTTTAATGTAGAACACCTGCCGAACGAAGTTGAAACATGGATTCGAAATCCTTTTCTTTTTGACTTGAACAAAATTAGCGATGACGATCTCAGTAAAGATGACCTAATTGATTTGAGATCAAAAGAGTTATTACGCATTGAATTGCGTTCAAAAACTGTGAAAGATTTTTGGTGCTCACAACGCTGCGAACCTACCCATTCTTGGCAAAGCAAGCGATTATTGTTTTGTTACCATTCATAATCATAACCACTTACTTTTGCGAGGCAGGATTCTCAGCTCTTGTTACAATAAAAATAAACATCGAAATCGCCTGGACGTTCAAGATGACAGGCGTGTTGCTTTGTCAAAAACTCAATCACAGTTCAGTCGTTTAGTTCAGGAAGGCAACAACAGCCCTCTCATTAAATTTGCTTACGTTGAAAAAGTTCCGGCATGGCACTATGGGTAACCTTGATATTCAAATTAATACTGCTGACATTTCTTGAACAATTCATTCATTTTCTTATTTGAGCAACTCTTTAACCTGATATTTGCCGCAGGAGTCATAACGGCAATGCAATATGACACAGTACAGTAGTTGAGTAACATAATTATTACAATAGTCAATAGTATGTTAATTGAGTTTCAGGCAAAATTTAGGTAGGGGTCCGCAGAATTAATAATTTGTCTAAAGGGGTCCGTGACAACAAAAAGGTTGGGAACCACTGATCTAAGAGAAGTGTTTAAGTCATGAAATAATGGCAAGAAGGCTACCTGGCTACTTTTAGTTTTAGACACTTGTCTAAATAGATTTAACGACTCGTCTTAATTAAATCTATAGAGGTAAGGTTTTTTTTTTTCAACTTATTTGTTTAGCTATCTGGGTGTCGAACTCAGGTTCTATGAATGCACGTCAAGTAGCCTACATTATCTTTATCTATATTGGCTTCTCCACCAGTAGGCTATATAGGCTACTGTATATATGTTGGCTTACTGTATGTGTAGGTGCACTACTGACTTATACAATGAAAGTTGTAGAATGTGGAGCATCATACCTTGTTAATCCACAAAAGCTGATATAGGCTAAACATTTACTTAGGCTACTACTCGACTAAAACTTAAGCACTTGAACTGGCCTGGACAACAACACTACAAAATATTTGTTTGTTGCAAATGTGAAATACACTTGGCTTATGCATTGACTAACATAGCACCAGTAGCGTAGCCAGGAATGTTGAAAGGAGGGGTTTTGACCACCCAGCGGCGGGGGGTGTGGGGGGCCTCCCCCAGAAAATTTTGAAAAATTACTTTGAATTTGGTGCATTCTGAGAGCATTTTCAACAAAAATGTGGGTACGAATATTCCTGTAAAATGGTGCTGTCCGGTAGCATAGCAAAAGGATAAGATCATGATTTCTTTAGCATTTTTCGGAAATAAAGCTAAGTGTCGGTATTTTCTTGTTGCTAATTCCTGGCTGAGATGTTTGGTATTGGCAAAACTCGCTCTTTTAATGCAATTTTGTTTAAAATTAGGCAATTTTTTTTTAGACTGAAAGCACCATTCTCAATATCGTGACGTCACACGCGTGCCAAAGGGGGGGTTGTAACCCCCAAACCCCCCCCCCCCTTGGCTACGCCACTGCATAGCACATTAATTATAAAGCGACCTTTTGATCGCTTATGAACAATGCTTTGTATTACTTAGCTTACTGTTTGTTCAACAGTGTTGGAATTCTCCCAGGAGAAAAGTATTGACAGTTTTGATTAGTTCCTGTAGCCTGTCAACAGCTTTTACAGCAATAAAAGAGCTTTCATCTTTATGATAGCCTACCTGAACGCGAATCAATTCGTGTAATGCTGACATTATATTTAAGTCTACATCGCCTTCATGAAAATCGCCTTCAAGAAAAATATGAGTTTACTCACCCATCCACAGATAAAGTATGGAAATTAGTATTAGGCCTTACGACACTGCATCAAAAGAATTAGGCCTTAATAAAAACGGCACTTATTACAACAAACAGCGCTAAAAACTAAGGCTGGGAAAGGTTTGGTTTGTCCAGAATTGCATACTTTTTATCCTATTTCACGATCCTGTGCGAGACTAAAGCGATGGAAATATTTTAAAACGCTCAGAATAGTTTTTTCCTCACCTTGCGGTTATTGGTTGCATATTGTTAATTCAACTCTATTGCTCCAGAACAAACATCAGTTGCTTACGATGGTAGGTTTGAGTAACGGATTGTGATTCGCATTTTTTATCCTCAATAACATCGAGGAACCAAAATAGAGGTTGAGAGATATCAACGTCTACTTCATTAGCCTACTTATTATAAAACTATTTTTTTGCATTTTAAAGATATCTAACTAAGTTACAACTTTTAATGCAGCTATTTTTTCTGTCAGATAGTCCAAATGTATCCACCATATTCTTTTGAAATCTATAAAGCCTATTTGGCTGAAGCCAAACATCAACGTTATATTTACCAATTAGATAATTATAATAATAACTTAGGCTATATTCATTATCTTTTATTGTGTGTTCTGAATTACAATTTCTATTCCAGGTTTTCGCTGAAACAACTCAGTCTACAAATTACGGATGAATCTAGAGAAAGTAGCCTATCGTAGATATATTCTCCTCTCTCGTATTTTTTCTGAATAAAACCTGCATTAAAACTTTAATGAAGCCGCAGGAAGCCTAATTATGTTCGCTTTTGCGCAGTAAAATCTATCGACCCATGATGCCTGCCACTACCAAAGTTTCATCTAGATTCTAGAAAATTGGCGATATTCTTCATCTGACTTTTATTAGCTCGATAAAATATTAAAAAATCACAAAGAAGCTTCCAGACGCCTTTGACTATTTTCTGTAGGTTAATATTTACGCTACTGCACTGCTTTTTTCTTGCTTTTTTGCAACTTGGCGTGTCAAAAACCATCACCATAGTTATTGTTGTTCGCAGTTTGCGATTAAGCTATAGTTTAATGTTTGCATAATAATCAAAGACAAATTACAAACATAAAAGCCAATAATAGGCTTAGCTGAATACTAGTGATGTAGGCTAGCCTATTTAACATATTGCTTAAGAATTTCAAACGTTTATTTGTATTCACTGTATCATCAACGCTGTGTTCAATGGAAAATTGAAACACGCATCGAAATTAGTTAACGTTTAGTAGTTTTTTTTTTCATTTTGACCAAGCCACCACATTAAATGCAGCAGTAGCCTACGGTAATCTCCAATTCAGGAATTGATCATGAAAGCTGAGCTATTTAAGTACCTACAGTACTTATACAATGAAGAAGTGACATTCATTTAATTTCCCAAGACACTTGGCGTCAAATGTATTAATAGTTGAGTACAAGAGTGCCATGATTTTTATTAAGGCTACGTACATTCACGTTGTTTGAAAGCTACAAAGAGTTCAAAAATGAATGCTGTAAATTTTTATTGTAGGCTACAATTAAAAAATCACACTAAAGCCAGAGGAAAAGTATTGTCAGGCTGAAAAATCTTTCATACCTTAAAATTTTATTTTGTTTGAGCAACAGCAGTGATAAAGGAAACCTTTTTTGTTGAAAATGAGCGACCTACTTGGCGTCAGCACTGCCTTGTCTGTTTGATGATAAACAGGGGCGTTGGCAGGGGGGTCTAGGTGGTACTTTTGGACCCGGGCCCGGAATATTTAAGGGGCCCGGATTTAAAAAATTCCAAGCGATTTCAAACATTATCAAGATCTTTGTATAATCAGATTTAAAGGAATTGCCATCAGAGGTTAAAACATCCATTTCAGCCGTCAGATGGTAAAATACGGTACCCGGACATTTTGCCGAAAGACATTTTGCCGAAACCCATTTTGCCGAAACCCATTTTGCCGAAACCCATTTTGCCGAAAGACATTTTGCCGAATGGACATTTTGCCGAAACTCATTTTGCCGAAAGGACTAATTGCCGAAAGAACTAAATGCCGAATGGACAAATTGCCGAAATTATACAAATGCATTTTATGTATTATCATAACCTAATAACACATAAATGTCATTCACAAACAGATTTCACTCACAAATTATGTGCGACAGCGCGTAAGTATCCGACAAAAGTGTTATATGTATAAGCGAACGTCTAATACTGATCTCCAAAACCTGTGGAGACTGCATAGCCTATAGCCTATACTTATAGATGAGACTTGGTGTCACTTCAAACTAATACTGATTTCCAAAAACTGTGGATACTGTATATAAAGCAATTTTTAGGCAAACAACAGTAGCAAAGTAATTACTATAGTATTTCAAAGCCACTGCTTGCATGGTAACGAGACTTGGTGTCACTTCAAAATAATTATTATCAGTTCAAAGGCATTGCTTGCATAGCAATGAGACTTGCGACTTGGTGTCACTTCAAAATAATTACCAGTTCAAAGGCACTGCTTGCATAGTAACGAGACTTGGTGTTGCTTCAAAGTAATTTTTAGGCAAACAAAAAGTAGCAAAGTGATTCTATTTCAAAAGCACTGCTTGCATAGTAACGAGACTTTGTGTCACTTCAAAGTAATTTTTTTCCAAATTTTTTCGGCAATTTGTCCATTCGGCAATTAGTCCTTTCGGCAATTAGTCCGTTCGGCAATTAGTCCTTTAGGCAATTTGTCCATTCGGCAAAATGTCCTTCGGCATAATGTCCTTTCGGCAAAATGTCTTTCGGCAAAATGGGTTTCGGCAAAATGTCTTTCGGCAAAATGTCCGCGCACGTAAAACACCGGGGCCACTTCAGCCACCAAATAGTAAAATAAGAATTTAGTCTAGTAGGCTATAGTGATTCCCTAACCACGAATATTACCCAAAACACGAATTTCTAAATAAACAGGCTAATATTTGTTCAAGCTCAAAAACTGAAATGGCACAGGTAACAAGATTGCTTCCCCTATTTCTGCACTGAAAATTAGACCAAAACCGCTTTTCAGATTGCAGAAATCAGCAAATGTTTGACCAAACACCTTTCCCAAATCAAATTAAAAGCTTTCTGACTGTCTGCACTACCTTTGTTGTAAATTCTCTGGTGAGCCTAGAATGACCAGTGAAACATCAATGAAATTGAGAAGTAATACTCTAGCGCCATGTGACAAATAAAAGTTCAAAAAAGCAAACACTAGATAGAGATAGTAAGTTTTGCGGTTCAAGAAATTTTAAGATTGTGCAAGATTTGTTAAATAACCATTGACCATGATTAAACGACACCAACAAAAGTTTGTACACAACCTTTATATTCTTAACAATGTCGATGAAGGGGGCCCGAAAATAAATTGGTACCGGGCCCGAGAAATCCTGTCAACGGTCCTGATGATAAAGCTAAAAAAAATAGGCGTAGTTAGCTTTAGGATTTGATTTCGTGTGGCAATTATTCCTGTAATCTTGGCCACCTAAAGATACGGCCTGATTTGTCACATTTTGCAGAAATTTCCAGGTTTTAACATCCTCACATGTTGAAAAACAAAGAAAATTTGATTTCGAAGATTTTAGTCAGACTATTAATTTTCAATAACAGTCTGATTTTGCGTTTTTCAACTTACCTTTTCTCATTTGCTATTGCTTCCCCAAGGCAACAAAAAAGTTTTATGTCATTAGGAAACCGCAAAAAGTAAAAATTTCTCAAAAAATGTCAGTCAACCACTAGCAGTAGCTGTAATCAAAATCTGCAAAATGTGACAAATCAGGCCGCATCTCTAGGTGGCCATGCTATAATATAACATCTTCCATATCGTAGCCAAAAAGAGATACGGAGTGATTTCAAAATGAAAAGGCGTGAACAAATCGTAAGTAAAGTATTTAAGTCATATTATCTTTTGCTTTTGTTTCTGTTGTGCTGGTAAGTTCCAAAAACAATAAAAAGCAAACTATCTGCCAATATCTACGAAGTTTCAAGTCTATATGACTTAGGCCAGGGGTCACCAAATGGCGGCCCGCCACGCTGTATCGCTGTGGCCCGCGGAAGGTATCAGCGTACAAGTATAACCAAAAATACTTTTCTTGAAGGAGTTAAAGAGCACGAAGGCAAAAAATACTTTCCTGGAAGCATATTTTCGCTTTGCATACGATTCCACCGATCGACCAATCAGATTATAGTTCTAGGTGGGGGTTGCTTAAAGTTATTCCAATGCGATGTCCAGCCACACTGTCCCAGTGGTTGATTAAAACGTCTGTTTTCGAATTTTGAAATTGTCTGTGAGCATAGGGTTGCTTATTTTAAGTTTGCAAATGTCATGTAAACACTAGTGCGAGTTTCACCGTTATTGTGTTTCACGAGCAGTGTTCTCTTTATGCAAGTTTTTGTTGACAAAATGGGTCGGTGTGCCAACTCAATTTATAATAAATTGATAATATATTACATATAAATTTAGAGACTTTTTCTGATTATATTATGAAAATATTTAGCTTAGTAGGCCTACTGCAAAACTTTTTTTTTTAAGAAATATGAAACGCTTCACGATTTTGCGTGTCATCCTTGCGCAGGAGCCATGCTAATCTGTATCGTTCCAATTATAGTATATGTACTGCCGAAGCAAGTACTGCAAAATGTTGTTAATCAACAAATTCTTGCCACGCTGATGAGCACCGCAAGTGACAGTTGTCTATAATAAAAGAAAGACGGTTTTATAGATTCTCACAAAAAGGATGAAAAACCAACTCATTGCTTTTTTGAGGGAAGACTGTTCATAAATTACGACTTTTCGGTGATTTCCACAAGCGTTTGTTTCATGGCACCTGGTGTGATGATGTCTAGTTTAGCGTTGGTGGTGCCTTCAACATTTAGTTGCAGAATGGTCACTCCTTGACCTACAACAGCTGGTGCTGTTCGCCCTGACAAGGGCGCTGTGCTTGGTCTGGGGGTGCCATTCTGATGATTGTTCTTCCGCATAACTTTATAGCGACAGTTGTAGCAAGTTTAGTTTTCCAAAGTCGGTACTTGCCGGGGCGGCCGGGTGGAGGTACTTGCTTTCTTCGGCAGAGAGTGCTGCTTGTGAGTGTGGTGAAATGCAGACGGCAGCCCACATTATCAAGGATTGCCGGCTATACAGACCTCCTCATGGTATGGAAGGCCTAGTTTCTATCGATGACGACACCAGGCAGTGGTTAGCCAACGGATGCCCTGACATATAGCGACAACACGAGAGAAGAGAAGATGGTACCTGTTTTCTTTTTCCCTGTTATTGGAGCCTATTTTTCGCTGATATGTTTGCAGGTCACTATTGTTGCCTGTATTGCGATGTGTCAAACATTTCCTTGTTTACTGAAACTGTTAAGGGAACGTTCAAATATTACGTAACGCTTTTTTTCCGAATTTTTGACCCCCCTTCCCCATGTAACGCCAACGTAACGCTTTTTTCAATCCCCCCCTCCCCCATGTAACGCTTTTTCACTACGAATTCAGCACAAAAAACTACCATTTCGTACTCGAAAGCGTTACGTAACGCTTTGCTTGAACCCCCTCCCCCCCGATGTGACGCTAACGTAACGCTTTGCATAAACCCCCCCTCCCCCTCGAAGGCGTTACGTAATATTTGAACGTTCCCTAATTGCAAGATATCTTTTGCGAAGCGAAGTAACAACACCACTCTTGCTTGGCGATGAATATTCTGATGAAACCGCTCGCCTCGCTATAAGTGCACAAAACAAGTGGCCTCTATTTATTAGGCATTGTTAAAAAAGTCAAAAGTGTTGTAAAAGGAGCTTGGCCTAGCAGTAGCGTTGTTCGATTAATTTTGTTGCTACGGTATTCTAACATAACTATGAACAACATGTAACGCTGGATACTGGGTACGAAATGCGTTCTTTTCTAGCATAAGAGTCAACCTACCTAACATTTTATTAGTGCGGCCCGCCACAGCTCTCCTTAGTGCCAAAGTGGCCCGCATGCAAAAAAGGTTGGTGACCCCTGACTTAGGCTATAGTCCAGTTGCAACAGTTTTTAGTTAGGATGCTGCACAAATTCAAAAGTTTGGATCTTTTTTACCGAACGGCAACGTCCGCCATCACAATAAATATCGCATTACGTTCTCTGAGAAAAATAATCACATAGGCTACCTGGCTACAGAAAGCACTCGGCCATGAGCATTTAATATATGAAACACTTGGTAGCATAAGTTATAGCCCCTCCAGTGATTTTCAACTGATGTTCCGCGGAGCACAGGTATTTCGTGAAAGATCATCAGGTGTTCCGCAAGAAATATATTAGTTTAACTAGTATTTTATGGTTATAGGCAAATTGTTCGTAAACAATTCTTCGTAAAACAATTGCTCGTAAACAGTTGTTCGTAAAACAACTGTTGTTCCGAACAATATACATCAATTCTCAATTGCATGCACGAAGAAATGCTTTATGAAGAATTGTTTTACGAAGAATTAATTTTACGAACAATTGTTTTACAAACAATTGTTTACGAAAAAACGTCGGACACCGTATTTTATGGAACACCGGTCGAAAATTACAAGAGCTTTGCGTTTGTCTTCTGCAATTTTTGCCCGAATATCAACTTTGTGAACATCTAAACAGGCCTAGATAGGCTATGGCTCTGACAAAAACTAAAAGTGAATGAATTGTTGTGTTGTTTATTTTATTGCATCATTGTTAGATTTCGTTGGGTGTTCCGCAAGATTTTTTTAATGCACAAAGTGTTCCGTGACTCAAAAAAGGTTGAAAAACACTGAGTGCTCCATCTAGATGACCTTGGTAACTTTGGTTCATGTCGCGAGATAGCCTACTATATCTTTTCATTCTAAACCAAAGCTTCTACCATGTGTGATTTACGAGATATGGACGTTGGAGGCATTTGGCCCCCTCCAGAAAAATAATAGGGCTTGAGCAGGCGTAGCAACCACCCTCCGATCGTAGGGCCCCCGCAAAAAATGCAGGCCCCTCCGCCGGAGTTTTTGGAAGACTATTGAAATACAGGATACTAACCAGCACGTGGTCACAAACGAACGCGGAATAGCAGAGCTTATTGGTATTGAGCAGGTGGTTTCAAAAAACACGGTACGACGTAGGAAGAGAATGTTTGGTTAAAAGTGTGCTGATGATTCGAGTCGTCTTTCTGCTGAGGAAAAATTCAAATCCAGTTTTTTCTTGTTTTCACTGATCAGGCCATGTCTTCTTTTTCTTTGCGCTTTGACCAACTCGTGGAGTGGTACAAGTTGTTTGAATTTCTGTACAACGCTAGCAGCCTGAAGAAGTGTCTCAGAGAAAATGGTTGGGTTGGTTGGTGGTCACAGCGGTAAACCATAATCTTTTCGTGGGAAAATTGTAACATAAAGTTCTCGGATCCGTTCGTCTGTAGCCTATGCAATGACCGAAAGAAACACTCTTCTGAAAACGTCTATTCAAGAATTGTATTTCTGTAAAAATAGCCTCAAGGCTGTCGAAGAATGGGGGCAACACCGTACCCACTAAAACTTGTCATTACAATACAAATTACTGAGATAAAGACGGAAATTTCGTCTAGCTGGTAAGCACTAAGCAAAACAGTTAAATATGCGACCAACTTTTCAAGCAACAATTTTAAGAATGAGAGAATAGATTGCAATATTTCAAACGCACGTAAGCAGCTTCTGTGACGTAATAATGATAAGCATTATGAAGCTATTCAAGCACCTGTTGAATTTGGCTTACACCATATCTCGTAATTCAAGATTTAACGATGATGTAATGCTTAACAGGTGTGACAAAGGTGATGCAATCTTTGCTTATTTCTAGCAACAGTCCATGACGTAAGACGTCAGGTTCAGTAGACAACGGTTCTATGTGACGTTTGATTTGAAAATTGTTCGTAACATTGCGGCCCCTAGTTATGACAGTCTAACATGGCATAACTAAAAAAGAATTTAAGGACAATTTTGAGCCAATAAATAAAAACACACGATACACAAATTGTTTGAATCACTCACATTTAGGTTAATATGCAAGTACAAAGGGCATGCAAAGAATGAATAACAATAACAATAATACGCGACGATACATGAAATTGGTACCATAGGTACACGTGGTCACAGCGGTAAACCATAATCTCTTCGTGGGAAAATTGTAACATAAAATTCCCGGATCCGTTCGTCTGCATGTAATGACCGAAAAAGAAACACTCTTTCGAAACGTCTATTCAAAAAGTATATTCCTGTAAAATTAGCCCGCGGCTATCGAAACCGAGATGCAACACCGTACACCACTAAAAATTGTCACTACAGAACAGATTACTTGGATAAAGACGGAATTTTTGTCCAGCTAGCAAGCACTAAGCAAACAGTTAAATGTGCGACTAACTCTCAAGCAACCATTTCACGAATGACCAGAATAGATAGCAATATCTCAAACTCACGTTCGCAGTACTGTGACGCAATAGTGAAAGACATTGTCACGCATTTCAAACAGGTGTTCAAAGCTGGTGATCCAATATTTCATGTTTAAACAGGTTTGACACTGAAACAGGTTTAAACAGGTTTGACACAAGTCGTACGAACGATGGTGCAATCTCTGCTCATGTTTAGGAAAAATTCCATGACGTAATACGCTAAGATTCAGTAGACCTGAACGGTTTTTATATGACGTTTGATTAGGTGAACAATTGTCTGGAACATAGCGGCCCCTAGTTATGACAGTCTGACATGGCATAACTAAAAAAGAATTGACGAAAATTGTGAGCCAATGAATAAAAACACATGATACACAAATTGTTTGAATCACTCACGTTTAAGTTAATACGCAAATACAAAGGGCATGCAAAGAATGAACAGCAATAAGAATAATACACGACGATACATGAAATTGGTACCATAGGTACACACTAAAATGACGCTATATACAATGGTTTACCGCCAAGTTCGCACACCAAATCACTCGAAACAAACGTCAACTGCGAACCAGGATCATGCTGACAATACACCAACTTCGATTTGCCAGTTATTGGATTCAAAACACGAGCAGCAGTAACGCGGTTAAAAGCTGCTTTAACATTTCCAATCTTAACATTACGCACAGGAACTCTGGCACCAGCATCATCTTTGCCAATCGAATCCAGAGAATCACGTGACGTCACATAAAAATCATGCAGAAGAAAATAGTGTTTCCTATCGTTGTTAGGGCCACACTGACGACAGTTGTTTGCATGAACGCAATCCCTAACCATATGCTGGCGCAAACAATTCAAGCATTTGCCAGCTTTCACAATGACATCTCTCCGACCTTTAGGTGTCAAGCGCAAAAATTCTTTACAATTAGACAAAAAATGATATTCAACTTGACCACGTGACAAACAATAAAAACATGCCGGTATGTCACTACGTCTGGCCACACCACCGCGCGGTGCGCCAACAGCAGTCGAGTACTGCGAACTCTCTGAAATCACATTATGATGGGGTTTTACCGACGTCTGCCTAACCGGACAAGAAGGCAACTTTCCTTTGCCAAACTTTTTAAAATGCTGCGACTCACCAGAATCGCCCATTAGCATAATGCTAAAATCAGTCGACTTGCGCGTTTCCTCCCGTACTACAAATTCAAACAAACTCTGAAAAGTAGGCTCATCAGTGCCACCATACTGATCACCTAAAAAGTCAAGATAACGCTGCTTAGCGTCAAACGGGAGTCGCTTAGCCAAATCCAAAACAAAACGTCCTTCCAATTTGTCACGCTGACCATAAGCTTGCGCGTAAAGCAAACACTGCGACAAGTCATCTTTAAACTCTTTCAAATCACTGGAAGAGATAGAAGTCAATTTGCTACCATAACGATACTTTCTAATTTCTGGTTCTGCGAAAAGACCTCCACGAACCCCAAAACGCTGGGACAAGCGAGCTAACGACATTTCTATTCTGTCTTCCTCTGACAAGCCAGGGGTGTCAGAAACCAAATTAGCAATCGTTTGAGCAGCTGTCCTAACACAAGCTGCTTGTAACAAAGTCAAACGAGTTCCGTTAAAGGGCGAAGCTGCCATCAAGGCCGTAACACGATTTTTAAAGAAGATAAATGGCATATTATTACCATCGTAACCAATCAAGGCCGCCTTATCGGAAAACGTCCTACTATTTTGGTATTCAAAAAAGCAATCCTGTTGTTGAGAACTTGATTTAGCGGGAGAAGACAAGCTATATCCCTTAAGGGGCTGAGGGGGCTCAGTCAGATGCACAGCCCGATCACGATCCTCACACACGTTAAAATCAGGAGACGCGATACGCCTCTCACAACCACCCAAATTACGTGTAGCTGGGCGATCAAAAACTAGCGGCGCAGAAAACTGTGAAGGGGGCAAAACATTACTTCTGATAGCGGCCCCGTGACCTGTACGCTCTGGGGGAAGAGTTCGGCTAAAATTCGCAGGCTTTGGCTTTAGATCCTTCGGAAGATCCTTAGCTGCGGCCCCGAGACCTCCTGAAACAGTTTGAAAACATGTGGATTGTACTGGTCCACTTACAGATTGAACAGGCGTCTGGAAAAAGTTATGTAAATTAAACTGCGATTGATGTTCATTTTTGGAATGGCTAGAAGAGCCCTTCTTAGAACTACGCCGGGAGCCCAACTCTGATTGATATTCAGCTAAAACTACCTCTTTACGTTGTTCAGCCCTCAACTGAGCGTCTTTGAGTGCGAACTCAGCAGCTCTCGCTTCAGCTTTCGCGGCAGCCTCAGTTCGTATGGCCTCAGCTCTCGCGGCGGCCTCAGCAGCTCTCGCTTCGGCCTCAGCTCTCGCGGCAGCCTCAGCTCGTATGGCCTCAGCTTTTGCGGCGGCCTCAGCTCGTATGGCCTCTGCTCTCATGGCAGCCTCAGCAGCTCTCGCTTCGGCTTCGGCTTGTATCTGGAGCTCCTCTCGTCTTAGCTGTAGGTTAATTTGTGCCACTATCCGAGACAAACTCCTAGACATCCTAGTGCTTACATTTGAGGCGCTATCCTCAGGATGTATGTCAGCATCCAACATATCTGTGAACTCACTTTCTTTTTGTTCGAAGTTATTTTTTAACGAGTTAAATTCGGGATCTACCCTATCACGAAGTTCTTCCAAGATTGCAGAGTTAAAAATTTTAGTCAAAAGAGCATGGAAATGCCGTAAATCCTCTTCCAAAGTAGAGAACTTAGATCTAAAAATTAACAGTTCCTGCTTATCACTCAAAGAACCTAGGGCTACAGAAAGTTCCCCAATTTGAGTCAAAATATCCCTTCTAAGATGCCGGGCCTCTCGAACTGACTTAGCCTCATTGTTACTGGGTCCCTCCCCAGAATGGCCTGCCCGACCGCAAAGAACATCATCAGGCCTAAACTCAGTCGAGTCTACGGCGGTCGAGTCCTTGTCGCCACCGAGGGTAGACATATTAAATGTTGGGGCTAAATTTAACAATTAAAAAATGAAGTTACACAAACACATATAATTATTACAGTAGTTATAAAAAACTTAACTGCAAAGACCGTAAAAATACAAAAAAGAATTTAAATGCACGATACCGTAGCTGTACGAGTATATGAAGTCCAAAAGTCCACAAAACTTGCTTGGATTCTTCGACTTGAATCTTTAAGCACAGATCGATTGTCTTTAATTTTCTTTCTTGCCAATGAATGTCAAAGTTATTTTTCTTCAGTACCAAACTGAGAAGAAATGTCTTTAATTTTCTTTTGCTTCTGTAGACTACCAACCAACAAGATCTTCTTTTATTATTTCTTTGCTTGTGTAGCCTACCAACCAACAACTTCATTTTTATTATTTATGTGCTTCTAAGTTCCAACTGACAACAACGTCTTTATTATTTATGTGCTTCTAGTGCTTCTTGGCCTACCAGCTAACAAGTCACGTCTTTATTATTTATGGTCACAGCGGTAAACCATAATCTCTTCGTGGGAAAATTGTAACATAAAATTCCCGGATCCGTTCGTCTGCATGTAATGACCGAAAAAGAAACACTCTTTCGAAACGTCTATTCAAAAAGTGTATTTCTGTAAAAATAGTCTCAAAGCTGTCGAAAATGGAATGCAACGCGATACACCACTAAAAACTTGTCACTACAGAACAGATTACTTGGATAAAAGACGGAAATTTTCGTCCAGCTGACAAGCACTAAGCAAAACAGTTAAACATGCGACCAACCTCTTCAAGCAACAATTTTAAAATGACTAGAATAATTTGCGATATCTCAAACTCACGTAAACAGTAACTGTGACGCAATAATGAAAGACATTGTCATGCAATTCTAACAGGTGTTCAAAGGTGGTGATCCAATGTTTCATGTTTAAACAGGTTTAAACAGGTTTGACACAAGTCTTACGAACGATGGTGCAATTTTGGCTCATTTTTAGGAAAAATTCCATGACGTAATACGCTAAGATTCAGTAGACCTGAACGGTTTTTATATGACGTTTGATTAGGTGAACAATTGTCTGGATCAGCATGAAACGTAGGAATATGATGGTACGTCTGAATACTACTAATGCTAACACGCCTCGGTAATTTATGCAATGTTCGAAATGCATTATTGTAAGCCACACGCAATTTATTCATACTTGAGGATAAGTATCTGGCCCACAGTTGACTAGAGTGCATAGGTAAACAATAAGTGCGAAATAGTACATTCATTACAGCGGAAGAGCAGTTGGAAAAGCGTGAACGTAGCATGTTCGCTGTACAATATATAGCTCTAACTTGGCGCTTAATGTCATCGTCATCAGACAAAAACTTGTTTACAACAATGCCTAGATACTTGACAGTGTCAACAAATTTGATATAAGAGGTTCCCAATTTGACTTTGGGCTGCAGGTTTAGCTTTAGGTAAGTAGTATCAAACATCATGCCAACAGTTTTATCAGAATTAAATAAAATATCATGTGAATCTGCATATGAATAACACTCATTAACCAATCTTTGCAACCCATTCAAACTAGGTGCAAAGCAGCACAGGTCATCAGCAAACATTAAATGATTTAGACATGAACTGCCAACATAGCAACCTATTTCGAATTTGTTTAGGTTACTGCTCAGTTCATCCATATACACAGTGAAGAGGTATGGACTGAGTACACCTCCTTGTCTCACTCCGTTAGATACAGTAAATGAGTCAGAAAAAGCACAACCCCACCTCACAATCATTGATTGCGGGCTATATCAAAACGCTATTAGACGAATTACAGAACAATACAGAATGATTTACACGGTCGAATGCTTTGGAAGCATCAAGAAATACCGCTAACATAGGGCTACCATGACTGACATAGTGGAAAATAGCCTGCTTAAGCATGTGTACACACATGTCAGTACTGTGTTTCGATTTAAAGCCAAATTGGTTGTCACTTGTCAGCAGTGTATAGACAATGCTCAATGTGATACAAAATGAAATGTTCAAACAACTTAGAAACGACACTAGCAATGGCTATTGGTCTAAAGTTTCCAGTGTCACTGATATCAGATATGCTATTTTTAACAATAGGTACCAACACAGTCTTCAGACAACTGTTTGGTACAAACCCATGAAAAAGACACATATTAAAAAATAAACTTAGCCTATGTACAAAGCAGTAACTGGGTGGGAGTGAATAATATGCTCAGCAAAAATATTATCTGGGCCAGCAGAGCGGTTCAAAGACAACTTTCCACACAACATAAATACAGTATCAATGGTACACAAATACCTGCTGCTATCAGCATAATTGGACGAATTGATAACATAGGAATGAACAAAATCTATGGGTTGACTACTGGACTCAACAGAGTTGAGCAGTGTTCTATAATGATTTTCCCACATATGAGCTATAGTACTATTATGCTCGAAGGGGGCCCACGTTCTTTGTTGTTACGGCCCTGGGCTTGAGCTAGGTAGCCTATCCTACATAAAAAAAATTAAATTTTTTTAAGATGATATTTTTTCACTAAATGGAACACTTTAAACACTCGGCACAAACAAAATTCCAAAAATGTGCATCGAAGGACCACACTATTGGATGTATATAGGCTACCTTATCGTAGTGAAAAGGATTTCACGGGTATTTATCGCGATGCATAAAAAAGACACCCCAAAGACCACGTCCAAAACCGATGCCTGCCCTGATCGACACACCTCTTTTGGGACACATCCTACAACATAGAAGCCAATTAGCAGTAGGCTATGCTATAGCTAAACAAAAAACAATACACATGTGACGATACTCTCAAGCACAACTGCAACATCTAGACAACCGAATGAGATATGAACATTGTATGATACGAGTCTACTGCAAGTCTGCTATCCTGCCTTCGCCAGTGGTTCAAAACCACTACAAGCAGCCAATGTGAAGTGTGCGAAACTGCAAAACGTAGGTTCCCAAGAGACTACCTCAGTCTGCTCACTATCAATAAATCACTGCGCTTCTTCAGTTTTCTCAGACAAGATGGTTCTAATTCTAACCACAAAAACCAAGCCCACCATAGTCTGTTCGTGCTTGGAATAAGAGTAGGCTGCGGTAAGCGTAGGCTATTTGTAATCTGCAGGTCGCTGCAGCAGATGAGGTTTATGAACCAATCAGAAGGTAAGATTTAAATCAGCTGATTACAGTCATGCAACTCATGCACGTTACAAAGTAAATTAGTTGAATGTTTTACCGTGCCCAGCGTGACCTAGAGGGTTAGAGCTAGGGAATATTCATTTCGATGGCGTATCTTTTTTCTTCTGTGATTACCAAACAAAGTTCAAAACAAGAATCAACTCTCTGAGTGCTAGAAGGTAGGCACTTTAACAAGCAGATTTCTAATAAACCACGAACCAATCAGAAGCTACGCTGTTCATGACGTCATCAAGGTTGCGTCTAGGAGAAATTTCCTATAGTAACCTAGTTCTAAGAAGATTGCAGCAAATTTTGAAATAGTTTCTTGTTCAAGCAATCTTTTCAATAAAAATAATTACAAACAATGTGCCGCGTCTCAGAAGTTCTATATTGCTTGAGAAAAAAGCCTCACTGTCTCAGCGTTAAGGCCAAAAATAAAAGACAAAAAATGGACAGCAAATGTATTAGGCAAATAAAAGATCAATAGCCCCCTCAAAATTGAACTTTTCGAGCTTTCGCCGAAGCAAAATCAGCAATAATATCTTCAAAATCAAGATTTTGAACGTAGTCTCGTAGTAAACTTAGAAAAAATCGATAGAGCTGATAGCCGATCATCATTCATGGTAGAACGTAAATACAACTTTATCATTTTGAGCTTTGAGTAACTCCTCTCACAGCTCGCAATTGAAACACCAATGGTAAGATAAATTTTCAGACACAAGCATAAATATGGTGTCGAATCAAGTAGGTGTGATTTAGCTAACCACTGTAAAACATCAAACGCTGTTGCATTACGATCAGCGTTTTCCTGTCGTCAGCGTCAGCGCTAATTTCTAGCGCTATTTTTTGCCAGCGTCTCATAAAACAGAAATATTTCAACCAAGTTCAGGCTAACAATAGCTATAAATAAAGAGCAGGTAGGCTACTATTATGTTTTGAGACTGTATTGTAATTAGCTGCTCAGCCTATTAGTTATTTCCTTGCAGAAAAACAAGCATTTCAAAACGTTTGTCTGACAATCTGCTGCGTTTAAGACGCATATTCAGGGGCGCCGGAGCGATTTTTGACTGGATGGGCAGGAGTATGAAAAAAGGGCACTTTTGTTGCTGAAAGGCCAATTTTTTTTGTAAGTTTTAAGATAAGATATAGCGATAATGCTCATCTATCAGCTCATTATCGAGTAATGATACAAGTGTCCGCTTTACAAAGAACAATGGCACGGAAGGGCATCATGCTATTTTATAATGATGTAATATAACTTACTGTGATGGAGAATTTTGTGTCGTGAATATTATTTTGAGGCAAAAATAGAATATTATAATTAGGCTAAAAGCGAATAGCATAAATTTTTATACTGCAAAGTGTGCAGTAGCTTACATGACCTTAAAATGGCACCATTGCCCCCTCTTCCCTCCCCATCCACAGAAATTTGAGGGCAGGGGGGCATCCGCTTTCCCTGCTCCCCCCCGCTTCCGGCGTCCCTGCGCATATTGTCATTTCCAAGTGAAAACATGCGTTCCACAGCAGCGCTGGTTGGTATTGGTGTGTTGTATTTCAAAAACAAGTTAAAAACGTTTAGCCGGAAAGGTATCACTGTTCCAAGCGTGCTGTGATAGTTTAGCATGTATACATCTTTTAACGAGGTCCACTGCACCAACATCGCTCTTTTAAGGGGCATAGAGCTCTTGAAATAAAGTATATTCAACGTCCGCGATGCCATTCATGGATTTTTCGCATTCTGTCTCTGATCCCTCGTTCTCAATACATGGGTGATCACCATTTGGCGAACTTCTTCCGCATGTAGCCTATTCCAGAGAGCCATTCCAACCAACGCAAAAGCCGGTAATTCGGATGAGTCGCGCTGGCCAGAATACATTGTGAAACTCTTATTGTGAAACGAGATTTTCCATGAAAACAAAAAATGACGCTTAGCGCTTGACGCTTAAAATCGGCAAAATAGTTGACGGCGCTATCACTTCCGTCAAATGAAAAATAAATTGACGGCACTAGCCTCAGCGTCAACAAAAAGTTGACGCCGTCAACGTACAACAGTGCTGCTACGCCACTGGCTTCAACATACGCACCAAAATAACATATTTAAGATAACGTAAACACAAAATTCTAAGAAGCAGAGATTTCTCAAGTTTCCGACAGAACATGTTATATTGCATATGAAATTGACAAGTTGATTTCCATAACATATCTCTTACGATGTAGCCTACTGTAGCTTTATAAAATTAACGTTTTGATCTCTTTTATGAAACAATGAAATGATAATTATTTTAGCCTACTTGGAACCTCTGACCAGACCATTGGTCCTCAATACCTGCATGAACTTTTTGCCAAATTCTGTGTTTGATCTATTTATAAAATAGTCGTTGCTTGTTTGATATCTTGTGCTATTCATGCTGATGAATGGATGAATAGACCTTTTGCACATTCAAAATCACCAGAGCGTGACGTTTGAGTTACGCGGAGTCTGAGAGTTGAGAATCGCTGGTTTACTACGGTTTATGAAGGCGTTTCTTGTTATTGCAAGCAAGCGTGAGGTCGGTGGCAGGTGAAAGTAAATTTTTTGTGTTTATGAATTGTTGTAGATTATCGGCACACTTCAATTCTTGTTCGTTTTAATCATAGTGTTGGCTAACAGACTAGGAAAGGCAATTTAGGACGCCATTGTGAAGCGTGTGCATTTTGACCGGGAATTATAGACCACGATAGTGGCACCTTGTCTTGCAACATTTTATTTTCATTCTGCATAACATAATATGCAACGAACCAACCACATTTTATTGATGATACCAAGCATAGTCACTGGTATTTTCCTGTCGAAGATGTGAAATTGACGAATTTTTTTATGGTCCTCTCTACATGAATGCGATGGCGTGCAATACTTCGTTTATTCAACACTTCGTCCTCACTCATTTGAGGCCTTCTACCTAGGAACGGTGAGATATTCAAATGTAGACCAATACCATGTAGGCTAAGTCTTTTTCTATAAGAAACCCTTTATCGGCCATAACAACATCATGAAGTGCAGTTCATTAGCAGCTATTTTCTGCTTCAAAAGGTGAAAAAATCCGCTCCTCTGATATATTTCTTTGTCACTCACATTACCAGTGTACAACTGAAATACAAACATATTACCCCCATTTGGATCAACTCCCACTAATGACTAATGCCTTTGCAGTGTTTGTACTTTTATAGTTCGAGTACGTTTGCGACTGACGGTGAAGTGAGGACAGTGTTTGGGAACGTTCAAATATTACGTAACGCTTTTTTTCCGAAATTTTGACCCCCCTCCCCCATGTAACGCCAACGTAACGCTTTTTTTCAATCCCCCCCTCCCCCATGTAACGCTTTTTCACTACGAATTCAGCACAAAAAACTACCATTCCGTACTCGAAAGCGTTACGTAACGTTTTGCTTGAACCCCTCCCCCCCGATGTGACGCTAACGTAACGCTTTGCATAAACCCCCCCCTCCCCCTCGAAGGCGTTACGTAATATTTGAACGTTCCCTTTCGAGACGTAGGCCTACTTCAGTGCAATCGATGATGATCATGGTGCTTGGGTAGTCCTTTTTGAAGTCTGGCTTCATGGTTGCTATGATAACGTCACGATGAGGTAATATGTTCAAACTAATCAACCTTAAATACATGAGGTGCATCCATGAATGAAAAATACGGTGTACAGTACAGTACGAATGCAGAACTAATACCAAACTTTGTGCTTTAGGTCTGTATAAAACAAACCCAGGCGAAGCTTCAACACCAGCAAAAATTCAATCTTCCACCGCTAATCTATGTAGATGCAGTGCTCCTGCAGCATTTTGAGGTATTTCGAAAGTAGCCTCGTCATTAAGTTCTGCATCAATATTTTGATTTGCATGCTTAGCTTTTGAAGCTGTATAATACAAGAAATTCTTCCTATCTTTGCCTGGCAAGATCGCTTCCAATACAGCAAAGAACTGGTCGAAGGTTTACACTTCTGTAGCCTAAGTTTACAACTTAAAAGAGTTTTATTTTCTGACAAATTATACTGAAACACTGATACACGCCTGTAAAGACCACAAAACAACAGCTCAAGCAAACGTTAAACAATTTATTCGCCTGCAAACTATACGCCACTAACCCTATCGCACAGCATTCAATAGCATTCACAGCATTCACAGCATTCAATATTAAATTTGAATGCAGTGCAATTTACTAATGTGGACCGATACTCTATAAGCTTTTAATCGTTATGACTATCAACACCTAATATTGGAACTTGACATTTTGACATATTATGGATGCAAGTTTGTTTCTGTCTTGACTCTTTGTTGCAAGTGTAGATAATTTAGTGTAATTTTTTATTAGATGTTTATCATCGACTTGGCTGAGGGTGGCTGCTTGACTCGAAGACTTCATGGTCACTTCGCAGCTTCCCGTTGTGATTTACTTCAAAGATGCAGTGTACATTTGTTATTTTTCTTTGTTTCAATTGTGTTCGTTAAGCGTGCTGCATCATTTAATGATTTTGCTGTTATAATATTGCACAACAAAATAAACCAATCAATATCAATATCAATATCATTGTGAACAGCGGCTAGTCGTTCACGACTCCAACGTCACGCTCTGTTGGTTTGTTATGCAAAAGGTCCATTGCCAGGCATTGGCTTTTTTTCAGGAAATGGCAGACATTTGAAATGGTTGTCGGACCATAATCTTCCTTATCAATCGTAACCTAAATTGTAATTTGCAAAACTGCCCGTTAGCTCAGTGGATGGTCATTTTATTTTTTGTTTGGATGCGAAACGTACAAATTACAAGACAACAAGATAGGATTAAATAAAAAATAGTCGCAACAAGCAAAGAATTAGGCTACAGGCCGGTCTTGATCTTCTTTCTACTAAATTTTAGGTTTTGATCGGTTTTGATAAATAAATTTTTTCACAAAAAAGGCTGCCAATTTTATTGCTTTTATTGCTCAGTGGTTACGCGCCCGGCTCAAGATCACGCGGCGCAAGTTCGACTCTCGGAGTGTGCGCTTGAGCAACGCACGTTGACTGCTCTCCATTCAGCGGCACCTAGTGAATGGAATAATTTCCCTGGCAACAACACTTCAATAATCGGAAAACTTCACTCTGCCAATCTCGGTAACCGACTCTGCGTCAAGAGCCCCTACAATTGATTGATTGATTTTATTTCGTTGTAGGTAAATATAATACAATAAATACAGCAATAAAAAAGGAATTTCCAGCAACGGGAATCTGCGAAGAGACCATGAGTCTTCGAGTCAAGCAGATACCCCAGATTCTAATAGAAGTTCTAAAATTGCGATAAGTATAATTCAATAACGAAAATTGAGACAAGGTGTTAGAAGATGGTCACAGAGAAATATATTTAGTAGTCTATCGGTAGCATAAAGGTAATACAAAATTAATCGTGCTAATATTTGGCGATGAGTGAATATTTGTGTTGTTTTTTAAAAGAATAAAATGACAATTTACGCAAGCTCGTTGGTAAGGAGTTCCAGACTTTCACTCCGGCATATTTAATGCTGCGCTGGAGTCGGGATGAGGCGTAACGTGGGACAAAATAACAATCATTGGAAGAGTGTCTAGTAAGACGTGCATTATACATGAGTTTGGTTTTTTCAAAGTAGTGTGCGAAAGGCAGAGGCAATACATCCGTATCAAATTTAAACATGAATTTAGCAATTTCGTGTTCGTACAAATCTTTAAGCTTGAGTATGTTAAGTTTCTTATAGAAAGGTGTGACATGATCAGACCACCTGCCACCTGCTACTATTCTGACAGCCTTATTTTGTAAGGTGCTAAGCTTGTTCATTTGTGTCTTGCAGCATGAACCCCAAATCGTTATCCCATATACGATATGAGAATGTACCAGTGCGTAGTATAATTGTAATAATGTTTTGTTTGGAAGAATGTATTTGAGTTTTGACAATATCCTTACAGATATAGAAAGTTTCTTGTGGAGCATAATAATATGAGGTTCAAAATTTAGACCATTGTCAAAAATAATGCCAAGGTATTTGGCAAACTTAACTTGTTCGATCTGAGCACAATTATAAAGTACCGGTACATTGATATCTTCTGGGTAGCTGCATTTTTTTGGAGGGATCACAGAAATATGTATGCGAAACTACCAAGAGCCAATACCAAGAGCCAAGAGCCAATACAAGTATGCGAAACTACCAGCAATAACCAATCAAGGCTTTGTCAGTCCGAGGATAAAGATTCAAAACCAACCAAACCAACCAACCTGGTCCAGTTTGAACTGGCAACTCTGACAATGTCAAGTTAAGTCTATTTATTTTGTTTCAATAGCACCACATATAAACAAACAAACAAACAAACAAACATAGTAATAAAAAGTAAAAACAATGCATTGTAAGTTACAGATGATGGTAATTATGGCTTGAGAAAAGGTGACAATCAGTAGATATTTAGATAAGGGGCACCGCCACTTTTGTGCAATTGTTTCCATAAAATAATGGACTATTATTTTGGCAATTGTGCTGAAAATCTACAAACTCTGGCAACTCTGATAACAGGGAAAGATTTGTGACATTTTTTTTTAGAGTTTGGCAGTGATTTGACTTAGAGATTATGGCAGTGGTACCACCAGGGCCTCTGAGAGAAATTTTCACTAGGGGTACGAAGAGCCATTTCGGGCCCTCCACTCACTCTGGGCCCCTTTGTGTTGGGCAAAGTGTGTGCTGTTTGCTTAAGCGTATGGCACACCATACAACATTTTACTGCAGAATTGGACATTTGTGCGCAATAATAGTACGGTATCAAGCTGCAATAAAACTATTCTTTAATTTTAATAGGCTATGCACAATAATACTGAATATGAAAAAGGATAAATATGTCATTTCCCTCATATGATATAGGCCTACCCTGCTGCCAGATAAGATAGGACTGAGCATGTCATAAAATACAAGTTTAAAGCAACAGAGAATGGCATTGGCCTACCCTAGATTAAATTATATTCCAATGCATCCGAATAATGACATAATTAAGGTGTAAGTTGCCCCGATAGCTCAGTTGGTTAGCGCGTGACTTCATGAACGAAGAAGCTTCAAGATCAAGCGGTGCTGGCTCGATTTTCGGGGTGTGCACTTGAGCAATGCATTTTCAGGACTGCTTTCCATTCAGTGGCACCTAATGGATCATTTAATAATTCCCGAGCAACAAGGTTTCAACAATCGGAAATTTCACTCTGTCAATCTCGATAACCGGCCATGCTTCAAGAGCCACTACAAGTATGCGAAACAACCAGGAATAGCTTATCAAGGCTTTGTCAGTTTGAGGATAAAGATTTAAAACCAAGTTTGCCCCCTTTTTCAAATAGTTTTTAAAAAACACAAAAAAACCTGAGCATTAAAAAAAAACTAGCGGTTTGGGATTTAAAAAAAAAATCCCAGGTTTTTCTCAACCCTGCTTTTGCTACACTACGCCCCCCCCCCGGACAGGAGAATAACTACGTAACTTTTATAATTTAATTTAGGGTGCTTTTAACAGAAAATGTTTGCACGTAAAGCATTAAGTCACTACTTTGGACACCAAATTTCTTTCCGGGCCCCTTTGCTACCGTACATTACGGGCCCCCCTAGGACTAACAAATAACAACTTTTATGCTTGAATTTAGTTGTTTAGGATGGTTTTAACCAAACATTTTTGCGCTTAAACTATAAAATCACAACTTTAAGCCCCCAACAATCACAGGCCTAGGCCCTCAAGGGTACTCCGTACCCCCTCTCGTAGGCCTTGGGTGCCACTCCTAGTGTTTTTCCGCTAGATCTAGTGTTTTTGGGTTGCATCTAGTGTTCTAGTGTTTTTTTTGCTATCTAGTGTTTTTTAGCGATTTACCGGGATGCAACCTAGTTCGTACCCTGAACAGTTTGTACCCTCAGTTCGTACCCTGAAAAGATCGAGAGAAAAAATTAAAAAAAAGCGGAAGTCGCTGATTGCAGTTTCCGCTAACCCTAATCGTAACCCTAACCCTCGCTGGTTGCAGTTTCCGTAAACATTTTTCTGCACTTTCCGCTAACCCTAACCATAGACTAATCTATGCTCTAACCCTAACCCTCGCTGATCGCAGTTTCCGCAAACATATTTCTGTAGTTTCCGCTAACCGCAGTTTCCGCTAACCCTTACCTTAAAGTAATCTATGCTCTAACCCTCGCTGATCGCAGTTTCCGCAAACATTTTTCCGCAGTTTCCGCTAACCTTTACCCTAACTCTAACCATAGAGTAATCTATGCTCTTACCCTAACCCTCGCTGATCGCAGTTTCCGCAAACATTTTTCCGCAGTTACCGCTAACCGCAGTTTCCGCTTACCCCAACTCTAACCATCGAGTTATCGATGCACTATAACCCTAACCCTTGTTGATCGAAGTTTTTGCAAATATTTTTCCGCAGTTTCCGCTAACCCTAAACCCCGATCAGCGACTTTGGCTTTGTGCTATTAAACTGCGATCAGCGACTTCGGCTTTTTTTAATTTTTTCTCTCGATCTTTTCAGGGTACGAACTGAGGGTACGAACTGTTCAGGGTACAAACTAGGTTGCACCCGATTTACCGCTATGTTGGTGTGCATAAGTTTGGACAGTGTTCAAAGTAGCCCCACCTATTCTTTGTTTGGCTGCATCAATGTGTTTGTAGTGCATTTCAAAGTGGACAGCGAGTTTTTTGTCTGGTTACACCCAATGATGAATACATTTGAGATATTTAGCATAAAAAATACACACAAATGACTGTGAAAAATGTTCAAACTAGACTATGGTAGGCTAGGCTTAGGCCTACATTTGATGAGTGTGGAGTTATTAGACTACTGGTATCTCCGCTACCTCAGGTATTGTGAGTAGTATTGCGTTTTTGACAATATATTTGCAAAGGCCAAATTTGGGGAAAATTTTGTTCGCCCCCCAAAATGTTTTACTCTCCTACGGCTATGACTTCAGGGCTCTCACTTTCAAGGAAATTCAGTTCTATTTTGAAATTTCAAGGACTTTTTACTCTCGCTAATGCCATTAGATGTCATTTTTGTACATTGTGCATGTAAATGATCGTGTATTTATGATACTAGTGTTTTTTTTGTGAATCTAGTGTTTTTTTTTCAGTTAAATTTAGTACTTTTCCATGACAAGAGAGTGGCAACATTGGATTATGGTAACTGATCACTGTTCTCAGACTTTGGCAATTTCGATTCTTAAATCTATCATTCAAAGGGATATAATAAAGTAGATTTAGCAAAGATTTCAAAATTACAACGGCCTTCAGTTTGTTTGTTGGCAAAGCCTGTGTATATAGATCGCTATGCTTCAGTTTAGACATAGGCCAACATCACAGACCAACAGGCCAGATGAATCTTACAGACCATGATGCTGAGACAATTTACTGATTACAGCAAATAGAGAGTGTTACATGAATTGCTGTCTCATAAACAAAAAGAGAATGATCTTAGGTCTTATTCATGATTAGTTTGGTTCAGTTCAAAGGTAAATCAGACTCATACCAAGAATATTTCCGCTTTTTTGTATTGTTGGCAAAACTGATTGATTGTTGATATGTTGTGATTGTGGTAGACTTAGGCTACAGCATGGACTTAAAGTACAAGTTGGGTTAGGTGTATTGCACTTTGGTGCAGGCCTAGCAAGTAGTAACAGTGTGATGACAAAAACACACCACAGCTCACATCTTTTGCCCACAGTGAAAATCACATTACATAGAATAGGCTAGCCTATTCATGCAATGAAATTATCGTACAATGCATCTTGCAAGTAAGTATAGACGATAGGGAGGTGTTAATGATTTTCTATGCAAGGTTTGTGATATGGTTTAGTTAGATGCAATCATAAGATCAGTAAATCATAAGTGCAGTAGCATACGGTACTGTTTTTGCAGGCTTAGTGTTACTACAAGTGTGCTATGGTACCTCTTTGGTAGCAGTAACAGCACTACTTTTTTGTTAGAGTTGTAGATGCGCTACTTTTTCCCTAAGTAGTCCAATTACGTTTGCTTCAGTACTTCTGCTACTCACTTCTTGCCAATTCAAAATGGAAAAAAGGAGTTATTTTAAAGATTTTTGATGGAAACACTGGAGCATGAGAATGAAATTTCACATTGAACTTGTTTTTCCATAATGATGTAGAAATAACTTTGTAAACGAATTTAATTCTTCACTAAAAGATGATATCATTCGTTTTCAATCTCATTTTGACTTCACATTGAATAAAACTTTCCAGTGTTAGTTTATAATGAATGTAGCGCATAGCAGTAATGTGTGCTACGTTTTGTCCCAGTTGTGGTAATGTGTTACTTTTCATTGACCGGTAGGGTGCTCTTTTGAAATATTGTAGCAGTAGCACGCTACTTTCAAAGTGCTCAATAGATGCCCACATCTGCATAAGATGCCCTTTAGTAAATCTTTTAATTGTTTTACAGGTACATTTAATTTGATTTGAACAGGTGCATGAAATTTAAATTGAACATATTAGTTACCGTACGTCTACAATAGCCATTGATACCCCTTGATGTCATCATGGGAGAAGAAGAGTTGAAAGTTGGCATGATGACAAAACGGGCTCAAAAAATGAAAAGTATTGGTCCTGTGAATTTCAAAGAACGAGTGTTTGTTCTTACTCGTAATAAGATTTCATATTATGAAGGCACACAATATGTAAGTTTTGTTTAGAAAAAAATTGCCGGTACTGATTTAATTCACTAGCCTATACAAGAAGACATTTCAGTATGATGGAAAATAAATATGATGTAAATACACTACGGTAGTATTATTTTTGAAATATATATATATATAATTATATATTGTATACATAGGCGCCGGGTTTTGAAAATTGCCGGGGGGGCAAACTTTCTAGCCGACTGATTGCTTACATTCAAAATGCTGATGTTTGTTTGTCAGCATTGATGTTTGCTTGCGTCTATCTACCATTGTATGTAGGCTCAGACCTCGAAATTCATGGTGGGCATCGGACATGTCTGCAGTCACAGCATGTGATGTCCGCGGGAAGTACCATCTAGATCTGTCATATTTGTCCGCTGAGAAATAACACAGGAACTAACGATACAAATCGTCATTGCATAGCACGAACAATTGTTTTGCGATAATATAATTTCCAGCGCATTCTTGCGCGCATCTAGAAAAGGTGAATACTGCATCCCTTAGCTTCCATTCAAGGAGGAAAACTTTCAATTTTTACATTGCTTCAACGATTGATGACATTGAATCAGCGTAACAAAGGTGAATTCTTCGTTAAGAATCGATAGGAGTACAGGTACTTCTACACTAATCACGCGCAGTTTAGTTCAAGTTTTACGTCACAATGTCTGGCTTTGATCTCCGAGTAATAATGATACGGCAAGGTTGGTTACCAAATTAGATTATACGAGTAGGCTATTACAACAAGATGCAACAAATTTGTTAAGTTTTGGTATCACAGTAAGAAAGAAAAAACCCAAAGAAAATTCACTTTCGCTCACAATGACATGCAAAAATAAACTTAAAGAAAAAAGCCTGTGAAACTTTGAACCAGGGTTGTCGGTATTTTACCCGACCCAAAAAAACCCGGGTGGGTTTTTAAAAAAACCCACTTAAAAAAACCCAAAAAAACCCATAAAAAAACCCAGAGCATCATATGTGTCCAGTTTTTATTAGAAAATTAAAAAAATGAACAAAAACACTACAAGGCACTTAAAACAAACTTTAAATTAGGACTTAAGGATGTGATTGTGAAGTAAATTTCCTAAAATAAACTGAAAACGCAGTGGATACTGTACAGTACACAAAAATCAAGTAATGCCGCTTTGTGTATATATACTACACTAAAACTAATTTATGCAAGAAGGCCTGATAGTTAAACTGGTGAAAGTAGGCTACTACTCTACTGTAGTCTGTATATATGATGTGAAATGCAATTTAGGAGGCTATTTGCCAGTTACAGATTCTGGATTCTAACGCATGGCTGTTTCAGAGCATTTGCCTAAATGGCCACGCAATTGCTCATCCATTACTATATATAATATATATATATAAATGATAAAAAATATTTAAACATGATGGCATAAATTTTTACATTGATTCTAGGTTTGCAGTCTTTAAATCACTGAAAAAAATGACAAATTTTGTTGTCTGGGTAGTTCTTGTTTTTAACAACGGTTCAATGTCACCGTACTTCTGTTTCTTTTGTTATCTTAGGAGCAGCGCTCTTGTTGCAACAAGTAGATCTTTTAATTGAGATCGATCCGCAATGAAGGTCAAACTAACGCGAATCTGAACTTAGAAACATTTGATTTAGGATTTTTTTTAAAATAATTTGCCAGGGGGCAGCCACCCCGAGCAAAATTTACGGGGGGGCGCCGTCCCCCCGCCCCCCCGGAGTTGGTGCCTATGATTGTATATTATGTTGTATATCAGTGTATTAATGCAAGAGTTTTTTCTGTGATAGTCATAAGTGACGCATTGTCTGTCAAATGTAATACTGGTTTGTGTTTTGTTTTTTTTGATTTTCTGACCATCTACATAAAGTTGGTGGACAAAGTTGACCAGTGACGAGTGGAATGTATTGATTATAATTTGCTATTCTATAGCGCTATTCACTGCTTTTTGAATAGCAACTGTTTAAATCTACTGCTTATAAATACAAACATTGAATGCATGTATCTGCTGGTATGGTATGCATTATGCAAGCACTTGACTGCCAGTACTTGAGTGGTCGAAAATGATTTACTGAGTATATATATATATATACGTATATATATATAATACGTATATATATATATATATATACAAAAAAGGATAGATGATTTTGATAAGCAATCTAATTGCAAAACCGCACAATATATAATACGAAATATATATAATATATATGATAATTACTTTGTGTTGGTGAGTATGTGTTTTTCACCATGTACAGGCTGTTTCTCTTTTATGGCATAATTTCTATACTCTTTTTTTGCTGTTAAAGCAATATAGCTTTTATGGTAACTTAATTTTTCAAATTCCTAAGTGTGTCAAATGGACATACAGAAATAGACAAGAAAGAAGAGACGATGACGTTTAGACCCAATTGATTTCGATTCTGATAAAAATGATAGGGCTTCTTGGAAATGCAAAGGTGTTGGCTGTAAGAAAGTCATGCAAGTTTTGTTTGACAATACTATAGCTTGTATCTTATTTGAATTTGGCTTTATAGCAAAAGATGATGCTGGTGTGTCAAAATGTGCTGTTTTTTGAGTTATGCCATGGCCACCTGGAGATACGGCCTGATTTTTCACATTTTGCAGATTTTGATTACAGCTACTGCTAGTGTTTGACTGACATTTTCTGAGATTTTTTTACTTTTTGCTGTCTCCTAATCATATGAAAGCTTTTTGTTGCCTTGGGAAAGCAACAGCAAATGAGAAAAAGCAAGTTGAAAAACGCTGAATCAGACTGTGATTGAAAAATTAGCAGTCTGACTAAAATCTTCGAAATCAAATTTTCTTTGTTTTTCAACATGTGAGGATGTTAAAACCTATTGTGTTCATCTGGAAAAAACAGTAAAGAAAGCGTAAAAATATAATTTTTGGAAAAATTTATTTAAACATTTGCCCAAAGTTAGCAAAATCGGAAAATTTCTGCAAAATGTGACAAATCAGGCCGTATCTTTAGGTAGCCATGGTTATGCTAAGCAATGACTCAGTAAAAGTTCAGATCTAAATAAAATACTTCAATTTAAAAGTGAATTTGCGCATTGTAGACTAGCAAAACTAAGATTAAACTTGTTAAATTGTAATTTTTTTCATTAGAAATGTGTGACCAGTACACTGAATGACAGTAAGACCTCTGCCATAACACGGTATTAAATAGTTTGAATAGCACTGCACTATAGTCTTGTGTTTGTAAGTGCATTGTTAATTTGATAAACCTTGCTACGTTTCTATGCTACTTTTGTTTTGCAGCAAAGAGGAAAGATAAAGGGAAGTTTTGGTGTTGAAACAATATCTTTTGTTGGTCCAATTAATGACAAAGCGTTGAATCGAACAAGTGCCTTCCAAGTAAGTAGATTTATGGATCAGTTTTTGTTCCTACTGGGCTGTTCAGTTGTTAAGAGCAATACGGAAGTGTAGGCTAGGCTGCACCAATTTTGGACTAATGTCTGATCTTTACCTAAGTTGGTCCAAAGTTATAGTTGAGCTCATCATTCATAAAAATGACAAAAAAAGTTGAATTAATTGTCGTTTGACATCTTCTGTAGAAGCGTTTCCATGAAAACCAACCAAAAAATAGAAAAATATTGTATTTTGAAAAGCGATGGAGCTATCTAGAACGAAACTTTTTTTTAAATGAATCAAAACTATGACATTTCTACCGTATTATGCATTTAATGGCAAGCCAAAATAAGGGGAGCAGCTGACTTGAAGACTATAATTATGTCACTTCGCGACTTCCTGTCGTCTGTTAAATCTGTACAAAAATAAAATTTTCAGGCATCGTCTTCTACAGACTACTATTCCATTTTGAAGTTCAGTGTTAACAGCAGTTGTACCAAACAAAGCAAAATGCTAATTTTCTTGGTCAGACCATCAAATTTTTCCATTTCAGAAATGATCCACTTGGTTTCATTTTTAGCTGTACTTGCTTTGCCATCCAAATCCTTTATGCACAAGATTATGTCTTCCTTGGGATGCTTTTGTGAGTTCAGAATGACTGCAACGCTTCTTTGCTTTCAGAAACATGTTGCAAACTGACCTGTTCAACATTTTCCCATCCCATTGCAACATAAAAATATCTTTACACTCAATACGTTTTCTTTTCAAGTCATTTGTTTGTTCACCAACTTATAATCTTACCAAATATCTTTTTCTTTTGCAAGTCATTTCTGACACTGATGATTCGATGGCTGCAAAGCCCGATGACTGACTTGATACGTGTCAGTCACCAAGTGTACATGAAAACTAAGCGCAACTTTTCTTATATTTAAAATAAAATTTGAAAAAGTTGAAGGTTGCTCATGATATAGCTTAAATCCTTTTCGTTACAACTTTCATCATCAGCTTGACTATCTGGATTTACAATTGATGTTTCTTGACATGGTTTTGTTTTTTGCTTTTTAATTTGTTTGACCATGGTTTTTCTATTTTTTTTATCAATAGCTCCAATAGTTAGTTGAGCCCTTGCTAATAAACCCAAAAATTTCAATAACTCAAAAAATACATAAAATAAGCAATTAAGCATATAAAATGTATCAAATGCATATAGAAATATCATAGTTCTCAGTCATTTAAAGAAAGATTTTTGTTATAGCTCCATCGGTTTTCAAGATACAGTATTTTCTATTTTTTTGGGTCGTTTTTCTGGAAATGCTTCTACAGGAGGCATCAAACGACGATTGATTCAACTTTTTTTTGTCATTTTTATATATGATGAACCCAACTATAACTTTTGACCAGCTTATGTAAAAATCTGAGATATTTGCTCAAAATTGATACAGCCTAGTGTAGACATTGCGCTTTTCCTTTCTATTTGCTGTTTTTTTTTTTTCTACAGATTATCCATGAAGGATGCTATTTGTATTGTTGTGCCAAAGGGACAGCAGATCGTGATGAATGGATTGAAGCTATAAAACAAGGTACGGCACCATAAAATTTTCATGGACGCAAGGCTTTGACAATAATCTAATTTTGATATTGCTCTTTTTTTGCTTTTTTTTTAAAGGAATCATACAATAGATGTGTACCGTAAATTCAATGTTTAGCCTATATTCATTATTTATTGAATTGCAATCTTTTTGCTTGGTTTGCAGGTTAAAGGTTTAGCTTTGATGCTGATTTTCTCCTTAATCGTACATTTTGTTGCATAGCTTCGAGCTGATTTAGCAAACAAATCACATCATCTTTACGTTGCAGCATGCAAATGGAAAAGAAGATCTCTAGCAACCATGTACCATCCTAATATATACAATGGCGGAAAGTGGCAGTGTTGCGGAAATGCCAATAAAAATAGCAAGGGCTGCCAGTCCACTGAAGGCAAAGATGACAAATCAACAACCGATTTTGACGTTACTCGTAAGTTTTCCCTGTGGTTTAACCCGGAAGGAAATCAATCTGTGTATTATAGCTAGTTGTGTTTGAATTTCATGATATAGTGCCTCGTTTCCTGATTGCCTATAACCAAATTGTATTAGCCACAGTAACAAAAAAATATTGCATAGCGATAAGCGTGGCTACCAAGTGACATGCCATGGTTTACGTGTTTGTTGGGGTCAGCATTGCATGTCACTGCTTTCACAATGTCGCTGTGTTCACAATGGTTGTATGAAAGCTTGTGTGGTGATGGGGTAAGTAATTGGAATCCAAAAATTGTTGATTACACCATGTAACAAAATTTGGCAAAATTTTTAGTTGCGGAAAAATTTTTATGTATTGTGTTCTGTTACTTCAAACTAATCACCAAAATAGCAAAAAAAAATCTGAAGTGTCCTTACTTTTGATAAAATGTCACTTTTTCTGATTGTTAGTTTTACTCAGAGATTGTCTGTATTAACCAGCATAGTTTTCTATTAAACGTGTAAGCACGCAAACACAAAGAAATAATATGCAAATATAAGCCATATATGCATCATGCAAAGATGAAAACACTTCAAAAGTGATCACATTTGTGTGACTTGCGTCTATACACCGAGAAATCTTCTCGTACTGCGGACAATACACCCCCCCCCCTCTTTCATGTTGCAAATCCACCGCCCTAGATATTTTCTTTCCATATAAGATGAAACCTTTCACCATCTTTTCCGCTTCCACCAATCACCATACAAGGATCCACACAATCAAGATGGGAGTGCAGGAAATGCATTTTTATGGACATGAAACACACCATTTTTCATATTCTTTCATTACAGTGTTTCCAAAAGTTGATAATAATTATTGCTTCGTTGAGCCTATTACCCAAATTCTGAATTTATGTCTGCATTAAGTAGGCTATGTTGAATTCGTCATGAGAGACTTTTTCTATATCTTGAGACATACTATCGTGTCTTATACAGTTTTTTTGCTCCAGGGTTTGAGAATCGGCAACTCAGCTGCTGACTGCCACGCGAAACAGGTTCTATAGAACATAATATGGAAGAATATGCAATGTCATGTCGGTTTTTTGTTTTTCTAAACCGTGAACTGTCAACGATATAGCAACAACGGTCTTCTGTATGGTTTCGGGGTTCTCTCCAAACTCTTGAAATAGCAAGTAGCCTACTGTAGTATCAAATGTCGTTTTCCCTTAGTCAGCTATCTAAATTGGACCGATGTCCTCTACAGATCAAATAAGGTGCACAGCTTTTAACTTGGTCAATTTGGTCGCTAATTTCCTTACCAAAAAACATTTCATAAGTATAAAAGTTTTGTTTGTTTGTTTGTTTGTTATATCTTTACCCTGCATTGCGGGAAAGCGGACTTGAGCGCTATGCATCGGTGTACGCCTTCCGACGTACACCTGACCCACGCTGCAGCCGACGGCAATGTCTGTTTCCGGTTGTCTACTCTACTTATGACTTAAATTTGATACTACCCATTACTCGAAATCGATCACTGGGTAGAGGCAATCATCGTAAAGTTTCTTGCCCAGAGAAACAACAGCAAGTGCGGGTGGCTGGAGTCAAACATACATTTCGCTGGTTAGTCTGATATGGTTACTGATATAGATAGACCACAGACATAGCAAAAAGTTTTAAAACAATCAGTAGAAAGTTTGCATTCACGTGATGATCCAATTCCCAACTTATCTGCAATTTAGGCTAGAGCTTTTTACAGAACACAGTAAGCAACAACGAATGGTTGAAACATTTTAAGTTCTATGTTTTCTGATTACATTGATAGTAAATAAAAACAATTTGAAATTTCTGTACTTGCTCTATTCCACGACCATGACAAAACAAAGATCATTGTTATGATACAAGCTACAGTTATGAAGCTAAAATGATAGCCACTATGACGTCACACTTTACCGACCTTATAAGGAATTTAGAGTAAGAGCTTGAGAAACAGGGTACTAAAAGTTTAAAAACCTTAAATAAATATTTTTTAAACGACAATCGTGGAAAAAAATTGCTAGAAGTATGTTTTAATCAGCAATATCTTTCAAAAAATACTAAAAACTTGGCACAACTAATTTTTTGTTACATGGTGTTATTCGGGAGACGGCGTTGGAATATTTCTTGAAGGATCGATGATTCTTGAAAACGATTCCAAATTTAGTTCTAAATGTATTTGCATTTTTACATGCCTACTTATTATTTGCTTTACTACAGTGCCGGCAAAAAAATCTTTACATTCAGTCGGCAAAAAACACTTTACAAGTAAAATTTGCACAAGTTCTTAGCTTACTGTTCCCGCCAAAAGCATTGCGTCACAAAAACGCTTATAGTTACATCATTAACTACTCTCTGGCTTCACTTCACCATAAACCCATTGCTCTGCGTGCCTAACTGCCTAGTGTTGCTTTACGGCTTTGTGAATAGTAAGGTGAGGCCATTTATCAATGAAAATCTTTACAATGACTGAATATTTCACCTTTTTAATTGATAAATTGCCTCTCTTGAGACCCCAATTACTCTGGCTACAGCAATCACAGAATCTCTCTTCTCTAACAAAGTCAAGGCAAGAGATTTTTCTTCCATTTGCTTCTTTCAACCGATTTTTGTTTTTGAAATATTTTTGCAAGACCTCGAAACTTTGAGAAAATGAAAAATGTTGTGCGATTTCACCCACCTTACTATTCACGAAGCTGTAAGGCAACACTAGGCACGCAGAGCAATGGCTTTATGGTGAAGTGTAGCCAGAGAGTAGCTAATGAATAATGATGTAACTATAAGCGTTTTTGTGACGCAATGCTTTTGGCGGGAACAGTAAGCTAAGAACTTGTGCAGATTATACATGTAAAGTTTTTTTTTGCCGACTGAATGTAAAGATTTTTTTGCCGGCACTGTATGTATAATTGTGTGCAATTTTTGAAGGAAGTTTCATTATTGAACAGGTATTGATATTATATCTACACCTAACAAAATGATTAGGCTAAGCCATTTTGTGAAGATTGAAGAAACACTTTATGTCCATATTTTCTATTCAAGTAATTACAGTATGTACAAGAGTTACGGTAATGTTTTGTTTGACTTTCATTTGTTGCAAGCAAAATAAGTTTTTGCAACAGAACTTTTTGTTATCGTCTCATCACTAAGATCATGTAAAGCTCCGATCAATTAACGTTGGTCAAACAATTTTGCTCAAAATAAGGTGACGGACCGAATTTGACCTTTTTTTTAGGTTAAACAGCAGCTTAGGGTTCGAATTGCTGACCCAGAGTTGCACTTACTGAGATAGGTGAGGATCGAGCACAAACGCAGATTTGACACCCTGAGTTTGAATGTTTCACCTATCGCCATCCCTATAATTTCTGCTGTCGGAAAGAACGTCTCTGAAACATTTTCTCTTAGAGTAGACAAACTAAACATTCCCATAATTTCTGTTCCAAAAAGCAGTTCTCGTATGTCTCTCTCGTATAGTTGGCTTATTTTTGATGTGAAGATTGTTCATTTCTTTTGTCAAGGTACCAGCAATGATCTAGAGATACCAGGACTACATGTTCAACCCCCAGTGGTCGTTCCAAACATGGAAACGAAACGATATAGTATTGGCACTTCCAGCACTGCTCCAATCATTCCCCCCAAGTCAAAAGAACTCGTCCAATCCTTCTATCCTCCTTCAAATTTTAGACCGGGAATCGCAGAATCCGTTTCGCGGATGAATATAGGAAATGGAATTCCCTCAATGCCAGTGATACCATCATCTGACGTGCCACCACCGGTGAGCCAACGACGTGGCTCTGAGTCCGCCAAAAAGTCAAACACTTTCGGTGGCGCATACCGGCAAGGTCGGGAAGAAACCAGTCAAGCAGTTTCGTTGCCCGGGTTGGCGCCCTCTTTCAATAATTACCCAAATGGTGGCCGTTTAAATACCACAGAGTTTGACCATTCTCTCGGAGAAAGGACTAACTACCCTTCACTTGGCCGTTCTTATTCCCAGAACTCTCCTCGTCAAATTTTAAGTTCTTACGAACATAACTCCATTCAAGGTCAGATTTCGATCATTACTTTTAACCAAAGATCTTTGGTTTGCATGTTCCTAATTTCCAAGCCCGGTATTTTTTTCGCAAATTGTAATTTTATTTTTGACTTGATATTATAATATCTTTTTAAACATCATCAATTTGCATGCGCCACCATTGTTTTGCTGCAGTATCTTTTGCTTTTTTCATGTGAGATTCAGATTGAATTAGTGAGTAGTCCAGTTCAGTGCAAAGTGATATATATTTATTTTTCAATTACTGTAATTTCCACAATTCTTGAAACAATCACGTCTGCGGAATGCCGTTTTTAATTTTGCCTGTTTGGTACAACACAGCTTGCCATGAATTGCGATGGCAGCTTTGCTTTGGAATTGTATCTTCTGACAAAGCAAAGGATAGAAGTTACCAAAGCAACTTGTTTTTTGGACTCGTGTAAACAGGCTATACTTGAAAATAGAGATGTACCGATCTATCAGTATCGATATCGGTGATATTAGCTAATTTTGGAGTATCGGCATGGGCTAAATTTGGCCAATACTAAAAATGTAAAAAAAACGCATTTGCTCTGGATTTTTCACAAAGATATAAATTTTTTGAAGTAGTAATTCATGTCACACTGATGTAGAAAAACGACAACCCGTTTAAAATTTTAATACCTTACACTCCCATGACTTGTTGCACACACTTTTTGGCATTGTTAGTGGAACTGACTGATGCTTTCACTCATACATGGCGTTTTGCTTCAGCAGTTTTGCGTTGCTCGATTCTTAAATTGTTAAAGCTTTGGTAGAGAGTTTGCTTTGTTAAACCATAGACAGACAAAGCAATGTATCTTCAACGGGTTTAACATTTTTTATTACACAGAAGGAATACAACATAATTAAAATAAATTCAAACGTTTTCGACACCTACTTATGTCCTCATCGGAAATTACTTTAAATTTGTAACATACAAAAAATGAGAATTATAAGATAAATCTGACTGTTACTGTCGACACTCCGGACTGAAAAGCACAAACTCATCAAGTGATACAAGAATGATTGCGAGGATAAATAAAACGGCAAGAAACAGATCACATGAGATCTGGTAAAAATATGGACCAGGACCAGATATAGTGGCTGTCTGGAAGCCAACTAAAAACCACCAAATTATTTCGTTTTTTTGAATGTCTAGCAATGTAGAAACGATGCAAAATTATACATTTTTAAGATACATGACCTTATGCTGCGGCTCGAATGACGCGATACCTGAATGCCGAAAGCCGCAAGACACGTGACTTGAAAACTTAAAATGTTTTTGACACACAATGCGATGCAAGTAAAGTTTCTTGTACTGAAGAAGATGAAGGTGCTGCTAATTCATTTCTTGCTTTTTTAACCTGAAAATTAACTTTAACACTTAAAAACGCTTAGGAAGGGATAATGAATCTTTGCAAATAAATTATGTCAAGTCAAAGCTTTGTTTATAGTTTTATGCAAATTTGGTCAAACTTAGCATTCGATCGAAAGCCTTCCAAACGGTATCGGCCTAAAAAGTTATATTGGTATCGGTACATCTGTACTTAAAAACTTTTCCTTTCAGAGTATCTTCAAAAATATACAAAAGTTTCGAAAGGCACGAGATGAGTTAAAACTGTTGCGCCATGCGCTTCCGATACTGGTCTGAATTCATCCAACTGCAATGCTACATCACACAAGACCGGTGCCCTTTTTCCAAAAGTCATGTCTTGGTGAAAACCACTCGATTGTTCCACATTAGGAAATTCTAAATGTTGAAAAGCAAGCTTTCGGCATCGGTAATTTAAAATCAAGTTATGCTTGTATGATTTTGTGATAGGTTCTTCTACCTATTGTTATCATTTACTCCAGGGGTGTCCAAAGTCTGTCCGCGAGTCAAGTATGATGGTAAGACTGTGAGGTAGTGTTAGCCCTCGGGTACTTCCGCATTGTCAACTTTGGTCGGCCGTACAAAGGTTTGGACGTCCCTGTTCAACTTTAAGGCAAATCATTGCGCACATCAAAACATTCCACATTAAATTGTTAAAATATTCTCCAAACTTAAACCTTTGACTGTCAGATTTCTCGGTAGGTTTGTTTCGCTGATTACGCTAGTAGAAAGCACTTGTCAGAAAACTACTTCTGGTTTTTCTTACTTTTGTTTTGCAAATAATAACTCCTGTGATTCGTGAGTAATTAGCAAACAGAACAATTACACTTGTCTTCTGCAAGTTGATTAAACATTTAAACAAGTGTAAACTTGTGATGTCAAAACATCAAGCATTGGACAGGTAGCAGCTCGTAAGATACATTTTTTCAATCGAGTCAATAACTAGTGTTAGCGTTGTGATTTACGGTCTGTTGTTTGGCTTTATCAATCACCTTGTGTGGGCCTCATTTACAGTATGCAATATGCATGAAGTGCACTAAGAATGTCTTGATATTCCCCACAGCGTCGAGCTGTTTTTGTACCAGGAAGTCGTGTCACGCCAGTAGTACTCGTCATCATGGCTTGCGTTACAAAACACAGTAGCTATGCAGTATCATATAACGTACTTTCAAACCTTTAGTATCGGGCATATACAGTACATTACACGGGTTTTGTGATTTCGATATACAACCATTTTGTTTTTCTGGGTTTGTCCAAAAAAAAATCTTTCCTAGAAGAGGAGGGGCATGCCCTGCCCTCAGTGATGTCATGCAAAATGTATTGTGTCCCTTGTACACCTTGTATATTACGACCTTGGTTTCAACTGGTGTTTCACGAAATATCGTCACTTGGTTCAACAATAATTTTGCACGATTTGTCCGAAAATCATTTATTTTTCGCAGCCAGTCATCACGTGATATATCGTTGTGTTGAGACTGTGTTTTACTGTTATGGATCTTTTGTTTAACAAAACAAATACGCACAATTGTGTATTTTGCTCAAACAAGCCCAGATGCCATGCTGATATAAACTACAAATGAATGAATTGTCCATATGTATATATGCTTGCATTTCTACAGCAAACGTAATTTGTGATTTTGTTAATTTTTTTGCGACTTTGGCATGCTTGTTTTCTAATCATGAGAGTGGCCAAAACATGTGTAGTGTTATAAAATGGCATTGCATTTCGTGATATAATTTTGACGTTGACACGTAAATTTTGGTAGATATTTGATTATTAAAAATGGTTATTATTTCAGAGCCTTCTAAACCTTTACCCCTGCCAAAAAACAATTATGAAGAAGCGAGGAATTTCGTGGTGGCGATGTATGATTTTGAGGTATCTGTTGACCACACCTTGACAACATAAAACCGTCTGTCCGCCCCGATAGCTCAGTTGGTTAGCGTGTGACTTCGTGAACGGAGAAGCTCCAAGATCAAGCGGCGCTATTTCGACTCTCGTTGTGTTCGCTTGAACAACGCATTCTATCGACTGCTCTCCATTCAGCGGCACCTAATGGATGGAATAATTCCCCAACAACAACACTTCAACAATCGGAAACTTCACTCTGTCAATCTCGGTGACCCACCTGCGTCAAAAGCCTCTACAAGTTTGCGAAACTACCAGGAATAACTTATCAAGGCTTTGTCAGTTCGAGGATAAAGATTCAAAACCAACCAACCGACTGAAGCCCATAGGCTGTGAAAAATTGCTGCCTTACGAGTGCAAGAATATACGACTAACACTTTTAAATAGTCTATTTGCTGAATTGTAGCAAGTGTGACTTCCTTTGCTTTTCACCATTGTTAAGAAATATTGCCCATTCTTTTTGCGTTGTGGATCGTCGTATTGTCTTCGGTTACAACTTCCCGTGCCATATTTGAGATTGAGAACCACTGCTTTATACTCTTATTGTTTGCTCAGCCGTATTAATCCCACCTGAAATAGATTTTTGTTTTAAATAAATCGTTTTCTAAAGTCTGGGAAGAGATAACTTTCTGTGTAATACTAGTGTGCGTCGCGAAATCATTTTTATAAAACAACACTAATGATAATGATATGAACTTTTGCTTCAGCCTGTCGAACCTGACGACATTGCGTTGCGGACTGACGAACGTTATACAGTCTTAGACAAAAGTCGTCCACACTGGTGGAAAGTGAGAAACAAAAATGGTTTGGAAGGATACGTCCCAGCCAACTATATTAAAGATGAAACCGAAATGTCCGATGGCCTTGAAAAACAAAGGTGACATAATATATACTATTGCTGCTGTATTGACGTTACGGTTTTGTTGTAGTATATATGTTAAGACGTTTGATGGAGAGATATTTCTTTGACGAGAATAACGTATTAAAGAGTTAACGAGATATAAAATTTATTTCTAGCTGGTTTCAGAAAGACATTTCGCGACTGCGTGCGGAATATTTACTCAAAGAAGATGGAAAAGAAGGGAGTTTTATAGTTCGCACATCGTCACAACCATCCTGTGTTTACACCTTGTCGGTTGTTTCAAAAGTAGGCTGGTGCGTTGAAAAGTCTCTTCACGACTTTTAAGTCGAGTGTAAAATCATGTTTTTCTGTATAGAAAACGGTCATCATCAACCATCTGCTCCAAAATGATCATGCACAAAGACTTTTTCTTTTCTTCCCATTCTTGTACTGTTCCTCTTAATCTCAGGTGTCATACCTCAAGTGTCAAAAGTATATTAGGTTCTTAGCTATGTTAAGGTGTCTTCTTTCTTGGAATGTTGTTATTACGATGTCGGTATCACTAAATCACTCTGTAATAAAATGCAAGTCCACAGCCGCAGTAAATAGTTTTGCTATAACTTTTACGACAAAACAAATAAAACATAAAGGAAGCGTGTTTGACATGTATCAAACAAATTCAGAAGACTCGATAGAAGAAGACAATTTAAACGCATGATACATTTTAAAACCGTTTCAAGTCATTCGAAAATAAAGGAGAATGATATTCTATGCATCTTAAGTTTTTTCAATTTCTATTTGCAACGTATTTACAAATTTATAGTGTCACCGGGCCGGTCATAGTGAAGCATTACCACATCAAGCTGAACGAGCAAAATAAATATTATCTATCAGACAAGCACTCCAAGTCAACGTTAATGGAATTAATCGAATACCACAGATTAAACGCTGGCGGTACGTACTCGTTCGTATTTTTGAAGGAAACTTTAAACTTTTTTAGGGAATTGCTCATTTCATATCGTGTAAGTACATTCTGCAAAGGAACCGAGCTTTGAAGTTTGTGTTTTTTACTTTAAAGAATCCGAATTTTTTTACTTTTATACTTTCTAATTTTTAAAATTTGATGTTTAGCTGGCATTATCTTACGACAGTTAGAGCCCGCAGTATCTTTATCTGGTTAAGTTTCAATCCTGTTCTATTTGCCTGGGATTCATCCAAGGGAAATAGAACCAACTGAACGTGATAAAATGGAAACTAAAACATGTCACTTTACTTTGAAATTTGCACTTGCATTTTTTCTAATTTTTTTTAACCTTTCTTTCATTCTTTTGTCATTGCATAGAATCAGTTCAGTTTAATGGTTGAACGTTCAAAGAAACATTGAAAAGTTTGTTCCAAATTGTTGTATATCACTTTAATGCTCCTTTAGATACAATTCGTGGTAAAATGTCTTTATGGTATTCCTTGTCATTGGGATTATTTTGACCCTGGAATTTTTCTAAGTTTTTATGCATGACTAAAATGTTGCAGGAATGACATATTATACCAACTTGCGACAAATTATTATTCACATAGTTTGCTTGTCAGCATCTGAAATTCAAATTCAAGAGTGCGGCAATTGTGCATTCATGCAGTGCATTTTTGCAATTTTATTGTATTTGTAATGCAATAATTTTACACAATTGAAAGACATTTCCAAAAATCGTATTTTGCAAAATGTATTCTGTCAAATATTTAAAACTGCTTGAAACATCATATACAAGATGTTTTCTCCTTTTTAAGCAAGCTTCAATGAGACAAAATTTGAATTTTATTTTGATCATACAAACTTGTTCAAAAGGACCCCGATGAGCCGAAAACGCTCGCGCACTTGAAAAAATGACTTCGTTGACCAAGCCGTTTTCAAGCCCTTTTGCCGCATTGCCAATTAGTACCATTCATCAGGCAGCCACACATGTTTAAGTCGTTTTTGCCGTGAGATTTTGACCTTTGAAGTTTACATTAATGTGATAAGAAGTTGCTATGAGCAATGTTCTCCTCCAGCAAACATTAGCTGAACGTGTTAAGTTATTTTGGAGTATTTTATGTCAATGTAGATTTATTTTAAAATAGGCTAATCTAAAAATAATGTAATCACGTACAGCATTGTGTATAAAACGTTTTCAGCACTTTTCGAATCATTTTTGTAAAATTTCTGCCTTAGCGCTCACGGAAGTTCAGTGCTGTATTCCATGCGCAGTTTGACACCTACAATTCACCTATTGTCATTTTCCTACTACTGTAGTCCGTTAATGCGTAGCCTCAAGATAACGTACAGGCATTGACTGCCTAAAAGTTAGTTCAAAAAGCTGCAATATTGTGCTTACCGTAAATTCAGTTTCTGGTCGTTATGAATCATTCTGGATCGTTTTAACACAAAGGTTTTTTAAGTCTTCGTGCCTTCAGAAAGTTTTAGTAGCTTCATAATTGAAACAACGAGTCGCTGTCACTCTATAATGTGTCTGATATAACACTGGACTTCATTCCGGAAGTGAATGCAGCAAACTTTCCAAGTCAGTAGTTTTACTCGCTGCATAAAGCACAGTCACAATGCGACTGTCTTGTCAATCCTCGGCTTGCTGAATCGGTTTGTTCGCACAGGGATGGTGACGAGGCTGCGGCAAGCGCCCGCGTCGTTGTCTGGGATGGACCAGCCTTCAACGCATCTGTTCAGTGACTCTCGGTGGGAAATTGATATCAGTGAAATTGAAATGCTGAATGAACTTGGAAGCGGTGAGCGACTAAGTGCTATTCTTAAAAAAAATTATCAATCGATTTGGACTGTGTATACTCGCAATGAACAATGCGTTTTGAAGTATTCTGACACGTTGCGATACTTGTAAAATATTTACCCACTTGAACCACGGGTCGACACCCCTCGTCGAGTGCCGCAGGTCTATTTCAAGTTTGTCATTTGTTATGGTTTTCTCCTTTTAAACCGTAATGCAGAATATTTTTCGACCGCCACAACGGTGAAAAAGAATTCTCTGTAAGGTCTATTTGTCTGTTTTTATCAACCCTAAAATAAGTCCACTAATAAGCGAAATAGACTCCGATCAGAAAAACTATCTCACATAGATATCATCACTGTATGGTCATTGCTGTTATTACTCTCATGTCATTAGTCATTACTGTTCCTAAGTTTCAAATGATGTTTTGTGTTTTCTGAAAGCTTTAGATTTGTTGATTATAAGTAACCCGCTCCTTCAAGTTTTCAAAACTTAGAGGGATTTTCTTTTTAAAGGCATAGTTTATTTGATGTAAAGGCGTCAACCATACGTCAACTATTGCTTACTAACTAAATGTTTTTTATTGTCACAGGCCAATTCGGCGTCGTTAAACTTGCCAGGATACGAGGAACGAAGTACGTTGCGATAAAAATCATGAAGGAAAACACAATGGAAGAAGACCAGTTCATAGAAGAAGCTGAAGTTATGACGTAAGGGTCAATTGCATCGTACGCTAGACCAGAGAAGTGACTGAATCTTCCTGAAAAATTCAAAGTATTTTTTTTGGCGCGTCTTGAAATTCACTTAGCTGCGTTTAGAAAATTTGTATTGATACACTTAACGTATTTGTCTGGAATGAGTTGGTTTCATTGCTTCTTTACGCTATTTACGTTTACAGCCATTTGCAACACAAGAACTTAGTTGAGCTGTACGGGGTAGTGACGAAGCAGAGGCCTATCTGTATTGTCACTGAGTTTATGGAAGAAGGCTGCTTGTTGGATTATATCAGAAAGAACGCTCACTTACGAACACACCCTGAAACATTGCTGGACATGTGCTATCAAGTACGTACGCCAAATCTAACGTTTGAAGCCGCACGGCTTAAATGTAATTTCCGCTTCTGCCTGACTTGAGTAACGCTGGTACTTTCTGCAGTGAAATTGCTTTCAAAACAGTAGCGTATCTATAGGGCAACTTGGTCACTTTCTGATCGAACGTCTGAAAGCACGCCAGTGAAGGTTTGTATTTGTTTCTAGGTGGTGACCGGATAAGATTTTTTTTCTTTCAACGTTTCATGACAGCTTATATCTTTTTTCGTTTTGCTTTCAATTGCACTATTTCCCAGACAGCAAAGTACGTCATTTTTACATTGATTTAACGTCTGCAGGCGCTGAATTCGTGTAAAAATGACGGATTTTGCTGTCTGGGTTTGTGTGCACCACTCCGGAGTGATTCTTTGTCCCAATGTCCCAGTGATCACTGAACAAAAAATCGCATAAACTCATGAAGCTTTTAGTAGCTCGGTTTTCAAATTGGGGACATTGTTCTGCTTTCTGTGTTGTCTCATTGCTTCAAACGTGCGTGGCATGAATCATATGTGTAAGTGAAAGAGTTTGTGTCTTGCCAAAGACACAGCCACATGTTTTTGAGCGCCGTCGAACAGGCGGCCTATCGAACGTCCAACCAAGGCTCTCACCGCTCGGTCATGCAGCCAGCAGTAAAACATGTGTGTAAATAAAAGATGTTTTGCAAGTTTTTGCTTTTGACAGGTGTGTGATGCAATGAAGTACTTGGAAGGCAAGGGCATGATCCACAGAGATCTCGCCGCAAGGAATTGCCTGGTTGGAAGGAACATGGTCATCAAGGTGGCGGATTTTGGCTTAACAAGGTAGACAGCATGTTTAGACAAACACCTGCCAGCAATTTTACGGATTTGATGCCATCTTTTGACCAACATTCAGTTGGTTGTTTTACATATCAGTTGCACATTCGCCGTTATGCTTTACCATTTGTGTTGCACTATGCATCTTTATTGAATCGTTTACATTTTGAAAAAGAATGCTTTGGTAACACGAAGTGATATAAATCGCCTAATTTCACTGAAGAAATTTTATCTTTTGTTTTTGTGAAATGAATTTATTTCCTGGAAGTTCTCACGATTATCAGTAAGCGTGAAGTTCCATGAAATATTCTAATCTAGACATTTCCCTCTGCCGTGATGTTCAAGACTACCATGCACCTGCATTGCATACAATTACGTCCAAGTAACATCTTTCATTATTTTAGGTTCGTACTAGACGACGAATATACGAGTTCTCTCGGGAGTAAGTTTCCGATCAAATGGGCTGCGCCTGAAGTTTTAAACTACACGAAATTCAGTTCGAAATCTGACGTTTGGGCGTTTGGAATTTTAATGTGGGAACTATTTACCGGTGAGTGAATGTGATTTTCATGTTATTTATCATCAAGACCAGACTGAACTCTTTTATACGCCTAAAATTGTCAGAAAATCAATTGTCTTATTTTTTGCAACATTCTTAATACAGTAACATCCAATTGTTAATGATAGCTAATTAGAATCGCCGTTTTATTGTTTATAGATTAAATGGTGGAAATGTTGCGATAGAATTTTCAATGGCAACTCTATTATCTATCTAATATTAATAATATAAACCAAACTTTCCATGGTAGCAGTGGTCGTGTTGCTGAATTTTGTGTTTAATGTAATTTTCTTGGTCAAGTTTTTATTTTTCCGCTTCAATGCTTTTCTTTCAAAAAAAAAACAGGCCGGCATATGTAGCCACATTGTCTTTTGTTTTGCAAATTAAACACTCTTTGCCAACCGAAACTGATTTAACTTATTGTTTGCTGGGCAAGCGATGATATATTTTGCGTGTTGCCATATTAATGAGTCTCTCTACTACTCTCTACTGTTCAAATAAACCAATATTGTATGTTTGCATTATGTTGTTAGACATTTGATGTCTACAAGCAGTTTTGTTTTGTGACGTTAAATTAAGGTAAGATTTCTTCAATAAATCAAGAGTGATGAAAATGAAACGAGTTTCATTTTCTTGAGTTTGCAGTTGCTATGTGCAATCTTTTGCTCCCTTTCGCGTTAATACACTTGACAAATGTTATCTCTTGTTTTCTTAAGCGCATTGACATTTTGGATTTGTGTCAATGTTAAAATAATGAAAGAGACAGTTGCGTTGTAATTTCTCATCGAAAGTACGTCACAGACCAAAGTGAAACCCGGTTTTACTTCTATCAGTAAGCGAACGCCAATGATTTCACGGCCTCACCTAAAATCTTTTTCGTCGTTTCAACCAAGCGCCCCTTCTGCATAGTGCTGAAGCCTAACAAATTGCTTTTGCTTTAACGACCAGAAAGCGTGATATGTCAATGTGTTTTCTTAGGCGGCAAAATGCCTTATCCAGCTCTGAGCAATCCAGAAGTGGTGGACAGAGTGGTGAACGGTCTTCGACTACAACGACCAAACAACTGTCCGCACGATGTTTACCAGCAAATGCTGCGCTGCTGGGACATCCAACCAGACAACAGACCGTCTTTTGAAATTTTGTTTATTGCTTTGGATGACTTAATTGACACTGTGAACGCCGCTTGCACTCCTGAAGGAGAGTATGATGGTTACTGAAAGCCCGATTGTCTTCAATGCTTTTGTCCATTGCGTTTCTGACTGATTGCAACCTTCCAACAAAACTTAACCTTTTTACATCGTTTCAGCGCCTTTTGCAAGCTGGTTGCATGGCGTAAGCAAACCCAAGCGGAATGCAACCACTTGAAGAATATATGATGAAAAAATTATCACTTTGGCTGTATGCTTGTTCAGAAATCGTGCAAAGAGCTATCTTGCATGTATCAATGCTGATTAAAATTATGCTAATTGTTTTCATCGTCATTCTCTCTTGCATCAGAGCCTTGTTTAATTATTCATTGTTATCATAATGCAGCATCCATTGGTTGACTGACTGTATGTATTGGGTACACTCTATGAATGAAAAAAGGTTGTGTTTGTTCAGATTTTTTATCAAATTGCATTGATACAGCATCTGTCAATGTTAATTCGACGCAATATATATTCAACATAGCCTCGTTTGTTTGCACACAAGTAAGAGGAAATCATCCAGTTTCCCAATAACCAACAATGTACCGAGTAGCAAAGCCCATCAGGGTCACTCCGTTTAATTCATGCAATGTCAGCACTTTTAAAATTCGCGGTTCAGTAATTGTCCGGGTCTACACTGTTTTTTATTTTCCTGTTCTTTACTCGACTTGTCAAGGTATTTTGTTGTATCTGTACATTCATCTTACAAAGATTCCTGGCCTTAAATATGTTGCTGCGTTCGTTGTGTAACCCGTTTCTAGTGCTTCTATAGCAGCCCGCCGTGTGTTATCCGCATTTTGTCCTCTAATATAACGAGTTTAAGTTTATAATTACCAAAGTTAATTGATGAGAGATTTTTATCCTTCGATTAAGAAAACCCGTTTCTGCAACAACACTGGTGATTTTGCATATTTACCGAAGCTTTGAACAGCAGCCATAATCACTCAGAAGTTGGAATGTTTAAGATGGCAATCCTTGTCATTGGCCATAAGAGTTTTAGGCGAGTTCTGCTGAAGCAATTGCGTCATTGTAACGCAGTTCAGCGTTAATGCTCGGGTCGTGGTTTATATTCTATTTCAAGTAACCACCGGCACCATTACCACCCACAAGTTTCATACTTGTATTTTTATAATCGATGGAAACATTTGTATTTACTCATTCCCAGTATGCAAGCCAATATGATCGTGCAATCGCACTATTTAATTCACTCAACGATACTGCTGTATTAGGCATCAACTCATTTGTTAAGTAATATATTGTGAATGGTTGAGCCTTATCTATGCTCAAGGTCATGAGCGTTTGTCTACGTCGACGACCAATTTTCTATGCATTTTTATTCTATGTCGCGTAGTTTATCATTTTCGTGCGTATAATGCGATATATTGTATGTAGGTTTTGCCGAGATGTTTACATCACATGTTTGTACATTGCATTTGTACCTGCATGCAATGGTTATGCGTCTATTCAAAGCCGATAATTTATTTACGATAAAGACAATAACCCAACCCTTCGTCTTTGAATTGTTTGCTTTGAATTATCATGATACCGCATGCAATAACCTAATTTAAAAGTTTTAGATAAAACTGCAGAATTGTTTGTATACATTCAAAATGCGTCATTAAGTTAAAATCAGAGCTATGTTCTTTGATATTGCAATAGGCTGCACGTAAAATCTAATGTAGCCGACTAATTCTTGTGGATCCTATCATTGTATGCTACAGGAAATTTATCGTGTACTTTCAAGTAGTGGCTCGCAAGAACCGAACTTGTTCACAAGCTCTAAATTTACAGCATGGTGAATTATTAAACTTTAGCATATTAGGCTACAAGCCAGTGTTCAAGATCCGTACCGCATATGAAATCTTACTTGGAAAACTCGCGTTCCATTTCTAAACACGCCCTGCCACACTGAATTCACTTGAGCACTGTGAAGGAAAGAATTTCTGTTTTTGATGTTTTGCAGTTTGGATCAGGATAAGATAATGCCAAAACATTTGGTTTAATGTTATATCTTTAGGCCTAAGTTGTTGTCTGTATAAAAGCATTCTTGATTTTAGTATTTTATTATGGTGTACTGTCTTCTCCGTTGCTACTCATGTAATGTATAAGAATTAAAACAAAGTGTCTCAAGATTTTCTGCATATACGATCTGCAGGTGTGAGGCAGGCGTGTGTCTGTAGCTTGCTTGCCCTTGTTTTGTTGATTGTGGTAGATTTACGCAATGGATAGCAAAAGTTTCTTTTTGTATCGTTTCAACGTCGCAAGATAACTTTTTCTAGCTAGTATGGGATCACTTTTTTATAAAGTAAGCTAACGCTATTGATGAAGTGTATTCCACCGGTGAGGTAAACCGTAAGCGATCCAAAATGTTTCTTCAATAAGTGAGCAGATTTTCTTCAACACGGCCAGGGACTGTTGTGTTACAATTTAATTAGGTTTGCATTTAATGTTTCCAGAAGATGAGTTTTGAACTGAAAATCCAATACTCTGTCGTGGGAACACAACGCATTGAAATATTTGCTCTGTTATCAAATTATCTTATACAGTAAACCCACAATATACGGTCGATACTCATCTTATCAATCGGTTTTATGCATCATGCATTGTAGAATTTGGTCAAAGACAAATTGTTAATTGCACTGGTGATGTTGGCTATGCAACTTAGCCTATGTGTTATACGTTTTACAAGAAATTGTTGCTAGGTCAAAAGTCGTATATTTAAACAGAGAAAGCTTCATTGTATGAGTCAATATTAAAGTACGTTCGTTATAGTTGCTCACAGTGGCAAGGTAATTCTAACGAAGTTCACTTAAAACATTGATGAATCACGAAAATAATACTTCAATACAGCGCTTTCAACGTAAAAATTAGTGTTAAAAATACGTAAGTGAATGAAAGGATCTTCTGCGTGGAACTTGTCTGAACTACGTCGGTTTTCAACTTGCATTTCAATAGTTGTAAGTGTGACAGAATAGAGTGTCACCATTGCTTGCAATTCCGGCAGCAGATAGTGCTCAAAATTGGGTCGACGAAATGTGTAAGCTGAGAGGTAGAAAAAGATTACGTAGAAATGCTGTCGGTTCAAAATGTTACAATGCGATGACTTGAAAGTGGTCGTAACTGATTAAAAAGTACAATGATGCTTAAATACTGACAGGGACAGTCAAGCAAGAAATAGGCAATGCAAACTGATGTGTACGACGTGGTAGATTAATGTGCAGACCTTTGATTGATTGAATCTTTATCCTCGGACTGGGAAAGCTTCTTGCAGAGCTTAATCCTGGCAGTTTCGCGTACTTGTAGAGGCTTTGAACTACTGACGCAGGCCCGGTCACCGAGATTGACAGAATGAAGTTTCATTTGTTGAAGTCTTGTTGCCGGGGAACTATTCCATCCATTAGATGCCGCTGAATGGAGAGCAGTCCTTAACGTGCGTTGCTTAAGCGCACACCCCGAGAGTCGAACCAGCGCCGCTTGATCTTGAAGCTTCTTCGTTCTAGAAGTGACGCGCTAACCAATTGAGCTATCGGGCTTACATGCTTTCGAACAAAAGAAAAAAATGTTCTATGACGAGATGCTGAGTGCTTCACAAATCAAATGGAGTATGTCTACCGGACATTTTATAACAAGGTAACACCTCACCTATTCGTTGCAACACGAAAGCTACGGGCAATACGCACGTTGTCATCACACTGATGCGAACTTTTATAATACACTGTAAGTACCAGAAAACGCGAAGTGACAGCAATCAAAGCAATATTCATGCACAATTCAATCTTCATGGCAAGAAGTTTTTTGATGAATAAAAGTAGAAACAGAGAAAATCCAGCAAGGATAAGGCATTTAACATAAAATAAATAAAAAAACTTAGCAATTACGAACATTGTTGGCTATACAACAGATTAGCTTTTGCCAAGCATCTGAACAACTGATTTACACATAATTCATTGTTTCGCATTACATGACGGTTTAATTAAAGACAGCAGGCACGAGGCACCTCCGGCAGACAAATGCCTATTGACTGATACGCTTTATCTCTTTTGCCTGGTTGGTTCATTCTTTCGCATTTCTTATTTTATGTAAACTATATGTAAATCAGTTGTTCAGATGCTTGACAAAGGTTAACGTGCTGTGTAGCCGAAAAAGTTGGCAGTATGTTGTTTATTTATTGTGTTAAATGCCGTGTCGTTGCTTGGTTTTATCTGCTTATGGTTTAATAAAGTAACCTCTACCACAATTTGGAATAAAAAGCAGACCACTGTATAAAACAACCTCTCATTTTAACCAGTTGTGTAATCTCATAGACGAATTTCATATCAGTTTCTAACAAATCCCAAGAATGTTGGCAAGCTGTGCTTTGTAAGCGAATTTCGAACTGGTGATGCCTGTGTGCGAGTGGCGAACAAGCAATTGGCTCAACAAGCAAACCATGAGTACAATCATGGTAGGGGGTGGTCACATCAAGTCGCCGCTAAGGAATCAGCGGCGAATCTTCGACTACGGTCAGTTAGTTTCTGGAGCTTCGGCACAAGGTGGATATCTTGACTTGCAATAGAGGGTTGACTTCCGTTGCCTTTTAAATAACACTTGCCCCCAGATGTGGTTGCAGATGACCGTCGCGCAAAAGTTGTGTCTACATTGCTTTCCGAGGAGGAAGATCCACCATAGATGGAAGTTGGGATGCTTGCTCCTATGTCTAACACTGTATTGGATGAGGACGGAGAAGAGTCGGGTGGTTCCGGAAGACAGGATGAAGATGCAACCAGTTGGCTGGTATCTTTAACATAGAATGGCGTTTAATAAAAAGAGAATGTAAAACTTTTGTTCGATACGTCATGTTCATTTTACAGCGCTCCTGCTATGAAGAGAGATTGAACCGTTTCCATTTTCTGATTTAAAACACGCCACTACAGGATATTTTAAGCTAAAATCTATACAGTATCTGAGACAAGATAACCTAAATAATTAAACTCTTACTGTTGTTAGGCTGCTCAATGTGTTTGCGCAGGCTTCTTCGTACATCTTGCGTTGTTAATTTCGTCATGGAGTTTTTCCGCTCGAAGGAGAGAGGTCTGCGGTGCTCAGGTTGATTTGAAACAGCAGGCACTTCACTACTCACTTTGCTAATTGCGTGAGACATCCCAGCCAACCCATTTGTGGAACCTTGGCTTGACAGTGATGATAAAGACATACTGCTTGCTGATAAACTGCAAAAAATCAAGCATTTTAACACAATGATATGACAGTTACTAAGTAAAGCGTGGCCAGTTTCGCGGTTTTCCAGGGTTACCAGTTTCGCTTGTTTAAACTTGTAAATGCTTGGGCTACTTATTAGTGGCAATTGGGCTGAAAATATTAAAAACATCTGGCAACCCTGTGTGTGACCGATTACTGAGAGGACCTGTGCAACTGCAAAAATTGACTTCAAACACAAACATATAGCATTCTTTGTTAAATCGATAAACAACAATAATACAACCACAGCACCTTCTTAGCCTGCTCACGATCTTGGTAGCAAGTTTTTTCGAATCGAGTAGTTGCTTGCTGACGCTTCTGCGTCTTTCGATTCTCTTGAGACGCTCTCCCAGCTCACGGTTGTTGAAGCTTTTAGCATGTCTGTAAAAACAAGTTTGCTCCGTGATGACATCGATATAATGACCAGCCTTGCCGAGAGGAAAATGTGTTACAACACAACGTCAGCACATATGTAATATATTTTCAAGTAATATCCTTCAAGTGACTACATGATCGGATTCAACGACAAAAACAGGAGCTGAGTGAGTGGATAAACCTGGAGCTAAAGACAAGAACAAGCGCTCGTTGATTTGGTAAAAATACTTTTGCTTAAAAAAGGAGAAGCAAAGTTGACAAAAGTATTTTCATACTCGGCAAGTCGACAGTGCCAGGGAAAATACATCATGAATAATGGCCTGAAGTTTGCCCTGCAAGTCTGTATAAGGCAATCATTTACAAGACAAAAACTAAAGATTAAATCATTTCCTTGCAATGTAAGACAAATTAGTTTTTAAAAAAATGCATATAGTAAATTTCCGATGTGGAAATAAGGTAGGTTTTTCACCCAAAGGGTTGTGAATCGGATTTAATACAAAGAACGTAGCACAGAAACTATCAACTTGAGAATGCCAGAAAAACATGTTTTGCACAAGCAAAATAATTGTGTTGAAAAGTGGCCTCTTTCGTTAAACCAACATTTTAATAAGATGTAATTTCGAATGGCCGCTACTGGTAACCACCATGATAAAATCACTCGATCATTCACATTTTGCGCTGATTTTGCGGTAATCATTGCTCTAACAAAGAGAAGTCGCCAACACATGCCTGAGCTCTTGCTGCAACTTTTTACAACGGTCTGCTGCGGTTTTCTTTTCCTCATTTGTGGATGCCAGTGCTGCAGTTTTCGAGTACAACTGATTTAAGAGTTCTTCTTTCTTTGAAATGAACAGCAAAGTGTCAGGATTACCATCAGCAGAACCCTTCTCTTCCAAACTACAAAGTTCTTCCGTCAAATCCGCTATCCTGCATAGAAGAAAAGGGTTGACGTTACTTTTTCCAATTTAATTACGTTTATTTTGCATAAAAAAAACGTGCAATAGATGAAATAACGAACTTGTCATTGGTGGTTTGCAGCTGAGACATCAGGTTTTCACGCTCTTCTTCATCAGGGGATGTGGCGGATGTGGTTTCATTGACATGCTCCGATAAATTTTCTGCTTCACTTTTATCGTCATTTGGAAAAGCAATCCTGTGGTAAATATAAAAGCTTATAAAATGCCAAAGCACCATAAATACTTATATGAACAAAACAAGTAGTTCAATCGAATAATTGTTATGATTTTCCAACGGCCTACGAATGTAGTCCAGATAACACCCCCGCACCGGGATACATCAGTCCCACCTCAGAGTACGACAAGTGAAGCTTCAGCAAAACAATTTTTGTTTTCAATAAGTTAAAAAAAATCCACACAACACGTTGAAATTCAGGTGTTTAAAAAGCAAGTTTTCGCCAGAGTCATAAAATGTCCTAGTTGACTACTGTTGATGTAGGTTATACTATACTAACTTTTGATTCTTCCACTGGTCGTGCTTGGAGCGGGCGTTGTCAAGTTCTATTTCGGCATCGGACAATTCGGCTCGTAGCGTGGCGACTCGTCGCTGAATTTCCGTCAATTCGCTCCGGATAAGGTCTGGATCGAACTTGGTACATATCGACCAGTTGGAGCATGAGGTGCCGGTACTGTTCACTAGAATAAAGTAAAAAAAGAGATAGCCACACCCGTTGTTTTATAGCAATAAAAAGATCGAATTCCACGATGGAAAACTGTCAATTGTCGCACTTTTTGATGCAGCTTTATGTATAAATTTCACTTATGCACCACTTACGGCTTTGAGTCGAGCTAAATTTACGTTTTCCAATGACTTGATGCTTTAGGTCTCGAATCTAAAACACAAAAGTACTTGATGGATTTAATTGCTCAGCACAAGCAAAGTATCACTAGACGAAATCAAAATTTCACAAAAGTACAAAACTTGATATGTATATGTTTCTGTCTAAACAGAAAAGTCGTAAGAATGCGGAGTAATTACTCAAACAAAAGATGCGAAGTAATTACTCAAGCTGATGCTGCGTCTTTTTGCTACATATAAAAACATTTCTATTTTCTCAATAATCGCACAACCGACAAGTGCGATAAGTAAGAACTGATACAGTGGATCTTCGGTGGCCATTGTTTTAAACTTCTGTCAGCCAACAAGTTCTTTCAGCATCATCTCATATAACACTTGCGCAAGTCAACGGATAAAAAGTTTGACGACTTTTTCGCGTTTTGCACTCTGCATTGGTAAAACTTCCATATCGTTGAGGTAAAACGCATGGCGCCTTATATTCGTTACATGCTTACAAACTTATGCGAGGGTTCATTCATAGTTCAGTGATGATGTTACCTGCTTGTTTGCCAATTTAATTTCTTCAGCTTTTAGATTAACAGCTTCTTCTTTAACCTTCAGAAGAAAACAAAAATTACATTTGCAAATAAAACGCACTTCTTGAAAGCAAAATGAAAATGAATAAACCATTTTCTCATTTAGAGGATTACAAAAATCTACTGGTCAAAATATCAAACTAGTCCAGACCACCAATAAATACCATCACGCAATTTTCGGAAAGATGCCTCACATAAACTCATAAAGTGAAATAAAAACACAAAACATCTTGAAAGTACACGTACATTGTTGTGATTCCAAATACCTTAAAAGAAATGTTAGTCGAGCCAGAACCTAGGCCTATAAGACATTCAAGTTAAGGGTGCAACTTTAAGTGTTGGTGCTTAATATTCTAAGAGGGCACTCACCTGCATAAGTGCACTTATCTAAGTGATGATTGTTTTCAAGTAAAATCTTGTGGGAAAGGTTTGTTGGTTTTGTGAGTAGATTTTTTTTATCGTGGTTATTTTATATTGGGGTAGCCAAGTCTACAATATAGCTTTTCTAAATCGTTGCGTTTCTGATTTAAGATATTATTATTTAAGAGTTAAGTGAGGCTTCCCGTGACAGCACCACTCCACTGCGGAATGGCCCGTTTCGGTGAGTCCGACCCCTTAACGGGGGATTTTTTCAATTTTTTTTTTAAATTATCGGGTACCGTAGCCTAATTATCATTGCCGTTTTAGGGTTAGGGGTAAGAGGTTAGGAACTCACCGAATCAGACTAACCGAATCGGACTCACCGAATCGGACTCACCGAATAGTAGCAGACCCACTCCACTGACCGCTACGCCATTCAATGCGTCAAGTCTACAATAGAGCGTTTCCAAAACGTCTGCATTTCTAATTTCGTTTCGCAGTTTACAAAAACACCTAGCCTACCCATTATTATAACCATCAAAATAAAACAAATCGACTATATGTCTCAAGTTAAAGCAAAGGGACATTCCATGTCAAGTGATTAAGAGCTGTAGCCTATATTAGACTATGCAACTTTGAAGTGAAACTTGCAAGCTTTCTTAGACATGACGTTCCCCATGAAACAAGAAATTTTCGAAGTATGTGTCATGTGCGGTGATACGACCAATGATTTGAGACTTCTCGTTTTAATAAATACAGTAGGCTACAAACAACATTTTTGAAAAACACTTGTTTATGTTTAGATGGAAAAGTCATGGTTTTTCTAGTCGTTCTTACTTTAGGTTACAGATCAATGGTAGCACTGGATATTGGTTTTCGTAATGATGCTTAAAAACCGCCAATCGTCTATTTGCTGTTTGTCGAATTACATTTGGATGGCCTCTGGCAACATGGAACGTGTCCCATCACACGCAGTCACAATTGTTTTTGAAAACAGAAATGTTAAGTTTAATTTTATTATTGCGCAAGTGCTCAACGCAAAAAAGAATCAAAGCAGCGAGGACGCGTTTCTGTGTGTTTTAGGTGGGCTGAGCACAACCGATGTTACCACAAACATGCCTTTATTTTCATAGTAGAGATAGTGTAAGTATTATACTATATAGCCTGTATTCGGTTCATCGTAATGTTTTCAACTACAACTTTTTAGTGACAGAACATGCAATATTCCCGTATTTTATTTTCTGGCAGCGACAGAAAGCTTACAAGGATAACTAGTTTATTTTTCTACTTTTTTTCCCCAATTTTAACCCCACAGTGCTCTATGTTGCATATATGCAAGACGTGGCCACTGGCCAGACATACAAAGCCAAATGCGGAAGCGGTGGCGCCAAATTATAAATTAACAAAGTAGCCTACAAATTAACAAAGTAGCCTAACAAAGTAGCTAACTAGTCTTTGAATTTCTGCAAAGTTGAAAATTTGTTGCAGTGTTACATTTTGCGCAAATTTTGAGTGTAAAGCATCACGTCATATTCTATGACTTCTAGCTTCCACGCGATTAGATGCTTTTCATTTAAACGGACATACTTTTAAAACACGAAATTAACCAAGGCAATTCGTAACAAGCGCGTAAGTTCGAAGAAAATCTCGCGACAGAAGACGGTTTTGAAAGAGAAACAACGCAATTTTATAAACTTTTTAAAAGTTTGCAATGTTGCAGAAACAGCATGAAGAACAACGGCAACTTCAATTTACAATTATCCTTTTTCTTAACAAAACATTACCGTTTATTATAAGTCACTTAATGGACTTGAAGTGCTTCAGGCTATACAAATTAGTAAACAGCAAAACTCGTATTGGAGAATTCACCGTAAGTTTTCGTCTAAAGTCATTGCAACCGAACACAGGATTTATATTTACGAACAAACGACGATAGGTTCATCTCACTGGTGGCCACATCATCACACCAGTCCATGCTATTGAATATTTCACCAATGCATGAGTCGCGCTGTTTCAAGAACGTTTAGGACGGTGCATTTTTGATCTAACAAACTGATTCAAGCAGTTATCCACTGGTGTTGGTATTAAAGCTTGAAAACGGTCTTGCCAAAGCTAGTTTCTCATGTGGGTAAATAATTGTAAAATTGTTCTTGTTTTAACTCTACAAATTGGAGAAAAATGTTAATCATGTTAAATTGTTAATTCAATATTCCGATCTAGCTTTCAGATTTGCAAAATCCACTATTTTCTTACAGAGAGAATCAGCATTGTAATCAAGTTTAGATAACAATCGAATAAATATCCTTTTAGGTGAAGATGATTGCTTGAAAGCTGCTGAGTAAGTAAGGTTCTATTGAACCAAACTTGGAAAAAGAGCTTATAAAAGGAGCCTCTCCATACAAACTTTTGAAGTTTTGACGGCAATAAATTACATTTTAACACCAATTAAACCATCATGGAGATAATTATATAACAAAGTTTTTTTTTACTATTAGGGACATGCTTTTTATGAGAGTTTTAACTATATCCCGCCAGATGTATTAGCCCAGTTTCGAAACATAAGTGGTCAGTTATACCAACTTTTACACGTGCAAGAATAGCGGAAAAGATTTTAGGTATTATTTCTGAAATGATAGGCTAATTACCAAAAGTACAGGAAAAAAACGGAACTACAAAGTGGATAATTTGTCGATTCAGCAAAACATCAATCAGTTTTGAATTATAAAAAGTTGCTTTTGCCTGACAGTGGGGTTACCTCCACCTCCCACATGGACTCACTGTCAGAAGACGTTGAATCAATGTAAAAATGACGGATTTTTTGTTTACTACCTAACATTCAGAAGCAGACAATCTTATGGTATAGTGAAGTTGAATTGTGAAACACAAACATGAGTATTTGATACCTCAAAACTATACAACATACATAAGATTAATCGAGATGGACAGCGATCGATTACAGAGGTGTACGTCTGTTAAATAATACTACATTGAGGTAACCCCGAAACAAAAGAGACCACATTCCAGAGGTTGGTTGCGTGACATCAGTGAAACCGCTCAATCTAGTATGCCTTGCTTTACCTATGTTTCACAAGGTCGTGGAAAATTACAAAGGAAAGCCAAGTTTCACTTGTCATGGGCTCATGGCAATGAAGTGGATAACTGACAGTCGCTAGGGCTAACACTTATATTGCAGTGTGACAGAAACGAATTATTTCCTACAAAGTTTGCAAAACAAACTTATACCAGTAAACCTATTTCGATGTTGCGCTGATAAAACAATAATTTTTTAATATTTTTTTTGTAAGTAGCAAAAGTCTTGCAAGCTCCACTGCAAAGTGCAAAAACTACATTCAACACATTTCAATCATTTGAAATTAAAGAAAAAAAAGTATATGGTAAGTCAAGCCAAACATGGCTTATCGTACGATTGTGACGTATCTGTACGTGAATTATATCAATGGCTACATACTAACGTTAAATAAACCAAAAAATAAACGGAATTTTTCATGTTTTTGTTGAAGCAATGCATTTTTTAGTTATCAACTTGACACATAAAATCATTTCATCATAAAACAATGTATATACGGTCTTTGTAGATGACACTGAATACACAATGCAATACAGTGGTGTACATAATTTATGCACTATGTCCAAATGAACACCTAATGTTTGCATAGATAGAAGTAGCTAAGCTAGCACTCTGAGTGTTGATGATGAAATACATTGCAAGAATGGTAGTTTTTATTTATTTATAGAGCATACTGTAAGTCATTTTTATTGAAATGAATTTTCTCGTTACGCCAATTCAAATTACAGAAAAAAGTATTAATATTTTCTGAAAAGCAATAGGTTACAAAAGTTTGGAAAGCAATATCTTTAAAGACTGAAAAAGCGATGTCCTGAACATCATTAAGCGATGTCCTGATCATCAGCATTAAGCAAATCTTGATAGGCTGATATAGAATTTAGGTTGTGAAAAACATTTTCCAAAGTAGTAGTGCTTGATTGATTGATTGATTGACATTTTTATTTTGTTGCGAGTATAAATACACATATTTAGCAAAGTCAGATAAAACAAACGATAACATAGAATGTATGAATACTGCAACGGGTGGCTGCGAAGTGACCTGGAAGGTCTTCTAGTCGAGCAGCCACCCTCAACAAAAGAAAAGATAACAAATTAAACATAAAAGAAGCGGGGCAAAATAATTTAAAACACAAGTTTACGGTATAGTTGCTTGAATGAAAACAAAATGCATCATCTAATAAGAGATCTATATAGGCCTGAAGCCATCATCATTAATAATACGAAAGGAGTAAGTTTTTATAAAGATTTTTAAATGAGTTAGGTGAGTTTTTCTTATTTTCAATGGGATTGAATTCCAAATTTCCACACCTGTATACTTGAAACTACGTTGAAGTTTTGAAGTTGAGTATTGAGGAACATAAAAATTATCCTTGTCAATTGCATTTCTAGTATTGCGAGAATGAACATTTTGCTTTTTTAAAATATTTAGAAAAAGTACATGGTAGTAAATTGTTTTCATATTTATGCGTTAATTTTGAAGTTTCGAGTTTGAACAAATCTTTTATTTTAAGAACATTTAGCTGTTTGAAATATGGAGTCACGTGATCCGACCATCTACCTCCCGCCACTATTTTTATTGCTTTGTTTTGGAATGTTTGGAGTTTGTCAACATGTGTCTTAAAACTGGAACCCCATATTGTTATTGCGTATTGTATATGGGGATGCACAAGCGAGTGATATAACTGAAGTCTGGTTTTCGGAGGAATGAAAGATTTTAATTTAGACAAGATGCCGACAGACCGAGCAAGTTTCAATTTTAGATCATCGATGTGAGGGTTAAACGAAAGTTGATTGTCAATAGTTACTCCAAGATATTTAGCGTGGTCAACTATTTCTAATTTATCATCATTGTAGAGAACATGGATTTCATCAAGATTACTGTAGTTTTTTTTTCGGAGGAATTACTAATAAATTTGATTTGGAAGCATTGATAGTTAACTTGTTTGCATTTATCCATCTATTAATTTCAACTAGATCCGAGTTGAGCTTGTTTTCTAACAGACTTAAGTTTTCAGCTTTGACAATGAGACACGTGTCATCGGCAAACAATCTTGGTATTGATGATATGCTATTGGACAAATCATTTATATATAACAAGAAGAGCAATGGGCCTAGTGTAGATCCCTGCGGAACGCCGTACTCAATATGCTGATGAGTGGAAGAGTAATTGTTAATCTCAACATATTGTTGACGGCCATTCAAATAGAATGAGACAAGGTCGTTCGCTACTCCCCGGATACCATAGTGGTCAAGTTTGCGCAAGAGTCGTTTATGGCAAACAGTATCGAAAGCCTTTTTTAGATCCAAGATTCAAGTGATTCCAAGTGCAACAACACTTTTTATTTTCTGATATGCACTTGCCAAAATAGTGATAAAAGATGCGTGCCCACTGATGAAGAAGCTCTACTAGTCGTGAAACTATTAATATAAAACAGTGAATCGAAAATAAAGGAGGATCCAAGTATTGAGACATTTTTTATGACTTGAAGCACTGTACGAGAAACTTTAAAGTTGTGAACTGGCCAAGCGAACGTGCAAACAACTTGGCGTTGTAAATGCAAACATTGTTGTAAGCATTTGCAATTGGTGCAGTGTTCATGCACTCACCATCATCATCCAAATTCGGCTTTGTCCCCACTAGTGGAGGTGGCCAATTCTTTCCTTGCAGCGATTGCCTTCACTCCTATTTTCCATTTTGTTCTGTCCATCGCATTGTCTTCCTTAGTCCAACTTTGTCAGCCTCATTCTTCACCTGTTCCTTCCATGTTCTTTTTAGACGTTCCCGTTTCATCTTCCCTACCTTCAAAAGCAATGCCTTTCGATGAAAACTTTCTTCCTCCCTCCTTAGTGCATGTCCATACCATCTTACTCCGTTTGCCCTGGCAATCTGTTCAATAGTCTCCCTCATCTCAAACATATCTATCAGTTCTTCAGTCTTTTTTTCCCTTTTGGTTTTTACTCCACACATTGCTCTCACCATTGCCCTTTCCATTGTAAACTATTCACCACTAAGAAGATTAAGTACAGTGTGATATTAATCGGTTTAGCATTCATCAGTAAACAAATAATTATAATACATTACTTTGTGCAGAAGTACAATACAATCAGATATAATCACGAAACACTACTCTTTAAATCTTTCAAAATAATGCATTAAATCATTCATCTCTTCTTCTAGTCTAAAACGAACAATGTGAAAAGTATCTTACCTGAACTTCATGTAAAGCAGAAGAAAGATAATTTTCAAGCATAGATTGTTGCGTCTCCCTCCATACTATTCTGGGATCTTCTTTTTGGTTGACCTCTGTTGCATAATGTGTATCACTTAATAGTTTGAGTAGTTAACACTATTAATGCCTACAGTATTATGTGCATGATAACACATTTTCAAGTAACTTATATTGATATGGTGAAACAAAGGAACACAACTTACTATATCAAAAAGTTACATTCATTACATTAAGTGTCACAATTACCGGTATATGTTTTTATTATTTGTGTAAGCTAGTGCTTGCAATTCATTTGTAGGTAGTTTCACATCTATTTTTCATATTGAAAGTCTATCTAACCGCTATAAATTCGCTCATGGTTGTGTTAAAATTTTTATAATGCAATCAATAATATTGAGATATTGATTCAATATAAAGAAAAGATATTGATTAAAAAGATATTGATTCAATATCTTTTTCACCATCATTAGCCATTGCATTTGACATTATTTCTTTTTTTTATCTTTGTCCCTGAGTATGTTATTCTTGTTTACTTTGTTCAAACAAAATTATATGAAAATAACACATTCAAACTTCTTATCAGACACTGAAAACTATTATGTATAATTCAAGGGTGATATATTATTCAAAACCTGAGTTTCAGGTAGCTATAACAAAATTAATTAAATGTACTGTAGCTTTGTAAAATAAGACAAAGTTTTAAAATTACACACGATACAAGGTAAAAATATTAAGCTATACTCAGCGCGATGTCAGAACTAACATATCTCAAAAACAAAATAGAGGACAAATTTATTCTTCTGTTTTAGGATGCATTGAATCAACATATAACTGGTCAATTTTAACAGCTCAGATCTTAATAGAAGTAACAAAAATTTTCTAGATTGAATATGAAACGATGCTAGAAGCATACCGTACTACGGGCCTCTTAGTCCTAAAGGCAAAACTATTAATTGTGAATAATGTCATACATCCAGAAGTGAGCGAGGCAAATGTGCAGGCAATGAAAGCCAGAACATGAGTCATTTTGGTGTGGATTGCCAAAACACTAAAATTTTCACAAAATTGCTCTATTACTTCTGACAAAATGCTTATTGTAAAGCTTATATGGCTTCAAAATTATCCAAACCAGGTTTAAGAGGTGCGTAGATAATAAAAACTAAAAAAGTCAAGAAAAATCACTTTTTTATCACAATTTCTTCAATGTAATATTTCAAAACTAGTGAAGGGTTGGCTTGTTTTTTCTCATCTGGCACTAGATACAGCAAAGTGTTGTGATATTTTGTCTAATTTTTATTGGTTACTGATGTGCAATTCAGTTCATACCTGCTTCATCTTTTCGTAACAGTAAATCCACAAAGTTAGTTGATATATAATTTTTCCAAGATAAATGTAGCTGACAAAATGTCTCAATGTGTTGAAATGATCGTTGCAATGTTTTTAGTAAAAATGGCTTTAATTATACAAACGTCTATGTTCTATAGAAAGAAGGAACATATGCAGTTATGCACTCACGGTTTATGTGATCAATATAGTATACACCGTATTCCTCATCACTGTATTCTTCCCAACCAATTGGAAACTCTAAAACAAAAATAATTTAGTGAAGTAAAGCATGAGCTTGGCACATCATTTCTTATAAACTTCAGTCTAAATTATAATATCAATGCAAAACAAAAACAGTTACAGCTTTAGTCTCACCTGAACTTATGCAATCAGCAAAGGTAGATGGTTTTGTTAATTTGTCTCTGGGATCTAGCCATGATGTGCGATGATTTTTGTGATCAATGAAAAAAGTACGACCATCAAGATCTACAGCTTCCTCCCAGTCAGGTGGAAGAGGAAGCTCTTTACAAGTCTGTGTCATTGTTGATCTGAAGTATTCCCATGATACAATCAGTGTTCAATCCAATACATATTTTTCCATACACTTCTTTAAAAACTGTTAATCTAATGAAACAGACGGGCTAAAAAATTTATGAAACTTATTACATCAAAATTAGTTGTCTAGTTCAGGGGTCCGCAAATACTTTTTGTTGCGACCCAAACGTTTCGGAATGAGCAAAACACTTTGCAAATTAATATCAATTCCAACACGGTCGTCCCCGCTTATTAAGGCCACATCGGGACCGGACGATTTTGGCTTATTAAGCGGGGGACAATTTTCTACCACTCCTATACCTTCACTAATTCCGGAATGGACCAAATTGGGCTTAATAAGCGGGTGGACCTATTAACCGTGTGCTTTGTTGTCGTCGTCGTCGTGCAAGCCTCTTGGGCCGAGGGTCTACTCTATCCTTTAGCCGCTCGATTCAAGATGTTCCCGGACTACACTGGAAGGCTACTAGAGAGCAGCCAGTCTTTAGTTTCATCATCCATGACACGCAGACCTTCCACTCCGTTAGGTGGTTTGGTTTGAAGATGGTACAATCATTGATGATGTGGTCTGCGGTCTGTTCCTCGGCACCACAATCACAGGAGGAGGAAGAGGCCGATTCCTCATTGGTGCATATGGTTGAGCGGAAAAGCCCGACGCCCGTACGGAGACGGTTGAGGCGCACTCATGCTTGTCTTTGTAGTGTCAAGCCGATTGGGCATGTGTCGGCGTCGGGGAGGAACGAATGGAGTCTGGTGGTACTTAACTTCCATTCAGAATTCCATTTATAGTCCGCCCAAGTAGCCGCAGAGATGAAGTTCATCTGCTGTGTTGATCAGAAGTTGAGCGACTGGCACGATTGGATGTCTTGATTTCAGTCGACGGGGGTGCTGGTTTGAGGTAGCAGAGATCTTGTGGTTAAGAAGATGGTTAGGCTCTAGTGCCCGTCGGCCAAGAAACAGAGTGGCTTCTTCGCGACGAAGCTCCGCCGCAGGTTGGATGCCAGCGAGAATAGCAAAATTGTCCAATGGTGTGAGACGCAGGCATCCGGTAACTGTGCGCAGGGCGCTGTTTATGGCAGTGTCGATGTTATGGCAGTGAGCACTGTGGCACCAAACATATGCACAGTACTCTGCTGAAGAGTAGACAAGGGCTAAGGCTGCTATACGCAAAGTGTCAGCACTCGCCCCCCAGCTGGAGCCTGCCAGGCACTTGAGTAGTGCAGCACGGGATGTCATTTTCTTGCGCAGTGACACCAAATGGTGGCGGTATGTGTACGATCTGCCTAGTGCCACTCCAAGATATTTTGGTTTGGGGCAGAAGGACAGAAATTTTCACTTGTAGCTCACGATCAGCTTCCGATTGTGTAGGTGGAAAGCTGCCACAGTTTTGGTTTCGCTGAGTTTCAGTCGCCAGTTTTGGAGATAAGCTGAGAGAGTTTTCATGCCCAGCCTCAAAGTGTGTTCCAGGCTATATAACCGTGGGTTAACTACTGTACTGCAATCGAAAGTATAAATTTTCTTGTAGCCTACCAAATTGTACGAAACTCAGGACATCAAAGACTATATAATATGATTGTATTTATTTTTGCCATACAAGTTATATTTATGGTAAGTTTAAGCCGTTTTGCGACCCACTGCAGATCGTCTCGTGACCCAAATTTGGGTCGCGACCCACTATTTGCGAACCCCTGGTCTAGTTCACTAACAACTTTAACAGCATTCTTCACCTCAATAGGATCATCGGAAGAAACTTATTCAAAGATTCTAGGTGAAATATGCTAGGTGAAATAGGCTGATAAGGTTTATAGAGAAACTATTAACTAATTTTGATGTAATTCGCTTTGCTTGACTTTTCGCTTGCCATTGAGCACTTTTTGTAGTATTAATAGCATTTATTATGAAACTTATGATACTTAGAGAAAATGTCAAATTCAAGTTTAACAATTAAACTTTGTTACTCACAATTAAAAAAAACAATATTCCTTCAGAAAACACAAACTGAAATAATAGTGACTTTAAGTGGTGCTTATTGTGACAACATATACCGGTAGTACAATTAAAATTGGGTGCAAAAGACAACTAAAAGCAGCAAAAAACACAATCATTGAAAGACACGCTTTAAAATTGAATCAAGTTTGCCAAAAAAAGTGCTTCTGAACTGTGTTGAACCGAAATCCTACAAAATCTCACTCACAGTTACGTTATAATTGAGCCAGCTAAGTTGGTGCAGAAAACGACGAGTTTGGATATTAAGAACAGTTTTAATTCATTGTTGAAGAGTTGGCAAATGAAAGAAAAAGTGCTATAAGTGACTTGGGGATCATAGGCTATGTCTACTTGGCCATATATACATGGTAAAAACAGCAACAGCAAAATATTTTACATGCTTACACAAAACTGAATATAATTTTTCTGCAAACTGGAAAAGGACAAAGTCAAAAACCATAACTAAGCACTTCATAAATCTTTTCCATAATATAATACTTTCATACCGTAACTAATAATTGTTACATAAATAAAGCCTAAGCTGTACACTTGAACAATCGTACATGTCTTTTTACAAGGGTATGGTACGTTAGCGCTGCTTGTACTCAAGCTAATCATAAAATGCTGTCTTTCTTCACTTTCGCTCTATCCAAACCTGTAAACAATGGCGAATGGCATTTTTACTTTAGCAATGTAGCCTATATTTTTTTTACAGATAAGGGAAAGTCCCTACACGGACAACAATAGCCCACCAGATCCAGGTAATAATTTGAAACTAAAAAGGTGAATTCCTCCGTTCATCTGCAATCCTTCAGAGCTTTATTTTATGAAATTTTGCTGCACTTAATTTTGTAAGTTAGGGGTATGTTTCACTTTGAGCTTTCTTTTTTCATCCCATGTTTCAGTCACGATAACATGGACGCTAATTCAGATTTATACTAAGACATAAGGTCAGCTGTTGTTCAGAGTTTAGCAGTCAGCACCGTAACTTAGTGCCGCAGTGCCAGGTGGAAAATATATAAGCCGTTGAAAAAATAAAATTACAAAAGGAAATATTTGACAGTTTTGGTAAAAGTTGGGCTCAGTAGAGATTGCAGAGCTTATGAGCCTCACTAACTAAAACCCACCAACTCAAACTAATGAAGACGATTTGTATTCTGTACTGTAGTGTAGGCCTAGTTGAAATTCGTTAACTGTGCAAACTCTGAAGCCGTGCAAAGGAAATTCACTTGTCGAAATCTGGCAACACTGCTTTTAGTTGTGTAAAAACAAAACTGAAAATCTGATGTTAGTCAGTTAGTCACTACTCAGTTCAGTTTGTTTTTACTTTTAACATTAACAATCACACAACAAAAAACAATTAATGCCAAACTTAGCAAAGGTCTAGAAAAACGTAGAGGCGACTTATTTTTATTTTTTAGCTTAATTAAAGAATTATTTAAACTTATAGGATATCATGAGGGCCACTTAAATATCATGTAAAACCTTTTTCTAGTTTCCTTGTGGCTTTTATGGTAAAAAAAAGAATCTTTTGATGCAATGGTGTAAAATTTGTCAGCAGTCTGGTCTTTTTATTGAACTAAAACTATTCCAATTCAACTTTGAAGATGCATTGTATATGTGCACACAGGAAAATGTAAGTAGGCTGCAATTAATAATTTTGTATCAATGAACGAAACCAAGATGTCTAGTCTATAGACTACCATGCACAGAAAATAACACATAAACATGTAGTATCTCTTGGTTGCATAAAAGATACCAAATATTAAAAAAGTGAATAAGTTTTAAAAAAAGCAAAAGAGCTAAAAAACTGAGCAAAACAAATTATAACACCTACAGTTACGATACACTAAAAACCTTAACGGGCTGTTTTCACCCTTATTTAGAAGGTTCTTATTCAAACTGAATGTATTCTATTACATTCTTCAAATATGCTATAGAACTTCAGGCCTCGAAATTCACGGCGGACACGGCGGTCATGTCCGCCGTCACAGCATGTGATGTCCGCGGGAAGTACCATCTAGATCGGTCATATTTGTCCGCCGAGAAATAACACAGGAACTAGCGATACAAATCGTCATTGCATAGTAGGCTACTAACAATTGTTGCGAGAATATAATTTCCCGCGCATTCTAGCGCTCATCTAGAAAATGTGAATACTGTATCTCTCAGCCAGACAACAAAATCTATCATTTTTATATTAATTCAATGCAGGCGCAGACGTTGAATCAATGTAAAAATGATAGATTTTGTTGTCTGGGTAGCTTCCATTCAAGCAGGAAAATGTTCGATTTTTACGTTGCTTCAACAATTGATGACATTGAATCAGGGTAACAAAGGTGAATTCTTCGCTAAGAATCGATGAGAGTAGTGACAGAGTACGGGTACTTCTACACTAATCAGCGCAACTTTGTTCAAGTTTTACGTCACAATGTCTGGCTTTGATCTCCGAGTAATATTGATAAGGCCAGGTTGGTTACAAAATTAGATTATACGAGTTCAGTAGGCTATTACAGCAAGATGCAGCAAAATTTGTTAAGTTTTGATATTACTGTAAGAAAGAAAAGGCCCAGGGAAAGTTCACTTTCGCTCACATGACACGCAAAAATAAACTGAAAGAAAAAAGCCTAGTGAAACTTTATACAGCAGAAAATAGTAGCGTTAGTGTAGAAGTTTTTTCAACTCGTGCCCAGTGCATTGTGACACAAGAAGCCACACGACCTCGTTCGGTGGAAGTTAATCAGTTATGCGGCGTTTTGAGCAGCTACACGGCGCTTTGACCCTTCAAGCGCACGTCTTTCAGTGTGACTTTGCTGAAATTTTAAAAAGCCTTCTAAACGGTAGCTATAGTTTTCAAATGGCGAAGAATTTTCAAGATAAAATGATTAAGCATGACGATCGACGCAAAAACTGGTGTGTCCGCCTGAGACTTAATTTGTCCGCCGAGATAGCTGCTCAGACCGGACACGTTTGTCCGCCGTCAACAAAAACGAATTTCGAGGCCTGGAACTTTGACTCTGCTTTCTTGGTTTTGTTTCTCTATATGATTTCTTTTGATAGTATTCCATTTTGTTTTTACCCTTTGTAATTATTATGTACGGTAATTTTAGTATACGACGACGGCATGTACGGTAATTTATCATGTAAGGTGAAAAAGTACTGCTGTGCTTGCAAACACTACCGTATAGTTATTTTTATAATTCACTATTCTAATAGAATAATATTTATTTGAATAAGAACTCAAGAAAATGTATCTTGTATTTATTCCATTTTTATTGCGTAGCTAGCAAGCTACCTGACGTCTTTGTAAATTGAAGCATTTTTTAAATCAAGCTAGGTCCAATAATATATATAATATTTAAGCCATTGTTGGCAATAGTAGGATGTTGTTTTAATGATATATGTACTGTATTCCTGTTTTTATTTCAGTGCCACTTTCCTATGTCAGACAATAATGTTGAAGCTTACATAATCAAACGGAGTCTTGAAAAGTTCCTTTCAGCACCAGTAAGAAAAAGATCACACCACTTGCGGTCTGGCCTGAAGTCAAAACGTTTAAAACAAAATTCTGAAAATTTTGATTCCACCAATGTAGCAGAATTAAATCAAATAAATGTGGTTACTCCTCAAATATATTCAGGTCAGCATCGACCACTCAATCGAGATCTTACCCGTTTAAATGAAACAGTAGTTTCCTCGTCCACATCTCAAGATAGTGATGACAATTCTAGTGGACAATCAACTTATGCACAGAATCAAGCAAGCAGTTTCAATCACCATGATCGATATGACATTGAAAGTAGTATAACAACTTCAGTTCCAGGAAACGTTGACTCCAGCTTTAATGATGTGTGGTCACACATTTCTTTTGATTCCAGTGACACAGCAGTTTGTGAATTGTCTGAACAGAATGATATCATCAGTACCAAGGATCATGTGGATAGTCAAAGTAAACGTCTTGATTCTATGGCAGTTAATGTTTCTCCACATAAGACTGCAATTTTGCCTACTGACAAATTACCTCACAACCGTTCTGTGGACCTAACAGATGATGTTAGGTCCACTAAGACTGAAATTCAAACAGAAGATGTCTCTCTTTTCACAACTGTAGCATTGAGTACAGGTTCAGAAGGTGAACCGGTAGTTACTACAACAACCATTTCCAAACATCCAGAGCCTGGTTGTCAAGGTGACCTCTCAAGTGTTCCGAGGTGGACGAAAATGATTCAATGGAGGAATGAAAGTAATTTGTGTTGGCTAGATGTCATACTTCTGTGCATTGTCAATAACTGTTGTCTCAGGGAAGCATTAAACTGGCATCAAACATGTACAAGAATGCGTGAAAATATCTTTTATAGGTAAGGCTTTTCCTTATGCATCAGCATTTTTATTGGCTGTAGCATGCTGGAACACCAACTATTCTTTGTGATAACAGACCAGAAGCTTTGATATTGAGTTTTAACTTCATGAATAACATTGTAATCAGTTTTTTGTTTAAGGTTTATCATTCTGGTTTACTCTTATTGAAATCAATGATTGTTAAAAAGTTATGGTAAATACTGTTAAAGTTATTGTAAATACTGTTATGTGGCAATATAGTTTGTAGGTATGGTTAATTGATTATTTGACTTCCAACTCTATGTGTTACGTGAATTGTCTTTAGACTTTGCAAAACTTATGATGACTGCCAAGCAGAATGCAATGAGATTTTATCAAAAACGAAGAAACAGAAAAAGTCAGCTGCACTTTTAAAATCGGGCATTATGACCAAGTTGCGTTCCATCAGAGAGGAAATGTTTGATCTTCTTCAAACGCAATTGTCTTTGGAAAAAGGTTTTGCTTTTATTTTTGAAAGAAATTTCATTTAACACTGATTTTGGTGTAAAAGTACATATCCTTTGAACTTACTGAAAAATTTCATAGTAAAACAATCATACATGTCAATATTTTTGCGATTAAGGCCCGTTTACCGGTTTAAATGTCATGTTATGCTATCTTTTTGCTTCTTTCACCTTCTCTCTGCATATGACATTCGTTGTCCACCCGTTTAACACAGTGCAACAGTTTTAAGCAGAGCTTTGGAGTTGGAGCATTGCATTTTCAAAATGAGCTGGAGCTACATGTAAAATTCAAGTGGAGCGGCAGCTGGAGCCAGTTGCTTGATAAACAGCTCCAGTTCCAATTAATTTCATGAGATGCTATTGCTATTGGCTGATTTCACATAATTTAACAGCAACCTATTACAAAATTTGTACTTGTTAGATAATCGTTGTGTATTTTCTATTTCGTAAGACTTTAAATTTAGGGTGATTACTGATCGAGGGTGAATATTAATGAAGTCGTATATTATACGAGAAAATACGGTTATGGAGCAGTGGTATGAAAGAGCTCCTGAGCTGGAGGTATGTTCTGATAGAAGAGAGCTCCGGAGCTGGGGCATATTCATCTATGCTGGCTCCAAAGCCCTGGTTTTGACAACCCTTTTCCCAGGAACAAAACGTTATATGATATTTAAACAGCACCCTGTGTTAGTGTGTATTAAAGAGTAAACTGCAGTTGATTTAGTTTCTTATGTTAGCTTTGAAATCTTTAAATGGTTGATAGTTTTATCTTTAGACTAAGATGGTTTCTAAGCTAAACGCTGTGGGTGGTTTTCATACCTATAGATTTATAGAAGTCACCAACACATGCTTCGCCTATGTTTTGAGTTCAAACGTTTACCCACCCCAGAGGAAATATTTTACTCTTGTCCACATTGCACTAGCAATAGCATGCTTGTTACGGAAGTGGACAGTTTGTTGTTAGGAAATCATTCTTTCTGCTTGTCACGTCAGTTTTTTTTTGCAGAGTCAACTGTGCTTCTTCAACTATCGTGACGCACATGTTGCTCACGGTTATCTGATTTTCGAATTTGGATCAACTGACTGCTATTTTATATAGCAATTATTATTTCTGCAATACGACTTTATCAATTGCATGTAACGCTGCCATACCTGGCAATTATGTTTCAGCTATGTTGTAAAACATAAAATATTTTATAACAGGAAAAGATGAAAGTGTTGTAGAATTGCTTCCTAATTTTCTTGGTCTGGACCCTGTGGTAAAAGACATGTTCTCTGTTCAGTTGCGGTGAGTCGGCATGGCCAAATCATTTTCTTCTAATTTTGTCCTTCGTGTTTTCATTTAGGAATAGATATCGTTTCCTTATCGGTTGCATAACTGAATGATGAGAATTTGTGTGCGATGCTCGAAAGGATGTCGGCTCAACATTTACGAGCATATGATTGCGTTATTGGTAGGACACTTTATGACATGCTTGAAGGTGGACACGAAGATTGGCTTCTCTCATCCACTTAATCTTCAACTACGGAACGTAAGCCTGGATACAACGAAAACTAGTTTCCTTTATGTAAATTGCGTATTTTTGTTTGTAGTTGGGAATTTGATTGTGAAGACTGCGGCTATAAACAAGTGAGACGTGCGACTACCACCCTTGTTACTTTTTTGTCACCTTGCAACAGTTTTCATCCTCTCGACGCTGCATTTTCCCGTCCGTGTTTTTCTTGTTCTGCCAAGGATCAGCGAATGAATCTGATTATGGAAATGTAAGATGAAACTCGTGAAAAAAATTCAAACGATTTCTGTATGAAGTATTTTTGCGTGAATGCTTTCCCTTTGCATACCTAACTGTGACTTTTGAAGACTGTTTTCTTATGTGTAGCTTCAGCCAGCATATTTAGTTGCTGAAAGATAAGGGGTGAAAACGTTATCGTTTTTCATTGTATATATATACAGAAGCTACTATTACTAAGCAGTAAGCACTGATTACTAGTGGAGCGGCTGCCTATTTGTCATGTTTTTGCTTGTGTATGTAATTAACCTACTTTAAATATAACATTTGTTGTGGATATTTATGAGTTTTTTAGGGTCTTAAGCTGGTCCAGCTGGGTAGTAATATTAAAATCTAATCGCTTTATTTGTTAACATGACCTAATTTAATGAAGAAAATGTTTTGTAGTTTGCCTCCATGTTTGATGATGCACTTTCAAGAAGGTTTGCCGCATAATCGACTCAGGACTTTAGATTTCAGTATTCAGGATCATTTGTATTGTGTCACTGCCGTTATTCAGTACGTCACCAGTCCATTTCATCATTTTATCGTCTGGATAAGAGACAATCAAAGTAAGCGTCAAGTTGAGAAACTGTGTTTAGGATTTGTTGTGAACATCATTGATATCTGTATAGTTTTACGTTGTATAAGTGCATGAAACCATCAACTTTATCCAAATTGTAATCTCCCGTTTCTTCAACCACGCGAAGTACCTATTTCGGTAGGTCATGCACTAAACCACGTACAGTATTTGTGTTTTTGAATTGGGTTGAACGAAAATCATGAAAAATATGCGTTGCAAAGCTGAAGGAAATTGAGATCCGGAGTCCAGAATACAGTAGGCTATTTCATATTTTTCGTTTTAAAGGAGCAAAGTGACATGAGAGCGCGAAATCTAAGCGCTGATGTATCCATTGAAAAATACAGCTTATATGGTTTGTTTGTTTGATTATCTTTATCCTGCATTGCGGGAAAGCGGACTTGAGCGCTGTGCATCGGTGTACGCCTTCCGACGTACACCTGACCCACGCTGCAATGTCTGTTTCCGGTTGTCTACTCTATTTATGACTTAAATTTGATACTACCCATTACTCGAAATCGATCACTGGGTAGAGGCAATTATCGTAAAGTTATTCTAAAACTAATTTCTACAGTACCGTAGGCTATACGTGCATTTTTTGCCTTTTCCTCTAAAAACAATTGCAAAAACAAATTGGTTTGCCTTTACTTGAAATTATACTTTATTTAATTTTAAACGTACTTTCTAGTTAATACAATGAACACTGCCACTACTCACCAGAACAGCAAAAACAATCCTAATATTCCAACTTTTCAGTACCGGTAGTCAATGACGTGAAACGCTAATTCCACTGTACTTCGAATTAACTGATTTAAACGTAAACTTTGCAGAAAATAAGTGGATGTGTTGTGATGATACCAAAAGTCCAATATGTACTTGGAAATGCCATGCTCCGAAAATACCACCAAAACAAATTCACATGATAATGTGGGAAAAGCAAGGTCTGGTTAGCCGAATTCATTTTGAACACCTACAAGACATCAGACGAAAGCACCTAACCTCTGTCACAAATCAAGAGGCCATGCTATCTGGTTTGTATACCCTTTACTACAGGGCAGTGACGTTCGGTGGCTTAAACCATTGGGAAAGCAACTTGGAAATATGTTGCAGCAAGGTAGTAGGCACGAGGGGCGTAACCGTCGGGCGAAGCCCGAAGGCGTGTTGCCGAAGGCAACACTTCCAGCGGGGGGTCTGGGGGCCTCCCCCAGAAATTTTTGAAAAACACTTCCAATTTGGTGCGCTCTGAGAGCATTTCCAAAACAAATTCTTCGGACTTTCCCAGTCCGAGGATAAAGATTCAATCAATCAATCAAACTGGGACTAGTTTAGAATGTTGGCTGCTTTTTTAGACTGAGCACAAAAACTTATTGTCAATGTCATCTGTAAGCATTTACGACATGCATTGGACTGGTGCACTAGTAAAGAGCAAATAATTAGCCTATAAATTAAGCTAGTCCATTCTTGAAGAACACAAGTATGTTTGCTCTGAACTTGTGATGTCAGTCTATTGACCCAAAGAATTTAAAAAACACTTGTGCTGTTTCAGTACTGGTTGGTTAATGTACCCTTTGGAATTGCATGTCTTATTGTAGAATCTATGTTTTTTTTGGTAAGAGAACCAGCTTTATTTTCAGCGTACTCAGTAGCCTATAGTTACAAGCCCGAAAATCACTCATGCGTAGAGGCTGTATTCCTTTCGCCTGAAACCAAAAGCAGCCACTATGAGATACGCATGACGTCACTGGGAAAGCAACTTTAACCACAACACCAGATAACACATCTGATTGGCTAAGCAGCTGGTGTCGTTTTGCAAAACGATTGAGGATTGGATAAAACGAAGGCGTTTTTCAATGTAGGGTAAGCAACTTTGAAAGTTGATTTCCCTGGAGCTTCAGTGATGGTTTCTGACAAAAGCGTTTGCGTTAATTGGCATTTATAGGCAAGAAATGCGGTTTGATGAGGACTTAGACTATTCACAAGCGTTACGAGTAATTCTAGTCACGAACACAGTAATTTTCAAGTTAAAATAGACTTGATAAAAATAATAAGAAGTTAAACCTAGAATTCGGTCATTATATTTTGCATAGTTTTCGCTCAGGTAAGCACTGCTTTCCTTGCTTTCCCTCACCGATCGTCACTGCTACAGGGGTGTCCAAAGTCCAGCCCGCGGGCCAAATTCAGCTCACGTTACTTTTGACCCACAGAAATCATACAAAACAAATTGCTTTTTTTGAACAATTATTGATGAAGACAGTAATTTCTCACCGCCAAATCCAAGCGAGAAAAGTTAAAATTATTGCTGCGTCATAATTGCAAAATCAACTACTATTGCCTGAGACTGTTGTGATAAATGATGCAGTCGAGCATTCATTCATTTTCTTGCTAGTAAACTCAACGACTGCTGCTGGATGAGCTTCTCTGCGAAGCCTACAGCAACATCTTTCTCTTATGCCTTTTTATCAGCAGCTGGATAAAACAAATTTCCAGAAATGCAAAAGTTTGCAAAAAAACTGTTGAGCTTGTTCGGTTCAGCGTAGCCTATGTATGAGCAGACGTTTTTGGTAATTAACTTGAACAAGAACCGTTTGAGATTAAAGCTGAGTGACTCTCATCTACGTGATATGTTACGGTTGTCTACCATTAACCTCGAACCAGACTTGACCTAAGTGTAGTAATTAAGACGTCCGTTTTTTTATCCTTGACACTAACATAGTTGTGTTTTACAAAGTTTTTGGATGTGTTAATTTCTGATAGAATAGCAGATAACTTATACAGCCTAACTTATGATATCACTTGATATGTATACAATGAAATACTTAAACCTGCATTATGCTTTGTTATATTAAAATGACATCAAATAATACAATAACGCTATATAGGCCTATGCATATTTCTTTGCGCAAAACAAAACTTTCTGAGCATCTTGGCCCTCGGCACTTCCGCATTATCAAACTTGGCCCGCCTGGGAAAAAGTTTGGACACTCTTGTTTTGCTACCTTGCTAGTTGTGAAGGAACTGAATCAGCTGTTTAGGTTTATTTACGCGCGTTTAACTTACCGTGTTGTTTAAAACTTTGTGTTTCAGATGATGATGACTTTCCTTTGGAAATTAATAATGAAAACGATACGATCGAAACCATCAACTTGGAAGAAATTGGGGATAGTGACGGTCCGTGCGTCGGCGAAACGTGTGTTGATGGAAGAGGCCAGGTTTCTTTGAAAAACTTGCATGTTCCTCTAAAATCTTCAAAGACGGACGTTGCCACAAATACTTCTAAAGAAACAAAATCAGAACATGACAGCAAAACTGAAACAAATATTGACAGCAATTTCAAGTCTTCTTCAGACGAAAGGTTCGAGTCAAGTGTATCCACAATTTCCGAAAAAGGGTCGTTAAAGTCAAAACCTTTGTCTTTACCGCGTAACACAATATCAATGCATTCAAAAAGAGAAATAGATTCACAAGCTATATCTCACTTAAAAGGAATAAACTTAAACAGCACCAGTGGCGTGTCACTCACATCGCCAACAAAAGATGCTCAACAAAGTAAACAACGTCTTGTTATTGCAACTAATACGTTGCCATCTTCTCGCTCAAGTAATAAGAATTTTACACAAAACCCATCACCTAACATTTCAAGCACAGACACTCCAGATCAACCAAACATTGTATCGCCATCTGCTGCAAGTGAGAAAAATGCAAGAACAGAAAGTACTGTTCAACTTTCCTCTGTTGGTGTGGTGACAAGTTCATCAACTCCAATAACTATAAAGAGAACTTTTCTGGACACGACAGATCTAAACTCGCAACGCTTTAACCCTGACGAAAGTGGAATCAAACTTATCAAAAGCGATGGAGGTTTATTGGTCGAAGATATGGAGTTTTCTAAAACTGTACTCGCCACATCGAAGTCCTCAAGTATTTTATTGCAAAATTTTTCTGACGAGGTAAATGATGTTCCTTTTTCTAACTACGTTAGAAATGAGTACTTGGAAAGTCAGATAAGCATGTTGTTGCAAACTTGCAATGAACTGCAATCCAGCTACGCTGCGCTCTTAGAAGAAGCTGACGATTCAATGTCTGTCAAGCAACCGTAGCTAAGCACAGAGAAATTACTACTTTCACCGAATAGTGTTTGTGTGACCAATATTACCAATAAAAAATGAAATCAATACATAGTACTGTTTGATACTTTTTATTTGTGAAGCTAACTGAGGGAAAAGAACTAGCCTACGCGTGTACTCACTACCAGTGCACAAGTTGAACTGATTAAACTGAACAATAAAGGCGTTGCAGTCAGCGCAAGAATGTAGCTTCGGGAGAATCAGACATTCCTCGCGCTGATTGCAACAAACAGTACTTTCAGCATAATATTACAAATACTACAACACCTCCCCCTTAGTTCAATGACACTGCAAAACACATCAAAATTATTACATTCCATCAGGCAGGTTGTCAACTCGATGCGGTCTCTCAACCTGTCTGCGTGGTCGAGCAGGCAAGTCCACGTTGACACTAGCGGAAGGTTCGAAGTCGTTTGAAGGATCGATGGACCAGGGGATAGACGCAGATACTCTCCGTCGAATGAATCTGCGGCACCACCCTACAAACGTAAGGTCGTTTCATCAGCGGCTGAGATATCTGCTCCTAAGTCTGGCAGCACAGTGACTTTCGCCGATCCATTAAGTGACCTAACTTCCAAATTTACTCGTGATGTGCTACCGATTCCAAGCATGTAGTAAACGCATAGTTTCTTGAAATGTCATCAAGTGTAGAGGTTTATCTGCCTTATTAACTGGAATTTATTACCAGATATTGCGATGTGGTTCTTACATTGAGCCGAAAAATGATTGAGTTAGCCGCACTTAAAGCAGGGCTTATTGTGAGCTGGACAATCTTTTAACGTTTTATGCCACGGTCGGCCACAAATGCTAAAAGTTGAGCTTTCTTTACTAGCCGCTGTCCTTTTAGCCGTCTGAGTTAAATTCCTTTTGTTCCGCTTGTAGGCCGAAGCGTGGTTTACTCCATCTACTGTAATGTCTGCTCTTTGCTGACGGGCAGATTCGCTAGCTCGACAAATTAGTGCGCATCTGTCCAAAGGCTTCTCTCTCAATAACTCTTTGACAGTCTCTTTAGCGTGAGTTCATTCCACGATTTGATCTTTCGAGGCTTTGTTTGCGCGTTCTTCGCTGCAGTAACGACAGGTTTTTACTATAAGTCGCGCAACGATACTAAATAGTCATCGAATGACTCAAGTCGAACTGATTAAACTGAACAATCAACGCGGGCAAGAATGTAGCTTTGGGAAAATGAGACATTCCTCGCGCTGATTGCAACAAGCAGTGCTTTCAGCATATTATTACAAATACTGCAACACATACCAAAGTCGTGCCTTACAAGTACGCTTTTGATAGGGCACTCGCCCTTGGGTGCTGCACTGACTTCACAAGCCTAAATTATTTACATTTGGGCAACACAAATTATTTCAATTTTCGGGCGCGCTTTCTGCAATCTTTTCAATAAATCAATTGAAAAAACAATGTGTCTTGACGAGTGATCATCACAGTTTATTCTAACAGTATTAAACACAGCTAAACTTCTATAATGTTTTTGACATGCATATAAAGTAAACAATGACGAAGATAGTTTGACCAATCCGAAAATTGCAGAAACAAAGTTTATTCTCAGTGAGCTGCACGTGAGGACGATGAATTTTATTTCATAACAAGGCAACACCCATACTTGATTTTAAGCATTGGAGGAAGAGGAGATATGATTTTCATTTTGATGACAAGATTAATTTTTGAAATAGAAAGCAACCCTGGTTTAGAAAAGACTTTTAATTTCACACATGATTCAACGACTACACATCATTAAATGAAATTACGGTGTCAAGGTATATGACCACGTGTAGTATTTCCGCAGCTAGCCTACTATTTAAATTGGGCTATAGAACTTTACACAGTTTTAACTGAAATGTGTATTCTTAAGTTAAGTCACTGTGATTGCTATTGATAATAAGTTATATTGAAAGAACAACATGTAATTGTATAAAGTGCATAACACCAAGTGGCATCGTGTGACTATATTTTGTGTGTTCATCTTTTCAGCAAACTTTAAGCATGTATTCCAATTGCATTAAAAAAAACAACAACAGCGGAGATGACTAGGTTGAATCGCACCCAGGTTTTTTTAAACACAAGACAAATGTTTGCTAAAAAAGTAAACACTCAAAAAAATGGTCACGCTACGGTACTGACAACAACGAAGTTACGTTTCCTACTGTGATTGCGATGTTGTTGGAAAGACCACGTACTTGATACATGATATGAGGTAATTTACTGAAACACATAAAAGTTACACATTTAATGCATAACCTTCGAGCCACATACAAACAATCTATAATGGTGTAGTTTTGAGTGGCGTATGTACGTTATATCAGTGCTAACACAAACTATTTGAACTTGAACAAACAATTAGAAATCGTCAACGCTGCACTGGTGTTTGTCCAGCTTCAGCAAAGTAAGTTTGTAAAACATTGATAACTTGCATTCTCAAACTCGCACTTCCTTGAACCAATGCTAAAAGTGTAACAAAGTCATTATAATCAACTAAAGCTACTATTGCATTAATTCGATCAGATAATTCTCGCTTTTTGTGAGCAGGAAGTTGTTTAAGAACAACCGATAAGGGTTTGAAGTCTTTAGATGTGGCTGCTCCAGCTATTGCTCCAATAGTTCCACCTAAAACATTTAATGAAAGTACGGTACATATTGTTTTGAAGTATTTATAGCCACATTAGGGCTTCTTAAATATATGATATGACAACCTGGGTGGTGGAGATTCTATCTTAGTATCTTGACCATCACATTGTGTTGTATATGTGACATTTGGTATGATTCGGGTTAATGGGGGTGAAAATGACATAAGTTGAATAGGCTCCTCAAAGCGTTTCATTGGTGGTGGTGATGGCTATCATTTGAAAATCATCAGGAGTTCAAAAAGGTGTGGATTGGCACACTGCAGCCATGAATCATATGGGCGGACGTTTTAGACTTCTCATGGAAGCAAGCAAGATGACAGTAGGGGAGATGTGGGACCTATCGGACAAAATTGACCTAACTCCTATTATTTCTAATTTTCAAAGCGGTGTTGAATGTTCTTATGTGTTTTTATTGACTTACATTTATAACGAACTCATACTGACCCATAGACAGGGGTTCCCAATAATAACAATAATTTTATTTACATATGAAAAAGAAGACTCAAATGTCCGAAGGGTCCCCACCGGTGGGGATCTTTCGGACACAGGGTGGGGATCTTCCGGACATAATAAAATGAAGTAAAATATCATGAAATAATATTTTTACAGCTTTAACAATTACCGATGTTACAAAAACTGTGAAGATTGGCTATATAAAAATCTTCTTCAGAATACGATTTTATTTACAACCCATACAAAGCCAGATCAGCCCCAAACCTAAAAACTTCACGTAGTCGTTTCGTAGTGGCAACTGGGATGGTTTGGGAAACACTTAAACAATGTTATTCAACGTAACTGATGCTGCATCTACTTCTTCAAGAAAGTGAAATCCGTCTTTGATCTTTTGTAATCGCTTTACAAAATTTACCTCGAAACCACCATCTTCATCAGGTCCGGCACAGATTTTTCCGATAAAATTTCTATGTTTTCCCTCTGATGAAAAATCTTTAATGACAGCAAAATCTCCAACTTCCACCTTGTGCTCCATACCTGACGTGACTGTCACCTGACGTGACCTGAGATTTCACTTATTCCACTTAAGATAGAATCATCGTCACTTACAGTGTCCGATGATAAGTGTACAATTATATCACTTTCGCTGCTGGAAGAAACAGCTCTTTTTGGGCGTTTCGTCGGCAGCTTGTTGCGACGTGAAAGAATAATTTCTTTTTCTGGAGTATCTGTAATTATTGCATTCTTGCATCTATTTTTATTGGAACGTTTGGAACAGTGGGGACCTTTCGGACAGTGTCTCTTTATCATGTCCGAAAGGTCCCCTGACCTCCATTTTGACCAAACTTACAAAATTTTTTGAAGTGAGAAAGGCGTTTTTATCTAAACTCTATTCCTTCTGTGACCATTAAACAAACTTAACCAAACAGCATAAATAAAGTTACAAGAATATTTAAAAAAATGTCTCTAAACTCTAAGAGTATCTGGTTCACTATTTTTACTTTGAAGCATGAAAATCGCTTTTCTCTTTACAAATTTACACCTCTTGCTTAATGTTTACAAAAACATGTGGTCTGATAAAGAATGAAATCTCGGATCCATAGAAGAAAAATAGCGCGTCACGGTCACGTGGTATCAGAAATATGCCGCTGTCCGATTGGTCCCCGTGTCCGAAAGGTCCCACATCTCCCCTACATGATGAATGCCAGGAGAGGTTTGTGGGACCACATTTATCCTTGCAGCCACATGCAACTACAAAAAACACAGACAAGACATATGATACAATGAAAAACATGTAAACAGAAGGATGCAATCTTGTATGGACTAAATATTTTTAGAATTTAAATCTAGGCAGTTCTTATGCTTATTACGGTATTATATGCAATAGATTGACTTCCGCTTTTAGCAGGGTGATTATTGCTTACCGGTACTTCACATGTACCACATCATGCTAAAACAGGTCGTTAGTAGCCAGGGGCGCCGGAAGCGGGGGGGCAGGGGGGGCGGATGCCCCCCCTGCCCTCAATTTTTCTGCAGATGGAGGGGCAGGGGGGGCAATAGTGGCCTTATAAAGTCATGTAAGCTACTGCACATTTTGCAATATAACAATTTCTGCTATTCGCTTTTAGCCTAATTATAATCTTTCATTTTTGCCTCAAAATAATATTTACGGCAAAAATTTTGCAACACAGTAGCCTATAGGCCTTAAAACTCGTTTTTTTTTTCCGGCAGCCATCGTGGCCTACCGTTAGCTCCTTCTCGGCAGCCAAATCTGCGTGCTTGGAGGCCAAAATAAAAATAACGATATCACAAGTAAATAGAATTAAACTTGCAACAATGCTAAAATAATCACTTAGCATTGATGAAGTCTGGGCCTGGGCGACGTCCTACAATAGAATCGTTGCACCACGCAATAACTGCTTTATCGGGATTGTAATCCTGTACTGCGGGACCATCTAACGACACTCGCACGAGTGTCTCCAATGTGGCTGATTTCAAGAAGTACGCTACTCCCCTAGAATTCGTTTTAGCAACGAAAAACTACGTTCGACATGAGTTGACGATGACGGCAAGGTAATAAAATAAGTATTTCAATGATGTGAAAGACATTACTAAACGAAGCATGATTTTTGCAAAATAAGATCAAAAAATATTTTCCCCTCGGATGTCAACTAACCCAGTTATCCTTTTTAACAACGATTCAATGTCCGACAACATCGAATCGACATAAAAACGACAATATTGCCAGCCGACGTAAATTGGCACTTCGGATTAAGACTTTGTTAAAATAAACGTCGAGAATTACAAACAAGACTGACAGCGCTGGTGATCGCAGATGGATATATTCCATCAATAATAAATATTCCCGTACAATGCAACAGTGGCGATTATGACGCGCTGACCTAATTTTGCGTCACTCTTTGATACTACATATTTTCGACAGTTAATCCACGATCATTTTATTGCAAAATTAAATAATTGGCTAGAAGAGACCGGCGGCCAAACTTGGCCGATTGAGGAGGTAGCACCGGCGGTCATTCTAGCACTACTAAGCGGCCATGGCCGCAGGCTTCTTTAAGGCTTGACAGTAGGTTACATCATTATAACAATAACATAGCATGATGCCCTTCTTTGTATACCGGACACTTGTAGGCTATCATTACTCAATACATAGTGAGCTGATAGATTAGCATTATCGCTATATCTTATCTTAAAACTTGAAAAAAAATTGGCCTTTTAGTAAACAAAAGTGCCCTTTTTTCGTAATCTTGCCCCCCCAGTCAAAAATCGTTCCGGCGCCCCTGTTAGTAGCCTATCTACTTTATGAAGTAAGGTGTTTTATCATTGAATCAGGCTTGCTTTCCAACAGAGATTTCAATAAACAATCAAAGAAGCTTATAATATATATCCAGTCTGGGTTTTTTTTTTCGCTGAGACTTCGGTCATTTGTCCAAAATGACTTGAAAAAATTCGGTTAATTTTTAATTATTTCTGTCATTTTTGGTCATATATTTTTTCGGACATTTTGACCGAATTGACTATATTTTTTTTCGGACATTTTGCTAAAAAATTGTCAATGACCGATAAATAACCGAAAAAAAAAAACCCAGTCTCCAGTATACATTTCCAAAATACACCACTTCTCATTATTCTGCACCTTTGAATAAACAGTGTAAAAAAACATTATGCCAAAATATCTACCATTAAGTACAGTAGCCTATTCAAGCAAGACTTTATACACCCAAAATTTTTCAAACCTATTGCCTATGGAAAGTAGTCCTATTAGCTAATGTTCTAAAATCTAAAGTAAAACTTAATATCTCAAGAGACAAAATATACTTGCTTACCAATTGCCAATCCCACTGGTCCACCTATTACACCACCAACAAATGCACCTCCGCCAGCTATCATACCACCTCTTGCGGATTGAGTTACACACAAGCGTAAATTTTGCTCATTTGAAAGTGTACATAGCACATCCATAACTTCTCGCACGGAAAATGGCATTTTTAGTCTCTTGATCCTTTATCAGACCTTAGACTAGACAAAATATTGGAAAAGTTGTACCGTACCACTACTACTTTGATCAGACTGTTTTGCTATTAATTACAGAAAGTATATGGATGTGTAAGTGTAACATTGCATATCTGAAGCAAATAAAATAATAAAAAATTGTTACCTTGAATATGGCTATCTAGAAATTGATGTAAAGAACATTATTTACTTTTGGATTGGAAACTGCACCAAAACATCATTTTTACGCATTGCCTGTCTATTGATATGCAATAATTAGTGGAATAGCAAACTACTGATTAAAAAGTCATCAGCAAAGACAATCCAGAGAGTTATAGGCTCAGGTCTGATATGAAGTACCGGTACCTGTGCTCTTTGCATTAGTTAAAAGCGGATGCAACCTAATTTGTAGCCTCATGTCGTACAATGAAAAAATGGAGAAAAAATTTAAAAAAGCCAAAATAGCACACGAATCGGAGTTTCTGCTTAACCCTAACTTTAAAATTTTTGCGGAAACTCTGATTAGCGACTTCAGCTTTGTTGCGATCAGCGACTTCGGCATTGTGCTATTTTTTCTCTTGATCTTTTCAGGGTACGAATTAGGTTGCACCCGTTAAAAGCATACCATATCAAATAGTTTTACCATTATTGGATGTCATCAATGTGAAATAGTATTTTGTGACATGTGCTGATTAGTCAATATCAGCACACAATGTATGAATCTTTCTACCATAGGTTTACCTCAACGGCCCTACTGATGTCTGATGTATACAACTCAGTAGAGTTACCGAACACCGACACAGGGTTACCAGATGTAAATTTGGCAAGGAGCCAACTGCACGTTCAAAAAGGGCCAAAAAAGAGCCAACTTTTAAAACAAGGGGCCAAAAATAGGGCCAACTCAATTTTCAAGTACTAAGAAGCAATTTCACTGAATTAGCAACACATTCTTAGGCTTAGCAACATAGCTAAATATTTCACCTAAACAAAATAATTAAAGTAATACCTTAGTTACGGAAATAGTTACTGTGTACCGTACACAAAAATAAGGAAAATCGACAAACATTATTGTTTGAAATAGGAATCAATCAGCCAAACATTTCCACATTCAATTCACTATCATCCTCCCATTCGAGTTCACAGCATACACAATGTGTGTGGTAAGTTTTTTCCCAATTACCGTACTATTGTATTTCCTACCGATACGGTACCGCTCTCATATCCTGCTTTCTACTTCTTTGGCATCCTAGTCTTTCTGGATCAAGTCCAACAAACACAATTGAAATAAAATAGTATAGCCTACCTCTATTACACTGCCACAGTAGCCTAACTAGTGTCACTGTTATTGTGTTACAACCTTCACCAGAAGACAAGGCAAAAAGAATCACTTGCAAAAAGACATTCTACAGACTACAATCCCTCACATTTTGAAAACGGCCAAACAAGGCCCAAAAAAAGCTAAAGGGCTAAACTAAAACTTAAGAAACCAACTGGTTTTCAAAAAGGGCCAAAGAGCCAACCCAAAATTGGAAAGCTAACTGGCTTTCAAAAGGCCAAATTTCTGAAATTGTCCCCAAAAAGGCCAACCTGGCAAGCCTTCAACTCACTAAAAAAAGGTCATGCTGATCTGATGTCGAGCCGGTGTAACGGTCCAGGAGTTACTGCGGTCTGAAAGTTACCGTAACTTCTGGACCGCGTATACGCAGTCTGAAAGTTACTGCCAGTCCAGAAGTTACTAAAACAGAGTTTTCAGATTTGACGCTTGCAGCAGATTTGTATAAATGATTTCAACATTGGAAACATGTTGAACTTGAAGACTTATCCACCATCGCATCTTAACAACATGATTTACAGCAGAAACGTAATTGGGAATGAAGCGAAAATAAGATGAAAGTTAAAAGATGAGTTTTGTACCAGAAGTTGTTGCTGTTTTGGAATGAAATTTGAATTTGTAACCTAACAATTTACGTAGGCTATCATTTTAACCTGATTTGTTTGTATTATACCATTTGAAGTTGTGTCCGTGCCTTACGTGAGTTGGCAAATAGGCTAAATTTGCATGGGGAGGTGATTGACTAGATGATAGCCTATAGTCTTTTGCTGTCATCCTGATTGTGCTATAATGCAACCTACGATTCACAATGTAGTATTATGAGTGTTTTATTGACTCGTTGTAGGCTATGGCTCTGTTGAAACAAATAATTTAATTGATCATCGCTGCAAACATTTTAAAGTTTAAATCGTGGCTATACGTGAATCGGTGGCATTTAATAAGCTATACAGGCCTTAATATATCGTGCAAAGTTTGCATTTGAAGGCTGACTTGTTAGCCGCTGGTCTTGAGTTGTAGTTGACGAACATAACTTAGTCTTTGAGTAGGCTATCACAACCTCACACGAGGGGAAGGCTTTAGCTTTTACGAAAGTGTTGAACACTTTGAGATTCCAATGAATTTCCGTTGGACTCCCATCGAAAACACGTGGTACGAAACTTAAAGTCTAGAATTATGGTTTCGTGGTAAGAATATTTATCTTTGGGATTCATCTTTCGCATACTTGCAGAGGGTTTAATCTACTGACCAAGTGAAGTTTCAGACCATTTACAAGTTTTCCCAAAAGAATTTCGAAAAAGCACACCCACTTACAATAGCAGTAACTTTTGGACTGCTTCTGCGGCGTTGCAGTCTGGAAGTTACTGTCAGTCCAAAAGTTACCAGCGCTGCCCGGCGTTTTCACAATCGATAGAAAAGCGAAAATTGTTTCAACTAAGTGTAATGAATTCATTGCTCTCAAACTAATGCAAGCTTTTCAGTTAACATTACAAAATACTTATAATTATTAATCTGACCTTTTGAGAGGTTAAAAATTCAATTATTTTTCAAAACAAAATTAAATAAAATTTAAATGAAATATTTGGCAACTCTTGTAACTTTTGGCATGCAGTAACTCTTGGACTGCTACACCGGGTGTGAAAAGAAAACAGGGTGAAAAATCAGAAACTCAAGAGTTGCCAAAAAACACGTTTTGACTTCCACATTGCTGAAGCTTACATTAAAATCTAGGAAATAGTTCTCAGCCTGCTCACAAAGAGCCAACAAGCCAACCAAAAATTTGGGGGCCAAACAGCTTCAAAAAGAGCCAGATTTCTGAAAGTTGGCCCCAAACAGGCCAACCTGGCAACCCTGCACCGACAGAAGAATGCCTTCTTACAAATGAGCAACTAAGTAGTAAGTATGAACTGAAGTGTAAGTAGATCAGTTACCAGACAACACAAGACTTTCCTTTACCCAAAACACTGTTGCCAGATCTTCTTCACGATCCGAACACATTGCCCTTAAAGGCCTACTAAATGAAATTTTCAAACGGGAATTAAGCATTAAAATGCGTAAACTGAACATTCAAGAATACATTTCAAAAAAATTACCGAATAAAATTTGTTTTCAATGGCACTGGCAAGTCTCAAAGTCCAATGTTTCATTTATTTTTAACTCTTTCAAAATGACCAAAAAGTGCAAACACTGCTCGAGAATACGTCACTACCGACAGCAATAACAAAAGCCACGTTACCACATCTGATGTTTTAGCATCAGATCTGATGTTTTGAGCAAACTGTTTGAGGTTTTGATGTTGAAATCTGATGTTTTGATGTACATACATAGCCTACAGTTAAATCGCCGCAGTAACACAACTATTGCGTGATCAGCTGATTGCTAGTCTATTATAGTGTCGTAGACTGTACAGTCGCAAGCTTCGCTGCTCACGCCCAATCCCGTTTTGAAAACTTTGACAAAAGCACGTGCGGAATGGTGATCAGCCCGAAATGGGGCAAAATTTTAGTGAAAATCTTTTTATGGTAGCATATGTTAAACACAAAGAACGTGGAAAATCGCCAAGTCAGGTTTTTCCTTTAGTATCCCTTTAAACTTGGCTAAAATCCAGTTAATATTTGTTTATTTTATAAAAAAACAAGCATTTCATGTCTTTTTCTAAATCATAAAAAATATTGCATACAAACATAAAAAATATGGATCAGTTCCAAAAATAAAATAAAGTAAGTTACAGTATATATTAACTCATCAAAGTACTAATATTGTTAATTTTAATTTATTTTTGGATCGTATCACCTAAAAGTGTTAGCTGTTTTTATATCAACCGTACTGAGATGATATGACATAAAGCCAGCTGAAAAATTTGGAAGGCGTGACGACGATTGAAAAATAATAATTAATCCAACTTCACAAAGATATTAATGGAAACTTGAATGGGGAAAACCCCATATCATGAAACATGAGTGAAATGAAAACTGTACGCTTGGTCAAAACCAGTGCTTCCACTTTGAAGGATTTTATCCCGAAAAAGGGATTTTTCAACGCTTCGAAGGATAAAAAAGGGAAATGAAGATCAGAAGGATTTTTTAGGGATGTTTAACAATTTTACAAGGAAATTTTGTCTTAAAAAGGGAATTGTTGTTTTTTAGCAATATTAAACAAAATTTTATTAATATTTCCATTCAAAAGTTTTAAAAACGACTGGAATAACGAGGATCAGCTGGTTTCCGTCGCCACTCGCGATCCGAAACCTCTTCTCACTCTCTTTCCCATTCTCGGTTCTCGCCTTTCTGTCACTTTATTTCTATTCTCGCCATTTTGGGAATTTGACGTGAGTGCAGTGAGTGAGTTAGTTTTCAGGGTACGAAATGAGGGTACCATACCAAGTGTTCAGGGTACGAATTAGGTTGCACCCAAAATAGAGCTAGCTAGGCTGTGTATACGACATGTATAATTGTACCGTATGGTGTACACCAGGGGTGGGGAACCTTTTTAGTATTGCGGGCCACATAAAATGAGAAATAACACAGGTGGGCCACTAAAAACTTCGAAACTTTAATTACGGTACAGATAAAAAATGCCAATCTTAAATTCTAATCTTTCTGGAACATTTTGCCTTCATCACCAATCTTTCTTTTCTTTCCAGAAGCCATTATACATTACAATGTAAAATTTTGCTAATTTGAGAAGTAGGTTACTCTGCAAAACACTTTTCACGAATGGCATAACTGACCGATTAACAATAACTAGTCACATTGTGACGTACACATTGTTGTTACAAATGGCCTTCTGTGATGGATTAAATTAACTAGTCATAGAAGGCCATTCGCAATATACTGAGAATGCAGAGCCTATTCTTTTTTGAGCTGTTGTTTCAAAATATTTTGGGTAAAGAAATTTTGACGCGGGCCACATGGAACAGTCACCCGGGCCGCAGGTTTCCTACCCCTGGTGTACACAGTCAGATTAAGTCAGTATCATGAATAGGCCTAGTATCCTAAAGTTTTTCATCAGTCTCAGATGATTGTGAAGACGTTACTGACAAGGAGAAAAAAGAGAGCCTCGCCTTATAGAGTTGAACAAGTTAGCGCATCAAGGAAAACCGAACTATAAACACAAAAATAAATTTGTTAATCGATGGATAATTCGTTACTGCACATTTACCACCTGTCTATTTTCGGTGTTAGGGATAGGTTAAAGAGTCCGTGTGGGAAAGATGAAAGTGGTAATTGGTAAAGATGTCCAGGACTCCAGGTGGTAAATATCCCAGAACCGACTAACTGACAAGCGGGTTTTTGGCTGGACAGTGAACAAAGGAAGTAAACCATATTATAGTAAAATATGTGCTGCTTTTGTGTAGCTTACGGTACTGTTCTAATAAAATAGCGTTGCTTCGACATAGCCTACCGTTGCTACTGAAAAAAAATCAATTATTCAGCAACTTTATGGTATGGTATCAGATTGGGTTTGTCAACTAAATCAGCCATGCTACTGCCTGCAAGGTTTTGTTTTTTGTAGCGATTTGAATACCGTACTATACCACTTCTTCAATTCACTGATTTTCTGTTCTTTCAGGTTAAAATGTAACTTAGGTGGGATTAAAATAACTTTAAAGTTGTATTGGCACTTTTTTAGCTTAAATAACGTCAAAAATAACCTTGCCTATGAAGGAAATTTTGAAGGATTTCTGACTGAGAAAAAAGGGATTTTTCAGGATAAAAAAGGAAACTGAAGAGGATTTACCAATTGTAAAAAGTGGAAGCACTGGTCAAAACACATAGCCTACTGTAGCCTGTCGTGAGGCTTTGCATATTGATTGTGACAGGAATCAACCTAATAAAACCCATCAAAAAATAATTTCAATTTCTTGGACACAAGGTTCGAAAAGGAAAATCGGAGCACCTTTCTCTCACCGGCAAAGTTGACCACTGTCATTCTGATAGAATAATTCTGCGAGATCCACGATGAAAGCAACAATGGTCTGACGCTGATAAAGCCACTTCTCGTCATATCCGTAAGTACGCAGACTCTCTTTCTACTTGTTACGGATGTCTACTTTACGGTTCCAGAGTGGTCATCCCTTCCAAACTTCGTCCTTCCGTCCTTCAGTTGCTTCATGAAGGACATTTCGGCATTGAGAGAATAAAGCAGTTGGCAAGGACGTCCGTCTACTGGCCAAACATCGATCGAGACATCGCGGAACTTTGTCACAAGTGCAGTACCTGTGGCGAATATCAACCGCAATCTAAAACCCAGGTCCAATCATGGACGGTTCCAGAAGCACCGTGGAGTCGCTTACACATAGATCATGCGGTAGAATTCATGGGTTACCATTGGTTACTCAGCATTGATGCTTTTTCTAAATACCCTTGTATTCATGCTACTACTTCCTTATCTTCAACAGCTACTATCAACCTGCTAGAAGAAGATTTTGCTTATTTCAGCTATCCCCATACTATAGTTACCGATAATGCTACTACTTTTAAATCCACAGAATTCCAAACTTTCTGTAAGGAGAGGGGTATGGTGCACATCACGGGTGCCCCTTACCATCCGGAAACCAATGGAGCAGCGGAGCGCCTCGTACGTACGTTCAAGCAAGCACTTCGCAAATCTTCTCTGCCTCCGAAACAAGCCGTCTTGGAATTCCTACAGCAGTATCGACGCACGCCCACTCCGAGTGGCTACTCTCCAAGCCAATTACTCAACAATCGTCAGATTCGAACCAAGATCGACACGCTTCTCCCCACACCGTCTCAAGTGGTAGGCTACCCCGACAAAACCCTCACAACACGGACGCCTCTGAAGTTACAAAACGACATTTCAAACCGGGAGATCCCTGTTACGCGCTATCATTCACTCCACGACGGAGCCAGGATCCTCGTTGGGTTCCAGCCGAGGTGATTAAGCAACAGGGTAGCCGAATCTTCCTGGTACGTCTGCTGCCACATGGTCCGACGTGGAGGCGCCATATGGACCAACTGCAACCTCGCTATGCATCATCGGAGGACCAGGAGCCGGGAGAAACTCCTGCACCAACAGTCGACTCCTCCGCTGTCTCCACCTCAGCTCGAACGGATTCGGACGACACATCGACTGTACCGGAATTCGGGCCACACAACCCACGAAGGTCGAGCCGTCGCCGCAGACCTCCGGCCCGTTTCGGACTTTGAGTTTTATTGTTTAATTCGGTGTCTTGTTCATATTTTTCTTTGTGTATAAAAATTATCGGGGGAGGTGTTATAGTCGTCATTTTATTTACGTTGAATATATGTAACTCGTGACCAGCGTCGCTACATAATCACAGTTCAGCGTTTTCTGGTACAGACGTTGGAATTGATTACTACCGCACTGCGCGTGTAATCAATTGAGCGTTCTGTACCACGTTCCTTAGTTGATTGTTTTGCGTTTCTTTCTTGATATATATTGAGTTGTTTTTGAGCACATAAGTGAGTAAGTAACAAGAGGTAAATGGTTTTCTCACTTGGTTGGCTATCGCTACAATTATTATTGTTTATTTTATATTAAACGTCTGGAAATACAACTGTAATAAAACTTGCGCGACGAAGCAATCTCACGTGACTGCCTTTGAACATAATAAAACGGGAATAACACATCTACTTTCTTCGTGATTTGTTCATAAAAGACTTGTATACAATATTTAACTTAATTTGTTAAAAAGGGCGCACGTTTAAACTTTGCCATGGGCGCCATTTTGCATAAGTACGCCAATGCATGTTATTGGCATGCATCAAACATTTCCTAAAGCCAAGCTAAATTTTGACATCAACTTAAGTATTTTTGCTTCTGGAGTGCCCTCGCAATCAAACGAGTCACGCTACGCCACTGAATAGGATAATAATATGTTTGTTAGTCCGCCCCATTAGCTCAGTGGTAACGCGCCCGGCTCAACATCACCCGGCGCAAGTTCGACTCTCGGGGTGTGCGCTTGAGCAACGTGCTCTCCATTCAGCGGCACCTAGTGAATGGAATAATTCCCCGGCAACAACAATCGGAAAACTTCACTCTGCCAATCTCGGTAACCGGGCCCGCGAAAGTTTTTTTCCCACGAGATTTCTGTCTCATTTGCATATTTTGGCAAAAGTTTGTATTAAAACCGTGTGAATGCAACATTTTCTCGTTGGCACGGTTGGTTCTGCGGTTTCATCCTCTGCCTAGTGTTCTTGAAAACAAGGGTTCGACGCCCGTCGAAGTCAAACTTTTTTTTTCTTTAAAGTAATTTTTGCTATGCACAAGAGCTTTTCAAAAAAAGTAGGGTTAGGCAAAGCTTATATTTTATTATCATTGCAGAATTTCATTGGCAAATAGTTATTTCGCAATCTGAATCAACCAATCTCTCAGAACACTTTCGGAAAATCTTACTTTTAGAGTGACTAGAATCAATGAGACAGAAATCTCGTGGGAAAAAAATTTCGCAAACGGCCCTGCGTCAAGAGCCTCTAAAAGTATGCGAAACTACCAGGAATAACCAATCAAGGCTTTGTCAATCCGAGGATAAAGATTCAAAACCAACCAACCAATATGTGGTTCCGACAAAACAAATGTGCCATTATTTTTGGCTTTGAAAAAAGATCTGAAAGTCTGGCAACTCTATTGGAAATGTTCGTTTCAACACCACCGTCATTCTGGCAGAATAATTTTTCCGCTTTCCGCCTAAAAAAGTTATCCGTGAATAAGTGCGAGGTATAAAATGAGACCAGACATACATTCGAAAAATCTTAAATAAAACTATAATCCGCAACACGTGCCACTTAAATTTTACATGCATCGGATTCAGTATTAAATTACCTTTCCAGGGATGTGCACCAATAGGTCGGCATTTGGAAGGAACTCCCAGCAGAACGCTTCAAACATGCAGGAGGATATATTTACGATTAACATTAAAATAATACGATTTTTGCATAATAGACACCACTCCAAACATCTTCGAATAAAACTATAATCCGCAACACGTGCCACTTAAATTTTACATGCATCGGATTCAGTATTAAATTACCTTTCCAGGGATGTGCACCAATAGGTCGGCATTTGGAAGGAACTCCCAGCAGAACGCTTCAAAGATGCAGGAGGATATATTTGCGATTAACATTAAAATAATACGATTTTTGCATAATAGACACCACTCCAAACATCTTCCAATAAAACTATAATCCGCAACACGTGCCACTTAAATTTTACATGCATTGGATTCAGTATTAAATTACCTTTCCAGGGATGTGCACCAATAGGTCGGCATTTGGAAGGAACTCCCAGCAGAACGCTTCAAAGATGGAGCATATATTTACGATAAACATTAAAATAATACGATTTTTGTATAATAGACACTACTCCAAACATCTTCGAATAAAACTATAATCCGCAACACGTGCCACTTAAATTTTACATGCATCGGATTCAGTATTAAATTACCTTTCCAGGGATGTGCACCAATAGGTCGGCATTTGGAAGGAACTCCCAGCAGAACGCTTCAAAGATGGAGCATATATTTACGATAAAAATTAAAATAATACGATTTTTGTATAATAGACACTACTCCAAACATCTTCGAATAAAACTATAATCCGCAACACGTGCTACTTAAATTTTACATGCATCGGATTCAGTATTAAATTACCTTTCCAGGGATGTGCACCAATAGGTCGGCATTTGGAAGGAACTCCCAGCAGAACGCTTCAAAGATGGAGCATATATTTACGATTAACATTAAAATAATACGATTTTTGTATAATAGACACTACTCCAAACATTTTCGAATAAAACTATAATCCGCAACACGTGCCACTTAAATTTTACATGCATCGGATTCAGTATTAAATTATCTTTCCAGGAATGTGCATCAATAGGTCGGCATTTGGAAGGAACTCCCAGCAGAACGCTTCAAAGATGGAGCATATATTTACGATAAACATTAAAATAATACGATTTTTGTATAATAGACACTACTCCAAACATCTTCGAATAAAACTATAATCCGCAACACGTGCCACTTAAATTTTACATGCATCGGATTCAGTATTAAATTACCTTTCCAGGGATGTGCACCAATAGGTCGGCATTTGGAAGGAACTCCCAGCAGAACGCTTCAAAGATGGAGCATATATTTACGATAAACATTAAAATAATACGATTTTTGTATAATAGACACTACTCCAAACATCTTCGAATAAAACTATAATCCGCAACACGTGCCACTTAAATTTTACATGCATCGGATTCAGTATTAAATTATCTTTCCAGGGATGTGCACCAATAGGTCGGCATTTGGAAGGAACTCCCAGCAGAACGCTTCAAAATGGAGCATATATTTACGATAAACATTAAAATAATACAATTTTTGTATAATAGACACTACTTCAAACATCTTCGAATAAAACTATAATCCGCAACACGTGCCACTTAAATTTTACATGCATGGGATTCAGTATTAAATTACCTTTCCAGGGATGTGCACCAATAGGTCGGCATTTGGAAGGAACTCCCAGCAGAACGCTTCAAAGATGGAGCATATATTTACGATAAACATTAAAATAATACGATTTTTGTATAATAGACACTACTCCAAACATCTTCGAATAAAACTATAATCCGCAACACGTGCCACTTAAATTTTACATGCATCGGATTCAGTATTAAATTATCTTTCCAGGGATGTGCACCAATAGGTCGGCATTTGGAAGGAACTCCCAGCAGAACGCTTCAAAATGGAGCATATATTTACGATAAACATTAAAATAATACGATTTTTGTATAATAGACACTACTCCAAACATCTTCGAATAAAACTATAATCCGCAACACGTGCCACTTAAATTTTACATGCATGGGATTCAGTATTAAATTACCTTTCCAGGGATGTGCACCAATAGGTCGGCATTTGGAAGGAACTCCCAGCAGAACGCTTCAAAGATGGAGCATATATTTACGATAAATATTAAAATAATACGATTTTTGTATAATAGACACTACTCCAAACATCTTCGAATAAAACTATAATCCGCAACACGTGCTACTTAAATTTTACATGCATCGGATTCAGTATTAAATTATCTTTCCAGGGATGTGCATCAATAGGTCGGCATTTGGAAGGAACTCCCAGCAGAACGCTTCAAAGATGGAGCATATATTTACGATAAACATTAAAATAATACGATTTTTGTATAATAGACACTACTCCAAACATCTTCGAATAAAACTATAATCCGCAACACGTGCTACTTAAATTTTACATGCATCGGATTCAGTATTAAATTACCTTTCCAGGGATGTGCACCAATAGGTCGGCATTTGGAAGGAACTCCCAGGAGAACGCTTCAAAGATGGAGCATATATTTACGATAAAAATTAAAATAATACGATTTTTGTATAATAGACACTACTCCAAACATCTTCGAATAAAATTATAATCCGCAACACGTGCTACTTAAATTTTACATGCATCGGATTCAGTATTAAATTACCTTTCCAGGGATGTGCACCAATAGGTCGGCATTTGGAAGGAACTCCCAGCAGAACGCTTCAAAGATGGAGCATATATTTACGATTAACATTAAAATAATACGATTTTTGTATAATAGACACTACTCCAAACATCTTCGAATAAAACTATAATCCGCAACACGTGCCACTTAAATTTTACATGCATCGGATTCAGTATTAAACTATCTTTCCAGGAATGTGCATCAATAGGTCGGCATTTGGAAGGAACTCCCAGCAGAACGCTTCAAAGATGGAGCATATATTTACGATAAACATTAGAATAATACGATTTTTGTATAATAGACACTACTCCAAACATCTTCGAATAAAACTATAATCCGCAACACGTGCCACTTAAATTTTACATGCATCGGATTCAGTATTAAATTACCTTTCCAGGGATGTGCATCAATAGGTCGGCATTTGGAAGGAACTCCCAGCAGAACGATTCAAAGATGGAGCATATATTTACGATAAACATTAAAATAATACGATTTTTGTATAATAGACACTACTCCAAACATCTTCGAATAAAACTATAATCCGCAACACGTGCCACTTAAATTTTACATGCATCGGATTCAGTATTAAATTACCTTTTCAGGGATGTGCATCAATAGGTCGGCATTTGGAAGGAACTCCCAGCAGAACGCTTCAAAGATGGAGCATATATTTACGATAAACATTAAAATAATACGATTTTTGTATAATAGACACTACTCCAAACATCTTCAAATAAAACTATAATCCGCAACACGTGCCACTTAAATTTTACATGCATGGGATTCAGTATTAAATTACCTTTCCAGGGATGTGCACCAATAGGTCGGCATTTGGAAGGAACTCCCAGCAGAACGCTTCAAAGATGGAGCATATATTTACGATAAACATTAAAATAATACGATTTTTGTATAATAGACACTACTCCAAACATCTTCGAATAAAACTATAATCCGCAACACGTGCCACTTAAATTTTACATGCATCGGATTCAGTATTAAATTATCTTTCCAGGGATGTGCACCAATAGGTCGGCATTTGGAAGGAACTCCCAGCAGAACGCTTCAAAATGGAGCATATATTTACGATAAACATTAAAATAATACGATTTTTGTATAATAGACACTACTCCAAACATCTTCGAATAAAACTATAATCCGCAACACGTGCCACTTAAATTTTACATGCATGGGATTCAGTATTAAATTACCTTTCCAGGGATGTGCACCAATAGGTCGGCATTTGGAAGGAACTCCCAGCAGAACGCTTCAAAGATGGAGCATATATTTACGATAAATATTAAAATAATACGATTTTTGTATAATAGACACTACTCCAAACATCTTCGAATAAAACTATAATCCGCAACACGTGCCACTTAAATTTTACATGCATCGGATTCAGTATTAAATTATCTTTCCAGGGATGTGCATCAATAGGTCGGCATTTGGAAGGAACTCCCAGCAGAACGCTTCAAAGATGGAGCATATATTTACGATAAAAATTAAAATAATACGATTATTGTATAATAGACACTACTCGAAACATCTTCAAATAAAATTATAATCCGCAACACGTGCCACTTAAATTTTACATGCATCGGATTCAGTATTACATTATCTTTCCAGGGATGTGCACCAATAGGTCGGCATTTGGAAGGAACTCCCAGCAGAACGCTTCAAAGATGCAGGAGGATATATTTGCGATTAACATTAAAATAATACGATTTTTGCATAATAGACACCACTCCAAACATCTTCGAATAAAACTATAATCCGCAACACGTGCCACTTAAATTTTACATGCATCGGATTCAGTATTAAATTACCTTTCCAGGGATGTGCACCAATAGGTCGGCATTTGGAAGGAACTCCCAGCAGAACGCTTCAAAGATGGAGCATATATTTACGATAAATATTAAAATAATACGATTTTTGCATAATAAACACTACTCCAAACATCTTCCAATAAAACTATAATCCGCAACACGTGCCACTTAAATTTTACATGCATCAGATTTAGTATTAAATTACCTTTCCAGGGATGTGCACCAATAGGTCGGCATTTGGAAGGAACTCCCAGCAGAACGCTTCAAAGATGGAGCATATATTTACGATAAATATTAAAATAATACGATTTTTGCATAATAGACACCACTCCAAACATCTTCGAATAAAACTATAATCCGCAACACGTGCCACTTAAATTTTACATGCATCGGATTCAATATTAAATTACCTTTCCAGGGATGTGCACCAATAGGTCGGCATTTGGAAGGAACTCCCAGCAGAACGCTTCAAAGATGCAGGAGGATATATTTGCGATTAACATTAAAATAATACGATTTTTGCATAATAGACACCACTCCAAACATCTTCCAATAAAACTATAATCCGCAACACGTGCCACTTAAATTTTACATGCATTGGATTCAGTATTAAATTACATTTCCAGGGATGTGCACCAATAGGTCGGCATTTGGAAGGAACTCCCAGCAGAACGCTTCAAAGATGGAGCATATATTTACGATAAACATTAAAATAATACGATTTTTGTATAATAGACACTACTCCAAACATCTTCGAATAAAACTATAATCCGCAACACGTGCCACTTAAATTTTACATGCATCGGATTCAGTATTACATTATCTTTCCAGGGATGTGCACCAATAGGTCGGCATTTGGAAGGAACTCCCAGCAGAACGCTTCAAAGATGCAGGAGGATATATTTGCGATTAACATTAAAATAATACGATTTTTGCATAATAGACACCACTCCAAACATCTTCGAATAAAACTATAATCCGCAACACGTGCCACTTAAATTTTACATGCATCGGATTCAGTATTAAATTACCTTTCCAGGGATGTGCACCAATAGGTCGGCATTTGGAAGGAACTCCCAGCAGAACGCTTCAAAGATGGAGCATATATTTACGATAAATATTAAAATAATACGATTTTTGCATAATAAACACCACTCCAAACATCTTCCAATAAAACTATAATCCGCAACACGTGCCACTTAAATTTTACATGCATCAGATTTAGTATTAAATTACCTTTCCAGGGATGTGCACCAATAGGTCGGCATTTGGAAGGAACTCCCAGCAGAACGCTTCAAAGATGGAGCATATATTTACGATAAATATTAAAATAATACGATTTTTGCATAATAGACACCACTCCAAACATCTTCGAATAAAACTATAATCCGCAACACGTGCCACTTAAATTTTACATGCATCGGATTCAATATTAAATTACCTTTCCAGGGATGTGCACCAATAGGTCGGCATTTGGAAGGAACTCCCAGCAGAACGCTTCAAAGATGCAGGAGGATATATTTGCGATTAACATTAAAATAATACGATTTTTGCATAATATACACCACTCCAAACATCTTCAAATAAAACTATAATCCGCAACACGTGCCACTTAAATTTTACATGCATTGGATTCAGTATTAAATTACCTTTCCAGGGATGTGCACCAATAGGTCGGCATTTGGAAGGAACTCCCAGCAGAACGCTTCAAAGATGGAGCATATATTTACGATAAACATTAAAATAATACGATTTTTGTATAATAGACACTACTCCAAACATCTTCGAATAAAACTATAATCCGCAACACGTGCCACTTAAATTTTACATGCATCGGATTCAGTATTAAATTACCTTTCCAGGGATGTGCACCAATAGGTCGGCATTTGGAAGGAACTCCCAGCAGAACGCTTCAAAGATGGAGCATATATTTACGATAAACATTAAAATAATACGATTTTTGTATAATAGACACTACTCCAAACATCTTCGAATAAAATTATAATCCGCAACACGTGCTACTTAAATTTTACATGCATCGGATTCAGTATTAAATTACCTTTCCAGGGATGTGCACCAATAGGTCGGCATTTGGAAGGAACTCCCAGCAGAACGCTTCAAAGATGGAGCATATATTTACGATAAACATTAAAATAATACGATTTTTGTATAATAGACACTACTCCAAACATTTTCGAATAAAACTATAATCCGCAACACGTGCCACTTAAATTTTACATGCATCGGATTCAGTATTAAATTATCTTTCCAGGAATGTGCATCAATAGGTCGGCATTTGGAAGGAACTCCCAGCAGAACGCTTCAAAGATGGAGCATATATTTACGATAAACATTAGAATAATACGATTTTTGTATAATAGACACTACTCCAAACATCTTCGAATAAAACTATAATCCGCAACACGTGCCACTTAAATTTTACATGCATCGGATTCAGTATTAAATTACCTTTCCAGGGATGTGCATCAATAGGTCGGCATTTGGAAGGAACTCCCAGCAGAACGATTCAAAGATGGAGCATATATTTACGATAAACATTAAAATAATACGATTTTTGTATAATAGACACTACTCCAAACATCTTCGAATAAAACTATAATCCGCAACACGTGCCACTTAAATTTTACATGCATCGGATTCAGTATTAAATTACCTTTTCAGGGATGTGCATCAATAGGTCGGCATTTGGAAGGAACTCCCAGCAGAACGCTTCAAAGATGGAGCATATATTTACGATAAACATTAAAATAATACGATTTTTGTATAATAGACACTACTCCAAACATCTTCAAATAAAACTATAATCCGCAACACGTGCCACTTAAATTTTACATGCATGGGATTCAGTATTAAATTACCTTTCCAGGGATGTGCACCAATAGGTCGGCATTTGGAAGGAACTCCCAGCAGAACGCTTCAAAGATGGAGCATATATTTACGATAAACATTAAAATAATACGATTTTTGTATAATAGACACTACTCCAAACATCTTCGAATAAAACTATAATCCGCAACACGTGCCACTTAAATTTTACATGCATCGGATTCAGTATTAAATTATCTTTCCAGGGATGTGCACCAATAGGTCGGCATTTGGAAGGAACTCCCAGCAGAACGCTTCAAAATGGAGCATATATTTACGATAAACATTAAAATAATACGATTTTTGTATAATAGACACTACTCCAAACATCTTCGAATAAAACTATAATCCGCAACACGTGCCACTTAAATTTTACATGCATGGGATTCAGTATTAAATTACCTTTCCAGGGATGTGCACCAATAGGTCGGCATTTGGAAGGAACTCCCAGCAGAACGCTTCAAAGATGGAGCATATATTTACGATAAATATTAAAATAATACGATTTTTGTATAATAGACACTACTCCAAACATCTTCGAATAAAACTATAATCCGCAACACGTGCCACTTAAATTTTACATGCATCGGATTCAGTATTAAATTATCTTTCCAGGGATGTGCATCAATAGGTCGGCATTTGGAAGGAACTCCCAGCAGAACGCTTCAAAGATGGAGCATATATTTACGATAAAAATTAAAATAATACGATTTTTGTATAATAGACACTACTCGAAACATCTTCAAATAAAATTATAATCCGCAACACGTGCCACTTAAATTTTACATGCATCGGATTCAGTATTACATTATCTTTCCAGGGATGTGCACCAATAGGTCGGCATTTGGAAGGAACTCCCAGCAGAACGCTTCAAAGATGCAGGAGGATATATTTGCGATTAACATTAAAATAATACGATTTTTGCATAATAGACACCACTCCAAACATCTTCGAATAAAACTATAATCCGCAACACGTGCCACTTAAATTTTACATGCATCGGATTCAGTATTAAATTACCTTTCCAGGGATGTGCACCAATAGGTCGGCATTTGGAAGGAACTCCCAGCAGAACGCTTCAAACATGCAGGAGCATATATTTACGATAAATATTAAAATAATACGATTTTTGCATAATAAACACCACTCCAAACATCTTCCAATAAAACTATAATCCGCAACACGTGCCACTTAAATTTTACATGCATCAGATTTAGTATTAAATTACCTTTCCAGGGATGTGCACCAATAGGTCGGCATTTGGAAGGAACTCCCAGCAGAACGCTTCAAAGATGGAGCATATATTTACGATAAACATTAAAGTAATACGATTTTTGTATAATAGACACTACTCCAAACATCTTCGAATAAAACTATAATCCGCAACACGTGCCACTTAAATTTTACATGCATCGGATTCAGTATTAAATTACCTTTCCAGGGATGTGCACCAATAGGTCGGCATTTGGAAGGAACTCCCAGCAGAACGCTTCAAACATGCAGGAGGATATATTTGCGATTAACATTAAAATAATACGATTTTTGCATAATAGACACCACTCCAAACATCTTCGAATAAAACTATAATCCGCAACACGTGCCACTTAAATTTTACATGCATCGGATTCAGTATTAAATTACCTTTCCAGGGAGTGCACCAATAGGTCGGCATTTAGAAGGAACTCCCAGCAGAACGCTTCAAAGATGGAGCATATATTTGCGATTAACATTAAAATAATACGATTTTTGTATAATAGACACTACTCCAAACATCTTCCAATAAAACTATAATCCGCAACACGTGCCACTTAAATTTTACATGCATCGGATTCAGTATTAAATTATCTTTCCAGGAATGTGCATCAATAGGTCGGCATTTGGAAGGAACTCCCAGCAGAACGCTTCAAAGATGAAGCATATATTTACGATAAATATTAAAATAATACGATTTTTGTATAATAGACACTACTCCAAACATCTTCGAATAAAATTATAATCCGCAACACGTGCCACTTAAATTTTACATGCATCGGATTCAGTATTAAATTACCTTTCCAGGGATGTGCACCAATAGGTCGGCATTTGGAAGGAACTCCCAGCAGAACGCTTCAAAGATGGAGCATATATTTACGATAACATTAAAATAATACGATTTTTGTATAATAGACACCACTCCAAACATCTTCCAATAAAACTATAATCCGCAACACGTGCCACTTAAATTTTACATGCATCGGATTCAGTATTAAATTACCTTTCTAGGGATGTGCACCAATAGGTCGGCATTTGGAAGGAACTCCCAGCAGAACGCTTCAAAGATGGAGCATATATTTACGATAAAAATTAAAATAATACGATTTTTGTATAGTAGACACTACTCCAAACATCTTCGAATAAAACTATAATCCGCAACACGTGCCACTTAAATTTTACATGCATCGGATTCAGTATTAAATTACCTTTCCAGGGATGTGCACCAATAGGTCGGCATTTGGAAGGAACTCCCAGCAGAACGCTTCAAAGATGGAGCATATATTTACGATAAACATTAAAATAATACGATTTTTGTATAATAGACACTACTCCAAACATCTTCGAATAAAACTATAATCCGCAACACGTGCCACTTAAATTTTACATGCATCGGATTCAGTATTAAATTACCTTTCCAGGGATGTGCATCAATAGGTCGGCATTTGGAAGGAACTCCCAGCAGAACGATTCAAAGATGGAGCATATATTTACGATAAACATTAAAATAATACGATTTTTGTATAATAGACACTACTCCAAACATCTTCGAATAAAACTATAATCCGCAACACGTGCTACTTAAATTTTACATGCATCGGATTCAGTATTAAATTACCTTTCCAGGGATGTGCACCAATAGGTCGGCATTTGGAAGGAACTCCCAGCAGAACGCTTCAAAGATGGAGCATATATTTACGATAAAAATTAAAATAATACGATTTTTGTATAATAGACACTACTCCAAACATCTTCGAATAAAATTATAATCCGCAACACGTGCTACTTAAATTTTACATGCATCGGATTCAGTATTAAATTATCTTTCCAGGGATGTGCACCAATAGGTCGGCATTTGGAAGGAACTCCCAGCAGAACGCTTCAAAGATGGAGCATATATTTACGATTAACATTAAAATAATACGATTTTTGTATAATAGACACTACTCCAAACATCTTCGAATAAAACTATAATCCGCAACACGTGCCACTTAAATTTTACATGCATCGGATTCAGTATTAAATTACCTTTCCAGGGATGTGCATCAATAGGTCGGCATTTGGAAGGAACTCCCAGCAGAACGATTCAAAGATGGAGCATATATTTACGATAAACATTAAAATAATACGATTTTTGTATAATAGACACTACTCCAAACATCTTCGAATAAAACTATAATCCGCAACACGTGCCACTTAAATTTTACATGCATCGGATTCAGTATTAAATTACCTTTTCAGGGATGTGCATCAATAGGTCGGCATTTGGAAGGAACTCCCAGCAGAACGCTTCAAAGATGGAGCATATATTTACGATAAACATTAAAATAATACAATTTTTGTATAATAGACACTACTCCAAACATCTTCAAATAAAACTATAATCCGCAACACGTGCCACTTAAATTTTACATGCATGGGATTCAGTATTAAATTACCTTTCCAGGGATGTGCACCAATAGGTCGGCATTTGGAAGGAACTCCCAGCAGAACGCTTCAAAGATGGAGCATATATTTACGATAAACATTAAAATAATACGATTTTTGTATAATAGACACTACTCCAAACATCTTCGAATAAAACTATAATCCGCAACACGTGCCACTTAAATTTTACATGCATCGGATTCAGTATTAAATTATCTTTCCAGGGATGTGCACCAATAGGTCGGCATTTGAAAGGAACTCCCAGCAGAACGCTTCAAAATGGAGCATATATTTACGATAAACATTAAAATAATACGATTTTTGTATAATAGACACTACTCCAAACATCTTCGAATAAAACTATAATCCGCAACACGTGCCACTTAAATTTTACATGCATGGGATTCAGTATTAAATTACCTTTCCAGGGATGTGCACCAATAGGTCGGCATTTGGAAGGAACTCCCAGCAGAACGCTTCAAAGATGGAGCATATATTTACGATAAATATTAAAATAATACGATTTTTGTATAATAGACACTACTCCAAACATCTTCGAATAAAACTATAATCCGCAACACGTGCCACTTAAATTTTACATGCATCGGATTCAGTATTAAATTATCTTTCCAGGGATGTGCATCAATAGGTCGGCATTTGGAAGGAACTCCCAGCAGAACGCTTCAAAGATGGAGCATATATTTACGATAAAAATTAAAATAATACGATTTTTGTATAATAGACACTACTCGAAACATCTTCAAATAAAATTATAATCCGCAACACGTGCCACTTAAATTTTACATGCATCGGATTCAGTATTACATTATCTTTCCAGGGATGTGCACCAATAGGTCGGCATTTGGAAGGAACTCCCAGCAGAACGCTTCAAAGATGCAGGAGGATATATTTGCGATTAACATTAAAATAATACGATTTTTGCATAATAGACACCACTCCAAACATCTTCGAATAAAACTATAATCCGCAACACGTGCCACTTAAATTTTACATGCATCGGATTCAGTATTAAATTACCTTTCCAGGGATGTGCACCAATAGGTCGGCATTTGGAAGGAACTCCCAGCAGAACGCTTCAAACATGCAGGAGCATATATTTACGATAAATATTAAAATAATACGATTTTTGCATAATAAACACCACTCCAAACATCTTCCAATAAAACTATAATCCGCAACACGTGCCACTTAAATTTTACATGCATCAGATTTAGTATTAAATTACCTTTCCAGGGATGTGCACCAATAGGTCGGCATTTGGAAGGAACTCCCAGCAGAACGCTTCAAAGATGGAGCATATATTTACGATAAACATTAAAGTAATACGATTTTTGTATAATAGACACTACTCCAAACATCTTCGAATAAAACTATAATCCGCAACACGTGCCACTTAAATTTTACATGCATCGGATTCAGTATTAAATTACCTTTCCAGGGATGTGCACCAATAGGTCGGCATTTGGAAGGAACTCCCAGCAGAACGCTTCAAACATGCAGGAGGATATATTTGCGATTAACATTAAAATAATACGATTTTTGCATAATAAACACCACTCCAAACATCTTCGAATAAAACTATAATCCGCAACACGTGCCACTTAAATTTTACATGCATCGGATTCAGTATTAAATTACCTTTCCAGGGATGTGCACCAATAGGTCGGCATTTAGAAGGAACTCCCAGCAGAACGCTTCAAAGATGGAGCATATATTTGCGATTAACATTAAAATAATACGATTTTTGTATAATAGACACTACTCCAAACATCTTCCAATAAAACTATAATCCGCAACACGTGCCACTTAAATTTTACATGCATCGGATTCAGTATTAAATTATCTTTCCAGGAATGTGCATCAATAGGTCGGCATTTGGAAGGAACTCCCAGCAGAACGCTTCAAAGATGAAGCATATATTTACGATAAACATTAAAATAATACGATTTTTGTATAATAGACACTACTCCAAACATCTTCGAATAAAATTATAATCCGCAACACGTGCCACTTAAATTTTACATGCATCGGATTCAGTATTAAATTACCTTTCCAGGGATGTGCACCAATAGGTCGGCATTTGGAAGGAACTCCCAGCAGAACGCTTCAAAGATGGAGCATATATTTACGATAACATTAAAATAATACGATTTTTGTATAATAGACACCACTCCAAACATCTTCCAATAAAACTATAATCCGCAACACGTGCCACTTAAATTTTACATGCATCGGATTCAGTATTAAATTACCTTTCTAGGGATGTGCACCAATAGGTCGGCATTTGGAAGGAACTCCCAGCAGAACGCTTCAAAGATGGAGCATATATTTACGATAAAAATTAAAATAATACGATTTTTGTATAGTAGACACTACTCCAAACATCTTCGAATAAAACTATAATCCGCAACACGTGCCACTTAAATTTTACATGCATCGGATTCAGTATTAAATTACCTTTCCAGGGATGTGCACCAATAGGTCGGCATTTGGAAGGAACTCCCAGCAGAACGCTTCAAAGATGCAGGAGGATATATTTGCGATTAACATTAAAATAATACGATTTTTGCATAATAGACACCACTCCAAACATCTTCGAATAAAACTATAATCCGCAACACGTGCCACTTAAATTTTACATGCATCGGATTCAGTATTAAATTACCTTTCCAGGGATGTGCACCAATAGGTCGGCATTTGGAAGGAACTCCCAGCAGAACGCTTCAAACATGCAGGAGCATATATTTACGATAAATATTAAAATAATACGATTTTTGCATAATAAACACCACTCCAAACATCTTCCAATAAAACTATAATCCGCAACACGTGCCACTTAAATTTTACATGCATCAGATTTAGTATTAAATTACCTTTCCAGGGATGTGCACCAATAGGTCGGCATTTGGAAGGAACTCCCAGCAGAACGCTTCAAAGATGGAGCATATATTTACGATAAACATTAAAGTAATACGATTTTTGTATAATAGACACTACTCCAAACATCTTCGAATAAAACTATAATCCGCAACACGTGCCACTTAAATTTTACATGCATCGGATTCAGTATTAAATTACCTTTCCAGGGATGTGCACCAATAGGTCGGCATTTGGAAGGAACTCCCAGCAGAACGCTTCAAACATGCAGGAGGATATATTTGCGATTAACATTAAAATAATACGATTTTTGCATAATAAACACCACTCCAAACATCTTCGAATAAAACTATAATCCGCAACACGTGCCACTTAAATTTTACATGCATCGGATTCAGTATTAAATTACCTTTCCAGGGATGTGCACCAATAGGTCGGCATTTAGAAGGAACTCCCAGCAGAACGCTTCAAAGATGGAGCATATATTTGCGATTAACATTAAAATAATACGATTTTTGTATAATAGACACTACTCCAAACATCTTCCAATAAAACTATAATCCGCAACACGTGCCACTTAAATTTTACATGCATCGGATTCAGTATTAAATTATCTTTCCAGGAATGTGCATCAATAGGTCGGCATTTGGAAGGAACTCCCAGCAGAACGCTTCAAAGATGAAGCATATATTTACGATAAACATTAAAATAATACGATTTTTGTATAATAGACACTACTCCAAACATCTTCGAATAAAATTATAATCCGCAACACGTGCCACTTAAATTTTACATGCATCGGATTCAGTATTAAATTACCTTTCCAGGGATGTGCACCAATAGGTCGGCATTTGGAAGGAACTCCCAGCAGAACGCTTCAAAGATGGAGCATATATTTACGATAACATTAAAATAATACGATTTTTGTATAATAGACACCACTCCAAACATCTTCCAATAAAACTATAATCCGCAACACGTGCCACTTAAATTTTACATGCATCGGATTCAGTATTAAATTACCTTTCTAGGGATGTGCACCAATAGGTCGGCATTTGGAAGGAACTCCCAGCAGAACGCTTCAAAGATGGAGCATATATTTACGATAAAAATTAAAATAATACGATTTTTGTATAGTAGACACTACTCCAAACATCTTCGAATAAAACTATAATCCGCAACACGTGCTACTTAAATTTTACATGCATCGGATTCAGTATTAAATTACCTTTCCAGGGATGTGCACCAATAGGTCGGCATTTGGAAGGAACTCCCAGCAGAACGCTTCAAAGATGGAGCATATATTTACGATAAACATTAAAATAATACGATTTTTGTATAATAGACACCACTCCAAACATCTTCGAATAAAACTATAATCCGCAACACGTGCCACTTAAATTTTACATGCATCGGATTCAGTATTAAATTACCTTTCCAGGGATGTGCACCAATAGGTCGGCATTTAGAAGGAACTCCCAGCAGAACGCTTCAAAGATGGAGCATATATTTACGATAAACATTAAAATAATACGATTTTTGTATAATAGACACTACTCCAAACATCTTCAAATAAAACTATAATCCGCAACACGTGCCACTTAAATTTTACATGCATCGGATTCAGTATTAAATTATCTTTCCAGGGATGTGCACCAATAGGTCGGCATTTGGAAGGAACTCCCAGCAGAACGCTTCAAAATGGAGCATATATTTACGATAAACATTAAAATAATACGATTTTTGTATAATAGACACTACTCCAAACATCTTCAAATAAAACTATAATCCGCAACACGTGCCACTTAAATTTTACATGCATCGGATTCAGTATTAAATTACCTTTCCAGGGATGTGCATCAATAGGTCGGCATTTAGAAGGAACTCCCAGCAGAACGCTTCAAAGATGGAGCATATATTTACGATAAACATTAAAATAATACGATTTTTGTATAATAGACACTACTCCAAACATCTTCGAATAAAACTATAATCCGCAACACGTGCCACTTAAATTTTACATGCATCGGATTCAGTATTAAATTACCTTTCAAGGGATGTGCATCAATAGGTCGGCATTTGGAAGGAACTCCCAGCAGAACGATTCAAAGATGGAGCATATATTTACGATAAACATTAAAATAATACGATTTTTGTGTAATAGACACTACTCCAAACATCTTCGAATAAAACTATAATCCGCAACACGTGCCACTTAAATTTTACATGCATCGGATTCAGTATTAAATTATCTTTTCAGGGATGTGCATCAATAGGTCGGCATTTGGAAGGAACTCCCAGCAGAACGCTTCAAAGATGGAGCATATATTTACGATAAACATTAAAATAATACGATTTTTGTATAATAGACATTACTCCAAACATTTTCGAATAAAACTATAATCCGCAACACGTGCCACTTAAATTTTACATGCATCAGACTCAGTATTAAATTACCTTTCCAGGGATGTGCACCAATAAGTCGGCATTTGGAAGGAACTCCCAGCAGAACGCTTCAAACATGCAGGAGGATATATTTGCGATTAACATTAAAATAATACGATTTTTGCATAATAGACACCACTCCAAACATCTTCGAATAAAACTATAATCCGCAACACGTGCCACTTAAATTTTACATGCATCGGATTCAGTATTAAATTACCTTTCCAGGGATGTGCACCAATAGGTCGGCATTTGGAAGGAACTCCCAGCAGAACGCTTCAAATATGGAGCATATATTTACGATAAAAATTAAAATAATACGATTTTTGCATCCTGTAAATGCTGAATTCATCGCAAATCGTTTGTGGGTTATGTTGTGTGTGTTCATGGACCTGTTAACAGATGTCAGTGGCTTAGCACCCGACTCAAGATCAAGCGGGGCCGGTTTTGTTTTTGGGGTGTGCATTTGAGCGATACATTTCAAGACTGCTTACCATTCAGCGGCACCTATAGTGGATGGAACATTTTTCCGCCAACAACTATCGGAAACATCACTCGGTCAATCTCGGTAACCAGTCCTGTTTCAAAAGCCTCTACAAGTATGCGAAACTTACATATTGAGGCTTTGTCAGTCTGAGGATAAAGATTCAAAAACCAACCAAACATGTCTTCATATTGCTTTACGTTTTTCACAGATACTTGTACAAAGCAAAAGAAAAGAACTGGCGGTCGCAAACGCAAATTAAGCGATTGTACGACATCCATTGCTAGCTTTTGCATAAAAGAGTTAAAAGACATACAGAAGGAAGCAGGTAACCAAACTATCTGCTGTTTTTAAACTACAATAGCCTATCTTTCTTTGCCATAATAAACTTCAAAATGTTCTGTAGTTAATTTCTATTCGGTAGGCCTACTCAACTTTTAGCTAGACCCCGGCTGTGAATATGGAGTTTATTTTTCCGCTTTGTTGGTCAGAAATACAAAATACGTATTATACTGAACTGGCATTGCAACTTCGAGAACTCCACACAAGTTTGAAAGCACATGAAATAATTTAACACAATTTGTTGTTAACACCTATTATTAACAATTTGTTAACACCTATCCTCACAAGCAAACAATTTCCTTCTGCAACCATAATAGGAGAAGTTTACTCCAGTTGTGTGAGGAGTGTCATGCTCTATGGCTCTGAAACGTGGGCTACTTTAGCAAGCACCTCTTGCTCTTCTTTGCTATGAGCTAAACGCATCAAGACCATCAGCACTCTTGATAACGCACCATGGCCGATCTTCATACCAACTGTCCATATAGGCCTATATCAGCTAAAGCTATTTGGGCTAATAAAGCTATAGCCTAAATATATGTTGTTTATTTTATTTTTTTGTAACAGTTTCTTTTTTTTATTTTCATTTTATATCTTAAATTTTTCTGAAGGTGTTGCGACCGTGCCAAATTTCTCAACTTAATAACTTACTTCGGTCACAAGCACGTTTTAACGTTCGCGTTTTGTCGCTTCTACCTTTTTCTCGACCTTTGCTATGTTGACGTGTAGGGGCCTATTGTTTTTTGATATGATGGTCAGAAATAAAAAACAACTGAACTGAACTGAACACCGTCAAGCGCCTACAACGTAGTGTGGGTCTGCGGGTCAAAAATAACGCAATGTGAAAGAACAGGCGCAGTCATAGAAAAACATATCGCGAGCCGGACTTTGGACACCCCTGGCCTAAGTTGTAAAAACTGCAAATAAGAGCGATATGGGAGCATTAGCAGAAAGTACGCTTGCATTCAACCTCGCCAACTTCAAATTTAATGTAAATCCTGACACAATTAATTGTCACATATGGTTGTCATCATTGTTCTGTCATAGATTCACTCCAGGCAGGTAGAATATGGCTACTGGCGATAGGTCTTGCCTCAACAAAAAACCTAGCGACCGCATGAGGTTGCCTCAATGGCGCGGTTGGAAAACCTTGCACATCACACCGATTAGTTTTATTCGAAGATGTTTGGAGTGGTGTCTATTATACAAAAATCGTATTATTTTAATGTTAATCGTAAATATATCCTCCATCTTTGAAGCGTTCTGCTGGGAGTTCCTTCCAAATGCCGACCATTTGCACATTCAAAATCACCAGAGCGTGACGTTTGAGTTACGCGGAGTCTGAGGGTTAAGAATCGCTTGTTTACTACGGTTTATGAAGGCGTTTCTTGTTATTGCAAGCAAGTGTGAGGCCGCAGGCCGGGAAAAGTAATTTTTCTGTGTTTATGAATTGTTGTAGGTTATTGGTACACTTCAGTTCTTGTTCGTTTTAATCATAGTGCTGGTTAACAGACTACGTAAGGTGTAGGACCTTGGACGGCCACCGGACCAGTTGCTGTGCGTGTTCATCCCTTCCGTGCATTCTCAGCTTAGTCTAGCTGGCTCGATTGGTTTTAAGACTTAGCCGCCATTATTGTTTAATTATTAACTAGACATACTAAAAACTGGAAACTAGCCTACTACTGTAGCCTAAATGGTAATGTTTCAATACCAACCAGGTATATTAAGTAACTTAGGTCTGATCCACACAGGTCCAATCACTAGCTAGGCCTACCATAACCACTCTTTTTAAGCCAAAAGCTCATTTTATAGGTTCCTGAGTAGGGTGGCTCATTTTCCTTGATGTTCTTTAAATTTTTTGTCAGTTTGGAATAATGTTCCATTTTGCTCACTGATATTTGTAAACCAAAAATTTTTGTTGGGTTTTGACCTTTGACCCTGGTTCACCCAAGGAGAAATTCTGAATTTTTCTGAAAAATTAGTAAATTTCGAAGTGGTTTAGCAATATCTGAAGAGGGGATTTCTCAAAATTTGACCACGTGATTTTGACGTCACTTCCTCTGTTAACTTTCACGTGGAACATCTTCACCCTACTCCAAGTCTGTGAGTCACTAATAGTGCATGCGTTTAGTGTCATTTTAGTTGATTTTACAGCCTTTTCGTAGTCAGTGAATTTATAATACAGACCAACAAAAAAATTTGGCACAAAAGATGAGAGTCATTATAGAGTATTTCAGGGCACCTCATTCCGAAAATGCACTTAGTTTTTTCGAATTGGCTCTAGTTTTCGAGATATTCGACAATGAAAATATTTTTGAAATCGTTTCTCAAAAGCTCTCAATTAGTAAATTACTTATTTTCAGCCCTGTTTACCATTATGATGTCATAGTTGCACTTGTCTAGTTCAATTGGTTCATACTGCAGGAAAGTTCAAAACGCAAGCAGGTTGAAATGAACTGTGTTTAACGTAAGGGAGACATAAATATTCAATGAAAACAGTTGTGAATCAGTAGGCCTACATCACAAGAAAAATATCCCGAAAGTCATGTGTTTATGAATGCAGCTTTATATTGAATAGGTAGGCCTACTGAAATGGATACTGTACAAATGAAATTTTATTTTAAAGCCTTTACTAAGGCCAAGTCTTTGCTGCAAGAAGTTTTTTTCTGGTCTATAGGCTAAATAAATGGCATATAGGCTAATAAAATATGCCTTTGACAAGTAGGATGCTGTACAAACAACCCAGATATATTTTGCTGCATGAGGCAACGCAGAGGAGCAACGCATTCTGCGATAGATACAGCGCTATATAAAAACAAGCATTATTATTATTATTACTTTGACATGAAGCTGGGTGATCAAGATAAGTTCTGGGTTCCTCCTATAAAGTATGCAAACATTGCACGCAAACCCGTTTCTGGGCTCAAGGCTAAGAAGTTCAGAGTGCCATGGCATAAAGAAAGCCGTGGCATCACCATGAAAATTGATACTTCTGCACGGTGAGGATGTTCGAAGGAAGTTGGAACATTATGTTTACATGGAGTGTGCAAGGCAGTCATTGCATGGACGTTGCCATTTCTGTTTTTTGTTTGCCCTCTCTATTTTCAAGTGGTGATTTGCTTGAAACAATAGAAAAACGGGCATGACTGAGAGTAACCTCAATACCTTCAGTAGTGTTTTGGAGCAAGGTCAAGTTTTTTCTCAAAACCATTTCTACCACCTACTGCAGTAGTTAAAGATTTAGTTATCAAAAGTGGTAGCTGGAATCTTGGCTCCTCATCTCGATCAACATGGCATTCTTGACTCCAAGGCCAAGATTACGTTCTTCCGCAGCAAGGATAAAATTCTAAGCGGCTACTTTACTGAATAAACAACTTTGTATTCTGTAATTATATAAATGGCCTTCATACCTTGATGGGGTGTTGCTCAGTAGGCCAATCATAATAAAGAGTTGCGTTTGTTCATCGATAGCTTTGTTTTGCTTATTTGTCTAGTTTGTTAAGCAAAACAATGTATGCATTTTGTTTGTACTTAGTAGCTTACTTAGTCAGTCTGATACTGTTGAAGTCAACAAATATATTAATGCAAAACGAAAGTTATAGATTCTACATCTTGTATTCTCAGGCTTACTTCACATCATATTTTGATTGTTACTAGGCCACTAAACGTTAAATAGCTGTTTGTTTGGGTTGTAATCAACGTGATTGGTTCCAAATAGCGTTTATACAACTCAGAAATGTGCCTGGGATTACTTCCAGTTTTGTCTATGTAGTAAACGACACGACGTTAAATCTATAGGGCCTCAAAATTACGAAAAAAATATTTTTGCTGTAACTCAAAAACTAGAGCCAATTCGAGAAAACTTAGTGCATTTTCAGAATAAGGGGCCTCGAAATACCTTAAAATGACCTTAAAATGACTGCCTTTATATAAAAAAAAGTTTTGTTGGCCTGTGAAAATCGATAAACATCGTCAAATGATTCAAGAAACTGAAAGCAGTATATATTTACTACGGTGAAGGGTGCACAAAGAAAATCATGTCTGAAATGTGGTAGAACTCGATATTTTGAGAGTAATACAGGTGTCAGTGTTCATGGAGCTGCTAATTAAACCACTTTGCTTGCTACAAGTTTGTGTTACTGCCTCTTGTTGTGTCCATTAAGATGCTAGAGTGCATTAGAAAATAGCGGGTGAGCAGTTTCAGAAATAAGCGAAAATTCAATATTTTGAAAAAATTCAAACCAGGTGAACCAGGGTCAAACGTTAATATTTTTTTGTGAAAATTGGTGTAGGAGATACATTTACCAAAAGGAACAATATTCCAAACTGACGAAAAGTTTAAAAGAAAAAAAAAATTTTTTCGAGATTTTGCGCCAGCCTATTCCTGAGTGTTCCAAGTAGCTCATAGGCATAATTAACAAATGCTATTTTGTTACAGTTTGTGATATAAGCTGCAATGTGTGACTGGATGAAATCATTAGAAAAGCTGCCTTCATTTGGCATAATAAGTGATATACCCAGTAGCGTGCCTAGGGTGTGGCAGGCATGGCTCGAGCCATGGGCGCCTCATTGATAGGGGCGCAAAAATCGGTTGGTAAAAGCAAAATTTGTGACTTACATTTTCTTCAAAATCTAATTTGCACCCAATACAATGATCAAAAAGGAGTCTCTCTTTTAGCCTGCTGTGAAAATGTGAGTCCCATACTTGAATTCAAGCATCGGGGGATGAGAAGATAAGGTTCTCATTATACTAATAAGCCTTCGGTACTAACGAGAGTAGGGTGGCCAGTTCCTTTCTCTCGGCCGCCTTTACTTCAGCAACTACGCCCACCCAATTTATCACACCCTGGGTAGAGGTGAGCGGTGTTTTTCACAAACCAGCTTAAGCCGGGAGTGGAACCAGGATTGCATGATTGGAAGGCGAGCGCCTTATTTGCTGCGCCATCCCAGTCAGCAACAATTGGAAGTTTAGTAAAGTCGCTAAGCAGCGATTATAGTTGAAGCTTGGAAGTAGCAACAAAACTTGCTATTAATTTTTATAAGAATTTATAAATCTAATCTATTTGACTTCAATTTGGCCTGACCAGAGCGCCCAGTCTGTTCTAGGAAGAAATAAGCATTAAAGTATTATTGAGCCTATAAGCATGATTATATGAAATTCTGAGGCCAAGAATTAGACTAGGTATGACTTATTTTTACTTGCTATGCTGGCGCTGCCTAGTACTTAGCAGTCTGAAGTTTTGAGGTTCATTCACAACTTCACAAGCTGTGCTTTATGAATATACGCCGGTACCGTACTTTTACCTAACTTCCTTTTAATGGAATAGTGTCTTTCGAGCGCCAGTTATTATCGTAACATACCACATGCAACAATTAACTTAATGTAACATACCTTCCAAACTAAATGTGTTTCATTTACAAAGAAATTGCTGTTTTAATAGGTTGTATATAATTTTTTTGTAAGATTGTCAATTTGGTTTGCCAATACTACCGTATGATAATGTGCTTTGTAAATGTTATGGTCCGTATGAATATTTCATACAATGATATTATTTGCTGAGAAGTTTTCCTTATTTTGTTGTTTAGGCGGAATACATTTTATTGCGGCCACGGTCAATCGAGGGTTGAACCACAACAGACTTCGACCCTTCGTTTGGGGACAAGTAGATTGACGCACTTTAGTTGGTTTGTAGCGGTAGGGTCTAATCTGTATTGACATTAACGATACATAGGACAAACCAACGATATTAGCAAACAGTAGGCTAGTAACTAGAAGGTCATAACAAACTTATGTCCAATAATTCACTTGGTAGTAGGCTACAGTATACACAGCGTCAGATGAAAAAGAAAGGGAAAGCCGCGTTAGCTAGTTTTTATGTGGGAAATAACTTGGAAAGAAGGCACAAAGCGCAGCATTTTATCAAATTGATTGGGTCCGCAGAAAGAACAAAACTTGCACCACGAAACAATCTCACGTGACTGCCTTTGAACATTATAAAACGGCATTAATACATTTATTTTCTTTGTAATTTGTTCATAAAAGACTTGTATGCAATATTTAACTTCAATTGTTAAAAAATCCAAACCTAACAACCAAAAGTGCACTTAAAGAGCACATCGCCTCTTGTGAAACGTGCACTGACAATGTCTCGATCGACCAATTTAAAATCATCTCTCGAGGCAGATCTGAATTTCAGACTAAGATCATGGAAGCCTTAAGAATCAAACGTAACAATCCATCTCTCAACCGGCAGTTATTCGCCTGTGGCTCATCGTTCCTTTTGTGTGTGTTCTGATTGTTTGTCCAAGTTTACACCTCATGTGATCTGCTTCAAAAGATGAAAAAATCCACTTCTCTGAGATATTTCCTCGTCACTCATATTACCAGTGTAGCCTACAACTGAGATGCAAACATAATACACCCATTTAGATCAACTCCCACTAATGCCTTTGCTGTGCTTAGTCTACTTTAATAGTCTACTTAAGTTACGTTTGCGACCGACGGTGAAGTGAGGATAGTGTTTCGAAACGTAGACTACTTCAGTGCAGTCGATGATGATCATGGGGCTTGGGTAGTTCTAGTAGGCAAATTATGCTAAAACACTGATACACGCCAGTAAAAACCACACAACAACAGCTCAAGCCATGCTCAAGCAATCGTTATTAAACAATTTATTCGCCTGCAAACTACGCCACTATAACACGAGCGCACAGCATTGTAAACAGCGGCTAGTCGTTCACGACTCCAACGTCACGCTCTGTTGGTTTGTTATGCAAAAGGTCTATTGGTGCACATCCCTGGAAAGGTAATTTAATACTGAATCCGATGCATGTAAAATTTAAGTGGCACGTGTTGCGGATTATAGTTTTATTCGAAGATGTTTGGAGTAGTGTCTCTTATACAAAAATCGTATTATTTTAATGTTTATCGTAAATATATGCTCCATCTTTGAAGCGTTCTGCTGGGAGTTCCTTCCAAATGCCGACCTATTGGTGCACATCCCTGGAAAGGTAATTTAATACTGAATCCGATGCATGTAAAATTTAAGTGGCACGTGTTGCGGATTATAGGTTTATTCGAAGATGTTTGGAGTAGTGTCTATTATACAAAAATCGTATTATTTTAATGTTTATCGTAAATATATGCTCCATCTTTGAAGCGTTCTGCTGGGAGTTCCTTCCAAATGCCGACCTATTGGTGCACATCCCTGGAAAGATAATTTAATACTGAATCCGATGCATGTAAAATTTAAGTGGCACGTGTTGCGGATTATAGTTTTATTCGAAGATGTTTGGAGTAGTGTCTATTATACAAAAATCGTATTATTTTAATTTTTATCGTAAATATATGCTCCATCTTTGAAGCGTTCTGCTGGGAGTTCCTTCCAAATGCCGACCTATTGGTGCACATCCCTGGAAAGGTAATTTAATACTGAATCCCATGCATGTAAAATTTAAGTGGCACGTGTTGCGGATTATAGTTTTATTCGAAGATGTTTGGAGTAGTGTCTATTATACAAAAATCGTATTATTTTAATGTTTATCGTAAATATATGCTCCATTTTGAAGCGTTCTGCTGGGAGTTCCTTCCAAATGCCGACCTATTGGTGCATATCCCTGGAAAGGTAATTTAATACTGAATCCGATGCATGTAAAATTTAAGTGGCACGTGTTGCGGATTATAGGTTTATTCGAAGATGTTTGGAGTAGTGTCTATTATACAAAAATCGTATTATTTTAATGTTTATCGTAAATATATGCTCCATCTTTGAAGCGTTCTGCTGGGAGTTCCTTCCAAATGCCGACCTATTGATGCACATCCCTGGAAAGATAATTTAATACTGAATCCGATGCATGTAAAATTTAAGTGGCACGTGTTGCGGATTATAGTTTTATTCGAAGATGTTTGGAGTAGTGTCTATTATACAAAAATCGTATTATTTTAATTTTTATCGTAAATATATGCTCCATTTTGAAGCGTTCTGCTGGGAGTTCCTTCCAAATGCCGACCTATTGGTGCACATCCCTGGAAAGATAATTTAATACTGAATCCGATGCATGTAAAATTTAAGTGGCACGTGTTGCGGATTATAGTTTTATTTGAAGATGTTTGGAGTAGTGTCTACTATACAAAAATCGTATTATTTTAATGTTTATCGTAAATATATGCTCCATCTTTGAAGCGTTCTGCTGGGAGTTCCTTCCAAATGCCGACCTATTGGTGCACATCCCTGGAAAGGTAATTTAATACTGAATCCGATGCATGTAAAATTTAAGTGGCACGTGTTGCGGATTATAGTTTTATTCGAAGATGTTTGGAGTAGTGTCTATTATACAAAAATCGTATTATTTTAATTTTTATCGTAAATATATGCTCCATCTTTGAAGCGTTCTGCTGGGAGTTCCTTCCAAATGCCGACCTATTGGTGCACATCCCTGGAAAGGTAATTTAATACTGAATCCGATGCATGTAAAATTTAAGTGGCACGTGTTGCGGATTATAATTTTATTCGAAGATGTTTGGAGTAGTGTCTATTATACAAAAATCGTATTATTTTAATGTTTATCGTAAATATATGCTCCATCTTTGAATCGTTCTGCTGGGAGTTTCTTCCAAATGCCGACCTATTGGTACACATCCCTGGAAAGGTAATTTAATACTAAATCCGATGCATGTAAAATTTAAGTGGCACGTGTTGCGGATTATAGTTTTATTCGAAGATGTTTGGAGTGGTGTCTATTATGCAAAAATCGTATTATTTTAATGTTAATCGCAAATATATCCTCCTGCATCTTTGAAGCGTTCTGCTGGGAGTTCCTTTCAAATGCCGACCTATTGGTGCACATCCCTGGAAAGGTAATTTAATACTGAATCCGATGCATGTAAAATTTAAGTGGCACGTGTTGCGGATTATAGTTTTATTCGAAGATGTTTGGAGTGGTGTCTATTATGCAAAAATCGTATTATTTTAATGTTTATCGTAAATATATGCTCCATCTTTGAAGCGTTCTGCTGGGAGTTCCTTCCAAATGCCGACCTATTGGTGCACATCCCTGGAAAGGTAATTTAATACTGAATCCGATGCATGTAAAATTTAAGTGGCACGTGTTGCGGATTATAGTTTTATTTAAGATTTTTCGAATGTTTGTCTGATCTCATTTTATACCTCGCACTTATTCACGGATACTTGTTTAGGCGGAAAGCGGAAAAATTATTCTGCCAGAATGACGGTGGTGTTGTTTCAACTTCCAATCATTTGGCGAATGGCTAGGTTTGTTTGATGAATCTTGGTTTGTTTGTTTCAATCGTTTGGTTCGGTTTGTTTGATGATGAATCTTTGTAAACATAAAAAGCCAAAGTGTTAGGCTTATTTAGTTTGCAAAAAAGCCAACAGCTTCATTTTTGGCATCAGGTGGAGATTAAGAACAACGGCTTTTTGTGATTTTAAACTTTAAAGTTTTGTCTTGATTTTTCATTGTGAAAAACATATCCACGTTTTGTCGCTTCTACCTTTTTCAAGACTTCTGCAATGTTTGACATATATTGTTTTTCGTGGTAATGGTCACAAACAAAAACCAACTGAACTGAACCGTTTTTACTTGACAATTGAGTAGGGTAGTTTATATTAAAACTTTTTTACATTACGACGACTTGGTGTGGTACCATACTTGTCTTGAAGATTGTCTTGACTTTTTTTTTATCATATATACACTTTTTTGGTGCTAATGTTTACATGTTTAAGTTTTTTAAATATTAGATTTTTGCCAGTAAGTGTTTAACTACCTGTTAGAACAGAAGTTTGCAAAAGTGAAAAGCGTGGTCAATGGATAATTTGAAAAAAGAACTTACAAAAATTGGCTGGTAAGAAATTAATCTTTCTATGTAGGCCAACAAGCCTGAGAAGTGGTAAGGGTATGTTGACTGGTAAATTACACCAAATGTATCAGTATACTTGTTGTCAATTGCTTGAAAAGAATGGAAGCAATTCAGTTTCTCTTGAGAATTCTGTTTCTCAATTCTGTTTCTCAGGCTATGGCTATATTTACACTATATAGTGTAATAATAGCCTCAATAGTGTTTCCAGATAAGGAATTCTGCCCTAACCCTAATTTGAGAAAAGTTTAAAGCTGTTGAAAACAAAACTTGTATTTTGGAAATTTTTTTTAGTCCTGGGCAAAGATCAAAACCCTAATCTTATTCCTAACTCTAACCCTTGCCTTAACCCTTCCTAGCTTTAATCCTAACTCTGGCAACATCTGATTGTAACCATGGCAAAAAGTGTGGAAAAATAGCCACTTCCTTCTCTTTATTAAATGTATCAATGCCTGATCATCACTGCACTGATCAGTGATCAGACTAAGAAGGTTGAACTCTGTCTGCAGTCATTGTCTTTGAAATGACAATTGTACTTTTTGTTTTTAGATTCAAGATACTTAGTGGTTAGCTACCGTAAGTGTAGGGATGGGCAATTCAGGACACAAGTTCTCATTAGATTTAAATCCAATTGAACAGGATATTGATTCTTTTTTATCTCTTGTCTAAATCTCACATTTTGTCAAAGAAATATGGTTGACTCAATTCACTTAACTTATTTAAACTGAAATTTAAACTTTTCTTTAAACTAAAATTTTTAATTAAACTTGATTTGTATATATATCAAACTGACCATGATTGTGTAGGCTATCAATATTAATTGAAGGAGTAATGATGCCAGTTTTCAGTAATCTATAATCTATGATAGTAATCTATGATAACAAATTGATGGTAAATTTGATTAAGAAAATCCAAAATTGAACAAAACGATTTTACTTCTTGTGATGGAACAATGAAGACTAAAATAATATTATTTTGGTTGCACAATGTACTTGAACAATGAACAGTTGAACACATATAAACCAACAAATCATTTCTGACCAAAAATGAAATTTGATCAAAATTTTAGGCTCAATATATATAACAAAATACTTCTACTTTGTGGTCTTATCAGGCATCTCAGTGATGATGGACTGGCAATTTGTCAAGAAGAACTTGGTCATAACCAGCAAGTACCTTCCTTAAAAGAGATCACCAAATGTGCTTTAAATGTAGGTACCAGTACTCATAATGTTGTTGTTAATAAATAACAAGTGCATCTAAAGTGATTTTGTATTAATTTTGCACTAGTTTGTGTCCTAAAGTTTAGTTTAAATGTGTTTATCATGGCATGAAGGAGTAACTACTTTACTCCTACAAAGGCAGTTGGCCTGTCAATGCTGAAGGACTCTACAATCAAGTGGCTGCTCGAAGAATGCCAGGACATTTGACCCCAATGAAACGTAGTCTAAAAAACCAACCTCTCATACGAAAGAAGAAGAATGGCATGAACATGACTTTGCAGAACCGTGCGTGGAGGAGCAGAATAATATATTTGGTTCACCAATTGAGCACTTTGCTAGCAGACATCTTGCTGTTGCATTGCGCATAGCTCACCGCTTCGGCAGTTTGAGCACTTTGGCAAGATGGGTGAAAGTACCCGAATGTGGTTCATTGCATACCACAAATAGAGAAATCACCACGCTGCATTACTTATAGGCAGTGATGTACGCACATACAAAAAATATTGACGCCGTCAGCGCAAACGTTCGAAAAACCATACGCCGTATGAGTCAACGTAACTTGTAAAAAAAGTTGGCGGCGTCAGCGCATACACTCCGAATGGCCCGTTTTGGCAAGTCCGATTCGGCGAGTCCAATTTGGCTAGTCCGATTCGGCGAGTTCCCTATTCGGCGATTTTTTGAATTTTTTTTTTAAATTATCGGGTATCGTAGCCTAATTATCATTGCCGTTTTAGGGGTTGGGGTTAGGGGGTAGGGTTAGGGTCTTATTTCAACATTTAGCGATGTTAAAACGATGTAAAAGCGGCAAAGATAATTAGGTTACGGTACCCAATAATTTTTAAAAAAAATTTCAAAAAATTGCCAAATAGGGCTCTCGCCGAATCAGACTCGCCGAATCAGACTCGCCGAATTGGACTCACCGAATAGTAGCAGACCCCATACAGTAGCGTAAACTAATTTTGTTTGCTAGGCGCCAAACATTCACACGGTCATGGGCGCCGATCCCTATAGGACAGTGGGGACATGTCCCTACCATCTTTTTACATGTCCCCGCCTTCTTTCTACATTATTTTTATATCGTAAAAGGGAAAATATTAACCGAATGTCACAATTTTATTAGTCAGACGTTTAAAATCTATTGAAAGGAGGGGACAAAATTTTTGTTTTATACGAGAGGACCCCGACCGTAGTAGAAATGTTTTGTTATGCGGGAAAACCCTGGTGCAACTCGCAAATTGTATTTGTTTTGGTCCGACTCCAGACAGGTCCGACTCCAGACAGTGCAGAGTATTAGAATTACTTAGAAAGTCGTACAAGCATGTAGTACAGTAGGCTCATGCGTGCAGCTGCTGTAAAAGCAGTGCTTGATAATTATAACTCAGTATTGGAAGCCTCGGAAGCAGCCGTGAGTCAATTTGATTCAAATGTAGCAACGTCTGCTAAATTGGCTTTTAAAATATTTTTCTCGGTGTCGAGTGTGCTAAGGTTGTTAGCGGCATTGTCTGTCATTTAGTCTCTGGAACATTTTAATTAACAAAGCCTTGCAAGGTTGCACGGTGACTGTGGCTGGCATGCTTGAAGGTGCTGAACTCCGCCATCTACGCAGTGAATAAGAATTTCATCGTGTCTTTGTAAATGCTGAGAGGTTAATGGAGGATTGCAATTGCAACCTTGTCCTTGAGTCATTGAAATTGTCACGTCTCAAAAAATCCCAATTGTCTTCAGCATGGACATGGTCAACCTCCTCAACTTCAAACACCAGAGACGAAATATCGGTCAGAGTATTTTGCAGTCATTGACAGCGCGCAGCAAAATCTTACTGACTATTTCAAGTCGATCGATCTTGAGCACTACAAAATTCTACAAGAATCACTCTTTAGTGGAAAACTACAATCACATGTGGTAGACCATTATCCTGAGTTCTCTCACACAGAGTCTCTTGCACAAGAACTATGCTTCCTTCGGAAGCAGTAACCTACAATGGAAAATCGGTGGAAGATTTTCGAATAATATTCAAGAAGATGCCATCCGCTGTTCGGCAAATCTCTCCGCAAGTGGAACTTTTTGTGCGATATTTGCTCATTTCACCAGCCAACTAGTGTTCAGCTGAACGGTCATTTTCAACTTTGCGACGTATCAAAACTTGGTTACGATCTACCATGACACAGAAACGGCTAAATCATGCAATGGTCTGTCATGTGCAAAACAAAGTTTTGAATTCGCTCAACCTCCAAGGACTTCGTTTTTAATTCGCCGGAGACTAGTTGCCGAGTGTTTAGACGCCTGCTGTCCAATGCTGACGCTGACAGTTAAAATATATAGGCTACACAAGTACACATCGCATTAAACTTGTACCTACTGTATTTGTTTGTTTGTCAGAACAGACCCATGATCTTTCTAGCTTGCTTTGCTCGTCACCGCTTTCCACCTTTCCTAGTAAATGTCCCCACCAATTTTAGAGAGCGATCGGCGCCCATGCACACGGTATAAACCACTCGAAACAAACAAGTTTTATTTTGAATTTCCACGAAGAAACACAAGCATCTGAAAGTGTTCATCTGACATTTTGCTGTGTTTTGGTTCCAATATGTCTTTGCCCATTGAAAACATTCTTTCAACTGCAGCGCTGGAAGGTATTGGCATGTTGTAGCGAAAAAAATACATTAAAAAGTATGCGTTGACGCTATGCGCTAAAAAAACGTGAAAACTTTACGGCGTAGCCTCAAGTGCAAACTATCCAAAAAAATGTGGCCGCAAGCGTTAGCGTTACAAACTAAAAGTCTATGCCGCAAGTCTGCGGCGTATACCTACATCTCTGCTTATAGGCCTAATGGTAATGAGGCATTCCTGTCTAGTGTACGATTTACTGCTCTGAGGAAACCTAAAGATCGAAACAGTGGCGTCCTGTGTGCAGTTATATAATAAAATTATGTATATAATACAAGTAGAGATGTTTAAAAAGTGTTTTTGTAGTTACCTTTTTATATGATTTTTGCTTGCTATGGAATTTTCAAGCAACACAGGTTAATAATAATCACGGTCTGCTACTATTTCAGGATCTAATTCACAAAAATCCCAATTTGGAATCCGCCTTTTTCAGAGATTTCTAAAATTTCACAGGGGCATCTGTTTTTTCAAAGAGATTAGTTTATAAAAGAGATTAATCAAATAAAGTCTCAGCCAAAAAGTCTCAGCCAAAAAATAAAAGAGTTGTCAAATGGTGTTTTATGATTAACAGTTAGCGGTTGATCGAATGAAGTCTCAACGAAAATGTTTCAATTAAAGTTGCTAGATATTGCTATAGCCTAATACCTGCAAGCTATCAGCTAATTTACATCTACCTCATTGGGGTCTGCTACTATTCGGCGAGAGCCTTTTTCGGCAAGTGCCCTATTAACCATCAGATTAATTTCAACGTGGATTGTATCATATATTGTGAATGTATGCTTTTTGAGGTTAGTTGGAGAGGTGACTACTCGTATCAACTTATATGCTTTTAAGTTTAATCTGTATCAACTGATGCAAGTTAAACTTAGTTACAGGGCATTTTGTTTAAAAAAAATTTTTTTCTGTTTCTTTTCAATTTTTGTATAATGTAAAAAAAAACCTGCGTTTTAAAAGTGAAAATACAGTTCGTCAAAGAACAGTCCTAAAAATGATTCACACCACTAAATACATATTAGAATATGTACTTGACTCTTTCTTATTTTTTCTTAATCTTTTCTTTATTATTTATTCTTATCCTTTTTATTTTATGCAGTTGGATTTGACAAAAATAGGCAGTAAAGTTTTACCAGAAGATCTCAATAAAGGCAAAATTAAAGAGGTGCTGTGCATTTTCTTAGAAGTATCTACATTATATTATGACATGGCTAAGCTAAACATTCACTTTGTCTAGTGTTTCACTTTTTAATAACGTTTTTGATGTGACGACATTTTAATGTACACAATTGCTCCCATGTGTTGCATTTCATTTTGTGTATAGACAAGTTCGAAGAGAACTGTACGTACACTAAATTACATTATAGATTTGATGCACATTTTATTCTGCGTTGACCTTTAAAAGCTCATAATTTACGTTGAATTAAATGTCGGGTTTGTGAAAAAAGATTAGGATTTTTGTGCCACTGTTATATAAACAATAACATGCAACATAACTGACATCACACAGTGCACAATACTATTTTGTTGGATTCTTCTTAACTAGAGAGATTTGGCCGATTTTTTCAAATTCACATGACTGCTAACAGTCTGATTCAAATTTTTTAAAATCACTGTTTTCACTGATATAAGAGACATTTTAGTTGAACTGTCAGCAAAAATCTGCAACAGTGGCAATAGTCTGCTTTTTTTTACGAATTCTGAGATTTATATGAATGATTTTTGGTTTTGAATGCAATCTAGTTACTAATAGAAATTTATGGGATGGATTAATTTACGTATGTTATGTTGCCTATTTAGTATTCATTTACCTGTTGCCTATGATGTATAATTGTATGCTTAATTTCAGTTCAATGGACCTTGTGTGTTGCAAGTTGTTAAGACTCGCAATGCTGCTGCTCCAAAAGCAAACGAAACTTCATCAGTTGCCCCCAGAATGCTTCAAGTTCATTTGACTGACGGCCATAAAACCTGTGTTGGCTTGGAACACGGGAATTTCCAAAACAAGCTAAGGTAAAGAATTGTAACACCTTGATTAAACATTACGCTGTCTTGAAATGCAATGATGTACTAGGACTAGTTGGACATACAGCGCCTGCACAGTGTACACTGCACAGTCGTTTCATTACTAGTTTTATCTCGCATAAAAACTCATTTGTTTATTTTGGGTGCTTAGACAATGTAGATAGTTATATACTGCGTATGTGGACAATATCAATTGCCTAGAAAAATAGGACAATTTGTTTCTACAATGATTTAATAATACTGTGATTTTTTTACCAAGATAAACTTTGTTTTTTGTTCTGCTAGGAAAGTGTCAATGAATGCAAGTGATGACACTTTTGCTTTTGTAGTTTGGAAACTCCACCGGGATCAAAAATATGCATTAAGGGTTGCGTGGAAGTACGAAATGGATTTCTACTTTTGAGTTTCGATCACGTCTCTGCGCTTGGAGGGAGAGTAGAAAGCATTTACAATAAATGGATTGTTACGAAGGTACCGGGCATTGCTCTTAAAAAGATAGGACGTTGAAAAAGCGATAGTTTTTACCGTTTTTTTATATTTTATTTTAAATTAAGATTTTTAAACAATTGTATTGTTTTGTTTCTTAGGACGCTGGTGGATTTTCCAGATCAGTGACAGACGTAGACGATGCGCCCCCTCCGTTTGTTCAGTTTGGAAATGTGAGTATTTATACCGTTACCCCATTGCAATAATATCTTTGTTGACGGGATACTACATTGTGCTAAATTTCACGCCAATTTTCAGAAAATATCTTCAAAGTACAGCACTAACAAACCGTCCTTGCAAAAGTCTTCCACTAAGCAAGGAAAAGACGACGACGATAACAAGGAATTTACCGAACAAAGACATGCCGCCATTGCTGAGGTGAAAAAGAGCATGACCGATACAGCCGGGAAAACGTTTGCCAATGGAAAGGCAAGAACGGTCGAAAGTGAGTGTTTCCTGAAGTTTATTTGCTTGGTGCAATTGCAATGCCATCCGGCTTGTTTCTGCTCATTTAGCACTTTAGATGGGCACCATTGCGTCAGTTATAACGATGTTTTTCTTCGTCATTTTCAGAAACAACCCCTTCAACATTTAAGAAAGAAATCGTAAAATATAATGGCAAAAACCCAGCGGAACCTCAACAATTTAACCAAGGCATTTACAGACAGGTGAGTCATTTATCTACTGTGCTAGCTAGTCAACATGTTTTAAACTTAATTTTTCTTCAAGTACCTATACTGTTACGTTGATGATTAGTATATATATTTCAGACAGCTTTTTTTCTGTATTGAACGTCACAGTAACTCTACTCTGTGCGGTTTTTTCTCTGGTAACAAGCTAACATCTTTTCAGCAAGGTGCTTTTAAGATTGATGAAAATTCTTGCGACAAAATTGTCCAAATGGGATTTCCACGCGAACGTGCGACCGATGCTCTTCGCCAATTCAACAACAACCTCGAGCGAGCTCTGGAGCATTTACTCGGCCCTGGCGGCAACCAAGCAACCAGTGATGACAAATCTCGCGTGCTGAGACCAGCTAGAAATGAAAGCTTTAGAGGAAAGAGGAACGATAAAAGAGGTGACTATGTTATACAGTTTATTGCTGCTATTGTTAACATGCTTTCACCACTTAAAGCTATTTCAAATGCATACCAGCATCAGTGAATGTAAATAAACTTGACTAACTATGTTATACCGTCCTGCTGCTTCGAACGATGCAGTCTGCTTTTTTGCTGTACTTACACACGGCGTTTGCCAGTTAATTATATATGCGGTGTTTGCATTATATATTTCAGTCCACTTTTTAGATTTTTGAGAACAATTTTTGGCACTGGGCTTTTCTGCTTAACTATGTACCATTGTGGTAGGTTATCTTGGTCTTTCTGGGGGTGTAGTGCTTGGAAACAAATTGCAGAACATAGCATTGGCAGTTACCTCCAGATGAAGCAGAAGGTCTGGTTATCCCTCGATGTTGCTTGTGAAAACAAGCACATCCAGGTGTCGTACCAGGATACGACCCTTGGCGTCCCTCAAAGGCGACGACATATCAGCGCCACTACCAAGAAATATATTTCACATTTGAATTACATCGGCCCATGGAGATGTGTGAGTGTGCGCGATATCTTTTTGCGCAGCTTGAAGAAGCAAGAAATGTCTAGAAATTTTACTTTTAGGTAGAGGCCGTGGCCAATCTAACAGAAGCAGAGGTGACAACGATGATGACTCGCAGCGTCAGTCGTCCAGCACAACTTTGTTTGACTTCTTCGAACCAAAAATGGCGCATGCTCCCGCAAGTAAGTTATTGTTTTTCGCCCGACGTTGCTTGTAGACTAAGGCGAGCTTTACGTTTTGTGTAACTGTATAATAATTTGTGATATTGTCTTTCAGGTGAATCTAATGACATTCCCGGTACTTCTAAACTATGCAACAGCGCTAACGGTACGATAGACGAAGACGAGGCGATACAGGAGGAATCCATCTTGGCTTATGTCAAGCAGTTGAGTTTGGTTGAGACTAGAGGAGGGACATCGCCTGAACGACAAGTTCGACGCACTGAAGGTAATTGTGCTGTGTATGTGCGGACTATTTATCTTCGCACCGGGAATGTAAAAGTGAAGTTGTGAAAGTTTTGCATACTTGAATAAGCCTAAAGCGTTGACACAGTTCCAGTCAGCGCGATTGAAGTCTTTTAACAAAGTATCTTACCCAAGTCCAGCTTGGTAGAGAAGTGCTTTTTACGATCGCTTTTTTATCGCACAATCCAAGGCTTGAACCGGTGTTGTAGAATCGTGTTTCTTTATTTAAAGAAAAATACAAGTCAAAAGTCAATTATTTGTGTTGTATGATAGCGGTTTGACATTAAGCATTCCGTGATTAGCTACCATTAGATGAAATCGCTCGACTGTGACCGTAGAATTTACTTTTGGAATTAATCATCCTAATGCATGTTTTTAGACCCGCCACCCAATAGCGAAAAAAGGGAAAACTCTGGAATTGCAAAATACCGTGGACAAGCGAATAACGACGGAGCAAATGATGAGTCATATGACGACAGAAGAAAGTAAGTTTTTATTTCTAAACTTTCGTATTGTCCTTTCCTCGACGATAGTTCATCGAATGTTATCATTTCAGCTACAACAGAGATCACTCTTCCCAGAATCCTCCTAGATACAGAGACCGACGGAATAAATACTCTCAAGACAGACAAGGCCCTCGTGAGGATTATTACAATTCCCATGATCGATATGAGCACTCTTCCTACAACCCTGAGAGAGACCGAGGCGGACGAAGGGACAGAAAACCTTTCACAAATGATCGTGAACGTAATCACGAAAATGACTATCATGATGGTGTTGACCGGAGAGAATATCGCGACAACAGAAGGAGACCCCCTAGGGATGCCGATAACTACCCCCCTGCGCAGTCACATGACAACTATAATGGCCACCGCAATAATAGAGGAGGAAGATTCTTGAAACGATCCGACGCTCGGAAACCCCGGAACGAGCATCAGAATGAACTTCCTCCACGATTCCAAAAGAAGCAGTTGCAGAAGGTTGGTTGTTATTAAGCCTGGTGGCTACTTGTTTTTCGAATGGTAGAAAGATTTTTGTTCAAAGCATATTGACTTTCACTAATACGTTTAATCATCAGTAAGAAATAAAAATGCACACTTTCATAGTTAGGTATGTCATATTAGGTTGAAATTTTCGGCAGCAAGTCCTTGACAGCATAAAACTAATGCATGAGGGTGCTTCAAAATATTTACCGAATTTTGTAATACTTTGCTGCTATTTATTGTTTTTATTTGTAGGCTAGTCAAGGCTACCGAGTCCCTAGACCATCTGCTGAGAGCCGTGTCGAACAAAGTGACAAGGTGGCTGTAGCTTCTCATAATAAAGGTTTAACTTTGGCCGACACCGCTCGGCATCTTGGTACGGAAGCAAATCCTTCTATGCAACCTCCACCTGATCCTCCTCATCCAGAAAACTTTGAATCTCATATGGTTACCCGACAATCGCACTCATCAGCATCTCATTCTTATCAAGACCAAAGACAACAAGTCAGAAACCAATCCTCTGATAACTCCTACAGCCCTTCGCATTCAGACCGTGAACATCGAGACATTGTTTGGACTCCCGGTATGATGTGCGAGGCAAAGTATTGGGAAGATAATCAAGTAAGTCCAAGCATCACGACACGTTTGTATGCAACTTTGATACTCATTTGTCAAGAACGTTGGGTCGCTTGAAAAAGATTATCTAGATGCCTGTTTCGGTGTTATGCCGCACAAATCTCTAGATGTTGTCTTTTGATCATGTCTTTCCCTTAGCTAGTGACAATACATTACGGGACGCGCAGCTTCGTTTTTCCGGCCACACTAGAAGGGCAATTGACAATTTCCTTACGCCTTGCTTTAATCTTGCTTTCAACAAAAAACACTTACATTACTTAAAAATCAACTTCACTACTCTTACATAACCCATAAAAAGCGCAATATTTTGTAAATTGGAAAAAAACAACAACCCTACTAATATGACGGATAAGCTAAAAGCAGGTGTAGTTTCGCATTCCTATGATAATCCCATTCCCTTAAGCACAGTAAACTTTACATAAGTGACCGATCTTCTGATGACTTTACGTGTGGCTTGCACTTGTCATGACGAAAAGGTTTTTGTACTGAACTTTTAAGTTTTTTTGTTGTTTTCTCGACCTGGGATCAAGCCCAGGTCAACGTAGCGTTGCAGACGAACTACCTAGGCCTTGTGCTGCATAATATTATAACTTGTCTTATGTAAACAATATTGGTTGGTTGGCCCCATAGCCGAGTGGTGAGAGCCCTGGAACGGCAATCGTAAGGGCGCCGGTTCGACACCGCTCAAGAGCATGCGGCTGTGTCTTTGGCAGGACACTTAAAGGCATGTCTGAATGTGGACACGAAGATTGGCTTCCTTGCCTTCCCGTCCAGTTAAGGGGGCAGTTCTACTTAGAATTGCATTTTTCGTACTTGTCATAAATAACAAGCTACACACAAAAGTTCACCCACAAACCCCAGCAAACCATATATTGCTGGAAAAAAGGAGGAAACAAGCTATCCAAAAATATTTACTTTGTTAGGCTGGGGCAATCCATTAAGGGTTTATACCATTTTGAATTTGTACATAAAACCAACCGATTGTCTCCATTGCAGCCCTAAAAACTCGAAAATGGCTAGAGGTAGGGACTTCAAACTGCATGGTGATCTAATAGGTTATCCTAGCCATAAATTGATAGAGGGGATTTTTTTTAACTCTTTTATTTTTTTTTAAATAAAAAATTGCATACTTGCTATGCATCGAGAGTAAATTTGACTTCAGGATTTGGTAATAAAATATTTGTTACTCTGAATATCGAAACAGAACTTAATTATTATGTCCGTAAGGGTCTACTGTACATCTGTTACAAATTTTAGCCAATTCTGACAAGTAGTTTTCTAGAAGAAACATTTTTAGTGCACAAAAACATGATTTTGAGTAAATCGCATTTGAAAAATGGAATTAGGTAAATTTATGCCTTTGACTTTAAATGTGACTTTTTTCTATGTCCATTCACAACAACTAAGGGAAAATACAAAACATCTTGTAACTAACATTTTCACAAAAATGCAAATTTTTATTCACATTTTAAACTGACTGCATATTCGGAATCTACGATAAATCTCCAATATAGGCTATATCAATAAAATAAAATAAATTTGAATTTTTTTTTTTCCAAGTAGAACTGCCCCTTAATCTAAATCTTCAACCACCGGGTGTTAGCCTGGATACGACAAACAAAACAAACAGTATTGGTCGTAAAATAACATCAACAAAACATCTCCATAATTTGAAATGTTTAAACTCTTGTCATTGTGTTCAATAAATGGTTAAATTCTCTTTGAAAATTTGAGCCATTTTTCTTCGTTTTTGTTTTTCATTTGCTAATTTACACTGTAACCGTTGTGCTGCATCCCTACACCTCATGACGTAGTGATGCATCCAGTTATGAACAATTCGATGCCATTTCATAAAATATTTCTTTCGAAACGACTTCTCGATTTCTAACTTCAATGTTTACGTATCGTTAAAAATCAACTTTTGTGTAAATCGCAAACAAACCACACGTCATAAAGTTCGTGTTGATTTTATTCAGTTTTACACCGCGCGTATTGATGACGTCCACCATACAGAGCCTACTGCAGTGGTCACCTTCATTCCGTACGGAAATGCTGAAGAAGTTCTTTTCAAGGACATACGACCTTTGAGATCTGAGGTTCGTGTCTGCTGTCTCAAGCACTTTGATGTTTTTTAATGACTCTGGCATCACTTTGATGACTCTGACGTCACTTTGTCATCATTTAATGACTCTGACGTCACTTTGTCATCATTTAATGACTATGGCATCACTCTTTTGCATACAAAACCACGAAAGCGTAGTACAAATGAATAGTTTACTTTACAGATGTCTGGCCCTCCCAGAGACAACGGTTCGTATGCCGGACCTGTAGGCGGACTTGAATTCACACGAGGTCACAAAGGTCCGACTCGATATCCGAACCAGGACAGGGAGAGGCGACGAGACACGCGACCCCCGCAGACGCTTTATCAACCTCCTACGAAGCAATAGCCAAGCTCGTTGTTTCGAGAAAATTCGGATGAAAAGCAGTTGTCTTCTGCGAGAGAGAAGACCCCGTGACACGATTTCCAGATTGTGTAGTTTGTTTTTCGAAGTAGATTTGATTTCTTTTCGAATGCGCAGCGCTTCAAGTTGTAACGTTTTGGCATTCGGTCCGGCGAGACGAACGCTAACCACCTGTTGTTTCAAGTTGAAATATTTCACAAGCGTTATTTTCAGCCATTGATTTTTTCAAAATGCCGTGTTCAGGAATTATTTTTGAAATGGAACAAGAGTTCGCTGAGCTGCAACAATCCGCCTTTAACAAGTTTACGTCATGCCGACTGAAACAATCGAAAGTTACTGCACTTCTGTACCTGGATTACGTCAGTTGCTTATACGTCACGCGATGTCAAAAGTAACTAAACACTTTGTCACATTTGTGATTACGTGCATTTTTTCAATCTTTGTCAGAGTTGCGCAAAAAGATATGATTTTGTGACATACCGTATGGTGGCGGCACAGAGCCATACTCACATCTTACAAGATGAGTGTGAAGTCTCGGATTAGTAAAGAAGCATTGAAAAATTCAATACCACCTGGAGCCTATTAATTAGTTTCGCTCGCATCTCGAATGCAGGCTACTTAGTACGCCGTGCAGTTCAGATTTGTCTGCCTTGCTTTGTTTTCCCCGTTGAAGCTATAAAATTACCAAGATTGAGAATATTTGCATGCAGTGAATGTTGTTCTCACCTGGAGCTGGCTATCAGGTTACATGACGTTGAGGTGCCTTGATGTCCCGTTTTTTTTTGAAATCGTGGACTTGCACGGAGCTATTTAATTACTTATGATTTTGCCCAGTGGACAAAAGTTGTCGTTTTTACACCTTTGAAACGATGTAAAGAGATCAATGTAACTGGTTACGTAGTTGATTTTTGACTGTCTTCAATTTTCGTTTTTGATTATCGTTTTTCGTTCGACAAACAGGTTTTTATGACACGAACTAGTTTTTTTTTCTTAATTTTTACCTTCAATAATTGTCAATAGTTTGACGAAAATAAAGCATTATTGTGTTGTCACGATAGGTTACCATCGCCTAAAAGAATGTATTGCACGATAATAGTGATCTAGAATAAGTTATCACAGTGTATGGAAAAGCTGTTTTTTTTCGTAGCTTGTACTTGCGTACTTGCAAAAAGAAACAGTAACCTCTGTATATGCATTGAAAGGTGTCGTGGAGAAGCCACCAAGTCACTGTGGCGGTAAGACAAGTTTTCAGCTGATTTTTTAGCTGACTGTCTTAAGGTGGATTTTTTAGCGAAATTGTTGCTTTTTAGTTAAGTTACCCGCTGAAGCCGTTGATACGGAACTCAGCATACAGTATTTCATAACTTGTGATTGTTGATGGGCTGTTGTTGCTCTTATAAAATGAAGATCTTTTTTTAAGAATGAATCATTTTTAAGCGCTGTTTAGATTTCAGTTACAAAGCGCTTCCACTGTGCTAGATATCGCCTTGATCGTCGCTGTGTCAGGTGTGGTGCTTCATCAGTCGCACTGAGTTGGCTGATACAAACGATTAGTATTGAAACATAAAACTAACCTGTTTCACATTTATCATTGATTGTGTTCGGTTACTGAGTGATCTGATTTCTTTTAAAACAATAAAAATATTCCAACTTCTGTATGTCTCTGTCGAGCAGCATTCGTGACAAGAAATAAAGGAACCATTTTGATGTTGCACCTTGCTTGCCAAGGTACTTGGCACAACGGTTTGAGCATTTTTCAGACGTTCCATGTTAAACAAACGTTAGTTTATGTACGTCTGAACTGATGTTTTTTTTACAACAAAATTCTTCCAATCTAGCTAATTCGTGTAGAGTCTATAAACTGTTGCAGAACATTTCATTGATGTCTGCATCGTCATTTTTAGGCAATCCACTAACTTCAGAATACTAATTTGAAGAATAACGTTTGCATCTATTCAAACTCATGTACGCGTGATTTGGCGTAGTTATGGCTGACTTGTCTAACTTTTCGAACTATTGCTAATAATCTGACCAAAAATGACACTTTCTATACATCGGGTTTCCTCCCTTGCTGTCTCATTTCCAAATGACACAACGGGTTCTATCATTACCAGGCTGTGGAAGATGAGAAAGTATGGTTTTAGGAAACTTTAATCGGACCATTGCGCTGTTATAAATCATACCTCATCTCCAGAGTAACCATGTCGGTGCATACTGTAAAAAATTGACGATTGATTAAACTGGCCATCGAAAATGTTTATCAAATTTTTTGTGCGCAGTTCAGTGCTTGTGTCTTCAGTTCACAACTATTAAATGGTATTACATAGCATCATCAAGAATACCTTCTGAATTAAAATGGTTCAATTACACCTTTAAAAATTGAGCCTACTCATCGAGACTTCATCAAAAGGCGTTAAATCATCGTAAAAATACCAGCATTTCGCTCTGGGCGTAGTTTTACTGTTTGGAAAACTTTCATGATCGACATTCCACAACAAAAACAAAGCAATTGGTGTCTGGTTTCTCATAGAATTGGAATAGTAACTCAATCAGAGATCTGCGATATTCTTTCTTGTCTCGGCAACAGTGCGGTCTAAGGTAGTTGAGTATTTCAGGTGTCCAAGTGAAGGTAAATTGCTTTTGGTGAAGACTCGTCGAGTTACTAGTTTTCATTTGGTATGTATGTATTGACAACACAGTCTGGCCTTGACAGCGTATTTTGAAAATATTCCTTTTATAAAGAAGCAAAATGGAGGAAAAGTGACAACAAAACGTGACTGCAGCGATTAACGGTAAACAGAAATTGTCAGTATTTTTTGTAACAGTTATTTTTATGAAACATTTATAGTTACAGGTTATCCAAATAGGCTACACTTTCAAATTTCTTGTGTAAATAACACTTTGGATAAGTTAACTCTTAACTGACAGTATCATTGTGATTTGTTATGAAAGTTACAAAAGTGTTCTTGTTTGCTGATGTGCCATTGTACAGCACACGCCGTACGGCAGGTCAAAGTTTGTAAGACAAATTATATTGCAAAATCTGGTTTAAATCCTTTTTTCGAAACAGCAAAAATGAGCTGAACTTTTGTTATCTATCCACTAGTCGCATACCACTGCATTGTAGTTGAGGTGTTTTATTTGTTTTGAACCTGATAACGTAAATAGGCCTAAAAAGAAACATTTTGTAAAAGAAAAACGAGATTGCGAAAACGAAAGAGATGAAAATAACGTAAAACATTGAAAATTTTTCGCCTATTTGATGATGGTGAAGAAATATACCCATTCGTGAACTAATAATTTACAAAATTTGTTTTTTTAGCAAGCTCGTGTTCGGACGGCAACGAACGTCAGCAGATTTTCGTTTATGATAGCATTCTACATTGGCAATTAGAGAACATAGCCTACGCCATAACATTAGTTTCACAGTAATGGAGTAGTTTATTTTAGTAGTTAAACCTGTTGAGACGCATTGTTGCTGGGCTTATTCTTAGTAGGCCTACCTTACAAAATAACACAATCGATATCATTTTTATTAAAGTCTGTGGTATGACCTAACCTGGAATCGACTCCTGAAAAAGCGATAACCACTCGGCCACTGAACTGGTCTTAAAGGTACCGTACGTTATGCATGAAGATTTATTTCTCTGTCTTTTTGTCAACTTAAACTTGAGTCCTAGACCTTCAACCACCTGACAATCTGTGTGCTAAATAATAATAACAATGTTAAGGGTATTTTTATTGCCGCTGTACGTGTAGTACAACTGCTAGGACCTTTTAGCGGCTGGGCTCATTTTTAATTTTGTATGAGATTTATCCTCACTGCGTTATGCAAAAAAGAATATAATCGGTCCGTTTGTAGTCTTTCAAGTGACCTGACCTGGAATCGATCCCCTACCTACCAGAACCAAAGGGGAAACCCCTCGGCCACTGACTGCTGCTGGTCGTGTGCAAATGAAGATCAATCTGAAATCTAAAGATCAAAGTTCACCCAAGTAGAAAAAGTTACTGTCTTTTACATTGTTTCAACTACGTCAGACGTTGAAATCATTTAAAATTACAAGGTTTCAAAGCTGTAAATCTTGGTTAGTTTGTGTCTCTGCAAACAGTTACTTTTTAAATCAAGGCATTATTGCCTTTTGCTGATTGGTTTACAAATGCTAAACGAAAAATCTGACGTGCTAAAACGTGGGCAGAGAAACTTGACCAGAAGAAAGGTTGAACAGTGAAAAGTAAGAAGTCAAGGCAATAAAAGAGATTATAAAATAAAATGCAAAAAACAACTTTAGATAGTATAGTCTATAGCTTTGCAAAGAAGTAATTTTGCAATGCCACAAACAGATAATAATAACATTTCAATGGGATGGAATGATATTATTCAAACAATACGGTACAACGTTTCAAACGTTTGAAAATGATAAAAAAGTTTTGGCATTCTTTACGATATCTGAATCATATTCAGCCTATTTATGGCTTATCTAAAATTTGTTGTCAGAATGAGAGTAAGAAATGTGCAAAGAAAGTAAAGTGCTACAAAACATTTTTGCTCATAAAATTTAGGGAAAAAAGTAAATACCAAACCAATGAAAACTTTGAAGCATCAGCAATTTTAAAAAATCAATTGATTTGCAAAAAAATATCAGCACTATAGAGTAGGCTAGCTAGCTAGTTACCGTACCCCAGCAAACAGTAGTGAAGTGAAGACTAATCGTATTGATTTAACTTTAAAGGTATTTTATGAGCTTCTGTTAATTTGACGTTCGCAATTGCTAAATTGCTATAAAAATATCGTAAGGTCCAAGACGTAACCGACCACTTTATTCAGCTCTTCCCTTTGAGTTTCCAACCATAAGTGAAGGATGCTCGAAATAGACCGAACCTTTCTGTTTGGTAGCTTTCATTAGAAGGCAGAAAGCGTTCAATGCGCTAAAATCTCACAAGTGCTTTTGTTATTTTTTAAATTGACTTTATGCGACACTCAAGCTTGTTATGGCATTACTGGTGAGTCCTGTTATTCGAAGGCTAATGAGAAATACTTCAATGAAGACTGTAGCTTTTTAGTCAATTCTGTAATCATGGAAAAATGGTGAAGAGACAACTATGGAAGAAAGTTTCAGCCAAAGCTGTTGTGTAGCTTTTCTGAATTAAAAATAAAAGTCAAATTAATTAAATATGAGAAATTGGCGGAACTTGTTCCATCCGAATATTACAGAATTAATGTTAACAATTTTTAAATTTGTTTTTTTATCCACGTTTGAATGACATCCTTTGGTTTAGAAATTGTACGTGTTTAGACATCTGTTTTTTAGATGAAAGGTATTTGATAAAATATTTTTCTCGATATCGTTTTTTTATCTGACAATATTGTTTTATCATCAAATAGTTTTTTTTTTATCTCAATAAAACTGAATAACATTGTTTATCCCGAATTTTGTCTGAAAATCACATCGAACTGTTGATGCCTTGGTAAACTAATTGAGTAGGAGGCCGCTGTTGTCTTCAAGTTTCTCACAGAAGGCAATGACCGTAACTTTACAAATCGATAAATTGCATCATGAGAAACTCTTTTGTATTCTTCATGTGAACATAAAATGTTTTTGTGTTGTGGGATTACCTAAATTACAGTGGAGTGAAGCACAGCGTTTGTTTTTGTCGTGCTAGTTTTTTCATGAAAAGCAAAACTCTTGGCTAGACAGTTTCGTAATAAAACTGACAGAAAATAAAAAGTATAGACAGAAAATAAAAATACAGCCTTGTTCACGAAATTATTGAGTCAAAAGTTAGAAAGAAGACAGGTTGGGGAGCAGTTAATACATAGCTGCTACCAGGAAGAAAGAACAAGCCTATCAATATGTTTGTTTGGGTATTTTACAATATTATGATGAGCAAAAGAGTAAAGTTTTGACATTTTTGTTGTTTTCAATATGAATTCGATAATTTGTAGCAATTAATTTTGTAGAAAGAGAAATTTGAGCAAAACTTCTTGTAAATAGCAATAAAGCTAGTACAAATGTCTAAATACAAATGCACAGATCATTTGCTGATACATTTTTCTTAAACTCCGCTTCAAGCCTTCGCATAAGTTTGTACAACTTCGGTGTAATATTAGGTAAAACAACCGATCAGCTGGAAAAAAATATTCAGAAACTAAACTTATGGCGCAACGAGCATGTTCGTCAACCAATACATTTAGCTTCAATATTTCGAGTTTTGTTTTTTGTTTGATTTAGTTCTGTTATTCAATACAGAGGTCGGAAAACCACAGTATGTCACCCACATACAGTAGCGTCAAATTAAAAAGTATTTAGCGAACAGTCATAAGCTTTATATAAGTTTTACAATCAATTTATATCAGTTGTTTAAATTAATTTAATTTATTTATTTAAATTAATTTAATTATTTAACATAAGTTTCACTATAGCATAATTCATTTTAGTGGCTAAACCTGTTGAGACGCTGCATGTGTCTTTGTTCAATTTTGCATGACATTTACAATGCGACTGCAGTATCAGTGGTTGAATGTCTGCTTAATGATGACAATATCATAAAAATGGCATCGCATATTTGTCATCACTTGCGACTTTACTTTCAATTTATAACATATTTACGATGTAAACGTATTGTTGCTGGGCTTATTCTCAGTATCTTACAAAATAACACAATCGATATCATTTTTATTAAAGTCTGTGGTATGACCCAACCCGGAATCGACTCCTGAAAAAGCGATAACCACTCGCCCACTGAACTGGCCTTGAAGGTTCGTTATACATAAAGATTTATTTACAGCGTTTATTCTTGTCGCGCTATAGTTTCTTCATCATAACCAGAACTATAGACAGTTTTGTGATGAAACTGTTTTTTAGGCAGAAGGTAGAAACAGTCTATCAAAACGTTTTTAGAGGTGTTTTACTATAAAACGGTATGTAGAGTAAATAATATGACGTTTTTATCGCTTTCAGTGTGAATTCGACATCTTACAGCAATTAAATTTATAAAAAGAGAAAATTGAATGATTACAATAAAGCTAGTAGGCTGATGCAATGTATGAGTTGCCTACAAATGTCTGAATACAAATGTACAAATCATTAACGGATACATTTTTTCTAAAACTCCGTATCATGCCTTCCCATAAGTTTGCACAATTCTGGAATAATATTGGGTAAAACACCTGATCACGCTGATAAAAAAAAATTCAGAAACTAAACTTATGGCGCAGCAAACATGCTCGTCAACCAATACATTTAGCTTCTACATTTCTAGTTTTGTTTTTTGTCCAATTTAGTTGTATTATTTAATACAGCGGTCAGAAAACCACAGTATGTCACCCACATAGCGTCAAATTAAAAAGTATTTAGCAAACAGTCATAAGCTTTATTTAAGTTTTATAACTAATTCATATGAGTTGTTTGAAACAAATTTTCGAAAATGTTTTTGGTTGCAAAATTTGATTGACTTTATTTCGCTTTCAATATTTTTCCTGTGAAGATTTTTGTGTCATTTCAAGCCATTAGCCACAGTGTGTAGAGTGAAGTTAGAATTCGTTTCACTTCGCTAAAAAGTGTTTCAGACAACTTTACTGTTGTCAATTGAAATGGAGTCATACATTTTAAATTGGTTTCAAATATTTGCTTTTTCTTTACACATTCTTTTGCTATTTAAGTTTTCCGGTAAATGTAAACGAAGGTAGCAGGATTTATTTAGTTTATTTTTTTTTCACAAAATTGGTTACGGTACTGTGCGGGTTGTTAACGATATTTAGAAGTATCTTAGTCGCACACCTTCCCTGAGAGCAAAGACGTTAAATCAATGTAAAAGTGACGGCTTTTGCTACCAGGGTTGTCACTGCTGAGTCTAAAGAAAGCATACGAGGTGACGAAAACTTTTTCTGTAATTGTAAAAGTCTTTCTTCGGTAAAGTTCGATGTAAAGCTCGTTCACTGATTGGCATTAAACTTTCCCAAACAGAGCCAAAATATATTTTGAGCTTTGCCTGCTTCCATTAGACAGGATTAGGATTCAGCGAAATTACTTTCTTAACAAAAGGTGTTGTTTTAGACAAATCAATACAAGGGCACCGGACTTGTACAGTAGATAATGAAATGATAAGATTTCTCGACAGGCGAATAAAAAGGAACATATGTCTAGAGAATATTTGACATTTGGTTTGTTTAGTGTGATTCGAGTCGTAATTGACGTAAAATAGGTGCAAATTTTCAATTTTTCATTTACTCTGCTTAGATTGAAGAGTTTCGTCGCACGATCATGACAAACGGCTTTGATCACCGGACTTCAACAAAATTAAAGAACTCTTTTGTTGGCGTATGAAAACGCTATGTAGCCTATGAAACGCGTAACGCTAAACGCGAAACGCTAAACGCGTATGAAAACCCTCGACTTAAAATCCGAACTTTGGACAAGATTTTAAAAAGTGTGAATTCAACTCAAGCAGAATAATCGCTAAAAGGGTCTTCCATTTACTATCGATGATTTGTCGCTTTAAAGGAGCAAATCAATTAAAATGGTTGCTTATTTTTAATGTGATCTTTTTAAAAACCGAAATCCTGTTCTTGACAAACGCATTAAACGAAAAACATCAAAAAGACTAATTTCATTATACAATGAAGAAGCTTTTTTTTAATGATGTTGTCACATTGCACTTCAATGTAAGTCCACAAGCCCAGAAGCTTTGAATGTGCAATTGTGTACTGGAGTTACTTATGATGCAATCATCCAACAAAATACCCCGACAAACAAATTAAATAGGGTAGTTATCAGTGAATAACACACTCCTACGGTGTGCCCAAGCGCAATTTTGCGTGAAACTGTGGAAGGCTGTAACCTAGAAATGTTTTGGGCAAGTTAAAGTGTGAACGTCAGGAGCAGAAGACGTCTTAACAACATTTGGTTTCAGATGTTCAGATATCAAAACTGGTCTTTTGCATTCGCCCAACTTCAAATCAACTTGAAAAATACCAATTTTTGTTAGCTGGATTAACGTAATTAAAACTAAATCTCTTTGAATTGAACCATGATTACATTTGGGACAGAATGCAAGAAACAAAAAACATTATCTGTACGTTTGGTAACGTATGCCCATCTTTGATTTGTTATGCTTTGAAATTGTTCTAAATTAAATAAAAAGCTCTTTGAAATTAACTTTCCACCTTTTTAAAATCTGCACAAAAACTATTTTCTAAAATAACAAAAATATCTTATTTGTGATTGTTTCTATTGTTCTTTCAAAGAGCTTTTTCAAAGATTGTTCAAGACTTGGCCCCGTAGCTACACGGTAGCTTATGCTTGGGTCGTAAATGAAAGCCGTATTTGTGGGTAAGCCCAACAATTGTTTTAGTAGTTTCCGCCTTTGCTTTGTTCTAAAACTTGCTGCTTGTTTTGTTTGAGAGGCCATGTATTGTTGTCACAAATAACCAGCTAACAAACGTTGTGCTCTCAGTCTCAATACATTGCTTCAACATCGTCAGACGTTGAAGCAATGTATAAAGCAATCTTTTTGCTGCCTTGACGGATGTGCCACTTAAAACTATTTTGATGATACAATGCTGGTACAACGTTCTTAAACGTTTAGAAAACTTGACAATAAAAGGACTTTCTAGCACCACTACAATCACACAGACAAGGAATACACAACAACGCTAAAAATCGATAAATCTAGTGTGACCGTATGACGTATCACACTTGCATAGATCGATTGAAGATAATAATGAAAGCATTACGAAACTTCATCTCATCGCAAATGTCTTTCAAAAGCATTAACTCGATTTTTAAGGGACAAAAATAAACCTTAAATGTGTATAATGACGTTTAAACTTCACTGAAAATACTTTCTAATATCGGTGCGTCTACAAGTAATGGTGAGCAGAGGGATATAACCATTAACCTTTTTATCGATTTTTAAAGTTTAAAATTTTTCAGAATTGACCATTTCAAGTTTTACAAATTGTAGGGCAGCTTTTTTGGAAGATAAATCGTTGATTCATTGGTCAGGAATCTCGTGCTTTAACAGCTTTAGTGACACCAAACTTTTTCTTCGTCAAAAACTCTGTATTAAAACTGAAAAATGAGTGAATTATTTTTAAACGTTAAAATAAACTCATAACATGCCATGAAATCATGGGCACAGTTTTCGTTACAAATCAAATCGGGATGTTAAGTGTTCATTGCAATTTGATGATTTTTTTCGGAGGTCAATTTCGAAAGCGCGACTGATTGAACAATTGCCTAGTTAAGCCTGTATCGGTTGTCCAACTGTGTATAGCGAGGTTTTACAAACATTATTTTGTTTGAATGTTTGTACTGGAATCAAAACATTTATTTCCACACAGACAGCATTTGAAAGAAAAACCTTTTAATGGATGATCAAATCGGTTTACCTTTCGCGTTATAATGATCGATGCTGGAGCACACGTTTCTTTTGTTCATTGCGGTTAAGCGCCAAACAAGAATTTGTGATTAAATAAACAAGAGAAGTTACTTTAAATCTGTAGTTTTTACCTATTTCATTCTATTACAAAACTTCACTTTTAATAGTTTTACGTAAAGGTTTAAGTTATATGACAATGCAGGGCTGAGTAGTGTGAACGAAGAAAATTCTGGTTGAATTGAAATGGCTGCTAGATTTGAACCCAATAGAGAACCATCTGATTTTAACATGGGGCGTGAAAACATTCCATAACTTGTGAGTGTAATGCAGTATTTGAAAATCTAAGTTGAGTGTCGAACTATCTAACTGCAGCCTACGTTACGTATACTGGGGCGATTTATTCATTTCATGAGAATTGTTAGAATTCTATTTATGTTACGCACCGAACATTTTCGTCATGAGAAGTAGGCATATAGTTTTCTGAAGTTGCTTGAACCGTACTGTTAACGTTTTGAAATCTGGGATTTTAGTTCTCGAAATTTCGACAAACAAGCTTTGTTTTGAAGACATGTCATGTTATTTTAATGCTCAGCTGTCAGCAGATGCTTTGAATTTTTTTCTGTTGGTTACAATTCACCTTAAAAAAAACCTTTAACTTTTCCATAAAACTTTCACTTTTGCCATTGTCTGGAAGAGTACATCAAAGCAACGACAACTTGTAACCTAATAGAAAATCAGGAACTCTAGCAATTTCGTCAATAATTCAATACACTATAATTTTTTTATCATGTTTTTTAATTGAAATTTTAAGCTTGCCTGTACATTAGTGTACAATGTGTTGACTCTTTATAGGAATTTATATTACAATAACGTAAATAATAAAGATTTTTTACCTAGGTGACTTGCGATGAATCACTTCGAAAGCGCAAATCAATGCCTCTCAAACAAGTTTGTTGGGCTTGTAGCTGTGCTTTCACACCAAAACTGAATCTGTTTCACACTTAAGAATGAAACACAACACTTGATGTTTCAGTAATTTAGTTTGAATGGAATCACATTTTAAACGAGCGTCTTCTCATTGTTCGCTTCCATGTTTTGTTCTGATTTGTAAATACGTTGGTGGAAGACTACTAGGCCTACTGCTAACATTGTGGCAACTTCTTTATCTCGGCAAGTCAACGTTTGAGATAACGCAAATCACGATACAGTTTTACGCAAAAAAGACTTCAAAAGTAGACTTTCTATGATTTGAAAAGTTCAGATAAAATCTTCAAAGTGCATAGATTGGCAGTCATGATGCTTTGTTTGAAAACATCGTGATATTATTATTATTATGTTACGTTTATTTAACGTAGCCTACACTATATTCCAATGCTTACTGAATTATCAGACGCATGCATTTTCACTTGCTTTCATCAAGTTACGCTTGTAGTTTAACGTTGCTGTGTTATTGAGGATGATATAATAAGTACTAGAACTTTAAATTTATACAGAACGATCCTTTAATTCATGCAGTCGTTTGTCACACATTGGTTCACAAAATTAAATGATGAATCTCGCTTTTTATTAGTCTATGACAAAGTGCAACGTAACTGCGTTCGATACTTGTCAGGTGGAAATTAGTTTTGAATTTCGTCCACCTACGCAACAGAAATGCTTTTTGCACTGCAGCTAGTATCATTTTTGGCAAAAAAGGCTTCAAAACAGATTCAAATGGCAATTCTGGATGAAATGCAACGGTTCAATTGCTGGTTTGCGATTTGATTAACTGCGCCAACAGCACAGCAGGATTTGCTGTTTCCTCAGGGCGGGTAAAGGGTGTCATTGTTATTATAAACATAAAGATGGAATATGTAGTTATGTATAACAGCAAATATAGCTTTCGCTTCAAAGGAACTTTTTCTCATTGCAGAGAGATTTAGATTTTAGAAGACCTGCAGTACCACGGGTGGTAAGCTACTAAGAACAGACTTTGTATTTGCATAAAATCGTCTAAAATTGAGTAAGAGAGCAAAGATTTTCAACAAATTTTAAATGCATTTTAGTATCACCTGTAGCCTACAATCAGCTGTGCTTTTCAGAACAGGTTTAACTCTTATTGACAATATATGTAAAAAGGAATACGAAGCCGAGCAACGTGATCAAGTTTAACATATTCAAGTTTATTACATTTACAGAAACACAAAACTACGCAACAAATTAAATATCGAACGTTTTCGACATCACAAGATGTCCTCTTCAGGAATACTGCATAGTACTGTGCAGTTTTTGTTTTTTCCTGTTTATAGATTTAGTTAACCATTGTATTTTATTCAGATGTAATAAATTGTAAGGGGTTAAAAAATATTCATATATGGTTAGTCTACCTCATATGCAGTTAAAGGTCAAGCTCATGCAAAATATTATTTCCCTATTTCTTAGCAACAAAATTGAATTCAATGCTTTAAAAATAGATAATTTCCTCTTTTTCAATAGCAAAATATTTTCTTTAAATTAAACGCCTGCAGCTGCAGGTGCACACAATACAGGTTGTCTACGTCAATTTATCGTCGAAATATGTTTAAGAAATACACCTAATTAGCCCAAAGCCGTTAATGAATTATATGTGGATTTTCAAAAAACAAACCTAATTGTTTATTATATGATATGTACACTGAACCGAGCCTTTACTGATGCACGAAGTAAGCAAATTTCTGTCATCATCTCATGCTGCCAAGGCGGTGTAACTGAGTGTACAGTATCATTCCTCTATTCATTATCTCGGGTAGCGGCAGCATTTAATTAGTGTTTCGGCTAATCTGGTGTTCCTATAATTATGGCGTGGAGTTTAATTAAAGACACAGTGAAGGTCTCTAGCCAGCACAAAGTGCGCGGTAAGAAACTACACGACAATAGATTAGACACCGTGGTGTTGCACTTGTTTGACAGAATGTTAACTAGTTTTTGGTAAACAGTTTAGAAATGAAAAGAGTGTCAGTTGTAATTGGACTGCGGACCATTTTCTTGAAACTTTAAAGAGATTTTTTCAGCATGTCAGGATTTAGTCCACGCTAAGTGTATATCGATATTTAATTATTGCTTCTTTTGAATCAATATCAAAACAAAGTTTATTATGAAGTGGTACATACATGCAGAGGGAGGAATAATCTCATTTTATGCTTCAGATGATGGATTATAGTGCAAGTGCTATGCAGTGTTGTACTTATTTGCACAACTGGTTTTAGGCCACAATATAAATGTCTTTGAAACAGTCCTATCAGTCATGATCTTCTGCCTTTGGGCTTTAAAATTGTTTCTTCGAGTTGCATTTTCCCGTGTTGTCTGTAAAGTCAAGTGATGAAGTTTTGGCGAATTGCGACCATCGCAAACGATTTGGTTTTTACTATTGGAGTTTTGCTTGCTTTGATATGCTATGGCCAAGCGCAAGTACACTCCAAGCGCTTCACGATTGTTGAGGAATCAGATAGTCATGTTATAGGAACACTAAACATCTCTGATGGAAATATTTACAGGTAAATGTTTTTTTTTTTAGTATTGATCCAGTAACGCTTCTCGAAAAAAAAAATTATGGAGGTGCCAGAGTCATCCCATAATCATGCTCATATCAAATATGATCAAAATCTTGAGAAAACTTTCAGCAGTTTATCGAATAACATAGTTTTCAAGTTCAACCCTGTTGCAGTTGTTTGTTGTTGTTATTATCATTGCTTTGATCGTATTGCACATCTTATAGTATGCCACAGATCGTATTACATATGTATATCCAGAGATACAAAGACTGCGGCCTAATCCAGGCTAAGTGCTGAAGTATACACAATACAGTAGAGTACTTACAACTTGCCAATGCAGTTCAATCAACCCATAGGCTACATTGACATATGTTGACTATGAGCCTTCAGCGTGAGTTTAAAGTTTTATTTTAAGACTGAGTTTTTTGCTTTGGATCTGATCTATAATCTTGATCTTGATCTGATCTGGTATCACTCTACTTGCCCCCAGCTTACACGACATTGCAGCCTATCGTGTTCGATACCGTCTGTTCTGTTACTGCGTTTGTTAAACTTACTTGATTTTATTAGCAGTGCATTCTGCTTTTATAAATGCAGATTGTCTCCTCCGAACGAGATGTTTGAACTAAGTGGTTCAAATGGTGAACTACGCAATACTGTTCCCATTGACAGAGATGAGCTTGACAGTTCAACAATAAATCTTCTTGCTGTTGCAACCACTGGGCCTGTGGCTCCTGTGGAAATCTTAATTGACATTCTTGACATCAATGACAATGAACCAACTTTTTCTTCAACCGAGAGGCTTGACTTGACTATACCCGAAAATGCCAAAATTGGGTCACGGGTTTGTTTTGTTATTTTTGTATATTTCATCGTATGTCAGGGTAATCTAAGTTAAAAAACAAAAAAACTATCGCGATCTAAGATAAAAGTTAAACAGCTTAAAGTTCAATTAATTTTTATTCAATCTGATTCTATTGCAATAGCCGATTATCATAGAATAATTTTTAAATTTGTAACGAATGCTTGCAGTATCTTTTGCCCACCGCAACAGATCAAGATGAGGCAGCAAACGGAGTATCGAATAAATATAAAATCGAGGAAGGTGATTTGAACAAGTTCAGCTTGTATGTTGATTCTTCTCCGAATCAGCAAACCTTATTCTACCTCCAGACCGAAGAGCGATTTAATAGAGAAACAGTGGTAAGATACTGTGATGTAGGCTCTCGTAATTTTGTTCAATATGCATTAAAACGTCATGAAATTGCATTTGGACCAAAAAAATGGTACCTTTGCATCATCACATATGTATTATTTAGATAACATCTAATTGCATATTTCTGATAAGTAGCCGGTATGGATTTCTTAATATCGCGCAAGCAATGACCAAAATGACTCAGCTGATAGTGTCTTGGACTTTTTAACACATTTGGACTTACCAAAAGTTTTCCAAAATTAGCTAGAGGTTTAAAAAATTCACAGTATTTTCGAACATTTGTCCTCTTGCAGTTAACGTTTATTTCGCAGCAGTGGATGTTAGTGGCGGCAGTGATAATGGTAACAATAGTCCTACTATTTTCATTATATTGTTCACCATTTCTTTTTTCAGGCTTCATATAAACTTAATATTTCGGCGACTGATGACGGACTTCCTCCTCTGAAAGGATATTTGTCGGTGACTGTGGAAATTTTGGATAACAATGACAACGCTCCCTTGTTTGACTTTAGCGAATACAGTATCAATGTTAATGAGAGTACTGAAATCGGAACAGAAATTTTGACAGTTCAAGCAACCGATAAAGATGAAGTAAGAGCAAGAGTGTTTTATTATGTGTTTTTTTCTTTTTCTTTTTTTTATGATATGTAAATGCATTTTTGTGTTTATTTAGGGCGACAACGGTCTTGTGCACTATAGACTGGGAGCCCAATCAGAAGGAAAAGATTATTTTGCAATCGGAATTAGCAGTGGGATTTTAACTTTGAACCAAAGCTTAGATTACGAAACAAGTGTTTCTCATCGTCTAACCTTAGAAGCATATGACTCAGGCGACCCGGTATTATTTGGCCGAGCTTTTGTTACAGTGTCTGTCAGCAACGTTAACGACAATGATCCGGTCATTAACTTCAGGTGGGTTTTAAACGATTATTATCAATTCGTACTGACTAGTACAACTTAAAAAATAACAAGTTAAATTTATTTTTCTATGTGCTAATTTAATTTACTATTTGATGACAAATATACAGAATAAGGCGCTATCTAGGTCAGACAAAAGTTTTATTGTCTCTTGTGCAAAACAGTTGGCTATGCTATTTTCCCTGCGACCCGTTTTGACGAGCAGCTTGCAGTGTAGACTACTCACTGTAAGACTACTTTTAATTTGTTTTGAGACCTTGAAGCTACGATTTAAGACCCCGTTTGGGGTCGCGACGTAGTTTAAGAAGCCTTAACTTAGAAAATAACGTCTTGCAGCATGCTACTCCTTTATTTACTTGAACCTTAAATTACAACATTTTAATCTGGTAGGCTACCTATACTGTATAAATATATGTGTTCTTATGAGCTAAAGGCAATAATCATAATCAGATTTTTAACATAGTTTGGTGCTTAGGGTGTTAAATCTGACAAACTTAACTATGATAAACGCTGCATTTGCGCAGTTGTGTATCTCGATGAATAAAAGTGGCAGACGCTGGACATCTTCAGTAAAGGTTTTCGTTGAGTCATTGTCGAGTCTTACACACCGCATGTTACAAGCCAGAGGCGCTTGAAAAATATTTAAACTTAACTACTTTGTCTTTGTTCTTTTGTCAAGTGATTATAATTTGTAAGGACCCGTGAGGATATGTTAATGAATATTTTAAACATTCATTAACATATGCAAATTTTTAAATTGATAGTGTGTCATGTATCAATCACAGTAAGAACTGACAAGTGCCAGGGAACGTAAAAGATATACAAATGTTTCTTTTGTTTAAGGGAGACCCTGTACATTTTACCAAGCTTGGTCACTTGCGTAATGTAAACGTAATGGACGCAGTGCTTTTATCCATGTGCAGAAAGCACGTCGTATGCACTTTTTCAAAGTAGAATCATTACGTCCTTCTAACATTTTGAGCTACCCAATGACATAGCGTTGCTTTTCTCTCCAGACAGTGTAGGACTTTTATTTTTGCATATAAGCAATGATATTTACGGCATTTGTAATTGAAATGTTCTAATTGAATTAGTTTTTCTCGACGCAATAATGAAAAAACTACATCAAAAATAGGTTTGTACCGACCTCCGCCACAATTGCCTCTGTTGAAGATAATGCTCTTCAAGGAACTTTGGTTGCTTTGATCACAGCCAACGATGCAGATGCTGCTAGAGGAGTACGAGAAAGTCTTTCTCTCAGCTTAATCAGTGGAAACGAATTGGGACATTTTAAATTGATAGAAATTCCTAATTTGAACTTGTGGCGTTTGCAGGTGAGACCTACTCCATAATATGAAAGTAAATCATCCATAGGCTTGTGGTTTGCAATCCCACAAATTATGTTTTGCTTTGCTTTTCGAACATAAAGTAAATGGAATTGTTTTTTTCCTTTTAAAACAATACACAATAATGTATCGAGAACATTGAAGGCATGTTTGTTGTTTAGTTCTTGTAAGACAGGGAGCTGTTACAGCTTGTTGATTTGATAGCAAATTTGTAACTTTCCTGTTAAAACCAGGTACTTGGACCAATCGATCGATTAGTCATTTCAGACTACAACTTCACATTTCTCATTCAAGACGGCGCTACTGCCACGTCACGTTCCTCTTACAAAACCTTGATAGTTGTTGTAAACTCTCCAAATAAGCACGCTCCAGCATTTTCTCAGCCCACATATTCTTCTCTTTTGTCTGAAATCGTCCCCGTTGGTTCCTACGTTGCAAATGTTTTGGCAACTGATCGAGACGTTGGTATTACTGGCAGATTACGATACAAGTAAGTAAAGCTTCATATTCATTTTTTGTTGATCACAAGACTTTCTTTTGCATATTTTTCACATAGCATGAAGATGTTCAAAAGGTGATTGATGGTTTCACAAAAAGTTGTCGAAAATCAAAGTGACATGAGCTTCTATGCAATTGCGAAACTTTTTTTTAGTTTTCGCTTAGTTAAAAAAAAATGTGTCTATGCCTTTAATTTCAGAAATACCTAAAAGCATTTGCAAAGACAAATTTAGTTTTATTTTCACATCTCGTCACGAAGTAAGTTTATATCTGAAAATTATTCTGTCTTTGAAATACCGTATTTTGCAGAATTAAGCACGGAAACGATTTAGATTGGTTTTCTATAGAAGAAAGTACCGGATTAATCATCACGAATAGAAGACTTCGACATGAGCTCTTGAGTGGAGATACCATAACCTTGATTGTTGATGCACAAGATGAATCCGCTAATCCACGACACTCAAACACTTCGGTGCAAGTAACAATTATCGATGAGAACGATAACGCTCCCATGTTTGAGAACAATCTATATGAAGTCAGTGTTTCTAGTGGTGTTTTTCCACTGGATATAATCACCTTAACAGCTACAGACGCTGATGAAAATGAAAGAGGAAAAGTCGAATATTCCATAAGCGAAATTAAACCTTCAAAGATTCTACCCACGTCATCTACGTTACCGATTTTTAGTATTGGTCTACAGTCAGGTACACTACGTTTGGAATCTTCTTTCACAAGTGATGAAGTGCAATCGTATGATGTCATCATCACAGCAACAGACAACGGTATTCCTTCCTTAACATCAACCGCAAGGGTTCGTGTTGTTGTTTCATCTTTGGACATCACTCCTATATTTTATCCACAACGATACTATGCTTCCGTATCGCCGGGGGTTCACACCAACACCGTGATAACTCAAGTAAAGGCAACTGCACATAATGTGGATACTGAAGCGATAAGCTACAAAAAAGCATCTGGAGACAGCAGTTTTGAAGTAGATCCATCATCAGGAGTTTTGTCCTTCAACGGAAACTTTCAAATTTTAAATACATTTGTTATTCAAATCAATGCCGCTGTAAATAACACACTTGCGTCTCCAGCAGCTACTGTTTATGTGGTGGTGGAAGAGAACGTGCCAACCTCCTTCGCCTTTGTTGAACCGGTTTATAAATTTGCAATTTTGGAAAACAGCACACCGTGGCTTGAACTAGGCGAACTGAAGGCAAGATCAAAAGACTTTCCAGATGCAGAAATTGCATATGAAATTGTTGATGGAGACTTGAAGGGAGACTTCTTCATCAATCGCTCTTCTGGAGTTATCTCCACAAGTTCTGGTCCAGACATAGATTACGAAACACAGCGCTTGTACAACTTAAGTGTAGTTGCGACGTTGTTTAAAAAAGATGGATCATTTTCTTCATTCACAACTTGTACTTGCACAGTGCATGTGAAAGACGTAAATGACAACTTTCCGAGGTTCATAGGTGCACAAGCATCTTTGCATACGTCTCTTGTGACTACATACGAAGATACTGTGACATTGTCACCAAATGAAGATCAACTGCCATTTGGAAAGAAAGTATACAATGCTTCCGCTGGAGATGATGATTCTGGATTAAATGGAAATGTAATATTCAGTATCGAAGACGCTTTGGATATATTTGATATAAATGCAGAAGGCATCATCACTCTTAAAAAGCCATTTACTCCATTTAGCAACAAATATGTTAATGAAATTGTGTGCATTGCATGTGATCAGGGTTCCCCGCGTAAATGCTCCAGACTTCGTTTGGCTGTTATCATTTGCCGTTGGATTGGCAAAGAACTATCTATTGCACAATTAACAAACAACATACACATTCGCATTTCTGAAAAAATGCCACCCAACACAATAATGGCTCAATTGTCGAACTTCCTACCGTCTAAGTATTTCTTTCCCACCGTGGTTGATGCCGCAGGAAAAGTTGTAACTGTAGTTAAATATGAAATTATTGGTGGTGATCTTGAATCATTGTTTGGAATATTTCCTGATGGAAAATTATATTTAAAACATTCCAGGTTAGATCGTGAAACTACGGAGCAATACATTATTTCTGTTCAGATCAAAGTTTTTGATCAAGATCAGTTTTTCGTTGTGGACGTCTCTGTGGTTGTGCGCGTACTTGACGAAAATGACAACAAGCCAGTTTTTCAAGAAGCACAATTCAACTTTAGAGCTTCTACAAATGCACAAGTTGACAGCACAATAGGTTATATTACAGCAGAAGATAAAGACAATGGCATTCATGCTAGTTTAGTTTACACAGGAAGCACTGGATTCAACCCAACTGATGCAATCAAACCTTTGCCTTTTTCAATTGAGAGATATACAGGAGCAGTAGCAACAACCTGTGGTATAAATCGTCAAACGCTTAAACAGATTTGGAATGATTCCTTCACAAAAAAGAATACTTTTGTTTTTGACGTGAAAGTTAGCGACAACAGTGGAGCAAACTTAACTTCTTCATTCGCTTCTCAAGGGATTGCTAATGTAGAAATAGTCAACGCAAATAATTTTTCTCCACAATTTACAAACCAGTTGTACTTTACTTCTATTCGAGAAGACGCCAAATCAGGTGCTGAGGTGATTCAGCTGTATGCTTCAGACAACGATGGGGAATCTAATTTCACGTTTAGTGTAGGGTTGACTGAATCGGATTTTCCATTTTCTATCAATTCTGCAACAGGTCTAATAACCGTGTCACGTGACAACGCCCTTGACCGAGAACAGCAAGATCTTTATACAATTTCTGTAGTTGTCTCGAATGCTGGTATTACCCATTCATCTCCAGCCATTGTTCAAGTAAAAGTGCTCGATGACAATGACAATAAACCCGAGTTTAACGAATCCACTCTACACTGGGTGGTTAAAGAAGACTTTGATGTCTACAAGGAAATCGGACGCCTTGAAGCTACAGATCCTGATGAATATGGTCCCGGAAGCATTGTACAATATAGCTTGTCTCCAGAAAATACTGTTGCTGATCGCCAAACGTTTCATATTGACAAGTCATCTGGAAGTATCACCTTGATAGGCTCGCTGAACAGAGAGGCTTTGGATCATTTTGATTTGATTGTAACAGCCGTTGATTCCGGTATTCCTGCAAGTGGGGTAACAACTGCTATAGTAAAAGTCACTGTATTAGATGTCAATGACAATTTTCCACTGATGGAGAAACCTACAGGACTTCGAATAACTGAGGGAACATACAGACAAGCAATTAAGCTCGGTGTTATATCAGCCGATGATGCTGACAAAGACGAGAACGGGCAAATAACTTTTCAGGTTGTACGGAAAGAACCGTATTCATCTGATGTCAATGTAACCACAAATACAAACACTGGAGAAATATTTGTAGCCGGTGTTGTCGATCGCGAAAAGTATTCTCCAGACGGAATCATTCGCGTCACTGTCAAAGCATCAGACAATCCGATTAGAAGCGAAGATCGCAAATCGTCGTGGATGACCTTTGACATTGAGGTCGAAGACCTCAACGACAACATTCCAACGTTTGTAACACCGGATTCGATTTTTATTCCCGCGAGGTCGGCAGGTGTGATTGGATTCGAAATTGCAGCTGTGGAAGCGCTTGACCCTGATAACGGACTAAATGGAAGTGTCAGTTATTCACTGTATCCATTCGAAATGGAAACTCTGTTTTCAATTGCGCCTGACACCGGTAACGTACAACTGAGTGATGTCATTCCTGACGACGAGACAATTGTTTTTCCAATGACTGTCGTGGCCCGTGATGGAGGTACGTTCACACTGCGACACAAAAAAAGTTTAAAACTTTCAAACACTGAAGTAGTAATTTATTAAAATCGTGTAGTACTTCTTGTTTGATCACGATCTATTTGGCATTGAACGTTCGACAAGGGCAGAAAAAATGCTTTTTGTTTCCCACCCTCTCTATAGCTGGACCTCCACTTGTGCATTTGAAATCAATTTAGACTTACAACAAAAAATATCGATTTTTATGAATGCGTTGAAGCTGAATTGGTTTCCGCTTTTGCATGTGTGACCTTTTAGTAAAACCATTTATTAATCTCAAATTATTTCCCTGACCGAAGAACAAAATCAGTGAAGAAAAATCAAAGTCATAAAATTTTCCGTAGCGCTCATAAATTATTCACAGTCAATATTGAAACTTTACGTTATGGTGGAAAAATTTCCATTTGCAAAACTTGTTACAGAAACTTTTTGTAAGTAGCGTTAGAAGTTCATAACAAGCGGCTCTTACGATAAAAATACAGTTCACTTTGACAGTTGTGTCGAGTTGCAACTTTCAATTATTTCATAGAAGGTGGTGCCTTGATCAACCAGCATTTCGAACGCTTTTTGAATGACATTTAAAATCTGCTTTGTTCTCGTGTAAAACGTCGTGGTAACTTTCTAAGTGAATGGACCCGTCTGTGCGCATTTGGAAGAAGATCGAAAGTTTTTACTAATTCATTGACCATAAAAGCATCACGGGATTCTTTGCTTGGAATGGGAGAGATAAAAGTTGTCGTAATGCTGGGGAAAACCAATAATTAGATTCTATTGAGCTGTTGATACTTTTTTGACAAAGTATTTCGATCTTTTTCCTAGCATTAGTGTGACAAGTTTACACCCGGATAACCTGACATTTCTGCAGTTGAGGTAAAGAAAAAGGCCCAAGTGTTTATTTTATGTGCTAATTGACTGAGTTTTGAGTTGATTTAACTGAGATAAAATATTATTTAAATCTGAAGACACTTCAAATTTTGAAACTCATTTATTGTAATTAGAACTAAAAGCATTGTTGAATCTTTCACGTTTAATTTTGCAAATTTTATTGGTAAAATTAGAAGTTATGTTTTATTCACAAAGAAAGGGTGTTGACACACCGTTTCTCATCTGTCACTTCATTGTAACAACAAATGACTTTTTTCAATTTACCTAATTACAAAATAATTATATTAGGCGTCAACCTCGCGCGTGTATCAATTTCAATATTTAAAATAAGTAAACCTCTCTCATACCTCTATATCATCATCCAAAAAACTGCCGGATTTCATTAAACAAAACCCAGATTTTCCACGTGGAATAATAATTTAAGTTAAAACCTCTTTTCCTCAAGGAGTTCCAGAGCAATACTCGATGCTGGAGATGAACGTGATAGTCGGTGAGCCTTCATTGCAAAATGGCCCAGTCTTTGTCAGCTCTTCATACACCGGCAATATTATGGAAAACGAAGCACCTGGGACAAATGTTGTCACTATTATGGCAACGGGTAACAGAGTAAGCATCATTTGAAGCGTTACTTAGATTCATTAGACATTTAAATTAAGGGTAGGTGTCTGTGTTTAATATTTTACCGAAATCATTTAGATCATCTCTAGAGTTATTAACAAGTAATTATAGAAATAAATGTAAACATTTTTATACTGAAACGTTTTTAACTTACACTTTTTCTTCTGCTGGTAGATAGAAACTTGTCTGTAATGGTTTATCATGCTGTTTTTGTGCAGCGGTTTTTAAAGTACTGTTTAGACACCTTCGAGTTAACGTCTTCTGGCAGAGAAAATTATGTACGTTGCCTTTTTTAAAATACTGCGTTTGTTTATAAATGAAACAAAAAGTCCTTATTTATAGATATATTTGTTTTTTACAGGTGAATTATTTCATAAGCAGCGTTTCAAGAACAGACGCAAGCAATCCACTAAAAGCAAGATCCTTTGCTATAAGCTCTTCCACAGGCTTGATAACCAGTCTTCTACAAATGGACAGAGAAGATGTTTCTTCGTACACTCTTACTGTCGTTGCTGTGGATATGACGTCATCAAAAACCAACCCACGCATGACGTCGACTCAGGTTGGCTAAAGTTAAAAAGTTTTAAGTTTTTCATTAAAAAAAAGGGACCAATTTACTGCATTTAGCAACAATGTTGCAAAAGTGGTTGAATGTTAGCCATATAAAAATTAACTTTTCAAACAAGATAATTTAAGAGAAAGTTTTGCATCTAATGCTTTTTACACAGTGCGGCTTTGTTTGATGGGAACTCCATGTAATTGTGCATATGAGATCCTCGTTATTTAAGAATGTAACTTTCCGCCTTATCTGCGACATCACATTACCTTTAAATAGTCAATAGGGATGTTCAGCGGTTAGTTTGTATCAACAAGCTATTAGGTTGGTCTTTTTTCTGCCTGAGACTTAAGCTTCTTTGTGAAAAAGTCACCGCCTTTCTTTTGATGTAACAAAGCAATCACTCTCCAATTGTATGCTTAATTGGACAATCAAGGTATAAGCTCAGATTTACTAGTATTATTCTTTTACCTCTTGGCATATCTTTGGTTAAATGAACAAAACGACAAAATTAGTTTATTAAAATGTAAAATAGGTTCATCCAGTTTATAAAACTTGATCATTTAGTGATATTAGACGTTATCGATGTACTTTTTGCGTTTACAAATTTGATTGAGCTATAAACAAAACACTGATAAGTAAAAGTTGCCGCAACATAGATACATGTCACAAAAACACCTAGACTAACCTACTCTACCAACAAAAGTTAACAATTCGGTAAAGTGTAGTCCATGAATATTTGCGTATGATAGTTTTAAAATGGAATTTGTAAGCAATAACTTATTGCTAGTATGTAAAGATGCGTATGAGCCCTTGTCGTATAATGCAAAATCGCCTTAGATTGAATCCATGAACGCAAACAGCCAAGGACTCAATCTAAGAACAATCAAAATAATTTGATTCCAAGCAAAGCAGTATTTTTTTTTCATACCGTACTCGCAGTTTTTAAAAGCTTGAAAGTTTACATGCAATAAGTTACCAATCGTAACATTAGCTTTGCATGCAAATCTCTTCCTGGTGTAGCCTATGCTTATTGCGTCAATATTAGGAATCAATCGGTTTATATACAAGTAAAAAGAAATAAATCTGATAAATAGACTAGTCTAACATGTATGTGAATGGTCCAGGTAGGCGAATAATCTATAGGCAATTTAAACCAAAACATTCCATTTATTTGTGTCCAATGATGTGGCTATGTGTTTAGTTTTGGCAGCAAAATTTCAGGACGTTGTCGTTGTCTTGATGTCTGGTTTTGATGCCACGGCTTCTGAATTTAAACATTGCATGTATTTAACGATTAAAGTAGTTTTTTAGCTGATAGAAAACTAGATGATTGCGTGACTGTTGCAGGGTACAAAAAAACAAAACAAATAAACAGCAATAATTTGAAACGCTTAATGTGATTTGCATTTTGTTCAATTTTCTATTTTGATTATAATTCTCATTTTTAGTGTTTATCTTTTTAATTGGGTAAACAGGAAACTTTGCGAAAGCGTTCTAATTGAAAGCGTAAAAGTTCTTGTGAATGCAGAAATGTGGGAGATTCAAAGCGATTGTTTGAAAATATATGTATGCTAACCTAGAGAAGAGGCTATCAAAAGCCCGAGTCCAGGTTTTTGATTTGGAACCCAGGTCTGGGTTAGGCTCACCGCTTCGTTTGTAAAAGGATAGTCTATTGCAGATGTGTTTGAAAAAATAGGGGAAAGCCTATCGCTCGCCAAAAGTAAAAACGTCATAAATCATTCATTGTTCTGCATTGAAATTGAAGCATTTTAATCGAATTTGGGTTTTTACGGTTGCGGCACGTAAATTTTGTAAAATCTCATTTTGTGTCCTGTCGTCTTTCCGTGGTGATCGTGATTTAAATTAACTTTGACGTTTTTGGTTGTTTGTATTTTAAGAACTTATTTGATGTTTGGAAAAGCTGATACACTTTGCATTCAATTTCAGATGTTCATACGAAACTACACTTTTCATAGAATAGGCTGCAAAGTTATTATTTTGATAGCTAATTATGTTAAATTTTTTCAAGAGGGTGGTTGTTAAACAACAGACTAAAATACCTTTGATTTAAAAAAATCACAAAAAGTAAAAAACCTCTTTAGCCTGTAGTAGTTCAACGCCGTTGTGATCCATGATTTCGTAATCACTACTCTTTGAACGTAGATCTTATGTATAACTATAAAAGTATTCAGAATGAGCTGTTTCAACCGTATACAAAAGATGTGGTTTATTTTTGGCCGAAGTTTTCATATGTCGATTTACGTTGATGGTAATAATTGAAAACGAATGGACGGAAAACAAGACCGAGTGACTTGCAAATTTAAGTGCAGACTTCATTGTGGTAACACTGCTTCTCTCGGTACAGGCACAGTAGAAATGTTTTGTAAACTCTGCGTTAATGACTTGCGTTCTACTCGTTTTATCGCTAATATTAGGGTTAGTTTCTTTATGGATCAATTCGAAGTAACTACGATTACTTTCTCCTTTGCTCACCGAGGCAAAGCTGAGCTTACGTTGATAGCAAATCCTGTTGAGAAGTAATATAATTAGCTGAACCAAAGTCAATGAATCTCGTTTACTTTATGCAAATTGAATGGAATATTGGAGAAACAACTCCATCAGGTTATAGTCGATGTACAATTGTACATGTCAGTCATAACTGCTTTCAAAATTAGATAAATTTTACCGTTTTTAAAGCGTTTTTTTGTTTGTCGAATGAAATTGTATGGTAATAACCCAGACAGCAAAATCCGTCATTTTTGCATTGATTCAACATTGATTATAGTGTACTGATCTGAGTTTGTATAGTGTTGTATCTGAGTTTGCTGAATATGTGTATTTATGCTCGCGACAAAATAAATGTCAATCAATCAATCAATCAATATCTTTGCTGTACATCGGTCACTTAAATGGAGAAAAAACGAGTAAACAAAAATCATTTAGAAACAATGGCAGTAGAATTTTGTAAAAGTAATTTTTTTTACTTTTTTTCGGTTTTATTTAATGGATTAGATGAGCTTACTCTCCTATTCTTTTTTGATATAGGCTGGTTATACTTTTAAAAAGAAGACAACCGAAATTCAAAGTTTCAAAATTTTATTCGCTAACAAAATCATATATAATGGTATTATACAAGATAATCTGTTAGCTGTAGAGACTGTAACAAAAAGTTCAATAATTGCAAGGAGAAAGGAGCAATACTTGTTAGAGGTCCCAAAACATAACGTCTGACTTGTCGTTTGAGCTCGTTTTAAACCGCATACATGGTGTGGTGATATCGCTTCTTGGAGAAAAGATTACATAAGGAGTCTATGGCTTGCGTTTTCTTATAAATCATACGTCGTGCTTTGTGGCCCTTTGACGGTTTAATTTCCTCGTGACTTGTTTTCAAGGCCATGTGAAGTGACTGAAGTGTGCCTATCATTGTTACATTTCTTTGTTAGCGAATAGTTATAGAGACGTTGTGCCATGCTTGGTATGCTGGCCCCTACGTAAGAACTTTTCTTCATAGTAGGCTAATGCAAAAAGTGTGACACTGCAAGGCAAGCATTGTATACACTTCCTTAGATATTCGAGAAAATGATAATTTAGATTAAGACTACTGTACAGTAGTTTCTATTTGTTTTATTTGATAAAACCATCTTTCTGCACACCTTGACGATTCAATCTTTTTCAGGTTGTAGTTTCTGTTCTTGATGCAAACGACAACCCCCCGTTGTACCCTCAGCCTACGACTTCAGAGTTGTTTGTATCGGAATCGACACGTCCGGGATTCATAATCTCCTATCCTCGAGCAATTGATGCTGATTCTTCTTCCACAATTGAGTATTCCTTTCAATCCGGCACTGGATCTTCCGATTTCAACATCGATTCCGCAAATGGAAAATTGACTGTTGGAGCCGCTGGTCTTGATCACGAACGCATTCAACAATATAATTTAATTGGTAAATCAAACTTTAAAGTTTTCTGTCGACAAGTAGAGACGGGCAAGATCACCAGTTTTCATGATCTTGAAGATCAAGATCACTAAAAATACGTGGTCTTAAAGATTAAGATCAAGATCACGTCCATCTCCGTCGACAAGTAGGTCCTCAGACCTCGTATAAGTTGGAAAAATGTATGTACAATGCTCTTCAACTTTAACCCAAATAGCTTCCTTGCTTTTGCTTCAGCGATGATGTTATTTGATTCGGTGGCATGGGATTCAAATTGTGATTTAACAAAATTATGCCTTCAACAGAGTAACCTTACTGCTTTTTTGCATTCATTGTTTATTGAAAGGTAAAAGTATGCAGCATGTGATACATCTTGCGAGTTTAAGGGAAGTATAAAATAACAATCTTTCGTGATTTGACACACTTGGATTGGTTTTCAGTGGTTGCCAGCGATGGTCTTCATCAAACCAGCACAGAAATTCGTATTCGAGTTATAGACGCGAATGACCATGCGCCTTCCTTCCCAAGCCCTTACTTTGTGTTTTTCATCAAAGAAGGCTTCAGCACGCCACCTAGCAGTGGAAGATATGTTGGTTCCGTTCGAGCAAGTGACGAAGACTCGGGCTTAAATTCGATGATAACTTATTCCTTTGTAAACGGTCAGAATCAATTTTCTTGAGCTTTAAATTTCTTTAGAGTTAAATTCAATCGATCAATTTTAATATGGCTTTATGGTTTGTTTGCTGAGAATTGCTTTGATAATGTTTACATTTTAAACTTTTCTATTTTGTCTGATCCAGTGTATGCATTACTTTGGTTTATTCTTATTACTTTTTCTGAGTACTACAATATATAAACCAAACTATTAAAATATATCGGTGGCTGAAGAAATGGAATAATGATGAAAAATTTCAACTTGGTTTTTAACTTTGAAAAAGATTCCGAACATATCACACGCTATCAAAAGCCGAGTTCGATTTTTATCTAACTATCACTGCATGGTTTGTAGGGTTTGCTTACATGTTACAGGTTCAACAAAGCAAACTCTCTACCAAAGCTTTAGTTATAACTGCAGGCTACTAAGTTGATGCACTTTCTGCAGAAAGCAACCGTGGTCGATTTTTCCTCAAACCAAAAACCGGTTCTATCCATTTGAATGCCTCATATCCTCACGAATTCGATCGAGAGACTCAAGACTTGTACGTTTTCCGTGTGCGAGCCACTGATGGCGGAGGTGAGCTCCGAACCCAGATAGTGCGTCTTCATTTGAAATTGAATTTTGTAAAGTATAAAAATTGACTTGTATTTCAACAAATTCATTTTTAACGTATTCTCTTTATTTTTGCTGAAGGTCTTTACGTAGACACCGATGTGTATGTGAATGTTGATGACGCCAATGATAACTCTCCCATCTTCCATCAACACAACGGATATGCGGAGATACCAGAGGATGCAGATGTGAACTCCCACGTGGCAGAAGTAAAAGCAGAAGATGCAGATATAGGTAAATAAACTGGTGCGATAACTGGCTTCACACAAACAGAAATTGTTGTTGTAATACAAAAACTTTCTCAACCAGAAAGTATTAACTTGTTGTTCTGTATCTGTAAGTACGTCAATAAACTCTCATTTACAAATGTCTTTGCGCAAGTCCTTGTCAACATTGGGACCTTTATTTTTCTTGCAATGGCTGCAGCGTGCTTATGATAAAATATGTTGTAAAAGCAAAAACGAATGAAATGTCTTGAGGTTTCTCTGCTGTTTCGCTCACCTTTAAAATGAGCATCTCCAAAATTAATAACGTACATTTTAATATAGTATTACCTACAGTATTAGTGCAAATGATGGCAAAGGAAAGAGTGGTAAGATTTATATTATTTACTATTGCACTTGTTCAACGTACATTGAGAACTTTGATTGCGCAAGAGTTGAAAAAATTGGAATGACACAGCAAAACTGTTTCAATTATTACGCAATGCCGTTTGTGTCGGTCGACAGTTTTAACTGTACGTTGTCTCCATCACACGGGCTGCAAAGTATACTCGTCTTTTATGTAATTTTATTCGCTCTGAATATACGCATTGCCAAGGTGCAAAAAAGGTCTGTTAAGCATGAAGACGATTTATGCTTTTATTTTTTAATGTATTGAGCAATCACTCCAGCCACTGCTACAGCAGCAAATGAACGACCGTAAAAGTTCAAAGTCTTCATCGTTTGTCAACTAATCACTACGTACAAAACGTTTTTCATCATTGAAATAGCGTTAAACATTTGTTTTTAATACACTGCATAATGTGCGTTTACGTATACGTTTGCGTTTACGTACTGTACGTACTTACACATACTGCACAATATAAAATATTAACAGTTATTAATATTTTTTGAATTAACAGCTTTTGTATGGACGACAATTTGTCATTAGTTTAATCAGCGAGTTATTAAGAAAGGTTTCAAGTGAGAAAATCGATTTTAGATTTACGTTTTGAGCTTAAAATTTGACATAAAATCGACAGTCATGCAATACAGTATATTACTTCCGTCAATGTACTTTCTGGTGTGATTACATGGACTCGTCAGTACGTTATTTATAAATGAGTATAAAACAAAACAATGCATTCAATTGCTGAAGAAGGTTTCGTTTAAAGCCACAGTCTTGTTTTATGAACTGACTGCTGTATACCCCTAAGACAGTGCTCATCTTCATGGTGTTAAAAAGAGCAGTTATCTATCAACCACGAAGCCTAGATAAAATGCGATTAGCCTATGCCTTGAAGTCAAATGAGGCCAGCACGCCCAAGTGATAAAACTCTTTTGATCGACCCATGTACGATCTTTCAACCAAACTGTTTTTTTTTCAGGGTTAAATGGTGTTGTGGAATACAAGCTTATTGGTGGCAACGCTCAAAGTCATTTCAGGATTGATGCAACCACCGGTGTCATAACAACCCACAAGATGCTAGATCGTGAAACACAAGCCGTTTATCACCTGGTTGTTATGGCAATGGACTTGGCACCTCCTGCCACTCGACGGTTTACACTCACAAATGTAACCATCAACTTGCTGAACGTCAATGATAACGCGCCAGAGTTCATAATGCCGGGTGTTTGGTAAGTACTCTTCATGCATTACCATTTATGTTCGTTTTTGAGCGATATTTGTTTAATTCTAATGTTGGCACAGGAACAATATTCACCCAAACATGACCTTAATCAAATTATTTAGGACTTTTCTTTGATCTGTCATCATTTAATAGTAGCCTCTTGAGTTTATAAACATAAAACAAACATTATGAAAAACTTATGTTCGAAGGTATGTTCCTGAGGACGTGGAGCCTTTCACCGACGTAATGCGGATAGGAGCTTACGACATGGATGACGTCATTTCTAACGTCACTTCAAACTTCAGATTTACGTTGTCAGCACAAAATCCAAATGAAGGAGTGTTTGAAATAAATGCTCAAACCGCATTGCTTCGTACGAGTGGAAAACAATTAAATAGGGAAAGTATAGAAAAGTACACATTAACAATTTCCGTTGATGATCAAGGTAATTGATTGCTTGTTTACATTAAATTTTGACTTTTGGCTCCGAATATTGGCAAGTTACTGTAGGTTGATATGACGTATGCTTTTTTGTATTAGTTTTTTTTGGGAAAGGTAAAAAGTGTCAACTTGAGGCTATGTTTGAAACACGTTAAGAAGACCTCGTTTAAACTTTTTCTCACAAAATGGTTTAAAAGCAAATAATTACATTGTCAGGCACTCCACTTCTGGCCTCGTCTCGGGACATAACAATAACCGTAACTGACGTTAACGACAATTCTCCAATTTTTGACTTCAACTCCATTGATTTGAGTGTTCGAGTTTCTGAAGATTTAGCTGTGGGGAGTGAAATAGCTCAACTACGAGCTACGGATATCGACAAAGGCTTCAACGGCATGGTGCATTATCGCTTGAAGCATCAATCGAATTCTCAAAGCTTTGCGTTAGATGAAAAAACAGGTAGGCCTAGGTAGTTTTGTAAACTAAACTCTTCAAACGCATTACTGGACTTTGTAAAGTATTGCTGGAAAAATTTAAAATAAAGTTTCAACTTCTCCAGTTAACTTACAATCTCAGAAACTGAAAATTGATTGATTGGCTTGTATATATTGCATTTTTTTTAAACATATTTAAGCGTGTCAAGAATTTTTCATTTTACACTCCAAGCACTTTTAACATAAGGCAAACACTTCTTATTCCTAATCAGTCACCATCTAAAACGTACAAGTTTGAAACATATGTGATGCCATTGGAAGTGAGAGATGTAAATTTTGAGTTAAAGTATTTTTTCTGGAATCAAGGTTTGATCTATCTGTCGGGTTCACTCGATTATGAAATAGCAGCGAGCCACGTGTTGGTAGTTGAAGGTTTTGACTTGGGAGAACCAAGTTTATCAATCACGACCAATGTGACAGTCGAAGTGACAGACGTGAACGATTGCTCACCGGTTGTGTCACCGGCATCTGGCGTTGTAAATGTTGACGAAAATGTAAATGCTATGGAAGTTATGCAGGTATGACAAAGTTGTAGTATAAACCAAGTACTTCAAAAATAACGTCGTTTAAGGAACAGTTGGATCTTTATAGCATACCAAAGATGTTATTTGAGATGAGCTTTCACAGATATGCCTGAACTGAACTGACTTAACACGAGTCTATATCAATTAATTCTCAAAGATAACTTCATTATTGTTGTTTATTACTTGATGCCAATATTTTATAATGTGTAATTCTTAGAAACAAAAAGAACATCCAGTTATATACATGAAGATATAACGTGAAATAAAGTTATAGAGATTGTTTTTGTTCTTTGCTCGTCATATTTTTCAATTCTATGCATCACCCTTCAGTTTCATTTGTCGGATTGTGACACTGGAAATGGGGGTAGAGCGGACTTTCGGGGTGCCATGGTAACAAAAGCAACAAAAGATGGCGTCGATGTTTCTGGAGACCTCGACAATCTTGGGACTCTCTTCACATTATCAGGAAGTGGGCAACTGATGCTCGCGGGATCTGTAGATAAAGAGAGTGTCGATAGTTATGCAGTACTTGTGACAGCTGTCGACAGAGGTGTGATATGATGTTTCAGTTGTATATCATACATATTTTGTAGCTAATCATGGATTTGTAATAGTTTTGAAGTTAATGAACCTGGTGATGAATATTATTTAAAACTGGTACCGAAATGTTCATAACGAAAAAATAACATAAATTTTCATAACGAAATTTTCATAGAACAAAATGGAAGAAATTCATAAGTGAGGTCACAGCTGATCAAACATGATCAATCTGTTATAGAAGAAAATAGCATTTGAAGATTGTAAAATGGTCCTGTAGCCCAGTCGTAAAGTAGATCTAGTCCTTTCAGAATGACGCAAACAGATATAGCATAAGTTTGTTATAAAGTTTTGATTTAATGTTTGGTGCTTACACATTACTATTTCAGGTTTTCCTTATTTGACTGGCACAGCATCTGTTCTTGTCGTGGTGAATGACGTCAATGAATTTGATCCAGTGTTTCAACCCGATAAATTTGAAACCTCCGTCACTGAAAATTCTAGCATTGGAACGAAAGTGTTGACGGTTGAAGCGCTAGACCGTGATGCTGGTCACTTTGGGGTGGTCAGGTACAGTTTGCCTCGACGCTAGGTCATTGAGTTAACTCTTTAAAGAAATGTAAAAATTTAGTTTCAAGATTTTGACTAAACAAAATACTTGCATAGGTTATATTTAGCTCCGTTATCTTATTTGAATATAAAAAAAATCGCCATGGTCAATGTCGAAATGCGTCTTAAGTTCTTATCGATAGAATCTGTAGTTGCAAAATCCTGTGTTCAACACTTCAACCAATAGTGAATAAAATGATAAATCTGCTCAAGAAAAGCTGGAGTAACGTCGATTCGGCGTACTGTACAGTGTGATTAAAATTGACAAAATTGCATCCAATTCAGGTACAGGCTTCTGACTGCTGATGTTCCGTTTATTGTGGATCCCACCACCGGAGATCTCATTATATCAGCCGCACTAGATCGAGAAATTGAGGATACATATGAACTCACCGTTTCTGCTTCCGATGATGAAGGTTGGTTTTATATATTTTTAGTGTTTTGCTCAAATTCATAAAATTTATAATACATTGAAAAAGTTTTTTTTATAATTTTTGTGCAGGCAGTTTGTGTCCCTACATGTTACCGTAATTAAATTGCTTGGATCTTGCAGGATCTTCTACGAGGTCTTCCTCAGCATCAATCACTATCAAATTACAAGATGAAAACGACAATGAACCTAAGTTCAGCCTTTCATCCTACAATATTCATGTGGCGCCGGAAAGTGAGTATCAAAGCATTGTGAGTTGAAAAAGGGATCATTAAGTCTATGTGCACAAGCATTTGAATGAACTGAATTATTATCTCCAGTCAATACTTTAAGTTTTTCGAGCTTGCGAGAATTTTCTATCTTACAGTGCAATATATGTAGTGATATTTAAAACATAAAATTAAAGGCGTCAAGACTTCATATCTTCTGTGTTTTATCCTAGCTTATTAACTGCTGGTTACTGTTGCAGAAAATAAAGTATGCGGAGTTGTTTCCGCCAACGACGCTGATCAAGACGAAAACGGAGAAGTTGAATATTCACTAACTTCTGGACTTCTGCCTTTTCAAATCGATTTAAATTTAGGTCTTATTTCGACCACATCGTCTCTAACAGACTTATCATACGCATTCCAGGTATTTATACAATGTACAATAATTAAAAGAAAATTCTCTTTACTTGTCAAGTTATCTCCACAAAAGTTGGTTTAAAGCACTCTTCCGCAAAAGATTAAACGATAGATAAGTCTGCTGGGGCAAACAAACAATTACTGGTAAATACGTAGGTTTGTTGTTTGTTTACATAATATGATATTGCTCATTGCAGGTCAGAGCAAGTGACAAGGGCAGTCCATCGAACAGTGCACTTGCCAACGTCACAGTGACCGTTCATTTCGGACCATATCCAACTTTCTCATCGAAACCAAGCTCATCAGTTGAGATCCTTGAAAATACGCCACCGACTAATGAAGTTGTGCATCATTTTCAAGCAACTTCTGAAAGGGAGAATTCTTCACCAATTCGATTTTACCTTGCTGGTATCGCCTATATTATACTACAACATATATATACCATTACGGTTTTACGATTACACACATATTTTGATTACAATTGATTTAAAGGCTCATTGATATTTTCATAACATTAGTAGGCTTTCCTATAATTCGTAATTTATCATGCAGTTCTTAAGACTACAGTAGTTAGTCTACATTGACCCATGATTGTGTAATAGCAGGGCTGTTTTTTTTTTTATCATGGAACATAATTTAAAACAATGGATATAAAATTTTCAGGTGGAAATAAAAAGAACAGTTTCGTTATCGATCATGAAAGTGGAGACGTGGAACGATTGAAGAGCCTTGACCGGGAGTCGACACCGACATTTCACTTACTGGTGGAAGCAAGAGACTCAGGATCTCCTAGTTTGTCGATCTTTTCCTCATTAACGATTAACGTGAGTGAAATCTTGTATTAAAGAAGTGATTGTGAATGTTGTGGACAAATTTAAAATTGCTAGAAACACTTTCTTTAGATTTCAAGCTGTTAATGTAGCCTACTCAAAATTAGACATGGTTTTGTGAACAGATTAAATTTATTTTCACAATGCAATTTTATTCAGTCATTTTATTTAGCTGCAAATAAATCACATGTCTTTTATGTGATCTTTGCAAAAATATTAAATAAAATAATCTTTAAGGTCCTTGATTCGAATGATAATCCACCAATGTTCACAAAGAGCTTGTATTTTGGGACCGTGAAAGAAGATGAAATCAAGAGCAATATAGCAACTGTGCTTGCTCAAGACCCTGATGAAGGTGATATTCAAAACCAATAACTTCATTGTTTTCTTTATGCAATATTTGAATATTTTTTCACAGGTTTGTGGGATTAGTGTGCATAAATGTTACTCTATATTAAACGTTTTTAAGCCAAAAGAAGCAATTACATAAGTGACAGAAAGAATCGTTGTTGACATAAAGTAGAACTAATAAGTAAGTTCTTTAAATTACAATTTGTATTGCAAATACGTTTCCATTTAAAGATTACTTATTGAGCCTTTCAAACTGCATTGGCCTCTTTGAAAATACGTCCCAATTACGATGACATAACTTTCATAAATATGTAAGAACTTGCTGCGATAATTATGTTCGGTTATTTACAGCTGCTGGTGGAATGTTTGAATACGTCTTGGATTTGACTCAAAGTGAAAGCCCGGAAAAGTTCGATTTAGATTCCCGTACAGGAGAACTCAAAAATCGAGTTTCATTGGACAGAGAAGAGAAAGAATCGTAAGTTGTTTTTCTCATAACCTTCAATCAACACATAGTAACTCTAAATGACCCCTTTTCATATTTTCAACAGATACTTTCTCATAGTCCTAGCAAAAGACAAAGGTACCCCGTCACTGACAAGTGAAACGACCATCAAAGTTTTTGTAGAGGACATAAACGACAATCCACCTTCATTCACGAGACTGTATAGCGTAAGTGTCAAGGAAGATGCTTCGATTGGTGATTACGTCACATTGGTAAGTGGTTTTGAGTAAACGTTATAAAGTAGGCTTTAAAATATATAAGCCTGTAGCCTACATCTCTAGAACACTCAAGACAAGAGTTGTGGCGCTATGTCTTGTTGTTCATTAGCTCAATATCGAATTTCTGTTAACGAGGAATGTTTAAACTAGGTGACCAGTACCGACCTGGATTCAAAGAAAAATGCTCAAAATCGCTATTCGTTGAGCAAGACCTTGGATTCTGAGATGTTTTCTATTGACCCAGTCAGCGGCGTTCTGACGATTCACAAAACGTTGGACCGAGAAAGTCAGTCAAGGTAATCGTTTGCACAAGTCCCGAAGTGTCTTTACTTGTGTCGTTTTTAGCGGTAAACTTATTAAAAACTATATTTTTACACATATTTTGTCGATTGTGATCGAGTTGAGCATAAGCTACTGTATTTGTGTAGCCTAATGTATATTTATTTGCGCATTGATACCACAATATAGTACATTTAAATAACACAAAAATTTTCCTTCTAATATGTTTAGTTACAATCTTCAAGTAAACGCTGGCGACAGCTTCTGGACAGCTCACACATCGGTAAAAGTAACAGTGACCGACACTAACGACAACCTCCCAAAGTAAGTGTTGCGTAATCAAGAAGTTGCATTAATTAAAGTTGTATTAGTATGCTGAACTGCATTTATGTATGTTTTCGAAAAACTATACCTTTTTTCATCTTGCTTTTATTCAGGTTTGATAAAGAGAGATTTGACATGGATGTTAGCAGTGGTCTTTCAGCTGGCTCGTTTCTACTGGCTGTTGCAGCTTCAGACAAAGACGAAGGAATAAACTCAAGGGTAGGGTTAATAATGCTTATCAAAAAATAAAGAGCCCAAAATGTAAATACTAAACTCATGTTCATGTTAATAAGTATCTGCATTTAGGGCTCTTTATATTTTGATTAGGCATTCCAACCATTTTGCTCTTGGATTAATACTTAAATATTTTTTGATGTAATTTGCTTCACATCGCATGTAAAGTACAATAGGCTATGTCTTGTGATGGACCGTTCATTCATATTCATGTAATTTATGCCTCTGCAGTGAACTATAAAGCGCAGAATCATTTTCAATTTCTTTTTATTTTTAAATCACAAATAAAAAGGCATAGGCTGCTACATGCATTATTTTCTGTTCAGCAGGAGCTTACACATAGTAACTATGCATGTAAAATTTATTATTGCCAATATTTTGAAGTTGGTTTCTTTATCTCTAAAACTAATGATTTAGTTTGAAGCAACTTTTTTTTTGCTTTGCAGGTATGGTATTCCATACAAAAATTTTCTGATTTCTTCACTATCAGCCATACAAGTGGGGAAATATTTGCAGCCACACAACTAACCTGCTCGTCAGCTCCAGGTAAATACATCCTGCACTGGTTTTTATTACATGTCTTATAATAAACAGTAGGCTACCGTAAAAAGGAAAGAAGAACTTGTGTTTCAAATTCAAATTGTCCATTGTCCTTCATGTCCAGATAGTCGGCACAATATTAATTTGTGCAACTCCTTGTTATATCTTGATTCCAAGAGTTTATTTTGACCAAATTGTATATTGCATTCATTTGTCAAAAAGTTCTGTTACTTACATTTTTAATCTTTACACGTGTGATTTTTCAGGTTCTTTTACCCAGTGTCCCAGAACGTACAAATTACAAATTTCAGCGATGGATTCTGGCAAGCCCTTTCCGCTGTCGTCATCAACTGTAGTGACCATTAATGTTCACGCAGAAAACTTGCTCAGCCCTATTTTTGATTTCCAACCGATGCTTCTTCCTATTGCTGTTTTGAAATCGACACCTGCTGACACCGCCGTGAGTGAAAAATGGCAATGTACAAGTCAAGTTGTCACCTATAGCGTTTTTGACGTTTTTTGGGTGACAGCTTGTTATTGTTCTGAGCATAGTTTGGTCATTATTTATTACGTAGTATAGTTGATAACACATTCTTCATCTCACCGCAGTGTACACTCGTATGTGTGTTCTCATATTTCTTGTCTTCCAATAGATCGTGAATGTATTAGCATCTGACCAGGACACAATAGCCACCTCCTTAAAATACACCAATGTCGGAGGCACTCATAGCGGATACTTTTCTGTCAACGCAACATCTGGTGAGGTCACAACGACCAAATCCCTGTCGGGATTTTCTCTTTCATCCAGACTGACAATAGTCATCAGAGCAACGGACGATGGATTTCCCCAAAAGTTTTCTGATTTTACTCTTTCTGTGGAAATATCTGGAGAAAACAGTAGAAGGTACAATGTACATACATTTCTGTATTGTATAGTACGAGTTTTTTTTATTGTTGCAATGCAAAACAGCTCCGAAAAATTGGTAAAGCATTAAACAATCTGACGAAAAATAGATGCTTTATATTGAGCTTGTATTACTTATACTAACCAACAAAAGAATAACTTAGACTTATTTTTGTGATTAATTTTCTTGCAAGAAGTTTGATTCTTTTTGATAAAGCGTGGTGTATGTTGCATTATAGGCCTTCGTTTGCTCGTCGATCTTATATTTCGCCAGCGATCCGCGAAGACACCTCCATTGGGAGCTTTGTTACCTCGGTGTCAGCGACCGACACTGATGACGGAATAAACGGAGAAGTAGATATTTTTTTTTGTTTGAAAGCATTGCAATTTACAGTTATTTATATGCCAAAACTATAAATTTAATTTTCCATCGTAACGCTTTATTTTCACAATAAATTACCAGAACCACGTTTTTAAGTTTGCTAAATCACTTGAGCTATTGCTTTTTAACTTACAAAGCATATGCTGCTTTATAAAGTGGACCAATAAGTTTAAGTGGGTATAAAGTTTGTAAACAAAACTAAAAAAATAAATGTGTTGTAGGTGTGGTATTCCCTTGTAGAGGAAGATTCCAATAAACCTTTCCGTGTCAACATCACAACTGGATCCATCTATGTAAAGTCAGCACTTGATTATGAAATAACCCCTTCTTACACATTGACGGTTGTGGGTAAGTGGTTAGTCACCTCTCGTTAGAAACATAATTGTCGATTGTGTAAAAACTTTTAGCAGTCAAATGATTTCTTAAAATTTAATTTGAACTTACTGTAAGTTGGAAATTTTCAGCTTACGATCGTGCTGTCAATCCGAAAAGCGCTGAAGTTGCAGTGACAATTCCAATTCTTGATGTTAACGACAACCCACCACTTTTCAATGCTACAAGCTTTGTTGTCTATGTGTCTGAAAATATACAACCCGGGCAACATATTACAAGGTAAAGGTTATTCATGTTGTGTGCAGCGTTGCACGTGCGTACTTACGCAAACTTCTATTCATATAACTGACAATAGTACTTAGACCTACTAGGCTACGTGACATGACTAAAATTTATTTGATTATCTAAAGTATGCATTGAAAAAAGTTAAAAAAGTTGAGATACCCCTTGCAAGTCCAATTAAAAGCGAGACGTAATGACAATGGTCATAAAGTGCAAAAACTGCGAATAATCGTCATTTTACAGAACATCGATTGTTAATGACAAGAAAAGATTGCTTCTTGCAAGATTCCCTCTATTGTATGCAAAATAAGAACAGGACAGAGCTTCCTGTTGAAAATTTGAAACTATCAATCACCGATACTACTTTGAACATGAAATTGAACTTTAAATGAATGGAGAGTTAGTGTTTTTATAATGTGCTTGTTTGTTTCTTGCAGAGTGACAGCAACAGATGCTGATTTAAATGAAAATGCTGTCGTCCATTATGGCATTTTTCCTCAAGATCACATGGTAGCTCGTCGCCTAACTGGCGATATTTTTGCAGCTCAGAATACATATTTAGATTACGAACAAAGAAATATCTACAAGGTGTCGGTAAGTTTTCACAAAAAAAAGTAGTTATAGTAAATAAAAAAATGGTGCCAATGAGATCCTCGGGGCCCAAATCAAGACACTTCTATAAAGAAGCGTATTGTATCCAAAGAATACGCGTTGGTTTCTCAAGCTTTCGGGCCCCAAAACATCCCGGGCCCGGGTCCATTAAGTGCCCCCTGCACCCCTGTCAATGCTACTATTTATGGTAACAAAAATGAGATGATAGATTCTCCAAATAGAAAAATATTTTATTTTGCCTAGTAGATTACTTCACTAATTGGTTATATTACAGATAGTAGCAACAAATGAGGAAGGAAACAGTATCAACGACACGACTCAACTGACGATAAAAGTGACTGATGAAAACGAGTTTAAACCGCAAATTGTAAACTTTCCTTCTACAGTGGTATCATCTGTAAACAGCATTCCAGGTAAGTAATTTGTTTAGTTGATGGAAAAAGTCTTATCCTCGGACTAAAGAATCTTCTATTAAAATCTATGCTAAATATTCTACACTCTTTCAATGCCTTTGATTCAGCGACATGGATTTAGTCGAAGTTGAAGCTGAAGCATTCTTGTTTGTAGGCCTACAGTAAATTTTTCTACCCTTTAAGTAGGCTACAACTTAGTGCAAAATTCAATTGAAGTGCGCTGCTCAACTGCACGCACGGAAAGATGAACCACTGCAGTTTTGATCGTGCCATTTTTTTATGTAGATTGTTTAATTCTGTAGAATTTTGACGCGAATTCTACGTAAAGAATATCTTTCTCACTGGCGCCAAACAGTGGATTGGATTATTATATGCGTCGCTCAGTTAATACGGTTATGCGCCTACAACAGACAGAAAAACAAGCCAAGTAGATTGAATCTGAACGCGGTCTTGAGTTCTGTTAGTTTATTGTGGCAGATAGGTTGCAAGATTACAAGTCAGAAGATCACAAGGTCACAAGATCACAAGTTGCAAGTCGAAGGTTCAGTCACATAGGTTGCAGGTCGCAAGGTCGGCCACAAGGTTGCAGGTCGCAAGGTCGTTTAACAAACTTAGTGGGCAGATATAGGCTACTTCAATTCTAGATAGAGCTGGTGATTATAGTTCAGACTCACCGAGACAGCAATCAGGGCTTGAAGTGATAATCCGTACAAACAATAATCCAATAATAATAGTCGTAACAGTCATACAGCAATTGATTCTACTAGTGCATCTTATTCAAATAGAATACAAAATTTACAGTTAGTAAATGGTCAAGAAATATTTAACATAAAGTTTCTCAATTTATGCTTTAAGAGTTAAGATTTAAACATCTCGTTTTACCAAATGCAGCTAATACAAAACTCAAAGAGAATTTCTGGTCTACGCTCTCAAACGTTCGCTTTGCTAAGCCTTTTATGCTGAATTGCTGATATTGCAAAACACAAAGAAGATGCGCTATATAAAGACAACGATAAGAAAAAATAGCTTCAGTAATATGCCTTGGTTGAAGAAAGCAAGCGGATAACAATCGTTCGCTGACGTTCATACAACATCTTTCAAGATGCGGCGAAAGCTTCGAAGAAATGTTGTGCTACACCAAGTATTTACAATTCACATACAGACAACGACATTTAGACGTTGAATTACCGTTGGCCGTGCTATGCCAACGTTTAAATGGATGATGAAAAACAACGATTAATTTTCAGCCCACAAGATGACATAAATTGTTTTTTAGAGCAATAGAAGTTAAAAATAGCATTTTAAAACAACACACTACAGATATTCTGGTGCCGTTTTATGAGTCACAATCCCTGCAAGCCCAGTCTCTTGTCTAGAAACTGACAGCAATTATTTAACTTGTTTTTCGGGAAGAATAAGGAATTGCTAAAAATGTAAATTGTTTTTGTACAATTCGATAGACAACTAACTCCGTGGAGAGAGATATATGGATTTAAGTAAACACAAGCTTTATGTCTGTAAAAGTAACGTAATAATTCTATCAACACGAAAACACGATTGACGTTTCAGAGGTTTTCTTAAAACAACAAAGAATAGAGTGGCTGCTACTTGACATGTTATTCAAATCGATTATAAAATTAACAAATTCCTTCCTTCCTGTAGATCCTTCGATTTCGCTATTAGAATTACAATGAGGCAGTCCTTTGTATTGATTGTTAGTGGCTGTTTTTTAACAGTCTTTTTTCTATTATGTAACCGTGTTGCTATCATCAATAGATATATTTTTAAGGAAAACTTCTTGCTCGACTCAACGCAACTGATCTAGACGGTGGCGAAAGTGGCCAAGTGTATTTTGTATTAGCCGGATGGAGTGAAGGCAAAGGCTTCTATGTGAATTATAAAACAGGTTCGTAGCCTCTTTTAAAAGTATTTTTAAGTGTAGGCTACTGCCAAAGTAATTTTCACTTGTTGTCTTGCTCAGGTGGCCATTACCCATTTTGATCAATCTAACGCACTTTTTAGGTGAAATCTTCGTGTCCAAAAATGCAAATCTCGTCCTAGGAGATGTCGTAGAACTAAGTGTATTTGTTAAAAATCCTGGTGCATCCGATCCGACAAACGTGTCGCCGGTTGTCTTGTCAGTTAGAATTATTACCGACGAATGCCTTCAAAACCCTTGTCGAAATGGTGGGAGCTGTCGAGATCAAGTGGATGGATTCAAATGCGAGTGTCTTCCAGGTGCATATTAACGTATTTTATTCACTACTTGACAGAACTACCAGCTTGTTTCCCAAGAAAGCAAAATATACTTTTCAAGCATAAAATGTTACTCAACAATGCTCAAAACGCCATAAATAGCCAACAATAGTAAAACGCCAAAACGATTTGTTTGCTTTTGCTTCAATTACCATTTTGTGCTTTCCTTTCTGCTCATTTTAGTGACTTCTGTTGTCATTGGGCTCTGATCTACAGTATTTTAAAGCATTAGTCTATCACTGTTTGATTGTTCAGTAGAGTGCAAAATAATTTTATAGACTAGGTTTAACAAAAACTGCATTTCAGGATATACAGGAAGTCTATGCGATACAGAGATAAATGAATGTGATTCCAGCCCATGTAAAAACAACGCTCGTTGCGTTGACCTTGTAGGTGATTTCAAATGCGAATGTCGCGTTGGTTATTCTGGGAAAGTTTGTGATGTCGACATTGACTTTTGTGCCCAGAATCCATGTCTCAATGGAGGAACTTGCATAGGTAGGTTATGCTCCCAACTGAGTATAATTTAAATTGCTAGAAGATGTGTTCAGTGTTGTTACAATCTGAATTTAAAATGAGAATAAGGATTTATCTGGTTTATGATTTTTGTATAACAATATAGGCTACTGCAGTCAAACTTCATGGAAAAGTGATGTTATGTTGTAGAACCATAAAAACGTTTGATTTTGTTGTGCAGATGGCATTTCGTCTCATTCTTGCCAATGTTCATTCGGCACTACTGGATTAAACTGTCAGCAGAACAGCCTCGGTTTTGAGCCTCTTTCGTACCTTGTCCTTTCCTCACTTCATGAATCGTCAAACCAGATTGAATTTGAGTTTGCAACAGGTAATAATTCGTACAGCTAAAAGTTTAATACATTTTTGCAGACTTAAATTTCAGTTTACAAATCGATTGCCAAAAAAGAATGCAAGACTATAGCAACATTCTTCTAAAAAAAATAGTTGAAGAAATTAACAAAAAGTTGTATTGCAGTGTCTTCATCTGCTCTACTTTTATACAATCATGCTGGAACGAGTCAATCTACATTTGTAGCTCTTGAACTTTTAGAAGGAAACGTCCGTCTGTCCTACAACATTCCTTCCGCTAGCAGGTGAAGCTTTAAAATTATGATTGATAAGCATCAGCGATAAAATCAAACATGAATACCAACAACACTGAGCGTGGGCTACATAGTAGAAACTGATTTAATTGAGTGGAGCGAGGAAAGTTATTTGAAAGCTTAATCCTGGCAGTTTTGCATACGGTACCTGTAGAGGTTTTGTACCACTGACGCAGGCCAAAGCAAGCCGGAGCTCAACCCGGAAGTTTCGCTTAGGATCTGGCAGTTATGTATTGTGTTATGTGTAATTTGTGTATCATGGAAACAATTTGCAGTTTTGAGTTAAAGTAATTGCAAATCTAGCAGATGAAACTCAGCCAAAATACCTACGCGCGAAGAAACTACATTTTCTGAAGTTATGCACATTTAGAAACTAAGCATTAGAACATGTCTTTTAATGATTTTATCTTTCTTTCAGCACTGTTCGTATGAGTATCGGTGAAAATTTATCGGACGGCTTGTGGCATCACGTTGGTGTGTCTCTGGATGAATCAAGAGCTAGCATTGTTGTGGACAACTGTAACGTTGCTACAGACACCAGCAACAGTTGTTCTATTACACAAAATATTCCTGCAATTACAAGCAGCCCCTTCAAGGAGTTAACGGGTCAATATATTTTCGTCGGTGGAAATAGAAACACTTCTGACATTATCAGTCATCCTAACCAAGTAAGGCATATTGTAGTCAGAAGTAAAGTTAACCATACTTACTCATATGTAGGCCTAGATGCGTCAAATTTCTATGTACAGTAAATCTAGGCTTCTGCAAAGACTACTAATTACAATGGAGAACAAGTGTTACTTCTGTTTTAGGTTTCTTCCTATGACTTCGTTGGATGTCTCAGAAATCTCAAGATAAATTCGGTGGAAATTGAATCATATCTTTCTCCTGTGATAATTGAGAGTTTTAGAGTGACTATCGGCTGTTCTCGGAGCTCTGATGATGGTGACGCATGTGCCACTCAACAAACTGCTCTCTCGGTTTGTGGAGAAGATGCAACTTGCACCGACATATGGGCAACGGTGCTGTGCGAATGCCCAAGTGATCGATCTGGAAAAACTTGTCAAAACAGCAGAGTAAGGCAATATCTTCTGTAGGTTACAAGTTACAAAACTGCAAATTAATATTGTTTTGTGTACTGTAGTTTAAAAGTATACTGCAGTTTTATCAAGAAAAGTGCATTTTTGTGACAAAGGTGGGATCGACGTTCAACGGAATAACATACCTCGCGTATTCATATTCACCGGAGTTTATACAGGAACAGCTTTTGACTTTTAGTGGTGCGCTATCTTCGTCAGCTCTGACAACGCGTGAAAAACGTTCGATATCTAACAGCAATGGTAAGTGAACTAAAAGTATCTTATCGTAATTACAATGTTTAATCATTAAAAATCTCTGAAAGCTTAGGCTATTTAAAAGAAATTTTCTGTAGGCGTACTGAACAGACTTTGTGAAGGGAAGAATAAGCTACTGCAGACTATGCAATAATTTCTGTACCATTCTCAGCTTCTTCTGTTGCTATACGATTTCGAACCAGGGAAAGCAATGGATTGATATTGATGGCAAAAGGTGCTGATCAGGCAATGGCGTCACTCGTGGTAAGTTGACGTTTCTTCTTGATGACGAGGATTAGGGGAGAGTGGGGCTAGTCGGAAAGATTTTTTTTAAATTGAAATTTAAAACAATTGGTGCATAACCTGACAACGTGAAGTGGCTTAAATTATCATCTATGGTGTCCTCTATCATACAACCAAAAATAAGTATTGAGTCAATTCAGCTTTTAATGAAAATTTAAAATAAACAAACATACAACTGATTTTTCAACTAACCCCATGCCTGGGGTTAGTTGAAAAACGTCAGTTTAATGCCCACTAATAAACTGGATACTCTTTTTTCACCAACAAACATTTACATGGGGTTGTAAGCAAATATGTTTACCTGTTTTAAAACCAAAATGCAATGAATTCTACACCTAATCATGGTAAAACCATTTTTTAATAAACGCATTGCTAAAACTTGTGATGCCGTATATATAACACTTTCCAAGTTATTCAAATTAAAATTTTACAATGTATGTCTGCTTAAAACAAATACATTGGAGCTTATACTACGTATTATCATACCACGACGATATACTCGTATCGTACTACATAGTCATACCGTTATCAAACCACTTTCCAACTAACCCCACCCACTATTTTCCAACTAGCCCCATTAGCATATGACAAACTATTTTCCTAAAATATTCAAGCATGGTGCATTGGACTAAAATTTGTTTATGTCTTAGTGTTGCTGAACACCTACAGATGACACACACCAAAAAACTTCTGCCTATCTTTAACGATATCGACGCATAAGATGTTTTTTAATACGCCAAAAATTTCACTTCGAAAGAAAAAAATAGAAAATTGTCAGCCAAACAGGTATACCTTGACTCAACAAATCGAAAGTAACATGGATTGTGTGTTTTTATAAACTACTTCACATGTTGGCTGTAAATATTTAAAAAAGTTATCGAGAGTTAAAAAAATGATCATTTTTTAACTAACTCTGCCTTCCAACTAACCCCACTCTCCCCTACGTAGTGATAAAGTTGTCAACTACGAGTTTCAAGACAGTCAGTTAGTCCTGGTAGGCTACTCATGTTTTAGATATTTGAACGATTTTGCTGCACAGAAATAATTTTGGTTTAAGAAATGCAGCCTAACATTGGCTGTGTGTTTTTATCTCTTTGAAACAGGTTTATTTAATTATATTTCCAATAGGTCGAAGATGGCGTTCTTCTTTATATCTACACAACGGATTCTGATTTCAAGAAACAACAGACACTTTCTGGAAGAATTGAAGACGGAGAATGGCATACCGTCACCATTCAGCTTACTACAGGGCAACCAGATACTACAGTCACTGCGGAGTTGGATGGTGTCCAAAAATTGAACACTGCTTTCTCTGGCGGAATAAAAAACTTTGCAGACACAATGAATGTTGAAGTAAGGAGACAAATTTTATTCCATAGTTGTGGGTACTAATATAGCCGTCATCAAACAACTTTAAGATTCATTTGTTCAGGTAGATCTATCTGAACTTGCACCAGCTTAATCATGATTATATTTCATGTCTTATTTTATTTATCTTAGGCTACTATTGGTAGGGATTTCTAGAGTCTACTTTTTTAAAGTCTAAAAGTAGCGTACATGATAGGGATTTGCGATGGTTACTTTTGAAAGTTTGGCAACATGGTGGGCTACGTTTTACCTACAGTAAGAAAATAAATCGTCAATTGATAATTTTTTAATTCAACTGATTGGTGTGTTTTTAGACCATCTACCTTGGCGGAGCTCCGATTGATTCACTCAACACATTTCCAGCTTTTCAAGGCTGTGTGTTCAGTTTCTACCTAAACGATCGACCACAGCCTCTTGCTGACGACGGTCTGAGCTCAAATCTCATTGTATCACAAGCTACAAATGCAGAAGGCTCAGAAGCCGAGCAAGTTGCAATGGGATGTTCCGGAAGAAGCGTGTGCGCATCAAATCCATGCTTTGCAGATGGATTATACTGCAACGACATATGGTGGGTTTTTGATGAACGCAAGACTGTCAATGTACGTACCGGTAATCTGAGATTTTAAACGTGTCTGCAAACCAAACCTATAATCAAGTCAAGTTATTTCGTTTTCATAGAGACATAGAGTGAACAAAGCAATAGGCAATAAATAGGTCACAATCCGAACGGCAGCAAAATACCATGTTATAGTCTACTACGGCTATATGAGCTGTTGAAAGCTTAGACTATAAACTGCTGAAAAAGACCACAGGCTATTCATGAAACGATATCTAGAAATTTAAATTGAAGACTTGATTTGTGGTAACTTACAGAAATTTTCCTCACCATATTCAAGTTTAAATTGTAGGCTACTTACAAAACAGTTGCGTGGCACTTTTAGTAAAGTAGGCTATAATCCAACGCTAATTCTTCAAGCATGTTTTTGCGCAGGGAGGCATACGAGTGTATTTCGTTTGGAGGATGCATTTCTTTACCATGCATGAATAGCGCTTCCTGTCGGCCTCTTGTAAATGGAGTCTATGAGTGTCTCTGTGCTGCAAATTTTAGTGGGAACTTATGCGAGGTCTTTATTCCTTGTCTAAACCATGACTGCCGCACTGAAGGTATGTAGGCCTAAAGGACAAAATTTGTAGACCTACATTATGACGACAACACTATTTAATTTCAAAGTAATCCTGATATAGGCTACAGTAGACTTGGTCTACCTGTAGCCTACTACGGCAGCGTATTAAAACGACAACAGTTTGTCAAACAAAAATTAATCGAATTATTGCAAGTTAAATTAACTGCAATTCCCCAAAGAAAAGAATAAAAAATCGATGGGATTTTTACCTAAGACAATTTTACAGGGGATAGGCCTATTACGATTTTAGTGGAAAAATTCGGTGAACTATTGTTCAATAAACTACCGTAAGAAGAAATATTTTTCGACCAACTGTCAGGTCACGAAGCCTCCTTTACACACGGCATGACATTTTATTCACATATTTTTCAGAATCCAACCGACAGTGTGGGCCTGTCAATGGGTCAGCTGCCTGTCTTTGCAAGGATGGTTTTGCTGAGACTGGCGGAGTTTGTGTCGCTTTAAGTGACTCGGCTGGTGTGCCATTTTGGGTTTTCGTTATTTGTGGCCTTGTGGCAGTCATTGCTGTGGCAGTTTTTGTAATTTGTTTTATTCGTCGGTACTCCATCACAAAAAAGACTAAAAGAAACACTTCTACTTCAAATGGTACCCACGCCCAACAAAAAACACCAACTAAAGTTCAAAAAGGTACGAAACTTATTTATCGTGCAATAAGGCTTAGGCTACAGCATAGTTATCCTACCGTTAGAATCCGTCAATTTTTCATAAAACTTAAGCAGTGTATCTTTTATAGCTTATCGCCATATTCCAGGTCAAACAAATCTTGGTCGCAGCAACCAAAGCTTTGAATTTGATAAAATAAATGGAAACGGTTCTCCTCCACCTCTCTCTCATCCTAATCTTTTCGAAGATGTGAGAACATTAGACCAAGAAGCTGCAAATTTTGACGAGCTAACAAGCTCCGGAATAGGATCCACAAGATCAACTACTTCCTCACCAATAAAAGTAAAATGCATGTTGATGTTTTTGAATGTAATTGATAAGCGGTATGTAACGCCAGTTGGACCTTTCAGACAAAGTCTTTATCATAAAGTAAATTGCAGATTTAATTCCTGATGAGGACACACGTGAGTGTCGAAAACGTTTGAGTCATTATGTTATATATTGTTTTGTATGTAATACATTATGTTAAGCCCGCTAAGGTTGCTTTGTTTTGCTTGTTTATGGTTTAAAAATGCAAACTATCTACCAAAGCTTTATCATAAAGTATAGTAAATGTGCTTATATACACGACCTTAAAATTTCATGGATGTGTGACATAGTTTTTTAATTTTACTAGGACCTGGTCCGTGAAAATAGGCAGACATCTCCAGTAGAAAATAACGGAAAAGAATTTATTCACAACAACGCAACTGGATCGTTGAAGCCAATGGCCCTCCTGCCATCCTATCAATACATTATGCAAGAACGAAAAGAATCTATTGGTCACAGTGAAGTGGATCCAGGCGTGATGATTTTGTCTTCAATGCAGGACAGCGAAAACTTATCTAGAGGCACTCGTAGCACTCCCATCATACCAAGCAACTTTTTTGACTATTCCAGCGATATGACATCCTCTCTCAGCGTTCATCCAGCGTCAACCGAAAGTAGCCCATCACAAAAAAGCCGGCCTGTTTCTAAAAGTCCCTTTTTCTCATCAAAGTTGTACGAAGGCAACAAATACGAAAAAGCATCCAGTTCATCACAATTTAATCCTTCAAAGCTATCCTATACATCTATTGGAAGAATTTCGCCTACCAAAAACCCGTCCATGTTGTACAGCAGTGATCAAGGAAGCTCACTACAAAAATACATAAGGTAACTTGAATATCAATAGATAAAAATTGAATGGTTTTGACTAAATGTATTTCACCAATTTGTTGATCGGTATCACGTCGATGTGATAGGTTGTTTCCTGTTTGTAGGCTACCGATGAGTTGTTGTTAATTTAGTTTTGGCTTATCTTTGTTTGCAGTGGACGTAAGGGTGGTTACCGTACGTCAAGCAGCACATACTCCCGTCGCGTGTCAGGATCAGTCGCATCAACGTCAACTGGGTCTTCTTCCTCTCATGTCAGTTCAAGCTCACCGGAAAACCCTTCAATTGGCGACATGGTACAGGTACGAAGCATATTTCGATTTTCAATAAAGCGTAGAGGATATTTTCGAACTTTAATATTGTCTTTACTTGAATTTATGTTGCATGTTGATCAGTTAGGCTACTGTCAGACTTCGCTTTGTACGACGCTGTGCACATTTTTATTTTCTATTTGTAAACTTATGATTGGTGGTCTCATAGCAGTTTAAAGTGTTAAAATTTTCCAATAAAAACAATTAGGCTACGTTTTAATTTTCAGCATCTCAATGGGTTGGTTGGATTGACAAACGAAGAAATTGAATTGTTACACGTGAACCCTAATCAGCCAAAAGATTATATGAGCTCTGCTAGTGAAAGCATGAGCAGCGTTCCTTCAACTGCAAACAACCATAAACATTTTTCTAATGTGCCAACTTATACGACCAGTCGCCCGTCCTCGCTCCCAGGACAAAAAATCCAAAGAATATCAGTGGAAACAAGAAGTAGAACTCCGATGCTTCTCCCTCCCACGTCTCCTTATAAACCTCTTAGTGGAATCAAGGGAAGGTATCCGGATATTCCCAAAGATCTCCAACCTTCCGAGTTTCTTCAACCGCCTCCGGACACCAGTTCGGAAGAGGAAGATTATGTTTTTGAAAATCCAGTCGGTCGACCTTTAAGTCGAATGAACGAGTGTCCAAACGAAAGCAGTGATACACCTTTTGAAGGTAAGTTTGCGAATATCACAGTCTCGATTTTATAGTGAGCCTAGCTCAAAATGGCAGGCCGACAAAGGCTGTAAGTTTTTTTTTTCGCTGGCAGCATGCTAACGCTGTTGTAACGCGTTGTTAATATGGCCGTCGAGTAAGATACAGTATAAAATATAATTCTTCATTGTTTGATTGGTCATATTGTTTCATAACCAACACTACGCTAATACTGTTAATTTATTCATTTAATCAAACGCTGTAGTTGTGCCGAATTACGAACTCAGCTCGAACGGTGAACTAACTTTTTTTCGAAACTTGCTTCAGAACCACCGAATTACTTGAAAAACAGTTTACACAAGCCAGATTTGGACTTTTTGATGTCCTTTGGAACGCATCACGAGAAACTGGCTGGAGTGTTCGAGGATCTTGCAGCCTTGCCTGCCATTAAAGACGATACAGAGTAAGTGGGATTTTTATATTTGTGAAAGTACTACCTATTTTATTATAAGCAGAGCCTGCACTACGCTGAGAAAGAACTGTAACACTTGGTTGAACTGAAGCATCAAAGTCAAAAAAACTCTTTAGCTAAACGTTTTTTTTTGTAATAATAAGCCAATGAATTTTCAAAACGTTTCAGAAATTCCTCCAATTTTTCTTCAACCAGTTTTATAACGAAGAACCGTGCGAGGTCTGTTTCATCAGATCACCCGAAGGACCTGCGCCCACTATCCCGTAACCAACAACAAGTGTCTTCCGTGTCCGGATCTTCCTTTTCCCCAGCATCTGTGCATTCTTCAACTTCTTCCAGGTCGCAATCGATGAACCGACAGCGACAAGAGCATTACGTGTGACTTCTAACAATCAATGTGCAATTTAGTCCGCTGACTCGGAAGCGTAGTGCTGCAGAATTGACAAAGATATTTGATCTTGCCCAAACGTTATTTCCCTTCTGTTTTTATTGTTGCGCTTCAATATTGTAATTAAAGTTTTTACGTTTCACCCTTTGCGCTGGTGAGAAGGACAGCACAACGTGTAGCGTTTATCACGTTTCGTCCATAGAGATATTATCATCACTGAGCGCAATTTCATCGTCGTTAGCTTCTTGAGCCGTTGCCATCTTCAAGCGATGCTGCTTGGAGAGCGCGAGAATGTATCCGATCTGGTAGTGATTGTTATCGGAACTGGAGAAAGAAACAAACGATTTATTATGGGAGGTTCGATTGCTGAAAGGAATTCTCAAGGTGCGAAAAAATGGAAAGCTCAGAGGATGCGCAACATCACATTAAAGCAGGTTTCGGAAAACAAGCTCTTGAGAGGACGATAAACTGTTTCTCACAGGACGAAAACAAACGCGACTACTCAAGAAATATACTGTGGAGGTCCCTCCGCAACAGTTCATGGTCTACGAAGGGTTGGTTTTCCAAATCATGCAGTGATGTGGGACATTCTCTATGGTACCGTATTCCTAAATTTTAGTACTAGGCCACCGAATTGATTTAGTTAGGCGGTACGCTCTTTATTCTAGCATCCATGCAACGGACTGTGTTTTGGAGCTTTTCTTGGAAAATAATGCTTAGAAGTAATTCATCTCAGTAGACCTTGCATTATATCATCATCATCATAATCCATCGTCGGTTTGTTCCCCACTAGTGGGGGTGGCCGATTGTTTCCGCGCAGCAATTGTCTATAGTAAATCCAAATCCACCATTTCAAAAAGATTAATCACTACAGGTCTACAATATTAGCATAAACCAGCACACAAAGCACAGATCAAGATGACAATCTTGGGGGAGTAGAAAAAATCAACTCCACTGAAAAGATTAGACACGTCTAAAATGAGTAGAATCAAGAATTAAGCGATCACTCACAGTTTTGCGACATCTTCCGTCTTTCTTGCCAAAGACTTTTGCAAATGAGTCATGAGCGACATCAAGCGGGAGGAACGAAGTTTAAGCGACGGTCCATGCGCCATGAGCAAGGAACGACACCAAAGTAAGTAGAAGTGCAGATGTGATGACGACTCAAGCTTTCCTGCTATGAAGCTGAGCAACTTCTCAACATACACAACAGGCAGATTTCTGCTTATGGTCTCGACTGAAAAAGAAACTTTCTTAGTAATCCAACCACGCTTTTATTTTTAGTTCAGGCAGTATTCCTCGGCACGGATAGAAAGCAACAGCTTCCAGCAAGACAATTCAGATAACTAATAATCACACAGATCAGAGTAACGCAAAGAAAACGTTGGTATCAGGTGCTCGAATCAACGTATTTCGTAATGAAATCTTGACGACATTCACTGAGATACAAAATAAAGTAAATGAGCCAACGCCCGGTTACTACGTTTTGTTTCAAAAACACTATGGAAGCAAAAAATAAGTAAAATCCTCACTTAATAGTTACAGCATTGGTCTGGTATCGTCCTCCAGAGCTTTTAAATATCAAAGGAAAACAAAAAACTTACTGCTTTGCGTTGGAACTTCTTCAACCGCTTTCCCAATCAAACTTTTTTCGTTTAATCGAATGCTCATCATAATCGCTTTGCTGTGTTCTTTTTTCTAAAATTATCAAGGAATCGCATGAGCTTGAGTATTTTCAGAATTACATTTAATCAATCATCATATCAGTCTGTGGCGAATGTCTATGATCGTTTCCTTTCGGCAAGAATACAACTAACCTTGTTAAAAAACTACTTGCAAAGTTATTTGAGTGCTGTATCGCCAGCTGTCGCAGGATAAGTATTGTCGGTAATTGAAGTAGGCTAAAAAAGACAGTGAAAGTAAGTGCGTTACCTTAATTTCTTTCTTTATATTTGCTGGAGTGATGTCAATATCCAGTTCGAAGGGGTCAAAGGTCAAGTTACCATCGAGAGAATAAATCAACAACCCTTCTGAGCTAACTGCAGCCCACTCTCGTCCTAAAAATTAAAGGCATATGTAATTTTGGACAACTTGTTAAAACAGGAATGAGCAAATCGACTTGGCTGCGGGCGACAAGGTTTTTGCAAATCGTCAAAAGTGGTGAGGTTTCTCAAGCGTGGGTTGGTTGGTTGCTAAAAGTATTAAATTGTTCGGCGGGTTAGATTATAAATTGAAACTGCCCAGCTAGCAGGTCACTTCTGGGCTACAAGTACACAAAGTCATTGTACGAGAAGTGGGGTCAACATTTCCACAACATGCCGTGCATACATAATCATGATCAAGGCTTCCAACACAGGTGAAGACGCCAATCGACAAAGATGTTTAGCATACCTGTAGGAGAGAAGCGTACGCACGACACGCAAACTTCTGGTTTGTAGAATCGCGAGGACAAATCTCCGCTTCTCACGCCAGGGAGCTTGATGGCAGCTCCCTGTCCTTCCCCATCCCCAGTCTCTATCATCGATGATGGCCCGAACTCGGTCATTTTTCTTTTGTCCAGAAATTCCTTTGAAAATTAAAAAAAACTTACGATGATGACTATTTTTTGCGATTAAAGCTGTGAACTGCCTAACCACATAACGTCAAGTGTTGTTCGGATAAAAGCAAAGCCACTGTCCAGACCGCAAAATCCGTTATTTTTACATTGATTCAACGCGTGCAGATGTGGAATCAATGTAAAAATGACGGATTTTGCTGGCTGGGTGGCTATCCGTAACCTCATACCGTGACGAAGCGTAAGTGGTTGCTACGAGCTGGAAAATATTAAGGGGGGACACTCCTGATGGAAATAATTTTTTTATCAAAAATACTAATTCTCTTTTGAGACTTAATAAATTTTTTCCGGTGGTAAAAATTAGAAATAAAAACATAGAAAAAAGCTTTGCATTTCTATGACATTTTTTTTCTCAGAAACGTTTTTTATCTAGATAAGTGTCATATTTTGAGCTGTTGAGCTGATTGGAACTTGTGTTGAACTGATTAGAATGTTCATACACTCTTTGTAAAGATAATTATAGGTACGGTTTTCTACAAGTTAAGCACAATTTTCGACCAATTTATTAAGGTCGGTGCTGAATTTGATATTTCATCAGGAGTGTCCTTTTAAACTAGAACAAAAACACAAAGCTAATTTATTGAAGATTCCGTTCAAACGTGTATTTGTTACCTCGACACCGTCGAACGACAAGTTTCTCGTAACTTCGAACTTTTTCATCAACATTGCTTCTCTGACGTGATACACGCAAACGTTCTTCGTTTGACCACCTGATTAACAGGCGATGTTAGAGCTTTGATAAAGAGTTCACCTTGTTGTGCCACAAACATAGGAGACCATGTTAATATTACCGGGTTCAACAGATTTGTTTTGAACACACACAAAAATCTAGCAAAAATTTACATCCAATACATCATAATGTCGTCATCAGGAAGAACAATAATGACATTTACTCATGTCTAAAAAGTCAAATACAGCAGTTAGAAGTTGAACTCATCTGAATTCTGAACCAGCAAACTAACCGACATTTCTGTTCAACGCAACCTCCACATTAAATGCTTAAAACGGCTCAGAACAGATCACACGAGGAGGTACAGAAGTGAAATACGAGGAATAGTTAAAACACCTACAGATCAGAAAAGACGCAAACATACAATTGCCTGTTTAACGATAAATTAAGTTTTATATGCAGAGTTCCAAGACTTTTGTTTAATACTCAGATCTTAATAGGATTTCAATTGATTTATTGAAACGTTTGTGACACGCTGCACGAGACGAAATGTGATGTTTAATCGCACTTTTATACATACAATTCACGTTAAGGCATTTCCATGCCCAAGTCGATATATGTCTGCGTCTGGTTGATATACCGATGTATGTATGCCAGTATGGTACTAGATTGCTAGTTGATATAATTAAATCTCTATCTGATGTATTTTTGTTCTTAGGAGCTGAATCAGATAATTGTTAATCCAGATGAAGACACCGTCATGTGTCGAAAACGTTGGATGTGAATACTTGTTGATGTATTTTATGAGTGGCGTTACCTGCTATTATCGCTTCACCATCAGCGGTGTAACAGAGTGTATCAAAAGCCTTTCCGTAGGAACTTGTCTTGGCTGAAACTCGATCGGTTTCGCCACGGCCGCCACCAATGTCGTGCCTGCAAAGCATGGTGGTTCAAGACGGGCCTAAACCAGGTTGTCTGCGACTGAAAACCAACTCAACATGATTTAACAAAAGCACGAAACTCACAATTTCATTTCTATGATCACTTTTGATACATTTGTCTTTTTATTTAAATTAATTTACGTTTTAAAGGAATGAACGAAATTTTGTTAACATTGTGAATGTGTTACCAGTAGCGGAAGTTGGTGAAACAAAACTATTTTTTATTATGAGCTTAAAACAGAGAAAAACGAGTGTACTGTGACTGAAGAAGGATTCTTGTCCAGTTTCCATTAAATTATAAAATACAAACCAAAAACATGATCAAGCTCAAAAGTACTTGTTTGATGCTTTATCAAATAATGGCATTGACGGTTGCATTGCAAAAAACTGCAAGATTTAACTACGGAAACTTACCTGCAATCTATTGATCCTGTTTGTCTAGCTGTCTGAACATCCCAAAACGTGATTTCAGCATTCAAGGTTGAAACAGCTAATTCTTTCCCATCTGGTTTGAATGCGACGGCGATCACTGAAACCCATGTTTGTGATTCAAATTATTATAATATGACGTAAAGCGTCTAATGGACTGGTACCACATGTAGTTACTGGTAACTCGTTTAAAGTAGTTTTGAAAGTACTGAAAAGAAGTTTGCATGGGCATTTCAAAACGTGTTTACTGCTTATGCAGAAATGGTACTGGCTGACGATAAGAGTTGCTGTATGCCTTGAACCTGATTGTGCAAAAAAAAAGTTTGTCGGATGGTCTGATCCAGAAGGCAATAACTTCCATGCAAGGAGCCGTGACGATTTTCGAATAAAAAAGGTAGTGATGATGACTGACGACAAAGTCACATGACTTCGGTATGAAACTGCAGTACTAGACTATACTTTAGTAGCCCACAACAATAAAATAACACAAATTCAACGGGCCTCAGCAGAACCTTACAAACAGAAGTCATATTTCGCCAGCAACATACCGTCATGACCGACGTCAAACGACTCCCGGGCTCCTTTCTCCTCGCCGACTTTCCACAATGTAACTGTGTGATCCCAGGATCCACTGGCAAGCAAAGAAGAGATCGGAGAAAAAGAAAGAGACACAACGGGTGCCTCGTGACCTGTGCAGAGACCGAAAAGATTAATAATAATAATAATGGTGAAGATATTCGCATTTCAACTCGGAAACTTGGTAAGTTGGTCATAGCTTTACTTGATAAACAATAAGGACGAAAAATGATCGTCGGTGCACCTGCTAGTATCTCCAACAATCGGCCGGTCCGTAGCGACCAAATAAACACCTCAAACGTGTCCTGCGATCCTGCACTGATCAGCTCCCCACTGGCGTCCACGGAGAGACATGCAAACTGAGTGGGACGAGGCGAAGTGAATGTCCGGAAGTTGCGGTACCTAATGAAATTTTAAAAAACTTGTCAACTTTAACGAACAGTAATATTCAAAAACAATAACGTTTTGTAATCATACTGTACAATGTACATCGAATTATAAAGCAAGAGAAAAATATCAAACATTGAGTGATTGAAACTTAATACAATTGCATGGGACATTCCATTGACATTCCATTAATATTTAAACGTTTAGAGTTAGACCAAAATTGCATGGACATTGACAAGCATACTTTTCAAAACTGATACCGATATATTACCAAAGCTTTGCAGCCAAGACACTTAAATTACATAACAAGGAGTTGCAATAGACGGCAGAATGGATTTTGAATGTTTAAAACTGTTACAACAAGCTAGATAAGAGGCTTAAATACGTGAAGACATATTTAATGTATGTGACTTTCACAACTGACCTGTGTAAATCGAACGCTCTGACAGTTCCGTCCAAGGAAGCGGTGATAACAACATGGCCGTTGGAGGTAAACTGCACCCCAGATATTCCCCCAGAATGCTCAGAAAACGTCACAAAACAGAATCCGTTGCTTGTGTCCCAAATTTTAACCTGAACAATGTTTTCGGTGTGTAAATTTTGACACCTTTTTTCGAATGAGCAATCACTACATCACCAAAGTAGCAAAAAAATGTACTGCATTTGTTTTTATAAACATTAGTACATGCTGTGATAGTATTCTAACGGACATATACGACGGAATACTGAAGGAAGTTTTCAAAAAAAGAGTAATGCCATACCGCTTTGAATTGTCAAAGCGGTTGTTAATTATTTTTTAGTGTTTTGAAAAAATCAAGCTTTCAATGCGATTCAATGCCATGATGTGTTTATATTTTTGATATTTTTACAAAAAAATGCAGAGTAACTATCAAGATCAAGGAAATAGACACCAAGTCGGCGGCTGCCTAGCCGAGTGCCAAGAGCCCTGGCACGGTGCTCAAAAGAGCGACGGTTCGACACCGCTCAAGAGCATGCGGATTGCGGCTGTATCTTCGGCAGGTCACTCAAAGGCATGAATGAATGTGGACACGAAGATTGGCTTCTTTGCATTTTGTCAACATAATCTAAATCTTCAACTACCAGGCCTAAGCCTAGATACGATAAAAAACAGATCCTAGACATAATTCAGAATGACAGTGAAAATAAAACACAGGGGAGCAGTTGCACGTTTCATATCATAACAAAGATAAATTTTAATTATATATTCGAAGATACTTGTAACTTATCAATTGATCGCAAATGCCAATTTTCCCACCTTGCCATCCTGTCCACCGGTGACAATATGGCGACCATCTGGAGAGTAGTCCAAGCAAGTCATTCCACTGAAGTGACCCTGCTGCTTCATGACGTAGGATTCACTCTGCCAATCCCACACCAATAACTGTCCTAAACCGGTTGAAGCCAGTGCCAACCAGTCTCCAGTCGAATTAATAGCAGCTGAAGTAATAGGATATTCTGATATGCTGCAAAAAATCAAACGGTCAGTGAATAACCCAACAAACCTTTCTTGGTACTAAAAGCCTAATACAAGAGATTTTTTTGCCGATGCTGTTACGTGATTCATTTTCAGCAAGTAAATTAGCTTGCCAGCTTCACTTACCCAGGCTTCAATCAAGTGTTCAGATACATACTAACAATGCTCCAAAGATTTAAAACGAAATGAATTCTTTATTACATTTGTACTTTAATGAATGAAGTTGATTTCAATTGCTTACGAATATTACTCTGCTTGATACTGTAAGTCTTCATCATTATTCATTAAAGCCATAAACAAAATACTATATGACACTAGCGCAGCGGTGCTCAGCAGGATAACAAACCTTAAGGAATGAATTAAATTGAAATCTGGCAACTCGTGGATGTGGAAAGATCCCGATGCGAGCCCGGTCACTAAAATATGACTTTTCTTGTGGAATGCGGTACTTGTGACGTTGTTGAAGTCGCCTTCTTTGTTGAAGAAATACCTAGAATAGAAAGAAATGGCTCAACCATGAAGTTTAAACCATATAACAGGGCTACTCAACTGGCGGACCGTGGTCCGAATCCGGACCTTCTGGGTGTTGATGGTGGACCTTGAGCTTTTGGAAGAAAAACCTCATTGCCACGTTTCAGGGCTTCTTTAAACAGATTTCTACTGGGAGGAAGCAATTTTTAGTGTGATTATCCTAGTTGCTGGGGGGCTTCGACTTCCAGACTCCCCAAAACACTTTCTCAGAAATCCAATTCGAGTTACATTTTACCTAAAAAAGTGGTTTGGTACAGATAGTTTAACTTCAGTGGTTAGGTGCGAAGTAACTTATTCACCGAACTGCTAAAAATATTCAACTTGTCAAACTGGACCTTTGTTAAGATTAGTTGAGTAACCCTGCCATTTAGCAAGGATAAATTAGCTAAATTCACTAGATGATAACAGGTGATAATTCTAGGTGATAATTCGATAATATAGGTGATAATTCACCATCACTAGGTGATAACAATGACTAAGTGTTGATAAAAACAACACATTGAAACTTAGAGGTGGAATTTGCAAAAAAAGATTATTTTATAAGCAAAGTGAGCTATAAAAATGGATGAAACGATGTTGTACTTTGCTACTCTGTGATAAACTATTGTTTTATTGGAAGTTGTTTCCATAGCTGTGACTTCCGAGGTAGAATCTTTTGTATTGCCATTTGTTTCCTCAGGATCCTGGTCGGATTGATTGTACGGTACCACCCTGTCATTAGATGAAATTTAAATTTATTGAGAGTCAAAAATCATACCACATAAACGCTATAATATAGCGAACTAATCTAAAAAAAACCGTTGTGCGTTGCATTAAAGCTGTACTATTAGATTTTTTTTATTCAGAGTTGCTATAGAAACTCTTTAAGATATAGTTAATTAAAGATAATATGATCTGTATATGTATTTCTATGATCAGGCAAAGAAGCATAACCTTGATAGCATCATGTACTGTGTTGCTGCATTTTACTACTGTAGTTGCACAATATAACTACACTATACTGTATATCACGTACTGTGTTGCTGCATTTTACTACTGTAGTTGCACAATATAACTACACTATACTGTATATCACGTACTCAGACTTTTCGGCTGGTTGAAGATTTTCCAAGTCAGTGTCGCATTCCCAAACATTTAAAGCACCGTTTCTACTTATGGTATAAATGTCCAATGAATCTTTTTCAAAGAAGGAACCTGTGTAGTTTGTAATAAATTTAATACCACAAACAGTTGGCAATGTTATTTATCTGTAAGAAAAAATACTTTCAAACATACCAACAATTTCATCTTTGTGGCCACCAAGGGAATACACAACAAGATTGTCACATTTGACAGCAGCATAAACTCTTGTGTTCATATCTTGGCCACCCACAGCAAATGCTCTGCAGAAGCAAATTTTTTATTACTAACGAAGGTCATTGGTTGATAGATGTTTCATAACGTTCACATCTAAAAAGACATTTCTCATTTCCAAAAGCAGAATAACTGCATCAACTGCCATTACTAAAAGCTGGATAGAATTTTTTTTAAAACGTTAAATACTGAAAGTGTATATTTGATGTTATAACATTACCGACTATCACTTGTCCAATCTATACATGTAGTTTTTCCATAAGCGCCATAAAATGATTTATAAAGAGTGAAAGGATTAATTTCTCTCATCTTTCCTGGTGCATGATACACCATCACCATTTCATCTTTGGTAATAGCAAACTTCTTTCCATCAGGACTGAACCTAAACAGCAAAATAAATTGTTTTCGCCATCTTTGACACGTCATTACATCACAGAAAGACTTTAGAAGCATGACTGAAAAATATAAATAAAAGTGCAGAGATTAGAAATACCTCACTGAATGAATTGGTTTTCGAAAATGGTGTCTTTGAATGACTGTCTTGCTTATGAGGCTAACAAGGGATGCTTCACCCTCTGAAAACGTTAAATCACCAGTTAATGATACCAAAAATAAGCCATACGTGCAATTGTGCATGTACTACGCTTCGGTGATGAAATAACACTAAAAAATGATGTTTGCTTTACAATTCAGTGATGACACTTCAAAATAAAAACACAACAAAACTTAATAAAAATCACTATGACAAACAGACTAAATCTTGTATAATCTTATTAGTGCCGATGACACAACCTTTGCCTTACAATAATAATACAATAACAACGTACCATCGTCAATAAGAATTGCTGTATAGCCATCTGGAGCAATAGCTAAACATGCAATGTTGTACTGCGTCGTGAGTGAAAGCGTTTCAGATTTATTGCTAAAGTAAAATAAGATTTGATGATGTCAGTAACTTGTTAATGTTAAGGTACAAACATAAAATATATTCTATCTTTCAATTGTCTACAGATAAGCTATTTAAAGAATAATATTGTAATTGGTATGTACATTTAAAATGTATGCAACAAGAGTAATTCGAATTTATATATGTATATAAATATTGTAAATTATCAGTAAACAAACGCTTACTTTTTCAAATCAAATAATGAAAGACGATTTCCAACAGGGCTAACTATAATGTTTCCATCTTTCATGAACTCAACGTTTCCTTTTCGATAAACAGTTCCCAGAAGATTAGAAAACTAAATGAAATACCAAACATTTATTAAACTTAAGAGTATTTTTCCATTTACCATTCCTTTCTGCATTTAAGTCTTAAATTCTAGTCATGGACACATATGTACTTAAGTAGTGTTCAGATAATTTAAAATTGATGCAAGAAAAAAGAGTCTTTATTGGAAAAACGCTCGAGAAGTTTCGAAATGATGTCCTTTAAGAATGGTGGGGCTCTTTTATAACTCAAATAGACAAAAAAGTTGTAAGACCAAATGCAACACTTTTAGGAATTGTGTTCAGTAGAACAGACAAGGAGCAGAGCCAAGAAAAATCAAAATTTGTTGAAAAGTGAAGAAAGCTTAATATAAGCAGAAAGTAGAAGTGAGTTTGTTGTTCATTTAAACTTAAATAAAGTGTTATCAGTTTTGATAGTCAACTCTACACTCCAGGTATTGTCTGGTGCAGCAATGAGTCTGATAACTGGTAACAGATTTTTCAATCCAATACAGTTGGTATCCTTTTTCAGTGTACAGCACCGACATAAAAATACAACATACATAATAATGCATGTCGTATTGGCTACTCACCTTGTATGCAAACTTCATATTATCAGACTTTTTAACAGTTATGGTACCAGCACTTAGTGAACAAACATTGCATTATATATTCTGAAAAAAACAATACATATAATACTAAGGATGCATCATATTATAAATCAAAATATTAAACGTTTTTTTAATTATTGAAAATAGGTGCCTCTAAATACCTATTGTCAGTGTAGCAAGATGTTTTTTATCATATTTTATTGAAGTTGATTCGAAATAATACAAAATTAAAGAAATCAACACTATCAAAACCTGCAAATGCCAAAGATTTCCTGCAACTGGGAAGCCAAACTAGCCCAGTTAGTGAGGAAAACTTGTGAATTTGGCAACCCTTGAAAATTACCAGGCATTGTCGTCTGTCGAGCATTGCCAGGCATTGTTGGCTTTTTTAGAAATTGGCAGATAGGTCAAATGGTTTTCGGACCATAATCTTAATGCTCACTTCAATCGTAACTCAAACTACAATTTGCAAATCTGGTCCAGTTTGAGCTGGCAACTCTAACAATGCCAGAAAATGCCCGAAAGAAGGTGATAATGCCTGACAACAGGTATTTAGAGGTAGGCTATATACCGATTGAAAATAAACTACATAAAAAAAGCGCGCTTTTTAATCTACACCATTGCTTCTACACCTGTTTAGCGGGTGCAACCTAGTTCGTATCATGAACAGTTTGTACCCTGAAAAGATCGAGAGAAAAAATTAAAGCTGAAGTTGCTGATCGCAGTTTTCGCAAACATTTTAAAACTTTCCCCCTGAAAAAATCAAGAGAAAAAAATAGAACAAAGCCGAAGTCGTTGATCAGAGTCTCCGTTTTTCCGCAAACATTTTAAAATTTCCAGTGTTTGCCAAATTCGCTGATTGCAGTTTCAGCAAACATTATAAAAGGTTTAGGGTTTAGGAAAAGATCGAGAAGAAACAATTAAAAATAGCCGAAGTCGCTGATCGAAATTTCCGCAAACAAACAAACTGAAAAGATCGAGAGAAAAAAATAGAACAGTTTTCGCAAACATTTTAAAAGGGGTTAGGGTTAGGAAACAATCGAGAAAACAAAATTAAAAAAAGCCGAAGTCGCTGATCGGAGTTTCTGCAAGCTAACAAACTGAAAAGAATGAGAGAAAAATATAGAACCGTTTTTCCGCAGTTTCCGCAAACATTTCAAAATTTCCAGTAATGATCCTAAGAGTTTGCCGAAGTCGATGATCGCAGTTTCCGCAAACATTTTAAAAGAGTTAGGGTTGATCGAAGTTTTCGCAAACATTTTAAAATTTCCGATAATGATCCTAAGAATTTTTGTTTGTTTGCGGAAACTCCGATCAGCAACTTCGGCTTTTTTTAATTTTTTCTTTCGATGTTTTCAGGGTACGAACTAGGTTGCATCCTGCTTAGCGAGCTAGCTAAACACTTGTTATTTAACAATAAAGAGACATAAGACGGATACCATTTAGGCTAAAGAGATATTATACCGCTGTGGTGAGAAACCACATTCAGAAGTTATGATGCCCTATGGTGACATACCGTAGCTTACAGAACGCATCATTTGAGATGGATGCACCTATTTCGTTCCCTGAACAATTCGTACCCCGATTTTGTCCCTTCAAATCGGGGTATGAAGTGTTCTGGGGATGAAATAGGTTGAATCCTTGGCTTAAACATTTCTAACCCTGACGTCATTGCATAGCATGAACAAGTGTTGCGAGAATATAACTTCCAGCGCATTCTAGCGCACATCTAGAAAATGTTAATACTGTATCCCTTAGCTTCCATTTAAGAAGAGCTTTGGATTTTTATGTTGCTTCCACAATTGATGACATTGAATCAGCATAACAAAGGTGAATTCTTTGCTAAGAACGGATGGGAGTACCGGTACCTGCTTCTACACGAATCCGGCCAATTTAGTTCAAGTCTTACATCACAATGTCTGACTTTGATCTCCAAGTAACATTGATAAGACAAGGTTGGTTACAAATTAAATGCGTAGGCTAAGTTTTGGTATTACAGTAAGAAAGAGAAGGCCCAGGGAAAATTCTATAAGTGAGAATGAATACGATGAACCTACTTGCTCTTCATCACTTTCGCTCACATGACATGCAAAAACAAACCTAACGAAAAAAGCCTAGTGAAACGTTTGACTCTTCAAGCAGAGGTCATTGGTCTGATGTAAGCCTTTCAGAGTGATTTCGCTGAAATTTTAAAGTCTTCTAAACCATAGATATAGTTAAGATAAAGTAATTAAGCTTGACGATCAACGTTAAAAGTGGTGTGTCCACCGTGAGACTTAATTTGTCCGCCAAGGTACCGTAGCTGTTCAGACCGGACACGTTTAGTCATTTATCCGCAGTCAACAAAATTGATTTTGGAGGCTTGTAACCTATTTCGTCTCCTGAAAAAATCGAGAGAAATTTTGAAATGTTTGCGGCAACTCCGACTCTGTTGTATTTTTTTCTCGATCTTTTTAAGGTACAAAATAGGGGTACAAAGTGTTCAGGGGACGAAATAGGTTGCACCCATTTGAGATATATACTGTAGGCTACGTCATTTGAACTGCATCATAAAGTCATGGACCACAATGATGACCCTCACATGATCTTCAAAAAGATTACTTACATTAATTCTCTAAGCCAAACAATCAATCACTGGTTTATTTTTTTCTCAAAGTATCACGACAAATACACTGGTACATTACATAGAAGTGAGAGAGAAATGAAGCGAAAGACCTTATGAGGTCACCAAGTCAGCACCCCAGAACAACAACTTTTTTATACATTTCTGGTTGCATTACTTAATCTTGGCATGACATAATCTTTAGGCAGTGGCTATTTAACCGGCGCCGGTCTTTGAATCTGAAACACTATTTGACCGGTCATGACGTCACTATAATTGGAAAATTTATTCAACTCTATCCGTGGCGCGTGCGATATTTCGCCGTCATCTATTTTAGAGGGTATGAGTTCGATACTACGCGGAAACGTTTTTTTTTTTAACTAAATTTTGACCCGAAGTGCATTTTTGTAGTCAATTTTTAATTTGAGTTGCATTACATTTACATACCATTACTATTTTTTTAAAAGAAGCATTGTATTTAACTAACTTGTTGAGAGCAAAAATGTAATGCTTCGTTCGGCAATCACGGTCACATCAATCATTTTATTTTTCGTCATTAACGCGTCCGGGAAGAAAAAGATACTAACTACAAAAATCGATATAGACCTACCAGCACGTTAATGAGCGGGAAAAGGTGGCAAAACCTTGAAAGGTTTAAAACGTGCCTGAATGAAAAATTACGGTATGTAGTAGGCTATATATTAGTACGGTAGTTAGCACGACCACAAACGGAAAATTACCCAGAGAAATTCTCAAATTCCAGCAAATTAAAAAAACTCTAACTTTATTACTCACATTTGAAAAAACATAAAAAATTGGGCTGTAGGCAACTCAAATTAAAAATTGGCTACAAAAATGCACTTCAGGTCAAAATTTAGTTAAAAAAAAAAGAAAAAAAGAACGCTTCCAGGTAGTATCGAACTTATTCCCTCTAGAATAGAAGCCAGCAAAGTATTGCACGCGCCACGAATACTGTAGGGTGTACCTTAGCTATAGGGGTAAAAAAAAAATTTGGAAAGTTTAAGCTCTCACCCCCTACATTTGTGCCATTTTACCTAAAAACAAATCCTATAAAGTTTTAGACCAATCAGAAAAGGTTTAGAGGTCAACCTCTGAGTTTAAAGTTTCACCAATATTAGCATTGAGTAAATATTCGCCATTAACACAATGCAGTAGGTTTACACATATCTTGGATTGTACCTATATTCAAGGTAGATCTTTCTGGACAATATTTATCATTTTTAGATGACACCAGGGCCCCTGGCCCCCCTACAGGAATGGGTATTATCTGCTCATGGGCAGGGGTCACATAAATGCCAGTCTACTCTTTGTTGCCTGGTTTGGTTGCCACCATCAAAGTTTCCTGCCTGCTTTCGGGAAATTTCTTTCGATGTTCAGAAATGACTTGAAGAAGGAATTGGAGTTGTTCTTCCCCCTTTGTAAAATTCCCATTGAATTCCTGAATGAGGGCAACCCCACGTTCTACATGGTCATTCACCACTGCAAGGTCTTTCAACTTGGCCTGTGCTGACTTGAAACTGAGGCAGACATCCCAACTTTCTGGATCCAGATCTTTTATGAAATCAGTCTCAATCTTTAATTTCATAAAAAGGCCTCTGGTGTTGAAAGTCACAAAGGATTCCAAACCACCCAAAGATGTAACATCCACCTTTGGCCACTTTAAAATATAATCAGTTAATCACTACCTTCCTCCTCAAGATGCGAACCATCTCTCTCTTAGTTGAGTATGGGACAGAGGGGTCAAAGAATGCCAGACCCACCAACTCTTCCGACAGGTACCAGGTATGGTTTGCCATCTTCTTGCTTGTAGCCGTGGCAATTTCCTTGTGGTGAGGGTAATTAAAAAGTTTACTCAAAATTAGAGATCATTCCATGGAGCAGCCACAGCTACCTGGGCAGTGTTGCAAATTTTGAGACAAACCAGGACAGCAAAAAGAGCTAAGTCATGAGCGTCTTGAAGCTCCTTGCTGGCCAACTGGAATTGAGCACGAAATAACCAGAGTTTTATCACACAGATGACCTTTGCCATCCACCTGGCATGGTGCATTGCCCCTGGGGTCATGAACTGAACCCCTCGGTCAGAAGATTCTCCACGAAAAATGATGGCAAGGTTAAGGCATTCACGGTGGGTTATCATCTCGAAGCTGCACTGACATGAGATGAGATTTTGCAAAGGTAAAAAGCTGTGCTTTCTTTGAGGATACTGCATTAGCCACAAATTCATCTGTATCGGCTGCTTGAAAATTTTTCTTATCAATATACTCCTACTGCTTTTGAAACCTTTGGAAAAGTAAAACTGACCGACCATAAGAAGCCCCAAATGTCTTCTCAAAGGTGCTACCAATGACCAATTCAAAAACATGGTGTCGACAAGCAAGAAATAGCAGACCCCTATCGAACTTCTGTTCCAGGAGAACACATGCACCAGCACGATTCCCAGTGGTGGATGCAGTGGTATCAAAGCATAGACCCTGGACACGGTCACAAATACCCCAGTCATTAAGACAAGACAATAGAGCTGAAGCTTGTGCTCCTATTCCTGACCCATCTTTGAGACACCAAGGAGCTGAATTTCTCCTCCATCAGAAACAAGAACTGGGAGGCAGTCAACAAACTCGTTTGTTGTTAGATCTTTCATTAACTTTCCATCCCAGTGGACAATAAGTGCCTCATCTCCCTTGAACTCTTTCTGTAAATGATGTACCACCTGTGCACGATGTTCGATGATTTGACGTGTGGTTGATATTAAACTCTGCAACATTATTCATTATTAGGGGTACATTCGTGTTATCGCCCCACCACCCATTACTCCTCTACCTCAATAAATCTTCTTTGATTGCTCTAACGTTTTTTTTACATATCTGCCCCTTAACCCTATGCAGGTAGGGAGTTCGAGCCAGAGGCTCCGAGCCTGAGTAGTCACACAGCAAATGTGGTGGGGCGATAACAGGAAAGTACCTAAATAAATTTATAATTTTAAAAATCCTTCTTTACAAAGAATTTTGTGCATATTAATTGTATTGTCAATATGCATACTAATTGTATTGTCACAATTTACTTTGTATGGTATATATACATGTCCATCCATGACATTATAGTATAAAAATTCAAAGTTCCAGGTTGACCTCTAAATATCAATGGATCTGTTTCAAATTTAACAGACATTGTTTTTAGGTCAAATGGCACAAACGTAGGGGGTGAGAGCATAAATTAACCAACTTTTTTTTTTAAGGTACACCCTAACGAATAGAGTTGAAAAAAATTGTCCAATTTAGAACTTATATAATATACGCGCTTCTCGCCTTTTGCTTTGAAAGAGAAAAAGGTGCCTGTATAGTGACGTCATTAACGGTCAAATAGTGTTTCAGATTCAAAGACCGGCGCCGGTCAAATAGCCACTGCCTAATCTTTATGTACCTAAGCTAATTACAAATACGCAATAGAAAAGTAGGCCCAAAAATTCTCAATAAAACAAGTTAGGCCACGGTACTGTATTTACTTGTTGAGTGCCACCAATCGTATCACACTTGGTTTGAATCTTTATCCTCGGACTGACAAAGCATTGATAGGTTTTTCCTAGTAGTTTCGCATACTTGTAGAGGCTCTTGAAGCAGGGTCTGTTACCGAGATTGGCAGAGTGAAGTTTTCCGATTATTGAAGTGTTGTTGCCGGGGAATTATTCCATTAACTAGGTGCCGCTGAATGGAGAGCAGTTCTGAAATGCGTTACCCAAGCACACACCCCGAGAGTCGAACCAGCACCGCGTGATCTTGAGCCAGGCGCGTAACCACTGAGCTAACTGGGCACACACTGTTGCTGACAAGCTGTAACTGATTAAGCAAGGGTGCCCGTTGTTCTTTCACAAAAAATGCTGAGCAGGACTTCCCTACCAAACTTACCATCCACTACTGCAGGCCAAAACGTTCACTTGGTACTGTACTCTACTCATGACTAATTCAATTCTACAGTAGCGATTGGCTGTAGCAGTTACAGTGTGGTGAGACAGAAGGTTTTGCCAAAGACTTTTTGCTGAAAGTAAGATGTTTTGGGAAATCGCCAAACGCAATTAATCAAGCGAAATCGGTTGCCAAAAATAGCCAAACCACAAATATGCAGCCAAAAGTCTTTCAAAATCGCAAATATTATGGTACCGTGATTGCACTAGCACAACAAACACACATGTCTAGTCAGAGTTGCCAGATAAAAAATAAATTTCCGGTTAAACAGTGTCTAAAATTGTGAAGTAAGCTACCCATGATTTTCACACCCATCTGGTCAAACTTCATCTTCAAAATAGAATTTTATAAGCATTGTTTTTGTAATAAATTTTTGTGCAGCAAGTAAAAGTTTGAGAATCACTACCGGTATGCTCGAAAACCGACCACACCAACCAACTTTTTTCGAATTCAATCTAATAAAACTTTTGTGCATCCGAGTTTTTATTGCGGATTTTTTAAGTGTAAGTAGCCTAACTCAAGGTGGTCACAGCGGTAAACCATAATCTCTTCGTGGGAAAATTTTAACATAAAGTTCCCGAATCCGTTCGTCTGTATATAATGACCGAAGAAACACACACTTGAACTTCTTTTCAAACAGTGTATTTCTGTAAAATTAGCCCGCGGCTATCGAAATGGGGATGCAATGCCTACACCTCTAAAACTGTCACTACGATACAGATTACTTGGATAAGAGACGGAGAATTTGTCCAGCTAGCAAGCACCAAATAAACCAGTTAAATGTGCGACCGACTTCCAACAAACAACTTCGAGAATGAATCAGAAAAATTTGTGATAACTCAAAGGCGACGCAACATTTCATGTTTAAACCGGTTTCAACAGGATTGACACGAGTCTTACGGACGATGGTGCAATTTTGGCTCATGTTTTAGGAATTTCCATGACGTAATATTCAGTAGACCCGAACGGTTTCTACATGACGTTTGACCAGGCGAACAACCGTCTGGAACATAGCGGCCCCTAGTTATGACAGTCTGACATGGCATAACTAAAAAAGAATTGACGACAATTGTGAGCCAATGAATAAAAACACATGATACACAAATTGTTTGAATCACTCACGTTTAAGTTAATACGCAAATACAAAGGGCATGCAAAGAATGAACAGCAATAAGAATAAACACGACGATACATGAAATTGGTACCATAGGTATTAGGTACACGCAAAAAATGATGCTATATACAATGATTGCGATAATAACCGACTGTTCTGGGCTCATACAAGTGTCGGCCACCGCAGACAAAACCAGGCTCAAACCCTAACACTTAGGTGTTCTTTACGGGGGCGAGGCACGAAATATCCCTCAACACATAGTCTACTTTCACTTTCCCCGTACTCTCATCATAGTTGCAGACGGCAACTTTAGCTCTACGAACCACCGGCTTCCCTTTCCTAATTTGTGGAACTACCTCATGCACCCTCCCAAGTTGATACTTCCCACGTTTACCAATGTCCTGGAGAGAACCTACCACTACAAGTTGACCAGGCTCCAAATTCTCGGCCATTTTTAGCCATTTTTTCCGGCCCTGAAGACCTGGCAAGTAAAAATCGATCCATTTACTCCAAAACTGATGAGAAAGTGACAAATTGAACCGATAATCCCTTCTTAGTTGGTCACGATCATGTGGTTGCCCAACAGCACAGTATGGGTCTAAGTATGGGGTCAAAAGTGAGGCAGGGGTGATGACAGTAAAATCCCTAGGGTCGTCACTCAAAGGTACCAAAGGGCGTTCGTTCACGATCCGAACGGCACTGCCTGTGTACGTAAGCAGTTCAATAAAATTGGGCTTACGAATTGAAGAGTCCAAAATGAGAAAAAATGCGATTTTAAATTGTTTAACCATTGCCTCCCAGGCGCCACCTTGCGCCGAAGCATCACTAAACCCATGCAATTGATATGAAACAATATCATCCGGACTGCACACACCAGAGTTTGCAAAATACCATCTCGGTAACGAAAAATCCTTAAGCAGGTCCAAAGAGCGAAGCCACGACTCCCACTCTTTAACAAAGCTATCAGGGACCTCGGTGTCCCAATCAAACTTGTCTATCGCCAATTGCTGAAGTATAAGGCGTGTTTTTAGAAAAAATGGCGCTCCAAAGCCTAGCGGATCAAATTTTTGTCCAAGCTGACTGAGCATACTTCGGCGCGTGTGTTTAGCTAAGGGCTTTAAGGAACATGCGATACGCATCTCGTCAGACTCGGTTTGCCACACACAACCCAATGTCTTCGCTGATGGCAAAGTCATATTTTCAGTCTGAAAGTCAATGTCACGAATCAAAGGTGAAAGCATCTCATTATCCAAATTTGACAAGGCAATCATAGCCTCCTTGTTAGCACTCCACTTACCAAGTTTAAACCCACGGCTATCAAACAAAGCAATTGATTCATGAGTGATTTGCTGAGCTTCCTCTAAGCTGTCAGCCGAAAATATAAAATCATCCATGTACATATTATTTGCAATATTGCAGAGAGTCAATTCACCAGCACTGCTGGGATTCTGCTCGATCATTTTCTTTATAGCCAAGCAAGCGATATACGGGCTACTCTTTATTCCCCAAGGGTGTACACAAAAACGAAATGGTACCATCCTACCATTTTCAAGGTCATCATCTTCAAACCACAATATACGAAACAAATCCCTTTGCGACTCAGGTAACTTTATTTGAAAGAAGCATTTAGTCACATCAGCCATGAGACCAAATCTACCAAGCCGAAATCTAGCCAAGACATCTACCAGAGGGTTTAACAAGTCAGGACCCGAAAACATTACATCATTAACACAAGTTCCTCGGAATTCAGACTTGCCATCGTAAACAATGCGCTTTTTTAATTGTGACGTAACAAAGTATGGTAAATACCATTCAAATCCCTTGACATTTCCTGCTTCACCAGTACGCTCAATATAGCCATTTGATTTAAGATCTTTCATGGTGTCAGTAAGGAAATCACGAAGTTCAGGTTGTTTTAAAGCTTTCTTTCTTAAAGCAGCAGCTCTATCTGACGCCAACACAAAATTGTTAGGTAGTTCAATATCTTCCTTCAACGGAACAGGTATCTCAAATCGACCATCTTTCAACTCAATATTCGGTTTAACAAGTTCTCTAGCCAACTTATCATTGCGAGACAATTCACAGGTTTCATTTTGCAACGTCAAATCCTGAATGACTTTATTCAGGTCTGCTATTTCCATATCACGAGACTCAATTTTACGCTGAAAGCCAGAGATTACATCCGACTCTGAAGACGTCTGCACTCTGCACACTTTAGCAACGCTTTCATCTAAGGGTGACTTACCACCACAAGCCAACCAACCGAGAGGAGTGAGCAAAGCATGTGGTTCACTACGATTTTCACCAACACGTTCTTTTTTTGCACACATCAAATAAGCGTTGTCGTTGCCAATCAGTACATCTACAGTAGGCTACTACAATCATTCAAATGAAACATATTCACGTCATGAAAATGACGGAAACCATTTAAATCTTGTTTATGCGGTAAAGTTTTAACATCATCAGCCCAAGCTGGGTTAACCACCGAAGTTATATCACAAAACAGTTCATCTGTCTCTAACGACTGGATGTTGAGTTTGACAAGGTCAGCACAAGTAGCTTTCTGACCAGCCAGGGTATCCATTTTAAACGACGCTTTATCGTACGGTTTAAGATCAAGTTCACACACCAAGTCACTCGAAACAAACGTCAACTGCGAACCAGGATCATGCTGACAATACACCAACTTCGATTTGCCAGTCATTGGATTCAAAACACGAGCAGCAGTAACGCGGTTAAAGGCTGCTTTAACATTTCCAATCTTAACATTACGCACAGGAACTCTGGCACGAGCATCATCTTTCCCAATCGAATCCAGAGAATCACGTGACGTCACATAAAAATCATGCAGAAGAAAATAGTGTTTCCTATCGTTGTTAGGCCCACACTTACGACAGTTATTTGCATGAACGCAATCCCTAACCATATGCTGGCGCAAACAATTCAAGCATTTGCCAGCGTTCACAATGACATCTCTCCGATCTTTAGGTGTCAAGCGCAAAAATTCTTTACAATTAGACAAAAAATGATATTCAACTTGACCACGTGACGAACAACAAATGCATGCCGGTAGGTTTTTACGTCTGGCTTCACCACCGCGCGGTGCGCCAACAACAGTCGAGTACTGCGAACTCCCTGACATCACATCATCGTGGGGTTTTACGGACGTCTGCCTAACCGGACATGAAGGCAATTTTCCTTTGCCAAACTTTTTAAATTGCTGCGACTCACCAGAATCGCCCATTAGCATAATGCTAAAATCAGTCGACTTACGCGTTTCCTCTCGTACAACAAAATCGAACAAACTCTGAAAAGTAGGCTCATTAGTGCCACCATACTGATCACCTAAAAAGTCAAGATAACGCTGCTTAGCGTCAAACGGGAGTCGCTTAGCCAAATCCAACACAAAACGTCCTTCCAATTTGTCACGCTGACCATAAGCTTGCGCGTAAAGCAAACACTGCGATAATTCATCTTTAAACTCTTTCAGATCACTGGAAGAGGTCGAAGTCAATTTGCTACCATAGCGATACTTTCTAATTTCCGGTTCTGCAAAAAGACCTCCACGAACCCCAAAACGCTGGGACAAGCGAGCTAACGACATTTCTATCCTGTTTTCCTCTGACAAGCCAGGGGTGTCAGAAACCAAATTAGCAATCGTTTGTGCAGCTGTTCTAACACAAGCTGCTTGTAACAAAGTCAAACAAGTCCCCTTAAAGGGCGAAGCTGCCATTAAGGCCGTAACACGATTTTTAAAGAAGATAAATGGCATATTATTACCATCGTAACCAATCAAGGCCGCCTTATCGAAAAACGTCCTACTATTTTGGTATTCAAAAAAGCAATCCTGCTGTTGAGAACTCGATTTAGCGGGAGAAGACAAGCTATATCCCTTAAGGGGCTGAGTGGGCTCAGTCACGTGCACAGCCCGATCACGATCCTCACACACGTTAAAATCAGGAGACGCGATACGCCTCTCACAACCACTCAAATTACGTGTAGCTGGGCGACCAAAACCTAGCGGCGCAGAAAACTGTGAAGGGGGCAAAGCATTACTACTAATGGCGGCCCCGTGACCTGTACGCTCTGGGGGAGGAGTTCGGTTGTAATTCGCAGACCTTGGCTCTACAGCATTCGGAAGACCCTTAGCCGCGGCCCCGAGACCTCCTGAAACAGCTGGAAAACGTGTGGATTGCCCTGGTCCACTCACAGGTTGAACGGGCGTTTGGAAAAGGTTATGTAAATTAAACTGCGATTGATGTTCATTTCTGGAATGCCTAGAAGAGCCCTTCTTAGAGCTACGCCGAGAGCCCACCTCTGATCGATATTCAGCTAAAACTACCTCTTTACGTTGTTCAGCCCTCAACTGAGCGTCTTTGAGTGCGAACTCAGCAGCTCTCGCGGCGGCCTCAGCTGATCTCGCTTCGGCCTCAGCTCTCGCGGCAGCCTCAGCTCGAATGGCCTCAGCTCGCGCGGCAGCCTCAGCAGCTCTCGCTTCGGCCTCAGCTCTCGCGGCAGCCTCAGCTCGAATGGCCTCAGCTCTCGCGGCAGCCTCAGCAGCTCTCGCTTCGGCCTCAGCTCTCGCGGCAGCCTCAGCTCGAATGGCCTCAGCTCTCGCGGCAGCCTCAGCAGCTCTCGCTTCGGCCTCAGCTTGTATCTGGAGCTCCTCTCGTCTTAGCTGCAGGTTAATTTGTGCCACTATCCGAGACGAAGTCCTAGACATCCTAGTGCTTACATTTGAGGCGCTATCCTCAGGATGTATGTCAGCATCCAACATATCTGAGAACTCACTTTCTTTTTGTTCAAAGTTATTTTTTAACGAGTTAAATTCGGGATTTACCCTATCACGAAGTTCTGCCAAGATTGCAGAGTTAAAGATTTTAGTCAAAAGAGCATGGAAATGCCGTAATTCCTCTTCTCAAGTAGATAACTTAGATCTAAAAATTAACAGTTCCTGCTTATCACTCAAAGAACCTAGGGCTACAGAAAGTTCCCCAATTTCAGTCAAAATATCCCGTCTAAGATGCCGGGCCTCTCGAACTGACTTAGCCTCATCGTTAATGGGTCCCTCCCCAGAATGGCCTGCCCGACCGCAAAGAACATCATCAGGCTTAAACTCAGTCGAGTCTACGGCGGTCGAGTCCTTGTCGCCACCGAGTGTAGACATATTAAATGTTGGGGCTAAATTAACAATTAAAAAAATTAAGTTACACAAACACACAAATTATTAGGCTACAGTAGTTATAAAAAACTTAACTGCAAAGACCGTAAAAATACAAAAAAGAATTTAAATGCACGATACCTTAGCTGTACGAGTATGAAGTCCTAAAGTCCACAAAACTGGCTTGGATTCTTCCACTTGAATCTACAAGCACAGATGGATTGTCTTTTAATCTTCTTTCTTGCCAATGATTGTCAAAGTTATTTTTCTTCTGTACCAAACTGAGAAGAAATGTCTTCACTTTTCTTTGCTTCTGTAAGAGTGTAGACTACCAACCAACAAATCTTCTTTTATTATTTCTTGTAGGAGTTCTTCTGCACTAGCTGACAACAAACACGTTAACACGTCGTTTAATTTTATGCCTTCAAGTGCTTCTTGGCCTACCAGCTAACAAATTCGTTTTTTATGTTTTAATTTCTTCTTGACCTACCAACTGACAAGAACTCGTCTTTTATTTTTTATGGTCACAGCGGTAAACCATAATCTCTTCGTGGGAAAATTTTAACATAAAGTTCCCGAATCCGTTCGTCTGTATATAATGACCGAAGAAACACACACTTGAACTTCTTTTCAAACAGTGTATTTCTGTAAAATTAGCCCGCGGCTATCGAAATGGGGATGCAATGCCTACACCTCTAAAACTGTCACTACGATACAGATTACTTGGATAAGAGACGGAGAATTTGTCCAGCTAGCAAGCACCAAATAAACCAGTTAAATGTGCGACCGACTTCCAACAAACAACTTCGAGAATGAATCAGAAAAATTTGTGATAACTCAAAGGCGACGCAACATTTCATGTTTAAACCGGTTTCAACAGGATTGACACGAGTCTTACGGACGATGGTGCAATTTTGGCTCATGTTTTAGGAATTTCCATGACGTAATATTCAGTAGACCCGAACGGTTTCTACATGACGTTTGACCAGGCGAACAACCGTCTGGAACACAAGGTAACCGTACTTTTAATGTTTTGCTTAGTGGAATTCAGTGACTGCTATTTTAAGCAAAGTGTAAAAACGACATAAACTTTGCCAATCACCTCCAGTGAAATGCAACGTAGTGCTCGGCTACAATGAGAGGGCAACGGAGCTCTTTTTCAACAGCTTGCTAAAGTACAGTAGAATAAAGGTTGTTGACAAGTCATACCAGTAAACTGCAAGTCATAAGTAAGCTCGTCGTCGTCGTCTGAGCTTCTGGGGCCGAGGGTCTATCCTTTTACCACCCCAGATTCACGATGTTCCCGGACTACACTGGAAGGCTGCTAGAGAGCAGCCAGTCTTTAGTTTTATCATCCATGACGCGCAGACCTTCCACTCCGTTAGGTGGCTTGAAGATGGTACAGTCATTGATGATGTGGTCTGCGGTCTGTTCCTCGGCACCACATTCACAGGAGGAAGAAGCCATTCCCCATTGGTGCATGGTTGAGCGGAAAAGTCGTGATGTCGATAAGTAAGCTGTCTTCCTAAGACTTTTTCAATTAATGAAAAACTTCATATGGCTTCGAAAACAACCATTGCATTACCGGTAGCCTACGTCTACACAATTCTCTTCGAAAAAGCAGCTGGCAAAAAACAATCTGTATCGCTCAAACAACCAACTACCAGTAGGCCTACTGCATTTCGGACAAAACAAGTTGGACGTTAGAAGTTTATTTTTCAAAAAAATGTTGAAACTGGTTAGTTCGGTGAACGTAGAAATATCGCTTGCCGCTAATCTTTCTTTCAAAAATCTCACGAGTGCAAGAAAACAAGCCACGACCAAGCGGCTTCCAATGAACGTCTCTTGTGCACAATGCGACCGAATAAACTATGAATGTATTCTGCTTGCACTGCGAGGTAACATGAGACAAAGACGCAGAGCTCATTCTTCATTCCTATCGACCGAAACGCCATTCTGGGAGTCGTCGATGATTTTTTGCAACCGTGCAAGATTAGTCGACTTGTCCAAGTCGTAGAAATCGCCAGAGGCAAGTTTACGTGATGTCGTGAAAGTGGGGATTTTCCCTTCAGCTCCAGCGTGTTGTGAATTCATTGAATTGTGGCCTCTGGCAGGATGGGAAAAGTCAACTTGGTGCGTAGAAGAGGAACTTTTTCCAAACGATTTGTCGAAGCTAGAAAAACAAAATGTCCAAACCTCAAATATCCAAGTGGAATAGGCTAGCCTACTCACAGTGGAGTACTGCTACTTTATTTAGCTTACGTTTTTGTAGGCTACACAAACTAAGGTGCCAACATTCAACATATTGGGCGATAAATTATCGTCGAAGTATACGTAAATCATTCGCTAAAAAGTTGCCAGTTTCAGCAAGTGTTGTTTAAATAAAGGTAGCCATACTGTTGCATGAGAGTAAGAAGAGCGGATGTTTTCAGAACTCCAAAGTCGACGAGGGTGACCAAATGAAGAAGAAGATTGCGACGAAGGTTGTGACGTTTGATGATCGAACCGTAAACATCAATAAAGGAAGTGCAGGCGTCAATCATCTCGGCGTCGGCAATGCAACTGCAATGTAAGAGTCAGCATCAGCCATAAACCAGTTGGTTCGTCGAAAGAAGTATTTGAACATCACGTTTATGTAATTTACTGAACGCAAAGAAACGATGTCTAACTGGAAAGCCATTTTTACATCATTTTCATGGAAAAAGTTTTTTAAATACTTCTTTAACATTGCATTGTTGGTTAAAAACTGTATTACGTGAGCAAACCATAACTTATGCGAGACTTCGACACACCGCATACCTGTGCTTCATCGAGTATAAGTTCCACAATTTCATAATCGGCTTCTCGCCGTCATTGACGTCAGTGAACTCATCGAGCATTTTCTTGATATGATCCCTCAGCCAGTCAGGATCGGGCTCTTCTTCTGAATCGACGTCAAACTCACAAGGACGAACGGGAATGTTGGTTTCACTATGAAAGTACAGGCGATGGTGACCTGTGACGAAAACGGACACGCTCACAGAAATATAATAAGTATACTTTTGTTGTTTTTGTCCTTAAAACAAATGCACAGCTACGTGTTATACTGATTTTGTATAGTTGATCCTTGGCGAAGAGAACGAGTATGGAAAAGCTAACGTTTTTGTAATATATTCCAGAGATTCTATCGCTTCCAAAACACAGCAAAATGCCCGACAAACCTGCGTCGTAGTGTGTCGCAATGGAGGACTCGTTTTCTTCTTTCTCCAACAACTCGCTTAAATCCAATTTCGAAGTATTTCGTTCTTTGTTGGGCCGGTAAACGAGAGTGTCAGTGACCTGGACACGCCGCACTGGGCCGCGACGGCTGAAGGCCATTCCAGGTTGACTATAGACGAACTTAAAACATACAACTTTTATTAACTCTTGCCACATGATTCGGTGAGTACATAATATGTGCAATGTAAGAATAGATCAGAGTGCAATGCCATCTTTTTGGAGAAACTCGTTAAAACACAAACTAATTTTGGACGACCTCCTAATGGTAATTTATCATAGGTCTCCGTCGTGAAGTCTCTCTTTCACCCACGTTTAAAGCCGCCAGATTTAACTAAACACTGACACTGTCTGACAGTTGCTGAAATTTACACGAGCTCAGTGCGTAAGTGAAGACGACGAAAGAGGCAGTTCAAATGCGATACGACGCTTTTCATGAGTCAGAAACTACATAAAATTTGGTAAAAAATCATGTCATTGCACGGTATTATTCGTTACTTGCTACATGCGGTAAAATAGCTAAAAACAAGAGCACAAACATGTTGGCCGGAAAAGCGCCTACCTGAGGATTTCCGCAATACGAACCGTCATAGCACTCGTTGACCGAAACTTCAATGTAGCAGCCAGAAGTTTGCGGGATATAGGAAAAGTTAAAGCGGGGATGGTTGGTCTTCAAGTGCTGTGGAAAAAATCATTAGAGCAATTGGAAAGAAAAATACTTCATAACTTCAATAAATTTAACAGCAACGAGATAGGTTAAAAAAATACCTTTATTAAGCCATACAAAGTGATGCAGTGTAATTGACACCAGGGGCAGTAAAGATCCTCTCTTGCTTCTGTCTGTTGTTGCGTTTCACTGTTGTAGATGAACTGATAGCAAACAACCGATTTCGACTCGGAAACTCCGTTCGTGCTAACTCCATTGACGAGTTTTTTCTTTGAGGGATATTCTTTTCGGTACTCTATCGAATCCACAGCAAGCTTCGGAGGGCTTGGTTCAGCGTGATCTTTGTTTTCTAAAATTCGATTCAAACAAAAATAGAAATCGGTTGATTTTTCATCACTTTGCTTTTAAAAAACTTTATAAACACAGTAGAATTGAACCTTGTCAAGTGCCATCGGATTGTAAACATGAATATCTTATCTTAACCTTTCCAACACACTTGTCGTCGCTGGTTTTACGTAACACGCTCAGTTCTCAGCAACGTGTAACATACAATACACAGTTCCACACGTCTAAGAAAACAATTGAAGCCGTTTGCGCAAAAGTTGAAAAGTCATATTTAGGTGAAATTGAGTTAAGAGCACATTTATAGTCAGAAAAAGTATAAAGAATGATCTGGCGGAGTTTTAAGTTGAAATTCATTCGATTTCGACCAAAACGAGGCATGGGTACTCATTGGGCAGCCCATAATCGAATCGTTTTTTGGGAAAAAGTTAGTAAATGCGAAGGGTGGCCGTCAGAAAAACTAATATAGCTGTGTCCACCAAAATAAACTATATAATAAACATAATAGTAGATCTTTCAATATCTGTAGAGAGCAGGAAATTTCTATGGGACTTTTTACAGTAAGCTAATCAAAGTTGTTGCGCTTCTGATCTTAACACTCACAATTACCAAAGCAAAAATTAGAAATATTAAAAAAATGATCACAATTTGTCACACTTTTCTTTTTCAAATCCTTGATAGAGGCGACCAATACGCTGATTGTGATTCATTTAATTACTTTATGACGTGACTATTGTTTTTTCTGTCCTTTAAAATTTAAATCGGTCATAACAGAAGACTAGGCCGCCTGGCCCCTAGACTAGGCGGCCTGCCAATTACGTTTGAAGAATAAACTCAAAGTAGGCAAGGCATGCGTTTAAAATCATTGCAGTTGCTTCGTGTCAGATATGATCATAGCATTGAACTCAATAATATGCTGTACGATAATCTGTGACAAAAACGTACAACTAGACGTCATCCGCGAATATTATAATTTCAAACTGACACTTTGGTTTTTTGGGAAAATACAATGGTCAAAAGTTCTTCCGATACTATTTTCTGTACATTTTATATGGTTCAAAGGAAAATCTTTTGAAAAAAAGTTCACATCAACTTTTAGCATAAAAACTATTAGGTAGAAAGTTGATAAGTGAAATTTTTGTGCAAAAAGTTGATAAGTTTACATTTTATTCAAAAATACAGAAAAGCTACAGAACATAGAAAGTTAAAACTTACGCACCTAAAATGTATCACAAATCTTCATCAAATCCACATATCCTCAGTGAGATCTTTCAAAGTATAATTTTTTTAGCATTTAATTGAAAACTTCAAACGTCGTTTTGTCAAAATGCCAAAATGTGACTTATCAACTTTTGTCGCAAACTGCTTCAATTTGCAAAGTGTTCAAACCTTTCCTTATTCGTATGAAATGAAAACTCACCGAGACCATTCCTATCTTCCTCTGTGGCCTTGTTTGAATTTCGTCGTCTGACACGTTTCGCTTCGGGCTCGTCACAATTATTAGCTTTGTTTTCGGACGCTGAGTCACATAAAGGACCGGGCTTGTCATTCTCAGCCCACCTGCGCAAAAGATGAATGCATTTATCTGGCTCCCAGGATGTGGTTACCACCTCTCTGCAAAAGCAATACATCTTGACACAATTGATGGGTTTGACAATGGTCAGAAGTTTCACAAAAAAAAACTTTCTTTCGCAGGCAAACGAGCACATGTCTGTTGAAGTCAAATAATGCAGCCAAATAAACAAAGGATGGATTGACTCTCACTCGAGTTTAAACTTGAGAACCGGGGAGTTGGTCATTGTGCTGAGCACTTTGATCTCCCTCCCACCGTCGAGGGCCTCCCATGTTGCGTTTCTTCTCCCATCCCTCGACCCAGGAAATTTTCTGTGAGAACACATTGTTTTGATGATGTTTTACAAAATTTCGTTGATAGAAATCATCAAACTAGCACATAAATAACACAATTCGCTTTCGAGAAACTCTAAGGTGTTGCGGTCGCGTCATGTTGTTTAACTTAGTATCTTGTTCGGTCACTATCTTATTACTATCTATTAGCACGCCATAAGATTTGCGTTTCGTCGCTTTCACCATTTTTTAGACATTTGATAAATTGGCATGTGTAATAAAATTTTGCGTTGCTCTTACGTTTGCGATGTTGTTATATATATAATATTAAATTATTCCAACTCTTCATTGTTTTTGATAATTATTTTGCCGGCGTGTTTTTACTGTCCAGCTGTTCTTTGTGTTGTGTTCTTGTTAGCGACCTGTCTTCATTGCACAATAACCGACTTTTTAAGTTGACTAAAACTTCACATTTTAAATGATGTAGTCTTCACTTTCGCGACAGCATTAACTGCTTTCGCTGCGATATAGTTTACTTCAGACGCATGCCGATGTCTCATTGCCGTATTTGTGGCTTACCTGTTCAATGAGAGTTCATATTCTCCATCTAACAACAAATTTTCTTTATCGCTTGAGAAAATGTCCAGCTCCGCTTCGTACATAGGAGCTTGCGTTCTGAAAAATATAAAAAAATTATTCAGGCCAAAATAGTGGTAAAAAGTGTATGGTGTCTTTGGCTATATTAGCATGCTCATTGCTCAGTTTTGCAACATTCAAAAAGTGTGTTGTAGATTCTGTCTTCAATTTTAACGTTCAAAGTTTTCTCGTAAGTCAACACAGCGTGAATTAATCTTGATAACAACATAAGTTTTGAAAGGGTTTGCTAATTTAAAGCCGAAAAAAGCTGAAAACCCAAGCAAATTGAAACCAACGTTGACACGCAAATACGAGCTGAAGTTGTTCTATTTCCGTTCATTCCTTGACTCAATCAGGCTTTTCTTTGTGTACGGTACATACAATGCATACAGGCATAATCTTAAGCTGGTAAAATTGGACACTTTTTATCGTTTTAAAAACCCCTGACAAGTTGGGGCTCTTAAAATTAAACAAGACTGGGGTAACGCTACAAATAAACACAACTACTACTACATTGTTTCAAAGTCTGCTTAACTCACATGCACAGTTTTCTAATATGGTCTTTAATTGCACTGTTTTTATTAAAACTAGCGAAATTCAATTGCTCTCCCACACTCGTCACCAAATGTCGCGTGGTCATACCAATGTATGACGATCTCGCATCATGCGAGCAAGTGAACTTATAAACGACGTTTGAACATAAGCGGAAAGGAGTTTTAGACTTCAACTGAAAATAATAACCAGCTTTAAATGTTTTATAAACGGGAAAAATCTTAACGTTAAACTTCAAGGCAATAAATCTGGACAAACTTGTGTGAAACTGCCAATCGTGCTCAAACAATAAACCGTCATTGCAGTCTTTCAAAATTGTTCGTAAGTGTTTGTCCGAGTTCGACACCAAGATTCACGAGGCATTGATCATCAAATCTTTAAACCCAGGGCTCAACAGGCAATTATTTGCTGGCGGAGCTTCTTATCTTTTAACAGTTTTTGATTGAATTATCACGTCTTGTGCTTCTCGCATTTTCTTTGTTTGTGACACTATCTCGTGTTGTGCTTCTGTCAATCTTGCGTAATTCTGCCTGATTCCTTTTCTGAACAATTAATTAATTTTTACTTCTCAAATACTTGACCCGTTGTGCTGTGTAATTTTCAGTTGTCATTTTGTATGAGCGAGACAGTTTCTTAAATGTTTAGATTTGACCATATTTTTGCTGTGATACTATATGATTCTTTAGCATTTCTTTTAATATGTATTTTTTCTTATAGGCTTGAAAAGGGCTGTATGACTAGCCGAAAACGTTCGCCTTTTGTTTTATAATGTTAAATGTAGTGTTGTTGCTGAATCTGACTAAAATCTTCGAAATCAAATTTTCTTTGTTTTTCAACATCTGAGGATGTTAAAACCTATTGAGTCATCTGGAGAAAACAGTGAAGAAAGCGTAAAATTATAATTTTTAGAAAAATTTATTTGAACATTCGCTAAAAGTTAGCAAAATCTGGAAATTTCTGCAAAATGTGACAAATCAGGCCGTATCTTTAGGTGGCCATGGTATAACATAGACAGATGCCATCCGAACCTTTAAGTAAAAGAAAATACTATTAGTAAAACTGACCTTTCGCTTGTCATCTTCTTCAACTTTCGCGGAGGACCCATCGCATCATATGCTTGATGTTCATCCTCATTGTCACTGCTATTCTTCAGATCTGAGCAAAAGCATACAGTTTACTTTGACAGAACCGCGACTGGGTTTGAGCAGAAGTGGTTATGAAAAAAGGCGGCAATGCTAAGTCACGTGGTAAAGGATAGTCAGCCTAGAGTTTTAAAAAAGATCAGACAACATATTCTACCAAACACCTGTATGCAAAACTCTTCTGCGCCGACTTCCACTTGTGAGGTTTCTCAAGGAAATAGCAGCAGGGTCATCCTTGTGCTTACGCTTCCTGCCATCCATGTCGTCACCATCCTGCGTAAGTAACTTCTTCGCGTTAGTAGACGAAAGTGGCGCATATTGTGGCCGACATTTCAACCAGAAAGTCACTGATTTTATATAGATTTAACGTCGGCATACGTTGTATCCATGGCGACCTTTAAATAGATCGCTATGCTTTTACATTTTGAAGAAAGTGCGCTGAAGCTAAGAACGTGTATTCTGATTCTATTCAAGGCAAAACTTTCACAGTAACATTGAAAAGGAATCTTTGGTAAAGTCATCGGTGACAATTTCTAAATAAATCAGAGAAAAGAAGAAAAAGAACAAATACAAAAAAATATTGCAAGTAGCAAAAAGTACCATTTCGTCATCGCTTTGAGGATTATCTGAAGACTCCGCTGGAGTATCTGTGTCGTCATCACAAGGCTCATAGACGCGGAATATCAAGGAATAGTTTTTCACGCTTTGGCCATCACCGGAATGTGAAATATCGTTGGTGTGCAATAAAACAGGATCTTCAGCATCAGGGCTTCGTGGATTGACGGAAACCTCAACCGTGTCAATGTATTCCTCCGTCTGTATGGACTCACCATCTTTTCTTCGACACCGGAAAGTTTTACGAACAGATATCTCCGTATCGACAATGCTTAACTGTGAAATAACTCAATTTACAAATGCATGTTTCTGAATATTAAGAGTGAGGCTTTATGACGCAGTCCGAATGTCGGAAACCGAAATGACGCAATCCGTACACCGAGAAAACCGAACGCCATATTCAAACATTAGCAAATCGGCAAGGGATTGAGTGCACTTTGGTTTTGCATTGTGTTCAATTAACAGTATGCCTGTTGTCAAACCAACTCAACGCCGCGTAGCCATTCAGTTTATTTCTGACCGACGAAGAAAAACAATAAGGTACTTGTGTAAGCAACCAATCACGAACGGCCACAATATCATGACAGGGAGAGTGAACCGCGTCATTTAGAAATGATGTAAGTAGAGACTAGAGATGTGTCATTTTTTGTGCTCGTTTAAAAAATAAAATAGGTTCTTTGTTATGATAAACGAAAACAGTTGTTACTAGAAATAAAGTATGAAACGATTGGAAAGACTATAAAAAAAAACGAATTAAAAATAAATTAAATAAATAAAGACTAAAAAAAACGTTTTTAACCATCCTTAGACGTAAGCGATACCTCTGAACAGCGCAATCTAAACATCAGACACAAGAAATTTCGCGTCATATGAGTCTCGCAGCGTCTGGATCGAGATATTCAGTTTAGCAGCATTAGGACAGCGCCACATTGCGGCGTACCGCTAAATATTGGTACAAAAAGATAAATTCACATCTGTAAACACAGTATTGTAGCCTACTATTGTAAGCCTAACTATTGTACAAATGCTTTCGCAACCTTTCAAAAGGCAAAATTTTATTCAAACTTTTTCCAATATTATTACATTGAAAAGTGACTCATTGAAACGTTAAGAAAAAAAACAAAAAAAACAGTAACAGCAGCTGACTCAACAGCATTTCAAGAGGAATAATTAGCACCGCTTGTGACTATGGCTCGGCAAATTAAATTTGCCCTCTTATAAAGTTTTAATAATCTTCTTTTTTGAGTAAATGCTAGTTAGACCACAAAGAATAAGGTGCAAGCTATGTCAGGCTTGGTTACACAGCTTTGAAAGCTTGTGTATTGATTTAATAGCAAATGTTGTATAATCCTATAGCTCACTAAACCTTTTTGCCAATCCAGTTTTCACTGGGAACGCCTGGATCTATGTAAAAACCAGTGATCTGTAATTTCAATTGGTCACAATGAGGTGAAGCAAATCCAGATAAGGCAGAGTGATTGTACCGACAAACTTGAAGCATATCATCAACACGAAATGCCTACAATACATATAACTGTATGTGGTAATCATTTTCTAAGACTAACAAACACCATAAAATATCACTTACAATGCCGCATCATAAAAGTAGGACTGCATGCAAGTGTTAGCCATGATACAGAAAAAAACACCCGAACACTCAAAATCTGCAGTTTATTCAAATTTTTTGTCGATATAGTAGCCATTTGTAATAATATCACCTGCAATACAGAAAGGCATAAACTGGCCTTATGTATTTGCTAATGTGTACAAATAATATCAGAACTTTAATATTAGTGAGCAGTGAGAAATGTATAGCATGTTATCCAGTTGCATAGCTAAACCAAGAATTTAACATGGATGTTATACAATCTGAATCACAATGTGATTCCTTGAGCAGTTGAGCACCTTTCTCCTTGCATTGCTTCTTGAGCATCTACTGAGCATATACTGCAAGCTACGATGTAAGAAAATTGGTGATATGCAGTGGCGAGCTCTCAAAAACCTGTAAATCTGTGTCGGTTTTTCAAAGGCACGGAGAAATTCTTCTCTATCCTGAAATAGCAAAGCAACATAAACTGTTTTGAAATTAAAGAAACAAATATTATTTACAATTTTCTTCACTGGAGTGTACATTGTAGCGATCCATTATTTCAACATATCATATGACCATAGCCCAGATCATACAAGCTCTTGCCCTATTGTTGGATTTGTCCAACAGTCCAAGTCTCATGCAGAGTCACACATCATTTCAAATAACATTGATTCTATTGCAAAAGTTGAGACTAAGTTTTTAACAACTTTACTGTTTTATGTCTCACAAAGCAAAAACCCAGAACATATTTGCTTTTGAGTGCCAGATCTTTTCAACCCTGTAATCTCTCAATTAGACTTTCGGCCCTAAGCATTAAAAAAAGACTGTGTGGGTGAAGAGTCTGCCACTGTTCTAGTGGTAGGTAGCTCAAAGGAAACTTGAAATGAAATGCCCTTTTCACAAACAGTTTAAACACCGCAACACTACACAATTTCTTGAAAGTCATAAATTGAATGTGGGCCTGACTGTTCAGTGTTCACCAACATAGTATTAATTCAGTAATTTTATTCCACTAACCTGACGCAGATCAAGCACAACCTCTTCTTTCTTTAGCTTTTCTGTTTTCTTTGGTCTGGGCATATTGTAACAATTTCAGTCATATATTTTGAAGACTTCAGTATGGTAATTTTTCCTGCAAAAACAAATAACCTAATTCATATGTGATATTTCAATTGTTTCCACAGAGAGTATTTTTCCCCATGCTAGGCTGCTACAGGCCAAATCCAAGTATCAAGCAATCTTCACACAACGACACTTAAGCAGACACTGGACATCTGATATTTTTGCTTATTGGTGAAAGTGAATCCACATTCCACAACCAACTCCACTAAACATTTAATCTTGAAAGGATTGTTTTTTCAATGATGAATTGAATGAAAACAAATTTTGTGAGATAGCACAACAATTAAAAAAACATGATAACCATGTTTTTTTGTGCAGATTGCGACAACATACAGTGCACTGTGATCACAGATGCAGCACAACAGAAAGTAGCAAAACATGTCACAGCCTACGAGTAATAATTAAAATTTCTCTTAGAAAAAAGCCGATCTGGAAAATTTATCTCCCGAGTTTGTCCCTTAAAAAAGGTCAAGAAAGAAATAAAAAAAAAATGCAGCAGTGCCCAAGCCGCTGGTAGTAGTTAAATTTTTCAAATTTTCCTGAAAACATAGAGAAAACATTTTAAAATTTTCCTTTGTAAAGATCCTGACTTCACAAAAGAAGAAATTATAAGATGAAGAAATGCTGGTTCACCTCTCAAGCGTTTAACTTTAAGCAACATATATTATATAAGGTAAGGACCGCCCTTCATGCAACGGTACTTATATAGTGGATGGAATAATTCATGAACAAAACTTCAACAAGCGGAAACTTCACTCTGTCAACCTCAGTAATCAGGACTGGGTTAGTGGTTCAAAACCTCCACAGGTAGAATCGATGTGCGTATTTGCGACCATCAAGATAATTGTATCAACTTCACAAATATGTGTAAAGATTTTGCAGTAGAAAATAATTTGAAAGACAAACATGTAACAGTTTATTTTTCTATAATTTTATCACAACTAGTGTAAGTTTTATCTTGTTATGTTTACTATGCGACTTGTTCTTTAGTTTTCAAATTAAGTTTTTTATTTAAAAAAATGGCAACTTTTAAGAAGCATAAAAATAAATCTGATAACAAGAAGTGCTTTTATCAAGGTCTGCATGTTGTTGCTGTCATCACATTATTTATCACGTATTTTTTTATTGTTTTATCAAGCAAATCGTGCAGAATTACTCCGCCAGAATGACAGTGGTGTTCGAACGCATTTTGGAATTAAAACCGCAAACACAAAATGCGCTATTGTAATTTTAATACACACAGCATTGAGCAATACCACCAAATTATTACACGCTTGAGCGTATAAAAAAATCTTTCTAATAAAAAAAGGGTTAACAAATGGATACAACCTAATTCGTAATTCGTACCATGAACAATTCATACCGTCAGTTTGTACCTTGAAAAAGATCAAGAGAAAAAATTAAAAAAAGCCAAAGTCGCTGATCGCAGTTTAATAGCACAAAGCCAAAGTCGCTGATCGGAGTTTCCACAAACAATTTGAAACAAACTCGAGGGTTAGGGTTAGCGGAAACTGCGGAAAAATGTTTGCGGAAACTGCGATCAGCGAGGGTTAGAGCATAGATTACTCTATGGTTAGAGTTAGGGTAAACGGAAACTGTACGTAGAAAAATGTTTTCGGACACTGCGATTAGCGAGGGTTAGAGCATAGATTACTCTATGGCCAGCAATGAAAAATAAATTAAATTGAATGGTTAGGGTAAAGGTTAGCGGAAACTGCGGAAAAATGTTTGCGGAAACTGCGATCAGCGAGAGTTAGGGTTAGAGCATCGATTACTCTATGGTTAGAATTAGAGTAAGGGTTAACAGAAACTGAGGAAACTGCGATCAGCGAGGGTTAGGGTTAGAGCATAGATTACGCCATGACTAGAGTTAGCGGAAACTGCGGAAAAATGTTTGCGGAAAATGCGATCAGCGGACTTCGGCTATGAGCTATTTTTTCTCTCGATCTTTTCAGGGGGAAAATTTTAAAATGATTGCAGAAACTGCGATCAGCGACTTCGGCTTTTTTTAATTTTTTCTCTTGATCTTTTCAAAGTACGAACTGACGATCCGAACTGTTCATGGTACGAACTAGGTTGCATCCGTGTGCATGTACCATAGCAAGCAACTATTTTGACATATGATGGCATAAACAGAACTGCAAGCCTATTGTGACACAGCTGACCAAAGCTTTTAACCAATATAAAACTGAAACGTAGTGGAAAGTACTGAAAACAAATCAGATGTGCAGGCCTTATAAGACTTTCGCTTGAAACCTTCCTCTCACAGTTACGGTACTGTAGGCCTACACAATTACAAACTTCACTCTGTCAACTTACGTACATGACCATTGACCAGTCCTGTGTCTGGTTCAAAACCTCTGTAAGTACGCGATACTACTGTACTAGGACTGAAAGCTCTGAAAGAAGCTTTCTCATTCAACAATTAAGTCGTCTTTCAACTGGCTCCACTTCATTTAGTTCATCACCTGTAAGCCCTGTATTACAACAATTGACAACAGGTACACGTACAGGACAAAAACTTGGCGCGATATGTACCGTAATGTGTAAATGTGTTCCCAGTTGAAGACCACAGAAAAGAAAGTTTTTTTTTTTTAAATATGAAGGATCTACATAGCGCTCATTAAAATTTTAATTAGCCTTTTTGTGCACGCTTCAATACGAAAATGATTGAGTCTGATACTGCATTGAGTTGTGATCTGCATTATCTGATTCAAAAAACTTGTAGCATTGCCCAAATGCCCAGTTAAAAAATCCAATCAAAACGCGTTTCACCAAAGACTAGGCCTGGCCTACTTATTTTCAATAGCCTACTCTTTACCTGTCTCAATGTTTTTTGAAGTTTACGCAACCATGCCAAACTGTTTGTCGTATCATAAACTAAAAAATTGCATTGTTGATTTTTTCCCAGCTTGTGGAATTCAATAGGCCGAACATTTCTTTTTATATTGCTGTTTTTAAATCTGCTCACTGGACAACGTTAGCTTAATTCTCGAAGTATAAACTTGGACAACTGACTTCAAACAAACTACCGTACAGTCAGTACAAAGATGTAAGCTTGGCATAGCCCACCGTAATCTAATTGATAAACTTCTTAAACGCAGTAGTCAACGTCTACTCTACAAGCAGGCCCACAGTCCTAGGGAACGTTCAAATATTACGTAACGCCTTCGAGGGGGTTCAAGCAAAACGTTAGGCTACGTAACGCTTTCGAGTACGGAATGGTAGTTTTTTTTGCTGAATTCAAAGTGAAAAAGCGTTACATGGGGGAGGGGGGGGGATTGAAAAAAGCGCTACGTTGGCGTTACATGGGGGAGGGGGAGTCAAAAATTCGGATAAAAAGCGTTACGTAATATTTGAACGTTCCCCTAGTGCAATGACAAAGCTTTTTTGATTAAGCTGCAGAAGAGGCTTCCTAACCCTCAGTTCAAAGATAGCCCATATAGGCTAAGGCTACTGTTTCCATAATCTTCACCGCTTAACTTCGGCTACGTAATCAAGTCTTCACATCGAGCTTTTTTGCAGATAGTGTGGTCGTGACCACTATCGTTCGTTTGTAAACATTTCGTCTTGTCTTATTGGACCACGCTACCACAGAAGGGGACGTAAGCTAGCTGACAAGATCACCTGCAGCAAGAAAAATGCTGAAACAGATACCGTAGCACCTCTACTATGTGGTCAGAACTGTCGGAAACAAACATTTTATTTCGATACTAATTGTTCGCCATGATTTTGTGTCGAAAGAAAATGGGCGCCAACCACCTTTTTGTCATGTTCGTGAAAATAAAACGTTTCCGGCTTCAGGATCCTCAAAGTTAACGTTTGAACAATGCAAGCACACTGATATCAAGAGAATTGAGCTCGTGTGATAGTAGCTTAGCCTATGTGTACTAATCACGATGCAAACATTCGCTCATATCTGGCCTCAAATGTAAGAATTTGAGTAGGCTGCAACGTCACAAGCACTTTGCTATAAAACATCAAAAAACTAAACAAGTTTTTCTGACATAACGCCCTACCCTGTATGATCTATAAAAGTATAACAACGCGACCAAGTCGCATGTGGAAATCTATTTTAAATTCCAGAAGTGGTGAAAATAGTGCTTTCATTTTATGTCAATTTTAAAAAAAATCCTGATTGCTGAAAGCCTTTCACAAAAGTCTTGTCAATAAAAAAGACTCCAAAGCGTAAGGTGTACCGGTATGTAATAAGAAACATAGATCATCATTTCAGAAATAGCAGCAAAAAGAAAGCTACACTAGCACAAAAAAAAACACAGTGATCAAATAAAGACTTTACGCAATCAGAAAAGTCCTAGCCTACCGCTTTACATAGTTTACACGTCTAGCGACGATCAAACCATGTAAAACGGTAGCTTTTGCTGGCTGGAAAATAAAATTGCTACTCATGGAAGAAGCCTACATATTGCTTTATTTCTTTCGTTTCCGTTCTATTAATTGATCTAAATATATATCTTCGTCAAATTTGTCTCGTTTCCGACGATCTGAATCCGACGGTTCTTTTCGAAAGGAAGAAGACATAGTTTGTCCAACTGCAACTGCGTTCGTTGTGGGTTTTTCGTTGAGAAAATCTTTACTTGAGTTCGACGGCGAGCTTTCAGTATCGTCAAAAATATTGCTGAAAAAGAATTTTCACAAAAAAAATACTTTGATGAGATTTAAAAATGTATTTACCGAAAAGTTTATGCAAATCTACGTTAAAACACAATTATCCATAGACAATAGACATCACAATTGCAAGATACCGTACGCATTTTAAAGTTGTTTTTGAAAGCTGCTCTCATAAACGACTTCTCTTAAAAGGATACTAAAGGAAAAACCTGACTTGGCGATTGTACTTGTACATGTTCTTTGTGTTTAACATGCTACCATAAAACGATTTTCAATAAAATTTTGCCCCATTGCGGTCTGATCAGCATTCCGCGCGTGCTTTTGTCAGAGCTTTCAAAACGGGAATGGGCGTGAGCAGCGAACCGTGCAACTGTACAGTCTACGTCACTTACGTGACTGTACAGTCTACGCAACTGTACAGTCTACGTCACTTACACTAGCAATCAGCGGATCGAGCAGTAGTTCTTACTGCAGGCGATTTAACTGTAAGCTATGTATGTATGTACGGTACATCAAAACATTGTCAGACAGTTTGCTCAAAACATCAGATGTGGTACCGTGGCTTTTGTTATTGCTGTCGATAGTTAAGTATTCTAGAGCAGTGTTTCCACTTTTGGTCATTTTGAAAAAATTAAAAATAAATGAAACAATGGACTTTGGGCCTTGCCACTTGCCAGTGCCATTGAAAACATTTTTTTTCGGTAATTTTTTTTTGAAATGTGTTGTTGAACGTTCAGTTTACGCATTTTAATGCTTAATTCCAGTTTGAAAATTTCATTTAGTATGCCTTTAACGTTTATGGAAACATTCTTTAAAAAATACTAGTTTATTACAAGGTAGTCATTTATAGCTCTGTTATGGGTGAACAATAAATCAAAGCTCGTTAGGCTGGTACAACGTTTACCTTTCTTGATCGAAGGCCAGCAACAACTGTTCGTCAGAGATCGATACTTCAAACAAATCATCAGAGAGAGCAACCTCTGCTGTCGGTTTGGCATTTGCATTCCCAATAGTCTGAAAAATAAACATGATGCGGAAATAAAAGGCGAGCCAATGAAGTAATAGTTGGTAAAAAGCTGATGTTAAGCCAGAAGACTAGAGCAGTTGCTATTTTGAGTATTTTCTTTCCTCTGTCATGTATTCGCACGTATGTTGAAGGGGGTATTTGTTGTAATATCCGTAAGGCAAACATTTGCAATGCTGCAACCGGTAAACCAATGTGTTGCTCAATTCAACAAGCTTCGTGGAAAAAAATGTCACAGCTCTTTGACTTGATTTAACTACTAATTGGCATTATTAGAGCAACAGCGACACTCGCCGAAAACGAGTCAGTTGAATTGTTTGAAATGGTAACGTCTAGAACACAAGTCAAAAGTAAAACATCCATTCTTCTTCGTGAGCACTGACTGTTCTGGAGCTAAGTTTACCATGCGTTCAATGGGTATTATTAATCAGTATTTTTTTCTTTATTTAAACATAGAAATTGTATCTAACATTGCTCAGGGACGAAATCGTTGTTTTTAACAAAATATAGCAAATAACGTTATTTGGAAAGTGCATTACTTTCTCACCTGAAAATATTGCAAGATACTGTTCTGGTCACGATCTGGCTTACGAGCGTCGTGGCTCTCGGTGTCGTCAAAGTTGTTTCCGCTTAAACCTGCTTGACCTAGAACTCCCAATTTCTTTTTCACCATCTGTCAGCCATGAACAGAAATTGAAAAAAATAAAAATAAAGTCGAGAAATAAAAACTCTGGATTTGTATGTTGAAAACTGCAAAGTATCATCTACCTGCCATATGTAATCATCAGAGGTTCCCTTTGCAACGAGATAGTGAACGTTGACCACATCGCGTTGGCCTATTCTATAGCAACGGTCTTCAGCTTGGACTAATATCTGAAAGTATTGACAATTGACTTTAGGAAGTAACTTTAAACTATTTCAAAGCAACGTTAAGAAAAAGTAACGGGTGTATTTGTGTTTACTATTGAAAATGTAAGGTTTAAGCTTCACAGTGGCTATATTTATGCTGCCATTCAATACAACTTGAAACTTGGAATGTCTCAACAAAAATGGCTGAAAAAATGAATGCTTTTGAGACGTTGTGCTTCCGTAGAATGCAACACGTATTTCATGGTTTGCAAAGAAGGCAAACAAAGAAGTTGTACAACAGGTGAACCAAACCAGATATATGTTTATAAATATTAAAACAAGACAATATAAATTTCTCGGCCATTAATAAGAAAGCAAAAACTGAGGCATCTCTCTATAACTGGTAAAAATTTTGAAAAGCGGGTACCTGGTAAAAAAAGACAAACTCATCTGAAACAATTGTTCATACGAAATATCATAAGAAATAAGAATACTTGCTCTAAATTATTGGGCCATCGATGCAAAGCAATTCAAGAAATGGCTACTTACGCCTGGATTCCAAAACAGCTCGGCAAAAACAACGAGCGACGCAGCATGCAAAGTAATTCCCATGTTTGCGGCAGTTATGCTCAAAAGTGCCACTTTGCAGACGTTTTTTTCTTGAAATTTTGCCACTTCACTGCGACGCTTTTCTGAAGGCGTGTTACCATCAACTCGCATGTACTCATAGCCCTAAATGTATTTTAACAGTACTGAAGTTTTATCGCAAAACATTATTAATTTAAGTTTGTAAATACAGAGAAACTGCTCTGCAGTGCAGAAATGCTGTCAAACTCAATTAACTACCACATTGAATATTCACGTACACTCGTACAGCTTAAATTTTACAATAGGAACAATGGAACATGCGATTGAAATCATGTTATAACAGTAGGCTACAACACTTACCACTAGCAAACTCTTACCTTCTTCACTAAGGCTGCTTCTAGGTTGTCAAGTACTATTTTATGGTGAGCAAATACCAAAAACTTTTGACCTCCTTCCAACAAATCCAGGACATAGGACTTTATTGCGGGTAGTTTTCTGTGCGCAGTTTCATTGAAATACTGTAGAAGGGCGCCATGTTTTTCAACACCCTGTGAAACAGTTATTCATTGGCAAAGTTCTAGTAAAATATGTTCTTTTTACCAGGGCTGTGAAGTCCAGAAAAAAATTACTTCGACTCCACAGCCCTGCTTTTTACATTAATTCGACGTCTGCAAAAGCTGGAGTTTCGACTGTGTTGTTGGCATTCTTAGGACAATAGATCCAAGAAAAATTTTCCACGGTACGGAAAATACCAATTATACTTACGTCATGAGCAAACAACAAAACTACTTAGAAAAAGTGTAATCATCCGTAATAAAATCCGCTCATTTTACATGTTAAATACTTTGTCACTTGAAAAAAAAGGGACATTGCCTACCGAGATACCCTTCCTTTCCACTGCATGTTGGGCACTTTCCAATGCTTCCTTTTGCTTTGTGGTGGTTTTGAAGTCGCTCACGTCAATAGTGACGGAGCGTCTGAGTTTTGGCGGCAGTTGCGACAAAACTTCATTTTTTGTTCGACGAAGCATTACAGTCTCTTGTAAAAGCAAGCGCAATTCATCCATGTTCGACGAGCCTGAATATTCCCAGCCCCAAGGATTCTGAAATTCCATACAAGCGTATTATTTGTTCCGCAAAATCATGCAAAAAATCGTTAACTTTTTAAAGCGGATGGCTTTTTCCATACACTTTATATCAAAATGCAGTAAAACTGTAGTGATTTTCGTTCGGCAAAGATAAACCAAAAATTTTAAAGAGTTTTTACGTGGACCAACTACAAGCATTAGCGAAACACAAATTCCATAAAACTATCCCTTCAATTTTATTAGCAAAGATTTTTTACAGTACTAATTACTACAGCAGGGGTGAACAAACGTTTTATCTCAAAGGCCGCATTCAGAATCCGAATTTGTTTGAGGGCCGCACTATAGTATAATTAAGATTATAAGCCAAAACATAAAATTTAAAATAGTCAAAACATAAGCTTTTATTTAATTTTAAAGAAACCAAAGAAATGAAGATTTTATTTATTACATAAAAGATACAGAAAACATTTGTCTCAATCATTTATTTGAATACAACCCACATCAAGATCACACGTTGCCAGACGCACTTTGTGAATTTGTGAACGCACTTTATAACATAATCAGAAGAAAAAAATGTCGCAATTGTCGCTCCTCTCTCTATCAAGAGTCTTGGCCTTGGTCCAAGACTAAAACGAAAGTCTCATATTGCCAGTTGCCACATGCCGAAGTCAGAAATTTCGATTGTGACGTAATCGGCTGCTTTGACACAAATAGCCATGCAAGATGGTTTTGCACACAAATGACACGATACATACTGCTAAAACTGCACGTTACTGAAGAACACAATGTGGCTGGGGGAACAAACCACTACAATGCGATAAAGACACTATATATAATTTATCATTATCAAGATGAAATATATGAAGAAAAAGTTTAATTAAGCCACTGAAGTAATTAAAATTTTCAAGCAATTTTATTATTATTATTTTTATATAATTGCTTCAGGCTTTCGCGGATCGCACAGAAAATTGTCTCGGGCCGCATGTTTGCCAACCTCTAAACTAGAGCGTTTCGCGCCAATAAAGCCTTGACTGAAGTGAATAATCTACGTCACCTTTTTTGCAGCGCAGTATCGCAAGCCAAACTGATGGAAGTTTGGAAACAGATCAGGCCTCAGTAGAGAAATTTGTGTGTACAGTTCAGCTGGCCTAGACAGCGCTGGTGTCCCCGAAAGCAACATGACGTGTTTGGAACGCTTCACAGCAGCAGTTACAGCACGAGCTCGGGCTGTCTTAAAATTCTTGATGAAATGAGACTCGTCCTGAAAGAAACAACGATTTCAAGTGTAATGCAATTGAGTGCTGAGATTGTAGTGACGTTGTTTAAGGTACGGTATTTTCACTGTGTCAATGAAACATAAAAAAGCAAAGAAGATTCTCTAATCTGCAAAGACTGCTTGCGCAACAGTACAAAAATTCCAGCTCAATGCTAATCCAGTCGATCCCGTGTTTTTGTATACCGGTATCCCTTAAGCTAAATAGCTATGCCTTAAAAAAGGTTTGCGATCACGGAGCAACACTATGTACTGTAAATGTAGATTTATGTTTAATGTTGGAAATTTTTACGTTATCTAACGTGGAAAGTAACCGCTCACACATCTTTTGGTCAAATTGTAAAATAATGTATGCTTTATAATTTTCTTGCCTTTAACCGCACTGCAGTATATAGGCTAACTTTGTAAATTTTAACTTGTACGGGATTCACTCTGAGGATGCGCATTGTGATGGTGCGCGAAACGTCAGTGACGCAAAAAATCAACTTGTTTGTCTTTGCTGTTACTTTCACTTTCATCAGATGAACGTTGCAACTAGTGTTAGAAACGATTTCGATTCATTGAAACATAAAATCGAAAAAAGTTTAGCTAAATTCTTACCAGTATGACAATTTGAAAATTTCTTTCTGTGAAGTCTCCTTGGTGTTTTGAGAGCAAGTCATAGCTAATCACAGAAACTAGAGCATTACGAGAAGTGACATGGCGACCGGTCAGCACAACGCTGATATCATCATCACATAACTGTGATGGAAGCCACTTGAGCAAAGCCTGAAAAATTAAGCTTGTTCATCAATCCATATAAACCACGGAGTCTATCAAAAAGTAAGTTTCGTAGGCATTTAAATTCTTAAACATAGCATATCAAACTTATTTTTTTCTGATCCAATTGGCACAGTCGTTATAGGTTTCGTCTATTCACATGCAGCTCTGGCTTCGACACAAGCTTGAGGAAATACCAAAAAAACTTTGTATCTGCAACTCTCCTTTAGGGTTTAAAAATAAAGGGAAAGTGCAGAACTGGTACAAACCCAACGTCATCACAGAATGCCAGTACTTTGCTACAGTATGACGTACAATGCAGCTGAACCAGCTGCGTGGCCAAACAAAGACCCTGGAAACGTAGGTTGCCGCCGCCCAATCAGGTGTGCCGTGACGTTATTTTTTCTATTTTCACAAATCTCCCACCGCAACATCACATTCCGTACAATCTTTTGTGCTTCTCCTACCTCTTTCCACATGCAACGTACTGACGAGGGGCAGACCACAAGCAAGGGCCAACTTTCCTTGAAATACGAAGCAATGCAAATACTTTGAACGGTTTTTCCCAAACCCATGTCATCAGCAAGCAAAATCCTTCCTTTCCAATTGATTGCGATTCTGTACATCAGCAAAAGTAATAAGATACTGATGCAGATAAGTTAACAAAATATTAGGTACCGTTATTATAATATATATAGTTGTATAGACAAAAGTAATAAAAAGAAACGATATCAAACAACCTTTGTTATATCATCATCCCTTTGTTGATATCGGTATATCATGACCTTGAAGAAACTATGAGTCCATACAGAACAGTACAATATTGCCCAAATTAAAATCGTTATGAGTTATAAAAAATACAGGTTGAGTGCACTATATATACGGTAAGTTGTTCATCTTAAAAATAAAAAAGATCTGAAAAAAATTAACTCTCACTTGCATGAGTTCACTCATACTCAACTAGACGTCAAGTAATATATATATAAGATTATTTTTAGTCAGTCACGGTTATTCGAATGAACAATTTAAATTTGTGCTCTTTGGATATTGGATAAGCTTCAATAATATAGGTCAGTGGTTCCCAACCGGGGGGGGGAATTCCCCCTAGGGGGGGGGAATTTGGTTTTAGGATTGTAAAGCTGTTTAAGCCAAGTAAGTTGGTCGTGACCAGAGCTTAGAGCGTTAAAGAGGAGCCCTTAACTTCCGACTATTTAAACAACTGTGCACTGTCATGGATGTAGACCATCACGTAGAAAATCACGTATTCATTCATCACATCACGTATTCATCACGTAGGCCTACTTCTTTTTCATGCAAATACTCGATGGTTTTCAAGACGAAATGTAACTAAGCGAGTGTTAGAGCTTAGAGGCGCTTAAATTAATTTTTGACCTTTAAATAAAATTGGAATTTGTTTCGTTGCTGAATAATGACAGATGGATTAGATTCCTTGCTTATTTGGTTGATATGTTTGGTCCATTGAATAAACTGAATCTGAAAATGCAAGGGAAAAACACCAATATACGGTATAATATATTCAATCGCCATCTCCGTTTGAAGCAGATTGCTCATCAACACGGGTTGTATCCATGAGCCATTGACATATTGATACCAAGTGAATTTACAAACTGAACTGCTTCCATGCTGGCTCAAGGCAGGTTGGAAGAGAGTGATTGATTTATGTCACTGTCATTAAAAGATTGTCTTAAGGCACTAGAAGGCTCTTCTGTCCTGATCGGGGGGACTACGTTTTGTCTGACGTCTACCTTTCAACCAGCCTGGCTTGGGTGGCCTTCCAGGAGCAGATGCCAGTGCCGCTCAGCATTTAAAGATGCTTTGGAAGCTTTCACCAGCAAGCTTGATAATTGAAAGGGGAAAGTTATAATGAGCAATTGAACATGTCACTCTATTTAAAGAATTATCATCGATGCTAGTTGTTGACGTCAAAGAACAAGTTCTTCTAGAGTTGGAAAAATAATTGATTTAGCAACATCTCACAGCATGAGAACTGGACTTCATTCGATATTTTCCTGAAATTTATGAGGATGAGCTTGATTTAACACGAACTTCATTCACATTGTTGATGAAGAGCTTCCAGATAAATTGTAAAATGAATTTTTTTTTAGAACTCAAAACGGATTCTTGCACAAGAGACTTATTCAGAGAAAAAATTAATCACTGGATTTTGGTCATTAATGTGTAATTCCTATCCCAAAATGGCAGAGAAAGCTATTCGAAGTATCCTTCCGTTTGCTTCCACTTATCTATACAAATCAAATTTTTTAACTCTTGCAGATGAGAACAAAACAGAAAAACAGTTTAGACGTGGAGAAAGATATTCGTTATTTTCTTTCCAATACTCTTCCATCACATTCATGAGTTGTCGAAACAAAAAAATTATAACTTATAAGCTTCACAGAGACTGTTAAATGCATTCTTTTATATTTTGAATGTCGTTGGCTCCAGCTCGTGTCCGAGCATTGGTTTCGCTTTCAAATCTGGAGGCTTTGGAGGCCCAATCTATGTGATTGAAAAGACGTGGGCAAAAATCACATTGCATGGAGGGTGGGGGACGCGGTAGTTTTAGGTTTTCTTTTCTAGTGTTTCGTTTTTCATGTGCTTTTTGCATCCTGTTTTTTTTCGGGGTCTGCTACTATTCGGTGAGTCCGATTCGGTGAGAGCCTTTTTCGGTGAGAGCCCTATTCGGTGAGTTTTTTTTTTTTAATTATTGCGCGCCGTAGCCTAATTATCATTGCCGTTATAGGGTTAGGGATAGGGGTTAGGGGATAGGGGTTAGGGGATAGAGGTTAGGGGATATGGGTTGGGGGTTTTTGGGGTTGGGGATTTTTGTGTTTTTTTTTTGAATTTTTGTTTGAAAATTATCGGGTACCGTAGCCTAATTAAAACCCCTAACCCCAAACCCCCTAACCCAAAAACCCCTAACCCAAACCCCCAAAAACCCCAAAACCGCAAACCCCAAAAACCCCCAACCCCAAAAACCCCCAACCCCAAAAACCCCCAACCCCCTAACCCCAAAAACCCCCTATCCCTTAACCCCCAAACCCCCAAAAAACCCCAAACCCAGGCCTCGAATTTCGTTTTTGTTGACGGCGGACAAACGTGTCCGGTCTGAGCAGCTATCTCGGCGGACAAATTAAGTCTTACGGCGGACACACCAGTTTTAACGTCGATCGTCATACTTAATCCCTTTATCTTGATAAGTCTTCGCCATTTGAGAACCATAGCTACGGTTTAGGCTTTTTAAAATTTCAGCGAAGTCACTCTGAAAGGCTTTCATCAGACCAACGACGTGCGCTTGACGCCGTGTAGCTACTAAATATGATGATGATGATAATATGATGATTGTTAAAAATTTAAATTCTATGGACTTTTTGTGTCTGATGCAAATAAATAATAAAAAAATAATCCGCCGCATAACTGATTAACTTCCACCGAACAAGGTCGTGTGGCTTCTTGCGTCACAATGCTCTGGGCACGAGTCGGAAAACTTCTACACTAACGCGTAACGCTACTATTTTCTGATGTTCAAAGTTTCACTAGGCTTTTTTCTTTAGGTTTATTTTTGCGTGTCATGTGAGCGAAAGTGACGAAAAGAATAAACAAAACATTAGAAAAAGCACAATTATTTTTTCCCCTCTCCGTGATGCGGTCGCCTCTCTAAAATAGTATCAGTATTCCACGAGACCACGGCAAGCTCGGAGTTATAATCAGCGCAGTCAAGGCCATTCAAACATATGCGCATGATTAGAGCTTCAATAACATCGATCTTCAAAGACGTGCGCCAATCTCCACGAGATCACTGCTTGTCGTTAAGATACGTGATACCGAGATCTATTCCGTGTCTTTTCTCCAGACCGGCTAGTTGAGGGAAAAGCGTAAATGCGAGCTCTTCTTTAGCGATAAAATATGCGATTTCCAACAACCTCTTAATTTTGATTTTTTTGTTGTCACTCATATTGTCGATGGCCTTGATGACCGGAAATTGATGGCTTGGGGTAAACGATGTGTTGTGATCTTTGACAGAGCTAATCCTTACATTCGTTGTTCCTTTAATATATATATGCGTCTATCACCACTAAAATTCCTAGTAGTAGGTTCATCGCCCTCATTCTCACTTTCAGAAATTTCCCTGGGCCTCTTCTTTCTTACTGTAATACCAAAACTTAAGTTTTGCGGCATCTTGCTGTAGTAGCCTATACTCTTATAATCTAACTTTGTAACCAACCTTGCATTATCAATATTACTCGGAGATCAAAGCCAGACATTGTGACATAAGACTTGAACTAAGTTGCGAGTGATTAGTGTAGAAGTACCGGTACTCCCATCAATTCTTAGCTAAGAATTCACCTCTGTTACGCTGATTCAATGTCATCAATCGTTGAAGCAACGTAAAATTCGAAAGTTTTTCTGCTTGAATGGAAGGTAAGAGATACAGTATTAACTTTTTCTACTGTAGATGCGCGCTTCGAATGCGATAATTTCGCTTTCCCAGCGCAAATTATATTCTTGCAACAGTTGTTCGTGCTATGCAATGACGATTTGTATCGCCAGTTTCTGCGATATTTCTCGGCGGACAAATATGACCGATCTAGAGGGTACTTCCCGCGGACATCACATGCTGTGACGGCGGACATGTCCGCCGTGAATTTCGAGGCCTGCAAACCCCAAAAAACCCCAACCCCAAAAACCCCCAACCCCCAAAAACCCCCAACCTCAAAAACCCTCAACCCCAAAAACCCCCAACCCCAAAAACCCTCAACCCCCTAACCCCAAAAACCTCCTATCCCCTAACCCCAAAAACCCCCAACCCCCTAACCTCTATCCCCTAACCCTATAACGGCAATGATAATTAGGCTACGGCGCGCAATAATTTTTAAAAAAAATCTCACCGAATAGGGCTCTCACCGAAAAAGGCTCTCACCGAATCGGACTCACCGAATCGGGCCATTCCGTTTTTTTCGTGCCTCCCCAAGTTCTTTCTATCCAGAGTGATCTGTTACTACCAAGTTGTTCCCATGAATCCAGATCAATGTTTGCATGGTTGAGGGAGACTTTCAGCTGGTGTTTGTATCTCATTTTTGGTCTTTTTATTTGAATAAAATACTTTTCAGCAACGTTCTTCAATAATTAAATTATTTTAGTATGAAAAAGAATATTACTGGCTAAAAAGCTTATTACTATTGAAAGTTTAGTTTATCTTACAAGACTTAGATTAAAATATTAATGTAAACGAGTTTTTAACAAACTAAATTTATAGGGGGGAATTTAGATTTGAATATTGACTAAAAGGGTCCACCAGATAAAAAAAGGTTGGAAACCACTGATATAGGTGAATGCATGTGAAGAATGTAAATGCATGTATGCATGTGAATGCATGTATCTAAATTGATTTAGAACGATGTATACATCTGCTCTGTCTTGACAAAAAAAAAAACAGTTTAACTTCGCAAAGATTCAGCCAGTGAAAGCAGCTTGTGTCATTAATCTAAAAATATAGATTTCGATCTGATCCAGAAAATATGGCTTGATTTTTTCCATTACTTTGTAAAGGTCACACTAAATCCGTGCATGCTTAAAATTCTATATTTGAGAAAGATGAAAGGTGTCCGGTTGAGTTGACGACCACATAATCCATTTTAACTGTCTTACAACTGCAACTTCATTGATGAAATAGAACTTATAAAACCATCACGTACTCTACACCTTGTCTTTGAAACGGCATTAACGATGAAAGAAGACACGGATCCAACTTCAATTCATCAAACTCAGAAGTGCGATGACAAGCTGGTGTCCCATTAATCGCGTTCTTGAAAACGTTTAGCACACAAGCAGACAGAGGTTCAGCCTGGACGTTTGGTATTTTTCGTAGCTGAGCATCTGAAATGTAAACAAAAATCGCGAATCTACTTTCAAATCAAATATGAACAATTCCACAAATAAATAAAAATATTCCTGAAACTTTTAGGACATGAGCATGTGAGCTGTCAAAGAGAGTCAAAATGTAGCATTTTGTAGTAAGAAAGAATTGTATAAAACTTTTTTCTCTTTTGCACAGGGTTTTCGTATTCATTAATCCATTGAAGTAGTAATGGGTCCGATCGCATCTAACGCACATAAATAAGCCTTTGACTTCTAACTCTTGATGCTTGCAGTAAAATGATATAGGCATACGCGCCGACTTCCGGGGGGGCGGGGGAGCCGCCCCCCGTCAAATATGGTTGAGGCCTTGAGGGGCAACAAAAATGGCAATTACAAGTGGTGTTTCAAAGATAAAATACTTCGCGAAAGAGATTTGGATCATTTAAACTGGACTTACCTACAGTAAAGAATGCCGAAAGCGAAAAACAGCCTACGTTGCTCTTGCAAAACAGCAACTGATCGCACGGCTTTCCCTGGAACGTGAATTACTACTGAGATGCGTACGCTCACATTCACACAACTGGTTGTTGTTTCGCTGAGACTTTTCGGTCATTTGTCCAAAATGACTTGAAAAAATTCGGTCATTTTTTATCTATTTCGGTCATTTTTTTCTGATGAAAAATTTTTCCTTTTAAGTAGGCTAGCTGATACAAACCAAAATTTGCACTTCCTGACTAGCTATAACATTAAGTTTCGCTATCTATATTTTTTCGGACATTTTGACCGAATTGACTATATTTTTTTTCGGACATTTTGCTAAAAAGTCGGTCAATGACCGATAAATGACCGAAAAAAAAAAACCCAGGTCACACACTGCTTAGTGCTTATCTTCCAACGCGTGAGGAGCAACTTCAAAGTCAAAACGCGTGGCAGCGAAAAAGCGAATGCAAAGTTGAAGGTTTATTCTCGTTTCACAAGTTATCCAAACGTCCGTTAGATTTTTTGTGACTTCAAACATGAAATCGATTTTAGCAAACTTTATCGAGTTGAAACTACGACACAACGAACAGTTATGTGAACACAGCAGAAAAAATGCATTTTTTAAAACTGTTATCCGTGTTTTACTTCAATAAGCACTGTATTGATGTATATATTGTGAAAATATATAGGCTACACCGCTACATCTCATACACTCCTGCACTGTATTTGATAAAAGACTATAAAGACTTTCGATAAAAAACAGAAGAGAAAACACGTCGCCATTGTCTTAACGCTTTGAAGGTAAGTAATTACTAATTAGCAAAGCGTGCGATACGAGGTTAATAAAACTGATAGCGGGTTTCCACTTTGCTTGAGATCATGATTTTTGCGTTTTATTTCGATAACTTCACTGTCTTGATCGTTGTTATTCACTCGCACGAAAAGGAATCGGCTTGTTTTCCAAATGTTCCAATTATGAGCTAACAATATCAAAGTTTTTACACTAGGCGTACTGCATGCGTAAAACTAATCGTTTCAAGCAGCGGTTCTAATAAATTCGGTTTGCGACCTAGGTGTCAATATAAACAAGACACTAAGCTTAATCAAAAATAATGTGATGGTTATGACGTCATCACCTTTCTCGCCTCCCAAGTTTTTTGAAAAGTCGGCGCCTATGGATATAAGCTACGTTACGTGTTACGTGCTTGTAACTATTGCTTACGTGTTACACTGTAACTATAGCAATCACCCTGGCAAGCATCTGTAGTGAATATAATTCTAAAAAGTGATGGTGTGGTCTTAAGTTAAAAACACGACATAAAGGAAAAGGTATGGAGTAACATACAAAGACTATTATAATCAGCCAAAGAAAAACTCCATCTTCTTGTGTCAACATTATACATTTTACTGGGAATGGTCTTGAACAACTGAACGCAAGATGCATTGTAGGGCATGTCAACCTCAAATCTGCCTTGGCCAATTATGTAGCATCTGAAAAACATTATTCCTTGATAATTTGGCAATACTATATGGAGCTACATTTTTCAATGCAGACACAGATGGTTCAAAACTAAATGTATTCTGGTGGAGCTTCCGCAATCATAAAAAACTTTTGATATAAGTTTTATGTTAAACAGTTATATAAATTGTGTAAGTGACTTGGTTACAACTTCTTTCCACCACACATACAGTGCTTAAAATGATGGGCATCAAGACTAAAATCTTATCATTTATTGTTGAATATATGAAGATTTCTACAAAAAATATTTTAATTCAACTGAGTAATCATGACTATAGACATTATATGACTCTGTACTCTTATGTTGATGTGAAATAACTTACTTTGCAACTACTCCATTTTTTGTGGCATTGTTTTCGTTGAGTTCAACAGCAACTGATCCCCCATTGTAATCTTTTACTACAACTGCATTCTGCAATGAAGGAAGTGACTTTCCAACAGACTTGAGACTATTTTCTAGAAGTAAAAATACGTATTAAATTACCGGTACTTCAAAGGAAATTGACAGAGTGAAGTTTCCGCTTCTATTCACTAGGCTCTGTTGAATAGAGAGCTATCTTTGAAATGTGTTGCTCAAGCAAATGTCTTAAGATTTGAAGCAGCATTGCTTGATATTGCAGTTTCTTCATGAGCGAAGTCAGGCTTTTATCCAAATGAGCTATCAAGGCAACAAAAAGCAATAGATTATTTCATATGGCTTATGTTTGTACTGTATATTAGGGTGCATCGTCTCCCGCTTTTTTTTGAAATTGGTTTCGTAACATTGAGAAGTGTGTTCCACTTCAGGAAAAACTCAGCCAAAAAAATTTTTTTTGTTCAGGGACCCCCCCTTCCACTCGCGCATGCCCCCCCAAATTTCGGACAGAAAAATCGCCATAACTCCAAAACTAAAATACTTAGACATAAAGTGTTTGGTATTAGATTTATTGTAACTATATGATTTGATTCAAATTTGGTGAATAAAACATATTTTACAAAGAAACAACATTTTTTTGCTACGTTTGTTGAAAACGTTCAAGTTGGACTCCCCTTTTAAAGCCTTATTCAAGGCTACTCTATGAGATAAAGAGTTATGGATCTGTCTCTTTTAAAAGCTTTGTTCAAGTTTAGTATCATCAATCAACTATTATAATATAATAGTATGTATATAATAATCTAAAAGAGAAATAGCGATGGAATGATAATGCAGTAACTATAAGACATACCACTCATACCAAATGGAACTGTTCTGTTGATGGTGCTATCAGCATGGTATTTGACACTACATCAACAAACACTGGCCTTTGGTCTGGAGGTTGTGTTGAATTGCAACAGAAATTGAAGAAATCATTGCTATGGTGTGCATGCAGAAAACATGTTGGAGAACTAATCGTAGGTAATGTGTTTGAAGCACTGAGTATTGAAACATATCGATCGCCTGAAATAACTATGTTTGTTCACTTTCGTACTCACTTCAACAGTATTTCTCAAGACCTCATCTCTTTCCCACCTTATTTAGATACATACAAGTGCTTGTCAATCAGTGAAATGAATTTCCTTGAAACCTTGAAAGATACTGTAGCTCTTGCAACCCAGTTGCTTACAAAAAATGATAAAAGATATTTACTTCGAGAAGACTACAGAGAACTATTGGAGCTGTGTTAGTTTCAACTATCCATTGCCATGCAAGAAGCCATTTAAATTTAAACAACCAGAAGCTATTCACAAAGCTTGGTGGATGGCTAAAGTTATTTATGCCATAAAGTTAATACTATTGTCTAGAAGGACTGAAGAAGTAATGGATCCTGCTAATCCCAAGAAGCACTTGATTCTGCAACCAAAGCAAACTGAGAAGTTGAAAAGGTTTGCAATGTTCCTCCTATATGTGTATGTGCCATGGTAGTTTCGTTGCAGTTCAGGAGTTTCTGCACCATGGGCACTGAAGTTAATGAAAACTTTACATTTGTTTGAGAAAATTGATCCCATTGTAGCTACTAGTGGCTTGAAAAAGCTGAATCTCCACCTCTGGTACTTAACTGAGGAAATGATTCCTCTTTCTCTGTTTGATTACCATGTTCCAGATGAAACGAAAAGAGGAATTGTTGATGCATTGTTAAAAATGCAAGCAGCAGATGGTTCAATTCAGGAACCTCTGAAAAGAAAAGGTAAAGGAAAGCCAGTTTTTCCAGACACAATTGATGCCAACACTTCACTGATTGATTTGATTGGTAAAGATTCCTGGTATCTCTTTAAGCTCTTAAAAGTATGCCCAACGTTTTTTGAAAAAAATGTTAGGGAGTGGGAAGAAGATAGTCAGTATGAACTGGCCAAATCAAAAGCAGAAAGGTTAACAGTTGTAAATGACTGCTCCGAGCGTGGTGTCAAGCTGGCCACAGATTTTCGATCATCTGCTCAAAATATCCAAAACTTTGAAAGCATTCTTCAGGTAGTTGAACAAAGCAGATCTAAGAGACCAAATTTGCGGAAAAAATCATAGACTGTTGGATCCATCTAACAAACCGGCAGCTCCACTTTCAAAAGTAGCCTTTAATTATTAGAAATGGGACCGAAGTGGAGTTCTGTGCGTAACTATATCGCCACATAATTTCCAGGTGCTCATGAAATGTAATTATTTACAACAGCTTTACTACAAATACCACCCCGTTTGCCTGAAGAATCTATTCTACCGAGCTAGACGAAAACGTTCAAGTTGGACTCCCCTTTTAAAGCCGTTTTCAAGGCTGCTGTATGAGATATAGAGTTATGAATCTGTATTTCTTTAAAGCTTTATTCAATATTATATTATCAGTAATGAAACAGAAATCACTTTAGGCTTATTCATATTTTCAGTTCATTCAGTGACATTATTATAATATTTGCAAGGGAACATGCATAAAACGAACAGTGCATTATCATGTCGTAGCTATTTCTTTTTAGATGTATTCGAGTGAACAGTGTCTCCTGAAGAGCAAAAAAAGTTGTTTCTTTGTAAAATATGTTTTATTCACCAAATTTGAATCAAATCATATAGTTACAATAAATCTAATACCAAACACTTCATGTCTAAGTATTTTAGTTTTGGAGTTATGGCGATTTTTCTGTCCGAAATTTGGGGGGGCATGCGCGAGTGGAAGGGGGGTCCCTGAACAAAAATTTTTCTTTTGGCTGAGTTTTTCCTGAAGTGGAACACACTTCTCAATGTTACGAAACCAATTTCAAAAAAAAGCGGGAGACGATGCACCCTACTGTATATGTATATATAACTTATGACTTATGTTTTAACTTTTGCCCATCCTCGGTCTAATTGTCCTTGCGTTCACTTTCACAACAAAATAAAGTGATGAAAATGAACCCTAAGTTGACATCATACAAAACAAATACGTAAATTTAATTAGTACTGATGTGTAGTTTACATTCAAGGTTTACAGTAGTTTAATTGGTAATGGTATGGAAATAGGCTACAACAGTAGATTTAAAAACACACCTAGTTTTGAGAAGTCGGAGATATCAAACATCCAACCTTTTGTTTCTGGATCATACTTTCTTGAAGGAATGCCTTTGAATATGGCAATAATCTTTGGATCATATTTGCAAACAACAAGAAACCTATTTTCACTCATTAAGCTACATAAAAAACCACCAGCACTTGATGAAGCAACATAATTGCTGAAATTATTGATACCAGTACTTGGCAAGTTGGGTGATGTTTGTATCTGGTTTGAACTTGAACTAACAGATATGGGTAGGTGCAACTTGCTGAGGCTTGAACTTTGAGGTACTGTAGGGCTTTTTTTCATAGATTTTATCTGCAGTGCTCGTTTTCGGTTTTCTTCCATTCGCTTCAATTGATCACATGTTAAATTAGACATAACAAACAGCCTAACCAAAGTTTGGCATCAAAAACTCTAAAACATTTCAACATTTATCAATTATGGTTATTTCAGATGATTTTAAATTTCTCGGAAAAACATAGAGCAAACAGCAACAAAATGAATAAATAAACAAAAGTAAAGTAACATGGCAGTACTTCGGTTCGAAACAAAGAGAGTAGTTTAAAAATCAGATCATTTGCAAGCCCTAATATAGCCAAAAAGTCCAATGCTTGACTGGCAGGCACGGCCCCAATTGATAACATGTAAAGCTTGCTACCAGTGATGATGGAAAATTCTGACGATTTTGTCTATTGCGGCACTTTTCCTCTTGATTGGTGATATGCATTTCCTTATACTTGGAGACGGCCTTATGCACAATGAGCCTCCACAAATCTCTATCTTCAGCAAGGTTAATCCAATGTCCAGTGTCTTAAGTTGTATAATTTCAGTGATTTTTTTTGATTGTGTCTCTGAAGGGGTGCAACCTAGTTCGTACCTTGAACCATTCGTACAGTCAGTTCGTACCCTGAAAAGATCGAGAGAAAAAATTAAAAAAAGCCGAAGTCGCTGATCGCAGTTTAATAGCACAAAGCCGAAGTCGCTGATCGGAGTTTCCCCAAACAATTGGAAACAAATAACAAACTCGAGGGTTAGCGTTAGCGGAAACTGCAGTTAGCAGAAACTGCAAAACTGCGGAAAAATGTTTGCGGAAACTGCGATCAGCGAGGGTTAGAGCATAGATTACTCTATGGTTAGAGTTAGGGTAAGCGGAAACTGCGGTTAGCGGAAACTGCGGAAAAATGTTTGCGGAAAAATGTTTGCAGAAACTGCGATCAGCGAGAGTTAGAGCATAGATTACTCTATGGTTAGGGTAAAGGTTAGCGGAAACTGCGGAAAAATGTTTGCGGAAACTGCGATCAGCGAGGGTTAGGGTTAGAGCATAGAATACTCTATGGTTAGAATTAGGGTAAGGGTAAACGGAAACTGCGGTTAGCGGAAACTGCGGAAAAAAATTTGCGGAAACTGAGATCAGCGAGGGATAGGGTTAGAGCATAGATTACTCTATGGTTAGAGTTAGGGTTAGCAAAAACTGCGGAAAAAAGCTTTTCACCGGGAAAATTTTAAAATGTTTGCGGAAGCTGCGATCAGCGACTTCACCTTTTTTAAATTTTTTCTCTCGATCTTTTCAAGGTACGAACTGACGGTCCGAACTGTTCATGGTACGAACTAGGTTGCATCCTCTCTGAAGCACTTCTGGGGGCACCAACATCGCTGTGGCCTGTGGAAAGCTTTCCGGATGCAACCTAATTCGTACCATGAACAATTTGTATCGTCAGTTTGTACCTTGAAAACTTCGAGAGAAAAAAAATAAAAAAGCCGAAGTCGCTGATCGCAGTTTCCGCAAACAAACAAAAACTCGGTGCTCTTCCACAAGACGCCCTGTTGGTCAATCGGAAAAAATGATGACGTCAGACACATTGGAATGGACTATTATGAAGGAGGAAGTGCGGGGTGGAAATGCAATGAAACACACCAGAAGGAAATTGTCTCCCATTTATTGGAAATTGTCTCCCATTTATTATATTAAAAATGTTCTATTCCGTTCTTATTGTACTCCAATGTATGCATGTCATCTGTGGGAAAATTATCATCAACGTGACATTAATCGTCTGCGTGTTGCCTTCAATAATGCGTTTAGAATTATACATAATTTGCCTAAACACTATAGCGTACGTGAACATCAAGTCTTGTGTAACATCATAACATTTGATGCATTACTTCGTAAATATGTTTTTTCTTTTGTTGGAAGATGCGAAGTATCGTCTAACTCTATTGTTGCCTCCCTGATGAGGTCTGATTGCCATCATATATCAAATTACCGTCTTCATTATAATAATTGTATGTATGCTATTAACTAGTTTTGATGGCTGCCATGTCATCTGATTGTTTTTATCGTTCTCAATACTTTCAGTTCTTCTAACTTGTAACGCTACCGTACCATTGTCTGTAAACTTGTAACAGTAGATAGCCTATTTATTGAGATTTTGTGCATTTGCAGTTTGTGCATTATTTTGTTATTTTTAGATGTTATTTCGTTGTTGTTGTTCGTTATTTGTGCATTTGCAGTTTGTGTATTATTTTGTTGTTTTGTTTTGGATATGGACAGCTTTGTCTGATGCAAATAAATTATTATTATTATTGATTTGTTGTTCAATTTAAAGAAATTTGCGATCGTTGAAAAGCACAAGCATAGATCTAACCAACTAAGTTAATACCAAGTCCCAAAATACTACTAGCTCTATCTGGTGACCACCTAAACTTGACCAAATTCAAACCATTATTAAAAGTTTATTTGCAATGATAAAAACATTAAACGACAACCAATTAAAAGAACATGTTACTGTTTATTGAAGGGCTAACTTTCATTTTTATATCTTATTCAATATGCGCGCAATCGTTGTTCGAAGACAGCCCCCCAACGAAGCTTTTGCCCAATGCATTTCAATGGCGAATCGATCGTCTTCCAGTTCACGCCCTGCATGTTCACGATAATTAATTGTCTCCCATTTATTCATTTCTTGCTCAATTTCAACAGATTTGCTATCGTTGAAAAGCACAAGCATAGATCCAACCAACTAAGTTAATACCAAGTCCCAAAATACTACTAGCTCCATCTGGTGGCCACTTAAACTTGACCAAATTCAAACCATTATCAAAAGTTTATTTGCAATGATATAAACATTAAACGACAACCAATTAAAAGAACATGATACTGTTTATTGAAGTGCTAACTTTTATTTTTATATCTTATTCAATATGCGCGCAATCGTTGTTCGAAGACAGCCCCCCAACGAAGCTTTTGCCCAATGCATTTCAATGGCGAATCGATCGTCTGCCAGTTCACGTCCTGCGTGATCACGAAAATTAATTGTCTCCCATTTATTCATTGCTTGCTCAATTTCAACAGATTTGCTATCGTTGAAAAGCACAAGCATAGATCTAACCAACTAAGTTAATACCAAGTCCCAAAATACTACTAGCTCTATCTGGTGGCCACTTAAACTTGACCAAATTCAAACCATTATCAAAAGTTTATTTGCAATGATAAAAACATTAAACGACAACCAATTAAAAGAACATGTTACTGTTTATTGAAGGGCTAACTTTCATTTTTATACCTTATTTAATATACGAGCAATCGTTGTTCGAAGACAGCCCCCCAACGAAGCTTTTGCACAATGCATTTCAATGGCGAATCGATCGTCTTCCAGTTCACGCCCTGCGTGATCACAAAAATTAATTGTCTCCCATTTATTCATTTCTTGCTCAATTTCAACAGATTTGCTATCGTTGAAAAGCACAAGCATAGATCTAACCAACTAAGTTAATACCAAGTCCCAAAATACTACTAGCTCCATCTGGTGGCCACTTAAACTTGACCAAATTCAAACCATTATCAAAAGTTTATTTGCAATGATAAAAACATTAAACGACAGCCAAAGCCAAATAACGCCAAAGCCAAATAACGCCAATACAGCCAAAGCCATTAAACGACGACAGCCAAAACATTAAACAACAGAAATTTTAAAATGTTTGCGGAAACTCTGATCAACCCTAACCAGTGGCGTAACCAAGGGGGTGGGGGGGGGTTTGGGGGTTACAACCCCCCCTTTGGCACGCGTGTGACGTCACGATATTGAGAATGATGCTTTCAGTCTCTATGTCTGTAAAACAAAGTTTGCCTAATTTTAATCGAAACTGCACTAAAAAAACGAGTTTTGCCAATACCAAACATTCAAATATCTCAGCCAGGAATTAGCAACAAGAAAACATAGAGACTAGCTTTATTACCGAAAAATGCCCAAGAAAACATGATCTTATCCTTTTGCTATGTCACCGGACAGCACCATCGTAGCAAGATCCCGATATCAATTGAGCAATTGTTCAAACTGGAAATTGGTGTTTTTGTGTTTAAATTTCACAACAATTTACTACCAGATTGCTTCACCAACCTTTTTAAATATATCAAAGAGGTTCACAGCTTGTCTACAAGAAACCATGATGATGATTCTCTAAACATTCCATACTTCTCAAAAGCGCTTACTCAACATTCAATAGAATTCACAGGTGCAAAAACATGGAACGAATTTCCTTCTTCAATTAGAAAGACTGATACAAAGTCACTTTTTATTCACAAACTAAAACAGCATTTAAGCAAAACGGACACGCAATAGATTGAATAGAAAGACAACGTAGAAAGGCTTTCTTGCATTCTTGTGAAGATTTCAGTGGAAATCCGAAATTATTTACAAAAGACTAGGCTTACCTAACAATAATATCGATTGCTTGTGCTGTACTTTTATGTTTGTAGATATTAACAGCAAACGCAATACTCCATAATCAACACGACACGTCGCAAAAGGGGAGGAAAGCTTCATCAACACCATCAGGACATCATCATCTACCAGCTCATCCATTCCATCACCCACCAGGACAAGAAACAATAACTTACACTGGATATCAAACCTCAATCGTCGTAGGCTACTGTGTGATGTGCAGTCTAACCATAGAAAGAGCTCAACACCTGCTCTCCTGGGCCACATTGAAACGGGCTTTTGCCTGAGGATGGGTTTCTTTTATGTCCGGTTTTCTTTCTCCATCCTATTATTATTATTATGACTGCTCATCCACATCAATATTGGAACTGGCAAATTCAATTCACAACACTTTTCATTAGGCTGTCATTTATTACTACATGTGTGCTTCTCTCTGTTTTTGTTTTATTTTTTGCTATTTGTTTTTTTGGGTTTTGTGGCCGTGCTAACTACTGATATATAGCCTACTACATAATTTTTCATTCAGGCACGTTTTAAACCTTTCAAGGTTTTGCCACCTTTTCCCGTTCGTTAACGTGCTGGTAGGTTTATATCGATTTTTGTAGTTAGTATCTTTTTCGTCCCGGACGCGTTAATGACGAAAAATAAAATGATTGATTGATTGATTTTACAGTAATATTCATACCCAAATTTTTGTTGAAAATGCTCTCAGAATGCACCAAATTCGGTGCTGGTTAAGCATCGGTTGCCTTGGTCAGTGACGTCATGAAAATGTGTGACGTCATGCAAAAAAACGCAACTACTTTTAGGAAGGGTGCAAAAACGCGGAATAGAAAAAAAAACGGAATGGCTATTGATTTTTAAATATTTGTAGGGAATAGTGTCTCCAGCTTTCTCATTTCTACTTATAGTGCCTCCAGCTTTCTCATTTCTCATTAAATCGTTGGAAAGCACGATGCTTCATCTACCTGAATGAATTAATTGCCAAGGCGATTCGATCATTGTTCATCATAAGCCGCCACCCGTTTGCTGTGATCGGTGAATAGTGCCTCCACCAAATATGCTATAGCTTTCTCATTTCTGCTTGGATTTTAACAATTTTCTTATCGTTGGAAAGCATGATGCCTCATCTACCCGAATGGAGTAATTGCCAGTCTAAAGTAGGCATTACATTTATGTAGCGCTAACTTAAACTTTACTATTTTGTACCAATTCTTAGCAATTCAATTTTTAAAATAAAATACCAAACCAACACAAATTAAAAGAGTATGTCTTGGTTTATTCATCTGTTAACTTTCACGTTTATATGTTATCTACAACACGAGCAATCGTTGTTCAAACGTAACCACTCGACGAAGCTTTTTACCAAAACAATGCAAACACAAAGCGATCAATTTCGAGTGTTCATTATACGCCGCCCACAGTTTGATGTGATCAGTGAATACTGCCTCCACCAAATATGCTGTAGCTTTCTCATTTCTGCGCGGATTTGAACAATTTTACTATCGTTGGAAAGCACGATACTGCATCTATCCGAATTCATTAGTTGCAAGTTTAAAGTATGCATTATATTGATCTAGCGCTAATTTAAACTTTACTATTTTGTACCAATTCTCAGCAATTCAATTTTTACAATAAAAATACCAAACCAACACAGATTAAAAGAGTATGTCTTGCTTTATTCACCTAACAACTTTCACGTTTATATGTTATCTACAAAACGAGAAATCGTTGTTCAAACGTAACCGCTCGACGAAGCTTTTTTCCAATGCATTTTTCAAGGCGATTCGATCGTGGTTCAGTATAAGCCGACCACAGTTTGCTGTGATCGATGAATACTGCCTCCACCAAATATGCTGTAGCTTTCTCATTTCTGCTCGGATTTTAACAATATTCCTATCGTTGGAAAGCATGATGCCTCACCTACCCGAATGGATTAATTGCCAGTCTAAAGTAGGCATTATATTTATGCAGCGCTAACTTAAACTTTACTATTTTGTACCAATTCTCAGCAATTCATTTTTTACAATAAAAATATCAAACCAACACAAGTTAAAAGAGTATGTCTTGCTTTATTCACCCAACAACTTTCACGTTTATATGTTATCTACAAAACGAGAAATCGTTGTTCAAACGTAACCGCTCGACGAAGCTTTTTTCCAATGCATTTTTCAAGGCGATTCGATCGTGGTTCTGTATAAGCCGCCCACAGTTTGATGTGATCGGTGAATACTGCCTCCACCAAGTATGCTGTAGCTTTCTCATTTCTGCTCGGATTCTAACAATTTTACTATCGTTGGATGGCATTATGCCTCATCTACCCGAATGGATTAATTGCCAATCTAAAGTAGGCATTATATTTATGTAGCGCTAAGTTAAACTTTACTATTTTGTACCAATTCTCAGCAATTCATTTTTTACAATAAAAGTACCAAACCAACACAAATGTCTTCTTTTATTCATCTAACAACTTTCACGTTTATATGTTATCCACAAAACGATCAATCGTTGTTCAAACGTAACCGCTCGATGAAGCTTTTTTGACAATTTTACTGACGTTGGAAAGCACGATACTACATCTACCCGAATCAATTGGTTACATGTCCATGGTATACAGTATATTTATGTGCTAACTTAAACTTCACTATTATAACATCAATTACTCCGAAAGTGATATGACATTTGGACAATGCCATGAACTTCAAACAGACTTAAGCAATGATATCCATAAGCAGACAATAGGCAAAAAGTGTTTACTAATTTCCTTTAATTGAATCTTGCTTGAACATTTTTAATTATTCCAGACATGTTGGATCAATGTGCTTGGCCTACGCAGTTTTTGAAGTCAAGATTCAGTTGGTCAAGCAAAAATAGTAGACTACACATTTAGCCAAACGCAGCAACACCAGTTTTCAAGATGAAACAATAGAAACCCTTTAATGATGCAGAAATCAGTAGTCTTAACAGCATCAAATTTTACGTCTTGAAGCAGTTTAACATCGCCTATTTTAATACGAGAAGTAAAATGGGGTGACTTTGGTCCAATTATGAGACACCGCTTACTTTAATTTTACAATGGTTTTGGGAGAAAACTTTAATTATGACCGATATTGAGGGCTATCAAGAGCCCTTACATATTACCAAGTTTGAAGTCATTTGGTCCATGCGTACAGTATCAAAAAAAAAAACTATAAGTGGTTTTCACTCCAGTGTTTTAAAAAAAACTATAAGCAGTAATCTTTTTTCAAGACATGCTCATTGCCAACCCCAAAAACGGGTGTCACTGGCCCCTTTTAGAGTTTTTAAAATACTTTCAACAATCAGCACTCGTGATTATGTATCAAATATCAAGTTAATCGAACGAAAATGTACCACTAATATATGGCCTGACACCTGGTTTCCGTTTGTATTTCCTATAGGCATGTCAATTTTTGAAATATTAATCTGCACTCCATCAAGCCAAAATTGAAGAAAATGGATCACTAACACAACTAATATCCTGTAATAAACGATAAAAAGTGGATTAACATCATACAAAAGTGGCCAAAGTCACATACTTTAGATTGGCAATTAATCCATTCGGGTAGATAAAGCATAATGCCATCCAACGATAGTAAAATTGTTAGAATCCGAGCAGAAATGAGAAAGCTATACAGCATATTTGGTGGAGGCAGTATTCATCGATCACAGCAAACTGTGGGCGGCTTATACAGAACCACGATCGAATCGCCTTGAAAAATGCATTGGAAAAAAGCTTCGTCGAGCGGTTACGTTTGAACAACGATTGCTCGTTTTGTGGATTAGATATAAATGTAAAAGTTAACATATGAATAAAGCAAGACATACTCTTTTAACTTGTGTTGATTTGGTATTTTTATTGTAAAAAATGAATTGCTGAGAATTGGTACAAAATAGTAAAGTTTAAGTTAACGCTACATAAATATAATGCCTACTTTAGACTGGCAATTAATCCATTCGGGTAGATGAAGCATAATGCCATCCAACGATAGGAAAATTGTTAGAATCCGAGCAGAAATGAGAAAGCTACAGCATACTTGGTGGAGGCAGTATTCACCGATCACAGCAAACTGTGGGCGGCTTATACAGAACCACGATCGAATCGCCTTGAAAAATGCATTGGAAAAAAGCTTCGTCGAGCGGTTACGTTTGAACAACGATTGCTCGTTTTGTAGATTAGATATAAATGTAAAAGTTAACATATGAATATAGCAAGACATACTCTTTTAATTTCTGTTAATTTGGTATTTTTATTGTAAAAAATGAATTGCTGAGAATTGGTACAAAATAGTAAAGTTTAAGTTAGCGCTGCATAAATATAATGCCTACTTTAGACTGGCAATTAATCCATTCGGGTAGGTGAGGCACCATGCCATCCAACGATAGGAATACTGTTAAAATCCGAGCAGAAATGAGAAAGCTACAGCATAATTGGTGGAGGCAGTATTCATCGATCACAGCAAACTGTGGGCGGCTTATACAGAACCACGATCGAATCGCCTTGAAAAATGCATTGGAAAAAAGCTTCGTCGAGCGGTTACGTTTGAACAACGATTTCTCGTTTTGTAGATAACATATAAACGTGAAAGTTGTTGGGTGAATAAAGCAAGACATACTCTTTTAACTTGTGTTGGTTTGATATTTTTATTGTAAAAAATGAATTGCTGAGAATTGGTACAAAATAGTAAAGTTTAAGTTAGCGCTGCATAAATATAATGCCTACTTTAGACTGGCAATTAATCCATTCGGGTAGGTGAGGCATCATGCTTTCCAACGATAGAAATATTGTTAAAATCCGAGCAGAAATGAGAAAGCTACAGCATATTTGGTGGAGGCAGTATTCATCGATCACAGCAAACTGTGGTCGGCTTATACTGAACCACGATCGAATCGCCTTGAAAAATGCATTGGAAAAAAGCTTCGTCGAGCGGTTACGTTTGAACAACGATTTCTCGTTTTGTAGATAACATATAAACGTGAAAGTTGTTAGGTGAATAAAGCAAGACATACTCTTTTAATCTGTGTTGGTTTGGTATTTTTATTGTAAAAATTGAATTGCTGAAAATTGGTACAAAATAGTAAAGTTTAAATTAGCGCTAGATCAATATAATGCATACTTTAAACTTGCAACTAATGAATTCGGATAGATGCAGTATCGTGCTTTCCAACGATAGTAAAATTGTTCAAATCCGCGCAGAAATGAGAAAGCTACAGCATATTTGGCGGAGGCAGTATTCACTGATCACATCAAACTGTGGGCGGCGTATAATGAACACTCGAAATTGATCGCTTTGTGTTTGCATTGTTTTGGTAAAAAGCTTCGTCGAGCGGTTACGTTTGAACAACGATTTCTCGTTTTGTAGATAACATATAAACGTGAAAGTTAACAGATGAATAAAGCATGACATACTCTTTTAATTTGTGTTGGTTTGGTATTTTTATTGTAAAAATTGAATTGCTGAAAATTGGTACAAAATAGTAAAGTTTAAGTTAGCGCTGCATAAATGTAATGCCTACTTTAGACTTACAATTACTCCATTCGGGTAGATGAGGCATCATGCTTTCCAACGATAGGAAAATTGTTAAAATCCGAGCAGAAATGAGAAAGCTACAGCATATTTGGTGGAGGCACTATTCACCGATCACAGCAAACGGGTGGCGGCTTATGATGAACAATGATCGAATCGCCTTGGCAATTAATTCATTCAGGTAGATGAAGCATCGTGCTTTCCAACGATCTAAGCAGAAATGAGAAAGCTGGAGGCACTATAAGCAGAAATGAGAAAGCTGGAGGCACTATTCCCTACAAATATTTAAAAATCAATAGCCATTCCGCTTTTTTTTATTTCGCGCTTTTGCACCCTTCCTAAAAGTAGTTGCGTTTTTTTGCATGACGTCACACATTTTCATGACGTCACTAACCAAGGCGGCCGATGCTTAACCAGCACCCCAAATTCAAAGTAATTTTTCAAAATTTTTTGGGGGATGCCCCCCAGATCCCCCTCCGCTGGGTGTCGCTTTTGGCTAAAACGACGTCGGGCTTCGCCCGCCGACGTCAAAACCCCCCCCTTTCAAAATTCCTGGCTACGCTACTGACCCTAACCCTTTTAAAATGTTTGCGGAAACTCCAAATCAACCCTAATCCTTTTAAAACTGCGATCAGCGACTTCGGCAAACTCTTAAGATCATTACCGGAAATTTTAAAATGTTTCCGGAAAAACGGAAACTGCGATCAGCGACTTCGGCTTTGTTCTATTTTTTTTCTCTTGATTTTTTCAGTTTGCTTGTTTGCGGAAACACCCCTAACCAGTTTAAAATGTTTGCGGAAACGACGATCAACCCTAACCCTTTTAAAATGTTTGCGGAAATTGCGATCAGCGACTTCGGCAAACTCTTAGGATCATTACCGGAAATTTTAAAATGTTTGCGGAAACTGCGGAAAAACGGAAACTGCGATCAGCAATGTTCTATTTTTTTCTCTCAATCTTTTCAGTTTGTTTATTTGCGGATACCGATATTCCGATGCCCTAACTAACCCTATCCCTAATTACCGATACCTAACCGATAACCTTGCGGAAACTGCAATCAACAACTTCGGCTTTTTTTAATTTTTTCTCTCGATTTTTTCAAGGTACGAATTGTTCATGGTACGAATTAGGTTGCATCCAAGCTTTCCTAATAGAGATCTTGGGGATTCTGTGATTGTCTAACCTGGAAACATGGCTGACCCAATGTAGTTGCCTATTTAACAGACATACGTCCATGTTAGAGATAGAGCCTGTTGAAAGACTTTGGTGTCTGGGACATGTTTGCTAAAGTGAATGTTCAGAATAAATCTGGGGCAACACTGGTGAAAACTTTCCAGGAGTCGTACATGCTGGCAATAGCTGGTATGTAAGGTATCTATGGTACCACCCAGCATTCTGAACAAACCATAAAGGAAAGATGTTTAAACGACTGCGCAAACGTCGCAAACCACTAAGTTGCCAGATGGTATTTTTTTTAATTATATATTTTTTTAATTTCTTGGCGTTTTATTTATCGGGTGCAGGTTTTTTAAAACCCTTTTGAATATGTTATTTGTTTAGTGTTTAGGTTTTACTTTTATCAATAAAAAGATGTCAAAATCTCTGCTTTGTTGGTTATGGTTAGTTTTGATATTTAAAGCAATGCCTTTGTGATCAACATTTGTGAGATGTTGAAAGGTAATGTTAACGCAATATTTGGTAGTCAGACATTCGGGAATCAGCACTCAATCCCTTAGATTAGACCATGGTTGGGTGAGTTCACTAATCATGGTTTTCTAAAAACCGAGCTGCATACGATAATTTAAAACTTAAATTTTGCAGGTGACCGTAGTTCCTGGGCTACGCCGTGTGACACACAAGGAAAAAACTCCAGATGACAAGTTTTTGTGTGTGTTTAGAATGTAAGGAATATTTTGTAAACGAAACCGGTTTTTCCAAAAGTTTTGGTCATTTGAAGTGTGTTTAAAATACCTATATGCTTTGGCTCCTTTTTGGGCTACTTGCAAAAAAAAAAATGGTTTGATTTTGGGATTGGTTTGAAACGTGTTTTTGGCTGGGTAATTTTGTGGAATCTTGCAACTCTGCAAGGTTTGTTTCTTTAAATGTAGCAAACCTAGCAAACTTCGCAAATCTTGAGAAAGGTTTCTACAATGATGGCCGATGAGGTTTTCAACTGTTCATAGTTTGCATAAAATAGATAGGCCGAGACTACAGACAACCTTACCATTACTTGCTGCTAGTCTAAATCTATCTTCTTTAGGGAGACTATATGAAAACCTATTGGGGTAGGCTTTCAAATGCAGATACCTAGGGATGGGCAATTCAGAATAATTCACTATTCCAGAATTATTCCGGAATACTAAACCGAATCCAAAATCGAATCCAGAATACCGAATCCTATTAACTTCCAGGCTCCAGCAACACAAAAAGTAAAAAATTTCAGACACAAAAGCTACACAATCAAAGTAGGCTAAATGTTTGTTGCAATGCAACACATTAAGGCATTCTAAATGACTTCTAGCCAAATGGGAGCAGTGTTGCCAGATGATGGAAGCCGCTTGGCAACAAAAAGGAACTAAAATTTCACCAGATATTTAAAACACCCTAAACAGGCCCGGGGGCCAGCGCCCCCCACCCCTGAAAAAATTTCCCCCACCCCTGAAAAAATTTCCCCCCCCCTGACAAAATCCCAACATTCTTGAGCAACAGCTATAGCAACATCATCGAGCAACAGCAATTATAATGATTTTGCCCAAAAAAATTTTTCGGCTCCCTCTAAAAAAAAATTGCCTCCCCCCTTGCTCTGCGGTCTGGCTACGGCCCTGACCCTAAATAAAGCAATTTCGCTTAAATACAAATAGTTTTTAAGACTTAAGACACTGCCATCATCCATATGCAAACCTCTTGCAAAACGTTTTCTATACGAGCAGGGATTATTTGCTAAAAAGTTTTAAAAAATTGAAAAAACTTTCTTGAAAAAAATTGAGTAGAAAAAATTTCACCAGATTTCACCAAAAAGTTATCTGGTTTCAAGGTCAAAAAGCTTGGCAATAAAGACCTCTAAATTTCACCAGAATTTTTTAATTTGATTTTCTATTTTCCCATCTGGCAACTCTGAACGGGAGCGCAGCTTAGTTTCCGTCAAGCCGCAGTCGAAAAGAATCGCTCGGAAGATGCTGAGGTGTTTCAGAGCCAACTCCTTTAGCAGGGGGCATCAGATGCCTGCTCAATGTTGTTACGCCCACCAGTCAAACTGTCGCATACGCACGTGGATTGAAAAAAAGCATTGCACGATTGTGCATATTGTGTACAAAGCGTGAAGAAAATTGCGCGCTTAGTTTCTTTGATTGCTCATGCGAGCGAGTGACGTAGAGTTGCATGCGCCGTGCGCGCACAACGCGTACACAATGTTTTTGAAAGTACGGAACTGCGGATGGTGTCAGTGCAAAGAAAAAAGTGAGTAAACCACACTTTTTTTCAGTTCACTGTCTCCAGCTGACAGCTTGCACAAGACTTATGTATATCTTTAAAACCGAATCTTATTACCCGGTTTTATTACCGTTTTGGATTCGGATAGTTTAGGATCCGAATCCTTCTGGATTCGGTATTCTGAATTGCCCATCCCTACAGATACCTTCTCAAGCTTTGCGAGGAATTTGGAGTTTGCGACATTTAAAGACGCCCGCTGAGAAAACCTCATAACTATCAATCGAAAAATGCTCAAACCTTCCTCAAAGTCATAGCCTATAGTAGTTACCATCACTAGGTAATTGTACAAACCTTGTGACGTTTGCTAATATAAAGGTTATGGTCTAAGGGATGAAGTACTGATTCCCGAATGTCTGACTAGTCAGGGCCCGATTAACCATGAGGCACACGAGGCACAGGCCTCAGGCCCCCTGGTTTTGGGGCCCCCCATTTTTTTTACATTAGTAGGGAAAGTACTATAATTTGGACCACCAAATGAAAAATATTAATATTTTTAAAAAGATCCACAACATTGGGGTGCAACTAACTTTATTTGATTAGTTACAGGCTAGTTGGTTTGCAAAAACAATTCCAATCAGAAAAACTTAACACAAACAAAGAAAACTATATTATTATTTTTTTATATAGTGGTCCATATTATCAACTCAGTTTCTAAAATGGACCACCTTGTTTCATAATATGGACCACCGTACTGTAATATGGACCGTTGTCATGTGAACGTAAATATATCAAGTAGCCTAAGTCAAACTTCAAAGGCATGAAATAGAACACAGTCAATAAATAAAAATAGTCTGAAACGTTCATGATAGTCATCTCAAACAAGTTTCAAATCATTGATCGTTAGCACAGTTGTCACAATAGTAAAAATGAGCATTTGGTATATCAGCACAACTTTCATGAGCCAATTTCTCGCGCTGATAACACTGAATCCAATCCTCATTATTGGACTCGTCACACACAAGACAAGTGCATGCAGAAGTAGCATTGCTTGGAATAACTCTCTTTTTTTAAGACTAGGTTAAAGCGTTTTCTCACTTGTTTTGCTGGTTTAGCTTCTGTGAACTTGATTTTATGTTTGTGTGGCGTACCTGTCAGCACAGTAGCCTTTATAGTTTTTCTACGTTTTCTTCCCTTCGTAACTTGTTTTGGAAGTGGGCTTATGTCCTCGACAGATAGGTATCCTGCATCAAATGCTAACTAACAAGGTTGTAAGTTCTTAACACTCAATGATGATGGTCCTGGTGCTTGTGAGCTTGCTTCATACGGTGCATCAGCTAAAGTTCCAGCATTTTAATTCTGTTGACATGATAGAATTTTTTGCCACATTCTCAATGTTTACCACATCTTGTGACAAAGGTAAAATGTTTCGAGAAATTGCATCTTGAGTAGACATATCTTGATCATCAATTATCAGCGGTGATACATTGTTTGGAGAGGTGTCTACTTCATGAGGCTTGTCAGTAACTTCAGCTGAGTGAAAATCACTTTCATCAAATACAAGAGGATTAATGGGGTAAATTCCTGCTTTTTTAAATCCATTTCAAATCCAATTTCCATGCTTAGACATGTCGTCAGAATTTAATCAAATTGTTTATAATATCAAAGTGATTATGCAAATTACTGGTAGTGGCTTTTATCATTATAAGAAAGCAAGTTACAAATATATTTTATGATGCACTCTAGAAAGTTTGAAAAAAATGCATAAATCTCATGGAACTTCATTTCTATGCCTGTCTTCATTACTGAGAAACAAATTTCTACTAATTGACCATAACCTGGACCACTGGTCCATATTACCAAACAGTTAGGTGGTCCATATTACAGTTAGCATAATCTTATGTTGCTTGGTGTCATTTAGAATTAAACAGTGGACATTTCTTCAAGATTTTGGCAGATAGTCATTAGTAATGCCTCTCCTGCAGATTACTTTTGTATAATCTTTTGTAACTGTAGCAATATTTGAAATATTCTCAACAGTTTAGACCAGCAAAATAACATCGCAGACCCCCAAAACACAAAACCTCTAGTAACAACAAAGAACCAGCTCAATCCTTTGAATCTGAAATAGTAAAAACTAGGTCAGTAAGAAAGGTTAATTCAAGCTGTTCACAAACCATGAAATTATTTACTTCAGTCATTGATAAAACAGCAGTGGTCCACATTATCAGCCGGTCTACTTTATAGTACTTTCCCCTACCGTAGGCGTAGGTAGGGAAAGTTGTTGTGCCAGTGTGTGCACACTTGTTATTTTTGAGTAACAATTTCAAATTGTGTAACGATTTTGCAGTAACAGTTGAGCACTCCTGCTCTGCATCGAAAGCGATTGCCAATGAGGGCCCTTAAACTTAGCTGTGCCTCGGGCCCCCGTGAGCCTTAATCAGGCCCTGTGACTAGTGACTACCAAACATTGCGTTAATATTAACTTTCAATATCTCACTGGTCACAGCGGTAAACCATAATCTCTTCGTGGGAAAATTGTAACATAAGATTCCTGGATCCGTTCGTCTGTATGTAATGACCGAAAAAGAAACACTCTTCTGAAACGTCTATTCAAAAAGTGTATTTCTGTAAAATTAGCCCGCGGCTATCAAAAATGGAGTGTAACGCGATACACCACTAAAAACCTGTCACTACAATCCAAACTACTTAGATAAAGACGGAACTTTCGTCCAGCTGACAAGCACTAAGCAAACAGTTAAATATGCGACTAACTTTCAAGTAACAATTTTACGAATGACTAGAATACATAGCTATATCTCAAACTCACGTACGCAGTTACTGTGACGTCATAGTGAAACATTGTGAAGTAATTCTCAACAGGTATGATACAAGTCTTACGAACGATGGTGCAATCTTGGCTCATTTTTAGGAAAAATTCCATGACATAATACGCTAAGATTCAGTAGACCTGAACGGTTTTATATGACGTTTGATTTGGTGAACCATTGTCGGGAACACTCACAAATGTTGATCGCAAAGGCATTGCTTTAAATCTATTTATATCAAAACTAACCATAACCAATAAAGCAGAGATTTTGATATATTTTTATAGATGAGAATAGAACATCTGCAACATCAACACTAAACAAATAACATATTAAAAAGGGTTTTAAAAAACATGCACCCGATAAATAAAGCGCCAGGAAATTTAAAAAAATACAATTAAAAAATACCATCTGGCAACCTTGTGGTTTGCTACTGTAGGGACCCACGAGGCAATTTCCATTGTTTTTAACGTTCTACAAAATATAATTCTCCCATCACCTTTACGTTTCTAAAAAAAACTCTCTTGTTGTGCACAAATATAATTTTGATAAATGATAAAAAAGTTCCAAGTGGTCCTGGCTGAACTTATGTCAATAGATATTTTAAGGGTAGCTCGTTGTCCCCAACCAAATCTGCAAAAAGACCTTTCACTGCTTCAATACAAATTAGGAAACCTAAGAAACCTGCTTTTCGACGAGAATTGCACAACGGAGTACCGTCTGCACGTTTCAATTGCAGGATGTAATTGTAACACTCATTAAAAAATGGAATCCAGATGTTTTTGTTTCCTTTGCGCAAAGGCGATTTAAAACCTTTTGCTATAGGATTGCGGGAGTTCAGCATGTCAAATAAAGTATCAAAAATGCGAATAAACTTTACGGTAGCTTCACTTCCTTGAAATTGCTTCAGACGTAAATGTTCTGTGCAGTATTGCAAAGCATCGGCAACGCTACTGCTTAGCACTTGTGATGCTAAGTTTACCTTCATTTTTTGTTGCCAATATTGTATATGTGTTTTCGTGAGCTTGTTTGCGAGTCTCAAACCCTCTTCTTCTTGAAGTCTCTGCAGATCTACAATGTATTGCCACTTAATCTTGTGACCTTCACCATCTAGTAGCATTTTCCAGTCTGCAAATGTATTTCGGACCAACTTTAACATGTGACAAACATCAAGCATAGTGTAAATATTTTGCTGAGGACAACAAGGGTGTGTAAACGAAACTTTCAGTTTAGTGAGATCTAAAGATGCACCCAGTTCTGAAAACATAGTTAAGTGGTAATGAGGTCCATCACAAGTAACAGAAACGACTTTAGCACCAGCAGCATGAAGTCTTTCAATGCAGATTTTTACTACATTAGCGCGCTCAACCGCGTTAAGACCATTTACAAAGAAATACGCACAGGGTACTTTCCAGCAATCATTTATGGCAACAGCCATGAGGACTAAAACATCAGTTGCATGTGGCAGAGAGTCATCATCAGTGATGCCATTTCCCATATCAACGAAACCTCTGAATCTTTTCCCATCCCAGGCAACATGCTTTTTAATAGCCATTTCATTTAGTACCAATGAACATATAACGGACCTGTGGTTTTCGTGTGCATGTTTTACTTTTTCACTAATTGCATCAAATGCAGGTTTTACAAATCCAGGTTCAGCAGCGACTTTGCCATACCATTTCCTGATTTGGGACTGGTGCGGTAATACTAAATTGAATGTTTGCTTCACATATTCATATGCCTTAGCAGAATAAAATTGTAATGTTAAGGCAAACGATCGCAATTCACTGGAGTACTTGAAACCTTTTCCAGTTTTCCCTGAAAACATTCCCTTCACAATATCACGAGATACTCCGGAAAGAGAATGATGCAATGCATCCGTACAACGTAAAGAAATCATGTTTTTGTCTCGAAGCAATGATGTAAGTTCTTTTAAAGATGAAACTTTAACTTGCAGTCGTTTAGTCTTTTGATTTGATACTTTCAATTTCTTCTGAAGCTCATTGCATCTCTCGTTTGCTTCGTTGGTTAATTTTTTTAGTTTCTGTGGTGAGTCCTGTATGAAGTATCTGTGATCATGCTGGACAACCTCATAGGCATTAGGAAGATCTTCTCCAGTATCGCGGACCATTAAAGGTAATATACTCTTCCTCCGTTTCGAAGGCAAAAGTCTTGTTTTGGTCACCTACAAAAGACATATTTTAGCTTGCCTAAACTGCAGGGTAATCATGTCTCAACAATACAATATTTAACTCTCAAGAAAAAAAGCAACAACAAAGCAGACATAAAAGCTATTGGAAACAGCAAATAGCGGTAGGCTACCGTACTGGGAACTCCACAGCGTGTGCAGCTTAAAGCAGAGTAGCTTGCATTGATTTTAAAGTTGTATAAGCATAACGTTTATTAAAACCAAGTCTCATTTTTCAAAAAAAGTTTTGAAGTTACATCGTTTTAATTTTATAAGCATAAAATTTACAAGCATACCAATCGTAATTTTTTATGAAAATGTTATCATGTCTGAGTGGTCACAGCGGTAAACCATAATCTCTTCGTGGGAAAATTGTAACATAAGATTCCCGAATCCGTTCGTCTGTATGTAATGACCGAAAAAGAACGTCTTTTCTTCGAAACGTCTTTTCAAAATTGTATTTCTGTAAAAATAGCCTCAAAGCTGTCAAAATTGGATGCAACGCCGTACACCACTAAAACTTGTCACTACAGAACAGATTACTTAGATAAAAGACGGAAAATTTGTCCAGCTAGCAAGCACCAAGCAAACAGTTAAATATGCGACTGACTTCCAACAAACAATTTTACGAATGACTAGAATAATTTGCGATATCTCAAATGCACGTAGACAGTAACTGTGACGCAATAATGAAAGACATTGTCACGCAATTCAAACCGTTGTTCAAAGGTAGTGATGCAATATTTCATCAGGTCTTACGACCGATGGTGCAATATTTGGACATTTTCTAGCAATTTCCATGACGTAAGATGCCAGCTAGACCATAACGGTTTTTATATGACGTTTGATTTGGTGAAAATTGTCGGGAACATAGCGACCCCTAGTTATGACAGTCTGACATGGCATAACTAAAAAAGAATTGACGACAATTGTGAGCCAATGAATAAAAACACAATGATACACAAATTGTTTGAATCACTCACGTTTAAGTTAATACGTAAATACAAAGGGCATGCAAAGAATGAACAACAATACGGGATAATACACGACGATACATGAAATTGGTACCATAGGTATACGCTAAAATGACGCTATATACAATGGTTGCGATAATAACCGACTGTTCTGGGCTCAGACAAGTGTCGGCCACCGCAGACAAAACCAGGCTCAAACCCTAACACTTAGGTGTTCTTTACGGGGGCGAGGCACAAAATATCCCTCAACACGTAGTCTACTTTCACTTCCCCCGTACTCTCATCATAGTTGCAGACGGCAACTTTAGCTCTACGAACCACAGGCTTCCCTTTCCTAATTTGTGGAACTACCTCATGCACCCTCCCAAGTTGATACTTCCCACGTTTACCAATGTCTTGGAGAGAACCCACCACTACAAGTTGACCAGGCTCCAAATTCTCGGCCATTTTTAACCATTTTTTTCCGGCCCTGAAGCCCTGGCAAGTAAAAATCTATCCATTTGCTCCAAAACTGCTGAGAAAGTGACAAATTGAACCGATAATCCCTTCTTAGTTGGTCACGATCATGTGGCTGCCCAACAGCACAGTATGGGTCTAAGTATGGGGTCAAAAGTGAGGCAGGGGTGATGACAGTAAAATCCCTAGGGTCGTCACTCAAAGGTACCAAAGGGCGTTCGTTCACGATCCGAACAGCACTGCTGGTGTACGTAAGCAGTTCAATAAAATTGGGCTTACGTATTGAAGAGTCCAAAATGTGAAAAAAGTACTTGGTCATATCGGCCACGAAACCAAATCTACTCAGCCGAAATCCAGCCAAGAGATCTGCCAGAGGATTTAACAAATCAGGACACAAAAACATTACATCATTAACACAAGTTCCTCGAAATTCAGACTTGCCATCGTAAACAATGCGCTTTTTTAATTGTGACGTCACAAAGTATGGTAAATACCACTGAAATCCTTTTACATTTTCTGCTTCACCAGCACGCTCAATATAGCCATTAGATTTAAGATCTTTCATGGTGTCAGTAAGGAAATCACGAAGTTCAGGTTGTTTTAAAGACTTCTTCCTTAAAGCAGCAGCTCTATCTGACGCCAACACAAAATTGTTAGGTAAATCAATATCTTCCTTCAACGGTACAGGTATCTCAAATCGACCATCTTTCAACTCAATATTCGGTTCAACAAGTTTTCTAGCCAAATTATCATTGCGAGACAATTCACAGGTTTCATTTTGCAAAGTCAAATCTTGAATGACTTTATTCAGGTCTGCTATTTCCATATCACGAGACTCAATTTTACGCTGAAAGCCAGAGATGACATCCGACTCTGAAGACGTCTGCACTCTGCACACATTTGCAACGCTTTCATCCAAGGGTGACTTACAACCACAAGCCAACCAACCGAGAGGAGTGAGCAAAGCATGTGGTTCACTACGATTTTCACCAACACGCTCTTCTTTAGCACACATCAAATAAGCGTTGTCGTTGCCAATCAGCACATCTACAGTACTACAATCATTCAAATGAAACATATTCACGTCATGAAAATGACGGAAACTACTTAAATCCTGCTTATGTGGTAAAGTTTTAACATCGTCAGCCCAAGCTGGGTTAACCACCGAAGTTATATCACAAAACAGTTCATTCGTCTCTAACGACTGGATGTTGAGTTTAACAAGGTCAGCACAAGTAGGTTTCTGACCAGCCAGAGTATCCATTTTAAACGACGCTTTGTCATACGGTTTAACGTCAAGTTCGCAGACCAAATCACTCGAAACAAAAGTCAACTGCGAACCAGGATCATGCTGACAATACACTAACTTCGATTTGCCAGTCATTGGATTCAAAACACGAGCAGCAGTAATGCGGTTAAAGGCTGCTTTAACATTTCCAATCTTAACATTACGCACAGGAACTCTGGCACCAACATCATCTTTACCGACCGAATCCAGAGAATCACGTGACGTCACATAAAAATCATGCAGAAGAAAATAGTGCTTCCTATCGTTGTTAGGGCCACATTGACGACAGTTGTTTGCATGAACGCAATCCCTAACCATATGCTGGCCAGGGATTCATAGTATAGGGATCGCCAACTCGGCTGGAAATGCGACAATCGGAGTGTAAAAGTGTTGCCAGATATTTTTTATATTTTTGGGAAAAAATGTTATTTTGGCATTTTTAAAGAGTAGTGGTCGCCCAAAGCTTGTCCGTTTAAATCTAACCTGAAGTTTACAGTTGCAAAAGATTGAGTTAAGGTAGTTTGTAGTTGTGTTACTTTGCAATAAGAATGTGCTGAATTTATGTGCAAAACTTAAATAAAACTTGCAGGTTTAAAAAAAATTCTACTAACCAGTTAAGAACAAAAAAAATTGAGAAACTTAAAAATACACCCCAGGAATAAAGAGCTTCATGTTTTAAGTGTTGAAGCCGGTAATTATTTTTCAAGTAATATGTTTTATGTACAAGAGAGGTTAAATTTTCCAAAAATATGATAGTTTGATAAGTGAACAATAAAATTGCTTTAGATTAGTTTTAAAATATTTATTTACGGACAAGTTTTGGGCAACTACTACTTTAAAAATGCCAAAATAATATTTTTTCTAAAAATATAAAAAAATATCTGGCAACACTTTTACACTCCGATTGTCGGATTTCCAGCCGAGTTGGCGATCCCTATAGTATGAATCCCTGATGCTGGCGCAAACAATTCAAGCATTTGCCAGCTTTCACAATGACATCTCTCCGATCTTTAGGTGTCAAGCGCAAAAATTCTTTACAATTAGACAAAAAATGATATTCAACTTGACCACGTGACGAACAATAAAAACATGCCGGTATGTCTCTACGTCTGGCCACACCACCGCGCGGTGCGCCAACAGCAGTCGAGTACTGTGAATTCCCTGAAATCACATTATCATGGGGTTTTACCGACGTCTGCCTAACCGGACATGAAGGCAATTTTCCTTTGCCAAACTTTTTAAAATGCTGCGACTCACCAGAATCGCCCATTAGCATAATGCTAAAATCAGTCGACTTGCGCGTTTCCTCCCGTACTACAAATTCAAACAAACTCTGAAAAGTAGGCTCATCAGTACCACCATACTGATCACCTAAAAAGTCAAGATAACGCTGCTTAGCGTCAAACGGAGTCGCTTAGCCAAATCCAAAACAAAACGTCCTTCCAATTTGTCACGCTGACCATAAGCTTGCACGTAAAGCAGACACTGCGACAATTCATCTTTAAACTCTTTCAAATCACTGGAAAAGATCGAAGTCAATTTGCTACCATAGCGATACTTTCTAATTTCCGGTTCGGCGAAAAGACCTCCACGAACCCCAAAACGCTGGGACAAGCGAGCCAACGACATTTCTATCCTGTCTTCTTCTGACAAGCCAGGAGTGTCGGAAACCAAATTAGCAATCGTTTGCGCAGCTGTTCTAACACAAGCTGTTTGTAACAAAGTCAAACGAGTTCCTTTAAACGGTGAAGCTGCCATTAAGGCCGTAACACGATTTTTAAAGAAGATAAATGGCATATTATTATCATCGTAACCAATCAAGGCCGCCTTATCAAAAAACGTCCTACTATTTTGGTATTCAAAAAAGCAATCCTGTTGTTGAGAACTCGATTTAGCGGGAGAAGACAAACTATATCCCTTAAGGGGCTGAGTGGGCTCAGTCACATGCACAGCCCGATCACGATCCTCACACACGTTAAAATCAGGAGACGCGATACGCCTCTCACAACCACCCAAATTACGTGTAGCTGGGAGATCAAAAACTAGCGGCGCAGAAAATTGTGAAGGGGGCAAAACATTACTTCTGATAGCGGCCCCGTGACTTGTACGCTCTGGGGGAGGAGTTCGGCTATAATTCGCAGGCCTTGGCTCTACAGCCTTCGGAAGACCCTTAGCCGCGGCCCCGAGACCTCCTGAAACAGCTGGAAAACGTGTGGATTGCACTGGTCCACTTACAGATTGAACAGGCGTCTGGAAAAGGTTATGTAAATTAAACTGCGATTGATGTTCATTTCTGGAATGGCTAGAAGAGCCCACCTCTGATCGATATTCAGCTAAAACTACCTCTTTACGTTGTTCAGCCCTCAACTGAGCGTCTTTGAGTGCGAACTCAGCAGCTCTCGCTTCTGCTCTCGCTTCTGCTCTCGCTTCTGCTCTCGCTTCTGCTCTCGCGGCGGCCTCAGCAGCTCTCGCTTCGGCCTCTGCTCGTACGGCCTCAGCAGCTCTCGCTTCGGCCTCAGCTCTTATGGTCTCAGCTCTCGCCATGGCCTCAGCAGCTCTTGCTTCGGCCTCAGCTTGTATCTGGAGCTCCTCTCGTCTTAGCTGTAGGTTAATTTGTGCCACTATCCGAGACGAACTCGTAGACATCCTAGTGCTTACATTTGAGGCGCTATCCTCAGGATGTAAGGTACCTGCAGCTAATAAGGCCCGCTAATTTTCAAACCTCAATATTTTTCTAAATACTGCATAATTTTGAACGAAACTTGGAATGAGGATACTTTGGGTCTATCTAAACAACATATCTATTAAACAAGTTTCTAAATAAAAGGAGTTGTAAAATATTAAAAAAATTAAAAAAAATCTCAAGCGGGCCTTATTAGATGCACGTGTTGTGAATAAGGCCCGGTTTGAATTAGCACCAAAAGTGATGGAAAAGGTGTATTTTCACAATAACAACAACACAAAACAAATTCTAATCGACAACACAGGCACATAACTAATAATTAAATACACAAAGACAATTATTCCCTCCCCCGCCCCATGCTCCATTTTTTAAAAAGCGACATGGTGTTTTTAGATATGGTAGGGATGATAAAGTATTTTGATTCTGAAATTTGATATTTCCATTGCAATAACAAATTGGATTAATGGTGTAACAAGAATTGTTTAGATCACTTAAGTCTTTAACCCTCACTTTCTTAACCAGGGGTGCACAACGTTACCCCAGGGGCCCATAGGCCTCATTACCAAAATTAGCCTAGTCTGATCATCATTATCAGTCTTGCTTTAATTAGAAAAAAAGTTCAAATTTATTGGTTTTACTGCATCAGCATGCACATATCTTTCACATAAAATGTAAAAAAAAAACGGAAGTCAAAGCGGTTTGTTAACTGTAGAACATTCTAAATATGTGAAAATTAATAAAACCACTCAATTTCAGTCCCCCCAAACTTCAACTTTCCGTAACTCAAAAAGTTCTCAACTTTAGGCTGTGAAACTTTACCAGTTAGTCTCAATTCACCATAGCAGCAATCAGATCTTCCAATTTTGTTTAAAAGATTTGTAACAACGGAGATCCATGGGGTGGGCCTTATTACTGGCCCGGCCTTATTAGCTGCAGGTGCCTTATGTCAGCATCCAACATATCTGAGAACTCACTTACTTTTTGTTCAAGGTTATTTTTTAACGAGTTAAATTCGGGGTCTACCCTATCACGAAGTTCTGCCAAGATTGCAGAGGTAAAAATTTTAGTCAAAAGAGCATGGAAATGCCGTAAATCCTCTTCCAAAGTAGAGAACTTAGATCTAAAAATTAACAGTTCCTGCTTATCACTCAAAGAACCTAGGGCTAGAGAAAGTTCCCCAATTTGAGTCAAAATATCCCTTCTAAGATGCCGGGCCTCTCGAACTGACTTAGCCTCATCGTTACTGGGTCCCTCCCCAGAATGGCCTGCCCGACCGCAAAGAACATCATCAGGCTTAAACTCAGTCGAGTCGACGGCGGTCGAGTCCTTGTCGCCACCGAGTGTAGACATATTGAATGTTGGGGCTAAATTTAACAATTAAAAAATTAAGTTACACAAACACACAAAATTAAGTTATAAAAAACTTAACTGCAAAGACCGTAAAAATACAAAAAGAATTTAAATGCACAATACCGTAGTTGTACGGGTATATGAAGTCCTAGAGTTCCACAAAACTTGCTTGGATTCGTTCACTTGAATCTTCAAGCACAGATGGATTGTCTTTAATCTTTTTTCTTCAAATGAATGTCAATGTTGTTTTTTCTTCAGAAACAACAAAGAAACGCCTTTAATTTTTAACTTGAAGTTCTTCAGTACCAACTGAGAAGAAATGTCTTTAATTTTCTTTTGCTTCTGTAGACTACCAACCAACAAGATCTTCTTTTATTATTTTGCTTTAATTTCTTCTTGACCTACCAACTGACAAGAACTCGTCTTTTATTATTTATGCCTTCAAGTGCTTCTTGGCCTACCAGCTAACAAAAACGTCTTTTATTATTTATGGTCACAGCGGTAAACCATAATCTCTTCGTGGGAAAATTGTAACATAAGATTCCCGAATCCGTTCGTCTGTATGTAATGACCGAAAAAGAAACACTCCTTCGAAACTTCTTTTCAAAATTGTATTTCTGTAAAAATAGCCTCAAAGCTGTCGAAAGTGGATGCAACGCCGTACACCACTAAAACTTGTCACTACAGAACAGATTACTTAGATAAAAGACGGAAAATTTGTCCAGCTAGCAAGCACCAAGCAAACAGTTAAATATGCGACTGACTTCCAACAAACAATTTTACGAATGACTAGAATAATTTGCGATATCTCAAATGCACGTAGACAGTAACTGTGACGCAATAATGAAAGACATTGTCACGCAATTCAAACCGTTGTTCAAAGGTAGTGATGCAATATTTCATCAGGTCTTACGACCGATGGTGCAATATTTGGACATTTTCTAGCAATTTCCATGACGTAAGATGCCAGCTAGGTTAAGTAGACCATAACGGTTTTTATATGACGTTTGATTTGGTGAAAATTGTCGGGAACACTAAGCATTCCAGCTTTCAAATCACATTATTTCAAGTGAACAAGGATTCCGTGACCGGTTTCGCTCTTCTTAGAGCACATCAGACAGACTCAGGTTTCGAACCCAGACCTCCTGGTGTCTACAGCCAGACAAGTCTGATATTTTAACTACTCGGCCCCCCAATGTTCCATGTCTCAATGGTGGCAGATTAGGATTATGTCTGCTTGAACCCCTCTACTCGACAGAGCTTATGCTATCTCATAGTAGCCTATATATACCCAATTAAAATTCACAATATGTCACTCTACAAATAATTTTATTTATTTGGAGTTATGTTTATGCGTCTTGCATAGCCGACAAGTCGCAATGCACATTGCACATAGGCCTAAGCGTCTGTCTTCATTAAGCAGATACAAAATACAAGGTAGGCTATAGGCTATTTGAAAACTGGAACTAAATTCAAAAATAGCCTATCATTGGCCAACAGTGCGCATAATCATAATAATAATAGTCGTGTTTTTATTTAAGCCCATTGCGGCAGTTAACTTTTCGTACGTTTTTCAAATGATTACCTTGTTCAAATGCTTTGGAAATGCCTTAAAACGAGTGGGGACAGCGTTGTCTCGTAAAGTCACTCGCTCACCACAGCGATACATGAACTCTTCCTTGAAATGATCAGAACAAATAAATGTGTGTTTAGAAGGTGTCCAATTGGCACGCTTGACGTTCGCAATCCATAATTTTCTTCGTTCTTCATTGGTTGGAAATCTAAGCAACGTAAAATAGCATGATACGTTATAGGCTAATGTAGTAGCTAGGCTATATATTGAAAGCCCGATTTCACATTTGTTATGTTTTTTTTATAAGAAAAGCGCCACAATTTTTGTCCAAAATATAACAAAGAAATTACAAAAATCTCCGCCTAGAAGGAAAAGAAATTAGTCAGTGTCAGTCCGAGGATAAAGATTCAAAACCAACCAACCAGTGTTATCGTCACAATACTAGTATTTTCTATTTTCTCATAGCTCGCTAAAAGTATCACAATATTTCCATACCTGTGAAATGAACGCGGAAATGTTTTCTTCGCAATTGATTCTTCATCCTCGCTGCTTTCACTGCTACTCCTTTTATCATCTGAATTGTATTTTCTTCGTTTGTTACATCCATATGCACAGCACGCCATATCCAAAGTCCAGGGGTTTAAGGTTTTTAATGAAATTTTATTAACCCCAGAATTTGAAACACTAATTTTTGAACTAGCGTTTTTTTAGAATGAATAGATTTTTGAATTTGAAACGTAAGAATTATCGTAATTGTCATACTATACTATATGCCTACTATATTATATGTAAAACTTGTTTGTGCGGAGGTATATAAAGCACTTTCAAAATAAAAGAAAAAGCAAGCAATTGCGTAATTTAAAATTAACAAATTCCAACAATATGTTTGCGATTGTAGAACAGCAAAGGTGAAATCATATAAAGATTTCGTCATACTAGGTGAATTGCGAAGATATTTATTAGTTGTTATTTCACAGCAACTTGAAACTGAAGCTATTTCTTTAAAAGTTATTGTTGATGAAATCACACGAATTTACGTCATAATGCAACGTTTTGCTACAACGGAGAAAATCGAAAGCCATCAATCTCTATTGAACAGAATCCTGGTAAAAGCTGCGGTTGTGTTGTTGCATAGAAAACTATTTGTTTTGTCAATTATTTGTTCACAACAACTGAGTTTTTTAAGAAACGCAAATATTATAGGAGAATTACATTTTGTAGAAAGTTAAGTTGATAAAAACATTAAACGACAGCCAAGTAAAAGAACATGTTGCTGTGTATTGAAGCTAGGGATGGTAGAAGTAGGGGATTGCTCACTCAACAAGAAGGTGGACAACTGGAGGGTCAAAGTGTTTGTCACAATTTGGTGCAAATACAGCTTGAGGTCTACCGCGATATGACGAATATTCAGGTGCAGCGTATGTGATCTGGCTCGTATGATCTGGCTGCGTGTGCACAAAGTGTGTATTGCCAAAATGAATGCATGAAAATATGTGATATCATGCGTATGTAATGCCATACTAGTCATAATAATGCAGCAATAGATTTCACGCTACAGTGGTAACAGTAGTTAACCTCACACTGCTGTAGCAAAGTTCTGTCTATGTTCTAGCATCCTAAACCCCGCGCAAAGTATAGCATTTCATTTGTTAAAAATTAGTTTACGTAAAAGCAAACAAAACCTTTTGCAGTTCTGTCAATTTTTAAATTTTGCAGTGACCCTCCAGCTGTACATATCGCAAGAAAAATCAATAAAGCGAGTCGTCTCGTTATTCCACTGTCCCTAATTGAAGTACTAACTTTCATACTTATATCTTATTTAAAATGCGAGCAATCGTTGTTCGAAGACAGCCCCCCAACGAAGCTTTCACCCAATGCATTTCAATGGCAAATCGATCGTCTTTCAGGATTCGCCCTGCGTAATCGCGATAATTAATTATCTTCCATTTATTCATTTCTTGTTCAATTTCAACAGATTTAATATCGTTGGAAAGCACAAGCATAGATCTAACCAACTAAGTTAATACCAAGTCCCAAAATGCTACTAGCTCTTTCTGGTGGCCACCTAACCATGACCAAATTCAAACCATTATCAACGGTTTATTTGCAATGATAAAAACATTAAACGACAGCCAATTACAAGAACATGTTACTGTGTATTGAAATACTAACTTTCATGTTTATATCTTATTTAATATGCGAGCAATCGTTGTTCGAAAACAGCCCTTCAACGAAGCTGTCGCCCAATGCATTTCAAGGGCGAATCGATCGTCTTTCAGGATTCGCCCTGCGTGATCACGATAATTAATTGTCTCCCATTTATTCATTGCTTGCTCAATTTCAACAGATTTGTTATCGTTGGAAAGCACAAGCATAGATCTAACCAACTAAGTTAATACCAAATCCCAAAATACTACTAGCTCTATCTCGTGGGCGTGGCCACCTAAACTAAAATAAATTTTGATTGTATGATTGAGCTGGTGAAGCGGGGTTATTGGAGCATTCTGCACCCAAAAAAATAAAATATTTTTTTAAATTCATAGTTCCTTTAACAAGTTAAGCTTGCGAGTAGCCTACTCTTTCCAGCTTTCTGCAACGTTAATTACATCTTCCTTTAACTTGAATGTTTTTCGGCCCCAGAAGCTCACACGACCTTGACGGATGGACAATTATCTGATGAATTCAACAGTTCTCTATCGCTGCATAAATAGGTTAGTAAAGTGAATTTTGCTTAGGACTGTAATCTACATAATAAAGAGAAGCACAGGTTTGAAACTGCTCAAGTAGGCTGCTTGGAAATGGGATAGTTTTCTTTAGAATTTCCTATCTGGCTTGGCTGCAATTGAAAATTACATAAGCTTAGTCAAACAATTAGGATGCTTAAAAATAATATAATATCTGGACAACACTCCACACCATAAATTCCAACTCTAGTAGCCTACATTTAAGCAATGACATTCATAAGCAGAAAACAGGCCGGAAGGGCTTAGCCTACTTCCTTCAATCTTGCTTGGACGCTTTTCCAGATATGTTGGATCCATTGTCATATGCCTGACCAACGCAGTTGTTCATGTCAAGGTACAGTTGGTCAAGCAAAATAGTGCACGCTTAGCCAAAGCAGATTAGTTTTCAAGTTAGAACAACATAACACGTTTAGTGATACAGAGATCAGCTGGCTTACAGCATCAGACTGTAGCCTACATGTTGAAGCAGTCATAGCCTAACTTAGGCCTACTACGAGAATCGCGAGAATAGTTTGTTCTTGATGAGAAACATATAAAATAGCATCTTCTACAATGATCGAAAAATATTTGTAACTATATAGCCTACGCATTTCATTCAAAAATTTGATTATTTTTAAGTTGATATATTTTTTATTTTAGTAGTAAAAACGGGCCCCCCTCAAAAGTGATAGAACGAAAAACTACTCGTTTTTCCTTTACAATGTTATGCTAGGGAGGAAAGTTGCCTGACTTCCCCCCCTCTCAGAACCCCTGCTCTAGAGCACACATCGCTTTCCTATTGATCAGTGTTTGTTACATTACTTGATTCGGACAAGCCATTACACCACCAATTAGGCAATTTGCATTAGCCTACCTGCTTTACTGTATTGCCAACACTTCATATCAAATAATAACAATCTTTTTGATGGAGCTGATAGTACCATATGAGATGGAAATGTACCACAGATAGTAGCACCAGATGGAGCTAGTGGTAGGGGAGAGTGGGGCTAGTTTGAACAGGGGCAAGTTTAAACACTGCTAATGGCTCCTCTCCGAAAGTAAATATATCGAAGCTCTGTTGCGTCATCTATGCTTGCATAGTTACCGAGTACCAGCAACGATTTTAGTCGAAATAGATTGATCATGTAACTTTCCAGAAAGTAAATACTGTTTTGGGGGGGTAAAAGTAAACTTTTTATTTTTTGGTTGTAGTGTTGTAACGCAGTCTGCAGTAAAGTTATTTAAAGTTTCTTTGCAGTTTTAAAATACCTACTCACTGACTTTCAGATGCCCGTTACTTGAACTGATAGCTAGTTAGCTTGTAGTGAAATTTAAATAAATGTCCACTGGATGCTGTGGGGGCAAGTTTAAACGTGGTGTTTAAAACATACGGGGTAAGTTTAAACACTTGAAAAATATTTTGTATTTCAGTATAAAATCTAAACTGTAAAAAAGTGTTCAAATTTTTTTTGCGAGGTATCTACAAATGTTATAAGTATGCAACAAAGCTAAAACAAGTTTATTTCATAAACAAACATGACGGGGAGACTAAATAACGTGAAAAGTGTTCAAACTAGCCCCACCCTCCCCTATTTTGGGACTTGGCATTAACTTAGTTGGTTAGACCTATGCTTGTGCTTTCCAACGATATTAAATCTGTTGAAATTGAACAAGAAATGAATAAATGGGAGACAATTAATTATCGCGATCACGCAGGGCGAATCTTGAAAGACGATCGATTCGCCCTTGAAATGCATTGGGCGACAGCTTCGTTGGAGGGCTGTTTTCGAACAACGATTGCTCGCATATTAAATAAGATATAAACATGAAAGTTAGTATTTCAATAATTGTGGTCTATTCAGTGCTTCACACAAATAGGCTAGATGGAATAATTTTCAAACTTTCAGACGAAAAACTGAAAGCCGGATGTTGCTCACGAGCCGGAGTTTGGCTACTGCGATGCCACACGAGCGCAATCTGACCAGATTTCCTTGGAAAAAGCTTCGTGATAAGCTGCGTTGCTTCCTGGAACAGACTATTTTAAGCAGACTACAAAATCATATGGCCAATGATTAGGCTACTATCAGTTCAGTTCGTTTTCATAATATTAAAAAGTTTTTTTTTTCTTGTCTTTTTTTAGAAATAAAAAACGCAAACTTGATCTTACAGCAATCAACTTGAGAAAGGTAAATGAGTCAACGTAGGATAGCCCACTAACTTATCACAAAGTGCATGAAGCGTCCTTTCAATAACTGTGATGAACTAATTGAGGCAATCTTTGTTCTCAGACTGAAAACGTCTCTTTTGAAACATAATCCTGGCATTTTTCCTGCTGCAAAAGCCAAACCACTGAGTCACTCCCCGTTCAACCCTGATAGCTGGTTGGTTTGTTTTGGTTTTTGAATCTTTATCCTCGGACTGACAAAGCCTTGATAGGTTATTCTTTTTACACCCGTGTAATTTTACACCCGTGTAATTTTCTTCAAACAGAACAAGCATAGGCTACACCCGTGTACCATTGGTCCTCAAATGGTTAAGTAGTTCATTAGTAGTTGTCAAGAATCAGTAAGGATAGCACAGGCACTTTCTTTGGAAAACCAGAGGGTATAGCTACTATAGTTATATCAATCAATCAATCAATCAATCAATCAATCAATCAATCAATCAATCAATCAATCAATCAATGTTTTATTTGTCAGTAACAGGAACATAGGTACATGTTTGAAATATGCAAGCAATAATATACATACACAATGCAAAAGTTACACAAGTTCCCATACCGACAGGGAGACAACGAGACGACCATACGGTCTGCTAGTCAATTGCCACCCTACGGAAATGACGATTTTGCCATTTAAAATAAGCTTTAAAAATAGAATAAAACGTTAAAACGTTCCCGCGCTTCAACATACGCACCAAAAAAAAGTGTATTTAAAAGATAACGTAGACCTAAACACAGGGCCGGATTTAGCTGATGGGAGGCCCGGGGCACTTTTAGATCGGGGGGGCCCGTGCAAAAAAATTTTTTGCGCCTATGGCGCGAAAATTCCCCTCTACGTCCAAAGTAGCATTGATCCAGCACTGCACAGCATTTTGTAGAAACTTCAAATGCTGAAAGAAAAAATATAACACAAAATCACATTTTTTCCACGTAGGAGGCCCTTTATAAGTCGGGGGGCCCGGGGCACCTGCACCCTCTGCCCTCCCTAAATCCGGGCCTGCCTAAACACAAATGACAAGTTGGTTTCCATAACTTATCACTTACGATGCACTGTAGCTTTGTAAAATTAACCTTTTGATCGCTTTTTTGAAAGAATAAAATGATAATTTTTTTAGCCTACTTGGAACCTCTGACCAGACCATTGGTCCCAATACCTGCATGGACTTTTTGCCAAGTTCTGTGTTTGATCTATTTAAAAAATAGTTGTTGCTTGTTTGATATCTTGTGTTATGCTGACGAATGGATGCAGCATTTGTAAATAAATCACAATACGTAGACGGATAGCCTACTGATTCATATGAACTTTGTACATATGTTTTTTTATTTCAATGTTATGTATGTCTTTTAGTTTCAAGATGTTCATTTTGAAAAATAGAAAATTAGTGTGAGCATAGTAACTTTGTTTCGTAATTATTCTTAATAACCTTTTTTGTAATTTTATTAATGGATCCAGGACACCGTCACAGGCCTTTCCCCACCTTGATATACAATATTGTAAATGACAGTAAATCAAAGCGTGATACACATCTTTTAAAGTGAAATGCCAAGGTATTTTATTTGATCTTTTTGTTGAATGCTTGTGTTACCAATGTTAATGCTAAAATTTTTAATGTGTTTTTTATTTGTTATTAGCATGTATTCAGTTTTTGAGAAATTTAACGATAAGGTTTTACCAGTTGTAAACTTTTTTCCATTTAGGCATTCACATTGTTCTGCAAGTTTATTTTACATTTGTCGCTCATCGTAAGATTGGTGTCGTCTGCAAATAGTTTAACATTTATGTTTGTTGAATTTGGTAAGTCATTTATATAAAGTAAGAAAAGAAGGGGTCCCAATGTCGATCCTTGGGGCACACTGAAAGTAACCTGTCTTGGGTTTGAAGAGATTCCATTAACGACCGTGTGCTGTAGACCAGGGCTTTCCAAACTTTTTTGCTCGCGACCCCTTTTAATCTCCTAAAACTTTTCGCGACCCTTCACAGTTAAAATGATAAATAGTGCAAAATATAGCCTACATTTGTGCAGTGATGTACGCGCATACAAAAATATTGACGCCGTCAGCGTAAACGCAAACGTTCGAAAAAACATACGCCGTATGCGTCAACGCAACTTGTAAAAAAAAGTTGGCGGCGTCAACGTCAGCGCATACACTAGCGTAAACTCATTTTGTTTGCTAGGTGCTAAAAAACTTTTGTTTGCACTCGAAACAGACAAGTTTTATTTTGAATTTCCACGAAGAAACACAAGCATCTGAAAGTGTTCATCTGTTCATTTTGTTGTGTTTTGGTTCCAATATGTCTTTGCCCATTGAAAACATTCTTTCAACTGCAGCGCTGGAAGGTATTGGCGTGTTGTAGCGAAAAAAATACATTGAAAAGTATGCATTGACGTTATGCGCTAAAAACCGCGAAAACTTTACGGCGTAGCCTCAAGCGCAAACTATCCAAAAAAATGTGGCCGCAAGCGTTAGCGCAAACAAAAGTCTACGCCGCAAGTATGCGGCGTATACGTAGCCTACATCTCTGCATTTGTGATATTGATGGAAAGGTTTTCAAATGGAAACGCCCGGACGAAAACTTAAAACAAGCTAATGGTACTCAATGAATGTTACTATTCAGTTTACACGCAGCCAACTGGAAACTAAACAAAGAACCAAACACATTTGTTCAGATAGATATGAGTGAGATGGATGCAACCGTTTTTTGCTACAAAGCAAGTCCACCGTGGCTCAATTGGCTAATGCTGGTCCAAAGGCGGTTTTAATGTTGCTTAGTTTTGATGGTAGCCTATCTGTTCATCACCGTTAAAAACGCTGACTCGCACAAATTGTCGTCGTCGGCTCCAGCTCGTGTCCGAGCATTGGTTTTATTTTCCAGTCGGATGTGGCTTTGGAGGCCTACTCTACAGTGGAAAAGACGTAGGCAACAGTCACATTATATGGAGAGTTGGGAACGTGGTTGAATTAGCTGTTTTTCTAATGTTTTTTTTTCTGAACCTTTTGTATCCTGTTTTTTTTTTGTATTTTTTTTTCGAAAAATTCCGTGCCTTCCCTCGTTCTCTTCTTCCAGATTGACTTATCACTAGCAAGTTGTTCCCACTATTCTAGATCAATGTTTGCTGGGTTGAGGGAGACTTTAACTGATCTTTGTAATTGCGTTATTGGTGAGACGATCCTTTCAACAAGTACCCAGCATTTGCCTCAGTTTCCTCTGCTGGAAAATTTCAAGACAAATACGTCAAAACAAACGAAAGGAGTGCGGTTAGGCCTGCTGAATCAGGTCATGGTAAATATTCCGCACTAACGTTAAGCCAAAAAGTGTAAAGGTTTTTTGCATAACATTTGTAAATTTCCACAAAATTTAAAGTTTAAGTCAGAAGATAGATCAGTAATTTCTTTCTGAGAGAAGTGCTCGGTAGGTTAGCTACTTTGTTTTTGCGTTGTGAATAGGTTTTGGATTCAATATAATTTGGTATTGTCCAGTTCTGGAAAAAAATACTTCTGAAACTGTCAGCAGATTTAACAAACGTTTAATAACCAAAGGCTTAACAACATTTGATTCCACATCATTGTTAACCAAAAACTTTTCAGTAGGCTACATGAGAACAATTCAAATGAATCATTTTCAATTTCTTATTTCCAGACGTTTAATGAGTTGATGAACGCGTTTATTTTAGATTTCAATGTAAAACAAATGTAAAAACATAGATGTTTTCTCTATGGAGGGACAAATTAAGTTCGTTCAGTTTTTTAAGAAAATCGCTTAATTTAAATAAATAGCTTAATTTCAAGAACCAGATGTCATTGCGAAAATGATGGGCAAAGTCAGCATTTTTTTTGCTAGAAAAATCACGACTTCAATTTTCAACACTAATATTAATAACCTTTTTAGCTTCAACTTTTGAAATCCATCTTACTTCACATTGCAATAAAAGGGTTTTGAATTCCGACTCCGTTTTACCACACCAATTTGTGAAAATACGCGTGCTGGGTGCGTTACTTTCAACGTGTTTGGTAACAGTTAATAACTTGCACAGAAGTGTTAATATGCAGTACTTTGACACACTAGTAAAATTGAGTAGTAAAATTGACACACTCTCTGCGACCCCTGAAGTTCGTTACGCGACCCCCAGTTTGGGAAGCCCTGCGATTGCTGATATAGCTTTTTAACAATTGTAATGGAAGGCCCCGAAAACCATATGTTTGCAGTTTTTGTATGAGAATAGTGTGATCAACTGTGTCGAAGGCTTTAGCTAAATCAAGAAATACAAAGCAACTTGTACTTTTATTATCTAGGTTAGTTAAAATGTTATCACAAACGTTTGACACAGCTAACGAAGTGGAATATTGTGGTCTAAATCCATACTGATGTGTTGTGATGAGGTCTTTTCTTGTTAGATAATTGTACATTTGTTCATACAGGCATTTTTCAAATATTTTGGTGAAAGGGGACAATAGTGATATGGGCCTGCAGTTAGAACAATTGTTCCTGGAGCCGCTATAGGGTATACAATACTGCGTATACCCTCGAATACAGCACAGCGTGCGGACTGGTTAATTGGTTAAGCGCCCACCTTCATGAAGGAAAAATAACGGCAAGAATAAGCGCTGGTTTCAAAGTTCTGCGATCAATCAACATCTCGATTCTTTCTATCCAGCTTCGATTCTTTGGTTTCCACATGTTTCTTGTAAATAGCTTACGCCGGGTGTTTTTGTTGTTCTTGTCACGGAGGACTGAGGTTATCAAAAGTATGCAATTTCAGAAAGCACAGAATGCATTCATAAGTAACATAACGTTTTAGGCTTATTTTTTACAATTACATGGCAGAAGTAGGCTATTGTATTGTGCAGAATGTAGATTTCTTGACCAGTAGACGTTTCGCACGCTTGAATTTTAAAAATATAAATACAATTTTTTTACTGCATTAGGCATACTGTAAGCTACACAATATGCTGCAGGCTGTTACCAAAAATACACAGGAAATTATTGCAAAGTAGCCTATACATTTTACGATTGTCGCTATTGGAACTTACAGTCCAGATTTTTTTTTGAAGGGCCTGGAGCTGCTTGGCAAGACACTTAAATATTCGCTAACCGGCATTAACATAACATAAATACTTTTACAGGGCTGGCTGCCTATATATTTTTGAAGCATGCAAGCTTACATGTGCGTTCGATGGATGAACATTCAAATCACCTCTTTCCAAAAAGACATAGTCGTGTGTTCTTGGAGGTTATCGGACCGGCGCCTATTGGAACATCATGCAAGAGTTTTTCAACTGAGCTATCCAGCCTGGACTGCGTGTATGAGTGTCTCAAAGTTCGAAAATGTTTTAGACTACGTACCCGGTACATAACATACGACAAATGATCCTTGGTTTAAACTGGCAGCGTGAATCTCTTTGTAAAACACAAATCTGTTAAATTTTATAAATCATGGAACAACGCACTCAAGACCTTGTCGATGTGTTGTTTCGTAACTAAAAGCTCGTAGCCGAGAATGTTGAAACAAGATACAATTTTCCGATCGAAAAAAACTTCAGCTCTTTGCAAAACGTAATATTTTAGGTTTTCAGAATTGGATTAGAATTAGAGCTATTCAAGTTTTTGCAAATTAGACTAAAATTTGAATTTGAGCAACCCAAGTTTTCACGAATTAGAGTAGAATTAAAATTAGATTAGAATTAGTTTGACACAGTTGTCACATCTTTTTTTATTTGAATAAAAATGCCGATTGGTAACTCTGGATCAAAGTGTCATTCCACCATCACTGCACCAAAGCGACTACATCATAACAGACATTGTGATGTCAGTAAATTGATGGATAAATCGAGTTTTCAATAACTTCGCTGCTTCAGCGCGTGACCCGACAGTTTATCGAAAGACAATTTATCGAACGACAGTTCATCGAACGACAGTTTATCGAAAGACAGTTTATCGAACGACAATTCATCGAAACGACAGTTTATCGAAACGACAGTTCATCAAAACGACAGTTCATCGAACGACAGTTTATCGAAACGACAGTTCATCGAACGACAATTCATCGAAGGGGCTAGGAGCTAGAGGCTAGGAGTTAGGGGCTAGGGGCTAGAGGTTAAGAGTTAAGGTTAGAATTAGGAGTTAGTGGTTGGGAGTTGGAGTTTAAGGGTTAGGGGTAGGGGTTAAGGGTAGGGTTAGGGGTTGGGGGTTAAGGGGTAGGGTTAAGGTTAGGGGTTAGTGGTTAGGAGTTAGGAGTTAGTGGTTAGGAGTTAGGGGTTAAGGGTTAGGGTAGGGTTACGGTTAGGGGTTAGGGATAGGTTTTAGGGGTTAGGTTTTCGATTAACTGTTGTTCCAGGCCCCTAGCCAGCAGGGAGCCAGGGAGGCCTCGCCCCCCTTAAAAACAAATCCGCCCCCCCCCTGGCAAAATCCAAACATTCAAGAGCAACAGCTACATTTATAATGATTTTGCCCATTTAAATTTTTTCGGCCCCCTTTAAAAAAAGTTGGCCCCCCTTGCTCTGCGGTCTGGCTACGGCCCTGTGTCGTTCGATAAATTGTCGTTCGATAAACTGTCGTTCGATAAACTGTCGTTTCGATAAACTGTCGTTTCGATAAACTGTCGTGCGATGAATTGTCGTTCGATAAACTGTCGTTTCGATAAACTGTCGTTCGATAAACTGTCGTTCGATGAACTGTCTTTCGATAAACTGTCGTAGTACCGCTTCAGCGATGGAATGACAGCATGACACTTTGACTTGATCATTTTATTGCATTTTCCTTGCATGAGGTTGATAAGAGCAAACTGTTGAACAAACTAGAATTAAAAAAAAATCGAGATTAGATTAAAACTTTAATTAGATTAAACATTTTTACCAAATTAAAGTAGAATTAGAATTCCCTACATTTTGCTCTAATTCATCGAATTACACAACTAAGATTATCTAGTTGTCAAACTCTGAGCGTTACATGAAAGAGAACGATTTCACTTAACTGAAATACAAATTTAACTGCATTTAGTTAATCACAAGAAAGATTTTTGGCAACTTCCCAGTTATTATCGAAATTTTGTGTGACAAGCTAAGACAGCGTGGTCCAACTACGGATAGAATTTTTGCGGCCCGCGAGCTTTCACAATATTGATTTAATTTGTATTTATGTTACAGAAAGTAATTTCAATTAGAACAAGTATAGGCTAGCATTTGGATAAAAAGTGTAAAAAATTTAATTCAAAGTTGTAGACAGCAGGGCCTATACTGTTTCAACATATCAGGTCTCGTCAGTAGGCTACCACTGGGCCTCACTGTCTCATCAGACTATTGCGAGACGAGTACGTGATCTTGGCGAACATGTAGGCTATCATTAAAACTGAAGAGTGTAATAGAAAGCTGCATAATATATTTTTCATTGGCAGTGGACAGTAGCGTAGCTAGGGAATGTGCCGCCCGGGGCGGATTCAGATTTTGCCGCCCCTTCAACAAAAAGCATGTGAAAATGAAATGCGTTTTTTTATCAGCACTGCAATACGCAACGTGCTTTTTTCAATTTGCGATGTAAAGTCAGACGTATCATTACCAGAACGTACCATTATAAATTAGTAATATAGCCTACTGAATGCAAAAGCACAAAAACTGCTGCAGAATTAAAGTAATCAATTTGTAACCTTTTACAAGGCTACCCAAATTTAAAGAGCATGTTTCCGCCTCTGCTTAATAAAGGCTAGTAGGAATTTTGTAACGTATTAAAAACATATTAAAAACGTGCTTTTTTCAAAAATGCACTGCAGAGCGCTGCAAAACCAGTCCAACTTACATAGCGAAAGGATTATAGTTTCTCGTAAGTAGAATTCAAAGATTTTTTGACTTGTTTTTGTGGAGGGTTTAAGCACAGCGAAGGGAGCATCTGTGCTCTCATTCAGCGATTTCTTGGCACGCGACAAACAAAGGTAACAAAGAAAAACAAACACGCACTCGACGATGCTAAATTTATAAATTCCGCAGGCGAAGAAAAACAATGAATGTGACCCCGACTTGACATGGCGTCGATGGGGTCATGAAACTATTATAGAGACTAAGTTAATTTAGTCAGTTTGCAATAAAAAAAACCTTGTAGTTTCAAAACATTTGCAATAGATAATTTCATTTTCTTAATTGACTTAACGTGAAATTATTTTATGTTTTGAACGTTGCCATTCTGTTTGCTTTTATTTTTCGTGTGCTTTTGCATTATCAAAAAAAAAGAAAAAGAAAACGTCCCGTCTGAAAGTGCCGCCCCCAGACGTGCCGCCCGGGGCGGTCTGCACCCCCCTCCTAGCTACGCCACTGGCAGTGGATGACAGTACGGATATAAGTGACACAAGTCAGATTCTTATATTCGTACGTACTGTTGATGACAATTTTACTGTGCAAGGGGAACTGGTCAAAATGTGTTCCTTGAATGAAGGTACAAAAGGTTCAAATATTTATGCTGCCCTCGAGTTTGTTATTCATTGTTATGGAGGGTTTGAAAAATGTTTATGCATCGTAACTGATGGCGCGAAAGCTATGACTGGTCATAACAAAGGATTAGTTGGTTTGCTTAAGAAAAATGGTGTGGATTGTATAACACTACACTGTATCATCCGCCAGGAAGCACTCTGTGGAAAAATGTTACAAACGAGTGATGTCATGAAGACAATTGTCGACATAGTAAATTTGGTTAGAGGCGGCAACAAGGCGGACAGACACAGGCGTTTCATTACGTTTCTAGAAGAGTTAATTTACCACTTTATACAAATGTCAGGTGGCTTAGTACTGGAAAAGTACTGCAACGTTTCTTTGGTTTTCGGAAAGAAAACCTATCATTTCTTCAAACAGAACAATTGGGTGAAACACAAATGTACGGTACCAAGCTCAGTTATGCGACAAAAACTTCTTCTTGCTTTCCTTACAGGCATGACAATGCACTTGAATGTGTTAAACCTAAATTTGCAGGGGCGAAAGCAAACTATTTCACATTTAGTTGGACACATTGAAACTTTCCAGAGGAAACTGCGACTTTTTGCTATATGCTTGAAAAATAACGATTTTCCACATTTTGATTCTTTGCATGCACTTGTGGTAGATGATTATGAAGTGGAATGCTCCCGTTTTGTGAAAGATAGGATTTATCTTGTGAATTTGAGAATAGATTTAAAGATTTTGACAGATTAAAACCTAATCTCCATTTGTATAACAATCCTATGGATGTTAATGTGGAAACACAGCTACCAGAACTTCAACTCGAACTCTGCGAGCTTCAGTGCAACCAATTCTTGCTGTCAAGAAAAAATGAAAGCTCAGAGTGCTTCTGGAAATTAGTCAGCAAGGATAGATTTCCCAAACTGAAAAATTTTGCATTAAAAATGTACTCAATGTTTGGAAGCACATGCATGTGTGAGAGTACATTTTCTAGAATGAAGCAAGTCAAGTCTGAAAACAGAAATCGAATGATAGACGAAACACTGGAAGATAGTCTCCGACTTGCTGCCACTAACATTGAAATTGATGTAGAAACGATAGTTTCAGAGAAACCTCGACTACAGGCATCTCACTGATAGAGATTTGCAATAAATTTATATTTGCTATTGTTTAACAATTTCGATTACACACTCACTATTATTTTATTTGAAATGGCCCGCAAGTTGTCACGTTTTTGAAAAAGTGGCCCGTAAGTCAAAAGTAGTTGGACTACGCTGAGCTAACCATTTCAAACGATGCACATTTGAAGATTTGATTCTAGATTATTGTTGTGGAAATCTGTTACCAAACCAAGTAAGATTGAAATTATCTTTGAAAACAATATTCAGAGCCAATTTTTTACACGACAAACAATGTAGGAGTAGCCTATACCTGACACGTTAGACACAAAATCTTGATTCTATTATGTTAACTTAGTTGCTTATTATGTTAACTATGTTAACTTAGTTGCTTAAAAATCGTTAATTTTTTTTTATAGCGCTAGACACCAAAAACAAATCTATTTAGTCAATTCTAAACAAAAAACACCCTACAAAAGTTGACTGACACAACTTAGAGTTTATCCAGAAACTAATCTTGAAGCTGGAGATAATGTAGGCTACTATTTGCTACCCTACTGTGCATGACTTTTTTAACAGCCATTGTAGCCTAGCGGATTACATTCAAAGCAGAGGTATGTCAATCAATTACAAAAATAAATTAACTTTTGGCTACATTTATAATTTCAGTAAATTAGCGTTAGTAAAAAGTTTCTGATCTTTGGTGAAGACTGGGTGGAATGAGTTTCTCTTTAAATATTCTTCAAAGTGGGAGCGGATTTGTTTTTCAAACATTGCTAACCGACCTGTTATGTTTGGGAGTGATCACTTATCTGATCACAACTGTAATTGTTCCATTGCTCAAACCAATCATCGCTTTTCGCGACGTAGCAAAGCAAATAGGAGGCTGCAAAGGACATTGGTTATTTGGCAATGTACTGAAAGTAAGAACATATAATCTAATGTTAAAATTAAGCGTATTTAAGTCTCTTTGTAGTATTTAAAAACAAAAATAACACCTTTGAAAAAAAAATTTTGCGAAAGAAAATAAAAATGTTAGAGAAATTGAATGTACCATGCGATCAGTAAGCTACATGACGTATATTAACAATTTTTGGTATTAGAATGGAAATAACTTTGTAAATGCGCAAAACCTGTAAAAAAAAATTCCTAATTTACTTGTTTAGTTTACATACTACAGTAGAATTCGCCTATAGTGACACCTGAAGGAACCGCGGAAAAAGTGTCACCATAACCGAAGTGTCACTATAGCCGAATGCTACTCAACTGTTGCGTATACAAACGGGACTTGCAACAGGTGTCACTATAGGCGAAGTGTCACTATAGCCAAAGTCACTATAGTCGAATGCTACTGTATTTACATATAATTTATTTTACAGTATGGTTTAAATCACCAAGGAAGACTTAATGCTGTTGAGAGGATTTTGGAATTTCCGGCAATGTGTGCGCACTATGTTGGATTTTGGGGAGTTGTTTCAGTATACCATCCAGACGTTGTGAAGAAGATCTTATCTGGATCATGTGCGTCCACGAAACTGTTTTTCCTCGCCTATCGTTATCTTCTACCTACATTCGTGCCATCAGCAATAGTGTCGGCAGGAGGGTCGGGCCTCCAGGGATACTTTTAGATCCGGGCCCTGGATGATTTTAGGGGCTCGTAACCTCTCCAAGGGGCTAGAAACCTTGAAAAAAATCACAGCGTATTCTTTAGATACAAAGTGCGTTTTTCGTCGATCTTTCTTGATTTGGGGTCGGAAGATTTGTTTGGTACCGGTCTCAAATTATCCTTTCAACGGCCCTGGCCATAAGCTGGGGGTTCTCAAAGTATGGTCGCGACCTAGAGTTGGCTCACATGCCTTTTTCTAATGGATTGTCAAATAAGTCTAACCAATGGTTCGTATAGGTCACAAGAGGATTGTTTCAATATTGATAGCAATGGTATCGAAACTTTGTTTTTGCTGAGTCCATTCTGTTTTTTTTTATAGTTGCAAGGGAAAGTTATGGACGTAGAATGCTTAACATAGTAGGGCAATAGGTCGATTATGACAAAAAAAAAGTTCCGACATGAAGATACCAAGCTGATGTTCAACAAATGTTTTTGAAAACTAGACTATTTTCGTATTCAGTTGTACTGAATTTGAATTGAATGTTCAGTCCTATTAGATTGAGCGTATCTTCTTTTTGATCTTTTTATTGTTTGATTAGATTGACCCAGACGTTCCAACGATTTTGCTTTACGGCCAGTTATGATTTAACAATTCTATGCTATAAACTGGTGTAACCAGAAAAGTACCACTTGCCACATCTTTTCCGAGATCCACTTCGACTTACTCGCCTCTTCCCATCTTTTTGACTCCATAGGATAGTTGAACCTATTACGACATTAATTGCCAGTTGTAAAATGGTGACCTGATTATAGCTTTTTTTACTGAGAAAATATAGGGGTTCATTAGATGTAGGTGTGCTATGCATGTTTTACGACTGGAAAAAAGAAGGCAATTAACTTTCAATTTTTATAAGAAATGATGTCAAGTGACAGAGTTTCCCTGGGTAAAAATATAAAACTATAGTACATCTAGACAAGTACACATAGATTTCGGATCCATTACTTATAAATGTTTGTTGATGTTTTAATGAAACAAACAAACTGAGCGCGACAGCTCAGTTGGTTAAACTTTCGGTTTATAAACAAAGAAACTACAAGGTTAAACTGCTTTAGTTCGGCTCTCAGCGTGTGTTCTTGGTAAGGACAAATCTCCTTTAAGGATAAGTCTCCATTCCGTGGCAATTTATATATGGAATAATTCACAGATAACAACTACTTCACTCTGTCAATCTTGGTGATAAGGTCAATGATTTAAAGCCTCTAGCCTACAAGTATACGAAACTGCCCGATTAACTTTTCAAAAAAGCTTTCTCAGTCCGGAGATAAACGCATCAATTCTCTTTCAGTATTTGGTTGGTTTGGTTTTAAATTTTTATTCTCGGACTGACAAAGCCTTGCTAGGTTATTCCTGGTAGTTTCGCATACTTGTAGAGGCTTGTGACACTGGGCCAGTTCATTCATGGGCCAGTGACCGAGATAGACAGAGTGAAGTTTCCAATTGTTGAAGTGTTGTTGTCAGGGAATTATTCCATCCATTAGATGCCGCTGAATGGAGAGCAGTCCTTAAAATGCATTGCTCAAGCGCACACGCCGAGAGTCGAACCTGCGCCGCTTGATCTTGAAGCTTCTTCGTTCACGTAGTCACGCGCTAACCAACTGAGCTATCATGTGCGTACTTGTTAAATACACAACCTTCAAGTTAGCCAATTGAAAAAATACACAAGCTGTTGACACAACGAGGGATCAATATCAAAGTCAATCATGACATCATCTTGAAAAAAAAATGACAAAAGTAGGCTATCTTAATGTTGTCATAAAAAAGAAAGCACAATTTTAACATCCTTTGCAACGACTTCAGTTCAGTTGTTCATTTGTTTTTTATTTCTGACCATCATATCAAAAACAATACACGTCAACATAGCAAAGGTCGAGACAAAGGTAGAAGCGACAAAACGCGAACGTTAAAACGTTCTTGTGGGTTGTGACCAAAGTAAGTTATTGGGTTGAAAGAAATTTGGCACGGTCGTTATAAATCTGTTTATTTTTGTTAACTTTAGCTGCAATAAAACTTAAACGCAGTAGAAGCTGCAATATGTCAGCGACTTTCAAGTTAGCCAATTGAAAGAATGACACCACTTTCGTATGCAATCACGAGCCAAGCAACGGAAAAGCAAATAGGCAGCAACAGCTGTTCATACTATTTGTGGTGTTAGAGACATTACATTGCGGGACACGCAGCTCCGCTTTTTCGATCATATTAGCAGGATCCTTTGTCAATTTAACAAATTTTTCGCCTTGCAGAAAGCTTGAACCTTATAGGCCTACATTTCTTACAACTTCTCAGCACTACTTTTGTATTACCCATAAAAGTAGTAAAAAAAAATCTAGTGTGTCAAACATAAGCCAAAAGCGGATCACATCTCCAGGACCTAAACTGCCTACTGCGGTGCTTGCAGAATAAGGACAGTACATTACCGGACGCGCAACTCCGCTTTTCCGGTGTTACGGACAATCGTTCCCCAAATAAAACGTCACATAAAACCGTTAAGGTCTACTAAACCTAGCGTCTTACGTAATGGAATATTATTAAAAAAATGAGCAGAGATTGCAACATTCTTTGTAACAACAAGTGAATAAAAAAATAACAGTTAACCTCTCAAGTACATGTAGCTCCACACAGAGTGAAATTTACATGCCTTTTGACTCTTTTTTATTTCTTTAAAAGTATTATTGACTCAAAAAGAATGTCTAAAAAGCTCATTACGAAAAGTAACTACGGACAAAGGCCAGTGTTTCGATCTTCAGATCTCTTCAGCGTAGTAAAGTGAAAGTTGTCTTGAAGCGTTGGTTGAGGTGATGATTTGAAACTTGAGTGATTGTTGTGAGACAATGAGACTGGATTTAAGTTTTAAATTTGGACCTCAGCGAAACGTAGTTTTACAGCCTATTAAAAGGTGTGATTTTTTTAAGATTTTTTTAGCACAAATTCTCTTAAAAAAATCACACCTTTTAATAGGCTGTAAAACTACGTTTCGCTGAGGTCCAAATTTAAAACTTAAATCCAGTCTCATTGTCTCACAACAATCACTCAAGTTTCAAATCATCACCTCAACCAACGCTTCAAGACAACTTTCACTTTACTACGCTGAAGAGATCTGAAGATCGAAACACTGGCCTTTGTCCGTAGTTACTTTTCGTAATGAGCTTTTTAGACATTCTTTTTGAGTCAATAATACTTTTAAAGAAATAAAAAAGAGTCAAAAGGCATGTAAATTTCACTCTGTGTGGAGCTACATGTACTTGAGAGGTTAACTGTTATTTTTTTATTCACTTGTTGATTCATTCATATCAGTTTGTATCCTCTGGGGATCCTTCTCTTGTATCATGGGCCAATCCTATAGATGTTTGCTGGTACACCCCTTCATTTTCTTTGAATTCTTTGTAACACCTGTAAAATATTGCACAAACCGTTTCAACACCTGTTGGGAATTGCTTCACAATGTTTATCACTGTTACGTCACAGAAGCTGGTTACGTGCGTTTGAAATATCCCAAATCAGTTTCGTCATTTTAGAATTGCCGTTGAAACGTTGGTCAAATATTAAAACTGTTTTGCTTGTGCTTACCAACTAGACGAAATTTCCGTCTTTTATTCTAGTAATTTGTATTGTGGTGACAATATTTAGTGGCGTACCGCATTGCGTCTCATTTTCGACAGCCTGTTGGCTATTTTTTGCTGAAATACAATTCTTGAAAAACGTTTTCAGAAGAGTATTTTTTCGGTGTCATCGCATATAGACGAAAGGATCCGGGAATTTTATGTTACAACTTTTCCACGAAGATATTATGGTTTTCCGCTGTGACCATCCGGTAACATTAGAAGAGTCAATTGCCACTTTGAATTTTTTTTTACCCCTTGCTGCTCGCTTGCTTTCAACAAAACAACTTAAATTACTTTAAAACCAACATCACTTCTCTTATATAACCCATAAAAAGTACACAATTTTGTAAATTAGAAAAAAACATAACCCTTCTAGTGTTGCGGATAAGCCAAAAGCGGATGTAGTTTCGCGTCTCCATGATCTACAATCCTTACTGCAGAAGTAGCTTATTTTTACTGTTTATTGTTGAAACGGACTTATTTTAGCTTGCATATTGCGTTTTTTGTCTATACATTTTCAATTTTATTTTCACGATTCAAAGTGTTAAAATATTCTATATTGGGTCGTCCTGGGTTGCACTCAAGAGAGTAAAATGTGTTATGATAAAAAAAAGCTTGAAACCTCTGCCATATGCCATAAGTGCTCGGAAGCAGTAGCCTAATCTTTCTACATTCATCAACCTTTATTTATGTAAAAAAGTAACAAAAAAAAATTAAAATTTGTACAACTCCAAATTTAACAGAAAATTCCGATTTAAAATGGTTTCACTCATCAAAAAACACGTTCAAACTGTTGCGATTTTTTCGTTTCGATTAGGTAGATCGTCCATTTGAGGAAGTGTCTTAGTACCAGATCGCCTTTTCCAGTTAGTTTTTTCAACTTTTGATTCAGATCCAAAATCATTTTATTATGTACGAATTTTTGGAGCGGAATTTAAAGATGGGTTGGTAACATCCAGCGGATATGTATGGAAGAGACACCGCAGGCTTTTGACCCCACTGTTCCATTGTGAGATTTTGAAAGAGTAAGTTTAATTTAAATATTTCATTTAGGCCTACTTGAAATAAGTTTCACAATCTGAATATCAGAGTTGCCAGACAATTTTGAAAAATTTCGGAAATATTAATCTAAAATTCGGACATTTCAGAACAAGTAGTAAAAATTTTTTCATTCGTGGCACAGCACTTTACTGATGTCACAAAAAATTAACCATTGGCCCAAATAAATGTCCGAATATTTTGTTAGCCTTCGAACGGAGCATATGAAGTTATGCTAATTGATCAGTTTTTGCCCAAATTGTAAGCCGCCTGGCAACTCTGTAGAATACTATAAACATTGTTTTTTTAACCATATTAAATACCATGAACATTGGTTTTTTAACCATATTGAATGCTATAAACATTGTTTTTTTAACCATATTGAATACCATAAACATTGTTTTTTTAACTATTTTCAATACCATGAACATTGGGAAAAAATGATCTGTCACGTTTTCTTTCTATCTCTTACCAGGAAAAAGACTTGGAAAGATTCAATGACGTAGTTTAATGGGTTATAACCGAAAAGCAGTCAATTAAATGTCGAATAATTCTACTAGTGGAATGATAATCTAACTTCTTGAAGGACTTTAACGAACGGCTTCTCAATAACTCTAATTTTGATCAGAAATTATATCAGCATCAATTCTCATCTACTTGTATTCGATTACTTCAATTCTCAATCAACAATAATTTCTGCATCAACTACTAATCCACAACTCATAACACAACTCTCATAACCAACTCAATAATAATCATCATAATAATCCATTACGCAAATTACACCACTATTTATAAAAGGTTTGTTCGGTCTAGTAACTTCGAGAAGGTTACATAGTGTTGCATCACACGAACTCATCGTCGGTCACGTAGCATTGAGCGGCATAAACAAGCAAGTTTAAAGAAGTCTAAAGAATGTCACGTAGGAGTAGAGGACTGTTACATAATACAGATTTCGTAATCAGAGGTCCATTCGTAAACAACCTTGTGACATCATGACAAACGATATTGGCAATTGTGAAAACAACAGAACGTTCCAGATACAGAATGATTTAGAATTACGTTGCAGAACAACGACTTCACAATTAGAGGTTACTACTGGTCATTGACCGATAATAACATACCGCTCAAGAATTTTACAACCAAAACAACACGCTCGTTGAAGATACAAAGCAAGCCATCGCGAGGCATTGCACCTTGATTGTGACATGATCATACTTTGAAGTACTTACGTCACCAATGCGGTGGGATGCCGCAGCAAATAAAGCGTTAACTTACCAATTATGCGAACCTGATTCGACACACGACTTAAGTAAGCTGGCTGTTGAGAAACACCGCTCACCTCTACCCAGGATGTAATAAATTAGGTGAGCATAGTTGCTGAAAGAAAGGCGGTGGAAAGAAAGGAAGTGACCACCCTACTCTCGTTAGTTCCGAAGGTTAAGCATCATGAGAACCTTATCTTTTCATTTTCCAAAGCTCAAGTCAACACTGACTGAGTATGAGACTTTTACCGTTTTTGCATCACCAATCATCCCTCAAACTGACATTTTGCTAATAGCACTAGCTAGGCTTCATGAGATGTGCACAAAAATGATAAAAATTATAATTTTGTTCAAATTGGAGTTTTTATTTTAAATAAAAAAAGAGTATATTTTCTCAAGTTAACAAGTCAAGTTAACAGCTCAACTTACGTATACAGTATAGCCTACAGCTTTCACTTCTTTGAACTGAAAAAGTAAAAACGTTCTAAGACGCTTTTTCAAAGATATGGATCTTGCAAATACACTATGAAGGCTCTGGATATGCAATAACAAGAAATTCCTTGTTTTAATATTTGAAAGCGTAAGAGTCCATTCATTTCACATTGCTGAAATACCAAGTGTGAGAAAGCCTCATCACAAATAGCCTATCGTTCTGCAAGTAAACAACACATTGAATTCAGTGATTGAAATGCGTTGCTTGAATGCACTAAGGTTAGTAGTTTATGCACGATATTTTTGATCAGTCGTTATTAACCTTTTACCTTGTTGGTACCACGTTAAAATCACCAGCCAGATTTTGCACCCCTTCTAGAATTGACTGAAAAGTAATTGTCGCATACAATTCAGAATGTTTTTTCCTCCCCGCATCCCCTTAAAACAGGTGTCGCACCCCTTAATGGTTCATGCACTTATGGTTAAGAACTCCAGATTTAGATGGAGTTGATCAATGATCATCCTTCAAACTAAATTAAACTCTTTTTTTTAATCTATTTTAATCTAGGACGCTAGGTCATCAAAGTGTTTTAAAATATGTCTCAGTTATGTTTGCCAAACTAGTAGGCATAGTAAAAGGCTCTTGACACCATCATACTGAGGATGCTTTGATAGCGAAATCGATTTATGATAAAAAAAAATGAGGCTGGTACACTGTTTGTTGCATTGAATAACAAGGCTCATAGTAGTAAAAGATGTGAAAAATCAGTAATCTTTGTATTTTTCAGGCATTGGCCTATCAAGTTATCTTTGATGTATCAATGTTAGGTTGTAGGATTTGTTTCAGTCAATTGAGTTTTGTCTAATCACAAACGACTGTTTTGCCTAACTTTTTATTAACTATTTACAATATTTACAGGTACAACAAATCCTTCAACAAAAATCGTCATATATTTTTGAACGCATGTGAAAATTTTTCGAAAACTGGAAAAATGTGCAATATTACAGATTCCATCTGCGATATGGCATACTTTAACATGATGGAATGTGTGATGTCACAAACTGCAGAGAACAACCCAGAGTAAAAAGCTTTCAAATGTGTATTTCATGTATTTTCTAACTGTATTAGTTATGTTTGTTAAACGTTTCAAACTGTAAATAAATGTTGTTTTAAAGTTTTTGCAACAGTATAAGCCAGACATGGAAAATTGTAGCTTTATATTTTTATATAGCTCGTAGATTTTTTAAAATGGTTGGTGGCAAAATTGCGTTGTTTTTGCTTCTTTCGTGTTTTATGATTAGGCCAACGTTTGTAACTGCAATATCATGTATTTAAATTTCCAGACTCATCGATAGGATGTCTACTAGTATTATTCGAAACCGGCTTTTGACCGCAATTTTAATGTAATCACAACAAATGTTATGAATGTTTACTGGATTGCTCATAGCGTAGGCTCATCACAATATTAAAAACGATTCCCGACTGAAGTTGTACAGACATACTCATCAAATTTCTTGCCTTGGAAGAGCCACAATGTGATGCACCTACAATTTTACCAGAAATTCACAAAATTATGAGATGCCCAATTGCCCAACTGGGCTGTGTAGCTGAAACGTTAAGGGTAAAGTGCTGCCAAATGTTTTTAAAATTATTAGACAAAATATTTTTTTGACCTTTTTAAAGTAGTGATCGCATAGAGCTTCCCCGTTTAAAACTAACCTTGAGATTAAAGTAGCAAGAAATTTATTAAAAGCAATTAGTAATTATGTTACCGTGGAATAAAAATGTGAATTTACATACAAAATTTCGATCAACTAAAACTTACAGTTTTTGAAAATATGTCACTAAGTATTTGAAGATAAAAGAAAACCTAAAAAGCACCTCAGGAATATAAAGCTTCAGTTTTTATAGGTTCATAGACAGACAAAACAAAGTAACTTTAGCGATTTAACATGTTCTCTGTGTAATAAAACGTGTTAAACCCGCTAAAGTCACTTCATTTTGTCTGTCTGTGGTTCAACACAGAAAACTCGCTACCAAAGCTTTATCATTTCATAGCTTCTAGAAGCATTTTTCTGCGTACGTACGTCACTGCAACAATATTATACATACATACGTAGAAAGAATGGATTTTGACATTAGTAGCCTATGGTTGAGTAAATGAGTGAAGATACTCAGCGGTTGATAATAGTTTTAATTCTGTTTGGTTATTGTTTGTTGTCACAAAAGTGACATCACGAATGTAAAACATTACGTTTTTAGAATGAGACAATTGATAAGTGCAATGAAGTGGCTGTCGAGGACCGCCATGAAGAGAGCAGAATATTCATTTTTGGGAGCAACCTGGATGTTAAGCTTTGGAGAAGCTGGACGTAGATACAATGAAGGAGCGTCTCTTTATGAGAGAACAGTAAAAAAGGTTGTTATTTTTTTCTAAGTTTAACTCTAACTATATAGTTAGTTAGTTTTTTGCCTTTCTGTAGGTCTTATACAGTATGTTCTATACTCTTTCACATCTTTCTATGTTTTGCTTTCCTGTGCAATGTGCATTCTATCACAGCTAATCGCGTTCATAACAAAAAATTTAAAATTGTTATTGTTTTCTTCGCCATTGACTTTCCAAATAACTTTTGCATGCAACTTATTATAACACCTTCTTGGAGACTGGAGAGTATGTCCGATCCACTGATGTTGCGTTCTTCTTATGGTTTGAACTATTTCTCTTATTTTGTAAAACTGTGTATTCATGAGATGTTTTTCCGGCTAACACTCCATTTTTTCCTACAACCGCAAGACTCCGATTATCCGACGTTTGTCGTTTGTAAGGCCCATGTCTCTGAAACATGAAACTAAAAATTTTAAATTAGGGTCTTTATCATTTTCTAGCAGTGCTTATTTTGCGTAAGCATGCTTGCGAGTTCCGAGCACGGAGCGTGACCATTGTTGTGGGTGTTCACTTTTTTTAGCAAACTTTAGTGTACCTGCATTATTAAAAAAGCCCTGGGTGTGATTCAACCGAGTCAGCGCTAGTGTTTGTTTTTTAAGTCCAAGCAGACTATATGCTCAAAGTTAACTGAAAATGTTGGGCGCACAAAAATTTGTCACGCTAAGCCATCGCTTCCAAGGTATTGGATGTTGTCATTGTTCAATCATGTGCCAATTTATTATGGTGTTTATCAAGTAGTGCTGTGTTGTTACAAATTTGTTGTATTTTTTTTTTGTATATTCCCAGCTACTGTAATATTTGTTTACTATTTCATTGATTTTGCTCATAATTCTTTGCAATTCTTATTACCAGACTTCAATCATTGCCTGGTCGCCTGTAAACGTCACTTCCCGTAAATGTATTCCTCCAATTTTCCTTCTACATTCTTTTTTATTAGTCGCTACTTTTCCACTATACAATCTTTTGTTTTAACTTATACCTTACGACCATTCAAATATACCGTAATCTTACACTACAAACTATAGCTTCTTAGGATGAATAAATGATATAGGCCTATGATATATTTTTCTTACAAAAAGGTTATTATTGCCTTTATTAACATATAATTTATCAGATTATCAAACAAAGGCAAGCTCTCTTAGCGTCGTCCGACTTTCTAGACAACTTGTCAGAGGATAGCATTATCACAGATGAAAAAACTGGAGAACAGCTTATTTTCCGAAAGCACAAAGGAAAGAAAATTGACTTTTTGGACATCTTGATTCAAGCTAAAGTAAGGATTGAGCTTTACATAATTTTGCTTCTTTGAAGTCTTGATCCTGCTCTGTACTCTGCAGTAGGCCACTTATACATGCACGGCACGACTTTTGGTCAGATGCATAACTTACTGTTGTAAATCAAAAACCCAAAAATAAAAAAAATTGGTTGGTAATAATTTTAGTGCAGTTACAAGGCACAAACATTTGATAGCGTTTTTTTTCCATTTCGTGTCAATATTCACAGTTAGAGGAACATGACTTGCGTTAGGTGCACTGATTAACTGAGAAAAAAAATTAAAGTTATGTCACAGAATTGCGGTAATGAGTACTGAGTAGGCTCTACTCCAATGATGTGCAGGCTATCGTTGTGTGGAATATTTATGTTTCCAAAAGAAATTCAGAGTATATCTGCTCTTTCACCCAGGGTTTTTAGTAAGCTTTAGGATGTAGAGAGTTCATCCAGTACCTACAAAGCATATGCGTTTGCGTATATGCATTCAGTAAGTTATAGCTACTTCGTTGATTACAGCTGAGTTCAATCGAGGAAATTAAGTTATTATGTTAAGTTTTCTGATGAATCTGGTCATTTCGAGTTTGTATAGTTTTACCGTAATAAAACAATTATATTCGAAAACCTTCCAAGCCTGCAAGCAGTAGGCCTACATTAGAGACAGTAAAATAACCTAGCGCGAATCCTCATGTCACAATCTCAGTGAGATCGTTTTTATAATCAATAGATTGGCTGTCTAATGCAGTGAGTCCTGATTTTTTTTTTACTCGAATGATACATAAGCACAATGAATCTCTCTCATACTTCCATCTTAAGCAGTTTTTTAACTCTATCTTAATACGAGCTGTTTTTGTACGGGGAAAGCACGTCACGGGCTATCTTAGCCCAGTGCTAATTAATCGCTAATAACGGGAGCTATGAAAATCACAGAGCCAAAATATTTTACAAGATAATAGCCATGTGTATTGTGCGTATAGAAATTAAATTGTTACCCAACAAATTTATTGAAATAAAGTGTTTGGGATGAAAAACGTCAGAACGTGGGTTATTTTCCAAAAATAGCTTCAAAATTGAAATTTTTTACTTATAACATAGAGTAATGCTAAACTAAAGAAAAAATTACTTTTGCTCATAAATATAACGCAATTTTCGGCGTTTTTACATTTCAAAGTAATTGCACTAACATTTATATTCTAATAACATTAACATATGTGATATGTATAACTACCATTGCACGAAAATGTCTAGCCACCTGAGACGAAATGCTTATTGTGAAGGACAGGAAGGTAGAAAAATGACCAGGTTAGGTTCAGAAAATTCGCAAAGAATGAAAACTAAAAGTCAAGAAATTTCACATTTCTAGCATATATCCTTCTATGAAATATTTTACTACTAGAGTGGGGCGTCCTCATAAAACCCCGTGTCGTTACAAATAGGGTTAAGTTATTGGACCTAACGTGAAATTTTTTATGCTAGGATAAAAATGGAAAAGGTTTGGGAGACGAAGAAATTTTCAACGAAGTTGCAACATTTTTTGGTGCCGGACAAGATACAACTTCTTCGGGTAAACTTTTATGTATAGGCTTAAGCATTGTTTTGTGTTATACGAAGAAATTTAAACTGCTGCAATTTTTTTCTGGAGTACATTCGCATCTCAATTCTGTTTATGAGCACTCTTGTTAGCTTTGCAAATATTCTGAACATGAAGATAAATCGCGGATATTCACTGAAGAACATTAGGCTACATTGTTTTGTTTATATAGCTATACAAAACAATACAATAAATGGCATTCATATCACAAATAGAATGCAATACCAGAAACAAAGCCAATCAGAGCTTTTGGATAAATCTGAACATGCCTCCAAGGTTGTTTTAATCAGGGGCGTTGACAGGGGATCTAGGTGGTACTTTAGGACCCGGGCCCGGAGTATTTAAGGGGCCCGGATTTAAAAGATTTCCCACGACTTCAAACATTATCAAGATCTTAGTATAATCAGATCCGAAGGAATTGCCATGAAACGTTAAAACAGCCACTTTAGCCGTCAGTTGATAAAGTATCGGGCCCCCTTCTGGGTACCGAGCCAACTTCAGCTCTCTGGTGGTAAAATAGCCACTTCAGCCACCAAACAGTAAAATAAAATAGTCATTTCCCTAACCACAAATATTCAGTGAAGTATAACCCAAAACACGAATTTCAAAATAAACAAGCTAATGTTTGTTTAAACTCAAAAACTGAAATGGCACACGTAAGAAGATTGCTATCCCTATTTCTGGACTAAAAATTAGACTAAAATCACTTTTCAGATTGCAGCAATCATCAAATATTTTACCTAAGCTCAAAAACCTTTCCCAAATCAAATTGAAAAACATTCTGACCGTTTGCACTAACTTTGCTGTAAATTCTCTTCTTGTGAGCCTAGAAGGACCAGTGAAACATCAATGGAATCGGGAAGTAATACGCTAACGTCATGTGACAAATAAAAGTTGAAAAAAGCAACCACTAAATAGAGATAGTAAGTTTCGTGGTTCGGAAAATTTTAAGATTGCGCAAGATTTGTTAAACAACCATGCTTTTGGCATATATCGGGTTTGATTTATTCCTCTTAATTTTCTACTTTGACTGGCATGTGTCATCCTCATTTTAACAGCTACCTTTATATTCATAACATTGTCAATGAAAGGAGCCCGAAAATAAATTGGTACCGGGTCCGAAAAATCCTGTCAAAGGCCCTGGTTTTGATATAAATAATTTCATTTACCCATTGAAGCCAACATGTAGGCTTTAGCTAAGAAACACAATAAACATGTTTGAAGTCCGAAAATTGGGAATAAATAGTTTTCATTCAAGACATACAGAATATGAGTTTTAATTGAAGAAAGGTTGGTTTAAAATTGTCCACTGTCTATTTGCAGTTTTTATTGTTTCTGGAGATTAATTGACGTAAAAGTAATGACACTGCGTATTCTAAACAATTTCAGAAACAGAGTTTTCGAAAAAATAACATATCACTCTAAAAACTTAATATACTGCATGATGTCTAGTTCATGTCACATCTGTTTTCATATTTATGCAGCTATTAATTGGGTGTTGTTCAACCTTGCACGCCATCAAGATTACCAAGATAGATGTAGAGAGGAAATTCTTGAAGTTCTTGGTCAAAAAGAAGAATGTGAAGAGTGAGTTGAAAATATTAAACGCAAAGTAGAAACCTGACATATTTTGTTTCCATTGTAGTGGAAGCGTACAAAGAAAAATGATTATTGGTAAACAATTTGAAGTTCCTAAAATAAAAGCGATTGCTTGACAAAAAGCAATGGTAAAGAGTTAAAGAGATAATTAAAGTAGTACTGTAGTTAGTAGCGGTTATTAGGACGCTTGATCATTTGTTCCAAAAATTGAGGAAAACATTTTTTTTACCAAGGCAAAAGAAATTTGTCAAAACTGGATAGAGAAAATTCCCCAACAACCATTCACATTCAGGATTAATTTCTTCAATTATGGTTTTATATATGCTCTTTTTTTAATTGTATTCTTCTTTTTGTGTATCTTTCTTTTATGTGTATGCTTTTTTTCTATAGGCCTATCCATGTTTTGTCTTACCTAATAAGCTATTCATATAAACCAAACGTTGTGCCACTTTCGTCAAAATTTATTTCTGTATTTGTCATTGAAAACATCCTCCGTCAGGGCCAATGGTTATTGGGAAATAATTGATGTCAACTTTTTCACCTGTTGTTTGTTAAATTTCAGTTCCGATTTGTCGAAGCTGGTCTATCTTACACAATGCATAAAAGAAAGCATGCGTCTCTATCCTACGATTCACATAATTTCGAGAACCCTCACTCATGACATGACATTTTCACATGAGTTCAATAACTATAAAAGAATAAACGTGCCCAAAGGAACAAACATCTCCATTAATATCTTCGGCTTACATCGAAATCCCAACGTATGGAAAGATCCTGAGGTACATTGAATCACAAATATATTGTCATATATATAGTATTTAATTATATAGTATTTATTATATTTATTATATTATTTATTATTATATTATTATTATATATTTATTATATAGTATTTAAATATTTGTAATACAGTACTTAATATAGTATATATTGCTCTATAAGTTATGTTAAGTTTGTTTCTAATCTTGTCGTTTTACGATGTTGAAATTTTCATTCTTGTGTATATTTTAAATGAATTCTTCAATATAACTTATAAGAGTAGGCACACCACACTTGAGCTATAGACAAACTATAAAACGATGAGAATGTTTGCAAACGTACTTTCACAATATCGTCGGTGATATATGCGGGGTTTGATGTGACAAAGATTAACTGATTTAGTCTATTTGTAGTGCGGCTTGTCACCTGCGCCCGTTTTTAGCTCTCCTAACCAGGGGGGGTTTCAGCGACACTGTTGTAGAGGAAATTATAATAGTGTGTTTTTGTAGGTTATAGGCAAATTGTTCGTAAGCAATTGTTCGTAAAGCAATTGTTCGTAAGCAATTGTTCGTTAAACAATTGTTCGTAAACTGTTTTTCGTAAAATGAAATCCGTAAAACAATTCTTCGTAAAGCATTTCTTCGTATACATCAAATTTTAACTGCATGCACGAAAAAATGCTTTAGGAAGAGTTGTTTTACGAAGAATTAATTTTACAAACAATTGTTTTACGAACAATTGCTTACGAACAATTGCTTTACGAACAATTGCTTACGGACAATTTGTCGGACACCCTTTTGTATAGCGCTGTATCCATCGCAGATATGCGTTGCTCCTCAGCGCTTCACAAAGCAGACAGTGTCTGTCAATGCATCTGTACAGAGGCGCAACTGAGTAGCTATACGTTATTATCCGAATTCATTCCATTGCTGCGTGCCAAGCAGGAATAAGATTAAATCAAAAAAATAAAATAATTATTCTTTTTGTCATGGGAAACAACATCGATATTTTGGATTGATTTTCAGGTGTATGATCCAGAACGATTCAACCATGAAAACCTCAAAAAGATGTCTCCATTTGCGTTTCTTCCATTTGCTGCTGGACCAAGGTTACAAAATGCAACGTTTGATTACAGATTATTAATTGTGGCGATTGTTTCAATACATAAGTTAATCGACAAGATTATAAATATAGCTTTTGGAGATTCAATTTATTTTTACTTGTGCCGTGTGACCTATTTCCTGCCACGTAGGATAATACTTTGTTTAGTTTTTTTGCAAAGTAGCCTTACAAAATAAAAATAATTTGGAATTGCTGCACACGCTCGAATGTTTGTGCTGAATCATAATTTTTATCAACCAGATTAGCATCGCCCTTATGCGCGGCCGTTGAGAGAATAATTTGTACCAATAAAATCCACGAGCCCCAAACTAAGACAACTCAAAGAAAAACGCATTATATCCAAAAACATTAGGTAGTTTTTTTAAGCTCCTCATCCTCACCTATTTGAAAGGTTACGGGTCCCTAAATTAATCCAGGGCCTGGGTCCAAACGTACCCTATGGACCCCCTGTCAACGCGATTGCCCTTACGGGTAAGTGATGAGAGCGCAGTCACAACGCTCGAAAGGGTGTTGGTTCGATACCGCTCGAGAAAACCAAGCCAGGTCTTCGCCGCATGCCGCCCGCGTGCTTGAGAAGTTGCTGATCTTTTTGTTTTCAGTTGTTATAGACTAGTTTCTTACTCCACAATCAACCTCAAGCCAAACAAAAGAGCCGCATTCATTAAAGAACGACTCACTGACTTCAACACCATTCGTCATAACACATGACTAAGGAACTGTGTTTCGAAAGCTAGTGCAATTCGCTATTACCACAGCGATCTCGTAGCATCAAGCTAAAACAGGTCGTTAAAATCTACATTGTGGAGTAAGAAATTAGTCTATAGGCTAACAACTAAAAACAAAAAGATCAGCAACTTCTCAAGCACATGTAGCTCCATACAAACCGAAAATTACATGACTTTAAAACTCTTTTATATGATTTTGCCTAAAAAAACACATTTACTTTTAAATCACTAAGTTTCTTTTTTAACCGTAAGAAAGAGTCATGTGTTTTTCACTTTTTGTGAAGCTACATGTACTTAAGAGACTGTTAATCTCTTTGTGTTCACTTGTTGAACTTATATAAATCAGTTTTTATCCTTTGCGGATCCTGCTCTTGCGTCATGGGCCAATCCGACATTTGTAACTACACCTCCTTTTTTACCAAAACTAATCTTTAATTGATCTTAATCATTGGCTATTTTCTTTCAGAAACTGCATTGGACAACGGTTTGCAATGAATCAAATCAAAATAGTTCTTGCTCACGCTCTTCGAAGCTACAAATTTATTCGTGATCCCAGCCTTCCAGCCCCGGAAATGGTTATCGGAATCACCATGTCACCTCGAAATGGGATTGATGTGATTGTAGAGTCTGTAGAAGAATAAGTAGTCCGGTCATGTACGGATTTTGTGTAAAAATATATATTCAGGTAGTTCTAACCGAAGGTTGCTTATTCGGAGGGGCAAATACATCAAACTTTGAAATATACTAGCAGGACATTGGTCACTTTTAGAGCTTGCTACAGTGCTCTATAACGAGTATGGTGAGCTACTTGAAAAACCACATTCGATACTTTCTTCCAAGTGAAAAAATAAGTAGACGGAACGTTACTCAATGCAACTTTACGACTAATAATTTTTAATCTCAATTTTGATTTCAACGCGATATTATTGGGATATAAACACATCACTGTTGCGTAGCTGTTATTGTTAATAACCGTATTTCCACTGATGGCACATGTAAGTGAGTCTTTTTTAAGGAAAACGTTTCGAATATATATGCATGCATGCAGTGATTTAAACAGTAACCTAAACACAACATTGCTGCTCTGCAAAGGTAAAATACCATCAGAAGAAATGGCTAATTCGTCTATTAAATTGATGACGAAGAATATAACTTTTTAGTTTATGTTATACACGTCTTATATATGTCTGCATACGATTTGACGTCTACATACTCAGTTGATTCCGATTGCTACAAATGAGTGAAGTTCCTAATTTCGTAACGGTTGGACAGCGTGTTAGGCCTATACATGCTCTATATTTACGATGACTAGAATGAGGTGATTATTAATTTTTTGTAATTACATACTATCCATAGTAAAGATTGCTTATCTGAATGAGGGTTGATAACTACGTACTTCTCAATGCACACCTTATCGTGATTTTTTTGTTGGTATGGTTTATTGTTGAATGATAGAGTGAATTTTTGCTGTCGAACTGAGAAAGTATATTCACAAAATAAACCCAGGAAAGTGTAAGCACTTGTAAAGGCTTGAAATTTTTGATGAAGATTTACTCACTCAACGGGTAGTTTTAATGTCTGTTTGTACATAAAACTGGCATCTTGTTAAGCTAAAAGTACAATGATTGGACGCGGTTAGTGTCCTCAAAGAACGCACTCCGCTTGAAATATAATTTTGTACTCAAGTGCGTTGACTGAGAGTTTAATCCTTTTTTGCTTAACCTCTCCATTTCTAGAATATTTCTAGAGAGGATAGTCTTCGAGATCAAAAATGAGAAGAGTTGATGACTGGTACAAAACTTGAAAACTGTCAGTAGAAGGATGCACAATTACTGCACATAGCTCGAAACTGCAGGTTCCCTGTAGGCTGCAACCGAAGAACATCAACAATGTTGTAGCTGATCAATAAAATCATTGATTTTATAACATAGCATAATATGGATTCCCAACATAATTTTTCAAACCGGGTGTTATTTTTAGAAGTTTTTCATTCGATAGCTTTCGTTGTGGTCATCTCACCATATTTTTTATGTCTTGATATCACCATTTTTAGAACTAGATCGAACTTACTTTGGTTCGGTGAAAATACATAAATAAAAAGTAATGATTAGGATTGAAAAGAAACTGAGCAGTCCAAAGCAGTTTGTGTGCTCAATAATACAATCCCGAACATAGATTGGCGATGACGCTGCAGGCCTAGGCTATTGTAAGATTGATAGGCTGTGTTATATTGTCAGTTTGATTTTAAGAAGGTGGCTTGGATGAGGCTAGTGTGGGATCCGTCAGTGACTGTTTAATTTAATCTGTGAAGTGTTTTGTGGACAGTGTCAAATAAATTATATAGAGGGTAGTATCTAACTGCAGACAGTGCACACCGTTTCGGCCTTCCGGCTTCCTCAGTGCAGTAGGTAGGCCTACACTGGGTATGGCCGCGGAGATATATACCTCTTTGTATAACGTTTTTCCATTTGTAGACTTAAGCTTCAAAAATGGTAGGCTACTACCGCCAACCTTGCCAAAGTGCTCAAACTGCAAGCAGTGAGCTTTGCGCAATGCACAGCAAGGTGCTTCCAGTATCTATATTCCTCCAAAGTGCCCCTATTTGCTAGCGAATACGCAGAGTCCAAAAAACTTTCTAGAAGCAAAAAAGCGAAAACTTCAAATCTTGCTAAAGTGCGAACAACCGCAAAAATACCTTGCTTCGTTTCCGTTTTTAACTTTTTTACTCAAATAACTGGAAAGGTTCCCAAAACGATACTAATGATCATAGGTGTACGAGTCGGGGGTGCAGGGGGTGCAATCGCACCCCCAATCTGTCGAGAATTTGGGCAATTTTTCATATTTGGGCAAGATTTCACACCTATCTATCCTCCTTACTCTTCAAAAGGAGAATTTTCGGAAGATACAAATAATGCCAATTGCCAACCAACAAAGCTTGAAGTTGATATCTGAATTCTACACCGTGGAACAGGATTTCCTGGAATCGTAATATCAACTGTTTCACCAACTCACTCGCAACAGAGAAATCAAAACTGCTGTACAATGTACAAAATTCCTAATTTCAAATGGATTAGATAAAACTATGCCCCACTTTGCTAAAGCTGCAAAAGTTCTTGCAACAGTTCCTGCAACTTTATGTTCAGCTGAGAGTTTTTTTTCCGGATTACGACGATTGAAGACATATCTGAGATCAATAATGGGCCAAACACGACTGTCAAACTTAGCTTTGTTGCACTTAGAAAGAACAACAACAAATAAAGTGGATGTCAATCGCATTGTAGATATATTTGGACAACGAAGTTGGCGAAACAAATACTTCTTTTAAATTTGTGTAGCCTATACCACCAGTCTACCACTAATCAATACTTTCTAGTTCAGTTTTGCAGTTTTAGTTTTGCACTTTTAGAGCCATGTACTGGTAGTACTGGATTCTACTGGTTCGTTAGTGTAGTGTCAATTACTCCCTTCAATTGTCTTTTGATGAATTTGTTGTTTTGCAAATTTGCATAGCCTAATGGTATACCGTACCGCATAGGCGTAGCCAGGGGGGGCGAAAGTGGCCATGCTCCCCCCAAATTTTCAAAGATTGGATTCCGAAGTTGAGCCCTTTGTTGAAAATATAATAAACAAAATTTGTAGAAATTTATAAAGTTTTTCAAGACATTCGGCTATTAACACCCCCAAGGATTTGTTTTAGACACACCACACCAATAAATTTTGCAAATCGTAAATCGCGCAAAATTTACGCGATTTACGTTTCTTTTAACTAATTTGTGGATCAATTTCAGAATGGCTTACTCTGTTGGGTTTTTGTGTAGTTATTGAGTTTTTGTGTAGCTGAGTTTTTGGTGTTCTCTAATTTTAGCCGCAGTTTTTGCCCGTTCGTGTGTAAGAGCTACCTTTAATAAGTTAATAGCTGTTTTTCTGCTAATAAATTTCATACAAATATTACCCTAAAAGTGTTTTCAGAATGCGCTATAATCCATTATTTGAGTTTAAATTTGCAAAAATTTTCCGGGGGAGCATGCTCCCGGACTCCCCTAGAAGTTGAAAAAACGCGTGCCTTCGGCACGCTCTAACCCCCCCCCCCACTTTTATTGCTTCCCTTGCTCAACCCACCAGGATACACCACCGCACATCAGGTGGCGATGGCTTAATCAAACACTTTGTTGTTCTCATCATTTCATCAAATATTTGGACCCCCCCCCCAAATTTTTTTTCTGGCTACGCCACTGCCGTAACGTACTTAGCCTATCATACCAGTGGTTTTGTGGGAGCCTTGTCAGTTGATGCTTTATGCTGTTTTTTTAAGGCTATATTATTGCCTTTTCTTACATGTGTAGTACTTTTGTTTAGGCCAGTTGATTGTATTTGGGCAAGAATTCTTTTGCACCCCCAAAAAATATGCTTCCCGTACACCTATGCTAATGATAATGCAAAGATTGTCTACTTCAATAACATGTGCACAGGATGAAGAAGATACCTAAACAGCCAATTCATCTGGTCCAGATCTTTACTTGATTTGGACCAGAAAAAGTAGCTGTCTGGATAACTGACAAAATTAGTCCTCTGTAATCGCTTCTCAACAGATCTTTCTATGCAGGCTACTGCATAAACATAACCGTTTCCTAATGTTAATCCAGTGTTTAACGAATAACGTCATCAACCGATTGTGAAATTATTATCATTGGAAATTTTAGACTTGCCGGTTTTCTTTATACAATTTTCAAAATAACGTAAGTTACGATGTTATTTGTGCTGCTGGAGAAGACAGATAGGCTATTGGCAGGAAGGGAGTCTGGTTCAATGGTCCTAGTGATACGGGCTATTCCGATCAGGATTCCGATCAAGTGATGTCTTGAAAAACTCGATGATTTGATTGTCAAAAAACGCAATTATGGCTCATAAACAGATTAGATTAAACAAACTACAAAGATTAGCCTACAATAAAATTATTTTTGCTTCCGCTCTACAATGATGCGCATATAGGGGTTATATCATTATCACTAAAAGTTATCATTAAGTTATCATTAAAACTGAAGAGTGTAAGAGAAAGCTGCATATATTTTTCATTGGCAGTGGATGACAGGGTTATAGGTGAGTTGTTCGTAAACAGTTGTTCGTAAAACAATTGTTCGTAAACAGTTGTTCGTAAAATTAATTCTTCGTAAAACAATTCTTGGTAAATCATTTCTTCGTATGCATCTATTGTTCGTATAGTAAATTGTTCGTAAACCGGAGATAGGTTAATTGTTTGTGAACAATTTTTCAGTTGTTACTCAGGGGCGCCGGAAGCGGGGGGAAGGAGGGCATCATGGAGGGACAGGGGGGCAATGGTGTCCTTTTAAAGTCATGTAAGCTACTGCACATTTTGCAATCTAACAATTTATTCTATTCGCTTTTAGCCTAATTATGACACAGGCCAACAAATAATTTTTGGCACAAATAAAGGTGAGAGTCATTTTAAAGTATTTCAAGGCCCCTGATTCCGAAAATGCACTTAGTTTTTTAGAATTGGCTCTAGTTTTCGAGATATTCAACAATGAAAATATTTTTGAAATCGTTAATCAAAAGCTTTCAATCAAACGCTCAAAATAATATTCACAGCACAAATTCTGCAACACAGTAGGCTAGGTTACATCATTATAACATAGCATGATGTCCTTCTTTGTATACCGGACACTTGTATCATTACTCGATAGTGAGCTAGTAGATGAGCATTATCGCTATGTCTTATCTTAAAGGGGTACTAAAGGAAAAACTTGACTTTGCGATTTTCCACGTTCTTTGTGTTTAACATACTACCATAAAACGATTTTCAATAAAATTTTACCCCATTGCGGTCTGACCACCATCGTGCGCGTGCTTTTGTCATAGCTGTCAAAACGGGAGTTTGCGTGAGCAGCGAAGCGTGCGACTGTACAGCCTACGTCATAAAAGCTGATCGAGCAATATTTCTTACTGCGGCCGATTTAACTGTATGTATTCTCTTATTAACCTGAGTTTCTATGATTACAAGCGGTAGTTTTTATACTTGGAGAATGAAATAATGTTTTGTCTAGTTCAAATACTGCATTCAAAGAAATGGCATACACATGATTTTACACAACCAACCAACTCTACATAGGCTACTGTGTAAATTCACGCTCGTCTGATCACATAGGCTACATTTCTTGGGAGCTACACCAAATACGCAGCTACACCAAAAAAATATGAATATTGTTTTTGTTTTATATAACAATATGTTTTATACAGACCTCGGTTGTTTTTCCATACTTTCGTCGAGAGATATATCAGTGAGATGGTTTAAAGAAAAATCTGGATCCGCTTTTTCGTTGTCTTCAAACGAAATGTTTTGGGTACCTAGTCGTGCTTTTTTCGGAGTGGAAGCCATAACAGCCAATGGCCTTCGCTTTTTTTCTTGTAGGTTGCAAGTCACCCCGACACTATTTATTGACATGGTACACTGAATTTCTGAGAAATTTTTTTTTGTTAAATAATAACCTCTTCTATAATAAAGCTGCTATAAATATACGTGTGATTACCATGACGTGCAAATTGTACATATAATTTTTCATTTCCACAAGGCTTCAGTGTTCCCTCTAAGAGTCTAAGGTTGATTTAGTCTGCAGAGCTTAAAATTCTAATAAGCATGTCTCAACAGATTACAGTGTTGTAGATTTTGGACTACCGTTTGGCAGTAATACGCTGTTTCACAACAATTCTATTTCACAAACCAACAAATGTGCACTTTATAAACTTTTTGTACAACAAATTAGTATTAAACATTCCTTACTTTTTGAAGCTTTTTTGGGCTTAATTGTAGCTTGGCATCCTTTTGACAGTGGAACATCACAATCCGATGTGTCATATTGAGTTGCTACATCACAAGTCAATTTGGTTGCAGCACACTTGTCAGTTTGACAGGATACGTCAGAATGAAGGAAAACCTAATAGTAATAGTGCAACAGTTAACATTCTGCAAGAAAGTGTATATTGCTAAAAACTGCATTTCTCTTCCACCAATTAGTAAGCCATAATGAAATGCTGAGCTTCAAGCATTTTGACAAATTTCAACTGTGTGGGTTTTATTACTTTCATCCGCCGTTTGTTACTACAGTATTCATGAATAATATCTTGAGGCGCTTCTAAAAGATTTCATAGTAGGTTACGATTAAAAAGTTGTGTGACAAAATGGCCCGCGACCGCAAACAGGTTCGTTATCCCTGGTGTAGATTATGCTATGTCTATGTTCATAAGAAATCAGCATTACGTCATCCATCAACAACGTACCAATGTTTCATGTGTATCTAGGTCATCATCCATTCTCACAGAATCATGTGCTTCACTGTCACCATCTGTACTCACAGCAGTATCACTATTCTTGTGAGCAGCAATGTCTTCAGCTATCCACTGAAGCAAAAATATCAAGTAATAGGAAAATAGTTGCTACATGGTAGTGTGGTAGGTATTGGTAGGCTCAAGGCCAGTGATTGTCAACATGCTGCAGCCTTAGTTAACTGCTGATACCCGGATGCACCCAAATTCGTACCCTGAACAATTCATGCCCTCAACTCATACCCTGAAAAGGTCGAAAGAAAAAATTTAAAAAAGCTGAAGACACTGATCGGAGTTTAATAGCACAAAGCCGAAGACAGAAGTCGCTGATCGGAGTTTTCGCAAACAAAATTGAGGGTTAGGGTTATCGGAAGCTGCGGAAAAATGTTTACGGAAACTGCGATGAGTGAGGGTTAGCGGAAACTGCGATCAGTGACTGTAGGGTCGTTCAGCAAACACGGGAAAAGAAATGCTTATGTAGTGACGTCATGACCGGTCAAATAGTGTTTCAGATTCAAAGACCGGAGCCGGTCAAATAGCCACTGCCATACAATAAACTATAAAACCAACATTACTTCATTAACTTGACGTTTTCTATAAGCTGGTCGCCAGGAAGAAGTCAAATGTGATCTTTCAGCTGTTGCACTACTTCCTGGTGGAGAAGGAAAGATTGATGGACATGCACCAGGTTTCAAGTAAAGTCTTTTGGCATATCCCATTTTGAATTGAAGAAGATTGTTGAAGTCTGCTTCTTGAAAATGCAGACCACAAATTCTGTGGTTTGATTTTGGTCCACTCCACTTACTTGTGGTGTTGACAAATTTTTTCCATTTCCTTTTTTGCGTACTGTCTTTGGGAAACTCAAACATACCAACTTCAGGCTTATGCAATGCTGTCGTGTCGCAGCCAAACACAACACAAAAGTTAGGCATAGTATTTTCAACGGTATAGCCTATATGTTGCAATATTGTTTCTACAATAGTCAGCCTATGCTGCAATATTGATATTATGGACATTTAAGTTTTAGCAATGCTACTACATTTATACTACCGTACCTCACCTTTCTCGTAACATTGCTACTATTACTCAACGAAATATCCTAGAAACTTAAAAAACGTGTAAAACTATCCTATAAAACTCCTTTCAACGCAACACGTCCGAACTTTGCAACCCAGCGCGCGAAAAGACTTTTGATATTGCTGGAGGCCCTGGAGCTCTTGGCATTTATGACGTATACTCTAGCAGTGTTTCCACTTTTTGGTCATTTTGAAAAAAATAAAAAATAAATGAAACATTGGACTTTGGGCCTTGCCAGCGCCCTTGAAAACAATTTTTTTTCGGTAATTTTTTTAAAAATGTATTCTTGAGTGTTCAGTTTACGCATTTTAATGCTTAATTCCAGTTTGAAAATTTCATTTAGTAGGCCTTTAAAAGTTTTAAAAAAATTGGCCTTTTAGCAACAAAAGTGCCCTTTTTCATAATCCTGCCCCCCCCCCAGTCAAAAATTATTTCGGCGCCCCTGTTGTTACTCGTGCAAGACATTTCTTTTGAAAATGCTCAAATTTCCAATAAGTAGTTTCTTGCCCTTGTGCGTTAAGTGCACTATAATCTTTGTAATAAAGCTGGCCATCATACAAAAGTTTTGGATTTTCTTTTTCGCTGCCATTCTGAATCAGGGACTATCTACACTCTGTCCGCTCGTCTACAGCACGTCACATCTAGCACATCTCTAGCATATACGCTACCCTAATTAATTGTTCATAAAGAATTGTAACTGTTTTACGAACAATTAGTATTACGGTCAATTGCATGCACGAAGAAATGCTTTACGAAGAATTGTGTTACGAAGAGTTAATTTTACCAACAATTATTTACGAATAATTGTTTTACGAACAACTATTCATGAAAAAAACGTTGGACACCGCATATAGGCAGTCATATGTGGCCCCTAATAATAATAATCAATTAAGTTAGTCTATAGGCCTATATAATCAGCATAAGAAAAGTAAATGTCCAATAGGAAGGATAAGGCTAGAGATATTGGATTCTATACTAAAAAATACTTTATTGTAAATAAAGAAAAAATTATATGATAAAGATAAAAGGAGAAGCAGCCAACGGATACGCCACAAGGTAAAAAAAGTACCAAACTTCCTGGACTACCACATCAATAGCCTAGAGCAGCGGTTAGCAAAGTCTGAAATCGTTATTTTTCAACCTTTGCATAAAAATTGTTAATTTTATCAAGGCTTGTCCACTAAATTGTCGTCTCTTTGCTTTATTATGTTCGAATAAGGATTTTGATCATGAACTGCTACTGATGCATATTCAAGTTTGCTGGTTATCAATGGGAAAAGTGTTTAACCGACTGTTTGAGTTGCGTGATGCTGCGCGAGAGTTTCTTGGAGAAAACATCCAAGCTTGTTGCTCATTTCAACGATAGCTTTTGGGTTGCTGTTCATGGCTTACTTGGCTGACATTTTTGTACAACTGAATAAACTTAATTCTTCGCTGCAAGGAAAGCAGACAAATTTAATTACCCTCAGCGATAAAGTGTTTGCTTTTACGAAAAAGCTTTATTTTTGGAGGACAAGATTATTGCAGGCAACTTTGACATGTTTGATCAATTGTAGGCTACGAATTCACTGAAAAACCAAAAAAACGCTGAAATCAATAAACAACTGTTGATGAATTTTATTTCTGACCATACTCAGTCACTGCAGAATTTCAGAGTTTTTCATAGGTTTCCAGTCCGTGAACTGACCAGTGACACTACTTTGAATAATAAAGCTTTGGTAGAGAGTTTGCTTTGTTGAACCATAGAGAAATAAAACAGATAACCTTAGTGGGGTCAACATACTTTTTTTTACACACAAAAAATATAACATAATTAAAATAAACTCAAACGTTTTCGACACGTACGTGTGTCCTCATCAGGAATTAAATCTGCAATATAGATAAAATGAAAATTCGTAAGATAAATTATATGTTAAACCCGCTAAGGTTACTCTGTTTTATTTCTCTACTTTGAAGATGTTGCATTCATCTGAGAGTGAGCTTGATAAGATTTTGGATAGGCTACAAGCTTCACACGAGTATCAACAACTGTCTCAGAAAGCTTTGAAAATAATTTTACTTTTTGCGGCATCTTATCTTTGTGAATGTGGATTTTCTGCATTGGTTACAATAAAAACAAGGTATTGTTCTCGACTTGAAGTCGAAGAGGAACTCCGACTGAGTCTTTCAAGTATTACACCTCGTTTGGATATACTATGCTCAAATGTGCAAGCTCAAGGTTCGCACCGAATGTAACAATTTTTCTAAAACCAACTAGCCTACTGTTTGGTGGAAAGCACTAAGTGACATTTTTTCGTTAAAAGGGAAGGAGGAAGGGGAGGGAAGTAGTGGTACGTAACTGAGACACAATTTTGTTAAGTGGTCCTTGAATCTCAGAAGGTTGAGAACCTCTGGCCTAGAGCCCTAGACTAAGCCTATGATGTTTTGTTTGGCATAAATAAAACTCTCACGCCGAAAAAAAATTTTTTCTTACCAATTTAAAAGCAGATTTGGCCTAATCAAATAAAAAGGTGTAGGTTTACTTTATGATGAATATGCAGACTTGAAGCTTCGTTGAAACGGACAGTATGGGTTATATCGCGTTGGTTATAATGCGATAGTAGCCTAGAAGCAATACGATCGAATGGATCCTTGGGTGGTCCCATGGATAATAAGGTCTGGTCTGTGTGATAGTAATCTAATTACAGTAACTTTCTTTACGGAAACGTAGTTTGTTTAAGTTTAAAATGCAATTTTAATATCTATATTCTACACAGTGTCAATAAAAAGCGGAATATTGTTTGCCAGCCGTTCTAAACAAGGATAATAATTAAACGATTAAGCTACACGTATCTTATAAAAACATGACGACACAAGAAGTAAAGCAGAACTTATTGGTTTTGACTTGTCACCAAAATATGTCTGCAGTTTACGTTGTACGGATCCAGTGGTTGATTATCGCTGTATTCAAAACTAGCGTAATTATCGTTATAATTATGGTCGTCGTAACGTTTGCAACATTCCAAATAGGCTATTTTTAGCAGATTTCTACCTCCATGTAATCCGAAGTAAGTTGATTTACAATAGTTGCAAACAAATCAGTGACAGCGACTTATCAATTACCTGGTGGCAAACGTTCACCTATTTATAGAAACAAAATGACTCTCTGAAACATTGAGCCGCTAGCTTATAATCTACTGCGGTTACGTGAAAAGTCTCACAATACCTGTAAATGACACAAACTAGTAAAAATGTTTGTGCTCCCATAAAGATGCCCATCTGTGCTTATACTGTAGGCCTACCATCATTCATCGTCCACAGATTATCCTGTGGTCTATGTTTAAAGCAAGTTTAAACAGTGTCGGGTCCAGGGGGGATTGGGCCACACTGAACACAGAAAGGTAACTGTAAGGTCGGATTTAAAGTACACATCATTGTGTATTGTTGAAATCGTCCATCTTAAAGCTACTTACTGGATCCGTCCGCCTTGCCAGGGAAGCCGTCCGTCTTGTCATGAAAGTGTGGCCATGAATTTCTAAATATCCCTGAGTGACGCCATAAGATTTGCTTCTACTGAACTTATAAAGAAAATGATTTCTTTGCATTAAAGTAGCCTATATGCAAGCACTATGCAAGCCTATATGCAAGCACATGTAATTTATGCATCTTCTCGTGATAGACGATTTAGATTTTACGTGAGCAGAAGCGAAGTTAATTTTCATGTTCTTTTACAAGCATGTCAATAACTGTGATGATGCCAAAGAGCCAACCGCCTGCTCGTGATGGGCGTTGAACTGACGTCCTACCGAGCGGCGTACAGAGGGTCACACCACTCAACTATATGCAAACGACTCATAAACAAGCAATGTATAAAATAAAAAGTCATTACTCATTATAGATGAAACGCATTTTTGTATTTTACTGTGTCGACTTACAAAATAGTTTTTAACCTTGTTGTAGAGAAGATAAACAGTAGGCTAATCTATGTTTTAGGCTATTGTTGGAATTCTAAGAATAAAAGAGGAAAAAGTCTTATACAAAAATAAACCAATCTGTAATTTTATGGTAGGTTTATTTCTTACAATAAAATAAAGCAATCAATAGTTTATTTATAGCTACATACCTCACTTGAAATGAATGTAAGAGAAACATAAACTTGAAAACTTGTCTTTCATAAGCAAAACGTTTCTTTCAAAGTTTATTGAAACAGTTCCAAACACTAAGTTGATCCTGCACCTTACAAAGTTCTCAGGACATCTCAATTTTCCGTAGTAAAAGTGTTAGGGCCTGCTTGTAAATTGTTTGATTGAGAGCAGCCTGAGGTGTAACGTGCTGTCACTGATCTAACGATCACCTCGGGATATAATTAAAAAAGGAAAACTTGCTGAAGCAAACATTTCGTTGCAGAAATAAAAGCGAAAGTCACTGAAGTCTTTTCATCATTTTCTGAATGCATAAATAGCTGTTAAAACTCGCAAGAAGGTATGATAGAGCAACTTATATTTAATTTATCATATGGTTGTATTTTTGTTTCCCTATAGGCCTAACAGTTGAAAATTTTCACCACCAGACATTTTTAATTATGCTTCATTGCTGCAGCTATACGAGCTTTTGGTTCTGTTGACTCGTTTATTCAAGCACTAGCAGTAGAATACAAAAAAATAAATCAACAGTAGGCTCTTTAGTAAGTTATGATCTAATGGAAATTTAAATGGTGCTTTATTATAACCACTAAAAAAACAAAAAAACTACCTTGTTAGAAAGCTGGTCGTACCATACACCGTAGTGTTTTATAACTATCACTAAACGTAATTTCAGTTAGTAGTTAGGTTGGGTTAAAGCACTGTGACAATAGGCTGCATTAGCCTAAATAGATTCATCGCCAGTTGGAGATCACCTCGGAAAAAATTTAATGTACCATCGTTTATAATAGTTAAATAAATCAAAATCAATACCAGGATTAATTTTGGTAGGCCTAAACTAGACTTTACAATCATGAAGACGCTTATTGTCGTCTACAGTTTGTTGGTTTCAGCTTCGAAAGGACAAAATTGCTCAAAAAACAATGAGCTTGCAAATACAGGCAGAGCAAATTTTGGTGAGTTGTTGAATGGGTTAAGTTGATTAGTTTTGTATCTATATCGTTGGACTGACAAAGCCTGTGATATAATAATTAAGGTTTTTCTTGGCAGTTTCGCATACCCTACTTGCAGAGGCTTTGAATTGCTGACGCAAGATCGGTTATCAAGATTGACAGAATGAAGTTCCTCTAGTTGTTGAATTGTTGTTGTCTGTGAATTGGTCCATTCATTAGGTGCCGCTGCATGGAGAGCAGTCCTGAATGCGTCGCTCAAGCGCACAATCCAAGAGCCGAACCAGCGCCGCTTGATCTTGAGTCAGTTAACCAACTGAGTTCACGGAATATTTTCTCTGATTATTATCTTCTTAACATGCATGTAGTAGGCTAATTATTCTTAGAGTGATGCTATGTTTAGATGATAGTCTTATTATAGCCTACTGTATATTAGCCAACTAGGCCTATATAATTAATAAGTTAGTAGTTTCCAAGTTACAGCGGAGTGTTGCAGTTTATCTCATCGGAAAAGGTGACGATACAATCGTTTTTTTTTTGCACTACTGTGCTAAATATGTAACAACATATGTTCTGGCATGATGTGGTATATTACAGACATAAAGGTTCCATGTCGAGATTTATGTAGTGGAAAACTCATTGAGGATGAAGATTGCAAAAATACAAGGCATTGCACAAATAATGGAGCGGCTTGTATTTTATTGGAATCATGTAAGCAGTACATTTTTATCTTTTTATACACCTATAGTTTATCTAGATATTTCAAAGTTACTGAAATAGGCTCATGATTCCAAATATCGCACATTGAGTCTAAATTTTGTCTTCGATTTAATCTCTTTTAATTTGCAGTTGTTTTCAAGCGTTTACTAAAATTTCGTAAAGGCCTTATATTAGGCTAGTAGGCTTACTGTATTTTTTTTTTAATTAAAGTTTAATTACTTCTGCAGCAAAACAAGCAAACATCACGGATCCGGTTTTGCTTCATCTCAATTACCTAAACAACCTTCCCTCCAATAAAAACGCAAGTAGGCCTAGAGTGGGAGCAAGAGTTTTTCGGCCTAACCGTAAGTTTTTGATTGAATTTACAGGAATACAATTGCATTTGCAGTAGGTTGTTACGGTAAAATAATCATGTTTTTGGGGAATATTCACAAAAAAATCATATTATCACGGCCGAGTTGCTGTATTTTAGGCCTTCAGCTATTTTTGCAGTTTCATCTCGACCAATCCCTCCTCCTGGTGTGACTACAACACAAAATATGCCACTTTCTTCCTCTCCATTCTCTCTCTGTCCACAATTTCCGCAAGCATGTTCTCAATGCTATGCATCTCAATTCAGTCTGGAAGCGCCTGTTGATGTTCCATATTGCCAAAGGTATTTTTTTTATTAAATATTTTGCGTCAAAAACAATTTAAAAGCGAAAATAACCGAACCTTCAACATCTAGAGTTCCATGTTTTTCCGAATCTCGTTTGGACTCAAACGCTCATCGATGCTTCAGTCAGCCAGGCTGTTTCTTTGACTTTGAATTGCAACAGTACCGAAGTGTGTTAGGACAAGCTGTACTACCCGGTGTTCCGATCTGTCATCTAGCCATCAGAAACGTGGCTTTTCATAAAAGAGCAAATGCTTATATTCAGCAAGTAAGCTAACTTACCTTAAACTAGCTCTACCATAGCTATGATCTTATCAATACGAAATATGCTTTAACATGCTTTAATTGCTTTAACCAGAGTGATTTCAACTGATAGATACTGCATGTTTTTTAAATTATAAGGCTAAAACATCAGTATTCCAAACGTGATTTTTTCTCCGTTTTATTCTGCTCTTTCTACAGTAGGCTTTCTGCTTGCGATGGTATCTTTACTAAAATAACTTTAGTTTAGACCAGAGGTGACGAACCTGCGGCCCGTCAAAGAATTTTGTGCGTCCCGCAAAACAATTTGGCAATCGCTCATGTATTAAAGACAAAAGACATCTCAAAGCTGTTTTATGCCTTCACTGGTACACCTTTCCTTTGCTATTTTCTTGCCCTAAACACTTTGTCTAAAAAAGTCGTTACAGGTCGAGGCTGACAGATGAAAATTTTAGTATGCAGTTGAGAGTTGCCACATCGTCTGTTCGACCTAATATTGAACGCTTGTCGCTTAGTCAAGCAAAATCTTTCCAAAAATCCTACTAAGCAAAAAAGTTCAATGCTTCAATGTTATTTTTTAATATTTTATGCTTCAATGCTGGATTAGATAGCTTCAGCTGTATAATTCACATGAGCTTTCGTTAGTTGTTCGAAAGAGAAATTTCACTGACTGATTTGTTGTTTCGGAGCATAATGGTCGAAACATTTAGTCAACTTGAGCAAAAATGATAGAGCCAAAAAAAAAGAAATCACACTCATATGAAAGCAAACGCTTCGAAATTTAAATTGTCTTCATTATCAGTGCAAGTAACTGTTGCTCTATCCTTTTTGCTCAAGTTGAATTGTTTTTATTTTTTATTGTTGCATGTTTCGATTCTGCGTAAGATAATTTCAACTGCGTGGGTTTTTTTTACTTTCATCTGCCGTTTTTTATTTTTCATGAATAATATGTTGAGTCGCTTCTAAAAGATTTCATAGTAGGTTACGATTAAAAAGTTGTGTGGCCCGATAACTCATGTGTAATTGACAAAGTGGCCCGCGACCGCAAAAAGTTCGTCACCCCTGGTTTAGACTTTAGAAAGTTTAGAGCAACGTAATGACGTCTTCGATAAAGTTAGTTTTAAGGTCTTTGAGAAAAAAAGAATATAGAATTTTAAATAAGAGTATTCGAAGTTTAATTTTAAAATAAAATATGATCGATTTGCATTGGTGCAGTACAATTCCTGGAATCCGCTTGTAACGGAATGCCTACTCAACGAAAATAGAGAAAACATCTACGGAACGTCTGCTGGTTGTAGCATGATCGAGATTTTGGAATACTTCGGCCATCATGCCAAGCGAGCTGGTTGGCCTGGTGAGCTATGTCGTTTATTAAATTTAGCCCAATGTAGCGTAAATTTGTTGAAAATAAGCTTTTATGTAAGTTATTTCTTGCAACAATATTTCTATAAAAAAGTGCTTACGGAACGCATCCGATCTCATGTTTACGCTTATGCCGCTAAACTAAAACCAGTTGCGCAACTTGAAGTTTGAGTCAAAAGGGTGAGCACATACAATGAGTTTACCTACGTAATTAAAGCTGGAATTTTCCGGTTGCGTTTAGAGTTAAAATTTGCAAAATATGGGAGATTCAACTTTAACTCAACCTTTATTTAGGCTTGTTTACCTTTATCAATTTGGTTTGTTTGAAAAATTTAATTGTCCAGTTCATTTCGAACTTCAAACAAACTTTTATTCCAATTTTGGATTCAGACCTGGAAAGGTGTTGAAACAAAAGGCCCACTTGCTACTCAATATGACTACGAAGCACATTTGGTATGAAAGTGTTGCATCTTTGCTGCAAAAGCGAAACAAAGAGGTGTCAAGTCTTTTATAACTTATTTATTTGCCACGCGATGACCGTTTTTTCGCCTCTCCCTGTCTGTTAAGCTTATGATCTATCTAAAATTAAGTCATGGCTGCATTTTAGGTATAACTCCAAAAGAATGTCTTTTGATCAACGGATGTTGGAAAACAACACCATCCTCCGACGGATATTGTGCTTATCCAATTCAAATCGATCAATTGCTGATTCGTTCAAGCAACGAAGAAAGACAATTATCGCCAAATGGACAAGAATCTTTTGGTCTCCCCTCTTGCATGCCTTTCGATCCAAAAGCAACTGGAGCTGATTTTCTTTCAGCTTATCACATTTGCCTGGCAAGTGGCTGTGCTGCAAGGGTCGACACCAATACATTATGGCGACATTTATACATGACGGGTTCAGTACTGACAAGTTTTGACAAACTAAAATACTTACAAATGATTTATTCCGGCGATGTACGAGCTGATAATTTTCAAGCACTAATTGACATTTTATTGAATAAACGTAACAATTTAGAGCCAGGCAGCCATAGGCCTATTGGTAATGTCGAAACGTACTCGTTAAATCTTCTTCTTGCGATGTCTTTAAACGGAAATACATTATCCAGTACTACAAACGTGCCTTTTTCGGTTAACAGTGAATCTGCATTTCCGTATTTTAAGCAATATGCCTCCAATGAACTCCAGCAACCACCAAATCAAGATGAGTACTTACAGTCACCAAATGGTTTTTCATCACCAGAATTTCTTTCAGTTTTGTCTCAAATTAATCACAGTTTTCCGGTTCCAACTTCGCCATGCCAGTACCAGCAAAAGCAGCTGCAGTACCACGGTCTTCCAAAATTAAAAGGAAGCTTTGCTGGATGTTGCGATAGACCATTATGTTACATTCCAAAAAGTCAACTTTCTTCGCAATATTCTGGTGTATCGTCTTACCTCACTCACTGGTCACATTGGGGCCAATGCAGTGCTTCTTGCGACGGAGGAAAACAGAATCGCACCCGTGTATGCATTGGCAAGACTTGCAATCCAAATGCCTTGAAGCTTCAAATCAGAACATGCAATACTCTTGATTGTCCTTACTATTCAAGCTGGTCAGATTTTAATGAATGCAGTGTGACTTGTGATGGTGGCATTCAAACAAGAACGCGAATTTGTCACGGTGCAGGAAACTGTCAAGGTCTAAACTCTGAATCACAAGCATGTGCTACAGGAAGATGCCCAACGTTTGTTCATGGTCAATGGAGCGCTTGCGATACTCAGTGTGGCTCAGGATTTCGACAACGAAAACGAGAATGTGCCGATGGTGGTAATTATGGGTGTCCAGACGAAGTTGTTTTTGATGAAGAGAAATGCGAAGCACTGAATGGAAAATATGTACAATCATGTAATCGACGAACCTGTCTCTTTGAGCAGATCTGCATCTACAACGGAGCTCCAGCTGCTTGCTGTGAAAACAATTATTTTTACCCAAACCAGCGTTGTTACGAAGGCCAATGCCGTTGCCGCTACAATCCTTTTGCTTGTATAACATCTTTTACATAAGGAGCAGTCGACGGCAGTGTGGTACGAAATAGTGGTGCGATACTGATGAGCCAAGTTTTGTGGTCGGTACACGTGTATATTCAATCCTTGTTACAATCTGTTGCCGATAAACATCATTTACATTAGATAAAGGTTTTTTGGTTCACTTGAATCGTTGGAGTTGCAGCTATATTTGTTTGGTGTAACATTCAATAAATATAATACTGATTATATCAATGAATGAATTTTTCGCTGTAACCTACCGTTATGGTTCTATTGTAAGTATATTTAGCCTACATTATACGTTATCAATGATTTTTTAATATCTACTGAAATTTGATAGCCGACTTGAAGCTTTTTGTGTATTGAAAAATGTTTTTCTGTGACTAAACATAACCAGTGTAATCTAATATTCAGCGATATAGGCTACGATTGATTTTGTGATGTTTTGTGCATGAGTGAAGTTACCACATCGAGTAGTAGCCTACGCTATCGTGAGCATGCAGGAGAATTATTTCAGTTATACGGTTTGCAATATTAGGCTTTTCGGCATCATTACGCTATATTCACCATTATGTTAAGTTTTCAGTGGGTAAATTGTAATGCAAAATGAATAACATATAAAACAGTTGTTTGAACCTGAATTTCTTCACTGGAGTGTTGACTAAACCCGCAAAATAAATATTAATGCAAGTTTTATTTAACAATCGCGCGATATGATCGAGCGTGTTCTTCTGTTTTAGCGATAGTCAAAGTGCCATTTTGCAAAGTATGGGTATAGACGAAATTCAACAGAAGGAACAAAAAAAGGCATAGGACGCATGTGGAGCTTGAATTAATTTATTTTATAGAACGAATAGCCAATTTATGTGAGCAAATGTTATTGAAATAAGGCTTACTAAATGTTAACTCGTAAATTTTTCACATTATTTACCGTATTTGTTACAAACTTTTCTACACAAGCTTCAACTGTTCATCTAGCAAGTATTTCTTTTCTACAATTGCACAAATGATATTTGTTGTAGTTAATCGAACAGAAACACAAAAACAATAGGTTGCTTTATAAGCATACAATTGCTACAGGTTGAAAACCGGCCGACAGTCAAACAAAAGCATAAAAAAGCATTTTGAAACAGCAATAAACTTTATTAATTTGTAAATGAGTGAAGTAACTATGATTATTCCTCTCGATTCACTCCGACTCAATCAACTCTGCTGTTACGAAGAATTTCTTTTATCCAGTTTGACAGTTCTGTGACTTTCGTGTAAATTCCCGGTTTCAAAAATCCACCACATCCAGTGCCCCAGCTGACTATTCCTGCTAAAAACCAGCGACCTTGACCCCGTTCTTGGCACACCAATGGTCCTCCGCTGTCGCCCTAATTTAGAAAGTAGATTTGTTGGACTACTGTAGTTCTGGTTAGTCGGTGCTTTCAATGAACCTTGTATATATATATTTTTTTTAGAAAAAACGTTTTCGGCACAACAAGTGATTCTCTTTACACGTCGTTGTAGATTACAACTAACCATTCTTATTTTACCTCATGCCTCATCATGTCTGTTGCTTCTCCTTGCGGTACTATGACGTAGGTAATTGCTCGTTTAAACGATCAAGTACCTGCCGCGACATTTTAGCTGTGTTCTAGAACCAGCTCAGTGGCCGAGTGGTTTCGCCTTCGGCTCTGGTGCTGGTAGATCTGAGATCGATTCCAGGTCGGGTCAAACCGAAGACTTTAAAAACGGTACCGATTGTGTTCTATCCTGCATAGCGCAGTGAGAATAAGTCGGGTAATAATGTGATAACATCGTAAACCTGATATAAATTAAAAATGAGCCCTGTCGCTAAAAGACCTTAGCTGTTGTAGAGCGACAATAAATAAAACCATAACATTATTATTATTATTACTTGTGTTCTAGCAGCGTAGCTTCATACAGCAGATTGTTAAGTAGTGAAGACATTTCAGTTGCATGTAATCTTTAGTTTGTAAGCTGTAGTGTATAATCTCTTTATTTAAGTTAATACCTGCTACCTTATTATGTTGATGTTAACCGCTATGTTTATGTTCAGCTATATCGTGTGTGTTGTTTATTAAACCCTAATTTGAGGATTTGTGATGAAGGACTGAAGGAGTATGGATTCATAACACACGTCTCATGTCATTTCAGCATCAATGATCTGAACTCAAGCAGTCTCAAGTTAAAACAAAAGCTACAATCCGAAAATAAGTAGATTAAACTTTCTTTGTTTATTAAATTAAGAGCTTCAGTAGCCTTCAGTGGTACGATTTTTCTATTTTCGAAAAAATCTTACTTGACAAGCGTCAACCCCTCCTGTTGGGCGACCAGCACACAGCATCCGCGGTGTAAGCTTTCCATCGTACCACATTGGTCTGTTGCACAACTTGTTCTCCATAATTGAAACTTGTGCTTCTTGCAACACCCGTGATAAAGGTCCTAAAAGCGAAAGGTAAAAGTGTAGAAATATAGTCACGTATCATTAAAGTTGAAGGTCTTTGGCAGTACAAAGGTGTTTAAACAAGAAGTTGACATCAGAACAAAAGTTCTCAATTAACCATATAACCCTTGGTCAAAGTTTATTCTTTCTGAGTTTTCAAAGCCATTTTCCTCCTCCGCTCATCTTTTTCCATCATTCCTTCTTTCAACAGAATATTTTAACAAGCAGGAATCCATAATGTCTCCATCTATTTGTTTGGTCATAACCTTTTTGTTTTTCAGATTATTTTCTTAAGAACGTATGATATATCTTGTATTCTTAGTATCTCACATCTCAGTGTATGTTCAAAATATGAAACCCTATAGTGGAGAATCGTATTCTTCTGATTAGGAGTTTTTCAATAACAAAATATTTTTTTTGTTTTTTCATGGTATGTTAAAAGATACTAGTCATATTTTGTTTCGAATCTATTCTAATAACACACAGTACACTGCAAACTACTGGTTATATGTCAGTCAGATGGAAGCAACGAAAGGACAGATGATATAGTCATCCAGTCAGCTGCTCTCGTTTTGTCAGCTACTCATTTGCTATTATGGGTCTTGCCAAGACACAGTAGTGTGCAACTGTGCAGTGTGCATGCCCCTCATTGCATCAGGCAGACGATATTTATGCCAAACTATTGTAAATGTAACAAAAAATATTTCGAAACGTTTTTCTGAGCTGAGCTAAAAACTTGTTCATAGTAAGTTAAATGAGAGTAGCCTAAACAGTAATCTTAATTTTTAGTACAATTAATAAACAAAAATTACTCAAAATGTGATTTACCGTTGCTGTATATTGTTCCCCAACCTGTTACCCAACAAGATTGCCTGGGATAAAACACGTGACTAAATGGAGGAAGACAAGCCAGGTTCACAGCATCCGACATAGTCACTGTGCCTCTCAGACGAACCATCGCAACGTCAAAGTCATAACTCTGTTAAAAAAACACATATTTAAAAAGTTCCTAAGTGTTGTAAAAGTGATCGGCCCTGCGTTTCATTTTAATAAAATATTTTTAGCAGATTATTAGGCGAAGGTATAGAACACAGGCATGTGAATCGTTAAATACCGAGTTGAATATATCGACCTATACCCTAATTCAGTAGTGTTCAAACTGCGGCCCGCGGTCCAGTTATTATTGGCCGCGATAAATTTTGAAAATATAATTGAGTGTGGTCGCATAAGAAGCATGAGCTCAACTCTGTTGCAGTTTTTAGTTTCAATACTAGATGGAGCCAGCCATATGATGGAAACACTGCTTCGTAACTGTTTCCGCTACTAAACAAAATTAAGCAAAGAAAAGTTTTACCGCTAGTCACCAGAAATGGCAACACCCAAGAAACGAAAATTTTGCAAGTCAGTGTAGAAAATTTCAAACACGGTGGGAAAATGAATATTTTTTCACAGAAATGTAATCTCGCCAAACACATGTGGATCAAACAAAAAAACGTTGACTACAAAGCCTATAGGGCTATAGGCTATTTTGTTTGGAGGGTGGTCCGTTTGAGCAAAGTAATGGTCCGATTAAGTGAGGAAAATTGCACAGAAAAATCAATTTAGATTCGAGACCTGTGAAAAGTGGTCTGATTAAGCTGGTAGTCCGATTAAACGTGGGCCAATTAAGCGGGGTTGATAACTGAAACGTTTCGTGACTGCCTTCTCTACAATATACAGTCTTGAAGCTAAGGCTGAATTTTAAGGACAAAATTAGTGAAAAATGTAATGCGACCCGCTAAGATTCACGAATAGCAAAATGTGGCCCATGGCTAGAAAACTTTGGGCACCCCTGCCCCAATCTAAACAGTCATATCAGGCCAATTATTTTGCAAATAGGCTATGTCGCGAAATCTAATTTGCATTGATTTACTGAGCGCTGATGAAACAAACGCTGGAGGTTATACAATGTGCAGGTCAGTGATTTCAAAGTAAATTTTATTGTTGCTTATTTTTTCACTATTGAAGCCTTTGTGAAGCACTAAACAAAGCAACACATAAATTTCAGGAATCAAATTTTGACCTATAATGCGTGGTCAATGGTCATTGTAGGCTGCAGTGTTTGAAATCATTAAGTCTGTCTCCAATTTACAACGTTTGTTAAACAGAATAAGCTAAGCGGAGACAAAGCATGCACAATTGCACATTTTGGTTTGGTTTTGAATCTTTATCCACGGACTGAGAAAGCATTTGATAAGTTATTCCTGGCAGTCTTGCATACATGAAGAGGTTTTGAACCACTGACGCAGACCGGTTACCAAGATTGGCGTAGTGAAGTTTCAGATAGATTTTGAACGGTTCTTGCCTGTGAATTATTCCATCCACTAGGACTAGGTAGCCTACCGCTGAACGGAGAACAGTCCTGAAAAGCATTGCTGGTGTAAGCCTAAACTATTCGATTCTAGTGCATTATAAGTTTGTTTGTCTTCTGATTAGTGTCCTTTTTTTAGGCGATAAAAATAAAGTATGGCTAAATCAACCAACCTGGTCGTCGTATCGTGGATGCATGAACATGGAGTCAACTTGAAAAACTTGAGTGTGTACGGAATTAGACTTTCTCTTGTGAAGTCCGAGCATTACAAAGAAATCAGTAGACTTTAACCTTAAGCAAGCAAACTATTGATTTAAAAAAGCAATAATAAAATATACCAAGCAAAACCAGCTTATACTTTTAGTCTTTTACACATGTTAAATAGCCTACTTTGAAAACACTCCACATACAATAAGCTTCATGGGCTACTGTACAGTGATGGGGGCCTGGAATGGACTTTGCTTTTGTTGTATATCGACTCCACAGTTGGTTAAAATAAAACACACTACTTTAATATAAAAAATGAATCCTGACTGACTTCTATCAAAACAATATAATCAACAATTTGCGATATTCATACTTCAAAGAATCCAAGCTGATTTTGAAACACACAACAGACAGAGAAGTTTTATCCAAAACTCTACAAATGGCAACCTCACTAAGCAATGGGCAGCAGTAACAATCCATTGTTTGTCAATAAGGGTTGCTCCACAAAAGTGACTTCGTGATCTTGATCTTCGAAGCGACGCTTGCCAAGGCCAGGAATGTGGTGTTGCGTCAATGCCTTCAAATATTTAATAACGATTGTACTGAACAAAGCTCTCACCATTTCGTATAACAAGATCATTAATGCGGTACATGGTAACGATAAAGGAGCAGTTTAACATGGCTTGGAAACACATCAATTTGGAAGCTCCAGATGTTCTAACTTTCACTTCAAACTATCCACTGTATTGTTTTCATTCATAAAACAAGGCTACAGTTTTTGTTTTTAAATTGAAGCGAGGTGTAGCATAACTGTCCCTACCCATGATACATTATTATACAAATTTAAAAACGCAACACAGTTGGAATACTACTGTAGCGACTTTTTCACCTCCTACAATTCTTTTATTGCGGCGGATTGGTTCATCGTCGTGAGTAAGCAGTCCGGCAGTAGTCAAATTGTTCTTGGTGTATGAATATCTATTTCCACAATCTGAAGTATAAAAAAAATAATAATGTAGGCTAATGTTACAAAAATATGTCTGGATAGTTTTCAAACTTGTCGTCGCGAAAGAAAAAAAAAAAAAAAAAAATTCTTTCAAGACGGTAGAAGAATATAAAAGCAACAATGCCAAAAGAGAGTTGCTGATGCGACGATAAAGACATCATGAACCATCTCACCGCAAGAAAGCTCGTCGGAACGATCCACACAATCAACGACTCCATTACATTTGACGTTTATAGCAGCAATGCATTGACCATTGTCGCAACGATGATCCGATAGCACGTCACACAACCAAGTGTGATCTAAAAAGCGAATAGATGTTTAGGCGACTTATGAATCAGCATAAATTGACTGTATGACACACAAGAAATGCACACACCACACGTATGATAAGTTAAAAATAAAACTTACCGTCAAAAAACATATTTCAGTTATTCAATAAATGAGAAAAGGAACCTGAAATGTTATTAAATTACACGTTTCGACGCAAACGTTGCATAGGCTACATTAAAGTTGTTCTCCCCTATAGCTAAGTTGGATAAGCACACGGTTGTGTGAATGAAGCCAAGGTCAAGCAACGATGGTTCAGCTCTCGGGGTGTGCACTTTAGCAACGCAGTTCAAAGACAGGTTTTCATTCAGCAGCACTGGTGGACAGAATAATCACGGATCAGTGGAATAATTCACACACAACAACACTTTAACAACGCAGAAACTTCTATCGATTTTTCTATCCGGGCCAGTGGCAGTAGGTTAAAGGTTTACAAAGATACTTTTTCAGTAGGCTTACGAGAAGGAAGATAAAAAAAAATAACGACTTACTGCATCTTCTTTCGTCTGAGAAGTCTAAACAGTCTTTGAAACCATCGCATCTCCACTTTCGACCGATACAAACACTTTCGTCGTAACAAAGAAAGTCATCTCCTTTGCAGGTAGCACAGCCAATCTTAAACCAAAGGATGATGAGCATCGAAAAGTGCAACATTTAGATGCAAATTTCCATTTAATACAGTGTTATATGTATGTAGCCTATAGCAGGGTTTCCCAAACTTTTTTAGGCCACGGACCACTATTTGTGAATCTGTTTATTCGCGGACCCCTAATACAAAGGTAAAAATAAATAAAACCGAATTTTGTTTATTTAAAAAACTGACAACATCAATGGGACGGATGGGATTGCTTCTTATTGCATATAAGTCATCAATTCTCGGAGTTATTTATGAGGTTTAGTAACATCAGAAGGACATTCAATAAAGCCAAGCTTAATATACTCGTCATCGTATCTTCGTAAGCGTATCATCTTCTTCTTTTTGGACAAAGCATGCTGATGGGCTTCACATTCCGCATCATTGCAATCTTCTTTTCGTTTTAAAATTTTATCCATAACTTTAAACTGGGCTACAACACTAAAATTTAAAGTTAAGATACTGAGTTTAACAACTAATTCAATGGCAGTATAATCACACAATTACATTATCCGATAACTTTACTTGGTTTCTCATCTCTATCTCACAACAAACTTTTCGCTCACCAATCTTCGTTTCACTAACTCTTGCGTAGGCAAACGGTTGAAATGATCTCAACAAAACCGCAAATCCCGAATGGCGATAAGAATATATAATTACGCCATAGACGAGGAATACGAGAATTTTTTGTAAACAACTTTTTAACTGCAGCGAAGGTGCAACAAGTAAGATTTACGATACTGGATAGCAAAAGCTTTCGAAATCATTTAAGTTGTAAAGAACTACGGCAATTATCTTTAACAGGGTATGCACTGTACAACGTATATGTGTGACTTTTAATTTTTTGTCATATCGCCACGGACCACCTGTGCATTCGTCGCGGACCACCAGTGGTCCGCGGACCACAGTTTGGGAAACCCTGGCCTATAGTATTAAGTTTTAAAATTTACCACGTTCAAAGTAAACCGTTTAATTTGCATAGATACAGTATAATTCCATTTAAAAACTACTACATAATGTAAATAACTTCTAGCAGGAAGACCAAATCATTCGACATTACACTACAGCTTTAATTTATGCTAATCCAAAGCGATCCAAAGTTAAAGTTTACCAAGGGATTTTGTTCAACAGTTCATCTTTATTACGTCAAATACGCTTTTCTGGTATGGGCTACCTTCATACGTAAGCATATACGTCGGTTGGTACTGTGTTTTCTCTCTGCTACCGGGTTGATGACCCAGCCAGATCGATGCAAATGCTTAGAGCTATGTCACGTTTTTTACACATGACCCTTGTACATGATGTTATGCTCTTACTGTTGTGCCAAAAAAATATCATCGACAGCATCTAGCAAATGTTAGGTATCACAGTAATATCGATCTCTGTGTGCCATTCTTGGACTTTCTAGGTCAACAACAAATGGTAGTGACCCGGATGAGGCTATGTATGCATTATTTAGCTAGGACAACAGCTTGTGATCATTCCACAAACCTCATCACTGCCATCTTTGCAGTCACTAGCTTCGTCGCATCGACTCTGTAGACCGATGCACTCTCCCGATAAGCATTCAAACTGGTTCCATCGACAACCTTTAAAAAAGAAACACAAATTTACGGTAGGTTTGTAACATATGGCGACCTATCTATAGCTTGGATCAATGGTTTGGACCATACTTATGTAGGTAAAGTACTTTTACATTTTCAGGTAATTCCGGTGATAAACTTGGTTGTGATAGAGGCCTAATTGAAGCTACTGTACGCAAAGCTACAGTATACTCAGAAAACTGGCCTCTGCCATGTACTAAATGGAAGACTCAAACTATATCCAAGAAAACATGTCAAAGTCTTATGGGATTGCATTAAATTTTGTCATAGAAGAACGGGTGAAAAAAGTAGCCATGCTTCAGTTTTTTGCCTTTGTCATCGTTACGCATGACGTCATATGGTAGATTAAATTATTCAAAAATAGAATAATACCCTGTGTGATACACAATATTGAATAGATTTTTGCGCACCAAAATCAACTTTTTGTATTAATTCCAAAAGAAAGCAATTTCTTTAGCGTCATAGCATCCGGTCATATCTTGGAGTGTGATAAGCATCATTATTCCGCACACTTCATGCGTGACGAAGAAAATAGAAAAGAAGTTATCCATTTCTAACTAAATTAATGCATAGGTTATAAAATATACCATTTAAAAAGTGCAAGTCAAAATTCATAGTATAGCCTAAAAGTTTGTGACAGAACTCCAGTCCTGAAGCGTTACAATTTGACAAGTCAAGTAATTTTAAACAAATGATAGTATCTGTCTTAAACAAATCAATAGACCCAAAAAATAATTTTAAGATTAGTAGGCCTACAATAGTTTATTCTAAGGTTTAAACTAGACGTGTTTGTACACACATTGAATCAGTTGTGTTTAAACTAATGCATTCGACGAGACGTTATCTTTGAATTTCTGGTTTAGGAGATCAACCAAAATGTCTTACTTTAAAATGACAAGCAAAGTTGGACGGGAAATCTTCCGACTCGGATTCCAGTGGGCCCCCAGCCAGCAAATCAGTTTTTGCACTAGTCTTACTTTACCTTGAATCAGCGTCTGAGGACTCAGATGTTGAACCATCATTTGCAATAGGAGTAATTTACAGACTGGCTGCTGCTCTCAGACGCATACCTTCATGTCAAATATAAGCTTAGCCTGCCTACAAATACGAAATAAAACACTGTGGGATTGCATTGGTAAAGTGAGTTACTACTGCTCATTGAACATTTTTGCACCCAGATGACTACATTGCCTGTTTATATCAAAAAAGCTTTAGGATCTGTGATTAAAATTAATGTTTTGTTTATTTTCTATGCCAACGTACCAGTATATCTGTCGGGGCTGCGTAATATAAAATATAGGCATGTTTGATTTTAGTTGGTTTATGTTTATTACGACGTCACAAGTGCTCTCTGAAGATTTTGAAGGAAACTTATTTTTGAAAATAAGTGACCGTAGCCTATTCTTTGGAGACACTGCATTCAAGTGCCTTCTCACATTATAGCGCTGTCAGCTTGCAGCAAATCATTCAACTTTCAACTGTTAGTTGAAAAGTGACTCACAGCAATTAGACACAATGTGGTCGGGCTTGAAAACATAAAAGGCATAAGATAATATTTATAATCAAAATTAATTGGAATGATCTTTGGGCTATTATTTAAGACCTCAATTCATAGCTTCAGGGTTTGAAACAACAGTAACAATACCGTGTTGTTTCGATTATTTGAATGTCTGTTTCTCAAAACTGATTGATACAGATAACTTAAAAATGAAAGCAAATAAATACTTTAATACGTTGCTTTTGTTGGTCTTGTTTGTTGCTACAACTTTTTGCAATGCCCAAACGCTACCGAATTGCACGGAGCTGAAGCAAAATTTAAGTACATTTGGGCGTTCGCCAAGTGAGTTATTGTATCTTTTTTTCTAAGCTGGCCGAGCAATATTACACTTGTGTTTGCGATTTATAGTAGGCCTAAACGTAAAATGTTGCTTTGAAAAAATAGTGCACGAATACGAGGTAGTTTTATTGCATACAGTATTGCTATTGTTGTGGTATGTCCGTTCTAATGAGAGCAAAACCACAAGTTGTAAGAAAATGGACTGCCTATACAAAAGTAAACTTCCGGAAAACAGCACACCCTTGTTGTTAGGCAATCAGGTTTTGCTCCTTGCCTACATAACAAGTAGATTCAAGAAAAGATCGAATATTATTCTTTGTGATTTTTGAGCTTAACCCTTTGCTTTTCAACGTTTTTTTGGAAGTTAACTGCTCAAGGGGGGGCCGTTTTTGGATCAAATTCAATCAGCTGTTACGTGTTATCCGCTGATGCTATTTCAACAGAAGTTGCACTGGTGTGAAAGCAAATCATTTGTCTATAAGTTTGAAAAGTCATTATTTTAAAATTTTATATGTTAAACTTGATATTTCAATTTTTGCAAAGGTACCCAAAAACGACAATTTTGATTTAACTTGCCGCTATTTAATTACCGTGCTAATCCGATTTCATGCAAACTTCTAAATAACAAAGAGCTCGATCGAATGCACGAAGTGTGTGTGCGGTGTGCCGAATCATTGCATTGATTAGAATTTACGACTTGCGAGCAAATCTTATTGTAAGCTACTCACTGATTCTAAAATAGTTACAATCAGAGTAACATTGTTACACGAATTTGAAAAAAAATCAAAACTGCGTTTGTTGTCTTACATTTTTATCCTAAACTAATGCATTCCGAAACTCATGGCTAGCTTCTAGTTTTATGGAACCAAATTTCTCATAAGTAACACCTTAGCCTGCTTGAATAGCTGTTTACATCTTCGTTTGTGTATTTTAGGTCTACAATTGAGTTCGTAGTATGAATATTTTTAGTAGAGAGAAGACAATTGAACAATGAACATGTTGTTGAAATTATCTGAAATTTCTAAGTTCAAATTAGGTGCTTTTGAAATTGTGGATTTGTGTCAAGTCGCATCACAAATATCATGCAGGCCACATCATAAGTCATTTCGCTTACGAGTGTTTATAAACATGACTCATAAATTACATCCACAAAAAATACAGCATTTACATCAACAAAGCTAAGTTGGAAGCTCACTTTTTATTGAAGATTGTGTCAATCAATTTGAAAATACATTTTTAGTCCGCCAGCGTCGTAATAATGCAACAGCGAATTGAGGAACATGCGTAAACAAAGGAAATGTGAAATAACTCACAGTCAGCAAATCTACATAAATTTAACGTTTACAAATGTTGAATCAATGTAAAAGGACTGGATTGCTGACTGGGTCCTTGTTGTTTGAAGCACTAAAAATACGCGTAAAAGCGACAACATCAGCAAGGCAGTGATTATGTTTCTGGCCAAAAAAAAAAAATAACTTTTGACTTCAAAGATAAAAATGATTATAACAAAGCTTCAAAGTTTGTCGTAAAAAATTTTACAGAGATACAATAAACATAATCATTTTGTGCCAGATTGTGAGAAGATTTCCTAGATTCTTTCCAACCATTTGCAGGATTGCAAATTATTTTCCATAACTTTATATTGCTAAAAAATGGCTTCTTTGTTGAAACAACGTGGCTACAATTTTATAAAAAATTCTTAGGCCTACTACATTGAAGTAATGAAATTTTTTTTGTGATTTTGCTGATGACGTTTTACAATATCCGAGAAGTAAAAAATAATAATGATGAATTATTTTACAAAACCGTGGTTTGCAAGTGCTTCACAAAAAATTGTTGGGGGAAAATTTACTATTAGACGTAAAACGTTTGTAAAAGAAAATTGTCAGTTTACGTATTTATAATGTTTATTGCGCTGTTATCGAATTATAAACTGCCTGTAGGCTATTGTCTACCTTTGTAGTTGCCGGCCAGCTTAGAGCAGCATGCAAACTAAGCGTTTATGGTATTTGCATCGTGTTATGATTCTCGAAAATTTCCCACAAGGTCTTTATTTTTATCGTGATATTTTGTGCCTCTTTTGTCCTAAACTTGAAGTTATTGTGCAGCACAATCCACATCGGTTTTTAGACTCAGTCTTCATTGAAAATCTTTTGTGTGGTGCATCATTTCAAGTAGTGTCTTCCCCTAAACTGTTGCACAAATCGCCCAGAACCAGGTTGATTATTATGTATCTTACAGCAGTTGAGAGCCCGTTATTGTATGTGTGGAATTATTACTGTAGATGTCTGACTAAATTCATGCCAAAGTCGAGCAAATTCTGCTTTCGGGATCCTTGCCGTTATTTACGGTATTTTTTGTTGATAAGTTTAGGCAGCATTTTTCCAAGATAAATGAAGACATCGGTATTGTTCGTCACTTAGATTTAGTTTTCTCAGCATTGTTTATTCATTCTTTGATCCACTAGTTTGTCCCACTTTTGGTATAATCGGATCGTTTATAAATGGCGGGTCTTCACGATAGCCGGCCTCTTATACATTGGCGCAACGTATTCAGATGTTGAATCAATGATGAAGAAAGCTGATTTGTTGTTTGTCTTATGTGACGCCTAACTTTATGCCTCGTCTACAGTACAAAATATCTTGTAATGTACATTGTGTACATTGTACATTTTGTTTGTAGGCCTACATTACAAAATATTTTGTAATGTAGATGAGGCATTATCATCTTTATTTTGCGCTCTTTGGAACAAAACACAGTGCACTGTGAAACAAAAATACAGGACAGAACAACAAGTAAGCGACATAAAGCATTGAAGGGACGCCATCGAGTTAGCTGATACGTGTAAATGGAGCCTATCTCATAATTTTGAGTGTATCTCACAATTACTGTTTGCAAAAACGCTATTTCTCCGGCTTCTCCCAAAAGCATTTGCAGTGATACATTTCCTCAATTGCAAGTTTTGTCAATGAGAGCATTTCCATAGAACGTTTATTTCGAAACCAGGTTTTCGTGTTTTTATCCAAGAGAAGATTTCTTATTGTAACGTTTTATATTCGTCAATGAATAGGCTATTATCTGCTTGAAACAACTGTTTTGAATAGTTTGTGGCCTCCATAGCCTACTATTTTGATCGTGGATTGCTATTCTTCTTTGTAGAGCTGATAACGCAAAAAACGTTTGCTATTATTGTTTCTAATTAACAGCTTTGCGATCACTGGCTTTTCTTTGTAGCATAAGAAATAACGCGCTTTGTATTATTGAGGTCAAACCAAACAAAGGAAAGCAAGAGGATGCTTCTCTCTGCTCGCGCATATCGATGCACGAAGCAATTATGAGCTTATGGCTTGTCATCGCAATGTAATCCGTTTCACGCTTTGCTGGAAGTGAGCTAGAAATAGCAAAAATTCACCAAAATCTTGAATTTACAAGAAAACTACACAACTTTTAGCATCAAATTTAATATCATCAGATCCGCCTGGCAATTTTAGGAAAAGTCAAGAAAAACCAAGTGCATGGCGTTACTGTGCTTCAAATAATTAAAGGAAATATGAGGGGGGGGCCAAATCTGGCCTCCCTTTGAGGAGCAAAGTGTTAATGTGTTGACCTTATGCCACATTTGGAAACAAAAATTTGCTGAATGAGTTAATTCATGGCTTTTAAAAACCCATCTCTAAAAAGGCGTCACGCACCAAAAAACATGATTAAAGTTTGTTTCATTTTAAACAGGAGATGCAAGAATCCAATGCGCAGATTTGTGTACAGGAGAGTCAATCAGCGATCCCTTTCAATGCAACTCCACCAACTATTGTGTATTTCTGAATGGAAATTGCTATTTGAAAGAGCGCAGTAAGTGATATCTACACTTGTTTCAATAGCTACACTGATCAAGCAAAACATATGCTAACACTTTATCTTTCAGGCAATGCTTTGGCTTCTGTACAAGGAATAGATTTGGACAGTATAGGACAACGATATTTTAGAAGAGCTAATGGGACTTCACGAACCGGACCAAGACGCTTGCCAGGTAGATAAGTTTTGAGAACGATTTGTGGAATAGTCATTTTCAAGGATTGTTTCGAAGCAAATTATTGTAACTAACAATATTTAAAGCATGTAAGAAGTTATTGAGATAATTTCTTTCTAACGTTTTGAACCGCAACGCAATAAGCTTTTGTTTAATCTTGTTTAGTAATCTTTGCTTCATTTTGTCGTTTTGACTATTCCGGTGAATTCAAGGTTGGACTATTGTTTTCTGATATAGTCGTATTACCTACTGAATTATTACTACTGCATTATTTCTGTCAAACTGCAATTGTCATCATAAACAATGCACCTTGGTTTTATCATTGCGCCGTCCAAACAAAGACGAAGAGCATAAAGTGAAATGAGACTGCGAGAGCAAACGACTTTAGTTATGCTGTGTACAGTGAACGACTGACCAGAACGACTATAGTTTGATACGCACGTATAACAGGTTAAATATCAATACAATTACATAAATGTTTTATCAAACACAATCATGTTTTTATTAATTAAAGAATAGCGCACAATTATTTATTATAAAAGATGAAGTAATAATTTATTGCTTTAGGTTCGAGTATTCCTTTTACCCTAGAACAAATTCAAGATATTTTTCCTGGTGTTTCTATCTGCCAAGAGTTTCCAGATTCGTGTACTATTTCATATACGTCTCCAAGCGATATACAGCCACAACTTAACATCCCTTACTGCCAAAGGTAAATTATTACTTATGGTAGCTTAAAGTGTTTAATTTCTCAATGTAGGCTACAACATTCAGAGCCCTAGTCAATCGCTCCAATTGACAGCTCGTCATTGACTTGAAAGTTCAGGAACAACAACAATATGTACGATGGACTCACATTCGATTCCAATAATATTTAAAACTGCAAAATTCCAGATTGACTTAATGATCTCTTCGAATTGTAACAGCACCTGGTTGCATAAGAACTGCTGTCCAAAAGATTCAGAAACCAAGCCTATTTAATTCATAATGATTGTATGAGGAAGAAAGCTTTGACTGGTGACTGTTAAGAATGCAACACCAGCTCAAGTCTGAACGTAAAATATTTCAAACTGACATTTCAAAACAGCTATCAAGTCCACTGATTTAGTATTCCGTTAAAGGATTGTATGCCGCCAAGACAACCCATCTTTGGAATTTGATGCAACACAGTGTCTCAGCACTCCTGGTTGTGCTTTTGATTACTCCCTCTATTTGTATAGAAGTGTGTTGGGAAGTGCTGTCCTTTTTAATATACCTATTTGCCATTTGGCAATTCGAAATGACGTTTTCCACCGTCGTGCAAACGAATACATTACAAAGGTAAGCTGTGTAAACTATTAGGCTTCGGTGTGCATTCTGCTTTTACAACTTGACAGATTTGTTTTGTTTAAAAACATTCAACTTCCGCACGTTATTATCACAGCTAGCCTACTTGAAAATCTCTAGCAAAGCTAGTTGACTATTTTTTATTTCTATACTTTGTAGGGAAACGCTTGGAATCCCATACTCACAAACTGCCTTGTTGAAGAAAACAGAGAAGAGATCTTTCGAGAATCACGGGAATGTGCAAGGGTCGGAGTACTTGAAGATCTAGGATATCGTGCGAAGGGCGCAGGGTGGAGAGGTAGTTTTCCATTGCACAATTTTGATTACGTTAAGTGATATGGATGATCGAAATATCGCTGTAATTGCAGATATATGCGGCGTTCTCAGCGCTATAAAAAGTAGACGTTTTCAGCTCAATTCTGTCAAAGTTGAGGACTTAGCAGGAACGTAGCTTTGTGACACTTTTGCGTGTTTAACATGTCTCGACTCCTGCTGCTATCCAAAAACCAGCCAAATTTTTGATTTAAGATCTAATCAGCCGAAAAAATATGGAAGAGGAAAACATGGCTCAAATCCCTCGCCTACATATGTCACTGCATGTTGTACTACTACAGTTTCTTTCTATTCAAAGCAAAACTCTTTCAAATGCGTGTTAAAACTGTGCTTCAGGTATCTCTTCGCGAGACTGCCACCTTATCAATGGCTGCTGGATAAATAATGCTTGTGTCTATCCACTCCACCTCACAAAGACTAAAGTAAAAGCAGAGAGCAAACAAACTCCATCTTTCATCAGTACTGTTGCTTATGGAAGAACGAAGTGTTTGCCTTTCGGCAATGATTTAGTCAATGGCGATTTTTTAGATGCTTACCACACTTGCTTGCAGTCAGGTTGCGCAGCTGAGATTGACAGGGAAACGCTAACACAGCATTTAATGGGTGTTGCGCGTACGTACCTACCCCCGCCACTGCAGTTTGGGTTTCAAAATTTAGTTTCACGTGGATTAGTTCAAGCTCACAACTGGAAAAGCATGGCTGATCAGTTAACGCAAAGCAGTGTATTTTTCCCAAGAAATCCTCCTGAAACATCACCACCAAGACCAGGAAACAACAATTTTCCTCCAGGAGTAGGTGGACCTTTTCCTCCAGGAGTCGGTGGACCCTTTTCTCCAGGATTCGGTGGACCTTTTCCTCCAGGAGTCGGTGGACCTTTTCCTCCAGGAGTCGGTGGACCTTTTTCTGATTCAGATCAAGAAGGGTTCTTGACGGTTCCCACATTCAGGTTCACGCCGCCTTGTCCATATATAAACATTCAATGGCCTGGTTTTCCATCTTTGCAAGGAAGTTTTGAAGGTTGTTGTGAAAAGTCGTTATGCTACGTTCCGAGAAATAAAGTTAGAAATGCTCGTTCGGAAATATCTTCTTACCTAACAGAATGGTCAACGTGGACTTCTTGCAGCAAAACATGTGGCAACGCACAACAAACAAGAAGACAAGAATGCGTTGGAGATGACTGTGGCAATGCTAGAGAAGAAACACGAGAATGTGACCTTGAGGAATGTCTAACATATTCACAGTGGTCGGAATATGGCAGCTGTAGCGCAAGCTGCGGGGGTGGTAGTATAACAAGAACACGTACCTGTTCCAGCTCTAATCTCTCTGTATGTAATGAAAGTCTTTCAGAATCAATGCCTTGTAGAACAGGAAGGTGTCCATCCATACGAATTCGTCGGTGGTCTCGATGCAGCACGACATGCGGTGTTGGTATGCAAAGACGTAGTATTACTTGCGACAGACCTGGTGATTACGGATGTCCGGAAACACGAATTGAAATGCGACAATGTGAAACCTTTTGCGGTGGAATCAGATACGTAGATTCAAAATGTAATTTGAATACTTGCCTCATCACAAGAACACCGCAGTGCGTGTTGAGAAATGGTCGACCAGGTCATTGCAAAAAACGACCTCGTGTCACGAGAGTTCTCACGAAAAAATGTCTCTCAGGTCCTTGCTTCTGTGTTCATAATCCTCGAAGACGACGATGTAGGACGAACAGAAGAAACTGATTGCAGAAACTCTTTTGATAGAATGTGAAAGTGTTTCTTCAAATTTGAGAGTTAACTGATGGCAAGTTATCGTCGTAATTAAAACTGACACGTTAAAGTTTACTCTTTCACGTAACATGTTCTTCTTTCACAAATCTACTGGCTATGCCTGTTTAACCAATAGACATAGCCAGTACATTTGACAAGTTTATTGAATGAAATGTTTGCTAATGTTGCCGACCACATGTGAACATGAACTGCAGTAACCTGACTTTGAAACTGATTTATTCACGAAGCCATTAGTTGTTAGTAAAAAATAGACTAAGATGAATCTCACCCTCTGTCAAAATCGATTGTAAGAGTGGGTTGGTCGGTTTCTAAGTTTGTGTCACAAAATTGTCGTTATTAAATTGTGACATCTAATAAAGCAGTGGTTTTCAAACGAGGGTCAGCGGACCCTCAAGGGGTTCGACAAGAGTTCAATCGCTTCAAAGGGACAAAAAAAGATTTGCCAAAGCAAAAAAGTTGAGATTCACTGTAATACAGTAAAGGATCTTTTTGGTCTATTTGACAAAATCAAGCAAAGACAAACTTGTTTGTGTTGCTCTGTTGTCATAACTGGTAAACGTAACTGTTATGGTAATTTGTAATCTAAAGCCATTTATGAAATAGCGTTTAATTTTTACAAACTTTGTCCAAATAACCAATTTTTCGTAATTGCTTCCTTTGAACACGACGATACGTCTGACAATATAGTCTGCGTCTTTTGTTAGATTAAATTAGTCTCGATTTCTGAAAAATCGATAGAATCGTTTAATCAACTTCTTGTCACTGGTGTAGTGTGGTTTTTCTATCATTGTAGAAAAGAAGCTGATTTTCTTACACATAAAAAAAGTTTGAATAAATATCAGTTGTGCTCTTAACATAAAACTTTCCAGACAACCACTCCATATTCTGGTCCAGGTCTTTACCAGATCGGGTACGGATCTGACTGATTTTTACCAGATCTAGACCAGATAAAGTGGTTGTCTGGGTTAAAATGCGGCGAGAATGTTAAAACTTCAATCATAAGGCTTAAAGGTTGCTTTTTTAGCCTAGGCCTACTCATTGACGTAAGTGAGAATGACAACAAATCGAGACACTCATAAGCAAGAAGAAGAAGCAGGTATTGTTGGCTGTAAGACCAGTTAGGTTAAAAAAATAAAAAAGATGTAACAAACCGGCACACTTCTCTTCATCACTTCTGTCGGAACAGTGAGGAATTGCATCACAAATGTGATCACGACTGACGCATGATCCATCTCCGCATTCAAATTCTCCTTCGCTGCATCCTGCTTCAATGAAATGCGTATAAGAACAAATATCTTATAATAATGTATGTTTTTCTATAGCGCAATGCCCACTACAGATGTGCGCGCTGCTCTGAGCGTTTTGCTCAGAAGACGCTGGGTCAGCGCAGCCGTAGCCGTATGAAGACGCAGCAGAGTGCATTGCTAGAGCAAGTTTTTGTTGCAATAGAATGGTAATAAATTTGCATTGATTTGTAACAAAAGTTGCACCAAAAAGTTGCATTATGCTCACGCATGAATAATACAAATTTACTAAAGCGATTTATTTAAAATTTACTGAATATTTTTAAAAGCTATTTGAGGAAAAACTGCAAAATCTAGCAAACTTACATTACAGGCTACCTAATTATCATATGTGTAAAGCTTGCCTTCTTGTCCACTGCTCATATCAGAAGTTGTAACACAAGCATAAAGTTCGACTCTCATAACAGTGCTTGATCCAAACCAAGTGCGAGGAACGATGCGAATGTATCGAGCGATAAAAGGGTGATCGAAGTTGTTGTGCCGCACGGTTGTCGAATCGTTGTTTGCAGTAAATATCTGTTCGTTTTTTCAAGAATACCACAATGAAATCATCATATCACAGCAAAATTAGATGCGATGATTTATGATAGGCAAGAAAAGTTTGCCGAATCTTTAAAAACAAATTTTGTTGAACCTTTTGTTTGAAATCTTTTACACAACCAATACTAATATACTTTTGATTGATTGCGACAATATTATTTTATTCATCTGAAAAACCTATCTTCGGATAGCCTACTTAATCTTGGCCATTTCGCATACTTGAAGAAGATCTAAACCACTGACACAATCCCAGTAACCGCGATTGACAAAACAAAGTGTTATTTCTTGTTAAGTTTGTTACATCTTTGATATCTGTGAATTGTTTTATTTACTAAGTGCCATGAAACAAAGAGCTATCTTTGAAATGCTTTGCTCAAGCGCACTCTCCGAGACTCGAACCAGCGCAGCCGCTTAGTTCGAAGTCTTAAATTGAGCAATCCGGGTAAAGTTCAATTCTTGAATATAGCATGCATCCTGGAACACAATCGGTTCGTAGTACGGTTTAACTAAACCACAGTACAGTATCACGTTTGCTTCACTTCAAGAAACGTTTTATCACTTTTGAACATTCAACTTTTTTTGCGTCTACTAAATTACCATGTGAATATCCTAGTTAACTGAAACAATAAAAGCCACTAAGGTATAAAGCCTACTTTATCGTGTAATAGGCTACTTAGCCTACCGTTGGACGAGTATGAAGTCCTGCCACGTATTGTCGCCATCTTATACCATCATAACTGTGGTGAATCATATACGAAGACACAAAGAAATGATGCTTGAGATAAAAACCTTGTGTAGAAATGCCGGTTACCATTCGAAGTTGCATAAAATCAATTTGAAGCCATTGAAACCTAAAAAGGAGCTTGTGCAACAAAAAGTTAAGAAAAGTTAGTAATTGCGCAATTGCTAGTGGTAAAACAATAAAGTTAACTAAATATTTGTTTACGAGAGTAGTGCGTTGTAATTTACTAAAGCAACTTTTAAAATTTAAAACGACCCGAACCTTACTCTATGCTGCTATTGTACATCCACTCTTCACTATTGCCTCACCTGTGGGGTTGCACAGTGGCACTTGCCCAAGCTCCATTCTCATAGTTTAACCTTGCTTTGTGTGCCGCCCAGTATCGCGAAAGTGTGGAAGAAGCGGTGATCTGAATGTCCTGGATAATTCCTGATGCCATGCCTACTGCTTTAGTTCTGGAATCACCAGTACCACAAGCTATGCGGGAAAAAACGTGAATTAAGGAAACTTTAATTTTGGAAATTTGACACCTACTTGAAAAAACTGGAGGCACATTTTAAAGTATAGAAAATGTGGAATGATGTCATGTCGATAAGAATAACAGCATCGTGCAGGCTACATCTACTGAGTTTTTTTTTTATTATGTAGCTTTGTTTTACCTTGAAGTTGATGAGGAAGCCCCACAAAGTAGGATATATTGAATCCTGGTCGATTAACAGTAGAGTCGCTCATGAACTCCACGGTTAGTTGGTGGTATCTGCTACGGTAAGGCACAGGCAGTCTGTTTCCGCTATACCAACTGTGAAGCCGCTTTTCTCGGCCAAATCCATAGAATACCTTGAAAGTATTGACGCAAAGAATTTAATCGAGACTATGTATACGGTATAGTCAAAATAACATAATTCAATTTGTTGAAAATAAACTTCCGTAAAAGAATTCTTTTAACTTATTGACATAACGCAACAGTTTACCTTTAACAAATCTGTATTGCTCTCAGTGTTAAAACTAAAAAACTCCATCTGTATCAATTGCTTTGGCTTAGCATTGAATCTCCATACACACTTCAAGTTGTCTGGATAAAAGCTTGGGTGATGCAAACTGGCCATCCAACCTTCAGACTCCAAGAGATCACGTGATCCACCACATCCGGAAGCTATGCATGATAAATTACAGGTAAGGAAACAAATTACTGTAACTTAAACAGTGAGTATATCTATTGTACACGGAGTTTCAGCTCGTAGTAGCTAATTTACTCAATGATAGAAAGCATTTTTCAAGTTTCCTGGTGAGAAGTTAAGTGGGTGCTGTATAACAAACCAGTGTATCAACCAAAGCATTTTCAGCAACCAGATATACAAAGCCAGAGCCGTTGGGAGGATAATTTGGGCCGGTACCAATAAGATCCTCAGCACCTCGTTTTGTCGGTTCTACCTTTTTCTAGATGTCTGCTATGTTTGTCATATATATATTTTTTTCGTTGTGATGGTCAGAAATAAAAACAAACTGAACTGAACCTCAAATCAAGAAGATTCTAAGAAAAAAGCACTATAGCCTACGGTATCCAAAGAGGACGAGGTAGTTTTTTTAAGTTTCCAGGCCTCTTGGAAACGTTACGGGCCCCTAAAATCATCCCAGGTCAGAGTCCAAAAGAACTCTCCTGAATCTCCCTGTCAACAATACTGTAGAAAGCAATTGCGTTGACCGGCCAGATGAAGCAACGGGTTTACTGCTAACATGTTTTGTTGTGGTAATTTCTTGCAGTGATTGATTGGATTCCAGTTTAAAAAGCTGAATATACCAACGAATAACAATCTTGTATACCAAATTAAAATGCTTCGGTAGTCCACGGATTTAAATAAAATGAGGTAACATTGCTTCACTTACGACAGGAAACCTCATCTTCTCCCCCGACGCAATCTATATTTTCGTCACAAACTTTTTCCCAATCTACGCAAGCCCGGTTATTGCAAGTAAACCTTCCAGGGCAGTGACCTGCGCCAATCCACTTGACGGAAATATTGAACCTATAGTTTCGCACGAAGTCAAAATTCAATGGAAAGATAACAAGTTCGGCTTAGTTTTACAATATTTTAAATCAACAAAGCGAAAACAATACTTGAAATAACATGGCAGATGTTAACAGTAGAACAATCTAAAAACAAGTATATAATCGTGGTTAGCAAAAGATTTATGATCCTTTACAACGTTTTTACAAGTAACACTCACCCTCGATTCGTCACAGATCCGTCAGTTGAAAACGACAAGGTTACATTCCACGTTCTGCTAACATAAGTCGGAGGTTTTATGACTCCACTGAATGAAGCTGTAAAACAAGATCTTGAATCAGTTTCAAACTAACTTTGTTTATTTAATGTTTTAAGTCGGTTTATATTTCCATGCAATGCAATTGGAGAAGAAACAACAGGATATTACCTTGCAGCGTTTTATTTCGCCCAGAGCCTTCGTATATTCGAAGAACGTCATGTTTTTCTTCGGTAGCAAACTCTTCAAAGCCCAAAGAGACCAATCTAAAAATTAAAGATCTTAACTTCAAATAACTGCATTGCACTTACACTTAGTAATCGTAATTGAATTTGTTTTCCGTGGTGTAAACGATAAATATAGCCGCTTAAAAAATTCTAAATGTGACTTACTTGATAATAATTATTTATTTATCACATTTGCAATAAAATTTATGTTGGAAAATAAAACCTTGTTCTGTGTTACAAGTAAAATGTCTCACTTTTTATCACTGGGAGCATAAATTCTCCATACACAATTTATGCGATCTTTATACTTTTCATCAGGATAGTCTGTGGTGGTGATAAAACTTTCTTGTACAATTGTTGACATCTCTCCACACCCAGACTCTAAAATGTGTGCATTTTCAACAAAAGGTGGAGAATAAAAGTTCTCAAAAGTCAGATTATTTCATTTTTTTACATTTTTCGAAGCAAGTAGGTCTATCAGATATCGGATGATGTCAATCAGAAATGTGAGAACAAACACCGGATAGGTGATTTGCTACAGTGCAACAAAAATGGCATATTTGTTGAAACCAACAGTTTTACCGCACATGCGTTCATCGTTTCCGTCTGAACAATCCACTGTACCGTCGCAGAGCCAGTGCTTTGAAATACAAGTCGCATTTCCACAATCGTAATTTCCTGGACAGGCTGATAAAGTACAAAATTAAAAGTCTAACTTCAGCGTGCAAAGCTAAGAAGAATCTTAACAATTTTTATTAGAAATTGTCTTATCTCAAGATCAAAACAGTCTTCAATTTCAATTTTCAGTTCTGTTTTTCAACACTAATGTTCATAAAATATGAATTAATTTCACAATGCAACAACACATTAGCTTTTAAAAAATAACCTAGTAACCTATAGGCTAGAACTTAGCCTAAAATAAGAGCAGCATATAAAACAATAAGTTGGCATTTACTTCCTGGAGCTTTTGCGGTTGCCAGAATCTTGAAACCACGTGACTGCACAGTTTCATCACTCTCAAATGTAACAGTGACTTCATGAGATGACGTCGTTAGTGATGACGGATGAGTTTTGCCGGTAAAACTTTCTGAAAATGCAAAAACGACAATTTGATATGACGTGTCACTTTTGTAAAAAAAAAACTCTGGTTTGTATGTAAGCCTACATCTTGTTCAAAAAATACTCACGAAAAATTGATTTGCTTCTTCCTATGCCTTCAAACACATTTAACTTGTCGTATGGAATCTCTGTTGAAAAATCAACAAACTGTATCTCTATAACAAGATTTTTCGGTCTCGCAGAAAGTCGCCATGAGCACTTTGAAGAAGGATTGTATTCATTAGGATAGTTCATGGATTTTAACTCAACTTTTAAACCTTCTTGGACTACTCTGTCAGCTGGGCCGTTGCAATTTGATTCTAAAACAAAATATACATTTTTTTTATAAAGTGGCCTACATTGAGCAAAAAAATATCTATATTTTAAAACTTCGCTGAAATAAAAGAAGTTTGCGTCTGAAAATAAGGGCCAAAGCAATTAGTTACCACATGCATGTTCATCAGTGGCCTCCATACAATCTTGTTCTCCGTCGCAGACGAAGTCATGCTGTATACAAGTGCCATCAGGACATTCGTATTCTTCTGGACAAGCTAAAATGAAAAAGCGCAGAACTACTGTTATATTTATTACCAAAGCGATGTAACTCACGTTAACAGTTGTTAATGTGATTGTTTGTTTTATTATCTTTATCCTGCATTGCGGGAAAGCGGACTTGAGCGCTATGCATCGGTCTACGCCTTCCGACGTACACCTGACCCACGCTGCAGCCGACTGCAATGTCTGTTTCCGGTTGTCTACTCTATTTATGACTTAAATTTGGTACGGTACTACCCATTACTCGAAATCGATCACTGGGTAGAGGCAATTATCGTAAAGATTATCAAACAAGAAGCGAGCTTTTTCGTCAAGCATTTTTTCATACGCAGTGTGGTAGGACTATATGAGTAAAATCAAATAATCGCGAACCAATTTAATAGAAGGGTAAATCTTGTAAAGTCTGTGTGGTAAAAACAGTGTTACTACCATTAAAAACTTTCTTAATACACAAATAGCTTCAACTTTTTTTTTGTTTTTCAACGTAGTCTGCATAGCACAAATAGCCTATACGTTACAAACCAACTGGGTTTTCTGAGGTATAAGTAACAAGGAAGCCTCTTTCTCGAAGAAATGAGTTAGTGCGAAAAAGAACAATAGCCTGATTTGATCCTGTGATGATTTCACGGTTGCTGTTTTCGCCATAAATAGATTCTATAAAAAAAATACATATGTGTTAAGTTGTTTAAATCTGATGATCCGTTAGGTGAAACAATTTGTAAAGGTTTCAGATAGTAATATTTGATTTGCTCTGCTTTGCCTTTTTGCTTAGCATTGAGCACTTTTTGTAGTATTAATAGTTTTCATTGTTTTTATTAAGTTGTTTAGTGCAAACGTAGTTGAATCATTGCCATTGGAAAATCTGTGTATCACTCTTGGATGTGGCAATTCCTCTGCACACCGTAGCTATGAGACAAGAATTCAATTCAGACATTTCAAACATAGTAGATAATGCAACAACATTATTATGATCCTCGTCACGCTAGTCGTACTGTTGTAAAGAAATTAAAAGAATTAATCATATTTCTTTCGGCCAATATTTTTTCAGAAATTAGTTTTACTTTTGTATAATCTGGTTAACATATGACGCATTTTAAACAACATTTAGTGGGGCCGGTGGAAATCAAACCAAAACACCACGAAGGTGTATATTCTCAGGCATCCAGGTGCTTAGTATACGTAGCATCAACAAACATTTATGTTTATGGGACAGTAATTACTTTTACTATTGCCACTGGTATAGGCAGAAAGCCTATTTCATTTTGCATTTTTTGAAGTCAAAATTTGGTTTTGTCATAACCATCTCGTTTTGGTTTGGTGCTTTTGCAATTTAGCTCTTAAATTTAAAGTTGAACAACTTTGAAGTAAATTTTATGTGAGGGTGTGCAGCCACGATAAGTTGTTATACATTGAGGTCCATTACTATTGCAGTCCTTCAGCAAAAATTCCTTTAGATAGATTGTTATCTAGATTAGAATGCAAAACAAAACAACAGTAGCTCACCAAATAAAACTGTACGGTTTTGCTTGACAAGATAGATACTGAAAAGGTCATTAGCATTTCGTGTTTTGAAATCTTGCAAATGAAATTTGATCACTTTGTTTGGATCAACCAATATCGTCCAGACGCACTGAAGATTGTTAGGATAATGATAAGGATAACCAGCAGAAGTGAAACCTCCTGAAGCACTTGTCAGTATCACATCTGGTCTTGAGCACCCCTCAGCTGATTAATAAAATATGCTCAAGGATAGGCCTAACTAAATATGGCAAATGTCATTGTGTTGTTCTGCAATCGAATACGAGCATATAAACAGTAGCCTACATTTGCCAATCTAAAAATCAAGCCAATTTTTTTTAAATAAAAATTAATTTATCCCTCAACAAAATTAACAAAAAATAAGCACAAATATGGATCCCATAGTCAGCAGACAGCAAGTTAATTCTTTTTTGGATTGTTTCGACGTTTGCAGATGCTGAATCTATAAAAAATGGGACTGATATGCTAGCTAGATGAGATAAAGATAGAGTGATAGACTATACTGTAGAAAGGTGCAATTGAAAAAGTTAACATTCAATAACTGCTAGCGTACTGGTAATCTACTTACAAGATGGTAGAAAATCGTTTACGAATCGAAAAGAGAGCAAAAATCCGCTCTTTTGCATGATCGCATCGCTGGCAAATGTGATGCTCACTTGATGAGACGATACGATGAACTGTTGACCACGAGCTAAATGTCCGGTCAATCGTGCAGCCAAAGTTCTCTTAGAATTCATGTTTGTTTCGTCAACTAAATCAAATAGTTTTATGAATTAATAAACTTCTGTACCGTAAGTTAAAACTTACAAATTGACCAAAAACTACCCAATGCATGGGCTAGGCTACGGATATTTAACTTTTTGTTTTTGATAATTAACCATTTCTTTCCTTTTCACCTACTTGATACTTAGAAAAACAATCAATTCTGAAACATTTTAAATCAATGGTTAACGTAACTCACCTTTGTATATTAAGAGAACATCATAATCTTTTTCTGTGTCAAACTCCAATACGGTGAATTTGGCGACAGCATGGAGTTGGCCAACCAGTCGCCATTCGCAATGTTCGTGAGGTCGGTAGTTGCCATCTAGACCACTGGGGGAGGCAATCACACCGTGTGGTGACGTCATGATCAAAATGTCGTCAGAGCATGCGTCATAAGCAACGTTGGCCAAGCTTTCTTTGTCAACTTGGTATTTTCCGAGCCAATGGCTATCACAGGTGATATTTTGTTTGGAATAGTTTTTGCCTTCTGCAAAAACGATTTTAGTCGTAGGCTTAGGCCAATAAGAAAATAAAAATCCAGGATTCACAGATTGGAAGTTTTCGTGACCTCATTAGTCGGCAGCACTTACTTGTGCAAACAGGTTTTATCGTGGATGAACCGTGTTAAATGATCTGTGAGATCACTCGCTTCTAAAAGCCATATGGAAAACTCGCTGGAGGGTTTTATTTAGAAATTATAAGACAGTCCTTTATAACAGGGGTGAGCAACCTTTTTAACACAAGGGCCAGTTAGGAAAATGTAATGCTTACAGAAGGGCCGCACATCAAATAAACACTAATTTATATTTTCAGCAATGGAGTTTATCTTAATGAAATTTTGTACAAGAATGTCATCCTCCTGCAGTGAATTCAATTCAAGCTAGATTTCTCCAGGCGCAAAACATATTTCACAAATACAGGGGAGTGAAAAGACGGTCATATCGCTTCTTGAGCTTCGAAATTGTGTAAATCGAGATGAAAATCGTAGCCGGTCGTTTGGTCCACAGACATTTGATCGACAGTCATTTGGTCGACAGACATTTGGTCGACAGACATTTGGTCGACAGGACATTTGATCGACAAGACATTTGGTCGACAGGACATTTGGGTTAGGGTTAGGTTAGGGTTAGGGTTAGGGTTAGGGTTAGGGTTAGGGTTAGGGTTAGGGTTAGGGTTAGAATTAGGTTAGGGTTAGGTTAGGTTAGAGTTAAGGTTAGTTAACTAACCCTAAAATGAATCGTTCTGTCGACCTAACGTCCTGTCGACCAAATGTCTGTCGATCAAATGTCCTGTCGACCAAATGTCTTGTCGACCAAATGTCTGTCGACCAAACGTCTTGTCGACCAAATGTCTGTCGACCAAATGACTGTCGACCAAATGTCTGTCGACCAAATGACCGGGTACCGATGAAAATAGCCTTAATTTAAATAGCCTTATTTGTGGAAAAATAGCTTGAAGAAGATGAAGGGCCGCACAAAAAATGGAAAAGGGCCGCATGCGGCCCGCTGGCCGCACGTTTCCCAGCCCTGCTTTACAAGATAACAAATTAGCAGTAAACACTCAAGTGACCCGCGCGATCATTCGTAAACCGCATATGGCTCTTTGGCCAAAAAGTTGGACACCCCTGTCATAGCCTATTAGGCGACTTTCAATTGTAAGCGCAGAGCCTATATTTTAGGTCGTAGACCAGCAGAAACGGAAAAAAATATTTTTTCGTTTATTCAAATCTTCTGTAGCTTTTAACTTTCCCCGAGCTTAATGCCAAGCCAAGGCTAAGCTTACAACCCATGAACTGCTTACAATACGGGTAAAAACTAGTTTACCAAAGTAAAAAATAGTTTACTTTACCAAAGCTTGCGCCTTTGCATGTTTGACGTAACATCAAGAATACAATTTCTTCTTTTTTCGGTAGTCTATCATCTGAATTGACTTTCTTCAAGAAGCTGAGACGTAAAGTTGCAATTAGACTTCCATTTGTAAAACAAAGCACACTGGCGTTTCGAAATGTCGAGTGGAATTCAGTTTCGCGAAACGTCGAAGCGATCTGTAAAAATACAAATACTTTGCTTAAACATCAACCCAGTATGTTTCATAGGCTACAGTCATTGTGACTTTAAATGGGCTAAATGTCGGGCTCGTAATTTCCGCTAGTCTAAACAGTAGGCTTAGGCCTAGTTGTTACGGCCTATCTCTATACAAATCAAACGTCATATAAAACCGTTCAGGTCTACTGAATCTTACGTCATGGAATTTTTCCTAAAAATGAGCCAAAATTGCACCATCGTTCGTAAGACTTGTGTCAAACCTGTTTAAACATGAAATATTGCATCATCACCTTTGAACACCTGTTTGAATTGCGTGACAACGTCTTTCACTATTACGTCACAGTACTGCGTACGTGAGTTTGAGATATTGATATCTATTCTGGTCATTCATTTTAAAATTGTTGCTTGAAGAGGTTGGTCGCATGTTTAACTGTTTTGCTTAGTGCTTGTCAGCTGGACGAAAATTTCCGTCTTTTAACCAAGTAATCTGTTCTGTAGTGACAAGTTTTAGTGGTGTACGGCGTTGCATCCCATTTTCGACAGCCAGGTGGCTAATTTTACAGAAATACAATTTGAATAGACGTTTCAAAGGAGTGTTTCTTTTTCGGTCATTACATGCAGACGAACGGATTCGGGAATCTTATGTTACAATTTTCCCACGAAGAGATTATGGTTTACCGCTGTGACCGCTAGTGTCGAGATAAATGTTAAGTTTTTCAAATTTGAAAAAAAAAACTGTTGTTCGTTGCTTGCCATGAGTAGCCTATCTACTTCACACAATCAATTAACACTTAAAATTACCGTAAACTAGCTTTTAAAGTTGATGCAGCAATAATTGCGCTGACCGGTGTAATCAATGAACAGTCTTTCGAAACGGAACGCAAACCGCGTCATGTACTTACAGAATTTTCCAAACGTTTGGTGACAGCTTGACATTCTATAGATCTCTTTGAAGAATACTGTGGAATATATTTCTCTTTCAGGAGTAAAAGAGAAACAAGGAAAGTTGCTGGGAAAAACATAAAGGTCAAAGGTGCGGGTTGAAAGTCATTTCTCAAACCACAGTAGGTACATGTAGAGTTACAATAATTCAAACAAAGCACATACTGATTCTATTTGAATAAGACCTTCTGATGATCCGTTAGGTGAAACAATTTGTAAAGGCTTCAGATAGTAATAACTATATTTGATTTACTGCATTTAACAAGTATACAAAATTGAAAAGTAGTGGATACGACGTTAAAACTGCAACTGACGAGAAAGAATCTAATGGGGGAATTTTGAAGTTGTGGGGAATTTGGATTATGGAGTCATCCCTCAGTGTTCAATTCTCCCAGGTCTGCCTTGGCGTCGACGAACACCTGCTTGCTACGGGCCTGTAGCACCGTAGTAGTATAGCATCCCCAGACATAGGTCAACTTTAGCCTACCGTTACTTATCATGAGGATTTTCTCACCTCTATTATATCGGGATCTCAATTCGCTTCCTGAAGGATCATAAGGCCTATCTCCGTCTGAACAAATAAGAAATTCAAACACTGCTTAATAAGTCAATTATTATTTTTTGACATTTTTGATTTCTAAAATAATTGCAATCATCTGTTTATGTGTTTTTCTTTATTTTTGAATAGCAGTTTTACAATGGACTGGACAAATTTCGTAAAACGTCAGGGTCATATCAAAGCTCTTGATACAGCCTACTCCATTAAAACAACCTTGTGAACACTCTTCTCAGAACATTGTTTTTAAAGCTCATATTTTTCTAACCACTACTGTAAAATGAACCCAAAATTCTTAAAGTAAAATAAAACACTTCCTGTTAGCCTTACAGTATTGATCGCTCCATAAGATTCTCCAAGTATTATAGCTTACTCTCACCTGTAGGTTGATCAGAATTATTATCTTGATAGCTATTCATGGGATCTGCAAGTCCTAACCATGCTTTGATTTGATAAGGGTCGCCCAAAAATTCAAAGTAAATCACCGACGCTACAGTAATGAGCAAGATGAGCACAAGCAAAGTAGCAGTAGCATTTGTGCAATACGCTTTTGGCCGTGTGCTCTTCTGTTGCAAATTCAGTGTGCGTTCATTCATCAAGTCCTTATTCAACGAAAATTGGTTTGATTGATCTTTAATGACGCAATTAACGGAAGAGACCGGTTTCTGAAAATCTTTCCTTTCTTCGACGTTATTCAGCTCATTGCTCTTTTCTAAAATTCTTTGTTGTCGTGAACTTGATTGTTGAGAACCAGGAACAACAAGATATTTCGAAGCTTTTCGGCTTGGAAAGGAAGTAACAAAAGCTTTGTTGTCCACAAACGAGTTTTCTGCGTATCTGGATTGATTGTTTTCTCTTGTGCTTGACATTCGGTCGCGAGGAATGTTTGAAATTTCCAAAGGGAGCTCTTTCAGATTCATCCAGTGATCCGTGTGGGTGTGCATAAATCTTGTTTGTTTACAACTTGCATTCTCTGGCACCCTTGTTTGAGGATGATGATTAGCAAGATCCGCATCTTGACAACGATAAGGAAATTTCTTTTTTAGAAAAGCATTTGTAAACTTCTCATTTGGTTCTGCAGTAGCATCGCCTTCCATCAGCACTGTTCCCTTCAAGGGTTTGCTTTGGAAAAAGAATTGCAGTTAGCAAATGTGATCGAAAAAGGATTGGCAGGATAACAACTATTCGCAAACACAACGTGATTCAAACTAAAACCAAAGAATTTAGCGTCGAAAAAAATACTTCCAATAATTCCTATTTGGAACAGCTCTGTACTGTAGGTTATGACTCAAAACGTTTTGAAACGAAATATTTTGACATTTAAAATTACGTTTTATGGTGACGAATTCAGTATCGCCAATCGCCACATTAAGAAATCGCTTCAGTAGTAAAGCAATTATTTTATAGACTTTTTATTGATTTTGACAGACTTCTTGTACAGATGAATGTAAAAATCTAAAGCGACCTTTTTCATTTGACATTGCCGAAAATGTGCTCACTTTATGTATAACCAACAAATAAAAATCGCGATTTTATAAATGTTCAACGACTGCCAAGAATTTTCGGTTTCGGCTTTGCAGCTGTTGCATAAATATCTTCTTTTTTGTCTCGTTTGTAAGTGGCTTACATTGTCTCAGTTTGAATGATGCATAATCTGCCACGTTATATGAGTGCACATGAACATCAAATTAATTGCAATATTATTACTTTTGACACCTTATTAAAAAAGAAATTTTCCTTTTTTCGGCGCTGAAGTCCGGCAACAATCTGATAATGTCTTTAATGAATTCTGACTGTTTTTACAGATCAAACTGCTTCAAACTTTTATCAGCAGGCTCTTTGTCTTGACCATTAATTGATCATTTTATCTAGTTTGGTTGTTTTGTCTTTTTGTGTGGTAGGCTAACTGCAGAAAAAGTTTTATTTGCAACGAAATTGTAATAATGAATCCAGAGTGCATACTCCAAAACGACAGGTCAATTTGAATTTTGAATCAAGGTGTTTCGGATTATTTTTGTTTAAATTTGCGATTCGTTTAAGCAGAGCCGTGTTAACCGCCCCGTACCCCACGGCTGATTAGGGGCCCACTCATTTTAGTGTGTTTTATGTTTTTTTGGCTGTTTAAAATATAAAAAATTACTACAGATGCTCGATATTCAATAGCTTAAATCATGCAAGGCCGTATTTATTGCTTCCCAACTCCCGAACTGGGGTCTTGGCTACCATGATTGATTTATGTACACATCTTTTTTTGTTAGCTTCACTCGCTAAACCACATTTCGGCTATCTTTGCGATATTGAGCATGCATAGTTGGGAAAGGCCTAAAAGAGTGAAAAAATTTTTGTGTTCCAAAAAAACAACAAAATGATCCAATAGTTCAAAGTAAACACTGCTCACTCAAATAGCTTAGTTAATTAACAATTAAATTTATAAATTCCAGTGTTGATTAAGATTGCTTATGATGTGAAAATACTACTCGCATAGGTGGCGACACCTCAGATAAATTTTTGAACTTCTAGCCTGCTGAAAGGCTACGCACAACTTTCGAGGCTATAGCCTACAAACTTTTAAAAAACATATTATTATTGAAATTCTTTTGTGGTCGTGAATAATTTTTTTTCATATGGTAGGTTAATTTAAATTTTAAACCATAACGTCTACCTCTATCATATTTTATTTTGATTACATACAAAGTGTGCATCTTAATAAACAAAACATTGTTGCTCATAAAAATGCCTAAAACGTAACCAAAACAAGATTTCATTTGTCATAATTTTCTGGGGGTAAGTAAAAAATAAAGTCCCCCATCCTTCCGCAGCTTTTTCTACATTCTCTACTGCATTGTCGGCGAAGCCTAATAACTACTTTTTCCAGAAAATCTTAAAGAGTTGTTTACTCTTAGCTAAAATGATGAATGTAAATTCAACCCCCACATTGAAAAGTTTTGCGGTCCTAAACGTTTTCTGATCCTATTTTTAAGAGCGATTACTAAACACAGGGGCCCACTAGTGGATTTCAGGGGGGTGCAAGATTGTGCTCACGCGGCCCTACGTTTAAGTCTGCAATAGCTTCTGAACCTCCCTTGAAAAATCTGGTATCTAAGCGCTTAACTGATACGAAAAAATACTATTTTCTAATAATTTTTTTCAGTAAGCCTTTTAGTTAACTAATCGAAGATCCATAAGTCATATACAATTTTGGCACTAATAAATATCTATTGCATGTAGAAAAAATCAGTGACATCGCAAGTTAAAGTTTTATGTGTAGGGTAGGCTATAGCCTACGTAGAGTACTAAAAACTGGTAAATTCAACTTTAACCGAAATCTCAAATGCCGTTTAAACATAATACACTTATTGTACATTTGCAATGTGAACGCAGAACTCTTCAAAACTACAGTAGAGAAAAAATCAATAACTTCAAAAGCTATTCTAATCGAAAGTGCTTTATAAAATGTTATAGCATAGGCTATTCTATGTAAAAACTAACACACGTTCAACAAGTGCTATCTGATTGCAAAACGTGGAACGGTTCAGACACGCACCAAAATTAACAATGTAGCCTAATAGGGATGCCTATTTCAGAATACCTGCTCCCTTAGAACAGTTTTTAAATTTGAACTAGATTCAAACTATATAGCCTAGAACCTGAATAAGATAGCCTACTTGCCTCATGTTTGTCGCGTTCTGGCTCTGATTACACAATTTTTGTTTGCGAAAATCCGGGCGAAAATTCGATGCGTGTGTGCGAAGTGAGAGGACACTTGTCGCGTTTCTTCATCTTTGTTAACCTCACAGTGCGGTGGTCGTAAGCCTACGAGGAAGATCTTACTTTTTAGCACTAAATGATTCAATCACATTGATTACACTCACACCAGCCATTGCAGGTTATGTGTGAAAAGAGAATGCGTAAAAATGCCGGTTTGCGACAAGAATGATTGTGCATGCTGTTCGCCCAAGTTCAGAAAAACGGACGACACATCTATCTAGAGCAGTGGCTTTCAACTTTTTTGTCTTGCAGACCCCTTTTGGTAACCCTGAAGCGGTTTCACTTTTTTCATTTGTAGTCACAGTCATGGCAAAACTGAGTGCTAATAGAATGCTGTATCTCTAAAATTTGTATCTCTAAATCAAGCATTGACCTATAACTTGTTGTCTTGAAACAATCAAGAAGAACATGCATAGTTGATTGATTGATTGAATTTTTATCCTCGGACTGGGAAAGCTTCTTGCAGAGCTTATTCCTGGCAGTTTCGCATACTTGTAGAGGCTTTGAATCACTGACGCAGGCCCGGTCACCGAGATTGGCAGAGTGAAGTTTCCGATTGTTGAAATCTTGTTGCCGGGGAACTATTCCATCCATTAGATGCCGCTGAATGGAGAGCAGTCCTTAACGTGCGTTGCTTAAGCGCACACCCCGAGAGTCGAACCAGCGCCGCTTGATCTTGAAGCTTCTTCGTTCTAGAAGTGACGCGCTAACCAATTGAGCTATCGAGGCTTTAGCATTATAAAAAGATTTAAATCTGTTAACTTGCGTAAATTTTTTTTAAGTTAGGAAACTGAATCTTTCTGCGACGCCCTTTGAAATGTCAAAAGACGCACCAGGGCGTCGCGACGTACAGTTTGAGAATCGCTGAAAATAGGCTACTCCAATAAAGCACTAACGATATTTGAATGTAGCAATTTATCAATCCTGCTGCAAATTCGGAAACTTGTACGGACCCCTTGAAAACGCTTCGCGTACTCCTGGTTGAGAACAGCTGATCTAAAGAACTTGCAGGAGATTTTGTGGAAATGGGGTAATTTTATGAGGGCGTGTTTTATGGACAGTCCTTCAGCATATGTGCTGACACAAGATGATTAGATAAAACATGTGTCTGTTTAAATTCAACATTCTCATAGCGCTGAAAAACGGCCTACCATAACCTATGGAAAAATTTGAAGACAACTATTTTTTAGATTAAGCAATAACCCACCAAAACATGTCACACTGTAGATTTAACAAAGAAAAACATTAAGTGGTAAAGAAAAAAGGAGTAAAAAGACCCTCTCATAAATGGTAGTCACTCTTTTTCGTAAACCACACTCGTTTTTTTCTTGCCACTGATGTTTTCTTTGTTAAGGGAACGTTCAAATATTACGTAACGCCTTCGAGGGGGAGGGGGGTTTATGCAAAGCGTTACGTTAGCGTCACATTGGGGGGAGGGGGTTCAAGCAAAACGTTACGTAACGCTTTCGAGTACGGAATGGTAGTTTTTGTGCTGAATTCGTACTAAAAAAGCGTTACATGGGGGGGGGGGGGGTCAAAAATTCGGAAAAAAAGCGTTACGTAATATTTGAACGTTCCCTAAATCTATGACCATGTTTTAGTCAGAAGTCACTTTTGAAGAATTTCTGCGAGATTCCCACGACAGCATCAACCAATCAGAACATGTTACAAGAGGCTACCGTCCAATTGTGACCCTTCTAGCACTCAACCAGAGAGTTGATTTTTGCTTGGTAATTACAGATAAAAAAGTAGTAGGCCTAATGGTAGATGTGGAATCGAACCTAGGTACCGTAATGGAAAGAACTACTTCCAGCCCTAACCCGAGCAGCCGACAGCGAACCAACACTCAATTTGCTTTGAATACCGGTACTCTGCATTTCGCACCTTTTTAGATCACGGAAAACGGAGTTTATGACTGATCCGATGTTTCTGTGGCAGAATTTTATCATATTAAAGTAGCCTAGCTGCCGTTCTAGCTTGTGCCAAGCTAAATGGGGCCCACTAGTGACCGAAGGCATTGTGTTTTTGAAAAGAGATGTTAAAAATGGGCACAACTTACATTTGTTTCGCCTTACCATGCTGATGTGTCTTTGATGACCAGAACAGGCAGATTTTTCGATTAATGTTGTCATGACACCATCATTCTATTTGAATAACCTGAAGATATTATTACTATAGCGAAATCGATTCTTTAATAGATCACAGTAAGATTGCTGTGCAAATGCCAGCATTTGATAAATGCTAAATAGCAGTACCGGCAGTGCTGTGTTAAGGGGAGGGCCAAGGGGGGCCCGGCCCCCGGGCCCACCATCTCAGGGGGCCCACAAATAACAGACATTTGCGTTTCAGTGAAGTTTTTTTTGATTTTCTAAAGTTTACTGCGTGTACTTGTCCATTATAAAGATGATTTAGGTCTTATTATACTAAAACATCTCAAATTTGGGCCCTTATTATACACTGAAACTTCTCTAAAAACACCATACTATCTTAAAAGAAAGTTAAATGCGACAACGTTAGTTCCAGTAACATGATCTGCAGAAATATATTTAACATATATATAACAGGTGGGATGCAATTGAATTCAAGAAGGGCCCAATTGCCACAAAGTGTTTTTGCACAACCGTTTTAATTATTTTGGTCATTTACTTTTGTGGTGAAACTTCGATAATGATTTTATGCTTACTGGTAAGAAGCATCATACCTAATAAGTTAACTCGGTGAAAATTATATGGAGAAACTATTTAGAAGTTGAAGTGTAATTGATGTAGTTGGGCCCATTTCAAAATCAATGGAAATATTGATAGGGTATTTTTTATGTGTTTATCGATATGTTTGAAAAATTTGGCTGCTTTTTTTAGTATAATTTACAAGACATTGAAAGAAACTGGAAAGCACAAATAGTGAAATGAAAAAAATACTAGAGGGCCCTTTTTGAATTCACATACCGGTATTCAATTTCTTTTGATTGAAAGAAATCGGAAAGCACAAAAAGTGAAATGAAAAAAAAATGGAGTTGGGCCCTTTGTGAATTCACATAGGCTACCTATATATTCAATTTATTTTATGATTTATCATTTCATTTTTAACATTTACACTATCGTAATTATAAATATCCTTGACTAGTGATGTCACGAGCAGAAAAAAACTGTCTGCTGCAGCACTGCACATGTCTTCCCGTACACTACAACGCAAAACATCTCGAAATGTCATAGGGCCTACTGCCTCTGCACCATGAAGAAAAAGAGTGCACTTGTGCAAGTGCACATCAAATGCAAGAGAATCTATTAAACAAAAGCAAAATTTGGAAAAAAATTTAGGGCCTATTTAGGCAATTGAGGAACTTGCACCACTTGTTATCCACCTTTTATAGCTCATCTGAGTTGCTTTTTATTGAATGCTGGATACTTTTAGCAGAAACGTTCTTCTGTATTTACTTTTTTTTTAATATATGCACATGAAATTTTTCTTATCTTCAAATACCTTATAGGCCTGGCATATCACCTGTTGTATGGTAGCCCACTGAAATTGCTTTGATCCAAAATAAAAATCATTCTTTCACAAGTGACCTGTTTAAGTGTTTATTCTTGACACTAACCTCAGAGGCTACCATACCCTAAAAACTTTAATAAACTTAAATGCCTGCATAAAATAATGAAAGCTTTGCCTTGGAATGAAATAATGTTAAATAAAAATAATTAAACACCTGATTCTCAAAACTCTTGACACTGCTTTTGTTTACAAATTAAAATTTACAATCACAATACAAGTAGTGTTGCCAGATAAACTATAAAAATGGGGAAAAACAATAATGTTACCAGACCAGATGACCAAATCTGAATGAAAATTATTAATTTCTTCAGTTTTGGTTTTATCCTCAGATTTTATCGCGGTACCGCGACGCAAAGTTCAAACAGTCAAAATTCTGCACGGTACGGTGGTATTACCGCGTCGTCACTATACTCCGTTGCCAGTATTTTTTTTATTAGAAATTGTTAACACTTTTGGCTTTCATTCCGAGCAAAGGTGTAGCTAAGAAATGATAGACCTGTGTTTGCTGTTACTTACACTTGTGTTGTTTTCTAAACTGGTGAGAAAGTCTATTGAAGTGAACCACATTTACATATCAGTGCAGTGAAAGTATACACAATACTATAGGTCTGCTTGACGATAGAGGGCCCAAAATTATTCTGGCCCCGGGGCCCACAAAGGGTTTAACACAGCACTGAGTACCGGTACCATTATTTTAAGTAAGTTTCCATACTTACAAAACGTTTGCCAGGGCATGTAATGTGTTCACCAAGATCCGTGGTAAACAGCCTTGTAGTTGGCTGCAAGTGCACACGTATGCTATAACTTGTTTTGGCAGGCATATCCAAACAAGATTTTACTTTTGCGTTTGGCGGCTTCCTAAAGCAAGTAAGTTGGATGTGTTGGTAAAGTACTAAATCAAGTCTTTGAAAGTAATTTTTTTGATCAAGTTGTATAAAATCCCCACTTTCCTTTGCTACAAGGTTTGCGACTCGTAAATTTTTGTGACTGAACCTGACGAGTTTCCCAGAACGCACGGCGTCTGCGAATTGTCTAACCATCCTCTCGCAGTGAGCACTACATCGGGCTATACTCAACAGCCAAATGTGACAAGTTCAGCATCAAATCTATTGTCATTTTTCATCGCACCTGGAATATTGTTTTTTTTACTGTGCCTCAAATCCCAGTACCGTATGTAAATTCCCACTTTGAAGTAGCAAACTACACAAGTCAGATAATAAATTTATTTCGCTCAGAACTACGCTTCATCTTCCTCGACAGTTGTCTTTTGTGAAACGTAAATCCCATCCAAAAATTTTCGAATGTCTTTGTTCTTGACTGTGGTGGACTGTTGGATAAGGGCAGCTACAAAACAAACATGATCTCTTGCGAAAGTGTTTAGTAGAACGTGTATTTCTAACAGCGTAAAACCCATGAGGCATTTTAAACAAAATACAAAATAAATTCAACAAAAGTAAGACGCAGAGGAGCTACTTTTACAGGATGCATCCGCTACGTGCACAAGAAGTAGATGGAAAATGTGGGCCTAAAAGTCAAAACCGTCATGACATTTGATCACCTGAACCGCGACTTACGAATTGTGCCTGCTGCTGCTTTGCATAGTTTTGTACAGTACTTTGTATCATAATTTGAAAGTTAAATGTTTACGTGTAAAATTAATTGGTCTCAGAAATGTTGTTATATCGTCAGGATGTTCTCAGAGTGAGCTAGGTTCATCATCATTGACCAATATAATAAATTTACGTTTTATTTCAAATGACATGACAAAAATGCGGAACTGCCTTACCCGACAGCGATACTCGTTCGATGTCATTCCCGTCAAGAATAAGTTCATCCTTCTGCTTAGAAGATTGCACAACGGTGACGCCTTCTTTCATGTCAACTCTCCGGACGAACTTCTCGCCCAAAAAGTTTCTTATTTCAATCTTCTTTCCTTCGTCCGTCACATTGCAATTGATGGGAAAGTGAGCGTATACTGACCTCATTTTGTAGCGGTATCCCTGGTTAATTAAACAGTGAGAACTTAATTGTGTCAAGGTGCTGCTGTTGAGAACATTGAACGTCCTATGATTGGTCTCAGTGAGAAGTAAAATCGTCACGATGTTCTAAGAGTGAGCTAGGTGATATCATCATTGACCAATAACAAATTTTTGCTTACGTTCAGTGTCTTACGAAAAACCCAATTAACATCAATGTGATTTATTCCGACAGCACAAAAACAATCCAACTTAACTGATCCAAACGAGAATTTCAATTTCCAAGAAAAAAATAATTTACAATTCTCAGCAACACTGCATACCTTGGTGACGCCAATAGCTAAGTTATTGATGTGACTGCATATGGTTCTGATGCAAGCCAAGTCTTTTCTTGACCCGAACCATTTATCCACACGAACAGAACTTTTGCCGACTTTAGTCAGCTCAACCTGCAACACGAAACTTCTGAGATAAAGAACTGATCAAAAAAACTAAAGGTAGTCTCAACCTGCAACACGAAACTTCTGAGATAAAGAACTGATCAAAAAAACTAAAGGTAGTTAGAACTTAGAAGATAGATTAGATTTTGCGCAAGCATTTTTAACATACAGTATTTTAATACCGGTACACAAAAATCCACATTTTACACACTGTGACACTGACAATGTATTTGTGTGCAGTTCACTATTATGCCATACTACACAATCCACTAAGTTACAATTCCACTAAGTGTTGGGACAAAACTCACAGTGTTAACATTTAATTTATATAAAATATATAAACTTTATAGCAAGGAAAAAAAAAAAAACTAAAAAAATTATAAACATTTAATGAACACCTCGGAGCTGGTGCACAAGTCTCTGCCTTAGCGCAAAACACTATATCAGTGGTTTTCAACCTTTTTGTCTTGGTGGACCCCTTTTGGTGTTTTCGAAGCGGTCGCGGACCCCTAAAAATTTCAATTTGAAATTTTGGTATATCGCGTTTCCTTATGGAATCATATGTTACATAAGTTTCAATGCAACACACTTAAAAGAATTTGCTGAATTCACTACGCACTTGACGATTGATGAGATTGACGAAATTATGTTATGACTTATGAGCTATATGTTGGCACACAGGATCAAACATCGGTAAGCTATATGCTCATTTGATGTTTTTATATAACTTTTATCAAAAGTTAATAGAATACTTGCGACTGTTACAAAGAATTTCTCCCTTTTTTCATTTGAAATCAATATTAATTCGTTATAATCAGTCATTGCAAAACTGTGAGTGGTGATAGACTGCTGACTAACGTTTGTATTTCTAAATTAATCATTGATCAACAATCTGTTGTCTTAAAAGAATTTAGTTGAACATAGCCAACATAGCCTTATTAAAAGGTTTAAGTAATTTATATGATATTTTAGTTAAGAAACCAAACCTTTGTGCAATGTCCTTTGCAATTTCAAACGACGCACCAGTGCGTTGCGACTTACAGTTTAAGAATCACTGTAGGCTAATACATAAACAAAGCACAAACAATTTTTAAATTTCTTAATTTATCCGTCATGTTGAAAACTCAGAAACTTTCGCGGACCCCCGGAAATCGCTTCACGGACCCCTTGGGGTCCGCGGACCCCGGTTGAGAACCACTGCACTATATCATAGATCAGAGCTACTCAACTAATGTTAGCAAAGGTCCATTTTGACAAGTTGAATATTTTCACGGCCCGGTGAATATTTCACATGCAACCACGAAAATAAACAACCAGTAGCCTACGAGCACCAAAACACTTTTCAGGTAGTATGTAACATGACTCGGTTTTTTGTCGGACACAAACAAAAAAAGAAAAAATGTATTGTGTCTTTTGTAGTGTAGCTTGCACATCAGAGAAGACGGCAAAGTGTTTAGGGGTCTGGGGGCGAAGCCCCCAGCTCCTTGGATAATCACAAAAAATTGCTTTTCCCAAATGGAAATCTGTTTAAAGAGGCCCTAAAATGTGGCAATGAGATTATTCTTCCAGAAGCCCTAGGTCCACCTTCAACTCCCAGAAGGTCCGGATTCGGACCGCGGTCTGCCAGTTGAGTAGCCCTGTCACAGATTAAAATTGAATAGAAAGTGCAGGAAGTGTGTGAATTTACTGAATAGCTCGTTTACAATATAACCTTTGCTATTTTCTAACCTTTTACCAACTATAAATTAAAGTAATGAAAAAGGCAATATAACGCAAGAGAACAACTGCACGCCCAGCAAGCTGATGCAAGAGAGAGGCCCAATTACGGATCCATAAGATGCACTGCCAAATAATTATAAATTCAAGACAAATGTACGACTAGTCCAATTGATGTCAAGTTATCTTGTTGTGTATCGCGATTTCGAATAATAAATTCTCTTCAGCACAACTTTATAACAGGCATAGTAAAATCTTCAGTAGGTCAGTTTAAGAATGCAGCAGTTAAGTTTAGAAAGAAATCAACAATAGTGTTTTTCGGTTGCTAAGAAACAAATAAATTTAGTCTGCGAGCAGTAGTGACAATATTATGTAAATTATGAAGGGAATTAAGTCATACATTAGTAAAACGGAGTGAGCAGTTGTTCTCTTGCGTTATATTGCCTTTTTCATTATTTTTGCATTTAATTGATAGTGACTGTATCAATTAGATCCGTTATAGGGCAATTTTGTGTCACTTTTGTGCGAGGATGGCTTGCCTCCCCAGAATCCCTCCCTGGCGTTGTCACTCCGTTTTACTAATGTATGACTTAATTCCCTTCATAATTTACATAATATTGTCACTACTGCTCGCAGACTAAATTTATTTGTTTCTTAGCAACCGAAAAACACTATTGTTGATTTCTTTCTAAACTTAACTGCTGCATTCTTAAACTGACCTACTGAAGATTTTACTATGCCTGTTATAAAGTTGTGCTGAAGAGAATTTATTATTCGAAATCGCGATACACAACAAGATAACTTGACATCAATTGGACTAGTCGTACATTTGTCTTGAATTTATAAATTAAAGGTTAACAAAAGTGAAGCAGTGAAGGCATAAAACAGCTTTCGCTTGGTTGAGTGCTATTCACCCTATATTTCTTGATTAATTTTTATCTATGACATCATAGTATTTTTGGTCAGGGTGGAAACTTGTACACCAGCTCCAAATGCTGTTTCAAGAAATGTATGGTACCATAAGAATAGCCATTTCCAAATGACTACAGTAATGCAAAAAATGACAGCTACAGCCTGTACAAAGCCTACAGTTTCGCAGTAAAATACACATGCAACTTTGTGCCAAGACATAGCTTGCCTTTTTTTGGCAAATGAAAGTTCAGTGGGAAATTTATTTTAAAACAATTGAAAAACAAATTAATTTTGTTCTTGCCCAGTGTAACAATATGAAAGATGCTTGTAAGTTTTTAGCTGCCCAAGCCCAGAAACATCTTTCCTGTACTGTACTTCTCTCTTATAAGTTATAACATTGCAATCAGCTGAAAACCTACAAGCCCCATATGAAGTACTGTACACTTAAAAATGTGGCACATTTATGGTGTGTTATCAGATATATATATTATTAATCGTGATTAGTTACAAAAGTATAGCTGTTAACTTAATTCGAAAGCAACTGCATTATGCACATCAAAAAGATAAAAAAGCAGCTCTGTGCTTACAACGTCTAATATATTATTATGACAAAAGACAAAGCAAAAATATGTCAACAAATGAGGAACTTAAAATAACTTCTACATTTTTCCAAAAACATGCTTCGAAGCAGTGTGGAACTGAGGTCCTATGAAAATTTGCACACAGGCTCTAGACCAGGGGTGGGGAACCTTTTTAGTATTGCGGGCCACATAAAATGAGAAATAACACAGGCGGGCCACTAAAATTTCGAAATTTTATTTACAGATAAAAAATGCAGCGAAGTAGACAATGATTTATTTCACTTTCACAGCTAGTGGGATGGCTGAAAGTTTTTATTTTTGGTGAGTCGTGTCATGTCTGTGTGATGTCTGCTGACACGGAAGATGTTGCAACTCTTAACTACATCTCCACGTTTTTATCAGTCAGTCTGGAGCGAAGCCGACTTTTTGTTAGATTCAATTTGGAAAAAAACTGCTCGCAACGGTAGGTGCTTCCAAACAGAGACACATATTTCAAAGCATGTTTCCGCATGACTGGAAAATCATCAGCATTTATGTAGCGATGATAAAAGTTGAACAGTGGAATGTTTTGGTACATCGCTTTCAACGTAGGCTACCCTCACTCTGTGAGCTCTACTATTTCATGTTGGAAGTTACTAGGAACATCAGTTGCAACCACATTGAAAGGAGAGGCAAAAATATCTAACTCCATTTCTTTACTCTTTATGTCCAAAAATCTTGCATTAAATGTCTCCATAAGATTGACACATACATAGGCAATGGGTAGCCTATATTTGGCTGTTGTAGAAAGCTTTTGCTCTTGCAAGGTAGGAAAATGTGCGGTGTTACTGTTTTCAAGTTGTACTTTCCACAGGTAATTTAACTTCAAATGATTTCACTTTTGCAAAAGAAAAAAAAAAATTTTTACGAAATTTTGATGCGGGCCACATAGAACAGTTACGCGGGCCGCATTCGGCCCGCGGGCCGCAGGTTCCCCACCCCTGCTCTAGACCAACCTGACAAGAACACTGATAAAAAAGATAAGGATGCTTTTGTTTATTGTTAAAGAAGCAACAATTGCTACAGTCAAAAAAAAACAAGCGTTATACTAGGGTGACAAAGGAGCATTGTCTCATACACAGTAGCAATTATAGGATGCCACCAATGTCGTCATGCCACCAATCTCACGTTGAAGTTGTCTCTTGAAAATAGTGTTGCCAGAAACTTTTTTTCCATTTAAATGTAGGTCAAAATTAGAATTGTTTAAAACGAATTTTTTCAAGTCGATACAAAATTTTTGCCACGCTTTTTATTTTTAGCAAACATCAGAAAAAACAATTATTCTAGAAATTAATTTTTATTTTTAAAAGGCAGACTTGGCTATTTGACCAGTGCCGGTCTTTTAATCTAAAACACTATTTGACTGATCATGACGTAACTTACTTTTTCTTTCACCTTCTCTTTCACAGCAAAAGTCGAAAGAGCAAATGAAAAAAACTTCTAAATTTAACAGTTTTTTTCAACTGAACCAGTGGCTCGTGCGATATTTGTCTGACTGGTATTCCCAAGCATGTGAGTTTGATACTACATAGAAGCACTTTCCTTTAAACTAAATTGCCTGCTAAAAAACACCGACTAAAAGTAAACTAAACATTGATAAAACCATCTTTTTTAAAGAAGTATTGTAACTTTTTACAACAACCAAACTAACTTGTTAAGAGCAAATATTTAATGCATCGTTTGGCAAACATGGTCACATCCTGCTATGACAAACGAAAAATTACCCAGAGAAATTCTCATATTCCAACAAATTAAAAAAAATCTTAACTTTATTACTTGTATTTGAAAAGACGTAAGACTGGGCTATAGGCTACTCAAATTAAAAATTCCCAACAAAAATGCAGTAGCCTACCATAACGCTTGAGTATTCAGGTTAGAATTTAGTTTAAAAAAAACGCTTCCGGGTAGTATCGAACTCACATCCTTGGGAATGCCAGCCAACAAATATCACACGTGCAACTGATTTAGTTGATAAAAACTGTAGAATTTAGATGTTATATAGGCACTTTTTTATTTGCTCTTCTCTCGTCTTTTGCTTTGAATGAGAGGGTGAAAGATAAAATAAGTTACGTCATGCCAGTCGGGTGCAACCTAATTCGTACCGTCAGTTCGTACCTTGAAAAGATCAAGAGAAAAAAATTAATAAAAGCCGAAGTCGCTGATCGCAGTTTCCGCAAACAGTTTAAACCAGGGTTGAGAAAAACCCGGGTTTTTTTAAAAAAGCCCAACCCGCCCGGTTTTTTTTTAAAAAAAAACCAGGTTTTTTTGGGTTTTATTGGTTTTTTTTAAAAAAGATGCAAAAAAAGGTAGATTCATGCTTATTTCACCTCAAAACTACATTTTATGAATGAAGTGCCTTTCACTCACAGTACATGCTTGCATAACTCAATAAAATAATGCACTAGGGCTGTTGTTGCTTGAATGTTGCATCATCCATTAATTTCAAGATCAAGTTGGATGTTGCATCATCCACTGATTTCTATACCAAGTTGATGCTACCTTGGTAGAAATCACATTATTGCATCATTTGTTTAGATTTGAAGGCAAGGAGCATTTATGCCATCATGTTTAAATATTTTTTATCATTTAAATATATATTATATATAGTAATGGATGAGCGATTGCGTGGCCATTTAGGCGAATGCTCTGAAACAGCCATGCGTTAGAATCCAGAATCTGTAATTGGTAAATAGCCTCCTAAATTGTATTTCACATCATATATACAGACTACAGTAGAGTCGTACTTTCACCAGTTTAACTATAAGGCCTTCTTGCATGAATGAGTTTTAATGTCCGCCCCGATAGCTCAATTGGTTAGCGCGTCACTTCTGGAACGAAGAAGCTTCAAGATCAAGCGGCGCTGGTTCGACTCTCGGGGTGTGCGCTTGAGCAACGCATGTTAAGGACTGCTCTCCATTCAGCGGCATCTAATGGATGGAATAGTTCCCCGGCAACAAGACTTCAACAATTGGAAACTTCTTCACTCTGTCAATCTCGGTGACCGGGCCTGCGTCAGTGATTCAAAGCCTCTACAAGTATGCAAAACTGCCAGGATTAAGCTCTGCATTGAAGCTTTCCCAGTCCGAGGATAAAAATTCAATCAATCAATGTAGTATACATACACAAAGTGGCATTACTTGATTTTTGTGTACTGTACAATATCCACTGCGTTTTCAGTTTATTCTTGGAAATTTACTTCATAATCACATCCTTAAGTCCTAATTTAAAGTTTGTTTTAAGTGCCTTGTAGTGTTTTTGTTCATTTTTTTTAAATTTTCTAATAAAAACTGGACAAGTATGATGCTCTGGGTTTTTTGGGTCGGGGAAAATACCGACAACCCTGGTTTAAACGGGTTAGGGTATCGGTATCCGTAAATAAACAAACTGAAAAGATCAAGAGAAAAAATAGAACATTGCTGATCGCAGTTTCTGTGTTTCCGCAGTTTCCACAAACATTTTGAAATTTCCTGTAATGATCCTAAGAGTTTGCCGAAGTCGCTAATCGCAGTTTCCGCAAACACATTAAAAGGGTTAGGGTTGATCGGAGTTTCTGCAAACATTTTAAAAGGATTAGGGTGTTTCCGCAAACAAACTGAAAAGACTGAGAGGAAAAAAATAGAACATCGCTGATTGTAGTTTCCGTTTTTCTGCGAACATTTTAAAATTTCCGGTAATGATCCTAAGAGTTTGCCGAAGTCGCTGATTCCGCAAACATTTTGAAAGGGTTAGGGTTGATCGGAGTTTCCGCAAACATTTTAAAATTTCTGGTACGGTAATGATCCTAAGAGTTTTTGTTTGTTTGTGGAAACTGCAAACAGCAACTTTGGCTTTTTTTAATTTTTCTCTCTATCTTTTCAAGGTACGAACTGACGGTACGAATTAGGTTGCATCCATGCCGGTCAAATAGCCACTTCCTTTTTAAAATGTAATCGAATAAAATCAGACTTTTAAAAACGGTAGCCTACCAAATTGATTGTTTTTTTGTTGGCAGTGGCTATTTGACCGGCGCCGGTCTTTGAATCTGAAACACTATTTGACCGGTCATGACGTCATTATACAGTCACTTTTTTTCTTTTTCTCTTTCAAAGCAAAAGACGAGAATCCAACCATTTCATTCAACTCGATACGTGGCGCGTGCGATACATCGCCGGCTCCTACTCTAGAGGGACTGAGTTCGATACTACCCGGAAGCATTCCTTTTTTTATTTATTTTTTTCTTAACTAAATTTTGATATGAAGTGCATTTTTGTAGTCAATTTTTAATTTGAGTTGCCTACAGCCCAATTTTTTATGTCTTCAAATGTGAGTAATAAAGTTAGAGTTTTTTTAAAATGCTGGAATTTGAGAATTTCTCTGGGTAATTTTCCGTTTGTGGCCGTGCTAACTACTGATAGCCTACTACATAATTTTTCATTCAGACACGTTTTAAACCTATAAAGGTTTTGCCACCTTTTCCCGTTCATTAACGTGTTGATAGGTCTATAGCCTATCGATTTTAGTAGTTAGTATTTTTTTCGTCCCGGACGCGTTAATGACGAAAAATAAAATGATTGATTGATGTGACCGTGTTTGCCGAACGAAGCATTACATTTTTGCTCTTAACAAGTTAGTTATCGATTTTAGTAGTTAGTATCTTTTTCATCCCGGACGCGTTAATGACGAAAAATAAAATGATTGATTGATGTGACCATGTTTGCCAAACAAAGCATTACATTTTTGCTTTCAACAAGTTAGTTATATATATACAATGCTTCTTTTAAAAAAATGGTAATGGTATGTAAATGTAATGCAACCCAAATTAAAAATTGACTACAAAAAATGCACTTCGGGTCAAAATTTAGTTAAAAAAAGAAAAAAGAACGCTTCTGGGTAGTATCAAACTCAATCCCTCTAGAATAGGAGCCGGCGACGTATCCCACGCGCCACATATCGAGTTGGTTGAAATGGTTGGATTAGAACTTATCTACGCGCTTCTCGTCTTTTGCTTTGAAAGAGAAAAAGAAAAAAAGTGACTGTATAATGACGATCAAATAGTGTTTCAGATTCAAAGACCGGCGCCGGTCAAATAGCCACTGCCTTTTTTGTTCGTTCATCAACTAATCCCACAAGTTATACCAAACTAAAAGAATAACGTACGGTACCGTAACAAACACCGCCATAAATAATGAAAATGTAAAAGCCTATTTTCACAATTCTGCTTTTGTGCCTACGCATCAGCAAAAAAGCGTACTCACAGCAAATATCAAGTTTTTTCGGAAGCGTTATTCATAATCATTCACTGGGAACGACATCGGCATTGACGCGGGAGTTGAAATGCAACAGCCTACCGCTTATGAAGTCTATTCAGCAACATTATTCTTAATCGATCACTGGGTATGACATGGGCATTGACGCTCGATCTGAAATCCAACAGCCCGCCACATATGAAGCTTTTTTTGGCGAGGTAAATGATTGCGCGTCCCGATGTATGAGGGGACGACATCGGGGGTACAACATTGAAGGACATCGTCGTTACCCGCAATTATATATGGTAATTATTACCACCGAGTACAATTAATGCTTAAATAGAAGTTATCAATGCTAAATCAATTACCGTCTTGCATGAGTACCTTCAAATGACTAAAGTCTTTTCTTAGCTTTCCTCGTGGTCCACTTACTATTACCAATCGTCCTTTCACACCAACTGTGACATTTTCTGGCAAGTTTACCACCTCAGAAGAGTGAATAGTCTTCATGATGAAGTCTGTAAAAATTTAGTTAATAAGAATGACAAAAATATTAATATTAAGTGATATGGTAATCAGTAAACTTTGAATAGTTTGCCTAAATTATATCTACACACTGTAGGAAACCTTTCAAACCTACACATTTACTCCAGAGATGGTTGATGAATGTAATTTCAAAGCAAGAATATCCGGTTAGATTGCTCTTTCCTCTCTAAACAACCATATCTGCAAGTTCTGTTACTGTTGCAAGATACGTGGCACAATTTTGAATGATACTACATATTTAGGTTTCCAGCAAATCTATTTGAGATTAAACAAGATTAAATCACACAACATACCTTGCCTAACACATCACAAAAAGACTGCATCAAGATTTTTAGTCGATTTCCTGGTATACGTACTTTATCAATAGCCGCTAGTCGTATCAAAGAGGTATTTTATTTTTGGAATTGAGAGGGATAAAAAGACAAAATATGATTATACTTTTACACCATTTTTTATTTAATTCAATTCAATGTATTTTTTCTTTGTTGGAAAACAACAGCAATGATAAAGTTACAAATAGTGAACGGGAACAAAACCAACAAAAGGAAAAGGTGGCAAAACTACAAAAGTTTAAAACGTGCATGCGATGCAAATTTAAAGGTTATGTACATGAAAGTAAATTAAGCACGGCCACCAAACCTAACAGTTTAAAGTAGATGAATTAGTTGGAAGAACCAGTTGGCTCCACATACCTAAAGCAACTGGAGGTGTGCCAGTTGATGAAACCATGCGGGGACGACTGAACCTTACAACCAATATAAAAAAAGAAAAATCAACAACACGAGCATTCAAGAATAAACAATGAACATACGGCATATTATTACATATTAAACATATTACATATTATATACATATTAAACATATTACATATACAAAATACTAAATCAAATATAGCCACCACTATCCGAAGCCCCCACAAACTGCCTCACCCAACGGATCATCAGAAGGTCTTATGACCTTCTGATGATCCGCCAAGCGAAACAATTTGCAAAGGCCCCAGACAGCAACAACTATATTTGATTTAATTCGCTCTGCTTTGCCTTTTTGCTTGGCATTGAGCACTTTTTGTAGTATTAATAGTTTTCATTGTTTTTTTTATACAAAATACTATGTACAGTTCATCGTTTTAAGTAAAATGGAGTGTTCGCAGCAACGACAGTGGTGTGATATTGAATAGGAATTGATAACTAATGGGTACAGGAATTTAGATTAATTAACTTATTATTTGAGCATGATATTACACTGATGATCATGAATGATGAAAAATGTAGTGAAGATGATAATTATGAAAATGGTCTAGATGGCATGCGGGTGACTTCGGTATCGGAGCGGGATGGAGTTTCTTGAAATGAATTTCCAACCAAACTTCTGGAGAGTGATAGGCCTACAGCTTCATTGTTGAAGTACTCTTGCCAAATAAATCTACACAACAAAGTAACAGAGAGTTATAAGGTTCTGTGAACAAGTATATTATACGTGGTTCGGCTAATTAAAGGCGTATTGCATTGGTAACATATTAGCATCTAATTGCAGCCTATTGAAACTGAACAGTTTAAGGTGGTGATGGCAGATGTACGACATTGACAGTTGTAATAAGCTCAGATACTAGGTGTCAAACAGTAGTACTTGAAAGATTAAATGTACAAAAGTGGTAGGCTATCTATTACACAATGGACGTATGCTAATCGGTTTGAGTTTTTGTTTTTAAGTTTTTAATTACTGAGTTTTATAATAATAATAGAAAAACAAGGCTAGATTTTTCACTTATTTTATTATGATTAACAAATGATCAAATTTATCCAGGCAGGCGGCTTCAACCATCGTCACGTTTTTGAGCTATTGCAATAACAACATTGATGATGAAAATCTAAATGAATGGGCCTGCAAACAGGGCCTCCGAGAGAAATCCTGACTGGTCGAGAAACAATACTAAAAGTGGGTCCTAAAAAAACATTTTTTAACAAAAATACAAGTAACAAATTTGTATCATGCCTTGCATCATGTGTCTTAAGCCGAACTTGGCTACTTTCCTCATTGTGAAATTGAATTCCTTTAAAGTTTCAATTTTAAACAGCGTATACATTTATAGGAAAAAACTTCTTTCAATATGAAAATCAACAAAAATCACTCGACTACACTTGCAGCAAAATTGCCATTGTTGCTCAATATTTTCTCGTGAAAGAATTGCAGGGAAGTTATATGATGTTCACATGCACATCTCATACATGGTGCCTTTGGCTATGGCCGTTAAGGGGATAATTTAGGTCCCGTACCAAAACGATTCTCTATCCCCAAATAAAGACACTTCCAAGCAAAATGCACCATATCCAAAGAATGCAATAGTTTGTGCAAACTCTCTGGTGTTTGGGCAGTGTGGGCGTATTTGCTGATGAATTCTTGTCTGTTTGTTGTGTGGAATCCTGGAAAAATCGCTTTTGGGTCGGTGATGACGTCTCCTCCTTTGAAAAGTCTGCGTCACTGCATCTGCGTTGGCTCCAGTCATGTTGTGAATCGAAATTGTTATAGGTGGTAATTTTAGTATAACTTACAATGACGAAAATAAAATGATTGATTGATTGAGTAGATAGAGGAAGAGTTGTAAACACACAGACACAGTGCAGGCAATGAAAATAGCTCAAAAAGCATTCAATCCATTTTGAACTTTTTGCAATGCAAAGTTACGGATCACAGCATCAAATAATAAAGATTTTGAAAGATGTAATTTGATGCACAACATGCATAAACTGTTCACTCGGTTTTGATTCGTGGTGGAGCGTAAACAATTCTTACAAATTTCTGTGTGCTAAAACCACTTTTTCAACTTGCAACCGTTGGAGGTACTCAGGGCTGGATTTCAGCCGGAGCGGTCCGGAGCGCCGCTCCGGAAGCTCGATCAAAAAATTGACTTCTCCGGAACGGCGCTCCGGAAGCTCAAATATTTTATACCGTACTCTTATTATGCTTTGCCCTGTTCAGTAAAAGTAGCTTATATCCATAATTCTTGATAAGTCGAACACATTAAATCGGGTATTCACTCTGATAATATATCTTCGTACCAGTCTTGACGGAAGCGAACCTGTGAATGTAGGCTATTTGTCTTGTTGAGCTCGCTATTCTTACGACGAATGGCATCTATGATTCCCTGAAGAGCTGCCTAAAATCATACGGCATGTCTACAACATTTTTATCTTCTTGTTTGATTGGTGTTGTATGCGATGGCGCGGCTGTGATGATAGGTCTCAAAAATGGTGTAGCAAAATGGCTTCGTGATTAATTTCCAGACATTGTGGTGTGGTATTGTGCAACCATAGATTGGAACTATGGGTTCGTCATGCTGTAAAATCAGTCAGTAGTTTGAATCGATTTCCATCTTTTATGGACAAACGCTATAGCCTTTACCACGCTTCTAACAATAGCAGGGAATTGGGTGAATGCGCAGCGGCTGTTGAAGTGCAATTGTTGAAAATCGGAAGGGTAGGCCTACTGGACACACTTTGGGTAGCCTCGAGTTTCCGCACAGTTAATGCCATCTGGAATGATTTCCCAACACTTGTCGAATTTTTCAAAAAGGGGGCTATTAGCGACACAAGAGATTCTCGGGAACGTGCGAAATATCAAGGACTCTTGTCGAAGATAACATCCGCAGATTTCTTGTTGGACTTGGCTTTGATGTAAGTTACGAATACTCGCAAGAATTATCCGAAATAGCCTAAGCCTTGAACTGTAAAACAGAGCATGTAGGCTACTATTTGAGATGCAGATAACAAAATTAATAATCTTGCAAAATTATTTGAAATACGAAGGAACGAACCCGGACGACATTATGGCATTGCTAAGGATGCTGAAGAAAACTTAGAGTTCAAAGGTGTAGAATTACATGTAAACAATTGCAGAATTAGCCCGCTAATCAATCCCCGCATCTTCTACACTGTAAATCAAAAAGTGTAGTTTTAACCACTTCTAGGGTGGTCTAAAAATTCCACTTCTACTTTTTCATTTCCACCCCATAGCCTACTGTATAATCACTTAGGAAATTCCATCCAAGATCGCTTGTTGAATTCAACAGACTTGTCATTTATTAACAGCTGAAAAATACTTGATTCAACTATTTTGCCAGAGGACACAGTAATGACACACGGAGAAAACGAAATCATTGAAGTGGCAAAGAGATTGCGCTTAGATGAACGCGAAGCTGCTGTGAGAGGAACTTCGTGAATATATAACTACGAAAAGAAGATCCCAGAGTCTTCAAAATTTGAAAACGTCAATATAATCCCTTCCAATTTTATCGAGCAAGTGTGAGCGCGGATTTTCACAAATGAACCTCATACTGACATCTGACCGTGCTTCTCTACACACTGTAACTGTTTCAAGTTTACTCTTTATCCGTCTTCCACTGAGAAATTTTTAACCAGCGAAGTTTGTTGGATCCTGATTACGCCATGGACGTAACGCGACAATTGAGACCCGAAGTCGCCAGAGGTTTTATGATTTTGAATACGATAAGTGTCTTAAAAATTGTAGGCTAGGCTATAACTTGAAAAATCAAAAATCAAAAGTGGAAAAAACTAAAAACAAATTTTTTTTCTTTTTTTTTTTTTTCTAGGCTATAACTTGTATTTTTTTGTATTATTGTTTCACTAAAATATGAATATTTGCTTTGAACAACGCTATACCATCTATAGACCATGACAATTACTTTAGCAACGTTTTAGGTACCGTACATCAAGTGTGTTGTTTCAAAGTCTTATAAAGACATATTCTGAATGTTTTCTACGGCACCTAGCGCATTTGGAAAGTAGCCTAAATAACTAGCGCTCCGGAAGCTAATCTTCTGGAAATCCACCACTGGAGGTACTGGTTTACGTAACAAATTTTCAGAGCAACAAAAATATTTGGAAAAGTGTTTCGAAAGTTACCATCAATTATTTTCTTGAGCAGATATCATGAGCCTGAGGTGATGCGTTCCGGTTTGCAGCTCAAGTTTGCTAGGTAGTTGGTAGCTTTCTTTCAAAAGTAGCCTACAAACTCATCCAAAATGTCATTGTTGTACAACTTGTTTAAATTTGTTCCACATGCCCGCAACTACACATCAGACATACAATGATATTTCCATAGGACTTCAAACTTATCGATATCTTTGAGTTTGTTGATACATTTGTGAATAAACTACCAACAGCTAGCGAATCCTTTGCAACATAGCGTTGGCTACAGTAGAATAAAATTTGTTTGTAAGATTGAGCTGGTGAAGCGGTGTTGTTGGAGCGTTCCGTCCCCAGAAAAATAAAATCTTTTTTTAAATTTATAGTTCCCATAACAACTTAAGCTGCGAGTAGTCAACTCTTTCCAGCTTTCTGTAACTTCGATTACATTTTCCTTTAACTTCATTAAATCCATCAGCTCATTGTCCATTCGTCGTCGTCGTGTGGGCCTCCTCTGGGGCCGAAAAATATTGCACAAATAGGTTAGTAGAGTGAACTCTGCATAAATAGGTTAGTAGAGTGAATCTCGCTTAGGACTTTAATCTACATAATGCAGAGAAGCACAGGTTTGAAACTGCTCAGGTAGGCTGCTTGGAAATGGGATAACTTTCTTTAGAAATTCCTATATGGCTTGGCTGCAATTTAAAATGACATAAGCTTATAGTCGATCAATTAGACTACTCAAAACTGATATAATATTTGGACAACACTGCACACCATGAACTACAACTCTAGTGCATTTAAGCAATGACATCCTTAAGCAGAAAAAAGGCAAGAAGGGTTTACTTCCTTCAATCTTGCTTGGACACTTTTCCAGATATGTTGGATCCATTTTTATATGCCTGGCCAACAGTGGCTCCGTGAGGGGGGAAATCGGGCCAGTTTCCCCCCTAGCAAAACATTGTAAAGGAAAAACGAGTAGTTTTTTGTTTTTGCACTTTTGAGGGGGGCCCACTTTTAGTAGGCCTACTAAAGTAAAAATGTAGGCTACCAACTAAATAATCAACAAATTTTTAAATGAAGTACGTAGTTCCAAGTATTTCTCAATCAATGTAAATGCCACTCTCGATGCTTCTCATCAAGAACAAATCATTTTCGTGTTAAGGTAGGCGATGTTGAACAGCTTCAAGACGTAAAATCTAAAGCTGAAATGATTTCTGTATCACTGAACGGTTTCGATTGTATTGATAGTTTCAACTTGAAAACTGGTGCTGTTTTAGCTAAGCGGGAACTATTTTTGCTTGACAACTGAACCTTAACTTCAAAATCTGCGTTGGCCAGGTATAGATGTTGTATCCAACATAAGTTATTTGGGAAAGTTAAAGGTATCAGTCCAAGCACGATTAAAGAAAGTAAATCCTGTATATTTTTTGTTTATGGATCATCATCATCATCTCCGTCTGCAGCAGATTGCGCATCAACACGAGTTATTTGCTTCAAAGAGTGGCGATTTTAGCCAGCTCGCTCAGTGTCGCCAAGTTGAGTCCGGTCCATGATTGGATGTTGTCTTGCCATCGTTTTGGTTGTCTGCCACGTTTTCTTTTTCCTTCTACTTTTCCTTCTGTGCAAACTTTGCTGATTCCGAATTGTGATCTTTTAGTGTGGCCGAACAGTTTTAAAACTTTTGATTTTATTATTGCTGCAATTGGATGTAATTTTGTCATAGTTAATAGATCTTCTGTTTTCGCGTGGTCAAGTAGCCTTTTGTTGGTCATGCTTCTCATGATGTGATTTTGGAAGGTAGTGAGTTTTTTTTTTTAATTGAGTTTTTTGTTTATGGTTGTTGTTGCTTAAATATAGTTGGAATTCATAATGTTGCCTACAGACAGCGTTGTTCAAATGTCTTATCATTTTTGGAATAATTGATTAATTATCTGTAAGCTTGTGGCATCTTTAAAGTTATAGCCCAGTCAGAGGAAAAATTCTGAAAAGTTTAAAGAAAGCTGTCCTATCATCTTGCAAAGAAAATTGACTTCGAGAGAGTAATCAAGGTGTGGTGCAGTCAAACCCAATGCATTACATTACCATTTTGAAATTGAAGCTCTAAAGACGTTTCTTAAATGCATCAAGTTGGAACCAACAAGAGCTTGATCGGAAGCTGAGTCAATGCTGAAGTAGGCTACAACTAGCAGTTTTAAGTTTGTGACTGCTTTGCATTATGTGGATTACGGTCCTAAACAAGATTTACTGATGAATTTAATGAAATTAAAGGAAGATGTAGCCTAATCTAAGTAAGAGAAAGCTGGAAAGAGTAGGCTACTACTCGCAAGCTAAAGTTGCAGTGGCAATTACAAATTTAAAAGAAAATGATTTTCTTTTCCTGAGGACAGAACGCTTTTATAACTCCACTTAACTAGCTGAATCATTCGAAGGAAATGTATTCTACCGTCCATTGCAAAGGATTTGATAGTTGTTGGAATTGACAAATGTATCAACAAACTCAAACTTATCGTCGATGAGTTTGAAGTTCCATGAAAATTTCATCGTATGTCTGCTGTGCATTTGCGGGCATGTGGACAAATTTAAACCATTTGTAGGCTACAACAATGACATTTTTCAAGACATTTTGGATGAGTTGGTACTTTTGACAGAAAGCCACACAGCAAACTTCAGTTGCAAACCAGAACGAACCACCCCATAATCTCTACACAAGAAATCATTGATTACAACCTTCGAAAGGTTTTTCCAAATAGTTTTGTTATAATTTTTTGTGTGTTCCGGTAGGTATACCTCCAACGGTTCCGCTTTGAGAACATGGTTTTAGCACTTACTAAAATTTGTAAAGAATTGTGTGCGCTCCAGTAGGCCTATGACTCAAAACCGACTGAAAAGCCTAATTATAGGCTACATGTTGTGCATCAATTCAGACGTCGCAAAATTTTATCATTTGATGCTGTGATCCGTGATTTTGCATTGCAAAAAGTCCAGAATGGGTTGAATTAAATCAAGGATATTCAAAGTCCGGCCTGCGCACCAACTCCGGCCCACGAGACGTTTTTGTATAGCCCGCGCCTGTTGTTGTACAATGTGTTATTTTTGGCCTGCAGACACACAAAAATCATATAAATTCAACTTGCAGTTTTCCGAACAATTATTGTGGCTGTTGGCCCGCGCACACTTATTATCAAATCTGGCTCGCGTGGGAAAAAGTTTGGACACTCCTGAACTAAATGCTTGGTTGAACTATTTTCGTTGCCTTTAGGCTTATTGTGTGTTTACAAAGCTTTCTAGACAAAATAGTTTGCCTCAATGGCATTTTTGCTGCAAGTGTAACCCAGTAATTATTGATGATTTTTACATTGAACGAAGTTCTTTTCATGCTGAGGAAAGCAGGCTAATTTCAGCTTAACACGAACATGCAACGCAAGATACAAACTAGTTGTGTATATTTGATAAAAAATATTATGGGGCCCATTTTTCGTATTGTTTCCCGACCAGTGCTGATTTCTCTCGGAGGCCCTGCTGGCCAACGCAGTGTTTCATATCAAGGTACAGTTGTTCAAGCAAACATAATACACGCTTAGCCAAAGCAGCACTAGTTTTCAAGTTAGAAGAAGATAAAATGTTCAGTGATACAGAGATCAGCAGGCTTAACTTACTTCATAGCGACAGTTGTAGCAAGTTTAGTTTCCCAGAGTCGGTACTTGCGGGGACGACCACGTGGAGGTACTTGCTTTCGTCCCCAACGTGGAGGTACTTGCAACTTCAACTGACTGCTTGCCTGTCCTCGCAAACATTGAGCCAGCTGCACTACGGTGCCAACGTGCTGTTCTTTCCCTGAGCCGTAAAGCCCTAAACCCCGGCCATCTGCTACACGCAACCACGCTGAGATATCCACCAAAGCAGCGGTTAAAATCAAGAAAGCCATTTGTACTCGCTGCACAAGACCTTCTGGCAGCCTCTGGTGGAAGCCCTAGCAAACAGTGGTGCCACGCGGCGTGGTGTGAAAAATGGTCAAGCAGCACATCCCCACTTCGCCAAGTATTCAGATCCCCGCCCGAGAACCAGCTGGGCCATGACCTCTCTAGACTTGCCTCATCAAGGCATAACGGTTTGCTCACTGGTGTTGGACGTTATGGTGCAGACATGTTGCGCTGGGGCTTGGCAGAGAGTGGTGCTTGTGAGTGTGGTGAAATGCAGACGGCAGCCCACATTATCAAGGATTTTCGGCTATACAGACCACCTCATGGTATGGAAGGCCTAGTTTCCATCGATGACGACACCAGGCAGTGACTAACCAACGGATGCCCTGACAAATAGCGACAACACGAGAGAAGAAGAAGCAGGCTTAACAGCAACAGATTTCACGCGTTGAAGCAGTTTAACATAGCCGGACTCAATACGAGAATGGTTTGTTCTTGATAAGAAACATCTAAAGTAGCATCTACAATGATCGAAAAATACTTGTAACCACGCATTTCATTCAAATATTTTTAAGTTGAAAAGTTTTATTTTAATAGTAAAAATGGGCCCCCCTCAAAAGTGACAAAACGAAAAACTACACGTTTTTCCTTTACAATGTTTTGCTAGGGGGGAAAGTAGCCCGACTTGCCCCCCTCTCGGAGCCATTGCCTGCAAACACCATTTTTTTCTTGTAGACCTATAGCTTTTACAATCTTCGGGACCTTGACAATTTTTAATTGGATGTTGCAACACAGAGACCAATGCTGACCTTGCTTTTGCAGGAGTAGCCTACTCTCTAGTCACAGACAAATCGACTTTTAATTGCACAGTCATATAAAGATTTCGCAGATCTTCACACAGATCCTCCATGATATTCCCTGCATCTATTTATTTGCATCTTCTATTGTGCAACCTCCACCGACCAATTCAGCAAGAAATTAGAGCTTCAGGAAAACCAGATGAAAACATTTCTCAGAAATCACGAGCAAACTAATTCATACAACCACACAGCTTCCACCAATAGCAGGGGTGTCAAAAGTCCGGCCCGTGATACATTTTTGTGTGACCTGTGCCTCTTGTTTTACAATGTGTTATTTTTGGCCAGCGAACACACGGAAGTCGTACCAGTTCAATTTGCATTCTCAAGCGAGACAACAATCTTAATCAAGTGCTCTCAGGGTGATAAAAGTAGGCTATAAACCCTCTACTCTGTAGCATGAAGAAACAAGCTCGGCAATGCCGTCATTGTGATTTGCGAGCATGGTTCTTCTTCAGATGCGGCAGCATTATCTACCACTTCTTGGGCTTCATCACTGCCCCATTTACGGACCTCAAAATGGAAATGCCAATCTTACAGCGTTTGATAACAAAATAGTCCAATGTTGGCAGTGCCTACAGATGAAATCATCCGACTGCTACCACTTCATACGTAAGAAGAACTTGCATTTTTTTTTAAATTTTCTTACAGATAGCATTTTCTCACAGACAAGAGAAAAGCCCACGAGAAAAGTTAGAATCATTTATAGTCTAGGTAAGCAAGCATTCATTCATTTCCTACTGGCAAACTCAACAACCGCTTTTAAGATTTTGCTGCAATATCATTGAAGAATACTTATTGCTCTTCACTTTTTCTGCGTGAGCTCTGATGAGGCTCTGGCTTACCTGCATCTAAGTGAGATTTACTGCGACGCCGAGTGCCGAAGTTGACAGCAATATATCTTTCCTTTGTGCTTTTTCACCGTTGCAACAACTAGTTGAAAAAATCCAGATATGCGAACGTTTTGCAAACAACTCGATGAGCTTATTGTTCTGCTCAACATATTTATGGGAGGCAACGTTCTCGGTTATGAACTTAAACAAAAACAGCTTGAGATTAAAATTGAGCAACTCTCGCATAGCCTACGTGATGTTTTATGCAAATATATGCCAACCATAATAGAGATTTAGAAAAAGGAAGAAGCGACAAAACGCTTCGCTATATGTAGCAAAAATGGCCAGGCGGCCAGGTGCAGACGGCAGGATATACATAGGCTATAATCAATGAATGATTAATGCAGACCACCCCGGTGGAGTACGGAGGGCCTAGCTTATCCGTTAACGACACCAAGCAGAGGTTAACCAACAGGTGCCCTAGTAGGCTAGGCTATTTAGCGACAATAAGAAAGAATAAACAACACCATCGAACCCAATATTTTACAAATGACAAGATTATATAAAGTGTAGGAAAAGTGATTTTAGAAAGAGTCACATTAGGAATTAGAAAAAATAAGAAGGAAAGGGGGCTATTCAAATATGATATAGGTCTAATAATAATATTCATGTTTTTATTTGCGCTCATAGCGATAACATAGGCAGTACATTGCAATCACAGATGCGATACAACAGACGACAAGAAGCAGCTCAATTTTCGATAAAAGGTTTAAAAATAATATTGTCTAAACATCTGCACTTCACAGAATTCCTATTGGCTCGTCTCGCCCATCCGTTAGCTTCTGACTGATTTCATGTCTCTATAGGGAGTCGTAAAAGGACAATATGATATAGCCTACATGGCCGTTGAGAGGATAAATTGGGCCTGGTACTAATGAGATTCTCGAGCCTTAAATCAAAACAGTTCTAAAAAAAAAACGGATTATATGCACGAATACAAGACGGTTTTATTAAAATTTTGAAATCTATTTTAAACTCACAAAACTTCGAAACACAAGACTGCTATATTGAGAGAAGATGTTGCTACATAGGTCTACGTAGCTATAGGCAACACAACATAAAATGGATATTGAAAAGCTTGCGGAGAGCAAAAACCTTTTTCCGGGCGCATGTGACTCGCGGATGTACAGTTGTAGCCTACTACCTACTACAAATGATTAATTTGGCTACAAAACAATTTTTCAGTAAGTAAGTTATTGAAGGATTTCATACTGTAAAATAAACAACATAGTGTAGCAAAAAATGAAGTAGGGGACAAGACTTTCTACTACACTACAGTGGCGCCGCCAGACCTTCAACAATGGGAGGGGCAAAATATTGATAGTGCAAGACAGTACGTAGTCAGGAATTTTGAAATGGGGGGTGTTGACGGCCGGCGGGCGAAGCCCGATGGCGTGTTCGCCGAAGGCGACACTTAGCAGCGGGGGGTCTGGGGGGCCTCCCTAAGAAAATTTTGAAAAATTACTTTCAGTTTGGTGCATTCTGAGATCATTTTCAACAAAATTGTGGGCATGGATATTCCTGTAAAATGGTGCTGTCCGGTAGCATAGCAAAAGGATAAGATCATGTTTTCTTCGCATTTTTCGGAAATAAAGCTAAGTCTCTATGTTTTGTTGTTGCTAATTCCAGGCTGAGATATTTGAATGTTTGGTAGGCTATAGGCAAAACTCGCTCTTTTAATGCAGTTTCGTTTAAAATTAGGCAAACTTTGTTTTAGAGACATAGGTTGATTGCTTTTTTTGCGAGATTATTAGGCTACAGTTTTATTATTTATCAATTTTCTTCTTGGTTGATCCAAAAAGCGATCTTATTCCGGTAAGTCACTAACTTTTATGCATAGTCAACTCAAAGTTTAGAAAATGCAACGTCATAGACGTCATACATCTTGATGAGTGTCAAACAAAAAGCTTTGAGACAATCTTGATGAGTGTCAAACAAAAAGCTTTGAGACAATGAAGTTACTTTATTTCTGATATATTCAAGTTTTATATAGCGAATAGCTGTTTAAAGACGTTCATCTAGATCAGTGATTCCCAACCGCGGCTCTTAGAGCCGCATGCGGCTCCAAGCTAGCCTTCTTGCGGCTCTCATTGACCCTTGAAAATGCCATATAAAATATAAAAAATCTATTTATAGTAATTAGGGCGATTATTTTTTGACTTGTCAAAATTGTTTACAAACTGCATTGTCGTAGAGGTTGCACTGTCAGTGAACTTTTCATTTTACATCTTACTTACACCTTGTAGTCTACTTTATACTTTTGTGAATGGCCCATTGTCTACTTATTGTGAATCATAAACCATTAAGTGAAATAATTAGGTTGATATGGTGTGGTGCTCAACACACCTCAAAACGTGTAAAATTTCTTGTAGGTCCTATAAAACAGACTGAGAAAAGTAGTAAGCCTAAGTTATTGTCGCTATAAAACTGTGATAAGATAATCAGCCATTCGCTTAAGTTTTAGTATATTCAGCCAAAAATTATGTCAGATCAGCCTTAAAAAAGCACGTACTCTTCAGCTGGAGAATCGGGTCTTTCAAAGCGCTTGGGAAGAAAATTATTTTCAAATTGACGTAGACAACAAAGCGCATTGCCGTCTATGTCCTGTGGTGATAAGTAGTGTAAAATCTTTTAACATTGAGAGGCACTACAAAACTCATTCTACAAAATATGATTGCTATCAAGGAAAAGAAAGTTGGAATCTCTTAAGTCGGCACGGAATATGCAAACAAATATGCAATTGCGCCTCGCTTTGACAAACTTGTTAAAGCCAATGTCAAGTGGGACATTAAATTGATTTGTGTTATTTTTCGTGTTAGTGTTGCTATTCGTTGGTACATGCTTTCATGCTTTAAAATTTTCGTTATAATTACTTGAGTGTTTTCATGCGGCTCCATACGTACTCTGAAGTTTGAAATTTGGCCACGACACCAAAAAAGGTTGGGAACCACTGATCTAGATCGAACAAGAGATCTCAGCAGTTATAGATGGTTTGCATCCTTGCACAGTTTGACGTGTAATTACATCATGATCATAGGCTAAAGCTTTTCCTGCAAACAATGTATTAACATCCGTAAATTCAATTTGAAAGGTTGAAACCCTCAAACTCCCACTCCCTTGGCTACGTCACTGGTGCAAAACAGTGATATATTATTTAATTTCTTTTGTTTTCTACTGCTATTTTCTACTGCAATATAGCCTACCAAAAGTCCAACATTTTGGACATGTCTGATCTGTTGAAAAAAATAAAATTCAAAATAAATCACAGTTTGATTCCGTATGGGACATGCAACAGCCATGGCTAGCGAAATTTTGCGTAGCTTTTTTCCAGATTAAAAAAACATTTTTGACAAATGCACTTTCTGATTACCCAACAGTCTGTTAGTTAAATATGCCTCATGATTTTGACTAGTCTGTTAGTTGACAGAGAAATTATCAAATACTGTACTGAAACGCTGTGAAAACGTTTTTCCATGGTTGGAAAATACAGATGTCAAAACATAGTAGATATATCAAACGCAGAGGCGGTCACATGCGTATTGCGTAACCTATGACATTGTGAGAATTGAGGCTAATAAAAGTTAATGGAATAAATATACTGTGACGGCCACCGGGCGTAGTTCAACCGCAATAAATACTCAGAAGCAGCTGACTCGATGACTCGCTGACTCAGAATACGGGAAGCAGCTGACTCGATGACTATTATAGTCTTTCGCTGCTTCCTGTCTGTTGTAGATTCTAGTTATGGTGCTATTTTATTTGCATTGTCTATGTTTTGTACCGTATACTTTTCTCGCAACAGACAAAATAAAAGGTTTCTCTCTCTCTCTCTCTCTCTCTCTCTACTCAGCCGGTGTTAAAAGATTTTTTATTCTTAATATTTCTCTTTCCTATCCACGAAGATTTCATCAGGAAAATGCACAATATCAAATGATAAGTTTAAAACACAACATTAGAGAACAATTTTTATATTTCTTATTAAGATGCCAAAAATGCAGTAACTTATGACGGAACAATACATTTAAAGTCAACATGTCTCTACGTTTATTAGACGTAAAAACAAGCTTCACTGAAAGTAAAAATAATCAATTAAAACGCCAACCCCAGCCAACTAAATCTGCTGATTTTACACCGATTCAACGTTGTAGGGCGTTGAATCGATGTAAAAAATGCACAATTTTGCTCGCGTGGACACAAGTCTTCCAATTAAAAGCAATAAGCAAAGCAATATCCTCAGAAATAAAAGAATGAGAAAAGAATTTTACTACAAGTGCAACGTATTTTAACGTCTAATAAACGTAGAAACATGTTGACTTTATAGTTGCATTATTTCGTCATACTGCATTTTTTGCATCTTAATACATATATAATATACTGTTCGCTCATTTTGTGTTTTAAACTTTATCGTCATTATATTGCGCGTGAAATCTTCTTGGATAGGATAAAGAAACATTAAGAATAAAAAATCATTTAACACCGGTGGAGCATAATTGCAGTTTAATAGAATAAACTTTAACTAATATTAACAGGACTATGAAAACTCGACAGGGAAAGCAAAATGTGGCATCCTTAGCTTCTGAGTACTCCAGCCAGAGATAGTCATCAAACCACTGGTTACTTACTGTATTACTTTAGTAGACTTTGTTGAGTTAAATCTACATTATATCCTTGAAACATTGAATGATCCACTGCTATATGCACTGCCACCACTCAAGAACCAATCTGCTGAACAGCCGGTAACAATTGTTACGTGACAGGCAGCAGGCAAAGTACGCGAATAGAATCACAAAATCGTAATAATAACAGCAGCAAGAAGAGCAAGTTTAAAACAAAAGAGAAAGATTTTAACCCCCCCCCCCCCTTGCAACTTGAGTTGACTTCAGGTTGGGATCCAAATATTAAAAAAATAATAACAATATGTAATAATATAAAAAAATTAAAAAGATGACGCCCAAAACATTGGGGGGGGGGCGGCTGCCCCGTTTGCCCCCCTCTTTCGGCGCCACTGCTCCACTAGTATAGGTGGAGAGCTTAGGGTACGTACATTTCCCGTCTTTTCGGGACATCCCTCCACTTAGATCGGTGGTTTTCTAACTATGATACACAAAAGTCTTCCAATTAGTATTTGGTAGCTACACAACGTAGCCTACATGTTTGCGTGATAGTCCGAACTATATTGCTTCGGAAGGAAGGGGGGGGGGGGGGGGGGGGGGATCAAGGATTTATGATGCAACTGGGATTCTCAAATTTGATGACAATCAAATAGAAATGCAGGATCCGTCATATTGCCCTTAGCCATGATTTTAGATGCGTAATTAGCGAACTTATTTCTCGCATTGACCAGCTGGTAAAAAAAAAATATAGGATTCATGTCATTAAACTATTTGATGTTTTTGTTTTTTTTCCATTTTGTAATGATTGTCTTTCAACCCTGTGCTTGGTTAAGTTTTCTTGCATTTCGTTGTGTATTTTTGAGATTTTCTGGAGATAGGTGGTACGCGAACACTACGGAACTTCCGAATGAAATGCGAATAGAAAGATTTTGAGACTCACTGACTGAGGTAGACCGTGGAAAAGTTTAGTAATCACAATTCTGTAATGTAACGCAAAATGAAATTATCAACTTTGATGACCAGGTTTGCACAAGTGGTTCATACTCACTGCAAACAGCGTGAGCGTACCCGAATTGCTGTTGCAGGGAGATCAAGAGTGAATTTACTGTGAATTTAAACTTCTCATAAGCTTTTTCGGTCTTAGGATGTTTACAATTGATAAATAAACACATGTCAGAATACACATTTTTCATGTTTATTTCAGAATGCAATCATTAAGTAAATAAATTAATCATGACATGATTTGCTGCAGCGTATAAAATAAACTTTTCTCAATAAATATGTCGAAGTGCCAGCAGTAGGATGTCAGAAGCATAACATAAAATCAAATCGCGAAATAAGCTATTAATAATGTTTATATTGTCAAAATTATCAACTTCTTAAATCATGATCACGCGGTGAACAATCAATTCTTCTTTAAAATGTGGTCCGCCCACTTTTTTAGCACCAGTTCATTGCACCGCAACTTACAGTAAAGCGATTAAATTAGTTACAATGCCACGATTGTTTAATTCAGACAAGAGCCAGCTTAAAGCAGGTTTTGTGAAGTTGCCTACATACATACATATTACGTTTCCAATCATCAAATAAATACGTTAATGACGGTTTGAAGAAAAATACTTTTTTACAACATTGTAGACTGCTTTAGGTTGCTGATCGATTCTGTTTGCTCGGCCTACCCATGTTTCTGTTTTCATAAACGGCATTTGTGAAATACAACGCATGCGTCATTCTGTTTCACTTTTTCTGACATTGATACATTTTAACTGGGCAGCTAGAAACAGAAAATAGTCTTTATCCAGCAAAAGCGTTCGTTGTTGTTTTTGACACACAGTCACAAATTCACCTTTATTGGCAGACTGATAGATCTTGTTTGTGGACGGCCAACAACCACACGTGGTTTGCACACCAGATTACAGTGGCTAATAGAAAACTTGTGTCGCCCTGGGCATATTGAGTCACTGGTTCTACGAGTGCTAATCTTCCGACTGAATTCGGCAAACTGAATCATCCAAGTGCTTGGACAACGCTTTATCCACTCCGAAAAAGCCCTCTTCGGCAAAAAAGAATTGTTGTGAAGAGCCAGTGATGGAACGAAGTTCTTCTACGTCAACTCTCCCTTCAACTGGATTTATTCCAACAACGTAAATCTGAGACATAAAAACAATAACTAACCAATATACGAATGATAATAGCCACAATTGATAAAACCACAACCTGCTCTTGAAATTCGGCATTATACAGACGACTATAGTTCAATGAAACACACCTGTAGACTACTTATTAATTATCAGCGCAGCGAGTATTAATAAAAAAAAAACGTGTTTGTTAGCTTACCGTTGTGTCTCCTGTTTCCTCTCGCAGCTGTTGAGCCGGTGTGCTTACATCATCATTTGATTCTGCACCGGTGATTAAAACGACAATATTTCTGACGTCAGGCCGGTTCCCATTTTCTTCTTTCAAAACAACGTCCTTGACGTATTGAAGAGCGTTTCCAGTTGACAAACCTAACAAAAATGTTCGATAAGTTATTTAAGTTATACATGCTCTCTTCGAAGCTCAGTAGGAGTTGTGCTTTTAGGACATGTCCCATGAATGTTCATAGGGCAAAGACTTATTTTCTGACCTTTTTTCTTTTTTATTTTGTACATTTTTAAATATTAAGTAAATTTTGACAATTTGATTCGACTTTTGAAAATGCAAGAAAAATTATTGATTTAGGTTACGTTACTCTAGGACTAGGTATTGCAAGCTGTAGAAAAAATTAACTACAAGCACGAAGAACAGAAACGAGAGACGACAGGCATTGTCAGTAGATAGTGTAGGCTACTTACCAATTCCCAATTCGTTAGGTAATTTGTTGAAAGCATCCATGAAGCTGCGTTTGTTGCCAGGATAGTCACCAAGCAAAATCTGGGTGTCTTCTTGGACAACGTCGTTGTATTGGATGACACTGAATCGGGTGGCGTCTCCGCTTACAATAAAAGAGCTGAAAAATATTGCACAGTCCATTTTATTAACCACAAAAAAAATAAAAATAAAAAAACATGTCTGAAGCATTTTATGCCATGAAGGTGCTGAATTCTGTTTAGCATGTTTAATAGGGTGTTTCCAAAGCTTTATAATTTGTCTTCAGCTTTCACCCACCTTGTCGTGTGGCAGGCTAAACATATCGAGTCACTGCTAACTATAAGCCGGTTACAACTGGAACAACACTCACTTGATAAATTTGCGAGAAAAATCCTTGGCTTCTTTCCAATTTTGTTCGCCAAAAGAAGTGGAAGAATCAAGAACAATTACAACATCCGATCGCTTGGAAGCTTCACACGAGCCTGCATAATGACAGTTACCGGTATTTAACATGTCAATCAATTACTTCCAGCCAGCAAATTATCCTTTTTTGACATCGATTCAACGTCCGCAAAGCTTAAATCAATGCAAAAATGGGTTGATTTGCTGGCTGAGTTTTGACTAAAATAAACGACAGCGGTTATTTTTAGCATAAAAATTTTGTCAATTTGCCCATTACCTGCGTGAGTGATGGTTATTGCCATAAATAGATAATTATCAGGCTAATTTGTCCATGTACTGTTTGTTTGCTGAACGTTCATTAGTACAAAAGTGCCACAGTCTATGCAGAGTTGTTGTGCAATGTCAGTTTTGTTAAAAGCCATGTATACTGCTTTTCAATTATTTTATTTAGTGCCAGTCTTTATAAACACAAGGCTTATTAGACATTCAACCCACCTATACTTTTAATACACATCGGTGGTGGTGAATTCCAACTGTTCGTTCCGAATTTCAAATTTTCCTCACAGGTAGATGAATCACTTCCAACGAGATCAAATCCAGCATCACATTCAAAGTGACAAGTGCTGCCAGTTTTCTTTTTATCTGTGCAACTCACGCGACCATTTTCTGGAGCTTTCAATGCAGGACATAATCCCTCTGAGAAAAAATTAAAATCCTAATATGACTTTCATAAACAAAATTACGAAATTTGTTTAGAGCTTTTAGAAAACAACTTAACAATAGTCAAGATATGTAATTAAGAGAAGCTCATTTATTTTACAGCTAGGTTATTTATGAGTTAGATACTTCAGTCTTATTTCATTAGTATAGTCTTATGAATTATAGCTACTAACTGTAGACACAAATAGGCCTACTGAAGTCAAAACTAAACAGTATTTCAATTTCATATTTCATGTGCTCTGGTTTGTATACGTAATATCCTGCTCTATCTATATGTCAATATTTTTCTATTTGTTTTGCTTGAACTTACTTTCAATGCACATTGGAGTAGGTGCGCTCCACTCACAACCGTCAGCAGTTTGAATACAGGTTATTTTAGGGCTTCCTATTAAGTTGAACCCAGGTTTGCATACGTGGTAACATTTACTTCCCAAAGAAGTTCCGTCGGAACAACCTTTGTATCCATTAGGCAGCATGGTCGAAAACGTTGGACAAGCATTTAATCGAGCTATAAAAAGTAAAAAGTTTAGTGAATTGTATTCTTTAAGTCCTGGTCTAGTTTAATAATAAATTTTAGTTGTGGAAATCGTTAGCTCAGCAATTGGTCAACTGCCAACATGTGATGGTGGGCACGTTCGCATTTTGTGGCCTCAAAGTACACCAATAACTTATACGTACATCGAAGGAATTTGTAATTTTAGACTGTACCTTAAAATACAACTTCTAAAAAAATGGAAAAGAAGCTTTTAAAAAAAAAATTTAATCTGTTCCTTTGGGTTTAATTCTATTAATATACAGTGCAATAAAATCACGTTTCTCGTCTTTTTATGAGAATGCGCAATAATCGTAATAAGAATCAAACGTAGTTTGTAGTATAAGTTTATTACCAGCTAAAATAAACAATTAGCCTACCTTTTGCCCTTAAACATAGTGGCGAAGGTGAAGTCCATCGACCCGATTGCTCTCCAGGTCTTTTGACACAAGATGAAGTTCTTTTACCGATTAGTTTAAATCCTACTGCGCATTCAAAAAAACATTGGCTTCCCAAGAAATGACTGTCTGAGCAGCTTTTGAACCCATTTTCGGGGGCAACTATTTCCTCTTGGCAATAGACACCTGTAAAAAATTGAAGACAAAGGTTAGTTTCAAAGAGCTACAACGCAGGCTCACATTCTTGAATATCATACATGCACTAAACGTATATTGTAGAATAGATCATAACCATTTACATTTGAAAAAAATCTTCTCAGATCTTATACAAGCTAAAAAGCAATGCATTGTAATCTTCATTCGATAAAAAGAAAATGAAATCCACTTCTTACGTGATTCTTTGACACATCTTGGTGGCGGCTCACTCCAACGACCTCCTTGATTAGTTTCTACACAGGTTGATGTTCGACTTCCAATCAAATTAAAGCCTGGTTTACAGACGTAGTAGCAGGAGCTTCCAATAGAGTTCCCAGTGCAACCTTTAAATCCATTTGCCAGCGTGTTTGACTTGCTCATGCATGTAGTTTTTTGAGCTGCAAGAAAAATCAAAAGGCTGTGATTTCTTATAAAAGATACATCAGATTGAAATCAGATAGACAAGTTCACCTGCACCAAATATTCTTCAACTTTAGTTCATTTAAACGGATTTGTAGAAACATTCAAGAATTTTACGTCACACTTCTGCAAGTTTATCGCGTATAACTTACGTATGCAAGTGGGAACAAAAGCACTCCATCTTGAACCTAAGCAACTAATTGTCGGAGACCCCAGCATTACGTAACCGGAATTGCAGCGAAAGCTGTGAAAACAAATTAAACGTTTTAATAAAAGCCATTGAATATTTTACAGGTAATACAGTTTTTACTTATTAGCTTGCAACATTACATTTTTCGGTCAATTTCAAAACGTTGTAGCATTTACCTGCACTGACTACCTAGTTGTCGACCTTTGGTGCATGTAATTCTTCCATTGGATGGTCTGACAGGCTGAATCAAACACTGCGGTATCCAGCGACAAGTTGGAAAAGGCAAATTCCAATAACCATCATCTGAAAAGCAAACAAAAATCACAGTTTTGTAATGAAAATAGGATTAACTCGGAAAATCACACGCAAGATGGAGGTGAAAGTGTACTTACTGCATCTGACTGTTGTTGGGCCTTGCAATTCAAATCCTGGTCGACAACGGAATGCGCACATGCTGTTTTGTTCATTGGCCCGACTGCATCGCATTTGTCCAAAGAACGGTGTTCTTCGGAATTGGCATTGCTTTGCTGAAACAATGTTTATAAAATATTTTTTTGTTTTGTAAAATTTAAAGCAAATCACACTATTTAGTTATTTTTTATATTAACAGTTAAAATAGTTACTTTCCCAAAAACTTTAAAGTTAATTTTCTAGTCAACTTTTATTACCTTCTATAGCCATGAAGCACAAACAGAATAAAACCGCAAATGACAATTTTGTTTTCATTTTCTGTTTTTTTTTCTGCTGATTTTTCTTTCAACTTATACTTTCTGTCGGTTTGAGACGCTAAGTCGCTAATATCATGTACTTTACAAAGTAAATTAAAGACATATGACTACTGCAGCGAAATAATTTTCTTTTATACCACTCGCAGATCGAAAAGTACCTAAATTATATTAAATATAGACTTTTTTCCCGTTCTCTAGCTCAGCACAGCTAAATCTGAAGCACGGAAATCATGTCGGTTAATTTTGCAGATGTCAATTGCCAAAACACTTTTATACAAACATGTTGCGTATTGCAAACTTGTAAGCATTGCCACTGCCAGACTATGTAGAATCAATCAACTTTGAGTTTGAATACTCAAAACTCTTACAACGTTGAGCCAATTAGTCAGAAAACGTTTTTACAAGACGTCTTTGAATAAAAAGAAAAAAGAAAAACGAACTTTTAATAAAACACAAGCAAGACCAACTCTGTCTTGCGTCTACTTGACTGTACAACAATCTAATTCTAATGTATATTGATGTAAAGAAGCGTAAATGTAGAACGAAAAATACTCTTAAAATTGACCTATAGGTCTGAAAACACCACACCCATATTCTAGCCAGAACGGCTCGATAAAATGTAAATGTTACAACAGACTAGCTTACTTAGCCTTAGATATGATTTAACTAACATTTATAATTACGTTTTAAACTGGAGTATGTATCCCGTTTCTTTTTGGGCTATTATACTGTAGTATGGAAAAACGTTTCGAACATTGTAATGAATTGACAACCATAATTATGCAAGCTGATACTTTTCTTCAAGATCTCTAAATATACCAAATCGGATTCTGAGAATGCGCAAATTTACTTTCACGCAACAAAAATAACACTCCACGTTTAAAAATTAATAACGTTCGTAAAAGTAAGAACCAAAATAGCAAGCATGAGATACGGATATTTTTGCCTGCATTTCCTGTCTGGATGCTAAACAAAGAAATAGTTAATAAAGAAGCAAAGTCCTAGTTCGGGCAATATAGTGACGACTAATGAGCAAAATTTTATCCAAGTTGTGATTGAATATTGAACAAATACGAAACGTATGCCAAAAGCTAGTTTCGTCACCAAAGAAACATAAACCCTGACGTCATCATTGCAATTGAAATTTTTAACTTAAGCGTCACGATGTTTCTTGACATATTTTTTATTGCGTAAATCGGACATAAGTTATAGAATCAAGTGATCAAGTGATTGAACATTGAACAAATATGAAGTGTAGCCTATGCCAAAAGCTAGTTTCGTCACCCGAAAAACACATAAAACCCTGATGTCATCATTACAATTGAAACTTTTAAGTGATACGTCACAATGTCTTGATGAATCCTACTTTTCATTGCGTGAATCGGACATAAGTTGCAGGAAGCCATTTGGCGAAACACAAAAATTACGTAGTGGTGTCCTTTTCTATCACATATTTTGGCCCTTTTCCTGGAAAAAAAATGTATGCCTTAAAAGTTTTCTCAGACTAATTTATTGAAGGTACAACGTAAAATACACTATATAAAGTGGTAAAAATCTCTCATAGCGTTTCTGAAAAAACAGAAAATGGTTTAACGTAGAAGATTAGGTGTAAAGTGTAGTTTTTTCTATTCGACTGAATAGTAATTGAAATGGAAGATTATTTAAGACAACACCTAAGGTCTAGGTAATTTTTTCTTTATACAAAACCATACAATTTCATCGTGACACATACGAGACAAAAATTACATACTGTAGAGCTATTAGATGAAGCAGCTCCAAACGATTTGTTGTTTTTCTAGGCATTTTGTATCAAAACAACCTCACGTTGAGCAATGCAGCGGAGATTAGGTCCAGTCATGGTTATCATACAACAATCATCAAGTTTTCTCTTAGAAAATAATGTCAATTTTTGTGACTTTTTGACCTACGCAAAGTTTGATGTATCGAAAAGACTGCATTGCAACTTCAATTAAAATCATTTTCTATTGTCCTAAGCAAGCAAAAACAAATCGTGATGCTACTAAATTTGAACATTTTTTTGTTGTTGCTGAGAATTCTAATGACCTAACTTTAATTTTGACACGTTTCTTTGACTTAATCAAAAAATCGTGCCTTTGTGCTTGTAACAAGCAAAAGTTTGAAATGGTAAAAATTGATTTCGTGTAAACTATCGATTGAAAATAGCCTGGTTAAGAAGAATATGAAAACATCGGAAACGAAAATACTGACAAAGTTACAACCAAATTGACAAAGAAAAGCACTTGAGATTTATTTCTGAAACTTAACAATGGGCTATTGGATTGTTTCTTATGCCCCAAAGCTAATTGAATTTGGTTTGCATAACTCTTCAGGCTTCAGTATTTAATATAAACTTGTCCATGCAAATTATGCTCAGTGGTAATGATGAAAAATTTCAACCATTTCTTAGAAAACCTAATGAGGACACATTGTTTATACTACTACAGTGCAAATGTTTTTGCACAAAGCAAACTCGCAGTATGTTTCTGAAGTTTCTGTAAAGTAATTTTTCAACATCGGATATTGTTAAATTTGTGAAATGTACTGCAAAAGGGGAATAAGATGGTGTTTTCAAAAGCGACACTATTCTGACGGCCACCATTCTCAGTATCTCAAACTAAAAACACCAGAGCAAAAACCTTCGTTTATTCAAAAACAATCGAATATGAATTTCCTATTGCGCAATAGTCAACCAACAAATCACAGAACTACTTCCCTTGCGATGAAAATAGCTACCTCTAGGATACCTCCAAATCAAAATGGGAAGCGTTTGCAGTTAAAAAATGTTTTCATGCTTGCACTGAATTATCAGGTAGTCGTACAAAAGTAGTATCAACGACACATAAAAATTTTATCACAGGCCGAGAACGATATTTTCCCATCTGTGCCACACATGAGAAACACACAAAACAACGTCACAGCAACAACAAAATGGGAAATCAGTTTCATGTTGTTTTAGATTTTGTAGTTTATTATTCACACTTATTTTAATTTTTACAGTGCTGTGCATACTCATAATTTGTTAGAACAGAAGCTTACGTGCTGCATGCAACCTTTGAGCGATTTTTAACTACTGTACTTTTAAAAAATTGCTCCACTCCATAACTTTGTTTAATAAATCAATAATAGGAGTGCGGCCTAATTTGAATCGAGTTTCAAAACCCCCATAAAATTTTCTACATACGTCGTTGCCAAAGAGTAATTATGAATTGGTAAAAAGTTTGCACACTGGAGCTTACCGGCTACTGCACAGCACGCTTCCGATACCAAAGGAAATGATCATCGCAAAAGGTTGCAACAAATTGCATAAACAACGGATGACTATCTTATCATTCTCGTGAGTTGATTGGTCAGAAAAACAGGTAATGACGTGACGAAAGAGAACAGAAATTTCCCAGCTGCAAAATAGTTTGCACCAGTTCAGTACGTTTGGATTTAGCAAACGTTGATTTAATTCCAGTCAAGTTTTTATCAAACGCTCACACAATGGTGCAGATTGTGTGTGTGCATGCGTATTGCAGTAAGAACAGTCGGTGTAAGAAAGGAGAGTTACTAAATTAAAACTGACCATTTGTTAAAATCCTCGGCAATTTCAGAGCGCCAACAAATCATTTATGTTTGGTTCTCCTTCATCAACAGATCGATCATATTTGATCAGCTGTGGCCTGCCATATGAACTCCCTTTATTTTGCTCTGTTTATTTGTTTTATTTTTGCTAGTACTTCTGGTACATTTTTTATTCCAATAATTTGCTTGATATTGTCAAAATATTCATTTTTGTTGTCCCTTTATTCGTTTGCATCATCCCAGTCAATATTAAATTTTCTAACGAGTTGCTTCTTGCTACGTGTCCGAAACATCTTAATTTTCTGGGGTTAATATTGTTAATCAGACTCCAGTCATCGTTTATTCGTTGGGTAACAAATTCATTTTTTTTCTATCCAGCTGATACGTAGCCTAATAGCTTCCTGTAGCACCACATTTCAAAACTTTTAGTCCTGTTTTTTGCGTGTCCAAACCTCACATACATACGTGGCAATTGGGAATGTTATGTTTGGTAGTTAAATGATAAAGGCCACATTTCCTGCCTGGTTATAATTTGGATTTTGAGCTGGTCATTCCAAAGACTTGAAATGGTATCGTTTGTGTTCTGCTTTGCTGACCTCAAACGTTTACAACTTATGAGAAAAGGCCACATATGAAAGAAAAAGCGCTAACGACTCTGGCAACACGTAATTAGTTTTTGGGTGATCATAAAAAAGCAAAAGGAAATTTTTTGAAGAATTTGCGGAATTTTCAGTAGCTTCATTAGTAATCAAGAAGGTCTCAATTTTGTTGATAACGTTTGCCACGTTTTTCCTAATACAAAATGTAAGCTGAATCGTGCTGCGGTAGCACATTAAAAAAATAATAATAATATGCTCTTAACGACAACTTTTCACCAATAAGCAAACGTTTTTTTCATCACTAAATTGTACCACATTTTTTCTTTGTAATAATTCTAAGTGGGCTATAATTTGCTCATATGGTAATTAATAACATTGTATAAAAAAGCATAGCCCACGCAGTAACCCATGAATTAACTTCTTAGCCGACACTTTGTAGACGTGCGACAACTTACTTTGCGCTGCAACTCTTCTGGGGTTCAATCGAGACATTTTTAAAATTTGATGCTGAAATTCCTAGAAATTTTGACGTGTTTACAAAGAATAATGTTATTAGTCAATAAAGTTATTAAAAATGGAACATGTTTAAAGCACGCGTCCTCTTCATGAGAAAGACCTTGATTGCAATTGCATCAACACAATTTCTGCTGGTCCTGTCAGTTAAACAAAGAAATTCCAATAAAAAAAACTCAAACTTGAAATGTGCAATAACATACTTCGAATAGTTTCTTTCAATTTAACTTCTAGTTTAATTTGGTTGGTTATTATGTAGGTTATGAGTGACGTGTAAATGGATTTTAATTATGCATTGAAACTTAACATCATTGGCATTGCCATCATTAGCTTTAGCAGAGAGTAAGCGTTTAAGTACTACTAGTATAAAAGATAAGGTTTAACATCGCTTTTTAAATTGATCAAAGCGAACAAAACATAGAACGTCTTCTGTCACAGTGTGCAAGTCAGAATCAACATGATTTGAAGCCTGCTTAATCTTCTTTTAGATTTGAGTTTGTGCTAAAACTGATCCATATAACGATTAAAACACGACTCCGTGTAACTATTTATTTATAACTGTTTAGTTTTGTCACACCATCTTACACAATATTGTTCATTACGTGATTTGCTGCAGCTTTGCAAAACGTCAACCTTGTTTTTGTTATCAAAATTGTATTTTTTAGCTTCCACTTGTTTTAACTTATATCTTCAATGTAGCAACAAGCGCAGGCTACAAAAAAACAACCTTGAAATAGCCGACAACAAGCAATAGAATCAACTGCAATTTTTCTGCAATGAAAAATTCGACAATCATATCATTTTTTTCCTAATTTAAAATTTCCTGTTTGTCTTGTGAAAACAAACAGGCTATACTGTAAGTAGGTTTATAGCGTGTGGAACAGTCTTATAGCGTATAGAACAGTCTATAATAACAGAGGTGGACAAACTGTGGTTGCTAGCCACATGCTGATCGCCGATGTTTCTTTTGCAGCTCTTTTAGCTAATTAAATGTTTTTATAATTTAACAATAAACTGTTTTTTTACAATACAGATTAAAATTTTTCAAAGCAAAATAAATCACAAGTGCTGTTTTCTAATGTTCAATAACAGGTAATTTCCATGATGTCGTAAGAAACACAGACATATACAACCAAGCAACCACACGGCATTTAACATAATCCATTAAAATTGAACATAAACTATAAGCTACAAACGTTTTCGGCCATACACACGTTAGCCCTTATCTGTCTTATATGTCTGTGGTTGAAGAAAGTGACAACTTTACCAAAATTGTATCATAACAAACAGTTAACTATTTGAAAATACATTGAGAAATGAAGAGGTATGACTTGACAGATGTTTTGGTTTTCTTCTAGACTGATTTTGAACGTCCGCGTATGACTTTTCAACCAAATGATTTAGCCCACCATTGAACTAAAGCTTTTAACAATCCTACAAGTCAATGAAGTGCACAAAATTTGCAATTGAAGCAGCTGTTTAATCATTTTTGAATGTGTCCTTTGCGAAGTAGGTAGAATGTAGGTCGTGCATTGCAATCAACTACATCGCAGCAATAGCAATGTACACACCATGGCTTCAAATGACACCCTCAAACTATGTCTTGCAAATGTCATCGTCTGTTTTGCTGAGTCATTTGTCCACCTTTCTTGCACTGTAATTCTGTTTCTAAGCTCCCTCTTCGTTTTGTGTGTTTTGCATAATATTTTTAGTACCTATTCTTCTGTGACATCCTTTTTCTCACAGGTTAAGAACGAGAAAAAAATTTACGAGGCTACAATTATTAGACGCACACATATGTCTGTGGAAATTGTGTATTCCATTTGCCTGAAAGGGAAAGGAAGCTTTACAAGTTTAAAGATCCCAAAAAATATATTTTTCTTGTTGGTGTCAGATTTCGAATTATTATGGAAAAATAAGGAATAAATGTTTTTTCTTATAAACAAAAAAATATACTTGCCCTCAGTGTCCGCCCCGTTAGCTCAGTGGTTACGCGGCCAGCTCAAGATCACGTTGCGGTGGTTCGACTCTTGGGGTGTGCGCTTGAGCAACGCATTTCAGGACTGGTCTCCATTCAGCGGCACCTAGTGAATGGAATAATTCCCGGCAACAACACTTCAACAATCGGAAACTTCACTCTGTTAATCTCGGTAACCGGCCCTGTGTCAAGAGCTTCCGCAAGTATGCGAAACTACCAGGAATAACCTATCAAGGTTTTGTCAGTCCGAGGATAAAGATTCAAAACCAACCAAACCAGTGTTGAGCCGAAAATGTTGAAGCTTTATTTCATTGTTCAGTTTTGATAAATTTAAATTGGAACATTGTTATTCAACCTCAATTGGATTATTTCAAAAGTGAGATCTTATAATCCTACAGCAAAACTACTTCTTTTAGAAGATCGGAAAACGTTTTGCATACTTTTGTTATCATTTTATACAAAGAAAAGAAAATGTTCTTTTTTTTGAAACATTTGAATAGTATTTGTTATATAATCGAGTCAGGTGCAACAGAATATATTTGTGCCTTTTTTAGTCAAGAGCTTAAAAGATTGCATAACATATGGATGACAGAAACCGCATGCATGCATTCTGCACAGTTCAATAAAGTTAGTAGACACGTGCTTTCGAAGAAAAGCACCATTGATTCAATGTTTTGGTGCATTCCAGTTTTTAAAATAATTCAAGTGCTCTTAGAAGTGTCAACGAATTTGTGGACGTCGCACGATTTCAAGCGCAACTGGCTTATATGAATCGAAACGTGGACATTCCAAATCCAACTACTGTGCTGTATTACACATGCCTTTTCCAAAAGGAATAGGCTGTGTCTAATTACCATAATGCCTCTATATTTCTATTTATGTTAATTAAATGTAAATAATACAAAGAAAGGGCAGTGCTTAATGATAATTGAGTATGGTAGTTTAAGGAATGGGTTAGATCCTAACATAGCTATGACAGAAGTTGTTTTATTTTGTTGAGTCATCCATGGCGTTTTTGTGCCAAACACTGACTTGGAAAGACAAATGAGAATGTCAATAGGATTTGGCTTGATTTTTTGCATATTTGTGTGGCGAAATTTACAGTATTCTTTGTTCAAATTCACAAACCTTTAAGCGTGAATAAAAAAGGTAGCCCTCCAGTATTTTTCAAGTTAAACTTCTTTTGAAAATGTTTTAATATTGAAAAAAAAGCAATTTGCTAGCCTATATATTTACAATAACTTTCTTTATGTTTGTTGCTGATACAGCCGATGTGAAATTTTAAAGTGACTATGATTTGGCACTTTAAATATCAAGTACACATTATACTTCCACCGCTTGTATGAAACAAAATACGGGAAATACTTCTTTCCTTGCAGCACTACAGTACAACTGTATGGTTTTTAACTTAAAACTTCAAAATACATAAAACCATTGCACGTTCCTCAAAAACGTTGCAAAATATATTTTCAACAATGTCATTACATTATGAAGCCACATTGGCTCCCAGTCTTCACAAAGCTTCGGTGATCACCAAATGCGGAGTGTTTTGTTGCAAATATTGCTTATTACGGTCATTATCTTGGTTCAGCACATTTCTGGTAGGGACACGCCAAGTAGAATTCATTTTTAAGAAATTCCTCGATGCAGTTTCACAGAAGCAGTTTGGTTTTTGCCAAAAAATCCTATAACGAGATTTTTAAGATAGTTTTGGGAAGTAGCCTAATAAATACATCATAGCCTACCAATCCTTATATTGGATTTGATCAATGTTTGATTATTATGGACTGAAAGATTTTTCAAATTCTGTATTGCAAATAAATAACTTTTTTTTAATCTTTGACTTACTTTTAAAGTTGGAATTTTTATTTCTACAAAAAAAAAATCCTATCATGTTTGACTTGTTTGTGCTAAAACAAACTAAAATCCACTTTTAGAGATAGTTGAGATATGCGTACTGTCTTAAAAATGTAACTGTCTGTAGTGATTCTTTTCTAGGTACAGTATAACTTTCGATAACTTTTGTAAACAATCTTTCGCTGTGCCCATTTTCTGTCGTCAGGTGTTGTGTTCCCTATTGCACAGTGTGCATTTAACGCCAACAATAAACAAATACAGGAAAGATGTTTTAACTTTACAAATGCAAATGACCTGTTTTAGCCTGATGCTCAAAATTTGCGAAGTAAACAGTTGAAAAGTTGGCGTCTTGTTTTTTTTTAATCGCAATAACTTTGACTTTCCCAGTTTAATTTGAAAGACTTGATGTGCAAGTCGCTTATGACAATAAATGATTATTGAACAATGATTTGCAAAAAAAATTTGTACATTTATCAAGTATTTTTAGACAAATGGAGAAAACATTCCAGAAATTATTATCAAAATAATCTAGTATTTTTCCTTTTGCATTATTAGCATTTGGATCGAAAACAGTTTATTTTTGCCACAATCACGTTTCCGGGTAAAAGACATTGGTCATGTTTAGGAGACAAATATTTTTCTTTCATTAACTTTAGTCGTGATTTCCGTTATTTTGGTTAGTCAGAACCGAGCCGAATTAACTGCATATAGCCTAGCGGATTCTTGACACGCAAAGCTGGTTTTGAAAATGCAACAAATTTGTTAAAACTTTAACAACAGTTTAAAACCGGATTCAGCATCTATCTTTAAACTGGAAGGGATTACATTAAAGCTTGGTTTTAGTATTTTAAGCATATGGAGAAGGCAAAGACTTTATTAATGGAATGGGAGGATTTGTGAAGTTATGAAGATCCGGATCAAACAAAAATGGACGCCATACTCGAATTTCACCCTTGTTTGAGATCATCAATAGCCTACATACCCATTACCCAAGTGTCTTGAGCGGAAGACCCAAGTGAATCGAACTTTCAACTTGATGGGAATTGTAGACTTCTCCGACTTAAGTGGGAATCGAACCTCTGTATAGATTGTTCTACGGTGTCCAGTATGCCGTTCTTAACCACTCAGCCACCTCTCAAGACAAGGAAGCTGCTGTTGTTAAATGCAGTCTTATTCCGTTCAATGCGAGAGAGAGTATACCAGGTTTTTCCGAGTACTCAGAGATCCATGAATCCACAATGCCGATAACCTCCACGAGAGAAACCTCTCTACCAGGATTTTATCATGCAAGTCTTAAGCATCGCACTTACTAGCTTTATAGCAAAGACTCTAAACCATGCACTGGGGTTTGGACATCATTTGCCAAGGCTGACATCAAAGTTTCCAAAAACGTCGAGTGAATTTTAAATATCTTACCTTTAAAAATTGGTCATTTTCGAAATATGTTGTTAACTGCACGCACCGATAAATGAACATCGTTTCTTGATCTCTTAAGCTACACCTTTGCAATGCTAAATAATCGACGCGAGACGGACATTCTACAAAAGTATATTTCAAAACAGTGATTTTCATAAGCCTGCTGCTTGCATTACGTCATGTTGAAAACCCTTGCGTCAAATCAACGCGTTTCAAATACGCTTCTGTGCGTAAAGACGTAAACAGTTGTGATAGGGTACATCGTGATATACTGAGTGTGGAGCAAAGCACTTTATTGGCATGTTTAGATATTACGTAATGAAAGTTTTAAAACTTCATATTGTCAATTCAGGGCACACACTTAGCCTAAGGTTCACCACACATTCTGTATTTTTCAAAATGAAACTGGTCAGACACTTAAAATTAATTTTCAGCAGTAAATGCAGCAGTAATTTGAACATTAGCTGGAGACCAAAAGAAACGACAACATGTTTGCTTCGGTGACAATTTTGCAAATGAAAACAAATGATAGTGCTATTTACCAGGCCTAAAAGTATATTGTCATGGTTGGAATAGACATTACTTTAATGACCTTTGAAATAAATTTATTTTTAAATTAATTAGTTTCTGACTGTGAAAAAATAACTCGAGATGTTATAGATTATCATACAACATGTAGTTGCTAATTTTATGCGCCACTTAACGTGACGGGTCATGAGTCAAGTCAATAACTTAATTGAACTTTTCGCTTTGAGATAAACTGACGCAATAACATTCTATTGCCACGCAATAAAAATTCCCAGCTTGCTAACAATAGAAATGCCCAGAAGCTGTTGGAACGTTTTATTTTCATGGTGAATTTATTAAAAAAGTTTAATAAGTCGGTTGCAGCTTACCGCGCTGTAATTGCAAGGTAATGTACACTAGGCTGGCGCAAAATCTCGAAAAAAAAAATTTTTTCTTTTAAATTTTTCGTCAGTTTGGAATATTGTTCCTTTTGGTAAATGTATTTCTTACACCAAATTTCACAAAAAAATATTAACGTTTGACCCTGGTTCACCTGGTTTGAATTTTTTCAAAATATCGAATTTTCGCTTATTCCTGAAACTGCTCACCCGCTATCTTCTAATGCACTCTAGCATCTTAATGGACACAACAAGAGGCAGTAACACAAACTTGTAGCAACCATGGCCACCTGGAGATGCGGCCTGATTTGTCACATTTTGCAGATTTCGATTACAGCTACTGCTAGTGTTTGACTGAAATTTTTTGAGATGTTTTTACTTTTTGCGGTTTCCTAATTACATAAAACTTTTTTGTTGCCTTGGGGAAGCAGTAGCAAATGAGAAAAAGTAAGTTAAAAAACGCAAAATCAGACTGTTATTGAAAATTAACAGTCTGACTAAAATCTTCGAAATCAAATTTTCTTTGTTTTTTAACATGTGAGAATGTTAAAACCTATTGTATCATCTGGAGAAAAGAATAAAGAAAGCGTAAAAATCTAATTTTTTTAAAAATTCATTTAAACGTTCGCCCAAAGTTAGAAAAACCTGGGTATTTCTGCAAAATGTGACAAATCAGGCCGTATACCTTTAGGTGGCCATGTAGCAACCAAAGTGGTTTAATTAGCAACTCCATAAACACTGACACATGTATTACTCTCAAAATGTCGAATTCTACCATATTTCAGAGATGATTTTTTTTGTGCACTCTTCACTGTAGTGGGATGGCGCAACGTATAAGGCGTTGGCTTTCCAATTATGCAAACCTGGTTCGACTCCCGGCTTCAGCTGGTTGTTGAAAACACCGCTCACCTCTACCCAGGGTGTAATAAATTAGGTGGGCGTAGTTGCTGAAGTAAAGGCGGCCGAGAGAAAGGAACTGGCCACCCTACTCTCCTTAGTGCCGAAGGCTTAGTACAATGAGAACCTTATCTTCTCATACCCGACACTTGAATCAAGTATGGGACCCCCCTTTACCTTTTCACTGTAGTAAATATCTACTGCTTTCAGTTTCTTGAGTCATTTGACAATGTTTATCGATTTTCACAGGCCAACAAAACTTTTTTTTGTATAAAGGCAGGACATGTGAGAGTCATTTTAAGGTATTTCGAGGCCTCTGATTCTGAAAATGAACTAAGTTTTCTCGAATTGGCTTTAGTTTTTGAGTTACAGCAAAAATATTTTTTTCGCAATTTTGAGCCCCTATAGATTTAACGTCGTGTCGTTTACTACATAGACAAAACTGAAAGTAATCCCAAGCACATTTCTGAGTTGTATAAACGTCATTTGAAACCAATCACGCTGATTACAACCCAAACAAACAGCTATTTAACGTTTACTGGCCTAGTAACAATCAAAATATGATGTGAAATAAGCCTGAGGATACAAGATGTAGAATATATAACTTGCGTTTTGCAGTAATATATTTGTTGATTTCAACAGTCTCAGACTTACTAAGTAAGCTACTAAGTACAAACAAAATGCATACATTGTTTTGCTTAACAAACTAGACAAATAAGCAAAACAAAGCTGAACAAACGCAACTCTTTATTATGATTGGCCTACTGAGCAACACCCATCAAGGTACGAAGGCCATTTATATAATTACAGAATACATAGTTATGTTCTTCAGTAAAGTAGCTGCTTAGAATTTTATTCTTGCTGCGGAAGAACGTAATCTTGGCCTTGGAGTCAAGAATGCCATGTTAATCGAGATGAGGAGCCAAGATTGCAGCTACCACTTTTGATAACTAAATCTTTAACTACTACAGTAGGTGGTAGAAATGGTTTTGAGAAAAAAAATTGACCTTGCTCCAAAACATTACTGAAGGTATTGAGGTTACTCTCAGTCATGCCCGTTTTCCTATTGTTTCAAGCAAATCACCACTTGAAACTAGAGAGGACAAACAAAAAACAGAAATAGCAACGTCCATGCAATGACTGCCTTGCACACTCCATGTAAACATGATGTTCCAACTTCCTTCGAACATCCTCACCGTGCAGAAGTATCAAGTGTCATGGTGATTCCACGGCTCTCTTTATGCCATGGCACTCTGAACTTCTTAGCCTTGAGCCCGGAAAAGGGTTTGAGTGCAATGTTTGCATACTTTAGCAGGAACCCAGGACTTATCTTGATCACCCAGCTTCATGTCAAAGTAATAATAATAATGCTTGTTTTTATATAGCGCTGTATCTATCGCAGAATGAGTTGGTCCTCTGCGTTGCCTCATGCAGCAAAATATATCTTGGTTGTTTGTACAGCATCCTACTTGTCAAAGGCATATTTTATTAGCCTATATGCCATTTATTTAGCCTATAGACCAGAAAAAAAACTTCTTGCAGCAAAGACTTGGCCTTAGAAAAGGCTTAGAATAAAACTTCATTTGTACAAGTATCCATTTCAGTAGGCCTACCTTTTCAATATAAAGCTGCATTCATAAACACATGACTTTCGGGATATTTTTCTTGTGATGTAGACCTACTGATTCACAACTGTTTTCATTGAGTATTTATGTCTCCCTTACGTTAAACACAGTTCATTTCAACCTTTGCTTGCGTTTTGAACTTTCGTGCAATATGAACCAATTGAACTAGACAAGTGCAATTATGACATCATAATGGGAAACAGGGCTGAAAATAAGTAATTTGCTAATTGAAAGCTTTTGAGAAACGATTTCAAAAATATTTTTATTGTCGAATATCTCGAAAACTAGAGCCAATTCGAAAAAACTAAGTGCATTTTCGGAATCAGGGGCCCTGAAATACTCTAAAATGACTCTCATCTTTTGTGCCAAAATTTTTTTGTTGGTCTATGACTCTATGTCAGTGATTCCCAAACTGTGTGCCGCGGCACACTACTGTGCCGCCAGAGATTCTCAAGTGTGCCGCGAATCTTTTTGGAATTTTAGAAAAGAACTCTATAAATATTTAAAATAACCCTAACCCTCAAGCTGCAGGAAAAAGGACTGATTGCAATTTGCAAGTTACAAAGTGGCACACTTGTTGGCAAAACGTAAAAAATTACACACAGATGCAGAATCAGTAATTGGATCAGCATTAGCCATTGTTGTTGAAGAAATGCTTGGTAGTGCTGCCCCGGAAAAAGTTGGAGTTCCGTTGTTAAATAACACAATTTCACGAAGCATACAGTAGAAAAGCTATCCTCAGATTTAAACTAAAAGAATCAAGTTCGCGACTAGTTTGTTGCTACAGACAGGGAGCTATCTGTACTATGGTCTTAACAAGTTAACGAATCTACTGACAGAACCGGGAAATCTCATCTGCTGGCTTTTATTCGCTTCATTAACTATGAAACATAGGTAAATGAATGTTTGTTTTGCAAAGAAATGAAGGGCACAGCCAAAGGAGAAGACATATTCAAATTGGCAGATGAAAATATTTTGCTTTCTGAGTTGAAATGGAGTAACTGCGTGAGCGTTTGTACTGATGGTTGTCCTTCAATGCAGGGCAAAAATAAAGGTCTCGATAAAAGTCTTTGATTTGTTTCCTGCTCTTAATAAATCAACTCATAAACAAGAAATCATCCCGCAAATTATGAGCACATTGTCTGGACTTTTCAGCTTGCACTGCAACATTACTTCCCATCATGTGGAAGCAATGAATCAAGCAATCTTTCTGCAGAAGAAGAACAGCTCATTGATTTACCAAACAACCCGTTTTTTCAAACGCTGTTTCCACAAAAAAACTTGGATGAGTTTTGGCTGTCTGCTTTCAAATCCTATTCCATTATTGGTGCAAAAGCAATCAAAATTATATTGCCATTTGCATCTTCATGGCTATTTGAACATGGCTTTTCTGTTTTGACTGAAATTAAAAGCTGTAAACGAGAGTAACTGCTTTGAATTGACGATGAAAGGCGAGAACCGTATATTTGTCAACAATGCAACCTCGTTTCAGTCATATAAACAAGCACATCCATCCCATTAACACGTGAAAATAAATTTTTTTAAAGCAACTTTTCTTCTCTTGTAGCCTAAGTGTGCCGAGAGCATTTTATAATTTTTCTAGTGTGCCACAAGTTGAAAAAGTTTGGGAACCACTGCTCTATGTTATAGATTCACTGACTGCAAAAAGGCTGTAAAATCAACTAAAATGACACCAAAAGCATACACTATTAGTGACTCTCAGACTTGGAGTAGGGTAAAGACATTCCACGTGGAAGTTAACAGAGGAAGTGACGTCAGAATCACGTGATCAAATTTTGAAAAATCCTCTCTTCAGATACTGCTAAACCACTTCGAAATTTACTAATTTTTCAGAAAGATTCAGAATTTCTCCTTGGGTGAACCAGGGTCAAAGGTCAAAACCCAACAAAAATTTTTGGTTCACAAATATCAGTGAGCAAAATGGAACATTATTCCAAACTGACAAAAATTTTAAAGAACATCAAGGAAAATGAGCCACCCTAATGTACACCTGTAGATTTATAGAAACATAGCAGACGCTATGACCAAGTGCTGGTAACATCACAAGTGCTGCTGCAATGCTTATTGCGAACTAAAAATATTATTGAGCATGTGACCTGTTATGAGCCTTTACTTTACTAACCACCGGCAGCGGTGGCCGAGTGGTTAGCGCGTTGGGCTCACAGTCGAGAGCCTGCATGTTCGACTCCAGCCACCCGCACTTGCTGTTGTTTCTCTGGGCAAGAAACTTTACGATAATTGCCTCTACCCAGTGATCGATTTCGAGTAATGGGTGGTACCAAATTTAAGTCATAAGTAGAGTAGACAACCGGAAACAGACATTGCCGTCGGCTGCAGCGTGGGTCAGGTGTACGTCGGAAGGCGTGCACCGATGCATAGCGCTCAAGTCCGCTTTCTCGCAATGCAGGATAAAGATATAACAAACAAAACAAACAAACGGTTCATGATTAAGCTAAATGAAATAAATAATTATGCCTTCTTGCTTATTAAAGTTTCACTTCAACTTACTATCACAACTGAATTATAACTCTAAGTCGTTTATGACTTTGACGAAAATATTTGTAATAATGATTTTTGTAACAATTGAACGAGTTGTTTCACGCACGGTTTGAGTCCGGTTTCTGCATTTCGTTTTGCATTTCATTGCTGCCTCATTTAAAATATCACTTTTGGGATATACAGTATAATTATATTGAAAAGATTTACATTGACTTGGTGATCCATCAATTCTAACAAAACAAAAAACAGTGTTCCAGTGGGAGATGTGTGAAAAACACCCAATAAGTGGGAACAGTGGCGGATTCAAACCAGGTAGGCCTACATCACCATGTACTCCTCTTTGTCTCACTCTCTCTTCCTTTCTGGAAAGTGTAATGTTTGCATGATTTAAAAGTTAGAGAAACGCTATTACACTGCGATACAGACAGTGACTATGCATGTTATTTTGTTACACCACATAAGTATGGAGTCACACACATACGTTTGGAAAATTTATAAACAATTTGCTTAAACAATCAACATAAAACACATACCAAGAATATTTTTGTTTATAACTGGACATGCTTATGTGAGGTAAAGCGAAGTAGTCATTGTTTTTTTTGTTTTTTTTTTATTTCAGCAGTTTTTAAAAATATATTTAAAATTTTAAACAGTCAAGTGTATTGATGTTTTTGAAAATCTTTTCACACTTTACTTGCTAATTGGTACGAATAGTTTCATTCCTAACGTCAACTTGAGCCTACTGTAGAAAGCAGAAACACGTTTATCTTTGAAAAGAGGAAAATGTTCCTCCAATTCTTGCTCTTTCTGTAGCTTTTATCAGCAGTAGACAAACAGGATTGTGCACTCTGCCTTTTTTAACATAACCACAGTGTGGTTGATAATTGTAGTCAGTCAAAACCGAAGAACACCTAATATGCTTGTCGAAACAAAAATTTAAACTATGCATGTTTTAATATAAACAAGTTAAAAGAAATGGTATTTTTCATTTGCGTTTAATCATTCTTTGCATAAAAGCATACACGAGTTGAAAATGCACCTTATTAGTAGCAGCCTAGTTTCTTTTAGTGTTTTCACACTTGACGCTCGTTGTCTTTTAGCCAGTTTTTAAATACGTTTTCGCATTGGTAAACTATGTTGAATATTAAACTTAGAAGTAAACTTATTAGTAGAAACAAATGGGAAAAACTGTTGCAGAACAATTGGCATATTTTTTGCAATCCAGAGCAATGGAAAATGACTATGATCGTCGCTAACCGCCAGAAGTTTACTTTAAAACAAATTTTGAAAAAAGAATTTTGCGTCAAAACCAAATAAAATATTCCGAAATATTTTTGTATCAAACCGTCCTCTCGAAGTTGCCATAGCTCACAGCAATATTACCAAGCAAAAGATTGAGCATTGACTGTTTCACGTTTGTCATGTAGTCATGTGACATCTCATAAAAAGGCGTGATTGAATAGACAAAGGTTACTTCATATTAATCGTTGCGGATTTTTAAGACATTGAAAATAACACAGTTCTTATTTAAAAGCTCAAAGCAAATGAAAAAAATCAAGAACGACTTAAGGATTGCGTCATCCGTGCTGTCAATTTTTAAAACAGCCTTTGAAAGTATCCAATCTACTACGTATAGTATATGCAAATGTATTTTTTCCATTAGCTTACCACAAACCAGGCTCAGAGAACATACTTATCCAGAAACTAATCAAATTGCTTAATAAATCTCCTTCACAAAAATAAATTTTAACTACCACACCTTAGCTTAAACTGCTCTGAAAACAATACGAGAAGTGAGGCAACATCACTGGGAAACTCGGCTTCTAATCATTTGATCATGTTTTTAAAATTAAGCTGCTTTTTAATAAAAATAAAAACTGTTGTTTAAAGATATAAAAAATTCTATTAGCTAGTGAAAGGCGATTTGAGCACTTTATAGGCTACGTAGGCGTATAATGCAGGCTATTAACAAGAACAATTTCAGTTTTTGGCTATCTATGTGCTGTATATATAAAGCAAATATAGTTGCTAATCTCCTAACAGCCTTAACAGCTTGTTTCACTTGTGGGAATTCTCAGAAAGTTCTTATTTAAATAGAGCTTCTATATTATTTCGATTTAATTATGAATCCACAAAAATCTCAATAAAAATGAAACGGGCTGAAGGTTTTTAGGAATTACCAACTATACTGTATTCAGTTTTCTCTTTTTTTGCTTGGCATTGAGCACTTTTTTTGTAATTTTGATAATATTTATTGTATAAGTACTGTAGCCTACTGTATAATTCAATCATTGCCTTGTCTTACATCAAAAAGGTCGTGACGAAAAAAAAGAGCCAGGCAGACATCCGACTGCTTCCTCCCTTTTTGTGAACACAAATCTGGAAGGGGAGATTGGTTCCGCTCAAACACAACCCTATGCAGAGTTTGCAGAAACAAAGGTAATATCCTCAAACGGAAGGTGGTTCACAATCCAATGCGTAAATGCAGACTTGAAACTCAGACAAGTGCACATTCTCACCAACAGCCTATTGGTCCTCTCTGTGAAGACAACTGTTTAAAAATATCACCAACACTGGCTGACGACACTGGTGTGATAAACTTTACATGAATGACAATGCAACAAGTAAGAATGTGATATCAATGTTATAATATCACGCTGAATCAATGAGAAAAGCTGGCTTATGCTTGTTAAACAAATTATTGGTTCAAACTGTGCAATGTACCCAATATGCAATGACGTTATGTTGAATAGGTAAATGTAGCCTACTTACAATGATGTAAAAATGACTCAATGCATACTATTCCGTACTCAGTCGGCTCTACAGTATATACCAGTGGTTTTCAAAGTGGGGTCCTCGATCCTTTCGGGCTCGGCAAAGCAATATTCTGAGACAGCAAAGCATTTTCGAAAACAACGCTGTACGTTTTTCTTAAACCTTTTGCTTGCAGTAGCCTACTTATCTTTTATTTTTCTTGCGCCCGACAATCGTCTTTTCATATCATTTCTATTACGGCAGATTAAGCGGTAACAGCCTTTTTTGCTGATGAGTGAGACATAAGCCTAATAGCATTTGGAATCTGCTTTAGGCTACCATTCTTGGAGACAAGCCACCACACGTTTCCATTCATGGAGATGAAATATGCTATTACTTTTCCAACTCACAGGATCTTTAAAAATAGTTTCATCAACAACTCGTTTGGAACAAATAAAAGCAATCTTTATTCGGAAAACAACTTAATCAAGAATAGTTCATTGGTTTGGCGAATGACAGAGATGCAAAACCCAGTTTCTGGGGGATGGGTTGAAATGTGGCAGTCCATGGCAGTCTTATTCTGATATCGCAAAGATGGCACTTAAACTGCTCAATCTATTTCCAACAACTTACGAAAGTGAAACAGCGTTTTCAACACTATACTCGCTATCAAAACCAAAGCTCGAAACAGATTGAATGTGATGCATGATATCAAGGTCGCCTTGTGCAAAACACAATCTAACATAAAACTGATAACACCCATGCTCATTGACGAGTGAATTTCTAATTGCATGTAACAAATGAATGATTAGGCTATTTACCGTTTTTGTTTAAATTTACTTTAATTTTATGGTGGACCGTGAGTCATTGAAAAAATCGCAAGGACACCATTACACAAATGTTTTGAAAAAGTTTGAGAACCACTAGGCACGGCCTACTGTTCTAGTAGGCCGTGCACTAGGATACACCAAGCAATTTTTTTAAATGAAAAGAATAATCAACTCACTAAATTGCAAAAGGAAATGTAGGCTAAGTAAAAAAGGTACAAAATCAATGAAATTAATTGTGTGTACTATTTTTAAAAGCGCTGTGCATTGGCATAAACGTGGTTTAGCTTGGTACAACGTTTGCTTCAGATACACTTTGGAATTGATGCGACAGTGCGACACTATACATGACAATTATATGACTATCACACAACAGAGGTATTCGCTTCAAACAACAATCACGGCAGTAGATGCAGGAGATGAAGAACAACAAGACCAGAAAAAAGCAAATGACAAACTTTCAACCGAAAATTTCGATTATTTTGTTTATGACCAAAATTATAAGTAAGCTATTTTAAAGGATTGCCGCAAGTCAAGAGCTTAAAATTAATCTTTGACTTAGCATTATTGACGATTTTGTTTATCTTTTTGCGGTCGGCCTATTTTTGTTTTCAATTCCTAATGTCCTCTTTCTCCACACTTTTTCACGATTCAACATATTCAAAAAACAAACATTTATGTTTTGTTGTTAGTTGAATTTTCTGAAATCTGAGGCTTCATTTCTTTCAAACAATGTATTTTTGCAAAGATAACAACAAACTGTTTCCACACACTTGTATTAATTTATGCTACAGGTTTGTCACATCAGATCTTTCATAGGTTTCTTTTTTGGGGGTGTTTACAAAGGAATGCTGTTTCAATGAAAGACATTATGGCATTTTGAGTCAACAGTAAGTCCTGGATAAACATTCAGCTGAGTCTGGTGTGTTTGATTATGAGATAAGGGTTGCTTCAGACATGGTTTGATTGTGATTGTAAAATAGGAAACAGTGTCGACTCCTATCCATGCTGCATCTTATCGTCCATAAAAGATTATTATCAGATGTTGCTTTGGTTTTTGCCTAGAGTTAACCAAAAGATTATTATTTCTATGAACTCAGGAAAAGTTTTTTCAGACAAGAGAATGTTACAGATTTAACTTTAAGCTATTGATTACTCTTTCTGGCGTGTAAATATTGTGAAAATAATAAGTTGAGATAAATATGTTAATCTGGAAGAAATGTTTGTCGAAAACGTTCTAAAAGCGATCAGAACCAAATATGTATTCAATTGTGGTAGATGACAACAACATGGCTCAGACGTAGGTCACACCGCTTGGTCATCCAATTTTGGACTATGCGATTACGCCATCTTGTTAATAATAACAATTCATTACGTCAATCCCACTGACATAAACGAAAGTTAAGTCACGTATAGCTTGATTAAAATATGCTAGTTTGTGCAATGATAAAACGTTGCATGTGGCTTTTTTCATTGGATTGCAGCGTTTCTCCGTTTACGATATTGCAACATGCATGTCAATAGTAGAGTGTGCATTCCCAATGTGCTGGTATCCTCCTGCAGAGGAAAAGGACATAGGTTATGTTCTAGGTAGATAATCTGACTGTTTTACAATGATTCAACGTCTGCGTATATGGAACTAATGTGATAAGGTACGATGTTTTGGGTGAGGAACAACGCATGTAATGGCACACAAAACCGTAGCGCAGTAGTTTTTGTGGCTTAATAAGTCCCAAGTCGGTTGTCATCTGAGATGGATATTGTAGATAGAAAATCAAGATGATCACTATTTTCTGTAAGAAATATATTATGATAAGGTTTTCTGTCAAATTAATCCTACAGCGGATCTGCCGTTGATCAAGGCAAACGCCGATTGATTAATAAATATATATCGTGAATGCCAAATATCAAAGCAATAAGAAATTCACTGGAAACTAATAATCCTGACAATACCAATACGAATATTGTCACGAAGAAAACCACTGGAGTTTCCCAATGATCAGCGTTATTGGTAATTATCTTTTCTTTAATGTTTTTTTCTAGCTTGCAGCTAACATAGCCGCGTAGCCTATTGCTAGTTTTCTGTGTGGTTGCACACAAAAACAGTCACAAAATAATTGTAAATAGACTGGTTCCTTTTCAAAAGCATGCTATATTTGGAATTCTGGACTTATTATACAGTTAGCTTGTTTATGTTGTCTTTATGTTAAAAACTACAAGTTGTGGCTACCATCTGAAAACTCACCGAAACATGGGACCCAGGCTATTACAACCTACATCTACATGGGAACGACCCAGAGGACAACGGGCAAAGCTGAAATCTTCTTTCCCACAATCGATCACTGAGTATAAGTAACTGATAGCCTATAGTACCATCAAACTGCTTCTACTTATTCTCACCGTATCTCACTAATTACTGTATATTTGCTTTTGTCTTACCAGTATGCTGTGTTGTATGTATATTGTATATGCCATTTTGTATTTTTGCATCATTTCTAGTAGTTCTGTTTTTTTTGTTTTTTTTGTATATTGCACTGCTAAATTTCGTATGTGTATTGTTTTTTTATGTTGTATATAATATATATCTATCAATCAAATCAATCAATATATCAATCAATCAATATTTGCGTTCAACTTCGACACCGTTCCATTTTAAATAAGCCATGACACCACTCGGGTGTGGCAGACTCGATGACCAGTTCGGTCCTTCTGTCACTCCCATCGTCATCAGCAAACAACCTAGCTCACATTGTAATCTTGTATTGTTTTGTTTTTTCGCATGTGCTGATGATGCAAAATAAAAGAACTTCTTCTTCTGATCACTACGACATTGGCTACCAAACTAGCGCTCATCTGCAGAGATATCATACCTACTCACTTTATCCATGAAAAAACAAAGATCACGTCCACCAGACCGCAGAACGAGGAAGAGCAAGATAGAAAGGGTGACCTCACAACCCTCATCCGCTTCCGAAATCAACACTACCCGGTCATTCGTCGAGGAATGTGGTGTAGAAATCGAGTCACCAGGGCACTTTTAGTTTGCGGTATCTGGCATGTGTAGTTATGTGGGGGTTTAGTTTTATAAAAAGTCAATGTTTTTATCTAGCCCAGTGGTTCTCAAATTCTTTCAAAAAATTTGTTAAACGGTCCCCTTGCGATTTTTTTAACGACTCACGGTCCACCAAAAACTTATGGCAAATTAGAGCAAAAACGGTAAATAATAATTTATTTGTTACATGCAATTAAAAATGCACACGTTATTATTTTCCTTCCATTGATCACTAGTGCTATCAAATCTTGACCTAACTAAGTTAAACTATTAGTTTGCCGTTTAAAAAAATCTGCATCTTTGTTTTGATAATCTGGATGATGTGTTACCAAATGTCTTTTCAGCTTGCTAGGTTTTACAGCAGATTGCAGACCTTGCTAAAACTTTACAGCATAGCACGCACTGCGGCTTTTCTTCTCCTCCAGAATTTATCACAGTGAAACCAAATTGAACATCGAATCTTAATTTTTTTCGAGGCTGAGCCATTTTCACTTTTTGTACTACTCAAATTTAAGTTAAAAATTCAATTAGTAAAGTAAAAAAGTTATTAATTTTTGGCTAATTTGGCTAAGGCTAAAAAGCTAACAGTTCGGAAAGGCATTCAATTCAAAACTTAAATCAGTAAAAATAACCAGATCTAATCAACTTCGCCTAACTCCTTTTTAGTCAAGTATATTTCGTAATTCTGTTCTTGATCGGGTAAACATGAGTGTTGTAGAAGTACGTCACCACTATGCACTCCTTGAAGTCACAAAGGCGATAGAAATAGTCTGGGAGCCTACGACAGAAGATTTCACCCCATAAGGTACAAAAGGTTTGACCCCTTGAAGTTACTGGGGTCAACCATGTCACTCACAAAAAGTATGGAAGATTGACCGCACCGGGTGGATCTGGACGCTAGAGCCCCCTAAAAAGCCCAAAAAGGGGGTTAATTTCACCCCATAAGGTACATGGACCAAATTTGGTGAAAACGAAGTTCTATGTCAGGACATCACAAAAATATCAAATCTAACAATATTTTCGAGTGGAAAGGTGATGTAAGACCCCCCCGAAAGTGACCCCCCGGGGGGTTAATTTCACCCCATAAGGTACATAAACCAAAGTTGGTCAAAACGAAGCCTTATGTCAGGACATCACAAAAATATCAAATCTAACAATATTTTCGGGTGGAAAGGTGATGTAAGATGCCTTCAAAGTGACTTCCCTTAATGTGACCCCCTCGGAAGGTGTATTTCACCCCATAAAGTACATGGACCAAACTTGGTCAAAATGAAGTCTTATGTCAGGACATCACAAAAATATCAAATCTAACAATATTTTCGGGTGGAAAGGTGATGTAAGATGACTTCAAAGTGACTTACCTTAATGTGACCCCCTCGGAAGGTGTATTTCACCCCATAAAGTACATGGACCAAACTTAGTCAAAACGAAGTCTTATGTCAGGACATCACAAAAATATCAAATCTAACAATAGTTTTGGGAGGAAAGATAATGTAAGACTCCCCCTAAAATGACCCCCCACGGGATTAATTGCACACCATAAGGTAGGCTACATGGACTAAAGTAGGTTAAATCATGGATCACGGTTAAATCGAAGTCTTATTTCACGGCATAACAAAAATATCAAATCTAACAATATTTTTGGGTGGAAAGGTGATGTAAGATGTCATCAAAGTAACCCCCAGAGGGTTTATTTCATCATAGAGTACATGGACCAAACGTGGTCAAAACGAAGTCTTATAGGTCCTAGGACACCACAAAATATCAAATCTAACAATACTCTCAGTTGGGAAGATGATAAAAGACCTACCCAAAAGTGAATCTCCTCCTATAGTTTAATTTACTTCATTCCTTACTCGAACCAACCTTGGTGTAACGGAAGTGCTATGCCAGGACAGTACCAATGGATTAAATCTAAAAATATTTTTATTTAGGTTTTGGTGAAATACATTCACAAGCTGTCCCATGATGCATGAAATGAAACTATAGCCTACTTTACAAAAAGTTTTTGCATAAATCATGTTCAGTCAATCGAAAAAAGGCAACAGGACATGACAATACATGGCTTTGTAACACCAAAAACAGAAAGTACATGAGAAGCACAGGCCCGGATTTAGGGGGGGGCAGAGGGGGCAGTTGCCCCGGGCCCCCCGACTTTTGAAGGGCCCCCCTATGTGGTTAAAATGTGATTTTGTGTTATTTTTTCCCTTTTGGCCTTTAAAGTTTCTGCAAAATGCTGTGCAGTACTGGACTGATGCTACTGTAGACGTAGAAATGGGTTTTCGCGCCGCAGGCGCAAAAAAATTTTTGCACGGGGGGCCCCCCGATCTAAATGTGCCCCGGGCCCCCCATCAGCTAAATCCGGCCCTGGAGAAGCATATAGGCTACAGTAGCCAGAAAATTGATCAAAGATCTTGATACGACCACTAAATGTTGAATTAATCGAACAACTGACTATCCAAATCAAAACGTTTCGAAGTGAACCATTTGGAACGTTAATTCAGGCAGTAATGAACATTTTCCAGCTGCTACAATAAATAACCCAATAAACCCAATGTAGTAAATTTTTGTTTAATGCTATTTGCTTCATGTCTCTAATCAGTTATTGTAACTGTTCATTCATAAAGAGATTGTTTGTGTAAATGTAAACGGTCGTTTCTTTATTCTTCATTGTCACTGCTGTCGCTTTCACTTTCTTCGTCTTATTCTTCGTCTTATTTGGATAGTCAGTTGTTCAATTAAGTCAACATTTAGTGGTCGTATCAAGATCTTGGATCAATTTTCTGGCTACTGTGGCCACGGGCGCCGATTCCTATAGGACAGTGGGGACATGTCCCCACCATCTTTTTACATGTCTCCACCATCTTTTTACATGCCCCCATCATCTTTTTACATTATTTTTGTAACGTAAAAGGGAAAATATTACCCGAATGTCACAATTTTACCAGTCAAACGTTTAAAATATATTGAAAGGAGGGGACAACATTTTTGTTTTATGCGAGGAAGGCCCAACCGTAGTAGAAATGTTTTATTAGGCAGAGAAACCCTGGTGTAACTCGCAAATTGTATTTAATTTGGTTACGCCAGGGCCACACAGTGCAACGTTTTAGAATTACTTTGAAAGAGTCGTACAAGCATGTAGTGCAGTAAGTGTAGCTTGTGTTACTTTTGTATAAGGAAAAAGCTATTTTTTCAGTTATTATTACATTGAGGTTAAGAGCTGCTGAAATGTCTTTACCGGTTTGGCAAAAAATTGTATATAGGAAAATTAGCAGTTGGAAGGCTGGCAGGCAGCTTTTTTTCAATTGAAAAAACTCTTACCCTACCCAATTTTTAAAAGACTTGTCACGTTCCAAATCGTCTTCAGTATGGACATGGCCATGGTCAACCTCTTAAACTTCAAGATCGATCGGTCAGAGTATTTTGCAGTCATTGACAGCTCGCAGCAAAATCTTACTGACTATTTCAAGTCGACCGATCTTGAGCACTACAAAATTCTACAAGAATCACTCTTTAGTGGAAAGCTACAATGACATTTGGTAGACGATTATCTTCAGTTGTTTGACACAAAGTCCCTTGCACAAGATTTTCGAATGATATTCAAGAAGATACCATCCGCTGTTCGGCAAATGTTTCCGCAAGTGGAACTTTTGCTCATATCACCAGCCCGCTCGTGTTCAGCTGAACGCTCATTTTCAACTTTGCGACGTATCAAAACTTTGTTACGATCTACCATGACACAGAAACGGCCAAATCATGCAATGGTCTGCTATGTGCACAATAAAGTTTTGAATTCGATCAACCTTCATTACAAGCCAAGGATCAACCAAGACTTCGTTTTTAATTCGACGGAGACTTGTTGCCGAGTTGCAGTTTTTAGACTTCTGCTGTCCAATGCTGACACTGACAATTAAAATACATCGCATTAGACTTGTAGCCTATCTACTGTAGGCCTATTTGTTTGTTTGTTGAACAGACCCCAATCTTTCAGCTCGCTTCGCTCGTCTGCCCTTTCTTTCCTAGTAAATGTCCCCACCAATCTTAGAGAGCGATCGGTGCCCATGACTGTAGCCTATATGCTTCTCATGTACTTTCTGTTTTTGGTGTTACAAAGCCATGTATTGTCATGTCCTGTTGCCTTTTTTCGATTGACTGAATATGATTTATACAAAAACTTTTTGTAAATTAGGCTATAGTTCCATTTCATGCATCATGGGACAGCTTGTGAATGTATTTCACCAAAACCTATAAAAAAATATTTTTAGATTTAATCCATTGGTACTGTCCTGGCATAGCACTTCCGTTACACCAAGGTTGGTTCGAGTAAGGAATGAAGTAAATTAAACTATAGGAGGAGATTCACTTTTGGGTAGGTCTTTTATCATCTTCCCAACTGAGAGTATTGTTAGATTTGATATTTTGTGGTGTCCTAGGACCTATAAGACTTCGTTTTGACCGCGTTTGGTCCATGTACTCTATGATGAAATAAACCCTCTGGGGGTTACTTTGATGACATCTTACATCACCTTTCCACCCAAAAATATTGTTAGATTTGATATTTTTGTTATGCCGTGAAATAAGACTTCGATTTAACCTACTTTATTCCATGTAGCCTACCTTATGGTGTGCAATTAACCCCCTGGGGGGTCACTTTGGGGGAGTCTTACATTATCTTTCTTCCCAAAACTATTGTTAGATTTGATATTTTTGTGATGTCCTGACATAAGACTTCGTTTTGACCAAGTTTGGTCCATGTACTTTATGGGGTGAAATACACCTTCCGAGGGGGTCACATTACGGGAAGTCACTTTGAAGTCATCTTACATCACCTTTCCACCCGAAAATATTGTTAGATTTGATATTTTTGTGATGTCCTGACATAAGACTTCATTTTGACCAAGTTTGGTCCATGTACTTTATGGGGTGAAATAAACCTTCCGAGGGGGTCACATTAAGGGAAGTCACTTTGAAGGCATCTTACATCACCTTTCCACCCGAAAATATTGTTAGATTTGATATTTTTGTGATGTCCTGACATAAGACTTCGTTTTGACCAACTTTGGTCCATGTACTTTATGGGGTGAAATTAACCCCCCGGGGGGTCACTTTCGGGGGGGTCTTACATCACCTTTCCACTCGAAAATATTGTTAGATTTGATATTTTTGTGATGTCCTGACATAAAACTTCGTATTCACCAAGTTTGGTCCATGTACCTTATGGGGTGAAATTAACCCCCTTTTTGGGCTTTTTAGGGGGCTCTAGCGTCCAGATCCACCCGGTGCGGTCAATCTTCCATACTTTTTGTGAGTGACATGGTTGACCCCAGTAACTTCAAGGGGTCAAACCTTTTGTACCTTATGGGGTGAAATCTTCTGTCGTAGGCTCTCGGTCTAAAAGGAAACAAAGGCTATCACAATGAAACGAAAAGGCCAGGCTTAAAAAACTGTGTAGAGCAGTGGTTCTCAAACTTTTTACAGTCTAAGCGCACTTACAATACTACAAATAATTCTGGGCACACTTTGTATAAAAATGCACTAAAATGTCATAATTAAGTCAAATAAATAAAACTCAAAAATAAAGAAATTATCTTTTTATTAATGGGAAACATGTGCTTGATGAGCCTGTGAGATTTTCTCAATGTTCGGTCTTATGTTTGAGACGCAAACTCTCATTTCCTCATCGATGCATTGCAGAGTTCCTCTCTTTTTACACTTAATTGTGGCGAGGGTAGAAAAGCCAAGTTCACATAAATATGACGTTGAAAATTGCAATAAAACAGTCAGTGCTTTTTTAGATATCGCGACATGTTCTTTTCTGATAGAAATCCAAAAAGCTTCAAGAAACCACTCTCTGTATTTCATCATCAATCCACGATCTGTGGACACAGCTGCCAGTTCTTCTTCTTCTGTCAGTGTTAAACTATATTCAGAGGTACTTTCTAAAAAAGGATTTCTAATCTAGTCATATTGCGCAGTGTTAAGTGATGGAAAGTAAAAATTCATTTTTTCTTCTAAAGTTGATAAATGTTCAATTACAAGTGGAAGGATTTCAGTTTTGCAAGTATTAGTTACCAATGGGAACATTTCTAAACTACCTTTAATCGCTGCACTTTTCCAAACGTGTAATTTTTTCTGAAACGGTTTTATCTTGTCAGTGGATGAAAGAACATTTTGCCCTTTCCCTTGCATACTGGTGTTCAAAATATTGAGATGCTGAAATATATCTGCCAAATATTGTAATTTAGCAATCCAAAATTTACACTGCAAGAGGTCACAAAAATGTGACTGCTTCATTGCTTCAAAAAATACAAGAACTTCTTGTCTCAACTCGTGTACACGAGTAAGCACTTTGCCTCTTGATAGCCACCTCACCTCGGTATGTAAAAGTAATCGTTTGTGTTGAGATTCCATATTGGTACAGATTTTTTCAATTAGCCGCGATTTTGCAGGTCTTACTTTTATAAAGTTTACCATCTTAACAACTTCATCTAAGACCTCTCTTAAATTCTCTCCTAAGGTTTTTGACATCAAGGCCTCTCTATGCAGAAAGCAGTGAGTTACAATAACATTCTCGTTTTTCTTCTTTATAAAATTATCATAAATTATCGTAATAATGATGTTATCGTAATAATGAAAATTATCCTGAAATTATCTGAAATTATCGTAATAATGATGTTAAATGGAAGGAGCAGATAAGAAAATTGATCTAATATGGTAACTATTCTTTTTGTTTTTCTTATTAGAATACTTTTTTAGGAATGCTGTTGGGCACACCTAGATAACCTCTGGGGCGCACCAGTGCGCCCGGGCACACCGTTTGAGAACCACTGGTGTAGAGAGATGCCAAGCCAGCTTACTAAAATATATCTTTTAACTTTGGTTTGGAAAATAAGTTGCCTGAAAATTTTACTTTGGGCAATTTATTTTTCTTCGGGATCGTGTTAATTTTTTGGAAGGTGCTTCGAGGCCCCAGAAAATTGTCTTGCGGACCACAAAAGGACCGCGGACCCCAGTTTGAGAACCACTGACTAGCCTATTCTCTAGTAGTCCACAAATTACCAGTTTATGAAATACATATACAATTTTTTACTTTTAACTGTTCATCATTTTGCACAACGCCATCACACAGCATTGTTTAGCGATGAGCCTGCAGGGTTGTTTCGGCGTGTTTCCACTAATACTTGAAAACAGGCAATCAAATTACAACTGAGTCACATAACAATTCTGAGAAACGTTTGTGGTGTCGTTACGATTAATCACCGTCTCGGATTGACTTTCGTTTAGTTTTTCGATCACGACCAAAGCTGAAACTTGCACGGTTTGAAAGACCGTACCCGATTGTATAAACCGCTCATACTTTGTAAAGAGGAATTACATCAAATATAGTTATTACTTTCTAAAGCCTCTGCAGCCTGTTTCACCCCTTTCAGGGCCTGTTACACCTTTACAACCCTAAAAGGTGTGAAACAGGCTGTAGATGTTTTAGAAAGTAATAACAGTATTTGATGTAATTTGCTCTGCTTGGCATTGTATCGCCCAAGCCCAAGTCAGACGCCCAAGTCAGACGATCGATTTGCACGTCAGAATCGCTACGGCCTTCCATAATAGTATTTATTATTTAAAGAGATAGTATGTGTTGCAATCTGGAGCAAATGAAGTTGTCTGTAAATTAACTATTACAGTTCAGTGTAGGCTATTATGCTGTTGTCGGTTGCGATGGTAAAAGCTTTTGCAAAACGTTTGAAAGAAAGACTTCAATCCAAACCAGGTGACTACCTCAAGGCAAGATACTAATGACATGTTTGAACTTGCACGTAGCTTTCTTACTTCTCGGTCTGCCTAATATAAATCCTCTGTCACGAGAGTATTAAAACTCTTATTGTGTAGTTAATCGTCGGTTGAAGGGTGAGGTGGTTTTCGAAACTATACCACAATGCAATTAAACAGACGATTGTTCTGTGCTCGAAAAGCGCCAAAAATGCACAATCAGGAACAAAGCACACATTGTTAATGATTGTGGTAGTTGTTGGCATATGGCAATGCAAGTGAGTTTGGTGGCTTGGTGAACATGAAAATTAGAAAAAAAATAATTTGAACCTCTGCGCTTGTGTCTCATTCAGCCATTGTCTCGGTAACGACTAGAACATCACACAACTAAGGCGAAAGAGCCATGTCCATTGAGTCCTGTCTTTGTCATGAGTTACCAAAGGGGGTGGGGGGGGGGACTTATATACCAGTCCCAGGTATACAAGTCCCCCCACCCCCCTTGGTAACTCATAAAGACAGGACTCAAGCTGCGTGGCTCTTTCGCCTTAGTTGTGTGATGTTCTAGTCGTTACCCATTGTCTCAGCTGCGCAAAAGCTTTCGCTTAGCTCTTTGGCGACACCATGCAGGTTACAATGCAATTAGTTTTACCAAATAATCGCACTGCATATCAGACAAAGGTTTGTGCTTTCAATGAACGGAACACAATTGGTACTCCTTTTAGGTTTTTTGCGTATCTCTTCTTTGATCTTGGTATTGCAATCTGTCACGATTTTTTTCTATCTCTTACCAGGAAAAAGACTTGGAAAGGTTCAATGACGTAGTTTAATGGGTCAAACCGAAAAGCAGTCAATTAAATGTCGAATAATTCTACTAGTGAAATGATGATGTGACTTCTTGAAGAACTTTAACGAACGGCTTCTCAAATAACTCTAATTTCGAACACAATTTATATCAGCACCAATTCTCATCTACTTGTATTCAATTACTTCAAGTCTCAATCACCAATAATTTCTGCATCAACTACCAATCCACAACTCATAGCACAACTCTCATAATCAACTCATAATAATCATCCATTACGCAAATTACACCACTATTTATAAAAGGTTTGTTCGGTCTAGTAACTTCGAGAAGGTTACGTAGTGTTGCATCACACGAACTCATCGTCGGTCACGTAGCATTGAGCGGCATAAACAAGCAAGTTTGAAAAAGTCTAAAGAATGTCACGTAGGAGTAGAGGACTGTTACATAATACAGATTTGATAATCAGAGGTCCATTCGTAAACAACTTTGTGACATCATGACAAACGATATTGGCAATTGTGAAAACAACAGAACGTTCCAGATACAGAATGATTTAGAATTACGTTGCAGAACAACGTCTTCACAATTAGAGGTTACTACTGGTCATTGACCGATAATAACATACCGCTCAAGAATTTTATAATGAAAACAGCACATTCTGTCAAGACGCAAAGCAGCCCGACGCGACGCCTTACACATTGATTGTGACACAATCTTTTTTGGTAAAGTCGAAAATGCATGTTTTTACCAACATTCCATTAAACTAGTTATTCAATACTTTGAAATTATATATTTTCACAAACGGTACTCCTTACTGACCCACAATCTAACATTTGCTAGAAAAAGCATTTAGCCGAAGTTTAAGGTAATTCTGCGCTCTTCGTGGTACTGTAGTCATCTATGTTACTCTGCTGCTGTTAACCAACGTCACTGGTGTAGAATGTCTGCAACCAAAATAGGTATTACAGTAAACAGTTGGTCAAACAAAAGTTGGAAAAGGAGAACGAAAACCAACAAAAATGTTAGAAAGCATGTGATGTAGCCTACGTAACCCAATGGTAATGTAACCTTTTAACACATGAGTCTCATTTTGGTAATCACAGTCACGTTTTTACAAAATTCTAACTTATGACATTCTTCAATGCAACGCTGTTACAGTTTATTTTTTGTTTATTTAAAACAACTAAAGTTTATTTTAGCAATCGTAATGTTTTAATTTTTGCATTTTGTCATTTAAGACGACAAAGAACTTTTGTAGCATATTCAAGGTATAACAACACTATTACTTATCCTTATTATAAAAAAACTCGTGTCATTTTGATGTCTTCGGTATGACTTGACTTGGAATCGACCCGAGGCTCACCAGAACCAAAGACAAATTTAACCAAATCAGATTTGACAATACAATAGGTCAGGGGTCCGCAAATACTTGTTGGCGCGAACAAACAACAATAGTTCTAAAGTTTTGCGACCCAAACATTTCGGAAGCTGCTCAAATTTTGCTCAAAATACTTTACAATTTTTAATATCAATTTGGATACGGTCGTCCCCGCTTGTTAAGCCCACATCGGGACCGGACAATTTTGGGCTTATTAAGCGAGAAACGATTCTCTGCCACTTCTATACTTTCAGTAATTCCATAATGGACCAAATTGGGCTTAATAAGCGAGTGGACCTATTAACCATGGGCTTAATAAGTGGGGACTACTGTAGGCTATTACCATTGAAAGTATAAGTTTTCTTGTACAAAATCGTATGAAGCTTAGCACATCAAAAAGTATATGATTGTATTTATTTTTACCAAACCATTTATATTTATAGTAAGTTTAAACTGTTTTACGACCCACAGTACATGGTCTCGCGACCCAAATTTGGGTCGTGACCCACTATTTGCGAACCTCTGCAGTAAGGTACCATTTGGGCTGCTATTTATAGCAATGTAAAACGATTTAGACTTAGGCCTACAACTTGCAGTATTAACGTAAAATTGATGCAAATGTTTCGCAGGAACAACGTAGCATACAGGTGGTTACGTCATGTTTATTTACAAACAAGGTACTTGAATAACAGCTCACGTCGCTATCTTGCATTTGCGACCATTTCCAGCAATTTCATCAACAGTGCAAGGACGTAGCCACGGAGGGGAGCTTGAGAGAGCAATCGCACTCCCCCGCATTTTTCTCCCAATAAAATATGTTTTAATACTATTACAACATTTTAATGACATTGCATTACATGCTGAATGACGTTTCGTAAATGTTTGGCTGCATTCAGTAGCAATATTTTCAAATAAATTTTTTATTTCAATCATTAAAATATTTGCCCACTTGAACAAGTTTTTCCCCTAATTTTTTTTTCTAGCTACACCCATCGCTGCCGTCCCAAGGTAAAGCAACGTAACTACAGATTTTTGATTTTCCCACTTTTTATTGGTAAACGCTTCGCAAAGACTATATTTTTCTTCAGGCAAAGACTCAACAGCGTAACTGCAGTAGTTTGCGAGATATTTGTTGGTCAAAACGACGTAACTACATATAAAGATCATATATGCAAAGCCAAAACGACGTAACTGCCAGTTACGTCGTTTTACCATAGAATCCAGAGCAAATAATCCCAGTTACGTCGATTTACAATAGAATCTAGAGTTAATCCCACATTCTCAATGGGGTGTCAGTCTCTGCCAAACAACGCCAGCTGTTTCGCTGGTGTTGCAAAGACAATTACGTAGCAAAAGAATAACCTTATTTTGTAGGTAAAATTCTTATTTGCTTCTGAAGTGAAAACATTAGTACAGAAGCTCCAGAGTCAACACGCAACAAAATATTAACCTCATTTTGTAGATAAAATTCTTATTAGCTTCTGAAGTGAAAACATTTTATCTACAAAATGAGGTTAATATTTTGTTTCGTGTTGATTCTGTAGCTTTTGTACCCAAACACTTTTCATAAAGCGTCTTGTAGCATCATTTTAGTGAACAGAATCAGCAGTTAGGTTTAACGCAGTTACAAGACGAAAATAATGGCAAAAAAATCGACTTGCATGAAGTTGTGAAAACGCCTATGAATGATTGTGTGGACCATAACGCTAACGACAGAGACTACACGGTGACATACTAAACAAGCAATGCCCGCTTATGCCGGCAAATCGACCACAATTTTAGGAATAGCTACCCGCCAACGACAAATCACTTGATTTAATTGGTGTTGACTGAAGATACTGCATTGTATTTGAACCATATTACATATTTTGTGGGTGAATTCAATACATTGCGTCAGATACGCCGGTTTGCCTTTGCAGCACGGTCAGAAACACAATCCGGTTTACAAAGGTAAAGCGACGTAACTACACTAATTATCTTAATTAGCGAAAATTAGGACAGCAATCAATGTTTTTGTTCCCATTGAAACAAAAAGTAGGTAAGATCTTTTAGTTGGAGGCATCAAATGTTGAATTGCGATTAAAATGTTGTTATGGTTTACGATTAACTTTAAATTTTTCTCGGTTTTAACTTTTCTGTAGTTACGTCGCTTTACCTTTAGACGGCAGCATGGCTACCCAAAGATATCTTCTCCAGGTAGCCATGCTACGTCACTACAGCAGTGGACAAAAGATTACTGTCTTCAGGCTTTTTTGCATATGCAGTAGGTTAGGATTTTGATACCAGGTCGACTTACATCCAACCAACGACTTTTAAAATGTCATATGCAGGCCGAAATCATGCCAAATATCATGGATATCGGCCTCAGAAACAACAGGACAATAAAAATCAGACAATCGATTGAAGATTTTACCTTTTGCAAAGTGCTTACACTTTACAGTATAACTGCGAATTAAAACACTATTCTTCACAGCCACTTTCATGATTTGAGTCGTTCCACCATCGTAAACCATTGAATATCCTTACTGTTATGGAAAGCCAGGTTTTCTTTTTACGACCACATTGTTAACTGGCGATTCACGTCGAGTAGCCTAGACTTTGAAATATTTTCTTTTGTTATTACTATCGTAAAGTGATATCTCTACGCTGTCTACGGATTACACTTTATCTTGTGGATATAGTCGATTTAAGGAATAGGCTTGTCAGTTATCGTTGAAGTGAATAGCGTTTTTATTGTTTTCCAGTCGGTATAAATAACAACCAGTGGTAAAATTGCGGAAGAGTTTGTGAGTTTTGACTTTAAACGATACAAGCAATCGTAGTAGGATAGGCTATTCCTGAATCTGTGCTGCTGCACAATGGCAAAATTCAAATTAGAAGGAAAGAATTGCCTAATAGCCAAAAAGGCTCATATACCGTAGAATAGTTCTAGACAACTGTAGCTGTGAAAGTTCATCCACTTGCAGGAAGTTACAAAAACCAACGGCATTTCAGCATCAGTAAAACCCAGTCAAGGAAGTGTTCTTAGTTGTGAAGTATGATAAAATTAGCATACAATGTGTGGAATTTTATCGTCTGAAATAGTCAGCTTAGGCTGTACTGTGGTTGGCAGGTAAGCTGTTGGGAATACCCTCGCGGAATGTCAAGTAGTATTAAAGCTGGTCACAAATAAAATACATCTGGTTTTAAAATGCAGCCGCAAGCAATGATACGATAACTTTAATCGTAAGGTCAACATTTTCTTCATAAAATTTGGTCTGGTTGCAAAGACGAGTGGCTATGCCTGCTGACATTATATCAGGAAGTTGCGTGGTGGACTTTGATATTCTAGCGACCTCCACCTCAGCCTGTTCAAGTTTTGTCAAAACCACCCCTGACGACGAGTCATGCCATGGTCGTGCTTATTTGAATCCTCTCGTTTGTTGAATGGTTAACGAACACTGTATGAAGGGCAGTAAGGCTGCACAAAATAAAAACTGTTGTGGTATGGATTTGAAAAGAAATTATTTGCCAATTATTCAGGCTCAATATTCCAGTAGATGGTTTTTGTCAGTTTGACTCGAAAATAAACAAAAATTAATCAAAGTTTTTCGTTTCCAGGAACAAAAATTCACATTTTTGTCATGACTTGAATCAGACATAGGCTATAGGCCGCAATAGATTCTTTGCATCCTTCACATACTAACTAGATAGGCTATAGTATATCAACCTGCACAAAAAAGCGCTTGAATCCGGTTAGCACCTATGAGTGAAAGTAGTCTACCGATAACGTACCTCGTAATTTCGTTTGTAGTTGCAAAAACAACGTTTGTGTAAATCAATCCATTTTTGTCCCGTGCCTTCAAAAATTTGCAGTGATGGCTGCGGTTCCTCTTTTGACTTTTCTGATTGTTAGTTTCCTTTTTGCTTGTTCCTTGTCTTGCAGCTTCATGTGATCTATTTTTTACCAAGTGTGGTGTAATATGTGAATTTCGACTTTATGATGTCAAGTTATGCTGTCAGAGATAGTAAGTAGTCTACTGTAAGTACAGTACTTAGCTGCTATAGACTATTTTTATCATTAATTGATTAAAGGAATCTTTATCCTTAGTAGAAATAAAGTTTCCTATGAGACTCAATCCTGGCAGTTGTGCATAGATTTGTGAGAGTTGTGGGACAGACAATTAGGTCCTTTTACCAAGATCTATCATTTAAAGCTTTTGCTTGTAGGCAATTTTGTATAATTTTCATTAAATTTATCAGTGCCCGGGATTTTACTTGATATAGAGCTCTTCTTGAAATTTGCTGCTATCTTCATATGCTGTGAGGTAAACCATGCTGCTTGCTCTTGCTACTGTATCTATTGCGGTGGTAAAATGAACTGTTAGAAAGGGATTTTATATCTATAGGTGTAACTCGTAAGTAAGGAAATCAACCATGTTGAACTTTATAGCATTGCCAAAATCTTGGCTGCTGTTGTTTCAATAGCAATAATTTGTATTTATTATATCGCATTTAAAAAACGGAAGTTATTCAGCGATTATATAGTCTTTTATTGCTTGGCTAAGTAGGTATCGTATCGAATATACCCAGTAGCCTATGTTAATCGTTAGTTTATTGATATTCAGAAAAGTGAATTGAACGGATGCTCTTTTTTAAGTTTTTGCTTTGACCCAAACTGCAATCAAAACTAGGCTAATCAAAGAGGGAATGTAAGCTAACGAACTGACAAAAACCTAGCTAATCACTATGGTTTTTGTCGTTCTACCGCTACTGAGGTTTGTAGGGAAACTAGTATCTCTTACTAGCAGATTACATTGTTTGAAACTAGTATCATGCTTGCGATATGCGCACATAGGCATACGTTTATTGCTTTGCTTAATTGAGAAAATATTTTCCAATTGCATGGACGTCGCAACGTCTTTGATATTAACAACGTCAACGTCTTGAAGTAGAACATGTGACAGCATCAAGATCGACCAGAAACCAGAAACCATTACAGATCACGCCATTTAATGCGGCCACTCTGCTGGTAGACTATATTACTGCTTTAGTTTTCAAAACTTGGGTTTGTCCTCTTTGCTGTAGGCTTCAGCTGAATAATTTTGTTGTACCTGCGGGCAGTGGCTCCGAGAGGGGGGGGAAGTCGGGCCAGTTTCCCCCCTAGCAAAACATTGTAAAGGAAAAACGAGTAGTTTTTTGTTTTTGCACTTTTGAAGGGGGCTCATTTTTAGTACTAAAGTAAAAATGTACCAACTAAATAATCAACAAATTCTTAAATGAAGTGCGTAGTTCCAAGTGTTTCTCAATCATTGTAAATGTCACTCTCGATGCTTCTCATCAAGAACAAATCGTTTTCGTGTTAAGGTAGGCGATGTGTAACAGCTTCAAGACGTAAAATCTGAAGCTGAATTGATTTCTGTATCACTGAACGGTTTTGATTGTATTGATAGTGTCAACTTGAAAACTGGTGCTGTTTTAGCTAAGCGGGAACTATTTTTGCTTGACAACTGAACCTTAACTTCAAAATCTGCGTTGGCCAGGCATAGGATGTTGTATCCAACATAAGTTATCTAGGAAAGTTAAAGGTATCAGTCCAAGCACAATTAAAGAAAGTAAATCCTGTATATTTTTTGTTTATGGATCATCGTCATCATCATCAGTCATCATCTCCGCCTGCAGCAGATTGCGCATCAACATGAGTTATTTGCTTCCAAGAGTGGCGATTTTGAGCCAGCTCTCCCAGTGTCGCCAAGTTGAGTCCGGTCCATGATTGGATGTTGTCTTGCCATCGTTTTGGTTGTCTGCCACGTTTTCTTTTTCCTTCTACTTTTCCTTCTGTGCAAACTTTGCTGATTCCGAATTGTGATCTTTTAGTGTGGCCGAACAGTTTTAAAACTTTTGATTTTATTATTGCTGCAATTGGATGTAATTTTGTCATAGTTAAAAGATCTTCTGTTTTCGTGTGGTCAAGTAGCCTTTTGTTGGTCATGCTTCTCATGATGTGATTTTGGAAGGTAGTAAGTTTTTTCTTTATTTGAGTTTTTTGTTTCTGGATGTTGTTGCTTAAATCTAGTTGGAATTCATAATGTTGCCTACAGACAGCGTTGTTCAAATGTCTTATCATTTTTGGAGTAATTGATTAATTATCTGTAAGCTAGTGGCATCTTTAAAGTTATAGCCCAGTCAGAGGAAAAATTCTGAAAAATCTAATAAAAGCTGTCCTATCATCTTGCAAAAAAAAAATTGACTTCGAGAGGGTAATCAAGGCGTGGTGCAGTCAAACCCAATGCTTTACATTACCCTTTTGCAATTGCAATTTTGCAAAGACCAACGACTTTGCAATTTTGCAAAGACCAACAAGAGCTTGATCTGAAGCTGAGTCAATGCTAAAACAGCCTACAACTAGCAGTTTTAAGTTTGTGATTGGTTTGCATTATGTGGATTACGGTCCTAAACAAGATTCACTGATGAATTTAATGAAATTAAAGGAAGATGGAATCTAAGTAAGAGAAAGCTGAGAAGAGTAGGCTACTACTCGCAAGCTAAAGTTGCAGTGGCAATTATAAATTTAAAAGAAAATGATTTTCTTTTCCTGAGGACAGAACACTTTTATAACTCCACTTAACTAGCTGAATCATTCAAAGGAAATGTATTCTACCCATGGACTTCTAAATAGTAGCATCTGGACTGGAAACGCAGTGACCAACAAAAGGCCAAACAGTTGGTACAACAGTTGGCCAACAGTGGGCCAACAGCCAAGTATCTAACCCTGTTGGCCCACTGTTGTACCAACTGTTTCGCCTTTTGTTGGTCACTGCGTTTCCAGTCCAGATGCTACTATTTAGAAGTCCATGATTCTACCGTACATTGCAAAGCATTCGATAGTTGTTGGAATTGACAAATGTATCAACAAACTCAAACATATCGTCGATGAGTTTGAAGTTCCATGAAAATTTCATCGTATGTCTGTTGTGCAGTTGCGGGCATGTGGGACAAATTTAAACCATTTGTAGACTACAACAATGACATTTTTCAAGACATTTTGGATGAGTTGGTACTTTTGACAGAAAGCCACACAGCAAACTTCAGCTGCAAACCAGAACCAACCACCCCATAATCTCTACACAAAGAATCATTGATTGCAACTTTCGAGCTTTGAGAACGTGGTTTTAGCAATTAGCCTACTGTAATTTGTAAAGAATTGTTTGCCCTCCAGTAGGCCTATGACTCAAAACCGATTGAAAAGCCTAACTATACATATTGTGCATCAATTCAGATGTCGCAAAATTTTATTATTTGATGCTGTGATCCGTAACTTTGCATTGCAAAAAGTCCAGAAAGGGTTGGATTAAATCAGGGATGTCCAAAGTCCGGCCCGCGGGCCAACTCCGGCCCACGAGACGTTTTAGTATAGCCCGCGCCTGTTGTTGTACAATGTGTTATTTTTGGCCTGCAGACACACAAAAATCATATAAATTCAACTTGAAGTTTTCAGAAAAATTATTGTGGCTGTTGGCCCGCGAACACTTATTATCAAATCTGGCTCGCGTGTTAAAAAGTTTGGACACTCCTCAATTAAATGCTTGCTGGTTGAACTATTTTCGTTGCCTGTAGGCCTATTGTGTGTTTACAAAGCTTTCTAGCAAAATAGTTTGCCTCAATGGCATTTTTGCTGCAAGTGTAATTTAGTGATTAATTATTGATGATTTTTACATTGAACAAAGTTCTTTTCATGCTGAGGAAAGTAGGCTAATTTCAGCTTAACACGAACATACAACGCAATATTTGCAAAAAAATATTATGGGGCCCATTTTTCGTATTGTTTCCCGACCAGTGCTGATTTCTCTCGGAGGCCCTGCCTGCGGGCAAAAAAATGCGCTTTTGCGTGTTGCCACAATGGTTCGCTTGGGTGACCTGCAACCGAACCTTGCGCTCAATATGAATCAGATGATTGACGCTGCTAAAACAACAGAGTTGGCATACTTGCGTGAAAGTGGGCTTCTATATTATGCTAATTCTTGTTTTGCAGCTGAGTTCATTGTTTCCGAATGTAGGCAGAAAAGTTTCGTAGGCCTACTGTAGCCTATTTAATCTTGCATCGAACGAATTGCAAGGCTGGTAAATAATTATGTGGATTTAACTGATGACAGGCAAAGGACAAACTTTTTTCGATGAGTTACAAGTCAATATGAAGCAGAAGCACTGTGGGTTACAATGACTGCTATGGCTTACCAATACAGATATTTGAAACTACAGGACTATTTCAGTAGCCTGCATGAAAAAATTGTTGTGCTGAGTTTGTTGCTGTGGGCTTAGTTTTGGTTATTCTTGACGTTGAGAAAAATTAAGTAGGCCTAATTCGATTTTTCTGTCGATTATGAATGCTTTGATTAGAAGAACGCACTCACCAGATATCCACCTAAGTACTGTTCTTGTAGTCCAGTGATAACCAAAGATGGGGAGTTTATGAAAAACATTCCAAGTATAAGGTTACCGGTATGTGAAACTTTTTAGATACTATGCAAAAAGTACCAATTTTGGTCTCTCATTTTGAATCAAGTAGCCTACGGTACAAGACTTGATACATGTCGATTTATGTCATTTACTGTGATCTCTCTTGGACGACTACCTTAACGTGGTGAGAGAGTTTCAGTGCCTCAATGACCTCTTGAGCTATACTGGCGGGAGCGTCTGCTTCCTGAAGGGCCACCTAAGCCAGGTTGGTCAAAAGGTAGAGGCCAGACAAAACGTAGTCCTCCAGAGCAGGGTAAGAGAGTCCTCTAGCCTCGTAAGACAATTTCCTAGTGACAGTGACATAAAACACTCTCTTCCAACCTGCCTAGAGCCAGCATGGAAGCAGAACGGCTCATGATCTTAAAATGTCAATTAATAGGAAATAATGTGATCTAGTCTTTTGTTATTTTCTGTGATACCCTGCGTGATACAATCAAAACAGTGGCCTGCGGTCCAGTTTTTATTGGCCCGCATTAAATTTTGAAAATACAATTGAATATGGCCGCACAAGAAGCTTGAACTCAACTCTGTTGTACTTCTCAGTTTCAAAACTAGATGGAACCAGCCATGGAAACACTGCTTCGCAACTGTTACCGCTACTAAACAAAATTAAGCAAAGAAAAACTTTTATCGCGAGTCACCAGAAATGGCAGCAACCAAGAAACGAAAATTAGCAAATCAGTGTAGAAAATTTTAAACACGGTGGGAAAGCGATTATTTTTTCACAGAAATGTAATCTCGCCAAACACATGGAGATAAAACAAAAAAAGTTAACTGCAAAACCTATTTTTAGTGGAAGGTTGGTTCGTTTGAACGAAGTAATGGTCTGATTAAGTGAGGAAAATTGCACAAAAAAATCAATTTAGATTTGAGACCAGCAAAAGATGGTCCGATTAAGCTGGTGTTCCGATTAAACGTGGGCCAATTAAGCGGGGCTGATAACTGAAAGCGTTTTGTGACTGCCTTCTCTACAATATACAGTCTTGAAGCTAAGGCTGAATTATAAAGACAAAAATGAGTGAAAAATGTAATGCGGCCCGTCAAGGCTCACGAATAGCAAAATGCGGCCCGTGGCTAAAAAAACTTTGAACACCCCTAGTGTAAGCTGTTGGAGTTCAGTGATTTCTGGTCTGATGCTTTTGTGAGTGTGCCACAAAAGCATTTCTTAGTTTATTCCGAGATATACTTTGGTTCAATCAAAAAGATATTACCTCCACTCAAAAAGGTATTGGATGAACTAGTTCAGATAGCCCATACAATTATTATCGTTTTTATCAATTTATTTTGAAATTCAATTGGAATTGTTTGCAATCAACATTAATCTGTGTAAATAAAAGATATGTCAAGGAAAAGAAGAGTTTTAGTAAAGAAAGTTTTTATTAGAATAGAAGTATTTCAATTGAACAGACGACAGTTGGACAGCAGTTGCCTACATCAGCTACATTATTGAAGTCTAGCCGGCGTAGCTTACACAATAAGGAAGTTTGGGTTGATTGAAAGTATGTGATGTTGTTTTTAAAATTGGGCGTATTGTAGTTTGTGTAACCTATTGACATATCAAGATAAATTTTAACCTTTATAAAAAACTGAAAGTCAAGTTCAACCAGAAAAGAAGATCAACCATTCTGACGTTCGATAACAAGCCATTGGTTGCAAGTGATAAATTGAAATATTCGTTTGCTTTTATGATAAAATGAAAAAATATTTTCTCCATAGTTATTGCATGCATGACTGCAATGAACAACAACTTTCCCTAGATTTCAACCCCTAGGTTACTCTGAATCAATAAACCAACGCAAAATAAGTTTTCTAAATACTGAATGCGTTGAAGGCCCTATACCCTAACTGCTGCTAGAAATAATAAGTTTTCTTTTGAAGCTTTTTTCATTTTCATACGTTTATTGAAGCTTCGATACTAAAGCAAGCACTTTTTTGCAAAGACAACTGGTAGGCTACGGTATCATGAAAACAAAAACTCGATGGAGACGTACAGCTTGGATTGCTTTAAAGAAAGAAAGAGACGCCATAGAAAAATCCTATTCAAATCTTGGAAGAGCCAATCCCGAGCTTTGCATTCAACTTCTGCAGCGTTCGTCTGTTCATAATTTCCATGGTGTTCGGAAAAAAATTGAAAACAGCGACAGAGATTGGATGCAGGTTAGAAGGATGAAACTTAGATTCTATTGTGTTGTTGCTGAGCAGTCAATTGTTTCTATAATCTTGGAATCAACGTGTTTTAACATAAATTTAGCACAATCTGCAGCAGGCCATTTTAAAAGTCTGAGGCACTTCTCCATTAACATGTCAGAATTTCTTGCAATTTCTCGGCTGATGCTTGTTCAAGTGTTGCATGAAATCATGCACATTAATTTAAATGTATCATTCCTTTTTATTTTAATAACGTAAACCAACATATCCATTTTTCCATGTTAACTTTATAATTCTGCTTTGTTGGTTGATGCTGAAGAATTCCAATAAACCTATATAGGCCCACTTATTTCGACAGTATGAACAACATAGATGGGTGTAGCAACTAAGAACTTTGCTTTGTGCATAACTTTTCTATAAAATTTATTTATTTCAGGAATTTTTAGGCCTAAATGGTCTTACTCAACTCTTCACCACACTGGAGCGACTCACAGAAAAAGCAAAACAAAGCAAAGAAATCGATTTCTTGACTGAGACTGAGTTGATCCAATGCGTCACGTGAGTTCATTGTCCTCCAAATCTTTGCAACATTACAGTAGATTAGCTCAATAAGCGATACGTCCCACTAAAAGACTTTAACAAAGCAACCTCTCCAGCAAAACTGTAAGATATGTTTGGCTTCTTTAACAATTTGACAAGCTAGATTGAGAATCATTGCATTAGACTGCAGTCAATTGATTTTGATTTGTCCGATACACATTTGTTTTTCAGATGCCTGAAAGCAATCATGAATTCTAAAGCCGGGCTTGAATTTGTGATTTCCCACCAAGAGTGTACACAAATGCTATCAAAGAGTAAGTTGAAAATTCCACAGAAGATAAACGTCATAAAATTATTATCAAACTGCATAATTCAATGGTGCACTCGACATGTAGGCTATATCCAAAATTGCAATACAACTGAGGCTATACATTGCGGACATTGGTGCAGAATTTTGATGTTTTTGCTCTTGTGTTTAAGTTGGTATTCATTGGAAATGACCTGATTTGAAAATTTTCAGCTCTTTCCAACAAAAAAACCACCACGTCAATGATAATATTTGAACTACTAGCAGCAATGTGTATGTATTCTTCCGAAGGAAGACACAGCGCTATGTTAATTACGGAACATATCCAAGTAAGTGGGACATTCTCCTCTTTAGAAAAGTGTTAATTGTATATTAAAATTATTATTATCTAGTTACTTTCCAGCAAAGTCGGAATCTTATGCATGGCCTACCCTATGGCCTACAGTTTATGTCTGCTGTATAGCCGAGTGGAGAGAGCCTAGGCACGACGCTCGGAAGGGCTCCGGTTCGACACTGCTAAAGAGCACGCGGCTGTGTCATGGCAGGAAACTTGAACATGGACATGAAGAATGGTTTTCTTGCATTTTTGTCCACCAAATCTACATGCTCCATCACTGGGCATGCATGGTGGATACGACGTGGGCATGTAGTCTACATAACCTTCCACTTACGACAGCTATTCCATTCATTTTCGTCAACATGGGATACAATACAAACAATGCAGTTTCAAACGTACAGCTTGCGTAGGTCTGTTAGTTTATCCTGCATTCTTACAGCGATATCGATTGTTGTCAAAAAAGAATATCAGCAAGTTATGCAAGATTTTGTTTCTTTTAGCGCTTGACTTCTCAAAGATATCGTTTTAGTATGATGATGAACGAGCTTAAGTCATCGAAGAATACACCTTATAAAACAGCTATTCTTTTCTTCATCAATGCTCTGATACTTTCAACCACCTCTCTTCACAAGAGAGTTCGTATACGAAACGAATTCATTGGTAAGTAGTTTGATGGTGTTGTTTCATACAAATATGCTCACAGTTACTTTAAAATGGATTACAGGACTTCTAGCGTATACATTATACGAAATGTAATCTATTTTAAAATGTTAAGCAATTCTAGTCACATTTGTTGTTTTGTTCAGGTCTTCATCTTTTGGACATACTTTCTGATTTACGGTAAGGTTTATTATTTTATTTGTCAAGACGGAATATGACAATCAATCAACTAATTTTAGAAAATTGATTCATTAGTAGGCAACTTCTTATCTTCGATGCATCTTTTTTATTGTGTTTTCAGCCATTCTACCTCAGAAGACATATTGGTTCAAATCGATGTATTTGACGAGCACAGGCAAAGGGATGAGGAAGACACCAAACAAGTCATTGGGTCACACTCCGGAGTTAATGTTAATGATCATAAAGAAATGTTTTTTGGATTATTTCACCAAGTAAAAATATGTTTCAGTGATAGCCTATGCAGATAGTTTAACGTTGTTCAAAGTCTACGGCCTTTGTCGAAACTTAATTGGTACTTTTGCCAGAGAGATGTCAAACTAAATATTAAGTTAAAATTACTTTATGTAAACTGCAATAAGTGTAATACTGCTTGATTTTATTTATATCGGTGCAATTTTATCATGAGCTTGTTTTAAAAATGTACTGACACGGCCTATTGTATTTTAGATAAGCAATACTCCACACGCCAACCAATTCTTAACAATGCTGCAATCTTTGTATCAATTAAATCCGAAAGACACTATATCTGATATTGCGTGGGAAATCATGGATAAAACTGCTCAACGTGTAATAAACTTAGACACTGTAGAAGAAGGAAAAAGGTTATTGCGAATTTACGACCAAAGAAGCAGGGCGGTAGAAAATAACCAACTACCAGTGCTCGATGCAACTGACGGACATGCTTCATCTCGTTTTCGAAAGCCAGACTCTCAATCATTAGCACCCTCTCCAGCAAGTACTGTAAACAAACAACCAAAACCCGCTGGTATTTTATTAACTAGCGTAAACCCAACTTCTTCTGATTTACCACCTCATCCTCCTCCACCTCCTCCTCCACCACCACCTCCACCTCCTCCTCCAACAGGAGGTGGAGTGCCTCCTCCACCACCTCCACCTCCTCCTCCTCCAACAGCAGGTGGAGTGCCACCTCCACCACCTCTACCTAGTGGTTCAACCACAGGAAAAGCAAAACACCAGAAAACTCCAAAACCATCCAAGAAACTTAAAAAAGTAAATTGGCAAAAAATTTCTACTGGAATCATTAAGAGTCAGAGTCAGTAAGTAGCTTGATGTAAAAACGTTCAAAGTGTGCCAAACCTAGGCTTACAATTTTTTTCTTAGGCAAGATTTAACTGCATTAAAACGTAACTGAATTTCTGATCTTTTTAAATAATATTATTGTGAAAGTAAATTTAAAATAAAGATGTACTAAAAACAGGCAAAGGGTTTTATTTCCTATTTTCAGGTTAGAATTTTAGTGGTTCTGCTAATAAAACGGTCAGACAATATTTTATTTGACAGAAACGAAAGTGTATGGAAGTCACTAGAGAAAGAAAAATATGACGTCCAGCCTAATTATAAAATGATTGAAGAATTTTTTGCTCAAAAAGTTGTTGCAAAACGAACGGAGGAACCAAACAATGTTGTGAAACCAAAAGACAGTGAAGTGAGTACGAATATAAAAAAAATTTTAGGAGTGGCTTACTACAAACTTGACATTTTGTGGCCTAATAAGAAAAAAATCTCATCAAAGATAAGATCTACAGTTTAACACAGTAGCGGATCCAAAACAAAATTGGGAGAGAAGTGGCGAACTAGGATTCTAAATAAATTTCTAAGAAAATAAACAATGTAAAATTTGAAGTCGCGCGCAGTAAATAGCACCTGGGAAGATGAAGGGCTTGTTCTATAATTTTTTTTTGAAGGGCACTTGACCTATACGGTAGTGTTCCAGACAATGGTTCACCTAATCAAACGTCATATAAAAACCGTTCAAGTCTACTGAATATTACGTCATGGAAGTTGCTAGAAAATGTGCCAAAATTGCACCATCGTTCATAAGAATTGTGTCAAACCTGTTTGGGCCTGTTTAAACAGGAAATATTACATCAGCTTTAAACACCTGTTGGAATGACTTCATAATTGTCTTTCATTATTGCGTCACAGTACTGCATACGTGAATTTGAGATATTGCTATCTATTCTGGTCATTCGTAAAATGATTGTTTGAAAGTTGGCCGCACATTTAACTGTTGGCTTAGTGCTTGCTAGCTGGACAAAGGTTCCGTCTTTTATCCAAGTAATCTGTTCTGTAGTGACAGTTTTTCAGTGGTGTACGGCGTTGCACCCCCCTCGTTTTCGATAGCCTCGGGCTAATTTTACAGAAATACACTGTTTGAAAAGAAGTTCAAGTGTGTGTTTCTTCGGTCATTATATACAGACGAACGGATTCGGGAACTTTATGTTAAAATTTTCCCAAGAAGAGATTATGGTTTACCGCTGTGACCAGGTAGTTCCACTTTTCTGGATTTTTTTTCTGCATCCTCGGTAATTTCTATTTTGCCATTCAACCTTTGGTCACAGCGGTAAACCATAATCTCTTCGTGGGAAAATTGTAACGTAAGATTCCCAAATCCGTTCGTCTGCATGCAATGACCCAAAAATAAACACACTTTCGAAACGTCTATTCAAACAGTGTATTCCAGTAAAATTAGCCCGAGGCTATTGAAAATAGGTGTAACGCCTACACCTCTAAAAAAAAACTGTCACTACAATACAGATTAATTGGATAAAAGACGGAACTTTTGTCCAGCTAGCAAGCACTAAGCCAACAGTTAAATGAGCGGCCAACTTTCAAGCAATCATTTTACGAATGACCAGAATAGATATCAATATCTCAAATTCACGTAGAAAGTAACTGTGACGCAATAGTGAAATCAATTGTCACGCAATTCAAAACAGGTGTTCGAGCTAGTGAACCAATGCATTCATGTTTAAACAGGCCCAAACAGGTCTGAAACAAGTCTATGAACAATGGTGCAATTTCGGCACATTTTCTAGCAACTTCCATGACGTAATATTCAGTAGACTTGAACGGTTTTATATGACGTTTGATTTGTACAGAGATTGGCCGTAACAACCTTGTATATGCCTCGGTTGGTAAAAAAAATATATGTAATGTGGCTAATGTAGGGATTTCTAAGCATAGACTTAGGGCTACTATTGAAATTTAGCACGCCAATGTTAAAGTATGTAGCCTATTAAAGTAAGCTAGACTGTAGCCTACAATACCAATGACCGATAGTGCAACTTAGACACTTGTAGTCTATACAAGAGTATAGTCAAACGAGCCTCGTTACATTTTGCGTTTCTATGTTGAAGTTTATCAGCCAAATTTTGCGCATATTTCTGTTGATCTTGCATTTTTGCTTGCTGAATCTGTAGGCCATGCCAAGTCAATGCATTTCTTCAAACAACGCCATAAAGAAAATGTTTCTCAAAAATGAACGATTAGATATGTTCATTGTTCAATGTAAAAAAAAAAAATGCACTTCCTAAACAAATTACAAGCATTTCATTCACAGGTTTCATTTGTTGAATCACGTCGTAGCATGAACGCAGGAATCTTTTTAAGCCAATTTCGAAAATCAAACGAAGAAATAGTAAAAGCGGTTAAAGAGGGAGACCAGACCATTCTAAGTGAGTAAAAGTAATTTCAAGCGAATAGAATAAATAAACAATTGTCTACGTTAGCTTACATTTTCAAAATGAACGTGTCAGCTTATATGTTGGAAGCAGCAGAATTTCCAATTGCCACAATAGGCCTGCTCAAAATGTCAGCCAACGTTTGGATTTATTATTTTTAGGTGAAGAAAAGCTCAAAAGGATGAAGAAGTTTTTACCTGAGCAGTCAGAGATAGAAATGATTAAAAGTTTCTCAGGAGACAAATCCAGGCTGGCAAATGTTGATCGGTATTTTTTATTGTTGTCGGAAGTTTCTCATTTTGAGCTCCGCATTGAAGCTGGAATAGCAAAAGCTTCCTTTGAAGAAAGCATGGAGGACTTGGTGCCATCAGTACAAACTATAAAGCAAGCTTGCCAAGGTATTTGTATCATGTAGGCGTATAAGGCTTACAATAGGTTCATACCGTACAAAATTTAAGATTACACTAGAGTGGTCTATATCCAGTTCGAAAAATTTGTCTCTTTTGCATTGACTCAAAGCCTGCAGACAACGAGCAAAACTGATGCCTTTCTTAACTAGCTAGCAAAACTGAGCCTTTTTGCATTGAATTATCTACAAACTTTTGAATCAATGAAAAAAGGTTCCATTTTTGCAAGCTAGCTGGTCAAACCAAGCAATATTTGTGTGAGACCTACTGTAGCCTACATTGCGCAGATGTGAATATTTGACTGCATGACTTCTAACAAATAAATGAGGTTTTTCCCATTCTAGCGTTTCAAATCACAAACTTTTGGTGGGAACACAATACCTTTTAACAAAACTTGGACTGCTTGTGAGTAAATTCATTGATTGAATCTTTATCCTCGGACTGGGAAAGCATCTTGCAGAGCTTAATCCTGGCAGTTTCGCATACTTGTGGAGGCTTTGAATCACTGACGCAAGCCCACAGTCACCGAAATTGACAGAGTGAAGTTTCCGATTGTATAAGCGTTGATGCCGGAGAATTATTCCATTCATTAGGTGCCGCTGAATTCGATGTAGCTGAATTCGCTGAATTCGATGTAGCTGAATTCGATGTAGCTATCCTTAACGTGCGTTGCTCAAGCGCACACCGAAGTTTTTTCTTTCCAGAAGTCACGCGCTAACCAACTGAGCTATCGGGGCGGACTGGTTTGAAAATTGTGCAATGCGGTGGCTACAATAAAGCAGGTTAAGACTAGGTTGCTAAAACATATAGGCTACCGTAGCCTACAACTATCAATATCTTAAAATATCAGCATTTTTTCACTTATTTTTAATGTATTTTGATAGACACGATCAATTCCGAAAAGTTAAAAAGTTTTTTGCTACTTATCCTAAAGACCGGAAATTTCATGAACTATGGCACATTTACTGGGGATGCTTTTGGATTTAAATTGTCTTCTCTTCTAAAAGTAAGTGATAATAACGTATGATATAAAAATGTAATATATGATGAAAAAAGCAAGTTCAAATTATTTCATCCCGTTACTTTTTTGCTGTAGCTTAGGCTATGTCGCACTAAACCTGTCCACCTTGCGCAGTTGTCTGACACGAAGTCCAACAATCGGAGAATGACCCTGCTTCATTGTATAGTGGCTATGGCGGAAGATAAATATCCTGATCTGATCAAACTCCCAGAGGAGATGCAAGTTGTTGCTAAATGCAGATCTATTTCTGTTGTGCAGTTGGTTGATGATATTAAAACTTTGTCAAAATCAATACGGGGACTTGAAAAGCAGGTAAGAAGAAATAGCCAATGAAGGGTGCAAATTGGGCGTAAACTACTGTAGCCTATAGCTTAATTACGTTACTCTTTTGATCAATGTTTTTCCTGAAAAGATCTAGCCTACTGAGTACTGACTATTCTATAAACTAAAGCATATCGAAGAAAAAGTGTTGTAGAGCACTATATTATTCGACAGTAGCCTATGAGCACTTTTGCGGTGTTTAACTTGTACGTGCGGATTACTTTTACGCAGGTTAAGGATGCTTCAAGAGACATCAAAGAACAATACAAACACTTTTTTCATGATGCCAACAAACGAACTGCATTATTCGAAGAAGAGCTCAAACAAATTGACAATTTATCAGCACAATTAGCAAAGTATTTTGCAGAAGATGGAAAAAAATTTCACCTTGATGAATGCTTGTCGACATTAGCTGATTTTTATGATCAGGTAAGGCACAATGGGCTACTGCAGGTCACAGAACATCTAGCAGTCTATAAAGTCTATTGTAACCAACGTGTATGTGAAAGTTTACATGACTATTGTTATAGATTAAATCAGCACGAAGTGATAATAAAAAACGAAAAGAAAGAGATGAGAAAAAGAAAAAACGAGAAGAATTGGAAAAAGAGAGTAAAAAGAGAAGCGGACATAAAAAGAAGTTTGAACCTCCTCCCAAGGTTCATGTTTTTGCTCTTGTTTTATTTTTAATGCTTTGTTTTAAAAGTTTCGTAGTAATTGTAGGCTGAAGTTACATAAAAGAAATATCCTCCTTCTTTTCGATTTTTTTTGCTGATTTGTCATGCAATTGCTCTTGAAAGTCGAGACATAGTCGAATATTTTATTGCGATTTCAACGAACAACGATGTGCAGGTCTACTGTAGCCTACATTAATCCAACCTTGCAAATAGCCTACACCTCAAACAAAGTTTTTTTTTGTGTTTTAAAAGGGGCGATCGACCAAATCGCCTCATCCTGGATCCACCACTACCCGGATAGCAAGTCTGCAGACGTCTGTCGTCTACCCGTATGCGGACGTTGAAGCAATGTAAAAATTGCAGGTTTTGCTGTCAGGGTGCTCTGACCTGTTCTGTCATTGGCATTAACAATGATTTTTTCTATTCCAGAAAAACAATATCATCGACAACTTGTTGAGTGATATCAAAAAAGGCTTCAAGTTACGACAACCAAAAGACTGATCTCAAGCGACACACGTTTTGAAATCTCTCCGTCTTAAAAGAACGTGCAGCAAAAAACTGATACAAGCAGAAGTCAAAGACAAAACTGGCTTGATTTTGTTGTAGGACAATTCCATTGCAATTCGCACCGTCTTAATTATTTTATAGCGTAGTTTATAATTTTTTTGGTGTTTTTTTTTGTAATGTAACCTGCAAGCTAATTTTCCTAACCTTGGTCTATGTGATTTGTGGCTACCAGAGGCTATGTCCACTTTTTTCAAGAAAAGTGAATTGTCCTCCGAAGACATTCAAAAATGCTCAATAGTCCTCCTTTTTTGCATTTTGATTTTTCTTGCTTACATTTTTAACTGGATTTTATTTTTAAGTGACTGCTTGTGTTTCATTTCCATAAATTTACTGCAGCCTGCCAACGTAACATCTTGGAGGCTAATTGTTCAGACCAGCTTAATAACAATTTCAATCATATTTCGTGGAAGTAATTTTATGATCTGGTTAAAGCTGATTCTTCCTTATCGAAATAAGTAAGGGAATCGAAAAATATTCAAGGGCGGAATTTAGCAAGTAAGCTAGCCTACCTTTGTTTTGTTTTATGAGCTGTAACGTTTGCTGCATAGGCCTCTATTGTATCCAAGAAGTGGTAAAAAAAAAGTTCAAACGTAATACTCTAGCCTACTTGTATTTCACTTGAAGAAACTTGTCCTCCTTTTGGGCGATGAAACCATGGTAGGCCTAATGTTGTTAATCAATCATAAACACTGGTCCGGCTTCTGTGGCTTACAAACATTTCAGTACGGTAGCCTACATTACTCGTCGCTGAAGGGTCAATTTGTAAGTCGAATAGTTTTTTACTATTTAATACAACGTAGTCTTCAATCATAAACGTAACATAGCCTAGTTTCTAACTTATAAACGCAGGTCCGTTGACAGAGCGAAACTTCACCCTGCCAACGGACCTGCGTCAGTGTTTCAAAGCCACTATGAGAATGCGAAACTGCCAGAATTAAGTCTCAGAAGCTTTCTCCATCCGAAGATAAAGATTCTCAAATCATAGAATTAGCGCAATCAATATTGGTTTATATCTCAGCAGGTACGATTGAGCAGTAGGCTTACGCTTTGCAGGCAATGTTGTCTTCAATTATAAACGTAACATAATTTTTATAAACAAACTTTACAAGGCCGATAGAAAAATATAGCTCAAGCGATAACATTAAAAAGCTATGCTCTATCTCGTTGTGTACACAAATCTACAAATTGAAAGACGCTCGCCTACTCTTGCAATTCAGAAAAATCTGTGTTCAACTTAGAGATGTTTTATTAACCAAGCCGGAAGAAGTTTTTCTCTATGCATGTTCAAAAAAGCATTCAGGAATATGCCACCGTTAAATGAACAATTGTACACGATAGAGAAAAAAGGCGAGTAAACACTGTAAGCACAAGCGAAAATATGCCTATTTATAATGATTTCGAAGCTGTAAGCACGATGCTAAAAGGTTTTCAAAATTGCGGAAAGTGATTTATTGCACCACTTTCTCGTTTGAGGTTGAAGCACTAGACGATTGTTTAGATCTTTTCCTGAACCTCATGATGTTGGCGAGTGACCTGCGAAGAGCCGATTTTCGTTTAGGCTTCGCAATAACGTCACTCGACTTACCACTAGCTTCATTAAGTGGTGTTTCCTTTTTTGAATTGTTTTGTTTTTTCTTTTTAGAGGTTTTCGATGTTGACTTAGAGATTGTTTTGGAACTTGTCCCTGCATTTGGAGAACCAGTCTGTTTCTTAGCAACGACGGGAATGTTTTTCTGTTTTGTGCCAGTGGTTCCTCTCCCTTTGTTTGTAGCAGGTTTAGTAGTAGCATGCGCAGTGGTAGGAATACTTTTACTTTTTGCTACACTCGGGCTTACAACTTCAACTTCAAACGAGCTTGTTCTATTCACAACGCTTGACGCAGATGGCGACGTCGTTGGTCTGGGCAAGCTTGATTTGAGCGATGAAGACTGAACTGGGAGATGTGACTTGGTTCGACTTGGCGAAACAGGAATACGAGAAAGTTTCACTGGCTTCGCAATAATTGTTTGCTCGGGTGGCTTCGAATCGGCAGTGGTGGTCTTATCTTTCGCGTCGTCTGCACCATAACCTGCATACAGACAAAAAACTTGTTAAAAACTTTTTGAGCTGGTGAGATCAAGCTACGCCTACATCTCATCCACCTTTCGTAAAAGCGTTTGGTCTATCAGTGAAGTTTCTATAACTATAAGCTACATGTGGTCACTAAAACACTATTCAAGTTAAATGTGAGTCGTGAACTAAAAACAAAGAGTGCCAAAGTCGGTGATAAAGAACGTGTGATAACTGAGGTACAATAGGCCAACTGATTCATGCACATTTAACAATCATTCATTATTGGCGGCTAACGCTTTATTATAAAGGCTCTCATCTTGTATGCATTGATTACTATATCATGTATTCCAATTTAAAAAAAAACTTCAATACTAAACTAAAATGTTATTTTTGCAGCCAGGCTTGCTGGAAATGCTGCGACAGCACGCGAGTGCGTTAGTTTCACGCCATGCTTCAGACTATTGTAACGATTAGTGTTGCCCGTAACAATTCGTCAAACAGCAATTGATCGAACCACAAGGAAAATACAGTAGGTTCGATAAACGCTCGTTTCGGAAATTAGTAGTTCAAAGTCACTTTCAATAAATTGTCTTCGTAAGCTACAGGGTTGACAAACCCCCCAGACAGATCACGCAACGATATTAAGATGGCTGAATGTTTCAGTGAAGTTCAGCCAACAAAATCGCTGCGTTTGCGCAAAGAGTAGCAAGTCTCTTACAAGCACATGCAGGTAGAAAAGTAGAAAGGCATGCAAGGTAACAAGTATGAACATGTTTTTCTAATTATAAGGTCAATATATTGAAAACTAGACGTGCTGGAGTAACTTGTCTCAGGGATCTATGCATCTAACGAATTGGAATGGGCCCGATTAAAGCCTAAACAGACGACCCCACACCAAGTACATGAAGCAGTAACTGGTTGTTGGGAAATGTTCCATGCTTCCAAAAACAAACGAAAAAATGTTTTGGAACAAAATTGTCAAACTTCTTTGAGTTGTTTCATCTTTCCGGGGCCTATATTGGCCCAATTTGGTACCGGGTCTACATCCTTTACAATTTCTTGGAAAACTTTTTTCAAATTGAAGTGTGGCGTTCTCTTAATCTTTTTCTAGATTCACTAATGATGTAAATTACATGATAATAGTTCAGTGTAATAGTCATTTGTTCTGCTGGGTTAGTAGCATAACATCACAACGAGGAACTCTACTCCTATTAGCCTACTCACAGACTGCGCAAATTATGCTGGTACAAAACGAATTTATCATTGCCGAAAGATAAAAGCGGAAGCGTTAAGTCTACACTGCACTCTACAAACACACGACAACAGACGAAATGCTTTGATTTTTTTGCTACTAATTCAACATCTAATCAACAATGTAGGCAGATTCAAATTGCTGGAAACGTTTCTGATAAAGTTGGAAAATTATGAAAGCGATTCGCTTATTCTGAAAAATTTATTATTCGGTAAAAACTAAAATGCATTATTATTAAATCGTCTAATAATGCAGCAAAATGTCTTCAAACCTTACGTTATCATATCAGCGTGTAAACCGGTAATATGTTACGAGAGAGTCTTAAACCAGCGTTTCAACTTTGTCCAGGTATCTGTGAAAAAAGTGGGTTGACAAAAGTGTGAATAATGTTATTTAAAAGGCTGTTAGTAAATATGACGAACAATTAATCTACAGTTAAGAGTTATGACTCTACTTCTAGTCTAGACCATAAAATTATAGAAAATTTCAAGTGTCCTGAGTTATAAAATTACAGCAAGAAAGTATCAAACCCGACGACTCGGCAAGAGAAATGTAAAGTGACTAGATCCTTTATTATGATATGAGGAATGAGGACGCAAAAACTTAAACCGTTATGGCTGACTTCACATTTTTTCTTGAAGGGACTGCATCGCTGTGGTGATCGCCTTAGAGGAGAGCATGATACAAACACGTAGTGCAACTCATCTGAGATGATGGACTGTAATATTACTTGTGTATACTGCACCAGCTTCTATCTTATTTCACAGTGGCACAGTATTTACTTTCATGGCGCATTAACCCACCATTACCCTAGCCCGACAAAGCTGTAGCCCAATAAAGCGCTCTGTGTTATCCATCTAAGCTGACTGCGGTGGTAAGTGTTTGACCCACACAAAAAAATTCGAAAAACGACAACTTTGATAGCAGCATGAAACTCACGTTATAGATTACAAGTATTTCTATGTTAATTCTGTAAAAGTGTAAGTAGCCTGACATAAATCTAGTCCAGAGTATATCCGAAAGGTACCAAAATGCAGTTATTTTCTAGCAGAAAACATTTGATGACCACGCAATGTGAGATTCTCTAAATATAAACATTAATTTTAACTATCTTACTTTTTCAAAAAATAAGAAACAATTGATTGAAAAGGTTGTTTCAAATTCTCCACAATGTTACATGCCCGTTGCCCAACATGCATTCAATATTCTGCATGCCTTGCCTTTCATAGTTACATTACAGCACACCACTTTAAAAAAAACTACCAGCTATAAAAAAAATCCATGATAAAGCTCTATTGGGTCAATGCGTAGAGCAGCAGCTTTTCTTTGTCTTTCTTCTCTCAGAAGTGTGTATGCTCTCAGTGCTGACTCCCACGGGTAATTCTAAGAAAAACCTTTCTATTTTAAACAGAAGGTGCGACAAAAGAACTTATAACAGAAGTGAGAGGTCATAGGCTATACTGTGGTTTTTGTATAATTTTTAGGAAATATACTGAACGTTTAAAAGTTGAGATTAGATTACAGCCGAGCTAGAAAAAGCAAACACTTTTCCAAGCAGCAACCCAACGACACAGCAAAACAAGATCAAGGTTAATTAAACTCACTATAACCGAACAAACCGTGCAATCTACCAACTAAACACAGAAAAGTCAACACCAAACGTGTGGTTTTTCCATGATGCACGAACCTATTTCTTAAAATATTAAATATTCAACACTATCCTCGAAGTAGTCTTCTGAGCTTTGATCCGAGCTAAAACCTAAATTTGCAATTCCTGTTGTTAGCTGGTAATGATACAAACGTTTATGTTGCTTCAGCGGATTTCAGCTGTCACTAAAATGCTCGAAAACGTAGTTGTCCGTATAACTCGGCAATAGACAGCAGACACACCCAAGTCACATAACTTTAAAGCTGCTGTGGGGAAGCTTCAGAGGGTTCAAATGGAAAATGCTTTGCCACAATGCGATGATGAAGCCAAGCATCACAATAAAAAAGCTGAAAACTGTACGACTCGGTCTTCGGCGTTGCAAGAGCAAGTCGACGATAAAAATTGAATAATTTTTAACTTCGGCTTGAAACCGTGCAGACACACTAATGGTAAACCTACCTGATGCTTTGGTTGTTGGATTTGAAATTACACACTTCAAGCTGAAATAGCCCAGATGGTTGCAGATTTAGTAGAAAAAGTGTTCACATGGCCAAAAACAAAATGTATGCAAAAATTGTGAGAAAACAAGCAATTGGAAATACGTATGGATTAACTAAAGTGAAGACATATCAACTTTTCTATTTGCGTTCTTGTCACATGAAACGTTAACTTAAGATATATAGGCTACTTACTAAAAACAAGTGGTTGTACATAAAATAGGAATCAAGCAAAAACTGACATCCAATGCAACTAAAAATAACAAAAAAATGAACAAGTAGGCCTACCATGGAAATATAAATCAAGCAAATCTAGTCAATCTATGAAGTAAAATCACTAACCGTCAATTGTTTGAGGAACAGGGGTAATGTTGCTTTTAATTTCTTTAACTTCACGGTCTTCAACCTTCTCAGATTCTCCATTAATTTGAGAATTTTCGTTGACTGCTTTAGAAGAGTCAGACTCTGATACAAGAGGTTCATCAATGTTTGTTGGCGTTGATTTTCCGTCTACATCTGAAACGTTAACCGGCTGGGGAGGTAGTGCTTTGTTGATCGCTGGAGACTCATCATTCTCGACAGCTTTATCTTCGCTTTCATTGCCAGTTTCTTTAGAGTTTTGTTCCGCTATTTTAACGCTTGAAGACGATTCGGCCGGTTTTTCGTCCACAATTTCTTTCAAGGCAGGTGAATCTAATTCATTACATTTTTGAGCTTCTTTCTCAACCGTTGTGCATTCATTATTGTCTATCGCGTTGTCTAACAGCAACATTTCATCTACAATGCTGGTGATGGTGAGCTCAACATCATCTGGAGACGTCGCTGAAGAAGGGTCATCATTGTTCGCTTCTTCTTCGAGTACCGGTGCATCTTTATTGCATATTTCGGTTGCTACAATTTCATTGGAAGTCCCGTTGCAAAGAATCGACTCATCATTTTCGATTTGGTCTTTCGGAAGAGTGCTTTCTTCAATGTCTTTCGAAGACTTTAGATCAACTTCTGTATCATCTTTTACTGGAATTTCTTGGATTTTTATTACCTCTTGACTGGACAAATTGTTCTGAAGACTTGGATCATCTTTTGTTGGAGTTTCTTCAGTTTTTATTGCCTCCTCCTCTTGATTGGACACATTGTTCTGAAGACTTTCATCTTCACGATTATCATTTGATTCCGGAACCAAAACGGCATTGGTGTTGGAGGGTGGATGATCGGATGCAGCAAGAGCTCCAGGAGAAAATGACTTGTTTTCAGAGGTTGGTTTAGTGTCTTCCTTGGAGTCAAAAGGTGCGGTTTGAGTTGCATTGGAGTTATCGCCATTTTCCACCAGTGCAGGAAAACTTGATCTTTCCAATGACGTTTTCCTAAGTTAACATGCAGTAAGTGCGTCTAATGTTCGACAACCACGTTATACAATATACAATTCTGAAATGGATATCATACTTGATTGCTTTAACTCACGTATTGTTGAATCAGCCAGGTTTTCGAACTCAAGCTTTCGACAGTTACAACCAAACTGCTAGCTACTGTAAAAATGTTTCTACCAAGCAATAAAAAAACTAAATATTTATAAGTTGATTTGGTTTGAAAGGGATTGTTACAGTACTTTAAACATATTCCTATGACGATGACATGTGCAGATCACATTCACCAATTAGACATCAACTGTACGCTATAGCATACTTACGATTTAGCTGATGAACGGCTTGATTTTCTTGATAATGACTTTTGTGGAGAGCCAAGCTTTCGTAATTTGAAACCTTTCCGAATATCGCCCAACAGATTGTCAATGATATTTTCCTAAAAAAGAAACTTATAACTCTTAAAAGCAACATCAGTGTTTGCGATGATTGTATCAAGTCTCTAACGTCTTCGATTGAATGAAAAAGTACAAAATTTACAAACTTCTTGTGGGGCAGGCTCAAATTTTTTCTTTTTGCCTCCATTTTGTTTTTTTCTTTCTGCTTCCGCAGCTTCCCTCTTTCTTTTCTTCTCTTCCATAATCTCTCTTTCTTTATTTTCCTTCACTGCAGATTGAACCTGAAAAGGAAACATCAATGTTAAGCCTTGATTATCGAAGTAGTAACCACGCCATTTTGAAAACAAATACCTGTTCAGCAAACTTTGCAAAAGTAGAAATGCAATCTTCCATCTTAAACTTAGATACGTCTTCCACCAAATATTCTGCAAGCTCAACACGAAGGTTTTCTATTTCTTCTAATTCTTCATCAAACCAAGCGATTTTCGCCGCCGCGCTCTTGAGAAATGGCCCGAATTGTTCTTGAACATCTTGCGATGCTTTATCAACCTAAAACATAGTAAAATAGCAACAAAATGTAAACAGGAAAATGAAAATTACACTTTCAAGATGCAAAAATTGTTCTGCCCGCTTGTACCAACGTATCGTTGGAAAGAGGCAAATAAAATTCACCAGTTGCTCCACAAATGATGCTGCATTGTCTGGAATTAAAAATCAAATTATGCAACATGTCAAAGTTTGAAATGGCAATTGGCTACAGCTGTTTATTAATCCAACGTGTCAATTTCTGAACAAAAGAAACCACTGTACAAATACTTTGAGGTAACTTGATGATCTTTATGTACCTCTGTTAGATTGTTCGAAGTTTAGCTCACCTGGCTTTTCAGTTTGTTTATGACAGAAGTGAGGCGATTGACGTCAGTTTTCAGCTGATCCATGGAAACCGTTTTGCATTTGATGACAACTTCCAAATCTTTTGGAAGTTCCAACAGCTCAGGATGCTTTTTCTCTGCCTCCATGACGACGCAATGCAGTAATGTCATACGAGGTTTATTAGCCTTGGTCTCGGATAGCTAAAAACAGAAATGTTTTTTTCTTTCAAAATTGATTTTTAGAAAACTCGCATCACTCAATCACTCATTACATCCTCACTGCGAAAGAAAACAGCACAAAAAAGTAAAACTTGATTTAAGATTTCTACTGAATCTGAAATCGGATGACAACAAAACAAGTTGAAAATGTATCGATGAAACTGGTTTGCTACAAAAACATAGAGGGCATGTGAAAGATTTGTGAACTTTGAAGGGATATAGAAGCAATGCTTACAGAGTCGACACACTCGTATTTTCACACATTCAACAAACATGAACTGAAAGCTTTTAGCCCAGTTTACTCGTCACCGATACTACAAAATAGCACGAAATTAAGGTTATAAGCTACAGGATGCTGCTGACATATACCAAAACATCAGTTGATGGTATTTTGGCTCTACTTGTTTCGTTGGATGAAATTAATAGAGTATACGCTTGATGCATAGCCAAGTGGTGAGAGCCTAGGCATGAGGCTCGAAAGGTGCCTGTTCGATAGCCTACCGTTGAAAAGCATGTGGCTGTGCCTTTGGCAGAACACTTCATGGTATATCTCAAAGTGGACACGAAGATTGGCTTCCTTGCTTTCCCGTTCACTAAATCTAAACTTTGAATCAACGAGCCTAAGCCTGGATAGGACAAAAAATGTATTCTACAAACCTTCAACAAAGATGTAATTTTAAACGCGTGCGCATCACCAGAGTGCGCACCAAAGTTCATGTAGTTTCCAGTTTTCAAGATAAGAACCAAGAAGTTTTCTAATTTCTTGCAATTTCGGATATCTATTGATGAAAACGTTTGTTAATCAAGCGTGCTAACGGAACGCTTTACCAAGAAACTGACTCATTTTGAATGACAATATCTAGCAGTATTTGTCACGACAATGAACCGTCATGATTGAAAAGTAACTTTGTAAAATCAGATGAGGGAAAGACCTATTTTGCTTGTTTTACAACAAGTAACACATCTTCAGCAAACTTCAAAATACAAAGACGTCATTGTTACACAAAGTATATTATGTCCATAAGAGTAGCCATAAAATATCTTGCCCAAAAGAAGCAGTAGGCTACAAAAATAGCTTGAAACAGTAAAATGACAGATAAAATCTCGATAATGTCGCTGATTTCCTGCTTTGTTTAAAAGAAAGCAGACGATGGAAATCATTTTCAAATTAACTCAAATTGATTGCACTCTATGACTGTTCAGACTATTTCATAAAGTCAATGCTAGATTTCTTTGCACATTATACAAAGATCAAGCACAGCACAGGATAGCAACAAGCAAATGTACTCGAATTTTTAAAGACGTGGTAGCCAATGGCCGTGAAAAGTAAATTTCTACCAAAATTGATAAATTACATTTGGTTGCTTCAATCTTCTTAAAGTTTCGTGATTAATTTTGTTAAACTCTTTTCAATAATATTATCGCAGGAACAAAAAGTTATCAAACTAATACGTGCCTCGACAAGCTTGCTTCACATTCCGTACTGCCGGCATTAAATCACCCATGTCTTCTTCAAAGGAAGCTTTTGCTATTCCAGCCTCAATACGAAGCTTATAATGAGAAACTTCCGACAACAATAAAAAGTATCGATCAACGTTTGCCAGCGTGGATTTGTCTCCAGTGAAACTTCTGATCATTTCGATCTCTGTCTGCTCAGGTAGAAACTTCAGCATGTTTCGAAGCTTTTCCTCGGCTAAACGAAAAATGCAGGTCAGTAAACTAACAACACGATTGCAATGAAGTGGGAAAAGGTAGTGGCGATACAATTGATAAGGACAAGCTACCGTTTTTCAATAATGGTGGTCAAAAAATGTGAATAGATTATTCAAAAGAATTGTTGAATGTGATGTGACATAAATTTTTTTATCAATTCGAAAGCAACCAACAATTTTTGAACGAGAGTAATCTATATTGAGACTGCTGTTAAACTCAAATACACGTATTAAGTTTCTGGAAATTTCTTTTTAAAGATGATCAAAATGTGCTGACAGCAAATACATTTAATGAAGTATTGCAGCAAAACTTACACATTACGTCCGGGTCTCCGTTTCTTAAGCCCTTTATTATTTCTTCGTTAGGTTTCCTAAATTGACGTAAGAATATTCCAATATTCATTCCACGACGAGAATCGATCAAGGATACCTAAAAAAAAGTCATTTTTAAAGCATTAATCCGATTCAGATGGAAAGCATACCTCAGATGGAAAGCATACCTCAGATACCAGCATACCTCGGTAGGAGCGGCTTTCTTTGTTTCACTGGCGGCTTTCTTTTGAATGACTTTTTGAGCAAAAAGTTCCTGGATGGCATCGTAGTTGGGCTCACAGCCGCAATTACCACTTTCCAAAGACTCCCAAACGCTGTTTGATCTAAAAGCAACATGTTCGATTTTAAAGAAAACGAAAATACGACGAGCCTAACATACAGTAACTACAATAGCAATCGTAAATATTAGTAGTAGAGATTTTTCTGCTTTAAAGGGCGTATTCCAAGAAAATATAATACAGTAAAACAAGCCAATGAGTGTAAAATGCGTAAGCGCTAAACCTCTTGCTATTTCAGTTATTTAAATCTACTTCCAAGCCTTTATTGTGGAAACGCCGTATGTATCTCTCCCGCATTTGAAAGGATGTATTATAACCATGACAAGTTACGACATTTTTTGCTTGCTCAGACTGAAATATTTCATAATTTCTCAACGTTTGTCCAAGATCAAATATTAAAAAATGTCATGCACCAACATCATGTTGGAAATGATCTTTAAAGCGCAGGCGGATACAAAATCAGTGGTTAGCCACAAAATGTTATCATTTACATACTAAACCATATCATTCTCTGTGATTAACAACTTTTAAAGCTTATACAAGATTACAATACCTGAAGTGATGCTTTTCAAAAGCAAGCCTCAAAAGCTGCGCTAATGCCATCAAGGTAACCTGAAATAATCTTCATCATTGCTTTCAGCCATTACCTTGATTTTAAAGTTCCAGCTGGTATCTTCTGCCAATTGAATTTTCGAAGCTTGGCTGTTGGTTTCGGAACGGAAGCGGAACGTCTCACAGGTGGAGCAGAAGCTTGATAAGGATTTACGAATGTTGCAACGATCCCTCCTGGTGGGGGTGGAGGAGGCGGTGGTCCTCCTCCAACAGGAGGAGGTGGAGGAACTCCCCCCACTGGAGGAGGTGGTGGTGGTGGAGGAACTCCTCCTACTGGTGGTGGCGGCGGTGGAGGAGGAACACCACCTACTGGTGGGGGCGGAGGTGGAGGAGGCACACCACCTACAGGTGGGGGAGGTGGGATTCCACCTACAGGTGGAGGCGGAGGAGGTGGTGGAGGAGGAACACTGTTATTGACAGGAGGAGGAAGTTGCGGAGGAGGAGGAACAGAATTAAGAAGTGGAGGAGTTGGTGGAGACGGGGACGCGGCTGGAGGAGGAGATGAGACTCCGTCTGAAATGCTATTCACTACGTCATCAGTTTGAATACAAGAGTCGGTCATTGAAAGTTTGATAGCTAATGCGCTAGAATCACTATCTCGTGGTTTTAACAACTTTTTTCCTTCCTCTTCAGATTCAATTGCAACAGAACGCTGAACCATATTTTCCAAAACCTGCCAAATCACATCGGATATCTCGTCTTCTGGACTTAGCTGGAGAAGACATTGAAGAATCGTCAAGAACTGATTTGCTTGCGGACTATTGCAAACCTGCAAAGCAAGCAAAATTGCTTTCACAATTCTTGACAGATCGGAGTTCATAAATGGCTTTCAAGCATTTAATGAGTAAAAATAATAATAAGCAAAGCTTTTTCTTATACAGTGTAACTCATATCCCACCTAGACTAACTAATTTCAGGCACTGCGTTCAAGTATAGGCTACCACACAACCGACACCGCCACTGTGTTTAGCAGTAACAAAAACGTAGTACCGGTAGTGAGGTTCTAAACAGCAAACATCTATATTATCGTGTTCAAATGCCTACCAATCTCTCACAGATATGAATTATGGATCGAAACTTTGGTTAATTAATTATGAAGCTCTCTATCCAGGATGCGCCTAATAAGTAATTACAGTAGCGGTATTGCTGGTAGCTTACTGCGGCTGGATTCAACCCAAACTGGCAGTCAACTTTTCTCACAAAGACGTTCCTATATTTTGTGCATACAACTCGCCTCGCTAAGCCATTTTGTCAAAACTAAACCTTCAACAAAAAGTGCGAAAATCGCTGTTTGAGATACGTTTTCGCAAAGCAATCATTCTCGTGAACAAGGTGCTCAAAAATCGTGCAAGCCAATGGCAAAGAAAGGAACACTGCGCACCAAAACTTGATTAAAACGGCTCATAGGCTACTTTTTACACTGTTACAGTAGGCACAAAACGAGAAATCTAAGGAAGAAAATGTTACCAATCTACACCAATCTACATTGATCGGTAAGCCATTATAATTGGTTGCTAGGCAAAAGTCGCTTCTCAAAGATCAGTGACAACCCGAGGGCCCAATGCTGTTTATCAACTGTGTGAAATCATCTGATCCCCACATAAGCTGCAATGCTTTCCAAATTGAATTAAATAGCCAGACTGCAATTTACGTCACTTTTCCATCACATGACACTATCATTTTTTTTTTTTTTCACGGCTGGTAGTTTATACAACCACTGGTTGCACATGAGCATAAACTACTGGACGTTTCTGGATTTATTTCTGGACATTGCTGAATTTAAAAACGAATCAGCATGTCCCGTATTTGTGTATGAGCTTGAATGAGTGCATTGAATGTGTTTCTGACGCTGCAACACTTTGTCTTCACACTCTGTATGAAATTTAGACGAATGTTAGTGATGGTGCTACAATCTTACTTGTACTGTAGACTGTAGTGTGTACTTTCGTCGACTCTGTGGTGTTCTACAAAGTTAAATGCTTGTTCCAACGAAAAATCAAGAAAACGTGTAGTACATAGTACTTATTCAAATATAACAGGATTCTATTTGAATATACGGCACTAATGATGCTCTACAGTAGTAGAGCGAAATGCATATGCCATAAATAGGGCTCTGCTGATTCTTCAAAAATTTTTAATAAGAAATACTGAACTGATACTTGAATGATGGAGAATCACTGGCCTGCTGCTTCGTTGTCAGGAGATCCCCTATCCTTAATGGAACTCAATAACTACAAAGTACTTTAATTTTACCCACTTTGAGTGCGAAAGCATGGCGTCGTGAACGCAGAAAAATTCGCTTCAAAAATTGGTCGAGTTTTGATACCAAAGATATCGTTACAAAAGGCGGGCAGCTTTGAGTGAGATGAGTTTTCAAATGTAAAATTTGGCAGTGTTTTTGAATACAAATTGCGTGGTTTTTTAGATGTTTAATGTAACTATGGTTAGGTTTGCACTCTTCTAATCAAAGTATTCGATCGCCTGCTGGATACTGAAGTCATCTAATTAAAGATTCTAAATTTCACTGAAAGCATTATTGATAGGCCTACCTTGTTAAATATTGCCAAAAAGACATCTTTGTGATTGTTGATGTCGACTCCTTCCATTCCAGTATAAAGAAAGACTTCTTCGTCATCTTCCAACTTCTTTTCATCAAAAACTTCGATCTGAATCAGAAGATCTTCATATTCGGAGTGACTGAAACGCAAATATTTGTTTTTTCCAAAGAACGAAGAAGATGCAATACAGTGCTCACCGGAAGACACTCAATGTAAGATACAGTACGCATTAACAGTTGGTAATCGTTGTAATTTAAATCACTGAATGTAGCTGATTTGACATAATTTATTGATTGGCAGAACAAATTCGGTAGCTGAGGGGCCACAAGAGCCATCTCATTATTATTTTGCGTAAAATTATCTCAACGATGAAACGCCACGTATAGGCTACTGTCACCAATTGCCTGGGTGCAGACAGAAGAACACCACCGTTGTGAGCATTTGCTAAAGTTTGCTTGAGCGTAAACAGAATCGGGCACAGTTACATGGACACCAACAAGCCAGTGAGCTCGTCAAATCAAGGAGTAATTTCAGCGTTTTTCAACGCTGTCACATTGTTTACAAAGCAATAATTAGAATTGTGCAAAGCGCAGCTGCACAGACTTTCTTACAAGTGTTGCAATATTTTTAATGCAGAACGTGACTTTAAAATTGTGCGGCAGCGATGCAGTGAGCGTAGTATCATAGCGAAGTGCGCATTCTATTGAGATAATTTAGGGTAGCCCATTAAACTTTTTTCATGCATGAAACAATCAATATTTGAATAAAAAAAAACACTTGCCTTAACAACACTGAGCGGGTACAAAAAAATCTAAAAGATTTTCGATCAATTTCACCACTTATTGTATATGGTATTTTCGAATCTAACCGCGTCTAACGTACTACAAAGTACAAATGTAGAGGCTAGTTTAGATAAGCAAAACAACAGGTCTAAAAAACACGAAAAAAACATTGAAAATGTACAATAAGACAACACTGTAAGTATTAGAAATTAAAACGGTCTAAATTTTCATAAAAAAAGAAAGGCATTACTTCTCATTTATGGATTATGTTCGTATCATAAGATTGGCTGAAATATGACAGATTGAAATGACAAATCGATATAAGAAATTGAGCCTGTCAAGTATCTGCATATCGTAGTTTCAAATTCAGCAGTGCAAATCAGGAGTTTTAGTGATCGTTTCATATTGATTAAATCTTGAATTGATCTCATAGGTTTTATTAAATAGACTGAATTTATGGGTCGATTCGAATAGGAGAGGTCGCGAGCCTGACTTAAGCAAACCAGTTGCTTGCCGTACTTGAGTCATAAATATTGTATTCGCAACTTACATTTTAAGAAAATGCATACATAGCAGAACCACTCGCTGCAGGAGCTCAAGCGGCGCCCAAATATTTGTTAAAGCGTAAAAAACATAAGCAAATATAGCAGGTCGATCGTTCGGTTCTATTACGACCTAATTGGTTTAGTTGACGTAATTTAACAAGAGTGCACAAACTATGTTAAAACTTCTGTGGGGGAAAAAACGTCAGCCAAAATCTGGGTTGCTGTTTACAGTCAACCTCTTTCAATTATGAAACTGCTGGAGCTTGAAGTAGCCGCCAGACTAAAATGCAAAATTATATGGCTAAGTAGGTGTTAGTACAGCATATAATATGAACTGCGGCTCAGTGCTAACATTCCGATTTACAAACTTGTTAATGTCAACATTGCTTGTCAATTAGCCTTCTAAAATTTCTATGCACAGTTGTTTTTCTAGGTCCGCTACTGACAACGTCTCATACTTATAAATTCAATGATGAGGGCACAGCGCGGCGTCGGAAAAGTTTTCGAATTTGCTTTGTTTTAAATGTTTTTAGCGTAGTGCCAGTAATGTCATGCAACCCAATCACTTTGTTATTAGTCATATGTATTTATAATTACTTTAATTAGTTCATGGGCAAGACCTGAATACATGACCTGCTGGTGATGCAGCTAGATAATGGGTAAAGCCCACTAGTAATCTACATGAGAAAAGAGAGAAAATAAAAAAAAAAGTTTGCTGCAGCCGGGAGATTGAATTAATGACGTACATTTGAAAGTTACACGTTACTGTCACGGCTTGTCAACACAAGAAAAGCATTCACAAATCTGTAACAGCAAGTGCACCGGATTCGTAAATTGATTCCTCAATGTAATGCAGTCCTGCAATAGGTCTACTGTGAAAATAGTCATAAATTACACATTTGTCGTTTCAAAACTACGCATCGATAGTCAGAAAGTAGTTACATTGCGAGTTGCAGCTCGATTACCTAATGTTTCCTTTCTGTTCATCGCAAACAAAGCTGCAATATACGATCAATTGACCGTTAAAAGTGCTGAGATAAGGTGTAACACAGAAAATATAGGCTATTATACGTCACACTGCTTCAAAATAAAAAAAATAATAATAAAGCGATTAATATGCTCTAGTTTCAATCTATCTGGTGATCATCAAAAATTTCCATCTTCTCTGCAGATAAAAAGCAGAAGCTTTTTCTGTCTAGTGAAATTTATCTTTTTGACATTGATTCAACATAACTATTCAGATGTCTGCATGAAAGCAGAGAAAATTTTGCTGCTTGGGATGCGATAAACAACAAACCAGGTTAGTGTCACTGGAGCTTGTTTTCAGGAAGATGAATTGTAGTGTCACATTCCAGCTTGGAAAACTAACCTTCCCAGACAATACAGCTATGGAAAAATGGAAACTTTCTCCACCTGGAATCTACTGTTAAAAGTTCCGGTAGTGGCCAGTGGGGTAGCTGACTGTAGCTGGTAATAAATGAAGCTAAAGGCCTTCTGTGCATTTAAATGAAGCTTTAGTATATGAAAAAGAGTTTGACTTTATGCGTCATTTGCAAATTGTTTTATTCTTCTTGCAATAGCACAACAGCTAGTTTTGTTTTAGTACCGTACAGTTTGTTTAAATTCGTTTATGCAATTCGAGCAAACAGAAACACTTATTTTGTTTTTATATCTTGAGGCATTGCATCAATGAAAATGAGAGCAACGTTTTAGTTGAAAACTTATCCATTCTGTGTAGTGCGCTAGTTTGAGCATGGTTGCGACAACTAGATGCAGGTCGGTTCTTATGATAAAAGAAAAAGCTTGAACTGAAATCTTCAAAACACAAAAACACCTATGCGTGATACAATGAAACTACCCATTAAAATACATTAAGAATGCTCACGGATCAAACACAGATGCACACCAGATATACAGTAGCCTACATTACTGTATAGCTTAGATATGATGACAGCACATGCAAAGATTGCGTCGCATCTCAATGTTGAGACGTTCCGTAAAAAAATCAAAAAGATTTTGCAAAGCTGTTTAAACAGTGTAATGTTTAAACAAATAGGTTATTTTGCATTTTCGCGAAACAAAGCACGCAAGCAACAAAAAGCAATTTTTTCACAAAGAAAAATGACTGTACAGTAATTCATTTCAAACCAATGAATTACAGTCGGAATAAAAACCTATAATAACAGCCACGACATCATCAGACAACCTGACATTAGGCGAACGGACCAGCTGATTAATCCCAAGGGCCATTATTATGCCGCATTATTGAACGTGTACCAAAATAACGAAATAACTGTTCACCACTTCGATCCACTCCCCGTTCCACCATGTTTTCACTGATACAACCTGTTGTTTTCAACCCCAATCCACACGCATGCATTTTGTCGCCACACCCTTGTATTGTTAGCTTCTGAATCAATGAAATAATCTTATTCCAAACTCTCAATAAACACCTACTGTAACCAGTAAACCGCAGCTTTTACAGAATGATATATATGAATTGCCAATTTAAAAGTAAAAACTTGGGATACTAGCGTATATAACATTGGCGTAGCATCTCGCGGTAAGTCAACTGTGTGAATGAAAGCGTTCCATGAAATTTAGTAACTTGCAGCAAATATAAAAATATTAAGCAAACTTTGACGAGATGAATCAGGGCAAAAATTGAATGAATAAAAAATAAAATCGATGAAATCAGTCATAAAACCAAGTGGGTGATGTTAAAGCTGACGGAGATAAAAGTCTTATCAAAATTTACTTTCAAACATGCGTATTCTTAAACCAGTAAGCAGCATAAAGTTGACAAGCATGACTGAAGCAGTATCAGGTATACAATGCAAAACCATTCTTATTTGCTTGCAACTTACAAATCGTTAATAAGTGTGAGGGTCCTGTTAAGAAATAAATGCATGGTTTGTTTACACTCAACATCACATTCCTCCCAATTGGCGGCGGCGTTGATTTGGAAGAACGTCTATCTCTAACAAGAATTCTTAATTGCATAGCCATACCACATGGCGGTTTTTCTAGATACTGCGATTTTTTTATGCTATTGCTATTTACATTTACTAACCTTTACTGTTCTCTTTATTTTTAAATTCTTCAAATATCATATGTTATATAAGAACAATTGAGCGTTTAAATTTAAACCCATTTCAGTTCAAAGTAAAATTGCTCTCGTGCAGTTAGCTCATTATACAAAGCAAGATATGGCCTGTCTAAATCACCATAAGTGCTTGAGCAATTATCTCAGGACCCAGGTATAGGATTTGTTTGTTTTGTTTGTTTTGTTTTTCATATATTTATCCTGCATTGCGGGAAAGCGGACTTGAGCGCTATGCATCGGTGTACGCCTTCCGACGTACACCTGACCCACGCTGCAGCCGACGGCAATGTCTATTTCCGGTTGTCTACTCTACTTATGACTTAACTTTGATACTACCCAATACTCGAAATCGATCACTGGGTATAGAGGCAATTATCGTAAAGTTTCTTGCCCAGAGAAGCAACAGCAAGTGCGGGTGGCTGGAGTCGAACATGCAGGCTCTCGACTGCGAGCCCAACGCGCTAACCACTCGGCCACTGCTGCCGATGATTTAACAGTGTACGGTACGGCAGTATTTCAAATACTGTTTGCCTGTCATCCGAATTAAATTGTCTGATTGCTGTAAAAGAAACTTATTTCAGAGGGGTTTAAAATTTTTATGAAGCTCAATCGTGCTTACGCAAACCACAATATAGATCGGCTTATATTCAGCGTGCAAGTTTATCAATATTAGTACTGTAGCTGATTGGCAATATATTAGCATCACTCAGAGTTGTCATAGGGTAGATTTGAAAGAGTTATAAGATCGCCTTTAAATTGTTACGGTTTTTACAAAAGGTAAAAACCCAATCAGCAGTTTCTCAAGTCATCCTGAAAAGTGCTGAGATGTAAGTACTGTAGTTGTCGGCATGCGAAGTATCAAGCCAGCAAAATTTCAGTATTTTAACAAAAAGAAACGTCAATTTTATTAGCTGCTGCACATCTCAAAAGTTAACACGGCTCAAATAGAAAATGAGGCAAATGCAAAACAATTTTCAAACACTCGAAGTCAATATTTTGCAGAAGATGAATGTTATAACCTGTCAGTGATGATTCAGCAATTTATGACGTCATATGATGGTCATATTATTTTTGTTTGGATGCGAAACGTACATAAAACAAAAACGTACAGTGTGCATCCAATGAGAGAGTGAGAAAGACGGTAGCCCTGAAGGCGTAAGAGGTCGTCGAGTCTGCACTCTGTCATTGGTCATAGTCTTAGAAAACTTGAATGACATTAAAAAAGATTGAAAATGTCGAGCACAAAACAAAGCAAAGATAGACAGATTTTTTGAAACTGCTAAAAAAGAGGAAAACGGAGAAAGAATACCCAAGTCCTAATAGCGAAGAAGTGGACTTGGAAATCTATTGTTTTGTTTCTTATCATTTACAAGTTAGAAATGTTTTCTTTCCAAAACTACTCTCCAGTCTAAAACAAATATGTTGTCGTTCATGCGTGTGTGACAAGAAAGATATTGAATTGTGAAAACTTCAATATGGGTTTCGTGAAACCATAAAGTTTTTGTTGATGCTACAACTTTCACAGCTGTAACACTTTTTGAAACTCAAAACAATTTTTCATTTGTGCCATGTTTGTCTGCTACATTTTTCATTAATAGTTTAAATGGAAGTTAGAGTATTTGCAAAACCACGTACAAAGTACAGTAGCTAGTAAGTTCAACATAGAAAAACACACAAACAACAGTCGCAAAACTACAAGATCCGCAATAAAAAGTACATCTAAATTAATCACAATATCTATTTCAACAAAGTAACTTACCGAAGAGTAGATAATAAATCCAGCAACTGCAAACCTAAAAACATACGTAGAGTATTAAAGGACATTTTTATTAACAATAATAGGTCACATCAGATCTGATATGAGCCACAGGTCACATTGGTTGTACTTAACCATTACATTAGTATCAAGACCAGAAAGGTCGGGCCATTTTATGACCGAAAACAAAGGTTAGTTTATCACTAGACGTCATCTGCGTGGCCAAATGAAGTGGAAGATTTCCCGGCTCTCGGGATATGCGCTTAAACAACGCATTTCAGGACTGCTCTCCATTCAGCGGCACCTAATGGATAGAACAATACCCTGGCAACAACATTTCAACAATCGAAAAGTTCACTCTGCCAATGTTGGTAACCGGCCTTGCGCCAAAAGCCTCTACAATGCAAAACTACCAGAAATAACCTATCAGAGGCTTTTTCAGTCCAAGGATAACGAGTTACAACCAACCAAGCTCCAAAAAGAGCGTATAGGTTTGACGGTGATACAGAGGAATGCGGCTATATTTTATAATAATAATAATAATAATCATGCTTTTATTTGCGCCCATTGCGATAACATACAGTAAACTGCGATCACAGATGCGATACAACAGACGACAGGAAGCAGCAAAGTGACATATAGTCTTCGAGTCAGCTGCTCCCTTTATTTTGGCTTGCCTTTAAGTGTCATTCGCCGAGACACAGCCGTGTGCTCTGGAGCGGTGTCGAACCCACGTCCTTTCGAACGTCGCGCAGACGTTCTCACCACTCGGCTACGCAGCCAGCGTAGCCGAGTGGTGAGAACGTTTTGGAAAAAGCCGCTTGCTTGAAGGTGACATAAGGACTTGCTTCCTTATGCCTTCCCACTCAAAACAGGAGCCTATTGTAGTAAGTCTCAGACAGTAAATCAACGGTCTTTTAGAGTAATTTAACGTAAGCAGACGTTGAATCAATGTAAAACTAAAAAACAATTGATTTACTGCCTTGTGTGTGTCTCTTGAACTTCATGTCCTTTGTGATAAAACGGAAATGAAAATTCAAGAAAAGCCAGTTACTCAAACATAGCCTACTGCGAACTACTGTGGTTCATAAATCAAGTCACGAGAAAAACTTTTCAAAGCAAAATCTTGTGCTTATCAACATTTACCAATAAATTCGTTTCTCATCTGAACACGTTCATGCAAGTGTTCGGTGGAAAGTATTGCGGCGTTGACAAAGGAGAGCAGGGCAGTTTGGTATGGAATGTTTTCTGTTGCACGAAGCTCGTTGATGATGACACTGAACCGGTAACGCTGAGATCTGGCTTGCTAAAAAGTAAAATACTGAATCTTTAAACATTGTATGAACTGTTGAAATCGTAGTTATGAGCCAGAATGATAGTTCACTAGCTGTTTAAATTAAAAACATGACACGTTCATCTGGTAAAAAAAAAGCTGGACCATCCCTTGGTATTGCAAGTGACAATACGAATTTTGTCGTCAGACACGACTAACTTCTTTAGGAAACTAGATCAGGTCATGATACGCAGCCCTAGACCAAAAAATCCGTCATTTTTCTGTGTGGAGTATAGCACAAATCCTTGCTGTTGTAAACAATTAAAGATGGGAAATTCTATTTATAAATACAGACCCAGTCAGCAAAGGTACCTTGTTTCAACGCCTAGCAACGACACGTACATGTAAAAAAGGCGATGCGAATAAAGATAACTTTTGTTGGCTAGACAGGGTCACAGAATTACACATAATAGAAATGATTCTTAGAAACATGTTAGTCAAATAATTCCCTAATCCAACGTCGGACGCGATCTAATTTTGTGATGCATCTACCACTAAATGTTCAGTTTGTTTGCGTTGCAGATTGTCACAACAGTTTTGCCGGAGGGTTTGACTCAGTTGATGATACTTTCGTCCAACCGTGGACGTCGCTGTAATCGAAATTCGCAGTCCAACAACTGTTTCCTGAAACTGCAATTCGTCATGCACAGCTAAATTCGCTGAATTGTAGCCTTGTCAGTTCACACTAGCAAGATCGTAGCGTCAAAATTACATTGCGCAATGGAAAATCTTAATTACAAAATCAGGGAACACCAAATTGATTTCGTTTGAAGATGGATTCGTTCCCGCGCTCTGTAATGGTTGTTGGTTTCAGCAAACACAACCTGCCTTTTTTACGTCTGCCGGCGTTGAACAAATGTGCGGATTTTGCTTGCTGGGAAGTTTGTGATATTGATAAAACGGGTCGACCAATGAGGCACATCCATTCGCAAACACAAGATTCTCATTTATTGTTGTTCAAATAACTATAATGTAATTCTTTTTTGTATCAGGATGGGAGTGGAAACTTCTCTCAAATAACAAATATTGGGTATACAGGTTATCAATAGAGGGAGTAACTTTTATAGCAAAGAATGATGGAGGCAAGTAACAAACAACAGCCATTTTTATGCTTGATAACACAAGGAGACGTTAAATTGTTATAAAAAAGTAGAACTTTGTTAGCAGGAGAATTTCAAATCCAAAGTTTGAACGCTTAAGACTACTGCACTTCACTTATTCTAATTCACACATACTTCTTACCACACACTGCATACAATAAACCTTTTAAAAAAAGACACAATCCCCAAGTATCAAATTTCGTTTCTCACGACTGCCATTGAAAGTAGTTGGTAGTTTGTTCGATCAATAACTTTTAACTACAATTTTCGTTCTGTAACAGACTATATAATACGAACAAAAGGTTTATGTTATGACAATGGGAATGGCGTACGGTATATCATGCGTTATATGCCGTGTTAAAATAAAAGCATGTGCAAAAGGCAAAATTTTCTTATTAAAAGTCTTTCTATGTAAACAGCGTGCTTCGCTACAACATTGCTCAACCTAACCTTTGGTCGTTTATGTGACATTTGTTATTAATATTTTAGTAATGTCAGCAGCATTCAGCCTCATCATTAAATAAATACACATATGGCCTACATTCTTCAAATGTGCCCTAAATCAATCTCGGCGTTGTTTGTGATTACTAATTGGATTCAGCGTTTATCGATCTGGTAATGATGATAAGAAACTGGCGCAAGATTTGTATATTTGCACGGATGACTCATTGTGTGTTTGGAAAAATGGAATCCAGTGGCTTCACGAGAAAGAGCACAACTTTTGGTTTTCCTTTGGTAAAGATAATATCACGCTTATACAGAATTTAATCTACAAATTTGTTCTGGAAAATTCCTTAATTTGGAATATCGATAACAGTTTTATTTTTTGACGGTATGCCAATTCTTCTTCACCGTGCTGGTGATACGTAAACTCCCAGTGAGCTCTAAAAATTTTTCATACACTGCTAAGGTTTTGTTGAGAGGTTTGACATGACCATAATAATGAATTTGGTTTTCATTAACCACAAAAATGATATCAAAAGCCGAGTGTGCTACTTGCGCACAAAAGCAGTGCATTCCAAATTTTTAAAGTAGGCTGAGCCACCCAAACCGAGATACACTATTACAGTTTGCTACAAGTTTAAAAACTTGTAAAATGTGTGCAGAGCTTCGACCTAATGAAAATCAAGAAAGTAAGTTTGTGCATAGCTGGGCGTAAGCAGACAGCAATTTACCGGCAACCAATTGTGCATATAAACGTGCAATAAAAGCTTTTTCAATAGATTAGATATAGGCCTGGACATCGTTCTATTATAAATCTCGCTAACTTTTTTTAGCCTATCCAGCGGGTCACTAACTAGTGGACGTAAGGTCGCTTCGTATTGTCCCTGTCTGAACAGAACTTGAGCAATTTATATGCATCTACATCAAGCCTACATCTTATTTCACACTTGTGTGATTCTTGTTTTCAAAAAGAAAATAAATCGATCAGTTGAGTGATTATTCATACATTGGATTATTATTGGAGTTTGTCAAATTTCAAAAAAAGCCGAAAAGGAAATCCATTAAAATGTGTCTATCAAAACTGGATTTCATTGTCATTTATGACAAAGTATCTTTGAGAGGGTGCATTTCGGTTCCTCTTCTTATAAAAATAAATAAAAGAAATCAAGCAACACATAAAAGTAGAGAAAGATCACCAAAAAGACAGCACTACTTTTCTGAAACTCTCCTCCTGTCCAAATACGTCACAACCGTTACAGCATTGCGGTAAGTATGCTTGTAAATGCTACAAATTTCCTTGAAAGAAACAACTCTTGCATACTCCACAGAACTGCAGTAGAAACCGTTCAACAGTGGTGAAACCAAAGTCCAAAACTTATTCTGTATGCACCGTGCAGCTTGTAGGCTGTAGCCATCTGAGTACATTCTGCATTTCTATAACATGATAAAAGCCACAATCATAACATTTTACCTTGTAATGCTCTAAAGCATCTATTGCTCTTAGCTTGCCATCGGATGAGTAGATACACATCGCTGCAAGAAGCTCTATGACTTGCTTCTTTACCATAACGTTTTCGCTGCCAAGTGCTGCAGAAAAATAAATATAACCTTTCAATTTTAGTGAAACCCAAAAAACAATCTGAATGTATAATAAGGCACAGCTGTCTTGTGAGCGCGGTTAAAGCTGTGTCATTGGAAAAGATCTTGTAGATTAAACACCGAATTGTTTCACTTAAACCTATGCACATTCAGTTTATTTTGACAAGTGATATCTTTAGCTTACGATCTGACGTACTAGTTTGCGTCGAACCAGATAGATCAATAGAAAACTGAAACGCATAGCCTAGTTTTAAATGAGACAAACTCGTTGAGACAAAAATAACAAACTCTCACTTTTTGACAGTAATCGCATGTAATCCTCTCGAGAAATGACATAATCAAGTCCAACTCGGGAATTCATCACCGACTTCACACACCTGCAAATTTTATTGTAATACCATTTTGTGTTTGTAGTGATAAAAATTTGTGTGTTTTCATCGCTATGATGTGTCTAACATGCCGCATAGTATGCATACGTCACTCGCAGGGTTTACAATGCCGATAGCACAGCGGTATAAATTTGTAACTAAATTTATGAGTACAGTTTGCCTTTGTTTGAGCCACGACTGCCAAAAAAAGTAAGTAGCCTAGTACATGAGTGATGTTGATTTGATGTTATGACTTTAAGCCTCGTGCCAATTTTGAAGGTCAATGATATTTATCCTCAGGCAGTAAAATCCGTCGTTTTTACATTGATTACATTTACATCTACGACGTAGAACTAATGTAAAAATGACCGGTTTTGCTGTCTGGGTCACCAGCACCGTTTCTTCCCATGCGTTGCAACCATCACAGTCACAAGAGAACGATGAAAATTTCACAATTACACAAAATAGGTATGGCAGCATCTTCTACCTCAACCAGCAAAAAAAATTGTGAAAAAGCTATTTATTGGTTAGTTAGGACATTACTTTACAAAATCACCTACCAAATTTCACTCATTTTACTTGATAGATTTCATAATAATCATTCAACAAAAACACATGCCGTATCATGGCTGGACGTATTTATTTGCATATAATATAGTAAGTAACCAGACGGCAGAGTCGGGTAACGATCGGTTATTGTTAAAAGTCCGCACACTTTTAGGCTATCACTAAGAAATGGATTTTCCGTGATCATGCACCAGACGCAACATTATGCTATATTTTTGTCACCAGAAAAGTCATCAAACGTGATGCCTACAATTGCAATATGTAATGCACGAAAATGACTTATGAACAAAACTGGTAACACTCTTACGCAAGACTTGACATTTACAACAGCTCCACATAAAATAGCAGATGATTTGTATTAAATTAGGTAATCCAATAATCAATTTATTCAAACAGCTTCATAATGATGTTCTAGGCTAAGTCGGTACTATCAGAGAAAATGGCAGAAGCATAAAAGGTAATTCTGTAAACATTTCCTATTCTCACCCCACGCAGTGAAGCAGTTCCATTGAAGTGACAATGGAGATTTTTGATCCGTGAGCCGCGCTATCCGCAAGTCGTTCGAGGGTTGCAAAAAGAACGGCCAGGCCATCTTGTTCCAAAAAGCCCTTCATAATGAGATAGATTAGTTATGAATATACAAACAAAACCGACAGTAGGACTACTACACCTAAGTCAAAAATAACCCCCCATTATGTACACGATAGAAAACAAACTTAATTCTCTCAACGCAAAGAATAATTCTGCATGACATGATTTACCAGCATCCATTCTTCAGTGCAGGTTTGAAGTTTTTTCTTGAAACCGGAAAAATTTTGCACTGACGGAAAATGTAAAAGTTTGATGCATAGTTCTGGTCCTGCGCTCTCAAGGTTGGAAAGAGTTTCTTCTATACTGTCTTTTTCTTTCTGTTGTGCTTTCTCAGCCACCTTACTCCAACGCGATTTCAACATCTGAAATAACAAAAAAAAAAAACAGTGAAAAACTTTAGCCAAAACAAAACAAAAAGTCAAAAGTAAGTACACATAGTTCAAATTTAGAATTTTCTAGCGATATCACCAAAATTGTCCAATCTACAGACGTTGAATCAACGTAAAAAACGCCAGGTTTGCTCTCTGGGTTAGTGGTACTGTCAACCAGGGCTACTTTGAACACTTTTTTCACTTATTTGCTTTTATTTTCACGCATTTTTATGCTAGGAAGCTCAGATTCAGCCAAAATTGGGGCTGTATGTAAACGCTCAAGGAGGTGTAAGCAATTTTTAAACAAGTAAAAATTTGGGGCTTTTCCCGCCAAATTTGTGGGTGTTCAAAGTTAGGGTTGGGGTATTCTATCTTTGAACACTCACTTATTATGCATATTTTAGGCCCTAATTGAGCAGTTTGTTCAATCTTATATGTCACGTAGCAATACTTTGAACAAGTTTTGCCATTTGAAAAAGTTTCATGATGAAATAACTTCTAAAAAAGTCAATAACAAGCCCCCTACGCCCCCCCCAGCAAAATTTCTCCAGGACGAGTCTCGTAATATTGATGAATATTATACTGCCCTGGATCATGAAGCAAAACTGCACGTAATGTAATCATGAAGCAATAATTGCTACTTTTCTTGCAAGGTTAAATAAATCACGGAGTAAATAGTATTAAATTTAATCACGTGAAAAAGCAGTTGTATACAGCGATCACAACACTGAAATGACAACAAACACAACAGTTCATGCCATGTGCATGAGAAACATGGCGCAAACGAACAACCTCATTACAGCCACATGTTAGGGCTACTTTGAACATCGCTAAATCACAGTGGTGTAGTCCAAAGAAAATGTTCGGGCTACTTTGAACACTGTTCAAAGTTAGGCAACCTAAACTAAAACAGTGATGCGATCCAGAACTTTCGTAATTACAAGCGATATGCTCAACACAAATCCAGTTTTCAATTATCCTCGACATGCTAATGAAATTGAAACCTTTTTCTAAAAAAAATGGATCAAAAGCTCTTTTACTTTCCAAGATCGGCATAAAAGTTTCCAGCCTACTTAAAACTGTTATCTGGGGGCAAAAAATTAAAATTTCCCGAAAATACTCTCAAAGCAGTTTTTATTATCAACAATATCATTATTTTGCCATTTTCGGAAAGGACAATTAATAACGATCATTTGATGAAGTTTTCCGCGAAATGCAATTTAAAGTGTTCCTTTTACAGGCCTTAATACAAGGGGTAGTCGGATTTTTAAATTAGTGTTCAAAGTTAGCTCACTGTACAAAGTAGCCCTGGTTGACGGTAGCCTACTTCACTGTTTCTCGTGAGTTCGTGAACCTGCAATCACAAACCTCATTGATAACACAACAGAACAGAACGCCGACCTGTTCTACAATAAAGCGCACACAATACGCTTACTTGACACAGTCATGCCACGTGAAATCAACAAAATACTTCAAATGAACATTTAGCCCAGCGATCAAATGCTTTAAAAATCTGCATAGACTACGCTTGTTTGTAGATTAAATTAGCCATTAAATGATAGGATTATATTACAGCATGACCTACTAAACCGCAGCAAAAATGTTCTGTTTGGCGAAAATTTGACCTTGTTTGCACAATTAGACAGTCAAGTAGTCCGAATTTTAATCTTCTTTCTACAGTTTTTTTAAACTTGTCCGTGGCTACCCAGTCTGCAAACATTGTCGTTTCAATATCGTTTCAACGTTGCTAGAGTTTAAATGGGTTATGAAAAAAGTCTGCTGAAACCTGAAGTGCATCTGCATTTAGTTAACTTGGGTGTGACTTTGCCAACTTTTAAAGTAAATGATACTATGTTACATCATCATGACGTGGTAGACAACATTAACGTACAAAAGTAATAATTTCTGTATTAATTAATCTTTAACAGACAAAAGCAAATAGGACTTTTGTTGATTGATGAAGCAACACCACAGTGACTTTCGTTGCTGGCTGACGGTACAAAACGTATTGAAATTGATATTTTCAGCAGTGAAATCGAGTTCCGTATCACAATCACAAGACATTCAATTTTGCATAGGAAAAGCTTTTACAATTCAGGTAGAGAAGTAATGAAAACGTTTATGGAATAGCTTTTAAGCAGAAGCGGTTACATAAAACTTCGCTATACAGCATCTTAATAACCCCTTTCACAACGTTCAAACCGTCTAATTTTTGAAAGTTTTTTATCCTTAAAATCAACTTATTTTTACTATGATACCCGCCTGATCATATGCAACTGTTGAAACTCATTAGACTACAGCAATTTCCCAGAGAGCAAATTTTGTCATTTTTATATTGATTCATTGTCTGCAGACGTTACATCAGTGTAAAAAAATGACAAATTTTACTATCTTAGTGATTTCTCCTTTGTCAGGTTCCGCAAGACTCAAGTTTCTACACTACTTTCTTAGTGTGTGGTGAATACTTCAGTAAACTATTTGAGACAATTCATACTTTCATAGTATGAATGTGCACAACTGAAGCTTTCACTTCAAAGCGCCGATCCCTATAAACCAGTGGTTCCCAAACTTTTTCTATTCGCGTACCATTTAGCAGTTTCATACAGTGTTCGCGTACCACCTACGCTACAACCAGAAAATCTCAAAAATATAGAACAAAAGGCGAGAAAGTTTAACAAATTTTAGCAAAGCGCTTCAAGACTAAAATATTTTAATATTAGACTAAATATAATTAGGCTACAGTAAGCTGTTGCGCTGTCCGATTAGTAGAAGATCGATAAATAGGGTGCACTACTACTGCTACTATCAATAGCAACATTGAAAACTGAAAAGTTTTGGCTTTTCTGTTAAACAACCTAGGTCAGAGGTTCTCAAACTGTGCGTCGCCACGTTCTTGGTGCGTAGTTTCGATTTTTCAAGGGCGCCACACAATGATTCCGCTTCGTATCTAAACTCAATTGCATAATAAAACTCTCACAGATATTCTTATACCCTGACATGTGCATGAGAACTCATCATTGCGAAACTGTAGCAACTGCTTAATATTTAACAATCACATAGCGCAATTCTAAATTCATTTCGTCGCGAAACAAATAAAGGCTAGAGACACAAATGAATAAAAATGACTGAAATTCCTATCGCTGGCAAGTCCAACAAATTTCATGGCAAGTCCAACAAAATTTTTCAAAAACGTCGCTACGAAAAAAGTTTAAAAACCACTGACCTAGATGTTGGGTCATAAACGCTTGAATCTCCTACGAATAAATTAATTATGACATTATTTTTTATTTTATTTTAACTATACTGTCAACCGTGGACGTCCACGTGTCAACTTAAGTGAGTTTCTCGCGTACCATCTGAAAGACCTCCGCGTACCACTAGTGGTACGCGTACCACAGTTTGGGAACCACTGCTATAAACCCACAGAAACCATCAAAAAGTCATTTTCTTTTTGACTTGTGCATCCACATAACCAGAGAGAATCAATCACACCAGTATCATCCAGCCTGTGCAAACCAATTAGTTTGCATGATGTCAAATATATTCCGTGCCGTAGCTTTAACCCATGTTCACGTTAAGTAACCACATTTAAATGTTTATGGTCCTTTCATTATTTCGTTTGAAAGCAAACCTACACGACGTGACCAAGTCTGATTCTTGGGTGCTTTGAACTTCAGGAAAAGTGATCAATCAAATAAATTAATCACTTCCCGATTGGGCTACATGCAACGCTCAACATGCAGCTACCATACTTGTACATGTGTTTTGTAGTCTAACATGAAGTCTCTATAGTTTTTTACATCCAAATCCCAAGCAAACCTTTACGTTGAAATACGATATTTTATTCTCTCATTTCTAAGGTGCACTTAGGATTGTTTTTTTAAATTTCGAGATTGAAACCAAACTACCACAATCTTTCCGCTTAAAATACCCCTGAAAACAACATGGAGAGCTAAACAAACGAGAAATCGTACTGAATAGACAATATCTTTATTTCACTCCAGTCGTTATAGCAAAGTTTGTTGGGTCAGTCGTTATTACTATCTCGTAAAAAACGCAAAGTATATTGTGTGAGAAACAATAAGCAAACGTTCCCAAACTGGATTTGTTTACTACACATTGGCTTTGAACAACATCCTATGCAATACATTCAAGCACAAGTATACTGGAATATTATTTGCATGAAAAACTGCTACTGTTTATTGAAAAACAGCTTGGCAAGAAAAATCCGAACAAGCAATCCTAAATCTTTTTTGTGTGCGCACTATATTTAAACTCTGAAGAACGTTAAAAGAGGCAAGATAATGAAGGTTTAAAAAAACAGTTAAGAATAGCATGAAACGCAAAGACACATCAAAATGCGAAAAATAAAATCAGTAAAACTCAACATCAGCTTGATGTTAAAGTAAAGAAGTTAAAATACGTTGTCTTAGCTGTTATAGTTTTAATTCTTTTTTTTCGCTTAAATTTTCTATAATTTGTAATTCTTAGGTAACTGTATTTCCAATTAGAACTTTCAAAGTTTTTGTCTGGTGCTCCTTGCTGATCAATAGTAACTGCCCGACAGTCTTTGTTTTGATCACTGGTTTACTGTAAAGAGCTTCTGAGATTAAGTTAACATCTCATCTTGAACCCTAGGTCATGGCTTGAATGCCACAGCTAGCAAAATCGGTCCTATTTACATTGATTAAACGTCTGCAGATGTCAAATCAATGCAAAAAAAGACTAATTTGCAAGCTGGTTAGAAATTGATATGGAATGTTGTGATTGGTTTCAGCTTCACAGTTGGCTGGAGAAAATGCAGCCATCTTTGTAATTCCAACATCATATAAAATCCAGAAAACAAAAAGCAAAGCAAGTTTAAGTTTTGTGGCAATAATATTTTTAGTGGATATTAAATTTTTGGATTCAATAGCTTTTCACTTCTTTGAAAGCTTCAAAGGATTTTTTGTTTGCTGTAACAAGTTCTTTCCACACAGAATAGCACACACCTTATATAAACAAAGACAACACGCCGAACAAACCGAATGCAATTTAAACTATTCCATCATGTAAGCAGGTTGGCTACCTATCATTTCCTATTACGAAATACAGCTTTAAGGCATGATTCAAAGATCATGACGGCCACATGCACTGGTTGAACGTCAAATGGACAAACACGTAAACATCTCTAAAATGTCAAATCAGGTTCTTTTGAGTAGCTAACCTTTGTGTGGTTTGGTGTGGCATTGACACATTGTCAATAAAGTTATCATGTAGGCTATGCACCACAATTATGGTTCTGATAATACTCTATCCACATTTGGTTCACAGGAAACATACAGCACAACGGTTTGTAACAGTGTCAGTGACGTATTTTACACTGTGCAATGTAATGAGTTGTGTTGAGACTGGGGCAAGATTTATTCAGTAACTTATTACGGTATGGTTTTAAGCAAGACTTCTGGACACAAGTCAATTACTGTATAATTTATTGACTTGTTTGAGGAAAAACAACAAAGCTTATACTTTAACAAATTCTTGTTCATCAATCTCAATTTGACCTTCGTTTACCATGTTAACGAACACTGCAAAACAATGACGATATTTCTAAAATAATGAACATTGAAAGACCAGAAAGTTAAATTAAGCGCCGGTTCGACACCGCTCAAGAACATGTGGCTGTGTCTTTGGCAAGATACTGAAAGGCATGCCGTCGATTGCGAAGTGGCGTCTCTTCAACAATAGCTCTTGATTTCTTTCGTGATTATGTACAGTACTAGCCTAAGCTGCTCTGGGGGAGAAATACCTACAACCCTTCCTAGAGCTTGGCCAGCCGAACTTAACATTATGTCACATTTCAACTCTTGTTCTTGGTGAACGTAATGTTAGTTGGGGAGTTAGTTGCCTGCTCATAGAGCCTTTAGATGAGCCTAATATATTCTGTTGAAGATTTCAATGTTTTTTCGTTGATTTAAAATTCTTTTTTTAGTTAACGTGGCCTTATTTTAAATATAAAATACAAGAAACAATGGTTCACTCAGTCAAATTTTCGTTAGGTAAACAAAGCCAATTTTTTTGAATTTTAAAGTCAACAAAACCTTGCCCTGGTTATGACTTATGACGTCCGCAAGTGCTCTGCAACGTAGAAACTTGGCAAAAACTGGTATGACAAAATCATTTGTTGAAATCAGAATCAAAAAAAAAATGACAGTTATTGCCAAACTGAGTGACATTGAAATATAACCGAACGCAAAAATCAGTTGCTGGCTGCTGCAACTGTACAGCGTACGGCTCAATGTTAAACTGTTGATATGAATAAAATCTTACAATTATGACGTTAGTTGGCTGCTGTGAAAAAGTAAAGTAGGATGTGAGTGCAATAGTGCTTTTACATCTTTGTGAATATTTGCAAAATCACAAATTTAATACCGCAAGCTAATTCCAGTAATTTAGTGAGGCAATATTCTGTGTCAAAACAATTTACAGTAACGAATTTCAAAATTTTGATTCAATAAAAACAATGCCTAGTTTGGAGAGGAAATAGCTTCATAACAGATGAATAAATAACTTGTCAAATTAGAAATCAAGTCAATTAAAGCGAAGTTACGATCAAACTATGACACTTGTTTCAATATCAACCTGTGGTAGACCTATACGTACATTTCGTATCTTGCCTCTTGCACGATGGCTTCAGCTTGTAGTAGTTGAAATGAAAATTGTAGTCAAATTCTCTGTTTTAAAAACACTTCTTAAGTGCGTTAAAATAAAGTGTTCTGAAAAAACACAAGATACAACTGTTCCATTGCCTCTCACTAATTTGCCCAATCATGTCGAAAGCCCTGAATTGTTTGGCGTAATTTATCGGATAAATCACGCACCTACAATAAACAAGCTTTTGAATTGGGCACGAATTTTCATTGAAAGATCTGACTAACAAAACACTCCCTTGCAACAATAGAGCACGCTGATTCTCGGTAGCGAGCCAATCTGGTCCCTGCACGTGAAAACGTACAAATACAAAACAATTACGTCATAAAAATATACTTACGGAAACATCAAACGCTTTATGTCAGCCGTTTCGCAAACATCCTATTTGGAATTGGAATTGAATCAGGTAATTTATTGAACCAGATAAGATACATCACCGTTGAAAACGTAAAAATAGAACAGTTAAGCTTTTATTGTCATGTAATACTTATTATGTGTAATAACTTCCGTTACATGATAACGTCATTCCTGAACCAGAATCTCCTGGCTTCAACAATCAATTTGAACTTTTGGTACTTCTTATTACCGAACTTCTAAAGAACAGAAACTCGTGAAGCAAGTTTACCTGCTGATCATCATACTTCAAACTCTTATATAGTTTACAAAAATCGATATAAGATTGATATTTTGACGTCAAGTTGACATTTAATCAATTAACTTAATCATATTTTGTCCAGGAGAAATCCAATTATTCTGTTCATGAGCATAACAACGAAAAAGTTGAGTGAGTCTGTTCGCAACGCATCCAAGCAGCGTTGCCTGCCGGAAGAGGTAACAGTACCTTGTGATTGCACAGTTGTCACCATACCAAAAACCACGTGTTTTAAAGCAAACAAAATTGTCCCAGTGCATGGTACAAAGATAAGGAGGCATACTGGAAACAAATCGTAGGTGACTTTTCTATGTGAAGGTCATGCAAGCCTATCCGGTGCCACTCGAGAGGTTACTGAATCTCAAACCACAACATCCAAAAAGATGAAATCAAAACTACAATTTAACAAGAGGACAATATTGTCCCAATAAGCGATATTTCAATTTTCAAATGACAATAAGACGAAAAACGTAACCAGGGGGGAAAACCAATGAATCTTTTGTTCTGATTTAGACAACTTTTTTCTAAAACATAAACCCGTTTTGCCGAACTTTTTGACTCCCACTCCGCAGCTGGGTGAAGTACTTTCTACAGAGCTCGGAACAGTAGATAAAAAAATTATTATCCGTTTATTAAAGAGTATAATCTACGATCAACATCGCACAAATGTCTAACATCGTTAGCTTTTGTATTCTTGTGAAAGCCACCACACTCAACTATCTCATAGTTTCTCAAACGGATACTGTGTATAGTCAGTAGCGTAGCCAGGAATTTTGAAAGGGGGGGTTTTGACTACCCAGCGGCGGGGGGTCTGGGGGGCCTCCCCCAGAAAATTTTGAAAAATTACTTTGAATTTGGTGCATTCTGAGAGCATTTTCAACAAAAATGTGGGTACGAATATTCCTGTAAAATGGTGCTGTCCGGTAGCATAGCAAAAGGATAAGATCATGTTTTTTTCGGCATTTTTCGGAAATAAAGCTAAGTCTCTGTGTTTTCTTGTTGCTAATTCCTGGCTGAGATGTTTTAATGTTTGGTATTGGCAAAACTCGCTCTTTTAATGCAATTTTGTTTAAAATCAGGCAATTTTTTTTTAGACTGAAAGCATCATTCTCAATATCGTGACGTCACACGCATGCCAAAGGGGGGGTTGTAACCCCCAAAACCCCCCGCCCCCCTTGGCTACGCCACTGTGTATAGTTATGTGCACTGTGCAGCGTAGAGGGTGAAAGTTCTAGGTGAAAGTTTGTGAAATACTTACTGGTTTAGGTTTCCAGTATTAACAAACATGCTGCAATTACATGAAGAACACACACGTGCTTTGAAAGAGCAGGAGTTTTTCTATTTTTAGAAATGCCATCACGAGTTTTTTTGTGTTCAGCATTTCTGGCTAGATTTGAGCTAGCATAAGCACGAGTAGCTTAACTTTTTAGTCATTTTTAAATTTATGAAAAAATGTGCGGCGTTAAATGAATGTGTAAAAACAATCTAACTAAACACATTCGTGATTTTCTTGACTGCTAAGCAATTGAAATCTGAAGGCACATCGTCTATTTACCTCTGTTTGTAAGGTCGCCTTAATCTTATCAAATCACAGCATTTTCAATTATATGCATACTTAATATGATTTAGATCGATTGTTTCCCATATCCACAATAATATTTTTTCGTGCTAGCAATTTAAGCTTTGCATCAAATCCGTCTTCATCACTTAATTGCATCTCAAATAGCTGACCTTTAATTTGTTTCACTGAGTAGCAGTTGATCTTATTTTGTTACTTTTTACTTGAAAAACAAACTCAACATAATCGCTACTTTCCGAGTTACTTTTTAGCTGGAGAAAAGCACTTTTGAGTCAACAATTTTAAACTGACGTCATCACGCAAACGTTAGCATCAATAGAAAATTCAATTTTGCACTTAGTACATGTGCAAAATATAAAAAAAATGCAATCGGTTATGAAAACGCAGATGGGATCACGCTTTCGAAATTGGAATAAGCCTAAAAAGGCTTTCTGCCAATTTTATTGTTGCCTGTATTTGCAAGTTTGCACTGGCCCGTACATACATAAGTCTACAGAGCAGGCCTACGATTCACTATTGACCACAATAAGTCTACTTTAGCATACTGCGAAGAAGTGCAAACTGAGCTCACGCCCTTAGGGGTAATAGCCTACATGAGATACCACAAAACTGAAATCGAGCAATGTTTCAAGATAAATACGAAACTCTCCATTGGTTATCGCACAAAAGCCCCAGACCAATATATTTCTTTTCTTGCCTCTTCTCAATGCAGGTGTCTGCGGTGAGAAACTCAACGGGTGAGCCACATTCTTCAGCGGCATACAGGCATAACGAAGTGGTATGGCTTATGAATTAGCACCAGCCTACCAGTCTAACCGAACCATACACTATTTTCAAATAGGCTATTACAGAAGTACATTACAAAAGTTATTACTATCAAAAAGCAGAATACATTTTATACCAGATCCAGATCACGCAGCGCTGGTTCGGCTCTTGGGGTGTGCGCTTGAGCAACGCTTTTCAAGACTGCCCTCCATTCAGCGGAACCAAGTGAATGGATGGAATAATTTCCAGCCAACAACACTTCAACAATCGAAAACTTCACTCTGTCAATCTCGGTAATCGGCCCTGCGCCAAAAGCCTCTACAAGTATGCGAAACTACCAGGGATAACCTATCAAAGCTTTGTCAGTCCAAAAATAAAAATTCAAAACCAACCAAACCAAGTTGGCTGAAATCATCGCCATTTATGGAGACTTAATTGACGCTCTTTTTCACCCAACTGGTGTGAAATAAATTATTTAATTTCAGTAGCCTGCCCAGACTGTGTCTGCTTCTTTACTGCAGATACAGTAGGCTACCGTAGCCTACTCTATTTCTGGGATACAGGCTATTAAGGTACTGTACTACTAAAACCTTCTATACTCCACTTCCCTTGAGTGTTGTATGTCCAAAGCAATATAAATCTACGTTTGTTTGATTGATTTATAATGTTTGGAGATTGCTTCACATTTGTAATGACTGTTGTTGTCCTTTCAGATAAAATTATAACTTTACTAGCCTACCAAGTGGAGTATTGCTATTTTCGACCGCTCAAAAACTAACTGCGTAATGGACAGCCTACTAATGGTCTAATGCTACAAAGCAGCACACAGCAGAATACTGATCTCAATGATTAATTACCACGCGCAGTTGTACGAAAGCAGTAAACCTTTTTCAGGTTTTTCGATGTATGCGGATGGATGATGGTGTCAATATTTACTCAAAGAAACAGGGCAGTCAGTGCCAAACAAAAGCCACTTATCTGCGTAAGAACATGTGAACCAACTTAGTTTAAAAAATGATAACAAATGTGGAATTTTTTAGTTCATGAATTAAACTTACAAATGCCAAAATTGTTCAAACTAGAGTTTCAACGTTTTACTGAAATTTGTCACAAGAGAAAATGTTTTTAAAATTATGATTAAACTTTTCACAACTTTAGAGAAGAAACTGTTGTAGCCTACTCTGCCGGTGGCGGTATCTTTATCAAACCTAAAACAAAAAGGCTTGAGTAAAAGGCGAGCAATCAAACAACCCTCGTTGGTAAGTGCCTTTATCGTACCGGTACGAATAATGAGCTCAGCCGATTGAGGTAGGCTACTTTCATGTACAATCTTCAAATCAGGATTCTTCTACCGTACTGTTTGTCAAAACATAAAATACGGTAGTTTTATTACAAAATTTTTCAAACTATTTTTTGACTAAAGGCAGGCAAGACACAACAATACCATAGGGTTGAGCATTACAACAGTATATATTTTTTTACATATTTACAAAATAGTTTAACATTCAAACGTTTTCGGCTTAACCTAAGCCCTCATCAGGAATCTGAAAATATTGATAAAATGTTTGAATGTTAAACTATTTTGTAAATATGTAAAAAATATATACTGTTGTAATGCTCAACCCTGTGGTATTGTTGTGTCTTGCCTGCCTTTGGTATAAAAAAGCAAACTCTCTCCCGAAACTATATTTTTTGACTAATATTGGCTTTCAATGTTGCTCAATCAAAAGTTTCTTTGATTTTATGCCATTGATTCAGGGTAAAATAGCGCACTTGTGTAGCCTAAGTTATTTTAGTCAGTTTCAGCGGGCTGTAGCTTGCCTACAGTTTTTGTAGGGTGGCCTACATTGGTTTGACCTGAAAAAGCTCACTTAGTCATCGTCCACCTCTAAAACAAACAAAATAATAATTTATTGTGTTATTTAATTAAAAACATCTATAAGCTTTGCAAAACAATTGTCAAACTCATAGGCCTACTTCTCTAGAACTTTTTGCAGTTGCCTTGTGATTTAAGTAGGCCTAAGTTTAAAATTCTAAAATTTATTCAGGCTTCGCTGTCTTAACTTTAAAATGCAAAATACTGTAAACCGATTGTCAGAAAAATGACTTTGAGATTCTACCCAGACAGAAAATCAGTCGTCTTTTATATTGATTCAACGTCTGCAGATGTTGAATCAATATAAAAAACGACTGATTTGCTCCTGGGTAACAACCTGTTTGAAACGATTTATTTTCAGTTGGAAATGAAATGCTTAATTTTGATTGATTGTGGGAATCTTTATCCAGTCCTGAAAAAGTCTCCTACAAGGGCTACATATCAGCAGCCAGGGGCGCCGGAAGCGGGGGGCAGGGGGGCCCCCCTGCCCTCAATTTTTCTGCAGATGGAGGGGCAGGGGGGGCAATGATGCCCTTTTAAAGTCATGTAAGCTACTGCACATTTTGCAATGTAACAATTTCTGCTATTCGCTTTTAGCCAAGTTATGATCTTTCATTTTTGCCTCAAAATAATATTTACGGCACAAAATTTTGCAACACAGTACAGGCCTTACAACTCGTTTTTTTTTTTCCGGCAGCCATCGTGGCCTACCGGAGCTCCTCTTTGGCGGCCAAATCTACGTGCTTGGAGACTAAAATACAAAATAAAAATAATGATAGCACAAGTAAATAGAATTAAACTTGCTTGCAACAATGCTAAAATGATCACTTAGCGATGTTGAAGTCTGGGCCTGGGCGACGTCCTACAATAGAATCGTTGCACCACGCAATAACTGCTTAATCGGGATTGTAATCCAGTACTGCGGGACTATCTAACGACACTCGCTCGAGTGTCTCCAATGTGGCTGATTTTAAAGAAGTTCGCCACTCCCCTAGAATTCTTTTTAGCAACGAAAAATAACGTTCGACATATTGTGTTGACGATGACGCTAAGGTAATAAGTACTTCAATGATGTGAAGGACATTACTAAAAGAAGCATAATTTTTGCAAAATATGATCCAAAAGTGTTTTCCCCTCGGATGTCAACTAACTTAGTTCTCCTTTTTAACAACGATTCAATGTCCGACAACAACGAATCGACATAAAAACGACAATATTGCCAGCCGAGGTAAATTAGCACTTTGGATTAAGATTTTTTTAAATAAACGTCGGGAATTACAAACAAGACTTACATTAATTTTGCGTCACTCTTTGATACTACATATCTTCCACAGTTAATCCACGATCATCCTATTGCGAAATTAAATAATTGGCTAGAAGAGACCGGCGGCCAAACTTGGCCTATTGAAGAGGTAGCACCGGCGGTCATTCAAGCACTACTTAGCGGCCATGGCCGCAGGCTGCTTTAAGTAGAGCTACCATACGTCTTCATACATCTTAAGAAGATTTGTCCTCTTTTTTCAAGAAAAATGAATTGTCCTCGGAGGACACTAAAAAATGCTCAAATGTCTTCTTTTTTGACAGTTTGGGTTATCATGCTTATATTTTCAACGAGATTATATTGCTTGATGACGTTTCAGCATCGGCTATTTGTTTTCTAAACATTTTGTATACCAATGTAACATGCTGATTTATAAATTCTACAAGAAATTGGCGCATTTTATGGAACTGTTGTTGAACGTTCATTGCCTGGTTCATTGCAAGATATTAAACGACATTTTAAAGGCCACGCTCACACTTTCACAAAAAAATTATTCTTTTTCCTTCATACGTTTTATATTGATACAACGCTTGTAGACGTTGTTGATTAGCCTACCAACTCAGTTTGGTTCGTTTGTTGCTTGAAACAAATCGAAACTAATGTCTAAAAGTGCAATGTGTATAACACCTAACCTACAGCAAAAGAAATCGTGGCATGGATAGGCCTACAGCTTTGCAAGAAAAGGAACAGCTTTTTAGTTCACGCCGTTTTTAGCATCTTAACGGTTATGTGCAGCTTACTGTTTTAATCATATTTCTTGCAAATAATTTTATGGCCACCTAAAGATACGGCCTGATTTGTCACATTTTGCAGAAATTTCCAGGTTTTTCTAACTTTGGGCGAACGTTTAAATAAATTTTTATAAAAATTAGATTTTTAAGCTTTCTTCACTCTTTTTCCCAGATGACACAATAGGTTTTAACATCCTCACATGTTGAAAAACAAAGAAAATTTGATTTCGAAGATTTTAGTCAGACTGTTAATTTTTCAATACCAGTCTGATTTTGCGATTTTCAACTTACTTTTTCTCATTTGTTATTGCTTCCCCAAGGCAACAAAAAAGTTTTATGTCATTACGAAACCGCAAAAAGTAAAAACATCTCAAAAAATGTCAGTCAAGCACTAGCAGTAGCTGTAATCAAAATCTGAAAAATGTGACAAATCAGGCCGCATCTCCAGGTGGCCATGCGTAGGCCTATACTGTTGTTCCAGACGGTTGTTCGCCTGGTCAAACGTCATGTAGAAACCGTTCGGGTCTACCGAATATTACGTCATGGAAATTCCTAAAACATGAGCCAAAATTGCACCATCGTCCGTAAGACCTGTGTCAAACCGGTTTAAACCTGTTTCAGTTGAAACCTGTTTGGACATGAAATGTTGCGTCGCGCTACTGCTGGCGTGCCTTTGAGTTATCACAAATTTTTCTGATTCATTCTCGAAGTTGTTTGTTGGAAGTCGGTCGCACATTTAACTGGTTTATTTGGTGCTTGCTAGCTGGACAAATTCTCCGTCTTTTATCCAAGTAATCTGTATCGTAGTGACAGTTTTAGAGGTGTACGCATTGCATCTTAATTTCGATAGCCGCGGGCTAATTTTACAGGAATACACTTTAAGAATAGACGTTTCAAGAAGTGTTTCTTTTTCGGTCACTATATGCAGACAAACGGATCCGGGAACTTTATGTTACAATTTTCCCACGAAGAGATTATGGTTTACCGCTGTGACCATAAAAAATAAAAGACGAGTTCTTGTTAGCTGGTGGACCAAGAAGCACTTGAAGGCATAAAAAAAATAAAAGACGAGTTCTTGTTAGCTGGTGGGCCAAGAAGCACTTGAAGGCATAAAAATAAAAGACGAGTTCTTGTCAGTTGGTAGGCCAAGAAGAAATTAAAGCAAGAAAAATAAACGACGATTTTTGTTAGCTGGTAGGCCAAGAAGCACTTGAAGGCATAAAAATAAACGACGTGTTTGTTGTCAGCTAGTGCAGAAGAACTACTTAGAAGTACAAGAAATAATAAAAGAAGATTTGTTGGTTGGTAGTCTACACTCTTACAGAAGCAAAGAAAAGTAAAGACATTTCTTCTCAGTTTGGTACAGAAGAAAAATAACTTTGACATTCATTGGCAAGAAAGAAGATTAAAAGACAATCCATCTGTGCTTGTAGATTCAAGTGGAAGAATCCAAGCAAGTTTTGTGGACTTTAGGACTTCATACTCGTACAGCTACGGTATCGTGCATTTAAATTCTTTTTTGTATTTTTACGGTCTTTGCAGTTAAGTTTTTTATAACTACTGTAGCCTAATAATTTTGTGTGTTTGTGTAACTTAATTTTTTTTAATTGTTAATTTAGCCCCAACATTTAATATGTCTACACTCGGTGGCGACAAGGACTCGACCGCCGTAGACTCGACTGAGTTTAAGCCTGATGATGTTCTTTGCGGTCGGGCAGGCCATTCTGGGGAGGGGCCAAGTAACGATGAGGCTAAGTCAGTTCGAGAGGCCCGGCATCTTAGAAGGGATATTTTGACTGAAATTGGGGAACTTTCTGTAGCCCTAGGTTCTTTGAGTGATAAGCAGGAACTGTTAATTTTTAGATCTAAGTTATCTACTTTAGAAGAGGAATTACGGCATTTCCATGCTCTTTTGACTAAAATCTTTAACTCTGCAATCTTGGCAGAACTTCGTGATAGGGTAGATCCCGAATTTAACTCGTTAAAAAATAACTTTGAACAAAAAGAAAGTGAGTTCTCAGATATGTTGGATGCTGACATACATCCTGAGGATAGCGCCTCAAATGTAAGCACCAGGATGTCTAGGACTTCGTCTCGGATAGTGGCACAAATTAACCTGCAGCTAAGACGAGAGGAGCTCCAGATACAAGCTGAGGCCGAAGCGAGAGCTGCTGAGGCTGCCGCGAGAGCTGAGGCCATTCGAGCTGAGGCTGCCGCGAGAGCTGAGGCCGAAGCGAGAGCAGCTGAGGCCGAAGCGAGAGCAGCTGAGGCCGCCGCGAGAGCTGCTGAGTTCGCACTCAAAGACGCTCAGTTGAGGGCTGAACAACGTAAAGAGGTAGTTTTAGCTGAATATCGATCAGAGGTGGGCTCTCGGCGTAGCTCTAAGAAGGGCTCTTCTAGGCATTCCAGAAATGAACATCAATCGCAGTTTAATTTACATAACCTTTTCCAAACGCCCGTTCAACCTGTGAGTGGACCAGGGCAATCCACACGTTTTCCAGCTGTTTCAGGAGGTTTCGGGGCCGCGGCTAAGGGTCTTTCGAATGCTGTAGAGCCAAGGTCTGCGAATTACAACCGAACTCCTCCCCCAGAGCGTACAGGTCACGGGGCCGCCATTAGTAGTAATGCTTTGCCCCCTTCAAAGTTTTCTGCGCCGCTAAGTTTTGATCGCCCAGCTACACGTAATTTGGGTGGTTGTGAGAGGCGTATTGCGTCTCCTGATTTTAACGTGTGTGAGGATCGTGGTCGGGCTGTGCATGTGACTGAGCCCACTCAGCCCCTTAAGGGATATAGCTTGTCTTCTCCCGCTAAATCGAGTTCTCAACAGCAGGATTGCTTTTTTGAATACCAAAATAGTAGGACGTTTTTCGATAAGGCGGCCTTGATTGGTTACGATGGTAATAATATGCCATTTATCTTCTTTAAAAATCGTGTTACGGCCTTAATGGGAGCTTCGCCCTTTAAGGGGACTCGTTTAACTTTGTTACAAGCAGCTTGTGTTAGGACAGCTGCGCAAACGATTGCTAATTTGGTTTCTGACACTCCTGGCTTGTCAGAGGAAGACAGGATAGAAATGTCGTTAGCTCGCTTGTCCCAACGTTTTGGGGTTCGTGGAGGTCTTTTTGCAGAACCGGAAATTAGAAAGTATCGCTATGGTAGCAAATTGACTTCGACCTCTTCCAGTGATCTGAAAGAGTTTAAAAATGAATTATCGCAGTGTTTGCTTTACGCGCAAGCTTATGGTCAGCGTGACAAATTGGAAGGACGTTTTGTTTTGGATTTGGCTAAGCGACTCCCGTTTGACGCTAAGCAGCGTTATCTTGACTTTTTAGGTGATCAGTATGGTGGCACTGATGAGCCTACTTTTCAGAGTTTGTTTGAATTTGTAGTACGGGAGGAAACGCGTAAGTCGACTGATTTTAGCATTATGCTAATGGGCGATTCTGGTGAGTCGCAGCAATTTAAAAAGTTTGGCAAAGGAAAATTGCCTTCATGTCCGGTTAGGCAGACGTCCGTAAAACCCCATGATGATGTGATGTCAGGGAGTTCGCAGTACTCGACTGTTGTTGGCGCACCGCGCGGTGGTGAAGCTAGACGTAAAAACCTACCGGCATGCATTTGTTGTTCGTCACGTGGTCAAGTTGAATATCATTTTTTGTCTAATTGTAAAGAACTTTTGCGCTTGACACCTAAAGATCGGAGAGATGTCATTGTGAAAGCTGGCAAATGCTTGAATTGTTTGCGCCAGCATATGGTTAGGGATTGCGTTCATGCAAATAACTGTCGTAAGTGTGGGCCTAACAACGATAGGAAACACTATTTTCTTCTGCATGATTTTTATGTGACGTCACATGATTCTCTGGATTCTGTTGGGAAAGATGATGCTCGTGCCAGAGTTCCTGTGCGTAATGTTAAGATTGGAAATGTTAAAGCAGCCTTTAACCGCGTTACTGCTGCTCGTGTTTTGAATCCAATGACTGGCAAATCGAAGTTGGTGTATTGTCAGCATGATCCTGGTTCGCAGTTGACGTTTGTTTCGAGTGATTTGGTGTGTGAACTTGATCTTAAACCGTACGATAAAGTGTCGTTTAAAATGGATACCCTGGCTGGTCAGAAAGCTACTTGTGCTGACCTTGTCAAACTCAACATCCAGTCGTTAGAGACAGATGAACTGTTTTGTGATATAACTTCGGTGGTTAACCCAGCTTGGGCTGACGATGTTAAAACTTTACCGCATAAACAAGATTTAAATGGTTTCCGTCATTTCAATGACGTGAATATGTTTCATTTGAATGATTGTAGTACTGTAGATGTACTGATTGGCAACGACAACGCTTATTTGATGTGTGCAAAAAAAGAGCGTGTTGGTGAAAATCGTAGTGAACCACATGCTTTGCTCACTCCTCTCGGTTGGTTGGCTTGTGGTGGTAAGTCACCCTTAGATGAAAGCGTTGCTAAAGTGTGCAGAGTGCAGACGTCTTCAGAGTCGGATGTAATCTCTGGCTTTCAGCGTAAAATTGAGTCTCGTGATATGGAAATAGCAGACCTGAATAAAGTCATTCAGGATTTGACCTTGCAAAATGAAACCTGTGAATTGTCTCGCAATGATAAGTTGGCTAGAGAACTTGTTGAACCGAATATTGAGTTGAAAGATGGTCGATTTGAGATACCTGTTCCGTTGAAGGAAGATATTGATCTACCTAACAATTTTGTGTTGGCGTCAGATAGAGTTGCTGCTTTAAGGAAGAAGGCTTTAAAACAACCTGAACTTCGTGATTTCCTTACTGACACCATGAAAGATCTTAAATCAAATGGCTATATTGAGCGTACTGGTGAAGCAGGAAATGTCAAGGGATTTGAATGGTATTTACCATACTTTGTTACGTCACAATTAAAAAAGCGCATTGTTTACGATGGCAAGTCTGAATTTCGAGGAACTTGTGTTAATGATGTAATGTTTTCGGGTCCTGACTTGTTAAACCCTCTGGTAGATGTCTTGGCTAGATTTCGGCTTGGTAGATTTGGTCTCATGGCTGATGTGACTAAATGCTTCTTTCAAATAAAGTTACCTGAGTCGCAAAGGGATTTGTTTCGTATATTGTGGTTTGAAGATGATGACCTTGAAAATGGTAGGATGGTACCATTTCGTTTTTGTGTACACCCTTGGGGAATAAAGAGTAGCCCGTATATCGCTTGCTTGGCTATAAAGAAAATGATCGAGCAGAATCCCAGCAATGCTGGTGAATTGACTCTCTGCAATATTGCAAATAATATGTACATGGATGATTTTATATTTTCGGCTGATAGCTTAGAGGAAGCTCAGCAAATCACTCATGAATCAATTGCTTTGTTTGATAGCCGTGGGTTTAAACTTGGTAAGTGGAGTGCTAACAAGGAGGCTATGATTGTCTTGTCAAATTTGGATAATGAGATGCTTTCACCTTTGATTCGTGACATTGACTTTCAGACTGAAAATATGACTTTGCCATCAGCGAAGACATTGGGTTGTGTGTGGCAAACCGAGTCTGACGAGATGCGTATCGCATGTTCCTTAAAGCCCTTAGCTAAACACACGCGCCGAAGTATGCTCAGTCAGCTTGGACAAAATTTTGATCCGCTAGGCTTTGGAGCGCCATTTTTTCTAAAAGCACGCCTTATACTTCAGCAATTGGCGATAGACAAGTTTGATTGGGACACCGAGGTCCCTGATAGCTTTGTTAAAGAGTGGGGGTCGTGGCTTCGCTCTTTGGACCTGCTTAAGGATTTTTCGTTACCGAGATGGTATTTTGCAAACTCTGGCAGTGCCGTTCGGATCGTGAACGAACGCCCTTTGGTACCTTTGAGTGACGACCCTAGGGAATTTACTGTCATCACCCCTGCCTCACTTTTGACCCCATACTTAGACCCATACTGTGCTGTTGGGCAACCACATGATCGTGACCAATTAAGAAGGGATTATCGGTTCAATTTGTCACTTTCTCATCAGTTTTGGAGTAAATGGATCGATTTTTACTTGCCAGGTCTTCAGGGCCGGAAAAAATGGCTAAAAATGGCCGAGAATTTGGAGCCTGGTCAACTTGTAGTGGTAGGTTCTCTCCAGGACATTGGTAAACGTGGGAAGTATCAACTTGGGAGGGTGCATGAGGTAGTTCCACAAATTAGGAAAGGGAAGCCTGTGGTTCGTAGAGCTAAAGTTGCCGTCTGCAACTATGATGAGAGTACGGGGAAAGTGAAAGTAGACTATGTGTTGAGGGATATTTCGTGCCTCGCCCCCGTAAAGAACACCTAAGTGTTAGGGTTTGAGCCTGGTTTTGTCTGCGGTGGCCGACACTTGTCTGAGCCCAGAACAGTCGGTTATTATCGCAATCATTGTATATAGCATCATTTTTTGCGTGTACCTAATACCTATGGTACCAATTTCATGTATCGTCGTGTTCTTATTGCTGTTCATTCTTTGCATGCCCTTTGTATTTGCGTATTAACTTAAACGTGAGTGATTCAAACAATTTGTGTATCATGTGTTTTTATTCATTGGCTCACAATTGTCGTCAATTCTTTTTTAGTTATGCCATGCCAGACTGTCATAACTAGGGGCCGCTATGTTCCAGACGGTTGTTCGCCTGGTCAAACGTCATGTAGAAACCGTTCGGGTCTACCGAATATTACGTCATGGAAATTCCTAAAACATGAGCCAAAATTGCACCATCGTCCGTAAGACCTGTGTCAAACCGGTTTAAACCTGTTTCAGTTGAAACCTGTTTGGACATGAAATGTTGCGTCGCGCTACTGCTGGCGTGCCTTTGAGTTATCACAAATTTTTCTGATTCATTCTCGAAGTTGTTTGTTGGAAGTCGGTCGCACATTTAACTGGTTTATTTGGTGCTTGCTAGCTGGACAAATTCTCCGTCTTTTATCCAAGTAATCTGTATCGTAGTGACAGTTTTAGAGGTGTACGCATTGCATCTTAATTTCGATAGCCGCGGGCTAATTTTACAGGAATACACTTTAAGAATAGACGTTTCAAGAAGTGTTTCTTTTTCGGTCACTATATGCAGACAAACGGATCCGGGAACTTTATGTTACAATTTTCCCACGAAGAGATTATGGTTTACCGCTGTGACCAACTGTAATGATCTATAAACATGTAAAAGATTCTTCAAGCGTAAACTTCTACACGCTGGCGAAACGTGTCTTCTTTTTAGACGATGAAAATATGGTAGGCCTACTTTCAGGCTTGACAGTAGGTTACATCATGATAACATAGCATGATGCCCTTCTTTGCATACCGGACACATGTAGGCTATCATTACTCAAGAGCCTACATAGTGAGCTAATAAATTAGCATCGTCGCTATGCCTTATCTTAAAACTTGAAAAAAATTGGCCTTTTAGTAATCAAAAGTGCCCTTTTTTCATAATCTTGCCCCCCCCAGTCAAAAATCGTTCCGGCGCCCCTGTCAGCAGCTATGAACTGAGCAAATGGTGGTTGGTTGCTGAGCAGGTGACAACTGAGCTAGCAACGTTTCAGCAAGTGGTTGAAGTTGGCAAATGATGAAACCGAGCAAGTAACAACTGAGTAAGCCGAAACTTGGCATGTCACAAGTCAGCAAGTCATTGCTGAGTTGAAGCACTTGGAGTTATTGCATGCAGAGAGGCAGTGCCGGTCCCTGGGGTGTGCAAACCGTGCAATCGCACAGGGCTCGCAAATTAGGGGACCCGCAATTTACTCAGAAAATGTAGTAATTTTGTCATTTCCAATGGAAAACTTCAACAAAGGAATTAGCAACAAGAAAACAAAGAGACTCAACGGGTGCAACCTATTTCGTCCCCTGAAAAGATCGAGAAAAAAAAACAGAGCCGAAGTCGCTGATCGGAGTTGCCGCAAACATTTCAAAATTTCTCTCGATCTTTTCAGGGGACGAAATAAGTCAAAATTTGATTTTGTTACACGATTTCAGGGTACGAAATCGGGGTACGATTTTTTCAGGGGACAAAATAGGTTGTATCCAGAGTTCCAGACTCAACATAGAGACATATAGCTTTATTTCTGAAAAATGCCAAAGAAAGCATGATCTTATCCTTTTGCTATGCCACCGGACAGCACCATTTTACAGTAATATTTATACCCAAATTTTTGTTGAACATGCTTTCAGAATGCCCCAAGTTCAAAGTAATTTTTCAAAATTTTCTGGGAGAGGCCCCCAGATCCCCCGCCGCTGGGTGTCGCCTTCGGCAATCACACCGTCAGGCTTCGCCCACCGACCGTCAAACCACCCCTCCCCTTTCAAAATACCTAGCTACGCTACTGAATTGGATCATTGTCATTGGGGCCCGCAAAGCATATTCCGCACAGGGTCCGAAACACCCCAAGACCGGCACTGAGAGAGGTTTGAAAACAGTCCTGAAATGTGTTGCTCAAGCGTACACCCCGAGAATAGAACTAGCTCTGCTTCATCTTGCATTTTATTTGTGCATGAAGTCAGGCGTTTAACCAACTGAGCTATAGTGGCGGCAAGTTTTTTTTATGAACACCGGTTCGAAACGAAACGTATTTCTTACAATAGAAATTTAGATGGGAAGCGAAATCATAGCCTAGCCTACTTCAAAGCCATAAAAAACAAAACAAAAACACTTTTTCAGCCTCAAAGCGAACAGAATTTTTGTAAAATTACGTATAGGGTTTTAAATGTATACTTTGGAAAAGGTTTCACACAGGGGCTCTATCCACTTTTAGAATTCGGGGGTGTGATTTTTGGACAGTGGGCTAAAATCCCTATGCTAAAATCGTCATAGTCATTTCAACTTCTTTCTGATCGAAGCATAGGGTTTCCAAGTTGTTTCACAAAGTATGTTTCGGAAAGGGCATTTTTGGTAAGCAAACTGGTAGTCACTTAACAAGAAATAATTCTGGCACTGCAAATGAAAACTCGAACCAATCATAAACTACGTTCTCCGTGACGTGAAAAAGGGCGAAAAGAAGATGATACAAAGCAAATCAAGTGCTGGATTTTCTATCAGCTGTTTGTTTGTTTGTTTATTTGTTTTTCATATTTTTATCCTGCATTGCGAGAAAGCGGACTTGAGCGCTATGCATCGGTGTACATCTTCTGACGTACACCTGACCCATGCTGCAGCCGACGGCAATGTTTGTTTCCGGTTGTCTACTCTACTTATGACTTAAATTAGGTCCTACCCATTACTCGAAATCGATCACTGGGTAGAGGCAATTATACTTATAGTGAAGTTTCTTCCCCAGAGAAACAACAGTAAGTGCGGGGGGGGGGTGGAGTCGAACATGCAGGCTTTCGACTGCGAGGCCAACGTGCTAACCACTCGGCCACTGCTGCCGACTAAGTTGGCAGCTGGTTGGCTTTTTTGGGGTTAGGGTTAGAAAGTAGTCATTTCATTGACGTGGGTTCGATTCTCACAACTGCTATTGCTCTTTTTTCTTTTGTAATTACCAAATAAAGTTCAAAGCAAAGATTAACTGTCTGGCTAAGTGCGAGAAATGTCACAATTGGACGGTAGCCTCTTATAACATGTTCTGATTGGTTGGCGGCGTTATTCTAGTCATTTGCAGTGGCAGAATTTTTTCTTGTTAAAGTGGCTGCCAAGCAAACTAAGTTAAAACCAGGGTTGGATGTCGTTAGTCAAAAAGCAATGACTATTTCACTATTCGATAGTGCCCAAAAGAGCAATGACTTTCCGCAATCGATAGGCTACTTAAAAAAGAGCAACGAATAGCAATTACTAAAAATTGTCTGGCCAAAAAAAGCCCAAAAACAAGCAACCCGCAAACTCAAAAAAAGGAAGGCTACCAAAACTTGAAAAAAAAAACAATCCCAAACTTGCGGGAAAACCGCAAGGTTTGCAACACTGTTAACGGCTCTCACTGGCATGGTTTTTCTGAATTGTGTTGCCTAAAATTTTTCCTTAATCCTTTAAAGTTCGAAAACCGGAAGGGGTCTAGGTCGGATAGTAATCCGAAAACCAAATCTCGTAAATTCGTTTTGACGACAAAGTAAGTGAACAACAAAAAATGATTCAGCAGTTCTCCTAAATATCGATTAGTGAAAAACGAATAATGATTTCGTTGCTTGCATAAAAAAGCAGTGAATAACGCGCATTCGATATTTATTTTTAAAAGGAATGGGTATAAGCATTCGATATTCAGAAAGCAACGAATAACGCTATCGAATAGTGACAACTAGTCGTTACTTCCGACCCTGGTTAAAACACAGTGTAAACGCCTGGCTCGTAGTTCAGGGTTGCCAAACCAAAAAATCATATTGAAATGAAATATATTCATATTGATAAAAAATTCAAAATGTGCTAACAGCGAAAATATATTTTTTTAAATTTGATCAATAAAATATCACAAAACCTTTTCAAAGCCAAATGAGTGTGGGGGGGGGGAGTGATTTTGCATCGATCACCCCCCACTCCAATTAGTGGGGGGTGATCACCCCCTCACCCCCCCCTTGGATAGAGCCCAAGGTTTCACAAAAAAAAATCAAAGCGTTCTGTGAATTTAGTCATTTTTACTTATTGGCTCTACGCTATAGCCTATCCACGAGCAGTGGCGTAAGAGCATATGCTGCCGCCCCTGGCTTTCGTTGAAAATGCCGCCCTAAGTAGACTGCAGCAAATTTTGAAATAGTTTCATGTTCAAGCAATCTTTTCAATAAACGTAATTACAAATAATGTGCCGCGTCTCAGAAGTTCTATATTGCTTGAGAAAGAAGCCTCACTGTCTTAGCGTTCAGGCCAAAATAAAAGACAAAAAATGGACAACAAATGTATTAGGCAAATAAAAGATCAATAGCCGCCTCAAAATTGAACTTTTCGAGCTTTCGCCGAAGCATAATCAGCGATAATATCACCAAAATCAAGTTTTTGAACGTAGTCTCTTTCTATAAAAAGAATCGATAGAGCTGATAGCCGATCATCATTCATGGTAGAACGTAAATACGACTTTATCATTTTGAGCTTTGAGAAACTCCTCTCACAGCTCGCAATTGAAACACCAATGGTAAGATAAAGTTTCAGACACAACAAGCATAAATATGGTGTCGAATCAACTAGGTGTGAGTTAGCTAACCAATGTAAAACAGCAAACGCTGTTGCATTACGATCAAACGTGGTTTCACTGCCTTGCACCAGCCTCTTAAATCTGTCAACTTCCACAGCTAACTCCAAAAAGTCCACCTCGTCGTCATAAGTGCTTTTAAAAGCGTTGGTGAATCCATTGTGACTTTCGCTTTGCAGCAGCGCGTGAGGATTCAAAAATCCAAACATATCATTCAAGTGGTGTATGCCGGTAAACCTAGTTTCAGCTTCTTTATATCTGTACAAAGCTTGAAATCTAACCCTAGCTATCCAACATCAAGCAAGAAGCAACTCGAGCTTTTTAGCTGTTGTTCTATCCTTAAACTTTTTAAGGTGTGCTAGCTGTCTCTTTGTAAATCATTTTCTTGTTTTACTTTTTATTTATTTTTGTATTACTTCATTTCTCGTGCTGTGTGCACTGTGCAGCCTCATTTTGCCGCCCCTTTGCAGCCTTCCGCCCCTGGCGCAGAGCCAGAACCGCCAAGTGGCTGCCACGCCACTGTTCACGAGATAAATGTTGATCATTTAAAAAGCAAATGGGTTATGTTTCAATCAGGTCGACATTTGGTCGATAGGACGTTAGGTCGACAGAACGATTCATTTTAGGGTTAGAGTAAGGGTTATGGTTAGAGTTAGGGTTAAGGTTAGGGTTAGAGTTAGGTTAGGGTTAGCGCAGAGATGTACGTATACGCCGCAAATTCTACGCAGCAAGTATGCGGCGTAGACTTTTGGTTTGCGTTAACGCTTGCGGCCACATTTTTTAGATAGTTTGCGCTTGAGGCTACGCAGTAAAGTTTTCGCGGTTTTTTAGCGCATAGCGTCAACGTACACTTTTTAATGTCTTTTTTTTTCTCTACAACACGCCAATACCTTCCAGCGCTGCAGTTGAAAGAATGTTTTCACTGGGCAAAGACATATTGGAACCAAAACACAGCAAAATGTCAGATGAACACTTTCAGACGCTTGTGTTTCTTCATGAAAATTCAAAATAAAACTTGTTTGTTTCGAGTGGTTTATACCGTGTGAATGTTTGGCACTGGTCACAGCGGTAAACCACAATCTCTTCGTGGGAAAATTGTAGGGATTGTAGATCATAGGGATGCGAAACTTCATCCGCTTTTGGCTTATCCGCAACACTAGAAGGGTTACGTTTTTTTGTAATTTACAAAATATTTTACTTTTTATGGGTTATGTAAGAAGAGTGAAGTTGGTTTTAAAGTAATTTAAGGTTTTTAGTTAAAAGCAAGCCAGCAGTAAAGCGTAAAAAAAATGTCAAATTGGCAATTGACCCTTCTAATGTTGAAGGAACAACGGAGTTGCGCGTCCCGTAATGTACCGTCCCTAGAAAATTGTAACATAAAGTTCCCGGATCCGTTTGTCTGCATGTAGTGACCGAAAAAGAAACACTCCTTGAAACGTCTATTCAATAAATGTATTCCTGTAAAATTAGCCCGCGGCTATCGAAATCGAGATGCAACGCCTTACACCTCTAAAAACTGTCACTACGATACAGATTACTTGGATAAAAGACGGAGAACTTGTCCAGCTAGCAAGCACTAAATAAACCAGTTAAATGTGCGACCGACTTCCAACAAACAACTTCAAGAATGAATCAGAAAAATTTGTGATAACTCAAAGGCACGTCAGCAGTAGTGTGACGCAATATTTCATGTTTAAACAGGTTTCAAACCGAAACAGGTTTCAACAGGTTTGACACAAGTCTTACGAACGATGGTGCAATTTTGGCTCATGTTTTAGGAATTTCCATGACGTAATATTCAGTAGACTTGAACGGTTTTTATATGACGTTTGATTAGGTGAACAATTGTCTGGAACATAGCGGCCCCTAGTTATGACAGTCTGACAGGGCATAACTAAAAAAGAATTGACGACAATTGTGAGCCAATGAATAAAAACACATGATACACAAATTGTTTGAATCACTCACGTTTAAGTTAATACGCAAATACAAAGGGCATGCAAAGAATGAACAGCAATAAGAACACGACGATACATGAAATTGGTACCATAGGTATTAGGTACACGCAAAAAATGATGCTATATACAATGATTGCGATAATAACCGACTGTTCTGGGCTCAGACAAGTGTCGGCCACCGCAGACAAAACCAGGCTCAAACCCTAACACTTAGGTGTTCTTTACGGGGGCGAGGCACGAAATATCCCTCAACACATAGTCTACTTTCACTTTCCCCGTACTCTCATCATAGTTGCAGACGGCAACTTTAGCTCTACGAACCACAGGCTTCCCTTTCCTAATTTGTGGAACTACCTCATGCACCCTCCCAAGTTGATACTTCCCACGTTTACCAATGTCCTGGAGAGAACCTACCACTACAAGTTGACCAGGCTCCAAATTCTCGGCCATTTTTAGCCATTTTTTCCGGCCCTGAAGACCTGGCAAGTAAAAATCGATCCATTTACTCCAAAACTGATGAGAAAGTGACAAATTGAACCGATAATCCCTTCTTAATTGGTCACGATCATGTGGTTGCCCAACAGCACAGTATGGGTCTAAGTATGGGGTCAAAAGTGAGGCAGGGGTGATGACAGTAAATTCCCTAGGGTCGTCACTCAAAGGTACCAAAGGGCGTTCGTTCACGATCCGAACGGCACTGCCTGTGTACGTAAGCAGTTCAATAAATTTGGGCTTACGAATTGAAGAGTCCAAAATGTGAAAAAATGCAATTTTAAATTGTTTAACCATTGCCTCCCAGGCGCCACCTTGCGCCGGAGCATACGGAGGTATAAATTCCCAGTTTATCTCTCTCTGTCTCAGGGCGTTGTGAAATTCAGCTGATTCTATCAACTCGGGTAACTTTATTTGAAAGAAGCATTGAGTCACATCAGCCATGAGACCAAATCTACCAAGCCGAAATCTAGCCAAGACATCTACCAGAGGGTTTAACAAGTCAGGACCCGAAAACATTACATCATTAACACAAGTTCCTCGAAATTCAGACTTGCCATCGTAAACAATGCGCTTTTTTAATTGTGACGTAACAAAGTATGGTAAATACCATTCAAATCCCTTGACATTTCCTGCTTCACCAGTACGCTCAATATAGCCATTTGATTTAAGATCTTTCATGGTGTCAGTAAGGAAATCACGAAGTTCAGGTTGTTTTAAAGCCTTCTTCCTTAAAGCAGCAACTCTATCTGACGCCAACACAAAATTGTTAGGTAGATCAATATCTTCCTTCAACGGAACAGGTATCTCAAATCGACCATCTTTCAACTCAATATTCGGTTCAACAAGTTCTCTAGCCAAAATGTCATTGCGAGACAATTCACAGGTTTCATTTTGCAAGGTCAAATCCTGAATGACTTTATTCAGGTCTGCTATTTCCATATCGCGAGACTCAATTTTACGCTGAAAGCCAGAGATGACATCCGACTCTGAAGACGTCTGCACTCTGCACACGTTAGCAACGCTTTCATCTAAGGGTGACTTACCACCACAAGCCAACCAGCCGAGAGGAGTGAGTAAAGCATGCGGTTCACTACGATTTTCACCAACACGCTCTTCTTTTGCACACATCAAATAAGCGTTGTCGTTGCCAATCAGTACATCTACAGTACTACAATCATTCAAATGAAACATATTCACGTCATGAAAATGACGGAAACCATTTAAATCTTGTTTATGCGGTAAAGTTTTAACATCGTCAGCCCAAGCTGGGTTAACCACCGAAGTTATATCACAAAACAGTTCATCTGTCTCTAACGACTGGATGTTGAGTTTAACAAGGTCAGCACAAGTAGCTTTCTGACCAGCCAGGGTATCCATTTTAAACGACGCTTTATCGTACGGTTTAAGATCAAGTTCACACACCAAATCACTCGAAACAAACGTCAACTGCGAACCAGGATCATGCTGACAATACACCAACTTCGATTTGCCAGTCATTGGATTCAAAACACGAGCAGCAGTAACGCGGTTAAAAGCTGCTTTAACATTTCCAATCTTAACATTACGCACAGGAACTCTGGCACGAGCATCATCTTTCCCAACCGAATCCAGAGAATCACGTGACGTCACATAAAAATCATGCAGAAGAAAATAGTGTTTCCTATCGTTGTTAGGCCCACACTTACGACAGTTATTTGCATGAACGCAATCCCTAACCATATGCTGGCGCAAACAATTCAAGCCAGTAGCGTAGCCAGGAATTTTGAAAGGGAGGGGTTTGACCACCCAGCGGCGGGGGGTCTGGGGGGCCTCCACCAGAAATTTTTGAAAAATTACTTTGAATTTGGTGCATTCTGAGAGTATTTTCAACAAAAATGTGGGTACGAATATTCCTGTAAAATGGTGCTGTCTGGTAGCATAGCAAAAGGATAAGATTATGTTTTCTTCGGCATTTTTCGAAAATAAAGCTAAGTCTCTGTGTTTTCTTGTTGCTAATTCCTGGCTGAGATGTTTGAATGTTTGGTATTGGCAAAACTCGCTCTTTTAATGCAATTTTGTTTAAAACTAGGCAATTTTTTTTAGACTGAAAGCATCATTCTCAATATCGTGACGTCACACGCGTGCCAAAGGGGGGGGGTTGTAACCCCCAAAACCCCCCCCTTGGCTACGCCACTGATTCAAGCATTTGCCAGCTTGCACAATGACATCTCTCCGATCTTTAGGTGTCAAGCGCAAAAATTCTTTACAATTAGACAAAAAATGATATTCAACTTGACCACGTGACGAACAACAAATACATGCCGGCAGGTCTTTACGTCTAGCCTCACCACCGCGCGGTGCGCCAACAACAGTCGAGTACTGCGAACTCCCTGACATCACATCATCATGGGGTTTTACGGACGTCTGCCTAACCGGACATGAAGGCAATTTTTCTTTGCCAAACTTTTTAAATTGCTGCGACTCACCAGAATCGCCCATTAGCATAATGCTAAAATCAGTCGACTTACGCGTTTCCTCCCGTACTACAAATTCAAACAAACTCTGAAAAGTAGGCTCATCAGTGCCACCATACTGATCACCTAAAAAGTCAAGATAACGCTGCTTAGCGTCAAACGGGAGTCGCTTAGCCAAATCCAAAACAAAACGTCCTTCTAATTTATCACGCTGACCATAAGCTTGCGCGTAAAGCAAACACTGCGACAATTCATCTTTAAACTCTTTCAAATCACTGGAAGAGATAGAAGTCAATTTGCTACCATAGCGATACTTTCTAATTTCTGGTTCTGCAAAAAGACCTCCACAAACCCCAAAACGCTGGGACAAGCGAGCTAACGACATTTCTATCCTGTCTTCCTCTGACAAGCCAGGGGTGTCAGAAACCAAATTAGCAATCGTTTGCGCAGCTGTCCTAACACAAGCTGCTTGTACCAAAGTCAAACGAGTCCCCTGAAAGGGCAAAGCTGCCATTAAGGCCGTAACACGATTTTTAAAGAAGATAAATGGCATATTATTACCATCGTAACCAATCAAGGCCGCCTTATCGAAAAACGTCCTACTATTTTGGTATTCAAAAAAGCAATCCTGTTGTTGAGAACTCGATTTAGCGGGAGAAGACAAGCTATATCCCTTAAGGGGCTGAGTGGGCTCAGTCACGTGCACAGCCCGATCACGATCCTCACACACGTTAAAATCAGGAGACGCGATACGCCTCTCACAACCACCCAAATTACGTGTAGCTGGGCGATCAAAACCTAGCGGCGCAGAAAACTGTGAAGGGGGCAAAGCATTACTACTAATGGCGGCCCCGTGACCTGTACGCTCTGGGGGAGGAGTTCGGTTGTAATTCGCAGACCTTGGCTCTACAGCATTCGGAAGACCCTTAGCCGCGGCCCCGAGACCTCCTGAAACAGCTGGAAAACGTGTGGATTGCCCTGGTCCACTCACAGGTTGAACGGGCGTTTGGAAAAGGTTATGTAAATTAAACTGCGATTGATGTTCATTTCTGGAATGCCTAGAAGAGCCCTTCTTAAAGCTACGCCGAGAGCCCACCTCTGATCGATATTCAGCTAAAACTACCTCTTTACGTTGTTCAGCTCTCAACTGAGCGTCTTTGAATGCGAACTCAGCAGCTCTCGCGGCGGCCTCAGCTGCTCTCGCTTCGGCCTCAGCTCTCGCGGCAGCCTCAGCTCGAATGGCCTCAGCTCTCGCGGCAGCCTCAGCAGCTCTCGCTTCGGCCTCAGCTCTCGCGGCAGCCTCAGTTCGTATGGCCTCAGCTCTCGCGGCAGCCTCAGCAGCTCTCGCTTCGGCCTCAGCTTGTATCTGGAGCTCCTCTCGTCTTAGCTGCAGGTTAATTTGTGCCACTATCCGAGACGAAGTCCTAGACATCCTAGTGCTTACATTTGAGGCGCTATCCTCAGGATGTATGTCAGCATCCAACATATCTGAGAACTCACTTTCTTTTTGTTCAAAGTTATTTTTTAACGAGTTAAATTCGGGATCTACCCTATCACGAAGTTCTGCCAAGATTGCAGAGTTAAAGATTTTAGTTAAAAGAGCATGGAAATGCCGTAATTCCTCTTCTAAAGTAGATAACTTAGATCTAAAAATTAACAGTTCCTGCTTATCACTCAAAGAACCTAGGGCTACAGAAAGTTCCCAATTTCAGTCAAAATATCCCTTCTAAGATGCCGGGCCTCTCGAACTGACTTAGCCTCATCGTTACTGGGTCCCTCCCCAGAATGGCCTGCCCGACCGCAAAGAACATCATCAGGCTTAAACTCAGTCGAGTCTACGGCGGTCGAGTCCCTGTCGCCACCGAGTGTAGACATATTAAATGTTGGGGCTAAATTAACAATTAAAAAAATTAAGTTAAACAAACACACAAATTATTAGGCTACAGTAGTTATAAAAAACTTAACTGCAAAGACCGTAAAAATACAAAAAAGAATTTAAATGCACGATACCGTAGTTGTACGAGTATGAAGTCCTAAAGTCCACAAAACTTGCTTGGATTCTTCCACTTGAATCTACAAGCACAGATGGATTGTCTTTTAATCTTCTTTCTTGCCAATGAATGTCAAAGTTATTTTTCTTCTGTACCAAACTGAGAAGAAATGTCTTTACTTTTCTTTGCTTCTGTAAGAGTGTAGACTACCAACCAACAAATCTTCTTTTATTATTTCTTGTACTTCTAAGTAGTTCTTCTGCACTAGCTGACAACAAACACGTCGTTTATTTTTATGCCTTCAAGTGCTTCTTGGCCTACCAGCTAACAAAAATCGTCTTTTATTTTTTGTGTGCTTCTAGTGCTTCTTGGCCTACCAGCTAACAAGAACTCGTCTTTTATTTTTTATGGTCACAGCGGTAAACCATAATCTCTTCGTGGGAAAATTGTAACATAAAGTTCTCGGATCCGTTTGTCTGCATGTAGTGACCGAAAAAGAAACACTCCTTGAAACGTCTATTCAATAAGTGTATTTCTGTAAAATTAGCCCGCGGCTATCGAAATCGAGATGCAACGCCTTACACCTCTAAAAACTGTCACTACGATACAGATTACTTGGATAAAAGACGGAGAATTTGTCCAGCTAGCAAGCACTAAATAAACCAGTTAAATGTGCGACCGACTTCCAACAAACAACTTCAAGAATGAATCAGAAAAATTTGTGATAACTCAAAGGCACGTCAGCAGTAGTGTGACGCAATATTTCATGTTTAAACAGGTTTCAAACCGAAACAGGTTTCAACAGGTTTGACACAAGTCTTACGAACGATGGTGCAATTTTGGCTCATGTTTTAGGAATTTCCATGACGTAATATTCAGTAGACTTGAACGGTTTTTATATGACGTTTGATTAGGTGAACAATTGTCTGGAACAGGCACCTAGCAAACAAAATTAGGTTACGCTAGTGTATGCGCTGACGTTAACGCCGCCAACTTTTTTTTACAAGTTGCATTGACGCATACGGTGTATGTTTTTTCGAATGTTTGTGTTTACGCTGACGGCGTCAATATTTTTTGTATGCGCGTACATCACTGGTGTTAGGTTAGCGTTAGGTTAGGATTAGGGTTAGGGTTAAGGTTAGTTAACTAACCCTAACCCTAAAATTAATCGTTCTGTCGACCTAACGTCCTGTCGACCAAATGTCCTGTCGACCAAATGTCTTGTCGACCAAATGTCTGTCGACCAAACGTCTTATCGACCAAATGTCTGTCGACCAAATGACTGTCGACCAAATGTCTGTGGACCAAATGACCTGGTACCGCTAGAGAGCAGTCAGTTTTTGGTTTCATCATCCAAGATGCCCAACTCCCACTCCCTTCGGTATCTTGAATAGGCCTAGTGTAGGCTAGGTTACAATCGTTGATGATGTAGTCTGCGGTCTGTTCTTCATTACCGTATTCACAGGAGGAAGAAGAGGTTGAGCGCAAAAAGCATGGTTGAGCGCAAAAATTCGACGCCCGTACGAAGACGATTGAGGTGCACCCTCACCTGTCTTTGTAGTGTCAGGCTGATGGGGCGGTTGGCGTCAGGAATGAACGAATAAAGTCTGGTGGTAGGCTACTTGACTTTGTCAGAATTCCATTGATGGCACCCCAAATTAGCCGCAGAGATGTCTTGTTCATCGGACCAATGGGAATCGTTTTAATTTTTAATTTTGATCTTCAGGAGAACGTAGCCTATTTCTCCCGCCAATTAGCAGGTGTGATTTTTTTTAGAAAAGTTGTTTTAACACTAGATTTTGATAAAAAACGCACCATGGCCGATCTTCATAGCAAATTTCTATTTATTTAAGCCTTACAAATATAAGATAAAGCTATATGGGTGGTCACAGCGGTAAACCATAATCTCTTCGTGGGAAAATTGTAACGTAAGATTCCCAAATCCGTTCGTCTGCATGCAATGACCCAAAAATAAACACACTTTCGAAACGTCTATTCAAACAGTGTATTCCAGTAAAATTAGCCCGAGGCTATCGAAAATAGGTGTAACGCCTACACCTCTAAAAAAAACTGTCACTACAATACAGATTAATTGGATAAAAGACGGAACTTTTGTCCAGCTAGCAAGCACTAAGCCAACAGTTAAATGAGCGGCCAACTTTCAAGCAATCATTTTACGAATGACCAGAATAGATATCAATATCTCAAATTCACGTATGCAGTACTGTGACGCAATAATGAAAAACAATTATGAAGTCATTCAACAGGTGTTCGAGCTAGTGAACCAATGCATTCATGTTTAAACAGGCCCAAACAGGTCCAAACAGATTTAAACAGGTCTGACACAAGTCTTATTAACGCTGGTGCAATTTTGACTCATGTTTTAGGAATTTCCATGACGTAATATTCAGTAGACTTGAACGGTTTTATATGACGTTTGATTTGTACAGAGATTGGCCGTAACATAGCGGCCCCTAGTTATGACAGTCTAACATGGCATAACTAAAAAAGAATTGAAGGACAATCGTGAGCCAATGAATAAAACACACGATACACAAATTGGTACCATAGGTACACGCTAAAATGACGCTATATACAATTGTTGCGATAATAACCGACTGTTCCGGGCTCAGACAAGGGTCGGCCACCGCAGACAAAACCAGGCTCAAACCCTAACACTTAGGTGTTCTTTACGGGGGCGAGGCACGAAATATCCCTCAACACGTAGTCTACTTTTACTTTCCCCGTACTCTCATCATAGTTGCAGACGGCAACTTTGGCTCTACGAACCACAGGCTTCCCTTTCCTAATTTGTGGAACTACCTCATGCACCCTCCCAAGTTGATACTTCCCACGTTTACCAATGTCTTGGAGAGAACCTACCACTACAAGTTGACCAGGCTCCAAATTCTCGGCCATTTTTAGCCATTTTTTCCGGCCCTGAAGACCTGGCAAGTAAAAATCGATCCATTTACTCCAAAACTGCTGAGAAAGTGACAAATTGAACCGATAATCCCTTCTTAATTGGTCACGATCATGTGGTTGCCCAACAGCACAGTATGGGTCTAAGTATGGGGTCAAAAGTGAGGCAGGGGTGATGACAGTAAAATCCCTAGGGTCGTCACTCAAAGGTACCAAAGGGCGTTCGTTCACGATCCGAACGGCACTGCCTGTGTACGTAAGCAGTTCAATAAAACTGGGCTTACGTACTGAAGAGTCCAAAATGTGAAAAAAGTATTTGGTCACATCAGCCATGAAACCAAATCTTTCAAGCCGAAATCTAGCCAAGACATCTGCCAAAGGGTTTAACAAGTCAGACAAATCAGGACAAGAAGACATTACATCATTAACACAAGTTCCTCGAAATTCAGATTGTTTTAAAGCCTTCTCCGTTAAAGCAGCAGCTCTATCTGACGCCAACACAAAATTGTTAGGTAGATCAATATCTTCCTTCAACGGAACAGGTATCTCAAATCGACCATCTTTCAACTCAATATTCGGTTCGACAAGTTCTCTAGCCAAAATATCATTGCGAGACAATTCACAGGTTTCATTTTGCAAAGTCAAATCCTGAATGACTTTATTCAGGTCTGCTATTTCCATATCGCGAGACTCAATTTTACGCTGAAAGCCAGAGATGACATCCGACTCTGAAGACGTCTGCACTCTGCACACTTTAGCAACGCTTTCAACTAAGGGTGACTTACCACCACAAGCCAACCAACCGAGAGGAGTGAGTAAAGCATGCGGTTCACTGCGATTTTCACCAACACGTTCTTCTTTTGCCCACATCAAATAAGCGTTGTCGTTGCCAATCAGTACATCTACAGTACTACAATCATTCACATGAAACATATTCACGTCATGGAAATGACGGAAACCACTTAAATCTTGTTTATGAGGTAAAGTTTTAACATCGTCAGCCCAAGCTGGGTTAACCACCGAGGTTATATCACAAAACAGTTCATCAGTCTCTAACGACTGGATGTTGAGTTTAACAAGGTCAGCACAAGTAGGTTTCTGACCAGCCAGAGTATCCATTTTAAACGACGCTTTATCATACGGTTTAAGACCAAGTTCGCACACCAAGTCACTCGAAACAAAGGTCAACTGCGAACCAGGATCATGCTGACAATACACCAACTTCGATTTGCCAGTCATTGGATTCAAAACACGAGCAGCAGTAACGCGGTTAAAGGCTGCTTTAACATTTCCAATCTTAACATTACGCACAGGAACTCTGGCACCAGCCTCATCTTTACCGACCAAATCCAGAGAATCACGTGACGTCACATAAAAATCATGCAGAAGAAAATAGTGTTTCCTATCGTTGTTAGGCCCACACTTACGACAGTTATTTGCATGAACGCAATCCCTAACCATATGCTGGCGCAAACAATTCAAGCATTTGCCAGCTTTCACAATGACATCTCTCCGATCTTTAGGTGTCAAGCGCAAAAATTCTTTACAATTAGACAAAAAATGATATTCAACTTGACCACGTGACGAACAACAAATGCATGCCGGTAGGTTACTACGTCTGGCCACACCGCCGCGCGGTGCGCCAACAGCAGTCGAGTACTGCGAACTCCCTGAAATCACATTATCATGGGGTTTTACCGACGTCTGCCTAACCGGACATGAAGGCAATTTTCCTTTGCCAAACTTTTTAAAATGCTGCGACTCACCAGAATCGCCCATTAGCATAATGCTAAAATCAGTCGACTTGCGCGTTTCCTCCCGTACTACAAAATCAAACAAACTCTGAAAAGTAGGTTCCTCAGTGCTACCATACTGATCACCTAAAAAGTCAAGATAACGCTGCTTAGCGTCAAACGGGAGTCGCTTAGCCAAATCCAGAACAAAACGTCCTTCTAATTTATCACGCTGACCATAAGCTTGCGCGTAAAGCAGACACTGCGACAATTCATCTTTAAACTCTTTCAGATCACTGGAAGAAGTCGAAGTCAATTTGCTACCATAGCGATACTTTCTAATTTCCGGTTCTGCAAAAAGACCTCCACGAACTCCAAAACGTTGAGACAAGCGAGCTAATGACATTTCTATCCTGTCTTCCTCTGACAAGCCAGGAGTGTCGGAAACCAAATTAGCAATCGTTTGTGCAGCTGTTCTAACACAAGCTGCTTGCAACAAAGTCAAACGAGTTCCCTTAAAGGGCGAAGCTGCCATCAAGGCCATAACACGATTTTTAAAGAAGACAAATGGCATATTATTACCATCGTAACCAATCAAGGCCGCCTTATCGAAGAACGTCCTACTATTTTGGTATTCAAAAAAGCAATCCTGTTGTTGAGAACTCGATTTAGCGGGAGAAGACAAGCTATATCCCTTAAGGGGCTGAGTGGGCTCAGTCACATGCACAGCCCGATCACGATCCTCAAACACGTTAAAATCAGGAGACACGATACGCCTCTCACAACCACCCAAATTACGTGTAGCTGGGCGATCAAAAACTAGCGGCGCAGAAAACTGTGAAGGGGGCAAAACATTACTTCTGATAGCGGCCCCGTGACCTGTACGCTCTGGGGGAGGAGTTCGGTTATAATTTGCAGACCTTGGCTCTACAGACTTCGGAAGACCCTTAGCCGCGGCCCTGAGACCTCCTGAAACAGCTTGAAAAGATGTGGATTGTACTGGTCCACTTACAGATTGAACAGGCGTCTGGAAAAGGTTAGGTAAATTAAACTGCGATTGATGTTCACTTCTGGAATGCCTAGAAGAGCTCTTCTTAGAGCTACGCCGGGAGCCCGCCTCTGATCGATATTCAGCTAAAACTACCTCTTTTCGTTGTTCAGCCCTCAACTGAGCGTCTTTGAGTGCGAACTCAGCAGCTCTCGCTTCGGCTCTCGCGGCGGCCTCTGCAGCTCTCGCAGCAGCCTCAGCTCGTATGGCCTCAGCTCTCGCTTCGGCCTCAGCTTGTATCTGGAGCTCCTCTCGTTTTAACTGTAGGTTAATTTGTGTAACTATCCGTGACGAGCTCTCAGACATCCTAGTGCTTACGTTTGAGGCGCTATCCTCAGGATGTATGTCAGCATCCAACCTATCTGAGAAATCACTTTCTTTTTGTTCGAAGTTATTTTTTAACGAGTTAAATTCGGGATCTACCCTATCACGAAGTTCTGCCAAGATTGCAGAGTTAACAATTTTACTCAAAAGAGCGTGGAAATGCCGTAATTCCTCTTCTAAAGTAGATAACTTAGATCGAAAAATTAACAGTTCCTGCTTATCACTCAAAGAACCTAGGGCCACAGAAAGTTTCCCAATTTGAGTCAAAATATCCCGTCTAAGATGCCGGGCCTCTCGAACTGACTTAGCCTCATCGTTAATGGGTCCCTCCCCAGAATGGCCTGCCCGATCGCAAAGAACATCATCAGGCTTAAACTCAGTCGAGTCGACGGCGGTCGAGTCCCTGTCACCACCGAGTGTAGACATATTAAATGTCAGGGCTAAATTTAACAATTAAAAAAATTAAGTTACACAAACACACAAAATTATTACAGTAGTTATAAAAAACTTAACTGCAAAGACCGTAAAAAATACAAAAAAGAATTTAAATGCACGATACCGTAGCTGTACGAGTATGTGAAGTCCAAACGTCCACAAAACTTGCTTGGATTCTTCCACTTGAATCTTCAAGCACAGATGGATTGCCTTTAATCTTCTTTCTTGCCAATGAATGTCAAAGTTATTTTTCTTCTGTACCAAACTGAGAAGAAATGTCTTTACTTTTTAGCTTAAAGTTCTTCAGTTGCCTACCGAGAAGAAATGTCTTTAATTTTCTTTGCTTCTTTAGACTACCAACCAATAAGATCTTCTTTTATTATTTCTTTGCTTCTAAGTGCTTCTTGGCCTACCAACTAACTAACTTCGTCTTTTATTTTTTTATGCTGCCTGTGCTTCCGTACAAACACTAGCCAGAGAAACGTCTTTTATTTTTTATGGTCACAGCGGTAAACCATAATCTCTTCGTGGGAAAATTGTAACGTAAGATTCCCAAATCCGTTCGTCTGCATGCAATGACCCAAAAATAAACACACTTTCGAAACGTCTATTCAAACAGTGTATTCCAGTAAAATTAGCCCGAGGCTATCGAAAATAGGTGTAACGCCTACACCTCTAAAAAAAACTGTCACTACAATACAGATTAATTGGATAAAAGACGGAACTTTTGTCCAGCTAGCAAGCACTAAGCCAACAGTTAAATGAGCGGCCAACTTTCAAGCAATCATTTTACGAATGACCAGAATAGATATCAATATCTCAAATTCACGTATGCAGTACTGTGACGCAATAATGAAAAACAATTATGAAGTCATTCAACAGGTGTTCGAGCTAGTGAACCAATGCATTCATGTTTAAACAGGCCCAAACAGGTCCAAACAGATTTAAACAGGTCTGACACAAGTCTTATTAACGCTGGTGCAATTTTGGCTCATGTTTTAGGAATTTCCATGACGTAATATTCAGTAGACTTGAACGGTTTTATATGACGTTTGATTTGTACAGAGATTGGCCGTAACAATGGGCTAACAAAGCTATTGCCTGAATTAGGGACGGTAGATACCGGGACGCGCAACTCCGTTGTTCCGCCAACATTAGAAGGGTCAATTGCCAATTTGACATTTTTTTCACGCTTTGTTGCTCGCTTGTTTTCAACTAAAAACCTTAAATTACTTTAAAACCAACTTCATTCTTCTTATATCACCTATAAAATGTACATTATTTTGTAAATCAGAAAAAATTGTAACCCTTCTAGTGTTGCGGATAAGCCAAAAGCGGATGTAGTTGCGCATCCCGATATTCTACTGACCCTAGCCTAAATATATGTTCCTGTTTTCATTTTTGTTTGTAGACTATTTTTTTTATTTCCCTATTATCTTAAATTTTTCTGAAGGTGCTGCGACCGTGCCAATTTTATTTTCAACCTAATAATTTTTTTCGGTATCCATCACGCTTTAATGTTCGTGTTTTGTTGCTTCTACTTTTTCTAGACCTCTGCTATGCTGACGTGTATTGTTTTTGCTGTGATGGTCAGAAATGAAAACAATTGAACTGAATTAAGGCTTGTCCCGAACAAAAACAAAATAATAATTTTCATGGTTCATTGAGAAAGATTTTGGCACCATTTTTCGAAGCTGAAAGCTGAAAAAACTGTTTGTCTGCTCGCTGCTGCATAAAATTTTCACTCATTTAATGAGGTTCATGTCAGCTGTGAGCCTTAGAGTTTGTTTGTTATGATTTATGACAAAGGAGTGGAGTCTGGAGGTGTTGTGTGTCCATTCCTCTTTCCAAGTGTTGGTGATCTAAGATGAAGCGCTGGTCACTCCTGTTATGCTTCAGTAAGGATTGGGCTTGAGCAACAAAAGAGCTTCTGTCGCCGGTCTGGTAATGTTTTTTTTTAAATTTATTATCTTTATCCTGCATTACGGGAAAGATGACTTGAGCGCTATGCATGGGTGTACGCCTTCCGACGTACACCTGACCCACGCTGCAGTCGACTGCAATGTCTGGAGCACATGGATTGGTTCCAGTGGGTTAGCGTCCTTTTCAGTGAACGCCATTCCGAAGCATTGCGCACTAGCCTATAGCCAGATCATAGGCATGGCATACACTCTATACAGTTTAGATGTTGGGGGAAGGTCATGAATGTAAACATTAAGAAAGAATGGAGCCAGGACGGATCTCTGAGGACTGAAGTACGCCATTCTTGAGGCATCTTGGCCTGCTTCATCCATGACCAGTGGTGAGCTGCGTTTGTAGACAAGCTGTGGTACGGTAATCATTCTAACCATGTGCCTGTCTGCCGAAGAAGTTTGCAGACAAAGCCGTGGTGCCATATGCTGTAGTGAGATCAATGAATACTGCACCAGCATTTTGCTTTTCCTCAAAACAATCCTCTATGTCAGTGGTTCCCAACCTTTTTTTGGCTGTTACCCTAATCTCCACCCTGAAGTGAGCCAATTACCCCCACGATCAATTTTCAAAAACAAAAATGTTTATTGCTATGTATTTCAAAGGGCTAACTATGACAATCAAAATGCAATACAATACTGAATACAAGATAACAATGCGTGGTAAACATTCAATGCGAAGGTCAGGCCTGGACTTCGGGCGCCAGCTTTGTGATCCTGGGCTTTGTGGTAGGCTACTGAGAACAATTCTTGTGTCGCTTTCGACATCCTGGCGATTGCGCTTTGTCTTCCTTCCCAAGACAGTTAAAAATCCTTGTTCACAGCGATACGTTGTTGAAAAAGATGTCAGGATATTTAATGCCCGTGTCGCTAATGTTGGTGCGTCCTGGAGTCTGCTAAACCAGAAGGTTTCTAAGCCTTTCCCATTGAAATCAAGTTTCAACGCTTTGTTAATTCGGAGAGTGATAAATTCTTCTTTGGCCGAAAAGTCGTCATCATCCACCTGGCTGTCATCACATGTGAAGGGCTCAGTGCACCATTGAAAACTAGCCGTGTTCAAATTCGGAAAGTAGTTGTCCATCTTCTTGGCTAGCTGGCCTAAGTGGTCAGCTATGTCCTTCTTCAACGCCGCTGTCAACTCAAGTCCATTGCCTCCGAGATACATGTCAAACGTCTAAAACTGTGCTTCTTCCAACTTGCTTGTTCCACAATTTAACCTTTGCGATAAATGCTGCTCCGGCTACTTTGGTGTCGATCACAGTTACACTCTTGCCTTGAATTAAAAGATTGCCTTTGTTCGATTCACTAAAGATATCAGCCAGGTAGCACAGCTGGGAAATCCACTGTTGGTTAGAGAAGTATTCAGTCAAGTCGGACTTCTTTTCTATCAGAAAAACATGGACAGCCTCACGAAGTTCGACCAGGCGAGTTATCCTTTGCCATGAGACAGCCCACGTACTTCTGTGTGGTACAGTAATGCTTCGTATATTTCTTCCATCTTCTTGCACAGTTCCTTGTAAAGACGACTGTTCCATTCCTTCGCTTTTATAAAGTTTACAACCTCCGGTCTCGTTACCCGCCGAAAACAGGCAAATTACCCCCAGGTTGGGAAACACTGCTCTATGTCTTGGCTCATGCAAGTGGCCTATTTCACAGTTGATCGTTCAGGCTGCAACCTAATTCGTACCATGAACAATTCGTACCGTCAGTTTGTACCTTGAAAAGATCAAGAGAAAAAATTAAAAAAACCGAAGTCGCAGATCGCAGTTTCCGCAAACATTTTAAAAGGGTTAGGGTATCAGAGTATCGGTATTCGCAAACAAACAAACTGACAGAACATCGCTGATCGCAGTTTTCCGTTTTTTTGCAGTTTCCGCAAACATTTTAAAAGGGTTAGGGTTGATCAGAGTTTTCGCAAACATTTAAAAAAGGTTAGGGTTTAGGGTGTTTCCGCAAACAAACAAACTGAAAAAGTCAAGAGAAAAATATAGAACGAAACCGAAGTCGCTGATCGCAGTTTCCGTTTTTCCGCAGTTTTCACAAACATTTTAAAATTTAGGGTAATGTTCGTAAAAGTTTGCCGAAGTCGCTGATTGCAGTCTCCGCAAACATTTTAAAAGGGTTAAGGTTGATCGGAGCTTCCGCAAACATTTTAAAAGGGTTAGGGTTGATCGGAGTTTTCGCAGACATTTTAAAATTTCTGGCAATGATCCTAAGAGTTTTTGTAAGTTTGCGGAAAATTAAAAAATGTTTGCGGAAACAGCAATCAGCGACTTCGGCTTTTTTTAATTTTTTCTCTCAATCTTTTCAAGGTACGAACTGGCGGTACGAATTGTTCATGGTACGAATTAGGTTGCATCCGATCGTTCACAGCAAACACCTGCTTGCTTTGGCGGTAAGAGTGGGTCGATGATGGGATTGACACGGGTATAGATGAGCTGTTCGAGGATTTTATAAGGGATGCATAGGAGACAGGATGATAGCTCGTAGCATCATTCAAAGGATTGTTAGGATTTGGTATGGCTATGATGTCAGCTCGTCTCCAGGTTGAGGGTATTTTTAGGTGGTGCCTAGGCAAGAGGAGAGGAAAGCGTGCTTTGCTAGCATGGAGAATGAACTCTGGGCATATCGGTAATCCGGTATATGATCTGGTTTGTTGCTTTTCCTGGCCTAAGAAGATCCAGACCATGTTGAAATTCTTCAAAGGTGAAATCTCGGGATATGTTTTGCTCAGATGGTAACGAAATCTTCCACAGTTCAGACACTTCCTTAGTCACTTGGCGAGCTGCGCTTTTATCCCCTAAGGCAGGGGTATCCAAGCTTTTTCCCATGTCATTCTAAAACTCCTTATCAAGTTTTCCTTGGTTAAATTTACATTATTTTTCCATTTGTTTCGCTAACCATAAACTGTAAAGCGGTTGGTTGGTTAATATGAATCTTTATCCTTGAAATGAGAATGCCTCTGATAGGTTATACGTCTACTCTATACGGTATATTGTATACCTTTTCACAATTTTGCATACCGGTAAGCTTACTTCTAAAGTCTCTAAAACATTGACACAGGCCAAGTTACAGAGATGGACAAAGTGAAGTTTCCAATTGGAAAAGTCTTGTTTGTGAATTAGTCCATCCACTAGGTGTCGCTAAATGGAGAGCAATTCTTCAAATGTGTTGTTCAAGCTCACACCCCTGGAGCCAAAGTGTCGCTTGATCTTGAGATTTCTTTGTGCACAAATTCAGGCACTTTACCAACTGAGCTACCGGAGGCATCTGTTTTATCGGAATGGCTCGTTTCGGTGAGTCACCGAATTGGTCTCACCGAATAGTAGCAGACCCCTGTTTTATAGTAAGCTTATCAAAAATTTTCACTTTTTTGTCATAAACTTAAAACTATCTAAACATGCATTGCATGGCTTATTAGTTATTACTTTGTTGTAAAGGCAAATTAATTTTGGAACCATATGAACACTATGACATTCTACAAATAGTGTGCTCTAGAGCTTAACTTGAATTCATTTAACTGAATGTATCGTACTTAAAAATTGTGAATTTGTGATGATCAACTCAAGGTTCTGCAAATGAAATGTTATCACAGTTGCATTTGCCGTTTTCATTGCGTTTAGACTTTTAAATCAGTAGCTATTGCAATTGTAAACACCGACACCATGTTCACTGTTCAGTCGCAGTAAAAACATGAGCCTTCTCTAACTCTACACCAGATAGCTTCTTCCTTTTTTTTATCTTCAGAAACAAATAATACAAGCAAAAAAAGTTTGCTAAACCAATAAACTGCTCAAAAAAGGCTACGCTGACAACCACGTGGTTCAGTGTCACTGTTGTCAGAACTAGCAAGGATTCTGGGAGCTGGTATGCAAGTCCCCCCCCCCCCCTTGGTAACTCATGACAAAGACAGGACTCAACCAAACATATAGGGTGAAACTACTTTACCTTTGCTTTACTGTTCACACACTTCAATCTACATGTTTTGGTCAATTCCTCTTTGTCATGATTGGCCAGGGGGGGGGGACTTGTATACCAGCTACGGAGTCTGTTCTAATGACCGGTGAGAAATCAGAAATATGTTTGACAACTCAGCAAAAACGTTTGCTCGAATCCATGTGACGACATTTCATTTGCATGGACTGATTTAGGCACCTTGATAACAAGAATAGTTATTTTTATAAAAAAGTCTTTTAACTTGACCAAAGGTTTGTCAGTTATGAGTTGATTGATACATAATGAGAGAAAGTGGAGAAAAAGTTATACCAGTAAAAGTAGCAGTTCGATCTCGACCTCTGCTTCAATGGGAAATAGACCAAGGTGCTAAAGATTGTGTAAACTTCATTTCTGAAGCACAACAGGTATATACTAAATTTTTATCATCATTGGAAAAATCATCTATCAATTACTTGTATTTTATGATGTATATATATATATTAGGGTGCATCAAATGCCCCATGATTATACAAAATTAATGCAATGGACCCTACCTTTTTTTTGGTGGTGAGGTTCATCCTAAAACACCACAATGTGAAGTTTGGAGTTGATTGGACAATGTTAAGGGGTAGCAGATGGCCCGTTTCTATGACGATAAGTCACACAGGCCAAATATAGCCCGAATATACCATATCTCAGTTAAAGAAGGCCGTAGAGAATGGATTTTGGTACCAAAAGATGCGGAATTACCAAGTTTATATGTGACTTGTTAACATACTATAGACCTAAAGCCTTAATTTTTCAAATTATTCGTAAAAAACTGATTTTGGGATTTTTTGTGATAAGTGCACATTTTGACATGGCTACACAATTATTTTTATAATTTATTTATGAAGAGAAATATTTGTGGAATAAGAACTGTGTAAGTGATAAATTCATGTATTTTGTATGTAAGTCAATAAACATGGTTTAACATGATATCACAGCTGAAATCAGCATTCATTGTGTTTACACTGGAATAATTTTTTTGTTTGCATTTATGTACTGTTTTGTATTTTCAGGTTATATTATTCATAAAATATAATTTATATTGGAATGAAAATTAGATAATTAGTAGATTACAATGACTCTCGCTAAAGATCCTCGATTCTTCCTTCTGGGCACTATTCCAACAGATTTTGACAAGAGAATAACAGGTAGCCGATTACCTACAGCTCGTCAAGTCCTGCTCTGCTTCTTGGCCCATCATCAAACAGCCAGTAGCAGGCGCGAGGCAGCCAATAAAACTGTTGAAACTGTAAAGTCTTTTTATACTTGCGCAAGGATTCCAACTCTTCAACATAAAATGGTTGAGGAGGTGGAGAAACTTTTTGATGATATGAAAAAAATCATTAAAATTCAACCGCAATTTCGTACTTCAGGGAAGCAAGGAGAAAGAGTGAATAACTTTAAAAGACGACTCGAAGCAACTATGAAGTTCTGGCCAAGAAACGCCATGGATAGAATAGAAAATGAGGAGGATAAACAGTTTTTACAGTCCATGATGACAGACAGGAAGGCTACAATGGGAGGTGTGGACAGAACACTAACGATGACTGAAGAAAATGTAAGAAAAAGGAAACAACAGGAGTTAAAGAGGATAGACAGTGAAAAAGCAAGACAAATTGAGGCTACGTGTTAAAGTACTGCATTCAGTGGTAGTGATGTTGAAGGGGAAGGTAATGATTCTCCGGTTCCTCTCTATACTTGTGCCAAAAGATCCCACAAGAGATGTGTCAAGACTGGTCTGACGGTTTTCATTCCTCCTAACATACTTAAATCACCTACTGTTGTTCAGTCTTTAGTTAGAAACAAGATTTCATCAGCTGCAATCTCTTCCGTTATGCATGACATTGTTACAACAGCTAAAGGAGATCCATCTAAACTGAGCCTTAGTTATGCAACTACTCAAAGATATAGAGTTGAAACGGTACAGACGATTGCAGAGAAAATTGCAGAGCATTGGACACCACCATTTGTTGCAAATCTCCACTGGGATGGAAAGTTGATGGATACTTTGGATGGTGCTAGCAAACAAGAAAGATTACCAGTTCTTCTATCGGGAGTTGGTGGGACGAAGCTGTTAGGAGTACCAGCAATTCCTCATAAGTCTAAGGAAAAGACCGGAGATCTGATCGCAGAAGCTAGCTGTCAACTAATTAAGAAATGGAACTGTGCAGAGTGTCTGACTGGTATGGTGTTCGACACTACTAATTCTAACACAGGATCCCAAACGGCTGCATGTGTGACGCTACAAAGGAGACTCAATCGCCCCCTTCTCTGGTATGCATGTCGTCACCATGTTGGTGAAGTAGTTCTGACACATGTGTGGGATGCCTTGCACATTGAAGTATCCAAGAGTCCTGACATTAGCCTCTTTACAAGGTTTAAAGAAAATTTCTCAACCATTACACACCAAAACACAGAAGATATTGATTTTCCAGAACTTCCTCCTGCTTTATCTACAAGAAAAGGTGAAATTGCAGAGCTGTGCAAGAGCTACTTAATGCAAACGTTTAGCAGAGGAGATTACAAGGAACTAGTCACTTTAGTTCTTCTGTATCTGAGTGGTGGAAATGAGTTGGAAGGGTTTTCGTTCAACAGACCTGGTGCATTACATAAAGCTCATTGGATGGCTAAACTTCTTTATGCCATAAAAATTGATCTAATGGGTTCAAAGATATTAAGAGAACTACCGAAAGGGGTCATACTTGCAAGAGATCAGCTGCCAAAGATAAGGCGCTTTGTGCAGTTTGTAGTCTTTTGCTATACCCCATGGTGGCTCACAGCACTTGCACCCTCAAGTGCACCACACAATGATCAACTTTTCATCAATTCTTTAATCAGTTTCAAGGATATAGATGGGGTGATTTCTAATGCAGCAATCAAGAGCTTTGGTAACCACATGTGGTACCTCACAGAAGAACTTGTACCATTAGCTCTATTTAGTAATGCAGTAGATGACAGCATTAAAGAGCTGATGGTGACCAAGATGTTGAAACATGAAGTTGATGATGATCTATGCACCAAGAGACATGGCACAGGATTTGGAAAACCTACTTTTCCAAAGATGCCAACAGAGGCAACACATGATCTTTCAAGGTACGTCGGGATGGATTCTTGGTCTTTTTTCAAAATTATGAAATTAGACCATGGATTTCTCTACAAACCTCTGAAAGATTGGCACATTGACGATGGATATAACAAAGCTAAGCTCAGTGTAAGTAGCATCAGCATTGTAAATGATGCTGCAGAGAGAGGAGTCAAACTTGGTTACGACTTTATTGGTACAGCAATGAAGGAAGACCGTTACCAGAAAGTATTGCAGGTAGTTGAAAGCTGTAGACATACACTGCCAAATCAACGCAACAGACAATTGGGTTCATCCTCATGGTACCTCACTCTATAAATGGAACTTGCACTAATACTTGGAATTCAGACACTGTCTTACTGTTGTGAACATTTCTACTGTTTAATTTCTGTCTTCATTTATTCACTCTGCTTTGAAAAAGTTGACTTGCCTTTTCGTTTTTCAGAAATTTCGTGCAGTGTTACCCAAATTCGCCAAAAATCAGGTTTTTGAGAATAACTTGACCAATAAAGGTTTTAGACCTATAGTATGTTAACAAGTTGCATATAAACTTGTTAATTACGCATCTTTTGGTGCAAAAATTAAGTCTCTACCCCTTTCTTGAACCGAGATATGGTATTTATACGCCATTTTATTCTCGAGCAACATGTTGTCATAGAAACAAGCCATCTGCTACCCCTTAACATTGTCTAATCAACTCCAAACTTCACAGTCTTTATTTTTAGGATGAACCTCACCACCAAAAAAAAGGTAGGGTTAATAGAAAAAGGTGAGGGCATTCGATGCACCCTAATATATATATATATAAAAGGTTGTTTTTTACTGCAACTGTGTTCTGTAATGCTTTCAAGAAGCCTTGCAAATTGCAATGTTTTTATTAGTTTAAGTAAAGTAGTAAATATAAAGTTATAAACCACCCTTAACGTTAGTATGTGACCATCACCTGTTACATCTTCATCATACATAAATCTTGCATTGCCAATGTCTGAATTTAGCAAATATACAATGACTGCATTGTCTAAAATGAATTGAAATGTGCTTTTTAGGTTGTGGTTGGTGGAAATCGTGCATTTACATATGACTACATTTTTGATGCCAATGTTGCTCAAAACGTCGTGTATGACAAAGCTGTTTTTCCTTTGATAAACGGAATTTTTAAAGGTAATTAAACGTTGTTCCTTGATTTACTTCCTATTGCCACAAGTTCATACTTTAATTTATTAGAGACTGGCTTACTGTAAAATACATGGTAGAATAGTTTAGTTTGAAGTGGTATATAGTTAAATATTTTTTCAATCAGTTGAAAGGGTATATATAACTGCAGACAGTGCACACCGTTTCGACCTCCCGGTCTCATCAGTGCAGTGGTTACACTGGAATAATGGCCATGGAGATATATATATCTCCATGTGACATTTTCCCATTTGTGGTACCTAATCAGTAACCAAAAATAGTACTACTGCCAACCTTGCCAAAGTGCTCAAACTGCAAGCAGTGAGCTTTGCGCAATGCATAGCAAGGTGCCTCCAGTAAAGTGCTCAATTGGCGTAAACCAAGAGCGTCAATAACTGCAGACAGTGCACACCGTTTCGACCTCCCGGTCTCATCAGTGCAGTAGTTACACTGGAATAATAAAGTAACACTTTGTAGAATATGTCACATTAATGATTAAGGTATAGCCTACAAAGTCCAACGCAAGGCCCAGTCAAAAAAAATGTATAAATGTATGGCTTCCTTTGATATTATCAAAAATGAAAATGCATTTTTTAAGCTTAGTTTCCATGTTCATGCTGTTTTCATGTTAAAATTTTAGTATCTTTTGAAAATGAACATTTTGAGATTTGTGCAATCGCATATACTGTATATATATAATTATTATGTGCTACACAATAAATCTATTAATACTACAAAAAGTGCTCAATGCCAAGCAAAAGCCAAGCAGAGTGAATTATATCAAATATAGTTATTTGTACTCTCTAAAACGTCTAGTCTACAGCCTGTTTTACCCTAAGAGAGGGATCATCAGAAGGTCCTGAAAAATAGGCAAAAGTAATAAACCGGTACTGTAGTACCTGAAAAGATGCTAATATTATATCATAACCTTAATTTAATCTTCAAATGGTGTTGGTTTCCATTTGGACGTCTTTATTGAAGCTTTTGTGGTAACCAATGGAAGTAGCTCTTTGTAATTCTAATATTTTTTTGCAAATTAAATTAAGGTTATAATATTTAATATCTTTTCAGGTATTACCGATTTATTGCTTTTGCATATTTTTCAGGAGGACCTTCTGATGATCCTCCTTTTGAAACAGGCTGTAGAGGTTTTAGAGAGTAATAACTATATATATATATTTGATATAATAAAACAATGAAAACTATCAATACTACAAAAAAGTGCTCAATGCTAAGCAAAAAAGCAAAGCAGAGCAAATTAAATCAAATATAGTTATTACTATCTGAAGCCTTTACAGATTGTTTCACCTAACGGATCATCAGAAGGTCTTATTCAAATAGAATCAAATGGATTCTATGGATTCAAATGGATTCTATTTGAATAAGACCTTCTGATGATCCGTTAGGTGAAACAATCTGTAAAGGCTTCAGATAGTAATAACTATATTTGATATAATATGTGCTATGTGCATTGATTCTTGTTAGAAAATGTTGCTTTAATTCTTCAATTGGCTTTATAGGTTACAATGGTACAGTGTTGGCATACGGACAAACCGGTAGCGGAAAAACCTATTCCATGGGCTCTGCCCACTGCGTTTCACAAATTGGTGTTATTGACAATGTCACTGGAATCATTCCTCGAGTTATTCAAAATATTTTCCAAGGCATTGAAACAAGAAAAACTCATGAATTTATGGTTAAAGTTTCTTACTTGGAGGTATGGATAGAGTAGAACAACTAGAACATGCCTCAGTGAACATGCCTCATAAGAGAAACTACGTTGATTGACTGGTACTGTAAAGTAATGTGACTTTATGAGCAAAGAAAAGGAGTCAAGAATTTAGAGTTTTTAATGTTGATAAAGAAAAATAATTAATCTATGATAAATTTTAATGTCTTTGTGATAAATTCTAAGGTCTTGATGAAAGGTTTTGAAAGTTATACAATTCTTTACTTGAATTTTTAGATTTACAAAGAAGAAGTAAAAGATTTACTCGCTGCAAACACAAGAGATCAGCCATTAGCAATTCGTGAAAACCAAGATGGGTCCATAAGAATATCAGGTTCCTTTCTCATTCTTTGTATTTATGCAATTGTGTGTTTGCAAGGCATGTTCCAAAATATGCATGCGCAGTTGCACACACAGTACATACTACATATCGCAGGTAGCAAGGATTGCCGTTTTTACGTACAGTAGGCTAGGCAACGGGAAAAGTGTTAACTTAGCTAAATTCAGCTTAACATTACTCATTACTGTGTTAGATTTTGATACTCAAAGATTTTGTGCTGACAGTACTCTACTGTGAGTTTTGTTTTGATGAAGTATAAATTAAAAAATCGATATCGCTTGTGGACTTCACTTGTATCATGAATGCAATGCTTGTATGGATGAGTTTTCCGACTGAGCGCTGTTGACAACTAAACTCGCACTGTGACAATTACTTCTATACTTCTTTGTGATAGGCTTGACCGAGATTCAAGTTTCAAGCGTCCTCCACACATTAGAATACATGGAGCGAGGGAATTGTCGCCGCTCCACCGGATCCACAGCCATGAATTCGACGTCTTCACGATCCCACGCGATATTCACAATCGTGCTTGAATCTCGCTGCATAAGTTCCCCGTACGTTTACTGACAGTTCTTTTTTTTTTTTTGGTACATTGCATTGAAATTTTGTATTAAATTTGTTATTTACAAGATAGATACATCACTGATCCATGTTGAAATGCATGCGCAACAGTGGATTTAATACTGTTCAATCCTAATTTTATTCAACAATTCAAGTTTACAAGCTTGTTTAAATGCTTGGTATAATTTTTTATGGTTTATAAGCTTCCTTTCATTTATTCCTTTGTTGAATAGGAGTTGGGAAAACATCAGACCGCAACAGTTCAGCTTCACTTTCGATTTGGTGTTAATTTCCCCAGACAGAAAAATCCGTGATGATGGATTTTGCTGTCTGGGTCGTTTTTCAAGCGTTCTGCAATCTGCATGTCGCAACTCCCCCTTTTTGAAAAAGCCAAGCTTTGACTGGAAAATGTGTAGAAAAAACTGTTGTGTTGTAGGGATGAGGTCACTTGCTCCAAGTTCCATCTCGTTGATTTAGCGGGATCGGAAAGAGCCAAACGAACCAAAGCAGAAGGTGACAGGTTCCAGGAAGGCATCAAAATAAACGCTGGGCTGCTCGCTCTTGGCAACGTCATCAGCGCACTTGGTGAAGGGCAGCACGGTCAACACATCCCATACCGAGTTTCAAAGCTGACACGATTGCTGCAAGGTTAGTACGGCAATACCAATGCGAATAGCCAAGGTATCACTAGCATCGAAATCTTATTAATTAATTATCTATGTGCAATAGTAGTTTGTCAAGCGTGCTTTGACTGTTGTAAGAACTCAATTGGCGTTCAACGGTTGAAGTTTTTTCGTTTTATCTACGACCTATCCTAAGTTCTTTTTCCAGCGATAACAGAATTAAAAATATTACTGGTATCCAAAGGTGGGCAGTAACTAGTTAAAAAAGTAACTAGTTACATAACTAGTTACTTTTTGAGTAACTGTAACTTCGTTACTTTTTTGAAAAAGTAACGATAAGCAGTAACTAGCTACTATTTTATCGTTTTTCAACAGTTACAAGTTACAGTTACTTAATTTCCCAAATAAAAATTGGTCGTTTGTATTTCAGTTTATGGCAGTTTTTTCTTAGCTGGTCAAATAATTATTTGTTTGGGAGAGATTACAGGCTTTCGGCGACAAGAAGCGAGGTTATGTACAGAGAGGAGCTGTGTAAACTGCTAGGTAGGATTTCGCTGTGTTCTATACGGATTGATGTCTGTGACGCCACAATCTTTTGTTTGTCCCCTTACTTTATTCATTAAGTTACTTCTTCTCGTTGAGGGTTGGAGGCAATGAGGCGCCAATTTTCTCTGTTGTGAGATTTTTTTACTGCAGTTTTGTAATTAAGTCCTGACCAGTCTTCAATAACATGAGTCCAAATTCTTGGTGGTCTGCCCCTATTTTGTTTGCCGTTCATTTTTCCTTCTAGTAGTTGTCTTTGAATAGAATCATTGCGAATCATGTGGCCAAAATATTTCAATTTTCTTGACTTAATTGTTTGTAGAATTTCCATGTTAGTAGGCTATGTATTTTAGATAGTACATCTTCGTTTGTGATTTTATCCGTTCCCCTACTAAGCTGTCTGTTTTTAGAAATTTCACGTTCTCTCGTTTTGTAAAGCGATTTTTTTTGTAGATTGTGATTATATAGCTTTGAAAATAGGTAAACAAGGTAGTCAGTGCTCAGTAGTCGAAATGGATAAGTTTCTGTCTAAAGTTTCTGAGACTGAAACAAACCTCACTGGTAATGGTAAAGGAATATATGGGTATACTGTTACTGGGCATGACGCGGAAAAGACTACAAGAACTTCGGGACCGCAACAAGGTGGCTGTCTGCCTGCCAGTGCCATTACTTACCCGATTGTTGGAATCTTTGGAAAACAGATTCGGTCATGTTTTTAATGATAGTGACTGCCAGCTAGCTGCTGCGTTTCACCTACAATTCAGACTTTCTTGGCTTGACAAGGCTGAAGAAATTAAGACGGCTCTGGGGGCCTACATCTCAAAATACAGTAGTTAATCTATTACAGAACCGCAGCAATTTCAGCATCGACGATGCAGCAAGCAGCAGCGACACTGGTGTTGACAGGCATGAAACAGATGACTTTTTTGCTCCGTTATTTAAAAACACAAAAAAAAAGGAAGCGAGTGCCGCAAAAATTCTAAATGAATTTCTCAAACGTAACCCAACAAAGGCGGTTACGTCTGATGCATTCTCCAATGACGCTACCAGGCGTTTGTTCTTGCAATATAATACCCCTATCCCCTCCAGTGCTGCTGTTAAAAGACTGTTCTCCCTTAGAAAGGACATTTTGAAGCCAAAGCGAGCTGGACTTAACGATCAATATTTTGAAATGCTGATGTTTCTGAAAGGAAATTGATGTTGTGCCTCTTCGCTCATTTTAGATACCGTACCGGTATAAAAACATTGACACGCCCTGCTGGCTACTGCGTCTGCTTGTATACGGAGTGTCCTGTGCATGTCGTTTTTATAAATTTTTTATTCTTTTATATTGGGTAGGCAGTAGGGTGAGGCTGGTGCCCCTTAAAAATTAAAAACTTGAGCTAGTCATTCGGCCCTTTGTATATATGTTCTACAGCCTCTCTACAATCACTATTTAAAAAAAAGGATGTAAAAAATTAGCATTTAAGGGTGCCAGTTTTGATCTAAAAATTTGAAAAAAATGTTATTTTTGTTAAAAAAACCCACATAAAGTGCGTTTCTAATACAATCAAAAATTTGTTTTGCCAAAAGGAACTTTATTGTCAGTACCATTTTTCACAGTTTGATGTTGTTGAAAAGACCCAAGGATAAAATAGGAATGATTTATGAAGTCAATTTTAGTCGTTTTCTTTGGTTAGAGAAAGAGATTTGGTTCTGCTCATGTTCCACAACTTGCAGCACGTTTTGAAAGTTTTCTTCCAGCCTATATCCACTGATAAAATCACTTGTGAGCTTAACACCTCTTTTTGAACAATCGTTGGTAACCAGCAGAGATTTGATAACATATTTGGCATTAAAAAAATTGATATCCGTTTTAAGACCGTTTTCCACGAGCAGACAGGCTTATACAAAAACTCTGTGTTAATGTTCAGCAATTCAAAGAAAGACCAAGAGTCTCGTTCGAACCAATCCTTGTATGTAATTGAGTAGGTGAAAGTGCAAATATCAGGAAACTGTGGTTTTCCAAACCCAGTGCTGTATCTTTTTAAGGGTTTTGATGCTTTCTCAAAAGACAGCAGTTCTGTAGCTTTGCTTGTCATTTTCATTTGCTTTGTCACTGAACAAGATCACAGGAAAGATTCTGCTGTCAGATACTAAAGATGTTTTTTGAAAGCAAATAAAGCTGACTCTGCAATTTCTTCATCAATTTCTTTAACATGAAAAAACACAACAAATTTTACAAAACGTTGAATTTTCTACAGTTGTTTTGGGGTACATCTGGCTTTATGCATTGCCCCACAGCTCAAGAACCTGGACTTTTTGTGTACATCGGAGATGTCTGCTTGTAGGTAGAAGGCTGTGAGCTCAATTAACTCTTTGTAATCATCTCTTGGTGTTTTCTTGGAATGTGAGATAGCTTTCATTACTATCATCAGCTCTTATTTGTACTGTATATATGAAGTTCAGGGTGAGCACTGAGCATCATCGATATACGAAAATGAAATTTTGTCTAAACCACTATACGACTAATTGTTGAAGTTTTCTTTGAATCTTTAAAATATCATAACATCAGGAGATTTTGATGATTCTATTCGCAGGTTATTAAACACCCGGCCGACAATTTATTCACCTGCGTTATGTCTGCATTCATGCCACAATAACGATTTATTTAACTTATTTTGGATGGCAATACAGCTAGCTGTGATGTGGCCAGTATTGGAGCTGGTGGTATCAAACACCATAGCTCCAACCGATGCTTTGCAGTTCCAATCATCAAGTAGCTTTTCTGTTGCAGTACTGATCAATTCTCCCATAGGTTCTGATGAGCTAGCAGGCGACTTAGGCATTCCTAGTAGTTTAACGCCACTCGGACCAGAAACAAGGACAGGTAGCAGCCTTTCATCAATGACCTTTAAATTGAGGCTGGACATCAGCTTTCTATCCCAATGTAGGGATCTAGTCCCAGGTAACGGAGGTTGCCACTTTTCTTTAATGGCACTGGCAGTTTCTTTAGCTGTTTTGGTGCGATACCTCAGTGCCTGTGTAGTAAGGCGATGTGAAAATCAAAAAATTTTAAAAAATCAAAAATCGAATTATCACACAGGGTGACTATTGCTATGTAGAATATTTCTGTAAAATTTCACGCAAAAATATTCAGTAACCTTAAACATGTAGTCGATTTTGTCCTTGGCATTTCCTGCCAGCACAGAGTTGCCAGGTACAAATTTTTTTGAAGAAAAAACTTTGTTTATCTTTTTTAAATTGTAAAAATTTCCAACTTTAACAACCACAACAACAATTACATATGATGCGACTGCTAGTTGCCCTTTTAGGTAAAGGCTGGTGGTGTACGGTAAGATATTAAACAATCACCTGGCAACCCTATTTTTGCTTGGTCAGCAAAAACTGATGATATTAAAGCCTTTTTCACTTCCATGGCAAGAGTAGGAACGCACTGTGCATAAGATGACACTTTGGTTTTGTTGTAGTAATATGTATTACATAATCACACAACGCACTGCATTAATATTCGATTGTTTTCGCCGATTTACATTTGTTTTTTGACAGATATAGTAACTGCAACTCTCCAATGGTAGCTTACACATCAACCAACCAACTTTATATGTGCTTGTAAAACGTGCACAAACGAATGAAGAATAAAGACAATGAACAAGAAACAGTGGTGAATATCAAAACATTATACTGCAGCCAATGAAAGAAAGTCAGATTTCGTGTCTGCTTTCGGCAAGACCCTACGCGAAGCAATTCTCGCCCGAATGAAACCATCCCGTCGTTGATGGCCAGCAATACTTCCACAATCGTTAGTGACTTCCCAAATGAGACGCCGCACAGCCTGAGTATGGGCAGGAAAATGAGGGTATTCAAACTTTGTGTTTATCAAACCCTTTAGTTCATCCATGGTCAAGTGTGAAGTAAGGATAGACTCAGTAAGCGTGGCATGGTCCCAATCAAAGAGAACAGTGAGTTGGCATCCAAATTTAATTTTGGTTTGGTAAAAGTGCGGACAGAAACATCACAAGAGTTACTGCCTTTGCGAATATTTTCTAACATGTTCACAGAAAAAGATCGCAGAGCAGGATCATCACTGAATACCGGGCATTGTCACATTTAGATGTACCAAGTGCAGCTGGTTCGAAAGGAGAGTCAATTTCTTCATCAATTGCTGCAGAAAACTGCTGTTTTTTCCAGTTCTCTTCCTCTATCACTTGTGACTTCTTTTGCTGCAGCGAAATCATCTCCTCGCTGTTGTTTGAGGCTCTTGAAAAACAAGTTTTTTGTGTGATTGATAAATGTAAAGAACACAAAATAATCCATGTAAATCAGTTCAGTTTGTTTTTATTTCTGACTGTCACAACGAAAAACAATATATGCCAAACATAACAATTAATACTCTTTCGGACAAATGGCAGTAAAAATCAGTGATAGTCAAGAAAAATCTTCTCGCCATAGCACGACTAGCTTTAGTGAAAGCACAAGCCTGCCTTTACAGACATAGAAATCAGAACATCTGAATCACTTTTCCACGAGGAAATGCTTTAGGAAATCGAAAAATCCTTAAACCACCTACTATCTAGAGTTGGTTGAACTACATCTGCAATGGTGAAGTGGGGTTGTAGAATTGGCAGTAACCCATTCTCCTTCTCATATGGCTCCATTCAACAAATATAACAACAAACCAACCCCAGTACACAACATGGGACATGTCTATGCATGACCCTGTTATCAAAGAATATACTTATAAAAGCCTTACATTTCATAGAAAATTACTAGACAAAAAAGTTTGAAAAGATACCGTATGTAAGAACTTACCTTTTTGTTAACTCTCTTTTGAAGCGTTTTCGTTGTCCTTTTGTCAAGAGTCCCAATTTGGTATAACGGTGCTTCTACTCTACGATAACGTTGGGAGAGGAGAAACCTCAATTGTTTTAGGAATGCGATCTTCATTTGAAAAGAGAATAGTTAGCTTTTTTCCAGCTTCCTGAAAAATTAATTCCTTATGAGTGCTCTGTCTCTGTAAACGTGCAATTAATTATTTCAACACATTAAGGTTTTGAAAAGTGTCTTCTAGTTGGTTATTGTAGCCTACGTGTACTGTTCATTCATGCAAGCTATATGTTAGTATTTTTAACAACTACCCTTCATCCATACGAAGATATACGAGTTGGTCTATGTTTTATGTCACTACCAAGCTTAATTAAAACCAGTCAGAGAAAAACTTGCAGTAATAAAGTACTTGAGTAATGAGTATCACCTTTAACAAAGTACAGAATGCAAGAACATATCGTAGTGTTGGTAAATCAGCAGTGGGAAGCTCCTTGGAGGGTCCAATGACAGAAGAGCTTTCCATGCTTCTTACTCTCTTTTTAGAACTTTTAGGCATGATTAAACAGTTAACAATGCTACCCACAACAAGGTCAGCTTTATGAACTAAAGATAATATGTGAAGAGATTAATGTATTTTTTTGAAGAAAAAAAACATAGCCCACTTACAGTACGGTACACAGAACTAAGAATTTAAGTGCTGAAAACTTAGTTGTCTGAGCCTTCCGTAATACTATGAACTTTATTAGTGTCATTCTCAAAGCTACGTATAAAAAATACACAACCACAAACAGCAACTTCACCTGAATAAGCAGTTCTTATTCCAGAAGACCTGATAATTACAGACACTGCCTCTTAGGCCTACTTTACACAATTTGGAAAACCTAGCCTAAACTAACTTTGAACCGAAGCCTGAATGATTATTTAACAACCAAGCATAAAATCATAGCAAACATTTCGGCTGAACACAACTTCTTATCTGAATTTTGCAGCCTTATCTTCAATAATAATAAATCAGCAATTCAGCACAAGGTATAAATCTCTCAGCAGCAGACAGCAATCGCTCGCGCGCGCGTGTGTGCGGCACACAACGCGTTTTCCCTAACTAGCCATTCAGAGCGCGCTATCTGGATCACGTGGATTGATGCGTTGTGATAGTATTTTTTGTGGAATCACCTTGCAAGAATTAGAAAATACTAACCTTAAAACGCTTACATGTTTACGGATACTGGATTTTATCGCATAAAACTTCACAAAAATACTCTACACAACAGTAGTCACCCTGTGTGATAATTCGATTTTGTCCATTCAAATTTCACATCGCCTTACTGTGTAGTGTGTATAATTAAGGTTCACCTTTGATATCTCCACCACACGCAGTGATAAATTCCCTTATCATTATGGAAGCGGCCACAGGGCTAATTTTGTTCCTCAAACAACACCCCACTATCGAAGGGTATTTGAGGACATCATAAGGCACCCGAATCGTTGTGCCATCTTTGACGATGACACCTTTTGTAAGATGTTGGCAAAATAGCTTCAGTTTCAGAGACATTATCAGATGAAAAGTCTGCTGTTTCATCAAGTGTTGTGTCTATGAATTGTCTAACTTTTTCCAGTTTTCTTCCTTTTTAGCTAATTCTACAGAGTGCTGCTCGGTTCTATTTTTGTTTTTTCTATTGTTACCATGTCTCGACCTGCAAATGTGGCAATCCTGTTTGTCATCATACTTTCTAAAAATTTGACATCTTCTTCCTCCTTAAGCAACTTGAACATGTTTTTAAGCCAAATTGGCAAAGTTTTGCTTAAAACATTCTGAAAATTTATTATTGCTGTATTGTGATCACGATCAGTGGCATTTATCTTTTGCAACTTTTTTAAATCTTAGTCGTAAAAATTAACAATTTTTCCATCCATCTTCTTTTGGGTAATTGCGTTTATGTTTGCAAGTGAATATGATCTAACCATTTGATTAGCAACTTTTTTGACAGCTTCTCTTTTATTTCATGTTCCACCTGGATGCAATGCTTGTATTTCATCAGTGAAAGCAATACACCACTGCACTGCATGCACTTCTGTACATGGTTCATAGTATCGCCATAGTACATAGTTCCATGCTCTATGTTTCTGTAGGCTGAACTGAAATGAATTGAGAACCTACAGCAAATCGTTGACCACATTAGTACATTAGCCTTATATATAGCGTATGTTGCTGCCTTGTTGTTCTGCCATGCTGATGGCAGATAGCCTCCCTCAAAGCAATGCCTCCAATTCACATGTATTTACAAGCGGTATGACCATTACCTCACCTTGATCAATTGATCATATTCATGGCCTGTTGAGTAGATCCAAAATTGACTTAACATTGCTAAAAATGGCAATTTGTTTAGATTTTGCTATACGAAGCTGGAGGGTATGCACAGCACACCACTGCAGGAATTTGAACATGAAACTGGCACCCCAAGGGGTCAACCAATTTTTCTGAAACTTTGGATTTTTACTATTTATATGATATAGAACATTTGTTGAAAGGGCCAGAAAAATTGGGAGTCATAGGGGCATCAGCCTCACCCTAGTAGGCAGACGTTTTGGGCTTAGATTATTATGGATGTTTGGAAGCATTTATAGTATGTGGACAGCCAGCAGAGTGGTTGCTGTTTTCTAGTTGGGCAACTGCTACGAACAGAGTATCATTTTTCCCTTTATCATGTATTTTTCACCTTGTACTTCATGTGAAGAAGAGTAGTTGTAGATCAGTATACACATCCATTTTCTTTAAAAAGTAACTATAACTAGTAACTGTAACTAGTTACTTTTAAAAAAACAGTAACTATAACTGAAACTAGTTACTTATTGAGCCAAGTAACTGTAACTCAGTTACTTTGAAAGTAACTTGTGCCCACCACTGGGTATATCCTTGATCTCCAAAAGTATTATAACGAACCTTAGCGCTTAACAGCTTAACTTCACTGGATCGTTGATGTTTAGATTCGCTTGGCGGCAACAGCTTGACTGTCATGATAGCTTGTATCAGTCCTGCCGATAGCAATGCCGAAGAAACCGTGAACACATTGCGGTATGCTGACCGTGCGAGGAAAATCAAAAATAAAGCCATCGTGAACAGGGATCCACACACAGCGGAACTCGTACAGCTGCGCAAAGAGGTGAGGTCGACTTCACTTTCAGCTGGTGTCTGTTACAGTTTCTGTAACTCGTGTGTGTTTGAGTGATCGCGCAATTGACACCGAATACGTGTAATTTTTGAAAAGGTCCAGAAATTGCGACTTCAGCTTCTTCAAACAAGCGGCTCGACTTCGACTGCGGAGGTGATGCAAGATTCCCCGGAAACACGCGAGCAATTGCGTAAATTTGAAGAAGAAAATCGCCAACTTTTAAAGGAGATGCAAAAATTAGTGGACACCAACACTGAAATGTGTGAAAAGGTAACAAATGAACGGAAAAAAGTCAAATTTTATTTGCTGAAAGAACCGATTTACTTAACACGGTTTTACTTCTAAACACTTATTATAGCCATTTGAAAAAGCAAATCAAACCAAGCAACAACACGGCATTTAGCATGATATAAAAGAAAACGAAAAACAAAATTACGATTTACGAACATTAACGGCTATACATCTAGCCCTTAAGCCTTTTAAAACTGATAATCAGGTTCAAGTAAGAAATGCCAAAGAATATTGTATTGTAGACTATTAACGGTTCAAACAATCGACGAAACTGCTTTACATTGGTTAACTTCAAACTGATAGAGAATACATTGCGCGGCAAGCGGATCGAGCATTTAAAAAAAAAAATTTGATTATTAAAAATATCAGAGAATAGATTACGCACCACGATAGGTTAAAGCACAGCATGGGACAGTTCAATTAAAGACTGTTTACAAAAAGTTAAGTTGGCGGACAAGTGCTTGTTAGGTCCTGGATCGGAAGATTTACTAAGTAATGCTTTCTTGTGCAGAATCTCGAATGGTTTCAATGAAGGTTTACTATTCAAGCATGAATTACAATTGCGAATGTGATCTGATCTTTCATTGCACTGTTTTTTAAATTAGCTACAACATATCCAGGTGCTCCTTCACTTTTCTGGCCAAATGTCGAGTAAACATACTGATGTGTGCGCTCGCATCATGCGAGCAAGTAAAGTTGTACACGGCATTTGATCACAAGTCAAAGGGAGTTGTAAACTTCAACTGAAAATAACATCAAGTTTTAACGTCTTATGTACATGCATGAATTCCACGTTGAACTTTATTTTGAGAAATCTGTAACGAAGCGTTTAGATTCTTTCCCAATATAAGGGACTGCTAGAAAGTTTCTATGTTTCTGCTCTTCAACTTAGGATTTAGTGGAACTTGAATTTAAAAACCCTCTAAGAACCTTGTTGAAAAACCAAATAGGATAATATTATTAACAGCAAAATATGAACGTAATTTATTAATTCTATCATCAAAGCGGCCATTGTTGGAGCAGATATCTCGAACTATTTTGATCAGACACTTAAGGAAGCCAGATTTATAATGTATGGGGCAGACAGCATTAAAAATTAAGAGACTAGTATTAGTTGCTTTTTACCAGACCCCAGTGTCAAATTTATTAGTTCGTCTGAATTTCTACATCCAGAAAAAGAATAGTATGAGGTGCTTTTTACGGTGAAATTTATATTACAATGTTGCGCTTTAAGTTAAGAAAACTACATCAAGAAACTGCGAACAACATGTTGTTGTTTGGTTTTGTTTGCTTATGGTTTAAAAAGTAACCTCTACCAAAATTGTATGATACGAAAAATGGCTTAAACTCATTCATTCAAAACTGTCACAGGCCATTTCCACCGACATGTGTCGAGAAAAGCTTGAAACAAAACTTTCTGAGCTGCGGGCTCTAGCTCAGGAAGTCGTTAATGATCCTCACGATCTCTCTCTGATGGTGGAGTCGCTGGAGGAGTCTGCACAGCAAGATTACGTGAAGAGGTTGAAACAATTGCGCACTAAAATTTTAGAAGTAAGCAGCTGTATGAAAATGCTTCACTGGACTTTTAGTTGTAGCCGTTTGCGTTGGTGACCGTGAATAAATGTAAAACATCCAATTTTTTTTAATAATAACTTAATTCTTATGTGTCTAATTTTCAAACTTAAAGACACTAAGTTGCTTGGACATTTTTGATCAGCGAGTGAATTGCAATCGAACAAAATACTTCCAACAGGGTGAAGAAAGCATGTCCACAACCGAAGACGTGATCACTGATCTAGCAACAACATTGCAAGCTCAAGAGAAAGAAGATGAAACTGATGCCAACGGTTGGTTAGAAGTTTTGGTAGTGCATGTCTGTACTTGGTGCTCTAAGTGAACTATGGCTGTAGTTTAATTCATTTTTATCGTTAGACACGTCATTTCCGGCAGATCCTCTCAATCAGTTGCAATCTATCCAGGGTCGCTAGACGGGGGAACAGAAGAGGAAAACGCCGTCAAGTCCGAACACATCCTTCGCACCGCCAAGTTATCTAATCAGCTGCAAGAACTTTCTAAAGCTCTTGCCATGAAGGTGAACATAAATTCAAAGCTTAAACCCTTTAATTGTACCATTTACTATAAAGTGACCTTAAACATCAATTTATGTTCAAATTTTCATGCCAGCTATAAAAACTCTTTGACGTCTTCAGGAGGATCTTGCTAAGCGGATGTGTGCCAGCGATGAGACCATGGGGGCCTTGAGGAATCAGTATGAAGACAGATTGAAGAAGCTGGATAAGGAGCTGACTGAGCTACAAAGCGAACGTGACGGGCTCGCTGCCGCATTAGAGACCGCCAAGAAGACAAACGAGAGTCAAAAGTGAGTGATCTTTATTACATTCAACTCTTGCATCTGTTAACTTATACCACACAGGTGACGAATCTCAAACTGCACCAAGTCTCTGCTTCCAGTATGCGTGTTATTTAATTGGTAAGCCATTGGACCTAGCGGATTTTGAAACGCTTTTGTGAAAAAAGTAAAATACGGCCTACTAGAACAAGACCGAGTATGTTGCTATTTGGGAAAAATTTTAAGAGTCTCAATTGTTGCAATCATAATAATGGCAAACCTGTCATTTTTCCATTTCCATAAGTTTGTAAAATTAGCAATATTTACACCTGGACATATTTTGTGGCGTGTCTAGCTCGAGATTAGGAACGTACGTTGAGCACAGTTTTAATACTAATGTAACAATAAATAACAAATAATAATGTAATATGTAAGGCTTTCCAACTGCATCCTAGAAGTAGTCTCATCATGTATTTGTTAGGTTTTTTGCATTGCATTGCAGGGCCTGTCGGCCATAGCCATATTTCACCTGTAAATTTAAACTTGGTCAAAACAAACGAACTTATATCTGAATGTGCACATCAGATGAACAGCTTATATCGTAAAATCCACAAAAAATCCATGATATTTCAAATTGAATATGCAGTTGCACTACAAGTGATATACTAAATGACTAAACGATAGAGACAACTTACAAGGCAGTCGGAAAGCCTTACATATTACATTATTATTGCGTAATTTGTGCTCAACGTATATTCCTAATCTCCGGTTCCACGCCAAAATATGTCCAGGTACTAGTAATCCGTGGGGAAAAAGTCACACAAGTTATAGAACGTTGCAAAACGGAATAAAAGAACTACCAATATAACTTTCCAAAAGCATTAAAATCTCTTTAAAAAATAGAAATCAACTTTCAGTTTGGCCAGACTGTCAGGCATGGGCTGAAAACGAAACGAGATATCAGAATCTTGCATTTGCGGTTTAGATTCCTAGATTTGCATCATTGTGCAATAGCATGGTTGGGCAGGAAAAAATTACATTCTTTGCTTTTAATTTTAGGTTAAGTGAGAGGAGGCGTGTGCGTTTAACCGAGCTTGAAAGCCAAATCAAAACCCTCAACAAGGAGAAGAAAGAAAAGGAGAAAGTCACAAAGTTGAAAGCTCAAAGCGATCACAAGATCGTGACACTGCATAGGTGGGTTCAATAAACGAAATTTGAGTATAGATTTGAAAGATTCGTTTTGAAATCAATTCCTTCTATTGTAGTTAATTACATACCGCGAGCTGTTATTTGTTCATTGTTTGCCACAGCATTTTACCAAAATTGTTCCACTATTTTAGGTTAACGTAAATTAACAAGACTGTAGGTGGCTATAAAATTGAGAATGCTTATATCGAACTTGTTTCTTTCTAAGCGAAATCCAAGCGATAAAGTCAAGCAGGGTCAAACTGATGCGGCAGATAAAAGAAGAGAGTGTGAAATTTCAAGCTTGGAAGAAAGATAAAGAAAGAGAAGTGAAACAGCTGAAGGAAAAGGTTTGTTTTTACTTATCTCGACTTGGGTTCGATACCCTGCCATGTCAATGCAGAAGCATATCTCAAAATCGCGCTTAATCTTGTTGCTGATTAGCAATCGACAATGTGGAGATGGATTCGGGGAAATGCTCATGCGTCTTAATACGGCTGCGCTGATGCAGTCTGCAATGTAAAACTCTCAGAGCAACGCATGTTTGCAATGGGTGCAGCACTCCAGCGGCTTATAAACAATCATTACGGACATTGGTATTGATGTTTTATATTTGACCTATGTGAAAGAGATTTTACTTCTCCCATTGACACCAACTAATCCTGTCTTAAGACGTTTCTGAGGCTTCTGGCGTGATTCGCGAAGCTCTTGTTCACATTTCTCTTTGTCCACTTTTCAGTTGTGTTGTAAGGGTTGTGAAGAGTTTAGGTGCTTTGCTTACGTTGTGTTTATGTTTAGCTATGTTTTATAAAACCTTTGTTATGGTAATCTTATTAAGCATATAAATAAAATATGTCACAATGCATGCAACGGAAGCAACAACTCTCTTTGCAGAATCGCAAACGAGCGTTCGAGATGGTGAAACTGGAACGGGATTACAACAATCAGAAGAATGTTCTGCGTCGCAAAACAGAAGAGGCGGCTGCGTCGAATCGTCGCTTGAAGGAAGCGCTGATGAAACAGCGACTGGCCACCGACAAGCGACAACAATCAATGTCGAAGACGTTAGACAGCGCCAACTCTCGAATGAAAGTGGGAAAACATTTTTACATATCATTCCCTGTGTCTTTTGAAAGTTTAGTTTAAATGTTTGTGATCGCCTGTGAAGAGAATGAAACGCTGAGAGCTGATTTGGCCTCATGAGTCTCATCAGTAAGGCACAGACTATCTGGTTGTCCACTATCGCTTGTGCAGTTGCATGTCCTGCGGAACATTTGCATTGATATCACTTATTAGTATGGTCCTGGATGTTGCACATGATCACGCAAGACTCGTTGTAACAGCGAGCCTTCAGCCTTGTGCTGTTAGCTCTTCAGAACGTTACTCACTACCAAATTTAGTTTGATTGACATACGACATCTGTTTACTTCAGGTAATTGGTTCTTACCCACCTACTCTAATAATGGTTTTAAGAATATTGAAAATTTTTCGAAATTAAGATAAAAACATCACTATATTAAAAATAGTTTCATTATTGACACCGTGATAGTGTGTTGCGTTGCGATCAGAACACCCCTGCTTGGTGGTAGTGTGTTACTGTTGAATCTTAGGTTGGAATGGAAGAAGACATAGAGATTGCTGTTTCTTCGAAACAAGCGAAGAAGCATCTCAGCGAGTTGGAGGAGGACCTCAAAGTATTGAAAGAGCAGCTGGAAAATGTTTATGGCGATGTCTCTCCCTCCAAACGGGTGAGCTGGACCTGCTCTCTCGTTCAGCAGTGCAATAAGAATAAAATCAATCTTGTTACAAAATAATGCAATGTCATTGTCTACGGTTTCTTTATTTGTTATACTTGTGCAAAAGGAATTATAATTTTTTTAATTTGAATAAGGTTCGACTCACGATTCTTCGGTGCAATCTCCACCACGCACTCAACTAGCGCAACGTTACGAGCGTTTGCGGGTCACTGCAGATAGCTTTAACGTCTCCAAATTTTCCCAAGTGTTGTAAGAAACCTTCGGTTTTCGATTTGCTCAAAGTTTACTGACATAGAACCCAATGTGCAAGCAACAGGTTTTAGCAACAATGCTGTCAATGTTTTAGCGACGCACGTACACGAAGAACGACATCGATCAACTGCAAATGCGCAAGAGCGAGCTGACGGACGAATGCGAGTTGAAAGAAGCACAGATCAAGGAAATGAGAAGCAAACTGGGAGACGCCAAAGAAGCTCGCATGCGACAACAAGCTAGGCTCATACAAATTACGAGCATCGCTGAAGCCCGATCTGTTATGAAGCATCTCTTCAACTTGGTGGGTGGAGCGTAGACTCAAAATCTTGTTAAACACTATGTCTATTGTCTATGCATTGTTTATCTTGCAAAACTAAGTGTTGATGATAATGAATGTTGATTCAGTGTTAAGTTTGTCCAGCTTAGATGACTGCAAAACTGTATGTATTAAAAGCTGTGATACAGTATACTGCAATTTCTATATTAGCTCGCAATTCAGACGCAGAAATTTCTTCTTTTTCGCATGCGATGATCTCTTTGTATCGTCCAGGTCGTAGATAGCAGAGCGTCAGAGGAAGCGTGCATGAAGGAGTCTAAAAATCTCCACAACCAACTCCGTGCTGCAAAGTTGGAAGTAGATCGGCTGCAAGAATCGCTAGATGAGTTCGATAAGAACAAAGAAGCTGACTTGACTTCCATAGAGAACATCCATCAGGATCAGGTCATTACTTGCTGATATAAATATCTTTTCATCAGGGCTGTAGAATCAGAGTCGTGGAGACGGAAGGATTTTGGCATGTCCGGAGTCGTTAAAAAGTCCTGCTTGATACGAAACGATAAACAATAAGTTTTTTTTATTTGCATATTTTTTCAAAATATTGTTTTGTTCTCAGTATTGCGCTCTAAATCTTTACCAGAAAATAGAAGTTTTTGTTCTTGTCTGTTTTGTTAAGTCGCCGTTTCAATTTCGATCACAACTTAGGTGAAATTGAATTTTTTTAAATGAAAAAGAGCAAAAATTTAAAAAAAAACTGGCAACACTGAAGTAGGAGTCGCACAATTTTTGCCCAACTCCATAGCCCTGCTTTTTGCACCGTGTTGATCGTACATATGTATTTGCTCATTAGTGACCACATTATAATCGATCCAGGTACGGATTAGCCCACAGGGACTTCGGAACTTTTCCTTTGGCACGTCGGGCGACCACCGTTTTGTAATATTTTTATTAAAGAAACCAGCATTTCTTAACACAAAATATACGAATTTTCATCGCATAAAAGAGGTGAATACCTTGTGCTTTTTAAACCACATTTTTTTCCATGAAATTAGATCCGCTTTTATTTCTAAACCTCAAGTCTAATCCACTTTGCTAATAAGCCTTTTAAATCGACTTTAAAATTCACACAGGTCAGTTTTGAAACTCTTTTTTTCAGTGTTAGATTAGTTTCGAACTGAGAAGTTCTCCTTGAAGCAAATCGAAAGCTTAGTCTTGTTGATCTCATATATACTCGATCGGGTTTGGCATGTTTTTTTGAATTTCTTACAGATTCTTTATCTGACGAAGCAACTCAACCAGTCAACAGGGAGCAATGCAACGAAGAGTTCATCCGAGCGTGAAGCCGATCTTGCTTCCCAGATTAAAATACAGGTGGCCACACTTTTTAGCCTCACTAGTCACTACTTTGACTTTTTAGCCATCAATAATGATGAGCCCCGTCTCATGAGCGAAATGCGGGTCTATCGCTGTTTCTTGCTACACTCGACTGCCGAGAAGCACGTGTTTTTGGAAAAGTCTTGATGGCTAGTGTGGTTAGCGAAACACAATGCTCGCTCTTCTATAGTGAGTAGTCAGGTAGTGCTGACGCCAGGAAGATCACTTCTTCTCAACAGTCAAAACTTTCTGAATCTTTGTTATTTTTTTTATTGTGACTGTGGTTGTGGTATTGTATCAGGTAATTGATGTATCCACCTTATGCCATTTTTTGTTTCAAATTTGTTGCATCATTGAGAATATAAACAAATTCGCGAGCGATTTATCGAAGCGTCTTTTTGTAGAAGTGAAAACCGGTCAACAAATCAGCCATTTTACGTTGCTTCAACGCCTACATATGTAAAATGAATGTAAAATAACGATCTGTAAAACAACGCTTGCTGAGAACTCACCCACAGTCGTAACTTCAAGGCGAATCTCATCGAGAAACTAACGAAAGAGCGGGATGAACTTGAAAGGAAGAAGGATGAATTGGAAAAGGCGCAGTCTCCTGTTTCCAATGCTTGCCCACCTTTGTTCCAGCCCATCCAAGAACCAGCACAAAAGCCAAAGGTGAGATACACGAAGATCTATTGAGTTTTTGTTTGTTTTTTATGCTGATTGGCAGCCATCTTGTTTGATTTAATGAAGACAATGAGTTCTTTCAAAGTTGTTTTTGCTTTGAAAACAATTTTTTCTAACAAATACGGCAAAATAGATTATCACCATCAACGCTCAGGTACAAAATCCTCTGGTAATCAAGAAATGCAAACACTAACTAAGGGTTTCTTGCTGGTGTTAAGATACTCATTCGTGAATAATTTTGTCATTTTCAAATGAAGAAATCCACGGCGAAGAAACCGACCACCTACATCGACTTCGACGAGATGGAAGATGAAGTGGAGGAACAGATCATATCCGACTACGACTCAGACTACATTCCAACACCGGTTGTAAGACGATCCCGTCAACGCACTACCTTTGTAAGACCCAAGTTGTCTGAACACCAGGTGAAGTTGTATTTCTTGTTGCTGTAATTATTTCTCTGTTATGTGTTCAGTCTATGTTTTTAGTTCGACCAATTGTTACGTCCAGCATTGCTGCATCAACGTTTCGGTTTGTATATTATCCGCATTTTCTACAATTGAATACGTGAATTGAAAAAGAGCCCAACTCCACTTTTTCAAATTTTACTTTTTTTACTTTTCCGATCCCTTTCAATGTTTTCAATCTAAATGATACCTACAAATACGACCAAATTTTTCAAGCCGAAGCATAAAAAATACCCCTTCAATCTTTCCATTGATTTTAAAAAGGACTCAACCCAAAATTGAGAGGATTAACTTTCCATAGTTTCTCCACGGAATCTCCACCGAGTGCAATTTGTACGCGTATTACTTTTTTCAGTACATCTAAAATCTATCGAAGTTCCACCATAAAAGTAAATGACAGAAATAATTAAAACGCATTTATCTCAAAAACGTTTTTGTGGGAATTGTGCTCTTGAATTCACGTATTCATTTGATAAACGGCATAAGGCCCAATTATGTGTATTAAACAGCAAATCGCCTTACAGGAGACATTCTGTACCTGTCTCAAGTCTCGCTGCAAAATGAAAACTTGTCGCTGCAAGAAAGCCGGCATCGCTTGCACGGACCTGTGCAAGTGTGTTCGAGAGACTTGTTTGAACACGCAACCATCGGTAGGTGACGCACTGCGTAGGTTTTCTTTTGCCTACCTTTAGTCTAGAAACGTACCCTGTCTAGTGATGGAAAGTGTAGCAATACTTCTTTTGTTCAAATATGTCGTTTTGTTGATGCTGTGAAAGCACGATTACCGTTTTCCTGCGATGTTTTGTGGTATAAGCTTCTCACCAAACAGACAAAAGATTTTTCATGTTAATGCATAGCGAACGTTTTCATTTGTGACATGCACGGTGCAGTTCTCTCAGCTGATCGATTTGTATTCAATCTCCAGACTTCGTTGGCCTCTTCCAATACGTCATCAGCGAACAGTTCCGTCAGTTCGACGTCAGCTGGTTCGTCATCTGAGCCAAGTCTTCAGGGGGAAAAGGAAAACACGGCTCCTTATTATAAACGGGTTGGGTCATTGCTGAGCACAGGTTTATTATTACAATAAAAATATTTTTCTTTTGGTGTACTGAATGTGTTTGGGACACTGGTTTCGAAGATAGCAACAGTTTTTACAACGATCTTGACTGTCACAAGAACATAACTTTCACCATCTACGTAGGCATTCAAAAATCTTTGTAAGCTAAACGCGAGAGACAGTGTTTCATCAGAAAATAAGTTCAATAGAAAAGCGGCTATGCGCAGGATAGAACGGCTAAGCTTATCTAGTTCTTCGCCCGGCTCAAGATCACGCGGCGCAACAATCGGAAAGTTCACTCTGCCAATCTCGGTAACCGGTCCTGTGTCAAAAGCCTCTACATGTATGCGAAACTACCAGGAGGAATAACCTATCAAGGCTTTGTCAGTCCGAGGATAAAGATTCAAAACCAAACCAATTGTCGAAGCTCATAGCTACACTGGTTTAAGACTCTGCTCCAAATCATACCGAAGCAGCTCTATTTGAGACAATAAGTTTTACTTGACCACCGTAATACTTGCTACTTCTGTTGTTTGCTGAATTTGACCAAGAAATGGCGTTTTATTTTATGCAGCCCCAGAACACAGCTTGTCACTTTTTATCGAGACATCTAAAGTGACAAAAAATAGAGTGTTTTTGTTTTTTGGAATCGTTGGTTAGAATTTATGTAGGCTAAGTTGCTGTCTTTTACCTATCGATGTTTGATTGTTAAAGACTGTCAAAACCTTTTCGGAAGCTAAGTCCATTTTCCCTCTCTTTGTATTTTTTTGACCATTTCACTTTTTCTACCTTAGTTTTCAACTTGCTGTTTAGAAACAAGCGATGCTCCGAACAGAAAGACTTCCGATCAATCGATTTACCAACCTCTCTACTTCCAGTCCCCCATCCGAGAGCAGGACTCTTCCACCAACGAACAGTTGAAAAGTTGCTTCAAGGAAACCACAAAGCTCGAATTTGTTAAACCCAAAAGCATGATGAACAAGAAACGAAAGCTGCATAGCGCTGGGGGAGCTTTCTTTGACTAATAGACACGTAGCTTGTTTTTGAAACTGAATCTGTGTTACAACAGAATACACCTACACTGCCGAACTAGCACTGGAGTCACATGTCTTTTCAGATGATGCTCAGATGCAATGACCATCATAGAGGCTGGGCAATAACTGGTGGCACTACGTTCGTCAAAATCCTTGTTTGTGTATTAGTTATTTGTCTTCACTTTAAGTGAGAACTTTTAGCTGTTGCCTCCAAGACAATTCGAAATAATTTATGTGATCTCATCCTGAATACAAGGATTTCCTGAGCCATGGTTACATTGCGTCATGTCCATCATGTGATAAGCAGCCTCCATGCTTTGTAATTTCATATGAAGAAAGTTAGGTCGCGAATTTTTTCTAAAATAATTGTGTCGCGCATAGAATTTTTTAATAACCAACTCGAATGAATATTGTTGAACTGTGTTCTAAAAAAAAATTCTTTGCTGTTGTATTTTCTTACATGAATTTATTTACGACCCTGTCTGGCATCGTTGTAACCTTTTCTCTCCAACAGCGACACTGGGCAAGGTGTTGTGGCTAGTGTGTTTTAATAGAATAAGGAGTTTCCAATTGTATTGTAAGTGGCGATCTAACCAACTCGTGCTCTTTATACAGCCACCAACCCTTTACTGCCAAATTTGGTTAACGAGTTGTTTAAATACAAAATGACGCCATTTTCTTCTCTTCCATTACCCCTTGCTAATATGACGCCAACATAACGTTTATCTTGTATCTGACGCAATGCGACACTTCTATCCCTGAGAGCGTCATGTCATGTTTGAACAGCTTTAAAAAGTCTTGTTCATATTCTAGTGTCGTCGGCTGACGAGCTACAGCAGTTTGAGCTTCTTGAGAAAATTCCAGATTTTTTTTCTACATGGCGAAGTGAGCGATACGCAAAGACGCATACTTACAAGGTTCTGGGTTCGATTCCATTCCTTAACGTCTTATTTTTTTAAGTGAAAGATTGTCTTGCAGGTCGCTTTTTTTTCGGATGCCTGCATGCTCAACAACGGTTCTTTTTGTCTGTCAGAACTAATCATCAACCTCTGCATAAATCCGACATTTTTTCAACGTCTATTTAGGTAGGCTAATCGATTGGTTTTAATTGGGTGTAATGGTCATTTTGACGCACATTTCGTACTTCTCAGTGGCACGAACGTACAGGGCTTTGCTTGTGAATGTTAAATTTAACACTTCTAGCTGATGCTCTTTGTGTTCTTAATTGTTGTCAGTAAAAAACTGCTTAACTATCAAAAGTTGTGGTGAAACTACTAGATTTAAGTGCTAGATTTACAGGGGATACTACAATATTGCTTACTGTTACTCTTTTTATTTTTTATGCAAACACCGGCGACCAGCGTGTGTTTTAGCGAAATTAAGCTATTTTTTAATATCAAGGTTTGCGTAGGTCCGGCATTGACCATCATGCATCATATTTTTGTGATAATTCAAATTCCACAAAATGAGACAAGGGAACGTTCTAATATTACGTAACGCCTTCGAGGGGGAGGGGAGGTTATGCAAAGCGTTACGTTAGCGTCACATCGGGGGGGAGGGTTTCAAGCAAAACGTTACGTAACGCTTTCGAGTACGGAATGGTAGTTTTTTGTGCTGAATTTGTAGTGAAAAAGCGTTACATGGGGGAGGGGGGATTGAAAAAAGTGTTACGTTGGCGTTACATGGGGAAGAGGGGTCAAAAATTCGGAAAAAAAGCGTTACGTAATATTTGAACGTTCCCCAAGTTCAATTTAGAATCAGTCAAAACTTTTCAATCAGCAGAACACTTTGGAATTTCGTTATTTGACCTAGTTTCCTCTACTTCACGAAAGTCAGTTGTTTAAGCGCCTGACTTTAGAACACAGAAACTGCAAAACCAAGCGGCGCTGGTTCGACTCTTGCGCTGTGCGCTTGAACAACTCATTTCAAGGACAGTTCTCCATTCAGCGGTGGTTCAAGGCCTCGACAAGTAGCCTATGTGCAACCAGGGATATCTATAACTACGGGATTGGAAACTCTATATAGTGCTATACATCAGTAGGGTCATCACATTATTACGATTACAGAAAGATTAACAAAATAAAATACCCACTAAAAGATATACAAAGTTCGATTTTACAATAATAATACAAATTTACACTCACATTAAAACTTAATTGATGTATAAAAGTACATTTACGCTGCTAGAAGAAAAAAAACGATGAATCCAAAAAATGAATGAATGCAACGAGTCCAAAAACAGCCTACTGCTGTTCTTTAGCATTTTGCGTACTACAAATCGGATCAGAAGTAAATGAGGAGTGTTCAGCAATCAGTGAAATATGCTATTGTATCATGAACTTGTTCACAGACCAATCCAGTACGAAACCAATCCGTTTACGATGTCATCAGAACTAAAACCAATACTCATTGTGGAAATTTTTTAAGCAGCAAACAAAATACAACATGACTGCACTAATGGAATACAAGCAAATCAACAAACCAGGCAAACGTAGACCTTACAATTTACAGCAGGGGAATTGATTGTTACACTTTTGGTTGTTCGTTTAGCCTGCTACTTGCTGCCCTTTGAGGTCAATTTACGTGATTATTTATCACAGCAGCGCACAAAGAAAAGTGACCCTACTGGTGTATAAAATGGTTTTCAGTTCCACAGAGTTTCCAATCCCGTAGTTATAGATATCCCTGTGTGCAACTGCCAGGAGTAAGGATAAAGATTTCTCCAACCAATGCTTTTTTTCAATTGAAATGGAAGAGCACGAACTAGACAAGAAATTGCCAATGTGGTTGCATGAAAAAAGCATAGAATGGACGAAGATCGGCTTCAATGTATCATAGGCTACACCGCTACATAAGTTTATGCGCAACAGTTGCTTATAAAGTTCAGTTTTTATATTTGACCATCACAGCAAAAACACTACACGTCAGCATAGCAAAGGTGGAAGCGACAAAACGCGAACGTTAAACCGTGCTTGTTACCGAAATAAGTTGAAAGAAATTTGCCACTGTCGCAACACCTTCAGAAAAAAATTAAAGTAGAAAGGGAAATAAAAAAATGTTACAAAATAATAAAAAACAACATTGAAACAATAGCTCTATTAGCCCATATGGCTTTAGCTGTTATTTTCAAGATTTATATAAACAGACACTTGCTTTGAAGATCGGTCATGCTGATGGTCGTGAGGGGAACACATCTTGATGCGTTTAGCTCATAGCAAGGCAGGCAAAAAAAAACCCACAAGAAATCCTACCACGGGCAAAGCCATTTCAAGCGCAACGCACCAGCCCTTGCACGACTTACAAAATAGTTACAACATGACGATACGAAAGGTCGACATATAAAGGGTATTAGTTCTGAAATTGTTGATAAGTTGAAGACTGTTCGTTCAACTAAATTATCATTTAAATGTAATTTATTGATGTTTTAAAGTTTCGCCAGGTAGCCTACAAGCTGTAGTAACTCAATCAAATTCGTATCCGTAAGTTAGGCTACAGTTTCTTGAGAATAAGTGTGTGCAAAAGGTAACGTAGGCCTAGTGATTTTTTTCTATATTGTAATGTTAGTTTAAAATTATGTTGTTTTTTTTTCGGATAAACAGTATGGTATTGAGTGTAGGGGAGAGTGGGGTTAGTTGGAAGGCGGGGTTAGTTGAAAAATGATCATTTTTTTAACTCTCGATAACTTTTTCAAATATTTACTGCCAACATGTGAAGTAGTTTATAAAAACACATAATCCATGTTAGTTTCGATTTGTTGAGTCAAGGTCTACCTGTTTGGCTGACTATTTTCTTACTTTCGAAGTAAAATTTTTGGCGTATTAAAAAACATCTTATGCGTCGATATCGTTAAAGATAGGCAGAAGTTTTTTGGTGTGTGTCATCTGTAGGTGTTCAGCAACACTAAGACATAAACAAATTTTAGTCCAATGCACCATGCTTGAATATTTTAGGAAAATAGTTTGTCATATGCTAATGGGGCTAGTTGGAAAATAGTGGGTGGGGTTAGTTGGAAAGTGGTTTGATAACGGTATGACTATGTAGTACGATACGAGTATATCGTCGTGGTATGATAATAAGTAGTATAAGCTCCAATGTATTTGTTTTAAGCAGACATACATTGTAAAATTTTAATTTGAATAACTTGGAAAGTGCTATATATATACGACATCACAAGTTTTAACAATGCGTTTATTAAAAAATGGTTTTACGATGATTAGCTGTAGAATTCATTGCATTTTGATTTTAAAGCAGGTAAACATATTTGCTTACAATCCCATGTAATTGTTTGTTGGTTGGAAAAAGAGTATCCAGTTCATTAGTGGGCATTAAACTGACGTTTTTCAACTAACCCCAGGCATGGGGTTAGTTGAAAAATCAATTGTATGTTTGTTTATTTTAAATTTTCATTAAAAGCTGAATTGACTCAATACTTAGTTTTGGTTGTATGATAGAGGACACCATAGATCAGCGTTTCTTAACCTTTTCTGACTCTAGCACCCCTGTAAACAGGCCTCAACAATCTAGCACCCCCTAACTATCGTTGGCATACGACTAGGCTATTACAGTGCCAACCAAAAGTTTAGTATAGGCCGAAATTTTGACATGCTTTTGAACAAACTGTGCAGTTGTTTCAACCAAGTTGATTCAGGATTTGGTATTTGGCTTTCATTCACCAACAAAAATTCAATTATAACCATATGTAAGCGAATCAACTCTCTTAAAACAACAGCACAGTTTGTTAGGCAACAAAATATACCGCCAGTGATCAAGAAGCATGTCAAAATTTCAGCGCCGCCATTAAACTTTGGTCTGCATTATTGAAAGGAAAGCGATGTACAAATTGATCATTTTGTTTATTCTTCAAAACTACTGTTGTCATTGGTGATAAAGAAATAGGAAAACCCGAGAATAGTGAAAGAACATTGAAAAACTTAAGCATACTTAAGTTACTCAGCTGGGTAACTAGTTACACATGTATCAATGTGATTTCTGTTGTTGCTTATGTGTGACCAATTGCTCTATTCGAGGCTAAGTGTTGGTCAAAGCCACTCTCATATCGTGGAGCAACCCATGTTGAAGGCGGTTCCTGTCAATTATTTCAATTGGAGTATGGTGGAGAACACCTTTTCACACAGTTAGGTAGTCACAAATGGAAAGATCGATTCCAATGCTGCTCGTGCCAATGCAGGATATGCTGTCAACTGATCACACCAGAAATCAGCAAGCGGAAGGACGAAATTTTGTTCGACAACTCTGATTCACCTGCATGTCAATCAGCTCTTCCTTTAGTCTATTATCATCACTCATGTCTGCCAAGAAAGGCTGCTGTATCCACTCTGGATAGGAGTAATTTGTGGGAAGGTATTTTGCCATGGTGGTTGCTAGAAGCGAGCAGTAATATTACAACAAAGCCCCCACCAGGTAAGTTCGCACAAACTACTCAGGATCAAGTTGCGTACTTGACTGGGAGATGACTACAATAACAACAAACCATGTACGGTAGGCTACTTCGAAACACCAATCATTGATATGACAACTGCCGATGCTGGCAGAAAGACGAAACAATGCAGAAAAGTAAAATGGAATTTTTTGATATTATACTGCATGCATTTAGCACCCCCGGTTAAGAAACGCTGCCATAGATGATAATTTAAGCCACTTCACGTTGTCAGGTTATACACCAATTGTTTTAAATTTCAATTTAAAAAAAATCTTTCCGACTAGCTCCACATCAATCATATAAAGTGCAATACAGCCATGTTGTTGCTTGGTATATTGATCTTGCTGTTTGCATGGATTTGGTTTCCTTCCAAACTGGAAAAGAAGTATTGCCAAGCATTATATTCGACAAGACTCTTGGCAACAGTAAAAATTCCTATTTGCCGCGTATTATTTTCTGCAGAGCATTCAAGCTGTTGTGTTATTTGACTTGACTATGCGGAGTTCCTAGGATAATATTAGCAACAGTATCTTGCGTCGCGAATGCAAGAGTAAAACGATGCCACAAGATGCATTCGTTGATAAATCAATCAACTCAGAAACATACCGTTTAAACCGGATGGATTGCAAGCTGGTCTGTGGCCTGCTTACACTGGTGGGCTAAGTTATGTTAATTCTAGATCTCCAACCAGCGCACAGTATCTTTCCCATATGAAGTGCATCCACTTTTGCAGATGTTTTCACTGAAACCAAACACCGACTCTTTTTTATGAATTCATCCAGGGATGGAGGCAATTCCAACAAAACACACCGATATGTGGGTCTACATTAACCTACCTTGCAAATACACAGTGAATAAAGTTACTTTTTTTAAGGGGAGGTGAGCGATTGCTACCCTTCTGGTATCACTATACGCAGCATAGAGCTGTGTTTGTCAATGGCTCCTCATTAGCAGAAGCTGTGGTAGGCTATCCGGTGCATGTTTATCAAGATGACTCCTTTCCCGCCTGATATGTTCTCGGAATTGTAGAGTGCGTGAAAGAACAGCAACATGTGTGCCAGCACGCATGGCTGCACAGTGCACACCCAGTGCTGAATCATGACAGAGTGATATTAACCGAACTGCAGGTACGCAGCCTACCGGCTTATGCACATCGCTGCAGCTTCATTTGTTACAAGAGGCTATTTGAGCGTCATTTTTCTTTTTCACTCCGCCCTCGTGATCAGAAGTCTTTGCTAAGCAATTTCACGCAATACAATGATTCTGACGGCTCCATGCGCTAAAGCGTCATATGATGTACTTGAGCTAGGGATAGTAGATCATAGGGATGCGAAACTTCATCCGCTTTTGGCTTATCCGCAACACTAGAAGGGTTACGTTTTTTTCTAATTTACAAAATATTTTACTTTTTATGGGTTATATAAGAAGAGTTAAGTTGGTTTTAACGTAATTTAAGGTTTTTAGTTGAAAGCAAGCCTGCAGTAAAGCGTAAAAAAAATGTCAAATTGGCAATTGACCCTTCTAATGTTGAAGGAACAACGGAGTTGCGCGTCCCGTAATATACCGTCCCTAACTTGAGCGCACAAAATGCTTAAAAGTACGGTATGCCGGAGCGTGATTATCACAACAGATGCTCTAAAGTCTTTAATGATTGCATTTAATAAAAAAGGAACAGAATGTATCCACTTGCAATAAATAAGTTGCGCCAAAAGAAAAATGCAACACATTCACCAAGGCATCCAGACAGCAAAATCCACTCTTGCATACGTTGGACCAATGTAAAAATGACGGATTTTGCTGTCTGGGCAGTTACCAGGGCAAGTACCCGAAGATTAAGAGCAGCACACAGTGCAAGCCTGCTGTGTATACTTTGTTGAATAACAAATAGCTTCAGCTTTAATACAGGTTTTAGTTTGAAATCACTTCGTTTAATAACTTCAATTGTCACATAGATTTACAAGTTGTTGCACTGGTTGAAAAAACATTTATTAGTTTTTCAATTTTGGTTCGAAACATTTCCCTCTCGCTTCAAGTTTACGTTTGCAAAAGTAAATGGATAACTTTATTTAGGTGTTCTGGTGTCTTGCACAAAAATTTCAATACAAACGATTGTCCATAACTTCCACTCATAGTAACCGCCAGATAGTTGAGATTAGGCTTGAACCAGGCAACCGTAAGATGCAAATGGGTCGTGAATAATGTGGTTGAAAGTTTAAAATTGAACTTTTGTCTTAGTAATTTGCCTTGTTCCTCGTCAAGTAAAAATCTTGTCCAAATTCATAAATGTATTTTGTGTATCAACCAATTGTGTTTGCCACATGTACAATATGTACATGTATTGTATATTGTACAATTGTACATTTATAAAACAAAACTCACAATATCAAACTCAAAAGCAAAGTGTTTGTTTGAGAAATGTACTAAACGGATGGATGCTTTCTCGTTCGGCGGAAAAAAGTTTTACATTTATAATTTCATTAAAACCCTTTTAGATCGTGCGTAAGCAACAGTGGTTAGCCCTTGGTAGTTACAGTGAAGAAACACGCACTCAGTAACAAAAGTGTGGAATAATAAATCAATGTGGAAACGTTGGAGTCCGAAAGACATAAAACGCAATGATGTTGACAGCAGCTGCAGTTTATCCTGTTGCTTTCTACTGTAACAAAAATGACAATGTTCAAAAGAGATGGGGACATAAAAGGACAGAGTAACGAGAAAAAGAAATGCTTCATTAAAACTTGCGATTTTTAACCAAGCAAGGACCAGAGACAATGCGCAAGTCGGTTTGATCTTCGGATAAAACAATCACTGTCAACAGTGCAGTACATTTGGCTTACAGGCTTCAGACACGCGCAAGGCATCTAATGTTGATGAAGAGAAAATTGATAAAAGTTAAAATGACGAGTCCGATCAACACACAGTTTGCTGTGTAAAGTGGCACACTTCATCATGTAGAAAATATAAAAGCAGGAATGGTTCAGACACATTGAAATACATAAACGTTCTGGTATTTACCTTCTGTACTTACAAGCAACAGAAGGTGTATTACTTTAACTTAGATGTAATAGAAATTAGACTACTACGGAGATCCTATTGTTTATTTTATTTGTTCTTCATTAATAATTACGTAGGAAATGACCAAAAAAGTAAATCAGTCATCTTTTACGTGAAAGTGACTTATATCCTGTAATTTAAGGCAAACAGTGTTATAGAAACATCAAACAGTCCACGGCCAATCGTATCAACATCAGTATCCACTTATTTTCAGTAAAATAACCTTCTCCAAATAAAGAACAATAAAAATGGCGTCATTTGTCAGACGCATTCGGTTGTGAAATGCCGCCCTGATGAACACCTCCGCTTGACGATCCTAACCTCGCATGCAATGTAAACAAACGTTGAAGCAACCGCAAAAGTGACTGATCGACGCTTTTTGATTTTTCAGCCTCAAAGCTCACTGTCTGGTGCCGCGGTGTGCTAATACACTTCGTCGTCATCACCCCAAATATCTGAAGGAGGGATACTGGGTTTCTGGGGGACACTCCGTGGCGCGACGGGGGAGGGCTTGCTGCTGTATTTCATGCTGGTTGTAGTTTGGCTGGGTCGCGGCAAAGATCGACGCTGTGACGTCATCGGTGATGAGGATCTCCCTCTGTGCATTGCTTTCCCGACTGAAAAAGGGAATAAAAGTAAAAGCTCGTACGGACATTGCTAAAAGCGACACAGTGCAGAGCTGTCTCATGAGATGAGGTGGTAAGCTAATCGGAGATGCATCAACCATGCCAGCCATACCTGATGGAACTCCGGATGACGCACCGGGAGTGGGGAGGACGCTCTTCTGTTGCAAACGCGACATTCTAGGAGGAGCTACAAGTGATGACTTTATCACTGGTTGATGTACTGCAACAGAGTATGAGTGATCATTGATCAAGATTCATATGTATATAGTATATACAATACATTGTACAATTGTACATGCCGCAGGTATAAAGGAGAAACAACGACCAACAGATGCCGTTTTGAAATAGCAGTTATTGTGCGAAGCAAAATTTCATAATGGAGCAGTAACACTGATAATGATGCACGACTTAATTAATCGTGATTCATGTTATGAACCGAAGGATTCGATTGTTGTGAATGACCGAAGACATGATATCTTCGGTCAACATGCACGGAAACAAAAACACGTTATATATAATACATTTTGATAATTGCAACTTGTAAAGAAACGTACTGTTCTGTTGTCTGTCGTTGCGAGTCAAAATCTCACCAGGACTTGAATTGGGGCTCAACGCTTGGAGTAACCGAGAAGTGTTGGGAAGGCTTCTTCTTACTGGACCAGAAGCTTAGATAAAAACATAACAGCAAGTGATTATGCGTCGATTTGATACAGACGTTGGCGATAGTGGTCTTCCAAGACTCTCTGTCACTCCGACATACGTTCAAAGTGATTAGCTTTGACTGCTGTGCTTACTACAAAATGTAAAAAAGATAAGTTCATGAAACAACCACTGTGTTTCTTGCGAAGGTTTTCAACACTTGTGTATTTTAAATCATTGTGGTATGTTTTGGCTTCATCAACTGACCTGAACTCTTCCTTGCTGGACTTCTCGATCTTTGTGAGATTCCAACTCTCTCCGACGGTTCATGAGTCCGCTCCTGCCTTGTGGGAGTGTGGGATCCTGCATCGCATGTCCATAATTTAGGTAGGTTAAAACTTTGATAAAAATATGAAGTATTTTCTCGCGTTCTTCTAGTAATCGTAGACTAAGCTATCAGAAAATGCTTAAATTGATAACCAGCTTTATTTCCAACATCTCATCCTGTATTTAAAACTAGAATGTATTTCAGAATGTACAAAGCGTCGCAACCATAATGCCTCGGTTATGAAAGAAGAGACTCCTTTGTTGCACTGCGAATGTGGAAAAACTATCACAGCTACGTGGTTTTGTGGGTTGTGACAAAACAATGTGTCCACGTCTGCTAGGTGCCTGCCAAACAGGGGCGCGCACTGTGGCGTCAGAATATTTAGATGCAGCGCTCGGTCATTTAGGTGCTATTCGGTGTGTCAAATTACACTCATTATCATTTATCAGAAATGCTTGATTACGCAACAGTTCTCTCCGCTGTGTTACAAAGTGAATTTCAGTTGAAAACATATCAGTGTGCAGTGCCTGCTAAATCTATCCAAAGAAGTAACCTAATTGCTGCAAACTAACAAAATATCGTCACTGCAAGCGGAGTATGGTAGACTAAGCTTATACAGTATAGCTTGCTGGCTATAATATTAGCAAATGGGCGTTGTTTATTGTCTGCAGGATTTCCATTAAGCACCTAATGAGAAATAGACTTTACTGGGAATAGCACCTAAAGGACCGGGCGCCTCACCTAAATACCCTGACGCCACAGTGTGCGCACCTATTTGGCAGGCACCTAACTGTCTGCACCTAAAAGACGTGCTCCGAAAACATTGCATATAAAATCTGAAACAACGTCTGGGCCGTATGTCTTTGCATCAAGGTCAATATCGTTATGCACACATCATAATGGTAACTCAAAAAACACACAAAAATATCCAACAAAACATACTCCTGTTTCGTTCACCGTCAACTTCGTCGTCGACATGGGCTGGGTACAATCCATGAGCCGTTGTCATCGTCTGGCTTGGTACAGGGAGATGGTGGGACTGATTGGGGAATCCTGTATGGTAGATACCTCATAAAAATTTAAGCAATGTTATTGCACTTGTGGCGTGGAAGGAGGGTCAGTTACCTTGTGATGTTGGATCTCTATCCTGCTCTTCATCCACATCGTCATATGAGCTTCTTCTTTGCACACGTAAACTTGCTGAAGGGGGTGTTTCTATATGAAATAATACAATGCAGCCGCTGCATTTGATTTCAAAAGTAGAAAGAAGTTTATAGCTTTTGGCATTGGTGGTTCAAACTGAAGCACACTGCGCACCATCTTTGAAACAATGTAGGTGGAAAATTAAAAACAAACTGAAATAAGCTTATAGCAGGTGTCATGAAAATAAAGCAATCAACAAGCTGTAAAATGTATTGAAGCAAACGTGCTTAAACAAAGCGAGAAGGAAACTGGAATTTGTGGTTTGAAAATTCAAATTACATCAACGAGTTGATAAAATTGATTTAACGTTCAAGAACATATATTTATTTCTTGAAAAAGTTTGCGAAAAAGCTCTAGCTGATCACAGTAAAAGAAATAAATTGCTGGGCTTCCGGCAGTCTTAATAAAGTGGGATTAAGAAGAAAAAAACTTACCTTGTGACTCATTATAATTACTCTTGAATCTGTTACTCGTGTCTAAAAATAAAAATAAATGGCTTGACGAGAGGGGCCATCGACATTCCACAGTTTGTTGTATTGCTGCTGCAGTGTTGTAAAAATATCGGGACAACGTTTTTTAAGTACGCCGCTACCCAGCCCGTTAAGCCATGACGCAACTTGAACAATGGTGGTTATGAAAGCGTTGTGTTGATAGGAACAACGAAACTTCGGATGACAATGACACTTATTGCCGCCAACAATCCGAGCTATTGACCAGAAGTCAAATCCATTCATGAATTATTATCACAACATCGACGGATGGTAGACTTGATAACATCAAAATGTGACATAGTATTTTTTAAAGCTCTTTGATGTAATTAAAGTTATTAAATAGAAGTTCGAAGTCTGAGTAATTAATACATACATCCGTTAAATATTTCATTATAATCAGCGAAGACGCGCAACTCAAAACAGAAATCTCTTTCCGCTATAAATGTCAGCCTAAAAATAGTTTATTCAATCCCCCTTCATTCACCAGTATGCGACAATTCGGAGAGCGCCGATTCGGTGCAGACGTTCGTCAAAATCCTGCGACGGCTTCTGTTTATTTTGAAAAATTGTCTGGATCATTTAGTTAAGCGGATACCACGTTTGCCTTCCCGATTCCCATACCCACGGAAATAAGGATCTGCTACTATTCGGTGAGAGCCTTTTTCGAAGAGTTCCCTATTCGGTGATTTTTTGAAATTTTGTTTGAAAATTATCGGGTACCGTAGCCTAATTATCATTGCCGCTTTTACATCGTTTTAACGTCGCTAAACGTTGAAATAAGACCCTAACCCTAAAACGGCAATGATAATTAGGCTACGGTACCCGATAATTTAAAAAAAAAATCACCGAATAGGGCTCTCACCGAATCGGACTCACCAAAACGGGCCATTCCGCGGAAATAAAACGGTTGATATTGTAATTGTGTCACAGTGAGATAAATGTGAATTAGCCTTTCTCATGAGGCCTTTAGCCTTTATCAGGCAACCCAGCCAGGGTAAACGAAGTATGATGGTATGGACAATTGGACATGTACTAAAGAGGGAGGAAGTTTTCTTCGAAAGGCTTTGACTTTGAAGGTAGATGGAAAGAGGCAACGGGAACGTCCAAAAAGAACATGAAAAGAACAGGTGAAGAATAAGGCAGACCAAGTCAAACTGAAGGAAAAATATGCGATGGAGAACAGGAGTGAAGGCAAACGCTGCAAAGAAAGAATCGGCTGCTCCCACTAGTGAGGACAACACCGAGTTGGGATGACGGTACATCTAGCAACGGTTATAAAATAAGAAATGAGCATTGATGTCGCAATGGTGGTTCAGATTCATGCTAGTAACGTTAAGGAAAGGGGGCGATTTGATACATCCGACAACGAAAATTTACAACGGTGTTATCACTTTTATATTTATTACGTTTTCATAAGGCGATTGGCGAATTCGCCATTGACATATCGACCACAGCGGTGACTGTGTTGCTGTGTTGGTATTACCTCAATTGCGTTACTAAACGCTAATTTATAAAGGTGCGAAATGTGACACTTCACACCTACTTGAAATAACTCAGTTTTAACTTGCAAATAAACTGTTTGTATGTGGAGAGCTCTCGTGAACAATCTCTATAATTCTCTAACAGACGGCGCCGTGGGATTTTCGAAAACTTCTGTCTCTATTCAGACAATTGTATTTCAACCTTGAAACGCTCTGATAACGCGCCCACACCGAACCAGCGTCTCCGAATCGGGCAATTCCGTTTATTCCCTATGATTTGCAGATGTAGCAGAGATAGACTTTGCTAAAAAACATGTTGCAACCAATGCAAGAACATAATTTAAAGAGCATTAGTTTTCTACATAAAAAGCCAGTTTAATAAATTTGACTAGTGAACTTTTGGATGGGATTTGTGATCAAAGCACAACCCTTCAACTCCCTTACATGCTGAATTTGGTTAATTAATTATCAACATTAATGACATTACAGCATACAGAATAACAGGATGAATGTTCTGCAACGGCTTAAACTTGTAAAAGCAACTACGAAATAACGCTTGTCTGCGTTGTGCTGATAACGATAGTGACATAAAAGCTATTTTGAAAAAGGATCAAATATTTATGGTGAAGCAAATGCTGTTAAAATATTAATAGCTTGGGCCTTGAAAACAAACATAAGATTACATATAAAATTTAGCTATCCGATGACATTTGATTGAAAAGAGTGGGGGCAGATACCGTCTTAAATCATGCTATTTTTATTATGCAGCAGCAATATACTTTTTTTGTTAAAATTATATTTAAAAATGAATCAAGACCACAATAGCATAAACAACGAAGAAGTCTAAAATATTTATTTATCAGTTAGCAGATAGCTACGCATGCTGAAAAAAACACTGGAGAAATACAGAACAAAAATATTCAATTTCTATAAGTGGTACCGTATATAAGAGAAACACATACGTGTAACGAATGCAGTGACACGTAAAAATACGCTATGATTAGTTATATTGTTGTCTACTCTAGTTGGCTATACTGTATTACCATTATTTTCTGCAAGATCAGATGAATTCCGCATTGTAGGACTTTCCATCTTGTAATCGTCCACTGGAAATACGAGACGCTTTTCGATCGAACGACGCAGGTAGCTCATGTCAGATGAATTTCCTATAGTTGCGTTTTATAGTTAAATGAATACCGAGGCAGTGTACCCAAATATCCACACATGTCACAATAAAAAAGAACTGACTTGGACGCTGAGTATTCACAATGAAAGCATTTACGTTGAATGAATCAGCTTTCTTTCATTTTTGCTTTGTAAATAGTAAACAATGCTAAATCGAAGTGAATTTTAACAGATTTCTGTCAAAAGCTTTCTACAATGACGTGTCATATTCCATTCACAAAATAAGCCATCTTGCACAAAATGCGAAAATAAAATCTCTCAGGTTCAACACTCAGCAGTAATACCGGTGTAACGGTCCAGGAGTTAGTGCGGTCTGAAAGTTACCGTAACTTCTGGACCGCGTATACGCGGTCTGAAAGTTACTGCCAGTCCAGAAGTTACTAAAACAGGGTTTTCAGATTTGACGCTTGCAGCAGATTTGTATAAATGATTTCAACATTGGAAACATGTTGAACTTGAAGACTTCCACCATTGCATCTTAACAACCTGATTTACAGCAGAAACGTAATTGGGAATGAAGCGAAAATAAGATGAAAGTTAAAAGATGAGTTTTGTACCAGAAATTGTTGCTGTTTTGGAATGAAATTAGAATTTGTAACCTAACAATTTACGTAGGCTATCATTTTAACCTGATTTGTTTGTATTATATCATTTGAAGTTGTGTCCGTGCCTTACGTGCGTTGGCAAATAAATTTGCATGGGGAGGTGATTGACTAGATGACCACTTAGCCTATAGTCTTCTGCTGTCATCCTGATTGTGCTATAATGCAACCTACGATTCACAATGTAGTATTATGAGTGTTTTATTGACTCATTGTAGGCTATATGGCTCTGTTGAAACAAATAATTTAATTGATCATCGCTCCAAACATTTCAAAGTTTAAATCGGGCTATACGTGAATCGGTGGCATTTAATAAGCTATAGGCTACAGCAACAGGCCTTAATATATCGTGCAAAGTTTGCATTTGAAGGCTGAATTGTTAGCCGCTGGTCTTGAGTTGTAGTTGACGAACATAGTCTTTGACTATATTTTATCCTAGGCCTATTTCATGAAAGTTAAAACCAAAGTTTTCTAGTGAATGAAGCACTGAGCCTATTTTTGGTCTGGTTTTTCATAACTACCGTTTTGAAGAAATATAAAGTAACTTAGGCTACATGTAGGCCAACCAGTAGTCAAAACGCCATCAACCTTCAGTGAGTAGGCTATCACAGTCTCACACGCGGGGAAGGCTTTAGCTTTTACGAAAGTTACAGTTTCGGTAGAGAGTTTGTCTTGTTGAACTATAGGCATACGAAGCCGAGCAAAGTTTAACATATTAAAAATTATTATATTTACAAAAACCACAAAACTACGCAACAATTAAATATCGAACGTTTTCGACATCACAAGATGTCCTCTTCAGGAATAATATACATACAACTTAACTACATCTGAATAAAATACAATGGTTAACTAAATCTATAAACAGGAAAATACAAAAACTGCACAGTACTTCTGACTAGCTCAAACTCAACGATAGGCTCCACGAGAATCAAAGGTAACTGCATCAAAAGGTGTTAAACAGATCACATGATATGGTAAAAAGGCAAGGTGCGAAAAAAATAATTTTAAAATACAGAGAGCAAGAAAGACGAGCCGCAAGCAGACAATTGTCTGTTCAAAAGTGGATTGTGACGTTTTATGTAGCCTACAAGGCTTCCAAGATCTTAGTTTGATACTCAGACCTGCCTCTGGACATGATCTCAAATTGCTTGATAGAAACGTTGTTTTGACATTCTGTAGCCTACATGAGAAAATGTGATCTTTAATGGCGCTTTTCTGTACAGAATTCAAATTGAGGTGTTCCCCAGCTCTAGTCGATAAATGTCTTGTTGACATACATGTCTTGTTGACATTTTACGAAAGTGTTGAACACTTTGAGATTTCATTGAATTTCCGTTGGACTCCCATCGAAAACACGTGGCACGAAACTTAAAAGTCTAGAATTATGGTTTCGTGGTGAGAATATTTATCCTTGGGATTCATCTTTCGCACACTTGCAGAGGGTTTAATCTACTGATCAAGTGAAATTTCAGTCCATTTACAAGTTTTCCCAAACGAATTTCGAAAAAGCACACCCACTTACAAAAGCAGTAACTTTTGGACTGCTTCTGCGGCGTTGCAGTCTGGAAGTTACTGTCAGTCCAAAAGTTACCAGCGGTGCCCGGCGTTTTCGCAATCGATAGAAAAGCGAAAATTGTTTTAACTAAGTGTAATGAATTCATTGCTCTCAAACTAATGCAAGCTTTTCAGTTAACATTACAAAATACTTATAATTATTAATCTGACTTGTTGAGAGGTTAAAAATTTAATTATTTTTTTGAAACAAAATTAAATAAAATTTAAATGAAATATTTGGCAACTCTTGTAACTTTTGGCATGCAGTAACTCTTGGACTGCTACACCGGTACTCAAAAATATGCTAAACGTTAAGTTTTGAAAAAAAAATACTTGGATCAGGCATGCACATTGCACAATGTTACATATCACAAATGAAACTTTTCCTAATTCACTTACTATCCCCATAAGCTCCATCTAATTTGTACATAATATTTCTTTTTGCAGAAGATAGTTGTGGAGTTCTTGGGTGTTCAAATTCTTCCTTCAGCCAATCGTGTGGTGACAAATGCCTCGAACTAATTGGTTCTGAGCTTGGTGCTTTCGGAGACGTATAAAGCCTATTATTTAGAGAGTTTTAAACTTTTTAAATGCCATATACAGTAGCCTAGTAACCAATCTCACCAGTTATACGTAGGTCCATTATGGCTTTCACACAAAACATTTTGCTTCATTTGGGCGGGCCTACTCAAGATTTTCTCTCATAACTTAAGCTTAATACACAGCTTTGAAGTAAAATGTTGCAATTTAAGCAATTTGTGAAAGTTAAAATGGAAATGGAATAAAGCTTTGAGCATTCTAAGTACATATGACTTAACTGATCATTTTGTTATTTTTATCTAGGTCATAAACACAGATAACTAAGTAACAACACTGCATTTAATATCATATTACAAAAACAAAGAAAACATTAAGCGAACGTTTTCAGCTAGTCATACAATCCTTTTCAAGTCTATAAAAAATATCTTAAAAGAAATACTAAAGAATAATACAGTATCACAGCGAAAAAGGGTCAAATCTAAACATTTGATAAACTGCTTAACTTGCTCACACAAAATGATATATAACTTAAAAATTATGCAGCACAATGAGTCGAGTATTTGGGAGGTAAGATTAATTGTGCAAAGAAGGACTCAAGCAGATTACGCAAGATGGACAGAAGCACAACACGAATTAGTGGCATACAAAACAAAAATACAAGAAGCACAACACCTGACAATGCAATCAAAAACGGTTAGAAGATAGGAGGCTCCACCAGGTTTAAAAAAGTTACCTCTCTACCCAAATTGTACTTTATCTAGGTCGTCATCAATCTTACCATGAAAGCTCATCACCCAATGAAACATTCAAAAAATCTTGATCATTTTCATCTAAAAGTTGTATGTCATCAGTCACATTTCTAGATAAACGACTTGATAAACGATGATTGGGAGCAGCATCTCCTCCAGCAACTGAATACTCTACTTTTGATTTTGTCAATTTGTTTGCCTAAAAAATAATATGAATGTCAATTATATTTGCATTTGTTGATCCATGCAACTATTTCTCTATTTTGACAAAAACCAACAAAAATACATTCAGCACACTGTTTTCTTCACATGCTCAAAATCATGGAATTATACAAAATATGTTGATGATTTTGAGATGAATATACTCACACTAGAATTTAATTTTCCAGTTCTATGACGCAAATGTTCATTTTGCTTTTCCAATTTTTTCACCAAATCCTTCAACTTCTTAACCTCTACGTCATCACTAGGTGCAATAGAAGAAACTGGAGAAATTTCAGAAGATGAAGAGTACGACCCATTTTCCATCATTATGATAAAAGCATATCACGAACATAAATTATCTACAAGCACACATTGATGTCTTCTACACATGAAAAATTGCATTAAAATAGTTTGATTAGCCTATCTTTAAAAGAAAAACAAGATAGTTTAAATTGATAAACACAAGCTAAAAAGAAAAAAAAGCTTTTAAAAGAGGATAAGATGGTTTGTTTCAGAACAAATGTATTGATGTTTTCAGAAAAAATGACTGGTACATTTTGCGATGATTTTCCAATAAAGACTTGCATAACATCTGTAAGCTGCATTACACAAGCCACTGAGCTGAAATCTATTTTGAGAAGACTTAAATTTTAAAAAAAAATCAAACTGATCCGATCCAATAAATGCTATTTGAATTGTAAAAAAATAACTTTCTATCTCTAGTAGGCTCTCTACACTTTCGCTGAGGCAGTGCTACATGTTATGTAGCATTGCAGGGCGATGGTGTTTTCTGTTTTTAAATTGTTTGAGAAGACTACTGTATAGGAAAGCTATGCCCAACCCAAATGAGTCCCTGAATTAAAATGCATGTTTCTATCTTTAAAATATGGACCACAATTACAGAATGATATTAATTTAATGTAAGTTCTTAATTCCATGTGCGCATTTGCAACCTCTTTTTTAAAGGATCTCTGAAAATCGTATTTGTTAGCTTATAATACCGTACTGTTTACGCAGACGACCTGGCACTCCTGCACTCAGCAGGAAACTGGCAGTCAGTGGAGAGGAACCTCAGCCAAGACATGCAAACACTATCAGCATACCTCCAGAAATGGAAGCTACAGCTCAGCAAGCCAAAAACAGTGTCGGCGGCCTTCCACCTTAACAACCGGGAGGCACAGCGTGAGATAAACATCAAGATTGATGGGGAACGCCTGCCCTACTGTGCCGAACCTACATACCTCGGCATAACCCTGGACAGGTCACTCACGTACCGCCGGCACTTGAAGTCACTGCGCAAAAAACTATCTACACGCGTCGCACTTTTGAGGCGATTGGCGGGTTCCGGCTGGGGAGCTGGTGCTAAAACTCTTCGTACAGCTACCCTAGCCCTTGTTCATTCCACCGCTGAGTACTGCGCGCCGGTCTGGTGTCGTAGTTCTCACACCCACCAGATTGATACCGCCATTAACGACGCACTGCGTACTGTGACTGGATGCCTGCGTCCCACTCCAACGGACTGCCTACCCATCCTAGCAGGCATCCAACCCGCTGAGCTACGCCGTAAAGGAGCCACGATTTCTCTCGCTCGCCGCGCTTTGGACCCCGACCATCTCCTCCATGCAACACTCAAGAGACCACCACCTATAAAGCAGCGCTTGAAATCAAGACGCCCCTTTGTGCCTGCCGCACAACAACTCCTTAAGAACGCAGAAGAACTTAGTTTAAGTGCGGCACACTGGACGAACCACATGTGGAACACGGAGTGGCAAAATCACACCTCCACGCTTCGTGACTTCATACCCAACGCCGATCCCCGTCCACCAGGGATGTCCCTCGCAAGGCTTGCGTGGGTCAGGCTTAACCGCCTGCGAACTGGCGTCGGCCGCTTTCGTTCGGACATGCACAAATGGGGCCTGGCTCCTTCATCAGAATGCGAGTGTGGTGCCACGGAACAGACCGCAGACCATGTCATCCACCACTGCCTAACCAACCGGCCTCCATACGGTGCGCATGGTCTGAGAATCCTGGACGACGAGACTGCCGAGTGGCTGAAGATTTCCTGCCCTCCAATTTAGCCTGGAAAGATCGCTCATACGCCATCATCACCGTACTGTTATAGATAATACTATTTTTTATCAGGAAGATATTGTTATACTTTTAAGCGTGTAACACTTTGGTGGTGTTGTTGTGTGTATACTATATTGAAATTACAATAAAGCATTTTGTGATTGCTGTTTTAATTTCAAAATGCGTTCCACACACCACAGCCATTCTGGCAAAGTAAATCTGTGCAATCCGCCCAGGGATATCTAGAAAGGGGGATATGAAGGCTCGCAGCGATTGCCTTATTCTCATGACACTACCAGGGCAGTAGTTTGTAGTGCTTTAAATATGTGGTTCTTTTTTAAATCGTAGAAAGTTTTGTAGTGCAGCTGGTACAATGAGCTACAGAAGACAGTTAGCAAATGTTACGTAGAGTATATCTAAAGAATACTTGTTTACAAAGACAGTTGAAAAGTTACCAGTAAGCTGTTTTTTTATAACAAAGCCTTTGCAGGAGGCTAGATGTAAAGCAAGTATATGGGTAGTTGAATTAATAAGCAACCACCAGCATGATGTGAATATCCAGGCCTGATGCTAATAGCGCAATGCAAGTCATCATAACAAGATTTATTAAACTACTATCGGTGCCAATTGTCATTTTACGATAAACACAGGTTATTTACGATAAACAAAAGCCAGAGGGCTTCTATTGTCAGACGTAATAAAAGCCTTCGTATCCCCTTCTTTAGATATCCCTGTATCTGCCTAATAAAACAATCTGTAAAAAGACGCGGTGAATAAATGCGATGACAACAACATGGGGATCCTGATATTAAAAACATTTCTCGTTGACATTTTTATTTTTTTGCCGCTTAAATGTCAGGATGCCATTTTGTTTTTATAAAAAGCCAAATTTTTTAAAAAACATAAACCACACACCAAATCACATAGTTAGCAAAGAAAAAACTTACACAAGTTGAAATAACATTATTGATAAATAAACTGGTAAATTTTTTTCTGTCAAATTATTTTCAGTTCCAAAATATTAAAAAAATTGTGCATATTGAAGTGGACAAAATTGCCGTACGTCCATGGTCACAAATACACACATAGACCCTAGCACTGTATCCATCACAGATATGAGTTGCTCTCAGCTAGCACTTTATAAAGCGCACAGTACGGTATCAGCACAGCCATGCAGGAACTCAGCTGATTAAGAAATCTTCTTGCGTCAAAATCAATTCAAACAAAATCCAGATGAATCAATATGATGGTAAAGGCATGACTGAAGGTGGACACAAAGATTGGCTTCCTTGTCTTCATGTTCACTTAATCTATTCTAAAGCTTCAACCACCGGGTGTAAGCCTGGAGGATACAACCTAATTCGTACCATGAACAATTCCTACCGTCAGTTCGTACCTTGAAAAGATCGAGAGAAAAAATTAAAAAAGCCAAGTTGCTGATCGCAGTTTTCGCAAACATTTTAAAATTTTCTGCAAACAAACAAAAACTCTTAGGATCATTACCAGAAATTTTAAAATGTTTGCGGAAACTCCGATCAACCCTAACCCTTTTAAAATGTTTGCGGAAACTCCGATCAACCTTAACTCTTTTAAAATGTTTGCGGAAACTGCGATCAGCGACTTCGGCAAACTCTTAGGATCATTACCGGAAATTTTAAAATGTTTGCAAAAACTGAGGAAAAATGGAAACTGCGATCAGCGACTTTGGCTTTGTTTTATTTTTTCTCTCGATCTTTTCAGTTTGTTTGTTTGCGGATACCGATACAATTCAATTCAAGTTATTTTTCCTTGTCGGAAAACAACAGCAATGATAAAGTTACCAACAGTTTACGGGAATAAAACCAACAAAAGGAAACAAATACCAAAAGGAAAAGGATACGGTAGCCTACCTAACCGATCTCCGAATCCGATACCCTAACCCAACGGTGGGCAAATTGCGGCTCTTCAACATATATTTTGTGGCTCTTGTATTGAATCATAACATTACAAAAAAATTAAGATTATAATTTATAAATATGTTATCTCGCGAATTCAACCAAGCAGGGGCATACCTAAGGCATAGCATGCATGGCTTGATCGAGCCATGGGTGCCACATTGGTACGGTACGGACGCGAAAATCGGTTAGTAAAAATTAAAATTTGTTACTTGCACTTTCTTTAAAATCTAATTTGCGCTCAATACAATAGAAAGATCAAAAACGAGTCTCTCTTTTACTGTAGCCATTGTTAAACAATGGGATTGTGACATTGCAAAAGCAATATTGTGCCTCTTCTGGCTCATTTTGCGTTCAGTCAGCAACAATTGGAAGTTTAATAAAGTCGCTAAGCACTTAAGCAGCGATTAGTTGAAGCTTAGAAGTAGCACCAGAACTTCCTTATTCATTTTTATAAGAATTTACAACTTTGTAAAATCAAAACATCGTGCAACCTTGACAACTGAACACTTGGAAGAATTAATTCGCACAGCATTAACAACATATCGTCCAAATTTTCAGAGATTAGCGAGTCAAGTACAAAACTGATATGGATAAACAATCAGTGTGTTTTTATTGCTGTTATGTTATTTTGTGTCAACTGATTTTGCGGCTTGCTGGTGTTTATGGTTTATCCGCAAGCGGCTCTTTCTTTGAACAACTTTGCCTACCCCTGCCCTAACCCTTTTAAAATGTTTGCGGAAACTGCGATCAGCGACTTCGGCTTTTTTTAATTTTTTCTCTCGATCTTTTCAAGGTACAAACTGACGGTACAAAGTGTTCATGGTATCAATTAGGTTGCACCCAAGCCTGGATATAACAAAAAAAAAATTTAATTTACACCAACTTTTTTAATTTCACTATATTTAGCTTTGTCCTAGAAAAGCCTTCTGCGTTTTGGTTGATGAGAACTGGAAGCAAACCATTATCTCCAAATCCAGGTTTATGCTCTTTCGAGAGAACATCCCTGTTGACTCGAATCAAGATACTTACGGTATGTAGCCTACCGGTACGTCACTCAACTTCTCTAAACAAAATTCGCTCCAGCTAATTGAGAAAACCACCTTATAGATAGAATTAAAAATGAAGACTAAATTCCACCAATCTCTATTCTTTCATCCCCACAAATAACCCACCGACCTGTGTTTAGTCCACGAGATCCAGATGACTTTATTTCAAGTTGAAATTTTCAACTCAATATTCAACTTCATTCATACCAAACCAAATTCATACTGCAGTGTTACCAAATTTTCTTATGATTAAAAAATGGAGAGTAGCCAGCGTCTTGTTTCTAGCTTGAGGTTGACAAATGCAAATCAATTTCAGCCAGGCGCGGATTTATGGGGGGGGCCCGGGCCCCCCCCGAAATGTTGCGAGGAATTATTGTTGAAATTCTATGTATCCGCATCAAATCGTTTGATATGCGTCTACACAACTGATATTAGTCCCACGGCAGACTTTACTTATCTGGGAGGGGGGGGGTAATTTTTTGTTATTATTATGGTTAAAATCATCCATCGATCAGACTCCTTTATTCCGTTATACAACTGTAAATGCATTTTAATAGCAACATTTGTTGGAGCTGACTCAGCTGAAACCAATGCTGAACCAAATGACGTCAGTTGAAACAATCTGAAACCTTGAATGGCTGTTTTATAGTTTTTAGCCTTCATTATAATTTCAATCAATTGCCGTCTATGCTTGCAAACATACAAACATCCAATTGGTCATGGACACTGCATACAGGGTTTTAAACCAGATTTCAAGTTTACTTTGCATGCTTAGCAATTTTTATTCAAGCAAAATGTATTTTTCAAACATTCACAATTGATGAAATGGCTGTTTCTTTTAATGTATATTTTATTTTATGGCATATCGTATATGTCGTAGTATAGTGGCGTAGCCAAGGGGAGGGGGGGGTTACAACCCCCTCCCCCTTTGGCACGCGTGTGACATCACGATATTGAGAATAATGCTTTCAGTCTCTGTTTCTCTAAAATAAAGTTTTCCTAATTTTAAACGAAACTGCATTAAAAGAGCGAGTTTTGCCAATACCAAACATTTAAATATCTCAGCCAGGAATTAGCAACAAGAAAACATAGAGACTTAGGTTTATTACCGAAAAATCCGAAGAAAACATGATCTTATCACCATTTTACAGGAATATTTATACCCACATTTTTGTTGAAAATGCTCCCAGAATGCACCAAATTCAAAGCAATTTTTCAAACTTTTCTGGGGGCTGCCCCCCAGACCCCCGCCGCTGGGTGTCGCATTTGGCGAAGACGCCGACGGGCTTCGCCCGCCGGCCGTAAAAACCCCCTCTTTCAAAATTCCTGGCTACGCTACTGTCGTAGTATCATTGTTAATATCTGTTTTATCTTTTTCTTTCTGTTTAATTGATTTTCAAATTTTCTGGCCCCCCCCGAAAAAAACTCCTAGATCCGCGCCTGATTTCAGCCAAAACATAATCAAATGATCTATGATATAACTACATGGAGAAGTAGTGAGAATGCCGACACGACTTTTGGTCTAAAATATGTTGATTCAAAACGCTCCAGATCACGCCGTTGTGTCGTAAAAAGTAGGGAAAAAGGAACATTAAAGACAAAACATGGAACCAGCTGATTTGTTGATAGAAAAGACTTGCATTTCTTTTATTTGCATGGTGTGACCGTGTGACGCAGCTATAAATTTCTATATAACACAGTAGGCTAACAGTATGATGTGACAAGTATCTCTTTCACAACTTTTACAAAAATGAACAAAAAGAAAATTATTGAGACATGTTAGGTAAATGCTAAATTACTAATCAGACTTGTAATTGTAATATAGGCTACGTTGGCCTACCTAAATTTTTAACTTCTTATCATCTTGGATAGCTTTACTGTTATTTATTTATTTGTCTCAATTGGCTAATTATAATTATTATAGCGCCCTGCAGTCCGCTACAATTATCATTGATGAGTTTAATGGTGGCTGCTTGACTTGAAGACCTTGAATGGTCACTTTGCAGCATCTTGTTGCTGTGATAATATTATCATTTTCCTTTTTGTTTTGTAATCTCTTCAACAATTTGATCTCACATTATTTCATGTTTCAGTCCAGATCAGCAATATTAAAATTAAAATAAGAATTTAAGCTTGGTTGGATGGTTTTAAATCTTTGTCCTCGGACTGACAAAGCCTTGATAGCAGCGGTGGCCTTTGAGGTGGGAAAACTGGGCGAAATCAATCAATCATCAATCAATCATTTTATTTTTCGTCATTAACGCGTCCGGGACGAAAAAGATACTAACTACAAAAATCGATATAAAGCTACCAGCACGTTAACGAACGGGAAAAGGTGGCAAAACCTTGAAAGGTTTAAAACGTGCCTGAATGAAAAATTATGTAGTAAGCTATAGCCTATATCAGTAGGTAGCACGGCCACAAAACCCAAAAAACAAATAGCAAAAAATGAAACAAAAACAGAGAGAAGCACACATGTAGTAATGAATGACAGCCTAATGAAAAGTGTTAATTTATGGAGTCTGCGCTAGTCCAAAATATGCACAAATAAAATTTAAATTAAGCACTAGCAAAAAGCAGTAGGCTAACTTAGAATTTTCCACCATAGTTTATAGTTTGCATCTCTATTTTTTAGAGTCGGTTTTGCATATTTTTTAAACCAGCACCTGGCAACTCTGTTTAAAGGTGTTTCGTTTTTTTTTACTTTTATAGGTGTTTTTTTTCTTCATTTCAGTTCAGTGATCCTAATGACCGACAACAAGTAAAGTCAAAGATCATTAAACTACAACAATTAATTAATTATTAAACTACTAAAAAATACTGACAAGTAGAATCAAAATCATACTTAATGTTTGTATGTGTTTGCTACTAACTCAAACATTTAAATGTTTAGTAGTAAACTATATCTAGAACACATTACAACATTAAAAATTATTTTAATTCTACTTCTCGGTCATTACTGTAGCTTCAGGGGAAAGATCATCTTCTAAACTAAAGTTGATAAAAAATTACCTTCGCTCTACAATGAGCCAAGAACGCTTGGTTGGACTCAGTGGCGTAGCCAAAGGGGGGGTTTTGGGGTTATAACCCCCCTTTGGCACACGTGTGACGTCACGATGTTGAGAATGATGCTTTCAGTCTTTTTATTTCTCTAAAACAAAGTTTGCCTAATTTTAAACAAAACTGCATTAAAAGAGCGAGTTTTGCCAATACCAAACATTCAAATATCTCAGCCAGGAATTAGTTCAGTTCAGTTCAGTTTATTTTTTGTTTTGGAGAAAAAGAAAGAAACAAAAAGCAAAAGTATACAAAAACACAAATAATTCGCACAACAATTAGCAACAATAAAACATAGAAACTTCGCTTTATTTCCGAAAAATGTTGAAGAAAACATGATCTTATTCTTTTGCTATGCCACCGGACAGCACCATTTTACAGGAATATTCATAGCCTACCCACATTTTTGCTGAAAATGGTCTCAGAATGCACCAAGTTCAAAGTAATTTTTCAAAATTTTCTGGGGGAAGTCCCCAGACCCTTCCCCCAGACCCCCGGCCACTGGGTGTCATTTTAGGCGAACACGCCGTCGGGCTTCACCCGCTGGTCGCCAAACCCCCCTTTCAAAATTCCTGGCTACGCCACTGGTGGGCTAGCTGTTGTTTCAATTAAGCACAACGTGGGCAAAACATTGGACAATGTTTCTCTTAAGTTATTAAAGAATTTGCCGCAATAAAAGCTAGAAAGGTGCGTTTTGTGTAAGTGCTGCAGACGGGTGGTGTAGGACTCGAAGGGCACTGGGTGTGGTAGTACAACGTAGCATCCGAGTGATATGAAGATGTTACAGCATGAAATAGGCCTACACCTTTCTCGCTTACCATTGCTGTTTGTTGTTGTATCATGTTAATTCCTTTTTTTGTTATTGTGATTTATGGCTGTTTGAGTTTGCGTGAGTTACTTTAATTTGTCGATATCGGGCTGTAGGAGGCCCTCATATTACTTCTTGCCTATGGCCCACAAAACCTTAAGGCCACCACCGCTTCATTGGTTATTCCTGGTAGTTTCGCATACGTGTAGAGCAGGGGTTCTTAACCGGGGGTAAATTTATCCCCTGGGGGTAAATTTCATCTACCAAGGGGGTAAATTTAGGCTACTGAATCATAAATTAAAGCAAACTTCATTTTTTTCAGTTATTAAAAAACTGGTAGTGTTGCACTCGATTTTGATTCAAATTTATGCTTAATGTAAGTTTTCGTCTTTTTCTTTTATCTCTACCCAAGTAGACTACCAGTTTCATTTCAACAACATTTCATTTCAGCAGTTTCATTTCAGCAGCAAAAGAAAAAAACTTAAATATTCTTGTGTGCTTTTATCATAGTGATTTAGGACATTTGAGTAGACATTATTTTTCACAGGACCCCGTCAAGAACAATCGTGTCTTCTGCAAATAAACATCTTGTTTTTGATATTTGCCAAGGTAAATCCAGACAAAAAAGGATGTTTTGCATTTCTTTGCATGGTTGACTGGACATGATGACATCACAAGGGGCCACCAAAACGGTGGGGGTAAATTTTACTTTTTTCATTCGGCAAGGGGTAAACGAGACAAAAAAGGTTAAGAACCCCTGGTGTAGAGGTTCTTGACGCAGGGCCGGTTATCGAGACTGCCATAGTGAAGTTTTCCAATTGTTGACATCTTTTTGCGGGGAAATCAGGGCGATCGATCCTGAGAACCGAACTAGCATCGCTTGATCTTGAGTCGGGCGCGTAACCACTGAGCTAGCAGGGCAAATATACATCAACTATGGATCACAAAGTTACAATCATATAAAAAAACATTTATTTTAGTCCAGAAACATGAATCCTGAATAACAATGAATCTTTCACAAAAACTTTACAGTTTGCAATTTACAAAATGACAGGCTAGGTACCGTACTTATCGATGAAAGTCAAAAATCTTTGAATTCTCTTCTGCAACTAACTTATTATTTCATATCGTTTCAAAGTCTTGCGATATTGAAACAATGTTGTTTTTTCCGCTTTCTCTTGTATGTTAACTTCACCTTTAAATCATCTTTTGCAACTATTATTCCATATCATATCGCTGCAACGTCTCGCAATGTTGAAACAGTATCAAAATGGAGTTTAGCAACTTCAGTAGTGCTTTGAACATCCCTCCTATTATTGCTATCATCATACATGAGGTAACAAAGCATTTATCATTGAAGCCACAGCTGTGTTAACAACCTTCCGTACCTCGGCCAGGGGTGCCACGGGTATTCAGAGGTCTACTTGTTTCAATTTATTTTAGGGGGGGAGGTATTTGAAATAAAAATAATAATGTACTGAAATGTAGGCTATTTACTGCTAGAGAAGCTCCCCAGACAACACAATTTATCATTTTTACTATATATTAATTCAGCGTCTGCAGACGTTGAATCCAAGCAAAATGATGGCTTTATTGTCTGGGTCCGTATTAAATGGCTTTCACGGTCCACTTTCACGTACGTCTACAACCACTTTCAAAACCATCGGTTAAAGGGCTTAGCTTTGTTTAGAGCCCCGCCCATTTTCAGCTCGTTTAGCGTTTTTCGGCGATTTGAAATAAAAAATGTGACAATAGCCTGTAGCCTACTGCTGCAAAAGTTCGACATTTTACAACTTAAGCTGCATCCTTAGGGTTTTGTATTGTTGATCATCATTTGGAATGACTCTTTCACATCAACAAAACCAGTAAATCTATGCTATGTTGTTAGAGTTTATAAAAGAAGAATAATAACTTAAGCTTACTATCGGTACCCTCTCGCTTTCTTGGAATTTTTTTTTCAACTGTGAATAGAGTAAGACTTGTAGGCCTACAACATTAAATCAGTAACGTAACCATCGGGAGGGGAAATTGCCCCACCCCCCAAAAAAAATGTTTTAATACTATAACAACGTTTAATATTATTGAAATTCATGTTAAATGACGTATACACCGCAAGAGTTGCTTTTACCAACCTAAAATTTCTTTTTAGCTGTGTCACTGCTCCTAAATTTAACAAATATCAAGAGTGGCGAAAATGTTCGATATTGATAGCCAGTACAGTTAGCCGGGATAGCTCACGGAATACTTTTGCATCCAAGATGATTTTATTCATTCAGTTTTAGGGCAGAGTAATAATAAAAATAATTATGTTTTATTTGGTCTTGCATTCGGAGGGAAACTCTACAATGACAGTTTTTTAATTAGCCTACTTTGTTATTTTAAAGATGGAATCCAAAAAGATTGTGGAGTCAAAGTCTGATGGTTTGGGAACCCATGGTTTGAGAAGCAGTTTAAGTTCCGTCACTAAAAATGGAGGCCCACTAGTAGATTTCGGGGGCGAGATGGAGCTCAGTGGCTCTACTTGGCTGTTATTGAATTACACATTTCGACTTTTCAATAAAATCTTTCAAAGGATGCGTAGTGTGATAAAAATGATGAAAAAGTAGAGAGTAGCTACCACACATAAATTAGCAAAATAATTCAAGTTTATTAAAGAGCCACACACCACACAAGTGTGGCTTCATCAGTATATAATGTCATTGCTTTTTTTAGTCAAGCATAATCATGTGCTTTAAGTGTTGAGAAGAACTAAAGTTTACCAACAGTGGCCTACTGGCTACTGTAAGCTATTTCCAACAAATAATAATTGAGTGCTTTATTACAAATATCTCAATCGTGTTTTTGTCGATTTCTGTAATAGTAATCTATCATTTCATTGACAAACAAAGTGATGAGAAAGTTTGCTACCAACGTAATAATCACGCATAGCACTATTTGCTATGTAATCATCAGCCGTCTGCAAATTGCTCACATTGTTTTCAATACTGATCAAACAATCATAAACGTCAAGCGCTCTTTCAAACATTTCAGTAAAAATTAAGCTGCTATGCATAAATTTTCGTAAACTTCCACAGACAACAGTGAAGATAAAATCCCACAAATCAACAACATCGTTTGTTGAATGTTATGTTGCCATCGTTGTTAACGATAGGCCTATCATAGTATCGTAAATTATTGTATAAATTTAGTATTGGAGCGTATCAACTTTTGGAGACAAGGAAAAGGTTTCTCATATCTTTTCTTTAAGCTGTAAATAGGCGCAATTTCATTATCCGATGATTTATTAAATTTTGAGCATGTAGCCTAATGGTCTTACCTGAATTAGACCTAGTAGCCTATCCTACGAACAACACCATGTTTTTGAACTTGTCATCATTATCATTTATTTGCATCAGATCTACTGTAAATACAGGCCGGTACTCAAAAGCAGCACGCAAAGCAAGACAGAAAACATCAAAAAAGTAAATGGACTCCAATAACGTCATTTCAAAGGGGTAAACTTAAAAGTAATCCTATCGCAGTAGGTTTCGAGGACAATAGCTTGTTCTTTTAGTGTGATCTGTTAAATAGAGCAGCCTAAACTAAGCCCAATAAAATGATTTGTTTTGAGCATTGGAATTGGAGAATGCATTGATAAAGTGATTTTGAAAAGTTTTTGGCCCAAGCAACTCGCAAATGATGCACGAAAGCACGAGAATAATTGCACCAAGTTGACTTCCATAAAAGTAACACAGTGCTGGGGTTTTAAAATATTTTAACAGAATACAAAAACTTGGAAAATTTTGCTTCAAATAAAAGAAGGTACCATGCACCAGTCTGAAAATCACCATTTGAGAGTCTGAAAACAAAATTTAACGTATTTTTTTCACTTTCATCCTCTTCACAGTCTTTACAGCTATTATGGATATTTTGTCATTGTCAATAGTGCACGTGTTTTAACCATAAGCTTTTATAGCGACTGCATACAAACGATTACAAAGTGTTTTTCGCATAGAGTCAGCAGGACTTTGGAACACCGTTTTAAATATGTAACTATGTTGTGCTTGCACCACTTTATAATAGACTAAAGTGCAGAAAAACATGTGTACCCCAGCACACTTCTATTAGTACTTCTACATTTTCTGCAACGTTGTTTATCGATTTCAAATGCTTTAAGTCTGTTGAAAACGAAAAGTTTTATAGCTTAATGTTCTACAATTTTGATAATTAGTACTTCTACATTTTCTGCAACGTTGTTTATCGATTTCAAATGCTTTAAGTCTGTTGAAAACGAAAATTTTTATAGCTTAATGTTCTACAATTTTGAAAATTGAATGAGGCTGTTCACCAGGCATTAAATTAAATGATATGAGATATTCTACTGGTGCAAATTAAGCTAAACTATCACAAGATGTATACAGTGACAATCTTCTAGCCCCCTGAAGAAGTCAGTCGTGTCTGATTGACGAAACGTCGGAATAAAAGCAGATTGTCACTGTATACATCTTGTGATAGTTTAGCTTAATTTGCACCAGTAGAACATCTCATATCATTTAGTTCTACAATTTTGATATGTTTTTGATTGCACCACTGACGAGATAGCCAACAATAACCCATTGCTTTGATGTTAAATTGAAATTATGTGAAGCTACTTTGTCCGTACGCCAGAGATTCTCATTTCTCGCCCTCCTTGGTGGCGATCTAAAATTGAGTTGCTTCTTGATTGAGTTTCTTATTGACATCTCGCGTAAGGTATTTTATTGATACATTTATATAACCAAGTGGCCTAACTAACCTAATTGATTGCACAGTCGAAATATTAAGTCATCAAAAAAGCATTAGGCTACAGATAATTGAAAAGAAAAAAAGGCCATACGAATAAAGAAAAACGCAATGGCTTGTGAGGTTAAAGTTGTCATAGCCCTTATTAGTTTGAAATAAGTGGTTTACTATCTCTTTCTGCTTTGTGTTTTTCATTAAACGCAATTTTGCAGATTACATCTAAATATATACTTGACCACAAGATAGTTTATTCTTTTTTCCTTTCAATACTTTGGCCACTGATTGACAAACTAAAATATTCTGCTGCACTTTGTTTATTGCAGAAAATTATATAAGTTTTGCTATAATTTAATGACAGCTTATTGGATTTCATCTACACAACAATTTTTTTCTATTTCTCTATTGACATTTTTTGGAGGGATGACAGACATTTATCTGACATATGAAAGTTTGACTCATCAAGATCATCGTCCTTGAATTATCAATCAGAAAGAGTGTATTTGAAAAAGAGGATGCATTTGGAAGATCATTTACATATAAAAGAAAAAGCAAAGGCGCAAGGATTGAACCCTGTGGGACACCACATTTAACAACTTCGAAATTAGAATAATTCCATCATAACAAAAATTAGCGGAAAGAATTATTTTTTCTGTTAATTTTTGTACTCTGTAGATTAATAGCTTAAGTGAGTGGGTTAAAAAGTGGCTTAGCCTACTGGCAAGTAGTCCTGAGGAAACTACTGAACTATAAGCCCACACAATGATCATGTTGCTTTATTTAGCCTGCGTATCCTACAAAAAGTACAATAACGACTATGGTAGACTACTTGCTAGAAAGCTCTGTCCCATCAAATACAAAAAGAAACAATTCACAAAACCGTTCCTGCTCCCGGTTATGGGACAGGCAAATGTCTCAGGGTGATTTTTCAATACAGATTACGTCAAGCTCCAAAAACGAACAAAAGATTCCAAATCGCAGTTTCTCATTCAGAAACTACAGTAAGCTAAGTCAACAAAGCATACGGACAACGCAATTTGTTTGTGCCTTGCACATAGGAAAACGTCTAGCTACGTTTTTCTAACGACAAAACCTGCGTTTGTATGTCGCGACTTGCTTGGTGAAGTCGCTGATTATATTGTCAATTTATGTGACCCGAGTGGAAAAAGAGACTTGTGAGATGGAACAAGAAACAGGAAAGTGGCAATAATAAGCAGTAAACACAGATACGTTTCTTTACGCAAAACAGAGACGATAAAACGCTAAATATATTTAGATTACCGTTACTCGTATGACCGTTCCCAGAAGACTTGAATTTGACATTTACAGCCTGGCTAGTTGTGGGCTGTGGCATTAAAAATCATTACCTACAAATCATCTGCTTGACTATAATATGGCGCCGACAGAACCAACTAATCAATAATACGTCTGAAATATATTCGATTCTTTGAGCACCAGCATAAGAAGAAAATATGCTCAAACTTCGTCTTATCGGGGTTAGTAACTCGAAGTCAGTCTTAATAATGGGCCTATGGTTTTATTTTATTTAGTCCATCCAATTGTCCAATCAAAGCCTGGGCTCTCAGCGCATTACTTTATATAAACCCAAAGAGAATGTAGCTGAGTAAGGCCTACTATAGAATATCACGTGGCAACAAACAACATAGCAAGTTGGTTCTGGGCTGCGACTGCATGTCCCCATCTTTTGGTGACTTCACCTACCAACAGTGCTTGCAGTAGATGCAAATTCCCACATGTTGTGTTTGTGTATATCATCTACTTTTTTGAGGTACCGTACACGAGATGAATGTTTCTGACATGAACTCATATTATTATCGTTGTTATAAAATTTTCATAATATTATGTGAAAACTCACACTCTATAAGTAACTTCGCAAAATTATAGGCAACTCAGAAGTCAGGAAAGCAAAAATTTGGATTTCAGTGGAAAATCAAGCACTGATAACCTGGTAGCTTCGGGAATTTACTGGAACGAAACGGGTTTTTTCCTTCATCAGCAACTGCAGTCGTGGTGAGAAAAATAGCAACATCATAGAGAAGAAACCAATTCTCTTTAAATTAATTTCCTCTCTCCAATTCTCTTTTCTTTAAATGTGCGCACGGTACAGCACGTTTGCTCTGAAGCGCAGAGCCATTCTGGTAAACAAGTTGTGGCTTAAACACTCTAGTCACGTCGAAAGATTCATTTGCAAAACGAAGTACAGCACTTGAAGTAGCAGCTAAGTAAAGGATTATCATGAGTGTAAAATTGCATAGAAAAGCAAGTGATAAGCCCGACGGTGTATTACTCAGTGGGGCAGGCGATCCCCCGGGACAACGATCCGTTTACATTCCGCCTGGTAAGTATATGAATATTTCTGTTACATGTGCTATGCTTTTTTTAACTACTTGTAAATTAGTAAAATATATTGTTATAATGCTCAACCCGGTTGTATTGTTGTGTCTTGCTTTTCTGGTTTAGTTCAGCAGGCCATCTCAAGAAGGGCGTAAGCATTTCTTTCTAGAGCAGCGTACTATTTATAGGCTACATGAGAGAAATCAAGGGCTATAGTCGAAGGGGCGCCACTCAAAAAGCAAACTTTTTCCCGAAACGATTAGTAGTTTCGATTGATTGCTATCATGAAGGGTGAATAATGCAGTGAGTGGTTACCGGTAGTTGCATGTTTTTTGCTGTTATGTAGTCTATAGCCTTATGCTCTTTAACCAGGCACATTGATACCCGGGTATCGGTGTGCCCATGGGCGCCGATCCCTATAGGACAGCGGGGACATGTCCCCACCATCTTTTTACATGTCCCCGCCATCTTTTTTCATTATTTTTATAATATTTTCTTTCTAAAGCAGTAGGCTACAATGAAAAGTAGGTGGAAGATTTTCGAATGATATTCAAGAAGATGCCGTCCGTTGTTCGGCAAATGTTTTCGAAAGTGAAACTTTTCGTGCGATTTTTACTCATTTCACCAGCCAGCTCGTGTTCAGCTGAACGGTCATTTTCAACTTTGCGACGTGTCAAAACTTGGTTACGATCTACCATGACACAGAAACGATTAAATCATGCAATGGTCTGCCATGTGCACAACAAGGATTTGAATTCGAATATAGACACATCGCATCAGATTTGTAGGCCTACCTACTGTATTTTTTTGTTTGTCAGAACAAATCCCCGATATTTCTAGTCGCCCCTTCCTATCTTTCCTAGTAGGCTAAATGTCCCCACCAATTTTAGAGAGCGATCGGCGCCCATGGGTGTGCCTGGTTAAAGACTGGTTATAGAGTACAATACAGTTCATAAATAAAGTACACAACAGAAAAAGTACAAGAAGGGTATATAGCTTAACATAACAACTTATGTAAGAGCCGGTAAAGCTTCGAAATTTTTTTTCATACTGCCGATGTGAAATAGCGCTTACCCCTCGTGATATTTCGTTGGTCGCCAATTCAGCAACAAAGCTTTCTCGAGCTCAGCAAATGAACCTATTCAAAGGCATTGATCAGACATACAATCTTACGCATAGGCTACTTCACATAACTGTGACGCAAGTGTGCTTCAATGTCAATGCGTCATTTGAGCGCGCTCAAATAAGCGCATGTAATTAATCGCTTTAATTGCTTCATCACTGTGCTTCAAGGACTTATTGAGAGTCTAGATGTGAGGTAATTTTTTTACGGAAAGTATCATGGTTGATCATGTGCACTACTGTTTTAAGACAAGGACTTGCCAGAATTCCAAACATAAATAAAGCAAACGAATTCACTCCCAGATTTGGGTATTAAATTTTTTCAATAGAAACGAATAGAAAAAATGTTGAAAAAGCCCATTGCTGTTCTATTCCAGTAGCAGTAGGCTATTAATTTCTGTAACTTATTGTGTCAAGGTTTTTCCAGTTACGTTTAGATCAAGTCATAAACGAAACTAAAATAAAGTGAGGCGATTTAAAAAAGGGTCGAACTAACCCCAGTGTATATCATAAGCCCCTGATGATAAAAACTTATAGGCCTACCATTGCCCCCAAAGGCTCAACCGCAGACGATGATTCAAATTACGAAATAACCACAAATTACCGCTATATAAACTTTATGTTTACATCTTTGTGTGATAATTGTGTTGCCCATTTATCATAACTTAAAAAGCTGTCATCTAGTGCTTTCTTTACCCAGTATAATTGAGCATAACTGTTTGTAAAGTTGAAGTACCATACAAGATCTTTTTAAAATCGCGAAAAGGTGTAGGCCTACGCCGCCTACCCGAAAATAATGGTTGAAAAGCACTGGCTTACTATCACTTGAGTTCCGTTTAATCAGAATTGCTGTTTCATGTCAGGAACGCTTGTTAGAGTAGGCTACCTTTGTTTGCATTGAAATACAAAGCACTTTTGTACATAACCAGCAGGCAATACCATCTTTTTCTATTTCTGTATAATAGGTGATACAAGACAGAAGGGTTACCGTTTATCTACATTCAAAGACTTTCCAAGATTTTCCCCAGTTGACATTCACGCTTTGGCGGCAGAAGGATTTTACTACACTGGATACAAAGATCGTACTAAGTGCTTCAGGTAAGTCGTTTGAAAGTAATACATTAAATTTTCAAAATGTCCAAACAAATTTTGATCTGAAGAGTAGCCTACCTGTTCGTGGTGTAGCTGAAAATGATAGATCTAAACTCTGCACATAAATAAACATAGGTTTTTATTCGTCAATGATCAATGAGTTTTTGTTAAAAAGATTTCCGTAACGACTGGGTTTGGGCCTTTCTAGAAGAAAATGTAATCTTTACAATAAGAAATTAATTTTCATGTTCAGTTGTGGGCAAGTAGTGGAAGATTGGAAAACGGGACAATGCGATGTTGCCTCAATTTCACAAACCCGATTGTGCCTTTAATTATGGAAACGACTCTAGGAGCATTCGTTTAAGTAAGTAAATTTTAACAGAGAAAGAAACTGTCAAGTTGGAAATCTTTCTTTAAATTATTTGTGTTAGGCTACTATGAATGGGATCATTAGAAATTCCAAAAGTTTGCAGCTCCGTCTTGATGAGAAATTAACGTTTGATTAATTGCCCGGCCCCATAAAATAGTCTCATTCGTAATAACTGCAACTACGCATGCCAAGGCTCAATGTTTTAATTTAGCTACTAGGCTGCTAGTCATAGGCCACAAAGCAACGCATATAACCACGCCCAGGTGCTTTGCCAAGGGGGCCCAGGAGGTATTTTAAAACCCGGGCCGGAATAATTTTCAGGGTCCAGAACGTTTTCAAGGAGCCTGAAAATTTCAGAAACCACCGCGTAATCGTTGGGTGTAATGCGTTTTTTTAAAAGTATCTTAATTTGAAGCCCGAGGATCTTATTGGTACCGGGCCCAAAGTATTCTCTTAACGGCTCTGACCATGGCAGTAGATTGTAGCAAAGAATTCATAGTAAAATGTTACACAGAAATGCACATGAGTTTATCGCTCAAGATTTCGCTTACTTTCGACTGTTGACTAATTTATTGAATAGTAGTCCATGACCGAATGGATTGTTGATTCAAAGTCTTGACTAGCGCGGAAACTGCATGGACGTCGTTGGTAAATAGAAAACGATTGTTGTAGTAGTCAGTGCGCAGCCTGGTGCGTGGATGCCTGGTGCCATAACAGAATCTTAAGTATTCGTTTCGTATATGTACAAGGTTATAAGCATGTTTATAATGGGTGAACTTATTGTATAGTCTCCTTTAGTTCATTGTAGTTGTACAATTGATTTTTTTTTCATTGCAGATGGTAATAGGTTTCATAACACCCGAGAACTGAGTCAGAACGAAGCAAGGCGGCCAACTTCACTCAAAACAAATTCCATCGGCCATTGCAATGATCGTTTATCCGCCGGCGAAGTTCTCATGTTTCGAATTCCCAAACAGCCTTTGGATTTTTCAACAACCGGTTCTTCAAGCAACCATCAAATCAGAACTACATCACCGCCTCCCAGTGTAGTTGCAGCTGCCAGAGCAGAGGAAAATCTTCTTCTTGACAGCTCAGCAACGGTCTCGAAAATAAACAGAGAGCTCTTTCCCTGTCGCAACCCACTCAGTCCTCATATGAGTAACGAATTCTACAGAATGCAAACATTTTTAGATAACTCGGCTGCATGGCCGGCTTATCAAATTAGCGCAACTCCACAAGAAATATCCCAAGCCGGATTCTTTTATACAGGTAAGAAAAATATTATCAAGCGTAAAATCTGAGCGTTTTATCTACTGAGGGTGCATAAGATTAAACCTATCTACTGCATAAGATTAACCTATTATGTTAAGTAATGAAGTTTATCAAAACGTAATGCTTTTTAGGTCAAGGAGATAAAGTGAAGTGTTGGTATTGCAATGGAAACTTACAAAATTGGGAGATGAGCGACATTCCATGGCAAGAACACGCTAAGTGGTTTCCAATGTAAGTAACCGTTATTGTGTTCAAGAAACACGAATGCGGTTGCTATGTCTGTTTGCAGCAGATTTTAAAAATTGTCAAGGAATAAAATCACGTAAATACTTGTCATATAGCCCTAGTAAGTAAGGAAGTCACTGCATAAAACGTGCTATGATTCAACTCAAAATTACTCGTTCTTTAATTTGTAGGTGTGAATTTTTACTTCAACAAAAAGGAATCGATTACGTCAGAGACGTTGCTTCCACGTATCCCCACTTAAGAAGACCCACACTTCGGAATGCAACTAGCGCTGTCGCATTGCGGTCCCTGCTGTCTCCTCTACCGTATCAAAACAGGTAGTTGATTCAAAACGCCGTAACCGTTCGCTGTTGATGCAGATCGTAACATCAAAGTAGGCTACTTTTGTAACATGTTCAATTTCCTCACTCGAGTTTATAACGTATAAATAGAGATTGACGTCATGTTTCGGTCATTTCGCTGGCAGTTGATGAAACAAAATCTGCTCAGTCTTCTGGTGCTCAGTCAAGTGCTGCCAGTTAGAAAAAATCCCCTTTGCTACGGTATGTGCTGTTATCTAATCTTATACCAAAGCACCACATGGAGGTCAAGCACCACCAGACTCCATTCCCTCACCACCGGCAACCCACGGCGAAGCAGACTGAGACGCTTGAAAAACGGCGTCCCACAGGGATCGGTCCTGGCTCCACTTCTTTTTAACATCTACACCCACGACCTGCCAACCACGGTCTCGCAAAATACGCTTATGCGGACGATCTGGCAATTCTCCACTCCACAAAGTCGTGGGAAAATCTAGAAGACACCTTGAGCCAGGACATGCAAACCATCTCAGCTTATCTCCAGAACTGGCGACTGAAACTCAGCGAAACCAAAACTGTGGCGGCAGCTTTCCACCTACACAATCGGGAAGCTGATCGTGAGCTACATGTCCACAACAACGGAAAACCTCTGTCCTTCTGTCCCGAGCCAAGGTACCTTGGGGTGACACTAGACAGATCGCTCACATACCGCCACCATTTGGTGTCACTGCGCAAGAAACTGACATCTCGCGCTGCATTACTGAAGCGCCTGGCAGGCTCTAGCTGGGGGGCGAGGGCTGACACTTTGCGAATAGCAGCCTTAGCCCTTGTCTACTCTTCAGCAGAGTACTGTGCACCTGTCTGGTGCCGCAGTGCTCACCGCCACAACATCGACACTGCCATAAACAGCGCCCTGCGCACAGTGACCGGATGCCTGCGTCCCACACCATTGGACAATCTCCCCATTCTCGCTGGCATCCAACCTGCTGAGCTTCGTCGCGAAGAAGCCACTCTGTCCCTCGGTCGACGGGCACTGGAGCCTAATCATCTTCTCCACCACAAGATCTCTGCCTTCCCAAACGGGCACCCCCGCCGACTGAAATCAAGACACCCATTCGTGCCAGCCGCTCGGCTTCTGATCAACGAAGCTGATGAACAAGACATCTCTGCGGCTACTTGGGCGGACCATAAATGGAATTCTGAATGGAGGTCAAGCACCACCAGACTCCATTCATTCATCCCCGACGCCGACACACGCCCAATCGGCCTGACACTACAGAGACAGGCGTGGGTGCGCCTCAACCGTCTCCGTACGGGCGTCGGCCTTTTCCGCTCAACCATGCACCAATGGGGAATGGCTTCTTCCTCCTCCTGTGAATGTGGTGCCGAGGAACAGACCGCAGACCACATCATCAATGACTGTACCATCTTCAAGCCACCTAACGGAGTGGAAGGTCTGCGCGTCATGGATGATGAAACTAAAGACTGGCTGCTCTCTAGCAGCCTTCCAGTGTAGTCCGGGAACATCGTGAATCTGGGGTGGTAAAAGGATAGACCCTCGGCCCCAGAAGCTCAGACGACGACGACGACCACATGGGAAAATAATGAACTGGCAATGCGTGACGTCGTAGTTGCGGACTTGGTTGTTTATGGGCTGGTCGACAATATTCAAGGTTCCAATGACGTAAATTATACTTTTAAATCTCTTTTTTGTTTTCAGAGATGTTCCTCCGTCTCAATTGAGCACTATTGAACACGCCGAGAAACCAATTGTTGTTATTGATCCACGACAGAAACAAAAAGAAATGCTTGCCAAGGTTGAAGCGGATATGAAATCATCCGAGATTGTTTCACAAGCAAAAATGATGGCATTTGACGAAGTCGATATAAGATCTGCTCTGAAACGGTTCGTTTATGATAGGCGATTTATTACCCAGCCAGCAAATCAACTATTTCCTACATTGATTCAGCGTCTGCAGAATCAATGTAAAAAATGACTGATTTGCTGTCTGGGTAGGAATTTCTGTTGTGGTGTGTTCTAGAATTTGAATACCTGTACGTCAGTAGGCTGCAGATTTCACGATTAACAACATTATAGTGACAGGCAGGCCCGGATTTAGGAGGGGGCAGAGGGTGCAGTTGCCCCGGGCCCCCCTTTTGAAGGGCCCCCGACGTGGAAAAATGTGATTTTGTGTCTTTATTTTCTCTCAGCCTTTGAAGTTTCTGCAAAATGTCTCCTTTTTCTTTCAAGGTTAATTTTTAGGCACAAGGTGGTGACTGAGCTTGGCGTAAAGGTATTAGCGGTGTGGGTGACTTTCAAGTTACCTTGTAAAGTTACCTTAAATTTTTTTGCACGTAGGTCCCCCGATCTAAAAGCGCCCCGGCCCCCTCATCAGCTAAACCCGGCCCTGGTGACAAGCAACTTTATGACATTTAATTACTTTGTTTAACTTTTCTGCTTTGTGTTTACAGGCAATACGAAATGAACGGTGAAGGCTTCACCAGCTTTGAAGCTCTGGTCGACGATCTTCAAGCAAACGAAGAGTCGGCTGAAAGGACTGAAAACGAAGACCAACCGCTAAACTTATCAACAGTTGATCATCAGATATCAAATAAAAAACCTGCTCCGAAATCTGAAGAGGAAGCGATAAGAGAGTTGGAAGAGTCACGAAGATGCAAGAACTGCCACAAGGATCCAGCTTGTATGGTATTTGTTCCATGCGGACATTTAGCGTGTTGCCTCGATTGTGGCAGAGAAATGCAGAAATGTCCGATTTGCCATTCTGTCGTTACCGAAAGAATTAGGTCCTATATTTCGTAGAAATGCATTGCATCAAGCAGTTAAACATTTTTATGCCAAGTTAATAGTTAACCCTCTTTCAAGTGCTACGTTTATAAAATGAATAAAATTTACCTACGTCAGCAAAGCATGATGCTTGCTGCATTTACTGGAAATTACTTTTTTGCGTTGATTTTGATATTGGTCAATGGTCAGCAGTATTATCTTGTTACGTATCCACGCATGTGTTTTTACAACGGACAAAAGGACATTTTTACATGTAATTTGTACCAGAAGGCATCTTCTAAAGATGTAGTTTTATAAATTACTTTTAGAGAAGAGTACTAAGCTGCTGCTTTAATGATATCTCCTAGATTCTCCAATCTACTTAACGTTTTACTGTGCATGTGTAAACAGTTTTAAAATCGTGAACGACCGATGTAGTTTGGTGCAAATTGTTGACACTTTTCTTCAAATTTAACATTTTCATGAAACTTTTGTATTTTAAAAGATTAAAATATTTCCACAATCATGTTTCGTTTGTTGCATGCATTTCCTGCTTATTAGCTTTTAAGTCTTCACTATGGTTAGGCTCCATCTATTTATGGAAAATTTGTCCAGTGTGTTTTATCGTTTTATTATATTTTTGCTGCATGCTCAATGAAAGCACAAGTACCTTTTAGCGTCTTGTTGGCTTGCCGTGACAGATTTTTATTTTTTCTGTATACGTAACAAGGTCTGTTAATTGAGATGTAATAAATACAAACAAAAAAAATCGCGTTTTGCATAAAATAAATTCAGTAGTTGATCAGATAGGCACTTAAACATACAAAGTTTTGTGAGACAAATGGACAAAATCATTGGAAAAATCAGAAGCTGTAGCAACAGCGTTTCAACCAATCAGAAGTTGCAGGAAAAACACTTCTGTTATAAAGTATATAAAGTCAATGTGATGTAACACTCGTAATCATTTGGATGACGTGTGTTTGATTCTCATTCAAACCATAACTCTTATTTTTCTGTAATTATTCAACAAAGTATTGAAATACAAAAGCAATTGCAATCAGCATAGAGATAGAGATTTTTCTTTGCCTGAATGCTAGAAGTGTCATAATTGGACGGTAGTCGCTTAAACATGTTCTGGTTGGTTGGCGGTGTCATCCGGTCTTACAGGGAACTGTTATGTTTAAGTGGCTACCAGTTGATTGGCTTGTCACCTCCAAGGTAGGCCTACAGCGTGTCTGGTCAGTGACGGCTTCCCGATAGTGCGATGGAACTAACTCAGAGGCCGAGTGGTTTCAGCTCTGGTAGGCTACTGGTAGATCTTAGATCGATTCCAGGTCGGGTCATACCCAGAGGTGGGCACCCGCTACTTTTAAAGTAGCGCGCTACCCGCTACCGCTACTTGGGCCAAATTAGCGCGCGCTACCGCTACCCGCTACCAATTTACAAAAGTAGTGCGCTACCCGCTACCGCTACTCGGGCCAAAGTAGCGCGCGCTACCGCTACTTCTTCCGCTACTTTTGTCTAAATGACACTAGGAAACACTCAAGTCCTTAGTGACGCAAAAATGACCTTGAAAACGAATGTAATCATTCGTTTACGCTGTCATTTTAACGTCGTTATAGAAAACACATTTTAAGGGAAATTTATTGTTACGCATCTTTCAAAAACACGAGCATTTCAAAATGAAAGTCACTAAGTCCTGCCCGCTTTCGCTTAAGCACATCTTTTCCAACAGAGAAAAGTTTCTCCACCGCAGCACTGGAAGGAATGGGGGTGTTGTATTAATGAACAGATACGTTTTAACTCGGTATTCGAAAAGCTCAAGGACTTGCTCTTGTCCGAAAAAAAGGCGTCCACAGTTGCTGCTTCCTTCTGCACCGCCGTTTCACGAGATGGCGTAAACACTCCAAAAAATACATCCTCGGAGTCATGACTGGTGTTGGTGTCACTCTTCTCGGTATCAACCTGGCTGGATGTCCCCCGCAACAGTCGAATTACATCTGTCTTGACTTTTTCTCGCAGTGCGTCAGCATCATCCGTGGAAACGTAGTGCAGAAATTGTAGCCACGATGTCTTGAAGGAGGGATGAAGATATGATGCCATAACGCATTTCATGTTGTTGAAGTACTTGTTGAATCGTTTTTTACCCCTTCAAGGACTTTCACTTTCAACTCCTCACAGGTCACAAGATCACTGATCTCGGTCAACTTCTTCTCGCAAATTGTGATGGTTGGAAGCAAGACTCCGTAATATGTCTTGGACTCGCCTGAAGAATGTCTAAAGCCTGGCAGATAGGCTTCATCACACGGAGATATTCGCCGAAGAAGTTGATGTCAGCTAGAAAAGACTGAAACTTTGCAACCAAGCCGATTATATAGCTGCTTGACCACGCCAGTATTGCAAAAAAAACAAGCATTTTTTTTAATTTAAATTAAAAAGTAGCGGGTAGCGGGAGTGCGACTGAAAAAAAGTAGCGCCTCTCCCGCTACCGCTACTTTGGAAAAAAATAGCGCCGCTACTGCAGCCGCTACTCCAGCTAAAAAGTAGCGCCGCTACCGCTACTTTTACCAAAAAGTAGTACCGCTACAAAAGTAGCGCGCTACTGCCCACCTCTGGTCATACCGAACCGAAGACTTTAAAAACGGTATCGATTATGTTCTTTTTTGCAAAACGCAGTGAGAGAATAAGTCAGGTAATAATGTTATAATATCGTAAACCTGATATAAAATTAAAAATGAGCCCTGTCGTTAAAAAATCTTAGTTGCTGTAGAGCGACAATAAATAAAACCATAACATCATTATTATACAATTTAAAACCACAAAATGTTACAAAATATTATGCTGTCACTACAATAAATACGATTTAATTCTGACCTATTCAATGCGTGATACATATTTTATTTATTTAAAATAACACATCTTTGGCCATCCATTCGTATAGCTTCGCAAGCAGAACGGCAAGTCAAAAAATAAGTTTGTAAAAAGCCATGGCTAGGAAGAGAGCATTTCAAACATTTTCTAATAAAACCAGAATAAGATTTTCGTACTGAGCCTGGAGTATTCCTTAAAATTGTAGCAAAACACTAAAATAGTTAATTTAAACCCGGTTTAAACCATTGTACAGTGGCTATACTGACCATACTGCTTCTGTCAAAAAAATAAAACAAAAAAGAGCAACGTAGGCGTTTGTTCAGAATCAATCGTTTTAGAAAAATGTTTGATGAGGGAGCATGGCGTAATCCTTCCCCCCTGAGTGCACCACTGTGTGCAAAATAGCCTATAGCTGTAAAAAAGCATTAGTTTATAAGGCCTCGTGCAGGCGCGGATCTATGGGGGGGGGCCCAAGGGCCTCCCCCCGAAATTTTGTGAGAAATTGTTGAATGGTTTGATATGCTTTTAAACAGCTGATATTAGTCCCACAGCGGACTTAACTTATCCCGGGGGGAGGGGGGAATTATTTTTTGTTATTACTAAGGTTGAAATTATCCATCGATTATACATTTTTAATAGCAACATTTGTTGGAGCTGGCTCAGCTGAAACCAACGCTGAGCCAAATGACGTCAGTTGAAACAATCTGAAACCTGAACTGTTTTATAGTTGTTAGTCTTCATCATAATTTCAATCAATTACCATAGGCCAAGGGTCTCAAACACGCGGGCCGCATGCGGCCCTCGAGGACTTTTGGTGCGGCTCGCGATGCCTTTTAAACTTTGAAATAATTCATAATCACAGTACATATTTTTCTATATAGGAAGATAAAATGCTCAAAAAACCTGAAAATGCCCATCAAACTTCAGACGACTTTTTAACACTACTGTCGCGCCATTTTTGCGTACGGGAAACTCGTATTGTTACATCGCAATCACATTGCTTATTCACTCATTGTGTCATAATTGCAATGGTAACTTTGGCACTTGCTGAAGTCAATTCTTCAACAGTTTAGTTTTTTCCGCGTTTTTGAAAGTTGATTGCAAGATTTTAGCTCTCCAAGTCCGTCGTTTCATTTACGTGTTTTTTCTTTTTCTTTTTCGTTTTTTTTTGCGTTGGTACAGTGTTTTCCATCTCTTTGTTCTTACTAATTTTTCTTGCGATCTAACGTTCTTGGTGTGTTCTTACTACTGCACAATATCTTTTTTATTGCGTTTTCACTGTGTTATTTTGCTTATTGGTTGGTTTTGAATCTTTACCCTCGGACTAACAAAGCCTTGATAGGTTATTCCCGGTAGTTTCGCATACTTGTAGACTTGTAGAGGCTTTTGACGCAGGCCCGGTTGCCGAGATTGATAGAGTGAAGTTTTCCGATTGTTGAAGTGTTGTTGTCGGGAATTATTCCATCCATTAGGTGCCGCTGAATGGAGAGCAGTCCTGAAATGTGTTGCTCAATTGCACACCCCGAGAGCCGAACCAGCGCCGCTTGATCTTAATTGGAGCGCGTAACCACTGAGCTAACGGAGAGACAATTGATTTCTTATTGTGTGGTGCGGCCCTAGAGTCGATTTACAAGTGTTCTTTTGGCCCTCAGAGCAATTTGAGTTTGAGACCCTTGCCGTAGGCTATATGTCTGCAAACATACAAATATCCAATTGGTCATGGGCACTGCATACAGGGTTTTAAACCAGACTTCAAGTTTACTTTGCATACTTAGCAATTTTTATTCCAGCAAAATTTATTGATAAACATTGCTGTTTTAATGTCTATGTTATAGCATATCGTATATGTCGTAGTATCATTGTTCACAGTGGCATAGCCAAGGGAGGGTTAGGGGTTACAACCCCCCCTTTGGCACGCGTGTGACGTCACGATATTGAGAATGATGCTTTTCAGTCTGTATGCAGGCCCGGTGCTAAGAACCGCGGGGCCCAATTAGAAATGTGATGACGGGGCCCCTACTCTTCATAGCAAAATTTATGGGTGTTTATATATCATAAAATACATACCAGTACATACAAACTACAAAGATAGACATTTATTACTTGCTATAAAACAAATTAAAGGTAATGTGGATGTTTATTTACGATATGTTGTTTTACTTTTAATAGCAAAAAAGGAAAATTAGGCAATTAACCTTTAGTTTTTCAGAAAAAAACTTTTCTTGCCTTTTTATTAGCAAAGTCATTCAAAATAACTTCAAAGTCAATGGCTTTAGCAATCTCGCATTCTATAGAAAGCATTGACAAACTGTTAAGTCTTTCTTGCGCGATTGTAGATCTCAAGTACGTTTTAATTAGTTTCAGCTTTGAAAAGCTTCTTTCCCCTGATGCAACAGTTATTGGCATCGTCAAATAAATCCTCAATGCAATGAAAACATTAGGAAATGTTGTAAATCTATTGTTTTCTATCAAGTGTTCAGTAGTATTTTTTTATTCAGTAGTATTTTAAACCTCGTAATACAGAAAGACCCCCGCTAGCGCGGGGCCCCTTCAAGGTGCGGGGCCCAATTTGATCTAATCGGTCAAATCGGCCTAAAACCGGCCCTGTCTGTATGTCTATAAAACAAAGTTTGCCTAAGTTTAAGCGAAACTGCATTAAAAGAGCGAGTTTTGCCAATACCAAACATTAAAACATCTCAACCAGGAATTAGCAACAAGAAAACATAGAGACTTAGCTTTATTACCGAAAAAATGCCGAAGAAAACATGATCTTATCCTTTTGCTATGCCACCGGACAGCATCATTTTACAGGAATATTTATACCCATATTTTTGTTGAAAATGCTCTCAGAATGCACCAAATTCAAAGTAATTTTTCAAAATTTTCTGCGGGAGCCCCCCAGACCCCTCGCCGCTGGGTGTCGCCTTTGGCGAACACGCCGTCAAAACCCCCCAGATTTTTGGCTACGCCACTGATTGTTTATGCCTGTATTATCTTTTTCTTTATATTTAATTCATTTTTAAATTTTCTGGCCCCCCCCAAAAAAAGCTCCTAGATCAGCGCCTGGCCTCGTGCCTATTTCTTTTCTTCTCAGAAATGCAACAAGCAGGCCCACTGTCGGCGGGTCTAATCAATTAAGTCAGGGGTGTCCAACAGTCCAACCCGTGGCCCGCGAGAAGTTTCTGAGTGTCCCGCGTGATATTTTTAAATGACATATATAATCAATTCAATCGTCTACGTCAGGGGTCACCAAATGGCAGCCCGCGGGCCGCATGCGGCCCGCCACGCTGTATCGCTGCGGCCCGCGGAAGGTATCAGCGTACAAGTATAACCAAAAATACTTTTCTTGAGGAGTAAAAGAGCACGAAGGCAAAAAATACCTTCCGGAAAGCATATTTTCGCATTGCATACGATTCCACAGACCGACCAATCAGATTGTTGTTCTAGGTGGGGGCATGGCCACCTGGAGATGCGGCCTGATTTGTCACATTTTGCAGATTTTGATTACAGCTACTGCTAGTGTTTGACTGATATTTTTTGAAATGTTTTTACTTTTTGCGGTTTCCCAAAGACATAAAACTTTTTTGTTGCCTTGGGGAAGCAGTAGCAAATGAGAAAAAGCAAGTTGAAAAACGCTGAATCAGACTGTTATTGAAAAATTAACAGTCTGACTAAAATCTTCGAAATCAAATTTTGTTTGCTTTTCAACATGTGAGGATGTTAAAACCTATTGTGTCATCTGGAGAAAAGAGAAAAGAAAGCGTAAAAATCTAATTTTTAGAAAAATTTATTTAAACGTTCGCCCAAAGTTAGAAAAACCTGGAAATTTCTGCAAAATGTGACAAATCAGGCCGTATCTTTAGGTGGCCATGGTGGGGGTTGCTTAAAGTTATTCCAATGCGATGTACAGCCACACTGTCACTGTCCCAGTGGTTGATTAAAACGTCTGTTTTCGAATTTCGAAATTGTCTGTGAGCATAGGGTTGCTTATTTTAAGTTTGCAAATGTCATGCAAACACTAGTGCGAGTTTCACCGTTATTGTGTTTCACGAGCAGTGTTCTCTTTATGCAAGTTTTTGTGGGCAAAATGGGTCGGTGTGCCAACTCAATTTATAATAAATTGGCAAAATATTATATATAAATTTAAATTGGCAAAATATTATATATAAATTTAGAGACTTTTTCTGATTGTATTATGAAAAAATTTAGCTTAGTACTGCAAAACGTTTTTTTTTTTTTAAGAAAAATGGAACGCTTCACGATTTTGCGTGTCATCCTTGCGCAGGAGCCATGCTAATCTTCTCCGTATCGTTCCAATTATACAGTAGTATATGTAGCCTACTGCCGAAGCAAGTACTGCAAAACGTTGTTAATCAAGAAATTCTTGCCACGCTGATAAGGACCGCAAGTGACAGTTGTCTATAAAATAAGAAAGACGGTTTTATAGACTCTCACAAAAAGGATGAAAAACCAATTCATTGCTTTTTTAGAGGGAACACTGTTCATGAATTACGATAGAATTACGATTTTTCGGTGATTTCCCCAAGCGTTTGTTTCATGGTACCTGGTTTCTTTTTCCCTGTTATTGGAGCCTATTTTTCGCTGATATGTTTCCAGGTCACTATTGTTGCCTGTATTGCGATGTGTCAAACATTTCCTTGTTTACTGAAACTGTTAATTGCAAGATATCTTTTGCGAAGCGAAGTAACAACACCACTCTTGCTTGGCGATGAATATTCTGATGAAACCGCTCGCCTCGCTATAAGTGCACAAAACAAGTGGCCTCGTTTATTAGGCATTGTTAAAAAAGTCAAAAGTGTTGTAAAAGGAGCTTGGCCTGGCAGTAGCGTTGTTCGATTAATTTTGTTGCTGCGGTAGGCTATTCTAACATAAATATGAACAACATGTAACGCTGGATACTGGGTACGAAATGCGTTCTTTTCTAGCATAAGAGTTAACCTACTTAACATTTTATTACTGCGGCCCGCCACAGCTCTCCTTAATGCCAAAGTGGCCCGCATGCAAAAAAGGTTGGTGACCCCTGGTCTACGTAATTTATGGCGAACTTACATTTAAAGAAATTGGCATTTATTCTTTGCTTTCTTTGTCTATTACATTCTATAGTCCCTAGTGCAGGGGTGCGCAACTGTTCAAGTTAATTTTATTGCATCACGATGCACATTGTTACGCATCACATTTTCCACACTGTTACGTCCACCTTTTCCACACAATCGTACTCGTGGTTCAAGAGTCAGTCAATCAGTAATATTTCTTGTTTTAAAGGGAGAAGTTCAAAACTTTCTATTTCTGGAATTTTACAAAAAATTGTCTCTTAAGAAAAATATCAGAGAATCCATAGATTGGCAGTTTTCGTGACATCATTGTTCAGCAGCACATAGCTTACTTGTGCGAGTAAGTTTTTTTGCGGATGAACCAGCATGTCCAATCCCCAGAGTGATCCCTAATTTCTGACAGCCATATGGAAAACTCGCTTTTCATTGCTAAATCGTCCATTTCACCCTATAGGCTACTATGGCCTAACTTGTTAGAGAAAAACAGTGCTAAACTTCACATTGAAATGTCGACGTGTAGCAAAAACTTTGTTGACTTTACTATATCTTGGTTTGTCTATTGTTCTTATAACTGTAAAATAAAAATAATAGACATTTCTAAGATTAGAATTTTGGTGTGAGAGTTTTAATAGGAAATTATAAGAGAGTCATTTTTATGATTGAGCTACAAATTAGCAGTAAATACTCAGGTGGCCCGTGCAATCATTTGTAAACTGCATGTGGCCCATTGGCCAAAAAGGTTGGACACCCCTGAATTAAGTACTGACATCGATAGCCTGATTTTTCCCACGAGTCTTAGTTTGATAACGCTTCTTTTACATTTATAAAGCCATTTTGTAACGAAAGCTGAAAGTGTAGTATGGGCTACTAATGCTATAACTTATCATTTCATTTTCTAGTATGGTCATTTTTTAATATCGTAGATAAATCTTTTTTATCTATAAGTACAAAAAGTCATCGTAGAAAAGTAGAAAACATTGTAATGCAACGAACAATGGTGAATAGTTTTTTGAAGTAGGCCATATTGGCCTAACGCTAAAACAGTTTATCCTACTGTATCTCACATATCTATAAAACTGTTAACAGTTTATTAATTTTTATTCTGCATTTGCTTACAATAGCCCACATCAGTTTCCCTATTTTGACTAACTAGCTAAACCTTAATCAGGGCATCTTTGACGTGACAATTAGTAAAAGTGAAATATTTAGCGTCTGCAGACGTTGAATCAATGTAAAACGTAGACTACCAATTTTGCTAGCTTGGCTCAAAGAAAAGCTGAAGTTAAACAGCGGGGATTTCCCTCGGGGTAATGCCGCTCGTGATTTACCCGGTCTCAAGCGCGTTCTCTTACAATTATTTAAACTTTTGAACGCCGGTTGCTGCATTCTGATTCGTTCATATTGTTTTCTTTTGATGCTTTGTCATAATCGCAGTAAATAGAAGCTATGGTGAAGGATTAGCCAGAAGATTTGAAGGAATCCTTCTTTTTAGTTACCGGTAGCCTACTGCTTAGGTTAGGCCATGGCAGATAATCCTGCACTAATGCAACGAAACTATATGAGCTCAAATTGGAGAGAAACTTACTGTTAAGATATGAAGTTTTAGGAAATTACAACCCATTTTGTTGCTTGTTTTTCTTAGTTAGAGTAGATTTTTAGGGAAAAGCTAGGTAGTAAAATGTGTTTTTCAGACTTGCTGTGCAGCATGTAAAATGTAGATGCTAGTGTGTTCATTTTGATCACTAAATGTATGGCGGTTGAAAGTAAAAATATTTAAAAAAAATTACACTTCATTTTCAATCTCTTGTTGATCAATATTGTGTGTTTTGATACTAAAATCATTTTATGTTGTTGTTTACTCAAAACGAAATACATGAAATTTGCCAAAGTCAAAACGCACCTAAGACTTTAAACTGGATAGCAGCTAGCAACCTCACTTTACTAATTTCTGAATAAGTTAATACTAGTGATTATTGTTATACACAGGGACTCTGTAGCGCACCCAGCATGGGGCTAAGGGGGCTCAAGCCCCCCCCCCAAACCTGCCACAAAAATTAAGTTTTTGTATGTTCCTCATTTTGCTTACAGGTTAGGTATGAATAAGACACAACAATACAACAGGGCTGAGCATTATAACAATATATTTTACATATTTAACTTAAAAATAGTGTTAATAGTTGAACATTTTCGGTTTAACTTAAACCCTCATCAAGAATCTGAAAATATTTATAAAAATGCAATAAATTTCAACTTCTTGAAGGTAAAATTACATTAGGAAAAGGCAACTACATAAATAACTACCTACGAAAAAACTTGCTCCACGGGGAAGGTGATACATCAAGTAGGCTAAATGTTGAAGAGAATGGACTCGACCAGCAAATAATTGTTTGCTTAAATTTGAGTTATAGCGTTTGATTAACAGTGCTTCCTAAATTTTGGTGTCAAATTGGGATTTGTCTTTGCGTAAAATTTTAAATGAGTCCGCAGAGAATTTTCGATCAGAGCAAAAAGAACATTCCATGATATGGTCTTTGATGGCACTTTTCTTTAACTCCCTATAAAGTTCAGATGCTCCTGTACTCTCGTGGTCAAATGTCTGGTGGACATACGTACCGATGTACCGCACGGTACGTCAATGCCGAATCACACGGACATGTAAAACTGTTTACGACGTTTGAGCAGAGAGACGAAGGCGTCTGGGATTTTAGTTGAAAATACGAACTAAATTTGAATGTTTTGTAAGTAGAAAAAACGTCCACATCAAATTTATTGTTTACAAATTTAGTGTTTTGTTTCAAAGTGTTTTTGTGCTAGTTGTTGTTTTCGCGCTTATTTGTGTTGGCAAACGAAAATCTAATTCTATTTTGTCATACATGACGAAAACGTCGAGATCTATAGAAGATTGCAAGAGTGGACGTAGGGATGAGGAAGCTGATGGTGCTAGTAGCATGGGGTTCACTAGACCAACTTCTAATCTGATTGAGAGAACGAATCCTGATGTATCGGCAACCGGTGGGTTGTGGGCTGTGAGCAGTGGCGTAGCCAAGGGGGGGGGGGGGGGGATTTCAACACCCCCCCTTCGGCACGCGTGTTACGTCACGATATTGAGAATGATGCTTTCAGTTTCTTTATGTCATTAAAACAAAGTTTGCCTAATTTTAAGCGAAACTGCATTAAAAGAGCGAGTTTTGCCAATACCAAACATTCAAATATCTCAGCCAGGAATTAGCAACAAGAAAACATAGAGACTTAGTTTTATTTCGAAAAAATGCCGAAGAAAACATGATTTTATCCTTTTGCTATGCCACCAGACAGCACCATTTTACAGGAATATTCATACCTACATTGTTGTTGAAAATGTTCTCAGAATGCACCAATTCAAAGAAATTTTTCAAAATTTTCTGCGGGAGGCCCCCCAGACTCCCCGCCGCTGGGTGTCGTCTTAGGCGAACACGCCGTCGGGCTTCGCCCGCCGGCCGTCAAACCCTTTCCCCCCCTTCAAAATTCCTGGCTACGCTACTGGCTGTGAGTGCCTTTAAATATTAATCAAGGGATGGGTATTGGCCTATTGTCACTGTCACTATTGTCGCAAATCACTCGGCCGACATTTCTGAATTAGCCCCCCCAAACTTTTTTTCTGGGTGCGCTACTGCACAGGGTTGGAAGTAACGACTAATTGTCACTATTCGATAGCGTTATTCGTTGCTTTCTGAATATCGAATGCTTATTGGCCCATTCCTTTTGAAAATAAATATTGAATGCGCGTTATTCACTGCTTTTTTATGCAAGCAACGAAATCTTTTTTCGTTTTTTACTAATCGATATTAGGAGAACTGCTGAATCATATTTTGTTCTTTGTTGTTTACTTAGGCTATTTCGTCGTCAAAACGAATTTACGAGATTTAGTTTTCGGATTACTATTCGATCTAGTCTCCTTCTGATTTTCGAACTTTAATCAATCAATCAAGTTTATTTCGGCATAGCTTCACATTCATTTTCAATGTACACATCAGGAGATATAACAAATCGCTTTTTTGATATGGAAATTACACCATGGAGGCACCGAAAAAACCATGCGGTTATATTCTATGTCTAGGTGCCCCACATGGGATATTTTACTGGATACAATATATAATTGGATTAATAGTACCGGTACGAAAAAAAAAACACAAAGAAAAACAACAAAAAGGAAAGAAAAGAAAATAGTTATTAACAACAGTAGCCTAAAGCAACAATATAATCACAGAATGGCACTTAAATAGGTCAGTAAGTAGTGATAAGTGATATTTTTATTATTTCTTTCTTAATAAAGTTCAACTGCTATTTTTTTTTTTTTTATCTGTGCTGTTAGTAATTATTTATTATTTTAATTATTTTAAGTAGGTAGCCTACGGTAATTGCTATTCATTGCTTTTTTTAAAGTATCGATAGCGGAAAATCATTGCTTTTTTGGGCACTATCTAATAGTGAAATAGTCATTGCTTTTTACTAACGACTTCCAACCCTGGTTATACATATCAACACTGGTGTCCAGTGGTGTATGCCACAGACATTTTGTACAATCCAAAAATACTTTTTTATCAAAAAAATAAAAAAAATTCCAAAATCACTAAAAACTGTTTTTTTGTCTTTCTACAAGACAAAGACCTATAATAATATTTATACAACAGCTGCCATAAAAAGCGTCCTGCGCATAGTGACCGAATGCATGCGTCCCACGCCATTGGACAATCTCCCCATTTTTGCTGGCATCCAACCGGCTGAGCTTTGTCGTAAAGAGGCCACTCTGTCTCTCGGTGAACGGGCACTGGAGCCTAACCATCTTCTCTTACTCTACCACAAAATCTCTACTCTAATCAACGAAGCTGATGAGCAAGGCATATCTACGGTTACTTGGGAGGACCATAAATGGAAGTTAAGTAGGCTACCACCAGACTCCACTCGTTCATCTCCGACGCTGACACACGCCCCATTGGCCTGACACTACAAAGACAAGCATATGGGTGCGCCTCAACCGTTTTCGTACGGGCGTCGAGCTTTTCCGCTTAACCATGCACGAATGGGGAATGGCCTCTTCCCCCTCCTGCAAATGTGGTGCCGAGGAACAGACCGCAGACCACATTATCAATGACTGTACATTTGTACAATCTTCCAGCCACCTAACGGAATGGAAGGTCTGCGCGTCACGGATGATGAAACCAAAGACTGGCTGCTCTCTAGTAGCCTTCCAGTGTACCGGTAGCCTATAGTCCGGGAACATCGTGAATCTGGGTGGGAAAAGGATAGACTCTCGGCCCCAGAGGCTCACACGAAGACAACGATGACGAGGTCCAAATAAGATTAACGGTCAGGTAGGTGACAGTAGCAAGTTGATGCGATTTCTATTTTTCGAGTTACGAGGGGGGGGGGGTGGCTCAACTTAGGCTACCTCACCATTTCCTATGAACTGTATTAGAGACTGCATGGAAAAAAAGGCGTTGTATTAATTTTTTATTGATAAGTAGGCTAATAGGCTATCAACTGCTTTTCCTCGCTTAAGAGTTGGAAGATACCTTTCTAATAAAAAAAAGTACGGTAACTGTTTAAGTTAATAAACACTATTTTCAGAAGTCCTTGAAAAAAAATGATCACAAATACGCACATCGACTGAAGGCTATTTGCCAAAATACAACATTTTACTGCAAAGATCGCAAGCCTTGCAATCTATTGGATCAAAAATGTGTTGCAAAGACTTCAAGTGTAGGCAAATATGGTTAAATTGCGCAACAGTGAGAATTTGTATAGCCTAATTCATCTGAAAATGAAGAAACCAACTAGAGAAGAAATTCTTCAATAATGCAATTTTTATTATTACGGTAATTTTATTTATTTGCGTCAGCAGGCCCGGATTTAGGGGGGGGAAGGCAGAAGGTGCAGGTGCCCCGAGTCCCCTTTTGAAGGGTCCCCGACGTGGAAAAAAATGTTACGGTATTTTTTTTTTCTTTCAGGCTTTGAAGTTTCTGCAAAATATTGTGCAGTGCTGGATTAATGCTACTGTAGACGTAGGCTACAGGTGGTTTTTCGCAAAAAATTTTTTGCACGGGGCCCACCGATCTAAAAGTGCCCCGGGCCCCAATCAGCTAAATCCGGCCCTGTGCGTCAGACAAAGCTGTCCATCTCTAAAACAAGACCACAAAATAATACACAAACTGCAAATGCACAAAGGTCACAGAGAGCCACTTTGGATGTCGTCAGTTTAAGAGTTTAATTTACTGTTACAAATTGACATACAATGAGCGTTGGAAGAGTTGAAAGTATTCAGAATGATAACAACAATCAGATGACATCATGTCATACAAAGTGATTTTAAGGAGTGTATGCAACGGTTGATAAACGAAAACATGTTTTCCTCAATAAAGCATCAAACGTTGTTATATTATTAATAAAATAAACTGTAATTTAATTGTAATAAAATGCAAGTAAATTTGTTTTATACATATGTATATTTTATTATATTTAATAGAAACAGATAAATATTCATTTGGCTATTTTTATCCAATATTTTTCTTGTTTTGGCCTTTTTTGTATTATCTTAGCTTTAAAACTTTTTCATAATCTGGCAATTCTGTCTCAATAAGGTTGGCTTTAGTTAGTGTCAAGTGATGCAAGCCATGTCGCGCCGCATACGCGGCCGCTTTTGACTTTTTCGCCACGTGCCGCGCCGCGTGAAAGGTTGAAATGACAAAGCCGCGCCGCTTGCCGCGTAAAATTTCAAGAAATTAAACTTTCGTAAACTTTCAACTTTTCAAGAAAATCAGTTATGAAACTTCAAATTTGAATTGGATACACGAATCAGTTTTTTTTCCTTGGGAAACCCTAGGCTGGAAAAGCTATGCAAAATTGCAAATGGCTTGTAGCTGACACTGACAGGGATTTGGGCCTGGCTTGTGAGGAAAGCTGTACGAGTGTTTTGGTTAATAGCGTAGCTCAGCGTGGTCCAACTACTTTTGACTTACGGGCCACTTTACAAAAACGTGACAACTTGCGGGCCATTTCCAATAAAATGATAGTGAGTGCGTAATCGAAATTGTTAAACAATAGCAAATAGAAATTTATTGCAAATCTCTATCAGTGAGATGCCTGTGGTCGAGGTTTCTCTAATACTATCGTTTCTACATCAATTTCAATGTTAGTGGTAGCAAGTCGGAGACTATCTTCCAGTGTTTCGTCTATCATTCGATTTCTGTTTTTCGACTTGACTTGCTTCATTCTAGAAAATGTACTCTCACACATGTATGACTTGTATGTGCTTCCAAACATTGAGTGCATTTTTAATGCAAAAATTTTCAGTTTGGGAAATCTATCCTTGCTGACTAATTTCCAGAAGCACTCTGAGGTTTCATTTTCCCCTAACAGCAAGAATTGGTTGCACTGAAGCTCGCAGAGTTCGAGCTGAAGTTCTGGTAGCTGTGTTTCCACATTAACATCCATAGGATTGTTATACAAATGGAGATTAGGTTTTAATCTGTCAAAATCTTTAAATCTATTCTCAAATTCACAAGATACATCCTTAATATCTTTCACAAAACGGAGCATTCCACTTCATAATCATCTACCACAAGTGCATGCAAAGAATCAAAGTGTGAAAGATCGTTATTTTTCAAGCATATAGCAAAAAAGTGCAGTTTCCTTGGAAAGAAATGGATGATGCGATGCAATGATGCTTTCGCAATTATTGGATTATGCCAAATTTCTGACTGTTGCGCAATAGCCAGTATTAGGGTTCCAATTTAAAAGATACATAACATGAAAACTGTGGAATATTTAAATCAAACAAAAACGTCCAGAACACTACGTACATATCAGCCTTTAAGAAGCCCAGTTGTACTGACGAGACCTGATAGGTTGAAACAGTATAAGCCCTGTTGTCTACAACTTTGAATTAAATTTTTGACACTTTTTATCCAAATGCTATACTTGTTCTAATTGAAATTACTTTCTATAACATGAATACAAATTAAATCAATACTGGAAAGCTCGCGGGCCGCAAAAATTCCATCCGCGGCCCGCGGGCCTGTAGTTGGACCACGCTGGCCTAGCTGATAAGCCCAGCTCCCAGTTACCAGTCTATAGGCCTAGCGCAACTACCGCATTAGTCACTGTAACAGTTAGCCCAGTGAGTTCAGGCTATAAGTTTTACTCTTGTGTGTGTAGTTCATACAGCCACTGACATTAAAATTGCATTATTGCTTACAAAAAGTGTTCAAAAGTCCTGATACTAGATCCAAGAACATTCTATTTGAAAAGCATGATGTCTTAGAACTTAGATGCATTGCTGTTAAGAGAATATGATCTTGTTAGTGGTTAGCCTAGTCAATTAGTGCACAACTATACTGGTAGGTTACCAGTTACGGTATTTGCCATGGGTGCTTTTTGCCACAATTGACTTTTTAAAAAATAACGTGTTAAAATATTTCTTGAAAATTTTGTAATTTGCGGTGTGTGGTGCAGTGTCAAAGTTCCAGATAAATTGCGGTGTGCGGATAGATGATTCAGTAGCGGTGTGGTGTGCGGATAAAAATTTTAGATTTGCTGCATCTCTAGTTGGCTTTGCTCAATTGTTACCACCCTGACTTTGGTGACTACTGACAACTGTTCAAAGAAATATTTAATTCATTCATTGAATCTTTATCCCCAGACTGGGAAAGCTTCTTGCAGAGCTTAATCGTGTTGCCAGTTTCGCATATGTGTAGAGGCTTTGATTGAATCACTGTGGTACATATGTGGTACAGCACGGTTTACTGTGGTACATATGTGGTACAGCACGGTTTTGACTCTGGTACATATGTGTACCATTGGTCCTTAAGGGTAATGCGTTTAGTATCATTGCTGGTATGGTTTTACACAGTGGCGGCTAGTGCTGTTTGTGAGCAGTGGGGCTGCAAGGAATAGTGGGAGAGGGGTGAAGCCCGCCGCTGAGATCACCGAAGTCGAACGACTTCGCGAGGGGGTCTGGGGGGTCTCCTCCCAGAAAAATTTGAAAAATCGCATTAAATTTAGTGCTTTCTGAGCATGTTTTTACCCCAAATTTTGAAAAAATGCATTCAAACTTTGTTAAAAAGTTGATATTCCTAAGCTGTATTTAAAAAAAACCTAACAGTATTGCTTTGGAGACAAACTTTACTAGTATTGAGCTTAGTCTTGACTAACCTAGCCGTTGCATACAAGGTTCAAGTGATTTTGAGATGCCCTAGGCTGGACTAGCACTTCCTATAGGCTAACCTGTTGAAGGATGCAACCTAGTTCGTGCCATGAACAGTTCGGACCGTCAGTTCGTACCTTGAAAAGATCGAGAGAAAAAATTAAAAAAAGCCGAAGTCACTGATTGCAGTTTCCGCAATCATTTTAAAATTTTCCCCCTGAAAAGATCGAGAGAAAAAATAGCTCAAAACCGAAGTCCGCTGATCACAGTTTCCGCAAACATTTTTTTGCAGTTTCTGCTAACCCTAACTACTAACTAGGGATGGGCAATATAGAATTTCGAATAATTGCAATCCAAATATCTAATTATTCGAATTGAAATGACATTTTGAATCGAATTTTCCAAACCGAAATTAAAATATCCACTTTTCCCACTACCAAAATTTTTTATCGATTTTCGCCGATCAATCACATTCGGCTCAGCGATAGCTATTCGCTCTAGCGAAAACGGCTAGCCAGTTCTCTTTCAGATGTCAGAAGACCGTTGTGTTGTGGATTTGCATCTATTTTCATTGTACGAAACATGGAACACAATTCAACTCTGGGTTAAGCTACCGCTACACCTAGTTTCGGAAGTTCCACAACAATGCAGCAATCCAATGAAATGGATGGTTTATTGAGCTGCGGTGTTGAAGCGACAAATACTTCAGCCTTCAGCATCAAGTATGTAACGACGACAACGAACAGCTTTCAGCTGGCCAGGAAATCCGATCGTACCTTAAGGCAAAAGTGCCAAACAGCGATGCAAGTGAATGGTGGAACAAAAATAAAGAAAAGTTCCCGCTGTTGTTTGATCTTGCGAGGAAGTATTCTGTCACTTCTGTATCCTCAGAAAGATCCTTCTCGAGTGCTGGATTAACAGCATCAAAATTGTGATTGCGGCTCACTGGCGAGCACTTAGAAGCAACAAACACTTGCTCTCCTAGGCAGTTACTGTTGTTTTTCGTTTCGTTGCCACTTTTCCATGATGTCTCTTCAATAAAACCAGAATAAAAACAACGGAATGGCCCGTTTCGGCGAGTCCGATTCGGCGAGTCCGATTCGACTAGTCCGATTCGGCGAGTTCCCTATTCGGCGAGAGCCCTTTTCGGCGAGTGCCCTATTCGGCGAGTTTTTGAAATTTTTAAAAGGAAATTATCGGGTACCGTAGCCTAATTGCAATTGCCTTTACATCGTTTTAACGTCGCTAAACGTTGAAATCGTGCAGAAAGGAATAAAAATAAAATGTTTGAACTATTAAATTAAAATTCGTCATGTCAGTTCAGTTGTTTTTATTTCTGACCATCATATGAAAAACAATACACGTCAACATAGCAAAGGTAGAAGCGACAATTCACGTCAACATAGCAAAGGTGTAGAAAAAGGTAGAAGCGACAAAACGCGAACGTTAAAACGTGCTTGTGACCAAAGTAAGTTATTGAGTTGAAAGAAATTTAGCAAGGTTGCATCACCTTCAAAAAAATTTAAGATATGAAGGAAAAATAAAACAAAGAAAATGTTACAAAAAAAATAATGTTTATGTCTATAAGTTAGTACTTTTGAATAGTTAAAATCATAGGCGCCTAACTATTTTTTTGGCCGTGGGGGCGAAAGTGTTTCATCAGCAGCAACGTAAATTCAGCGAAATGTCACGCAGATGGATGATGTAATTATGTCGTCACACTAGGATTGCTTTTATTGCCACACTCGGAGTTATCGCTACGTTCGACCTACCGTTAATTATTATAAACAAAGCTCGACCAAAACACATGCTATGCGTCTGCGTTGGCTAGCGGTTGATGGACTGCGACTCTTTAAGCTAAGCTCAACATAAAGTTTAGCAACGAACTAGATTTATTAGCATGAAACAAGAGACGAAAAGGTTTACTAAAAGGTATACTGTAAATGGAATGAAAATACTAACTTGATCATATGCTTGAAAATATACCTGTTGAAAGTAAAATCATTCATGTTTACATCAATTCAACAGCACGTCACCTTTAATAAATTTAAAAGTTGCTGACATCCGTAAACAGTCCTTGAAAAATAGTTACAGAGAGACGTTTGATTAAGTTTTCGACTTGACATTGCTCCCTTTTCACTACAATATCGCAACTTATGGCTGACCAGCTTTCAAGTTTCAATTCGCTGTAATACGCCCGTTTTCGTGTTGCAGATGAAACAAAACATGCACATATTCCCCGCCTTTGATCGGGTTTCCATGGCAATGGACGTGTGTGCGCCATGCAGTTTGCGCGAGTCCGTTGTTGTGTTGATTATGCTGCTTGTGCGACTGTGGGCAGTGCGGTTTGTACCAGCCCTTGTTACGTTGGTTAGTGGTAACCTCGGGCCGAGACTTCAAGTTCATTTTCACAGCAAGCGATTCACTGCCGCGACAATTCTCTGCAGAGGTTTCGACTTTCGAAAGCGACAGGAGACTGTTTGCAAGCGCATTAAGTTAAACGCACGCTGCGTCAACGTAGCAAATTATGTTGTTTTTGGGTGCATTCAACATCTGATGACATTGAATCGACACAAAATGGTAGATTTTTGCTATGTCACAGGCAGCAAAATCAGTCATTTTTACATTGATTCAACGTCTGCAGACGTTAAATCAACGTAAAAATGACAGATTTTTTGTCTGGGGTGGGATTGTAGCATCGCTACTCGTTCTAGTGATTATTTACTGCGAAGCTGTTGCGGTTTGTATTTAAAAATGTTTTCCTGCTGCCGATCGCTAGTTCATCTATTGTTTTATGTATCAATGCCGCATAAAAAGTTGCTCCCACGCGGAAATATGCGTGGAGGCCTGGCCCCCACGGCTTAGGCGCCTATGGTTAAAATGATTAGTTTGGATCAACAAATGTGTGACCTACACTCCTACAGCTTAGATTGAAAGGAAATTATCGGGTAGGCTACCGTAGCCTAGTTATACCGACCAGCAAAAATTTGTTCCAAGAACCCAGTTAGCCTAACAGTTCATTTTTACATTGTAGTAACAGAATGAAAAGGCTAACCACATGTGTGGCCTATCGTTTTAACGTCGCTAAACGTTGAAATCGTGTAGAAAAGGGTGCTTTTGCTGACTAGGATACGTTGAAACTGAGAAACATTCACAGAAGCCCTATGATACGTTGCATTTTTAAGATAATGTATTCAGACGTTGAATCAATGTACAAATGAAATGTTATGCTAAATGGGTTCTTGGAACAAATCGTAGGGCTTCTGTGAATGTTTCTCAGTTTCAAAGTATCCTAGTCAGCAAAAGCTCCTTTTTCTACACGATTTCAACGTTTAGCGACGTTAACACGATAGGCCACACATTTGTTTAGCCTTTTCATTCTGTTACTACAATGTAAAAATGAACTGTTCTTGGAACAATTTTTTGCTGGTCGGGATAACTAGGCTATGGTACCCGATAATTTCCTTTCAATCCAAGCTGTAGGCCACACATTTGTTGGTCCAAACTAATCATTTTAACTATTCAAAAGTACTAACTTATAGACATAAACATGATCTACTTTATTTTTTTTTGTAACATTTTCTTTGTTTTATTTTTCCTTCATATCTTAAATTTTTCTGAAAGTGTTGCGACCGTGCCAAATTTCTTTCAACTCAATAACTTACTTCGGTCACAAGCACGTTTTAACGTTCGCGTTTTGTCGCTTCTACCTTTTCTACACCTTTGCTATGTTGACGTATTGTTTTTGATATCATGATCAGAAAGAAAAACAACTGAACTGACATGACGAATTCAAGCACGTTTTAACGTTCGCGTTTTGTCGCTTCTGCCTTTGCTATGTTGACGTGTATTGTTTTTCATATGATGGTCAGAAATAAAAACAACTGAACTGACATGACGAATTTTAATTTAATAGTTCAAACATTTTATTTTTATTCCTTTCTGCTTGATTTCAACGTTTAGCGACGTTAAAACAATGTAAAAACGGCAATTATAATTAGGCTACGGTACCCGATAATTTCCTTTCAAAAATTTCAAAAACTCGCCGAATAGGGCACTCGCCGACAAGGGCTCTCGCCGAATAGGGAACTCGCCGAATCGGACCAGTCGAATCGGACTCGCCGAATAGTAGCAGACCCTAAAAACAAAGCTTTTTGACATTTTCTGAAGCTAATTGAAAATTATTCTAGAATAGGTATTCGAAATTCTAAATTTGAAAAATTATTCTAGAATAATTCTAGAATAGCTTATTCTTCTATTTTGCCCATCCCCATCCCTAACTCTATCCATAGAGTAATCTATGCTCTAACCCTTGCTGATTGCAGTTTCCGCAAAATTTTTTCCGCAGTTTCCGCAAACATTTTTCCATAGTTTCCGCTAACCTTTACCCTAACCATAGAGTAATCTATGCTCTAACCTTCGCTGATCGTAGTTTCCGCTAACCGCAGTTTCCGCTTACCCCAACTCTAACCACAGAGTAATCTATGCTCTAACCCTCGCTGATCGCAGTTTCCGCAAACATTTTTCCGCAGTTTCCGCTTACCCCAACTCTAACCACAGAGTAATCTATGCTTTAACCCTAACCCTCGCTGATCGCAGTTTTCGCAAACATTTTTCCGCAATTTTGCAGTTTCCGTTAACCGCAGTTTCCGCTAACCCTAACCCTCGAGTTTGTTTCAAATTGTTTGGGGAAACTCCGATCAGCGACTTCGGCTTTTTTTAATTTTTTCTCTCGATCTTTTCAGGGTACGAACTGACTGTACAAATGGTTCAAGGTACGAACTAGGTTGCACTCCTTGTTGAATACCCTAACTCCACAGCTAACACTTCTACATTCATGGCTGATCGCTACTCTGCGAAATAAAAACTAACTTCAAATAGTCTGTAAAGTTATTCGGTTAGGTGGGGCTGTTTTCAGAGGCTCACACGGCGACGACGACGAAAATCATAATTGCTTGTATGTACAGTATTGACATAATTCGCGCCAAATTATTGAAAAATTTTCAACCGGAAGTAATGCTATCAGTTAAATTTACCTTTGCATGTAGATCTAAAGTACATTTCTAAAATATTATGTGTTATTTAGGGAGCAAGTCTTATAGGCGCAGACAGTTAGGCGCCAGTCAAATAGGCGCGCAGCCGCGCACAGTGCCCGCACACTGTGGCGTCTGGATATTTAGGTGCTGAGCACTGTAGCGCCTGTTCATTTAGGTGATATTCCTAGTAAAGTCTGCAGATTGTATCAGCTTGGCAGGTAGGGAAATACTTTTCACATAAAAAGTTGTATTGAACAGAAAAATATGTCATGGCTTCCGTGAGCGAAGCTGCTTAAACTGGCAATGCTTTTCACACAAAATGATATATTGAACTGAAAAATATATTGTATTTTAATGCGCGTGTTCGGCATGTATTTGTTGTTAGTCCAGGTTGGCGTCGGCGAAAGCTTTATCAATAAATTATTCAAGTTTGCGAACATGACTGAGTTCACTTTTAGTGAGTCAAATAATAACTACAATAAACGTTGTCTCATACGTACTCACCACACGACCAATCCATCTCGAGTAGAAGTAATTGCAAAAGATAACAGATTAAGTAAGGTTCCATCTGGCTGCAACCTGTGTTCAGGATGCATAGCAAATGTCCTGTGGAGATGTGCTAATATCAAGAGTAGTAGAGCGTTGTCTCGCACCTCATCTCCACACGCGCATTAACAAAACAACATATTTCTCTGTTCAATATAACATTTTGTGTAAAAAGCATTGCCCTACCTGCCAAGCGGATACAATCTGCAGACAATACTAGGAATAGCACCTAAACGAACTGGCGCCACAGTGCTTCGCACCTAAATATCCAGACCCCAAAGTGTGCGCGCCTATTTGACCTGCGCCTAAAAGACATGGACCCGTTAGTAATATATATTAAAATTTCACAACAACAGTCTTAATTTTTAAGTTTCCCCACATCACTATATCCCTCCATTAGACTAATAGAATTTACCCTTACATATGTGTACCACAAAAGTTTAGCATTGTCTAGCAACATGTTTTTTAATTTTTTTATGGTTTTACTAAAGGGATAGGTCAGATTAATCACTAAACATTGATGTGGAATAAAAATTATGTTTTTTTTACAATTTTTACTTGTCTTGTTGATCTTTCAAAGTTTACTGCTTCAAACCCTGACCAATTCACCAAACAAAAGCAGTTAAAGCAAAGCTAAAACAAAATACAATTTTCAATTTTTTTTTTATTTATGAATAGATTATTTATTTAAGAAACGTTTAGAGACAAATACTTTTTGATAACTACAAGAAAATGATTAGACATCGTGGAAAAAGTTCATGGTACACATATGTACCAACACCAACAGTCCTCAAAAGGTTATTCCATCCATTGGGTGCCGCTGAAAGGAGAGCAGTCTTTAACTTGCGTTGCTCAAGCGCACACCCCAAAGTGTCGAACCAGCGCCACTTGATTTTGAAGCTTTTTTGTTTCAGAAGTCACGTGCTAACCTACTGAGCTATCGGATGCTTAATTGATTTGGTTCCATGTTTTTCTTATATTTTGTTAAGTTTTAAACCTTTTGGTGTACTATTATTACAATTAAGAGTCATTTTCATTCTGAGCCAAATTAATTTCTTGATTTGGCCTACTATGTGTGATTGTAAGGTGTAGCCTTAGAAGTATTACTGTAAAGTTAGGCTACATGTCTTTGGCAATTATCATGTTTACTTGCAAGCCATTTGACAATTCTGGATGCAATGCATGACAAATTGATTTTTAAGCGTACTGTCGTCTGTACGTACAGTAGCCTAGTGCTTTACTGTTATATGACAAGGCTGTAGCCTAAGTCTTAGTTAGAAAATTGGCCTAGTTGAATTGTTTTAGTTTGTAGTTGTAATATTTTTGCATCATTATCTGAAAGAAATGGAAAAAACATTTTCAAAACTATTAAAACGTTATGAGAGAAAAGAATTGTTTTTGTTTTTTTTTTCGGTAGGCTACATGACAATCTGGGCGAAAACCTCTTGGGCGAGATCATGTGGACGACGGACCAAGTGGGCAACGGTAGCAAAAGTTTAGGCGTTTAGAACGGTAGTGACCTATATAATTTATCTAGTTGCTTTGCGGCGTCACGGTTTATCGTGAAACTTAAAGGAAACCCCCTAGAAAAGACACAAACGAAGACCTTCCAAGGGGTATGGCTAAAAAGTGGTCGACGTCAGTTATGAACGCTGCCCAGAGATGGGCAAGATCACCAGGTGATCTTGAAGATCAAGATCACCAAACTATGTGATCTTGAAGATCAAGATCACTTTCAAGATCACTTTTTGTGTACTTGAAAAAAAATGAAGTTTTTGATCAATGATGTTGCAAAAAATAATAACTATAAGCAATCTGGGTAAAGGTATATAGTTGGTATTGCTAACTTTTACTTTTAACTACTCGATCGCTGGCCTAAGAACTGTAATAAGTTAGTGACTGTTGCTATTATAGGTCTATCAATTGTTGACGTAGTTTGCTTAGAATCGCAACGTCACCCCCAAGGCCGAGGTTAATTACAGTAGTTCTGAAAAGTCGTAAAATTTGCAATTAGTTTTATACTTTTTATTTATAATAAATAAATAAAAAGAAACTTTGAACTGCATCATTTTTACCAAATTTTTGTCTGGTTCATGTGAGAGTTTTTATTCGTGTTACTAAGTAGTTTTAACTTTCACTGCATTATGTAAATGTTTATTGCACCATTTACCCACCTGGCAACTTTGATACTGTTATCTGCTATTATAAAAGTTCAGAGGTTTGCGGTCCGACAAACCGCTCCATACTCAGACCCTAAACAAGTCTTGGTCTGGTTGATTTGCTGCAATAAACCACTTTACATGACCAAAGTCGGCTAGAATCCAGATTTTTTATCACCGCCATTCTAGACTTTTGAAACATCTAAAATTGGGTCAATAAAAGCAAACATTTCTTTAAAATTCACATTAAATCATTTTTTATTGTACGTCAACATAAAGTACACGGAAGTTGACTTCTTTATTATGACCAACACAGAAAACTTTTTCAATTTTGAAATGACAACACTGACCAGATTAGATGGAGACTTTAAATCGTCTTTTGTTGGGCACATATCATATTAACAGTGGCTTAATGTTAGTAGTTGCCACTACTTACTTTGTACAGTACGAGTTCTAAAAAAATGCCTCTATGTAGGAAGTAAAATTCAATTTTAAAGTGATCTTGATCTTATTGTTCTTCAAGATCAAGATCACACGAAAAAAAGTGATCTTAGATCAAGATCACCAAAAAAAAGTGATCTTCAAGATCAAGATCACGCCCATCTCTGACGCTGCCTAACTGTTATCGAATCTTGTCAGTCACATTCCGATGCTGATAGTGCACTCTGTTGAAACATTTTTCAGTATAAGCAACAGGCAGCAGAATTATCTGGCAGCCACTGCAAAGTTCTGATTCCATGTCACTTCAAGTCTTAAAGTGTAGGCCTAATGACTGTCAGTCACAATGTGTTCGGTAAACTACTGATGCGCCTACGCAGCGTCTAGACTAGAGCAATCGGATCATAGCAAAATTACATTTCTTCCAAGACCTCGAATTGTTAAAGAACTTCGCTGCCGCCCACATTGTTTCGCCCAAGAGGGTTTCGCCCAGATGGGCTAGCCCAGATGTCGTGTACCATGCTTTTTTTATTAGCCTTCTGAGACAGGCAAAACCATCAGGCAACAAAAACACCACTGCATTAAAGTGACACACAACTAGCAGCTCTGCCGCAGCAAAAGTGTGAAAGCCCCATTTACACTTCCTACAAGCCATAAATTATGATGGTTGTTGCTACATTGGAAAACTTTACAAGTTTATTGAGTTTACAAGTTTACTTTACAAGAAAACTTTACAGTTGAGATTACAAGTATATCAAAATGGAATTTTTCATAACAGGCTTAGAAAGTTTATAGCAACTGCAGACAGCAACATTTAAGTGTAACATACCTTGTTGAGCTACTGGATGTAAATTCACCTAGAATGGTAACTACAGCAACTATAAAAGTTTTTTCACTTTGTTCCTCAGATTGTTTATTCTACTTTTTGTTGTTCATATTGGTATTTTTACATGATGTCACGCCGCTCTACCCCAATCCACATACATGAACCAAATTATCAAGTATGTACCTGTGGTGTATAACTGTATATCTAAATAATGTTGTTCTTTACCCTCTTATTATATTACTTGCATTTGCATGAGCTGTTGAATCGAACATATTTATGTATGAAGTAGCCATATGTATGGCACTGGTTGCCATGGTTATGATCACAGAACATTGTTTCATGGCATGTGTTGCCCAGGGTTAGTGTTTTACTTTCTGCCGAGAACTTCAAAATTTTTCAAGTCAATTCTTTGCTTCACTTCACTGTGGAGAAACACATGTTTTTGGAAAAGTCTTGATGGCTAGTGTGGACTGTGGAGGTTACACCGGTATAGTTAGCGAAACACAATGCTCGCTGTTCTATATTATAGTGAGTAATCAGGTAGTGCTGACACCAGAAAGATCGCTCCTTAAACTTTTTCTTGTTAATTTTTGCTGTGTTATACGCTTGAAAATTATGCCACTGTTTGCAGTTATTATATGCCTCTAGTAATAATATACAGTATATACTTATTGTAGGCTACTGTAAGCTTCTTTCATTGGCTTACTTGATTCTAAGCATTGACTGCCTCTTGTACAAAAAGTTTCCAAGTTTCTCGCTCTTTTTTTTCATCAAATTTTTTCATTGAGTACTGTACCGGTAATAAGAATTGTTTGAATACTTTATCATTGATGTCTTCATTGTTTATTTTAGGTCTAGTTTTTTTTAGATGTCAGCTTTCTTTGCTATATCCTGTGTATATCAATGTATTGTAATTATTTCAGAACTATTCTCCTATGCATCGGATTCATCATGCCTCTGAAGTAGTGTCTGACCCTTTTTCTGAAGTCCATCATAGCAATCATCATCCTCATCAGGCAGCATATCCATGCCGTTTCCCTAAGTATGGAAACATGGAGATAGAAGAGAGAAGATACAGAACGTTTACTCAATCTACTGAATGGCCTTTTTACAGAATACGAGCTTCACCAAGAGATATAGCTCGAGCTGGATTTTTTTACCTGGGTGAGGCAAAAGATAGTTTTTTTTAAAAAACTAACAGGTCTTCTTAAAAAAATCATTGAGGTTTCCTATCGTATGAACTTGACTTCATATTCAGCTGAGCTGAATGCTGGTAAACAGTCAACACCGCCCATCCCAATATGTAATAAGTTGGATAGATGACCAGGCATAGTTGCTGAAGAAAAAGCAGTTAAGAGATCCAAACAGGTCATCATATTCACGACTACATTAGTATTATAGTAAGCTGCGCCCTTTTGGGGCAAATTTTTAATTTCAATTGGGGGGATATCTAAATATCTGTGTATGCCTGAAAAATGAAGGCATGCAAAAAAAATTTTTTTTTCGTCAATGTTTAGACCCTGCTGTCGGCCCCGGAACATTTGCAGGTTACCGGAATTTTGAAATCTTCATAAAATCTTAATCTTTTGTGCTAGGTAGGGCATGTTGGTATTCATTTCTATTGTTTTTGGATAATTAATCCATTTATTAAGTTTACAGACAAATTTAGACATGTTTTAAAATTTTAATTTTTGCAACAATGACATATTTTCTTGCATTTTATGTAAATTTTTGTGGTTTCTGAAGGTTATGATAGTAGCAAGTTGGATTTACTGGTTCCGGTACATTCTGAAGCAATATAAATAGACTCATTAGTTAAACATTTTAACAAAAACAATGGCTAAGGAAGTCCAGATGAAAAAATAGTATTATAATTCTTATTTATGTAACAAATTACATCACAGACATGTAAGTATGTATGCTGTTTCTCCACCCATTAACTTGATTACGATTTTACCTTCCAGGAAACTACGAAATATACCTACCTGACTCATTCTTTTGAATGTATTGTAATAGCTGAGTGTAAGAATGGCATAACGATCTTCAATAAAGGATGATCCTTTAGAAATAGAAAAGTATGAGTCACTGAAAACATCCGAACTTCCGCTTCATTTGAATGTACTCAGACATTTTCTCTATCTCCGTACATTTCAATTTATGAATTCCACAACATCTAGTCAACTGCACAATTAACTCTATGAAGACATCATCAACATATATTCACCTGCATCTATAGCAGCCACAAATTGCAAGAAGACCATCATAGACCAAATAAAAGAGCTTGAAACCAAAAGAAAGACTGTGAACAAAAACAAGAATAACCAGTAGATTCTTAAGTTCAATAAATTTTTTTTAGGAAGTCTTAACTTTAAAATTTGTATTCTACAGGAAAATGTGTTGCTGAAGGTGTCGTGGATCATCTCACCTCAATGAAAATTAACATATCTAACATATGTGTTATTTGAGGAGATGGTACAAACTCTAATACTAGCTGGAAGGATGGTTCAATGGCCCATATCGAAAGAAGTATAGGAAGACCTTGTCAGCATGTAGTTCGCTTACTTCACCACTGCGAGTTATTACTTCGCAAACTTTTTGAACACATTGATGGATCAACTTCAGGGCCAAACAGTTTTAATGGCCCAATCGGAAAAATGCTTGCCAAAAATGTATGAGAAATGGAGCCCCTACTATTTAAACCACTAAATAATATATATACCAAAATATCGGTTCAAGTTAGCAGAATCTCTCAAATGATGCAAAGCACCTGCATAAGCTGGGCAAGGCGACCACTAGTGGAAATCTTCCAGAAAGTTTAATCAAGAAAAAAATTGGCCCACTGTGTCACTTGCGTTGGTTAACTCTAACTTATTGAACCTAAGAATCTGCTGGTTATTCTTGTTTTTGTTCACAGTCTTTCTTTTGGTTTCAAGCTCTTTTACTTGGTCTATGATGGTCTTCTTGCAATTTGTGGCTGCTATAGATGCAGATGAATATATATTGATGATGTCTTCGTAGACTTGATTGTGCAGTTGACTAGATGTTGTGGAATTCATAAATTGAAATGTACGGAGATAGAGAAAATGTCTGAGTACATTCAAACGAAGCGGAAGTTCGGATGTTTTCAGTGACTCATACTTTTCTATTTCTAAAGGACTATCCTTTATTGAAGATCGTTATGACATTTTTACACTCAGCTATTACAATACATTCAAAAGAATGAGTCAGGTAGGTATATTTCGTAGTTTCCTGGAAGGTATAATTGGAATCAAGTTAATGGGTGAGAAACAGCATACGGTACTTAGATTACTTACATGCCTGTGATGTAAATTGTTACATAAATAAGAATAATAATACTATTTTTTCACCTGGACTTCCTTAGCCATTGTTTCTGTTGAAATGTTTAACTAATGAGTCTATTTATATTGCTTCAGAATGTACCAGAACCAGTAAATCCAACTTGCTACTATCATAACCTTCAGAAACCACAAAAATTTACATAAAATGCAAGAAAATTCGTCATTGTTGCAAAAATTAAAATTTTAAAACATGTCTAAATTTGTCTGTAAACTTAATAAATGGATTAATTATCCAAAAACAATAGAAATGAATACCAACATGCCATACCTAGCACAAAAGATTAAGATTTTATGAAGATTTCAAAATTCCGGTAACCTGCAAATGTTTCGGGGCCGACAGCAGGGTCTAAACATTGACGAAAAAAAAATTTTTTTTTTGCATGCCTTCATTTTTCAGGCATACACAGATATTTAGATATCCCCCCAATTGAAATTAAAAATTTGCCCCAAAAGGGCGCAGCTTAGTATTATAGGCCTTGTATAATGGTAACCTCACCTTATATCCAGTGGTTTGTAACCAAGTGGGGACTGCTGCAGAAAGTGCTTTTATGAATAAACAGCTTACAATTCAGTGAACTAAGCGAAGTAAAACTTATATATATATAGTATGAGCTAGTATTATAGTATGATATAGTATTTGCTTTACAGTGTACTATGTGGCAAATAGACAGCAACATATCTTAAGATTCTATTTCATTTGTGTGGCTAAATTCTTTTCTTTTACGTAAATGTTAGTGTGTATATATTTGTAGTTTATTGAAAGAAATTTTAATAGGAGATTCAGACAAAGTAAAATGCTGGTACTGTGGTGGGGGATTGCAGAACTGGGACAGAGATGATGAGCCATGGGAGGAACATGCCAAGTGGTATCCGACGTGAGTTATTGTGCAATGGTATCCTCAAGTAACTTTATGTAACACTCATCATCATCATCATTAAGTTCCTTCCTCTCGTCGAGGGTTGGAGGCAATGAGACGCCAAGTTTCTCTGTTGTAAGATTTTTCTATACTGCAGTTTTGTAGTTAAGTCCTGACCAGTCTTCAATATCATTAGTCCAAATTCTTGGTGGTCTGCCCCTATTTCGTTTGCCGTTCATTTTTCCTTCTAGTAGTTGTCTTTGAATAGAATTATTGCGAATCATGTGGCCAAAATATTTCAATTTTCTTGATTTAATTGTTTGTAAAACTTCCATGTTGGTTTGTATTCTGGATAGTACATCTTTGTTTGTGATTTTATCCTTCCATGAAATTTTAAGCATTCTTCTATAAATCCACATTTCAAATGCCTCAAGTCGTTTAACCATCTGTGATGACAGTGTCCATGTTTCTGCATTGTAGAGTAACGTAGTCCATATATAGCATTTCGCAATTCGTTTTCGAGTGTTGATGTTAATTTTGCGTGTTGTTAATGTCTTTTTCATTTTTACGAAGTTGTTTCTTGCTATTTCTATTCGTCTCAATATTTCCGTATCGCATCTGCCATTTTCAGTTAGGCTATTGTGTGTCCCAGATAGGTAAAGCTTTTGACTTGCTCGACCAGCATTCCGTCAATAGTAATATTTAAACTTGGTACATTTTCTTTTCTTGTAATAATCATCGTTTTCGTCTTGTTTGTGTTGATTTTCATGTTATATTCCTTTCCAATATTGTTCACTTTTTCTATTATTGTTTGGAGAGCTTCTGCTGATTCCGCCAATAAAACAGTATCGTCTGCATACCGTAGGTTGGATATGTTCATACCTCCTATGCTGATACCCTCCATTCCATCAATCTGTCTGAAAATCATTTCAGCATACAGGTTGAATAGACATGGAGATAGTATACATCCCTGGCGAACTCCACGTTTTATGTCCATTGCACCAGATAAACCATCTTCCATCTGAATAAATGCCTTTTGCGTCCATGTAACACTAGGAGGACGGAAAAACGTCATTTGATGTAAAATTTTAACATGGCTCAAATCTAAGAAATTTAATTGAAGAAACTGATTTTTTTTAGCAAACTGCTTTCAACTAAATAGCACACTGCTTTTTGTTCAAATGTGGAAAAAAACTACATTCAAACTAATGTTGCTTTGTAACAGCCAATATGCACTGTTGTGTATTTGGCTTGCACATAGCCTACTTTTCATAACACATTGCACTTTCCTGTGATATTTCCAATCTTTTTTTTACATGAAGGTTGCAATTTAGCGGCACGATTCGAGCAACCATCAAGAGTACAGCACATCTCATCCAGTTAAACCAAAGCATTTTATTTTATATTTTACAACATTGGTTTTATCAAAAGGTATTCTAAAAGTTCTAAGCAAGATGTCAAAAGCAAATGAAAGCCGTATCATTGGACCACATGATACATCATTATTGAAATTAAGGCCATTTTTACTTCGACCATTTTTTTACTAATTCAATTTTTGATGCGCGGGTTTGGTTGACACGTTGCGAGAAGGCAATTTGCACAAGCTTAAAGAAGTTCAAGTCCACCAATTCAGCATCAGCAGTTCTGTGAAAAATCTTTCAATGTAATTGCTTAGCAATATTGTCTCATGCTATTTTTTATGTTCCATTTGAATAAAAACCTTCTGATGATCCCAATATGGTGAAACAGCCTGCAAACGTTTTTAGTGACCAATAACTGCATTTGATGCAATTCGCTTTGCTTGGCATGGACCACTTTTTGTTGTATTGATAATATTTATTGTTTCATGGTATAACGATCATCCACAAAGTGACGTATTTCCCGTTCAACTGCTTATTTTTGTATTGACAACTCATGATGATGACGTGTCACTTTAACTGAATTAGGTTTCTGTAACAGTGTAAAATGGGAGATTCACCATCTTTATTTGCTCAAAAGATAAGCTAAACAAGTAAATTCTTTTACGAAGGCAAACTTACACTTTATTTTCATCTATACGTGACCAGGAAAGTGCAACGGAAACACACGTCAGCAATGTATGCTCGAGGAAACGACGTGCTCAGAAATGATTAACTTGGATGAGCACTTATTAGTTATTTCATGTGTTTTGTGACAAGCACATCTGAAAATTTGTATGAAGTTGTGATCTGCGGTTCCGCCATTGGTCGTTGTTGTCTACTTCGTTTTTTTTTTTTCACCTTGTTATTGCCTGGGCTATTGTCATTGTAGTGCGTCATTTCCCGGCCCGGCTCTGTTCTCTTTTCACGTTTGCATTGATTCATCGTTTTCTACCTTTCCTCGCTTGAAATTTGAACTGTAAGGTGTTGTTGTCCAAACTCGCGTGTTATCATCAACAACCTCTGGCGACTTTGAAACAATACAAAAATGGCAACTTTTCCTGGCAAGCTATTCCATTTAAATCAAATTTTTTGCGAGCTTTGTTTCAACATAAACTTTTGATTTTCAGATGTGAATATTTACTGCAACAACAAGGGCTTGATTTTGTGCACCAAGTAAGCTCGCGTTATCCCAACCTACGTAGACCAGTTTTGGAACCATCTGTTAGTGAAATTTCAAATTCAACTGTGAGAATTGTTCAGTCCAGGTCAGTACTTATTGATTGTGGGAATCTTTATCCTCGGACTAGGACAGGGTTGAGAAAAACCCGCGTTTTTTTGGGTTTTATTGGTTTTTTAAAAAAGATGCAAAAAAAGGTAGATTCATGCTTATTTCACCTCAAAACTACTTTTTACGAGTGAAGTGCCTTTCACTCACAGTAACCCACCCGGGTTTTTTTGGGTCGGGTAAAATACCAACAACCCTGGACTAGGAAAGCTTTTTCACATATATACTTGTAGACTAGCAGAGGCTTTGAACCACTGGCTCCGGCTGGTTTCCAAGTTAGACAGAATGACGCTTCCGACTGTTGAAGTGGTGTCTGTGAATTATTCTATTCACTACTAGCCACTGAAAGGAAAGCAGTCCTTGGAAATGTGTTGCTCAAGCGCACCGGCGCCGCTTGATCTTGCAGTTTCTTCGTAAATTCAGGCGCCTAACCAGCTGAGCTGTTTGTATTTTAGTATTTGTGCAGTGTTTGTTCAGTTCAACTGCTGCGAGCTTGTATTTCCCAAACCGTTAAGTTCAGCACTGAAGTTGAAAACAATTTGATGAAACTGTGTTTCCAGCCAGTAAACCATCGCTTTTTACATAGATACAACGTCTGCAGACGTTAAATCGGTAGAAAAAAGGACTAAATTTCAAGCTTGGCTGATTTTAAATTTGGGTTTGAATCCTTTCATCCAACTTCATAATCATACCATTGGCATTATGACCTCATTCATTCATCGACATGTACGCAGAGGTCTGTCCACTGTGGAAATAAGATCTCCAGGCGCTTCCTTTCAAGTAGTTCGCCCCAACGAACCCACAAGACCTGTAATTCGTCGCACCGAACCCGTTTCTGCTCCCCCGCTCCCGCTTTCTCGTCGTGTTGAAAATGAACTCCGATCTGAAATAGCCACCAGTGCAAGAAGGATGGGTTTCGACGTTAATCTTGTTCGAACAGCTATTCGAAGGTATATTTTCAAGTTTTGAGTACATTTTGTAACTTGGCATTAACGTCCTGCCCAGTATTTGATCCATACAATTTGGATAGAGGTTACTTTTTTAAATCATAAACCGACATAACTGAGCAACTACACAAAATTTAACATAATAAAAGCAAAATGGCTTTTAAAGGCTTAATAAGAGCTATAAGCATAGCCATTTTGTATTTATAATGTTTAACGTTATATTGTTGCTCAGTTTATGCCTACTTGATATGTCTGCAAACAAATGAACCGGTGAAATTAAACCCCATAAGGGAACGTTCAAATATTACGTAACGCTTTTTTTCCGAATTTTTGACCCTCCCCCCCCCATGTAACGCCAACGTAACGCTTTTTTCAATCCCCCCTCCCCCATGTAACGCTTTTTCACTACGAATTCAGCACAAAAAACTTCCATTCCGTACTCGAAAGCGTTACGTAACGTTTTGCTTGAACCCCCTCCCCCCCGATGTGACGCTAACGTAACGCTTTGCATAAACCCCTCCCTCCCCCTCGAAGGCGTTACGTAATATTTGAACGTTCCCTAAGATGAATCGTGATCGTCAAAGTTATAATTTTTTTTTAGAAAATTGGAGTCAGGTGGAAGATTTTCAAGCGCACAAGAGTTGGTTGAGGCTCTTTTGAATCTTTTGCCGGCTAGCCAGCCTGGACCTTCAGCCAGAACGGAATCTCGTGCCAATGAACCTCTAGTTGACGTGGAAACCATGTCTGCCTCTGAAGGGGCTCGAGAGATAGAAAGGTTGGAAGAGTCGCGACGGTGTCAACGTTGTCGCACTGAGCAAGCTAACGTGGTGTTCATACCTTGTGGTCACTTGGTCTGTTGTGAGGCCTGTGGTAGAACCATACGGAACTGTTTGGTCTGTCGCTCACCTATAGATCAGCGAGTGCGAACGTTTATATCGTAAATCGTTGTACTCAGTGGCGTAACCAGATTAATTTCACAGAGGAGGTAAGGAGGGGCAAGGCTTTTTCAAGGAGGAACAACATTTTTCAGTGACGTCCTAAATCAGGGGTCACCAAACACCACCTAACTGATTTCATCCGGCCCGCCAAGTGCTACGGAAATAACAGCTGCACTACAACTGTTAAGGAAAAAAGTTACCAAACTTTTTGTAAAGGACTGATGTTGCTGTTGAGCTACACACAACCTGCTAATGACTTTTCTGGGGACAGCCTAGGCCAAATTTGGAAAGATGTAATGTTTTTAAAAGAGCACGATGCCCTGTAGTGTATCACAGCAAGGGATAACTTTTCAAGCAACCTTTCGAATTTCTTCGCAACTTTGCTATTCCACCGCTGACTTTGTTATTTATTGTACTCAATTCAAGTCAATGGAGATTCTAAATAGTTGTATATCTTTTCGCAATTTGCATTCGGCCCGCAGCTGTTAATCTCGCAGCAATCCGGCCCTTAGAGAAAAAAGTTTGGTGACCCTGTCCTAAATGAAGATGATATAAATTGCTTTAAAATTGAAATTAACGTTAAATTTTAATGTACGATAAAAGCTTAACCTTGGAAAGCTTTTTTTGACTGGTAATGCGCAGGGTAACCAACACAAAATCTTTGGAGGAGCAAATGAGCACCCGAAAGGGGAGTCTGGAGGCATCTCCACAGATATTTTTGAAAAAAAAACAATCTTAAAATTGCGCATTCTAAGGGTAATTTCAGTTTAAATTCAATAGAAAGCGCTGTCAAGTAATGGTGTAACAGAGGGTGAAGTTTATTTTAGCAGTAACCTACTTATCTAATGTTCATATTAGATCTGAGGACTGAGGTGTGCGTCGTACATAAAAATTTTACAGGATGAGCAATTGCCTTCCCTTGGTTACGCCACTGGTTGCACAGCCGAGGAAATATAGTTGCTGTAGTGTATATACTTGTAACTGTCCACATACCTATCTATTCTATACGTTAACTGGATGTGTCGTGTTTTTGTTTGTATCAATGTATCATTATTACTAACTTGTACTTATTGCTTACTTAATCATCTGTGATTGATTAGTCCGCACTGTTTTTAACAACATTTGGAATACTCGAGTGTGTGAACCAACTCATGTCCGTCCCGTTAGCTCATTGGTTAAACACCCGATTCAAGATCAAGCTGCGCTGGTTTGGCTCTCGGGGTGTGTGCTTGGGCAACGCATTTCAGGACTGCTCAGGACATTTCAAGGTCTTTCCATTCAGCGGCACCTAGTGAAGTGAATAGCTCACAGGCAACAACTATGTAAACTTCACTCTACCAATCTCGATAATCGACCCTGCGTCAGTGGTTCAAAGCCTCTACAAGTATGTAAAGCTGCCGTGAATAATCTATCAGTCCGAAAATAAAGATTCAAAAACCAAACTGAACAAATTCTTGTGTAATCAACTTTGATTTTAAAATCAGTTCAAGCGAGTTATCTGTAGAATCGGGCTCCAATCATTGCATGGCTGTTTCACAGTGTTTCAGTTTTCAAATTTAGAATGTACCTTGATCAATGCTACAGTGCTTTGAGTTATGCGTTTCCCGTAGAGCAGCTGCTTTTTCACAATTACTCTATTATCGTGAATCCCTTACACTTCAACCAGTTAAACGCGTGTGACACTTATTTGTATCATGGCGTTTTCACTCACTATTGCATCAGGTGCGTATGGCAATAAATTACGCACTGAGCGAACAGACGCATCAAATATACGACGCGCTTAACTTGTTAAAACAGCTACTCTCCTACACTAGACGCATGCAAGTTTTCAACTCTGCACAAAATATTTACTGTATTATTTCTTCAAAATATCCATTTAGCTTTATCGTAGCCTATGTGCATTGTGCAGCTCATCTTGATTATTCTTATTTTTTAGTTCTTTTTATACTGTTTAGTTGTGGTGGCGAAGAAAAATTAGGAAAATCCAGGACAAACCTATGTCTTATATCAATCAACACGTAACGAAAAATCACTGTAGAAATTGAATTAAGTTTTATTAAAGATTTCAGAGCCTGTTCGCTTTTCCCAACGAAGCAGAGGAGCACCAGCTAAAAATTAAAAGCCAAAGCAATTTACAATTGAAGCTAATTGTTGTACGCTGTTGTAACCACTGCTCCCATGGCTCTGATTCAATGCGTTCCAGTGAATTAACATAATACTGTTGCATTATTTTGTGTTGCTTCGTGTTTATGCTGAGTTTTGAACTGCTTACTGTACGAAGTTCTTTTCTCTATCTTTGTTGCTTTGATAACATTTTCATTTTTTCTGATATTCGCTGTGCTGATCATAAACTAAATTGTCAGTTTGTCATGTTTTTAAAAAATTGTTTTATCATGCTTTTTAATAATATTGCAAAATTCTTTTTCAAAATGACGCGTTTCTAGAATCTCAAAATATCTGCTTTTGTTTCTGTCCAAAATTCCTTTTGTTACTTTCTGTTACACAAAACCGCTCAATCATAGCTATTTATCTTCAAAATTCTCCAAAAATGTTTTATTCTAAATTATGTTGATTGAGCTTGATGTAAGAACTATGCAAAAATGAAATTTGTTAGCACATTGAATTTGCACGTATATCAATATTGTGATCGTTTTTTTTTGTGTTTGCATCACGCAGGAAACAGTGTATCTTTGTCGTTGCCTTGACAAGAACTCCCGGTTGTGTTTTTTGTTATGCTTGAAGGTGAAATCGAAGATTGGCTTCCTGTCCACATAGCCTCCATCCTTAACCGTTCGGCATAACCAAATGCCAAGTAACTGTCACATGACTTGATGACTCGTTTCAAATATAGTCACAAGGCACTGATGATGGAAATACGATGTTACAGTCAAAATTATTTTTCCACTTCAACCCACTTTATATTACGATACGTAAGCTACCACGTCATGCGAAACACATTTACAGTAGTCCTGATTAACACGCACCTTCCTCAGGTTTGCATATGACTATACAATGTGGTCAGAGCATGCACGGTACCGATGGAGGCAAAAGGTCGAATGTGCGTTTATTTCTTCACAATCGGCTGCCGATAGGCTCACGGTACGTACTATTAATGAGATAAAGAGCTGCTCAGATTTCATGTGACGCCCTTCTTGTGTCATAAGAGCCGTGATTTGCATGATATAGTTAGCAGCATTAACCATGTAAGATTGTAGTAGGAAGCAAACAAAATTGAAGGAATGGTATCACTTCGACAGTCCCAACTCGTGTTGTTTGTGTATTGGAATTAATGGAAACGTAATCTCGTTTGATTGTATTTGTTGTGTTTCATTACGTAATTGTGTTCACTATAGAAAAGGGTGGAAAAGACTAAAGTTTGTTTCGCTGTGGCGCTTTTGTGAAAGTCAACAGGCGAATTATTATTCATGTTGATTTTCTAGGTTAGTTGAGAAAAGCGTGATGCTCATCTTTTGATTAAAGAAATGTTTACCCAAATGGCCTGAGTGGATGTGTGTTACGAAATGTTTGTTAGCTGGAAACTGCATCAAAGATTTCACGCAGCGACAAGTCTCGTGCATTGTCATGCATCACCTACAAAATGACCGCTATTTCAGGTTCTTTCACCCCGTGGTTGTTTTTCAAACAAAATCTGCGACAGATCTGTGTGAAAATTAGTAGAATTGATCTACTTTATGTCGACATTTTTTTTGTTGGTTTCGGCAAAGTTTCTATCTTTTGCAAACCTTCGAGGTCGCCTATAAATTGTCAGTTCACTGATCTTAATCCCAGTTACGATATAATGACGTCATCGCACTTACAAGATGGCCAATCACAACAGAGGGAAAGGTTTCGCAGAAACAGAGCGCGCCTGCATCAGAAACAATAAATCTGACACGTTGTAACAATAGTTTGACTTATAAAAAGTCAAAATCAGCTTTACGCTAAATTGCATCAGCACCGACCGTGTGCTTAGTGTAAATACAGCTATCACTATTTTTACGATCTTTTTTCTGAAAATAAGTGTACGCGAAAATAAAATTTAGTAGCAGTTGTGATTAGAGTATACATTGAACAGGCCTTTACATTAATCTAACACGTTTTGTACATTGAAATAACGCGTCGTTTAACACGTTTTGTACAGGTTTTTCCATCGAACAAAAGCTGGAGTTTGGGAACATACTTCCTTGATTGCCTATATCGACACTTTTTTTTCACCCCTTTGAGGTGTTGATGTTGCAGTTAAGGAAGAAAATCGCAATACACAACACTATATAACAACAGGCATTAGCGTTTTTCATAAAAGTAAAAACATAAAACGCCAAGCATGTTTGCTGCAGTTGAAAAACATTTTAGCACGGAAAAAATATAGCTACCGATCTTACATTGGAAAGATTGGCATTGCAATGTTTCGATTTTGTGTGGCAAATCCACAAAAAGCCATATAAGTTACTTAGGTTGCATAACAGAAATGTAAAAAAACAGTTAAAGATCAAGCTTCTTTTCTCTCAACCACGGGTGATTCAAGACTTGGTGGATGCTGGGTCTTGCTTGAGGATCTTTCTCCATCATCCATGATATCAAATCCTTTACTTCCTCACTGAAATGGCCCTGTACGGTGTAAGATTTTGAACAAGCTTGAAAAAAATTGATCCTGAAGTCATTGTTATCATGTCTCTAAACAGCAGTTTAACGCTGGTTTGAGACTAATGTTAAATAAACTGGATTTTTTGAAATCACAGAATGAGCTGCAAAGTGAAATAACATAAGAAGTATCCAGAATGGGAGCAACTTATTAATACCTTTTCTCAGAAAGTTGACAGTGCGACGATTATGCAGAATCTGTATATCGTTTCCAAGACTGCGGAATGCATTTGAAATGCATAGCCTAACGATAGCCAATTCAACAAAGCGTTTACGGTAGCCTATATTAATATACAGTAGCCTAAATATTAACAAAAACACTATTATGATGAAAAAAGACCTTTCAACAACTAACTTTGAAGTCAAAACTTCCTTGCGCAATTCTTCTCGCGGATCTAAAAGGAATCTCTCCACAAACCATGCCAAATAACAAAACTCCCAGAGACCACACAGTGGCAGAGCGGGCTCTGTATTGACCCTGTAAAAAGATATTGTGGCAATGATTCGTCCTCTGCATTGTGTGTTAGCGTGTAACCACCGCCATAACATCATTACAGTGGCGATTGTTATGGTAGCCTGCTGTTTGCAACTTTCATCCAAGCAAAAAGAATTATTCTAGGAAGTGATATTCAAGTTATTGTACGGTACACCTAAAAGTATTGCTAATGTACTCTACGTTATGGCAATTATTACTTCCGTTTTGACGGTTAGAAATGAAAATCAACGTAGCCTAACTCTACTAGCTTCTATTGCAAAAGATTGATTGTCGAGTTTTGCATAAGACTTTATTGCGCTTGTGCTGAATGCTTTGTTCAGTTTATTTTTATTCCTGGACATCAAAAGGAAAAACAATGCTTGCAACAACATAGCAAGACTCGGGATTAGAGAAAGGTATTTAACTGTGATGCCTACGTCCTACAGATGAGGATCTACAGTTGATAAGTGCAAAAGACTTGTCACCACAAATTATTGTTACCATTACCTAAAGTGTAGGCTAAATGGTAAGTAGGCTATAGCCTATGGGCCGTATGTCATGCCATACTCGCTTGATTGTGCAAAATGTGCTTTGCAAGTCGTGTGTTTATCGATTAAACATTGAAGGCCTTTTTTACTAGTAAAGTCCAAGCGACAGAAATTGAGAACCAGGACCGGCTGCAAAAATATCATAAAGATTATTCTTTTTTCTTTTGCACACCTGGCAATCAATTTTGTATTGTAGCCTACCGTACCTCGTTAAACCATTCTGGAGGATAAAATTCTGGTGTTCCGGCAAAATCTTTATAGTACTGATCGTGCAAGAACGTGCCACATCCAAAATCAATAAGTTTTGTTTCGAAAGTGTTTCTGTTCAAAACAATATTCTCATCTTTTATATCTCGATGAACGACACCTCTTGAATGAATATATTGCACTCCCTGTGCAATCTACACACATAAATTTGTATAGAATTAATATTTGGTTATTATGCTTTGATAAAACCAAAAAAATGTTCAGCAATCAGTGAAATGTACTGTTGTATCATGATGAACTTGTTCACACACCAACCCAAAACGAAATACAATACGTTTAAGAAGTCACAAAAACTAAAACCAATAGGCCTAGTTTAGTCATTCTGGATATTTTTAAGCAGCAAACAAAATACAACACGACTGCACCAATGCAATACAAACAAATAAACAAACCAGCCAAGCGTAGACCCTACATTTTATGGCAGGTGCATTGATAGTTACACTTTTCCTTGTTCGTTTACTACTCGCTGCCCTTTGAGGTCAATTTGTGTAAACCTTTATCACAGCGGCGCATAAAGAACAGTGACTCTCCTGGTGAAGAAAAGTGATTTCAGTTCTACAGTGTTTCCAATCCCGTAGTTATGGATATTCTTGATGAAAAGGATCATGTAGGCTATCTTATTAATTCGTAAATAATATGACTCTGCTAGGCTATCCGTAGCCTTGGACTAGCAAAGCAGCACCAGAAACCTCAATTCAATATTGCAGTGACATTTATTGCCAACAACTTTGTTAATATGCCCTATTTATTGCATGTTGAGATAAAAGAGTTGAAGCAAAAGATCGCTGTGGGACTAGAGTTCGTAGAAAGAAGATAAGACTGTGAACTAGACTCTATTGAGTGAGTCTAGATTGTACCCTATAAAGTACGCGCCTAAATTACCTGTTTGAATATAAAACATGCCTCTTTTTCCAGTAATTTTCCAACTTCCCGGAGGTATTCAAATAAATCGACTGAATGTTTTGGTTTTTCTAAAACAAGAATGAAAGAATCCAAAAATTCATACCAGTCCAACAACCTAATAACACTTCGATGTGAGCATACTCTGCAAAGAAACACACATCGTGCTTTATAAATCATGAAGCGAACCGTTTTGTTTGCTTGTTGCAAGCAAGGTTTACTGTTTTCAAAAATGATTCCTTGTCAAAATAATAGCCAGTAATTTTGTGAAAACACAGTAAAGGAAATTAAACTGTGAAAGATAAAATCAATCAAATCGATCAGTGAGATGGAATCCTCGTGGATCGAAGAATTAATCGATGAAACTTATATATCGAAGCACGATTTCTCTATTACACACTAGTTAGGCTAATGCAACGTCTTCTCAACTATAACTGTGATGCGATATTGCTCTGCTCGCATTTGACCTATGAAATACATTTTTTCAATTTTAATTTTCCATTGTAGTGAACATTTTATTCAAACGACGAATAATACTAATTTTTTTTGTTTTTGTACCTCTGGCAACAACATATAGTAGGCTACACTGCAAATCACGTATGCAACACAACGGACAACTTGAAGCAGCAAAGGGATATGTAGATGACGTAGTCATGAGTCAGCTGCTCCCTTTCTCATGCCATAAATAAAGTGTCTTGCCGTGCCGAGACACAGCTGCGTGCTATGAAGCCGACATTCTTTTGAGTATCTTGCAAGCACTCTCGCTGATCGGCCACGCACATTCTCCTGAAGGCGTATTTGTAAGAATAGCAAGAAAATAATGATTTAAAGGAAATTCAAGCATATGCTCAACACCATTTGATGGATTGCCACTTTTTTTAAATTATGGCACAAATTATATGTTACCGAAAGGTTGCGTTTCACCAAACCGACCTAATCATGAGAGCTATTTCCTGTGGCACAGTCCGACCATGAATATTTTCCCATCTCTTGACCTTCTCTCTCTTTACTTGTTTAACCGCGACAGGCATCTGGTCGACAATTCGGACGCCTTTGTAAACTGTCCCACCTCCTCCGATGCCAATCAAGCCATCAATAGAATATGAGTTCAAGAAAGGATTACTGCATGAAGACATTCAAGACAAGCCCATAGTGAGTTACAGAGAGTAATTTCCACAAAAGTAGTTAAATCACTTTTCATAAATCATGAAAACATGTAATTCAAAGCAGCAGATAATTTTCTTATTAAACACAATCTCCATAATCAAACAGCCGTACATCGACAGTTTTTACAAAGTTGGATGGGAATTTGTCTTAGCAATATGTAGATCAACCTTGGCTAGGGCGTCTTACCTGATTTTGGATCTGAGGCATGTTTTGTGAATATTTGTCGCTCTTCCTATTCTCATATGTCCATCACTAGTTTTCTGACAATCAATATAATCGAAAATACTTGTGTATTTCAACTTTGATTGACAGTGTTCACATCGTTCATTGCACCTTGGAGACCTTTGCTCTTTATTATCTTTTTGAAATTGGTTTCGACGGACTTTTTTCTCTCTACCTGATGCAACAAGTTTGTTTTCAGATTGAATAGAATTGTTAGGTGCTGATTGGATTTTCGTCAAAATACGATTCGATTTAATGCCAAAAGCCGATGGTGGCAGCCTTTCTGTCTCTTCTAAATAATACTTGCTGAACTGTTCGACCATATTCTTGTTATGTTTATCATCGTTGTTTGAATTTGATTGATGCCACTGTGTTACATCTCTCAGCGGAAAATTGTAACAAGCTCTCTGACTGACGTTTGATTTAGAACAGCCTTTGTGTCGGGAGATAGGTCTGCTTGTATTTGAAACTGCATCTTTTTGTTTTAATTCTTTACGACTAGTTTCATCATCTAGTTGGCTAATGGAAGTGTGTAAATGCATGGCTTCTTTTCTTTCCCATGCTGAAACTGCTGGAGGTAGACAAGGCGGCAACAAAGGATTAAAATTGAAATGCAGCGAATAGTTCATATTGAAATCAAACTCTGTTGTAGGCCTACTGATATAATCTTCTGGTCGTGACACCCGCTGTCCATAATAGTGATGTCGCAAAGGGCGATTATGCAAAACATTTGTTCTTTGTCTTAAAATTTCTTCAGAAGCTTTTTGACACAATTCCTTATTGATATAAATGTCGTGTGTACAACTGGTACTAGAGCAGGTACTAGTTCGGCTAAACTGTCGCTCTAACCATGATACTGGAACAGAAACAGCTTGCGTATACTTTTGCAAAGATGTTGAGCTTGATGTTAAACCCAGGTAGCAACACATGCTCAACAAACAGCATTTATAAAACAAACATTGGATCTAACCTTCGAAAATAACAAGGAAACAATGTGTCTTTTATGCAATGCATATTTATTACTTCAAGCCTATATTTACATTTAAGCTGTTGAGAAAATTGAGCTTTAGATTTATGGTTTTACAGTTCACCACAAGAGGTGGCGCAGCAAACAAGATTTTAACTGCTGCAAACTTATCAACACCGGACTGGTGTTGTCTGGTTCTGCAAGAAAATGGGTTATTATTTAAAATAAAAGCTTTTGGTTATACGATAAGGATCTATGATAAAGTGAAAACGTCGGATGTAGCAAAGGTCATTTTCAACTTGTAGAACTAATTTTCTAACTAAAGATTTTCCTCTAACAGAGCAAATTATTCCAATCCATCAGAAAATCAAATGAAATTGATATTAAGCTGCATCGAGAAAAAATGAGCAATCTACAAGGCACGATGTCAACAAACATCCCTGTGATGTCATTAGTAGGTTCTAATGTAACTGTTGGCTATTTAAATTATCAATTGTCAACTAAGAGGTTAAATCGTAGATTTAAAAATTCTTTTCAGTTTTTAAAGGTCGTAGCTCCCAGAGATGTTACTCTAACCAATCACTATTTGATTGCTGACAACTGACTTAAAATTTATCCCTCAACTACAAAACCAAGAAATTATAATCTGATAATAAACCTGCCACTCTTTAATAAAATTGTACATTTGTCCACTACGCTAGACAAATTGTGATACCACAAAGACGTCTTCTCTAGCTGTAACTCTGATTCTTGATTACGGATTTAACGGCTGTTCAAATATCACTTGACTGACGTTGAAAAACCAAAACACAAAACGCTGTCACAAACTACAACCAAAAAGACATTTTTTTATCACTGAGAAAGTTCTTTTCACACAAAAAATCGATCTTGCATGTGTAATGTGTATTGGGATCACATCAATCCTCTCATTATGGTCTCCTGTCAGCAAATTTGGATGACATCTGTTGTGCTTTTGCTTTGTTCATTTCGAAGAACCAACAAAAACTTAAATGTGGTGTCAGCAAATATTTTATGAAGTTTTGATTTATTCCTTTATTTGACAAAGAAAATGTCCAAATTTTCAAATTTTGTTTTATTCTGTTTTTCTCAAAATCGATTCAGTGGTGTTGAATAGACATTGTGTACAGCCTCAAGCAAAAACAAAGAAAAATACGCTTCATTTCTTACAATATGCTTCTCTTTCATTTGTATAATTTTGTAACAGAACAGTTTGGTGAAACCATAAACTGAAAGTAGCAAATTACATTTTTATTTGTAATCCACGTAACGCAAAAATGAAATCTTGACATTACTTTGCAGGCTACTTGTGCACTGACGTTGATTTTTTAACAGATGAAAGTTTTGAATAAGTATTTAGCTTAGCCTTAGCCTCAATTGAGATAAATAAGCTTACTGAATCAGACTCGTAACTCTCCGTTTCCACTCAACAAAGTTAAGCCATTATACGAATCGACTCCAATTCCATGCACAACAAAATCCTTTCAACTCCGACTTCACAATTCCGCGTCTGACTCCACATCTCTGTTCAAAACTAAGCAATAAAGTGCGATTCGTTTATGTAAATAACTGCAGGGTGGTCTGCGATGTGGAATCAACGTAACAGTTTGAATCAAAGAAATTGCAATGATGCAGACAGTTAAATTTAGAAACTTCTAATCGATAATATTTTATTTTTCTTCGAACCGCTTTGTTGTTTCCATTCGTTGAACAAGTCAGTATTGAACATTAAACAGCTCTTCTCAGGATACATCAACAATCTCTTAAACGGTCGATTAATCTTACCTCTGATTTATCCGAAAATCAATCTGTGCAAAGTTTTTTCTGTCGATTAGTCATCAGCAATTTTAACTCGAGGATTAACGCTAATGAATGAGAAAAAAGTTGCTTCTATAGGCTAACAAGTTGCTTAATCTGCTGATTTGCTTAATCGGTGAATAATCCACTATTGGAACGTCCAACCATTAATGTAGCGTTGACACAGACAAGACTACCCCAAGCTTACAAGCTTTCTCACGATGAATTGTCTGATTTCTAGCATAACTTTTGTTTAATCAACTTACAATTTCAACATCAAACACAGGCCATGATAAGAACTACATTAAATGAAAGAACCCTACAGAACACGCTTAAATATCAACAAAAATATTTAAATAAATTAATTAAATGTTAAAGAAACTTATTTTGCGTGGTACGTAATTGCATTTCGTTCTGTCAATTGAAAAAGTAAGTGGTCACTTAAGACATTTGATTGGTCGTCTATCGTGTCGCCCACGTCACGTTCAATGCTTGTAATTGCTTACGCCATTGTATGTGCTTAAAATCAATGTGATCCAACAATTAAATTAGCAATTGAACGGTTTTTATATCACATAAAAGAACTCTGATCTTTAATGAGCATAAAGCAAAATGTAATTTATCCGAAAATAAAAACACTTTCAAACCGATAGCAATGTCCTAAAACGAATGAAATAAAACGAAAATTTAATGGTTTTGCAAAAATCGTTTTTACAGAAGCAATGCTATATTAATTTGCTTTATTGTATATCATGCTCCGTTGTCTAAACTTTCAAAACCGATATTGGTCTGTCCGAAATGCAAAAAAAAATTGGTAAAATATCAATTTAGCCTAAGTCGTTAAAAACTTTTTGTCCAATTTTCACCAAAAGTCCTTCTAGTTTTAAGGAATATTGAATGTAACGCAATTATAATAAATTAAAACTTTACAGTTTGATTGAACATTTAAAACAAAATGTCTTCGCTTTTAAGTAATAGCTTTTTGCAGCTGTTTATGGTAGGCTTTCGATGTTTGCATCTTTATGGCACATTGCCATAGCCCAGTGGTTCTCAACCTTTTTTCTTTCGTGGCCCACTTTTGTTTGCATAAAAGTTCTGTGGCCCATTCAGTTTTTATGTAAGAAAAAAATTACAAAAAAGGTTTATAAACAAAATGCAGCAAAACATTGCCTTTGGAATGTTACTGGAATCCCCTTGTTGAATCCAGGCGCTGACGCTTCACAGTATTTATTTTTCGTTAAAAAAAATTCACATCTTCATCCTTCTCCTTGTAATTTGGATGACTAAGAACTTTACAACATAATACGCATTGTCCTCTTTCTTTTCTGTTATCAAAAATTGATGTAGGCTGCAGGGGCGCCGGAACGATTTTTGACTGGGGGGAGCAGGATTATAAAAAAAGGACACTTTTGTGGCTGAAAAGCCTTTTTTTTAAGTTTTAGGCAAAGAACAATAGCACAGAAGGGCATCATGCTATGTTATAATGATATAACATACTGTGATACAGAATTTTGTGTGGTGAATATTATTTTGAGGCAACAATGAAAGATTATGATTAGGCTAAAAGCGAATAGCAGAAATTGTTATATTGCAAAATGTGCAGTAGCTTACATGACCTCAAAAGGGCATCATTGCCCCCCTGCTCCCCCATCCGCAGAAAAATTAAGGGCAGGGGGCCCCCCTGCCCCCCGCTTTCGGCGCCCCTGGTAGGCTGCATACTTAATGTAATTTTTATCAAACTTAAAGATTCAAGTACTGTATTGTCAATTCCTCCCCAAATAATCCACAAAATAAAATGCTGCACGTAGCCTACTAAAAAGCGGATCTGCAGAAGTTCAACAATTAAGGCTGCCGCTTATAAAGATGGCTTAATTGTAAACACAAACTAGTAGTCTATTACATCATAAAGTGTTGTAAAAACTGAGTTGATGTAAAACTGTACTGTATGTTGCAATACTTAGATAGAATGATGATTGCCACTTTGTAGCTAAAAACAGCAGCATCATTCATTGTAACTAAACAAACACACAAGTGTAAAATTGACTATAGCCTAGTGACAAAAGTGAAACAAAATGTTTCAATAAATCTTTCAGTTTTTAAAATATGTCTGTGGCCCACTCAAAATGCTTCTATGGCCCACCAGTGAGCCATGGCCCACTGGTTGAGAACCGCTGCCATAGCCGAATTCGAATTAAATTATTAGTTATTCGCATAAAAACAAAGCTGTCCATATTCAAAACAACAAAATAAATGTGAGAACAATTTCTTTTTTTCATTTTTTTTTAAATAAATGAAAAGTTAGCATAAAACTTTACTATCTGTGTAATTATTCTGTTTGATATTATTTCAAGGACTTATTTTAAATAGAAAACTTCAACTTCAAAACGATTTTTGTCCATTTGCTGTATTAGATGACAAGCCACCAAAACCTGACAAAACAAACAATCAACATTTGACTTCAAAAAGTCTTAATTTGCAGACTGTAATTTGTTGTAATGCTTGCCAAAGTGATTAATTTTTGTAGACAAAACAACTGCATATCATCTTACTATGTGTGGTAAAATAATTCTTACTGTATTTTATGGATGACCTCATCTATTTCGTAAACGCTTTCAAATGTGTAAAAATTTTACCATTGTAAACAAAAAAATAGAAAAAAAAATTATGTTGAAACAAAACAAAACAAGACAAAACAATTCTGAAGTATGTTTGAATTAATTTAGTTTTAAATATTCACAAGCCTGATTATACAGTAGTGAGTAGTTGATAGACTTTCGAAGAACATTGCACAAACACTACTTTGCATGTTATAGCATCACTTTTTTATTGCTGAGACTGTTTTGTTTTTGAACAGTTATTGACTTTTACCAAACTTAAAATGTAATTTTTAATTCGTTTCAGTTTAGTTGTACGCACTGATATTTCATCGAATTTAAACTGTCATTTTTTTTGTTTCGATTAGTTGTAGCCTACTGTAGAGTCCTAATGGACGAAAACCGCGCTTTTGCAACATAAAAAAATCTCTTGAAGTACTGTTGTAAGTGATGGCCTGCTAAGATTTAAGGTTTAGACTTAGAAAAAAACTATTGATTTGTTTTTTTAGTAGTCGCTTTTGATTATAAGGTAGATTGCCCATCTGAGGAAGTGTGTTAGTAGCCTACCAGTTCCTCTTTTTTCAGTGAGCTTTTCTCATATTTGCTGTTTTGTTTTTTGTTAGAAATGCATCGAGTAACAGAATTACTTACAGATACATAAAATCAACTGTGCAATTTATCTTTATTCAAAAGTCATCTCGAAATATTTGTTTTTCGAAGGCTTTACCCTTGGCTTTACCTTCTATGCATCACTGATTCGCATGGGCACATGCTATATTTAAAACTTCATTGCAGTGGTGCATCAATTGCTGGCTTTGGTAGCCTAACGCTTGTCGTGTCACCAGCAGAACCTTTGATAAAGAAATAACGGTTGATCAAAAATAAAATGAATTCGTATTAAGTTGGTCCAATTCAGTATTCCAAAACTGGCTAAAAGTAAAGCTATTCGAAATCATTTGCTAAGCTGTCTACCTTAACTTAAAACATTTGTACGTTTTCAGCTTTTCAAATAACCTGGTGTTTTTACAGCTTTTTAATCTAAATGGACAAAATTGGTTGTAAAAAGTTTCTAATTTCGACTTACACGCAAATTAACTACCTGCTGGCATTAAGGAGACGTTCTAACGTTTTTTTCGTGTCGTTGAAATCGTCATATGTACGTCAGTGTTCTGAGATGGTTTATTTTAATATCTGATGTTTGTCTATTTTTTAAAATGAACGACGGCGTTGTTGTGAATAATTTTGCAAACATATGCGGTTCAACTCACTCGTTTATCTTCCATCTAAACCCGGGGATTTGCTAAACGCTTACGTCTGTCTTTTAAAAAAATCAACACCACTGGAAATTGACGTATGCTGCTGCACAAGGCATCAAAATTCACAGTTCTTTTAAATTTTAAAATCACCATTTGAACAGATTTTTTGCAAACTTGAGGATATGGAAGATAAGTCTTTTTTGCAGATTCATTCCGATGGTAGTTTTAAATGCACAATAATGGGCGGGCCTCTACAAGCAGTGGTGTTCCCAAGGAAAGCATTGAGCCGTGGCCTTTCTTCAAATTTTTTTTTTAACATATAAATTTTAAACAAAGAATTGGCTGTTTTTCATTAAGACAATATTGCAAACACTTCAAAAGCTCATCAGAAACGTCAAAAGTTAAAAAATCGGCCAATAGGCCTACCCCTAACTAATCCATACGTAGCTTGCGGCAATATTTCAGTTCATTCGTAACATAGATTCCAGATTTGCAACATTGTTGATCCATTTGCCAATGTCTAACACTGACCCATAATATAGTTGTTTTTTAATAAGGCCACTGTTCAAATTGAGCCTTCAGCTTAGCCATTTTTATTTTTATTTTATAATTTTGAAAATATGCAGGTATAATCTTTCGTTTTATTATTTCTAATAGTGGCGTACTGTAATTTTCAACATATTAATGTTTGTTTACAAATAGTTTTGTGCTGCTTTTAATCAAGAATTGATTTCAATAAAATGATGCATAGTTTTTTTTTAAATACAAATCACATGGTGCCACATCACTTTTTGCCTTTTTAAAAAAAATCTTTAGAATTAGTTTAAAGAAGTTATGTGGATAATATGTGATGACGAAGACCGTATTATAAGATTTCATCAAGGAAAGAATTTAAAATGTGTCTTTCGAAATACGATGAATATAAATTTTAAATCTTTTGCGCAACATCTTGCAATGATGCTAAACCTACATTGATGAAAATATCCGTCAACAATAATTTGCAAAATGTGCAATTAGCCAGACAAAACCATTGCATTTTGACTCCACGCTGTGCTAAAAGACAATCCTTATTTGCACTGCCAAGAAGAAAAGTGGAGAAGCTTAAGTTCATGCTTTGTCAAGCGTGGCACCTTGTTCACAACAGAGCAAAAAAATTGGGTTGAAAGAAGACGACTTTAACGCCAGCATTTCTCTTTGCTTCATTTTGGTGTCTGGTGGACACACCGTGTCTTGCTTGCACCGACACCTTGCCCAAAGCAATTTTAGACTTGTCCATCTGACTTTTACTGCACTTTTCTGTAACTGCAGTTATTATCTGCTATTTAGCCTACAGCAGTATTTTTGACACAGTATATTTTTGAACATTTAGTAGACCTAAAGATATAAAACAATGTAGCCTACTGTTGCGTAAAATCATCAATCTATGTGAAAATAGCATTCAGTTACTGCATAAGTCAAGTTGTTATTGCAGTGTTTGTTTAATTTGTAACTTAATTTTCAAGTAGTAATATTTAGTCAAAACTTTCAAAATCTGGCAACACCTTTTTCAACACTTTTCTTTTAATTTAAAATTTTTCGCCTTGACTTTATTGTGTTAAAAAAGGCAATTCAATTTCCTTGTCAACTCGAAATGAACTAAAATCAAATAACAACAAAAATTTGAGGATAGTCAGGGTAATTCGAAAGTAGACCACAGTATTTTAAAATTTGAAATATTTTGATTTGGTACAAATTTGTCGTTATTTTATTACAGTTCGTTTCAATCTTTTTTTTAGGTCGGGGAGGGGAAATACTTCTTTCGACTGAAAACATCCGTTTCAAACAGCCCTGATTTATATCTTGTCAAAAAATATATTTTCTGTTCAAAGCTTTAACATCGTTCTGTATTTCTTCGTAGGCGTCTTGTCCTTAGGCTGGCGACCTTGTCTGCTAATGCGGGAGCGTTTTACTTGTTGTTTTCTATCTTTGATCAATAAAAATCAATACCACAGGCCACCGGCCTCTGCTCAACTATTTGCTTAATTCTTAATACTTTTAAAATCGATTACTTTAGAAGGTTAAAATGCAATTTTGAGTTTTCTCAATCAAACAAGCATAGAAAGAAAACTGTGATAATTTTGTTTTTCTCAACAAGGGTCGATCAGATAAATCACATTACAGAAAGTCAGAGACGTAGCCCCTGGGGTGCTTGTGGAAGCAATCACCTCTCAAATTTTATCTTAACCCTCCCCAAAATAAGATTTTTATACTGTTACAACGTTTTAATGACGTTGTATGTTGAATGTGTCCGCCAGAGAGCTAACGCAGTTGCGTGATCAAAGCAAAATATTCACAAAAGAAGTGAGGTGTTGATGAAATTTATAATTTTGATAACTCATAAAAATTGTAAATACAGTTTTTTGTGATGAAAAACAAAATATACTCATGTACCATCTGAAAGACCTTCTAGTGGTGGTGCGCATACTTTAGTTGAGAACCACTAAATATTTGCGGGCAGTGTTGTACGTTGACGCTGAGGCTAGCGCCGTCAGCGTCAACAAAAATTTTGCCGATTTTAAGCGTCAAGCGCAATGCGTCATTTTTTGTTTACATGGAAAACCTATTTTCACAATGAGAGTTTCACTATGGATTCTGGCCAGCGCGACTCATCTGAATTACCGGCTTTCGCGTTGATTGGAATGGCTACCTGGAATACAAGCGGAAGAAGTTCGCCAAATGGTGATCACTCATATTGTGAGCAGTGTCGAGAACGAGGGATCAGAAAGAGAAAGCGAAAAATCAATGAATGTCATCGCGGAGGTTGAAGATACTTTATTTCAAGAGCTCTATGCCCCTGAAAAGAGCGATGTTGGATTGTTGGTGCGGTGGACCTCGCTAAAAGATTTATATATGCTAAGCCATCACAGCACGCTTGGAACAGTGATACCTTTTCGAGTAAACGTTTTCAAGACTTGTTTTTGAAATACAACACACCAGTCCCATTCAGCGCTGCTGCTGTGGAACACATGTTTCACTTGGAACGGAACGCAGCAGATTGTCAGACAAACGTTTTGAAATGCTTGTGTTTCTACAAGGAAATAACTAAGAAGCTAAGCAGCTAATTACAATACAGTCTCAAAACATAATACCTGCTCTTTATTTATAGCCATTGTTAGCCTTAACTTGGGTGCAATACTTTCGTTTTGTGAGACCCTGGCTAAAATAGCGCTAAAAATTAGCGCTGACGCTAACGCCGTCAATTTCTTTAAGAACTGACGCAGTAGGCCTACTTTACGCCGTAAAGTTTTTAGGCAATTCCGTTGACGCTGACGCCATCAATTTATTTCATTGATGCGTACAACTCTGCTTACGGGTGACATAGGAAACGCATGCTTCCAGCCAGGGCCTCCAAGAGCCCTGCTGGGCCCCGGTGCAGATGTTGCTGCCGGGCCCCCCAGCGCGACATGTCGCGTGTTATCTCACAAATCACAAGAAAAAATTGCTGTGCGCGTTAATCCACAAGGCCAATGCATACATGGTGTTCCGCACAGTGTTTTTATTTTGAAACCAGACCTATTTAAAAAATAATACAAAGAATACATTAGATTGAAGTATTAACACTCCACTATTTCACAAAGAATGCAGTATTGTAGTGGTGTTTATGATTTTAAATTCACAAATACACACTAGTTATACACAAAGATAAAAGGCTGTGATAAATACATACATACATACACAAAGATAAATATTTACACTACATAGTGTAACTATAGCCTCAATAGCGTTGCCAGATAAGGAATTCTGCTCTAATTTGAGGAAAAGTTTATAGCTGTTGAAAACAAAAACTTGTATTTTGGAAAAAAAATTTAGTTATGGGCAAAGATCAAAACCCTAACCTTATTCCTAACTTTAACCCTTACCTTACCCCTTCCTAACTTTAATCCTAACTCTGGCAACACCTGATTGTAACCATGGCAAAAAGTGGGTAAAAATAGCCACTTTGAAGATAAAAATGGCAACACTATCCGGCATGGCTGACATACATATGTAGCATTGCATATGTGTGCATACAGCTTTACATTAACATACCGTACAATATCATTTCTGACCTTAAAATCAGCAGAGACTAGGAGACCAAACTTGGATGAATGCATTGCTATTGTTCATGACATTAAGAAATACCAACTTTATTTCAGGATCAATAGGCAGCTTCTTATTTTTACTCCTTTAGTTTTCTTTGCTTGCTTGAGTGAAACTGCATTCACGCACGATTGAGGGTCACTTTCTCTTCATTTCTACAGCAAGTGGTCAGTAGAAACCAAAGTTGAATATATTTCTATTTTCAAGTCCTATCAATGTAAATGCACCTACATCTATCACTATAATATGTATCGAGACCTTTACAAATACCCTGCAAAACGACAGAATGGCTGTTTTGAGTCAATATTGACACTGTTCCTGAAATTCAAGAGTAAGATTGGATTGGCCTGGCTGGAGAAGACTGCTAAAAAATAAATAGTGAAAACAAACGAAAAGGAAAACATCAAAGAAATAAATATTTCTTTATATACTAAGCATATTTTTGAAAATCAACACCTTTCTGCAGTGCTGGAAAAAGTAAGTTGCATTGCAATTAGGACACTTCTGATTCTGTCTATACTTGAAAGAAACTATACTTCAACAGAAGTAAAGATCTATGATTTTTACTCAAAAAATCACACTTTCACTAATCTTTTAACTTTTTTTCGATTTTTGTTAGACTGTTATGAGTATGACATTTGGCCCTGCTACAAAGACAAAATTATTTTCCAGCACTGCTTTCACGAAACTTGCTTGCATTCCAACATAGCAAAATCATTCAACAAGTCCTAAAAACTCAAACATACTGTAACTGTCTCAGGCTATATTAGAGAAGTTCCATGATTTCAGTACATGTAATTAGTATCATATTATATCCAAAACAAAAAAACACTTGAGCATTTTTGTATAATACTGAAAAAGTGACAGTAACGACTTCTTGCTAAGCAATTCTAACAATATTTTAATACTTTTTACTATTTTCTGAACTCTTAAAATATCACACTAAACAAGATTATACCTATACAACTACAATTGTACCAGTTCAACATGATTACACATAACTGTCACTGCTTGCTTGTGTCATAAATTGACAAGATGTCAGAAAAATGCATAGAATACCTTCTGTGTAATGACTGTTACCTAACCTGATCAATCAATTTTCAATTGCTTATTAAAACATACCGTACACACCCAAATATTCACATTAAAACACCCAGACTAACACTGAAATTAAAACATTGAAATAAACTGAAATATTCATTCACACTGCAATATGTGTTTTCTGTAGTTTTTTAAAAAAGAATGCCCATGATGGGCCCAATTGAAATACAAAACTAACATAAAAAATAATATTTCATGCAAAATCGACCTGAGCACGCAAATTTTAACATTTTGTTGGGTCCCTTGAACTAAAAAAATTAAAAATTCTGTACTTTTGAAAATGGGCATACCCATGAGGGTGCCCAATCGAAATATGAAACTACCGGTATTATAGAAAACAATCTATTATGCAAAATCGACCTGAGCATGCAAATTTAAACATTTTGTCGGGCCCTTTGAACTAAAAAAATTGAAAATTTTGTAGTTTTGAAAAAGGGCATAGCCTACCCATGAGGGGCCCAATCGAAATATGAAACTACCGGTATTATAGAAAACAATATTTTATGCAAAATCGACCTGAGCACGCAAATTTAAACATTTTGTCGGGCCCTCTGAACTCAAAAAATTGAAAATTCTGTAGTTTTGAAAAAGGGCATACCCATGAGGGGGGCCCAATTAAAATATGAAACTACAACCGGTAATATAACAAAACAATAATTTATGCAAGATCGACCTGAGCACGTAAAATATAAACATTTTTTCGGGCCCTTTGAACTCAAAAAATTGAAAATTCTGTAGTTTTGAAAAAGGGCATACCCATGAGGGGGCCCAATCGAAACACAAAACTAATATAAAAAAAAACAATATTTTATGCAAAATCGACCTGAGCATGCAAATTTAAACATTTTTTCGGGCCCCATAAACTCAAAAACTTGAAAATTTTGTAGTTTTGAAAAAGGACATAGGCTACCCATGAGGGGGGCCCAATCAAAATACGAAACTAACATAAAAAACAACATTTTATGCAAAATCGACCTGAGCACGCAAATTTTAACATTTTGTCGGGCACCCTGAACTCAAAACTTTGAAAATTCTGTAGTTTTGAAAAAGGGCATACCCATGAGGGGGCCCAATCGACATACGGAACTAATATAAAAACAATATTTTATGCAAAATCGTTGAAATCAACTTTAACGCGTGAATTTAGACATTTTGTCGGGCCCCCTTGAACTCACCGGGCCCCGGTGCAATGCACCGGTTGTCCCCCTCTCTTGTGGGCCCTGCTTCCAGCAGTAGAAAACTGTCAACAAATAAAATATTGAAATCCTTCTGTTGTCGTGAAAGAAAAAACACATCTGGTCACGTTACGGCGATTTAAATATAACTGGTTTCACACAAACTGTTTGTATTTATGTCACACTTTTGAGCATGCGCGTAGTCATGCGCACAAAGCAAAATGACCACTTTACCGTGTTTTACGATGAAGCTAAGATCATCACTGTTGTATCCTAAAATCAGGGCTAAAGTTAAATTTGGAAAAAATACCAACTTTATCCATGTGTACGAAACATCAAACAGGGGTAGTAAGTAGCCTACTTGTATTGTAGGTTACCTCTACCAGACATGACAAGAGGTAAACACTAGACATTAAGTTTATTAAAGATCAAGGGAAAAGAGCAAAGCAAGTTAAGAACCAAAGGTAGGCGATATAACCTATAACAACCCATCAGCTGGAAACGAATCCATACCTTATCCATTTTTGTCTGCAAGATATTGAAAAGCTGCACACCTTTCATTCACGGTGCTTCGAAATTATACGCTCACTGATTATGACAACAGTTTATCATATTATTACCCTATGTAGCCGTGTTTGAGTTGTGAGCGTAAGAAATAGCCTCAGGGGTTTCTTTTGATTCTGTAGGCTACTTGTGCACAACCAGTTTAGCTGGGATAGCTTTGTGAACTAGTAGGATGCTATTTAATTGTTAAGTTGCTTGTACAATTAAGGGTTAGTTTAATTAAGCGTAAGCTTGATTTGTTTTTGCATTGTGATTAATCAAATTCGTCATTCTTCTCCACCCACTAATTACATCATTTTGCTTTAGAAAAAATGTTAAGTGAGAAAATTCTGATACTTCAAAGGCAGGCGATAAGCTAAGAATAGGCTGCAGCTTGCAAGAATATATGTAATTATCCTAATTCTTACAAAGTTTAAATGCGAGAAAGAAGAATCAAATACCGATCAAAAGTTATTTTGAGGGATTACACTCTACATGAAGCTATTGTGGAGCTTGCTCATCTTTATCATCCCTACCTGCGGTTGTCTTGATCAGACAAAACCACTCAACATTGGAAGTTCGGGTAAATTCGTAAGCCTACGTTGCGGATTGATAGAAGAAATCGATGTAATTGAATGATAAACACATTGTTTTGTCTTTTGTTTTTATAAGTAATTCCGGCATGCTTTTTATTCCCTTAATTTGCTTGATATGATGAAAAGCATTTCGTTTTTGCCGTTTGTTCGTTTGCCTTGCACTATTCCAGTCAACATCACATTTTTCAAGGAGTTTCTTCTTGCAATGTGTCTGAAATATTGTAGTTTTCTGAGGTATTTCCGTTTCGTTAATTAGATTTCAGTTATAAAAAGACCCAAAAAGGCGAGTATTTAAGAATGAAGAACTGAGGTTGTTCTTCAAAAGTGTTTATAAACTTAGCAATTAGCCTTGAGATTTCTAGCTTTAACAAGACATCTTTTTAAGACGCCCGTTGTCGTGTTCGGTTTATACACTATAGGCTAGCTTATAATTGAGGGAAGATTATTGTAGAGAAGAAAATCCTATCAAAGTAGGCCTACATTAAAAGCATTTAGTCAATAATTCATACTAATTTTTCACATGTGATTATCACAGGATCACGTATTCGGACAGATGTTTTATCGAAAAATGAACTCCATGCAAGCTTGAGAGTGGCATGTGGTCCGGATGTTATCGTTGTAACTGTGCCGCGTGTGGCTGTACAACCAACAACTTCTTCAAACTACATCATGTTCAAACAAGGCAGCACTACAAGCTGTCAAGCATTTGAAGTCGATGCTGATACGTTTGAACTCCTGCTGAACAAAAACCAAAATGACAACTGTGGCAGCATTGTGAAGGTTAGGAATTAGGATGTTACCCTCAGATCAATAATAATGTGCCAATTATGCATTCCGATGGTTTTATTTGAGTTTTGCTTTATACCTTTCGGGTTTATAACATGTTGCTTGCATTTCTTTTTGTCTGGGCGGACCCATTTTGTTGCAAGTGGTAATATTGGAACTCAGAGCAATGTGTCGAATGTGTTTCTAGATTAGTTGAGAAGTAGGTTAAGTGTGCGTGTGAGGAGTAGAGCAGTTGAGAGGACAATTTGGGATCAATACCAATGAGATCATCGGGCCCCTGAAAGCATTCGGGTCCGGGTCCAAAAGCACCCTCGATCCGCCTGTCAACGCTACTGTGTGACGTGTGTATGTGTGTGTGTGTGTGTGTCTGTGTGTATGAGAGTGTATATAACCTTGTACACCGAAATGGCATACCTGGTACGCATGGCAATATTTAATATGTTGAGCTGGTTAAACTCTGATATTTTATGTAGTGGTTGTACAGTAGGAGCACAGATTTCTAGAGTAGTGTCTAGAGTAGATTTCTAGTGTCTAGATATCTCTGAGTAGGAGTATGCTGATTTTCAATAAGAATTGTCCGTCTTTCATGATAGCCTACTGTAATTGAAAATTAAAACTAAACATTCAGCTGAATAACAATTTGGAGCTAAATGGCACTAGCTTCTACAGTTGCTACAACATGTCTTCCATAACTGATACGCTTAATTAAATACAATCAGCTACTATGTTTTTACTACAGTATAGCCCAATGCAGAGTAAGGTTATGTAGTGTTGTGCAGATCATGACATTAATGCGTTTTTAGAGGAGCACCGGTAGTCGAGCGTCGTACAGAAACGAAGTTGTATATTTGGATGTCAAAAATGCTAAAATCATCAGTTTGTTTAACTTCACCTGCTTGTATGTCGGCGATGACAATGTTCCTTTACTCCCCTCTATCTATAAGTAAGTGAAACTTTTTTGTTGGTAGTCTTATATCCATTTGGATGAATTTCTTTTAAAGACTACCTACAAATACTTTTATATCTTTCTTGATTGTAATCTTTGCATGCGGTGTATCGATATGGAAAAGATTGCTGTAACTCACCTCTACAACATCAGCATTTAGAAATCAAGGTTTTCAAATTTGATTTTATATTCAGCTTTTCAGATGTCATTGGAAATGCAATAAAAATAGTGCAATAAATCCACGAATGGTTTAGTCAATTGAAGAAAGCAGTAAATTCAACAAATTTAACTAAAAGTGATTGGGCTTTCTCCGTTGCAAAGATTTCAGTTGGAAATCTTCTACGTATTAAACCATAAACTTTATTTGCACCAATATCGATTTAATCAAAGCACTTGTTAAGCGAAGCAAGGGCATGCTGGTAGATGGGGAATCTTGTGGGGAATCTTTTACGGTCATTTTAAATATTAATAAGGAAATATGATCAAACCAATTGTCAAGAGGATGGTTAGCAGGTTTCAATGGTGGGCTATTAATCGCGATCTCTTATAATGTTTTCCACACTGTTGACGCAAACATGTAGAAAATGAAATGAGCAATACACAAACTTGGCGCAGCCAAACGACAAGGGAAAAAACAAAAAAAATTTAACTGGTTTTAGTTTGGTTTTGAATCTTTATCCTAAGACTGACAAAGCTTTGATAAGTTATTCCTGGTAGTTTCACATACTTGTAGAGGCTCTTGACGCAGAACCGGTTACTAAGATTGGCAGAGTGAAGATTCCGATTGTTGAAGTGTTGTTGCTGGGAAATTACTTCATCCACTAAGTGTCGCGGAATAGAAAGCAAACCCTGAAATGCGTTGCTCAAGCGCAGACCCCGAAAGTCGAACCAGCGCTGCTTGATCTTGAGTGGAGTGCTAAGCCACGGAGCTAACGGGGCGGGCATCGGTTGGTAAACAAATGTATTGGTAAAACGGTCTTAAAATTCAGTAGTCTTGAGAATTCAGTTGCCTATTCATAAGTTGCACACCCATCAAATCTATTTGTTACAGCTTAAACATTTTGCTGGCACGATCAATCATAGCCACAACTACGTCAACGCAAAAGACATTAAAGTTTTCAACAGCAATAGGATAACCCTTAGCTTATACCTCTTTAAACACTTTGAAAATATTCTTTTCGTAAGATTGTAATTCAACCGCTCAACACACTTTGTCAGCAATGCAGTTACTTGTGAAACAAATCAGTTATTGCATGATGTTTTAGCGCTACGCTCAGCAAACACACAATTTCGTGCCAAAACTTGGCAACCAGTTAAATTCAGCAATAGAAAAAACAACTCATTTCCACTTGCCTTATTCACAGGAAAAAGGTCTTAGCAGGTAAAGAATTAGAAATCCGTCTGTTCAGAAACGACGCTTTTGAACAAACTTCTTTGTTGTCTGGAGATTTTCCAACAGTGTCGGTACGTATTGCTTTTAAAGCAGGTAGGCTATCTTTGGGTAATAGTTTATATCGCTGCATTTTTTAAGACTTACTGGTATATCACTCGTTTCTTCGTAGACATTTATACAATATTTCAGTCTTGTAACCTCTTCCACTCAAGACTTTCAGTTGCACCCTCTGTGGGGTGTGATGCATACGGAGGAGTGATGAAGTCGTGCATGTGCATTGAGATATGTACCTAACTATTGCCTTTGCACACATTTTGTATGAAATTTACGCGCAATAATATTCGTGGGTTGATTTTTTTTTAGTTTCTACTTTTCTCTACTTTGTTGACAAGTTTGTGGAAGTCTCGTCAAAAGGGTTGCCGCCTTCTGGTATTTACTTCATTCTATTATTTTTCAGGTGGAAGAGTTTTTGTTTGTTGAGATTTTCTCCGAGAACTTAACATACGAAAGTAAAAGTACCAATTTGTTCTTCGTTGAGTGGTGCTCTGCAAGCGTTAACACAGAGCTTGAAAATGCGATTCATTACTTCATTTATAAAGGGTAAGTGAAGCAGTTCTGTAACCTGCATGCGACTGGGCTTGGAACAATAGGCTACTAACATTCTGCTAATAGGCAGTACAGTGTACACAATAAGCCTTATTCCAACGACTGAAAGAAACAAAAAGTCTTTTGTATTAGCTTGTAATAAGCTATGCTTATCAGAATCACGGAGATGTAATTTAGCACAATAGTAAGCGTCTAGTCTATGAAGTACAAAATGCATGTAGTCTATGAAGCATTATCTTATAATCTTTACTGCATAGGCCTACTCTTAAAATGACTTCAATCTGCATTGACCAGAAGCACAGTGCTTATTTGTAGCTGAAATTCATGTGAGCTAAAGTTTAGAGGGTAATACAATCCAAGTAATCCTTCATAAAAGGGTTCGGAGTGAAATAGTTTTTTATGTATTCAAATGTCAATGCATGCACGGTAACAAAGTTGCGCCTCTGAGCCACACCAGATGCTTGAATAAACACAGGGAGTTTCAATTTCCGTACTTACACTCACATATAAGTAGGCCTATGTCTTAATTCACGTTCATTTTCATGTGTTAAACCATGGTTAAACATGTCAAACTTATCACACTTTGTTTGAAATGTTACCTCTTAATTGGTTGCACTTAATAACAGCGTTGCTAATTCAGTCATTGTTCATTTTATACACAAATGTACGGTAACTTATGTTGTATCAGCGTAGTCACAAATCAACATGTCTTGTTGTTTTATAATAAGTATACACCACATTTCTCTTATTTTTCTTCCCAGACCCAGGGTTGCCGTTTGGCAACACTGAATAAAATCAACAACAAAAAAAAATTTCATTTTTTTTTGAAGTCATTACTACCCCAGGAGAGCTTTAGAAAAATTTTCCTGTCCAAAATAATAATTTGGGAATGAAAGGGTCTCGAAAACCCAACTCTTAAATTTTAAAATTTTTAGTTTAGCTTCACACAAGGGCGCCGGAAGCGGGGGGTCAGCGGGGGTCAGCGGGGCGGATGCCCCCTGCCCTCAATTTTTCAGTGGATGGGGGTAAATGGTGCCCTTTAAAGGTCATGTAAGCTACTGCACATTTTGCAATATAACAATTTCTGCTATTCGCTTTAAGCCTAACTAATCTGTCATTTTTGACTTAAAATAATATTCACGACACAAAATTCTGTATCACAGTAGGTTACATCATTATAACATAGCATGATGCCCTCCCGTGCCATTGTTCTTTGTATACCGGACACTTGTATCATTACTCGATAATGAGCTGATGGATGAGCATTATTGCTATATCTTATTTTAAAACTTAAAAAATGGCCTGTCAGCAATAAAAGTGCCCTTTTTTCATAATCCTGCCCCTCCCAATCAAAAATCGTTCCGGCGCCCCTAGCTTCACACTTCCACATGAAGGCAAATCGAATCCAGGAATGAATTTCTTCTCCGTGTGATACATACGAGTAAAAGCAGCCAAATAGGCTTACACTATTAACCAATGTGTGTTTGTAGCTAAGTTATTCTGAGGTTTAATGTACATAAAATTTAATGGCATTTTCCTTAAAATGTAAAGTATAACCCAATGGGGACATCGAACGTATAAGAGTATTCCGTTCCGGCAACGACAGAGCTGAACGCGATAACATTTCTAACCAGGTGTGCAGGATACCATGATTCCACGACAGAAATATTGAACTCGTCAAGAAGCTCTGTGATTCGATTCAAATTTCAAATGTTCAAATGGGTCAACGTCACTGTCCAGAGCATTTATGTCTTCTGCAATATTTCTTTGTGCAAAATCCGTGGTCGCATTCAATCGGAAATCTGTGGTTTTAAAGTAAGTTGTGATTTTATGGTTTTAAAGTTTATCTTTGGTATTAAATAACTCTAGAGCAGAAGTTATTAACCTTTTTTGTCTCGTTTACCCCTTGCCGAATGAAAAAAGTAAAATTTATCCCCACCGTTTAGGTGGCCCCTTGTGATGTCATCGTGTCCAGTCAACCATGCGAAGAAATGCAAAACATCCTTTTTTGTCTGGATTTACCTTGGCAAATATCAAAAACAAGCTGTTTATTTGCCGAAGACACGATTGTTCTTGAGGGGGTCCTGTGAGAAATAATGTTTACTCAAATGTCCTAAATAACTATGATAAAAGCACACATAACTGACACGCAATTACAACAGTCAATCAGTGAGACTTTTGTGCTTGCTTTCCACGAACAATTTTGGAGATTCTTGGAACAGTCGTTGAAAGAGCTACTCGCATGTCGTCTTTGGGAACTAAGCGAGATCGATGTTTTCAGCGTAGGAAATTCTTCGACTAATCCAACCACACCAAAACTTGGAAAAGTCACCACTGCACGATAAGAATTTGGAACAAAGCGTTGTTGAACATTGAAGATCAATAAATTCATCTTTGTAAAGATCATCGTTTTCTAACTTGGCTTTGAAGGGATGAGTTATCCAAAGAGCAGTAGGCTACTGTTAAAACTTTCACCTTCGAAGTAACCGTCAAAGCTGCTTTTTAAGGCGGCAAGGTGCTGGTATATTTCGACTTGAGGTCAGAAATTTCGTTGCGACTTCTAGGCTACTGACTTTCCAATCATCAAATGTTGGAAAATTTGCATAAATTCATTTTTGAACTTTTCTACTTCACAGATCTAATTTTGTCTGAAAGCCCTGAATTTTATCATGTACATCTATAATGGCAATAGGCTACAATACTTTTTCCTTGCATTTGCATATTGAGCTGGTTCAAACTTGAAAAATTGTCTGTCAAGTAAGCCAATGCACCAACAAAGTTGTTGTCGCCAAAGCGCTTACTCAATGGGGATTTGAGTTCTCGAAGAAAAATCTCGATTTCACCATGTAGTTCGAAAACACGAGACAACATGAAGTTTGCTTTAATTTATGATTCAGTAAATTTACCCCCTCTGTAGGTGAAATTTACCCCCGGTTAAGAACCCCTGCTCTAGAGTGTTTGCTATTAAAACTTTAAGTGTAGTTTATTGTAACTACTGTAAGACACACGTTAACGTTGTAGGCCTATCTACGTTTGATTTTTATATGAACTTTTTAGTTTGTGTTTGTTGATCTATGAGCAATGGCGCAAGTTAAAATAGCATCTGTGCGTGCTTGAAATGCCTACTATAAAGCCAAGCAATAATTTAACGCTTCTAATTTAATTACAGGATTGTAGCAAAAAGTATTTTAACGCTAGTGGGCAACGTAGAGCGGGCAATACGGAGTTAGCTTTTGGTGAATCTATTGTCATAGCCGCTGGACCAATCTTTCCATCAAGTTCCATATTTTCCAAAGACAAACCATTCAAAAATAAAATCAACGACCTGAGTAAAAACAGGAATAGTTTTAATTTGTTAGAAGAAAGCAACGAAGGTAATTTATGTTTAAACTTTTTGAATAAGTTAGGCAGGGCTACATCAAAGACAAACTGTAAAAATTTAGATTAGATAGTTTCACAAACATATTTTGTATTTTGCAATAGCCTAATAAGAATTACACTTAGATTGTACAATGTTTACTTGTATCTCTAAAATAAGGTTTGTCATTTTCTGATTATTTTAAACTTAATAATTGTGTTGTCACAACACTCACGTTGAGTAGTGGTTCCATGGGAGTGGCATTTGGTCACCTGCCAGCCCTCCCCAAAACCGAGAAAATAGCATGCACTTGTTGTTTTTTTGTAACATTTTCTCACTCGCTTTGCTCACTCAATCCTATTTCTCACATTAATTGAGAAGCGTGTTTATAGCAGCTGATTTAAGGTATAGGAATGTTATGTCACTTATGTGCCTCTTAAAACGACAAAATAATGCAATATTTCAAAGTGAAAACATTGCTAAATCAGCAAGCAAACAATTAAATTAACTTATCCCAGTGATCACAGTAGGTGTAAAACAAGATGTGCCTTGTAATTATATAAAGGCTACTAAACTAGAAAGAAAAGCTGGTCACACCTAGGATAACGTTCAAAACTTCACCGAAGGATAATAACTTAGCTACCACACTATGCAAGATTAAAAAAACTTTGTCAAAAAATAAGATATTGAAATTTTTTTGTGGTCCTGAAGAAAATGATTGGAATTTAACTCCAACTTTTAAAGAAATCTAATTTTAAGTCGATAAATTTGGACCAATACAAAGTGTGCGTTTTAAACAATGAAGCATCATAAGTCCACTGCACAAATAGCCAACAACACTAGATAAAATTTGTCAACATTTTCTGGGGCAAGTCCTCGACCCCTCACCAATCTAGTTACTTCTTCGGAACTCCATTTTCTCACTACCAATTTTCTCTTACCTTTTTGCTGTTTTGAAACTTGATCCCGTGCCTCCGAATATTTTTTCCTAGACCCGCTCCTTGTTACATTGCTCTGAAGACGATAGCTGCTAAGCTATCGGAAAATACTGATGTCCTCCATTGTCCCCCTTCTATCTTCAACAAGTGAATGCCGCAATAACAATGCTGTTAACTTCTTTTTCATTTTCTTGCATGTAGCTGATCCGAATGTTGTTCCAATCGTGGTTGGGATTACGTCAACGATCTGCTTTGTCATATTTGCTTTCGTCATCTACGTATTTTGGCGCCGAGGTGTATTCAGGAAGATCTTTCAAAAATCAAAAGCGACACAACCTCAGGAAGAACGAATCCAGCCTGGATTTGCTTTCATATTGCGTAAGATAGAAATTTGTTTCTTTTATAATACAGCACATTGTTTGTTGTGTAGGCCTACGTGACAGAATACAAGCAAGTCTAATGCAATAGTTTCAACTGCTGTTACAACTGCCTGCATTCTCACTGAGGAGGTTTGATCTCAAAATTTGATTGGCTCATACTCTACACTACAGTGTAAACGAGAAGTGGAACTATTATTTTAACACATACAAATCTATCAACGCATGCACGATTGAATAGTTCTAAACTTTTTTGAAGTGATTCATCTCAACTGCATCTATATTATTCCAAAACATTGGACCGAATAGTTCTTCTCAAAGCTTATGCTATATTTTGCTCAATTCCACAAAACAGTATGCTGGAGTCGTAGTGATAACTGATAACATTTCATTTGTATTTTTTTGTATTTTACATCAGTATTACAGTATTTAAATCTGTGTTTTCTTGTAGAATCTTCCGATGACAAACAAATATTTAAACAAACTGAAGACGACGCAAGCAGAAGAAACAGAACAAAAAGAACAAGCAAGCGCAACAGTTTAACTGAAACTACCACTCAAAATCTTAAACGTGAATCATCAACTAACAGGTCAATTAGGAGCCAATCATTTCAAAAATCATCAAAAACACACGATGGAAGAAGGACTTCTGGGGCATGACTAAAGCAAAGGAGCAAGGAGTATCAAGTTCTTTTAGCTTCCTTAAACTTGTGTACAATCATGGGCCTTTCAGTCATAACGTAAGCACTTATACATGTACTTGTCTCTTGTATTGTAATGCCATGAGACTTAAGAAACGGCGTGAAATGGTGTTGTTGATTCATAGGTGATGGTGAACTACAGAAACAACACATATGATTCAATCAAGGCATTCCTGTGTTTCGCCTAACCGTTTTTAAATGACGAAGATCATCATGCGCTGGCCTATCGTTTAAGTCAATTATTATTTGACTTTAACCCCGTAAACAAATACGGTTATTAGAAGTTGATTAAATATCTTTTGGCATTAAATCAATGTAAATTAATTTTATTTGCTTAGAGGGAAAGGCCGCAAACAGCCTTTCTAAAAGTCGCCGGTGGTGAAGATTGTTGTGCAATAACAACTTCAATACATTTATTGACATAACATTGAAACAAACAATATGAAGTGCCAAGAAGTTAAAACCAAACCTTGCAATTTCTTTTATGCTATTTTTTTCATGTTCTGGTTTATTTTTTATTTTTCTTAAGTTGTAAAATAAAACAAAACAACGTGTACAACGTGTCTGGACTAAAAAAGCATCTGCCGCAACTTCAATAAGCTACACCTACCTACCCGTGGTTTTCAAAGTGGGCTATGTCGCCACCTTCGAGCTGATTTTAAAATTGATGGGGCAAAAAATCAAAATGGGAAATTGGGCAGGTCGAAAATATTAACTCACTAACCAAATACATTCAATGCTCTACTCGCTACCTGTCCATTATCTTACCAAGGTTAGATAAAATCACTCAAACCTTTGCAAAGCTCATCAAGCTCATGCATCACATTGAACCGTAAACCATGCAGTCTTATACAGTGTTTCTTTTGTGAAATAGTCAAAACATTTGTGGAATACTGTAGTCTATAGGCCTACAATGTAGGCCTATAGATATATATGTAGGCCCTACATATATATCCAGGAGAACAAATTAGTGTTTCCAAAGTGATAAAGGAGAAATGAAGCAAAACAGTTTGAGAACCACTGGTCACCAAATGCTAATAGACGAAAAAAAAGTGACTTTATTTTTTATGTAGTTTCAATGCATATTGTAAAAAACATCAAAAATTTTGTGCAAGCTATGCTGTAATTAATCTCTGGTGATGCGGGACAACACGCTGATGCTACAACATAGGAGGGTGGAACGTCGCAAACGAATTCTTTTGTATATGTGTATTCGTTCAGTCTTAGTCCAACCGAATCCAAGGCATGTTTTAAAAAAGCACACAGAAATGTCTTGCAATGTGTCATAAATAGGGCAACCAAAAGTCAATAAAGTCAAAATTTTTCTGCCTTGTTCAAAGTTTATAAAACGTCCACAAACTAAATTTCAGGCTGACACGAAGAGAGGTTTCAAAGTTATTAAGTAAAAAAAAAGTCAAAATTCATGGTTAGGTCAAAATTTTCTTTTAACGTAGTTTTTCTTCTCTCTATTGATATTTTATTAAATCTACACAGATACTGATTTTTTGTTGCAATTTCTGTTGCTATTCTGACGTAATAATCGATTTGATGCAATTTCTGAGGTAATAATCTTGTTTCGCCCACTACTGACGATTGAATATTAGCCAGCTACCCTGCTGTTGATGAGTTGGTTGCCAGGGTTAAAGCAGTGACCATTTATAACAGGTCAAGAAGAGCTAGTTTAACTTCCATTGGCCAACCTCCACACTCCACAGCCAAATGTAACTAGATGGGCTTTTGGTTGAAAGCTGCTTTCTATTATTCAAAACGTCTACCAAAAGTAAAAAATATCGTGGAAGGCTTCCATGATGGTGGATTGGTGGTGTCTTGCTGCGGCGTGCTCAAGATGCTGTAAAAGCTCCCAATTTAGCTACTCACCTTGTAGAAATAGAGGAGCAGTATAGTGCACTGTTTGATATAATTCAGAAGATGGAAAACAGCCGTTACACCATTCAAGAAGCTTACCAGAAAATGAGGTCTCTTAAATTTGGTGTTGATGGCTGCCAAATTGGAAAATATATTCAAGCAAGAATCTTAAGGAATGGCATCAAGTGCATTGTGAAAATGGGACGAGATGATATTTCACCACATTTTTATAGCCGGCTGAGGAACTCCCAAGCAACTTCTGTATCAGTAGAGAGAAGCTTCCCTATTTTAGGAAAAATTTTGGCGAGAGACAGAAACTTCAAAGGCGATAATGTGAAACATTACTTGATGTTGAAGTATAATAGTGCAGAACCCCCTCAGTAATTTCGGGATATTTAGACACTCCATATTTATATTTTGCAGTTTTTTGAGTGACTTTCATTACCTGTTCGTTAGCTGTGGTGTCGTTGAGTCTTCCACATTTTTCTCATACTTCAATAGAAAAGAAGCTATCCTTACCTAACGGTTTGATTTCTAAATTTCACGTTTGAGTTGCAAACGAAGAAAGTTATTTGTCAAAATTAGGTCAAAATTTGTAAATTATAAAGTCAAAATTTCAAGTTTTTAGGTCAAAAAATTGGTTGCCCTAGTCATAAAACGTTTTCGCCGATGTTAATTTATATGCTTTTTTTAGCAGAAAGAATTCATCTTATATAAACCTTTTTATGTCATCATATTTTTACAACACGTTATATAATTTTTTGAAAATATGGTCCCATTTCATATTACTGTATTGTTTAACATCTGCTCAGACGACAAATCAGTCGTTTTTTGCAGACGTTGAATCAATGTTAAAAATGACTGATTTGCTGTTTGGGTATGAGAATGTCCAATCAACAACAAAAAATGTCACGTATGTGTTGTTGTTTGCAGCTTTATTAAATTTTAACTCCGTTTATGACGTTACACTGGAAAAGATTGCTGAACAAACTAATCGTGTTTTGTTTGTGAAATAAAACCAACAGTTTATTACCGTTGATTTTTCGTCGCTTTATATCTTTAAACCGTTTAGACGCCATGATATCTTCAATCAAATTTTACTTACACTTGGCTTTAAACACATGAGAACGATAATAGAGCCGGAGCATGAACAGTGTAAGAAGAGCTTAGGCTTCCACCTCTTATAACCATCGTTGAGCATCTATGGTTTCATGACAGGCAATGCTTTTGCTGTATTTCAAATAGCTCGTAGCCTACAAGATATCGACTTCAAAGCTATGAACTCACACACAGCACACGTGTGTACCCAAACGCTCAAGGGCTTGTGATGACGAAATGACTTGGATTGCTTTCTTTCTTTGATCTTCGGCCATTTATTTGTTGCATGTCATATGCGACTACAGACCGGTTAGACCTTACTAATTGCACATATTTTCAAATTAATGGTCTGCTCTTCTCACACGCAATAACGTAAGCTGCATATGATTCATAGATGAAAAGTTCTCTTTATCAAATCTTTCATCTCTAAATGTGGAGACGGGCAACCGCAACAATCTACATCAGGTGCGAGCGTTTAACGACCTAGCAATAACGCCTTCCATTTGACCTATTACTATCTTCGTTTCGCGGCTTCACATTTCTTCAGCCATATACGTCATTACTTGATGATGAGCGCAATTTTCTCCAATTGATCTTTTAGTGCTGAACTTAGTCGAACGGTCTTTTAGCCTGCGTTGGCGCATAGAGCCGATAAAAACATATACAAAACCACATGCATTGATAAGCAGCAAAGCCAAGGAGTTTTGATAGTGAGTTAGATAAAAACAGCAGGCTACTTCAATCGGAATAGACATTTGACAAGTATGTAAGAGTAATGCAAAGACTATTTTCTGGTGAAAGGAGGTCAGCACATCCAAACGATATTGCTCGAGGTAGTAGCTATGTGAACTCAACATATTTGAGTATCATCAAATACATCACCTTGCTGTTGTTTCAACGAGTTGTAGTGTAATAGTTTCTGGCATGCCAAGCAGATATTAGAAACAGTATTTCCACATCTAACACTTCTTCCAGAATTTAGTCAATGTCTGCAATAAACAAGACATTGTTTGTTTGCACGTAATTACGTTGAAAATACAGATGCCAGGTCACTCTAAGAACCATCTAGAATCCAATTACAACGTATTCTTACGACTAAAAGCATTGAGATTGGCGTTGAAACGGTAACTTCTTTTAGTCTTTCTGAGTTTGTACATGTCAACTTGTACATTTTCAATCACTAAACCAATTGTTTTTAAAATATAAAAATCGGATAAAAGATCACGTCGAAAATCTTTCTCTTCATCGATGATTCTACTGCTGTTGTATTTTCTCAATTAAATTACGCTTTTGAAGTTAGTCACTGCTTTATTTAGATTTTACGCAACTACACAGATGCGATATAAACACTGTATTGAATTCTGCTGAAACAGAGGTAGGCATCTCAACAGAAATTTTGTTCTTTTACATTGATTTAACGTCTGCAAACGTTGAATCAATGTAAAAAAAACGATTGATTTGCTGTCTGGGTAATAACCGTTCATGCCGTTCGAATCAAATCACAAAGTCTAACTTTCAACATCGGAAAAAACAAACAAATGAAACAAAGAATAAGCAGACAGTTGAAAAATTTCCCTTTCTTCGTCATGCGTTTTTTTCTACAAGATGGCGCAGAGTTCATCAAACAAACGCGAACGCTCTCGAGTGAATTGGAATCTTCCTCGGTCTTGTGACGTCATACGCATGAATAGTTGCAACAGCCAACTACTACAAAAAACAAATTTAAATTCTTTTTTTTCGAAAAAAAGTGACATTAACGTTTATGATTTGCTTTGAAGTTAGCTTTTCTTGCCTTTTCTTCTTAAGTATTCTTACATCCCATCGATATTAAAAATTTCCAGTTCAAGAAAGTGAAAATCACAATCCTTTGGGGGATAGCTTTGCAAAGTTGTTATGACGAAGTTGTGTTTTCTTATGTTTTTTTCTTTTGTAATGAACAAAGTCCTGCAACAACTGTGCGTTTTACCATTGTCAGATTTTTTATAGCCAGCTTCGAGATGTTTGGTTGGTAAGATTCTGACTTGCTGGCAACACTTGTGCTTAAAATCATTGAGAAAACAAGTTGGACCCGAAACAAAAGAAGCATATGGGCCTATGAACAAAACATCACTTGTAAAAAAGGATTTTGTAAAAGTGCCTCTCTTAAACGAAGAACACCTCAGCCACGGAAAATCATCAAGAACGAGTTATTTTTATAATACCCAGGGCAGTTTACGGAAGACCAAACATCCCCGCCTGGGTCCTAAATTACCTCTTGGGCCAAGTTGCAGATTATACGTAATGAAGATCTGAAGCTTAAATCATGTGTGCGCCCATTTTAACGTTCTTTAAAACTTTAGTTATCTCGATTTAACGGATTAGAACAAGCAGTTAGTTTTGACAAAACATTAGTACTATAAACGCTGCATCAAAATAAGTCATTGAGGCAGTACAAAGATTCAATAGTTAACAGGCTTTTTCAAAGTACAAGTCACTTTGCATACATAAAAATTACAGCCTGTAAAAATTTTAAGATGTTGGTGACATTTTTCGCTTTTGTAGTTGCCAAGTGGTGAATAATATCATCAAATATTTAACCATTTTTTCATGAGTAACTTTCTTATGGTGGGCCGAATTATTGTGGGCCAAAAGCTGCAGCTTGTTTAGCTTTATAATACAGTAATAATGGTATAGTTTCATTTATCGTCACTCTACAACAGCTAAGGTCTTTTACCGACAGGGCTCATTTTTAACTTTACATCAGGTTTACGATGTCATCATAGTATCACCCGGCTTATTCTCACTACGTTATGCAAGAAAGAACACAATCGGTACTGTTTTTAAAGTCTTCGGTTTGACCCGACGTGGAATTGATCTCAAATCTCCCATTACCAGAGCCGAAGACGAAACCACTCGGCCACTGAGCTGGTGTGTTTAGCTTTATGGATGACCTGGTACTGCCTGCATCCCATGTCAACACTCATGTGCTTAGGCAAAAAAATAACACAAAAGAAGTTTATTGAATGACCTGACCGAGTTCAAAGAGTGTGGTAACACCTTACGAACAACGAAGTAACAAACTTTGCCACCAAGTCGAGCAGAAAAACAAGAAATCAATAAATACGACACAAATTGTTTCACAAATTTGCCTAAAAGCTTCGTAGTAGCTGGTTTAATTAAAAAAGTGTTCCTTGCGCTTGATTTTTAGTTCGCCTAAGTCACAATCCTCTGGCTACAACAGCTTTGCGAAACACTCCACAAGACTTTTGCGCTGTTTCTCTCAACAAACAAAAGAATCATAAATGACCGATCTTTACCACAGGTGCCGCATTATGCAAAGCAACAAAAGGTTAGGTTGAGTTTCGAAAGTTAGTAGGTTGAAAGCATATTCAGAAATAAATCAGTGGCCCTACCAATGCAGCTGGCTTGTGCTATAAATCTTATAAAGCGCTATTTCATTTACTTTTTTCAGTTTGGATCTCAAATATCATCATATGATGACGATTGTAAGGTTTAAGCTAGACGCGAAGACAGTTTTTCATATAGCAACAAAGCGAAGCACTCAGGGCTTTCTTGTTTTTTGACATTTTGTTTATCTCTAGTTTATAAGCATGCCTTGAAGAAAACAATTACGTCGTTGCTATGCTATGCATGAAGAAACAACTTCGTAAGTGCTATAACGTGTTTCCATGGTACAAGCTGAAATAGTTTTGGCTTCTTTCTTAGGAAAAGAATGGAAAAGTACCTTACCTGTATTTGTTTTCTAATGCAAAAGACTTCTTATTAGGTTGTTTGACTTTTGGTCACCGAAGGGTTGTGAGAAGTTAATGATAAACGTTGCTTATGCAGACACACCAACTTGCTGTAACGCCATTACGTAATTTAACTTGCTGGAAACTGCGTGAGCACGCAAAGCTTACCACCAACGTTCTTTAGGGAGCAGAAAGAGAGCTAGGAGATGATCACATCTCAAATCAAATTCCTCATCAAAAGTTATGTAATTAAATACAAATTTGTCTACTTGATAATTGCAAAGTGAAAATAACAACAAATGTGTTCTTTTGCTATGCAAGCTTTGGTAAACAATGTTAACTAGACTGTTCACAGTTTTAAGGAGAGACTGTGCTTCTTTGAGGCATTCCTCAGACGGCAAATCAATCGTTCTTTACATTGATTCAACATCTTCAAACGTTACATTAATGCAAAAAACGGTTGATTTGCTGTCTGTTTTCACGACGGAATGTTTGTTAGACAGTACAGAAGTAACTTTACATGAAAATATGCAAGAAAAGATAACAAGTATGTAATTTTTGAAAGTCTCTTCAATCGGTTTCTACCTTTGGGCAATATTGGAACAGATGAATCGTTATTTTTCAACAAGTGTCTTGTCAGGCAGATTTCGCTACTTTGTTAGCTTAGTAGATTTGCTTTGGTTAATTCAAATTAACTTTATAATATTTAAATGAACTTACCCTTGGAGTTACACTACTTTGTTTTGCAGTAATGAATTGATCGTAACAGACAAAGCCAAATCTTTATGTGGCAAGGTTGCGTATGTGTAAACAGGACAAGTCATAACATAGTTTGTATAACATAGGGTTAATTTGTGTTTACTTGGCCTTAGCCTAATTTTTTTGTTAGCAAAGTCGACTCAATGAACAGCCACAAGGGTTTTTCTTTATCGAACTGCGGTAGCCAGACATCACGTAATGAAAAAAACTTTTTAAATGGAAAATTTTGTGGTCCTCTTCAAATAGGTGTAACTGACATTTTTTTGAAAAAAAAGAAGGATATCATTTGAGACAGCACACCAGATTAGACATGTTTCAATATTACGCAAACCGCTAAGCCACCTGCTCGCATATGCAAGAATTGATTAGTCTCACAACACTCGCATTGGGTTGTCATTTCAAGGATAGCCGAATATTTCAAGATACAATGTTAAAGATAGATGTTGTTAAAGATGTTAAAGATTTGTGTTCCGAATATCACTTAGTAATTTGTAACGTACAAGCTAGTTCGTCACAGGCTATTAGCTTTAAAACGATAGATTAAAAATATTCCAAGGGGGTCGTCAAGAGAATTGAAGCGAAATTGATGAAATGAAGGTACTTTTGTTTTCTTGACAAAATAAAATATAACAATTGAGCGGAGCTAAAGTGCTAAGCCAACAAGACACGGTTGTCTGCCTGATCTCTTTATTATCCTTACTTCAAAGTACAACTTTACGGTTACATATATCACATATCGCGCCATATCTCTTTATTGTGCAAATTATTTTTTTATTTTATTTTTTGTTACGTCGCTTTGATGTAACTTCATATTTCATAAACGAAAATATTACATTATGTTTTCGCATTTTACGCCCCGGAATAAAAGATTATTCTGGCCGCAGTTCTAACGCGGCCACAGAGTGCTCGAAACTAAACGTGCTTATGCGATCTATATACTTGACGGCCACTCAAACATAAAAGCAATTGGGCGAACCATTGTATAATTGAATTATACCATTGATCACTGAGGGAATGTTTTAACAAACAACTCTGAGCTCTTGAACGGTCGCTAAGCTATTCTTCTGTTACGAATTGCAAGCGAGCTGATAAAATTTTATTTTTTCCTAGATCGACATAAAAAAAACATTTGCTGCAAGTTGGATTAGATTGAGAGACAGACTTTGTTAATTTGAAAGAAGAGAACTACAGATTTCTAGCAATTTGTGACAAAAAAATACGATGGAATTATTCATTTTCACTTAAAAATATCCTGCTTGATGTGCCGTGTCTCTGCTACACATTAGTGTCAGTAAACGATTTAACGCAGTAAGCAACATTTCACTGATTGAAAGACTAAAAGACAAAAAACCCATTTAGCGTTTGTAAGCTGCATTCTGCAGCAGCTCGGATCTCAAGACTTTCCTAATAGTGAAGCCATGTGGATTTCGACAATCTACAGCCATGCTACAGCCTTTATTGCGGCTGATTTTAAAAATTTGCTGAGTGGGATTTGCCCAGATTAACGGTAGATTTATTTAATAGCAACAAATGTAACGGATTCTGTCCCTCTTATTAAAACGTCAAGCATTTGTTCGATATTTTACGGCATAATCGTAGATGATTTTATTTGTAGCAAGGTTCAAAGCATTGGCGACATATGTAGGAAAATTATTAAAGTAGATTAATTTTCTTTAAAATAGTAGAAAGGAAAGCGTCTTGATTCGCGCGATCAGTTTTCGTGTGGAATTTTCAATAAAGCTTTGGCATATGTGTCCCTGGAGCCGGATAATGATGTCATAATGTAGAAATCCGGAAGCAATTGCTTGCGAAAATTTTTTCTCTGCATCATTTTTTCAATTTGATCATTCATCGGCTTGCATACCGAGTTGAAGCATTTGCTCCAGGGTCTGCTAATTGCTTTGACAAGCATAGGTGAGAGAAGACAGACTTTAACTTTCAACCAATAAGCAGCTTTACAAGCCTGATGTGTGGAAAAATTCGTAATATCTTTGCTAGAAATAGCTACCGTTTCAAAACTTCATTTTCGTCTATGTAAGCTAATTCCACTTTAAAAGGCCTTCTGTTTATTTAGCTTAGACAGTTGTTGTGGCGATCTCTACAAGGACAGGTCCGTGTTCTAGTTTAGACCAGTGGTTCTTAACCTTTTAACAGTGGGGGACCGGCAAAATTTTAAAAAAATGTTCGCGGACCGGCAACCAAAGATCGTAGTGAATAGAATGAATATTTGTAACGTTTTGTTAACCAAAGTTGTCGTTGCGCACCATAATGCAAGGTTTTAGCCTATGATTTGTATTCAGGACGAAAATTAGAATAAAACGGCAATCAAATCAACTCAAACAGAAAAATGTCAATCCCTTTCTATACAAAATCAATGTCAGTGGGAAATTTGCTACTGTTACGCTGCCAGTAGCCTATGTGAGGAAAACGAGATATCAAAGAAGTTTCTAAAACACGTAGCTCTGTTTCGGCATCCAGGCGATTTCTTTGCTTTGTAAAAGCCAGACATGAAAAATAACTGTCGTTTCTAAATACTGTAGCTGGTTGAAACAATTACCATCAAATCGATTGTTTTGAAAGTTAGGCACGAATTCGTTTGCAAGAGATAACCAGAAGTGTGATGATGATGTTTTTCGAATCTGGACTGCAAAGTAGAAGCATAACATATTGTAATTAAATCAGACTTTCTTTTTCATGAAGATTAAGGTCGCATGTGTTGACATCATCGATGCATGGATTGTTTATCCAAAAGTTTCCATGTCGAGGATCTTCATGTTACGCAAAAGGAATCGTTAAAATTGTTAGCCAACTCTTTCAATTGTTGACTCACAACGCTCAGCACCTCTTTTTACTTTTTTCACCACTCCATTTCACCAGCATTTTCCACAGCAAATCGGCTTGTCTTCATTCCATTCTTTGAAAAACAAGATCTTTGCTTTCTCAAACTCCGGTTCTGGCAAATTTCCATTGCAGGCCTGACTTTATTCCGGAACTTCAAACTTATCTAATTCCAAATTTTCGTCTCCAACGACTTTGAAATTTTTCAAAATCAAGGACAAAATTCTCCATTTGTTTATGTATTTCTGTGTTTCAAAACTTTTTGAAAACTATTATGCAATTAGTCACAAAAACATTATCAACGGCACAGAATTAGGTCATCAAAAAGTTCACCTTTATTATCAAACAATTTTACGTGGAGATATGTCAGTTTTACAGCTGCGCATGTTTCACAGTGCGATCACAATTTTACAATATGCTAATGACTCCACATTAAAATAAGCTTTGCAGAAAGTAAGATCTTTTGCGGACCGGCAAAAAAATTACACGGACCGGCACCGGTCCGAGGACCGGCGGTTAAGAACCACTGGTTTAGACAATACAAACGTTGGATACATACTGTAACAGTCATATAATGACAAATGATTTGTGTATTTTTCAAGTACGGAAGTAAATAATGACATTCCATGCCGGAGTGAGCTAACTTGCATGTCGAATTTTTGCAAACTTTATCGGTGCAGCTTTTCTTTTTTAATTTGCAATTCTATACCATCTAACTGGACTTATCCACCAGACTCTATTTTTTAAGACATCGTCATTTCCTTTTAGTTTTAGGCGCAAAAATGATGCATTTCTCGATGGACATGCATTGGTCTTGGTGTGGCTTTGAGTAGCTTCATACAAACGCCACCGCATTACTCGTTTAAATTTATGGTGTTGCATGATGAGTTTGTATTTTCCTAAAAACGAATAATATTTGGCTAATTCTGCGACCCGACCAACATACTTATAATATTTGCAATCGAAAGTCAAATACAATCTATTAATAGGTTTCTTTTGTAAACGCTGTAGTAAGTGAATCAAAAAGTGCCAAGCTTCTTTCGTTATTTAAGAACTTCAAATCAACGTTAACAACACGACAAAACAACTGCAGAGAGGAGACGTGGTGTCGTCCTTCTATTGATTCTTTTTGGCAATAAATATTTTCAGGCTTTCTTTATTGAGTTAAGAGAGGAAACTAGCTTTAAACTTTAAGGTTGACGTCCTTCTCGGATACCTTCAAACAATGGCGTTGTGTCTGCTTGGCCTTTTAGGTTTGTTTGGACTAAGATCCAACGTTTCCTTTCGTAAGGCCAGGTTGTGGTTTGCAGATAAAACAGTTTAGAAGCGCATAAAATAAGGCAGTGATTGATTCAAGACGATTGAAATATAAATTTAGAAAACCTGTACCGCACAGCCAAGGTTACTTTTTAGGCTGGTAATAGCTGTCAGGTGGCTATGACTAACATACCAAGCAATGACACCTTAGCCGTCAGAAGCAACAACAGAAGTGACAATCACGTTCGAAATTAGTGGTGAAATGACTGGTGTTTACAAAATTCAATTGCACGGGCGTTTTTTTTTCACGTGCAAAAGCTGATACAGTGTAATTGCTTCAGAAGCAAGCATAGCCGTACGGGAACAAACATTTTAGGGGGCAAAGCAAACATTGATGCCCAAGTTGCACAACTTTATTGAAATTGCTAAAATGTACATCGAAACAGCAATCGAATGAGCTAAAGAACTTATGACTACTGAAATGCGACTATTTTTACAACAGGAGGCAACCGTTAATGACTGTGTCGATGTTAATGCAGTGAGCATTGCGGCACCAAAGAGGTCCACAGCATACTCTGTTGAAGAGCAGATAAAGAAAGGGCTAGAGCAGCTGTGCAAATGTGCCAACTCTCGTTCCCAGCTGGAGCCTGCCAGACGCTCCAGTAGCGCAGTGCTCGATGACAATTTCTTTGGCACTGACACCAAATGATATCCACAGTGCCGCTGAAAGGATAATTTCTGCTGGTACGAATGAGATTCAAACGCACTAGGCCTATATCTAAAGCATACTCTGTGGTTTCTTTAAGTTCCATGGCCCCTTCGAAAGTTCCATGATCCCTAAAATCATCCCTGGTTCAAAAGTGTCTCTGGACCTCCCTGTCCACACTACTGGTGATAGACCTACTCTTTGAAGTAAGAAAAAAGAGAGAAAAAGTCAGCATAACCTATTCAAAATACTCAAAAATAAAAGGTATAGGCTACAGTTAGTAGTAGCCTATACAAGCAACTGCGGCGCAAAAGTAATAGAAATAAAATTGCAAGTCCAGTTTGTTCAGATAACCGACCAGTAAGATCGTTAGCAAACGATGACTGTTGATGTCTTTGCGCCATGGCAGCCATCAAGGTTAAGTAATAGCATGCATAGTCTTGTTGTCATGAGGACAATAGTTCGATTTACGATAGCAGTCAGACCTCCTAAGGGAGGCTACAATAATGTTAGACGACGATTCGCACCTTCCAACAAAAGAAAAAACATATTTCCATACTAATGCATCAAATGTAACAACATAACCTTTTACGCAGCATTTTATCTTGTCACTTTGTTCTTGCAAATACGTTGTAACAGAATAGTCTTAACAGCTTTGTCATTTGTTTAGTTTGTATTTGTGTTGCAAATTATAATATCTTATCATTTATGTTAATATTATTTACAGTTGTCTTTGGCTTTGTATTATATTACTTTTCTTGGTGAGAAATACAGAGTGTTGCCAAAACGTTTCAATTTGATGTGTATCAATGTAAATGAAATGCATGGTATTACCATTGTACTAGTTCAACTTCTCGTGATTCAACTTATTGCCTTTATATGATTTCTTTTGTTTCGGAAAACCAGTAAACATAAACGTTTTACTAAATAATGTTCATCATTGCAAAGGTCCACAAGAATCTCCGCAAGGCATAATACGGTACGCAAAAAAAAACGCAAGAAAATACCCTATTATGATTCAGGCTGATGTAAATTTGTTGCATATATAAAAACGCTTCATCGAAATTTGGTGCAATACCGATTCTATCGTACATTGCCCGAATCACAAAACATATTTACTTCACATTTCCATTTGGCTGTTTTGGTCCAATTTCCAAAAAATTTAATGACCAAAAGAAACTAAGAATTTAAATTATTTGCCTCAGATAAAACATCCAACACAAAAGGCATAGTACACAACTTTCAGATGCATCCGTTTGGTGACTGACGGTCAAAGACAGGTAGCAATGTTTGTTTGACATTCCACAAGCGTTCCATCTATTGTTTTATTGTTCATCCTCAAAGCAAATAGTAAACCAAACATTTTATGGGGATTTAATAACCCACATAAAAAACCATTTAAGGAATACGATTTGCAGCCAACTAAAGATGAAATTTTTATTCAGTTCAGCGAAGAGCCGTAGGCATTGTTTTCAATGCAGCTTGCTGCTCATAATCATGAGAAGTCAAGGGTTAAAGGCAAAGGGGCGCCACTTCGCAATCGACGGCATGCCTTTAATTGTCTTGCCAAAGACACAGTCACATGCTCTTGAGCGGTGTCGAAACGGTGACCTTTCGAACGTCCAACCATGGACTTCTAAATAGTAGCATCTGGACTGGAAACGCAGTGACCAACAAAAGGCCAAACAGTTGGCACAACAGTTGGCCAACAGGGTTAGTTACTTGGCTGTTGGCCCACTGTTGGCCAACTGTTGTACCAAGTGTTTGGCCTTTTGTTGGTCACTGCGTTTCCAGTCCAGATGCTACTATTTAGAAGTCCATGGTCCAACCATGGCTCTCACCACAACTTTTTAGTCACATCCTGGAAAATAAAAGAAGTAAAACTGCAACTTTTTTTTAACATTGCATTTATAATTTAAATGGTTGTGATTAGATTAGCCTTACAGTTGGCCTATTTCGTGAGTTTTTAAGTTTCAGGTTTAATCCATTTTTTGACATTGCTTTTTGCATTTTTTTTTTTAGTGATATGAAAAAGCGAGACCATCGTGATGTTTCCAATATAGGAGTTTTCCAGTGCGTCGTTTGGTTAAAAATAAAAAAATTACTTGAGTTTATTTGTCGGTTTCCTGATTGAAATTAGAAATATAACCTTGGGGAAAAGTAACCTTGCCATCATGCTTTGAATGCCTTTGAAGTTCTTAAACAGTTGAAACGATAATAATAAGACAATTCGACAATTCAGTTTACACTTAGCAGACCACAGTTTCGGTCTTATGCTTCGACACTTTTGAGGCAGAAGCCGAAAATAGTAGCCAGGTGTGTTGAACACAGTCGTTGCGATAGTGATTGTTTGTTTGGTAATCACGAAAATCATCGAGACTAAATGTGTGCAATTTTATCAGTCAGAATACATGTTGTTTTACATGTTGTTTTACATGTTGTTTTTTCTCTTGCAAAAATATTGATTTTTTTCTGCCTAATTGGATTGTTGTGCATATGCTAGCAATTTTAATAATCTTCAACTCTTTCATAATGATCAATAATGACTAACAACAGTCGTTTACTTGGGTTGCAAACATCAGTTATTCTGTCTTCTTTGGTCTCTGGTTTGTTTGGTAACTTACTTTAGTTCTTAATTGTTAGTCGAATATTGTGATGTAATTTTAACTGCGCTTCATTGAGGTTAGCTAATCACGTTTTCAAAACAGCAGGCTGTTTCTTATGCAGCTGTTTTTATTTTTGGTTTATAACCAGTTAATTTGTAGCAGTTTGCTTGCCTTGCACTACCTATTTTTGAAAAGTTTTCAGATTATTATAAAGGTTTATAGATGTTTACAAGTTTGACATATCTATATCACACAATTAAATTTCACATTGAACTAGTGATGTGCTTTCTTATTTTGCTTTGACGCAGTGACACAGCCCACGCAGGCTACTTGTAGGCTGTACCATTTTTTTTCCTACTATACAGCATACAGTGCCTGTTAAGAAACTCTTCGATACTGGTTTTCAGTTTACAATTGGTATTTAAGACACCAAGGCAGTACCTATAACTCTATTTTACGAAACAAGACGTATTTGTTTTTGCGCAATCATTTTATGCGAAGAGACATTGAAAGAAAGAAAAACTTAATTGTTTTCAAGGAAACGGGGAAATGATCTTCTAAATGGTTTATTAAGTCATTTAAGAAAACGTCTAGCTCAAACTTAATATTTTCTCAACATCAAATGTTGGCTCAACGTAATAGGCTACCTTATTAACTATTATTGTTACAAAACGCTTCAGTCGCGTGTGCTTGGCTAATATTTGGACACATTGTTGTATGATGCCTGATATATTCCTTTCCACGCGCTTGAACTAAAAAATTAGAGCGTGTGTCGTTAAAGAATTTGGGCAGAAACTTATTCTCACGCTATTTACAATGCACACTGTACTCTGATGTCATAGCAAGTTTGTGTTTATTTGAGGTTTGTCAGTTGCCATTGATTACAGTTTATACAAGATACCTGTAAAGCATCTCGATTGCACAAAATAATTTGGTTGTTTCGGAGAATATCTGAGCTTTGTTTTATATTTTTAATGTTCTCAAACTTCTGGCTATGGGGCAGAGTATCGAGTTGACACAGTAGCCGTGCTAAGATCGAAGGTGCTTAAGGTGCTTACGTACAGCGAAATCAAGAACAACAAGAGCTCTGCTGTCATCTTATTGTAAAAGCCACAGTTGTAAGGACATTTGCCGACAGAGTGAAAATGCTGCTAAAATATAAAGACACTATTAAATGTTGATGGAAGTAGAATAAGCTGCCACTTGTGGGGTAGTTCGAGCAAGCTCCTTGTTTTCAGAAATGATACGAAGAAAAATTTGTAAAAGACAACGTCAAGCGTGTAAATGTAACGTCAAGCGTGTAACCCTAACCCTGAAGTAAAGTATTGTGTCTGATTCAGCCGTGGTTGCCGGTGCCGCATGACCAAGTCACGATTTGTTACGTTATCAAACCTGTCTGAAAAGATATTGCTACTAAAATGCAAGGAATGTGTGGAATTTCATCTCTCCATATAAAGCGGATGTCCTAACTTTGGACAATAACCGGAATAAAGGATATTACTTTATTAAGATAACTACAAATGAAAGCAAAACTTTAAAGAATACCTAACCACAACAACAAGAATAGGGATATTGTAAATGAAGAATGATAGGTGTTTTGATCTTCCTGAATGACGACATTTAACCGATTACCAATAGTGTTAAGTCAACAGAAAAACGAGGTAACGTAAAAATGAAAAATGTAGACAATATAAGCGCTTATTGTCGCATATAGACTTACTGTGCTTACGCCCATGAGCGTGAGGCCATGGCAAATCACAAAACGTAGGCATGTAGCCTAATTGTGCTAAGAATGAGGGCTACAAGATAGTTGAGTAAGATTCACTAGAGTTTTTTCATTAAAATTTTGTTGGTGAAGTGGGCAATGCAATGTGAAATTATGAATGCAATCTACTGGTATTTCGCACGTCTTTCCTGTAGTGTAGAGTACGAAGACATCTTTCATCTAACATAAGTCAAGATTGCATCTCGTAGTAAAAGGGTGTTTTAAATACTCATTGTATTGGTTTGCTTTTACTCTACGATAGAAAAAAAGTTGGTCAAAAATGACTAATTTCTTAAAACCCTATGATATTAAACGAAACAAAGCTTTCGCATACGCTGTGTCTTGTTTAAAACACCAGTGAAAGTATAGTCAGTGTATTTTAAATCGTGTAAATCGCTACAATAGCATCTGGACCGGAAGCCAAACGCTAAGCCTCGTCTTGGACGGCAAACAGAATTGCCATATTGGCAGTTTTAACGCTAAATTTGAGAAATGTGAGCGTTTTTTTAAATTGTTTTGCAAGCTATTTTGACTTTGGCGCTTGTTATATTTTTAATTATTTTCAGCATTGTAAATAGTTTTAAAAACTCTGTTTTATCAAAGCGCAGTAGCCTATTTACAAAACATCAGGCTTAAAAAGGCAACTTTTTCCAAATTTTAATATTGCTTTTCATAATTTTGCATTTTGGGCTGAATTTGACAACAGCATCATCAAAATTAATAATCAAATCATCATTAATCATCAAAACCACAACCTATAAGGTATTGTGACTGCTATATTTTAACCTGAAAGCTTATCATTTTTGACGTTCATTTCAACACTTTTGACGCAATCCGCGCATTTCTTTGCTTTATGACGCTTTCTTGCGTGCGCCACTGACCTAATATATTTACGTCAATACGTACAATAATGGTTTGTTGTGTTACAAAAGGTAGCAACATTGAAATAAAATTTTAGGAGAGCATAATTATCCTCACAATGTCACTAAAAAATGTGGAATAAAAGGATGATATCCGATGGTTTATTTGGACGTCTGGGCCAGAAACCCAGCTTTAAGAAACCCAATTATTACATTTGGATTGTCAATGGGGCGATTCGGTCCAGGCCTTTGGACTTTCTATGAAAACATGAGATTGCGTCACTCTAACCTTTCCGTAGAAGAAACTTTCTAACTTTTGTGTTTAGTTTTACAGCTCTGCAAGTGTTATAAGCAGCCCAATACAATAGAACGTCATGGGCATTTTTTTGTTAAAAATAAAGTTAAGTTTTTCTGTTTTAATTTGACAGTATTTTTGTTTAACGAAGTTATTGAAGCACCATTTACTTTTCTTCATTTAATCGACTTGTGTGCAAGCCAGTTTAATGGCGCCAGTGATGCGATGGGACTTGACATCCGTGTTACTTGCACTTCAAATCCTGAAAGTAGTTTCGTGTTCAACTCTTCCTTACACTCACCTACCAGAGCAAGCACCTTCCAGACCATCTGAATCAAAAGCTTTGCACCCCCAATCGAGAAGTGACAGTATTTTCCGTAATCATATATTTTCAAGAGCACACGATGCTTCTGTGTATCAAACTCACACGAAGCATACGCAGCATCAGGATTTGCAGGCATCTAGAAACATTTTTAAGTCTGACGTTTTAAATTATTTTCACTTGCTCAATTACAAGCTGAAGCGCAAGAGAATGAAGTCATGGAGGAGTCGACAAAACCTTCAAGAAGATGTTGCAAATGATATTTCCGCTACGAATAATCAACGGACATCATCGTTTTTTCATAGCGTTCAAAGAAAGAACAATAAACTAACAGAAGAAAACTTTATACAGAATCTTATTTCGAAGTCAAAAGAATTTTATTTCAATTTAAACAAGTCGGAAGAACAAACAAAATTAACTTCCAATAATAAAAAAAGTAACATTATCAATGAACAATCTATTTTCAATTCTAAATCTTCGGTAGATGATTTGCACTCCCTCACAAAGCATGGCGTGCGAGTTAAGCGTCAAAGTGGGTCCGGAGGACTCACGTTAGCCGACTTTTTTAAGGATTCTTCAGAAAAGAGCCTTCCACCAACAGATAATACAGGATCACTGCCAAAAGTAAACGAACTTAAACTTTTTTACATCGACAAATCTGGAACTTTTCTTCGGATTTCTGGCGAAGGAGAAATTCATGCAGTCGACAAAAGTCACCTTGACGTGTTTTGTAAGTTGCTTTATTTTTATTCTGGTAGTTAGGCTACATGAAAGTTTTTAATGTTTAATATCATTTATTACTAAGCGCATATTTCAGACCTTGCAGGGCATATGAAGCGAAGAGACCAATTCAACAAATTCGCTTGCATGCAACCTACGCTAAGACATAATATGCAAGCATAACAAGTAGACACATTAAGCGTGTGCGTTCGGAATGACATTATACGAGCATTACGATGCATTGTTTGTTTGTTTGTAGTGGTGTTCATGTTTGTAGTAGTAGTCTACAAACAAAAAATACATTGTTTGTAGTGTTTATGGAACGATGACAATAAGAAACAATCCGATTTCATGAGTGACGAAATTGAACTATTAGCTGAAATTCCACAGTGTTTGACGAACCCAATAACTCAATAAGAGTCTATCTTATCAAGGCCTCAAATGTAGTTATAAAATTTTATTGCTATAAAACATCAAATTTATAAAGGAAAAAAGGGCATCTTAGGATTTTTTCGCAACTTCTCCATCGTAGCAAATTAAAATCGCTTTATGCAAGTTATGCAAACTTGCTTGAAATCCTGAGGTTTTATTTCAATAAGGCCTTTTCTTAAAAAAACACTTGAAATAAAAAACATTATCTAAATTGTATTGAAAATAGTGGTCTCAAACGTTGTAGCATACTTGTTTGATATTTGACACATTTTATCACAGACTTCATGTAGGGAGAATTTAACAAAAGTTCAAAACGACAATGTTCTGAATTTTTGACATGTTTTCTGCACTAGTTCCATTCTACTTAACTGCATAAGGCACGCGTGCCCTCTGACCATGTGGGATGGGGGACCATACAAAATCTGCTAAAAAAATACATCAACTTTTGTAGCGATAGCGGCTGGTAAAATAAAAATAACACATCAGGTTGTCTGGATTCCATGCAAATTTAAAGGTTCTGCATTATGAGCATTATTTGCTACTGTAAATACTTTTGCTCCTTAATTCTTGCGCAAAGTAGGCAATGTCATCGAAACTGTTGCATCAGATACCAATGGCGTAGCAATTGCCTAATGCCTACGTCATCGGTTGAGTGGCAAAGGAAAAGAAAACTTCTACTGACAAACAGTCACCATTGTTCATAAAAATGCCTTTATTATTATTGTCACATATGTAGCCCACTTCCTTGAACAACCTTAAGTACAGTAGTTTAATACTTTCTCTCTTTAAACAAGTTCATGCATACATAAAATTCAACCTCACTACATCTAGGCCTACTGCAAAAAGCAGGCCATTCCCATGCTGCTGGCTATAGGCCAATAAAATGGGATTGAACAAGAGAGAAAATATTGCAAAAACAGAAAATTGCATGTTTGTTTTTGTTTTGGAAGGTCACATGACCAATGACCATGTCTCCCTGAATCAGCTACTGCATATAGCCTACTGTAAACTCAAAACTGTGTACTTTAAGCCATAATCATCGGTTTAAGCGATGGAATACTGCGACGTCGCAATAATGGCATCTGGACTGGAAGCCAAACGCTAGGCTTCATTTTGGACAGCAAACAGGATTGCCATATTGGCGGTTTTAACACCAAATTTGAGAAATTTGAACGTTTTTTTAATGCGTTTTGCGGACTATTTTGACTTTGGCACTTGTTATATTTTTTGACATATTTTTAATTTTTTTTTCAGCATTGTAAATGTATTGAAATCCTCTGTTTTATCAATGCTCACCAGCCCATTCACAAAACATAAGGTTTGAAAAAGCAACTTTTCCTAAATCTTGTTGATGCTTTTCATGATATTGCATTTTGGTCTGATTTTGTCAACAGCATGATTGCTACTATAGCCTAAGGTAGTGTTCCCAACCTGGGGTCCGTGAGAAAGCATTTGGGGGTCCATGATTAAAAGGTAAAAAAAACGAAAAGCGATCTTTTTACTTTCATTTTTCTCTTTAAATGCAAATGTGTCGAGCTCAAGTCCGCGAGAATAAACTGTACAAATATGCATTAAGCTCTCATTAAATTTGCTTAATTTGAAAAAGTTTCAGCATGGCACTTTGGGTCACCTTAATATTCAAATGCTGCTGACATTTCTTGAACAATTCATTCATTTTCTTATTTGAGCGACTGTCCTGATATTTGCCGAAGAAGTCATAGCGCCAATGCAATATGACACAGTACAGTAGTTGAGTAGCATAATCATTACAATAGTCAATAGTATGTTAATTGAGTTTCAGGCAAAATTTAGGTAGGGGTCCGCAGAATTAATAATTTGTCTAAAGGGGTCCGTGACAACAAAAAGGTTGGGAACCACTGGCCTAAAGTATTGCGACTGCCATACTTTAACCTGAGAACATTAAAAAAAGTCAAATTTGTAAAAGTTGGCATTAAAACCGCCAATATGGCAATTCTGTTTGTTGCCGAGATGAGGCCTAGTGTTTGGCTTCCAATCCAGATGCTAATATAGCGACGTCCACGGGAATACTTTGCTCGTTACTCAATTGCACACCAAATAGCGGAGGTGTCAATACTTCAATAAAAATCTCCATAGAGTTTACATTGAAAGCATTTGAACTAGCCAGCAATGCTGCCATAGACTTGAGCAGGTTCCTTTAAAATACATCTTGGTTGAAATATGGATGTGGGCTTGTGATGCTCTTGTAACTAGAAAAAGACCACCAGAACGTCGCGAAGTCACAATTGGAAACCTTGTCTCTTGGCCACTTACGCTACAGCGCAGAAGGGTTGTATCAGAAAATACACCGATGTCAAACTGAATACACCAATGATGTTAAAATTGATAATTATATTTACTGGTTTGAAAACGCAAGTAATTCTCAAACAATGATTAGTCGGATTGTGTACGTTAACAAGATATAGTAGCTCATTGCAAACAAGGATGCCAACCATTGAAATAACGTGAATCACAACTAAGAAATATTTTGGTAATCTGGACGTTGGAAAGGGTTGAATTTTAGTTTGTTTAGGTCCACTGTAAAGCAATTAACTTTTGTGTGCTTTTCCAGCTTGAGTTACGATAATTTCTCAGTGATTTTGTGAAAGTCGTTGATTTAAAAGAATACTGTACAGCAATGTTAGGTCGTAGACGTGATAGTAGCCTAGTGTATTTAAGCGCATCGTTACAACAAATAATGTAATGTTTAGATCAGAACGTTTTCTTTACTGCACGAGAAATGCAACAAGTTTCTGAGCTGTCGCGTTTGTTGATCAAATATTTTCTTTTTGCGGCATAGTCAAAGTTGTTAACAGGAAACAAAAGCATAAAATGACAATAATAATAATTGCTGTAGCTGTCACTTTCGCTCTAAGATATTGGTGTGATTGCTACTTGACATCACAAAAATTGAAAATTTTGATGTAGCCTGGTGAAGACGACGGTAACTGCAGTAACCATTTTCTCAACCATTCAGTAAAGTGTATTATTGTTGCCACCTGTCTGTTTCAGCAACAACAACTTAGAAACTAAGTTTTTTAAATCTGAGATGGTATGATTTTGTTGAACTATTGCTCTTCCAAGTTGAACAAATCGCCTCAAGGCTCAAGAATTATGGTCAGCAAAATCTATGGTGACGTTTATCTGCTATACGTTCTTTTATAAAAGCGCGCCATTTTCGTGTAAAATCACTCAAGCATGACCAACTGAGCATGGATGCAATGGCTTGGATTTTCTTGTGATTGGTTCATAAACGTTTGCTATTGTTGGAAGTTAAATAGTCTACTTGATTCGGTTTCGATTCAACTTGACATTTTTAACAGAGAGTAACACTAACACCTTATAGCCTGCGAAAAAATATGTAGAGGGTACATGACCCAATGCCCCCCTGCGTACGCCACTGGTTATGGGTATGCCCGCTTTCTCGGCGTAGTGAATACACTTGTTGATTTTGTACTAATAACCTAAACGGCCTTCCTAAAATCGTTTTGTCAAAAAATATATAAGTAGAGTGTCATAGCTACTTGGGCTATCAGCATTATTAGCCGAAGCAGTGTCGTTTTATTGTTCGTAATTCCTGCTGCTCCACTCAAGTTTCAAATATGCGAAAAGCTTAAATTGCTGATTCTCTTGTCATGTGGCGAGTGATCAGTTTGCTAATTATCCATAGTCATAAGAATGTTTCAATAAGAACATTTACATAACTGAGCCCACTTCACTGAGCAGCCAGAGCGACTCATTCGATTCCACCTGTTCCACAAGTATTCCTAGCAGTCAACTGCTGTTGGTACGAGTGCTTCACTTAATATTTTGACGTCTGAACATTGTTTCTCTTTCAAGTGCTTACAAATCAAAGTACTCCAAATGTATCTTTAGTGTTTTATAAGCATTTTGATTGTATTGGGATAAAGGTAGCCTATTCACGAATAAAAAAAAAAACAGATCTTTAGCTGATTCCCGTGTAGGCTGTAATCCAATATTTTAGGAACAATCAGGATATGACACAGCTCACACAACATTTAAATTTTTTTTAGTAAGCCGTTTGTAATGGCGGGTTTTGGCAGTGCCTGTCTAAGCCAACATTGGCATTAAACGTAAATTGAGCTTCTAAAATTGCCCAAGACAGATAGTTGGACCTAACTCGAATACAATTTGGTAATATTTTGTTAACAAATGGAAAAAATTAACAAAACTCAACTGCATTCGCTTATGAGCGGTCAAATCCATATTGAAAATACTCACGATATCAAAAGCCAATTTGATTTACCTATCGTCGTCCAGCAAATCAGTTGATCTCAGTTATGCAATACTCACTTCGGTATTTCACCTCTTTTGATCTCGATCTAGTCTTTGATGTCATGATCTTTGTGTCTCCTGTCAATTCCTTGGCTAATTGGATTGTAGGCTATTGAACAAACATGTAATACGTCATTGCACATTCATAGAAACTACCTTCAGCTTGAGTATGTAGACAACATTGTGTGTAAACACGGCACAGCACAGCAGGGCAAGTTTATTCAGTTCATTGCATTTGACATCAAGCATTTTGTAGCCCGGTTTGCTAAAATGGTCATCAAAATCATTATTAAAGTACAGACTGACTAGGTAACTCAAATGTAATAAAAACTACTACAAACTGTAACCTTTAAAAAATGCCACCCATACAGAAAACTACTAGCCCCTACGTGTTGTTTTCCCGTTTTTTTATTGTTTCATTTCGTTGATGATTGTGAGAGATAAAGTTGTATTTGAAACACGCTGTTACAACATACACATTATGCTAAAAGAAATTATAAAGGTCATACTTGATCATGTCAATACTAAAAAAGCTGTGTTTAAGGAAAATTTTTAAAAACATCTCAATTGTTCTTTTTGGTGTTATTAACGAAATACGGTATGTTGCAAGTTAGTGCTGACTGGTTTACTGCAACCTTATTATTCTCGTACAGGTGTTGTTCACGTGAAGGCGGTTGATTTAACAGAAAAGAAAAAGGTTATCCATAAACTTCAAGGTGAATGGACGCAATTTTATATTGCGATGGATTCTGATTCACATTTATACGCCACGGTAGGTCATTCGTTTTTAATTAAAGCCAGTTTGATGGTCCAACTTTGGCTGACATTCTCATATTTCACGATTTTGCTTGATTGGATTTGAGCAATTTTTATTTCTTTAGTTTACTTCTGATTTGTTTTGCTTCATTTCCCTGCTAAGTCTGGCCTCGTACCATATTTCCACGTTCTGCTGTTGTATTGCATTTTAAATTCTTTGTGTATTGGAGCCACCTATGGCAGTGGCCGAGTGGTTAGCGCGTTGGGCTCGCAGTCGAGAGCCTGCATGTTCGACTCCAGCCACCGGCAATTGCTGTTGTTTCTCTGGGCAAGAAACTTTACGACAATTGCCTCTACCCAGTGATCGATTTCGAGTAATGGGTAGTACCAAATTTCAGTCATAAGTAGAGTAGACAACCGGAAACAGACATTGCAGTCGGCTGCAGCGTGGGTCAGGTGTACATCGGAAGGCGTACACCGATGCATAGCGCTCAAATCCGCTTTCCTGCAATGCAGGATAAAGATAATAAAACAAACAAAAAACAAACAATTTTTACTTCATCAGTAAACATTCAAGGAAACTTTGCTTTTTAGTTAATTGATATTCGCACGTCTTATTCAATGAAGAAAACTGCTGGATCATCTACTTGTTTGAAATTAGCTTCACTGAAGCAAGACGTTGCCTCAGTGTCAAGAGCAAATTTAAGAAATATCTGTAAAACTCTTGAAGTATATATTGACTTCAACTGTTTAACTTTTTCAGTCAGTACTTCATGTTAAAATGGTTTCTTGAGCTGTCGGTTTTACATCGCATTAGCGATTAATTGATGTTAACTTGAACTTGTTGTATCATTTTAATTGTTTCATTGCTTTTTCCATTGATAATAATCGTAATCGTGATAGTCTTTGTAATCTAAACTAAAAGACTAACACAAAAAATTACCGGTAATACTTTAAAGCTTCCAACACGTTGCAAAAGCATTCGTGTTTATACATATTTCATTACAACTGTTAAGTTGCGAAATTTTCATTTTAGATTTGCAAAAAATTAATCGCTGTTCAAATACATTGCAGGCTAACGCCAATGATCCCAACACCGACTTCGTTCACAAATACTTGAGTACATCTCATGATGCGTACAAGTCCAGACATGGGTCATACATTGCCTTTGAAGATGGAAAGCCGCTTAATAAGAGAGTAAGGTCCAACAAAAACACGAGAGCACATTTTCTTCCTCGTAATCCTGATAAATATGACAAAACCTTACTAGAGAAAGTGAAAGGTGACAAGCCAACATTTCGCATCACAACCACAACTGTTCTTCCAACAACGACTTCATCCACCACTGGACTGACAACAACAAACTCACAAGACACAACGACTTTGAGAAGTAAGTTTCTTGTTTGCTTTAAAAAAAAACATTTTAAAGCCATAAAGCCATCAAGCATAAAAGTAGTCTACAATTTCATTTCAAGCTGGACTTTGAACCAAAGTTTATTTAGTCACTGGAACTTGTGGAAAATCTGCAAAACTAGTCATTGGATTTACAAGTAATCTATTCATTAAACTAACGCTTCAAAGTTGTAGTAAGAATCCCTTTTCGAGGAATGAAGAGACTTGTTGCTTAATGAGTAGATAACTGGCTTCATTAAACTACATTCCTATCCTTAATTTTGCACTGATTATTTTCCAGCTTCTACAAGAACGACGTCACTTTCAATTGTCACTTCATCCGAGAGAGAAAGCGATGCTTCGCGACAACAATGTAAACATAAGAAAAAAAAGACAAGACGGAAACGAAAGGGATGTAAATTACAGAAAAATCGTAACAAAAAACGTTGCAAGAGAAAACGCAAAAAGCAAAAACAACAAAGAAGAAGAGACAAAACTCCCAAAAGGAAACATCGATGTCATAAAAAACACAAAAAAAGTTATCAAAAGCAACGAAAAGTTAGATCTATTTATCTCAATTCATCAAAGAATTTGTCTTCACTAAAGGGTGCCAGCACATCAACAATAAACGGCGTCGACTTTGAAACTGAAATGAAAAATGCTAAACCTTCATCATTGACAAGCAATAGCGGATTTCAATTGAAATTTTTAAGTAAAAATCAACCCACTTAGCATCATATTTGTCCAATTGACAGCACACGTGACCCAAAGTTTCAAGAAGAATAAGTTTTTGTGAATGCGTATTTTGTGAACTCACCCAAGTTTAATGAGTCAATTTTCATGAGTCAGTCGTTTGAGATCCTTGTTCCCAAGAAGAGAGTAGGTTCTGTCACAAAACGAATAATCTTTTTAACTGTGAAATTAATGTTTGAGAATGCTATTGCCTTCAATCTCTTGTACGAATGCATTAGCAATAACACGGCCAACAGACTTTTCAATGCTGAGCTCAGAACGAGACAAAATAACATAAGACAAAACTGTCGTCGAGTTCAAATAAAACCATTCTCCGAGTTAATATTAAGGTTTCAAAAATTTAAGAATATCGGGAAAAACTCCTGTTTACACGGTATTTGTATTGTACTTTGTTATTCAGTTGTCTTTCAAAATAAACACATTACTTTTTTATGCTTATTTTACTTCAAACTCCTTGGATTGTAAATTTACTTGACAAATGCGTTGCTACACATTCGAAGCCAGCATCACTTTTGTTCATCATCTTGACCGAGGTCGTGGACTATGCTCTGTTAACAAAACGGGAAACTAACGGTCGATTTGCCACATCTCAATGTCAAGCAATGCGGCTGTCAACATTTTCTACCTTTGTTTTCTTAGTTCAGTGTTTTTTTTCGTTATTTATTTTTTGTACCATTTGTTTGTTGCATTCGGCGTTTCTTCTACTGTTATACTGTTTGTTGTACATCGTATGTTGTGACTTTATATTAGACAATTCAATTGCTTCGTTTCTAATTAAGGTTCAAAAACTTCGCATTGAAACGAAAGCAATTGAATTAGCTATGTTTCTTGTTAAAATGCCTCTTGCCTGAGCTTCATGTTTTTCTAAATCAATGTAACGACACTAAAAATCATGATTAGTCCAACAAAGACAAATTGAAAAGTAAATTCAATTGCACCCGACAAGCAAAAAAAGACTTTGTGATTGCAATTTTTTAAATTTCTTAGTTTTTACAGGAAAGTGCCAATTGCAGGGTTAAAGATTTCGACAAATTTTGGTGTTTTCAAGACGTGTTTTTAAACATTTATTTCACAGTTGCAAGCAAAACTTGTGTGTATTTTATTTTCAAAATAAAGTGCTGTTGAGTTTAATTGCTCCAGAACAAACAAATTCGTCTCCAAAAAAGTTGTACGATTTAGTGACTGGTTCTTCGCCTTGGATTGGCAAAAACAACCACAGCGGTATTGCATAAAGTGTGATACTGTTTGCGATCGTATTTTCTATTGGAGCAATCCGAGCAACACACTTCAATCGAAGACTGTTGGAAGTTTTATCGTTCTTGGTAATATGTTGATATTCACCTAGACAGCAAATCAGTCGTATTTTACATTGATTCAACGTCTGACATCAATATAAAATACAACTGACTGGCTGTCTGGGTACATGATTCTGACGTGGCTTGGTCACTGAAGCTTCGTTTACGTACTGCACCTTTATACTTCATTATTTTTCGCTTATTAAGACATTACCTACATTTTCTACAAGCGCAAGAGCTTATGCTTGCTTTATACTGTTAAGTCCTGTTGAAATAAAAGAAACTACAACCTGTGTTGCCTTGTTTTAAAGTTTAGCATAAAGCAATAACCTCATACATAACAAATTCTGCCTATCTTGATGTCAATCTCGATGAACAGAAGTCGTCATTCTAGCGATGTTGAAACGATGTAAAGAGACCATCTTTAATGGTTTGGAAAATTTGAAAGGGTCACGAGGAGGATCAGCACCAGCGCTCAGTTTTGCTTCAAGAAAAAACACTTTCAAGCGAAAAATAAGTAAAGTGTTTTTGGTGTGTTAAACCCCCGTTCTGGCTTCTCGTTGTTTGGAGAATTGTAGATTTAAATTTTATTAGGATCCATATTTAATGTCGTAGCCAAACGAACAAAATCACTAAATAAAGCAGGTTTGGCAAATAAATAGAATTAATTTTAATAAAACTTTTAATAAATTAAATTTTATTTTGTTGCCAAACCTGCTTGTTCTATTATTTTCGTTGCCAAATCTAAAATAAAAAAAATAGGCCTATAAGTGATTTTCAGCAAAGTAGCCTAGTTACATTATGATTACATTCAACGATGCCGTAACGGCAATAGTGGTTTACTAAATGCTCCTTAAAACGCCATATAAAATTGCAGGATGAAGTTAAGAGAATTAATATTGTTAAATCTGGATAGCCCCAATTTTCATAAGTCATCGTGTTGTTTTAAGAAGTGGTACAATTCTAACACGTGGACGAAACGGAAGTAAGGCTGCGTCTTCAACAGCTGTTTCGAAAGTCTGGACTACCACGCCTTTGTGCGTCACGCCAGTTTGCCAAGCAAACGCAGTCGACACACAGGGTAATAACTAGGGCTTGATAAAGTCAATAAAGTTAGTTTTTTAAGGGCTTTGCATTGTTCTGAAACGTATGCTAACAGTGGTTTTGGATTCTTTTGAACACGGTTTATAAGTTGAGTCAAAATGTTGTTTCATCAAAATGACTTAACACAAGATCTTATTTCCTGCTTACGTGATTTTTTGTGCAATTGAAATGCATTGTAAATAATTTGGTCTATGCGATTTGGAAAGTTTTCCAAATTAAATATTTTTCTCAAATAAATCTATTTTATCACCATTGATCACAATAAAAGTGCGTAATTAAACAGGAAGTCACGAAGCCGTTTTGGTACAAAAATATCTTCAGACTTCTTCATTGTTGGCTGTGGAAATTATTTGTCACGTATAATTGCAAATCCCGATTTTTTGAACGAATTTCTGACGATGAAAGGTAATTCTTGAAAAATAATTTGCTCTCTTCTGCAACATGTCTACAAACATTGGGGCAACATATGTTCAACTAACGTAGACAAATCGTTACCTCGGAAGTAAAGATACGATATGAACAAATGTAAAATGAAAACATATTTATTCCAATAGAAAAATAAAAAATACCTAACTATAACTAAGTATTGATATACTAATTTAGAAAACGTGTTTTCGTTTATGCACTACAATACCTTGCTATCCTATAAATTTGAAATGTATTCACTTGCATGGCTCCCTCTAGTGTTATGATATGTGCATCTGCCATGCTTGTACCTTGCTCAGATCAAGAATTGGCGTGCCGTAGGAAAAAGAACAGTAAGACGTTTTTTCGTCAGGTTTCCTAGCTCTTGTGCTGCTACTTCAATGCCACGAATCAACTGCATATTGTCTTGTAAAAGACATAATGTCTTCTAACGTGTAGCTGATTTGTTTTTGGAATATAACATCAGATTGATTGCAGATGACGATCTATTTATAATATACTGCAGCAAGCTATCTTTTGTTGGTAAGTGCATTTATTCATCTTCTGTTTCAGTGACATAGATCAATTTAAGTCAGTGATTTTAATGGTGAACCCCACCCGAAAGGATTAACGAAAAAATTTTTTGCACGGAGGGCCCCCCGATGTAAAAGTGCTCCGGGACCCCATCAGCTAAATCTGGCCCTGTACGCTACTGAATTGGATCATTGTCATTGGGGCCCGCAAAGCATATTTTGCACAGGGCCCGAAATACCCTAAGACCGGCACTGCCCTTGACTTTGGCCAAACAACGGTTTAGATTGGTTTGATTGATCCACGTTTTGTCGCTTCTACCTTTTCTAGACCCCTGTTATGTTTGGCATGTATTTTTTTTCGTTGTGATGGCTAGAAATAAAAACAAACTAAACTGATCTGATCTCGAAATTTGTTGATAGTAAGTTATATGGACGTAAAGCCTACATTTTTTTCGAAATTTTAGGTTGCAAAATATGACCAATATATTATGTATTTGAAATTTTAAGTACATCTTAAAGTTTTAGGCTTTGTTTTAGTAATGAAATTTTATTTTTCTATTCAGAGATGGTGAAGCCATAATACAGGTAAGAGATGCAATGAATTGGGCTAGGCCAAGAGCTAAAATTGAAAACAAAAAAGGAAGCTATGCATCGCTTACGTGTAGTCGTTTTCGGTAATAATCAGATACTTCAAAGTTTTGTTCTTGCTGTAGAATAAAAATTATTTAAACAAGTGTGTTCTTGTAAATTTGTTTGATCATGATGTACACTGCCGTAATAATTCTGTTTCGGGCACATTTTCATATTTTTCCGTGCCATACGGTATCTGAAAAAGCTTAGCAGCGCACTCTAACGGAACTAACTAACTCTAACTAACGCACTAATCATCACAAAAAAATTAAAAAAAATGTTTTCAACAAACTTGCTAAACCCTAAACATATATTTTTTTATCAGCACTACGAGATTTGATGGATTAGCGATAAACGCAATGACAAGGCTGTGAATTGGTATGGTCGTTGTGTTGTGTTAAGTGCGTTTCGATCGATCATTCGTATTCACTCAACATACTGTTCAAAATCACGCTTTTGGTTATACTAGATTGTACAACAACAACAAGACATTGTTGCCGGCACAAAACTAGATTGGGATCTTGTATTGACATTTTTGTACTCAATCTTATTCTACTCTTTTACCTTGATAAAAAAAGCCACATCCTATTGCAACTTTTGCGAAAGGAATTTCACTCATGATATCGTAGTATTACCACTAATTTTCATATCTATTTTTCTAGTAATGTTTTGACTCGTAAAATGGAAGTCTGTGAAACTTTGCCCCATGGTTGTTTCAAAAAAACGTTGCTACAGTTAACTAAAAAAGCGAATATTGTTTCATCCTGTACGGACCAAGTCAGTCCACTGACCACGAAGTAGTTTTGTTCTCGCATTGCGATCTTCATGTGTTTACTCCTTCTTCCTTTATCTATGCTTTGTTTTATGAACGTAAGCTAAACAGTTATATCCGTCAGTTCCACAAAGGACTGTCGTGAAGTTTTGCTGCTGTAGAGCAGGGGTTTGCAACTTTTTTAACACAAGAAGCACTTAGGAAACTGTAATGTTTATTGGGGGGCCGCATTGCAAATAAACACTGAATCATGTTATTTTCAGCTTTTACTAGAAAATCATTCCAGGTAAACTATATGCAGACATGAAATATCATTCTAATTGCTGTATGTAAACATGTGAATGTTAAAATACGTAAAAACGAAGCTAAAATATAAACACATATTATTGCTGGTAAGAAACCAATCCGTGTCCAGTGTGCTGATATTACTCACCTGTCCATGGTTGGGTTTGGTTCTTCTAGCTAACATGAAATCTTGGTCTCCCTAGCATAAGAGAGATTTGTCAATTCATGCAGTGAGCAGTGATGTGAGAAACTTTGAGCAAACCAAATTACCTTAAATTAGATGCTGTACAGAGTAGGTTTTAAAACAATGTGGTGAGCAGAGAATTTTTATTGACTACAATATTGCTTTTCAAGAAGAGTGCAAGGTAAAATCAAAGAATAGAAGCAATAAAGAGTGTCCAAATGGTAAGACAAAAAAATAATTGATAATCTGACGAGAAAAATACAAGACTTGTGCACAACTTTTTACAAAATATAGAATCCTTATACAATCAGACTTGTGAGTGATGCATACGTTACAGGATGAACAAGATATTCTTACGTGAATAAGACTTTCTGAAGGTTGACCAATTGAAGTGTGTTTTCAAATCATGATTGAAGTGTTGTTGAATTGCACAACTTATTGAGTTGGAGATCTACGATCAATACATAGACCTATTAGTGAAATCGTGGAGTAAACTATGAACATTCAGTAAAACAAGACTATGCTGCAAGTGCAAGACACTGCGGTGTATTTCTTGAATATCAGCTAAACTGAGATGAATTACTGATAATTTAATCATTAAGCACACATCCTTGACAAAGAATGGTTGTAAAAAAAACAGTGTAATGTACAAAATATGAAAGATAACGTTACGTAAATTGACTGTAAGGTGCGTTGTTTGAAGAAGCAATATAATGAAGACTTCTACATGGATTTATAATATACCATCAGCCTTTCTTAGTCCATGTGAAATGGGATTCTATGGAATCTCAGGGTGCCATGAAACACAGAAAAGGTTCGCAAGCTTAGCTGGTATAAAACTCTTTGGATATTCTTGAAAAACATTTTTGACTATTGTTTAAACTTTAAAGAGTACGGTAGCTTAATTATCCTTCTGCCACGCAAGGATTGATTGAATGAATCCTTATCCTCGGACTGGGAAAGCTTCTTGCAGAGCTTAATCCTGGCAGTTTCGCATACTTGTAGAGGCTTTGAATCACTGTCGCAGGCTTAGATGCCGCTGAATGGAGAGCAGTCCTTAACGTGCGTTGCTCAAGCGCACACCCCGAGAGTCGAACCAGCGCCGCTATTGTTCTTCATTTTTTTTCGTTCCAAATGTGACGCGCTAACCAATTGAGCTATCGGATATCACGATCATAAAGTTTTACAGTTTTTAGAAGTATCGGAAACGAGAGTGACTAAATTTAAAAACAACACAAAGATACATCCTATGCCCTCAAAATCACTAAATTGTCCAATTGTTCTAAATTGACTTCACCTTGTCTCAAACACTGCGTGAGCAGCGATGCATGAAAACGTTTTTGTTCTATCAACGCAGAAGGATATCGGCAATCACTACCACTACATTTGATCACAATAAAAAATGATGAACAAATTAATTTGATTACTTGAGGGAATCCTTACCCTCGTATTGAGAAAGCATCGTCGGAATCTTAATCCTGGCAGTTTTGCTTAGGCCATTTGTAGAAGCTTTCAACCACGGACGCAAGCGTTGCCACCGAGATTGAGAGAATAAAATTTTCTTTTGATGTTGAAATTAAAATGGTATTTGTTCACCAGTTCAACATGCAAGACATTTTATTTTTACTTTTTGGAAGGGGCCTATCCTATCTGGCGTCTGGCTGATAAACTGGCAGGATTTATTGATACATTTTGAAGGCTTGACTTTTACTACGTAATTTTCCAATTAGCTTGTTGATTAGCCCTTGTGACGTCAGGCGCAGTTAAATTTACAACCGACAGACACTCCAGATTGCTTTTATTCAATGGCACTGAAGATAAAAGCGTCAGGTTTTCGAAACGTTTGCTGAACATCAGTTCAGTGTTTACATTTTTGGGTTTATATTTTTTTATTACGTTGAGCACTAAGCAGACTTTTCAATTATTTTGCTGGTAAGATTTTGAAAAGCTCAATTGTATTTTCCAGATACAAGTAGGCCGGTCAACATCAAGCGATTCAATTCTATTTGATTAGATACCTATCCGTTATTATTGTATTTTTCTATTCTATGTTATTTTTAAACAAAACTAGCCTAAATTTTTCCATTGCAGAATGCTTCATGTTTTAAATTTGTCTGTTCTATGGCAAATATTTTCTGCCAAAACTAAATCCACGCAGAAACAGTATCTTCTGGCATAAAGATTTTCTTCATGTCAATCAGCTAGTCAGTATACAAAAGCAGATTAACAATTACAGCAAATACGGTAATTCATGCGAACTGCGAGCTTTCACGGTTCCTGCGATATTTTGCGTTACATGTTTTTTTTTTATGTATAAGCCTATGTAGAAAATCTTTTGTTCAAAACGTCATTGTTTTGCTATAAGCAGTTAAGATGAAGGCTTTTAGTTAAATATTTTTTTTATAGACTGCAGTGAGAAAACTTCATTTTTTTGACATTGCGGAAAGTCAAATGATCTACCTACATTTTTGTCACGTCGTACTGAACATATACGTGGTTTGCGGAAACTTTTACTTCAGCAAAACTTTAAAGTTCCTTAACTAAAAAAACAAAAAACTAACTTTTGTGGGTTATTAAAGTATCTGTGCGGCAGCCAAATTCTTGTTATGCTTTTCCATTAGTAAGGTGGATTTGGTTTGCGTTTTTTGCTTTTTCATATCTCAGCTACCAAAGTCGAACAATCCTAACAGCAAACAATTTCGTGAAGCTACCACAATCCCCCATTTCCTTGTAAAGTGCAATCGCATTGCAGAAGACTAATGGAACTTGTATCGAGCTGGCAGGCTTTCGTGAGTGAAGTGTGATGACAGCTAGGTAATAGACCTTGCAAAGTTTTGCGTCTATACAAACACCTTTTAAAACGTTGGTGTCGTTGAACAAGTGGAACGACCAATCTTGTCGTTCAAAAGCTAAAATCAAGTTGTAGTATAGCTGAGCAGGAGAGCAGATGAAAATACTTAAAAAGCGACTTTGGAAGAAATTTGGTTGATATTAGGAATGGGGGAAAATAAAAAAAATACATTCTAGAAATAATTGTTTGGCAACCCTAACTGTAATGCATGCATGGGCCGTGTATGCTCAAAAAGGAAATACAATATCGTAAGTTTGTAACTCAATTGTATTCTTGTAGCGGTTTATTTTAAGGGCGGTGCTTACTCATTTGCTTTTCAGATTGCAGCTATTTTACTGTGAACCTGCTTTTTATTTTAGATGTCACTATTTTTATAAGTGCGTTTGCTTTTCATTTATTGAAGCTTTTCTTTTGTATTTCAGATGAATGTTTGTAAAAAAATGGGGAGAAATAACTTTTTATCGCGGATAAGATAAAATACAATCTTTGATAGTGAGCTACTGGTCTTTATTCGGCATCCGAACAAGGAATCACATTAATCTGGTTCATTTAAAAAAAATATCACCATTTTTAGATATAAATAAAAACCACCGCTACATGTAGGCTATAGTTCGGGTTCAAAACAACAAATATAGAGGAAAACAATAGGCTTAGCCTACAACTTTATTTTTACACGATCAACTTTTAAAATTTATCGATCAGTTGCTTTTCATAAGTTTCTAGTCAGAAAAACATATGGGCCTAGTAAAAAGACCCATGCGGTTTACAAAGGGTATCTGACGTGACGAAAGCTATAACAAAGGTTGAGGAAAGCATAACAATGCGAAAAGACTACGAAGAAGCAAAAAACAAAGCAATAAAGTATAGTTAGTTACAAGGTGAAAACGAACTGAATACAGTGGTTAAAGTCAAGCAAATTCCAAAAAGCAACTCAAAAATTTGGAATTTTTCGCATCTGTGAGCTGCAGCAGATTATAGTAAATGTCTATCAAAAAGTGCAAGTCAGATATTTATATTTAGACAAGAAGTCAAACAATGAATATTTCAAGAAGAGCGTTCTAAAAATAAATATCATTAACATCAATAATGAATGTTTTACGATTTCAACGTCAACATTTTTATTGGTAGCTTATAGCCTACTACATAGCCAACACAGCTTGGCGAACGCCAATCGTGGTAGGCATATTTCATTTGTTTGAAGATGAACTTGTTGTGCAAGTCAATTCCTTTATTGTTATTGCACCGGTACATGAAATGATTTCTTATCTGAAAGAAACAGGGACTTCCGAAACGACATATGCTTCAAAAACATTTTGAAGGCGCAAATGGGCATGATGAACATACTGTATAACAACCTTTCATTTTTATGAATCATACTTTTGTATTGCAGTTTTACTTTACAGTAGGCCTACTAAACATTTAAAGCATGTCGTATTGAATTGCACTAATACTGAGATCACTGCTATACAAAAGTCCCTCGAGTGATGCTGTAGTAATTTGGGTAGGTCTATCAAACAATCCGCGTGTAAAATCTTGTAACGATGCTCGTCCCTAATGAAATTAATCCAAGTCTTTCTCTCAATCTACTGTACATTGGATCGTTAAGCTGAAAGCAATAATTTCTATGAAGCCGTTCATGTTTGCCATGGTCTGAAGAGAAGAATCTGTCCTGACGCAACCGGCGATAGAAAGTGATCATAACCTAGAAAACTAAAATGCTACTTTATTTCACCTAAACTAAAACAACAGTAATAAAAAGGAGCCTGGTTTCAACTTAGCTTACAATGTTTTTGTTTGCTCAGCAATTCGCTCCGAGCCTCCGAGCCATTCCAACTAAAAGCTTATGGCTTTAACAAAGATGAATTAATCTATTGTGCTAGTTTACAATGACTTGCTTTAATCTCTAGAGTAAACACATTATAATTGAAGGTCAAAAAATATTGTAAATTTGTTTACTTTTTTTTAAGCCTACTTTTTTAATTTTTTGTTACAAAACACTGTTTAGTCTTTAAGATTTCAAACTTATTTTAAAATTATTTTTTATTTTATGAATTAGTTGTCGAATTGTAGAAGTTTTATTTGCATTTTATTAAAGAAAAGATCACCACTCATACTTCTCACTTAGGCGGAATGATGTTTAATTATCGCTGCGGACTTTTGCAAATATTTATCTTTGACAAATAGCTATCGGCATTTCTTCGGCCAATCAAAATGGGAGCTGTGAGTTCGGTCCAGCAGCAAAGGCCAAAAGACGTAGGAGATTCAGTTCCAAGTTTTGCGGTTGTATCTCTCACTGGTTGTGCACGAAAAGCTGGCCAACCAAAAAAGAAGAAAAGTCGTAGCCGATCGTGTGAAAGCGATGAAATGGGAACGAGAGCTGTGAAAGCAAATCCCAACGACGTTGACGAATCAGGGGGTAAGTAGATTCTTATCATGGCCGGCTTCAATCATTTCGGTGTTTATTTTGTAAATTTGACTTAACTTATTGTGTTATGGAATTTCTGAAATTTGCAGCGTAGCCTATAAGCTAGTAGTCTTTGAAAATTATGCAAGAACTACTGCAGTATCATCTCTGCACAAGCATGCAGACTGTGCTGAGTAGTACTCAAACCAGTAAAGCTTTCTGACCTTTTTAGAGTAGGATTGTTTCATAAGAATGTCCAAAAACGACTTTGTTTTTACAATTTTAAATAAGTCCGTATGAAATCAGATGTGATCAATCAACTGAGATGTGGCTATGGACCAGGAGATAAAGATCAATGTGTTGTCCACCTATGCCAGTAACGTGCGCAGAATCGTATGATTGGGGGTTGAAATTTTTTTGTAGGCTATACGTAAAACTATGGTAGCCTATTTTTACACCTTAGAAATGAAAGTAGGCCTGCCATAGATCATAGCAGGGCCACAAGATTGTTGACTAAGATTTACCAAAATTAGGCTTTAGGCCTACCAATATTTTGTTGTCAGAATCGAATTCACTATCTTATTAAACGCGTTTGCGCATAATTAGGTGGTGTTCAAATTGTAATTTTTCAAGTTTATGTTAAAGTAATCTTGCACACCATTAACAAAAATTTCCTTTGCTTGAACGTGTTTTTCCAACTCATGCTTTTATAACTATATCTCATGCTTTGTGTTGGGTTCTATTTAACGTTTTCAAACGATGTTTGAAGGCAGGGTTATGTTTGAACGAATTTTTCATTTGGCTGTGATAAAAAGCGACAATCCAAGGCAGGCAAACATAATCTTATTGAAAATTAGTTCATAATGATTCAGATCTGCTTTTGTCGGTGTTGCTTACATTTAAGTGTGGAAAACAAAAGAAATATTTGCTTAGTGTATGCATTGTATTCACCATTCATTCCACAAAAGAATTATGCACTGGTGACGAGAGCATTAGAAAAGCAGCATTAATCGTTCAATCACAAGAAAGCGCGTTTATTCAGCTGTTTTGGTGCAAAATTACACAGGTTAATATTGCATCCATTCCGTATAGAGTAATGATTGAAATAAAATTTAAATCAGCAGTTAACTAACTTAGTAAGTTGTTTTGAGCATAGAGATTGAGGTATGAATGTCAATTTTTGTACAGTTTTGTACACAAATGCTTTGAATAATACCGTAGGCTATTAAATAATTTTAGTAACATAATAATTGTTATTTTGTGTAGCCTACTCAGCAACATGCTAAATACAGTACATACAGTATATGCTAAATAACAGGAAATGACAAGCGTAAAATTGGTCAAGTTTTAGAGGTCGATTCAAGTGTCATACAAAACTATTTTGAGTACCTGTTGTACAAATCTCTCGGTAAAATATATTCTTTGCTCGAATGAAATAGTTTGACTAAAAGCCGAAAATTGCGAGTGCAGTATGTCAAAGTATTGAACTCAGAAATTGTCGGTAAGTTAAATGTTTAAATAAATTTTCCCTGGTGACAATTTAATGCATGCTCGAAATAGGCTGTCATAAGGTTTGTTACTGTCATACAAATGGACTGACAAAAACTAATCAGAAAACGTAGGCTGACCTTCGGTTGACAAAATAAGCTAAGCATTGTAAGCAACCTTCCACGGCGCGATAAGCTAAGCAAACAAGTCGAATTCATGAATTAAGTTGGCAAAAAATAGAAAGCTCATCAACCTGTATCGTAGGAAGCTAAATTTGAAAGCCTTCATCGTTCAATTCAAGTCATAATCACAACCAGTGTAAGCCAACTATGGACTACAAAACATGCCTACCATTTTTTCCAGCTGAAATTCTTGTCATTTACTGTTGGCGTAAATAGAGTATGTAGGCTATTTGCGTGTAAACTTATGGAGTTAGTGTGTGAGTAAAATAAAGAGTAACCTTTTACTAGTTAGTTTAAATTATTTTCAGGTTTCAGTTCAGTCCATTTAATGTGATTTTTAAGACAAATTATGAAATTTAATTTTCCACTTTTTAATCTTAGCTTAATCCATTTAGAGAATTCTCACAACGAAAACATTATGTCTACGAACGATCGACACCGCAATGAGTGGCATGCTCAAATGACGTCAATTGTGGATAGATTACAATCAGAAGCTGCTGAAAAGGATGCTAAGATTGACAGGTAGCTAACTATTTGTTGTTTGTGAAATATAAAAAAGCAATTATAAGTCGATGATAATGCGATGGTGAATTTAATTGAATCATATTCACAAAATGTCAGTTCTGTGATTATGTCTGTAAACAAAACTGCCTTCTTCAGTCAGCTTAGAGTAGCCCACACTGAACTTCAAAACGTGAAGATATTGTAATGGAATAGGTTTGTAGGCCACATCATGGTAAATAACGAAGACGCAAAGCATAACAAAGTAAACTTTTTATGTTGGTATTGAATGACTGTGATATTGTTTCTCGGTGGCTAACTTCGCAATTCATGGTTCGTTTCGTCAGGAGATTTGGTAACAGTTGCGACACAAGTAAACACAGTGATCAAATAATGGCATGCGGCAAGACTGTAGTGGTTCCAGTACGTTGCTTACGATGATAAAGCATCAGCTTATAGATAAGCTATAGTTGAGTGGTCTGCTTCGATTGCTTAGTAAAGTCAGTTAGTTTGGTGTTTTATATAGGTGTGAAAAAATAGCTTACAAACGTTTTTGGTTTTGATAATTTCAATGGTTGTGATTGAAAACATGGAGAGAGTGTTTTTTATTGTGGTTAGAGTACATTCCTTTGTTTATGTGTAGCTGATTACAAAAGCAATCGATTTTGCTCCTTATTTTACTGTGTTTTTAATTTCATATGGCAGCTGTTTTGCGGCAAAAGAGTTTTAAATGGGGGTATGACATGTTTTGTTGTTACAGTTCGCGCATCATTTGGCCTATTTAGCATTAGTTTTGTTTTGGCTTATCGCTTGTTAATTTTTCAACCTTATCAAAGGGTTGTGACAACCAAGAAAAAGCTAGTATGTTTAAAGTTTTGAAAACTGTTGTTTTTGCATGTAACACAAACGAAAGATATTTTATAATAGGCTGTAGGGTCGAGACGAAAGCTAAAAATATGACTTTTGTGGAATGCTGAGTGAGGACAGGGCTAGACAGATTGGAACGCAAATGTTAACCAACACAGGGTTGCCCAACGTTTGCGTCAACAGTAAAATGACTGGAGGACTGGAGGTTATAAAACCGGATGAACTTTAGCATTCTCTATCCAATGTATAATTTATTCGTGGTGTTTTTCTAATAGTTGTAACACTTCATGTGATTTTTTAGTTTTTAAGTACATTTGGAGATCATTAGATAAATTATTTAGCAATTTAAGCAGCTTTTGAACCGTTACACTCAGTAATACCAATACGTTATGTGCACGCGTGATTTAAATTCATGAGTTTCTCACAAGTAGAACTTAATTTCAGACTAATCTCTATTTGCAGCATCTGATTCTGTTACCAGAACTGGCTTTAAGTTTGATAGTTACCATTGTTACCACTTGTTACTGAATCCCTCCCCACAGGCTTCGATTTTCATCAGTGATGGGTCAATGCCAGAATTTGATTTGAAATTAAAATTTAAAAAAAATATCTGAAATTTCTGTAGGTGTAGGGCAGGGGTCGGCAAACTGCGGCCCGCGGGCCAAATGCGGCCCGCGGACAAACTTTTTGCGGCCCTCGAACGATCTTACTTTTAGTGCATACACTAAAGTTTCATCATTATGTACGCATGAATTCATTTTATATCATAACAATGTCTACTGTTGTTAAAATAATCAACTTTGTTTTGGCAAGAGGCCTTAACCACAGCCAATTCAAAAGTTTACTTGGAGTGATGAATGCTGTAGATCAGTGGTTCTTAACCTGGGCGCTACCGCCCCCTAGTGGGCGCTGTTAACTTTTAGAGGGGCGGAAATATTCAGGGGGCGTTATAGGGGGCGCTACATTCAGAAGGTGTAACGATATTTTCCTCACTGCAAATTTGCTTTAGTAGTTCTGCTGGGGGTACGAGAATCCACCGAGGATGAGGAGCTATATACAGTATAGAGATTGTGTTTAACAAGGGAAGTAGTGATTCTCTCTCAGAGCATTCTATGTTGGCCTATACAGCACAATGCACAACACCATCCGACAAGCGTGGACGTCGGATGGTGTTGTGCATGGCCTTTGTTGTTGATAATGGGCATTGTTTCCCTTTCCTTGTAGTAAGTAAATGGCATTTTGTGGTCAGCTTTTGGCAGGGACAGCGGGCAGGCAGTGCAAGCAAACCATAAGGACTGGTCATAATAATAGTCAGTCAATAATGGTTATTAGTGTAACTCTTACTAACTACTAAAAAATCAGCAGAGATGTGCCTTAAGACTTTTAAGTTAAGAGCCTTAAGGCACATCTGTGCTGATTTTTTAGTATTAAAACTAACATCGGCTTAAACTAGTTTTTTCTTACTAACTAATAACTAATTACTACTGGCTGTAGGCTAGCCTTATGGTCTTGGAAGAAAATGTCATTAGTAGGCTACAGCCCTTATATTATGGTGGGTGCCAGACTATGGAAATCTCTGAAAAGGGGCGCTGGGGAAAAAAAGGTTAAGAACCACTGCTGTAGATCAAGATCTGGTGTATTTTGCGAGGTTAGATGGCTAAGTCGCAGTGCTATGTTACAACGGTTTTATGATTTGCGAAACGAAATAGGGACTTTCTTGAAACAAAAGAATGCAGGTTTCGGCATTGATGAACTGAGTGATCCTGATTGGTTAACAGATTTAGCCTTTCTCACTGATTTCACTTCTCATATGAACAAGCTAAACTTACAACTACAAGGAAAGGAGCAATTTATTAATCAGATGTATGATCATATTAATGCCTTCGTAAACAAGCTACGTCTTTGGGAAACTCAATTAATCAATTCCAACTTTGCTTATTTTCCCAATTTTGGCCTTTGTAAACCTTCCAACCCTGATAAGTAGCCTACATATCACTTATCGTTTCCACTAAAACTAACTTTGAATCTCGATTTTGCGATTTAAAAAATCAAAAAAACAGATTCGATTTATTTGCCTTCCATTTTCAATGGATGTCAATACTATGCCACATGAGATGCAAATGGAAATAATTGAACTTCAATCGTCTTCGTCGTCGTGTGAGCCTCTGGGGCCAAGGGTCTATCTTTTTACCACCCCAGATTCACGATGTTCCCGGACTACAGTGGAAGGCTACTAGAGAGCAGCCAGTCTTTGGTTGAACATTGAACTTCAATCATCCAACATATTGAAGGCCAAATACGATTCAGTTCCAATTGCCAACTTTTTTAAAGAATATGTCCAGAAATCCACCTATCCTCATCTGTATGACAATGCAAAACCTGTAATGTGCATGTTTGGAAGCACATATTGCTGTGAGCAGCTTTTTTCAAAAATGAATTACGCAAAGAATAAACTTCGCACTCGCCTGTCAGATCGGCATTTGAATTACGTATTGCAAATATCATCAACAAAGTTGCCAGTTGATTTAAACACCTTGGCCATGACACAGAAACAACATCATCCTTCACATTGATAAATGATAACTAAATAAAAACAATGCATTGCGTTTTAATACGTGTTTGACAATAAATATGAAACGGCAACAAACACGTCTCATTGTGCAATAGACACAGGAATAGGAGTTGCAGGTGCGCCATGATTTTAAGGATAATGTGGTGATTGTTTATAGGTTGAAATTTATGCGGCCCGCGCGTTACCGGAAGTTTGTAGATTTGGCCCAGTAGTACAGAAAGTTTGCCGACCCCTGGTGTAGGGTGTAGCCTAATTGAACAAGTTTGCTTTTAGCGATTGATGAAGTCAATCACAATATTGCAACCACTCGCTAACATTGGCATTTTCACATTTAAAACTATGTCATCAAACCGAACCAATATCCTTACGACTTATGAGAAAATAGTCATTTTTGGTCGTATGAATTTGCTCGTATCAATTTAGCTTACGCCTTCCACATTACACTGTAAGAGGTGAATAGGTAAAATAATAGCTTGTGATGCAAGTGATTGTTATGAGTTGGAAATAGAATGCAAATTTAACCATATTGCAAGTAAATAAACTCAGCCTGTTTCGGAAAGTTGTATGGTTTGTTGATAAAGCTTTCGCCACCAAAAAGGCGGCTTTTGTCTATTTGAAAAAGCTACAGCCACCTTGCGGTGGCGAAAGCTTTACCAATATGTTGTACAAGTTTCCGATCAGGTTAAGCGACATCAGGGTCTGCTTCATCACTTAAACATGTTCTCTTGTTTTTATGTGCAGACTTAATGCTATGTTAACGATTAGCAATAATTGTTAAATAGGATTTCGCTTTTTTTAAATTGTTCAGGTTAGCGAAGCAAGCAAGACAAGCTACAGAACAATACGAAAAACAAAAAAATCAATCACACAAAATGTCCAACAGTCCAGAAGCGAAACTTATCGAAACTTTACAGGTGACAAACAATTTATTGCTTCTTTGTTTGCATAGTTTTGCTACAAATCATGGCGATCTATACTACTGGCCTTCCCAACGTGGCAACAGCCAAATAATGTGGGGGCCTATTAAGTTTTGGCAACTAACAGATATTAGGCATGAAAAAGGCGTCTTTGCATGATTTATTACAAACAAACAAATACTTCTGGATTAAAAAACGAATTTTTTAACATACTGAGTGTTTTGAAAGTTGGGTCACTCTTGATTTCGTGTACCTTGATTCTGTTGATATCTTGATTCTCATGGTATTCTTAACATGTAGCTTTTGTCCTACTTTCTTGCCACTTATTTAATAATATTACTACATCTTAATTATGTTTTGGCACTGTATTTACAATTTTTAGACTCAAAAACATTACTTGACCAATGAAAATTGCTGATTATATGTTGTAACACTTATCTCAGTTGGTAAATTGAATTTTCGTATAGGCCCCCACATTATTTGGCTGTTGCCACGTTGGGAAGGCCAGTAGTATAGATCGCCATGCTACAAATGAATCACTTAAACCTACATTTAATGCATTTTCTATTCACAGAATCAAATACAAAAGTTGGAAGCTTCTGTGAACGAGAAAGATGAAGTTATCCGCTCCCTGCATAGGCAATTGCTTCAATTACGGAACGATAAGGAATCACAGGTTTTGCAATGCTTTTTAACGTCGTGTACCTATCTGACGAAATTCAACTTGTTATTGATTGATTTTGACATTGAAATTTTAATTGCATGCTTAAATTTTGTTATAACCTGCAATATATCTGAAATACGGCTAGTCTAGTGGGGAAATCACACGAACAGGATTTAGTATAGAATCACGCTTTAAAGTTTAAACAGAGGTTTGTTATTATAGCAGAGCTTCTCAAACTTTTTTTATTGTGCTACCCCATTTCAGAAAAATAATTTTCTATGCGTCCCTTTGGTGGGGAGTTTACAACAATTTGCGACCCTGTTTTGGGTCGCAACCCACAGTCTGAGAAGCCCTGTGTTATACTACTGTCTCTTTTTTCATATAGTGATTGAAAACTGGTTTTATAATATTCAAATACTTGTTTCTGATAATTACTTGACAAAATCGTTTTATGTCCATTGCTCAGGTTTCAGTGTTAAAGGATTCGGTCGAAATGGTAATTCGGGAAAAAGATTCAGAGCTTCGTCGTTTAAAGGCTCTCTGGTCACCAAGCGATGCCTTACCTGCTGATGTTGTTGATGCAAATATCATTTCTGATATTGCGAGCGCAACAAAAATGTTAAACGCTCCGGAACTTGGACCAGGGAAAAAAAGCGGAAGATTTGGTATATCGGCTGAAAATCGCCCTTCTACACAAAAAAATCTTAATGTTAGTAATAGCCTAATCTAGTGAACTATTTATTGAATCGTCTTTGTTTGAGGACATAAAACACTTTGGTTCAAGCCGATAATTTTAGACTGTATTTCAAAGTTGCATTTGGTTGAATTTATTTGCGCTGGTTTTACTGAAAATGTTAAGAGAGAATAACACCTGACTCAGTGTTTTTTTATGCATAGTTTCTATTTGCAGTCTTCTGCTTAATACTTAAATGTTAACTATAGGCTTACTAATACATTATAAAATACTTAGACTTTTCATCTTTTATAGGACGATGTTGCTCCAAAATCCGTCGAGCAAGCAAAATTCATTTCAAAAGCCCTCAATACAAATGTGTTTTTAAAAAGCTTGGATTCTGATCAAGTTGACCAACTTGTTGAGTGTATGTCACTCAACACAATCACCAGTGGTGCTAACGTTATATCTGAAGGAGAATTTGGATCGTATTTATACGTTTTGGACACCGGCTTGGTATGTCAGGCTGGGTATTAGAGCATTAGGGTTGATATTGCAGGAATCTTCTAGCCACCGTGATTCATGAAAAAAAAAACTTCAATTCAAGTCTTCTGCTTTAAATTTTAAATTAGCTTTAAATATTTAAATTTTTCATCTTAAACGTGAAATGATTTAGCACAGGGGTTCTTAACCAGGGGTTCTTAACCAGGGGTGCACGCACCACTAAGGGGTGTGAGACCTGTGCCTAGGCGGTGCGGGGATGCTGAATTATCAAGGTTTGTTGTTATATGACGTAAGAAGCAAAGTTATTTTACCAGGTTTCAACAAAAATTTCGAACTGTAGGCGACTATTACTTTTCAGCCAATCCTAGGATGGGGTGCGAGAACTGGTTGGTAATTTTAAGGTGGTGCCGACAAGGCAAAAGAATCGCTGATTTAGCATGATAAAAACAACTGTAGGCTAGTGGCGACGTGTTTTTTTTATGATGTTCTGAAGCAAATATCATAACTTGACAGTGATACTAAACAGTTTGATATTTCTCAGGTGGAAGTGTATCATACGAAAAGTGGAGTGCATTGCCACGTCACCGATCTAAAACCAGGCGCTGTGTTTGGGGAACTTGCGATTTTGTATAACTGCAAACGAACTGCTTCCGTCCGCGCAAAGTGTGATGTGAATGTTTGGTGCTTGGAAAGAACAAAATTTCAGGTTTGTTTTTGGAACTTCTTTTTGTGAAATGATATGATGCTTGTAGACTTTATTTTATGCTAAATGCGAGTAAATTTTAATAAAAACGGTTAGGGTCGTTGTGTGAGCCTCTGGGACCGAAGGTCCATCCTTTTATCACCCCAGATTCACGATGTTCCCGAACTACAATAGAAAGCCACTAGAGAGCAGCCAGTATTTGGTTTCATCATCCAAGACGCGCAGACCTTTCGCTTTGTTAGGTGATTGAAAATGTACAGTCGTTGATGATGTGGTCTGCTGTATGTTCCTCAGCATTACATTTGCAAAAGGAAGAGGCCATTCCCAATTGGTGCATAGTTGAGTGGACACGTCCGACTCCCGTGTGAAGATGGTTCAGGCTCACCCACGCCTGTCTTTGTAGTGTTAGGCCAATGGGGCATGTGCCGGCCAATGGGGCATGTGCCGGCGTCGGAGATAAACTAATGGAGCCTGGTGGTACTTGACTTCTATTTATGATTCGTTCAATTAACCGCAGAGATGTTTTGTCCATCAGCTTTGTTGCTCAGAAGATGAGCGGCTGGCACGAATGGATGTCTTGATTTCAATCGACGAAAATGCTCGTTTGAAGGAGCAGAGACCTTGGAGTGAAGAAGATGGTTGGGCTCCAATGTCCGTCGACCGAGGATAGAGTGGCTTTTTTAGGACAAGCTTAATTGAATAAAGCAACGACGAATAAAAACGGTGCACTGCATCAATGGATCTTCAAAAGTTAAAATTAAAGCAATAAATAACTTCTAAATAAGTTACTGAACATAATTCTTTTGAGCTTTATACAGTATGTGTTAGAAATATTAAGTAAGCAATATAGTGAGTAATATTAATAAATTTAAGTAGTATTAAGGGTTCGGTGGCTTAATGGTTACCTCTAAATTGATATGCGCTCGAGTTCTATACTCTACATAGTCCTACCCACGGCGATCGCTATGGTCCTAGCAAAGACTTTAAGAATGGTGCCGGATCTTATTCCTGCTTAGCACTCAGTAACGGAATGGATTCAGAGAATGGAATGGATTTAAATAATGTACTTTGCTGTCTCTTTGTAAGGCTGCAATGACACTGTCTGCGCCTGTAAATGGCTGTGCTGACAATGTCTGTTTTGTGAAGCGCTGAGAGCAACGTAGCCTATGTCTGCGATGGATACAGAGCTATAACAAAAAAACATTATTATTATATTCTAAAACCTTTGTTGGTTAGCAAAAACAAAGAGTTACATATGCCAACGTAAAGACACTATGGTATTCTCTGATAGCATGTGCCAAATTAGTCTTCATATAAACATGGCATAACCAATAGTAAGACGATGTGCTGTGACTTGAGTCCCAGACATCAAATCAACCGTTTTGAATTGATTTGCTAAAAAAAACGGTTGATTTGCTTTCTGAGGCGTTGTTTCGTTGATATTTGATATTGTTTTGTGCAGGCTGCAGTCAAAAGAACTGGCCAGTTGAAAAGAAACGAATATGTTCGTTTGTTGAAAACAGTGGAAAAGCTCAAATCGTTGTCAGACAATAAACTGCTGCGAATAGCTGATTGCCTAGAAGAAGCAACTTTTTATAAAGATGATTACATTATTCGCCAAGGGGATGCCGGTGACACATTTTACATCATTCAATCTGGAAAGGTCAAAGTGACCCACGCAGACGTAAGTTGCTGAATAAAGTAGCCTACGTCTATAAAGGGTTAGAGCGTTAGACTATTCTGAGCTTTAATTGCCTCTAATTCAATTAAGTTACTTTACATTTACAAAGCTTATTTCATCGTTGTTTTTCAGATGACCGATTCAACGATAGATGATTACCAAGAAAAGTTTGTATGCTTTTTAGAAAAAGGTACTTCTAATATACACAATTTTGTACTTGGTGTGAAGAGTTCACATCTTTACAGTAAACGGATTTTCATGCAATTCGGCAACAAGTTACACCATCAGTAAAAAAATCTGTTCGATTTCAGGAAAATACTTTGGCGAAAGTGCTTTGCTGACTGAAGACAAACGATCCGCAAACATAATAGTGGAAAGTAATTTTGTCTCAGCACTGATGCTGGATCGTCAAGCGTTCAGTTCCCTAGTTGGGTCAATAGCTGATGTATGTATTGAATACATATCTCCTTTTAATTTTTCACACATCAACAGGGATTGATACCCAAATGACGAAGATGACAGCCAAATTTTTGTAAAAACTTTAGCATTGCAGGAGATGCTTGAAATTGCTAAAGTATAGTAGGCTACTTCAGAGTACCACCGCCGCACTAACATCTGTAAGAGCAGTATCTACTTTTTTATAATTTTTGAAATCCTTCCTTCTTTTGTGTGACAAGATTGTTTGGGTTTCAATGTAGTTCAGGTGATGAAAAGCCAAGGTAGCGCAGGTTTGTTCAGTGCTACTCTACCATACATTCCATTTGGAGTCTTGTGAATGGAACATTCAAGAGCGACATGATCAGCACCCTTGTTCGAATTCTATTGAGAAAAGTCGGCTGGGGCAAGTTCATAAAAGGGGGGCGCGCTACCGGGTGAGGTAGCCTATGAAACCATGTATCGAGTCTGGTGTCGGTGACACACCATGCTGCATTCCAATTGTCTTCCATATGATGTGCTGCGCTGGTGGTATGATCACTGAATGGTTGTATGAATTCAAAGGCAGCTGGTATTAAGGGGTGTCTTGACTTTAATCTCCGGGGAGACTCTTGAGATGGGAAGTGGAGTTTTGGTTGCGATCTTCTTCTAGGCGAGCCTAGTGTATAATGGTTCTCTTTTGGCGAAGCTGAGCAGGGTGGATGGAGTTGGTCACAGGCATCCAATAACAGCACCCACACGTCGTCGTTAGTCGATGGAGTGGGTGTGGGCGCTGCGGTACCAGGCAGAGTAACAGTATTCAGTGGTGGATTGAACCGAAGCAAGGGTTGTTAAGTTAGCAAATCCTTCGATCTTGCTTAATTTATATGTGTATGGTACAACATAATTAATTCTCCATAATTCAACAGACTGATTAGCATTAGACTGATGTTTCGTCTCTTGTGCATATTATTATTTCGCCTGCTAACCATATGCGTCGACTAATGGCTCACTGCTGTGGCTTGTTTCTTTTTTCTCTTTTTGTAGTCAGTAGGACATTGGCAATAGGATTGTTTTCTATACAGGTCCAGAGAATTCCTTCTGATCCAAGCATAATTCCTTTGTCTGATTCTGCAACTTTGCTAAAACTCGATGCTGTTGTAGAACAACCTCCTCCGGAGGAAGGTATACTTTGTAGCCTAACAATAGGCCTAATCAAACATGTACTATCATTTTTAACTTATTAAACATTGTAAACAATTTAACGCCGTGCATTTTTAAAACTTGTTTTTTAAAACATCAAAGTTCAGGTTTTCTTTTCGCAGTCGGCTACAATTGCTTAAGACGAATAAATTGTACCTCAAAGAAATCTTTAAAAAAACTGAATTTCCCTTGATAGGCCTACATCACGTGTCAGTATCTAATCGACTCTTAGCTTTTTGAAAACCAGTAAATTAATCGAACTCTTAATTCTTGAATTTGAAGCACCTGGAAGCATTGTGGAAATAGATGGTGACAGTAAAAAACGAGACACAATCACACCGACCATAGACGAAACAACGGAAGCCATATTGAAAACAATTACATTAGATCAGCTGAGGGTACGTAGCAACCGCACTCTGTTTTAATGCAATTACAACTATCTATTTTCTTGATTTGAAAATAGAACATTTAGCAATATAAATTAATTAATTATTAAAGCAAATATTGAAAAGTTTGGGTGTTCATCAGGGCAATTATCGTTTATAGTACTAGTTGCAACGTTCATCTGATGAAATTGATAGTAAAAGCAACAATAAACAGGTTGGTTTATTGCTTCACTGACGTTTCGCGCACTATGACAATGCGCATCCTCAGAGAGAGCGAATAACATACAAAATAAAATTTCACAAGGTTATATACTGCACTGCGATTGAAGGCAAGAAAAAATAAAACACGCAATATTTTAAAGATTGGCCAATGGCCAATTATTGAAGAATAGTTTTTAATAGCATGGCAGATCGTTTCAATGATATGATAAAGTTGTTCAAGTTGCACAAGGCTTGATTAGTAATTTTCTCATACTAATTGAAACATCTAGCCTAGCTTTTTCAATGCTTGTTGTTTTATATTTTTAAGCCTCTGAAGATACTTGGTCAAGGTGGATTTGGTTGTGTCAAATTAGTTAAAGTTCCCGGCATTCAAAACAGTGCTTTTGCATTGAAAAGCATTAGAAAAGCAAAGATAGTCAAGACCGGGCAGCAGCAGCATGTACTGGCTGAGAAGAATATTTTGATGGCGGTTCGATCTCCGTTTATTGGACGGCTTTACAGGTAATTTCATTTGCAGACTTAAAACAAAGCAATAGGCATACCGTACTTTGTGTGTCGGAACCACAAACTTATTTTCATAATTCCGATATATTTTAGTTTACCCTTACTGCAAAACAAGTTTTCTTTGTTCTGTTTAGGGAAGATTTTCTTAAATGCAGATATTTTGATGTATTTTTTCTTTATTAAGGTTGTTATATAAGATATAGTGCATCAAAATTCAGAAAAACTTGTTTGTCCGAACATTCATTTTTGGCATGGCAACCTTCTTATAAGCTGGGAGTTTGTCTTTTCTTCTATCCCAAAGCAGGGACATTGTTTCACTGTATTATGTTAAGTACTGGAATTAAATCAAATATAGTTATTACTATCTGAAGCCTTTACAAATTGTTTCACCTAACGGATCATCAGAAGGTCTTATTCAAATAGAAAATATAGATTCTATTTGAATAAGACCTTCTGATGATCCGTTAGGTGAAACAATTTGTAAAGGCTTCAGATAGTAATAACTATATTTGATTTAATTCGCTCTGCTTTGCCTTTTTGCTTGGCATTGAGCACTTTTTGTAGTATTAATAGTTTTCATTGTTTTAAGTACTGGAATTATGTTCCTTAATTTTTGTGTTTTGTTAATATGTTCGGGTTGCACTGACTTTGATCATCTTTTGGTCTTTCGCTGCCATCCTTGCTGTGCGAATGATTTTTGTTTATTGTGTTGTGTACATTTTTGTTTATTCGTCAGCAGAAAAAAATAAAAAAACTGAACTGATTGTTTAAGATCTGGTAACCATCCTTTTCTTGTTGAGATAAAGCAATTGTTGTGGTATATGACTCAGCTTGACCCATCAATAGTAGGGCTACAGTACTGACATTGATCAATGATCATCAAAATGCACAAAAGCCAAACATCATTATAAATTATTATTTTCACATCACTGTTGTCAAAGGACCCACATATGTTTACACACCATGCTTTCTTTTGCTGTTCTCACTTCTCATCCATCATATTTTTCAACTTTTTCCTCAACACCATTCCGCCATCTTCATTTTGGTCTCTCGTTTTGTTTTTCATGCTTGTTCGAGTCACATATATTTATCGTGTATGTTGTTGCTTCAGGACCTTTAAGGATGATTGGAAGATCTACATGTTGATGGATGCTTACCTTGGGGGAGAAGTTTATAACGTTTTAAAACGTTACGGAGCGCTCAATGAACCCACTGCGAGGTTTTGTTCTGCTTGTGTTCTTGAAGCTTTGGACTATCTGCACAAAAGAGGAATTGTGTACAGAGATTTAAAACCGGAAAACCTCATGTTGGATCACAAGTAAATTCTGTTTTGAAAATATTTTTTTCTTTATTAGCAAATTTTAGTGGCGGCTCTTCTTCATATTGGCTTTCAAATGAATATTTTCTGTTTAGAATAACGGATTAATTGACATTTAAAATACCCAGCCAAGCAAAATTAAAGTTTCAGATAGCCTGTTGCTTTATATTTTTGTTTGTATCGCACAGTTTGTATGGAGGTGAAAGTTGACCAATAGCACAGTTTAAGATAATGTTTTCCGATGAAACAAGAGAGTTTTGTAGATTTCTCGATAAAACGTAGATTATAAGATTATATTGACCACATTGGTTGCTGTATTTCACAGAGGTTATGTGAAACTGGTAGATTTTGGATTTGCAAAACGCATGCAGATTGGCTTCAAAACGTGGACATTTTGTGGAACACCGGAGTACTTTCCTCCTGAAGTCCTTTCTAATCGAGGTAAACTAAACAATTCACGAAATGTTTTATTTTCAGCCTGTGTTCAATTTCTTCACTAGTTCATTTAAAATGTTGATCAAATCTAACATGTTTGAAAATGGTTGGTTGGTTTTGAATCTTTATCCTCGGACTGACATAGCCTTGATTGGTTATTCCTGGTAGTTTCGCATACTTGTAGAGGCTCTTGACGCAGGGCCGGTTACCGGGATTGGCAGAGTGAATTTTTCCGATTGTTGAAGTGTTGTTGCCGGGAAATTATTCCATTCACTAGGTGCCGCTGAATGGAGAGCAGTCCTGAAAATGCGTTGCTCAAGCGCACACCCCGAGAGTCGAACTTGCGCCGCGTGATCTTGAACCGGGCGCGTAACCACTGAGCTAACTGGCGGATCTTTGTTGCTTTTGTGAAGCCTAATTTGTAGAATAAATTAATTTGTTGCACTGAGTTCGCTTTAGGTCATGATTTCTCTGCCGACTTGTGGTCCTTCGGTATCCTTTTGTATGAATTTTTGACTCGGACAACTCCCTTCTACGCCAATGATGACATGACGGTCTACGAAAATATTCTCAGCGGAATCGAAGGCGTGAGGTTTTCCAAGCGAGTCACAAAGCATGTTGAGGTGAAGTTTTGTTTGAGATATGGAATAACATTAAGTCAAGTAGCCTAAGGACTTCAGCAACAACAAAACACTCTTCTGTAAAAATGAAAGCTGATGACATACTGGTGAATATGACAAGAACGTCATCGCAATAGCCTACTCAGAAGAATGGTCAGTTCGACACCTGTTGAGATCACACAGCTGTGGGTAGTGGGGCACTTAATGACATGTTTAGAGTGGCTCAAAACCTGCATTTTTTACCTTTCGGTTCACCAAATCTTCAACCACCAGACGCATGTGTGTAGCCCACAAAGCAAAAATATCAAATATGGACTTTTACTAACATAGTGATACTAATCTTCCGACATGCCAATAATCAACTTGTGAATAATCTTCTTCATCTCACCAACAACAATCAACAGAAGCTTTTAAGCCTGTATGCTTATTAATTTTTGCAAAAAGTCTAACTGTTTAAAGTTAGGTAACAATTTTGTTCTAAATATCTTCTGCAGGTGCTGATTCGAGGCCTGTGCAAACTAGAACCTCGAAGCAGACTCGGGTACCAAAAAGGAGGAATTGGAGATATTAGAAAGCAACGTTGGTATCAAGGATTTGACTGGCAAGGACTCAGGGCCAATAGAATCCCTTCTCCTTTCAATGTTGATGTCAAAGGTCCAACTGATACAAAACATTTTGAACTAATAATAGAAGATCCGATGAACAAAACTGAGGACAAAAAGATCCTGCAAGGTGCGAAGATGCAATGGGACGAAAGTTTTTAGAAAGCAATCGAACATGATGCAGATTGATTACATGCTTTGATTAAAGCTATTTAAATAATTACCAGACGACTTTCTTGACAAGCATATTAAGTCACTCTCAATTGAAAATGACAGGTTATCTTGAATGTAGTCATCAGCACGTGTTTACAGTATAGTATGGACTGTGGCTCACTTATGTTTTTGTTGACCTCATTTTAACAAATGCATTGTTTTAAATGCGGTATTACATTTACCCTATCAAGCGAAGCAAAAGCGTTTCATATGTTTTTAAACACTGCTTGTGAGAGAGACGTCCTTGACCTTTATATTTTAGTACATTTTGTGTTTGTAGCCTACATCCATTTTATAGCTCATATAGCACAAGAGAAAGTTTTAACCAAAGAAATATCTAAAGTGAAGTGCGTTCGCGTTTGTAGTTTGTTTGCTGATCTTACACTAAATTTTGTCGATCTACCGTAGCGTTTTATTCTTGTTTGTGCAACGAAATGTATCGAAGAATATGCAGATTCGGTTTCTTTCTTGAAGTTTTGTACAGTACTGCTGGACTTACTTGGATAAAAGTTGTTGTAAAAGCAAGTTACTATTGAACTTAAGTCAAAACCGATTGTCTTGACCATCAGTTTTCGGCTTCTTTGTTGTCAATGTTTTGTTCCAAGTGAAAGCACTAACGGATCCAAGCACTAACGGATCCAGACTAACCGATCCATGGTTATTTTGTAACGTCAGATTAATGTAGACCTACACATCATTGCGTTTTGTTGTAGTCGCCCTCCCCCCTAAAACTATATTTGCTGAATCCACCCCTAACTGGAAGCACCGTGTATTTTGAAAAATAACCTTTATTTAATATTTTACGTGTCAGCAATTGGAATAATCGTTTTTATTTCTATTGTTCTACCTTAGTATGGTTCTTGTTGAGCTACAGGTTGGTGTTAGGGGGGTGTTAGTGCAACCGAACAAACACTACCTAGCTCATAATGAACCATTTGCACAATAGGGCATCACAATAAGTCATAATTTCTAGCATTAAAACGTTTAAGTAAATGTTGTTCTACACAAAGGCTCAATGCATTTGCTTTGTTTATGTGCATTTATTATATTGTATTTGATTAACTCTATAAATTTCTTCCACCTTGCTTTTAATTTTCTTCACACCGAAAATTCTTCATAAAACACCTTTTTAAGCTTCCCGCTTAATTTTACTTTCATAATTTACACTTGATGACGTATTATTTGAATTTATGTTCGAATGATAATCCTATACTCAACGCAGAGTTGGTTCTTTTGTTTGTGATTTGTTTGGCAACTAAGTTCAAGCACCCACTCATTTTGTATGGAGGGCAATGCAATTCTGCCGTGCTCCGTTATGCGGTGTGCTTGCTAAATCAGATCTCTTCAAACTGGCAGGCAGCAAAAAGTATCCTTTTGTCGTCGGCTAGAGGCCTTTATCCCGAGGGTCTACCCTTTACCACCCTGTTATGGCGATGTATTCTAGACAAGACCGACAAGCTACTGGAGAGCAGCTACTGTAACTTTGGTCTCATTGTCAGATATGCGCAAACCAGTGTCAGGCATTAACAAAGCTCACGACTGCGAGAGATTTACTGGAGCTTGTTGGACGCAGTGCTCTCCACATGCGGTCAATGACTCTACAAAAGTTGCGAGAATCAAACTAAGAGACACATTGCATGAGTGTTGCATTGTTTTTCTATCAATGCTTTATTCTTAAAAATGACACAAGTGCGAAATAGAATGGAAATATATACAATGTTAAATCTATTCACAAGATATGTTCTTGGCAGCGAGTCATCAAAACGGCGGTTGCAGTCTACTATGCAGTTACCCCCATTAGAAGTGACAATGACAGGACTTTATTTTAAGTTCGAATTAATAGCTTCACATCTACTTTTCAATTATCGTTTTAGAAGGCAGTGGTTTTTTATGGCTTTATTTTTATGAGAATTGATTAAGATTAAGTTCTAGTATAGACCAAGCATTTAGACTAATGAAGTTATAGAATGGTCAGGATTTGATTACAAAACTGCGTAAGAGAAATCTCAAAATAGAGAAACAAGGCGCTGCATTGCATCCAACTCTCGACTAGAGGAAGAAACTTAATGATGATGAGTAGGCTATAGTCAACATTTTACTTGCTTCCATTGGCATACCTAAAACAATTTAACTACAGAGGCGTAAGGTTAGGCTATTGTACTTAATGATGAAAAATCCAAAATGTTTTTACCACTGAGTGGACAATGTTAAGCTACTTTGATGAACTTCTTTTCAAAATATCCAATTTTAGTCCGTTGGGTTAAAGTCTTGACAGGGAATATCGTTAAAAGGTGCGGCTAAAAACAATTCTTTAAACACCGGTAACAGATTGTCGTCAAGTGTTAAAGTTTGCACAGTAGGCAATTAGCTGACACTCAGAATCACTTCGCCTGATATTAGTTATCAACCATCATTGCTGAAATTCACTTTAAGGCAAAGGATCACAGCAAAGTGGTCATTACAGTATTAAAAGAAAAATACAGGAATGAAAAGCATGCAGGAAGTACAGTAGGCCTACTACTAAAACAAAAGACAGAACAAAATGGAAGGAGTTCATACGGGAGATCACAGCTGATCAATCTGTTGAAGAAGATACAAACTCCTCTTTATACTGTGCCCAGTTATCACTCCACCGACGAGACAGAGAGGTTGCGTCTACACTTACTCTTCTTAATGATTTATATTTCCTTCCACAAAAGGTTGTTAGTTCGTGACTTATCAGGAACACTTGGCTATGCTTTGCATGACATGCCTTGCTATCCCATACATTTAGTTTCTCCATATCGACTTAAAACACTTCTTTTGAAATTGCAATAGGCTACCCAGAAATGTTGACGATAACCCATTGATATTGATGCAGAGTTGGCGGTGAATGCGAGGTAGGTGGAGTGGGAAGAATTTTAACGTGTCTGGAGTCGGAGAGTTAGGTCTGTATTGGCGCAATTCGTAATCCAGTTGCACAAATATGTGGTCTGAGTCGAAGATGTTTGATCCCACTCTCTAGCTCTGATTACAGACAATCCGGGCAAACCAGATATCCTTTCTGATCGCAAGTTCCGCATTTGAGTGAAGCAAACCGATTTTTCTTTCGAAAAGCCTTCCCCTTGCAAGAATGACAAATCACGTGACCTGTACTTGAACAAGTCGGGCATTTCGAACGGATGTTGAATTTCTAGATAATACAAAAATCAACATTATTTGTCAAAAAGAAAAATCCGAAGAGTTGATCTTTCTTTCCACATTCATGAGTAAAAGCACAGAAAACACATTTTGTTTGGTTAAAAGTTAACAGTAGGATGATTAATAGTAAATTAAATGTGATTGCAAGTTTTTAACCCCAAAAAGCAGTAGCCTACCGACGTAGGCTATAGTTTTCACCGGCGTGGGTTGCAGAAGAAGTTAAATCGTTCATTTTATTCATTTTTAATGCTGCTCTTCACAAAACTGACATTTTATGACAGCATTTTAAAACCATGGGCTACACTTGAATTATTATAAGCCTATAAAGTGCAATATATTTAGCCTTTACGAATGCTGAAATGTTTAGTTGTTAATTCAGGCGACTTAGCTTCTTGCAATATTCATCCCATGATACAAAAATACAAGCAGAAAAACGCATCGCAACAACCAGCTACCGTGCTGTCAGAAAGTATGAAACTACTTGAATTTTTTGAATATACGATTTTTTCGATTTGACGCTCTTGAAAATTGCTCATGTTTGTTAATAAGTTACAGACCTCACGTGTTATTGAAAGCATTGTGATTTGTAGTTCAGCTTTTTTCTTTGTAAAACACCAAAAACAGAATATATACGTAAAAGTAAGATACACGTAGTCTCACAATTTCTCACTGTATTCCAGATCATAGCATCATTCAAATGCTTCTTCATAGCTGGTATAATAAGATTGATGACTCTATTCTACTGATCGTTTGTTAGAACTATCACATGCGACCAGGGCTGTTGAAAGGATATTTTAGGGTCGGTACTAATAAGATCCTTGGGTCCCAAATCAAGACCTTAATAAGAAAAACGCAATGTATCCAAGGAATATGCTGTTGTTTCTTCATGTTTTAGGCCCCATAACTTTATCTTCGGCTCTTGCAAAAGTACCCCCTGGACTCCCCCTGTCAACGCTACTTCCTGCAACCATACCGATCATGTTTTTAGTCCAGGAAAAGCATTGAAATTAATCAACATCTAAATAAACTAGAAGTCATAGTTGCTTCAAACGGAAGATTATATAAAACCTCGATAAACTTACAGGAAATCCCTTTAAACGAATTCTTAGATCACCGCAATCGCTCATAGCTTGAATTTCACTAGCACCCTGCAGAAAGAATAATAATCGCAGTGAGGAAAAACACCTACAGTAAATGGAGCAAACGCATCAGTCAATCTCAGTCAAGTCAATCTGGAAGTATCAGTCAAACAAATAGAACTTACTCCGACGTATACTCCATCAATATAGACTCGAGGCATCTCCGGAAACGGCGCTCCTTGTTCCAACCCCAATCTTTGATACAGTTCATCTTTGTGTTCCGAAGATGTAAATATGTCGCGATCCTGAACACGTTACGAATTGTGCGATTCAACATCATATTCAGAAATCAGATCGTTGTCATGTGAGCCTGTAGAGCCTAGGGTTTATCCTTTACCGCTCAAGATTTACAATGTTTCCGGACTACACCGAAAGGCTACTACACTAGATGTAGATGTTTCCGCAAAAAGAATTAATCTTTTCATAATTTAAGTTTTCGAATTGTTTCTTTAACGATTTTGACAGTTAAGCTACATCGTGGGGCGGGCTACAGCCTTCAAATAGATTTCTTAATGTATTAAGTTTACGTTATTGAATGAGTTGTAATAAACTGAAAATGTCAAAATATATCACTCTTGAAAGCGGATTCCTTGTAACTACTAAATCCATGCGATGGACCTACCTCAAATTTAACTCTGTAACCTCCAAGAATTTTTCGAACTTCATCGCAACTTTGCGCAACAGATCTGTGAATTCTTAATCCAGTTGTGTAGACTATAATCTTTCCCTTATCAGAGGGGATTATCTAAAACCAATATGAAAATGACTGAGGGAAACAATTTACTAAAGTTAGCCGAATTGCAACCAATGAGCCAATCTGTTTAAAATGCCATTGGCATCAAAGTTCAATTCTTTCAAAAAGTTTGCTGATAATACGAAAGCGATGTAGCATATATGTCAAAATCGGAATTGGGAATAGCGCAATCATTTTCTAACGTTCTAATTTTCTAATTTTCCATGTTTCATACGATAACTTTTAATCATTACGTAGGCTGCATAGCCGAGTGGTGAGAGCCCTGGAACAGCAATCGAAAGGGCGCCGGTTCGACACCGCTCAAGAGCATGCGGCTGTGTCTTTGGCAGGACACTGAAAGGCATGCCTGAAGGTGGACACGAAGATTGGCTTTCTTGCCTTCCCGTCCACTTAATCTAAATCTTCAACCACCGGGTGTAAGCCTGGATACGACAAACAAACAAATCACGTAGGATCAGACAACACGTAAGGGCAGCACAAAATGTTCTGTTACATCCAATCCAGTCATATGTGTGATCTCTGATGGTAAAGAATTAATGAATAAACGGGATGACAATCTTTGTGTCCACCTTCACATAACATGTCGACAAGCCGCATGTTCTGATTTATCGAAATAAATTGCACCCAAATGTGAATATGACGTTTTTTAGTCACGGATTAGGCTATGCTCAGGCTTCATCCCAACTTACAAACAACTGTAGTCGCTCAGAACTGTGCAAAGTTACTGTAGTAGACTACGATACCTTTTCCTGTTCGTCTTCAAAACTAAAATGCTGAATTCCTGCCATCACTCTGGCTTTGATTCCTCTGACATCATCTTGAGTGTTGCCAAATATTTGATTGTGGTCCCCAGTGAAAGCACCAGCAACCGATGCCTTTCCACCTGCATGATTAGTGACAAGTGATTCAACTTAGTCCACTTTTTAATGATATATTTATGTGTAGATAAAAAAAAAAACTGTTAATGGTTCTTTGTAATGGTGCTGACAAAAATGAAATTACTTTACGCAGCGGAAGTACTAAATTCAAAATATACTTACTTTAATGTAGCTGAGAAAGTTAGCGTTACACACGGATAAAATGGTTTTTTTTACAAAGCTTTCTTTTAAATGACGTGTGCTTGACTCAAAATACAAGAAGGAAGTGAGTTTTTAGATTTCTCTTTCCGAGAAGGAAGTGGTACGTCTTACTGCCCTCTGTCCACTGTGTAATGACTGGAATGATTTGAATTAAAATTACGAAACGAAAGTGGATCATCGTTTTAGACCTACCTTGAAAAGTGCATTCTTGTGTGTGGTTTAAGTCAAAATCACGTTGATCTTCTCTTGTCACTACGAACGTGGATTGCTCAATAACTTCAGTGTCAGGGATCTTTTTCTTCTTTTTCTTTTTGCGCTTGTCTTTCCGGACAGCATCGGTTGACTTTTCTTTTTGCTTTGTGGTTGACTTTGATGTGCTTTGTGACCTACCAAACACATATTATACACAAGATGAAAACTTTTCTCTAAAAATTCATCACAAGTTCTTTTACCTACACATATTTTTATAAAAACATGTAATGCACCAAAACATATAACAAATTAGTTATTGGGTAAAGAAAAACTTCCCATAGTTTTTTGAAATTTAATTGTTGAAACGAGTAGATGGACGAAGTATGAAATGTTACTGTACTAGTAGAACTGACATTTTCCGCTAGGTAGGCTACGCTTGGGGGTCAATTACTGAAATTGGTCAACTAAAATTCTCTGACATATTCTGATAATTTTACACTCTAAATACGGTATCAGAGGTGCTCTCAAAGTTTTACACAGCATTGTATTATAAAGACACCACCCAAATGAGCAGTATGAAACCTTCCTTTCGTTTCATAGGCTATAAATTGAATGAAACATCCCATTCCGACTTCCAGCACTCTGTGACATGCTGTGGCTATCTCGGAGAACCCATGAGTCACATTTAGATTATTCTACAATCAGTTCAGCCTGTTAAAGCTAATAGCTGCTACAAATAAATCCAGTTTGACTTCATTTGACCTACATGATCTATAAATTTTATAATCGATAAAAATTCCACAGCTGAATTTTGTCAATTGTCCACAGATTGGAAATTTTTGCCATCATTATGTTGGCCACACGACACTATAGTAGGTCTCAGCTCCAACATTGGGCAATAAGAAAATTTTCAACTAATGAGGTTGCATACCTGATTTTCGCTATACTACAACTGTTTTGCTTTACTTACTCAGTTAGTTCACAATACTTTTCGTAATTGGTGTAATCAAACTCTTCCGTTTTCTTGTCATGTACATCAGTCGTTGAACTTGTGGCACTGTTTTCAAAAATATATTTAAAGTTATAAGTTTCGAATTTAGCACCAGTAGGAAATTGAAATTGTTCTGGTTGAGTATGAAAGAGCCTACCCTTTTCTTGCGCTATTTTTAAACAAGCCCATGATTTAAAGCATATTTTAGGCTATAGGTGCCATCACTAAACATATTTGCCTATAGGTGCTTACTGGAGAGTGATATGGTACTCATACGGCCCTGAATCCATATTATAAGTAGCTAGCACAGCCACAAAACCTCAAAACAGTGTAACTCGGATGTTGTTATACATTCTTACATATTGTTGTGAAAAATGGCTGGATCTTCGTTTGTCCAAAACGTGGCTTCTTGTTTGGTTGAAGTTCCAGTTTGGAGTTGTTCGTTGCCCAAATTTGGTAAAAGTTTGAACCTAAAAAACACAAGTTTGATTAACATGAGCTACAAACAGTAGATGAAACGATGTAGTAAAACCTGCAACTAAGTTTCTCTGAAACATAGTCAATCGTTATGGAGTGCAAGATAGGCTAAGTCGGGAGATAAGCAAGTTCTTAAATGCCTGCTTCAATACTTTTTGATGTAGATTTTTAAAAATTGATGAGAACTATTGTGAAAAAAATGGTCTTTCATTGTCACGCTCGGTTGGTGGACTTTAGTAACAGCCTAAAGTTAGTAAGATAACGCTAACTATAGGCCTACGGGTAACAATTACAAAACTACTCAAATGTGTTAAAAATGTAATGTACACATGCATATTTGAAAAAGGTTTTGAACCTGGATTTTCAATTTCAATTCAAAATTTATTTTCGAGTTGTCATGTTAAACTCAACAACTACCTGATCATTCTTCCGCTCTCTGCTATCAGGAGCACAACTTGGTCATGTGTGGCGTCATACGCACTTACTCCATTGACGCTAAAAACGCAGTCCCCTTCTTGAATACCCGCTTCCTCTGCTGGGCTCCCTTCCTATGTTTAAAAAGAGATTGTGTTCCAACGTAATTTATTACTGCAGTCAAGTTTGATTAAATCAGTGGTGCCTTTGGGTTAAACAACGCAGTCTTTGGTCACGTCATATAATCTACTTAAGGCGCTAAGGGCAAACAATGACACGTGTTATCGATATAAATATTTTATCAGAAAGTGTTCTATGGTCAGTTAGCTCAGATAAAACGGTTGAACAAATCTTGTAGAAAATCATGCTTGTGCGGTACTATGCTTGTTAAAAGAAAGTAAACCGTTAACCAATATAGATGCTACAGCACATATAGCCTACCTTAGAAACGAATCCACTTTGTATTTCGCCGCAGAAATGTTATGCCTGTCTTTTATTGCCCAAACACGAAACCAAGTTTGGTATGAAAAAATTGAATTGTAACTTGCATCAGTTTCTTACCTTGACGCTATCAATGTAGCAGGGTGCTTCACCAGCCAACTGGATTCCCCAAGGCTCATTCTGGCGTCGTATCACTTCTACAGTGATACAGTCCATTGTCTAGGCTATGGTACTTTTCTCAGAGACGTTTATTCACGTAAAGATGAACAATCTTACCTAGCGTATTCAAAATCATCTGAAAATATTAATTGTAACTTTGTAGAATCACTTCTTTATTTTGTTACTTTTGCAAAGACCAATCGCTTGAACGATATATGAATAAGTAATAGGTCTTTCAAAAGTGGAAAATAATTGCTTTGTTCTAACTTGCACGGAAGCTTGCTATAACGGAAGTAAACCACTTTGGGCAGCACACCTTCTTACCAAGTCATAAACCTATGATTGGTTATCACATTCATTGGATTTACATCAAGGGTATCAAACAATGGACCCCGGGCGCGTATGCAGTACTCATTTCGCTCTCAAAGCAATTTCAGTTTAAGCCTCTGATTTAAAGTTTATGATGGCTACGGAATAACTTTTGTTTCAATCGTTAGGGAAGGACCTCTATCATTGGATTTTTTTTCTTTTTGCCAATTTGTTACAATTTGGTAATAGGCTAATGCCGTATGCTGCATGTTTTAAACAAAATGAAGAAAATACGTAGGCTACCGTACTGGTTGAACTTAGACTTTAGTATCTGCACTGTTCATAGCTTACATAAACCTCATTTTGTAAAGTCGCTCAAAATAATTTGTAGGCTAGCTGAATCTGGATACACAATTGAACGCGCTAATTCTAAGAATAAAACACAAATTCTTGAAATAAATACAATTCATTGCCTGTAGGCTATAACCTAACTACAAGCTATAGGAACACTTGGTAGCCTATTTGGTTCCTGCTTGATCACATTCAAAACGAATTATGCCAATGGAAAAACTTTTGTAGGCTATAACTTATTTTGCACGACTGATTAATCACCACAGTTGATCTTTTTGTAAATATATTTTGTGGTAGATTGATTCTGTTTGCAATATCTATTCAAAGCAAGGCTTATCTTGTCCTGGATATTTAGCGTATTCATTATTCAAACCAATAAATGTTTTTTTTTACGATAGCCTACTAATAATTACAAACCAATAAACAATTTATTTACGATGATTATTATCTTCCATTAGTGGACGATGTCCATTATTATTGTCCCGACATCAGTCATCAGATGTCTTTTTTAATTGCAAAAAAGACTATTAAAGTACTCTTTCTTAGGCTGCTGCATTCATAAACAAAAATGTAATCTAAAAATTACCTGAAAAGTACATTCCTGTTCGTATTGCATTTTCAGCGTGCTGCATCGGAAATGTGAAAAAACATCTGAAAAAAAGACCTTTATTTTTCTTCTAAAGCACCAACAAACGTTCTTTTTCTCAGTAGCCAGCTATGCAGCAAAATTAAACGATCTTATTTCAACCTAAAACTACACACTACGTACAGAACCGAAATAATTCATGCATGTTCTTTATGCTTGACCAATGAAGCGTGTGAGGCAAAGAATTCCATTGCGAAATCATCCCATCGACAAAGATCTCCTTCCCAAACCAGACTACTTCTGGTGCTACAACGACTATTATTTAGTTTTGCTTTAAGTAGGCTAGCTTTATTTGCAAGAAAGTAACTGTGCACTCAACCATGTTAGGATCATTGATTTGTTCTGCTGTGTGAATTTGGTTTTGAAAGTCACTACATTCGAGACTTCTTTTGCAATCTTCACAGTGTAGATAGATGCAAACGACTTGCTTTAGCCTGCTGCTGTGAGTTCGGTGTGGTAGTAGCGGTTTGCACAAGCTTTCTGAACACAGTTCTCTAGTCATGTGCAGTGACGAATTCGAATTACCTCTACTACTACAGCGAACTCGCAGTATCAGGCTAAAACAGGTCGTTAGTGTTTACATTGTGAAGTAAGCAACGATCATGCTGCTAAAAGTGAAGCTCAATCTATTCTTTTGCAATGTCAGTAAAACTTTCTTTTTCAAGGTAATATCACAACCTACACTGCAAGACCTAATACTCTTAGACTTTCGCAATACAGCATTCGAGCTTAGGAATTTATTTTTCACAGCAAATATTACTGTGGCTATAGCAAACATGCCCCAGGCACTGCTGTGAAGATTGCTGTCATGTTTTGAAAGTTTAACTTTCAATCACACCGTTGGAGGGCACAAACGAGTTGTCTAGTCTAGTACAACCTGTAACCGATCAAACATTACGCAAGAAAGTCAGGTCACACTGACTATTTATTTGTTAAAATACATCATATATTTTCGTACATTTTTTGTGTTGGAACTGTTGGAAGTGATCATTGAGCAAAAGCTTTTCAACATTGAACACAAGTACACAACCTTTCAACTTCAATGGAAGTTAGTTACCCTTTTTGGCCTATAGACGTAGGCTATACACTTTGTGGTAGAAATTTAAACAATAAACAATGATGTTGAAATTAAAATTGGATAGCCAATAAATTTTACGTGGATCACTTCTAACTTGTATGTCATGCAAAAGTGTTTATGCTTTCATAATTGTACAACCACTTGTTGCACACTATAAAATACATTCGTGATACAAATGTTGACTTCAATGACCTTTTCTTGCTGTACTTATTAGTTTTTCATGTCAACTTTTCATCGAGGTATATGTGGCCAAAAGTTTACTGTAGTAGGTCGGCCAGTCATGATCTACAGTGCCCCACCAGGCCACCATCTTGGCTGCTTCGGGTTAATCCTCAGCATTACTAGCTCCGCCACGTAGAGACGATGGTGTTGGACTTCGGGAACCTAAAACCTAAACATTTAACATCCTAAAGTGTTGTTAAAACTAAACTTGAATTTGAAAACTCAAACTAAATTCCAACGTTGCCACTTTCAAAGACGAGATTATGTGGACGAGTGTTTTTTATTTGTGCAGAAAAACATGCAAAAAGGTATTGTGCCAAATTTACAGAAAACGATATATAATCACACAGATATTTACAGATTATGCTTTATCCTCCCAAATACAAAAAGTAAATTGTCCAAAAAATATAAATTATGGCCTAGAGTCCGAGGTATTGAAACAATGTACACAAAAAATATTTCTCAAAATATACAAGCAAATTGACATTTCTAAAACCCGGGCAACACTTTTATCTTGGACACGCCATTTAAACGTTTCATAGTTTTTACATGTTATTCCAAAATAACATATTAATTTACATATTATGCCTATAAAACATTGTAATATGTTTCAACGCTGAACAACATAACATCCTTTACGTTTCTAGCACTAGTTGCAACGTTAATCTGATGAAAGTGAAAGTAAAAGCAACGACAAACAAGTTGATTTATTGCTTCACTGACGTTTCGCGCATCATGACAATGAGCATCCTCAGAGCGAATAACATACACAATAAAGTTTATTCGCTTTGAGGATGCGCATTGTCATGATGCGCGAAACGTCAGTGACGCAATAAATCAACCTGTTTGTCGTTGCTTTTACTTTCACTTTCATCAGATGAACGTTGTAACTAGTGCTAGAAACGTTAATTGTCCTGATGAACACTCAAACTTTTCAGTATACTTTACGTTGTTAATTGTCGTACTCATGTCTAAAAATAATAGCCTACCATATTTATTCGAGTAGCCTATCCTATATGACGCAGATTTTTGTACCAAATGTTTAACAACAAAGTTGGAGTGCGACCCAGACAACAAATCAATTGTTTATTACATTAATTCAACGTCTGCAGACGTAGAATAGCAACTTACAAAAGCTTGTGTGGGAAAATGCGGCCAACACTAGGCGGACATTCATAGACACCAGTCAATATTGACTCTTCAATGTTTTGTTTTAAAAATTTTGGCGTTACGTTTTACAATCTTGAATCTGATAAAAGAAAAACTGCAAAAATAAGGGTGACTTTTGTTTCCATTACAGATCGAAAACTGCTGCGCTAAAGCGAAAAGGCGTAGGTGACCACAGCAAAAAGTATTGAACACTACAAATCTAAGCCAATACAAAGCGACGTGCTTTAAAGCAAAGACATAGCTGTGGGAATTCTAAAATCCAAAATGCCAAAATAATAATAATTTTCTAACTGGTATAGCATAATCTTTTAGGATATTTTTGCGGCCCTCAGTAACTTTTGTCACCTTCAAAAATAATTGCATTTGCTACAAAAAGTTTTTATAGGGGTTTCTTTCTTGTGTGCTCAGGTCAATAGCAAAAAAATACACAGTGCATTGTTAAGAAATTACAAGTGTAAAACTGTGTACAACTATGTTTGAAGAAATGGTGGTGGTCGGTTCGCCCAACGGCTATAACATTTGCATAAAATACTACGATTTTCAGTTAGCCTAGGACGCATGCTAAATACACAAAAAAAAATGCAAGAGAATATGTTGATATTCATAAAAACTTTGGACGTTGGCGCATAGGTAATCACATAACTCGTCTGCAGTAATACCCCAAAGCTTTGCACTTTTCGCAAAGATGTTGTGGATGCTCTTTGCTCTGGTCAGAAACATCCAATCCGTCAGGCTTTTCTAAAGGTCTCTGTTAAAGAAAAAAAAATATTGGAATGTTTAAGTAAAAGTATGTAGCTACGTTTATTTTCCGCCTGTTTCAATCAATGCTCGTCTTACTATGAAATAGACTACTGATGCATTACTAGTTAGCATAGTTGTGGCTCGAATCTAATTTTTATACCATGTTGATAAAACTTTGAACAGGTAGGCTCACTTTCTTTAAGATAACCCGATTATCAAATTACTACTACATTGCAACTATGCAGACACATCGTCATGTGTAGCTCACCTGTTTATGTGGATAGACATTGATATGACATTTGATGCAATCTTGTCCCATATTCGCCCAGCTGTTTCCACTCATCCACTTTCGTTTACACTTGGGACATTTGTATTCGCCGAAACAACGCTTCTTGCCTTGATACGGCGTTAAGCCTTCTCCTTTTGCTCTTGCCTGTTAGTGTTAAACATAACATCTCACATTGATTACTGTTGTAGTTTCAATAAACTGACACTGGCGCAAGTAATGGTAATAAGCAAATTCTATTGCGTTTTTTTGCGGTGAAAGTATAATAAATTGCCTTTTTAGAAGTGATTGAAACTGTGCAGAATTAAGATGTGGACCTAATTTGTTCTTAATGGAAGATATTGTGCAGTGACATATAGCGTAATCTGTATCAAATAAACATACATAAGCCCACATCTGATCTGGACGAAATACGCATTGTCAAAGTGGTAGCAGACACAGATTACTTCAAAATAAATAACAGAAAACTCGATTAGTTAACTTATGATATACACAAAGGCCAAAAATAAGTTACATCCCGATTCAATAAATATTTCATTTTTTGCAACCCTCTCTGGGTTGGAAAAAAGCTTTTCAAGTTGAAAATTTACAAGGTCAAACTTGATTACGACAGTAGATTACAATGAAGCTTAGAGTATTTCAATGAGATGAATGTTACATTTTGGATAAACGATTTAAAAGGTTTGATTTTCAATGCAAAAAATATATATATTTCAAACGTTACTGCAATTGACGGCATTGACATTGACCGAAGACTTTTTTTTTCCTTACTGTCTATAATATCGTATACGTCAAAAACACCAGATCAATGACTTTATAAAAAAAATCTTTACTGCTGTATGGACTCTCTCAAATGTTTTTGAATTTATTATTTTCTCCTGCAGAAAGTGTATTGTAGGAAAGTAATAAGCTTACTTACTTCGTAGGGCCCAAAAAAAGTCACATTTTCAGAACTCTTTTTAAGAAATGTGGTACAATCAACACAAAATATTTTGCTGTACAACTTGTTGCAACATTGGCTATAAAGGGTCAATTAAAAGTTGTTTTTTTCACTTTTTTACAGGTATTTATTTTACTCTATCAAGCTATGTAAGCTACTTGTACTTTCCAAAGTGTTTTGTTGCATATTGTATATGCCACATAAGGCGCTACGGGGCCATGCGCTTATGGTGCCCTGCAGGCAATTCTTCAAACAAACTGTTTTGAATTGACTAACAACTTCGTGTTGAAAGTATAGGTTAAAAACATTTTGTTAAACCTTAATAACTTCGCATACCCCACCGAATCTGAACACTCACGTGAGGACAATCTTTTATGTAATGTCCTTTATTGAAGCAAAGGTGACACAAATAGTTGGGAGGAGGAGGATTTCCGTGACGCCGGTGAACTCCGAGAGACAAATCAGCGAATCCTTCCACTAGATCCCCAATGCTACCGAAAGGAGAAGATGCAGAAGAGCTGGCGGGTGAAACACAGCAAACACATCAACACTCGGAAAACACATGCCAGAATGGGATGGAACACCAAAGATATTCTCTTGAGCAAGCTTAAAAGTAAACGCATTCCAATACAAGCGAGGCAATTCAAGTGAGGAAAAGCGATAAAATAAACTTTATTCTCTATGACAGTTAAGTTACTCAAAAAATATGCTTTAATTCGATTCGTGTAGCCATGTAAAGTTGTATTTGTCTGCCATAAATCAACCAATAACTATTGTTTTCACAAATAGCATTATCTTCATGCAAAGATACCAAGTTTTTGATTTTGTTCTGCTGTAGCAACATTAGGCGACGTTTGATTATATCTTCTGTGGTACATCAAAAGCAAACTTAGCACACATCTGCAAAAAGTGAAATCACTACAAAGCAACCCACAAGATCCAATGACACAAGTTCAAACTGCTGTTCTTGGTATTGTTGAAAGCAAACTTGTAACCCAGCCGACAGTCACAAAAAATGACAACTATTTATTGGCACCACACAAAGCTTACACCAAAATAAATCACAAACTACAAATGCACAAAGATTACAGAGAACCAGTTTTGATCTCGAAAGTTTCAGAGCTCATTGAACATACGAGGAAAACACAACTCTTTTTTATCAACAACCATACCTGGATGAAAAATTGGAAAATGTTTCATTGGAAGTCGGTTGGCCTATTACTTCTGACGAAGCCAGCAAAAACTCTGGAACCCAATACATCGGTGAAAAAAGTGCAGTTGGCTGCGAAAATATTTGTGGTTTATCGACTTGCAAAAAAACTGCTTTGCATTCAATGAGCACTTGATAGAATAGATCAGTGGTTCCCAATCTTTTTGTTAGCACGGACCCCTACCTAAATTTGGCCTGAAACTCAATTAACATACTATTGACTATTGCAATAATTATGCTACTCAACTACTGTACTGTGTCATATTGCATTACCGCTATGATTCCTGCGGCAAATATCAGGTTAAACAGTTGCTCAAATAAGAAAATGAATGCATTGTTTAAGAAATGTCAGCAGTATTTAAATATTAAGGTGACCCAAAAAGTGCCATGTCAAAACTTTTCAACGTAGGCAAATTTAATGAGAGGGCTGTTGTTGCCTTTCCTGAACTACACGACTGAACTGTGGTTGAGTTTTTGACAAAGCAACACGCATGTCATCGTCAACGTCCAGGCGATTCGATGTTTAGTTTTTATTGTAACAAGAGCCGAGAATCCTGCCTCGCAAAGGTAAGTGGTTATGAATGCTAACAAAACAATAATCGCTTGCTTTGCAAAGAATGGGTAAGTCAAAATTCATCAAGGTAATCACGGACCCCCAAATGCTTTCTCACGGACCCCCAAAGGGTCCGCGGACCCCAGGTTGGGAACCACTGGAATAGATCGATTGCATAGCCTAAGCTTTGATCACATGGCAGGACAATGATAAATAAAAGTAATAGGCTATAGATATAAAATTTGACTTAGTTGTTTGCTGACAGTGCAGTTATTTTTCTTTATGCCTTACAACATTAAATATGGATTTTGTATTTGAGATCAGAGGTTGTCTATATTTAAAGAAAAACAAAACAAAAAACGACTGAAACAACACAAAAATTTGCATGCAAATAAATTTTATAATTCAAATGGCTTCTTACGTCTTTTGCGGTGTTTGTTTGATCTTGCAATGCATCGTTTCCTCCGTTCATCTGATAGCTGGCTGCTGTATGTGCGTATGGCATCATTGTATGTTGTGCTGGCGGAACAGGATCTTGCAGTGTGAGGTAAACCAAATTGAGCAGTTGCGTTGGCTGCTGAACAGAGGCACTTGTGTCTATTTCTGACAACATTAAGATTTTGATGTACAGGCTACATATTCAATAAATAAATCTAGAAACTGAACACATAGGTTACTTGCAAATGTGTACAGTACCACGCTACTTTCAAAGTAGCGGATGCCCACCTCTGATTACTTGTAGACACAGCTACATAGGTACTTTTTTTTCACAAAAACTAAATGATCTTACTTGACCTAAACTTTCTGTTAGCGACGCAATCAAAGCTTGCCCAAGTGCCCTTCCAACATTGACTTTATTTCTGTGAGTTAAACAAGCTAACAAATAGCTCAATAAAATCACTGCAGGCTAACTTGGGTAATGAGTATAAATAAAGAATGTATTAAAGGACAAAAAGGTAACCCAAACTTTTGGTGCATAGCAATATTGTTGTAGGACTGAGCATATGGGCACAATGCAAACTTTGCTAAACGTTTTAATAACACAACTGTGAAAGTTGACAAAATATGTTACGCTACAATATGACACTTTTAAGTAAAGACAACACTGTTCCTGAGTATCTACACTTTAACGAGCTAATGCGTAAACCCTCACGAAGTGATTTTGCATGAACAGAAATAGCAATCCTACAAAGCAATTTTTCTATTCCCATAGGAGGTTATCAGTAGCCTATCTATCGGTACTGTGTCACAGCTTTGTCAGAGTCTGTGCTGTAGGGAGTATTGTTAAGTTAGTTCTCGCATATAAGATTAAGCTTACACTGCACGTGTAGTGTACTCAGTAAAAAGACAACAGCATTTTCGTTTTATGACTAAACTTTTAAAAATATTTTCCTTAAAAGAAGATAAACAAGCAACCAACATGTTGACCTTGTAACTGCTCCCGCTGTCAAGCAACTCCAGCTCGTGCGTTCAGCTGCTTATTGCTATGACAGCCCTTTACTTACTCGACTGCCCTTTAAATCTATCTCTCGCCATGAACCGTCTGGCCTTCATAACGTTACTTTGATGTTCAGTTCTAGTGCAAGTTTATGTTTGGTAGTCAACTTAGAAGTGATAACTTCATCAGCGCAAGCCACTGTGCTTGCTGATGCTGTGACACCAAGCCAGCAAATTAGTCATTTTTACATTGATTCAACGATTGCAGATGTAAAGTCAATGTAAAAATATTAGCTTTTTGCTTGGGGGGGTACGTTGTATCATATTTTCACAGTCTCACAATGTAACATACTAACTGTATTTTATGAATATCATAACTGAGTGTTGCTGCAAAAATAATTAATCTCAGCCTTAAAGTATTCTTGTCTTCCATGAATGCAATTTTAACTTCATTGTTTCTCTGACTGCAACACAACGCATATCATTACAAAATTCAACTGATAGAGCAGGCCAAACACTTTGACCCCACATTGTGTGGGACATTGCATAATCTCAAAACTCGTTTGGCTTGGAGTTTGATTTTCTTAACTGACATGACAGACGTCGACAACAAATCTTGTGAAAGAAAGCTGAGTCATTGCGCTGTTGACAAGACATCATGCAACGTTAGTTTTTAATGACTGCAGATTTGTTGCGCTCTGCGTGATTGTATTTTTTAAGTGGTATCCAGGCTGACGCCTTGCTTACAATCAGTGATTGAAGATTTAAATTAGGCGGACAGGAAGGCAAGGAAGCCAATCTTCCTGTCCACCTTCACATACCCCCTGGTTTGTAGGCTATGCTCAATTATCTTAGTTTAGTTCAAATCAGTGTCAACTTGACGTGGCATTGCGGGAAAGTAAATAGCGTGAATATTTTATCTTCTTTATCTAAAATTCTGGCGCTTTTGATTCACATTTTTAGTCAGCCTTCGTTGCTGACCCCATTCACACCACCCGCTGAAAGATATTCCTTCCAAACAGGAACTGGTGTTGCAGTCAGTGAGGTCAACAAGATTGATTTGAGAAGAAAACTAAACGCCTATTAGCTGACAACAACATTTAAATGTTTGGGTGATTCGAACACTTGAAATCTGACGTTTTTGTAGCTAAAGTGTGTAAAAGCAACAAGATTTTCAAATAAAACACATCGTTTGTTTTCTGACGTGCCATAGGCTACAGAATTTAGAAATAACAGTTTTCGAAACGTTCCGAACTCAACCTTCCTATACGAAGTCCTGGCTACATAACTGAGAGATAACATATAAGAACAAAACTGCAAGTACAAACGCACGAAATTGAGAGTGAACGGTGCTGCAAACATTACAACTTGAGTTTTCTCTTGATCGTAAGGTGACGCTCTAGAGTTTTAAGTTGCTTGTTCTTCATTTGCGTTGAGTTCAACCAATCGTGTGCTTTCATTGTACGGTATCGGTTTAGTTTAGGCTTTAGATTGACATTTACAATTATCGTTTGTTTCGATGCCTTATGACAGCGTAGTCCAACTACAGGCCCGCGGGCCGCATGCGGCCCGCGGATAGAATTTTTGCGGCCCGCGAGCTTTCACAGTATTGATTTAATTTGTATTTATGTTACAGAAAGTAATTTTAATTAGAACAAGTATAGCATTTGGACAAAAAGTGTCAAAAATTTAATTCAAAGTTTTAGACAGAAGGGCCTATACTGTTTCAACCTATCAGGTCTCGTCAGTACAACTGGGCTTCTTAAAGGCTGATATATACCTAGTGTTAAAGGCTGATATGTACCTTATGTACCTAAACTTCCTGTGCAAATCTTGCTTTCCTTACAGACATGACAATGCACATGAATGTGTTAAACCTAAATTTGCAAGGGAAAAATGAAACCTCAGAGTGCTTCTGGAAATTAGTCAGCAAGGATAGATTTCCCAAACTGAAAATTTTTGCATTAAAAATGCACTCAATGTTTGGAAGCACATGCATGTGTGAGAGTACATTTTCTAGAATGAAGCAAGTCAAGTCTAAAAACAGAAATCGAACGATAGACGAAACACTGGAAGATAGTCTCCGACTTGCTACCACTAACATTGAAATTGATGTAGAAACGATAGTATCAGAGAAACCTCGACCACAGGCATCTCACTGATAGAGCTTTGAAATAAATTTCAATTTGCTATTAATTTTAACAATTTCAATTTTTAACAACTTTAACAATTTTGATTACGCACTCACTATCATTTTATTGGAAATGGCCCGCATGTTGTCACGTTTTTGTAAAGTGGCCCGTAAGTTAAAAGTAGTTGGACCACGCTGCCTTATAAAGTTCGAAACAACTTGACTACTTTTTGTCAATATATGATCAATTTCAAAAATTTGATTGATTTTATTTGATCAACATTTGATCAACTACGTTTGATCTAAAAAATTAACAAGAAACTTGCATAGAAAATGAGCAATCCTGGAAACGTAGCAAATATCACTAATGTAACTTTCATACTGAAAGTGTTCAAATTAATTTTCAAACCCGAAAAGTTACGATTTGCGTCTTTCTGTGCAATCATCATCATTGCTTTAATTGACTCCCCCAAAAAACTTTATGACTTTTAAACCAAACCACATTAACCTATGTAGGCTAATTCGATAAATATGAAAATTAAATTTTGCTACAGCATAAATAACTAAATGAATGAATAAAAACATAGATATTTCTCTTCACGCTGCCCCTTACACATGACACCGTCATCCTGGCTGGCTGACACAAATAAAAAACTACAAGAAAATATTAATAAAATCAATGAAATCAGCAAAAAGTAAATGAAATGGAACTGAATTTGAAGAAAATAAACACAATTTTGATAGAAAAAATTATGAAAATAACAAAAAAACAAAATCCAGTTGTAAGCCTATTATAGGCCTACAAACCTCGGGTCTCTCATCATACAGTATGGACGATGCATTAATGAAGTAAAAATAAGAATCGTTCAAGCTGAAGCTGATTTTCAGAAATGTGAAGAGTTTTTAGAGTTTTTAAGAAACAATCTGTGTGTGTAATTGAAGCTGTGACTACTATCATGCTATGCAAAACCAACAGTCTATCGACGGTTACGAAATATGTCCTGCAAGTTTCATCTTTATTTGTTAATTTGTTTGTCCATCTGTCTTGCACTCCAATTTTTTTCTCATTTCTTCTTTTGCAATATGAAAAACCGAATTACCTAGAAAAAAAAATAGAAACAGAATTGGAATGTAAGACAGGTGGGCAAATGATTTAGCAAAACAAAAATGAATTTGTGAAACGTATTTTGTGAGGACCAACGGCGGATCATTTACATCAATTGGCTTTTGAAGGTATGGTAAAAAGATAGAAATGTAGAGTAAGAAGCAGAAAAATTTAGGGAGATGATGTACAACAGTGAGCTGATTCTTTGAGTATCAAAAAACAAAAAAAGAGTGGAAGTTGCGACTTGCTGAAATAATCATCAACCAACCTTCGGCTAGGAGATGGCACAGCATGATGAGATGGTTTTTCTTTGTTTATTTAAACAAATTAAGAGTTTGTGGAACTTTTTTGTCATTTTTAATAAAAATGTAAATAACGCAGGTAGCATAACACCGGTGGGTGGCCTGTTAGTTATCTGGGAAAAGTTAAAATGAGATGCATGAAATTGTCGTAGATAAAAAAACTAAACTAGGCTTTCAGTTTTTGGCTGTATAAAGACTGGATGCAGGTTGTTTTACAAAAATTGATTGTATATTAAATCATTCCCTGTTAATCTTAAAACTTGTGTATTGATATAGTCTATAGTCCGGGGATTATTTTAAAAAGGATTATCAAAAAGCTATTTTAAAATTACTATTTTATTGGCCCTGCTTTCTACAAGAACTACAAAAGAAGAAAACGAATCTGGTATGATGACGAATTTCCATTAGTAAACTGTCTAAATTAAACCTACTGCCACCTATAGGCTACAGACTTACGGCTGTAAAGTTTCAAAATTGTGTTTTGTATTGTTTATTTTTGGTTCATTTAAATGGTGTTGATAGGTTTTAGTCTCAAAGATCTCCAAATCATTGCAATACTTGGGAGTTCATTAACATCGCGTGAAGCCCTCGGGGAGGATTATCAGAAGGTCAAAACCATCCTATTACGTCACATCGGTCGCAAAAAACGTCATATACAGTTTTGTATATTAAGAATATTACTACGGTTTCTACTTATTTACTTATTTCTACTTATTTATATTACTACTTATTTAAGAAAGCTTTGAGATCGAAGTTAGAGTTTGTTGCTAAAGACAATAACATGTTTGTTTCTTTAAAATTTAATGGGTTGCTTAAAACTGCATACCTACCGGTGACTTGTCTGTAATATCTGACTGATTGAACTGCAAAAGAAGTACGAGATGAGCCTATCAAGCAATATAGCTCAAAACTTTTTATTGTTCTACTTCACAATAACAAACAGATCCGATCAAAACCGATCACAAGAAATATTGAGGCGGAAGGTGAGGGTAGACTCAATACAAGGTAACTTGCAGCTTTAGCAATTGATAGTTTTGTGTGCGATCTAATCTTCACTTTATAATACAATATGGACAGAGAAGTAACCTTTAAACCATAAACAGACATAACTCAGCAACAACACTACATTTAATATTATAAAACAATAAGTGAACGTTTCGGCTAGTCATACAGCCCTTTTCAAGCCTATAATAAAAATATTTTAAAAGAAATACTAAACACTCTTATAGTATCACAGCCAAAAATAAGGTCAAATCTAAACATTATGAAAAATTTTACCTTTCGAATAATTGACCAGTTGTGCTGCGTAATGTTTCAGTTATCATTTTGTGTGAGCAAGTTAAGCAGTTTCTCAAATGTTTAAAATTGACCTTATTTTTGGCTGTGATACTGTGGTATGATTCTTTAGTATTTCTTTTAACATATTTCTCTTATAGGCTTGAAAAGGGCTGTATGACTAGCCGAAACGTTCGCTTATTGCTTTTTTCTATTTTTTTTGTTTTGTTTTTATAATGTTAAATGTAGTGTTGTTGCTGAGTTATGTCTGTTTATCATCACTTTGTTACACAATAGGTAAAAAAACGGCCGTTTGACGCAAACCAGATTGTGCAAAATGTGATCAGAATGTTCAAAGCAACCGATAACACGTGTACACGCTGGGCACTAGACAACAAGAATGATTCAACACAACAATCGGTTGGGATCTTTTAGCCTGAAGCGTATCAACCATTGCGAACGTTCCAGCTTCGTCATCATTAATGAGATAGAAAACAAATTACTGTTTACCTTGAAAAAAAAAACATAGAAAAAACAAAAATTATTTTAGCACAGTATCATAATACAACGAAGTGCTTCGCTGATGTCAAATGCAATGTCAAAAAGCATAAAGATTTAAATAAATTTAAAACTAACATAAAGCTTATGAAGATGCATTTTTTCCAGGTCTGAAATCCGACTTGCTTAGCCATGGATGAGACAAAATAGAATTCAGGGCGAGCCTTTCCTTTGGATTTTTCTGCAGTAACGATGAGACCACATTTTTTGCACCTTTGCTGACATCCGCAGGAAATTTGTTTGCTTCCCTGGAGACAAACAAACCATGGTAAAGATACTGAAACCCGTAAATGTCAATTATACCAGCTTTCACAAATGCCTATTTCATAAGAACTTGTTGAGAAAATATGGATTTTTTCTGGTTAATTTTTGTCTTAAACATTGGTTTAAGTTTGTATTTAATAATAATGTTGGAAATATAGCATTAAGCTCGAGTAGGCTGTAGTGTAGAGCAAGAGTCTGAAATACGCGGCCCGCGAGCACTTTTGGTGCGGCCCGCAAAGCATTTTAAACCTTGAAATAATTAACATTTACAGTGTGCTAAATACTTTTTTTTTTAATTTTGCAAGATAAAATTCACTATAAAATTACTCAAAAAATTTGAAAATACCCATCAAACTTCACACGACTTTTTAGCACTACGTCGCGCCATTTTATTGCTTGCGAGAAACTCGTATTGTTACATCACAATCACATTGCATATTTACTTATTGTGTCTTTATCACAACAGTAACCTTGGTATTTGCTAAAGTCAGTTCTTCAAGAGTTTAGTTTTTTCTGTGCGTTCGAAAATTGATTGCTGGATTTTTACTCCCAGCCCCTTCGTTTCGTTTGCGTTTTTTTTGCGTTGGTACCGTGTTTTTCCATAACTTTGTTCTTCCTACTTTTTCTTGCGATCTAACGTTCTTTATATGTTCTTACTATCTTTTGTATTGAGTTTAACTGTGTTATTTTGTTTATTGACTTTTCATTCTGTACTGCGGCCGTCGGGTTAATTTACAAGTGTTCATTTGACCCTCAGAGTAATTGAGTTTGAGACTCTTGCTAAAAGAGTATATTTTTTGTCACAAAAACATTTAAAACATCATTGAGTGAATTTGGATTTACTTTCTTATTACATTACGCTGGTCAACAATTTGAAACCAGCTCTCTGATGCATGAATAAAAAGATTGTTTTTAGAGTAAATTTAAGTAGCTGAGTTTGAAAAAGAGGTCCATTTTTTGTATCAAATATGTTTTTTGCAGCCATCATATATTACAGTAAAGTGTGATGGTTGCAGTGAAAAAACAACAGATTTGATAGGAAAAAGGACTTCATTTTCGGATTTCCTACCCTGAAAACCCCCAAAACCCTTCTTATCTTTGTAGCACCAAAAATTGTGATGGCCAGTGTTATTTATGGTTAGCAGTGAATTTAGGTTATAACTAACAATTGCAATAATAATTATCATTTTAATAGAAATATTAATAATAGTTAGCCTATAACATAGTTTGGGTAAAGAGTTTCTTTTGTAATACTGCAAACATATAAAACAAAACAGCAACACAAGATTTGTTACATAATTCAAATACAGAAACAAGTCTAGTACGACAAAGTTTTTAGTCTTCAAAAAATCATAATTATAAATATAGTAATTGTATTTTTCCATTAATATTGATTAGAAATTGATCCACACATTTCCTCATCCGGCATTTGCCTAGCCTTAGAGACTTTGATTGCAAACTCACACCATATGTTGTTTGTTGTGAGAGCTACATACATCGGCATCCCAGAAAAAGGGAGACTCTCTTTGAAGAGTAAAGTCCCCACAATTGAATGACAAAATTCAATGAAACTTTGCACAAACTATAGTTTTTAGATAGTATAAGCAAGTTTAAAAAATATTCAATAGATCTGGTTGTAGAACTATCGCGAAATGTCGAATTAAATATAGGCTACATGACAAAAAAATCCATCTAAAACTGCCCACCCCTGTAATTGTACAGGCTATAAAAAATCAAACTCTATTAACTGGTTTAGAAAAGATTTTCAGAAATTCTAAAATTTAACTCTAAAGTTTGAAGAAACTCAAGAGCAGTTGAAAATTTTGTTATGCAATTTTTTTTCATGAAGTTGCAAATTGGACTGCAATGAACTATACTGTACGGTCTGTCAACCACTTAGCCCCAGGCCAATTGAAGCGTTTGCCTGACCCCGGAGTAGATCTACTTTATCATTAAAGAAGCGGTTGCATTTATTAAGTGATTTTATTGTAACAGAGCTAAACATTTTGCCTTTGGGCTAAAGAAACAAAATCGAGATTCAAATCTCGCAAAGATATATAATTTTAGATCATTAGTATGGGAACGGATAACATGTTAGTCTGTGCTTTCGAGCAGGCAAAATAAAAACAAAATGCCAAACAACGTTTTATTTAAAATGGATTTTAAAGAAGAGATGTTGATTTGAAAAGATTGCTAGATTAAACTACAGTTTTTGCATGATTTACTGGAATCTTTCTCAAGACACAAATCTAACTTAATTTGCTCAAAATATTGGTCACTCGTTTGCTGCCCAAGAAGTCGATAACATAATTATCTGTTGTGTCTTACTGGTAGGTGAGTAGCCTCCAGATGAATGTAGCATTGTAGCCTAGTGATTGACACTGGAAGACATGATAGCAAAAGTTTGTTTTAATTGAGGCGTCAGACTTTAAAATGGTCGTATAGGAAATAATTGCTCCATAACAATATTTATCAACAGCACTGCGATTTAGTTATAGCAGCATAATCACACAAAAACAAAATCTCAGTCCACTTAGCAATTCTATATACTTGCAAGATTTATTATTGCTGCGTTTGAGTGCGTTGCATGGTTTCACTGCAAGCGACACGTCAGAAAATTGTAGTAACAGTCTAGGTGCATTTTTTACAAGTATAAACAACAGTAGTCAAGTTTTCAAAATTGACCGGGAAACTCTGGCGCGATGCAATACACCATAACATACTGTAATATAAAATTTTAGAACTTTCCAATGTTTTACTGCCAAACTTGCCTTTTATAAACTCAGCTGTACTTGTCGGTAGTTTGTCGATAAACCGGTTTGATAAAATGTTGTGGTTTGCATGTGACAACTCAAAGCTAAACTCGTGGCTAAAACAAAGTGCAATAGCTGTTTTAATGCTCCATAAACGTCCATTTGATGTATCGATGAAGATTTAGAAAATCGCTGAGTGTGGTTTGGTGTTTTGATCATTGTTATTGGCTTAAACAACGGTTTCCTTTAGTTTTTTGTTTAATTAAAGTCCAGAGCAGTGACGCAGCTAGAAAAAAAGTTTAGGAGAGCAAAAGCAACTGTTTGGGGGAGGAACAAATATTTTAATATTTGAAATAAAGAGTTATTCAAAAATATAACTACTAACTACTGAATGCAGCCAAACACAAAGAAAACGTCATTCAACATGTAATACTATGTCATTAATAATATTCAAAACCCATTTTGGGAGGGCAAGATAAAGCTGGGAGGGCGATTGCTCCTTGAAGCCTCCTTGTGGCTACTTCTCTGGTCCAGAGCGTGATACCGTAAAAATTTACTTTTCATACCAACATATTTATGTTCAGGGACGGTGAGAGAACAGCTCAGGTAGGGCAACCAAGTAAACATCCGGAATCTGTAAAAAGCTCTTCCTCTTCCAAATGGGAAGGAAACCATCTAACATACAACCAATGAGACACTTTAACAATTAACTAAAAAGCATTATTGTCACACCTCGGGTCCGCCAAAAGATGTCGGGCTCGGGTTTAAAAGTATCCCCTGTACCTCGTGCCATCGTTAACACCTTTGTTACATCAACTTACACGCTGATTGTAAAGTCAAAACGATTCTATTGAAACCAGTTCAGCTGCACACCCAGCTTTACTGGATGGAGTATTGGAGTAGTCCCTAGCACATTTTACAAAAACGATTCTTTTTGGCTACTTGTGGCGTGGCTTTAAGGCATTGACAACGCACAACAAAAAGGTTAAATGTTTAGAAGAAAAGCCTGAGGCAAAATTCGAATAGATTGAGTTGTCAAACGTAATAAAGTGGACAACGCATTGAAGATTTACAACTTTCCTCAACTGCAGTGACACCACAGACATTGTTTGTTTAGCGTGGTTTCATTGGTGTGAGCGGCCATGCAGCAATGGTTAACTCTGCTGCCGTAAAACGATAATCCTAGCTGTTGCGGTTTATTTATTGCCTTTCTACGACAGTTGTTAATTGCATTATGCTTTCAAAGCGATATATTCGTGGACGTTTCGACGATGTTGGATTTTTACTGGCGTATTAGTCCGATTTATCTTGATCAATTTGTTAAAAAAAAGAGGAAAAGTTCAAAGTCTTTCGCATGACTCAACGAGGAATCTCCTGCCCTCCAATCTAGCCTGGAAAGATCGCTCATACGCCATCATCATCAACGAGGAATCAAATTTAAGTCTGCTGAAACCAGGAGCTAGAATAGTCAAGTGGTTACTGATTTTGTTATAAATATTTGACGAACATGTTTTTATTTTATTCAGTAAAAAGTGCCATGATTTCAAACATTTTCTTTATTGCACTCTGCGGCAGATCCAACAAGTAGCCCCAAGACGTAGGAGCAACTTCAACAAAATACAGTAATTTTTGGGTCTACTCTACATATTAATCCGACCTTGCAACTGCACCGTGAATAAAGTTACTTCTCTGTGCTTTAGATCGCACTCCTCTCTCTGGATCCACCACCGATCACACTTTTATAAACTACAAATTTCCAAACAAAACACATTTCCTATGGGCAACCTTGCAAACTTTGCTACTTACTTTTCTCGGATTTCTTTCGCTGATCGAAAAGGCAATGAACCACAAAGTAAAGAATAAAGTAGAACTCCCACACTCCACGCTGTCATTGGCTCACCGTTGTATTGCTTGCGACTAAACCACTCTGGGGCGTAATACTCTGGCGTTCCGGCGAATTCTGAAAATGTAGTTTCATAACATTATTGTTTTGTTGTTTTATCATAAAATAAATGAACGTGGGATGTAGCTACAACTTTTACATAATATGCAATCTTCTATCTCTGATACTTGTCAAGCTTTGTGAGGCCTTTAGACCTACAAAACTTCAGCTTTTAAAATTGTCACTGTGGTGTAGCTTGCATGTTGCTAAAGCGAGCTTGCATTTTTGCTCTGTTGGCTGACATCAAGCGCCAAAAAACAAGCTTGCTGGCTTAGCTGGTAGCCTATGGGTGATTTGTAAACACAATACAAAGTATTTGTCTTTTGATGTTTGATTCCATCTATTAAAATTTCTATTAGTCGTTTGGAACTTTTGATGTTTCAATGCCCCTTGAAAATACAAATCAAGCTTACAAGTTACTTTGTAAAGGCCTAACCTGTGTAGGGAGATTCCAGGTCGGGTCAAACCGAAGACTTTAAAAACGGTACCGATTGTGTTCTATCCTGCATAGCGCAGTGAGAATGAGTCGGGTAATAATGTGATAACATCGTAAACCTGATACAAATTAAAAATGAGCCCTGTCGCTAAAAGACAGTTCCATCTATTAAAATTTCTATTAGTCGTTTGGAACTTTTGATGTTTCAATGCCCCTTGAGAATACAAATCAAGCTTACAAGTTACTTTGTAAAGGCCTAACCTGTGTAGGGAGATTCCAGGTCGGGTCAAACCGAAGACTTTAAAAACGGTACCGATTGTGTTCTATCCTGCATAGCGCAGTGAGAATGAGTCGGGTAATAATGTGATAACATCGTAAACCTGATACAAATTAAAAATGAGCCCTGTCGCTAAAAGACCTTAGCTGTTGTAGAGCGACAATAAATAAAACCATAACATTATTATTATTATTACCTGTGTAGGGGCCACTCCGAACATAATCGCCACATCCGAAGTCGATGAGAGTGATTTCCATCGTTTCCGGGTTAAGTAAGATATTTTCCAACTTCACGTCGCGATGCAATACACCACAGTTGATGCAGTGCTGCAGAGCTTTCACCAGTTGTTGGATGATGTATCTAAAAACAATCATATATCACTGACACAATTATTGTTTTGCGGTATTTTCGCTGTTGAATGAACAAAATGGCATATGCGCAGGTCCGATAAATAAATTCACATTCATTTTTGTTTTGTTTTTGCGATCATTTTGTTATGGAAGCTGTTTTTATCGTGGTGCAAAGAGTAGATTGCTATATTCAAAGATTTAACAAATAATGGAGCTATTCAGAGAGATAACTTTATTGTGCCACAAATATACAACACTAAACATCACCACAGTAACTGACCACTGGGTTTTGACTCGTCTACAACAACGATGTTTATACAGTTTAAAAAATCTTGTTTGTTTCTTCTTCACGCAAATTTCGTTGTTTTGGTATTGTTTCAAAATTTCTGTATGGTCAGTTGGTCACCTTGAATATTCTTGCGCTAGTCATCTTAAATACAGTAGTATCGGCAGAATAAGTTCAGGGTTAAAACGGCTTACCGTGTAGGCTACTATGCATTGAACTTACTCTGGGACAAAATGTTTACATTGAAAAATAATAATCAGTTTTATAAACATTTTAGTAAGCAAGGTGATTAGTGTAAATCTCAATCGATTAAAAATCTTACATGTCGCATGGAAGTTTATGAAACAAAGCATTTTCTATTAATCCATTGTAACGTAGTCTTATAGCTACAACGCGCGATTAAAAGGTCAAAACAAACAACACAAAACATATTAGGTATACAAATATATTGCACAATGCCCTAAATTATTTGTATTTTTTGTATATCGTTTTCGCTTTTATTGACATGGTTTATAAACTCACCAATTATTCAAAATAGCTCAGGATCGAGGCAGATTTATTACAATAACTCTGTTTATTCAGGCTTTCCAATGTTTAAAATTAAATTTTATTTCGTTTCAAACTGCCTTTCCTAAAGCAAAGTTTCTTTTCGTTTCCTTCAAAAAAATGTTTCAAATAGCCCTATAGTGAGGAAAATCATATAAACCGGTTTGAAACAAGAATTTAAAATTACCGAGCAAAAAACATGATTTAGCGCTGCGTTTTGGCAAAGTGATGTGAGATTGGACCGATAGCAAGCTTCATAAAACTGATCAACTCTCGTCGACAATGTTGTCCAGCAAGTTTTCAGCAAGCTAACTTTTCTTGAATTTTGTAAAATATTAATACTAGCCTTTGCAAACATAGCTACCGGTTGTAAAATGCAAAAACAATGCACATGAAACCTATTTTCAACTTAGAATACTCAGGATTGTGTCGTAACTGCTTGATGTCACAGAAACTGTTAGTATACTTTTTACAGTGAGCTACAATTTTTTTTTAAATTTGACAATATTTTACTATAAATATGTGACAAATTTGACATTTTGTATCTATGGCAGCGTGAGGTGAGTGTTGCCAGATGCTATCAATCGAATATTCCCACAGCCGCTTCGCAAATTCCTCAATCGCAACTTTATTTCGCCGGAAGCTTATCATCGCAAATTTGTTTCGAGTGCCTTTACGTCAAACTAAAAGAGATCTCTAAAAAGGTCTTCACTTGGAAGATGCTTTCCTCCAATTTTTACAAAACAAACTTCACCTTCCAAGAGGCCAGTTGGGCTCGCTTTCTGTTACCACTTAGCCTACTGGAATCTGAAATCTTCTCAATTTCAAATTTTTGTCCCAAACGATCTACATTTTTTCTGAATTGGAGACAAATTCTTCTTCTAATACTACTGGCGTAATTAATCAAGTAAAACATCTTTTTCTCTTGTCAGGTAATATAAATCTAATCAGGGCACTGAGGGCAGTTAAGATAATTTGGGCCGGTACCAACGAGATCCTCAAACCCCAAATCAAGACCCTTCTACGAAAAACGCACAATGTTCTTTGAAATATACGGTGATTTCTTCAAGTTCCAGGGCCCTTTGAAAAGTTAAAAGCCCCTTAAATCATCTCGGGCTTGAGTACAAAAGCACCCCTTAGATTTCCTTGTCTACGTTACTGAGTCTGAACAATTAATTCTTCACTAAAGCTCTATTTTGTATCCACGGTACTTCATAAAATGTCAAAGCCGAAAATTGATCTTCACCTTAAAGCATGCGATACTGCTTTCTTACATTTTCTTTTAAGATAGTACATAGCAGAAAAAGAACATGATAACCAATTAAAGTGAATTTTAAGATCATAGTTCATATTATCAATCGTCTAATCTAAAACTTATCAAACCATACAATATTGAGCGATACACGTCGATACAACATAGAGCCGGTAAGAAAAACTACTAATATGATCTTTAGTTGAAGAAATAAAAGCAACAAGTGAAGACCTCAAATAACATTGTCGGTGACTTCAACCAAAATGTTAAATCCAAGGTTTTTGTGTTCTCCGCTTTTTTATGACAAACTTTCTATGTTTCCACGTTGCTATATAATTGTTGTATGTGTATTTATGTTTCATAACTAACATCACATGTATGCAAAACTCATTCGGTAGAAGAAAATGCGTAGATAGTCTATGCGCAGTAGTAGCTTTGACAGGGAGTACAGGGGATACTTTTAAACACGGCCTGGGAAAGCTTTAGGGGCCCGTTATCTTTTCCAAAGGGCCGGGAAATTGAAAAAAAAAACATCGCGTATAATTTGGATATATTTGTAGTGCATTTTTCTTAGAAATGTCTTGATATGGGGCCCGAAAATCTCATCGATACCGGGCCCAAATGATTCTCTCGACGTCACTGCCTATGCGCATATTGCCGTGACGTCATTCGATTTTCAAAAATATTTTGTGATTACTTTCAACTTTGATTTCGACAACTTTCAACATACATTTCAAAAGTAAAGAATACAAAATGTTGAAACCAAATCTTTACTTTGCGACAGCTTCTTTCAAGCGTTTGTGTTTGTTGACGTAATCGTAGAGATCGATCGCTGGATGTGGTCGGACCATAACCAAAAGGAATGCCTCGCTCGTCTCGTGCCATTCAACGATGCTGATCACTCCATTGCTTGGTGTCTGCACGAAGATGTAAGTTAAAATGAGCTACTGCAAACTAAATAAAACTAAGTTAATAAACACTACTGTAGGTCAGGACAGGACATTAGATTCGGTCGAATAAACAACTTGAAAAAACACTCCTTGTAGCGATACAAACTAATTAGTTTCACACGAGTCAGTTCAATCATAAACACCTAAAAATCGATTTCGATAAAGTAGCAGCTAGATCATCTTCAATTAAACTTATTCAAATAGCGTTTGACACCTGTCAGAAGATATTGCATTTTCTTGATTCCGTGTAGCGAATATTAAATTTGTTGTAAAAAGTGTTGATAATAATTCTTCCTGTTTCTTTTTTCTCACTTATGCAAAATATTAACACTGTTAAACCTTTTTTTTATCGCATTCTCTTCTTTTAAAATCGCTGTAACAGATGTTGCCATGGCCTTCTTGTCCATTTTGAAATCAGCTTATATACAAAATGTCGGTGAAAGGTTTGAAGCGAAAAACTGAGGCAATATTAACTTTTAATGAGAAGTTAAACCTTGCTCAACCTTGTCAGTACCATCAAGCTCAACTATAACTATTTGCTCATTGCAATATATTGAAATTAAGGGAAAGGTTGCTCTCATTATGAATAATTTAATAATCACTGCTTGACGAAGTACGAAAATTAATGTTAACGGGAAGAAAATATCTAATGCCTTAATTTTTTTAAATTTTGATATTGATGAATCAGCTTGCAGTCATTTGGCCACGCGTGCCCCAAATTAATAATAATAATAATGCAAAGTTGAAAAATGTAGAATGTAGATCAATTTTTTTTAACATGGGCTCCGCGGAATATGTGGTGGGGTACCGTGAGTTTAAAGGGTTCCGTGATGATTCCTCGAGGGGCCTTGTTTTTTAGGGGGAATTAATTTCTTGCTTCAGCATATTGATGCGTCATTCTCAATTTTTAAATCGCCGTGCCTCATTCACACTCAAAGTAACCTTGTTATTCAAACAAGAAGTTGAGTGCAGCCAATAACTTTAAAAAAAACATTGATAGTTTCTACGTCACATTTTTATGCTATTGGTGAGAACGTTGTTGTTTTGATCCAAATTCTCGTTGTCATTGGTTCCGTTTCAAACGCGAAAGTAAACCTGGGGTTCTACGATGACAAGAGGTTGAAGAGCTCTGGTGTAGACGACAAACATTTTTAAAAGCCATCAAAAACAATCAAAACTGCTTTCTCTGCAATGTTGCGCTGCATCTGATATACTTTCATTGATGTATGCAATTGAAGCCTACGTATGAAGCATTGAAGCCTACAATATAAACCACAGCGCTGTATCCTGTATTGATTCTATTCAATCAATGAAGTTACAAAACGCAAGCGAAAATTTCAAACATCCATGCTTAAGAAGAATTAACATAAATGTTGCAAAGCTTTATTGATGCCTACAGTCCCAGCAGACGCTTTAACAATTGTCATGTGATGGTGTCCGAAGCCCTGATTGGGCTTAAAGTCAATAAATACACAAACATTTTATATTACATTTTATAATGTAATAAATACACAAACATTTTATATAATGTAGACCTACAAAACCAATCTATGATGTTACCTAGTACGCAGAAAAGTTGTAAAAACAACTTCTCCAATGATTTCTCCGATTTCTTCAAAGTAATTTTAAAAATCAACTCTAATGACAAATCATCAGAAGAACTTTTATTAAGTTTAGAAAATCAACTGATTTTCGCTCGTCTTATGCCAATCTAGCTTCTTGAACATTTGAAACAATTTATTACAGCTTAGGCTATAGTTGGAAGTTGGAAACGTTTCATTTTTATCTTAACAAGATTTTCTAAATTACAAACTATTCGTTTTCTTGAACAAATTGTTTCGGCAAATTTCGAACATTGTATCGCATTCTAATATTAATATTCACATTTTATGAAATGCAAAATAAGAACTTATTGGAAGTAAATGATAAAGCTGTAGGCGGGGAATCTTTCGCTTCTAATAGAGCCCCAGCATTCTTATCTTAAAAAGGAAAGATCACGAAAAATAATGTGAAAGATTAGATAGTCGTGATTGATATAAATAGCTTAAAGATCAAACCTACATTATTTTTTGTTGCGTTAGAAGCACAAACCGGCGTCTTGTTTTTATTACCAAGGTAATTCATGTGTGTCGGTAGAAAACAGAAAGTATAGTATACAAATGATGCATTTATACATCTCTTGCTGATGTCAAACATCGTCATTTTCTGCTCAACAGTGCAATGTGTAAACCTGTTTTGCACGTGCGGTCAATCGAGCTGATGATGTGTGCTGGTCAATGTGCAAATGTAAGCCCACCGAAAAATCAAACTCATACCAGTTGTGTCAAACAAGCAGTGGCGCCGGAAGCAGGGGGCAGGGGAGCGGATGCCCCCTGCCCTAAATTTGTCTGTGGATGGGGGGCAGAGGGGCAATGGTGCCCTTTTAATGTCATGTAAGCTACTGCACATTTTGCAATGTAACAATTTCTGCTATTTGCTTTTAGCCTAATTGTAATCTTTCATTATTGCCTCAAAATAATATTTATGACACAAAAGTCTGTATCGTAGTAGGTTACATCATTATAACATAGCATGATGCCCTTTCGTGCCATTGTTCTTTATATACCGGACACTTATTATACCATTACTCGATAGTGAGCTGATAGATGAGCATTATCGGTATATCTTAAAACTTAAAAAAAAGCCTTTCAGCAACAAAAGTGCCCTTTTTTCACAATTCTGCCCCCCAGTCAAATATCGTTCTGGTGCCCAGGCAAACAATCTTGGAAATCATCCATAAATAAACGATAAAGTTTAGTAGTAAGGCGACTTTGTCAGGGTGATAGGACTAGTAGGCCTATATTTGAGAAACATACTGATGTAGGTTATTTAACAATCTTAAGTTAACATTCGTGACGGAGAACATTAAATTACAAAAATACAACGATAAATCGTTCAAAAACTACAAAGTAAAATTTCGTCTAATTGCTGACATATTATTAATGCTTTGCCTGTATTGACATTGAAAGACACTTTTTGTGTAGCCTACCGTTCATTCAACCGCACGCTCTTTACGCTAATTTTTTTTTAGGAGTTTGCCACACATACATATTCAACGAAAAGGTAGGTGGTTAAAACAAGTTAGAGTACCCTTAACAGAAAACTTCACCAGGCCTAATAAAAAAAACGTTAACCACGTTAGCAACACACAAAACCAACCTCGTTTACTTGGCACAGCAAGGACAGTTCAAGAGGAACAACTTTTCTTCCAAGCCATCCCCATCTTGTTGTACCAGGCTTTGATATTCTTTTTATTGCAACCCGCATGCGATCACTTCGTCGATACCCTGATATGACCTTTGAAAGGAAAAAAGCATGCACACGATACATTCGCTGTGATGTTTGTCATCAAAATATTGACAGGCAAAACTCTTGCGGTTCGTAAAGGTTTGGATTAAAAACAAACAAAATTGTTTAAAATTCGATTGAAAAAATCTTGAGTTATGCTAGACCTTGGATAATATACATTATGCAGTATATTGCTTTTGAAACGGGACAGTACCAGTTGGATAACATAAATCAGACATGGCAAACTTGTTGAGCGAGAAAATAGATCATGGGCCTACATGATAGATGTAAATGCAAAATATACTCGCAAATAAGATTAACAGTTTAAAACTGCAACAACTAAAGGAACTGCAGTTATGTAATTGCTTATTCGGTAAGAAATTAATTACGTTGGATTTTGAAGCATTAAAAGTTTCGATGGCAACCCAATTTCCCTCTTGATATATACTTCTCTCAATTTAATTTATTTTGAACTAAAGTCATTCATATTTAAATAAAATTGTCACCCTTTGATCGATAGCTAAATTATCTAAAATTTTATTTCAGGTGTCATTGCAATTTGCCACAAAGATGTAACATTCATACCCTAAGGTCCGTATTCACTGCAATTAATACTGTCAAATGGTTTTAAACACAATTATCTCAACATGAGATGTTCTTAAATGAACTTGGCATAATGATAATAATGTAGTCTATCTAAACCTAAATGTTTTTTTCCGCTTACCGTAAGTATCAAAATTTTTAAAAATATATCTTATCTTTTAAACTGATACAAACTTAAACAACTTTACTTGCAAAGAATACATCAGTATCAAGGTTTCTGTTAAGTCCATCAAGGCTTTGTCAGCCCGAGGATAAAGATTCAAAACCAAACTAATACATCAGCATGACATTTATAGTTTTTGCATGAAAACAATTTATAAATTTCATGTACCAACTTACCGTTCCGTTTTGAGTATCAGATAAGACGTTGTGTAAAGAATACAAATTTCTTATTGTCAGGGAACGCTTATCAGTTCCAGCGTTAAATAAATTCGTCGAGGCTGGTTTTTTCAAAACATTTGTCAACGGTTTAATTTGATTAGTTTTTTGCTGCACAGTTTTTCGACCTGTAGGAGCTTCAGGTTTTTGCGATACTAAAACGAGCAATTGGTGTTGCCACATCGTGTGCCCCCCTTCTCCTTCCGCTACAATACTTCCGTTAGGGGGTCGAGTTCGTCGTTTTCCAAATTTAGGTTCAATTGATTTGTCACCGGGAGAAGAAGGCGGTAAATTTCCTTCGTTCTCGGCTTTGAGTGACGATGGAAACAGAGGGTGGTCGCACCGCTTTGCATTGCTTGCATTAGTAGTGGTTTTTTGTCTTTGTTTTGATTTCGTTTCGTCGACTTCGATCTCATGGCGCTGGAAACTTGATGTGCTGGAAGCTGAGCGTTGATATCTTGGTCTGGCAAGACTTCTCGCAGGAATGTCATTGGGGATTTTTAACTCTGCCCAGCCCGAGCTGTCGCAAGAGGATGAGCGTTCTTTAGTACTCCCATTATATCTATTCGGTTTACGATTACTTACGCGTTCTATTCGATCAGTCGACGATTCAGAATCATAAGAAGCACTAGATTCTGAAGAGGTGTCGGTGTAATAACTGGACGCCGAGTCTGTTGATACTGAAGTACGAAGTGCATATTGAGATCTTCCATCATAATTCTGTCTTTGTCTGTATTTTTTATCTTGTTGATGTTTTAACTTTGCAGACTCTCGAAGATCTGGGCGAATAGTGTCAGAAACGTCAGGCACAGCAGTGTGCCAATCTAAAGTGTGACTTATCCTTGAGCCTTTGGGTAGCTCGTAAGTTTTGTCACGTTGACTTTTTTTTTTTTCCTTTTTAAGTCCTCTTTCTATTTTAATGGCAACATCTTCATCACAGATTTTGGACTTTGGTGAACTTTTCGCTATGGAATCAATATTTTTTTCTGTGATCCTTAAATACTGTTTTTCGTTGATTTCCTGAAAATTTCTTGGCCTGTGTTGTTTTGAATCTGGTTTTTTTGCGGACTCGATATCTTCAGTCGCTTGTGTTCTTCCAGATTTTAACACATGACTTCTTTTTTCAAGCTGGGCAGCATTTTTTGAACGGTGTCGCTGATGATTTTCTGCAGATGATGCTTTTTTACTTTTTATCTTCTCTTTGTCCCGCTTATGAGAATGACCATTTATCTTTTGTATGTTGGAAGATGGAAAGTAAAACCCATCAGAATTTCTTTCTAGTTTTTCTGTTTCTCCGTTTCTTGAATTTCGTCGGGTTGATCTATCAGCAGTTGATGCAGCTACTTCACCAAACCAAAATTTATTTCCATTGTCTTGACATTCTTCGACTTTGTGTTTGTTTTTCTTCTTATCTTTGAGTTTTGCATCTTTGCGCTTATGGCTTTTGCTGAAATTAGTATCTTTTGAAGAAGATTGCTTTTTCATACCATGAGATTCCTCAACGGAATCCTCACGCTTTTCCCGACGCTTTTTACTTTTCTTTTCTAAAATAGGCTTCACGTTGATAACTCGACAAAGGGGTTGCGAAGCATCTTTTAATATCGTCTTATTGTTCCCATCTGTTGTGTCATTATTTACAGTTCGCGGATTTGCTGATGACCCAAACATAACGCTGGAATTTAAACTTTCAGTTTCATCAGCAGTTCGAGAAGCATCCGCTGTTCCAGAACTTTTCGACTGACTACCGGGCGAATCCATATTCGATCTCAGTTCGTTTGAGACCTCGTCATGTAGTAAATCTGAAATGTCATTACACTCGTGTTTCGTGCTGCCGTTGCTTGTAGAGTTAGCATTTGATACAGGCGCATTTTCGGCTACATAATCTCTTTGACTTTCACCGTAATTGTAGAGCTTATTTGATATATTAAGTTTCACCCTGTCTTCTTTCATTGTTTTGTCGCCATCATTCTTTTCTGAGAGACTGTTTCGATAAACCGGGTGATTTACTGTGTTATTACTTCCTTTTTTTGTCATATCCGTTTCAGAATTGTTTGAACTTTCAAAGCTTATACTGCTTACTTTTTTTCTGCAAACAAATTCATTGCTTTCGTTATCAAAGTTAGAAACCTTTTTTCTGAACTGACGCTCTTGTTTATGCTTCCTAATGGAAACAGTAGGTTGCTTCACTTTATTTGCCACTCTGCCATCAGCGTCTGAACTTTGCTCTGTTAATTTACAAGGGACAAAAAGAGAAGTGTTTTTACTTTTTTTCATATCTCGCATTTCGTACTCGTCACTGATAGATGGGTCCACGTAACCGTCCATGTTTGTTCTTTCTTTTATAGATGCCACAGCAACAAGCCCTGGGGTTACGGATTGAATTTGCTTGTTCAAAGTAGTCACCGTCCGGCGACATTCACTTTTTTTCCTTTTGCTCTTGGCGTGACGCTCAAATGCCGCGAGGTATTTTTGAGAGTTATTTTCGACATTTGAACTTTCCGTTTTTTCTCCACCTAAAATACAAACACGACTGCGTTATTTTTGTCGCCCACCAAATAATTTGTTTGATATTTGCAACTCTGCGCTGAGAATACAAAGATAATTTTTTTCCAAACAGCCTTTATTTTGGCCGTGAAAAGAGAAGTCTATTAGACTGATCTGGCAGCACAATGGTTGTTTTTTTTCACCAGTGTTTCGAATTATAACTTTCAATCCAGAGTCAAATATGTTTCCTGGAATATGCATACATCGTCACAAGTGACGTATGTTGAAAAATAACAATATTCCATGAAACAAAAAATTATCCTTGATTAGAGGATTAAAGGAAAACCGAACTTTTTGTCTACGTTAAAACTTTAAGCCGACGTGAACAGTGAAAGTTCTTAGTAGCCTAACAAAAAAAAGTTTTACTGATTTAAAAACTTAAAACCTCAAAGTTTCTGCTTAATCTAGAAATAAAACTTTCACGTCCAAACTGCGTGACAAATTTTGATTTGAGAGTTTCAAACCGGTTTAAACGATGGGTTGAATCCTGTTTATGCTAAATGTGGTAAAAAATTCTAAAGTTTGTGAAATCGAACTCATACCTTTGACTTCAATTACATAAAAATATAGCACCAAAAACGACATTCTTTCGATCATTTTGGTAATATTAAGAAAGCGCATATTGCATTTCCACCATTTTCGTTATCACGAAACTGTCAAAATGCGTCAGATTTAGCTTAGTGGCGAGTTCAAGATAACCAAGCAAGCTGTAGAGTGTAGATGTTTAGTAAAGTGAAATTCTTCATTTTGTACAGCAGCACGTCAGTAGGTAGGCTACTATACCAAGCGCAAAAATCATTTGCAATTCTATCACGACTTTTGAAATTAACTCTTCAGAGCAGGGGTCACCAATTGGTAGTTCCAGGATTGTTATTATTATCAATTAACAATTATAACTAAAATATTTTATTGGAAAGTTAAAGAGCATGAAGCATGGCATGAAGGCATAAAAATACTTTTTATTTTTTATTGATTTTTCTAACTTAAAGATTATCTTCCTTTTTTTAGGTTATGACTTTTCTTCTTTATTTAAAACTTAAAAGGGTTGCATTTCAATAAAATCAGCTTAAACTTTTCTGTGAACCTAGAGCTGCTTGTTTTTATTTTGTGAATGTTATGTAAACTTTAGTGTGCGTGCCACGACTAATGTGCTTTATGAAATACGATAATAAAGTTTTTTTGTGTTTCAGACAAGCGTTTGTTCCATAGTTCCTGGAGAAAATCTGGGGAGGACATCAGAATTTTAACGGCACAAAAATTTTAAGTGTAATGAAGAATCCAAATATGGGGATTTAAAAAGTTAAAATGGTTAACAGGAGGGTTTGAAAGGGTTGCCCCCCAGAAGAAATTGGCAATTGTACCTTGTTTTGATCGATTTTTGCGTATTTTGTAGCCCAATCTTCTGTATTTTCGCTTAGACTCACACTTTTTGCATTTGACTAAATTCATCCAAGTACAGACTGGATTTCTATAAAAGTTAAAGCGAAGAGGAGGATTTTTAATTAAAGTTAAGTTTTAAATATTCTTTATGGCCACGGAAGGGTTTTAATAACTCCTTTTTCCTGGTTTCGTATGTAGTATCACATTGGGATATTTGAAATATTTGTCTATGAGTCCCCGCCTCACCATGTAGGCTACAGTATAGTAGGTAGCACATGGTGTCCGACGTTTTTTTCGTAAACAGTTGTTCCTAAAACAATTGTTCGCAAACAATTGTTCGTAAAATTAATTCTTCGTAACACAATTCTTCGTAAAGCATTTCTTCGTGCATGCAATTGACCGTAATACTAATTGTTCGTAAAACAGTTACAATTCTTTACGAACAATTAATTAGGGTAGCGTGTTTATGCTAGAGATACACTAGATGTGACGTGCTGTAGAGTGTAGACGAGCAGACAGAGTGTAGAGTCCCTGATTCAGAATGGCAGTGATAAAGGAAAGCCAAAACTTTTGTATGGTGGCCAGCTTTATTACAAAGATTATAGTGCACTTAACGCACAAGCGCAAGAAACTACTTATTGGAAATTTTTTCAAAGGAAATGTCTTGCACGAGTAACAGCAGGGGCGCCGAAACAATTCTTGACTGAAGGGGGGCAGGACTATGAAAAAGGGCACTTTTGTTACTGAAAGGCCAATTTTTTTAAAACTTTTAAGATAAGATATAGCGATAATGCTCATCTATCAGCTCACTATCGAGTAATGATACAAGTGTCCGGTATACAAAGAAGGACATCATGCTATGTTATAATGATGTAACCTACCGTGTTGCAGAATTTGTACTGTGAATATTATATTGAGCTTTTGATTGAAAGCTTTTGATTAACGATTTAAAAAATATTTTCATTGCCAAATATCTCGAAAACTAGAGCCAACTCGAAAAAACTAAGTGCATTTTCGGAATCAAGGGCCTTGAAATACTTTAAAATGACTCTCACCTTTATTTGTGTCAAAATTTTTTTGTTAGCCTAATTTATAATTAAGCTAAAAGCGAATAGCAGAAATTGTTATATTGCAAAATGTGCAGTAGCTTACATGACTTTAAAAGGGCACCATTGCCCCCCTGTCCCTCCATGATGCCCCCCGCTTCCGGCGCCCCTGAATAACAACTGAGAAATTGTTCACAAACAATTGACCTATCACCTGTTTACGAACAATTCACTATACTATACGAACAATTGATGTATACGAAGAAATGATTTACGAAGAATTGTTTTACAAAGAATTAATTTTACGAACAACTGTTTACGAACAATTGCTTTACGAACAACTGTTTACGAATAATTCACCTATAACCGTAGCCATGGCCACCTAAGCCGTAGTACATACAGGGCGCATTACACTTCATGCGTCTATTAACACTGAGATGCATTAATTTTATCGTTGACTAGTTGGGTGAGCAATGTGTTTCCTTTAGAAATATCGCATAGTTTTTTCATATTTTGAGAAGCACAAAAATTCACACCCTCTACACTGCTAAAAACACGCAACTTCTGTGCAACTGATTAGGTCAAATGAATGTAATTGAGCGAGTGAGAAAAGTTATTGTTAAACAAGTAAAAAGTGTTCAGATGCTTGACCTGGCAGTAACGTTGTTCGATTATTTTTGTTGCTACGGTATTCAAAGATAAATATTTACAACATGTGGCGCTGGATACTGGGTATGCAATGTGTTCTTTTCTAGCATAAGAGTCGCCTTATCTAAAATTTTCTCAGTGGGGCCCGCCACAGCTTTTCTTAGTGCCAAAGTGATTCATGTCATATGCAAAGGTTAATGACCGCTGGCACTACAGTGGATTGCTTGCTCATTAATTGTTACAATTCGCCATAACAAAATAGTTCATGATCATTATGGAGATTTTATGAAAAACAGGCTGCTATTTGCTCGCAGTTTTATTGACATGTCAATACCTCTACTTATTTGACGGTAAAATAACGTATGCAAGACGTGTGACGACCTCCGACAGAAGCATAATTTTAGGCCGCAAAGCAAAGATGTTGGCTTTGGTTAAAGTTAAACCAGTTAATCCGCATTGCTACCATCAAGTACGTGGAAACTGGAAAGATAGGCAAATGAACTACTGCAGGTGCCCGGTACAAAAAAAGGTTTATTGAAACGTTTCACTAAAAAAGATTATTATTATTTGTGCATTACATGTTTGAGTAATTTACAAGCTATCGTGAAAAGCGTTAGATAAAATGTTGCTTGATTCATAAATCATTGAAAGTATGTAGAACTTAACTGCAAAGTAAATCAAAGAAATATGTAAAAAAAATACCCGATGCCTCTATTACCTTGACAATCACTGCATAAACCCCGTAAATATATTTCGCTTTGTTTAACTGAAGCAAATGCATCCAAGATTCAAGAGCAGTTTTGCTCACTAATTTCTTTTTTAGGATACAGGTTGAAAGTTTTTGCTCTTGAAGAATTTTAAAGCGCTTACTTTGAATCTTTCCAACACGCCGTTCGTCGTTCACATCTATTGCATCAATTTTCCCGCGCTTTTGCTTCTTCGCTCGTCCGGAAGGTGTCTTCCTTTTTTCGAGACTGTTGTCCAATATGCACAATTGAGCAAGCATTGTGTCCAAACTACGAACTTTTTTATCTATTCCATAATCCGCTGCAGGTTTGCTTGAATGAATTGGCTTAATAGAAATCTTGTGAGTTTCTTTCGCATTTTGATGCTTCGTCCGAGCAGGCATTACAATTTCAACAAATCTCTGCATCCAGAAAGTTCGCAGCGTTAAACCAAAGGTTGACTATGAATGTTTTTCTTTGTGTTGCGTGAAAACTCCCTTTAATATTTGAAAAGTTAAAATGATGGTACGCTACTTTTGCAATACAAAAGCAGTTAGGCCTACATTCCCATTGATATATCAATTGAACTTTATGTTAAGGAGGCCAACTGTATCTCATATAGATGCTTCCAAGATTCCCACAATCAATTATACTGAATATCTACTCAGGGTGAAATAACTCACTTAGAGATATATAATTGGTATATCGAACCTATTAGCCGTAAAGAATAATACTTATTAGAAAACAATGTTGCAAAGCTAAAATTTAAAAACGTTCAAAAATAAAATAGATATTGTAAAACACTTAACGTTAAACAAGTTTTTACCAAATTAGATTATAATTAGAGTTACTAACATTTTGCTCTAATTCGTCGAATTACGCAACTAGAATTATCTAGTTGTCCAAGTCTGGAAGGAAGGGGGTTAAAATCTTCCCAATTGAGCTTGATATTTGAAATTTTTGTTTAGTTTTATATGGCTTATCGTGGCTTTATTTAAAAGCGTCATCCTCTCTTTTTCTTAGTTTTCATGTAAATCAAGTTTTGTTTAGTTTTGTAAACACGTATTTGTGTTGTGATACAGCAATTATTATAGCCAAGAAACTATCGCGACAAAACAAAAAGTGAAAAATTGAGTGACTGGCATCGAAATTTCTAAATTGTTTGCTTGCTTGTGTTGTTTATAAGTTTTGTACAGCTGCTTGGAACTAAACTGCAGGCTATTGTGGACCCAGGTTCACCACCATCTTGAATAACCGGTCTCTTTTTTGCTGATGGCTCGCCTATTTTTAGCAGGCAACAGTTTCCACCGTTTGATTGGACATCTCCTAGGTCCTAGCCTGAACAACTTTAATGTTACGTTGAAACGTTTTAAAACAAGGTTTTGTTAGTTATCAATAAAATATCAACCAGGTTTGGTAACTACAAAAATTTATTGGTAGAGCTTTCACCGCCGTAAAGGCGGCTTCATCAGTACTCTTATTCAAATAGAATCATGTTTCTATTTGAATAAGAGTACTGATGAAACCTTTTGTTAGTTATGCGCTGAAAAGAAATACGAAATGCCAATGCTTGAGAATTGTAAGCTACAAGGTAGAAAGCGTCAAGACAAAAATGCGTGGGATTGCGTAAAAAAGTGTTTAAGATAAGCTGACTGCTTTCGCTCAGGGGTGTTTCAAACAAGACACAACTTACTGTAGCCTATTTCAAAATTTTGTTTTGTTTGATGAATAAATAATAATTTATCGCAGGGTTTGTAGACATTTTGATCATCTTTAACCCACCCTTTTCTCTCCCACAGTAAGAGCAAAGCACTGCAACGAGCATTTTAAATTGCTTTTTGCTACAAAAGATAATCTTAACGTAACTCAAATGAAAAACGTTTTCATACTTCACAGGAAACACTGGACAAATTCTGAATTGACAGTGGATTGCACTCACGATTTACATTGCATATTTGCATTAACAAACAAACTTTTAACAAAACAAAAAACGTACGCTAATGTTCGTCAAGCTTTTTCGACAATCTTGTAGCGCTAATCATCAGCGCAATGACAAGTGTACGTTTAGTGACCTGTCATAGGCCCACTTTCGTTTCAGCCGTGAACTAAATGTTAGTTACGATTAGAATGATCTCATCAATTTTTTTCAGAACCCCCCCGTGAAAAATTTCTGCGTTTGCCATTGTCAACAGGAACGTCGCACATCAAGTAATGGTGATTATTTAAAAACAGCAGCCTGTAATTAAAGCTACCAAATAAATTCAGCTTACCACAAAAGTACCCACGGAAATGCAAAGGAAACCGTTATATCGATTGACCTATCATTTCGCATTGGTTTAAATAAAACGGTTGTCTGGACTGAATCGCTTTGGTGAAGACGTGGAATTAGAAATATACAAAAGAGTGGTGATGAAAGAGCTGGCAGGAAAGGAAAGACGTAAGAATCAATCGGTTACTATATAGAACAAGGTCTTGTCAAGTGGCCAATGCACACCGTCGAGACAGTTCTTTTAGTTTTTACAACAGCTAATAAAAGTAGGCTGGGACATGGGGACTAGCCAAGGCTACGATCGATCTGCAAGGAAAAGCAAGAACGCCTTTATAAAAAAAAATTAAGAAAAGTAAACTTCTTTTATTGCTGATGCGGTAGACTGTTGTTCTTTATACCGTAGGCCTACATTTATTTGTGAATGGCTTTGTGTTGCTTTTAGTCGAGAAGGCATTTGAATAAAGCACAGCATTATTTTGTTTTGATACATATTACCAAACACTGCAATAATTCAAAATAAAAAATACTGCGTCAAACGTATCAACATTTTTTGTTTCGAAAAATCTTGTTTTAAAATACCTTCGAATAAATATTCCTCTTACATGCTCCCGTACCAAACAATTTTTTGTTTAAAATTTACAAGTTTTCCTTCAAGCTCACTTTAAACTTTCCTTCACTCAACAACATCATCGATATTTTATTATCATGGTCCTTAATACAGTATATCAATGACACGCATCTCCTGATTATAAGTCTAAATCTAGCAATTAAGTTGTCTTTGGAGTTTACCTGAAACCTCTGAAATGCATTTAAGTACTTGTGCTGTTAGTCGCTATGCTATGAACATTTAAACAAAGGTAATTAAATATGGTCCTGATGCAGTCGCCACCGCTCTGTCCGGACAGTTTTTGTTTCCCGCGGCAATGTTTTAAATGCCAGACCATAAGCGGTTGCACATTTTGTGCACAGTAGCTTGTCCAACTGCAAGTAAGCTTCACCAATGCTGGTTTTAACATTGTATCATTTCTGGTTTGCCTCTGCTTAAAGCTTTACCTCATCTACACAAACTACCAAGTAGCCTATTAGACTAGCAAGTGTCCAAAGTCCATACGTAACCTAACCTACAAAAGCAATTCTACCAAATAGGCTACACTGTATGTCAGGGTTACTCAACTAATCTTAACAAAGGTCCAGTTTGACAAGGTGAATATTTTTAGCGGTCCGGTAAACAAGTTATTTCACCACAAAAGTTAAACTATCTGGACCAAACCACTTTTTAGGTAAAATGTAACTCGAATTGGATTTCTGAGAAAGTATTGGGTAAACTATATGATAATCACAGTAAAAATTGCTTCCTCCCAGTAGAAATCAGTTTAAAGAAACCCTGAAACATGGCAATGAGGTTATTCTTTCAAAAGCTCAAGGTCCACCATCAACACCCAGAAGGTCCGGATTCGGACCGCGGTCCGCCAGTTGAGTAGCTCTGCTGTATGTGTTAGCGATATGGCTTTGGAGCCTGTCATTTAACCAAACGCACGCAAATTTGAGACATTAAACTGTCATGTTGCGCCATGCTTTTTGTTGCTCGGGTAATAAATTAGTTCAACATACATGACATGATAACCTCAGAGCCTTATGCAAAAGGTAAGCTGCCAATAAATCCTGTCAAGCGCACATAGCCTACTGATTAATAGAATACAACTGGAAAAGCAGTGTTTTGCTTGCATTGTCAACCACTGTCATCCAACAACCGCTAAACATTTTTGAATAAATTTAATCGACTCTACGGCCTAAACCAACATGTCCGCCCAAGGGAAGTGAATTCAATCAATAAGAAAATGCGTCACATCTTTTAACTCAGAATTGAAGTCTAAACATTCTAAACTAACGTTGATTAAACGTCGAGTGCTTGCAGTTAAAAGATTATGTTTTCAACATGAGCAGCACATACCAATCACCGGTTGACTGCACACTTTTAAAGTATGAAAAAAAATGCAATTCGCATTAAATGAAGTGAGTTTATGTTTGTCTCTCTTTACCATCTCTAAGATACCAACGCGTCGTCAAAGCCCAAAACAAGGATTAGAATCGACAGATATTGTTCCACGGCTGTCACTCAAAACAACTATCACTGATGATTAATCATGTATAGAAAATCAGAACTTACAATTGAAAAATATAACTCTTTGGCTTTGACTTGTTACCGAAATAGCATACCACAAGCAAGACATAACTCATTTCTTATAGAAATAGACCAGTGGTTCTTCTTAAACTAGGCGATATAGCCCCTTTGGGGCAATTTTAAAATTTACCGAGGCAAAAAAAAGTTAAAAAGAGCGATTGGGGGGCGAAAATATTAATCCACAAACCAAGTACATTCGATGCTACATTTGCTATCTATGCATTATTTTACTAAGATAATGTCAAATATCTCAACCCTTTGTAAAGGCCGCTAAGCTGATGCATCACATTGAACAGCAAAGTATGCAATCTCATATTGATTTTGCGGAATAGCCTAAACATTCTTATAAAAGAGGCTAAAACAATGTTTCTAAAGCAATAAGGGGGCGATTTAGCAAAACAGTTTGAGAACCACTGGAATGGATGACAAAAAGGTTTCATCACGTGATGTAAAAGTAATGATTCCTAATTCTACTGTACAGTAGATACAGTGTCAGAATTGGTCGCAAGTTTTGCATACCGCTGTTATCAGAACATTACATTACGACTTTCTGAACCCAAAATAACTCAAAACATTTCGTTTCGATCATGTCTTGATGTAGACACAAAAACGAAAAGAAAATCACATGATTAGTCAACAGTCATGCAAAACAACGTAAAAAACGTTGAAGACCATTTAACTAAGTAATCGATAAGGGAATGCTTTCCACCACTGCTCCAAAACGTAACTACAATATCAATCAATTGGAAACTATACGTGGCCATATTTGTAGCGTTGCTTGCAAATGGTTTCAACGTTATTATTACGTCTATTGAGAGAAGTTACCACGTAAAGATTGTGAAGCAACTTAGCTGCTGCTTCGCCTACGACCCCCACAAAAGAAAAAGCACCCGTTTTTAATCATTCAGCAGTTCACTAAAGCTTTAATTCTCATTTTTGTTTTACGTCAATTGAGTTGACATTGACAGGAAGCTGATCTCAGCAAGTTGGTAACGCAAATCGGGTGCATATTTTAAAGCCCCAACTTAAAAATAAGTATTCTTTTTTTAAATCTTTTCTTCTGCACTGGAGGCTAAACCAAGTCATATCTTGTTCTCGGCAATGTAAAAATTGACAGCATCCTAAACTACAAGTGAAAATGTTTCATATTTTACAGTAGTGGGTTATTAAGTATTTGAACTTTTCCTTGCCTATTAGCCAAGAGCGAGGAGCTCTGTATTTTGCCACCCTTGCGACAAAGGAGTTGACCTGAAGCCTGAACTATTTGTAAGAGCGAACTTTCAGATGTAGATGAAAAAGAACTGCTCTAGTGTGCACAAGCCAAAATTTATCACACAATGACACCAAACGCTCACCCTAGAAGGCCTAGCTAGATCTACATAGACTTATTCTTTTCAGTTATGCCAACCCCATTAAACAAAATACGCTTTTGACTGTATTTCCTCAGGTCTATAAATGGAGTACACTAATGTCTATTACTGAGTATTACCTATTAGACGTACATGCATGCAGTAGACTAGTAGGTTAAAACAATGACATACGACAGACAAACGCAGCCTAAACAAGATTTAATGTGAAGCCAATGAGTACCTTGCACAAAGTGGCATAGTTAGTAAAATAAATTAAATTAATTGCAAAAACGCGTTTCTCGCTTTATCTTCTACATAAGCAACTATTAAAGTCACTATGTTTTCAATTAAGTCGCCGTTGTGATGCATTGCATTAACAGATAGAATCACTAATGACTGCGAGTTAATAGTAGGCTACTCGGCTGGAAAATAAATTATTCATCACGTCAGCACAGTCTGCAAAACATTCTGCAGTCTACAAACAGAATTAAATACGTAAATCTTGTTAAGCAGCAGTGAAGCCATTTCCAAACAGAAAAATTGTCTAAGGCTAAACTAAATCTTATACCATGTTGAAGCTGTTGCTCACAATTGAAACTCTTTAGCCTAAAAAGGTTGGGATATTTTTCATGTACTTTTCTTTATGACATTGTAAATTTTTATAAGCATTCGGTTTTTCAGGTTCTGCTTTTACGACAAGATTTATCACAACCTTTATTATATATCGCAATTATTTTTTACTTTCTTTGCTTTCAGTTGACTGATCACTTCTCTGTGCTGTCTATTTGGTGGAAAAGCGCTAACGCGCTTTAGCAATGGAAACACAACATTACATTGCGTAGCCTTGTGTAGCATTACGTAGTTCACCGAAATCTTGACAATATCAAAAAAAAACATAGCACGAATAAGACTTCATTTGTTCGAATGCCTCGCAGCGGACTGCGCTAACATTGATTTTCAGCTAGCAGTGTATGTTTTAAGTCTATTTCCTAAAATCTAACATAGCGCAAATGAGCAGAAGATAAAAAGCAATATTGACATTTTTTAAGCTTTTTTTTCTAGTTAATACTTTTTTCATAAAGACGTCTTTGTGTTTCAAATATTGTCGTACAAACTGCAGGCTTACACTTTGCAACATAATTAACAAAAAAGTCGCTCTTATGCTTAAAACCACGAATTTGATGAGCTCATCTGGAAATATACGGACTTGTATTTGCAAAGCCATTGCAAGAGCTTGAGATTGTTTATTAGTGCAATCAAGCAGGCACATTAACGCCAATGAGTTGAGTTGTGAACTCAAAGCAACAACTACAAATTTTACAAAATCTATGACACCTGAAGATGTTCTACTTTCAGACAATATACCAAACGCTTCATAGATTTTCATATTTTGCTGACGCTTCCAGCATCCGTGGGACTCGTTGAACGAAGCTGTACAAAGCTGAAACTCATCAAAACGATTGTTAGCCTACGCTCTACAATGATTCAGGATAAGCTTGCCTAGTAATCAAATCAATTCTTTTTTAAAAGAACTGATTTGCTGTCTGGACGATGAATTACAATAACTACGATTAGGGCCCCTGAGAAAACAGGTTGGACCCGGTATATCTACGAAGGGTAATTCAGGAACTTCTCTGAAAAACTATGGTCTCTAAAACGTTTTTTTCAAGGAAAAGTTAGGTGTTTGTTTTATGAGGAAACACTCTTCAACTATTAAAGTGCAAAACGTGGATATTAAAAAAACTCCCGGTATTTACAACAAGTTTCTGGGTAGGCTACCTAAAATGATCCTGGGCACTAGTCCAAACGTACTCACTGGACAATCCATGTCAACGCTAGTATGGCCAGGGCCTATGAGAGGGGGGTACGGAGGGTACGGCGTACCTTTGAGGGCCCAGGCCTGTGTTTATTGAGGGGCCCGAAATTGTGGTTTTATAGTTTACGCGCAAAAATGTTTGGTTAAAACCATTTTAAACGACTGATTTCAAGCATAAAAGTTGTTATTCTTTAGTCCTGGGGGGCTCGTAATCTAGCAAAAGGGCCCAGAAAGGTAGCCTAATCGAAGAAATTAGGGGCCCAAAGTGGTAATTTAATGCTTTACGTGCAAAAATGTTCTGCTAAAAGCACCCTAAATTAAATCATAAGAGTTAGTTATTCTCCTGTCCTGGGAGGGGCATAGTGTAGCAAAAGCAGGTTTGAGAAAAACCCAGGCAAAAAACCCGGGTGTTTTTTTTTTTTAAAGCTATTTGACAGAGGTAGTTTCACACTTATTTCACTTCAAAATAAATTTTGGAGTTAGAGCAGAAGCCGGAGAATACTTTTGGAGCAGGACCGGAGCCGGAGTCAAAAAAAGTGACTTCTCTCGTTCACCTCTGCTAGTGCTGGGCATGTGGTGAACGCAAAAGTTAATGAAGAAAGGTTAGGATTGGTCAGATGATTAACTTGATTATGTTTTAACAAGATGTTATGTTTGAGCCTTGGTAGAGAGCTTGGCTTTGTACCAGATACATATAACACTCAGTAACTTTAATGGATTTAACATTAAACACACAAAAAAAAACATGAAAAAACTACTAAATCCAACGTTTTTAACATGACATACCGGTAGTGTCCTCTTCAGAAATAATTATAAGCTACATCTAGGAGAAATAAAAAAAAATGAATTTAAAAATTTTACATTAAAGATGTACAATAAGCGACACCTCTCAACAGCAGTACAGCACCATCAATAACTGACACACGAATTCAATGAAGGATACAGAAATTGGAGAGGGTCAGATCACATGATATGCACAACACAAAATAATAGTTTTATTGCAGCCTGATGCTATTATTGCGCACAGATGTCCAATTCTGCAGTAAATGTTGTGTGGTGTGCAATACGCCTAAGCAAACATCACACTTTTTGCCCAAGACAAAGGGGGCCCGGAATGACTCTTCGTACCCCTAGCGAAAATTTCTCTCAGAGGCCCTGAGTATGGCTTACAATATACATCAAGCCTGACTATGCTTTCGTGCTCAACATGGCGAAATTGGTAACGAAACTCGCCAATAGAAGCTTAAGCATGAAAAGTGATATTCTGACGTAGCCAAAGCTGTATTAGTGTGCCAGCATTGTGTAAATTATGACTATCATTTAATTTTGAACTGCTTACCAACGACAATTTGACTTACAAAAACAAAACAAAATTTGTAACATTTATTGTTCACTTCATACAGTGAAATATTACGTCAAGAATTAAACATTATACAAGATACAATATTATCATTGTTTTATGTCACTTTGGTGTTTTGTTTTTTTGATGAATAAACAATTGTTTCATTGAATGGAGGCGGAGAAATTGAACCTTGCCCATAGGGTACAAAATAGCCTTGCGCCGGCCCTGACGATACAGCATGAGTTAGTGGCACAAAATTAATCAGTGCACAAAATATGCTTTTCCAAGATAAGGTGTTTTACCATTAAATTACACAATTTTAGCATTACAGTAAATTAAAATTCAACAATGTGCATAAAGTAGTTCTCTATCTCAGACTCACGTCTTTAATTTTGATTTTTAAAACTTTGTATAGGCCTAAATATTTCTCAAAACAAGTGTAGGTCTAACTTACGAGCATTCTATATTCTGCTCATAGGCGTAGCCAGGGGGGGGGGGCGAAAGGGGCCATGCCCCCCCCCACATTTTCAAAGTTTGGATTCTGAAGTTGAACCCTTTGTTGAAAATATAATATAATTTGTATAAATTTATATCGTTTTCCAAGACATCTGGCTATTAGCACCCCCCAGGACTTGTTTTAGACACACAGAAAGACACCAATAAATTTTGCAAATTGTAAATCGCGCAAATTTACGCGATTTAGCCTACGCTTCTTTTAACTAATCGGTGGAAGCAATTTCAGAATCGCTTACTCTGTTGGGTTTTTGTGTAGCTGAGTTTTTTGTGTTCTCTAATTTTAGCCGCAGGTTTTGCCCGTTCGTGTGTAACAGCCACCCTCTCTTCACATGTCCTCTGCCCTGGCGCCTGCTGGTTTTGTTGGCTCTTTCTTTGTTTCCACAAAGATAAGAGTTAAACTGACTGGTAAAGCGGTGGTCGAATAAATTTGTGGCAGAATACGGTGCGATACTGATGAGCCCAGCTTCATGGGCGAAACACGTGTCTATCGCTGTCAATTCTTGCTACAAATCGGCTGCCGAGAAACACAGCTACCTTTAATAAGTTAATAGCTGTTTATTTGCTAATAAATTTCATACAAATATTACCCTGAAAGTGTTTCCAGAAAGCGCTATAATCCATTATTTGAGTGTAATTTTGCAAAAATTTTCCGGGGGGGCATGCCCCGGACCCCCTAGAATACGCGTGCCTTCGGCACGCTCTAACCCCTCACCAGCTTTATTGCTTCCCTTGCTTAACCCACCAAGATACGCCACTGCACATCAGGTGGCGATGTCTTAATCAAACACTTTGTCGTTCTCTTCAATTCATCAAATATTTGCCCTCCCCTCCCCCCCAATTTTTTTTTTCTGGCTAAGCCACTGATTCTGCTGACTGATTGACGTGCACAAAATATTTTATTCAAACTTCAAAAAAAATTTGTCTACCTTCTAACATCATTTAATAATGAAGTATAGTGTACCTTTCCGGTAACAATGTGATAATAATCGAATACAGTTTGGCGATTAGTCAACACTTCAACTAACCTTTCAGGGCGCACTTCACTTAAAATATTAACCAGTGGAAAAACTTGTTTTTGAAAGAGAAAGGGCAGCTATTACGCAGTAGGCTACTACTTTGCAAACATTGCGTGGTTTATCAGATAGGAACAAAACCAACCAGAACAGGGGAAGAACCTCCTTCCTTGGCAAACTAACTTTGAAATTGGGCATTTCATGATTCTAAAGCAATTTATTGCCAAACTACAATATGTGATTTTTAAATGTATTCTCAAACGTACTCGCCCTCTTAACACAAACTTCTAATAATGCGACGGTTGTTCGAAACAAACTTTTACATTCATGAAAAATCATAGGCTACTGAAGACAAAGTCTTGTCATCACCAGTCATGCATTAGATTTTTCGAGATTTTGTGACTTAAGCCTACTCCACATGACGAAAAATCATCGAACCAAAATTAAAATATCTACGCTATTAGATTCTTTTTAGTTTTACTGATGAAACAGCATAGAAAAAACTTCCATTCAGTCACAACTTTTGAGCTCATGTTTGGTCTGTACCTTTTTTATGTTAATTTGCCTGCTCCAAAACAGTCGGTGCATAACGTTAGTCTGGCTTGTAAATAGATTCCGTTGCTTGATGAACGACGTGCTGTCGGCATCAGTCCATGCAAGAAATTTCATACCCGTAAAAGGTTTCTTAATACAACATTAGCACCAGTCTTTTTGGATGTTGAAGTTATTGTAAATAATTTATTACTGTGGAGAATATTCTGCATGTATTTATATATAAAACAAATAAATCTTCACAGAGCATTTCCACTTCAAAACAAATGACAATTTTTTTATAATCCTTCCGAAATCGCATTGATTCGTTGCAAGCTGAACTTATGGTTTGTCTGCATATGATTTCTTTATTTGAGAATTATTACTAGAATCGTTGACCTTGACTGCTCTGTGTTAAATTCTGTTAAGAAAGAACTTGAGCCGAACCACAGTCAATTTTTAAAGCAGTTCTAATTGATTTTTGGCGATGAATAAGACAACCCTGCTGTAAATTCGTCAGCATTTATTCTTCTCTAAATTGCTCACTTTACTGCAGAATTCTGCCTTTAAACTTCCATGCAATATAAAAAGAACTTGGTTTGTCACTGAAATCTTAGAGGTATGTAGCCTGTAGGTATTGTTCTTCAGCCTTAGCATAGCCTACAGTAGGCTATATGCGCAGCACAAAAATAAACATGAATTGTTTGCAATAACGTTGCCATTTGATTGAGATCAAATAGACACATCGAATGAAACAACTATGTTGTAAATGCAACAGCGTGTTTATTTAAACTTAAACCTTCATGTAAGTCTAAAAAATTTAATTGTCACAAGTTTCTACCTGATTAAGTTTGACCTTATAGTCAATGCAGACCAAACGCTATCTGATTGACTTCTGGTCTGCCACAAGCTTGAAATCTCGTTTGACAATGGTCCAGCTTAGCAAACTTTGACTTCTAAAGCCATATGATTGAAATATCACAAAATAAAATAAATAAAAATTGCCGTGATATTCAGCTTGTTAAAAGGCATTTGATAATGACTTGGTGTTATCAGCTTTGTGTTCAACTGACGATCATCTTTTTTATAAACGAAAACATCTGACAGAATGGCATCCAATGCCACGTCCAATACGAAGCAAAGTTCAAAGGGGCAGATTGCACCCTGGTCTAATATTTTTCTGCCAACGCAATCTCGGAACAACAGAAGGCAATTTAAAGAGTGGTTTTAAATATTAAACTAGCTTATTTCGTTTTGCGTGGGCTATAAAATACACTATGTTGTGACATTTTGATAGCAGCAGGAGGAGAATAGGTAAATGTTTGGCACCCCGTTAACTCAATCGATATAGGCCTACACTCTCATTTGCAAGACGATAAAATTAAATAACGATGGATCAGGATCAGTTGAACACTAAAAACTCTTTTCATACCTTTAAAAATGGATAAACGTTGACTGACAACAACATCTGAAAATATTGACAAACTGGGTGAAAAAGCATACAGGCAATCAGTAATTCAACAACATTGCTATGTAAATGCAAACATGCAACTACTTACAAGAATTTAGCTTGAAAAAAAGGAAAAAAAAGATTTCTCGACCGAGGAAACACAATGCTCCCACATCACATCAAAATCGCAATGTCATTTTCATTATTAGGGTAAAAATGAGGACGAAATGGTCACATTCAGTTGAATAAATATAGGCTATAAGCTTTGATGTTTCGAAACAGTAGAATATTAGAAACAAAATGTAGACTATGTTGCATTGGTTTTGGGTGCAGTGATGTTGGTTCGAAGTAAAAACGAATAAACTAAAAACATTTCCTGTCAGTCTTCTCTCAACAACCACTTGAAGCACCAATATCAAATTCAAACAGAAAGTAGTGGCTTTTTTATCCTTTTTGATTTAGCTCGCAATTTTACTTGTATTGTATCCTATCTGTATCTTCATCAACATTCAAGCTGCTTATTTGAATATTTTGGCCTAAGCCAATGAGCCTACAGCAAATGATAAAATTCCTTGCGTCAAATGTTTGAGATAAAGTGAGGAGATAAAATTTCCTTAAGAATTAGTAATAGGCCTAATGTCAAGTTATTTTAAGTAAATAACAATAATACTGAAAATGCAACACTGAACTTTAACAGAGATGAAATAATTAAATTATATTCACCTTTGCATAATAACGATTCAAGCAAAAACACAGCACTTCAAGCTTAAAAGCGACCTTACAAATATTGAACAAAATATTTGTAAAATCTTACAACTTAAACCTACATCCTAAAGCCCTAAACCAGGGATCATTCCATCAGTCGCGAGCCACAAAAATGTCTGCAAGGATTTGAAGGGCCGTAGGCTGTTAATTTGCTACAAATAAATTTATTGGGGAAATTTTAATTCTCGGACTGAGAAATCATTTTTAAAAATCTTTACTCAGGTTGTTTTCTATACATGTACACTGTACACTTGTACAGGTTTAGGCCTTCATGTAAACCGTTCCTTTAATTGTTCTTATGAGTTTAAACATTCTGGTGAGAAGATTTTGTGGTGCAGTTTTGCTTTTTCTTCGTCGTATGAGCTGCTCTTCCGGACTATATGTTTGGGCATGATGTCATCAGCCACTCGACAGTATCGTCATCCAGGGCCTTCAGTCCAAGCGTTCCATGTGGTGGTTGATGGATTGGGCAGTCATGGACGACATGATCTACTGTCTGGTCTGTGGCGCCACACTCGCATCCCGGTGAGAGAGCCAGGCCTCATCTGCACATGTCTGAACGAAAGCGACCGACGCCGGTTCGTAGGCGGTTAAGCCGGACCCACGCAAGTCTTGCGAGGGACATTCCCGGAGGGTGGGGATCGACGTCGGGTAGGAAATCACGGAGTCGGGAGGTGTTGTTTTGCCACTCCGTATTCCATGTGTAGTTCGTCCAGTGTGCCGCACTTATTCCAAGATCTTCAACGTTGTTCAGAAGCTGTCGTGCGGCGGGCACAAATGGGCGTCTTGATTTCAGTCGCTGCTGTCCTCCAGGTAGGCGCTGGAATGTACTGTGGAGGAGGTGGCCGGGGTCCAGCGCGCGACGAGCAAGGGAAATCATGGCTCCTTTACGGCGAAGCTCAGCAGGTTGGATGCCTGCAAGGATGGGAAGGCAGTCCGTTGGAGTGGGACGCAGGCATCCAGTCACAGTGCGTAGTGCGTCATTGATGGCGGTGTCAATGTGGCGGGTGTGAGAGCTGCGGCACCACACTGGTGCGCAGTACTCGGCGGTAGAATGGACGAGGGCCAAGGTAGCTGTGCGAAGGGTTTTCGCATCAGCTCCCCAGCCGGAACCCGCCAGCCGCCTCAAAAGTGCAACGCGCGCAGATAGTGTTTTGCGCAGTGACTCCAGGTGTCGTCGGTACGTGAGTGACCTGTCCAGGGTTACGCCGAGGTAGGTGGGTTCGGCGCAGTAGGGGAGGTGTTTGTCATCGGTGGTAATGTTGATCTCACGTTTTGCTTCCTTGTTGTTTAGATGGAAGGCCGCCGACACTGTCTTTGCCTTGCTGAGCTGTAGCTTCCATTTCTGGAGATATGTTGATATAGTTGACATGTCCTGGCTTAGGTTCCTCTCCATTGACTGCCAATCTCCGGCTGGATGCAGGAGAGCCAGATCGTCTGCGTACGCTGTACTACGCATACATGCAGTTTTGCTGTGTTAGTATTTTGTATATCATTCTACGACAGTAGTTTTCAAAATTTTTGGACTACGACACACCAAAGTATTTCGGAATCTATCGCCACACATTCAATGACTTTCTCCGTCAATTATTTTTTCGAAATATTGCTTTTTTCTTACTTTTTTGTCAATACTGTTACGTTGATGAAACTATACAAGATAGAAGTTATTAAAGTTAGCTTTCCTATGAACACACCAACCAGTAAAATCCTTTACATTTACCTTAATGTAAAAGGTGTGCGTACTTTTTACTCACAAATAGTCTTGATTCCGGTCTTGACATCAGGTGGGAGTGGTTTGACGCCGAATAACGCGGTTAATCTTGGTCTAATGTAGGCTATCACAAAAGCACGTGCTCCCTTCTAAACTAATTTGACATGACGCAATTTTGCAATACGGCTGGAAAATTTAAATCACCATACTTTTGCGGCACACTTGCAACCCTCCCACGGCATACCGGTGTGCCGCTCTCACAGTCTCGGAAACCCTGCTCTACACTCATGTAGGGTACGTAAGCGTAAAGGTAGTGCTCACAAGGCAGGGCCGCAAACTAGCTATCAATGTAGGGGGAAAATTCACATTCATCATTGCAGCGAAGAGTAAGCAACTTAAAGATTTTTTAGAAAAAGAAAGGTAAATATGCCGACACTGCAGTAGGCTAAAGGATCTGGAAAAAAGCTGGGGAAAGACCAGAATTTAAACAAAGTAAAATTTATAACATAAATGGATAATGCAAAACTTACAGTAATGTCTAAAAGGGAAAATTAAATGGGGTATGTGGGAGACTTGTCCCCTGTGATATTTTCACAAATATTATCTTGGTTTGGCCACTTTTTTGGCACTTTAAACGAAATAATAGTTTAAATAAAGTTTAAATATTACATATCAATATTACTATTGACGGAATGCTGGCCGAGCAAGTCAAAAGCTTTACCTATCTAGGACACACAATGACTGAAAATGGCAGATGCGATACGGAAATATTGAAATAAATAGAAATAGCAAGAAACAACTTCGTAAAAATGAAAAAGACATTAACAACACGCAAAATTAACATCAACACTCAAAAACGAATTATGAAATGCTATATATGGACTACGTTATACCTTACAATGCAGAGACATGGACACTATTATCACAAATGGTTAAACCACTTGAGGCATTTGAAATGTAGATTTATAGAAGAATGGTTAAAATTTCATGGACGGATAAAATTACAATCAAAGATGAACTATCTAAAATATAAACCAACATGGAAATTCTACAAACAATTAAATCAAGAAAATTGAAATATTTTGGCCACATGATTCGCAATAAATCTATTCAAAGACAACTACTAGAAGGAAAAATGAACGGCAAACGAAATAGGGGCAGACCACCAAGAATTTGGACTCATGTTATTGAAGACTGGTCAGGACTTAATTACAAAACTGCAGTAGAAAAATTTCACAACAGAGAAACTTGGCGCCTCATTGCCTCCAACCGTCGACGAAAAGAAGGAACTTAATAAGGATGATAACTTCATGTCGTTCAAGAAACAGAAACCGCAGCCTGCTGGAAAATCACTACACGATGAAACAATTTATTGCAACTTCCGCCCCGTTAGCTCAGTGGTTAAGCGCCCGACTCAGGGTCAAGCGACACTGGTTTGGCTCTCGGGGTGTGCGCTTGAGCCATGCCTTTCAGGATTGCTCTGCATTCAGCGGCACCTGATGAATGGAATAATTCCCGACAACAATCGAAAACTTCACTCTGTCAATTTCGGTAGATGGCCCTGCGCCAATGGTTCAAAGTCTGTACAAGCATGCAAAACTGCCAGGAATAGCCTATCAAGGGCGTTTTCAGTCTAAAGATAAAGATTCGAAAAGAACCAACTTCAACACAATTTTTCCAATTTTCAGTTTAACTTGCTAGTCTTCGGCTGAAGGTTTATCCTTTTGGCACCGAGAAGAATAGATGTTAATCCAGACTGCACTCAGAGGCTATTGGGCTAGCTAGGTCTTTTGATCTCACTGGTCTGATCAATGTGACCCATTTAATGGTAAGATCACTTCTCAAATATTACACTTTACATGCTTCACTTCCACTTTTGCACGGAATTCATTAAAGCTTTTCAAAAACCGAAATCATAATTTTTCTACAACCTTCAATTAAGAAAAACTTTTTTATCAGTTCTAAGACTGAAAAATTGAATGGGAGTAATAACTATAAAAGTGCGATAGGTAATTATTCTTAATTACGTCTAACTGCAACAATTATTATCTTCAATTAAATTCATATCGACATTGATTCTACGCCCATCCCACATATACGTCCTGTACCTCTATGGAACCAGCGGAACCTTAACCCGAAAAATCATTTATTTCTCAAACCACACGTTTTTCATAAACTATTTTATTTGCCACAAAGACTTTTTAACTCGTTTGCTGGGTTTTCATTTCATTTCTATAATTAACTTTTTAACGTTACCTATTTATTATTGCGCGGTGGGATGGCGCAACGGATAAGGCGTTGGCTTTCCAATTATGCAAACCTGGTTCGACTCCGGCTTCAACTGGTTGTTGAAAACCACCGCTCAACTCTGCCCAGGGTGTGATAAATTGGGTGGGGAAGTTGCTGAAGTAACGGCGGCCGAGTGAAAGGAACTGGCCACCCTACTCTCCTTAGTGCCGAAGGCTTAGTATAATGAGAACCTTATCTTCTCATTCCCCAAAACTCAGTACCTGAGTAAGGGACCTATTCTTTACCCTTTATAATACTTTGTTCATTCAGTAGGCGTACTGTAGGCCATGTGAAATGGTCCAAAACACACTTTCTACTACAAGAAAGCAATGAACGTACGGTACTTTAACCACTAAAATTCTCTTTTCAACGCTTTCAAGACAGACGCCGTATTTTACTTGAGATAACTGACAACAGAATCGCTATTTTCCATCTCATATGCATTTCATAACATCTTGCCTGACAACTCAAGCTTTAACTTTGTAAGATGAACAAATACGCTACAAGCTTTGCCACAGGCGATTAATAAGCAATCACATTTGAAATAATGGAATGAATACGTTATTACAGAAATGAAAACCATGCTATACCTAAATGTGTTGGTCGAAGCAGTTGAATCATGTTAAATGTAAGATGCACTCCTACAAATAAAGAATTTTATTTGCTTAACTTGGCGCAAAAATGACGTCTAGAGTGAGTTTAAATGTATAACAATATCTTGACCAGTTAAGATTTGTCAGTATTTCCATGGTTTATATTTTGTATTCATTGTCATGAGCATATTCCTCACCTTGCGTGCTCAACTATACCCCAGGTTAGCTCCACACACAGAAGAACATTACTCTTTGCTACTCTTACATATATTTGACGATGTGTGCGCCAAAAATTCAAACACAAGCGTAGAAGAAGTGTGGTAAGAAACAACCCCGCCATTGAAGTCCACTAAGTAGCCTTAGGGAGAGTGGTGATTTAAACAAATTTTTATAGCCTACTACTACTTATACTATAAATAACACTTTATATAAAGTCATTTTTCTGTGTTTTACGAGGGCGATCGCTCCCTCTCCGATAGATCCGCCACTGCCATTAAATAGGTAACTCCATGATATTACTTAAAATTTTGAATCACGAGACACCTACCTGAAATTAGCAATGTTTAATCTTTTTAAAGTTTCAGCTTTGAGTTACACTACTTGATGAATTTCTTGACTGACTGCTTTTTGAGTTTTTCTGAAAACTTTGATAGTATAACTACTTTTAGCGGACAAGCGGAACTTTTGTATTCTAAAAAGTAGTGGTAAAACCTAAGCTTTTTATTTATTTGCAATTGGAGGTCTGTTCAATTGTAAATCATAAGCTAAATCGCATTGAAAGACAAACCACTGAGACATCGCTACCTGTAGGTAATTGACGTAGTCGTAGAATCGGGACTTGCGGTTTTTCTGATGTGTCGTTCTATGGTTGTTATTATAGTTCATAAAGGTATCGTTCCCACAGGCAAACTCGTCAGAAGAGACCACGTCACAAATGCCATCAGCACTTACTACCTATAAAAAGGCAGCAAGCCGTCACTAAGTGACGACATTCCACGTATGTTTTGAAATTTTTCTTTTTTTGTGTCAAGTATTTATAGCATTTCGGTTAAAAATCATTTGCTTGGCATGTTCCTGCATATCGTAATGTCTCATGTGAACTTGTTAGAGTGTAAAACTTAAAAAATGGCTTCAAGAAGAAAATTGTGTAATTTGAATATTCTTTCATGTCCTCTAGACTAGAGACCTTAAACTATTAAACTCGAAAAATGCTTCTAATTTTCGCATATACCAGTGGTTTCCAATCCTATTTGATGCATTTCTCCATCTGCTTACGGTACCGTATGCTAAAGATTTTCATTCAATGAGTACAGGGGCGCCGGAAGCGGGGGGGCAGGGGGGCGGATGCCCCCCTGCCCTCAATTTTTCTGCAGATGGAGGGGCAGGGGGGCAATGGTGCCCTTTTGAAGTTATGTAAGCTACTACACATTTTGCAATATAACAATTTCTGCTATTCGCTTTTAGCCTATATATAATCTTTTATTTTTGCCTCAAAATAATACTTACGGCACAAAATTTTGCAACTGCAGCACAGTACAGGCCTTAAAACTCGTTTTTTTTTCGGCAGCCATCGTGGCCTACCGGGAGCTCTTTCTCGGCGGCCAAATCTCCGTGCTTGGAGGCCAAAATACAAAATAAGAATAACGATAGCACAAGTAAATAAAATTAAACTTGCAACAATGCTAAAATGATCACTTGGCGTTGTTGAAGTCTGGGCCTGGGCGACGTTCTACAATAGAATCGTTGCACCACGCAGTAACTGCTTTATCGAGATTGTAATCCAGTACTGCAGAACCATGTAACGACACTCGCACGAGTGTCTCCAATGTGGCTGATTTTAATGAAGTTCGCCACTCCCCTAGAATTCTTATTAGCAACGAAAAACAACGTTTGACCTATTGTGTTGACGATGACGCTAAGGTAATAAAATAAGTATTTCAATGATGTGAAAAACATTACTAAAAGAAGCATAATTTTTGCAAAATAACTTATGATCAAAACAATTTTCCCCTCGGATGTCAACTAACCTAGTTCTCCTTTTTAACAACGATTCAATGTCCGACAACATCGAACCGACATAAAAACGACAATATTGCCAGCCAATGTAAATTAGCAGTTCGGATTAAGATTTTGTTAAAATAAACGTCTGGAATTACAAACAAGACTTACAGCGCTGGTAATCGCCGATGGATATATTTCATCAATAACAAATATTCCCGCACAATGCAACAGCGGCGATTATGACCCGCTGACCTAATTTTGCGTCACTATTTGATACTACTGTACATATTTTCGACAGTTAATCCACGATCATTCTATTGCGAAATTAAATAATTGGCTAGAAGAGACCGGCGGCCAAACTTGGCCGATTGAGGAGGTAGCACCGGCGGTCATTCAAGCACTACTTAGCGGCCATGGCCGCAGGCTGCTTTAAGGCTTAACAGTAGGTTACATCATTATAACATAGCATGATGCCCTTCTTTGTGTACCGGACACTTGTAGGCTATCATTACTTAATAGCCTACATAGTGAGCTGATAGATTAGCATTATCGCTATATCTTAACATAAAACTTGAAAAAAAATTGGCCTTTTAATAAACAAAAGTGCCCTTTTTTGTAATCTTGCCCCCCCAGTCAAAAATCGTTCCGGCGCCCCTGAATGAGTATTCGATTAAAATAGACAGCATATCCGCCCCAATAGCTCAGTTAGTTAAGCGCCAGACTAAGAAATTGCAAGATCGTGCAGCGGTGGTTCGTCTCTTGAGGGTGTGCGCTTGAAAAACGCATTTTAAGAACTACTTTCCATTCTTCTTCTTGCTGATAAGTATGGGAGAGTTAATTTTAGTTTATACTTATTTATATGTGTAGCTGGTTTTAGTATATGTAGAGAAAAAAAATATATAAGCGCACAATACAAGCAATGAAAGTACCGTAGCTCAACAATGCATTCAATCCATTCTGGACTTTTTGCAATGCAAAGTTACGGGTCACCACATCAAGTAATAAAGATCTTGCAACGTCTGATGTGATGCACAACATGCATAAGCTGTTCAATCAGTTTTGAGTCATGGTGAATCGTAAACAATTCTTTACAAATTTATGTGCCCTAAAACTAAGTTCTTAACCCTTTAATGCACATTAAAGTTTGGGAATGAGTTTTTGCATGAATCTTACACTTCTAAAGTCCACTGGGGATACTTAAAGGAATTTAATTTTTTTTTTTTAATATGACACCACGATGTTTTAAAGGTAAATTTTTATTTTCGATGCATATTTTGAGTTTTTCTAAATCTCGCGTAGAAACGTATAAAACGAAGAACAATTGCAGATTTGCAGTGATTCCATTTGTATTGAGCACAAGTATGCTGCTAACTTAGTATCAATATTGAAAACATGCAAAATAGGTTGACGAAAATGGATTGCTAGATAAAAATGCGCAAACAAGCACTGGGGTAAGTATAATATACCAGAGATAAACAGAGAGTACTTCTAATGTCAGCTTGATGTCAGCAAAGCTTTTTTCTTGCATTTTAGCTACAGTAAATCTGCTCGCTGAAATTAAATGAGAATATCATGCATGAAGAGAACGGTCTTGGATTCACAATGGGAGGCAAAGATGGATGCAGCACATTCAGAATTATGCATGTTACTCATCCAAAACAAATCTAATAAAGTATTTTGTAAACAAGTTAAAAAAATTCAAACTAGAAAAACTAGTTGATAACATTACACATCAATAGCGTACACCCCAATATAATAACTATAGCTAGAAGTGTTCCTGAGGCAAAAGTGGCTAAACGTGTTAAATCGTTATTTGTGGTCAATTTCTTCATGCAAATGTTTAAACCAAAATACAGACTACGCAAAAACGAGGTCCAATTTTATGGTCATCTTGCTACAGAATAGATTTTTGTATCAGTTTAGTCCTTGGCGACGCAAATGTAACTCACACAAAAGCTAGATTACCAACATCCAAAATAGCACGTTGACTATTACTGTACCTTCGTAGAGACTTATGACTACAAAAAGTACTGAGACTATGGATATAGAAGACTGATATTGAAAGCACAGACTATTTGAGAGAAAGGTTAATTTGCTCTCCTCAAAAGAGTTATTAGTAGTTATTGTTTTGCACTACTGCAAATGAAGAGATTTTTTACCATTTTAACACCTAAACAGAATTATGTACAGCATAGTAAAAATAATTGCATACAATCGCCACGTTTTACTATTGCATATACTAACGACAACAGCATGGTCACAAATACAAAAAGCGTCGATTAGCCGCACAGTCCAAAAGCTAATTGGCATTAAAAAAATTCTTATCACATTGCATAATGGTCTGTAATGTTGTTTTTTGTTGTTGTTGAAAATTTCAAGCAGGCTCGCATTCCTTCAAGGTTTCATTGTCGGTGATGGTTGAGGTAGAGGAAGATGCAGAAGCCACAGAGGTTGTTGATATGGTCGAATCACTTTTTTCTGCATAAAAGAAAATATAGCAGTCTTACCTTATCACTAATTTACTTCTCTTATCTTTTGGATATTGTAGGTACATTTATCAGATCAAAATAATTCCATTAATAGCAGGTATCATTGTGTAAGGTTGTAAGAGATCATTGTATCACATTGTAAGGAGAGACAAACATTATGTCGGAAGAAGAATAAGACAATTGGAAATTGGTAAAAGAAAGCGAGAAAAGCCGAAAAAAAGATAGAGAACTTGTGTGGCAGAAGATATGGAAATAGTTGGAGTGAAGGAGGAAGATGCTGCCGACAGAGTGATGTGGAGGACTGCAATCTGCACAGGCGACCCCACTTGAAGTGGAAATAAAACCAGAAGAAGAAGATTGTGGTCACTGGTTATTGGCACTAATCAGGGGTACATTGTAGCTTACATCATGGAATAGCATGTGATAGATCTAAAAGTTTATTCTTTCGCAAATATAATGATTGTGTTTGGTTAAGATAAACAAAAGTCTTAGTAGCAAATCAACAAAAGCATGATTAGCCTACGTATATGTTCAACGGATTACAAGTAGCCTACAGTAGATGAAGGGAAGTGTAATTTGTTTTAGGCTGATGTTACTTGTTTAGCCTATATAAAACTGATCTCACCTAACACTCGGCGAGTTTTTTGTTGTCTTGGGACCGTTGCTCCTGGAATTACTGGCAGCCCTGAAGGTGGCGTCAATGATAAGGGAGATTGGCGACATTCAAGTAAAAATTGGCGATCATAAGTAATTCGTCTTGTTCCTGGCCAAAAAAACGTGGAATAGTTTGGTCGGTACTAGTACTTTTTTAAACGGCTGGATATTTTCTTTAACCACAACTAGTTTTTTAAAATCGTTTTAGACAGTAGGCTAAACGTTTCACTGTTATTTAACGATTCGAATAACGTGGCATATCCATTTATCCGAGTTGGAAATGTTGATCATCGTTGTTAAATTGGTTCTTACATCTACAGATGTTGAATCAATGCAAAAGAACAGTTTTTTGACTGGGGTTTGGCCTAAATGTAGGGTTATACACTAATCGCACCTCCAGGTGATAGCTTTGATTCTCCTGCGCTGCGAACACGCACCAGCTTTTCTTTGTCAAACCCTTTACTTTGTGGTCTTCTCACTCGCTTCGGAATAGGAACTGGAGCTGAAGATGTTCTTGCAAGTGGCGAACGTTGAGTAGGATAAAAGTTATTTTTGACTAAAAAACAATAATTAGTTGTTATTTAATTACTGATCTTACCACTGAGATGAATAGTTGGTAAAAATTTTAAATGAGTTCCTTAATTCACCTATACATTATTCTGCACAGCAGAAGCATTCAAATTTTTCTATTAAAGGGCTATAGCTATAGCCCTGCTGGCTATACCCGATCCATAAATTTTCTACCTAAGTCTCTTCACAAATTTATATCTACATTTCAAAAGCAAGCATGGTTGTTTTATGTTGTTTTCTACCAAAATAGAAATTACAGCTTTGGAGCCAGATTTCAAAAACTTTGACAGCTCACTTGTGGCACGGGCGACCGTTCGATGTTTTTACTATATAACTTAACCGGAGGTTGATGAAACTATTTTTACAAGAAAAAGGTCGGATTAATTCGAAGAGATCCTTCACAATATCTGCTGTGCTGTTCAACATTGAGCTTTGGACGCGCACTCAACAATTTCAGTGTAAGTATGCTACTTATGTAGGAGTCTAATTTAGGTTAGTTCAAAGATTTAACTTCATCCGACAAGCAATTATCAACTTTAAAAACATGGCAACAAAAGAATTGAGAAAGATTCGCGGTCAAGGACGCAGATTCCTCATTGTCTGCTTTACACATTAACTCAGGGGTCACCAACCTTTTTTGCATGCGGGCCACTTTGGCACTAAGGAGAGCTGTGGCGGGCCGCACTAATAAAATTTTAGGTAGGTTGATATTATGCTAGAAAAGAACGAATTTCGTACCCAGTATCCAGCGTTACATGTTGTTAATATTTGTTTTAGAATACCGCAGCAACACAATTAGTCGAACAACGCTACTGCCAGGCCAAGCTCCTTAAACAACACTTTTGACTTCTTTAACAATGTTTAATAAACGAGGCCACTTGTTTTGCGCACTTATAGCGAAGCGAGTGGTTTCATCAAAATATTCATCGCCAAGCAAGAGTGGTGTTGTCACTTCGCTTCACAAATGATATCTTGCAATTAACAATTTCAGTAAACAAGGAAATGTTTGACACATCGCAATACAGGCAGCAATAGTGACCTGCAAACATATCAGCGAAAAAATAGGCTCCAATAACAGGGAAAAAGGCACCATGAAACAAACGTTTGTGGAAATCACCGAAAAATCGTAACTCATGCACAGTGTTCCCTCTAAAAAAGCAATGAGTTGGTTTTTCATCCTTTTTGTGAGAGTCTATAAAACCGTCTTTCTTTTGTTATAGACACTGTCGCATGCGGTGCTTATTAGCGTGGCAAGAATTTGTTGATTAACAACATTTTGCAGTAGCCTACTTGCTTCGGCAGTACATATACTGTACTAAAACTGGAACAATACAGAGAAGATTAGCATGGTCCCTACGCAAGGATGACTCGTAAAATCGTGAAGCGTTCCATATTTTGCCAATTTATCGTAAATTGAGTTGGCACACCGACCTAATTTGCCAACAAAGACTTGCATAAAGAGAATACTGCTCGTGAAACACAATAACGGTGAAACGCACACACTTAAAATAAAATAAGCAACCCTATGCTCACAGAAATTCGAAAACAGACGTTTTAATCAACCACTGGGACAATGTGGCTGGACATCGCATTGGAATAAGCAACCCCCACCTAGAACTATAATCTGATTGGTCGATCGGTGGAATCGTATGCAAAGCGAGAATATGCTTCCCGGAAATTATTTTTTGCCATCGTGCTCTTTAACTCCTCAAGAAAAGTAACTTATTTTTGGTTATGCTTGTACGCTGATACCTTCCGCGGGCCGCAGCGATACAGCGTGGCGGGCCGCATGCGGCCCGCGGGCCGCCAGTTGGTGACCCCTGCATTAACTCATAGCATTAACTTGACATTGATGGCCGCGGCGTGAAATGGTGTTGCGCGAATAAAAATAAAATAAATAACAAAATAAAAAAACGGCTCCTGGAGCGGACGCACTAATGATGAGACAGGGAACAAATCCATTTCATATGGAACATTGTAAACCCGCAAGATGTATCTATCGCTGAGTTCTTGCTACACTCGACTGCCGAGATAGACATAGTGTAGTAAGATCACATTGTAACAATAGAAAGGTAAAAAGTCAGTCACAAAAGTCGTAGTTGCGTATTATTTTAGCAGGGATGACTTATTCATCTAAACTTGCACTGTTAATTATTTTTAACGAAAATAAACAAGCAATACCATTTACAGGAAGTAAGGCTTCTTCTGATTTTTTTCTCATAAACTTGGACCATCCAAGTTCTTGCAGTTCCTGTGACTTCCAAGGATTCGGGTTGATTATTGGTTGATTGATAGGTGAGCTGATTGCAGAAGCCTGGCTTTTCGCATACTTGTCAACTTGAAAGTATGGCTTTTTGGCAAGTGCAGTCTGACAAGACGTAGTCAAAGAACACATCGGTGTTGTTATAGGTGCAATTAAACCGTTCCGGTTATCCACTTCTAATGCAGCAAATTGAAGGCTATGTTGAAAAAAAGTGTTCTGAAAAGAACTTTTTCAGAAATTGATTAATCTTTTTCGTGATTTTTCTTATGGAAAACCAATGAAACATATCTACCCCACTGTGCTGAAGCTCATCATGACATTGATTATACTGTAGCTTACTATAGCCTACTAGGCCTACCTAGTTTTAAGCAAAGGTGTAGGCCTACGTGTATTTAGGTACCCTAAGTTCGTTAATCATCAATAAACTGCTCGTAGTTCTTTAAAACATATGACAAACTTTCCACAATTACAAAAGTTCTGTCTTTACATGATTTGATTTAGTTTAGAAACTACATCTCAATTTGCCACATATCAGTGCAGTGCTTCATTCTTAGCTGATGCGGAAACAAGTCTATTCACTTGGCTTATGTCTCGCGTGCATCTTATACGGATGTCGCGCACCTTCCAAGAGTAAGCAAACTGTCAACAACTCCCATTCTCCTAATGTAAAGTATTTCCAAAGTGGAATGGAGAAAAAATAACAAAGGGATACGATATGCAGTTTCAATAACATGTTGTGACAGTGCGTGGTAAAGACCATAAGGAAATTTGTCGCTTTTATGTAACTCATCGTTACTCGTCAGCGACTTTTCATCAATACCTTGGTCGATTAATTACAAGCACGTTGCCAGCTGGTAGTGATTAGGTCATTTTCTTTTTATTTCCAACCTCTTTTAATTTTTTAATATTTATTTTTACAGCAAAACAATTTACCAGTGGCTCCGTGTCTTCAAATAGCTTAGGCTATCGTTGAATTCAAAATTTGCTTTTAATAAGAGAGCGTGTTTATGATCCTTATAGCTAACACATCGCCTGCTTAACCCTTTGCTTTTCAACGTTTTTTTGGAAGTTAACTGCTCAAGGGGGGGCCTTTTTTGGATCAAATTCAATCAGCTGTTACGTGTTATCTGCTGATGCTATTTCAACAAAAGTTGCACTGGTGTGAAAAAAAATCATTTGTCTATAAGTTTGAAAAGTCATTATTTTAAAATTTTGTATGTTAAACTTGATATTTCAATTTTTGCAAAGGTACCCAAAAACGACAATTTTGATTTATCTTGCCGCTATTTAATTACCGTGCTAATCCGATTTCATGCAAAGTTCTGAAAAACAATGAGCTCGATCGAACGCACGAAGTGTGTGTGCGGTGTGCCAAATCATTGCATTGATAAAGATTTACTTACGACTTGCGAGCAAATCTTATTGTAAGCTACTCATTGATTCTAAAATAGTTACAATCAGAGTAATATTGTTACACGAATTTGAAAAAAAACAAAACTGCGTTTGTTGTCTTACATTTTCGTCCTAAACTAATGCATTCCCAAACTCATGGCTAGCTTCTAGTTTTATGGAACCAAATTTCTCATAAGTAACACCTTAGCCTGCTTGAATAGCTGTTTACATCTTCGTTTGTGTATTTTAGGTCTACAATTGAGTTTGTAGTATGAATATTTTTAGTAGAGAGAAGACAATTGAACAAGTTGTTGAAATTATCTGAAATTTCTAAGTTCAAATTAGGTGCTTTTGAAATAGTGGATTTGTGTCAAGTCGCATCACAAATATCATGCAAGCTACATCATAAGTCATTTCGCTTACGGGTGTTTATAAACATGACTCATAAATTACATCCACCAACAATACAGCATTTACATCAACAAAGCTAAGTTCGAAGCTAAACTTTTTATTGAAGATTGTGTCAATCAATTTGAAATAACATTTTTAGTCCGCCAGCGTCGAAACAATGCAACAGCGAATTGAGGAACATGCGTAAACAAAGGAAATGTGAAATAACCCACAGTCAGCAAAGCTACATAAATTTAACGTTTACAAATGTTGAATCAATGTAAAAGGAATGGATTGCTGCCTGGGTCGTCATTGTTTGAAGCACAAAAAATACGCGTAAATGCGACAACATCAGCAAGGCAGCGATTATGTTTCTGGCCAAAAAAAAATTAACATTTGAATTCAAAGATAAAAATGATTATAACGAAGCTTCAAAGTTTGTCGTAAAAAATATTGCAGAGATACAATAAACATAATCATTTTGTGCCAGATTGTGAGAAGACTTCCTAGATTCTTTCCAAACATTTGCAGGATTGCAAATTATTTTTTATAATTTTATATTGCCAAAAAATGGCTTCTTTGTTGAAACAACGTGGCTACAATTCTATAAAAAATTCTTAGGCCTACTACATTGAAGTAATGAAATTTTTTTTTGTGATTTTGCTGATGACGTTTTACAATATCCGAGAAGTAAAAAATAATAATGATGAATTATTTTACAAAACCGTGGTTTGCAAGCGCTTCACAAAAAATTGTTGGGGGAAAATTTACCATTAGACGTAAAACGTTTGTAAAAGAAAATTGTCGGTTTACGTATTTATAATGTTTATTGCCCTGTTCGAATTATAAACTGCCTGTATTGTCTACCTTTGTGGTTGCCGGCCAGCTTAGAGCAGCATGCAAACTACGCGTTTATGGTATTTGCATCGTGTTATGATTCTCGAAAATTTCCCACAAGGTCTTTATTTTTATCGTGACATTTTTGTGCATTTTCTGTTCTAAACTTGAAGTCATTGTGCAGCACAATCCACATCGGTTTTTAGACTCAGTCTTCATTGAAAATCTTTTGTGTGGTGCATCATTTCAAGTAGTGTCTTCCCCTAAGCTGTTACACAAACCGCCCAGAACCAGGTTGATTATTATGTATCTTACAGCCGTTGAGAGCCCGTTATTGTATGTGTGGAATTATTACTGAAGATGTCTGACTACATTCATGCCAAAGTCGAGCAAATTCTGCTTTCGGGATCCTTGCCGTTATTTACGGTATTTTTTGTTGATAAGTTTAGGCAGCATTTTTCAAAGATAAATGAAGACATCGGTATTGTTCATCACTTAGATTTAGTTTTCTCAGCATTGTTTATTCATTCTTTGATCCACTAATTTGTCCCACTTTTGGTATAATCGGATCGTTTATAAATGGCGGGTCTTCACAATAGCCGGCCTCTTATACATTGGCGCAACGTATTCAGATGTTGAATCAATGATGAAAAAAGCTGATTTGTTGTTTGTCTGATGTGACGCCTAGCTTTATGCCTCTTCTACATTACAAAATATTTAGTAATGTAGATGAGGCATTATCATCTTCATTTTGCGCTCTTTGGAACAACACACAGTGCACTGTGAAACAAAAATGCAGGACATAACAACAAGTAGGCGACATAAAGCAGGGAAGGGACATATTGTAGCCATCGAGTTAGCTGCTACGTGTAAATGGAGCCTATCTCATAATTTTGAATGTATCTCACAATTACTGTTTGCAAAAACGCCATTTCTTCGGCCTCTCCCAAAAGCATTTGCAGTGATACATTTCCTCAATTGCAAGTTTTGTCAATGAGAGCATTTCCATAGAACGTTTATTTCGAAACCAGGTTTTCGTGCATTTACCCAAGAGAAGATTTCTTATTGTAACGTTTTTTATTCGTCAATGAATATTATCTGCTTGAAACAACTGTTTTGAATAGTTTGTGGCCTACATAGCCTACTATTTTGATCGTGGATTGTTATTCTTCTTTGTAGAGCTGATAACGCAAAAAACGTTTGCTATTATTGTTTCTAATTAACAGCTTTGTGATCACTGGCTTTTCTTTTGTGGCATAAGAAATAACGCGCTTTGTATTATTGAGGTCAAACCAAACAAAGGAAACCAAGAGGATGTTTCTCTCTGCTCGCGCATATCGATGCACGAAGCAATTATGAGCTTATGGCTTGTTATCGCAATGTAATCCATTTCACGCTTTGCTGGAAGTGAGCTAGAAATAGCAAAAATTCACCAAAATCTTGAATTTACAAGAAAACTACACAACTTTTAGCATCAAATTTAATATCATCAGATCCGCCTGGCAATTTTAGGAAAAGTCAAGAAAAACCAAGTGCATGGCGTTACTGTGCTTCAAATAATCAAAGGAAATATGAGGGGGGGGCCAAATCTGGCCTCCCTTTGAGGAGCAAAGTGTTAAGCCAAGTTCTGACCTTTGATACCAAAAATAATTTTTATCAATCACGTGCTTATCGCCATTCTTGCTACTTTATGCATGGAAACAAACTGCTATCGAACTAAAAAAAACAACGTTTTGTCTTCCATTTTATTATTTTTTCGTAACCTGCCCAACGAGCGGTGATTGGCCAATATTCTTTAAATTGGTTGCAATGTTGTCCGGATCTTTATCCTCGAATTGAGGAAGAATCTTTAAAAGCTTTATCCTCTCAGCTTTGTATTCTGTCACCGAGGTTGACAGAACGAAGTTCCGGTTTGTTGGAAATGTCATTGCCTCTATTTTTTCCGCTAGCTGCAGCTAAGCAAAGAGCTGTTCTTGAAATGTTTTGCTCAGGCGCATAGCCCCAGAAAGGAACAAAAGCTGCTTGATTTTACCTTTTCTTTGTTTAAAAAGTCGACCCCATTTTCTTACTGAACTATCGGACAATGTATCCCACAATAAATTAACATTTGTAGTGAATATATAAAAGGCTACCACAATTCTGTTTGGATATGGTCATGGTGTATTTGTAATCTATTTCTTTTTGAATTGCTCACAATTCAAATTGATAAAGTCGGGTCGGGTAGTTGAAAGGATCGGAAATCAATAAGCCATGCAAGAAGTTGTAGACTGAAGTGGCTTGTTGTTGGTTGTTACTGTATGAGTATACGACGATCATTGTGGGTTTATTAATCGCAGTTAATGGTGCCGTTTGAATCACTTGTTTATTACAGCATGATGCAAGCCATTAAAATTGGATAAGTGTGCAGTACGGTATCTAGATTAGTTTGTAGATTAATTAATTTATTTTCATTTTGTTGGTCAAACTAAGCGTAAAGTTTTTCCATACCTTTATAGCCTACTCGCTAATTTCAGCATTGTTTTTTTTTTTTTTTTTTTTTTTTTTATAGCAGTGTTATAGAGCCGATCTTTGCTCATAATTTATACAAAAAATAGAATGTTACTCATAATTTATACAAAAAATCCACATGTCCTATAGTGGATCCATGTTAGCAATGTTTGGCGCCCTTGGTTCAAACTACTAGCTACGTCAATACTTGTTTTAAACGCAGGTTAGCATGACGAAGTCTGGACGAAGTAGTGATAGCTTATATTAAACCTTAGCTATTCAATGTCCCTTATCTCATTTAGCAACATTGGTCTGGTTCTTGACCCTCTGACCCGCGTGTTATTTGTCTATGCGCAGACAAACAGCTCGACAACACGTTTCTACTGGGAAATAACAGGTAGACTACTCACTCTTATGATCTAAAACACCACAAGCACGTGGCTAATGATGAAAGTCACAAGGGTGGGAATACAACAGCTGCACGTTTCTTAGTTTGATAAATATTTGGTTTAGAGTGCATCTCACTTGTGTCATCAATATTGTGATTGACAGTACAGATTTTTCAAAACAGCAATAATTAAAGAAACAGGAAAGAAACTTTGCATTTCATGCAATAAAAAGATTTGTACGCATCTGAAGCCTATAAACTTTGCGTTTTTGTAAAAAAAGCATTAAAGTCCAAAAATTGTATATCTTGAAGAGCCAAGCAAAATTTTTCGAAGTTTTTTATGAGCATATACTGCCACAGACCCCTAATTAACTTTTTTCCCTGTTCGGGATAACTATAGGCCTATATACGCAGAGTCGGGAGAAGTATCTCTGACCGGATTAGACTAAAAATAGACCCCAAATTTGATGGCATCCTTCAAAAGTCAAGAATTTCATCCAACCTCATCTCTCCTTAGCCTGTGGTGTTTAGGCCATTATAAATCTACACTTCATAAATTGCTAATAAATGTTGCTATATATATGGATGGATATGGTTTTCAGTGTGCTTTGCCTACATTGCTTATATATCACCCATAGGGCTATTTATCAAATATTTCTATTGTGGTCTTCGGTAGAAATTTGAAACAGGCTCCAAATTTATGACACAAAAACTTTCTTTTCTTTGTTATGAATGAAAATAGGCGCATTTGAAAAATGAATATGATGCGGATAGACGATTGAAGAGTATTTCTTCTGGGACATGGAAAATCCTTTTGGAACCTTAATTCTGGCAGATTCACATGCCTTTGTCGGTTGACCAAGTGGTTGATTAATTGATTGGACGAACATCTGCTCGACACAGCTCTAAAGCACGCAGCTGTGTCTCGGCAAGACACAGCTACGTCCGCCCTGCTGGTAGCTCAGTTGGTTAGCGTGTGACTTCGTAAACAAAGAAGCTTCAAGATCAAGCGGCGCTGGTTCGACTCTCGGGGTGTGCGCTTTGAGCAACGCATTTTAAGGATGGCTGTGTATTCAGAGGCACTTAATGGATGAAATAATTTCCTGGCAACAACACTTCAACAATCAAAAAACTTCACTCTGTCAATCTCGGTAACCGGCCCTGCGTCAAAAGCTTCTACAAGAATGCGAAGCTGCCAGGAATAACCTATCAAGGCTTTGTTAATCCGAGAATAAAGATTAAAAACCAACCAACCATTTTGGTGAAGATCGTCGTCGTCGTTGTCGTCGTCGTGTGAGCGTCTGGGGCCGAGGGTCTATCCTTTTACCACCCCAGATTCACGATGTTCCCGGACTACACTGGAAGGCTACTGGAGAGCAGCCAGTCTTTGGTTTCATCATCCATGACACGCAGACCTTCCACTCCGTTAGGTGGCTTGAGGATGGAGCAGTCATTGATGATGTGGTCTGCGGTCTGTTCCTCGGCACCACATTCACAGGAAGAGGAAAAGGCCATTCCCCATTGGTGCATGGTTGAGCGGAAAAGCCCGACGCCCGTACGAAGACGGTTGAGGCGCACCCAGTGTTGGGCGCGATAACTCATTTTTCAGTTAAGCGATAACGATAATCGATAAACGAAAAATGCCTAAAGCGATAACGATAAACGATAAATCAAAAAAAAGTTAACCGATAACGATAAACGATAAATTATCGCCGATAATGTCCGATAACGATAAATTTTTTTTCTTGATTAGCGCTGCCCCATCCCATGCAGCACGAACTGTTTTCATCAACATGACGAAAAATCGAACATAATATTACTGTGAAGGGACAAAACTTTTTGTAAGTTAAGCATGAATAGAATCGCAACAGCGGCAGTAGGTATCGAATCTTCAACTTCTTGATCCAGAATCAAATCACTGAGGTAACCGCCGTGCTTATAATTATACCTTTAGATACCAGTTGGATGCTTTTATCAATTGAGTTACACTGCCGTTGCAGTAGGCAAAATAATTTAATCAAATAAAAATACCATAAAAAATTTCAAACTTTGTATTTTGCTTTCTGCAGGGTTGTTTACAGCAAAGTCAGCAATAATTGAAAAAATTCCAAAAAATGCAAAATGCTTGAAAATTTATCAGTAATCTTAAGCGTTATTGGTAGTAAAATGTGCATAAACTGTGAAATCCATCAAGCTTGTGAAATTTGATAACGGATTTGCCTAGCGTCTTATATATAGGACGGCTTTTTTTATCAAAAAGTACAAACACAATTAGGAAAAAAATAATTGTGTTATGTTTTTTAGGTCATAATTATGCAATATTTAAATTTTCCGAATTTTTTTTTAAGTACTTTTACTTTCGGCACAAATGGGTTAACTTTTTAAGTTAAATGGCACTTACGCATTTGGTCATTATTTTTGGATTAAAGTTATATCGCCAAGCCAGAAAAAAATCGATCTACAGTCTATAACCAATCTTGTGTTGTTATTGTGTGTGAATTTTGTCTTTTAAACTGAGTTTGTGACGTAAACGCACGTCTCAAGGCAAGTTCTTGCAATTTTAGTTAATCTACTCATCTAAAGATTTAATGCACTTAAAATAGTAAGTTTCATATTTTGACGAGAGAGATTTTATTTTTTTACGACAATTACTAAAAACTAACACTTCCAACGAAAAAAGAAAACACAAGAATAAAATAGTTGATCGTGAGGTGGCGCGAAAGACCATGTTTCCGATGTAAAAGCGGCCTCGTATTGCGACACTTTCACAAACCACTTGCCAATTTCTGTCGCTTCGCTTCAAAGGAATCTGTACCGCCTGTGCGCTTACATTTTAATTGTAAAATTCACTCGCGATTGCCGATTGCAGCAAAACAACAAGACACTTGTTGCATGCATTTCATTGCATTGCAATTTGCAACTCTAAAAATTATTGTGTTGTCAGAGCCGTTGCTGCAGGGGGCGTGCCCCCTCCCCTGACAACGACCTGTGCATACACACTTCAGGCACTGAAGAAGAACTGGTTTTAATTTTAGTTTCATTAACTAGGTGGCTAGTAAAAATATTACTTTTCATGGTCTTTCCACTTGTGCGTTGATCCGAAATAAAATTTATCGGCGATTAATTATCGGCGATAATCAAATATTGCCTTTGGCGATAACGATAAACGATAACTGAAAAAATAATTGAGCGATAACGATAAGCGATAAAAATTTATCGCCGATAATTATCGCCGATAATGCCCATCACTGGGCGCACCCATGCCTGTCTTGGTAGTGTTAGACCGATGGGGGGTGTGTCGGCGTCGGGGATGAACGAATAGAGTCTGGTGGCGGTTGACTTCCATTCAGAACTCCATTTATGGTCCGCCCAAGCAGCCGCAGAGATGTCTTGTACATCAGCTTCGTTGATAAGAAGTTGAGCGGCTGGCACGAATGGGTGTCTTGATTTCAGTCGATGGGGGTGCTCGTTTGGGAGAGCAGAGATCTTGTGGTGGAGAAGGTGGTTAAGCTCCAGTGCCCGTCGACCGAGAGTCAGAGTGGCTTCTTCGCGACGAAGCTCAGCTGGTTGGATGCCAGCGAGAATGGGGAGATTGTCCAATGGTGTGGGACGCAGGCATCCGGTCACTGTGCGCAGGGCGCTGTTTATGGCAGTGTCGATGTTATGGCAGTGAGCACTGCGGCACCAAACAGGTGCACAGTACTCTGCTGAAGAGTAGACAAGGGCTAGAGCTGCTATACGCAAAGTGTCAGCCCTCGCCCCCCAGCTAGAGCCTGCCAAGCGCTTGAGTAGCGCAGCGCGGGATGTGAGTTTCTTGCGCAGTGACACCAAATGGTGGCGATATGTGAGCGATCTGTCCAGCGTCACCCCAAGATATCTTGGTTCGGGACAGAAGGACAGAGATTTTCAGTTGTTCTGGACGTGTAGCTCACGATCAGCTTCCCGATCATGGAGGTGGAAAGCTGCTGCCACAGTTTTGGTTTCGCTGAGTTTCAGTCGCCAGTTCTGGAGATAGGCTGAGAGAGTTTGCATGTCCTGGCTCAAGGTGTCTTCTAGATTATCCCACGACTTTGTGGAGTGGAGAATTGCCAGATCGTCCGCATAAGCATATTTTGCGAAGACCGTAGTTGGCAGGTCATGGGTGTAGATGTTGAAAAGAAGTGGAGCCAGGACCGATCCTTGTGGGACGCCGTTTTTCAGGCGTCTCAGTCTGCTTCGCCGTGAGCTACCGGTGGTGAGGGTGAATCTTCGGTTCCTGACAAGTTCCATAATCATATGAACCATATGTCGGTCAGGAAGCAGGCGAAGCAGCTTGCAAGTAAGGCCGCGATGCCATACAGTGTCATAGGCAGCAGTAAGATCTAGAAAGACAGCGCCGGCCTTTTTTTTTGCCTCAAAGCAATCCTCGATGGGTTGGGTTAAGAGTGTGACCTGATCTACGGTGGATTTTCCGCACCGAAACCCAGCTTGCTCTTTTGGAAGGAGCGAGTCGATGATTGGGTTGACGCGTGCGTAGATCAGTCTTTCGAGGATCTTGAAAGAAACACAGAGGAGGGATATTGGACGATAACTCCTTGGGTCCTCTGGTGGCTTGTGAGGCTTAGGGATCGCAACTACTAAAGCTCTTCTCCAGATTTTTGGGATTGTGAGGTGGTGCAGGCAGGAAGAGAGGAATCTACGTAACCAGGACTTTAGGGCATGGCCAGCATGGAGCACAAGCTCAGGGCAGATCTTATCGGGCCCTGGAGATTTGTGTGGTTTCACTAGGCGGAGGGCGGTGGCGAATTCCTCTGGGGTAAAGTCTCCAGAGATTGCTTCCTCTTGTGGTGTTTCCACTCGCCAAAGGGCAGATACTTCCTTGGCAACAAGGCGGGATGCCTTGCGGTCCTTTGTCTTGTAGACCCCGTTCTGCACTAGCTGGGAAGCGATGGCATTAGCAGAAACGGGGCACTGACGAGGGGAGTTTGCTGAGCGCCCAGTGAGGTTGTTGACGATGCTCCATGCTTTGCGGCTTGAGTGTGAGAAGTCGATGGTTTGGACAGCTTCGTTCCATCGCTCAAGCTTCTTTGTGTCCAGCCGCTCAAGTAGTTTGGTGGCGGCGGTGTTAGAAGCAGCACCACTTGTGGCGCTTAGGTGGGAGCGATAGAAAGCTTCACACTCAGAGTCCCAGCATGGTGTATATAGCTGGTTCGATGGCCACGTGGTATTGTGGCCTTTGCCGCAGTTATTATGGCATTGCAGAAGTCCTGGTATGCCTCGTCTGCGTTGCATATTTCAAGTGATGGTAACTTTGCAGCAGACTCATTGGTCAGGAGGCTGTATTGATTCCCATCGGCTTTTTTGAAGTTCCATTGCTTCACCGGTGAACTCGGAACAGGAGCCACAAGTTTTGGGGCGATGATGAGGGACGGCCGGTGTTGGGACCGCGGGAACTTTTCAAGCACACGTCTGTCTGGAAGAGAGCTGTCGACACTCGCGAAGGCCAAGTCAGGGTTTGTCCCTGTTCCCCAGCAGCCGGAGTGGAAACTGGCTGGTTCCTTTGGGTTGAATAAAAGAGCAAGATGGTTTGTAGAGGCCCGGTCAGCCAGCAATTCTCCGTCGCTGCTTGTGTTGTTGTAGCCCCAGTCGATGTGCTGGCAGTTGAAATCGCCAGCGTAGAGACTGGGTGAGTGGAACGTTGGAAGGGATGGTGGCAACATTCGCGAGGGTGGGGGCTTGTAGATGTTGACGATGTTGTAGTCTGAGATACAGATGCACACCCACTCAATCTCAGCATCAACTGGAGATTGGTCGACAAAGGTCCACTTCAGGCTCTCATGCACAAACGTGGCAATGCCGTGCTTCCTGCTTAAGGTAGACCCGGCTAACGTGTAGTTGGGAATAGCTAGCCTATCTGCAGAGGTGCAGTGGGTCTCTTGGAGGAGAATGACGAGTGCCCGGTTGGTATGGGCAAGCTGCTCCACACCTTTGATCTTGCTTGTTGTGTAGCCTTCTATGTTGAGCTGCGGAATGGTGGGGCGTCTGAACTTGTTCATTTCCCCATGCAGCTGTGTCGTCCGGGTGGAGGCTCTTGGTTGACAAGTTTCGTTTGGCATCTGCTTATACTATGAATCCCTGGCTTGGGTGCAGATGTTACTCACAGGATGGGGCACGAGGAGCCACTTGTCGTCCATTGGTGAAGATAAAAAGCAGAAAATCCAATAACCGACTTCCTAATTATTACAAATTATTATTATTGTGGCTAGTGTAAATTAAAAGTCTAAATGTTGGGAATCTGATTAAATCAGTTATTGCATTCTTATGACATGACTTGATTGAATGACAGCGTTTCATAAAAAAAATTCATAAAACTCGAAGATTTATTTAAAAAAAACTACCAGGAATAACCTCTGCAAAGAAATTTATTTTCACACGAGTCAGTTCAATCATATAGGCTACCGGTACCTAAAAATCGATTTTGATCAGCTAGAAGCGAGATCATTTTCAGTTAAGCTTGATTACAAATAGAATAGGCTAAACTATCAAGGCTTTGTCAGTCTGAGGATGAAGATTTAAAACTAACCAAATCAACCAACCAAGACACTTAATGGCATGCCAAAATATTGGAGCGGCAGACTTGATGACCATATAAGTCCTTTGCTGCTTTCAGTTGTCTGCTGTGTTACATCTGTAATTGTAGCGTAGGCTACCCTACAGATCATATACGACAGCATTACCTTTTTCAAACAACATTTGAGAATCAGTTTAGATTTAGATAGATCAAATAAATAAGATATGATGAGAAAGAGCATAGCCTATAGCCAGAGATGGGCAAGATCACCAGTATTGGTGATCTTGAAGATCAAGATCAAGATCACCAAGAATAGGTGATCTTGAAGATCAAGATCACCAAACTATGTGATCTTGAATATCAAGATCAAGATCGTGATCTTGAAGATCAAGATCACTTTCAAGATCACTTTTTGTGTACTTGAAAAAAAAATGAAGTTTTTGAACAGTGATGTTGCAAAAAATAATTACTATAAGCAACCTGGGTAAAGGTATATAGTTGGTATTGCTAACTTTTACTTTTAACTACTCGATCGCTGGCCTAAGAATTGTGATAAGTTAGTGACTGTTGCTATTAGGCCTATCAATTGTTGATGTAGTTTGCGTAGAATCGCAACGTCACACCCAAGGCCGAGGTTAATTACAGTAGTTCTGAAAAAGTCGCAAAATTTGCAATTAGTTTTATACGTTTTATTTATAATAAATAAATAAAAATAAACTTTGAACTGCATCATTTTTTACCAAATTTTTGTCTGGTTCATGTGGGAGTTTTTATTCGTGTTACTAAGCAGTTTTAACTTTCACTGTATTATGTCAATGTTTATTGCACCATTTACCTATCTGGCAACCTTGATGCTGTTGTCTGCTATCAAAAAAGTTCAGAGGCCTGCGGTCAGACAAACCGCTCCATACTCAGACCCTAAACTGGCTAAACAAGTCTTGGTCTGGTTGATTTGCTGCAATAAACCACTTTACATGACCAAAGTCGGCGTCCTAGAGTCCAGATTTTTTAACGCCGCCATTCTAGAGTTTTGAAACATCTAAAATTGGGTCAAAGAAAGAAAACATTTTTTGTAAATTCACACATGGAAATTGTGAACAAAGTTAAATCATTTTTTATTATACGTCAACATAAAGTACACGGTAGTTGACTTCTTAATTACGATCAACACAGAAAACTTTTTCAATTTTGAAATGGCAACACTGACCAGATTAGACGGAGACTTTAAATCGTTTTTTGTTGGACACATATTATATTAACAGTGGCTTAATGTTAGTAGTTGCCACTAACTGCTTTGTACAGTACGATTTCTAAAAAAATGCCTCTATTTAGGAAGTAAAATTCAATTTTAAAGTGATCTTGATCTTATTGTTCTTCAAGATCAAGATCACACAAAAAAAAGTGATCTTAGATCAAGATCAAGATCACCAAAAAAAAAGTGATCTTCAAGATCAAGATCACGCCCATCTCTGCCTATAGCCTAATTCTGTAAAGATTTTGTAAAAAAAGGTTCTTGTAACATAGGCTACAATAACCACTCATTTTATATGCATTTTGATATATCATATATCCTGCAATGTGCACTAACAAAGGGGCAAAGGGTTATAGTCACCAGTGGTGTCGACAAGGGGGTCCAGGGAAAACTTTTGACTTGGGCCCCGACCCCGATTGATTTTAGAGCCCATAACATTTCCAAAGGATCCGGAAACTTCAAGAAACCACTGCATGCGTATTCTTTGGATATTAGTCTACGTTTTTCATAGAAGTGTCTTGATGGAGCCCGAATATCTCATTGGTAACGGGCCCAAATTATCCAAGGATGAATTTTTGGTGTGTTTGGTGCCATCACATGAAACGCCGGTAAGAAAAGAAAAGCCAATTATAGCCTAGAGGTCTAACATATCGTAACTTTATTGAATACACCTCCCCTATTTCATCCAGTGCTGCGGTGGTTGGATTTTTCTCCGTGAGAAAAGACGTGTTGAAGCCAAAGCAGGCAGGACTCGGCAACTCGCATTTTGAAATTCTCGTGTTTTTGAAAGATGCGTAGCTTAACAATAAATTTCACCTAGAGTAGTGGTTCTTACCCTTTTTCTTTGTTTGCACGACTTTGAAGTCACCAACCAGTTCTCGCACCAACCAACCAGTTCTCGGCTTGAAACAAATGTGAATCCTCAAGGAACATCGGGCAATGGCAATGATCTTAGAACGGCACCTGCCGTCACTAATCGTAGCGTAAGCATCGCTCATAAGAGGGCAGTGTTTAATCGTGTCACGGCTGCGCGGGTCATAAACCCATCTAATGGAGAGACCACTCTGGTTTACTGTCAACACGACCCAGGCTCTCAGCTCACATTTGTTTCAAGCCGATTGGCTAAAGAATTGTATCTAAAAGCCACGGATAATGTATCCTTCCGCATGGACACTCTAGCAGGCAAACAAGAAATACACTCTGATCTGGTTAAATTTAATATCCAATCCTTAGTTACTGACGAACTGTATGGTGATGTGGAAGCAGTGGTAAATGCACCTTGGAGTGACCATGTCGAAACATTGCCGCAGCATCAAGACTTAAATAGGTTTTCACATTTCGATAATGTTGAATTGATTTCGTTACCTAACAAAATGTCGGTCGATATTCTAATCGGGAATGACCATGCTTACTTGATGCGAGTATTAGAAGAACGTGTTGGCATGACTCGGGAAGAGCCCCATGCTATTTTAACCCCACTGGGCTGGCTGGCTAGTGGAGGTCGAGGTTCTATGATCTCTGGTGATTCTAAAGTACGTCGTGTTGCCATTAATGGTAACGTCGCTGAGGAGTCACTTAGTCTTGACAGTTTTGATGCGCAGGAGATTGAAATCAGTCGTTTAAAACATGTAATAAAGGATTTAACCCTAACAGATGAAACGATAGAACTGTCCCGCAATGATGTCATAGCACAAAAATTTGTTGAGACGCAAATGAAAGTTGAAGATGGGAGATTTGAAATGCCCGTACCTTTAAAAACCGACTTTGAATTACCGGATAACCACTCTTTGGCTTTTGACCGTGTTCTGAGCTTACGACGAAAGGCTTTAAAGCAATTTGATGTTCGAATATTCTTAGTAGAAACGATGACTGAAATGCAGTCCAGTGAGTACATTGAGCCGGTAAAAGACGATGACTCATCAGCATGTGTGTGGTACTTACCATATTTTGTGACATCCCAAGCAAAAAAGCGAGTGGTATATGACGGCAAATCTGAGTTTAAGGGTAGGTGTGTTAATGATGTGATTTTGTCGGGCCCAGACATATTAAACCCTTTAACACAAGTTCTGGCTCGCTTTAGATTGGGAAAGTTTGGCCTAATGGCAGACCTAACCAAGTGCTTCTTCCAGATTCAATTACCAATGGAACAACGCGACTTGTTCCGTTTGCTGTGGTTTGAGAATAATGATATCGAAAAGGGCAAAGTAATTCCGTTTAGATTTTGTGTACACCCTTGGGGAATTAAAAGCAGTCCATACGTCGCCTGCTTAGCCATTCAAAAGATGATTGAACAAAACCCCACTGGAGCCAGTGACCTGACCCTGCGTGCCATTCGAAAAAATATGTATATGGACGATCTGATATTCTCTGGAAATAGCCTTGATGAGGTCAGTGAGATTGCTAAACAAGCCATTGACTTGTTCGATAGCCGAGGCTTTAGTTTGGTGAAATGGAGTGCCAACAAAGGGGCGTTGGATGTTTTGTCGGACTTTAAAAAAGAGATGCTGGCTTCCTCCTTTCGCGATGTCGACCTCGAAAAAGACGACACAGACTTACCAGTAGCAAAAACTCTAGGTTGTGTGTGGCAAACCGAGTCAGATTCATTCTTCATTAAGTGCTCTCTCCAACCTTTAGAGAAGTACACACGTCGCTCAATGTTAAGCCAACTTGGCCAAAATTTCGATCCACTAGGGTTCGGCGCTCCATTCTTCCTTAAAGCTAAGTTAATTCTGCAGCGTTTGGCTATTGAAGGCCTCGATTGGGACACCGAAGTGCCACAAAGCTACATAAAAGAGTGGAAGTCGTGGATTCATTCATTAGATTTACTAAAAGAATTTTCCATACCTAGATGGTATTTTGTAAACACAGAGCCGTGTTGTGCAGACGATGATATCGTATATCAGTTACATGGATTCAGTGATGCCTCCAATCACTCCTTTGCCTCCGTTGTGTATATACGTAGGCTGTGTAACGGAGTCCCTTGCGTATCCTTCGTTTTTGGCAAAAGTAGGGTTGTCCTCAAGCATCAAAGTGCATGGCCGATTGCCAGAAAGGAGCTTGTAGCCGCGCTTAATACTACGGAACTGTTAAACCAGGCAGCTAATGCACTACACCTGCCTGATCTTAGAAAACATTTCTGGTGTGACTCGAATACTGTCCTTCAGTGGATCAGAAATCCTGATTTACGATTATGCAAGTTTGTTACTCGTAGGTTAAATCGTATTTTACTCTTGTCAGAGGTGAGAGAATGGCATTTTTGTCCGACACATCTCAACTCGGCAGACGTTGGAACCAGACCGAATGCCATCACCAAAACAGGTTCCAGAGAGATGTGGTTGAGCGGTCCATCTTTTCTCATGCAGGAGGGCGAGGTCCCAACGGTAAATGGAGCAGATGCTGCTATTCGTAAAATGGAACTGTCGTCGGCGATAACGGTAAGTGAAAATGCAACTGCTGGCTCCATTAGCAAGATGATCGAAACCGCACCTACTTTGTACGTGTTGAAAAAAAGAGCCGCCTATCTTGTAGCTTTCACGGAGTTCATTGTATCCAAATGCAAGAAACATGGGTATGTAAAACCAAAGTTAAATGCATCCTATCTTGAGGACGCTTTAAATAGGGTTGTTTCTTACGTACAAAAAGTAGTGTATAGAGATTTGTTAAGTTGTGACGGCCTGCCGGAGTCGATCGATGTGGTAACAAAACGTCTTGCTTCGAGCGAAGCTGGCGCTGATAAACAGTGCCTGAAGGAGTTGCGCTCTCTAAAAAAGTATCGTCCTTGTGTGGACACACGGGGGAGACTTCGTATTGAAGGTCGATTGAGTAAGTCTCCCGAAATAACTGTCGATGCGAAGCATCCTCTTATTTTGCCTTCGAGGCACGCATTGACACGGCTAGTTGTCCTTGACGCTCATTGTGATAGCTATCACTGTGGTGTGCAACAGACACTGTTATCTACTCGTCAACGTTTTTGGATTGCAAACGGTAATTCCTCGGTGAAACACTATTTGCATGACTGCGCTCCATGTGCCTTAGAGAAAGCAAAGCCTATCAGGCAGCTTATGTCGGATCTACCATTACCACGAACCACGGCCTATAACAAACCCTTCTTCAACAGTGGCGTAGATTATTTTGGTCCAATGACGTTTGTGGAAGGAAGAAGCCAAAAGAAAGCATGGGGATTGTTATTTACCTGTCTTGCGAGTAGAGCAATCCATGTGGAACTTGTGACGTCACTATCTTACAGTGAATTTGTCTTAGCATTTACCAGATTTGTAGACTTGCGTGGATCTATACGTAACATGTACTCAGATAACGGGACCACATTTCAAGCGGCAGCTAAAAGACTACCAGAAATTTTGGAGTCTTCTGAAATTCAAACTTCTTTGCGAAAAAAGGGAATTAACTGGGAGTTCATTCCTCCGTATGCCCCGGCCCAGGGAGGGGCCTGGGAAGCAATGGTCAAGCAATTCAAAATTGCCTTTTCCCACGTTATTGGGAACTCATCACGGAAACCCAACTTTGTTGAACTTCTTACATTTACTGGTAGTGCCACAAGAATAGTCAACGAAAGACCTTTAGTCCCTGTCTGTGATGACCCTAAGGATTCTACTGTTATCACCCCAGCCGCCCTCCTTAACCCATTCTTGAGCCCATTTTCATCAGTAGGAAATCCTCATGACCGAGATGAGTTACGGAGAGACTATAGGTACAACCTGGCTCTATCTCACAGTTTCTGGGAGAAATGGATCTCTTTCTATTTACCTTCCCTGCAGGGTAGAAAAAAGTGGGCCAGTTTGGTGGAAAACCTACAGCCTGGCCAATTAGTGGTGGTTGGTTCTCCAGAAGATATAACTAAGAGAGGAAGGTATCGTCTGGGGAGAGTCCATGAGATCATCCCCCAAATTAGAAAAGGAAAACCGATTGTCAGGCGCGTCAGGGTGGCAGTCTCAGTGGTGGATGAGGCATCGGGTGAGGTCAAAGTGGACCTGGTCCTAAGGGATATATCGTGCGTTGCTCCTGTGGGGAATGCTTGACTGCGTTCAGGACCCGGCCACGCCCTGGTCTGTTGTTAGCTGGTGTCGTCGAGGCATCTGTACCACCCTTGCCTTTCATTTAAATTTGTAGTGTATTGTAGATATGTACCGCGCAAATCTGTTATTAACCTGCGTATTTCTATGTGTCATCCGCAGGACTCCAATATGCGTAACTCAACAACATGTCTTAGTAACGTATGCTCTACAGCAATCTCAGTCATCGGCCTCGTTATAAGTAGCTAGTTAGTTAGGCCTACTGTGTAATGCATTTGATTTGTTTGCTATTGTGTGTTTCATGCAAATGATGTAAATGCTAACCGTGTAAGTATTCGCAAGCGATCTCAGTAATTTGCGTCATTATAAGTAGCTAGTTAGGTACTGTGTAGTGCGTCTGAGTTGTTTGCTACTATGTGTGTCTCAAGAAGCTAACGTAGATATTAATCGTTAATCGTGTAAGTATTCGCCAGGCCATTGTGGCCAGGGTGTCCAAGTGCCTTGCACTGCTATCAAAAGATAATCACCGTTTTTGTGTAGTTTTAATGTACATACTTTCTGTGTATTGCATGTCGGGAATCGACCCTTCTACTTCAACCTTTATTTAATTATGTGCCATAATTAGGGGCCGCAATGTTCCGGCGGGTCGATTGCCCTCTTGATTAGAATTGAAATTGTGATGAATTTTGTAACTTGGTTGGTTGAATTAAGCAACGTTGAATTTGCGTTCTTTCACTGTTATACGTTACGTGGCGCGCCTTCTGACCAAGACGTTTAATTTCTGATTGTCGCATTGCCGCGTGCCGGGAGCCGTGGTTTCTGGAGAGTATTTGCCATTGTGTGTTGAGTTTCATTTCATTATCGAAAAAAGCAAGCTAGAGAAATGAATGTGTACCACGGATTTAAGTTGTCGTGTTAAAGCCATTGTAAGTTTATACAAAATCAGGTTTTTATCCCAACTCGCGCTCAATAAATCAAAAAACAACAAGAAACAATTGCAAGTATGATTCAGGCAGACCGAGGAGGGATTGTAGGTAGGCAGTGAGCACCTACTCATGTAACCATCCATATAGAATGACTCAAAAGTAATGCTGTTTACATGTGTGAGGTTGGTTGGTTTTAAATCTTTATTCTCGGACTGACAAAGCCTTGATAAGTTATTCCTGGTAGTTTCGCATAGCCTACTTGTAGAAGCTCTTGACGCAAGGCCGATTACCGAGATTGGCAAAGTGACCCAGCAAACATTGATTGCTGGGCCAGCATCGGCTATATGCTGGGTATGTTGGCACAAGGTCGGCAATTTCGTCCAACATTTTGCCAACATTGCCAACAATACGCCAACAATTTCAATACATCTTATTAAGCGTTGAAAAAGGTCTCAAAGATTTTATTTCAAGTTTATTTGTTTTAAACTTGAAAAATACTAACACAAACCTCTTTTCATGTGGTATTGCTTCTAAACACAGTTGTGTGATTGGTTAACATCGGTCAGAAGCATTGCCAACGTTGTGCCAATTCATAACAATTTTGGTGTTTTCTTTCAAATTATGCAAATGTATGCCATCATTTTGCTACATATTAAAAATTTTAATAATAGGCTATCAATGCTGTTATTATTTTCTGATACCGTACAAGTATATTATGAATATTTAAGACCAGCATTGGTCAGAAGAGTAGCCAATGCTTTGCCAACAAAGTACTTTCATTTCAGTTTGTTTATGCCAAACTGAGCAGAGGTCTAGAAAAAGGTAGGAGCAACAAAACGTGAACGCGATAACGTGCTTGATACCGAAACAGTTTAAAGTTTCCATTAGCCTACACGTTTCAACAAAATAAACAATTGCAACGTTGGCTATATGCTGGATGTGAGGGCACAAGGTCGGCAATTTCGTCCAACATTGCCAACAATTTCAATACTTCTTATTAAGCGTTCAAAAAGGTTTCAAAGATTTTATTTCAGGTTTAAACTTATTTGTTTTAAACTTGAAAAATACTAACACAAACCTCTTTTCATGTGGTATTGCTTCAAAACACAGTTGTGTGATTGGTTAACATCGGTCAGAAGCATTGCCAACGTTGTGCCAATTCAAAACAATTTTGGTGTTTTCTTTCAAATTAAGCAAATGTATGCCATCATTTTGCTACAATTTAAAATTTTAATAATAGGCTATCAATGCTGTCATTATTTTCTGATACCGTACAAGTATATTATGAATATTTAAGACCAGCGTTGGCCAGAAGAGTAGCCAATGCTTTGCCAACAAAGTACTTTCATTTCAGTTTGTTTATGCCAAACTGAGCAGAGGTCTAGAAAAAGGTAGGATATGAGCAACAAAATGCGAAAGCGATAACGTGCTTGATACCGAAACAGTTTAAAGTTTCCATTAGCCTACACGTTTCCACAAAATAAACAATTGTAACGTTGGCTATATGCTGGATGTGAGGGCACAAGGTCGGCAATTTCGTCCAATATTGCCAACAATACGCCAACAATTTCAATACTTCTTATTAAGCGTTCAAAAAGATCTCAAAGATTTTATTTCAGGTTTAAGCTTATTTGTTTTAAACTTGAAAAATACTAACACAAACATCTTTTCATGTGGTATTGCTTCAAAACACAGTTGTGTGATTGGCTAACATCGGTCAGAAGCATTGCCAACGTTGTGCCAATTCATAACAATTTTGGTGTTTTCTTTCAAATTAAGCAAATGTAGGCTATGCCATCATTTTGCTACAATTTTAATAATAGGCTATCAATGCTGTTATTATTTTCTGATACCGTACAAGTATACTATGAATATTTAAGACCAGCGTTGGTCAGAAGTGTAGCCAATGCTTTTATTACTTATTTCCATTTTTTAAAATATCAATAACCTACAAACCTTTTTTATGCGGTTTTGTTTAAAAATATGTTTCTGTGAGCAAGCATCGGTTAGAAATGTTGCCAACGTTGTGCCAGTTGAACAACTATTCTAAAGTTTTCTTTCAATTTATGCAAATGTACACCATCATTTGCTACAGACCAGGCCAGTGAGAAGATAATTTGGGCCCGGTACCAATGAGATCTTTGGGCCTCTAAACAGTTTTAAAAATAACGCACTACATCTAAATATACGCGGTAGTTTGTTTGTTTTTCCGGACACCTTGAAGAAGTTACGGGCTCCTAACATTATCCAGGGCCCGAGTTCAAAAGTACTCCCTGAACTCCCCTGACACCGCTACTGGTGGGCAATTCCAAGCTTCAGGACCAGTCATGTTGCGTCGAAATCTCTCCTCAATTTCTTGAAGCGAGATTTCACAAAACGATTGCTACTTTTACTTTCAACGATCCGGCAAATCGTTTTGACTGGGCAATATGACGTGTTGAAGTGAAATAGGCAACAAAGCTTTAGAATGCGGCGATGTGTTATATCAACGTGAGGAGATGCAATTTAGCAGAAGAACTTGGTTTGTTTTGATGAAGGAAGACAAAGGCCATGACTTAATCCTTTGCTAAAGGGATTATGACGTCACTCGATTTACTTCGACTGTTCAAGCATGGCGGTTGTGCGCAATACACAATTACGTGTAGAGCCGGAGAGGCGAAAGCACAATGCTTATGTGAACAGCGCTAAGAGGAATTTTCGCTTCTTGCATCGAAAATATAAAAAATCGAATTCAATTGAGATATTAGTTTTAGAAATGATCAATTAGAAATGAGCCGAAAGAAGTTTTAGAAATGATCAAAATCAAACTATAGGAATGATTTACGACAATGTTTATAAAAACCTGGTAAGTGAATGTCTTTTATTCATTGAACCTGAAATAATTGTGTAAAGTCGTTTTTGTCACTAGGCTACGTTTACACAATTTAAAGAAAGTTATAAAACTCAATTTAGAGAAAGTTATAAAACTCAATGACCAATGGAAAACTTTCATATGAAATATTCTCGTGACAAATTTAGTGCCAGTGCTCCTAGATGAATGCTAAGAAGATATCAGCAAAGTAGCAGAGCTTGTGATGTCCAACAACATGTGTAGGGTTTTGCTCAATCTTTGATTTTGCTGCTCCGGCAGTGTTTGCCTGACTGCTTGAATGTGTTTGTATTTTTATGTCGTGTGGATAGGTCTGTGATGGTTGTAGAGTATTTGCAAATGTAGCTTTCAACTGAATAATAATAACATGTTTTATTTTGCGCCCATTGCGACAACATAGCCTACAGTAGCCTACACTGCGACCTACATACGCAACACACGACTGGAATCCCAAATAAAACTTTAAACGTTGGCTGTCATTTGTAACAGTCGAAAATTTCTGTAACAAGTGCTGAAGCTTTTTAATATGATGGATGAAACCCCTGTCATTACATTCGATTTACATTTTGCAGGTGGCAAATTTAAGTTAAGTTGTTGGCAAAAATGCAAGCGATTGTATCAGTGGACTTATTCCAACTATTATTATCGAACACAACACAGTTCAAGTCATGTCGAGAACAAAGAAAGAAAAAAAAAACATCGTGAAGTCTAAGCACTCGTTTGATTGTTTAAAGAAGAATCTGAAAAAGGTTGTTCTTGTTGAGTACGGATAAATGTTTCTACTACGACTAAATGATTATGTCATAACTATGCCATTTTGCTCTTTTGATTAATGTATGATGTAATTGTGAAGAGTATTGAGTAATGTATGAAAATGTTTTAGTGGTGTACTCGCATTGATGTGAACAACGAACATGGTGGTTAGTAGGCTATGTCGGCATTATATGCTGATTTAACACTTCTTTTTTTACTTTCATGATTAGACATGGTGATGGCGCACGACAAAGCTGCTGCCGTGCAGCAAATTGATGAAGAATTTCAGAGTGATTTCGAAATTGGAAGGACAGGCAAGGTGGCCGAAAACGGCAAGAACTAACTTTTGGTGAGCTTGTTGTATGTTTGAAAGACAACTGCGAATGTGTTGCTTTAGTTGTTGAATAACTATCTGTACACGCAATTAGAATGTATTGGAACTTGATTATCGCTCTGCGTGGCGCAGAATCGAATGATAAGTTTTTTGTCACGCACGTTGGAGAGAGGGATATTACCATGGATATTACATTGATATTGCAGATTGTCAATTAACTTCGTATTATCCTGGACAACAACTGATCAAAATCCTACACTGTTGCCAAATAGCCCTCTTGAATTAAATATTTTTGTTTCATTCGCAGGAATTCAGAATGATAAAGATACGCAAGAAAAAGCTGCTGATGTGCAATGAATGTCCATCTGTCAATACGATTTGATGTAGCTTGTTTCTAATAAATGTGAAAATATAAGAAGCTCGGCTGTTACTTTGCTTTGTCACAAAGGGAGTAGTGTTGCTTATAAATCCGTGTTGTTGCTGTTCTTTCGCCCAAGGATTAGCTAGGTTCAACAATAAACTTTTGGTGATGAGCGAGGTTTAGGTACAGAGACGTTTGGCAAATGTAAATGCCAATGCTGTTCAGATGTTTTATGCACCAGCTTGCTTCGCATGGCCAACCTTGGTCAAAGCGCTGGCATCACAATAGTCAATAGGTCAGATGAAGCAGCGTCATGGTGCATAAAAGTCAACCAGAATTTAGGCGCCAGATGAAGCAAAATGGTGCACAAGCCATCTTGCCAACGCTGGCCAGATACAGATGCCAACGTTGGCAAGATGAAGCAAAATGGTGCATAAAACATTTTGCCAATGTTGGCAAGATACAGAAGCCAATGTTGGCTAGATGCAGAAGTCGACGTTGGCTAGATGCAGAAGTCGACGTTGGCTAGATGCAGACGCCAACGGTGGCAAGATGCAGACGCCAACGCTGGCCAGATGCATCCAAATGGTGCATAAAACATTTTGCCAATGTTGGCAAGATGCAGAAGCCAATGTTGGCTAGATGCAGAAGCCAAGGTTGGCAAGATGCAGAAGCCAGCGTTGGCAAGATGCAGACGCCAACGCTGGCCAGATGCATCCAAATGGTGCATAAAACATTTTGCCAATGTTGGCAAGATGCAGAAGCCAACGTTGGCCAGATGCAGTAGCCAGCGTTGGCAAGATGCATAATCCAACGTTGGCAAGATGCAGAAGCCAACGGTGGCAAGATGCAGACGCCAACGCTGGCCAGATGCATCCAAATGGTGCATAAAACATCTTGCCAACGTTGGCGTCTGCATCTTGCCAATGTTGCGGCCAACTTCTTGCCAATGTTGCCCCAACAATCAATGTTTACTGGGGAAGTTTCCGATTGTTGAAGTGTTGTTGCCGGGGAATTATTCCATTCACTAGGTGCCGCTGAATAGAGAGTAGTCCTGAAATGCGTTGCTCAAGCGCACACCCCGAGAGTCGAACCAGAATAACAAAACCGTTAAGCCTATGTGGCAGCAAAACAAGGCGCTACCGGTGTGTGTGATAATGTAATTATTACCAATCAATCAAGTTTATTTCAGTACCTTATAAGACACTGGTTTCACATATCAACGGGTGCGGTAGGCTATACATTGTATAAAGTTAATAACTTGTATCAAACACATAACCTTAATTCATAGGGAAGCTACATCGTAGAGGCACCAAAAAAGACGATGCGTATATCTACAAGGTGTCCCAACAAATTTAAATAAATCTTAAGTGAGAGAAGAGAAAGAAAGCTTAGCTTGCTCCGATACAAACTTCAAATACTTTCCGGACAGCAATCACCGCGAAAACAAAACAGCCATTTTAAACGATCCACCAACTCGCAAAGCTTGTTGACTATTAATATATAGGCCTACATCTGGAGGCAACAAAAAGACCAAACAGTTATCTGAATGAGATAGCCTAATAATTTTCTGATAGAAGATAGAATGAAAAATTTATAGGATAGAACGGAAATGAAACGGAAGAAAGTTTCAGAATGGAATGTGGAAAAGACGACCCTGCTTTTTGGAAAATAAAAATTTTTGTTGTGGCAACGTCTGGCAACACTGATTTGGCAGTTCTATCTCCATTGTTCCAAACATAGGATAGGTTCTAAACTTCCAAATTCATAAGAAATTTTTCAGGGGATGTGGGGAAATTGAAGTCATCAAAATGAAGAAATACAAAACATTCCGTTTTTCGTCTAAAAATAGACCTACATCAGTTCAAGTTCTCAGACAGAAGTTACCAAACTTTTTGACAAAGTATCAGGTATTTTGATTGTGTGAACATTTGGGGCTGAGGGCCTATCCTTTTACCATCCTAGTCTTACGATATTGCTGTACTACACTGGAAGGCTACTACTCTAGGGAGCAACCAGTCTTTGATTTCTTCATTTGTACAGTTCAATTTATTTGTTTTTGTTGGCAAGAAAAAAAATGTACAAGCCCAAAAAACATATATGGCAAGTAGTTTGCATATCATATAACAAAGATGATAGCGAAATGAGCTATGTATCAACCTCAACCTACTTGTTAACAGAAAAATGTAGTTTCTTCAAAGTACCTTAGGAAATATGGTAACAATCCTAAAACAAAATTTGAACAACACATCAACCAGGAAATTTTCGAACTCCAACACAATTTAAGAAAACTTTATCAAGTAAACTTTATTACAGTTGTACTCACATTTACAAAACCCAAAAACAGTCTTCATTCAAAAACATAGGCTAAAATGAAACTCCAGTGATTTTAATTGATAGCCTACCAATCGTGCAACATAAGGTGCAATTAAACTGTGGAAAAAATTATTTTTTTTTCCTCATTGGTTCTTCTGCAATGTCTAAGTTGGTTTAATTTTTTGATAGTTCTAATTCTGTGTCGACTTATATTGTGTTTTGATAGGGTCTGCATGTGAAGTTCCATAGGATACAGCTTAGAAGCTTAAAACAATGAAAACTATTGATACTACAAAAAGTGCTCAATGCTAAGCAAAAAAGCAAAGCAGAGCGAATTAAATCAAATATAGTTTTTACTATCTGAACCCTTAACAGCCTGTTTCACTTAAATAAGGATCATCAGAAGGACCTTATCTAGAATCTAGTGAAACATGTTGTTAAGGGCTTAGAAGCTTATATATATATTAATTCTTTTGAAGCTGGTATACAAGTCCCCCCCTTCTCCCTTGGTAACTCATGACAAAGGCAGGACTCAACCAAACATTGGGTGAAACTGCTTTACCTTTGCTTTACTGTTCACACACTTCAATCCACATGTTTTGGTCAATTCCTCTTTGTGATGACTCATGAGTTGCCGTGGGGGGGGGGGACTTCTATACCAGCTCCATTCTTTTAGATTTAATGTATAATTTATGTTTAGATAGGAGTTACATAGGTGCAACATTATTAACCTAGTTTAAAATGGTTAGTTTATTGGTGAACTAGGCTACTGATGCTGTGTTTTGTTGTATGTGTCAGTTAGTTGATTTTTAATACAACTGAATGTTAACAACAATGGCCATTACTGTTTGATTACAAAATTCTTCATCTGCATACATCCTGTGAGTACCGTACTTTAATATCTCAATGCTCAAATAAGACTTTTGTGCACGTTTTTTTTTAATAAATTTTTTTTATGTTTCAATTTTGAACATAAAGTAAATGTAAAGAATTGATCTGGAAATCATGCTTTATTACAACTTGGTGTAAAATAGCCTGTGTGAAACTATCCAATATTCCTCTTTTGCTTATCAGAACTCTCTTTACTGGATACTCTGGTGCAGTATTTTTATGAACGGGAAATTTGCCCTATTCTTACTGATTTCTCAGTTGCATAAAAAATTTTTGCAGATTGGTACCGGTAATGCACTGAATTATCACTTTACACTGATTCAATATTAAACAAGGCATTACATTAATCTCTAATAAAAGAAGTACATTACCGGTATCTCTAAGGTTTTCTTGAGTTTGTTTGATGCAACCATTCTTGGAACTTGGTTATACACAAGATTGCTAACTAACTGATAATTGATTGTTATGCTTCTTTAATCTTAACAAAGCATTTATTGATTACTCTATTTGCTGTTTGTTCAACATAGAAAGTATCCTCATCTGTACAAGCAGCACTAGATCATGAGCTTACATAAACCTGCAAATAAAACTCAACTTTATACAAAAGATAATAACATTTGTAGTATAATATTGAAGATGTCACATGCTAGTTTTATTTAATTGGTTGATTACACGGGTTTCTGCTGTTGACAGCATGGTCAAATGATGAGATCGTCTGCCCAACATTCAAAAGAACGTGGGTTTGACTCTCACCAAGAGCATGCAGCTGTGTCTTGGCAAAAATACTTAATGACATGCCAAAATAAGGGGAGCACTAGCACTTAGCAGCTGACTGGAAGACTAATATGTCACTTTGCTGCTTTCTGTTGTATCGTTGCCTATATGTGTGATACTGTGATAGCAATGTACAGTTTGTTGTCGAAATGGGTGGAAAATAAATCTAATTGTCTTTGTTGTGGACTTGTGGTTATAAAACTTCAGAAAATAATGTTGAGATGAAGTTGTTTTGTTTATTTCAAAATTGTTCTCAATTTTATTTTTTATGACTGATATTGTTATCACTGGCATTATTATCGCTTGAGTGGATAGAGTATCTTTTCCAAATGTATCAACATTTCAACATGTAAGACAATGCTGCAAAAGTAGCATAATATGCAGTCGCTGCATCCATGTGTATGTTGTCAACTTACTTTCTGTAATTTTAGACAAAAAGTGCCATCGTTATACTTCCCGAATAATGGAAGAGTTGACAACAACCAAACGACTTATGGAACCACCCAGTAGTAATGAGGTATCATATATAACTATTTCAGTGTCTAAAAATACACTAGCGGTACTTGAGCCTATACAGTATATAATATGCTGTCTTGTCCATGATGACTTCCTATGAACTTTTTTGGCTACCCTTTTTGACGTAAATGACACTTCAATGAAAAAATTATTTTTCGCAAAATACTGTATTTTTGTGGTGTTTCAACTAGTGTTGAACATAAGTAATAACATTTTAGCCAAGATGGTTAATTGGTTATAAAACTGCACAAGAACAGAAAAAAACGTGAAAATTGCGGGTAGAATGTTGCTCATAGGCGAAGCTGCAGGTTTTCGTTTGACTCTTTTCAGGAGCTATCCTCAGAATAACCTAAATGTGGTAAAATATTTATAGTAGAAGAAAAACGAAATGTGAATTTGGTTAGAAGAATTCAAGACCCCTGCAGAGAGTCAGACGAAAACCTGCAGCTTCGAATTATGAGCAACATTCTACTCGCAATTTTCAAGTTTTTGTTCCACCAATCAACTCTTAAAAAAAACATGAGTTTTCTAAAGTCTAAACCATGTTACAGAGGCACAAATACAATTATGTTGGCACAAATTGTCTATTTTATGTATATAAAAATACTTTAAAACTGTATATATATCAGTATTTGAGTCAAGAGGGCCATATTACTGACACTGTATGTTTCTAATACTGGATTCTGATTCTAAAACAGATGTTACATTATGGTATGTATGGATAGGTTTATGAACAGTAAAAACTAGCACATAAAGTTCTGAGCTACCTATGACTTCATGTACGGTACAATATAAAACAGTCGCCAGGTGCAAACTTTTTTTTTTCTTTCCTGGTGCAAACTTTTTTTGTTTTACATGCTTACATGAGACGTTTAGTAACCAGAAGTTATTGTTGTCAGCTCTACTTGCTGTTGATATTTTGCCTCTGCTTGTTGCAGTGATCGCTTTTTTTAAACTGCTGTGTCTTGTTTCTGGAATATGTATACTATAGCAGTTTGGCTAGATTGCACTAAAAATTATTTTATTGGCTAAGCTCATATGCCATTTAATTGCCATATATTCCATTATTAATTTTTGTATTGAAGATTGGATTAAAATTATTAAGAGTGAATGGACAAACACATATCTTTCACTTTCCTCCCTCTGCATCTGCTTCTCAAATAACCAACCATGTGTACGGAAATTGGCCGGAAGGTGAATATAATGTTTTGTTGCTGCATCTTTTGCATTGTCTAAAACCGTTACTTTTTGAGTCAGATGTTGACGAGAGTGATGGTTGCGTTTGTGCTTTATACTAACGAAAAGAGGACTTACTGTTAGATTGATTCATTTTTCTGGCTTTCAGATTATAATATTATTTTAAATTTTCACTTCATACCACCTGGGATTGAGCATTGTAACTCTCTAAACTTATACTCCTTTTTACTATAGTCTGCTTTTGCCATAATCTTTTTGATCGGAAATGCACACCGACCAAGTTTTCTGAAATGTGTTATCAGTCCACTGGCTTCATTATTTTGATTACCAATACAATGTTATTGAAATATTAATAATGTAATTATACCATTCTTCGTTCATCAAACAAGAAAGATGTTCGTCTCTTGGATGATGAAGCGAAAGATTGGCTGCTCATTTGTATATTCTCAGTGAACTCTGGCAAACCTTAACAACTTAGTTTTCGCTGTGGTGGTCAAAAATGAAAACAAAACAACGATAGACTTCAGCGACTCTCAATTATCTTGATCATAATATGAGTTGCGTGCAGATGAAGTAATTGCCTGGAGTAACAAATTAAAATTTAGCGTTTTTGCAGACTGGGTGGAAGACACAGTCCACACAGCATCTGTGCTTAGATTAATTTATCAAGGAAGATTTCTTCATGGAGACGCCACGCTTGGCGGTAAGAATTTATGTTCACATCATTCACGGGTTTGCGCTCTGCGTTTGCTTGACTGCCGAATGAGCCTGGGTATTACATTCAGTCGTATGGTACATTTAAATGAAGAACTTAAGTCAACAATTTCTTTTTTTTCACAAAAAGCTTGATGTCAACAGTGTTTCTTTTTTGCAAGAAACACCATCCCTTGATCATCATGACATAACTCCATCGCAAACTTGATGACTGACTCCAGTTGCTTTAAACTTTAATCGAAGATAGAATATGATATAAAATTGGCATTGTGCACTGCAAATTAGGGTCCACGTCTTTTAGGCGTAGACAGTTAGGCGCCGGTCTAATAGGCGCGCACACTGTGGCGTCTGGATATTTAGGTGCGAAGCACTGTGGCGCCCGTTCATTCAGGTGCTATTCCTAGTAAAGTCTGCAGATTGTATATAGCTCGGCAGGTAGGGCAATGCTTTTCACACGAAATATTATATTGAACAGATATCACATTTTGTGTGAAAAGCATTGCCGGTTTAAGCAGCTTCCTCACGGAAGCCATAACATATTTTTCTGTGCAATACAACATTTTGTGTGAAAAGCATTGCCCTGCATGCCAAGCTGATACAATCTGCAGACTTTACTAGGAATAGTACCTAAATGACCGGGCGCCACAGTGCTCCGCACCTAAATATCCAGACGCCACAGTGTGCGCGCCTATTTGACCGGCGCCTAACTGTCTGCGCCTAAAAGACTTGCTCCCGCAAATTATCGTCAATGTGTCGTTTACAGGTTTGAAAATTCCTTCCGGTAAAATAACTGTGATGCATCTGGTCTCAAGAGAAACTGTGCCGGAGCCTAACTCTCAAGGTTAGTTTTAGTTCATCTCTTTTTTTTAATCAATGCATAACGTACTTCTTCTTCCTGTTTTACGTCTCATTTCCTAGAATCAGGGTAGGACGGGGTCTGGCAAGGCACATCTTCAGTCTCCGTTCATCACGATCTAGGGGGCTAGTGCAATTATTGATTAACCACAATGAAGCTCACTATCCGCTTCATGGCCCTACGTAGTACGTATTTAGAAGTAAAAATTTCCGTTGGTTTATAGCCTATACATTAGGGTGTTTCATTTTTTCACCATTTTTGAATTTCAAAATGCCTGGGGTCCCATCTGGTGGTATTTGGGGAAAAAAGTTTTCACCCAAATTTTTTTTCAATTATGACGTCATATTGAGGTGGTCCACAAGGTTTGAAATTTTTGGGCCTCAAAATCTTGAAATTTGGCCGTATCTGCGGAACCGCTCATCATAAATCGACAAAATTAGTATCAAAATGCGCAGAAGGGTCGGTTTCCTATACCTGATGTGGAGAATATTAAGCTCTGTCTGCTTCAGAAAAAAAGTTATTTCAAAAAATCTGATTTTCGGTCTATTTTCTCCTGATGAACAGAGATGAGGTGATCAAGGTAAAAGTTTTTCTGTAGTTTTCCACTCTTGGAAGCTGTTATTGCGTAAGAATAGTTGCTGTCAGTGTTGCCACTCACATCAATTTTTAAAACATCAAATTTTTTCATAAAAAACATCAAATTCAAGATTAAAACATCAAATTGAAAGCTCGGGTGTGTTTTGTCAATAAAATGACAAAAAAATACAATAATGACATTAAATCTAGACTTTCTTCGTAAAATTTACTTAAAAGTTAATTTAAAAAACAAGTTTTCAAGAAAAACTACTTGGCTAGCAGAATTTTATGTGCAACTAAAGTAACACTGGTCTACAAAAAAAATTATTTTGCTCCAAAATTTGAAGACTGATTTAGAGTAATTTTGGGGTGCTGAATCCGAATCTGGCATCAGATTTATCCTATCAAGTCAGGTTTGTGAGATATGATAACAAATCGTTACTTTTATCAAAGGTGAAATATTTGGCGTTGCGTTTACCACCAACATATGCAGTGCTATAACGAAAGGTTAGTGTTAGACGGGCCAAAACAGCCTAAATAAGGTTACTGGACAGTGGACAAGCATTGTCACAGGCCTGCTTAAATCTTTGTGGTTTCATGCAATACATTGACGGGGGAGGGGCCAGTTATACTTTTAGCCTCCCTTTTAGCTTGTTATTACTGCCTTGTTAATAATGTTGCTTAGACAACAAATTTGTATCAAAATTATAGTTGGTGGGTATACTTCAGATACTTATGCACCACATGGCCTGGATTTCTGGATATAGCACAATGTGTATGTGCAATACATGCAACATCAAATCTTCCACTTTTGACAAAAGTAACAATTTGCTGTTATTATTCTCACAAACCTGACGTGATAGGAATTTAAGGATAAATCTGAGGTAAGAGTCGGATTCAGCAACCCAAAATTACTCTAAATCAGTTTTCAAAGTTCATGGAGCAAAAATCGTGTAGACCAGTGAGTAGGTACGTACGTTTTCAATACGGTACCTTTTTAATTTTGGCGGCTGACATTTGCAAATAAGCTTACCTACAATACAACTTAGGCCTGTATTTTAAAACCCTACTCGACTTCAAGTTGACTCACTTCGAATGTAATGCAAACTGATTTTACTAAATGAATCTTTTATGATGAATCAAGTCCAGCAATTGGCTAGTTAGTGGCATTTTGTTATTACACTTTAGCCTACTATATGAGGTCGAATTTTTAGTCAAGGCCGACTTGAGCTCAAGTAAGGTTTTAACAGTATGGCCATTAATGTCTTTATTTTAGATACTACTACCAGCCTATCAGTTTTCTTCACAACCGCTCATCATGCTCATGAAGCCTACCGTATCTCTTACGTGGACCACCATTGCTCATATTTTCCACTACTGTAGCCTATTTGATGGTTGCCAGGTGGTGCAGCCTCCACTACTTTGGGATACAAGTTGGCGAGCTAGAAGCTGTCCTTTTAAATTTATTGAATTCACCAAATTGATTATATTTTATTTAGTCTGAGCTAGCTAACACCAAATCGCTTAACATCAGATTTTTGGGCAAAAACATCAAACATCAAAAGGTTACCCAAAAACATCAAATTTGATGTAATTACATCAAGAGTGGCATCGCTGGTTGCTGTTAAGGTTTCAGTACTAGGCTTGTCTAGTTTTGCTATTTGGTTAAGCAAAGCCCCTTCTTGCATTGCTCCGGGACCCTTCCTGACGCCGTCCACAAAAGAAATGACATGGGAAAGATATATTTCGTTTATGTAGAACATGCATTTGAGGGTATGAACATCATGACCAACTTCATCATTAAAATAATAGACCGGTCGAGTATTGACTCCGGACTTTTTTCCTGTGTTGAGAGCAGTCATATCAGCCATGACTGAATATAGTTGGGATAGGTGAACTCTGCAAGCCTCCTGGATGATGGTGCCAAATATCAGTTCTGCAGTGACCGACACACTTTTGGGAAAAGATTTAACAGCAAGCACACTTTCGTGCTTCATACCATTATCATCAGCAAGTTGGCCAAATAAAACGTATCGATCTATTTTATCGACAACGCGCCCATCATAATATAACTGCATGGCAGAAGCTGAGTTGAGAAGGTTCTCACTTTCCATCAGAGATTTTTCTTTTCTTTTTTGTCGTTGGCGGTATACTGTCGAAGGTGATGCAGCTACTTGATCTTTTCCAAGAACCGACCTCATAAGATCTGACTGCTGGCGTACCGAAGTCATCCTACGATCAGCAAGTACACAACTTAGCTATCATTTATGGAAAACGAATGTACTCTCTTGTACACTTTTCTCCAAACAGCTGGTTTCAGAGACTCGTATTCCTTATCATCTTCCCAATTCATATCCCCATCACAGTCGCTTTCGCTACTGTGTAGACATCTAACTGCTTCATTTCTTTTTCTCTGTTTGGAACAGTCTTTTATTGCCGAACTGCCGATGCTTTGGCAGATTGTATGCCAGAAGTGCTCGGTTGTTCACTTCCTTTTATGATTTTCAAGTTCCAAAGCCTTTTCTACATGGTTGAAATCTACGCCAACGATAAACATTTTTCAATTTTTTCGCTGATCTTTCAAGAAAGCGATTTCTTTCTCCTGGACTCGGTCTTCGAGTTCACAGCTGCAAGAGAGTTTTTTTTGTAAAACAACCGCATTTTCAGAGATTGAACACTTGCATGCACATAATAATATCGAACAAGTTCTGTAACCATTCTTGATTAACCTCATTACCTCTGCGTTTCATTTCCTTCTTTTTGCTGTGTTATACTTCTCTATCACGTCTTTTAACTTCGCTTCAATTCTCTGTTTGCTAAGCACTGGAAGACCATCTTTGTTCCACATGCCAACTACATCTTTCTGCAGTTCATCTTTCAAACCTTTGAAATAGGGAATTTTCTTCTAAAACTTGGGATTAGTTTCGGCTACTTTCTTCCTCAAGTAAAAATAGTGACTGACTACATCTGAATTAAGGGGAAGCACATTTCTCTCCAATTCCTTGAAGTTTTGCATCGACTTACTAATGCCTGACCTTAATGCCATAATGACACTTAATCTAGAGCAGGTGAGCACTGAGCAGCATAGGCCAACCTCATCCTCAGCGGTTACATTATAAATTATAATAGTTGGCCTAATACCTTCAATTATTACCATTTCATCTCTTGCAAAACGAACAAGGACTATTATTACGCAATAGCAGCTTCCAGAGTGGAAAAATACAGAAAAACTTATTATCTTGATCACCTCATCTCTGTTCATCAGGAGAAAATAGACCAAAAATCAGATTTTTTGAAATAACTTTTTCTGAAGCAGATAGAGCTTAATATTCTCTACATCAGGTATAGGAAACCGACCCTTCTGCGCATTTTGATACTAATTTTGTCGATTTATGATGAGCGGTTCCGGAGATACGGCCAAATTTCGAGATTTTGAGGCCCAAAAATTTCAAACCTCGTGGACCACCTCAATATGACGTCATAATTGAAAAAATTTTGGGTGAAAACTTTTTTCCCCAAATACCACCAGATGGGACCCCAGGCATTTTGAAATTCAAAAATGGTGAAAAAATGAAACACCCTACTATACATTGTGAAATGGATCATTCAAGATTGCTCAGCTAAGCATTCCTGTGAGATGTAATTCACATGCGACAGTTTTATGTGCTTTTGGTGACCTAACATGGCAGCATACCACGTTGATTATATGCTTATAAACAATAAACATGACCTACCGTTAGTATTCTTACACTACCATCACCTGAGTTTAATGTTATTATCGGTTGAAAAAACTTTCACAGCTCGATTGTATGTGTTACAGATCAACACAGTCGGGAAAAACCGCAAGACTCGCGTTGTAAAATATGTTGTTGCGCCATTTTGTAATAATCAGAGGAAGCTGGCATCCATGTTCCCATATGCTTCCAATTTAATTCAGCTATTGTTTAATTCAAAATGACGCAAGAGTGTGCTTGCAACAATCAAATTCACTGACAAGTGATGCACTGTATTCCGTCTATTGACCCAAGTTTCTTTGATCACTATTCAATAGTTTGTATTGAAACCATGACATAGCAGGAAAGGCCTCATGAATCAATGTCATGCAGCGGCGGTTCCAAGGTGAACGATTCCCCCCATTATCTTAAACATAAGAAATTAACTTTATTTCGGTAGATCTACAGTTTGCATTCGTCGGTTTTTCATCTATTGTTTTACGACATAGTTCTAATGTATTCTTATGGCGTACTTCTTGCAGTTTTAGCGTTTACTTCAGTCAAAAAAACATAAGTGGTCGATGATGATAATCTAGTTCTAAATGTAATGGAAATCTGCCCCAATGTTACCAGGTGAACTCACCTCTGGGGTAATCGCTTAGTTCTAAAAAAAACTATACGTCAGGTCTGGACGAAACATGCAAGTACCGTCTTAAAAAATCGCTGATAAAATATGTTCGTGTTTGCAGTACCATGTCATGTAGGCCTAATTCTGTTCATCACTAATGACAGGGGACAATATTTGCTGTGGATTGCGTTATCAGTTCTGTATTGTTTTTATGTTTTATTGAACGTCTTTATTTCTTTTAATTTTCTTATTGAAAGCACTTTATGCTTTAAATACGTTTGCTTTTACACTCAAACATTTCAACCTTGTCCCCTGACTATCGTTGCACGACAGTTGTTCCAGCATTGAGAGTATATTTTGTTGCAAATTTCTTATATTGGCAGTGTAGTAAGTTCGATAGTTTTAAAGAACTTTTTTATTCCGCTTGTTGTTGGCTGGAAGCTTTAAGTCGAAGGCGGGACGCAAGGCAGTTCCACCGAAAGTGACGCCAGCGCTGGAATTGAAAGTGGTGTTGCCAAAGAAGGCGCTGCCGCTTGTGGAAGTGTTGAACCCTGCAGCACAAACGTATGTAGTTGACAACACTGCTTTGGATCCCCCAAATATGCTCAGAGTGCTCAAACCAACCGTGCTCCTCTAATGTAGTGATATGAACGTTCACTGTACGTATGCAAAATTTGTTGCCATGACTTCCAATACATTGGAGAACGCGTATCGAATGGTTTGCACAAACCTGCGCTGAGAGTTTGTTTCAAAGGATTGCTGGTTGCGCCGAAGCCTCCAAAACCAGTTGTTGCAGTGGGATTAAACAAGCTGCCCGTTCCTGTGGCACCACATTTGGAAGCAAACAAACCACCTCCACCGATTGTAGTTTTCGCCCCAAAAGGATTAGAAGCTCCTGAATTAACACATCAATACATGTTGAAACCAGTCAAAACCATTTGTTTTATACAGTTTGATGAATCATATCAATAGGAAACATTGCTATCTGTGAATTGAATTTCCAACCTTGAACCTCCAATTGCCTTGCTCGCGGCTCTCAACCAGACTTGGACAACTAGAATTTTTGTAGTCTTTCGAAATTCGATTAGAATTAGAGTAATTTAAGCTTTTACAAATTAGACTAGGATTAGAATTAGAGCTACCCAAGTTTTCTCAAATTAGAGTAAAATTTAAACTAGATTAGAAATAGTTGGACGCAGTTGTCACATATCTTTTTTTTGTTGGATAAAAACGCCAATGTGTCAACTTGGGATTCAAAGTGTCATTCCATCATCACAGCGCCAAAACCGCTTACGTCATAATATACATTGTAACGTCAGTGAATTAATCGAATTTTTCATGATTTGCTGCTCAAGGGATGGAATGACACTTCGATCTTGATCGTTTTATTGCATTTTCTTTGTATAACATTCATAAGAGCGCAGTATCCTTCCATTTGCCAAAAAATACTGTTGGATAAACTAAATTTTTGAGCAAAACTGGAGATTGGATAAGAACTACAATTAGAGCAATCAAGTTACCGACATTTCGCTCTAATTTATCGAATTGGACAACTAGATAATTCTAGACTAGTTGTATAAGTCTGCTCTCAGCACCTCTGTTTTGGCTCAGCCTTATTTGGAGAGGTTTTTTTACAGCTGCCTGATTTTATTTTCTTACATGATGAGGGGACACATGATGTTTTTTTTTTCGATATGCTTGTTTTAACTGCAATACCTGGCAATTCCACTTATTGGGCCTGTTTTGCAAACAAACCATTAGTTTTGCATTTCACGCATAAAGTATCATCAACGTTACACGTGTTGGGAAATAAAACATTTTGCGACACAAGAAATCACATAAACATAACGCTATAAAACAAGACGGCTACCAGCTGTTCCGAATGGCTGCTTAATGAAGCTCTGTTGAGGCGGTGCTTGTTGGGGTTGTTGCAACATCGTTGCCATGGCGAGAGCAGCTACGTTGCTGAGGTTTTGCAAAGGCGAAGGTCCTTCTATATGGGTGCTTTTGTTCTCTTGAGGTAAAAAGAATAAGTCAAAATTGAGATGATCAGATTGACAAGTCGTTTGATGTGTTGCAAGGGAAATTAGAAAGGTGAAACAGCATGAAAATGGCGTCATATACAGTAGTATCTGGACAGTGCTTGCAATGCATAACCTATTACCGCACGTATAGCCTAAACTTAGAATGTAGGCTACCATGCTCTAGAATGTTAGTACTGTATTACTTAGAATTTTAGCACTTTTTTATTGAGCTGCTAAATTCGGTTTTACTATAAAAGCGTAAGAAAATCATTTATCTGGAAAATAGAAAACAATTAAGGTAAGTGACGACGTATAGGACTTAGGTATAATAAATGAAAAATTATAGCAACATGTGAAATGTTTATTCTTGATGGTCTGAGAATGCCCAAGTTGATGGCATTAGCTCAACAAAACTCAAACGATCATTCAGTTTCGCACCTTTCAATTTGTTTTGTTTTTCTGTGGCAAATATGTCAGTTGGATCTCCATGAACCACTCTTCTATATGCCAAGTATTGGTCTTTTAAATGCTGTTGAAATAGTTGAATATCATTACGATGAAAACAAATGTACAATGAAACGATATAGTTGTACAAATGTACAGTTATCTAAAAACGATGATCAATAGAGTAGCTTTTTAATCGTCATGCAACGGTGATTACATCTCAATGACTGATTAGTAGTTCAGTTTGGTTTTATTTCTGACCAACACAACGAAAAAACAATAGATGACAAACATAGCAGAGGTCTAGAAAAAGGTAGAAGCGACAAAACGCGGACGATATAAAGTACACGATAGTATGATACCAAAGCAGGACAATCAGTTTAAAATATGGCACGGTGGCAACACCTCACAGTAAACCTTCTGCGCAGTCATCTTGAACAACATTTACTCTGCATTCAAAATGAGCATGACAACAGCATTGATTCTAAACAATAGAAATCCTTTACACACATTCCTGCTCACCTTGACATTATCATGTACCGAATGCAAGTTGGACGCTAGTGTGACAAAGGTCTCCTGGATTTTCACCAGCGCTAAAGATATGTCTGAAAGTGTAGACGTAGATTTTAAAGTAATTTTAAAAAACTGCATTACTTTTTAAGCAAGCACTATGTGAAGTAACTTTCAATTCCAAAGTAAATTACCTTGTGGTGTAAGCATGTTACTTTGTGACAAAGAATGGAGGTGGTTTTCCAGTTCATCAATTTGTTGCCTGTAAACCTGCATGCTGCTGTCAAAGCTTGCGACGAGTTCCGCAAAGTACCTAAACAAATGGGAAATTATCATTTTCCGACTAACTTTAAATGAACCAACCAGGGACCTCAGAATACTTCAGAGATCCCTGGAACCAACTCACAACATGGGCACAATAATTAAAGAAATAAAACTACGTCGTACCATATATTGCATAACTCTGGTTTTTCGAATAAAATGTGATTTTATAATGAAGAAAAGGAACTCTATGCAAATGTTACCGAATCGGGGCTATATTGTCGTGTTGCAAGGCGGGAGGGGTGTTCTGGGTACGTTGCGTCATCTCGATGTGTTTCAGCTGCTCGCCAAATTCACTTCGAAGCTTTTCAACAGAGGCTTTGTTTCTAAAAAGCACAATGACCATCAACAGTTCAATAAACCGAATCTGTAAACGCAGACGCGTGATGACCAGACAAGCAGACGCGTGATGATCAAAAGGATCTCACCTTTGCACTGCAGATGAAATTGCGGCCAATGATGAAGACAGGGCATCTATTTCTTCAGTTATTTTATGCAACGACCGAACTGAAAATTGAGCCACTTCGTTGCTTTCTTCCTTTTGTTTTGTCACGAAGTTTCTACAAAGGCAAATACGATTTCGGGTGATTCGCATTGACACCAAGTGCAGTGGAAAATATAGCGCTACTACAGGCCGAAGTGCGACACGATTACAGAAAGTATAATATAGTCTTGGTACTGTTTTTGAAACAGTAATTTCTGAGAAATGGCTGACGCTACGTTGCTATGTATAACCACTGACCACTTCTATACAAGCACCAGTGACGTACACGTCGCTACAATTATATATTTGAGTAGTTTCAAATGCATAATTGAATAATGTTCAAAAATTAAGCTTACTCAAATGTTGTAACGTCTTTGCATATTTCATCGGGTACTGCCTGGTCTTTTACAGCTTGACTAATAACACCACTTGTATCTCGCTTATCATTGTTGTTATTAGTTGATGACGCCAAATCAACTCCCCCAAGACCTTTAAACGCAGGCTGACTTATGGTCTGTGTTTGAAAAGCAGTTCCCGTTGTCGAAGCCAATGCAGATGTGGTGGTCGCAGCCCCTATTACAACAAAAGCAATCACAATTTTTTAGGTTATTGGTCTTGAAGCACTTTTTAGGGTTTGAGAAAAAATTTGCAACCATTGGCAAATGTATAAAAATAATAATATTACTCAAAAATAACCTAACAGAAGGTAATGTACCGGTACTTGCGAAGGGTATTTTGTTGTTTGTGAAGTCATACGCAATCAATTTAGAATTTTCTATTATACTGATTTACCAAAAGGAGTGACAGTGGCTGCTGACGTTTTTCCACCAAACAGAGATCCCCCTAGAACTGAGGGAGTTGTACTTGCGACGTTGGTGGTAGCTGCTCCAAACGAAAACCCTTCACACAACAAAGCCGAAATTTAAAATTTGTGTGTTTATCAAAGACTATGCCTTAGCAGTTTCAATTTATGGCAACAGATATTTCGTGTGGCATGTTTAGCCAGACAGTATCAGACCACAAACACACACCTAAACCATCTGATGTCATTTTTTTGTTTTATATACTTCTCCCTATTTGCCATGCCAAATGCAAAATGTGACGTTTTTCAACAATCAATTAGGCAATACGATAGTTCTCAACACTTCCTCTAAGGCGTCTAAAGACATTTGAACAGTCCACAAAAGCAAAACAAGCAGCACTTTGGAGACAAGGGTAACGAAATAGTTAAATCTAACCTGTGGTAGTTTTTGTTGTTGGATTAGTAGCTGTAGTTGTAGAAGTTGTGGTGGTATTTGAGCTTCCAAAGTTAAAGCCAGAAGTTCCAGAAGAACTGAAATTAAGAAAATATAGCCAGAAGTTAAAGACAACCAAATCATTGTTTTTTTAAATAACTAAACAGTTACATGTATATTGTATATTATATTATATAATCAAGACTCAGATGTATTGCATGTGCAGTTGTGCACACTGCAGTGCCTGCACACACATACCATACATACTTACACATTCACATATTCAATTTATTCATGTACGGTACATAATAATTATTGTTGAAAAGGAGCGATCTTCCTAGCGCTTTTGGAAGTCTTCATGGCTAGTGTGGAGGCTACACCGGCAGGGTTTTTTTTAAGGTTTGGTTTGGGTGACCGCTAAGTAGTTTTAAGAGACTGCAAGTGTTTCATTTAAATACCAAAAAATAGCCATAACTACATACAATCAATGCAACATAAAATGAATTATTCGACAAGGCACAGCTTAAATGATTGTGACAGCGACCAAACAGCCTGCCCAACACGGCCGCCAAACAAGTTTGCTGCACAACCAAACAAAGTGTGCTTGTTGGCTTCTGCTTGTTATGTTTCCACACGTAAAAACTGATCATTATGCGCCATAAATCAGAAATAAACATTGACGAGTATCGAAGGTGCACTTCTTTTGTGAATAACTCTTTGATTCAGCTGTACCTCCACTTATTCTTTTTTCCAGACGTGAACTATTGATCGTAGACTATATTCGTATTATCGACAAGTCATAGCGAGAAACAACCATTACTTTTATAAGAATTCAATTGATTGACAAAAGCAGCGGTTGAGGACTATGTGGCGTGAATTAGTGGTGCAATGCTGATGAGCCCAGCCTCATGAAAAAAAGTCAAGTCAATTTATTTTGTTTCAACATAAAACATGTGTCTACCGCTGTCAATTCTTGTACACTCGACTGCCGAGAAACATAATATTGTCAGTGATGAATACACAGTGTTTCTCTTGTCTGCACCGGAAAAACCTGCATAGAATTGTACCTCCTGTACATTGCACAACGCAATAAAAATAAGGCAGTGGCTATTTGACCGGCTCCGGTCTTTGAATCTGAAACACTATTTAACCGGTCATGACGTCACTACATAAGCACTTTTTTCTTTTTCTCTTTCAAAGCAAAAGACGAGAAGCGCGGATATAAGTTCTAAATTCAACACGTTTTCTTCAACTCAGTCTGTGGCGCGTAAGTTACGTCTACGACTGCCATTCTAGAGGGGATGAGTTCGATACTATCCGGAAGCATTCTTTTTTTTCATTTTTTTTATCTAAATTTTGACCCGAAGCGCATTTTTGTGGTCAATTTTTAATTTGAGTAGCCTGCAGCCCATTTTTTTATATCTTTTCAAACTGTGTTTGCCGAACGACCATAAGTGACCTTTCAAAAAAAATGGTAATGGTAAAACCATTTTTTAAAGAAGTATAATATTGTATATAACTAACTTGAGAGCAAAAATGTAATTGGTCGTTCGGCAAACACGGTCACTTATGACGATCGGAAAATTACCAAGAGAAATTCTCAAATTCCAGCAAATTAAAAAAACTCTAACTTTATTACTCAGATTTGAAAAGACATAAAAAAATGGGCTGTAGGCTACACAAATTAAAAATTGACTACAAAAATGCGCTTCGGGTCAAAATTTAGATAAAAAAAAATGAAAAAAAAGAATGCTCCCGGATAGTATCGAACTCATCCTCTCTAGAATGGCAGTCGGAGACGTAACCTACGCGCCACAGACTGAGTTGAAGAAAACGTGTTGAATTTAGAACTTATTTCGGCGCTTCTCGTCTTTTGCTTTGAAAGAGAAAAAGAAAAAAGTGCTTATGTAGTGACGTCATGACCGGTCAAATAGTGTTTCAGATTCAAAGACCGGAGCCGGTCAAATAGCCACTGCCTAAAAATAATGTATGAGTTTCAAAAAATAATGATGACTCGTTTAGAGATAATTAGGTACAGTACGGTACTTCAAAAGTTAATGTTGACTTGACTTTAAACCGGTATTATTTTAACTTATTTAAAACAAATACTTATTTTAACTCCTGGTGTTGTTGTGTGTTTCTATATATAATAATGTATAAAATTAAAATTCTCTTGTTAAACATAGGCATAAAGCAAGCAACGTCACAAATAAAACATGGCCTGAAAAGACAAAAAGCGAGGACTTAAAAAACACTTTTTAACATTAACATGAATAACAGCTTAGCTTCAACTTGCTTAAAAGGATATGAACTGATTCAACAGTTAGCAATTCACCAGTATCTCGGCAAGGCTTTTAATGACCTGACAAAAATGGTCTTTGTCTACACATGTTGCTTGCACTGGTATCAAACCAATAACATATCATACAATCCAGAGTTCAAGTGATTAAGACATCATGGGACTATACTGAGTAGGTTTTGTACATGATATCAGAATGATAACTTGAGACTATAGTCTCTTTATTGTATTCTTGATAATTATTCAGGTCAAAAACCTTGTAGATTTTAAGCTTTCACCATATCACAGCATGAGAAAGAATCAGTGTTTCAGAAAACCGACCAGAATCTATCACTATATAAGCATCAAATATGTAATATTCTATATTTTAAGATTGTATGCATACAGTATATATGCTACAGAGAAAATATGAGCTAATGCAAAATGGTTCATACCCAAAATTAAATCCTGTGTTTGTTCCAGATCCAATTGCCATAATTATATCACACTAAAGCTGTTTTTTTTCAAAAGATCTTGTTGATTAATACAAGCTTGCAAACACCTAGGCTATAGTATGTAAATTTTTAAGTTAGCTTAAAACAAATATTGCTTTCCTAACCTGGTAAAAATTGGAAAACAATGGAAAAAGTTGATCAATACATTTACCTCAATCAAATAATTACAACTGAGAACTGACTGTAGCAAAAAATGAAATAACTAGACGAATATCACTTGGTTGGCAACCTTCGACAGAGCAAGTTTAGTATTCAAAACAAAATTATCTTTTTCTCCCAAAAAACAAGCTATGCCCTAATAAGAATGCATCCTTTCAGCTGTTAAATATGCCCAGAAACCTTGCAAAAAACTTTATTCTTGCACTAAAATCATTGCAAAGAGCACATGAATGAATTATACCACCGTCATTCTGGCAGAACAATTTTTCCGCTTTCCGCCTAAAAAAGTTATCCGTGAACAAGTGCGAGGCATAAAATGCGACCACACACACATTCGAAAAATCTTAAATAAAACTATAATCCGCAATACGTGCCACTTAAATTTTACATGCATCGGATTCAGTATTAAATTACCTTTTGAGGGATGTGCACCAATAGGTGCGCATTTGGAAGGAACTCCCAGCAGAACGCTTCAAAGATGGAAGATATATTTACGATAGGCTAAACATTAAAATAATACGATTTTGCATAATTGACACCTCTTCAAACATCTTGGTATAAAATTATAATCCGCAATACGTGCCACTTAAATTTTACATGCATCGGATTCAGTATTAAATTACCTTTCCAGGGATGTGCACCAATAGGTGTGCATTTGGAAGGAACTCCCAGCAGAACGCTTCAAAGATGGAGGATATATTTACGATAAACATTAAAATAAGACGTTTTTTGCATAATTGACACCACTTGTTAGATTTTCAACAGGTCCTTGATAGGCCTGCCTTTCGTTTTACCGCATTACTCCCGTTAATTTGTGTATTCGCCACCTAGCGTCGTTTCCCCTTCATTGTTATGTTATCGCTCTTTGCAAATGGCAACACTCACCACGAGATTGTCTATGGAACTTTCGAGACGTTTTCGTTTTTGCTGCTAGTTTGCCAGCTAGCCGAACTTGTTAGTTACTGTAGTTTGTGACTGAAAGTTGATTGATTGATGTTTATGCTTTGTTAGCTGCTTCTCTGTTATGTACTTCTACAGGACTTAAGTTTGACAACTGCTATGGTAATACTTATTTGCGTGTAGGCTGAATTCCATATTTGCAGCTTGCTATCTCAAAGTTCAACTTACTGGTGAGCGTACTTGTGATGTAATAATGTTTTTTGTAGCTGAATGTTGACTGTCTACCGTAAACAAACGTAACGTATCTCTGATGTGCGTAAATTGTTGTTAGGCTAATACTTCAAACTTAAATATTGCAGAGTCAATCACTATAGAATCCTTCGCGTACAAGTGCATCATTTGGCATTACTGATCCGGTCATACTACCGGTACGTTCATTATTCTGAATTGTATGATTGATTGATTTGTGTCGTGAATTGTGGATTTATGTTTACTACTGAATTATTGACCAATAATTTGTCAGCCTAATGGAAATTAATTCTCGTAAACCGATCTTAACTAGGCCAAGTGAATTGCCACGTTTCTTTGTTTTTTAATGATTATTGACCTAGCGTTATGGTTGTACGGTACGGTAGCCTACGTAATAATTGTGTAAGGTAACATCGCGAATTTATTTATTCAGTGCGTCATTGGCCAACCTGTGGAACTTGTGTACCGTACAGTGGATTGAGAACTGTTTGTCAACAAATTTGGTACGTTTATCAGTTCGACTGTTGTGCTTGCTGAATTGTGACTAGTGTCTTACGTTGTGTTATTTCTTGACAGAAAAACCGTATAAACTTCATTGCTGCGAAGCAGTCATTGGAAACCGAGTGATTTCTTCAAGTTGGCGTGCTTTAACAGTTGCTCAGTCCTGCCGGGTGGATTAGGAAAATCGTGACGTCACCGGCGCAATTAACTACCGCACCTGTTGTGTTCGCGTCGCACACAACATCGTTTTTCAAATTTGACATCAAAGCTTAACCATCTTTGAACTGAAGCTGATTTCGTCAATTGTACCGAACTGCTGATCTTCACCAACCTGACGATCAAATTTGCGTTTACTTACCAAGTTCCCATCAGTGTCACGTGACATCTCTCATTTGCTGAAGTTAGCTTATGCTGTTACGAAGCGGATTTGCATACACAGTTATGGATTCCAAAGCCGAAGCTATTCAACAAGCAGCTGTTACTTTGAGAGACAGCTACAAGCGTGGTGAACAGCTGATGAGCAAACGTGAAAACCTCACAGAAGTACAGATTATCCTGTTAGAAATTGATAAAAATTATGCTTCTTTAATGGCGCTTTGTGTCGATGTCCCTGACAATGAACAAATTCCAGGAGGTCTTTCAACCAAACGGGATTACATTCAAGGGAAAGAAGAATTTGCTGATAGAGCCAAACAGTGGTTCGCGGAATGCGAGAGGACAGACACTAAAACTCCTCCACTACGTTCACATCACTCGTCCTTGCGTACCCATTCTCACCGCTCCAAATCCGGAAGCATTCGGTCATCGAGTACAACGTACAGTTTGCGTCAACGTGAAGCACATGCCAAATTGGAACTAGCTCGTTTGACAAAAGAACAGAATGATGCCAGGCGACGAGAGGAAGAAGAACTAGTTCGCATGGAACAGGAGAAAGCTCAGATGGAACAGGATAAAGCTCGCTTGTTCGCTCGCATTGAACAGGAGAAAGCTCAGATGGAACAGGATAAAGCTCGGTTGGAGCAGGATAAAGCTCGCTTTGAACGTGAGAGAGCCGAAGCTGAAGACCTGCGTCAAATTAAAGCTGCCGAAACTGAAGCCGCACTCTGGCAAGATGATTCTTCTTCGGTTATCAATATTGGATCAATGACACCCGTACGATTGCCACAGCAAACCTTCACTCACAAAGACACACACCTGGAACCTCTGCGTCACGGTGATGAGCGGCACAAACAAGAACCAACTGCAACATCTGCAAGAATGCCAGACCAAAAGGTAAATTACCCTTGTTATTATACTAGCCGACAACCTGATCTTTCAGAACGACTTCTACCTAAACCAGATGTTAAGAAATTCTTTGGTGACCCACTCGATTTCTGGGCTTTCTGGCACCGTTTTAAGTCCCATATTTCTGATTGGTTGACACCCGACAGGAAGATGTCTTACCTCATGCAGCACTGCTGTGATGCAGTCTGTGAACAAATAAGGCACCTTGCCGATAGCAGCGAAGGTCACAACTGCTATGATGAAGCGTGGGAAGAATTAAAACGGAGGTATGGCCAACCACACGTTATTGCGCATGCTTGCGAGGAACGCTTGAGAGCTGTTACCAGAATTTCTCACCACGAACCCGAACAATTGGAGAAGTTGTCTGTCCTGTTGAAAAGATGTTGTTCATCATTGAGCTCAAACACCGAAGCTTCGAACTTGGATACCGTGCAGTTTATCACCTGCCTTGCAAATAAGCTGCCAGCGTCTCTGAAAGAAAAGTGGGTAATTGAAGCTCTGAAAATCAATGACGACACTGGAAAAGTGGCTGGATTCCAACATTTTGCTGACTTCATAACGAACGAATCTAGGATTGCCAATTCAATCTATGGCGTGAAACTTTTTTCATCAAATGTCGACAAACTTAACAAGCCTGACACCAAAGGGAAACAAAGGGCTTCACTGTTTAACGTAGTGACAAAACCTACTGAACGATCCGGACAGCTCCGAATTGGCAACAAGCGACTCATACAATGTATCCTGTGCGATAGTACACATTATTTGCAACACTGCAAAGAGTTCAAAACCAAATCCGTCACTGAACGGGAGCAATTTGTAAGGAAGAACAAATTGTGCTTAAACTGTCTTGGACCAGATCACATACGTGCCGACTGCAGAAGCCGAGGTAAATGCACTGAATGCGGAAGCTCATCACATCATTCTCTGTTACATCGGTACTTGGTCACAACTGGAGAACAAATCCAGAGACGACACCCCAACCCCATTGCTAATAGAAGAAATGATAGCCAGCCAGATGATCCCGGAAGAAGACCATTAGAAAGGAACACAAATGAAGTTGTAGAAACCTTCCATTCCAGAACCAGCAACTCGGCAACTTACTTGGACATCGTTCCCGTACGTGTGACAGGAGAAGGAAAGGTAATACATACTTATGCTCTCCTAGATTCTGGTTCAAACCGCACCTTTTGTGAACAAAAACTTGTAGAGATGCTTGAACTGAAACCTGAGCCATCTGGTGACTTCCAGGTGCAAACACTGTCTTCGAGTGGACCATATTCCTTCAGCTCTTCAACTGTATCGTTGAAAGTTTTACCAGTAGTTGGCGGCGAAGTGCAAGAACTGACAGATGTGATCGTCGTTGACAAGATACCTACCAAGCCAACTCCAGCGCTTTCTCCGGAGTATCTGCAAACGCACAAGCACCTCCAAGGCATTGACTTGAAGCAACTGGACCATGGTACAGTTACACTGTTGATCGGAAATGATCATGCTGTCGCCCACCGATGCATTGAAAGCCGCTTTGCACCTAACCCGAAGCAAGGACCTGATGCAGTCAGGACGCCCTTAGGCTGGTTGCTTAGAGGTAGGCTACTCGACCAAAGGAGACAGGCTTAGATAATTTCGATGCTGAATCCGACATTTCAAATTTTCTTGTCCGTGACACGAAGCAGAACCCTGCTGACCAAGCATCAAGGGGCATGACGGCCAAAGCCTTGATGCATTCTGGGATGTGGCTCAATGGCCCAGATTTTCTGAGGAAACCCCCAGAAGAATGGCCCAACCAAACCGCTCAGCAACCACAATCTGAAGATATCTTTGCTGCTTACAAACCAAAGAGGAAAATCGAAACCTTTACTGCTTCTACAACTGAAAGCCAAGGAACAAACAGGCTAATCTCCTACTTCTCATCTCTGCGCCGACTGAAACTATCAGTAGCCTGGTTCCTGAGATTCAAATCGTACTTACTGATGCGCATGAAGAACGAAACCCAGATTACACTGAAAGGACCAATCAGTGTGCCAGAACTTGATGAGGCAGAAATTGAGTTAATCAAATACGAGCAGCGTCAGAGTTTTCCAGCCTGGATCAAATCTCTATCCAAAGGAAAACATCCAAACATGCCCAAAGCCAAGAGGATCCCACTCGAAAAACTCAGCCCTGTCCTAATGAAAGATGTTCTACGTGTTGGCGGAAGAATCGACAGATCCGACTTACCGTTCGAAACGCGACATCCTGCTATCATAGCTCCAGAGCGCCACTTAACGGACTTGATAATTGAACATTGTCATACCAACGAATCGAAGCACATGGGTGAAAGCCATACACTGAACAATATTAACCGAAAATACTGGATAGTTAATGCCAAAGTTGCGGTTAAAAGGGTACTTGCAAGATGCCTGCCTTGCCGGCGAAGGACCGCAAAACCTAGACAACAGCTCATGGCAGAACTGCCAGAAGCAAGGTTACAAATGTCACAGCCACCATTCTCACAGACTGGCGTTGACTTTTTTGGGCCGCTGAATGTCCGAAACAGACGAAGTGACATTAAGAGATACGGCTGCCTTTTCACATGTCTCACAACTAGAGCCATTCACTTGGAAGTGGCACCAGACCTGACAACTGGCGCATTCATAAATGCCCTACGGCGTTTCATAGCTCGCAGAGGCCCCATCAAGAAAATCTTCTCTGACAATGGAACCAACTTTGTGGGTTGTGAAAGAATCTTGAAGCAAGCCATCGATGAGTGGAATCAGAACCAGATCCACCAGAGCCTTCGACAACAAGGAATAGAATGGTCATTCAACCCCCCAACAGCCAGCCATATGGGTGGAGCCTGGGAGAGAATGATTCGCACAGTACGTCAAATTCTTATGAACATCTTACCAAAACAACCACTCGATGATGACACATTGCACACGTTACTTCTTGAAGTGGAAGACATCGTCAATTCAAGACCACTCACCGATGTGAAGCTGGAAGTTGATGGCGACTTACCTCTTACACCCAACAACCACTTGTTGAAGTTGAATTCTTCAGCGAATTTACCGCCAATGTTAAGCTGCGACAGAGATGGCTACCGACCAAGTGATCGATACCGCCATGTGCAGTTTCTGGCAGACACCTTTTGGAAGCAGTGGGTTAAGGAATACCCACGATCTGTGATGTCAAGAGCAAAGTGGCTTCACAGAAAGGAGAATATCCGAAGAGGAGATATCGTCCTTTTGATTGATGACTCTGCTCCCAGACAACGATGGCCACTAGGCAGAGTAATTGAAACATTTCCTGATCGTCACGGCGTTGTTCGTTCCGTAGAAGTGAAGACTGCAACCGGATCTCTGAAGAGACCAATATCCAAACTTTGTGTCATTGTCCAAAGAGAAGAAGATGATCCAGATGAAGATGAGACACCAATAGACACCGTTGAGATTTTGCTGGAAGATCAGAGCGATGAGGAAGAGACTGAACTGTTACATGACAATAGACTGTTGAAAAACTTTTATTCATGAAAAGAACGAGCCAGTTTGGCCCTTCTTTGGCCCGAGAGTGTTAGATTTTCAACAGGTCCTTGATAGGCCTGCCTTTCGTTTTACCGCATTACTCCCGTTAATTTGTGTATTCGCCACCTAGCGTCGTTTCCCCTTCATTGTTATGTTATCGCTCTTTGCAAATGGCAACACTCACCACGAGATTGTCTATGGAACTTTCGAGACGTTTTCGTTTTTGCTGCTAGTTTGCCAGCTAGCCGAACTTGTTAGTTACTGTAGTTTGTGACTGAAAGTTGATTGATTGATGTTTATGCTTTGTTAGCTGCTTCTCTGTTATGTACTTCTACAGGACTTAAGTTTGACAACTGCTATGGTAATACTTATTTGCGTGTAGGCTGAATTCCATATTTGCAGCTTGCTATCTCAAAGTTCAACTTACTGGTGAGCGTACTTGTGATGTAATAATGTTTTTTGTAGCTGAATGTTGACTGTCTACCGTAAACAAACGTAACGTATCTCTGATGTGCGTAAATTGTTGTTAGGCTAATACTTCAAACTTAAATATTGCAGAGTCAATCACTATAGAATCCTTCGCGTACAAGTGCATCATTTGGCATTACTGATCCGGTCATACTACCGGTACGTTCATTATTCTGAATTGTATGATTGATTGATTTGTGTCGTGAATTGTGGATTTATGTTTACTACTGAATTATTGACCAATAATTTGTCAGCCTAATGGAAATTAATTCTCGTAAACCGATCTTAACTAGGCCAAGTGAATTGCCACGTTTCTTTGTTTTTTAATGATTATTGACCTAGCGTTATGGTTGTACGGTACGGTAGCCTACGTAATAATTGTGTAAGGTAACATCGCGAATTTATTTATTCAGTGCGTCATTGGCCAACCTGTGGAACTTGTGTACCGTACAGTGGATTGAGAACTGTTTGTCAACAAATTTGGTACGTTTATCAGTTCGACTGTTGTGCTTGCTGAATTGTGACTAGTGTCTTACGTTGTGTTATTTCTTGACAGAAAAACCGTATAAACTTCATTGCTGCGAAGCAGTCATTGGAAACCGAGTGATTTCTTCAAGTTGGCGTGCTTTAACAGTTGCTCAGTCCTGCCGGGTGGATTAGGAAAATCGTGACGTCACCGGCGCAATTAACTACCGCACCTGTTGTGTTCGCGTCGCACACAACACCACTCAAACATCTTGGAATAAAACTATAATCCGCAACACGTGCCACTTAAATTTTACATGCATCGGATTCAGTATTAAATTACCTTTCGAGGGATGTGCACCAATAGGTGCGCATTTGGAAGGAACTCCCAGCAGAACGCTTCAAAGATGGAAGATATATTTACGATAAACATTAAAATAATACGATTTTTGCATAATTGACACTTCTTCAAACATCTTGAAATAAAACTATAATCCGCAATACGTGCCACTTAAATTTTACATGCATCGGATTTAGTATTAAATTACCTTTCCAGGGATGTGCACCAATAGGTGCGCATTTGGAAGGAACTCCCAGCAAAACGCTTCAAAGATGCTGGAGGATATTGTTACGATGAACATTAAAAGAATACGATTTTTGCATAATAGACACCACTCAAACATCTTGGAATAAAATTATAATCCGCAACACGTGCCACTTAAATTTTACATGCATCGGATTCAGTATTAAATTACCTTTCCAGAGATGTGCACCAATAGGTGCGCATTTGGAAGGAACTCCTAGCAGAACGCTTCAAAGATGGAGGAGATAGTTACGATAAACATTAAAATAATAAGATTTTTGCATAATAGACACAACTCAAACATCTTGGAATAAAACTATAATCCGCAACACGTGCCACTTAAATTTTACATGCATCGGATTCAGTATTAAATTACCTTTTCAGGGATGTGCATCAATAGGTGTGCATTTGAAAGGAACTCCCAGCAGAACGCTTCAAAGATGCTGGAGGATATATTTACGATAAACATTAAAATAAGACGTTTTTTGCATAATTGACACCACTCAAACATCTTGGAATAAAACTATAATCCACAACATGTGCCACTTAAATTTTACATGCATCGGATTCAGTATTAAATTACCTTTCCAGGGATGTGCACCAATAGGTGCGCATTTGGAAGGAACTCCCAGCAGAACGCTTCAAAGATGCTGGAGGATATATTTACGATAAACATTAAATTAATACGATTTTTGCATAATAGACACCACTCAAACATCTTGGAATAAAACTATAATCCGCAACACGTGACACTTAAATTTTACATGCATCGGATTCAGTATTAAATTACCTTTCCAGGGATGTGCACCAATAGGTGCGCATTTGGAAGGAACTCCCAGCAGAACGCTTCAAAGATGCTGGAGGATATATTTAGGATAAACATTAAAATAATACGATTTTTGCATAATTGACACATCTTCAAACATCTTGGAATAAAACTATAATCCGCAATACGTGCCACTTAAATTTTACATGCATCGGATTCAGTATTAAATTACCTTTCCAGAGATGTGCACCAATAGGTGCGCATTTGGAAGGAACTCCTAGCAGAACGCTTCAAAAATGGAAGATATATTTACGATAAACATTAAAATAATACGATTTTTGCATAAATGACATCTCTTCAAACATCTTGGAATAAAACTATAATCCGCAATACGTGCCACTTAAATTTTACATGCATCGGATTCAGTATTAAATTACCTTTCCAGGGATGTGCATCAATAGGTGCGCATTTGGAAGGAACTCCCAGCAGAACGCTTCAAAGATGCTGGAGGATATATTTACGATAAACATTAAAATAAGACGTTTTTTGCATAATTGACACCACTCAAACATCTTGGAATAAAACTATAATCCGCAACACGTACCACTTAACTTTTACATGCATCGGATTCAGTATTAAATTACCTTTCCAGGGATGTGCACCAATAGGTGCGCATTTGGAAGGAACTCCCAGCAGAACGCTTCAAAGATGCTGGAGGATATATTTACGATAAACATTAAAATAAGACGTTTTTTGCATAATTGACACCACTCAAACATCTTGGAATAAAACTATAATCCGCAACACGTGCCACTTAACTTTTACATGCATCGGATTCAGTATTAAATTACCTTTCCAGGGATGTGCACCAATAGGTGCGCATTTGGAAGGAACTCCAAGCAGAACGCTTCAAAGGTGGAGGATATATTTACGATAAACATTAAGATAATACGATTTTTGCATAATTTACACCTCGTAAATATATCCTCCATCTTTGAAGCGTTCTGCTGGGAGTTCCTTCCAAATGCGCACCTATTGGTGCACATCCCTGGAAAGGTAATTTAATACTGAATCCGATGCATGTAAAATTTAAGTGGCACGTGCTGCGGATTATAGTTTTATTCCAAGATGTTTGAGTGGTGTCAATTATGCAAAAATCGTATTATTTTAATGTTTATCGTAAATATATCCTCCATCTTTGAAGCGTTCTGCTAGGAGTTCCTTCCAAATGCGCACCTATTGGTGCACATCCCTGGAAAGGTAATTTAATACTGAATCCGATGCATGTAAAATTTAAGTGGCACGTGTTGCGGATTATAGTTTTATTCCAAGATGTTTGAGTGGTGTCAATTATGCAAAAAACGTCTTATTTTAATGTTTATCGTAAATATATCCTCCATCTTTGAAGCGTTCTGCTGGGAGTTCCTTCCAAATGCGCACCTATTGGTGCACATCCCTGGAAAGGTAATTTAATACTGAATCCGATGCATGTAAAATTTAAGTGGCACGTATTGCGGATTATAGTTTTATTCCAAGATGTTTGAGTGGTGTCAATTATGCAAAAATCGTATTATTTTAATGTTTATCGTAAAGATATCCTCCATCTTTGAAGCGTTCTGCTGGGAGTTCCTTCCAAATGCCCACCTATTGGTGCACATCTCTGGAAAGGTAATTTAATACTGATTCCGATGCATGTAAAATTTAAATGGCACGTGTTGCGGATTATAGTTTTATTTAAGATTTTTCGAATGGTGTCTGGTCGCATTTTATGCCTCGCACTTATTCACGGATAACATTTTTAGGCGGAAAGCGGAAAAATTATTCTGCCAGAATGACGGTGGTTGAATTATGATGGGTCTAATATATATAGCAAAACACAAAATTTGCTGAATGAATGAGAGATACCGATACTAATATTTTTGCCGATATCATTTTTAGGCCGATACCGATATATCGGTACATCTCTCTTGAAAATCAAACAAAATTATAGCCTATGCATTCCCTTAGGAGTGCACACGCTAATTTAGAAATAGCAGGCTACGGCTACTTCTCCCACTACTTTTGTGGGTTTCAGCACGTTTTTTTTTCAGTTTTTTTGGAGAAAAGTCTCTCCACCGCAGCACTGGAATAAATGGGTGTGTTGTAGCTACTTATTTATAAAGAGGCATTGTAAATCGACACCGGGAAATCTTAAGGACTTGCTTTTGTTTGAAAACAAAAGCCTCTACAATTGACTTTTCTTTCCATATCGATGTTGCATGTGATGGCACCAACACACCAAAAAATTCATCCTGGGAGTTGTAGCTGGTGTTGGTGTCACTCATGTCGGTATCAACTTGGCTTGATGTTTCCTACAATAGTTGAATGATTTCTGCCTGGATTTTTTATGCATTGTTTTATAAAGAAAATATCCAAAAAACAAGTTATTTTTTTACTTTAAAAGGAAAGTTGCAGGAGTGCAACTGAATGAAATGCATCGCCTCTCCACCATAATAGGAAAAAAGTAGCGCCGCTACTTCAACAAAGATGAAGCGCTTATGTTGTCTTTGCCTAAGCATTATTGGCATCAAAAGTATTCTTAAAGTATGTGAACAATGTATTCAATCACATGACATAGTCTTTAATTGTGGCAAGACACAAGCAATGTACTTTCCCACCAAAGGGCTCAAACCATGGCTCAAACTAAATAAAGCCTAATCCTTAAACTGTGTGTTTCTAGTTCTCAACTTAATTTTGTTGACCGTGTCAAGCATTTAGGTGTGAAAGCCTATTTAAGTGACTTGCATGATGACTGCAATATTACTAGACATAGGCAAGTTTGTTCCATGTATTGCTCTGCAAATAACTTCCAGGTTCCAGCTGTTCTCAACTGGTCAAAAATTATCGGATTCGGAGTATCGGTTAGGTATCCTTTTCCTTTTGGTATCCGTTTCCTTTTGTTGGTTTTATTCCCGTAAGCTGTTGGTAACTTTATCATTGCTGTTGTTTTCCGATAAAAAAAAAATTGAATTGTATCGGTATCCGCAAACAAACAAACTGAAAAGATCGAGAGAATAAAATAGAACATCGCTGATCGCAGTTTCCGTTTTTCCGCAATTTCCGCAAACATTTTATAATTTCCGGTAATGATCCTAAGAGTTTGCCAAAGTCGCTGATCGCAGTTTCCGCAAACATTTTAAAAGGAGGGTTAGGGTTGATCGGAGTTTCTGCAAACATTCTAAATGGTTAGGGTGCTTCTGCAAACAAAAAAACTGAAAAGATCTAGAGAAAAAAAAATAGAACAAAGCCGAAGTCGCTAATCGCATTTTCCGTTTTTCCGCAGTTTCCGCAAACATTTTAAATTCCGGTAATGATCCTAAGAGTTTTTGTTTGTTTGCAAAAAATTTTAAAATGTTTGCGAAACTGCGATCAGCGACTTCGACTTTTTTTAATTTTTTCTCTCGATTTTTTCAAGGTACGAACTGACGGTACGAATTAGGTTGCATCCGTCAAAAATACGCTTTTTTCAATTATATTGTATGCATTGCATATGTATGAAAGCCAAGTAAGGAATAAATTTTTGTGTTCTACTTTTCATCGTCTTCGAGTGGCGTATAACAATTTGTTTCGTATTCTATATGGACTGTCTCGTCACATCAACATAAGTGACTTTCAAATCTCTCGTCGCATAACTACATTTGAAACCTTGATAAGGCTTTCTTTGAATTTGTAGCGCCTGAGGACTCTCTATGACATCATGCGCTGCTCCACTGGTGTCTTGTCAGAACCCTGTAATCCACTTGATATGTATAACAACCCCAGGCTTTTAGCGCAATCCCACATCACGCTTAGAAACTTAGGGGATTGTAAGCATGTAGCCTACATGGGCCTTGCCAACCTGAAATCTATAATAGCCTAAAGACTGGAGACAGATGTAACTTTGAACTAAATCATATGTAGCCTACTCCATACCAACGTCATTCTGGCAGAATAGTTTTTCCGCTTTCCGCCTAAAAAAGTTATCCGTGAATAAGTGCGAGGCATACACTGCGACATGACATACTTTCGACAAATCTTAAATAAAACTATATTCCGCAACACGTGCCACTTAAATTTTGCATGCATCGGATTCAGTATTAAATTACCTTTCTAGATATGTGCATCAATAGGTGGGCATTTGGGAGGAACGTCCAGCAGAACGGTTCAAAGATGGAGGATATATTTACGATATTCAAGAAAATAATACGAGTTTTGCATAAAAAACACATCTCGTAACATATTCGAATAAAACTATATTCCGCAACACGTGCCACTTAAATTTTGCATGCATCGGATTTAGTATTAAATAACCTTTCCAGGGATGTGCATCAATAGGTGGGCATTTGGGAGGAACGTCCAGCAGAACAGTTCAAAGATGGAGGATACATTTACGACATTAAAGAAAATATTACGATTTTGCATAAAAAACACATCTCAAAACATCTTCAAATAAAACTTTATTCCGCAACACGTGCTACTTAAATTTTGCATGCATCAGATTCAGTATTAAATTACCTTTCCAAGGATGTGCATCAATAGGTGGGCATTTGGGAGAAACGTCCAGCAGAACGGTTCAAAGATGGAAGATATATTTACGATATTCAAGAAAATAATACGATTTTTGCATAAAAAACACATCTGGAAACATCTTCGAATAAAACTTTATTCCGCAACACGTGCCACTTAAATTTTGCTTGCATCGGATTTAGTATTAAATTACCTTTCCATAGATGTGCATCAATAGGTGAGCATTTGGGAGGAACGTCCAGCAGAATGGTTCAAACATGGAAAATATTCTTAAGATATTCAAGAAAATAATACGATTTTGCATAAAGAACAGCTCAGTTCAGTTCAGTTGTTTTTATTTCTGACCATCATATCAAAAACAATACACGTCAACATAGCAAAGGTTGAGAAAAAGGTAGAAGCGACAAAACGCAAACGTTAAAACGTGCTTGTGACCAAAGTAGCCTAAGTTATTGAGTTGAAAAAAATTTGGCATGGTCGCAACACTTTCAGAAAAATTTAAGATGTAAAGGGAAAATAAAAAAAGAAAATGTTACAAAAAAACAAAATAAAAAACATAAATTTAGGCTATAGCTTTATTAGCCCACATAGCTTTAGCTGATATAGGCTATTTAAGATTTGTATGGACAGCTGCTATGAAGATCGGCCATGGTGCGTTGTGAAGAGTGCTGATGGTCGTGAGGGGAACACGTCTTGATGCGTTTAGCTCATAGCAAATAAGAGCAAGGCAGGCAAAGAAAACCCCACAAAGAAATCCTACCACGGGCAAAGCCGTTTCAAGCGCAACGCACCATGCCTTGCACAAATCACAAAATAGATAGGCCATAACTTGACGACATGAAAACAATGACAAAAACAAATAAAACAAACTAGCAAAAACAACATCATCATTTTGCGGAAATCCAATTATACCCAGGAAAGTACTTATATGTCTTGAAGACATCAAGCGTGCTTTGTTACAAAGTTGCGTTGATAAAGCGATAATTTTAGACCCCAGTCAGCTAAACTCGTCACCTCCACACCGATCCAACGTTAGCAAACGTTCAATTAATGCAAAAATGACAGGCATCGCTAGCTGGGATGTAGTAGTGGCATGTCACAGTAATATGTGAAATTTGGGTTAGGCCTACCGTATGTTTTACACGTTAAACCAAAATAAAAGTAAAAAAATCCAGTTCGGCATATTACGTAGAAAAAATTGCAGACAAACAGATAATAATTCAAAGAAAATAAAGGGGTGTACCAGCAAACATCTATAGGATTGGCCCATGATACTAAAGAAGGATCCACAGAGGATACAAACTGATATGAATGAATCAACAAGTGAATAAAAAAATAACAGTTAACCTCTCAAGTACATGTAGCTCCACACAGAGTGAAATTTACATGCCTTTTGACTCTTTTTTTATTTCTTTAAAAGTAATGTCTAAAAAGACATTATTGACCCAAAAAGAATGTCTAAAAAGACATTATGATTGATTGGTTGAATCTTTATCCTCGAACTGGGAAAGCTTCTTGCAGAGCTTAATCCTGGCAGTTTCGCATACTTGTAGAGGCTTTGAATCACTGACGCAGGCCCGGTCACCGAGATTGACAGAGTGAAGTTTCCGACTGTTGAAGTCTTGTTGCCGGGGAATTATTCCATCCATTAGATGCCGCTGAATGGAGAGCAGTCCTTAACGTGCGTTGCTCAAGCGCACACCCCGAGAGTCGAACCAGCGCCGCTATTGATCTTGAAATTTCTTCATTCCAGAAGTGACGCGCTAACCAATTGAAAAGTAACTACGGACAAAGGCCAGTGTTTCGATCTTCCGATCTCTTCAGCGTAGTAAAGTGAAGGTGGAAAGTTGTCTTGAAGTGTTGGTTGAGGTGATGATTTGAAACTTGAGTGATTGTTGTGAGACAATGAGACTGGATTTAATATTTAATTTCGGACTCGAGCGAAACGTAATTTTACAGCCTATTGGAAGGTGTGATTTTTTGAGAGAATTTGTGCTAAGGAATGACTGGAATTTGTTAAAAATAAAAACTAGAAAAAAAGACAAGAATTTGCAACTGAACTAGGACATAACAATCATCTGAGATGGATCTAAAATACAAGAAATTAGATACAAGCGGCACATAAAAGTATAAAAATTCAAAGAAAATGAAGGGGTGTACCAATTGGAGCTACATGTAGGCCTACTTGAGAGGTTAACTGTTTTTTTTTTTATTCACAAACAGATAATAGCATGACGATCCAGTCCAAGACATTAATATAAAAGAAAACAACTGGTTGGAGCACATGGCCACCGCTTCACCGAAAGATGACGATTGGTCGAAGAGGATGGAAAAACTTCTGCAGACTCTGTAGAACTTCTGTGGACAATAAACACAAGAACAAGAAAGCCAGTAGGAGTACCTACAACTTTACGATTTTGCTAATAAATCTACACACATTGGCCTATCATTGCTGGGCAAAGAAATATTAGTATGTTTGGTGTATGTAATACTTAGATAGGATTATTTCAAGGAAGATTTAGCTTGTTCATTTTTGATTTAAAGCCTTTTACAGTTTTACATTCATTTCTTATGGTAGTTGGAAGCTTGTTCCAAACTGTTGGCCCCATGTAGGGTACCGTATTGATTGTTTGCAGGTGTCAATTCTGCAATATATAGGAATATATGGAGAGTTACCTCTTGTTGTTAGGCTACTTGATTGTTTACACATAATTATATCATTAAATGTTGTGGGAAGTAGCTTTTTTGAATATTTAAACATGAAAGTTGCAATCTCTGTATTTTTCATGTGGTAAATTGATTTTAAATTATTGAGTTCCATTACACCTTTTATGCTTTCTCTGCGGTCAATGTCAAATACAGTACGAGGAAAGTTATTGCATGTGCGTTGTAGCTTTTGCAATGTAGTTTTGTTTCCATGACACCATGTTGAGATACAATATAATATCTGACTCTCAACTAGAGAATGGTAAATGGAGAGAAGTGCTTGTTTGTTTAGGAAAGGCTTAATTTTTTTTGTCACGCAAAGTGTTGATCTTATTTTTTGAAGCAAGACTTCCATATGAGATTTCCATGACAAATGCTCGTTTACAATTATTCCCAGAAACTTTATTGAGGCAACTTGTTCTATGTAGTTTTTTCGAATATTCAAGGGTGGGTTGCATGATAGTGACTTGCTACCTTGACTTGAAAATAATATATGTTTGGTTTTGGTGACATTTAGAGACAATCGATTTGTTGATAGCCGTTGATCTATGCATACAAGCTCTTGGTTTGCCAGATCATATACAGTAGAAACGGTTTTATTTTTATATATAATGGTGGTGTCATCTGCAAACATAATTGCAGTTCCGTGTTGAAGGCAGTTACGAAAGTCGTTTACATAAATCAGAAATAAAAGAGGGCCTAAGATAGACACTTGTGGGACACCCAAAGATATGTTGTTAACATTAGAAGATAGTGTGCCATTGAAAACCACTCTTTGTTTTCTGTTACTCAGGTAACTCATGAACCAATCATAGGCCACGCCTCTTATTCCGAAATGACATAATTTAGCTAGCAATATTTTATGGTCAATGGTGTCAAATGCTTTAGATAAATCAAGATAAATCTCTCTAAACATCTTCGAATAAAACTATATTCCGCAACACGTGCCACTTAAATTTTGCATGCATCAGATTTAGTATTAAATTACCTTTCCAGAGATGTGCATCAATAAGTGGGCATTTGGGAGGAACGTCCAGCAGAACGGTTCAAAGATGGAGAATATTACGATATTCAAGAAAATAATACGATTTTGCATAAAAAACACATCTTCAAACATCTTCGAATAAAACTATATTCCGCAACACGTGCCACTTAAATTTTGCATGCATCGGATTCAGTATTAAATTACCTTTCCAAGGATGTGCATCAATAGGTGGACATTTGGGAGGAACGTCCAGCAGAACGGTTCAAACATGGAGAATATTATGATATTCAAGAAAATAATACGATTTTGCATAAAAAACACATCTTCAAACATCTTCAAATAAAACTATATTCCGCAACACGTGCCACTTAAATTTTGCAAGCATCAGATTCAGTATTAAATTACCTTTCCAGAGATGTGCATCAATAGGTGGGCATTTGGGAGGAACGTCCAGCAGAACGGTTCAAACATGGAGGATATTCTTGAGATATTCAAGAAAATAATACGATTTTGCATAAAGAACACCTCTCCAAACATCTTCGAATAAAACTTTATTCCGCAACACGTGCCACTTAAATTTTGCAAGCATCGGATTCAGTATTAAATTACCTTTCCATAGATGTGCATCAATAGATGGAAATTTGGGGGGAACGTCCAGCAGAACGGTTCAAACATGGAGGATATATTTACGATATTTAAGAAAATATTACGGTTTGGAGAGGTGTTTTTATGCAAAATCGTATTATTTTCTTGAATATCTCAAGAATATCCTCCATGTTTGAACCATTCTGCTGGACGTTCCTCCCAAATGCCCACCTATTGATGCACATCTCTGGAAAGGTAATTTAATACTGAATCCGATGCAGACAAAATTTAAGTGGCACGTGTTGCGGAATATAGTTTTATTTGAAGATGTTTGGAGATGTGTTTTTTATGCAAAATCGTATTATTTTCTTGAATATCGTAAATATATCCTCCATCTTTGAACCGTTCTGCTGGACGTTCCTCCAAAATGCCCACCTATTGATGCACATCTCTGGAAAGGTAATTTAATACTGAATCCGATGCATGCAAATTTAAGTGGCACGTGTTGCGGAATTAAGTTTTATTTAAGATTTTTCGAAAGTATGTCATGTCGCAGTGTATGCCTCGCACTTATTCACGGATAACTTTTTTAGGCGGAAAGCGGAAAAACTATTCTGCCAGAATGACGGTGGTATGGTGTACTCCATGTCTCTTTGAAATGATGGTTTTGAGATTTTAAGTTGCCAAACAGCCAAAATGTGATTTAATAAACTAGCCTTCTTTTTTTCTAGTGTTGCCAGATGCTTTCCGGATTTCTGATACAATTTATTTTTCTTGGTGTTTTTTCTCTTGTTTATGACTTCCTTGTTGGTATTCTATTTCCTTTTTTTTTATTGCTACGTCAGTTAGATGGGTTGAATCGGTTAGATGGGTTGGATGGAATAATTAGATGGGTTGAATCGGTCAGGAGGTTTTCTTGTTCTTTGAGAGCGCCGAAGCTCCATCTTTCCTTGTGAGTCGTTTTCAACTTGTGTAAGGCACCTGTAGCTAATAAGGCCCGCTAATTTTCAAACTTCAATATTTTTCTAAATACTGCATAATTTTGAACGAAACTTAGAATGAGGATACTTTGGGTCTATCTAAACAACATATCTATGAAGCAAGTTTCTAAGTTAAAGGGGTTGTAAAATATTAAAAAAAAAAAAAAAAATCTCAAGCGGGCCGTATTAGATACACGTGTTGTGAATAAAGCCCGGTTTGAAATAGCACCAAAAGTGATGGAAAGGGTGTATTTTCACAATAACAACACCACAAAACAAATTCTAATCGACAACACAGGCACATAACTAATAATTAAATACACAGAGACAACTATTCCTTCCCCCGCCCCATGCTCCATTTTTTAAAAAGCGACATGGTGTTTTTAGATATGGTAGGGATACTAAAGTATTTTGATTCTGAAATTATGATATTTCCATTGCAATAACAAATTGGATTAATGGTGTAACAAAAATTGTTTAGGTCACTCAAGTCTTTAACCCTCACTTTCTTAACCAGGGCTGAACAACGTTACCCCAGGGGCCCATGGGCCTCATTATCAAAATTAGCCTAGTCTGATCATCATTATCAGTCTTGCTTTAATTAGAAAAAAAGTTCAAATTTATTGGTTTTACTGCATCAGCATGCACATATCTTTCACATAAAATGCAAAAAAACGGAAGTCAAAGCGGTTTGTTAACTGCAGAACAGTCTAAAATATGTGAAAATTAATAAAACCACTCAATTTCAGCCCCCCAAACTTCAACTTTCCGTAACTCAAAAAGTTCTCAACTTTAGGCTGTGAAACTTTACCAGTTAGTCTTAATTCACCATAGCACCAATCAGAGCTTCCAATTTTGTTTAAAAGATTTGTAACAACGGAGATCCAGGGGGTGGGCCTTATTACTGGCCGGGCCTTATTAGCTGCAGGTGCCTTAGTGGTTTCTGAAGGACTTGAAACAGTAGGCCCGCTCGCTGGATTTTCCTTGCTCTCAGAAACTCGGTGAATTTCGTCATTACTCGAGTGATTATCAAAGCAGTTTGAAACATCAGCATTTGTATTCTGCGGTGACTCTGGTTCTGCTATCTCTGCTTCTTCGCCATAAGTTGGGGCCAGGTTTTTAAGAGAAACTGTGTCCTCTCTGCCGTTCTGGAATCGTATATGAGCGTACTGGGGGTTTGCTTCAATGAGTTCAACTTCCTCTGCTAGTGGATCATATTTTGATGCTCGGACGTGACGTTTCAGTAGAACAGGGCCTGGCGTCGTCAACCATGAAGGTATGGAAGTTCCAGTTGTTGACCTGCGTTGATATGCAAAAAGACGTTCATGTGGCGTTTGATTTGTTGCTGTGCATAACAGCGTGCGGATAGAATGAAGTACATCATCTAGCACGTCTTGCCAACAATTGTTTGGCAGTCCATGCGTTTTAAGGGCTAAAGTGATCGCTCTCCATATGGTCCCATTCATACGTTCGACTTGACCGTTTCCAGTGGGGTTATAACTTGTGGTTCGGCTTGTAGCGATGCCTTTTTCATGAAAGAAACGTTTTAGTTCTTCGCTCATAAACGCTGATCCTCGGTCCGAATGCACATAAGCTGGCATTTCAAATACCAAAAAAAGTTTTTGAAGATGAATAATGATGCTTTTAGTGCTTGTGTCTTTGCAAGGGAAGGCAAATGGAAATCTGGAGTAGCCTACTCGTCACATATTACTAGTATAAATCGGTGTTGATTAGTAGACGGTAGGGGTCCCTTGAAATCCATACTCAGTCTTTCAAAAGGTTGAGTAGCCTTTATCAAATGCCTTGCGTTGGGTCGATAACAACAAGGCTTACAGTCGCAACAAGTTTTACAGGATCGGATAACATCGCGAATTTGATCGAGTGAGAAAGGTATAGATTTCGAATTTTCACAAAGTGGGCCATGCGAGTCTCACCCGGATGGCAAAGAGAATCATGTAAACTTTTCTATGTATTTTTACTCAGTGTCATGCATTTAATACGAGAAAGTGTGTCAGCTGGAACGTTTTCTTTCCCACATCTATATAGGCTAGATGATATCGAAATCATAAGTACAAAGTTCAATGCGCCATCTCATGATTTTATCGTTCTTAATTTTACCTTTGTGCTTTGTGTCAAACATGTAGGCAACTGACTTCTGGTCAGTAATTAAAGTAAATCGTTTGCCTGTGAGATAGTGTTTCCACTTCCGAACGGATTCAATAATGGCGGCTGCCTCTTTTTTAACTGCTGAATGTTTCAGTTCAGACCCTTGCAAAGTTCTGGAAAAAAATGCCACTGGGCGGCCATTTTGATTAAGCGTTGCGGCTAAAGCAAACTCTGAAGCATCGGTTTCAATTTGAAAGGGTAGTGCTTCGTCAATAGAAGCAACTACTGAATTTTCGATTTCATGCTTGAGCTGCTGAAAAGCTGATAATGCTTCTGAACTAAGATGAAACGATTTGTTTTGATTGAGAGGTCGAATTTTGTCAGAAAAATTGCGTATCCACAGTGAATAATAAGCAAATAATCCCATAACACGCTTTTGACTTTTCATGTTGGAGGAAGGGGGAAGATCTTGTAAACGTAAAGGTTTAAGTCTATCGGGATCTGGCTTTATTTGACCATTACAAACTACGTTTCCGAGAATGCTTAAAGTTGTCGTGGAAAATATAGGTACACTTCTTTTCGTTGTAAACCAGATTTTTACATTTAGCTGCTTCCAGAAAGCGATGAAGGTTTTGATCGTGATGAGCTTGATCTTTACCACAAATGGTTACGTTATCTAAATACGCAAAAGTATCACATAAATGTTCGCCAGAAATAAAATTGTCCATAATTCTTTGAAACGCAGCTACACCATTCGTAACACGGAAGGGTATTCTACGGAATTGGTAAAGCCGACCATTGGCTTCGAAAGCAGTGTATTTTTTATCTTCGTCTCGAATAACGACTTGATGATAAGCGCTTTTTAAGTCCACGGTACTGAACACACGACACTGCGCAATTTTGTTCACAGTATCATCTATCCTTGGCAATGGATATGCATCTAGGTTAGTGTACTTGTTTATAGTTTGTGAATAGTCAACGACTAACCTCTTTTTCTGACGTTCATTTCTTGTGACAACCACTTGTGCTCTCCAAGGTGAGTTGCTTGGCTCTATTATCCCATTCATAGTATAGGGATCGCCAACTCGGCTGAAAATCCGACAATCAGAGTGTAAAAGTGTTGCCAGATATGTTTTATATTTTTAGAACAAAATATTATTTTGGCATTTTTAAAGAGCAGTGGTCGCCCAAAGCTTGTCCGTTTAAAACTAACCTGAAGTTTAAAGTTGCACAAGATTGAGTTAAAGTAGTTTGTAGTTGTGTAACTTTGCAATAAGCCAAATCCTGTGTAGAGCACCTTGCTTTTAAGTCAGGGCGTTCAAGTAGATGTTGCATCATTTATTCCTGTCCGCATTTGCAACTTGTGCTCCCCATGGAATATCCCCAGTGTCTCATCAAAGTTTTACACCTGCCAATGCCAGTTCTTAAGAGGTTGAGGCATCACCAATACTTCCACGGTTCACGCTTTCCGGGAGGAAGGCCCTCTACGGTGAGAGCTCCATATTGGCCAATGTCGGATTCTCCGGTTGGATTGTCGGTCCGGCTGCCAGTTCCTCCTGCCATAGTTGAACCCGCACATTGACGGAGACATCGTCTTGACCTAATGGGACAACTGAGGCAAGGAAACTTTTTCTTGACTTCAGATGCCTGTATGCTGGAGTTTGGCTATACAGTGAGTGTCTCAAATCCATGTCCTGGCAAGATCTTTTCTTTCTGCTGGTCACGCTTCTTTTGATGTTGCGGGGAGCAATTCCAGACAAAATGTGCAGCGACGTGATGTTGGTTGGTTTGAGACAACATGTAATCAAACGACAGCTTTGATTCAATATGGAGTCATTTTTTTTGTCATGTTTGAGCGTTCCCACACTGGACAAGCATATTCTGCAACCGAATAGCATAAGGCTAAAGCAGTTGACCGTATTGTATCAGGGAGGGCACCCCAATCTGAGTTTCCGAGCTTCTGTAAAATATTATTTCTAGAAGCCACCTTAAAGCTCTTACTTTTTCGATATGGGATTTGTATGTGAGGGACCTATCTAGTTTTACGCCGATGTATGTGGGGTTGATATAGTGTGCCAGTTTGGTTCCATTCTAGGATATATGTTCAAACATTTTGAATATAGGTGGTAAGCCTACATTTTAAATTCTAAGGCCCTTAAATATTGAGGCCCTAGGCTTTGACCTTTTCAGTCTAATTGTAAATCCGGCTCTGCCAAGGGGTAGCCTACTTGCAGACCAATCAATTGCCAGAAAAAGAAACAGCACATGTTTGAAATATGCACGTTATACGGTAGCCTACATACACTCAAAAAGTTGTATAAAATTCCCGTAGGCTTACTGACAGGGAGACAACAAGACGACCATACTGTCTACCAGTCAATTGCCATCCTGCAGTAATAATAATTTAGTCATTTAAAATACAAAAGAAATGTAAAAAAACACATTTAATACGCACGAATAAAAAAAGCAAACATGTTTAAGGTAACGTTTATATAAAACACATCATTTACGATGCGTTGTAGCTTCGTACAATTAACGTTTGATATCTTTTTTAAAAAAACAGTGAAATGACAGTTCTTTCAATTTGCTTGAAAGCATTTTTATAGTGGGTTGACGTTCAATCTGATTTTACTTTGAAGGCAAGTCCTATTCTTTCAGGAAAAACTACCTCTTTACACATTAATTTTATTAGTATTTCCTCTTTTCTTAGATTTTTCGTTTTTTAAAAGATGTTTTGTTTATTTAGAGATGTCTTTATAGGGGGCGGGATCTCATTAGTATAGTAGGCCTCGAATATCTTCTCAGCAGCATTAGCTCTAAACAAATAAAATTCTGCACATTTGTAGGGCTACGTCATATCCGTTAGGTTTACAATGCTAACTTGTGACCTGCCCATTGCAACAAGGAACATGTACTATTTCAATAATAACTATACAACCTACTTGCACTTTGCTTTCTCTTTCAAAAGTAACCTACTTATTATTAAATACGTGGGTGTATTTGAATTGTCACCAGCTAAGCTCCTCACCTTATTTGGCCAAGTAAAACTGTGATTTCGTGCACCATACTGCAAGCTGCACAGTATGGTGATGGCATAGGCCTACTCTACATGCATTATGTCAGGTGCGCCTACTTGTAACTTTCTACGTCCAATCTTTCTGCTTTAGGTTGGCTATGTCAAAACCTATATAAAAGCAACATGTTCTCGACAGGTTAAACGGATTCCGACAGTGAACCTTGAGGTGAAAACTATTAAAATGAAATCGATTTTCCAAAATTGAGAAAAGTTATATGTCAAACTTGAGAACGCTATTTACAAGTTATTCAAAAACGCTAAACATTTGTAAAAAACATACTTTTTTAATATTTTTGACCAAATTTTAGCATTGTGGCTTTCAAATTAAACGTATCACTGGACCAGTTAGATCACGTACAAGAGCATTTTAAAGTTATAGCCTAATAAAGCTCTTGTTTTCTTTTTTCACAATTGTTTTGAAGTTTTAGTTGATTACTTTTTATTTTACTATAAAAAAACTTTATAAAAAAAATGTTCATGGAAAGTTATGAATATTGGGACAACTGATTCTAAAGTGGGCCAAGTTAAAAAGTGGATTTGAGATCATCAAGTTCAAAGACCCATGCCACGACAAACATTGCCACTGAAGGTATGCAATCTTTATTGTAATAAAGGTTGCATGCCCTAATTATTGTTCTGTCGTAAGAATATATAGTGAGGTTGAATTTTGGAGAATGTATTTCTAACTGATACGCGTTTATCACGATTTGAAGAAGTTGCAATGCTGTCGGCAACGCTCTTTCGTCAGTAAGATTGATGTTTTTCACTAAAAGAAAAACTCATTGAATCATCAATGTAAGTTAACAATGATAAAATGTACTGAAAGCTTGTTGTACCGGTAATTATCTTTTAGATACTTAGTGCTTTTTGTAGATTGTTTTATTGGGCTATTGAGAGAAACATAAATTATCCATATAGCCTAAGTTTTAATTGGACTATTAATGTAGCAACCCAAATTAATATTAATGCATAATCATATCAGTTTAGTTTTCCTCATTAACACGTCCGGGACAAAGCAAATACTATTAACTAAACCCAGGGATGTTGAGAGGATATTTTGAGTACAAATGATATCCTCGGGCCCCAAATCAAGACTTTTACAAGAAAAAGTACTGTATACAAAGAAAAGGGGATAGTTTCTTCATATTTCCGGGCCCCTCGAAAAGGTTCTGTACCCCTAAAATTATCCCGAGCCAGGTTCAAAAGTACCCCCTGTACCTCCCTGTCAACGCTACTAACTAAACCTTAGAAAAGCAATGTAGCTTATAGGAAGTTTATTGTAATTTATTTGTTAGATGCTCAATGCTCTTCACAAGTTGTTTCATACTAGTAAAGATGAATAGTTCAGACTATAGACCTCAAAGAATACCATAATAAGTAACCTCCACTGAAACAACACATAAGTTTATTGGCTGAAATGTTTGGTTTTTGTTTATGCAGTTTGGTTCTTCAGATAATAAACGCACAAAACATTAAGATTTCATGTGAGTTAGGCTAAAAAATTAGTGATATTTTCCAATTTACTGAGATATTTTATCACCCACCAATTGAAAGGTCGTATCTCAAAACTGACATTTGTAGCCTAAGCATTTGTTTGCAATAAAACGTGACGTACAAGTCAAGTTTCCTTTTATTTTGAGATGGTAATTATTTTCTTTAACTAGAATGTTACAACATAACCTACGTATTCTGATAAGTAGGTTTTGTTGTAACAATTCATAATTGGTACCTGCTTAGTGGCTAGGGACTTTTTCAAACAATTGTTTTTTTGAAGGCATACAAGATATAAGAGAGCGGTGGATAAATATGTTGGTAATCGCAACGCAATTAACCCGTTAAGTGCGTAATTAAATTTTTGAAACTCTCCTTACTGTGCGTATTTAATTTGATCACTCGCAGTATTTTTCGTCGCATTATTGCTTGCTAGGATATTGGGGAATCCCCATGACGCAGCACAATACGCTTTTGTTTAATTTCCCCTTTGTGTCTATTGCTTTACCTTTTCATCGACTATTGCAGAGAAGTCTCCGGCTGGACTATTGTTTTGTGGTGTGATCGCATTACTCTCAAGTGATTATACCTTTCACCATTGTGAAATTATTCAACTAGTTGTTTAATGTTTATTATGAAGAAAAAAATACATCAGTTCACAGAACAGAATAATTTCTAAGCATTTATAGGACACTAAACAAAGTACAATCATGTAAGTGTAGTTTGGAAATATTCAAACTGTATCATTTTCTGACGCTTGTTCTAACATTAGCAGCAACAACCCTATTGTTTTGTTGACTATATGTTACAAAATACGTTTTCGAACACAAGAAAATATATCTGAAACTGCTTGCAACATTACATCAAAATGACTTCACACTGACTGAACGCGCTTGATGTGGTTCGAATTTTACACACCGAAAGGAAGCCATTTCAGAAAAAAAAACATTTAAGATGAAATCTTTTTATTCTTGCGATTGTGATTATATTGTAGGTGAGTGCAGAAGCTACCTAATATTGTCCAGAAGCTACCAAACAAAAATATAGAAATAGAGTGATTTAGGGATTAATGATTTCCATCAGGCTGCAATCGTTATTGTAGTGTAAACAATGCATCTATGTTTCTTCACACGTCATAATTGCGCCTTCCAGACAAAGCGAATAAAGGAAAGCGAAATTAAAAGTGCCATGAATAGCTGCGATCACGAAACGACAATTGTCGTCTTACGCACAGCAAGAGCGACTGCCTCGGACGACAATTGTCGTCATACGCACTTAACAGGTTAAACTGCGGCAAGTTTATATGCGCAAGCTCATTGATTAACATTTAATTGTCACGCATTTCTGACATCATTTATCTTGAATCTCTTCATTTCCAAAACCTTTTGTCGGTTTGTGCGGGGTTGACAAACACTAAATCAGTACCAATGTTTCTTCGAATTGAGGAGAGCAGCAGTAATTATTGCTTTTTAATTGAACGCTTTATTTTAATCGAAATTTCTGAAACCATTGTTGTGAAAACAGCCGAGTGAAAATAACATTGTGTTTATTTTAACAGTTAAGTGAGTGGAAATAAAATAGGCCTACAAGACAGAGTTTTAAAGCAACGTTTGTTTGCAAGCTCGTTCAGTTCATGAAAACTTACACTATATGCAGTGATAGTTTTTATAAGCAAGGTTAAGTAAAGAAGTTGTTGCACAAAAGTATTGATTCGACTAACCTAGCTAGGCTAAGGCTACTGCAGCATTCTAGCAGTAATTCCAAAAAGTTACTCAGGTATTATTTACGCCTATATGTTCAGCCAAATGTCTCAGAAGAATGATTAAACAAGTGTTTTAATCATCAGTGTTGTCAGGTGGTCCAGGAGGGTAGCCTACTTTTTAACGTGGATGATAGATGATGTCAGAAACCCTGAATTTCTCTTGGAGTCCAAAAAAGAAGAAAAAAACACAACGTATAGTCTATTCTTTAAAAGTATTTTAACCTCTTAAATCCTCTGGCAACGCTAGTATGATCATGCAAATACAAAAACGTTTTAGTTTAATATAGAACTTGAACAATTACAGTTTGCAAATGTTTATTTATTTTTTAACAGACCAAAAATCATTTTTAGCGTTGCAATACCATTTATGTGTTTAAAATGTATCATAAACTATCAGAAGCGGATATTCTAGCGATCGTTTTCAATGGACTTTTTGGAATTATTGCTGTTTATCTCATGGTTTCTCTCATACGCTTTGAAATGTTGAAACACAGGAAATCTTCTGGAAAGCACAACAAGAAATCTCAATTTTTACGTAGCTTGTGCATTGTAGCATCGACATTGGCGTCCTTGCACCATTTGGGAGAAATTGCAAGCTTCTTCTTAGAAAACCAGCATCAAACATGCACGGCTTTAGAAATTGTCTGGCTGGCCACTTATGCACTAGGATTGATGGCAACCTATATTTTTCTGTGGACCCGTCAACATGTTATCAACACAAGCCCAACTGTATCATATATAAAGAAAAAGAGAATCCTTGTGCTCAGTTGGAGTTTGCTTGTCATACTGATTTTAGGAATCGTGATGGCATTTTTGGCTGGATCACGATTAATCTTCTTTTCAAACTGCTCAGAAACCGCCAACAGCCCAAAACTGAAACGATACACCATAATTTTATCTGGAATTTTGCTGTCACTAACTGCAGTCGGACAAATACAACTGTTGATGCTTTTTGTTATTCCTTTGATAAAGCATCATCGACAAGCCCAAACAGCGTTTCCATCTTCCAATCGTTCTTCGACGACAAAGAAATCAGCCATTAACAAAAACATGCTGATGGTTAAACGATGTGTAGTTGTTGCCACATTATGCGTTATTACTGACGTAACAGCAGCTGTCGTCACTATCACAGTTCAACATCCAACTGCAAAGCTTGCTTATGACTTTAACCTGCTCGTGAATGCAGCTTGTTGCGTCTTCAGCTTTCGAAAGTGGTCCAAGATGTTGCTTGTTTTTAATTGTCATGAACAAACGAAATCACTCGCATCAACTTCAGAACATGAAGTTCCAACTGAAGCTTCTTCAAAAGTTTAACTTTGGCATTCGTTTGTTTGCAGCTCATAGATTTTGTTTTGCTTTTATTTCGCAGAAAATAGCGTTTTGGCAAAATGTCAAAGGTGAGACATTTTATTTTTAAAACTGACCGTTACGATTTTGTACCTGTACGCAGTATGTAAGTTTTGCATAACTGTAGGCTGTAGCGACATTTCGTTATTTACAATGGCTCATGTGCATTGTGCAGTGCAGACCAGAGTTGGATTTATTACGTATAGCTTTAAGTTGAAATGTTCAATTAGGCCTGCATAACAGTTGCAATTACACCATCAACATTTTAATTACATTACAATTATATTCTTCTAAAATTACCAAATTAGAATTACTTCCATTATGTACTTAATTACAAGTTTCAAAGAAATGTCTAAATAGTTATATGTATTGATGATTTTTTACAGTTTAATTTTATCAAAAATAAGTAAAATTGCATTTCATACACGTTGAACTCTAATTAGCGGCTTATTAAAAGTATTGACATCATGAGTGCATCTGACCAAATGCAATTGTAACTTGAACAAAAAATTTTGAAACTACACGTAGACTGCCTGTTTCCAAACACAACTTTTTGCAATGAAAACTGCCATGATGATATGCACTGATGATAACACTAGAACTTTGAGACAAGAAACCATAAGCATTCATTTATAAACGCTGTTTTGATTTTTTTTCTGATTTGATTTGTTGTGTGCAATATGTTATAGTGTTTCGCACAAATAAACTTATCAACATAAGCTTTGATTACAATGATAAAAGTTGCGGAAGCTCAGTCCATAGGCGTAGCCAGGGGGGAGGGCAAAAGGAGCCATGCCCCCCCCTCCCCCAAATTTTCAAAGTTTAGATTCCGAAGTTGAGCCCTTTGTTGAAAATATAATAAAATGTGTAGAAATTTATATCGTTTCATCGTTTTCCAAGACATCTGGCTATTAACACAACCCAGGACTTGTTTTAGACACACAGAATAACACCAATAAATTTTGCGAATCGTAAATCGCGCCAAGTTTACACGATTTACGTTTCTTTTAACTAATCTGTGGAAGCAATTTCAAAATGGCTTACTCTGTTGGGTTTTTGTGTAGTTTTTGAGTTTTTGTGTTGCAGAGTTTTTGGTGTTCTGTAATTTTATTCGCAGTTTTTGCCCGTTCGTGTGTAAGAGCTACCTTTAATAAGCCAATAGCAGTTTATCTGCTTATAAATTTCATACAAATATTACCCTAAAAGTGTTTCCAGAAAGCGCTATAATCCATTATTTGAGTGTAATTTTGCAAAAAAATTTCGGGGGAGCATACCCCCGGACCTCCCTAGAATACGCCCCCACCCGGTTTATAACCCCCCACCAGGTTTATTGCTTCCCTTGCTCAACCCACTAGGATACGTCACTGCACATCAGGTGTCGATGTCATCAAACACTTTGTCGTTCTTCAATTCATCAAATATTTGGCCCCCACCAAATTTTTTTTCTGGCTACGCCACTGGCTCAGTCAGTTTTCAAAACCGACGACAAACGATTCCCTTCAAAATGAAAAAAGTTTAAAAAATAACGGCTCGGTATTTACTTTTCGCAAGAGTGCGCAAGTTATTGTGCAGTGTGCACTAATCGCTAGTCGGTAGTCCAGGAAAACGGTAACATGTTGACGGTGTTGTGATGTTATTGTGTAAATTATTATGTAATAGGCCTATCAATGTTTCTGGTCAATTGCACAATTGTGATGTCTCGGGCTATCTCCATATAACTAAATTAGGCTAGTTGGTTCTGAATTAGATTAGCTCAGTGATTAGGCGCCCGGCCGACTCAAGATCAAGCGGTGCTGGTTCAGCTCTCCGGATGTGCACTTAAGCAACGCATACAAGGACTGCTCTCCGTTCAGCGGCATCTCGTGGATGGAATAATTTTCCGGCAACAACACTTCAACAACTAAGTTATCTTTTTTTTTCTTTTCGAGCAACGCTCAGAGTTCAAGATGGATACCACACTACACTTTGCAGGTTTACTATTTTCCACATAAAATGGAATTGCCACCTGACTCATCATTAATCCGTCCGCTCCGGCAGCCATCCACACACCCAAACACTCAGCAGGCACACCATACTTACATGGAAGATAGCCTACCTACCAGGGAGGCGAGGGACTTTTTCTCTGACTGAAGGGACTCACCGCGGTAGATGATAATCTGTGGATATATAAAGTAAAGGTTATTGGCTGCCTCAAGCATATCTACCTAGCTCAACTTTCCTCTTGCTGATGTTGGAGCAGACTAGGAGATGGCAGGTCAAGCTCTAAAACTAGCACGTTTTGGTAAAGAATTGATTTTAATTTAATTTGAGTTTGCTTGTGTGTGCGTCTTTTTGATGCTCGCTTGAAGAAGAAGGGCACCGGCGTGTGGAAAAGGGCCACTGCATTCTGACATCGCATTTGGCGAAGATACCAGAGAAGGGCGGCCAGAGGAAGAGTAGCTTTCGCTCATCCCAGTCTTCTTTGGATGGACCGCTGCAATCCAGTCATCCCAGGGCGAGTGGGACGACGAAACAACAACCATCGGAAACTCCACTCTGTCAGTCTCGGTGACCGGCGTCAGTGGTTCAAATTAAGATTCTACAAGTAGGCTATGCGAAACTGCTAGGATTAGCCTAAGCTTTCAAAAAAGCTTTTCCAGTCCAAGAATAAAGATTCAACCACTCGATCAAAAGAAACAAAACTAAGTCAAAAATGTAACAATGAAATCTTTTTTTTTGTTTTCAACTGGTCAATTTCATATAATAATGATAATAACACTTTATTTCACACCAGTAGGGTGCAAAATAGCATCAATTAAAAGTCTCCATATTGGCGATTTTTACCCAACTGTGGCAGTTCTTCCGGGCTGCGCTCTGTGAATAATCGAACCCTTCGCATAAGAGTTTGTGGTGGTCTTCCTTAGTTTCTTTTGCCTGGGATCAATTTTGATAGTAGCCTACTGCAGGCTATATAAAAGATCAATAGCCGCCTCAAAATTGAAGTTTTTGAGCTTTCGCCGAAGCAAAATCAGCGATAATATCTTCAAAATCAAGTTTTTGAACGTAGTCTATTTCTATAGAAAGAATCGATAGAGCTGATATTCGATCATCATTCATGGTAGAACGTAAATACGACTTTATCATTTTGAGCTTTGAGAAACTCCTCTCACAGCTCGCAATTGAAACACCAATGGTAAGATAAAGTTTCAGACACAAGCATAAATATGGTGTCGAATCAAGTAGGTGTGAATTAGCTAACCACTGTAAAACATCAAACGCTGTTGCATTACGATCAAACGTGGTTTCACTGCTTCGCACTATATCCTTAAATATCTTTTTTTATTTAAGTATCTTTTAAATATCTTCTTTCCTTAAATTTTTTAAGGTGTGCTAGCTTTCTCTTTGTAAATCATTTTCTTGTTTTACTTTTTATTTATTTTTGCATTACTTCACTTCTCTTGCTGTGTGCACTGTGCAGCCTCATTTTGCCGCCCCCTTGCAGCCTGGCGCCCCTGGCGCAGAGCCAGAACCGCCAAGTGGCTGCTACGCCACTGGGGGGCACCTGCCCAAAGTGAGAGAGCACCAAAATGTTAACCTAATGAACAAGTCGTAAAATAGCCGGTCACATAATAAACGCCATAAGTTTTCGTGGGGCAACAATATTATGAATGCTGAATGGTAATTTTGCAAATCAGAGTTAACAAATAACTAATCAACATAATAAGAAATCGGTTGATAAGGAGAGGCCACAGAGACAAAAACGTAACAAATAATAGCCTAGTGAATTTGAATGAAAAATCATTTAAACTTCAGCCAGAGAACTGGGGAATGCGCTGCAAACTCATTCAGTGGAATCCGAGGATCGGAAGCTCAGGGAGTTTATCAGAGAATTTTTGGCATTAAATGGCTAATTTTAACATTAAAAAAATCCGATATTGTTGTTCCGATATTAATTTCGTTTGATTTTGCGTTTTTTGGAATTTTTTTAATTATTGCTGACTTTGCTGTAAACAGCCCTTTAAGCAGAAAGCAAAATACAAAGTTTGGAATTTTTTATGGTATTTTCATTTGATTTAATTATTTTGCCTACTGCACGTAAGCGGCAGTGTAACTCAATTGATAAAAGCATCCAACTGGTATCTGAAGATATATTATAAGCACGGCGGTTACCTCAGTGGTTTGATTCTGGATAAAGAGGTTGAAGATTCGATACCCAATGCCGCTGTTGCGATTCTATTCATGTATAACTTACAAAAAGTTTTGTCCCTTTACAGTATATTATGTTCGATTTTTCGTCATGTTAATGAAAACAGTTCGTGCTGCATGGGATGAGGCAACGCTAATCAAGAAAAAAAAAATCGTTATCGAACATTATCGGCGATAATTTTATCGTTTATCGTTATCGCTTAACTTTTTTGTTGTTTATCGTTTATCGTTATCGCTTTAGGCATTTTTCGTTTATCGATTATCGTTATCGCTTAACTGAAAAATGAGTTATCGCGCCCAACACTGCTCGCAGTATAGCGGTAGCCTACTAGCCACCCTCCCTATTAACACGACGGTCCATCGTTTATTGGACATCATTCTGCAATACTTACGTTTTACGCGTAGGTAGGCCTACTTCTGAACATTACAATAATACAAGATATTGCTCTGTCATATCTGACCGATATGACAGAAGATAGTGCAATGAGAGGAGACGCACGTACAAAGATATTCGGCTTGGTAAAACAAGCACGCATGATGCGGCTTTATTTTGCGATTACCTGCAGCGGCGAAGTTTTTCAGCCTGCAGAAGCCGTCGCAAGACAGCTCCAAAACAAGAAGATCTCTGCTTCTTCAGCTTTGGAATCAATCACCATTCTCCGGGAACGGATCAAAAATCTCAGAAAAGATGAATCCGTTTCTAAGCTTATGGAAGTAGCGAACGTCTTTGCGTCTGTCAATAACCTAAAGACGCCAAAGGATCCCCGAGTGAGCAAAACTCGATATCGAAACACAGAGAAATCGGATGCTTTGTCTTCTGCGGGAGAAGGAGCGTGGAAACGGCAATAAGGCCTACATCGAAGCCCTTGATTTGGTTCAAGCTGAGCTTGATCGAAGATTCGACCAGGCGGATCTGCTTACAGCAGCCAACAGAGAGAAGGCCCTGAGCTGTGCAAACGGTAAGGAAAGATCTGATAGGCCTACTGAGATCAGCTTACACGATGCCATCAGAAAAGACCACCTAAAAACGGAACTTACCTTGCTCAGCGATGTTAAGTGGAAAAACCGCAACCTCCGTTCAAAAGGTTGCTAAGATACTATCGCAACTAAACCCTCAAACACTAGATATTTTCAAAGAAAAGCGAAAATTCGTGCAGCTCTGCCTTTGACTCTCGGTTTCAGCTGCATCATCAGAACGTTCTTTTTCTTCTCTAGACGCCTGAAAACGTGGTTGAGAAGCTCAATGACACAAAAAAGACTTACTCCTCTTGCGTTGATGTATATCCACCAAAACATTTTGGACACTGTCGATGTCAAAGATCCAGGGCCGTTGACAGGATTTCTCGGGCCTGGTACCAATGTATTTTCTGGCCCCCTTCATCGACAATGTTATGAATATAAAGGTTGTATACAAACGTTTATTGATGTGTTGTTAAAATGAGGATGACACACGCCGTTCAAAGTAGAAAATTAAGAAGAATATCATTTATATATAGCCTATATTCTCAAAGATTTTTTGTATCCACGAATTTTCCCAACTGCGCTATTAAGCATTAGGGATTTCTCCGTAAATCGCGAAATCCTTGCTCTCAATCAAGATCCTAGTCGGTATGTTTAAACTTGTTGGAGTTTTTGGCTGAAATTAATTCTTTGTAAAGTAGACACAAGTAGCTAGAAGTGATTACCATAAAAAAATATATGTATTCAGAATTAAAGAGTGGGTAATAAAAAATAGTTCGTGTTTTCGAGAAAAAAACGTGGTTAGAGAAATCACTATACCCGGAAGGGGGCCCGGTACTTTACCATCTGACGGCTAAAGTGGCTTTTTTAACCTCTGATGGCAATTCCTTTAGATCTGATTATATTAGCATCTTGATAATGTTTGAAGTCGCTGGGAATCTTTTAAATCCGGGACCCCTAAATATTCCGGGCCCGGGTCCAAAAGTACCACCTGGAACTCCCTGTCAACGCCCATGGCTAAAGTTGTATTGAGGACATATTGCAACAAAATCAATCACAGCTGTTTGATATCTACACAAACACAATGATATTGAGTTTTTAAAGTGTTTCAAAATGAAAAGAAGTTTTGTTCATTGGAAGTAAAGTTTCGTTTTGATAAATCATCAGCATTGTGTTCTATTTCTCTTGCCTTCAATCGCACTTTTTTTTTCTGTTGGTCGTCACTGCTTCGAATTTTTATGTTTATTGTTGGAAGTTTTTACGTAATTTAACGTGGAAAATAACCGCTCACACATCATTGGCCAATTTTTTAAAATATTGCGTGTTTTATTTATTTATTTTTTCTTGCCTTTAACCGCACTGCAGTATATAACCTGGTGAAATTTTATTTTGTATGTTATTCGCTCTGAGGATGCGCATTGTCATGGTGCGCGAAACGTCAGTGAAGCAATAAACCATCTTGTTTGTGGTTAATTTTACTTTCAATTTCATCAGATGAACCTAGCAACTAGTGCTAGAAACGATAATTGCCCTGATGAACACCCAAACTTTTCAGTAATCAGCATTATAGTTATTAAAATGGACTTGCACAAGGCATAGAACAACCAAACCATAATAGACAGCAAAAAGAAAGGACTACCTGTGTACTTAGGTCCTGTGAGGGAATCAAACGTGAAATCGGAAACTTTAGACAGCCAAAAACTCTTACGTCAAAACAACGTCATTAAAAGTGACTTATTTCGGCTTTAAGAACAGCAACTTTCTTTTGAATTTCTTTTGTCATTTTAATAACTTTTGTGTTCATAATTAACCTTTGTAAGCTTATACTACGTTCTCTGAAAATTACCATTGAAGCAGTGCTCCAAACCTTGATAATCAATGAAAATTAAAAAAAAAAATTATTGTCATTTCTTTCTTTCTCATTCGTCAAGTCAGCTTTTTCAACAAAGCATATCATCAACTGATTTTCAAACTTTCCTGATTGTGAAATTGGATATCGCAAGAATGTCTTCTAAGCAACAGAGCCCAATATTTACTCAACTTTGTATGTATGAGACCACAGACGTCTTGGCAGGCTACAATTGACAGCAACAAGGTCCCGTGTTCTGCCATGCTAGACAGGTATAGTCATTACCTGATCCGGCCTCATGAAGAAGTCAATCGTGTCCGATTGACGAAACGTCAAAGTAAAAGCAGATTATCACCTGAAACACCTCATGGTAGCTTAGCTTAGTTCATACCAAAAGAGTGTTTCCTGCTATTAAACTAAATGTCTGATGAACAACTTCATTTATTTTTATTTTTTATGCAAACCTGCTGTTTTAATCTTTCCTCCTCATCCTAACTGCAACAGAAGCTTGTAACAACATCAAAGCTCTGCGCTCACAATTTGTAAGTGTATTCTTTTTAATGATTTATCAATTCTAGAAACGTAAGTTGCAGTTGTAATAAATAAACAACTAAAAATTATTTTATTGCACTGCTGAGTAAAATGAACAAGAAGGACAACCCAAAACTTGTGGATTCATCAATGATGACAGAACAATACGAAATCCATGATGCGTCTGTAAACTACCCGAACAACGTTGCAACAGCGTTTTTGCAACCTGATAATTCTACGGGAATTAATTTCAAAGCTGTCATTCCAGCGGATCAAGTTCAACTGATGACTCTCAGTCCAAGACTAGGAGCCTCAGTCTACAATGAAGTGGTTACAACACAACCAATAATTATGCAGTTTACAAAATTTTCAGCCGATGGAGTGTTTTGTTCCACTTGCAATGATGTTGTTTCCACTGTGACGGAAAGTGAATACAAACAAGTTGCTTATTTTTGGTGTTTCTTTTTCTGTTTTGTCAGCCCATTGTGTTGTTGGGTGCCTTTTCTGTTTGATGACATGAAAGTAGTCAATCACAATTGCCAACGCTGCAAGACAATGTTGGGAACATTTCGACCTAAAACCACTTGCCAAAGTGGCAGCATAGGCATAATTCTTTTGTTCCTAATTATTGGGATCGTGTCATCTGTGGTAGTCATATATTTTAAATTTATAAAGTATACAAAATACTATTAAAAGAAAGATTCAAAAAAACAGTTTGCTGACATTTGAATAATATAAATAATATGTTTGCAGCCATTTTAAAACCATACTTTTCTGAAGCTTCACAGCTGATTTCATGTTTTTATAGAAATAGTATAGAAACTTGCGGGGCTTTATAATCTTGTGTAAAAATTTTAATCGAACCCCAGATTCTATTTGAGTCAGATCCTTCTGATGATCCGTTTAGGTGAAACAGGCTGTTAAGGATTCAGATAGTAATAACTATATTTGATTTAATTCGCTCTGCTTTGCTTTTTTGCTTAGCATTGAGCACTTTTTGTAGTATTAATAGTTTTCATTGTTTTTAAAATACTGAAGTAAATATATTGAAAGTGTGCCGGTGTTTTGTAGTACAGAACGACCTTGTTTGAAACGTGCTTGCCCTTAAAGCTTCAGGTAGTTTAGCTTCAAACAACGTTTTAGGTTAACGTTTAAGACTTTTATGTATAACTAGCAGCTTGTTTCTCCTATTGTATGTTGTAGTTCAACTGCCCTCAACCTTTTTTCTCTCACAGACCGGTTTTAAAATTTGTAAAATTTGCAAGATTCGTAAAATAAAATTGACGATGCAAAAGTTGAAGTCGAAAAAGGAAACGGCCTGGGTCTGGGAGAATTGCTCTTCAGAAATTTTTGAGCAATTTAACTTTGTTTTAATTGCTTTTTATGCAAGTTCATGCCCAGCAATGATTTTTTAATCAAGACGCACACCTTTTAGGATATTTGACCTATAGCCTACCATCAAGTTAAAATTAGATTTCTTAAAAAGCTTGAGCGACAAGTTTTAATTTAAATTTGAAGTTTTTTTTATAAATATATTTTCTTTCACGGCTACAGAAAGATTTCAGTAGTAATTTATTTGTTCAAGGTTAGTAGGCTATAGCATTGTGTCTAGGCCTAAGCTAGGAGAAAAACATCGAGTAATAAACGGAAAAGCTGCACGAAAAAAATATAAATATAGATTCTAAATGAAATGATAACACGTTTAGGCTACCTACTTTAGTTGTTAACTGAAACATTTTAAAAGAAAATTTATCAATGCGAAGTCCTTTCCTTCAGTTACCCCGTGCAGTAAGCTATAGCGCTGTGCCGGCGGTAGTTAGGCCCATGGGCTAAGGCCCTGTAGCAAATTTATATTTTTTATAAAAATAAATAACTTAATTGTAATACTCAGTCAAAAAGTACTTTTAGTACAAAATGTACGACTGAAATGCGCGATTGTTCGATCAAAATGTTCAAAAGCTGCTGTGCTTCACTACTACGATTCCAGTTCTTGAAGTGGTTTGTTTTCAACGTCACGCTTCATTGGTTGGCTGCGGGAAAGGTCTATAGCAGTGGTTCTCAACCTTTTTGTTTTGGTGGACCCCTTTTGGTGCCTTCGAAGCAATCGCGGACCCCTAAAAATTCTACTTGAAATTTTGGTATATTGCGTCTCCTTATGGAATCATAATATTATGTTACTACATAAGCAGTGGCCGAGTGGTTAGCGCGTTGGGCTCGCAGTCGAGAGCCTGCATGTTTGACTCCAGCCACCCGCACTTGCTGTTGTTTCTCTGGGCAAGAAACTTTACGATAATTGCCTCTACCCAGTGATCGATTTCGAGTAATGGGTAGTACCAAATTTAAGTCATAAGTAGAGTAGACAACCGGAAACAGACATTGCCGTCGGCTGCAGCGTGGGTCAAGTGTACGTCGGAAGGCGTACACCGATGCATAGCGCTCAATTCAATTCAATTTCAATTCAATTTATTTTTCTTTGTCAGAACGCAAAAAGAAATGATATTGTAAAAAAGAAATACAGTAACAAAACCAACAAAAGGAAAAGGTGGCAAAACCTTAATGGTTTAAGACGTGCATAAAAAGATCTAATATTGCGGTATTTGCATCGATAAGTATAGTTAAGCACGGCCACCAAACCTGATACTGTAAAACAAGTAGCCTAGATGAATTAGTTAAGAATCAGTCGCCTCCTCGTTGCTGAAACAATTGAAGCGCCAATTCTTAAAGCAACGAGAACACGACTGAACCTAACAACATCACAAAAACAAACTAACACACACATATTGTAATTAGGTAATGGACTATCAAAACATGGATTATTTACAGATTTTATACAGAAATAAAGTGTTCGCAGCAACGATATTAAGTAGCCTATAGATTGCAGAACAAATACACAATATGGCAGCTCATTATCAAGATAAAATAGTTAAAAAAGCTTTGTTTTTTAAATTAATTTCTTGCACATGTAAAAGCATAAGAAGCATGATGGTATATATAGCAGCGTGTTTTTGGTATTGCCAGTAAGAGTTGAATCATCTTTTATAGCATCAGTGAGGGATGGAGTGTTTTGGTATCGCTAATGAAAGGTGGAGACTCTTTGGTAGTGCCGATGAAGGATGTAGTAGTGTCTGAGTTGTTTCAAGTATCTTTTCCAACCAACCTAAACAATAATCTTACAAAAAGTCAATCCATTCTCTGAACGAACATAATAGCTTATAATAATTAGGGGGTAGTTACAGTTAGATGCAAGCTTGTAGTAAATATAGTAATATTGTAGGATAAGTTTACAAAAGTGGCATTTGGCAAGGCATGCTATACCAGGATTTGGTGCAACAATCAGTAACACAGTCAGAATTAAAGAGTTACAGCATAGGTTGATTTTCAGAACGCATTTTTAGAACGCAAGTCCGCTTTCCCGCAATGCAGGATAAAGATATGACTGTTACGGCCAATCTCTGTACAAATCAAACGTCATATAAAACCGTTCAAGTCTACTGAATATTACGTCATGGAAATTCCTAAAGCATGTGCCAAAATTGCACCATCGTTCATAAGACCTGTTTGGACTTGTTTGGGCCTGTTTAAACAGGAAATATTACATCAGCTTGAACACCTGTTGGAATGACTTCATAATTGTCTTTCATTTATTGCGTCACAGTTACTTTCTACGTGAATTTGAGATATTGATATCTATTCTGGTCATTCGTAAAATGATTGTTTGAAAGTTGGCCGCACATTTAACTGTTGGCTTAGTGCTTGCTAGCTGGACAAAGGTTCCGTCTTTTATCCAAGTAATTTGTATTGTAGTGACAGTTTTTAGGTGTACGGCGTTGCACCAGTCATTTCGATAGCCTCGGGCTAATTTTACTGGAATACACTTTGAATAGACGTTTCGAAAGTGTGTTTATTTTTGGGTCATTGCATGCAGACGAACGGATTTGGGAATCTTACGTTACAATTTTCCCACGAAGAGATTATGGTTTACCGCTGTGACCATAAAAAATAAAAGACGATTCTCTGTCTAGTGTTTGGCACAGAAGCACTTAGAAGCAAAAAATAAAAGACGAAGTTGTTGGTTGGTAGGCTACAAAAGCAAAGAAATAATAAAAGAAGATCTTGTTGGTTGGTAGTCTAAAGAAGCAAAGAAAATTAAAGACATTTCTTCTCGGTAGGCAACTGAAGAACTTTAAGCTAAAAAGTAAAGACATTTCTTCTCAGTTTGGTACAGAAGAAAAAATAACTTTGACATTCATTGGCAAGAAAGAAGATTAAAGGCAATCCATCTGTGCTTGAAGATTCAAGTGGAAGAATCCAAGCAAGTTTTGTGGACGTTTGGACTTCACATACTCGTACAGCTACGGTATCGTGCATTTAAATTCTTTTTTGTATTTTTACGGTCTTGGCAGTTAAGTTTTTTATAACTACTGTAATTTGTGTGTTTGTGTAACTTAATTTTTTAATTGTTAAATTTAGCCCTAACATTTAATATGTCTACACTCGGTGGTGACAAGGACTCGACCGCCGTAGACTCGACTGAGTTTAAGCCTGATGATGTTCTTTGCGGTCGGGCAGGCCATTCTGGGGAGGGACCCATTAACGATGAGGCTAAGTCAGTTCGAGAGGCCCGGCATCTTAGACGGGATATTTTGACTCAAATTGGGGAACTTTCTGTAGCCCTAGGTTCTTTGAGTGATAAGCAGGAACTGTTAATTTTTCGATCTAACTTATCTACTTTAGAAGAGGAATTAAGGCATTTCCATGCTCTTTTGAGTAAAATTGTTAACTCTGCAATCTTGGCAGAACTTCGTGATAGGGTAGATCCCGAATTTAACTCGTTAAAAAATAACTTCGAACAAAAAGAAAGTGAGTTCTCAGATAGGTTGGATGCTGACATACATCCTGAGGATAGCGCCTCAAATGTAAGCACTAGGATGTCTGAGAGCTCGTCACGGATAGTTGCACAAATTAACCTACAGTTAAGACGAGAGGAGCTCCAGATCCAAGCTGAGGCCGAAGCAAGAGCTGCTGAGGCCATCGCAAGAGCAGAGGCCATACGAGCTGAGGCCGCACGAGCAGAGGCTGCCGCGAGAGCTGAGGCCGACGCGAGAGCTGCTGAGGCCGCACGAGCAGAGGCTGCCGCGAGAGCTGAGGCCGACGCGAGAGCTGCTGAGGCCGCACGAGCAGAGGCTGCCGCAAGAGTTGAGGCCGAAGCCGAAGCTAGAGCTGCTGAGTTCGCACTCAAAGACGCTCAGTTGAGGGCCGAACAACGTAAAGAGGCAGTTTTAGCTGAATATCGTTCTGAGTTGGGCTCCCGGCGTAGCTCTAGGAAGGGCTCTTCTAGGCATTCCAGAAGTGAACATCAATCGCAGTTTAATTTACCTAACCTTTTCCAGACGCCTGTTCAATCTGTAAGTGGACCAGTGCAATCCACACGTTTTCCAGCTGTTTCAGGAGGTCTCGGGGCCGCGGCTAAGGGTCTTCCGAAGGACCTAGTGCCAAGGCCTGCGAATTTTAGCCGAACTCTTCCCCCAGAGCGTACAGGTCACGGGGCCGCCATTAGCAGTAATGCTTTGCCCCCTTCAAAGTTTTCTGCGCCGCTAGTTGTTGATCGCCCAGCTACACGTAATTTGGGTGGTTGTGAGAGGCGTATCGTGTCTCCTGATTTTAACGTGTTTGAGGATCGTGATCGGGCTGTGCATGGGACTGAGCCCACTCAGCCCCTTAAGGGATATAGCTTGTCTTCTCCCGCTAAATCGAGTTCTCAACAGCAGGATTGCTTTTTTGAATACCAAAATAGTAGGACGTTCTTCGATAAGGCGGCCTTGATTGGTTACGATGGTAATAATATGCCATTTATTTTCTTTAAAAATCGTGTTATGGCCTTGATGGCAGCTTCGCCCTTTAAGGGAACTCGTTTGACTTTGTTACAAGCAGCTTGTGTTAGAACAGCTGCGCAAACGATTGCTAATTTGGTTTCCGACACTCCTGGCTTGTCAGAGGAAGACAGAATAGAAATGTCGTTAGCTCGCTTGTCCCAGCGTTTTGGAGTTCGTGGAGGTCTTTTTGCCGAACCAGAAATTAGAAAGTATCGCTATGGTAGCAAATTGAATTCGACCTCTTCCAGTGATCTGAAAGAGTTTAAAGATGAATTGTCGCAGTGTCTGCTTTACGCGCAAGCTTATGGTCAGCGTGACAAATTGGAAGGTCGTTTTGTTTTGGATTTGGCTAAGCGACTCCCGTTTGACGCTAAGCAGCGTTATCTTGACTTTTTAGGTGATCAGTATGGTGGCACTGATGAGCCTACTTTTCAGAGTTTGTTTGAATTTGTAGTACGGGAGGAAACGCGTAAGTCGACTGATTTTAGCATTATGCTAATGGGCGATTCTGGTGAGTCGCAGCAATTTAAAAAGTTTGGCAAAGGAAAATTGCCTTCATGTCCGGTTAGGCAGACGTCGGTAAAACCCCATGATAATGTGATTTCAGGGAGTTCGCAGTACTCGACTGCTGTTGGCGCACCGCGCGGCGGTGTGGCCAGACGTAGTGACATACCGGCATGTTTTTGTTGTTCATCACGTGGTCAAGTGGAATATCATTTTTTGTCTAATTGTAAAGAATTTTTGCGCTTGACACCTAAAGATCGGAGAGATGTCATTGTGAAAGCTGGCAAATGCTTGAATTGTTTGCGCCAGCATATGGTTAGAGACTGTAATCATGCAAATAACTGTCGTAAGTGTGGACCTACCAACGATAGGAAACACTATTTTCTTCTGCATGATTTTTATGTGACGTCACGTGATTCTCTGGATTTGGTCGGTAAAGATGAGGCTGGTGCTAGAGTTCCTGTGCGTAATGTTAAGATTGGAAATGTTAAAGCAGCCTTTAACCGCGTTACTGCTGCTCGTGTTTTGAATCCAATGACGGGCAAATCGAAGTTGGTGTATTGTCAGCATGATCCTGGTTCGCAGTTGACCTTTGTTTCGAGTGACTTGGTGTGCGAACTTGGTCTTAAACCGTATGATAAAGCGTCGTTTAAAATGGATACTCTGGCTGGTCAGAAACCTACTTGTGCTGACCTCGTTAAACTCAACATCCAGTCGTTAGAGACTGATGAACTGTTTTGTGATATAACCTCGGTGGTTAACCCAGCTTGGGCTGACGATGTTAAAACTTTACCCCATAAACAAGATTTAAGTGGTTTCCGTCATTTTCATGACGTGAATATGTTTCATTTGAATGATTGTAGTACTGTAGATGTACTGATTGGCAACGACAACGCTTATTTGATGTGTGCAAAAGAAGAGCGTGTTGGTGACAATCGTAGTGAACCGCATGCTTTGCTCACTCCTCTCGGTTGGTTGGCTTGTGGTGGTAAGTCACCCTTAGTTGAAAGCGTTGCTAAAGTGTGCAGAGTGCAGACGTCTTCAGAGTCGGATGTCATCTCTGGCTTTCAGCGTAAAATTGAGTCTCGCGATATGGAAATAGCAGACCTGAATAAAGTCATTCAGGATTTAACTTTGCAAAATGAAACCTGTGAATTGTCTCGCAATGATAATTTGGCTAGAGAACTTGTCGAACCGAATATTGAGTTGAAAGATGGTCGATTTGAGATACCTGTTCCGTTGAAGGAAGATATCGATCTACCTAACAATTTTGTGTTGGCGTCAGATAGAGCTGCTGCTTTAAGAAAGAAAGCTTTAAAACAACCTGAACTTCGTGATTTCCTTACTGACACCATGAAAGATCTTAAATCTAATGGCTATATTGAGCGTGCTGGTGAAGCAGGAAATGTCAAGGGATTTGAATGGTATTTACCATACTTTGTGACGTCACAATTAAAAAAGCGCATTGTTTACGATGGCAAGTCTGAATTTCGAGGAACTTGTGTTAATGATGTGATGTTTTCGGGTCCTGACTTGTTAAACCCTCTGGTAGATGTCTTGGCTAGATTTCGGCTTGGTAGATTTGGTCTCATGGCTGATGTGACTAAATGCTTCTTTCAAATAAAGTTACCTGAGTCGCAGAGGGATTTGTTTCGTATATTGTGGTTTGAAGATGATGACCTTGAAAATGGTAGAATGGTACCCTTTCGTTTTTGTGTACACCCTTGGGGAATAAAGAGTAGCCCATATATCGCTTGCTTGGCTATAAAGAAAATGATCGAGCAGAATCCCAGCGGTGCTGGTGACCTGACACTCTGCAATATTGCAAATAATATGTACATGGATGATTTTATATTTTCGGTTGATAGCTTAGAGGAAGCTCAGCAAATCACTCATGAATCAATTGCTTTGTTTGATAGCCGTGGGTTTAAACTTGTTAAGTGGAGTGCTAACAAGGAGGCTATGATTGTCTTGTCAAATTTGGATAATGAGATGCTCTCACCTTTGATTCGTGATGTGGACTTTCAGACTGAAAATATGACTTTGCCATCAGCGAAGACATTGGGTTGTGTGTGGCAAACCGAGTCTGACGAGATGCGTATCGCATGTTCCTTAAAGCCCTTAGCTAAACACACGCGCCGAAGTATGCTCAGTCAGCTTGGACAAAATTTTGATCCGCTAGGCTTTGGAGCGCCATTTTTTCTAAAAGCACGCCTTGTACTTCAGCAATTGGCGATAGACAAGTTTGATTGGGACACCGAGGTCCCTGATAGCTTTGTTAAAGAGTGGGAGTCGTGGCTTCGCTCTTTGGACCTGCTTAAGGATTTTTCGTTACCGAGATGGTATTTTGCAAACTCTGGTGTGTGCAGTCCGGATGATATTGTCTCATATCAATTGCATGGGTTTAGTGATGCTTCGAATCAAGCTTTCTCTTCTGTTGTTTACTTACGTAGACTGGTTAACGGAGTTCCGAGTGTGTCTTTCGTTCTGGGTAAATCTACCATTGTTGTAAAAAATCAGTTTTCTTGGCCGATAGCTAGGAAAGAGCTTGTTGCCGCTTTGAATACAGCAAGACTCGTGAAGCAGGCCTACGAGGCATTGAAGATGCCCGACTGCAGTAAGTATTTTTGGTGTGATTCTCGGACTGTGTTGCAGTGGGTTAAGAACCCTGATTTACGTTTGAATAAGTTTATTACGCGTCGAGTTGAGCATATTTTATTGTTGTCTGGAGCCCAGGATTGGCGTTTTTGCCCTACCGATATGAACCCAGCTGATGTTGGCACAAGGCCAAATCTTATTACAAAGAAAGAGTTTCGAGAGTTGTGGTTAAATGGTTCTAGTCTTCTCTATCAGTGTGAAGAAATTCCATCTGTAGAAAACCCCACTCCAGTACCTGTCCATAGCCTATATCTTCGTGACGAAGAGGGGTCGCTTGACGTTGCACAGGGTGGCCTTCACAGATTGATCGAGGCCGCACCTTCTTTGTATGTTATGAAAAAGAGAATTGCTTATTTGGTTGCTTTTGTTGAATTTTTGTGCTGTAAAACGAGAAAGCGTAGCTTTATGAAGCCAAAACTGGACGCCTCTTATCTTAATAGAGCCTTAGACTTAACTGTGAAGTTTGTTCAGAAGAGCGTGTATGGCGATGTGTTACAGTTAATGACCAAACGATCGCCGGATGCACTTGAGGAAGTGATAAAGCGGGGTAGTGTTGGCGCTTCGCAACGTGAGAAGGAACGCTTGAAGGAATTGCGTTCACTTAAGAAGTACAGACCTTGTGTAGATGATGCTGGTGTAATCCGCATTGAAGGGCGCTTAAGTAACTCTCCCGAGATTTCTCTAGAAGCAAAGCATCCGATTGTTTTGCCTTCGAAACACCCCTTCACTAGGCTTGTTGTACTGTCGCATCATAATCGAAATGCGCACTGTGGAGTACAGCACACTTTGTTGTCTACGCGACAGAAGTTTTGGATCGCTAATGGTAATGCTTCCGTGAAGAGGTATCTTAATGATTGTGGTGTATGTGCGATTGAGAAAGCTCGGCCTATAAGGCAGCTCATGTCTGATTTACCTTTGTCTCGCACAACTGCCCATAGGAAACCCTTTTTTGATTGCGGCTTAGACTATCTTGGACCATTGACCTTTGTTGAAGGTAGGAGTCACAAAAAAGCTTGGGGACTCTTATTCACATGTATGGCATCTCGCGCTATTCATGTTGAGCTGGTCACGTCATTGTCGCTGAGTGATTTTTTACTTGCCTTTACAAGGTTTACAGATTTACGTGGGCAGGTTAATGCTATCTATTCCGATAATGGAAGTACCTTTCAGGCAGCATCTAAGAAGTTACCCGAGTTGATAGAATCAGCTGAATTTCACAACGCCCTGAGACAGAGAGAGATAAACTGGGAATTTATACCTCCGTATGCTCCGGCGCAAGGTGGCGCCTGGGAGGCAATGGTAAAACAATTTAAAATCGCATTTTTTCACATTTTGGACTCTTCAATTCGTAAGCCCAATTTTATTGAACTGCTTACGTACACAGGCAGTGCCGTTCGGATCGTGAACGAACGCCCTTTGGTACCTTTGAGTGACGACCCTAGGGATTTTACTGTCATCACCCCTGCCTCACTTTTGACCCCATACTTAGACCCATACTGTGCTGTTGGGCAACCACATGATCGTGACCAATTAAGAAGGGATTATCGGTTCAATTTGTCACTTTCTCAGCAGTTTTGGAATAAATGGATCGATTTTTACTTGCCAGGTCTTCAGGGCCGGAAAAAATGGCTAAAAATGGCCGAGAATTTGGAGCCTGGTCAACTTGTAGTGGTAGGTTCTCTCCAAGACATTGGTAAACGTGGGAAGTATCAACTTGGGAGGGTGCATGAGGTAGTTCCACAAATTAGGAAAGGGAAGCCTGTGGTTCGTAGAGCCAAAGTTGCCGTCTGCAACTATGATGAGAGTACGGGGAAAGTGAAAGTAGACTACGTGTTGAGGGATATTTCGTGCCTCGCCCCCGTAAAGAACACCTAAGTGTTAGGGTTTGAGCCTGGTTTTGTCTGCGGTGGCCGATACTTGTCTGAGCCCAGAACAGTCGGTTATTATCGCAATAATTTATTGTATATAGCGTCATTTTAGCGTGTACCTATGGTACCAATTTCATGTATCGTCGCGTATTCTTATTGCTGTTCATTCTTTGCATGCCCTTTGTATTTGCGTATTAACTTAACGTGAGTGACTCAAGCAATTTGTGTATCATGTGTTTTATTCATTGGCTCACGATTGTCCTTCAATTCTTTTTTAGTTATGCCATGTTAGACTGTCATAACTAGGGGCCGCTATGTTACGGCCAATCTCTGTACAAATCAAACGTCATATAAAACCGTTCAAGTCTACTGAATATTACGTCATGGAAATTCCTAAAGCATGTGCCAAAATTGCACCATCGTTCATAAGACCTGTTTGGACTTGTTTGGGCCTGTTTAAACAGGAAATATTACATCAGCTTGAACACCTGTTGGAATGACTTCATAATTGTCTTTCATTTATTGCGTCACAGTTACTTTCTACGTGAATTTGAGATATTGATATCTATTCTGGTCATTCGTAAAATGATTGTTTGAAAGTTGGCCGCACATTTAACTGTTGGCTTAGTGCTTGCTAGCTGGACAAAGGTTCCGTCTTTTATCCAAGTAATTTGTATTGTAGTGACAGTTTTTAGGTGTACGGCGTTGCACCAGTCATTTCGATAGCCTCGGGCTAATTTTACTGGAATACACTTTGAATAGACGTTTCGAAAGTGTGTTTATTTTTGGGTCATTGCATGCAGACGAACGGATTTGGGAATCTTACGTTACAATTTTCCCACGAAGAGATTATGGTTTACCGCTGTGACCAATGACAAATAAACAAAAAACATAGCCTGCTAAATTCGCAACGCTTTTGACGATTGATGAAATGGACTGATGAGATGGACTTATGTTATGAGCTAGGCTATATGTTGACACACAGGATCAAACATCAGTAACCTGTATACTGATTTAAATGTTTTTTCTATAAATTTTATCAAAAGTTAATAGAATACTTGCGACCGTTACAAAGAATTTTTCCCTTTTTTCATTTGTAATCAATATTAATTCGTTATAATCGCAGTCATTGCAAAACTGTGAGTGGTTATTGACTGCTGACTAACTGTGAGTGGTGATAAAAATGCAAACGTTAGTCAGCAGTCTAAGTTAATCATATCAACAACCTGCTGTCTCAAAAGAATTAAGTTGCACATAACCAACATAGTCTTATTAAAAAGGTTTAAGTCAGTTAGATGATATTTTTAGTTATAACCAAACCAAACCTTTGTACCATGTCCTTTGCAATTTCAAACGACGCACTAATGCGTTGCGACTTAATTACAATTTGAGAATCTATAGTTTCGGGAGAGAGTTTGCTTTTTTATACCAAAGACAGGCAAGACACAACAATAACACAGGGTTGAGCATTACAACAGTATATTACATATTTACAAATAGTTCAACATATCAAACGTTTTCGACTTAACTTAAGTCCTCATCAGGAATCTGTAAATAATTATAAACTACAATAAATTTCACTTCTTGACAGTGACTACCGTAGCCTAACTAACTAACTAACTAACTAACTAAAAGCATCGAGAAACACGCAAGATTAAAAGCACTGGAGTGGAAAACATACAGACAGACGAAAAATTACATTAAGAAAAGGCAACTGCATGACTAAGTTACAAACGAATTCGCACCACGGAGTACGTGATACAACTAGGCTAATAAATACTGAGGAGAATGGAGGCGCCACCGGCAAATAATTGTTTGTTTAGATTTGGATTGTAGCGTTTGATTAACAACGCTTCCTGAATTTTTGTGTCAAATTGGGATTTGCCTTTGCGTAAAATTTTGACTCATTTAAAATTTTACGCAAAGGCAAATCCCAATTTGACACAAAAATTCAGGAAGCGTTGTTAATCAAACGCTACAATCCAAATCTAAACAAACAATTATTTGCCGGTGGCGCCTCCATTCTCCTCAATATTTATTAGCCTAGTTGTATCACGTACTCCGTGGTGCAAATTCGTTTGTAACTTAGTCATGCAGTTGCCTTTTCTTAATGTAATTTTTCGTCTGTCTGTATGTTTTCTACTCCAGTGCTTTTAATCGTGCGTGTTTCTCGATGCTTTTAGTTAGTTAGTTAGTTACGGTAGTCACTGTCAAGAAGTGAAATTTATTGTAGTTTATAATTATTTACAGATTCCTGATGAGGACTTAAGTTAAGTCGAAAACGTTTGATATGTTGAACTATTTGTAAATATGTAATATACTGTTGTAATGCTCAACCCTGTGTTATTGTTGTGTCTTGCCTGTCTTTGGTATAATTTGAGAATCACTGTAGGCTAGTACATAAACAAACCACAAACAATTTTTAAATTTCATAATTTATCAATCATGCCGAAAACTCGGAAACTTTTGCGGACCCCCTGAAATCGCTTCACGGACCCCTTGCGGTCCGCGGACCCCCGGTTGAGAACCACTGGTCTATAGAGACTGTGCTGCAAACGTCCAACTTTTTCAAAATAAAAATGGAAACATACTTTATTGCTCTGGATTATTACGTAAATTTGCGTTGCCACAGCAAACCAACGCCAAAGTAAAAAATTTACTTTTGCTTTGTTTTACTTTTTTGCCTGAAATTTAACATATAAAATGCTAACATTGCTAAGCTTGACAAAAACTGTTACTCGTTTAATACACTAATGGTTTATGTCCAAACAAAATTAGTTTATTTGATCTTTCTCTCAGGAGTCAGGTTGAAATTTTTTTGGTTTTAGTTCTACTCGGTGATGTGGCTAAATTTTGTTAAAAACTAGGCTATCTAAATAAGTCAACAACTAGCCCAACTCTTTACGGTGAAAGAAATTTCTTTCATTTATAGAGCTGTGTGAATGACTAACAAAAGAAGCTCATTGCATTTTTCACATCACCCTTAAGCTAGCCTAGCTACCGTAGTACCTTCATACCGTACCGTACTTTGTTAAGTTTAACTCACTGAGAAAAGATTTATATTCAATCAATCAAGTTTATTTCGGAATAGCTCCTTATTGGTACATTCATTTAAATCTACAAATAGCAGAAAATATAACAAATTACTTTCATTAATATGGAAGTTACATCATGGAGGCACCAAAAAAACATGCGGTTGTTTAAGTCAAGGTGCCCCCACATGGAATATTTTACTGCAGGCTATATAATAAATACGGTAAAAGTACAATAACTACAGAAGAAAAAAAAGAATGAAAAAAAAATCAGTTATCAACAATGGGAAAGCAGTGATAAAAATTATACTTAGTTTTAAAAAAATGATAAAAAGAAATGGCACTAAATGGAGATCAGAAAAGTCAGCTTTAATAATGTGATACGTTGCTTTCTATATTGTTTTTTGAATGAATAAAATGACAGCATTATGATGTGCTTTGGATATCATTTCACAAAATTGCTCCAAAATATTTGATGCATCTGTTTTTAGAATTTGAATTTATTTGTTGAATAAATATTAACTCCTTCTTAGCACTTCTGGTTGAGTAGCCTACTTGTGATTTGTGAATGTCTTTACACGTTGTTCCCGGGTTTGTCCACACCTAGTTGTGTTGTTATGTAGTATTTAAGTATGTTGACGGTCGACCATAGAAAGCATAAAGCAGTAGACTCACTGTCGTACCTGTAGCAAATAACCAGCCCTTTTTTGAAATCTACAAAAATACCACAAAGTATATTAGTAGTATTTTGCTAGACTATCTAGTCATCAAACAATTTTAGTGATTGATTGATCCCAAGCTTAGTAAACCTCATGTGCGTTATTGTTGGCTGCATAATAGAATGGTGAAGAATGGTAATAGAAAGACCTTGTATGAAGTATTATGACTATATATATATATACCATATTTTAAATTGATTGTCCTTCTTTGGTATCACGCACGTTATAATGTCCACGTTTTGTTGCTTCTACTATTTTCTAGACTTTTGCTACCGGTATATTGTTTTTCGTTGTGATGTTCAAAAGTAAAAACAAACTGAACTGATTCAAAGGGTGTTGCTTCAGCACTACGCAAGAGCATCTGTCTGTGTCTATGTCATAACATACCTAAAGCTGGTTAGCACAAAGATTGGCTTCCTTACCTTCCCACCCAATTAATCTAAGTCTTTAACCACTTGGCAAAATTTTAGATGTCATATTTTTATTTTTTTTTATTCTTCTCTTTTTGCGCAACAACTGTCGTGCAACAACTAGATGTCATATTTTTTTTTTTTTTTTTAGATGTCATAACAACTCTCCTATGCACTGGTCCAGATATTGATCTCACACTTTCCATATTTAAGATTTCAAACGAGTGATAAGGTTGTGGTGCTTAAATCTACAATATTATCATCTATTTGTTTGTTTATCTTTTTGTTATTTGTTTGTTTTATCTTTTTGTTTATTTGTTTGTTATTTATCAGATTCTATTTGAATAATGACCTTCTGATGATCCCTAGTAAAGGATGAAACAGGCTGTAGAGGCTATTAGAAAATAGTAACTAATTTTGATATTATCATTCACTGTACATGTATTTGTGTCTGTTAATTTCAGAGTTAGAGTCATTGTATTAATAGCCTAGTACCGTAGCTATGGCTATCAAATCACTTGCATTAGTGCAGCCATCCAGTGGACTTAAACTGTCAAAAGATAGAACTGTCTCTTTGCTGTTGGATCGAAAGGTAATAAAATTCTGTACAACAGAAAAATTTGATTGTTGTATGATCAAAACCCTACATTGCATTTAAATTTTAAAGTTTATTGTTGTGTACGTATATGTTCATGCAGTTCAGTTTACCATAACCCAAAGTAAAGTAATAATAATATATGAGATGTTGTAAAGCAGAGTGCTTATTCATCTTTCAATCACGTACAGTAAACAACTAATAAGGATAATAACAATTATTTATTAAGATTAACAGAGGTATCAACAGTGATCCACACGCAAAAGTAAACAGCTATGTAATATCAATGTGACTAGGTAAAAAGACACACAAAAACAATACCAAAATTTTTTTGTTATTGTACTGAAGCAATATTGGTATGCATCAATTAGGCAGTGACTACTGGAATGCTTAATGCTAACAGTGTAATTGAACACTAGTGTTGGTACAGTAATAACAGTAGGCTACACAATCACAACAATAAATAGTACACAACAGTATTAGATATTGGCAATAACAGTATGAATAGAAAGTAACGTTAAAAATTTTGGAAACAAAACTTACTGTGGTAAGCTTACACAAACACAACATAGGCTTTTTTCGACTGATTTAGTCCCCCTCTCCAATCGCGAACATTGTCAGTCTACTCTTGTTATTCACTATGTTCATGAAGTGATAGTTTAATTGTAAAAAATCACATTTCATGTATCAATAATGAAGATTGTGAAATTACACTTGTAACAAACACAATCAAAAAGTTACATTTTGTTGTTTCAATACACAATTTTTGTTGGAAAATTTGGTTAAATTGGGAATAGAAAGAATTCTAAAAACCATATGTATTGACAATATTTATAACTGCTCAAAAAATCATACAAATACGCAACAAATTATCTGCTTTATTTATACTGTATAATATATTTTAAACTTATTCCAAGTTTATCTCTATTTTTGCTTGAACAAGTGAAATAAACTTTGGTACCTGTTTGACAAAGTAGCAAAGCTTTTAGTAATCTTTGTTGAGTGTAATTTATTCTGTATGATAAACTGACAACTGTAACTTATTCCCTTTGTTGAGAGTGAGATTGAAATGCAAACAAAATAATTGCATTATATCATCTCAATTATTACATAATTATGTTTAACGCAATATCGCTTATAAATGCCAGCCTAAAATCAAGTCATACATCACTTCATGAACAACATTGTATGTGTGCATGAATACAATATTTTCAATATGAATTGTAGAATGAAAAATCTTATAAGTTTGATGGAACATACAACATCGAGTCAAGTATTCCTGAAATATATGCTAGCCATATAAGCACGCATATCAACAATCTTGCTTCTGGTTACAATGCTTCCATTGTAAATTTCACACAATCCTTAACTGGTAAGCATATTACTTATTTAAATAATATGAGATAAAATATGTCTGATAAAATATGTGTGCAATGTTTGCACTTTTCATGCTATTTCTTGTCGAATAGTGATGAAATATGTACTTTTTTTAGGATTACATTCCAGCTACGTATACGTATTGCTTTACTGAAATCAATTCTATTGATGTTTGTAGATGGAAATAGCTTTCAATCGGAATTATTGAATTCATCGTTGAGGGAAACTTTTCAGTTTGTGGAAAAGGCTTCAGCAAAAAATGAGTTTCTTGTTACAGTCTCAATGCTTAAGGTAAAATTACATTATGAAAAGTTTTAAAACAAGACTTGTGTGCTAGGTTTGGCCAGGGATCGTCAAAACTTTTCAGTACGGTACCGTAGTGGAAGCAGTTTGCAATTTTATTAGCATTGGCCGGCCTACTATTTTGTGCATTGAAACTAAAACAGGAGTAACAGTCATGTTTATATATTTCTTTTTTTGTTTTGTGGCATGTTTTAATTTGACTTGCACATAATAGTATTAATTTCTGCACTGCAGTCATTCATCATAAATAAAAAGTATATAAATAACAAATTTTCAAGCAAACCCAAACCAAGATCAGCTTTAATATTTTGTTACTTTTGATTAGCTCAGCAAAGATGGTCAATTCGCTGATCTCATCAGTCCACATGGGAGGAATATATCTCTGAAGCACCATTCAAAACATGGAATGTAAGTACGGAAACAAACAATTTCATGATTTAGTGAAACTAAAAAAATAATCTTTCACTTCCGTTCTGATAACACAAAATCGCAAATAACCTAGTGCGGTTTACTTTGCAACGTTGGTGATTCTTGATTTTGCTTCTACATCAGCTCACAGTATGCTGTAAGCATGACTTTGATAGTCAAGTTACAGCAATGCTTATCGGTGTCAAAGAATTGTTGTATAATTGGTTAAACCATCTTTCATTGTACACGTGTACACACTCTAGAAAACGTATCATTTCACAATCATTGCATGACTATTGACTATTCGTATGTGATAGGTAGGCATGACTATGACTGCTTTCCATAAAGGTGGAACAAAAACAGTTCTGCAATACGTTTCAACTTTAACACTTTATTATGTTATATAACATTTAACTACTTTATATATTTTTATATAATTTGCTTAGTTGACAATAATGTCCAGGTGCTAGTGTAGTCACATGAAGACATTAAGTGCATATCTAGCCTTCCTTTGTTTTTATTTATAGGTATACAGAAGGATTGTCCCAGTTAGTTTGTCCTTCCGCTGCTGATGCCATTCGATTGTATGACGATGGATGTCAAGCTGCAGCCGCCATGAAACTTCAGCCGTACTTAACATGCTTTACTGTTCAGTTGTTTCAACGGCCCATTGGTAGGTGTTGGTTTTAAATTGGTTTGATTTTGTTTGAATGTATGTCGCCTACTCATGGCTCTATTATGATTATTATTTACTTGTATCAGACAAGAATGTCCATATTCAAATCACAAAAAAATAAAAGGCATAGGCTACTGTAGTATACACTATACAAACAGCTGCGGCGTAAAAGCATTTGAATTGAAATTTCGAGCTCATTTTATTCAAACAACTAACCAGTAAGATTTAACTTTAGCAAACGATGACTGTTGATATCTTTGTGCCATATATTTGGTTGTTGAGAGAATTTTATCGAAATTTTGTTTGTCTTGACTTTTTATCACTGGGATTTTGGTAATAACGCGACCTGCAAATTGATAAAAATGATTGATATGTTGGCTGAAAGCATTACTTTAATGTCGAATCTACCAAACAAGGCGTAAGCTGAACCCGTCTTTTCAGATCCGAGTAAATTATATATATTGGAATTCTGAGGTGAACTATCAAGTGCTGTGCTAAGCCAAGATAAACTTTACTTTCATCTTCACACAAAGTTTTCCTGTTCAAATTAATAATTTATAGTTCTTCATTAGGTGCGACCGCGCAATCCTCAACCACCTATCTGAAGTTTGTTGATTTCAGTGCCGAGAAAAAAAGTTTTGCAAGGTTGGTTTTTAGCAGAATGTTTGATCGAGCTAGTTTAGTACCTTGGTGATGGCGACATAGCCTACATTGGTAGTAGTTTTAGATGTTGTAAAATTATTAAAAGGATCAAAGACGAGTACTTTTTAGTTACTTAGCATACAGCATATATGCATAGCAGCAGCAATAGCTCGCCAATAGCATACACAAAGTTAGAGCGTCATGACATGAACTGCTATGATTTAAACTTTTATTTTTAACTCTTGCCAACTGGTAATTTGTTTTATAACAATGGGGGTTGCTTTGTGATATCGGCTTTATCATACAATATCGGTGGAATATGTTTTGATCACTGGAGTCTCAAACTTGTTTCTACTTTTCAGTGTCTCCAATTTTCTTTCCACTCTTGCACAAAAGAATGGGAAAGTCGGCAAATCTGAGCAGAGGCCTGCTGTGGAGGATGTTTTGGTTGATGTGCTACTCGGAAACAGTAATGTCACTCTTTTAGCAGCCGTAGGTGGTCAAGGTAAGATCCTGAGGATATTGTGTTTTTATAAAGCGCTGTATCCATCGCAGATATGCGTTACTCACTTCGCTTTACAAAACAGTCAGTGTAATGATATTCGTATAAAACCTCATCTAGGTACACGATTACCCTGAATCCATTCCTTTGCCGAAAGCCAAACAGAAATAAGGTTAAGTACCACTTTTTAAGAAGTCGTTGGTGTGACCGACAGGGTATGGACGCTACATCTGCCGATTCAGAAGCGGATACTTTCCCACCGAGCCGAGATCAGCTTTTATCAGAATCATTTTTTGTTTTAACAAAGTTCAGTTTGCGAGACCTGGTCTAATTTACTAATTGTAGCAACCAATCAATTCTTCACTGACAACAGTTTATTCTAAAACTTCTAAAGACACCTCCACCGAGATGTACCGTCTAAACTCCGTCGCAAAAGAATGTGTCCAATCAGTGGTGTATCAAACAAGTTTAGAAGACTCTATAGAAAAAGATTCTAACGTCCAGTGTTATTTAACGTTTACAATCTCTGTAAGATTGGTAAGAGTATAAAGGTGTTGGACCGTGCTAAATTTTGAAATGACTATCCCGTTTCGGTCTCAAGCACATTATAACGTTCGCGTTTTCTCGCTTCAATCTTTTTATAAACCTTTGCATTGTTTGGCATATATTGTTTTTTGCTGTGATGGTCAGAAATAAAAACAAACTAAACTGATCAAATGCATGCAAGCTAACTCATTTTTTTATTGATACAGATGCTGACGAAATCAATCCTGTCCTGTCCGTTGCTGAGTCACTGTCCGGGATTGGTTCCGCACCAAAGATCAGCCGTGACGACCCTAACGTGACGTTGCAACACCTACGTCAGGAAATATCAAAAGTTAGAGACAAGCTTGCTGGCCAGTCCCCTCCTAATAAAGGTCAATTTGTTTCAAGACTACTATTCTAACCGTTTCTTGTTTATACATGTTTTGCGTTCCAAACTTTGGCACTTACTTTGTTTTTTAAGCAAGATAATGCATGAGTGGATACAGTTAGGTCTACAGATCATATAAGGACATGGGCATGGATTATCACGGCGCGACAAGGGATTTTGTTGGTTGACACAAATCAGCAAAAACAAACCAATGAATTTACAAAGCTATGTTCAGTTGTTCACGTCTCCTTCAACCAATAAAGTCAACTTCAACCTAATATGCTATCTTGTGTTCATTGAGAATTATTAAAGAAAAAACATTTTTATAGCTTCTCCAATTTCAGCTGGTATTCATTATTTTGACAAAAAATAGTCTAGTTGATTTTAGCTTTTGTGTGCATTGTTCACCAAGAAATGTAATCAATTACACTTTGTGTTTAGCGCTGACACTTTTCTAAAATGCCTTTCTTGATTCATAAAACATAAAGCGCAAGTGATGTCATTGCGAAGCATGGTTTGTTACTTATTCAACTTTTTATTGTTCCTTTAAACATTAATTTCAGGAGACATACGTCACATGGAAAAGTTGATGAGCGATTTGGAAGAAACGAAGCGTACGGGATGGGAACAGACTATCTTAAGATCAGAGCAGTTTTATCAAGAAAGAAGAACCACATTTTCAAACAAGTGCGTTAGGTTCTTGGTTTGATGCTTTGTTATTAAGAAATCTTCAGTCCAATGTGGCTTTACCCAGACAACAAAATCCGTCATTTTTCATTGATCTAACGTCTGCACACGTTGCATCAATGTAAAAATGACGGATTTTGCTTTCTCGGTATGTTCTTGCGTCATGTTAACTTCAATTTTTCGCTGACAATTTTTGTACTTTACCCAGAGGTTTGCTGTGGATTCTTGAAGCAACCAAAACCGCAAGTCGTGAAAGTGTAAGGAAACTTGAAAGCCTTAAAGAAAAGGTATAGTGGCCTGGTTATAAAATTATATCTGAGCTGTTAAAATAAAATACCTCTAATTAAAAGATCTATTGCCAAATCAGCTATAGCTTCTGTCCAATCTTAAAACAACTCTTAACAAATAGGGATTAGGCTATAAAGTTAAAGCCTACAAGATTAAATTGATGCTACTGATATATTTTTGCATCTGCAGCTCACAGCGGAGTACAAGGAGCAGCGTCTTATGACAGAACGTTTAAATAGTGACGTGAAGCAACAAATCGACAGCTACACTCAACTCATCAATTCTGGTGAGTTTTTTTGTACTGTGCATAGTTACGTTATATAAACATTATAAAACGTTTATAGAAGAGAGTGTTTTCGAAATCTATTGCATATCATTCGAGATAATGTTTTATTGTTATTCACAGTCTTCTGGTATGACAACGCCTTTATGTTGTTATATGAACCAATTTCACGATTCTATTTGCTTTGCCTTTTCGATTTAGTTAATGGTTAATCCCGTTTTATTACAAAGTAAGACGAACATAGCTGTCAATACCTGAGAAAATAAATTCCAAGTTTTCTATTTTTTCTGGTAGGCAATCCAAAAAAACTGAATGTCAGTAAAAGGTTTTATTCTTCTCTTTACATTAAAGCGAAGAATTGCCGTAATCAGTTTGATCGAAATTGAAGTCAACTTTCAGGTCAGTCAGGCGACAAGAAAGCGCATGTCGCTGGAATCTCCGAACTCAAGGATCAGCACAAACGCGAAAACGATAAATTGAAAGAAATAAGGAACAAACTGAAAGATGTCCAAGATAAACTTCAAGCTGAACGTCAGGTCTGTGTTCTGCATCTTGGATAATCTTTTATTTTGTAGCTACACACGACTGCAAACTCTTAATACTTTTACACTTTATGTGTTCTTTGAAATATAATATTCGATTTAAACTTACGTCGTACCGCAGGGTGGCGTAGAAGAGAGCTTCTCTACATTCGACGTTGCATTCCAATCGATGGCGGCCGAACGTGAAAGAACTCAAAGAGAAAACCAGCAGTTGATCGACGATGAACTCGACAGAATGAAGGTCTGTTGCGCAATATTCAATGTACAAATAATAGTTCATCTTGGCTTGAATAACATTTTCTTTTGATGTAATTGAAGCCGAGAAATCGTACTTGCATATTTTTTGGAGAATTTAACCTTTCGTACACTCAGACTATAAAATCCGTCATTCTTACATTGATTCGACGTCTGCAGACGTTGAATCAATGTAAAAATGACGGATTTTGTTATCCGGCTAGCCTAGCACTTTATTGAATTTATCCTGTTTCCAGATTGAGGTTGCACATGAGAAAACAGAACTTCAAATGAAATTCACGTCTAAAACTCTCGTCAAGTCAGACGACGACGTTCTCAAGCATGAGACCGAGCTGGTCCAGCTGCGATCAGAAAAAAATGTTATGACAACGCAAGTATGACGTCACTGATCGACTTTTGTTGCTCATATTGTTTGTTTGACTTGAAGAATTTTTGTAGATGATTACGTTGATTGATTAAATCTTTATCCTTGGACTGAAAAAGCTGCTTTGAGAGCTTAATCCTGGCACTCGCATACTTGGACAATGTACAGTGTACTGTACACTGTACACTGTACAGGCTTTGAAACACTGACGCAGGCCTGGTCACCGAGATTAATAATCATATTTTGAGCTACTTTATTTAAAATTGAAGCTTCCGATTGTTGAAGTCTTGTTGCCGGGGAATTATTTAATCTATTAGATGCCGCTGAATGGAGAGCAGTCCTTAATGTGCGTTGCTCAAGCGCAGACTCCGAGAGTCGAACTAGCGCCGCTTGATCTTGAAGCTTTCGTTCACGAAGTCGCGCGCTAACCAACATTGTTGCAGAATACAACTTTTCACCGGTTAATTTGCCAAACTGAATGTTTGTTTGTTATCTGTTTGCACACATCATTCAGAAACATGGTTTTTATTGCAGATGTGACGCTCTATAAATATTTCTGATATTTGTTGATTAGGCTACACTGCTTTATTTAAAATTGTTGACATCGTGAGAGGTGGTTAAGATTTTCTTCAAAACATTGTACTTGTCCTGGCATCTTTCACGATAAAAAAAATGCTTGGTGGAAAGAAACTGCAAGGAGCTGTTTAAACACAGCATGGCGCCACTTTTTAAACTTTTTTCACCCCTATATGACACCACTTATGGCGTATGGGGCCAACCTAGGCTACGACACGTATTGTAAAATGAAAGTGCCGACTAAAACAAGATGTCATGTAATACTTAAACAACCTTTTATGAGCCAAGTAGGCTATAAGACGCATTGACTACTCGGTCAATTGCATTTACAGTTAGATTTGACGAAGCGAGAGCGAGCCCAGATGGAAGATCACATGAAAACTTTGGCTGAGAAACATTCGCGCGAAATGGAGATCCAGCAACTGCAAAACCTGCAAACATTTAGAGCTTACAGAGAGGTAGATAGCTGCGAAGAAATAATGACAATACTTTTGAAACTGCTTGCTGAATGAATTCCAATGTTACTAAATTGACGTTAAAATTGTTTTTTCTCGTTTTCTCTTGGGATAGGCTACAAGTTGATGTTCAAGAAGCTTATTTGTGTTCGGGCCAACACATATGTCATAATTTTAATGATGCTAATAGCAGATTGTTATGAATGGAGATCAGTAATGAAGAACAAATGCAATTACCTTTCGTTCGTTTATGTTTGACTTCGAGTTCCACCCTCATTGGATTGCCAATGTCGAATATTGTCGGATCGCTTCAAACGTCACCCTACCGAAGTCTAAATTAAATGTTTATCCTTGGTCTGGAAAATTTTTTTGTGGGAGCTTTAAGCAGTTTTGTAAACTTGCAAAGGCTTTGAACCACTGACGAAGCCAACATCACTTAAGTTGGCAGAGTGAAATTCCAACTTGTTGAAGTGTTTGACATTCATCCTGTATATAAAACGTTTAAAGTGCACCAATATTTTCAACTGAAGTCGCCTACCCCCTTTGCTCTTTCTTCGAATGTTATGTATAAATTTAGTTGTTTGCGTGACGCAAACCAGACATACATTGGTATGTCAACCAGACATTTGTTGACAAGGGCCGGGGAGCACTTAAACCCAAAGTAAACTTAACAACCAAAAGTGCAATTAAAGAGCACATCGCCTCTTGTGAAACGTGCACTGACAATGTCTCGATCGACCAATTTAAAATCATCTCTCGAGGCAGATCTGAATTTCAGACTAAGATCATGGAAGCCGTAAGAATCAAACGTAATAACCCGTCTCTCAACCGGCAGTTATTCGCCTGTGGCTCATCGTTCCTCTTGTGTGTGCTCTAATTGTTTGTCAAATGCCTGTAGTTTACACCTCATGTGATCTCTTTTCCACCGTATAATTTACTTGTAATCATTCCTGTGTCACTCGTTCAGTTTGTGCTTTTCAGTCTGGAGTGTCGTTAGTATACAGTTACAGTTATAATGCAAAGTCAAATTTACCTTACAAGTTTCATTTTATTTATATTGCAGATATGTAATACATCATGTTAAACCCGCTGAAGTTACTATGTTTTATTTCTCTATGATTTAAGTATTTATATTGCAGACCACATGATAGCGATTGTATCTTTTTTGCTCGCCGATGGTCTGTTTTTTTGATGACTAGATCAAAGAATGGTCGTTTTTTGATGATAGCCGCTGGTAATCCCGCTTACGCCAATGATTTGTGAAAATAAGCACCTATCCTTGTAGTATGACAGGTGGTGGAGCTATAAAAAAAGTAGTGCAAAGACAAACCTAAACGCTGAAGCGTTTTTCAGGTTTTTGAAGAGTTCAAAATGGAATTAGAAAACCGATGGAGAGGCCTATTGGACGACGCCATACAAGATGCTGTCTTCTTAAACTCTCGAAATAGCGAATTGATGGAAGACAACGCACGCCTCAAGCATGGTAAATGCTACCTTAGACTAGTTACTACAAAATTGAAATATAAAATCACTGTTATTGCTCAGTCTAGATATTTGCAATGATTGCTGTGTTTTTGCCATAATGTTTATTTACTGGGAAGTTCAGTTTTTTTTCCTGAGTCGTCATAAGTGTAGTCTCCATAGTACGTTTATAGACTATATATTTACACAAAATTTATTTTTTATCAAAGCGTAGACGATTTTTGAGATCTTTGTTGTATGTAGCCAATGCCATCATTGTTTCATTACAGAAGTCGCAAAATTGAAGGATAATCGAAGCATCAATCCGTCTGCTAAAGATTCTTCTAAAGTTTAATTTCATGTTCTTCTCATTTAATAGTTTCAACCTATCGAAACTATAGGGCATAGGCTATACTGTTGTCAGTTTTTTTTTTAAATAAATCTTGTAGTTTTATGAATTTTTTTTTTAATGAAACGCTGCCATTGAATCAAGTCATGTTGTAAGAATCCAATAACTGATTTAATCAGATTTCCAACCTTTAATTTACAGTAGCCACCATAATCACAATTTACAATAATTAGGAAGTCGGTTATTGGATTTATTGCTTGTTGTCTTGACCAAAATGGCTGTCTCTAGGAAGGTTGATTGCTTGATCTTAATTGCAATTGTTTTTTTCATTGTTTTTACACAATCATTTCTTACAATTTATTGATATATTTGATCAATTGATAGTACTTTAAATTTCTCACATTTCCGAGGAAACAGTTGAAGAACTGAAGTTCTATTTAACTAGATTCTTTGCTTAAATAGACTGCATATTTGCAAATATTTACCATGACCGTAGGCCACGTAGATTTGCGCTTTCGATTGCCTGTGAGGCTGCTGCACTGCTTTTTCATAGACGCCTTTTTGTAAATTAGCAGTATTCATTATTTGTATTCATTATAGCTCATTTTGTGGTTCGTAGGCTAAATCGTTTTTTCATGCTGGTGGGCCAAGTTGTGTTCAGTTTGATGTGTTTTTCAAACTGCCTTTCAACAACAATATTTTTGCCTTTTACTACCGGAAGACCAGTGATCTGGTATAGGTCTACACCAGGGATGTCCAACCTGCGGCCCGCCTGAGATTTTTGTGCGGCCCCACTAATCATTTTCACTCCAAGAAGTATTTTGAACTTTGAATCTTCAAAGGTCAGTTGTGTAGCCTACGTAGTTCAATGTTCGAGCGAATAAGTAGCTTTACCAGGAAATTAAAACTTTTCATAACACAACTGGAAGCTGGCGCAATTGTATATTTTCGTAGTCTATCTGAAAGAGCTCAAGACTGTTCTTTAAACTATGAAAAGTATGCTAAGTTATGTGAATTACTGGTTTGCTTGTAAAATTGAAGATTTGCTTGAAGAATTTACAGTCAGATTTTCTGACTTCAAAAAGATTGAAATTGAATTAAAATTATTCAGTGACCCAGTTTCATTTCAGTGTGATAAAGCGCCACCCGAATTCCAACTTGAACTGATTAAACTGCAAAGTCGAGAAAGTTTGAAAACTGTCCACAGAGAACACACTCTTCCTTTATTTTATGAAGAATTACATTCATATAATGAATTTAATAAATTAGTTAGTTTGTTCAGAAAATTATTGTGCATATCGAGCAACACATATTGTTGCGAGCAGTTATTTTCATCCATGAAAAACATCAAACTGCAGAAAGAAACAGACTGACCGACAAACACATAGCGAACATCCTAAGAATCAAGACAACCATCCTTTAATGCAAATGTTGATAACATCTTAGCTGAAAAACAATGTCAAAAGTATTGTAGAAATAAATTTTTGTTTCTTTCTATGTGTGTGTTATCTGTTTCTATTTTCAAAGATGAAATTAATGTTTTTTAATTGTTACTTTATGTACCTATTTTTCTTGAAATTTAATAGGTTGTGCGGCCCATTGAATTATTTCAAGTGACAATGCGGCTCAGTATAATAAAAGGTTGGACATCCCTGGTCTACACCATGGCTACCTTTATACACCGGCCATGCCAATGTGCAGCTTAAAATTTGACTGCTTAGGCTGATCTGTTAATAGCTAAACTTGCGAATATAACTGGATGGTTGAGTAGGAGTTAATAAATATAGTCTTTGTGTTTATTTTGAGCTACTTTTGTGCTTGTGTTACCATGCAAATAATGGACTCAATTTTGACACTTGTGCTGAAAATCCAAAAAGCGTCTGGCAACACAGGTCATTAAGAAAGATTTATCGTTTTTGTCACATAATGTTAGAAGTTTTGAAATGACTTGAGATTCAGTGATCACATTTGGCCATTTATCATTTCAAAGAGGTATAAAGTAAATTTAGGTTAGGCTACAGTTAACAATCGAAATTACATCGGCCCCAAGCAAAACCTCCAGTTCGTATGGCAAGACCTGTGTATATAACTTAGATTGCTATGGTCTACACATAAACCTCTATGATGTATGTAACGAGTAGCTGGGCGATGTTAAGCAAATTAAGGCATCTTTTCCTTTCTTTCTCTTTTTTGTAACATATTTAATTAGCTCGATTTTTAAAAATGCAAGTTAGATGTAACTTAATTTACTGCTGATGTAACACGTTTTTAGGTCATTGAGTACCGGTACCGTAGTTTATATAGGCCTATAGCCTATTTTTTGAAGGATATTTTCATCAGTGTAATGGTAGCTTAATATTGTCTGATGCTGATGATAGTTTTATGAAATCAATTTCTATTTTTTTATTACATTGCACTTTAGATACATGACGTTCGTATAGGTTTATATGCGAGAACACTTTTAACACGAGCATGTTTTAAATTTTATTTGTGAACAAGAATGATTTGCTATAGGCCTCGATTATTTCTTAGTCTTTAGATGGGCCAAGTTTGCACCAATATTTTGCCTTGATTTTCTGCTATAACCCAAGCTGTATGTCCGTACTTCTGTTGCTACAGCACTTTTTTGAGCAATAGAGTTAGACTACGTTGCTTAGATGTGACATTTCCTGTTTTGTAAAATTTCACTGTTTGATTCGTAGCCTTTGATATTTTTTTGTCCATGAAACACATATCGGGTTATTGATGTCGACTGTTCAAGACGCATCGAGCAGCGGAGGTGATGAATTTAATAATCATCAACTTGGAAGTTTTGTTTCTAATACTTTAGAAAGTTGATTGATTGAGTTTGAAATATCGGCAATCAGTGGCGTAGCCAAGGGGGAGTTTAGGGGGTTACAACCCCCCCTTTGGCACGTGTGTGACGTCACGATATTGAGAATGATGCTTTCAGTTTACAAAAGATTTGCCTAATTTTAAACAAATCTGCATTAAAAGAGCGAGTTTTGCCAATACCAAACATCTCAGCCAGGAATTAGAAACAAGAAAACATAGAGACTTAAGCTTTATTTCCGAAAAATGCCGAAGAAAATATGATTTTATCCGTTTGCTATGCCACTGGACAGTACCATTTTTCAGGAATATTCATACCCACATTTTTGTTAAAAATGCTCTCAGAATGCACCAAATTCAATGTAATTTTTCAAAAAATTTTGGGGGAGGCCCCCCAGACCCCCCCGCCGCTGGCTGTCGTCTTAGACGAAAACCCCCTCTTTCAAAATTCCTGGCTACGCTACTGTCGGCAATGCACCCATACCATCAACAACAAAGATACAAATGTACTCTAGACTGCTGAGGTGGTGAAAGGTGTGACTAGTGATTGTTAGCTGCACACCTGCAGTTCACTGCGGGATTTTTTGGAGATTTTTTTATGTTGCAGTGGGAAATTCATTTAGCAAAAATTAGACCAATTTTGAATTGAAACGTGGTTGTGAAAAAAACTGAAGGTTTCGGCTTTTTGAAAAGTGGTCTGCAGTGTTTAAAAAATAGGCTACTGTGTTTAATTGAACAAGGATGCAAACAGTAAACAGAGTGAATCAAAAGTATCAGTAGCCTAACCCCTCAAGTAATTTAGGCTGCATGTAGCCTAGGCAGAGGTAGGCATCTGCCACTTTAAAAGTAGCGCGCTACTCGGGCTAAAGTAGAGCGCGTTATCGCTACTTTTGTTTTAACTTGAACTGACACAGGAAGCACTTTGTGAGGACAAAGTTTCTTGGAAAATGAATGATATCTTTCATTCACGGTAGGCTACATTGCCATGTCAAGTCAACGTCGTTATAAAAACACGTTCTATGTGATAGTATGAATATAGTGTTATGTAACCTATCTTTCAAAAACATAACTAAGATACCAAAATGAAAAGAAAAAAAACTTTATTTTGTCTGTTGTGAGAATAGGCTAGCCTAGCCTACAAGTAGCCTGTATTCAAGCTAACAGGCTACGATAAAAATAACATTATAACAAATAAATTCCACAGCAGACAGTTAGCAGCGAAAGACTAGGCTATATCAGTCATTGTATTAAATGTAAAAAAAATGTTGTTTGAGCTTCCAACTAATATAGACTTTTTCAGTTAAGATTAAACAATGCTTAAAGTTGTCGTTATGGATTTTTGAGAAGTTAGAAATAAGGCCTACAACTAACTTTATTTTACCAAAAAACATCTAGGTTTGGTGGCTGTGCAAATTAAAAACAGTGACATCCAAACACTGTTTTTGCATATTTTAAACCATTTGGTTTTGCCATTTTTCTCTTTTTGTTGGTGCCAAATTCGTGTGTTTACTTTGCCGTTCTCTACATGTTTGCGCCAGTAATGAAAAATAAATTGAATTGAATGTGACTTTTTGAACGATTACAATTTTTGTTATTTTTCCAAAAAAAAAATGTCTCGCAACTTTGGTAACTTCTAGACGATACACCTGTATGGCTATGATAGGTTACCGTATAGCATTATAAACAACATAGAACGTACCGTACAGTATCTTGATCCTTGTTATGAAAGAAAATGAAGGAACCATGAAGTGATGCAAATTAGTGTTTTTATAGCTAACTAAACATTGGTTTTCGTCCTTGAATTGTTGCTTTTCTAATAGAAGTCAAATATTGGTAGGTTTATTTTCCTCTACTGGATAAATCAAAAAAAACCATCCTATCCAATCTTGGTAGGCCTATCCAAATATGTATTTTTACATCCATCTGGTGTAGCGGTCCATGAGTTACCAGAGTTGCCATACATTTTTTTGGAAAAATAATAGAAATTCTAATCTTTCAAAAAGTCACAGTGAAAATTTAAGCATTGTTTATTACCCATAACTAAAAAGTATGCATCAATATGACACCACCAAGTGAATTACGTTTAGTTTCAAAATGTTTGCTTTTATATCGTTTGCAGACGTGTTTGGCAGGCCTTGTTGCTTCTGGCATGGCAGCAAGTGCTGTATTCGAGATCGAGGGTATGTATATTCAGAGATGGGCAAGATCACCAGTATTGGTGATCTTGAAGATCAAGATCACCAGGAATAGGTGATCTTGAAGATCAAGATCACCAAACTATGTGATCTTGAAGATCAAGATCGTGATCTTGAAGATCAAGATCACTTTTTTTTGTACTTGAAAAAAAAATGAAGTTTTTGATCAATGATGTTGCAAAAAATAGTTACTATGAGCAACCCCTGGGTAAAGGTATATAGTTGGTATTGCTAACTTTTACTTTTAACTACTCGATCGCTGGCCTAAGAATTGTGATAAGTTAGCGACTGTTGCTATTAGGCCTATCAACTGTTGACGTAGTTTGCGTAGAATCGCAACGTCACACCCAAGGCCGAGGTTAATTACAGTAATTCTGAAAAAGTCGCAAAATTTTCCATTAGTTTTATACTTTTTATTTATAATAAATAAATAAAAATAAACTTTGAACTGCATCACTTTTTACCAAATTTTTGTCTGGTTCATGTGAGAGTTTTTATTCGTGTTACTATATGTAGTTTTAACTTTCACTGTAATACTAATATGTCAATGTTTATTGCACCATTTACCCATCTGGCAACCTTGATACTGTTGTCTGCTATCAAAAAAGTTCAGAGGTTTGCGCTCAGACAAACCGTTCCATACTCAGACCCTAAACAAGTCTTGTTGATTTGCTGCAATAAACCACTTTACAAGACCAAAGTCGGCTAGAGTCCAGATTTTTTAAGACCGCCATTCTAGACTTTTGAAACATCTAAAATTGGGTCAAAGAAAGCAAATATTTCTTTAATATTCTTATACGTCAACATAAAGTACACGGAAGTTGACTTCTTTATTATGACCAACACAGAAAACTTTTTCAATTTTGAAATGGCAACACTGACCAGATTAGATGGAGACTTTAAATCGTTCTTTGTTGGACATATATCATATTAACAGTGGCTTTATGTTAGTAGTTGCTACTAACTACTTTTTACAGTACGAGTTCTAAAAAAATGCCTCTATCTACTAAGTAAACTTCAATTTTAAAGTGATCTTGATCTTATTATTCTTCAAGATCAAGATCACACAAAAAAAAGTGATCTTAGATCAAGATCAAGACCACCAAAAAAAAAGTGATCTTCAAGATTAAGATCACGCCCATCTCTGTGTATATTGTATAGTATAGTTGTATACAGTGGCGTAGCCAGGAAAAAAATTTGGGGGAGCCAAATATTTGATGATCTGAAGAGAACAACAAAGTGTTTGATTTAAGCCATCGCCACTTGATGTGCAGTGGCGTATCCTGGTGGGTTGAGCAAGGGAAGCAATGAAAGTGGTGGGGGGTTAGAGCGTGCCGAAGGCACGCGTAATCTAGGATGGTCCGGGCAGTGCCGGTCTTTGGGGTGTGCAAACCGTGCGATCGCACAGGGCCCGCAAATTAGGGGGCCCGCAATTTACTCAGAAAATGCAGTAATTTTGTCATTTCCAATGGAAAAATTCAACAAGTGAATTCAACAAAGGAATTAGCAACAAGAAACACTCAATGGGTGCAACCTATTTCGTCCCCTGAAAAGATCGAGAAAAAAAAACAACATAGCCGAAGTTGCTGATCGGAGTTGCCGCAAACATTTCAAATTTCTCTCGATCTTTTCAGGGGACGAAATTTGATTTTGTTAACTCCGATTTCAGGGTACGAAATCGGGGTACAAATTTTTCAGGGGACGAAATAGGTTGCATCTAGACTCAACATAGCTTTATTTCCAAAAAACGCCCAAGAATGCATGATCTTATTTTTTTGCTATGCCACCGGACAGCACCATTTTACAGTAGGATAATATTTATACCCAAATTTTGAACATGCTCTCAGAATGCCCCAAATTCAAAGTAATATTTCAAAATTTTCTGGGGGAGGCCCCCCAGACCCCCCGCCGCTGGGTGTCGTCTTCGGCGATCACGCCGTTAGGCTTCGCCGACGACCGTCAAACTACACCCCTTTCCTTTCAAAATAGGCCTCCCCAGCTACGCTACTGAGTTGGATCATTGTCATTGGGGCCCGCAAATCATGTTCCGCACAGGGCCCGAAATACCCTAAGACCGGCACTGGTCCGGGGCATGCTCCCCCGGAAAATTTTTGAAAAATTACACTCAAGTAATGGATTATAGCGCTTTCTAGAAACACTTTTAGGGTAATATTTGTATAAAATTTATTAGCAGATAAACAGCTATTAACTTATTAAAGGTAGCTCTTACACACGAACGGGTAAACACTGCGGCTAAAATTAGAGAACACCAAAAACTCAGCTACACAAAAACTCAATAACTACACAAAAACCCAACAGAGTAAGCCTTTCTGAAATTGCTTTCACAAATTAGTTCAAAGAAACGTAGGCCTAAATCGCGTAAATTTTGCGCGATTTACGATTTGCAAAATTTATTGGTGTTATTCTGTGTGTCTAAAACAAGTCCTTGGAGGTGTTAATATAGCCAGATGTCTTGGAAAACGTTATAAATTTCAACAAACTTTATTACATTTCCAACAAAGGGCTCAAGTTCAGAATCCAAACTTGAAAAATTTGGGAGGAGCCAGCATGGCCCCTTTCGCCCCCCCTGGCTACGCCTATGGGTATACGGCGGTAGCCGCGGTAATATGCATGCGCAGTATACAGTGCTTCCACTTTGAAGGATTTTATCCCGAAATCGGATTTTTCAACGCTTCGAAGGATAAAAAAAGGAAATGAAGATAGGAAGGATTTTTAACGATTTTGTTAGGAAATTTTGTCTTAATAATAATAATTTATTTGCATCAGACAAAGCTGTCCATATCCAAAACAAAACAACAAAATAATACACAAACTGCAAATGCACAAATAACGAACAACAACAACGAAATAACATCAAAAAATAACAAAATAATACACAAACTGCAAATGCACAAAATCTCAATAAATAGGCTATCTACTGTTACAAGTTTACAGACAATGGTACGGTAGCGTTACAAGTTAGAAGAACTGAAAGTATTGAGAACGATAAAAACAATCAGATGACATGGCAGCCATCAAAACTAGTTAATAGCATACATAGAATTATTATAATGAAGACGGTAATTTGATATACGATGGCAATCAGACCTCATCAGGGAGGCAACAATAGAGTTAGACGATACTTCGCATCTTCCAACAAAAGAAAAAACATATTTACGAAGTAATGCATCAAATGTTATGATGTTACACAAGACTTGATGTTCACGTACGCTATAGTGTTTAGGCAAATTATGTATAATTCTAAACGCATTATTGAAGGCAACACGCAGACGATTAATGTCACGTTGATGATAATTTTCCCACAAATGACATGCATACATTGGAGTACAATAAGAACGGAATAGAACATTTTTAATATCACTGGAGCACTTGTAAAATTTGGATTTTAATTTGTTGGCAGAACAGTAGATTGATCGCACTTGTCGATTTATATCCTTGTCGTCACACATTGCCGTGTCAAGAAAAACACCCAAATATTTGACACTGTCTACGAATTTGATCTCACTTCCATTGAGCCGTACAATTGGATTCATATTTAACTTTAAGTGTTTTGTTTGGAAGTACATAGCAAATGACTTTTTGCAGTTAAAAATGACATCGTTAGAAAGCGCATAATCTTCACACACATTCAAGATACTCTGCAGACCATGAACACTTGGAGAAATACAACAAATATCATCAGCAAACATGAGATGATTAACAAGTGTATTACCTATGTAACAGCCTGCCTTGGTTTTGCTTAACACAGTCGATAGATCATCCATATACACGGCAAATAAGTAAGGACTGAGAATACCACCCTGTTTGACACCATTGCTGACAGAAAAAGACTGTGAGTAATGACAACCCCAGCGTATAATGACAACCCCGTTAAAAAGGGAATTGTTGTTTTTAGCAATTTTAAAGAAAATTTTATTAATATTCCTCTTCAAAAATTCTAACAACGATTGGAATAACGATGATCAGGTGGTTTCCGTCGTCACTGGACATCAGGAACCCCTCTTATTCTTACTCTCTTTCCCATTTCTCCTTTCTGTGGCTTGATTTCTTTTCTCGCCATTATGGGAATTGGACGTGATTGCAGTCTGCAGTGAGAGAGTTAGTTCTCAATTCTTTGAGTTAAAATTTGGTAATCCGTTGATTTACAGTTGAAGTTGAGTAGCCTAGCAATGACAAAGTTCACTGAGGTTCGACGTACAGTAAGGTATGATAAGCTTCTAGGCTAGTGATATCCATCCGGTTTAGAAAAGTTAGTTTTTGCCTATGCTAACTGATTATGGTGTCATAATAAAAGAGGCTATGTAGTATGGGTAGAGTTGTAAATGCAAAAAAAACGAACCGTTTTTTTTTTTAAAAAAAACGTGTTTTTTTTCAAAAAAAACTTGGGCCAAAAAAAACACGCGTTTTTTGTTTTTTTTTCATATTTTTCTGGAAAAGTTGCAAATTTTTTACAATTTGCAGCTTAGTTTCATTACAGTGCTCTTGAAAAACATTAAACTAGTAAAATTGGTTTTATTGGTGTGCTGAAATACCTAAGTGTGTGTGCTTGGCAGCAGCATATGTTTTTTGCATAGCCCTTAGCCCTTAGCCTACGTTGTTTCACTTTCTTTTTCATTCTCAGGCATGTTTGTGGCAGTAGACCTGACAAACATTGTATTAATGCAATTTGATACATGACATAATGTAGATGAGTTAATTTCTTTTTCCTTTTATGGAAGTGCCCTTTATGGAAGGTAGCCTACGATGTTAGTATACCGGTAGGCCTACATGGTTATTTTTGTACACACTCAATGGGTTGACGAAATTTTGGGAAAAACAAGATGGCAGTATCCAGAACACACATGACCTTGTTTGTGGTAATTTACTAATGCAAGCTATTGCCAATAGCTTGTTTAAACATGTTTTTAAACTGATAGCTTAACAACGATGAATATGCTTTATAAATGTTGAAACAGAAGTATTCTTTTTATGTGTTGTAAGGTCTTAGACACTTTGTCATTGATAGTTCCTGCAGATCATTTGTGACATAATGCAAGAGATCTTATCACTGATATTTTTAGCTGTCAAAAGTAAGTGCATTTGTCAGAAAAGGTTTAGGTTAATGTTCGTTTCAAATGCCCACCACCCATGTTAACTATTGCTAGTAACTACCAACCATGAATGAAGAAAATTTCCCTTTAAAGTAGAGTTTTTCAGCACTGCTCAGTGTTCACATAGTGAATAAATGCTTCATAATACTTTTCCTGACAAGAATAAAGTTTTACCCATATTAGGTACTGCAATGCAGGATAAAGATACAAAACAAACATCAAAGATGAAAACTTATTTTATTTGGAACTACGCTGGAGTAAAAAGGACTGAGAATTGACTTCTTGTCGTTACGCACCAATAAAACCATGATGCGTAACTTTAATTTTTTTTTTTTTATTGGGTAGAGGAAAGATTGATGAAAAGTTTGGCAAAAACAGAAAAGTGCTAAAGTCTCAAGGTCCTGCAAACTACAGTAGTTCAATTTGGATGGATAAGTGCAACCATACTTCTTTTAAAAATGTCTATGCCAGCACAATGGTGTAGTTAAGGGAAAACAAACATGACTATGACATCACAAAGGAGTATTGAACCTCTTCAGGGAAAATAAAAAACATCAAAATGTTTCCATCTTTCACTACATTTAAATGTAATTTGGGCTAAAAGTTGGGGCTTTAGCACTGCACTGCTTTTGCCAAACTTTTCATCAATCTTTCCTCTACCCGATTAAAAAAAAATTTTTTAAGTTACGCATCATGGTTTTATTGGTGCGTAACGACAAGAGGTTGATTTCTTTTTATCTGAAAAAGTAGTCGCCAAAACTTGTTTTAATGTTCATAAACAGATAGCCCACCCCAGAAAACATGGGGTAGAGCTAAAAATTATCCAAATATGTTGAGCAGTTCTTGAGATATTGCCATTTTTCTATTTCTCCTTATCTATGAAGCCACCTAGTGGCTAAGGTTACTTCACTTATAACTCGAGAACCGCTTGTGTGATTTCCCGGTGTGATTTTCATCAAGTTTGCACCAAATGCACATCAACTGGAACAACCTCTTGACGTTGTACTGGAAAAGGTGTGGAATGCTGGTCAAAAGTGCTTGTGTTAAGTAGAAAAACAGGACACTGACCAGTGACCACCTGGTCCTAACATGCCCATTAACCAAAATCCCAGGTGGCTTCGAAACTGTACACGAGTGGAGTGTGGTACTGCATTTAACAACTGGCTCGACCAAATTACAGACAATAGGCTACTTGAGATGTGCCAGCCATAGGACACTGTTACTACTATTTGAGACAGTGAGAAATCTTTATGGCTCGTGTGTTGAGACTTGGGATCTACAAAATTGCAATGAAAAAATAGGCCTATACCAGACATATAGTCTAATTTAAAGTAAGTTATACAAGTTATGAGACTGTTTCTTTGTTGAAAGAGACGCTATTGCAAAGAGTTTACCCTAATTGCTGCATATTGAGACATTTAATGTCAAAATAAGTAAAAAAAAACAAAAACAACAAAAAAAACGAATAAAAAACAAAAAAAAATGATAAAAAACAAAAAAAACGAGCTCGTTTTTTTTAAAAACAAAAAAAACGTTTTTTTACATCTCTAAGTATGGGTGCTGGTTTAGCATCGGCCGCCTTGGTCAGTGACGTCTTAAAAATATGTGACGTCATGCAAAAAAACGCAACTACTTTTAGGAAGGGTGCAAAAACGCGGAATAGAAGTAAAAGCGGAATGGCTATTGATTTTTAAATATTTGTAGTGAATAGTGCCTCCAGCTTTCTCATTTCTGCTTATAGTGCCTCCAGCTTTCTCATTTCTGCTTAAATCGTTGGAAAGCACGATGCTTCATCTACCCGAATGAATTAATTACCAAGGCGATTCGATCATTGTTCATCATAAGCCGCAACCCGTTTGCTGTGATCGGTGAATAGTGCCGCCACCCGTTTGCTGTGATCGGTGAATAGTGCCTCCACCAAATATGCTGTAGCCTGTAGCTTTCTCATTTCTGCTCGGATTTTAACAACTATACTATCGTTGGATGGCATTATGCTTCATCTACCCGAATGGATTATTTGCCAATCTAAAGTAGGCATTATATTTATGTAGCGCTAACTTAAACTTTACTATTTTGTACCAATTCTCAGCAATTCATTTTTTACAATAAAAATACCAAACCAACACAAATTAAAAGAGTATGTCTTGGTTTATTCATATGTTAACTTTCACATTTATATCTAATTCACAAAACGAGCAATCGTTGTTCAAACGTAACCGCTCGACGAAGCTTTTTACCAAAACAATGCAAACACAAAGCGATCAATTTCGAGTGTTCGTTATACTCCGCCCACAATTTGATGTGATCGGTGAATACTGCCTCCACCAAATATGCTGTAGCTTTCTCATTTCTGCGCGGATTTGAGAAATTTTACCATCGTTGGAAAGCACGATACTGCATCTATCCGAATTAATTGCTGAGAATTGGTACAACATAGTAAAGTTTAAGTTAGCGCTACATAAATGTAATGTTCTGAGGGCTGGGTTGGCCCGAGACACGCAAAGGTAGAGTGCCCTGCGTTGTTCTGAACGTCGGGGGTCACCAGTGCGGGGGAGGGTCGCTACTCCTCACACCCGTTGGTCGACGTTGCCTTACATGCGAGAGTGGGAGCTCCCGATGTTGGGTTGCTCAGCGAAGGCAAGTCGACCCTTGTGTTCTATCAGAAACAACTTAGGTTTGTGGTACGTAACGAAGTACAGCAAAATCCCGAAAACGGATTTAGCTGCTTCGTGCCACAATGCCTACTTTAGACTGGCAATTAATCTATTCGGGTAGATGAAGCATCATGCCATCCAACGATAGTAAAATTGTTAAAATCCGAGCAGAAATGAGAAAGCTACAGCATATTTGGTGGAGGCAGTATTCACCGATCACATCAAATTGTGGGCGGCTTATAATGAACACTCGAAATTGATCGCTTTGTGTTTGCATTGTTTTGGTAAAAAGCTTCGTCGAGCGGTTACGTTTGAACAACGATTGCTCGTTTTGTGGATTAGATATAAATGTGAAAGTTAACATATGAATAAACCAAGACATACTCTTTTAATTTGTGTTGGTTTGGTATTTTTATTGTAAAAAATGAATTGCTGAGAATTGGTACAAAATAGAAAAGTTTAAGTTAGCGCTACATAAATATAATGTCTACTTTAGATTGGAAATTAATCCATTCGAGTAGATGAAGCATAATGCCATCCAACGATAGTAAAATTATTAAAATCCGAGCAGAAATGAGAAAGCTACAGGCTACAGCATATTTGGTGGAGGCACTATTCACCGATCACAGCAAACGGGTGGCGGCTTATGATGAACAATGATCGAATCGCCTTGGTAATTAATTCATTTGGGTAGATGAAGCATCGTGCTTTCCAACGATCTAAGCAGAAATAAGAAAGCTGAAGGCACTATAAGCAGAAATGAGAAAGCTGGAGGCACTATTCACTACAAATATTTAAAAATCAATAGCCATTCCGCTTTTACTTCTATTCCGCGTTTTTGCACCCTTCCTAAAAGTAATTGCGTTTTTTTGCATGACGTCACTGATCAAGGCGGCCGATGCTAAACCAACACCGAAAGATGAGAGTGGTAATTGCCTAATTGGTAAATGATGTTCAGGACTCCAGGTGGTAAATGTCCCACAACCGACTAACTGACAAGCAGTTTTTTGGCTGGACAGTGAAGAAAGGAAGTAAACCATGTTATTGTAAAATATGGGCTGCTTTTGTACAGCCTACTGTTCTAATAAAACAACGTTGCTTCCACATACCGGTGCTACTGAATAAAACTAATCGAGATTAAAATAGCTTTAACTGAGATTATAATAACTTTAAACTTGTATTAGCACCTTTTTTAACCTAAATAACGTCAAAAATAACCTCGCCCATGAAGGAAATTTTGAAAGATTTCCGACTGAGAAAAAAGGGATTTTTCAAGACAAAAAAGGAAATTGAAGAGGATTTATCAATTGTCAGAAGTGGAAGCACTGGCAGTATAGCCTACTCTGCTTTTTCGAGCAACTATAGTATACCCTCTGGTTTTCCAAAGAGAGCGCCTATATGCTATCCTTACTGATGCTTGACAAGGACTAACTAACTAGTTAAACCTTTGAGGACCACTGACGATGGTCAGCTACTGGATGATATTGCTAACTTGCAACCTGAAAAAATGATAGAAGGAAATTTGCGTCATGGAGAAGCAGAGGTAAGAAGAATTAGTAGACGCTTTGACATTGATGAAATGCAGTCAATCTAAGGATTAAGAGACTTTAGTCAAAAAGTTGAAATTGTGTCCAATAATTTGAAGCCTCTCTTGACAGCTATTTCAACTTTACCTTGTTTGACAGCAGAATGTGAATGTGGTTTCAGTTGAATGAACAATATTATCACAGGTTTAAGAGCATCTTTGGTCATTGATGATGTGAGCTGTTTGAAGTTGATTAATTGCAATGGACCACTTGTGCCTCAATATTCCGCTAAACAATATGTACCGGTAAGATCCTGGTTGCTAAACCACCGATCAGCTAAGGATATACTAGATCCCAAATTTGTAAAGATTATAAAGATGTAGATTCCTCTCGGCGGGCTGTTGGAATGTATATATTTATGGACAGACAAAACCAAGCAACCACACGACATTTAACATCATACAATTAGAGTGAACATAAAACTATGAACTACAGGCGTTTCCGGTCATACTCAAGTTAGCCCTTCTCAAGTAACGAAAATAACTGATTTTACAATAACAACTACATATTGAAAATAACGGATCTATACACAATGAATTGAAAAACGAAATGCACAAGAATTAAACTGCAGAGTAATGTCTCTTGCTGTAATAGCCGACTGGTTAATCTAATTTTGTAAGCAACCTTGCCTTATCAATATTACTGGGAGATCAAAGCCAGACATTGTGACCTAAGACTTGAACTAAGTTGCGCGATTAGTGTAGAAGTCCATTCATTCTTAGCGAAGAATTCACCTTTGTTACGCTGATTCGATGTCATCAATCGTTGAAGCAACGTAAAAATCGAATGCTTTCCTGCTTAACCGTATCTGTCACTGGCGTAGACCTTATGGTCTCGCCCTCTGCTAATTCAGCAATTTCACATAGAAGCAGTGACGCTAGAAACCTGAGATTTCTTGACTTTTAGTTTTTTTTCTTGCCTCAACTTTTAATCCCGATTATGTTGGTATCGGATAATTGTGAAGTTCAAAATAAACCTTTTGTCACAGCCAGTTATAAAATGCAAGAAATTTCCTGATATTCAATAGCTTGATTGACAGTTTACTATTGGCGTGCGGTTTCATTTTGTGTCTGTCAGTCATAACACGACGGCGCTAAAATTCCATTCTCTACCCAGGCAGCAAAATCCGTCATTTTTACATTGATTCAACGTCGATTTTTCTGTCTGGGTAGGGAGTTGGTCTTTGACGCGATATGAGTCACTCTTTGCTGGCAGACATCAATTAGGAAGGTAATTTATTATTTGCGCAAATTGCTTTGTAGTGCAAAAAGTGCATGGAATACTGTTTGCACAGAAACGGAAAAACAAAATTGATGAAATTCTGTGTTCTATGCAAGAGGACTTTCAAAATATAATGTGAACTGGGAAATTTGACCAAGAAATGGCAAAAACCGAGTCTTTATCACCTTTTCTACCTAAAATACACAATCACGAATATATTTTGCGAAATAAATTGATTGAAGTGATAGATAAGGCTTTTGACCAATGGCATACTTTTTCCCGTTGTTATTTGGTATAAGCCGACGGAGTAATTAGCAATAAGAGAGACGTAGACCTGATGGTCTCGGCCAGTAACTCTTGACGCCAAAAGGAAGCAGTGACAGATACGGTTAAATGGAAGCTAAGGGATACACTACAGCAGGGCTACTCAACTAATGTTAGCAAAGGTCCATTTTGACAAGTTGAATATTTTTGCAGTCCGGTGCATATTTCACATGTAACCACAAAAATTAAACAACCAGTACGAGCACCGAACACTTTTCAAGTACGGTAGTACTGTATGTAGGGGTGTTCAATTTCGATTTTCGATTCGATTTCGATTATGGTGATATTCGAAATCGTTTTTTGTATCGGACATATTCGAAATTATAGCCACCTTTTCGGCTGAACGCGGTTGAAAGTAACGCGAGTGGCGCGAAATCTGTCTTGTCGCATTTTGCAAGCGAAAAAAGACTTCGACGCATGCGCATCGTCGATGACGTGACTATCACACGCTCTCGCGGGTCCAACGGCCAGTCCGTCCTGCACCAGGGATGCCAGGTTGGCATTTTTAATGCCAAATTTCACAAATTTCTCTCAAGAATGAAGATAGCTAGGTTGTGCAATAGCAGAAAGTGTAGGCTGAGCTTTGTCGCAGTTTTATCCATTTTTACCGAATCCATAGGCGCCTAAGCCGTGGGAGCAGGGCCGTAGCCAGACCGCAGAGCAAGGGGTAGCCATACCGCAGAGCAAGGGGGGGGCAACTTTTTTAGGGGGGCCGAAAAAATTTATATGGGCAAAATCATTATTATTGTAGCTGTTGCCAGAGAATGTTGAGATTTTGCCAAGAAGGGACAAAATTTTTTTCAGGGGGGCGAGGCCCCCTCTGGCTAAAGTGAAGGGGCAACTTTTTATGCTGTATTGATACATAAAACAATAGATGAACTAGCGATCGGCAGCAGGAAAACACTTTTTGAATGCAAACCGCAACAGCTTCGCGAGAAATAATCACTAGAACGAGTTGCAAATTGCGATGCTAGAATCCAACACCAGACAACAAAATCTGTCATTTTTACGTTGATATAATGTCTGCAGACGTTGAATCAATGTAATAATGACTGATTTTGCTGCCTGAGACGTAGCAAAATTCTACCATTTTGTGTCGGTTCAATGTAATCAGATGTTGAATGCACCCAAAAACAACACAATTTGCTACGTAGACGGAGCGTGCGTTTAGCTTTATGCGCTTGCAAACATACTCAACGTCGCTTTAGAGTCGAAACCTCTGCACTCTGCAGTGAAATGTCGCGGCAGTGAATCGCTTGAAGGCAGTGAAAATGAACTTGAAGTGTTTGGGATCCCAGCGACCTCGGCTCCAGCGGAGCAATCGTTTTCAAAAGCTGGCCTGACCGTCACGAAGCTGAGATCCCGACTGACGGGTGACGATGTCGATCAGCTTGTGTTCATAAACACCAACATGGGCATGGAGCTGTAGACGTTATTTTGTGTTATTTTTTCGCAAATTTTCATGTCGTTTCTTTGAATAAAATCACATTTTGTAGTTTGGTGAATATTTGTGATATTCGAAATCGAAATTCGGAAATCGAAAATAAATTGAATTTCGATTTTCGAATATTCAAATAATCGAAATTGAACACCCCTAACTGTATGTAACACGTCTTGGATTTTTGTCTGACACAAACAAAGAAATAAAAAAGGAAAAAGTGTATTGTGTTTCTTTGTAGTGTAGCTGTGTGGATCGCACATCAAAGAAGACGACAAAGCGTTGGGGGATCTGGGGGCTTTGGATAATCACAAAAAATTGCTTTTCCCTAATGGAAATCTGTTTTAAGAGGCCTTAAAATGTGGCAATGAAGTTATTCTTCCGGAAGCCCGAGGTTCACCTTCAACACCCAGAAGGTCCGGATTCGGACCGTGGTCCGCCAGCTGAGTAGCCCTGCACTACAGGATTAACATTTTCTAGATGCACGTTAGAATGCGCTGGAAATTACGTTCTCGCAACAATTGTTAATGCTATGCAATTACCTTTAAATGGGGATTCCACCTATTTCTTCCCCAGAACACTTTGTCCCCCAATTTCGTGGACGAAATGGGGGTACGAAGTGTTCAGAGGACAAACTAGGTTGCATCCTGTTAAAGTGTTTTACCGGCAAAACATTCCATCTGTTGCAGCGACCTGCAGATTAGAAATACGCAGACGGGAAGGCAAGGAAGCCAATCTTTGTGTCCACCTTCAGGCATACCTTCAAGTATCCTGCCAAAGAGACAGCAGCATGCCCTTGAGCGGTGTCGAACTAGCGACCTATCGAACACCGAGCCAGTGCTCTCACTACTCGGCTGTGCAGCCGACTACTAGGCTACAAGACGGCTATGCAGGCTTATGGGTAATTCGACGCGACTTATGGTGCTTTTGGGTAATTCGTGGGTCCCGTTTCTACTGTAAAACTCTGACAAGCAATTTAATTTGCCAATTGCCATCAAGCATAATTAAGTTTGCCTTGAATCAAATTGAAAGCTTGCATGATTTATTATGAAAGCCTGTATTGAGGATCGCCATGATTTAAATATTCTATGCGATGCCTAGTTTCACAAATATTTTCTATTCCAACACAAAAAAGGTTTTTGCGACAACCTTTTGTTTTCACTTTCGTACCCTCATTTCGTACTCTGAAAAAATGAAGAAAAAAATTTAAAAAAGTCAAAATAGCACACAGATCGGAGTTTTTGCCTAACCCTAACCTTAACTTTGAAATTTTTGCGGAAATTCCGATTAGCGACTTCGGCTTTGTTGCGACCAGCGACTTCGGCTTTGTTCTATCGTTTCTCTCGATCTTTTCAGGGTACAAAATGAGGCTACGAATTGTTCAGGGTACAAATTAGGTTGCACCCTTTTTGTTAAAGCTGCTACAAATATAAACTCTGGCAACTTTCGTTTGGGTACTTCTGGTCTGGAAGTTATATACGGTATCTTCTGAACTGTTACATCGGAATTAATTACTACTATTCAATCCCGTAATAAAATTCGCTTAATCTGCTCAAATTATTTCGATTACGTTTGCTTAAAATGGTATCATAACCACTAGAACCTGACCAAACCATAGAATTGATAAGGAAATAAAGCATGAGCTGTAAAGAAAAAAAGTGTGGGTTTCGAAAAGGTAAACTATTACACAATTATTAAGGAAGAAAAGTATGAGCTGTAAGAAAAAAGTGTGGGTCTCGAAAACCAGAAATTAAAATTTCTTTGTCGATTCTATGGCCGGCTTTGAGTATTTACCTGCTAACTCAATGTTTTATGATGGTTGGGTTGTATAAAACACGGCTCGTTACTGACACAACTCCAAAAAAAAACACAATTTTGGGTTTGCTGCAAATATATATGACAGGAATAGCAACTTTTAGCCATTGCACAGTTGGTCATTTTAGTTAATTATGCGTATAGGAGCGGCAAAAATTCGACTCCACTTATTAAGTCCAAAATCATCTGGTCTCAGGGTGGCCGTAATAAGCGGGAACTACTGTATAAGGTTAAGTGTTTAATTTAATTTATTGTGTTCCAGGCTAAGTAAAAAATGATTAAACTTTAGGAAAAGGTATGAATGACCACCATCAATACAACGTGTTGTATAAAGTTAAACAAACAACTGCTTTATCAAATCATAGACAAGAATCAGAAAAATCACGGAATAATGATTCAGGTAAACAGTAGTTCATGTTAAATCTTAAAATATATTGTTTAGGTAATTTAATTTATTCATTTCTATACCACTGAACAATTTTTTGAGTCTGAAGTTGCTGTAATATGCTGCTTTCCCATTCTGAGTCATGTACTCCTGTTGACTTGAATGTTCTTTTCGATTTTAGTGGTATGTCTTCCCAATAATGATGCCAATTACCATTTTTATCAGCACCAAATCCAAACAGGCTAACTTGGTCACATTCATGTAATGCATATATTACTGCTAATAGCCCAGTTGATGGATACCGCCCATGATGCTGTGTCCATCTGTCATGAACATATCTAAATATAATATATAAGGCATGAGCACATGGTAATTTTCAATGCATGTCAGTATAAGCCTAGTCTATGTGTGGTATTTGCAACCATTTTTTTCAAAGGACCTTTGAAAATCGTATTTGTTAACTAAGACTTCAACAGTTCTCTTTTTTCATTAGAAACATATTTTCATACTCTTAAGCAATTAAGCATGTAATGATTTGGTGGTATTGTTGTGAATGTTGTGTGTATTAAAATTACAAAAGCGCATTTTCTGATTGCTGTTTTAATTCTAAAATGCGTCTGAACACCACTGTCATTCTGGCGGAATAATTCTGTACGATCCGCCTAATAAAATAATTTGTAAAAAACGCATGGCAGCCTAAATAATGTGATGACAGCAACAACACACAGACTCTGATAAAAGCACTTCTCGTTGACATATTTATTTTTATGCTGCTTGAAAGTCCAAATACCATTTTTAATTAGTGTAATAAAAAACGGAATTCTTTTAAAAACGTAATTTGGTTTTGTAATAAAAAACGGAATTCTTTCAAAAACGTAATTTGGAGACCAAAAAAACAAGTATATATATAAATATAATTATAATAGTTAGCACAAAAAGATAAAACTTTTATATATTATATATACCTAAGTTGTGATAACATTATTGATTAATACACTGGTAATTTTGTTTTCTGTCAAATTATTATCAATTGCAAAACATTTACAAACTTGTAAAGTGGACGCAATTATCTCGATGGTTGCAAATACACACACCAACCCTATGCTTTATAGTATGTGGATAGGCAGACATAACCTGCAATATATATTATATACTTTAGCAGATTATCAAAAAAAACTAGGTTGCTTGCTGCTGCATACAATTTTTGGCTTTGTCATATGTAGTAAAATTTTTGTAGTAATTTTAAATTTATCAATATCTACTATAGAATGTTTTCTAATGTTTCATGTTTTTTTAATCATGGTATTACGAAACCTAAACAACTGTCAGATAGTTTGTGTTGCTCTGTGGTTTGCCTACGGTTGCTTAACCAATGAGTGGTAATACCTGACGGTCACAACTGAAACACAAAAGTTTCACGGTATTGTTCAAAGTAATATTAGGGAGGGGTTAATCTGCTTTTATTTCAAATCCACTTTAGCCCTAGTTTTAGAATATAACAGGACATTTCAAGACCTCTTAAAAGTATTTTTTGAAATTTTTGTCAAAGTTTCAAAATAGAGAAATAAAACATAGTAACTTTAGCGGGTTTAGCATACTTTATTTCACACAAAATAGAACATCACGCGCAGTGTCTGGCTTTGATCTCCAAGTAATATTGATAAAGAAAGGTTGGCTACAAAATTAGAAATACGAGTAGGCTATTACAGCAAGATACAGCAAAATTTGTTAAGTTTTGGTATTACAGCAAGAAAAAGCCCAGGGAAAATTCACTTTCGCTCACATGACACGCAAGAATAAACCTTAAAAAAGCCTAGTGATGCTTTGCACAGCAGAAAATAGTAGCATTAGTGTAGAAGTTTTCCGACTTGTGCCCAGAGCATTGTGACCTGGTTTTTTTTTCGCTGAGACTTTTTAGTCATTTGTCCGAAATGACTTGAAAAAACTCGGTCATTTTTTATTTATTTTGGTCATTTTTTCTGATGAAAACATTTCCTTTCAAGTATATAGTTGATACAAACCAAAATTTGCACTTCCTGACTAGCTACAACATTAAGTTTCGCTGAGAAACGTTGTCGTGTTTTATCTGAGAAAAGTTAGAACAGACAAACGTTTCTTCAACGTTCATCAGCGAAACTCAACCAACAACACCCGGCCGCAGACATTGACTATGACTATATTTTTTTCGGACATTTTAACCGAATCGACTATATTTTTTTCGGACATTTTGCTAAAAAATCGGTCAATGACCGATAAATAACCGAAAAAAAAATACCCAGATTGTGACGCAAGAAGCCACACGACCTCGTTCGGTGGAAGTTAATAAGTTATGTGGCGTATTAAGCAGCTACTCGGCGCTTTTACTCTTCAAGCGCACGTCGTTGGTCTGATGAAAGCCTTTCAGAGTGACTTCACTGAAATTTAAAGCCTTCTAAACCGTATAGTTATAGTTCTCAAATGGCAAAGAAATATCAAGTCTCAAGATAAAGTGATTAAGCATGACGATCGATGTCAAAACTGGTGTGTCCGCCGTGAGACTTAATTTGTCCGCCGAGATAGCTGCTCAGACCGGACACGTTTGTCCGCCGTCAACAAAAAACGAATTTCGAGGCCTGTTGAATGTTTTTCTTTTGTAAGGATATGTGTAGGCTACTTAAAAATGCATACTTGTGCGGCAAAAGCTGTACAATACCCAATTACCCATGGATCAATATTAATTTAATATGGTAGCCTATTCTCTATTTCTTCAATACAGAATATATGTATTTTCGGTACGCTTTCGCGCATGCGTGCCGTGTAGTCATGCTCACAAATTAAAATGATCACTTTCCTGTGTTTTACCACAAACTAAGACCAGAAAAACTGTTTGCGACAGTCTTGCAACATCATTAACGTGTTTTGGTACAGTGGTACATAATATTTCAACTTTAAATGCCATAAACAAAAAGTGACATCAATGCAATACAAGGCAATGTTACTCGAAAAGTAATTTTCAGGGTAGGGGAGGTTTTTGGACGAATATTTCAATTTTTTCTAGAGGTCTTAGAATGTACTGTTGTATCCTAAAATCAGGGCTAAAGTTGACATTAAAATTAACTTCCCCCATAGTAATATACAACTTGCAGATTCACATACTGCATTCTTAAGATAGGTTTCATAGAACCTAATTAAAGTAGCATAAATTAATACTTTACCTTATAAATGCGGGGCTGAGAATGATGACTTTAGACACATCACAGATTAGTTTATGTGGAACATCTGCGTAGGTTCTGACATCTGCTGTTGTTATAGCACTAAGAAACCATTTCAGGTCCATTGGTTTAAATGGTGTCAATACAAAGCTTTCCCCTGAAATAAGCATTACATATTACTTTACAGCCTAAGTTCGTTGCTGATTTATAGAAAGAAACTCATTCTGGTATGTACGACCGTAGAGGTGATCATAGGTGGCATGAACGAATTATTTGCTTTTTGTTTCCAACTAATAATCATCTGCAATTATTTTTTGGTGTAACAATATTTTGATATTTGGTTATTAAAATTAACACTTGGTTACAGTAATTACAGCATTGGCATGACTGAGTGATGATGATTCTAGAATGTACACTGTGCAGCTTTAAAATTTTTACTTTTTTATAAGTTTGGACAACCAGCCATGGGGTCGTTTATCCAAATCTTTGTATTCTTTAAACCTGACCTTGAATTTGTTGAAATTTGGCTGAAACATTACTGTGTATGATCAGTTGATCACGGTAAGTATGAAGTTATTCACATCGAGGATGCTTTGAATCAGTAATTATATAATTATGTAACTGAAGTGGGTGTGTAATTAATTGTCACATGAAACATCTCAAGTAGTGCAATCATGATTCATGAATAACATTGCCATGCCAAGTTTAGCATTCCTAATTATTTTTTGGTGCTGTAGCATGTCTTGATAAAAAGAAAAAAAATGGTTGTATAGAAATTAGAAAATCTTAATCGATTATTAGTAATCTTACTTTTCAAACAGATTAAAGGATAGAAAATTTGTTGCTATTAGCAGAGTATATAAGTGCTCGATCATTGATGACTTGATAAAATTGTTGCATGTCAAAGTAGTGTTGAGTTTTGTTTGACTAGTCCTAAATTCCTACAGTCCTACCTACATCTTTTCTGTTCATAGTAATTACCGTTGGGAAGTTTTTCTAATGCGCTTTCTGGATACATGAAACGATGTGTAGTTTTTTCTCCAACATCTTTTTCAAATGAAGCAGTAGGAGCCTTGTTCATTCGAATAACAAAGTCATGTTCATCAATAATCTGTGTTTAAAAAATAGTATGGTATAGTTTTTGTATGATGATAACTTTCTAGTTAAACTTTTATGCAATATGTCTTGGTCCATGACCTGTTTTAAATGTGGTGTTCATATCAAAAATGCACTCATGTGATGCATTTGCATGCTAATATTCAGCTAACCAGTATTTTCAAGCTCAACTTTATGAAGAATTACTATGTTTGACATCCATTAATTTTTGTTTTCAGTAATTCTTGGTGTCAAACACTCAAAATGTGCCAATGTGGCATGTTAGCTTCATACTTAAATATAATAGTTAAGTATATATATATAGTATATAAGCCTTTTTTTGCACGTTTCAATGCAACATTACCGTTTAGTGTTTACAATGGCTTATAGCAGTGATTCTCAAACTGGGGACTGCAAACCCCTGGGGGCCTGTGTGGAAGTTTCAATATATGCCCATTGCCATGCAACATCTTCTAAATTTATTGACTAAAAAATTGTTTTGGTCAATTTGCCTCCCAATTAATCCATCTTTTTGGTATATACATCTTTTGGCAAGCAATCAATGTATGCCTACAAGTCGTTGTGGGTGAGCACTCCTGTTGTTTGTCCGAACGTAGTAAGTCACTTTTTGACTTTTTTCAAATGATAACTTTTCACTGAGGTTTCAAAATTAAATCAATAATAAAAAAAGTATTGACTTAGGTTGTAACATCACAGTGTCAGGCAATAGAAGAAATTCAGTCATGCTGGATATGACTACTTTATATTAACAATTGCTTAAATACAAATACAATGAACATGATTAAACTTACTTTTCCATAACCAGAGTCAAATGAATTTCCTGAGTTTCCCACCACAGCACATTTTCTGCATTGTTTCATTTCTCTGATATCTTCTCTAAGGTATGGATTACTTTTTGGAATTCCTACTTCAAACAATTTTTGAAGGTACTTTTCAGTATCCACCCCTTGGCTATTTTGTAGTGTAAGCCACCATTCGTACACATTAATGTCTAACTCAGTAGCATCTTTTGTCCATGCAGGTTGTATTTTGGAATTATATCGTGCCATAAACCACCTCTTTTTTGATGGATCCATAAAGCTTTTAAAAGAACATGCTTTGTCATCTTCTAACATACTGCTGTTTCCCACCTTATAAACCTTCTCAGCTTTTCTGAAACCGGTTTCTGAGATATCTTCATATTGGTATAGTTGCAAAAGTTTTTCTTTGGTATGAATTTTATTTAATTCATATTCTTGCATTGTTGGTGCTTTGTCGATGTATTCTATGACTGCCTTTGTGGTCCACACTATCAACCAGCTGTATGTTGCAAACACAGATAAAATAAATAGCATGGCTGCAATACGACTCTTTTTGATACTTATTATCATGTTGCACAAAATTGTAACCAATCTTTGTCAACTATATTCTGTAAGCACTTTATTGGAGTGACATCTGTATACATATCAATCACGAAATAGTGGTAAGTGAACAATCTATTGAAATTTGTTACTCATGAAATATTCATCGAGTTATGCTTCACTCACGAAACATTCACACTTACAGTAGATCTAATTTCAATTATTTTGGTGTTAATCCTGTTTTTTAGTGGACTTTCTTTCTGCTATATTTTAACGCACGACTGCAACCATAATGTTAAATCTTTTACTAAAGTGTGACATTTAATCTACTGATGCTATTCTACCAATTACAGTACCCACATTATACAGAAGTTTGTAAACTACAAAATTTGTCACCCTTTTCATTTATTAAAACTAGATTTTCACCATTTTTCTGCTTAGTTTGAATGCATTGTTGTATAAAGGTGGAAGCAACACAATATTACCGCCAACACAACATAAGACACGGGTTATAAAATCATGCGATTACTGTATATACTTGTTTTTATTTTGATGAATAGGCACCTCCTTACTGTGATAAGAAAACTGTTCTAACACTTCTCAACGCTGTTGTATGCTTCTTAATGAGTATATTGTGTGGTTGATGATTAGCGGTGGTTGTTTATTAACTGTACCAATATAAGCAGTGCAATGTTTGATTACTGGGCCGTTGGCACACAGCATGTGAGTTGGTTATAGTGGAGTAGAGTTAGTAGTTTGATAAAAAAAAGGTTTGTTTAATTTGTATTGAAAATGCTGAGCAAGTCTGCCACCACTTGCAATTTGGTTAGTGGTAGGACAGGTTAATGAATCTATGGTAAGTCAACTAATATCATTTTTCGGAAGTGTTACTAATTAGTTTTATTTTTAAAGGCTATAATGTTGCAAGCTGCACACTGCACAGTTTATTCTTTACAGTACACGAACACTTGAAAAATTGTCTTTTTTGTCAGATTAACCTATTTTAATATTTTTTGTTTATTGATTTGATCTCATTGGAAGTATTTTGTCTTTCAAATGTTTGTTCAGAATTGTAAGACTAATGTATATATTGGTTCTACAACCCATCTAACAATTCGTTTTGAAACACTTTTGTTTATTGTGAACATTAAACATAAACATATATTATCATCAGGCTTGGAAGAAGTGTCATTTGATACTTCCAATCATAAAATCACAGCAGAGTTCCATTCTTCCAGCAGCACGGACACCCAGTCATCAAGCAACGTTTTGATAATGACTCAACCGCCTGAAGAAGTGTCTCGATTAAAAGAAGTTCACTACAATCCGTTTGCACTTCCAAGGTTGTAAAAGTTATGTTTGCATAAAATTTTCAAGTTTTTAAATCTGCTTTTTATAATATGACTAACTACAACAATCCTCCGTTGTTGGTTTCCTTCCTAGGTGAAGCTAATATCTCCCTTCCACTGCTGTTTTGAAGTAGTATTTGGCTTTGGACTATGTTACACTGTATATAATATGGTTACCCAAGAGTTTGTCCAAAGTTTCATTAACTTGTTAAAACAAGGTGCATTTAATTATAACACAAGCATATTATTTACTTTCACATTTTTGTGAGTAGTTTTCTGTTTGAATAATACGTGTATGGACATTTTGCCGAAAGGACATTTTGCCGAAAGACATTTTGCCGAAAGGACATTTTGCCGATGGACAAATTGCCGAAAGGACTAAGGTTGTGAACGATAGACTAAAACACACTGTGGAGAATATCGATACATATAACACAAAAAGGAGTTTTGGAAAAATGTCCATTCAACAAAATGTCTTTCGGCAAAATGTCCTTTCGGCAAAATGTCTTTCGGCAAAATGTCCGGGTACCGAATAATATGTTTGGTTCAATGAAAACTAGCTACTTAGCTGCAGTTGCTCACTGTATGCTGGTTTTGCAATGTTCAACAAATGAACTTTAATGATACCGGTACTTTATTATCTTCCCTAGACTTTAATGTTTGACTAGCTTGGTTATTTTTGGTACCGGCAGGCGGTACTGTGTTGCAAATTTGCTAATTAAATGCAGAATCAAGTGTATGCATATTTCTGGGATTTACAATTTAAGTACTTTTTTTTACTTTTAGAAATGTTTATCATTGCATAGAAGCATACAAAAACTGAATGCTCGCTTTATCAATGCTTTTAAACTATGAATTCATATTTAATTTTGGTATTATTTTGCACAGAGCACGTATTTTAGGTGCGCACATTGTGGTGTCAGTATATTTAGGTGCGACACACTGAGGCGCCCGGTCATTTAGGTGCTATTCCCAGTACAGTCTATTTCATTAGGTGCTTTATGGTAATACTGCAGACAGTGGCGTATATATGCAAGATTTTCTCAGGGAGGGGGGGGGCTGAACAAAAGGCTTAATAAAAATCTTCATCCTTACATCTCACGCACCTGTTCAAACAAAAGAACTGGCTAAGTGGGTTTTTGCATAGTCAGGCACTGCATACTGATATGTTTCAAAGTAAAAGTCACTTTGTAACACAGCGAGAGTACTGTCGCATTATCAAGCATTTCTGATAAATGACTATGAGTGTAATTTTACACACCAAATAGCACCCAGATAACCGGGTGGCAGGCGCCGTACCTAAATGTCCTGACGCCACAGTGCGTGCACCTATTGGGCAGGCACCTAACTGTCTGCACCTAAAAGACGTGGATTGTCTTGATGAACATTTTACGAAGCTTTTTTTAAACGTAAATTCTAAGATCATTTTAATTTAGGCTCTGAATACTTTTCACAGATTCTTAAGGCATGCAGATGGTCTGTGTATAATCATCACTTCCATGGTCGTCTTCAGTGTTAGCGTCACAATTGCGTTGATTGTGCAAATATATACCGGATCTCCTCAGGTACCTGTGTAACAAGGAAGTTATGTCTTTTCTTTGAAAATTTGCTGTCGTTTATTTCTTCCCAGACAGTAAATCAACCGTTTTTTACATTGATTTAACGTCTGCAAACGTTGATTCAATGTAAAAATGGTTGATTTGCTGTGCTGATTATTTACAACCTAGATAGTAAATCAACCGTTTTTTACATTGATTCAACGTCTGCAAACGTTGATTCAATGTAAAAAATGGTTGATTTGCTGTCTAGGTTGTAAAAAAAATGATCAACCTTCACCATAATTATCTTCACCGTGGTAGGTGATCAACATATGATTAACTGACGACTGCATTGACACTCTCTGCCAAGAATGTCATTTTTCATGCGTTGTTGTCAAATTAGTTGACATTATCGTTGTAATGTATCCATGAAAATATTGTTTTGACAAGCTGCTCCGAAATATACGTTATTGATGGTACGTTTAATGGACTATAGTAGCAGCCAGGGTTGTCGGTATTTCACCCAACCCAAAAAAAAACGGGTGGTTTTTTTTTTAAAAACCCACTTAAAAAAACCCAAAAAAAAACATAAAAAACCCAGAGCATCATATTTGTCCAATTTTTATTAGAAAATTGAAAAAATTAACCAAAGTACTACAAGGTAAACTTCAAATTCAAATTAGGACTTAAGGATGTGATTGTGAAGTAAATTTCCAAAGATAAATTGAAAATACAGTGGATATTTCTGCACACAAAAATCAAGTACTGCCACTTTGTAATACACTAAAACTCATTTATGCAAGAAGGCCTCATAGTTAAACAGCCCTAGTGCATTATTTTATTGAGTTATGCCAGCATGTACTGTGAGTGAGAGGCACTTCATTGGTAAAAAGTAGTATTTGAGGTGAAACAAGCATGAATCTACCTTTTTTGCATCTTTTTTAAATAAAACCCAAAAAACCCGTTTTTTTTTTAAAAAAAACATGCGGGTTGGGCTTTTTTAAAAAAACCCGGGTTTTTCTCAACCCTGGTAGCAGCCAAATTCAAATTCTCTTCAGTTCTTGTCTACATACCATTGTATGTATCTCTGGTTTGCGTCATTCGAACGTTTGCATTTGTGATGAACGGTAGTCAGCGAGTTTGTTAAAGGAAGTAGCTGACTGCAGTTTAAAACATTGGCCAGAAATTTAAACGTTTTGTGCAGTATAGCCTACTTATGACACCAACGTTTTTTGTGTAAACGTTTCAAGACTTGTTGCAAAACATATATCATTTATGAATGTCTTTTCAGTTTCTCTTCGTCCGCCTAGTTCTAGTTTATCAAATTTTCATTTATAAAATACAACTTCTTTCATTTTATAAAATTTTGTTCAGTTTTTTCTAGACTTGCAGTGATGCTAAACTCTGTCGTGTTACATTGTTTGTATGTTGGTACTGAGACAAGGCAGACCACATTGGTCTCCGTTAAAATTAGCTTTCTGACAGGATTGACATGGACGCCATTCCTATGCAGGTTCCCCCACATGGTGGCATAGTATCGAGCGATGAATTTTGTTCAAAGATGGGTTATGATTTGCTGACATCAGGAAAAGCTTCCAGCGCTGATGCAGCAGTAATAACGGCTTTGTGCCTCTGTGTCACTCAACCTCACGCAGCAGGAATGGGAGGGTCGGTATTGTCAGATATTTTTCTATTACATCATGAATTGCTATTGTATTATCTTGTGTTCCCAACGCTAAATCAGATTGATATGCGGCTAGATTGAAAATGACTTTAAGTTTAATCTTCTTTCATGATTTGTTTCGAAGTCTTAGAGAAGGCTTAAAGCATTTCCCTCGATTGTGACACCAAGGCATTTGTTTTTACCGCTGGACTGCTTCACTGCATGCAACATTTTATGATCGCTGTTTTTTTTGCAGTGGTGGATTTGCTTTGATTCACAACCAGAAGCTGGTGGAAGATGCCACACAAATGTTTGACTTTCGCGAAATGAGCCCATCCTCTTTTTCAAACAAAACGATTAGAAATGAAAGATTTGAAGGAACATTAATGGATGGAATATCACCCATTAATTCGGTTGCTGTACCTGGCTTTATAAAAGGCTTGGAAAGTTTACACAAAAGCTATGGAAGGTTGGCGCATATAAATTTATAAACATCATGCTAACGAACAGGCGTAGTTTTGTTTTTGCAATTGACAAAATACAAAAAGTCTGCTCGTTTGTGTTAGTTTTGTTGTTAGTTTTGACTTCAACGCAACGTTGTAAATTAATAAAGATTTTTTCGTTTTGCAGAAAACCGTGGAAAGAAATTGTTGAACAGGTGGCAAATGTGGCTGAAAACGGCTTCAAAGTATCCGATGAGTTAGCTGCTGCCATCCAGTCGCTCAATGTCAGCATTGCACATCCAGAATTGAAAAGTTTGATTACAAAACCAGATGGATCAAACCTGATCGAAGGAGATACCTTAAAGCAACCGGAATTAGCCAAAACATTAAGGGTAGGTTATGTGCATGTGTTTGACATTATCACTCACCTTTGTTTATTTCATCAGTCAGCAGGAAATTTCGTGCTACAAAAATAACAGTTTTCGGAAGTGTTTTCAGTGAATTTTCCTCTCAAATCTTGTTGGATAACAATTGTCATCACACGACTTAAAAGTTAAACTAGCTAGTCATTCATTACTCATGTTATGCTTGATTCAGCTTAGTTGACACTTTGTTATTGGTGTAGGGTAGGTAAGTAGAGTGTAATCTGTAACCCTTCTGGGATGTTAATTGCTAAGCTTAAACTTTGTGGGCTATTTTTCATTGTTTGACCCTTCACTTAACGTGTTGTCCGAAAAGGTCTCAGTCTGTGCCCCAATCACCGTAGTCCGTCACATGTGCAAAATCTTTACCGCAACCCAAGGTGTTGAACCGTTGAGAGTTGTGACGATCTTTCAACATTTGAATCTGTGTTATGAGATTGAACGAATTCCTTAAATACTTGTTATAAGTATAGCTTTGGGAGAGAAGTAATTTTAGAATATCACAGACATGTGATAGACTACAGCTTAATTTGATTGAACGACATTATTCAAAAAACAACAACAAAGTAACATATTAAACTCGAACTTTTCGACAATTACTTCCTAGTGTGGGCAAAGTTTTGCTTAAAACAATCGAGTTCAATATCTTATCTTACTTTGTTTGACTTTATTGTATTGTTTTTTTGAATGTTATTCAATTCGATGAAGTTGTTGTCTATCACCTGTTATAAGAGCGGACATTTTATGAATTATTCTTCAGAAAGTTCCTACTTTATTGTGTGGCGTTAACATTGTGTCGTGCTGTACACAGGTGCTTGCTGCTAGTGGAGCTGACGCCCTTTACTCAGGAGTTTTAACTGACCCACTTGTAGAGAAAATCAACAGCAACGGAGGGCTGCTAACTGCGTCAGATATGAAAGCATATAATGTCAACAACAACTTTAATGTTAATGAGACTACGATTAGAGGTGAGCTAGCCACGTCAGGTGTGGGCTTTTTCGACGTGGTGTGATTTCTGCTTAAATCTAAGAAAAAAGACATGAAAAATTTACTGCTTTTCGAAGCAGGTTTTAATACTCGATTAAAATTGTCTTGGAGTTTATGTTGTTTGACTCGAGAGTTGGATATTAACACCGTGAGTCAATGCTTTTCAAAATACCTTCATTGTTCTCAAAGTTATTCTGCAAAAGTTTCTTTTTGATTTCAGATATGAATGTGCTTACTGCGGGTCCGCCATCGCTTGGATTTGCTCTTCATGCGGCCATGAATACAATGTCTACTTATGCAACAACCGATGATACAGCTGCCAGTGAATTTCTTCAGGTAATTGCTTGAGGAATGTTTGCTCAGCAATCGTAGCTCACAGTAACTGCTGCGAAGCTAAGTCATGCGAATATCCAAACAACGAATGTCGAGCGGACGTGTCCTAGCTAGATACCTAGAGGTGGGGTAAATATGGACACAACTTCAGCGTCCTTAGATTTCCTTCAAATCAATGAAATCTTCAGTTACTGGCTGAAATGCCGTTATCGTTTACCATACACTAGAAGGCACAAACTGTTAATGATAATGTTGTGTTTATAGCGCTGCATCCATTGCAGAGTGCGTTGCTCCTCATGGTTTTGCAAAGCAGACAGACTCTTCTGCAATAATTTGTTATTATTTACTACATTTACTACTGTTACCGTCATTATTATAACTGGAATGATAAGTAACAAGATTATTACATTTTTACCACGGTACAGTTGTTTTTTTATATAGTGATTCAGCTCATATTCTTTGTCTACAGGTGCATCGTTTAGCAGAGGTATTGAAATATAGTTTGGCGTTGCAAACGCAACTTGGCGATCCAACCCGAAGCAACTTTACTGCTCCGGATTTCTTTTCGTCTCAGAAAAAGTAAGGGTACTCACGGAATCTTCAATTTGTTTTCAGAGAAACTATTTCACCAGCCGAGATAACCTCAACGGTCCCAAGAAACTTTTTTGTGGCTTGTGAGTGCACAGTCGGTGCTTTGAACTCGGACCGAATCTTCCAAATTTTTACTATTTCTTAAATAACAACACAGTTCTGCTTTAGAGCTAGGTGTTGACTTCTGGCTGTTTAGTAGGGTGTCCCACTTTTAGGCGACTTTTCAGGAAAATTAGGTTCGGGTCAAATTCTGACTGGATTTTCGTCACTGATTTCAAAAATGACGTTATTTTTTCATTATTACGTCATCTTGATGCGCCAGCTAGCGGATTTTTGCTATTTTGGCCTTATCACAAATATGGTAAGAGCTAGAGAGTTGGAACTTGCGCCAAAATGACCGGAAGAGACAATTTCCTATTTGTTATCAATACAATATGAAACGCTAACTGCAACAGAAAAGGAGTTATTTTGAAAAAACATGTTTTTGGTCATTTTTGGACAAAAAAATGAGAAACATGGCAATTTTGCTGTAGTGACGCTTTTATATCGATTAAGTTGCTGTGCTGCGCCACATTGTTTAACAATTACGTACAGTGGTACTTGGTAGTAGTCTACTAGCCTATTGTATTTACAATTAATTACCTCAGCATTGATTTTTCCATGCATGTTGCAATTACTAATACTAGCAAACGTTAAACCCGTGGTCATTTAGTTCAAAGATCTATCAAACAAAACCACCATTCAACAACACAACACAGTTTAATGGGATTATTTATCACACCATACTGTGCAAAGCAGCACAAATGCGCAAGTCTGTTTTGGCCAAATCATCTTGGTCATCTCGAATCAAGCCGTTCACAATGCCTTTCAGTCTTCCAATGAAGCGCTCTGTTGTTGTTGTTGTCGATCATACGCCAAAACACTGATGGAGACGAAAAACATGCTATGCATGAAGCCATCTTTCTTCGGAGTAAAAATCACGTAAGTTGCCACACTTCAAAAGCGTCTGCTTGATATCAACGTTCTTGGAAAAATTTTCTGTCTTACCGCATCAGCAGCAAAAAGGCGGAGCTTCAGCGTGGGAACTTAAAGCAACGTTTTTAATGCTCAACCATTAGGATGCATGCTTAACGATGTATCAGAACAGCGTTGAATACTGGTTCATCAACATATTTATCTGCAAGTTATAAACCTCTTGTGAACAGTACAATTGAGGGACTTTCAGCAGCGGAAGGTTTAAGATGGATGACCAAAGATGCTGGCAAATGAACACAAACAATGAAAGAAACCATACGTTGAAGTTTGGGAATATCCTGAGGCTCAACACAATACCCAAACTCAGCATTCTTAAGTAACCACTCGCTGTTGTTATCCAACGCGCACGGGACACGCCTTCTTGACGATAAAAAAGTGGGGGTTTCAAGTTTCCGGGAACATCCATCAATAAATCAGCTGCCAGAGCAAGAAGACACATATGATCGCTCCGAAAAGATGAATCTTTAGCTTCTTTCTTGTGGTCAGAAAGCCATAAGATCTTGGCTTTTAAATGATTTGCGGCTATATCTGTGATGGAAACTTTACAATCTTGTCGGATTTTCAGATGTTGGGGCTTAGGTTTTGGTATTTTCTTAATTCTGTTCATCAAACCACCATCTGCCAGACAAAATTTATGAATCTTGTTTGCAAAACATCCCAAACAAAAATGATGCAACATTGCATCATTTTTATTTTAGGATGTACTGTTTATGACATAACAATCGAAATAAAAGCGTCACTATATTCTATTATTAAGCTACTACCACTGTACTTAATTTTTAAACAAGGTGGCGCAGCTTAACAATCGAAATAAAAGCATCACTGTAGCAAAACTCAAGCAAAATTGCCATGTTTCACTTTTTTGTCCAAAAATGACCAAAAACATGTTTTTTCAAATTATTTCATTTTCTGTTGCAGTTAGCGTTTCATATTGTATTGACAACAAATAGGAAATCGTCTCTTCTGGTCATTTTGGCGCAAGTTCCAACTCTCTAGCTCTTACCATATTCGTAATAGGGCCAAAATAGCAAAAATCCGCTAGCTGGCGCATCAAGATGACGTCATAATGAAAAAATAACGTCATTTTTGAAGTCAGTGACGAAAATCCAGTCAGAATTTGACCCGAACCTAATTTTCCTGAAAAGTCGCCTAAAAGTGGGACACCCTACTGTTTAGCCAAGCGTCTCATAAAAATAATTAATATATTGCAATTTAATGAAGGAAAATAAATTTAAGTCACCTCGCTGTTACATGACGTGGTGACTTGGTTTTTTGCGTGCGTTTTTTTAGAAAATAAAAATAAAAAAGTTGATATTGGATAGTTTTTAGATTAAAACTCGGTAAGGTCAAAATTTAAACAAGACGCAAAGTATAAATTACATTTGTAGTTTAGTTGGTGAACTATAATAACATATTCAAATGAGGAGCTATGTGCTTGAGTATTAACAACTTTTGGATTTTCAGCACAAGCTTGGGCGTATGGATGAGAGAAAAAATCAACGATTCTGTAGCGCGGCCAGCTGAGCAATACTTAAATGGATATCAACCTCTTCAACTTACCTCTCGCGGTCAGCAGTACGTGTCTCTGATCGGTAATGATGGATTCGCCGTTGTTATTTCAATGTGAGTTTGTATGATTTGTCAACATTCTCAGTTCGTCTTGCTAATTTTTGGACCAGTGCTAACCTTCGTCTGATGTTTGGTTTAATGAAGAAAGTCAGTAGATTGGTTAAATGACGAATGGTCTAAAATTGTCGTCAGAGAGGCTACAGTCTGAAGAGAATACTTTACCACCGATCTTATTATGTCAGAATTGTCATTTTATAGCATAATGTGCAATTGATTTTCTACTATAACATTTTTCCGTTTCAAATCAGGAGCATTGGGTCACTATTTGGTTCACAAATCATGGCATCTGGTTATATCTTAAATAATGCAATGCTCGATTTTTCTTGGAGTGGAAAGAATGTCGACACTTTTGGATTACAACCATCTGCGGTATGTCATCATGGCATGCTTAACCTTTTGTTTCTGCGACTATTTTGCAGAGTTTCACTATTGTCAATGAAACTAGAATTTAAAAAATTTACGACGATATTTTTAATCTTCTTGCATCTTTCACGTTTAAAACAATCTCCGCATCTGCATGTCACAGTCTTCATCTTTGCACATCTTCCATGTACCCACTTCCTGGAAGATATGCAAAGATGAATGCAAGACAAGAAAAATGTTTATGGCAGTCTTGCAACATATTTAATCTGTTTCAGTGCAGTACCAAATAATACTTGAACTTCAAATACTATGATCAAAAAGTGACATCTACACAAGATTAGGCAATTAAACCCGAAAAGTAATTTTCAGGGTAGGGGGAGTGGTTTTGGACGGAAATTTCAAACTTCTTTGCAGGGGTCTTAGAATGTCCTGTTTTATTCTAAAACCAGGGCTAATGTTTAATTTAAATCAAAAAGCCAATTACTCCCCCCTCCCCTCCTTATTTACAGTCGTTAAAATTGTTCTTTTTTGTTACTCTTTGTCATTCAGGCCAACTACCTTTCCGGCGGTATCAGACCGATGTCATCATTACTTCCTGTGTTAACGATTCCATCGGTTACAAAATGTGGACAATATCTGGTGCTTGGGTCGAGGCCAGGGTATCAGTCTTTGTCTGGTAGGTTTAATGCAGTTTTTCAGCATGGATTGTTCAATGGTTTAATGCGATAAATATGGTTTAGAAAAGTTATGAAAATGACATAGCTGAAAAACATACTGGATCAAAATTCTTGGTTGCAAAAGATTAAATCTGCTGTTAACTGACCACCACATGTGCATGTAAAAGAGTGTAATTTTTTTCTTACATTATTCCATGTACATTTCTTGTGTAAAAGCCAAGTGCTATCAATTTCTCATATTGCAGCTGTCGCTCAAACTCTTCTCAACAGCAGGAAGTTGGATATTGCTGCAAGCGTCAACCGTTCCCGCATCTACCAGCAGTTAGTTCCAGACCAAGTGCAAATTGAAAGTAAATAACACAGCCTACGGTTATTTTCTCATTGTAGTATATTTGCACGGTTGAATGACATGTGCGCTATAAAGTTGACATCGTGTTGCATAAATAACACATTAATATTGTGGAATGCGCAACGTTATTTAAATTGTTTTTACAGATTCATCCCCTCCAGAACTTGGCCCCTTTCTGGTCAATAGAAAGCATCAGGTCAATGTAGTAGAGAAAGATGCCCTTGGTATTGTCGATGTCGTCCAGTGGCTTGAAGCAGGCGTGAGCGTGTTTGTTGATGGCAGAGACGGTCCAGATAACGTTGGTTTTGCGTTTAACAACTAATTTTGGCTTTGAAGGCATTGTTCATTTGTATTTTGAGGTGTCCTGTCACCGTAGGCAATGTTTTGTATTTCCACGTATTGTTATTTGTCGTGAGTTTACGGCATTTTACAAAGTTACATTTATATATGCATTTGCGGCTGTACCTCCTCTGCAAATCCGCGGACTTTAAAGCTTTCAACGGAAATGCTGCTGGATGTTCTCATTAAACCTTTTGATTACCATGGGATCGTTTCAAGCAGTGTTTTTCAAATGTTTTAACTGCACTGTTATTTCTTGAATACTTTCATTCGCACCAGTCCTGTACCAACCATTTGATCAATACATACCCAGCTACGGTTTTTAACCTCATTATATCATTGTCTAAATATCTTTCATGTTAATTTATTGACTGTCCTTCCTATTGTTATATATGTCCTGTGCATTGCTAACTTAGCACTAGTGGATTATTATCAACCTTGCGTTGTTAGCATAATAAAGCCCTCCCCCCCCCCCCCTTTGGGGCACTATGGTGATTTTACTGTTGGGAATTTATTCATTTAGCCAAAACATCATCTTGATTTTTTAAGCTCGTTCAGTTGCTTGCAGTGATGCCTTGATTATCTCTGTCTTGGCACCGAAGTGGTTATATTTCATCAATGCGTGTCTTATTTTACTGTTTTTCCCATGTTTTTTTTGTCTTCATTTTCTTGACTTACTAACCACTACTTGTTTTCGAACTTCCCACATTTATCACACGTTCCTCACCTATTCGTTCAAGTTGTCACAACTATCTGAAACAACCCTTTTAGTTGTTATTATTTACTACTCCTTGAAAGGTTCCAACACGTGATCCTAAAACAACGATTACAACGTTTAGTAAATTAACTCTTAACTTTTCGATCGAAACTTCTAAGAAGGAGTTTGACAGGCTTTTGGCCTTTCATCATGCGAGCCAGCGACGACCTATTTTAGACTCAGAGACTTTCTGCTGAGACTATCATGAAGTGTATCCCATTCCATCTTAACTAACTTTGCTTCTTATGTCACATAGCGAATGCATTTAAGTGGGGTGTTTATTTTCAGCCATGCCGATTTGCTACAAGAGAAGGCGATGTGTAGCATCCGTGGTACCATTGGGTTATATTCTATGTTATATTGATATTTCCCTGTTACCATTTCCGCCGTTTTTATTTTATAACTCGTTTAAATGTAGATATAGTGAATCTGAGTTGTTTTTCATTGTCACCCTTGCTTTGTTTGACAGAATTATAAGAAATAGTTTCTTTTCACCGCCAATAGTTAAAATGCACTTTTTTAATGAGAAATAATGAAATGCAGCTTATTTCCAACTTGCACAAGCTGGTACTTGAGTTTCAAATACACAAACTGTTTATTGAACCGAAGCGATTTTGTCTAAACGATACTTTCACACGTAGCGATCACTTCGGCTTTCTCAAACTGTAAGTTGTCGCTGCTTTTATTGTGTAGCATTTTTGCACGAAGTTCTGTCGCTGCTTATTATCGCAAGCCTCCTGGCAAGTAGTATACGACGTGAAAGAGACGGCACTTTGTTGGAATGTTGTGTTTTGGTATTCACGAAATTATATTTCTTCCGAACCCAGGTCAAGGGGTTCACTCCTGTCCATGTCTCTACCTGGCTGTTGGACCGGATATACGAAGTTGAGTATGGTAGCTTACCTGGAAAATGTTGGAGTGACCTGGCAATTACTTAGTCTACAATAAAATAGAAACCGAGAATGGCTTACTATCTTTGTAGTAGATGTGCAAAAATGTAAACATGTTTCCAAACTGGTAGAATACTCGTTCGGTAAAAACCGGTCCTTTTTAACATTGGTTTACCAACTATACCCAACAAATTCTTTATCACAATGATGTTGAATCAATGTAAAAATGACCAATTTTTATGGCGGGGTGGTTCTTAAAACCTATATATCACGAATTCTTAGAAGTGAAATCCAATATTCCATCCATTTCAATGCCAACATTATGTGTTTTTTTAAACGTCTGGCGTTTTAAATTTCTAAATGAAACCTGATTTTTATTGAATTGTTTTTTTCATGTCCCTACTTTTCTATTGCACGGACACCTCTGTTGAATTTTTAAAAATCTGAAACTGTTTACCTCCAATCATTTTTTTTGTAGGATGTTATTAAAATAGTTCTGTGTGATCATGTAAAAGTTGACTTGGTTGAAGATTTCTGTCAGTGCGCTTATGGGTATTTGGTTACAACTCTACACAATTGTAAAAAGAATATTTTAAAATGCTTATAGCAAACCTAGCTAACTTTTACTGTTGAATCGTTTAGGCGTTTTTTTTGTTTTCTTTAGCGTTCGTTTCAATTGTATAGTAATGTGCGATCAATCTTCTGTGCGTGTAAAGATATTGTAAGTGAAGCACTCGTACCCATGTACACATTTATAACACGTTATAACTTATTTCACTGCAAATTAGACAACTACTATGTGTCATTTTCACGCTGATGACTGCGTTTACGTTTTGCATCACTGGTGAAGATGGGTGTCATATTTAAGATCTACTATGTTTAGGAAGTTTGTGCTGAATCTAGTTAAGATCAGTTTTGTAATGTGAAGTTTGTGCTGCTGAACTTTGATGGATTGATATCATGCCATCAGCCACAGAACAAGCTCAGCATCCTTACTTGTGAGTACTTTTCATCACGGTGACGTGGTTGTGACTATTTTCCTCAACTTATAAATAAGTTAAATGTTAATTTTTCTTGTGAGTTTGTCATCCTGGCTGAATCAAGAACTGCAGCCGTAAGAACAGCAATGTGGAGCAGATGTTGCCAAGAGAGTTTTTTAATTCTAACTGTGTTATTTGATGTGTTGATAAAAGTCCTTTCCTTCTCTGTGCATGGACTACACAGATCTTTTGTTTCCAAAAAAACATTGATAGAAGTTTTAATACCTTGACAGTGGAATTCACTAATCATAGCATCTAACATAAGTTGGTATGTCACAGGGCGCAAAGCAGTACTGGAGATGGGTCGTATATTTCGTCAAGTACCATCTTCAAACTTTTGTCCTACACATTTTTGATGATTACTTTACCTATTTCTTCATATTTTATTTCCAAGTAAGTGTTTAAACACTTGGTTTAATTAAACTCTGGTTAATCGTACCCTTCTCCTAAATGTAATTTAGCAATTGTCGATTTAACGTAAAATGCTTTGCTGTTGCTTGATGACAGGCAGCATATAGACAAGGAAACCCCAAGGTTATTCAGTGCTGCCAGTCCTTACCTATTTTTGTATCGTGTTTGAAAGGCTAATAAAATATCTCTCTATTTCTTCACTAAAGCTAACGGTGCTTAAGCTTCATTTTTTAATGTCGTTGCATATGATTGGTCCAAGTTTTGGTAAGTTTTATAATTTGATTGCTAAATATTAAGGACCTTTGGGTCTATTTAATTTTTGAACCTAAAGTTTCTATTTTTTTTCCTTGCAGAAAAGTTGTATTAGAAGATATTTTGCGCTTTTCAAAGGATGACAGCGTAATCCCGTCTGTACTTGTCACTATTATCGTGATTCATATTCTGCTTGGAGTGTTTCTTTACGCGGCATACACTGAAGAGGTCCCGTCTAAAAGAAAACAAGCATAATCTCGGATAACAGTTGTAATATTTCAAAAAACTGAACTTTTCTAAAAAACATCTTGGAGTATGAAGTCTTCGAAGGCGGTGCTGCTTTCAACAGGCCTAACAGCTGCGCTTGCAGTGGCGATTGCGTACGAACCAGCTGTTGGTGAAACTGTGCTCAATTTGTTGTCCACATTGCTGGCTTTAGTATCTGGAATTTTCCTTGGTGTTCTTGTTTTTGTATTTTTTCTCGACTATGTCGAAAATAACTTGGACAGTTTTGTTAGACAACAGCATAGCCAGAGTGGCGCTAGCGACAACCTGGTATCGCCCTCGGAAGAACCTCCTGACAGCAAAGGCCCGAGCTCCAACCGTGTTTCTTACTTGAAACAGAAATGCATGCGAGTTTACTTCACTGTAAAACTCTCATTCAACAAAGCAGTTCTTCGCTTAATTAATTCATCAATAATGCAAGACCAAATAGGAAACACGTCTCCTTCTGCGAGCTATCCAGCTAGCTCCGGTGTTTACGAAACGATTCGCCCATTTGGGCAAACGCCAGATGAAATGCTTCGTAGTCCGTACGGACCAATGGATTCCTCAGCTACCATCTGTATTTCTCAAAGCATAGATGAAAAAATGCATCGAATATTTGAATACACTTACAGAGATTATGTTGAAACATGGTAAGACTGATTTCTTGTTATGTACCACCTCACATTAGTTTGACTATCGGTGGAATCGCCTTTCTCGTGTTTCATTTCTTTTTAAAGATGTCATGAGTACAACCAGGGTTTCTCATTCGGTCTACAGCGGTTGTGTCTGCTTATTCTGGATTTCTAGGTGATCTTCCAGAAATATTTGACTGTTTTCTTTATAACCTATTCTACATTATCTTTGCTTATTCTATGGATTGTTTTGAAATAACTGCGGATAATGTTAATGTTTGAAATAACACGTCGACATAACTGCGGATAATGTTCAGCATACGTAATCGTATGTAATTTATGTGTAAAAAACATGTATTCAAAAGTTAAAGTTGTCACAGGTATGCACAAGTTAGTCGGGATCATGGCAATTTCCATAAGCTTCTCCAGGCCGACTACTGGGAAGTGGTGAAGACATTCTCTGAGCGCTTATCCAAGCTTGACACTGTCAACTTGATCATGAACCGATTTGTTACGTGCACGTTACGTCACATGGAAGAATTAAAACTTACATCAAAGTCGTGAGTTGTGTACTTGCATTTTTTAGACGCTATACAGTACAAACAATGCTAGAAAGTAGTTATATGCTTTCACATGGCTTCGGTATTATTGTCAGTCATTAGCTTGACTATTGACGAGCAGATTTTATCAGTTTCGAACGTTTTGTGACATTGTTTTGTGTTTAGAAATTCTTCCGATGAAAAGCCCTCCTTCACACTGCATCCCTGTCTGCGCAATCGCAACACAGAACTCACTTACTTGCGTCATATTTGTGATTATATATTGATTCTTACTCTGCCACCTGAATCCGCTCGAATTTCTAGTTTGCGTTACATACTCCGTGAGGTGCTAGCTGGCCTAGGTACTAAATATAGGCTTATACTGGTATTGTTATTAAGCCTGGCGATTAGGGATCAAATATTTAATATTTTCGACTAAATAGTTTCTTTGAGTGACCATTTTTCGACAAGCGAAATGCTGTTACGAGGGTCTAATGTGTTGTGCAATTTTCTAGTGGTTTCTGTATTTCAAATCTAATTTGAGCATATTCCTGGAAGTTGTGCCTTTTGACGTTGTAGCTTTCCTTCCTATGGTGGAAACACTGTGTGAGCCTGACTACATCAACCAATCAATCCTGGCGTATTTCGAATGGAAGGACGCGTCTCATGAAGACCAGTCTAGGGCGTACGCTTACGCTGCAACGTATGAAGACTTCATTAAGGTCATCAACGAATGTAAAAGTCTTTCGGTTCTTCGTCAAATAAGGTGATATATTTGTAACACACCGTGACATGGGTGTTTTGGTTTGAAAAATGAATAACATTCGAGGCCTAGTGGTAGGTGGTACCGAATTTACTGAGGCTGACGCAATAAACATTTCAGTCTGCGAATTTTCGTTCACCAAATTGCCATGAAATAGATATTGAACAAGCAAATTAAAGAGCAGTTTAGCTTTACAATTTTTTCAAGGCTATCACACCTGGATCTGTTACTAGATACCGCATCATGACTGAAATAATTCATGCCACCACGATAAGCAGTTTGAAGAAGAACCAAAGCAAAGCCGGAAAAGCAAGGAGTATGGATAAGGTACAGTTGTTTCATCTTGTACACTGTACAATGCGTTGTTCAAGCACGGTGCGAACTTGTCTATTCTGAATATTTTCTAGACAAGTATCCAACCAATGCACGTAAAACATGCAGTAGATTGACGTGACAGTTGATACCTAAAGGTTTCTGTTGGTTGTGAGAATCTTTATCCACTGACTGAATATAAACCTGCAGTGTGCAAGAGGCTGATGTAGAATTACGTCGAGATTGCTTTTAAGTCAACTTGAAATATTTATGTGTCGGGATAAAATTTTAAGACTCGTCGATGTCTTCAGTTCCCATCGAAACAAAACTTTGTGCATTTTTCCGCAGGGAGAACTCTTAATAAATCGCGACTTGAAGCGGTACATCAATCAATGCCAAGTCGCAAAGCAACAATGCGAAAAGAAAATAAGGTGATTTTCCGACAAAAACGTCTACGACCGTGGACCAAAACAATGTCAGCGATGATTGCTACTTCGGCGTAGTTTTCTCACAGGCTACAGTGTCGCTTCCTTCTTTGAAATGCTCTGTACCTTGTTCCAAGATTTTACAATGTTTTTTATTTATCAGGTTATTGGGCGGAGAAGATTATGGAGTAAAATACTCATCGACCGAGGGCAAAGGTGGTTTCATTGAAAGCCAAGTAAGTTCGATTAAACTGCTCGCAGCAAACAGTTCGATTTGACTGACATTCAAACCGCTTGCTTTGTTCCAGCTTCTCTCTTTCGAAGAAATAATGAACTCGCCCATAGCTCGAAGTTACTTTCTGCGATATTTGAGAAAAATAGGAAAAGCGCCATTGTTGAAATATTGGAATGAGGTAAGGACATTGTCTTCTGTTGATTTTCACCTTTCGTATTATACAAGAAGACGGTTAATAGAACCATGTAGGCCCCTATCAATTTAATTTCTGAAGCTTAAAATTGCCTGCAGTCAACTGTTGCTAAAAAATGGCACTTTTTGATGAAATTTAAGGTATTTTTGTCAAAATGTCATGCAGAACTGTGTTTCAAAACATATTCGTTAATTCGACGTCTGATTACGCAAATAAGTTCTTAATATTCTTATGAAATACATCGGAGCCGGAGATATTTTTCAAACAACTGGCTCCAGCTCCTGCTCCACTTGAATTTCACTTAGAGCTCCGGCTCCGTTTAAAATGCACTGCTCTGGAGCTCCGGCTCCAAAGCCCTGGGAAAGAGGTAGTTCTCCCCATTTGCAGCAGTTCTCCAAAACGAAGTGGACTGGATGCAAAGGCACGACAGTAAAACAAAACGATGTGTTTTCTTCAAAAAAATTTTTGGGGGTCTTTTAGAAAAGTTTTCGTGTCAATAACATCACCCCATGTCCTAAAGCAGGGGTGTGCAACGTGCGGCCCGCGGGCCAAATGCGGCCCGCGAAGAAAAATTGTGCGTCCCGCAACGATGTGCCAATTTTGAATTGTGTGCGGCCCGCGAAACGTCTTTATAATTTAGTTTAGTCTGGTACGTGTGAACAATTCATTGTGGAGTGGATTATTATAGATTTCGCATCTTCTGTAAACCATTTTAGAAATCTCCCATCGGCCACCGCTAATCCATTGTGTTAATTATTTGGAACGTAAAAATGTATGGTCACATAAAAGGCTTTATGAACAAATTACGACTTTGGAAAGCTCACATATAGAGATAGGAAATATTTTCCACTTTCCAACTTTGAGAGACTATGCCTATGGAATGCATCCTGAGAAGAAAACTAAATTTGAAAAATTGTTGTATGAATTTTTGGCTCGTTTCAAGGACTTCAAATCTCATGAATATTTGTTTGGTATATTCTCTTCGCCATTCGACACAGTCATTGACAAAGCACCAGCTGATATCCAACTTGAACTGATGATCTTCAAGAGAAAACGGATTTGAAAGCAAAGTATTTAGAAATGAATCTTGGCGATTTTTACGGAATACATCTCAACCAAGATGACTTTCCACATTGGAAAAAATCCATTGCTTTAAAAATGGCTCTTTTTGGCTCAACATATTTGTGCGAACAATTTTTTTCTAAAATGGGCGTCATGAAATCTCCTTATCGATCAGTTCTGACAGACGAACACTTGGAAAATGGATTTCGAATTGCGAACACTTTCATTAAAGTACGGTAAATTTGGAAAAAGCCGTCGGAAAAAGAAGCCAACTGCAAATTTCTCACTGAACTCGTTTAAAAGGACGGTGTGACAATAAATTTGAATAGCAGTTTTCTTCAGAAATTTATGCGTCTTAACTTATTATTTCTGCAAAGAGATAACCCCTAATAATGCCATAAGAATAACATGAATAACAAAAAAACTACTGTTTTGTGCCTGCAACTACTAGAAATCATATGTTAAATAAACGTGCGGCCCGCGGTTTCACCCAGTTATTTATATCTGGCCCTCTTGTAATAAAAGGTTGCACACCCCTGTCCTAAAGTACTACCAGACTTCCCTGTCTACGCTACTATTTTACAGTAACAACCAGTGGCGTAGCCAGGAATTTTGAAAGGGTGGGGGGGATTGACGACGTGTTCGCCTAAGACGACACCCAGGGGTCTGGGGGGCTTCCCCCAAAAAATTAAAAAAATTACTGAGCATTTTCAACAAAAATGTGGGTATGAATATCCCTGTAAAATAGTACTGTCCGGTGGCATAGCAAAAGGATAAGATCATGTTTTCATCGGCATTTTTCGGAAATAAAGCTGTCTCTATGTTTTCTTGTTCCTGGTCGAGATATTTGAATGTTTGTTATTGGAATAACTCGCTCTTTTAATGCAGTTTCGTTTAAAATTAGGCAAACTTTGTTTAAGAGACATAAAGAAGCATCATTCTCAATATCGTGACGTCACACGCGTGCCAAAGGGGAGGTTGAAACCCCCCTCCTGAGACTATGTTTATAAAGATTCTGGACAAAAGAAATCTGTGTTGAAAAAAATCTATGCGTCGAAATATTTGTAGTTCGAACAACTGAAACGAATAAGACGTAAAAAGCTTAAATCTAACGTATTTAAAGAACAATATGGTTATCAAAAAGTGAGGTCAATTTGGAATTCAGACGCTACCCAAGTGTATATAAGGCAGCTTGGGTTCTTTCAACATTTGGTGATGTTTCTTGGGCTTCTCTTTCGTAAGTTCTCATGAATTTGATGCAGCTTCTTGTTCTAATGCTTTCATTTCAAATCAGCGGTTTCGTCATATAAGTTTGTTTGGTAAGGGTACTTCATATCAATGTTCACAATATCACAAGTCACGGTACAACAGCTTCGTTCGAACGTCGGTTTATCATCATCGAGCGACTTACAGCCGGTTGGCCAATCAGGCTGCAGGCCGCGAGGGCGGCGGAATCGCGTCTACTGATTTACCCGGACCTCAAGTTAACCATCAACGGATTCATATATAATTGACATACAAAAAGCAGCTTTCTACTTGTGGAAACAAAATAAGAACAAAAGCTGAAATAGTAACAGTGCTGTTTGAAGTTGCACAACTTCTTCATTACTTCTTCTGAGAACATTTTCAACAAAAATGTGGGTATGAATATTCCTGTAAAATACTTTGTTTTAGAGACATAAAGAGACTGAAAGCATCATTCTCAATATCGTGACGTCACACGCGCCACACGGTGAAACCCCCAACCCCCCTCTTGGCTACGCCACTGGTACCAACCGTTATCCTTGCTCTTCCAATCGAGGTTTAAGGGTTCTTGAAGATAATCTTTTCAATTTTCATTTCATGTGTGTAAACATGTACATTGTACAACATATACTGAGCAGCGTATGGTCTTCATTCTAAAAAGTTTGTCAGTCCGCCACAGTTCAATGCTTTACACTTTTCTTCATAATTTCAGACTGAGATAATTCGAACCACTGAACTGAGCGGGAAGCAACTCGCCAAGCTGGTATCACGTCTCTATCAGACCTACGTTCTGCCTGGCTCCAGCGAACAACTGCCGCTAGACGTCGACAAATCAACAACTCAGGGCATGCAAGATTGTGTTGTAGGGAATAAATCTCCAGCAGATTTCTATGCGATACAAAAACAGGTAAAAAGTCACAATAGCACTTCGCATTTAACCCTTAAGACTAAGTGCACCACGTCCTTGTAGCCCAGTATACATAATTACATATATCTTATGGTGATTACTTTTCTTTCAGGTTTATGACGTCATGAAGAAAGACCACTACCCGTCGTTTGTAGTAAGCGACGTTTACACATACCAGCTCATGCCGGAAATTATTGATCAAAGCATCGAGAGTAATTTTGCTTCGAAGGACGTGGACCTCTCGAAAGCAGGTACGCTACCTTCCGGCACACTGCCAGTCAATCTTATGCAGATTTGCACTTCACGCAGACGGAAAATTAGTCAAAATTGTTTAAATAGAAACTTTTTCTTTTGAATTAAAACGCGATAAGTGGGCTGCATTATTTAACAATAGGCTGGCATAAAAAATGTTACTCGAGCCTACTACTGTGCTGTTGACTTTTTTTAGCATTTGGGGCCCAGCCTTCGACTAACGACTCATTGAAAACCTTGAAGCTGATTGAAAATAAACTTGAGTACAAGGCCCAAGCACTTGAGAGTTTAAAGTCGTCGGTGAAAGTCGATCCGAAGGTTTGTTCTATGTATCAAAAGAGGTTTCGTATTCATTCAATCATTTGTCTGCTACTGACCAATCGTTAACAAAGTTCACTATATTTTCAGGTGATTGAACAGTTAACTCAAGAGATACGAATTCTGCAGGACGCGAAATGTAAGCAGCAGCTATACATCGAGCGTACGACCACGTGGTGGGACAATATGGGAAAGTGGAATGCATCTATCGAGAAAGTCCACATGCCCGAAGAAGGAGGTACAAGCGATTAATGTGAATGGATTCATGAATCTATTTCCTTAGACTGAGAGTAGTTTGGTAGTTTCGCATACTTGTAAAGGCTTTGAACCACCGATTAGAATCGGTCAACGATATTAACAGGATAAAAATTTTGTTTATTGACGTGTGCTTGTAAATTATTACATCCATTAAGTGCCGCTGAGTGTAGTTTACAATTTTGGTTGAGAGGTGATTTTCTTAACCATGGACAAATAAAACCTACCAACCAGACGGCATTTAACATAATAACATGAAAATAAACTAAAAGTTACAAATGTTTTTGCCCATACTCATGGTAGCCCTTTTCAAGCAACCAACTGACCGATAATCTTTATAAATCTTGCAATCTTCGCCTCAATAGGCAGCTGTTTGCCGCAGGCGCCTCCTATCTGCTAAATGTTTTCACGTAATTTTGCGTCATTGATTTGTGTTTTTTCCTAGGCAATTTAGCGTCATGTGATTTTGCCTCTCCTCTGCCTTGCTGTTTCATGCTTATGCGTTTCTTCTATGCTTATTTTTTCGATTTTTGTGTATGTAGATCAGATCTGTAATTTCAATTTATGAAAAACGTCAGTCAGTTGGTTATTTGAAAAGGGCTAACATGAGTATGGCCGAAAACGTTTGTAATTTTTACTTTATTTTCATGTCATTACGCCGTCTGGTTGTTAGGTTTATTTGTCTATGAATGTAGTTTTGTCCTTTAAGTGCGTTGTTCGAGCCCACACCCATAGAGAGGAACCAGCGACATATACAATGATATGTACCTGGGCAAAATAAAAGCCACTTTGTTGAAAATAAGAATTTTGATCGTTTGTGATTCTGCACTTGACAGTCTCTGTGGTGGTTCCCAGGTCCAGTCACCCCCATGTACACAATCATTGTTCAATGTTCTGGGATTCCGTTTCACAAAGCTACTGATGACGTGTCTGGGTGGGTGATAGTGAGAACGCTGAACGAGTTTCATCAATTACATCACAGTTTGAAAGACGTAAGTCAATGGAAATTACTCAACTCATCGTTCACAGGCTGCTTTGCAGCGAATGACCGTAAGTGTAGTCGTGTTAAGTTTTATCTTTATTGCAGAATTCACTTCACAAAAGTGGCAGTTTTAGTTAAAAAGAAACAAATTCTTGCTCATCAGGACAGTTCGGCATGAGATATGTACTATGTAGCCTAATTGAAAATAGTTGCTTTATCTTGTAGTGCAGTCCATGGCTGAAGAAGTATTCTCTGCCAAAACTTCCAATGTTCCGTTTGAAAGGACTTAGTGACAAGTTTCTGCTCGACACTAGAGACGCGTTGGACGTGTACCTATCCAACATTTTGAAGGTGAAATTATAATGTAGTTTTGTGAAACTTAGATGTGTTGAAAAAGTTTAAGTTTGTTTCTGTAAAGACTTCATTGCTTTTGACCAGAGCTTTGCATTTTCAAAAGGAGCTGCATGTAAAATTCAGGTAAAGCCCGAGCCAGTTGTTTGATAGACAACTCCAATAAATTTCATGAGATGCTATTGGCTGATTTCGCATAATTTAACAACAACCCACTACAAAATTGAAAATTGTTGGCTGATATTTTTAAGTGTTGGATAATTGTTGGAGCTATGCTCTGATAGAAGAGAGCTCCAGAGCTGGAGCAGTTTCATTTTTATGCCGGCTCCAAAACCCTGCATTTGACTCCATGTTAAACTCAGTCTTGACAGGACTGTTTCGATATTCTGTTGTCATAACTGCCACATTATGGTTGGCGTCAAACGCCTCGTGGTTGTTTTTGACGTTTAAAAAAATGGCGTAATATATGAACATTGAAAACCTCTTGTTCAAAGTGCAATTATTCATTTTTAAGAAATCTTGCCCTTTGTCGTCTAGTCCTAGTGTATAGCCTAGTACCAGTGCGCAAAAATATTATTCGTTTGATTCTATCATTAAAACTAGCCTACTACATTGACAGGATGACACTCTGCGATGCAGTCAGATTGTGTACGGGTTTCTTAACGTTGGTCCAGACATCACGAGCCTTTCTCTGCTCGAAGAAGGGAATCGAAACAGTCACTCGACTTTTGCGGAAAACCTGGGAGAATTCTTCAAGCGGATCCCGAAAGATGTCTTGGAGTTTGGAGCTAAGCAATTGCCCGATGATGATGAGAACGATGATTTAATCGATGAAGATGACGTGAGGTGATGTCTACAACTCTACAGTCTACATGCAGTGTTTTCCCGAGTGATATTTGAGTACCTGATTGTTTTTCGCCTTGAGATTTTGTAGCTTCACCATACAGTGTCATACTGTGATTGATACACTGCGGTACTTAATTTAATCGTGACTCAGCAGCTCATTTGCAAATATTTTTCTCATGCACTACTGTAAATCAATGGTTAACTGTTCTCAACAACCACCTTACCTGTTGTTGCAGCGCCAATGCCAGAGATTCAGTGGCTGAACCACTCTACCGACTTATTAGTGAAATATTTGAGCTCCATGGATTGTTTCGGTTTCTGCGGAGAAGCCTTATTATTTTTGTGAGAGTGGCTTTTGGAAGAAGCATCAACAGGTTCGTAGCTCACCACACGTAGCCTATTCCATCGATGTAAAAAGAACGAATTGTGCTAGCTCGGTAGTTCCTGTTTGTCGTATCTATTGACTTAAACTTGACAAGATGTTATTATGATCTGCAGACAAGTTCGAGATACTTCTCAGTGGCTGGTTTCCGAGCCAATGATGGGCTTTTACTTGCAAACATTTCTCGACTCAATGTGGCCCGACGGGAAGCTTGCTAAAAACACCGAGAAACGCACAAGTGACGTAAGTGACCAGAAAAACTGCTCAGAGTGGTCAGACGTGTGTTGCTGTGCATGCAGTGACATACGCCAGAGGCCGGCCACTTTGCGCCACGGACTGGCCAACAAAGTGTGAGAGATTTAGAAAGCACAGATTGCTATTACACGAAAATTTATCACAACTTTATCCGCATGATAAGTCACTTTTTGTGTGGCCCCGTTTGTGTATTTGTACGTCGCTGCAGCAGATGGGGTGTTTTGACCGGTTGAAACTTTAATTTTTCCTATTAACCAGCTGACGGCAATCATTGTGACCCATAGCACTCAACCAGAGAGTTTATTCTTGCTTTGAACTTTGTTTGATAATCACAGAAGAAAAAAAGAGTAATGACAGTGGTGGGAAGGAACTAACGTAATCGAAATAACTACTTCCTCAAATTGCTTGGCTGCCGAAACGTTTACAGACTGCAACAGCTGATTTAAATCTTGCCTTCTAAACCTCACCTGCTAAAGAGAGAGAGAGAGATATTGTTTATTTGCCTTTCTAATACGACTCGATATAAAGAAACACAATTACATACAAATCAAAATATGGCAATAGAAAGGTCTGGCAGCACCGAACAACCTTGCGGTTAACAAGTCAAGGTGCTGCCTGTCATCAGTCATCTTACATTGCAGCATCAGACATTATAACTGTATCAATAAAACATAATGATGGATGGAACAGTAGCTTCGAAATCGAATTGAACATATAAGGTTTTGTAGAATATTGAATCAAGACCAGCTGGGAAAACATGAGCATATAATGAGTCATATCGGTTAAGAACACAAATACGAGGTTACATGAGATAAAATAATTTAACTGAACAATTTTAACGATTTAATAAGAACTTAACAAGGTAATTTTATAAAGTTTTTTAAACAAAGCAAGGTGTTTGATTTTATTACATTCATCCAATTCACTCCACAATTTAGTACCCCGATGTGTCAGAAGATTGTGTGCCACGGATTTGTTTATTTGTGGAAGAAAATACTTTATTTTATTTAGTTGTCGAGTGTTGTGCGAGTGAATATTATCAATTTTTATAAAACGATCTTGCAATACAGGCGGTAGATTATTATTGAAAACTTTATGCATAAATTTGGCAATTTCGAGTTTGTAAATATCTTCACGTTGTAAAATATTCAAAGATTTATATAAGCTAGTGACTTGACTGAATTTTGTACTTCTAGTGATTGCGCGAATAATATTATTGTGTCTTACGTCAACTTCCTTGATTAGTGTTTTACCTGCAGTACCCCATATAGTAATACCGTATTGAACACGACTATATACTAGACCAGGGATGGCGAACCACTGACCCGCGGGTCACGAAGTGACCCATCACAGATTTTCAGTGACCCACTTGTCTTTTTTAAAATAATGAATTTTAAACAAGTATTTCAGCAAAGAATACATGTTTCACTAAATATTTGTAATAAGGCCCCACCCTATTTTAATCTAGTACCGTACCGTACCTAATTGCCATATAGCAATCTGACACAACTAAAGCTAATTAAAGCGAATTGTTGGAAGAAGTACAACTTTTTTTAGCTAAAAAAAATCAAAAATATCCAGAGTTAAGCGAAAGTAGCCTACATGGTTGAATGATTTACATTTTTTCGCTGATTTCACAATGCATTACAATAAGTTAAATACTAAATTACAAGGCTGTGGAAATATTGTATTATCCATGTTTGGGCACATTAAAGCATTTGAGAAGAAACTCGCTATTTTTTCTGTAGACCTTGAACAAGGTCAGCTGAAATATTTTCCTCAGTTGTTGAAGCACTTTACCAGCACCAATTTAACTTATGAACGAAAGCAAACTGCACTCAACAAGTATGTATGTTTTACTTACGAAACAGGCCAAAATGTAATGTCAGAAAGGTTTACCCAGTTCCGAAATGCAGTTCATTTTTTTCCCGCATGCAATTCAATTTGAAAATCTTGAATTATCAAACTTCGAATGGCTTTGTCTTTACAACTTTGAAATGGAAATGATAGACTTTCAAGAAAGTGCAGTTTGAAAAACAAAATTTGTAGACTTAAATCATCTACAAAAAATTGAAATGAAAGCGGATATGGATGGTTGTGACTTTCCTGCTGTTGAAAACCATGCTGAAAATATAATTCTTACACAGTGGAACTCCCTGCCAAATTCGTTTGAAACTATGAAAAGATTTGCGGTAGCTCTGTTAACGTTGTTTGGTTCTTCATATTCGTGCGAATCTTTATTTTCGCACATGAATTTTATACAATCAAGCACACGGAATCGTCTCAGCTCAGATATGAGTGCTGCATGTGTGAAGCTAAAAACTACGGATTACTAACCAAGGATAATAAGACTTGCAGAGAAGATGCAACAGCAAGTTTCACATTAACATGTAGTTTCGCATTAACATGTAATTAAATGTATGACCCACTTTTGCTTTTTCAAGGATTAAGGTCTCTTTTGTGACCCATGCACTAAAAAAGGTTCGCCATCCCTGTACTAGACTATAATATAACATAAGCAATGTTTCCTCTAACACATAGTTACGAAGGCGGTAAAAAATTCCAGAATATCGAGCCAACTGCAGCGACAAATGTTTAATGTGTGACGACCAGGTTAGATTTTCATCGACATGGATTCCCAGGTACTTAACTGTTTTCACTCTTTCAATCACTGTTTGGTTTATACACAACCTGAAATTAGTTTCAACAGTACGCTTAGGTACTTTGTTTATTAAAATGTAGCTTGTTTTAGAGTAGTTTAAGGAGAGTTTGTTTATTCGTAGCCAAGCATCAATTTTTTGTAGTTCAGTATTGGTTTCTGTTTGTAAAGATTCCAAGTCTTCACCACGTAAAGCTAGATATGTGTCATCCGCAAAAAGTACGGTAGAAAATTTAGACATTAAAGGAAGATCGTTAATATACATTAGGAAGAGAAGGGGTCCCAATGTCGAACCCTGAGGGACTCCACAAAGGATTTTTTGCAAGCTTGAAGCAGAATTAGACAATTTGGTATATTGGTATCGATTGGTAAGATAACTTTTCATCAGCTCAAGAGCAGTGCCACGTATTCCGTAGCAATGTTGAAGTTTATTTGTCAGTATGTTGTGGTCAACTGTATCAAATGCCTTTGACAAGTCAAGGAATATGCAACAGGTATAGAAATTTTGGTTCACATTGTTTAACAGATCGTCATACAGCGTGCTTATTGCCATTGCAGTGGATGTATTTTGACGAAATCCAAATTGTTGAGCACTCAAAAGGTGGAATTTTTCTAGATATGTGTAAATTCTAGTGTGAAGAAGCTTTTCAAATATTTTACTAAAAGGAGATAGCAGTGATATTGGTCGATAGTTGGTGGAATTATGAGGATCACCTTTTTTATAAACCGGAATAACCTCAGCAATTTTTAAGGCATCAGGGAACACTCCAGTAGTGACGCACAAATTAAATAGTTTACTTAGGAAGAAAGAGATCACAGGGCTGGCATATTTTATAAATTTAGTTTCACAGTCAGATTTCCTTGTTGACTTTTTGTCTTTCAAATTAGAGATTAACTTATGTATTTCTTCTGAACTTGCGGGATCAAGAAAAAGAGAGTTTTTGACACTGGCTGGAGACGAAGTTATATTACGCTGGTCTTTTGATTGTTTAATTGATTTTGCCATGTTTGGCCCGATGTTAACAAAAAAATTATTTAGTTCCTCTGCTATGTCTGTTGGAGACGTCAGAGGTTTGCCATTTGTAGTAATTACTTTAGAGGGCATTGTTGTTTTTTTCTTTTTGATACTGGATAATTCATAAATACTTTTCCATATTTTGTTGGAATCGTTTTTGTTTTCTGTTAGGGTGTTGTGATAATATTTACGTTTAGCAGCCTCGATAGTACGGTTAAGTAGATTACGGTAAGTTTTATATCGTTCATGCATTGCATGCTCAAATTTTTTATGTAGACGCTTAAACATGGAATTTTTCGTTTTAATTGATTTTAGCAGTCCCCGACTGATCCACGGTTTAAGCTTGAGACGCTTTTCTTTACGGGTAGCTTTTCTGTAAGGGGCATGATTGTTTACTACTTCAGAGAAAATGCTTTCAAATTTATCAAAGCATTCATGCACTGAAAGATCGTTGAGATTATTATTATAATTGAGTTTTCGGTCTAATTCGTCGATGTATAGTTCAAGATTAAAGTTATGCATGTCACGAACATAAAATACATGGTCATTATTCATTGTTTTTATTGGAGTCTGTATCAGGGTAAATACAGGAAAATGATCAGAGAGATCACTCACAAGGATGCCACTTAACATCTGATTGTTTATGTCCGACGTATAAATATGATCAAGTAATGTTTTAGAGTTCGGCGTTAATCTAGTAGGTTGATTAATAAGGCACTTGCAAGAGAAACTTAAAAGCATATTTGCATACCTGCGATACGAATCGTTTGTTAATATTTGACACAAATCAATATTAAGATCACCTAATACATAAAATGGGCTTTTCTTACAAGTTAAAGTTTGAAAAATATCTGATAGAGCTTCGCAAAAGCTGTCTACATCTTGCACAGTGTACACAGGGTGACGATAAGTTACACCAATCGTTACGTGGTAATTTCCCGTTTCTACGTTTACCCACAAACTTTCAGAGTTTGGTAAGTTTGGATCAAATTGTTTGCAAATTGAAAATTCAAGAGTGTCCTTAATGTACAAACCCACTCCACCAGCTTTGGTTGAACTATCAGAGTGGATAAATGCGTAACCGCTGATTCCAATATTGGTGCAAATTTGATCTTTAGTTCGTTTCGGTGATGGCAATGATATCAGGTTGTTGTTTGAATTCAGATAAATAGTTAACCAGTTTATCAATATTTTTTTGTAGACTTCTAATATTGATGTGTAATAAAAATAAAGCATCGAATTTTTTTAGAACAAGGTTATTGTTTAATAAGTTGGTGTCCCAGTACTTGCTGTCATTAAAAAATCATCGAATTGCCCGAATTCGTTTGACGTATTGCCAGAGGAAGCAAGCGATGCGTTTAAATCGATTCTACATTCAGGATTAAGTGTGACTAAAGCGACCTGTAGATCACAAATAGCGCCGGGTGGTTGCCGAACCCTGGTATAAGCGATTGCGAAACATTTGGATTACACAAAAGCTATAATCGCAAATATAATGTACAGTAGAGGTAGGTGTGTGGTACAAGTAGCACCTTTGAACCCTGGGCAGTCGCCATGGATTGTTACACCATGGGTCTCGGGGAACACTGGTCTTGATCACACACCAAACTAACAAGTGGGTCCACGTCCCACCTCATGGGCAACAACCTCGACTGGTTGGCTAAAACTTGTTAGAAATCCTGCTGCATTGCAGGAAATACTTTTTTAAGTAAAGGCTAGGCCCACCGTCAATAACTGTGGTTAGCGTCAGGAAGGGCATCCGGCTGGAAAATCTATGCTCCAAAATATTATTTAAATGCAGCAAGATGAGAGAGACCATAGACCAAATGGCAAGGGCAAATGGAGTAAGATGGTATGGACATGTGATAAGAAGGGAGGAAGGAAGTTTTCTTAGAAAGGCACTAGATCTAAAGGTGGATGGGAAGAGGAAACGCGGTCGTCCAAGAAAAACGTGGAAACAACAAGTGAAGGATGAATTTAAAAAAGTCGGACTGAAGGAGGAAGATGCAAGGGACAGGGTGAAATGGAGAAGAGGGATAAAAACATGTCTGCGCGGAAACAATCGGCCACCCCCACTAGTGGGGAACAAACCGACGATGGATTATGATGATGATGATGAGTAGAATTCGCCTATAACGACTTCGTTTATAACGTCAATTCGCCTATTACGTCACATTTCGCTCGGTCCCGGCAGAATTCCTATCTTTTACGTACATTGTAGTTCGGCTACAACAGCATCGCCTGTAACGTCAATTCGCATGTAACAGCACCCTTTATTGGTCCCCAGACGTCTTTTGTTCGTTTATAACATCACTTTAAGCCATCACCTTCACCACGAACGGTCAGTCTTTTAATCCAGTTAGCGCTGCTGCTTGCAAAATGTCTTCCCTTTATTTTGCTACGTCGTTCGCAGCAGGGACTTTAATTAACTGAATTAACTTTTTTACCGCGTGAAAACTATCACGTGCAAAAAGCAGCTCTACAGCTGACCTTTAAACAACTCAAAGCAACAGTTGCACGTGCAGTACTGTATAAACTAGAAGCCGCAGTGTTACACAGTACTAATGTATGTAACGAGCTGTATTGCTCAAGTTTCCTGTACCTTTCACTGTAGGTTATTTTTTTTAAACAATTTCTTTGTTTACTGTATTTTCTGCGTGACTTTTGTCAGTTTGGTGGTACACAGCAAACCTGACTGGATTATACACCTCTTCCTTTTATCAAAAAACAGTTTTGGAATAGTTTGCGGTAATTCGTCTATAACGTCAATTCGGCTATAACGTCACTTTTTGCAATCCCCTAGAGGTGCCGTTATAGGCGAATTCTACTGTAATATCGACTCATAATTTATGGAATATTTATCATGACGAAAATCACTTTAATGACATTGTCCCCGCCCTGAATGTTGCAGGAGAAACTTCAGACTAAGTTGGAATTGCAAGTGAAGCTCCTGCAGAACATTCCAGAAGCATTGAACGGGCTGGTGGGACAGGAAAATGCAAAACGTGGAGTTTTGAAAGTATTCTATGCACTGCAGGATAAGAAAGCCAACAAACATCTATTTTACGTAAGTGCATCGTAAAATGATCTTTCACTTTAATCATGCTCTAAATGCGCAGCAAGTGTTCACAGTATTCATGCGTGCAGAGTTTGTTGGCGGAAGGAATGGAAGAGCTATTTCCGGAAATCGTTGCAGCCGCCACCGGGTGAAGCGCAGATCGATGGCAAGAAGTCACGAAACCTTCATTTTGTGTTCGCTTCTCATCGGTTGGATCCAGTTCAGGAAGATACAAAGAAGATGATCGATGAGGACTACAACCCACCAAATCTTGCCTAGAAAAGAAGTTGTTTTAGTGATTACTTCCATGAAATTACATACTAACAAAGCATACCTTTTTTATATTGATTCAACGTCTGTACACGTTGAGCCAAAATAAAAAAAGTCATGTGTTAACTGGAATGTAATGAATTGCGGGACTCACCTATTACTGGACCGCAACGTAGAAGTTTCGATAGACGTACTTTTAACGTCAGTGCTGGTTGCTTCATCGTCGCGTCATATACCTTCTCTGTTCGGCAGGCCACCTACAAAACAATTCCAAAACCTGTGTCGTTTGATCGCGCGATAATCTGTTTGTCTTATATAACACATCTGATTCATATCGACATGCTGTGTACTCCACATAGATTTTTTTTCTTGTTTAGCTTACATTTTTTGTTAAATGCCGTTCATTTAAATGCATTACATTTTTTCCAGTGAGAATAAACATCATATGAGAATGGGAGTTGAGACGTTTCAGTCGCCAATCTATTTGTTCTCACTTTACCTTTGGCCAAGTATACAAAGGCGCGACCCTTTTGTGTATATCCGACTTCGGTGACGTTTGACCATTCTTAACATTTCCAATGACTCTTTTTAAGACTCCAATCAAACCTGCAGCACTTGGCTCAGCTAAGTGGATCACATCCGGAGGCAAGACCTCAGGTATACCACCAACGCTAAATTAAACGAAAAAGTTTCAGGTATCCCGCGATAATCACGTTTTCGTCTTGTTCGATGCCTGTGGTGACTTACAACTGCGTGAAACGGAATCATTTGAACTGTAAAGGCTTTGATTTCCCGCTGAATTTCCATTTATTGCTAGTAACGTTTGATTGTTGAAATAGTAACAAGCATGAAAATACGACGTCATAGACACTTTTTCTCTAGCAAGGAAGGCATACTGGCATAGTCCTGAACGATGTGGCCGCTCACAGCTTTGCAGGCCGCTCAAAATCCCGTCGCGGGCCGTATGTTGCCCGCCCCTGTTGTATAAGCTATATTAATTCTTAATTTCGATGTCCTCCCAACAGAGGCGTTGACAGGGGGGTCTAGGTGGTACTTGTGGACCCGGGCCCGGAATATTTAAGGGGCTCGGATTAAAAGATTCCCGGCGACTTCAAACATTATCAAGATCTTAATATAATCAGATCAAAAGGAATTGTCATCAGAGGTTAAAACTGCCACTTCAGCCGTCAGATGGTAAAGTACCAGTCCAGGCCCCCTTCTGGGTATCGGACCGACTTCAGCTCTCTGGTCGTAAAATAGCCACTTCAGCCACCAAACAATAAAATTATAATTTAGTCTAGTAGGTCTATAGTGATTTTCCTAACCACCACTATTTAGTGAAATAACCCGAAACACGATAGTCAAAATAAACAGGCTAATGTTTGTATAAACTCAAAAACTGAAATGGCACACGTAAGAAAATTGCTATCCCTATTTCTGCCCTAAAAATTAGACATTAAAAATTAAAACCGCTTTTCAGATTGCAGCATTCAGCAAATGTTTGACCAAGGCCCAAAAACCTTTCCCAAATCAAATTGAAAACTTTCTGACCGTCTGCACTAACTTTGCTGTAAATTCTCTTCTGGTGAGTTTAGAATGACCAGTCAAACATCAATGAAATCGGGAATTAATACTCTAGCGCCATGCGACAAATAAAAGTTCAAAAAAGCAACTCCTAGATTAAGATAGTAAGTTTTGCGGTTCGGAAAATTGTAAGATTGCGCAAGATTTGTTAAACGGCAATGCTTAAACAACATCAATAAAAGTGTGTACACAGCCTTTATTGTTCATAACATTGTCGATGAAGGGGGCCCGAAAATAAATTGGTACCGGGCCCGAGAAATCCTGTCAACGGCCCTGCCTCCCAATGCAAACTAAAGCTTTCAATTGCTACCTGTATTCTTATCAAGAAAACACTTTTTTACTTTGTGCTTACAACTTGCAGTCCACAACAGGCAGCTTCAACGATAGCCATGCAGAACGTTTCTGTGAGTGATGTGTTGAGAAAGATATCGCCCTTCCGTAAAACCTCTGGAACCCTACATAACATAGACGTTAAACTTTGTTCATTTTTTTTATGGAGTGTAAAGAATAATCATAACAATGTCAATTTATTAAGAATTACATTTTGTGTTTGACAGTTCCAAGTAAAGATACCCGATGATGAAGTTGGTGGTTTTCACATAACTCATCAAACAGCAACCGCTTAGGTCCGTCGCCTCCGATCACAAAATCAATGTCATCATATTTTTCACAGACAATCGGAATGATGGCTGCCAACAAATCCATCCCTGCGATTTAAATAACGCTCGATTGATTAATACTGTACACTAGAAACAGAATAAAAAAAGGCAGGAGTGGGATACTTGTTAAACTCAAAAATTCAAGTACAATAGAGGAGGCTACTATCAACAGCTAGTGAAAAAACGGAAATATGACGTAAAACATTGCAAAAATTTGAATGTGGATTAAAAAAAGTCTTAGCAGTGTCTGTAACGTGTTAAAGATAGGCTACGCTACAGAATATGGCAGGGATAAACAAAGGTCCAGTTTGACTTGGAATATTTTCAGTGGTCCGGTGAAGATGTTATTTCACACGCAACCACGAAAGCTAAACTATCAGTACCGAACCGTTTTGTTTAGATAAAATATAACTCGATTTGGATTTTCAACAAAGTGTTGGGGTTCTGGGGGGGCTCCGCCCCCAATCACACAAAAAATAACTTTCTCCCGGCAGAAATATGTTTAAAGAGCCCCTGAAATGTGGCAATCAGGTAATTCTTCCAGAAACTCGAGGTCTACCGTCAACACCCAGAAGTACGTATTCGGACGGCAGTCCTCTAGTTAAGTAGTAAGTACCCCTGGAATATGGTATCAAGATCAAACAGACAACGTGATTATTCAACAAAATAAGTTTTGGGCAACAATGATTACACGTGTATGAATCATGGTATGAATAATACCTTATTGATTGAATTTTTATCCTCGGACTATAAAAGCCTTTTTGGAAGCTTAATCCTGGCAGTTTTTCATACGTAGCTCGGCATATGTCATTAATGTTTTCTGACGCCACTCATAATTGATTCTGGCATCTGTGCAATCCTGCAGGCTTATAGTTCATTCTTGTGTCAAGTTGATTTTTGTTACCATAATAACTAGGCTACTACGTAAGAGTATAGACATTGTCCTCAGATCATCCCACCAGTAGGCTCAGGTTGTTGCTGCACCAACTGCAGCTGTGTATTGACGGATTACTATCAACAGTGCCGCTACACCCACTCGCGGAGGCTTTGAATCACTGACGCAGGCCCGGTCACCAAGATTGACAGAGTGAAGTTTCTGATTGTTAAAGTTGCAAGCTATTCATCGATAGGAGAAATAATAAATACCTTTTCTGTACACCAATCGACTCATCACAACGATGGTAATTCGATTGCTTTCTGTGGAAGCGAACGAAGGTGAAAAAGTCTTCGGATCAATCGCATTTGGTATCACAAAAACTCCTTCTGGATTGATCTTTCCCCGAACAACCGTGTTTTCCTATTAAGTTTATAAATCGTCACTCCCGAAGCAAGCCTTAAAGCAGCCGGCGGCCATCGCGGCAATGGCCGCTAAGTAGTGCTTGAATGACCGCCTGTGCTACCTCCTCCGTCGGCCAAGTTTGGCCGCCGGTTTCTTCTAGCCAATTATTTAATTTCGCAATAGAATGATCGTGGATTAAATGTCGAAAATATGTAGTATCAAAGAGTGATGCAAAATTAGGTCAGTGCGTCATAATCACTGCTGTTGTATTGAATATATCCAGCTGCGATCACCAGCGCTGTAAGTCTTGTTTGCAATTCCCCATGTTTATTTTAACGAAGTGTTAATCCAAAGTGCTAATTTACATCGGCTGGCAATATTGTCGTTTTTATATCGATTCAATGTTGTCAGATATTGAATTGTTGTTAAAAAGGAGAACTAGGTTAGTTGACATCCGTGGGTAAAACACGTGTCTTCATAGTTGAGAACGCTGTGGGATAGTGACTTCACACCCTCAATGGTGACATCATAACGGAATAAATGGTCAGGTTTTATGAAAGGCGGTATGCAGTTGAAACAATTTACTGAGCTGCGAGCAGTTAAAGCAATTTAGGGTCGTCAGATGGTCCCGCAATACCGGATTACAATCCCGATAAAGCATTTAATGCGTGGTACAACGATTCTATTGCAGGACGTCGCCCAGACTTCAACAACGCTAAGTGATCATTTTAACATTGTTGCAAGTTTAATGCTATTTACTTGTGCAATCGTTATTGTATTTTGGCCTCCAAGCACGCAGATTTGGCCGCCGAGAAGGAGCTCTCGGTAGGCCACGATGGCTGCCGGAAAAAAACACTAGTTTTAAGGCTTGCGAAGTACCCCGTCCAGGCAACAATCAGTTAGGGCAGGGGTAATGGCGCACCGTGAAGAGCAACTTACGCCATCTTGGTGCTGAGAGTGGGGTGCGTTATGCAAAAGCGTTGCCAGATCTTTTGTAAATTTGCAGACAAAATGAAACTTTTAAGCACATATGGGTGGCTCAGAAATAAACAATGCTTCCAGTCGAAAACACTCCTGTATCATAAAACTAAAAAATTGTGTGTCTGACATAAAGTAGTAACAAGCTCGATACACAGTACAAGCCATACCTTGCTGGTGTGAGATACACAAATCACATGGTTTGCATTAGCTAGGGAAAGTTCCAACAGCTTATTTGTTAGAATTGAGCTGCCATCGGCAAAACCAAACAACGAATGGTCCGTAAAGACTGTTCGAATCCCCAGTGTTTTCGCATGAAACATCGCTTCATGCGCAAGGGTAGAAAAAGATGAATGTCCATGAACTATTGTGATGTTTTCAGAAAGCAGTATGATCCTGAAAATATCAATGTCTTATTTGTATGATTTTTTTTTGTTTGCATTGAGGCCTTGTGTCTGGTAGTTGAAGATTAAGTGGGGAGGTAAGGAGGCCAGTCTTCTTGGCCACATTTAGGCAGATCATCAAGCATCCTGCCAAAGACACAAGCACATGCTCTTGAACAGTGTCAACCCGGCGTCCTTAAAAATTTGGCGTCAGGGTTCTCGCCACCCGGCTATGCAGCCGACAGTTCATCAGCTGGTACTGATGGAAAAACTTGCATACAGATTTTAAATGATTTCTAGTTGGTACAAAAAAATCTTATAAAAAGCATTACACATTAAAGGACACCACAGAGTTTATGCAGGTGATTTTCCACCGAAAGCACTTAACAATTCTTCAATAGTTTTGCAGTTGGAGACGTCATGATTTTGTACAAGCTATTTCAATGTTTAGTAAGATGGGTGTGATACAAGATAAAACATTCCATAAGATCTTTCTTGCTTGCACATTCAACAACCGCTTTCGGGATTTAGCCGCAAATGTAAAGAACTTATTGCTATTCAATTCTTTTTATCTAAACCCTGATGAGGCTCCCGTTGACATACAGCCAAGAGCTTCTCTCCGAAGCCGACAGCAATCACTTTTTCTCATGCCTTTTACCAGCAGCTGGATAAAAACAAATTTCCAGAAATGCGCAAGTTTGCAAAGAAAATGTTGAGCTTGTGCGGTTCATCGTATTCGTGTGAGCAGACGTTCTCGTTATGCACTCGAACGAGAATCGCTAGAGATCAATACTGAGCGACTCCCACCTACGAAATATTTTATGCTTGTCTTGTTCTGTTATGTGTACGAAATGCAGGAAGTGGGTGCACGGAAGATGAAGAGAGTGACATGCAGATCTGGGGGTGGTTTTGAATGTGAAAGATGCAAGCAGATTGAAGAAAGAATGGTTCCTGTTGAAAAGCTGAATGACGAAGTTGAATCAGTGAATGCCTTTTGCTATCTAGGAGATAGATTAAATGCCAGTGGTGGTTGTGAAGCGGCAATGACTGCAAGAGTAAGATTTGGTTGGGTGACATTCAGAGAGTGTCCAGAGTTGTTATGTGGTAGAAGATTTCTGTTGAGAATGAGAGGAAGAATTTATTCGAGTTGTGTGAGTTCTGCAATGCTGTACGGAAGTGAGACATGGTGATCATTGGAAAACGAATTGGCAATTTTAAGAACTGAGAGAGCGATGGTGAGAGCAATGTGTGGTGTGAAGCTGACGGACAAAAGGAATACCGAAGAACTTTTGAACTTGCTTGAGTTGAATGTGAATGTTGATAAGTCGGCGAAGGCGAATAGAGTGAAGTGGTATGGACATGTTTTGAGAATGGATGAAGATGATGTTTTGCAAAGAGTGGAGGGGCAGAGAAAACAAGGAAAACCCAAGAAACTGCAAGTTGAGGAGGAAAGCAGCAAGGTGGGTTTGACAAGAAAGAATGCGTTATACAGTTTAGGTCATCATCATAGCTGTTTCAATGAAATTTCAAATGAACATAAAATATAACCATCATCATTGTCAGCCATTGTTGTTCCACTGCAGGATGAAGGCCTTCCCCATATCTTTATAATTTTGTCTGTCTTTGCACGTTTGTGTCCAGTGTTTGTCGAATTGGTAGAGTTTGTCTCGCCATCTTGTTTTCTGTTTCCCTCTTTTGCGTTTATTGTCAAGCGGTATCCAGTCAGTAGCTCTTCTTGTCCATCTGTTGTCAGTTGTTCGCATGATATGTCCTGCTCAATTCCACTTTATAAACTTTTTATTGTTTGAATGATATCTTTGATTTGTGTTTGTTGTCGTATCCATTTGGCTGGTTTCCTGTCTTTCCATGTAATGCCTAAGAGTACTTTTTCATGTGATCTTTGTGCAGTGCGTAGTTTGAGTGTCAGTGCTTTCGTTAAGTTTCATGTTTCTGCTCCGTATGTCATTGTTGGGAGAATGCATTGATTATATATATACTTTTGACTTTGACTTTTATAAAGTATATAAAGTATAATATATGCATGCAAATCAGCATTTAATTTTGTAGTTCAACTCACCTAATCAAAGGAAGTATAGGTAAAAGAGTTGGTAAAATACACTGATTATAAACGATTATTAATGGTAAATAATAAACTCGTAACATTCCAGTAAAATGACGAAGTCCAACTTTGTCTTCATATGAATGAGTTATGACAATAACCTAAAAAGAAAAAGTTTGTACATAAAACTTAACACACGTGTATTAGGCCATAAAATCCATCATAACTTTGACAATCCCGCAAAGGGTGAAACAGGAGCAGTAAAAGTTACTTCAATAATACTGTAGTGATTCAATTTACTTCAATACAAGAAAGAAATAGAAACCTTATTGACCAAACAGATCACAAAATGACAAATATCAAGCCCCAAAAAAGAGCATTTCTAATAATGAGTAAAATGCAATTAGAACCAGCAAAACAATATGGAACATCCAATCCAGCTATGTCCTTAGTTCAATTTATCATGATAGCCTACTAACCTAAGAAGTTTTCTTTTTTAGGAAAATATTCCTAACTTAGTTAACTAAATGTCTACTGTTAATCTTCTGAAAACAAACCAATTTTCTTACCTTATGCCCTCGGCATATAAGATTTTGTGCCAATTGAAAAATATGATTTTCAACTCCACCAACATTTGGATAAAAAAAATCTGACACCAATGCAATATTGTGCTTCATGATTATGACGATTGTTACACATTAAACCCTTTGAAAGCCTATGAAACAACATTTCCTTATTAACTTGACACAATCAAAAGTAACAAAATTGATACAAGTCCATGCACTTTGCCTTTGAGTTTCACCAAAAGAAGACTGACAGTGATCTGGACCAATAGAAATAGGGAGATATACTTGCATCATAGCCAAGACTGCAAAGAAAAAATTACATACTCTCAGTCTCATTCTTCATAAGCATTTTATGGATAAGATATGATAAGTTGTAGTAGCCTGCAGAGGAAAAAGTGATCTATGGACATTGGACAATGCCCCCCTATTTTTATTATGTTCTTGCGGGGGTAACTTCAGTATTTTCATATAAAATATTTTTCCAAGTGGCTATTTTTACACACTTGTTGCCATGCCTACAATCAGATGTTGCCAGCATTAGGATTAAAGTTAGGAAGAGTTAAGGTAAGGGTTAGAGTTAGGAATAACGTTAAAGTTTTGATTTTTGCCCAGGACTAAAAAAAAATTCCAAAATACAAGTTTTTGTTTTCAACTGCTTTAAAATTTTCTCAATTTAGGGCAGAATTCTTTATCTGGCACTGCTATTAAGGCTGTTATTACGCTATATGATATAGCGTAAATATAGCCACAGCCAATCTTTTATGTGAGTTATCAGTTGACTTGCAGCATAAATTTCAGGTGGACTCACACCAAAACAATCTTTAAGCATTCCCTTACAAGCGCCCACTTTTTTTTCAAATTGCAAATTTTTTTAAAGGCATACTAAATGAAATTTTCAAACGGGAATTAAGCATTAAAATGCGTAAACTGAACATTCAAGAATACATTTCAAAAAAAAAATTACCGAAAAAATTTTGTTTTCAATGGCACTGGCAAGGCCCTAAGTCTAATGTTTCTTTTATTTTTAATTTTTTCAAAATGACCAAAAAGTGGAAATACAGCATGAGAATATGTCAATATCGACAGCAATAACAAAAGCCACGTTACCACATCTGATGTTTTGAGCAAACTGTCTGATGTTTTCATGTTGAAATCTGATATTTTGATGAACATACACAGTGGCAGCTCGTGCCATGGGGCTGCAGCCCCACCTGAAAGAACGAGAAGAGGGAAAATATGTTTTTCTCTGTGTTTGTTCGACCCGGTTACTTTTTTCACTTACGAATTGCGGATCAAAAATTAAAATATTAAAACTTTTGTTTGGCAACACCGATATTGGGCAAGCTGCTCTGCAGTCCGAGATTCTGGATTTTAAGCGCTCTGATTGGCTAAAAATTATCCTTGAAGCTCCACCTCTTTTGGTATTTTACAGCAATTTTTGAATCTGTTGGGGCTGCATGGAAAACAGCCCTACTTAACCGAATAACTTTACATACTTTTTAAAGTTAGTTTTTATTTCGCCGAGTAGCAATGAGCCATGAATGTAGAAGTGTTAGCTGTAGAGTTAGGGTATTCAACAGGTTATAGGAAGTGCTAGTCCAGCTTAGGGCATCTCAAAATCACTTAAACCTTGTATGCAACGGCTAGGCTAGTCAAGACTAAGCTCAATAGGCCTACTACTAGTAAAGTTTGTCGCCAATGTAATAGCCTACTGTTAGTTTTTTCAAATTATAGCTTAGGAATACATCAACTTTTTAATAAAATTTGAATGCATTTTTTCAAAATTTGGGGTAAAAACATGCTCAGAACTCACCAAATTCAATGTAATTTTTTTTTGGGGGGAGGGGCTTTTCTGGGGGGACGCCTTCGGCAAACTCAGTGAAGGGTTTCGCTCCCTGGACTTTCATTGCAGCCCCAATGCTCACAAACACCACCAGCGGCCACTGTACAGTGTACATACATACCGTACATAGCCTACAGTTAAATCGCCCTCAGCAACAACTAATTACTCGATCAGCTGATTGCTTGTCCTTAGTGACGTAGACTGTACAGTCGCACGCTTCGCTGCTCACGCGCATTCTCGTTTTGAAAGCTCTGACAAAAGCACGCGCGGAATGCTGATCAGACCGCAATGGGGCAAAATTATACTGAAAATCGTTTTATGGTAGCATGTTAAACACAAAGAACGTGTACAATCAGGTTTTTCCTTTACTACCCCTTTAACTTAGCTAGTAATAACTTATTTATTTTAACTTAATTAAAGTTAATACTTATTTACTTCACCTATTTTTATGACAAGTTTTTATCAACAACAACTTTGAAATTTTCACCAATTAAAACAGAATTCTTTTTCTGGCAACACTGACTTTCAACTTTTATTTTAAAATTTGCTGGGAAATTTTGCTTGTTTTGCCCTTTCGATTCGTTTGTCTCTTTGAGCTCATGGAGTTTGCTGTGATAAAAGTAAAAACAAAACTTTTTGAAAAAAAGATGCACACGCACATTTAATTTTTCATTGGAAATGATATATGCTTTAAGTTGCACTTTTAGTTTGGATTTTGAGACAAATCTTTTTTTTAATTTATTTGTATTTGCATCAGACTCAAAATGGTTCCTACTACAATCACACATAAAAAATAAAAACAAAGCAAATGCTCAACTCCGAAGAGCTGAGTCATAGTGTATCATATACAATGATTGATAGTAACAGTCCGTTCGTATTAGTTCATAAGTCCATTGGTTGGATGTCAACTGACAAGTGACAACATGCTACAAAGTACAAACTGATATACTGTAATAATAAATCTGCATTTAAAGAGCATTTTGTAGAACGTATTGTGGCTAACGTGGTTGCGAAAAGTTGCCTTTTACATTGGGTATAGATTATCACATTTATATCATACTTTTTCAAACATGCTTTAAAGATATTTTATTTTTGTTAAATTTGGCAAGATGCATCATCATAACATTTGCCTCTGGGTGGCGAAATTGAGCATTAAGCAGCAAGCTGGACTGTTGCTAAGACCATAGATGCTAAGACCTCCTCTCTGCTCTAGTCTGTAGTTTGTGTGCGCAATTGACTGCAATACGCAATGTGTGCAACCGGGTGTAGGCTGGGACTTTCGGCAATTTCACTTGCTAAATTTCAGGATAGAGCTAATAAAAAAAGACCACAACCAATTTAGTGTTAGGTATTTGGCATGTAAAGTAATTTATGATGCAGATGAGAGATCTAAGAGATGAAACTTGATAGCTTCACAGTCATAATAATAGTTTAAATTTACTGCCTTGGTCCAGCTATTATTCAATGAAATTGCCAAGTTAAGGTTACTTATTTCTAGCATTCTTTAGTTCTTTTCTTCTGCAACATGTGAAAACAAAGCAGCTGGATATGTCTGATAGCCTACCGTAGCAAAATAAATAGCAAAATAAATAGTAGGCTACATATTTTGCCGAGTGTTAAAATAGTTAGTAATTATCGAAAGATTGTTATGAACCTGGGTTTATTTTGTTCTGACGTTAGCTTCTGAAGAGAGTCAGATGAAAACCTGCAGCTTCAAGCTATGTGCAACCTTTTACTCGCAATTTTTGTGAAATTAAAAATAAGTGTTTGTTAAAGAAAAATGGTATTAATGTATATTGAGGAAGTTTAGTAGCCTATTTTGCCTGATTTCAAAAAGAAAATTGATTTAACATTTCATGCATGGTAGCTCTTAACATCAACAGTAGCCTTATTATAACCAAGTTGTTAGCCTACTATGTTTCATACAAGTAAACAAACTATTTTGAATTTGCTAAAGAATAATACTACACCAGGTAACTTGAATAAAATGTTTGTGTAGGCTATTAGAGATGCATTTTTTTTTCAATGTAACTAAACTGTAATTTACAAATTATTAATGCTAGTGAAACAATGCTGAAAACAAAAAATAATACATCCCAATTTGACACCAACAAAATATAGCCTAAACATGGCCACTTCAAAATATGAGTTAAAACATTTAAAAATAAATCTTTGATATAAACCTTAACTTGCACAGTCACCAAACCTGGTCATTTTGTTATAACTTGCACAGTCACCTGGTCACTTACAGTTGCCAACATTTAGTTAGCGCAATCAGTCATTTCCTCATTGACACTTAACTTTATAAAACTGACTTTAATGTCAAATTGGTTAGGTTAAGTGAATGATTTTGATAACTAAAATGTATGAGAAAAACACTTTGCTGTAATTTATTTAAAAAAACATTGGTCAATTCCATTTCGGAAATTAATATTTTTTAGGATAGGCCTACTTCAATTCTGTGGTTTGTTGACAAATAATTTACATGCAAGCTTTCTACAGTTTTTCACATTTTTAAAAAGCAAAGCTCGCAAAAGTCAGCTCCAGTTAACATTGTGGTTTCATTCATGCATTAAATCATTTCAAATTAGTGTTGACTTTACATTGAATAAAGCAGGATCAAGTAAGCAATTGAAGCTGAAAGGCTCACAAAGTCTTTGTTTTTAAGAACTTGCAAAAAACATATCTTACAGTGTAGTTCTGAAAACTGTAGTACATTGCAATAAGTGACGTCGCAAATTATAAAAGCCAATGAAAAGTTTTTTTCTGCATATCATATCAATGTAAACTTATTTAAATAGACAAATATCTAAATAGATGAAAAAAGAATACGAAGCAACAGATGTTAAGTACATTGCAAGAATGAACTTACTATCATAATTTTCTTTACTGCTTAATTGTCATGTTTTTCTCAATCCATGTATGTACCGGTAACACAAAAATAAGAAATGATAGGCCTGCAGTCCCTTTTACAGCCTATTTGACTAGCTTCATTTTTAAAACAGATTTTGTGGACTTGCGCTTTTTAAAGGAATGCACAGTTTGTTTCATTGCACGAAAAAACAAATTGGCCATGCTCATTGCCACATTGATATAACAATTTTAATAGATCAAATTATGTTAGGCCTATTTGTTACGAGTATGGTTAAAACTTCATTCTTAATTATTAGTTGATTTCAAACCACCTTTGTGAATGAAAATAGTTAAATAAAATTCATTGGTTTATCATTTCTTTGTTGAAATTTTAGTATTGTAGCATAAACAATGGTTATGGTTCTATTACCAAGCTCTAGAGTAAAACAAAGAAATTCCTTTGTATATAATATTATTTAGTTGTAATATTTTTCAAGGTTAAGTGTATGTTTAGAATTATGAGCTTTATATCATAATAATGCTGCTTATTTTTCAATTATGCACAGTTGCACACTTGTTCTTACTGTATTTGTTATCACAGTATAATAACTTATATACCTAGGCTAATCAACTGTATTGAAATAACGTTGCAATTACACTTTTTAAGTAGTCGTGTGATACTGCTTGTTTGAGATACCGTGAATTAGCATACTGTTAATGTGAAAGGTTATGAAGACACTAAGCATTTCTCAGTCTTAAGGGCTGTATATTGAACTTTTGTAGACAATGTCTGTAAAGCTAGTGGGATCAAATGATTAACACTTGAAATATGGCATATTTAGCTCATGTGTTGGTTTGCACATATTTTCTAGCACCAGTGTTTATTTGTGTTGACATTTAAGCTTCTTCCTAACCAAATCAAGATGTTATACTTTTTACATATTGGTTATCTGAACTAGATTTCAGGGTAAATGCTTTGTGTTGCTTTGTCATCCAGTTGACACAAGTTAGCCACCTGTTTGATATGCAGTATTGGTATATTTGTAACTGATACATTGGATAATTCAGTCCATGCTTTTTTTATGTTGCATTTACAGATTGGAAAAACTTATTTGTGAGTATTTCATTAAATTTATTTGATACTGGAAAGTAGTAAGCAGTTGAGGCATTTCCATAACCCAGGCCTTCTTTGGCTGCAATAACACACATTTAAACATATCCTTGAACTTGTGTGTTAAAGTTTCCAATTTCAGCGTGATTTGATGAAAAAGTTTGCTCCGGTAACTCAGTTGGGTGTTCGACTTTGTACACAAAAAAGCCTCAGGTTCAAGTGGTGCTGGTTCAGCTCTAAGGGTGTGCGTTCCAGCAACAACATTTTAAAAACTGCTCTTCATTCAGCAGCACCTAGTTGATGAAATATTTCATCAGTCTTACATATTTCAGTAGTTCAAAGCCTCTACTAATAGGTGTATAAAACTGATGGAAAAAACTTATCAGAGGGTTTATCAATTCGAGGATAAGAATTCAGACCAAGCAACCAACAAGGGCTTGTTATGATATAATGATCAAGTAGTAGTTTCAAAGCCAATGATTCTTCAGTGTTCATAAAAACTTAGAACTTAACTTACCAGAACTCCCACTTAATTGTTTGATGTTTTGAGACATTGCTTTGACTCCCACATAGCTGTAATTGTAATTTTTTTCCAGATGTTACATAGTATGGTTAAAATGAAGAAATAAGGTGTAGTGTTGTAAATGCAGAAACTGTTTGCTGGTCAGTCCTTTGCTCTTCTGTAAATGTTTTTCTTTGATCTTGAAAAACATTCAATGAACAAATACGATGTTCTTGGAATTGTTGGAGAAGGTATTCACTTTTTATGCATAATTTTGTAAATACACAACTGATTTAATTGTTTGTTTAATCCTGCAAATAATGCTGTTTTCAACGATTATTATTCACTAACTATTACCAACTTTCATATGTTTTGTATATCACAGAGTTTGGTTGGCTTTGATCATTAGCTGTAGCGTGGCTTTAAGAGAAATCAAATCACAGCATTCCAAAGTGAATTATTAATTTCCTTAATGTTATTTCTTTTTTCATATCGTAGGTGCATATGGAGTTGTGCTCAAATGTCGACACAAGGTTTGTTTTTTATTGATTTTATTATTTATTTTATTGTTGTTTTATTGTTTTTCTTTATTGATATTGACAAACGAAATCTTCATAAGCTCTTTAAAAAATCCGTTTTCATTAATTTTTATTTGCAACGTTAAAATGTTAGGCTATAAACAATTCTGTGGTTAGCAAGCATAAGTAAGAATGTGAACTATGTTCTTTTGAGAGAAATATACTGGTTAATGGTTCATTGGCTTTGTATGCTGCTTGACTCCTAATTTCGCTTGTTTCTATTGTTTCAACGGGCCCACAACTGAGTTTACATAATATTGTGGCTTCCTTTTGTGTATTTGTTTCTTAAAGGTCTTTTGATCACACATGCTTATCTTAAGCCTTTTAGTGTGCTACTTTTCCAATGTGTTTAAAAATCAAAACTGCATATTCTAAAACTACAACAAAGAAAGTCATAGCTTTACCGTTATTTTTAACTTTTTTGTTCTGTGTTTATCTCTGCTACAAAGGTTTTATTCTTACACGCGTTGAAAACGTGACTAGAAGTTTTTATTAAACCGCTATGTTATCAAAGTAGTCTACATAATTTGAAGTGTAACAGCTTTTAACATTTTTAGGAAACTCAACAATTGGTTGCCGTGAAAAAGTTCAAGGACAAAGAAGGTTTATTTCATTTAAAACATAAAATTTTATTTTATTATTACTGGATACTGCGAATCAGCGTACTAATACAATGTCTGTAACCACCCTTGCTAGTGATACTACTTTGAAACCATTTTACACTAAATGTCTTTGTTTACAAAGTCAGCTCCTGTGTAAAAGACCACCTAAGTCTGGCTCAACATTGCTTCCAGCAGTATTTGAGTATTAGATTTTAAATATTGGTACTTGACTAAGATGAAGTACGCTTTGATAGTTGTTGTGGGATGTCAAGTATGACAGGCCTGTTACTCAGACCACTGATGAAATACCTTTGTACGAGAGTTTTGTTCATTTCACAGAAATGTTTTTTATCTTTATTAATTTTGTACGGTAGGCTACGCTCAGTGAATTACTAAACTACTTTACATTTTGAACCATTGGCCTTTCATTTGAACTAATTTACGTTTAAGGTCTGCAAATTACTGCATTACTTTGTTGTTTTATGTGTTAGTTAAACTAATTACTGCCAAAAGTTTCTATTGAAAGAGCAATACCATTCTTTTTACATTGAAAATAGAAGTTAATATCTCCATCTGTTCATTGGTAACGTTATCTTTTGCGCTTTTGTTGTATAGAGCTTATTGCAATTGTTACGTTTTGTTGACTGTAGTTACGTTTTGTTGACGGTAGTTACGTTTTGTTGACAATAGTTACGTTTTGTTAGCGGTGGTTTACCTGAATAAAGCGACAGCGTCAATGATATAACTTTATGGTAAAGAAAAGTTCAATCTATGCTAACACTTCAGACAGCGAAGATGTCCAACGTACGACATTGCGGGAGTTAAAAATGCTCAAGTCATTGAAACAGGAAAACATCGTGGAATTAAAAGAAGCATTTCGTCGACGAGGAAAATTATTTCTGGTGTTTGAATACGTAGAAAAGGTAATGATATAAACCTGAGTTGTAACCACAAGCTAGTGCAAAATATCGGATTTTTTCTCAACTATGTCAATTGCAATACAAATTTACTGGTTTCTCCATATGCATGACCAGAATGATATTTTTTAAGGTTTGCTACAAGTTTTGAACTTTCAAATGTTTTTATGTTTTTACGATTGCGTATCAACGGCACTGCTGTTTGTCATAGTTTTCATTCACTGGTTTGGGTTCCATTTCAGTTTAAATCAAAGATTTGGCCTGGTTTGATTGATTCTGAGGCATTCACGTCCACGTCATTAATTTTCTTGTTTTTTAGAACATGCTTGAGCTTTTAGAAGAAAAGCCGAATGGCGTCACGCCTGAGAAAGCGAGGTAACAACGCTGGTATTGTGCAAGAGCACGTTAAAACATTGCAGCAGTTGGTTTAACTGAGCCAACTTTTTAAGTTTTGTCGCTTTCATTGCACTACACAAAAAAACGCCATTTTGCAATTGCTATGCGCCTTATTTCTTATTTCAAATATTATTACAAAAGTTTTACTGTTGTATTTTATGAACCTTTGTATTTGTATTGTTTTTTACTTTTATTTGAATTGGTGGAAACTTAGCTAACAGTTAACCGCAAAAATTCTTAACGCATTGGATAAAAAACTTACTATGTTTGACCGTCTTTGTATATCAATGCTATATAAATAGTTCTCTCTTAAGTTATTTGTGCAAGGCGTAACGAACTTGTAAAGTTATACTGATGCTTCGGCGTACAAGGTCAGTATGCTGTGATAACTTCAAATGGCATAGATGAGCAAATTAACTATATTTTAAAGTGGTTTTAATGTTGTGGTTTGTCATTTTTTGTGTCTGTTGGAAATTACAGCTTTCACTTTGATCATCTGATTCAAGAAATAACGTCATTGTCAATATAGGTTTGTTAATATAGATTCTTTGTATTTTATTACTTCAGTTGACTTTAGTACGATTTCCCATATTTCCATGTTTAATTTGTGCAGAAGTTACATTTACCAACTGTTGAAAGCTGTTCACTGGTGTCACGCTAACAACATTATCCATCGCGATATCAAGCCGGAGAACTTGCTAATAGGCAGTGAAGGTGTGCTGAAGCTGTGTGATTTCGGATTTGCCAGGCCTGTTTCGCTGTCCAATCGTAGCTCAGCATACACTGACTATGTTGCCACAAGGTGGTACCGGTCACCGGAACTTCTATTGGGGTACTATTTCATTAATACCTTAATTACAGTATACAGAGCTCCTTCAGTTGGCTAACATTATTATTTATAATTCGGCGTAGGTTTCTTAGAGGTCACATACCATTGACAAGCACGCAACTCGTGTCAAATGCATGACGTAGGTCGTACATAACTTTAGTTTCATTGCTGATTCACACGCTGCGTCGTGTACTTGGTGTCGTAGGTTTTCTAATGCAATCAAGCCAAGCTGTTCATTTGAATTAAAGACAATGAAAGGATTATGCTGAAGATCTGTTAATCCTGAATTATGTATTAACAGTTTAATCGATAACCTTACTTAGGCGTCTGTTTTGCGTTTGTATGAGGATTTTCTTAGCCTAGCGTAACTTTGAAATATTTAGAAATTTCTTTAATGTTTGTGAATAATTTATACGACATCAGATGTACAAACAATTAAATATCTTGTTTATGAAACCGACACGCGAACAATGCAAACAATTCTACCATTTTTTAAAAGCAAAAGCTTTTTGTGTTTTTTATCAATATATTGTGCTTTAAAATTTTTGAACAGGTTAAAATATGACAAAGGCGTTGACGTGTGGTCTATCGGCTGCATACTGGGTGAATTAAGCGATGGCCACCCCCTTTTTCCTGGCGACAGCGAGATAGATCAACTTTTCACCATACAGAGAATGCTGGGCACGCCGCCGCCTAATCAGATGAAAGCCTTATTCACCACTCATCGGTTCAAAGGCTTGAAGGTATGGATTGTGGAAATCTTTATCCTCGAATGTGGAAAAGCTTCTTTGCGAGCTTAATCCTGGCAATTCCGCATGCTTGAATCACTGACGCTGGCCCGGTCGTCGAGATTGACAGACAGAAGTTTCCGCTTTTTGAAATGTTGTTGTTGTTTGTGAACTATTCCATCCATTATTGTGTTGATTAGCTATGTTTGTCATAATAAAGTTAGACATTCGTAGTGTATCCTTTGAATTTTGGTTGTGTTAAGTATGAAGCTCGAACCAATGCGTGTAAATCTGGTCGCTAGAGTTTGTTTAGATTGGTTTAGGTTTTGTAGAGATGTAATCGTAAGCTACTGTATGTTGATATTGCGTTTTCCGGCGGTAAATTTTCATCGCCATCCTATTTAGCAAACAATGTCTTTTATATATTGATTCGTACTATACTATGCGAGATGGATTAAAAGATCAATGTAATTTTTTAAAGTTAACTTTGATTTTCTCATTGTCTGAAGACGCTTTCGAATAAAAAATCAACGACCATGTCCGAATGTTCTCACGCAAATTCACCGCTCCAGACTTCAATTGTCTCGCAGCGTTTTCCTTGTGGGATTTTTCCATCGCTTTCCTGACTTTGCTTGTTGTTTTATAATTTTTAGTTTCCTGTAGTCGGCACACCGATTACCCTGGAAAGGCATTACTGCGGAGTAATAAACAGCATCATGCTCGATTTTATGTCGAGCGCGTTGATCATGGACCCTGACAAGCGCTACACTACTGCCCAATGTCTTGAGCATCCAGCATTTCAAGTAAGTCACTGGAAAGCTTAATTTAAAACCTCTGTCCGCAAGACTTGTGAAACAATGAAAATAATCAAATCATCGCTTCCCAACATTTTTTCTTACACTGAATAAGGGAACAACTACTGATTTATAATACAATGAGTGGGCCTACAAACACCACTACACAAGCGTGTTCAATATAATAGAAATGGAAATTGCAGGTTTAAAGCAGATTTGTCTTAGAACGCTATGTCAGTTGTGTTTTCTTTCACTGCAGACATTGTAGAGCTGTTCGAAAAAAAAATAATTTGTTTTGTTTTTAACACAAAATCTATTGCGTTGGTTTCGTTTCGAAACAAAAGCAATTTCGTTTTTTTGTCAACTGGTAACAAACATTAAACGCACTCGTATTTCGAAATGCAGAAAGCTCACTAAAATTTACAATTCTTCTTCGATGAATTATCAATTCCTATTCTGAATTATAAGTATTCATAACAAAAAAATTTTGAAACTAAACTAAATTAATTTTGTTTCAAGGTAAAATTCCTTTGTGTTAATTTCGTTTCGAATTATTCTTGCAAAGAATTTCGTTATTGTTTGATGTATCAACCTCTGGTTTTGGATTTAATCAATAACATTTCCATTGTTGATTTGGTGTTCAACTCATAAAACTACTTCCACTTCTTATAAAACTATCTCACTTTCTACTTTTGATTCGCCTAATATCTGTGAATGAACTCAATTCCAATCTCGAAGAAACCCTACCAAAAACTTTTACCAAAAATAATAATTATAGTGAAAAAAATGTTTGAAACAATTTTAAGATATTAACGTCTACCCTTTAAAGTACGTGTTAATTTGTAAAGAAGGAGACATATAAAATAATAATTATGTTTTTAAAAACTTCACAATTGCAGACTGCAGTATCAAAATAAGATCTGTAAACTTGAAATCACAGGACCACCTTTTTTTGCCTTGCAAGAACATATTCATTATTTCTATACATCTAAATATTAAGCGAGCTATTGTTGATTTGTTGACTTTTCCACCTTAAGTTTATTTAATGTCTTTTCTGCTGCATTACGCCCATGCAGGTGGAAAGATTGAAAGATAAAAATTTGGACGCATTTCGAGAAGCAACGAAGCCTTCCGATCAAGCGTCAATTGAAGGTGATGGTTTGTGAGTAAAATGAATTGGATACTGTGTGGCGCATTTCAACCATGTAATTCTATAACATATCGCATTTAGCGCTGCCTATTGTTGCCAATGACTTGGAAATTTTACACTAAGTGGCCATTGTTTGCGCAGATGATACTGGAAAAAACAAAAACAATCCTTCGGAAAAGGAGTTAGAATATTACGACATCTCTCAAGTTCCGTCCAATGTCAACTTGCTTACTTACCAATTGAAAAACGTTCAAAAGAAGAAATCAAAATCGGTTTCAGCGAATGAAAATAAAAAGCAGAAAAAAAGAAGTCAATTTCTGCATTTTCTGAAAGCTCAAGGTGACATAAAAGCAAAGTCTGGTGCGGGAGAGCTAGACTCCATCATTTCTCCCAAAGAAAAAAACTCGCAAAACAATTCTTCTCGAGAAGAAGAGTCCGATGTGTTTCTTTTGTCTGAAAACAATCCTTCGGTGTGCGACAAATCCTTGAGCCTTGAATACTCTAGTCCTGGAAATGATTCTTCTGCTGGTAACGCCAGTTCGGAGTCAAGTAAAATCAAATGGGCAGCACTGTCTATCACTCCCAATTCCCATAACACAACACCAAGTCATTCTTTTCGAGAGGAATCGAAGTTTAAACGCTCTCATGAGAATACTCCTCCTGACACGACAGAAATAATTATTGCAGAAGGAAATCTCGGGCGTAAAATCTCTTTCAGAAGTTTTTCTCCGTCGCTACCCGGTTCGGAAGAGGAAAATTCAACTTGGTTTTTGAAGAAAAACGTCGAAAAAAATGCGCCATTGCATAACGAAGTTGCTGCAAAAAGCCATAAGACTAGCAAGACAAGTGACAAGAAAAAGCATGAAAATAAAGAAAACTTATTTCGCAATTGTAAATCGTCCCTTGCGCACCACGAGATGGACAAGCTGCAGTTATCCCTGAATTCGGACTCTTCTTCCAGCAGAGACAATAATTTTCTCCTTTCGCCAAGTGACAACGTTTTAGCAACATCTGATGAGGATCCAGCAAATGCAGGGAAAGATTTTAAATTAAAGGGTAAAAAATCACCATCACCTGTCGAAGGAAGTTCTTTGAAAAAAGCAATTTCGTCAACTTTACACATACCAACCATCAACTTCAGAGGTAAGCACATTTTCATTGATTTTTTTGCATAGTACTGAAGGAGTGAGGAACCTGTCACAACAACCAGCAGATTGTCTTGATTTGTTTTCTTTTGTAGGAAGCCTGGATAGAATGAAAACCTTAACTTCAGATAGCAAATCTATTCAGCAAACAGTAAAAGTAAGTGCAAATGTGTGGTAAACAGACAACAACGTTCTATTCAACAAAACTTTTCCCACTCCTTAATATATGTGTAGATAAAACCCAATTGCCTTTTATGTCTGCTTGTTTATTTCCTCCATGTCCGTGTCTAGTGACACATACCGTAACAGAAATATTATTTCTCGTGTTTATATTGTAATTTTTTCTATTTTTGTCTTGACAACTTTACTCAATTGATACATTAGTTTAATCTGTAAATGTTATACAATGGGCATCTTTAGCAAGAATCGTTGCAGTGCCTCTTTGTCTAGAAGTGGTACTTGTCGTTTTATATAGGATTTTAAGTCATCGAATATTCCCAAATCGAAGGGTTTCATCAAGGATAAACTAGGCAAGGAAGACCAAGAAGTTACCCCAAGAGATACTCCTGGATCTGAATATCCGACCCATGCTGAGAATACCACAAAAGGTGTGATAAACAGTGTCAAAAGCTTCATGACGTCCATTCCAGTTGAAAACAGCGGCAGTAAAAAGGTGATTGACCACATTAATGGTTTTAAAACGACTTGTTGAGATTTTGTTCAGTTTCATTGCTGGTTGATCAGTAGCTTAACGTGCTGAGTCGGAACGCCTGAAGTAACCTAATTTTGTGCATTTACTTTGTTGCGTCCGAAGAAATGGTAGTCATAGCCCTAAGTTGATGTCACGGTTGGAGTGCACCATGGGTCAGTTTTAAGCCCTTTGTTATTTGTGATTTTAATGGAAGTTCTACCTCGTGGTGAGTTTCGCTCAGGATGCCCTATGAATTGCTTTACGTTAATGATCTAGCTATAGTTGGTGACTCACTTTTGGAGCTGAAGTAAACATTTATTGCTTGGAATATCGGTCTGGAGTCATATAGACTTTGTGCTAACATGAAAAAATCAATGTCCTTCAATACATAGCCTAGAAATTGTAATGTTAGCTGTCTGAAGCGGAAAATTCCCATGCGGTGTGTGTGGACGAGGCGTTGGGAGTAATTCAATATTCTGCACCATCTGCAAAAGTTGGGTTCATCATAAGTGCTCTGGTGTTAGTGGCAAGCTTAAATAGAATCCCAACTATATATGCAAGAGATGTTGTGGTGAAACCCTTCGTTTAGAAGATGCCATAACGCACTTGAAGTTCGGTGAAGACCAGTATGAATGCGTTAATACCTTCTGCTATCTTAACGATATGGTTAGTCAGTCAGGTAGGGTGTAGCGACGCTGTCACAGCTAGAATCATTGGTTTGGTTTTGAATCTTTATCCTCGAACTGACAAAGCCTTGATAGGTTATATATTCCTGATAGTCTCGCATACTTGTGGAGGCTCTTGACGCAGGGCCGGTTACCGAGATTGGCAGAGTGAAGTTTTCGATTGTTGTAGCGTTGTTGCCAAGGAATTATTCCATTTCCATTCACTTGGTGCCGCTGAATGGAGAGCAGTCCTGAAATGCGTTGCTCACGCGCACACTCAGAGAGTCGAATCAGCGCCGCGTGATCTTGAGCCGGGAGCGTAATCACTGAGCTAACGGGGCGATCATGTCCGATTGGAAGAATTTCCGAGAGTTACTTCCCATTTTGGCAAGCATCAGTATCTCCTTCCTAATTAGAGGACATGTGTGTCAGAAGCGTAATGCTTTATGCCAGTGAGACGTGGCCAATCACAACGGAGAATATCAAGCGCTTGAACCATAACAACAACGCTGTAGTGAGATTGATATGCTCAAAGCAACTGGCGGACAGAGTATTAAGTGAAGAATTAAGAAGGCTTGGCATCCACCAAATAGAAGTCGTAAAGTAGAGGATATTCCGCTGGTGCGGCCACGTGCAACAAATGGAAGAGGACTCCTGGCCTAAGAAGGTTCAGTCGCGGGCAGTAACAAGGCGTAATCCACGTGGACGACCAAAGACGAGGTAATGTGATAACGTGCGGAGCGACCTTCGAAAGAGGAACCTTGTGGCGGTCAACGTTCAAAATAGGAATGCGTGAAAAGCCGCCATCAAGCCGGATCTAAATTTTCTAACGTCTAACCCCCGCAGTACGGGGAACAAAAGGCGTAAAACTGTGTAACTAACTTTGGGACGATGCCTCTCTTGAAAGAAAAATAGTTTCATTCTATCTACAGAAAGCTACGTATTGTGAGATTACGAACACGCGTCAGGAACCTTATTGCGATAAGCTTATTGAATGGTTCATTGTGGTTTTGTTTCAGCACCAGTTTTCTGAATTTCCCGATTACAAAAAAGAATTGAAACGAATAAAATCAAGTTTTCTCCGGAAAAAGGTCGAGCCTGAAAAGACGAAACGATCCAGTAAGTTAATATCAACTGAGATAAACTTAAAATTACGTTTTGCTTTTGTGACTTAGTTTTAGCCAATAGCCATTGTGTCTTAGAACACTTTTATTAAAAATTGTTATGTTATAGAGTGAATGCATTGCTGCTTGCTACGATTTCAACCACGTGTTACTATTTTTCTATTGGTTTATAAAATAATTAACACGTATGAAGATCAATTTAAAAGAAAATATAGTTTGGTAAAAGTGCTTGTAAAGTGTAATATTAGTTGCTCAGAGTCTTAGTGTAACATGTTGGCTAAAACTGTTGGCAACAATTTCTAAGTTCATTTTCCTACGGGGTTAAATGTTCTTCTGTAGTCTCGAGCTTGTATCCCTATGAAGCACTTCTACAACAGCATAAATTGATTTTCAACGTTGTTTTGCGTTAGAATTGCAACGAAACGAGTCCCTCGAATCTAATCGGTCGTCGTCGAGCACCGGAAGTGGAAAAAAGCACCGTCACCATGGTAACGATCAGATGAACACAATCCTCCCTCAGCCTTCCATGTCAACGGTGACAGAGGGAGTCAGCCATCACGTGCAACAGCACTCTGACATCACCGAGCTGGCTTCCACGTACGTTGTGGGGAGTTCGTTTGGCCAGAGCAACACTTTGCCCAAAACGCCGAAAGGCCGAGACAGAAGAGCAAAGAGCAGTTATTACGGTGAGAAGCATTGTGCGATACTTTTTATGATGCACTGCTTTACGATCAGCTAAACGGCAGTGAGTGAGGCCGTATCCTTAAGCAGGCCATGGCTTAATTTTAAGCTGCTACATTTTTTCTTTAGATCGAAAAACCGACTTTGAAACCAACGATGAACGAGCAAATCAAAATATCAGTAATGTTGTCGCTCGTGCCTACTCCAGGTTGCATCAGCTGCACGATGACACTTCTTTGATTCATGAAAATGGGTGAGTTTTGTATTAGTACGATTCGTGAGTTTAGCGAAAGTCAAAATAAACAATAGGGTATTATCCCACTTGCTGATTAATGCTCGGTCGTAATGTTTTTGATTTGCGGGTGTAGTGATCATAACTCGAACCACATTAACTTACAATAAAAACAACATGTAAGGATTCGACCTAGCTAAGTCTTAGTTATTTCCACGCTTTTTGGTGTTCTGTGTAGCGAAACGTCATGGAGAGACACCGGAGCGTCGACCAGCAAAAACGCATTGCAGAGCATTCTGTCCAAAAAGAAAAAGAAAAGTCGCAAGAATAAGGTGAATCAAAAAAACGATTAAATGGTTTCAAATGTGGTGTAATCAAAATTTATAGTATCTTTTCCTGTTAAACACCAATCGAATTAACTTCTGACCACATAGCAATAGGAATAAAAAAGCGGCATGGCAGGCTACATTTCTATCCTGTCACGAAATGACCAAACCGAAACAGATTTGTGAAAACGAATTTACACCAATCAAACCTTTTGGTTTATTACAAATAATTTTAACAGTAACCGTTTGTCACATTGTTTGATTGATCGATTTTGACAATGAAATACGTAATTGCACAAAGGTGAGCAACGGAGCGGAAGATCGGGTTAGCTTCCAAAACAGCGGGATAGTGAAGCAGCATATCGCATTCTGGGATAGAAGGTTTGTATTTGTTGTCACAACTCGCAACGTTATGTGATGAAAAACTTTCTTAAATTGGCGGTTTTCAATGCAGCACGGCTTCAATCTCAGCTAGAAAGTCAAACGTTTTTTTTACAAGGTCAGTGTAAAAAAGCCTGATTTGCTTGCTGGGATCTTAAAATGTTTATATATTTTCAATAAGCATCTTAGCTGCCCAACACTCTCAATGCCAATCAGAATAAAATGTAAATTTGTATAAGTTCTTGTTCCGTACGAGTACATAAGTATTCATCAATTTTAACAGGGCAAACGAAACGCAGCAAATTTCCCCTTCAAAAAGTAGCCAGCATTCATCCAAAACCCTCAAAAAGGTCATGCCTGTCTCTTTACCTCATAACAACGAACAAATTCAGCAACAATTTCCATATATTAATCAGGTAATGAAACTATTCAAAGTTGATTTTCAATGGTGGACCAACTATTATCACACACTGTCAGCAGGCAGTCTGGCACAGTATAATTTATGCTTTTGTAGTTTACGCATTGCTCAGTTGTACGTGTTTTTCTATAGACCAGTCAAGCTGAATCCAGCCGGGTGAACCACCTCATACGTACAAGCACTGTTCACCATAACACGTCCAGGCTTGACAAGAAAGGTAAAGTAAAACCACAACGCTTTTGTTATGACATAATAATCATCATAACGAATTGTACGTAGCTTAGTCTTATCAAATGTAGTGTATAGCGACCATCTCTACCAACCACTTTCAGTAAATGTTTTTTTGTGTTGTTTGACGTTGATCAAAAAGCTTTATTTCTTATGCCACGCATCAGTTTCATGGTCTTGCTTAAGTACCGACTTGGTGTCTCCTGTCCGAAAAATTGTCTGGATCGAGATTTGTTCAAATATTACATACAATGGGCCCGGATTAAAGCACTTTTATTGCACAATTACTTACGCCATTGGAAAGACTAGTCTGCTAACATTGATATCGGCATTGTAAGGTCCTGTTAATGCAGATATTAACCTCATTTTGACCCATGTTGAAGCATCAACAAATATAAAATATTTCTTATTGAGGTTTCTTGTAAGTGCGATTATCATACAGCTTTACAATGCTTTCACGCAAAAGAAAGTTCACCAACTTTGTGCATCTATTTTACAAAAAAAAAAAACTCTACTGCTGTAATCCCTAAACACGATCATGGCCACCTAGTACTAGTATGGTCATGACACGATACACGCCTCCTTAAAGGTTTCTTGCGCATAATAGATCATAACGAAGCGGAAAATGTGGCTGCTTCGAAGCGAATAAAACCTGTTCAACGTATGTTGACGTCTACAAATCATTATGAAACTAACAAAGTTTTCCAGCTGTGTTCGTGTCAAATTGCGTGCTGATTCAGGTTTAATGCTGCGCCCCAGACAGCAAAATCCGTCGTTTTTAAAAATGACGGTTTTACTGTCTGGGAAAGTCGACAACACTGCCGCCCCATCTAACAGCTAACGCAGACCCAAGCTGTGCTCTTTTAACAATCAGTTCCTTTCTACTGGCAATATTCAACGCCCACAAACTTTGAAAATCGAAATCTCTAAACAAAATGTTCTATCTGTGACGGTTAAGCGCCAGTGGAGCTAGTCATTTAGTATCTTATTCGTAAATTGCTACACTTCAAAATGATGGTTTTTTTTCAAGATTTTCTACGTTTTCTGATGTGCTGCTGATACAAGTTTGTTGCCAGCCATTATTAACGAGTAGTTTCAACTTCTCTTCAACGTATTGGTAATAATTTGTCAGGCAAGCTGTTAATTGGACTTTCAGCCAGCACAAGTTGTCATTTTTGCATCGTTTGTATGTCCAGAGATAAACTTCTTTAGTTTTTGGTTTCTTATTTTAGCATTTCTGTTCAAGTGCGGCTGTTGTTGGGGGTAAGCAGACGGGTGTAAAACATTCATTTTTACGGCGCTTCTTCTTCGTTTGTATTGACAGCATACGGGTGTTAGCAATTTTGCGGTGTTGTGCGCTGTCGAACTTGTTGCTTCATCTGCCATGTTTTAGTGTTGTATGTAATTTGGGTCATGTTGATACGAACCAATGGTTCAGCATCACATATGCCACTTCAACGTTCGTCAAATGTCAGAAAAGAACTGTAAAGCAACAGAAGACATGCTACAACTTGTGGGCCTATACTGTCTGTGCAACAACGCAAATTTTCTACAAAATACCGCTTCCAGGGGCTTTTATTGCTATATACAGTATCAGCTGTGTAAGACATTTAAAAATATATGTTTTTCCAGCGCATTTGCAAAAATGAGTTACGTTCAACCATGGCTCCTGCAAATGCGGCCTTTGTTCTGTCATATTTTGCTGATTTTTAGGACTGTCGCTGTCGAAAATTTTCTAAAAATCAGATGTTTTTACTGTTACTGACGGGTAATGGTATAACAGCGTGTGTTACTTTGGGGAAACAATAAAAAATAATAAAATGTAATTTAAAAAAAATGTCCAGTGTTGAAACTGCGCTGTTCCGTAGCTATGTTGTCATTATAACACAAAAAAATACTTTAATTTCGATGTTTCATTGAAATATTTGAAACATTTTTGAACGCTGGCATAGTTTGTACTGGTTATGTTGATACTTCGTCTGTTTTTGTTTTTTTTAAACAAAAAATTTTAAGCACTGTTTTCCTATCTTAATATCCAACTTTTGAGTTGAGCAACCCTACGTTCTATAAGTTTTATACACAATAGCACCCTTTGAAAGTCATGTTTACCGTTTTGTGCTGTCACATTAAATCGTTACCTTGAACCACTTTGCACGCCACGATAGTTAGATTAATAGTAATAACAAGATCTGATGGTTTGTTATTTTTATTGGTCCTATTATGCGTCGTCTGATGTCTCAAATGCCTCCCCTCGGTTCGAGTGGCCTCTCCTCAGGCTGCACTACTGGCATGTTACTGTATTTGCATGTTGATGTTGTTAGACGTCTTATGTATGTGGAGAATTGTTCCTTTTTACAGACTATTCTCTGGAAGATCACCTCAACAATGATTTGTACATTTCTTCTCCTAATGGTGGAGCTATACCCCTTTCCAACGTCTTTGAGCCTTCCCGAACTTTGGGCCCGATTAAGACACCCAAACGAAGAAAAATGCCGGAATACAGCACTATGAAAGACCCTCCTGCATAACGCCATTCTAACAGTGACCACATGACGCCACACTTGGAAAGAACTGCATCCAAAAATGTCTCATTTTATGAACTGAATTGGATCCTGGATGAAATATCACGCCTATACTTACAGTCGTAGGATACTGTAGTAGTCGTCGGTGAAACGAATTATTTTTTTGTGGTGACTGGCTGGGCATAGGCTTTCCCAGATTATGCCGACTTGACCTCTGAACAGCCAACGTGCTGATTACCGTCCCACATATTACACGCTTTACAGCTCACTTGTTTTTGTTTTTTTCTTTTTCACTGTAGTCGTCAAAGCCACTTATGCTTTCCATTTATTAGCACAATTGCTTGTAACACAAAGCTGTATTTTGTACACTGTAGTATTTTACTCGTCGTTGCATACAGTTTAAAAGCTATTTAATAAACGTTGAAATACTTATGAAAGTGAGTTATTTTTTTCTGGACTAGGCCATGTCTAGGCCATATACCAGTATGCCAACCCACTTTCAGTGCTCAACCACAATTCATCTTGCAAAGTCTGAATAAAGCGGGTGGACCCCAAGCTGTGTGTCTGTAAAATTTTCCTGAAACTTAGCTTTTTCACAAACGGAGTGAAACCGCTGTAGTTAAGCTTGAAACATCCACTAACTTGGTTGTTCCACCTGACGCTTGCTTAGACCCATGGCTAAGGCTACTTTTAACACAACCACAGTTTACACTGTGGATGTGGCGTTAAATAAATGTTTTCATTACGTAGGCTATTATTATTATTACAGCAAAACGTGAAAACTCATTGTCTTCCCCAAAAAACACCTTGTAAAAACTAAAATATTCCCCACTGAATGGCTTCAATTTTCACAAGGGGGATTTTTCGGGCGATAACTATCAGAAATGCAGCCTATGCATTTTAGAATTGAAAATTCAAATCCACCTCCGAATTTCAAGTTAAACTTCAAATCCAGATTATAGTATAGCCTACACACTGTAACTTAAATTCCAAATACGCTTATTGTTAATCCAACAAGAAACTAACACAGGCCCGTAATTGCCGGGGGGCTTGGGGGGGCAATGCCCCCCCCCCCCCCCCCCCCAAGCTCAAAGTAAGAGATACATTATTGTAGACTGAGCTAAAACGTTTACTTCAATTCTTCCCTTTATAAAATCACTCAACAACAATTATTTTGAGTAGCCCTCCCCTTTTAAATTTAGATATTGAGATGAGCATACTAAACTGTCGGACATATTGGCATTTCTAAAAACTAGCCAAACTTCAAGCTCTTCAAATCTGTTGGGGAAAGTCAAAAAACTGGTGAAAATGATTCTGTTTTAGATTGTACACTTTATTGCTGCTGCATGTACACAAAGAGGAAGTCTCTAGCTTGAATGTAAACGATATATCAAGGGACGTCATCAATGCAAACTCTGCCAGGCAAGCTACATTTGGTTTTCCAAATGAGTAATCCCAGACCCAAGACTTTCTATATTTAATTTGTTTTGATTCTCATATGTCACTTTGTACAATTATCTTGCTTGTAATTTTGTAGTTGTTATGTACTGGTAGGGTAATACTGTTATAGGGTTATTCCAGACAGATTGCACGATAATGATTTTTAAATTTGGGTGAGTTTTTTTTGGCAAGGCATCTCAGGTAAAAGCAATTAGCCTACAATGGAGTAAGATGCTGGTTTTGGAAATATTGTCCATGAATATCTGTTAAAAACAAATCCATCAACATTGGTATTGGTATCAGCTTGGATAGCTGTTAGTGTTTTTTGACGTTTACTGCCGAATACTGTATTACACCCCAAAGGGGATAAATTGGTTTGGCGGAGACCTGTACCAGACAAAGTCACGAGGGTCATTCCTGACAAAGTTGTGTGTTAAAAATATTGCATCTATTCTATTCTGCAATCATTTTGGCTGGAATTACCCATGTTTTGGCTGGAATTATCCCAATCATTCGAAATTACTGCTATCTAGCACCTTGTGACTTTATAACATATGCCGTGCCTTTGCCCGAAAAACCGCAAATTAGACTCATTGCAACTACAAATGTTATGTGCATAGCCTTTTACTTCTCAACAGCTTTTGAGCCCCCCCCCCCCCAAGCTAAAATGTATAATTACGGGCCTGAACTAACACTCTGTCTAGAAGTAAGAAACTTCCAGTAGGCTAAGTTCCCTTGTAAACAGATATTGCAATTATATTTAAACAAAGCTTGCAGTGTAGGCTAATCCGGAAAGAAACGAACTGCTAGCCTATATTCAAACAAGCACAAATGGCAATTTGCTATTATTATCAGAGTAAACCGATTAGGCCTACTCACTATCAAAGGCGTAGCAAGCGCTCTCCGACCAGAGGGGGCCCTGCAAGGAATGATGGCCCCTGAAATGTTTGGGCGGCGCCGAATAGGCTTAATCCCAACCGCTGTGCTGCGACTGTGCGAAAATATTCATCAAATTAAAGAACTTTTCTAAGACCACCAACAAGAAGCTAAAACAAGCCAATTCTGCTGTTTACGCTACAAAGCTCTTTCAGTCGTGATCTGCCTTCTATTCGCTGTGATAACTACGCTCAACAATGAATGACAGGCATAAAAACAAGATTGTTAGATCCCTGGACTATGAGTCTATGACCCATTGATTAAACAATTTGCACAGAACAAGGCTCGAAAGAAGCGCTTTGCGTAATTGTGGAATACATTCAATACATGTAGGCTAGGCTCAGTGGCGTAGCTAGGGAATGTGCCGCCCGGGGCGGATTCAGATTTTGCCGCCCCTTCAAGAAAAAGCATGTGAAAATGAAATGCGTTTATTTATCAGCACTGCAATACGCAACGTGCTATTTTTAATTTGCGGTGTAAAGTCAGACGAACGTACCATTATCAGTAGCGTAGCCAGGAATTGTGAAAGGGAGAGGTTTTGACGGCCGGCGGACGAAGCCCGACGGCGTACTCGCCGAAGGACACTTATCGGCTGGGGAGCCTCCCCCAGAAAATTTTGAAAAATTACTTTGAATTTGGTGCATTCTGAGAGCATTTTCAACAAAAATGTGGGTATAAATATTCCTGTAAAATGGTGCTGTCCGGTGGCATAGCAAAAGAATAAGATCATGTTTTCTTCGGCATTTTTCGAAAATAAAGCTGAAGTCTTTATGTTTTCTTGTTGCTAATTCCTGACTGAGATATTTGAATGTTTGGTATTGGCAAAACTAGCTCTTTTAATGCAGTTTTGTTTAAAATTAGGCAAACTTTTTTTAGAGACATACGTTGATTGCTTTTTTTTGCGAAGTTATTACAGTTTTATTATTTATCAATTTTCTCCTTAGTTGATCCAAAAAACGATCTTATTACTTTTATGTTTTAAAGTTAACCCGAAGTTTAAAAAATGTAACGTCATAGACGTCATACATCTTAATGAGTGTCAGACAAAAAGCTTTGAGACAAAGAAGTTACTTTTATTCAAGTTTTGTATAACGAATCACTGGAATCGGGTATAGGCTGTAAAAGGTTAGTGCAATTTTTCACAGCTGTAGATATTGCGGTGTTTCCATCGACTTCACGAGTTAGCTGGATACCATGGATACTGAACAGTTGTAGAGCGGTCACACCCTGCTATATGAATGATGAAAGGTCATTCGAATTATAAAGCATAATATGACACACAATTTCTTACTCATTTTAAAAGATAAAGCACCAGAATTGCTTTAACATGTCGAATTAGTAGAATCATGCTTACAGCTAACAGCTATGAAAAATTCATCAACACAAGCAATAAGAATGCAAAAAATCATTGATAGGCTACTGATGAAACTAAAGGGAAAAAGGAAGTCGACGAACCTTTTCACACATCTTGTTAATGACATCCTCAACAGTTGGGACCAATTTTCTATACAGATTAAGCAAAGCCAAACCATTTAATCGGTTTTCAGAGGTTGAATTTCTTAAATAAGTTTAAGTCTTCGAAGAGCAGAAAAAGATCTTTCATTGGTGCAAGTGGTAGGCTAACTGGAAGAGTAGCCAGAATGCGGAGTAAAATATTAATGTTTGGAAGCGTTGACTGCGGGCAAAATGGCAATGCACTTACAGCACTTTTTGGCAAGCTGGTTCGGGAAGAATTGAAAAGACATCGACACCACATATACACAGTTCAGATATAATAGCAAGGGCGTTTATACACGGCAGATCTGCTTCGTAAAATTCAAAGAGTGATTCAGTTTTCTCCATTTAGTTTTTCTCAAAAGGGGGGGTTGAAACCCCCAACCCTCCCTCCCTTTGGCTACGCCACTGACCACTATAATTTAATAATATACTGAATGCAAAAGCACAAAAACTGCTGCAGAATTAAAATAATCAATTTGTAACCTTTTACAAGGCTACCCAAATTTGAAGAGCATGTTTCCGCCTCTGCTTAATAAAGGCTAGTAGGAATTTTGTAACGTATTAAAAACATAACGGCAGAAAAATTCATGAAAATTTGAAACGTTTTTAGATATTTAAGATGTTTTGACAGGGCCGGATTTAGCAGTAGGCAGAGTCAGGGGCGCCGGAACGATTTTTGACTGGGGGGGTAAGATTACGAAAAAAGGGCACTTTTGTTTACTAAAAAGGCAATTTTTTTTCAAGTTTTAAGATAAAATATAGCGATAATGATAATCCGGTATACAAAGAAGGGCACCATGCTATGTTATAGTGATGTAACCTACTGTCAAGCCTTAAAGCAGCCTGCGGCCATGGCCGCTAAGTAGTGCTTGAATGAACCGCCGGTGCTACCTCCTCAATCGGCCAAGTTTGGCCGCCGGTCTCTTCTAGCCAATTATTTAATTTCGCAATAGAATGATCGTGGATTAACTGTCGAACATATGTAGTATCAAAGAGTGACGCAAAATTAGGTCAGCGCGTCATAATCGCCACTGTTGCATTGTGCGGGGAATATTTGTTATTGATGGAATATATCCATTATCCATCTGCGATCGCCAGCGCTGTAAGTCTTGTTTGTAATTCCCGACGTTTATTTTAACAAAGTCTTAATCCGAAGTGCTAATTTACATCGACTGGCAATATTGTCGTTTTTATGTCGATTCGATGTTGTCGGACATTGAACCGTTGTTAAAAAGGAGAACTTCACCCTCGATATTAAACAATTAGTTCATTATACAATGACATTCATTGCTGATGTATTCAAATAAACAGTGCAAATAACTTTTTTGTAAGGAATTGAAAATATAAATCATAGCGCACCATCGAAAAAATTTTTTTGGGGGGCGGCACTTTTCGTATCTACCTAGGGCAGCGCTTAGGCTAAATCCGGCCCTGTGTTTTGAACGTTGCCATTCTGTTTGCTTTTATTTTTCGTGTACTTTTGCATTATCAAAAAAAAAAAACGTCCTGTCTGAAAGTTCCGCCCCCCAGACGTGCCGCCCGGGGCGGTCCGCCCCCCCCCCCGCCCCCCCCCTAGCTACGCCACTGGCTAGGCTACACACTGTCACTGTAGACGTATGCATAGGCCTACACAGTGGTGGGCGCAGCTAACGTAAAAGTTAGCTTTCAACAAAGAAATCAGCGGATTTTCAATAAATTTACTTTCGTTAACGAGTCCGCCAAAATTTCTAAATAGGCTATTATAGCAAAAATGCTAACCGCTAACCAAAGCGCGAGCTTCGCTAATTAGCGGTTAGCGGAACTGTGTCCTCTAGGTACTGTGTAGCCTATAGCCTACATAATATGAACATTTATGAACGCTGCATGTTGTCTAAAACAAATATCGTATTCCAGTTTCTGCGTTGTAAGGGGCCCCGGTCTTATGTTTGGAGAGGGCTACGTTTTTGTTGCTACGGCCCTGCCTACTATGGTTAGAGGTTTTTAAACTAGCCTACGAGTTTCTCACCACAAAAATAAAGAACAAAAGGACAAAAAATTTAGAAAAGACGAAAAATAAAATGATTTGATATATGCATAGATTACTTAATATTTGTAGGTTATCGATGATATATGAACAATCAATTTTGTATGGTAGTTATTAAGAACACATTAAAGTAATAGGGCCTATCCTAATTAGCAGAAGTCTTAATAGGCCTATGCCCACCGGCAGGACCGGATTTAGACCATGAGAGGCCCTAGGCTATTCCATTTACGAGGCCCCTCGCTATTTTGAGCTCTGAATTTCTCTCTAAACAACATCACATGTCATTGCTTAATGTTAAAAATATGAGTGCATTAAACTCTTCGTTCTTTTCATTTTCCGCATTCATTGGTGTAAATTTTTAATTAATAGAATAAAAATTTAGTTTAGGCAGTTTTGGTTTTAATTTTAATTTCTTTGATCAAACAACCGTTACAATACGATAATTGTAAAGTTTATTTACGAGGACATAAGAAATAGTTACAGCCATCAAATAGACTAAGACTAGGCTACCAAATTTTTTTTCTAGCTTTGGTCAAAGCAAAATCATGCAAAAGTTCATCAAAATTTATCTGTTTAAGTTTGTCACTCTCAATGCACAGAATGCTCAGTGCGGACAACCTTTCTTGAGACATCGTCGATCTCAATTTATTTTTGATGCTTTTGAACCTTGAGAAAGATCTCTCTCCTGAGCAGTTTGATTGATTGATTGAATCTTTATCCTCGGACTGGGAAAGCTTCTTGCAGAGCTTAATCCTGGCAGTTTCGCATACTTGTAGAGACTTTGAATCACTGACGCAGGCCCGGTCACCGAGATTGACAGAGTGAAGTTTCCGATTGTTGAAGTATTGTTGCCGGGAAATTATTCCATCCATTAGATACCGCTGAATGGAGAGCAGTCCTTAACGTGCGTTGCTCAAGCGCACACCCCGAGAGTCGAACCAGCGCCGCTTGATCTTGAAGCTTCTTCGTTCCAGAAGTGACGCGCTAACCAATTGAGCTATCGGTTTAGTGACCATTAAGCTTAGAAACAGTCTTAATATTGCTTCCACGTTAGGAAAGGCAGTGTTAATTTTTTCCTTGCACATAATTTCATAAAGATCTCCATGAGACAACGAAATGAATTGCTCTTCTGTACCGGCAAGCCCTTGGTTTTGTGTTTGTCTCAGGTACAAATGAAAATGTAGAAGTTCATCAGCAAGTTTCGGGTCAACATCTTCCGGATACGCTTCCTTTAAAAGCTCTACGCCTAGTACAATTTCCACCTTAGTTGCTTTCAGATTAGCAAGAAAGAGGAACATTTCTGCATTGTCACTGTGCTGTACACATTAGCTCTTCTTCTTAAATTGGCTTCAAGCACGTCGAGCATAGGGATAAAGGAATTTATTTCAAACCTTTCCTTTGAAGAGAGTTCACTTAAAGCGTCAGGTGCATTTCTTTGTCTCCTAGTGACAGCTCTGTATAGTTAATATTCGGCAAGGTTGCTTTTGCTTGCTGATCAAAGTTATCTCTAATTTCGCTTAGAAAGTCTGTCAAACCAATTGTGTATAGAATTTTTACTCTGAAAAGCTTGATATATATACACTTTAGGTAGGGTTTAAACTTGTCAAGTTTTTAAAAGAATTACAACTTCGAAACCGAATTTCGAGGCCCCTGGACGTTGAGGCCCTAGGCTTCAGTCTGCCTAGCCTATTGGTAAATCCGGCCCTGCCCACCGGTTGTTAAAATAAACCAAATCAGGTTGCTGACCTCAAATCCAGCCGGATTTGAATCCAAATCTATGTTCATCTCTATTCTCTGATATCTATCAGCCGATTTTTTTTCTGTGTAGATTTAGGTGCTTTGGTGGATTTTTACAGGGAATATTCACCAGGATTTTTTTGAGTTGGAAGATATTTAGCCTACTTGGAATGGACTTTTTTGGGAAAATTTTACCGATATTCTCTATAGCTTATAAGGAAAGACCGAAATTTTTTTTTGCTTTAATGGATAGCTTATTGTGCTGAGCGCTGTCGCTAAGCGCAGTGTAGGCAAAGGCTATGCTTACGAAACTGCATAAAAAGTACGGTAGTAGCCAAATCAGTAATCGTGTGTAAAATTGCCGTTGCCATGGATCCTTGAAACGTCAGTGAAGCATTAAAAACTAGTGGGCTACATTATTTTGCTTTTATTTTTTATATTCATTATTTTGATATAGCAAGGTTAAGCATATCGGTATTTATCTTAAACTGATGATGAGAAGATAAAAATTGAAAACTCCTTTATTCCTATTGTTATCCGTTTTTGTCTGGTTTGCCCAATGATCCGTAGCTGACGTTGGAGTCCGGTCCGGTTTATCATAGCATAGCCAAGCCCAGTAGCTGCGACGTTTTATTTTGGCGTTATGACGTGCGAAGGACCAAAGCGAACAACAACATATGCCTGTTAAATCAGCAATGATTAAAAAGGTATAGCCTAAGACCCTAAGTTAATGTTAAAAATGTTCTGTTCTTGTGAACCAACCCAACAAACTGTCCACTTGAAGCGGTTGACTGTCTCCTATCATAAGTATAGACCTAAGCCTTGTTACTCAAGGCAACAAGCAGTTTACAAGCCTCATTTTTTAATCATAAATCGATTTCAATATCGCTGGATCCTCAGTATGATCGTGTCAAGAGTCTTGAAGGGAGCTGGTATACAAGTCCCCCCCCCCCCCCCCCTGGTAACTCATGACAAAGAGGAATTGACCAAAACATGTGGATTGAAGTGTGTGAACAGTAAAGCAAAGATAATGTAGTTTCACCCTATATGTTTGGTCGAGTCCTGTCTTTGTCATGAGTTACCAGGGGGGGGGGGGACTTGTATACCAGCTCCCAAAATTAACCATACAAAAAATAATAGCCAATGATTTCTTCTGAATGAAAAGTAGACAGCGAAAAGGCCACAAAAGGTCATTAAGTTAGCCGTTGCCTTCAATAAGCAAAAAATAGAATAAAGGAGTGTCACAACTCTTTCTAGTTCTTACACATAAAGAGACTTCAATGGAAAGATTGATGGCATAGTTTATTGGGATATCAAACATTAAACAGTCAATTAAATGGTCAAATAGTTCTACTTAATTACCGTACATCACAAGAATTAATTCTTCTGGTCAACAAGTCAAAGAAGTTTTCAGAATGTCATCTATATATACAGATAATTTCTAGAATCAGATTTTACAATAACAGATGGCATAACTAAAGGTTACTATCGGTCCTTAATCGTCAAAATACCACAAAAGAACTATACAATGGAACAGTTCACCCATTCTAGAACAAAAAATGAGCCATTGAGCCTGCCGCGGGACTACACATATTGCTTATGACTAGAGTCCTAAATCGAAACATACACAACTAGACAATATTTACCAACTATTAGCCTACTCAAAACTAACAACTTACACTAGTGACTCAACTGCAATCAAGTGTAGCAGGTCAGCCTCTACTCAAATTTGAAGCTTGCACTTTGGTATGACTATGACACAGTAGCCTACCGGTTAGGGTGGCCAAAAAAAATTGAAATTTTTTATTTTTGTTTGCACACCCTCTCATTTTAGGAGGATTCATGAAAAAATGACACTGTGAAAATTTGAAGTGAATCCGACAAGAGGAAGTGCTCTCCCACCGACCTCTAAATTTGCTTTCTTTGTCATAATTCCTTGAATATGTGACGTAATTTTTTTTTGACTTATCTCTACATTGCAGTTGCAGCATTGTGTTAACCATTGTTTTACTCTGAATTTATGATATAATAAGTGTTTTCACATGCAGAAAAACAGAAATAATGCACAAAATAGATCACATTAACAAGCGTTTGGTATGAAATTAAATGCACTAAACTTTAGCGAAAACCGCATAAAAGTACGTTCACCAGTCACGGTCGCAACGCTTCAGGTGACAACACATTACCCAGAAAAAGCAACAAAAATGTTTGTAAAGAGTCAAGCCACTGATTTTATTTAATGGAGCTGTTGGCATGCTGGCTTTTACTTGCACTTGTTGGAAGCAGCTTCTGTGGTGCTCGACCACCTGAGAGAGGAGCTGGCGCTGTTGTTCATTTTCCGTAAGGACTTCATTGAAGTCAGTAGCTAATTTGACTGCCCAGTGCCCGCTCTGCACAATCATTGACGACTTTAAGATCATGGCATGCAAGAAATAGCAACCTTTGATTAAATGCCTGTTGCACGACAGTGATAGCTCCAGTGTGGATTCTCGTATTGCTTGATGTCGCGTCAAAACAAAGTGCAGCTAAATGCTCTGCTACAACTTGTGTATGAATTCCACTACTTTTTGGCCCATTAATGATCTCGTTCCAACAAGCAGCTTCTGAATGCCAAGCAGTATCTCAACATGCATACCAGAAACTACAATGGCCAAAGAGTCGCACTTTGTGCCATTGGCATTAGTCAAATGTTTACCATGAAAATGAGCGAAAAGTGGAACTGATGGTTTAAATTTTTGCCGCACTGCAGTTGCCAGGCTTTCACGTGAGGCGTTTCGAGCATTCATGACAGAGGAATGTGACATTGTCAATTCATTTATATCAATTCCAGCTGCAGCAAGAGCAGGAGTGACGATCATCGTTGCTTGACGACATCTTGACTTGTCGATGTTATAGTTCTGTTCAGTGCTGCATTAAACAGTAAATTCGATAATGCAGCGTTTTGGTAATGGCTGCTCCTACTGGGTTTTCTTTTGTTTTGGTGTTATTTGGATTTACGGTGCAAACAGTGGGTCACTGGAAGAATCTTCATCATCTGCTGATCATTTTCAGATGAGAAAGCAGCAGCACTTGATGGTACTGGATCAATGCGATTTCTGTTGCGTCTCTGTTCATCATCTTTGCGCTTTCTATACTTTGCAGCAGCTTGCCGATGCATTGGGTCCTCTGTTGTCATCAGTATCTGTCATGCACCACATTGGTCTATCAAAAACTGGCAGTCTTCTGGTATTGTTGTGCGTCATTCCCAGTTAGCATGTGCAATATCAAATAATGCACAAGCTCTGGGTGAAGTCAGCTTCTGAGGTCAGCTGGGAAGCTGGATTTCGCCTCCCTTTGTGCTTTGATTCTCCTATATGCTCTTGATGGATGCGCTTTAGTTTGGTAACAACGTGAGTCTTTGCAGTGGTAGCGATATTAGCTTTCACTCACAAAAACTGTACTGCAAGCAAGTGGCAGTGTAACCTGATTGATCTTCATCTCGTAGTAGAGGTGGTGAAGAACCACACCCCATACAGGCAGCTGACATGGCTCCTCAAGAGAGTCAGAGTGGGTGTCCATTTGTTGACTCTCTTGAGGGCCATGTCAGCTGCCTGTATGGGGTGTGGTTCTTCGCCGTCTCTACTACGAGATGAAGGTCAATAAGATTACACTGCCACTTGCGTGCAGTACAGTTGCAGATGAAGTAATATTAACTACTACCATCTATGCCACTTTTTGGTTTGCAGCACCTTCATCAATATCTGCCCCTACAAATGACCTAGCAATGCTACAGCTCACAGAGGATTATAAAGAGGTTGACAATGCAATTTCTCAAGTGGCAGAAAAAAGTTGAGGTTGCGCTTGTGGTACTTCAGTGAGGATCTTGCTGCACTGCCTTTATTCAGTGATAATAACACAGATGTTGAAAAGAAGGCAATCGTTAATGCTCTTAAGAAAGATCCATTTCCCGAAGATGTTCGTCGTGTTGCCCCAAACAAAATTCTCAAGTTTTAACGTCTCTGGCACAGTTTGTAACACAGCATTCACTTAACCTTTTCGAGTCACTGCTTCTGTCGACACATTGCGTGACCGTGATGATTATAAAGAAGCATGCAAAGTTTGGCGTCATCTCAAAGCCGTCAATGATTGTGCAGAGCGGGCAGTAAAATTAGCTACTGACTTCAATGAAGTCCTGACAAAAAATGAACAACAGCTCCAGCTTCTCCATCAAGTGGCCGAGCACCACAGGAAGCTGCTTCCAACAAGTGCAATAAAGTCAACCAATGGCTTGACTCTTTACAAACATTTCTCTTGCAATTTCTGGGCAATGTGTTGTCACCTGAAGCGTTGCGATCGTGACTGGTGAACGTACTTTTATGCGGTTTTCGCTAAAGTTTAGTGCATTTAATTTCATACCAAACGCTTGTTAATGTGATCTATTTTGCGTATTATTTCTGTTTTTCTGCATGTGGAAACACTTATTATATCATAAATTCAGAGTAAAACAATGGTTAACACAAAAATGCTGCAACTGCAATGTAGAGATAAGTCAAAAAAGAATTACGTCACATATTCAAGAAATTTTGACAAATTATGCCAAAGAAAGCAAACTTTGAGGTCGGTGGGAGAGCACTTCCTCTTGTTGGATTCACTTCAAATTTTCACAGTGTCATTTTTTCATGAATCCTCCTAAAATGAGAGGGTGTGCAAACAAAAATAAAAAATTTCAATTTTTTTTGGCCACCCTACTACCGGTATATATGCATGTGACTTGTGTGCAGAGTAACTTTCTCAGACCTTTCAACCATATTTTAAAGGTTTTTATAAGTATAGTAATCAAAACTTTCTGCATTTTTTATACACTGTCTATAATCCTAGCCGAGATTTTTGTTTGTGAATCTTGTTCATTACGTATATGCAAGCATGCATGGGTCAGGAGGAGGAACAAAAAGTATCCCTAAAGTCTTTGGGAATATATTTATATCTTTTATTGGTGCTGGAGTATTGGGTCTTCCATTTGCATTCAAGGAGGTAATTAGTTTGAAAAGTTTTTGTGTTGAAACTACACAATGCCAGAGTTGTTCATTTTAATTCAGACATATTTTATCTTTGCCATTGAATCGTTATTCTTTGTAGTAGTCAGTAGTTATGCAGAAACTTTTCAAGAATATTTGTGTATCACAAACAAGCAACAAAATTGAGTGAAATTCTTTCAATATTAGTGTTTTTATCCCACAAAAAAGGTGTTATGACATATTAATATTTTAAACTTTACTACGGTTCCGCAATCATGAAAATTATTTAATACCTGTGTTTTAATGCAACTGGTTTCTTATTCTTAGGCTGGAATATTGGAAGGAATCTTCATAATGACTGTTGTGGGATATTTAAGGTACAGCATTGGTCTATTGTGTTTTGAATATCAAATATATATCAAAGAATATCAAATATATATCAAAGAATATCTATTTAATTCTAATCGAATTATCATATGTAATGTATAGTGACTGCTGAATTAAAAAGAAAACTGTTGAATCTTGTCACATTGTTTTCTAATCAATAATGAATCTCAGTAATGTGTAACTTCTGATAAACAACAGGACAAAATAACTTTTATATATACGGTAATATATGTTTGAATGAACTTTACAATCGCTATGTGTTGTGAAACATTTTTAATTGTATCTACTTGCACAGATCGTTCAAACCGAACAGTGCTACGCATTTAGGACACTAGTCAGACAAATTAATATTAAATATTTTTGCTGTTTTTTTTTTAGTGTCAAATTTGCCATTTATAGAATGATGAGACAATCATACCTACATAATGTTGACTATCCAGTTCCATTAAGGATATTGTTCATGATTACAAACTAATCTTATGTTACTGTGGCTTGCTTAGTGTGTGTGCCATGCTCTTGCTCATTGATTGCAAAGAATACATGGAAGCACATAATGTTAGAATGGTTCGATCCCAATCTTCTGAGCATTGGACTGTAGATACCTCAGAGCAAACTACTTCTCTTATATCAATGGAACCCGTTAAAAATGGTGGTACAAAAGATTATGTTCCAAAAAAGGTATATATATATGTTTTTTTGATATATAGTCACAACTGCGTTTCTAGAAATTACTTTATGCAATATACATGAACATTGTAAAATTAATTATTTTCATAATAATGTTATTCAGCTTGGTGTTAATAAAACTAAAATTTCATGCTATGTTTGTCAAAAAAATATGATCCACATGCTGCTAAACTCCCGGCTTCTAAGCTCCCTGTGGAGGCTAGTCATTGTTAAATTGCCTTTGAAAATAATGCGTCGGTAGGCCATGTTTGATCACCAGCTTCCACCAGCCAACATTTTTTCCTCTCCGCTGGTATTTGAATTTTTTCCACTCCCGTTTGTTCATGAAAGTTTTTTTCTTTTCACTCATAATCACAACCTTTTCATAAACAAGGCGATGTGTTTCACACGTCGACCAGAAATATTACTGATAAAAAGTGTCGCAAAATGTCTAAGCATCGACCTATAAAAACTTGAACGGTAGCTCTACACCTACTTAGGAAGCTGTACACTTCAATACAACTGCAAATATGTTTCATGGCCGTATTTGCTTTGTTGCCTTTTTTAATGAGCGCAAAAGCATGATATTAATTACCGGATTTTTATTTTGGTTGCCGAGCGCGAGAATTTGGCTTCCGGGTAAGAGCTCTGGTAAGCCATGCTTGGTCGCTGGAAAAATAAAAGAGCTGAGAGGTCTGGATCCATTATCTACTGCAATATAAAGTGCAACAGAGTTTCTTGTGAAACCCAAGGCCATACACCAATTTCATTCATAAAAACAAAGGGCTTTAAGGGTTAAATGGCATTTATATTTTTGTGGGTTTCCATCATCTACTATAATTGCAATATGATTAAGAACATGGAGCCTTAGTACTTTACAGCTTATACTTCAATTATACTGTAATATATTATTCTCTACTTTTGTGTTTATAATACTATTTATAATGCGTAGTAACATGTCTGTTTAATTCCAGTTTAGCCATTGCAGATGATGACATGTAAATTGTTAGACTATAACAGGGTTCCCACGCAGTCGGGAAAGTAGGGAAAAAGTAGGGAATTTGAAAACCCGTTTTCCAGACCGGGAAAAAGTCGGGAATTACGTGAAACCTCCTCATGGTATTGAAAAAGTATGGAAAACCTTGATGACTAAATTGTAGATAAAAAATCATGCGATATGGACTGGATTAAACCGGATACCGTACAATACCGTCCTTGTCAGCTGGGTCAGCTGTTAAAATAAATCACTACTGCACCAAGCGGTTTTCTGAGTTTGTGTTTGGGTTCTAAGGTCAATCCATCCAGCATGGTTTTACTGATTTAATTGATCACAATTACAGAAGTGCCTGCCGTTGTTCAGACGTGGAGTGCTGGTAAGCTAGGCCTAGGTTAATAGCTGATGTTCAGTGACTATGTGGTCAGATGGTAGGAGAACTAACCCAACTACGTGTAGGCTAGTTCAGGTCTTCCCAAACTTTTTTGCTCGGGACCCCTTTTAATCTCCTAAAATTTTCCGCGACCCTTTACAGTTAAAAGGATAAACAATGCAAAATAAACGTTTTTGATAGGATTTATTGATAGGCTTAATTTAAACGAAAACTAACAACAAGTTATCTGTAATCGAAGCCTACTACTTGTAGCCTGCTGGAAACAAAATCAAAAAGTAAACACATTTGTTCAGTATGATGGACTGATGGGTGCGACTGTTCTCTGCTACAAAGCAAGCCTGGTCTTGGCCTGATGTTTGTCAATGCTGGTTTCAAGGCAGTTTCAATGTAACTTACGCTGGAACGGTATTTTATCAACGTTGAAAACACTGACACACACATAGCCTACATGGAGATTAACGGCAGGAGTGCGGTTACTGCTGAGCCATATAATGGTGAATATTCCGCTCTAACGTTCGGCTAAGCCAAAAAGTGTGAAACTTTTTTCCAGAAAAATCAAGCCACAACTTAGAATCAAAAGATAGATCTGCAAATTTTTCCGGGGATTTTAAAAAAGAGGTGTTCGGTAGTTTGTTTTTGCATAGGCCTACACGTAGACCTATAGCCTACATATTACATAACCATTTATCTGGACTTGGGAATCCGCTGTTAAAAATAATAATTTTGGCGCTTAAAGGGATACTAAAGGAAAAACCTGACTTGGCGATTTTCCACGTTCTTTCTGTTTAACATGCTAGGAAGGTGGGGTTAGTTGAGTCATGTTTCAGATTTTTCCTTATATTTTTTTACCTATTGTAGATACACCTATGAAACTCTAAGTGAAACAAAGGTAATGAAGTATGCTTGCTACTTCCCGTTTATCAAAATGCTATCTCATGTTTAATTGCCATTTTTGTTACCTCAAACATAGAGCACGGTTTGACTCAACCAACCCCGCAGGCAGGGTTAGTTGAGTCAGTGGGTGGGGTTAGTTGAGGCGCAATGGCATTCATGAGGTGCATAACTTTTTGGGTCTATATTGGGCACCGCTCCCATCTGGCATCTCTGATCTATACCATCAATGAACGTTTGTTGTATTCAGGAGTGGGTAATAACCTACTTTGTACTGTGGGCCACAAAATTTATTAACAATACCAGGCGGGCCACATGACCCCAAATTCGCCCGTTTTCACAGTGTTTCCCTGAAAAAAGAGTCTTCACTGCAACCAGACCCAAATTTTCCTCAGTTATTTTACCCGACTTTATGTCGTTTCTCTAAGAAAATAAAAATAGGTCTTTACCGCAACCAGGCCCTAATTTCTCTCGATTTCGCCCTACTTCATGCCATTTCTCTAAAAAAAGTCTTCATACCGCTTAGACCCAACTTTCACACATTCTATCGAAATTAGTGACGTGAAATCTAATACTTTTAATGCTTTTCCCGCTGGCCACATTGTATTGCTTCGCGAACCAAATTTGGCAAAATTGGAAGTATTTCCATTGGAGACATATAAGTGGTCTCTGAACTAGCTGAATTCCGAACAGAAGTTACGCTGGAACAATCTTGATGTGCAGCACTAATGTTGGGTGTTTCGAAGGTTGCGGACAACTGATCCATGTGTTCATTGATTTCTGAAGCACAGTTTTCAGCTTAAATCCCAACACGTAACTCTAAAGGTCGGTTGGTCATTTCTGATGGAGCAAAATCTATGTCAGTGAAAATGTCTCTGTACACAGGATACATCCCTGTTCTCAAAACCGGCAGCAATATTTTTGTGGGAAAAAGCATTTTCATAGGCTTGGTTTGTAATGCCAGCCACATCATATATAGCCTACTACAAGCCTTCCCAGGATTATTTATTTGCCAGGAACTCAATGCTCTGTTGTAGTAGGCCTTAAACGGGCCATACACAGCCCTGTCCAAAGGCTGTAATTAATGAGATGTGTGAGGGTGTAAAACTAAACAGAAAAGTAGGCCTAATGGATAATTTTAATCAAATAATAGCTCATTTTGTCCAAGTAACTGATTTAATAATGCACGTTTAGCAATTTAAATTTAGAAGTAAGATTTCAGCAGCCTGCAACTTGAGGTAGGGTTAGTTGAGTCACTGCCTCAACTAACCCTGCAGCTATTGACTCAACCAACCCCAAACCTTCCTCATGACAATTATTGAACATATTATTTATACGTAAAGCTTTATCGGTCTTACACAAATGTACTGTGCTTAAGATAGCTATAAACTACATGAAACTTTGACGCTATCTTCGCTTACGCCTAGCATAGCTTCAGCATCCCAATCAACTTTGAGCTGAAAATATTTACTTTTTAGTCCAAAAAATGGCATTTTGCTGACTGTATAACCTGTATAACATGCACGGCTGCTAAAGCAAGATGGACGCAGTTACCCATAATGCTTATTGTTTCTAGCAATTAATCTTCACAAAGTCATGCTTGGTTAGTCAGAAAACAATGGTGACTCAACTAACCCACTGACTCAACTAACCCCACCTTCCCCTACCATAAAACAATTTTCAATAAAATTTTGCGTGCTTTTGTCAGAGCTTTCAAAACGGAAATATTAAAAAGCGGAAATGTTCTTTGCAATTATTGTTTAATCGTTGTAAAAGTTGTAGTCACTGAAAGTTGCTTAATGTTAATTTACTAAGCAGAGAGAAGTAAATTCCAAGTATAGGCCTATTACGCTTAATGCGCTCAACAAACAATCGTGTGATTGGGCAAACGTCAAACCAGCTACCTTGTAATCTTCAAGTGTTTGCTAAGCAACAAGATTGGCTGCAACTCTGCGTTCGAAAACAATACTAATTTCTTTACAAGATGTTTTTCTTTTTTCGCTTATTGATGCACAAGAATCGGCATCGGCAAAAATTTTGTAATCGGCACATCCCTACTTTAAATGTTTTTGTGATTCAGTGTTCAGTAGCTTTTTACTTATTTCATTTTTGCTAGTGGTGTGAATTTTAATTGTTTTAGTTTGACTTATGGCAGGTTGTCCCGTCCTATTTAATGAAGCTTTGAATTGTAATTTCAGTATAAATGTGACAGTTTATCCCGACTGGTTTCAGTTTGGGTCTTTTGAAAAAAACAAAACAGTTTTTTGTTCAAACAGGAATCTTTTGACATTATTATTTTTTCATACTGATTCGGATGTAATAGAGTTCGGATATAGGCTACAATTTTAAACCTATGCTATGCATGATCGTGTTTAGAAATAATACAGCACAGAATTTTTCATTGATTTAACACTGTTAATGCGCAATTTAGATCGAAATTAGGTAGGGAATTTTTAAAATTTAGTATTGAATTAGTATTGAAAAAGTAGGGAATTTGTTTATAAAAAATGTGTGGGAACCCTGCTATAATGTTTTCACTATTTTTAGAAACTTGCAGTGTTTTTACTGCATTTATGCAAGTGAAAGTTTCTTGGGTTTTTCAGAAAGTTAATGAAGCTGTTGAACATGAAATCGGGTACGGAGATGTTGGTTATTTTGCTTATGGAAAGGTTGGGTCAACGTTGGTCGACGTGGCCATAATTGTTTCACAAACAGGTTATAGCATATGAACATTTTATCAATAGCAACAACCATGTCGACATTAAGTAATTGTGCGTTTTGCTTTTATTGCAAATTTGGATCTAAAATCGAATTTATAATTCTCATTATCTCCAAATGCAAGTGATCAATCCATGAAAGTTATACTTTATTTGCAATCTCTACGTTTTCGCCTGATCTTCTTTAAGGAGATATATATCTTCAAAGTATTCTCATTCAAATAGATTTTAGCCATTTATATTTAAATTAAAGCCTTCTGAACATCTTCTTTTAGGGTAAAGCAGTCTGTAATAGCTATGGTACATTAATAATTGTGATTTTGTTTACCTGAACTTACTCTGTTTAGCGTTGAGCATTCTTTTTGTGGCATTGTGTTGATGTTATTTATTGTTGGATTCATGTTTTTTGTTTCTCAACGGTTTGACGAAATGGTCGGCAAGTATAAAACATTAAATGTGTGTCGTAACAAGGAAAGTGTATGGAAATTTTGTGAATCTTAATTGTAGTTTTAAAAATAATATGCAATAATTAAGTCGCAATATTACCAATTGCAGGCTTTTGCTGCGCATATTTAATATTTATCATCGAAAACACGGCCCAGTACTTTTCTGTTCAAAGCCCTGAAGTCACTACAGCTCCTGGTGATGCTGAATCATCATTTTCTTCCGGATCTCATATTCAACGTTATGTCCTTGTCAGCATGCTGCTTCCTTTGTGTTTGCTTTGCTTTTTGAGACATCTTCACAAGCTGGCTATATTCAGGTATGAAAAATGAGCAGTTAGTAATTCTTGTTATAGATGGATTTTCTGGAATGTATTCGTAATAATTTTTACAGACTTTATGCGTTGACTTCATCATCAGTATCATAATCCATCGTCGGTTTGTTCCCCACTAGTGGGGGTGGCCGATTGTTTCCGCGCAGCAATTGTTTTAATCCCTTTTCTCCATTTCACCCTGTCCCTTGCATCTTCCTCCTTCAGTCCGACTTTTTTAAATTCATCCTTCACTTGTTGTTTCCACGTTCTTCTTGGACGACCGCATTTCCTCTTCCCATCCACCTTTAGATCTAGTGCCTTTCTAAGAAAACTTCCTTCCTCCCTCCTTATCACATGTCCATACCATCTTACTCCATTTCCATTTGACTTTCTCTTATTAAAAAAAAAAACATTCCGTGAAATAAATTTCCAAACAAATGACAAAGCAATATTCATGGCAAATCCAGTAAAGATAGTTTCTGGGTTACCTTCTATCGGAAAGGAATGTTACCCCTTGTATTTGTTTTGTTTTGGTATTATGATTTGGTATTTCTGTTGTTTATCAGTCGTTGTTATTAGTGTGCAATCGCAGTGTAAGTGTTGAATGATACACGAAATTATGGTTGGTATAATAGATTCAAGCTTCATGTGAAGTCTCGGCACGACATAACTCCAGGTAGATTATGCACGAAAACTTAACTAAGCGGTCATACAGCTGTATTTGACTTCAGTTTGAACTATGTCGTAGTCGCAATACAATAGAATTGTTTGCCATGGGCGTAAGACATAGTGCGCTATAGTCTATGAGCATACTGCTCGATCTTTATCATTTTCACCGAACCAACTAACGAGGTTTTTTTTCTGTCTCAGCATTTTTGCAGATTTTGCGAACGTATTCGCATATTCAATTGTGTTTTGGTTTGATTTTGAAGAAAGTCATACTGTCAGGTATGTCAAAATACAAATTGATTATTGCATTTGTGCAATGTGCATGGCTTAACAATTGTTGTACACTCATCACCATACTATTATTTGAAAACATCCATTAGTTGAAGACCAGTGCTTGAAAACATGAGCCAATTCGTGGTTTCAATTTTTTTGTCTCAAGTATTCACCATTGCACATCATTTTCATAGGTTATAGGCGAATTCTTCGTAAACAATTCTTCGTAAAGCAATTCTTCCTAAGCAATTCTTCGTAAAACAATTGTTCTTAAAGCAATTCTTCCTAAGCAATTCTTCGTAAAACAATTGTTCGTAAACAGTTGTTGGTGAAATGAAATCCGTAAAAGAATTTTTCGTAAACCATTTCTTCGTATACATCAAATCTCCATTGCATGCACGAATAAATGCTTTGGGAAGAATTGTTTTACAAAGAATTAACTTTACGAAGAATTGTTTTACGAAAAATTGCTTACGAAGAATTGCTTTACGAAGAACTGTTTACGAAGAAAACGTCGGACACCATTTTCATACTATGTGAAATCGCTCTTGCAATCATTTTAAACCCAACAGTTATACTGATCGACCTTTGAAATGTTATACTGCGGCATCTTCAGTGCTATAATCACCTGCAGAGTTTAAAGCTTACGTCGTGGTCTTTCTTTTTAGTGTTCACCCTAAGGAAATAGATCTAGCAGGATTTCCGTTCTTTGCTGGCATGGCTGTATACTGCTACGAGGTAAACGTTATGCCTGTAATTATTTCCATGTCTCAATAATTAATATTTTCACTTTTGCAACGGCTTTTCATTATTTTAACTAGTGATTAAATTGTGGCGATTCGATTTGCGCCAGTTTTGGGACTAAGGGTTGGATGCACCTAAAAGAAAATCGCCTTGTTATACAGATAATTTGCTCGGACATGGCCTTTAGAGTTACGGCTAGCTATGTCATATTTTGTAAGCAATTTCTAAAAGACTATTTCTATTTTTTGATCTTTTCATAAGTTAAGAACTGTGGTGTTTGTTGAGGTTACTGACAGTTCGGGAAACTTGTTGTAGTTGTTTTCATTTTGTTATATATCATTTAAATTTAATTATACGACATCAGTTTTATGAATTCTATAGCACATCAATTTTTAGCACATAGTCAATTACTGATCCACCGATAAACTTTGGGCAAACTTATTCTCGATTAATTGGTCATAGATAGGTACGTATTAGAAAAATCGGAAATTAAAAAAGGAACATTCCTAGAATTGCAAATCTTAAACTGTCGAAGTCTCAGAGGAAAATCATCTACTGTACAAATTAGATTGATGCTATGATTAAAAGTTCAGCAACTTTGTGAGAATACTCGTAGAATATGTGTGGAACACCAAGACTAACGTTCATGTATGCTTCGTATAGGGAGCGGGAATGATTTTGTCGTTGGAAGGTTCCATGTCTTCTGAAGTTCGACCAAAATTTCGCAGGTTAGTGTTTCAAGTTCAAACTATACGGACAGACAGGACAGAATAGCTTTAAAAAGATATTTTTTGTACAATGTTTATTTCCTGATTTCTGGTACTTTGATAGGCAACTTGCAAAGTATTAATTTAAAAATTTCTTTTGCAGGATATTCAAGCTGGCCATCTTACTCATCACCACCCTCTATATTTTATTCGGTGTTTGTGGTTACCTGGTAATGCAGTTCACATTCAATATGTTGATACGAGCTTATTTCATGATGGACACACGTCAAGCTCAAACGAGTAGCGTTTCTTAGCATCAATTTGCTTTGCTCGGTGAAGAGTTGATCCGATAGGAATGCTTTGCTGAATCTCTGCTGGCAAAACAGCTCTTTTTGACATTAACTCGGCATCTCCAAATGTTGAATCAACGCAAAAAGTACTGATTTGCCGTGAATGCCCTGGGCTGTGGGTGGTATCGATTTTATTAAGCTTACAAACTATTACTTTTTTGCAAGTTTGAGTTCGATGATTCTCGTAGATTTCAACTTCGTGTACAGCAAATATGCAATCTCAACTTAATCGTAGAAGTGCATGGCATTTGCATAGGGCAAAACTTGGACGCAATACCTTCTTTTGTCTTATGCAAATTTGTTTAAATGAGCTGTTTGTCAGCAAATACCCAGCAAGCAAATCAGTTTTCTTTACATTGCTTCGATGTCTGCAGAAGTGAAATCAATCTAAAAGAAAACTCGCCGGGTAGTGGGTTTCCCAGCTAACAAAACCGATCAACGTCTGCAATCGTTGAATCAACGTAAACGATTTTTGACCAATTTTGCTGGTTGGTTGACCTCTCAACTCAATGGAGTTTTTTCAAGTTCTAGTTCAGGACTCCATTGGGGTTTGTCGAAAATGACTGAGATTTTCAAGTCTGCAACTATGGTATATGCAGCATTTCAAACAGTTGTGAAAGAGATCCATATTTCTCGCTATAGTATGATGCATAGAAGTTTCCATACAGCAAATCAGACATTTTTCCAGATGTTGAATTAATGTAAACAACGACTGATTTGCTACCTGGTTTATTCAAATAAGTGCCTTGCAACTTAGTAACTCTTTGCTCATTATTTTCAGTCATTCGGCGAAGAGACAAACGCCATCATCACTTTGAACCTTCCACCAGGTTGGGTGTTTTTTGTTTTTATACTGAGCTGCTATTTTTAAAGACACCAAAATCAAGCACGGTATTATTGTGCGTCATGTTTGCGCTTTACCAAGAAGTTTGAAGTTTTTATCTGCCCATTACTGAAGTTTCTATTCGGCAAATCAAACTTCAATGTACTCAAAAATCTCGTTCTTTGGTTTTATCGGTAAAGCCCAAAAATGACGCACAACATTACAGTGTTCGAATTACGCCTGAAGACTGGGTGTTTTGAGGCTCATAAAAGTATTGGACTTCAGAAGTGAGATAACAGTTTCAGCTCCGTCGTGTTTCGTTTGCAAACAATTTTATTTAACAAGCCACTGTAATGTTTCTTTCATCAGGGGTCTTTCCTCTTCTGGTCAAGTTATGCCTTTGCTTTTCATTGTTCTTTACGTATCCAGTCATGATGTTTCCAGTGGTCCGAATCATTGAACAGCGAACGAACAAAGTATTTTCATCGTACATGGCTGGCGTAAGTCTTATACTTCATTTCATAAACAATGTTAGGCCAACACCTCACATCTAACTTTCATCGTGGTGAAACTGTCCTGCTCGAGTGATTGCTTTATAATCAAACTGATGCTGTTTTATGACAACCTTATTGCTTGTCTTGCACCAGACTTTAAGTTAGTTTTCTTTAACATTACCATTTCATTAACTCACTTAACAATTCTATTTGAATAAACTGAAGATGCTATCATTATAGCGAAATCGATTCTTTAATAAGTTATGTTAAGAGATTAGATTGTTGTGGGTGCGCACATGCCAGTTTTTGATGAATGCAAATTAGAGCACTATCTGTAACGACTTAAAGTTAAGCGATGTACAAGGCTGTCCCATACTCCGTTGCTGAGCTTCGGGAACTGAAGAATAAGGTTCTCATCACACTCAGCCGTTAAGTGGCGATCAACGCAAAAATTGTCATCCTGATGTCTCTAGAATGTTCTGCGAGCTGGGATGGTCGTCATCACTGCTCTCATTGTCCTTGTGATCCCATCCTTCTCCACCTTGATGTCTCTGGTAGGAGCTGTTTGCTGTAGCCCTCTCGCCTTTGTGATGCCAGCTGTGTTCCATCTCAAGATATTTAAAAGGTTAGCAGCCATGCCTCTTCTTGCTTACGTTGTCAGTGTGCGTAAGAGATGAAAATCACGTGACTCGTTGCGTCACAAAGCGACACGTTGGAAATTAATGTCACATGATTAAACAATCAAGTTCACAAATATCAATCTAATGATATCACAAGATTTTATTCTGAATTACTTGTCGTTGATCTGTCAAGGAATTATTTTCTGTGTGAAATGTGACCGTGGTTTGATGCAGCCATTTTGTTTATTTAATTCCAAAATTCAAACAGCTTGTTGCAATACTATTTGATTTGAAACCTTCACGCGTGCCACAGGATTTGTACAATGTAAGTGCTATGTAACTTACTATTTCAAGTAACTACTGCATTTAGACAATATTCTGCAACAGTACTAACACCTTTTTCTAAATTTCAGTGAAATGACTAATGGGATGAGGATATTGGATTACATATTGATCATCGTCGGCGTGTCAGCGTAAGTACTTCTACCGCCCTAGACTGAAAAGACCGTTATTTTGTTGTCTGGGGTTTTCCGCTTGCTACCAAGGTAACCGCGTTTCCTTTCTACATGTTGTCCGCCGCGCGAATGCATTGTTTCCCACATAACAAGTGACGTAGCATGCTCGGTTTGACGTAAGTGCGAAATTGTTCGAACGTCAATTGCGTGGGCCAATGGGGAGTGCGTCTGATCGATATTCGGGAGGTTTCGGTTCGACGCTAGTCGTAAGCACGCCGTTGTGTCTCGACACTGCACTTAGTGACATGCTTAAAAGAAGACTCCTAGATTGGCGCTCTTACCTTTCTCCGCAGTTATTTCAAATGTTCAACTGCGAAGCATGAACGAAAAAGTTTCATCATTTAGTCTCATCTTTTCTTTGAGATCACTTCTCTATGGACTGAAACAATCATGCAGGGTTTTTCTTTCGCTATTGTCGTTTTGTTCTACAAGCTATCGTAGCATGTTATGTTCACGCTTTAAATGATATATAATTGCCATTGCTATCAATTGAAGTGGCAGCTTGTTTAGTGTTTACCCAACACGTTATAATATTTTTGTTTCAGCGCTGTCATCGGTGCCTTGGATGCGTTCAAGCGGTTGGGAATCATTCCCGGAGACGTGGACTTAGATGTTAGACAATTTGTTAATGCCACGAATACTACAGTTTGAATAGTTATTTTCCATCACTACTTCCTATTTTATATGTTTATTACAAAACCTTCCTGTGTAGAAGAATAAGCTGGTCTGTGATTCAAGCACTCCTTCGTCCCTACACTGCGTCAAGGCAAATGCGTGCTTCAGACAAGGTGTAATCTGCCCTTGAAGTATACAGTTATTTTAATGGCCTACTTGCTAAACTAGAAAAAATGTTGTCGCATGTTTTGTACCTAACGACAATCTTGGTCACTTGGCTACCATGCATTCATTTTGGCATGTCAGATGCACCATAGCTTACATACTGTTGCGCAGATCTCATACGAGCAAGAGGAAAGTTATTTTCCTGGTTTGCCTCGTAGAGTTGAGCGGTAACCTCCAAAGACTTATAACTGCAAGAGCCGGTTGAACTTTGAAATGGTACGGTCGTGTGCAATCACTATAGACAGCATCGAAGCCTTTTTTGTGTTTGTTTGTATTCTCAACAGATCGTGCTATCGTTGCGCTCCTCAGTTTAACCAGTGCCTTTGGTAGTACAGACCCCTAATGCATACGCGGGACTTGAACAGTTGTTGTTTTTTTATGTTGTTGCCTGCGAAATATCCGTCAACGTCCGCGCAGCAACCGATGAGTTTTCTTTTGTTAAATCATTTGTTCTTTCTGGATACTTGTTTGAAATCTTGTTAAACTCGTTGTGCCCGTTATTGTTAGGTTGAATGATACATTATATTGATGTAAATGTACCGAGTCACGCTGAATACACAATTCACTTTGCACATATTTCGTTTATTGCAAACGAAATTTTGTTATATAAAAGTTAATATTTTTTTCATTACTTCAATGTCATCAGGCATTTAAGCAATGTAAAAATGTCATTTTGATCTCTGCGATGTGTCCTGTTTTCAATGTATGTTGTGCTGCGACGACCAATATCGCTCCGATACCAAGTCAGTGTCAAATTAAGAAAACTGTTAATTTATCCTTTTCTCGTTTTTTCTTTGTCTCGTATATGACTGCTCTCTGCTCGCACGGTTTGCTGAGTAGAATTCCGTCTCCTCAGTGATCACTATCTACAAGTATTTTTTATGCGAGGTGTTTCGTGTTTTCACATAATCGTTTTTTGACGTTTTCCCTTGTGTGAACACAGAAACTGCTGGATAAGTGTTTCCATCTGAAATATCCTGATTGGACTTGTTTCGGATCTCAGATTAAAAGATTGGATTTTTCATATCGACTATTTTCAATCCAATCCACGCAATATTATGTGTATCAATCGAATTTCACGTCGATTTATTTTTATCATTTTTCGTTCAATTTGTGTAGAATAGAAAAAAAGACCACTATCAAGTTGGGAGGATTAGTGTTCAAGCTTGTTTCGGTACAAAACTGTGGATCCTTGGTTTTGTCAAGAAATTCATTGAAAAAAATGTCAAACTAGCTTTAGGAAATCGATCGTGTCAGCATGAGTTTAAAATAGTAGAGAATTGTTGGTGACTCGTTGGATGCTTCAATGGCGGATTTTTAGGCAGGCGATTAAGCTAACCATCTGATTAATTAATTGAGTAATCCCGGGTTTTAATCAGCGGATTGCGGTTAGTGCATTAAGCGAAGTACAGTCCTCGAATTAAACTTCTTAATCGACCAGTTTTCTTAATCCATGAATTATCTACTGTTGGTGCATTCAACCCTTAAACTGGTAAGGTTTGCTGTGAGGTAATCTGCTTAAATCGTTGTTGGCACCTATACATGTTTTTTGCTAACTAGCAGGAAAAGCAATAGCTTCTACTTTTTAATATTTGTTGTGCATTCCAAACGACAGGTTTATTCATACTTTTTACGAAAAACAAATTTTGTTTTCGTCAGTATTTGTTGATGCTGTTACTGCAACGCTAAGTTTTGCAAAAGTTGCAATGACTTTGGCATCGCAGTTAACTCTTCGTATTGTTTTACTCGTTTAGGTCGTTTATGTGACATTACTGGCAAAAACCCAGATAACAAAATCCGTCATTTTTGCATTGATTCAACGTCTACAGACGTTGAATTAATGCAAAAACGACGGATTTTGTTTGGGAAAATCTGATCTGTGCCAGTGCATCGTACAATGCAGTGTCGGGTGCTTTGCTTTTCTGTATCGCTTTTTCTGTTATTTGTTGTGGTACTGTTGATTAGCTGGACTACATTGGTGTTCTATTAGACTATGCTTATTTGTATCGGGACATGTTTTCTCAGTATTGATCTAACTAACGTCTTTTCGACGTCTTATTCAAGAAATATTGTAACATGACATGCCAACTGAAGTGCATTTGTGAGCTTATTGCAAAATCTAACCCAACTTAAAAGCACAGACGAATACACGGTAACATCTTCAACTTCAGTAATTCATAAAACCTTCTTAAATACATTGAACGTTTAGTAAGCGTTTGAAAACAAGTTTTAACGCCGAACATAATTAATAAATTATTCTAAATTTTCACTTTGGAGTTATCAGTATTTTATATTTTTAAACGCTTCCGGTGGACATTGTTTTTTGCACACATGGCCGCCGGGTGGCGCTTATATGCTATACGCACTACGCAGCACTCATAAAATGTTCTGTAATTTCATACGAACCAAGCGGAGAAAGTCAGAACCGTCATATCCCGTTGTGCAGGTTGGCGACATACGTCATATGGTATCTAAACAGACGTACTTTATATGCTCTTTCCGTCTCACTCTGTCCCGATGATATGTGGACTGTTGCTGCTCGCATAATTATCTATGTTGTTGTTCGATGATTTCTTTTGTCCATCGGCGTTTTCATGTGTGAGAAAACTTAGAGAGACTTTGTTTAGTCTGTCTTCCAAATTTTGACACCAGGCACTTTACGTCGTTATTGTGTGGTTTACTTCGAACCGACGCACAGTGTGCTTCGATACAGTTTTTACTCTTCTGTTTATTTAATTAGAGGCTACTTTAGAGTGTTGAATAATATTTTCACAGAAAAAAAAAGCTCACGTTTACTGAAGATCTCTGATTTTGTCAAGTGCAATTTAGTGCTGTGTTGAAACCTTTATTTCTGGAATTCCACAAACTGCATTGAAACTTTCAAGTATTTTTGTGGATTTGTAACAATGCGTTCCAAGTCTTTCGTTGCATCATTTTGTTTAGAGATCTGGTATTGAAAAGTTACTAGAAAAATGTTTACAATCACTTGGTTCGTACATTGTCTTTATATTTTACTGCTTTTAGCTTAACTTCTTTCGCCATTGTATCAACATGCGTGGTTATCAGGGATATCTAAAGAAGGGGGATACGAAGGCTTTTATTACGTCTGACAATAGAAGGGTTTCTGTTTAACTTAAATAATCTCTGTTTATCGTAAAATGACAATTGGCACTGATAGTGATTTGATAAATCTTGTTATGATAATCTGCATTGCGCTATTAGCATCAAGCCTGGATATTCACTGCATGCTCATAGTTACTGGTTAATTCAACTACCCGTATACTTGCTTTACAACTAGCCCACTGCTAAGGCATTGTTAAGAAAAACAGCTCACTGGTAACCCTTCAACTGTCTTTCCAAACAAGTATTCTTTAAATATGTTCTGCGTAACATTTGCTAACTGCCTTCTGTAGCTGACTGTACCAACTGCACTACAAAACTTTCTGCAATTTTAAAAAGAATCGCATGTTTAAAGCACTACAAACTACCGCCCTGGTAGTGTCACGAGAATAAGGCAATCGCTGCGAGCCTTCCTATCCCCCTTTTTAGATATCCCTGTTGGTTATGTTCTGTGGCCGGGCATATCGCTCTTAACATAAAAATGGCGTTGTTTTTTGGTTCTATTGGCCTAATTGATTCGATTGTTTTGGTTGTTTTGCAGAAAAGAATGAGGTAATGGGCAATCTAATTCAGTCGTGCCATAGTTTTAGAGGCAGCTAGGTTTATATTACTTTTAATTGGTATTGAGTGATTATTTTCTTATCTTATTATGAAACAAAAATGGTGAAATACTTCTGATTACTGTAACATGTTTTTGTAAGAAATATAGAACCTTGCGCGTAAAAGGATTTTTTCACATATAGGATAATCACAGAAACACATCCAAGAGACGTAGCATACAGTACTTGCATAATTGGGAGATCCCTCTTTGCAGCTTTTGATTCGCCTAAATTTAGTGCACTAGTTTTTGGAACTGTCTCCATCGGTTGTGGATGATGATTTCAAGCTCGAATAACTTCTCAGTAAGTTGAACTTTTATTTAACGTTGTTCATCTTTGAAGTTCTTGGAAGTTTCACACGCATGAACGCTTTTTATTGCTTCTACTTTGTAGCTTCGTTATCTTTCGCGTGGCCTAAGTGGAAAATCAACGGACCTGTTGATGAGATCTTTTCATCCCTTTTGTCGGATACTGGCGGTCAAGCAATATTAAAGACGCGTCTACCTGACGGTAGTCGTAGGCTTCCTCTTGTAGCCGTATTATGCTTGCAATGACTGTTTAATGTGTTTATGCAAAGTCGCTCAAGTTGGGCAGCCTTCTAGCCTACTTAATAGCTGAGATACGTCTTTCTACTATTATTATTTGTGCTGTACATTTTGCTATTTAGCGCTGTATTTTAATCTCCATGCGTGTTATTAATTTATTTGCTTTTGTGGGAATGGCGCCAATTACTGTCCAAACTTACGAAACTATTGCTGTAGATTAAATTACAAATACGGGTTACGATTGCAGCCTCGTCATTGCAGGTAGACTAAATTGTAATGTTTCAATGCCGTTTTCTACAGTTTTGTTGGGTCGTGTACTGATAGATTGCGGGAATCTTTGTTCTCTGACTGAGAAAGCTTCTTCGAGAGCTTAATCCTGGCGGTTTGGTATGCTTGTAAACGTAAAGGCTTTGAATCACTGCCGCAATCTCGATTGCCGAGAGCGACCAGAGTGAAATTTCCGCTTGTTGAAGTGTTGTTTGTGAATTATTCCATCCACTAAGTTCCGCTGCATAAAGAGCAGTCCTTGAAATGCGTTTCTCAAACGCACACCCCGAGAGTCGAACCAGCGCTGCTTCATCTGGCGGTTTCTTCGTGTACGGAGTTAGACGCCTAACCAACAACTTCAAGATTTCAAAAGAGCTTACTACAGAACTTCAACCTCTATTGAAATATTCTAGAATAAGGCCACTGACGAAAAGTGAAAATATGTAACCATTTATCTTTTTTCGTATGAGACAGAGTTGTTCAAATCGAAGGGCAGGTAATGGGAAGGCAGGCGAGTGTAGCTTAGTCCAGTGCTGCAATACCATACATTCCATTTGGTGCCTGCCTTGTGAATGGGACATTCAAGAATGACATGGTCAGCAGTTTGTTCCTCCACACCCCGTATTTGCACGCCAAACCACACTTGTTGTAGGCTACCTGTTGGAGTGGAAGCTGCCGACTCTTGTTCGTATTCTGTTAAAGCTTAACCCAAGTCGGCCGGGGCAGGTCCACACCAAGGGGGCATGCGGTAGCCCTGGTCGACGTGCTAGCAATTAAAATCACCAGCATAGAGGCAGGAATGGGGGTATACTGGAATAGCCATTGAAGTGAATGGCTAACGAGGTGGCTTGTAGATGTTGACAATTTTGTAGCCGTTGACATTCACACTTAACCATTCAGAGTCTGAAGGGAATTATTCGACAGGACTCCAATTCAGGTTTTGGTCGACAAATGTGTTTAGGCTGTGTGTCTTTCTAAGGATTGATCCAGCTGGTGAGTAGTTTGAAATCACTAGTCTGGCTGCGCTGTGGCAGTGGGTCTCCTGGAGGATAATAATGAAGGCCATTTGTTGTTGAGCTATTCTTTGTACGACGTCGATTTTAGCTGTCGTAAGGCCTTCAACGTTGAGCTGTAGGATCTTGGGACTTCTGGGTTCGTTCTCTGGGAAAGAGGCATAGTATCTTTTCACAAATTGGGACTAGGTGGGCAAATTTTTAAAAAAGGGCACCTTTAGCGCGAGAGTTATGTTAAAAAGGGCACTTTTTCGCGCGTAAATAAAAGGAAAAAGGGCATTTTTTTCCCGAGCGTAAGACATGTAGGCTTAAAAATGCAGATTTCTCAGGCAAATTATGGGTAAAAAAGCATATTATACCTAGACTGAACTTTTGAGAGCCATAATTGATTCCTATATTTATCCCTGCCGACAATATTTTATAAATAATAGTGTAATAAAATTTAATCAAGAAACATTTAGTTGCAGAGGTCTCTTGTAGGCCTACTAAAGTAAAAGAAACAAGTATGATAATAGCCTATATGAAACACAACTGCTAAGATATTATAATGAGTTGAATCTTTGAAGAATTAGATGATTCTAAAGAGCTGGTATTTTATTTTGATGAAAATCAGGAAACAAACTTCAATAATTCAGACATTTAGAATCTCACACAAAATTTGAGGTACTCACAACACAAATTGATAAATTAATCTGCTTGAATGGAACATTAAGGATATTATAAGTAAGGTCAAAGCCTCAAAGGTGGGCTCATAAGTTCTAAATGTATGCTGATTGCTAAAGCTTTCCATTTAGCTGTTCATTCTTTAACTTGGATCTAACTTAAACAAAAATTAAGTCTTAAAAATTGCCCACCTAGTTTCAAACTAGGGGGGCAAAGAAAGTGCTAGGGGGGCAAGCAAAGGGACTAGGTGAGCGATTGCCCACCTAGTTTATATGTGAAAAGAGGCTATGGAAAGAGGGTTTATCATTTTACCACTTCAGACATAGCCTACCCTAACGTGCCTCTGTTTGTCGTTATTAACCTGTTTTACAGTTACCAGCACTCACCACGAGGAGGTTGACAACATTGACGAAAAGATCATTTAAAATAAATTTAAATTTGAGAAATTTACTGAAAATTAAAAGTTGTCCCTTTGGTATATTGACAAGGCTTGGTATGTAAGTATGAGACCTAGATCATGACACTCTTGCAAGTGAAAAAATTATCTGATGCTCAATTGCTTAAATAATTTAACTTGGTAAAACTGTCGATACCAGGTGTAGCCTATACAGACTTTTACGCTGCAACCCAACAATCTTTAAAAATTGAAGGTTGGCTGTCATTTCCTTCCACACGTCATGTTCTTCCGCTTTTCGTTTTGCTTCTTCAATGCTTGGTAAGTCAGCCCACTGTTTTACATCATCACCTCAAGTTCGTTTCCCTGCACCTCTTTCCTACCTACCACCATAGCTTGAACAACCAATTGATGTAGTTGCCCTGCTGATCGTCTCAAAGTATCTCTTGTAAATTTCATCCTTTACCTTGGTTTGCTGCTAGATATATTTGTAGAGTTGTTTGTTGGGCCTGATTTATCAATAAAACGTCATGAACTTATCACTGAAACTGATTTAGTCTCCCGGTTCGCACTCTTTGTCCATATGAATATCTGCCAAGGTCAGCCAACATTTTTTAAAACCTGAACTTAGGCACGAGTGAACTTTCAACTCGGACATGTGAATAATAGATCAAGCTATCAATTAATGAATTGAAAGCTCAATGCGCCCCGATAGCTCAATTGGTTAGCGCGTCACTTCTCGAACGAAGAAACTTCAAGATCAATAGCGGCGCTGGTTCGACTCTCGGGGTGTGCGCTTGAGCAACGCACGTTAAGGGCTGCTCTCCATTCAGCGGCATCTAATGGACGGAATAATTCCCCGACAACAAGCCTTCAACATTCGGAAACTTCACTCTGTCAATCTCGGTGACCGGGCCTGCGTCAGTGATTCAAAGCCTCTACAAGTATGCGAAACTGCCAGGATTAAGCTCTGCAAGAAGCTTTCCCAGTCCGAGTCCGAGGATAAAGATTCAATCAATCAATCAATCAATGCTGTTGAACCTGAAAATCTTCAAAGTTTTGCTTTAAATGTCCACTAGATTTATGTCGTAAAAAATACATTTGGACTGTTTCTTGAAATAAATCAGAAACTTCTATCTCGCCAATAGACCATCGATTAAAAACTTTAATAAGTGCTAACTTGTCATTTCAAGGGGCAGCGAAAATACTCCACATTATTCAGGTCTAAAGTTTGTGGTGACTACTCCATTTGTTGTATCTCTTTCTCCCTCTCTCTCTCTCTCTCTCTCTCTCTCTCTCTCTCTCTCTGTCAAACGCTTCGAAATCAGTTATGGTTCTGACATTTTACGAGCCTATTGGGCATTACCGTTTTGAAAAATCTAAACATTAAACTTAACCTGTATCCGGAAATATAGCTTTGATCATCCGATGAATTTGGTCTCCTAAAGTATCCTGGTGGTATTTTCTATTGATCTTACTTTGCAGAGTGAAGATTGAACCAAGAAAAATTTTACCATATTGTTTTCCAAACCATTACCCATTCAAATAGGCTAAGTGCTTCATTTGTTTGTTTGTTTGTTATCCTGCATTGCGGGAAAGCGGACTTGAGCGCTATGCATCGGTGTACGTACGCCTTCCGACATACACCTGACCCACGCTGCAGCCGACGGCAATGTCTGTTTCCGGTTGTCTACTCTGCTTATGACTTAAATTTGGTACAACCCATTACTCGAAATCGATCACTGGGTAGAGGCCAGTGGCGTAGCCAGAAAAAAATTTTGGGGGGGGCCAAATATTTGATGAATTGAAGAGAACGACAAAATGTTTGATTTAAGACATCGCCACCTGATGTGCAGTGGCGCATCCTGGTGGGTTAAGCAAGGGAAGCACTAAAGCTGGTGGGGGTTAGAGCGTGCCGAAGGCACGCGTATTCTAGGGGGGTCCGGGGGCATGCTCCCCGGAAAATTTTTGCAAAATTACACTTAAATAATGGATTATAACGCTTTCTGGAAACACTTTCAGGGTAATATTTGTATGAAACTTATTAGCAGATAAACAGCTATTAACTTATTAAAGGTAGCTCTTATCTACACACAAACGGGCAAAAACTGCGGCTAAAATTAGAGAACACAAAAAACTCAGCTACACAAAAACCCTACAGAGTAAGCGATTCTGAAATTGCTTCCACAGATTAGTTAAAAGAAGCGTAAATCGCATAAACTTTGCGCGATTTACGATTTGCAAAATTTATTGGTGTCTTTCTGTGTGTCTAAAACAAGTCCTGGGGGGTGTTAATAGCCAGATGTCTTGGAAAACAATATAAATTTATACAAATTATATTATATTTTCAACAAAGGGTTCAACTTCGGAATCCAAACTTTGAAAATTTGGGGGGGCCATGGCCCCGTTCGCCCCCCCCTGGCTACGCCTATGGTAGAGGCAATTATCGTAAAGTTTCTTGCCCAGAGAAACAACAGCAGGTGCGGGTGGCTGGAGTCGAACATGCAAGCTCTCGACTGCGAGCCCAACGCGCTAACCACTAGGCCACTGCTGCCGACTGCTGCATTCTGAAAAGGTAACAGCCATGGTAGAAACATTTTCCGGGTCACCTCTACATTTTAACCTGCCTTGCAGTTTAAAAAAAAGAAAAGCTTATCTTATCTGAGATTAACACTCGAGCTATTTTTATTGATCTGTAGATTACCCCCTTGTAATTTCAACACTATAAATAAAAACTCTTTTAAATGAAAAGCTGGGGTTTGCGGTCATCCATTGACTTGACATAATACGTTTTGTGCTGAAATGGAAAGTTAAAACTCTGATAAAGTATTTATTTTGTGCCGTATCTGATGTCAAATTATGTTATTCACTTTTAGTAGCATTGCTGGTAGTTTTAGCAGCTCTGAATAACAACACATTATCCTAACTTTCTGCAGTCTTGTTCTTTTTTACATAATTGTCTTGCAACGGCTGTGGTAATAACAACGCTAGATGGCGATAAAGGATAAAGATGTGTCAGTTTTAGTTTGGTGCAGCTCAAAATTTTGGCAGCTGCCATAAAAATATGAGTGAATCGCTGCCAGCTATTGATTTCAACAGAGGAAAGTAAGCCGAAGAAACTTTCAAAAAATTATAAAAATTGCAAAGGGATTAAAGAATGTCGTTTCAAGTCTTTCAATTGCCCCTGTTTGCGTTGTCTGGATAAAAACCTTCTAAAGGTTTTGTTTATGTCGATAAAGTCACAAGAATGCTCAACCGTTCTTTTTACCTTGATCAGTCACTTGTGCGTTGAATTGTCTCCCTGCAACAGCCAACAAATGGCTCATATTGTGCCACAGTCAGTTTGAAATGTTATGACAGGGGATTGAAACTCTGCATGCTTTTGTAATGTCATCCAACCTTTCCGTATACTTTTACCTCAAGCAAGCTGCATTGCATATTTTTTGACTTTACTTCAGACAACACTTAACACTAACAGATGCGCTTGAGACTCAAGAGCAAATGTTTCGGACGAAGCCAAGGCTACCGTATAACCTACTCTTTAGCAATTTAGTTATTTTCTAATGAAGACTATCTAACTAATTCCAACAGTTTGTCTCATTTGTGAAAACAGGTTTCCTTGATGCGTTTGCGAGAACTTCTTTACACTTTTTGCAACTGTTCGTAAAACTTTTCTGCACCAACAAATAAGGACACAATCAATTGCTTTTAATGTCTCACTGCATAAAAAAGTAAACTCGGTGGCAAGGTTATAGAATCTTTTACAACAAATATCACGATTATACGACAAAGAACAAATTTTGAAGCAGCGCTAACAAAACTATTTCAGATAAAATAAATACATCAGCGACGAATTCATTTGAAGCGTTTGACCACTTTATAAAGTTTGAAACGAACCTTTTACAAGAAAGATTTTATTTATTGTTTTTACGAGAAAACCTGTTAATTTTGTTGGAAAGTTCATCTCTTGGCCACTTTTCCGTGGCAACAAGCTTTTTCATTTTCGTGTACCGCAAAATGGGGAGAGGTTTACCTAATCAAAGCGACCAATTTGTTCACGCTTGACAAGTGAACAAAATACATTAGCCCATCATTTCTATTTTGCTCAACGATAAGGTGTCTTTGAATACTAATTTGACATTTGAAAAAATCAATGTTAGTGCTACATAACTCAATATGCTGAAAAGATAGCAACATAAATACAGCAATAAATAATGGCGAAAAACATAGCTCATAAATTCTTGTGTGGAATAACCGACAAAGTGTGTGTGATGGTTTCAATCGAACAAGGTCTTGTCGATTGATAAACTACGAGTTCATCACTCTGTTGGAAAAGCTGTAGGCTACGTAACCCATCTGAGGGAAAAATCAGTAATTAGTTTATTTGTCCTTGCTTTTGTGGCAACGTACTTAATGATGATGTCCTTTTCAACATTGATGTAGTCAGTGAGCAATATTAGTTAAAACTAGGGTATAGATGTCAGTATATAATAAAAATCAAAACCGTGCTGAAATTCTTAGCATAGTTGTCTCGGTGCAAAAAAGAAGCAATAAATTGAAGATATGTGAGGCCCTTGGCTAGATTGGCCGCGTCGACAAAGCAATATTGTTAAGTTAACAGGTTTGCATAAGCAAACTCTGGACAATAACACGGTACACAATCCACCATCAAACGATAACACTGAAGTATTCAGCACCAGCAAGCAAATTGAAAGATGTTATTTATCGATAAAAGACCTAGCTTCTGATCCATCCACAACTGTATTGCTGGCAAATTGACAAAGTGCTTGCTTTAGCTTTTGATTGTCTGTGATAAATCTATTTCTAGCATCTTTCAGCTTTCGTCTTGTTTTTTCTCTTCGTTCATTTTCAAGGAATTGTATTCCTGAACACTCTTGGTGCAAAGACAAGCGACCCTGCGCCACTCAACGGCTGATAAACTTCTTCAGCTGCTTCTAAAGAAAAGCAGCTTCAGTAGAGTATGCCTTTGTATAAATTGGGCACTTTTTCGGGATCGACAGGTCGAGGCAAAAAGTGAGTAAATTTTTGGTTTGCGTTTGATCTGCATCCGTGTCGGTAGCGGCCATTTCTTCCGAGGGCTATAAAGCATGGTCGGGTATTAGCATTGTTCCTGTGTCGAACCGAGGAGTAGGTATTGTACCAGTTTTCTTGCAACTTTTCCTGAAAGACGCTTTCTCTTCTTTTGATGGTGTGCTGTAAAAAAAAAAAAATCTTGTTTCACAAATTGCACTTAAAAATCATATATTTCTCCATTCACATTAGTTTATACTTCAGCAAAACCATTGCTCAGAAAATACAAATCTATTTCTTTCCGTCAGACGTCAGAAAGTTGAACGGAAAATATAATATCGCGAGCGTGAATGATCGCATAGCCTGCAGTCTATTAAACTGGTTAAAATAGAAATTTTTAAAATAGGTTTAGTGAAAGCGAAAAGATGCAAAATTCGGACTATTTTTTGTTTTTCGTGGGAATGCTTGAATGCGCTGTCAGGGTGATAATTGACTGATGGATTTCTGAAAGCTCGAATTTCACTCGCACGACAGAAATTGTTACAATCCTTGTATCAGTCGCCGCGGTTTTTATCGATAGAGTTTGTCGTTTAGTAAAGACGCAAAAAATCTAACACTTTTTCAAATCTTTCCGATCTAAAAACAACAAGTTTTTTAGTTTCTTGTGCAGATGTCAAATCCGTCTTGATACTCAACTCTGAGACCATGCATTCAACCCCTGAGTGCCCTATTAAAAGTTCATCAGTTGCTTAGATGTCGGTCATAAGCAGTGCGCTAAAATGATGCTATTGATGTGTATGAGAGTATGTGTTACTCGATAGTAGCAAAAGGTGACTAATTAAGTATTTGATAGCTACTTTATCAACGGTTGAACTAAATTACGTAAGTCTGGCTTCTTTCAAGTCCCTATATTCGTTTCATTATCAGACTTCAGGTGGAGGAGAGTTAATTGTTCGTAAAGTGGTCCAAGCAAAATTTCTAATTTATCTGGCACGTGTATGTCTGCGTTCTGTGATTGTGTGTCGTCTCTCAGTACACTCACCTACAAACAATTTTTTCATGCCCATTTCAAAAAACATTTGTTTTACCGACTGTTTTGATCAAGCTTTCAAAAAATAAAGTATCCAAACATAATGTTTCCAAATGAAAACTTGAAAAAAGGCTTACCGAGCCGTAGAGACGACCTTTACTGTCCATCGACAAGAATAGCCCACTTTCCACTCCTCGTATGCTGACAAGCCCTCTTACATCAACCGAAATAAATTCGAGGATCGCTGTAAGATAGAACGAATGTCAAAGAAACATCAAGATTTTTGTAATGAGAGGCCGAGTGACGTCAAAGCAAAATCAAAATTAGACTGATTTGTCAATGAAACAATTAATTCTAGAAAAGGGTCTGTTCAAAAAAAATAAATAAACAGATGTGAAGTAATACCAATGAAAGTTACATGTGTGCGTGAAATTCGATGCACTCTTGGGTTTCATTAGAACAAAAAAAAAATCGCTCAGCAGAAACAATACAGGCTACACATTCAAAAGCATTCTGTGAACAATGAAATTCCTAAATGGGTCACAGCTTCAAGAATGGAATTTGAACAATTGCTCTTTCGAAAGTGTTGCGATCATAGTGACCCCTCCGTAGCTGTCTTGTAGTAAAATCACGTGTTCGAAAAGATGGGACGAAAATCCTAGTTCTGTTTGAAAGTGTCCAAGTGAGATTTTCATTTCAAAAACGTTTGCACAATTGGTTCGAAAGGCGTTATAGAATTTAATTGATTGTTCACAGTCGACTTGCTAACTAATTCAAGCTGTGATATCAGCATGTGAAAACAACACGGCGATTAATTGGTAAACAGTTAATTTTGTTCAAGTCGAAACCGTTACATTTTCATCAACGTGTTGTTTTCGAACATTACCAAAACGAAAAGCCGTGTTTTATTTTTCACGGTGACTGAAGGTGTCCTTTTTACGCGACACACAGCAAACATTGCAGCAGGCGACATGACGGGAAAGAAGAAAAAAATCACTCGACTTCAAGAATGAATTCTCAAGCAGAAGACGAGGACAAAAGTTATTAGTAGTTGTCTGATTCCAACTAATCACTTGCATTATCTTTTGCAATTAGCGCAACAAACACGATCCTGACAAATGCTACAGTTGCCGAGATCGGCCACGTGAAGGTGCCGCGGGGCGTTCTTAGCAATATCTTATGATTTTGCAGGTGATTTATTGACTAATTTGTTGCGTAATATTGCCACCATTTTTATATTGACGACAGCGTGTTATCTCTTGTGTGCAAATGCTGCTTTCTGCAAACCTTCAGCGGCGTGCAAGACTGAAAAGTGAAATAACTTGTATATTTCTTTTATAAAAGCTTTACAACTTATAACGGCCCTTCACAAACCTTTATAAAAGTAACATTTTATCCAGCACTTTAAGTAAAACCGAAATGTATAATCATTTGTTTGGGTATGCGATGAATTTTGAGCATGAATGAATCTCGTCTTTTCTGTTACGCAGGCAATGCCTGAAAACCACAGAGCATTTCAATTACCCACTTATTTACAGGGAGCATTTTCTATTTCTCACGCTAAACAGAGGAACCCAACAGGTTGCTAACTGTACTAAGATTCAGAAATTATTTGTCTTTTTCTAAACCCATCTGGCATTGCAGTCATTCAATCGTCACCTTACCCTGTTATTGAATTTTATTAACCCTGACTCGTTTGAAAAATTATAGCTTTGAGAGAGCCCATTTCGCTTCGAAAAACATTTGTCGCATCTAAATAGTTTACTTGTGTGATCAGCTAAAGTTAGAGACCTATCAAATTCCAAGGTTTAAAAACCTAATCACCAAAGTGTGTCATGCATTAAATTGGAATATGCATATACCGCGTTGTACATTAACAATGATTTACAATCGTTTTTACTGCTATTAACTGTTGTATCCAGGGCGCAAATTGGACAATAAATATCGATCTGGATTGCAAATGAATGGTGACAACAGAAGTACATTGGCAAGAATTATTTTATGACCAAAGCCTGCGCCAAGATGTTGCTTTTACAAACCGACCTCTGGTTTCTCCCCAACATAAAAAGGGCAGTGTCTTTGGCAATCAAAAACGTATTGATATATACAGATATAACCAGTGTTTTGAAATTATACAGAAGACAATCAAGAAGTAGCGTAATTCGATAAATCGCAGCGATTGGGCGAGAATCTTAATCTGAAGATTTTAATTTTGTCTTATCGACACAATCAAACATTTGATGACGTGGCAATAAAAGTGATGATTTCATGATCGATTCAAATTTTGCATCAAAACAAAAATGATTTGATCAACTCACCATATCTATCGTGGTCTTTGTCCGTGCCCGTAACTCGACCGTTTGGTAAAATTTGAATGTGATAACCCGTCCGACAGTAAAGCTGTCTTCTTCTGAGGACGCCCTCCAGTTGAGGGACTGCTGGTAAACTTCTCCGTATTCTCGATGAAGATTTATCCGAAATTGAAACCTTGCTTGAAGCTTTTCTTAAACTTTTTCGAGATTTTGTTGCTTTCTTGGGGTTAGTTTGTTTTGACTTTGAAGACTTTAAAGACAGATTTTCTTGTTTTATTAAATTTTCTTCTATCGTTTGCCACAACGATGGGTCGGGAAGTCGATCATGAACGATTGGCATTGATTCTGGAATAAGTCTTTGAGGAATTTCTTTGCTGTCTGCACTGTAACCGCGTTTTTCTGAGCCTGAGATCGGTTCTCGGCTTATTTTTCTTTCTGTTAAAAAATTATTCGATAATTGATTTATCGGTTTTCTGGACATCGAGCCTTCAAGAGTCAATTGCGGTGTTCTGGATGACTGTCGGCCGGCTACAAATTTACCTCTTGCTCGTGCGAAAGCTGACCACAACAACGAACCAAGGGTAGTGGCTGTTGAAAAGGCTGAATGAACATGACTGTCAGTTCCACTGCTGACATCATTATATGATGTTTCTATTACTGGCATTGTTATTTCAAAAAAGAATTTCTTTTATTCAAGATTGTTATTTCAGACTTGAAAAATAAAAACAAGACTGTGCTCCGCTCGTTGATCTGTTCTGTTTCGAATGAATACCTGCGTTTTGTGTGAAAGATTTTGTGCGAGCGCAGTTGTCTGAAGCAGGAAAGAAGGCAATACTGCTTTGGTATAAACTCTTTGTAGTCCTTGGCAGCAATGTTCGCAAATGAACTTGATTTTTCGCTTTTTATCAACGAGCACAAATATAAATCACTTTCTACGCTCAATTCAGAGCAATAATTACACGCTTACTCGTTTGTGGCCGTATGCCGTACTTCAAACCCTATGCCGCAAAGTCACAGCTTCACGTGTAAACAATTACTGAGCTAAATAGCTGAAAAGGTGAAAACAGCTTTTAAAACTTATTTACATGTTAATCAAACATCAAATGCAAGTGAAAGTTTAATTCCAGCATTTGGTGCGGTGTTGTAGGTGTGAGGTATTGTACTGGCAATGAATAAAAGTTTTACAAAACCATTCAAAAGTAACACTTAACTAGTTGTTAAGTCATAAAATAAGACAATGTAGCTTGCCTACACGGTTACTGTACTGTAGCTATACATCTAACTAACTGTAGTCAACAATAAAGCTAATCAAATGTTTTTATTAAAATTTAAATTGATGACAAAAACGTTTTAAATTAAACCAGAACTTTAGAGACCTATAGATACCTATATAATCAGCATTTATGATAAAAAATAAAATAAAATAAAAGAAAGTTAAATGGTTAATATCATCCATATTCCACTGTCAACATTAGGTTTCTTACTACAAAACTATTCTAAAATATAGCACTTTTCCTTCAGACAACTATAACTTCTTTGCGGCGTCGTTTAATAATTATATTTACTCTTGATGATGCAATTGTATTCGGCAAATACCGCAGATGGCAGCACAAACACCGCACCAGCTATAATGTGCAACTAAACAGATGAACAAACGGCACGAAAAGATGCTGACGATTGTATTATTTTATATTGTTAAAAACAGTTTATCAACCATATTTGATAACTTTCGTTTAAAATTAAACCTTTTCCATGATGTCTCTGAATCTTACGCCTGAAAACGAATGTTGTCCTTAACTTTGCATTGCAATAATGCTGCTTTGGCTAATCAATTCTTTTCCTTCTTAGCCTGCTATTAATATTTTTATCTGCCTGCTAATTCTGTACGAAGGCTAAACTACATCCAATAGTTTGTAGCTAACTACGTTAGACTCCCTTGTTAGAATATATCATAATTAAACCTCTGATTTGAGATAATGAGCTTTATGTAATTAGTTACCGACATCATGTAAAATTCGAATCGATATCTCGCACCTGGACTGTTTTGCTCTTGCCAGCACGCGCGCACTGCAGATCTTTCTGATTTTGTAGAGAGACTGCAGCTCGAGGGAATTATGAACTTCTTCGCGACTTCTCGCTTTGGTCGTTGCACAGTCACTGTGTTTACTCAGCAAATAATGTATGAATGCAGAATAGAATTTTAATTCTTTTCATTCTGCTAGTTTGTGCTAACATTGAAAATCAAATAACGTAAACTAACTTAAATCACCTGGAAGGTAAGATACTGATGTAGGCTAAATGTTTTTAGCATGTTGACTTGAAAAAACAAAAATTTTCTAAGTTTGATTTTTGTGCAGCAGCAAACCATTCGACATTCACAGTCCCAAAAAGACAGACTGAAAGTATTCAGTGGTTGGTTTGTGAATTTTGCCTGTTCAACATGGTGCAAGTTTTGTGCTGCGTAAATTTACAAGTACGTGCCTTTGTTAAATTGTTACTTTCAATACTTAAGCAAGAGTTTAAATCAGTTACTGTAAACTGGGTTGCTTTTCTCTGGTTGAAGCGTTTAGTTCTTTTGATGATATTTTCGAATTATTATTACTGCTAACCTAGCAATAAACCCGGTATGGTGTTAGACTTATGCAACTACAGAAGAATGGTTTTGCTAAAGAAAGAAATATAGTCTAACTTAAGCTAAAAAGGATTTCAAATTTTGATTTGAATGAAATATACCAAAAGAAATATGCTGCCTGGGAAAGATTGAATTCCGCAGTCTTTCGTGAGCCTTCATTTTCATCGCGTGCGTTGCTCAATTTTATCAAAAGATTATACAATTTCAACTGAGACCATCTGGGAAGCTTGGCACGAAAAACATTCAATTGGCACCAGAATTACGCTACTGACGTCTGCTCATTACTAGAATGATACCTTCAAACACAATGCAGGGAAATCTGAGTATTCAATTACACGCCGCTGCAAACTTTGATTTTCCCGTTTTCGTTTGACATTATGAAAGGTATAATTTGTGCAAGTCGTCATCATCGAAAATCCTTGCTTCTTTCAGCAGACAAAAATTCGAAAATATGCTATTCACAATGGGGTCGAGGGGTATATATAGGTCTATAGCTCTAAACTCGGAAACGATTTGGTTAGTGGTTCACAAAATGACTAACCGGTGAACTTCACATCACGGCCTAGCAACATCTAACCCACATTTAGGAAACCAAAGGGTAAGAAACATATCGACACATGCAACACGATGTACAAATGATTATTCGTATTTGACCATTTATGAGTCATTTACACATTTGTTTAGATTTTTTTCTTTAACTGTAACTTTTGCGTTGGCTACAAATAAAAACTTCAGTCGCGGCCCTTGATGATCGATGCACTTACTTGACAAAGCAATGCGGCGTGACAAAGAATAAACAAAACATATTATGACAAATCTGCCCTTTTCCGCTTTAATTGTTATATTTTTGCACATTGCGCCTAGACAATATATCGTATAAAATATTGTTCCATGGTTTTAATGATTCAAGGCTGTGAGTCAGCAAAAACTGATGTAATGGTCTAAAAAAAAAAATTAAAAGTTTGACAGATCTTCTGCCATCGCACAACAAGCAATCACAAGTCATAAAACAACATGCAGACTTAATAAATGTACTTGATGAGCAAATAAAACAACTACAGTCTGGCTACAAACAAATTTATTGCTTTTAACTTCCTGCTTCGTTGAAGACTCTAATTTATTTCAAAACTATTGTTTCATTTTTTTATCCTTTTTTATTTTATTTTGCTTGTTTGATTTTTAAGTGAATGACAAAATGGTGAAGGTGTGACATGACGTGCTGCAGGCTGTTGGTTCGATGTCCATTGTCCAGTGAGAACACCGATCGTGTCTTGGCGAAACACTTACATAACCTATCAAAACAGAATTGCGAAACACAATGCTCGCTGTTCGATAATGAGCAGTCAGGTAGTGCTGACTCTAGGAAGATCGCTCCTTCTCAACAAAACAGAAGCGTCCGACTCAATGACTGATATGTTATATATATGACTGTGTTATTACACGCAAGTGTTTTGTATGTTGCCACATCGGTTGCAAAATAAAAAAATTACATACCGACAACAATACTGAATGACTGAGCGCAGGCTGCACGCTGTGGCACAACGCTTCATAAAAATTCATTTTGCTTCAATATTGTTGCGAGAAACAAAGGCGATGACAATGACAATACTTTTCGAAAATGATGGCAAACCACCAAAACTTGTAAAGTGTCTATCACCAACGGCCTTTGCTACACCTTTGCTACCAAATACGATAGGTTACAAGATGCTTCAGATACAATTAGTGCAACTTTTAAATTTAAGAAAACGTCAGCTTCAGGTATATTGTTACCAATGGGTGGCTACAAAAAAGGAGGGAGCTTCAAGGGGTGTGGCTCAACCGGGGCAGCCAACTAAAGATTTAAAAAGGGCGCAAATTTTGATTGGACGACAGTAATTTTTGTGTTTGCGAGAATTCTAGCTCTGCATTTTCTAGTTTTGCGTCTACCTTTAAAAAACTAAAATAAAAAAAATATATAGTTAGATATCTTCGAATATTTTGTGATTATTTTGTTTCAAATTCACAACAAAACAAAATTTATTTTCTATAAAGGCGAAACGAAGTAAAGACAAAGGTTTTGTGTCAAAAAAACAAAACTATTTCAAAACTTCGTATTAATTTTTGTTCCAACAAAGTCTAGCGCAGGCTACCTATTCGCTTCTTTAATGGTTGGTGATGTTATTTGATCTATGTTTTGGAATATATTGTACATCATCAATTTTTTTGCAATATGGCGGTAGATTCTTGTATCTCGTCACAATGGCGTATTAAGTTGAGTCAGGCGGAAAACTAACAACCAATAGCTACTTTGTCACGTAAGGTTCTGACATTTTTATTGTAGAGAAGAATTGAGCCTTTGCGTCATCGATTTTGGCATTCTTAAAAAACAATCATGTTTCTTCAAAGACGAAATGAGGTAAGAAATAAGGGACTTTTCAGTGCCATAAAGGGTGACCCCTCTGATATCCTGAGTCCTGGCTCGGACGAGTTTTGGAATCACTCGTCACCGGGAGATTCATAAGAAACACAGAAACAGGGTCAATTCAATCAACACACAATACAAGACAATGTCAAACATTCTTTCCGCATGTTGATTCTTGTGTTACTGTAGAAAATTCCTTTCAAATTTCCGTCTTTTCATACTTTTATTAGTAAATTTTTCTCATAGTTTACGTTTTCCTTTTTGTAAGCTGCATTCAGTGCCAAGTTTTAAATGTAAGCTACAATCAGCTGTAACTTCTGCAGCAGTAGCTTATAGTTAGATGCCCGTTTAGAATATTTTATCCACGTTTTCCTTGTTAGATCACAGCAATACTTTCCGGTCACCAAATAAAGTTACACGAACACAAGAATGCTCTTAAAAAACGGTTATCATCTTAAAAGTTGAGAAACTAAGGTACACTTGGAAAAATTAGTTGCATGTCCGGAGCTCATGGCAAGAAAGAATGCCGTGGAATGATCCCTCTCGAATTTATCTTTATTCTCAACATTCGAACGTGAGCGTTGCAGCTATAAAATCAGAAGTTTGTCATCGACCTCTTGGCAGCTCAAGCTGAAACCTAGCCCAGGCCGCAATGTGTAAAAACTAAGGTTTCTAGGTTAATGTTTCGTACTATCAGCAGCGTAATTTAAATGTTTTAATAATCGTTTACATGAGCATGAAAACGACTCGTTTCAATTAAGCTACGTTTTTTAACAATAGGCGTTGGAATTTTTCAAACGTATTCTAACTTTTAATCAGCCTGACTTTCAATCAAATGCAGGATAGCTTAACCCGCAACCGCAGTAAACAAGTAGCTCACTGCACGTAACCTGAGTTTCTTAAACGACATTTTTGTGCAAGACATGAAAAGCTTTTGTGCATCGGCCGAGGTATCAACTCTTTTTTTACCCCTTTCAATCACAGCTCAGTGGGTATTATTTTACCACATGTTTATTCAATGCAGGTTTTACTGTTGGTTACAGTTTAGTTCTCGATGGGTTTTTGAAATTACAGTAATTTTGATTTTGTATAAATCGTTGCATTGAAAACGACAATTGTTTCACCTGTTATTTTGTTCAATCTGTTCGAACACGCCACAAATCTGCGTCAGAAGTTGATCGGTAAATGATCATCTGAAAATTGGTTTGATTTCGAAAATAAACATGTATTTGAATTTTACCTCTTCGGCAAAGTCATCACTGTTTCTCGGCACGTACTTAACAGCATTTGCTGCACTTAAGTTAAGCAACAATTTGATGAATAAAGGCGTCCAATGGACGTCAGAATCATAAATCATTCAAATTCTCTTGGTGCGAGTTACCCGCAATATCCAAAGTTAAAGTTACACCATTGAGTGTAATAATATTAAAACAAGATTCAGTTGCAAAAAATATAAAGATTTTTTCGGCATTTCACTTGATTATTATCAACTTTTAGTTTGAAACATCCTAGTGTGGTTAGATTGTCATCAAAAAAAAAATAGAACGTTTTAAAAAAAATTGAAGTTGGTTGTTGGGAGAGTAGACCTACCGCTTTGAAAAATGATCTCTAAAACGCTGAGAAAACAATATCTAAAGATTGCTGTAATATAGACCTAACTAACTATTAACGATTAAAAAGTTGACACCTTTAAGTCAAAAGCAAGACCGTGTTGATCGTTGTTACACTGACAATTGCATTTGCATGTTTTATTCTCTTTGTTTGCCCCGTGCAAACTGATGACAATTAGTGTAACAACAAAAGTGAAAACAAAAAAATTAGCTTGGTCATCATTTATTTCAGGAGCTTTTCTATTCTCAGAAGCTTTGTCATTGATCAATAATCAGATTGACATATTATCATTGATAAATATAATAGGCTAATAAGAACTTGACCACTTTAAATCTAATTTCTTCAAAGTTCTTCTTGCTTTTTATAAGAAGCTTGAGTTTTCTGCAATAGTCAGAATTCTAAAGATGCAATGCTTCCAAGCATTAAATTGCTCGTCGAGTTTCGCTAATGAGATGATAGGCTATTGCTAGCAGCTCAATTTCTGTCGGTTAACTATAATCTTGGTTTCACTTTCGTTGACCTAAAATCTATTGTTTTTGATCAAAAGGCGAAAAGAATAAAGCACAAAGCTGATAGATTAAACTTACATGCAGCTAATTGCAACAGAATTAAACTTTGCTCCCTGATGTGTCATTCTTAAAAGTTAAAGGCTTCAAATCGTGCTTCAAATGCAACAATGAATCTTTCTGGTCTATTGATCAGTAAGCATGAAAGCGATGCTGTGAAGTATAAAAAGATTACCACATTAACAAAACGAGCAACTACTCAAGGCCACCAAGCAGCATTCCAAACGCATGTTGGATTGCTATTACTTCAATCCCAAGAGAATATTACTTCATACTCACAGATATGTGAAGACCGTTGCATTTACTGGAAGAACCTTTTCACATAAAAAAAAAAAACTTTTTACGATGAAGGTGTAGTTTACCTTGATAGCTGAGAAGGCTAAAAGCAAGGTATAATAAAGACTGCCTAAAAATGATTAATTGGGCTATAAATTAAGTTTGTAACAAACAAGCCGTAGTGTTTTTCTGTCTTTTTGTTTTGCAATGTGTGCTATAACCTTGGCTAATTAATTCAATTTAATTTAATCGGTTTGTGATGGCTATTAGCCTACTTTCCTTAGGTTAGCCTATGTAGCCTACTACTAGGAGGGGGAGAGGTTAATTTAAATTTCTACTTTAGCCATTTTAGGATACAACTGGAGTACTGGACATTCTAAGACCTCTGGGAATTTTTTTAAAAACCCCCCCTACCGTGAAAAACTTTTTGCGTCAAATTGCCATGTTGTGCATTGACGTCAATTTGTGTTTATGGCATTTAAAGTTGAAATACTATTTTCTACTGTACTAAAACACGTTAATAATTGTTGTAAAACAGCCGCAAACAGTTTTTCCGGTTTTGGTTTTATCTTAAAACACGAAAAAATGGTCATTTCAATTTGTGCGCATGACTACGCACATGCGCAAAAGCGTACCGAAAAAAACAAATATTCTGTATTGAAGAAATAGAGAATAGGCTACCACATTAAATTGATCTAATTCCAAGGGTATTGTAGGCTTGTAGCCTATAGCTTTTGCCACACAAGTATGATTTCTTACTAAGTAGCCTACACCTACCATTCTTGCAAAAACAAAACTTTAAATCTGCTTTGATAAGATAGGCTAGTCATTAACGAAGCCACACTTGTGTGGCGAAAGCTTCGCAATGCACTTGAATTTATCTATTTAGTGCTATTGTAAGTATAAGTTCGATATGTAAATTAAATTGCCACCAGCAATGATTTCAGCCAGTGGTGCCGAAGTAGGGGGGGATGGGGGGGATATATCCCCCCCCAATATTTTGGCAGCATCCCCCCCAATAATTCAGAAAAAAATTAGTTGCCATGAAGTTCTACTTCGATTTAGTTGTTTGCAAGCATCTCGAATTGCTGTTGTTTTTCTTTTATTGATGTTTGATCACAGTTCTAAATTGTCTTGGATTTGACGCTAGACAATTGGACCAGGCCACTAGCCACGGCACTGCAGTAATGAAGAAACTGCAGAAATGTATTTGGGACTTGTGCTGATTTTGAAGCCTTTGGCACTTATAGAGCAATTTAGTATCACGTTGCAAGGAGAAAAGCTTGACATTGACTCTTGTGAAGAGCTGTTTCAGACCCTGAAAATCACTCGAGAGAAAGATCGTGATTTGGAGTTTGAGAACAATTACAAAAATACAGTTTCACTTCCGGAAAAAATTGCTGCTAATTTTATCACGCCCTTGCAAGCACCACTGGCAAAGAAAAGTCCCTGAAATATTGGGTGGAGGCTCGATGGCAGCTACTGCAGACACTCAACTGCATTAAGTTATAAAACACTTTACAATCAGTTCATGGACAGAGTTATGTCTGAACTGACCGAACGGTTTGAAAGTAGTCTGAGTTCCGATTCGGCAAAGTATAAAGAACTTGCACGAATTTTCAAGACCGGCCTAGTTCCTGAAATGGTCAAAAATTATCCAGAGCTGAATAGACAATCGATGAGTTATCAAATTGATTCATTGAGAAAGGCAACAGGTGCAAAATCTCTGTACGATGCTAAAAGAACTTACCAGGCATTGTCCGAGTTGGAAAAACCTCTCTATTCTCAAATAGGCTACTATAGCTGATTAAGATCCTCTTTTTGCCCGGAAAGCTCTGTTGCTTGTGAGAGGTCGTTTTCCAATCTTCGTAGATTGAAAACCTGGCTGAGAAATACTTTGAGACAGGAAAGGTTAAATGCTAGTATTATTTGCAACATTCACCAAAATATTCTCAACGACATCAGCATAAATGACAGTGCTAATGTATTTTCAATGCGCACTACCGTAAGAGGCAATTCGGTTGTAACAAGTTCTTGTGATGTGTTTGAAAGTTATAATTTTTGTCATAAATTTGCAGATGTTCTTCTGTAGCTTCGATTGTTTTCAGTCTCCTGACTAGTGACTTTGTCCTATAGCGCAGGGTTTCCCAAACTGTGGTCCGCGGACCATTGGTGGTCCGCGACGACTGCACAAGTGGTCCGTGACGATATGACAAGAAATTAAAAAGTTACACATATACGTTGTACAGTACGTACCCTGTCAAAGATAATTGCCGCAGTTCTTAATTAATACAGAGTTGATTTTCTCTGACGTTACACAACATTTGGAATTGCTTTCTGCACATTTCAAGAAGTAGCCTACTTTTTAAAAGAGACATATGAGAATTTTGACTGGATTTTAAACCCTTTTGTTGTTACAAAGACTGATCTGTCAGGACGCGAAGAAGAAGAATTAGCCGAATTATCATCTGATCGAACTTTAATACTTAGTTTCAATCAAACAGCTATTGCATCTTTCTGGTTGAGTGTTGTGGAGGAATACCCATTGCTATCGCAAAAGGCAACTAACATTTTATTGCTTTTTGCCACGACCTACATGTGTGAGACAGCATTTTTAGGTCTTACCAACATGAAGACAAAATACAGGTCCAGACTTTCCGTGGACCCTGACTTACGAGTTTGCCTTTCACAAATAACTCTGTGAATTGATGACTTATGCAATAAGAAGCAATCCCATCCGTCCCATTGATGTTGTCAGTTTTTTAAATAAACAAAATTCGGTTTTATTCATTTTTACCTTTGTATTGGGGGTCCGCGAATAAACAGATTCACAAATAGTGGTCCGTAGCCCAAAAAAGTTTGGGAAACCCTGCTATAGCGCAGTAAGTGTAGTGATTCTAGTGAAGGAGAGGGCAAGAAGAAAAGTATAACTTCTGTTGTTTTTGGAAAAACTAAGTATTCATTGAAAGGTCATAGGTTCGAATCCCGCTGGAGGTACCAATTTTTCTTTGCTTGTTTTTTAATCTTGCAGCAGTCATTCACAAGAGCACTTGTAGCGCTTTTATCTCCACGATTTCTTGTCTGTATATTATGCTGTTAGCAGCTAATTTACCGAGGTCCGGTGATTGTTAAACTTAATACCAGAACCACTAAAATTGTGTATAAAAGTATATATCCCCCCCAATGTTCAAAATCGTCTAAAATTTGATAAAATTTTGATTTATCCCCCCAATCCTCAACTAACTTCGGCACCACTGATTCCAGCATATTATCACAAATACTTCAACATTAGCCTAAACATCATTAGCCTATGTTTTGATGACTTCAAAAAACTGTTACGACGAAAAATTGCTTCAACTTAATTTTGAAATAATTTTCAATAAGCAAGGCTTGGAGCACCACTGCTGCAAAACACCACGTTTTCTAAAAAGTTTGAACAGCATCTGGAAGCATTATAATAAATAGGCTACATCCTGTTCTTGGCTTTTAAGTGGACATTCCACACTTTTAAAAATCCCTGTGTTGTTGCATTACCATACAAGCAATGGACTGAATTTTGGCACTTGTTCTGAAAATTCACACTGGCAACAGAGAATGACTTGCTTTTTTAAACGTAGATTTAGGAGTTTTGCAGTGATTTAAGGTTCAGTGATCAAAGTTTAGCAATTTGGATTCTCAAAACTATCAGTTTAAAGGGATATAAAGTAAACTTAGGTTAGATTTCAAAATCGAAATTATATCGGCTTTCAGTCAGTCTTCCAGTTCGCATTTGGGTCATACTCATACCAGTTCGCATGGGATAACTCAGTAGGCTACCGGTAGCCTAAGTTGTTCAACTCAGAAAGTAGCTCACAGTCACAGAGCGAACAATTTTAAGAAAGCGTGTCTCAACAGCTGATGATACTTATGGTGGTCGGTGGAAACAGCAGTTGGACCAGGGGAGTTGAACAAGAACTTTGATTCGTTTTATTGTATTGGTGACTACTGCTTGCACTACACAAAACATGAAATAAATACAAAACACAAGCACTAGCCTACTTTGCTAGTAACGTTGCTTTGACACCAATCAGTCTGAAGGAGAACTAAAAAAATGATGTTTGCCTTCTGGTCAGCATTGAAAGTGATTTGCAGCCAATAGGCTTAGATTACAAATCAACTCATGGACAGAATGCGTGTGGGCAGATGGCAGCTCACATAGGCTACGTAAGTTAGTTGGTTACATGTGGGCAGCTCATATTTGGTACTCAAGAATAAGTGTAGGCAGCCCACACTAGTTTTATGCAAGTTTATGGGAAGAATGTGAGCAGCCCTCATACAAGCTGAATGTGATGTCCGCGGACAGAATGCACTGCCAGGGGCGCCGGAAGCGGGGGGCAGGGGGGGGCGGATGCCCCCCTTCCCTCAATTTTTCTGTGGATGAGTGGGCAGGGGGGCAATGGTGCCCTTTTAAGGTCATGTAAGCTACTGCACATTTTGCAATGCGGTATAACAATTTCAGCTATTAGCTTTTAGCCTAATTTATAATCTTTCATTTCTACCTCAAAATAATATTCACGACACAAAATTCTGTATCACATTAGGTTATTAACCTGCATCATCATAACATAGCATGATGCCCACCCGTGCCATTGTTCTTTATGTACCGGACACTTGTATCATTACTCGATAGTCGATATAATGAGCTGATGGATGAGCATTATTTTTATATCTTATCTTAAAACTTAAAAAAAAATTGGCCTTTCAGCAACAAAAGTGCCCTTTTTTCATAATCCTGCTCCCCCAGTCAAAAACCGTTCCGGCGCCCCTGTGTACTGCATGGGGCTCGTATGGATAGCTCACATGGGGGCCCGTATATCAGCCTATAGCCTATGTCATGTCCATATGGACTCGCCAGCTGGAAAGTCAGCAATTGAGACTTGCTTGCTGACTTCTGACTTGCTTGGTCATGCCAGGTGGCCATGGTCATGCCAAGCTTCGGCTTGCTCAGTTTCATTATTTGCCTGCTTCAACCACTTGCTACAATATTGCTAAGTCAGTTATTGTAACTTGCTCAATTGCCACTTACGCAGTTCTCAACTGCTGACTTGAAGAAGACTCGTAATGCAGACACAGTGAAGGAATTTGCATGCATGTGATTCGTCTGTTGTTGTGTTGAAGGAAATGAATAGGAAAATTCTGTTCTGAGTAAAATGAATCTAATAAGCGTTGACTGTTTGCTTGTGTTAACTGTGGTTGTATTACGTGATAACGTTCAAATAGGCTACATTTCCAAGGTAAATGTGTTAAGCTACTAACCAATCATGTCACAAGGCACATAGGGCCATCTGATGGTGGATATAGGCTACATTGCGTCAAAATTACAAAACATGAAAACACAAAACATCAGTGGCGTAGCCAGGAATTTATTTTGAAAGGGGGGGGGGGGTATTGACCGCGGGCGGGCGAAGCCCGACAGCGTGTTCGCCTAAGACGACGCCAGGCGGTGGGGGGTCTGGGGGGCCTCCCTTAGCAAATTTTGAAAAGTTACTTTGAATTTGGTGTATTAATTCTGAGAACATTTTCAACAAAAATGTGGGTATGAATATTCCTGTAAAATGGTGCTGTCCGGTGGCATAGCAAAAGGATAAGATCATGTTTTCATCGGCATTTTTCGGAAATAAAGCTAAGTCTCTAAGTTTTCTTGTTGCTAATTCCTGGCTGAGATATTTGAATGTTTGGTATTGGCAAAACTCGCTCTTATAATGCAGTTTCGTTTAAAATTAGGAAAACTTTGTTTTAGAAACATAAAGAGACTGAAAGCATTATTCTCATTATCGTGACGTCACACACGTGCCAAAGGGAGTTGAAACCATCAACCCCCGTTGGCTACGCCACTGCAAAACATTGATACTAAGTGGTTACGTGCTTGACGCAAGATCAAGCGGCGCTGGTTCTGCTCTCGGGGTGTGCGTTTAAGCAAAGCATGCAAGGACTGCTCTCCATTCAGCGACACCTGGTGGATGAAACAATTCTTTGGCCACAACACTTTAACAATCGGAAACTCCACTCTGTCAAACTAGGTGACCGGCATGCGTCAGTGGTTTAAAGGCTCTGCAAATATGTGAAACTGCCAGGATTAAGCTCTAAAAGAAACTTTTCCACTCCGAGGATAAGGATCAAATCAATCAGTCATAATACTTTACAACAATATATTCTAAACTAAAGTCAACAGCCAAACTTCAGGCCTCTATTAAAAAAATGTTCCGATTGACTGCGGAAGGTTTACTTATATTGTAGTAACTAGTAAATATCTGTCTCATCTGAAATTGTACCAACCCAAACCCAAGGCACTTTTGAAAAGTATGGGGTAAAGGAGTAAAGCACTTTATAAAAAGAGGCAAAGCTTTATTAGAGATCACCTTGAAAAGCCTTCAAGAACAAAAAGCTCTGGTGTAATGGAGTTGTTACTGAGGAATTTTTGAAGTGGTTGTGTAAAAATTAATTTGGGCAGCATTTGGCAACGCTAGTGTTGAAAATTTTGAATTTGGAACCGAGATAATGCATTGAATTTTCTGAAATGTTTGTTTTTGTTGTATTTGCTTGGAAAGTGGAACCTGGCAACTGATTGACTGAGTCAAAGAACTTCTTATCTTGTTGCATTGCTGAATTGCAAGAAAATAATCAAAATGGCCGGGACTGGACGTTGGAGAATGTTTTCTAAGTTTGTTCGTCATTATACAAACGAGATGAAAACCCAAAAAGTCTTTGTTTCTAGCCTTTGTGTTGCCTGTGGTTCAGGCTTGGCTATTTATAGTTTCAGAAGAAACTTTATGCAACCTCAAATGCAGTTTTCTTATCCCAAAATAAATTCAGTACTTGCAGCAGAATCACTATCACAAAAGCCCTTGGTAAGTAGAGCATAAACCTTAATTACATTTCACTCACTGTTACTGTGACAGTAGGCAAGGCAGTTAGGCTAGACCCATGTTTTACAATTTCTTCAAGAACTTAAGTTTTTCTAATTTCAAAACTGTAATGTTTGTTTTTTCTGTTTAAATCGGTGTTTCTCAAACTGGGGTCCTTAAAGCCGTTTATAGGGGTGTGCAAATGAAAATTTCATACTTTTCGATTGACAGTGAGTAGTCAAATTATCTTATAGCCCAACACAACCTACTATAATGTTCACACTTTTGTAATTTATGATTTTCAACAAACAATGTTCAACCAATACTAATCAACAATCTGAGCACCCTCAAGTTGTATAAGTTACTTTTAAGAGAGAATTACATTCAAGAATTGATTTTTTAATGGTGGCGGTGTAAAAAATTGCTATAAAATGTGCAGCAGTAACTTCTGGATAGAAATACTATGAAACTCCAGATCTTACGTTAATAATTATGGTATATAAGCCCATATTTTTAACAATCTACGAGTATAAGATACTTTTTACACCCAGCACATTAAAACACAAGTTCGAAAACAGACTGGAAATGATATCTTACGTCAGGTTTGTTAAATGTTCAAGTTTGTTTCTTGACTGTTGCGCATTGGAAATGTTAGGAGTTTAATGTAAAGAGGGACTATGCCACACAACATACTAGCACATTTAATAAGCTGTTAGAGCAGTGGTTCCCAACCTAGGGTTCGCGGACCCCTTGGGGGTCCGTGAGAAAGCATTTGGGGGTCCGTGATTACCTTGATGAAAACGAAAAGCGATCTTTTTACTTTCATTTCTCTCTTTAAATGCAAATGTGTCAAGCTCAAGCCCGCAAGAATAAATTGTACGGGTAAGCTATGCATTAAAATAAAGCTATGCTGCTGCCTACAGTGTGTACATTGACCTTAAACTACATCTACCACAATACATCTACTACCGTACATCTTACCTTTGCGAGGCAGGATTCTCAGCTCTTGTTACAATAAAAACTAAACATCGAAATCGCCTGGACGTTGAAGATGACATGCGTGTTGCATTGTCAAAAACTCAACCACAGTTCAGTCGTTTAGTTCAGGAAAGGCAACATCAGCCCCCTCATTAAATTTGCTTACGTTGAAAAAGTTTGTTTGTTTTTTGTATCTTTATCCTGCATTGTGTTGTGGGAAAGCGGACTTGAGCGCCATGCATCGGTGTACGCCTTCCGACGTAGGCTACACCTTACCCACGCTGCAGCCGACGGCAATGTCTGTTTCCGGTTGTCTATTCTTATGATGATTGACTATGACTTAAATTTGGTACTACCCATTACTCGAAATCGATCACTGGGTAGAGGCAATTATCGTAAAGTTTCTTGCCCAGAGAAACAACAGCAAGTGCGGGGGGCTGGAGTCGAACATGCAGGCTCTCGACTGCGAGCCCAACGCGCTAACCACTCGGCCACTGCATGACACTTTAGATCTCCTTAATATTCAAATACTGCTGACATGTCTTGAACAATTCATTCATTTTCTTATTTGAGCAACTGTTTAATCTTATATTTGCCGCAGGAGTCATAGCGGCAATGCAATATGACACAGTACAGTAGTTGAGTAGCATAATTATTAAAATAGTCAATAGTATGTTAATTGAGTTTCAGGCAAAATTTAGGTAGGGGCCCGCAGAATTAATAATTTGTCTAAAGGGGTCCGTGACAACAAAAAGGTTGGGAACCACTGTGTTAGAGCATAATACAGAGCAGAGTTAGGGTTTGCAGGAGTAAAACCGGTACCTGGGGTAATAATACTGTTTTAATGATTGCATCATTTGTTGTTATTAAAATGCAGAGCTGCTTTCAGTGATAGTTATTTATACCAACAGCTATAATTTAGTACAACAACAAAAAGTGAGAAGTGTTTAATTACGGTAATCTATTTATTGATTTCAAAGTGTTTTTTGTGCAAGACGCTTATTTGGGTATTGTTCCAAACTTTTATGCTGCTTGGAAAGTTGATATTTGATGTTAAATAACTTGTTACTGTATTATTTTGTATGCTTGTGTTTATGGTTCTTTTTCCATGGTCTAATACAATGATAAAACAGGTAATACTGAGTATTATACATGATATTCCCATTTTACCCCGAGGCCTGGGTGAAATGAGTACCAAAATGCAGGTTCAAAATGATAGGTCTACAAGATATATAAGTAAATATTTTTGAATATCTTAAATATGACATATTTTACACATATCAAAATTTTACGTTGTAAATTTTTTTTAAATATTACTTCATCTGTTAAGATTTTACAAGATTTTTAAATAAAAATTAACCAAAATCCTACACATATTACCCCAGTAGACCCTATATAACTGTGCAGAAAAAGTGAAGCTTCTGAGGACAGCATAGCTACCTAACAGTTGTGCTTTGAGCGAGCCCATGAGCCAAATAAAAGTATCACTAAAACTAGCTATATTGTGGCTATGCTGAATGCTAAACACAGTAGCCTAAACCATTTTCAGAAAGTAAATTTCTAAAACAATGATGCATAAAAGTGGAGTACAATTAGTGACATATATATAGAATTATATATATTAATTAACCTACATCTATTATTGTTTGATTTGGTTGGCATTTCCAAATTTGGTCCATTAATAAAAAAAAGTTAAGACACCCCTGTCTTACATGATATGAGAGTAATGTTATTTAAACCGTATCTCACATTAGATGAATTGATTATAACATAGTCCATGTCAACGTCTCAGTATTTCTGTTCTTTCTTCCACTGCATTATGAGTTTTTTTGGTTGGGGTTATTTGAATAGCATAGGCTACGATTTTCTTTTTTTTGTTCCTTACTTTTGATGATGAATATTCACATTGCTTACCCTGGTCATTCAAGATACTTTTCACGGCACACACATTTGAACATACAAAAAGTAACACAAAGACCTAAATTACAATTTTTATGCTGTGCCTATATGTAGTTGAGTTCATTGCATAAGTAGGCTAGTTGGCTGATATGATTCGTACAAAAAAATTGTGAAGGGTTTTGTCATGGAACGTTTTTTGAGAAGTTGTATAGGTAGCCACTGATGTAAACAAGCACTGTGTTCATATGCTACCAAAATATACTTCCAAAGGGGCTATTTAATTTTAAATTGTTTATTTACTTCTCAAAAGCATTGTCACAAAATGACAGATAAAAGGGAATTATTTGTCTTTTCATTTGAGATTCAGTAAGCATACTTTTGCAATTGGGTTTCTCAAAATAATCATTTCCAAAAGATGTAAGGCACATTTAGTATGGACTATAAGCCTATAGCTTCGCACATTGGCAAAGCCTGTGTAGGCCTAGAATACATCGCTATGATGTGTAACTCGAGACCTATTATCAAAACTGATATAAGATAAAAGAAACCAAGAAAGATCAGCACAAATTTCATGTGAAGGGTTTGATCCCTCACAAAGCACAGCCCAGAAGAACTGTGGCAGTTGGCTGAAAATTGCCCATTATGGAGACTAATAATAATTGATGCTATTTTGCTCTCAACTGGTGTGAAATAAATTATTAATATGATCCGTAGCAGTGTTTTTCAACCAACATTACAGTCGCACTCGAAAGCTTAAAGCCACTTGTCAAAATTTAGGATTTTTACAATGCCGGTATGTTTGAAAAATTATTCCAAATGCTACGTATGTCATATATTATTTTATGGTGTAGGCCTAACTATACTATTATTTAACACATGATTCTTTCCAAATGATTATAAATGAGCTATCTCTGTTGGAAACCAAACAATTTATTTATTTTTTAATTTGTTGCCTAAATAACCGATATCTTATGGGGGTCTGCCATTAACCGAGGTCTTATGGGGGTCTCAAAACCCTATCAGGCTGAAATGGCCCTTTGTTACCTCTATGTTTGGAATGGCACCACAACTCCCAAATTCAAGTTGGCAGAAGAAAAGTTTCCAAACATTACAAATAATTAAGTTTTAGAGAAATATTTTGATTGGTTTGGGTGGTAGAAGCATTTGAAAATTGAAAAAAACACTTATACGAGGGGAAAACAGGATTTTGATGACCCACCTAACACTTATGCATCAAAAGATTTTTTCTATTGAATTGTGTAGTATAGTTTATAATGAACTAGCACAGCAATTTTTAGTCTTCTACCACAATTACAATAAAAGTTATGGGGCTCTTAAGATGACTGAAGTTGCCATTCGCTAGTCGCTACCCCCCCCCCCCCCCCCAAGACAAAAACAAGTGTAGTACCCGAAATTCAAATGGCCGCCATGGGAATACTGTTTGAGATATTGATCTAAAACTTAGGATTCTTTCGTTTGGGAGCCTAAGGCATAGTATGACAACTTTTCAGCAAAATCTGAGAGGTACCACATACACGATATCTTCATATTGGCTGTTTTGATAAGGAATAACCCAATTATGAGAACATAAAAACACTGTGAGAGGTCACTAAATGTTGGTGGGTTCACCCAAATTTTGCCAGGAAGGTTTTTTCAGGCAAATGCAAAGATTAAAGGGATGTGAACAGGTAAAAAAAAATTTCGAAAAATTAAACGGTCTACTGTACATCATGAACACTTTTTGTCTTTTTGTAATGACAAATTTTGTGAAACAATAATTTCAGTTAGCGACATGTAGTGTTTACTGGTTTTCTGTTTGTTTTTTGGATTAATACCTAGGTACAATTTGGTTTACTGGAGGCTACAGTTCAAATTGTATTTGTCTATAATCGCGTTGAGGCTGGGTTTCAACAGAATAATCGCACTTAAAGCAACAAACATGCAAACTTCTTGTTGGAGTTTCAGGGATGTGGAGTTTGTTTCAAAAATTAATTATTGATCTTATTTTCTGTATTATACTGTTGATTTCCTGTGCAATTAGCTTCACCTTGTTTAAAAGTTAGTTTTATTTTTTTCTAAAATTTGTACAGGCATTTCATTAAAAGCTTTGCTTAAAAATTGTACAGTCATAGTGAGTTCATTGTTACCTGTACAATATTTCAATAAACATGTTAAATTCTGCTCATAATTTTATTTACTGCATAATGTCAATGTGACTGCTATTGCCAGCTTGAGCTACCAGTAACTGTACACTTATAGGCTTATTATTTTATAAGAGTTAAACTGACTGGTAAAGCGGTGGTCGAATAAATTTGTGGCTAGAATACGGTGCGATACTGATGAGCCCAGCCTCATGGGCGAAACACGTGTCTATCGCTGTCAATTCTTGCTACAAATCGGCTGCCGAGAAACAATTGTCTGAAATGTTTACATAATATTTTTCACTTTTGGCGATTGAAACCTCATTGAATCTTCTGAACGTGCTTGGTGTGTGTCATCAATTTGTCCCATTTTTTTACCATTGTATGGCATGATCTAAATCGTTTGTCAACAACATGACTTTTATCACTTTTGGGATGACTTTTAATATTATTATGGCTGCAAGATTGTATGTGTGTAGCGTATATCTTATGACTTATCACCATCTGGCTCATTCCTCTCTTCAGGGTTGTGGAGGCAATGAAGCGTCAAATGTTTTTGTTGTGAGATTCTTCAATTTCAGTTTTTTTGTCAAATTCTGTCCAGTTTTTAATATCACCAGTCCTAATCCTTTGTTGGTCTGTCCCTATTTTGTTTTCCATTTAGTTTTCCTTCTAGTAGTCGACTTTGAATAGAATTATTGCGAATCATGTAGTCAGAATAATTAAGTTGTCGTGTTTTAATTGTTTGTAGAATTCGGCTAGATAGGTAATGACTACAAAACTACTATTTCACAACAATATCTACGAATCCAATAAGGAATCAAAATTAATTTGTTTCTGAAAGTATAAAAGTGACCGTTCTTATGCTAACAGAAATGTATAAAAGTATACTGTAAATTAGTTTGCTTCATGTTTCTTTATTTCTTGTTTACTGTTGATGTGCATTTCAAAATTTTTCGAAATTTGCTCTGAGGTTTCTGGTGGCTCTGGTTTAGTTTGGTTTGGCCACCACCCGCCAATGGTAAAAGTCGCTTCAGCTGATTTCTCGCTTTGCATTTCTGAAAAAAAAAACAAGAAAACTATCGCAAAAATATAGATAATCTCTTCGTTTGTTGCACAGTGCTCGGTTGCTTGTTTTCGTTTTCAGATGTTGTAGCAATCGACTTATCATGTGTCTAAGCTTTAATTAAGATGTGCATATAGAACGTCTGCCGGTCTGCCCCAACCCACTTAACCCATTATACACATTAACAAGGTCGCTATTTAGAAAGAAATATGTGTTGTAAACTTGAGTAGCGTAAGTCGATGTTTGACCGTGTGAGTATATGACCACACCCTTTTAGTTAACCCTTATGCTGCGCAACACCAAACGCCATTTGTCCAGAGAATCAACACTTCAAAGCATGTACTTGATGTTTGAGACGATTTGATATGAAACTTCGTGTAATGTTATGCTGGTGTCATGGCATGGGCATTCAATTATCGAAACGTCGTTGCAGATTTCTCTAATATGTCGGGCGAAAGCTCAGGTGTAGATTACCAATATTGTCTATTTGACGTCAATTCAGTGTTTTAATGCGTACGAACAACGTAAAAATTATAAGGTTTCTCTTTTGACATTTGACTTAGAAATATTGTACGATTTTGCCGCCAACATTCTGAGCTTAAAGAGTTTATCTTGCTCATGTGTTATTTTTAGTTAAAATGTTTGGGTGATGTCTTATGTGTCGGCTGTAAAGTAAACCAGGGTTTATAAAGTTTGATTTCCCCACCCAGATAATCTTGTTTCCGCAATGAAACTGCTTTGTTCTTTTGTTTTGTGTTTCCCTTGTACAATACAATTGATACGAAGCTAGTGTTATGCCAACGTGCGTACCGGTATTGATTTCATAACTATTGCATTATTAGATTCATGGACAGTACAGTTATGCCTTCTTTATTCAAATACGTACTGCACTTCTACTTTTTTCCTTTTTCTTTTCGCAACCTGTGAAAAAAACATCTATTGCTATGATCGCGATGCCAATTATTTCATAAACTCGGGTAATTTGCGGTTTTCAATAGATATCACGTTGGCGAACTACGATCTTATCTCCTTTGCTTCTGTGTATGACCGCGTTTTCGAAACTGATGATCGTATCTAAATAAACTGGTTATTAAGCAGAAAATATCAATACAAAGATAGCTCTCACTGAAAGCCTTTTTCTTATTGAAAACCCGACAAATAGAATGTAGATATAACATCAAATTAGAATAAAATTTGCTTGCAACGTACTCAGAAAGTGCCGAATCTGTGCAGTTTGTTTCACCTTGAAGAATGCCACTAATGCTAAAATCACTTAGTATATAAACACACTTTGGTCATTCATCTTATGCTTACGACAAGATAACTATTTGTTTACTTTCAATAAGTTTTGGGATATATTGCTCTTTACAACTATTTGTACGCCGTCGTCACCAATTTGATAGATTGGTGAGAAAAGACGACGACGCTTCCAATAGCTGCTGCATCGTATGGACCGCCACTTGTTTGTTTCTGTTATCATGATTCTGTCTTTTTTATTATAACATTTGGCACCACTGGTGAACTGCAGTTATTTTTTCGTGAACAGTTTTATGTTGGAAGGTCGCAGTTTGTGGATACTGAATAAGGACCAACATCATTTCCAGACATAGTTGATGAGATTTTCTTAAATTATTTTAATTGAGTTTAATTAGCTGTCTGAATACCGCAAAATAGACGTCGTATATCCAGGTGTGATGTACAACATCTTAGTCAACTGGTGTATTAATTCAGCATTAATAGAAGTTATAATATTTTCATGATTACAGGTTGAAATTTGATGATAGGGTATACTCCGTCTGGAGCAGGTTCCATGAAGTGGAAAACATTAAATAAACACAACACTAACTTGTTATACGGAAAAATACAGACAATTTTGGCCGCACTGCACTTCATGTTCTGATGAGGTGCAGTCACTTGTAGCAATATTTGCATAATTATTTTTTCAGCTGGTCATTAGCGCATGCCATGCTTGTCGGCATGTTAAACAGCTTGTTAGCGTTTGTTGTGGTTAAGCCACCAAGCGGAGGTGCATTTTCTTGCGCGTGACCGCCTGCGGGTAAAAGTTTATTGGAGACAGAACTTGCAGCCCCTTGAGAAAGGCACTGCGCAAGGACGTTTTGACATCTTGTTCATGTTGCTTTTATTTCCACCAGGGGCTCTATCCACTTTTAGAATTCGAGGGGGGGGGGGTGATTTTTAGACAGTGGGCTAAAATCGTCTTAGTCATTCCAAACCACTCCAATAAGTGGGGGGTGACCACCCCCCCCCCCCCCCTTGGATACAGCTATAGAAGTCAAATAATTCTTAACGTTAGGCATTGTTTCTACTAATAATCTCATCCACTTTTTATCATGGGAAATTACGTTTTTTGTAGGATGAACAGACATCTCAAAGTGATACTCAGCTCAACACACGGGAAAAGCGATTTCACGATTTCGCATCTGTTGAAATTAACGGCGATCACTTTATGACCCCACAAGACTTTCTTGAGTCTGTCACTGAAGAAATACCAAGACGTAAGTAACCAATAGAAAACAGTTGCGGTAGTTTAGAGTAGCTAATTTATTTGAATTTGTCCCAACGTAGCCTAAAAAGGTTAAATTGATTCGATTAATTTTGACTTTATGGTGCAAACACATCAATAGCTAAACAAGAAGGTGCAATTCTTAAATTGGAAAGGAAAGTTATCAAAATCAACTTTATAACTTGTGGTATGCAAAACTATTAAAAGTCTTTGGTGTATCATCTCATTCCACGATGGTATTCTTCATCAGTGGAAGAGTCGGTCGAAAGTTTTGGGTGCTATGTTGTAAAGAGTAATTAAGAAAAGGTTGCATTGGACTTTTCTTGGCCTCTACGTACTACTAGCAGCTACAGTAGTTTGTCAGGCGAATGGCATCAAGTAGAAACAAGATATACTACGCATACACTTGTACAGTACAGTATTTCTGGTTTATGTGCTTTGCTAAACCAACTGACTCTTGGAACTACAGCATTTCTTGTTATGATAAAAGTAACAAGAATACGTTGTGTTACTGCCACCCCAGGTTTAAAATACAATTCTCTGAACTTCGAGTGATAAGAACCACAGGCGTTTTTGGGAGAACAAAACTTAGTTTGTGCGATAATCACGTCAAAACTAGTGGAGTATGATTTCTTGAAGCTATGTTTGCAATTTAAGGGTAAGAATTGCAATGATTATAGTGACAATCTGGTCAGAACTAAAATCATTCAACTAAAATGCACTTAAACTTTTTTTATCTCATTAATTTTACGTCAGGATATGTTTCACTATATCTCATTCAACGAAATTGCCATACTATATGTTGCGTGAACGAATCGAATGATAATTGCTGCCATTCCTAGCCACTCCCACTCCCTGGTTGAGTTTCATCAAGGACCAATGCAGATCTTATCGCGCCTAAACGCCATGTTTCAGAACAAGTTCCTTTGCTCACACTTTGAACTATGGTTGCATGCTCTTGTTGCGTTAGTCTATGAGTTCTCATTCTTCTCAGTGATATCCTTGCGTACCGGTAACATTATCGAAATGTTGGTAATCGTTGTGAGAATAATAAATCACATAAAACTTTTGGCTGCTTTACCCAGCAAGGTTTTAGGCTAAATCCGAAAGTCCGATCCATTGGAAAATCTTTTTGGTGTCATCAACACGTTTATCACCAATATTGTTCTCAACTGCTTATTCTCCATAAAAATATTTGAAAGAAGATATTTTCTTTCAAATGTTAAGCTGATTTTCTCATTCCTTCATCAACCTCTTCAATCTTGTGGTTTCATGTAACCTTTAATGTTAATTTTTATCTTCCCTTGTAATCTTGATAAGTCACAAGCTGTTTTGCGGTGAGTCGTTTACATACCTTACTCCACAAATTATATTTATTTAACAGTTAGCCATATCATTTGGTTGTCAAAAATGTGTGAAATTTTTTTGCAATGTCACAGTATGTTTGCGGTATGTACTGCTGTGATTTTCACTGCTGGCCTTTGTGTTCCACCATTTTTGGTCCAGATTTGGCGCAATAATTTGCATTAGTACACAGTAATACTGACTTATGCTAATTCGACTATATTGTTAGGCACTGATCAGTATAGTTTACTTTGTAGTTTGGTCATTGTAAGAAGTTACCATTAGTGAAGAAATGTGACATGCTGTGTAACTGCTTCAGTCGGTTTCACACTTAAGTCTAGTTTTACAAATTCGTATTGAGTGAACGTAAAGCGAGCTTTCCTCTTTACTAACAAACATCTCTTGAGGCGGCTGTTACTACAGTCTTGTGTTCCCGGAAGGATTTGAACAGACATTGTCTGGAATCAGGATTTTGAAAAACGATTTTTTTTCTACACATTTGTCTTTTTGAGTTAATTTTTTGTCCGAAAACGCTTTTTACATTGAGGTAATTTTATACCGGTGGCGTCTTGTCATTTGGTGGTTGTCATTTGGTTGTCATTTGGACCCTTGCACGCGAGATGGATATCACTTATGCTCTGGTTTGTGCCAGTGTGACATATCGATACAGCTTAACCATTCGTGCGAGCTAATAATCAACAACTATCTTTGAAAAGAAATTGAACACGGTATTTTGCACAACATGCCGCTTAACGTGCCTACATCTGCTCATATCAAGTTTCATTTTATTTTGTCGCGTGCAATGACTTGCTGCTCAATCTGCTGAGCTATAACAATTTTCGCCGTTAAAATGTTCGCGCATTGCCTTGCAACGAGAATATGCCATTTTATACTAAAATGCTCTTTTACGAAAACACATTACTGCACTTTTTTTTCGTTCTGGTATGTCTTTTGTTTGTTCTACTGCACGGTTCCTTTCTCTTGCTACTCTTCCAAAGATGCAGAGAAGTCATACCACTTTTAGGAATCAGGCTCTCTGTGTGCTTTGTGGATTATTTCATGCTAAACTCGCATGCGATTTTCTTCTACATAAAATCTTTTAGCGTCAATCACAACTTTTTTATTGCGATGATCATTTTTTTTTATTAAACTCTTAAACATTTCCAATTTCCTCCGGTAGTTTCTCTTTACTACCGGGAACGTTTATAGCTTAATTTGTTGAGGCCGATTGCTATTGACGTTACTTTTCATATCACTAATGCTATAGAAGAATCTCACTTATAAATGCACAAGCTGACAGAACAAAATCGATTGTTTCACATGCTTTTATTGCCAAATAATCTGCTCCATGCGAATATAAGTAAAACAATTTGCGATTTGTTGAACGTGGTTACGATTTATTAAGTGATGCCAAGGCGTGGTGAGAGCACTGTCAGGTTTCCTCGGCGGTAAGACTGAGGTTACTGGCAGTGGAGGTGTCGTTGACCGCCGCAGGTCTATGCCTGGAAGGTGACAGATGTTACTAAGTCTTCACCACCAATTTAGTTCTTTGCCGAGTTACGTCTCACTATAGAGCTTAATTACTTTAATTATTATTAATCCTCAATTGGGAAAAAACACTACCCACAATCATCCTTACATGTGCAAATTGCTGCTGATCAGACGAGATATTTTGAAATTTACAGGTCACATCCCGACCACAATCAAGGCTAATTACTACCCTTGTGATGGCTTTTACGCATAAGGTTTTGCAATTAACAATGACTTTCAAACATGCATGAGTTTCAAACTGATTTTTGTTGGGAACTAAGGTTTGTCATCCCGATTATAATTAGATGATATTGATGTTTAATAAACGGTTTGAGACGGGACTATAGGCCAACTTAAAAATTGCTTTACGTTGTCATAACTGTCGAGTAAATATTTTTTTGAATTCAAATAATAAGTGGTGATTAATATGAAAATTATGATATTAGGTGTTTCAGAAAGGCTATATGTCAAATACAACAATTATTCGACTTGTATGTCTTGTACTCTTAGTGGTCTCGATTTTGTACTTTAAAAATCTAAATAATTACGTGTCGGGAGATTTTATGTTGCTACACTGAAGAGGCCATCGCCGTTGTTGTAGACTGCATCTTAGAGCGAATTGAAAAGAACAAGCGTATTTCTATTTTTCAATCAACGCTACTTTCTAGCTAAGAAAAAATGGACAACTTTTGTTTACTGGTTATTTCTTTGTGTCAGCGGTTGCAAAAGATTCAAATTTTGATGCTCGTGAAAAAAGGGAAAATTAATTGTTAATTTCCCATGTTTTTCTTATTTGTCAGCGCGCAAATAAATCTGCCAAGCTCAAAGTTTAATTTCCTATACAGTCTTTCTAATTGACAACAAAAATATCCAGAGGTTTGCGACGATTAGTTTGTGTCGCTTTGTGGTAGAAAGGCTACGCCCCCATTTTTAAACATGATCTAAACAAGATTGTAACCTTTTGTATGAAATGAAAATCTGCCGTATCAAACTGTTTTCTGTTTCTACTTCGATTTCCGCGACAAATGTTATTTCGAAACTGTTGTGTGTCGAATTTTGCAAACATAAAATGCACATTATCACTGTAAACTTATTCAACATTAAAATTACCGCATAAGTCGTTTTTGACTTCAATCTACTGTTAATGACAAAAGGTCACTTGTACAAAAGTTGTGATGTAATTTGCTGAAGCAAGGGGAACATATCGCTTTATTACTCTTTCACTCTCTGACCTGTGGCTGGTGATGCTCCCGTTCTGAAACTTTCTAGATGGGCTGTGACCATGGCAGCCCACTTGCATGTGATTTTATGTTCGGTTTTAGTCTCAAGCAACACGATCCAATTTTGTTGTGAAGGTTTTCTGATCATTTTCTCTTCGATATTAGTTCTTCATTTTCGTGAAGCCGCTGTCACGGCTTGTCGTTGGAGCGTGCTTACAATTTACAGATCATAGGTTAACTGTATCTTGTGAGCCATAAATGCGTTTTCTTTTCTCGGTTTGTACTATTTTTAGCTTCGTTATATTTCTTCTACTTCCAAGTTATTTTTACAAGGCATTTTAGAAAGCTGATACGTCAAATAAATCCGGATTTTTAACTGATCGTGTACTTGAGCTTTTAAATCATCGAAATCCGGTTCTAACATCCGAAATTTGACTTCCGAAAGGGTAGTGTGTCGCTCGCCTGAATTGAATTCCTAATGAAATGGATCGTTACCACTCAATCGTGGTTGTCCTTTTTTCACAAAACACCAAAATCCTCAAGGGAAACTTTGTCAATAGATCACACAAAGCATTTTAATAGAGCCATTACTAAACGTTTTTCGTATCGGATGCCTGGTATTGTGTGGCAATCGTTGAGCGATGGGCTTCTTAGATAAATCTAACTTAATATATATTTGTCCACATCAGCAAGCATTTTGCCTCTCTTACATTGTCTTCGTCCCAGTTTCGGACGGATTTACCGTTTATGGTTTTGTCAAAAGTGTTTGATTACCGCTGGTGGAATGAGTCATTTTGTTATCAAAGATATACCGTTAATCTTTTTGTTTACGCAAGTTTGAAAACACACTTTTGGCTCATTGACATCAGTAAAAACACTAAATTGAAAGAGCGGGGTGCAAACGCTGAAAATCTTAGCAATGCATACGGCAATGCTATGCGATTGTTTCGACATGCACTTGTGTTGCCTTAATCCGTTACTTCACTGAATTCCCCTTGTTAGTCGCTGTTTTGAAGTTAGGTTTCCCAATTACTTCGAATTGTCGCTGATCATAAATTATAATTTACTTCAATTATATTGACTGGTTGCGGTCTAGTGCAGCACACACGTGATTTAAGAATAACGCCTCACCGCAGCGACATGATATTTACCATTGTCGAATGTCGAGTTATAATTACAGATAGAGTTTCTGATCCTTCTCGATCTTTCAAAGAATTGCGTTGATTTTAGTCTGGCAAAAGTGTAAACGAAATTATTTGTGTTGACGTGTTGCCAAGTACGTTTGCATTGCCGAGTAAGTTACAAAATTTACGAGGTATACTAGCCGCGTTCTTTTTCGTTTTCTTTTGGCGATCAGTTTCAATTTGCAAATGAGGTTTGAGATTTTTCAAAATCTTTTAACACACTATCAGTCTAAACAACAGCCAATGCTTTAAAACAGTTCTATTGGTACTTACTTATATGTTTACTATTTGTATTTGTGATTTATATCATCAAAACTTTCAATTAATGAACGAAAATAAGGCGAGACTTTCAGACAACAAATCCTGCCAATCCCGACTCTTCTCCCTGTAATCTTATTTTGACGCGAGCTTTTTCGTTGTTTGTTTTAATTTTAAATCAAGCCCAATTCAATAGCGCGGTATATTCTGTGTTTTTTCGTATTCTGATTGATGGTAATATATTGCGGAATGCGCTGTTGTTTTATTTTTATAAGCCTTGAACTTGTATGTCAGTTTTGCCCGTTGTACATACGTTAACAATATCAATTCTTAATCAGAGTGAATGAGTTAAACTTTGCACGCTTTAGTGGCGTATTAAAATTTCATCTTGTCAAACAATGCTTTGAAGAGTTGGATTCCATCACATTTACAAAGCATGCCAAAGCGTGTTTTATTTGCCCACAAACATATTTCTTTTTTCATCACATAAACATTTTGGTGTTCTCGGGTCACGTTTGTCTTCATTAGCTAAAGAAAAACAGCATAAACGATTAAAACTTCTCGTAAGTGTTCATCACCTTTGAAAACATCTTTAGCGTTATAGTAACTTTGGCTATTGTGTTGAACTACCAAGTCCTTGACCTTGATGGAACAAATGCTTTTTATGCACATGTGGCTATTTTTAGAATGGGAAACCGATGCAATAGTCGTTTTTAATCACAACTACCGTTGACTGACAATGGTCTTCAAACCTGGCTTAGTAGTGCAGCTTTGCCAAGGATACGTGAAACCGTTACTGATTTTTATGTCTTGTTTTTCCATCCACACGAAAGAATCGGAGCAAAACTGGTGTCTTAATTTACATCGCTTCATCTTTTTTAAATGTTGAATCAATCCCAGTAGGGCTTCGCTTAGGTATTTAAATAGATTAGCAGCTTCTCTGTCATCTAATACCGAACACATTTCAACTTGTTCGTTGAGTGCCAATTCCAAACCCGTCCATGCCAGCACAGGTGCTCAGTCTTTCATGCTTATGTCGCGTTAAGTAAGATGAAGGACATCACCTTCTGTTTAGACAGCAGGAATGTCCTTTCCGCGCCTTAGCTCACAACAAGATAGTGTTCAATTTTTCTCTAAGGTTTTAGTGTTAATTTCCGTTGTTTACCAACACTTCGGTCACAAAGTTCGGATGCAGCGAGCATTCCGGTTTCCCACGATCATGTACCGTCCGTCTTTGTTTAGTTTTTGCTTTAGATTCTTGTGACATTCATTTGAATAAACTAAATTGCGTCTAGAAATAATGGAATGCAGAAATCAATACTTTGTTTTAGCATTTGCTCGGCCGTGGCTGAGCCTACTTATAGTGAGATAATATTCTTGCATTTGGAGTCCAATTTTTTATTTAACACTTCTAATGTCAGTGTTCAGGTGCAGATAAAATGGCGATATGCCCCATTTGTTGCTGTGTTAAAAGTCTCGGTTAGCGTTCGCTGTCTCGTATTATGTTATTGAAGTAGTTACATCTCTGAAGCTCAATTGTGCCACCTCGAGACAGACTTATAGAAATATTACCGTTTTGCTTTTATTGTTGGCTGAGACTCCCAGCCAACTACACAGGCCTTTTTTACATTGATTCAGCATCTGCGAATGTTGTTAAAAATGTTGGGTTGTTTTTTATCTGGGCTTTTTATTTCTTTAAACGTTTGCAATGTTGGTTGTCAAGGTTGATGCATAAAGAAGGACAACATTCCTCTTTGTAATTTGTTTTAGAATGCAGTCGATCAAGTCAACTTTTCAGTAAACTTGCCAAACTGTTTATGGTCATCGTGATTGTGGAAATATGTTTTTTTCTAACTTTTTATCATTGTCATCGTATTGGTTTTGTCACATGCCTTGAAGTCTGTGAATTACAGTCATTTAAAGGGCGGGGAAACCCAAATTAACTTTGCGAGTTTTTTGTTTCAGCGTGATGTCATTGTGTACAACATGCGTTTTAGCAAAAAAAAAATCCAAATTTTGTTGCCCTCGTCTCGCTAAGGCCGCTTTTGTTTGATACCCGTTTGCGAGGTCTCGTTGCGCATCAAGCTGTGATGCTGTTCGCTGTGACGTCACAAGGTACATATTATAGTTGTGGCCAAAAGTTTAAGACCAGACTTGATTTATGACCATTTTTGCATTACTTCAAAATACTGCATCATATATTGTTTCAGTTGCATCATCTTTATGCATCATCTTATATCTGATGCAGTATTTTGAAGTAATGCAAAAATGGTCATAAATCAAGTCTGGTCTTAAACTTTTGGCCACAACTATAATATGTACCTTGTGACGTCACAGCGAACAGCATCACAGCTTGATGCGCAACGAGACCTCGCAAACGGGTATCAAACAAAAGCGGCCTTAGCGAGACAAGGGCAACAAAATTTGGATTTTTTTTCGCTAAAACGCATGTTGTACACAATGACAATATCACGCTGAAACAAAAAACTCGCAAAAAGTTAATTTGGGTTTCCCCGCCCTTTAAAAAAAAAAATGGATGGTATTACCTATCAGACTTTAATATCACCCAGTATGATGCTGATGCGTATTGGAAAAATGTGTCTGACACTTCACCGATATCTTGTTTTGTTGACATATTCCAATGTTAGTAAATTGAAGACTCTCGTTTATAGGAAATTGTATTTATAGCACTTTTGTTTAGAAATGCTGGCATTGTTTGTAAATAAGAAATCAGTTACATTGCATTTCAATAGAAAAACGTGCAAAATGAGAAGAACTGTACATAAGCTAAAATAACTTGCGACCCTAACTCAGAAACACTGATTTGATTGTCACAAAAAATTTAAAATTGGGCGTGCCGCGTCATGGGTTGACGAAAACATGGAAGCTTGTTTTAGACATGATGAAATGAAAGAATCAGTTTCAATCAAACACTGTTTTACTTATTTACCTTCGTGCTAAGTTATTTCAAGATCTTTCAACTGGTCTGTTGGCATCTTTTGAAGCGCTCATGGATTTGTCGCGTATCATTTATTAACGCGCAATTTCCTTCATTCTATTGGAAAAAATTTAGTATTCTTTGAAGAGCGGCGAGATTAAAAGAATTGTTTAAGGCTAACTTCATGCTATACGGGCTGATAAAAATCAATACGACTTGGAGCTTAGTTTTGGAGAATTTTTCTTTTTTCAATGGTAATTAGTATGTATTGAGTGATGTAATATGTAACAAGGAGCCTTGTTTTTCGTGTCGTGTCACGCAACGGAAACTGGGATGTTGCCTGACAAATGTTATTGCTGTTGGACAAATAGTGAGTATTTGAGACACGACTGATTTAAAGTTGTTTGCTTTTGACCAATTAAATTAGCAATTCTTAGACATTTAAATTTTTTGCGGCTACAGTGTAATTAATTTACGACGGTGATGAGTTCCTATTTTTTGGCTGAATCTCAATATTTTTTTTTGTAAATTTACTTGAAATCTCGATTATTACAAGACTTGATGTGATCATTTTGCTCAGTTTTCAGCCAAAATGCTTTGTGCTTCTGTGTGATTTATTGATCGTTTTAACAAACATTGGTCCGAAGCAAGTTCGACAAATGTTGGACTGGGAAGCCTTGACGTGTGATTCTATTGCAACATTTCCCGTTAGTTTAAGCACTCGAAGCGGCGACGGATATCACCGAGTGACCGTTAATTTCCTAATTTTAAAGCACTCAGTTACACGTTCCCAACTGACAAAATCCGTCTTTTTTACATTGATTCATTGCAGACGTTGAATCAACGCTAAAAGGACGGATTTTGCAAACTGGGTTGCCAGTGACTCCTGTTTTGGTACGTTTACGGTTCCTGGTAATTTTGTTTGCCCTCAACTCATTATGTCGCTATTAAGTGTTATGGAGGCAGTAGACGTGTTATCACGCAACGAGGATTGCCTCGCACGGTACTGCCAAATAAAGATGCATACAAAATGGAACACTTGTTTTGCATTCCATCGAACCGAATCACACTGCTTTTAGTAACAATTGAAAGTTTCTTATGTTATGGTCTTGATATGACACTGTTTTCCATTCCGTGGGTACACCACACCTCATAATGTTATTCTGTTTTTTTTTTGTTTTTTTTCATATCTTCACCCTGCATTGCGGGAAACCGGACTTGAGCGCTATGCATCGGTGTACGCCTTCCGACGTACACCTGACCCACGCTGCTGCCGACGCCAATGTCTGTTTCCGGTTATCTACTCTACTTATGACTTAAATTTGGTACTACCCATTACTCGAAATCGATCACTGGGTAGAGGCAATTATCGTAAAGTTTCTTGCCCAGAGAAACAACAGCAAGTGCGGGTGGCTGGAGTCGAACATGCAGGCTCTCGACTGCGAGCCCAACGCGCTAACCACTCGGCCAGTTATTCACTTATTTTTTTTCTAGCAATGCCATTGGTATATGAAATGTTGCACGAGTTATAGTGAAGTCTCGTGCAGTTATGAGCAAATAACCCCCTCCCCTCTTCTACTGGTTAAAAATGCCAGCACAGTTAGCACGACTCGCTTTAGTGCTTCAGTAGATTTTGCAAAAAGTTTCTCAAACCAATTGCATCTCTGTCCTATATAATACTTTTTGTTTACATGTTTATCTTTTCATCACTCTCTCAATGTAATTTCGCTTTTATGGGAGAGAATAGCATGGAAAGGAAATGGTTTTGTGCCCTCATAATGAGCGCCCACTCCACTCGGAACTGCTCCAATTCAATTCTTTGTTCACTTCTTGAACGCCGTGCTTCTCGTGCGCACTCTGGCGGTGAGATTGCTTCAAACATTACAATCAAACAAACAATCAAAGCTTGATTATGTCATGTTCTAATTAAACTTGCTCATGTAATCGTGTTTTTCGTGTAACATCAAGCTCGCTATCTTATATCAATGACCTTGTTTCCTTTGAGCATAGAAGTGGATACGTTCCGTCAAACATTAGGTGGTCTGCTTTGAAAACGCTTCATGCCAAACATGACCGTGTGAAGCTTGTCTCATGATTTTGTTTAGCTTTTTCCGCATTGTTGATTTTTCGATGAATCTTTTAAATCGAAGCTTCTCACTCACTGATATTTCTATCTACCAAAGTAACTTGTTGAATCACTGAATCTGTTTCCAGCCGTTTGATTTTCATTGTCAACCACAATATCATCCATAACATACTGTATACAGTTATACACGCATCTTTTGTTACACAGCGAAAAGTTGCCCATTTTGATCGCTAGACACTGAAACGATGTAAAAACGAAAAGTATAAACTTTTGCTGTATCGGTTTGTATTTTGGTTGTAGTATTTTCTTATTTTGAGTTATTTCATGTTAGCGCCTGCAAAGTTGAGAGACGTAGAATCAATGTTTAGATGATACGTTTGTCAAGCTAAATTAACTAACCAACCATTCATGAGTGAGAGGCCAGGTGCTAATAGTCCCATGTTTCAAAGAGAGGTTTGTTAAAGGTTAACTTGTTTCCTTAATTAAGCGAGCGCTATAATCACCCTCAGCGACATGTTTAGAACTGTATATTTAATATTTTGTTGACTGTGTTGCATGACACACTTACTAGGCATAGAGATCCTCTCTTGTATGCTTTGAACTTCCAATGTTTCTAAAATCGTAGTTGCAGCATGTGAATAACTTCTTGTGGTACGGTACTAAGGTAGCCCCCCATTTAATTCAACGTCAACGTTTTGTCAACGCCATTTGTGTACATTAATTTACATACAACTTTAGGAAAACAGACTCATCCTTAGCAAAGTGGCAATGATTTAAACTTGATTTCTCACAGCAACTGATTGGGAGAACGTGGAGCGAACAATAGGCCTACAGATGCAAAGTCAAAAGCTATGAAACGTACACAGAAGCAATGTCTCGGCTGAAAAATCTGTTTTTTTTACTTCGATTCAACGTCGGATGATGTTGAATCAATGTAAGAAGGACGAATTTCATCAACTGCGTTATTTGTTATTGATCTGGAGTTGCCTCAGCCAGTGCGTCACACTCGCTTCCCGCAGACAGACACATGACAAATCTATTCGCTTGCAACGTTGGAATCATATTTCACGATTAATTAATATAATGATTCAAAAACAATCTTTTGTTACCCTTCTTCAATGACGCATTGGGTAAATTTCAGCTCAATCGACTGATAGTAGAATGCTCCCAATAGTTCAAAAGAAGATGGTCTTCATAGACAGCGGTTAGCTATTTTTGTTTACTGAAATCACACTATTCATGTTTGCTTTTTATTGGTAATAATCGACGATGAAATGCTTGAAAATTTAGTAATGATTGATAAGCTATGGAGAATTGCTTCTGCTTCTAGTCACGTGAGTGCTTTAATCTCCCGTGAAGCAAATCTAAAACGTATACGTAACCGGCAAATTGTTTCTTACGAATAATTTCCAACTCGGTTACTATTTGTTTTGGGGGTTAATGGTGTACGTGCTAGTACCGCGATAGTAAAGCCTAGCCAGAAAAATCAGTCCTTCTTTTTCACATGGATTTGATCAGACGTCTATTGAGGTTCAGTCATTGTAAATCGCTGATATGCTGACTGGGAGTACATAGTGCCTTGTTTCCTCCGACAGCATAAAATTTTCGCAAATCATAATGTCTCGATTAGAAAATGTTCCTTATGAAAAAAGCTGACGGAGAAGAAAATAAAGCGACGTCTAGTTTAATGGAGACTTAGCTGGCTACAATCTTGAGCCTTTGGTTTAAGAAATTATGAAATCTTTATCCAAATAACTGTGATTAAAGGCCTAGGACGCGCCATTATCACTATCGTTGTTTGACAAACATGCTACTACAAGTAAAACCTATTAGCATTGTTTGACCGAGGGAAGCACTTGATATAAAATCAACATAATAAGATATGTGGACATACCCCTTGTTTTTCAACCATATTTATTTCTAAATTTTACCGAGAACTTACCAACTAGCTTGAAAAATTGACTTTTAATGAAGGATGACAAGTCGGTTTGTAGACGGAGGATTTTGCTTCTTTTTGTTTTTAATGTTTCAACTGCAACCCGAAAGACTTTTTTAACTTAATGAATATAACAAAGTTTTTCAAGAATAACTTTCGTGGGTATGTCAAAATATTTCTTTAATCATCAAAGGACGGGTAAATCACGCTTTGGTGAGTCTGTTTCATCACACTCCCAACACTGGCGCGTCAAATGACGTAAGTGCCATCTCGAAAGGTGACGCCGAATGTTTTTTACCATGTCGCGGTAAATTTTTTCTCGACCAAACTGTATCTTTTAACTTTGTATTTTGAAACTTAAAAACACTTTACGATTGGCTGGCTTTGTTGTGACGACAAAATGGTGGGTTGATGACCTCGACGGTTGTCACGCTTCTGGGGTCAGTTGTTGTCTCCAACATTGCAGCTATTCGTGTCATGTGTCAGAATTTTTATAGACAGCGACCCTAGACTTTTATATTTTCGTTTATTCATTGCACTTCACTTTTCACTCAAACGTCGAAAGAAGATTTATTGAAAGTTATTTGTTGTAACTTATAAACCCCCAGCCGGAATTTATTGGCAGAAATTTTGATCTTACCCCTTCATCAATGCACCCCGTTTCAAATCAAAGTTTGATTGTGGCGCCTAATGAGGTTTTTTGTCACCCCCAACTTGTTAGACAGACCTTATCTGGCAATTCCAAACAACAGACTTATCTTTTGCAGCTCGAATGGGTCGCTTGAGGTTGACCGAAAGTGAGGTGAAATCAATTCTGATGAAGACCCCGGACAGAAAGAAAAGTTCGTCTCGTTTCTTCCGATCTCTGCACAACAAGGGACTGATCTCGTACACAGAATATCTCTTCTTTCTCTGCATTCTAACAAGTACATTTACCATTTCTCAATTACTTTTAATGCGAGAAAGTATTGATGTTTTATTTCTAGGTTACTGCATGGTATTATTAATAATTAATCATTCATCATTGTCAAGTGTCGCCTGTAAACTAATAAAATTATTTTTTTTTTTACTTTTTAGAACCAAAATCCGGCTTCAACATCGCATTCAACATGTTTGATGCTGACGGGAACCAAAGAGTCGATAAGAAAGAGTTTATGGTGGTGAGCTTGTTTCCTTGTGGTCAACTAAATGCGACTAAACTGGTCGCGACGCTTTTATGTTTGAGTTGCTCTTTTGCGCCGTTTAGCGGTTTTATAATCATGGAAAACTCATTTTATAAAATGTTTTCATCAAACATTGTGTGATGCAGAGCTTTTAATTTCTTTACAACGGCACAGTAATTATGAGGTCTGCCTGACAAATAGTTTATTTTGCACTTGTTCGCCATTGTCTTTAACGAGATTTTGTTGCAGCTCGGCGAAATTTTTCGCAAGCGAACAGAAAGCGCCTTGCGTCGAGATGCCGCGGTAAGTCCTGACGAGGTTAAATGTGCTAGTAAAATTTAATTGCGCTTGGGTGGTCAAACTATATCTTACTTTGCTTCGACTTCATACGGCCTAAACGATAACATTTGTTTGGCAATGTAATAATTTTTATAGGCATCGTACTTTAACTAGATCAAGGGCTTTGTTGTTGTACAAACATATCAAACTCAGCAAATCTATGGAGTTTGCTCAAGTATTACAGTGCATTGTGAGCTAAGTCTTTGATAGTGACCCAACTAGCGAATCGGACCTTTTTCACATTGATTCAACGTCTGCAGACGTTTGAACCAATGTAAAAAGAAGATGGTTTGCTTGAGCTGGGTACTTTCTGTGGTGTTTTAATATGTTTGTGATATTATTATTGACAACTGACGTTGACAATCAATGCAACGTTCCAAACCCAAGTCACGTCTTTGCAAACCACAGCTTAGTTCTTATTCTCTACGGTGTCTAACATACTGTATGTGCTATAGCGAAACTACGAATACCATTGTAATCATCATCATCTTTGTTTCAAGTTCTGATCAGCTGGAGTATGGTTGTGTAACTTTTAGTTTATTGAGTGATTATTTGAGCTTATGGGCTTTACTATTCTGGTTAAGTGTGTTGCTGTGTTTTATGTTTGGTGACGTTTGTTATTATGGTGCTTTGTTGGATATTAATGTATAACAAGCTCCACTGCCGGAGTTATCCTAGTTAAGTGTTTCTTCAAATTGCTTTTAACAGTTGGGATTTTTTTAAAGATTCCAAGCAGTGGTGAGAAAAAAATCCAGGTTTCTACAACAGCTGAAAGTTTACTTTTCTCCACTTGGTATCTTTACGACTCACGGGAATGTTATTTCTAGAAAAGGCTGTTTGTTGTTGTTACAAACCGCCACCAGCGACATTGAAATAATATAAATAAGGCAACTTTTTGCGACCGGGATGTATTGCAATAACTTGACTTAGGTTGAAAATGGCGTGAAAATAATTTAGTGTCTGAGCATTTTTAAGTTTTATCTCCTAAAATAGTGTTTTCATATTTGTATTGAATTTTTCAACTACCACAACAGTTTGTCTACCAGCTATAGCGCAAATGTGGAAAACATTCTCATAAAAACTTTATCTGCACCATCTGGTATTTTTTACCGCGATTCCCCAATACCATGCAATTTCTCGTAAAAACTGAACTCACATCACATTGTTACCACATGGGAAGCTAGAAGTGGTGTTCGTTGGTGTGCCCGATAGTTGGTAAAAGGTAGCTCAATTTTATTCCCGTTTCGATTGCATCGGCTTTACTATACCTTCCTCAAGTGTATGCTCACACCTCACAGTTTATTAAGACAGACTTTCGGTTGGTTATTACGTTGAAAACATCATTCCCAAGTGCTTTCAGTACTAACTTTGTACTGTAACAAACTGTATAACGACGTGAATGCAATTTTAATGGAAGTTTTACCCTATGCGATATTTCTCTTCAAGAGCTTTATTTATTACCCTATGGCCTATGCCTATGCCAAATATTAGAAATATCGCGAACTTCTGTCTAACCACTTAGCATCATTTGTGATAGAAGATGTGGGGTAGTTGGTAGTAGATGTAATTTTGTCTTTCTATTAGGCATGATTTGTATCCTGGTGCTAGCCATTGATTAATTGTGTAGAAAATACGAGCATGGCAAATCCAAGAAAGCATTAACTCACTTTGTAATAGACAAATAAAACCTAACAACCAGACGGCATTTAACATAATAACATCAGAAATGAGAAAAAATAATAACATGACACTTTGTGATAGTTTATCATATAAAAAAAGAAGTTTTATGTTAATCTCGATTTAATGGTAGGCTATTTACTTTACAAGCATGGGCTTACTGTTGCGGGTATGGCTGATACAATGCATGAACCTTTTGTGTGCAGAACTATAAGTCTAGTCTAGTTGAAAGAAAACCGACGTCTAACAACAGGATTGTGGTATGGGGACTGAAGAATGATATCAATTAATCAAATAAATCAGTTATTTATTGGAACACATCTACGGGTTGTGCATCTATACCTATCTGGTTTATTTTTTAAACAGAATGCCTTCTAATTATCACTTGTGTGAACAAACCTCAACCACTGCATGGCATGTTTGTTTTTGATCTTTGAGTTGGTTTGAAAATAATCGAATATTGACTCAACACGGGAATGCCCCATCTTCAGCAATAAATCGTAGACGATTAGCTTAACCAAAGCGACCAAGGATCTACCGCAGTTGCCACAGCAACCAATACTGATTAGTCTTTCTTATCCAACAATCGTTGGTCCGTATTGCTTAGATCAGCTGGTGAAAACCTATCTTTTTAGGCTTTTTTCTGAAACTCATGTAGACCATCTTAGCCAAGCCGTCATTTGACGACCGAGACCACCAGGCACCAGTCTATGATATTTAAACCGTGGCAGTGAAATCTTACTTTGGACAGTGTGGAATTGTTTTCGGATTTTTAGTTAGCAATTAGCATGAAAAAGGAGTAAGGTACGAAAGTTTTCAATATAGTTTTAGCCAGCAAATCACTCCGTTTTGTTTTGATTAAACGTCTGCAAACGTTTACCTGCTGGTGTAAAAGAGATCTGGTTTGCTGGCTGGGATGCTGTTTTGCTGTTTTTCTACTTAGCAAGTTTCGAATTCAGTTAGGCCTAGGTGTAGTTCAATATTTTGAACGAGAGCTTCAGTATCAAGTGTTGTTTGAAGTTTCAAGTGAAAGTTAGTTTTCAGATAGGCGGTGAGGTTCATTGATTTTGCTTTGAAACTAATCCTGCACTAACGACTAGCGCTCACACAACCTTGCTTTAGTGGTTCATTTATCATGTCACAAATTATCGTATTTTGATGAAATTCAGTTGCCAAGATCTAGCTCCACGGAAAAACACGACCAGACACTTCCCCAGCTGAGAAGGGTAAATTTTTTAAAAATTAAATAGGAATAAGTTAAAATTTGAGTAAAAATGTATGGATGCAGTATAAGCATAAGTTGATGTAAGTCTTGGTACACACGCTAAGAAGAAGATCAGTAATTTTCAGTGCATCACAGTTTCAACATTTTGCTTTGTTTGTGGACCTTTGTTTTTGAATTGTCTTGTACGATTATCACTGGAGTTGCTATTTGTCTCAGAAAGCGAATTCTTTTTTTCACATTGCTTAATTGCAGCAACATTCCAATTTGTTTGTACATTTTGCGTTTGTTAGAGGCATGTTGCTTATCCGGGCAGCAAACTTTTTTTTTCGTATTCTTCAGATGTTAATTTCAAAATTGAAGATATTTTTTCGGATGATGGCAATTAACCAAATTTATAGTTGCATGTGAGATGCATTGAATTGAAGATGCTTGTAGGTATGAAGAAAAAGCAAAACATAAATTTAATTATTCATCAAATATCTCATAATGAAATAGTGAAGACTTTCTTTTGGAAAAGATGATCGAAGTGATTGGTAACATACAGTTTGCAATTAGTTTAGGTTTGAACAACTGTGTATCTGCCTGTATCTTTGAACTTATTGAGAGCAGATCAACACCTACAGTAATTGCTCGAAACGAAACCAAAACAATGCAATTTTGTAATGAAACAAAACAGTTAAAAATTTCAAATTGTTTTTATTTCGAACATATATACTTGCTTTTTGCATGCTCTTTCTATTGTGATGTTATGTGTGTGCCCCCTCTCTGAGTAGAATGCTGTAAAAGATCGAGTCGTAATTTGTTTGAAATGCCACGCTCGCCGCGATACTCTGTTTTTTTTAAAAACCTTCATAAACACAGGCCATCCAGGAGTCCGATGGTAAGCTCCAAGACACTACCCTGCTCATACATTTGTTTGGGAAGAAAGGAAACAACGACTTGCAATACGAAGATTTCCACAGGTAAACTACATGTCTGATCAGCGGTGTAAACCCGTCTTGTATTTCAGGTCCAAGTCTGGTTCAAACTGAAAAATGCGGATCCGAACCTGAAAGTTTATTTGAAGTCCAAAATAGGCGCAATCATTAAATTTTATAAAAAAACAAAATAAGCACATGCAAGCTGGCCTATGTAAAGATCTAAGAAACATAAGCTGTCGATTCCTAATTCTGCAGAGGGTGGCATTTTAGCGCGGACACGTAGCCTAGACGCATGTCAAGTAAGCGCCCACTTTAACACCATGCAATTTAAGTACTGGCTCACTGTGATGGCGCAGCGCATAAGGTGCTCACTTTCCAATCATACAATCCTGGTTCGACTCCCGGCTTAAACTGGTTGTTAAAAAGCACCGTTCACCTCTGGGTTAATAAAATATACCTTGCTGTCCGTAACGCATCACCGAGCACCCAATAAAATACAATTTACTAGGAATAGCGCCTAAACCGCTTGGCGTCACAATGAGGGTGCCTACGTGTCCACGCCTAAATGTTGTGGATCCCATTTCTGGCCCGATTTTTAATCACGAGAATCCCTGTTTAACATCAACTCTTCATTTGATTTCAAGAGATGCATTTCGTATGCATGAAAAGAGTGGGTTAAGCTTGCATTTCTTTACGGTGCAAAATGTTTTTCTTCGTGATTTTGGTCTGACGGTTGCGTGCTCCGCTAACTGCTTGGTATTAAATGAGAGCAGAGAGACGACAATTTCACAGGATTAGTGATAACTTCAATTAAGTTTGTTTTTTCTTCCAGTTTCATGGATAACTTGCAAACAGAAGTCTTGGAAATCGAGATATCTTTTACTAATATTCATGTTCTTATGGAAATCTTTATTTGTTGCTTTTATCCCTTGAAGACACATCTCAACTTGACAATTTCGAATTTTCACCAGTGATTTAACTTGTTCTAGTATTTCTTTCCCTGGTCTTTTTATTTGATAAATTTTTGCTTTTTAGTGCCTTTGGTGACAACGTAACAACTAAATATTGTGATCTTGTTTACTACTTTTGACTGACTCATGCTTTTTGAAAACACTTTTCATTAGGCCAAACATAATTTTTGTTGACATCTTCATTTTGAGTTGAATTTCCTTGACTCTCGCGTATCACTTCTTGACATATAGCCATGGCTTGGTTACTATATCTGAGGAAGACTTTGCTCGCATGCTGCTCAAATACACAGATATAGCAGATACCGAAGAAAGCATAAAGACACTGATGAAACGAATTCCCGAGGAAAAAGTATGATTAAAATCAGCTCAGAGTTTGCTTTTTTAATTTAATTTTTTGTTAATTGTACATTTAAATTTTGCCACAACTAATCTTATTTTAACAATTTCATTAAGTCACATTAATACTGTTGTATTTCTACATTTAGAGTTATATTGTAGCAATTAAAAGTATTTTTTGAGCGTTTATGCAGTGTGTATAAATATGTAAATGCACGTAGTAAAATTCTAGTATCTCTATACTGTGTTTGGTGCAAGACAATGGACTAATCTTGTTCATAGTTCATTGGCTGCACAGTGTACAACCCAGTGAGAGACTGACCCTGTGACGACACTCCGTAGCACGTTAGTTTGAACGTAACGAAAACGTTATCATCTGGTGTCGAACTTACATCTACTGAGACGAACCTTTTCATTGGCCAGGTTTTCAGCGTCTATACGGGAGACTAATTACTTTATATCGAACAAATAGGTGTCGACGTTTGTATTAATGTTTTACACCACCTGCCTTGAAATCTAACACACGTTTTTTGTGTGGACGTGATGTGGTTTTTCAAGTCACAACAAACCTATTTCACGTTTTATCGTCGCCTCCAAGATACTTCGTATAAATTGCAACCACCTTTGCTGGGCGACACCACAGCAAATTTGTTTTAGTATTTGATAAGGTGAACTTTTGTTTTTAGGGGATCAGCTTCGAAGAATTTCGCTCCTTTTTTCAGTTTCTCAACAATCTAGAAGATTTCGCCATTGCCATGCAAATGTACACGCTTGCCGGCCGTTCTATTGGCCAAGGTTAATTAAATATGTAGCTTCTTTTTATTATGATTTATAAAGGTAATACTCACCAACTGTACATTTTGGTTGAACGGTTGTTCCCTTGTTTCGTGGTAAAAAATTGTTTTTTAAACTGCTTCAAGTTTGAGCTTGGCGAAACATTTTACAACGGTGTAGTTTGAATTAACATAAAAACTTAATGTGGTTCATACGTAATCAAAATGTAACCGTCACATCCTTACACAACCAGCCGAATTCAAAAGAGCCGTTCAAATTTCCACTGGCCACGAGTTGTCAGAGCATCTTGTCAACACGCTCTTCCAACTCTTCGACAAAGATGGCGACAACCGACTAAGCCAAATCGAGTTCATCGGGGTTATGAAAGACAGAATCCACCGAGGTTTTCGGGTAAGTTTTCAAACGCTATGTTCCTGATATTATAGTACACAAACACGATAAAAATTTCTGTAAATTAATAAGTTCAAGTTTTTTTTATATATTTCTTAGTGTCTTTTGATATAGTAAACTGGAAAAACTACTTAGGTACTTAATGTTGATTGTAAACTAGCCTTCAGTGGCAATGGATTCAGAATGCTGTTTCGTTGCATTAACATGGCTTGTTTTGAGTTTATTAATTTTAACGTTATCGAGAATCAGTTGATGTTTGCTAAGTGGATTGTCAATGTAAGTGAAATAATTTGCACAACAATTAACAAATGGCAACAACACTATTCGGCTTACACGTTGATCATTATACAGCAGGGTCAGCGTTGTATTAGTTCAGTGTAAAAGAGGCATCAAGCCATTTTGACTTCTGTAGAAGCCTCATTTCCACGATCCAAACATGCAGCGTAAATTACAATAGAAAATATGTGTGTGAATGTATTTCCTTGTAGTATTGTTGCGCTGGTCAGTTTTAAAAACAATTAAAGCACTGTAGCCTACTCCAGTATCGCCACCATTTACAGCAACCAGCGTGGTTCCAAATATTTTTTAATCTACAAAACGCGCAAAAGATTACAACGTGACGACCCCCCCTAACACGACCCTTTGCTTATGGTCCCGTGGATGGTCGGGTTAGCGGGGTTCCACTGGGTTGGTTATTTCTTGTACAGTTGCGACAGATAATTCCAGTTGCGAAAATTTATGTTTCTTGTTTAAACAATGCTGAAGTCATATGACGTGTGTTGATTTGCCACGTTGTGGTGTACAGTAGGCTGCAATAAATAATTCGACCACCACTTCATTATTTGTATATATGTATAGACTAAGTATAGTTTTATTACACAAAGCTTTTTGAATATTGCTGTGCGTTGATAGCATAAGTGAACAGAAATGTAAACCGTTCTTATAATTCACGCTAACACCAGTTTGGACACGTCAAGGTAAGAAAGTTGACTCGGACATGTTAGTTTTGGCGTCGAGATGTAGTTGCTTGATCTGTTGTGATTTTGTGTTATGTGCGCAGGCAGGAAACACAAATCTGTAGTCAGTGACCGCGTGCACGTTGACATAATTTGCAAAATAGAAAAAGAAATGTTTTCTAGCTATAGAGTAATCAGTCTTCACACCAGCCAATGTTTTGCAAAACAATTATCGTGTCACGTGACCATGACAAGTCACGTGACACAATAATTGTCACATTGCAAACAATCACTTGATTGTTTGCAATGTGACAAATTCGTCGTGTAATGGCCACCGGTTTGTGATCAGCCGGACAATTTCACCTTTCGCGTTCTTCTCAAAGATTTTGTGTTTACGCAGCAGACTTCAACAGCAGCTTTTATTTAAGGATGGCAATTATTTTACATGATAGCTAAATGGGAGGCCGCTTGCAAGTATGCGATCACTCACTCTCGATTACCCTGTAACATTCCGTTTATCTGCGTCGAAAGCTTTTCTAGGTTATCTTTCTGTAAGGTTTTTCTGAGCCAACGTAAATTGGAAACGCTATAAGGGAACACATTTTTGCGTTTGTAGCTTAACGTTTGTAGCTTAACTATAACTTGTCTCTTCTTTACAACTTCTATAAAACTGTACTTGTCACCAAAGGAACAATTCAAAGCAATGTTCCACGTCGACTCTATTGACTCTGTTTCTGTTTGGTACGTCGTAATCTAATACATATACTGTTTGATCAAGCTATTAAAAGTTTTAAAACCCACATTATTATTCTGGTACGAATTCATTGATTCTTGTCGAACGGAATATTTCTTTGAGCTGTCTCAGCTTGCGAAGTGGCCCTTTTAAAAATTGATTCAGCGTTTGTAGACAGTGAATCAACGTAAAAATACCACTTCAGCTGACAGGCATGTCTGTGAAGTCTGTTTTACTTTAGAAAGAGGTTTCACTATTGAGTGACAATCTTCACATGTGACACAATACTTTCAGCACCTCAAAATGAGCTATCTTAAAATATCATTTTAAGATAACACCTAGCTGTCTAAGCTCTTGTTAGTACTGTACAATTGTACATGTGTACTTGTGTAATTGTGTAGCCTTCCAATCGGTTTAAGCGTTTTCCTTTTTTTATAACAAAGTGAAGACTTGCAAATGCATTTGGCTTACCTTTCTTCGATCTTTCAGCGACATGGGAACTTACGCGAATACACGGGTTTCAATGGATACTCAAAATGTGTCTCCCGCGAACTGCATCTCTACGTTCGCGATCTTGCTGCTCATTCACGCTCTAACAAGTTCTTCCTTTAGCTTTTACAACTATGACTTTTCATCCAAACTTTTTCAATCAAAACGCCATTACGTTGAACCTCAGTTCCTCTTGTGTAGAAAATTGCATTGTTGTCTCGCCAAAGTGCAAACAATGCAACTTTCTGACAAAAAATTATCCAAATCATATACGTCAGTCTATTTCAACCCTTGAATCGGTTTCTTTCATTGTAATCTTGAAAGCACTTTGCCGTGCTTAAATGTCGAATCAATGTCTTTATGTTGTCCGTACATTGCATGGTCAAATTATAACTTTGTACGAGCGCATGAAAGATAGAAATGGGCAAATGTAAATTATAAGCTTAACTTTCTCTTCTGAAATGTAAATTTATCAAATGAGTCGACTAACTGGCTTTTCAACACTTTTTATTCTGTTTAATACGTAGGCCTATTGAAATTGAGGACGCAACTGTATATTATAGCTCTGCGCTTGCAGTGACTGACAAACCGTTTCTGGTCCAAAGCAAAAATAAAAAGTATTTATTTGGATTGGAGACCTAAATTTGGACGAAGGATTTTTTCAAATTTAAGTCTGTTTCCTACTGGAAAAACCTGCCCTAGTTTTTATCTTTGTGGTGCTTTATAGCGTTATGTTTTGTTATTTATGTTGCACTGACTGAACCAGCAAACAGATACTGTAGTGCCAAGTTTGCAGTAACTTTTATGCATGCATATTTGTTTCTAGTTTTTTTGTTTGTTCGCTTTTATTTGAACGATAATTTACTCTCAATAGCCGAAGTGATTATTCTTTGCTTGGAGATTTTTAGTTCATAAACCCTATCCTTTTTTGAGAGTGTCTGCTGACGCAATAATACAAAATAACTGTAATAAACGAGTCCATTGTTACGGTTAGTCAGAGCGTTTTTATAAAGTACACTATACAAATGTCATCATTTTAATTAAAATGCTTTATCTATTACCTCTCTGTCGTCTACTCATCAGACATCATCCGTACCTGGTTACCTCAACAGATGGGAAGGATTCAAGCACTGCATCAAGCATAGGTTTATATATTGACTAAATGTTTCAGTTGAATTTGTGTTAGATCATCTAACACTGGTAGAAGGTGTGTTTGTGATTGTCTTAGCTTGATGAAGCCAGTTTGCGGTTCCTTTGCATTGAGTCAACGGCATTCAACGTTGAAATGATGCATCTCTCACTAGTAAGGAATTCGCTCACTGGGAACACTTGTGTGAGCAAAGTGATCTTTCTATCACTTACTAACGGAAATTTTTACTCTAACAAATTAAAGTCCCGCTTTTGTGTTTCTTATAATCGATTTGCTTTTTTAACTTGATTTCAAACAACTGTTATTAACTTTTTTGAAAAATGTTAGAAGTTTTCGTGATGTATGGAATCCATTTGTGTTCAACTTATAGAAAATCAAAGAACGAAATAATTGCGACTTAGTGATTTAGCAGGCCAATTTAGATCCTCTCCATAATGTTACATTGAAAGACAATATTTTGCCAAATCAGACCTCCAAAACTTGAGAGCAATCTGGGATTTCTTTTTACCTTGTCAATCAAATAAAAGTTTTTTCAGTTTTGTGTATTTTATTGTGAAGCTGTCAATCGGCAATGATTTGGCCGTCTATACGTCTTGAGTATACGCGGTCATGCTTGCAAGCATTGATCTGAACCAAGGGACGTAGATTAACAAGCTGATGATTTCCTTTAATCGTTTTCTCCGTAAATTTTAAGATTTCAATAAAATATCTATGATGCTGATAATTTTTGTAAATAATAATTTGACTTCGCGCACCATCTGACTGTAGCGTATTATAGTGATTCTACTTTTTGCACTGCAATTTGTTTGTAACGCCTTCAATAGTTTTCTTTGTTTTTGCAATCAGTCACTTAAGCAGTAGGGTTGTGTTTTGATAAACATGTTACTCAGATTTACTCGAAAAATTTCCTGTATGTTTTGTCATTGAAAAAATGCACCTTTATTTGCACGAGACGCTTGGTTTCTGTCGAGTTGCATTGTCAAAACAAATCCACGCCAAAGGACCTGGTGATTTAGCGCATGACTGCATAATTTCGTTGTTTTACTCCCGGTTTATTCATTTTTGTGTGTTTTTGTTAATTATTCTTGCATGAAGATCATTATAATTTTGCATGTTTTGTTCAACAGTATACAGTTTGTTGAGACTTTTTTTTTACAACCATTTGGTGATTTCTCTAAGCAGTCTTGCAACGTCTTCACGGTTTGCATGATTCAAAGTTTTCACCCACGAGCTATGTTTAATCTACAAGTCAAGTTTCCCATAGATGTTGACATTTATTGGAGTGATGCTTACATCTAGGTTTGGATTACCAATGTGCAACTTGTGTGACCTAATTATAACTTGATAATGTACAGCCAATTCATGGCATGGCTTACGTAGTATGAATGTTAATTGATGTATTTTTGTGTAGTCTCGATTCATGAAGCATGGATATGGATGGGCTGGATTTAAGAAGTGTGTGAGAAACTACATCAACAGCTCAAAGTCATCCTCTTAGCACAACAGAGTGTTTTGCACTGTGCATGTTTTTGATTTATTAAAGTCAGATTTAATTGTTGTGTGACTTCGTAATATGAACACCATCATTGCACATGTTTTCGCATTGATTCATCCTTGCTGGGGCTGAATGGTGTAGTTTGCCAAATTGTTCAATCACCAGCCAGTTTTTTAATATTTGTTCACCTAGTTTTAAACCGTCAAAACATTTAATTTCCTGCCACACTCCCCCTCGCCCGTTCCTTCAAGTGCTAGCTGCTGTAAGCAGTGGTTTAACCAGATTAATTTTACAGGGAGGGCGAATTTTCTATGAGGGGCAACATTTTCAGTGACGTCATTAACGAAGCCAATATAAATTGTTTTAAACTTGACGGTAACGTTAAATTTTAATTGACGATAAGAGCTCTGTTACAGCCTAATTGCAATTATAACAATCAAAAGCTCCAGGCCTACATAGCGTAGCTTGCAAAATGGAGGTTAAAGTTAGAACCCCATTCAAACGTGTGCATTGTGCAACGTCGTGATAACTGGGTTTAACAAGATCAGCCATTGAAATCCACTGCTTGATACTACGATGACTTGCGCTTTTGAAGCAACACTCCCATTGTTGCAACTTTGCTTTTCACTTTCAAGCCTATAGGCTAATGTTACTCTGCTGCCAGCTTATTCAAACTTTTTTTAATGTTTTGAAGCAAACCGCTAAAGAAATGCTTAAAAATGTTTAGACTTTATATTAAACTCATTCAAAACACGCACACACAATGACGGCTGCTTATAATTTTCCTTAAATTTGACAATTTCATTTGTTAAACCCAGTTATCACGACGTTGCACACGTTTGAATGGGGTTATAACTTTAATCTCCATTTTGCAAGCTTCGCTATGTAGGCCTGGAGCTATTGATAGTTGTAATTGAAATTAGGCTGTAATTAACAGAGTTTATGTATTTGAGATATGTATTACACTTGACAGTATAATAAAGTAGATGATTTTGTTGCTATATAGCTTATGTATGTTTGCTACGTAGCCTTGAGGCCTATTGTATTTTATAGCCAGGTAGGTAATCTAAAATCCAAAGATGTACGTATACGCCGCAAATTCTACGCCGCATACTTGCGGTGTAGACTTTTTGTTTACGCTAACGTTTGCGGCCACATGTTTTTGGATAGTTTGCGCTTGAGGCTACGCCGTAAAGTTTTCGCGGTTTTTTAGCGCAAAGCGTCAACGCATACTTTTTAATGTATTTTTTTCGTGGGCAAAGACATATTGGAACCAAAACACAGCAAAATGTCAGATGAACACTTTCAGATGCTTGCGTATCTTCGTGGAAATTCAAAATAAAACTTGTTTGTTTCGAGTGGTTTATACTGTGTGAATGTTTGGCACCTAGCAAACAAAATGAGTTTACGCTAGTGTATGCGCTGACGCCGCCAACTTTTTTACAAGTTACGTTGACGCATACGGCGTATGGTTTTTCGAACGTTTGCGTTTACGCTGACGGCGTCAATATTTTTTTGTATGCGCGTACATCACTGCTAAAATCTAAACGCCATATTTGGCCTGGTTATATGACTACAAAGTGCGACAAATGCATGCAGTGTAAGAACGTGGTTTGCTGGAAGTCTACAGCATCTGGCCGATGCGATAGACCTATGCACAATAGCCTACCACAAATAGGTCTATGAGTATTAAGAATTTTGGAAAAACTAAACAATTTTATTAGTCCGACAAAAATTTAATTTCGTTTTATATCGAATAAATGTCAATTTTCGATCCGCCTTTTGAAAAGGAATGAATTCGTACTGGTAGCCTACAGCTTTGGTAGTCGCCAGAACGAGACTGTTACTCCCATTGCTTAGATAGCCTAGTTAGTAAATTGTCAGTCTAGTTTCTTAGATTCGATGAAGTGGAGTCTAGTTCAGGGGTCACCAAACTATAGCTCGCCGCAAAAGATAACTCTGCGTGGAGTGTTAATTTCCCGTCTTAACATTTTATTGGAAATAGCTGTTTCTGATAAAGTATGTGTGACTTCGGGAGTATGTGATAAAGTAATGAGGTTTTTTTCCAACCCATTCACCCGCAGTGACCGAACGTGTTAATTTTTGAATACTAAATCATATCCGCTCTGTTGAATCCTCACCATAAGTTGCAGACTGTAGGCTACTGAACAAAATGATTATCCGGCCATTGAGCATCTCTCGTCACCTGGCCGTTTCTCAATAAAGTTTGATGGCACAAGACGATTGTGGTCGTTCTTATGCCAAAAGTGTTTACATGTTTTGGTAGCCTTGAGAAGATTCTTGTAGCTCTTGCGAAGATTTTTACAGCTGTAGTTGAAAGATTGTCAAACCAACGGCCCAACCTAGATGTGTTTTGTAAAGGGGAAAGAAACCGACAGATGTTGAAATTAGGGAACAGGATCGATCCTATAAAATAATATTAATATAGGTTACAAGATGCTTTATTCACGCCATCTTGAGCTACGCTAAGGCTTATATCCCTGTAAGTGTAATTGACAATACGCCATCAAACAAGTAGCTAAGGCTCAGTTGGAGAGTCTGACTCCATGAACGAAGAAAAATCGAGCGACTCTCGGCCTTAAGCAGTTGGTTAGCGCGTTACTTCGTAAACGAAGAAGCCTCAAAATCAAGCGGCGCTGGTTTGACTCTCGGGATGTGTGCTTGAGCAATGATTTTCAGGACTGATCTCCATTCAGCGGCACCTAATGGACGGAATAATTCCCCGCCAACAACACTTCAACAATCGGAAATTTCACTCTGTTAATCTCGGTGACCGGCCTGTGTCAGTGGTTCAAAGCCTCTACAAGCATGCAAAACTGCCACGATTAAGTTCACAAAGAAGTTTTTCCAGTCCGGGGATAAATATTCAATCAACGCGTTCCAAGGACTGATCTCCATTCAGCGGCATCTTGTAGATAGAATAATTCATAGACCTGAACAGTAAGTGGAAACTTCACTTTGTCAATCTCCATGACTAGGCTTGCCTCAGTGGTTCAAATGTTTTCAAGTATGTAAAACTGCTAAGATTAAGCTCTCAAAGAAGCTTTCTCACTCCGAGGAAAAAGATTCGATTAATCCACCTGTCAAACAAATTAGCTGCTGGGAAGGCTGCGGGATATCGTTTTCATGATTAAAATTGGCTATAGAAAAATACCAATCACTTTTCACGACAAAGCAAGGTCGTACCGTATCTAAAATAAAAACACCTGAAATGACAAAAGTGTTCACATTTTTTCTTGGCCATTTTACTCTTTAGTTGCTTCAGTGGTTTTTTCCGGAGAAGGAACAGAAGTGGCATCCAAACTGCGATTGAACTGTCTAACTTCTAAGTCATGAATTCTTTCTTTTAATCGCTGTTCGGACACCGAATATTCTGCTAAAAGACGGCAAAATCGTTTTTGAATTCTACTTATTTTCTTTTCCAAATTTTCTAATTTTTCTTTTGTTTCCGCTTCGTTCAGTGAGCTTCCGTCCTGAGTTATACCAACAAAAATATTATACGACCACTCGTTGTGAATTTTTAGCTATGAAACTTATAGCCTAAATATTTAACTCGATTGCAATGAAATCAAAAATCATTTGATTACTCTGTCAAGATTTTTTACACTAAAAAGTAAAAATAAATAGATTTTTGTAAATTGTTCTAAAGCCCTAAGCTGGTTGGTCGCCTACAGGCCTAACGAACAATTTGAATCTACGATACTTCCGTGATCGATGTTTTATTTCCATACGTTTCTTGGTGTTTATTGGCTACAAGTTATGAATTTATGTTGCAAAAAAGCCTGTTGAGTTGCCATACTCAAGAAAGTCTAGATAGTCTATAATGATTGACCGGTTGCAAACCCCTTTACCTCTTCCTCAGGACGCTCTACAAGACCGTCTTTCATTAACATCTTTTTGCCTTTTTCTTCAAGTATAGTTTTCGCTGCGGGATATTCCGAAAGCACCTCCAAAAGATCGTCTTTGGAAAGGCAGAACAAGTCAGAGTATCTGCACAATGCAATTTAATGCGTTAAACCTTTTCTCAGCTTCAGTATTATTGAGTAATGAGCATGTTGAAGTTATCATCGCAGATATAAACTTTCAAAGCTCCGAGAAAGTTAATTTTTTTACTGGGGTGTAAAAAGTTCAAGGCTGAGTGTTACGCGATTACGGTAAAACAAGCTGCCACGTTCACATACAGTCAATGGATCAATTTGCTTAGCAAGCTAAAATAGCTCTTTCTCTTTTTAGTCACAGTGCTATACACTCATGGGTATACACTCTAGGGCTAGGCTACTACATGCAAATGCACGTAGTCAGTAGGTTGACAGGGAGGTTCAAAGGGTACTTTTGGACCCGGCCCGCGATAATTTTAGGGGACTTGAAGCTTTTTAAGGAGCCCTTAAATTTGAACAAACCACCCCATATTATTTGAAAATAGTGCATTGTTCCAAGGTTTGTCTTGATTTTGGGCCCAAAGATCTCATTGTACCGGGCCAAAAATATCTTCTTTAACGGCCTTTCACGTAGTAGCTTGGGGAACCCAGCAAGTTGGCTGAAGGAAGAGGCGATTTTAATAAAACACAATGAAGTGTGCGTCTAAATTAATCCGACCTTGCACATAGGCTACACCATGAGAAAAGTTACTTTTTTGTATTTTAGAAAGGCGATTTTCCCAATTGCCCTCTTTCCCTGGATCCGCCATTGCTTAGTACCTAAAATCATACCCAATACTTCTGATGTTTGCAGTTCTTCTGTTGCCAGACTTTGTTCCAGAAATATTGAGAATACTAATTTCACCAAAGTACGCTCCATCTGCCAGCACAGCAAACTGAGTCACTCCATCATCAGCAACAACAGCAAGTTTTCCTGGAATAACATGACGAAGTAGGCTACATTTCAAGAAATTGATTGTAAAGCAAGCACTGAGCTATTGGCATTTGGCTGGATGATAAAGAGAACAATGACAGCTTGCAAATCAAACATAAAGATAAACTTTATTTGTCAGTAGGTGTTTTTAATTATTATTAAGCTGCGATGTCTTGTCCAAGTTGTCCTAGCCTTCATAAATGGATAAACACTTTCGCAACACGACGCTTTTGGTTGGTTTAGAATCTTTGTCTTCGGACTGACAAAGCCTCTGATAGGCTATTAAAGATAGTTTTGCATACTTGTAGAAGTTTTTAACGCAGAGCCAGTTACCGAGATTGACAGAGTAAAGTTTCCGATTGTTGAAATGTTGTTGTCGGAGAGCAGTCTTAAAATGCGTTACTCAAGCGCACACCCCGAGAGTAGAACCAGCGCCGTGTGACCTTGAGCCGGCGATTAACCACTGAGCTAACGAGGCGGATTCCATGGGCGCGATTGAAGTAAGCGTTGTTCTAGGTTTAAAGGACGTTGGTTCAACGTTCATATAAAACATGCAATTTGGTCTTGGTAAAAATTTTGACAAAATTAGGCTAACTTAAAGGTGAGATCGACTGTTGTCTTCCTTTCTCGTCTGCTGTGTAAACTCGGATATAAGAAAAGCAGTTCAGTCTGGAGCAGAGTCGCCAAAGATCATAGTGTTACTCCATCAGGTAAAACGACTTGATAACCGTATATCAAAGTGCAATTTAAATTGTTGGTAAACCCACCTTCTTTTACAATGTACATTTCTTTGCCAACATCACCCTTTCTGCAAATGTAATCACCGGGGCTGAATACTTGTGGACGCAGTTTTAGTACTAGTTCACTTAAAAACCCGGGTTCACAATCCTAGACAAAAAACGACTGGTGAAAAATTGAAGATTGAGGAAAAATTGAAGATATTTGATATGATTACTAGGCATTTATCCAAAAGTTAGAAGGCATGTCCTTTGATAAACTCCGGTTTTCTAAGACCGCTATAACAAAAAACGTTCGATAGTTTCAACTATTTAGCCTAATTCTTTGTCAAAATTGTGAGTTCTATTACTTTCAAAAAATATTTTGTTTCTTACTTGGAAAATGCTGACTCTTTTGATTGTTTCGAGATGAACACTAATGGCAATTTCAGCTCGTATCGTGTCCGGCAATAGACTCAAAACAGCCTGTTCATCTGTTGATTTCTTATTTGTCCAAAGATAATCAAACCACTTGATGACTCGCTTTTGTAACGTCTTGCTTACTGCTCGAAACTGTAATATTGCAATTAGGTTCATTATTTTTCACTCGTTACAATACAACATTGCAATCTAAAAAAGCCAATGCATTTTAGGACTGCTCTCCATTCAGCGGCACCTAGTGGATGGATTAATTTACACACAACACTTCAACAACAAGAGGAAGCTTCATTCTATCAATCTGTGTAACCGGTCCTGTGTCAGAATATTTCAAACCCTCTACAAGTATGCGAAACTACCAAAAATAACCTATCAGAGGCTTTGTCAGTCTCAGGATAAACATTTCAAACAAACCAACCAACGATCATAACGAAAGAAAAATCAGCCGAAAACTCACGAAATCTTGAAAGAAATCATCATGTAAGTAGACTCAACCACATTATACTCACTCGCAAAACATTAACAAAGCTTGTTTGCAATCACTTATACTCACTTGCATGTACTGCTTAATGGCGTCTATTTTGCTTTGAAATTCTGATCTTGCAGCATTCATGTTGCTGATCATTGAACCAACGTTTCCGACAATAGTGGCAAAAATCAACACACCCACCAAGAAGTCAAAAACCTACAAAGCCACAAGACATTAAACTTACTCCTGGGTGAGTTTTATTATGACAGGATGTTGCTATCACAAACTACACAAGCAGTATTATTATTGAATACCTTATACCAGTGGTTCCCAACTCATGGGTCGCGACCCAAAGTTGGGTCGCCTGATAATTTTTTTGGGTCGCTTATTTTTCAGGCATATTGTATCTTGGGCGAAAAAAATAACAATAAAAAAAAATTTAAAACGTGATGAGATCGATCACAAAACTGGAAAAAATAAACACAAGTCATGAAGCGTTTCATGTCGAGACATCGGAAAGCTTTGTAGCATGATCGTAGTGCAAGAAGTTTTAACAATTTTCGCTTTTATTATATTATTATTAAATGTAAACCCAACAAAAATTTCAGTCTCAAACATACATTAACTTGACAAAGTTACGGGATATATATTGTAACGTGCACTATTGTTATGTCACAAATGCCATGTCGGACAAACTATGACAAAGTTTTCCACACGTTGGACCACGCATAGTCTGGTGTGGTAAAACCCATCAAAGACAAAGCCCCAAGTGCTGTATGGACTTATTGCTTTTTCCACAGAGAGGCCTTTGCTGCAAAAAAGCTGTCTCAAGAGCTGCACGAAGTGTTGAATGATGTGAAGTATGTAAACTGTGTAATCAAAGCAAGTCCACTAAATCGGCATTTGTTTTCGTCTTTGTGGATTCTGATTATTATCAAGCATTACTGTTGCACACAGAAGTGCGATAGTTGTCACGAGGTCGCGTCCTGAAGCGAGTTTGTAATTTGCGAGAGGAGATTGCTATCTTCCTGAGGCAACAGAACTGCGTGAGATTAGCCGAGAAGTTTTTGCAAGAACATTTCAAGGCCAATGTTGCTTACCTTGCCGATATATTTGACTCTCTGAATTCTCTAAATTTATATACGGTATGCAAGGCAACGGTTTTACGGTGATTGATCACGTCGCAAAAGTTTCTGCTTACCACAAAAAACTCATATTCTGGAAAAGTTATGTCACCAGAGATGAGTACGATATATTTCCTCAGCTAACGCAATATTTGTGGCAATGAAGTTGATATTAAGCAAACGAATTAGACACCTGGAACAGTTTGCCAAAAAGTTTGTGCACTACTATGGAAAATCTCTAACACTTAATAACCAAAATGATTGGATAATTGATCCATTTGTTGGAAAAGATCTGCCTCAACTTTCCATCCATGTTCCAGAACAGTTATGGACATAACGACAGAAGTAGCAAACCGTATTTCTTTTGCGTCATTCAAAGACAAATACCCCAAAGATTCTGCAAACATCCACTTTTGGGCTTCCATGTACAAAGTGTATCCCACAGTTTCACAATTAGGGATTCAAAAACAGATTCCATTTGCAACAACTTGGCTTTGTAAGATTGGATTTAGCGCCATGTGTGCATTGAAAACTGACAGCAAGCCAGCACAGCTACCTCATTAGTGATTTGATAAACATATTATTTTCCGAAAAAGTTACTGCTTTTGTAGTGCTGTTTGTTTGCAACACAATCTTGTATGGCTTTTAAAATATTACGACAATTTGCTTGGGTCGCAAGATTTTACCGAACTGAATTTTTTTTTTAAATGGGTCGCCTTAAAAACGAGTTGGGAACCACTGCCTTATACTGTCTGCTGTGTGGAAAAAATGTTTTTGGTGTTCTCTTGATGTGAAACGTAGGCAGAGAATTTTTCAGTAGGCTAGTATATCTGTTGTAAAATTCTTAAGTCTCATCATTTCCACGAAGTGGTATTTTATGTTTTAAGTTTAGCCAGGTGTTGGTTAATTCAAATTGCATGGTGACGGCAAGAAAGTTTATGGCTACGGTATTATAAAAGTTTCTCCAAACAATGGCGCAAAGCCACAAACTAGCCCTGATCAGAGATCTTCACTCTTGAAATAACTTTCAGTGCACTGAACTTCCAGTCGCTTTTAACATTTCCAAACCAAAAACGAGCTTAAAAATTCACACGGTGTATAATGAAGCTTCTTACTTGAAACAAATATTCAATGTCATTTTCTGGCATTGGAGTTTCTCCGATTGTTGTCAACGTCAATGTCGACCAGTACAAGCTGTATACATATTTTCTCGAAAGTGTGTCAAATGGCGGCTCTGAAGTATTTGGGTAAACCCATTCATCTGAACCAAATCTAGAGGTAGAAATAAGTAGGCTAGTTTGTTTTTAACTTGGGCTAATTTGTACTCTTTGCTGTCCATCTTTTAAAGTGCCAGTCAACGAGTAGCGTTTTGGCCTAGCTTTTGGCAAGTTTTTTTTTTATCAGGGTGTGGGCTTAATTGGAAAAGTCAAACCTGCATTCCGATGATTTTGAAGATCTTAAATAAAGAAGTGGGTCTTTGAGGATATGATTCATTCAGAAAATTGAACTTTTCAATCCTAACCAAGACTTTTATTAAGCATGCGATCTTTGGTCGGTTTTGCGCTTGCATTGTTGGGTTTGATTTGAAATTGGGTCAAAATTACAGAGGTAGGTTCAGCCTAGTTAGGGCTTAAAGTAATAAAACCGTTGTTAGTTAAGACAAAGCGGTGTTGCAGGCTAAGTAGCCTAAGTGTTCGAAAATAAAGTTGAATCTTCTTAACGTTACAGAATCCGCTTATGAATATTATTTCTGATCCCAATGCTAGGTCATTGCAAGAAATAAACTTTCGAACTCGACTGTAAATTTGTGTGCGATGATTTGGTGAACTTAAACAACTTGTAGATTAAAAAACTCACCCAATTACTGACGATAGAGCATAGTAGATGCAAGCATTCCAGTGGATAGTGATGATGATGTAAAAAACAAGAATTGAAATGCGGAATAAGTTTGGGTAAGTTGTTCTAGTTTCGACCCTATCAAAGCATTCAAACATTCGAGGGAATCTCAATACTCGATTGAACCTGAACACATTTGTGCGTTAAGTCAACTTAACTCTCAACAACCATATCCCAGCAGGCATGCTATGGGCACATAAAAACCTACCGGAAGGTGGGCACGAAGATAGGCTTCCTTGCTTTCCGTTCACTTAATCTAAATTTGCAGCTACCGGGCGTAGCTAAGCAAAGATACGACAAAAAATCTTGATCAAAATCTCAAATCACTAGCTATAGGCACATGCCCAAATTGCCCATATATGACAAAAATAGTCGTATGAAGATGAACTACCTCAGTTCCAGTCGGTTCAGTCCAAAATAAAAGTATCCAAAGTCTGTTGGCAAAACAGAAATTGCATCTACAACGAATTGGTTGCTTGATACGTATGCTTTTCGCAATCGAGCTGGGTCTTTGACCAACAGCCCTTGCTCCAAAAATCCTAAATCAAATTAAAAATAAAACAGCAGTATGTCAGAGCATTGTGTTTCCCAGATAAAGTTTATTTTATAAATAGGCTACATCAATGAAATTAATATAGCAATCATTCTGCTACATTTGCTATAGCTTACTTGAATGCCAACCTCGTGTTTAAAATGGGCTAAATGTAGCTAGCCCATGAGCAAGTAATTATAATTCATACTTTATACACGATTATATACTTTCATAAAACGATGCATATTACCTGTTTTTTGTCGAACAATCATATCTAAAACGTATATGAGGTCACAAAAATAATCAAATGGCAACCACATGTAGGGGTTGTGATTTTGCAAAGAGGGAAAACAAGATCTCGCAATCACAAAGCATAAGTTGTAAAAGACAGCGCAGGTGATTATCATGAGCCACCAAAAGTAGAATCCTTCGGCTGGATCAATCACCCAATGCTTTTTTTTAGCCTTTTGTTTTGAGCTGATAAAATATTTGAAAAAAGAACGTCAGATATTTTTATAACATATACACCCGTCAAATCATGTAGCCTACAGTATTGTAAAGCGTGTTGCTATTTGAAAGCAGGAGAGCAGAGTGGGCTACTATAATATTTATGCGTCAAACATGTAGACCTACAACAACAAAATTATTACAATATTCTTAAACAGGCTACAAATTTTTATGCATTTTTGTAAATACATTCACTACATTCAGATACATTTTTTTCATTCTGCTACCGCAGTGACCTATTGTAAGAGTATATTTAGCAGCCTATCAACATTATAGTTTATGGGAAGATAAATGCCAAACATAACAAGTTTCCTTAAATAAAAACAAAGTAAGTTGGCTGTAATTAGTAAAATCATTCAAACTTGTTTGTTACCGTACCCTTTGTTTGCTGATTCTTTATCATTTTTCAAAACTGGCGATTGTAGAGCTTTCAACTCTGGTCCTTGAATCTTTGAAATAATTTCGTCAACTCTCTCCTCCTTTTTACCGGCTATTTTCAACCATTTTCTAATTCTATATATTGTGTTTTCATGATTTAATTGGTTGATTTGGCATTAGAAAATTAAAAATACAATAAATACAAAACACTAAGCTACAGGTAGGCAATAAATTAACATAAGCTCATCCATACTCTACCTACACTAATTTTCTCTAGAAAACGAAGCTGCAACTCCAGTCATGTGATGCACAAAACAAAAGTGACAAAAAACGTTAGCAAGAAGTTACATCAAGCAACTGTTGGTAAGGACGTGAAAACATATAAAACATTAAATCTGTTAGAGAGAAGTGAAAAAATCCGTTAGAAAATTGTTAACAATTATAATTATGCAAATTCACAAATCCCAAATATTACATGGCGCTTGAAAAAAAAGCATTAGGTTACCAGTGCTTGCTTAAATTTTTGCCTTGAGTGGTAAATGAACAGAAAGGTTTTTTACCACAACGAAAATATAGCGTAGTCCATATCTTACAAAATACTATGTATTTGGATATTAGAATTTCAATAATCTGGTTTGCAAAACTTGTAAAACGTTTGATTTTACGTGGATAACTCAATCGAGAAACACGCATCGTTGTGAGAAAATGTGGAAACTGCTACCAGTTATAGATCAACTCTCGGTGTGTACAACTGCGCAAATCCCATTGGGGTCTTAGTCATCAAAGTTAAATACTCTCCTCCAACTCAACAGCTCTTAAGAGCCACTCTGAATTCAAAAACACCAAAATCTTTTCTACTTTAAATCCAACTCTACCACTCTGTCTGTGAGAGTTCTGCTGTGAAAGCTCTTCTGTTTAACTGCATTTGGTAAATTAAACAATCTTGGCTAGGTTACGTGTAGGCAGGGTCGTTAAAAAGATACCTTGGGTCCGGTACCAATGAAATCCTCGGGCCCCAAATAAAAAAAAACATCCAAGAAAATAGGCCAATATCCATTGAGTACGCTAGCAAGGTTAATGGGCCCTTAAAATTACCCCTGGATCAAAAGTACCCCTGTCTGTAAACTCTATTACGTGCAGGTGCAGGCCGGCCGAAGGCAGCAACACTTAAGCTATTTACAGTATACCAAACAAAAAGTTAAATGTGGCCAAACCTGCATAAGTAGCCGAGCTTAACGCGTCTACAAGTTCGAAAAAGACCTATGACTTTACCGTATTATGGTAGTCAAAAATATCCCTATCACGGTTGTAGGTGTTGGTGTTGCAGTTGCATTTTCTGACAATGCTTCTGGATCAATTTGGCTGGAGGTACCGGCTGACCTGTAAAAAAATGAGATACAAAGCAAAAACATACCGACCACCCGAACCAATTTATGTCATTCAGATTGCCTTCCAAGCTACTGTAATATGTCAAACTGCTAACCAACCTGTTTTTGATTGGCGAGCTTACTGTACTTCTTCCTTTCGACGGTGGAGATACCTTGTGTTGGGAAGAGCTTGTCTTAGAAGAATACGATGTCTCTGTTGCTTTGTTAGCACTTGATATTTTATTGGCCCCAGTCCCAGAATTCATTGGTCGAATTTTGTTAGGCATGTTATTTGCTTTTGCTGATATGCTACACACTGCACATTTAAGCATCAGTGATTGGTCTACATTCTACAATACCACAGACAGATAACAGACAACAAATTAATGAAATTGAATATTAATATATGAATTCAAACGTTTTTGACAAAACTCTAAGCTCTCATCAGAAAAATAATTCAATATACCGCATCTAAACAAAAAACAAAGATCACTGTAAAAGTGTAAATAATATAAAAGTATGTCTGGTTATTGAAAATACTAAATATCAAATAGTGGTAGGCCTATTTGTTTGTGTATATGTAATATTTTTTTTTAATACTAAATCCGGGTTTTTTGTTATGTCTTGCCTGTCTATGGTAGTCCACACAAAAGCAAATTCTCTCGTAATTACATTTTAAATTTCATGAATAAAAGCAGGGTAGTTTGTAATACCATTTAACCATCAAAACTCACACTCCTTCAACCAGGCGCGAATCTAAGAGCTTTTTTCGGGGGGGGCCAGAAAATTTGAAAATCAATTAAAAAGAAAGAAAAAGCTAAACAGATATGAACAATGATACTACGACATATACGATATGCTAGAAAATAGACATTAAAACAACCATTTTCATCAATTGTGATGCCGAGGGACTAATATCAGCTGTTTAGAAGCATATCAAACCATTTCATGCGGAAACATACAATTTTGCACAAAATTTCGGGGGGGGGCCGGGCCCCCTGGGCCCCCCCATAAATCCGCGCCTGCCTTCAACATTAGAAACTGTGTTTCAGAATCAGCTTACAATCGTTAAAATAAGATTTTGTACCGTGAGAAGTAGGCTAGCTAATTGGGTAGGCTTATTAGACTTTGAAATAAAGAAAAACTGGCCTAACAATTAAGCTGCACTAGGCCTACACCAATGGGTCTTCGAAACGTGATTATTTCTGCAATAGGCTACCCATTGTTTCAAACTTTTCTATGAATGTTTTTATGCAAATGGTAACCGACTGATAAAACAGGTACGTTGAATAACGTGAAGGACTGCATAGGTCGATAGAGCTCACCAAATCAATAAATATGATGGTGAACATTCACTGCTGAGCCGGTCTCTGACAGTGGTGTTGCTTAATCTCAAGCAACGTAATCTTATTGGAATTGTTTTCATATTACAATCGAACAACATTGCTAAAACGTAATTAGAGAGTAAAAAATATGGAATTGCAAACAAAACAGCTGACGTAATGCTTTGACATAATGCTGTGATGTAAGACAATATAGGCTACAGTCAGAAATTTCTTTCACAGACCAACCACAATATTTTAAACTAGGGGTCACCAACTGGCGGCCCGCGGAAGGTATCAGCGCACAAGTATAACCAAAACTACTTTTCTTGAGGAGTTAAACAACATGAAAGCAAAAAATACTTTCGGGTAAGCATATTTTCACTTTGCATGCGATTCCACCGACCGACCAATCAGATTGTAGTTCTAGATAGGGGTTGTTTATAGTTATTCCATTGCGATGTCGAGCCACACTGTCCCAGTGGTTGATTAAAACGTCTGTTTTTGAATTTCGAAAATGTCTGTGAGCATAGGGTTGCTTATTTTAAGTTTGTAAATGTCCTGTAAACACTAGTGTGCGTTTCACCGTTATTGGGTTTAACGAGCAATGTTCCTTTATGCAAGTTTTTGTTGGTAAAATAGGTCGGTGTGCCAACTCAATTTATAATAAATTGGAAAAATATTATATATAAATTTAAAGACTTTTTCTGGTATTATCAAAATATTTAGCTTAGTACTGCAAAATGTTGTTAATCAACAATTCTTGCCATGCTAATAAGTACCCATAGGTGGGCAAAGTTACTTTCAAAAGTAACTGAGTTACAGTTACAGTTACTTGGCCAAAATAGTAACTGAGTTACCGTTACAGTTACCGATTTTAAAAAGTAACTAGTTACCGTTACTAGTTACTTTCAGTTACTCACAAATCTGAACACAAAATTCTGCACCTGGCCAGCTCTGCATGCACGTCCAGTTTAACCGCAATGTTCGATATATAGTGTTAGAGCCATCCATGCTAACATAACAGCACAAGTACAAAACCAACAAGGTTTTATTTAAAAAAAATACTCAGTGGCTTCTATGTTTAATTGTTTATTTCCTTTGAGAAATACGAGCATTTCAAAGTGCTCGTCACTCAGGCCTGCCCTTTGGGCTTTAAAATGTCCTTGCCCAATCGTCGTCGTCGTGTGAGCCTCTGGGGCCGAGAGTCTATTCTTTTACCGCCCCAGATTCACGATGTTCCCGGACTACACTGGAAGGCTACTAGAGAGCAGCCAGTCTTTGGTTTCATCATTCATGACACGCAGACCTTCCACTCCGTTAGGTGGCTTGAAGATGTTACAGTCATTGATGATGTCCGCCCCGATAGTTCAATTGGTTAGCGCGTCACTTCTGGAACGAAGAAGCTTCAAGATCAAGCGGCACTGGTTTGACTCTCAGGGCATGCGCTTGAGCAACGCATGTTAAGGACTGCTCTCCATTCAGCGGCATCTAATAGATGGAATAATTTCCCGGCAACGAGACTTCAACAATCGTAAACTTCACTGTCAATCTCGGTGACCGAGCTTGCGTCAATGATTTAAAGCCTTTAGTCTACAAGTATGCGAAACTGCCAGGATTAAGTTCTGCAAGAAGCTTTCCCAGTCCGAGGATAAAGATTTAATCAATCAATCAATCAATGATGTGGTCTGCGGTCTGTTCCTCGGCACCACATTCACAGGAGGAGGAGGCCATTTCCCATTGGTGCATGGTTGAGCGGAAAAGCCCGACGCCCACATGGAGACGGTTGAGGCGCATCCATGCCTGTCTTGGTAGTGTCAGGTCGATGGAGCGTGTGTCGGCGTCGGGGATGAACGAATGAAGTCTGGTGATGAACAAGTGATGCAATGAAAACAATATTTCTACTGCAGCACTTGACGGAATGGGAGTGTTATGTTTTTAAAACAGTTTTTTTATCGGTCCAGTTGTGAATTTGGATCCGCTTAACTTGTCCTCAGGGTCCGCTTCCAAATACTCCTGTAACAGATTCAACGCGCATTGCTTTCTTTTCTTAGTTTTTGCGTAAAGTGGTGCAAAACGTCCTCCGTGGCTCTACCTACCACCATCCACTTCAGTGTCGCTGCTACTCCCCTCTTCAGCAGAGCAGTTTGCTTCTTCAATTGCTTGAAGCATGTTCTGTTTTATTTTGGTCTTCAATTCAGCAGTGTCGCTTAATGATCAGGCATTAAACACAGATAAGTCTAAATTGTGGGTGGAATGCAGTCGCAAGCTGAAAGTCGCTGTCCTCGAACCAATGACCAAATCTGGTTTGTATTGCTTCCACAAGAACGTCCACCAACGGCAAGCAAACAGCAATGCTGTTGCTGGTTTTAATGTCAGACAATCTTTTTAGAGGCATTGCAAGCGTTACACTAAATTCAATAAACTTCAACTTCTTGAACGTAACTAACTAAATGACTATAAGCATCAACAAATTGCTTTTAATCGCTGTGTTTCTTGATGCTTATGGTCAGTTAGTTAGTTACCTTCAAGAAGTTGAAATTTACTGCATTTTTATAAATATTTTCAGGTTCCTGATGAGGGCTTAAGTTAAACCGAAAACGTTTGACTGTTAAACTCATTTGTAAATATGTAAAATATATTATTATAATGTTCAGCCCTGTTGTATTGTTGTGTCTTGCCTGTCTTCGGTACATATTGATTAATCGCCAAAAACAATTAATTTAGCCAAATCAGTTATCAAAAATCGCCAAAAAAGAGCCAAATCATAAATATGAAGCTAAACGTCTTAAAATATCGCCAGATTTCTGGACTTTGGCGATAAATTCCCTTCAACCCTTCTCTACCAGACCACAAAACAAAAGTAGAACCGCGCATGCGCAGTGCTGCACCGATACATCTGCGAGAAAAATGCATTATTGCGCAAAACGCAGCAAACACGCACTAAGCAAGACACAAACACGTGCAGAGAAATAAACGGCAATTAAAAACTGAAATTTCAATACAAAAGTGACTTGTAACTGTAACTGTTGAAAAAGTGCTTAAATAGGAACTAGTTAGGCTACCGCGTTTCGTTACTTTTGGAAAATAGTAACGAAGTTGCCGTTACAGTTACTCAAAAAGTAACTAGTTACTTTTGTAACTAGTTACTGCCCACCTCTGTAAGTACCGCAAGTGACAGTTTGTCTAATCTAATCAAGGAAAAACGGTTTTATAGACTCTCACAAAAAGGATGAGAAACCAACTCATTGCTTTTTTAGAGGGAACACTGTTTATGAGCTACGATAAAAACGTTTTTTTGGTGATTTCCACAAGGATTTGTTTCATGGAGCCTGGTTTCTTTCTCCCTGTTATTGGAGCCTATTTTTCGCTGATATGTTTGCAGGTCACTTATGTTGCCTGTATTGCGATGTGTCATACATTTCCATGTTTACTAAAACTGTCAATGGCAAGATATCTTTTGTGAAGCGAAGTGACAACACCACTCTTGCTTGGCGATTAATTAGCATTCATAGAAGTTAGCATTCATCAGAATGATGTAGACCAGTACCAGAGCAGTTCAAAGGAAAGTTCAAGTTTTTCTTCAATTTGCGGATTTGGTTCTGAAGATTGTAAAAAGATATAAAAATCGCAAGCAAAAAAAGAAGAAAAAAAATATTTCGTCTGTTGTAAGAATAATAGCATATCTTAAGGTATAAATTACAATCAATACAAAAAAACTAGCGCCATAAAAGAACCACTTAATTTTGCAACAGACAGGAAGCAACGTATCAGTCATCGAACACGAGAAGTAGGCTCATTGCCAATTGCAGATTTTGGAAGAATTTGTGACAGAGCGGCGAAAATTTCACCACCACTATCAGTGGGTAATTTACAGGAGCGCCAGAAGTAGGGGTGCCCAAGGGACTGCAGCCACCCCTAGAGCTAATTCAGCCCCCCTGGAATTTTCGATAATTGCTTCAGCCCCACCCTAGAAATTCCTGACAATTTAAGGTACACAACACAGATGTTGTTCAGAGTGTTGCAGTTGTAATCCGTAAATCGTCTAAACGTAAATCTTTATTCATGTCGTTTTTTGGTTTCTATAAAGTTGCCTGCAATTTTTTGGGTTTGTATCCTACTCGTTGGTGCGTTCATGCTTCTGCCCTCGCTCGCCCATGCTTCTGCCTACTCTGTTGCAATGCCTGACCGACATGACAGGAGAAAGTGCAATGAGAGGAGACGCACATGCAAAGATATTCGGCTTGTAAAACAAGCACGCACGATGCAGCTTTATTTTGCGATTAGCCTACCTGCAGCGGTGGAGTTTTTCAGCCTGCAGAAGCCGTCACAAGGCAGCTCCAAAACAAGATCTCTGCTTCTTCAGCTTTGGAATCCATCACCATTTTCCGTGAACAGATTAAAAATCTCAGAAAAGATGAATAAGTTTCCAAGCTTAGGCTATGGAAGCAGCGAACGTCTTTGCGTCTGCCAATAACCTAAAGACGCCAAAGGATCCCCGAATGAGCAAAACTCCAGAAAGATTTCGAAACACAGAGGAATCGGATGCCTTGTCGTCTGCGGGAGAAGGAGCGTGGAAACAGCAATAGGCCTACATCGAAGCCCTTAATTTGGTTCAAGCTGCATGAGAAGCTTGGGTCAAGCTTGATCGAAAATTCGACCAGGCTGATCTGCTTACAGCAGCCAACAGAGAGAAGGCCCTTATGAGCTGGGCAAACGGTAAGGAAAGATCTGATATTTAGATCAGCTTACCAGATGCCATCAGAAAAGATTGCCTAGAAACGGAACTTACCTTCCTCAGCGATGTTGTAGCCTAGCCTAGTGGAAAAACCGAAAACTCCGTTTAAAACGTTGCTGAGATAGGCTACTATCGCAACTAAACCCTTAAACATTAGTTCTTTTCAAAGAAACGCAAAAAGTCGTGGAGCTTTGCCTTCCGGTTTCCACTGTATCATCAGAACGTTTTTTTTTCTGCTCTAAGACGCCTGGGTCCGGTTTCCACTGTATCATCAGAACGTTTTTTTTTCTGCTCTAAGGCGCCTGAAAATGTGGTTGAGAAGCTCAATGACACAAAAAAGATTTACTCATCTTGCATGTCTACCAAAACATTTTGGACACTTTCGATGTCAAATTCATGATACAGTTCATTGAGAAAGCACCTGAGCAAAAAGCAATCTTCGGAAGCGTGTGAGAACTCATTTCCACATAGGCTACTGTCGTTTTCATGTCACTTTCTAATTTGCTTGTTTTCATTTTAATTTCCTGAACAGCTGCTTTGTTGTTGCCGTACTTTATTTGTTACAATTTGCAATGTGTGTGTCTTGGCGTTGTGTTTTTTTACACAGGAGAGGACCGTATGCCAACTACCAGTTTTAAATATTCTCCCACAAAAAGGGGGTCTGGGGGCTTCCCCCCCCCCGCAGAAGCTGACAACACTACGGCAGCTTCAGCCCCTCTTTCCCCTAGAGAAAAATAGTTCCCGCGCCACTGGTAATTTACGATATTTTTTCATCAAAAATAAAATTAAAACACTACCATCAACTCAAAAATTTCAGAACAGTCGCAAATTAAAAAGTTGTAATGTCATGATGATGATTTCTTGTTTCTGAAGAGCAAATGAATAACCTGGCAACTCTTTTCTTGATGGCAATGACGTCAAAAGTATCTTCATGTTCATGAAATTCACAAATTACAACAAGGTGGTGTAAGACTAAGCATCCCTGCAAGAAAAATAACATTTTAGAAAGTCAAGAAAATCAGAGAAAAGTGCAATATAGACAATGGCTTTACAAAAAGCCTATTTTCTTGGTCCTATTGATTTGTAAAAAATGCCTCAGGGCGCTTCTCAATAAACTCCTGGTGTTGAAAATGGCTCAGGCCAGGAATATCTAAAGAAGGGGATACAAAAGCGTTTATTACATCTGACAATAGAAGGGCCTATTTTTATCTTTAATAATCTATGTTCATTATAAATTGATGACAATTGGCACTGATAGTAATTTAATGTTGAGTTTTGTGGCCATGCTAACTACGGTACTGTACAGAGTATAGACATAGATATAGCCTACTACATGATTTACTATTCAGGCACGTTTTAAATGTTTCAAGGTTTTGGCACCTTTACCCGTTCATGTGCTGGTAGGCCTACATTGACTATTGTAGTTAGTAGTATCTTTTTCGTCCCGGACGTGTTAATGACAAAAAATAAATGAATGAATGAATACATCTTGTTACCATGATACCATGATACCGTAACCTGCATTGCACTACTAGCATCAAGCCTGGATATTCACTGCATGCTCATAGTTACTTGTTCAACTACCCGTATACTTTCTTTACATCTAGCCTACTGCAAAGGCTTTGTTAGGAAAAACAGGTTACTGGTAACTTATAACTGTCTTTCCAAACAAGTAGCCTATTCTTTAAATAAGCTCTACATAACATTTGTTAACTGTCTTTTGCAGCTGACTGTATCAGCTGCACTACAAGCCTTTCTGAAGTTTTAAAAAGAAAAGTGCATGTTTAACCTGCTAGAAACTACTGCCCAGGTAGTGTTGTGAGAATAAGGCAATCTCTGCGAGGTTTCATATCCTCCTTTTTAGATATCCTTGGACCCAAGCACTAAAAAGGTCAAGAATCACTGGTCAATTTTATTTTATCTTTTAGATATTATGTATATATGTAAGATAAGATATAATTTACAGGTCCTACCAGAAGTGACTGGATTGTTAATAGGCCTATGCACTGTAAATTTAGTATAGAACTTTAAAATCATAGGTAGGCCAGTGAAACTTGTGAACGGTAAAGCGACACAGAACTAGTATTGTGGCTGCTAAATTGTTTGCAATTGGCTATTATTGCCATGTGTGGTTGACATAGTCGTGAAGGCTATGATCCCTTAGTCCTGGGCTACTCAACTAATGTTAGCAAAGGTCTATTTTGACAAGTTGAATGTTTTTGCGGTCCGGTGAATATTTCATATGCAACCACGAAAATTAAACAACCAGTAGCCTACGAGCAGTGCGATTGCGATTACATAGGACCTTGGTTTGCTACGGCTCGAAAGCACTTTTTGTTTTTGGCAAATTTGAGTCAAATGTAAAGCAGCTCATTTGATAATACAGACGAAATCGGTTAATAATATACTGCTTAAACGTATCAATCGTTTATTTGAATCAAAACCTGAAATCCCAAACCAAATCCAATCTAATGTTAAGTAAAAATATCGGTTAAGCGTATACCGCTTAAACGAATAAGTCGGATAAAAGCATCAGGATTTGCTTCACATTTGCATACTTCATTCATTTAATCGTATAATTGTACCCGCATGCAAAAAGAGAATGTCTCTTTTTGTCTGCAATTTTCAAAGGCGAAATGAAGCAAAGGTGTGACAGACGCAAGTGATCAAAACAAAGACAAGTGTCTGTAATCCCAGGCCATAATCTTATGTGCTGGACATCGCACTGCAAACAACCAATTTTCGCACAGCTGGGTTTCATTAAAACAGAAGAGCAGACAAAAGGAATAATCACACTTCCTAATAAAGAAGTTTAAATGCTTTTGATGTCATCCGTCGGCGACTGGCCTTCCAAGGAATGGACGCCGACGAATTATTTCGGCTTGAGAGGGAAACATGTCCAAAAGTTTAAACCAGAAAACTTTGGAGAATTTTTTTAAAATTGCTGAATAAAAGTAGCCTACTGTTGTGAAATGCAGTGCGTAATTTCATTAGTGCAGTTTCGTTCAGTTGAAGAACACTGCAAATTAATTATTTTACCAGACAGCGCAAAAAACTTGAAAAAAAAATCTTTGTGATTTCAAAACAAACAATAAGTGTGAGCTGTGTTTTTCTACAATACCCCTATTTTTCTAGGCCACATTCCGTTCTCAAAACTACACAGCTGGTAGGCTAAAAATAGCACGCTTGAATCAAAAACTTCAACGGCCAAACTTCGCATTGTGACGTCACAGAGATCGGTGAGATGAAAACAAGTCCGATTGCCGCAGTTTGCAGAAAAATGCTTTGATCGCACAAGCTCTTCCCAGTCAGCAAAGCTGGTCTTTTTTACATTGATTCAACGTCTGCAGACAATAAATCAATGTAAAAAGAACCGGTTTTGCTGGCTGGAACATACCGCATAGTGTTATGTAACAGATAACTAGTAAACTCTTTAAAGTTTAACCAGAATTGTAAACAGTTGTAGCAAGTATCAGTTTGTAATGTGCGTTGCAGCCTAGTCAGCATAGACGTCTTCTCAACAATTACGCCATTCACCACGAACCTTTTTTTTTTAGCAAATTGGTTAAACGAATCAATCGTATAATCGTATCAAAACGTCTGGCAAATAGATGATACGATTAACCGATTTCGTCTGTAGTTTGTTTTTATATTGTGCTTTATGTACACAAGTTATTAGGCGATGAGCACCAAATAAAGTTATTATTATTTCATTTCTACATTTGGTAAGTGAATTATTTTTTTTATCTTTTTTCAATTGCGTTGGAAATTGAAAATTCTTTTAGTTGAATTTTTGTTTGCCACAAGGAAAAGTGACTGTGTTTGCCGAACAATATTGTATGCGTCTTTGTTATATATTATAAATCTTCACTCTAGTTACGATAATTCAGTCAAATTCTGTTTAATAGTGTTTTTATTTATTACCCTACTTTGGTGAAATGACTGATCATATGCACTACATTTTACTGTTAATGATGTATATATATATCTGTTCAAATTCAATGTATTAATTTATAAAATAAAATTCATCCATGTATATTTATAGCTTTTATGTTTACATATTAGGGTAATATTTACCTTATAAGGTCCGCTCCGATAGCTCAATTGGTTAGCGCTTGACATGTGGAACGAAGAACCTTCAAGATCAAACGGCGCTGGCTTGACTCTCGGGGTGTGCGTTTGAGCAACGCACGTCTTAGACTGCTCTCCATCAGCTGGCATCTAATGGATGGAATAATTTCCCGGCAACAAGACTTCTACAATCAGAATTTTTACTCTGTCAATCTTAGTGACCAGGCCTGCTTCATCAGTGGTTCAAAGCCTCTGCGAAACTGCCAGGATTAAGCTCTCAAAGAAGCTTTCCCAGTCTGATGATTAAGATTCAATCAGTCAATCAATCACATTTCACAAAAAATATGCTTGAATCATTGACTGACATATAGTGACCATAGGACTCTAAGGTCATAACTAAAACCTCTAGGCTACTTAAATTGTTAGATCTATTGGAATAAATAGAATGGTGTTACTACTTGCAGATAATTTCACAATAGTTTTTTGTTAAACTGAGTACTATATCTTATCTGATTGTTTAAAGAGCAGTTACCTTGCTAGCCTATATGGACCATATGGGCCTTTTTCAAAGAATTTGGTCGTCAGTTAATGGGATTATCACTAGAACTTTTCCTTCATTATTGCAATATCAAAAGCTAAAGACAAGTGCACCATCAGCCAGCATGAGCGGACGATTTAGAAGCTATGTATGGGATCCTGTTTTAATCATTGCTCAAATGGTGTCAATGCAATGTATATTTTACACTTCTCTTGGCATTATCACAACCTTTTGTCTATCGCTTGGAGGATATCCCCCATCTCTGCATAGTATATTTGACACTGGTGCTATTCACTACTCTGGACAGGCTAGCCGTTTATTAATGGTGGCACATGTTTTGAACTCTTTATTTAGTGCTTTTGCACTTTGGTATATCATTCAACGAGCTAAACAATGTCTTGACTTTACATGCACACTTCATTTTTTTCATTTCATTTTTTGCTGTATTTTTTCCCAATATTTTCCTTTGCAATTTACTTGGTGGTTGATTCAATTAGTTTGCATTATCTTAACTGTTGTAATTGGAGAGTATTTGTGTTTTCGAACTGATATGAAAGATATTCCTCTTGTTGGTAAGAAAGCTGATGTGTGAAAGTTCTTGCAATATTTAATTTTTTCTTAAGTTTAAAGTCAAGATCAGCAGTTTTGACAAAAGCAATAAAAGAATATTTCTGGTACCAAACTATACATCAGGAACTTGATGGATATTGCTTTATGTATTTACATATCATGTAAAACATTTGAAAATGTGTGAACATTTTAAAAGCAGTAAGAACAATTTAGAATTTGGTATTGCTGTTTGGAACCATCATTATATAGTATATATACATATACATGACTAATTGGGAATGCTATGGGAAATATATACATATATAATACAATAACCTACTAGGCTACTATAATCATTTTATGTACACAATTACATAAGTTGATCTATTTTTGAAGTAAAAATTTGTAAAACTAATTGAGAAATGCATTTTGTTAAACAGTACGTATGTTGTATACTACATTGTACTACATTTAGCTCAAATTTCTTTCTCTGATGGATTTTTAAGTCAAGTATTGAAAATTTTTCAACTTGAATTTCTCATCATTAGCCTATTTCTGAATGATTATATCAGTTTGCTAAATTTGTTGGTTTGTCATTGTTGGGTTAGTTTGGACCTGGTAATGATTTCTGTGTATTCCTGCAAAGTTTACACCACCTTGTAACTGCTATTGAAACTATGACTTTACGAAGTGTTCTTTACGAGACAGAAAACTATCTGTGTTAAGGTATTTTAGAGTGCAAGTTACTTTAATGAAGATTTCATACTATATATACTGTACTTGTTTACAACACAATCAAAATGTTTTGTTTAAGAGACAGACATATCTGATTGTTGTTTGATACGTCAACAATCAACATAATTTCTTAGTCATTTTGTCTATTGGTAGCCTATTGAATAACAGCTGCCAGTAAAAATTGCATTTATGAAATCCCTTTATTGTTTTATTGACTAAACGACTGATTTGTAATACAGTACTAATGTTTCAAGTTGTTTGACTTTAACACTAGTGAAAGTACTCAGTTAGAACAAGTATATTTGTTAACGTAATGTGAATTTTGTTTTGCTTGTACAAAAGCGCAGTATATATGCAATATGTTAGAGTTAAGCTGTACCTTATTTGTGATGATGATTTAAGTTGTTTGTTACATTCTTGATGTGTTGATGAAAGATGGGAGTAAAAGGGCTATGGAAACTTTTGGAAGGAACAGGTCAACCAGTGACACTGGAATCTTTGGAAGGAAAAGTTCTAGCAATAGGTAAAAAGTCTCAAAAAGTCTAAAAATTTTGGTATTATTATGTCAAAGAGTTTACAGATCAGGTATTGAGGTATTCATATGTGATAAAAGATAGTTACTTGGTTATAATGCCAGCTGGTTAACCGTGATCTGTGAGCGTCTTGTAATTGCTAGATACAAACTGTTAATTGTTTTAGAATAACTTGGGATAAACTTTCAAGGAATGTAGCCTACCTTGTTTATCTTTCATCAAATTTCACACTTTTTCAAGTGTTGTTGGCAATGTTTTGACTTGTAATCAATAGGCCTATGTTTGCAAAGTGCATGATAATGTTTTTATCAACGAGGTTCAAAATTTTTGAAAGGAGTGAGTATCACTGCCTTTGCAATACTGATCAGTCTGCTTCATGTTATCCTGTAATACAAACACTATACTACTTGCAGATGTGAGCTTGTGGCTGAACATGGCCATTAAAGGAATGAGAGATTTGCATGGTCATTCAGCCAGTGATGCTCATTTGATCACTTTATTTCATAGGTTAGTACAATCACTTGTTGTTTTTCTCTGTTATAAAGCAGTTGAATTGTTTGACAGATCTTAGTTGCCTAACCGGTAAAAGGTAAAAAACTTATTGGCAGTTTTATGTAAGTAAGTAACGTTTTATGTAACGCATCCACTTGTAACATCCAGGCTTGATTATTCAAATTCATTGTTAAATAACATTCCACATTGTACTATTTTGCGTCTTCAAAGAGTTCAGAATGCTGTCGCTTGGCTAATTACTTTAACACGTAAACGTGAGCATATCACTCCTATACTAAAATCCCTGCATTGGTTTTCAGTATTGTATTGTATTCGCTTCAAAATATGTCTATTAATTTATAAAGTTTTCCATGGTTTTGCTCCGAACTGTCTGGACACTTTGCTTGTTCATTATAAAGCTGCCAGAACTTTGCGTTCTCAACATCAATTGCTCTTGTGCAACCCTTCATGTAAGACACAATATTGAAATCGCACCTTCCCAGTTGTTGCTGCCAGTTGCTGGAATTGTTCGGTCCACGACATTAAGGCGTGAACAAAACGGCGCGAGACAAAACGACGCAGAAAAAACAGCGCAGAGACAAAATGGCGCAGAGGCAAAACGGCGCAGATACAAAATGGCGCAGAAGCAAAACGGCGCACACAAAACGGCGCCAAAGTCAACGTAACAAGCTCAGAACCTTTTCCTTATTTTGTTCACATGTTTTGGTCAATTCCTCTTTGTCATGAGTTGCCAAGGGTGGTGGGGGGGAGACTTGTATACCAGCTCCAAAAATCCTTATTCACACATAAACTTTCGTTATGGTTGCAGAGTATTATCGTTCTATACATTGACTTTGGCACCGTTTTGTCTGCGCCGTTTTGCCTCTGTGCCATTTTGTCTCTGCGTCGTTTTGTTCGCGCCTTAATGTCCTGCTTCGGGAATTGTTTGCCTATTTGTGTAAAAGAAGCTGAAAATTTAAATGAATTCAAAGCTCGCTTGAAAACGTTCTATTTCAATGAACATTATGACTGAAAGTACCGTATTATATTAACTATCACCATTGTCACGTACATTGTACAGCGCCCAGAAGCATAGTTTGACTGTGGATGTGGCGCTATATAAATATTGTTATTATTATTATTATTAAGTATCACATGCCAGAAATTGCACTCTACAGTACTTGGATAAACATTAATTTTTTTTTGTATTTTTAGTACAGTACTGTGTTTCAATGGCCTTGGATTTAAAAAAAAATATATTCATGATACAGTATATTGTTTATGCATTACATGAAATTTAATCAATTAAGCTGCACAATTAGGTTCATCTCCATAACAATTTGATATTATAATGTCAGATTCGTGTTGAAATCATTTGAAATTTGGCCTTGTTTTAACAGAATATGCAAGCTACTGTACTTCGGTGTGAAGCCAGTTTTTGTGTTTGATGGTAAAGCGCCGCTTTTGAAGCAAAAAACATTGCAGGAACGGCGGCAGAAAAAGCAGACGCATGTTAAGCAAAGCAAAGCTGCTTCAGAGAAGTTGTTGCAAAATTATTTGAAACGACAAGTGCTAAATACTGCAATCAAAGGAAAGAAAGAATCAGAGTGAGTTTTCTTATGTTAAAAAAATCCCGATAAGCTGTTTTCATATCAAGAAAGTTCCAATTTTTTGGAATTCTGGCTATACACTAGAAAGAAAATTATCAGTTCAGTTTAATTTTTGAATTGGAAAAAGGTTGGATTGTTGTTTGTAGTCTTAAATTGGCTTTTTTTTTTACTTTTAGGGCATCCAATTCTGAAACTCAACCTTCTCAAATTGATAGAAGCATCAAAGAAATTAGTAAGTACGATTGATATTTTCTGAGCACTGTGGAAGTCAGTTGACGATGTTTACGTTGTGGTAGATTTCGTATACGTTTTTTTGGAAAATGCCTACATAAACAGACTTTTGAAACCAGTTTCATGGCTTGTAACAAAAACAATTGTCTTATGGTGTCAGGTATAATGAAGCAGTGAAAGTAATAACCTTTAATAACAGATCTATATATTTGGAATATAGGTATTTCAAGTAGAGATGTACCGATACCAATATTTTGGCCGATACCGATATCACTTTTTTAGGCCGATACCGATACTGATATCAGTATTTTGGCCGATACTTTGGTGTTACAAAAAGAAGTAATTTTGGTATTTGCAAGGAAATATATCAAATGTTAAGTTTTACCTTATATGCATAAAACTATTAAAAAAAGATTTGAATTGGCATAATTTATTAAAGATTCAAGACCAATCTCAACCGCATTGTTGTGTCATAATAGTAGGTTTTAGTAATAAAAGGCCACCGTAATTGAGGATAGGGGTATAAGGGAAGAAACATTACATCATAATTTGAGTTTCTGAAAAATTAATAAAGTGTTTGCGTAAACTCTCCAAATAGGCTATCATAATTGATAATAAGATGTAAAATGTAAACCAAGTGATTTTTGTAGTCGTACAAAAACTATTCGACAAGTAATGTGCAACCTAAGGGCGCTTGTCGTTTGGTTGAAAAGCTTTTGCCAGGCCAAGACTACCCAGGTAGCAAAAATGTACAATTCTCCATCGCTCCCACCCCGCCAAACGCTCAAAAAACCCGTGCAACTCGGCTGCCCCCAGCAAGCCGGCTTCACCAGTCGGCGATTTAACTTTCACCCTTAGCCACAACAAACTCACCAAGCCCAAACAATGTCATGGCAGAATAAGTAGGCCCAAAAAGAAAGCAATGAGACCACAAATCCTCACCAAACCAATCAAAATGGTCTTGTTGCGCCCAAGATGACGACCTTATTGCGAAGAAAGGAGCGTCCCCCCCGGCCACCAGCACAAGGCTGAGCACTCACCAGCACAGCGAGCTGCCGCAACCCGCCCACCACAACGGTGCAGCTTCCACACTAGCCATTTCAATTCTTGTCGATGTCAATTCTTGCTACAAAACGGCTGCCGAGAAACATATAGTTGATTGGATGGTCTAAATGGCTAGCGTAGAAGCTACACCATTATGGCCAGCAAATCGCAACAGCCCGCCGCACCAGTGAGCACCCAGCCCCATGCCAACAGCAGGGAAGGACACTCCCACCCCCACAATGAGGCCGCCATCCCAGGCGCAACAAGACCACTTATTGATTAGTTCACTGAGGATTCCAGTCCCACCGCCCCCCACCCAATCCGCCACGACATTGTTCAAGCCTGGTGAGTCCACCATAATGAAAGGCGCAAACCAAATCACAAACTGACAGAACCAGCCCACCAAAAACAACCAAGCCACACGGGTCCCTCAAACGTCCAACAACGCAAAAACTAGGGATGTGCCGATTACAGAATTTTTGCCGATACCGATTCCGATGCCGATTCTTTGGTTAAATGATTAAAGCTGCTTTTAGTTGGCGCTTTACAAGTGGTTGCAATTTTGTTACAAGTTGCTGCCTTTGAAGTGTCTAAAAGCGTTCACTTTGTCGCCTACTCTAGACAGCGTGATTTTTTACGGTGGTTGTTTACTTTTTGCGCGCTACAAAGTGGTGATAGACACGCGTTTTATTTGTCGCGGAAATCAGTGAAAAGAGAAAAATCGCCATTGCTCACAGAGTGCAAAATAAACGTAGCTTAATGCAGTGTGCAAAATGTTATCTTGTGCGGTTTGCAGTATTTTTCTCGCAGAATTCAAGAATCAAGAAGGTGCCAGAAACAAGAAGAGAAAAAGACTTGAGTGTAAAAGAAAATGAACGCAGCGGTATTGAATATACAAAAACCTTTAAAAAAGTAACACACCAGCCTTGCATTCAAAGTGCATCAATAGGCGAAAAAAGAAAAACATCTTGTGAAGAAATTAGTATTGTTTTCGAACGCAGAGTTGCAGCCAATCTTGTTGCTTAGCAAACACGTGAAAAAAGATTATCGGGTAGCTGGTTTGATTACGTTTGCGCAATCACACGATTGTTTGTTGAACGCATTAAGCGCTTCTTTTGATTAGGAAACTTTGATAAAGAATGGGCAATTTTTTTCGATGCCGATTCCGATGCCGATTCTCCAAAAATTGCCGATACCTGCCGATTCCGATGCCGATTAATCGGCACATCCTTAGCAAAAACGATGCAAAACTACACATTTCCGCCACCTGGGTAGTCTTGGCCTGGTTTTATCCTCTGCTGAGAGTAAAAAAGAAACACAAATGATAAATATTGGAGAAATCGAGTCTCCTTCACAACTTAAGAATCAAACAACACAAAACTGCTGAAACAAAACGTTTTGTTTGAGTGAAAGAATTACTGTAAGCAAACAATGCCAAAAGATGCGCGCATGAAGTCATGGGAGTGTGAGGTATCAAAAATTTGAACAGGTTGTTATTTTTCTACTTCAATGTGACGTTAGTTACTACTTTAAAAAATCTATATCTTTGCTTCTGCAGAAAATCCGCAGCAAACGTCTTTTTTTTACATGTTTTGTATCGGTCACAGTATCGGCCAAATTTTGCCGATACCGATACTCAAAAAATGGCCGATATCACCGATGCCGATACCGATATATCGGTACATCTCTAATTTCAAGCAAGCCACCGCATCCACGTTACAGTTTCGATTTTCATGAATTTTAAATGTTCATTATTCATAAACAAAGATGTGTTTTTAAAGTCGCCAATTCTAAAGTACTGTACATTCCTCAGTCACTTTCCTTTTTTTCCAATGCCCGTACTTCAATATATAATTCATCTACATCCTGTTAATCCTTAGTCCATTTCTCTAAAAAGTCCAAGATAACGTAATTTCTCATGACAGAAAAAGTTAACTGCAATGAAGAGGAAGAGTTGTACAAGTTGCCAGAAAGCCAGAGAAGTCAAGATCTTTTGAATAGTTCCGATGAAGAAAAGGAAGACCAGTGGCACAAAAGGTCATCCACCCGGGAAGCTGTTTATGGCACTGCTATGGCGGTAATTACAAATTATGTGTTAAAGTTTTCATGGAAAGTTGCTACAATTTCGTTTAGCAAGATTTTTCTATTTAAATGAAAAAAAACAGCTGATAAGGTCGATTATTATTTCTATTGATTGATTCAGTGTGAAAACTGTACTTGTCAGCTAAGATAATGCTTGCTTTGTTGGTTGGCTCTTTTCCAGGGTGATTTTAAGCAAATGATGTCAGTCGATGTAAACTCAAGCGACTTCAAATCGCTCCCTTCAGACATACAGCACGAGCTGCTGCACGATATTAAGGAAATACGGAAGAGACGACGAACGCAAATCGAGGCTATGCCAGATCAATCGGAATCGTTTTCAAATTACCAGTTGCAAGGTAGATTACAGTCTTGTGTTAGTAATGCTCAAAAGTTCGGTTCGTTTGGCTGTTCAATGGCTCTTCCTTAAACTCAATGGAACTGACGATTTATGTTTGTCGATATCTGATTCTGGACTACAGAGGAACGGAACTAGGTTGTATTTGAGCTCTATTCTGCTTTCATTTGTGATTCGCCAGGCAGCTGCAGAGAATAGAGATGTCTTGTTTTCAGCTTTGTTAAGGACAAGTGGTTTACCTTGTTACCGGGAATTTGCTTTTGAAACGATGCAGTTCTTCCACAATTGTAAATAGTTGCGATGCAATTTTTGTCGGAGTAGTAAGTCAAGCATTAGTTTTTGAACTTTTTGTCTCTTTGGTTTTGATAAAACGGAATACAGTCAATAATATCAATACGATATTCAGGTATTTTGGCCAAACGTGAACTATCTGGCAGAATCGAAAAAATAGAAAAGCAAATGCAAGAAGAAAATGCGATCGCCATGTCAATGATGGGTGATGGTTACGACATGAGCAATGTGACAGCAAATCGATTGATTTCGGATGAGAAAACTCATTTTGTTCTCATCAGCAAACTTTCCAAGAAAGCTGATGCCAAGGTTAATCCGAATCTACTGAAACAGTTGACGAAGTTTGTAAAACACTATAGTTGTAGGTTCGACATTAGCATAACTTGTGACCTTGTTAAACGCTGTGTAGAGCTTTTGTTTAAAGTGTGATGGGATGTTTCTGCGTTGAAGGTTTTATCGCTTACTTCCTTACTTTTGCAGAAAGCTGAATCCGACGCAGATGTTGCTTACTTATCTAACATCGCTTCAACGTCAGGCGACGCTAAACCAACTGCCAATGAACAAATTTCGTTTGAGCCTCCTGTCGAATCTCTTCTGCTAAGTCGAGTGGAAACTTCTCAACCCAACTCAACAGTGAATTCACTGAGCTCGGCTGAAAAATCCAGTACGTTACTATTGAAACAAAATCTAAACGATGAACTAAACTCTGAAGCCATTTCTTCTTCATCAGAGGAAGAGCTTGATGCATTTCTCAGGAAACCTTCTTCAGTTGCCATTGCACAGAGCAATGTGAACAACCAAAGTTTACTGGTTAGTCCTGATGAGAATCCGGAGTTCGAGCTTCCATCTCAGCCCAAATCACCATCCAGCGAAGATAACGACAACCCAACTACCATTCAACAGGACAATGCTGATACGACTCAAATTAATAATCACGTTTCACAAATTCCCTTGGAATCTCCTATCCCACTGGCAGTGGATAGTGTTTCTGAAAAATGCAACGTCAGCGCAGATGAACTGGTGGATTTTGTTGAAGTCGAAGATAACGCTACAGAAAGTCAGGGAGACTTGACAAAGGTAAAATCACTCGCTGATGTGGACAGCGAAACCAGGTGAATACCTATATTTGTAACTGAAATAGAAGTAGATATATTTATAACTCTGTCTTTTTGTCATGTTTGCCTTTCGATTGATGCCAGGATCAGTTGTTTTCCGAACGATTGCTCGCTATATGACTAGCCTAAGGAAAAAAAAAACGTTGTACACTTGATCGAACAACTGGTTTATCACGATGTATTTTATGAATATCTTGCCTACAAAACATGTTTTTTAACGCTGTGTTTTAATAATATCTTTACAGTGGCGGCCTAAATGTGTCTGATCAGTGGCTAGAAGGTGAAGAAGACTTTGAAATGTTGACGGAGCAACTGGAAGCTGAAGATATTTTGCTAATAGAAAAAATGCGTTCCTCTGTCCGAGCAGCAAGGGATGTGTCGGATGCCGCTACCACGGAGAGTCAGCAATTGTTGCAGCTTTTTGGTGTTCCTTATTTAGTCAGTCCCCAGGTAAATCCGGCCGCAAAATCTGCCTTTTTGTATAAATTCAACGTTTGTAGACGTTTTTGAACGAATTTTGCTCGTTGGAAAATTGCTTAAGATTAGCCTGCTGCATCTAGACTGTGCATTTCACTCTACTAAAGTGTTCTTGCGCAGGAAGCCGAGTCCCAGTGTGCGTATCTCAACCACGCTGGTCTGACGATGGGAACGATTACTGACGATTCGGATGTTTGGCTGTTCGGTGGACGCGTCGTGTACAAGGATGTCTTTGCCAAGAAACGAGACCCAACTTTGTACTCCATCAATGACATCAAAGCTGAATTGGGCCTTGAAAGACATCACATGATCAGCATAGGCCTTTGCAGTGGAAGCGACTACACTGTAGGTTGGTAAATCAGGGAGCACTTAACGCTTAGAGGTTTTATTTTTCCAACTGATTTATATTTTTCAAAGAAATAACCATTGCCTTTAAACATTATAGGGAAAAATGGCATTGGAAACCTTATTTTAGCAATAAAAATGTCACTTATCATTTGTCTTCTGTCAAGGGATTGACGGGGTCGGTCCCGTTACAGCCTTGGAGATTATGCAGGAATTTCCAGGCAAAGGCATCGAGGGTTTGAAAGATTTCAAAGAGTGGTGGGATTCCGCGCATAAACAGGTAGTGTACAACTGCACACTCTTTTAGCTCTTTATTTTTGTTAAATTTTACTCTGATGAAGATCTTGCATAGCTGTTTATTGTACTTAACACGCAAGAATTTCATATATTTTGAATATGCAGGTTGGCTTCATTTCTAATAAAGAAACTAAAATACGAGCGAGTCTTCGCAAGTTAGTTTTGCCATCCGGCTTTCCCTCCGAGCTAGTAGCAGATGCCTACCTGAAGCCGACTGTGTGCGAATCAAAGGAGATTTTTTCCTGGGGGATGCCGGACCTTGATGCGATCAGAGATTTTTTGATCGGACGGCTTCATTGGACCAAGTATGTAACTCTTTAAAAGAATTGGGTACCGGTAATAAAAATCTGTGACCTGCTATGTGTAAATGATTGATTTCTACTGCTCCACAAGTTCACGCAGAGGAAACAGTTCCTAATCTTACCAAGACCGTTTAAAATTGAGTTGGTGTTCTTTTAGCCTTAAAGTACATTAGTGAAGGAATGAAACCACGTCGGCTTGACTTAATTTAGAAGTGTTTTTAGTCAATCGTCGATTATATGTATCTTGAATTGCAGTTTAATCTTAAAAAATTTAATCATTAGATGAATAAACATATTTTTAATGGATACAAACTCCTACAAAAGAATCTAAACCAATAATCTTTAAATGTGAGGTCAATGAAATATTGGAGGAAGTTCCAATTACTTTGTGCGACTCCTGCACTTGCGAGTGGGTATTTCAGAACTTATTAATATCATGGATACAGTGAAAAAGTCGCTCTGTTCCTCATATCCAATTACATTTCAGGGGAAAAGTCGACGAATCTCTACTGCCTGTGTTAAAGCGAGCTGCTGAGCGGAATTCACAAGCCCAGATAACAAGTTACTTTCCACGCTTGCTGCCAATGCAAAAATCGAAGAGAAGCAAAAGAGTCGTCAGAGCAATCACTGCCATGGCCAAGCCGCGTAGCTCGGAAACTGTTGATAAAAATATCAAAAATAAACCAACTCGTGGAAGAAAAAGAACTAAACAGTCGACAAGGAATGGAATTTTGTCAAAACGAGCTTCATCCTCAACTAAAGAACCGTGCTTGTCCGAATCCTCTAGTTCTGATTGAAATATCACTAGCCTACATCATATTGGATGAGTAATTGAGCACCGTACATTGAGTAATCCCTTCAATAATGATTGCTCATTTCGTTTGATTCGTGTGCCCGATTGCTTCTGCAAGCGCAAAGTAGATTAATACTTAGCATGCACCTTTGTTGCACCAAGCACAAACGGAAATTTGTCGTCGCAAGGCCATGTTTCTCTTTATGATAGTTTATTTATGTTATCGTTGAATTAAATCGATTTGCCTATTCGCGTGAGAAAGGCTTACGGAAGTTTTCAGTTGCAAATCAATCTAAATTCTAGACCTGCTGTTCTAGACCTAGTGTTTGGGCCTGCCAAAAAAAAGCTGAGATGCAATTTGTGTATTTGTGCTACAGCACTGTATTTCAACCAGTGGCGTAACTCAGGGGCTGTTTAAATATCCTAAGATGGCTTGGTGCTCAACCCTTATGTGGCCAGAACTGTCGTATTTGCGTTGTTGCAGCTAGCAATGGTCAAGCGATATTTGAACAGCCCCTCATTACAGGTAGTTCATTAAAGTACATTACGTAAGTGTTGGTACTACAAAGGCAAGCCATTTTATTAATAAGCATTGTATATTAATATTAGACACTCAAATCGCTAGTTTACGGATACAATATTTTGCAAACACAACAACGGCGCGAATGACAAATTATACTTTTACGTAACAGTGCAATAGAATTAAACTCGAAACACGCTTTCAATTTGTCAGCATATTCACAGGTGAAGAAAGCAGAGAAGCTTTTACACGGCTTTCAATTCATAATTACTTTGCAAACAAAATTTATTGATTCAAAAGAATTAATTCAACCGAATTACCAACTGCTGCTTCAGTCGGGCGACCCAGGGCGCCAAATTGGTTACCGCGCGCGTTAACTGTTTTTACCGATTCATTTTTTCGCGCGGTTTTTAAAGTCAGCAGCTAATTTTTGCCTTCCAGGTCCAAATCTAAACAATGCACTTGAAAAAAAAAAGCCTGGAGACACCTAGTTTAAAGAAATTGAGACAAGAACTTGATTCTGGTCACTCTTCAAAGTAAGATTTTCCGAAAGTGTTTTAGAGATTGGTTGATTCAGATTCCGAAATAACTATTTGCTAATGAAATTCTGCAATCATGATAAAAAATAAGCTTAACCCTCACCCTACTTTTTTTGAAAAGCTTTTGTGCACCGCAAAAATTAATTTAAAAAAAAGTTGACTTCGATTGGCGTCGAACCGTCGTTTTCACGAACAATAGGCACAAGATGAAACCACTGAACTGAATAAGCCAACGATAAAACGCTTGCATTCACACGGTATTAATACAAACTTTATGCCAAGAAACCGACAGAAACATTCACGCAGTAACCAGTATGACTACACCTACCGAAATATGTAAATAAGACAGAAAGTTTGAGGAAAAAAAATTCCGCACCCGGGGCCCGGCGACGATTGTAAAGAAATAAACTGTGATCAAATTGTTCGATTTCTGTACAGCACAGGTAATGCAAGCCATTATGTGCAAATTAGAACTCGTAGCATAGGCTGATGTGAACAAAATTACTGAGTTGTCTTGTATTTGAGTTACTGAGTTGTACTTGAGCGATAAATCGGCAACATGCTTTCCTTCTAACTCGAAAAATACCCGTATTGAAATGATTTCGCTTAACTTGCCTGAACTTAAGTAATCGACGGAAGCAGAGGACCCATTTGACTTAGCATGTAACAGAAGTTATGCTGATGAAAAACATTGGCTAATAAAATATCATATAAGCGCAAATCAAAGATCACACATCTCATACAACAAGCGAATAAACAATTAAACTTATAATGCGATCAATCACTGCTAAAAATACTATAAAGTGGCAAACAGTAATAACTACCCTACTAGAGAGAAACCAAGGGCCGAGAAGTGAAATGATGAGTTACTCATATTGCTATACTCGAATACATTACCAGGTCCTTTCCTTCAGAAACTACGCTTACCAAGCTTATCTTGAATAGATGTGAAAAATGTAGTAGCACGCATGCCTAAAACTGCAGTGCCTTTAAAAGTTAATTTTATAAAATAGCCCATTTTTGCAGAGAACATGATGTTCATACTCCATGTAGATTACGTGGTTAAACAATGGATTACGAAGCATGCGAGCTAACTAAATATTTATAAAATCTACAGCAAGACGTAGTGCAAACACGATGACAACATCTACTCAAGCGTGATTGCCACCCGAGATATGCAAATATGAGATGTGAACGAGTCACCTGATTTCGAAGGACAAACGCATTGTAGCCAACGGAAGGCATATTTGCAATCTGCAAGTCACTGCAGCATATGAGGTGTATTAACCAAACAGAATTTAGAAGGCAAGGTTTAATCAGCTGATTGCAGTCATGTGACTCACACACGTGAGGCTGAGTGCTAGGTCACAATCACTAGTCAGCTGGCTCATAAGGGAAAATTGTCAAATGTTAAAGAGTCAGCGGTCAAAACATCCCATCTGCAGCGAGCTTCAGATTATAAATACGCGTATAGTAGCCTAATTCACTTTGAACACATTCAGCGTGGAAGTTTAGAAAACGTGGAAATCGGCAATCAAGGCTGTGGAGTGGGTCAAGAAAATGGCGGTAGGGTGCATGGTGCAGACAATGTTCCATCAGAGTTTGCAGATAGAATGCTGACCACTAAACGACCATGCCATCATTCACCAGGAGGGTAAGGATTAGGATCATCTTCCTTCTGGCTGCTCAGTTGATGATTCACTGTTCGATGATGAGCTTCATCTGCTCGGATGGCGAGAATCACATCTCGCATCATTGCATCCGCCTGAAAAATAATGTGCTCGGTAACACCGTTGATCTCTAATTGCAACAAAATAGCATTATATTATGAAACTTACTGGAAGTTTCCAATATTCCACAGCGATCTCTGGAGCTTTCATTCGGCACCACATTTTCAATTTTCCTTCATCCAAATCCTTCAAACATTGCGTGTACGTTTTCACTGCTTCTTCCTCCAGGTATCCAACAAATCGATGACAGAATCGTGGTGAAAGCAAGTAAGCAAGGGAAAAGCTCATGACAAAAACACCTGAAACATACAGAGATATAACGTGTGGAGTTGGCTTAAAGTTCTTGAATGCTAACTCATTTCGTCTTTGTTATTGGTTGATTATATTTCCGATTATTTCCATCTAACATTTATCCACTGAAATACACAAAAAGTCTTTGTGAAGGCAAGGAAATCAAGAACGTATCGGAAAGCGCAACTTACGCCATCTTGTGCTAGTCAAATTGTTTCCTGTGCTCAGTAAGCCTTCTTCGGGTCATGATCAAAAAAATCATTCACAGCCTATTTTTAACTTGACAAACTGGTAAAAATTCCGAAAAGGAACGCAAAGGTGAACTTCCACTGTGAGGTAATTGTCAGACGTTAAGACAGCTGTGCTTAATTTCTTGCGTACCATAGCCATAAAAAATCAAATGATTGTGTTTCAAATACAATAAAATATTCTTATTACCTTGACCTAATACAACAGCGCTCTTCATTATCAGTCCTGGATTACCAACTCGCATTGCGGTCATCAAGTGCATTCGCTCGTTTTCGGCTTCTTCTAAAAGCGTGTGTATCCAACCGTGGTCACGCTTGAGCTTTCGCAGGGATATCAAATGACGGACCATGGCACCAACCATACCTTGGAAGATACAAGAGCATTCATTTAAACGTACGACACAGCAAGAAAAGTGCATGACCACCAAATTCACGGCAAATTGGTGACCTACCCCACAATCTACCTTGGCAAAGTTAGTAAAGGTTCAAACAAGCAGTAGCCTGCAATGTCGTTGTACGATTTGTCGTTTAGACGTGTTGACAGACTGCATGGCTAATTTGCTGAGCACGTCTCTTAAGTGCAGACAGTTAGGTGTCTGCACCTAAAAGACGTGGAGCCCTAATTTGTTGGTCAACGAGGTTTTCCTGGGGTGCAGATTTTGCCAACGCGTATTAAATAAACGGATATGTCATGGACCTGGTGCTGTTTACTATACACAGATTGCTCACTAATCCGTGATGTGTCTTAGTTTTTAGACTAAATATAAAAACGCTTCTCGCTGGTTGATTGACTAATACAGAAACAAGTGTGCAGAGATTTTCAATTACCTGGTACGCCGGCAACAGTTTCAAGAAAGATGATTCGCTTTATCCACTGCTTTTCGTCCAACCGACCTCTAATGGAAGCAAATTTGTAACCAGAAAAGATATCAAAGCAACCTCTCAAAGTTTGCACAGTGTAGTACGCTAGCTTATCCACTTTCTGAAAACAAACAAACATAAGTTTATCAATAAATTCCATTTTGGTTCAAAGCATACCCATGCAAGAGTATTAATATTCCAGTATTAGTAAGTGGTTACAAGAGTAGGAGCTTAATACTTGCCTACAGACCTTCCTTCTTGCTGTCACAACCCTAACTTGCAATCGTTTATTTGTTTTTGTTTATTGACTCTGAAGTACCAGTAGGGATAAAAACCTGATTTTTTGTACACACTTATGAACGTCAAAAAACGGTTAAACTCAAGTTTAACGTGGCCTACACATCTCGTAAAGACGTCCTGGCATCATCTCTCGCTTGTTTACTAATTTACTGAATTTGAACACAAGATAAATGGTCTCTCCACAGTCCACAGTCATACAACAGCTCCCGGCACGCGGCAGAAGCGACAATTGAGAGCGAAACATGTCGAACTTGTCGGTGTAGTAGTTTATCGATTATGCGAACAATAAAAATAAAACTCTTACCCCGTCTGGTGGCGTATGAGTAATTTGAACAGACTCGACCTCCTCAGACGACCATATCGGATGCGGAAGTCGATAGCCTCCATCATTCATAGACCTTGCTTCGAGTACATCAGGATGAACCTTATCATCAATGGGAGACACTCGGGACTCGGTTTGGACGGTTTCAGTAGATTTTTTAATAGTTTCTCGAAAATGCGGCAGTTCTTTAACGTTATTCAGTTTTGACTGAACGTCAATTTTCCGAGGATGGTGAGGAGGTGATGATGACGTGACGTTTTCAGTATTTGATTTTACGTCACTTAGAAGTCTTCCAAAAGAGCTCACCCATCTGGCTTGCATTGATTCTGTCTGTAACAAAAACCAATCAATGCTTTAGCTATCAATGTCAACTCATTGTGTTTAACTGATGTTTTTGTAAGTGTAAACGTTTCACATCACAACAGACAGCACTTCCACATCAACAAGAGAACCAAAACCATCAACTGAGATTTTACACAAACACACTGAAAAACAGAATAATTGCTTTTTTGTGGAGAACTATATGCAACATATATTTCTTTATTAAGAAAATGATACACGATACGACAAGCTGTTCATCTTAAACGAGACACAATGCAGACATCAGATTTCATAGACCAGAAGAGACTTAATGGACTCCTATACCAAGATATAAAACAAACTCTTCCTGGCGACACCTCTTGCAATCACAATCATTGCATATATTATATACTATAGCCTAGTTGCTGTTTTTAAGTTACAAAAAATAAGGTTCAAAGTACTATCCATGATGACTATTGACTATGCTAGTTGTTTTCTAGGCTTAAAAAACAAACACTAAAAAAGATAAATTTCAAATTTGTAACTGTTTGGAAACAATATCTTTACAAAAGCTAAATATATGTACCTAATTCAAAATCATGAGTAAAGCATAATAAAAAATACTAATTGATCAGCAATAATAATCCATCTTATGTTATCACAAGTGCACCAGTTACATTTAAAGAGTGAGCAATGAGCATTCTATGCAATGTAGTGTAAAGTAGTTTTTGAATAATTTAATGTAAATACACACTTTGCAGTGTCATTTCACACTGTTACTAGAAAAAATTCAAATTATTTTATCGTATAATTAAACCTACTAACACAACTCAATAAATGCATAAAAATTCACCAAAGATATGCCAATATTCGATCATACATTTTAAAGCAGACCTAAGCATGATCACAGTTTTGCCTGAATACAGGCTAAATAGCATGTTTCCTCACCAATAAAAGTACACTGTAAACAAACATAAAACTTGTTCATAAGAATGTGGAATTGTAAAATATTTAAATTAATCAAACAAGGTTCCATGCAAAAAAGTTTAGAGATTTCTACTGTAACCAGCAATCATACTTTAGTAGCTAAACATTTTTCGGCATAATTAACCAGGGTTGGTTGATTTAAATCATGATTTAAATTAAACAATAAAAATCAAAAAAATCAATTAAAAAAATCAAATGATTTTTTATTTGCTAAAATAAAAATAAAAACATCAACAAACGTTTCACTGCTTCTCTGTAATACAAAAGTTATATTTAAATACTAAAGGCTAATGGCTATAGGCTATACATGTTTTGAAAGGCAACTTAGTTTACTTGGCAGTTCACAAACAGAGTTGTTCACTAAACATAGTTTTTGAGCGAGTTTTTTCCACTTTTGGTCTGGTTCAATCAGAAGTTCGAAATCGATTGGGCACTGCAAAAGCTGGCGAGCTTGTATTTATGTACAAACTTCTCAATGCAAAATAAACTGCAATTTTGTGTCATCTGAACTTTTATTGTTTTGGTATGGTACGTCGGTAACATAATTAATATTACACAGTTAAACTTTCTTTGCAAAAAGTCTGGTTGTAGGCTATGCATCAGTTGAGCAAAAAAGCAAAGTGATGTGTGCTCAAACGTAAGGAAAGATCTTAGTGTAGTGAGATGACAGTCTGAGACGTACCTCAATCTCGATATGCACATTATGATTTAGTATAAAGCAACATATCACACCTACTTAAAAATATGTGCAATAGACAGGTTAGCCTACAATATGATAATAAAAATGATTAAACACTTGCAAAGCAATGCCTTTCAATCAATCAAGGGGTTAAAAATAATTCTGCTATCTTACTAAAATGATCTCTTCCCCCAAATAGACTCGACGCTTTTTTATATAAAAAAAAATCAAAAAAATCTGATTTAAATCAAAAAAATCCGATTTAAATCAAAAAAATCCGATTTTTTCCAACCCTGTAATTAACAAATGCCAATTTAGCATGTAAATTTTTACTGATTACCAGCAAAACTCCACTACATTTGGTTCTGAGAATTACCTATATAGGGCCCTAAAAATCACATGCAACAAAAGAACGTTGATAGGCATAGGCTACAAAACATATGTGTGAAGATTCCACTTAAACGTTTGAAGAGGATTCCAATTGTACACTGTGGTTTATTTTAACAAAAGGTGCTCACTGCTTAACTCACCTTCACTGGTAAAATCCAACTCTTGGTTAAATGCAAAAGTTGCAGTGTTTCATATTTTGCTTCACTTGAATGTATCAAACATTTTCCCAATACACGTTGCAATGCCATTTTTGGAGCGTTTTTTAGTGAAGTTGTATCTAAAGTTTGTACACCCAAATAAATGGGCACTTTAAAATAAAATTCATTAAACAATTTTACGCCTGGGAGATAATGTTGTTATAAGATAATATAGAGTAGTCCCGCTTATTAGGCCCACCTTGGGACAGGACAATTTTGGGCTAATTAAGCAGGTGGAGTTATTAGCCAGGGGACGATTCTCTGCCACTCATATACGTTAAGTAATTCCGGACTGGCCCGAAATGGGCCTATTAACCATGGGCTTAATAAGCGGGGACTACTGTATATCAGTACCGTAGCCAATTGGCTGTATGTTGGAGAATGGAGATGGTCATGGTTTGACTTCCATGACAAACGCCCCGTCGCCCCAAATTCATTGAAATCAACAACAATGTTAAAGTACCGGTACATCTAATAATTTCTAAACAAAAGTACCGGTAATTCAATACTATATTGGAAAATATTTGAAGAAATTTGACAAAGACATGATAAAATCTCTGATTCTGACTGGAAGTGGCCCAGGAAAATTGTTTAGTTTGATCAAAGTAGGCTACGCAAGCCAGACAATCTCACGAGACCAGTCGTTTCAATGATTAGCACTCCAGAACATCAACTGGCAAAATTTTTGGACAATATCATAAAACCATATATTCTCGACACTTATATACGGTACATATTAAATTTAACTAAACAATTCATGAAAAAGTTGAAAGATTTTAAATGTCCTCCCAATAATGTTATGGTAAGTTTTGATGTGACATCGCTTTTTTACCAACGTGCTGCTATGAAAAACCATCAATATTATTTCTAATCAACATGACACGTCGCAAAAGGGGATGAGAGCTCAGGGGTCAATCTTAACTTTTTTTTTCACTAGCCCACCGGACTAGTTGCTCCCCGTTTTCACTAGCCCGCACGATTTTTCACTAGTCTGACCAGTTTACTGACTTTTCACTTGTCTGATGACGTATTAAGATAAGTGCTTTGGCTTAGACTGAAACTAACTAAAGTAAAGGCTTTCAGATTTCAGTACGCACAAGAGAGCAACAATACGCACAAAAACACCTGCTCGTACTACAGACGCACCAATGCAATTTTAAAACATAAAAAATAAATGTGGCATGCGGTGTGTGCTTAATATTTATTTATGTTGTAATATTACATTGTGTGCATCTGTAGTACGAGATGACACGCCACTCGCCAGGGTGGTACAATACATAATATTCGTTCACTGTCAAAAGAAGTGGATTATTGGATGGATTGCGTTTGGTTAGGCCTCTACCGTCAGACCTGTCTGGCTTGTTGGGTCAGCATAACTCTTTAGGTCAAGGAGGCACACGAGCTCTTCAACTACGACAAGGTAGCAATCCAAAGAGGGAAAAAAACGAAAAAAGTAGTCACGTGCTCAGTTGACCGACTTTGCAGCCTTCTCCATGCAGCCTTCTCCGTGCAATTTCTGGCAAGCAAATTTTTGCAGTATTTCATAGTGACGTCGCCAATTGCCATTTTGTAAACCAAAACTTTTCACCGGCGAATATTTTCACTAGCCAATCGAACTAGTACTGCAACATTTCTACTAGTCCGTGCAAATTTTCACTAGCCATAGGCTAGCGGACTAGCGTTAAGATCGAACCCTGAGAGCTCCATCAATACCATCAGGACAGCATCATCTACCAGCTCATCCATTCCATCACCCACCAGGACAAGAAACAATAACTTAAACTGGATATCAAACCTCAATCGTCTTAGGCTACTGTGTGATGTGCAGTCTGACCATAGAAAGAGCTCAACACCTGCTCTCCTGGGCCACATCGAAACGAGCTTTTGCCTGAGAAGTGAGGATGGGTTTCTTTTATGTCCGGTTTTCTTTCTCCATCCTATTATTATTATTATGACTGCTCATCCACATCAATATTGGAACTGGCGAATTCAATTCACAACACTTTTCATTAGTCTGTCATTCATTACTACATGTGTGCTTCTCTCTGTTTTTGTTTTATTTTTTGCTATTTGTTTTTTGGGTTTTGTGGTTGTGCTAACTACTACTGATATATAGCCATCTACATAATTTTTCATTCAGGCATGTTTTAAACCTTTCAAGGTTTTGCCACCTTTTCCCATTCATTAACGTGCTGGTAGGTTTATATCGATTTTTGTAGTTAGTATCTTTTTCGTCCCGGACACGTTAATGACGAAAAATAAAATAATTGATTGACAAAAAGGATTTCATAAAATTATAAAACCTGGCAACCAAACATAATGTTCAATTATTCATGTATTGTATAATGATCACTTGTTTAAACAAATCGATGGCACCACCATGGGTTCTCCATTTGGTCCAACTTCTTTTTAGTACAATTTTGGTAAAGAGGTCACTTTCTTCAACCACAGACATATACAACCAAGCAACCACACGGCATTTAACATAATCGATTAAACTTGAACAAAACTATAAGCTACAAACGTTTTCGGCCATACACACTGTCACAATCAATGTGCAAGGCCTCGCGTCAGGCTGCTTTGCGTCTTGACAGAACGTGTTGTTTTGGTTGTAGAATTCTGGTGCGATGTGTTATTATCGGTTATGACCTGAAGTAACCTCTGATTACGAAATCTGTATTATGTAACGTGTTTTCTACAACCTTCGGCCCTACGTGACATTCTAGAGACTTCTGTTGTTTACATTTAAATGCTACGTGACCGACGATGAGTTCGTGTGATGCAACACTACGTAACCTTCTCGAAGTTACTGGACTGAACAACCAACTATAAATAGTGGTGTAGTTTGTGTAATGATTATTATGGTGATTATTATGAGTTGATTATGAGAGTTGTGCTATGAGTTGTGGATTGGTAGTTGATGCAGAAATTAGAGTTATTTGAGAAGCCGTTCGTTAAAGTTCTTCAAGAAGTCAGATTATCATTTCACTAGTAGAATTATTCGACATTTAATTGACTGCTTTTCGGTTTGACCCATTAAACTACGTCATTGAACCTTTCCAAGTCTTTTTCCTGGTAAGAGATAGAAAGAAATCGTGACACACACGTTAGCCCTTATCAAGTAACAAAAAATAACTGCTTATCGTATCTACAATGAAAATGAATAACTGATCTAAACACTGAATTGAAAGCGGACGAGCGTGAATGGAAAAACTGTCTTACAGTTCCCTTTGTGGGTAAAGCATCGAGACGCTTTGTCAGTAATATGTCAAGTTTTATCAAAATGAAGTTCAACATGGATATTGTTCCTGTGTATAAAACGTTCAAAGTTGGCTATTATTTTCAGCTTAAATGTAGGACTCCCTCCTACTTGTGTTCAAATGTCGTGTACAAGTTCACTTGTTCGCATGATGCGAATTGTACATACATCGGTATGTCTACGCGGCATTTGGCCACGAGAGTGAGGGAGCACTTAGATTTAACTAATTTGAACAAGCAAAGTGCCATTAAAGATCACATATTCGATTGTCAAACATGTTCAAATAACAAACCATCCTTGGAGTCCTTTAGAATTATGCGTAAATGTTTCACCGAATTCGACACTAAAATCCACGAGGCTTTGCTAATAAAATCATACAATCCTCGCCTCAATCCTCAATACACAGTTGTTTGCCTCAGGTGCTTCTTATTTACTCAACGTCTTTTCTTGATACGTCATATGATGCGTCTTTGCCTGGTGTAATTTAAACGCCATGTGATGTGCCTTTCTCCTATGTTCTGCCGTTTCATTTTGCGTTTCGTTTTTCAATTCAGTGTTTAGATCAGTTATTCATTTTCATTGTAGATACGATAAGCAGTTATTTTTTGTTACTTGATAAGGGCTAACGTGTGTATGGCCGAAAACGTTTGTAGCTTATAGTTTTGTTCAAGTTTAATCGATTATGTTAAATGCCGTGTGGTTACTTCTTTTTAGCGCACATAGAAACAAAAACATTTGAAGTGTTTTATGATTTTTATCCTAAAATATACACTGGTTTACTTTTAAATTATAATACAAAGCTCTTTGTCCAAAAAAGTGAAAATCTGGACTAATTTTATGTCTTCTATCTCGGACCCGTTAAATTTAGCTTTTCCAGAATGAAATGAATCAGTTGAAAAGTCTCCTCCATTTAAATGGATACCTATTTTTTCAATAAAATATTGACACCTATTTTGGATCCATTACAAATGATCTTATTAACACTTATTTTGTGGTGGCCCATAAAAATTCAATGATTAATTCAAGAGATAATTTTAAAATGTTTGCGGAAACTCCAATCAGCGACTTCGGCTTTGTTTTATTTTTTCTCTCAATCTCTTCAGGGGACGAAATCGGGGGATGAAGTGTTCAGGAGATGAATTAGGTTGCACCCAACCTGACATACATCGGTATGCCAACAAGGCATTTATCGACTAGAGCTGAGAAACACCTGAATTTGAATTCTATACAAAAAAGCACAGTCAAAGATCACATTTTCTCCCGTGCAACATGTCAAAGCAACGTTTCTATTAAGCAATTTGAGATCAGATCCAGGGGCAGGTCTGAATATCAAACCAAGATTTTGGAAGCCCTGCTAATAAAACACAATAATGCATGTTTAAACAAACACTTGTATGCTTATGGCTCATCTTTTTTGTTCTGTGTATTTTTAATTAGTTTTTCACACCTTGCCTATCTGTACATACCACATCATGTGATCTGTGTAATGCTGTTTAATGCAGTGACCTTTGAGGTTCTCATATTTATTGTTGAGCTAGTCAGAAGCACTGTGCAGTTTTTTTCTGTTGATAAATTTAATATTTAAGCATTGTATTTTGTTTAGATATAGATACAATTAATGTAATATACCTATATTATTTCTGAAGAGAACATCATGTGATGTTGAAAACATTCGAAAATTTTTTCAATGTAGTTTTTTTGTAAATGTTGTACAGTTACTATGTCAAATCTGATTATAGGTTGCTTGGCTTTGTACAGTATGTCTATGGTTCAACAAGACGAACTCTCTACCAAAGCTCTAATGAAAAACATGCAGATGTTGGCATAAGCTAATAGCATAAACTGGATGACTGTACCGGTACACTAGTCTTTCATAACTATCTGCCCTCTTTTATGTTGCATTTGTAATAATGATATGACATTCTACTGGAACCTAACAAATTATGAAAAAATAACTTAACTGAACCTAGCCTATGTATGTAACAACAACTCATCTAGCTGACATGAAATAGGTAGGCGACTAAATCAAGCTAAAGTAGACAATTATGTAGACCATAGACATCTTATTATAACTAGACCGCGCATCGTCACTTCTCTCGTTTACGATTTTTGAAGAAAGCGGGTTCAGACGTCAGCCATTGTTAGTGTACCTATTCCGCGCGTTTGCCAATGCTTTTGTAGGGACCCGTAATGAATTTTCATTGTTTTGAATTCAATTCAATTTATTTTTCCTTGTCAGAATGCAAAAGAAATGATATTGTGAAAAAGAAATACAGGAACAAAACCAACAAAAGGAAAAGGTGGCAAAACCATAATGGTTTAAGACGTGCATGAAAGGATTTAATATTGCGGTATATGAATCGATAAATATACAGTAGTTAAGCACGGCCACCAAACCTGATACTTTAAAGCAAGTAGAAGTAGATGAATTAATTAGTTAAGAATCAGTCGCCTCCTCGTTCCTGAAACAACTGGAGCGCCAATTCTTAAAGCAATGAGAACACGACTGAACACAACTTAACTTTCTACAAAATGTAATTCTCCCATAATATTTGCGTTTCTTAAAAAACTAAATTGTTGTGAACAAATAATTGACAAAACAAATAGTTTTCTATGCAACAACACAACCGCAGCTTTTACCAGGATTCTGTTCAATAGAGATTGATGGCTTTCGATTTTCTCCGTTGTAGCAAAACGTTGCATTATGACGTAAATTCGTGTGATTTCGTCAACAATAACTTTTAAAGAAATAGCTTCAGTTTCAAGTTGCTGTGAAATAACAACTAATAAATATCTCCGCAATTCACTTCTATGACGAAATGTTTGTATGATTTCACCTTTGCTGTTCTACAATCGCAAACATATTGTTGGAATTTGTTAATTTTAAATTACGTAATTGCTTGCTTTTTTTTTTATTTTGAAAGTGCTTTATATACCTCCGCACAAACAAGTTTTACATATAATATAGTAGGCCTATAGTATAGTATGACAATTACGATAATTCTTACGTTTCAAATTCAAAAATCTATTCATTCTAAAAAAACGCTAGTTCAAAAATTGGTGTTTCAAATTCTGGGGTTAATAAAATTTTAATAAAAACCTTAAACCCCTGGACTTTAGATATGGCGTGCTGTGCATATGGATGTAGCAAACGAAGAAAATACAATTCAGATGATAAAAGGAGTAGCAGTAAATGCAGCGAGGATGAAGAATCAATTGCGAAGAGAACATTTCCGCGTTCATTTCACAGGTATGAAAATATTGTGATACTTTTAGCGAGCTATGAGAAAATAGAAAATACTATTATTGTAACGATAACACTGGTTGGTTGGTTTTGAATCTTTATCCTCGGACTGACACTGACTAATTTCTTTTCCTTCTAGGCGGAGATTTTTGTGATTTTTTTGTTATATTTTGGACAAAAAGTGTGGCGCTTTTCTTATAAAAAAACAAAACAAATGTGAAATCGGGCTTTCAGTATATAGCCTATAGCTACTACATTAGCCTATAACGTATCATGCTATTTTACGTTGCTTAGATTTCCAACCAATGAAGAACGAAGAAAATTATGGATTGCGAACGTCAAGCGTGCCAATTGGACACCTTCTAAACACACATTTATTTGTTCTGATCATTTCAAGGAAGAGTTCATGTATCGCTGTGGTGAGCGAGTGACTTTACGAGACAACGCTGTCCCCACTCGTTTTAAGGCATTTCCAAAGCATTTGAACAAGGCAATCATTTGAAAGACGTACGAAAAGTTAACTGCCGCAATGAGCTTAAATAAAAACACGACTATTATTATTATGATTATGCGCACTGTTGGCCAATGATAGGCTATTTTTGAATTTAGTTCCAGTTTTCAAATAACCTTTAGCCTACCTTGTATTTTGTATCTGCTTAATGAAGGCAGACGCTTAGGCCTATGTGCATTGCGACTTGTAGGCTATGCAAGACGCATAAACATAACTCCGAATAAAGAAAATTATTTGTAGAGTGACATATTGTGAATTTTAATTGGGTATATAGGCTACTATGAGATCGCATAAGCTCTGTCGACTAGAGGGGTTTAAGCAGACATAATCCTAATCTGCCACCATTGAGACATGGAACATTGGGGGGCCGAGTAGTTAAAATATCAGACTTGTCTGGCTGTAGACACCAGGAGGTCTGGGTTCGAAACCTGAGTCTGTCTGATGTGCTCTAAGAAGAGCGAAACACCAATAAACCACTTCCTTTCGACATCACATCAGTATTGGTGAATATTTAATTTGTTTTGATTTTGTTGAGCTATAGGCCGACGTTATAGCCGCTATACTATAGCGTATCATTCGCTTAGGTTTGATGTAATAAACTGTTTGTTGCTATTTTTACAATAGGCTAATCATCAGCTCAGCTGTAACGCCAAATTGAATACGGTAAGAGTTCTGCTGAACTGCTGGAAATGATGCATTCAGTGTATCGTATACGTGCTCTCGCATCGCAGTGTTTTTGCTTTATATTATAGACTGTATGTATAATTCTGTGCAATTTAACACATGCTTTTATTCATTTCGTAGATGAATAAAACCTCTATTACACCAAAGTTCTAAATTATAGTTAACAAGTTAGTTTTCTGCAGAAGCGCAACCAGCTCAGAAATGTTATTGTTAACAGCGCAGCTTTCACGCGAGTTTGAGACACTAACAATGGCCGCCGCCTTTTTTCAATTTCTTCAATCGAAATACGAGAAGCGCAGTCTAGTTATAATAAGATGTCTGTGATGTAGACCGACTGAAATCTGTCACCAAAACCTCACTACGAGTGAATAGGCTTGCTTCGGTAACAGCAGTCACCGATGGGAAAGTGATGAAAAGCAGACGCGTAGCCCCTGTAATGCATTCGTGCAGCCAGCTTTCAATAAGCCAACTTGCCAGTCATGCCAAGGCCGGTCCTGTAAAGCAGCAGTGTAGCCCGCCATCAAATATTTGCCAATCATTGCAATCCAAGGAAGCTACAGCTAGACATTTATATATCAATGAGCTGAGTGAGTGTGATGATGCAATGATGGCGTAACGCACAAACGGATGTCACTCAATTGCGTCATTCATACGTCACACAGAATACCAATGGTTAATGACGTAATCTTTTCTACGTCACACACCAGAGTTGCCATATCATGTTCAAATTTTCTACGGCTAATGGTTCACTATATAGTCAATCAGAAGTATAGAGGTTTATGCAAACGCTTGTGGCTGCGGCAAACAAATCATTAGCTGCTTAAGTAAAAAAATAAACCCAGCCGTACTTCCTCTGTGTTCAAGGCAAGCAGAATTCTTGCATGTCAAAGATTTTTATAATCTCAAGATCGAGGAACACGATTTTGTCGTTCTTGCTTCTGTTTGTCGTCACGAGCCTGAAAATTTTTGGACTCCCATTTAATTTTGACACGTCAGGGGTATCAGGACCTGTTGCATATCAATGCTATGAAATAGAGTGAACACTCATTTTTGTTTCTCTATTCTCTTCTCACCGCAGGGGCGGATCCAGCAAGGAGTTTATGGGGGGCAATTTAAACAAAACACAATGATGTGGAGCAAGTGGAGGTCTATATCAATCCGACTTTGCAAATACACAGTACCGGTAAACAAAGCTACTTTTTTGTGTTTAAGCGGGGAAGCGTCCCCTTCGTCTCAATGCAATAATCAAATTCCGTAGCCTATGCAAGGTCATCAATAATAATTAACATTACAACTTCAAACAACTGTATTTATCATCAATATTTAGCGTTCCAATTTTAATAAATAGAATATTTCTTGATTTTATATTTTTTAGGCTTAAATTTTATAGGCCATGAATGAAAATTTGAATAATAGAATAGCTGTTGCAGAGCTCTTAAATCGGGCAAGTTAAGGAGTGATATTTGCAAGGACTTAAAAATTAACAGAATGTTGGTCTGGAAAACTCTCAAAAGGCACAAAGAAGGCGAACTTGGCCCATGTTCACAATTCTCAAAATGGATTTGAAGATGAGCCCATTCAAACACATGAAGAAACAGTTGTTAAATGCCAATACCATTGAGAAACGTCTCTCCAGAGCCAGAATTTTGCTCTTACGCAATGAAGGAGGCACGCTGTCAAATCTTGTCTTCAGCGATGAGAAGAAATTTGATGTCCAGCATCATTTAAACCGTCAGAATGATCGTATTTGGTCAATAGATGGTGACGTGGAACCCCGAGTAGTCATTCGGACACAAGGGGCGGCATCAGTGACGGTGTGGGCCGCAGTTAACGAATCAGGAAGGAGTTCATTGATTTTTGTGGACCAAGGAGTGAAACTGAACCAACAAAACTACCGAAATGATATTCTTGATGGTGTATTGTTGCCTTGGGCAATGAAACACTTCAAAAAACGTAATTGGTCATTCCAACAAGATTCTGTCCTTTCACATGAAGCTAAGAGAACGCAGAACATTTCAGTAAATGTGCTGTTCTTCATTTCCAAGGAAGAATGGCCTTCTTCATCCCCAGACTTTGGCATCTGGTCTTACCCCGGAGAGCATGGGCTAGGGGAAAGTGGTGTAACTTGGACCAGTGTGTAATTTGGACCAGTCCCCTATCTCAAAAAATAAAAATCGTTTTGTCAATATTTTTAAACAGCTTGAAGAAAAAAATAATAATAGCCCGGATGTGAAAAACTCAGCTCATTTGGTTTAGAAACGTGGACGGGAGATTAGAATATGTGGTTTTGGGTATGCTGATGTTATTTTGGGGAGATGGTTGCTAAGCGCTCAGACGTTATTGGCATGACGTTTGAGTCTGATATGATGTTGGTATTATCTTTAACCAGAGATGTACGTATACGCCGCTAATTCTACCCCGCATACATGCGGCGTATACTTTTTGTTTACGCTAACGCTTGCGGCCACATTTTTTTGGATAGTTTGCGCTTGAGGCTACGCCGTAAAGTTTTCGCGGTTTTTTAGCGCATAGCGTCAACGCATACTTTTTAATGTATTTTTTTCTCTACAACACGTCAATACCTTCCAGCGCTGCAGTTGAAAGAATGTTTTCAATGGGCAAAGCAAAACACAGCAAAGTGTCAGATGAACACATTCAGATGCTTGTGTTTCTTCGTGGAAATTCAAAATAAAACTCGTTTGTTTCAAATGGTTTATACCGTGTGAATGTTTGGCACCTAGCAAACAAAATGAGTTTACGCTAGTGTATGTGCTGACGCTGACGCCGCCAACTTTTTTCACAAGTTGCGTTGACGCATACGGCGTATGGTTTTTCGAACGTTTGCGTTAACGCTGACGGCGTCAATATTTTTTGTATGCGCGTACATCACTGTCTTTAACCTATAAGGAGATGTTGTGATCAATTACAAGACTTATAACCAAGTATGGAAGTCATAGTTGGTAATTTTTAATAGTGCATGACAGTGTGTTTTTTGGACCAGTCATCTCACCTATGCAGCATCGCGTCAGTTCAAAATTCCCAAAGCTATAGTGTTGAGACATGTCAATAACAGGCTACCAATAAATATGCTACACAAGGGTTAAAAACCATTGGTCGACAACTTGATCTTCCCGAAAGTATTGAAGATCAACTGGTCAAACATGTTTTGGAAATATAGTCAAGATTTTATGGTTTAAGGGCAATAGACTTAAGAAAGCTTGCATATGACATTGCGTCTACCAATAATATCAATACCCGCTTCAACAGTGAAAGGGGTCTGGCTGAAAAAGATTGGCTTAAGGGATTCTTGAACCGTCCAAAAATTTCATTGTGAAGACCTCAAGCAACTTCAGTTCAAATTACATACTCCAATGGTCCAAAATACACACCATATGTGTAATTTCGACCATTTTTGAACATTTTTTATTGCTTAATTATTCTGTATTTTTTTATTGTAAGTGATTTTTATTTTCTACACTGGTTTGCAAGTACCTAGACTGTATCTGGGTGAAAAATATTACACATTGACCGGAAGTTGGCTGAGTTGTGCTTATTTTTCTTTAAGGTGTTCAAAATACACACCTTTCCCCTATATCCAAGGGGGGGTGAGAAGGGTGATCACCCCCCACTCATTGAAGTGGGAGGTGAGCAATGCAAAATCACCCCCCCTCCTCCAACTCATTTGACTTTGCAAAGGTTTTGTGATATCATATTGATCGAATTTGAAAAAAAAGTATTTCGGCCGTTATCACTTTTTTGATTTGGTAACCCCGAACTACAAGACAGGTGTTTACACTGTGGACTTTTAAGTTAGTTTAATGCTTACTCAAAAATGACATTTCCGAACATACTATGTAAAACCATTTGGAAACCCTGTGCACGTTGATGATCAATGAAGCTGATGCTGCAATGGGGGGTCTGGGGGGCTACGCCCCCCAGAATTTGAAATGTCTATGATGATTTTAACCCACTGTCCAAAATCCTGGGTTGATCGGTTTAAACCGGGGCGGTTTAAAACCTGGTTTAAACCGGGCAGTTTTGACCACCTAGTAGGCTACTGGTCAAAACCCCTTTAGTGTATGAATCAAGTTGCTTTTCAATTAAATTAAAAATATTAGCCTCCATGTTTAGTAATGATGTTCAACTATATTTTGTTTTGATAAACAATAACCTCAATGCTGGATTTGGAACAAAAAATATTCAATTTCTCTGTTTATTTTTGATATTTCGATCAGTTGGTTATTTTAATTATTGAGAAAATTCAAATTCTAAAAATAAGTTTCTGATGAACCAAAAAATGCTTGGTAGACCGATGAACCATTTGCACAGCCAACTGAAGTACAAGAATTTATTCCAACAAAATTTTTTTTTTATGACAAACATTTGACATCATTTTTGCCATAAAATTTGCGCAACATTGGCTCTCCCGTTGCGTAGCACGACATGTAATTAAGGTAGTAGTCTTAAAGCTGTTTGATGTATTGCTTTTGGCAGCGCTGAAACAAGAGAAAAATCCAAGATAAATATAATCTTTTGTAGCCTACGAATTTTACAGGCAGCCATCTGTGGCTGCCTGACAGGTCGGTATTGGCAGCCATTAATCAAAGTTTAGGCGGTCATGGCCGCCAGCTATTTCGAGGCCTGCATATCAAAATGGTCACAACTGCTTTTATATTTCCTAAATAGCCCATAGCTCAGGTAGCCGATCATTCACTACATAAAAATATTTTTCTGGGTTTTGACCGGTTTAAACCGCTTAGTGGTCAAAACCAGTTTTGATCACTTAGAGATCAACCCTGCCAAAATCACCCCCCCCCCCCCCCAATTCTGAAAGAGGATAGAGCCCCTGCCGGAGAGCAAGGTTTCGATTAAACACCACCAACGTTTGGAAGCGCTGAAGGCTAATCTGAAAAAAGAATGGACCAAAATACCTCAAAGAATTATTCATGACTCTTGCAGGTCCTTTTCAGAGCGTCTTCGACTTATCGACGCAAGTGGCGGACACATTGAGTAAAACTTGTTTATTCCGAAATATTTATTTAACAATGTTATACAGTATGTTTATTACTCAAAAATTGTCTATCATTTGTTAAATAAAGTTGCTTGAAGTTGTAACGTTAATTATTGATGACCCTGTATTTCATGTGTATGATACGAAAATGTACTCACCATCCGGTTCAAACGACGGCCACGGCAAGTTTGTTGCTCTTACACATCCTTCTTCTCTGCTCTCTTTTCATTATAACAAACTTATAACACTACGACATCGGTTCTACAGCTTAATGCAATAAAATATAGCAAGCCTCTCCATGGACGCCATAGCGACGTCTACGATGTCCCCTTAGATCAGTCATTGCAGATGTGATAACTTTATAATCAGTTAGCTCATCAATGAGGACCGCACCATTCTTACCCAATGAGTTACACTGGATTTCCCTTTTACCTTGGAAATAAGTCATCAGATTTCACACAAGGAAAAAATGTTCAGAGTAAGTTAGGAACCAAGTTACAGGCTGCATGTACACAAACGAATTTTTTTATTAGAAGCATCTCGCATGAAAATAGATTGAAGTAAAACAAAATAGAGGCAGAACTGTACTCTAAGAGAAATTTCTAGTTTACAAGAAACGAAAATGCGCAATAACATTACACCTGAAAAAAGGAAATCAAAAATATCTTTCTCCGAACAAATGATTAATTATGTGGTTAATTAAAAATCGCGCATGATGACAGCGGCAGTGATTGTCCACAACATTTCCCTTATTACAGGATTAAAATTTTCTCATAAAAATCATTTCAGAATTAGTCAATGTCAGGAAAAACGTTTTTCAACTCCCGAAGTCGGCAAACTCATAAGGATCTGGCAGCTTTGCAACTTCTTTCGGTTGCCCGCCAATTTGCTGCTTTTTCTTCGTGAAAACTTTGTTTAAAGTTTTCGATTTGTCTTCAGTGATGATGGACGATCCGGCGGCCATCTTCTTCTGGTGAGTGTTTGAAATAGTGAACCTTGGTAGCAAAACACAATGCAGGTTGTAAATACAACCTTCTCAACTTATTTTTTTTTTGTAATTTCATCAAAAATCTATAAAAGTACAGTTAAGAAACATAGCTCTTTCAAATCAAATCAGGCGATGGCTCAAAGCGGTAAGCTTCACCACATAAAGCTCATCCGGGATACAAGACGGGATTTCCGACTCTGCCACGTTTGACAAAAAGTAATCTGAGCTATCAATAGTTCAACAAAATATTTGTGTCCAGCTCATATCGTCTTAGTAGCAGCTTTTTTAAGTAAATGCTACATAAATGAGATGGATAATTCGGCTTTGTCGAACTATTAATAAGTCCCGGTCACACTTTTTTATTCAAGCCCGACGAAATCAAGCATTGCATAGCCTGGTATTCCGGATACCAGGGACTGCACTTTGACAACAATAAACTGCTGTATGAAAAAAAGAAATCGAGCAGATAAAGCCAAATTCAACAACGTACTTGTATGGAGATACGGGAGGTAAACCGTCTTGAAGTACCGAGCGATACTTCTGTGCAGTGTTGGATTTTCCGCCGTCTGGGGTCATCTTTTTCTGTCGTGGTGATTTACTGACAATAGGTTTGCTTGGCGACTGGGCGCTTGTTGCGGTTTCTACACAACAAAGGTTGAACGTTTTTCACAGGGATTCATAGAATAACTCAGTTACAGTACTTCTATGAAACTTTTTCTATATTGAAGTACAATCGGTATTCCTGCAGACGATATGCACTAGCATGAATACGATGTCATTTGATGGCAAACAAACATCGATGTTAATGGTAACACTTACAAAACAAAGTTAACGCATACAAGGATACACTTGCATGACAAAATAAATAAGAAACATCGGACAAAACCAACCTGTAACGCATCAATAAGTGGTACAAAATAAATAATGACAGCGTTGTAACACAGAATCTAGTGAGTGAAGCAATGTCACACTCACCAGGCTTAGAAACCGATGTGATGGTGCCACTTCCAGTACCAATTTTAGTTGAGAATGGTGAATGTGAAGTAGAAGTCTTCGATGCTTGTTTGTGTTTAGAAGTTGAACACGCTACGTTTGTTGCATCATCTTTAGATGAGGTTGGTAGCGCGTCATTAGTTGCCTTAAGATCTTTTGTTGCGTTTAAACTTTTGAAATCAGCAATTCGCACAACAGGTTGTTGTATTGACTTGGCCGTCAAGTCTGTTGTTACGGATGCTTCGTGAACATGAAGTTTTCTTTTTTTCCAATGACGCTCTGGCTGGAGGATGGAGTTGGATGAAACTGGGGGATTAAATTTTTCAGCAACAGACAGTGGTGCGTTAGCCAAAACAGGCCCCAAGGTTGGAACCGTAATTGAGGCCTCATCGCTAACCAAAGTGGTTGCTGGGACAATAGACTTCTTGAAACGAATCCTTTTCTTGCTGTCAGTAGTTTTGGCTTTTAGGTCTTTAGCAGGTAATTTCTTTCCGAGCTTATCCTTTGAGCTGCTGGAAAGAACGTGCATTGGTTGTGAAGTTGAATTGTCGGGTTTGGAAGGCTGTTTCCTTTCACGTAATGATCTTTTCTCATTAACATCTGGACTATTCTCCAACTGCAAACCAAGGCGACGTAAGACCACTTCTGCGCGGTTCGCTTTGAACGGGCTCGATACTTCACGCATTTCAACTTCGTCCTCTTTTTGTTCACTCTGAAGAACTTCGCCGTCTTTTTCTCCACTCTCAGAACCTTCACTCAATTCTAATATTTGGTATTCACGAGCTACTAATCCGCCTCTTAAGGTGCGATCGCTCTTTTGACCGCATAGTTTTAGTTTCAGTGGAGAAATGAACGCTTTTGTTTTGTGATCAGGCAAAGGAGACATCTGCTCTATGGCAACCTCAGATGATGCATCGCTGGAATCATCATTGGTATGACTGAGAACAAGTCTTTTCTTATCAATTTTCAACAACAACCTTGAGCTGCCGTGAACTTCTGGAGAAGTAAGTAAATTAGGTTCAGATGATGTCGGATGTTTTGCTGATTCCACAGCAGGTTCACCAACATCTGTAGGACTAAGAGCTGGACTGTCTATGGATGGCAAAGGAGCTTCATTCTGTGCCGGGGAAACACTTCCTGATCGTGGAACTGGATTATCAGGTAGCGTGGAACAGTACTCTACACAGTACTCCCCGTAGCCACTACTGGCAGCACTGTACACTTCACTGTCAGATGTGTTGTAGTTCGAATCTAAGGTTGAAGGATATTCTGACTGTGAACGCATTCTTTTCCGTTTCTTTTTCTTCTTCTTTTTCTTGGATTTTTTCTTCTTCTTTTTCACGGCTCTTTCACTGACAGTAGGATCTTGCTCTTTGTCGTTAAGTTTGTTGCTTGTACCCATCTGGTTTGAGTCGATAGTTTCAACTTTTGGCATCCAAACGATCTGGTTTGCGTCTGAAAGAGAAGTTGAAACTTGTGGAAAATGTGAAATATCAAGTTGTTCAGTTGAACCTTGCGCGGCATTGTGAGGTTCAGTTTTTTGTTGAGTTTCCGGTGACAGCGTCGAGTCCGGCAAGGCATGAGCAGGAGACTGGCCGGTTGCGCAATCATCCACAGTGGAGGGGAAGGACACGTCGAGATGACTCTCTTCTTCTGGTGGCGGAGGAGGAGGCGGCGGTGGTGGAGGCCACAAATGGAATGGATACTGAGACAGCGATGGATAAAAAAGATTATGCGGAGAAACAAATGGCATAGTCATCACATTTGAAGATAGAACTGCTTGATTGTGCATGTAATTGTGATAATCTTGCATCGACGCAGTATACTGCGAACTTGACTGAGACAAGTCACTGCCTCCATCTAAGTTAGAAGGAAACTGGGTGGTAACTGGAAAACACTCATCTGTGACAGTCAGGCCGCCGGCGACAGGAGAAATAACTTTTTCCTTAAGTTCAACATCTTCATCGCAAACATCGCCGGCGGCTAGCTCGTTTTTTGACAAGCTTTGATTTGTTACCTGTGGTGGTAAAGGTGAGGTACTGTCTCGGCCCAATCTACTGGGCAATCGATCTTGTAATTCAATAGATTCGTCTTCGATGTCTTTATATCCTTTGAAAGTTACTAATGATGCTTCTACTCTTCTGCGTGTGCGAATCGCTTTTAACCGGTGTTTTTTGGAAACAAACTTTCTTTGGTGGTCACTGTGACTCGAATCGCCTGTCGCAGAAAATTTACTGGAAATTTTTTCACGATAAGGCATTCGATGGTGAGAGTGTGTGTTTTTTTGTCGTGGCAAGCCTGGTGTCTCGGTCTCTGACTCGTCCATGTCACCCCTGTACCCAACATCCTCATCAGGTAGGTTGTCAATACTTGACATGACCCTACTGCTTTTCGCGTGTTCACTTTGGCTCACAGAATTACTCAAACTCGTTTGCTGTCGCTTCCGTTTGGAAGCGGTTGGTTGAGTAAGTGCATGTTTTCTTTGGAGCCCTTGCTCAGATGACGCCGCTTGGATCTGAGCGTCACATGAGCCGCTTTCACATGAGCGAGCAAGAGCTCCTGACACGTTTTTTGCTTTCGTGGCGGCAAGACGACGAGGAGGACGCAGTGATGTGGAGTGATCCGATGACTCTTCATCTCCTGGAGGTGACTTACTGACGCTTCCATTCGACCTTGTTGCCGGTCGCGTTGATGATGATAGGTTTGCAGGACTCTCCACCGAAAACTGAATGTCAGGTGACTTCTTAGAAGTTCCTGAACAACATGAATTGTAATAACACCTCGTCTAACTTTACTAATCACAAGATGATTGAAATATGAAAACGAATAGACGAGGGCTGCACTCTAAGGGTTGGATGCACCAACAGTGGATCATTTACACAATTAAGCAGACCGACCGATTAATGAGTTTAATTAGAAGACTATTTTCTCCTTATACACCAACTGTAATCCACATATTAGCAAATTTTCCGATTACTGATCCACCGATAAACTTTGCACAAACTTATTCTCCATTCACTTGTCAGACGTAATCGGTCGCAAAAACTATCCATTGTAAGTTCATCCATGCCTAAATCACACTTTATCGCTCCGAAAATCTTGATACACAAAAAATTGAGTGTAGTTTACAATAAATATGTACTACTGCTTGTTTTAACTTTTATTTCCTTGAAAGCATTGGTTATTCGCCATTGATTCTATCGTAGGCTTTGGTAAAAAAACCTCACTGACTTTTTTTTATCAAAGTGTGAAAGTTTGATTAACAAAAACCTTCATCTTCATGCCTCATGAGAAACTCCGTTGGGCCTTTAGATTGTGTGATATTGCATTAAATGCTCTAATTAAGTCATTGCATACCTAAAATAGACACTGAAATACATATCATGCAAGATCGAAATAAAACTACGGAGATGTCCAATCCAATATATTACAAAAGTAATATTTTCAAATTTACCTGGTTTAATTTTTTGAGATTGAACGCTTCGTTCTTGAGTGGACGACCTTCGATTAGAAACCACAGTGGACTTTTCGGTAATGTTGGGACTGTCACTTTTGTCAGAATCCCATTTCACAATGAGGTGGCTATTCCTTTTGGTTGGGGAGAGTGTAACTTCACTTAGTGCTGTCGGATACAAGGAGGTGCCAGGGTCTATTTTATCACGACTCTTAGTGTCTTTCGTGACATCATCCTGGTCATTGTCAGCAGAGGTTTGCAAATGTGAAGAGCGCGTTCTACGGTGACTTGCAGCGTTTGATTGGACCGACTGCTTGCCTGTCTCTGTTTCAAATTTTGCAGCTTCAGTTTTCACAGTAAACGAAGAAGGTGAGGCAGAAGCACCAGAAGTCCTTCGAGCGATCCACGATAATTTCGATTTTTTGTTTGCTGCCGCTTTGCGAAGTGGAGCTTGGTTTTCATTTTCTAATCCCGACTCAGAGCTACCTTTGTATGATCGTTTCCTAGGAGATAAATTATTGAATACTTCCTTAATTGGAAGAGGCTGCTCCTCCGGAGCCGGTTTAACGCCTTTTTTGAGTAAAGCTTCCCGTTTACGACAGGCCGAGACAAACGCCTTTCGATGAAGTCCATTTTTCGGCCTACTGGATCTACGCAGCAGACCATCTTTACCCTGGTCTGCTTTGACATCAGAATCAGGAGTTTTATGCTTGGTTACATGTTGATTTAAGGAAAGGTCCGCTGACTTGTTGTCATTCTTTTGCTCCTCATTGTCAAGCATTTCTGTCGGGCTACCAGTTCTACTTGCATTGTTCTCTTTGCTAGGTTGAGTCCATTCTTTAGTTTTGGTCAGCATTGCAGATTCCTTCCGTGCCAATTCACAAATGTGAGGTTTACCGAACTTCTGCAAAGTGGACACCATTCGAACGGAATCGTAGTTAGGCTCGTGACACATGCGACGTTCCAACAGCTTCATCTATAAATATAAATTATCACCATGTAGCTTTATGACACAAGCCACATATTTGAAGTAAACACTTTTATATGTGCCTTACAAATTAGAAATTTTTGATAAAAATGGCTCAATCACCTGGTTTTCTTTTAAACGTTTTCGTTTACCAAACTTTAAACAACACAGAAAGAAAGCTGTTTAATATTTATGGCAGAGCAATATGAAAAAAACACAAAGTAAATATCGTAATATAAAATTTTTACGCAGAAAATGTTGGAACACTTTTGCAGAGGCAACTGGAAGTACAGAATATGTTTCAGGTATAAAAACAATACCCATGTTTTTACCTGGGTTAAAAACACACTTTCCATATTTTTTACTGTTGCTCGTTTAGTTTTCTCTCGACGACTGATCATGTAGCACAAATTGCGAACCCTTTCCAGGTCTTGTCTAAAAAAAAAGAATGTTATTTTCTACTATCCTGTGGTAGGTCAAAACACATTTACCTTTTTTTTCCATTAAAAAAAGCCCGAATACTGTTTTAGGGGAATACACTTGTCTTTCGATGTACTGATAGTGCAAATTTAAACTACCAAGTAGGCTACCAAGTAGCGTGTAATCCACAACATAGGTGGTAAGATAAATTGAACCATGACCTACTAGAACACGGCCAAATATGTTGCTATTTGAGGAAATTTCTAAGAGTCTGAATTGTTACAATCATAGCTATGACAAACCTGTCATTTTCAAATTTCCAGAAGTAAGTTAAATAAGCAATATTTGCATCTAGACATATGTTTGGCTTGTTTAACCGGAGATTAGGTATGTACGCTGAGCACAGTTTACACAATAATAATGTAATATCAAAGACTTTCCAACTGCACTCTGGAGGTAGTATCGTTTGGTGCAATTGCATGTTTCATTTAAAATATCACGGATTTTTTGTGGATTCTATGTTGTAAGTTGTTCATTTGATGTGCCAATTTCAATTTTAGTTCGTTTTATTTTTCGCCAAGTTTAATTTTGCAAGTAAAATATGGCTTTTGGCGAAAGATCCTGCTAAACAAAAACCTAACGACTGTGTGATGAGACTACTTCCAGGATGCAGTTGGAAAGTCTTACATATTTTACATTATTATTGCATAAATTGTGCTTAACATACATATCTAAATCTCCGGCAAAACAAGCCAAAAAGTTTCTAGATGCAAATATTGCTTATTTATCATACTTCTGGGAATGGAAAGATGACAGGTTTGTCATAGCTATGATTGCAACAATTCAGACTCTTAGAAATTTCCTCAAATAGCAACATATTTGGCCGTGTTCTAGTAGGCCGTGATTGAACCCAGAAAAGCTTGTTACTTGGTGTGTAGTATACAGCTAACGATCATCTCATCATAATACGTTGTTGGCTCAGTCAATTCCTTTGCTAAAAAAAAAAATTTTCTACGGGTTGCGTCAGGTTTGGGGCAATAAGACATGCTGTACTTTTCACATAGCCATCGAAGAAATAAATCATGCAAGCACGAAACGTCGGTGAAACCATTTTTTGTATCAAAATATCAATACACTGTTTGAAAAGATCGCGCTCTCAAATTTGACGAACCGTAGATGTGTGAACATGCGTAGTCGCCGTTGAAGGTTGGTCTCCGCTGCTTCGGCTAAGGCCGTGTCTTCTTCGTGTTTTGGTGTAATCAACGGTTTGTTGAAATTTGCCTTTCTTTTTAACTTCCAATATAGCAACACCTGTTCTGCTGTTTCCAGTGGGACACTCAGTGTATTTTCCACGGCCTACATTACAACATATAAAAACTAATGATCAACTAACATCACATCAAAGCAGCTTTTTACGGTTTTACTCGGACTGACAGTTGAATTTTTATCTCCCAGAAAACAGTAAGTGTAGGAATATAACACTAAATACTTGGTAACAATACGATTTTTACAACTTAACATATGGAACTCCTGTTAACAAGTTATCGCACACGAGAAATAAGGTAGCTGCCAGCCACAGCGTTGAAGACGAAGATTTTAAACCGCAAAGACAAGACGTATATATTTGATAGATTTGTATCAAAGTTTGATAGATCAGTATCAAAGCACGAAAGTTTGATATTTTACCGTTGCTTTTACAAAAGTAAAAAACTCCTCTTCCAACTCCATGATACGATGATGTCTCTGGCTCCTCTTTTCCTCTGCGCTCGTCTCTTCTTCGGTATCGCTGTCTTTGCGATTTTTACTATGTTTCTTACAATAAGATCTAAACATATATGTGCAGGAATAAATCAAGGAAGTTTCAACTACAATAAAAGACAACGAACATGTAACAAATATACACAGAGAGTAAATGTTTAAATGGCGCAGCAAAATTTAGGGTAGCTGGAGGCAACACATTGTCGCAAGAGTGAATCACGAATTGAAAACGTGACAGTCATAAGTGAATGAAGCAAGTTGGTTGAGAAAAACGTTTCGTTTTAATTAGCAAAGTGTTAGAACTAAGATGAGATTTAACTTGAGGCCATAAATTGGTTTACCTTTGTAAGGCAACAAGCATCCAACAGGGGGCGTTAAAATTTCACTTCTGCATTAAAAATGTTTGGCAAGAGGTACTGCCAGCCAGTCAGTGACAGCTCACCTGAATATGACAGCTCACCTGAATATGACAGCATCATCGTCGACAGAACTGCCAGAACAATCAGCGATCATGTCAAGCTTAACTTCCACTGCGCAGGTGACGTGGTACGCAGTGACGCAATGCTTCACGCTGCATTGTATGCAAGCGCCGACTCTTTCTTTGCACAAACAACACAACAAAGCCCAACGGGAGGCAGGGACATGTGAAACCTGCAAAGGACCAAACAATGATCCAGATAGAAAATCCCGTCATTTTTACATTGATTCAACGCCTGGTGGCATTGTCTGACAACGATTGCTGGCATTGAATGAATGTGCAAATGGCTTATTTGCCGCCTGAGACGACGCAGACAAGTCGGAATCACAGGTGATTGTTTTAAACATTACAAAGCAGGTTTTCAAGACAATCATCGCACAACGCAAATCTTATCTTCATTTGGTACAGCTTGAATAATCAGAATAACCAAACGTTTGTCTCAAAATAAAGGAAAAATATGCAGAAAATTTTGGTCTTACCTCAATCAAAGGTCAAGCTTCTTTTTACAAAGCATAGGTCTATTCAAAGTTAGATATTTCATTAACAACTTTTGCGTTGGGTCAAAAAAAAGATAAAGCATATTGGATCACAACCAACCTTTGTTATTGGCTCCATCCTGTCAGGGTCACCAATCGATATTTCTGGAATCCACAAAGCGCAGACCACATGGGCCCACTTGTTCCCCGACCTAGTGCTCTTCATAGCACCACCTTTCCTATTGCATAGGATGCAAACAGCTGAACCCCGGATGCCAAGAGCACATGGTTTGCATAGCCAGCTTCCTTCAGGAACCTTGGTGTAAAAAAGACGATCAGTGTAGTGTTGATGTTGCAAAAACATTCAAACTGACCTTTCTTCGTGTTACATATACTCCTATAGCTATCGTTGGCAGTACTGCAAGCAAGGCCTTGGAACAGCCATAACAAGACACTGCTCCGGAGCTCTTCCATGGTACTGTGCTAACTCAACTGCAACCGTCCAAAAGTGACAGAGACCACACACTTAATTTAACTTGAAAAAATAACATCGGTTTGTACCGGGGTAGATATGATGCCAAATGCCATTCATTCATCCATCGATTTTCTTGTAAGCGCTAAGTTTATAATAATAATAATGCTAGTTTTTATACAGCACTGTATCCATCGCAGAATGTGTTGCTTTTCAGCGCTTTACAAAGAAGACAGTATCAATGCAGCATTGCAGCCGTACTGAGTACATTATTTCCCGAATTTTTTCCATTACTCAGTGCCAAGCAGGAATTAGATTCAGTGCCATTTTTAAAAAGTCTTTGGTATGACCCGACAAGGTATCAAACCCATGCCTAATTGCCTGCCAATTCAGAGGCGGACGCACTAACCACTAAGCCGTCATTAGGAAGTTCAACTAAATAAGTAGAATACTTGAAAAACAAAATTGACAATTGCTAGCCATAGAAAATCTACATTCTTTTTGGTGGGTAATTACGTGGGATATTACTTTACAACCCAGAAAACTATGGCGACTTTCAAGCAGAAGTCAAGCAAACAATTTTTTATGACTAGATTAGGCACAATACCTTCAAAATGCCATAGCAAGCTTGATGAACACAGAGGTTGCAGCCATCACAGAATACCATTTCATTTCCTTCTTCACAGTCAGGCTGAAAAAAAGTATACTTGACAAATACGTGATGGATATATGTAATGATGGCTATTCCTCGTCTTCGAGGATGATGGCCTTCGCAATAAAATAAAAGCTAACAACGAGGATGTTGTTAGCTTTTATTTGTTAACTAACAGTGAGTTCTTAAATGGCTAATGAAAGATGGATATATGATGATAATATGATGATGATGATATATGATGGGTAATGATGGATATATTTAATACACAACGATACAAGGTGCATGAAAACAAATGATCACAAATGCAGCTGTTGTGTTCAATTACAAGTTTAAAACATAACTTGCGCTTAGCTCAACACAATGTGCGAGATACACGACTTTATGCCGCAGTCCGAATGACGCAAATATGAATAACGTGATCGCGCGAAATAACAATGCGAGCATCTGCAGTCTTGTGGGAACATAGCAAATTGGCAGGTGGTGTTTCGCCTTCGAGAGCCTCATCAGCACCATGCTTATTCCGGCAACATGGAGCTCAGTCATGATGAACAGTACAGCAAGTAGACGTATACAAATTAATAATATAAACTATGTCTCACCAGTCTACAAACATCACATACAACATCCTCGTCGTATTCTATTCCGAGTCCTTCTTTAGTTTGAATAGCAAGTTGCATATTTTCGTGGCACTGAAATACACAATGTTATGTCCGCGGATCTTTAAGACACAAAAAAATGATGAAGAAACATGGAACAGCATCACCGTAGATTTTATGGAATAAAATCTTTACAAAGCCTTCACATTTACTACGTGTTATCACACGGTCAAAGCCCAAGCTTCAAACTACATATATACTGTAAGAATAAGATAAAAGCGATCTTCAACAGCAAGGAAAAACGATCAGCCAAGTGTTGGTCACATAAAATACCTGTGTCTCTAATTCTTCCATAATTTGTTCCATAGAAAACTCGTCCAGAACTTGAATACCTGAAAATGATCAGAACACACGTTTGCTTTGACATCCGAGCTAGATATTTAATACCTTTTGGATGAATTATAACTTACTTATGGGCGTCCAACCTTCGCAATACGAGGAACAAGAAACGTTAAATCGTATAGATAGAGAAATAGATACAAGACTACATCTATATACTTCTCTTGGTGTCATACAAATAGGCAGCACATAAAATCAGTAAAATAAATTATACAATACATAAATACTGAAATATTAGTCTCTTTTTGGGATCGCTTACAAAATACATTGAAATACATCAGCAATCCATACCCATCAACTTTCGTTCTTCATTAGTTACTTTCAACCATTGCACATCCAACTCGTCCAAATCGTATCGACATGTCGAATCGGCTAACACATTCAAATCAATCATATCTTTGTCTCCAGGTTCAGGACTTGACTTCACCATTTTACGTGGCCTTCAAATGGCAACGCAATATCTTAATAGTTTCCAACAAAACTTGTTTCTTAAATTTAGCAGCCAAAAAGCATGAACCAGACTTGACTTGCAAAAAGTCTTCTTGATGGAATATATATACTGATCATTAGGGCGATTTTTTTTGTAACCTAAAAAACTCAAAAAGATGACTTTAATTTTGCGAAAAAGTAACCAAAAAGTAACTTTATTCAACCAAAACAAAAAAGCGAAAGAAATAGCAGCAATTCAACATAAAAAAAACATCTAAATTAGTTTCAATTTATGCTCAATTTAGATTTACACATTCAAATTACACATATGTAATGTTTTACATTCTCTGGCAGGAATCTTCTGTCAATCAAACACTTTAGCTGTTGCAGGGAAAATAAGTGGTTAAATATAGTTAACACAATTTGTTTCATCGAAAAAATTACTTTACAAGTTTTAGGGAATACACACGATACGAACAAGCATGGGCTTGTAAAAACCTAAAATTTGTACCATAGTACTTATATATATATTAAAAATCTTGGCATTAGAACATAGAATGTAAAATTGTAAATTCATCTCTCCAGTAGCAATGAAAGATAAATAAATAGGGGAATTAGGCAAAAAAAGTATGCAGAATAAAGTGAAGTAACAAATGAAAAGTACCCTAAAAACACAAAAAGTAACTTTTGGTAACTTTATAACTTCTTTTACATTGACCCCACAACTATGAAATTTTGGTTCTACATTTCTTTTGTTAATTGGTACAAATAAAAAAAAGTAATATTAGTAAAAAAAACATCGCCCTTCTGATCATTGATGGTTATGTCTTAAATCAATTTATCCAGTAAAATTATTTAATGACAACTACAATCATGTGTATACAAACTATTCAACAGAACACAATGCCAAAAAATGGTTTGCTGCATGGGTGGTTACGAAGACAAGTTGTGAGATGATGGCTATCGTTCAACTTTCATCCCAAAACATTATATATATGCAGTTATGCACGTATTATATATATATTGTCTTTTATGAATAATCCACATCAAATGTTGCAATAGCCTAGCAAAATTGCAACCCAACTTACATTCTAAAATCTCCATGGGTTTCTTTTGAAAGAGCTCGGGTATTTTTTTGAGGTAGAGACTTTTGGTTAACAGGAACCTGTAATACGATGTTTTTAAACTCATTATTAATGTAATAATGTATGTTAATTGAATCTTGAGTAAATTCTTATCAAGCGAGATTTTAATACCAAAAATTGAAAACTGTTCACCAAGAGATTTAATTTTTAAGTGGTAATATAATCTGTATTTATTCTGACTAGCACAACACTTCGTCTACTCCCGGTTTTATGCCACAGCAGTCAGCAGATAAAAACTTTATAAATACCTGAACTCCTTTTTCCCATTCGTTTCTCCATTGGTCTTGCATGACCCAATATTCTTCATGCAGCAACTGAGAAGTGTCAGGGATCTTCATTGCACTGATCAGATCTTTACGAAAGACCTAAAATAAGCCAGTTGTATCAACAGTTGGAATAAGGAGGCAAAAACCTTTGGACCAAAGCCAGTAGCACAAAATTAAGTCATTCAGACATTTCCAGATAAGTAAGTTGAGTTTAGAACCTGAATGCTGTTCTTTTGGCTAAAAACAATAATAATGGAAATTAGATTGGCACTATAATAATGTGTTCACGAATATCACGTTGATAAATGAGTATAAATAATTAATCACTAAAAAACATTCATGAAACTTCAAATTTTGTGACAGTAACTTTACAGAGATAAGGCCTTGGACTTAAAATTTGACTATAAAGTGACATAAAAGGTAATTGTACAACTCAGATCTTCAATTGGTAAAAAACAATGATCTAAAATAGAATAGACTAATAAACCTTTTCTGTTTTTGTAAACCAACCCAGCAAACTGTCCACTTGATGCGGTTGACTGTCTCAAATCATTATTATAACCCTTGTTACTCAAGGCTCTTGACATGATCATACTGAGGATGCTGTGATAGCGAAATCGATCTATGATTAAAGAATGAAGCTGGTACACACTGTTTGTTGCATTGACCCATTGAGTAACAAGGCTTATACTAAAATAGAATACTACTACTTGACAGTGATTATACATTCAACAATCAACAGCTTAGTTACCTCAGCTGGCTTATGACGATGTGATTGTGAAGAACGACTTGTTTTCTTTTGTGTAGAATTGACTTTAGATGCTGATCTTGTATTTGGCCCTGAATTCGATTTCATAGACACATAGGAAAAGTTGTTTTGATCAGAATCATTGAATGTAGATGGAGAAGCTTCCAAATCATTCGAAAGATCTTTTGAATCCAAGAGTTTCAAGAGATAAGCCGAAGCACTTCGATTATTGTTATTATTGTCATCTCCATCACTTTTCTTTGCATCAGGCTTTAATGTGGTGTTCAAATCTGCAATAACAAAAACTGTTTGAAAATGACATGAAATGTAAGTAACCTATTTTGTTAATATAAACTTTTATCATATGTTTTGACCAAGCTTTCTTTTAAGTCATGCACCATACGTCTAAAAACACAAACAACTAATTTTACTATCTATGTATTTGTATGTACAGCATGCAAAACCTTATTATGCACACTAATGCATTTCATTGACATTATTTTGACAAAAAAAAAACTGAGGTGAATGTTAAAAGAAACTTCAAACAAGGCATATTACCAGCATCAGATGAATGAAAAAGAGGAGATCCAGAATAGCCAGTAGAAATTGATTCACAAGCAGTCAGGCTTGGGAACCTTGTCTGAGAGCTCTTTTGCCCAGAAGCCATTGCTAAAGCACTAGACATATTCCATGAGAAAAACAGTAAAAGCAGTGTTGCACTTTTTGAATAGGTATTCAATTTTTAGCATTATGTTTTTAACTTATCACATTTTAATAACTCAACAACTATTTTTATATCACAGTTTAAAAGGTATACAATAGAACATGTAGCCTGAAAAGAAACCTAATGAAGATGATAATGTATTTACAAAAGAAGAGAAATAAGCTAAAAGCAAAATTGTTAAGTTTGATAATAACTGTAGATTATCTGATATTGCTCAGCCGATTATATTCTTGCTTTCTTTCAGTTTGTATATTTTCATCGGTACACAACATCTGGGCAAGCCCATCTGGACGAAACCGTCGTGGGCAAGATCATGTGGGCGACGGCCAAAATGGGCAATGGTAGCAAAAGTTTAGCCATTTGAAACGATGGTGACCTATACAATTTATATAGTTGCTTTGTAGCGTCACAGTTTATCGTCAAGCTTAAGAGTAAGTAGTAGTACCGTATCTGTTTAATTTAAAAAAAGGATTTTCAGAGGTCCTTGAAAAAAATTGTTGCAAATACGCAAATAGACTCTATAACAGACATGGGCAAACTACGGCCCGCGGGCCAAATCCGGCCCGCCGGCTCTTGTATTCTGGCCCGCCGGATGTTATCGACATGTTGCAAGTTTTATTATTGTGAAGTTTCAATAGGAGGATTAGATACCTCTTGTCTCTAAATAGCGATACAATGTAGAATGTAGAGCATTATGATGTCACAGGTACATTTGTGCGTCGCTTGACGCAACAGTGCTTTCTGCTTTTAACCAGTAATGTCTCGTTCTGTTGCTCAACACAACAAACAGTTTACCAGCCTCATTTTTTTAAAAAAATGAGGCTGGTAAACTGTTTGTTGTGTTGAGCAACAGAACGAGACTATAGATAAGAGACAGTCAACCGCTTCAAGTGGACAGTTTGCTGGGAGGTTCACTAAAAACAGAAAGTTTTATTAGTCAATTTAACCAGTAATGTACCATATTTCTTAGTTTAGTGTTTTTATCAACAGTTTCGTCAGTGTGGAATGCTAAGCGAAATAGACATTGCTAAGTTGTTAATAAATTATATTGTTAAAATGAGTGCAGCGAAGAAGCGTAAAGTCGATAGTGAGCGCAGAGTGTTCAAAAAGGAGTGGACGACGAAATACTTTTTTACCGAAGTGGGATCAACTGCGGTATGCCTTATTTGCCAAAAAAACGTTGCTGTTTTGAAAGAATACAACATCCGCCGCCATTTTGACACCAATCATGCAAACCATCATAGCAGCCTGTCAACTCAGCAAAGAAAGGACGTTTCTCAGAGATTAGTGGCAAATTTTCGGATTCAGCAAAGCACTCTTTTTCAGCAGAGTGCAGTTTCTGAGTCAATCACCAAGGCAAGTTTTTTACTGGCTTTCAAAATAGCACAAGCAAGCAAACCATTTTCCGATGGAGAATTTATCAAGCAGTGCATGGTAGAGACAGCAAGTCTCTTGTGTCCAGATGCAAAAAGCAAATATGAACAAATCAGTTTATCACGCAGAACTGTAACTCGCCGTATAGAACAAATTGATGAGCACTTAGCTAACGAGTTGAAAGGAAAAGCAGATTCTTTTGTATTTTATTCGTTAGCGCTGGACGAAAGTAATGACGTAAGAGACACGGCACAGCTTTTGATTTTCGTCAGAGGAATTAATGACAAGTTTGAGATAATAGAAGAACTTTTAGCAATGGAGTCGTTAAAAGGGACTACTCGAGGAGAGGACCTTTTTCTTAAAGTCACTAGTGTGATCGACAGGTTTAAATTACCATGGAACAAACTTACGAATGTCACCACTGATGGATCACCAAATTTGACAGGAAAAAATGTTGGACTGCTAAAAAGACTTCAAGATAAGATGAATGAGGAAAATGCTGGGGTGGATATAACTTTTTTGCACTGCATTATCCATCAGGAAGCCCTGTGTAAATCTGTACTGCAGCTCAATCATGTAGTGAAGGCAGTAGTAAAACTGATCAACTACATAAAAGGGAGAGGACTTCACCATCGCCAATTTATCAAGTTTCTTGAGGAAATTGATTCTGATCACCAGGACTTGCTTTATCATTCTCATGTGCGCTGGTTAAGCTTGGGTAAAGCATGTAAACGAGTCTGGAACCTTAAAGAGGCAATTACCTCATTTTTGAAGTCAATCGGGAAAGCTGATGAATTTCCTGAGCTGGAGGACAGAGATTGGCTCTGTGATTTTGCTTTTTCTGTCGATATATTAACACATATGAATGAGCTGAATGCAAAGCTGCAAGGGAAAGAACTCTTCGCTCACGATATGTACACAAGCGTTACGGCTTTCAAATCAAAATTGGCTTTATTCTCAGCACAAATGTCCAACAATTCTTTTGTTCATTTCCCCACATTACTGACGATGAAAGAAGCCCCTAAACATGCAAATAAATACAGCAAATCACTAAATGATTTGCACCACGAATTTTGCCGTAGATTTCTTGATTTCGAAAAACTCCAAAAACCATTTCAGATTATTTCGGCTCCACTTTCACAAGTCGCTGCAACAGCACCACAAGAACTGCAGTTGGAATTGATCGATCTTCAGAGTGACTACGTTTTAAAGGAGAAATTCGAAGCCCTGAAGCTAAATGAGTTTTACGCATCGCTAAGCAACACCAGATTTCCAGAAATTCGAAAGGTGGCACAAAAAATGCTGGTATTGTTTGGTTCCACATATATTTGTGAACAGACGTTCAGCTTGATGAATTTTAACAAATCTAGCCACAGGTCTCAGCTGAGTGATGCGCACCTCAAATCTATCCTGACTATCGCCACAACCAAAATGATGCCAAATTTCGATGCTTTGGCAAAAAATAAAGCTTGACAATCCTGTCAGACGTCGTATTTAAATTCGATTTTGTTTTTTGGTTGTATTTTTCAGTTATTTGTTAATTTAATCTTCCGTTTTTTTTGTCCCTTTGTTATTCGTGTGACAAACTATATGTAAGTGGCGGCTCGATCACTTGGCCCGCCAGTCTAAGAACAAAATAATTTTGGCCCCTAATTCAAAAAGTGTGCCCACCCCTGCTCTATAACAATAACAATTCAGTAAGCAGAAACTTCACTCTGCCAATCTTAGTAACCAGGCTTAGATCAGTGGTTTAATGCGTTTACATCGTCAATAGTTTAGGTATAAACTTTCCAAGGCCTTTTCAGTCTAAGAAGGAAGACCCAGGCCCAGTGGCGTAGCTAGGGAATGTGCCGCCCGGGGCGGATTCAGATTTTGTCGCCTCTTCAAAAAAAACATGTGAAAATGAAATTTTTTAAATTGACTTAAAGCGAAATTATTGTATGTTTTGAACCAGTAGCGTAGCCAGTAATTTGGAAAGGGGGGGGCGTCTTTGCCAAAGACAGCACCCAGCGGCAGGGGGTCTGGGGGGCCTCCCCCAGAAAATTTTGAAAAATTACTTTGGATTTGGTGCATTCTGAGAGCATTTTTAACAAAAATGTGGGTATAAATCCCCTAGTATAAATATTCCTGTAAAATGGTGCTGTCCGGTGGCATAGCAAAAGGATAAGATCATGTTTTCTTGGGAATTTTTTGGTAACTTAATAAAGCTTAATCTCTATGTTTTCTTGTTGCTAATTCCTGGCTGAGATATTTGAATGTTTGGTATTGGCAAAACTCGCTCTTTTAATGGAGTTTCGCTTAAAATTAGGCAAATTTTGTTTTAGAGACGTACGGTAGAAACTGAAAACATCATTCTCAATATTGTGACGTCACATTCGTGCCAAAGGGGGGTTGTAACCCCCAAACCCCTCCTCCCCTTTGGCTACGTCACTGTTTTGAACGTTGCCATTCTGTTTGCTTTTATTTTCTGTGTAGGCCTACTTCTGCATTATCAACAAAAAAAACAAAACGTGCTTTCTGAAAGTGCCGCCTCCCAGACGTGCCGCCCGGGGCGGTCCGCCCCCCCGCCTCCCCTTAGCTACGCCACTGCCCAGGCCAACCAACCATGCTTGGTGCATGAAATTAACTTTTACTGCACAACTGTTTCAGCTACGGTAGTTCACTTAGTAAAATTTAAGTTTTATCTACTTACTTAATTACTAGCCTAGTTTGAGAAAATAACTGATGGTATGGTATACGTAATCAGTTCATAAGGCCTATCACAATTAATTATACTGTACATAGGTAGCCTGCTCTAGACTAGCCTGTGACATTCTTAGACTACGGTACGCTTGCAAATATCACAAAAAGTAAAAATAGTCTTCACTCAAACAAACACACCTATCCTTAAAATGGATTTGAACTTGGAGTACTATTAAGCATCAACATAAGTATGAAACAATTTTTCCATCTTATCTGAATTTCCTCATAACGCAAAGCCTAGTAAACTTTCACCAGACCTGTCAATCATTTTCTCAGGAGCTGCAATCCCACCATTAGTCTCAAATCTAAAACAGCAGACCCAGTCGTTCCACTCGAACTGTTTTCAGAAAGACAAAAAAGATTCGTTGAATCAACACAACAAAAATTAAATCAACAAAAAAGAATTCATATTTAACATTTTCGCGGTGTAAAGTAACTTTCAGTCTTTTTCTATTCCATAAAACATTTTTTTCCAAACCAGTTTGATTTAATTTTCTAATTTTATTTCAACTTTGTTTGTCAGTAAGTTACTTCAAGTTAGGCTATACAGGCTTGTGTCTAATTACTTAGGCTACTGTAGACTAGTTCTAGTTATGTTCTAGTTATGTTCTAGTTATGTATTTATGTTCTATTTATGTAGGCTGTTTGACGTTTTGTTAGATTAGTGTTTACGCTGGTTTGAAAAAATGCGTAAATCAACTCAATAACACTACATCTCTTACTAGCATTACTAAAGACACTTTATCCATCACCAGCAGCACTATCAAAGACACTCCACTTCTCATTACCCTTTAGCGATAACAAAGACATTCTGCTATGCTATCATGGTTTGTTATACTCCTAAATGCGCAGAAAACTTTTTTTAGTGATTTATTTGCTATTTAATCTTGGTAGCGAGCGGCTATGTTAATTGTGTATTATCCTAGAGCTGCAATTTGTAGACTATGGGCTATGTCGTTGCGGCAAACACTTTATTTCTGTATGAAATCTGTAAATAGTCCTTACGTTATAAGCCGGTTTCTTAACTTCAATGAATGTGTATGTTGTAGTTTTTTTTTGTGATTGTTGTTAGATTCAGTCGTGTTTTCATTGTTTCAACAATTGGCACGTTAGTTGTTTTAGAAACGTGGAGACGACTGATTCTTTCAACTAATTTATCTAAGCTACTTGTTTCAACTATCAGGTTTGGTAGCCGTGCCTAATTACATTCATCGATACATATAAGCTACCATAAAAGATTTTGTAGGCTACATGCACGTCTTAAACCATTAAGATTTTGCCAACTTTTCCCTTTGTTGGTTTGTTGCTGCACTATATTTCCACAGTAGTCTATCGCTTCTTTTAGGTTTCCACAAAGAAAAATAAATTGAATTAAATTAATTCCTTATTTCGGTCTTATGTAGTTTTAACATTCGCGTTTTGTCGCTTCTACTTTTTTTTAGAACTTTGCTGTGTTGACATGTGTTGTTTTCGCTGTGATGGTGAGAAATAAAAACAACTGAACTGAACTAAGATGCTGTAAATATTTACCATAACAGAGCAAAACGCAAACGTATCCGCAAACCAAAGTTCAATGCTGTCGCAAAACCTCAAGACAATTCAAAAATAATACGATGTATGGCCTACGGTAAATAAATTTAAACAAGCACCTTATAAAAACTACCGTACACAAAAGAATTCATATTTAATAATGCCCAAATACTCTTTGAAACAAACGATTTACGATGTTGTTTGACCATAGTTTGACCTCTGGTTTGACAGTGGTCGAGACGAGGGCACTTAATTCTTTTCGCTTTAAGGCCTACATGTGTAAAAAATTTGTTTGTAGCCTAGTTAGCCTATCATTTCCATCGTGATTGAAATGCTTGATGAGATACAGAGGAGATACATCTTCTATTTATGCTTACTTTAACCAATAATACAGCTTGCGAATTCAATTTACTTTCCAAACTGTTATAATTTTTGCTTTTCCGTTTACTATCATCCATTTTATATTCACATATCTGAAATTTTTAATTAAATATGTTAACCATAACAACAGTGACAAACCGTACGCAAATACAGTGACAAACCGCATTCTAAGGACTGCTCTCCATTTGCGACATCTAATGGATGGAATAATTCCCCGGCAATAGCACTTCAACCTGTATCAACATCAACATCAACCTGCATCTCTCTCTCTCAACGATCAGAAACTTCACTCTGTCAATCTCGGTAACCGGCCCTGCGTCAAAAAAGCCTCTACAAGTAGGCTATACGAAACTACCTATAATAACTACGGATATAACCTATCAAGGTTTACAGTGACGTTCGGTGGCTTAAACCGTTGGGAAAGCAACTTGGAAATATGCTGCAGCAAGGTAGTAGGCACGAAGGGCGTAACCGTCGGGCGAAGCCCGAAGGCAACACTTCCAGCGGGGGGTCTGGGGGGCCTCCCCCAGAAATTTTTGAAAAACACTTCCAATTTGGTGCGCTCTGAGAGCATTTCCAAAACAAATCAAAAATAAAAATCTGTCAAATTGTGCTTCGCCTATGTGGTGATCATACATCCATTTAATGTTTAGAAGTCATGAACAATCTTAATTTTAACGTTGCAGGACTAAAATCCTGTGTTAGACATGGAATAATAGTTGTCTAAATGTTTAATTCGTCATGAATGTTCATTCTCAGATATTCAGTTAGGCCTACACTACAAAAATTAACACTTAGGCCTAAACATTACAACCGCAAGCAATTTGTACAAAAAGCTGGATAAGTTTGCCTCCTGCTTATAGAAGCTTAACGAACTAAATATTGCATCCGCACCTGAACGTTCATTGGCGAAGTAACGTTATATCAACGCTGTAAAAAGGGCAAAGGCATGACTAGGAAAGCTAGTAGGCTAAAGTACATGGCGAGGAGACATCAAAAAACAGCAATTATGATGCTGTGCGTGTACCGTGACGAGAGATCATTCTGACGAGTTAGTCTAGTCGCTCTAGCAAATGTATGCATTGACGTCACTGGGAAAGCAAGACTAACCTTAAGCAAGTCTAACCTATCTGATTGGCTAAGCAGCTGGTGACGTTTTGCAATACGAGTAAGGATTGGTTAAAACGAAGGCGTTTTTTGACATTTTTTGAACTTGGGTAAGCAATTTTGATAGTTGCTTACCTGGAGCCTCAGTGGTTGTTTCTGACAGAAGCGTTTGCGTTAATTGGCATTTATAGGCAAGACATGCGGTTTGGTGAGGTCTTAGACTACTCACAAGCGTTACGAGTAATTCTAGCCACGAAAACAGTAATTTTCAAGTTAAAATAGACGTGATAAAAATAATAAGAAGTTAAACCTAGAATTCAGTCATTATATTTTGCATAGTTTTTGCTAAGGTAAGCACTGCTTTCCTTGCTTTCCCTCACCGATCGTCACTGAAGGTTTATAATAACTATATAGGCTAATAAGGATATAATAACCTATCAAGGTTTTGTGAGTCCGAGGATAAAGATTCAAAATTAACCGACCAATTAATTAATCGTAAAATTCTTTATGCACAAAGTTAAGGTCCTAGATATGATTTTTTGGCTTTTGCACACTTGCAATCTTTTTATCGCCACGTCCGCTACAATAGCTCAGTTGGTTAACGCGTCACTTCTAGAACAAAGAAGCTTCAAGACCAAGCGGCGCTGGTTCGACTCTCTGGGTGTGCGCTTGAGCAACGCACGTCAAGGACTGCTCTCCATTCAGCGGCATCTAATGGATAGAATAGTTCCTCAGCAACAAGACTTCAACAATCGGAAACTTCACTCTGTCAATCTTGGTGACCGGGCCTGCGTCAGTGATTCAAAGCCTCTACAAGTAGGCTATGCGAAACTACTAGGATGAAGCTCTGCAAGAAGCTTTCCCAGTCCGAGGATAAGTTAAAGATTCAATCAATCTATTGGAAAAATAATTGAATGTTATTTTGCTTGATCAAAAAAATGAAATATCTTCTGACAGGTGTCAAACCCACAACAATGCTTGATATGAACGACTCGGTTACATGTCTTGTAATTATTTTGTTGTTATTTTGTTATTTTGTTTGAAAAACTATTTTGCTTTAATCTTCTAGCTTCTTCACTTAACTATCATACTGTATTGGCTGTGTTGTACATGCAACTGTGTGATTTTTGTTCTTTTTTATGTAAATTTTTGCTATTGCTATTACTTTTCTAACGTATTTTTAGGAGAAAATTTAGGGCGTTGGTGTAATTCTAGTTGAAATGGTGTAATTTGGAGGTTGAAATCGTGTAGTGAGCAAACTGAGTCTGGCAACACTGTTTTAGAGCTTTCTCAGTAACAAATTAACAACTTTTGAAAAAGCGACTTTTGTTCGGAACAAGAAAAAATTAATTTGTTTGGTATTTTAACTGTATTGTTGGTTGTGTAGTAAATTATCTTCAACATACCGAAAGTGTGCTGGTATAGTACGACGGTATTTCACTATGTCTAATTTTGCAATTGGGGAATTTGTATGGTAAGTTCAGTTCAATTTTTATTTTATTGTACAGTAAGTGATTTTATTTTCAACTTTGGGGACCAGTCATCATTTAAAATATGTTGTACAGGAGAATTTGCATAAAGTACATGCATATATAACAGGTATCTGGTGGGCTTGTTTGTGTAGGTTTACACGACCCGTGTTTGTTTTATTTGAACTCTTTTTTTACAGATTTATTATGGATAAGTTTTCCAGTCTCTTTGAGGCTACCTTGTATATAACTCATTTACGTACATATTTACAACTGCTGTTGCCATATGACAAAAAGGCATTATTTTTACAGTCAGCATATAGAAAATGGGAGCTGGTATACAAGTCCCCCCCCCCCCCCCCCTGGTAACTCATGACAAAGACAGGACTCGGCCAAACATATAGGGTGAAACTACTTTATCGTTGCTTTACTGTTCACACACTTCAATCCACATGTTTTGGTCAATTCCTTTTTGTCATGAGTTACCAAGCGGGGAGACTTGTATACCAGATCCAGAAAATGTGGCAATTGCTTTTTTATTTGAAAATGCTTTATGAATAACTTACGATGCATATGGTAAGAGCAGGAGAGCCAGTGGGGTGTGCCAAAGGTATTTTTTGTATTTGACAGACATTGCGTGTTCTACAATTGATGAAAATTATTTGACAGTCCTTGACTTGTAAGTTTTAAGCTGCTCGTGATTTTATTTCTTCTCTTCTCTCTTTTTTCCTCTCACACTTGACGTATGTCTCGCTTTCGTTTTTAACGGTTCATGCTGGAGGTAACCTACCGGCTTGCAGTCTGGTCTTTGTTCCATTTCCTCAAAAACATAAAGGAGATGAAACAGATATTTTAAAAGTTTTTCACTGCAAGATTCAAAGGCCTACAACTTTAATGCAAATATTCATAAAAAAATCAAATTTTGTATTTACAATTGAATAAGATGTGCATTCTAATTTACCTGTTTATTATTTGCAGGGCAAAGATGACAGGTTATCCATACTGGCCAGCAAAAGTGAGACTTTAGTTTTCTTTGCATGAACATCAATTGTTGTTTTGATGTGATACAAATATCTGTTTACAATTATATAATTATTTATTTGGTTTTAGATACAATTGTAGACTTTATATGAGTATCATATAAAAAATTAATTATAGGTTTTCTTTATACAGTATGTTTGAGATAATGCTTATGTCAAATCTTTCACTGTGTATTGCAACACATATACTTATTCATTTTGCTTTTTTTAGGTTGTTAAGCCCAGCAAAGGTGTGAAAAAGCCGAGCACGAAATCAGAGACGTTCTTTATTAAATTTTATGGAACTGGTGACTAGTAAGTATCTTCGGATCATATGCCAAATTACTAAGCCACTGAATACCTTGCATAGAAATTTGGCCAACTGGTGTAAATATCAGTTTGTATGAATTAGTTGTAAGGCCTACAGCTTGTTCCTCAATCAACTTAAAATTTTGACTACATCTAGTTAGGTTATCCAGATATAGATAATTTTGTGGACTATTGATTATTATTAGTGTTAACAAATAACAACCCTTGTTGCTCAATAAATGTGCCAATAAACATCTTTTGTTCGATATCCTGAAATTTATGTTGCATCTTGTGGCATCTAGACATTTTTAAACTAAGAGCATATGCCAGATCGTGATAATGAACTTTAAGATGTGGCACAATGGTGTACTAAATTTTTTAAAAGCTTTCACATGTTTTTAAGAAGCAGTAGCGAAGTAGTTATACTATATTCTCTTACAAGCGTACTCTCAGAGTGTCACCCTTTCATATACTTTTGGTGCTAAAAATAGGCTATTCATGTATTTTCACATATTTTAGCTATTTCATAAAATCTTTCCATACTAATTGTAAATGCAGGATTGGCTTCTGTATAACGTTTTTGTGTAATCTCAGTTCATATTTCAATGTTTCACTCAATTCATTTGAACAAACATCTCACTGATTTGCCATCACAGCGCTTGGACCAAAGCAGATCTCATTCACAAATATGAAGAAAACAAAGAAAAGTATTCACAAGCAAGCAAAAGGTCGATATTTATTGATGCTGTAAAGAGCATCGAGGAGGCAGTGCAGAGACAGAAGGAAGGTGTGCATTATTGTTGTTTTGTAATGATAAGATTAGAGATGTGAGTTGTTTTTTTAAAACAAAAATAAAAATAAATCGTTTTTTTTTTTGCACCAACAATCTGTTTAAAATTGAAATGTTGGAACAAAATTTGTACTTTTGCTTCCCTGAAAGATTTTTTCTGAAATAATTAAATCATCAATAAGTTACCATTTACCAAAATACAATTCTGTCTTTAAACTTTTCATTAAAATCTCCTTTTGGCTTCACCGATGATCCAAAAGGATTCGTAGTGTGATAAAATAATCAAAAAAAGTATAGCGTATCACACTAAAATTGGAAAATTCAAGTCTGTTACATTTAAATTAAAAGCAGTTGAATTTGCCAAGGTACTGTCTACTTTTTTTATCAATAAGTTAACATGTATCCGTTGACTAAACTTAGAATCACCGATTAGACTTTGAAAAACATTATAATATGCTATAAAATAGGCTATGTAAACGATGCAATCAAAGAAATAAACGAAGTGATAAAAGAAATTAAGACAGGCAACCAAGGAGGTTGGCTGTTAACATGATAACCGCTGGGTCCGAACAGTCCTCATCTTCGATGGCACTTGAAGTTGAGTGGTCCATTGGTATCATTTGCTCTGCATGTGACCACACTTCTGACTTACAGAACTTGTCAAAACTGCAGCAAACTAAATTATAATAAGTTATTAAGCAGCTGTAATTCAACACTTTCTTTTGCAGTTTTTTGTTATGATAAATAAAAACAATTGTTACTTGATAAAAAATGTATGAAACGATAGGAAATACAGGTAGTACAAAAAAACGAAAAAACACACAATTAAATAAAACGGATAAAAAAAACGATCAAAAAAGCGACGACTAAAAAGCCGTTTTTAACTATCTCTAGGTAAGATTAGAGATTTACGTATTGTAATCCCAAGGTGTGATCAGGCAAACACCTTGGAGAGTTGTATTGTAAGGTTATAATATACACATTTTATTATCAAAAACAATAAAAACTATTAATACAACAAAAAATATTTGATTTACATTTTATTATCAGTACTTCACATAAACCTGCAAAGTTTTTTGCTTTTTAGGCAAACCGTCTGATGCTGAAGATGGAGCATCATCAGATGTTGATTCTGATGAAAGCGACGATCAGCCCTTGGCCACAAAGGCAAAGACTTGTAGAACAGGTCCAACTGATGTAAGACATTTGCGATTTTATAGCCTTATGTTGTGGAATAGATAAAGCTTGATAAGTTATAGAGCTAACCATGCTGGTTTAAATTGAAAAACTGTCTATTTTTTGTGTAGCATATGCTGTACTTTGTACTGGATACCCTCCCTGTGATCAAAACATCTAATTGTGGCACCTGAAATGTTTTTTGATAATCAAGTTAATTTTATTTGTAATAAAACTTGTGTGTCTGCACTCTGCAATTGCAACAAAGTCGGTGCAAACACTGTGTCAAGTTTGGCCATCATTCTTAAGCTTGTAACATAAAATATGTTTTACTTCAATTCATGCTACTATTTGCCTGCAACTAAACTAATTTATTAGTTGTTGCCGATGCAATAATAATATAATAATTTATTTGCATCAGACAAAGCTGTCCATATCCAAAACAAAACAACAAAATAATACACAAACTGCAAATGCACAAATAACGAACAACAACAACGAAATAACATCAAAAAATAACAAAATAATACACAAACTGCAAATGCACAAAATCTCAATAAATAGGCTATCTACTGTTACAAGTTTACAGACAATGGTACGGTAGCGTTACAAGTTAGAAGAACTGAAAGTATTGAGAACGATAAAAACAATCAGATGACATGGCAGCCATCAAAACTAGTTAATAGCATACATAGAATTATTATAATGAAGACGGTAATTTGATATACGATGGCAATCAGACCTCATCAGGGAGGCAACAATAGAGTTAGACGATACTTCGCATCTTCCAACAAAAGAAAAAACATATTTACATGAAAACATTAATAAATCAAGCTTGTGGTATCAACCTCACGAGTTTGGTTATTGTGTTGCTGGCCTCCATATGATTTACCTTTATGTTGCAGTCCGTTACTTCGCCACTACCCCCTATGAAGAAAAGAAGGAAAATTGCACAGAGACCTTTACCTACCAGAGAAGAAGTGAGTGGTCCTAGCATGTATGTTAACGGCAGAAGTCAGCTTTGATTGTAGAACTGATTTTCCTGGTGTAACTTCAAAATGCAGAAACGTTCAACATGTGCAGGTTTTTTTTTGCTTTCTTACTTCAGTTGTTCAAGTTTAACTGATTTGTTCTATTCGTTATCGGATTATGTACCGTTCAGTGCTATTTCAACACCACTCCAAAATAAGGGGATCGCAGTTCGACATGTCATTTGCTTTCTTGGCAATTTACGCATGATTGTTGTAGCTACAGTATTGTGGATGAGAGACAATTTTCTTGAATGGAAAAAGTGGTATAGCTATAAAATTAGGTTAAACTGGAATTGGTTTTACAAGAATCAGAAGCATCAAATTTCTATTTGCTTCCGAGTATATGTTTAGTAGCAAAACTAACAAAATAAACTTATGCAAGAGTATAATGATAATCCAAAATTTATTTCACACCGCATTTTTGAAAGTTTTGGTTTGAACAAAATGTCATCATTTTAATTCTAAGTTTCCGCAAACCTGGAGCTTTTAAACTTTTGTTTAACAGCTTTCAATTGTATTGGATTTACATAAAATATGTTTTCAATCTTGGATAGAAAGTCGACACCTTTGATGATTACGTTAAGTCGAGTTTCATCTCTTCTATATCAAAAGTTACAATAACATATAAAAAGGTATATATGACCGGTTTGATTCCATTTCACGCCAATGCAGGGGCTACTATGCACAACTGCACACCCTGTTTTTATCTATACGGAGGTTTTAAAACAATTTTTCAATTTCCACAGAAGCTTTTTTCAGCCCACCCTTTTTCAGTATTTATTACTTGACTTGGTTAGGTCAAACGTTTGTTAACATGCGTCATGTTTAGTTAACTCTGAAGCATCAGAACATGTCTCACTATCTTCTTACTCAAACCACGCTTTCATCAACTACCTCACAATCTATTAGATCAGTGAGTACCTGTAAAACCTTGCTTCAGCGTCACTGTATCGAGATTATGCAAGAACTTTTTACATGGTGAATATTTTTCACTATACCCGAGGAAAGTGCCGTTGTTTGGACTTGGTCTTTTGCATAACTAGTATGTATAGAGTATACAACATTTTTGCTTTTATTCTTGTGGCGAGACTTCTGCCCAACCATTTTTAAGGAATATAGGGTTTGTAAATTGAAATATTTTTTCCTACTTACAAAACTTGCCTGTATTATTGATGCTTGTTGTCACTTTATCAGCACTTTTTTTTTGTCGTATCCAGGCTTACACACGGTGGTTAAAGATTTAGATTAAGTGGACGGGAAGGCAAGGAAGCCAATCTTCGTGTCCACCTTCAGGCATGCCTTTAGGTGTCCTGCCAAAGACACTGCCGCATGCTCTTGAGCGGTGTCGAACCGGCGCCCTTTCGATTGCCGTTCCAGGGTTCTCACCACTCGGCTATGCAGCCGACATAATATCAGCACTGAATTACGTTTATTGTGAAAATGGGAAACTCCGTACGTAGGAAAAGCGCATATTTAACATCGACACAACAGATTTTGTTTCGCTTTGATTTTAAGTTGCTGCATCAACAATTTTGTTTCGATCAAAACGTTTCGTATGGCCCTGTTGATCGTAGCCGCTTGGTGGTTCAATATTCGGTAACTTGACGGAAGTCATACGTATCGTGTAGCATACGAACTGCATTACCACTCACGCCTTGATTCATTATTACAAAAAAATGCGCTTGGAATCTTGAGTTAATGCGGATGTTAAGCGCTAAGAGCCCAAATTATTTTTTTCCATGCAGATACCCACGGCTGAAGATCAGCAGCCATCTTCAATACCTCATTCACGGCTATCTCCCGATACAACTGCAGATGCCGACAGCACCACTAACATCATCACCAGAGACATAATTCCCACTGATAAAAAGTAAGTACCGTACTTTATGTTATGATATAACTTAACGTTGTCATTTTCATGGCGTCATTGGTCATGGATCGGGATTGGGTAACTAGTTTTAATGAAAAAGACGATTTTTTTTAGTTTGTGAGCAATCTTTTAACCCATGTATAAGACTAATATGCAACCCTTCTTATAGATAATTTACAAAATTCTTGACAGTCCGGGTCTGTCCTTAAATACCTTACCAACAAAACAATAATTCCACTTCCCGAAAATGACTCAACAGAGTATTTAGTTTTTGTAGGGTACACACATGTGCAATACCAGTATTGTTATCTTTGGAACGTAATGTCCTGGTCATTTTTTCTAAGTTTTTCCGAATAGACCAAGGGTTTGAAGGTGGTCCCATACTTTATTCAAGTGTTGGGTATGAGAAGATAAGGTTCTCATTGTACTAAGCCTTCGGCACTAACGAGAGTAGGGTGGACAGTTTCTTTCTCTCGGCTGCCTTTCCTGCATCAATTATGCCCACCCAATTTATTACACCCTAGGTGGAGGTGAGTGGTGTTTTCAACAACCAGCTGAAGCCGGGAGTCAGACCAAGGGTATCAACCTCAAATTGCTCTGAGCGCCAAATGAACACTTGTGAATCAAGCCGAAGGCCGCAATAGGCCTACACAATAAGAAATCAATAATCAAAATAACAACACAGTTAAAACGCAATAAAAATGGTAGTAAGAACATATAAAGAACGTTAGATTGCAAGAAAAAGTAGTAAAAACAAAGAGATGGAAAAACATTGTACGAACGCAGAAGAACTTAAATGAAACGACGGACCTGGGGAGTAAAAATCTAGCAATCAACTTTCGAAAGCTCGGAAAAACTAAACTCTTGAAGAACTGACTTCAGCAAATACCAAGGTTACTGTTGTGATAAGGACACTATAAGTGAATAGGCAATGCGATTGTGATGTAACAATACGAGTTTCTCGCAAGCAATAAAATGGCGCGACTGTAATGCTAAAAGGTCTTGTAAAGTTTGATGGGGATTTTCAGCTTTTTTGAGCAATTTTAAAGTGAATTTTATCTTTCTAAATTTATAGAAAAAATGTGTACCGTACTCTAATTATTTCAAAGTTTAAAAATGCATCGCTGGCCGCGTGTTTGAAAGCCTTGATACAGACCGACGAAATATTGAATCAGCAAAGTTTATAGTCGACTAAGTTTTTTGTTATTTTTATGGATACCCGTAACCACCTTCATTTGTTGTTTTAACCGATGAAACATTAAATTCAACTTATGTTTTTGCTTTTTACAGAATCGGGTTTCTAGGTCTAGGAATTATGGGAGTTCCGATGGCTTTCAACCTTCTCAAAGTCGGCCATGACGTCACTGTGTGGAATAGAAATCAACAAAGGTGGTGTTTGTCTTTTTGGCATTTCTCTTTTCTCCAGATGCAACCAATCTTTGCCTAGCCAAAGAAAAGCTATATTTCTTTTGAGTACAGTGTGTGAGTCTGTCACAGCAGACAACTGCTTTGGTAGCGATTTAATTCCACTTTTAGTAAACGTGAAAACATGGAATTGGAGACACTTTAAAAGTGCCTTTTAACCATACCAATTTTCGTCACCCAAATTTTCTTAGTCTAATGGGTAAGGTTACGTGGACAGCTATATGGTAACATAGTAGGTCCATGTTTGTGTGTGGCTTCAATCAAGTTTCTAGCATTTCTGTTATCGATGAGATCCTCCAGCTATCCCACGTTTTGTCTTCTAGAAGTTCCAATGATTTGAGCTCGAACTAAATTTATGCTAAGCAATTCTTTTAACAATCAGGTGCAAAGCGTTGGTAGAAGCCGGTGCGAAGCAGGGCATATCACCTGTCGATGTTGTGCAACAATGTGATATCACATTTTCGTGCGTTTCTGATTCAGATGCTGTCAGAGATGTAAGTTTGCAAACGTTTTTGATAAGAATGAAATTAATCAATGGCTTCCCCTAATTACTGTGGAATGCAATACGTTTTATAAAAAACAGCTCTCTAGCTGAATTATTTATAAACATACTTTTTGTTGAATTTCTAGCTGGTGGTGGGAAACAGCGGCGTATTACAAGGCATTTGTGCTGGAAAGGGTTACGTTGAAATGTCAACAGTGGACACAGAAACCATCACAGAAATATCTGAAGTACGTTCTGATAAATGAATCCATTTGCCGATGCCTTGACAATGTACACTTGCTGTGTGATCAAACTCTTCCATTTAGCAAACAGACCTAAAGTTTTATTGGTATTTTAAAGTATGATTGTTTAAGGAAGTTTGAGACATCACAAAATCTGATAGCTCGAATATGTTTAAATGAAGAGTTTGTGCGGTAAAATAAGTGAAATTTTATTTGGTATTACACGTTGGAAATCTTGCTGTTTACAGGCATATTTATTTAAGGCTATTACCATGCGTGGAGGGAGATTTTTAGAAGCGCCTGTATCAGGGAATAAGAAATCTGCGGAACTCGGAAAAATATTGATTTTAGCTGCTGGTGACAGATCTCTTTACATGGATGCTCATTCTTGCTTTGAAGCAATGGGAAAGAAAACTTTTTTTCTTGGTAGGTAATGGTTCATTCGCAATTCTAAATGCTGCCAGTCTTTGTCAGTCCTGCCCATAGAAGACGATTGGTACTTATTGCTTCCAGGTGAGCTTGGAAGTGGAAGTCATACCAAACTAATTGTGAACATGCTTATGGGAACATTCATGACGTCGTTAGCCGAAGGCTTGTCATTGGCGGAGAAAGCCGGTCTTGACCAGTACATGCTACTTGACGTTCTTAATCTCAGTGATCTTTCTTGCGCTTTGGTTAAAACAAAAGGAGCGGCCATATTGGAGGTAGGAAAGTGTTTAATGTTTGTGCACTGCTAGAATTCTCATAAGCGAACCACAAATTTATAAATTTGTGTATGGTACGACAAAGGTGTGAATCTTGAAATATTGTATGACGCCCTGTGTGTGGAGGATCAAATTTATCTTTTTCCATGTCTTCACAGGTTGATCTAATGTACCGCAGTGTTTTACATAATCAATCTAGTTTGATCCAGATGAAAAATATTTTAATCGTGTTCAACAAGTCGCTAAATAGATTAAATTTCTTAGGGCCATTTCCCGGCGAATTTTCCACTAAAGCATCAACAGAAAGACATGCAGCTCAGTTTACAAATGGGTGAAACTCTGGAACAGCCGCTACATGTCGCTGGCGCTGCAAACGAGGTAGGCTAGGATAAGATTGATCGGTTTTATCTTTATCCTCGAACTGGGAAAGCTTCTTTGAGAGCTTAACCCTGGTAGTTCGCATACTTGTAGAGGCCTTGAACCAATGACGCAGGCCCGATTGCGAATCTTTTCCCATGAACTTTCTGTCTCATTTACATCTTTCGGTAAGTGTAGCCATTATTGGTTACTGCATGCGGTAAATTTATCTGTCGGTTACTTCGCATAGAATTTGTATTACATCCTGTAAATGCAAACATTGGCATGTTTGGTTCAGTGGTTTCGTTTTGTGCCTAATGTTCGTGAGAACAACGGTTCGACGCCCATCGAAGTCATTTTTTTTCTTTAAATTTATTTTTGCGGTACACAAAAGTTTTTCAAAAAACGTAGGGCTAGAGTTAATTCTTAATCAATTCGGAAAATCTTACTTTTAGAGTGACCTGAATCAATTTCTTAACTTTTTTAAACTTGACGACTAGGTGTGTCTTCAGGCTTCGTTTTTTTTTTTCAAGTTCACTGTTTAGATTTGGACCTGGAGGGCAAAAATAGGCTGCTGACTATGAAAATCGCACGAAAAAAATGAATCGGTAAAAACAGTTACCGCGCGCGGCAACTGGTACTGGTAGGCCTAACACTTATAGAAATAGGCTATGCAAATGAAACAGAAGGTTCATGAAGAAAAAAGTTTTGCGACCCCGTCACCGAGTGTGTTCAGATTGGACACGTGTGTTTTTTACTGATACATAACTTCTACATTCTACAAATTAAACTATGTAGAATGTTTTCCCGCACCCTATTGTCTAAAGTAAACTCTATAAATCACAAAATTGAACATTTTATCTTCGCCTTCTAGCTTGCATTTCACACATTGGTGATCCATACCGAACAGTGCGTCGCCTAATCATTCTGAATTTTATATTTTCAGCTGTTCAAAAGGACGAAGGCGATCGGATTTGGTGATCGTGACATGTCGTGCGTATACAGAGCAGTCAATCCCTGACAAAATTACAATCATGTTTTTCAACTTCTGTACCCGCTCCAAGAGAATGCAAATCAATCGTGATGTCACTTTAATATGCGGTGATGCAAGCTGAAATTTTCTTTTGTTGAAATACAAAGAAATTGAATTTCGCAGTAAATTATTTTACACGATATGAAAAGTACCCAACCAAGACAAAATATGAAAGAGTAATCTACAAGGCACAAAGTAACAACCAATACTGCACAACTTGAACCGTACACATAATTAAATACACAGCATAGTAAAAAAATGGGATGGAAATGTCTCCTGCATATTGAAGTCATCACCTATATTCGTCGAATCGGTAAAATGATGATGGTCGCTGGGGAGGGGCGGGGGCAGACCGGTGCTGAAAATGGAACAGGGTGTAAACTTAAGTTAGTGCCGCAATAAAGTCTTGACTACTTGGTAATATTACGATCAAAGGAAAAACGCGATTCTGTACTCACAGGTTTCACTTTCAGTTGGGGGCTCATTGATGGCGAGGGAGCGGATTTGGCCCTTTCATGGTGAACCTCGTACGTTCGCAAAATAGAATTCCCATTGACGGCTGTGTTGGCTTCATATGTGCCTCCCCAAGATGTATTTCGGGGCAATCCCAAATTAGGACGTTTCGTTGTTCCATCAGTGGGTGGTGGTGGGGGTCGTATGCTTGGGGGAGGAGGGGTACACGTCGGTGATTCGTCGTTGGAATTATCATCCTAAACATGCGGTTTGTTTCAATGTAAGTTAATGACAGAACTACACTACAGTAAACGACGAAATAAAGCACAATCAAGATATGAGCGTCAGAAGTAAGCCTAGTGCATTCATACCGTTTGTTTTCACAAAAATTATACCGGCTACGGTATGAAAGGAATGATGTGGAAACAAAACAATTCTTGTCCTGTATGAGGTCTATGCATTCTGATAAACAAATGTTATAGGCTACTGCGTGCTTTGCACCGCGTGTATAAAAATCAGGTGCGATACACTACTTTACAATAAAGGTTAACCAATAGAACCATTCAAATTGACACTTTAAGCATGATGCCATTCTTGAAGAGATGCATCATAACATTTTTAAGAAATGTATAGTGTATACCAGTGTTGAATTTGCTTGGTTGACTTGGGCATCGAATGCTTCCACGACCAAGCCTGGAAAGACACCGACATTTCCATTCAGCTCGCCTTTCCACCAGCCATCGTCGACACCACCGTCATCTTTTGTCAGCACATTAATAATCGCACCCTCCGGAAAAGACAGTTCCTCTTCAGTGCAAGCTTCATATTCGTAGATAGCTTTGGCAAGACAAACTGTACAAGAAATAAATTCATGTTTTAAACGATTGTAACGAAAAATAATGACGTCTTATGAGGTCATGGCGCGAGATAATTCCAAGCATTTGCTTTGTTATGCTGAATCATTGCAGGAGTATTGAGGCCTACTGACTAAATGCGAAAGCTAGCCGAATTTAAAGATAATGTAAAAAATCAGACCACATTTTAAAGCATTGGCTACGATCGTGACTATTGGAAATATTGAACATGTTTCTGTCATCAAGTGGCAAGATTGATCGGCATCAAAGTGTTCGTGCAGCTCGCACTGCAGTCTGTTTCTTTCAGAGCCGTTTCAGCCATTAACTGGGCTAATTATCCCCAGTTTCTGGTCATGTATAAAAATAAATTCTTCATCTCACGAAGTGCGTTGCACATGTAAACGAATATGGTGTGATGATCAAACATTCCAGTCAGCAAATCAGTCCTTATTTATATGGTTTCAACGCCTGACATTGAAAATGACGTCTTTTACAGACGCCGTGTGATATTGCAAAGTATGAGACGACGACGAAATATCGGACTGAGACGTTCACACAAACGAATATGCTTTAGTAGTCTGCAGAAGTTGAACCCATGCAAAATGGGACCGATTTGCGAGCGTTGAAACGATAACAATTGGTTATGGGACGTAGGCCATCAATGCAATTACTATAAATTGCAGTAGACTGTGTTCATGAGTCACACAGTACTTCGCTTAACCGTTTTTCCACACACCGCTCACATTGAAAGGTTTATTTTTGTTGCTACTTTACTTACTTTATTTTAAAAGTGGGTGGGGAGAATGTTAATTTTCTAAGATAAGATATTTCGTAAGATATAATTTTTGATATTAAATTAACTTAGTAATATATTAATTTTCTAGGATCTTATACTAGAAAATTAACATTCCCCCACCCACTTTTAGAATAAAGTGAGAAAAGTAGCAACAAAAATAAACCTTTCAATAAGTCATTGCTAATCTTCAACGACTTACAATACACAGATCATTCGCTTCAGAATAAGTAAGGTTCCAGTTTCACAGAATGTTTGATAAGATTCCCTACTGGTAAGCTTAAAATGTTCCAAAGTATAAGCAGAATTGCTGGAATACTGTTGGCTAATTGAAAATATCCACAGTAGGATTGTTCAATTATTCTTTTATTCGTACTGATTTCATCATTTATATAATAGAAATTCGCTTAAAAGTTTTAAACAACTTCACAACAATGCAAAAGAATCATTCCTGGAATTCTATTCGAGGTAAACGAAGCCTAACAACAGTATGGCCGTAAACGACCTTTGGTAAGCCCCAACCAACAACGTGAGATGACATCAAAACATTAATTAAATAGTTCACCAGATAAAAGCATTTTAAACTTCGACACATTAAAAAATCTAAGGTTCACTTTCAGATTATTTAACATTCCTGATGGAAAGTAATGAACCGAAAACAGGAACTTACTTCCATGTTGAACAGGGGCATTGGTTTCACGAGCTGGATCAACATTATTAGTTTCTGCACCGTGTAGGGATGTTGTAGATGACGAATCCAAAGAACTAAGGTAATCCTCTCCTGGAGGTTGAGCGTAGTGGTGGTGGGACACATTTGATGAGTTCACGGGGAATTCGAGATAATATTCCGGGACGTAACCGACTTTTCCGTTCTCATCTTTCGCCTTCACCCACTGGTCTAAGTCCCCGTCTTCAATCACTTCTATTTGAGCACCGACTTCTATGGTTAGTTCGTCAGCACGTGCTGCCTGAAATTGACAATGCTATGATGTCGGAGGGAAGCCGAAAACAAGAAGCTCCAAAGAAAAGTGTACACTGTACAGTCAGAAAACTAAGAGTGTGTAAGAGAAATATACATACACGAGAAATAAACACATTGCACATATGTCCAGTGATCACTGCACATGCACAACTACAGTATGTCCAATAATCACTTTTACTTTGGTCTAAATATGAATGCAAGTTTCGAGTAAGCAACAAACTATCGAGCGCAAATTACCTGGTAAGCATAATTGACAGTACAAGTGACAGGGTAAGTCCGGCTATGATCGCTGGATGGGATGGATAAGTTATCTTTCTCTATTTCAATGGGGTCTTCGTCGAACGTTTCTTCAAAATCATCGCCGGAATCTTCTATAAAACTGTTTTCATCCGCACTGGCAATGAAACTTCCTCCGTTCACGCGAGGAACCTCACTACTGGGTGTACGAGATTTCCTTCTGGACGAAAAACCACCAGAAACTGATAGCGTTGCTGCAGTTTCCTTGGCAATCTGAGCTTGTGCGCTTTCCACCCAAGTGTCAACATCCACGTTGGCTGAACGCAGCAAAGCTAGTCGTGCTTCGCCTTGCGCGCGACAAGTCTCTAGTTTCCTCATGTCTTGTTTGCACTTTTCCAATCGCACTTCGGTTTCTTGTGCAGTGACATCCGATCGCTCACGGTTCTAGAAGAGTGAATACAAAGCAGGGTGAGTACAGAAATAAAACAACAAGTGGGAAGTTTTTCAAGAGTATTTAAAGCCACCCACCTGTGTGTTCTTCGACGTTAAAGTTTCTAAGCCTTCTCGAATTTTGCGGAGTCGAATTAATATTTTAGCGTCTCTTTCAACGCGATATGTCCATCTGGAAAAAGAGTATTTTGTGTTTAGAATAAGGTTAGACTAACAACTCCATTAGACTAAGTGGTAGCCTAACTGAAATATATAAGCAAGTTATCACACGTTTGATTTTGAGTGTATCAAAAGTTTCTTATAGTTTACAGACTAAGTTTCTAATTAAAATGCTACAAAAGGTACAAAAATTTGTCCCTAAAATTCCATGACACGTCATCGCAAGTCAGGCTTGCTGGACTCGATCGACGTGAAAAAAACGTCTTCAACTATTATAACCAAAAAGATAGAGAAAATATTCATTATAACTTAAAAGGTGTTTTTACACACGTTGACATTAAATTTCCGTGCAGAACTAACATGGGCCTCGTTCAATGCAGCCATTCTTTAAAGTTAGGTTTGTCAACGCCAGAAAAATCGAAAGATATCAATGTTAGATTTATCTAGTGGGCTGTGAATCCAACATCTTACTTTCTTGCCTCCCTGTTAAGAGAGTTGTCGTTTCCGGGTTGCTCTTCGATCAGTTCGCCTCCGTGTTTGTCTTCACCACAAGCCTCGAACTCATATCGAGAGCTCCCTTCAAAAATGGGATTTTCTCTTAAAAAACATTGGGTGTTGTATTCGCGAGATATCTGAAAAAATAAAGAAAAGATGAAAAACAAAATTAATAACGTGGCCACTTCAAACGGTTATGCTTCCAACCAAGCTAGAAAGCGTTTAAACGCAAAATACTACTAATACACATGACTTTTCAGCGTTTATGCTGCGTAATCAACTTGGCAGTAGCAAGAAATGGAATGAAACTGTTTACCAGACGTATGATATATAGTTCCGTTCCGTAATACGCTCTTCTGGTGTAAAACAAGCTAAACTATCACAAAGTGTTTCGGAATAAATGCAGATTACTATCCGAAACCCCGAAACACTTTGGGATAGTTTAACATATTTTACACCAGAAGAGCGTATCAGTCATGTTATTGAATTTACAGTTGCAAACATTAATTTCATTCCGTAACAAAAAACGATAGAAAAAACATAACTGGTAGTTTTTTCGAAGTTAATCACCGCAAAAAATAAACCAAAGAACAACAAACTGGTACCCCAACCGCATTGATTTAATGTCTGCAGACGTTGAATCAATGTAAAAACAACCAATTTTGCTAGTTGGAAAACAACTGCCATAAGACTTCGACCAAGACGTAACGTCAGTGTCATTCTAAGAAATCGTGCTATCTTACATGTGTGATTTGTTGCGAAGGATATACGAAGGCTTCTTCAGTGGCCCGGCAACCATCAAGTTCGTACTGGCTCAATAACGTCAGATATTCTTGAAACTTGCTGAATATGTTGCCATCCAAAACCTTTAAATTAATCATTCACTAGATATTGAAGACAGACCAGAATATACCAAGGAAGCTAAATCATGCTTTTGCACACTTCAGTAGTCTACCAAGACGGAATGAACAACATGTCACACAAAAGGTTTATGCCAACACTGCATGTTACGGAAGTAGGTATTGCATGGTACAATGTTAAAAAGCATTTTACATTGTGAATTTACTGATATACATGAAAATACAGCTCCATCAGCCTTAACAAGCAACGTATACACAACTGTGCAATGTGCGTGTGTTAAACTGTACAGGCCCAATTTTCATACGCGTATTTTGAGCTCGTGTATCCTTTGAATGGTGAATTACAACAAATACGATATAACTATGAGGCCTGACAGGACTTATTAACGAACACTTTCTATTTGATGCAACGGTACAACACAGGAAGTAATAAAGATGGAATGAGGAGCAGTTCGGGAAATGACAGGTAAATTCTAAGGACCATGTAAGAGCCATACCAATACCCTTCAGGCGTACTAAGTTGGCTAAGCGTAGTTTAATTTAAACGTATTTTCAACAATTGGTGACATGCTACCACCAATGTCATTATACAGTAGATTTAATTAGCTGGTTCTGGGTACAGTAGTGCTCTTAGTATTTTCTACTATAACCTAGATAGCAAAATCCGTCATTTCTAGATTGCTTCAACGTTCTAGATTCAACGTCTGCAGACGTTGAATCTATGCAAAAATGACGGATTTTGCTGTCAGGGAAAGTATGTTCGGTTTGTGCGATGTCATACTGAACATAATAATCACCCCTATTTACTCATGCTCGTATTATTATTACGTATGCGTCAACACGAAAGCAAAGCTAAAGCGATGATGCAATATCACAACATTACTGCATTGGACACATAACAAAAGTACAGTTTTGCTAATCAGCGAGCAAATGTGCTACACAAATCATTCAAACTTATTCCTCATTTAAGAAAAGTACTTAATCACCCAAAAAAGGCAATCCAGAAACCATCACTTCACTCACTCGCATTGCTTCAGGCATGTCCACGTAGTGGTATCTCCGCTGATGTGAATTGGCGGCGCTTAGCATCAATATATATTCGTTTCTGGCTATCGTTGAGGCTTTGTTGCTTTCATCGCATTTTAATTGAAGCTGAAACGACAAGGCGGCGACTAAGTAAACAAAATATCTGCACAGCCAACCGCATAAATAATTTGTTGAAGATAAATCGGTAAAAAACAATAACAGCCTATCAGAGCTGTCATTTCAATAGACAGCTGGCTTTGCTTAGCCAGTTTTGCGAACAGCAACACATTCAATACGTATGCATATCACTTTAGGTATTTCTGTCGTTCCAGATGACGAATCATTCATTCATCACATGATGCAAATCCAGGTAATGGTCAGCTAAAAATAAGTTGCCAATGTTGAAAAATATCAGGTGACTTACACTTTTATATCAAGAAATTGTTCGTTGTCGTGCACAGTCTGACCACCTCACGAATATAGTCACGTGATGTAAATTAAAGGCAACATCGTCACAAAGAAAGGGTGTGTCGCCACAATCGTGCTCAAAGCCACGCCCACAACAAAGTTAAAAGTAAACATTCATAACCAAGACACTGGAAATGGTTCGAATAAAGTGATAAAAATAAGCAACGCTTCTATCTATGATCGCAAAATAGTTTTAAAAAAATGCTATGAAAGGAACTGACAAAGCATATCATTCAATCCAGACTATGATTTCAAAAGGTGATTTTAACTGTCGTTAGTAACACTCTATTAATAGTATTCGTGCCTGTGTAGACATACTACATCAGTGGAAAACTACTAAATGTTGAATTTTATGAGAAAATCTTACAAAAAAATATTGAATGTTTTGCGCCAACGCTAGAATAAGCTATAAGAACGGCCACTGTGTACAAATCGCCAATGTCATAGTGTGCTTAGGTAGACAATAACTTACTTTATAGTTTATACCAAACAAGAAACATCAAAAATAGATTTACAAGCCTTCATTAAATATTCAATTTTGCTTCTCAAATGTAAACATTTGACTAAGTTTCAGTCGCACCACGAACTGCTAACTAACAACTTTCTTTTCTAATCTTTGAAGCACAAGATTAAAAAACAAAATAAAGTAAACAAAGTCTGAAAACTAGTCACAAGCTGAATGCATAGATTCAATGACAAACAAGCCATAAAGCTTGTGGGATTCAGTTGGGTCGGTAAGTAGCTATGAAGCACATTGTTTTTACAACGAACATATTTTTGTACCACGCAATAATTGATATGCAGTAAGAACTTTGCAATGGGACTTCCGAAAGCTCTTTATATGAACAAAATCTCAATTACCCACCAGGCCATATTGAAATAGTAATGTTGTTGAAACATATTTTTATCAACAAGGATTATATTAGAGTATTTTTTCAGATGCAAGTTATTACTTCATGAAACGAGAAGGTATTAGTTTCCAAGTACCTATGAAAACCTAGTATTTATGAAAGCGAGATTTACTGTTGTTTTACATATTCTTCTGCTCACCTTTTGAAAAGCCTTTTCAAGACCTGCTTTCGACTTGAAGATGCTGGTTTGGTTTTTCCGTAATCTAAAGCACACATTTATAGTGAAGTACAATATGTAATAAGTTGCAATACAACGACTCTTAACAATTCTGAACAAATGTGGAGTCGCTTCTTTGCAATTTGCACAGTTTTTCAGGAAAAAAATTGAAGGAGCAAATTTTGTAATTAATTTCCAATGTAAATGTTTTATAGAAGAAATTTAAATAAAATTTTAAGTCCAAAAATTTGTAACTCATTAGACACTTTGTTGTGACGTGTCAAACGACACAAAAATACAAAATTCATAGTTGCAAAACTCAAAACATATAGCGTCCAAAAAAATCCCTTTTGTATCCTTCACGGTAAGATCCTATTCGTGTAATACTAATAGCCGCATTATTCGCATTCCTTTTAACATATCTGATGTTGTACCCAGCTAGCATAATCCGTACTTTTAACCCGCGTTTTAATTAAGAGATATAGTTTCTCAGTAAACTATGCCTACCACCCACACTTCCGAAAGTGCACGCCACACATTACAAAACTACAGTGTAGAAAAGTAACGAAAACGATTGGTGAACTCAATTCAAAACATTCATCAGTGTTTTTCTAGTGGCCGAATGGTGACTATTTTTCGAAGATTTTAAAGTTTGCGCAAACTGTTTTTCTTTCTGTTTTCGAAACAAAATTAACAAGACTTGCCAATCATAGGAACATAAAACGTCAAGTTTCACCAATACGAAATGCTGTGAGATTCTGTTTCCTTCAAATTGGCCTCCACCATGCTGCCAAATGCTAGAAACTGGCCTGACGTCACCTTAATGGTTATTACGAAACTTGACACGGAGTCACGGACTACAGTTACAAAGTTTCGTATTTATAGCTTTAGTGGGCTGAAAAAATGTATGCGTTGTAAAAATAGCTCACATTGTTCCCCTGTCTTTGTTAAATCAAGGAGCTATGAAAGATCCCCCAGATGATCAGCCTGTGCTTATCCCAAAAAGGGAATTTTTAACTGAGATCGTTGCACAAATCAGACAAATTTGATTCAAGCGATAACCACCATTTCAGAAATGTTAATTGCACTTTTGTGGTAAAGCCAACTTTTTAATGATGAAAAGGCTTTGGTATGCAATGAATACAAGCACAGTTTATTTTACTTACAACAGTATTTTAATTTAAGATTGAATAAAAATTTTCCAAGGACATAGCAGCACAAACCTGTCATCAACGTCTTGGTATTTATCTCGTGCCATAGTCGCAATTTGTTCCAACTCAAAGTATTTCTTCTTTGCCTTTGTCAATTCTTTTATGGTTTCCGTCGTTTCATTGTGTAAAGTATTGAGAAGTTCTTGGCACTGGAAATAATGAACTTCAAATTACGGGACGTTAAATGATTTAGCATACGTATATTATACACATTATACAGTAAGCTAGTGAAAAGACGTAAAGTCTGACACATCTAAGAATCCCCTGTGGGTGAAGAACAAGGGCAACAGGAATTACATTGCTCTGCACGAGACATCTCTAATCTCTATTTATGAAGTACTTTCGGTACATGTTTCACTAAAAGATGTAAAAATGGTAAATCACACAATGAAAACAAAATCAGCAGCCAGGTTCTTACTTTCTTAAGCTGCATATCTTTCTGAGTTCTGCAATACTTGGCCGCTTCGTAAATATTGTTTTTGTAATTTTCTGCTCCAGATATTCTTGCTTGAGCAGTTTTTTCAGTTGCATCTAGAACTGATTTCCAAACTGCCAAGACGTGCCTGTAAACACAAACACAGGAACAGTAAATTCTAAGCTTCTGACAAACATGATGTAGCAACTGCCGATGCTTCGCTTTACAAATTACAAAATGATAACTTTTTGTGAGAATGGTAAACTACAGCAACTACACAACTGAAAACGGAAAATAATTGTGCGTATTTTGATACCCAATCAACAAATCCCATTGAGTAACTCAACTGGAAACGTAAAATATATACGTCATGGCGGTTTGTAAACCGTTTGGTTGGTTCACAATCACATCAACAAAAACATGAATCACAGTTTCGACCTAACATGCATGCAAATAGGCTAGTGCAGACAAAACTGTTTATCAAGCAGGCAATTTTGAAACTAATTTTGAAAAGCATATAGGCCTACGTCTACGTGAAGGGGCAATGGGGCATGCTTTTAGAAACGCTTTTTATTCATTTTTTCTTCAAGTTAATCCAACCACATGTGGTTCAGAGAACATGTTGCGTTCTAACTAGCCTATTGGAGTGCGTTCCATAGAATGTAGCAAAACTTTAACAAAAAGAAAAGCTATTCATGAGATAAATATAGTTGCTCACAATAAAAACATAATGACAAGAAAACGAGTGCGTTGGAAAAACACGATTTCTCTGATCACAAGAACCACGTGTTACAAAATTGTCAACTTGGCCATACAGTATCACGAATTTTACACTCCATCTCACATGGCGTCTGACCCAGCCGGCAACAACTAAATCATACCAAGGTGGCTTGAGTAGCCTACCACGCGTTACGGCTTCGCGTTAATGATCATGAAACTATCGCAAAGGTGTGACGAAGCACTTTCACCGCATCTTATCTCAGCCAATAATTTACATTGGTTCAACGTCTGCAGATGTTGAATCTGTGTAAAAAGGACTGATTTAATGGTTAGGATGGCGCTTAACACAGGCGCACCCAATAATTGCATGCAAGGCCATGAAGTGCGTGGTTTAGCGGTTGGCTAAGCGAGTGGCAATTTGGCAACTGAGCCGTAACGAAAACAATTGATATAAATTCCATTCTTTCATCAGGAACCAATGATCCAGCTAAAACAAGACTACTGCTACTGCCGCTACAAAAAGCAAGCAACTCAGTTCAATTGTTTTCATTTCTGATCATCTCAGCAAAAACAATACACAAGTCAACATAGCAAAGGTGAAGAAAAAGGTAGAAGCGAAAAAAACGCGAACGCTAAAACGTGCTTGAGACCGAAATTAATAAGTTATTAAGTTGAAATTTGGTACGATCGCAACATCTTCAGAAAATTTTAAGAAAAAAAAGGATATAATATAGCTTTGGTAGAGAGGTATATACTTTTTAAAAACCATAGACAGACAATCGATAACAACTTAATAATATTGAATTGCATAATTCAAAATTAATACAGAAATGAAACAGATACATAATTTCAAACGTTTTCGGCAAAACTTTCTGCCCTCTTCAGGAAAATATCTTAATTCATCTAAACAAAACAAAATTATTCGTGAAATGTTAATAATAAATGACTGAAATTCAATAAAACTGCACTGACCTGCGTACAAGCAACAACTGACGAACAAACACAAAAGGTGGTAGCAATCTGTCATAATTATGCGGGAGTGTGGTCATGAGACAAGATAGTGAGCGGACAACATAACATAAAATAAACGTAAGCTAATACAAATTCAACAAAAAAGATGCCCCTTTAGCGAATAATTGTTTGTTGAGCCTGGGGTTGTGCTGCTTTATTTGGAGTGCCGCAGAAAGTTTTGCCGAAAACGTTTGAAATTATGTATCTGTTTCATTTCTGTATTAATTTTGAATTATGCAATTCAATGTTATTAAAAGGATATAAAATAAAGAAAAAGTTACAAACAAAAATAAAAACAACAACATTCATTCAGGCAATAGCTTTATTCACCCCATAAGCTGTAGCGATTTGTATAATGAGTTACCGCTTTACTGCTTTACCGCTTTACGCGTTAGACTAAAATAAATTATTATTTCTCATTGACAAGGTTGGAATAATAATCATGTACATTTGCAAAACAAAATCAACAAATACCGCAGTGTCTCACAAAGACAAGTTGAGTAATTATCCTCCTTTTCCGCAAGTCTATATTTCCTGGCGCTAAGAACATTGAACATGTTTTATTCCTCTACTCTACATGATTTTTTTACCTTTGCGAGTGGTAATCTAACAAATGGAGCAATTTGGTGATTTCACTTTGCAATGACAACCCAATAAACTGGACCTGGTCAAAACCACAGTTTCAATCAAGGGAGCAAGTCTTTTAGGCGCAGGCAGTTAGGCGCGCACTCTGTGGCGTTTGGATATTTAGGTACGGAGCACTTTGGCTGTGTGGCGCCCGTTCATTTAGGTGCTACTCCTAGTAAGGTCTGCAGATTGTATCAGCTTGGCAGGTAGGGCAATGCTTTTCACACAAAATGTTATATTATATTGAACAAAAAAATATGTCATGGCTTCCGTGAGTGAAGCTGCTTAAACCGGCAATGCTTTTAACACAAAATGTTATATTGAACAGAAAAATATATTGTGTTTTAATGCGGGTGTTCGGCATTTATTTGTTGCTAGTCCAGGTTTGCGTCGGCGAAAGATTTATCAATAAATTATTCAAGTTTCCGAACATGACTAAGTTAACTTTTAGTGAGTTAAATAATGACTACACAAAACATCAGTAAAAAATATACCGTAGCCTATATTCAAGGAAGCGGGAAGTAAGCTTGAGTGAAGAGTAACTTAGTTTTCCGTCAAAACCCCGACTAGGTTTAATAACGAGCAAAGTCGCACGATTATGCTTGCAACTTGTAGCCAGGGTTCTATGCCCTATAGAAATGTATTCATGTAGTAGAGCGTTGTTTCATACGTACTCGCCACACGACCAATCCATCCCGAGTAGAAGTAATTGCGAAAGATAACAGATTAAGCAAGGTTCCATCTGGCTGCAACCTGTGTTCAGGATGCATAGCAAATGTCCTACGGAGATGTGGTAGTATCAAGAGTAGTAGAACGTTGTCTCGCACCTCATCTCCACACACGCATTAACAAACCAACATATGTTTCAGTTCAATATAACATTTTGTGAGAAAAACATTGCCCTACCTGCCAAGCTGATACAATCTGCAGACTTTACTAGGAATAGCACCTAAATGAACAGGCGCCACAATGCTCCGCACCTAAATATCCAGACGCCACAAAGTGCGCGCCTATTTGACCAGCGCCTAACTGTCTGCGCCTAAAAGACGTGGACAACGATGTTGGTTTAATTTCTAAAAAGCCTGTAAGCAGATACTATACAAGTCTCCTACAACTCAGCAGTTGTGAACTCAGCACATTGTTGCGAGCTGAATTGTTGCGCTGATTTGTTGCTGAATTGTTGCGCAACAGCTGAATTGTTGCGAGCTCAATTATCACTTGCAGTTGAGCAAGTGATAATTGAGCTCGCAACAATTCAGCAAGTGGCTGAAATAGGTAAATGATGAACCTAAGCAAGCAAAAGGGACCAAGACGATATTTGGTTTGGTTGGCATGAAACAAGTCAGCAAATTCAGTTTAGAAAGCTATGACCAAGAAAGTCCGATGCTAGATGAAAATTTAATTAGCTGTTTTGGGCAGTAACTGAAATGTACTTGCTGAGTTGTCGCATGCCCAGTGGTTCGACTACCAACTATAAATACAGAAAATATTATACGTCCTTCACTCCTTGGCACTCCTCCTTCAAACTGTTTTTTGATTTTAATACTATCTCTCTGACCAGTTCCAATATGGCAAACTAGAATAACGATGTCAATACATTTATATTTTGATTCTAGGTCTAGTCTAGACAAAACAAATTAAAATATACAATAACTTGTCATGTACTTACACTTGCCCTGTATCTTCGGTATTTGGCAAAGAAGGCCAGTCTTTCTTTTGGTATTGTAATATTAACTTTTGCAGTGCTTGCCCATAGTCTTTTTCAATTTGTGATCTTTGCTTCCCAAAATTTCTGCAAACAAAACAATGCTGAACAAAATTTCCATTTTCCATACAATCTGAGATATCAATGTCACAACCAGATTTAATATTACTGTACTTTACATATGGGCACTTGGGCAGTGATGTAAAAAGAACAAAATGTTGCAAGTTCAAAGTAAGGCGGGCAACCACAATAGATCCTTTAACTGGTTTCAGTGAAAAGATCTTAAAACTTGGTCGCAAAAGTTGTAAATATTTATTGTTGTGACTATATCTGTCTATACAATTTAACGTCTCTTGTTTTCCATGTTGGCTGTTGCGGGGATTGTCAAGATCATTAAATATTCAAGCAAGGAGTCTATCAAGTTTCTGTTGTTTGTTTGACAACCATAACATAGGTTACCACAAGGTGTTCATAAACTGTACTGAGGCTTCTTTACAACAATGGTATAAGATGGGTCTGCTATTCGGTGAGTCCGATTCGGTGAGTCTGATTCGGTGAGTTCCTAACCTCTAACCCTAGCCCCAAACCCCTAACCCTAAAACGGCAATGATAATTAGGCTACAGTACCCAATAATTAAAAAAAAAATTGAAAAAATCCCCCGTTAAGGGATCGGACTCACCGAATCGGACTCACCGAAACGGGCCATTCCGGTATAAGATATGCTGCTAATTATTGTGATTTATGAACCAGGAGATGACTGCAAGTGTAATAGATTTTTTTGACACTTGACAAACCTGATGTCATCCAACAGATCACACTCTTGCTGATGTTTGTTTTGAAGCTTCAAAAGCTGTTCAAGTTGAGTTGTTTTCAATACTTGTGTCAACTTTGTCTGCAAACAATACAATTATATATATAGTTTTACACTAAGACTATGCTTGGCATGTATTGGCATAGACCTTTTCTCTATGTATAACTTGTATATATATATAATTATATAGTTTTTGTTGTGATGGTCAGAAAGCAAAATAAATCGAACTGATATCCTCTTTCTACAATATTATTGATTTTTAAGTGAATTAAATCAACTCTCATGTTCCAGAATAATAATAATACATTTTTACTAATGGAAAACTTTTTGTATTTCTTGGGAATAACTCGACTGCAGTATAAGCATCAGTCAAATAAAGCACATAAAATGGCTGTTTGACAATTGCAAGAATAAAACATTTAAAGCCAGTGGTGCTAATTTTGCTGCAATGCATAACATATAATTTATTCAATTCATAGTTTAACAATAACTTACTAATTAGATTTATCATACTAATATGCATGGACACTTGGACAGCTAGATAGTAATAATACATTTTTATAGGCTAGCTTACAAAAAACTCACTGATTAGATTCATCACACTAATATTCATGAACAGCTAGACGGTAATAATACAATATTTTGATACGCTACCGTACAAAAAATAATACTTCACTTATATATTAGAGATGATTAACACAATAACACTGATTAAATATTATATATATATACCTTTCTTGGAGGTGGTTCACGCATTGCTAAATAAGAAAATACTCAACATGTATCGGAATATATGAATTCAGAAATAACTAGATCTTTACTTGAATTCAGAAATAAATATTTAAAATTTAGAAAAATATTGTGATACAAAATAGACACCTAAAACGACAGGTCTGTATCAAGAGATGTGATTTTTCTATGTGAGTACATGCTACCTACTGTTGATAGTATGCTGCACAATGCCAACGAGTAGACTAAGGTTTTTGAGTACTGTACAAATAGAAATATTTAAGGTGTAGATTTCATAATGCAAGCAACCTGGTTGTTAATAATATATTAAACATTTTACACAGTTTGACTGTCACCATTGATAGGGCAATTAAGTTTTTCTTAACAAAACTAATGTGAAAAAATAGAAGCTTTGACTTTCAATGATTAGCCTACAGCAGACAAAACACTCAATAATTAATTTAAGGGGATCATGTTTGACATAACTTGCAAGGCAACCTAGAGTAAGATGGTATGGACATGTGTTAAGGTTTGACAAACTGTACGCCTACTAGCCTATTTGAATAACAATTGATACCGTTTCAAAGTGGGAGAAATTGCGTTTCTCAGTTGGATAGTTATTATTTCCTATAAGATTTAGTCTTTGTAACAAAAGTTTAATAGCAACCTTATCTGCTGGAATGAGACTTCCAGCAGACAGCTTGCTTCAGTTGAACTCTGAGTACCAAGAAAGCTTTTATTGGGCCATCAAATAAACCAAAGTTTAAAACAAACGTAATCTGTTTGCGGCAATAAACATTAAAAATTATTAGCCTAAGTTGGTAAACACTTGACTGCCTAAGTGTTGGCACACAAGACTGCAACAGTAAATTTAAGTTAACTTCATAAACTTCTGCTGACAGTATCTTTTGCTGAAGCCAATGAATTCTCAGGCTTTGTTGTTTGAGAACAGAGTTAAGGGAATGTGAGGATTTGTAAAGTCATAAAAACCACAATCAAACAAAAAAGGAATATGCCATACTCATTACTCAAGCATGTTAAAGCATTGTGTATGTATTTTTCGTGTACATATGATCGTATTTTTTTCATTTTCTGCTCCCACTAATATGTCTTCTAAAAGTTTATATATGTTATCAGATGTTATTATTGATGGTTAGAGTTATTAGTTATGAAACTTGCTGTTAACCTAATTAACAGCAAATGCGTTATGTATATCAGAATGATGAAAAAGCACCTCCTCGGTGCTTACAACATCAAATATTTATTATTATATTATTATTATGTTACAACAAAGTTGTATATAAATGAATTTTTTTTTTCTTCCTCTAAGAACTAGACACAAAACTGCAGCACTATATTATAAACAGTAACATAACCACTTTAAGTTTACAGGGGGGAAAGGCTTTTGCTAGAAAGGGCAACATTTTTAGTATCGTCATAAACGAAGGCGATATACAGTCGCGCTCAAAAGTTTAAGACCATCTGTCAAACTTTTGGATTCATACAATAATCTATGGAAATCATTTTCAATGTTATGTCATATTGGGTTTTATGCCATTATTGCAGTGTTATGTAACAGAGCCTTCTGTTTAAGCCATTCTGAATGAGCTATTTCTTTCAGAAATAAAAAATTTAAACTCTTTTTCAAGATTTTTTGCTAAAAAAATGGGCAAAAAAAGGAGCTTTTCAGCTGTGGAGAGGTCAAAAATTGTTATGTTAAAGGAAGAAGGGTACTCAGAAAGAAAAATATCCGAAAGACTAAAGTTCAGCAAGACAGCAGTCCATCACGCAATAGTTAAATTTAAAAAATTTGGAAGTTCAGTGGACTTGAAAAAGGGTGGTAGACCCAGGGTTACCAGTCCAAGAGATGACCATGTGATGAGGAGGATGGTAGTGCGCTCACCCACGTGTTCCAGTAAAAAAATTAGATCGTCTTTGTTGTGTAAAGGTACAAATATAAGTACATCTACCATAAAACGCCGTCTTAGCAATGAATTTGGCCTCAAAGCACGTGGGTGAGTGCACTACCATCCTCCTCATCACATGGTCATCTCTTGGACTGGTAACCCTGGGTCTACCACTCTTTTTCAAGTCCACTAAACTTCCAAATTTTTTAAATTTAACTATTGCCTGATGGACTGCTGTCTTGCTGAACTTTAGTCTTTCGGATATTTTTCTTTCTGAGTACCCTTCTTCCTTTAATATAACAATTTTTGACCTCTCCACAGCTGAAAAGCTCCTTTTTTTGCCCATTTTTTTAGCAAAAAATCTTGAAAAAGAGTTTAAATTTTTTATTTCTGAAAGAAATAGCTCATTCAGAATGGCTTAAACAGAAGGCTCTGTTACATAACACTGCAATAATGGCATAAAACCCAATATGACATAACATTGAAAATGATTTCCATAGATTATTGTAAGAATCCAAAATTTTGACAGGTGGTCTTAAACTTTTGAGCGCGACTGTAAGTTAATTTAATATTGAGGTTAACATTAAGCTTTAATTGATGATGGAAGCTTCACTTTAGAAGGCCTTTTTGACTCATAATGTGTAGGGTAGCCAGCAAAAAATCCTAGTTAGGGCAAATGAGTAGCCATGATGGTCTGTCCTCGTGAAGTTTTTCAAAAAAATGTCTTAAAATTCCGCATTCTAAAGGTAATTTCAAAATGTCAAGCAACAAAATTGTATATCACTGCCTCTGACTAACTGTTAGCAACAAAAGTGTTACATGACTAAATGATGAATAAATTTGATAAAAGAAATACCTACCGGTATATCTTTTTTAACAAAATTTTCTACAGCTTTTAAATGGCTTACAAGTTTGTTGGTCGAAAATAATATTTAAGGGGAGCAATGCCAATTACCCCATATCTGGTTATACTATACTGATATATATCTGATTCAAGATAACACATCATCAATTGTGACATATATGCTACAATAAGCTACTGTTTTCAGCTGGATCAAAGAAAACGAATGTGTTCAACTGAATCTGGGTAAATTAGGCGAGTCACGGCGTGGGCAAGTTAATGTAAGATGCTGCACTATGAGATTACAGAAATCCAATCAAAAACTGTTTACCTTGATTAACGTTTTATTAGCTGCATATTTACAGTGAGGGCAAGAAGTTTTGGGGCAATTGCCCCTCCCCCCTTGGTTGTGCCACTGACTATAAACCTAGCCTACTTGTTTTGCTTTCACTAATCTGGGTTGAGAATCTATGTCAAGCAAGCAGTAATATTTTAGAGTTAGGATTACATTTTAATATACTTCATTAAAAACTTTATGACAAATTTAGAAACATGACAAGATTTTGCAAACATGACCGATCTTTTCGTGCGTTTGTCAGCCCTATTATGAGTGTTTTGGAAAAAAATCATGAGCCAAACCAATGACCACAAGGATGTCATTAAAGCTGTTTTCATGCACTTTATGAAAAATGTCAACTTCACGATATACTACCGTATGCCACATCAGTGACGATCGGTGAGGGAAAGCAAGGAAAGCAGTGCTTACCTGAGAGAAAACTATGCAAAGTAGGTTATAATGATTGAATTCTAGGTTTAACTTCTTATTATTTTTATCATGTCTATTTTAACTTGAAAATTACTGTATTCGTGACTAGAATTACTCGTAACGCTTGTGAGTAGTCTAAATCCTCACCAAACCGCATGTCTTGCCTATAAATGCCAATTAACGCAAACGCTTCTGTCAGAAACAATCACTGAGGCTCTAGGTAAGCAACTATCAAACTTGCTTACCCAGATTCAAAAATGTCAAAAAACGCCTTCGTTTTATCCAATCATCACTCGTTTTGCAAAACGTCACCAGCTGCTTAGCCAATCAGATGTGTTATGGTGAGACCAGGTGAGTCTTGCTTTCCCAGTGACGTCAATGCATACATTCGCTAGAGCGGCTAGACTAACTCGTCAGAATGGTGCTCGTCACGGTACACAGCACAAGCATCATAATGCCGAAATAATTGTTGCTGTTTTTTGATGTCTCCTCTCCATGTACTGTACTTTAGCCTACTAACTTTCATAGTCATGCCTTTGCCCTTTTTACAGCGTTGATATAACGTTACTTCGCCAATGAACGTTCAGGTGCGGCTGCAATATTTAGTTTGTTAAGCTTCTATACTCAGGAGGCAAACTTATCCAGCTTTTTGTACAAATTGCTTGCGGTTGTAATGTTTAGACCTAAGTGTTAGTTTTTGTAGTGTAGGCCTAACTGAATATCTGAGAATGAATGAACATTCATGACGAATTAAATATTTAGACAACTATTATTCCATGTTTAACACTGGATTTTGGTCCTGCAATGCTAAAATTAAGATTGTTCATGACTTCTAAACATTAAATGGATGTATGATCACGACATAGGCGAAGCACAATTTGACAGATTTTTATGTTTGATTTGTTTTGAAAATGCTCTCAGAGCGCACCAAATTGGAAGTGTTTTTCAAAAATTTCTGGGGGAGGCCCCCCAGACCCCCCGCTGGAGGTGTTGCCTTCGGCAACACGCCTTCGGGCTTCGCCCGACGGTTACGCCCTTCGTGCCTAGGCCTAGCCTACTACCTTGCTGCAGCATATTTACAAGTTGCTTTCCCAACGGTTTAAGCCACCGAACGTCACTGCCACATATAAAGAGAAAGTAAACCTATTCCACCTAGACTACGATTCCACTAACAGCACGCCAGCAACCTGCTGCGCTGTAAGGCTGTAACGACAACTTCATAGTTTTACAATGACAACAAACCACAGCTTCTCACGCTTTTAAAGCGATTATTTTTTCTCTGCTCATGAGCAATCGCTTAGTTTCTTTTATTATTACGCCCCCATTCACAAATGGATTGGGCGCTCAACTCGGTAGGCACTTTTACGTATTACACTGCCTGAAGAGGCAACCGCAACCATGCGTATCGTATATGACATTACTAGTACGCAAAAAGGTCCGAAGTCATTTTGCGGTAGCTGTATGTTTGTCATATATTGTTTTTTCGTTGTGATGGTCAGAAATAAAAACAAACTGAACTGAACTGGTGTTTTAGTCACAACTTTTCTCATAAACTCCATTGTTTGCAGTCACTACGATTCTTCTTGCACTCAGTTCAGTTGAAGAAAAAATAGCATTAGCAGAGGGTGGGAATCGAACCCATGCAATCGAATTTACTACTCCTCTGTCCTAACCATTAGGCAACGTTGGTTGTGGCGATGCATTCAGTTAAATTTCTTTGTATCAAAATCTTTCGATAAAGACGACCAGTTAATCACGTGTTGAGTCATGTCACGCATGATAGCGCTACCAACATCAGCGATGTCGTATGTCACGCATGGTTGCGGTTACCTTTTCGGGCAGTGTAATACGTAAAAGTGCCTACCGCTCAACTCAAGCGTTTAGTGCAAAAAATAGCTAGATCGCTGTTCATCAGTTCAGTTTGCTTTTGTTTCTGACTTCCACAACGAAAAACAATGTACAGTTAGATTGTACTGTACCACCGAAACCAGTCGGTAGTGGCCGAGTGGTTAGCGCGTTTGGCTCGCAGTCGAGAGCCTGCATGTTCGACTCCAGCCACCCGCACTTGCTGTTGTTTCTCTGGGCAAGAAACTTTACGATAATTGCCTCTACCCAGTGATCGATTTCGAGTAATGGGTAGTACCAAATTTAAGTCAAAAGTAGAGTAGACAACCGGAAACAGACATTGCAGTCGGCTGCAGCGTGGGTCAGGTGTACGTCGGAAGGCGTACACCGATGCATAGCGCTCAAGTCCGCTTTCCCGCAATGCAGGATAAAGATAATAATAAAAAAATAAAAAAATTAACAAACGGAAGAGCAGAAAAAAGAGCAATTTTGGTAACATTGACTTGTAGTTGGTCGATTGCCTACTACTCGAGTCGTTTGATTTAGGCTACACTATTTATCGCGTTTCATCTCTGAACATCGCAGTAAAAAAATGCATGCCAAAACAGCAACTGACACTCTGACAGAGAAACAAAAACAAGGGGACTAAAAAAAGTAGAAACGACAAAACGCAAACGTTTGAAAAAATGTTCCCGTTCAGTTGTTTTTTTTCTTACAAAAATGTTCCAGACGCAAAGGTGGCAGATCTTAGATTTTATTTGGATTCTGATCTAATCCGGTTTTTGCTTTTTGAGATCCGGATCTGACTATTTTTCAATGCTTCAGATTAGGATCGAAAAAAGACCGAATTAGTTTTCCTCTAAAAATTCATCAAAAAACGTTTTACTGCATGACAGTTAACACAGAATATGGCATCGCTGTGAAATAGCAAAGTGCAAATATTTTGAAAACTTCATGGGCTCAAGGAAAAAACGAGCGTAGATTTGGAATCATCGCAGAAAATTCATCAACAAAAGTTTTCTTGTTTGTAGCCTATCTCTGATTTAAAAAAATAGTTTGAATTTGTTGACCAGTGTAGGCTAATAGGCTACTTAGCGTACCGTTGTTGAACAGCTACAGCTGTTGAACAACAATAAGTTGAACAATCTGGCCCAGGGATTTCTGAAGATTTCTTCAGAGATCTCTGATCTGGCCAAGCATTTTTCACCGATCGAAAGGGTCTATAACTTACAAAACCTTCTTTAATTGTCTCAAAAGTCAAAATGATATGGTTCTTTTGAGGTAAAAATGGAAATCCGCTGTTTGTAAGAAACGGAAGAAAATTTTGGCTGTAGTCCTACCATGGTCCTACTTATCCTAATAGATCTAAACGAAATTTTTGAACAAATCTTTAAATTGAATAATGATAATTTATGTTGCAACAGCCTATTTCTGACAAAACTGACATCGAAAAGTTTCTACCATGTAACCTCTGATGTAACAGTGGGAGTTTTATTTCAATAAAAGCTTTTCGGCTAAAATAAAATTTATTTGGAGGCTCTAAAACGTTATAGCCTAGGTCTATCATCTGATACGAGAAGAAGATCTGATACCCAACGATGTTTACTTTTGTAAACGCATTTATAGCTGCCTAACATATCCTACTTGCTTCAGTTTGACTGTAGGCTATTAGCCTAAAATAATTGTGATGGCGAAGTTATTTTTTCAATCATTTTTTTAAATTTACGATTTTTCCAAATTTATTTTGTTTAACTTAATTTCGTCTCTAACAAACGTTATCCCAATATTGGCGTGTTATGGAAAAAAAACAAGATCAAAGGATCTAGTTTTTAACAGTCCTCTTTTCACAAAGTTCATTGACAGCAGTGATGTACGCGCATACAAAAAATATTGACGCCGTCAGCGTAAACGCAAACGTTCGAAAAAACATACGCCGTATGCGTCAACGCAACTTGTAAAAAAAAGTTGGCGGCGTCAACGTCAGCGCATACTCTAGCGTAAACTAATTTTGTTTGCTAGGTGCCAAACATTCACACGGTACAAACCACTCGAAACAAACAAGTTTTATTTCGAATTTCCACGAAGAAACACAAGCATCTGAAAGTGTTCATCTGACATTTTGCTGTGTTGTAGTTCCAATATGTCTTTTCCCATTGAAAACATTCTTTCAGCTGCAGTGCTGGAAGGTATTGGCGTGTTGTAGAGAAAAAAAAAATACATTAAAAAGTATGCGTTGACGCTATGCGCTAAAAAACGCGAAAACTTTACGGCGTAGCCTCAAGCGCAAACCATCCAAAAAAATGTGGCCGCAAAGCGTTAGCAAACAATAAGTCTACGCCGCAAGTATACGACGTAAAATTAGCGGCGTATACGTACATCTCTGATTGACGGTAACTTGCAACGAATCCTTTACATTTCTTTCTTCGATTGGATTTGTTGCCAAATGGGGTTTGTGAACTTTGAAACAAAACTTTGATACGTGTGTAAAATAGGCTATTGTCATCTTTAATGATTCTATTGTCATGAGATCACCCATGTCTTAAAGGGGGGGAAGTGAAATTTCAGTCAAGTTCATAAGCCACATTCCGGCGACGCTAGCCTACTGACCGCATATAAGCGACCATGATAAATGTCCACATAAATTTATTTTAACAACTGCTTCAACTGAAATAATTTCAACGTAGGGCCTATGAGCTTCGTGAGGTTTGTTTTTAGTAGTCTATCTCGCTGCGGGTTTCGAATCAGGTTTTCATGATTGGAAGCCAAGTGCTTTTTTAATCATTAATTGTTAATGTGGGTCGCTACTCGCATGTGACAGTGATCCAATTTGATAAACGGGTCTTCTTAACTCTGACACTTGCTGCGACAGCAAAGTAGCCTACTCTAATTAAAAATGAAGAAAATTGAACTAACAGGATGTAGTCGACGAGTGATTTATTACTTCCCATTCGCAACTAAGTATACGAAGGGTTTGCAAGTTTTCTGCCAAACACGTCTATAGTGCAAATTATTATTTCTGGAAATCACCACACCACCACATTGCTTGCATAATATTACATACCCTCAATTAAACTTTCGATTACTTTACTTTGATGACCCCAGAACAATCAACTTGTGTAGGAAAACTGTAATTTTTTTTTGCTTTCTTTTGGTGAATGTGGCCTAAAAACAGAGGACAATAAGTTATATTAAAATGGGCATTATTTCAAATGATTTGTCAGTCATTTATTTTGAACGTTTTTTGACGAGAAAAAGCAGGTAAAGGTTTTTAGCAGTAGTCTATCTTTTGCATAAAATTTTAAGCAGTGACTTCATTGGCAAGGCAGGCTATTTGTTGCTAGGCATTAATTCCTGACTGGGTTACGGGTTAACCAAGCCCTAGGTAATTTATATTTCACTCGCATCATCAACCAGAAACGACATGAGCCCAATTTAAAAATAGCCTATGGATGCTTTTCACTTTTGTACATTGTTATTCTTGTACAAGTTTTGTGGATTTTGCACATTTGCAGCGTAAATATTCGTAAATCGTAATCATTAGAATAAATTGATAAATTAATCAGCGTCATAACATCCCTAAAATAGATAACATTTTATAAATGAATTTAGTATCGGCCTTCGTTGGTGAAATGGAATGACCAAATAAAGCAACTTTTATTTATCTGAAACGTTGCTGTTGCTTTGACGGAAGCAATTACTTAACACATGCCATTATAGTCAAATATGTGTTAAAAAAAATTTATTCATGCAAGAAGTTCCAAATTTGAAAAACAATACAGTATTTACAAATGATGAATTCAAAAGTCAAAACAATTTGTAGCGAAAATCTAAATTGAAATAGATTTGACCAATTTCACTACGGAGGCCAAATATTTCCACTGTGCAACTGTAGTTTATACAGGGATATCTATAACTACGGGATTGGAAACTCTATAGAACTGTAAACCATCTTATACACCAGTAGGGTCATTTTTCTTTGTGCGCTGCTGTGATAAACAATCACATAAACTGACCTCAAAGGGCAGCAAGTAGTAGGCTAAACGAACAACCAAAAGTGTAACAATCAATTCATCTTGTGGAAACTGTAAGGTCTACGCTTGCTTGGTTTGTTTATTTGTTTGTATTCTATTAGTGCAGTCATGTTGTATTTTGTTCGCTCCTTAAAAAATTTTCCAGAATGACTATTGGTGTAGTTCTGATGACATCGTGAACGGATTGGTTTCGTACTGGATTGGTATGTGAACAAGTTGTAGATACAACAGCATATTTTACTGATTGCTGAACACTCCTCATTTACTTGTGATCCGATTTGCAGTACGCAAATTGCTAAAGAGCAACAGTAGGCGGTTTTTGGACTTGTTACATTCATTCATTTTTCGGATTTGTTGTTTTTTTTCTAACAGCGTAAATGTACTTTTAGTTTTATACATCAATTAAATTTCAATGTGAGTGTACATTTTGTATTATTATTGTAAAATCGAATTTTGTATATCTTTTTGTCGGTGTTTTGTTAATCTTTGTATAGTCATAGTAATGTGATGACCCTACTGATGTATAGCACTGAATAGAGCTTCCAATCCCGTAGTTATAGATATCCCTGAGTTTATAGCCTATTCGTTTTGAAAGACCCTTTTCTATTTTACTAACACTATGTGACGTCTAGTCCATGTGTTAATTTATTTCATTGTGATTTGCGTTGACCACCTGTATTTCTAATAAACTACAGACATGCGAATTAATTACACTCAGTAGCGGATCTAGAAAAATATTTTTTGGTAGCCACCAAAGTTTTAATGAAGCAAAGTTTTGTAATAGACTGGGGTAAAAGAGGATGGGCAATGCGCTATTCAAAATGAAATTTCAATACTTTGTGTTTTGCTTCATGCTGTCACCATGCGGAAATGTTTGAAACTGTTTTCTTTGTTGTCATCTATGGGCAGCAAATTATTATTTTTCTAGACAGAATTTCCGTGCCGGCCACAGGGCCACACCACAAGTGTGCTGTGAAAATCTGGTAATTTGAATGTTGCAGCCGTAGCACAAAGCTACAAAGTGTCAAATTAGTTTGCAGGGATCATTTGCTTTCGTGTTAAGCTGCAGTATGCGAGGCTACGATAAATTGTAGTCGACAACTAACTGTGTAAATCTCTTGATCAACAGACCACCTCCAACTCTGAGGTGCGTTATAAAAGTTTTTGTGTAACTTCTTTCGATAATAGATGACATATCAATAATTCTATCTGACTAAGGACCTTCTGATGATCCCCCTTTTAGGGTGAAACAGGTTGTAGAAGTTTTAGAAAGTAGGCTAATAACTATCCTATATTTGATGACATGGCATGTCAATAATATACGTTCAATGGCGGATCCATGGGAGCGCTTGGTCATGTACTCTCCCAAAAATCGAGAAAAAACGTGCTAATTTTCTTTTTTGATGCGAAATTTTTCCGCTCGCTTTTCTTGTCTTAATCACATTTCATTGACCTAACTAGCGGCGTAAGAGCACGCGTGTTTTCCGCAGTGGCAAGGAAAGGAGTAGAATTATGCGTATGTTTCTTAAAAAGTAATAAAACAACACAATCTTCCAACGCAAACACAATTATTCTGGAAGCATAACACAATAGGCAGCACCTAGACTGGGAAACCGTAAGGTATTTGGCCCTCATAGAGAAAAGCTTTGACACCCCTGGCCTACACCAAAATTTTAAGAGAAGTTTTACTGTAACATTGATTGATTAAATCTTTATCCTCGGACTGGGAAAGCTTCTTGCAGAGCTTAATCCTGGCAGTTTCGCATACTTGTAGAGGCTTTGAATCACTGACGCAGGCCCGGTCGCGAATTTTTTTTTTCCACGAGATTTCTGTCTCATTGATTCTAGTCACTCTAAAAGTAAGATTTTTCGAAAGTGTTTTGATTTATAGGGGGGGGACTTAGACCAAAAGTTCTGCTCTAACCCCCTGAAAATATGGAGAAACATGTAAAAACACCAACCATCTTGCTTTTAACGCTTAAAAATAACGTTTACCCCCTTGATCATAGGGGTTGAAAGTTTTGGAATTTTTTAAAATTTTTACTGTTTGTGGTACGTAAACACTACTTTTTTGATTCAGTCACAATTGTTGTGATTGCTTCACTGAAGTCTTCCATTGTCACATCAGTCTTTGATACAATATTTTCAAGGTATAGTTTCAAGTTTGTTACGTATGTGTGAAGTGGAAGCTTCTTGTGTCCTTTTTTCAGCTTAAAAATATCGCTAGTTTTGGGAATGGATAACGATGTGTCCCTGGCGTAACGTATTTTCCTGTACAATCTGTCTGTCTTGGTTCTTTCTGCTTGAATTGAATTTGCGTAATTGTAGAGTTCCATTGGTGAAGTAAACGGTCCACCTAAGGATTTGAGAGCTGCAAGATCTTTGTGGCGTCTTTGGTCTAGTGCAATATTAGCGGACATTTTGTTTTCTGATATCGTTTTCTGCAAGTTATCTTGAAGTTTTCTCCACTCTAGCTGCAATTCGGGAATAAGGATGGTTTTTTTGGTATAACTTTTGAAAGATCCAGAAGGCATATACTTTCAATTAGATCTTGGGATTTATGTTTTACTTGTCATGAAGAGGTTGCTGGTAGTTCTCTGGCCCCTCTGCGAGATAGTTCATAGTTAATGAAGCCAACACTTCTCTCAGAGTCAATGTTGTGGATAGGCACTTTTTCCAGTTTTTCCTCATCCATGTGGGCTAAGGATATATTTGCCTTTGGGTTATGATCTCCGAATCCAAAAATGTTTCCTTTTTGTCTCTGGAATGCTTCAGCGATAGCTGGAAGAAGAACTTGTAACATGCTTTTAAGTTGTGCTTTGTATGTGGATGTCACTTGTGCAATGCTTGCACATATTTCTGGGCTGTACTTAGTGGCATGAAAACGATCGGATGACACGAATTGAAATACAGGGTTATCAAGATCGAATAGCTTTTCAGGATTTGTGTTGTTCAGATCCTCATAAAGTTGATGGAATGCAGGTGTTAGTTTGGGACAGAGTGAGTGACAAAAAAGGTTCAACCAGATGTAAACCCAGAAGAGCTCCAATACAAAACATAACCTCTAAAAATTTGATGTCAAGGAAAGACCTAACAATGCATGCTAGCTGATTTGAAACATGACAAAATTTACACAAAAAATCAGCTACGTCTTCCATATGATACAATACAATAGCGCAGGACAAAGTCAAACGATTAAATCTTTCATCTTTGAGGCTTACTGATAGATTTTTTCTTGGGGCAATGTGAAGGTCAAAGTCTCTGGCTTTATTCCATGGTTTGTGATCAAAATCATGATTAATTAGCCTTGTTATGCAATTAAGAGCTTGTTCAGTGACACTTCTTGCTGATGAGGTTGCATTAACAAGAAAGTTTGCATAAATTTTGTCTCTTCCAATTGCGTTTTCCAAACTTGCCCAGTGCTTACTTATTTCACGATTGAACATCAAGCTTGGATGAACATTGCAGAAGACATGATCTGGTAGTTTTTTTGTTTGAAACTTTTCAGTCCACTTGAAAATTATGTGAAGTTTGATCAGTCAACACAAGTCAATCTTTTCATATATATCTTTAGCCTCCACATCACTAGCCACAGAGAGGATTCGTAGTGTATTCATTTTCAAGTCTGCCAAATTAGCTCTGCTTTCTGAAACAATGGACAAGGTAGGCAGTGCTCTATATTTTCCATTTATTATTATTCCCAGTAGGCTACAATGAAAGAACCAGCTCCTTGTTTTTTTGATCCGTCATTAGCATATGTAATGGCTGCAGTATTCTCAGAAGACATAATTTCTTGAACAATGGAATCAAGAGCCATTGTTTCGATGCTTTTGCCGGTTTTCCTTGTAATATGTCTGTCCGGCAAAGTGTCCAAATCGAGTTGATCCGTGTCACTACCATGAAACTTCCAAGTTTTTCCAAACATCTTGTTTGCTGTTTCCGTGATAGTTGCCTCTGCTTGGAGCTGAGGCATATGATAAACACTTTTTAGTTTGTCCAAGGTTTCATAAAATTCACTGCGAACATTTCGCAAAGTAAGTCGAACATGCTGGTATTGCTTGCCATAGTGTCATCAACCACATGATTAATAGCTACTTTCCTCCTCTTTGGCTTAGGCTCTTCATCATCAGTTGGAATGTCGTCTGAAGTGACCTCAACAGCACTAGATTGTTCAGAGTCTGAAAGCATCTCATTTAATTCAGTTAAACCTTCATTATATTTTTCCGTGATTCTTTTTTCGGAGCACCTCAATCGTTCAAGAGCATGAAGATCTTGCTTTCGCCTTTCCATTGTTTTACACCACTGTTTGTCAATGTAATCCTCACAATACATTTTTCGTTCTGAGCGTTGATCTTTCAGAAAGTCCCATTCCATACTGGTCATCGTTACTCCATGGAGAGCTTCAAGTTTTTTTCTTTGTACGTTATTTTCACAAAATATATCAAAAACACCACTGGACCTGTCAATGAAGTCATTCACTCGTTTCTGATGCCGATTGTTTTGACGAGATTTTCTTATTCTCAAAAGATACATAAATTCATCATAAATCTTAACAACACGATTTTTAATTGCAATAGTGGAAACTGTATACAAATTGCAGAACAACCAATGTTCTTGCAACATCATTGCTATCATACCAGCAGCATCCAATTTACTTCTCTCATGTGCACCTGCTCTCTTAGGCTGTAACAAGTAGGCCTACAACATATTTTCAAGGACTGCCTTTTCTACAGGAAGGGTTCCTGCTGGAAAGCCAGCTGCTTCAGTGTAAACAACATCACCCAATTTCTTTTTTGCTTTGGACCGAGTTTCAAAAGCAGACATTATTAGGTGAAAGTAGACTGCTAACTGTCCAAAGGGTATAATAGTACACTTTCAGATTTCTGTATCTTCAATATGATATAGGTTTATAGTACATCTGAAAAACAATAAAAATCAATGCTTGCTCTGGGTCTGTTTTTGTTATGGTATACTTGACTGCAATATTACAACACACCATCAAGGTGTTGGCAAAACAAAAGTTGTTTCAAAGAGCAAATTAAAACTTATCCGCAAAATAAATCAAAAAATCCAAATAAGGTTAAGGGGCAGTGGCCCCTGCTCCATCCCTCTCTACACCATAGTAAAACTCTGTAGATTTGAAACTGAACCAAAATAATCATTTCATTGCAACTATTGTACTGATAGTCACCAATGGCTAGGTTGGTTTCGCCACAAGCTATAGCCTAGTCTTCTACAAGATTGTAGGCTAAGAACTGTCAGGTATTAGCCTAATATTGCCTACTACAACTTTGAATTGTATCTAAATCAGTACTCTCTTCTCAATTGGAAAGGCTTTATACTCATTGATCAGGCAATATTCCAATATAAAGTAGCCTAGCTGCCTTGCACTATCACTCATACTAACGTGTACCAACAATCAAAAGGCACACGCTTTTATTACATAGTCTCCAAAGCAGAACACATGTTGCCATTCACAAAAAAAACAAACTATTTTTTAACTTAAATTCAATAAAGTGTGTCACTAAACAATTAAAATATCTTTCTACATACTGGTAAATTATCAAAAACTGCTTAAAACTACAAAAAAACAAGTTTTGCGAGATAAAATGTGTTAAGACTTGATCGTATTGTTTTATATGGCAACACTGCAAGAAAATATCCAAAATCTCAAAGTGGTCATCTTCAAGGGGTATGTTCAAGGGGGTAAACGATCTTCCAGAGGCATAAATTTGGGCTTGTTGGAGTTTTTAGATCTCGGTCCATATTTTTAGCCCATTAGAGAACCTTTTTTCGCCAAAAAGCGTTCTAAGTCCCCCCCCCTATTTTGAAAGATTGGTTGATTCAGATTGTGAAATAACTATTTGCCAATGAAACTCTGCAATGATAATAAAATATAAGCTTTCCCTAACCCTACTTTTTTTGAAAAGCTTTTGTGCACCGCAAAAATTAATTTAAAGAAGAAAACAAAGTTTGACTTCGACGGGCGTCGAACCCTTGTTTTCAGGATCACTAGGCAGAGGTGAAACCACTGAACCAATAGTGCCAACGAGAAAATGTTGCATTCACACGGTTTTAATACAAACTTTTACCAAAATATGTAAATGAGACAGAAATCTCGTGGGAAAAAAAATTGGCGGCCCGGTCACCGAGATTGGCAGAGTGAAGATTCCGATTGTTGAAGTCTTGTTGCCGGGTAACTATTCCATCCATTAGATGCCGCTGAATGGAGAGCAGTCCTTAACGTGCGTTGCTCAAGCGCACACCCAGAGAGTCGAACCAGCGCCGCTTGATCTTGAAGCTTTTTCGTTACAGAATTCACGCGCTAACCAACTGAGCTATCGAGATTGGACTCCAATAGCACAGCCTGGATTGCTAAAATGCTTCTACCAGTGTCGTAGCTTAAGCCAGACTTGCGGTGAATTTCCGTTAGAATGAAAAGTTTTGGTCTTGATAGGATAAGTTCATTCAGTGCCGGTCTTTGGGGTGTGCAAACCGTGCGATCGCACAGGGCCCGCAAATTAGGGGGCCCGCAATTTACTCAGAAAATGCAGTAATTTTGTCATTTCCAATGGAAAAATTCAACAAGTGAATTCAACAAAGGAATTTAGCAACAAAAAAAACATGGAGACTCAACGGGTGCAACCTATTTCGTCCCCTGAACATTTCGTACCCTGAAAACATCAAGAAATAAACAACAGATCCGAAGTCATTGATCGGAGTTGCTGCAAACATTTCAAAATTTCTCTCGATCTTTTCAAGGGACGAAATAGGTCGAAATTTGATTTTGTTACTCTGATTTGAGGGTACGAATTTTTCAGGGGACGAAATAGGTTGCATCCAGACTCAACATAGAGACATAGCTTTATTTCCGAAAAATACCTAAAAGCATGATCTTATCCTTTTGCTATGCCACCGGACAGCACCATTTTACAGTAATATTCATACCCAAATTTTTGTTGAACATGCTCTCAGAATGCCCCAAATTCAAAGTAATTTTTCAAAATTTTGTGGGGGAGGTCCCCCAGACCCCGGCCGCTGGGTGTCGCCTTCGCCGATTACGCTGGCAGGCTTCGCCCGCCGACCGTCAAACCCCCCTCCTCTTTCAAAATACCTAGCTATACGCTGTACTGAATTGGATCATTTACATTGGGGCCCGCAAAAGCATATTCCGCACAGGGCCCGAAATACCCTAAGACCGGCACCAGTTCATTGAACACAGTTTGTACGAATATTATGCCACCTACATTTTACGCAAAACATATAAACTTTCACAAAACGTGGTTCAAGTTTTTAATTTGGCTTGCCTCACTACACCAGCTGATATCCCTAACTTTAGCATCTTTTCAATAGATACTGCCAGTCTTACCATACGGTATTGTAATTAAAATTTAACTGACCTTGTCTGGTGCCGCTTTGCTTGGTAGAGTCCATGTTCGTTCGTCGAAGCTAACACTCCACATGCTTTTCGAGCGACCCAAATTTGAACCGGATGAAGACAAAGTCGATTTTTTCATAGCTACTTCTTCTTGTGAAACATATGCAAGCTATATTCCAAGTTTTCTTTACCAATCTTGTTATTCAATAGAGACCGATATCTTGTTGATCTGTTGTTTCGACTTCTTCTACGATTTGCTTTCCTAATAAAGGCATTTTAAACTACCATACATTTAAAAATGCTTTCACCAGCAGTTACATTTCTGGTATTGGAACCATTGATTTATTTTACTTTATTGCCTATTTGTAACCAAACAGATTAATTCAGCAAATTGAATTGCAACATGCATGGTTGACTATTGCCATTTAATAAAAAAAGATTTTGAATCAAATCAACACAGACACTATATATAGCCTACTGCAGGGCTACTCAACTGGCGGACCGCGGTCCAAGTCCGGACCTTCCGGGTGTTGATGGTGGACCTTGAGCTTTTGCAAGAATAACCTCACTGTTACGTTTCAAGGCTTCTTTAAACTGATTTCTACCGGAAGGAAGCAATTTTTACTGTGATTGTCTTAGTTGCTTGGGGGCTTCGACCCCCGGACTCCCAAACACTTTCTCAAAAATCCAAGTCGAGTTATCCTTTACCAGTTTACCTAAAAAGCGGTTTGGTAGCCTACAGATAATTTAACTTTTGTGGTTGCGTGTGAAATAACTTATTCACCGGACCGCTAAAAATATTCCATTGGTCAAACCGGACCTTTGTTAACATCAGTTGAGTAACCCTGGACTCCTATATACATCTAGGCTACAAGCTTTGATAAATGTTCACGGTATTTTGGTTTTAAAAAATGTTGAAAATGTCGTGATCTATCGAAGGCACAGAGCCAATGAGAAAATAGTCTAGTTTGTTTCTAAATCTAAGCTATATTCCGCTGCAAGGGTTATTGGATTGAACAATATAGTAATTAAGACATTCATTTTTGACTCCTCGCAAATGTAAAAATTTTGTCAAAATCGTTTTTTCTACGTTAGAAAAAAATTTGTGAAAGGTGTTTAGAGCGTCCTGCTCTGTCACGGTTTCGCAGAGATTGTTGAGTCAGTGAAACTTTTGAATATTTTGATTAGCCTAACTTGTTTTTGTTTTTTTTATTCCGTTTAGAATTCAATTTTTCTTGAAGAATTTTGCATTACTTTCCTCTTATCATTAACACATTGTGTGTCACCAGGTAAGAGCGTAGTCATGGGGCGCAAAAGGGACAATTGCTCCCCACTCAAAAAAATTGTAGCCTACAATAGGCAATATGTAACCCACTAACATACTTGTACGTAATTGAAAAGCTGTAGAAAAGTTAATCAAAAGAAGATGTAGTTCTTTGATCAAACTTATGAGGCGTTCTTTAGAGTCTAAAAATTTTGTCTAAAGTTTAAACAAAACTTTCACTGCTAACGGCTTTTTTAATAAGCCGTCTGTTGATTATGACGTCACATTACCAAGCTACATTAGTGATTTACGACATATTCCAACATATTGTATTTTGATGGAAAAGCAAGTTGGAAAAACAACCACGGAATTCTTCCCTACGTGAGAACGGGTAGTTCACACTAGAAAATGTAGTTTACAAAAGTAGGGATAGTACAAGTAGGGGATTGTTTAACTGAAAAAGTAAACAACTGGAGGAGGGTAACTAACTTTGTTGCTGCTATGGAGTGAGATGTACCCAGGGTTGCATTCCTGGGGGGCTCGGGGGAGCTCAGCCCCCGAAATATAAAAAAGCCTGATGTAGGGGGGCTCCGGGGGGCTCGTTCAAAGTTTCACTTTTCAGCTCTTCTGGCTGAACAATAACTTATCGACTGAACAAGTAACACTTTAACAGCTTTCAAACAACATAACTGCAAAAATACACTAACATAAGTTGGCAGTAAACGCCGTTTTCCATGATTAGGTATGGTTAGTTTAATTCTATCATGCAATCTACATGTATAGTAAATCAAGCTTTTTGCAAATAGGGCAATAAAGAGTGACATAGCAAATTTTGTGGCTCTTTTGACATTCTAGATGTCTGCGTGTGATGTGACTCTTGCATTGAATAGCCTTTCCCACCCATGTGCCTTAAAATTTAGGAAAGTAGGTAAAATTTTCAGTGTGCATTGTGTTGCGTCCTCACATCGTGGTATCAATGCTGTGTGGAATAGTTTCTCAGCATTGTATAAACACTTCACAGCCCTCGCAGAAAGGAAGAATATTAGAGAAACAGATCGGGCCATGTTCAGAAGTCTCTGCATCAAAATGACTACCAAGGAATTCGTAGAAGATCGAGCGCTTTTAAAAGATTGTCTTCGGCAATTATCGCTTTTGTCAGAAACTCTCCAGACTGAGAATATCAACTTCGTAGTAGCTAATCGTCATGTCAAATGGACTAGTAATTCTCTATTTCAAATAAAGCTGTTCAAGAAGGAAAGTATTCGTTTTATGAAGTTGTTAACTTGAGTCCTGAAAGTACAAAAACTACTCCTTTATTAAAGACATAACGTTGGACCAGTTTAAAGCTCGACGAAGAGACTATCCTTCTTTTGATCGGAATCGGTTTATTCAAGCTTCAGTTGACAACATTGGAAGCAGGATGGTGGACACCAACAATGAAAATTCTGTGAAGAGCTTGGAAATTACTGTACCAGAGTTGTGGCCTGCTGTAATCGAAGTTCCATGGCAAGAAGGAGAGTAGATATTACGGGAAATAGAGGAGAGATTTCATGTCACCACTCCTATTTCCGATTGTACGTTAACAATCCTTACCATATACCAGATACTATAAAGTTGCTCAAGAACGTAGTACTAAACATGATTACATGATTCATGATGATTGCTATAAGTTCTGCTGAAGCCGAACGTGGATTTTCGCAAATGAACTTGGTCATCACACCGCTACGATCACGGCTGACCAATTCACTTGTTTCAGTAATGTTGTTCATCAGCATCAATGGACCACCTCCTCATATATGCAATGGCACTGCGGCAACTCAGAAGTGATTGCGGACTCATCGATCAGCTGTGGATACTCAGGTTAAGCACTCTAAGCCGCCCACATTGAATGAACTCAGATGTGTGCAAAAACTGTTTGCTGGCTAAAATCAAAGCCTGTCGTGGTGCTTATATAACTTAGCCCATAAAACCAAAGACCTTGCAGACAGGCTATTAGTTTTGTATAATCTCGTTTGCACCAACTTCAACTTGGAATATGTTTTTGTTGTATTTGAAGTTGTACTGTTCGTTAATAACTAAATGAGATTTTAGTGTAACTGTCACATTGGCAGCTTATGCTTATTGGTTCTTACTAGCAAAGCTGCTAACACAAGCGCTCATTTCAAGAGATGCATTTCCTCACTTTCCTACAGTCAATTTTTTTTTGCAAGTTTGCTTAGAATTGGCTCATACATATACAAGGGCGTCAGCAGGTTTTCGGTTAGGGGGGGTCAAGGTGAGTTTACTCTGCCCTTTCGGCCGGATGCAAAATTTTTTTGAAAATTTGACCATTACACCATCCAGACACTTTATCATTTTTATCAGTGTTTACATTTCTACGAATTTTTATCAAAATTGGCCAGAGCAATAATTATCAGAGTTATATAATCGTTTTATTGCATACTATATATCGTGCTCAAGTGAACCTTGCGTAAGGTGTAATATATACATTTGGGGTAATAATGCACTTTGTTTTGTCATAACTGTGTGGTTTCCGCAGCGACCGACTGCTAATAGCTAGTAGTTCCAAGAAGAGATAGTAAAGGAAGGTAAGAACAGAAAAAAAGAAGCATTTCAATTACGCGATGGTATTTGGAGTCTATAACCTTTAAAACCATACACAGAAAAAAGTTATGAGTTGTGATTATATTAACAGTAAATTTGAAAATTAGCGTCAAGTATTCAGAGCAAATACTGGTGGCAGTGGCACCAGTGAGGAATACTATCGCCGCTCCATTTACGTTCCTTACATGGACTCTTTAATCCAGTCTCTGAAAAGCCGCTTCTCAGAGACGAACATGCCGGCATTCATGTTATACCGACTGCATCCAGCGCAGATAGAGAAAATTGACCGTTCAGACTACAAAGCCCTGGTCAAAACCATACACCAGTTCTACAACTTTGACAATTTTCAGCAAGACGCCATGTCGTGGTATGACATAAATAACCATAAAAGGAAAATTTTCTCAGTCCGAAGACCAGGAAGAATTGGAATTTGTGGACTTGGTGAAAACTATGGAACTTTTTCCAGCTGTACGTCAAGCGATGATAACATTACTGACCCTCCCCGCCACTACTCGTACGGTATAAAGATCATTCAGCACAATGAGGCGGGTCAAAACATGGGTCAGATCAACCATGTCTGACGACAGGCTATCCGGGCTGTATATGATGAGTGTCCACAGAAGCTGAATAAACTCGGACAAAAATTCGTTCATTCAAAAAGTCATCGAAAAATTCGGCAAAGACCCACGTCGACTTCACTTCTTATTCAAGAATTGATTAACTAAACTGGTGGCTGATTGTTCTTTTCTGTATGATTTAATGTTACAAACAGCTTCATTGAATTCACGAAATACGAGATGATTTTATCTGAAACTGAATTCTCCTTCTTCAGATTTATGTGAGATAAAGCCAGTGCCCGCACTAGTAATGTAGTTCTGAGAGTACAGGAGCTCAAGTTGTCGAATTTTGCGATTACGGGTAGCTCGTAGGTATCTTCGTAAATTAATAGAGGAAGTGGGATACTCCCGAAGAAGGGTCATGATCACAATCGGAGAGCTTGACCAGCCAGTCATCACTCGTATCACCTTCATCCCTCTCCCCCTTTCAGTAAATTGCCTACTTTTGCATGTTCTCGCTTTTTCATTTTTCATCCAACAATTTTCCAGGGGGGGTCAGCTGACCCCATTTGCCCCTATGTGCGGACACCCATGTACATATAAGTAGCCTACGATTGAGTTAAGAGATTGGAATTAGCTCATGCAAAGCGAGTTTCAAGTGTAAGCCTACGCAGTAAAGAAAAAGCAAAGGAGATTGCACTGTAGCAACCAAGCCAAATTTCAAACTTATAATTTTATTTCGGATTCAACCACGTTTTCAGGTTTTGTTGCTTCTATCTTTTTCTGTACTTCAAACTATGTTTTAGCATGGGTTGTTTTTCGACATAATGTTCAGAAATAAAAACAAACTAAACATTGTTTCATTTTAAAAAAGGTAAAGATTGTTGGCTCACCTACACCGATTACTTATACATACTTTGTTTATAACAACACAGGTAGGTGTTAATAGACCCCCCCCCAAATAAAATGCTAGGAATACACCCCTGAGTGTACCGCCTTCATCTGTTGCCTACCCACGTGTAGCTTAATTACGTGACCTGTCCATGTACAATATGCACAAAGTGTCAATATATGTATGAAAATGTGTGATAACATACTCATTTTAACTAATAGCCTAATAAGTCATGATAATGCAGCGATAAACCTGACTATAATAGTGGTTACAAAGAGAGATCCCACGCTATAGTGTAGCAGCCGCACGCAATAGTAGCATCCAAAATTTGAAACAAAGTCTAGCAATATGTTTGATGAGAATTTATTTATAAAAAGTCGAAAAAAAATGCAGTTCTTACAATTTTGTATTTTTGTGATGACTGATGACTCTTTAGTGGCCCATATCTTAAGAAAAATCAGTGAAGCGAATCAGCAGAAAATAATTTGTTCTTCGAATAAAAAGCCTATGCTTTTTCTACAACAAAATGTGTCATTTTTTACTTTTTAACAAAAATTTTTAAGCCAAAAAAAAATAATTACACTGATAACGTAGCCTATGGTAGCTCTCTAATGATAGCCTATTAGCCGAGGCTACCAATGACGATAAATTGTTTCACTATGCAGGTTTGCTGTACAGTTTTCATAAGTTGTTGGCTCATTAAAAAACAAGTTATATCGCTATAAAATATATACTGTAAAGTACTATTTTATGCCTCAAGTAGGCTACGACTACTTGACTACGATGGCTTGAACTTAACTGATTGTTTCCTATTTTCATACAGGCTATCCTGTTAGTAATCCCGTTTGTCTACATTTCTACAATAACTGATTCGACGCAACGACATAATATAGCAGATCTTCAACATCAGTAGACTTTTGTGCCTATTACAATTGCTGAAACAAATCGAGCATAGCTGAAACTACGAGTTCACTGAGCTTTGACAAAAGAATCTTTTTCCCTTTTCTTATCCAACCATAACGAGATGATATCAGTATTTGACGCCAAAAATAAACACACCTTGGCTCAGCTTTCACATTTTTGTTCGCACCAAACAAAAGGTTGAAATTAAAAGATATAGGCTAACCATCCGCTCTCGTAATTAGTTTGCCTTTGCGCTCCATGCCAGTTTCTAAAACTCTATTCGCAAATAGAAGCCAGGAAAAATTCTTTGTTTACTTTAACAAATGCAAACATCAAACAAGGAGAAGGATTCAATGCCATAGGTACGTTTAAAACCTTTTACAGACGTTACTAACAAGTTGTCTTAGCTCAAGCCGAATAGCTCAATCGCTTATTTAAACAAAGGCTGACGTTTAGTTATTTGACCATGTTACAATACAACCAGCTAATTGCAAAAGAAGACTGACAACCAGTTCTATGTTAAGCCCTTTATGGGCCCTCTACAGGCAAGAAAATGTCTGACAATATAGTGTGTATTTTCACTGCATCGATATGGAAAAGTGATTCACTTTAATGGACTTTCTGACCAGTTTGGAAAACAACACAAAAGTAGGCTAGGCTGAGTGATAGCAAAGGCAGATCTATTATGTCGTAGCTACACGTCTTTTTGCTCGAAATGAAAGCCAAAAGCATTAAAAATTTTTAATCAAAAAGACTGGAAATGATGATGAACATTGAGGTCATTCAACCCAGAACTTATATCACACAATAGAAGCTGGCATGAAAATTTGGCCTGCTCATTAAATTGATTTAATTTCTATTTAAACTTGGACAAGAATTGACAAATTAAGGTATTTAATTTGCTTAGCTACATTGGAAAGCGATTTTCCCCTAAAATTACACTTATTCCAAAATTTACTAACCTATCATTCTTAAATACGTAGACGTAACAGAGGAAAACACTTTGGGAGAGCAACAAAAATTGGCTTTAACAAAAAGAACATTTCAACACTTTTACCAAGTGGTTATTATGGCTGGTAGGTTCAAACCACTCCATTGTAAGCTGGTGCACAAATAAATCTACCTGACTGCCAAATAGGCTACTACAGGAGCAGGGCCGGATTTAGCTGATGGAGGGCCCGGGGCACTTTTAGATCGGGGGCTCCCGTGCAAAAAAATTTTTCGCGCCAAGGCGCGAAAAACCACCTCTACGTCTACAGTAGCATCAATCCAGTACTGCACAGCATTTTGCAGAAACTTTAAAGGCCAAAAGGAAAAAAATAGCACAAAATCACATTTTTTCCACATGGGGGGGCCCTTCAAAAGTCGGGAGGCCCGGGGCAAGTTCCCCCTCTGCCCCCCCCCCTAAATCCGGGCCTGTAGGCTACAGGAGTACAGCAATTAGCACAAGGCTACCGATTTCACTTATCAACACTGTCCCAACTGTCCTTGCTAGCATTCAGTGTTGTACGCGTCAATGAAATAAATTGACCGCGTCAGCGTCAGCGCAAATTGCCTAAAACCTTTACGGCGTAAAGTAGCCTACTGCGTAAGCTCTTAAAGAAATTGACGGCGTCAGCGTTAATTTGTAGCGCTATTTTAGCCAGGGTCTCACAAAACGGAAGTATTTCAACCAAATTTAGGCTAACAATAGCTATAAATAAAGAACAGGTTTTATGTTTTGAGACTGTATTGTAACCCGCACAGCAAACAATGTTGGCTGATCGGTGGCCAACGGTCGCGAACGTCGCGGTTGGCTTTTCGTCGCAAAACAACCATTTGCCAACTAACATTATTTTTTTAACTGAACAAAGAATCACTAAAAAAGTGTAAATCATGTTTTAATTTGGTGATATAAACCACGTAAAATATTTTTTTCACCAAATATATATTGTGTACAACTTGGTTGTTGACACAACGTTAAGACAATGGTGGGCCAACGTCGCATTTGTCGTCGTGGGCATTCGGTTGAAAACCAACCTTCAGCCACCGATTGTTTATTTTTATATTCCCGGTGAAATAATCTTACATAATGAAAAGTACCCATTACACTTCTGTGCACTGAAGCTTTTACAAATTTTTTTTCAACAAACGTCAATATAATAAATAGGTTGTTAACATAACGTTAAACCAACGAAGAGCCAACGTCGCGTACGTTACCGTGGGCATTCGGTTGTCAGCCAACCTTTTGAGAATAAATCCTAATTTTGGTGTTTCTGGCAAACGAATTAAGAATTATGGTAAGTGTGTATTATAATTCTGTAAAATGAAGAATTTTTAAAGCTTTATTTCAACAAAAATTTAATATGAATAATGGTTGTTGACGCGACGTTGAGCCAATGGTGGGCCCCACCTAGCGCGTTCGTCGCCGTGGGCATTCGATTGTGAACCAACCTTTCTACAACAAATATCATTTTTTGTATTTACAACAAAATAATTCTAACTATTGGCCAGTATGTGTTACAATTTGACGAAATTAAAGTGAACGAAAGTTTATTGCAACAAAAACGCTATATAAAAAGTAGTTTGTTGACGCGACGTTTAGCCAATGGTGGGCCCCACAGCGCATTCGTCGCCGTGGGCATTCGGTTGTGAACCAACCTTTCTACAACAAATATCATTTTTTGTATTTACAACAAAATAATTCTAACTATTGGCCAGTATGTGTTACAATTTGACGAAATTAAAGTGAACGAAGGTTTATTGCAACAAAAACGCTATATAAAAAGTAGTTTGTTGACGCGACGTTTAGCCAATGGTGGACCCCACAGCGCGTTCGTCACCGTGGGCATTCGGTTGTCAGCCAACCTTTTGAAAATAAATCTTAATTTTGGTATTTCTGGCAAACGAATTAAGAATTATGTCAAGTATGTATTACAATTCTGTGAAATAAAAAATTTTAAAGCTTTATTTCAACAAACATTTAATATGAATGATAGTTGTTGATGCGACGTTGAGCCAATGGTGGGCCCCACAGCGCGTTCGTTGCCGTGGGCATTCGGTTGTGAACCAACCTTTCTACAACAAATATCATTTTTTGTATTTACAACAAAATAATTCTAACTATTGGCCAGTATGTGTTACAATTTGACGAAATTAAAGTGAACGAAGGTTTATTGCAACAAAAACGCTATATAAAAAGTAGTTTGTTGACGCGACGTTTAGCCAATGGTGGGCCCCACAGCGCGTTCGTCGCCGTGGGCATTCGGTTGTGAACCAACCTTTTGCCAACAAATCTTAATGCGTATGCAATTGAATCAAATAGTTTTCAATTAAAGAAAACAAAAGTCTCAAGAAACAAAATGTTACAATCACTCATATATTAAATACTTTATTTGATTGAGAGGTAGCATCATATTCACATGGCATGCTTTATTTTTTGCGGCTAGTCGTATTGCTATAGTACGTAGCCTATAAAGTAAACGATTGTTTACAATAGGAAAGCTTTTTTGGAAGCGCAATCCTGATAGTTTTGCGTTTGGTACCCGGGGAAGCTTTGATCGAAACTGACAAAGTGAAGTTTCGGCTTGTTGTTAAGTGTTGTTTCTCCAAAATTTTGGCATCCACTAGGTGCCACTAAGTAGAGAGTTTGCTTTGGTAGAGAGGATCTAGTTTTTCCATTTCTTTTCTGAGCAAAATTAATTATTTTTTTTGTTTTTAATATGTTTAGTTCGTTTTGTTTTGCTGCGTAATCTAGTGTCTACACCAGCTCAGTGGCCAAGTGGTTTCATTTTTGGCTCTGGTACTGGTAGATTTTAGATCGATTCCAGGTCGGGTCATACCAAAGACTTACGGGTAAAAACAGTACCAACTGTATTCTTTATTGCATAACGCAGTGAGAATAAACCAGGTAATAATATGATAACATCGTAAACCTGATATAAAATAAAAACGAGTCCTGTTGCTAAAAGACCTTAGCTGTTGCTGAGCGACAATAAGTAAAAACCATAACATTATTATTATTATCTAGTCTCAATCTAACCACAGTGACCGAGTGGTTATCGCTCAGCAAAAAATGGAAAAACGGATCGATGCCTTCGAGCTCTGGTCATACAGGCAAATGTTAAAAATTTCATGAAAACAAAAGATCACTAACGATGAAGTATTATCCACATTTAATTCAAGCAAAATTCTCTTACAAATAGTCAAATAAAGAAAATTGAAGTATTTCGGACACACAATAAGGCAAAACTCGTTACAAAAATCATTAATAGAAAGGAGATAAACGGTAAAAGAAACAAAGGCAGACCAAGAATGATTTGGACATCAAACATCACTAAATGGACAAAATTAAGTTATGAAACTGCAGTATGGTCGAGAACAATGGTGCATTGTATCCAACCCTCAATACGAGAAAGGAATGTAATGATAATGATCACCAGATGTATACAGTGACAATCTGCTTTTATTTCGACGTTTCGTCAATCAGACACGACTGACTTCTTCAGGGGGCTAGACCAGGTAGTGACTACCAGTCTAGCATGGCAAAACACAGGACCATGTTGCTGAAATCAACTAAACATGCAAAATGAAAATTCAACTTCTAGACAAAAAATTATCGCGCGCAAAGTTTGAAATAACTTAGAAGAAGGGACTTAAATGTTAACGATCAACAAGAAGCTTAAATAACAACAGGAGAGGAGAGTGAACGGCATGAGTCATCATGATGAATCGAGTTTTGTACGCACTACTGCACAGTTTTACAATCAGCATGAAACCAATTTAAACAACGTAAAATAAGATCTTACAATAGTTTTTTGTAGATCGCAGGAAAAGAGATGCCATCATTGCGATTCATCACATGAGGCTTTTGATTGATGAACCAACTTTCAGAACACATTCGCTTTTTATAATCACTTTCAACTTTTAGAATTTTAGAATTGGTACCGGTATATAATAAACTTGAATATGTTAAACTTGATAACGTTGCTCGGCTTCGTATGCCCATGGTTCAACAAGACAAATTCTCTACCGAAGCTCTATAATTTTAGAATCGCTCCAAGTTATTTTATGATCTGAAGTTATGACATGCATGCAAGGAGCAGAATGTTCCTGGCGTTGATATTTGAAAGCTCTTTTGTGTTCATTAATGCAAGATTTAAGATCTCGTTTGGTTTGGCCAACATAAATTAAATTGCAATCATCACAAGAAACTTGGCACACTAAACCTGAGATTTCGCTTTGTCTTTTAAAAACGGCAAAAATTTACTTCTTGTCAAGAAAGGTTTCAAAGCGACTTTTACACTAATTTTATTTAAGATACGCCGAACTTTTCAGAAACTCCCTTAAAATAAGGTAAAGAAACAAAAAACTTATACTGGGTATAGATAGAGGTACAGTATTAAACTTTTTGGTTGTCGTTGGCAAGCATGCTTTCTTGGAAATCCATTGAGGAACAACGTAGGCCTATTGTGTATGCTTTGTTCTGTCGTGAAAGTTCATGCGAAACTGCGACATGTGTGTCAATGCTGTCATACAAAGTTTTAGCTGCAGTAAGTTTTTGATGTTTGGGGTGGTGTGAATTAAAATTTAAATATCTGTCAGTGTGTGTGGGTTCGTAGTAGTCAAAGTGTTTGTGGTATAGTGAGGAATAACTAAGACGTCTAAAAATGGTATGAAGTTGTTTTTTTCATGTTCTGTTGCGAATTGAATTGAAGAAGATATGCTGTTCAAATGTTGATGGAATTGGTTGACCGCAGACTTTTTATAATGTAAAAAGTGTCATCTACATATCTCACCCAAACTTGCGGTGGTGTATGCAGGGCCGGATTTAGCTGATGGGGGGCCCGGGGCACTTTTAGATCGGGAGGGCCCCGTGCAAAAAAATTTTTTGCGCCTACGGCGCGAAAACCCATCTCTACGTCGACAGTAGCATCAGTCCAGTACCGCACAGCATTTTTCAGAAACTTTAAAGGCCAAAAGGAAAAAAATAACACAAAATCACATTTTTTCCACATAGGGGGGCCCTTCAAAAGTCGGTGGGCCCGGGGCAACTGCCCCCTCTGCCCCCCTCCTAAATCCGGGCCTGGGTGTATGGAATGAAGCGATGGCAGTGCGCTCAGTGTATTTCATGAAAATGTTAGCCACGACCGGGAAAATGCAAGAACCTATCGGCGTACCATAAATTTGGCGATTAAGAACGTTATTATAACAAAATGCAATGGACTCAAAACACATTATCAAAGCTTCTATGACGTCATTCATAGAAAGTTTAGTGCGTTCGTGTGAAGACTTATCTTGTGAAAGTAATTGAGAGATAATCTGCAAACATTCTTTGAGAGGAACGTAAGTAAATAAGCTCACAACATCAAAAGAAACAAAGCAATTATTGTAATCAACAGAGGTGTTTTTGATTAATTGTACAAACTCAAAAGATTTTTTTACGGTGTATCCTTGGTTCAACAATGGCGATTCAACAAATTCAGGTTCAACAATGACAATGGCGAAAACCACGCTGAGATATCCACCAAAGCAGCGGCTAAAATCAAGAAAGCCATTTGTACGCGCTGCACAAGACCTTCTGGCAGCCTCTGGTGGAAATCCTAGCAAACAGTGGTGCCACGCGGCGTGGTGTGAACAATGGTCAAGCAGCACATCCCCACTTCGCCAAGTATTCAGATCCACGCCCGAGAACCAGCTGGGCCATGGTCTCTCTAGACTTGCCTCATCAAGGCGTAACCGTTTGCTCACTGGTGTTGGACGCTATGGTGCAGACATGTTGCGCTGGGGCTTGGCAGAAAGTGCTACTTGTGAGTGTGGTGAAATGCAGACGGCAGCCCACATTATCAAGGATTGCCGGCTATTCAGACCACCTCATGGTATGGAAGGCCTAGATTCTATCGACGACACCAGGCAGTGACTAACCAACGGATGTCTTGACATATAGCGACAACACGAGAAAAGAACAACGGCGATGAAATGTCAATTAAAAATTTCAATAAATTATAAGTAGGCGAACCGATAAAGGACAAACAATAAAACAAAAGATATTCATGAAAAAAAGTTAGCTGCTTTACGACAATCACAGCTCTCAGAAAGAAATGACACCTCATAGTTGACAAACCGATGGGTGAAAAATCTAAGCCAGAAAGAAATCACTAAACGTCAAGTCAAAGTGTTGAAAAAGGGTCACAATTTTGCCATTTAGCCCAAATTGATTCCGAAATTGGATATTGTAGCAGCAACAGAGAAAGGATACAGGTTACAGAGGTGTGAATGACGCAGCTGGTGTTGCAACGGTCAGATTAAAGATTACTCAAATTCTGAATTCGGCAAGACCCCCTCCACCCAATCTTCTTCCAGAAGAAATGACAGCTTTAAAAGAACAGAAATTTGACAGCTCCATCAAAATAATAAAAGCCGATAAAGGGAACGCTACGGTAATTATGGACAGTTCTGAGTATCATAACAAACTCTCTGAACTTTTAAATGACAATACTACATACAAAATTTTAAGACGTCAACCTAATCCTATTGCATCTATTGAAAAATCTGTAAACAAATTAGTTTGGCGATTTGCAACTAAACGAAAAATCACTATGCCAGTTTATCATCGTCTTAAGTGTAATAAGAGTGTAACTCCGAAAATTTATAGATTGCCCAAAATTCATAAAAACCACACCCCTCTTCGACCTATCGTGTCCTTTATCGGTTCGCCTACTTATAATTTATCGAAGTTTTTAATTGACATTTTATCGCCATTGTTGAACCAAGAATACACCGTAAAAAATTCTTTTGAGTTTGTACAATTAATCAAAAACACCTCTATTGATTGCAATAATTGCTTTGTTTCTTTTGATGTTGTAAGCTTATTTACTTCCGTCCCTCTCAAAGAATGTTTGCAGACTAAACTTTCTATGAATGACGTGACAGAAGCTTTGAAATTGTGTTTTGAGTCCATTGTATTTTGTTATAATAACGTTCTTTTTGGTCAAATTTATGGTACGCCGATGGGTTCTTGCATTTCCCCGGTCGTGGCTAACATTTTCATGAAATACATTGAGCGCACTGCCATCGCTTCATTCCATACATACACCACCGCAAGTTTGGGTGATTGCCATATTACTTTAGGTCGTCTGTCAGGGGACACCCACCATCAAATTTGTCTGTCAGATACATTTTTGTGAAGCTTAACACTCATACATTAATTTTCAATTGGTTTTATCCGGTAACTATTTCAGCTGACCTAGCTCAAGTTAGGGGGGGGCACCTACTTTAGGTCGTCTGTTAGGGGACACCCACCATCAAATTTGTCTGTCACATATATTTTTGTGAAGCGTGACACCCACAGATTAATAATCAGTTGGTTTTATTTGGTAACTTTTTCAGCTGACCTAGCGCAAATTTTTTAGAGGGTATAAAACTTGTCTGTCAGAGTCCCCCCACCACCGAAAATGTCTGTCACATACCAGACAATCATGTAGAAACAATTTACTGTACAACCAACTAAGTTTCAAGCGGTCACTTTTTCAGCTAACCTAGCGCAATTTTTTGGGCCATGAAAATTGCCCCCCATTCCCATACCCACCACCGGCGGCCCGGCAAACTTCCAGATTATGAGTACCCACATACCACCGGACATCGCTGTATGAATAGAAATTGGTAACTTTTTCACCTAGAGTGAAGGTCGCGGGCTCCTGGTCTAGTAAGCGCAGAAAACCCCCTCTCTCACACAGGTAGTAACAAATGGCTGGAGAGCTTTTACTGCGTGCGTGCAGTGGTGCCAAAGTAAGGGGGATGGGGGGATATATCCCCCCAATATTTTGACAGCATCCCCCCCAATAATTCAGAAAAAAAATAGTTGCTATGAAGTTGTACTTCGATTTAGTTGTTTGCAAGCATCTCAAATTGCTGTTGCTTTTCTTTTATTGATGTTTGATCACAGTTCTAAATTGTCTTGGATTTGACGCTAGACAATGAAGGACCTTCATTGAAGGTATTAAGGACGAGTTGGACCAGGCCACTGGCCACGGCACTGCAGTAATGAAGAAACTGCAGAAACGTATTTGGGACTTGTGCTGATTTTGCAGCCTTTGGCACTTATAGAGCAATTTAGTATCACGCTGCAAGGAGAAAAGCTCGACATTGACTCTTGTGAAGAGCTGTTTCAGACCCTGAAAATCACTCGAGAGAAATATTGTGATTTGGAGTTTGAGAACAATTACAAAAATACAGTTTCACTTCCGGAAAAAATTTGCTACTAATTTTATCACGCCTTTGCAAGCACCACGGCAAAGAAGAGTCTCTGAAAGATTGGGTGAAGGCTCGATGGCAGCTCCTGCAGACACTCAACTGCATTAAGTTATAAAATACTTTACAATCAGTTCATGGATAGAGTTATCTCTGAACTGACCGAACGGTTTGAAAGTAGCCTGAATTCCGATTCTGCAAAGTATAAAGAACTTGCACGAATTTTCAAGACCGCTTAGTTCCTGAAATGGTCAAAAATTATCCAGAGCTGAATAGACAATCGATGAGTTATCAAATTGATTCATTCAGCAAGGCAACAGGAGCAAAATCTCTGTAGGCTACGATGCTAAAAAAGCTTACCAGGCATTGTCCGAGTTGGAAAAACCTCTCTTTATTCTCAAATTTAATACTCCAGCTGATTAAGATTCTCTTTTTGCCTGGTAACTCTGCTGCTTGTGAGAGGTCATTTTCCAATCTTCGTAGATTGAAAACCTGGCTGAGAAATACTTTGGGACATGAAAGGTTAAATGCTAGCATTGTTTGCAACATTCACCAAAATATTTTAAATGACATCAGCATAAATGACAGTGCTAATGTATTTTCAATGTGCACTACCGTAAGACGCAATTCGGTTGTAACAAGTTCTTGTGATGTGTTTGAAAGTTAGCATTTTTGTCATAAATTTGCAGATGTTCTTCTGTAGCTTCGATTATTTTCAATCTCCTGACTACTAGTGACTTTGTCCTATAGCGCACTAAGTGTAGTGATTCTAGTGAAGGAGAGCGCAAGAAGAAAAGTATAACTTCTGTTTTTTTTGGAAAAACTAAGTATTCATTGTAAGTTCATAGGTTCGAATCCCGCTGGAGGTACCAATTTTTCTTTGCTTGTTTCTTAATCTTGCAGCAGTCATTCACAAGAGCACTGGTAGCGCTTTTATCTCCACGATTTCTTGTCTGTATATTATTATTAGGCTGTTAGCAGCTAATTTACCGAGGTCTGGTGATTGTTTAATAAACTTAATACCAGAACCACTAAAATTGTGTATAAAGGTATGCATCCTCCCCAATGTTCAAAATCGTCTAAACTTTGATAAAATTTTGATTTATCCCCCCAATCCTCCACTAACTTCGGCACCACTGCGGGCGTGCCAACAACAGTTTTTTCATTTGTGACTTTTGTCCAAAATTGACCAATGGTTTCTTTCTTAAAATATTTCATCAATACACTGTCGCACTGAATGTCAATAAACTCCTCTTGAAACTCAAAAATGCATAGGTAGCCTTCCTGTAGGGTATCTACATCAATAGCAAATGGATTGCGCACCCATTCCAAGGCAAATCCTTTGCATTTTTAGGGATAATCAAATCAAATTATCGCATCAATGAACCCAAATGCCTTTCTATGACAAGCTGAACATCGTCAAAGCCAAACTCCGTCTTGCAGTAACTGTTTCAAAACAGTAGCCTAAATGATGCTGTTTTCTGGGACACGATCTTCTTCCACAAATTCAGCTTTTCTGTAAAAGCAATCAGTTTTTCAAATACATCGACCAACATTATGTTTGGTCCTTGCAAAGATTTATTCAAGATAATCAGCTGCGAAAATATATCAGAAAGATACACCACAAACAAAAGCCACTTTTGATCAGCAAACTTTTCTACCAAGCTATACTTCTTGTTTATTAAAAATTCATTCACCTCCTTGCGCACCTTTTTCCTTCTTTGAAGAGGATGTGGGAAATGCATTAATTTTTCATTTGATAAGGTTTAAAACAATTAATTGTCCAAGTTTAGCAATTATTTGTATTTGTTTGGGGTGGTTTTTGAAGCAACTAATTGTTACAATTCCCTAGTCTAGTGTTACTGTAGGCTACTGTTGTGCAGGGAATGGGATGGAATGGAATGGAAGACGTTTTTTCCATCTTCCATCCTGAGATTTTCTTCCATTCCATCTCCATTCCATCTTAGAAATCTTCCATTCCATCTTTCATTCCATCTCAGAAATCTCTTCCATCTTCCATTCCATCTTCCATCTTCACATTTTGTGATCTCCGCGTTGAATATGTCACAAATAAACCTAAAAACCATAGGCTAAATTTAAGCTAAAAATTTAACAGCAGTATTTTCCTGAGGATTACGTACCATTTGGTGTTATAACTAGAAACGTAGATTGATTCTATAAATACAGAAAGAAACAACACCTAGCAAAGTTAAAGAAACTGTTGTAGTAGTCTACGTTGGCAGGCCCTGATTTAGAGGGGAGGGGGGGAGCAGAGAGTGCAGGTGCGCCGGGCCCCCGACTTTTGAAGGGCCCCCCTACGTGGAAAAAATGTGATTTTGTGTTATTATTATTTTATTCTTTCAGCCTTTGAAGTTTCTGCAAAGTGCTGTGTAGAGCAGTATCGGATTAATGCTACTGTAGTTGTAGAGGTGGTTTTTCGCGCCGTAGGCGCGAAAAATTTTTTTTTGCACGGGGGCCCCCGATCTGAAAGTGCCCCAGGCCCCCCATCAGCTAAATCCGGCCCTGTACGTTGGAGAAGATAACAAAGTACCTAACGAAAATACTTGAGAAGCATCGCAGACAATTGGTGTAATAAAATGCATGTCTTGATAAAGCGTTAGAAAGTTAATGATGGAATTGGGATGGAATGATGGAAAATTGTCTTCCATCCCATCATCAAGATCTTCCATTCCTTTCCATCCTTGACATTTTCCATCTTTCATCCCAAAATCTGTCTTCCATTCCATTCCATCTTCCATTCCATTCCATCCCATCCCATTCCCTGCTGTTGTGTACACTTCACCGCAAAATGCGTGTGGCAAAATCATCGAGTGAAACCCGCAGCGTAGATAGAATAGCAGAAATTACGAAAACTAAATTAGTGGTAGGCAGTTTTAACTTTGCTCAAGAGACATTATTTTTTATCATCACATCTTACAGCGACCCAGCCAAATGAAACGGCGAACCAGTTTTGGGTCGGGACCCAGGAGTTGAGAAGCACTGCCTTATGGGGAGTTTCTGAAAAAATTCGGCGTATCTTAAATAAAATTGGTGTAAAAGTCGCTTTGAAACCTTTCTTGACAATAAGTAAATTTTTGCCGTCTTTAAAAGACAAAGCGAAATCTCAAGTTTGGTGTACCAAGTTTCTTGTGATGATTGCAATTTAATTTATGTTGGCCAAACCAAACGAGATCTTAAATCTCGCATTAATGAACACAAAAGAGCTTTCAAATATCAACGCCCGGAACATTCTGCTCCTTGCATGCATGCCATAACTTCAGATCATAAAATAACTTGGAGCAATTCTAAAAGTTGAAAGTGATTATAAAAAGCGATTGTGTTCTGAAAGTTGTTTCATCAATCAAAAGCCTCATGTGATGAATCGCAATGATGGCATCTCTTTTCCTGCGATCTACAAAAAACTATTGTAAGATCTTATTTTACGTTGTTTAAATTGGTTTCATGCTGATTGTAAAACTGTGCAGCAGTGCGTACAAAACTCGATTCATCATGATGACTCATGCCGTTCACTCTCCTCTCCTGTTGTTATTTAAGTTTCTTGTTGATGGTTAACAATCAAGACCCTTCTTCTAAGTTATTTCAAACTTTGCGCGCGATAATTTTTTGTCTAGATGCTGAATTTTCTTTTTGCATGTTTAGTTGATTTCAGCAACATGATCCTGTGTTTTGCCATGCTAGACTGGTAGTCACTACCTGGTCTAGCCCCCTGAAGAAGTCAGTCGTGTCTGATTGACGAAACGTCGAAATAAAAGCAGATTGTCACTGTATACATCTGGTGATAGTTTAGCTTAATTTGCACCAGAAGAACACATATTATTTAATTAAATGCCTGGAGAACAGCCTCATTCAATTTTCAGCAGAGTCCAGAGACTGGAGTCGCATGGAAAAGCATTGGTGAGTACCATTGTTGTTAGCATTTTTGATAAAGCATTAGATCAGGGGTGGGGAACCTGCGGCCCGCGGGCCGAATGCGGCCCGCGTAATTGTTCTATGTGGCCCGCGTCAAAATTTCGTAAAAATTTTTTTTTTTCTTTTGGAAAAGTGAAATCATTTGAAGCTAAATTACCTGTGGAAAGTACAACTTGAAAACAATAATACCGCACATTTTCCTACCTTGCAAGAGCAAAAGCTTTCTACAACAGCCAAATATAGGCTACCCATTGCCTATGTATGTGTCAATCTTATGGAGACATTTAATGCAAGATTTTTGGACATAAAGAGTAAAGAAATGGAGTTAGATATTTTTGCCTCTCCTTTCAATGTGGTTGCAACTGATGTTCCTAGTAACTTCCAACATGAAACAGTAGAGCTCACAGAGTGACGGTACGTTGAAAGCGATGTACCAAAACATTCCACTGCTCAACTTTTATCAACGCTACATAAATGCTGATGATTTTCCAGTCATGCGGAAACATGCTTTGAAATATGTGTCTCTGTTTGGAAGCACCTACCGTTGCGAGCAGTTTTTTTCCAAATTGAATCTAACAAAAAGTCGGCTTCGCTCCAGAGTCTCCAGACTGACTGATAAAAACGTGGAGATGTAGTTAAGAGTTGCAACATCTTCCGTGTCAGCAGACATCACACGACTCACCAAAAATAAAAACTTTCAGCCATCCCACTAGCTGTGAAAGTGAAATAAATCATTGTCTACTTCGCTGCATTTTTTATCTGTAAATAAAATTTCGAAATTTTAGTGGCCCGCCTGTGTTATTTCTCATTTTATGTGGCCCGCATTACTAAAAAGGTTCCCCACCCCTGCATTAGATGATTCAATTAGTCCGATGTAGTACTATTAAATGCAATATATAATTATTCATAAAGTTAGATTTTAGGACACACCTGGGCATTGGCGTAGCCAAGGGGGGCGAAAGGGGCCATGCACCCCCAAATTTTCAAAGTTTGGATTCAGAAGTTGAGCCCTTTGTTGAAAATATAATAAAATTTATATCGTTTTCCAAGACGTCTGGCTATTAACACCCCCCAGGACTTGTTTTTTTAGACACACAGAAAGACACCAATAAATTTTGCAAATCACGCAAAGTTTGCGCGATTTACGCTTTTTTTAACTAATCCATGGAAGCAATTTCAGAATCGCTTGCTCTGTTGGGTTTTTGTGTAGCTGAGTTTTTGGTGTTCTCTAACTTTAGCCGCAGTTTTTGCCCGTTTGTGTGTAAGAGTTACCTTTAATAAGTTAATAGCTGTTTATCTGCTAATAAATTTCATACAAATATTACCCTAAAAGTGTTTCCAGAAAGCGCTATAATCCATTATTTGAGTGTAATTTTGCAAAAATTTTCTGGGAAGCATGCCCCCGGACCCCCCTAGAATACGCGTGCCTGAGGCACGCTCTAACCCCCCACCACTTTTATTGCTTCCCTTGCTCAACCCACCGGAATACGCCACTGCACATCAGGTGGCAATGTCTCAAATCAAACACTTTGTCGTTCTCTTGAATTCATCAAATATTTGGTCCCCCTAATTCTTTTTCTGGCTACGCCACTGCGTGACCTGGGTGTGCAGGGTAGTGATTTTTAAGTTAGTTTCGATAATACTACATAGATAATCTACTGTCTTTTCAAGGAAGTCAACTTTTTGTAGCAAGCTTGCGCGGTGCGTTTTTTTTGTAGGGTTTATTTGTTTTGTTTTATATCGCCAGTTTTGCGGCTCAGACTGCTGTGTTGTATCGCAATTTTGCAATTGTGGTAGGCTAAGATATAATTAACCAAATCGATTAGTTTTCACATAAAATCTCAAAAACACACTAAATTATTTGGTCAAGTTTTTGTTAGGTTAATAAGGTCATTTTTACATTTTTAAAGTAAATTGTTTTGAGTTTTCAGGTCGATGAAAACTTGCTCGAGTTGTAAGGAATGGGCTACATCAAATTTTGACAATCTTTTTTTACTCCAAGCACAAGCATGGTCTGAAATTGAACAAACGATGGATTGCGTGTAAATTAAATGTGATTAAATTCAAAACGTCTATTACGAGATAATTTATTTTTTGTGGCCCGGCAGCAAATGCATCGCAAACTTGTGGTCGCTGACCTCTTCTGTACATCACTGTTAAGTTTAAGCGTTGAATGAACATGGACGTCGCCAGTGTTTTTTTTGAGGTGTTTTGGGGGACCGAAACGGTCCCCCAAATTTCTCCAGCGGTTTTCCAAAATTTGGACTTGCAACTACAGTAGAAAAGTAATGGTTGTTTCTCGCTATGTCTTAAGCAAATATGGCTATTTTTTGATATTTAAATGAAACACTTGCGGTCTCTTAAAACTACTTAGCGGTCGCCCAAACCAAACCTTAAAAAAAACCTGGACGTCGCTATTATAACATCACGGACAGGAAGCTAAAAGCTGCCGTGCAAGATGAGGCTCAACAAGATTGTCATATTGGAGTTTTTAATGCCAAGTTTGAGAAATTTGGCGTTTTTTTTAATGCATTTTTTCTTTTTCAGTTTGGCCTTTTGACATATTTTTGGCGTTTTTGGAATTTTTTTAGCATTCTAAATAGAAGTTTAAAAAACTTCGGTAGTAAAAATTGAAAAATGATAGAAATCATGCTGTTGACAAAATCAGCTAGCTCAAAATGTAATAGGATAATGAAAAGCATTATCAGGATGCGGGCTTTTCAAACCTGATGTTTTATAATTAATCACTGCGAATTGGTAAAACAGAGTTTTTTACACTTCTATTTCAAATGTTAAAACAATTCAAAAAACGCCAATATGGCAATCCTGTTCGAGCCTGATCTTGCACGGCAGCGTTTGGCTTTCTGTCCATGATGCCAGGCGCGGATCTAGGATTTTATTTTGGGGGGGGCCAGAAAATTTAAAAATGAATTAAAAAGTAAGAAAAAGATAAAACAGATATGAACAATCAGTGGCGTAGCCAGAAATTTGGGGGTTTTGACGGCCGGCGGGCGAAGCCTGACGGCGTGTTCGCCGAAGGCGACACCCAGCGGCGGGGGGTCTGGGGGGCCTCCGCCAGAAAATTTTGAAAAATTACTTTGAATTTGGTGCATTCTGAGAGCATTTTCAACAAAAATATGGGTATAAATATTCCTGTAAAATGGTGCTGTCCGGTGGCATAGCAAAAGGATAAGATCATGTTTTCTTCGGTATTTTTTCGGTAATAAAGCTAATTGATCTCTATGTTTTCTTGGGTGTCCGACAAATTGTTCGTAAGCAATTGTTCGTAAAATTAATTCTTCGTAAAACAATTCTTCCTAAAGCATTTTTTCGTGCATGCAGTTAAAATTTGATGTATACGAAGAAATGCTTTACGAACAATTGTTTTACGAACAATTGCTTTACCAACAATTGCTTACGAACAATTTGCCTATAACCGTTTTCTTATTGCTAATTCCTGGCTGAGATGTTTGAATGTTTGGTATTGGCAAAACTCGCTCTTTTTATGCAGTTTCGCTTAAAATTAGGCAAACTTTGGTTTAGAGACATACAGTAGAGAGACTGAAAGCATCATTCTCAATATCGTGACGTCACACGCGTGCCAAAAGGGGGGTTGTAAGCCCGCTGTGGGACTAATATAAGCTGTTTAGAAGCATATCAAACCATTCAACAATTTTTCACAAAATTTCGGGGGGGGCCCGGGCCCCTTGGGCCCCCCCCCATAGATCCGCGCCTGCATGATGCTATTCAACCTTCGAATTTGGTGTCGGCAATTGTCGAGGTAAATGCTGAAGTAATCTGACAAAGTATGAATTGCGTCGGCAAAAATAGTGCGGACGCAAATTTTGAACTCGTGTTGCATACAGAAACCCAATCAGCAAATCAACCTTTTGCACACTGATTCAACGCCTGCAGACGTTGAATCAATGCAAAAAAGGGCTGATGTTCGCCAGCAATTGCTTAACTGGGTGAAAAAGCGTGTCCAGTAGAGCGAAGGGAAAACTATAACTCCTGCGTGAGCGGTGGCTAGTAAGATCAAAACCATTGAATTTAAACAAAACTAAGTCAGTAAAATATGCGATGAAGACTACCCATGACGTTCTTCAAGCAAAGATACTCGTAATGTGTGAGAATTGAATTGAAAAATGATACAAAATAAGAGGTTTTATGGCTTTGGTCGCAATTATAAATATTACCCCTTTGACGTTCTCAACATTTGCTTGTTCGATTTTCGTGCTGAAAACGTCACACAATTTGAAAATGGTAATGCAAGTTACTGTTTAACGATGAAGATTTAATATTGCCGTTGGTGGTGGGTGTCTCGCTTTCGACTTTTCGAGCATTTTTACTTAATTTTTCTGTGTTTTTATTCTGTTAAAGTTGTTTTTCTTGTGTAATCAGTTGCCTGCATTAGCGACGTCTATTACCATTATCATTACCTAGCCAACCTTACATCATTATTTTATGCGGTCGCTGAAGTTTGAGGTTGAATGCAACGATCATGGAATGTTACGTATTATTAAGAACCATTTTACACACAAAAGTCAAAAAATTGATCGCCTAAAACAGTTCTTTTTGCACTCTTGAGCAGTGAATACTATTTTCTAAAATGTAGTTATTTTGTCTCGTGAGCTGTGCTTATTGCTTGACAAGGGCATAAAGTTGTAGAATCGATAGGAAATCATTAACTTTAAAAATGCGGTTTAAATTATGGCAAATAAACGTATTCAAAGTTTTTACTTCAGCAATTGAGGACGCCATTTCGTAATTTTACGCCGGCAATGATTTTGCTGGAGTAAAAATAAGCTGATTTTGAACCTTGGCTATTATAACGACGCCCACGAATTGAGCAACCAATGAATTTGACATCTCTTCAATGTTGGTATGTCGAATTATTTTTCACGTGGCCGGTAACACTGATACCTGTTTTAAAAATAGGTTTTTGTTCGTATAGTTGTGTTTTTAAAAAAGTAAAATTTCATAATTAATGATGCCTAAAGAGAAACTACACAAACTATTGTCATCACGTACAATAAGCCTACGCCGCAATGCAATAATGCAAATGCGCCAGCATTTTGAAGATTTGTCGCAACAACGCTGTATCTGGCCCCAGTCATTCAAAACGAAGTAATGGAAAAAACTGATTTTTCCAGTAAATTTGGTGAGATTTCTAGCCGTAATAAATAAAAGCCAAGAGAGTCAGACTTCGAATATTTTTTCTCAAAAGTTTGTCAGTTATGTTTCAATCCATCGCAACATAGTCTTTCTATTATTCCTGTTTATAAGCTGTTTTCAAGAAATATAATTTATTTTATTGATGCATCTTACTATATTAAATGTTGAAGCTGTAAAAATTTTCAATTGTTTTTCAGGTCTCCAAACAGATGTTTTGCAAGATGTAAATGTCATTGATGAGGATATGTCTCTGTCAAGATTTGAAATTAAAGGTAAATCTAAAAATCTATTGCATTACTTTCTTTAGTGAGTTAAGCTGTCATATGTTGCTAGTTCCCTAAACTTATTTTGTAAAAAACCTTTATACCTAATGGCGGTGGGGTGGCGTAACGGATAAGGTGTGCGCTCTCCAATGATGCAATCCTTGTTCGATCTAGTTGTTGAAAAACACCGCTAACTTCCACCTTGGGTGCAATAAATTGGGTGGGCGTAGTTTCTGCATGGAAGGCGGCCGAAGTCTCGTCAGTGCCAAAGGTTTAATCGTTTAACTGTCACGGGCTCTTTAAAGAGCCCAAGCCCTAAAAAATAATCACTTTTTGCAATCACCATTACTCTGGTGTTTGTTTTCCAAACTGCATGGGTCTTACTTTCTTAGAAAGAGGAACCTTGTATTGTTTAAAAGTTGAAAAAAATTACTTGGTTTGTATTTGAACTTTTTCTTCAATTTTCAATCAGTTACAGAGAATTTTTATTTTTTTGTGCAAAGTGAAGTTTATGCGGCTCTTTCTTCGCATAACACATAAACATTATCATGACAACGTCGCCTGCAAAGCTTGACACTTGCCTGACGTTTAGCGGTGACGTTTACCGCAGTTTAAATGTTTTTTTTTTACATATCTAAACGGAAACAAAAAAGTCAAAAAACACAAAATTTTTGTAGTTTGTCAGAAATTTTAGTCATTTGAGGCATCTTTTTAAACGAAATACACAAAATTTGTAAACATATTGTAAAAGACTGTTGAAAATGCAACAACTGTAATGTTTTGATTTTTTTTTTCTGGCAATTACCGTTCTCAAAATACGGCAGTACAAAATCAAAGCCTTGCTCGAGCTAAATTCTGAAAAATGCATCAACGAAAGGGTGGCAGTTAAAGGGTTAGCCTAATGTGAACCTTTTTTTCTCAATATTGCCCAAACCTTAGAATCGAGAATGGAACCACCTTTACTTTTACCCCTTTACCTAATGTTTCTTTTTCAACAAACTCTCAGTTTTTAGTGAATAAGCCTCTGTTTCGGCCTTTTGGGCCTCACCAGTGCCGTTATGACTCTTTATTGAGTGCTTTCAGTTTTATTTTAAAATTTAGCAAAAAAACACCATTCAGTTGCAGTAAAATGTATTTTAGGTTTGCGACAAAAGCATTGACTGGCATCGAGGTACAAAAAATGCAGCAAGCCAAGACCCACATGTTACTTGATTCTCTGGTGAAAGCACAAGATGATCATCAACAGTGTCTAAGCGAGCCTCCTAGTGATCTTGTGCTTCCACTCAACAGCCAGGATGATGTGCTGTGCAGAACATAGAAACATTTCTAGAAGATAAAGATATAAGAAAACAGTTGGTGAGTTACTTCTAAAATATCAAGTTCCAGCTGCAGAAGGCCATTTTGTCTGTTTTTGTAGTTGTTAAGATCGTCTTGTTTAAAATAGGCAACATCTAAAATTATAATATTTTACAGGTTATGTTCTTTGGATGCATTGGAGGAAAAGATGTCTTCAGCACTGTTCAGAGGCTCATGAGCCATGTCATGACGAATACATTGGCAAGAGAGTTCAACATGACTGGAAGAAATTTTAAGCGTTCGTTTCGAAAATTAAGCCTTCTCGAAATGATCCAGGGTGAGGAGATTTAATGCAATATTGCATGAAAAAGGTTTTTATTACAGTGACGAAAAAAATCACAATTTTGTATTTGTAACAGAAGTAATTCGCAAAAACTTTGAAGAAATGATTTCAAAGTTTATTTGTAGCAGGATAATTCCCATTTTCTTTTCCAGACTGTTGTAATCAACGTAACTCTGAGTTTATCAAGCATGGAAGATGCTTTCAGAGCTTTCTTCAGTGCGATTAGTTTATTACTTTACGGGAAAAAGTTGCTTGTTACGTGGCTTTAGCAACCGACCTTTTCCACAAGACATATTGGTTTGGACCAGCTATTTGCAAATTATCCGAATGACATTATTATTTTTAGATGGAGTACGAAGAACCCACAACTTGTCCACAGCAACAAATTCAAATATCGATGCCGCTATTTCAGACTGGTTGAAATACGCAAGAGATTGGGATAGTGGGCGTTTGAGAAGAGGAAGACAGGAAATTTGATTTCAATTTGCCTCTTATGCCCTTTTCTGGACCGCTGTTATATTTAGCATGTTTTTTGTTTTTGCTGTGATGGTTAGAAATAAAAACAAACTTAACTGCCATCTGTCCTACTTTTTGCTTGTATGAATGCCTTTTCTAGCAATGTTGTACCGAGTGGAATGCTAGTATGCTAGTATGATAGGTGATAAGGTTTACTGCAAATTGAGGCCTCGATCCCACGTCTTCGTGGTCATCATTATCAGCACAGATGAACTCGAAAAAAGTGAGTTAACTACACGCCACCATGTGGTCAAAGTTTAGAAACTTTTTCGGTTTGGTAAGGTCGTTCTGTCTATCCTTTGTCAAAGTAGAATGTGAGCGTTTGATCGTAGATTAACAAATGGATGGCCAACGCTAGGCCCACGAGTAACCAAATCGTTTTCGCCACAGAGGAGATGATTGTAAATTGCGTCATTGATTCCACGTCGACCCAACGAAAGCGTTTGGTCATAGGTTGTGCAACAGTGCACCAACGTTGGTTCTACGATAAAACAACTCTTTTTTGCCACAGTGAGGATAGTTGTAAATTACGTCGTGGATCCCACGTCGACCCAACGAAAGCGTTTGGTCGTCAGGTTGGCCACCAGTGCACCAACGTTGGTTCTACGATTAAACAACTCTTTTTCGCCACAGTGAGTTAGTTGTAAATTGCGTCGTGGATCCCACGTTGAACCAACGGAAGTGTTTGGTCGTCAGGTTAGTCGCAGGTGGCAAATGGTTGTCCAACAATGCAACAACGTTGGGTCTACGATTAGGCAAGCCTTTTTTCGCCACAGTGAGGATAGTTGTAAATTGCGTCGTGGATCCCACGTCGAACCAACGAAAGCGTTTGGTCGTCAGGTTGGTCGCAGGTGGCAAATGGTTGGGAAAGGGTTGGCCACCAGTGCGCCACCGTGGGATCGACGTTTAGCCAACCGATTTTTGTGACTGACGATTCGCCCACGTTGGACCGCTGGCCAAATATCTTACGCGCCAACGTCGGAAACCAACGGAGGGCCCACGGAACGTTTCCGATGGTCCAACGTTGGGCCAACGACACGTTGTTGTGCGGGAACTAGCTGCTTTAGCTTATTAGTTATTTCCTTGTAGAAACACAAGCATTTCAAAACGTTTGTCTGACAATCTGCTGCGTTTGGAACGCATGTGTCCTTTCCAAGTGAAAACATGCGTTCCACAGCAGCGTTGAATGGTATTGGTGTGTTGTATTTCAAAAACAAGTCTTGAAAACGTTTACTCGGAAAGGTATCACTGTTCCAAGCGTGCTGTGATGGCTTAGCATATATAAATCTTTTAACGAGGTCCATTGCATCAACATCGCTCTTTTCAAGGGCATAGAGCTCTTGAAATAAAGTATCTTCAACCTCCGCGATGACATTCATTGATTTTTCGCTTTCTCTCTCTGATCCCTCGTTCTCGATGCTGATCACGATATGATTGATCACCATTTGGCGAACTTCTTTCGCTTATATTCCAGGTAGCTATTCCAACCAACGCGAAATCGGGTAATTCGGATGAGTCGCGCTGGCCAGAATACATTGTGAAACTCTTATTGTGAAACGAGATTTTCCATGAAAAAAAAAAAAATGACGCATAGCGCTTGACGCTTAAAATCGGCAAAATAATTGACGGCGTCAACTAAAAAATAAACTGACGGCGCTAGCCTCAGCGTCAACAAAAAGTTGACGCCGTCAAATGACGCCGTCAAACTGACGGCGTCAACGTACAACACTGCTAACATTACTTACAACATTACAACAACAACCATTCTATTTAAATCAGTAGTTTGCTTCAAGTGAATCTGCACCAAACAATTTACGAAAAAAACATTTTACTGAGAGAGAAAAAACACGCATGCTAGTAGGCCTACGCAGTGCCGGTCTTTGGGGTGTGCAAACCGTGCGATCGCACAGGGCCCGCAAATTAGGGGGCCCGCAATGTACTCAGAAAAGTCAGTAATTTTTGGTATTAGCAACAAGAAAACATATAGACTCAGCTTTATTTCCGAAAAATGCCAAAGAAAACATGATCTTATCATTTTGCTATGCCACCGGACAGCACCATTTTACAATAATATTCATACCCAAATTTTTGTTGAACATGCTCTCAGAATGCACCAAATTCAAAGTAATTTTTCAAAATCTTCTGATGGAGGCCCCCCAGACCCCCCGCCGCTGAGTGTTCCCCGCCGGCCGTCAACCCCCCTCCCTTTTCAAAATACTTAGCTACGCTACTGAATTGGATCATTGTCATTAAGGCCTGCAAAGCATATTCTGTACAGGGCCCGAAATACCTCAAAACCTGCACTGGCCTACGCTTCCTACCACTAACTAAGTTAATACAGCAATTGATTGAGTTTCGCTTTTGTAGTAAGTTAGTTAATACCGGTAGGCTACTGTAACTTAATATACTGTAAGTTAATAGAAGTAAGTTAATAGAAGTAAGTTAATAGAAGTAAGTTAATAGGCCTATTGTACCATGTGTTTTGCTAACATTACTTATAGCCTACATGACTGCACGAATTCAAATCAGTATAGTTTACTACAATAAGTGACTCTGCACCAAACAATTTAGCCTACCGGTACTAAAAAACATTGGCAGAACCACTCTCTTATCAGAATGTAAGTTTAAAAGAGTACAGTAAACATGTTGTTACTGAAACATGAAAGTATATGTTATCTGTGGGCCCCTAAAATGGTGGGCTCGCGGGCCGGACACCCTTGCTCCCCCTTGACACAACACGACCTATTTTGCTAACAAAAACTTGCTTAAAGGGAACACTGCTCGTGAAACACAATAGCCTAACGGTGAAACGCATAGGCTACTAGTGTTTACATGACATTTACAAACTTAAAATAAGCAACCCTATGCTCACAGACAATTTCGAAATTCGTAAGAGAGACGTTTTAATCAACCACTGGGACATTGTGGCTGGACATCGCATTGAAACAACTTTAAACGACCCCCACCTCTAGAACTACAATTTGATTGGTCGGTCGGTAGGATTGTATGCAAAACGAAAATATGCTTCCCGGAAAGTACTTTTTACCTTCATGCTCATTAACTCCGCAAGAAAATTATTTTTGGTTATACTTGTACGCTGATACCTTCCGCTGGCTGCACATAATAGCTTGGTGGGCGGCCCGCCATTTGGTGACCCCTGGCATATATGATATAATCGTGAGGCGAAACACTTATTCAAATAGAAATTTTTCTTCGAATAAGTGTTGCGCCTGACGATTGCACCTAGCATGAAACCTTAGGTACCGGTAGCGCATGACTTAGCCATTTTAGTTTTTGCAATCACTATAGCCTAGCTCTGCTACCTGCATTGAGCACTTTGCTTTGCCTTTGCTACAATTTATTTTTGAAATAAACGCTCTTGGGTTATGCAGATTTAGCACTTTACTGGAGGCACCTTGCTGTGCATTGCGCAAAGCTCACTGCTTGCAGTTTGAGCACTTTGGCAAGGTTGGCGGTAGTAGCCTACCATCTTGGAGCTTGGGTTCCACAAATGGAAAAACGTCACACAGAGTGCATATCTCCGAGGCTATGCACTGAGAAGGACGGAAAGCCGAAACGGTGTGCTATACTGTCTGCAGTTAATAGTTAGGCTATAGGTATGATATAGCTTATAACTGCAGACAGAACACCACTGTTTCTACTTTAGGGTCTCACCAGTGCATTAAACGCCTCACTTAAAATAATATTTGGCATGTTTTTCTTTGATTTGGCAGTTTTTTTTTACATGTACCGTATTTGGTATTTGTTTTAAATTTGGGACTGGCAACCATGAGTAGCCTAAGGCAATAATTCTCATTTATAATAAATTATAATTATAAGTCAAGTCAATTTATTTTGTTTTAACAGCGCCATATATTAACAAACAAGCAAACTAAATGTAATTGTCAAAACAATGCATTGTACAATCAGAGGGTACAATGGCACAATCAGGATGGTAGCGAAATATAAAGATACAGGATCGCAGGATGGAATTTTAAGTCTGTCAGAATTCTAAAATAACAGCATTTTTTTTCACATCAAACACTACCAGCAATTCTTGCGAGCGCCATAGCTTATCATGCACAGTTACGAGAGCCTATTAATAGATGGCTTTTCATTGTAGGCTATCACTCGGCCTCTTTTTCTTATAAAAGTAACTTGAATAAAATAGAACAGTCAGTTCCTTGTTTTTTTAGGGTTGATTCCATGTTTTTACAAAAATGCTACTAACTGCTAAGCAAGTTATCGAGTATTCACAACCAGTTTGGTGCTTGCCAATGAAGTAACCAGCACAATTGTTTTCCACATCACGCTTCATTGCATTTACTGTTCGAGATCCTTCAAGAAGTGTAGCCTACGGAGTCAGGTTTTGGGTTTTCTTGACTCCTGCTCTGTTCCAGTCTGGGACTCCAAACTCCACTCCTGCTCCAAATATTTTGGTGATATTGATTCTAAACTATATTAATGATAATGACTTTGACTCCGAATGCAAACTATAATCCAGATTTTTATACTGTAGCTTTTGTCTTCCATATCCACTGTCATGAAAGGAAAAGCATATTTTCAAATGAAAAAATTACTGCTTGGAAAACAAAACCACAAAAAGTACCTCATACAAAAACAACAACTGCATCAAGTAGGCGATAGTGTAAATATTTGTACGCAAAAAGTATCAACTGGCAAAAAATCAGACTCTGGCTTCAATCCGGCTGCTGTCTTTGCCAATAATTTTAAACTCCGACGTAGTCGAAACTCCTGCTCCAACACACTTTTTGAAGGCTTTTAGATTATCTGGCAACCTTGCAGAATGACCTTTAACCTGATTCTGAAAATGGTAAACAAGTCAAAACTTTTGCTCAGCGGTCCAACGCAAACTAAAAAACATTCAATGATTTGTTTGCCACAACTGTTTCAAGATTTTTCAAAGAACATTTTAGCATCTCACCTCAAAACAGCTTAAAGCAAAAGGAAAAAAAAACACACTCAAACTACTTTAATTTCTCATAGCTGCAACTTGGAATTTTTACTTGTATGGTACCGTACCCTACATTATGAGAAAATTTGACTACTTCGTGCTTCTAAGTTCTAATTGTCTTCAAATTAAAAAAGAAATTTTAACTTTGCAGATTGGTTTTGTGTAAACTTGTTGTTTCAAGATGAATAAGTTAGTTGTTGTAGGTAAGTTAAAGTCTATGTAGGCCTAGTCTATAGTGCAAAACATTCAATTCAATTTATTTTTCTTTGTCGGAAAACAGCAGCAATTTGGTTGGTTTTGTTCCTATAATGTAACTTATAGGAACAAAACCAACCAAAGGAAAAAGTGGCAGAACCACAGAAATTTAATATGTACATGAATGAATATATCATAGAAATGCAAATGAAATAAAAAAACCTCGCATGTTGCAACATGGTCGAAACCTAAAAATATATAAGACTCTCCTACTGCATTAAATTTTAGGTGGTGGATCTGGATTTATTGGCAAAGCATTATGTACAACTTTGGAAAAATCTGGATATCGAACGACAATTGTTTCTAGAAGCACTGAAGGAAAATGCAATGCAATTACTTGGGTGTGTGTAGCAGCTTCATATACATTTTTGCACGTAAACATTAAATCACCACTTTGGGCCCCTAATTTGTGCACAATGCACTCAATTACCTTTCCAGACCCTTTTGTTGCATTATGTCCCCCCCAGGGACTAAAGAATAGCAACTTTTATGCTTGAATTTAATTGTTTATGATGGTCTTAACCAAACATTTCTGCACGTAGACTGAAAAATCACAATTTTGGGCCCCCCCACAATCACAGGCCTGGGCCTTCAAGGATATGCCATACCCCCCTCTCATAGGCCTTGAATCCATGTACATCTCTGGTGGCCGGCAGTTGCGCAAAGTGGTGGTGGCAGTTGGGCAAATGGGTGGCCGGTGTCGCACGAACTAGTGGCAGGTGTCGCCCAAACTGGTGGCAGGTGTCGCGCAAACTTATGACAGGTGCCACGAAACTGGTGGCAGGTGTCGCGCAAACTTGTGGCAGGTGCCACAAAACTTGTGGCAGGTGCCGCGCAAACTTGTGACAGGTGCCACGCAAACTGGTGGCAGGTGCCGCGGCAGGTGCCACTGCCACAAATTTGTTACAACCCCTATTGCTGTGATCAACGACTATTGCAAATGATGAGCGCGATCACATGTAATGGGAACTCGATTCATTGTAGCAATTATTGCTCGAATAATTTTCTGAACACATGTAATGTACCTTAAATTGTCAGAATTTTCTAGGGGGGGGGCTGAAGCAATTATCGAAAATTCCAGGGGGGCTGAATTAGCTCTAGGGGGGGCTGAAACCCCTTGAGCACCCCTACTTCCCGCGCCCCTGTCTGAACAGCTATTGACCAGACTGCAAACCTAGTGTGTGTAAGCCTGCTAGAAAAGAAGTGAGCACCCAAAAATGGTCTCCATACACCACTGGTGTGTGGTGCTGTAGGTTATTATTTGTGTGGCATAGTGCTGTGTGAAAAATAAATATTTTGTAGGGATGTGCCGATTACAAAATTTTTGCCCATGCCGATTCCGATGCCGATTCTTAAATATTTGCCGATTCCGGTGCCGATTCTTTGGTTAAATGATTAAAGCTGCTTTTAGTTGGCGCTCTACAAGTGGTTGCAATTTGGTTACAAGTTGCTGCCTTTGAAATGTCTAAAAGCGTTCACTTTGTCGCCTGCTCTAGACAGCGTGATTTTTTACGGTAGTTCATTTCTTGCGTGCTACAAAGTGGTGATAGACACGCATTTTATTTGTCGCGGAAATCAGTTAAAAGAGAAAAATCGCCATTGCTCACAGAGTGTAAAATCAACGTAGCTTAATGCAGTGTGCAAAATATTATCTTGTGCGGTTTGCAGTATTTTTCTCGCAGAATTCAAGAAGGTGCCAGAAACAAGAAGAGAAAAAGACTAGAGTGTAAAAGAAAATGAACGCAGCGGTATTGAATATACAAAAACCTTTAAAAAAGTAACACATCAGCCTTGCATTCAAAGTGCATCAATAGGCGAAAAAAGAAAAACATCTTGTGAAGAAATTAGTATTGTTTTCGAACGCAGAGTTGCAGCCAATCTTGTTGCTTAGCAAACACGTGAAAAAAGATTATCGGGTAGCTGGTTTGATTACGTTTGCGCAATCACACGATTGTTTGTTGAACGCATTAAGCGCTACTTTTGATTAGGAAACTTTGATAAAGAATGGGCAATTTTTTTCGATGCCGATTCTCCAAAAATTGCCGATACCTGCCGATTCCGATTAATTGGCACATCCTTAATATTTTGCTTTGAGTTTTTAAGAAATATGTGGTATACTGCCCTGTAAGTTAAGCAATATATAGGTTATATTTATACAAGCCGAATATATAATGCGGGTAGCCTGCACTACTTGGGTGACTAGGTAAAATACTGACTTCTCTTTGATGGTCACTAGTGTCGTAAAATAATACTTTGATTGGGCCCAGTAGTTTCTCCAAAAAAAGTACTGGCTTGTGATCCGATTTTCACAGGGCAAGATCGCTTAAAGTTTGTTCAATTTTGTGACTTGCATAACTTGTATCCAGCAATGGTTTAGACATTTGAGGTAAGATCTATGAGTGACAATTTTAAGGGCAACAATAAAAAGCAAAATTACAGAAATATAAGCTTCTATAGGAAATGGCATGTATTAATTTGCATCCAAACTTTTCTTAATTAAAATTTTGTCCATTCGAAAATAGAATTGCCTTTCATTATTGTTGAAATAAGCGCTAAAAGGTGGAAGTTGTAAAAAGATGTATATTGTATATTTACTATGCAGTGGAAAAATGTCAGAAAATGTAATGAATAATACCAGTGTAGAAAACTTGGTTGTTACTATTTTTTAGCATTAATATTTTGTAACAAGCAAGACTTTTGAAATGCTTTGGTTTCACATATAAAAAACAAATTCAGTGTTAACCACCATAATCTTCAAAAGCAGTATAGATTTAATTAAAAATAATGTGGAGTTCCCCCATGTAACAGTTTTTATAAACTATATGTACTTTTTTACAAGCAGAACTTAATGATGGTTTACAACAGAGGTGACGAACATGCGGCACGTCAAAGAATTTTGTGCGGCCCGCAAAACAATATAACAAGCGCTCATGCATTAAAGACAAAAGATATCTCAAAGTTGTTTTATGCCTTCACTGGTATATATATCTTTCCTTTGCTATTTTCTTGCCCTAAACACTAACTTTCAGGGCTTAAAGTTATAAAATAGGAAAGCTACAGATAAAGTTGTGAAAACACTATTCGCCAACTTCACCTTGTATTTTTGGTCGATTCCTATCTATGATGTCATGGAATTTTGACAAGCGCTAAGTTGTGTGACCCAATAACTCATGGGTAATTGACAAAGTGGCCCGCGACAGCAAAAAGGTTTGTCACCCCTGGTTTACAACCTAACATAATTTTTCGACTTCAAAAGAAACAACTGCCCCATTTTTGAGTTGAAACTGTGACAATCATGTCTCAAAAGCAGTCAAAATTCTTTTCTTGACGCGCTAGATCAGAGGTGACGAACCTGCGGCCCGTCAAAAGAATTTTATGCCGCCCGCAAAACAATTTGACAATTGCTCATGCATTAAAGACAAAAGACATCTCAAAGCTGTTTTATGCCTTCACTCTTACACATTTCCTTTGCTACAGGTTGAGGCTGACAGATGAAAATCTTAGTGTGCAGTTGAGAGTTGCCACATTGTCTGTTCGACCTAATATTAAACGCTTAGTCAAGTAAAAAACTTTCCAAAAATCCCACTAAGCAAAAAAATTCAATGCTTCAATGTTATTTTTTAATATTTTATGCTTCAATGCTGCATTAGATAGCTTCAGCTGTATAATTCGCATGAGCTTTTGTTTGTTGTTTTAAAAAGAAATTTTATTGACTGATTTGTTGTTTCGAAGCATAATGGTCGAAACATTTCGACAACTTGAGCAAAAAGGATAGAGCCAAAAAAAAAAGAAGAAATCATACTCATCTGAAACCAAAAGCTTAAACTGGAAAATTAAACTTAGAAAATTAAACGTAATATGCCGAATTGGATTTTTTTTACTTTTATTATGGTTTAACGTGTAAAACATACGGTAACCCAGATTTCTCATATTACTGTGACATGCCACTACTACATCCCAGGTAGCAATCCCTGTCATTTTTGCATTAATTCAATGTTGGATCGGTGTGGAGGTGACGAGTTTAGCTGACTGGGGTCTAAAATTGTTGCTTTATCAACGCAACTTGATATCAAAGCACGCTTGATATCTTCAAGACTTAACTTCCCTGGGTATAACTGAATGTCGGCAAGATGATGATGTTGTTTTGCTAGTTTGTTTTATTTGTTTTTTTCATTGTTTTCATGTCGTCAAGTTATAGCCTATCTGTTTTGTGAGTCGTGCAAGGCCTGGTGCTTTGCGATTGAAATGGCTTTGCCCATGGTAGGATTTCTTTGTGGGGTTTTCTTTGCCTGCCTGCTCTTCTTTGCTATGAGCTAAACGCATCAAGACGTGTTCTCCTCGCGACCATCAGCACTCATGATAACGCACCATGGTCGATTTTCATAGCAATTGTCCATACAAATCTCAAATTTATCAGCTAAAGCTATGTGGGCTAATAAAGCTATAGCCTAAACATATATATGTTGTTTATTTGTTTTTGTTTATTTTTTTGTTTGTAACATTTTATTTTTTTATTTTCTCTTTATATATATCTTAAATTTTTCTGAAGGTGTTGCAACCGTGCCAAATTTCTATCAGTTCAATAACTTACTTCGGTCACAAGCACGTTTTAACGTTCGCGCTTTGTCGCTTCTACTTTTTTCTCGACCTTTGCTATGTTGACGTGTATTGTTTTTGATATGATGGTCAGAAATAAAAACACCTGAACTGAACTAAACTGTCTTCAGTGCAAGTACTGTTGCTCTATCTTTTTTGCTCAAGTTGATTTGTTTTTATTTTTACTGTTGTATGTTTCGATTCTGCGTAAGATAATTTCAACTGTGTGGGATTTAGCCCATTACTTTCATTTGCCGTTTGTTACTTTTCATGAATAATATCTTGAGTCGCTTCTAAAGCATTTCATAATAGGTTACGATTAAAAAGTTGTGTGGCCCGATAACTCATGTGTAATTGACAAAGTGGCCCGTGACCGCAAAAAGGTACGTCACTCCTGCACTAGATAAAAAGGCAGATTTTAAAAAAACATGTAATGTAATGATTAATATGTGTTTTTGAACAAACTAAACTGTGGTATTTCTCAATAGTTGAAGGTTTTCAACACAACGGTGCAACAACAAGTTGTTAAAACGTCTTCCTAAAATAAAATTTGCTTTAGGATGAAATTCGAAAATATGGTCTTCCTACATGTACGCATGCTGTCATCAACTTGGCTGGAGAACCTGCATTAAGTCCAAAAAGGTGAGTATATTTTCTGTTACCATTAATAAGAAAGTAGCACCAACATTTAAAAAAAATATTGTCTTAAGCTGGAATTATTTGTTTTAGAAGTTAAAAAGATTATAATTATTGATACCGTACCACTCGACTTTATAGAGGTACCTTAGAAGTTTCAACTCTGATGACTAACTACTTGGTTTCATTGGTAACAAACTTGATGATTCATGATCTTGCAGATTAAGATCGTGATACGATCTTAAATATCACTTTTTTGTGTGATGTTGGTCTTGAAAATCAATAAGATCTAGGTCACTTCCGAATTTAAGTTTACTTATAAGAAATTTCACAAAAAGTTTTGAAAAGTTGGAATTTATTTCGGTCATCTTGGCCTGTTTTATTGTAATGTTGCATGTTTTTTCACGTAAGCATTAAAATAGAAAATAACCTTCTCATTAAACTACATCTTTTGATCTTAGTTAGTGTTCAACATGCCCCTATTTTTATTGGGTTCTATTCAGCAGGGTTGAATGGAATTTGCCACTAAATGTTTTAACAAAAAAACTATTTCTCAATTACAAAATTCCTTGGTCATAAAAACGTGTGTTGCATTGTTATCCTGAACAAGGGAGCAAGTCTTTTAGGTGCAGACAATTAGGCGCCGGTCAAATAGGCGCGCACACTGTGGCGTCTGGATATTTAGGTGCGGAGCACTGTGGCGCCCGTTCATTTAGGTGCTATTCCTAGTAAAGTCTGCAGATTGTATCAGCTTGGCAGGTAGGGCAATGCTTTTGACATAAAATGTTATATTGAACAGAAAAATATGTCATGGCTTCCGTGAGTGAAGCTGCTTAAACCGGCAATGCTATTCACACAAAATGTTATTTTGAACAGAAAAATATGTCATGGCTTCAGTGGGTGAAGCTGCTTAAACGGGCAATGATTTTCACACAAATTGTTACATTGAACAGAAAAATATATTGTATTTGAATGCGCGTGTTCGGCATTTATTTGTTGTTAGTCCAGGTTTGCATGGGCGAAAGCTTTATCAATAAATTATTCAAGTTTCCAAACATGACTGAGTTCACTTTTAGTGAGTCAAATAATAACTACACTACACATCAGTCAAAAATATACCGTAGCCTATATTCAAGGGGGTGGTAGCATACGTGCCGACTTTCGGGGGGCGACGCCCCCCGTAAATTCATGGTTGAGGGGCAACAAAAAGCTATTACAAGTAGTGTTTCAAAGATAAAATACTTCGCGAAAAAGATTTAGATCATTTAAACGGACTTAAAGAAACAGCTGATCGTATGGCTTTCTCTGGAATGTGAATTACTATTGAGATGCGCACGGCACGCACGCTCACAGTCCCACAATGCTTATCTTCCGCGCGTGAGGAGCAACTTCAAAGTCAAACGCGTTGTAGCGAAAAAGCGAATGCGAGGTTAAATGTTTATTCTCATTTCACAAGTTATCCAAACGTCCGTTAGATTTTTTGTGACTTCAAACATGAAATCGATTTTAGCAAACTTTATCAAGTTGAAACTACGACGCAACGAACAATTACGTGAATACAGCTTAAAGAAAAAATGCATTTTTCAAAACTGTCATCCGTGTTTTGTTACAATAAGCACTGTATTGATGTATATATTGTGAAAATATTTACATCTCATACACTCATGCACTACCGTATTCGATAAAAGACTATAAAGACTTTCGATAAATAACAGGACAGAAAACACTTCGCCGTTGTTAACGCTTTGAAGGTAAGTTATTAGCAAAACGAGCAAAACGAGGTTAATAAAACTGATAGCGGGTTTCCACTCTGCTTGAATTCAGGATTTTTTGCGTTTTATTTCAATAACTTCACTGTCTTGATCGTTGTTATTCACTTGCACGAAAAGGAAATGAATCGGCTTGTTTTTCAACTGTTCCAATTATGAGCTAACAATATCAAAATTTTTTACGACTAGGCGTACTGCGTGCGTAAAACTAATCGTTTCAAGCAGCGGTTGTAATAAATTTGGTCTGCGACCTAGGAGTCAATATAAACAAGATGGTAAGCTTAATTAATGACTATTTTAATTGAGTAAAATAGCGTTATGGTTATGACGTCATCACATTTCTCGCCCCCCAAGGTTTTTTGAAAACTCGGCGCCTATGGGTGGTAGGCTTGAGTGAAGAGTAACTTAGTTTTCCGTCAAAACCCCGACTAGGTTTAATAACGAGCAAAGTCGCACCATTATGCTTGCAACTTGTAGCTAGGGTTCATATGCCTTATAGAAATCAGGGATGATGGAAATGTATTCATGTAGTAGAGCGTTGTCTCATACGTACTCGCCGCACGACCAATCAATCCCGAGTAGAAGTAATTGCGAAAGATAACAGATTAAGTAAGGTTCCATCTGGCTGCAACCTGTGTTCAGGATACATAGCAAATGTCCTGTGGACTGTGGAGATGTGGTAATATCAAGAGTAGTAGAGCATTGTCTCGCACCTCATCTCCACACGCGCATTAACAAACCAACATGTTTTTCTGTTCAATATAACATTTTGTGTGAAAAGCATTGCCCTACCCGCCAAGCTGATACAATCTGTAGACTTTACTAGGAATAGCATCTAAATAAACGCGTGCCACAGTGCTCCGCACCTAAATATCCAGACGTCACAGTGTGCGCGCCTATTTGACTGGCACCTAACTGTCTGCGCCTAAAAGACGTGGACCCCTGAACAATGATTCAACAACCTGTGCAGCAGCTCACGGTAACGTCTTGTCTTTTTGTTGTGTTGAATTTGAGAATCTTGACAGTCTCAAAAACTCATCATTCTCAGTCCGGGGATGAATGTTTTCACAGATTGGATTAGGGTCATTCCATGCCAAGCGTCCTAAACCTATCAGTTTGACCCTCTTCAATTTTGCTCAAACTTGGTCAAAATGTTATTTGGCATGATTTAGCCATGCATTACAAATTTTAGCTCAGTATCTATTATAGTTTTGTAAATATGACGCTTTAAAGTTTTAGGTAATCCCTAAACTTTTTCGCATTCAGTTTTTTTGACCATTTTCAATTAACCATATCTTTTTCTCCGAAGGTTATATAAAGTTTCTTTTTGGTATAATGGTTCACTTTTAGCTATGTTACATGATTGCATTGTCAATATGCAATTAATGTGCAGTATAGTGGAGTAATCAAGCCTCAAAGTAGCTCTTTTCGTCACCAAAAACAAATTTTGTGCCATATGTGGAAGTCTGTAACTTTTTTATGAAAAGCAGGATGGTTATTATATTTATCATGTATGCTCTTTTTCTACCAGGCAACAACTTCACTAAGTTTGATAAGTAACATTACATTTATTAGAAAGTTACAATGCATCAAATTATGCACCCCAAGCAAAAAAGCCAAAATAACACCATCTTGTGGTATAAAAATACCCCCGTAAAAGGTGTTTACAAAATAATTTTTTTAACCTGTTAAAGAACATTACTTAAGGAACGTGCGTATGGAAAATAGTCCAAAAAAACAAATGCGGAAAAGTTTAGGGGCCCTAGGGGGTACCTAAAACTTTAAAGCATCATATTTCCAAAACTATAATAGATACTGAGCTAAAATTTGCAATGTATGGCTAAATCATGCCAACATTTTGACCAAGTTTGAGCAAAATCGAAGAGGGTCAAACTGGGATCTTTATGATTTTCAGGACATTTTGCATGGAATGACCCATTAATAAATCTTCACTTCAACTCATTTTTCAATTGTTTTGCCAGATGGAGCGAAGAGCTTAAAGCGGATATACGTAATAGTAGAATAGAAACAACCCAACTTCTCAAGAAATCCATCTTATCTTGCGAAACACCTCCAAAGTTTTGGGCTACAATTTCTGGTGTTGGTTTTTATCCTTCTCACTCCACCAACGTTTATGATGAAACTTCCACAGTGATCCCAGTAGATTTTTGGACAAGATTGACAAAAGATTGGGAGGAGGCCTCCGAATTACCTAAAGATTCAAATGTGAGACGCTGTATTGTGCGATCAGGTAACAAATTAAAATTGCTCGCATCATAGTTCCGTTTTGCTGTGCCTGTCTATTGTCTCGTTCAATATGCTGATGCAAAGTTTTGTCTGGATAAAATTGTGCTGATTTTTACTGGTTGCGTCAACTCCTTCCTTGCATTAGATATTTAAGTAATGTGAAATAAGGTTTGATACCGAACAGTGAAACCGACTATTCTTCGCAGCTTTCCTTTCCCCATTCTACTAAACTAATCTGAAAGCGACCATGTTTGTTTGTTTCAACTGCTTCGACCTTACGTTTAATTAGTTGAAAGTTTTATACTATCGAACGTAGAAAGTAACCGCTCGCACATTCCTTGGTCGCTATGTAAAGTAATGATGTTTTACCTTTTTTTTTCTTGCTTTTAACCGTACGGCCGTATGTAACTTCGCAAACTATTTTGTATGTTATTCGCTCTGAGGATGCACGTTGACATGTTGCGCGAAACGTCAGTAAAGCAATCAAACTACTTGTATGTTTCTGCTTTTACTTTCGCATTCATCAGATGAACGTTGCAACTACTGCTAGAAACAATAATATTACTGATGAACACCCAAACTTTTCAGTATTCAGTTTCACTGTGTTGTTGCAATAGTATATATAGCCTTTTTGGGTTTGAATATGAAATGATCTGTTTATGGTGAAAATTTTTTTCTCCCAAAAGTTATTGCATAAACTGTTTTAAGGTCGTTCGACTGTTTTAATTACTTTGATCTTTAGAACTTTGAAATAGCTTTACCGTCGTTTACATTTTCAGGAATTGTGCTCAGCAAGCATGGAGGATCTTTGCAAAGAATGTGGCTGCCTTATAAATTCGGATTAGGTGGTGCGATTGGTAGTGGTGAACAGTGGTTTCCATGGATACACATCGACGACATGGTTGGAATATTCATGCACGCCTTGGAGAATGAAGCAGTCACTGGTATACTGAATGGCGTAGCACCGGATGCAAAAACCAACAAGGAATTTTCGGCTTGTTTTGCGGCTGCTTTGCACCGTCCTGCATTTTTTACGATTCCTTCATTCGTTATGCGAGCGTTGCTGAGATCACCTCGAGCTGAGCTATTGCTTGAAGGACCCAATGTATATCCAAAGCGAACTTTGGAAAGCGGATACAAATATGCTTTTCCTACATTGCCGCAGGCGTTTGAAAATATTGTTTCTGAGTAAAGCATCTTTCTGCAACTTTATATCGTTCAACTTGTTTTCTGTAGCCTGTATTCTAGGTTATTGTTAATAACAGTGTTCTCTCTAAGAAAATTTTCCAGTGCGCAATAAATTTCTTCTGTGCAAGTAAACTTAGTAAATCGTTAGAAACAATCTCAAAGAGCATGAACAAATTACAAACTTATTCAAACGGTCCTTTGCTTTTCCGGTGAGAACACACTATTCACTGTCGTCATCTATCAAATATTTTTGATGCTTTAGTCACGACAGATCTAACTATCACTCAGAAGCGGAAGTACGGTTGAAATAAAAATTGGAGCACCGAGCTCAGTCCAAAAGGAATCTTGCTAACAGGATGGTAGTATAATAGTGGAGGTAGCCTATGAGGAAATATCAAAGTAATCTGGGGGCTTGCCCAGAAGTGATTGACAAATTTTTACCTGGTTTTGGTCGTTTTTTTTTAATCGAATAATGCTTTTTGTTTTTGGCGTGCACTTTAGTTGTATGCAAGAATTAATCAACAGATCACAGATACGTTTTGTAGAAGTTAAACTTAAAAGCTTCGTTTTAAGTTCCGTTGCAAATGCACATAAATCAAATTACACTGCGCAAATGGTCTGGTGTTACTGTGCACCTGAGAGAGAACGCTGGTCAATAAATATTCATTGTCATGACAAAAAGTTTGATTGCATTACTTCTCATAATGTCCTGTGGTTAAATAGTAAGAAAATACCAGATTAAGCGAATATGCTGGAAACTGGGCTGCTGTAATTGTGTTATTGGCGCTATTTCAGTATACCACACCAACAACATTGCCTTACTAAAGTACCAGTAGCTTGTATTTGACGCATGCTCATGTCTTCTGTATATGACCTTAAGCATTACAGACAGAAATAATAACTCTTGAAAAAAAATCCAGTTTCGAAAATCGTGAATAAAATTTAGCCTAACTTGAAACTCCGACTTCATCCGATGTTTTTCTGAAGTGTTTTGTTGCCTCTATTTTTTCTTGCTTGTTATTTGCACTTGAACATAACTTAAACCAAACTCATTGTTGTTTTGTTTCGAGCAAAGCTTTAGACCGAGTGGTGTGACTAGAGAAGTAGTAACCTATATGGAGATGGAAGTAGCCTATGAAGTTGCGTAGACTACTTTGGTTGACGAGACAAAATTGCATTCATGAAACACTACAGCCAGTGGCGTATTTAGAAAGTTTCTTAGGGGGGGGGGCCAAGACATTGTGTCAGTCAGCCGCGTAGCGGCTGACTTGGCGGCTGGATGCCAATGGGGGTCTCGGAGTAGTACACACGGGGTAGTCTCAATGGTAGTAGCCTACACAGAAAGCTCAAATTTGGTGAAAATGGATGGCTGTCAATCGGTTCAAATTTTTTCTATTTGGGTTAAAATTAGATTTTTTGACCCTTTTAATAGGGGTGGGGTATACCAAAATGTCATATGATGCGTCAGAACGGGGGGAGGAGGTTAGATGAAACCGTCAGAATACTGTCAGGTAGGGGAGTCCAGAATCAAGAGCGAATCCGTAGAAGTAAGTTACTGTTCCAATCAATGAACCAACAAAAGATATCATCACTTCAGAACATAAACAATAAGTTAGTCCTTCCGACCTCGAATACCTTTTGAAAATTCTCGGCGATTTGCAACGACAATTTACAGTTCCATGCGATGGCTGCGCTTGGAAAATATATCAACAACTGCATCATACTCGAGTACAATATCCTTGTTTAAATACATCTGAGCTAGACCATCCAAACGTGGCTCGGCCATGGTCGTGCGGTAATAATTTTTCAGGTAGGCTACTTTAGTGAACTGAAACATGGCTCATTGGAGGCAATTGTAATTGGAAGCGTAGCAAAGATTCGAAATAATTTATGGGTAATCGGATTAGTGTCGAGTTGTTCAGCAGCTTGACACGCATCCAGAAGAGTTGCAGGTCGTTTATCCACAGAAACTGCAAGCCAATTTGCTCTCCATCTTCGCAACTCAATGGTAGCTGCAAAGCAATTGCTTCGTTCAACATCCAGCATTTCATGGTAGAAGTCGAAAATCTCGTCGATCGGCAGTCCTAATCTTCATGAATCAATGACTGCAGAAATGTGCTGACTTTAAAAGCTAGCGAGCAGTGCTCATTGAATCTCTCGTGAATTTGTGCCATGCAATTGTCAAGAAAAGGAAGAAAAATTGTTTGTTTAAAATAGATCTCCCCAGTTTCAGCTGGAATGTTAGGTTGATGTTGTTGTCTAGGTGCTCTCCGGGGCATTCGGATTTCTTCGCCAAAAACTGAGCAAGCCTTGCCAAAAAGTTGGTGAAAAAGCCTATTATCGCCCCTTAGGTCTTGCAACACAGTTACGTAGCTTCTAACATTCACCATTGCAGAATTCAACGTAGCCTAGCCTATGTGTAACTTAGGTCATTGTAGGAGCTTATTTGTGGTACTGCAGCAGCAGCACCATTAGACGAGCCGCCACTGTAGGCTATGCAGTGTATACTAGTGATTGCTTGCTTAATTAAATATTTTTAACTTACTGTAATCAAGATTAAACTAGAAGTTGATTTGGAAACTCAGAATAATATTGGCAAATTGTATCGCAAAAAGTAGCCTATACCCCCCCCCGCGCTAGGATGAATCATCCAAGCAATTATGTCTTCTGCTACAACTTTTTTTTGCAAAATTTGTAACTTATATATTTTTATTTTTTTTACCTGATTATTAGGGGGGGCATCGCCCCTTATCCTCCCCCCTAAATACGCTACTGACTACAGCCTACCCGAAAAGTTTAGACATTTGGTTGGTTTTTGAATCTTTATCCTCGGACTGACAAAGCCGTGATAGGTTACTCCTCGTAGGCTAACTTAGTTTCGCATTCTGGAAGAGGCTTTTGACGCAGGGCCGATTACCGAGATTGGCAGAGAGAAGTTTTTCCGATTGGTGAAGGGTTGTTGCTGAAGCATTTGTAAATAAATCATAATAGGCCTAAAACTTACATAGGGAGCAGTGGCGTATTTAGAAAGTTTGTTAGGGGGGGCCAATACATTGTGTCAGTCAGCCGCGTAGCGGCTGACTCGGCGGTGGAGGCCAATGGGGGTCTGGGGGTAGTACACACGGGGTAGTCTCAACGGTAGTATACACAGAAAGCTCAAATTTGGTGTAATTGGTTCAAATGTTTTCTACTTGGGTTAAAATTAGACTTGTTTGATCCTTTAAAAAGAATGGGGTATACCAAAATGTCATATAATGCGTCAGAACGGAGGGATGGGGTTAGCTGAAACAGTCAGAATACCGTCAGATAAGAGGAGGGGGTCCAAAATTAAGAGCGAATCCAGAGAAGTAAGTTACTGTTCCAATTAATGAACCAACAAAAGATATCAAACACTTCAGAATATAAACAATAAGTTAGTCTTTCCAACCTCGAATACCTTTTGAACATTCTCGGCGATTCACAATGACAAATTACAGTTTAGTGCGATGGCTGTGCTTGGCAAATATATCAATGACTGCGTCATACTCGAGTACAATATCCTTGCTTAAATACATCTGAGCTAGACCATCCAAACGTGGCTCGGTCATGGTCGTGCGGTAATAATTTTTCAGGTAGCCTGATTTTTCAAATTAGTGAACTGAAACATCGCTCATTGGAGGCAGTTGTAACTGGAAGCGTAGCAAAGATTCGAAGTAGCCTAATTTATGGTTGATCGGATAAGTGTGGAGTTGTTCAGGAAGTTGACACGCATCCACAAGAGTCGCAGGTCGTTTATCCGCAGAAACTGCAAGCCAATTCGCTCTCCATCTTTGCAATTCAACAGTAGCTGCAAAGTAATTGCTTGGTTCAACATCCAGCATTTCATGGTAGAAGTCGAAAATCTCGTCGATCAGGCAGTCCATATCTTCATGAATCAATTAAGGCAGAAATGTGCTGACTTTAAAAACTAGCGAGCAGTGCTCATTGAATCTCTTGTGAATTTGTGCCATGCAATTGTCTAGAAAAGGAAGAAAAACTGTTCGTTTGAAATAGACCTCCGCAGTTTCAGCTGGAATTTTAGGTCGATGTTGTGGTTAAGATTCTCTCCGGGGCATTCGGATTTCTTCGCCAAAAACTGAGCAAGCCTTTGCTAAAACGTTGATGAAAAAGCCTATTATCGCCCCTTAGGTCTTGCAACACAGTTGCGCAGCTTCTAACATTCATCATTGCAGAATTCAACGTATGTGTAGGTCCTTGTAGGAGCTTAGAAAGAGGCTTAGTAACCTAGAAGAATATTATTTAGAAAATTTTGTGGTGCCGCAGCACCACAGCACCATTAGACGAGCCGCCACTCTATATGCAGTGTATACTAGTGATTGCTTGCTTAATTAAATATTTTTAACTTACTGTAATCAAGATTAAACTAGAACTTGATTTGGAAACTCAGAATATTATTGAAAAATTACATTGCAAAAAGTATACCCCCCGCGCTAGGGTGAATCATTCAAGCAATTATGTCTTGCGCTAGCCTACAACTTTTTTCTTTGCAAATTTTTTTTTTGAAAACAAAATTTTATCTGATCATTAGGGGGAGGCCATCGCCCCTTATCCTCCCACCTAAATACGCTACTGATAGGGAGATAGGCCTATTAATTTGTATATATACAGTATTTGTAGCACACTTGGTATACTTTTTTCAGCTGCATTGTGTTTCTTTACATGCATGCCAACTTCAGTGTAATTTTAATCGTGCGTCAATCACTCATCTAATCGTGCGTGCATCATTCACTCTATGTTGCATATGATACAACGATGCCTTTCGTGTGTTGCATGGCTTACCTAGCTATGCCAGAACTCGCACTATTCAAATTGAACAAAATATCTTGGATGCAGTAAGGTTTTGTCAAATCGTCGTATTTCAATGGTGCCATTCGCAGTTTACTCGGTGACAATTCTCCGCAACAGCATTTTCTATTAACTGGAATATTGTGATTATCACTTGTATTGTTTGTTTTTGCATGTTTGGTAGTAAATATGGAGCTATTGATCTGATTTAAATAAAAATAATTATAGCCTACATCAAACATAGTTATTACTTTCTGTTTCACCCTAAAGGGGATAACCAAAAAGTCCTTATTCAAATAGAATTATAGAATATGCTACTGTATTTGAATAAAAGGATCTTTTGGTAATCTCCGTTTAGACAAAATAAAAGGTTTCTCTCTCTCTCACCCTGTAAAGGTTTTAGAAAGTAAAAACTATATTTTATGTAATTTGTTCTGTTTAGATTTTTTGCTTGGCATTGAGCACTTTTTATAATATTATACTGTAGTATTTATTGTTTAAAGATAATATGCTTTTTATTGGACTTGGGTCAAATACGTTTTAAACCTACAAATATATCTTTCACATTAAAAATACTTGCATTAGCTTCAAAAAAATTAAATCAAATGAAATTTTGCTGAATTGAAGTATAAAACGAGTTATGACGTGGCCAGGACGAAAATTCAAGCCTGAGTAGAAATTATTTGTTGGCAACACAAATTTAAAACATAAAGGGAGTTTATCAGAGATGCCAGATAGAGAACTTTGTATCAAATTTGGAAAAAAATCTTGCATGGACATACAAAAGCACACTTAGGAAAATTTTTAAGTTTTGAAAAGAAAAAGCTGTTAAAGAGGATCAACCAGTAACCTGCCAAAATCGTTCAAAGCCATAACGACCTTTTTGTTTTATTAGGAATTAAGTAGAAATTAGAGAAGAGGAAGCATCAAATTGATAAAAAAATACTTTATTTGGATATTGCTTTAGATTTTGCAAAAACGCACTGAAGAACTTTTATTTTTAGAAGTCACGTTCAGAGTATCAGAAACGAAAATTTGATGAGAAAGTGTCGATAACAGGTAATGTTTGAGTAATTTTCAAGGTAATCATAAGAAAAAATTTCCAATCTATCTGGCAACACTTCTAGGTCTTCAATTTATAGAGCTAAAACCTCAATTGCTAAGCCTAAGGTAACAGGGATCAGTTGTCAGTAGATGTTACAGAAAATATATTTCGCACTTATTCAGTGCATCTTCAGTTCTGATGAAGGGCAGTTAAAACCTACACGTAATGTTTTAAATTAACAACACAGTGACGCAATAATGCCAAAACATGAGCGTAAATATTGAATATTGAAATATTGAAATATTGAAAATATTGAAATATCAATGAATTGAATTGAAAATAATTGTTGAATATAACCTAAACCAAGCGGCAGTAAAGTAAAGTACGTATCAAATATATAAACGGGAATTGATGAAAGAGCGGTGAGCAAAGCCTGCAAATGTAGCGTCGTGGTAAATTACAGCTAAGAAAAACATACGGTAAATTATATGCGAAAACACGGCAGTCGAAGGCAGTGGTACACAAAAATTTATACTTGAATTTATACTTTTATTACGGTACTCTTCAATTTATACTTGTAAATTGATTGATTGATTGCAGTACGAACTACGAACAGCTCGTGGTCGAGAATTGTCTAGTATAGTTTATAATGAACTACCGTAGCACAGCAGTTTTTGTCTTCTACCAGAATTACAATAAAAGTTATAGGGCTCTGAAAATGGCTGGAATTGCTATTCGTTACCCCCCCAAGTCAAAAACTAGGGTAGCGCCCGAAATTCAAATGGCCGCCATGGAAAAAACGTTTGAGATATTGATCTAAAACTTAGGATGCTTTCGTTTGGAAGCCTAAGGTACCGTATAGTATGACAACTTTTCAGCAAGATCTGAAAGGTGCCATATACATGGGTGGCTAAGTTGATATGAGCTGCTCAATTGATAGCTCAATTGGTTAGCGCGTCACTTCTGGAACAAAGAAGCTTCAAGATCAAGCGGCGCTGGTTCGACTCTCGGGGTGTGCGCTTGAGCAACGCACGTTAAGGACTGCTCTCCATTCAGCGGCATTTAATGGATGGAATAGTTACCCCGCAACAAGACTTCAACAATCGGAAACTTCACTCTGTCAATCTCGGTGACCGGGCCTGCGTCAGTGATTCAAAGCCTTTACAAGTATGCGAAACTGCCAGGATTAAGCTCTGCAAGAAGCTTTCCCAGTCCGAGGATAAAGATTCAATCAATCAATCAAATGACCCATTTTTTTTCGTGGCTTAGGCCTACCCTATATGATGTTTTCTGGTCACAAGTTCTTGGTTTGGAATCCTTCTATTGTTGTAGCTTTATTATGTTGCAAGACTTCAGTGTCTACAAGTTGTGTTAATTGTACTTCAATAGGTGAATGCTGTTCATAGAAAAGTTTTTACCACTTCAAAACGGTCCCACGAATTACCCATAAGTACCCATAAGCACCATAAGTTGCGTCGAATTACCCATAAGCCCCATAAGTCGCGTCAAATTACCCATAAGCCCCATAAGTCGCGTCGAATTACCCATAAGCAACGTGGAATTACTTAAGCCTTCATGTCAGCGTATATGTAATCTGCAGGTCGCTGTTGCGACTTGCGACTGTATCATTTTAAACTGATTGTCCTGCTTTGGTATCATGCACGTTATAACGTCCGCGTTTTGTCGCTTCTGCCTTTTATAGGGAACAAGTCTTTTAGGCGCTGACAGTTAGGCGCTGGTCTAATAGGCGCGCACACTGTGGCGTCTGGATATTTAGGTGCGGAGCACTGTGGCGCCTGGTCATTTAGGTGCTATTCCTAGTAAAGTATGTAGATTGTATCAGCATGGCAGCTTGCCAGAAAATTATATCATGGCTTCCATGAGTGAAGCTGCTTAAACCGGCAATGCTTTTCACACAAAATGTTTCTCGATCAAAAAGATTGTAGGCTAAATAACGTAAACTTTTTGCTTAAAATTTTCCAAATTTTCTCCATAATCATTCTGCTGTACCTCCTAAAGCATTGCGCGCAGAAACGAAGTAAAATTTTTCTCATGTGCAGAATTGTTTTGGCATTCGATTAAACTACATATATTTTCAAATTATTTTATCATGCTTGGGTAGTAAAGATTATAATGAAGTACACTTTTCTGCCAATTTTTAATTTTTTTAGAAATTAGAAAAAACACCGTATGGAAAGTTGCTAGTCGTACATTGAATGCTTTAAATTTTATTGCAAAGCTTTGCATCTTCGGATAGCTGAAGATGTATGCTTTCATTTGATGTCAAGATTGTGCGTCTACGTCGATCACATGAGATGTTTTTACGGCGTAAATACAACAGATTTGTGTGAAAAATGTCTGGTTATTTAGATTAGACGTCTTGACCTCGGTGGTTGCGAAAGAGTTAAGTCAAATAATAACTACACTAAACATCAGTAAAAAAATCATACCTTAGTCTATATTGAAGCGGGTGGTTAAAATTTTAGTGTGCAATGCCTGACTTTGCAAGTAGCCTAGGCTACAGCAAAGAAGCCACAGCAAGCTCTTTTGTTTGAGAAGGTAGGCTACACGAGGTGGAAGGATGAAGATTTTTATTAAACAATTAATAAATACGAAAAATGCGCAATCAAACACTGCAACGTATACATGCAGCCATTAGCAGCAATTTTTTCACGATTACGTGAAGTTGAAATAGTCGAAGCTGCCATATCAATCTTTGCTTTATGATGTGGCAAACTTACCAAACTTTTCGGTGCAAATGAAGTGCTCAGATCCAACATCGGCTTATATGCAGGGCAATTAGACCAGCAGACCACCTGATCTCCACAGGACACGTACTTCTGGAGTAGAAGTTGCCGGTTTAAAGGCGCAGCTTTGTGCAATCTGTTACCTTTAATAATTACTTCTACTTGAGACGGATAGATCGTGTGGAGTTGAGGTGCGTGAAAACGCTCTACTACTCTTGATATTAGCACATTTCTACAGGACATTTGCAATGCATCCTGAACACAAGTTGCAGCCAGATGGAACTTTACTTAATCTGTTATCTTTCGCAATTACTTTTGTTCGGGATGGATTGGCCATGTGACGAGAACGCGTAAGACGCTCTGCTACTGTTCACATGAATACATTTCTACAGGGCATATAGGCTACACCTTGGCTACAAGTTGCAAGCATAATGGTGGGACTTCGCTCGTTATTAAACCTAGTCGGGGTTTTGACGGAAAACTAAGTTACTCTTCACTTAAGCCTACCGCCCGGTTGAATACAGGCTACTGTACATTTTTTACTGATGTTTTGTGTAGTTATTATTTGACCTAACTAAAAGTGAACTCATACATGTTCGAAAACTTGAATAATTTATTGATAAAGCTTTCGCCGACGCAAACCTGGACTAACAAGAAATAAATGCTAAACACGCGCATTAAAAAAACAACATATTTTTCTGTTCAATATAACATTTAATGTGAAAATCATTGCGGGTTTAAGCAGCTTCACTCACGGAAGCCATAACATATTTTTCTCTTCAATATAACAATTTGTGTGAAAATCATTCCCGGTTTAAGCAGCTTCACCCATATATTTTTTCTGTTGAATATAACATTTTGTGTGAAAAAGCATTGGCGGTTTAAGCAACTTCACTCACTGAAGCCATGACCAACAACGCACACGCATTAACAAAACAATATATTTTCCAGTTCAATATAATATTTTGTGTGAAAAGCATTGCCCTACGCCCCTACCTGCTAAGCTGATACAATCTACAGACTTTACTAGGAATAGCACCTAAATGAACGGGCGCCACAGTGCTCCGCACCTAAATATCCAGACGCCACAGTGTGCGCGCCTATTAGACCAGCGCCTAACTGTCAGCGCCTAAAAGACGTGGACCCCTTTTATAGACCTCTGCTAAGTTTGTCGTACATTGTTTTTTCGTTGTGATGGTCAGAAATAAAAACAAACTAAACTGATAATATTGTGAGCGCTCTCGAAACATTACCGATATAGACCAAATTAAGCGATGATTTCACCAGCGCTTGCGTGGCGGAGTGGTTTAGCCAAAAGGCTATTGACTTTTGTGACATGGGTTTGATTCCCACCCTTGCCATTATTCTTTCTTTCTTTAATTATCAAGTTCAAAGCAAGAATTAAGTCTCTGCCTGAGTGCGAGAACGATTGCTATGCTGCAGTCATAGGCGCCGACTCCAGGGGGGGCGGTGCCCCCCCGTGATTTTAGCTCGGGGTGGCTGCCCCCCTGCAAATTAAATCAAATGTTTCTAAGTTCAGATTTGCGTTAGTTTGACCTTCATTGCGGATCGATCTCAATTAAAAGATCTACTTGTTGCAACAAGAGCGCTGCTTCGAAGATAACAAAAGAAAAAGAAGTACGGGAGATGATAAACGCCAGCATGGTGCCGCTGAAGCATACCGTAGTAACAATGATTGAATTTACATTTTTCTTGATTTCTTCTGCTTTGTTTTTTCTTGGGAGTGTCAATAACGAGGTGCGGTTTGCTCCTGAAGTTTAGTATCTATGCGTATTAAGAGCTAAAGTTCAAAGTGACCAGCACATAATTCGAAGTAGCCTACAGGCCTCGAAATTCGTTTTTGTTGACGGCGGACAAACGTGGCCAGTCTAAGCAGCTATCTCGGCGGACAAATTAAGTATCACGACTGACACACCAGTTTTAGCCGTCGATCGTCATGCTTAATCACTTTATCTTAATAATAATTCTTTGCCATTTCAGAACTATAACTACGGTTTTAGAAGGCTTTTTAAAAATTCAGTAAAGTCACTCTGAAAGGCTTTCATCAGACCAACGACTTGCGCTTAAAGAGTCAAAGCGCCGTGAAGCTGGTCAATACGTCACATAACTGATCAGGGTTCCATCTTAACGCTAGTCCGCTAGCCAATGGCTAGTGAAAATTTGCGCGGACTAGTAGAAATGTTGCAGTACTAGTCCGATTTGGCTAGTGAAAATATTCGCCGGAGTCACCGTAAAAAGTTTTGGTTGGCATTGGCGATTGGCGATGTCACTCTAAAATACTGCAAAAATTTGCTTGCCAGAGACGAGATTGCACGAAGAAGGCTGCAAAGTCGGTCAACTGAGCACATGACTACTTTTTTCTCACAACCTCGCTAGACACGACACGTGGTAGTAGTGAGCACGCCAGCACGGAGAAGCCGGCATCCCAGCAAGCAGCAGTTAGCGAAATTAACGTTTTTTTGTTGATATATCATGATCAAATGCTGATTCAATGTTACTACAAGTGTCTAACGCTCAAGCAAGTGAAAAGTCAGTAAACTGGCCGGGCTAGTGAAAAATCGTGCGGGCTAGTGAAAACGGGGAGCAACTAGTCCGGTGGGCTAGTGAAAAAAAAAGTCAAGATCGACCCCTGCTGATTAACTTCCACCAAACGAGGTCGTGTGGCTTTTTGCGTCACAATGCTCTGGGCAGGAGTCAGAAAATTTCTACACTAACGCTACTATTTTCTGCTGTGCAAAGTTTCACAGGCTTTTTTCTTTAAGTTTATTTTTGCGTGTCATGTGAGCGAAAGTGAATTTTCCTTGGGTCTTTTCTTTCTTACTGTAATACTAAAACTTAACAAATTTTGTTGCATCTTGCTGTAATAGCCTACTCGTATAATCTAATTTTGTAACCAACCTTGCCGTATCATTATTATATTCGGAGATCAAAGCCAGACATTGTGACGTAAAAGTTGAACTAAAATTGCGCGTGATTAGTGTACTGTAAAAGTACCTGTACTCCTATCGATTCTTAGCCAAGAATTCACCTTTGTTACGTTGATTCAATGTCATCAATCGTTGAAACAATGTAAAAATCGAAAGTTTTCCTCCTTGAATAGAAGCTAAGGGATACAGCATTCACATTTTCTAGAATGCGCTGGAAATTATATTATCGCAACAATTGTTTGTGCTATGCAATGACGATTTGCATCGGTAGTTCCTGTGTTATTTCTCGGCGGACAAATATGACCGATCTAGATGGTACTTCCCGTGGACATCACATGCTGTGACGGAGGACATGTCCGATGTCCGCCGTGAATTTCGAGGCCTGAGTCTACACTATAAAGCTTGGCCATATACAATGGCATATGGACGCAAACAAACATCAGCATTTTGTAATCAGTCGGCTAGAAAGTTTGCCCCCCGGCGATTTTCAAAACCCAGCACCTATGGCTGCAGTCACCTGGTTCATAGGGAAAATTGTCCAATGTTAAAGTGTTTTATCGGACAAAACACTCCATCTGCTGCAGCAAACTGCAGATTACACATACGTGGACGAGAAGGCAAGAAAGCCAATCTTTGTGTCCACCTTTAGGCATGCCTTCAAGTGTCCTGCTCTTGAGCGGTGTCGAACTATATTTTGGAACATCGAGCCAGTGCTCCTCACCACTCGGCTATGCAGCCGATTACTAGGCTACTAGACGGCTATAGACTACACTCTACAGTCTACACTACAGGCTTATGGGTAATTCGACGTTACTTCTAGGTAATTCGATGCTACTTATGGTGCCTATGGGTAATTCGACGCGACTTATGGGGCTTATGGGTAATTCAATGCGACTTATGGTGCTTATGGGTAATTTGACGTGACTTATGGGGCTTATGGGTAATTCGACGCGACTTATGGGGCTTATGGGTAATTCGACGTGACTTATGGGGCTTATGGGTAATTCGACGTGACTTATGGGTAATTCGACACGACTTATGGTGCTTATGGGTACTTATGGTTAGAGCTCGACCGATATCACTTTTTCAGGCCGATACCGATACTGATATTTATCAAATTTTTAGGCCGATACCGATATATATCGGCCGATATATATCAGCTACGAAAAATTTGTTATCAACAAAGTTATTAAGCAACAAACCAGTCCAAGAAAGTTTATGTATGGAATGCTTTTTTAAATTTCAGCAAAGGCTTTCATCAGACCAACGAGGTGTGCTTGGAGAGTCAAAGCGCCGTGTTGCTGCAGCCTACAATACGCCGCATAACTGATTAACTTCCACCGAACGAGGTCGTGTGGCTTCTTGCGTCACAATGCTCTGGGCACGGGTCGGAAAACTTCGACAATGACGCTACACGAGACGCTACTATTTTCTTCTGTGCAAAGTTTCACTATTGATTGATTGATTGATTGATTTTATTTCGTTGTAGGTAAATATAATACAATAAATACAGCAATAAAAAAGGAATTTCCAGCAACGGGAATCTGCGAAGAGACCATGGGTCTTCGAGTCAAGCAGATACCCCAGATTCTAATAGAAGTTCTAAAATTGCGATAAGAATAATTCAATAACGAAAATTGAGACAAGGTGTTAGAAGATGGTCATAGAGAAATATATTTAGTAGTCTATCGGTAGCATAAAGGTAATACAAAATTAATCGTGCTAATATTTGGCGATGAGTGAGTATTTGTGTTGTTTTTTAAAAGAATAAAATGACAATTTACGCAAGCTCGTTGGTAAGGAGTTCCAGACTTTCACTCCGGCATATTTAATGCTGCGCTGGAGTCGGGATGAGGCGTAACGTGGGACAAAATAACAATCATTGGAAGAGTGTCTAGTAAGTCGTGCATTATACATGAGTTTGGTTTTTTCAAAGTAGTGTGCGAAAGGCAGAGGCAATACATCCGTATCAAATTTAAACATGAATTTAGCAATTTCATGTTCGTACAAATCTTTAAGCTTGAGTATGTTAAGTTTCTTATAGAAAGGTGTGACATGATCAGACCACCTGCCACCTGCTACTATTCTGACAGCCTTATTTTGTAAGGTGCTAAGCTTGTTCATTTGTGTCTTGCAGCATGAACCCCAAATCGTTATCCCATATACGATATGAGAATGTACCAGTGCGTAGTATAATTGTAATAATGTTTTGTTTGGAAGAATGTATTTGAGTTTCGACAATATCCCTACAGATATAGAAAGTTTCTTGTGGAGCATATTAATATGAGGTTCAAAATTTAGACCATTGTCAAAAATAATGCCAAGGTATTTGGCAAACTTAACTTGTTCGATCTGAACACAATTATAAAGTACATTGATATCTTCTGGGTAGCTGCATTTTTTAGGAGGGATTACAATGACATTTGATTTGGAAGGATTGATAACTAATTTATTGGCATTAATCCAGTTCTTGATGTTAAGTAATTCAGACGATATTTCCTTTTCTAAGTAGGTTAGATTAGGAGCGTTAATTACCAGGCAGGTATCGTCTGCGAAAAGTCTTGGAACAGAAGACGTGCAGTTTGGTAAGTCGTTTACGTACAATAAAAACAGTAATGGACCCAGCGTTGAACCCTGAGGTACACCGTGTGTTATGCATCTCTGTTCAGATTCCTGTTCATTAATCGCGACATACTGCATTCTGTCTTTTAGGTAGGAGGAGAATAATTCGTTTGCTGTACCTCGGATTCCATAGTGGTTGAGTTTGTATAGTAGAATGGGATGGTATACTGTGTCAAAGGCTTTTTTGAGATCCAAGAGAACCAAACCTGTGTACAGGTTGCTTTTTACGTGTTCATAGGTGGCACTAATAATATCAATAGCGGCATATGAAGTAGAGGAGCCAGACCGAAATCCAAATTGCGTAGGAGCAAGGACAGAATGTTTGTCTAGAAAGGAAGAGACCCTTTTATATATGAGCTTTTCCAAAATTTTTTCGAAAGACGATAAAAGGGAGATAGGTCTATAATTATTTACCTCAAGTTTGTCTCCAGATTTGAAGACGGGTACAACTTTGGCAAGTTTAAATGTATCAGGGAAAATACCGAACTGAAAGGAATAGTTAATAAGATTTGAGAAGGGCAGGGCAATAATCACGGAGGCGATCTGTATGAAATATGCTGAAATGTCATCGTAGCCAGTTGCTTTGTTGGGTTTTAGAGCTCGGATTTCTTTGAGTACCTCATCGCCAGTCGTTGGTTCAAGAAAAATAGAAGAAGGAACGTGGTTTGTAAGGTAGGATGTGAAGTTGTTATCGTTGGCAAGCGGAACGCTGTCAGAGATCTCTTTTCCAACGTTGCAGAAGAATTTATTGAATTGGTTCGCCATTTCGATGGGTTTGTTTGATGACACTCCATCAATATTAATGGAATTGATTGTTTGCTTTGATTTTTGTTTATTTGGCAGCAGTGAGTTAATGACTTCCCATACTTTACGTGGGGAAGATTTGTTCAGTTCAATTTCCGAATGTATATAATTTTGCTTGGAAATGTATTTCAATTTAGTGAGCTTATTTGCGTATTTTTTGTACTCTAGCCTGTCTGTTTGATTCCCTTTCAGGTAGTGCGATTGGTACATTTTTTGCTTATTTTTAATTGAAGTAAACAACCCACTGGTAATCCACGGCTTCCTTTTTAACTTGCACATTTTCCTTGACATTTTTTTCAGTGGAGCGTATTTGTCAATTGCGTTTTTTAAAATCTGTAATAGTTCGCTATATTTATAATCCAGTTCCTGAGGTTGTAATGATTTAATACCCAACAGAAACGTGCCTAGTTGGGAGTTCAAGTCCTCAATGAAGGAAGCCGAATCAAGGTTACGCTTGTCTCTGTAGAAACGAGGTTTGTGTTGATGCGAGTTGTCAACATGGGAAATTATACAAAAAGTAGGGTAGTGATCAGAGATGTCAGACTTAATTATTCCAGGTAATACGGAATGAGAAACATCGTTCGATAAAATGTGATCAATTAGTGTTGACGATTTATCAGTAACTCTTGTTGGCTGAGTAATTATAGGGCAAGTACCATTGCTGTTTAGCATATTTAGATAATTTGTGACCGGTGAAGGGAGAACGTCGTTTAAAATATTGATATTGAAATCACCTAATATATAGTAGGTTTGATTCATTTTGTTTAAGTTACTTAGCACACTGTCCAGCGCATCAACAAAACGTTGGATATTGGTGTTTGGGTGACGGTATACTACGCCAATTTTCATGTTAGCGCTTGTTGTGGTGTTACTTATATTAACAAATAAGCTTTCACAGTCAACACAAGGCACTTACAGTCAACACAAGGCACTAAGCTTTTTTTTGGGTTTATTTTTGCAACTTCTACAATGACGCTACTATATTTTCTTCTGTGCAAAGTTTCACTGGGCTTTTTTCTTTGGGTTTATTTTTGCATGTCATGTGAGCGAAAGTTAATTTACCCTGGGCCATTTCTTTCTTACTGTAATACCAAAACTTGACAAATTTTGCTGCATCATGAAAAAAAAGCCTACTCGTATGATCTAATTTTGTAAGGAATCTTGCCTTATCAATATCACTCGGAGATCAAAGCTTGACATGATTGTGACGTAAGACTTGAAATAAGTTGCGCGTGGTTAGTGTAGAAGTACACCGGTACTCCCATCGATTCTTAGCGAAAAATTCACCTTTGTTACACTGATTCAATGTCATCAATCGTTGAAGCAATATAAAACTCGAAAGTTTTCTTGCTTGAATGGAAGCTAAGGGATACAGTATTAACATTTTCTAGATGCGCGCACTAGAATGGGCGGGAAATCATATTCTCGCAACAATTGTTCGTGCTATGCAAGCACGTTTGAGCAACTTGTGTTTCTTCTAAAGGCATGTATGTCTGGTTTTGAGTTTGCTTTTGATGGCCGATGTTTATCGGCGAAAAATAGCCGATACAATATATCGGCTACACCTGATATCGGCCGATATATATCGGCTGACCGATATATCGGTCGAGCTCTACTTATGGTGCTGATGGGTAATTCGTGGGACCCCTTCAAAATACATACACTTCAAATTGCAGAGCATAAATTACTCTATGGAATATTACTGTTGTGCGGTACATAATGCATTAGTGTTTTAGTCAGATGCAACCTAGTTTGTACCCTGAACAGTTCGTACCCTCAGTTCGTACCCTGAAAAGATTGAGAGAAAAAATTTAAAAAAGCCGAAGTCGCTGATCGCAGTTTCTGCAAACAAACAAAAACTCTTAGGATCATTACCGGAAATTTTAAAATGTTTGCGGAAACTCCGATAAACCCTAACCCTTTTAAAATGTTTGTGGAAACTGCAAAAAAACGGAAACTCCAATCAGCGACTTTGGCTTTGTTCTATTTTTTTCTCTTGATCTTTTTAGTTTATTTGTTTGCCGAAACTCCAATCAGCGACTTCAGCTATTTTTTTTTTCTCGATCTTTTCTTAACCCTAAACCCTAACCCTTTTAAAATGTTTGCTGAAACTGCGATCAGCGACTTCGGCAAACTCTTAGGATCATTACCGGAAATTAAAAAATGTTTGCGGAAAATTGGAAACTCCGATCAGCGACTTCGGCTTTGTTCTATTTTTTTCTCTCGATCTTTTCAGTTTGTTTGTTTGTGGAAACTGCGATCTTTTTAGGGGGAAAATTTTAAAATATTTGCGGAAACTGCGACTTCGGCTTTTTTTAATTCTTTTTCTCGATCTTTTCAGGGTACGAGCTAGGTTGCACCCGTTTTAGTCGATGATTAATATCAAGAGATTTTTTGTCCCTTGTCAACTTTGAGCAACATAGGACCTGAACCATGGCAATCTGTTCTTATGACACGTATAACCGGAAAATGTGATGATAATTCCTGATACTCCTGGGGTCGAAAGATCCGGACGAAAAGATCTCAGGGAGAGAACATCTGGCACCTACTGCTTACAAGGTTGTAATTTAACACTTCGGCCAATTCCAGGGAGGTAAAAATTACCTGTTAATTCTAAATGTGATTTCTAAAATTTGACGATTTTTTATCAATGGCTTCAGAGCAGAGCTGTAAGCAGTAATGTAAGCACTTTTCATGAACAACCTATCTAGGTAGTACCCTCCAATTGCGTAATCAGTGTTTTGTCACATTGGGCAATGATGTGCACTGAGGTACATCGGGAGCCCCAATTTTAGATCAATTTATGCCCCATTTATGTAAAAAAGAGACTAATGAATCCAATGAATTTATGATCTAGTATTTACACAAACTTTAACTGAATTTGTGTATGTCTTGTTGTGGCCTTTTATTTTGTGCTCGTTGTTCGGTAGCAGTGTAAAAACATGAACATAAGTTTGGTTGTATTGTATATAGTTGTAGAAAATAGCCAAATCTTTTTTTTACGTATTTCTAGCTAAGTGCATTGACAAACAGTGTAATTTGGGATTGCAATATGATAAAAATCATTCGTTTGTTCCTTCTTTAGTAAATGAGATCTGGCATAACAGAAAAGAAAAACAGTATTGCTACCAGGATAAGAATCAGCACAAAATACATTTCAAGATTTAAACTGGTATCAACCACTTTGCCAGTATGATACAAAGCAAATTTGTGACACCATGTTTTTTTTTTGATTGCTGTAACCACTGCCTTTTATAACCCTGAGTCAAGAAGACAAATTCATTGAAAATTTCAGATGGTTGTGTACGTAATTGGGCTAGGATTGAAAAAGTCTTATGCATTCATAATGTTGAATCCTACGCTTGTTCTTTCAGATGCTTTACATGTGCTATAAATCTCATTAATTATTATGTTTTCTAGGTCTACAGGAGATGGTTGACATACAGTTTCATTGAATGCAATTTAGTTATTGCTTATGGTTTAAATAATGATCTGGAAAGCATATGGCAAATCTTATTTTGTTGGTGCTGTTTTTGCTATCTTTTTTGCATATTCATCATTAAAATGGTATGGAAACAATGAAGATCCTATTGTATCTTTCATTATTCACTACAACAGTTATTTTGGAATGGACATAGATAATAATTTACCAATCACGAATGACATTCAAAAAAAGAGTATCGCCAAAGCAAGCTCTGTTTCTAATTTTCGATCACCGGGCCAAAATTTTGGAATAGTGGTGTCCCCTGATGATCATCTCATTAGTAAAAAAATTTCTTATTCTCATGAGTTGACTACTTCTGTTACAAGTGAAAAGCCAATTCACAATAAAGAAAGTATACTTTTAGAAGAAGCTCTTGCATGCATGCGAAAAGCTAAACATTTTGCTGAAGTGGGAAATCGAAAGTTAGCATACAAACTTTTTAAACATGCATTGGCTCTTAATCCAAGATTTACGGAAGCTTTAAATGAGTTTGGTGAGTTTCTGGAAGAAGAAAATATAGTTGAAGCTGATTTGCTCTACCAACGAGCTTTGTCAAATGACCCTAACCACATCACAGCTCTTCAGAATAGACAAAGAACTGCTCCTGTTGTGGAAGAACATGACAAAAAAGTGTTTGCTGACATTGATGCAATGAAGCGAGAACTTTACACATATTCTGCTCATCATCCAACTTTGCGAAGAGCCATGAAAGACTTTTATTATGAACACATCTACCACACTATTGCACTGGAAGGAAATACTCTGTCATTGGATGAGATACGGTCAATCATTGATCATCGCACAGCTATAGCAGGAAAGAGTATTTCTGAGCACAGTGAGGTTATTGGAATTGTGGAAGCATTAAATTTCATGAACAATACTTTGCTAATGAAAATTGGGAATATCACTGTAGCAGATATCAAAAACATACACAAGCGTGTACTAGGATATGTTGATCCGGTGGCTGCTGGCGAATTTCGAACAACTCAAGTGTTTGTAGGGAGACATATTCCACCACATCCTAATGATGTAGACATTTATATGAATGAGTTTGAAAATTGGCTGAATTCTAAAGACGTTTTGAGTTTGCATCCAGTTGAATATGCTGCAATCGCTCATTATAGACTGGTTTATATTCATCCATTTGTAGATGGAAATGGACGAACTGCCAGACTTTTAATGAACTTCATTTTAATGAAAAATGGTTTTCCTCCTGTTTCTGTTGAAGTAAAAGACAGATGGGAATATTATGAGTGTTTAATTGCAGCAAATGATGGAGATTTGCGACCATTTGTTCGCTTTATTGCTGGTTGCACTTCAAAGACATTGGAAGATTATTTATTTGCAGCCCAATTGCCATATCTTGACATGAAGGAGGAACAAAGTAGCTTAGTGATCAATAGAAAGGACTCTACAAATTCAGAAGATGCAGATGATTTTAGTTGAAATTTTGTTGAGAGTTTCTTGAAGTATAAAAAATTGCTAGGCCTATCTTATTTAATACCGTATATAATATATTTATTAAGATGTATTATATTTGTATCTTGCAGGGATATCTAAAGAAGGGGAAACGAAGGCTTTTCTTATGTCTGTCTATAGAAGGGGTTCTGTTTATCGTAAAATGACAATTGACACCCATAGTAATTTAATAAATTTTGTTATGATAACCTACATTGCGCTATTAGCATGATTAATCATTGATATTCACTGCATGCTCGATGCTCAATTGCTCACAGTGACTTGTTAATTCAACTACCGTACCCGTATACTTGCTTTACATCTAGCCTACTGCAAAGGCTATGTTAAGTAAAACAGCTTACTGGTAACTTTTCAACTGTCTTTCCAAACAAGTAATTTTTAAATATGCTGTGCATAATATTTGCTGACTGACTCCTGTAGCTGACTGTACCAGCTGCGCTACAAAACTTTCTGCAATTTTAAAAACTAAGCGCATGTTTAACTCGCTACAAACTACCGCCCTGAAAGTGTCGTGAGAATAAGGCAATTGCTGTGAGCCTTCGTATCCCCTTCTTTAGATATCCCTGATATCTTGTAATATATTTTGCCTTTTAAAAGTTTGTCACGAATTATGCCATTCGGCAGTTTTCAAAGACATGAATACAATTATTTGTAGAATATATACAAGCATTTCTTAAACAATCACTGTGACCTTTGTCGTATAATGATAGCATTATATCACGTGGTTAACTATTGTCTAATGTCTATTCATACTATGTTTTGTTTTCTTTTTTGACGATATTGCCAACATCTAACCATTGCATTTTCTTGGGAAAAATCTATCTCTAGTTAAGAACTGATGTTTTCTTAGCAAGAAGTTTCTATCTTTTGATTGTGGGTTGTATTAATTAATTTTTAAGCACATACTGGTAATGTACGCTGTACGGCGGTGGGATGGCGCAACGGATAAGGTGTTGGCTTTCCAATTATGCAATCCTAGTTCGACTCTCGGCTTAAGCCGGTTGTTGAAAACACTGCTCACCTCTACATAGGGTGCAATGAATTGGGTAAGCATAATTGATGCAGGAAAGGCTGCCGAGAGAAAGGAACTGGTCACCCTACTTTTCTTAGTGCCGAAGACTTAGTACAATGAGAACCTTATCTTCTCATACCCAACACTTGAATCAAGTATGGGACCACCTTTACCTTTTTTTACTGGTAACGTTTCAAACCAGTGGTTTTTATACTTCATTGAATACGTGTAATTTTATTATAAGAAAAATTTTAAAGGAATGTATCATTTATTAGCAAGGTAAAAGAATTTTTGTGGTGTTGAGTTTAATTATGAAACCAAATTATAGAGAAACATCTTAAGAAATTTTAAACAATGCTCCTGGGTGGTTTAGCATAGTTTAAGAATCAGTATATAACTGCTTAAAGCAATTTTTTAACATCCTGAATGAAAGGTGCTGAAAGAAATGAAACAGTAAATGTAAAATACTACTGCCCTACAGACAAAACCGGATAATCGCATAGTCATTAGTCAATTTGTAAAAAATTTTTATGTATTAACCAATATATGAAAAGTCCAATTCCAAAACCACTTAGGCGCCACTTTTACCAAAATTGAGTTTAGAGTGTCATTAGGTAGAGTATTACCATAGGTATTATACTTACTATCAAATTCTTTCTTTCCAAAATCTTTTCTATCTGCTTCAAATTCGACACTAAAAATTGCGTTTCTTTCCAAAACCACTTACGCGACATCACACTTTGTTTCCAAAACCATTTGTATCCACAATTAACCAATCATATTAAGCCATTGTATCACGTGACATATCGCTGATTGTTTTGTCATCGTTTCGTGATAAGCAGCAGTGTTACCATTTGGCAAATTTCACTACCAAATTTGGCAGAATTTTACGTTGTTTGGCAGTAAAATTTTGAGTTGGCAGAATTTTGGCAAACATTTTTGGTGAGTTGGCAGTCAGTCTCTTTTCAGTTTGGCAAAATTTGAAATGTGTTTGGTAGTTTGAAGCATCTACTATCTGGCAACACTGATAAGCAGTGTTGTAGGCTTGCAGCCTACTGTTCAGTTACCAACGGTGCTTAGTAGCCTATTTGAGCTTTATAGCTTTGTTTTTTTGCTTTGTTTAAAATGGATTTGGATTGTGGTGATGAATTAGTGGTGGTCAGCTTGGAAAAATGGTTTCAAAAATTGGTTTCTTTCATTCTGGCAATTTTTATTCTCCAGTTTATTTTCAAAACCACTTATATCCACATTTCTAATTTTATAAAAAGGCGATTCTAAGCCCTCCAATATTCGTTAGATCTGGGCAAACGTCATGTCTCAATTCAGTAGGTAGTTATACATCGTTAGAAATCAAAAGCGCATTACATTTACCAAGCGAAACTGTCATAAACGTTTTTCGTGGTTTTCTCAAAATCACCGAAAGTGGATGTAAGTGGTTTTGGAAATATGCTCTTCATATGTGAATATCTAAATCAGATTTCTCAATCATTTTATGGTATGGCATTTAGAAATTTTATGCAATAAAATGGTTTATCAGTTGCAGTTTACTTCCACAGCGATAATGCATTTATGTTATGCTTATGGATAAAATCCTACTGAAAAGTTTTAGCTTCACTGAGTACAAGCACTTGTACTATATGACGAATGTACAGTTTTCCAGACAGCTTGCTTTGAAAACAGGCAATGATGTGGGGACTGGCTTTTGATGTGACTGCAGCGTTTCTTGTGGATAAAAAGGTCAAAATTTTATGAAATGTAAATTCTGTATTGTTAACATTAGCGCTCTGGATGGGTGCCAAGTTTTGGCAAGGTAGCGAAATCCATGAAGGCGAAAAGTATTATTTTATCATCGGCTGATAGCTGAAAATCCTTTGATGACATACAGTATACACTCACACAGGCAACCATGCTGATGTTGAGCCAAGTCATAACCACACACAAAAAAAATTTAAAACTTCTAAATTACCTTTAAAATTTTGTAGCACCATTGATCTACAACTAGGTTTGAATTTCATCAGATAAAGGTTGTAAGAAGTGGTGAGCGTAGAAGTAAAACATGAAAAATTTCCTTGACGTATTGTGTGAGTGTGATGGCTTGGTGTATTTTATGTTGCCCGTATTTCAACTTTTATCAATATATAGCAGGGCTACTTAACTGGCGGACTGTGGTCCGAATGCGGACCTTCGTGGTGTTGATAGTTCGTGGAACTTGGGCTTTTGGAAGATTAACCTCATTGCCACATTTCAGGGCTACTTTAAACAGATTTATACTGGGAGGAAGCAATCTTTACTGTGATTATCCTAGTTGCTGGAGGGCTTCGCCCCCCAGGCTCCCCAACACTTTCTCAGAAATCCAAGTCGAGTTATATTTTACTTAAAAAAGTGGTTTGGTACCGATAATTTAACTTTCGTGGTTGCGTGTGAAATAACCTATTCACCGGACCGCTAAAAATATTCAACTTGTCAAACTGGACCTTTGTTAACATTAGTTGAGTATAGGGGTGTTCAATTTCGATTTTCGATTCGATTTCGATTAAGGTGATATTCGAAATTCGTTTTTCGTATCGGACATATTCGAAATTATAGCCGCCCTTTCGGCTGAACGCGGTTGAAAGTAACGCGAGTGGCGCGAAATCTGTCTTGTCGCATTTTGCAAGCGAAAAAAGACTTTGACGCATGCGAATCGTCGATCACGTGACTATCACACGCTCTCGCGGGTCCAACGGCCAGTCCTGCACCAGGGATGCCAGGTTGGCATTTTTAATGCCAAATTTCTCTCAAGAATGAAGATAGCTAGGTTGTGCAATAGCAGAAAGTGTAGGCTGAGCTTTGTCGCAGTTTTATCCATTTTTACCGAATCCATAGGCGCCTAAGCCGTGGGGGCAGGGCCGTAGCCAGACCGCAGAGCAAGGGGTAGCCAGACCGCAGAGCAAGGGGGGGGGCCGAAAAAATTTAAATGGGCAAAATCATTATCATTGTAGCTGTTGCCCGAGAATATTGAGATTTTGCCAAGGGGGGGCGAAAATTTTTTCAGGGGGGAGGCCCCCCTTGACCCCTGGCTGGCTACGGGCCTGCGCATATTTCTGTGTGGGGGCAAATATTTATGCTGTATTGATACATAAAACAATAGATGAACTAGCGATCGGCAGCAGGAAAACACTTTTTGAATGCAAACCGCAACAGCTTCGCGATAAATAATCACTAGAACGAGTTGCGATGCTACAATCCAACACCAGACAACAAAATCTGTCATTTTTACATTGATTTAATGTCTGCAGACGTTGAATCAATATAAAAATGACTGATTTTGCTTCCTGGGACATAGCAAAAATCTACCATTTTGTGTTGATTCAATGTCATCAGATGTTGAATGCACCCAAAAACAACATAATTTGCTTACGTAGACGGAGCGTGCGTTTAGCTTTATGCGCTTGCAAACATACTCGATGTTGCTTTCGAGTCTAAACCTCTGCACTCTGCAGTAAAATGTCGCAGCAGTGAATCGCTCGCTGTGAAAATGAACTTAAAGTGTTTGGGATCCCAGCGACCTCGGCTCCAGCGGAGCGATCGTTTTCAAAAGCTGGCCTGACCGTCACAAAGCTGAGATCCCGACTGACGGGTGATCATGTCGATCAGCTTGTGTTCATAAACACCAACTTGGGCCTGGAGCTGTAGACGTTATTTTGTGTTCTTTTTTTGCAAATTTTCATGGCTTTTTTTAGCGTTTTCTAGCGAATTTTCATGTCGTTTCTTTCAATAAAATCACATTTTGCAGTTTGGTGAATAGTTGTGATATTCGAAATCGAAATTCGGAAATCGAAAATAAATTGAATTTCGAATATTGAAATAATCGAAATTGAACACCCCTAGTTGAGTAACCCTGATGTATATATAGGATACCTTATAAAGAAATGAAGCTTGAATTCCATTTTTGAATACCGAACCTGTCATGTTTGTTAAATATGTCAACCATGGCATGTATTGCCTGCTAAGATAACCACAGTAAGATAACCTGTTTCTTCCTATTTAAATTTTTTTCCGGAAGTTGTTTATAAATTTGCATGTGCATTTGAGTAATTTTTTATTGCGAAACCGTTGCAGAACATGTTTTTATCCATCACTTTGTGAAATGATGCCTTTAATGCATTTTTGAGATATTATGTGTAGAAATGGTCTGTGCAACATTTAGACGCAGTCACTTAAGTGTAATAAGATAAGCGTCCTCGCTGTGGCGCCTCGCGATTTAGATGTTGACTCACTTGTCGCATGATCAATGATCATGTAGCCGCTATTTCGAGTAAAATGTATCAATGAACTGTTCAGTGTTCAGTTTATGCTTTTCCCAAGCTCTGGCAGTAATTAACTTTCCCAAGATAAACAATTACAGTATGATGTCTTTATTTGAAACACAAAACAAAGTTTTAAACGTCATTAAGTCAAAAATATATTTACTAGTTATTAGACCTCTTTGTTACGTATGATCGTTTCCTATTTTTTAATAAATTTTGCTGTGTAGTCTCAACCACTATGTACCCCAATAAGATATACTGTACTTAGAATAGCATCGAAATGATTAATGCTACAAAGAGAATAATTGCTCAAATCGCTAGGCACCACATTATACTCGCCAGAAAAAACTTGAAAAAGCTTAATACAAATTTGCAATACTGTACTTTGATATGGCGGTTAATGTGATATGATGTGAAAAATATCTAAAACTTTACTTTTTATTTCATTGTGTACACTGTACAGTTAACGTTCGTTGCGGGTGTGTATTTAAATTGTTTTTGTTTTTTTGCTCAAGGTGCGAGCTGCAAGTACACAGATGTAGTCATAGTCATGCCACCTATTTCACCATTCATTTGGTTAACCTGAATGTATTTTGTTCAATCAGTTTTGAAAAATACCATTTGCAATAATTCAATACACTTTGCCGTGCAGAAGGTATTTTTGGTATTTTCCACGATCAAAATTTTGTTTTGAACAATGCCATAGTAAAAAGTTACGTATTGCCAAATTTTAGAAGATTGGAAAAAGCGTAAATAATAATCAGTTGATATGAAAGCATGGTTGAATCACACACTGCGTTTAAAATATGCATTGCAATTGTGACTGTTGGCGATTGCATGAAATTTCATTTTTTGTGTATGCGTAGTAGATTTGTCGCCATACGATATTTATGGGAACATAACCATGTTTTTTTTTTATAAATGTACAAAGCTTATTAGTGATGAGATTCAGTCTAGTTAACAACTGGTTGGCGTTGACTAAAATTAGATACATCTGGCAACCCTGCGTAGGGTGATTATATTGGATTCACTCAAAAAAGTTGGCCAGGAACTGGTTGTGCAAACTTCTTTATTTTTAATAAGTAGTTTGCGTGACCCGGCCGAATCCCACCACTTCGTATTATTCTTTCTTATAACTTACTATCTTCTCTTTACTGCTCTATTGTAATCACTTTTTTCACGTTGCGCTTTTAGTGTGGGCACATCTGTCATGAAAAAAGGTTTCGTGTTTTTTTTTTGTTAAAAGCAAAAACTTTCTTGATTTTGTCAGATGATACTATAAAGATGAAAAAAAATTAGGGTGGCATTTTTTCTGTGCACTCTAATGACCTGAAATCCCCTATCAAAATGGCCAAAATGAAATTTTGGCCCCATTCATTTACAGTAAAAAAATATGCAAAAGTACTTTATGACGTAAATACTTTGTAACAAAGTTACTTTGTGACGCAATACAGCAAACTTATTTAATCATTTTAATCAGCTGTTTTTTATAACTTGTGACGTCATAGATGAATGACAGTAGGCTACCAGAGAGAACCCAAGCTTGTGCGCTTGTACAATGTACAGGTATAACGGTTTTTACAGATTCACTCAGGCTGCTGGATAAAAATAACGAAGAAGTGATACTGGAGTAAAGGGCGAAGCAGCCTGTTAAAGCCAGGGACATCTTCCAAAACATTAAACAATCGCAAAGCACTGCAAACAAGATTCAGCGATGAATCAGTTCGAGACTATCCTCCAATTTGTTCGAGTCACCAGACAACTAGACATATCGCTGCACATGCAGAATTTGTAATCACTCATAAAGTACTTCTTTGCCCATGATCATTTAAATTATGCACGCCTTTTACCACTTTACATTTCTACAATGCAACAAGCAGAAAAGGAGCACCCAGAGATCTGGGAAAAATTCATGAAAGGGAATTTCTGCGCATCGGTAACCAAAGGTGTTGCTGGATTCACATCAATAGGTGCAGACCACAGGATTGAACAAGAAAATCGTGAACTCAAGGTTATTGGAGGCATAGTTCGAATTACACAGAATCAAAAGTCACTGGACAAATACTTTCTCATCGCACCCGAAGTCTCAAATTTGCAGCATGATTTTGAGAAAAAGTACTACTCTGGTAGCAAGGCAAAGAGAACGCAGCACCACGAGCTTACAGGAGGAAAACTCTCCCGAATGACGCAAAATGCTATCAAACTCAGCGTAGTATTTCACGAGCATAGAAACCCATGTGAATCCTTTGACGAAGATGAAATTTACAATTTGCTCACCAAAGCAGTTATGAATGAAACTGGTACCAACGACATCCTTCGGCGTGACAAGATTGGGCAACAGATTTTCGAAAGTTTCGTCACTGAACATCTTGTAGAAGGAAAACGTTCCGTGTGGGACAAAATGACCAGGAAGAAACTGTCTACATTCAAAGAGGCCAATGCAATTGCAAAAATCAGCATGGGAGGCAAGGTAATCGATTGATTGATTGAATCTTTATCCTCGGACTGAGAAAGCTTCTTGCAGAGCTTAATCCTGGCAGTTTTGCATACTTGTAGAGGCAATGAATCACTGACGCAGGCCCGGTCACCGAGATTGACAGAGTGAAGTTTCCGATTGTTGAAGTTTTGTTGCCAGGGAACTATTCCATCCATTAGATGCCGCTGAATGGAGAGCAGTCCTTAACGTGCGTTGCTCAAGCGCACACCCCGAGAGTAGGGTGGAGTGAAAAAAATAAAAATCACTAATTCAAAAAACGTCCCCTCTCAATAGTTGCCTTTGGTCCCAAAACTAAGTTTAAAAGTGATTTTGGGAAGTTGCCTCGAATACTCAGGTGACAACCTTGACGCAAAGGTCATGCGGGGGTCAAATCCCATAAAAATGCCATAACTCTGTGAGCGGTGATGCTAGGGAGCTAATTTTGATGCCAAAAGAAGCAGAATGTGCACTTTCCTATCTGTCTCAAAAGAAGTTTTTTTCGAAATTTCGCTAGATATATGGTTATTTTCACAAAATGTAATTTTCGGGTCAAATATGAATAACACATAGCATTATGCACAGTTTAACATCACCATAATGAGTATGATATATCTCTAACCAATGAAACACACATTTGAGTGGCTTTAGAGCAAGCACAGGATGGTAACAACAAACAAATATAAAATTGGGTTTCATAATATTACAATAGCTTAGACGACAGACGTTAAATGCCAGTTTTATGCAGGGGGAAATGGTATCGGCAGGAGGACCTAAGATTGAAATTGGTTTTTGGTATTGTATTGCTTCATCAGTTTTCGTGACCGAATCTTTAGCCTGATCAGACCGTCACGTCTGTTGAAGCCAGCTATTGCTGATGAAGCTTCGGTTACAAGCTTTATGTGGCGCTCCACAGTTTAATTATGGCATGGGTTGCGCACAATGAGCTTTTCTTCTTTGATTTTTTCGATGTCGCAGTTACTCAGGTGTCGAATTTCTGGTGGTTTGTTAGTTTGGTCAGAATTTAAGTTCACAAGTTTGTAGTAAGATTTAGCATGAACGTTGATTGCTGGAACATTGAATTTTCTCATATGGACAGAAGCTACGGATTCTTCCCCATCGGCTGGCTCGTTTTGGACTGGTGCTGCTTCGCTTTCAGGCACTTCATTTTCGATTGAAAATTGTTCAATGACCCTCTCAAACTAAGGATTTTGTTCACAGCTAAATGACGAACTGTCTCATCATCATCTGCCAACATCCCCAAGAGAATGTTTTCTTGGTGCGCAAAGAATGCATTTCGCTTAAGGACATCCAGTGCAATCTTCTCGACTTTATTGTTCGGAAATTTGACGACTCTTTGTAGCATGTTGAAGAAGTTTTTCAGGCCATCTGTGATCGTGTGGTAGTGCTTGATTTCAAACCATGCCGGAAAGTAAACTCTAATGCAAAATTCTACGATTGTTGTGAATGTTGTGGTCGTTGTACAGAAATATAGAAACGGGGTATGTGACAGGCCAAGGTCAGCCAACTTGCATGGGAAAGTCCTCCAACTTCGAGAAGCTCGAGATCTTCATCAACAGTGCCCAACATTACGGCCATGCAGATTCTGTACCCATAATATTCGTCATTTAGCTGTGAACAAAATCCTTAGTTTGAGAGGGGTCATTGAACAATTTTCAATCGAAAATGAAGTGCCTGAAAGCGAAGCAGCACCAGTCCAAAACGAGCCATCCGATGGGGAAGAATCCGTAGCTTCTGTCCATGTGAGAAAATTCAATCATGCTAAATCTTACTACAAACTTGTGAACTTAAATTCTGACCAAACCAACGAACCACCAGCCATTCGACACCTGAGTAACTGTGATATCGAAAAAATCAGAGAAGAAAAGCTCATTATTTGCCACCCATGCCACAATCAAGCTGTGAAGCGCCACATAAAGCTTGTAACCGAAGCTTCATCAGCAATAGCTGGCTTCAACAGACGTGACGGTCTGATCAGGCTAAAGATTCGGTCACAAAAACTGATGAAGCAATACAATACCAAAAAGCAATTTCAATCTTAGGTCCTCCTGCCGATACCATTTCCCCCTGCATAAAACTGGCATTTAACGTCTGTCGTCTAGGCTATTGTAATATTATGAAACCCAATTTTATATTTGTTTGTTGTTACCATTCTGTGCTTGTGCTTGCTCTAAAGCCACTCAAATGTGTGTTTCATTGGTTAGAGATATATCATACCCATTATGCTGATTTCTTGTGGAGTGATTATGTTATGGTGATGTTAAACTGTGCATAATGCTATGTGTTATTCATATTTGACCCGAAAATTACATTTTGTGAAAATAACCATATATCTAGTGAAATTTCGAAAAAAACTTCTTTTGAGACAGATAGGAAAGTGCACATTCTGCTTCTTTTGGCATCAAAATTAGCTCCCTAGCATCACCGCTCACAGAGTTATGGCATTTTTATGGGATTTGACCCCCGCATGACCTTTGCGTCAAGGTTGTCACCTGAGTATTCGAGGCAACTTCCCAAAACCACTTTTAAACTTAGTTTTGGGACCAAAGGCAACTATTGAAAGGGGACGTTTTTTGAATTAGTGATTTTTATTTTTTTCACTCCACCCTACCCGAGAGTCGAACCAGCGCCGCTTGATCTTGAAGTTTCTTCGTTCCAGAAGTGACGCGCTAACCAATTGAGCTATCGGAGCGGACAATTGAGCTATCGGAGCGGACAATTGAGCTATCGGAGCGGACGATCAAAATTAAAGAAGAGCGAGGACTGTTGCAGCGGTTCATTGTAATATCAAGAAGTCGACCAGAGCTCAAGGAATGCATCGGAACGTATGAGTTTGGTATGGTGCCTCGATCACTGTTTGCTTCAGATGGATCCCTCCTGCTGGCATATGATAAGGCATCAATACTTCGCCATCTTGAGAAGCTGGATACTGGTAGTAACAGACAACGTGTGGGCTACAAGTTGACAGGAATGAGGTAACTGTTACTCAGCTGTCCAATAACCATTCATTCTAAGTACCTTTGACACAGCAGTTGAATATACCACTGTAGACCCACCAGATGAACTGACAACTCACCGAGTGATCATCATTGATGGGATGGCTATTGACTATGGTAAACGCAGTTACCAAAACGGAACAAATGAAAACGTGCCAAGACTTTGCCGAAGCCTTTTTTCAGATAATTTGTAACATGGGTAGTGGGTACACAGTATGACGAGATCAGGTTGGTGTTTGACCGGCACATCGAAACATCACTCAAGCAACAGATGCGGACAAAGAGGACCAAGGGAAAGCCGACATAGCCTATTACCACGTGAAAGACAACACTTTAATCCAGAATATTTCCTTGGAGGACTCTCTCTCAGATATCCGCACCAAAGGAGAACTGACCGAGTATTTAGATGAAAAGGTTGTACATCACAGCAAGGGCTCCAACAACAGACTGAAAAAACTACTGGTGACATCGGAAACACAAACCAAGGTCAATGTCAATATTCCAGACTCGCTCCTGACTCACAGCCAAGAAGAGGCAGACACTTTGATTGTTCTGCACGCTCTAACTGTTTCCAATGAAACAGAACTGGTTGTCAGTTCCCCAAACACAGACATCTTGTTGTTGCTCATCTACATGTATCCACACTTACCCTGGTCTTTAGTGGTCTATAACTTTCCTTACGGGAAAGGGCAGATTGAAGAGGGACATTTGTGTGCGAAACATATACAAAAACTTGGGACCAAAACGTGCTTCTGCACTTCTAGGTTTTCATGCTCTGACTGGTTCCGATATGACTGGGAGATTTGCTGGCAGAACCAAAGACTTATGCTTCAAGGCATTTATGTCTTGTGATGATGAGATCTTGGATGCACTAACAATGCTCGGGAATGACACTGATCTTCCTGCTGATGTATGCTCGCAGTTGGAACGCTTTGTTTGTATTTTGTATCGATCCAAAATCTACACGAAAGTGAATGACCTCCGTTGGTTCCTCTTCTCCAATCGTGCAGCCGAAGGAGAAGACTTCCCACCAACTTCTGGTTCACTAGATTTGCGCATTCGCCGGGCTCATTATGTATGCATGATTTGGAGAAAAGCTAGCAAGCCTCATCCCTGCCTTTCAGCACCAACTGCGTTTGGTTGGACGTTTGATGCAGGTTCAAGTCACTTCACGCCAGATCGTTGTTTAAATCCACCAATTGCAACTCATAAAGTGCGGGTGTAAACGTGGATGCGAAGGAAGGTGCAACTGCCACAAGAACAATATTCCATGTAGGCTACAGAAGTCTGGGGCTGTGGTCTAATCTGTAAAAACAAAACTATCCAACCAGTGATAAATGAAGACTGAAAATTTTGAAGATGAATTGCTTTCTTTGACATTCATTAAATATTATAAATTCCGTAGATGTCGGTTGTTGACGATAACTGCCATTTAATCAGAAGGCCTAAGACTTCTTACATCTTTCGAGTGTAATAGGCTAGGCTACGACTTAAAGGATCGAACATTAATTCAAGTTTCATTGTATTTAGATCCGTTCATTGGCTTTCTAGTTGCGTATTCTTAGTGAAAAATGCATGCATTCAAGTTAATACAGTCATTGGTGCAAAATTACAAAATTACGTAGGTAGCTTAGCATGCGTTTCGGGTGCGCGGGGGGTATTTTGAATAACATTTTAAAATTTGGTACTTGTATGTCATATATGTAACCTAAATTCGATGATTCCATTAGATTTCCTGTCTCAGAAAACATATAGGCTATTTAGATATTTTATTTGTAATTGTAGCCTATATACTTGCGAAAATATTGCTTAATCATTGTTATGCCCCATTTTGGACGCCATCTTGGATTTCGTGGCCCAAAAATGTTCAGAAAAAATGCCACCCTAATTTTTTTTTAAACTTATCATGTTTTCTTTCAAAAACAAGTGAGATTTTGCTTTTAACAAAAAAAAAACACGAAATTACAAATATGCCTACACTATTTGTTTATATTTCAGAAGAGTGTTTTTGTTATTTGATTTTCGGTTTTCTGATCCCTTCTTTTACTGCATAACGCCGTCCGCCATGTTTGGTTTGTATTTGACCATATTGGATAAGTAATAAATGGTTGAACGACTGTATTTTACCTTGCAAGCTAACAACGAAGGAAATAGTCGAGCATTGGTAGGCGTTTGTCTCCTTGATACGTGAGAAGCGCACGTAAAGAGTCTTTGACATCACAATTTTGCTTCCTTTCAGTTAATCCAACCTTTTGGCGCTACCAATGCCGCTGAATTCGTTAGCGACAGTTCGATTACAAAAGTAAAAGTGCAATGAAGTTTAACCATTCAAATTTAACCACGCTCGTGCTTATTCTGATCTGCTATGAAGTGGTGCGTGCAATAGTCTAAGCCTGATTTGCTTCACCAACTTTTCAACATCAACATTAATTCGCTAATTTCCTCGCCTAACACCACGTTTAATCAGCTCTTTTTCTTGTTCTTTTCATGACTCTCCATTAATCACCATGTAAAAAAACTATCAATGACCAAAGATAGGCAAGATCACCAGTGTTGGTGATCTTGATTCTTGAAGATCAAGATTCTTTAAATTTCAAGATCACTTTCTGTGCTTAAAAAAAATGAAGTTTTTGATCAATGATGTTGCAAAAAATCGAATTTTACTAGAAGCAATTCGGATGGTATTGCTAACTGTTGCTTTTAATTACTCGATCGCCGGCCTAATATTTGTACTACAGTAGCCTAGTTAGTTACGCTTGCTTTTACATTTATCAATTGTTGTCGTAGTTTGAGTTGAATCGAAACTCAAGGCCGAGGGTAATTACAGTATTGAAAAAGTTCCAAAATTTGCAATTTTATGCTTAAAATTGAATGAGGCTGTTCACCAGGTATTTAGTAAAATTATTATTATTTATTTGCGTCAGACAAAGCTGTTCATATCCAAAACAAAACAACAAAATAATACACAAACTGCAAATGCACGAAGGTCACAGAGAGCCACTTTGGATGGCGTCAGTTTAAAAGCTAACTCAAAAGGCTATCCACTGTTACAAATTTACATACAATAAGCGTTAAATAAATAAAACTTAGCTGAAGCAGGGGCGGCTCGCTAGTGTGTGGTGCTGCAGCACTCCCATAAAAGTTTTCACAAAAAGTTTCTCAAATATCTTAGCGTTTCTTTTGCCCAAAAGGTATTTTATGTTCTCTGTTCACAGAATTGCTGACTGTTAGAAGTGTAAATTATATTTGGAAACTCTGCGTGCTAGGAAATATGTGCTGTTTTGAAACAGCACACAAGCAGAACGTCGTAGAGGCGTCGATCGTGATGTCGTAGAGCCGCGTGTTTCATTGATTTGCCTGTACAAACGAATTGCAAAGCGATGTACTGTCTTCGGAGCGGTAGGCACTTTAACATTACCCACTCGTCGAAAAGCGTACTCGCGATTCAGCTGATTTCAGTCATGTGACTCGACACGTGATATTCTGATCGAAAAATTTTGATACAAAGAAATTTAACTGAATGCTTTGATTGATTGATTTTATTTCGTTGTAGGTAAATATAATACAATAAATACAGCAATAAAAAAGGAATTTCCAGCAACGGGAATCTGCGAAGAGACCATGGGTCTTCGAGTCAAGCAGATACCCCAGATTCTAATAGAAGTTTTAAAATTGCGATAAGAATAATTCAATAACGAAAATTGAGACAAGGTGTTAGAAGGTGGTCACAGAGAAATATATTTAGTAGTCTATCGGTAGCATAAAGGTAATACAAAATTAATCGTTCTAATATTTGGCGATGAGTGAATATTTGTGTTGTTTTTTAAAAGAATAAAATGACAATTTACGCAAGCTCGTTGGTAAGGAGTTCCAGACTTTCACTCCGGCATATTTAATGCTGCGCTGGAGTCGGGATGAGGCGTAACGTGGGACAAAATAACAATCATTGGAAGAGTGTCTAGTAAGACGTGCATTATACATGAGTTTGGTTTTTTCAAAGTAGTGTGCGAAAGGCAGAGGCAATACATCCGTATCAAATTTAAACATGAATTTAGCAGTTTCGTGTTCGTACAAATCTTTAAGCTTGAGTATGTTAAGTTTCTTATAGAAAGGTGTGACATGATCAGACCACCTGCCACCTGCTACTATTCTGACAGCCTTATTTTGCAAGGTGCTAAGCTTGTTCATTTGTGTCTTGCAGCATGAACCCCAAATCGTTATCCCATATACGATATGAGAATGTACCAGTGCGTAGTATAATTGTAATAATGTTTTGTTTGGAAGAATGTATTTGAGTTTCGACAATATCCCTACAGATATAGAAAGTTTCTTGTGGAGCATATTAATATGAGGTTCAAAATTTAGACCATTGTCAAAAATAATGCCAAGGTATTTGGCAAACTTGACTTGTTCGATCTGAGCACAATTATAAAGTAGCCTACATTGATATCTTCTGGGTAGCTGCATTTTTTAGGAGGGATCACAATGACATTTGATTTGGAAGGATTGATAACTAATTTATTGGCATTAGGCTAATCCAGTTCTTGATGTTAAGTAATTCAGACGATATTTCCTTTTCTAAGTAGGTTGGATTAAGAGCGTTAATTACCAGGCAGGTATCGTCTGCAAAAAGTCTTGGAACAGAAGACGTGCAGTTTGGTAAGTCGTTTACGTACAATAAAAACAGTAATGGACCCAGCGTTGAACCCTGAGGTACACCGTGTGTTATGCATCTCTGCTCAGATTCCTGTTCATTAATCGCGACATACTGCATTCTGTCTTTTAGGTAGTAGGAGAATAATTCGTTTGCTGTACCTCGAATTCCATAGTGGTTGAGTTTGTATAGTAGAATAGGATGGTATACCGTGTCAAAGGCTTTTTTGAGATCCAAGAGAACCAAACCTGTGTACAGGTTGCTTTTGACGTGTTTATAAGTGGCACTAATAATATCAATAGCGGCATATGAACTAGAGGAGCCAGACCGAAATCCAAATTGCGTAGGAGCAAGGACAGAATGTTTGTCTAGAAAGGAAGAGACCCTTTTATATATGAGCTTTTCCAAAATTTTTTCGAAAGACGATAAAAGGGAGATAGGTCTATAATTATTTACCTCAAGTTTGTCTCCAGATTTGAAGACGGGTACAACTTTGGCAAGTTTAAATGTATTTGGGAAAATACCGAACTGAAAGGAATAGTTAATAAGATTTGAGAAGAGCAGGGCAATAATCACGGAGGCGATCTGTATGAAATATGCTGAAATGTCATCGTAACCAGTTGCTCTGTTGGGTTTTAGAGCTCGGATTTCTTTGAGTACCTCATCGTCAGTCGTTGGTTCAAGAAAAATAGAAGAAGGAACGTGGTTTGTAAGGTAGGATGTGAAGTTGTTATCGTTGGCAAGCGGAACGCTGTCAGAGATCTCTTTTCCAACGTTGCAGAAAAATTTATTGAATTGGTTCGCCATTTCGATGGGTTTGTTTGATGACACTCCTTCGCTTCGCTACGTGTTTGCTTCGCTACAACCAGCGTTGCCTAATGGTTAGGGCAGAGGAGTAGTAATTTCGATTTCGTGGGTTCGATTCCCACCCTCTGCTAATACTATTTTTTCTTCTGCAACTGAACTGAGTGCAAGAAGGATCTTAATGACTGCATCAATGGAGTTTATAAGGAAAATTGTGACTAAAACGGTACCCGGACATTTTGCCGAAAGGACATTTTGCCGAAACTCATTTTGCCGAAAAGACAAATTGCCGAAATTATACAAATGTATTATATGTAGGCTATTATCATTAACACATAAATATCATTCACAAACAGATCAACCCTTTCGGCAATTAGTCCTTTTCGCAAAATTAGTTTCGGCAAAATGTCCTTTCGGCAAAATGTCCATGCGGCAAAATGTCCTTTCGGCAAAATGTCCGCGCACGGACTAAAACACAAAGTAATTTCACATTGAAAAGCAGGCACTCTTCGACGAGTGGGTGATGTTAAAATGCCTACCCTTCGGAGCAGCACACTGGCAGAATGAGAAAAAAGAAAAAAAAGGCACACAGTGAAAAGGCGATGCACTGTGTCTGGCTTCGTGGTGACGTCAAAAGTAGTTTAAGACGCAATAGCGACACCATTGTGAATCCACTTTAAGCTGTGAAATTACGCATTGTTAAATATTACGCAATAAACCAATTAGTAGTTTACATTTTCGCTGATTAGTATTAGGGTAGTTTTAGTTAAGAAGAACCCATATACGGAGGCACTAGAAAATCTGATACCTTTTAGGATAGGTCTACTTCCCATCCTTGGAAAAAACTGCTTAAATTTACTATGTCATGCAACAAGCAACGTATCTACATCCAAAATGTAAAGTGACATAGGCCACGCGAGAACTTTTTGTCGAGTAGGTAATGAAAAAAAACAACCGTTTTTCTCTTTTAATCATTAAGAACGTGTTATTCACATATGTTTGTTGATGGTCCCCTTCAAGTGTAATTTTCTGAAGGAGACCCCCCCTCCCGCTGTTGTATTTGCCTTCGGCGGACACGCGGACGGGCGAAGCCCGGCCGCGGCACCCCCATTTCTAGGACTCACCAGCTGTCACTGAGCTGAAGTATCACCCCCATAAACATTGGCTCGTGAAAAACACGAGAAAGATACGTGTTTTTTCACCCCAGTTTCTCGTGTAAAACCCGTGATGTGCACCCGTGTATTACACGGGTGTTTGCACAAACGCAACCCGTGTTTTTCACGACTTCTAAACCCGTGTTTTACACGGCATCTAACCCGTGTTTTACACGACTTCTAAACCCGTGTTTTACACGGCATCTAACCCGTGTTTTACACGACTTCTAAACCCGCGTTTTACACGACTTCTAACCCGTGTTTTACACGGCATCTAACCCGTGTTTTACACGACTTCTAAACCCGTGTTTTACACGGCATCTAACCCGTGTTTTACACGACTTCTAAACCCGTGTTTTACACGGGTATTTGCACAAACGCAACCCGTGTTTTTACAAGATTTCTAACCCGTGTTTTACACGACTTCTAAACCTGTGTTTTACACATCAAACCCGTGTTTAATATGGCAATTTATTTTGTACCAAAATCACACATGCCAAAAAACACAGATATAACTGAAGACAGTACAGCTGTTTCACACATCATCAGTTGGGCGAACCGTGCTGGATGAAGATGTCCTTGCAACTGACTGTCTTCTTATTCTCTTTTCAGCTGATTTGAGGAATTCTTGCACAACAGCTTTAACATCGCCCATGGTTGTGTCTTTTGTGTAACTGTATGTTCGAACTGATGCTGTAAGCAAAAAAGAGTTAGTGCTTAGTCACAAAAGCAATAGGCTAGCAATAGATATACAGAATTCTTCACGGATCAAATATATTAAAAATAGATTGCAACATACGTTCATTAAGCAGGGTATACGTGCAAAATCTAAAGTTTAGGCAACATACCATAAATTACAAAACTAAGTTTGCAATCTTTAATTGGGCGCTTGGAACCGCGTTGACCCATCCAATTAAACTTCGTCATAAGCTTATCCGTAAATACTCCAGAAAGAAGTTGCTTTACGCTCTTTTTGTAGTCCGTCGAAAAATACCGACTAAAATAAGAAATCTGCAAAACAACATTTATCATATAAAACTTAGACTTCACGGTTATATTCCATAGAATAAACGTAGAGCGCACTCATACTGCAAGCTGTTAAATTTCATTGTTAACAGTCAGGGCCGTGGAGTCAGAGCCGTAACAATGTTTATAGTTTAGCCAAAGGAGTCGGAGTTTTAAAAATTGCACTGACTCCTACCCCTATATAAAATTGAGGAATGCTCTACATTGCGAGGAATTTTAAAATTATCCATTGTCAGAGTGTCAAAAACTTTGGAAAATGTATATTTTGTTGTTTTGCTGCAAATCAATGAATCGTTGTTTTGCTGCAATCAATGCTGGTTGAAACTTTCAAGAAATTTGCAGCAATACGACATTGCAAAACTGTTTTAAAGAGGGTGAAAATAACCAGTATTTCTTGTATGTCTATTCTATGAGGAGAGTCGGAGTTGTGATACCGATTCCACAGCCATGTTAACAGTAAAAAAAAAATTACCAGTTTATTTTGAACAGTGCTGTTTCCCAGGTTGTGTTCAAGCTGATCAAAATCCTCCAGGCTGTTGATGGGAAAAGATGGAATGTCCGAAGGGGGTTCCTCTATTTATTGAGCTGGGGCGCTTCTTTCGTTTGTCATTATTATATCCAATTATTCGTTGACAGAATTTAAAATTCCCATAATTTCCAGTTGAGCAATTCGAATTCGTCGAACTGTGTGAAAAATAAATAGTTGCTTTAACATGATTTGGTGTTAGCAAAGGTGCTTTGCTTTGACAATACAAAAAGAATAGCTCCCAGGCTAGGGCAGTTGTGATTTAAGCAGCTGCCAAACAAGAAAAGCGAGTGGTAAATAATACTGCCAATTAAGAACAATGCTCTTGTAGGGGCGCTCACGTGAGAGACTCAACAGATCTTCCAAAATTCGAGAAACTGAATTTTCAAAATGCGCTGCTTGTGAGTAAAGATGGGAGTTACGAAGGATAAAAAAGAGAGTAAACATAAATAAACGAAGTGAAGAATTATAGCTAAAACTATATCGTCACACCGATGCAGCTGAGCAATTGTTGAGCGAAGTTAATCGAACAAGTTTCAAGATTTTAATTTAACCAGGTGCAAACCTTCACTTTGCAGCGCAACAAATTCGTCACAAGATATGTTCTTGGTCACTTCAGACGTAGTGTCGATTGCAACATTCAACTGATTGTCATCCAAGTGAAAATCAAGGATTGATTGTTCGCGCTCTGGACCTGATTGCTGTGGTGCCCTCAGAGGAAGATTGTGGAAATTCCGGAACTTGTGGCAGTTGCTGCAAGGTTGTAGCAACCTCAGCTGCTCGTACAGGAGTAGAAACCTATGGAAGATTTAGTGACCGTCAGAGTGAACATTAACAAGATATATTTAGTGATATGCTTGGCTCACTCTACACCCTCAAGTGTCGCACACGAAAACAAACTGACAACTATGTTATTCAGGACTGTCCAATCTATCGCGTTCCAACTGGGGCACATGCTGGTCTCAAAATCCTGGATGACGACAGCATATTTAGGCAACGTTCGAAAAGTTCTGATTGAACACCTTAATCCGTGCTATTAACCTTAAAAATGAGATTGCAATATTTTTTTAAAATCATACCACTTTTAGAAACCGCTCAATTTCCCTAAAAAACAACACCTAAAAATCGTCAAATTTTGGGATTACCATAATTAATAAGTGATTAAAGTATTTGTTTACTTACAGTAATGATATTTTCTGACTCCGATGAGTCGCTTTCATCTGTATATGCAATCCTCATAGGCAACCGGCAATTCCTGCATTTATAATTTGAAAACAGTTACTTCAGCTAGATGTCATGCTTGCCCTTGCTTATTGGTACATTACCTACTGATATCTCGTCAACATCAACATATTTTGCATATATACAACCAATCAACATGCAATAAACGTAGAAATGCATGGGTGTACGGTATCTTAAAGGGTTAGCTTATATTTGCATCACGGTGTTGTCAGGTACAATGTAACAAGCCAAAATGTACTTACATTAGATACAATTTATACAACAATGTTACAAAAACGTTATATACAACTGCCACGTTAGTGTAACTGTGACTTCAATGCAATAAGTTACTATAATGCGAAGTACTGGCATGCACCCATGTATTATAATTAAGTTAAGAAAGGGTAAAATTAGTTTTGAGCAGTTAAAATCAAAATGAAATGAACAAATATCAGGGAAAAATGAATGCATTGTTATACCGCTTTCTTCTTTTCGATTTAGGTTGTCTACTATCATTTACTTCTTCTTCACTAGCTGCTGTTGAAGCCAAATCAGAAGTATTTTCAGCATGTTGTAACTTTATCAGTGCTTTGGCCAAATCATCTGTTGCAAAATATTAACAGGTCATCTTCCGATAACAGTGATCAAGATTAGGAAAAACAATACACTGGAGAATAAGATCTCATGCATATTGCATATGGAATAATAACAATCTGCTAAAGCAGTTAAATGGAAATTACACACCTTTTTACAGTAATATTCATACCCAAATTTTTGTTGAACATGCTCAAAGAATGCCCCAAATTCAACGTAATTTTTTAAAGTTTTCTGGGGGAGGACTCCCAGATCCCCTGCCGCTGGGTGTCGCCTTCGGCAATTACGCTGCCAGGCTTTGCCCGCCGACCGTCAAACCACCCCTCCTCCCCTTTCAAAATACCTAGCTACGCTACTGAATTGGATCATTGTCATTGGGGCCCGCAAAGCATATTCCGCACAGGGCCCGAAATACCCTAAGACCGGCACTGTACTGGGGCAATTCTTTCGTTTGTCATCATTACTGCATAAGCGTAGCCAGGGGGGCGAAAAGGGCCATGCCCCCCCCAAATTTTCAAAGTTTGGATTCCGAAGTTGAACCCTTTGTTGAAAATATAATATAATTTGTATATATATATAAGTTTAAATCGTTTTCCAAGACATCTGGCTATTAACACCCCCAGGATTTGTTTTAGACACACAGAAAGACACCAATAAATTTTGCAAATCGTAAATCGCGCAAAGTTTACGCGATTTACGCTTCTTTAAACTAATCTGTGGAAGCAATTTCAGAATCGCTTACTCTGTTAGGTTTTTGTGTAGCTGAGTTTTTTGTGTTCTCTAATTTTAGCCGCAGTTTTTGCCCATTCGTGTGTAGCAGCTACCTTTAATAAGTTAATAGCTGTTTATCTGCCTATAAATTTCATACAATTATTACCCTGAAAGTATTTCCAGAAAGCGCTATAATCCATAATTTGAGTGTAATTTTGCAAATTTTTTACGGGGGAGCATGGCCCCGGACCCCTCTAGAATATGCGTGCTTTTGGCACGCTCTAACCCCCCGCCAGCCTTATTGCTTCCCTTGCTTAAACAAAATATATTTAGTGATATGCTTGGCTCACTCTACACCTACAAGTGTCGCACACAAAAACAAACTGACGACTATGTTATTCTGGACTGTCCAATGTATCGCTCTCCAACTGGGGCACATGCTGGTCTCGAAGTATTTTCAGCATGTTGTAACTTTATCAGTGCTTTAGCCAAATTATGTGTTGCAAAATGTTAACATGTCATCTTCCCATAACAGTGATCAAGCTTAGTAAAAACGATACACTGAAGAATAAGATCTCATGCATATTGCATATGGAATAATAACAACCTGCTAAAGCGGTTAAATGGAAATTACATACCAAAAAATTGACAGCTAATTAAGACAAGCAGCTGTGCTGCAACAGAAACAACAGAGCAAACATAAATTTTGTTGCACAAAACTCCATATATTGGAAAACATATTATATACATATACATGTTGATTGTTGAATGAAACAACCTTGACACTTGGCAATGTAAATTAGTAAGAGAGAATCATAAGGCCAGTGAATTCCAACTCTTAAGTCACCATAATTATATATATATATGTATAATATAGCCGACCATTGGGTACGGTACTCTACTGGCAAAACCCTACCTCTGATTGTTTCCAACTTTTATTTAGGTGCCGTATGTATTATAACTTAATGGGTAGTATAAATTAATATTAATGTTTACCTGTTTTGTACATAATTCGTACATGATACTTTTTCCAATTCGGATTGACATCTGAATTTTGTAGGCATAACTGGCGAACCTTGTAACCGGGAAGCTCAGGCCAATAACATTCCAAAACATCATTATCATGAAATATCCATTTCTCTAGGACAAGATCAACTTCACCTCTTGATATAAAGTCTACGACTGCAAATGCTCTCAGTCATAGTCTTCATATTTTTAATCTACAGAAGCACAAAATAGACTGGACTTAATTAACATAGACAGTAAAGCATTTTCAATCAGTGTTGTTTCTCAAGACTGCACATTAAATGATAGGCTAATCGAGTAAAACTATTCGTACAATAGAAATAAATGCACTGTCTACACTCTACAGCAAGCCCTGTAGCCTGTAGGTAGGTACCATACTTCGATAGATGACCAAAAACAGGCACAGCTTTTCGCTACCTTTCTGAACAGCACTGCACCATTTCGGTATGTTCACCGCGATTCGTGCACAATCTTTTGGTAAAAAGAAAGATTGAACATTTATCTTCAGGCGCTTTTCGGTAGATTTAAATCAGTTAATGATTTCTAAATATAAATGGAAGATTAATTAACACAAACCTTGTAGCCTACTTAACAGTCACTCTAAAAAGTCCTCTCCTAAGCTGATAAGCAAATACTTAGCGAAATTCTGTGCCATTTTTTTATGTCACAGACTCACAGGGATATTTAATCAGGTGACCGCTGGTAACCGCGATATAAGGTTTACGAAAAATAAAGGGGAGAAATTCGGTTTTAATAAAAATTACATAATACTGTATTCCTGAGTTGCACAATTCCTATTGTAAAGATATTAACATAAAACACAACAAATAGCCTACTAGAACTGAAAATTTATTTTAAACGAGAGAAACAAGATGAAACAAACTTGCTACTAGCGTGAAAAAAACACGTGTATAACACGTTAAAAACACGTGAGTGTACAGAATAAAAGTAAATATGCAACTGCAGAGATTTTTTAAAGATATTAACATAAAACGCATCAAATACCCTACTAGAGTTGAAAAATTACTTTAAACGAGAAAAACAAGATAAAACAAACTTGGTACTGGCGTGTAAAAACACGTGTATAACACGTTAAAAACACGTGAGTATACAAAAAAAAGTGAATATGCAACTGCAGAGATTTTTTAAAGATATTAACATAAAACGCATCAAATAGGAAATAGCCTACTAGATTTTAAAAATTACTTTAAACAAGAAAAACAAGATGAAACGAACTTGCTACTGGCGTGTAAAAAACACGTGTATAACACGTTAAAAACACGTGAGTATGCAGAAAAAAATGAATACGCAATTGGAGAATTTTTTTAAACATATTAACATAAAACGTATCAAAAAGCCTACTAGAGTTGAAAAATTATTTTAAACGAGAAAAACAAGATGAAACAAACTTGGTACTGGCGTGTAAAAAACACGTGTATAACACGTTAAAAACACGTGAGTATGCAAAAAAAAAATGGATACGCAATTGGAGAAATTTTTTAAAAGTATTAACATAAAACGTATCAAATAGCCTACTAGAGTAGAAAAATTATTTTAAACGAAAAAAACAAGATGAAACAAACTTGGTACTGGCGTGTAAAAAACACGTGTATAACACGTTAAAAACACGTGAGTATGCAGAAAAAAATGAGTATGCAATTGGAGAAATTTTTTAAAGATATTAACATAATACGTATCAAATAGCCTACTAGAGTTGAAAAATTATTTTAAACGAAAAAAACAAGATGAAACAAACTTGGTACTGGCGTGTAAAAAACACGTGTATAACACGTTAAAAACACGTGAGTATGCAGAAACAAGGGAATATGCAACTGCAGAAATTTTTCAAAGATATTAACATAAAACGTATCAATTGATATTCTAGAGTTGAAAAACTTACTTCAAATATGATATAAAGCATTATTGCAATTGATGACATGTGTAAAAAAACTCGTGTTAATCACGTGTTAAAGAGGTGTAAAAAAAACGTACCCCAGTATTACACGAGTTCCCCCAGAATTTCACGTGTTTTTCACGAGCCAATGTTTATGGGGACAAGATGCCTATCAGGTGATAATCTGCTTTTATTCCGACGTTTTGTCACTCAGACGCTGTCTAGCATGGAAAAATACAGGACCATGTTTCTGTAGTGTAGCCTAAACCAACCAAACATGCAAAACGAAATTCAACTTCCAAACAAATATTATCGCACGCAAATTTTGAAACTGGAAAAAAGAGTGTAAATGTCATCAAGAAACTTAAATAACGGGAGGGAGTGAACTGTATAAGTCACGATGAATCAAATTGTAGCCTATACGCAGTGCTATGTTAAGGGGAGGGCCAAGGGGGGCCCGGGCCCACAAATAATAGACTTTTGCGTTTCAGTAAAGTTTTTTGAGCTGCTAAAGTTCACTGCGCGTACTTATCCATTAAAAAGATGTTTTCGGCTTTATTAAACTAAAACATCTCAAATTTGGGCCCTTACTACACTGAAACATCTCTAAAAACACCATTCAGAAAGTTAAAATGCGATAACGTTAGTAACATGATCTGCAGAAATGTATTTAACATATAACAGGTGGCATGCAATTGAATATGTGAATTCAAGAACAGCCCAATTGCCACAAAGTGTTTTTTCACAACCGTTGTTACGGACAATTTTCACCAAATCAAACGTCATATAAAAACCGTTATGGTCTACTTAACCTAGCTGGCATCTTACGTCATGGAAATTGCTAGAAAATGAGCCAATATTGCACCATCGTTCGTAAGACCTGATAAAACATTGCATCATCACCTTTAAACACCTGTTTGAATTGCGTGACAATGTCTTTCATTATTGCGTCACAGTTACTGCTGACGTGCGTTTGAGATATTGCAAATTATTCTAATTTCTAATTTAGTCATTCGTAAAATGGTTACTTGAAGAGGTTGGTCGCATGTTTAACTGTTTTGCTTAGTGCTTGTCAGCTGGACGAAAGTTCCGTCTTTTACCTAAGTAGTTTATTGTAGTGACAACTGACAAGTTTTAGTGGTGTACGGTGTTGCATCCCAATTTCGACAGCCAGGTGGCTATTTTTACAGAAATACGATTTTGAATAGACGGTTTCAAAAGAGTGTTTCTTCGGTCACTGCATACAGACGAACTGATCCGAGAATCTTATGTTACAATTTTCCCACGAAGAGATTATGGTTTACCGCTATGACCAACCGTTTTAATTATTTTGGTCATTTACTTTTGTATTGAAACTTCGAACTTATTCAAACTTTTGTATTGAAAGAAATTGGAAAGCACAAATAGTGTAATAAAAAAAAACTGGAGGGCCCTTTTGAATTCACACATTAAATTTCTTTTCATTGAAATAAATCGGAATGCACAAAAAGTGAAATGAAAAAAAAATGGAGTTGGGCCCTTTGTGAATCCACATAGGCCATTCAATTTATTCTCATCAATAAAAGTTTTTTGTTTTAAAAAATGTTCGGTGTAGCCAAAACAGCATTTCTGATAGTTTAATTACCGTATCATTTCATTTTCAACATTTATATACAATACCGTAATTATAAATATCCTTGACTAGTGATGGCACGAGCAGGAAAAACCTGTCCGCAGCCGCACTGCAATGTCTTCCAGTACACTGCAACGCAAAACATCTCAAAATGTCACACTGTCCCTGTACCACAAAAAATAAGAGTGCACTTGCGCAAGGGCACATCAAATGCAAGGGAATCTATTAAATGAAAGCAAATTTTGGAAAAAATTTTGGGCCTATTTAAGCAATTGAGTAACTTGCAGCACTTATTATCCACCTTTGATAGCTCATCTGAGTTGCCTTTTATCGAATGCTGGGTACTTCTAGCAGAAACGTTCTTCTGTATTTACTTTTTTCTAAATATTAGCACATGAAATTGCTCTTATCTTCAAATACCTTAGGCTATAGGCCTGGCATATCACATGTTAATCGGACACTTCATTCTGTCAATTTCGGTGACCGGGCTTGCGTCAGTGATTCAAAGCCTCTACAAGTATGCAAAACTGCCAGGATCAACCTCTTCAAAAAGTTTTCCTAGTCCGAGGATAAAGATTCAATCAAATCAAATCATTCTTATCACAAGTGACCTGTTTATTCTTGCCACTAACCTAGGCTACCATTCCTAAAAGCTTTAATTAAGGGACCGTTCAAATATTACGTAACGCTATCGAGGGGGAGGGGAGGTTATGAAAAGCGTTACGTTAGCGTCACATCGGGGGGGAGGGGGTTCAAGCAAAACGTTACGTAACGCTTACGAGTACGGTAGTTTATTTGTGCTGGCTGGTATTGTCGTTTGGATACTAAATTAAGCTGAAATCATATCCAACAGTACCAACAAAATCTCTATCAAGTATCAACTACGGTACTGTAATTCCATACAGGTTCTAAGTGCTTAAAACCTCGCATTGCGAAATTGCAAGGCAGCATTCTTACATCACAAAGCTTGCTTTGATGTGAGTAAACAACATCAGGTTTGCCAGATGGCCTTTTTTTAGGCTAAAATTTAGCTGCTAAATTCCAAAAATCTGGCCTTTCTAAATTGCAGTTGGCTTAAAAAAATTGATGCAAATAAGGCCAGATCTGGCCTTATTTGGCCCTTTTTATGGCTGCAAATTTTGTCTGGTTTCGAAAGTATTATTTTAAGTAAATTGTTATTTATTAATTTTAATCAGTTATATTTTAATCATTTTTTTTGAAAGGTTAAGGTATAGCCTATTCTCCAAGTATTGAAAATGAGTAAGTATACAGTAAGTAAGGCATACTGATGATGAATTAAAGAGATAATGGTTATGGTTTCTAGTTTTTCTGCTACTACAGTAATTGTTTATTAAACAGATTATTTTATTTATTTATTTGCATCAGGCACTAAAGAGGCAGGCCCATATTCATAAACACAACACAAGTCACAAAACACACAAGGTTACATATACAAGCAAAACTTATGCGTACATAGTCACGTTATAGTGAGACGCATAGTCAGAAGAAGCATAACACTCTGAGGTAAAAACTGCAACTAACCACTTGTTAGATGAGACCTGACAGCGGTTGACAAAATTAAATATACGATTTCGGAATAGGGCATGAAACGTAGGAATATGATGGTACGTCTGAATACTACTAATGCTAACACGCCTCGGTAATTTATGCAATGTTCGAAATGCATTATTGTAAGCCACACGCAGTTTATTCATACTTGAAGATAAGTAGCCTATCTGGCCCACAGTTGACTGGAGTACATAGGTAAACAATACGTGCGAAATAGTACATTCATTACAGCGGAAGAGCAGTTAGAAAAGCGTGAACGTAGCATGTTCGCTGTACAATATAAAGTTCTAACTTGGCGCTTAATGTCATCGTCATCAGACAAAAACTTGTTTATAACAATGCCTAGATACTTGACAGTGTCAACAAATTTGATATAAGAGGTTCCCAATTTGACTATGGGCTGCAGGTTTAGCTTTAGGTAAGTAGTATCAAACATCATGCCAACAGTTCTATCAGAATTAAATAAAATATCATGTGAACCTGCATATGAATAACACTCATTAACCAATATTTGCAACCCATTCAAACTAGGTGCAAAGCAGCACAGGTCATCAGCAAACATTAAATGATTTAGACATGAACTGCCAACATTATGCTGTGACAGTGTTAAATTATTTTCTGTTATGCTTGATCGTTATATGGCATTTACAAAAAAATATTTTAATTAAGTTGTTAGCATTTATTTAGCCTTAATAGAAGTAAATAAAAATTTTGGCCTTATTTTATAATGAATTTGGCCTTACTAGCCTATAGGTTGAGTATCTGGTAACCCTGAACAACATCATGCTGAGCATCACGCAGAGGCCCTTTTGTTCAGACCAGGCTTGCCAGACCGTTCAGAACAGGCTTTCCAGATTGGCCCTTTTGGGGCCAAATTTGTGAAATTTGGCCCTTTTTAGAGGTAGTTGGCGCTAAAAGAAATTGTTTGGCCCCTTGGCCTATTGTTTTCAATATTTGGCTCTTTTTGGAAGCAGTTGGCACATACTATCAAACTAGCTATTTAAATAAATGTCTTTTGGAAATTGAGACTGAAAAGTGTTATTACGATTTTTTAGACAGTGTTTAGCTGACAATGATTATGCCAATGCCAAAGATTCGAGTGGAAACACTGTAGAAGATGAAGATTTGAAATTGTTCTTGTAGAATGTAAACTGTGCTGTTGTAATGTTGTAACGTTATTGACGTTGTTAACGTTGTTAAAGTCGGCAGCTGTGGCCGAGTGGTTAGCGCGTTGGGCTCGCAGTCGAGAGCCTGCATGTTCGACTCCAGCCACTCGCACTTGCTGTTGTTTCTCTGGGCAAGAAACTTTACGATAATTGCCTCTACCTAGTGATCGATTTTCGAGTAATGGGTAGTACCAAATTTAAGTCATAAGTAGAGTAGACAACCGGAAACAGACATTGCTGTCGGCTGCAGCGTAGGTCAGGTGTATGTCGGAAGGCGTACACCGATGCATAGCGCTCAAGTCCGCTTTCCCGCAATGCAGGATAAAGATAAACAAACAAACAAAAAAACAAAACGTTATTATGTTTTATTAGCAACGTTATTAACATTATTGAACAATTTGGCTCTTTTTTACCCAGCTTGGCCCTTTTTTCGACATCGTTTGGCTCTTTTTCTCAAAAGCTGTCTGACAACCCTGGTTCAGAAGAACGTGGCGGGCATTGCACAACATGTCTGCAATAGAACAACAACCAGTGCCGGTCTTAGGGTTTTTCGGGCCCTGTGCGGAATATGCTTTTGCGGGCCCCAATGACAATAATCCAATTCAGTGGCGTAGCTAGGTACTTTGAAAGGGGAGGGGCGGCGGTGGTGCCGTGATCGCCAAAGACGACAACCAGTGGCGGGGGGTCTGGGGGGCCTCCCCCAGAAAATTTTGAAAAATTACTTTGAGTTTGGGACATTCTGAGAGCATGTTCAACAAAAATTTAGGTATGAATATTACTGTGAAATGGTGCTGTCCGGTGGCATAGCAAAAGGATAAGATCATGCTTTCTTTGGCATTTTTCGGAAATAAAGCTATGTCTCTACAGTATGTTGAGTCTGGATGCAACCTATTTCGTCCCCTGAAATCGTGTAACAAAATTAAATTTTGACTTATTTCGTCCCCTGAAAAGATCGAGAAATTTTGAAATGTTTGCGGCAACTCCGATCAGCGATTTCGGCTATGTCGTTTTTTTTTCTCGATCTTTTCAGGGTACGAAATATTCAGGCGACGAAATAGGTTGAATTCGTTGAGTCTCTATGTTTTCTTGTTGCGAATTCCTTTGCTGAATTCACTTGTTGAATTTTTCCCTTGAAAATGACAAAATTACTGCATTTTCTGAGTAAATTGCGGGCCCCCTAATTTGCGGGCCCTGTGCGATCGCACGGTTTGCACATCCCAAAGACCGGCACTGCAACAACCATATGTTCATTAAGAGCCAAACGACTTTGACACAAACCTCTCAACAGGTAGAAGGCATTCATACGTGCTAGTCTGAAGAAGACAATTATGCATCAAGTTCGAACCACACAAGCGAGAGTAGCCTACTGCTCCAATATATAGAAACATTTTTGAAGCATTGATGACCTCATTCGAAGATGCTTAGCTTTCCTTGCGGTTTCTTTTGCGCTTTTGTGATGTTTCTTTCAATAGCCTACATAGGCTGAAAGGTTTGGATCGAAACATTTTGAACAGTGGACTACTAAACGTTTTCAGTAGGTATACACAGTGGCGTACGCAGGGGGGGGGCCATTTGGCCATGGCCCCCCCTTAAAATGTTTTAGTAGTTAACGACGTAGATTAAGGCATTTAATATGTTTTGCATTGCTCTGTCAAAGCAATTACTGTAACAATGTTGTTTTATAGACTAAGCCAATACGAAATGCATGGCCCAATCCACCTACCCCACCCCAGGTATGCCAATGTGGCATAGTGTTCTGTAAGCCTATTATAGTGATTAGTTAGAGAGGATTGGATAAAGTCTAAACTGAAACTATACTGGGATATCATGAAGTAGTCTGAGATATCAATGACCAGTGGCGTAGCCAAGGGGGGGGGGGGGGTTGGGGTTTACAACCTCACTTTGGCACGCGTGTGGCGTCACGATATTGAGAATGATGCTTTCAGCCTCTTTATGCTTTGGAATGATGCTTTCAGTCTAAAAAAACTTGCCTAATTTTAAACGAAACTGCATTACAAAAGCGAGTTTTGCCAATACCAAACATTTAAACATCTCAGTCAGGAATTAACAAGAAAACATAGAGACTTAGCTTTATTTCCGAAATATGCCCAAGAAAACATGATCTTATCCTTTTGCTATGCCACCTGACAGCACCATTTTACGGGAATATTCATACCCACATTTTTCTTGAAAATGCTCTCAGAATGCACCAAATTCAAAGTAATTTTTCAAAATTTTCTGGGGGAGGCCCCCCAGACCCCCCGCCGCTGGGTGTCGTCTTAAGCGAAAACACCGTCGGGCTTCACCCGCCGGTCGTCAAAACTCCCCCTTTAAAAATTTCTGGCTACGCTACTCTCAATGGCCCCCCCCTTGACAAAATCCTGCGTACGCCACTGGGTATACATAACGTTTTAATTCCAAAAAAAGAATATAGCTAAAATTTCATGTCTCAAACGTAAGCTTGAGGTGCATACAAATCAAAATATTTTATCAACACGTGTTTCTACGTCATACTTTTGATATAAACTGGCAAAACGGGCTTTGTAATGGAAAATCGTTACATGGGGGAGGGGGGGGGTTGACAAAAACGTTACGTTGGCGTCACATGGGGGAGGGGGGGGTCAAAAATTCGGAAAAACAGCGTATACGTAATATTTGAACGCTCCCTAACTTGAATGCCTGCATAAAATAATGAAAGCTTTGCCTTGGAATGAAATAATGTTGAATAAAAATAATTGAACACCTGATCCTCAAAACGCTTTACATTGTTTTATTTACAAATTACAATCACTATGTTTTTACCTGGTTCACAGAACAAGTAGAGTTGCCAGATAAACCATAAAAATGGTGAAAAACAATAATGTTACCAGATAACCAAATCTGAATGAAAAGTAATAATTTCTACAGTTTTGGTTTCATACTCAGATTTTATCTGTGTGGTACCGCACTACCGCACGGCAAAGTTCAAACAGTCAAAATTACGCGTGGTATGGTGGTATTATCGCGTTGTGACCATAGGGGAGAACGGGATAAGTTAAACCGTTTATCGCGATTATCGCCACAGATCGTAAAATACTGGCACTAAGAACCTGATACTTGGACACAAGTTTGTGACACCTATCATGCATGTTTACGAGTAGATTATTTGCAGTAGCAGCTTTTATTATGTACATAAATATAATCCTAAAATGATCAGTCTTGTGGTTCAACTTACCCTTCTCGTGGTGTAAGTTGAACCGGACAATAGGGTTAGTTGAACCACTATCAATATATGCCTAATTGTATATACTGCAGCTGAAAACCATCATTGAGATGTTTTCAGGTAAATTGAGCTTTAACACTGCCGAGATGATATACAACTTCTCCATTATCATGGATTAATGTGCTGATTTAAATGCTACCGGAGCTTGACATTCAACATTTTCAGCTATCCTACAATATACAGTATTTAACGTAAATAGACACATTAGGCTACTACAGGGTATAACAAAAATTGTTTTTGCAAGATCAAGCAGAACAAAATGCAACAACTACTCAAGCAAATTCATCCAATTATTCAAGTCTGCTGGGAAAACAAACTTGTTTTGCCTCTTTGTGGTTCCATTGATTTCAGGAAATGGAAGAGTCATGACAATGTCCTTTTTGGGAAAGGAGCATTCATCTCCATCTTTGAATGTGATTGTTGGTTGGTCAGTTGCTGGATCATTCCTTCCCTTCTTTAAAAACTTGCCTTCACATTCTCCAGTTGTAGGCTATCATCTACACACTCGACAAGTCCTACGAAATGAAGAATTCTTTTTTTCCCTGTAAACCGCACCAGCACATAATCTCCTTCTGATGGTTCTACCTTCTACAATAGGCATATCATCATCACTGTTGTCATCACAGATAGCTTGTAGTTCAGTTGAATTATCGCTTTCAGTATCGGTTTCTTCGTCTGGAATTAGTTTTTTCTTTGGTGCTTTTTTTGCTAATTTTGCTGCATGTAAAGATTCTAATTTTTCTTTTTCTGGCGTGTCTGTAAGAATTCGAGTTTTAGATCTTTTACGACCTTTTCGTGTTTGTTTTCTTGGGCTTGCAATTGGCAGGGGAACGATCTGTGCGGGTGACACATAGTTTCCACTATTATGAAAGCTGCTTGTGGTCAAATGATCAAGATCATTGCTAGTTGTAAGACTCTCTGCTCCACTTAACTTTGTTGTACTTTCTTCATGGTCTGTATCATTGGTGCCATGCTCAGATGTCACATTTGGCCGGTAAGGTAAGTTGAACCATGGTTCAACTTACCTTTATCTGAATGGTTCAACTTTCCCCAAACCTGTGTTGCAACTTTAAAGTAAATTCTTATCGAAACAATAAAACCTAGGTGTACAAGCTTTAGGCAAAATATTACAGTGGTACCACCTCATATATTAGCTCCAATATCATATAAATATACTGTACATTCAACATTAGAACTTATGAAACCGAAAATACTTTTTTTAATTTTTCACTTTTACCTCAACAAATTCAGTACTGCTCAGTCACTACCAAACCACTGCAGCTTTCTTCATGATTCCTAGAATAAAATGGCGTTCTGAACTGACTTAACCAGTAGGTGACGCACAAGAATTTCTTTACAAATTTATTTAGACAAAATAAGGGGTGGTTCAACTTACCCTCCGGTTCAACTTACCCCGTTCTCCCTTACTCCATTGGCATAATTTTTTTTTATTAGAAACTGTTAACACTTTTAGCTTTCAATCCGAGCAAAGGTGTAGCTAAGAAATGATAGACCTAAATTTGCGTTTACTTACACTTGTGTTGTTTTGTAAACTGGTGAGAAAGTTTATTTAAGTGAACCACTTTTCCACATAAGTGCAGTGAAAAAATAGCCTACACAACACTGCAGGTCTGCTTGACGATAGAGGGCCCAAAATTATTCTGGCCCCGGGGCCCACAAAGGGTTTAACACAGCACTGCCTATACGCAACACTGCACAGTTTTCAATCAGCATGAAACCAATTTAAATGCATTACACAAGCACTCACAATAGTTTTTTTTTATAAATAGCAAGAAAAGGGATGCCGGCATTTCATAGGGCTTTTGATTGATAAACCAACTTCCAGAAAACATTAGTTTTTAATAAATACTTTCAACTTTTAGAGTTGCTCCATGCTATTTTATGTGTCCTCATCAGGAATTACTTAAACACGTAGGCGTGTCAAAAACTTTTGAGTTGATTTCTTTATGTTATGTTATATTTCTTTGTAATAAAACATGTTAAACCCGCTAAAGTGTTTAGTTTGTCTTTGTTTTGTTTGTCTATGGTTCAACAATGCAAACTCTCTACCATAAGCTACCATCATCATCACGTGCCGTCTCCGATTCGAAGGTTGGCTGTTATTTTTTTCCACAATCACGTTCTTCCGCTGCTCTTTTTGTTTCTCCAATGCTTGACAAATCAGCCCACTGCATTACGTCATCTTCCCATGTTCATCTCCTTTTTTCCCTGCACTTCTTTTCTTCCATCATATCTTCAATAACCAATTGATGTAGCTGTCCTGCCGATCCTCACAAAATATGTCCGGCAAATTTCATCTTTTGTTTTGCTAAGTCTTTTGCCCATCTATCTTGCACTCCATAAGCTATAGGCTACAAAAAAAAGGGTTTTTTTATTTTCACATTGAATATATTTATTTATCTTCTTGGCCTGGTTGATTTGTTGCGATAAGCCACTTTACATTACCCAAATAGTTGAAACATTTAAAATTGGGTCAAAAAAGCAAATATATTTTTAGAATTTATAAAACAGAATTATAAACAAAGTTGAATTTTTTTTATCAAAGGTCATCATTGACTTCTGTATTACAGTAGAATTCGCCTATAACGGCTTCGTTTATGACAGGGCTACTCAACGGGCGGACCGCGGTCCGAATCCGGACCTTCTGGGTGTTGAAGGTGACCTCGGACTTCTGGAAAAATAACCTCATTGCCACATTTTAGGGCCTCTTTAAACAGATTTCCATTAGAGAAAAGCAATTTTTTGTGATTATCCAAGTAGCTGGGGGCTTCGCCCCCAGACTCCCCAACGCTTTGCCGTCTTTTCTGATGTGCGATCCACACAGCTACACTACAAAGAAACACAATACATTTTTTCCTATTTTATTTCTTTGTTTGTGTCAGACAAAAATCCAAGTCGTGTTACATAGCCTACTACCTGAAAAGTGTTTTGGTGCTCGTAGGCTACTGCGGTTGTTTAATTTTCGTGATTGCATATGAAATATTCACCGGACCGCAAAACTTTTCAACTTGTCAAAATGGACCTTTGCTAACATTTGTTGAGTAGCCCTGGTTTATAACGTCAATTCGCCTATTACGTCACATTTTGCTCGGTCCCGGCAGAATTCCTATCTTTTACGTACATTGTAGTTCGGCTACAACAGCATCGCCTATAACGTCAATTCGCATGTAACAGCACCCTTTATTGGTCCCCAGACGTCTTTTGTTCGTTTATAACGTCACTTTAAGCCATCACCTTCACCACGAACGGTCAGTCTTTTAATCCAGTTAGCGCTGCTGCTTGCAAAATGTCTTCCCTTTATTTTGCTACGTCGTTCGCAGCAGGGACTTTAATTAACTGAATTAACTTTTTTCCCACGTGAAAAACTATCACGTGTAAAAAGCAGCTCTACAGCTGACCTTTTAACCAGCTGACCTAGAAGCCGTTTCAACCCCCATTAGAAGCCTTGAAGTCAATCAGACAACTAGACCGATACTTCCGAAGTCACGACGATAGCGAGCAAATCCTACAATATTTAGCAAAAGATGAACGCTATGTGGTAGAGAAATCCGTTTCAAAACCGAAACAGATGAAGATCAGTGCCCTTTTTGCTAATAAACAATGAACTTCTCTACTACTGTATGTAACGAGCTGTATTGCGCAAATTTCCTGTACCTTTCGCTGTAGGTTATTTTTTTTGTAAACAATTTCTTTGTTTACTGTATTTTCTGCATGACTTTTGTCAGTTTGGTGGTAGGCCTACACAGTAAACCTGACTGGATTATAGGCCTACACCTCTTTCTTTAATCAAAAGACAGTTTTGGAATAGTTTGCGGTAGTTCGTCCATGACGTCAATTCGGCTATGTGGTCAGTTTTTGCAATCTCCTAGAGGTGCCGTTATAGGCAAATTCTACTGTATGATCAACACAGAAAGCGTTTTGGATTTTGAAATAGCAACGCTGACCAAATCAGATTGAAACTTTATAATTCATATCGACTTTGTTGGACACATAACATAGTAACAGTGACTTAATGTTAGCAGCTGCCACCAGGGCTGTGGAGTCGGAAGGATTTTGGCGTGTCCGGAGTCAAAGTCGTTGAAAAAAAAAACGATTCTGATTCAATACAAAACGATAAACAATAAAACTTGTGTTTGCAATACATTTTTTCTAAATATTGTTTCATGTTTTCAGTATAACACTTCAAAAATTCATCAGAAATTGAAAGTGTTGGGTTTTGTGAAAGTCGCTGTTTCAATTTTATTCATAACTGAAGTGAAACTAGTTTTAAAGAAATCAGAAAAATCTGGCAACACTAAAATTGGAGTCGGCCAGTTGTAAACCGAAGAGTTGGAGTTGCATATTTTTGGCCCGATCCAAAGCCCTAGTTGCCAGTACGGTAATTACCTTGTACAGTAGCCTACGAGTTCTAAAAAAACGCTTCTATCTAGCAAGTAGTCTAAACTTCAATTTTAAAGTGATCTTGATATTAATGTTTTTCAAGATCACTAAAATAAAAGTAATCTTGAAGATCACGATCTTGATCTTCAAGATCACGCCCATCTCTGTCAATGACTAATCAATATGAATTGTTGGAAGTTGGAAAATGTTGGAAATCGTTGATCAACTGGAAATCGTGCAATGGCCGGGTTTAAATCGTAGCCTATTGTTGCAATACTGGTCACAGCGGTAAACCATAATCTCTTCGTGGGAAAATTGTAACATAAGATTCCCGAATCCGTTCGTCTGTATGTAATGACCGAAAGAAACACTCCTTTGAAACCGTCTATTCAAAAGTGTATTTCTGTAAAATTAGCCACCTGGCTGTCGAAATTGGGATGCAACACAGTACACCACTAAAACTTGTCACTACAGAACAGATTACTTGGATAAAAGACGGATATTTCGTCCAGCTGGCAAGCACTAAGCAAACAGTTAAATATGCCTCCAACTTTCAAGCAACCATTTTACGAATGACTAGAATAATTTGCGATATCTCAAACTTGTTTGTTTGTTTTTCATATCTTTATCCTGCATTGCGGGAAAGCGGACTTGAGCGCTATGCATCGGTGTACGCCTTCCGACATACACCTGACCCACGCTGCAGCCGACGGCAATGTCTATTTCCGGTTGTCTACTCTACTTATTACTGAAATTTGGTACTACCCATTACTCGAAATCGATCACTAGGTAGAGGCAATTATCGTAAAGTTTCTTGCCCAGAGAAACAACAGCAAGTGCGGTGGCTGGAGTCGAACATGCAGGCTCTCGACTGCGAGCCAAACGCGCTAACCACTCGGCAACTGCTGCCGACTCACGTAAACAGTAACTGTGACGCAATAATGAAAGACATTATCACGCAATTCAAACAGGTGTTCAAAGGTGGTGATGCAATGTTTCATTAGGTTTTACGAACAATGGTGCAATATTTGGACATTTTCTAGCAATTTCCATGACGTAAGATGCCAGCTAGGTTAAGTAGACCATAACGGTTTTTATATGACGTTTGATTTGGTGAAAATTGTCCGTAACAAATACAACAAAACATAGCGATCGATGTGTAGCCTAGGTCTGCACTATAGGATAGCCTACGGTACTTTATAAATAAATAACCTTGTAAATAAAGTTAGGCTACTCTTCTGTGTTTTAGGGGGCGATCCACCCTGGCAGTGTCCGCTATGTTAATGAAGACACTATGATATAGAAGGTCTTGTTGGCACGCTGATTAAGCTATCAAAAAAAACTTTTTCAATGTGAGAATAAAGATTTCCACAGCCACAGTCAACCGATTCTGGAAGCAGCTGACTTGACCAAACGTTCTTGGTTGGTTTTTGAATCTTTATCCTCGGACTAACAAAGCCTTGATAGTTTATTTCTGGTAGTTTCGCATAGGCTTACTAGTAGAGGCTCTTGACGCAGGGCCGGTTACCGAGATTGATAGAGTGAAGTTTTCCAATTGTTGAAGTGTTGTTGCCGGGAAATTATTCCATTCACTCTGTGCCGCTGAATGGAGAGCAATCCTGAAATGCATTGGTTTCACTGCTCTTGGCTGGTAGAACAAAACTGTTCGTATGAATTAAAACTTGCAATGAAAATGCGATGCGAATCTATTTTTATTGTCATAAAAATGTTTTGTGCATCAATCAGTTTTCTTTATTGATTAACAAAGTAGGCCTACGCGTAGCTACCCTTGTTTCGCTTTTTTATTTCTTGACTGAGGCTGAAATGTTATTACTATTAGGCTAGGTGGGCTACTGATAAACGACTTTTGACAATTTTTAAGTGATTTTATAGATTGATTGTTAAGCTTATTGTTGGCAACATTTAAAGACTCGCCTGTCCAAAGTTATCAAATGGACAGTTTTTCTGCCAACTTTAAAAACTCAGCTAGTGTTTGTGGCTGAGATTTCTCATTTGTTTTAGACTGGCAGCCCATGAAAACCATAGGCTAAACTACAGCACATGGAAGAAAAAATGCACCATCCAATTTTGCACTATGCGTCAGCCATTTTTCGGAGTAGGAGTGGAGTCAGAGTCCCGAGAATTACACTTCGCTCAACACTTCTAGGTTTCCAAATGGGCAGAGTGTTTCGAGAAGAGCGATCACAATATTACGTGCATGTAGCACTCCATCTGCTGGGCGTCCTACAGATTGCAAATACGACTAGGCCTAAGTGAGATACAATTAACTGACTACCAGGATTATAAACGTAACTTAAACAAAAACTTCAACAAACTGTTTGTATTTCTATGCTGTTTTAATAATATCTGTAGGATATAGTTTTTGTTAGTCTTGCAAGGGCTGGTGCGTTGCGTTCTGAAATGACTTTGCCTGTGCCCTGTGGTATGATTTTTTCAGTTTTTTTCCTATCTTGCTCTCAGGAATAACATTCATAATGAACTAACGCACCAAGAGTTTTCCCTTTAAGACCTTTAGCGCTTTTGATAAGGTCGATCAAAATAGCATCAAGGTCGAACAACATAGCAATTGTGTTTTTGCCTTGTTTTCGTTTTTACTTATAAATTCTTAAGAAACTTTTCACTTGCCCTTTTTTCTCTTCAATTTTTTTCTCTAAATCTTTAAAAATTATTTAACTTTAGGCTAACTATTTTAAAGTGATTGTCCTACTTTAGTATCATTCAATTTTATTTTTTAGGCTACTGCTGGCGCAAACATGTACAGAACGGCAAAGTAAACATACAAATTTGACACCAACAAAAGGGAAAGATGGCAAGATCCAAAGGTTTAATATATACATCAATAAAATAGTGTTACCACAATCTTAATCATGCACGTTATGAAGTCCGCGTTTTGTCGCTTCTATCTTTCTTTAGACTTCTGTTCAAGGGCTTCGGAAACTTTCTGAGAGTGGGGGGGAGAGGTAATTTAAGAAGGGGCGGGAACGATGTTTTGACATCGACAGGGAATTATTGGATTATCGCATTACATAGGCTATACTTCTGGGAGGTCGCCCCCCAGACCCTCTTTCAGTTTCTTATACAGCGTCTTAGGCGGCATGTTTCGCGCTGAAAATTTTTGCCTTTCAACACGATTTAAAATCGAAAAAGCAAACAATCTTTAACATTTGCCACATTTTGCAAGGTTTTAAAACAATTTTGACTGAAAGAGGGTAAGTGCGCAAAAATCCCTTTCTGTATTCTTACTTGACTCAAGTCCTGCAAATTTCGTACTTCAGACGCTAAAAGGTTAGATTTAAAAGGTCAAAAGCGTTAAGGTCAAAGCTTAATCTATAACTTAATTTACAATTACATGAATACAACACTATAACCTGTTGTTCCAGACAATTGTTCACCAAATCAAACGTCATGTAAAACCGTTCAGGTCTACTGAATCTTAGCGTATTACGTAATGGAATATTTCTAAAAAATGAGCAGATTGCAAGACCTGTAAAACATTGCAGCTGCAGCATAACATTACATCATCGTTAAATCTTTAATTACTTGAACAAGTGTAAGCCAAACTTGAACAGGTGTAAGCCAAACTTGAATAGGTGTAAGCCAAACTTGGGCAGGTGCTTGAATGGCTTGTCATTATTACGTCACAGTAGCTGCCTACGTGCGTTTGAAATATTGCAAGCTATTCTCGTCATTTTTTAAAATTGTTGCTTGAAGAGTGGTCGAATATTTAACTGTTTGCTTAGTGCTTGCTAGCTGGACGAAATTTCCGTCTTTATCCAAGTAATTTGCATTGTAGTGACAAGTTTTAGTGGCGTACGGTGTTGCATCCCAATTTCGACAGCCAGTGGCTATTTTTACAGAAATATAATTCTCGAATAGACGTTTCCAGAAGAGTGTTTCTTTCGGTCATTACATACAGACGAACGGATCCGGAATCTTATGTTACAATTTTCCCACGAAGAGATTATGGTTTACCGCTGTGACTACCAGTGCCATAACATCCACAGTAAAAGGAAAAGTTTCAGCATCTAGGCCTAGGGTCTAGGGTTCTAGGCCTACATTCAACTAAGAAAAAATGAAATAAAAGCTAAAATGCATTAACTTTTGCAACAACTGAAAATGTGAAGACATCTTGATCGATATTACAGGAAGGCCTTCCATCTGCACCGTGTAAGAAATAACACAAAACAAAAAATGCCATAACACCTTGTAATACCTTGTACCAAAATCATTATACTGTAAACGTTATAAACATTATAGCCTAAACATATTATAAACGAACACCTCAACTCAAACATAACACTGTGTGCAACTGTGCACTCTGCTTCTAGGCTATTCTAAGCAGAACAGCCAGAAGTCTCGTAAGCATAGCCGTGTGAGCCAGGGGGGGCGGCCGCCCCCCCTGTTGTTTCAAAACGTCGCGAATTCGGGTAAAATCTTGAAATTATTAGGGCAAAAATTGTTAATTTTATAATCGACTTGAATAACATGTCAAGTAGCAGCCACTCTATTCTTTGTTGTTTTAAGAAAACCTCTGAAACGTCAATCGTGTTTTCGTGTTGATAGAATTATTACGTTACTTTTACAGACATAAAGCTTGTGTTTACTTAAATCCATATATCTCTCTCCACGGAGTTAGTTGTCTATCGAATTGTACAAAAACAATTTACATTTTTAGCAATTCCTTATTCTTCCCGAAAAAACAAGTTAAATAATTGCTGTCAGTTTCTAGACAAGAGACTGGGCTTGCAGGGATTGTGACTCATGAAACGGCACCAGAATATCTGTAGTGTGTTGTTTTAAAATGCTATTTTTAACTTCTATTGCTCTAAAAAACAATTTATGTCATCTTGTGGGCTGAGAATTAATCGTTGTTTTTCATCATCCATTTAAACGTTGGCATAGCACGGCCAACGGTAATTCAACGTCTAAATGTCGTTGTCTGTATGTGAATTGTAAATACTTGGTGTAGCACAACATTTCTTCGAAGCTTTCGCCGCATCTTGAAAGATGTTGTATGAACGTCAGCGAACGATTGTTATCCGCTTGCTTTCTTCAACCAAGGCATATTACTGAAGCTATTTTTTCTTATCGTTGTCTTTATATAGCGCATCTTCTTTGTGTTTTGCAATATCAGCAATTCAGCATAAAAGGCGTAGCAAAGCGAACGTTTGAGAGCGTAGACCAGAAATTCTCTTTGAGTTTTGTATTAGCTGCATTTGGTAAAACGAGATGTTTAAATCTTAACTCTTAAAGCATAAATTGAGAAACTTTATGTTAAATATTTCTTGACCATTTACTAACTGTAAATTTTGTATTCTATTTGAATAAGATGCACTAGTAGAATCAATTGCTGTATGACTGTTACGACTATTATTATTGGATTATTGTTTGTACGGATTATCACTTCAAGCCCTGATTGCTGTCTCGGTGAGTCTGAACTATAATCACCAGCTCTATCTAGAATTGAAGTAGCCTATATCTGCCCACTAAGTTTGTTAAACGACCTTGCGACCTGCAACCTTGTGGCCGACCTTGCGACCTGCAACCTTGTGGCTGAACTTGCGACCTGTAACCCCGTGAACTCGAGATCAGCAACTTGTGATCCTGTGACTTTGTGACCTTCTGACTTCGTGATCGTGCAACCTTTCTGCCATAATAAAATAACAGAACTCAAGACCCTGTTCGGATTCAATTTCCTTGGCTTGTTTCTCTGTCTGTTGTAGGCGCATAACCGTATTAACTGAGCGAGGCATATAATAATCCAATCCACTGTTTGGCGCCAGTGAGAAAGATATTCTTTAACGTAGAATTCGCGTCAAAATTCTATACGGTTTAACAAACTTAGTGTGCAGATACTCGCTTGGTTTTCTATCTTTTCTGCCCTCAAACGCGTTGTATGCTAAGAAGCGGAAAACTCTACAGCAAAATGGCCGCTGAAAATCTTTCTGATGCGGCCAAGCAATTAAGCGATTTCTATTTAGAAATCAACAACTTAATGAAAAGTCCCAATTGTGCAACAACAGTGCGTGCCCGGCTTCGTGACCTAGACAGGTTATTTAGCGCCCTGATGGATCTCTGCACTGACATGCCTGATGACACGCCTTTGCTCGAATCTTCCACTCTTACAAAATATGATTACATTCGAGGTAAAGGCGAGTTCTTGCTCCAAGTCGACAGCTGGCTACAAGAACAGGACGAGCATGAGGGTAGTCAGGCTCACTCTTTGCATCTTCTCAATGTCTCCCACCATTCGAAATCGGGCTCCAGAACTGGAAGCCGCAGAACCACGACAACAAGCTCCAACAGAAGCTCTAAGCAAAGGGCGTTGCAAGCTAAATTAGAACTTGCACGACTAGCGGTGCAGCATAATGAGCAGCGTCGTCTCGAAGAAGAGCGTGAGAGGCAACAAGAAGCACGTGAGAGACAATTAAAACGGGAACAAGAAGCACGTGAGAGACAATTAAAACTGGAACAAGAAGCACGTGAGAGGCAATTAAAACTGGAACAAGAAGAGCGTGAGAGGCAACTCAAGCTGGAGAAAGCGAAATTGAAAGCAGACCGAGCCGCAGCTGAAGACCTTCGCCTTTTAGAAGCAGCTAGGGTCGAAGCAGATGTGTGGGAAGCAAATTCTCAGGAAGGTTCTGTAAGAAGCGTTCGTCACTTGTCAATTCCGCCCCAAGTCTCAAACCCTAAACAAATAATTAATGGTTCACAAATTCATGATAATTTGCGATCAAATGATCAAACTTTAGTTTTATCTCAACAAAATGAACGAAGCTATAATGATAATGTAACTCAGGAAAGAGCCAAAGTCACGTTTTCTACGAGCCCAACGTCACGCCCAAATAACTTCGAAATTAATGACGAATCCCACTTCGGACATCCAAGCTACAGTAGCCGGGATATGAGGTACTCAAACCCCGACATCGATGTTTCTCAATCTCGACGTATTAACCCATATGAACTTCAGGCCGAAGTCAGTGAGCGACTACTTCCCAAGCCTGACATAAGAAAGTTCGAAGGAGACCCGATGGACTTTCGTGCCTTTCAACACCGGTTCGAAACTCATGTTGGCAGTTGGCTTCCCTCAGAAAAGAAGCTGTCATTTCTTTTGCAACATTGCGGCAGGGGTGTTCAGGAACAAATCCAGCACTTTGCAGACTGTCCTGACCGCAGAAATAACTACCAGTTAGCAATAGAAGAACTTCGTCACAGGTATGGTGAGCCACATATTATAGCCCAGGCCTGTGAAGAAGTTCTTACTAACGTACCGAAATTCACGCGGTACGACCCAGAACGTCTCACAAAATTGTCTGTGCTTTTAAATCGCTGCAGTGCTTCCTTATTTCGCACGCCTGATGGCAAGGTGTCTGCCGTCAGCTTAGACAGCGTCAATTTTATCACGATGTTGGTGGAAAAATTGCCACACACCATGCAATTAGATTGGATAAAGAAATCATGTGTGATAATAGAAAACAATGAAGGCAAGAAACCAGCTGGATTTCTTGACTTCGTAGCATTCATAGAAGAGAATACTATGAATGCAAACTCCGTCTACGGTCGAAAGCTACTATCGAGTAATCCACACAAGTCCAGTGTACCACAATCTGGAAAAAATAAGGTATCTTCATTTAGCACTAACTTCGTACAAAACCCAAAACCTCCTTTAACTAAGCCTAACAAACGGCAGGAGGATTGGAAATGTGCATGCTGCTTAGATGCCTTTCATAGTGTGTTTCGATGTAAAAAATTCCGTGCTCTGTCTTATCGACAACGAGTACGCCTTGTCGAAGAAAAAGGCTTATGTAAACAATGCCTAAGCCCAAACCATTTAAGTTCAGCGTGTACTTCAAGGTTTTCGTGCCAGATAGACCGTTGCGGGAGCAGGCAACATAACACTCTCCTACATTCACCTAATCTTTCAGAACAAGGTATGTCAAGACCTGCAATACGGACAAAAGACGATACCTTCCGTCGCAATGACCACCATTGGGATTCTAAAGTTATGAGCGACCAATGGCACCGTACTCCTCGCAGTCGCCATGACAACACATTTGTAAAAGCGCCTAACTTCGCCGTGCGCTCAGAACCGGAAGAGCTAGCTAGCCAAAACTCATACCTGGACATCGTTCCCGTAAAGGTAACTTGTGGCGAAAAAACTGTCGAAACCTATGCGCTGCTAGACTCTGGTTCTGACCGTACGTTCTGCGAAGAAGAATTAATAAAACTTCTGGATACCAAACCAGAGTGTGAGCGTAGTTTTGCTCTCCAGACGCTATCGTCTGAAAGTCCTCAACGTCTGGAAGCCCCCATCGTCTCCTTTATAGTGTCATCTTTAGATGAAGAACAAGACTTCGAGCTACAAGAAGTCGTAGTAGTCAACAAAATCCCTGTTGATCCGCAACTGAGCCCAAAGCCGAAAACGCTGCAAGCATATCAATATCTGCAAGTGGTCACAGCGGTAAACCATAATCTCTTCTTGGGAAAATTTTAACATAAAGTTCCCTAATCCGTTCGTCTGTATATAATGACCGAAGAAACACACACTTGAACTTCTTTTCAAACAGTGTATTCCTGTAAAATTAGCCCGAGGCTACCGAAAACGAGGGGGTGCAACGCCTACACCACTTAAACTGTCACTACACAACAGATTACTTGGATAAAAGACGGAACCTTTGTCCAGCTAGCAAGCACTAAGCCAACAGTTAAATGTGCGGCCAACTTTCAAACAATCATTTTACGAATGACCAGAATAGATAGCAATATCTCAAATTCACGTATGCAGTACTGTGACGCAATAATGAAAGACAATTATGAAGTCATTCCAACAGGTGTTTAAAGTTGATGTAATATTTCCTGTTTAAACAGGCCCAAACAGGCCCAAACAGGTTTGACACAATTCTTATGAACGCTGGTGCAATTTTGGCTCATGTTTTAGGAATTTCCATGACGTAATATTCAGTAGACTTGAACGGTTTTTATATGACGTTTGATTTGGTGAAAATTGTCGGGAACATAGCGGCCCCTAGTTATGACAGTCTGACATGGCATAACTAAAAAGAAATGACGACAATTGTGAGCCAATGAATAAAAACACACGATACACAAATTGTTTGAATCACTCACGTTTAAGTTAATACGTAAATACAAAGGGCATGCAAAGAATGAACAACAATAAGAATAAACACGACGATACATGAAATTGGTACCATAGGTACACGCTAAAATGACGCTATATACAATAGTTGCGATAATAACCGACTGTTCCGGGCTCAGACAAGGGTCGGCCACCGCAGACAAAACCAGGCTCAAACCCTAACACTTAGGTGTTCTTTACGGGGGCGAGGCACGAAATATCCCTCAACACGTAGTCTACTTTTACTTTCCCCGTACTCTCATCATAGTTGCAGACGGCAACTTTGGCTCTACGAACCACAGGCTTCCCTTTCCTAATTTGTGGAACTACCTCATGCACCCTCCCAAGTTGATACTTCCCACGTTTACCAATGTCTTGGAGAGAACCTACCACTACAAGTTGACCAGGCTCCAAATTCTCGGCCATTTTTAGCCATTTTTTCCGGCCCTGAAGACCTGGCAAGTAAAAATCGATCCATTTACTCCAAAACTGCTGAGAAAGTGACAAATTGAACCGATAATCCCTTCTTAATTGGTCACGATCATGTGGTTGCCCAACAGCACAGTATGGGTCTAAGTATGGGGTCAAAAGTGAGGCAGGGGTGATGACAGTAAAATCCCTAGGGTCGTCACTCAAAGGTACCAAAGGGCGTTCGTTCACGATCCGAACGGCACTGCCTGTGTACGTAAGCAGTTCAATAAAATTGGGCTTACGAATTGAAGAGTCCAAAATGTGAAAAAATGCAATTTTAAATTGTTTAACCATTGCCTCCCAGGCGCCACCTTGCGCCGGAGCATACGGAGGTATAAATTCCCAGTTTATCTCCCTCTGTCTCAGGGCGTTGTGAAATTCAGCTGATTCTATCAACTCGGGTAACTTCTTAGATGCTGCCTGAAAGGTACTTCCATTATCGGAATAGATAGCATTAACCTGCCCACGTAAATCTGTAAACCTTGTAAAGGCAAGTAAAAAATCATTCAGCGACAATGACGTAACCAGCTCAACATGAATAGCGCGAGATGCCATACATGTGAATAAGAGTCCCCAAGCTTTTTTGTGACTCCTACCTTCAACAAAGGTCAATGGTCCAAGATAGTCTAAGCCGCAATCAAAAAAGGGTTTCCTATGGGCAGTTGTGCGAGACAAAGGTAAATCAGACATGAGCTGCCTTATAGGCCGAGCTTTCTCAATCGCACATACACCACAATCATTAAGATACCTCTTCACGGAAGCATTACCATTAGCGATCCAAAACTTCTGTCGCGTAGACAACAAAGTGTGCTGTACTCCACAGTGCGCATTTCGATTATGATGCGACAGTACAACAAGCCTAGTGAAGGGGTGTTTCGAAGGCAAAACAATCGGATGCTTTGCTTCTAGAGAAATCTCGGGAGAATTACTTAAGCGCCCTTCAATGCGGATTACACCAGCATCATCTACACAAGGTCTGTACTTTTTAAGTGAACGCAATTCCTTCAAGCGTTCCTTCTCACGTTGCGAAGCGCCAACACTACCCCGCTTTATCACTTCCTCAAGTGCATCCGGCGATCGTTTGGTCATTAAATGTAACACATCGCCATACACGCTTTTCTGAACAAACTTCACAGTTAAGTCTAAGGCTCTATCAAGATAAGAGGCGTCCAGTTTTGGCTTCATAAAGCTACGCTTTTTCGTTTTACAGCACAAAAATTCAACAAAAGCAACCAAATAAGCAATTCTCTTTTTCATAACATACAAAGAAGGTGCGGCCTCGATCAATCTGTGAAGGCCACCCTGTCCAACGTCAAGCGACCCCTCTTCGTCACGAAGATATAGGCTATGGACAGGTACTGGAGTGGGGTTTTCTACAGATGGAATTTCTTCACACTGATAGAGAAGACTAGAACCATTTAACCACAACTCTCGAAACTCTTTCTTTGTAATAAGATTTGGCCTTGTGCCAACATCAGCTGGGTTCATATCGGTAGGGCAAAAACGCCAATCCTGGGCTCCAGACAACAATAAAATATGCTCAACTCGACGCGTAATAAACTTATTCAAACGTAAATCAGGGTTCTTAACCCACTGCAACACAGTCCGAGAATCACACCAAAAATACTTACTGCAGTCGGGCATCTTCAATGCCTCGTAGGCCTGCTTCACGAGTCTTGCTGTATTCAAAGCGGCAACAAGCTCTTTCCTAGCTATCGGCCAAGAAAACTGATTTTTTACAACAATGGTAGATTTACCCAGAACGAAAGACACACTCGGAACTCCGTTAACCAGTCTACGTAAGTAAACAACAGAAGAGAAAGCTTGATTCGAAGCATCACTAAACCCATGCAATTGATATGAGACAATATCATCCGGACTGCACACACCAGAGTTTGCAAAATACCATCTCGGTAACGAAAAATCTTTAAGCAGGTCCAAAGAGCGAAGCCACGACTCCCACTCTTTAACAAAGCTATCAGGGACCTCGGTGTCCCAATCAAACTTGTCTATCGCCAATTGCTGAAGTATAAGGCGTGCTTTTAGAAAAAATGGCGCTCCAAAGCCTAGCGGATCAAAATTTTGTCCAAGCTGACTGAGCATACTTCGGCGCGTGTGTTTAGCTAAGGGCTTTAAGGAACATGCGATACGCATCTCGTCAGACTCGGTTTGCCACACACAACCCAATGTCTTCGCTGATGGCAAAGTCATATTTTCAGTCTGAAAGTCAATGTCACGAATCAAAGGTGAAAGCATCTCATTATCCAAATTTGACAAGACAATCATAGCCTCCTTGTTAGCACTCCACTTAACAAGTTTAAACCCACGGCTATCAAACAAAGCAATTGATTCATGAGTGATTTGCTGAGCTTCCTCTAAGCTATCAGCCGAAAATATAAAATCATCCATGTACATATTATTTGCAATATTGCAGAGAGTCAATTCACCAGCACTGCTGGGATTCTGCTCGATCATTTTCTTTATAGCCAAGCAAGCGATATACGGGCTACTCTTTATTCCCCAAGGGTGTACACAAAAACGAAATGGTACCATCCTACCATTTTCAAGGTCATCATCTTCAAACCACAATATACGAAACAAATCCCTTTGCGACTCAGGTAACATTATTTGAAAGAAGCATTTAGTCACATCAGCCATGAAACCAAATCTACCAAGCCGAAATCTAGCCAAGACATCTACCAGAGGGTTTAACAAGTCAGGACCCGAAAACATTACATCATCAACACAAGTTCCTCGAAATTCAGACTTGCCATCGTAAACAATGCGCTTTTTTAATTGTGACGTCACAAAGTATGGTAAATACCATTCAAATCCCTTGACATTTCCTGCTTCACCCGCGCGCTCAATATAGCCATTAGATTTAAGATCTTTCATGGTGTCAGTAAGGAAATCACGAAGTTCAGGTTGTTTTAAAGCTTTCTTTCTTAAAGCAGCAGCTCTATCTGACGCCAACACAAAATTGTTAGGTAGATCAATATCTTCCTTCAACGGAACAGGTATCTCAAATCGACCATCTTTCAACTCAATATTCGGTTCGACAAGTTCTCTAGCCAAAATATCATTGCGAGACAATTCACAGGTTTCATTTTGCAAAGTCAAATCCTGAATGACTTTATTCAGGTCTGTTATTTCCATATCGCGAGACTCAATTTTACGCTGAAAGCCAGAGATGACATCCGACTCTGAAGACGTCTGCACTCTGCACACTTTAGCAACGCTTTCAACTAAGGGTGACTTACCACCACAAGCCAACCAACCGAGAGGAGTGAGCAAAGCATGCGGTTCACTACGATTGTCACCAACACGCTCTTCTTTTGCACACATCAAATAAGCGTTGTCGTTGCCAATCAGTACATCTACAGTACTACAATCATTCAAATGAAACATATTCACGTCATGAAAATGACGGAAACCACTTAAATCTTGTTTATGGGGTAAAGTTTTAACATCGTCAGCCCAAGCTGGGTTAACCACCGAGGTTATATCACAAAACAGTTCATCAGTCTCTAACGACTGGATGTTGAGTTTAACAAGGTCAGCACAAGTAGGTTTCTGACCAGCCAGAGTATCCATTTTAAACGACGCTTTATCATACGGTTTAAGACCAAGTTCGCACACCAAGTCACTCGAAACAAAGGTCAACTGCGAACCAGGATCATGCTGACAATACACCAACTTCGATTTGCCAGTCATTGGATTCAAAACACGAGCAGCAGTAACGCGGTTAAAGGCTGCTTTAACATTTCCAATCTTAACATTACGCACAGGAACTCTGGCACCAGCCTCATCTTTACCGACCAAATCCAGAGAATCACGTGACGTCACATAAAAATCATGCAGAAGAAAATAGTGTTTCCTATCGTTGGTGGGTCCACACTTACGACAGTTATTTGCATGATTACAGTCTCTAACCATATGCTGGCGCAAACAATTCAAGCATTTGCCAGCTTTCACAATGACATCTCTCCGATCTTTAGGTGTCAAGCGCAAAAATTCTTTACAATTAGACAAAAAATGATATTCAACTTGACCACGTGACGAACAACAAAAACATGCCGGTAGGTCTTTACGTCTAGCCTCACCACCGCGCGGTGCGCCAACAGCAGTCGAGTACTGCGAACTTCCTGACATGACAATATCATGGGGTTTTACAGACGTCTGCCTAACCGGACATGAAGGCAATTTTCCTTTGCCAAACTTTTTAAAATGCTGCGACTCACCAGAATCGCCCATTAGCATAATGCTAAAATCAGTCGACTTGCGCGTTTCCTCCCGTACTACAAATTCAAACAAACTCTGAAAAGTAGGTTCCTCAGTGCTACCATACTGATCACCTAAAAAGTCAAGATAACGCTGCTTAGCGTCAAACGGGAGTCGCTTAGCCAAATCCAAAACAAAACGTCCTTCTAATTTATCACGCTGACCATAAGCTTTCGCGTAAAGCAAACACTGCGACAATTCATCTTTAAACTCTTTCAAATCACTGGAAGAGATCGAAGTCAATTTGCTACCATAGCGATACTTTCTAATTTCTGGTTCTGCAAAAAGACCTCCACGAACTCCAAAACGTTGGGACAAGCGAGCTAACGACATTTCTATCCTGTCTTCCTCTGACAAGCCAGGAGTGTCAGAAACCAAATTAGCAATCGTTTGTGCAGCTGTTCTAACACAAGCTGCTTGCAACAAAGTCAAACGAGTTCCCTTAAAGGGCGAAGCTGCCATCAAGGCCATAACACGATTTTTAAAGAAGACAAATGGCATATTATTACCATCGTAACCAATCAAGGCCGCCTTATCGAAGAACGTCCTACTATTTTGGTATTCAAAAAAGCAATCCTGCTGTTGAGAACTCGATTTAGCGGGAGAAGACAAGCTACAGTATATCCCTTAAGGGGCTGAGTGGGCTCAGTCACATGCACAGCCCGATCACGATCCTCACACACGTTAAAATCAGGAGACACGATACGCCTCTCACAACCATCCAAATTACGTGTAGCTGGGCGATCAAAAACTAGCGGCGCAGAAAACTGTGAAGGGGGCAAAGCATTACTGCTAATGGCGGCCCCGTGACCTGTACGCTCTGGGGGAGGAGTTCGGTTGTAATTTGCAGACCTTGGCTCTACAGCCTTCGGAAGACCCTTAGCCGTGGCCCCGAGACCTCCTGAAACAGCTGGAAAACATGTGGATTGTACAGGTCCACTTACAGATTGAACAGGCGTGTGGAAAAGGTTAGGTAAATTAAACTGTGATTGATGTTCACTTCTGGAATGCCTAGAAGAGCCCTTCCTAGAGCTACGCCGGGAGCCCAACTCAGAACGATATTCAGCTAAAACTACCTCTTTACGTTGTTCGGCCCTCAACTGAGCGTCTTTGAGTGCGAACTCAGCAGCTCTAGCTTCGGCTCTCGCGGCGGCCTCAGCAGCTCTCGCTTCGGCCTCAGCAGCTCTCGCGTCGGCCTCAGCTCTCGCGGCAGCCTCAGCTCGTATGGCCTCAGCTCTTGCGATGGCCTCAGCAGCTCTTGCTTCGGCCTCAGCTTGGATCTGGAGCTCCTCTCGTCTTAACTGTAGGTTAATTTGTGCAACTATTCGTGACGAGCTCTCAGACATTCTAGTGCTTACATTTGAGGCGCTATCCTCAGGATGTATGTCAGCATCCAACCTACTGTATCTGAGAACTCACTTTCTTTTTGTTCGAAGTTATTTTTTAACGAGTTAATTTCGGGATCTACCCTATCACGAAGTTCTGCCAAGATTGCAGAGTTAAAAATTTTACTCAAGAGAGCATGGAAATGCCGTAATTCCTCTTCTAAAGTAGATAACTTAGATCTAAAAATTAACAGTTCCTGCTTATCACTCAAAGAACCTAGGGCTACAGAAAGTTTCCCAATTTGAGTCAAAATATCCCTTCTAAGATGCCGGGCTTCTCGAACTGATTTAGCCTCATCGTTAATGGGCCTCTCCCCAGAATGGCCTGCCCGACCGCAAAGAACATCATCAGGCTTAAACTCAGTCGAGTCGACGGCGGTCGAGTCCCTGTCACCACCGAGTGTAGACATATTAAATGTTAGGGCTAAATTTAACAATTAAAAAATTAAGTTACACAAACACACAAAATTACAGTAGTTATAAAAAACTTAACTGCAAAGACCGTAAAAAATACAAAAAAGAATTTAAATGCACGATACCGTAGCTGTACGAGTATGTGAAGTCCAAACGTCCACAAAACTTGCTTGGATTCTTCCACTTGAATCTTCAAGCACAGATGGATTGCCTTTAATCTTCTTTCTTGCCAATAAATGTCAAAGTTATTTTTCTTCTGTACCAAACTGAGAAGAAATGTCTTTACTTTTTAGCTTAAAGTTCTTCAGTTGCCTACCGAGAAGAAATGTCTTTAATTTTCTTTGCTTCTTTAGACTACCCACCAACAAGATCTTCTTTTATTATTTCTTTGCTTCTAAGTGCTTCTTAGCCTACCAACTACAAACTTCGTCTTTTATTTTTTTATGTGCTTCAAATGCTTCTTGGCCTACCAGCTAACAAAAACGTCTTTTATTTTTTATGGTCACAGCGGTAAACCATAATCTCTTCTTGGGAAAATTTTAACATAAAGTTCCCTAATCCGTTCGTCTGTATATAATGACCGAAGAAACACACACTTGAACTTCTTTTCAAACAGTGTATTCCTGTAAAATTAGCCCGAGGCTACCGAAAACGAGGGGGTGCAACGCCTACACCACTTAAACTGTCACTACACAACAGATTACTTGGATAAAAGACGGAACCTTTGTCCAGCTAGCAAGCACTAAGCCAACAGTTAAATGTGCGGCCAACTTTCAAACAATCATTTTACGAATGACCAGAATAGATAGCAATATCTCAAATTCACGTATGCAGTACTGTGACGCAATAATGAAAGACAATTATGAAGTCATTCCAACAGGTGTTTAAAGTTGATGTAATATTTCCTGTTTAAACAGGCCCAAACAGGCCCAAACAGGTTTGACACAATTCTTATGAACGCTGGTGCAATTTTGGCTCATGTTTTAGGAATTTCCATGACGTAATATTCAGTAGACTTGAACGGTTTTTATATGACGTTTGATTTGGTGAAAATTGTCGGGAACAGCAAGGTATTGATTTGCCTGCAGTCGAAAATTGCTCAGTAATGTTATTGATTGCCAATAACTATGCAGTTACCCATCGATGTCTGGAAAGCAGATTTTCGCCACGTCCGAACGAAAGTCCAGATGCCATCCGCACTCCACTAGGTTGGCTTCTCCGTGGCTCACACTTCAAAGATGCCCCTTGTCCAAAGGAAAATAGCACAAGCCTTCTTGTTAGAGGCGCTAAGTGGCCCGTAGACACCGAAGACATCCAGGACTTAATCATAACCGACGAAGGAGAAACAATTTCACCTTCAGTAGACACAGACTTATTCGACATGGAAAGCCTTATGAAATTCTTGCAATCTCATAGAGAACTACAAGAATTTGGTTTTAAATTTTCTCGTGAGGACCCAATTGCCTACGACATGATGTGCAGACGGTTAACCCGCTCTGATGGTCACTATCAGCTGCCACTTTTATGGCGCAATGACTGTGCTAAGCTTCCTGACAGCCGCGAGATGGCGCAAAAGCGCCTGAAAAGCTTAAAGAAACGTCTGCTTGCAGACAATTCTCTTTTAGAAAAATACATTGATCAAATGGAGTCAAATCTAAAGAAGGGCTACACTGAAGAAATACCAGAAGACGACATCGACAACACTAATCGGAAATGGTATATACCGCATCACCCAGTTATCAACCCAAAAAAGCCAGACAAGGTACGTGTCGTGTTTGACTGCGCTGCTACCTCTCACAATCGATGTTTAAACGATTACCTCATGTCTGGTCCCGACCTAAACAATTCTTTGGTCGGTGTATTAATGCGATTTCGCAAGGGCCGAATTGCAATAGTCTCTGACATTGAAGCAATGTTTCACCAAGTAAAAGTTTCACCATGTGACCGCGATGCATTGCGTTTTTATTGGTGGAAGGGCGGCGATCTAACGCGTGAACCCACCGTGTACAGAACAAAGGTACACTTGTTTGGAGCAAAATGCTCTCCTTCTGTAGCAACATTCTGCTTGCGTGAAACCGCTCGAGAGCATGGAAAGTTGTTCGACCCTCATGTCGCTCAAACCTTACTGACGTCATTCTACGTCGATGATGCGCTGCTAACAGCTGAAAACGATGAAAGTGCATGTAAGCTCGTAAAAGACTTACGAGCAATCCTTGGCATGTCTGGGTTCAAACTAACAAAATGGCTATCCACCAGCGATAAGGTAATGAATTCTATCCCTGATGAAGAAAAGTCCAAATCGATAAAGAACCAGCTGCCTGGAGAAGGGCCAAAGCAACGCGTCCTGGGCATGGAATGGGACGTACAAACCGACGAATTTCGATTCAACGTAGAGCCGTCTACAAAACCGTTGACTAAAAGGCAAGTGCTATCAGTTACAAATGCATTGTTTGATCCATTGGGATTAGTAGCCCCAGTAGTTCTTGAAGCTAGACTCATATACAGTGAACTTTGTCTAGCAAAGGTAGGGTGGGACGACCCTGCTGAGCCAAACACTCTAAAAAGGTGGAGATCATGGGAAAACACTTTAGAACGTCTAAAAGAGATTCGTGTACCTCGCTGCTACAAGCTGAAGTCCACCACTGCGACCCCAGAAGTTCAACTCCACTTCTTCTCCGACGCTTCAACATTAGCTAGGGGTTCCGTGTGCTATCTACGTTCAATATTACCTGATTCAACCGTTCTTTGCAGTCTTGTTACAGGAAAATCCCTTCTACCCGGTGCTGGAAGACACACGATCCCGCGCCTAGAACTAGAAGCTGCTTTGGACACCGTCAACCTGGCTCGGACCGTTAAACAAGAGCTCGAGCTAAGTGATTGTCCATGCATTTTTTGGACAGATTCCATGATTGTCCTGCAAAGCTTGTACGCTGATACGAAACGTTTTCCAACCTTCACTCGCAATCGCCTACAGAAAATTCTAGGTCATACCAAAGTGTACGACTGGCATCACGTACCAACGGCCCTTAACCCAGCAGATCAGGCATCTCGAGGCATGACGGCTGAAGCCCTACTGGAATCTGGTCATTGGCTAAATGGGCCAGACTTTTTAAAGAAGCCGCCAACCGAATGGCCTCAACAATCCGTTAAGCCACCACAACACGACGATATCTACACCAAGTTTCAACCTGAACGGCGCCAGAAGGTAACTTCGTTCACTATTGGTACAAATAACAAATCTTCAACAGGAACTGATGTACTCATCTCCCACTTTTCGTCACTGCATCACCTAAAGCTTGCTACAGCATGGTTACTACGAGTCAAGGCTTACCTGCTTGCTCGAATACGTGGCGACGAAATCACTTCAAACCTCACCCAAAATCCGATCCAAGTGTCTGAACTCCAGTTTGCTGAAAATGAGTTAGTGCGTTACGAACAACGCCAAGCCTTTCCGGCATGGTTCTCGTCACTGCCAAAAGGACAACGACCAAAACAAACAAAGACTCAACTCGCGCCGATGGAGAAGTTAAACCCAATCCTGGACGGTAACACTCTTCGAGTCGAAGGTAGACTTGACAAGGCAAACTTACCTTACGAATCGAAACATCCAGCCATTCTTGCTCCGGGTCGACACCTAACGGATTTGATCATTGACTATTTCCACGCTGACAAGGCGAAGCACTTTGGTGCATCTCACACAATCAACCTGCTGGCTCATAAATATTGGATTCTGAATGGAAAAGTTGCTGTTCGAAAAATACTGAACGGGTGTTTACGCTGTCGACGTAGAACCGCAAAGCCAGGAGTGCAATTTATGGCTGAACTTCCAGAAGCACGACTTCAAATTTCAGAGCCTCCATTTCGCAACAGTACTGGCGTTGACTACTTTGGACCAATAATCGTCCGCCAAAGGAGAAGTGACGTGAAAAGATATGGCTGCCTGTTTACTTGCTTAACTACTAGAGCCATACATCTAAAGTTGGCGCCAGATTTAACTACCAACTCATTCATGAACGCTTTGCGACGATTCATTGCTCGCCGTGGACCAATTACCAAGATCTTTTCCGACAACGGAAGTAACTTCGTCGGTTGCCACAGAACGCTGAAAAGAGAACTTCAAAATTGGAACAAAAAACAAATTCACGATTATCTTCGACAGGAAGGAGTCGAATGGGAATTTAACCCACCCCTAGCAAGCCATATGGGGGGTGGATGGGAAAGAATGATAAGGACCGTCCGACAAGTACTTCTAAATATTTTACCAAAGCGCCCATTAGATGATGACACTCTTCACACTCTCTTGCTTGAAGTTGAGGACATTGTAAACTCCAGGCCACTAACTGAAGTTAAACTCGGCGCAGATGAAGATCTACCCCTGACACCTAATCACTTGTTAAAATTAAATACCAACCCCAGTTTGCCCCCGCTATATTCAACCGAAAAGGACTGCTTGCATAGTGACCGATATCGGGCTGTGCAGTATCTCGCCGACTGTTTCTGGAGAAGATGGGTACAGGAATACCCCCGATCGATAATTTCTCGACCAAAATGGCGTTCCAGGAATGCCAACATTAAAACGGGAGACATTGTATTGCTCAGTGACACTTTAACACCGCGACAAAAATGGCCGCTCGGTAGGATTACAGAGACATTTCCCGATAAATTCGGAAATGTGAGAGTGGTCATGGTCAAAACTTCGACAGGAACACTCAAACGTCCAATCACCAAACTTTGCGTCATTGTTCCGTTTGAAGGTGAGGACGAGAACGCCGTCTAGATCAAGATGATGAGATGCAAAGGACGATAGATGAACTGCGGAGTTTCAGAACTTTTTCTTGATGTATTTTAACTATTATTGTAACTAACTGTATGTGCTTATTGTAATATGTATATTGTATACTGTAGCCTAATGCCAAGCAATCCGAAGTCCAGCATTTTACTAATGGATTGATAAAATTTACTTTTCATGAGAAGAAGGCCTATATGCCCTTCTTCGGGCCGGGAGTGTGTTAATTTTATAATCGACTTGAATAACATGTCAAGTAGCAGCCACTCTATTCTTTGTTGTTTTAAGAAAACCTCTGAAACGTCAATCGTGTTTTCGTGTTGATAGAATTATTACGTTACTTTTACAGACATAAAGCTTGTGTTTACTTAAATCCATATATCTCTCTCCACGGAGTTAGTTGTCTATCGAATTGTACAAAAACAATTTACATTTTTAGCAATTCCTTATTCTTCCCGAAAAAACAAGTTAAATAATTGCTGTCAGTTTCTAGACAAGAGACTGGGCTTGCAGGGATTGTGACTCATGAAACGGCACCAGAATATCTGTAGTGTGTTGTTTTAAAATGCTATTTTTAACTTCTATTGCTCTAAAAAACAATTTATGTCATCTTGTGGGCTGAGAATTAATCGTTGTTTTTCATCATCCATTTAAACGTTGGCATAGCACGGCCAACGGTAATTCAACGTCTAAATGTCGTTGTCTGTATGTGAATTGTAAATACTTGGTGTAGCACAACATTTCTTCGAAGCTTTCGCCGCATCTTGAAAGATGTTGTATGAACGTCAGCGAACGATTGTTATCCGCTTGCTTTCTTCAACCAAGGCATATTACTGAAGCTATTTTTTCTTATCGTTGTCTTTATATAGCGCATCTTCTTTGTGTTTTGCAATATCAGCAATTCAGCATAAAAGGCGTAGCAAAGCGAACGTTTGAGAGCGTAGACCAGAAATTCTCTTTGAGTTTTGTATTAGCTGCATTTGGTAAAACGAGATGTTTAAATCTTAACTCTTAAAGCATAAATTGAGAAACTTTATGTTAAATATTTCTTGACCATTTACTAACTGTAAATTTTGTATTCTATTTGAATAAGATGCACTAGTAGAATCAATTGCTGTATGACTGTTACGACTATTATTATTGGATTATTGTTTGTACGGATTATCACTTCAAGCCCTGATTGCTGTCTCGGTGAGTCTGAACTATAATCACCAGCTCTATCTAGAATTGAAGTAGCCTATATCTGCCCACTAAGTTTGTTAAACGACCTTGCGACCTGCAACCTTGTGGCCGACCTTGCGACCTGCAACCTTGTGGCTGAACTTGCGACCTGTAACCCCGTGAACTCGAGATCAGCAACTTGTGATCCTGTGACTTTGTGACCTTCTGACTTCGTGATCGTGCAACCTTTCTGCCATAATAAAATAACAGAACTCAAGACCCTGTTCGGATTCAATTTCCTTGGCTTGTTTCTCTGTCTGTTGTAGGCGCATAACCGTATTAACTGAGCGAGGCATATAATAATCCAATCCACTGTTTGGCGCCAGTGAGAAAGATATTCTTTAACGTAGAATTCGCGTCAAAATTCTATAAAAATTGCTATATAAAAAGCTACAAAATTTCATGAATTAAGAAAAACTATAAAATTAGTATCTTTTACCTATCAAACTAAGTACAGCCTCTTATTTGCACAAGAAATGTGCCGCAAAATTTTCATTTGGCACACCCGTATTGATGTATTGAATTGCATGGTGATCAAATTGTAGTACGAAATGCATTTAACCAACTGCATCATGCCAATTTGGGCAGCGACCACAATATGTCTCTAATACTTTTGTGAAACTGCCCAAATCAAAACGCAGAATTTGCTATATAGCTAATTTTATTAATTTTCACAAATGCATCGTGTTGATTTGGGCAGCTGAAAACATGAAATTAGGCTATTTGATGAAACTGATTAGTCTGTTTATGCAACTGGCCAAATTAGCGTGAGGCAGTTTCCCCAAAATGAACAAATTCATTAATTTTTCCCATTTACATAACTGTATCGTTTAGATTTGGGCAACAAAAAATATAAAATTATCTGATTATATAGTCTATTTATAAAACTGCCCAAATTGGCTTGATGCAGTTGCCTCGGCATCAAAATTTACAAAGTGTTTAATTTTTTTCATAATATCCATAAATACATCATCTTGATTTGGGCAACTACAAAATATGAATTTATATAAATCTGGTGAAATGCCTACTTTTATAAAACAATTCGGGTGGAGAGGTCACAGTACTTTTTCAACCATAAACGGACATAGCTAAGCAACACCACAACATTTAACAAAAACTGTTATACCTGTTAAAAGTAATGTTAAGGTGTTGCTTAGCTTTGTTTATTTACTTTTATAATAGGTTCTGCTACTATTCGGCGAGTTCCCTATTCGGCAAGAGCCTTTTTCGGCGAGTTGCCTATTCGGCGATTTTTTGAAAATCCAACGACGCCTTCTGCAAATCCGATGATTGAATATTATTCAATACTCAGACATTGAATCAATGTAAATACGTACTGTTAGGCTAATTGGGTTCTTTGAATCCTACGTCACCGTCTGTATGCAAACGTAGAATATATTATAGTTATTTTTGTCATCAAATTGCCTAGCCTAACTATGTTTTTAAAAGTAGTGCTGCCAGACCTTTTCATTTTTGTTATAAAATTGATATCATCAAAACTACTTTAATTGATGGAACAAAGTTTATTTGAACAGAAGTAGTATGTCTGTGTTTTATTACATTTAATTATAATTTATCTATTGTTATGCAGTTTTTTCTGAATCTGCGGTCACCCTGAGCCGGTTTCCTGCAATGTTTATTTTTCTGAGTCGTTTATGACATCACAACTAAATATTTAAGTGGCGTGTTTATTATTTGTGGTGTGTAAAACAATATTTGTTACTCCTACTTACCATGCCAAAGTGCAAAAATATCGAGCAATGCACAAGCAAGGTATCTTCAAAGATGAATTCAATTGTTGTATCTTGATTAGCCTACTTTGGTAAGAAATTCTAGCTAGCCGGTGATCAGTGGCGTAGCCAGGGGGGTGGGGGGTGGGTATTGCAAAGAGCGAGTTTTGCCAAAACCAAACATTCAAATATCTCAGCCAGGAATTAGCAACAAGAAAACATAGAGACTTGTAGCTTTATTTCCGAAAAATGTCGAAGAAAACATGATCTTATCCTTTTGCTATGCCACCGGACAGCACCATTTTACAGGAATATTCATAACCACATTTTTGTTAAAAATACTCTCAAAATGTACCAAATTCAAAGTAATTTTTCAAAATTTTCTGGGGGAGGCCCCACAGACCCCCCACTGCTGGGTGTCGCCATAAGCGAAACACGCCATCAACACCCTCTCTTTCAAAATTACTGGCTACGCCACTGCTGGTGATCTTGTTATGTTAGTTTTTCACTGTTATCATGCACCGCATACATTATATTTGGGCAATTTCTATAAAAGCGTGCACATTTGGGAAAATTTACGTTCTGCCCCCCCAAAATGATTTGGTCTCGTGCGGCTATGCCCGTAAGACTTTTAATCTTTGTGCACAATGGCGTATTTAGGGGAGAGGATAAGGGGCGATGGCCTCCCCCTAATGATCAGATAAAATTTTGTTTTCAAAAAAAAAAAAAAATTTTGCAAAGAAAAAAGTTGTAGGCTAGCGCAAGACATAATTGCTTGAATGATTCACCCTAGCGCGGGGGGTATACTTTTTGCAATGTAATTTTTCAAAAATATATTGAGTTTCCAAATCAAGTTCTAGTTTAATCTTGATTACAGTAAGTTAAAAATATTTAATTAAGCAAGCAATCACTAGTATACACTGCATATAGAGTGGCGGCTCGTCTAATGGTGCTGTGGTGCTGCAGCACCACAAAATTTTCTAAATAATATTCTTCTAGGTTACTAAGCCTCTTTCTAAGCTCCTATAAGGACCTACACATACGTTGAATTCTGCAATGATGAATGTTAGAAGCTGCGCAACTGTGTTGCAAGACCTAAGGGGCGATAATAGGCTTTTTCACCAACGTTTTAGAAAAGGCTTGCTCAGTTTTTGGCGAAGAAATCCGAATGCCCCGGAGAGAATCTTAACCACAACATCGACCTAAAATTCCAGCTGAAACTGCGGAGGTCTATTTCAAACGAACAGTTTTTCTTCCTTTTCTAGACAATTGCAAGGCACAAATTCACAAGAGATTCAATGAGCACTGCTCGCTAGTTTTTAAAGTCAGCACATTTCTGCCCTAATTGATTCATGAAGATATGGACTGCCTGATCGACGAGATTTTCGACTTCTACCATGAAATGCTGGATGTTGAACCAAGCAATTAGGCCTACTTTGCAGCTACTGTTGAATTGCAAAGATGGAGAGCGAATTGGCTTGCAGTTTCTGCGGATAAACGACCTGCGACTCTTGTGGATGATTGTCAACTTCCTGAACAACTCCGCACTTATCCGATCAACCATAAATTAGGCTACTTCGAATCTTTGCTACGCTTCCAGTTACAACTGCCTCCAATGAGCGATGTTTCAGTTCACTAATTTGAAAAATCAGGCTACCTGAAAAATTATTACCGCACGACCATGACCGAGCCACGTTTGGATGGTCTAGCTCAGATGTATTTAAGCAAGGATATTGTACTCGAGTATGACGCAGTCATTGATATATTTGCCAAGCACAGCCATCGCACTAAACTGTAAATTGTCATTGTGAAACGCCGAGAATGTTCAAAAGGTATTCGAGGTTGGAAAGACTAACTTATTGTTTATATTCTGAAGTGTTTGATATCTTTTGTTGGTTCATTAATTGGAACAGTAACTTACTTCTCTGGATTCGCTCTTAATTTTGGACCCCCTCCCCTTATCTGACGGTATTCTGACTGTTTCAGCTAACCCCATCCCTCCGTTCTGACGCATTATATGACATTTTGGTATACCCCATTCTTTTTAAAGGATCAAACAAGTCTAATTTTAACCCAAGTAGAAAACATTTGAACCAATTAACAGCCCTTTTCACCAAAATTGAGCTTTCTGTGTATACTACCGTTGAGACTACCCGGTGTGTACTACCCCCAGACCCCCATTGGCCTCCACCGCCGAGTCAGCCGTTACGCGGCTGACTGACACAATGTATTGCCCCCCCCCTAACAAACTTTCTAAATACGCCACTGTTTGTGCATTGTTGAAAATTATCATCGACGTAATCTTCATCATTTACTTTCATCGACATATCCTTTATTTACTTTGAATTTACATCGCATGCATGTTAAAGTTCTTTGGTTTTGCCGCCGTTTCCTTTCGTTTACTTTGAGGTAACTTTATCATTGCTGTTGTTTTCCGACAAAGAAATATAAATTGAATTGAATTGAAAACAAATTCTTTGCAAATTTTTCTACAGTTAGTTCATCAAAATACACTTGATTTGATGGGCATGGCACATGGCAATGGAATTGAGTCAGCAGGCATTGTGTTTCGGAGGCATGTGTTTTAAGCGGCGTAGCGAGATAAATGGTTTTTCAGCTTTTGCAGCAGAAGTGCCATTGATCAATAGCCAGTAGCGTGACCAAGAATTTTGAAACGGGGGGTTTCGACGACCCAGCGGCGGGGGGTCTGGGGGGCCTCCCCCACAAAATTTCGAAAAATTACTTTGAGTTTGGTGCATTCTGAGAGCATTTTCAACAAAAATGTGGGTATGAATATTCCTGTAAAATGATGCTGTCCGGTGGCATAGCAAAAGGATAAGATCATGTTTTCTTCGGCATTTTTTGGAAATAAAGCTAAGTCTCTATGTTTTCTTGTTGCTAATTTCTGGCTGAGATGTTTGAATGTTTGGTTTTGGCAAAACTCGCTCTTTTAATGCAATTTTGTTTAAAATTAGGCAATTTTTTTTTTATTGAAAGCATCATTCTCAATATCGTGACGTCACACGCGTGCCAAAGGGGGGAGGGGGGGTGAACCATCAGTACTCTTATTCAAATATTTGTGTTTGGCAGGATATTGCATGGTTGAAAAGGAGCGATCTTCCTGGCGTCAGCACTACCTGACTATATACTCACTATAGAACAGCGAGCATTGTGTTTCGCTAACCATACCGGTGTAGCCTTCACACTCATAATCAAGACTTTTCCAAAAACATGTGTTTCTCGGCAGTCAAGTGCAGCAGGAACTCAGCGATAGACACGTATAACTTACTTCGGTCTCAAGCACGTTTTAACGTTCGCGTTTTGTCGCTTCTACCCTTTTCTCGACCTTTGCTATGTTGACGTGTATTGTTTTGATATGATGGTCAGAAATAAAAACAACTGAACTGAACACGTGTTTCGCCTGTACCGACTGCTGTCTTATATTCGTCACCAGTCGGTATTCTGCGGTGCAGTCCAACGTTCTCATAATTCTGTACTGTTTAGCTTACTTTCAAGTTTTAATATTTTTAGCATTGCGTCTGGCAGCACTCGCCAAGGGTGACTGATTTCGCCTATAAAACAGACTGGTGTGGTAATCTTCTCCCTTTTCAATCAACACACTTCTGATGGAGTGACGTGATGTTTCTGAATCCGCCTTGATCGCTTCAACACGTGGCGTAATACAAGATGTACTTCCTGATCTCAACAATCTAGTGTCGTTGTCACTTGTCAGCCACCCTTACTCAGAAGCATTCAACCAGCCACCCTAGTACTGTTACAATGGTGCCTCCGAGTAAATTTTCTGAACTCACGACCTGAAACAAAGACATCAACGCCACCTGGTAATAAACCACGTTTTTGCAAAATCTTTTTTAACTTCTGTAATTACCTCCTACTGTAGTCAAAATGCATAGTTTTTAACTTCTATTTCTATGTACCTTATCCCTGTGGTTGCCATAGAAACTACCGCATGCTAAATTTTTTTTAACTTTCTGTAATTATCTCCTACTGTAGTCTATATGCATAGTTTTTAACTTCTATTTTCAAGGTACCTTATTCTTGTGGTTGCTATAGAAACTACTGCATGCAAAATTTTTTTAAAATATCTCTAATCATCTAGCAGCCTACTGCAGCCTATATTAATCATTTTTAACCATTTATAACTTCTATTCCATGGTACCTTATTCTTGTGGTTGCTATAGAAACCACTGCATACAAAAATTTTTTAAGTATCTGTAATCACTTCGTAGCTTATTGTAGCCTACATTCATCGTTTTCAACCACTTATAAATAACTTCTTTTCCATGGTACATTATCCTTGTGGTTGCTATAGAAACCACTGCATGCAAAACTTTTTTTAAATATCTGTAATGTCAACTAACTACGTCATGATGTCTCACTGCGCTCCGGTCAACTGCCAGCGCAAATATTTCTGTGTTTATATAAGCAAACGCCATCTTGTATGTCATACGCTACCTTCACCTACTGTATTGTTTCATATGCTGCAAACTCACTTGTCAGCCTACCGATTTTATCTCGGTATGTAACCTACATCACAGCCTCGTACACCGCTTCAGCCTGCGTTTGTCGCTATTTTTCGTACAGTAGCTTACCGTCCTGGGCAAGATGTCAAAACTGCATCCATTCTTCCATTCTATAGTCACTCGTTTAACTAAAGTCACGTGACGTTGCAACAACTTTTTATGCTCGTGTTTGTCGTTTTTTTTTTAATGAGTGCTGAGCCTACTCAGTACCTATACTACGACTCTCATAGTTTCATGTCTAGTTTCCTACCTATCATCAGCCGGCATTTGCCGCCATGACCACCTCATTTCTTGTAAATTTAACAACTTGTGTGCCTGCATGTATCGCCTTTTTTTTTTGTAATGTGTCCTTATACTGCTTATGTGTTACATTCTAGCGGGTGCTACTTTGTATCAATTTTGTTTCAGACATGCCCATCAACACGGTTGCTGCGAGACTTGATGCGCGACTTCAAGGGACTTCAATACAGCACCACGATGATGTCACGACAACACGACAAACTCACTGATGAGAACACTCCAACATGGCACCATAGCACCCCATGTTCTCCACGACTTGCACTGAGTTGAACAGTCCCTAATCACATTCCTCAACATGAGATGCCTCAACCACGAGATGCCTCCACGGAGATGATTTCAATACGGCTACTCACAGCCGCCGACGCAACCAATATGGTCAACCCCATATCTGCCGCTACTTCCTGCGACACACCTTCAACGTGCAATTGCTGCATCGTTCATCATTCAAGCCTTCTCTGCGTCAGAAGCACACCGCGACGTTTCAAGACTTCTCCACGTCAGAAGCACACCGCGACGTCAACCAAACCAGTGCCGCTATTTGCGCCACTTTCGACATGCAATGGCTGCATCGTCACACAGCTTGCAATTATACAAGCTGGCCTCTTTCGTGTCATATTCGGCACACATCAACGGACTTACAACTCAACAGCTGTCGTGCTCGTAATCCGTCAAATGACTACTAGCTGAACTGCTTATCACCTGCTGCCGTGCTTATCATATATCATCAAACTTCCACATCAACTGCTGTCTCGTCCTCCCTCATCAAAATACTCGAACTAATAGTATGACTTTAGAACATCCTGTCTCGCGCAATGTTAGGCTACATACAGTAGAACTCGGTTAATCCGGATTCGGTTAATCCGGATCTTCGCCTAATCCGGATGAAATTGGAAGTACAAATGATTTGTAATCTTTTTCTTAAGAAACAGCTTCGGATTATCCGGATTATTTAATCCGGATCTTCGCCTATTCCGGACAAAAGTTGCGCTTTCTCTATCGCTTTATCCGGATTTTCCAGACAGTTTTGCCATTTTATGCTAAAACGTAGCGTGGCTTATTGCGAGAAACTTCTTATCTATTGTTCCGTTAATGTGACGCAATAAATTATTGCGGATTTCTTCTTTTCATGAACAGTAATCCCTCCTAACGCAAAATTCGTGCGCAAATGCCCAAACTCGTACTGTAACTTGAAAAGATGTCGGTGGAATTTTCGGCGGTATGTCGGTGATGTTTTTCCAATAGAAGACTTTGTTTGATTTTTTGTGAGTTTTCCAAAGAAACTCGTCTTCCGTAACTGTTTTCAAAAGTTTTGAGTGACTACAGATTATTCCGACACGCATGTCTGAAGATATAACTTTTGCCAGTGTGTTCTTGCGTTAGACGCAGAGTCTACAAATACAATCGTTTTACATGCATAGGCTACTGCATTTCAAAAGAATTCTATCGCTAATATGGTGATCGCGCGTCTCGGAATTGACAGATGACCACACTAATGCGTTCAATTTCGGTGATTTTTACCGATACCCTTCTATCTAGGTAACATCAGGCTTGATAGAACCGTCATCGGTTAATCCGGATCTTCGCCTAATCCGGATGGAATCGCCGGTCAAATCGAATCCGGATTAACCGAGTTCTACTGTACATTTTTTTTTACCTTTCTGGTTTGCTTCCATGGGTGTCAGGTCCTATCTCTTCGGAGGCAGGACATGGACAGCCATGGACGCTTACCTGTTTGTATACATGCTTAATTTTTTCTCTAAACACGCTTGTAAATATTTTTCTCTCATGGCTGATTTTACAGTTGCGCCCCAGTATTCAATTTCAGTTTCTAACCTTCAATCATAACTTAATTTAATTTTCTGACTGTATTATTAATTTTCTGACTGTATTATTGATTGTTACACCAAATCCTGGCATAGCATGCCTTTCCAAATGCCACTTTTGTAAATTTATCTTACATATATTACTACATTATACATTAACATATCTTAATATACGTAGGCTATATCTTATCATATATTACACCCGAATAGTTAAGGATGATGATTACTATCTTTACTCTTCCATGAATAAGCTACTATACTGTATTGCATAATTTTATATTGCCAGATAAGAATATATCACTAAGTTACTACAAGCTTGCATCTAACTACCCCCTGATTATTATAAGCTATTATGTTTGTTGAGAGGATCGCTTGACTTTTCGTAAGATTATTGTTTAGATTGGTTTGGAAAAGATGCTTGAAACAGCTCAGACACTACATCCTTCATCGGCACTACCAAAGAATCTCCACCTCTCATTAGCGATACCAAAACACTCCATCCTTCACTGACGCTATAAAAGATGATTCAACTCTTATTGGCAATACGAAAAACACGCTGCTATATCATCATACTACTTATGCTCTTACATGTGCTGGAAATTAATTTAAAAAACAAAGCTTTTTTAACTATTGTATCTTAATAATGAGCTGCCATATTGTGTATTTGTTCTGCATTCTATAAGCTACTTAATTTCGTTGCTGCGAACACTTTATTTCTGTATAAAACCTGTAAATAGTCCTTGTTTTGATAGTCCCTTATGTAATTACAATATGTGTGTGTGTATTAGTTTGTTTTTGTGATGTTGTTGGGTTCAGTCGTGTTCTCATTGCTTTAAGAATTGACGCTCCAGTTGTTTTAGGAACGAGGAGGCGACTGATTCTTAACTTATTCATCTACTTGTTTTAATGTATCAGGTTTGGTGGCCGTGCTTAACTATATTCATCGATGCATATACCGCAATATTAGATCCTTTTATGCACGTCTTAAACCATTATGGTTTTGCCACCTTTTCCTTTTGTTGGTTTTGTTACTGTATTTCTTTTTCACAATATCATTTCTTTTGTATTCTGACAAAGAAAAATAAATTGAATTGAGTTGAATTAATTTGTTTTCGTCATTCACGACATCTCTCCTACGTTTCAATGTCGTTCTGACTGGGGCCAACGTATGTACCGACTGCTGTCTCGTATTCGTCACCAGCCGGTATTCTTCGGTGCAGTCCAACGTTCTCATAATTCTGTACTGTTTAGCTTACTTTCAAGTTTTAATATTTTTAGCATTGCGTCTGGCAGCACTCGCCAAGGGTGACTGATTTCGCCTATAAAACAGACTGGTGTGGTAATCTTCTCCCTTTTCAATCAACACACTTCTGATGGAGTGACGTGACGTTTCTGAATCCGCTTTGATCGCTTCACACGTGGCGTGATACAAGATGTACTTCCTGATCTCAACAATCTAGTGTCGTTGTTACTTGTCAGCCACCCTTAGTCAGAAGCATTCAACCAGCAATCCCAGGAATGTTACACGCCCATTAGGCTTTGACTGCCGAGAAACACAGGATATTGCATGCTTACCTGGCAACTCTGGCATGGCGCGTGGTATTTTTGCCGCTAGAAGGACAGAACGTGTTTAGCTTTTTTCAGAATTGGCTTCTTTTCGAAATTGCAATGTGCAGTGCGCGTGTGCCTCATTTCCTGACGAAAATGGATATCCACTGAACGTGCTCTCACACGTTGGTACGTATGTGTTCTGTCATAGTATTTCTCTCCAGTGTTTCTGCATTTTAAATAGCCATAATTATTGAAGAAATTTTATTGAATGATGATATGACACGACGGTCTTCTGAATGATTTTGAAGAATTCGTATTAGCTCTATCTGACAATCATGTTTCATCAATATGGACTTGTTGGTCTGATAAAAATAAATAAATAATAACTTAATTATTTAAGTTGTATAGTTTTTGAGTTTTACTTGTATTAATTACGTAACACAAATTAACAATTTTCAAACTTTTTTAAAGCTTAGCCTATTCAAGCTTGTGTTTTAACAATCACAATTCTGAATGATGATATTTTTAGATAGTTTCTCATAATCAATAGCTGTAAAGCGCCATTTTACAATCAATCCTCCAAATTAAAAAAAAAGTAATGTCACACAAGAACTGGCTATGGCAATAAATCAAGGAAGTGGCTATTTTTCCACAATCAGGTGTTGCCAGAGTTAGGATTAAAGTTAGGAAGGGTTAAGGTAAGGGTTAGAGTTAGGAATAAGATTAGGGTTTTGATCTTCCCAGGACTAAAAAAAAATTCCAAAATACAACTTTTTGTTTTCAACAGCTTTAAACTTTTCTCAAATTAGGGCAGAATTCCTTATCTGGCAACACTATTCAGGCTATTATTACACTATATAGTGTAAATATAGCCACAGCCATAAATCAAATGTAAGATAAAAATATAACCAAGTTTTTAAGGAAGTGGCTACACTTACGGCGCCGTAAATACAGCTGTTCCATGCCTTTTTTTAATCTTTACTGCGCATGTGCGCTGTTGCTGCATCTGCGCGCTTGCTGCGTATTTCTTTTTTCACCTCTTTCTAAGCAAAACACGTAAAAAAACGTGCATGTATAATTTCTAAATTCAACTGTTTTTGCCAAGTGAATCTGTGGCATGTGCGATCTTTGTCTGGCTCGCACTCACAAGGTATGAGTTTGATACCACCAGTGGTGATTTTTTTTTTAACTAAATTGTTTAGCTACGCATTTTTATGGCCGTAGCCTATTTAGTTCTGACCATCACAACGAAAAACAGTATATGACAAACATAGCAGAGGTCTAGAAAAAAGTAGAAGCGACAAAACGCTGAGGTTATAGAGTGCATGATACCAAAGCAGGACAATCAGTTTGAAATATAGCACTGTCGCAACCGTGGTGTTGTCGTAACACCTTAACAAAGTTTTTATAAATTTAAAACAAAGAGAAAAAAAAGCTAGTAAGTTTTTTTTTCTTTAACAATTAAAATGAGTAAAAAAAATTCTAAGTTAATAAAATTTTTAGGTGTTACGACTGCCATTTTTTAAACTGATTGTCCTGCTTTGCTATCATGCACGCTATGTTCTTCGTGTTTTGTCGCTTCTGTCTTTTTCTTGACATCTGCTATGTTTGTCATATATTGTTTTTTGTTGTGATATTCAGAACTAAAAACAAACTAAACTGAACGCCACAAAAATGCGTAGCCTAAAGTCTGGTCTACACTACAAGCCCGAAAAGCGCAAACGCCTGCCTTGTCCAGCCTCGACTGACTAAAAACTGTCTACACTGGCAAATTTGTTCTTGCGACCGCGTGCATACAAGCGCTAACAACTTCACTTTCTGCTTGGTTACGTCAACTGGCTGGAAATTCGCCTTCAATTGATTTATACTTATCAATCAAACGCATCCATCGCTGTAGGCTACTGACACAGTGTAATAGGTCAACTGAAAATAATCTAGAGTAGTATTGTAGACCTAGAGCTATCCTTTAACTTGTACAGTTGAACACTGCAATCAATGCAAGGCTAGCAGGTAGGCCAACCCAAGTTTGACCAAAAGCCTAGTGAAGTGCTACCTGAGCTCAAAATTATTTTTGTAATGTAGACCAAGCTTAACGTTAGAGTCACTTCGGGTTAAAATTGAGTTGAAAAAAAAAACCTTTTGTTGGGATCAAACTCACATCCTTGGGAGTACAAGCCAGACAAAGATCGCACACGTCACAGATTCACTTGGCAAAAACAGTTGAATTTAGAAGTTATATATGCATGCACTTTTCTTCATTTGCTCTTTTGTCTTTCACTTAGAAAGTGAAGGTGAGAGAAAAAATACGCAGCAACAGCGTGCGTGTGCAGTATTTTTATAGCAACGTAAAGATTAAAAAAAGGCATGGAACGGCTGTATTTACGGCGCCGTAACTGTAGCCACTTCCAAAAAACAAAACTAACCAAAATGTTAAATATGTACTTTTATCAACCGGCTTTGAAATTTTACGTTAGAGCTAGTATACAACTCTCTTCCCTAATCATAAATGCTTAAACATAAGTATATATACATCAAAGATGGAAATCAATCAAAACACTTAATGTGAAGTGTATCAATAGTAGTTAAGTTTATGCCTTTACTGTTCTATTACTCCACTATTTGTAACCTTATCCTTTAAGGATAGGTGAAGGGCTCTTTTAGGGTTAAAAATAGTAAAGCAAATGTAAAGTAGTCGATTCCAATATGTGACATCGTGGCATTTTGACCAGGGCGGATACTTGTGTGCAAACTCTTTTACATCATTTACAGTATGCAGTCACCATACTTGTCAGCAATAAAATGTAATGCATTCCCTGAAACTAGACTAGTAAGTAACTACACTAAAACATTGGGCTAAATTTAACTAGCCAAAATAGAGCAAACACTTGTGTAGTCACAGTTGTTTTTTATTTGTGCGGCTGCCACATAAAAATTAATAACTTTTTCATTCATTAATTAATAATCTTGAACTGAAAATTATAATATATGGGGTCCACGTCTTTTAGGCGCTGATAGTTAGGTGCCGGTCAAATAGGTGAGCACACAGTGGCGTCTGGATATTTAGGTGCGGAGCACTGTGGCGCCCGGTCGTTTAGGTGCTATTCCTAGTGAAGTCTGTAGATTGTATCAGGTTGGTAGGGAGAGGCGCAGGGCAATGCTTTTCACACAAAATATTATATTGAACAGGAAAATGCATTGTTTTGTTGATGCGTGTGCGTTGTTGGTCATGGCTTCAGTGAGTGAAGTTGCTTAAACCGGCAATGCTTTTTCACACAAAATGTTATTTTTTTGAATGCTTTTTCACACAAAATGTTATATTGAACAGAAAAATACGTTGTTTTGTTAATGCGTGCCGTGTGCGTTGTTGGTCATGGCTTCAGGAGTGAAGCTGCTTAAACCGGCAATGCTTTTTCACACAAAACGTTATATTATAATTTTAAGCAAAAAGTTTACGTAATTTAGTCTACAGTCTTTTTGATCGAGAAATTCCGAAGTAAGGGGTTGACTACCCAGTTTTGACTGCCAATTCCAATGAGTGAAAGAAAAAAAGTCCACTGCGTCCCCATCTTTAAGAAGTCCTCATCTGATAACTGCACTGCCAAAATATTTTTTTTTTAATTAGCCAAAAAAGGACAGGCAAAAACAAGGCAAAAACAAAAACATCATTTACATTTTTTTTGCTTGAAATAGGCTACCTTTTAACCTTGGACGTAGGGATACTTCCTTGGTCCTCATGGCAAAAATCCCAAGGCGTGTGTATACGTCCGTGATCGCAAAAGAGTTAACTAAAAATAAAACTCAATAACGTTCGGAAGCTTGAATAATTTATTAATAAAGCTTTCACCAACGCAAACCGGGACTAACATCTTTTTTTTTTTTCACGCAATTAACATCAAATAAAACAATAATACATCAATAAAACAACAATATATTTTTCTGTTTAATATAACATTTTGTGTGAAAAGCATTGCCGGTTTAAGCAGCTTCACTCACGGAAGCCATGGTATAATTTTCTGGCAAGCTGCCAAGCTGATACAATCTACAGACTTTACTAGTAATAGCACTTAAATGACTGGCGCCACAGTGCTCCGCACCTAAATATCCAGACACCACAGAGTGCACGCCTATTACACCAGCGCCTAAAAGACTTGCTTCCAATATAACATAGTCTTACTAAAAGTAGCAAAATACCAATTTTCAATACATCCTAATAGGGTCTGCTACTATTCGGCGAGTCCCCTAATCTATTCGGCGAGGCGAGTTTTTGAAGTTTTATTTTTGAAAGGGAATTATTGGGTATTGAGCCTAATTGTAATTGCCGTTTTTACATCGTTAAACGTTGAAATCGAAAGGAATAAAAATAAAATGTTTAAACTATTAAATTAAAATTCGTTATGTCAGTTCAGTTGTTTTTATTTCTGACCATCATATGAAAAACAATACACGTCAACATGGCAAAGGTAGAAGCGACAAAACGCGAACGTTAAAACGTGCTTGAATTCGTCATGTCAGTTAAGTTGTTTTTATTTTTGATCATGATATCAAAAACAATTCACGTCAACAAAGCAAATGTGTAGAAAAAGGTAGAAGCGACAAAACGCGAACGTTTAAACGTGCTTGTGACCGAAGTAAGTTATTGAGTTGAAAGAAATTTAGCACGGTCGCAACACTTTCAGAAAATTGATTACATTGATTCAACGTCTGAATACATTATCTTAAAAATGCATAATCTTAAATGCAATGTATGGAAGGGCTTCTGTGAATGTTTCTCAGTTTCAACGCAGGCCTTACAACTCATGTTTTTTCCGGCAGCCATCGTGGCCTACCGAGAGCTCCTTTTCGGCGGCCAAATCTGCGTGCTTGGAGGCCAAAATACAATGCCGATAGCACAGGTAAATAGATTTAACTTGCAACAATGTTAAAATGATCACTTAGCGTTGTTGAAGTCTGGGCGACGTCCTGCAATAGAATCGTTGTACCACGCATTAATTGCTTTATGGGGATTGTAATCCGGTATTGCGGGACCATCTAACGACCCTAAATTGTTTTAACTGCATACCGCCTTTCATAAAACCTGACCATTTATTCCGTTATGATGTCACCATTGAGGGTGTGTAGTCACTAACCCACAGCGTTCTCAACTATGAAGACAGGTGTTTTACCCAGGGATGTCAACTAACCTAGTTCTCCTTTTTAACAACGATTCAATGTCCGACAACATTGAATCGATATAAAAACGACAATATTGCCAGCCAATGTAAATTAGCACTTCGGATTAACACTTCGTTAAAATAAACATCAAGAATTGCAAACAAGACTTACAGCGCTGGTGATCACAGCTGGATATAATCAATACAAAATACAACAATAGTGACTATGATGCGCTGACCTAATTCTGCGTCACTCTGATACTACATATTTTTGACATTTAATTCACGATCGTTCTATTGCAAAATTAAATAATTGGCTAGAAGAAACCGGCGGCCAAACTTGGCTGACGGAGGAGGTAGCACAAGCGGTCATTCAAGCACTACTTAGCGGCCATGGCCGCCGGCTGCTTTAACACTTTGCTCCTCAAAGGGAGGCCGGATTTGGCCCCCCCCTCATATTTCCTTTAATTATTTGAAGCACAGTAACGCCATGCACTTGGTTTTTCTTGACTTTTCCTAAAATTGCCAGGCGGATCTGATGATATTAAATTTGATGCTAAAAGTTGTGTAGTTTTCTTGTAAATTCAAGATTTTGGTGAATTTTTGCTATTTCTAGCTAACTTCCAGCAAAGCGTGAAATGGATTACATTGCGATGACAAGCCATAAGCTCATAATTGCTTCGTGCATCGATATGCGCGAGCAGAGAGAAGCATTCTCTTGCTTTCTTTTGTTTGGTTTGACCTCAATAATACAAAGCGCGTTATTTCTTATGCTACAAAGAAAAGCCAGTGATCGCAAAGCTGTTAATTAGAAACAATAATAGCAAACGTTTTTTGCGTTATCAGCTCTACAAAGAAGAATAGCAATCCACGATCAAAATAGTAGACTATGGAGGCCACAAACTATTCAAAACAGTTGTTTCAAGCAGATAATATTCATTGACGAATAAAAAACGTTACAATAAGAAATCTTCTCTTGGATAAAGACACGAAAACTTGGTTTCGAAATAAACGTTCTATGGAAATGCTCTCATTGACAAAACTTGCAATTGAGGAAATGTATCACTGCAAATGCTTTTGGGAGAAGCCGGAGAAATAGCGTTTTTGCAAACAGTAATTGTGAGATACTCAAAATTATGAGATAGGCTTCATTTACACGTAGCAGCTAACTCGATGGCGTCCCTTCACTGATTTATGTCGCCTACTTGTTGTTATGTCCTGTATTTTTGTTTCACAGTGCACTGTGTTTTGTTCCAAAGAGCGCAAAATAAAGATGATAATGCTTCATCTACATTACAAAATATTTTGTAATGTAGGCCTACAAACAAAATGTACAATGTACACAATGTACATTACAAAATATTTTGTACTGTAGACGAGGCATAAAGTTAGGCGTCACATAAGACAAACAACAAATCAGCTTTCTTCATCATTGATTCAACATCTGAATACGTTGCGCCAATGTATAAGAGGCCGGCTATTGTGAAGACCCGCCATTTAAGCTATAAACGATCCGATTATACCAAAAGTGGGACAAACTAGTGGATCAAAGAATGAATAAACAATGCTGAGAAAACTAAATCTAAGTGACGAACAATACCGATGTCTTCATTTATCTTGGAAAAATGCTGCCCAAACTTATCAACAAAAAATACCGTAAATAACGGCAAGGATCCCGAAAGCAGAATTTGCTCAACTTTGGCATGAATTTAGTCAGACATCTACAGTAATAATTCCACACATACAATAACGGGCTCTCAACTGCTGTAAGATAACACGATGGTTCTGGTTCTGGGCGATTTGTGTAACAGTTTAGGGGAAGACACTACTTGAAATGATGCACCACACAAAAGATTTTCAATGAAGACTGAGTCTAAAAACCGGTGTGGATTGTGCTGCACAATGACTTCAAGTTCAGGACAGACAAGGCACAAAAATATCACGATAAAAATAAAGACCTTGTGGGAGATTTTCGAGAATCATAACACGATGCAAATACCAAAAACGCATGGTTTGCATGCTGCTCTAAGCTGGCCGGCAACCACAAAGGTAGACAATACAGGCAGTTTATAATTCGATAACAGCGCAATAAACATTATAAATACGTAAACCGACAATTTTCTTTTACAAACGTTTTACGTCTAATAGTAAATTTTCCCTCAACAATTTTTTGTGAAGCACTTGCAAACCACGGTTTTATAAAATAATTCATCATTATTATTTTTTACTTCTCGGATATTGTAAAACGTCATCAGCAAAATCACAAAAAAAATTTCATTACTTCAATGTAGTAGGCCTAAGAATTTCTTATAGAATTGTAGCCACGTTGTTTCAACAAAGAAGCCATTTTTTAGCAATATAGAGTTATAGAAAATAATTTGCAATCATGCAAATGGTTGGAAAGAATCTAGGAAGTCTTCTCACAATCTGGCACAAAATGATTATGTTTATTGTATCTCTGTAAAATGTTTTACGACAAACTTTGAAGCTTCGTTATAATCATTTTTATCTTTGAAGTCAAAAGTTATTTTTTTTTTTTTGGCCAGAAACATAATCACTGCCTTGCTGATGTTGTCGATATTACGCGTATTTTTAGTGCTTCAAACAATAAGGACCCAGTCAGCAATCCAGTCCTTTTACATTGATTCAACATTTGTAAACGTTAAATTTATGTAGATTTGCTGACTGTGGGTTATTTCACATTTCCTTTGTTTACGCACGTTCCTCAATTCGCTGTTGCATTATTTCGACGCTGGCGGCAATTCGCTGTTGCATTATTTCGAATTGATTGACACAATCTTCAATAAAAAGTGAGCTTCGAACTTAGCTTTGTTGATATAAATGCTGTATTTTTTGTGGATGTAATTTATGAGTCATGTTTATAAACACCCGTAAGCGAAATGACTTATGATGTGGCCTGCATGATATTTGTGATGCGACTTGACACAAATCCACAATTTCAAAAGCACCTAATTTGAACTTAGAAATTTCAGATAATTTCAACAACTTGTTCAACTGTCTTCTCTCTACTAAAAATATTCATACTACAAACTCAATTGTAGACCTAAATACACAAACGAAGATGTAAACAGCTATTCAAGCAGGCTAAGGTGTTACTTATGAGAAATTTGGTTCCATAAAACTAGAAGCTAGCCATGAGTTTGGGAATGCATTAGTTTAGGATAAAAATGTAAGACAACAAACGCAGTTTTGTTTTTTTTTCAAATTCGTGTAACAATGTTACTTTGATTGTAACTATTTTAGAATCAGTGAGTAGCTTACAATAAGATTTGCTCGCAAGTCGTAAATTCTAATCAATGCAATGATTCGGCACACCGCACACACACTTCGTGCGTTCGATCGAGCTCTTTGTTATTCAGAAGTTTGCATGAAATCGGATTAGCACGGTAATTAAATAGCGGCAAGTTAAATCAAAATTGTCGTTTTTGGGTACCTTTGCAAAAATTGAAATATCAAGTTTAACATATAAAATTTTAAAATAATGACTTTTCAAACTTATATACAAATGATTTGCTTTCACACCAGTGCAACTTCTGTTCAAATAGCATCAGCGGATAACACGTAACAGCTGATTGAATTTGATCCAAAAACGGCCCCCCCTTGAGCAGTTAACTTCCAAAAAAACGTTGAAAAGCAAAGGGTTAAGGCTTGCAACGTATCCTCGTCATCAAAGTTCTCTTTTCTACACGATTTCAACGTTTAGCGTTTGGTTAGCCTTTTCATTTTGTTACTACAATGTAAAAATGAACTGGTAGGCTAACTGGGTTCTTAAAACAAATTTTTGCTGGTAGGGATAACTAGGCTACGGTACCCGATAATTTCCTTTCAATCCAAGCTGTAGGCCACACATTTGTTGATCCAAACTAATCATTTTAACTATTCAAAAGTACTAACTTATAGATATAAACATGATTTTTTTTTTGTAACATTTTCTTTTTTTTATTTTCCCTTCACATCTTAAATTTTTCTGAAGGTGTTGCGACCGTGCCAAATTTCTTTCAACTCAATAACTTACTTCGGTCACAAGCACGTTTTAACGTTCGCGTTTTGTCGCTTCTATCTTTAAAACAACTGAACGGACATGACGAATTCAAGCACGTTTTAACGTTCGCGTTTTGTCGCTTTTACCTTTGCTATGTTGACGTGTATTGTTTTTGAAATGATGGTCAGAAATAAAAACAACTGAACTGACATGACGAATTTTTAATAGTTCAAACATTTTATTTTTATTCCTTTCTGCACGTTCAGCGACGTTAAAACGATGTAAAAACAGTTAGGCTACGGTACCCGATAATTCCATTTCAAAAATAAAATTTCAAAAACTCGCCGAATCGGACTCGCCGAAACGAGCCATTCCGTCCTAATATGCTACTTCAAGCTTAAAATTATTTTGCTAAATGAAATGCTCTTAACCAGTGTTTAATAAATGGCATATTTTTACAAAGACTAAAGGCGGACAACATAAAAAAACAAATTGCAAGACTATTAAACCTTTTAGACCAGTGGTTCTTTAACCCGGGGGGCGTGAAGCTTCTTTAAGGGGAGGCGCGAGCTCTACAACAATTTCAATTTTTTTTTAATTACTTTAATGTCCTAGGACCTATGCTGTTCGTCATATTCCATATTTTATCTTATTTTATATTGTATTCAGTAATTCTTGCTTTATTAGTTAGACCAAAACTATTTTGCGCTGAACTCCTTCAGATTTATCAAATTTTCTTGACGCTGCTTTATTTTTACTTTTCTACGGCTGAGAGTTGAAGGAGACTTATGTTATTCACTCTCTGGAGTTAAACCTCGCATTAAAAATCTAGTCACTGAGAAGCAGTGTCAAGTATCTCACTGGTGTGTACAATAAACAGACAAAAATGCAATTTTTTTGGTATGATACTTATTTAAAATCTAGGGGGGCGCAAGGCACATGACCATTATTGAAGGGGGGCTTTGATAGTAAAAAGGTTAAGAACCACTGTTTTAGACGAACCTGCGTAGATAATAAGTAGCATGTAGATATGCAGCTTCTTTCATAAAATAGTTCACAATTCTTCAGATTTACCAAATTTACATTTTGTTTTACTTTCACCTTAAATACTTAAGGTTTATTTTATGTGATGTTTGCTCCTGGAGAAAATTAAACGAAAACTTGCAGCTTGACCTATGTGCAGTCTTATAATTTTACATTTTGTACCACCAATCAACTCTTTCATAAAAGAAATCAATAGAATTATATGATTTGCTCTCCATGTTAAAAAGTTTTTGCTATTGTTTAATTAACAATTTTAAGCCCCAATTTCTTGTCTGTATTTCATTCACTATACTTCTCACTACTTTCAGGTTTACAGCTTTGCTGTTGTTACAAAGTTTGTGTTCATTTAATGGACCAAGGCACGTTGGTAAAATGGATGAGAAGTTGATTGCCAAGTGAAAACCAAGCCCAAAGCAGTCATGCAAGAGATCAAAATACAAGTTAAGGTATGCATTTTTCCGTCACTTTGATTTAAAACTGTATCTACTACATACAAATGGAACTGTATTTTCCAACTACTGTACATAACACACTATTCAATCATCAACATAATGATATGATATACCAGGGGTGGGCAAACTTTTTGTACTGAGGGCCACATTTGAAAAAATGTTGCAGCCGGGGGGCCGCACACTCTCGTTACAAAGTAGGAAAATTTACCCGGTGTGTAAATAAACGCATATTCATATTAAACACAATTTTTGTATTTCACACTCAGTTACGTTTAAAGCTATGCAATCATCATCACAAAAGTTAATGAGACTTGTGCAACTGTTCACAGTTTTTCACAATCTTCTGGTTTGGTTGTGTCTTTTTAAATTGTAGCCTACTCCTTGAAAACAGCCACGGACTCACGGCACAACAAGCAAACTGCTTTATTCCCAATTTCGATAAAATAGTATTTAACAGTCCATTCCTTATTGAAAACACGACTTTCATCTTCAATCTTTCGCTTCTTAACAGCACTCATTATTTTAACAGAGTAAAAATATAAATCTTTTATTTTTTAACAAAAATCCTGTCGAAGCAGAAAACATTAAACTGTGCGTCTCAAATAACAATGAAAAGCTATTTGGAGGAAAGTAGAAGTACTGGTAGGCCTACGGTAGCCGCTACCGTATTTGTATTTTATGATCAAACAATTGCATCAAACAATGCGTGAGAGCATGTTGCAATACATGCGCGACTGACGTGTGTGTTTACGCACTGAAAGTGAAGAGAAAAACACACTCGGAAAGGGAATAATATTTTGTCATGTAACCTGTTTAATTAAAACAATAAGTGATGAGTGGTAGTTTCTGCAAGTGCCGGCGGGCCGCATAAAATAATCTCGCGGGCCGCATGCGGCCCGCGGGCCGTAGTTCGCCCACCCCTGTGATATACTATCAATTCTATAACAAATGTATGGGTTGCTTTACAGCTATAAACTACATGTACATTGTACAAAGACCATAATGTAGTTTTAGCAATTGTGTGGCATCATGATAGTGTGCTCTGTTGCGTCACAAAACAAAATCTGTCATGGAGTTGCAACAATATCTTCACTTAATAGCCAGCAATCCAGCATTATTGAATGATGATACGACACGACGGTCTTCTGAATGTCATGAAGAATTCGTATTATCTGACATGCAAAAAATACAAATTTTATGAACATAAAGCAGGTGAAATACATATTCTTGATTTAAACTCTTTTGTTATTTTAGATATAATTCAGTCAGAGTACATTGGACAATTTAAACCAAAAAGTGGATTGCAGATATCAGTACAAAAAACAGGTACGGTAACTTGCTGGTTGTGATTGTAACTTGGTGTTGAAATTTCCACAATCTTTTAGATATGTTTTAGCCCAGCTTGGTTGGGCAATGATTACACAAGTATCTGTCAATCCCCAGACATCTTAGCTGGTGATAAATGCATCGTATGAGCCCTTCTCCCCAAATTGTTTGTTTTAAAAAGGGCGATTGGTTTCCTTGAAATACAAAAAAAATATTTTTATTTGCAGGAAATCAAGATTACAATGACCATAATCAAAAACTCTTGAACCTCAAAAAATAGTTCATGAAATGCAGTTTCACTTCTCATTTGCCAACAAGGATCTGGACCTAATGGGATTCTAGAATCATCAGAGGCTGTGAGTTACTTGAAACTGGCAATAGCAGTAACGCCTCAATTTTTTTATTATTTACAACTAATAAATAACAAATCAGCTGAAAATATATTTTTATCTCTTGACAGCTTAGGATAAGTTTAGTTTTTTTTTAACGTTTTCAAAGCAGAAATTCTGGTTTTCGGCAATGATTACTTGTGTATCTGTCAATCCCCAGACTTAAAAGAAATGGTGATGTAGCACTGTATGAGCCACGAACCACCGTACATGTTTTTGTTGTCTAAACACAATCGTCGTTATTGATTCTAATCATTCATATTCGTTTTCAGGTGGTTGCTTTCAAAGCAAGTTATTTTCGTGGATCAGGATCTATGCACCCAAGCGGACATCATAAATATCTACTTCGCGATTGTGCTAGATTAGAACAATGTTGCAACACCATTAAGTTTGTTGTGTTGGTGGTTTTGCGAGGAAAAGTTATCTCTGTCTGGTGTGGACTGTGGAGTGGATGCTGGCTGAAAAATTAATTGGATTAGCTATATTGCCCAGCGTGTGGTACGATATCACTGGTTTTTGTGACTTGATTGGTGATATTCATTGAAATAAAACAAAAAATAACCAGGGATATGCCCCTTACGTTTCTTATTTACAAACATATTGTAACAGGGAAGTCGAGAGTGGGCTTCAGTAATTTCGATGCAGCCCTTGCAGATGGTACCGTAGCCTCTTAAGATTGAGCACACGAATCAAGCACTCATAAATCTCTTCAAAAAGCTACTATAAATTATTAAAACCTAGATGTTGGCAAATGGAGTGAGTTGGTATGGGCATGGTTTGGGAAGGGATGAAGATGACGCTGGTGTTGCAAATGGAGGGTTGTGGTAAAGGCAAGTTGAGTTAGACAGATCGATGTGAAGGCGATTGCGGCATTTGGAGGTGAATTCGGCCACCTTCGGTAACTGGGACTTCGCCGGATTAAAACTGGACTACTGCTTACTCGAACTAGACATCCATGAAAAATATTTTTACGGTTTTTACTACAAAGTTCAGTCCGTTCGCTTTGCAAGTCTATTTTTGAATGCATGTCTTTCAATTCCCCGCTTACATCATGTAAGGGAACGTTCAAATATTACGTAACGCTTTTTTTCCGAATTTTAACCCCCCCTCCCCCATGTAACGCCAACGTAACGCTTTTTTCAATCCCCCCCCATGTAACGCTTTTTCACTACGAATTCAGCACAAAAAACTACCATTCCGTACTCATAAAAGTCAAGCGTTACGTAACGTTTTGCTTGAACCCCCTTCCCCTCGAAGGCGTTACGTAATATTTGAACGTTCCCTAATTTCATTTTTTGTTTATTAACATGCCGTAGGCCTACATAAAAAAATTGTAAAATAACTTTAGCAAAAGTTGCCGTTTGATTTCGCATTGAACCAACACAACTATTGCCTAGGATGGTTATTCGAGATGTCGACAACATTCACAGAAAAACAAGCATGCTCGTGAGTAGCGTGGTTTCACTTCAGTCATTTAAATGCAGTGCAGCATTCTGTTTGTGTGAGAACATAAACAGTTTCAATCAATCAATGTTTTATTTGTCAGGAACATAGGTACATGTTTGAAATATGCAATATACACAGTACACAAGTTCCCATACCGACAACGAGACGACCATACGTTCTGCTAGTCAATTGCCACTCTACGGAAATTACGATTTTTCCATTTAAAATAAGCTTACAAGAGAAAAAATAAAATAATTGAAACGTTCTCGCGCTTCAACAACAGCATACGCACAAAAAAAAAACATTGATGATAACGTAGGCCAAAACACAAAATTCCATGAAGCAAGCAGAGAATAATTAAGTTTCCGAAGAAACTGACAAGTTGGTTTTCATAACATATCACTTACGATGCACTGTAGCTTTGTAAAATTAATGTTTTGATCTCTTTTTTGAAACAATGAAATGATAAGTTTTTTTTAGCCTACTTGGAACCTCTGACCAGAGCATTGGTCCCAATACCTGCATGGACTTCTTGCCAAATTCTGTGTTTGATCTACAGTAGAATTTGCCTATAACGGCTTCGTTTATAACGTCAATTCACCTATTACGTCACATTTCGCTCGGTCTCGGCAGAATTCCCATCTTTTACATACATTGTAGTTCGGCTACAACAGCATCGCCTATAACGTCAATTCGCATGTAACAGCACCCTTTATTGGTCCCCAGACGTCTTTTGTTCGTTTATAACGTCACTTTAAGCCATCACCTTCACCACGAACGGTCAGTCTTTTAATCCAGTTAGCGCTGCTGCTTGCAAAATGTCTTCCCTTTATTTTGCTACGTCGTTCTCAGCAGGGACTTTAACTGAATTAACTTTTTTCCTGCGTGAAAAACTATCACGTGTAAAAAGCAGCTCCACAGCTGACCTCAAAGCAACAGTTGTACAATGTAGGCCTACGTGCAGTACTGTATAAACTAATTAACTTTTTTCCTGCGTGAAAAACTATCACCTGTAAAAAGCAGCTCTACAGCTGTGTCAAAACCGAAACAGCTCAAAGATCAATGCCTTTTTTGCTAATAAACAATGAACTTCTCTACTACTGTATGTAACGAGCTGTATTGCGCAAATTTCCTGTACCTTTCGCTGTAGTTTAAACAATTTCTTTGTTTACTGTATTTTCTGCGTGTCTTTTGTCAGTGTGGTGGTACATAGTAACCCTGATTGAATTATACACCTCTTTCTTTAATCAAAAGACAGTTGTGGAATAGTTTGCGGTAGTTCGTCTATAACGTCAATTCGGCTATAACGTGAGTTTTTGCAAATCCCCTGGAGGTGCCGTTATAGGCGAATTCTACTGTATTTATAAAATAGTTGTTGCTTGTTTGATATCTTGTGTTAGTGTTATGCTGATGAATAGATGAAGCATTTGTAAATAAATCACAATGCGTAGACGGATACTCATTCATATGAACTTTGTACATATGTTTTTTTATTTCAATGTTATGTAGGCCTATGTCTTTTAGTTTCAAGATGTTCATTTTGAAAAATAAAAAATTAGTGTGAGCATAGTAATTTTGTTTCGTAATTATTCTTATAACCTTTTTTTGTAATTTTATTAAAGGATCCAGTGCACTATCACAGACCTTTCCCCAGCTTGAAATACAATATTGCAAATGACAGTAAATGAAAGCGTGATACGCATCTTTTAAAGTGTCTGTGTTGACATAATTTCTGAGTTTAAGCAACGCCCATGAACCTTTTGCTACTTTTCCGCAAATTTTATCTATGTGATATTTCCATGTTAATTTGTTATCTATGCAAACGCCAAGGTATTTTATTTGATCTTTTTGTTGAATGCTTGTGTTACCAATGTTAATGTTAAAATTTTTTATGTGTTTTTTATTTGTTATTAGCATGTATTCAGTTTTTGAGAAATTTAACGATAATCTATTAAGCTTCAACCAGTTGTAAACTTTTTGCATTTCGGCATTCACATTGTTCTGCAAATTTATTTCACATTTGTCGCTCATCGTAAGATTGGTGTCGTCAGCAAATAGTTTAACATTCATGTTTGTTGAATTTGGTTAAGTCATTTATATACAGTAAGAAAAGAAGGGGTCCCAATGTCGATCCTTGGGGCACACCGCAGGTAACCTGTCTGATATAAATTGCTGATATAGCTTTTTAACAATTGTAATGGAAGGCCCCGAAAACCGTATGTTTGCAGTTTCTGTATGAGAATAGTGTGATCAACTGTGTCGAAGGCTTTAGCTAAATCAAGAAATACAGAGCAAGTTGTATCTTTAATATCTAGGTTAGTTAAGATGTTATCACAAACGTTTGACACAGCTAACGAAGTGGAATATTGTGGTCTAAATCCATACTGATGTGGAGTGATCAGGTCTTTTTTTGTTAGATAATTGTACATTTGTTCATACAGGCATTTTTCGAATATTTTGGTGAAGGGGGACAATAGTGATGTGGGCCTATAGTTGGAACAATTTTTTCTGGAGCCACTTTTGAAGATTGGGGTAACTTGAGCGACCTTTAGTACATCAGGATCTTTTTCGATACACCTTTATCGATACACTCATTGAATAAGTTGGTGAGGAAAGGGGCGATTATTGGTGAGGATAGTTTGACAAATCTTATAGGTATTCCATCATGTCCTGTACTTTTAGAGACAGAAAGATTATTAAGATGTTTTAATACTTCTTCTTGATTGACAGGTTTTAGGAAAAAGGAGAATGGGACACTTTGCAATTTCAGTAATGAGCCAGGAGACGGTAGAGGGATTTTAGATGCCATGGAAGGACCAATTTCTGTGAAATAATCATTAAAACAGTTATTTGTGCAGGGTTAGATATTTTTTCATTGTCAGTGCTAATTATTTCTTCTGGTATTTGAGCTGTGTGCTTATGTCTGTATTTGATGATGTCATTTATGGTTTTCCATATTTTTCCAGTGTTGTGCTTGCTTTGCGTAATAAGAAAACTGTAATGCATTTTTTTGCTTGCTCTTTGGTATGAGTAAGTACATTTCTGTACTTTTTGTATGTTGCTTGTGCAGAAGTGTTTGTTGGGTCTTTTATTTTTAAGAGATATAGTCTGTTTTTAGTTTTGATGGAGTTCAAAATTCCTTTTGTTAGCCATGGTTTGGTCTTGAGTTTTCTTTCTCTTCGAGACAACAATCGTAAAGGTGCGTGCTTGTTTAAAGTTTCATTAAAAGTGTCAATGAAATGATTAAATTTGCTATAAACTGAATCATTCCTTTCTGTGTATTAGTTGGTCAAGCTATTTTCCAGATCACAAACGAATTCATCAGCAACAAGGTTTTTCATGTTCCTTACTTTTTGTGTATATTTTTCTTGTTTTGGTTTTACAGAGTTTATCACAACTACAATCGGAAAGTGGTCAGAAACATCGTGAATAAGAACATGGCATTGAATTTTATTTGATTTGAGAAAACAATATAGTTTGAGAAACAATATACAGGTGCATGTAGAAAGCTTACATAATATTCTACTAAGTGGGGTTTGCCTGTGCGGATTGCAGTTCAGCAGTATCTTCCTCCTTCACTTTCACTATTTTGATATCTTTTGTCACACAAACATTCCATTATCTTTTCGACCTTGCTTTCTTTTACCAACTTCCAATTGTCTTATTCTTTCGACATGGGCTAATCTTGGTCTCTGCTTACGGCATGACATAAGGTAGGCCTTATGTAGAGTACCGGTAGTTATAAATCAATCAAGTTTATTCCAGTGTGGCTTCACAGACCTGTAGTACATTTGGAAAAGTCTGAGACAAAAATAGTCGTTGGCTCCAGCTCGTGTCCTAGCATTGATTTTGTTTTCAAGTTGACTTTGGATGCCAAGGCTATGATGGAAAAGGCATGGGCAAAAGTCATATTGTATGGAGGGTGGAAAAGTGATTGTTTTAACTTTTTTTTCTAATGGTACGTTTTATCTGAGTTTTCTTCGAAAAATTCAGTGCCTTCCCTAGTTCTCTTCTTTCAGAGTGACCTGTTACTAGAGATGGGTTTGATCTTGAAAATCCAACGGCACCTTGATCTTCAAGATCACTTTTTTGTGTGATTTTAACCTTGAAGAACCATTAAATCAAGATCACTTTAATATTGGAGTTCACTCTTACAAAGGATTTTTTTTTTAAACTCGTGCTTTACAAGGTAGATAAAGAACAATGGCACGGGAGTACATCATGCTATGTTATGATGATGTAGGCTAATTACCTAGGCTATACTGTGATACATAATTTTGTGTCGTGAATATTATTATGAGGCAGAAATGAAAGATTATAATTAGGCTAAAAGCTGAAATTGTTAGCCTATATCGTATTGCAAAATGGGCATCATTGTCCCCCCTGCCCCTCCATCCACATGAAAATTGAGGGCAGGGGAGAATCCGTCCCCACGCTTCCGGCGCCCCTGAACAGTAAGCCACTGTTAGCCTAATATGATCTGTGTACGTAGGCTACAAGAAAAAGTCCATTTTCAATAATTTCGTCGATGTTGCCATTTATAAATGTTTCTGAGTTGGTCATTATGCTGATATAGCCTATTCATTGTGTATTATTTCTTTGTTTTGGATATGGGCAGTTTTGTCTGACGCCACGCAAATAACTAATGATATCAATATCGCAAGGCCGTGATCTGTCCAGTAGTTATCTGCTCTTCAAATTAACAAAAATACAGTAGAATTCGCCTATAACGGCACCTCTAGGGGATTGCAAAACTGACGTTATAGCCGAATTGACGTTATAGACGAACTACCGCAAACTATTCCAAAACTGTCTTTTGATTAAAGAAAGAGGTGTAAAATCCAGTCAGGTTTACTGTGTATCATCAGACTGACAAAAGTCATGCAGAAAATACAGTAAACAAAGAAATTGTTTACAAAAAAAATAACCTACAGGCAGCGAAAGGTACAGAAAATTTGCGCAATACAGCTCGTTACATACAGTAATAGAGAAGTTTATTAGCAAAAAAGGCATTGATCTTCAGCTGTTTCGGTTTTGACACGGATTTCTCTACCACATAGCATTCAGCTTTTGCTGAATAATGTAGGATTTGCTCGCTATCGTCGTGACTTCGAAGTATCGGTCTGGTTGTTTGATTGACTTCAGGGCTTTTAATGGGGTTGAAACGGCTTCTAGGTCAGCTGGTTGGAAGGTCAGCTGTAGAGCTGCTTTTTACCCGTAATAGTTTTTCACGTCGGAAAAAAGTTAATTCAGTTACTTAAAGTCCCTGCTGCGAACGACGTAGCAAAATAAAGGGAAGACATTTTGCAAGCAGCAGCGCTAACTGGATTAAAAGACTGACCGTTCGTGGTGAAGGTGATGGCTTAAAGTGACGTTATAAACGAACAAAAGACGTCTGGGGACCAATAAAGGGTGCTGTTACATGCGAATTGACGTTATAGGCGATGCTATTGTAGCCGAACTACAATGAACGTAAAAGATAGAAATTCTGCCGGGACCGAGCGAAATGTGAAGTAATAGGCGAATTGTTTGTTTATCTTTATCCTGCATTGTGGGAAAGCGGACTTGAGCGCTATGCATCGATGTACGCCTTCCGACATACACCTGACCCACGCTGCAGCCGACGGCAATGTCTGTTTTCCGGTTGTCTACTTTACTTATGACTTAAATTTGGTACCACCCATTACTCGAAATCGATCACTAGGTAGAGGCAATTATCGTAAAGTTTCTTGCCCAGAGAAACAACAGCAAGTGCGGGTGGCTGGAGTCGAACATGCAAGCTCTCGACTGCGAGCCCAACGCGCTAACCACTCGGCCACGGCTGCCGGTTAATTAAAGGCGAATTCTACTGTAATAGACTGAGCAGGGGAAGCGGGGGGGGGGGGGGAGGATGCCCCCCTCCCATCAGTTTTTTTTGTGGATGGGGAGACAATGGTGCCCTTTTAAGGTCATGTAAGCTACCGCACAATTTTCAAAATGATATAACAATTTCAGCTATTCGCTTTTAGCCTAATTTTAATCTTTCGTTTCTGCCTCAAAATAATATTCAAAACACAAAATTATGTAGGCTATCGCAGTAGGTTAGCCTACATCATTATAACATAGCATGATGCCCTTCCGTGCCATTGTTCTTCGTTTATCGGACACTTGTAGTTGTATCATTACTCGACGATGAGCTGATAGCTGTGCATTATCGCTATATCTTACCTTAAAACTTAAAAAAAAATTGGCCTTTCAGCAACAAAAATGCCCTTCTTTCATAATCCTGCCCCCCAGTCAAAAGCCGTTCCGGCGCCCCTGAGACTAAGCTATATCAAACACATAGCTTAACTTTTATCCATATCGAAGTTACACACATAAAAAATGCGCTTATTTATGACAAGGGTGCCTCTACATGAAACTTAAGCGATGCAAGAAAGCATAGCGATCACATATATACACAGGCCTTGACAACGTAGGCCTACGAACTGGAGGCCTGAGTGAAAGCCGATGTAATTACCGGTAGCGACAACGACATCCAAGAAGTCTTGCATTTACTGTACTTCCAAAATTTAGCAATAGGCTACGTGTCGAACAAAGCTGTCACAAAAACAAAATAGAAAAAAATTAATACAGTTTTTGCAAAGAACTAATTAAAATAGGCTGGTTTGTAGGTTGGTTTTGAATCTTTATCCGCGGACTGACAAAGCCTTGATAGGTTATTCCTGGTAGTTTCGCGTACTTGTAGAGGCTCTTGACGCAGGGCCGGTTACCGAGATTGGCAGAGTGAAGTTTTCCGATTGTTGTGTTGTTGCCGGGGAATTATTCCATTCACTAGGTGCTGCTGAATGGAGAGCAGTCCTGAAATGCGTTGCTCAAGCGCACACCCCGAGAGTCGAACCAGTGCCGCGTGATCTTGAGCCCGGAGCCTAACCACTGAGTTAACGGGGCCGACAACAGGCTACTGCACCTCAAGCTACTGAGTAGTAATGTCGGGTTGCTCCGTATCTGTAAGCTACTGTTTGCGGACAGAGGCTTATTACGTGTACGGTAAATAAAACCGAAATCATTTTTACAAATTGTAGCCTACTAATTTGTCTTTGTCGACACGTTTTCTTCATCTCGTTTTCTCTCTCTCCTTGACGTGTCGATGGGCAAAAGACAAATCCTGCTGAAATTATTAATCATAGCCCAACTGATATGTTTTGTAGAAAAAGGGAGGCAAGCTTCAAGCAAAAAAGACCTCGAGTTTCTAAAGATTCAGTTTCATTCTAAAAGAATTCCAGTTCCAAAGAAAAAAGCAATATTAGCCAACCTGCCATAATATATTGACAAAATGTGAACGTTGAAGCGTGCTCGAGAGACAAATGTTCAAGGATTTTAGCATTGTGGTAATACACTCGCAATCGTTCGATTGACGGACCAGTAGCGTCGAAAAAGGGGTCCAAGGCAGGGATAATTTTGGACCTGGTCCCAGCATGATTTTAGGAGCCATTTCCTTTCAAATTGGCCCGAGAATTAAAAAAAAAACTTCCGCTTACTCTTTGAATATAGAACGTTTTTTAGAAGTGTTTTGATTTGAGGCCCCAGGATTTTTATTATTGGTACCAGCTCAAATTATTCTCTCAACGACCCTGTTATGGACACTACATGTAATGTTGTTGCGCAACACAATTGAAAAGATCTGTGCTGAATTACCCGCTTTTGTTTACATGATGAAATCATTAATCAATTGGGGTGCAATTTTGAAAAGTAAAGATTGTGAATCAATAGCGCTTGATTGGTTACCCTGCATATATTTGATTAATCTCTCTTCACCGCGTGGTAGTTTATGATTAAAATTATCACGTGACAAAAAGTTTGGACTTTTTGGATCGTGAAGCTGGTCTCTGGAACTGGAAGTTGTAGCCTGGTTTCTGAAGGGCAGTGGTGCCACTCCTAGTGTTTTTCCACTAGATCTAGTGTTTTTGGGTTGCATCTAGTGTTTTTTTAGCAATTTAGCGCTATGTTGGTGTGCATAAGTTTGGACAGTGTTCAAAGTAGCCCAACCTATTCTTTGTTTGGCTGCATCAATGCGTTTGTAGTGCTTTTCAAAGTGGACAGCGAGTTTTTTGTCTAGTTACACCCAATGATAACCAAATTTGAGATATTTAGCATAAATACTTTACAAAAAAAAAACACAAATGACTGTAAAAAGTCTTCAAAATAGACTAAAGTAGGTAGCGTAGCCTACCACATGAATTACCGTAACAGCGTGCGCGTATCGCGTTGCTCGCTTTAACGCTACTTCTGGTATTATGACATCACAACAAATCAAACAGTGCGGTTGTGATAGACTACTCTAGGATATTTTTCGCTTTTTGTTTACATGTTTTGGTACAATTTTTTCGTAATAAACGTTCACAGCAATTGCCGAGCCAACTTCAACTTTTGCCGTTTAGCCTCGGCAACGTTTTTGCCGAAGTAAAAACATGCTAATTTCGAAGACTGTAAGCAGGGGCATCTGCTCAATGTTATTACGCCACCAGTTAAACTGTCGCATACGCATGTGGATTAAAAAATAAAATTGTACGATTGTGCATGTGTACAAAACGTGAAGAAAATTGCGCGCTTTGTTTCTTTGCTCATTCGAGCGAGTGACGTAGGGTTGCATGCGCCGTGCGTGCACAACGCGTGCAAAATGTTTTTAAAAGTGCGGATGGTGTCAGTGCAAAGAAAAAATGAGTAAACCACACTTTTTTTCAGTTCACTGTCTCAAGCTGACAGCTTGCACAATTGCAAGACTGATGCATATCTTTAAAACCGAATCTTATTACCCGGTTTTATTGCCATTTTGGATTCGGATAGTTTAGGATCCGAATCCTTCTCGATTCAGTATTTTGATTTGCCCATCCCTACCTATAACATTTAGGCAGTGGTTATTTGACCGGCGCCGGTCTTTGAATCTGAAACACTATTTAACCGGTCATGATGTCACAATATAGGCACTTTTTTTCTTTTTCTCTTTCAAAGCAAAAGACGAGAAGCGCCTATATAAGTTCTAAATTTCGACAACTTTATTCAACTCGATCCGTGGCATGTATGACATTTCTCCGGTTGCTATTCCAGAGGGAATATTCCAGATGCTATTCCAGAGGGAATAGCAACCGGAGAAATGTCATACACGCCACGGATCGAGTTGAATAAACGACACATTACATTTTTGCTCTCAACAAGTTAGTTATAAACAATGCTTCTTTTAAAAAAAATGGTATGTAATGCGTTGTTCGGCAAACACGGTCACATCCTCTTATGACGAACGGAAAATTACCGTACCCAGAGAAAATCTCAAATTCCAGCAATTTAAAAAAACTCTAACTTTATTACTCACATTTGAAAAGACATAAAAAATACGGCTGTAGGCAACTCAAATTAAAAATTGACTAAAAAAATGCACTTCGGGTCAAAATTTAGTTAAAAAAATAATAAAAACAAAGGAACGCTCCCGGTAGTATCGAACTCATTCCCTCTGGAATAGCAACCGGAGAAATATCATACGCGCCACGGATCGAGTTGAATAAAGTTGTCGAGTTTAGAACTTATATAGGCGGCTTTTTAGGCGCTTCTCGTTTTTTGCTTTGAAGGAGAAAAAGAAAAAAAGTGCCTATATAGTGACGTCATGACCGGTTAAATATTGTTTCAGATTCAAAGACCGGCGCCGGTCAAATAGCCACTGCCTAACATTTATCTTTAACTTATTTTTCTAGATTATCGTAAGTTGCTTTTGGTACCATTTTGAAATAATCTAAATCCTTTTTCATCAAAAAGCAATTATGAGTGGTTACTTTGTTCACGGTGGAACACAATATCCGTAAGTATATATATAGTTTTAGTTATATAATGGTTTTAGTTTCTTAATTACAGTAAGCCTAGTCAATAGGGTGTACCATTTTGCAAAAAGTTTTTAGAAATTATTGCGGCTATGTATTACGGGTTTCCACTTTTGTTAAAAAGTATTTTGGTAGAGTTTCAGAATTTTCCCGCCAAAACTGTGGTTCTGCCGCCATTTTGAAAAAATCGCGTCCAGATAAGATATTATGAAAATCTGCAGCCTTAAACTGGCATAATGTGATCATATAATATGTCGATTACGGGGTTTTTGGGGTCGCAGAACACGAATCTGAAGTCAAAAGTGCTCTACGACAACAATTTTGCAAAGTGAAATTTTACCACTTGAAATTTATGGTGAAATTTTGCAGACATGGACACAACCTGACCAAGAATACCTCACCCCAGAATGAGCATTCCTGAAATATTGTCAAACTGTTGAAATAACAACACGATTCATTTACAAACAAATTGAGTTAATCACGATCCATCCCTGTTTCTTCTGCATGCTATTCCTTATGCTTCAGTCCTGATTGATTTCAATTCCCAGTATTTCATCAACACAATAGCCTACCAAAGTTATGCAAGCACTCAATTCACTGAATTTTTGACGAATTTCTTTAACAATTGAGTTTGGCTAAGGTACCTTTTTTGTAATTTGAGAACTGTGCCTTTGCATGGCAAGCAAGAGAGCTTGCCGGTGGCTTTCGTCAGAACACCTGTCAAAAAAATCAGTGATTAGCTTAATCCCGCGTTCCGCAATATCGTTGACCATCCTTACGTTCAAAACAAATTTGCTTAGTTTCTTATAATCACTGAAGTTTTTCCATTCTGATACTGGCATTTGTTGCCACTCTTGATCAGTAAGTTCCAAATTGCTTTCCCAATTGTTGCCTCCAGCAATGTAGCCTACAAGTACCTTGCCACTTCCCTGAATTGACAGCAGTCGTATCAAATACCTCCATCAATGACACCTTTCTCTCTCCAGTCTTCCACCAATTTTATAATGGCCTGTTCCTGAGATGATCTGGTGCCGTCTGGTCTCATGCACCCCCAGAAGCTTTCATTTCTGCATTACCTTCATCATCAAAACTAACGCCAGATACATATACACAGCACTGTTCTGATGAAACATTTCCTCTCATTTTCAGAATCTTACCGGCCCAGTGAATTATTGCCAAATCAGGGGCCTGGAACTCATCTCTGATAATTAATTTGGGAGTGAGAGGACCTATAGTCTTATTAGCCAGTCTATGAGCTGCTGTGACTGATATTAGTATCTTCGACTTGTATGCTGGACGCTTGAGCCACATAGCGAACATTGTTCTTTGCCGATAGCTCATCCAAGTCGATCAGATGTTAAAGGTATAGGCTAGGCGACGTAATACCCATTTTCTTTTCCATTCAGGAGTTTTCCAGTTGTCACTGTCACTTTCTGTTTCTTCATCTGCACTTAAGTTCAACTTGACGGTTTTCAGATTGTCAGCAACATCCTCTTTCTGTTTCCTTTCACCAGATGCACTGTGTCATTTTTCTCTAGCTCAGTCCCGTCTCTTCTACAGAGCATCTCTGCCCAATGCGCAACCTAGCCTACTTGATCTCTCTGGAGCTAATTTTTCAGATGTTCCAAATCTGTCTCCCAGTCAATAATACCGGAATGCATGAGAATTGATCGCTAAGTAGTCTTACATATATTCAGAGGATCCTTGAGCTTTTCTTCCATATCACGCAAACGTTTTTTTAAATGAATCACTATTATTCCTCTCACGCCTGGAATCAAGTTCTAGATACCAAGTTTCATACAAATTCTTCAGATGCCGGTCTATATCCGCATTTTTAACAATAACCTTTCACGATTACTTCTCTTTTCCAGATTGTTTCTCGTTTTTCTTGCCAAATACCTAACCCACGCCAAAATGATGTTTCCATACCAGGGAAATTTCCTCCCTTGCTATCACGATGGATTGGTTGATCGTTCTGTGACTTTCGTCTCTGAGGAACAATAGCCTAGCAAGAACGTCAGAGCTTTTAGGAAGCTTTGGAACACCTAGTCTTTTGCTAGTGTTCCCAATGAGGAAGAACTTTCTTTTTGGTTTTTGTGCCAGTGAGTGGTGTGCTTCACCGGCCGTCTCATTCAGTGCCATTTATTACTGATCGGAATCTTGTAACTTGCGTACGATCACTAGCTACTCTTCGAGTCACTGAGCTAATGATGATCTTCGTCGTGTAGAAGTAAAGCATTTACCCAGTTGGGAGAGTTCACTTCGGCTTTTCGAACTTTTTGGTCTGCCATGGGGTACTCTGTTGCCGTCCATTAGTTAACAAGCAGGTAGGTTAGTAACTAAGTACAGGCTATAGGCTATACTGTGGACTAGTTCGTAGATTTTCATCGGATGTGAAAGTACACAAGAAAGTACATGTTAATTTTTCCCTCATACTGATTGATATAATCACACCGACTAGAAAAGTTTATGCATAGCCTACATGCATTTCAAGGTTAAAATGACAATAAGATGCTCTTTTCATGTAAATCTGCGGTCCAAAACAGTGTGGTCACATCTATATGTCAAAATTCACTTTGCAAAATTGTTGCCGTAGAGTGTTTTTAACTTCAAATTCGAGTTCTGCGACCCCAAAAACCCCGTAATCGACATATTATATGATCACATTGCGCCAGTTTAAAGCTGTAGACTTTCATAATATCTTATCTGGACGCGATTTTTTCAAAATGGCGGCAGAACCACAGTTTTGGCGGGAAAATTCTGAAACTCTACCAAAATACTTTTTAACAAAAGTGGAAACCCGTAATACATAGCCGCAATAATTTCTAAAAACTTTTTGAAAAATGGTACACCCTACTAGTCAACTACCGTATCTTTTGTTGTTGCATAAGAGTTTTAAACTGATTTTCTATATATAAGTTTGGAATGCTGATTCCAAATCTGTAATTCAATGGCAACCAGTCTAAAATCAAGGACAGAAAAAAACTGCATTTTGTTAGCAATTCATTTGTGATTTCAAACACAAATTTCTTTAGGTGAAAACATGAATCATATCTAGTTCTAAAGTTATTAGTAACCAATATTGTTTTACCTAAGCAAAATTATTTTTGCACATAATTGTAGGCCAGGCTTTTGGTTCATTGTATAGTCGAGTCGCAATGATTCTTTTAGACTTTACAAAACTCCTAATTGCAAATGTTTTTTGTTGTTCAGTTTAAATCAACGGCCACCACAACAACAACAGCAACAACCAACCTCTACCAATGTAAGCTGTCAGTTTTGTAGTTTGTTGCTGGTTTAGAGCAGTCAGCAGTGCTTCCCAACCTTTTTCAGTTTGCGACCCACTTTTAATGCAAGTTTTATTGTGCGACCCACCGTGAGATATGACATCTTTCTTATGGTATCTTTACTATTGGCCGGATGCAACCTAGTTCGTACCTTCAGTTCATATCCTGAAAAGATCAAGAGAAATAATTAAAAAAAGCTGAAGTTGCTGATTGCAGTTTCCGCAAACAAACAAAACATCTTGGGATCATTATCGGAAATTTTAAAAAGTTTGCGGAAACTCTAATCAACTCTAACCCTTTTAAAAAACTGCGGTCAGCGACTTCGGCAAACTCTTAGGATCATTACTGAAAATTTTAAAATGTTTGCCGAAACTGCGGAAAAACGGTTCTATTTTTTTCTCTCGATCTTTTCAGTTTGTTTATTTGCGGAAACTCCGATCAGCGACTTCGGCTTTTTTAATTTTTTTCTCTTGATTGTTTTCTAACCCTAACCCCTTTTAAAATGTTTGCAGAAACTGCGATCAGTGACTTTGGCAAACTCTTAGGATCATTACCGGTACCAGAAATTTTAAAATGTTTGCGGAAACTGCGGAAAAACGGAAACTGTGATCAGCGACTTCGGCTTTGTTCTATTTTTTTTCTCGATCTTTTCAGTTTGTTTGTTTACAGAAACTCCGATCAGCGACTTGGGCTATTTTTAAATTTTTCTTTTCGATCTTTTCCTAACTTTAACCCTTTAAAAATGTTTGCTGAAACTGCGATCAGCGACTTCGGCAAACTCTTAGGATCATTACTGGAAATTTAAAAATGTTTGTGGAAAATTAAAAACTCCGATCAACGACTTCAGCTTTGTGCTGTTTTTTCTCTCGATCTTTTCAGGGGGAAAATTTTAAAATGTTTGCGGAAACTGCGATCAGCGACTTCGGCTTTTTTTAATTTTTTTTCTCGAACTTTTCAGGGTACGAACTAGGTTGCACCCCTACTGGCCTACCTACTGAAACAGTTAATGCGACACAACATACGGTATCTAATTGTTACATAATGATAATACAATAATTTCCCGGATGCCACCGATGTCGTACCGTACCCTGGGTTGTTTTTTTTGCTGAGACTTTTCGGTCATTTGTCCGAAATGACTTGAAAAAATTCGGTCATTTTTTATTTATTTCGGTCATTTTTAGTCATTTTTGGTCATATAGTCAATTGAGTATATATTTTTTCGGACTATTTGACTGAATTGACACAATTTTTTTCGGACATTTTGCTAAAAAATTGATCAATGACCGATGAATGACCGAAAAAATAAATACCCAGGTCGTACCCTGAACACGTCGTCCCATGCCAATTTCCTTCTTGAATGAAATCTAAGGGATGCACTAGTACAGTATTAACACTTTCTAGATGCTTGCTAGAATGCGCTGGAAATCATATTCTCGCAACATTTGTTTGTACCATGCAATGACTTTCAAACCCTAATGTTTAATAAGGATTCAACCTATTTTGTCCCCAGAACAATTCGTCCACCGATTTTGGGGTCCCCCGAAATGTTCAGGGGACGAAATAGGTTGCATCTGTTCTCAAAAAACCGTGTGTAAAAGTTTTGTAACAAATTTTTGAGACAATTCAGTCAAAGGAAATAAAGGAATGCTACATTTGAAATGAATGAGTGGCTTTATAAGTAGATTAGATATGAAATGCTTTGAAATATCCATCCATTTTATGATTCATGGTGGGTTTATTTGTCTTTGATTTGTAAAAATTTGGGCCTTTTTTAATTTAGACAATATCATAATACTTTTTTTATTCTTTTTATGGTGGATTTATAATATATAGAGCTAGTTTTAATGATATTAGCCCAAATGACACAATCTGTTTGCAATATACCTGAATGACTGAACGTGCTGGGGACTGTGGTGACGCAGTGATTTCAATGTTTCTTGTGTGAGGTTGTCTGTTCAAAGATATCACATACAGTGCTGGTAATGCAAATGTAAATCAAACTTTGACCAAACCAAAGCAAAGTTAAATAGGTGCCAATAATTAGGTGCCAATAATTAGGTTTCAGTACCGATAATGTACGAAATAAAATGTTTTATTTGTATGCAGCAACCATTCTATAGAAACACATCATATCCTACAACAACACAAGGCGAGTTCATGTTTTTTTGTTTAATTTTCTTTATTGTAACTTTTTTAGGATCTTGTAGCCCACCAATCTGTCATGACTGTCATGTTGTTTAAGCTAAATTAGAACAAAATGTTGTTTCTTTAAAATTTTAATCTAATTTGGTGAAAACCTTTTTACTCTAATTGTAGTTCAACAGTGCTTTTCAGCAAGTAAAAGAACTGTGCTGTTTTCCACCCCATGCAAGGAAAATGCAATAAAACGATCAAGATCAAAGTGTCATTCCATAGCTTAAGTCATTAAGAGTCATGAAAAACTCGATTAACTCATAAATTTCTTCTGGAATTCATTTACATCACAATGTCTATTATGACATCAGTGGTTTTGGTGCTATGATGTTGGAATGACACTTTGATCCAGAGTTGCTATATTAGCGTTTTTATCGAAATAGAAAATGATATGTGACAACTACATTAAACTAATTCTGTTTGACGCAGTTAGCCGGTTAGCTCTAATTCTAGTCTAATTTGTAAAAACTTGAAAGCTCTGATTATAATTCTAATCTAATTCCAAAAAGCTAAAAAATTGTAATTCTCCAACATTAGTATGTCTTTGGCTACATATGGTCAACACCTTTAAACTCTGTGATTTTATTTGCAGTTTATATCGGTTTGTTTATCATGTACTGGTTTTGTAAAATTTCATAGGACAAACTCCTCAGTATTCATCATACGGCACTTCAAGTGGAAATACGTTTGGTGGTTCTTCATCATCATCCTCATTTAACTCTACTCAGTATGTTCAAGTTGTAAATGTTATATATTATATCTTTTTAAACTGCAATTTTTATGCTTGCTGGCAGAGCACTGATAATTACTATTGCATTAAATATTAACTTAACACTAAAGAAGAGATGAAGTGCATGTTGAAGATGTCACATTGTCACCATGGTTTGTTTTTAGCTGCAGAGTGTTTTATTATCTAAATGGTTAGTTTTTTTTTAATTTTTTAATTAGTATAATCTCAGATAGAAATGTGTTTTCAATTTGGTTAGTGACCAATGGTCACCATTGTTAACAATTCTTTTTTGTTGTTTGTGTCTTTTGTAGATATAATACAGCCACTGTATCAACTCCAAGTGGATTTGGTCGTAATACCGGATCCAGTTATTCTAATACAGGGTTTAATTCTTCATCTTCTGGTTATTCATCAGGCACATTCAATAATGCTGGTAAGGAGCATTGTATCAGATTATTATTATCAACCATGAAGTTGTCTTACATAATTTTGACGTTTTGGTAGTTATGCTTGGTGTAGTTTTTTAACATCAACACATGTCTGTTGCTGTTTTTGTGTGTTCAACCTTGACCCTGCAGTCCATGAACCCGCGCTCCCCTGAAAACATACCATCAGTAGTTACAAAGGTTTGATTGAAGGACTGTGTGTTTGAAGTCTTCTTACTTTTAAATCTCAATTATATATCATAGAAAGCTAATTTAATAGCATGCTTAAACATTTTGCGCATACAGATGTAACTGCGTCACATTGCGACTTTGTGGGCTAAATGGTGTGAAACAGTTTTTACACAAACTTTGTGCGTGCAGGGCAGATTGACCATTATTGTAATAAAGACAGCAAATAATCAAGCTCTTCCTTTACTCTCACACTGAAACTAGATTAAAGTCCAGTTTGTGATAAAACTAGAAATCGTACTAATAAAATATTCCGGTGAAAATTGGAATGTACGATAAGTATATTCAGTAACAAAGCACACCAAGCTGACTTGTTTCTACCAGCTCAATGACCCATACATGCAATAATCTGAAGATCCACAGTGTAGTGGCCACCTCTAATTGTTTTGCTGTTTTTATATTTTACAGCAACGTCAGGTAGTTATGGTTCTGCTCCTTCCACGCAATCGACTTACGAAAAAGGCTTGTATAAAGCTGCTAATGCATACTACGCGAACAAGCAAACAAGAGGGAGTTACTCTAGCGGCAGAGGTAGAGGTGGCCGGGGTGGAACACGCGGTGGCTATTCACAGCCGGTTTGTTAAAAATAACTTTATGCAGCACATAAAAGTTTGGTTGTCAAACAAACTATACTTAGCAATGCTCATCTTGCTAATTAGAAATTACAAGTTATCCAGCTTGTAATATTCGTCCTTTTTACATTTGAATGATTTTACATTTCACTTGTGCAGAGGTTGATTCTGGAATAGAGTCCAGTTTGTAGTAAAATTGGTAAACGATTAAAAAAAAAACTTCTGTAAATAACGGAATGCAATGGTTGTATTCAGCAAGAAAGTTCACTCAGTCAATCTATTTTTACCAGCTCAATAATCGTATGCATACGTTGGTTTAATGTAAAAAGGGCCGGTTTTAATGTAAACTTGCATTAATTAAGCCGACTAGCACTTTGATATAGAGTGGTAGTGACATACGATGCATACAGTGATGCTGAGTTTGTTTGCCGCTGTTTCGTGTATTATGAAACGGAAACGATTCAGATACATCCTTCTGCCTCACGTATGAACGGAATCATAATTTCACCGTCACTGAATAAGGCTTTATTAGGTGATGCTGTTTACTCTGCTAAATTAAGATATTTCGGACATACAGCAAGAAGCAACTTGTTAGAAAATTTGATGTTGACTGGGATGGTGCAAGGCAAACGAACAAAAGGACGACAAAAAATGAAATATTTTGACAATGTCAAGCAAATTACGTGAATAAAAAGTATGCCAGAAGTACTAGCTAAAACGGGTCTGCTACTATTCGGTGAGTCCGATTCGGTGAGTTCCTAACCTCTAACCCCTAATCCTAACCCCGAACCCTAAAACAGCAATGATAATTAGGCTACGGTACCCGATAATTTAAAAAAAAATTGAAAAAACCCCCGTTAAGGGATCGAACTCACCGAATCGGACTCACCGAAACGGACTCACCGAATCGGACTCACCAAAATGGGCCATTCCGAGCTAAAACAGAGCAAAATGAAGGAAGTTCATATGGGAGGCCACAGCTGATCAACATGATTAATTTGTTATGGAAGAATTTACTTTGCAAAACTTGACGGAATGTCGCTTGAATTAAAATGTTTCTTAGTGGTATATCCATTCTTCTTTCTCCTTGATTTGTGTTCCGTTTAAAATAGTGCTGGATCTGATAAAGTTAGAATTGGTTCAGGTTTGAGTTTACCATAAATAATACATGATTTATTTCTGTTGATATTCTCAGCAAAACACTGGTCCGAAACCTATAAAAGCGACAGAGATTAAAGCTTATCTCTATGCGTGGTGTGGTCAAAGGAAACTAAAGCCAGAATATGACGTCCAAACTGAAGGCAAACTGCCCAAGAAAGTTGCTTTCAGCTGCAGGGTAAGTCTTAATTTCATGTATATTGCTATTACAAATGATCTGCTCTGTGTTACATGCACATTGCACAGGACAATCAGGACATCATCAAATGTTCTTGCTTTTTTACGTTTTGTGTTTTTAGCTTCACATCAGCGGATTGGACTTTGTTGCTAACGTCGAAGCCAACAATAAGAAAGACGCTCAAAGCAAGGCTGCCTGGTCCTACTGTGAAAATCTAGTTAAAATGGGCTACATGAAAACATCGGAACTGCCACCTAAACCAGTATGAAAGAAATTTTATCTTTTTTCTTTGCAGATAAAGCCCCTTTTTATGTAACTATGTTGTTATTGCTTAGGATAAACGCTAGTTTTAGAGAAGTTGGAACAGTTTTGTCGCTTGAAATTAAGTTTATTGTTTATTGTACTTCGATGACTTTTTCAGGAGGATCTAAATGCATCAGCTGGAGCTGAATCCATGAAGACTGATGACAGTTCTCTTCCTGGTGAAACGGTGGAAGCTGTGAGTGTATTTTCTTTCGTGTGTTCATTTTGTTTTTGATCAACCTTGGTTTTGATCAATTTTCCTCATTTTATCATACTTCTTTATCTATCATACTTTATACAACAGTCTTGCAAGAGGTAATAATAATAATAATGCTTGTTATTATGTAACACATTAGCGCTGTATCCATCGCAGAATGCGTTGCTCTTCAGCACTTTACAGAGCAGACAGTGTCAGTGCAGCTGTATGGAGGCGCAACTGAGTACATTATTACTCGAATCCATTCCGTTGCTCAGTGCCAAGCAAGAATTAGATTCAGTACCATTTTTAAAAAGTCTTTGATATGACCCGACACCAACAGGGTATCCAGCCCATGCCTACCGATTCAAAGGCGGACGCACTAAGCGACCGAGCCGGTTTATAAAAAATTAAATTCTTTCACACTGTTGATTTTAATTTCACTGGAAGAGGAAAATGGACAGGTTTGTGACAGTCACAAACTTTATAAGTGATGTGCAATTATTCGTCTGTCCGTTAAGCTAGACTGGCTTGCGCTTCGTGCTGATACGAATCAACCTATTCTCTTTAGCAGAATGATTAATCGTAGCTCGGTCGTTACTTTGCAGCCTGCAGGAAAAGGCGGATGGAACATCACCAACTCTCGTCAGCGTTTGAACCGGTTCTGCCAACGTGAACAGACATCACCGATATTTAAGCACACCACGCTTGGTCCAGAACATTCTAGAATATTTATTTGTGATCTCACTGTCAGCGCGCAGAGTCTGAAGAGAGGTACCAGAATTTGTTGCACGATTTGCGTGATTGTTCTTTCTTTGGTTTGAATCTTGTTCTAGTGCTTAGCATTATGTGTGGATTACTCTTCTTGTGATGCGGGACCACCTGAAGCTATCGCGTTTCTATGCAGATATACCAAAGTACCACCGGGGGATGTGTGTCTTTTTAAAATGTATGCGATTGCTCTCAAAACCCTTTAATAATATTTCGATGATAACTTCCTTCACACAGAGTCACAATTACTTCTGTACATTTGCGTGAATTCATAATTTACTTGATTTGTTTTTAGAGTTTAGTGCCAGTGAACGGGGAACAAACAAGAAGCAGGCCACAGCAAAGTGCGCACTGGCAATGGTTTGTCAATTATTTGAAGAAAATTTGATAGAAAAATATGGAGATCCAATCAAGCACGTTAGCGTTGGTGGACTGATGGGCGGGAAAGCAAACGCCCCGTCTGATGGTGCAACTGTCAAGACGGACGATGCTTCCTCTGCCGCAACCGCTTCACCTATTCCAGGTCAGAAGCGGAAGGCTGATGATCAGGTGATTGAAGATGATCTGACTATTTGTTATTTATTAAACTTGTTGTTTAAGGAGTTCTTTTTTTCAACAGCCGAAATAAGTTTTTTTAAATGCGTGCTTGCATGGCTCAAATGCTTCACATGTGTTTCAGTCTGCCCCTGAAACAGTAGATGAAAACGGTAATTGGACGGTGGACAACTCACGCCAAAGGCTCAATCAATTTTGCCAAGTGAAGAATATTCCATGCGTGGTGGTATACGAGGAAGAAGGAGCACCCGGAAGTCGAGTCAGTCATTTTTTCCTAGATTACTCTGTGAATTATACTAGCGTTGTTGTAGTTAAGTAAGCAATGACCGAATTGCCGTGTACAACTGTACAGTGTTTTGGACATCTATGATGCAGAATAATTAGGCAGGTGCTCAAGTAATGAGTCCGGTGGATGCTCCAATGTCTAGTCCGACCCCGAACACACAGCCGTTACTTGACAAGCCACTTAAAGACCTGTCCAACAACTTGATCCAATTTTTCAACTACAAATCCGAATACCATAAAACTATTATGCTTGTGTATGTGTAAACGCTGTGTTGTTCTAATCAATGTAACTAATTATGTATTTCAGTCTTACACTGCCACTTTGAATATCAAAGTGAAGCCTGCTGAAACTGACGAAGAGAAGGAACTGAGTGCTGTAGCTAAGGGTCAGAGCAAAAAAGTCGCTGCACAAGGTTGTGCTGTTCAGCTGCTCTCGCAGTTATACAAACTTTCTATTGTCGAAGCTTGCCCGAGTCCTGGCCAACAGCCGACTAAAAAGAAGCAGACAAGACAAAGCGTGAGTGTAAAAAAATTTGTAACCATTGAACGCTGTGTATTTCCATTACATCATCTGTCATGGCTGGTTTTTCTTAAACTTCAATGTTTTTCTTTGTAGTTGGATTCAACTGGATTGAACATGCCGAACTACTCAGACTACAGTTTCATGCCGTTTGGAGTAAGTGATCTGAATAGTGTCGTGTGCACGTTGACTTCCCAGACATCAAATCAGTCGCGTTTTACATTAAAAAAAACTAAAAAACTACTGATTTGCTATCTTGTTGCTCTTGTTAAGAATAAATGTGTCCAGTTATGGCGATTCAGATTGTTTCGGTACTATAAGTCACTCACTATCTTCATGTCATAAAAACACTAGAATGGTCAGTTCGCCATGGGAGGGTTTGCTGGATTCGCTCGTCCTCCACCTTTGATGAGAAGAACGCCACACCAAGACGCTTATCTCAACGGAAAGCACAAATCCATTTATCCAACTGAGCATGAGTTGGCTTCCCTTCAAAGATCAGTTCGAACCGTGGAACTGGCATTGAAAGAGGTCTCGGACGTGATGGTGGAGCCAGATGAACCAATGGCTGAAGGAGAGAATGGTGAAACGTATGTATGCCAGGTTAAGCGGACAACACTGTGATACTGTAGCAATCGGTAAAACTATTTGCCGACTGCTGCTACGCTGTAAATGAGCTTTTAGTACACTTTGCGTTATTTTCATAAACCGTTCATTGCTTCACTTTGTTCTAGAATTTTTTAAATCTCGTATTCATGATAATTATAGATAAGTTATCTTTGGGCATCATATCTTAGTTGAATCCTTGACGATACTTATTGTAAAGTATTTACTATTACTTCGTTGACGCTGTTGCATTAATTAAGCCGACTAGCATTTCGTCTTGAAATGTTAGTGACATACGATGCATACAATGAAGCTGAACTGTTCCACTCAGCTTCAAACATTTTTGTGGCTTGGACCGTTTTGCGACAGTGGACAAAGTTATATTTGCAATTAATAAATACGGAAACGATGAGGGCAGTGTTTGTCAAGAGTTGTTTTTTTCCATTGCAGAAATAAAAAGCAGAAGTTACAAGGAGTGATGAGAGTCGGTGCACTGGCCAAGGGTTTGTTGCTCCAAGGAGACACGAACGTCAAAATGGTGCTACTTTGTCGGGAAGTCCCCACTGTCGTCTTACTGGCGAAGGTTGCTCAACTTCTCCCAACTCATATTAAAGTGAGTGATTGAAGTATATAAAGTTACCATTCAAAATTTACATGGAAAGTCTCGTGTGTTGGGTTGTTGAGCTTCTGAAGAGTTGGTTGTGAAGGGACTTCGGCCACAGAGACAACGATCTAGTTGCTCTTATGCTTAATTAACAGAGACAAAGACCTAATTTTGTTAATTTCGTAAATGTTCTATTGTTCTAAACCCTTAATGTTTCAGGCTGATGAAGGAGACTCATTCTCAGTAGAAACCAAAATGCAAGAAGCTGCCGTCGTTGTAACTAACCACGTTCTCAAAACTGAAACGTGTCCTGCCGCTACTTGGGTTATAACAGTGATTTTGACATCACCCGTCATGCGTTCAGTCACCGAAGGTTAGTCTGATACTACCTCGGTTAGTGCAATTTGTAGTTGACAGTGGCGTGCCAAGGGCAATGGGTGCATTAAATTTAGTTATTTGCAGAAAACGAATTTTTACGAAACTTGTTTTTAATATACAAGCACAATTATTCATCAATCACAGTCCTTGCTCTGGCAACTTCACTGATTACCAGCTATGTATCATTTGGCGATATGTTGCTCCGTGGCAGGCTAAGAGAGCCGTGCATAGTCCACTTAACCCTTCAACTGTCATCGGTACTTGGGACCAGATTTTTTGCAACTTAATTTACTACTGTGCTGCCTAACCAACAGGAATTGCTTCAAGAGTAATTTAATGATATGAGTTCACTGTGGTGTCTTTCTTTGAATATCCTTGGCAGTTACAGGGTTAAGACTGTCAAGTTCATAAATAGTTTTTGTGCAAGTCTCTCATAGCCATCCGCTCAATAATGTTCTTGTTTTTATTAAAATCATATTGCTGATCGACCTTGATGTCATGGGCACGCACACGACGTGAACACGTTGCACGTTTGTGTACGTGTGCGCGTTGTGTACGCATGTGTGCACGTGCAGAAGCGGCCAAGGATCTGCCTGGCTCCCTCAACAAGGAAAAGTGCCTGCAAGCACTAGCTGAACTTCGCCATGCGAAATGGTTTCAGGTTTGAAAGCCGAGCGCACTTTTCGTTTGTTTCTGTTAAATACTTGCTGTTGATTTTTACTTTATTTGTGGTTTGTTGATGACTTAAAAATTTTAATGTGTTAAACCGTATTTGAAATATGGTAAAAATACAGCAACTATTTCATTCGTCACCGAAGATCCCATTAGCCATCACTAGCAGTCTGTACGAGTGTACGTGCAAGCTCGCCCAATTGTCAATTTGAGCCAACGACTTATGCTGGCCTTAAGCGATGTTGTGAACTTTTTCACAAGGTGACAGATGTTGATATAAGTTTCTCAAAGTTCGGTCACGATTGGGTATGTCGTGAATGGGGTTTGAAAGATAATAAAATTGTCTTTAATTTCATGTGTTTTGTTTGTTTAAAAGTCATTGTGACCTCATCAAACCGACAGTCCATCCAAAATAATTTTTGTTTTACAATTTATCGAAACGAAGATTTGCTAAAACGAAACTGGTGTTGAAGTGAAAAGAATTATATTTTTTTCTTTGCAGAGTTATACACGTAATGCCATTTATAGTCACATAGTTGTTCCGTCGATAAGCTGTCGGAGTCCTTGCAAACCAATGTCACAGCTTGTGGAGTTTTGTCTTGCAGTTATAAATTATTTTTGCCTTGCCCTTTTGCAAACACAGTGTTTCGTTTTAGGCTTGTGCGAATGGCCTTCCTTTATGCGTCATCATCATACGTATTCTTCGCCACATGACTCGGACCGTGCCGGAATGGAAAGCTTTGTCCGACTGGGTATGCTTAAGCTGGACTTTCTCATATTTCTTTACTAGTTTACTTTTTACTGACTAGTTTACTTACACTACTTGAAATCGTACTCATGTTTGCGTATTTGAAGACTTCTTTTGTTACCAAGTTCTCATTAAATTGCTTGTTACTCAGACCATCGAACTGGTGACTGAAAAGGCTTTGGCAACATCACCGGTACCTGTCTCACTTGGAACAGCGTTTCTTCGGTGTATTGAGGTCATTGGATCAGGAATCCTTCTTCCAAGTAAGGCCAAAAATGTATTTAAGTTGAAATTTCAAAGATTACAAGAAGTCATGTTTAGATTCGAAGTATTGCACTTTAAACTAGTGACAAGCTTCTTGTCTTCATAGTTTTAATTTTTCTGAGTAGGTGGTTCCGGGCTAGCAGACCCATGTGAAAGAGAATACTGTGACGCAAGCGCTGGCATGACCGATCAAGAACGAGAAACTGTCACTGCTACGGCGCAGGTAATAAACAGGTTAATTACAAGTCTTCTGCTACTGTTTTCCTCGTCTAGAAAGTTAATATGGCACAATAGTAAAGTTTTTTTGTCTCTTGTGACTGAAATAGCGAGCACACTTGTTGTATTTATACGCAGATGTTGCATGAAGCTTATAGAACAACTGAGTGGCTTAAGGAAAATAGTGTAATGTGCAACGTATAATTTCATTTCTTCTGCTTGTATCATTCACAGCTATTTCAGCGACTGATCATTTATCGCAAGTCTTATAAAGTTCTCAACATGGAGCCGATCGAGTGGACATCGCCTGGCAGAAAGTCGCTCGACAGCACGACCAACAATGGCGCAGACAAGGCAATGGAATCATAAAGACTTAATGTTTTAAACATGGATATCATACAATCTCGTCAGTTAAAGCTGGCCAGTGGCCATGTACAGAATGAAAGCATAGTCGTCGAAAGACTTTTTGTTTAGATAATTGTGCGAAACACTCACGCTTCGATTTAAACTGTCCACTGCGTACCATGTGAGCATTACTTTGCTGGAATTGGCATAATCTTGGTTTGCATAGAAACTTTCGTGTGGCGAAGCAACAATTTAGTTGGTTAACAGAAGGATGTTGTAAAATAAATGTAAATGCTTGTCTCTTATGTTTTGTGAGTAGGTTCGTTTTCCCAATGTTGAGTTTAGTGTTTTGCTCATTAATGCATGTTCGCATTTATTAATGGACACGGAAGCTCATCCGGTCAGTCTGCATGAATAAATTTCACAGTACCCATTGTCATCTGTGCCACTGTAAATAAAATAAGATACGTTGGTGAAGTCCTCCAACTGGGCAGAATGAAGCGGGGTCCAGGTAGACCAAAACTTTTTGGAAAGAACTTGTTGAGCGTGACGTTTTAGTTCTGAACATGGACTCTGTCGACCCAACGGACAGTGAAGTGTGGAGAGGAAGACTTCGCCCTCGACAGACAGACAGGCCACACCCTCAACATGAGGGTTAATATTCATGGCCTGTATAATCAAAATTGGTTGATGATGATGACCACTGTATTGATTTCTTATTTTGAAACCACGGTGTAGACAGCCATTTTAACTTACGGTAGCCTACTCTAATCTTTCCACCGTTTAGGGTAAAGAAGCAGAACTTCTATAAGTTCAACTTATTTCTATCGAAGTTATCTGCATTTTTCAAGCAAGATACGATAAAAATGTAAAAGAAGGCGTTGAGGCTGCGGTGTCACACACACGCACACTGTGTAGACAGGTAGGCACTTTAACATTACCCACTAGTCGAAAAGGTACGCAATCATGCGTGATATGTTCATTCGCGATTCAGCTGATTTCAGTCATGTGACTCGACACGTGATATTCTGATCGAAAATTTTTGATACAAAGAAATTTAACTGAATGCTTCACCACAACCACCGTTGCCTAATGGTTAGGGCAGAGGAGTAGTGATTTCGTGGGTTCGATTCCCACCCTCTGCTAATACTATTTTTTCTTCTGCAACTGAACTGAGTGCAAGAAGGATCTTAATGACTGCAATCAATGGAGTTTATAAGGAAAATTGTGACTAAAACACAAAGCAATTTCACATTGAAAAGCAGGCACTCTTCGACGAGTGGGTGATGTAAAAGTGCCTACCGTGTAGACATTCACTCCACGTAGATTTTTATGTCCAATTTTTCTCTTTTCAAGTCATGTTGTTAGGGTTGTCGCCCCGATAGCTCAGTTGGTTAGCGCGTGACTTCGTGAACGAAGAAGCTTCAAGATCAAGCCGCGTTGGTTCGACTCTCGGGGTGTTAGCTTGAGCAACACATTCAGCGGCACCCAGTAGACCGAATATATCCCTGGCAGCAAGACTTCCACAGACCACAATTGGAAACTTCACTCTGTCAATATCGGTAACCGGCTCTGCGTCAAAAGCCTGTAGGCTACAAGTACCGTATGCGAAACTACCAGGAATAGCTTATCAAGGCTTTGTCAGTCCGAGGTTAAAGATTCAAAACCAAACGTCGGTCGGGAGTTTTTTTTTATCTTTTTAACGAGCGCACGGTTTCTCTACCTTTGGGGCATGGCCCGCTGGTGGAATAGGCTATAGTGAGGTTTTAATTAAGCTACAAAGATGGATAAAGACCTTGGTAAAATAGGACAGAACTTAGGTATCGGTGCATAGAAAACCTTTATTTTTTAAATAGTTTCAGTTAAAAGGATGTGAAACAATTTATGGTATTGAGATTGTACTGTAAACACATCAAAAGACTTGTCTAAATTGCTATAGCGAAAACTTTGTAGCAAATTACAGTAAAGTGCATTCAATATAGTTAGGCTACAATGCTACATGAATTTTTGATGTCGGAGAAAAGAGTCAAATTTGTTTATGTGAAAGAAATTTTGGTGATTATTTGCTAAAGCCAAACAAATAGCTCCTTTTGTTTTGTTTGTTTATGGTTCAATAAATATGATAGTAGCCTACTTGTTAGTCAATTTAGCAGCCTCTCGTACATTCAACTTAATTTTCTATGTTGAAACGCAAAAGAAACGATAGGCCTACTATACTGTAAAAATAAAATACAGCAACAAAAGAAAAAGCGTAGTGCATGCAAAACAGTGGTGGGCAACATGCGGCCCTTTTCAATTTTTCTGCGGCCCTTCATCTTCTTCCAGCTATTTTCCCCCAAATAGGGCTAAGGCTATTTTCATCTTGATTTACACAATTTCTAAGCTCAAGAAGCGATATGACCGTCTTTTCACTCTCCTGGACCTGTGAAATAAGTTTTGTGCCTATAGAAATCCAGCTTGAATAAATTCACTGCAGGAGGATGACATTCTTGTACAAAATTTCAATAAGATGAACTCCATTGCTGAAAATATAAATTAGTGTTTATTTGATGTGCGGCCCTCCTGTAGCCTAAGCATTAAGGTCAGTTTAAGCTTGCGCGCCAGTGATGGTGTCGATTGAAATTACAAACTAGCTTTGCCAGATGAAACTAGAATCAAAGTGATCATGTAACGAGGACCGTTGATAGAATAGAGGTATTGATTAGGTTAAAATGAAACTTTTTCTTTTTTGCGACAATGTATTTGTGTGTTTGTATAAAACCAGCTTTCTTTGCGCGTGTGAGGCCTCGACTCTTTACAGAAGACACGAAAAGCAGATGAACAACTTCCACCTTTTCTGCTTTCGAAAACTTCTCAAAATTCGATGGCAGGACAAAGTTCAAGACACGGAAGTTTTTAGTAGAGCAAACATGCCCAGCACTTTCATCATCATAAAGAAGACATTAAATAGATGGGCAGGTCACGTCTACCGGATGGCAAACCATCGCATTTCAAAACAACTGAACAACTTTACAAGCAGCAGACACCAAGTGGGTGGTCAAAGAAAACGTTTCAAAGACACTTTAAATGTCTCCATAAAGAACTTTTCCATCGACGTTGATTCTTAAGAAGACTTTACCGCAGAACGATCAACATGGCGCAGACTCATTTCTGAAGGCGCTGAATCAGCCTAGAAACAACACAGGCTATGCAATCTGCTGTTAAAAAACGGAAATAGCGCAAGATCCGAGCCTTGAACAAGAACTCCGGACAACCATCTTTTCCGTGTCCATCTTGCAGCGGAAGCTTTACCACACACATAGGCTTCATCAGTCATCTACGCATTCATATTTTATAAAGCTAGATTCAGTCTCGTTGGCCATCTTCGAAAACGAAGGGCGAACATCATCATGGTAAAAAAAAAAGGGAAACTCTTTTTCTTGCACAATGTTGCCAGATTGAACGTTTGAACCACAGACATCTTATTATAACTAGACTGCGCTTCTCGTATTTCGATTGAAGAAATTGAAAAAAGGCGGCGGCCATTGTTAGTGTCTCAAACTCGCGTGAAAGCTGCGCTGTTAACGATAACATTTCTGAGCTGGTTGCGCTTCTGCAGAAAACTAACTTGTTAACTATAATTTAGAACTTTGGTGTAATAGAGGTTTTATTCATCTATGAAATGAATAAAAGCATGTGTTAAATTGCACAGAATTATACATACAGTCTATAATATAAAGCAAAAACACTGCGATGCGAGAGCACGTATACGATACACTGAATGCATCATTTCCAGCAGTTCAGCAGAACTCTTACCGTATTCAATTTGGCGTTACAGCTGAGCTGATGATTAGCCTATTGTAAAAACAGCAACAAACAGTGTATTACATCAAACCTAAGCAAATGATACGCTATATTATAGCGGCTATAACGTAGGCCTATAGCTCAACAAAATCAAAACAAATTAAATATTCACCAATACTGATGTGATGTCGAAAGGAAGTAGTTTATTGGTGTTTGAAAAGTACTGTTTTGTTAAGCGTTTTACGAACCAATTTGCCTTGTATTTGCTTGCAGGTTTCCTTACCAATGTGGTAAAACCTAATTTTTAAATAACATTTGGACACAGTTTTGACTAGCGTAAAAATGTGATTATCGGTAACGGTGCATTCAAACACAAGATCCGTGAGATTAGTAAATATCTTGGAATGGTTTATATTTCCAAGCACAGCTACCGCAATAGCTTCCACAATGCCTGGATGAAGAGGTAATCTCCCAGCTGTGGTAGTTAGTAACCGTTTAATGCATAATTCAGTTTCTTCACAAATATATACAACACTGAAAGAAGGTTTAAAAAGTCCACTTCTATCTTTAAATGATAAGAAGCTGGGTTGAACAGGTAAAGTGTGTGAACTCAGTTCAAAGCGGCACCTTGCACATAACGTTATCTTTGCGCACATTTTGGCAGCATAAATTAACAAATTCTAACAATATGTTTGCGATTGTAGAACAGCAAAGGTGAAATCATATAAAGATTTCGTCATACTAGGTGAATTGCGGAGATATTTATTAGTTGTTATTTCACAGCAACTTGAAACTGAAGCTATTTCTTTAAAAGTTATTGTTGATGAAATCACACGAATTTACGTCATAATGCAACGTTTTGCTACAACGGAGAAAATCGAAAGCCATCAATCTCTATTGAACAGAATCCTGGTAAAAGCTGCGGTTGTGTTGTTGCATAGAAAACTATTTGTTTTGTCAATTATTTGTTCACAACAACTGAGTTTTTTAAGAAACGCAAATATTATAGGAGAATTACATTTTGTAGAAAGTTAAGTTGTGTTCAGTCGTGTTCTCATTGCTTTAAGAATTGGCGCTCCAGTTGTTTCAGGAACGAGGAGGCGACTGATTCTTAACTAATTAATTCATCTACTTCTACTTGTTTTAAAGTATCAGGTTTGGTGGCCGTGCTTAACTACTGTATATTTATCGATTCATATACCGCAATATTAAATCCGTTCATGCACGTCTTAAACCATAATAGTTTTGCCACCTTTTCCTTTTGTTGGTTTTGTTCCTGTATTTCTTTTTCACAATATCATTTGTTTTGCATTCTGACAAGGAAAAATAAATTGAATTGAATTCAAAACAATGAAAATTCATTACGGGTCCCTACAAAAGCATTGGCAAACGCGCGGAATAGGTACACTAATAATGGCTGACGTCTGAACCTGCTTTCTTCAAAAATCGTAAACGAGAGAAGTGACGATGCGCGGTCTAGTTATAATAAGATGTCTATGGTTTGAACGGTTTGTCTTGGGATAAATGTTTACAAGACAATTTCTTTACAATATTAGGTTAATTTTTTTTTGATACTCTTCTCGAATCTTTGCTCAAAAATGGTGCATCAAACAAGTTGTTAAAATCGTCTTTTTCTGGTATGCCTTTGGGTTTTGTATAAAAAAAACTTTTAGTATTGTATTGAAAAGATATAAAGAGTACCGTACCGTGCGATAGCCTATCGCACCCATGCAAATATACATACGGTATTTTTAACTTATTTTTATTCTGGAAAAGCAAATCTGTCAAACAAACCAAATGGGCGCGAGATACCGTAGAAGATATAAAATTGAGTGTTTTTGTGAAGATGTTTTTAAAGCAAGGAAATAAATTGCATGACAGATGTTCACCAGTAAGCAAAAGGACAGTTTTCCTTTTTTTCTTTTGCATAGATGTCTCATTCAATTGCTAATTTTCATTTTTTGGGTGCTGTCATTTCTGGTGACTCACAATAAAAGTTTTTCTTTGCTTAATTTTGTTTAGTAGCTGTAACAGTTGTGAAGCACTATTTCCATGGCTGGTTCCATTTAGTGTTAAAACTAATAAGTGCAATAGAGTTGAGCTCAAGCTTTTTTGTGTGGGCCATATTCAATTAGGCTATATATATTTTCAAAATTTGCCGCAGGCCAATAAAAACTGGCCATGGGTCATAGTTTGGTCACCCCTTCTCTACAAGTATGCAAAACTGCTAGGAATAACCTGAGGCTTTGTCAGTTTAAGGATACAGATTTAAAACAAGAACTTTCCTGGTTCTGAAACTTTCAATATAACTGAACACTTTCTCAAATGAAAACAATGGTGAAATTACTGCTGTTGCAAAATGGAAAGGTTTTACAGCCAATGGTAAGGCCTTCTTAAAAGTTAGCCTACTCTACGCTAGTCAGAACAATATTGGAATACAACAACATCATCTGGTGGCCAAATTTCAAACATCAAATTGTAAAAGTAGAAGCAGTTCAACGAAGAGCCACAAAACTTGTGTTTGGATTTCGAAAACTAACCTATCCAAAAAGGCTGAAAAAACTTGGTCTGCCCACTATAGAACACAGAAAACTCCGAGGTGACCTCATCGAAACATTTAAATACATGCATGGCTTGTATGATGTCAATGTCAACAATCTATTCACACTGGACCTGAAAAACATTGCTACAAGAGGACACAGCCTTAAGCTGGAAAAGCCAAGGCCCAAGACCAGAAAATTTAGTAACTTTTTTACTTGCCGTGTGATCAATGGGTGGAACAGTCTCCCTGAACATGTGGTTACTTCGCCAAGTGTAAATTCGTTCAAAGCTTCATTAGATAAATTTTTCCAAAACCGGGATATTGTGTACACCCCACAATGTTTCTAATTTTTATGTTGTGTTTTGTGTAAGCTTACCACAGTAAGTTTTGTTTCCAAAATTTTTAACGTTACCTTCTATTTATACTGTTGTTGCCAATATCTAATACTACAATTTTGGTAAAGAGGTCACTTTCTTCAACCACAGACATATAACCAAGCAACCACACGGCATTTAACATATTATAATCGATTAAACTTGAACAAAACTATAAGCTATAAACGTTTTCGGCCATACACACGTTAGCCCTTATCAAGTAACAAAAAATAACTGCTTATCGTATCTACAATGAAAATGAATAACTGATCTAAACACTGAATTGAAAAACGAAACGCAAAATGAAACGGCAGAACATAGGAGAAAGGCACATCACATGGCGTTTAAATTACACCAGGCAAAGATGCATCATATGACGTACCAAGAAAAGACGTTGAGTAAATAAGAAGCACCTGAGGCAAACAACTGTGTATTGAGGCGAGGATTGTATGATTTTATTAGCAAAGCCTCGTGGATTTTAGTGTCGAATTCGGTGAAACATTTACGCATAATTCTAAAGGACTCCAAGGATGGTTTGTTATTTGAACATGTTTGAAAATTAAAATTGTAAAAACAATTACTTTGTTTTTACAATTTAAAAAAAAAAACAAAAAAAAACAAGGTTTTAAAAATTACTTTTTAAAACCTTGGAAAATCTAATACTGCAGTGTACTATTTATTGTTGTGATTGTGTAGCCTACTGTTATTACTGTACCAACACTAGTGTTAAATTACACTGTTAGCATTAGGCATTCCAATAGTCACTGCCTAATTGATGCATACCAGTATTGCTTTAGTACAATAACAAAAATTTTGGTATTGTTTTTGTGTGTCTTTTTACCTTATATATATAGCTGTTTACTTTTGCGTGTGTATCACTGTTGATACCTCTGTTAATCTTAATATTGTTATTATCCTTATTAGTTGTTTACTGTACGTGATTGAAAGATGAATAAGCACTCTGCTTTACAACATCTCATATATTATTATTATTATTATTACTGTATTGTTGGATAGAATTTTTGAACTGTACGGTATCTAACTACCGGTACCTAGGTATGTCTTGGAAATTGCACTGTTAGATTTGAACCAGAAAATGTTAGAATTAAATATATAGATTTGATATTCCAGCAGTGATGTACGCGGCTACGCGCATACAAAAAATATTGACGTCGTCATCGTAAACGCAAACGTTCGAAAACCATACGCCGTATGCGTCAACGTAACTTGTAAAAAAGTTGGCGGCGTCAGCGCATACACTAGCGTAAACTCATTTTGTTTGCTAGGTGCCAAACATTCACACGGTATAAACCAGTGCTCTTCAACCTTTTTGTCCGTGGTATGTACACCTTTTTTCAATTTTTAATAACTTCGTATACCTCACAAATCATCATCAGTCGTCATCTCCGCCTGTAGCAGATTGCGCATCAACATGGGTTATTTGCTTCCAAGAGTGGCGATTTTGAGCCAACTCGCTCAGTGTCGCCAAGTTCAGTCCGGTCCATGATTGGATGTCGTCTTGCCATCATTTTGGTTGTCTGCCACGTTTTCTTTTTCCTTCTACCTTGCCTTCTGTGCAAACTTTGCTGATTCCGAATTGTGATCTTTTAGTGTGGCCGAACAGTTTTAAAACTTTTGATTTTATTATTGCTGCAATTGGATGTAGTTTTGTCATATTTAAAAGATCTTCTGTTTTCGTGTGGTCAAGTAGCCTTTTGTTGGTCATGCTTCTCATGATGTGATTTTGGAAGGTAGTGAGTTTTTTCATTGTTGATGATGTCCAATTTACGCATTCTAGACTGTACAGCACGACTGGTAAAACGTAGGTGTTGAAAATTTTTGATTTCAGTGTGATTAGGAGTTTATTGGATGTTAGAATCTTTCTGTTCTTTTCAAATGCTGCCCAGCCTAAGCCAATTCGATGTTGCACCTCACAAATAGCAATGTTTAATTGTGCATAGGAAGTAAAGAAAAACTAATAATTAATTAATTGTTTGTCAAAGTGGTTATGGTAGTCTTGAACTGGGCACAAGAAACTACGCATGCAAAAGTGCAAAAAACGTCAAAATTGAAGTTGACTTAATGGCTAGCTTGTTGTTGCATTGTTTCGGCAAGTTGGACATAACGTGGTGTTAGCTCTTTCTCTATTCCTCCCCGCAAAGAATCAATGTCAAGTATCGAGTTTCGTTTGTTTGACTTGATCTCAACAAGACTGGAAAATTCTTCTTCACACAAAGTGGTGGACATCTGCACCAAGAAATCAATGGCTTTTTGCACGAGATTTTTGTATTCGGGAAACTCAAGAAGAGAAACCAACATTCTGTGTAATCCACTTCTTGAAATGAGTATTTTTGATTTAAATCAGCCCGTAGTTCCAATAATTCCTCATCCTCAGTTGGTTCGTCATTAAATGATTGGATAATCCACGAGTTTGCTTTCAGACATTGTTCGTTATCTTCAGGAAAATACGTAGTCAAATTGTTGGCAAGTAATTTCAGGTGACCAACAATAAAGGCAGACAAGTTATCTTCAGTAGAAACGTCCTCAAACTCCCAGCTAGACTCTTTCATGTATTGACTTAATACAGGAAAGTCATTGAAGTTCCTCGACAAAGCATTCTCTTTCCAGAGTGCAATTTTTATCTTCAGCGCATTGATCTTGCTAGTTGACCGAAATATATCACCCCCTCTCCCTTGAAAACTGATGTTCACTTGTTTCAAACGATCAAAAATCGACGCCAAGTATGCCAATTTTGCAATCCAGAATATGTCACGAAACTTGGAAGCCCTTGGGTCTCCGTGTTCAGTGTAAAATGCCCCTAATTGTTCGCGAAGTTCAAACACACGGGAAAGAACTTTCCCTCGCGATAGCCACCGTACCTCTGTTGTGACTTCCACTACCGTATCACAGATCTAAGCTGTATACCCTTCGTATACCCTTCTCCAGCTGTATACCCTAGTTTTGATCTGGTATACACTTGGGTATACAGTATACCCGGTTGAAGAGCACTGGTATAAACCACTCGAAACAAACAAGTTTTATTTTGAATTTCCACAAAGAAACACAAGCATCTGAAAGTGTTCATCTGACATTTTGCTGCGTTTTTGTTCCAATATGTCTTTGCCCATTGAAAACATTCTTTCAACTGCAGTGCTGGAAGGTATTGGCATGATGTAGCAAAAAAATACATTAAAAAGTATGCGTTGATGCTATGTGCTAAAAAACCGCAAAAACTTTACGGCGTAGCCTTAAGCGCAAACTATCCAAAAAAGTGTGGCAGCAAGCGTTAGCGTAAACAAAAAGTTTACGCCGCAAGTATGCGGCATAGAATTTGCGGCATATACATACATCTCTGTAATCCAGTATATTCAATTGTTCTTTTCATGATTACCTCTAGTATTGATTGATTTTATCTTTATCCTTGGACTGGGATTTAAGCTTCTTTGGGAGCTTAATCCTGGCGATTTCGCACACTTGTAGAGGCTTTGAACCATTGACCCTGGGCCCTGGCCCAGTCACCGGCATCGACATAGTGAAGTTTTTGATAGTTGTTACTTGTTAAAGTGTTGTTGCTGGAAAATTATTCCATCCACTAGATGTTGCTGACTGGAAAGCAGTCCTGAAATGCGTAGCTGAAGCGCACACTCCGAGAGCCAAACCAGCGTTGCTTGATGTTCAGTTGGGGTCTTTAATTTATCATGAGTGATATCTTTTCAACTAACCTGTCGGTTGCATAGCCGAGTGGTAAGAACTCTGGAACGGCAATCGAAAGGGCGCCAGTTCGACACCACTCAAGAGCATGCGGCTGTGTCTTTGGCTAGACACTTAAAGATATGCCTGAAGGTGGACACGAAGATTGGCTTCCTTGGCTTCCTGTCCACTTAATCCAAATTTTCAACCACCAGGTGTAAGCCTGGATACGACAAACAAAACTAACCTGTTTGACCTTTTTGATGATGATACAATGATACATATCTAATTATATAAACAATAAATACTATTAATACAGAACTACAAAAAGTGCGCAATGCCAAGCAAAAAAGCCAAGCAGAGCAAATTACATCAAATATATTATAGTTATTACTTTTTAAAACCTTTACACTTCTACAGCCTGTTTCATCGTAATAGGGGGTGTAAGTCTGCAGGCCTTAAAACTCGTGTTTTTTTCTGGCAGACGTCGTGGCCTACCGAGAGCTCCTTCTCGGCGGCCAAATCTGCGTGCTTGGAGGCCAAAATACAATAACGATAGCACAAGTAAATAGCATTAAACTTGTAACAATGTTAAAATGATCACTTAGCGTTGTTGAAGTCTGGGCGACGTCCTGCAACAGAATTGTTGTACCACGCATTAAATGCTTTATCGGGATTGTAATCCGGTATTGCGGGACCATCTAACGACCCTAAATTGTTTTAACTGCTCGCAGCTCAGTAAATTGTTTCAACTGCATACCGCCTTTCATAAAACTTGACCATTTATTCCGTTATGATGTCACCATTGAGGGTGTGAAGTCACTAACCCACAGCGTTCTCAACTATGAAGACACGTGTTTTACCCACAGATGTCAACTAACCTAGTTCTCCTTTTTAACAACGATTCAATGTCCGACAACATTGAATCGATATAAAGGTAAAGGTGAGTCCCATACTTGATCCAAGCATCGGGGAACGAGAAGATAAGGTTCTCATAGACTAAGCCTTCGGCACTAACGAGAGTAGGGTGGCCAGTTCCTTTCTCTCGGCCGCCTTTACTTCAGCAACTACGCCCACCCAATTTATTACACCCTGGGTAGAGGTGAGCAGTGTTTTTCAACAACCAGCATAAGCTGGGAGTCGAACTAGGATTGCATGATTGGAAAGCGAGCGCCTTATCCGCTGCGCCATCCCACCACCTGGATGGCGATATAAGAATCGATATAAAAACGACAATATTGCCAGCCGATGTAAATTAGCACTTCGGATTAACACTTCGTTAAAATAAACATCGGGAATTGCAAACAAGACTTACAGCGCTGGTGATCGCAGCTGGATATATTCAATACAACAGTAGTGACTATGATGCGCTGACCTAATTCTAGGGATGGGCAAAATAGAATAATTAGCTATTCTAGAATACTGAAACCGAATATAGAATACAGATATCTATTCTAGAATAATTGACCGTTTTTACCATCAACACATTTTAATGATTTTACAAAAACAATGAACATCACAAAATTGCTTATTGCAGTGTAACAAATTTAGGCTTTTTAAATGTTCACCAGTCAAACGGGATCTCATCTTGGTGGCAGTTAGTGTTGGGTGATATATCGAATTAAAATTTACGATACGATATCTTTTCAATATCGATATTTATTTCAATTTTGTCCGATGTTTTAACTATCACAGCCCTAACTCGTAACTGCAAACCCTTACAAAAACGTTGCCGAGGCCAAACGGCAAAAGTTGAAATTGCCTCGGCAATTGCTTTGAACGTTTATTACGAAAAAAATTGTACCAAAACATGTAAAACGAAAAATATACTAGAGTAGTCCATCACGACCGCATTGTTTGATTTGTTGTGATGTAATAATACCAAAAGTAGCGATAAAGCGAGTAACGCGATACGCACGCTGTTACGGTAATTCACGTTAAATAACTCACGGGGAGGAAAAGTAAGTTAATTTTGGGATGATTCAACGTTTGAGTCAGCACAAATCGATTTAATTTTCCCGGCGGGTTATATTGCGTAACAACAATGCCCAAAAAGAAATTTACGTTTGTTTTACATTAATTCGACATCTAGCAACATTGAATTATCATATAATAACGTTAATTGCTCAACCAGGTACCGGTAACAAATTAAAGCTCCCTGCGAGAAGATTGCCTCGATTTACGTATGCACTTACAATTACATAGTTTCGGCACAATTGGGATACTGCTAGCAACACAAAGTCTATTTGATAAAGAACTAGCTGTCAGAATCGGAATCATCAGATGATGTATCGGAGGATGAGGTTGTCGCGTCATCACTGGAATCAGACACATCAAGAGGCTCATCGCTTGGCTGTAAATCTGCACTGTCTTTGCCGTTCGCAATGAAGCATCCACGTTTTGCGGCTTTCGTGCTTTGATACCCATCCACACGCCTCTTTCGCAGAGCTCCATCAGGGTATTGACTAAGGAACAAATCTATGGCTGTGTCATAACGACTGGCAGGAATTTCTAACCCTAACCTTACAAGCGCTCGTGTGGCCTCTGCATTTTTATTGCCGACACTAATTTCAAAGACTGAGAAACTCTTTTCGTAATTAGAACAAAAATATCGAAATATCGAGTATTTTTTCAAATATCGTATTGTTTTGTTTTTTTCAATGTCGCCCAACACTAGTGGCAGTTCAACCTGCACTTGAAAAACATCTCTCTGAAGAAGCAGATGTGGCAGTTACACAAAATTATTGCGCTTGATAAGAAAGATCTCTTTAATGCGAACAACGAAACTCGTACGTTTTTCCTATGCCGGATTGCACTAAATCGATAAACAATTCTACTTTTGCTGCAGCGAATTTGTTGCGACCAGACGGAGTGGTACGGAGTCGATCGTTAAAGCGGTTTTAATTATCCGATTTCATATGCATTTTGAAACCGGTTAGGCTTCACAACCGGTTATTCTATATTCGGTATTCTATTTTGCCCATCCCTACCTAATTCTGCGTCACTCTTTGATACTACATATTTTCGACATTTTATCCACGATCATTCTATTGCGAAATTAAATAATTGGCTAGAAGAAACCGGAGGCCAAACTTGGCCGACGGAGAAGGTAGCACCGGCGGTCATTCAAGCACTACTTAGCTCTGATGGCCGCCGGCTGCTTTAAGGCTTGAGTCTAAGTTTTTTTTGCAGATTGAATTAAAGTTTTAATGTTTAATATTTTTTCAGAACTTCAGGTATTACCAATTTATTGTTTTTGTATATTTTCCAAGACCTTCTGATTATTTTAAGGTGAAACAGGCTGTAAAGGCTTTAGAAGTAATAACTATATATACTGTATATGATGTATCGAATTATATATAAATTATCTCATTTCTATTATCAGATTTAAATACGAAATACTTATAATGGGTTTGCTCAGTATCTTGAAGAAGATGAAGCAAAAAGAAAAAGAAGTCAGAATTCTAATGCTGTATCCTTTGAGTTGAAAACAAAACTTGCTGCAATGCAATAATATAGTAAATGTAGCATTGTATGATATATACTATAAATTAGTTTCATGAGCATCATTCCATGTGAGAATGTTTTTTTAACAACATTGAAACTTGAAGTTATCGTATGTCATAAATTCAGTTCTAATTGTCTCGTTGATAAAGGACTATCTATTGCAGTGGTGCCCAGCCTGGGGTTTGCGGACCCCTTGGGGGTCCGTGAGAAAGCATTTGGGGATCCGTGATTACTTTGATGAATTTTGGAAAAATTTGTTCTATATGCACGGATAGAGCACCAGCTATGCTCGGAAAAAAATCCGGATTTGCTGCTTTAGTAAAAAACGATGCTCCTCGCATGGTTGTTACCCATTGCTTCTTGCACAGGTAGCCTACGCCTTAACAGGAAAAACTTTACCAGCAAGTCTCAAAGAAATTCTGACGAATTGCATGAAAGTTGTTAATTTCATCAAAAGCAGAGCTGTAAACCACCGTACTTTTAAAGCGCTCTGTCAAGAAGTAGGGTCAGATTACGAAGTACTTTTGTATCATTCTGAGGTACGTTGGTAATCTAGAGGAGAAGTTTTAAAACGACTGCAGCAGCTAAAAAATGAGGTATCAACTCTTTTGAAAGCAAAACGAAGTCCCTTCTCAAAATTGTTTTAGAGTGAAAGTTTTCTATGCGGCATGGCCTACTTAGGTAGCTGATATTTTCGGTCATATTAACAATGTTAATCGTGGCATTCAAGGACCAGGTGTGACAATAATTGATGCAGCTGAAAAACTGACAGCGTTTTTAGCCAAGTTGCCGGTTTGGAAACGCAGATTGGAAGCAGGTAATTATGCTAACTTTCCAATGTTAGAAGATTTTATCTTGATGGATGAAACTCAAAGAGAATGTACTCTTTTGATCTCTATGAGAAAAATTTTGCGCACACTTGGAAACCCTGCAAATCTCATTTCAACGTTATTTTAATTTAGAACACCTGCCGCACGAAGTTGAAACATGGATTCGAAATCCTTTTCTTTTTGACTTGAGCAACATTAGCGATGACGATCTCAGTGAAGATGACCTAATTGATTTGAGATCAAAAGAGTTAATACGCATTGAATTTCATTCAATAACTGTGGAAGAATTTAGGTGCTCACAACTGCAAACCTACCCATTCTTGGCAAAGCAAGCGATTATTGTTTTGTCACCATTCATGGGGCACCACTTACCTTTGTGAGGCAGGATTCTCAGCTCTTGTTACAATAAAAACTAAACATCGAAATCGCCTGGACGTTGAAGATGACATGCGTGTTGCATTGTCAAAAACTCAAGCACAGTTCAGTCATTTAGTTCAGGAAAGGCAACAACAGACCTCTCATTAAATTTGCTTACGTTGAAAAAGTTTCGGCATGGCACTTTGGGTCACCTTAATATTCAAATAGGCCTACTGCTGACATTTCTTGAACAATTCATTTATTTTCTTATTTGAGCAACTGTTTAACCTGATATTTGCCGCAGGAGTCATAGCGGCAATGCAATATGACACAGTACAGTAGTTGAGTGGCATAATTATTATAATAGTCAATAGTATGTTGATTGAGTTTCAAGGCAAAATTTAGGTAGGGGTCCGCAGAATTAATAATTTGTCTAAAGGGGTCCGTGACAACAAAAAGGTTGGGAACCACTGATCTATTGCATTCATAATGCTTTTTTGATAAAAAATAACATTTTAACTTCAAAGACGCCTGCAATATTATCAACCTTTCTACTTGATTTCTTAACACACTTCTTGGACTCTAAATTATGGACATCATACATTGTTAATTATATTTGACAATAAACTAACAGAGGACTTGACAATGCTGGAAAAACAACAATTTTGAAGAAGTTTATCGGGGAAGATATCAATACAATTTCACCAACATTAGGATTTAACATAAAGACAATTGAACATAGAGGGTAAGTTGCTGTAGTAAACACGTTTTCAAAGTGTCAGGAAGAAACGCTGCCATGTCATCGATGGCACACTGGTACAGTTTTAAAGAAACTAGCATTACTGTTATTAGAGTTAATTTTACATTAGATTACATCTTTTTCATCGTTTCTTGTTAAATATGTACAATACATGTACTGACCAAGGACATGCCTGAGATAGATCTTAAAGGCATGGCAAATATCTTTCAAGATGAAGATCATGTCATGTAAAAACAGATAAAACTTGTGTTCATACTACAGCAAGTTAATTTATACTTTGACTGTTACTGCAGATTTAAATTGAATGTATGGGATGTAGGAGGGCAGAAGTCACTTCGCTCATATTGGAGAAATTACTTTGAAAGTACTGATGGTTTGGTATGGGTGGTGGACAGTGCTGATAAGCGGAGGTTAAGTGACTGTGTGCAAGAATTACATCAACTTCTTGTTGAAGAGGTTTGTGAATTCATTGTAAAATTGTTTTTGCAACAAACTTATGCTTGCTTTGTCATATGCACATAGCTGCTAGCTATGGAAAACTGTTGAACAACATCAGTGCAAAAAGAAAACAATTAGTTAAAATTTGGTTTAGTATAACCTAACCTGGAAAGTTTCTTTATATTTAATTAAGTGTTGCAAGTATTTTAATTCAAAAATACATTGTAAGTCACGTGTGACAGTGTGACACTTTATTGATTAATGTTTCTATACATTTATTGTTGAATCATAGGCTATTGAATACATTTTTTCATGAAACGATTCATATTCAAAGAAAACTTTTTGATTTGTTGTTCAAAATCTGTGTGGTTTTTAGAGATTAGCCGGAGCAACTTTACTGGTATTTGCTAACAAACAAGACCTCCCTGGTGCATTGTCCGCAGCTGAAATTAAAGAGGTAGTGTTATGTTTATTGTGAATTTGTGTATAATAATAATATGAAACATTATGGTTTTTTAAAATGCAATAGAATCATTCCAATATCTTTACGTCTAAAACGCCCATAGGAAATGTTAAGTAAGTTTTCTGTCAAATAAAAATGTTTCTTTCTGGAGTTCTCAAATTTTGTCATCTGACAACTCACAAGCAACATCATTTGCGCAATTTCTTTTGTAGCAATAACCTTTTGACCTATATTGGAAATCTCATGTTCCCATTTCGATTGATTAATGTTGATACGTTTTTATATTCAAACCAAAATTGATATATTCCGAGGCAACAAAGCGCTAATGCTAATGGAGACTTCCTCCAACAAATTAGGAGCTAAAAATACAAATCTTCAAAGCTTGCTAGGCTATTTTTTGAAAGTTACTTGTTGGTTCGATCGGAATTCTTTAATGGTTGTATTTAAACCGATCTTGTGTTTAATCAAACACTATTTTTAGGTCCTGGATTTAGAAAACATCAAAACTCATCATTGGGCCATATTGCCTTGCAGTGCAGTTACTGGAAAGAACCTGCTAGAAGGAATCGATTGGATGTTAGACGATATTTCCAGCAGAATATTTACAATGGATTGACTCTAGGCCATTTTGACTTCAGTGATACATTTTTTTTTTTTGTTTATACGTATTAATTTCTAATCGTTGCTCTCCTGTTCTGCTTTAAACATTTTTAAATTATTTAAGATATTTTCCTGAAACTTTCAGTTACAACAATGGCTACTCGGTCTTAAGCTTGTCACAGATTCTGCATCAAAATTTCATTTCTCAAAATTTGTATTGGTTCTTTCTTAGATAATTTAAAGCTCTGGATGCTTCGACTCAAAATTTTCAATATGTTCGATGGTTGCAGATTTCAGTTTAGCCTGGATTGTGCAGTGAAACAGCACAGGCTTTATAGTCTGCAGTCCCAGATTTGGTTTATTTTCTTCAAAAGTATATTCCAACACATCAACGTTCTCGCCCTAGTTTTGCTGCTTCAATGTACGCTTTTTATTATACAAATTCAGTTTTGTATTTGCCCTGAATTCAGTGCAGTTGGGTTTTCGTCATGTCATCGATCAAAGTGAGCATGTAGAAAGGTAGAATTTTATCTGGCTATCACCATAAGGCTGAGTAGCCTTCTGAGTAGGCTTCTCACAAGTCGCAAGCACTGTAAAAAGTTGCATTTTACTGAACATATTGTGTGGCTTCGACACCAAAATTCATATTAATCTACTTCTGTTTCGTTGGGTTTTTCTTCACGTTCTTGTTCCATTCTGTTGGTTTTTACTTTAATCAAACGAAGAGTGGTTTGAAGAACGACATTAAAACGATCGTTGAGTGAACATTTATTGTTTCAAAAGCATTTAAGATTTTATCCTTTGGTATCTTTGTATTGGAGTTATTACGCGTTCCGTCTCTGATCAAATTAGAGTCTTGCCAGTGGATATGTCGGATGCATAGCCGAGTGGTGAGAGCCCTGTTACGGCACCCGAAAGGGCGCCGGTTTAACACCGCTCAATAAAATGTGGCTGTGTCTTTAGCAGGAAACTTTAAGACATGCCTGAAGGTGGACACGAAGCTTGGCTTCCTTGCCTGCCCGTCTACTGAACCTAAACAACTTAGCGTAAGTCTGGATACGACACACATCAGTGACGATAGGTGAGGGAAAGCAAGGAAAGCAGTGCTTACCTGAGCGAAAACTATGCAAAATATAATGACTGAATTCTAGGTTTAACTTCTTATTATTTTTATCACGTCTATTTTAACTTGAAAATTACTGTATTCGTGACTAGAATTACTCGTAACGCTTGTGAGTAGTCTAAGTCCTCACCAAACCGCATGTCTTGCCTATAAATGCCAATTAACGCAAACGCTCCTGTCAGAAACAACCACTGAGGCTCGTGGGGAAGCAACTATAGTGCAGTCGTGGGAGCTTAAAAAGTGGTGTTTGTGGGAAAAAATTTTTATCAAGCTGATACGTTGTTCAGACCTTCCCCATATTATGCAAATGGCTCAGAAAAAAATCCCCATCAATCGGATGATGGGAAACCACTTTTTGGGCCCTTTTTCCAAATGACGTCACAATCCCTTTTGGGTCCAACGTATGAAAATTTTTAAGTTTTTCAAAATAGGACATATTATACATCATTTTTTAGCTTTTTTCATGGGGAACAACTTTTTGTATTAACCAGAACCCTAAAAATGTACAGAAAAAGAGTTATTACCGATTAGGCAACAGGATAAATCTATGAAGTTCAGGCAAATTTGAAATTATTCGTCACTGTTGGACTTATTCTTCTATATTCTCAAGAATTAAACAAAGTAAGCGAAACATAAATTGAAGCTATCATCATCATCATCAAAAACGTCAAAGATGTTGCTTTCCTCCTCGTCTTGTCCCGTTTCATCTTCATTGTACGAGCATTCCTCTTCTTCAGTACCAACATCGACGTTTTGCAGAAGTGAAAAAAAGTCTTCATTCTTAAGTTTTTCGTCTAGTCTGTGGAGTATGTCGTTCATACTAATTATTACTTTGATACGAAAAAGATGTGAAACTATCTTTGTATTTCAAGCATACTTACTATACTATCACATGCAACACCATGACATTCACCACACGAAGAAACACATGCCATTCCATAGTTACGACCGGTGCAAGTTTTCGTTCCACATGGATTTTTCCTTGATTTCTTACATCTGCATCTAATTACTTTGGTCAATGCTTCTGGTGCTATATGCATATATCCGTCATTATTGGGACAAGTTCGTTGTTGCTATTGTTTCTCCATCCTCATTCACAAACATTGAATTTAAATTCTTCACTAAGTAAAGACGTAGCCCATGGAAGTAGGCTGCTCTTTGGCTTGGTGTTAGCTTTTCCTGTGCAATTATTTACTTCGTCCAGGAGCGCTTCAACAAAGCCTGGAGCATCAAAGAAGCCAACCCAAGTATTAAAGATATCAAAGAAGATCTTCTTTTCCTCCATGCATGGTCAGGATGCGACACAACGTCATCGATATTTGGAAAAGGGAAAGGAAGTTTGGTTACGAGTTTGCGAAAATCAGAAACGCTGAAAGAGAATTCTGCAATTATCAGCAATGTCTGGAGTTCCCAAAATAAGGTCAGAGAAGCATCTATAGCTGCATTCAAGATCTGGTATGGTGACAATGAAGATTCAACGCTTACTACACTCAGGTATGTATTTTTACGTAGGGATTATATAATAATGTTTACACTTTTAAGATATTGTCCAATTCTAGATACCCTGTATGTAATATTTATCTTTGTTTACTTTTAGACATGGCAAATGCATGCATATGGCATGCAAAGGGATAACATTATGAGCGCCAGTCTTCCAATGATGCAGTAACATAATCACTACATCAGAAATGACATTTACTGGATCTTTTCGAAGAGAAGCATAATCAAGGGATTTCGCTACAATGGAACTGTCAGCATCATCAGAGCAGTTGTGAACTTCAACTCCGGATTGTCTCTGCAGGGTAGAAACAAACTTGATGAATTCAGCCTTGTTTTCGATGCAGATGAGATAGCTATCTTGAGCAAAAGGAAGTGAATTGCTCGGATCTATTTTCACAAATGTGCTCTGTGGAACGGAATTTCGGCGCAAGTGCTCGTAACTTTTAGTACTTTCGTCATCATAGCCATCAAACACAACAACAGCATGGGTATAATGGTTTTGGATATATTTCACATACGAATTTCAAACTTCCGAAAACTTCATTCCTTTTTTCCAGCGAACTTTATGTAGTAATGCACCACCGTAGATAATAGAAGTCACTTGCTTGTTGATTTCCTCCTAGGCATGCGACGAAGAACCAGGCAGAACTTTTCGAAGGGAGGGTTTGTCAGGCTTTCCCATCATGCCTTTCTTGAACATCGACATTGGCTCTGAAGTCTACTCGAATTCGAAAAATTGCTCAAGGTTTTCCTCTCTTTCAGCAGTGGTCACAGCGGTAAACCATAATCTCTTCGTGGGAAAATTGTAACATAAGATTCCCGAGTCCGTTCGTCTGTATGTAATGACCGAAAAAGAAACACTCCTTCGAAACGTCTTTTCAAAATTGTATTTCTGTAAAAATAGCCTCAAAGCTGTCGAAATTGGATGCAACGCCGTACACCACTAAAACTTGTCACTACAGAACAGATTACTTAGATAAAAGACGGAAAATTTGTCCAGCTAGCAAGCACCAAGCAAACAGTTAAACTTGCGACTGACTTCCAACAAACAATTTTACGAATGACCAGAATAATTTGCGATATCTCAAATGCACGTAGACAGTAACTGTGACGCAATAGTGAAAGACATTGTCACGCAATTCAAACCGGTGTTCAAAGGTAGTGATGCAATATTTCATCAGGTCTTACGACCGATGGTGCAATATTTGGACATTTTCTAGCAATTTCCATGACGTAAGATGCCAGCTAGGTTAAGTAGACCATAACGGTTTTTATATGACGTTTGATTTGGTGAAAATTGTCGGAAACATAGCGGCCCCTAGTTATGACTTATGACAGTCTGACATGGCATAACTAAAAAAGAATTGACGACAATTGTGAGCCAATGAATAAAAACACACGGTACACAAATTGTTTGAATCACTCACTTTTAAGTTAATACGTAAATACAAAGGGCATGCAAAGAATGAACAATAATACGGGATAATACATGACGATACATGAAATTGGTACCATAGGTACATGCTAAAATGACGCTATATACAATGGTTGCGATATAATAACCGACTGTTCCGGGCTCAAACAAGGGTCGGCCATCGCAGACAAAACCAGGCTCAAACCCTAACACTTAGGTGTTCTTTACGGGGGCGAGGCACGAAATATCCCTCAACACGTAGTCTACTTTCACTTTCCCCGTACTCTCATCATAGTTGCAGACGGCAACTTTAGCTCTACGAACCACAGGCTTCCCTTTCATAATTTGTGGAACTACCTCATGCACCATCCCAAGTTGATACTTCCCACGTTTACCAATGTCTTGTAGAGAACCCACCACTACAAGTTGACCAGGCTCCAAATTCTCGGCCATTTTTAACCATTTTTTCCGGCCCTGAAGCCCTGGCAAGTAAAAATCTATCCATTTGCTTCAAAACTGCTGAGAAAGTGACAAATTGAACCGATAATCCCTTCTTAGTTGGTCACGATCATGTGGTTGCCCAACAGCACAGTATGGGTCTAAGTATGGGGTCAAAAGTGAGGCAGGTGTGATGACAGTAAAATCCCTAGGGTCGTCACTCAAAGGTACCAAAGGGCGTTCGTTCACGATCCGAACGGCACTGCTGGTGTACGTGAGCAGTTCAATAAAATTGGGCTTACGTATTGAAGAGTCTAAAATGTGAAAAAAGTACTTGGTCATATCGGCCACGAAACCAAATCTGCCAAGCCGCAATCTAGCCAAGAGATCTGCCAGAGAGTTTAACAAATCAGGACGCGAAAACATTACCTCATTAACACAAGTTCCTCGAAATTCAGACTTGCCATCGTAAACAATACGCTTTTTTAATTGTGACGTCACAAAGTATGGTAAATACCACTGAAAGCCCTTTACATTTTCTGCTTCACCAGCACGCTCAATATAACCATTAGATTTAAGATCTTTCATGGTGTCGGTAAGGAAAAGTTCAGGTTGTTCCAAAGCCTTCTTCCTTAAAGCAGCCGCTCTATCTGACGCCAACACAAAATTGTTAGGTAGATCAATATCTTCCTTCAACGGAACAGGTATCTCAAATCGACCATCTTTCAACTCAATATTCGGTTCGACAAGTTCTCTAGCCAAAATATCATTGCGAGACAATTCACAGGTTTCATTTTGCAAAGTCAAATCCTGAATGACTTTATTCAGGTCTGTTATTTCCATATCACGAGACTCAATTTTACGCTGAAAGCCAGAGATGACATCCGACTCTGAAGACGTCTGCACTCTGCACACATTTGCAACGCTTTCATCCAAGGGTGACTTACCACCACAAGCCAACCAACCGAGAGGAGTGAGCAAAGCATGTGGTTCACTACGATTTTCACCAACACGCTCTTCTTTGGCAACGACAACGCTTATTTGATGTGTGCTAATCAGCACATCTACAGTACTACAATCATTCAAATGAAACATATTCACGTCATGAAAATGACGGAAACCTCTTAAATCCTGCTTATGGGGCAAAGTTTTAACATCGTCAGCCCAAGCTGGGTTAACCACCGAAGTTATATCACAAAACAGTTCATTCGTCTCTAACGACTGGATGTTGAGTTTAACAAGGTTAGCACAAGTAGGTTTCTGACCAGCCAGAGTATCCATTTTAAACGACGCTTTGTCATACGGTTTAACGTCAAGTTCGCAGACCAAATCACTCGAAACAAAAGTCAACTGCGAACCAGGATCATGCTGACAACAGGGTTGCCAGATACTCAAGCTATAATAAGGCCAAATCCATTATAAAATAAGGCCAAAAAAAGGCCAAATTTTTTATTTCCTTCTAAGGCTAAATAAACGCTAACAACTTAATTGAAACAATTTTTTGAAAATGCCATTTTACAATCAAATGTGACAGATAATAATTTAGCACTGTCAGAGCATAATGACCGGTTCGTTTGCATAATTTGATAAATGAAAAATTACTGTAGTAGCAGATAAACTAGACACCACTATTACTTCAATTCATGAACAGTGCTATTCGGAACATCTAGCTAAGCAATAAGCATGAATTTGTCTTATTGAGTATATGTACCAGGGAATCAGGGATGTCTACAACTACAGGATTGAAAACTATTTTCAGTGCTACGGTACATGACTACAGAAGAATTATTAAAATAAAACACTGTTTGTATCAACTAAAGAATGTCTAAATTCAATTTTGCAATAACAATATAAAATATAGCCTTCACTCACATCAAAACTTATTTGATGTATAGAAGTTTAAAACCACAAATCAAAAAAATCAAAAATAAACGAATGCAAAGATTCCCTGTCGTTCTGTAGCATTTTGCGTATTGCAAACCGGATCAGAAGTAAACGTGGAGTGTTCAACAATCAGTGAAATGTGTTGTCGTAGGCTTTTATAATAAACTTATTCACAGACCAACCCAGTACGAAATCAATACGTTTAAGACATCATGAGAACTAAAACTAATACTCGGTTTTGAAATTATTTAGCAGCAAACAAAATACGACAAGATTGCACAAATGGAATGCAAACACATCACATTGGCAAGGCAAGTGTATACTTTACGGTTTACGGCAGGTGCAACTTAATAGAACCGCCCTGTCCACTGCTAACACATTCTCTACTCTCTACCTATTGTGCTCTACCTACCTATGTGTCTACTCACGAATTAAAATTAAAACGAATATAAGCTAGGCTCTAAGTGATGATAAGTGATACTTTTATATTACAATTGAAATTGAATTTCCTTAAAATAATACTTTCTAAACCGGTCAAAACTTGCAGCCATAAAAAGGGCCAAATAAGGCCAGATTTTCTGGCCTTATTTGCATCAATTTTTTTAGGCCAACTGCAATTTAAAAAGGCCAGTTTTCTGAAATTTGGCCTAAAAAAAGGCCATCTGGCAACCCTGGCTGACAATACACCAACTTCGATTTGCCAGTCATTGGATTCAAAACACGAGCAGCAGTAATGCGGTTAAAGCAGGGGCGTATCCTCAATGGAAGCAAGGGAAGCATTGCTTCCCTTGTCAAAATTGAAAAAAGAGAAGCTGATATTTTTCAGTAAAACGATTTCGTAATTTCTTTACCTAAATGCGATTTAGAACGGTTTTTAACTCATGCCCCCCCCGTATGATTTTGAAATCGGTTTTAATTTAAAAAAAGTTGGAAGCCAACGGAAGCGAAGATTCGTATTGCATCCGTTGCTCTCGTTTTTGCAATAAGAAGAAACAAGTTTGAAAGAAAGGAAAAAAGCAGCGCAAAGTTTTCGCAATTTACGTTTCTTTTAACTAATCGCTGGAAGCGATTTAAAAATTGCTTCCAGTCGCGGAGTTGCCAGATTAGCCAAATTCCGCGAATTAGTTTTTTTTTAAATAACTTTTCAAAATGCATAATAATCAATATTTCTCTAATATTGTAACCTTACCAGATGAAACCATATTCACCATTGTTCAATACATGTTCTATACTTGTTTAATACTCGTAATGTGGCGGATCAAAACTCATCCGCTACTTTTATAGGCTAACTTGCTATTTTTTGGGCTACTTTCAGAATGATTTTTGCTACAATTTATTAAAATCCACTACAAGTTATAAAATATATATGTAAATTTTATTATTTTTGATAGAAACAGGTAAATATATCCATTTGGCCTTTTTTGTCTAATATTTTCCTTGTTTTGGCCTTTTCTTTGTATTATTTTGGCTTTAAGACTTTTTCATAGTCTGGCAACTCTGCTCTGTTGGATGTTGTGCCAGTGAGCTACGTAATGAGAAAATCTAGGGCACTGTTATGGTTATAATATCGGCCTTGTAAGCAAAAGTTTGAGCCAAATGTTGGCTTTACACTGTTATCCTGGCTGGATAGACTTTGGAATAAGACAGGATATGTGAGGTCTATGCTAGACTTGACTTTGTAGCTGAGTTTTTGGTGTTCTCTAATTATAGTCGCATTTTTGCCCTTTGCCCGTTCGTGTGTAAGAGCTACCTTTAATAAGTTAATAGCTGTTTATCTGCTAATAAATTTCATACAAAAATTACCCTAAAAGTGTTTCCAGAAAGCAGTATAATTCATTATTTGAGTGTAATTTTGCAAATTTTTTCCGGGGGAGCATGCCCCCGGACCCCCCTAGAAAACACGTGCCTTCGGCACGCTCTATTCCCCCACGAGTTTTATTGCTTCCCTTGCTCAACCAACCAGGATACGCCACTGGGTTAAAGGCTGCTTTAACATTTCCAATCTTAACATTACGCACAGGAACTCTGGCACCAGCATCATCTTTACAGACCGAATCCAGAGAATCACGTGACGTCACATAAAAATCATGCAGAAGAAAATAGTGTTTCCTATCGTTGTTAGGGCCACACTTACGACAGTTGTTTGCATGAACGCAATCCCTAACCATATGCTGGCGCAAACAATTTAAGCATTTGCAGCTTTTACAATGACATCTCTCCGATCTTTGGGTGTCAAGCGCAAAAATTCTTTACAATTAGACAAAAAATGATATTCAACTTGACCACGTGACAAACAATAAAAACATGCCGGTATGTCTCTACGTCTGGCCACACCACCGCGTGGTGCGCCAACAGCAGTCGAGTACTGCGAACTCCCTGAAATCACATTATCATGGGGTTTTACCGACGTCTGCCTAAGTGCCTAACCGGACATGAAGGCAATTTTCCTTTGCCAAACTTTTTAAAATGCTGCGACTCACCAGAATCGCCCATTAGCATAATGCTAAAATCAGTCGACTTGCGCGTTTCCTCCCGTACTACAAATTCAAACAACTCTGAAAAGTAGGCTCATCAGTACCACCATACTGATCACCTAAAAAGTCAAGATAACGCTGCTTAGCGTCAAACGGGAGTCGCTTAGCCAAATCCAAAACAAAACGTCCTTCCAATTTATCACGCTGACCATAAGCTTGCGCGTAAAGCAAACACTGCGACAATTCATCTTTAAACTCTTTCAAATCACTGGAAAAAATCGAAGTCAATTTGCTACCATAGCGATACTTTCTAATTTCCGGTTCGGCGAAAAGACCTCCACGAACCCCAAAACGCTGGGACAAGCGAGCTAACGACATTTCTATCCTGTCTTCCTCTGATAAGCCAGGAGTGTCGGAAACCAAATTAGCAATCGTTTGCGCAGCTGTTCTAACACAAGCTGCTTGTAACAAAGTCAAACGAGTTCCTTTGAAGGGTGAAGCTGCCATTAAGGCCGTAACACGATTTTTAAAGAAGATAAATGGCATATTATTACCATCGTAACCAATCAAGGCCGCCTTATCAAAAAACGTCCTACTATTTTGGTATTCAAAAAAGCAATCCTGTTGTTGAGAACTCGATTTAGCGGGAGAAGACAAACTATATCCCTTAAGGGGCTGAGTGGGCTCAGTCACATGCACAGCCCGATCACGATCCTCACACACGTTAAAATCAGGAGACGCGATACGCCTCTCACAACCACCCAAATTACGTGTAGCTGGGAGATCAAAAACTAGCGGCGCAGAAAATTGTGAAGGGGGCAAAACATTACTTCTGATAGCGGCCCCGTGACCTGTACGCTCTGGGGGAGGAGTTCGGCTATAATTCGCAGGCCTTGGCTCTACAGCCTTCGGAAGACCCTTAGCTGCGGCCCCGAGACCTCCTGAAACAGCTGGAAAACGTGTGGATTGCACTGGTCCACTTACAGATTGAACAGGCGTCTGGAAAAGGTTATGTAAATTAAACTGCGATTGATGTTCATTTCTGGAATGGCTAGAAGAGCCCTTCTTAGAACTACGCCGGGAGCCCAACTCTGATCGATATTCAGCTAAAACTACCTCTTTACGTTGTTCAGCCCTCAACTGAGCGTCTTTGAGTGCGAACTCAGCAGCTCTCGCTTCTGCTCTCGCGGCGGCCTCAGCAGCTCTCGCTTCGGCCTCAGCTCTAGTAGCGGCCTCTGCTCGTACGGCCTCAGCAGCTCTCGCTTCAGCCTCAGCTCTTATGGTCTCAGCTCTCGCCATGGCTTCAGCAGCTCTTGCTTCGGCCTCAGCTTGTATCTGGAGCTCCTCTCGTCTTAGCTGTAGGTTAATTTGTGCCACTATCCGAGACGAACTCGTAGACATCCTAGTGCTTACATTTGAGGCGCTATCCTCAGGATGTATGTCAGCATCCAACATATCTGAGAACTCACTTACTTTTTGTTCAAGGTTATTTTTTAACGAGTTAAATTCGGGGTCTACCCTATCACGAAGTTCTGCCAAGATTGCAGAGTTAAAAATTTTAGTCAAAAGAGCATGGAAATGCCGTAAATCCTCTTCCAAAGTAGAGAACTTAGATCTAAAAATTAACAGTTCCTGCTTATCACTCAAAGAACCTAGGGCTAGAGAAAGTTCCCAATTTGAGTCAAAATATCCCTTCTAAGATGCCGGGCCTCTCGAACTGACTTAGCTTCATCGTTACTGGGTCCCTCCCCAGAATGGCCTGCCCGACCGCAAAGAACATCATCAGGCTTAAACTCAGTCGAGTCGACGGCGGTCGAGTCCTTGTCGCCACCGAGTGTAGACATATTAAATGTTGGGGCTAAATTTAACAATTAAAAAATTAAGTTACACAAACACACAAAATTAAGTTATAAAAAACTTAACTGCAAAGACCGTAAAAATACAAAAAGAATTTAAATGCACAATACCGTAGTTGTACGGGTATATGAAGTCCTAGAGTTCCACAAAACTTGCTTGGATTCGTTCACTTGAATCTTCAAGCACAGATGGATTGTCTTTAATCTTTTTTCTTCAAATGAATGTTAATGTTGTTTTTTCTTCAGAACCAACAAAGAAACGCCTTTAATTCTTAACTTGAAGTTCTTCAGTACCAACTGAGAAGAAATGTCTTTAATTTTCTTTTGCTTCTGTAGACTACCAACCAACAAGATCTTTTTTTATTATTTTGCTTTAATTTCTTCTTGACCTACCAACTGACAAGAACTCGTCTTTTATTATTTATGCCTTCAAGTGCTTCTTGGCCTACCAGCTAACAAAAACGTCTTTTATTATTTATGGTCACAGCGGTAAACCATAATCTCTTCGTGGGAAAATTGTAACATAAGATTCCCGAGTCCGTTCGTCTGTATGTAATGACCGAAAAAGAAACACTCCTTCGAAACGTCTTTTCAAAATTGTATTTCTGTAAAAATAGCCTCAAAGCTGTCGAAATTGGATGCAACGCCGTACACCACTAAAACTTGTCACTACAGAACAGATTACTTAGATAAAAGACGGAAAATTTGTCCAGCTAGCAAGCACCAAGCAAACAGTTAAACTTGCGACTGACTTCCAACAAACAATTTTACGAATGACCAGAATAATTTGCGATATCTCAAATGCACGTAGACAGTAACTGTGACGCAATAATGAAAGACAATTATGAAGTCATTCAAACAGGTGTTCAAGCGGCTCATGCAATATTTCATCAGGTCTTACGACCGATGGTGCAATATTTGGACATTTTCTAGCAATTTCCATGACGTAAGATGCCAGCTAGGTTAAGTAGACCATAACGGCTTTTATATGACGTTTGATTTGGTGAAAATTGTCGGGAACAAGCAGCAGCAATCATCCTATTGAACATGACTTTCGGACCAATACCACTTGCACCACTTTTTGTTTTGTTTACTTCCATTAAGGATTCTAATGGCTTAATCAATCTTTGCGTTTGATTGATGCGTTAGTAACTGCTACCCCATCTAAACCTTTCTGGATATTTTGACCAATTTGCTCCGCTTGTTCACAATTGACGTCATCTTTTCCATCGATGGACACTAGACCATTTGAAAGAGAAGATAGGTTTACATCTGGTACCAAGAATGGGTGTTTCGTTGTTAACCAGGCCAGAAATCTTCGTAATCCCTCGTTTTTTCTTGAAGCACCCAACTCTTCATGCTGGTTGCTTCATAGAAACTGAGCCTTGCTTAGTTGCGTCATTGCTTCATGAATACTTGCCGAGTGACTCACACTAAAAACCCAAAGATGTCGAACACTTTCTGTCATACTTTTCCTTCCGTCAATCCTCCACACGACTTAATTGAGCGCATAAGAGTTTGCTCGATCGCAAGATTTGTCCAAATTCCAGTGAAGCTTTTTGCTGTCCTCTTTACTGTGTGCTGCTCGGTTTGGAATTGATCGTACAACCATAGATGAAAAGAGAATTCTGCAGTTATCAGCAATATCTGGAGTCATGGTGTTGAATGTATACTTTAGTAAGTATGCTTGAAATACAAAGATAGTTTTACATCTTTTTCGTATCTAAGTAGGCTAATCATAATTAATATAAACGACATAGGCTACTCCAGAGACTAGACGAAAAACTTAAGAATGAAGACTTTTTTTCACTTCTGCAAAACGTCGATGTTGGTACCGAAGAAGAGGAATACTCGTACAATGAAGATGAAACGGGACAAGACGAGGAGGAAAGCAACATCTTTGACGTTTTTGATGATGATGATAGCTTCAATTTATGTTTCGCATACTTTGTTTAATTCTTGTCAAAGAATATAGAAGAATAAGTCCAACAGTGACGAATAATTTCAAATTTGCCTAAACTTCATAGATTTATCCTGTTGCCTAATCGGTAATAACTCTTTTTCTGTACATTTTCAGGGTTCTGGTTAATAGAAAAAGTTGTTCTCCTTGAAAAAAGCTAAAAAATGATGTATAATATGTCCTATTTTGAAAAACTTAAAAATTTCATATGTTGGACCCAAAAGGGATTGTGACGTCATTTGGAAAAAGGGCCCAAAAAGTGGTTTCCCATCATCCGATTGATAGGGATTTTTTTCTGAGCCATTTGCATAATATGGGGAAGGTCTGAGCAAAGTATCAGCTTGATAAAAAAATTTTCCCACAAAAAAGCTCCCACGACTGCACTACTATCAAAGTTGCTTTCCCCAGGTTCAAAAATGTCAAAAAACGCCTTCGTTTTATCCAATCCTCACTCGTTTTGCAAAACGTCATCAGCTGCTTAGCCAATCAGATGTGTTATGGTTAGAGTTGCTTTTCCAGTGACGTCAATGTGTACATTCGCTAGACTAACTCGTCAGAATGGTCTCTCGTCACGGTACACAGCACAGCATCATAATGCCGAAAAGATTGTTGCTGTTTTTTGATGTCTCCTCGCCATGTACTTTAGCCTACTAGCTTTCATAGTCATGCCTTTGCCCTTTTTACAGCGTTGATATAACGTTACTTCGCCAATGAACGTTCAGGTGCGGATGCAATATTTAGTTCGTTAAGCTTCTATACGCAGGAGGCAAACTTATCCAGCTTCTTGTACAAATTGCTTGCGGTTGTAATGTTTAGGCCTAAGTGTTAGTTTTTGTAGTGTAGGCCTAACTGAATATCTGAGAATGAACATTCATGACGAATTAAATATTTAGACAACTATTATTCCATGTCTAACACTGGATTTTGGTCTAGCAACGTTAACAACAAGATTGTTCGTGACTTCTAAACATTAAATGGATGTATGATCACGACATAGGCGAAGCACAATTTAACAGATTTTTATTTTTGATTTGCTTTGGAAATGCTCTCAGAGCGTACCAAATTGGAAGTGTTTTTCAAAAATTTCTGGGGGAGGCTCCCCAGACCCCCCGCTGGAAGTGTTGCCTTCGGGCTTTGCCCGACGGTTACGCCCTTCGTGCCTAGGCTACTACCTTGCTGCAGCATATTTCCAAGTTGCTTTCCCAACGGTTTAAGCCACCGAAAGTCACTGACACACATACATATCTCGCTGACGGGAAGCGATGTGTTGACCTGAGAAAAAAAAAGAATAAAATAAATAGCCTGCTCCAAAAGGTTCAATTATAAACCCAAATCGGTGCAATAGATACGAAACTGGTAACATAATCTGAATAAAATATTTTTAAAAGATCACTGAAATATTGCAGAAAAAATTACGCTGATCTGTTCTAGCCTATACTCTATATCCATGTGTCAAGGTACAATGGTATATGCTTGAAAGTTCATACAAAGCTTTGCTGTTGTAGTCACAAAGCAATTTTTCATGCATCAGGTTAGTTATATACATCATATATACTCAGTGATGTACGCGCATACAAAAAATATTGACGCCGTCAGCGCAAACGCAAACGTTCGAAAAACTATACGCCGCATGCGTCAACGTAACTTGTAAAAAAAGTTGGCGGCGTCAGCGCATACACTAGCGCAAACTCATTTTGTTTGCTAGGTGCCAAACATTCACACGGTATAAACTACTTGAAACGAACAAGTTTTATTTTGAATTTCCACGAAGAAACACAAGCATCTGAAAGTGTTCATCTGACATTTTGCTGCGTTTTGGTTTCAATATGTCTTTGCCCATTGAAAACATTCTTTCAACCGCAGCACTGGACTGTTGTAGCGAAAAAAAGTAGTTTGGAAATCTTTCGTTGGAAAAGCGCCCACGGTTAATGGTTAGGCTGGCGCAAAATCTCGAAAAAAAATTTTTTTTCATTTAAACTTTTCGTCAGTTTGGAATATTGTTCCTTTTGGTAAACGTATCTCCTACACCAAATTTCACAAAAAAATATTAACGTTTGGCCCTGGTTCACCTGGTTTGAATTTTTTCAAAATATCGAATTTTTGCTTATCCCCAAAACTGCTCACCCGCTATCTTCTAATGCACTTTAGCATCTTAATGGACACAATAAGAGGCAGTAACACACACTTGTAGCAAGCAAAGTGGTTTAATTAGCAACTCCATGAACACTGACACCTGTATTACTCTCAAAATATCGAATTCTACCACATTTCAGACATGATTTTCTTTGTGCACCCTTCACCGTAGTAAATATATACTGCTTTCAGTTTCTTGAATCATTTGACGATGTTTATCGATTTTCACAGGCCAACAAAACTTTTTTTTATATAAAGGCAGTCATTTTAAGGTATTTCGAGGCCCCTTATTCTGAAAATGCACTAAGTTTTCTCGAATTGGCTCTAGTTTTTGAGTTACAGCAAAAATATTTTTTTCTTAATTTTGTGGCCCTATAGATTTAACGTCGTGTCGTTTACTACATAGACAAAACTGGAAGTAATCCCAGGCACATTTCTGAGTTGTATAAACGCTATTTGGAACCAATCACGTTGATTACAACCCAAACAAACAGCTATTTAACGTTTACTGGCCTAGTAACAATCAAAATATGATGTGAAGTAAGCCTGAAGATACAAGATGTAGAATATATAACTTTCGTTTTGCATTAATATATTTGCTGACTTCAACAGTATCAGACTTACTAAGTAAGCTACTAAGTACAAACAAAATGCATTCATTGTTTTGCTAACAAACTAGACAAATAAGCAAAACAAAGCTATCGATGAACAAACGCAACTCTTTATTATGATTGGCCTACTGAGCAACACCCCATCAAGGTAGGCTATGAAGGCCATTTATATAACTACAAAATACAAAGTTATGTTATTCAGTAAGGTAGCTGCTTAGAATTTTATCCTTGCTGCGGAAGAACGTAATCTTGGCCTTGGAGTCAAGAATGCCATGTTGATCGAGATGAGGAGCCAAGATTCCAGCTACCACTTTTGATAACTAAATCTTTAATTACTACAGTAGGTGGTAGAAATGGTTTTGAGAAAAAGACTTGACCTTGCTCCAAAACACTACTGAAGGTATTGAGGTTACTCTCAGTCATGCCCGTTTTCCTATTGTTTCAAGCAAATCACCACTTGAAATTAGAGAGGGCAAACAAAAAACAGAAATAGCAACGTCCATGCAATGACTGCCTTGCACACTCCATGTAAACATAATGTTCCAACTTCCTTCGAACATCCTCACCGTGCAGAAGTATCAATTTTCATGGTGATGCCACGGCTTTCTTTATGCCATGGCACTCTGAACTTCTTAGCCTTGAGCCCAGAAACGGGTTTGCGTGCAATGTTTGCATACTTTATAGGAGGAACCCAGGACTTATCTTGATCACCCAGCTTCATGTCAAAGTAATAATAATGCTTGTTTTTATATAGCGCTGTATCTATCGCAGAATGCGTTGCTCCTCTGCGTTGCCTCATGCAGCAAAATATATCTGGGTTGTTTGTACAGCATCCTACTTGTCAAAGGCATATTTTATTAGCCTATATGCCATTTATTTAGCCTATAGACCAGAAAAAAACTTTTTGCAGCAAAGACTTGGCCTTAGCAAAGGCTTTAGAATAAAATTTCATTTGTATAGTATCCATTTCTGTAGGCCTACCTATTCAATATAAAGCTGCATTCATAAACACATGACTTTCGGGATATTTGTCTTGTGATGTAGGCCTACTGATTCACAACTGTTTTTATTGAATATTTATGTCTCCCTTACGTTAAACACAATTCATTTCAACCTTTGCTTGGGTTTTGAACTTTCCTGCAATATGAACCAATTGAACTAGACAAGTGGAACTATGACATCATAATGGTAAACAGGGCTGAAAATAAGTGATTTGTAAATTGAGAGCTTTTGAGAAACGATTTCAAAAATATTTTCATTGTCGAATATCTCGAAAACTAGAGCCAATTCGAAAAAACTAAGTGCATTTTCGGAATCAGGTGCCCTGAAATACTCTATAATGACTCTCATCTTTTGTGCCAAATTTTTTTTGTTGGTCTGTGTTATAAATTCACTGACTGCGAAAAGGCTGTAAAATCAACTAAAATCACACTAAAAGCACGCACTATTAGTGACTCTCAGACTTGGAGTAGGGTGAAGATGTTCCATGTGGAAGTTAACAGAGGAAGTGACGTCAAAATCACGTGGTCAAATTTTGACAAATCCCCTCTTCAGATATTGCTAAACCACATCGAAATTTACTAATTTTTCAGAAAAATTCAGAATTTCTCCTTGGGTGAACCAGGGTCAAAGGTCAAAACCCAACAAAAATTTTTGGTTTACAAATATCAGTGAGCAAAATGGAACATTATTCCAAACTGACAAAAAATTTAAAGAACATCAAGGAAAATGAGCCACCCTATTAATGGTCCTTTGTGTGGCCTCTCTTCCAAGTAGCCTACGCTTTTACAACCTCGTCTATGCTGTTTTCGCCAGTGTCCTCATAAAGAGCATGCAGTAGCCCACGGGGTTCGTTGTCGCTGGCTTCCTTCGTCTGGTTGCAGTGGCTCTCAGCCTCAGAGTTTTTTAACAACTTTGATATGTGGCGAGTGCCTATCAAGAAAATTCTAGTATTATAGGCTACTAACTGTCGCCCCTAGTAACCTACTAACTGTTGCTTCCTAAAAATCCATTATAAAAAACACTATTTTTAAAATGATTCCGTTTGAATAAGACTGATGTTGCTTTTAATGCCATAATTCTCTCAGTAAGCTCTATGCTTTTTTCTGATAAGATTTTTAGAAAGTGGGTTAATGGAAGACAAAACTCCCAGACACAAGCAAGTTTAGATTCTAAAGTGCACAACTCTTTGTTATTAGCATTCAGGGATAGTTAGCATTAGCCTACTAGTGTTATTAGCAGTAGGCTACTCAAAGCCTCTCACAATTGGCCCCTGGATGCATGTTTTGCTAAACTGCTCATCAAGTTACAAAGCATATATAATTACGTACTTACGCAACAGAATGTATAAATTGTCAAGTAAAAATTACCTTAGCTTGATAGCCTACTATATGTAGGCCTACACATTACTACGCTACATAGGCCTAGCCTACAACAAGAATAACCGGCAAAGGCAAAGTAATGTACTACATATAACATACAGAGTAGCCTACAACATCATGCAAGCAATCACGGTCGGAGACCAAATATTTGAGTTTGTTTAGATACATAGGCTGCACTGCTCATTGCCTGAGAAGTTTCTGATTTGCCCCAAAATGCAAGACTTAACTAATATAAATTAAAGTGCTCACAATAGCTTACAAACGCCTTCAACACTGCTTGTCACAGGGGCGCGGGAAGTAAGGGTGCTCAAGGGGCTGCAGCCCCCCTAGAGAAAATTCAGCCCCCCCTGGAATTTTCAATAATTTCTTCAGCCCCCCCCTACAAAATTCTTACAATTTAAGGTACATAACATATTTTCAGAAAAATTTTGAACAATAATTGCTACGATGAATCGAGTTCCTGTTACGTGTGGTCACGCTCATCATTCGCAATAATGAGTCATCAATCACAAAGAGCTATACCTCGCAGTATCAGTACGAGCCAACCTCCCTACTAACACGGCGGTCCATCGTTTATTGGACATCATTCTGCAATATCTACATTTCATGCTTACTTCTGAACATTGCAGTAATACATGATATTGCTTTGTCATATCTGACCGACATGACAGAAGATAATGCAATAAGAGGAGACGCACGTGCAAACATATTCGGCTTGGTAAAATAAGCAATGCGGCTTCATTTTGCGATTACCTGCAGCGGCGAAGTTTTTCAGCCTGCAGAAGCCGTCGCAAGACAGCTCCAAAACAAGAAGATCTCTGCTTCTTCAGCTTTAAAATCAATCACCATTCTCCGCGAATGAGTCAAAAATCTCAGAAAAGATGAATCCGTTTCTAAGCTTATGGAAGTAGCGAACGTTTTTGCGTCTGTCAATAACCTAAAGACGCCAAAGGATCCCCAAGTGAACAAAACTCGATTTCGAAACACAGAGGAACCGGATGCTTTGTCGTCTGCGGGAGAAGGAGCGTGGAAACGGCAATAAGGCCTACATCGAAGCCCTTGATTTGATTCAAATTGAGCTTGATCGAAGATCGACCAGGCGGATCTGCTTACAGTAGCCAACAGAGAGAAGGCTCTCTGAGCTGTGCAAACGGTGAGGAAAAATCTGATACTAAGATCAGCTTACCCGATGCCATCAGAAAAGATAGCCTACAAACGGAACTTACTTTGCTCAGCGATGATATGTGGAAAATCCGCGAACTCCGTTCAAAAGGTTGCTGAGATACTATCGCAACTACACCCTCAAACACGAGACCTTTTCAAAGAAACGCGAAAATTCGTGGAGTTCTGCCTTTGCCTCCCGTTTTGAGCTGCATCATCAAAAAGTTCTTTTTCTGCTCTAGACGCCTGAAAACGTGGTTGAGAAGCTCAATGACACAAAAAAGACTTACTCATCTTGCGTTGATGCATGTCCACCAATACACTGTCGATGTCAAAGAACTCATGACACAGTTCATACAGAAAACACTTGAGCGAAAATCAATCTTCGGAAGCTTGTGAAAGCTCATTTCCACAAACCGTTCTTTCCATATCACTTTCTAATTTATTCGTTTTTATTTTAATTTCCTGAACAGCAGCTTTATTGTTGCCGCTTTTCATTTGTTGGCAATTCCACATAAGGGGGGTCTGGGGGGCGAAGCCCCCCAGAAGCTGACAGCACTACGACAACTTCAGCCCCCCCTAGAGAAAAATAGTTCCCGCGCCACTGCTGCTTGACTAAAAGTACTTCACACTACGAAGCCAAGTCATTGTTTACATTTTACATGGAGCGACATTACCAACCTACCTACTTGCTTGCTTACATTACATTCCTGTTCTGACCCGTAATTTACTAATTTTTCAGTAGGCCTAAGTTGTTTTAACTAATTCTTTATTTTTTTCTGCAAGACTTCAGTCTCCACGTGGGACTCTAGCGTCAAAGGCAGTAGTGCGATATACAAACAAACTCCAGCTGACTGAACAATAGATGACACTGTGACACAACACTAGAACAATGGGCAATTGCAAGACGTCAACATTTCGCAGTTTGACAAACAAAATTGCAAACAACAACTAAGACATTAAAAAGCATGCGTTGACGCTATGCGCTAAAAAACCGCGAAAACTTTACGGCGCAGCCTCAAGCGCAAACTATCCAAAAAAATGTGGCCGCAAGCGTTAGCGCAAACAAAAAGTCTACGCCGCAAGTATGCGGCGTAGAATTTGCGGCGCATACGTAGGCCTACATCTCTGTATATACTATATAGTTACTTCTCTCCATAACCTCTACAGCCTGTTTCACCCTAAAAGTGGGATTATCAGAAGGTTCTTATTCGAGTAGAATCTATTTTATTTGAATAAGGCCCTGTTGCTCTGCTTGGCATTGAGCACTTTTTGTAGTAGTAATAGTATTTAGCCTATTGTTCAAGTTAGTTATATAGAACCATAGGCATACGAAGCCGAGCAATGTTATCATGTTTAACATATTAAAGATAACTATATATTTACAAAACTACGCAACAATTAAATATCGAACGTTTTCGACATCACACGATGTCCTCTTCAGGAATAACATATATACAATTTTTACTACATCTGAATAAAATACAATGGTTATTATAACTATAAACAGGAAAAAACAAAAACTGCACAGTACTTCTGACTAGCTCAAACTCAACGATATAGGCTCTGCGAGTCTGCGAGAATCAAAGGTAACTGCATCAAAAGGTGTTGAACAGATCACATGATGTGGTAGAAAGGCAAGGTGCGAAAAAACTAATTTTAAAATACAGAGAGCAAGAAAGATGAGACGCAAGCACAGGGCCGGATTTAGCTGATGGGGGGCCGGGGCGCTTTTAGATCGGGGGGCTCCCATGCAAAAAAATTTTTTGCGCCTACGGCTCGAAAAAACCATCTCTACGTCTACAGTAGCATCAGTCCAGTACTGCACAGCATTTTGCAGAAACTTTAAAGGCCAAAAGGAAAAAAAATAACACAAAATCACATTTTAACCACATAGGGGGGCCCTTCAAAAGTCGGGGGGCCCGGGGCAACTGCCCCCTCTGCCCTCCCCCTAAATCCGGGCCTGCGCAAGCATATCAATTGTCGTGCTTGCGGCTCAGTGGTTACGCGCCCGGCTCATGATCACGCGGCTTTGGTTCGACTCTCGGGGTGTGCGCTTGAGCAACGCATTTCAAGGACTGCTCTCCATTCAGCAGCACCTAGTGTATGCAATAATTCCCCGGCAACACTTCAACAATCGGAAAACTTCGGTAGGCACTTTAACGTAAGTTATTACACTTGCTAATGCACCACATGATGTGATTTTGAAAAGTTCGAGTGTTTTCATTGTTACGGAGGTCCAATTCTAGAGTCCAGACTGTTTAGCACGACGTAAATGTAAATGAGGTAAAACGTAAAAGGTAAAACGTAAATGTTGAAAAGTTTTGATTTTTGTTTGATTGGGAGTCTATTGGAGGTTAAGATCTCTTCAAGTTAGTTATATAATTTGCCAAACGTAAGCTACTTTCATTTCAAAATCTTCAACGATGGCATTGACAAAGGCAGGGGGAAGATTGTTATCGGCTTTCCAGGAACGGTCAGTGGTGTTGGCTTCGCTCTTGAAATGTGCTGTTGAGCAACTCATATTGTGGATGGAATAACTCAAACAACCCTTCGGCAGTCAGAAACTTCTACCATTCATTGCAACCGGGCCTGTGTCAGTGGTTCAAAGCTTCTAAAGTTGACGAAACTGCCAAAAATCCCTTTTAGAGGCTCTCATTTCAAACATAGAGATTCAAAACCAAACCACGTCGCATAGACCACTTGCTTTTTATTGCAGAAGTATTATCAATCTCCATGGCGAGGTTAGAATGACGAAAGAAAGTTTTACTTGGCTATCCGCCCGGGACTTTGACTTTAAAGTCCCGGGCGGATAGTAAAGCCCCGACTATCCGCAAGCGGCTGATTATCACTTGGTTGGTTTTGAATTTTTATCCGCGGACTGACAAAGCCTTGATTGGTTATTCCTGGTAGTTTCGCATACTTGTAGAGGCTCTTGACACAGGGCCGGTTACCGAAATTGGGAGAGTGAAGTTTTTCGATTGTTGAAGTGTTGTTGCCGGGGAATTATTTCATTGACTAGGTGCCGCTGAATGGAGAGCAGTCCTGAATTGCATTGCTCAAGCGCATACCCCGAGAGTCGAACTTGCGCCGCGTGATCTTGAGCCGGCGCGGAACTACTGAGCTAACGAGGCGGACTTCCTACTGTGTTGGTTTCAGTTTTATCATTTAGTAGCTGATTTCATATCTACATAGGCTACAGTAACTAACAAGTTTATCTATATAAATTTATTTGTTTCGATAGCAAACAGTGTGAATGAACTTGTCAAAACGATACATTGTATAACAGTGCGTTAAATCATGGCACAATCAGGATGGTGGCGAAAGATCATAAGCGGTCATATAGTTTGAGTTTTTTTGTCCAACCGTTGAGGTGAACGTCGAACACATCAAAAAATCCACTTCAATCAACAAAGAACATTTAACATTTTTAAAAGCTATTGGTTTCGCTTTGTGATGATGTAACACCACAATTTGGAACTATTGAAATGCCGATTCCAAGTGCAACCAACTAGCGTAGGTTATTTGCTTGATAAGTTGCATGTAGGCTACAACAAGTGCCTAAGTTGAATCAATTAAGCTACATAATTATAATTTCGATGCATTTACACCACTCAAATTTACAATTAGCCTACGTCATGATATTTTCAAACTACAATTGAAGACCTGAGTTGAACTACTTACAGAGTGTGCTGTAGCGAAATTAAGCCGTTTTTTAAATCAAATTTTGGCCAGGAACAGGCATTGACAAGACTACAACATAGGCCTATTCTTGGCGAAAACTCAATTTCCACCAAACGTGACTTAAGCAGTTGTACAACTCAGGTCTTCAATTACTTGCAAACGTGTAATTACAAAAAGATATGTTAATATTTATGCTTATCAGATAGCCTATTTAGCTGTTGTTTTCATTTTTATTGATCAAAAATGATTAAATTGCATAATATTATAAACATCAGGTTGCGAAAAATGCTTTTACCCAGTGCCGCCCACAATAAGACTCCACTTAGTGTTGTGTAAACACTATCTTCCCCCAAGAAATCTACTTGTGTGGTTTTAGTTTCAGTGACGGCACCTAAAATGCTGCCTAGACTAGCCCAAGTAAATGCTTTTAAATAGCACTAGTTAAATACATCAAAAGTATATAAATAGGTTTGAAGCACCAACGAATTTTACATTAAACTAACCTTAAAAAAACTTCCAAAAGACTTAGCCTACACTTTTTGGAAGTTTATTTGAGGTCTGACAAGCATTAAAGTGCAAAACAGAAGACACTCATCACAACCGTTCCCACATAAGCCTACATCACGCTCTCCCTGTTTTACAGTAGGTAGGCTACTCAATAACTTCTACAAAGTGCTGTTTTAGATAACGAACGAGATAAATATCGTACAGAAAGAGGAAACTTTCGTCCGTGCAAGCCTTTTCATTTTACAAAGCTTCACAATGTTGATTGTTTTACAATATTCTGTCCAGTCGATTGTCCTTTGCACTTGCTTTCTCATTTATTTTTGTCTCTTGGTATCCAACAGAATATTCTGCATCACGCTCGTTGTTCCCCGAGAACCATTTCTGAGGGAGGGCAAGAAGTTCAAGATCGACGGATTTTCGTGTTTTCAATCCACCTGGATGTCGAAACCGATCAATTTACTAAAAGTTGATCTTTTTATACAAGATTACAAAAACAACTGTCTTAAAGTAGGACACGATTATGCTATTTTGTATAAACATCACCACTTGAATAAAAAAGTTCCGTTATCTTATGTTGTTTCAATATAGGCTAATAGTTGACGTGAAACCCACCTGACAGCATGCTGACAACGAAACCGAGAACAAAAGTGACTGCCACAAGGAAGGTGCTGTAGTGGCAGTAAGAGAGAGCGTATAGGGACTGGATACCACCAAGTGTGTGCTCACTCGTTGCGTCGACTGCCATAGAGGCAATAGTTGTGTTTATTGCCAAAGTCTGGAAAACAAAATGTGTTGAAGGTATACCGGTGCTTCGTAGTAGGCTAATAATAATTTTTAGGATTGTGGACTGTCTTTATCAACATACACTGTACGGCCCAATTTTTTTACTCAAGATAGTAGGCTACATTCGGTTAAGCGACCGGTTATAAACGAAAAAGTGGCAAGACCACCACGACAGCTCTCTCTTAGTAGCCTATCTATAGGCTGCTCTTGAGCAGCGCACGTCATGGACAGCTCTCAATTGCACGACACTGGTGAATAAAATGATTTATAGACAAGCTGGAACTTCACACTGTCAATCTCGGTGACAAGATTAAGGATAAAAACATCCCTAGACCGGGTCTGCATTGTTGAATATTGCTTATTATACAAGCAGCCTACCCTAGGCCCTATGCAAAACTTCATAGATTAAGCTTTGTCACTCCTAGGATAAAGGTGTTCACAATCGCTATAACCCACAAAACAATGTTTTCTCCCCATCATGGGCTAATGACTTTGTAGCCTAAGTGAACAGACCATCCTTTTCAAAATTGCCGGTAAGCTGGTGTCGGTAGGCAAAATTAGACTTGTAACTTTAAGGGCGCTGAAAGTTAAAAATCTATTAGTTCAAATAGATAAAAGGAGCAAAGGTTCTGCAACTAATTTTTACTTACCACATTGCATCCTTCGGTTGTCACAGGCAAAGTGCTAATAAATACCTCAGGAATGGGATACAGATATGAGCCAACGGCAATCCATAAGCCTACCGCCAGTCCTCCACACAAACCGACCAAGACACCCTGATAAAATAGTAAGCTATAGTCAAGCTTGAAAGCCATTAGGAGATTTACTTTCTCGTCAAAAAACATTAGGTTATGATGTGAGTGAAGTGAATTCACAGTAAATATAAATTTTTCATACTGAAAGTCTGAGTTGAGAAACCTTTTTAACACAAAGACAAGTTAAGGGTATGTAGTCATTTTTGTAGGAGTAGCCTACTGCAACTAAGCACTGATTCATATTTTCATCTTTTACTAGAAAGTCACTACAAGTCGATGCAGGTATGAAATATCTTTGCAAATGTATAGCTACACATGTCAATGTTCAACGTATGAATACATGCGCAGCTATAGCCTACACATGTGAATGTTAGCTGGAAGAAAGAGGCAACACAAAACTGGAAAATGGCCGGACGTTGCCCATCTTGCTGTAACCTATCAAACAATCATAGAAAGATCCAACGGGGAGCTTGCTTTACTATCAATTAACTACTGTAGGCCTAATGTTTATTAAAACTGTTACTTACAGTAGAATTGGCAATTGTTGTAAAAAGTCCAAGACAAAATACTCCAAGCATGGGTCCACCAATTATTCCAAAAATTTTCAAAGCCATCGTCAAGATTTGATCCATCAGAGAAGCCAAGAAAGCTACTCCAAGACACATCAATCCAAAAAAAACGACTAAAAATACGTTCTAGGTTAGACCAACGTGTAACAAAGGTTAGCCAGGTTGGCTACAAGGGCGATGCATAAGAAACTATAGCCTTTAACTTCATCTCATTGGCTGAAAATTGAACTGTTTATTTCAACTTTTAACTACATGAGAAGTGCTCTTAAACATTTGCATAGCATCGACACATAAAGGCTAGTCTACACTAAAATTATAAAAAATTATATTATAGACTACAAATATAAGTATAATCACCTAATATTTTAGAAACAGCAACGCTCCTAGATTCAGAAAGCCGTGGCAGATGTGGTTTAATGAGATCTTGAAAAGATGCGCAGGCCATTGCATTGATGCCAGCAGCAACAGTGCTGTAATACAAAGCAAAATTCATGAACATATTAAAACATATTTAAACTATTTCTAAATATGTAAAAAATATACTGTTGTAATGCTCAACCCTGTGGTATTGTTGTGTCTTGCTTGTCTTTGGTGCAAAAAAGCAAACTCTCTCCCGAAACTATAAAACATTGTTTCATATAAGCGATAAATGAAAATATTGTTTTGGCATGGAGCAGTAACAATATGCAAAAAACTAAGAGGGCACTAGAATTTCAAGAAAGCACACATTCTACGGATAATGGCCTACTAGTTTTTGCTTTTGCCTACCATATACGACTGCTTACCTCAAAGTTCCACTGTAAGCACTAGCAACAAAAATTCCAGGAATCCCAGGCGCAACGCTCAAAATATCCATAACCAAATATGGAACCAACTGTCGGAAACAAAGTTAATAAAGTTTATGCTTTGTTGAAAAAAGAAAAAGCCTAAACTTATCAAGAATTCAATGGATTGAAGACCTTCTAAAAGAAAATAATTCATTCGTGAGATAAAAAAATTCAGATAGAAAAAAACGTAAAAATATGGCTAAAAAACATGCAGCAAGACTGTTGAACGTAGCCTACAAAAAATATGTTAAGTAAAATACCGTAGTTAGAATATTTCAAATATCATTTTCAAAAGTGTTGCCTCGGCCTACATATTTTTTTGTTAAGTTAGCTTTTATGGAGCAAACTGTAGGCTCATTGCCTCCCACTCTTTCTTTGGGGGTGCAAAGAGGGTACCAGAAAAAAATGTTTTTAGCGAAATAGACAAACAAACTGACCTGATCAGATTTAGTAACGTAGCCTGCAGTAAGCGGATCACAGGTGTAGTATACAGCATACATCACCAGCCCACAAATACAAGCTAAACTGAGTACAATGAAGAGACCGATGTTGTTTAGATAGAGCGACCTAAAAGTAACAATAAACGGTCAAAAAAGCGATTAGAAAGCAAAACAGCTTGTTCATAAAAAAAAGCTATTGCTGTCTCATATCATTGCAGTTCTATCCCACCAGTAAGCTTCCACAAAATTACGCATTAGACATATACATAGAATATCAGTATGTATGAGACAGCCCTAGACATGTTATTTGTCTAGACTCCAGACCGTAATTTTGTAACTTGGACTTGAATCCTGATGGCAGTTTTTTTCCGCCAAGTGTAGCAAGATTTGTTTTGATTGAAGATGGGAATCTTTATTCAAAGACTGAGAAAGCTTCGCTAAGAGATTATAATCTTTACAATTTTATATACTTTAAGAGATTGCGAACCACTGATGCAAGCGCAGTTATCGACATTGACAAAGAGAAGTTCCACTTGTTATTGAAATATATCTGTTTGTGATATGTTTCATCTATTTGGTGGCGCTAAACACAGATCCGATCTTAAAACGTGTTCTTCAGCAGTGCATTTACACCATCAGAGTTGATAAAGCGTTGTGTTACGTATGGTTATTTTGCTATTGACCAAGATTTCAATACAGAGTGGTATGATCTCATTTTACGTGCCAGTAGGTTATGGTAGCCTATGTCATAGCAATCAATGCTGAAGCCTTGCTGAATTGCTTATTGTGAAAGAAATTCCTTCCGTAAACTGTGGTTAGTTTAACAATACTTTTGACATGTACCCAACTACCTAATGCAAATTCATCTTTGTTTATCCTGCTTACAATTTAGCTTGCTTTAAGCTTGAACAGCTTAAATACCGCTGAACCATGGCTTGGTTTACACCATAGACAGACAACCACATCAAGCTTCCACCGATGCAGATCGACCAGAAAGAATGACGAACTCGAGGATCGAAGTCAAACCTGAATTCCCACAAAGGAATAAATATATTTTCCAGGAAAAAAAAGTTAATTTGAATTATCTATAGGCGAAAAAATCAAGCACATTTCAAAAGCAAAGTTTCACAAATCAAGTTTGTTAATTTCTTGGTCAGCTAGCAATAACTTTAAGAGCAAAGTTATCATTTATCATGCTAGATATACTGTAGAATAGGGGAGGTCAGGACCAGTGGGACAAAAATAGTTTTTCTTTAATAACTCAAATAATTTAGGAATAATGTATAGCAAACCATTGTTTTTATAAAGTTTCACCTTTTACTCACATCTTCAAAACATTTCAACAAAAAAATTTAATATTTTGATGTTTATGTTTAGATTTTAAACACAGCACTAAAGTGTCCCACTCGTATGATCGTATCTAATCTGAGAGAGCAGTGGTACACTTCAAAAATGCATTTAATGCAATAAGAAACTGGTTGCAAATACAAAACAGACTTTGCATGGCTTTCATTCATGCATTTGTGAATTACAAGCCAGTGTTTCGACACTTTACATCAAACGTTGAAATAAACAGTTTTAATGGATTGACTTAACAAAACTCTCAAACGTACAAAACAAACACTACTGAAAACAAAACAAAATTCACAATGGAGTTGTTGAAATGTCCCATGACTTTTTTGAAAAGAAGGATTTGTTAACACCATCATACACCATCTTACAGTAGCCTATATATGTTGTAAGTTATATGTAAACGTTTACACTGTCCCACAGGTCCTTGAACAAAATGTCCCACTGGTACCTGAACCTCATTTTGAAATATTTTTGCCTCTCAGACCAAAACTTGAAAAAATAAACTTTGCAGTTTTTGCTTAATGGAAGTGCAAGTTATAAGGATTAACTCAATCTAAAAACTACTTCATACAAAGTTACTGTTGAACCAAAAATACAAAAGAAATCTGACCACTCTTGTTTACATGTCCAAGTGAAAAAAAACTCTTTTTGATGTCATTCTTCAACTACAAAATATTTTGTCATCAAACTACACTAAACAACATTGACCAGTATTTCCGTTCCACACACAAAATTTCAGTCATTTACGTTCAACGCGGTTTAAGAAAATGGCAGTGTCCCATTGGTCACCGTTCTCCCATACATTTTAGCTAGCCATTTTAAAGCTGCAACCAGGCAGTAGGTACAAGCTGTACAATATTAAAAGTTCGTAAGATGCACATAAAGCTTTTAACTTACTCAAAAAAGTTAATCCGTCCTCCTTTAGAAGCAATGTCAAAGACTTCACGAATTCCTCCAACATTAATACTTCCTTTGATAATAATTGCTGTAAATCCGATCCACATCACAAGGCACTGTCAAGATATTAATAAATAGTAAAATACTTCGTTGCAGTAAATCAGTGGTTCCGAAGTTTTTGTGGTATGAAAAAGAATTTAGTAATTTGTAAACATGTGGATTTTTTTCAAAGCTTGCCTGAAAATTCGTGATTGATTGTTTGTGTGGATCTGTATTTTCAAACTGAGAAAGTCTTTGTAGATGTATAATCCTAGCAGTTTTACATATACTGTAGCCTACTTATAGACGTTTGGGATTGCTGACGCACGCCCGGTGATCATTGCTGACAGAGTGAAGTTTCCGCTTGTTGTTGCCTGACTCATTTCCTAAGAATCACTGAATGAAGAGCTCTCCTTAAATTGCGTTGTTCAAGCGCACACCTAGAAAGTTGAACTAGCGCTTCTAAATGTTTTCGTTTTTTTGTGCACAAAGTTGGATGTTTATTCAACAGAGCGTTGGGTACTTATTTTTAGGTGAGGTGATAAAAACGATCTAATTTATTTCACTAGAAAGCTACGTAACACACACAACAAATAAAATTAGTAATAGTGGTTTATTTCTAATTTACAATAAAAAGAAAAGTAGATTGAAGATGAAAGTTTCTTGCAAACCCAGTAAATTTCTTAGCATCATGTGATAGGCTCCACCATACATACCATTGGCTACAACTAGCACAAGAAAGCAATTTTTAAATAATTATGGTTTTAGCGTTGTTGATTTGAGCCAGCATGATCATTGGCACGGAAACAAATCTTCAAATATCCAACGACAAATTAAATTAAACAACACTGATTCAAAATTTTGCATATTAAGCCGCATTTTGTTGAACAAAGTTTGATTGCTTTTGCTAAAAAACGTGATCAAAATATTATAATGTTTAAAGCAATTCTGGCAACGCGTGCAAGAATGCCGCAATAGCCAATAAAAACATTCAATATTAAGCTCAATGAGGGTGGTTGACCTCTCCTTTCCCTTGCGTACGTCTATGGTTCGTGCTCACATAAACGTGTAGCATATATTGCGCAATGTCGGGATTAAACTTTACATTTATTGCGTTGTTTGGCAAAATATTGCTTTTTTATTCGTTATTGTTTTTCTGTCTCCTGACCTTTGCGGCCAAAACGGATAGATTGTGATGCTCTACTTGTTCTAAACCAGCCAGATGTTATCTAAAAAAGTCGAGTTGTGGTTTATGACCTTGTCACAGGCAACCACGATGGCGACAGAACGGAATGTAGACTTACAGCGTTTCGTCTATATCTACCACAATGCCATCAATAGTGTAGGAGATAACAAAGCTTAAAGGACAGCAAGTGGTTTGAATGTACGGTAATCTTAGTTTTAGTTGATTTCGTTCAGGAGATATTTCCAAAAACAAATTGGCGAACGAGCTTGGCAGAGGCAAATCTGTTGCAGTACAAATACATAAAACCAGTGAATGACACGATCCAAGTTTTATACAGAGAGCTAAATCTTTTAGTCTGTGGACCACTTAGTTTATCTACGTACTGTTACCAAGCCTCGTTATCAACAAAGATCAAATAACCCACCTGTATCACATCATTCCATACAACTGCTTTCATTCCTCCAATGCATGTGTAAAAAGTGCAAACCAACGCTGTTCCAACGATTGACACGTATAAGCTGAGACCCGTCACTACAACACAGCATTTTCAATTTAGCATCAAAAATGGTAATTCTGAGGTTGCAGCAACTGTATTTGCAAAGTTTAACCTCCTTTGTGTTTTACATTTACCATAGGCCCAAAATTAAATTCTGAGAAACTGCCAGGCTACTTGTCTTTAACCTTTTAAAAAACTAGACCTGCTTGCCACACCATCCTTATTTTTCTGGTAGGCTGCTTAAATGTTAATTAAAAACGTGGTGTTTGAAAAAAAAATTCAAGAACATCATATCAAATTTTACCAGCATCTATCCTAAACATACCTTTATTTAAAGCTAGTGCAGGCATGTACATCACCATTCCTGTGTACAAAACTGTTTGGAGGATAAATACACAAGTACCGGTAACGCGAACAGGACGGCTGAACCTCTTTTCTAAAAACTGACAAACAAATAGATGCATTAGACAACACATAAATATTAAATCAAGCATTATTTTAGATATAAATGACAGCAGAGTAGCCTAACTACTAGTTGTACTTTTGAAATGCTTTAGTTTCATAATTTCATACCTCATAGGTACTTGAAATTCCCATGTTGTAAAACACTGGTACAAACACATTTGCAACAGTCACAGTGACGATGGTATACGACACGACGAACCACCAGAACATGGTTCCGTACGTGTAGACTTCGGATGGCGTGCCAAGTACTGTTATGGCCGACATGAAGCTAGCGGTGAGGCTCAATGCTACCGGCCATCCGCTCATAGATCTAAACATCAAATACAACCATCTAAAGATATCGATGAAACTAAAATCTTTCAACCTTTGGATGAGCGTCATGTCATTATAAACATTGCAATTTCATGCGGCATTAAAAGAGCCTTTGAGAGAATGCTTTGGGTGCGTTACTCCCAAGCAAAGCACCTTTATTACATTTAAAGTTAACAAAAAATAGAGATGTAAATTGTTTACTGTGGTTATCTGGAATTTTCTCTCGAATATAGGAAAACTATATTTTTGCACTTTCATATGTATTTTACATAAATATTCTACCAGTGTTATCAAAGACTACTGTTTAGTTAAAATTGAATATGATTTGAAATTGCAAAGTCGTTGCAAACTTGATTAACCTTTCCACTAAGATGTAAACGTTTAAAATAACTCAAGTACAATGTTATCAATTTCTAAAAGGTTTTAGGTTGAAATACTGTAAACAGTTAATCCAAAACAGCAGCACTGTGTTCCTTTGGTGTGCCATCACACAGTCAGTGTATCACATTATTCGAAAGTTTATATGAATACGATCAATGCGTCGTATAAACTCATGCAGCTTGAGAGTGACAAATTCCAAGTCTTTACCTTCCAGCCAAAAGATAATTTTCTGACGTTTTGTTCTTCCTGTCCCGAAAGGCAAAGAAAAGACCGATGCCACAGGATACCGCAAACAGTCCAACAAACACAACATAGTCGGGTGCACTGAAAGTCTTGGATGTGTGTACCGGATCGATCATTAGTAAATATTCGTTGCGATCAATGATAAATGTAATAGTTTTAAGTCTAAAAGAAAATTTTATTTTATTTATTCTCTCATTGATTAGTACTGTAGTGTTACGGAATCGATCACAGGGGCTAAGTCAAAACGACAAAAGAACGTAGACTAACGTAACGCTTTTCCTCAGTAAATACTGTAGGCTAATCTTCGCATAGCAGGATGAAGTAAAGTGACAAAACATTTGGCAATGCGGCTAGTGGCAAATCTAAAAAAATTTGAAGTCACCACAATGTGGACGAATTAAAACGTTTAAGAAAAAACAAACAATAAGAATGGTGAGGTCCGAAGAAGCAAAGATCTAAAAAAAAGCATTCGGGGGATTTGACCTCTCCCCCAGGAAGTTTGAACAAATGTTCCATCGTTTTAGTAACTTTTTGATTAGTTTACAGTCCGGTAATGCTTTGTTTCATAGCTTTGCAGTTTTTCACTTACCATATTTATAAAACTAAAGCTAGTTCAGCAGAAGTCAATAAAATGTTTGATTTAAATTTGAAATTAAGCTTAAACCATTCTCTTTTATAAAGACAGGAATTGAAATAATTCAATGTTTGATGAAGTTTTGAGTTGCCATTATGTTAACCAAGGGTAGGTGGAAGCAGTTTGAAGAGACATATGATATATGAGATATCTGTCTACCTTTTCATCTGAAATGTTTTTCTACAAGCTTTTCGTAATCATCAGGTAGCAGACATAGTAGTAAAATTTTGAAAATCCTCTACCCATCTTTCCCTCGCAGTGATTCTTAAACAGTGCGTCGCGACGCAGTGTTGTGTCCTTCAAATTTTGAAGTGGCGTTGCGCAATAATTTCATGGACTAACTAAGCCGAGCATGGTGTTTTAAGCTTTGAAGTTTGCTGGGTTTTTTTCAGTGTGATATTTTTTTTTATGTGACATTAAAGAAAAAATAAAACTGTTGTGTTCAATTGCTTGCAAAATCATCGATTTAAATACCACCCTCACACTGCCCACCTTTTTCTTACTATACTGTATTTTTGTTTTGCGACAAAAAGGTTGGAAACGTACGTGTAGAGATCTTGCAAATTTGTTGTTGGTGCGTTGCAAAAACAATACATTTTTTGTGTCAATAAAAGTGTTGCATTGCAAAAAGTTTGAGAACCACTGGCCTATGGTACAGAAGTCTCACTTTAGATATTATTTGTCATACGTGTAGTAACAATGAAATAGGTTAGTTTATTGTTGACATAGCGTAAACGTGTGAGCATGGAGCAATAACTTTACTTCAAAGTACTAGTAGCCTACATTTTTTCTCTGTTTATGTATGGCACATGACCAAATTCTTACTCTTTGAGCTCGTTACAAATTTAAAAACACATACTGCCTGACAAGCTGATGTAGTCTAAACAGGAGAGGGAAGAAAGCAAAAAGATTCGAAAAACAATTGGGAAAAGTTGCATGTTTTCAGGGGTAGGCGACGTGACGAAGTGCCGCGCCTGGATTCGCCACTGAACGTGGCAACGAAGTAGTGCAATGACTATTCAACTGCAGCAGAAGTTTTCAACTTTTTTTACCCGGCGATCGATTTTGAGAACTTCATTTATCACGCCAAATTGTTTTGGTTGAAAATTATGCACTCACAATGCAGTTACAAATTTCTGCGTCGTTGAATCTACGCCATAATACGATGTGTAGGCCTATACTTTATCCAAACGATAGGCCTAATTGTATTACATTCTTGCTAAAATCCCCTACGTTAAAACAAGATTGTTTAGCTGAAAACTGAAGTTAAAGCAGTTACTAAAAGTAGATATGTATGTGATGCCTGCTTTGGGCCGGATTCAGTAGTGGATTTATGGAGGGCACTTGGTCACGTACGCCCCAAAATCGAGAGAAAACATGCATTTTTTTTTTTTGCAAAATTTTTATGTTCACTTCGTTCGCTCCACCCGATTTTAACCAAATGGGCGACATTGGGTACGCAGAGGTTCAGCAGTGGATTTAAAAATATATTTTTCTTATTCCTCAAAAACTAAAAAAATAATGAAATATTTCTAAATAAGCACATTCCTCATTCAACTAGTTAACAATTAAACCGGCCTATTTCAGTGTTGATAAAGGTATGAAGTAAAGTGTGCCCTATAAAATATAGGGGAAGGCGGGACACCTCAAATGGTCTTGCAATTGTTTTTCTCTGATGACTACACAACACTATACAAATTACAAACCTTCATCACATAAATAACTGAAATATTTTTTTGGTCATTAACTAAGAATTATTTAAAACGTAACTTTAACTTTAAACCAAAACTTGTAACTCAAACTTTTACGGAAGTAGGGTTCAAGTTGATAACTTTGGTCAAATATAAAGTGTACGGCTTGATCAAAAAAACATTGTCGGTCTAAAAATGCACAAAAATCGACCAAACCAAGATTAGATTGGACAAAATGTTTTGAAAGGGAATGCTTCTCAAACACACCCTAACTGTTTTATTTTTGAAACCTATACTTTTATATTGTCCTTTTTATATTACAAAGTTTATTTCGTTGAATATTTGGTGTCCACCCTTCATAAGATTTGCTTGTGGCCGGATTTAGGCTACAGGTTTAGTTTTCCCTTTAGTTATAGTTTCAATAGCACTGTTTGGTTTGTCTTTAAACAAAAATTTGGCTGAGTTAAGGGCTAGTGTGAAAAAAAATCAATATAGGATGTAGTTAAACGGAAGAGAAGGCACAATCTGACATCATAGTTGCAAGACATGCCCCACAGCCTGACCTGACAAAAGAGACATGATGCTCATTCTGCCGCATTTTAGAATACACTCAACTGACTTGATCACATCTTTATAATTAAATTTTGAAGCCTAAAACGAGGTGGGGTTTTGCCCAGTCTGGCTCACTTGAAACAAAAGTTTGCTCAAGTAATACTAATAATGCTATGGTTTTATTTATTGTCGCTCCACAACAAATAAGGTTTTTCAGCATTAGGGCTAATTTTTAATTTTATGTCAGGTTTACGATGTCATCACATTAATACCCGACTTATTCTCACTACGTTATGCAAGAAAGAATACAATCGGCATCGTTTTTAAAGTCTTCAATTTGACACGACCAGGAATCGATCACAGATCTACCAGCATCAGAGCCGAAGGCCAAACTACTCGGTCACTGAGCTGGTCTCTTGCTCAAGTACCGGTAGCCTGTAAAGTTTTTAAAATCAGAAGCCCTGTGGCTGTCGACATGGGCGCAGTAGACTATGCCAAATGTTGAGCATAGTTTACACACCAGCTCTGTTATAAAAAGGGCACATCGCAAAAGCCGAGCTTTCATAAAGTACTCCATTTCACCATTCTTCGTGTTGAGTGGCTTCACCACACTACTTTTATTTTAAAATAAACCATGCACGTCACGCATAGAAATAACACAAATAAAGTCTGTCAGACATTTTGGCCGTCTTCAAATACGAAGCACGAACGCTATCATCGTGTGATGTTGCAGCATGCAGCATTTGAAAATTAGAAAAATATTGGTGCAACAATTTTAGCAAAATTACCATTTCTATTTTGTTTCAGTTACTGTGTTATTGCAGAAAATAGTCACTAAAGCCATTGAAGGTCCGTCGGTCACAACTGACTTGTTTTGGCACTTGCTATGAACAACCTCTTGGTTTACGTTGAGCTAACTTATGGATTTCTTAGTCTATACATCAGTAGATACAAAAATATTATGCAGGTCTTTGGACAATAAAAATTGCAATAATGGTACTCTATCCTTATGTAAAACAGCAAATACACTTCAAGCACCAGTTCAAGTGACGTTTTATGCAAAACTTCTTAATAGGCAACAAATATTAAAATGATTTTAATGTTGTAGGCCTACTGTTAAAATTTTGAAAGCAGTTTTCAGCTATAGCTTAAAATCACTGAAGAAAAACTTACTTCTATTTGATTTAAAAATTAATTATGCCATACCGGTTAACAGTGGCGAACACCGCACCACAAACATACAGACCTCGTCGTTGTCGTGTCCATCATATATATACCCTTGAGCAAAAACCGAAAAAAGATTTCGGTGTCATTGTGCATGTGCGCCACGAGACGTCACTTGCATTTTTCATTTCCTTTCATCGAAACAAGAAACAATGACATGCGCTCGGAGTGGCGTGCACAGAAAATTTTAGTGGAGGGGGTTTTGAAGAAAATTTTGTATGTGGCTGCGTGAAACTGTAATTACTGTGACCTTCTATATGTTTTACTCTACGACAGAAACGAACGTGGGCCAATGACCTATCATTGAACTAATAACCATAGCTACAAAACTGCTAAGTAAATCTAACCTACATTGCTTTGTTCAATATTTCGTAATGCTGTCCTTATTGTAAGGCAGCTCAATGTAATGCAGGTACGTCGCACACCTGCACAGAGTGGGCCCTGCTCAGAAAATATTATGGAGTTAGAGTTTTAATTTGTTCTGTAACCTTAACGTACTTTAAGTAGGTGATACCTCTTTAGTGTTAGTTGTAGTAATTTACTTTTACTCTACGGTAGAAATAAATAACGTATTGAAAATCTAAAAGCATCTCACAGATTCATTCACCTTCGTTCATGCAGGCTTCGACCAGTAATGTCTGTAAATAGAACACATCTGGCCTAGTCATATTGAACTTTATTAAGGCTTTCAATGAACTAGGCACATACAAATAAGCAACCCCTCAAGAATATATAGATCTCCACAGTGCAATAACATGACTTAAAAGCACTTTTTCATTTTAAAAATAAAATAATGCCTAAAAAGACGTTGCTGGTTGCAGACAGAGGCCAACTGTTTCGGACTTGACAACTTAAATTCTGTATTAACCGTTTATAAACTTAACTCTACCTAGTACAAAATGGTGCAATAAGTGAAAGATACTGTTACACACTACAGTATGTAGCGCTTACAGACTACTGCTATACTAAAACGCCAACTGTAGAACTAGTAAAACTGATGGTTTTATTTGTTGTCTCTCCACAATAGCTAAGGTCTTTTAGCGACAGGCACATTTTCAATTTTATATCAAGTTTACGATGTCATTGCACTACTTTCCGACTTATTCTGACTATTCTCACTGTGTTATGCAGAAAAAGAACTCAGTCGGCAGCCTACCGTTTTTAAAGTCTTCGCTTTAACCCGACCTGAAATCGATTTCAGATCTACCAGCACCAGAGCCAAAGGCAGAAAACACCCGACCACTGAGCTGGTTGTCTGTAGAACTACATTGAAAATAGCAGGGCACATTCCACTATTCAATTAGCAGAGTTATGCTGCAGCTAAACAGCCACAAGAATAATAACAAAAATACAATAACAACGCAATTCCACAGCGGTATCGCACTAAGCACTAAGAAGTATTATGAAAATATATTTTTAATTAATTATAGTAATCCTAATTTGAGCAGACATCATCGGTGTCTTGTGAACCCAACTTCAAGATGCCAGAAACAAAGTTACGTTGAAACGCAGTGATCTACAATTTTGCGACATTTTTAAAATGAAGTTGATCGTTTTTTTAATTGGTCATAGCAATAAGAGTTTGTGAAACGTTGACCAATCTAAAAAAATAGTTTGCAATCTGAAAAAATCAGTTAGCAATATATTCTAGAAATTTGGTAATACTCTGCAAAATTTACTGTAGCTAATTGCTCTAGGCTGATGCTGAGCTGCGTCGGAGTCTGCCTCAACAAAATTTACTGTGATTTTAACAAAATTATTAGAACAAAATTTACTGTGCATTAGAATTAGCCTATGTGTTTCCAAAAGTTAGGTTGTAGGCCATGGGTCATCAACTGGTATGTGAACGGCCCGCGAACGGTACGCTACTTGCGGTCCGAGGAAGGCATCACCATATCGCATTTCAAATGCGATATCCAGCCACACTATTCTAGTGAGTTGGATCATGCAGCCTACAAAGTGGAAATATCCTTCCGAGCAGCTGAAAAACATGGAAAAAACATGCAGCCTACTTGGTGGAAATATGCTTCCGGAAAGTTGAAAAACATGAAAGAAAACTCTTTGTTGCGTCATAATTGTTCTGATTTTTTTTTGGAAATCTCGGACACACCGCAGAGCGGAAGTTGAATAGTCTCAGAAAAATGTCATTTTACAAGTTTAGTAGAAGGAAGCGTAAAATGGGATTAATCAAAAAATTCCTTGATTACTGAATTTGTTAATTACAAAATATCTTGACATTTTTTTGTCGTATCCAGGCTTTCGCCCAGTGGTTGAAGATTTATATTAAGTGGACGGGAAGGCAAGGAAGCCAATCCTCGTGTCCACCTTCAGGCATGCCTTTAAGTGTCCTGCCAAAGGCATAGCTACATGCTCTTGAGCGGTGTCGAACTAGCACCCTTCTCGTTTATTAGGCATTGTTAAAAAGTCATAAATTTTGTTGAAGGAATTTGGCCTGGCAGTAGCGTTGTTCGATTATTATTTTTTTTACTACAATATTCTAAGTTAAATATTAACAACATGTATCGCTGGATATTGGATACGAAATGCGTTCTTTTCTAGCATACGAGTCAACCTTATCTAAAATGTGATCAGTGTGCCGCGCCACAGCCGTTCTTATTGTCAAAGAAGGCCTGCATACAAAAAAGGCTGGCTGACCCTGTTGCAGACAATGTTAGTACTATCTTGCGCGGCACCCTCCCTGGTAAAACAATTTTAAACAGATTCGGTTTCGTTTTTTTAGGAAGCATGTTTGCAAACTTGTATTTCAGAAAAAACGTGAAAGCATTAATAATGAAGTTTCAAAGTCCATGATGAAATGACATCATCGTGAGTGGCTGTATAATCTGCGTCTGCGATGCTGCTGCTTTATGAGAGGAGTCACACACACAATCTGTTGCTATAAATAGCTTTGCCGAACAGCCAGCTCCAGAACACTCAACGAAGACAAACTTATCTTTTGCTGATAGAAAGATTTGTTGAGAGAATGCATATACCCTGATTCTATCGATCAAACATTATCAGGCCTTTAACCAAGCAGAACATAACCCTTAGCCAACTGAACCATCATACGAAGTCACAAGCCTCACCCACGAGTGTAAACGCCAACGTTGTGTTTTTGAAAAATCATCATTAGCATAGCAGGGCATCACGTTTTCTTTTCGATTCCAGTTTTGGAAAACTGTCAAAATTAACTTGCTGTTTAATTTTGTCGGCTGCGTAATCGAGTGGTGAGAACGTCTGCGCGACGTTCGAAAGGACGTGGGCTCGACACCGCTCAAGAGCACGCGGCTGTGTCTCGGCAAAGACACTTAAGCCAAAATAAGGGGAGCAGCTGACTCGAAGACTATATGTCACTTCGCCGCTTCCTGTAGACTGTTGTATCGCATCTGTGATCGCAGTGTATGTTATCGCAATGGGCGCAAATAAAAACACGATTATTATTATTTATTTTCCAATTAACCTTAAACTTGCTTTCATAGTTTTTTGGTATGTAAAATTATGCTGATTGGAGGAAACTCAAAAACATTGCCATTGGGGCCAGTGACGTCGCTAGAAAGAAAATTTTAAAGGGGCAAAAGCTGGGGGAGAGCAAAATCATTCAATATGAATTACAATAGTATTACAACGTTGAAAGAATATCAAAACTTTTTTTCGAAAGGTAGGGCGAGATATAATTTTTGGAGTCGACTACCTGCCTAAGCTTTCCGTGGCTACGCCCTTGATTGGGGCACTGGGGGAGAGAAACTGTTCATCCAAACTTTCTATCTTGCTCAACAATAAAAAATGTTTTTCAGACTCATGCATTTTTTTGGTGCCTTTTCTCTTATCATGAATATATTTGCAATAAAAGTTTGTTTTTCTGCTCTTTAAAATGTGTAACAAGTTATCTCGCCGGAATTAATCCACAAAGCCACGCACGAAGGTTTAAAATATCTATTCCGTACATACAATAGTGTAAGCATGTTTGCCATATGACGAACATAACATAACTTTATAACACTCTTACAAATCCTGGTTAGGATCATAAGTGTAAACAGTAGCATGACAAATTTAAAATAAAGTTAAGTAAGATATCAAAATGCAAATCATATCTACATCACGTGAAACATACTTTTTCAATTTCAATTTTATTATCAAAAAGGAAGTTACACACCACGATTACGTCAACATTATATCACCACTGACGCCCCATGGGTCACGGTTGAACAATGCCTTCGTCTGAATTGCGTGACTGCTGGCACGTAGACACTTTCACTTAAAGAAACGGAAAAATACAGCCTTATAGCCAAAGGCTACGTCAAGATTTGAGAAAAGCCACGATGTGGAGTGAAGAAAGTAGTTCACATACAATACAATAACTACCAACAAACGTAATCTACGTGTACTCAGTGGCGTACGCAAAGGAGGAGGTCAAAAACTCTCCCATTGAGCTTGATATGTAAATATGTTGCTGTTTTATTGCTTGTCGTGACTGTATTTGATGCGTTATTCTCTATTTTGCTTTACCGACGCAACTTAGTGGTTTTGTGTAAATCGACTTCAATGAAGATGCATTTTTGTTTTGAAAAAGCAATTATAGCGAAGAAATTATGTGTGACGAAACAAAAAAAGAAAAAAATTGAGCAGCTGATATCAAAATTTATAATTTTTTTGCTGTAGCTTTAGCCTTCAAGGTATGCTTTTGTTATTTACAAGCATAGTAAGACTGGTTGGAGCAAAATCAGGCTACTGCTGACCCAGGTTAAACACCTTCTTGAAGAACCGCGGTCTGTTTCTTCTTTGGTGGCTAGTCTAATTTTTAGTAAAAACAATTTCCACCGCTTGAGATGAGCAACTTAAACTAAATCAAGATGAGTAACTTAAGTTTTAGGTTGAAAAATTTTTAAAACAAAATTTTGTTTTATTTTGATGTAAAATTCTTTTGCCTTCTTTTATTTCTCGATCGTCATAGTTTACTTTGTTTATGCGCTTAAAAGAAGTATGAATGCTAATCCATGCGAATCGTAGCCAACAATGAAGAAAGCGTCATGAAGCAAAAAAATCTTGGGCCTGCGTAAAAACTGTTTATTCTAAATAAACTGCCTACTTTCACTTAGGGGTGTTTCAAACAAGACCCAGGGTATTTTAAAATTGTGTTTGGTTTGGGTTTGTATTAAAATACCCTTTTGTTATGAGACGCATTTTTAACGTAACTAATCTAAATCTTCAACCATCAGGCGCATGCCTGGATACGACTACGACTAACGTAACTTACTTGAAAAACGTCTTCATGCGCCACAGCAAAAACCGATTAAATATTGCGTGCAATATTTGTGGATTGCATTCATAATTTACATTGGATTGCCAACTTGACTGGCAGCGCTCTCTAGTAGCCTTCCAGTGTAGTCCGGGAACATCGTGAATCTGAGGTGGTAAATGGATAGGCCCTCGACCCCAGAGGCTCACACGACGACAGACAGCCAAATTAAACAATAAAATTATAAGTTTCAATGAAAAAATATAACGTTGGAGAAGCTTTTACTCGACCATCTTATAGCCTTCATCATTAGCACAATCACAGGCCTACATTTTGTGATCCGTTATAGGCTTACTTTCGTTTCAGCCTTGAAGTGAAGTAAGTGTTGGTGCCATGGTTTAACGTGGTCACATGCAAATTTTTTTCAAATCTCTCTTCCATGAAAAATTTCTGCCTACGCTACTGTCCATGAATGCAAGGAGTAGGCCTACACTTCACGCTTTTAATTAAAGTCAATAAAAACGAATAGATTTTTTTCATTGAATATCGTTAATCTTTAGTCTACCGAAGAGTAAAAACAAAAGTAAATTAAATAAAAAATGTTTCATGCGAAATTGCGATTTGCAGCACACTACTCAGCATCGTAAATTAAACCAAATAATTTATATTCTCAGTACTGAAGTGCAAGCACTCACCTTGTGCCAGCAAGAGGTTTCAAATGTGCAATGCGATTTTACACCATTATGGGTAAGTATTTGAGGGGTTTTGAAAAGAACATTACAGTGTGAAGAAAAAGTATTTGGTGACACTTTCGTAAAGTTACATTTTTACATAAAATACTGTATTAGGCATATAAAACTTAATTCCCTCGAAAAATTACTTCATCTGTGGACCACTGAAAATTCTTCCTGGACCATTTGTTGTCCACCTGGAGCAGGTTGCGCATCACTAACTTAGACTTTAGAAAGATACTTGGTCAGATGCTCACCCCATAAACTATGAACAAACATACTGTAGCCTACATTTTTTTTTCTTTTACGATTGTTTTTGCTGATTTGCAGCGTTGCCGGTTCTACCGGTTTTCCGCGGAATTGGGCTGGTTTTGGTTATGGAGTCACGAAAATTTTTTAATAATCTCGTTTTTTGATTGGTTTCGTTTCAAACCGACTTCCATAAAACAAATGCCATTTTTACCTAAAACTTGTCGATATTAACACTACAGTATTTTGTGAAAATGTTTATACTACATTTTGGCTTGTTTGTAGATGATTGGATCCAGTGGCGTAGCCAAGGGGGGGGGGGTTACAAACCCCCTTTGGCATGCGTGTGACGTAACGATATTGAGAATGATGCTTTCAGTCTAAAAAAAAATTGCCTAATTTTAAACAAAATTGCATTAAAAGAGCAAGTTTTGCCAATACCAAACATCTCAGCCAGGAATTAGCAACAAGAAAACATAGAGACTTAGCTTTATTTCCGAAAAATGCCGAAGAAAACATGATCTTATCCTTTTGCTATGCCACCAGGCACCACCATTTTACAGGAATACCCCCTCCTTTCAAAATTCCTGGCTACGCTACTGATTGGATCAGTGCCGGTCTTAGGGTATTGCAGACCTGTGCCGAATATGCTTTGCGGGCTCCCATGACAATTATCCAATTTGTTTTACAAAAATCGGTTTAATTTTACTTGGTTACATAAATATACAAAAAAAGCATGAATGAAGATACATCAAAAACACAAAAATTTTGTGTTAGTCATAATAAATAAGTCAACTTCGTATATACTTTATGTTGACGTATGATAAAAAACCATTCAATTTTGTTCACAATACTGTTTTGTGATTTTTACAAAAATGTTTGCTTTCTTATTTATTTGACATTAACATTATTTGAGCAAACAATCAAAAATAAGTTCAATTGTAATAAAATTTTTAAATCATGCTGAAAGTTCTTTCCCAAACTTTTATCCAATTTGCCCAAATTTTCGACTAATTGGAAAGTTTGAGGGTTGCGGTTATATTCCCTGCACCCCTAGCTCCTACGCCTATGTTTAAGGATACCGGTAGGCCTAAGTTGCTTGCAAATTAAATCAAATTTGTTTCATTAGAAATGACGAAAATTAATGTATTTTCTAAGTAAATTGCGGCCCCCTAATTAGCGGGCCTTATGCGATCGCACGGTTTGCACACCCCAAAGACCGGCACTGATTGGATGATGTAGATTATTTTTGGGCTACTTTTTAATAGCAATTGGGATGGAAATTAAAAAAAAATTTCAGGCGATATTGCTCGTTTGAGCACAATATCGCTAGTGGCGTGAGAGGTAGGACAGTCGTGTGTCAAATCAGAAGCAAATTTAAGAGGTAAAGATTTGGTCACGTGCTCCTCAAAAACTGAGAAAAAACAAATTTTTGAAATCAAAACTTTTCTTACTCAAATACTTTACGTCAACGATCGTATGTGTTAACCAAACCAATGTTATTAAAAGTATGAAAGGAAGTATGCCTTATCAAAAAAAAAGCTCAAAATGTAGATACTAAACTCATGTTCAGCAAACGTTTCGAAACTTATACTGCCTTAGTCTTCATCTGCAATGCTATAAATGTAAGTAACCTTAGTTGATTTTTTGTCGTCAATGTTTGGCATGGTTATGAAATCGGCCGAAAAACATACGACTCCGACTTCTTGGTTTATAACTGGCTGACCGACTCCGAACACATCAAAATCCCTCCGACTCCACAGCCCTGGCAAAGCTGTGCGATCGAGAAAAAATATACGACTCCGATTCTGACTCCTCGGTTTATAACTGGCCGACTCCAACTCCGGACTCGTCTAAATCCCTCCTACTCCACGACTCCGACTCTACAGCTCTCTACAGCCCGTGGAATAGGCCTTTTGTAACACTAAACCCTTTTGAAATAGCTAAGATGTGAAATATTGACAGTCAGTAGCGTTGACAGGGGTGGTCCAGTTGTGCTTTTGAAACTGGGAAAATTTTAAGGGATGCAATCGAAAGAAAACTATAAAATCGCGTATTTTGAAGCTAACTTGTTATTTTGAAATAATGCTTTTGTATCCATCTTAGCGTATTTTTTTTTAACAAACGTTGCTTCACCCCTCCTCCCGTTGTCTTTTGTTTTTGTTGGTCAAAAAGTGTTGCAATTGTAAGTTTTGAGGCCAGCTTTTTTTTTATTGGTACCAGGCACACGTTATACTTTAAAAACGGCCCTTTTGACAGTAAGCTACTATATGTTGCTGAAATCAGTCATAGAATGAAAAGTGATTGTTTGATGAAAAAGCACTGTAGGGTAGTGATGGATTTAGGCTTGGAGGCCCGAGGAAAGTTACTGTATATGGGGAGAGGCATTTTTGCAGTCGCTTGTAAAGTGTTGCCGATTAAATTTTGCAAAAATATTTGTATAAAGGTGTAAACTACCCATTTTCTTTTAAGGATCTTGTTTGTATAATAGATTTTAACCATCCTTGTGAAAAATAGTTTATTTTGTCAAAAACGTTCTGGAAATTTACCGGCGGTATCAAAAATGGTTTTAAACTTAACTTCAATGTTTAACCAAAACTTTTACTTTCAAATGCAACAGCAATCTAGCTTTGAATTGATTATCATAATCACAGTCATATACAGTGTACGTTTACACAAAAAACATAATAAGGTCACACATTGCGTACAAAACGATCAAGCAATGATAAATTTGACGACATTTTTGGAGGAGAGTTCACATTTTGTTTGTTTGTTTGTTTGTTTATCTTTATCCTGCATTGCGGGAAAGCGGACTTGAGCGCTATGCATCGGTGTATGCCTTCCGACATACACCTGACCCACGCTGCAGCCGACGGCAATGTCTGTTTTCCGGTTGTCTACTTTACTTATGACTTAAATTTGGTACTACCCATTACTCGAAATCGATCACTAGGTAGAGGCAATTGTCGTTAAGTTTCTTGCCCAGAGAAACAACAGCAAGTGCGGGTGGCTGGAGTCGAACATGCAGACTCTCGACTGCGAGCCCAACGCGCTAACCACTCGGCCACGGCTGCCGACATACTAATATTTTCCCTGTTCAAATTTCACCTTTTACTTTATTGTCTATTAGAAGTTTTGCTCCGTCAGAAGTCAGAAAAATTGGTCCTCTCTATTTTTTTTAGAATCATTTTAGTTCTATCTACAGCAGTGAAATCATAAAAAAAGCAATGAAACAAAAAATCTTTAGTGCAGCAGAAAGTTAGAATAGTTCCAAAAAGTGCTAAACAGCGCTAGTAACAAAACTTACAAAAGGTCGTATATCGAACTATAAAGAGCATCACTTTTTATGACCCGGGCTAAAAGGTGTTTTTCGTGAGTTTGGGGTTCCAGAAGTGCGAAGTTGTCGCTCAAATTCTGCAGATGCATAAGAAAAGTTGCATTCGTCTGAAGATTCTCTTGGCAGCGTTGCCCGAGGAACTTCAATCGAAAATTCAACAACATCACTACTGGTTTCTGAAATTTGTTCGTTGTCTTGAAAGCTAGTGTGTAAACTATAAAATCTAGATTTCATTTCACTCCCGAGACGGTTGGGTTGAACAGCAAAGCTTTTACTCATCAATGGCATTGCTCTCTCCCTTTGCAGCTTAGCTGCAGCTTGACTAATTATGTCCTTTTTCATTTTAGTATCGCGTTGCTTTGAGGGCACCACAAGGCTGCGGCTTCGCAGTGGAGTATGGTTTGGAGTCGGACCAAGACTTGACTGAGGTGTTACAGTGGTGCGAACAGCATCTTGCCAAGCGGACACAAATTTTTCTGTTTCTTCTTTCTTTTTTTCCTTTATTTTTGCTTTCATTTTTGCTTCTTTTCTTAACATTTCACGGCGTCTCAAAATCGCTTCCTTTTTTCCAGTAAGAAATTCACTGAAAAACGATTTTTTTGTGTCACATTTAAAAAAACAAAAAACATAAACATATAGTAGTCCTAATTGTAATTCAATGGATGCTGGTTTCTCATCAAAACTATGAAGTTGACACAATTATACAGTACAGTCCTTCTTATTTAATACATTAAGTAATCTAAAAATTAATTTAATTCATGACAATTCATGAGCATGACATGACGCACAGCTGTGAAAATTTAAACAATGGTCAAAACATGGTCAAGCAAAACTAAATGGATTTATTTAATGAGCGAAGCGTAAATACAGTATTTTGAATTCCTTTCTATTTTCAATAACTTTTTTTCGTAGTTATATGTAGGCTATGCAGCATCTTTGGTTGCACAATGTTGTGGTAGCCTAAAGCTTCAGCTGGGTCAAAGTGGTTTTATCTATTTGAACGTCATTGTCACATTTGCAATGATGACCACTGGATCACTAAACTAAACTTTTGTTGTTGCAACTAATGAAGCCGTCGATTTTCTATACTAGTGAAGAATCCAGGGCGGGGGACTTGGCCACGTGCCCCCGCCAAAAAAACAAAACAAAAATAAAGGGAGAGAAATCGTGCTAAATTTTTTTATTTTGCGAAATTTGCTTTGCTCGATCAGTTACATTTTATTGACTAAATCATACGACACACGTGTTTTCAGCAGTGGATGAAGGAATAAAAATGTTTTAATGCGCCTATCAAAAACTAGAAATAGGCCTACAACATAATGTTACAAAGCAAACACAGTCAATTAGCTATCAATTAAGCCCGCCAGTGTTAATAGAGATATGAGATGAAATGTGCCTTGTTTAGGCTACTGTAGAAAAAAAAAACACAAAAAAAACGGGGAGGTCTCAAACGGGTTTTTGAAATTTCACTGAATGGCGTGCAACACTATTACCAATAAAGTTATTGAAGTCCTTCTGCAATTATGAAAAAGTGATTTGAAGCAACTTCAATTCTTCTGTTTGAGAGCGTCGAATGAGAGGTGTCAGAAAAGTTACCAAAGGGATAAACCAAGCCTTAATGTAACTCCTTCTACAAAATATCGTTTTGGTCTTCTGGAATTTCATTAACTATAAAATGTGCGTCCCAAACGAAAAAAGTAGGCCTATTGTTTACAAAGTACGCAAAAAGACCAACTTTTCTTGGAAGAAAGCCCTCCAACCCCCATTGTAGCACATTATTTTTCTATTTGGACGTCACACATTTAGGCTATAGGCCTATTGTCTAATTTTTTAAAAGTTTTGCTTTGTTACAAGTCTGGTGCCCTCCACAGTTATTTTTCTAGATCTATTATTTTTCTCAACTATAAGCTACCACTTGTTTTCTAACTTTTCTTGTCGAAGTCAACTGTTGTTTCCGATTTATTCATCAAAAATTTGACTGTTTCACATGTGACAGAAAAACTTTATAACTTTTAGCTCTGCTGACTGCTTTGTTCAATTCTATTTTCATAAAGTCTTATGACGTGTCTTTTCTCAAAGCTGAAAATGAAGCAGTTTTTCCACTTTTCTTTCCTGTCAATACTTGCTAGGTATCTTCACCAGCTAGCGTTCTGCAAAATGTATTAAATGTAAAGTCATCTTATTTTGCTAAGAGAACATACAATATGCATATTACCGGATTTTTGAAAGAAAAGGTCGGTTTAACGGACGTAAATAATAACCTACTATAGAGTACAGTAATAAGATGTGAGATTATAACCTATGTAGTTTCAGGTTAAGCTTTGTAGGACGTACTGTATAGAACCTACCACTATCTGCCACTACGACACACGCACACGATTTCAGACCATAATGGATCTCATCAGTGATCAGGCTCAAATAACAATTATGTAATATTCAACATTTTGCTCTTAAAATGTGAACTGGCTTTTAGCTTGTAGGCTTGTGGTGTTCTTGATTTAATAGTTTTTGACCCTCAACGGTGGTATGTAGTCTACACATCATTCAGCAAACGCATCAATATTGTGATTCTAGGCTACGCTTTAGTGTAGACTTAATTTAGTAGGCTATATTAATGCACCAGTCCAATCAGCCTCACTCAAAAATTGAATTGTTTTCCTATCTCATGTGTTAATCTTACATGGCCGTTTAGACTCTGTTACAAGCATAATCTTAACTTAAAAACATATATGTAGAACCTACAATCTGGGTGTAGCAAACTAGCAATGAAAGAAAATATTGACTAGTTTTTGTAGAAAGTTGACGCCTATGAAGAGAAGTGGTCCACACAAAAGTGTATTAATAATTATGCTTTCTGATTGCTTTTGTTAAAAAAATCCCATAAATATCAGGCCTGAAGAGGTTTTCGGAACCGTTAACGAGCATTGATAAAAAATAATAAACGCTTACAAACATAACATTTACCTGTAATTTACTTGCCCATCAATGTCGATGTCTAAGTTCTTCATCAGTCCGGTTAATTGGGCTGTTGTGAGAGAAATTCCACTATCCAAAATACCTTTTCTAAACTCTGCAGGAGAAATTTTCCAGCTGAGGTCCTTATCAAAGTTGCGGAATAAGTCAACGAGTCGCAATCTTTTGTCTTCAAGAAATTTCTTCAAAACAAAATGTAGGTTTTGTTATTAAAGGAAACTAATGGAAATGAACTATATCCCTGAAAGGCAGGTGTTTTTTTTTTGCGTAGCCTACAATGTGTGTCACAACTGTCATGAACAAAAAGTGTCAATTTTATCCTCATCTTGACAATTCCTGCTTGGTTGTTTGCGTTTAATTTCAACTCTTTGCGTCATTAGTTTTCGAAAATCTTCAATTTTCACATTCAATAGCTATTGAAAAGTGACTATAAAAAGGATTCATTCTATATCAGGCCCGTAATTGCCGGGGGGGGCTTGGGGGGGCAATGCCCCCCCAAGCTCAAAGTAAGAGATACATATTGTAGACTATATTTTGAGGCCTATATAGGCTATATTTTGAGGCTTTTTAAAAGACTATATTTTGAGGCCTATGACAAGATGGTAAATGGACTAAAGGGCAGGTACATGCAAAAAGACTTGGCCAATTTAGCCAACTGCCAAGAACTTTTATTGAGTGCTGTCAAAAACATGGAAATTGGTGGAATAAAAGATGTGACGATTATTATGATGAGTTAAACAAACATGATTTAGACTTAGAGGCTCAACTGAAGGTGCTCCACACTTTGTTTAAAGAGCAGAATGGAAGAGATATTGAGCATACTAAACTGTCGGGCATATTGGCATTTCTAAAAACTAGCCAAACTTCAAGCTCTTCAAATCTGTTGGGGGAAGTCAAAAAACTGGTGAAAATGATTCTGTTAGCACCATCAACTAATGCTTGCAGCGAGCGTTCATTTTCAGCAATGAAGCGTTTAAAAACTTGTTTTAGAACATCTATGTCTCATGACAGATTGTACAATTTATTGCTGTTGCATGTACACAAAGAGGAAGTTTCTAGCTTGAATGTAAACGATATATCAAGGGACTTCATCAATGCAAACTCTGCCAGGCAAGCTACATTTGGTTATCCAAATAAGTAGGCTAATCCCAGGCCCAAGACTTTCTATAGTTAATTTGTTTGGTGGAGACCTGTACCAGACAAAGTCACGAGGGTCATTCCTGACAAAGTTGTGTGTTAAAAATATTGCATCTATTCTATTCTGCACTCATTTTGGCTGGAATTACCCATGTTTTGGCTGGAATTATCCCAATCATTCGAAATTACTGGTATCTAGCACCTTGTGACTTTATAACATATGCTGTGCCAGTGGCGTAGCCAAAGGGGGGGGGGGGGTTGGGGGTTACAACCCCCCCCCCTTTGGCACACGTGTGACGTCACGATATTGAGAATGATGCTTTCAGTCAAAAAAAAATTGCCTAATTTTATACAAAACTGCATTAAAAGAGCGAGTTTTGCCAATACCAAACATTCAAACATCTCAGCCAGGAATTAACAACAAGAAAACATAGAGACTTAGCTTTATTTCCGAAAAATGCCGAAGAAAACATGATCTTATCCATTTGCTATGCCACCGGACAGCACCATTTTACAGGAATACCGTATTCATACCCACATTTTTGTTGAAAATGCTCTAAGAATGCACCAAATTCAAAATGATTTTTCAAAATTTTCTGGGGGAGGCCCCCCAGACCCCCCGCCGCTGGGTTGTCAAAACCCCCCTTTCAAAATTCCTGGCTACGCTACTGTGCCGTGCCTTTGCCCGAAAAACCGCAAATTAGACTCATTGCAACTACAAATGTTATGTGCATAGCCTTTTACTTCGCAACAGCTTGTGAGCCCCCCCAAGCTAAAATGTATAATTACGGGCCTGTTCTATATGCAGTATTGTTACGGTGGTTGCCTATCCACAAACCTTCTGACTATGAGGTAGTGAATCGCCCAACAGAAGGTACAATACCGCGTTGCATTAAAAGCTATCACACGGAAATATCCCCAAGCAATGCACCAATGGTTAATAATAGTTACCAAGCCATGTCCACTGTCTCGTAGCATTTGCTTTTTGCAACAATCAAAATCACTACAAATATATTTTGCATAAAGTTGTTAACGCTCAGCAGAGAAGACGTCAGAGTAAATATTTTACATTGCAGTTTTTGCTCGTAGTAATTTGGAAAACAGCTTGTTACTGTACGATGACTTGTCCGCCTTGCTAGCTCAGTTCGCTAAGCGCTTGAGTTAGTGCACGAAAAAACATCAACATTAAACTGCAGTTACAGCTCGGGTTCAGCTCTAGGGGTATGCGTTTGGGCAACGCATTTTAAAGATTGCTTTTCATTTAACGGCACCTAGTGGATGGAATAATTCACAGACAACATTTCAACAAGCAGCAACTGCACTTTGTCAATCTTGGTGACTTAGCCTGCGCCAAAGGTTCAAGCCTCTATTTACGTACTGACGGTACTGTACACCGTTAATTAGCAGTGGGTTACTGTATACGGCTACCTGAAGAATTTGCATTGGGTCATCCGTGGAATTTGTCATAGCAGAAGACTTAGGTCTGGCCTGAGTCGTCACATCGACGGGATTCATTGTTAAGAAAAAATTAGTTTTACTTCCTCCAAGTGCAGCAATTTTTTCTTTTAATTCTTGAGCCAGCTTTAGAAATTCTTCATTGACTTGAACCCCCTGAACAATGTAGGCTGGATTGTTTATATAAATGTATTTTACGTCTTGTATGATTTAAAAGTAGTATATAGCACATTAAACAGCAGCCTATATAATTCTAAACTGATTCTGAAACATTCTTTTTCTCGGAGGACATGATGACTGTTGAACAGCTCCTAGGCTGGTGTTGTTATGAATCACAACAAAACTATTGTTTTAGAAAAGGCGATAAGTATTTCGCCAACATAGAACCTTAATATCCAATTCTTCCATTGCTGAATTTTCATTTTTCATTATTGCTTTTAATAAAGCCACGCCTCCTTGACTTCCCATAGGATTGTTGCCAATCTTCAATGTTTTCAGTGAATCGTTAATTTCAAGTCCTTTGGCCAACATAGCAGCTCCTACAAATTGGAAAGAAAATCGTGCAAGCTGCTAAATATGCTTGTAATGTTTCACTGTGGAAAAAGTTTGTTCTGAAACGAACAGTGTTGACATAACTATTATTATTTTAAGAATAAATTTTGATATAACCTTTATCAGAAATTCTGTTGTTGCTTAGATCAAGCCATGTCAACGAGTTGTTCGTCTTCAGTGCTACTCCCATAGCCATCGCTCCATCGTCTGCAAAACCATTCCAAGAAAGGTCGAGATACTTGATGGTAATATTAGATTTCATTCCTGCACAAATGGCAAGTGCTCCCTGCAAGACAAATGCGGGCCACGTTTTAATTACTACGTCTTGAAGAGTTTTTTGTTGCAAAAGTTGTGAAATTGTGCTCTACACAAGACTTTCAGACAGATCATACAAGAGATCTTTACGGTTTCGAACTTACTTTGGGCCTACGCAATTAAGCAGTTAACGCATTTACACGACCGTAGACTTGAATTAAAGAACTACCGGTACGGTACTTAGCTTCTCACAAAATACAACTTTTGAGAAAAAGCAAGTTAAAATTTTTGAAAGTTGTTAAATCTTTCATTTGTATTTAAACACCAGCAGAGTGTGTTGTAGTAAAATTAAGTTGTTTTGCAACAAATTGTGCGTGGAGACATGCATTGACCATATTATACAACATACTTTTTAAGATAACTCAATTTTCACAAAATGTGACTCAAAGTAGTTTTTGAACTTAGGTCTTATAGTGTTGCTATTGGTTCAAAACGTTTTATTACAGCAAAGATCGACACTCGACAGCGGTAGATATCCAACGATAAATCAAGAGTTAAACCATTTGCAACATGAATTAAGACCAACTTGAAGGCCTAAAACCTGTTTATTGTTATATTCTTGCCACAATCGACTGCCGAGCATCTTGATCAGAAGACCTCTAGCCAGCGTAGACGCCAGATCGATATGATTATCGCAAGGCATGCTCGCTGTACTGGCAAGTGCTTAGACTTTGAATTGCTAGTCAGTGAGAAATCCGTCTATTTGCTTAACAGCATATTGTTTAAAAAATGTGTGCATCCGGTAGAACAATTTCAGTTAAACCACACCTCACGAAAACTAATCAATTTTGGCAAAAGTTATGCAGAAATTGAGCACAGGTTCATATAATAAAATCTTACCCTTCTGCGTAAATGATTCCAGCTTAGATTCAAATGTTCGACGGCTTCGTTGTTCACTATAGCTTGCCCCAACCACTCGCCGCCAATTTCGCAAAATAAGTTTCCGCTTAAATTTAAGTACTGAAAATAACAGCGTTACCTGATAGTCAGTCAGTCGAATTTTAGACATCAATGAAAGTTTCCCTAACTATAGCCTACGTTTGAAACTACTACAATAATATACAGACGGTAAAATTCAGCAATAGTGACATTTTGCTACAGTAGGCTATACCATCTATTACCAAGTCCCATTTTTAAACTACAGATAGAATTGGGCTATCTATAGTGTCTTCGGCTGTAGTGACATTTCGCTACAGTGACAGTTTTTTGAAGGTCTTTTATTATTCAGGTGCTACTATAGGCGAATTCTAATGTAGCATACAATAAAAAAACTGCAATAAAATTTGAAAACAATACCTTTAAACGAAAGTTTTGTCTTAAAGCCTCTGCAAAGTATTGAGCATCGGAATCTTTAAAGTCATTTCTGGATATATCCAAGTCACGCAAGTTCGTATTTTCTTGGATCATTTCACAAACAAAACGAGCTCCGTCTGTGGCCAGTTTATTTCCAGCAATATTCTGAAACAAAATTCTTCTTTTTTGCAGGTTATTAGTTTGCAATATGGAACTGAATTGGAATCCCAATCAACACAATTATAAGAAAAACGCATGATCTCCAAAGAATACGCGGTAGTTTCTTTAAGTTATCGGGCCACTTGGAAATGTTATGGGCCCCTAAACTCATTCCTAGCCCAAGTTCAAAAGTACCCCCTTGACTCCAATGTCAATGTTACTGCCTGCATAATTCGAAAACAAACACAAGTAATTGAAAAAAAATTAACAAAAAGTGCTGATCTAGGTTATTAAACCATAACAGTAGGCGTAACGCTTGTGTACATTTCCAGAAAAAAAATTGCCCAAAAAGCTTTACACACAAAATCGTTCTTTTGTTTTGAAGATCAGGTAAAAGTAAAGGTGAGTCCCATACTTGAATCTAAGCATTGGGGGATGAGAAGATAAGGTTTTCATTACACTAAGCTTTCGGCACAAACGAGAGTAGGGTGGCCAGTTCCTTTTTCTCGGCCGCCTTTACTTCAGCAACTACGCCCACCCAATTTATTACACCCTGTGTAGAGGTGAGCGGTGTTTGTCAACAACCAGCATAAGCCGGGAGTCGTACCAGGATTGCATGATTGGAAAGCGAGCGCCTTACCCGCTGTGCCATCCCACCGCCATTTGAAGATCAACGCAACACAAATTTGTGATTACTCATGTTTGTGTTTACCAGTGATGATATGTAGCAGTTTTCCATGAGCATGAGAGCGATGTCCTTCATCCCTTCAGCAGTTATCCAATTATCTTCTAAGTTAAGGTCCACAATCGATGTATTGACCTATGAAGTAAGGGACTGTTGATCTATGAAGTAAAATTCCCTAAATTCAAGTTTGAAAAAATATGAAGTTAGGAAATAGCCTAAATTGGAAATATTTGAAATCTTTTGCCGTATAGGCCTATAGGGTAATAAAAATTGTTAGAGTCACAGCTTGTCGTAAATCTAGGAAAAATACTGGGAGCATGACACTTCGCTCCAACCAAGCAATGTAAAAAGCAATAAAAAACACCAATAGCCGGCAGCGAAAGACTCAATCTTTTCCTAAGGGATTAAAAGTGTGTCCTCACCAATTTGGAAAAAACTTTGCATTTCTTTGAAGATAAAAAGTTGAATTTGTATAGCTCATGATTTTGTTGTGTTTCTTAATAAAAAATCTAATAAACTAGATGCAAGTGGTAAAAACAGTATGGTTTTTGTAAAGTATCTCACTAAACAAATGGCTAAAAGCACCGCACTCAAAGAGATTAAAGATTAATATAGGCCTACTGCAAGAAAGATGCTTAGCCGAATCTTTAGATTATTTAAATATATTGTTTTAACCTAAGCTGTTGCTATGACTGTTATGGACGCAACTAAAAAAAATGCATTTACGAATTTTCAGACTTCAAAAACAAAACGGTTGTAAAATTGTAAAAAAATATGACCATCTTACCACTAGAGGAGCTGCTATCGCTTTTGTGCCGTTTGGACCAAGTCCGTGATGGCTCATATTCATGACTTCATCAAACATGTGAGCTATGAAGTAAGATGCTGGAACAACACCATGATGCTCACACGATTTCACATATATATCTTCTGCTGTTATACTTCTATAGTGTTTCATACCAGGTTCTGAAAAAATTAAATGTTTTATTAATTTACACCTGAATTTAAGAAAGCTCTCTTAACGATGTTAGCCCATAGTAAGAGAAAACTATTTCATCACCAGGTTTTATTAAGGACTGCCAGATTACCAGTCTTAAAAAAGATATTGTTATAAATTTTACTTGCACCTAATTGTATGGTTTTGTGAAATGTTTTTTAAAAACATTGTTACCTTAACCACTCTTACCATCTGCTTCTAAATCTGTGTCGTAACCGTCTTCTTCATTGGCCGAAAGCGTTTGCCTGTCCTCTTCATGCGAAGCCTACACAGAAAATCAGTTTTTGTATTGAAAACAAGAATACACAGACATAAAAAACCACTTGTCGTTAAAAATGAGCAAAAGCAATTTAGCAGGCATAGACTACTTTGCAATACTCCCAGTAGCGAATCCATGTAGCACTTGAACCTTGGTCGTGTGCTCCTCTCGAAAAAAGTTGTAACTTTTTCAGTTTTCTAAATTTCTTCGCTCACTTTACTTGCTTTCATTAATCTAACTGGAGGCATTAGGCACACATGTTCTCAGCAATGAATTTAAGGTATGCCTACTTTTTTATGTGCCGTAAACACTAGCCTAAGCAGCTAAAATGCGATATTCCGAAATGTGTCTAAGCGCATTGTTCCCTCAAGTAATTACATCAATCTACTCCGGTATTAATAGAGGTATGAGGTGAAATGTGCGTTACATTCTAAATCTAAAGGGAAAGGTAGAGACATCTCTGACGGATATAAGCTACAGAACGTCACATGAAAAAGACATAGCACCATTGGTCACAGCGGTAAACCATAATCTCTTCGTGGGAAAATTGTAACGTAAGATTCCCAAATCCGTTCGTCTGCATGCAATGACCCAAAAATAAACACACTTTCGAAACGTCTATTCAAAAGTGTATTCCAGTAAAATTAGCCCGAGGCTATCGAAATGACTGGTGCAACGCCGTACACCTAAAAACTGTCACTACAATACAAATTACTTGGATAAAAGACGGAACCTTTGTCCAGCTAGCAAGCACTAAGCCAACAGTTAAATGTGCGGCCAACTTTCAAACAATCATTTTACGAATGACCAGAATAGATAGCAATATCTCAAATTCACGTATGCAGTACTGTGACGCAATAATGAAAGACAATTATGAAGTCATTCCAACAGGTGTTTAAAGCTGATGTAATATTTCCTGTTTAAACAGGCCCAAACAGGTCTGACAGGTTTGACACAATTCTTATGAACGCTGGTGCAATTTTGGCACATTTTCTAGCAACTTCCATGACGTAATATTCAGTAGACTTGAACGGTTTTATATGACGTTTGATTTGTACAGAGATTGGCCGTAACATAGCGGCCCCTAGTTATGACAGTCTAACATGGCATAACTAAAAAAGAATTGAAGGACAATCGTGAGCCAATGAATAAAAACACATGATACACAAATTGTTTGAATCACTCACGTTTAAGTTAATACGTAAATACAAAGGGCTTGCAAAGAATGAACAGCAATAAGAATAAACACGATGATACATGAAATTGGTACCATAGGTACACGCTAAATGACGCTATATACAATAGTTGCGATAATAACCGACTGTTCCGGGCTCAGACAAGGGTCGGCCACCGCAGACAAAACCAGGCTCAAACCCTAACACTTAGGTGTTCTTTACGGGGGCGAGGCACGAAATATCCCTCAACACGTAGTCTACTTTCACTTTCCCCGTACTCTCATCATAGTTGCAGACGGCAACTTTGGCTCTACGAACCACAGGCTTCCCTTTCCTAATTTGTGGAACTACCTCATGCACCCTCCCAAGTTGATACTTCCCACGTTTACCAATGTCTTGGAGAGAACCTACCACTACAAGTTGACCAGGCTCCAAATTCTCGGCCATTTTTAGCCATTTTTTCCGGCCCTGAAGACCTGGCAAGTAAAAATCGATCCACCTACTCCAAAACTGCTGAGAAAGTGACAAATTGAACCGATAATCCCTTCTTAATTGGTCACGATCATGTGGTTGCCCAACAGCACAGTATGGGTCTAAGTATGGGGTCAAAAGTGAGGCAGGGGTGATGACAGTAAAATCCCTAGGGTCGTCACTCAAAGGTACCAAAGGGCGTTCGTTCACGATCCGAACGGCACTACTGGTGTACGTAAGCAGTTCAATAAAACTGGGCTTACGTATTGAAGAGTCCAAAATGTGAAAGAAGTATTTGGTCATATCGGCCACGAAACCAAATCTGCCAAGCCGCAATCTAGCCAAGAGATCTGCCAGAGAGTTTAACAAGTCAGGACCCGAAAACATTACATCATTAACACAAGTTCCTCGAAATTCAGACTTGCCATCGTAAACAATGCGCTTTTTTAATTGTGACGTCACAAAGTATGGTAAATACCATTCAAATCCCTTGACATTTCCTGCTTCACCAGCACGCTCAATATAGCCATTAGATTTAAGATCTTTCATGGTGTCAGTAAGGAAATCACGAAGTTCAGGTTGTTTTAAAGCCTTCTTCCTTAAAGCAGCAGCTCTATCTGACGCCAACACAAAATTGTTAGGTAGATCAATATCTTCCTTCAACGGAACAGGTATCTCAAATCGACCATCTTTCAACTCAATATTCGGTTCGACAAGTTCTCTAGCCAAAATATCATTGCGAGACAATTCACAGGTTTCATTTTGCAAAGTCAAATCCTGAATGACTTTATTCAGGTCTGCTATTTCCATATCACGAGACTGAATTTTACGCTGAAAGCCAGAGATGACATCCGACTCTGAAGACGTCTGCACTCTGCACACTTTAGCAACGCTTTCAACTAAGGGTGACTTACCACCACAAGCCAACCAACCGAGAGGAGTGAGTAAAGCATGCGGTTCACTGCGATTTTCACCAACACGTTCTTCTTTTGTCCACATCAAATAAGCGTTGTCATTGCCAATCAGTACATCTACAGTACTACAATCATTCAAATGAAACATATTCACGTCATGAAAATGACGGAAACCACTTAAATCTTGTTTATGGGGTAAAGTTTTAACATCGTCAGCCCAAGCTGGGTTAACCACCGAAGTTATATCACAAAACAGTTCATCAGTCTCTAACGACTGGATGTTGAGTTTAACAAGGTCAGCACAAGTAGGTTTCTGACCAGCCAGAGTATCCATTTTAAACGACGCTTTATCATACGGTTTAAGACCAAGTTCGCACACCAAGTCCCTCGAAACAAAGGTCAACTGCGAACCAGGATCATGCTGACAATACACCAACTTCGATTTGCCAGTCATTGGATTCAAAACACGAGCAGCAGTAACGCGGTTAAAGGCTGCTTTAACATTTCCAATCTTAACATTACGCACAGGAACTCTGGCACCAGCATCATCTTTACCGACCGAATCCAGAGAATCACGTGACGTCACATAAAAATCATGCAGAAGAAAATAGTGTTTCCTATCGTTGTTAGGCCCACACTGACGACAGTTGTTTGCATGATTACAGTCTCTAACCATATGCTGGCGCAAACAATTCAAGCATTTGCCAGCTTTCACAATGATATCTCTCCGATCTTTAGGTGTCAAGCGCAAAAATTCTTTACAATTAGACAAAAAATGATATTCAACTTGACCACGTGATGAACAACAAAAACATGCCGGTATGTCACTACGTCTGGCCACACCGCCGCGCGGTGCGCCAACAGCAGTCGAGTACTGCGAACTCCCTGAAATCACATTATCATGGGGTTTTACCGACGTCTGCCTAACCGGACATGAAAGCAATTTTCCTTTGCCAAACTTTTTAAAATGCTGCGACTCACCAGAATCGCCCATTAGCATGATGCTAAAATCAGTCGACTTGCGCGTTTCCTCCCGTACTACAAAATCAAACAAACTCTGAAAGGTAGGTTCCTCAGTGCTACCATACTGATCACCTAAAAAGTCAAGATAACGCTGCTTAGCGTCAAACGGGAGTCGCTTAGCCAAATCCAAAACAAAACGTCCTTCTAATTTATCACGCTGACCATAAGCTTTCGCGTAAAGCAAACACTGCGACAATTCATTTTTAAACTCTTTCAAATCACTGGAAGAGATAGAAGTCAATTTGCTACCATAGCGATACTTTCTAATTTCTGGTTCTGCGAAAAGACCTCCACGAACTCCAAAACGTTGGGACAAGCGAGCTAACGACATTTCTATCCTGTCTTCCTCTGACAAGCCAGGAGTGTCAGAAACCAAATTAGCAATCGTTTGTGCAGCTGTTCTAACACAAGCTGCTTGCAACAAAGTCAAACGAGTTCCCTTAAAGGGCGAAGCTGCCATCAAGGCCATAACACGATTTTTAAAGAAGACAAATGGCATATTATTACCATCGTAACCAATCAAGGCCGCCTTATCGAAGAACGTCCTACTATTTTGGTATTCAAAAAAGCAATCCTGCTGTTGAGAACTCGATTTAGCGGGAGAAGACAAGCTATATCCCTTAAGGGGCTGAGTGGGCTCAGTCACATGCACAGCCCGATCACGATCCTCACACACGTTAAAATCAGGAGACGCGATACGCCTCTCACAACCACCCAAATTACGTGTAGCTGGGCGATCAAAAACTAGCGGCGCTGAAAACTGTGAAGGGGGCAAAGCATTACTGCTAATGGCGGCCCCGTGACCTGTACGCTCTGGGGGAAGAGTTCGGTTGTAATTTGCAGACCTTGGCTCTACAGCCTTCGGAAGACCCTTAGCCGTGGCCCCGAGACCTCCTGAAACAGCTGGAAAACATGTGGATTGTACAGGTCCACTTACGGATTGAACAGGCGTCTGGAAAAGGTTAGGTAAATTAAACTGTGATTGATGTTCACTTCTGGAATGCCTAGAAGAGCCCTTCCTAGAGCTACGCCGAGAGCCCAACTCAGAACGATATTCAGCTAAAACTACCTCTTTACGTTGTTCGGCCCTCAACTGAGCGTCTTTGAGTGCGTACTCAGCAGCTCTAGCTTCGGCTCTCGCGGCGGCCTCAGCAGCTCTCGCGGCAGCCTCTGCTCGTTCGGCCTCAGCTCTCGCGGCAGCCTCTGCTCGTGCGGCCTCAGCTCTCGCGTCGGCCTCAGCTCTCGCGGCAGCCTCAGCTCGTATGGCCTCAGCTCGTATGGCCTCAGCTCTTGCGATGGCCTCAGCAGCTCTAGCTTCGGCCTCAGCTTGGATCTGGAGCTCCTCTCGTCTTAACTGTAGGTTAATTTGTGCAACTATCCGTGACGAGCTCTCAGACATCCTAGTGCTTACATTTGAGGCGCTATCCTCAGGATGTATGTCAGCATCCAACCTATCTGAGAACTCACTTTCTTTTTGTTCGAAGTTATTTTTTAACGAGTTAAATTCGGGATCTACCCTATCACGAAGTTCTGCTAAGATTGCAGAGTTAAAAATTTTACTCAAGAGAGCATGGAAATGCCGTAATTCCTCTTCTAAAGTAGATAACTTAGATCTAAAAATTAACAGTTCCTGCTTATCACTCAAAGAACCTAGGGCTACAGAAAGTTTCCCAATTTGAGTCAAAATATCCCGTCTAAGATGCCGGGCCTCTCGAACTGACTTAGCCTCATCGTTAATGGGTCCCTCCCCAGAATGGCCTGCCCGACCGCAAAGAACATCATCAGGCTTAAACTCAGTCGAGTCGACGGCGGTCGAGTCCCTGTCACCACCGAGTGTAGACATATTAAATGTTAGGGCTAAATTTAACAATTAAAAAATTAAGTTACACAAACACACAAAATTACAGTAGTTATAAAAAACTTAACTGCAAAGACCGTAAAAAATACAAAAAAGAATTTAAATGCACGATACCGTAGCTGTACGAGTATGTGAAGTCCAAACGTCCACAAAACTTGCTTGGATTCTTCCACTTGAATCTTCAAGCACAGATGGATTGCCTTTAATCTTCTTTCTTGCCAATAAATGTCAAAGTTATTTTTCTTCTGTACCAAACGGAGAAGAAATGTCTTTACTTTTTAGCTTAAAGTTCTTCAGTTGCCTACCGAGAAGAAATGTCTTTAATTTTCTTTGCTTCTTTAGACTACCAACCAATAAGATCTTCTTTTATTATTTCTTTGCTTCTAAGTGCTTCTTGGCCTACCAACTAACTAACTTCGTCTTTTATTTTTTGCTTCTAAGTGCTTCTGTGCCAAACACTAGACAGAGAATCGTCTTTTATTTTTTATGGTCACAGCGGTAAACCATAATCTCTTCGTGGGAAAATTGTAACGTAAGATTCCCAAATCCGTTCGTCTGCATGCAATGACCCAAAAATAAACACACTTTCGAAACGTCTATTCAAAAGTGTATTCCAGTAAAATTAGCCCGAGGCTATCGAAATGACTGGTGCAACGCCGTACACCTAAAAACTGTCACTACAATACAAATTACTTGGATAAAAGACGGAACCTTTGTCCAGCTAGCAAGCACTAAGCCAACAGTTAAATGTGCGGCCAACTTTCAAACAATCATTTTACGAATGACCAGAATAGATAGCAATATCTCAAATTCACGTATGCAGTACTGTGACGCAATAATGAAAGACAATTATGAAGTCATTCCAACAGGTGTTTAAAGCTGATGTAATATTTCCTGTTTAAACAGGCCCAAACAGGTCTGACAGGTTTGACACAATTCTTATGAACGCTGGTGCAATTTTGGCACATTTTCTAGCAACTTCCATGACGTAATATTCAGTAGACTTGAACGGTTTTATATGACGTTTGATTTGTACAGAGATTGGCCGTAACACCATACAAACCTTCGACAACAAATGGATTATTGAAATCTTTCTGTAATCGTGAAAAAGATATTTGAAAATAATTAAAAATATTTAGATTTTAAATCAAATCATGCAATTCAAAACAGAAATCAAGTTTAATTTTATCGAGTTTAATCAAATACAAAGTATACGTCGTGGACAATAAAAACACTAAACCAAAAGCAACTAAACAAGATAAAATTTGTCAAAATTTGTTGGACAACTCCGTAGATCTTCCCAATCAAACTGTTTGTTATTTCAAACCTAAACTTTCACATTGTGCATTTTTTCTAAAGATTGTTGCTTTGATGAAGCTCCGGTAGCTTACTCCTCTAACTTTTGTAGGTCCACTACTGATTGATTGAATCTTTATCTTCGGAATGGAAAATCTTCTTTGGAGCTTAATCCTGGCAGTTTCGCATACTTGTGGAGGCTTTGAACAATTGACGCAGGCCCGATCACCGAGATCGACAAAGTGAAGTTTCTGATCGTTGAAATCTTGTTGCCTGGGAATTGTTCCATCCATGGGCTCTATCCAAGGGGAGGAGGGGTGAGGGAGTTGATCACCCCCTCACTCATTGGAGTGGCTGGAATGACTAAGACGAGTTGAAAGTTGTTGTTGAAATGACTCTGACGATTTTAGCCCACTGTTCAAAAATCATCTCCCTCCCCGAAATCTAAAAGTGGATAGAGCCCCTGGTTCCATCCATTAGGTGCATAAGCTTACAGGCGGTATAGGCTTTATTGTTTGCACTGTAGGCTACAGTATAATCTTACCAAGTCCAATGAAGCAACCTCCTCAGAAACATCAATAGCAGATCCACTTAAAATCCCAATATTTTCATTGCTTGAATCAAGCTTTTCGTCTTTTACTGAATTGAGATTTTGAGTAGACATATTGCTTACGGTGAGATCTTCACTATTAACTTGATTTGACTAATAACGGTAGAAACTCAGATCATTTGTACTTCCGAACTTATTACATCTGTAATCATATTTTAATGTATCTTGGTTAAATTATTCACATTTTTTTACCTTTTCATTTAAACTAATTATGATGTAATACTTCATGATGACGTCAAACGCGTAACAATTATATGGCTCACGTTATTCAATCATAGTCTGGCCCAGTGGTTTTCAATCTTTGTTACCACGGGGGCCCTTTTCGAAACCTAAATTTTGTTCAGGGCTACAAAATAAATGCAATTTAATATAAAACTTGATGGTGGCTTTAACTTTTAATACGTTCCCCAAAACGAGGTGTAGCCTAATATCAAAAGATACAGTAGGCACTAGGCAGGCTACTCAAAAGCTAATTAAAATGATGATTCGTCAATCGGTTGTGATATTTAGATTTAATTCTAATCATTTTGCTGAAAAATGCTTCACACGTGTTAATTACGTTGAACAAAGACATTCTAGACTGTGTGTTATCAAGTTAGGATACTTTCTCTCTGGGATTCGACTCCAAAAGTAAAGTTAGGTGATCACACTTGAATGCTTGTGTCAGCTTCTCTTCTGGACTGCGAATCTAGCAGCTCCAGTTGAAAATCGCTGGGAGGCGGTGGCGGTCCTACCATTGGCTTAGGTCTAGGTGTTACAAATATTTTCATCAAGGGCAGGAAAGATTTGATACCGTTAATGCGACTTCAAATTTATCAGTCATATCACTAATAACAATAGTCTAATGAATTATCCTTTGACTTGTTGCTCTGGCTTAAGCATAGCACAGCTTAACCACCGAATGGCAGTGAACATAAGCATGTCTCCACATTCAGCATCAATGGGCTATCTGGCAAACATTGCTTAAACTTACGATGATTAAGTGCATTTGCAAGAATCCAATTTACTGTTCATCTTACGATTTCTATCACATTAGACATCTTCAGTGACTTAACAACGATCTTTCCTTAGTGTTATTAAAGCCATTTAAGTCTGACATAACTCTTCTGATAAGCACAGTTATTAGTAGGCTAATTGCTTTGCATCCGTAATGCGGTGAAACGTTATTATAAGGCATTTCTTTGCAAGCACGTAAGTTATGTAACAATCTTTGGACAGTTCTTCTAGAACAAAAATATTTTTGCTAGATTCATCAATGAGGGACGAAGGAAGAATGGTTGAGGGCCACATGCAGCCCGATGGGCCGTGGCTAAGAATCGCTTTTGCTGATACTGTACAATATCTTAGCTGTCTACGCTTCTGTTTCTAACAATAACGTTGAGAATGTTTGATGGGCGATGCTTAAGTGAAACGAGCCGGATCTGATCAAAGGAGTGAAAGGACTGTGATTTTCTCATTCTTGTTTTAACTCGGTTGGCCACCATAAAAATATATTTCATGCGGTAGTTTACTGTAGCCTACGTGAGTTGAAAACGAAATTGTTTTGAAAGTTTCAAAACATTTTAAATTTTTATTCCAACGAATATTGATAAAGTAGCCTGCAAAAGTCACATCAAAACGTAACAAAAATAAATAATCCACACACCGTACCACACAAGCAAAGCACCTGAATAGATACATTTGAAGTAAGCTATTCAGTTTCTCCAAAGGACATCCATATTTCCGACTGAAACGTTTGGTAACCGTTTTATTTAGAAAAGATTAAGGTAGGTTGTTGTTTTGTGGTAGAAATGATACAAATAGGCCTATTATTACTGAACATTTTACAGTGAGCTATAGGCTATGTTAAATTAACATACATTGCAGAGTAAAAGTTTGTTTCAAAAGAAAACAGTTCTGGTAGGTAGGTTACAATACTTCTAGGCATATGTTACTGGCTTTTCGAAGCGAACACATCTTTTCTAAGTTTGCCAGTGTAAGCTACGGTTGGGTTTTGTGTAAACAGATGTATCCTAATTAAAACTTGCCTCAGGGTGGTGTTTATCTCACTGGACGGTATTTTTATCCTGTTCTTAGCTACGCAAACAAAGTCGTCTTATCTTTCAATTACTTTCTTTACTGACCAGCTTACTATTTAATTTGAAACAATTGCTGCGAAAATGGGCCAACTTCGCAAGCTAAAACTAACTGAAACGAAGTGACACGAACGCGTCGACAAACTCAATTTAATACAGTTGGTAAATATTTGCTGAAACGAATCGCAAGAAAGCGAATATCTTAGATGGTGTCGTCTGTTCAAATATTAATGACATCGATTACTCCACTGGTATTAATACACAGAAAGTTTAAATGCCAATCTTATAAATTGCTGACTAGGTTAGAATCTATGTTTTGCATAGCGCCTAAGTCATATATTATCACCGTTTGAAACAAGCTGCCACGGAAATCTACAAAATCATGTTACCAGTTTGACCAATATTGCTAAACCTCCATTGAAGGTCACGAATCACGATCGTGTAAATTTAAACAAATTAGGCTGCAATAGCCTATCTAGATCCCAGTTAACCTGATCAGATAACCTGCCACTTGAAGCACATTCAACATTTGTTTTTCAAAGTGCCACATTATTAATATTATGAAACCAAATAAGCCACGGTTTGTATTTCTTCGCGGCTAGCGTGGACGGTAACCGTAGCAACGCCATAAAATTACTAGTTTTACGACAATGCACGCAACAATTCACAAACAAAAATAAGTTTCGGCGTAAATCCAACGCTCTCAGACATAAAAACAACGCAAAAAATAAAAACCATGGCATTTTTACAGAAATGTGAAAGTTTAGCGATATTTTTCAAAACAATTCATCAAAATAATTCAGCTAGGTCTTTTTACACTGATTCAACGTTTGCAAACACTGAACCCACGTAAAAAACAATCAATTTAACTAGCTGATAAGGTGTCTGAGAGCTATACTACAAAATGAGTGTCTTTGAAAGATGAACAGTAATATGAGTTAGGCCTACAATTAAACAGACAACCAGTCTAGTGGGTATACTGGTATAGCCTACTGTAGTTGATCTTTAGATATAAACAAATGAGCAAGTTAAAATAGATAGTCTTGGTAGTTGTTAGGTAGGAAATATTGAACACTGTGACGCCAGAGATGAAGAAATGGGCGTATAGTCGAAAAGCTTGAACAAACCTGAGCATATTACAGCTAAAATTGAAATAATGGCAAGGTGTACGATAGTACGGTACACGGTGTAACATGACAGCAGCGTAAAAAGAGTGCAAAAATTCAAATTCCTATGGCCACGGTAAAATCAATTAGTTGAAACCGTTAGCTATAAAATTTTCGTATGCCACGGTTGAAACATAAGTTACTACAGTTTTCTGTAGGCTTGCATAGCCTACAAAGTACCGTATACAAAATGATGGAAATAGGTATCACAAGAGATAAGATTTTAAAACGACGGTTGTGCCATTGCACAATTTGACAACACATAATGGCTCAGCAAAGGAATTTAATATATTTATGATGTAGTTGACAAAGATAGTAACAGTGATGTTGTAAAAGTTAACTCAGACAAAATGACACAAATTATATTCCACCTGTGCAAGACTTAAGCAATTTAAAAAGCAAAAGTTTAACTCGAACACAAAGCAACACGTGCAGTAAGAAATTGAAAGACCGCGCAAAAAAACAAACATTAAAAAGGGCAAAAGATGCGACTACAGAACTGCGTGGATATTCTAACAATGACAGCGGAAGAGTTTGATCCACTATTTCGCTGAGAAATCAAGGCATTCAGTGTCAAGCACTGCTGGCCAAGTGTTTCTGACACTCGCATGAAAGACTTTTTAACTGCATGTAGGTTTAAAAAAAACATTCGCAAAACGTTTAAAATCAGTAGGATTCGAACCCCAACTCGCTGTTCACTGAAGCAGCGCCAAACAACATGAGCCGCGTGCAAAACTGCAGCACTGGTAAAAAACGCAAAACAATTTTATTTTTCACAATGTTTTTACAAAAAATAATGGCAAGCTAAACTTAAAACGGCAAGCTACATGAGATACGTAGTTGGCAAACTTGCCAAGCATTGCGCAATTTGCAACTAAGAAATTTAACAAAACCTTTTCAGCATAATCCATCATCATTGCAATGTAGCCTACAACGTAAAAATGAAGGATTTTGCTGTCTGAGATATCGGCTTTAAAATGAGAGTCAAGTCTACCGCACAAACACAATTGTCACTTAGATGTACAAATAAATTAAATGTGAGTTATGATTGCCAAACTTCTCATGTTTCAGTGAATGTCATTTACCAAGGAAAGTATAACAAAAAATAAAAACAATTATGGCAAATAAAGTAGGTGTTTAGTTCGATTCTTTCGTAATTTCGCTGCATTTGTTTAGTTCTGTTTTAAGATGATTGATAGCTGAGCTTCTTGCAAATCATAGCCATTTAAGGAAAAAGGTAAACACTTCAGTGGCAATTGTTATTATTTGCATCGCCACTTTCACAGTATTTTGTTGCGGTTTTTAAACCCCATTTCTTTTGTGGAACCCTGAGCCTATCATAAAGCATCATTTCCATTTTTGCAAAGCCACCGATCAAGTAGGTTACAGCCAGGTAGAACACAGATATTGCCAGAGCGTACCAACGTGCAAACGGATAGACGGTGAGCATGCAAGTACATGCAACAACTATGAGTATCCACGTGGCAAAGGCAAGCAAGAGAACAGGCAAACGTGAGTGTTGGACGGGACGCTTCTTCGATCTGAACATTCGCGCTGAATTATCAGAAACGGAATAAAAATCCCGAAGAAGTCTTTCCTTCTCGTTCCATCGCTCCCGGCACCAACTCGCAAGATCGGCCTCATCTTCAGGGAGCTTTAACATATTATGATAACAGTCATTTTATTTTACATTCACTGTGAGAAAACACAGTTTTCAATACACAATGCAACACTACAGACAGCTAAATACAAGAATGTAGGCATCGGGTTAGTTGCTTTCATTTTAATAAGTCATTGAGGGTTGGATACACCAACACCAACAGTCAACAGTGGGTTTTTTTACCGATTAGTTACTTGATAAGAACTAACCTGTGCATGGCCGCAAAAGGTTGTGATTTCTAGTTTATCGTCACTTTATTGTATTATTACGTTAAATGTCGAGTGGTTGCTAAGATGCGTTTGTCTTTGGTTTCAGAAAATCACCTCTTTACCAAAATTGTACTAGTTAACTAAAGTTGTAAAGTACTAACCGTAATCCGCTTATTAAAATCGCCGATCACTGATATACAGACGAAATTTGCGCCAACGAAATCTGAATTATTTAATCAAACGTTAGGTAAATTAGCTGCTTAAAAGATTGGCTGTAGGTGCATCCACCCATAACTGTATTGACAAACATCGCGGTGTGCGCTCGATCGGTATCGAACCAACGTCCTCTTGATCGTCAAGCAAGTGCTCTCACCATTCGGACAAATACATAAAATTTCATTGTTTTTCTCGGAAAACTTAACAAATGTTTTTGATTGAAACCAACAAAAGAAAACACGACCCAACAGAAATGTAAAAACAAAAGCTTTGCGTTCAAGGTGGTAAAATCATGAAAACCGCAAAAATTGCATATCTTATAGTTACACTAACTACATTTTGTAGCGCAATAAATTGGAAATAAAAAAAAGGTGTGACTTTTATAGTAATGTTGCAAGGCGTTTCATACCTCATCAACAGAATAGCGCTTAATGTAAAAGTGAACTTCTCGAGGAACTTCTCCAAACAACAATTCTTTTTCACCAATTGGAACGTTGAAAGGATAGGCAACGGTCACATCGTGAACAGAATGTATACCGCTTACTGAAAGCAAATATCAGTGTCAAAAGCCAGCACCAGAGATCGAAAAAAATATCGATATCTCAAACACAGAACAATCCGTGGTTTTGGTAACGGGTGAATGCTGATAGCGGTTTACCAGTTGTTGTTGGACATGACAAAAACAAATTTTGCAATCTTTTCGATTTTATCCTTAGCAATCTATAACGTAGTGAAATCCCGGTCAATAAACCTCCTACGTATTAGGAAACAAAGTGGCCCATTAAATCAGATAGATAATATAATCTAAAATACGTTACGACATAGATTATATTGATCCGTTGAGAAAAAAATTAAGCAGGTACTATATATACTGTAGGTACCAAATATACTGTAGTTACCACAGTTTTTGAGGTTGTGGCTGCCTTACGTAACGTCACTCGAGCATTACGTCATGCGCTCAAGAATATATTTTTGCAAAACATAAGTTCGCGCATGCACCTTAAATATACCTTGGCTCTGATAAAATAAAAACATGACAAAACCAAAAACTTCAAAATACAGTACAGTGCATTGGCCTTCAAACTGTCATTCCTTTTTGCTGAAAATGCAGCGCATCGGTCTTCATGAAAATGTACTGTAGTACATGTAGCCGTATAATTAGCTTTCTTTGCTGTTGAAAAGTCGGTAAAAGAAAAAAGCAAGCTTCATGCTCAAGTGACAAAGAGACCACCAGCCACTGCACAAAATCTTATAGTCCTACAAAAACGTCTGGTAAAGCATCTAAAGAATGTCCAGCTTTTAATTTGGTAGTTGAAAACAACCAAAATTTAGGTCATTAGAAGAAATTTAAATTGGCATACTGTTTCGTAACGTATTCACGAAGTAGGCAAAGCCTTTGGTGCGAGGTTGTAAGACGTATTCAAATACAGGCAAGTCATTCTTCTTGGAAAACTCTTGGCTCTTCCTCTTGTTGCTCTCACTTAAATCTGTACCTGATGAAACAATGAAACAAAATTTTTTAAAAACGGCGCCATAAGTTTTTTTATTTACCGTAATTAATTATTTACAGAGGCCGACCGCTGCTTATATTTCGTACAAATATCGTAATTTCACAAGAAACAATATAGATAGAGCCTGCTGCATATGTGAAACTCCTTAAAACATTTTTTTATTTATCTGTACAGTATATAGTGAAATCAAGTGTACATCAGTGTTACAAACGTGATTGAGCCTTTTTGTTGTATCTGTGCACGCATAATATTCCAAACTATACAATCACACAGAGCAAAAAGTAGTGTCTCTTCATATTCAGACGCTTCTAAGACGACTATTAAAAGGCTACGATAGTACGATGCACATAACAACATAAAGAGTATTCAGTCATAACAAAACGTATCTCGTTGAGTAGAAATAAAAGAAATGGTCAAAATCTTCAACAATAAACATCTGTCTACTCGTAGTAAGTAAATTATATGAATCCCTTATAAATGCCATCTCTCTTAATGATGATGTGCTCTGCAAACAGGTAAAAACTTGTTTCGTCAAAAGGTTAATTACACCCGAGTTCACAAATCTGACCAAAATTTTCATTACGGTACCAGTCGAATAAACTGCAACGTCTATGCGATGCTGTCAATGTTATGTACTTTCTTTATCTAGTAGAAACTTAACAGCACTGGTCAGGGTTGAGAAAAACCCGGGTTTTTTTAAAAAAGCCCAACCCGCCCGGGTTTTTCTAAAAAAAACCGGGTTTTTTTTTTTTTTTTTTTTAAAAAGATGCAAAAAAGGTAGATTCATGCTTATTTCACCTCAAAACTACTTTTTACAAATGAAGTGCCTTTCACTCACAGTACATGCTTGCATAACTCAATAAAATAATGCACTAGGGCTGTTGTTGCTTGAATGCTGCATCACCCATTAATTTCAAGATCAAGCTGGATGTTGCATCATCCACTGATTTCTATACCAAGTTGATGCTACCGTGGTAGAATCACATTATTGCATCATTTGCTTTAGATTTGAAGGCAAGGAGCATTTATGCCATCATGTTTAAATATTTTTTATCATTTATATTATACGAGTAATGGATGAGCAATTGAGCGATTGCTGGCCATTTAGGCAAATGCTCTGAAACAGCCATGCGTTAGAATCCAGAATCTGTCATTGGTAAATAGCCTCCTAAATTGCATTTCACTTCATATATACAGACTACAGTAGAGTAGTACTTTCACCAGTTTAACTATAAGGCCTTCTTACATAAATGAGTTTTAGTATAGTATACACAAAGTGGCATTACTTGATTTTTGTGTACCGTACAATATCCACAGCGTTTTCAATTTATTCTTTGAAATTTACTTTACAATCACATCCTTAAGTCCCAATTTAAAGTTTGTTTTAAGTGCCTTGTAGTGTTTTTGTTCATTTTTTTAATTTTCTAATAAAAACTGGACAAATATGATGCTCTGGGTTTTTTTATGTTTTTTTTAAGTGGGTTTTTTTAAAAAAACCCACCCGGGTTTTTTTGGGTTGGGTAAAATACCGACAACCCTGGCACTGGTGGGGTAAATTTAAGGTAGGCTCGAATAAAAGGTAAGAATTTGGAGAGAGAAAGAGTACAAAAATATACTTTTAATATACAAAAGCCCGGAATGGCCCGTTTCGGTGAGTCCGATCCCTATTCGGTGACTTTTTTCATTTTTTTTTAAATTATTGGGTACCGTAGCCTAATTATCATTGCCGTTTTAGGGTTATGGGTTAGAGGTTAGGAACTCACCGAATCGGACTCACCGAATAGTAGCAGACCCACAAAAGCCGTCAGTTACATCAACTAGCAACAGCATGCAAACTTCTGGAAACATCGCTCGTTGTTCAATCACGCATATCGTGCTGTGAATACATTTAACCAATCATGTAAAGTCATTCGACGAATCGATGTTCCTAAATAGCTCATTAAACCGCTGTGCTTATGTTTTACAAGTAAGGTTTTAATCATACCTTCCGGAAAGTATAAAATATTTGGCTTTGAGTTCAGTTCAACAAAATAGCTCAAAATTCTATTGATATGACCCTGATCCGATTCCCAGTTGCGATCTAGGAATATGTACGCAGCCACTTGAGTAGCCCAACCTGTAAACAATGAGACTTGATCAACATGTTGCAGAACTTTTGGCAGTATCATAACAAAGCAAATACTGTAATATTGTTTGTAAACGCATCTCTCAATGACATATATACAGGTAAAAGAAACAATTGAAAAAAGTTTAGTCTTACACAATTGCATAAACTTACCAAATCCGGGAATCCATTTTAACATCGATTTTAAAGCAACTTTGTGGCGATTTAAAATCTTCGAGTGAAATGCAAAGACGAAAAAAAATATCCAATCAATCCTTGTCCTGTGATTCATTATCACAACAGTCTTCTCGTGGCGCATGATGGGATCGCCAGACACAATCACTTTTGTTCCAAGAATCTTCTCTAGAAAACACACTTCATCTTTTGAGAGAGATTGTATGAATTAAAAAAAGAAAGCATATGAAAGTATATACTCAACAAGATGGTCCGCTTTGACGAACAAATAAAGTGTAGACTCCGCAAAAGACATACATTTCACTAACCTGATGAGTGTGCCATTTGTTTTGAAAATATAATACATACCACACAATGCGACGGTTTCGAGCTAATGTTTTCATCGGACGTACGACATCTATCGCGTTTTGCACACAACGAAACTGCATACTCTTGACCCAGCTCCCCAGACAGCAAATCAACCGTTTTTACATTGATTCAACGTTTGCAGACGTTAAATCAATGTAAAAAACGATTGGTTTGTTGTCTGGGTCAAGTCTTGCCGCGTTCTAGCGGATATGGCATGAACTAAGTAAGATGTGTGGGTACCTCCGCACAAGAAACGTAGGCTACTGGAAGTTGATTATATTAAAAGAAAACAACAATCTGCAGCAATAAATATTCGATTCTTAGCTTTTATGTATGACCCAGAGGTCTAACTTTTCATCAATCCAAACCACAAGTGTTAGCACGAAGCTAGTTTTAGATGGTGTTACCCAACACATGTAGATCCCCATTTCCATTTTTAGAAAGATGGTGAGTTTGTCTTACAGTGTGGTTACACTGATCGATGAACAACCATGAAACTAGCGGAGTTTTTTAGCTAGTAGAAACGTTTCTATGTTGTGTGCACTTCTTTTATGAACGTGGTGAGATCGCTTTCAGTGCAAACCGGATGAACTGCAGATGCCTTCGCAAGACGTCAACCAGATAATGCAAGTCACAAAGTAAAATCGGAAATGATATCCTAGACAAAAATAACTTTAAAACTTCATGCTGGTAAAACGAAACGAAATGTCAATAGAAAATTTAAAAAATTCTAAAACAAGAATTGCCAGCTAACCCCTTACTGGCTAAAGTATCGTCAGCTAAAAGCGGCCAAAATAATCTTGAGATTGAAAAGTGATGATTATGGCAGAATAAGCATTTTGTGCAAAAGCACTAATAAAAATTGTACCCAATTATATGATTACCAGCACTTTGAGTAGGCTACTTAACCGTGAACTGTGATAAATTAAATCAATGTGAAACTGTTAGGGGTCTGAAACAAACTTACAAGGTGATTTTTGATTTTGCATCACATTTTCAGAAAAAACGAACTCACTTTTCTTCTAAAATAAATTAAAACCAAAAAAACTAGTTTCAGTTGAAACGAAATACAAATGAAAGTTCGATTTTTAAATAACTTTTATTTCCAACAACCTCAGTAAGCCATAAGCATGTAACAAATTTTGCTTAATTCATGTGATATCGTTTGTGTTCATATATTTAATTCGGAACCAAGGTAACGTTCCACCAACCGTTGTCGTACTGCACAACACTGGACTTCACAAACCCCAAGTCACACTGGATTTATTTAGATGCATCATTTAGTCAAGTAAATGTTAGTGCTATTAAAACAACTATTGGGTCATTCCAGCTCAATTCACCCAGTGCTGTTAACACCACCATCACCGATTTACATCAAATTTGGTTTGTGGTTAGGTTTTGGGCAAAAACGCATAAATTTTAAATTTTATCAAAATCCGGCCAGTGGTTTTGGAGATATGGGCCTGTGAAATTTCGTATTTTGGGGGAAAATTGGGGTACCCGGCTTATTTCAAAATGCCATTTCTCAGCAACCACTGGGTGTATTTTAATGAAATTGGTGTCATTTTGCAGGAAATTGGTCAAGGATTTCATTTCTGTGGTTAATTTTCAAAAATAAGCATGTTTAGGGGTAATGACCTTTTGACCTTTGCTTTGACCTTGATTTTGACCCTGTGGATCACGTGATACAAAAAACTTGTCTACATGAAAAATATTCCTTGATACCATCTCTATAACATATGAAAAAATGGAAGAGGTAATATTTTTAGTTTAGCCATAGTTTTCATTCAAAGAGGACGATATCTGTGAAATTTTCATAAAATCCGGTTAGCTTAAACCTTATATTGTAGAATAATTCTTGCTGCTCTTGCAACAACAGTGTACCAGCTTCATTTTTAATATGAGAAATTGATTTTGCCATACTGTTATAGCATGGTCAGTCTGATAAGGTATATCGTTATCCACAGACGCCGAGTTTTCAAAATAGCTGGGCTGGCGAACACATACTGTCACGTCATTAAGGTTATTTTGTGCGTTTTACAAAAGGGCGATTTTGCTAGGTTGTTGGGCTAGCCTAGTTTTACATTTAAGTCTATGTCTCCTCTAACACGATTTGGAAACAAGTAATAAATATAATTGGTACGCAACAACGTCTGGTCCTGGTAATTCAGTTCCGCATATTTTTTGTGATTGGTATGTGCGGGTTGCAGGACGAAACTTGCGAGTTTAATATCAGTGACGTAACAAACGCAACTGTGATGATTGAGACGACAAATTTAGAGCATTTTGGCAGCAGAGTTAATTGATAACGTTGTTTGGGAGAAAATTACTCCTTTGAAGAACAATGCTACAGTTTTTACACCGATTTAACATCTGGCGATGTTAAAACGATGTAAAAGCAGTGGAAATTGCGGTCAGACTTTTGCCGCAAATGAATTTCCTCACAGGTTTGCGCAATTTACTTGATTTATAGCACTGGGTTACCAGTAGCAGAGTGGAGACAAACGGCGCGGCTGGACACTTTTGCTCCTTTAACGGCGAATCAACGTTGTTTGACGTTGCATGAATGTAACAATAACAATAATTGACAAAAACTAATCGCTTAATTAGTAGGTCTAGTAGGGCCCAACATACAAGGAATTCAATTTTTCAATGTCAAGCCTGACTGGATTTTGAAGCTTGCAAAGAAAAATTGAAAAAAAGATTCTCGTTGGCAAAGACAAAAAAAGAAACACTAAAATTCCATAGATTTGTTCCGATTTCTGAAACAAAGTTATTCGCGTACAAACTCAGTGCTCAAAAAAATTTGCCTGAAATAGTGTCAGTGAGATGAAGACCTTGCACTTGAAGCATTGAATGAACCTATCAACATCGCAAAACAGACATATGTGTGCTGACTGCTGTATATATGATTATGAACCGTGGATAGGTTTGGTGAAAGACATTTCTGATGAGTTTGGAGACTATCATGTAAACTTTATGCATCCTCATGGTCCAGCCAGAATCTTCTACTGGCCTTCCTCTGCTGATAAATGCTGGATCGATATTAATAACATTGTTTGTATCATTGAAACTCCTTCCATGATTGCATCTGGCAGATGTCGTTACACTATTTCCAAAAACGATACAATTAAACTTCACAGGTTGTGTAAAAACTGGTCAGCTCAGTGATTGCTGTCTATGGAAAACTTTCAGAACCTAACGTTTTGTCTGTTGTGTCTTGACTAAACTGTGTCATTTAACTCATTTTTATGCAGTATTAATTGGGAGCGTTTATGTATTACATCATCAGAATTTGAGATATTTTACCTCTTCCCCCATTTGCCATCATTTCCCAATGTTATAAGCTTATTTTACAAAAAAAAACAAACACCCCTCATCATCATTTTGGACCCATTCTTTCTGATGATGCAATGTGCATATCATTCCATTTGTACATACCATATAATACTATTTTTGAAGGTGATTTTAAGAAAATTTGTTGAAAAATCATGAGACATGCAAACTTTGAGTGAAAACTATGGCTAAAATAAAAATATTACCTCTCCCATTTTTTCATATGTTATAGAGATAGTGCCAAAGAATATTTTTCATGTAGACAAGTTTTTTGTATCACGTGATCCACAGGGTCAAAATCAAGGTCAAAGCAAAGGTCAAAAGGTCATTACCCCCAAACATGCTTATTTTTGAAAATTAACCACAGAAATGAAATCCTTGACCAATTTCCTGCAAAATGACACCAGTTTCATTAAAATACACCCAGTGGTTGCTGAGAAATGGCATTTTGAAATAAGCCGGGTACCCCAATTTTCCCCCAAAATACGAAATTTCACAGGCCCATATCTCCAAAACCACTGGCCGGGTTTTGATAAAATTTGAAATTCATGCGTTTTTACCCAGAACCCACACACAAACCAAATTTGAGGAAAATTGGAGATGGTGGTGTTAAAAATTTCATTTTTTTTGGGTGATTTGATGTGGAATGACCCTATTGTGCTATTGATGCAGAACACATTTTTAAAAACAAATTAATTTTAACAAACGAATCAACACACATTTTGACATGATGAATATGAATGATTTTCACTTTTGCAGAGTAGATTTAAACTTTTACTTTACTAAACTAAAAATTGAAATTTTAATCAATTAACTAACTTTTAAACTATGTAACATATTTTATTAAAATTAATAACTCTTAAATGATAGTAATGACAAATTACATGCAAACTCACCAAATATGAACTTCGCAGCATGCACATGAAAAATAAAAATAGCCCAATAAGTATTAGAATTTAGTAACAACTAAAAATAAACTCATACATAGTAATATTATTAAAAAAAAGGGGCGATTACTTTAAACCCGTATCAACGTAAAGTCAATCGGGGATCCGCGTAAAGCAGATACAAAAGTAGCTATTTTCAGATCATGTAATTGTAACAGGAGGCTGGCTTGACTGGTCCCAGGCTTTGACGTATGTCAGCTTATCTGACCCCATTGTTTGTTGTTTACATTTAAATAGTTCGCCGAATGCTTAATATTCTCGTACTTTTTATTGTTGCAACTAAAGTTTGTCACTTTACTTTTATAATGTAGCCTATGACCTAACTACCTTCATAATTTGCATAAAAATTGTCAATAGGCCTATTACTGCTCGTAGACTAATTTCGCAGACTAATTTGTTTCTTGGCAACCACATAACATTTTTAGTCATTTTTTTAAAGTGAACTGCTGTAAATTTTACTGTACTATGCTGTTGATAAAAGTTGTACTGAAGAGGGTTCAATACCCAAAATCGCGATATGCAACAGAAGAATTTCCAATTGGAAAAATGCAACAAAAGAATTTCAAATTGGATTTTGTCTCACTTTTATGCATGTGCTCAAACAATTAACATGTACTCTAAATGGTCGTCGTTTATATTATAGTGTTCACATGTTTCTTAAATAGCAATATTATATTGACTAAATAGTTGAGTGCTGATGTTTTGAAATGTAAGTATCACACTAAAGTTAATGACACTTTTGTTACAACTCTCAGTTTAAGACAACTGAATCCTTTTTCATTAATTGAGTTTCAAAAGTGCATTTATCCACCATAGAGACCAAAAGACCAGAAATATTCAAAAATTTATTTCTAGTTTAAATTGCAGCCATTTTACATCCATTTGTTAAAGTCACGAAACATCTATTAATTAAAAAATGATATTGACACTTACCACTAAAACAGATAACCATGTTGATGCAAGAATTTCTGTCAACCGTCGAAACAGCCAAGGCCATACAAATACCAAAGGCAAAATGGGCCCATATATAAAGATGGCTCCATAAACACTTGTCAACCATGTAAATCCAATGGTCAATAATCCTCCAGTCATACCATAAGGAACATAAGTGTGATCTAGCATGTTACAGCTAAGTTTACATTAATCAATCAAGAATTGAAAGAATGCTGATTGCTGACGCAAAAGAAAGTATTTCAAAATAACTTAGCAAGCACAAAGAGTCTAATAATGCAACAATTATTTTTTTTTATAAATAAATAAAAAAAATATCAGTAACTTCTCAAGTATATACATGTAGCTCCACACAAAGTGAAAATGACATGACTTTTGACTCTTTTGTCATTTCTATTTTTCATTGCACTTATTTGGTTCTAACATTGAAGAGTCAAGTTGGTTCAATAGGTAAAAGTTATTTTTTTGTTTTGATACAGCTATCACCAGTAGACAGTAGCAGAAAATCAAAGGCAAACATGCCAGAGGTGGAATATGGAAACATTTTGCTGGTACGTTAGCCAAAAACAAGACAAATATATTTGTCAGGTTTCGTCCATAAATATTTTGCAGTTCCCTCAACCATGGCTACATACAAATACAGGTTCGACCTGATTTGTTACATTCTTTAACATTTTTCCAAGTTTTGATAACTATGTGGTTGACCTGTTTTGCTCCCTTCCCCAGGTGACACAATGAGCTTCAACATCACAAGGATTGGAAAAATGAAGACAATCTGACTTAGAAAATTTCAGTCACACTGTTAGTCACATGCTAATAGTGTGACTGAACATTTTTTAACTTACTCTTGCTCATTTTTTTACTGACTTCCCTAAAGCTAAAGCAACAAAAAGCTTTTACAGTAAATTATAAAGAGTCAGGAAAAAGTGTAAAAATCTGATTTTAAGAAAATTTCAGTCAGACTAATGATCACCAAAATCTACAAAATGTGAAAAACCAAGCAGCATCTCCAGGTAGCCACGCTTTAACTTTTTTTTTGGTAAAGAAGGATCAGATTTAACAAAATTACTCACAAGAAATATGATTGAAATAGTATATAGCCTACACAACAGCTAAGATGCTGAAAACGAACTGCTAAAAGACTGTTTATTTCCTTGCACCATTGTGGCATCATGAATAAAATGCGTTCTATTTGCATCTACATTCTACATACAGGTCTGCTGTAAATATCCATGCCACAATTTATTTTTGCAATAAGCCTAGATTAGGTGTTATTCAAATTTCACTTTTGGACATTGTTTTTGATTCACCTAACAAAAGAACCAAACTTTTAAGTTGGTAATCAGCAACGTCTACATTCTACAAGTGTTATAAAAGCAATATAAAACATACTTGGGTAAAAGAACAATTTTTTCGTAAAAGTGTGAGGACTGGTGAACAGCCTCATTCAATTATGTCATCTGCAAACAACAAGTGATTCAAGCAACGACAATCAACATCACAACCAGCATGGATTTTATTCAACCTATGATTTTTCATTAATGTATAAAGCAAAATGACAGAGGCTAAGAACACCACCTTGTCAAACCCTATTAGTAACTTTAAACGACTGAGATATCTGATCAACCCATTTCAACTGAAGTGTATGCTGACAAGGCTATGCCAATATTACAAAAACATTCATGCCATTACATTAACTTTTAAACAGGATATGATGATTTTTTTTATCAAACGTTTTAAATGTATCAATGAAAACAAAATATATAACTATTTTTTTATCCGTGCCTGCAGTGTAGTTCTTTAGCAATTTACACAGTAAATGTCCATTTTTATCCTCAGTAGAAAACTTTTGACAGATTCAAGTAATTATCACAAGTAACTTGACTTTTAACAAACTTTTTCGAATCACAATTATTGCTACGTGTTGGGAGTTAAATCCTAGACAGCAAATCACTCGTTTTTACATTAATTTTAATGTTTTTAACGTCTGTAGACATACCGGTAATCAATGTAAAAAAATGGTGGATTTGCTGTTTGGGATAGAGCTATTTAAAATGTTGTTGTAGCTCCCGCGAGCTTTGCACATGTCGCTTAAGGGCAGATTGCTGCTAGTGGTGCCGCTACACTGTTTTCATACCTCAGTCCTCAGCTATATACGTCGGTTTAGATTAAAAACATATCATATCATATATAATCATACTAAACTAGCCTGATAAACATTGTCCAATGTCCATCTATCAAGTTTTTTATTGCCTTTTTTATTTTTGTACATTTTTTTTCTCAGACACCAGTTCTTCTTGTAACTTCTTTCACATTTTCTTCACTTTTTTAATTTTTCAAGCTGTTGCAACCATACCAAATCCTTGTACCTACGATACCGTATTTACGGTAGTAAGTTTTTCGGTCTTAAACACGATTTCATTTCGCATTTTTTCGCTTCTTCCTTGTTTTAGAGTTTAGACCCTTACCATTTTATGCTTATAGGAAGTAATAGTTTTCGCTTTGATGGTCGAAAAAAATAAACATGAATCTGAACAGATCAAACAAGTTACGTTAAAAGGTTTACAAAGTTAAAAATTACCTCACTGAGTGAAAGTGAATGATAAAACGTTTCGGAAATGGGAAATTCCCACTTTGTTGAGCAGTTGAGAGCTTTGTTTTGGGCTAGGTTGAGGGAGATGATTTGTTTGTTTGTTTGTTTGTTTGTTTATCTTTATCCTGCATTGCGGGAAAGCGGACTTGAGCGCTATGCATCGGTGTACGCCTTCCGACGTACACCTGACCCACGCTGCAGCCGACGACAATGTCTGTTTCCGGTTGTCTACTCTGCTTATGACTTTAATTTGGAACTACCCATTACTCGAAATCGATCACTGGGTAGAGGCAATTGTCGTAAAGTTTCTTGCCCAGAGAAACAACAGCAGGTGCGGGTGGCTGGAGTCGAACACGCAGGCTCTCGACTGTGAGCCCAACGCGCTAACCACTCGGCCACTGCTGCCGACAAATCTATATTTCAAATTTATATGTCTCAATTCAGTTTTATTTTTCTTTGTCAGAATGCAGAATGGATGGATGGTCATTTTATTTTTGTTTGGATGCGAAACGCCGAAACGTACATAAAACAAAAACGTACAGTGTGCATCCAATGAGAGAGTGCGAAAGACCGTAGCCCTGAAGGCGTAGGAGGTCGTCGAGTCTGCACTTTCTCATTCAAATAGTTATACAAAAGAAAGTATTGCGTATTTAAATATTGTAGCAAATTGACACGAAAAAGAAGAAAGGAAGAGCAGAAAAAAAACAAATACGGATACAGACGCAAGAAATACAAAAAATAATAACAATGGACATAAAGTCAGGTAGTGGATGTCGCTTCTATAGCTCTTGATTATTGAAGAAGTGTGTTTTGCACATTTTACTGAAAAATGTGTAGCCTCACGACCTACTAGAACACGGCCAAATATGTTGCTATTTGAGGAAATTTCTAAGAGTCTGAATTGTTACAATCATAGCTATGATAAACCTGTCATCTTGCCAGTGGCGTAGCCAAGGGGGGGTTTTGGGGGTTACAACCCCCCCTTTGGCACGCGTGTGACGTCACGATATTGAGAATGATGCTTTCAGTCTAAAAAAAAATTGCCTAATTTAAAAAAAAATTGCATTAAAAGAGCGAGTTTTGCCAATACCAAACATTCAAACATCTCAGCCAGGAATAGAGGGATTCCACGGTGAACCAACAGACCGTGACGGGTTGAAGCTTGAGCTGAAAGTCTAGAGTCTAGACAAACTACAGTAGCCTACTGCACACTGCACAGATTGTTCCGTTAATATTAAAACCAGTTTAACACCATCATTCAGATTTATTTTTAAGTCATGAACACAGAATAGGTTACATAACCACATTATCACCATAAAAACAATTATTCAGCCAAATATGGAAACTCAAAACTAAAATAAAAGTTTGCAAGGGAAGGTACCATTTTTGCAGTCTAGAACATTATATCGAAGTGTATTCGCTCAATAAATAAAGACTTTGAAGTATAGACAACTAAGTCACACCAAGGCAGAGCACTGAGGGCTATTTTCCCCTGAATTGGATAGAAGTAGTTGTGTGTACTTTTCAGTTTTAGTTCATCAACAACGAAATGGAGACAAAAGTTATCATTCAGAGCTGCCTCTTGTACACAGTTGTTTCTATATTTAAATTGACACTTCACTTCCAAAAGTCCAAAATTTTGCCCGGTTTCGTACTTGTCAAACATTTTTCCATCTAGGGAAGCTCCAAAAAAGTTTAACCCAGGATTGACTATTAGGCGCTGTCAAAAATCTCCACGTCTCTGTTTAGTTGTTTTCTCATCTCTTCGCGATATAACCGAACTGCATGCTTCTCCTTTGTCAAACCGTGGCGAACAGCTGGAACATGGTGTAGCATTGGTGGTTTAAAAATTGATCTTAAAAAGGAAGTAGTCTTCCGCTTAATAATTTTTCCAAAATTTGAGGATGTTAGTTGTCGTTTTCGGCTATTGTGCCATAAAACTGATTGAGACTGCGAAGTTGTTGCCTCCTCAAGAGCATATAATAATAATAATAATCATGTTTTTATTTTGCGTCCCATTGCGATAACATACAATACACTGCGATCACAGATGCAATACAATAGACGACAGGAAGCAGCAAAATGACATATAGTCTTCGAGTCAGCTGCTTCCTTTATTTTGGCTTGCCACTAAGTGTCTTTGCCGAGGCACAGCCGCGTGCTCTGGAGCGGTGTCAAACCCACGTCCTTTCGAACGTCGCGCAGACGTTCTCACCACTCGGCTACGCAGCCGACGATGTGCTTCCTGTAAGCCCGTGTACAAGCATGTCTTCATTTGATGCATCATGATGTTTCAAAAGGTAGGAAAATGGTGCATTTGAAGCAGAGCATGCTGCAGAGGCTTCAATTTCGCTTTCAAGCAAGGGACGTTTAAGGTCATTGCATCTGGCATCGAATCTGCGTGATGTGATGGTGCTTTTCACCCTCTGTTTGGTCCGGGCGGTCTCCGCTCTTGTAAAGTTGTAATTTGTGACTGGTTCTGCAAAAATGGCGTCGACTCTTGGTTTGTGCCACTGTTGCTCTGTGCTGGTGCAGGATAAAGTTCCTGGGAACATTTTTACATCACGAATGTGAAAATGATGCATCTTGTATAGCAACGCAGTAATGTGACTGCATCTACCACCAAGTCTGCAACACAAAGAAATGCAAATTAATACCAAACAAAAGTTTATGCACGGTAACAGAACAAAGTATATATACTATGTAACCAAACGTGGTAGGCCTAGTTTTAGTTATGTTATCCATGTTAGTAGCATAAACTGCTTCATATTACTACAGTAGGTAGGCTACGTAAACCGCATATAGGCTTAGCTGTGATATTAAATGGCTTATGCTACAAGCAGCAGTAGGCTAACCATAATATGGTTAATAAAACAATAATACTCAAAAGTGTAAAAAGACTAGTTTGCAACTACATTACAATTTAATATCACCCATCCAAACTTTCACATGACATAGAAAGAAATATTTAGCATTATAGATTGCCTACAACCATTTACTTACCCTGCCTTACAAGAGCACTTTGCTTTCTGTATTACTGGAGTCGATTGCTTCATCTGAAGTGTGAGTTCATGCGGTTTATTAGTTTTTCTCTGACTTGGCCAACATTTTGCCTTGCAGATATAACTTTGAGAATCTCCACGTTTAGTAAAAATTTCACGCAAATAATCTTCAATGAAAAACTGATAACCTCCTTTGAGAGGTCTTGCAGATGGTCCAATCCAGTCTGATATTGATCTTATATCAAACGATGGTACATATTGTAAAGATTATGACCAGTTATTCACTTCCATCGTAGATATTTAGCATCGAAGCAAATTACTTGACTGGTAACAGAGAGGGTTTCGCAATACAGTACCTGATTTCCATGCAACGATTCAACCTCTCAGTGCGCATTGAAGCGTAACGTGGAATCCCTCTATTAGCAACAAGAAAACACAGAGACTTAGCTTTATTTCCGAAAAATGCCGAAGAAAACATGATCTTATCCTTTTGCTATGCTACCGGACAGCACCATTTTACAGGAATATTCGTACCCACATTTTTGTTGAAAATGCTCTCAGAATGCACCAAATTCAAAGTAATTTTTCAAAATTTTCTGGGGGAGACCCCCCAGACCCCCAGCCGTTGGGTGGTCAAAACCCCCCCTTTCAAAATTCCTGGCTACGCTACTGCATCTTGCCATTACCAAAAGTAAGTAAAATAAGTAATATTTGCACCTAAACATATGTTTGGCTTGTTTAATCGGAGATTAGGTATGTACGTTGAGCATAGTTTACACAATAATAATGTAATATGAAAGACTTTCCAACTGCACCCTGGAGGGAGTATCGTTTGGTGCAATTGCATGTTCCATTTAAAATATCAAGGATTTTTTGTGGATTCAATGTTGTAAGCTGTTCATTTGATGTGTCAATTTAAATTTTAATTCGTTTGTTTTTCGCCAAGTTTAGTTTTGCAAGTAAAATATGGCTATTGGCGAAACATCCTGCTATACTAAAAACCTAACGACTGTATGATGAGACTACCTCCAGGATGCAGTTGGAAAGTCTTACATATTTTAAATTATTATTGCATAAATTGTGCTTAACATACATATCTAATCTCTGGTAAAACAAGCCAAAAAGATGTCTAGATGCAAATGTTGCTTGTTTTACATACTTTTGTAAGTGGAAAAATGACAGGTTTATCATGGCTGTGATTGTAACAATTCAGACTCTTAGAAATTTTCTCAAATAGCAACATATTTGGCCGTGTTTTAGTAGGCCGTGGTAGCCTTTTTTTCATGTTTTTTTCTTCATATTTTGGGGTAGAATGTCCCATACCTTGATTCCCATTCATTTTAAACTTTTTTGAAATAATTGGGTATTTGCCAGTTGAGTATAAAGCGAATTGGAGCTTGAGCGTCGGGTGTTATACGAATGTATAGCTGATACAATAGGATGTGTAAAGAAAGTTTTCCGGTAGTTTGTTAATATAAAATTTGAACATAAATTTGCTTATTTCTAATTTGTAAGTGGAATTTACAGTTAGTAGGCCTATTTGATTTTCTTGATAGAGTGGCAGTAATTTTGTTTTCATTCAAATGCTCCTGTAGGCTAACGATTTTAATTATCTTATTTTGTCTAACTTGAATTCTATTCACGTATTGAAGAAATGATATTGTGTAAAAAAAATACAGTAACAAAACCACCAAAAGGAAAAGGTGGCAAAACCATAATGGTTTAAGACGTGCATGAAAAAGTGTTGAGTTTGACGATTTAAATTTTTCAACTAAATTATGCGTGATAGTTAAATGTATTTGTGAACGTCAATTCACTGTTGGGTAGGCTATGCTTAACTCATGTAAGCAATGATGGGCTACTCATGAAAAGGCAACTGGATTCAGTGTAGGCTACTTGTACGTAGCCTACATTTTTTGATCTAAATTTACCTGACACAATGTAGGCTAGGGTGGGCCAAAAAAAACGACTTTGGAATTTCGTTCCAATAAATTGGAAAAAGTTGCCATTTTCTGTATGATTAGCGATGGCAAAAAAATTTTTTTGATTGAAAAACTTTTAAGGGTCCCGCAAACGCCTCAAAGTGCCCCAGTTTTGTCAAATTTCGCAAAAAAACGACATAAAACGCCAATAAGACCTTCTAAATTACCACCAATCTTCCTCATATTTGATACGCGTATGAAGCAACTGGATGCGCAGCATATTAAAAAAATTTGATGAACATGGCTCAAATACCTTGTGAGATATTCATGTGAAGAAGATGTTGGAATATTGAAAATTTCAACCACATGGTGGCGCTGTAGTTTTATACTTACTTTAGGAACTGGCGACACACTGAAGCTAGCGACACATTCAAGGTATCAATGGAAAGGCAATTAGCAAGGCTAAGCGATCATTTATTAAACTTGGCCAAACTAATATTTGATGACGTCATTATGACGTCATACTATTTAAAATTGTCTTTCTGCAATTAATCAAATAAAATGTATTCAAAAAAACTATGGCTAATTGACGAATCACCTTTGCTAAATCTCAACGCTGGTGTCCATAGACTTGGATTTATTGGAAAGTATCCTCCATGTGGGAAAGAAGTCTTGCTTCAGTTCCATGGTTATCACACAATTAAGCAAGAAGAATCTAAAGGTACTTCCCCGAAACGAGAAGCAATAATTCTAGTTGTCGAAGATATTAAACAATGGTGGAAGAAAGCAGGAATCGGTCTTAAAACCACAGATGCTATAACTTACATGGTCAAGAAGTTGACAGACCGGTATGAAAATTTGAAAAAATGCAAACACAGAGAAGGAAAACAAAGAGAAACAGAAAATTTTAGATGATCTGCAAGATACGCTATGGGTTGTTAAGAAAAACGTAGAAGACGATTTGAGAACGTCTACCAACCCTAAGAAAATGGAGGACTGGCATTATCTTGAAGCAATCCGGGGTAAAAATTGAAAAGCCACTTTGGGTTCTTTAAATATTCAAGAGCAAATAAAAATGAAAAGAAAGAAAACGAGACAAGATCAAGGTATAAAACGTAAACTTAAAGATGTTTTAGATACACCACTTCCGCAAGATTTGTTGCAATCCAGTAGTTCTTCAGAAGAAAGTGGAGAAGATCTGGATCAAATCTATGTGGGAGATTTGTCGGCAAAAACAAGCAAGACAACGGAAACCAAGAAAAAGCAAGTTCTTACACCCCAAGTTTGCAGCCTGGCAGGCAAATATTCTTTGTCGAACAGGCAAGTGTTTGAAATGGTAAGTGCCGCGACGGCAGAAAATAGTCTTAATAACAAAATTCTCTCTGTAAATACTGTACGCCAAAAGCGGATGAAATTTTCTACTGAAGCAGAAAGAAATCTCTTAGATAATGAACTAGCTGCAGCTACTGATTTTTTCACACTTCACTGGGACGGGAAAATATTTAAAGCTCTCACTCACTGTGCTGTCAAGGAGGAGCGAGTGGCCGTGCTACTAACCACTTCTGAGGGAGACGAGATATTACTCGGAATAATACCTGTGAAAAATGGATCTGCAGCTGAAGAGCACTCCAAAATTCTAAATCTGCTAATAGAAAAGGGCATAGAACTAAACAAAATAATCGCATGCGTATTTGACACTACCGCAGTTAAAACTGGTGTAAAATTTGGCATTGTGAAACGCTTGGAAACTTCCTTATCCCATGCACTGTTGGAATTAGCCTGCCGGCATCATGTTTACGAATTGCTTTGTGGTGCAGCAAGTGAATCCGTCCTCGGAAAATTGTCTACAACTGGAGATAAGAAGAAGACCACAGCACCTTATGAACCACTTTTTAAGAAGCTGTGTTCTGCTTGGAATGATATTAATACAGATACACAAAATCTCGAACTCTTGATAAGAAGAAACCTTCACGCACTTTATTCCGCCACATTGAAGAAGCTAAACAATTTTTGAAAAGTTGGTTGGAAAATGACACAGTGTTAAGACATGATTATTTAGAAATGGCCCAACTTTGCTACGTGTATCTTGGTGGTATTCTTCCACGAAAATATATGCCATTTAAGCTGCGGACACCGTCTCCCTACGGTACCATCATGCAAGATGGATGTCTAAAGTTCTCTACGTTATGAAGTTAGCAATGCTTAAGCTATATTTTGCCCATGACATAGACTCCGGAGTTTGACAACATTCTCTACAGCTTTTACTATGCCAAAGCGTGGCTAACATGCATGTTTGCTTCCAAAGCTCCCTCAAATGACTTGGATTTCATCAGAGCACTAGAGGAAATCTGCAGTGCTAAAGGAATATTGCCCTATAAGTTTTTGAAGATTGTCCAACCTGCTCTAGATGAGATTCAAGATCACACTTGGTACTTGAGTGAACGGCTGGTAGGTCTTGCTCTTTTCGATACATCAGTGGATAACTCAACCAAAGAAGCAATGCGCTCAGCTTTGTTGAAATACAAAGAAAAACCTCTTCAAAAAAGTCAGGAGATGCCACAATGCTCTTCATTCTCCAATAAGCAATTGAAAGATTTTGTTGGGGCCGACACATATAAACTTTTTAATCTTCTACATTTCCTTGATAAGTTGATAAAACTGTCAGCGTTTAAATGGCCTGAATCACCAGACTATCAATATACCGTATCTGTTGTCAAGAATCTGTCAGTGGTAAATGATTGTGCCGAAAAGCACTTGGCATAGCAACATCTCTTCATGGTCCTACAAAGCCAAAAAATGAAAAGCAGCTACAAGCAACATATGAAGTGATTGATGCAGTTAGAAAATTCCAACGATCTGCAGCTCCTGCATCTGAACGAGTAACCAAAAAAACTTTGGCTGATTTCTTGACTTATAGTGTTGTGCATTAGCATCAATTACTGTCTGTATAAGTGTATAATTACAAACCACGTACTTCCGATTACCTGCATCCAGGGCCGGATTTACCAATAGGTTAGGCAGGCTGAAGCCTAGGGCCTCAACGTCCAGGGGCCTCGAAATTCGATTTCAAAGTTTGTAATTCTTTTAAAAACTTGACAAGTTTAAACCCTACCTAAAGTACCTATATATATCAAGCTTTTCAGAGTAGAAAATTCTATACACAAGTTGCAAACAGTCATTATTACGTCGTTACTCGTTTGCATCATAATAAAGGCAATTATTGCGCGCTTTCTGCTGGAAGCTTCTTTGTTAAAGTGCCGCAGTCTTCTCTGCAAAAAACAGTATGAAATAATCTAATGGTTTTCTTGGAGAATCTAGTGTTTTTTTTTTTAATTTTGAGAGTGGCAGCATCAACTTTCCTTCTGTTGTTAACGAAGAAGATTTAGATGATTTGCAGGAAGAATAGGGAGCTTTGCCTCAAGCGTGCAATGCTCTGCAATCTGCATGATAGTGATAACCTTAGCCCACCAGAGTTTTGGCTAAAACTGAAAACGGACAACCAAGGTTTAAAACTTTTAAAGGAAGCGTATCTGGAAGATGTTGACCCGAGTCCCAACCTGCTTGAAATGCTATTGTGTTATTCGGTTACACTAAATTATTTCTCATTTACATTCTATTCAATTTCTTTGTCAAATTATATGGTCACATTGCGCTAGTTTCATGCAGCCTAACAGGTACCACTGAGAGTCACTCAGCCATTTCTTTTATGACAGAACAATAGGCCTAGGCTAGCCTATACCTTTTTTTTAAATTGTGATTATTTTTGTATTGTAATACTGTTACTGAAAATGTTTTTACTCGTAGCCTTGAACTATTTATTGGCTTGAACTTTTCTTGGTTGCACTGAAGTTTAAACGCCCTTGCTACAAGAGTTTATTGATTTCAAAAGTTTTTCCTATTTTTAATCACCCGGGAATAAAGTTTATATTTGAATAAAACCACAGGACTTCACTTAAGGATCGCAGCAGCACATGATTTTTTTTTTCTTTCATTAATATTACTGAACATCAGCCTATCTTGTTTCAACGTAATTTGCCGATGCTTGACATTTGTCACATTAAGAACTGGGAAGCAGCTGACTCGATGACTGATATAGTCTTTCGCTGCTTCCTGTCTGTTGTGGTATTTAGATAGCTATGGTACTATTTTATTCGTATTGTTTATAATTGTACCGTACTATTGTCGCAACAGACGAAATAAAAGGTTTCTCTCTCTCTCTCTCCCGAAACTAACTGATGAGCTTCTATGTGCAAGAAAAAAATTAACACTGCCTTTCAATATGTGGAAGCAATATTAAGACTGTTTCTAAGCTCAATGATCACTAACTGCTCAGGAAAGAGATCTTTCTCAAGGCTCAAAAGCATCAAAGATAAACTGAGATCGACAATGTCTCAAGTTGCATGATTTTGCTTTGACGAAAGGTAGAAAAAAAAATTAGTAGCCTAGTCTTAGGCTACTCTATTTGATTGCTGTAACTATTTCTTATGTCCTCGTAAACATTGGCGTAGCCAGGGGGGGAGGTTGGGGGTTTCAACCCCCTTTTTGGCACGCGTGCGACGTCACGATATTGAGAATGATGCTTTCAGTCTCTTTATGTCTCCAAAACAAAGCTTGCCTAATTTTAAACGAAACTGCATTAAAAGAGCGAGTTTTGCCAATACCAAACATTCAAATATCTCAGCCAGAAATTAGCAACAAGAAAACATAGAGACTTAGCTTTATTTCCGAAAAATGCCGAAGAAAACATGATCTTATCCTTTTGCTATGCCACTGGACGGTATCATTTTACAGGAATATTCATACCCACATTTTTGTTGAAAATGCTCTAAGAATGCACCAAATTCAAAGTAATTTTTCAAAATTTTCTGGGGGAGGCCTCCAGAACCCCGCTGCTGGGTGTCGTTTTAGGCGAATACGCCGTCAAAAAAAACCCTTTCAAAATTCCTGGCTACGCCACTGCTCGTAAATAAACTTTACATTTATTGTAACGGTTGTTTGATCAGAGAAATTAAAATTAAAAGCAAAACTGCTTTAAACTATTTTTTTTTCTTTTAAGCTTAATTAAAAATTTGCACCCATGAATGTGGAAAATTAAAAGAACGAAGAGTTTAATACACTCATATTTTTAACATTAAGCAATGACATGTAAGTTCAGTTGTTTAGAGAGAATTTCTGAGCTCAAAATAGGGAGGGCCTCACAAATGGAATAGCCTAGGGCCTCTCACGGTCTAAATCCGGCCCTGCCTGCATCCAAAAGAAAATGTTACTTTAAACTGGGAAGAAAATATCACTATTTAAAAGTTGAACTTTAAGTATTCGATATACTGTAAAAGGCAAATGAATCGTTTATATAAACTCAATTTCCAATATATTATGTCATAATGACGTCATCAAACATTATCATGACCACGTTCAATACGCAATCGCTTAGCCGTGCTAATTACCTTTTCATTGATACCTTGTATATGTCGGTAGCTTCAGTGTGTCACCAGTTATTAAACGAAATATAAGATTATAGCGCTACCATGTGGTTGAAGTTTTCAAAACTTTAAACATGAATATCTCACTAAGTATTTGAGCCATGTTAATTAATTTTTTTTGCATGTTGTGTATTAAGTTGCTCCATATATCTGTCAAGTATAAGAACGATTGGCGATAATTTAGATGGTATAATTGGCGTTTTAAGTCGTTTTTATGCGAAATTTAACAAAATTGGAGCACTTTGGGGCGTTTGCGGGACCCTAAAAACTTCTTTATTCAAAAAAATTTTTTTTCCATTGTTAACCATATAGAAAATGGCAACTTTTACCAATTTATTGAAGCGATTGAAAGATAAATTTGAAAAACGCTCAAATTTGGCCCACCCTAATGTAGGCCTATAAACATAACAATGCCATTTTTGATATGCAAATATACAGTGGCGCCGGCAGGGGGGGCAGGCGGGGCAGCTGCCCCCCCAATGTTTTGGGCATCATCTTTTAAATTTTTTTTTTTTATTAATACATATTAATATTTTTTTTTTAATATTTGGATCCCAACCTCAAGTAAGTCAACTCAAGTTGCAAGGGGGGGGGGGGGGGGGGGAGGTAAAAGCTCTCTCTTTAAAAAGAAGTATGGAAAACCTTGATGACTAAATTGTACAGTAGATTTTAGTCATCAAGGTCATTCTTCCGCGCGCATTTTGACATTGGTTGCTTGCAGTGATTCTTTCACTTAAATAAAACGTTTTGTTTCAGTAGTTTTGAGTAGTTCGATTATTAAGTTGTAAAGGAGACTCAATTTCTCGAATGTTTATCATTTATGTTTCTTCTTTAATCTCAGCAGAGTATAAAACTTGTAAAAGTTTTTCATCCATACGACGTCATGAATGAAATTATATCTCAAATCGGCGTAATGACGTGACATCATCTAAACATTTTACCGAATAATAAATTAACAAATTCGATCGCCAAAAGTGGTTTGGTGGTGGTAAATATTACGTAATGAAAAAAATGTGATAAGGTTGGAAGACATTACGTCATGTATTTTCAATACAAATATGAAGTTTAAAATTTATTCTTTTGTTCATAGTCGTAATCCACCTTCAAAGCGGTACTACAAAGAACAATTTTCGATAAGGGGGGAATCAAGAATAAGTCGACATGACTTTTAACCCTTAGAAAGTTGGGCTCCTGGAGTCTTGCTCAGTTTGGAGGGGGGGGGGGCTGTCAATTCTTCTTATGCTTTAGGAGTGATATTTTTCAGCTTAATAAAGGTGAATAAAAGTTAGGAAAAGTCAAGAAATCTCGTAGTCGCAGCCTCAGTGGTTTTAGAGATACAACTGTTGATACAAAAAAGTTGAATTGACAGCCCCCCCCCCCCAACCTTCAAAGGGTTTGCATTGAGTCAACAGATCTATGCCTTAAGGTTTACGTCAGCTCCGGAGATCAGTAAAATATAAGGTTGTCATCTTCAGTGCAACAAGACCATTGATTGATTGGTTTAGTGAGGATTCGTGGTCCCATTGCTTTCATTTTGAGTGACCATACTGATTTTCAATTTATTCCTACAAGACGTTACGTAATGAAAAAATATATAACTAAGGTTGGAAGACATTACGTCATGTCTTTACAATTCAAAATGAAGTTTAAAATTTATTTTTGTGTTCATAGTCGTAATCCTCCTTCAAAGCGGCATTACAAAGAACAATTTTCGATAAGGGGGCATCAAGAATATGTCGACATGACTTTTAAGGTTTACGTCAGCTCCGGAGATCAGCAAAATATAAGGTTCTCATTATCGTGATTGTAAGCCGCGGGAAATTTTTTCTCTAAAAAACAGATTCCCGGGAAGCTAAACATTTTTTCCAACCCTGGTAGAAAACAAGAGAAATTAAATAACATATACCACTGTCTTGCATGTCTTGCACCAGTGGCGTAGCCAAGGGAGGGGGTTCGGGGGTTTCAACCTTTCAAATTGAATTTACGGATGTTAATACATTGTTTACAAGAAAAGTTTTAGCCTATGACAGGGGTCACCAACTGGCGGCCCGCGGGCCACATGCGGCCCGCCACGCTGTATCGCTGCGGCCCGCGGAAGTTATCAACGTACAAGTATAACTAAAAATACTTTTCTTGAGGAGTTAAAGAGCACGAAAGCAAAAAATACTTTCCGGGAAGCATATTTTCGCTTTGCATGCGATTTCACCGACCGACCAATCAGATTATAGTTCTAGGTGGGGGTTCTAGGTCCAATGCGATGTCCAGCCACACTGTCCCAGTGGTTGATTAAAACGTCTGTTTTCGAATTTCGAAATTGTCCGTGAGCATAGGGTTGCTTATTTTAAGTTTGCAAATGCTATGTAAACACTAGTGTGCGTTTCACCCTTATTGTGTTTCACGAGCAGTGTTCTCTTTGTGCAAGTATTTGTTTGCAAAATAGGTCGGTGTGCCAACTCAATTTATAATAAATTGGCAAAATACTAATACTATATATAAATTTAAAGACTTTTCTGATTGTATTATGAAAATATTTAGCTTAGTACTGCAAAATGTTTTTGTTTTTTTTAAGAAATATGGAACGCTTCACGATTTTGCGTGTCATCCTTGCGCAGGGGCCATGCTAATCTTCTCTGTATCGTTCCAATTTTAGTATATGTCCTGCCGAAGCAAGTCCTGCAAAATGTTATTAATCAACAAATTCTTGCCACGCTGATAAGCACCGCAAGTGAGAGTTGTCTAATAATCAAAGAAAGACGGTTTTATAAACTCTCACAAGAAAGATGAAAACCAACTCATTGCTTTTTTAAAGGAAAGACTGTTCATGAATTACGATAAAATTACGATTTTTCGGTGATTTCCACAATCGTTTGTTTCATGGTGCCTGGTTTCTTTTTCCTTGTTATTGGAGCCTATTTTTCGCTGATATTTTTGCAGGTCACTATTGTTGCCTGTATTGCGATGTGTCAAACATTTCCTTGTTTACTGAAATTGTTAATTGCAAAATATCTTTTGTGAAGCGAAGTGACAACACCACTCTTGCTTGGCGATGAATATTCTGATTTTTTTTTTGTCGTATCCAGGTTTACACCTGGTAGTTGAAGATTTAGATTAAGTGGACGGGAAGGCAAGGAAGCCAATCTTTGTGTACACCTTCAGGCATGCCTTTAACCCTTTGAAGGTTGGGGGGGGGCTGTCAATTCAACTTTTTTGTATCAACAGTTGTATCTCTAAAACCACTGAGGCTGCGACTACGAGATTTCTTGACTTTTCCTAACTTTTGTTCACCTCTATTGAGCTGAAATTTTGAGCGAATAAAGGTTATAAATTGAGAAATATAAGGCATTTCACAGCACATCCTCTGAAATATTTCATATTCTATTGTTCAAAATTTTTCCACCAGCTGGATGAAAGCAATTAATTTGGCCCATGTCTCATTAATCAAATGATTTAAATTAAGAATATGTAAAAAAAAATTAATCACAACATTGCAATGTATGTTTTTCATTACTCTATCAAAAAATACCAAATAATTCAAACGTCATAAGTCACATCAACATTTCAACGTATATAAGCAGTTCTAAAATTCAGATAGTTTTAATTTTCGGATATGCTCTGCGTGAATAGTTTTACAAAATGAATCCCAAATTTTGAAACCTTGCCTTAAAAAATAACAGAGATATCACTCCTAAAGCATAAGAAGAATCGACAGCCCCCCCTCCAAACTGAGCAAGACTCCAGGAGCTCAACCGCCTAAGGGTTAAATGTCCTGCTATAGACACAGCCGCATGCTCTTGAGCGGTGTCGAACCGGCGTCCTTTCGACTGTCGTTCCAGGGTTCTCACCACTCGGCTATGCAGCCTGATGAAACCGCTCGCCTCTTTATAAGTGCGCAAAACAAGTGGCCTCGTTTATTAGGCATTGTTAAAAATATCAAAAGTGTTGTAAAAGGAGCTTGGCATGGCAGTAGCGTTGTTCAATTAATTTTGTTGCTGTGGTATTCTAACATACTAAATATGAACAACATGTAACGCTGGATACTGGGTACGAAATGCGTCCTTTTCTAGCATAAGGGTCAACCTACCTAACATTTTATTAGTGCGGCCCGCCACAGCTCTCCTTAGTGCCAAAGTGGCCCGCATGCAAAAAAGGTTGGTGACCCCTGGCCTATGATATAATATCTCTTCAAACTGTGCAAGGATGCAAGCCATCTGCAACTGCTGAGATCGCTTGTTCGATCTAGATTAACATCTAACCAGCCATTCGTTATACAAAACTTGAATATATCAGAAATAGCCTAAAGTAACTTCATTGTCTCAAAGCTTTTTGTTTGACACTCATCAAGATGTATGACCTCTATGACGTTACATTTTCTAAACTTTGGGTTGACTTCAGAGCATAAAAGTTAGTGACTTACCGGAATAAGATCGTTTTTTGAATCAACCAAGGAGAAAATTGATAAATAATAAAACTGTAATAATCTTGCAAAAAAAAGCAATCAACCTATGTCTCTAAAACAAAGTTTGCCTAATTTTAAACCAAACTGCATTAAAAGAGCGAGTTTTGCTAATACCAAACATTCAAATATCTCAGTTTGGAATTAGCAACAAGAAAACATAGAGACTTAGCTTTATTTCCGAAAAATGCCAAAGAAAACATGATCTTATCCTTTTGCTATGCCACCGGACAGCACCATTTTACAGAAATATTCATACCCACAATTTTGCTGAAAATGCTCTCAGAATGCACCAAACTGAAAGTAATTTTTCAAAATTTTTTGGGGGAGGCTCCCCAGACCCCTAGCCGCTAAGTGTCGCCTTCGGCGAACACGCCATCTGGCTTCGCCCGCCGGCTGTCAACACCCCCCTTTCAAAATTTTTGACTATGCTACTGTCTTGCACTGTTAATATTTTGCCCCCCCCCAATGTTGAAGGTCCGGCGGCGCCACTGCAAATATACCGTAACGAGCCTGCTATTCTCAAATGTGACCAAGATGTAAGGGTGGGGTAGTTTGAGCCACTTTTTTAAATATTATTAGACATATTTGCAGAAAAGCTCGATTTTTCATAATTTTTTTTGCTTGGTGTTTGTAGCGGACGCTGCTAATCAGCATGCGCGCTCAAGCCGCTCATATAGCCTACAGCCGTCAGCAAGACGGCGATATTCCTTTATTAACTTGATCTTTAACTGAATAAAGCTTGACAGAATAGAATCCAATAACACCAAAAATGAAAGCACCACCACCAGAACTCAGTACGATACACTGTCGTTTTACATTATTAACTTAACCTTCAAGGAATAGAATTACTACCAGAGTGTGCACACTTAACTCTTCGGAAATTAAGAACTACGTTTAAGAGTGTGTGTGGAATCATGGTTTAAGTTTCTAAAGAAGAGTTCTGGTTTTGATTAGGAAGGCACCACCACAAGCATTGCAAGCTCTACACACGACCATATAACGCAATACAACGGCAGATCTACGTGTCGATGACGTATAGTAGGATTGCGGTTTAGGCATCTTGCAAAATTGATTGCTATGAATTTCAAGAGCAGCAGCTCGCGGTATTTGTTATTAAATGCAAGAATATTCCAGAATCCGACTCGACGCCAGTGAAGCGAAGCGCGTGACGTCAGAGAAAAAGCTCTTAGGCGCTACAGTGTTTATCACAAATAAATACTCTAATTAAAACTAGGGTAATTAAAAGTAGATTTGCAACTGAAACATCACATGATGAAAAATAAAAAGAGTGGAACATATAAGTTGTCGAGTGGTTCAAGAAGTCGGGACCCTTCTACTGTACGAGTTACTTAGCTTTCCGCCCGGCATAATCAGGGTTATCGATGTAATGACTTGACGTAGCAATGGCAATATAATTGATTACCACGTAATTAGTAATTAGCCTACTAATGAAGGAACGCGACATGTTTTTAAATAGAATAAAAAACAAAAGAGTCTATAACTCTATAACTTTTATCAAATGAAGTAAAAGATAACTAATAAGTTTCTTCACTGTAGATTCGACATTCAAAAAACTGAGTGTGCAATGACAAACTTAAGGGATGCCTTAAATTTTAAAACAATTACGCATGCAAATAACAATAAAACAATTAACTAATCAATAAAATCCAAGCCTAATGGCTGTCTACGTATAGCAACATTTTCGAGATTTAGCTGAAAAATTAACAAGAGCAATTTCATGAAGTGCACAGCAAACAAATATTATAACTTATTGTCATTATGAGCTAAATGAACTCTTTTGTAGTCAATTATGGAAACAGACTACTAAAACTTAACCATGGGATTTAAAGCACCTGTTGCAGTGAAGGTATGTTTTTATTATGACAAAGCAAACGGCTATAGTGGTTAAACGGCTGTATTATCTTGGTTGTTTTATAAGTAGGTTACCTTAACAAAATAAATTCCATATCGTGAAATGCCTAAGCCTTGGCAAGAATGAACTAGTATTGTAGTTGTAACCAGCAGCGGATCCAGAAAAAAAATTGGGGCTGCACCAGAATTTCAATAACGCAAAATTCCTAGCAAACTGAACGGTGTAGGCTAATTACTGAGAAGAAACAAGTGAAAAGGCTGATATAGGGAGTGTTAGAGCTTGCCTTTTATCTTGTTTTGGACGCTTTTTTGCTGATTTGTACTCCGACAGCCTATTTTGTCTTTTCGCTTATGACTCACAGTTTGCATTTGACTAAATTCATCCAATTGAAAACTAGATTTTTATATACTGTAGTATAGAAGTTAAAGCCTTACGTTTTGCCGCTAAACATTGATTTTGCAATAAGTTTATCTACTTCAAAACTTGTGGGCCTAGGCTACTAATTTATCCACTTCCCCCCACCCAAATTTTCTCCCTTATTGAACAACTTTGATACTTAAACAATGCTCGTGAGTTGAAACTATTGATAGGTGGTTTTTAAAAAAGAGAACAAAATAAAAAATAGTTCAATACCGGTACAAATACATAAAATCTGTATTTTGCGTTGCAGTTCAATCAGAATTAAGCTGCTTAAGTCCGAATGTAGCAAGATCATGAATTGGATTACGCCAACATTGCTTGTAACACTTTTTGTGACTTTCGGATGTTCACTTCCTAGCTCCAAATCTAACCGAGGACTGTTATTTGGACTGGTAGGTTATGTTGTAGGCTACTTAATAATAGGTTACTTTCACTCGCGTTTCACTATCTAAGCGAAGTGAACATATAGTTAGGGGGACTTAGAAGGTTTTTTGGCAAAATGTGATGCTTTAATAGGCTGAAAATATGGACCATGATATGACAATGCCAACAAACCCAAGTTTATGCCTCTGGACCGTCGTTTACCCCCTTGAACATACCCTTTGAAAATGACCACTTCGTGATTACAAATATTTCCATGCAGTGTTGCCATATAAAATAATATCATCACTTTGAAACCTTTTCTGTCTTACAAAACATTTTAATTTGTAGATACGAAAAGATTTCTTTGATTAACCAGAATATAACATTATGTTTGATTTGTTGAATGACATGTGTGATTGAATTTAGCTTAACCCTTTGCTTTTCAACGTTTTTTTGGAAGTTAACTGCTCAAGGGGGGGCCGTTTTTGGATCAAATTCAATCAGCTGTTACGAGTTATCCGCTGATGCTATTTCACCAGAAGTTGCACTGGTGTGAAAGCAAATCATTTGTCTATAAGTTTGAAAACTCATTATTTTAAAATTTTATATGTTAAACTTGATATTTCAATTTTTGCAAAGGTACCCAAAAACGACAATTTTGATTTAACTTGCCGCCTTTAATTAACCGTGCTAATCCGATTTCATGCAAACTTCTAAATAACAAAGAGCTCGATCGAACGCACGAAGTGTGTGTGCGGTGTGCCGAATCATTGCATTGATTAAAATTTACGACTTGCGAGCAAATCTTATTGTAAGCTACTCACTGATTCTAAAATAGTTACAATCAGAGTAATATTGTTACACGAATTTGAAAAAAACAAAACTGTGTTTGTTGTCTTACATTTTTATCCTAAACTAATGCATTCCGAAACTCATGGCTAGCTTCTAGTTTTATGGAACCAAATGTCTCATAAGTAACACCTTAGCCTACTTGAATAGCTGTTTACATCTTCGTTTGTGTATTTTAGGTCTACAATTGAGTTTGTAGTATGAATATTTTTAGTAGAGAGAAGACAATTGAACAAGTTGTTGAAATAATCTGAAATTTCTAAGTTCAAATTAGGTGCTTTTGAAATTGTGGATTTGTGTCAAGTCGCATCACAAATATCATGCAGGCCACATCATAAGTCATTTCGCTTACGAGTGTTTATAAACATGACTCATAAATTACATCCACAAAAAATACAGCATTTACATCAACAAAGCTAAGTTCGAAGCTCACTTTTTATTGAAGATTGTGTCAATCAATTTGAAAATACATTTTTAGTCAGCCAGCGTCGAAACAATGCAACAGCTAATTGAGGAACATGCGTAAACAAAGGAAATGTGAAATAACCCACAGTCAGCAAATCTACATAAATTTAACGTTTACAAATGTTGAATCAATGTAAAAGGACTGGATTGCTGACTGGGTCCTTATTGTTTGAAGCACTAAAAATACGCGTAAAAGCGACAACGTCAGCAAGGCAGTGATTATGTTTCTGGCCAAAAAAAAAATAACGTTTGACTTCAAAGATAAAAATGATTATAACGAAGCTTCAAAGTTTGTCGTAAAACATTTTACTGAGATACAATAAACATAATCATTTTGTGCCAGATTGTGAGAAGACTTCCTAGATTCTTTCCAACCATTTGCATGATTGCAAATTATTTTCTATAACTTTACATTGCTAAAAATGGCTTCTTTGTTGAAACAACGTGGCTACAATTCTATAAAAAATTCTTAGGCCTACTACATTGAAGGAATGAAATTTTTTTTGTGATTTTGCTGATGACGTTTTACAATATCCGAGAAGTAAAAAATAATAATGATGAATTATTTTACAAAACCGTGGTTTGCAAGTGCTTCACAAAAAATTGTTTGGGGAAAATTTACTATTAGACGTAAAACGTTTGTAAAAGAAAATTGTCGGTTTACGTATTTATAATGTTTATTGCGCTGTTATCGAATTATAAACTGCCTGTAGGCTATTGTCTACCTTTGTAGTTGCCGGCCAGCTTAGAGCAGCATGCAAACTAAGCGTTTATGGTATTTGCATCGTGTTATGATTCTCGAAAATTTCCCACAAGGTCTTTATTTTTATCGTGATATTTTGTGCCTCTTCTGTCCTAAACTTGAAGTTATTGTGCAGCACTATCCACATCGGTTTTTAGACTCAGTCTTCATTGAAAATCTTTTGTGTGGTGCATCATTTCAAGTAGTGTCTTCCCCTAAACTGTTACACAAATCGCCCAGAACCAGGTTGATTATTATGTATCTTACAGCAGTTGAGAGCCCGTTATTGTATGTGTGGAATTATTACTGTAGATGTCTGACTAAATTCATGCCAAAGTCGAGCAAATTCTGCTTTCGGGATCCTTGCCGTTATTTACTGTATTTTTTGTCGATAAGTTTAGACAGCATTTTTCCAAGATAAATGAAGACATCGGTATTGTTCGTCACCTAGATTTAGTTTTCTCAGCATTATTTATTCATTCTTTGATCCACTAGTTTGTCCCACTTTTGGTATAATCGGATCGTTTATAAATGGCGGGTCTTCACAATAGCCGGCCTCTTATACATTGGCGCAACGTATTCAGATGTTGAATCAATGATGAAGAAAGCTGATTTGTTGTTTGTCTTATGTGACGCCTAAATTTATGCCTCGTCTACAGTACAAAATATTTTGTAATGTACATTGTGTACATTGTACATTTTGTTTGTAGGCCTACATTACAAAATATTTTGTAATGTAGATGAGGCATTATCATCTTTATTTTGCGCTCTTTGGAACAAAACACAGTGCACTGTGAAACAAAAATACAGGACATAACAACAAGTAGGCGAGATAAAGCAGTGAAGGGACGCCATCGAGTTAGCTGCTACGTGTAAATGGAGCCTATCTCATAATTTTGAGTGTATCTCACAATTACTGTTTGCAAAAACGCTATTTCTCCGGCTTCTCCCAAAAGCATTTGCAGTGATACATTTCCTCAATTGCAAGTTTTGTCAATGAGAGCATTTCCATAGAACGTTTATTTCGAAACCAGGTTTTCGTGTCTTTATCCAAGAGAAGATTTCTTATTGTAACGTTTTTTATTCGTCAATGAATATTATCTGCTTGAAACAACTGTTTTGAATAGTTTGTGGCCTCCATAGCCTACTATTTTGATCGTAGATTGCTATTCTTCTTTGTAGAGCTGATAACGCAAAAAAGCTTGCTATTATTGTTTCTAATTAACAGCTTTGCGATCACTGGCTTTTCTTTGTAGCATAAGAAATAACGCGCTTTGTATTATTGAGGTCAAACCAAACAAAAGAAAGCAAGAGGGTGCTTCTCTCTGCTCGCGCATATCGATGCACAAAGCAATTATGAGCTTATGGCTTGTCATCGCAATGTAATCCATTTCACGCTTTGCTGGAAGTTAGCTAGAAATAGCAAAAATTCACCAAAATCTTGAATTTACAAGAAAACTACACAACTTTTAGCATCAAATTTAATATCATCAGATCCGCCTGGCAATTTTAGGAAAAGTCAAGAAAAACCAAGTGCATGGCGTTACTGTGCTTCAAATAATTAAAAGAAATATGAGGGGGGGGCCAAATCTGGCCTCCCTTTGAGGAGCAAAGTGTTAAAATATTTAATAGTTTTTTTCGAATGGCAAAAGCTTGTCATGCTTTGAAAATGAAAAATTGCATTTTTTCATTATTTATAGTTTATAACTTACAGTTTGGTGCGAGTGATGATACAAACCATTGAACTAGGTCATTTTGTTGCACGCGTGATAGTTCTTAGTCTAAGCTCTTCTGCAGTAATTGGTAAAAGTAACTTTTAGCCAATTGGAATCTAAGATAGTACCGTAATGTAGTTGCAGCAAAAGTTTTCCAGTAGCTCATGTTGTCTGGCCGATGTCATGGCTTGATCTTTAAGCTTCTTTGTTCCAGATGTTTGTGCACTTATTTTTGTCCCAATCCGGTCCGAATATGAGTCGGATAAAAATAACAGACTTTGAATGCAAACGTTGTCCAGAGAAGATAAACCAAAGATGAAGAGACAGTCACTCTGGATGGAAACTAACTGGAAGTGGTTGAACAGTTCTGCTTCCTAGAAGATGTTCTGAGTAGGCTATGGATGGAAGTGTACAAGATTCAATGATATCAAGAATAAGAGCTGGTTGGAAAAAATTCAAGGAAGTGTCTGCAATTCCGTGAGGCAAAATGCTTTTCCATAAAATGAAAGGCATTGTTTAAAAGACATGCATAAGAAGGACAACGTGATATGGCGCGAAAAGATGAGGCAAGAGGATCGAAGATATGAACAGGATTGAAGCAACAGAAAGGAGAATGCTCCGAATAATCTCTAAAAAAACCTTGAAGAATAAAATTAGAAACGAAAGTATTCCAGAGATGACACAAGTAAGAAACACACTGAGTTTCTTACGTTAGAAGCCACCGTTTGCAATGATATGGGCATGTGGAACGTATGTCTGATGACAAGGCTCTAGTAATGTCAAAAAAGAGTTTTTTCCAGGGGAACAAAGTTGGAAGACCAAACAAGAGACGGCTAGAGTTGATGAAAGACATCAATGCGAGGAATCTGGATAGGAATAATTCTAACAATCAGAAAACATAGCCAAAGGGCTGCAAAAACTGGCGGACCCCTGCCAGCGGGAACAAACGCCTGGTTTCATCTAAGAAGAGACAAATGAATGATGATGATGATAGAGGATAAAGATTCAAAACCAAACCGACCTACAGAGGCAGATCAGAGGCTTTGTCAGTCTGAAAATAAAGATTCAAAAACCATATCAACCATTTCAGTGTTTTGCAACGGCGTTGGCAAATCTGACCAACATAATGCTTTAATATCCCCTAGGCATAGGCCTACGTCAAGTTTCTTAGATTTTATTCATTTCAAATGCTTGGTGCAATATTTTGTAAACTCGTTATTTCTTGTTGGAAATTTACAAATATCAGTGCAAGGGGATTGGTTTAGATTGATTTTATGCAGCCTCAAAATAAGAAAACAGGATTTTAAAGATGATTCAGTAAAATAAAGGTTATTTCACTCACATTCATCATTTAGTTATTCATCCATCATCACATCATCTATTATTTACAGCAAATTCCCCTGGCATTTCCCGTTTCTGCAATGCCATCGATTCCCAGCTAGTGCTGAACGGGGTCTGCAAGACAAAGGACCGCAAGGCATCCTATCCCGCCTTAATACAAAGGAAGTATCTGTCCTGTGACAAGTGGAAACACCACAAGAAGAAACAATGTCTGGAAATTTTACTCCAGAGGAGTTTACCACCACCCTCCACCTAACGAAACCACACAAGTCTCCAGGGCTGATTAGGATCTGTCCTGAGCTTGTGTTCCTTGCTGGCTCTGTTCTCAAGTTCTGATTACGTAGATTCGTTTCTTTCTGTTTGCACTACCTCACAATCCAAAAATCTGGAGAAAAGCTTTAGTGGTTACATTCCCTAAGCCTCACAAGCCACCAGAGGACCAAGGAGGTATCGTCCGACATCCCTCCTCTGTGTTATTCTAAAAACTTTTTTTTTTAGGATAATGGAGAGTTATGTCTGGAAGTAGCACAATGTTCCAGTGGGTGTTGTCATCATGATAAATATCTCGAACTTGCTCGATGTGAACCGTTGTCTATTGAAGGTGCAGCTTGTCAATCTAATGACGTGAGTTTTTTGTAGGCTACTGATGCCTTTATAGTTGGGTCAACAAAATTTTCTTGCTCACAGTTTTTTAGCCAAAGTCATTGATATAATAGCAGCTGGCTAAGTCATCACCATGAGGTCCGAAGAAGCAAATTGTTTAATGGAGTGTCTGGGGCATTTTTTCTCAAAGTTTTGACAAGTGTCAGCTTCTATGATCGCTTTTTGACTATTTTGTTTCAATACAAATATTTGCCAAATCAAAGCCATTTTTTGTCAAAATTGAATTAAAATTTTTGGTTTAAAGTTGAAAGTATTATATTGAACAACCTTGGTTTCTTCTATTTTCACATTTTAAATAAAACTTACGGCATTTGCAACAAAATTGATATTTCACACAGATAGGCTACACAACATCGCATTTTGCAATCACAATGTTAATAAAAACGAATCATGGAGTTGATAAGTATAAAGCAATATCCTATTTCGAAATGACAGAACAACACACTGTAATCTATAAAAAATTAGCAGTTATTATCAAAGTGACAATTATTCAAACTATTCTATTATTGCAGGGTATATGGGATGTATATGAAGACTGCCCTTGTGAAGAAGGTTTAAAGTGCAAGAGCTCAGTTTGTGTGGATCCCAATGACTCCTAATAACTGCTTTCCATGGCAATTCTTGTGATAATTAAAAAGCTTTAAAAGTTACAAAAGCTGTTTAATTTTTCAAAATAAATCATCCAAATTATGAACTGCACTAACATAATGCAAGATCTTGAGCTATGTAGTCTAAAGTGCATATATTTCGGACTTCTTCAAATCAGGTCGAACTTGGACACTTTCGAGAAAATATAAAAAGCCGTTGTAATTTTCGGCAGTTAAAAAGTGTAGTGGGACGTTTCAGTAGTTTGTTTCATTTTCTGAGCGTGAAAGCATTGAATTACAATAGGCCTACCGGTACTACAGTAGTTGTATTGACTTAGTTTCACATTCTGGCATAATCACATGTGGGGGTCTGTTACTTTAAAAATAGCGTGCTGTCGCTACCGCTACAAAATGTCCAAAAAACGGCGCTCCTGCTACTCGCTATCAGTCGCTTCATTCATAGCTTGTCACGCCAGTGTCGGAGCCAGGTAAGGGCATTGTTTGTGATGTTTTTGAGGTCGTTGTCATCACATGAAGGGCTAAGGGGGCAGTTGGTGAGGATGTGCTTCATCGTCTGATTGTTTAGGCCGCAATCACACGTTGGGTCAGAGTCATCTTCCATCGGAAAAGGTTGCTTTTATTTCTCCCGACTCCGCAGCGGGCTCTATTTAGGCAGCACCACTCTCTTCTCTCAAGGGTGGGAGTTTGTTGAAAACTTTCGGAAGGACGTGGGATGACAGGATGTTGTGTCCTATCGGGCTCCGAGGTCCACAGTCGATGAAAGTAGGCTAATCCGCTCCCGCTACTCCGGTCAAATGTAGCGCACACTTCGCTGCTTGTACGAGCTATTTTGGTCTTGAGCTCTCAATGGAAAGGTCTATTTAAGTATCTTGCGAAGTCAAATTGACCTTGAAACGAATAACATCACGTTTCAATGCCATATTTGCTTACTCTACCATTTCAACGACGTAATGAAAAACACGTTCTAGGTCAGGGGTCGGCAACCTTTTCGCTCTACGGATCGGTTTGAGGCAGACATTGTTTTGCGGACCGGCCATCAATAAAACACAAATGTTTAATGCATGCTAATATATTACAACTCATTCAGTCATCGTAACACTGCTTCCGTGAGAGCTGGGCATGGTTTGCAACAATACAGTGCCCCCACTTAGGGATTATGGTAGTTAATGACACCCACAGTGTGTTCGTTATGTCCAACCTACTTCGTAATTTTGTCTTGTTTTCTGACACCACATAAAAACCAGCCTTGCATAGATAGGATAATGGAAGTGGCAACAGGAGTTGTAGTGTTTAAGGTTTTGTGGCTTAACTTTCATCCAAAATATTGGTAGGGTCATCTCAAATGTATATTTCACCCAGACAACCATTTTATCTGGCCCAGATCTAGTAAAGATCTGGTCAGACCGGTAGCCTACCCAATCTGGTAAATATCCGAACCAGATAAAGTGGTTGTTTGGGAAGGTTCTCATTATTTGCAATGTTCAGCAGCTGATCCTCTTGTTGCACAAACATGTTCGATTGGTTTCTTTACGCATGGGAAGTAACTCTCGAATTCTTGTAAAAGCGAAGATATGTGATTGCGAACCAGTTGAGAAAATATTGCTGGTCCAAACATCGGCATCCAATATTTCTTCTAATGTTGGAAACATATCAAATAGCGCTTTGGCAACTCGCCGCTCCCACAATTCCAGTTGGCCGCGGCCCGGTGGTGCCGTCCCTTGTTTTAGGTGACATTTCATTTTTATGCATCTTTGTCGCCATTTTACCCTAATGTTTCCATCAAAATTATCTAAAAACGATTCTTTTTTTCACTTTAAATTGGAAAGTAACGGAAGTATGACTGAAGCAAATGTAGCGCTCATCCGCTACCACTACATTGATAAAAGTAGTGTCGCTTCTGCAACCGCTAGGAAGTTACTCTAAAAACATGTAGCGCCGCTATCGCTACCAAAAGTAGCATTTGTAAGTATCCTATGTACTACTTTGTTGACGCTTTTGCGCCTCGACCATGGATGTCACACCATGACACCAGCAATAGCAAAACAATTTTCTAAATAATTAGGTTTTAGGAATAACAGATGGGTTGCTACCTTCTTATTCGTGTGTCTTACGGCGGTAGCCCAAAGCATCACGTAAGCTCTATAGTTGAACTCGGTCCAGTCTTGGGCCTAACACATTACTCTCAAATCATTGGGAAGAAGAAAAAATAAAATTGAATTAAATTATAGGGTTGGCTGTCAGTTGTACACAGCATGCCATTACCCGCACACTATCTTTGCCTGTTAAACGTCCCGGTAGGCGTATACCGCGACGTGAGATAATAGTCTTTTGAGAAGTGATACTGTGACGGCGACAATGTGTAGTCATCAGTCAACCAAGCGATAAGTGCAAACCGTTTTCTCCTGATTTATTGAATTCGATAGTGCAATATGACAAACTGAATAAAATTTTTAATACAAGACCTTGTGTATTAATAGGTTAAAACATGGCACAATCAGCATTGCTGTGAAAAACCATAAGCGGAAATCGATTCACCACTAGGCCTTAACAATAAATTTACGCTACGTACAGTACATATAGGCCTACTCATAGGCTACGTACACTACTTCAAAAAATGAAAAAAATATCAACCAAGCTGAGATAAACTAGCAACATTGACAATAAGCCTATTTTTGATTGTGGACCAGAATGCACTCAATACAGTGGTCAAATCAATAACGATATTTCAGCAAAATAACGAAAAAATAAAATTATAACGGCGAGCCTACTCCGGGAAGGTAAAAACAACGTAAAGTAACAGACTCAAACCTAAGAAGTCACAGGATGGTTTGTTGGCGTGGAGCAGATCCATTAGGCCCAGGTCATAAACTATAAGTAGATGATGAGAAGTAATGATTTTACGCTTGAGAAGTAGCTGACGCTATGATTATACAAAGAAAGTTACGATTTTCTTTTAACAATAGGTTTTTGAAGTTTTTTTTGAGCCATGAAAAGGCAAACCTTTTGTATCGTGTGAAATGTCACTGCACACTTGCACAAAAGGGATGGAGAGTTTTTGCCAAAGTTTGTCTCAAACAGGGGCGCCGGAACGGTTTCTGACTGGGGGGCAGGATTATGAAAAAAGGGCACTTTTGTTGCTGAAAGGCCAATTTTTTTTAAAAGTTTTAAGATAAGATATGGCCTAGCAAAAATACTCATCCATCAGCTCATCATCGAGTAATGATACAAGTGTCCGGTATATAAAGAACAATGGCACGGGAGAGCATCATGCTGCGTTAAGATGATGTAAGCTAATTAGCCTACCTACTGTGATGCAGAATTTTGTGTCGTAAATATTATTTTGAGGCAGAAATGAAAGATTAGCCCCGATAGCTCAGTCTGCCCCGATAGCTCATGTCCGTCCCGATAGCTCAATTGGTTAGCGCAGGGGTCACCAAATGGCGGCCCGCCACGCTGTATCGCTGCGGCCCGCGGAAGGTATCAGCGTACAAGTATAACCAAAAATACTTTTCTTGAGGGAGTTAAAGAGCACGAAGACAAAAAATACTTTCCTGGAAGCATATTTTCGCATTGCATACGATTCCACCGACCGACCAATCAGATTATAGTTCTAGGTGGGGGTTGCTTAAAGTTATTCCAATGCGATGTCCAGCCACACTGTCCCAGTGGTTGATTAAAACGTCTGTTTTCGAATTTTGAAATTGTCTGTGAGCATAGGGTTGCTTATTTTAAGTTTGCAAATGTCATGTAAACACTAGTGCGAGTTTCACCGTTATTGTGTTTCACGAGCAGTGTTCTCTCTGTGCAAGTTTTTGTTGGCAAAATGGGTCGGTGTGCCAACTCAATTTATAATAAATTGGCAATATATTACATATAAATTTAGAGACTTTTTCTGATTGTATTATGAAAATATTTAGCTTAGTAGGCCTACTGCAAAACGTTTTTTTTTTTAAGAAATATGGAACGCTTCACGATTTGCGTGTCATCCTTGCGCAGGAGCCATGCTAATCTGTATCGTTCCAATTATAGTATATGTACTGGCGAAGCAAGTACTGCAAAATGTTGTTAATCAACAAATTCTTGCCACGCTGATGAGCACCGCAAGTGACAGTTGTCCATAATAAAAGAAAGACGGTTTTACAGACTCTCACAAAAAGGATGAAAAACCAACTCATTGCTTTTTTAGAGGGAAGACTGTTCATAAATTACGATTTTTCGGTGATTTCACCAAGCGTTTGTTTCATGGTACCTGGTGTGATGATGTCTAGTTTAGCGCTGGTGGTGCCTTCAACATTTAGTTGCAGAATGGTCACTCCTTGACCTACAACAGTTGGTGTTGTTCGCCCTGACAAGGGCGCTGTGCTTGGTCTGGGGGTGCCATTCTGATGATTGTTCTTCCGCATAACTTTATAGCGACAGTTGTAGCAAGTTTAGTTTCCCAAAGTCGGTACTTGCGGGGGCGGCCACGTGGAGGTACTTGCTTTCGTCGGCAGAGAGTGCTGCTTGTGAGTGTGGTGAAATGCAGACGGCAGCACACATTATCAAGGATTGCCGGCTAAACAGACCTCCTCATGGTATGGAAGGCCTAGTTTCCATCGATGACGACACCAGGCAGTGGTTAACCAACGGATGCCCTGACATATAGCGACAACACGAGAGAAGAGAAGATGGTACTTGGTTTCTTTTTCCCTGTTATTGGAGCCTATTCTTCGCTGATATGTTTACAGGTCACTATTGTTGCCTGTATTGCGATGTGTCAAACATTTCCTTGTTTACTGAAACTGTTAATTGCAAGATATCTTTTGCGAAGCGAAGTAACAACACCACTCTTGCTTGGCGATGAATATTCTGATGAAACCGCTCGCCTCGCTATAAGTGCACAAAACAAGTGGCCTCTATTTATTAGGCATTGTTAAAAAAGTCAAAAGTGTTGTAAAAGGAGCTTGGCCTGGCAGTAGCGTTGTTCGATTAATTTTGTTGCTACGGTATTCTAACATAAATATGAACAACATGTAACGCTGGATACTGGGTACGAAATGCGTTCTTTTCTAGCATAAGAGTCAACCTACCTAACATTTTATTAGTGCGGCCCGCCACAGCTCTCCTTCGTGCCAAAGTGGCCCGCATCCAAAAAAGGTTGGTGACCCCTGGGTTAGCGCGTCACTTCTGGAACGAAGAAGCTTCAAGATCAAGCGGCGATGGTTCGAGGGCGTGCGCTTGAGCAACGCACGTTAAGGACTGCTCTCCATTCAGTGGCATCTAATATATGGAATAATTCCCCAGTAACAAGACTTCAACAATCGGAAACTTTACTCTGCCGATCCCGATGACCGGGCCTGCGTCAGTGATTCAAAGCCTCTACATTTCTACAAGTAGGCTATGCGAAACTGCCAGGATTAAGCTCTGCAAGAAGCTTTCCCAGTCCGAGGATAAAGATTCAATCAATCAATCAATTATAATTAGGCTATTAGCTGAAATAGTTATATCGCATTGCAAAATGTGCAGTAGCTTACATGACCTTAAAAGGGCACCATTGCCTCCCCTGCCCCCCCGCTTCCGGCGCCCCTGGTCTCAAATCTAAAAAGAAAAAAATCTGTTTTTTAATTTAGCCAATGTCTCGTACTATGTTTGTGAATATCATCGAGCTTAACGAAGTAGCCTACTGCAACTAGAAAAACATGCTGGAAATAACTTATTTTCTTATTTTTACATAAATTGTGTACGGTAATTTAAAAGACAGCTTTGCAAGATCCAGGGAGCAAATACCGGCTGTGCAACCGATGCAATGCAGCGGGATCCCAGAGCAAGGGGCTTGCAATACAACATATTATTGTGAAATAATTAGTTAAGTTAAAAACTAAAGCAGACTTGTTATTATTTTGTTATGAATCTTCGCGTAGCCTATAATCTTTTTCGTGCAGAATTTTTGTTCATTACTTAAGTTTTTGTGCTTAGGCTACTTAGGGCCCCAATCTAGCTACTTACGTAATGTTTGTGTTTCGTTTCTACGTCACTCAGGTGATAGGAAGACTGCATTGGACTTTGATAAGCTTCAGTTGCTATTTTTTTTTATTATGCTTGTCTTGGATAGAAAGCAGACCTTGTGACCGATATTGGAGGTGGTGTACGAAGCAGTGGCGGATCCAGGGGGCGATTGGGGCGATTTCCTTTCCTAATAAACTACAGAAAATTTACTTCATTTAGTCTAGTACCTCTAGGTGTATTTGCAACTCAGATGAATGTATACTTACACAACATATTGTGTTTAGTTGAAATCACCCCTCCCCCCTACGGCTACTTGCTGGATACGCCCCTGATACGAAGTCTCCTATATTCATGTGTATGCAGTAGCGTTGATAGGGAGGTCTAGGCTAGGGGTACTTTTAGATCCCGGCCAGGGATAATTTTAGTGGTTTGTAACCATTTTAAAGGGCCCAAAGAATTGAAAAAACTAGCCTACCTCGGATTCGTTCGATACAGTGGGTTGTTTTTAGAAGTGTCTTCATTTGTGGTCCGAGGATCTCATTGGTACCGAGCCCAAGTTATCCTCTCAACGGCCCTGTCTGTATGTAATGATGAATGAGCGTTTTGTTAAACCTGAGTAATCCAATATTAATTTGATATCAGCAACAGCACCAGGATAATAGCCTATAGTCTAGTCTACTGTTCTTAAATGATAATAAATTTGTCACTTTTCACCTAAACCATTAGGTTACAAATAAACGTCTTTATTTCATCCCCATAAACAAAAGTAAAGTGACTCCACACTTCAAGTAAATCTCATTGCAATGAGATATCTTCAAGTACCGGTGACGTGTTGAATGTGTAGACTTGTGTTTTGCTGCAACCTAAGCTACCTTAACCTTGGTAACTTTCTATTGTCCCTGCTATTGTGGTTGCTTTAAAACAAATAGATTTGGATGAAAATATAACAAAAGGTTGATCGAATTAAAAAGAACAAATTGATTATCACCACCCCGAAATTATGTTTGGCAATGTTTTATTGATACCGCTTTTATATGTCGCGTTTTTCTGACATTCGATAAGCAAAGCATTGTTTTATTAAATGGATAAACCTTTTAAAACAACTGTAATATCTGAAAATCACATACAGTCGGTCCATGCTTTGACTATTCATGTCTTTGAATGCTAGACACCGAATCATGAACAAAAGATGGCGATAAATCTGCTTTGTAATGAAAGTATTCCTATTACTGACATATGAGTTGTACAATCAGTGTAAATCAACATCTTTTCGAAAATATTATTTTTGAAACCGAGGTTAGGCTGAGCCGTAGACGTAGCTGGCCATGCCTAAAAACGACATTGACACATTACAAAGATCAAACTGCTTTCTAAGGCTTTTGAAACAACAAGATTCAAACAGTAATAAGTCAGTCTAAAGAAGTGTTTCTCAAATTGTGCCGCGAGATATTTTCAGATGTGCCACGGAGCCTTTTAGAGAAAAACGTATTCGTAGGCTACTACAAATAGACACGCAGGCAGCAGGGGTGTATTCCTAGCATTTTATTTGAGGGGCTCTACTAACACGTAGCTGTGTTGTTATAGACCAGGGCTTCTCAAACTTTTTTGCTCGCGACCCCTTTTAAACTTTTAAAATTTTCCGCGACCCTTTACGGTTAAAATGATAAACAGTGCAAAATATAACCTACATTTGTGATATTGATGAAAAGGTTTAATTCGAATGAAAACTAAAAACAAGCTAACAGTACTCAATGACTGTTACTTTACAGTTTACACGCAGCCTACTGAAAACAAAACAAAAAACCAAACACATTTATTCATATGGATGTGAGTGTGATGGATGCGACCGTTTTTTGCTACAAAGCAAGTCCAGCCGTGGCTCAATTGGCTAATGCTGGTTCCAAGGCGGTTTCAACGTTGCTTAGTTTTGATGATGTCTGTTCATCAACGTTAAAAACGCTGACTCGCACAAATTGTTGTCGTGGGCTCCAGCTCGTTTCCGAGCACTGGTTTTATTTTTTGGAGGCCTAGTCTACAGTGGAAAAGATGTGGGAAAAAGTCACATTGCATGGAGGGTTGGGACTTGGAAACGTGGTTGTATTAGCCTTTTTTCTAATATTTTATTTTTTTTAAACCTTTTGTATCCTGCTTTTTTTGTTGAAAAATTTCGTGCCTTCCCATGTTCTCTCCTTCCAGATTGACTTATCACTAGCAAGTTGTTCCCACTATTCTAGAATCTAGATCAATGTTTGCTGGGTTGAGGGAGACTTTAACTGATCTTTGTAATTGCGTCATTAGTGAGACGATCCTCTCAACGAGTACCCAGCATTTGCCTCAGTTTCCTCTGCTGAAAATTTTCAAGACAAATACGTCAAAACAAGCGACAGGAGTGCGGTTAGGCTTACTGCTGAATCAGGTCATAGTAGATATTCCGCTCTAACGTTAAGCCAAAATATGTGAAAGTTTTTTGCATAAAGTTTATAAATTTCCACAAAATTTAAACTTTAAGTCTGAAGATAGATCAGTAATTTCTTTTTGAGAGAAGTGCTCGGTTAGCTACTTTGTTTTTGCGTTGCAAAAAGGTTTTGAATTCAATATTGTTTGTTTGTTTATCTTTATCCTGCATTGCGGGAAAGCGGACTTGAGAGCTATGCATCGGTGTACGCCTTCCGACGTACACCTGACCCACGCTGCAGCCGACTGCAATGTCTGTTTCCGGTTGTCTACTCTACTTATGACTTAAATTTGGTACCACCCATTACTCGAAATCGATCACTGGGTAGAGGCAATAGACCTTTTGCACATTCAAAATCACCAGAGCGTGACGTTTGAGTTACGCGGAGTCTGAGAGTTCAGAATCGCTTGTTTTCTACGGTTTATGAAGGCGTTTCTTGTTATTGCAAGCAAGCGTGAGGTCGCTGGCTGGTGAAAGTAAATTTTTTGTGTTTATGAATTGTTGTAGGTTATCGGTACACTTCAGTTCTTGTTCGTTTTAATCATCGTGTTGGCTAACAGACTAGGTAAGGCAATTTAGGACGGCCATTGTGGAGCATGTGCATTTTGACCGGGAATTATGGATCACGTTAGTGGTACCTTGTCTTGCAACATTTTATTTTCATTCTGCATAACATAGGCCTATGCAACAAACCAACCACACTTCATTGGTGATGCCAAGCATAGTCACTGGTATTTTCCTGTCGAAGATATGAAATTGACAAATTTTTTTTATGGCCCGCTCTCTACATGAATGCGATGGCGTGCAATACTTCGTGTATTCAACACTTCGTCTTCACTCATTTGAGGCTTACCTAGGAAGGGTGAGATATTCAAATGTAGACCAATACCATGTATGCTAAATCTTTTTCTATAAGAAACCCTTTATCGGCCATACCAGCATCATTGAAGTGCAGTTCATTAGCAGCTATTTTCTGCTTCAAAAGGTGAAAAATCCACTCCTCTGACATATTTCTTTGTCACTTACGGTACATTACCAGTGTACAACTGAGATACAAACATAATACCCCCATTTCTTGGATCAACTCCCACTAATCTAATGCCTTTGTACGTAGTGTTCGTACTTTTATAGTTCGAGTACGTTTGCAACTGACGGTGAAGTGATCGAGCATGGTGTTTCGAGACGTAGCCTACTTCAGTGCAGTCGATGACGATCATGGTGCTTGAGTATTCCTTTTTGAAGTCTGGCTTCATAGCTGCTATGATAACATCACGATGACGGAATATGTTCAAACTAATCAACCTTAAATACATGAGATGCATTCATGAATGAAAAGTACGGTGTACAGTACCGTACGAATGCAGAACAAATACCAAACCTTGTGCTTAAGTCTGTATAAAACAAACCCAGGCGAAGCTTCATCAGCACAAAGAAAAAAATCCATCTTCCACCGCTAGTCTATGTAGCCTAGATGCAGTGCTCCTATATCATTTTGAGGTACAGTAGAACTCGGTTAATCCGGATTCGATTTGACCGGCGATTCCATCCGGATTAATCGATGACGGTTCTATCAAGCCTGACTCGTTTGTACTTCCAGTTTCATCCGGATTAGGCGAAGATCCGGATTAACCGAGTTCTACTGTATTTCGAAAGTAGCATCGTCATCAAGTTCTGCATCAAAACATTTTGATTTGCATGCTTAGCTTTTGAAGCTGTATATATTTATATAATACAGGAAATTCTTCCTATCTTTGCCTGGCAAGATCGCTTCCAATACAGCAAAGAACTGGTCGAAGGTTAACACTTCTGTAGCCTAAGTTTACAACTTAAAAAGAGTTTTATTTTCTGGAACATTATACTGAAACAATGATACACGCCTGTAAAGACCAAAAAACAACAGCTCAAGTAAACGTTAAACAATTTATTCGCCTGCAAACTATGCCACTAACCCTATCGCACAGCATTGCAAACAGCGGCTAGTCGTTCACGACTCCAACGTCACGCTCCGTTGGTTTGTTATGCAAAAGGTCTATTATCGTAAAGTTTCTTGCCTAGAGAAACAACAGCAAGTGCGGGTGACTGGAGTCGAACATGCAGACTCTTGACTGCGAGCCCAACGCGCTAACCACTCGGCCACTGCTGCCGGCATTGTCCAATCTGGAAAAAAATACTTTTGACACTGTCAACAGATTTGACAAAAGTTTAGATTTCACATAATTTTGTTAACCAAAAATTCAGTAAATGAGAACTTCTTGTTTCCAAACGTTTAATCTGTTGATGAACGCTTTCATTTTAAATTTCAATGTAAAACAAACGTAAAAACATAGATGTTTTCTCTATGGAGGGACAAATTAAGTTCGTTCAGTTTTTTAGGAAAATCTGGTAAATAGCTTAATTTCAAGAACCAGATGTCATTGCGAAAATGGTGGGCAAAATCTGCATTTTTTGTTAGAAAAATCACGACTTCAATTTTCAACACTAATAACCTTTTTAGCTTCAACTTTTGAAAACCATCTTACTTCACATTGCCATAGAAGGGTTTTGAATTTCGATTCCGTTTTACTACACCAATTTGCGAAAATACGCGTAGGCCTACTAGGGTGCGTTACTCTCAACGTGTTTGGTTACAGTTAATAACTTGCACAGAAGTGTTAATATGCAGTGCTTTAAGTAAAATTGGCATACTCTCTGCGACCCCTGCAGTTCGTTACGCGACCCCTTGCGGGTCGCGACCCCCAGTTTGGGAAGCCCTGTTATAGACAATAGACAAAGTATAAGTAATCGGTGTAGGTGGGCCAACAATCTTTACCTTTTTAAAAAAGAAACACTGTTTAGTTTGTTTTTATTTCTGAACATCATATCGAAAAACAACCCACGCTAAAACATAGCTTGAAGTACAGAAAAAGGCAGAACCAGCAAAACGTGAAAACGTGGTTGAATCCGATATAAAATTATAAGTTTGAAATTTGGCTTGGTTGCTACACTGCAATCTCTTTTGCTTTTTCTTTGCTGCGTAGGCTTACACTTAAAACTCGTTTTGCATGAGCTAATTCCAATATCTTAACTCAATCTTAAGCTACTTATTTGAATGAGCCAATTCTAATGAGCCAATTTATTTGAATGAGCCAATTCTAAGCAAACTTGCAAAAAAATTGACTGTAGGAAAGTGAGGAAATGCATCTCCTGAAATGAGTGCTTGTGTTTGCAGCTTTGCGAGTAAGAACCAATAAGCTGCCAATGTGACAGTTACACTAAAATCTCATTTAGCTATTAACGAACAGTAGGCCTATAACTCCAAATACAGCAAAAGCATATCCCAAGTTGGTGCAAACGAGATTATACAGAACAAATAGCCTGTCTGCCAGGTCTTTGGTTTAATGGGCTAAGTTATAAGCACCACGACAGTCTTTGATTTTAGCCAGCAAACAGTTTTTGCACATATCTGAGTTCATTCAATGTGGGCAACTTAGAATGCTTAACCTGAGTATCCACAACCGATCGATGAGTCGCAACCACTTCTGAGTTGCCGCAGTGCCATTCCATATATGAGGAGGTGGTCCATTGATGCTGATGAACAACATTACTGAAACAAGTGATTTGGTCAGCAGTGATCGTAGCGGTGTGATGACCAAGTTCATTTGCGAAAGTCCATGTTCGGCTTTAGCAGAGCTTACAGCAATCATGTTTAGTACTAGCCTACATTCTTGAGCAACTTTATCGTATCTGGTATATGGCAAGGATTGTCAACGTACAATCGAAAATAGGAGTGGTGACATGAAATCTCTCCTCTATTTCCCGTATATCTGCTCCCCTTTTTGCCATGGAACTTCGATTACAGCGGGCCATAACTCTGGTAGACTACAATAATTTCCAAGCTCTTCACAGAATTTTTATTGTTGGTGTTCACCATCCTGCTTCCAATGTTGTCAACTGAAGCTTGAATAAACCGATTACGACCACAAGAAGGATAGTCTCTACGTCGAGCTTTAAACTGGTCCAACGTTATGCCTTTAAAGAAGTAGTTTTTGTACTTCCAAGACTCAAATTAACAACTTCATCAAACGAATAGCCTAGGCTACTTTCCTTCTTGAACAGCTTTTTTTATTTGAAATAGGGAATTAACAGTCCATTTGACGTGACGATTAACTACTACGAAGTTGATATTCTCAGTCAGGCGAGTTTCTGACAAAAGCAATAATTACCGAAGACAATCTTTTAAAAGCGCCAGATCTTCTACGAATTCCTTGGTGGTCATTTTGATGCAGAGACCTCTGAGGCTCTGGACATGGCCCGATCTGTTTTTTTAATATTCTTCTTTTCTGCGAGGGTTGTGAAGTGTTTATACAATGCTGGGAAAATATTCCACAAGAGCATTGATACCACGATGTCACATGCAGACATCTAGAATATCAAAAGAGCCACAAAAATTTTATGTCGTTTTTTATTGACCCATTTGCAAAAAGTTTGATTTACTATCCATGTAGATTGCATGATAGAATTAAGTTAACTATACGGGACCTAATCACGGAAAACGGCGATTGCTACCAACTTATGTTCGTGCATTTTTGCAGTTTTATTGTGAGAAAGCTGTTAAAGTGTTACTTGTTGAGTTGATAAGTTGTTGTTCAGCCAGAAGAGCTTAAAAGTCGAAGCTTAAACGAGCCCCCTCGGAGCCCCCCCCCTACATCAAGCTTTTTCATATTTTGGGGGTCTGAGCCCCCCGAGCCCCTCCCCCAGGAATGTAACCCTGGCAGGCATGCGAGACTTGAATGCAGACCATCCATTATATTACAGTAGGCTACTGATAATGCTATGGTAGGCTATTTAACTACTAGCCACTGCCTTGCAGACAGGCACCCAACCAATGAACAGGCACACACCCATCGCATTAAAATTGGCAGAATAATATTTTTATAGCAAATTTGTTTTGTAGTAGGCTACGGTACTGTAAGTGTACCGCAAATTTGGTTTTGTTGTTTTAGTGCGCCACAAGCTGGAAGAGTTTGAAAACCACTGGTTTAACCTGGCAAATTGATGATGCCAATATAGGCCTATCAAAAAGAGTATTCAAGATATTGTACAAAGATAAATTTGCTTACGAAAATGCAAAATCACAGTAGCTTAAAACAAATTAATCTTGCTAAAAAAAATGTTTTTCTTATCAACTTACTGTTTAGCTTGGAGGAATTAGCTCTGATGTAGGTTTTAGAGCTGTTAAAAAGTAAAAAGAAAAGACGTTGAAAAATGAAGCAGGAAGAAGCTTGTTTGTCTTGCTGCTTTGCCACAGAAAAAGATACTGATAATGAGCAGTCTAATTCATCTGGGTGCAAACTTGAAAAGGAATTCATTGAAAGAACAAGCTGTCATGGAATTTCTTATTGGTGCAACAGTGTCAATGAGTTTCAACGAATATTGTGGATTCTTCTTGTTCTGGGTAAAAAAATCTTACGTAGGCCTATAGCCAACAGGTTCTCATAGTACCTCTTTGTGTTTCAAGATACCGTACCGTTAGAAAGGCTGTGTCAATTAGTTGTCGTTCAAAGTGTTAATAAACTTCTTCTTTAATTGCCTTGCCTGAGCCAAGCATCGACGCCTCTGATGAATAATTAGACTAAGTAGGATGAGGCTACATATATACAATTAGACCTAGACCTATTGTGAATGACCTGTGTGAATGATTGTTCCTGCCTTGTCGTTAATTTGTTTCAGATGAGTTTGTCTTTGTTTGCCAGGTGCCAGCTTTCCAAAATTTTTATCAGTTATCGAGAGAAATATTGACTAAATATCAACTACGGTACCTAAGTGTTTAAGTAAGTTTGTCTGTCCGATAGCTCAGTTGGGTATGCTATCGACAATGCGAACAAAAAAACACCAAGATTAAGTGGCGCTAGTTCGATCCTCATGGTGTGTGCAAAAGCAACTTATTTCTGGAACAGCTCTCCATTCACAGGCATCTAGTAAATGAAATAATTTACTGACAACCCCATTTCAGTGGCTCAAAGCTTGGCAGGATCAATCAAGCTTCCAAGGTGCTTTTCTCAGCACGAGGACAAAGACTAGGCTACCCAAATCAATCAAAACTAGTGTTGAAACAAAACTTTGTGTGTTTGGTTTTAGGCTTTACAGGGGGAATGATTTTTCAAGTCTACACACGCGTGTTTAATTACTTTGAGTATGCTACAAGCACAGAAGTATCTCGAGAGTTCACAAATGAAATTGATTTCCCGGCAGTTACTTTTTGCAACTACAACAGGTAGGCGCTAGGCTATGTTGGACGTGCATAATACTGGTCCGTTTAGGAAATATTCTAAACTACGTCTTGCAAAAAGTATGACGGCAAAGATATTTCTTAATTTCAAGACTTTAATGTCGCACAGTTTTAATAAATAAGTTCGTGATGAATAATCATGATTTTTCCCACGTAATGTGTGGCTTTGTAGAAAGGTATATTTCCTTCTGCTTATCACTTCCACTTAACTTTTTTCAAAAAGCCTACTGTGCAATTGTGCATCCACCTCATCGATCTACTGTAGGCTACATTTCCACGGGAATCGAATTTTTCCGGTTTAGCCTACCACACACCAATGGGCTTTTCCATTTAACCGCGTATTCTTCCCGCGAGTTTGATGTAAAGGAACATAACACAGGCCGTGTCATCAACGATTGTACCATCGCATATTCAACAAATGCCTACCTTTGATGATGATACCAAAAACTGATCCTGTTTCAGTGAAGTCAGGCATGGGTAAGGGAATACAGCATACCACCAACCTAGGGTGATCAACAGCCTACATTAGATCGACTCTCGGCCTCGAGGCTCACTGGACAAAGACCGCCACGCCCCGACAAATAAAATAATACTCCACTTTATTTATTCGTTATATTCCTTTTTGACAGCCACTGAAAAAAACTTTTAGACTTAGCTTATTACTTTGAAATACGGTAACATATTGGAATAATTTACCTTTTTTCCAAAACTCGTTCTGAAAAACAGAACGTTATATGAATGCTGGCACACATTCTGGCTTTTGTATGTGTTTATAAAATGAGAAGGTTATCTGCATTCTAGATAATATCATGCAACCTAAATAATTTTTTTGGGTGGTAAATAGCTTTCCTATACAAAGATTATTTGTAGCGTTACATCCTTGTCGGAATATATTTGCATAGTCTATTTTAATTTAGGCTACTGACTCAGCTCTTTGAAATAAAGAAGAAACATGTGATACACGATTGGATTAATGAACTCAAAATACTGTAGCCTATATTGTCAAGGGCTACCAGTATTATATTGAAAGCCTTTACCTCTACAATAAAGCTGTTAGGCTGTGATACTTTCTCATTCAAAAAATAGATTCTTTAACGATCTGCAGTATGAGCATATACTGTAGATTTGAATAGCATTTTAACATTTTAAATTGATGAAGAAACTCTAAATTTCATATAAAATACCTTTTTCTAATATTTGTTTCATGGCTATCTGTTCGTGTATCATCAATTACTCTAGCTCCGACAGCTTTATTAAAAAACACTTTTTATATTTTAATTGCATGCAACCTGTGAAACTTTTGTTATTGCAGATATTTTACAAGCAATTTATCGAACACCGCCGAGCTTGCAGGATTCCATTTATTAAACAGAATTACGTCCGCTTCGTTTATAGCTTTTGCCAACGCGAATGGAATATCAACCCCACTAACCGCTTTTGACCAGTTTGATCTTGTGGATAATTTTACTATATCTGGCTACTTAGAAGAGAAAGGTTATCAGTTAACTCCAGAGACATTGATTGACTGCAGGTAAGCTTGGGTTTACCAGAAGTTCGCAACCTGGGGTTTGTGAACCCGCAAGAGTCCACGTAAAGATTTCCAAGTGTAGCCTACTTGATATGAAGCCTGCCTTATGCCTGTCTAATACCACTCCTTGATCAAGGAACTTATTTATAACAAACAGGCAAAGCGTTTACACTAAAGATTAGCACATATATTATAAAAAAAAGTGCCTTATATTATAAAGTACTGCCCTGATCTTGCTATATACCTACTGTAAAGTCATTGAAGTTTGAAATCATGTTCATATTAATACCCTTTACAGTTTACATCGTCATTTTTTTTTTGAGTTAGGCAATATATTTCCCTTTATTTGGAGTCAGCTTATTAGATGTTTTGGTTGATTGTTTTATAACTTTGAAAGAAGGCCTACTTGGGGTAAAGAGAAAAATTGAAAACGCCATGTATAGGCCATCGATCAAAACAAAGATTGGTTAAATAGTGTTGTATCGAAGAATGAATCGTAACCAGTGATTTACGAACAAGAATAACATCGTTGCAACCATTCACGATTACTTACGTGCTCATTCGCAATGACAATCCCCACTTGATAAATATGTGCGCACGTTTTCATATTTTAAAGAGGAACAAACTTCGATGATCTTTTTATTTGGTGCTGAAACACTAGGCTACATTGCTGTTTTACTTTCTTACAAAATTGCTTTGCTGATAATTCCATCGCTTCGACAGGAGACCGTAAAACGGTTTTTAAGGTTAGGCCTATGACTACGTGTGTAATAATTTTTATTATTTTCATCTATTTTGAAAGTAATGTAACTTTCAGGTTTGGATCAAGGCAGTGCTTTGCGTCAGATTTCAAAACTGTGATAACAAGAATGGGCAAGTGTTATACGTTCAACGCAAACACGTCCAGTCATGAAAAACAAACAGTTGCAGGATTTGGAAAAGGTTTATCATTGATACTAAACGTATTGCATACTGCCTACACAGAAGAACCTATTTATGGACAACTCGAGGCGGGAATTATGTTTCAGGTAATGTAAGTGTGAACTATTTAAAGTGGAGATGCCCTAATGCTAAAAAATGAATCTTTTCCGCAGAACAAAGAATCAAACAAATATAATATAGGTAAATTAGCATTTTCCCTTAATTTTCCATGGTCTACTTCTAGGCCCACTCTAGCCCGGAGTGGTATTAACCCGTACTTGTTGATATTTCAACTACAGCCTACTGCAACCTGCGTAAAATCCTTAGAAAAAAGTTTTCTCAACAACCAGTCAGGCAGTCACCATCATAAGTTTGACAGCTGCAGCATGGTGGTTTATTCTTTGCAGAGGAGTTGGTAGTTGACCTACATTCAGTTATGATGACAAGACGCTGGTTAAAGTTAAGTTTTACTTGACAAACGGTTAATAGACCTACCGGTACTTCAGTGACTCTCTACCAGAGTAGCCTATACAGGAGCTGAAATTTTAGAGTGAGCCATAGTTTTGGCTTCAGGCGGAATCGGAGTGAAGACAAAATCTAAAATTCTTGGCGAAAACTGATGTTGGATTGGGGCCGAAGTCTGATTTTTTGCCAGTAGGCTACATACTTTTAACATATAAATATTGACGCGGTAGGCTACTTGGCGCAGTTGTTATTTTTGTGTACTTCTATGGTTTTATTTTCCAAGCAATCATTTTTTCACTTAAAAACATACTTTTCTTTTCATGACAGAGGGTAATAGGGATGATATAAGTGTAGTATGCAATGAGCTATAAAATATATGGATTGTGAATTGTATTTTGCGTTTGGAGTCAGATTGAAGTTTGGTGTCAATATTCCCATGATATTTGGAGCAGTAATGAATTTGGAGTCGCAGACTTCGGAACCGGTTTAGAGTAGGAGTCCAGAAAGCCTGACTCCGTACACTTCTGTTCTCTACATAAATGTAGTTCAATTGTTTTGTAATACATAAGCTACAAACCCATGCCATAATCAATGCTGGTTTTCACAGGTTCATTCAAAATACGAACCTCCCAATGTTGATAGGTATGGTATAGGTGTACCTGTTGGCCACAAATCGTTTGCTGTTATTTCTCGAAAAGATTCCGAAATAATGTATGCACCTTGGGGACAATGCTATCCGGAAATTCAAAAAACTCTCAAGTTTTTCCAAGTTTACTCAATTACTACGTGCATGATGGGTAAGAACTGTTCAGTGTAGGCCTGGCCTATAGCTTACGTGCACTGTGTAGGCTACTGTGTTTTACTTAAATTTGTTCTTGCATTGTAGGTAGGCTACTAGAGGCAACTAAATACTAGAAGCATTCAAATATTACAGTTGACGTGTATTGTACTGGCTGTCTATATGTTACCATGTAACTTATGACCATTTTTCTAACCGTTGGAAGTAGGCTATTGTCCATCAGCCCCGAAGCCAGACCAGTAGCGGATCCAGGGAGAGGCCCTTGGTCACGTGCTCCCCTCCTAAAAAAAACATGTAGTTTTTCTTTGTTTTGTAAAATATTCTTGCTCGCTTCAACACATTTCATTAACCCAACCGACCGCGTTGGATAGGCTTGTTTTTAGTAGTGAATTTAAGGAGTAGACATTTTAATCTGCCAGCTGAAAAGTAAAAAATACCGCAATTGTAGCTACACAATGGAAACATTGCTCACTCAACTATAGACAATTAAATTGACCTATTTTAACAAATACATAGATTAAACAAATACAGAGTAAGAGGCTTTCTGTTTTTAATGTTTTTATTCATACCTAATTCGAAGGAGTTTTTATCATTACACAATATTGCACATTTTCTTAAAAACAGTTACATAATGCCATATGCTGGCATGAAAACTATGAAATTGCAAACATACGCAAAAGCGGCTTTTCTGATGACCTCGCTCTTGGTTTCGCTTGCTATGCATTACAGTTTCATTTAGGCTACAGTGCAAAATTCAATTTTTTTTTGTGAAATTGAAGAGAGGCGATAACCAATCACGTTGTATTTTGATAAGTGAAGTAAGTAAAACAGATAAAAAAAATTAAAAAAATATTTAAAGTTTTTTTAAACCTGTCAGAGTGCTTGAGTTAAAACCGTTTTTGATGAGATGTCACATCAAGAACAACTTTGAAAAACACAAAAAAGGTTTACAGCACGTGAACTATAGCCTAGGTTACCGTAGTTATCAAGAAACCGATTTCATGTTAATGTACATTGCTTATTTACCTTACCCAGGAAAGAGGAAATTAACTTCTCAAAATTTGCGTTGAATTTTATTGTTTTTCTTCGTCTGAAATCGCGCCTTTATCATGGAAAACTTTTGCAAACCACTCTTGCTTCCCTGCTTTTGGCGTATTTTTACCTTTGCGATTTATCGTCCATCCACATCAAAATAGCAATGTTGTGCTATATTCAGAGAGCGGTGGCATAACTCAATAACTCATAGTTTGACGAACCAGCGACTGTCTGCAAGTGCCAAGTGGTCTCATGTCTCACTGGGAACATTCATCTACACTGCGTTAATGACCTGATAAAAGCCCAGACGGACATTATTACATCATAGATCAGACAACTTCAAACGAAATTTATTTTTTACAATGACTGGTTGAGTGAAAAAAAAAAAGTAAATTGACAACATCTATGAAATCTGCTTTGTCTTTTGTATGCGTTGTGTATTATTCGGCCAAAAAACGCCTATTTTATCACTGCGCATTTTCCAGTATATCACTGCACAATTTTGGTTTATCACTGCACAAAACAGTTCTCACTGTACCTTAGAATTAGGTATTTTTTCATTAGACCCAATGTGGCCATTCGGCCCATTCAAAACGAGTGTTTTGGTCGACTCGAAACTTTTTTCATTACAAGCAAGTCAAAAATGCAGCTAAATGAAGCTTTTCGTTCAAAAATTTAATTTGAAATGAAATTTTGAGTAGGCTATTTTTGCAAGATTTTCGAAACGATTGTGCTTTCAAAACTGCTGGCCTGTGTTTTAAATTTTAGCATTGGAATGTGCAGAGCTTATTAGTGCTCTAAACAAAGATAGCGCATTTAAATTGTTAGTTTAGACAAATTTTTAATTTCAGCTTATTTCTAGAATGTTATACCGATCTGTTAATAGCCAACTGCGCCTGCAGATCTTTTAATCAATATTGGGCAGAGGGATATGCTACAGAGTGCACACCACGACAAGTCGAAAATTGCTCCACTCCATTCCTCAATGCAATAGAAAACACGGTGAGAGAACGGAGAAAAAGTTATTTGAAATCAGTATATAGGCTACTGTTGAGTTTTTCAAACAAAAAGGTGTTTCGTGCAAATAGATTTTGAAACAGAAAGATTCAAAACCAACCAATTTATTCCTAAAATACTGTATGTCCACAAATCACCTATTGTTGTCGTTTGCCGATTTGATTGTGACTCATCATCAAAGCAAATCAATTTCATTTTGGAGTTTGATCTTTGACTGTTGCCAAGATATTTACAATCCATGCAATTCAAATTTATTTTATTAAACTTTTGGCACATAATTTTAGGCATATAGCTCAGGTCAATTATTCTTAAACCTATGTTTTTATTTTCTGGTGCAGTTAACACCCGAAGTTTGCGGATGCACAATTCCTTGTAGTTTCACCGAGTTCAGCTCCGTTCCTTCTTACGCAACGGCTCCGAACAATCCGAATACTCGATATGTTGAAGTAAAAGCTAATTTAATATAAACTAGTGAAGCAACATTGGTTTTCAGTATGAGAAAAAATTATGTTGTCTAGCGATTAATTAGACCACCAAGATGATCAATTTGAAAAAGGGCGATAGACAGTATGATAAATAATAATTAATTGAATGTTCATGATTTGGCCCTAAAATAAATTGATTAGGTGAATTTATTTTTGATAGTAGCTTAAGAATTCTCCATTCAACGGTATTTAGTTGATAAAATAGTTTATATACAGCAACAACAAAATACATTTTATTCTTAAATCAACAAAAATGCTATTCTCAAATGATGAAATAAATTTTATGTATGAAAGTTTTTTTTATGTATAAAAAAATGAATAAAAAACTTTGTTTTTATAAATAACAAAAACGATCCAATTCAACTGAAATTGGAATCAACAGACTGTAATTGGACTCCCAGCCTCCTTTACTAATGTTCAAGAAAACCTCTTGGCGTTGGAAGTAACTTTTCCTGAAATTGCTTATACAAAGGAAACGCAGTCAAAGAAAGTTGATGAAGGAGGTCTCATCAGTGACATCGGTGAGTAGGTTACTGAACGTGTGTTCAAATAATTTCGTGGCCTTCAAGAGCTAGATATAGCTTGCTTTGCTAAAAGAAAAAAAATTGGAATAACTAGTAGAATTTTTACCTTATAATGATAATACAAACTTACGTTTTACCCTCACATAACTTACCTGGGGACCGATTCACCAGACTGCGTTATTCCATTTGTACAGTATGTATACTCCAACAACAAAAATTAGATTACGACAAAAAGTTGTTTGTAATGAGGTGGACGTGAAGATATAGTGGACTATAATGGACTTAAGAACAATGCCTACTTTAAACGTTTTATTAGATTTTAGATTTACCACAGTTTCGATTTCTTAGATTTTTTCATAAAAAAAAAAATGAAAGATAATGTGCTACAATAAGCATAATCAGTAATAATATTCAGGTGGACAGCTTGGCCTTTGGGTTGGGATGAGTTTCCTTACTTTGGCGGAATTTTTTCAATATTTTGCCAACAGAATTTGGAAAACTCTTAAATGGTCATACAGAAAGATTAAGAAAACCAAAAAGAAGTCTAAAGTGGAAGATGTGAGAAGTCAAAGCCCTTGGGGAAAAAAGCTACAAGTTGTTGATGTTTATTGAACCGACTGATCTGTGGTTTGAAAAATCAGCCTTGTGGTGCCAAAACGTTTTTCTTCATTAGTTATTAAAGAGATCTACGTTTTATTTCAATACAAACATTTTGATTTTTGAATAGTTTCTGCACTCTAGACTTTGGACAATTTAGAAATATGATCACCCTATAAGCTAGTCTCCACAGCAGTGCCGCTGTCATGCTGGGAACAATTATAATTTTAAGATTATTATATACAAGCATACCACTTTACCAGTGAATTAGCAGCGTTTATTTTTGTCCCAAAGGATAAGTATTTTAAACCGAAATTGCACAAATTGACAACAGTTATAGAAATCATTTGAAATTTGAATGGATTAACTTTGCAAAAAGTAAATTTTAAAATTAATAGTTTATTTGCATAGTCTCAGTAGCTTCAGTACATTAAATAAACAATCACCAAAATAGGTTATAAAACTATGGCGTAGCCTACAAAAATCCTTCAAAAGACATTGAGCCAAAAATATTTTTGATGAGCTATTAGTTTGAGTTTTAACGCAATAAAACTATGTCTTGCGTAAAAATGATTGTAGGCCTACATAATAATGAGTTTGGAAACGTTTTTTTGTTTTTGCGTGTAATGAATTGCAACCTATCGTCAATATTGTCCAATTTTTAATCGAAAGTTGGTTGGGAGATGACTTCAATAGATCTCATCCAGTTTCCGCAAATTGTGTTAAGTTTTCTCGTTGTGCTTTTCGAAACCTACTTTTCTTCACGTGCAGATATCAACCTATATCGCTCCAGAAACCGATTTGCTCGTGCGTGCTAATTTTAAGATCTGGTTCTTGGGAAGCGGTTAATTCCCAGCATCAAAGTTGACTCTTTTTACGTTGATGCAACGCTTGCAGACCAATGTAAAACAACTCTTGGTTTCTTGCTGGGGTATTATCGCTGTATGCTTCAATGCATTGTCTGGTTGATTTCTTATAAGCTTAAAGTTTATTTACTTTTTACCTCAAGTTCTTGTATTTTTTCAAACGTGTATCGAAAAGAATAAATTATGTCTTCTGTTGATCGATTTTCTCTTGAGACGTTACTTGTATTTTAGGTGGAGTTGCATTTTCTTCTGTATTCTGTTAAGGCTGTTTCCTGCTCCAATCTCAAATTTTCTTTTATCCATTCCTTTCACCTTTGGTTTAGTCTCCTTTTTTTTCTAACTATTCATTTCCATTGTCTCCTACGGTAGCCTAACTCATATTTTTCTTGCGTAATTCTTTCTTTATCATGTGTCCTCCGACCCAATCGACTTTCTATCTTTTTCTTTCTTTTCTTTTTATTTATCGTTTAAACATTCTTGTTCGCCAGTCCAAATGGCGAGGGCTCTGCCAGACTGCCTCTTACCACCTTGGAGACAGTGTGGTGGCCTCTATTAAATGTTGTATTGTTTGTTAGAATACTTCTGAAACTGAACAGCACAATTCGACATGATAGACACGAAATCGATCCCGCAAGATGTAAAAGAAAAGAAAAACGGGTGAAGCAAAACTATAGGCTAACTAATCACAAAATGCAGAAGAGAAACAAAAATATAGTTTTCGTTTTCACATTTTTATCTTAAATTTTTGCAAATCCAGTTAAAAAACTTGTCATTTCTTTTGATACCACTTATAAACAATTAGTTTATGCATATCCCGGTGTAATTTTGGTAATGAATCATTTCCGATAATAATATTTGATAATACTTTATGTCCGCCTCGATAATTCAGTTGGTTAAGCCTCTAACTTCATAAACGGAGAAACTTCAAGATGAAGCGGTACTGGTTCGACTTTCGGGGTGTGCGATTGAGCAACGCATTCTAAGGACTGCTCTCCGTTCAACGGTACCTAGTGGCTGATGGAATAATTTACAAACTTCAGCTGTTAAAATCTGTTCTAAATTTATGCCTTTGATTTTTTGTGCATTATTTTCACGAATATCAGTTCATCAAAGTTTCTTATGTGTCATTCGTATAATAATGTAGTGTACGACCATAGATACGACTGTATCAAGGATATCTTGACACTATATCCCTAGATATGATATCTCTGGACTGTATGTCTACCACGTCATGCGCCATTCTCAATACAGAGAAGTATAAATAATAATTAAACTCAGATAATTAATTTTAGTAAATAAAAACAATCACGTTTGGTAACCAACAAAAAATATTAAAAGTTTTAAATAAATTTTATTGGTTTCCAAACCTGATTATTTTTATGTACTGACGTTATTCGTTTGGTTGCATCCTACAATATTGTACATGGATCTTAGTAAAATTTACAATCTGCAATTCTCCTAACATCAAGAAGCCAACTGAGGTTTAAAGATATCAGAATCACTTTATCACTCAATTAATACCAGTCTTCGTAAACCAAGCAGTTTTTGTTTTCAATGCAAAATTAATTATTGTACAGAATTTTAACATTTTTGTTAACACACAACAACACATACGTCATAAAGCACAGTCTTACGTTTCAAAAATAAATCAGAAAGCACCTAAATTAAATTTAAAAAAATAATGGACAGATTTTAAAATCTCAGTAAAATATTTGTCTTGTTTAATGTAAAGTTATAATCTGGAATAAATTTGGATGAAAATGGAAGCAAATAAACTTATTCAGAGCAACCGGCAAATGAGATCTAATCCAGATTTTTCTTTTTCTGAAGTATGGCTAACACAACAAAAAAGTGAATCCTCCTCAATTCCAGACCTAGCCAGCAAATTACAGAGTTTTGCTGGCTTGACAAAAAAAGAAGTCATGATTACTATAGGAAACTATTCTTTTCAACATCCCTTAGAATTCGAACAATATATAATAGAACATATTTGTCTGGAAACACTTGGTAGATGGCTTGCAAAGAAGAAATCATTAAATTTTTCGCGTGAAAGGCAAGAGAAGTTCTCTAAATTGAAATTAGATTCTACGAGCAAATCTCAAGAATTTGACACAAATGCAGAAAAAATAACTTCTGAAGGCGAAGGAACTTGCACCAAATCTGCTAAAAAACTAAAAAACAAAGTAAGTTTTGACATCAATGTCGTAACTAATCCCTGTGCAGCCGATGCAATGCACCGGCTGCCCCACAGCAAGGGCCCCGCATTGCTACATTTTATTGTACCGTAATTTACGTTTGAAACTAAAGTAAACTTGTTATTATTTTGCTATAAACCTACATGTAGCCTACAACCTTTCCGTGCTGAATTTTTTCGTTTACTACTTGAGTTTTTTTTAGCTTAGCTTACTTAGGGCCTCACTAGCTACTTAATGTTTATGTTTGACTCGGTTCATTTTGCTCATAAGGAACTTACAGTAGGCTATATGTTGATACAGAATCAAAACTTTCATTTTTATTTTCTGTGATTTCGTATTTGACGACTGTATAGCTAGAATCACTCAACGAAAGTGCATATACTTTGTTATCTTTTTGTTAAGTGTTATCTAACTTTTATTCATCTTTTTAAGTTTTGAGTAGCAATATAATAAAACTCTAATTGATCACAATTTAACATGAAAAGAGCGCAGCGAGGAGCGGAAAGAGATTACCGTACCCGAAAAGAAAAAAAAAAAGCTGGGGCAGCCAGAAACTTTAATATAAAGATTAATATAAATATTAATATATAGTATAAAGATGATTTAGCAACAGCCGAGCAAGTATAACTTCAGTGAATTCTGTTATTGATAACAATTATACGACGCAAAACCTCGATCACAGATATTATTTCCATACTTTTTTTTTGTTCAAAAAAGTTGTAGTAATGCCCGTGAAGCTTTAGTGGGTCTTGATAATAAAGAGGATAAGCAAGACGTCGGCATTAGAGAAATGGAACTCTGCACCTCTACTTATTGACGTGAACAGTTTCAACAATACATTAACATCAGTGAATAAAATTTCGATAGTATTATAAATGATAGATGAGTTGCAAGCAAAAATGATCAAGTTTTTTTTAAAGTTCGTATAGTACAGTAGCTTGCTTCTCAAAATATAATTTCTTATCAAAACGTCTTTTTATTCAAGTTCAATAAACAAATTGTGCATATCGTAAGCAAGTTTTAAGAATGTACAAGATCAGTAAAGAAATACTGACAAGAGGCAGGGAGAAACCCTAAACCAGACCTGGCTAACTCGCGGCTGGGGAGCCACATGTGGCTCTTTTCCCGATTTTATGCAGGTCTTATGTATGTATATCTCGCCTTAGTCAACTTCCTAGTCAACAACAAGAAGTAGACCTAACTTCTATGTAAAATAATAAATTTGAACAACGTTATGAAGCCTGTCATGGAATTCGTCAACTACTGTACGTTTGCACTCATGAGCTCAATCATCGACAATTTAAGAATCTCATGACTCGGTTGGACAAAGAGCTGCCAGATGATCTACCGCTGCAGTGTGTTCTAAGATGGCTGTCAAAAATTCAGATAGGCTGCTTTCTCGCTACTTTACGGTTTGAGATGGCGTAGAACTGTTCATTACAGACAAGACCAGGAATTATGCCGAGCACTCGGGATGCTCATTGGATTGTGGATCTGGCCTTTTTGATTGAACTCGAACGACCTTAATTTCCATGATGAGTAAAATGCTGCCTGACCTAGCGCAAAGCGTGTTTGCGTTTGTCAATTAAGTGAAGCTGTTCAAGGCATAAATACAAAATCAAAATTTATCACACTGCTAAAAGCCAGTGAGAAAGTCAATAACGTCACCTTGAATAAGCAAAGTGTTAGATATAGCACATTGCTTGAAGCCTCCCTAGAACGCTTTGCAGCCTACTCTACATCGGTGTCCGGTAATTTCATCGCAGTAATTTCATCGTGGTAATATCATCGTGGTAACTTTATCGCATGGTAATTACATCGCAGTATATTACATCGTCAGGTAATTACATCGCAGTATGAGAGCTGCGTAGGCTACCAGCTGCGTTCTTGCGTTATCTCACCAGCTGCGTTCTTGCCCAGCTGCGTTCTGCGGCTACCACCTACAAGCTGCGTTCTTGCCCTAACGAACTTTGATTGCTATGTAGGCGTATCGTAGGCTACCAGCCTGTCTTAGATTATGTTGAGGATACGTGGATTGGACGCCCAAAACTTTGATTGTTATGTAGGCGATCGTAGGCTACCAGCCTGTCTTAGATTATGTTGAGAGTACGTGGATTGGACGGCCAAACCGTCACTTAGTACGTCGCCCCCCACGCTTTGATCATGTTCTATGGCAGGGTTTCCCAAAGTGGGGTCCGCGGACCCCTGGGGGTCCGCAAAGACTGCACAGGGGGTCCCTGACGATATGACAAAATGGCGAAAACAGGCTTGACATTGTACGGTACCGTACTTCCATTGTCGCAGATGAATGCCGCCGTGATTTGTAACTAAAATGAATTATTTAATGAATGTTAGGCCGTGTCAATCTTAAATATTTGAAATGAATTAGTACGTCTTGGTAATTGCTCTACCTTAAAAATTGCATGCGGCGTCTATGATGCAACAATTAAACGTACGGTGTATAGCAGTCGGGAATGTTTGCTATATAGCTAAAAGGCTAAACTGTTTTTCGGTTAGCTACCTGTAGGTCTATGCAGTCCGAGCATTAAAATAGATAACCCCATAGGTGGCCGTGGTAAGGTTATGAAGTTCTGAAGTTTCAATTTTTGTTCGAATTGGCCTTAGGCCTAGCTTAATAATTCAAAATAAAATAAAAATAATAGATAAAACATAGAAATAACTCAATGCGAAGGGGCGGTGTTTAGGTATAAGAGTAGCAGTAGCGAAGGGACGATAGAATAGTAACGAATCGAAGTTATCAGATAATTCATTTGTGTTAACTTTTAGTAGAATGGCAAAGGTGGCACTGCAGCTGACAACATATTTTACAAATATATTTCTGCGCAGCTTTTTCTCCGGTAGTCTACAAAGTCAGTAGGCCTACAACAATTGAGGCTAAGCGATAGCCTGTTGCAAAAGTTTGTGCAGAAATAAATTTGTCAAACATGTAGCCTACCGGTAGTCAGCTGCAGTGCCACCTCTGCGATTTTTCTAATATCCTGACTGACACGGATATTTTTTTTCTGTTTTTAAATTTTAGTGTTATAGTTCAAATCTTATGGATAAATTTTTGAAGCGAAAGGATAAGTCGAATGATTCGGAATGTGAAGCTCAGCAATCTCAGGATGTTTCATCCCGGAAGACGAAGAGACAAAAAGTTTGAACATACGATGAGGAGTATCTTAAGCTCGGGTTTATTGAATGTCCTTCAGATGTTACTAAGCCTCAGTGTTTAATATGCTACAAAACATTGTCGAATGAATGTATGAAACCAGCCAAGTTAAAGCGGCATTTGATGGCTCAACATCCTGAGCTAGCTGGAAAGCCACAGGTTTTTTTTGACAGAAAGAAGAAAGAATATTTAAAGCAAAAAGAAACTTTTACACAATCTTTGGTGTCGAACGAAAAATTAATGAAAGCATCTTATTTAGTGGCGCTAAGGGTGGCTCGAGCCAAGAAAGCTCACACAATTGCGGAAAATTTAATTCTTCCGGCAGCAATTGACATGTGTGAAGTAGTTTTGGACGGCAAATGTGCAGCCAAGCTTAAAGAAATTCCATTGTCGAACAACACGATTTCAAGAAGAATCGATGAACTTTCGAATGACATAAAAGCACAGCTGCTTGAAAGACTGAATCAAACTAATTTTGCAATCCAATTGGATGAAAGTACGGACATTGCCAGCCAAGCACATCTCTTGGTTTATGTTAGATATTCATGGGGAGACGAAATGATAGAAGATTTCATGTTTTGTCATCAAATGCAATGCAGAACAACCGGTTTAGACGTTTTCAACGTACTTTGTGATTTCTTTTCACAATCAGAACTGTCGTGGGAACGATGTGTGGCTATATGTACCGATGGTGCAGCTTCAATGACCTGCAAGCACTCCGGGGCTATAGCTCGTATCAGAGAAAAAGTACTGAACATTATACGAACGCACTGCATGATTCATCGCGAAGCGCTTGTTGCGAAACATTTAGGAAAATTTTTGTCTGAAGTCTTATCTTTATGTGTCAAAATTATCAACTCTACCAAAGCTCGCTCACTGCAGTCCCGAATGTTTTCGAAACTTTGCGATGAACTAGGCTCAGAACATTCAAGCCTTTTGCTCCATACGGAAGTTAGATGGCTGTCGCGAGGAAAGATTGTAGAACGCCTGTTTGAACTGCGAGAAGAGGTTTTAATTTTCTTGCGAGCGCACAATGCGGACTTAGCTTCACTAGTAGCCGATGAAATTTGGCTTGGGAAACTTGCATATCTGGCAGATATTTTTAACCTTCTCAATCAACTGAACTTGTCACTTCAGGGAAGAGATGCGAACATTTTACTCAGTCAAAATGTTGTGGATATGTTTCCTGTTCTGTGTGACTACATTGCCAACAAACCTTTAATAAACACAGATTTGATTTTCTCTGACATTCAACAACATTTTGGAATAGCTTTCTGTACATTTTACGAAGTACTTTTTAAAGAGACATATGAGAATTTTGACTGGATTTTAAACCCTTTTGTTGTTGCACTGTCAGGACGCAAAGAAGAAGAATTGGCTGAATTGTCATCTGACCGAACTTTAATGATTAGTTTCAATCAAAAACCTCTTGCATCTTTCTGGTTAAGTGTTGAGAACGAATATCCACTGCTCTCACAAAAGGCTACCCAAATGTTATTACCTTTTGCCACTACCTACATGTGTGAGACAGCATTTTCAGCTCTTACAAATATGAAGTCAAAATACCGGTCCAGACTTATCGTAGACTCTGAATTGCGAGTTTGCTTGTCACAAATTGCTCCAAGAATTGACAAGTTGTGCAGTAAGAAGCAATCACATCCATCCCATTGATGTTGTCATTTCGATTAATAAACATGATTCAGTGTTACTTATTTTTATTTGTATTAACATTTATCGCTGGTTAGGCGGAAAATTGATGCGACATAAGATTGGGGTCCGCGAAAAAACACTTTGACAAATAGGGGTCCATTGCCCAAAAAGTTTGGGAAACCCTGTTCTATGGAATAGTTTTAATGCAGCCAAACTATGTGGTTCTAAGACAAACAATGCCTGTGAAGGGTGGCATCGCTCATTCAACGAATTAATTGGGGCATCTCATCTTACCATCTGGAAATTTTTACAAATCTTGAAGGACGAACAAGCAAGAAATGAAGCAATAATGGAACAATACACAGCAGGTGCGGAAATTCCCCGTAACAAAAAGAAATATAAGGATACTGCATTGAGAATTCAAAGAATAGTCAACGATTTTGAAAATCGCGAAATTCTGGATTTCTTAAGAGGAATTGCACACAACTTGTCGTTTTGATTAAAAAGCAACTGTCTCAGATATTTTTAATATGGTTACTTCATTTTAATGCTTATTACAACAACTTTGAATTTTAATGGGTTTCATTTACTTTTTCATCCGCCTTTTCACTTTAAAAAAAATGGGTGGACGTTGACGAAGACGATTAAATTACTGACGATGTGGTGTCTTGCGATATAATTACAATGCGATGACAATGTATGCGATTTAATTACCATGTGATGAATTACTGCGATGAAATTAACACGATGAAATTACCGCGATGAGATTACAGTGAATCCTCTACATCTATGATCTACAGCAGAAAAGGCCACAAGTTTCGTTCCCCGTCGACCCGTTTAATTCTGTGACGGGATGTTTGAAAGCCCCGCTGGTCACAGATAAGGCTAGTTGGACATGACTGATCTTTGTGAGGAAGATTAACTGAAACCTGTTGTAAGGGAAGGGACCATTGAGATAAAAATGTGCCAATGGAAAAATATCCCAAATTCCAAAGAATTACACAAGCTACTGTCAGAGTTCGGGTCAACATACGTTGGTGAATCTGTGCTTTCAGCCTAAAATGCATGACATCAAAGCATCGAGACACCCATGTAAACGAGTTGTGTCCATTTGCAACAAAGAAACACAGGCCAGATTTGAAGAGGATTGTTGAAGACTAGGATTGTCAAAGTCCCACTAAGTATTATAACATGCATAAGACAATTTCTGTCATTTTCATGTTTGTATGTAACATTTACAATAAATTCAGCTAAGCAAAGGTATGTGGTTGAGTGAGAAAGAGACACATGGTGGTAGTCATGTGTGCCCTTGCATATGATGCTAGTGTGGCTCTTTGCGGTTCATGAAGTAAAAAGTGAGGCTCTTTGACCTCTAAGTAGTTTAGCCGCTCCTGTTCTAAACTCTTCACTTCACAAATCATAAATACTAAGCGATAGGAACCCGCTCTTTTCCTTAAACTACTTCCTTGCATCAAAAAGACAGCCAGTAAACTGCTTGAGCTATAGTCGTTGGCACATATTTTTACTAACACCAGCAGTCGCCAATCTTGCTACACTCACTAACAATTTAACGCGTTTTTGAAACAGCTTGAATCGGGAAACTGTCTTCAGTCGTTGTATCGATTTTGTTCACAACTTCAGATTATGACGATATCTTCAGGATTCAGCTTTTACACTTGTGATGGCCAAGGAGATTCACTGAGTTTGTACAATCCCGACATGTCTCATTGGACAATAGTTTCTTCACAAACGCAAGCAATTTTTTTTATATGAAAGTTGTATTTGCTGGTGTTTGTAAATTTGTCTTCACTTTATATCTTTTTGACCTTTGCTACTTACCTAAAAGCAGTGACGTGCGGTGAGGTTCCTAGATGGTGAGGCACTACTTTTTTCAAGTCACTTTTACAATAAAACTTTTTAACAACAAAAACGGTGTCATAACTTACTAATCAAAAAAATTAGCAGCATGCTTTCACATTTATTAAAAATAAAATCCATGCGCCTATCCTTTTGGATTAAAACATCTGTGACTTTGTTGTAGAGACCCTTCTTTACTCCAAACATTATCACTAGATATTGAAAATAAGAGACGGGAAAGCAGAAAAGGCAATTTTTAAAGCATAGCCACACAGCCACTTCTTTTTTGAGTACCAATCTCTTTGAAAGTTGCAAGTTATTTTTTTTTTGTGCAGTCGTCTGATGCAAACCTTATAAATTTGGAACAGGTCTTCCTTTATTTATGACTTCAACTTTGGATTGAAAGTTTAGTTTTTAAAAATCTCTCAGATTTGATACTAAATCTTCCTCCATTTTATTTACATTTTATAAGAAACAATCCTTTACGCTGCAAGAAGTCACATACCACGTAGGCTCTCGGGCACTCCAGCTTGACGAAAAAGGTTTCATAGCTGTGACGTCACATTTGAGGCGTGCCTCAAATCGTAGCTAAATCGTTCATGATGATTTCTGGCGACTTTGCGAAAGAAAAAGGCACGCATAGTGCAGTGTATGGAAGTTTTCTGATCTGAAGTGAGGCAAAGCTGGCGTTGCCTCTCCTTGCGTATTTCAACGATTTTGACCACATGAACGCTCGATAGGAATATCGCCACAGAAACAGAAACAAATTAAAGCCCAGTTTGGGTGTAGAAACGTAAAATTTGGGGGAAAGGGGGCACGACTACAGCAATTCACACAAACTAAAGCACCTAAAAACGTGCAATATTTACTACTTTTTAACAAAAAATGTTTATTCTGTGATAACCATTTCTTTGATATAACTTTTGCTTTGCCAGATGTTGGCAGGTGAGGCACTGCCTCACCTGCCTCCCCTGACTGCACGTCCCTGCCTAAAAGGGTGTGGTGGCGTATGTTGACCATTTTTTGGTGTTCACTTTTCTTCAGCAGGCTTTAAACACACACGGTTTGCAGTTAGCTCAATATTTGTTCAGATCATATCAAAACAAACTGATGTGATATGATATAAAAAGTTATTGTGCAAATCAAGCATGTATTTGAAACTTTTTAAAAATGTCAACACCCAAATAAATGGTCGCCGAACGCCACGGGACTGCTTAGGGCCTTAGATAAGCTACTAACTCACAAAAGTTGGGCCTGTTAACCAGAGACATCAGCAAATAAACACATTTTGCAACTAACTGCAACGAAAGAATTATTGTAACTTAATTGTAGAAAAAGAACTATAGTGAACTTCTTTTGTTGTTTACAATTGTTAGCTAATTAAGATAACTATTGCGATGATGTATGAAAAAGATTGTAGTTTAATTTTGTATCAGACCATTTTTCTTTTCACTTTCTTTGGTCTTGCAGAATATGTTTGGCTGATTTAGTTCTGTTAAGGTGCGTCTACACGACGACTGTTTTCTTGCTTAAGCTAGCCAAACTTCTTGTTTCTTTAAGTTAATCGCAGTTTGTGCCGCTTACTTTTAAGAAAATGGGAGAGTAAGCGAGCCGTTGAGAAAAAATACGCTCCAGAGCGAAAAACTGGGCGCTTAAGTGAGTTCTCTTGCTTAGAAATGTTTTTCCCGCCAAAATCTCAGGTCTCCTCTCAGCTCAGTATCCAGACAGGGCAGGGCGGTATCGTTAAAGGATTTTGTAAAGTGTTGATTCCAACACGTTCTTATTAATGTTGCGGGCTGAACTGGCGGTGACCGTACTCTGTTTCCAACATTTCAACCTCACTGAGGTGTCTGAATGCTTCAATAAGCAGTAAATTGCGGGTTTGCATCCTTCGCTTTTTGCAGCATTTTTTACACAACTTCTGGGAAGCCATGACTGAAAGACTGCAACAACTTCAAATGCCAGTTTACACCAACTAGAGAACAGTCAGTTGCTTGGTCTACTCTGCTGTACTTTAGCGCGAACTGCTATGCTTTTGGCGCGAACTTTTTAAAACGTGACGTCATTGAGGATTAGATACTCACGTGACCGCGATTCAAGCGAGCACAATCTTCGTCGAGATTGCCAGTGTAGACGAAACGAGCTTAATCACTAGCTTAAGCAAGAATTTCTAAGCAAGAACACTTTCTCGTGTAGACGCACCTTTTAGGTGACTCTTCGCATGACCTATTTAGAACGTATAGACTAAGCCAGGACTAAGCATATAGACTTATATAACAGGAGTGCAGGAAAAACAGGTCTTGAAGAATTTTATCCCCGATTTTATCTAAACTAAATGGCAGATAATTTTTGTGAGCAGGAGTGATATGACACCCAGTTATTTTGTTGGAGTAAAGAGCACAACAGCTATGCACTCCGCTCATACATTGCAGCCTATCATAGTAGACGACCTACCTCTAGATGAACGATTTCCTAAAGGTATCCCTGTCAGCGGTAAGCAAACGAAGATGGTACCTGTAGGCTATTAGTCGTCAAACTGTTAGGCTACAAGTTGTCGGAAAATGTCGATACAAAACTTTCAAGAATTTAATTTGATTGTCTTGATTTTGAAAAGTTATATTTGTATCTAAAAAATTGATATATTGATATCACAGCAATAACATCGAAGTCTTTAGGGTAGTCCAGCTTAACTGTAGTCTGTTTGAAAAGAATAGTCATATTCCTGAATAAATACGATATGATATAACAAATAACACAACAAAGATAAATTGTTTTAAAATCTATGTTTTTGGGTCCACCTGCTGATTAAATCCAATTTGGTCCAGTCCGGAACAACTGAACGTATAAGAGCGGCAGGGCATCGTCTCCCGCTTAACATGCCAACCCGCTTTGTTATAGCCCAAAATCTTCCGATCCCGAGCTGAGCTTATTAATAAGCGGGGACTACGTATAGCCTAATGTTGTCACTGTAGCTGGTCGTGCTTTTTATTTAATTAAATTTCTTTTGCAAGGTTCTAAGTTTTTAAAGATTTAATTACAAGTCGATAAGAATGGATTGGTGTGAAAAATTCAATCATTTGATTTATAATGTCATGAAACATATATATCATGTTATTGCAAAGAAATATCTTTTGAACAGTTAGACTTCTTGGTTTCTTCCCTTTACATAATCGTCGGTGCAGATTGCATTTTTCTCTACCAAAACTTCTTTTTGCCGAAATTTCTTCACCACTGTCTACCTTCTAGCAAACTTATTATCGTCGTTTTGGTCTCTTTTTTCTAATTTCAATTTCTAACTGCACAGTGATACAAGTAGCCTAGCCAAATTGTCTGTTGTTTCACATGTTCAATACTAAATTGAATGAAGTTTTTATGCAAAGTTTTTATGTAAAGTTTTTTCTCGGGGCCTACAAAAGATTCAGAACTGCTGCTACCAAATCTCAATGCATTTTACGTAGCCTAGTGTTATTTAATCGGTAAAAAAATAGAAACGAATATTTGTTCATGTTTTTCAGATGCTGTAAGCGTGATGTGCGTTCCTCTAATTACACCGAACGGAGATCTAATTGGAGTGGTAGAGCTATATCGCATATGGGATGGCGCCCCGTACACACTACAAACTTTAGCTGTCACCAAAGTAGGTTACTAATTTGTTTTAACTTTCCTTTACAATTAAAATCAAGTATAAATAATTAATTATAAAAGTAGAATAGTTATTGTTGTAATTATCATAGAAGATAACCTGACTCATGGATTTCTTGTCTTCAAGTTTGTTTCTTGCACAATCAACTGGGTCATTCCAGAGGACATTTTTATGAAATTATTTGTGTGAACACACAGGGGCGCCGGAGCGATTTTTGACTGGGGGGCAGAGTTATGAAAAAAGGGCACATTTGTAGCCTATACTGAAAGGCCAATTTTTTTAAAGTTTTAAGATAAGATATAGCGATAATGCTCATCTATCAGCTCAGTATTGAGTAATGAGAGCCTACAAGTGTCCGCTATACAAAGAAGGGCATCATGCTATGTTATAATAATGTAACTTACTGTGTTGCAGAATTTTGTGCCTTGAATATTATGTTGAGGCAAAAATGAAAGATTATAATTAGTCTAAAAGCGAATAGCAGAAATTGTTATATTGCAACATGTGCAGTAGCTTACATGACCTTAAAAGGGCACCATTGCCCCCCTGCCCCTCCATCTACAGAAAAATTGAAGGCAGGAGGGCATCCGCCTCCTTGCCCCCCGCTTCCGGTGCCCCTGTGAACACATTCACGTCAGAAGTTCAAAAGATTTGCTGTTATAACTATAAGTATTGATTTCAAAATACAAACCAAAAATGTGCTGATATAGCAAATTTGGCTTTGATAGAATTACCTTGATTGGGCGCTATTGGCCATTTACAAGACGGAGGTGACTGGCGGTTTGCAGCAACAAAGCGAAATGAGCGAGTTTCTTTTGGAAGTTTCCCGGACATACTTTGATGATTTGACAGACATCGATAGCATCGTACGGCACATTATGAGGTTTTTATGACAGAAACATGTAAACATGCAGCAGAAAAAGTTATGGCATTCATTTGAATGATAGGCTACAATTTTTTTATATCTTATTAGGTTGTTTTTTTTTGAAAAGTTTGCGACATTTTACTTCAAAGGACAATGACATTTTTTGTATTCTATGATTTGATTTCATTTTAAATTTTCCAAATACAGTACAGTAGTCAATTTGGGTAAAGAGAAAAAAGAGATAAAGAACAAAGAGCATGTAGGCGACATCTTTAGAGCAGTGGTTCTCAACCTGTTTGTCTTAGTATACCCCTTTTGAAACCTTCAAAACTGTCGTGGACCCTTCCAAAATTTTGCTGTCTGAGATTTTACTGCAGTTTATTGCCTCTGCTATCGGAAAAAATGTTTCATACAATATAGTAGCCTAGAGTTTACAACTTGACCTTATGATCATCGTATAGCCCAGTGCTTCCCAACCCTTTTCAGTTCGCGACCCACTATTTATCCAAGTTTTATTGTGCGACCCACAATGAGATACGACATCTTTATTATGGCATCTTTACTACTGGGGTACGTACTGAAATAGTTAATTCGACACAACACACCGAATTGTTGCATATTTGTTACATTGTTGCATAATTGTTACGTAATGATAATGTAATAATTTCCCAATCTAGTAGAAAACAGGGTGCACAATTCCTGAAAATGGAAAGTCAACAAATGAAGTGAAGATTAAGAGTAGCGATGGCGAAGGCGCAGTACTGTTTGACCAAACTGCGGCTTGTGAGATCCATGGTAATGTCGGTATTTTTTGGAAAATTTTAACATTCAGCAACATTTAGAAATGCTTCGCGACCCACCGGTTGGGAAGCACTGGTATAGCCTACCTAGCTGCATTCTTGTACAAATGTAGTCTACAGGCTTACAGCTACCTATTTTGCACGACTAATTGCAGCTCGACGGTGACTTGTGAAAGTGAATATCAGTTTGGTATTACAATACAAAAAGTGATTGATGCCTTTTACTAAAGATTTCTGGAATGCCATAATGATTTCCTCTTTGATAGGTGTGTTCTGGTTGAGAACTGGTACCTAAGTTGAGAACCGCTGCCTTACACGATCTAGCAGCGCATGACAAAAACCTTAAAAATCGTGTTTTTTGTAACATTTTTGTTTCATACGTGATTTCTGTAAGGTAGACTAGTACCGGTATACCACACACGATAACGTTTTGGACTGGATGAATTTAAAAACCATAGGTGAGTTGAAAAACAAACTATTGCATAGGCTATAAATTCTTTAATATTAATCGTTGACCAGATTCGCTAAAAGTTTGGTTTCTGCCGAGAGATGCTCCTTGTTTCTAGTTGACAAGGAAGCAAAGGAATTATATTCAAATTTGTTTGACGCTGGCGAAAAAGAAAACGGCGAGACGGTGTTTCTCAAGCAAGCAGAAATAAGGTTAGTAGACACGAACTTTTACCAATAGTGTTAATTTGGTTTGAAAGTCGTGTCATTGCTCGTACTTCGGGCTATGATAGTCTATAACTTTATAGAGTAAATGTGCAGAATTGATAGTTTTTGTAAGATTAAATGATATCATTGTTCGTAAGTAGAAGGAAAAGAAACGTTTAGGCATATCCTACTTCAACTGGCAAATTGAATTCGTGAAAAATTATATGTTCAGATTTCCCTTGTCGAAAGGCATTGCTGGCCACGCTGCTGAAACCAAACGCATTTTGAACATCCCCAATGCGTACACAGATAAGCGATTCAATAAAGACGTTGATAAACTGACAGGTAAGGAATGTGGACAGTTGGGTTTAAAATTAAATGTGTAACCTCGCCTTTTTCAGAACTTCGACTTCGTTAGGTCAATTAATTAATGCTGTGCTTTAAAGGGTAACATTTACGAGTTGGCTAGACTACTTTTCTCAAGAGTGCCTTAACTTGGAAATTCGAAACATGCTTAAAAGTTACCAGAGTATCAATCAGATTAAATTATTGCTGACCTACATTTGCAGGTTTTACTACACAAAGCGTTCTTTGCATTCCAATAATGGGAGATAATGAAGTATATGGCGTAGTAGAAATGATAAATAAAAAAGGAGGTGGAGCGTTCACAAAAACGGATCAAAATAATTTCCAACTGTTTGCCGTCTTTTGTGCTCTTGCTTTGAGATACTCAAAGGTCAAGCTTACACAAGCAATATCGCAATTAACTTTATTTATAGCTTATTGTTTCCTTTAAATGAAAAGTTTTAGTTGTACATTAGATTGATTGAATTATTGCAAAACTAATTTTTATAAACAGTGTGATGGCATTAGCTACAAATAAAATAGTTCAAAATAACATTATTAAGTGTAAATAAAATGTCTTTTAAAATGTCTTTAAAAGTTGAATAGTGACGACAAACCAATCAAATTCTCTAAGTTACCAAACCTGCAGAAACCGATCTAAAGTTTAAATTGTTTTACATTCCATGACATAGATTCATTCTCGGATGGTAAAAGATCAATGTCGATTTGAAATTATGAAGCAGACTTATTTGTATCACAGTGACTACTCTGAAAATGAATTAGAATCTTTAGTAGCACAAAGTCAAGATAAAAAATTGATGCAAGAAGTAATTCCGGAAGATTTTGACCAGTAAGTTATTTCATCATCATTATTATTTTCAGCAGTGGTAGCCCACTGCTGAGCGAAGGCTTTCCCTTTTTTTGCCAATACAGTCGAACTTGTGTTTTTATGTACCAGTTTGTTGTTCCACATTCTTTGTCAATTTCGTCTCCACATCTCATTTTTGGTATTCCTCGTCTGCGTTTGTTTTCCCAAGGAGTCCAAGTTGTTAATTTGTTAGTCCATCTGTTGTCAGGGATAGAGGAACCACGTGGGCCTCGTGGGCCTGGGCCCACCTACTTTATTTTCTGGGTGGGCCTGGCTCACCCACTTTTGAAAGCCAAATTTTTTTGAAAAGGTAGTGAAAACAGAAAATTAGAGAGGGAGTTCCAAAAAAAGCTTTTTACTCATTTGATACACACTAGTTTGATTACACAGGCCAACAAAAAAATTTTGGCACAAAGGTGAAAGTCATTTTAGAGTATTTTAGGGCCCCTGATTCCAAAAATGCACTTAGTTTTTTCGAATTTTCGAAACTACCACGAATTGAATTTCAAACCAAGATTACATTCTTCCGTAACAAGGATAAAAGTTTAAGCAGCTACTTTATTGAAGAACACAACTTTGTATTCTGTAATTACATAAAGGGCGTTCGTACCTTGATGGGTGTTGCTCAGTATAGTAAGCCTACCATAACAAAGAATTGCGTTTTACGTTTGCGTTTTACGTTTACCTACAACTGTTACGCTTGTAGGTAAACGTAAAAGAATTGAAAAGAGGTCTCAACACGAGTAGAGCTAGAATGAACTAAGGACAAATCATTGTGTAGCTACCAAGAAGTCCTGCTGCCGTAATTACCAACTACTCACAGCCACAGGGCGGCACGACGTAATCAAGTGCACGTGACCCGGAGCAATGCTCTAGGCCAGTGGTTCCCAATCTTTTTGACCTTGCGGCACCCTATCAAAGAGATAAATAGTTTGCGGCACCCTGGCAAAAGTGGGTCAATTTTATGAGGTATCTGTATTTCAAATAACTGTATGAAATGACACAGAATGAGTTGTACAGTAGCCTATAGTGTGCATAAATAAATGTATTTATTTAAAAGTCAGTGTGAAATTTGGGCTTGACTTCTTGCACAAAGTCCCTTAATATCTGGGGGCACATTCGATAAAGCCACCCGCATTTCTTCCTCGACTATAAGCAGCCGTTCTCGTTTTTTAGTTTTTATGTTTGTTAATACGGAAAATCCACTTTCACATAGGTATGACGTGGAAAACTGCAGCAAGCAAAAGCTTATAATAGCTTTCTTTTCAACGCAAGGATATTCATTTTGAATTTTTATCCAGAACTCGTCGAGAGGCATCTGCTTATGCATAAGCTTAAAATTTCCATTGTTACGAATGTCAATTAAGCTTAATTCTTCTTCTTCTTCTTCTTTAAGATTCAAAACAATATGAGAGTCCAATAAAAATGAATTTCTTGATTTCTTCGCAAAATAAAATCATGAATCCTGGCAATAATGATGAGTTTCAAACGGTTTTTATGGAAAGAACAGCAACGAGTCAAACTATCTTTCACGCTGTTTTTCCTGGGCGAGAAAATAAAGGCATACCGCAGATTATGGGGCGCAGTATTGCAATATCTCAATTATCTCGCGGCACCCTTGAGCATGGAAATTGGCACCCCAGGGTGCCGCGGCACCCTGGTTGGGAACCACTGCTCTAGGCAATGACCATAACGCAAAATAAACGTTACTAACTGTATCACTCCTCCCTTATAAATTAACACTTAGCAGTAGAAAATAAAACATTACAGCTTACGGAGGGTGATACTAACCAAGTATTCACGACTTAACATACACAATATATATAGTGCTTCTAACAGATCACTGCAATAATGGTCATATTACAATTAGGGTCAGAAGCACATACGACTAACAAACGTATTGACTAAGCCTGATAAAAATCAGGTTTGCGTCTGTTTCGAACTGGATAGCGTCTCTGTGGGACAGCTTTACTATGCCGAGAGTGTTCATTGGTATCGGTCGGTTCGGAATCTTTCTTTGGACTTGGTGCAACCATGGCCATCTGGAGATGCGGCCTGATTTGTCACATTTTGCAGATTTTGATTACAGCTACTGCTAGTGTTTAACTGACATTTTTTAAGATGTTTTTACTTTTTACGGTTTCCTAATGACATAAAACTTTTTTTTTGCCTTGGGGAAGCAGTAGCAAATGAGAAAAAGTAAGTTGAAAAATGCAAAATCAGACTGTTATTGAAAATTAACAATCTGAGTAAAATCTTCGAAATCAAATTTTCTTTGTTTTTCAACATGTGAAGATGTTAAAACCTATTGTGTCATCTGGGGAAAAGAATAAAGAAAGCGTAAAAATCTAATTTTTAGAAAAACTTATTTAAACCTTCGCCCAAAGTTAGAAAAACCTGGAAATTTCTGCAAAATGTGACAAATCAGGCCGTATCTTTAGGTGGCCATGATGCAACCTTAACTTTACTTGAATCAGAAAAATCACTTTTACTTTCAGTATGAACGTTGTGAAACCTGGGTTGAAGTTGATTTATGTGTCTCTTCCAAACACCTCATTCCGTTCGTACGTTGTACAGGACACGTCCCCGTCTTTTATCTACCGTACCTGGTAGCCACTTCGAACCAGATGCATAGTTTCGAGCATAAACTAATGAACCTTCTTCATAGCTTCGCTTACAGTGGTTCCCAAAGTATGGGTCGCGACCCAAACATGGGTCGCGAAGGGTCAGTAAATGGGTCGTGCAAAGATGATCTAAATCTGCCAAAATGGGACTGTTTTAAATTAATTTATAAAGAAACTTTTTTTTTCTTCTATTGAGTTGTTTTAATCCCAACATCGACAGTATTATTGCATCTTACACTTTTATTTGGCTTCTCTTCTATCAAAATCAATTATGGCCTAGAGTTTTACCGGCATTCAAGTCACTTTCTTCAACAAATCACGTTAAACGTAGATTATTCTTTAAGTTGACAATTTAAGATTTCTGAACTATTTTTTTAATATGAAGTTAATTTTTATCTGCGACCCTGGTTGCAGGGAAGCCGCTACGTAGGCTGTGTTATAAAATGTTGTCAAACGAATACTTAAAGAAGAACAAGAAGAGACATCCGACATGTGCAAAAAAATGAGCGTAAGCTATTTTTAAGCACCAAGAAGAGGCACTGAAGCCAAGCCGGTTTGACTCTCCAACGAATCCAGCACTTTTACTTAGCCTCTGAGCAAGACGAGCTACAGTACACCACTCTACAACTGGTTGTCTGTGTCTTGTTTATAGCAGGCAAACATTGCAAAAACAGTATAGACTGTTGAAATTGTTTATACAAATTGTCTGCGTCTTGGGTCGCGAGATGTTCACCAAACTCATATTTGGGTCGCGCTCAAAAAAGTTTGGGAACCACTGGATGAGATGCAGGTTCTTGTTTTGAATTACTTTTTTCCTTTGGCAAGAACAAGGACAATAGCGTTTTCGGCTGGCGCCCATGAAGAACTTCGGCTGGAGTCTTCCAGTCGAGGCATGGGTGAGGTGTGCTTCTGTACGTTGTAATTACTAAGAGATGAGCATCTTGCTTGCTCACTTCTCCCTTATAGTTTTTTTCCATCGCCCTTTTAAAGGTTTAGACGAAGCGTTCCACTTCGCCATTTGAAGCAGGATGGAACACTGGCGAGGTGATGTGGTGTATTTCTAACTTGATGCAAAATGTCTTGAACTCTCCGGACGTAAACTGGCTTCCGTTGTCTGAGACAATCGTGTCCGGAGAGCCTTCTATCGCAAAGATTTGTTGAAGTGCGCTGATCGTTGCTTTAGAAGTTGCCTGTCCGATGTTCTGCATAGAAACATAAGGATATTTTGAGTGTGCATCAACGCAAATCAGCCACATCTTTCCTAAGAAAAGTCCAGCATAGTCGAGATGAATCCGCTGCCACGGCTTTGTAGTTTTCGGCCATGCTTGGTACTCTTTGTCCGGAGCTTTTGCGACAAGCCTGCAAGGTCCGCACGACTTCACCATCTCTTCGATGCTTTTATTCAACTCCGGCCACCATACGTATCTGCGTGCCATCTGCTTCGTTCGGGTGATTCCCCAGTGACCTTCATGCAAGAGTTTTAAAACTTGTGCCTGCAAACATTGCGGAATTACTGCTCGTGGAAAACCGTCACGTTGTAAAAGTATTACATCGTTTTCTACCTACATCGAGTCTTTATACGAAGCATAGCAGCGCAGCTTATCATTGTCAGGTAATCTTCTAGGCCAACCGTCCTGGATATACGACAGAACTAATTTTAAGACCGGATCGTGAAGCGTTTTTGTTTTAAGCTCGTTCGAAGTTAAGGGTAAACCGTCCATGGTTTCCTCTACAGAATGCGAAACCTCTGCATTCTCTCTCTCCTCGTTTTCGTCAAACGTTTTGTCTAACCCCATAGGCAATCTAGACAGTCCATCTGAATTACCATGTAGATTAGTTGGTTTGTACTGAATATCATATTATTGATATGTTATTAAGGTAATAGCCCATCGTTGAAGACGCTGAGCTGTTATAGGACTGGTAGATTCTTTTTTGGTGAGAAAATCGAAACTAGTGGTTTATGATCCGTAATTAAAGTAAACTTCCTACCGTACAGGTATTGGTGAAACTTCGTTACTCCATAGATGATAGAGAGCGCTTCTCGTTCAATTTGTGAGTACCTCTTCTGCGTTTCACTAAAAATTTTAGATGCATGGGCGAGTGGACGTTCCACGTCATCGTGCTTCTGCATCAAAACTGCTCCAATTCCGTACTGGGATGCATCGGTGGCTAGTATGAGTGGTTTGCTCTCATCGTAGTGACTTAGCGTGGTTGCATTGATCACGTCCTCCTTCAGTTGTTGAAAAGCGAGTTTGCAATGTTGGGTCCACCTGAACACTGCTCCTTTCTTCAACAAAGAATTTAAAGGTTTTGCCTTGTCTGGAAGATCTGCTATAAAACGACCATAATAGTTAATTTTCCCTAAAAAAGTTTGAAGTTCTTGAAGGTTTTGCGGCTGGGGTAATTGTTTTATTGCTTCCACTGATGTGCTCGATGGTCGCTTGCCGTCTTTGTCGATTACATGACCAAGATATTTAACCGAATCCTTGAAAAATTCACATTTTTGTACTTTAACACAAAACCCATACTCGCTTAAACGATCCATAAGCTTATCTAAGTTATTCCAATGATCTTTTTCTGTCGGTCCCGTAACTAAGATATCATCTAGATATGCTGCTACGCCAGGGATTCCCGAAATCATTTTATCCATGCAACGTTGAAATTGGGCTGGGCTTGACGCCACACCGAAACACAAACAAATGTATTGGAAAAGACCAAAAGGTGTGTTTATGACACAAAGTTTTTTTGCTTCGTCATCAAGCTCTAATTGCAAGTAAGCATCCGACAAGTCAATTTTAGAAAAGTACTGACCTTTTCCCAGCGATTCCAGCAACGTGTCCAACGTCGGCAACGGATGTTGATCCACTTGTATCTGCTGGTTCAGTCCCTTGAAATTGCCGCAAATTCGTATGTACTTCCATTTGCTTTCGACACCGCTACGATCGGAGCTGCCCAGTCGCTATAATTTATTGGCTGCAAAACGTTGCGCTCCACAAGTCTGTCCAATTCTTCTTTGATAGCTTGCTTTTTGGAAAATGGAATTGGTCTTGGTTTGGAAAAAACGGGCTTTGCTTCCAGTTTTAAGTGTATAGAAACTTTTGTCTTATCACATTTCCCAAGATCAGACGAAAAAACTCTGGAAAATCTGCAAGTTAAAGTTGAAACTTGCCTTTCTCTTTGCATTAGTAAGGATTTTTCTGTCTGCTGAACTTGTGAAGATACGAGATGTTTTTTCTTGTCTGAAACTTGATCTAACACCGAAATACCCTGACTGGTCAAGCCAAAACTGTCACTCCAGTCTAGACCCATTAGGTTTGTGCCTTTGTTTTCATTTAGTACGATTAACTTCATCCTTGACTTTAGTTGACAACCTATTTTAACATTTACGAAGCATTGACCTTTAACATGCAAAGGCCTACCACCATAAGCATGTAGTGAGGTTTCTGATGGATAGCACGTGGGAGAACCTAACTCATGATATCCATCTAATCCAACCATGAAACATGTTGAGCTAGTGTCCCACTGGCACGTGAACGGATTGCCGTTAACTTCGGCACGGATCCAAATTTGCTTTCCGATGCATTGGTAAGCTTTTGAGTTCCGCTTTTCCTTCCATGGAGGTGTCTTTCGAATTTGGTTGCAACTGCTTACATGGCCTATAGCTTCTACTCGGTCTTTCTGCTGGCGTTGTAACCCCTTTGCCTGGCACACAGATTTGATGTGCCCTTTTTTTCCGCACTTGTAACGCACGTAACTTTTGAACGGACAAAACCAACTGAAGGCTTCTTTCTCTTCTTAATGTAGGTTGCGGACATCTTATTAACGACAACTGCTTCATCTGATGTTCCTTCCCCTCTTAGGATGTTATCAGTTTGCAGGGGCTCTATCCACTTTTAGAATTCGAGGGAGGGGGGGTGATTTTTGGACAGTGGGCTAAAATCGTCATAGTCATTTCAACTTCTGGGGGGCTGCGCCCCCCAGACCCCCATTGCAGCATCAGCTTCTTTCTGATCAAAGCATAGGGTTTCCAAGTCGTTTCACAAAGTATGTTTCGAAAAGGGCATTTTTGGGTAAGCAAACTGGTACTCACTTAACAAGAAATATTTCTGGCAATGCAAATGAAAACTCGAACCAATCATAAACTACGTTTTCCGTGACGTGAAAAAGGGCGAAAAGAAGATGATACAAAGCAAATCAAGTGCTGGATTTTCTATCAGCTGTTTGTTTGTTTGTTTATTTGTTTTTCATATTTTTACCCTGCATTGCGAGAAAGCGGACTTGAACGCTATGCATCGGTGTACGCCTTCTGACGTACACCTGACCCACGCTGCAGCCGACTGCAATGTCTGTTTCCGGTTGTCTACTCTACTTATGACTTAAATTTGGTACTACTCATTACTCGAAATCGATCACTGAGTAGAGGCAATTATACTCATAGTGAAGTTTCTTCCCCAGAGAAACAACAGCAAGTGCGGGGGGTTGGAGTCGAATATGCAGGCTCTCGACTGCGAGCCCAACGCGCTAACCACTCGGCCACTGCTGCCGACTAAGTTGGCAGCTGGTTGGCTGTTTAGGGGTTAGGGTTAGAAAGTAGTCATTTCATTGACGTGGGTTCGATTCTCACAACTGCTATTGCTCTTTTTTCTTCTGTAATTACCAAATAAAGTTCAAAACAAAGATTAACTCTCTGGCTAAGTGCGAGAAAGGTCACAATTGGACGGTAGCCTCTTATAACATGTTCTGATTGGTTGGCGGTGTCAGTCTAGTCATTTGCAGTGGCAGAATTTTTTCTTGTTAAAGTGGCTGGCAAGCAAACTAAGAACACAGTGTAAACGCCTAGCTCGTAGTTCAGGGTTGCCAAACCAAAAAATCATATTGAAATGAAACATATACTCATATTAATAAAAAATTCAAAATGTGCTAACAGCGAAAATATATTTTTCAAAATTTGATCAATAAAATATCACAAAACCTTTTCAAAGCCAAATGAGTGGGGGGGGGGTGATTTTGCATTGACTACCCCCCCACTCCAATTAGTGGGAGGGTGATCACCCCCTCACCCCCTCACCTCCCCTTGGATAGAGCCCACGTCAGTTTGCACAGTTCTGATATAAACTTCAGCTTTGTTGAGAACATCATCAAGTGAAAAATTTAAACTCGTTAAACATTGACGCCTGACTTCAGGGTGTGGGGTGTTTAATACAATAACATCTCTATTCTGCTCGTCGACATAGCTGAGATGATTGCACTGCTCACTTTTGCATATAAACTCACAATTTTGAGCAAGCCCTCGTAAAGTTGCTGTCCAATCTTGATAAGATTGACCCACTCGTAATTTACAGTTGTAAAAACTATGGCGCGCTGCTTGAACATGGATGGTTTCTTTAAAATGCGATGCTAACTTATCTGAAATTTGGTTGAACGATTTATCACGTACGTTTTTGTCACCAAAAAGATTCTCAATCAAGCTATACGTCTCGGGTCTAACCCAGGATAACAAACATGCCTTTTTCTTGTCATCAGTTGCAACATTGTAAATGTCCATGTGATGCAAGAACTTTTGCATATACTGTTTCCATTTTTCCTTATCCTGGTTGAAACGTTCAAACTTTGGTGCTGATTCGTTGGTTTGCATTCGACTAATGTCATTTAACGTTGATAAAAACTGTTCCTGCTGTTTTTCCATTGTGGCTAGCATTGCTTTGACTGTTTCTTCCATGACTAATTTGTGCAGAAACCACTGCGACAAAGCCGACAATGTAATGACCTTCTCACTTCAGAAAACTGCAACGTAGATTCTATTTTACTTCTGACACCACAGTTACGCTTGTAGGTAAACGTAACGTAAAGGAATTGAAAAGAGGTCTCAACACGAGTAGAGCTAGAATGAACTAAGGACAAATCATTGTGTAGCTACCAAGAAGTCCTGCTGCCGTAATTACCAACTACTCACAGCCACAGGGCGGCATGACGTAATCAAGTGCACGTGACCCGGTGCAATGCACTAGGCCAGGGGTCACCAAATGGCGGCCCGCGGAAGGTATCAGCGTACAAGTATAACCAACAATACTTTTCTTGAGGAGTTAAAGAGTACGAAGGCAAAAAATACTTTCCGGAAAGCATATTCTCGCTTTGCATACGATTCCACCGACCGACCAATCAGATTATAGTTCTAGGTGGGGGTTGGTTAAAGCTATTCCAATGCGTTGTCCAGCCACACTGTCCCAGTGGTTGATTAAAACGTCTGTTTTCGAATTTCGAAAATGTCTGTGAGCATAGAGTTGCTTATTTTAAGTTTGCAAATGTCATGTAAACACTAGTGTGCGTTTCACCGTTATTGTGTTTTACGACCAGTGTTCTCTTTATGCAAGTTTTTGTTGGCAAAATAGGTCGTTGTGCCAACTCAACTTATAATAAATTGGCAAAATATTATAGCCTATATAAATATAAAGACTTTTTCTGATTGTATATATTATGAAAATATTTAGCTTAGTACTGCAAAATGTTTTTTTTTTCTTCTTTTTTTAAAGAAATATGGAACGCTTCACGATTTTGCGTGTCATCCTTGCGCAGGGGCCATGCTAATCGTCTCTGTATCGTTCCAATTTTAGTATATTATCTACTGCCGAAGCAAGTTCTGCAAAATGTTATTAATCAACAAATTCTTGCCACGCTGATAAGCATCGCAAGTGACAGTTGTCTACAACAAAAGAAAGACGGTTTTATAGACTCTCACAAAAAGGATGAAAAACCAACTCATTGCTTTTTTAAAGGGAAGACTGTTCATGAATTACGATAGAATTACGATTTTGGGGTGATTTGTACAAGCAGTTGTTTCATGGTGCCTGGTTTCTTTTTCCCTGTTATTGGAGCGTATTTTTCGCTGATATGTTTGTAGGTCACTATTGTTGCCTGTATTGCGATGTGTCAAGCATTTCCTTGTTTACTAAAATTGTTAATTGCAAGATATCTTTTGTGAAGCGAAGTGACAACACCACTCTTGCTTGGCGATGAATATTCTGATGAAAGCGCTCGCCTCGCTATACGTGCGCAAAACAAGTGGCCTCGTTTATTGGGCATTGTTAAAAAAAAGTCAAAAGTGTTGTAAAATGAGCTTGGCCTGGCAGTAGCGTTGTTCGATTAATTTTGTTGCTGCGGTATTCTAACAAAAATATGAACAACATGTAATGCTGGATACTGGGTACGAAATGCGTTCTTTTTTAGCATAAGAGTCAACCTACCTAACATTTTGTTAGTGCGGCCCGCCACAGCTCTCCTTTGTGCCAAAGTGGCCCGCATGCAAAAAAGGTTGGTGACCCATGCACTAGGCAATGACCATAACGCAAAATAAACGTTACTAACTGTATCAGTTCATCGATGGCTTTGTTTTGCTTATTCGTCTATAGTTTGTTAAGCAAAACAATGTATGTATTTTGTTTGTACTTAGTTAGTTAGTAAGTCTGATATTGTTGAAGTCAACAAATATATTAACGCAAAGCACAAGTTGTATATTCTACATCTTGTTTCCTAAGGCTTGCTTCACGTCGTGTTTTGATTGTTACTAGGCCAGTAAACTTTAAATAGCCGTTTGTTTGGGTTGTAATCAACGTGATTGGTTTCAAATGGCGTTTATACAACTCAGAAATGTGCCTGGGATTACTTTCAGTTTTGTCTATGTAATAAACGACACGATGTTAAATCTACTGTATAGGGGCTCAAAATTGCAAAAAAAAATGTTTTTGCTGTAGGCTATCCCAAAAACTAGAGCCAATTCGAAAAAAACAAGTGCGGAATCAGGGGCCTCGAAATACCCTAAAATGACTCTCACATGCCATGCCTTTGAAAAAAAATTTGTTGTTTGCCTGTGTTATCTTTGATAGCTCAATGATGAAATCTAATCTTTAAACTTTTCTGTTGAGCCCACTGTTGATGGGCAGTGGGTGTGGTTGCGTGTGATTGGTGAAGTACCGGTAATCTATAAATCAATCTAATTGTTCTCCAAGGTTAAAACAATGATATCATCACATATGCACGTAGCCTACTGTATAATGCTGCAGATTATTTATCCCAGGTTGGTATTATAACTGTGTGTGTATATTGCCTCTTTATTTGTGTGCACATCGCCATATTTTGTACAGCGCTATAGAGCAATTTAACAATTTTGTAATTTGTTTGGCCAAATCGGGCCTAAAAACGGAAATTTTTTGCTGGTTGGCACTAAAGGCAATCATGAAAACACAATGTATAAGCGATTTGAAGTATTAGGAATGCAGCAATGTTATGGGGGGTCTGGGGGGCTTCGCCCCCCAGAAGTTTGATTAACTTTGACTGCTACGCCTTTGGGCCCACCTACTTTTAAAATGGTTCCTCCATCCCTGTCTGTTGTCCTGATGTCTTGCTATATGACCTGCCCATGATCATTTTACTTTTTTGATAATTATCACAGTATCCTGTAATTTTGTTTGATTTCGTATCCATTCAGCATTTTTTTGTGTTGCTATGTTAAACCCATCGTAATTCGTTCATGTGGTCTTTGCATTGATCTTAGTTTAAGAGTTAACTTTCTTGTAAGACTTCAAGTTTCCGCACCATATTATGTAACAGTTGGAAGGGTGCTATATGCTGTTTAAGTTACTTTTACTTTGTAGAAAAGCAGTTCTTCTTTGAAAAATGTATAGGCAACAGAACTACTCTTTGCTAAAACGTCATGTAGTATGGCATAGATAGACTATAATAGCTAGACTAGAGATAACAATTTGTGTTTTCATATAGCGCTGTATCTATCGCAGATAGCCTATGTGTTGCTCCTCAGCGCTTTTGCAGACAATGTCTGTGCAGCGGGAAAAAGGGGCAGCCGAGTAGGCTATTATAGCCTATTATTATTTTAAATCTATTCCTTGTGCTGAGTGTCAAGCAGGATGTGCCAGATAGATCAATATATGGCCTTGAAGATCAAAATCACACCCAACTCTGGTGACAACCTACTTCATTGTCAACTTAGGCCTATCAGCAAATGCATTGCATAAAATATTCAAGGAGGAAAAGAGATATATAAGATAGGCTACAGGCAATTTTTTTTTTTTTATTCGCGCAACAGGCAAACCTATTGATCAACATTTGTTTACGCTTAGCAGACTTTTGATACCAATTTACAGTGATTTCTGTAACCCTGGTTTGTGGTTTTTGCTTTTTTTTTCTCATCACTTTGTATATTTACAGATTTCATTTTTCTATCACTTCCTTTGAAAATGAACTTTTATTGTTTTGCATTAAAATGATTCAAGATGTAACAGAGGTAAATAATGAAGGACTTTCTTTGCCGCTTGACATTCTTTCAAGATTTCTATTAGCAGTTCGCTGCAACTACCGAAAGATACCATATCATAACTGGCATCATGCAGTGAATGTGAGTCACTCAATGTACTGTATATTGAAAAAACACCCTGACGTTTTCGATAGAATTGAGCAACTCGCATTGATGGTCGCATGCCTTTGCCATGACATTGATCATCGATCTTTATCCAATCAATTTTTGAAAAAAGTGAGTCACCCGTTGGCCATATTGTATCCCAGTTCAACGATGGAAAATCATCACTTACAAACGACATTAAATATATTGGCAAGAGAGAATCATGATATTTTTGGAAGTTTGAATGCAGAAGATTTTAAAAAGGCGATGGCGATTACCCGACAAGCCATTTTATCAACAGATTTGGCTTTATACTTCAGAAACCGAAGCTATATTACCATCTTGCTTAACAATCAAGCATTTACATTTTCAAACCCAGACCACAGGTAAACAAAACCTCAGACAAAATATGTCGATAGTAATTAGCCTAACCTTACCGTCCGATACCTTATAAAGGCGATTATTTTTTTAACTCAAAAACGAAAAAAAATTGACCTAAAAATTGAAACTTTTGACAACTTTTGACATTGAAAAGCTTTTTTTTGACAAACTTTGACCAATGAAGAACTCAAGTAGTTAAATTACGTCTTATTGTACAAAAAGTTAACATTTATTGTAGCATTTTTCTACATTTTCTGATAGGAACTGTCTATCCTTACGAAATAGCTTGTCAATGATGGAGAAAGAACGTTCAAGAGCAGCAGTTGTTGGCTGGCAGCACTGAAGTTCAGCGCATAGTGCTGGGCAGGCACTTTAACCTTAACGTAGTACACTCTTTGAAAAACGTACACGCAAATCAGCTGACTTCAGTCATGTGACTCAACACGTGATTATCTGGTCGTCTTTATCGAACAATTTTGATAGAAAGAAATTTAACTGAATTCATCCCCACAACCTGCGCGGCCGAATGGGTTAGGGAAAAGGAGTAGTAATTTCGATTGCGTGGGTTCGATTCCCACCTTCTGGTAAGGGAACGTTCAAATATTACGTAACGCCTTCGAGGGGGAGGGGGGTTTATGCAAAGCGTTACGTTAGCGTCACATCGGGGGAGAGGGGGTTCAAGCAAAACGTTACGTAACGCTTTCGAGTACGGAATGGTAGTTTTTTGTGCTGAATTCGTAGTAAAAAAGCGTTACATGGGGGAGGGGGGGATTGAAAAAAGCGTTACGTTGGCGTTACATGGGGGAGGGGGGTCAAAAATTCGGAAAAAAAGCGTTACGTAATATTTGAACGTTCCCTAAATACTATTTTTTCTTCTGCAACTGAGTGCAAGAAGAGTGCAACTGAGTGCAAGAAGAAACTTAATGACTGCAATCAATGGAGTTAATAAGAAAAATTGTGACTGAAATACCAGTGATGTCATATACGTCACGCATGATTGCGTTATGGAATTCGGACAGTGTACTACGTTAAAGTGCCTACCATAGTGCTGAACGTATACCAAAAATTTTACACGTTATGAAGTGTGTTGAGCATCACACCATATCAACCTAATTATTGCACTTGATGGTTTATGATTCAAAAACGAAAAAAGTTTAAATTTGAGCTAATAGCCTACTGTAGGCCTATTAATTAATAAATTTTTGTTGAACTCGAATTAAAATTGGAAAAATACTTAATTGAGTTCATCGCCTTGATGCCTATTAAAAAAATTTGCTGATGAAATCATATTTGGTATAATTTTATTATAGGACAGGGGCGATGGATTTGATGATGTCATCTTGTGATATTTCGTCTATGTCAAAACCTTGGAATATAGCCGGTGCGAATGCTCGTAAGCTCTATGAAGAATTTTGGTTCGAAGGCGACAAACGAAAAAAGTTAAATATTCCTTTGCTCCCTATGATGGATCGTGACTTAGAAGAAGATTTGCCTGAGAATCAAGTTGGTTTCTATTCGGTTGTTGTTGTAAAATGTTTCGAAACTTTAACAAAACTGCTCCCAATGTGTGAACCTATGGAAACTGGTGCAAAAAAGAATTTTGAACATTGGCGAGAAGAAGCTGATGCTACAAGATTGGCAAAGATGGAGCGTAATAAGAAAAACGCAGAAAAGAAAAAACGAACACAATCGGTGAAAGCAGAGCGTTTAAATCTCAAAACAAAAGGAGGATTGTGGATGGTGCAAGAATCAAGAACAAAATTTCATTCTTAATCTGTAGTTAATCTTCAACCAGTTAGCCTACGTTTTAAGCTTTATTTGCCTGCAGTTTTTGATTGCAGTAAGTTTAATAACACCCCTGGCTTTTTCTCCTGATAATATACGCAAAACAAAGATTGTGAGTAAACTAAACAGATAAAACCATCTAACGTACGGTACCTTGTAAAATGTAGATATTGTTTTGAAATAGACTATAGGCAATATGTAGCCTATGGAAATTGATTAGTTGATCATGATCATTGATTGCTCATTGATCATTGATTGATTATTATTGATTGATCATTGATTGATCATTGATTTGTTTTATCAATGGTCTATGATCATTGATCAGCAAAACAAATGACACTGCAACAGCATAAACAACCCCAAAGTTTTTAAATGTTATTAGTCAAAAACATAACCCAAGTTAATTGTCTAAATGAACTTTTTTTCTCCCCGCACGACCTGCCGCCCTTGGACTTAATTGTCCACAACATAAAATGGGTAGCTATGAAGTGGTGAAAATTGACCCCTTCCTGTATAAAATTTCTTGCCCCTCCTGTACAAATGCAACCGTTGGTGCTAATTGGGTTAGAGTAGACCAATGGGTCACTTTTGCATCAGTTTAATTTTAGTTTTCTGCAATTTGTAGCTGGGAAATTGTAGTTGAAAAAAAAAGTCTAGATATACCAAGATAGGTGTGATCGACTATTGTGCCAGAAAAGGAAGACGCATGAGCTTTGCATGGAGAGAAAATAACAAATATGCGAAACATGGCCTACTGGTGTAACATCTCCCCTATGTCACAATAGGGGCAATGAAAAGATACAAATTTAACATATAATAACACTTCCAGCGGGGAGTCTGGGGGGCCTCCGCCAGAAATTTTTGAAAAACACTTCCAAGTTGGTGCGCTCTGAGAGCATTTCCAAAACAAATCAAAAATAAAAATTTGTCAAATTGTGCTTCGCCTATGTCGTGATCATACATTTATTTAATGTTTAGAAGTCATGAACAGTCTTAATTTTAACGTTGCAGGACCAAAATCCAGTGTTAGACATGGAATAATAGTTGTCTAAGTATTTAATTTGTCATGAATGTTCATTCTCAGATATTCAGTTAGGCCTACACTACAAAAACTAACGCTTAGGCCTAGACATTGCAACCGCAAGCAATTTGTACAAAAAGCTGGATAAGTTTGCCTCCTGCGTAGCCTACAGCTTAACGAACTAAATATGGCATCCGCACCTGAATGTTCATTGGCGAAGTAACGTTATATCAACGCTGTAAAAAGGGCAAAGGCATGACTATGAAAGCTAGTAGGCTAAAGTACATAGCGAGGAGACATCAAAAAACAGCAACAATCTTTTCGGCATTATGATGCTGTGCTGTGTACCGTGAAGAGGGACCATTCTGACGAGTTAGTCTAGCGAATGTACGCATTGACGTCACTTGGAAAGCAACTCTAACCATAACACATCTGATTGGCTAAGCAGCTGGTGACGTTTTGCAAAACGAGTGAGGATAGGATGAAACGAAGTCGTTTTTTGACATTTTTGAACCTGGGGAAAGCAACTTTGATAGTTGCTTCCCTGGAGCCTCAGTGGTTGTTTCTGACAGGAGCGTTTGCGTTAACTGGCATTTATAGGCAAGACATGCGGTTTGGTGAGGACTTAGATTAGCCTACTCACAAGCGTTACGAGTAATTCTAGTCACGAATACAGTAATTTTCAAGTTAAAATAGACGTGATAAAAATAATAAGAAATTAAACCTAGAATTCAGTCATTATATTTTGCATAGTTTTCGGTCAGGTATTAAGCACTGCTTTCCTTGCTTTTCTTCACCGATCGTCACTGCCAAAGAGCAAGCAAAAAAATGCATTACAATAAATTTTCTTATTACGCAAAGCAAGCACAACACTGGAAAAATATGGAAAACCATAAATGACATCATCCAGTAGCCTACAAACATAAGCACACAGCTCACATAGGCTACCAGAAGAAATAATTAGCACTGAAAATGAAAAAATATTTGACCCTGCACAAATAAGTAGGCTAATTGTTTTAATGATTATTTCACAGAAATTGGTCCCTCCATGGCATCTAAAATCTCTCTACCGTCTCCTGGTTCATTACTGAAATTGCAAAGTGTCCCATTCTCCTTTTTCCTAAAACCTGTCAATCAAGAAGAAGTATTAAAACATCTTAATAATCCTTCTGTCTCTAAAAGTATAGGACATGATGGAATTCCTATAAAATTTGTCAAACTATCCTCACCAATACAATGATTGAAATACCAATGCAAGAATGCATTGGAAAAAGCTTCGTCGAGCAATTGTATGCTTGTGACTCGTCTTTCTTGCTCTATGTATTTTAAAATTAGTTTTTTCGCACCTTGCCTTTCTAGCCTATCATATCATGTGATCTGTTTAACACCTTTTGATGCAGTTACCTATGATTATCGTGGACAGGGCCGTAGCAACGAAGAACGTGGCCCCCTCCAAACATAAGTCTGGGGCCCCTTCCAACTCAGAAACTGGAATGTGGTATTTATTTTATACAACATGCAAGGTTCATATTATGTATAGTAGTATAGGGGAAGGTCGGGGCCTATGATCCCCCTTTTTGATTTAGCCCCATAACTTTTTTATTTCTGAATATTTTCACTTCATATTTCATACTAGCATAACTTGTGATATAACCTGTTCAATCACCAAAGAGAAAATTCGTATCTTTTCAGATTTTTAATGTGGAGAAAAAAATGTAAATTTGTTGAAGTGGCTCATAGGATCCAACGCGTGGGGTCCTATGAGCCACTAGTACAATCAAAAGAATAAACGTATTTACATGAATACATTGATGGATACATTTACATGAATACACAACAACACATTTACAAGATGATGGGACGTGATAAGTTGAAAATAGAGGCTTAAGTGATCGTGAAACTGGAAGATTTCCACAATTTTTAAATAAAAAGATAATAGTTTATAATAATCACATTAGGCCTACATTTTATAAGTGACAGGTCATATTTTATAAGTGACATATCATATAGGCCTAGAAGGCTAGAAAATATGAAACAAATTAAGCATGCCACAACCGTGCCATCATTTTTGTGATCACAAGCTTACAAAACCGATCCATCGAATATAGGCTATTAACTGGCTATTTACACAAGGTCAAAAGCAGAAAAGTCAATCGAAAATTTTCTAATTCCCTTCACTCTTTTTGTTGACCCAGTAGTGATGGGTGGACTACAGAGGAAACTGGAACAGCGATTTTCCACAATGATTTTTTTTAGCAGTTGTTCGAGGCATTATGGTCAGTTTTGTGAACTAATTTTTGAAATTTCTTATGTACAGATATAGCCTACAAACGCATCTTAAACTGTTAAACAAAAATTGAAAAATAAACATAAACAATTCACTGTAATCTTAATTAGCTTAAATATAAAAAATTAGTAAACAACTTTCTAACAATAACTAATTGTGATATGAATTTCCACCAAGTAGGATCCTATGAGCCGGCCTCATAGGATCAGCACACAAGGTGGCTCATAGGTTCCAACTCTCCATATTGACAAGTTCACTTTTATTGACTCTAAACTATTAACTTTAATAGTGCACTTCTTTCATTATTCCTTTAAAAAGGACACTACTTCTCACCAAATTAAACCATTTGAATATCTGTTGAAAAACTAAGAAGGTATAGTAAAATTTAAGAACCCCTCAAAATTTACTTTTTCAACATAAAAACAAAGAAACTCTCTTTTCGCCTCGAATTCTCACAGGAGATTGTCCTGGGAATTGTGAGAAATGTATTTAAGCATGAAGAAAAGATCTCGACTGAAACGGAGTGGAAAAACTTTTTATTTAAAAAAATAAAGGGGTGGATCATAGGACCCAATATGCTCATAGGCCCCGACCTTCCCCTACACAGTAGAGGGCACAGTTCCGCTAACCGCTAATTAGCGAAGCTAACGCTTTGGTTAGCGGATTAGCATTTTCGCTAATATTTAGAAATTTTAGCGGACTCGTTAGCGAAAGTAACTTTATTGGAAATCCTCTGATTTCATTGTTGAAAGCTAACTTTTACATTAGCTGCGCCCACCACTGTGTATATAGGCCTACATAGGTCTACAGTGACAGTGTGGACACTGGACATATATTCCATAATTACGCAAAGTGCTCCTTTCAAGCCTTGTTCTGCGCAAATTGTAATGGGTCATAGCCTAGTCCAGGGATTTGGCAATCTTGTTTTCGATGGTAATTGCAAGAGCAAAAAGTCTGTCACCTGCCACGGTTAAGCGCAGGATATTCTTGATCAGTTTCATTCTGCTGATGAGCACTGGCGACAGTAACTGGTGTGGTCGGTCAAAAGAATTCTGGTGCAAATGCAAAGATTTGGATATTTATCCTGAAGGCTGTTCTTGTACGTTAAAAAAATGCTTGCCGTGACCAGTGCTCCCTCTTTCTCGATGACATAAATAAACCGATTCAATTCCATTATTAGTTCGTTGGCATCAATGTCTCTCATTTTTATTTTGCAGTGATTGTCCACTTCCATTGTCCGCCCCATTAGCTTAGTGGTTACGTGCCGGCTCAAGATCAAGCGGCGCAAGTTCGACTCTCGGGGTGTGCGCTTGAGCAATGCATTTCAGGACTGCTCTCCATTCAGTGGCACCTATAGTGAATGGAATAATTTCCTGGCATCATCACTTCAATAATCGGAAAACGTCACTCTGCCAATCTCGGTAACCGGCCCTGCGTCAAGAGCCTCTACAAGTATGCGAAACTACCAGGAATAACCATTCAAGGCTTTGTCAGTCCGAGGATAAGGATTCAAAACCAACCAACCCAACCATTTTCTCTGAGACACTTCTTCAGGCTGCGAGCGTTGTACAGAAACTCAAACAACTTGTACCACTCCACGAGTTGGTCAAAGCGCAAAGAAACAGAATACATGGCCTAATCAGTGAGAACAAGAAAAAATTGCGATTTGAATTTTTCTTCAGCAGAAAAACGACTCGAATCATCAGCACAATCGTAACCAAATATTCTCTTCCTACATCGTAGCCTATCGTGTTTTTTGAAAACACCTGCTCAATACCAATAAGCTCTGCTATTTGGCGTGCGCGTTTCTGACCACATGGTTAGCCTATATCCTGTATTTCGATAGTCTTCCAAAAACTTCGGCGGAGGGGCCCTTATTCCTTGCGGGGCCCCCTCCGATCGGAGGGTCCGGAGGGCGGTTGCTACTCCTCTGCTCGTGGAGCCTACCGTTGAGTTTGAGCTAGTCAGAAGTACTGTGCAGTTTTTGTCTTTTCCTGTTTATAGATTTAGTTAACTATTGTATTTTATTCAGATTTAGTTAAGTTGTAGGCTATGTATATTATTCCTGAAGAGGACATGTTGTGATGTCGAAAACGTTCGATACTTAATTTGTTGCGTAGTTTTGTGTTTCTGTTAAACCATAGGCATACGAAGCCGAGCAACGTTATCAAGTTTAACATATTAAAGATTATTATATTTACAAAAAACACAAAACTACGCAACAATTAAATATCGAACGTTTTCGACATCACAAGATGTCCTCTTCAGGAATAATATTCATACAACTTAACTACATCTGAATAAAATACAATGGTTAACTAAATCTATAAACAGGAAAATACAAAAACTGCACAGTACTTCTGACTAGCTCAAACTCAACGATAGGCTCCACGAGAATCATAGGTAACTGCATCAAAAGGTGTTAAACAGATCACATGATATGGTAGTGGTCACAGCGGTAAACCATAATTTCTTCGTGGGAAAATTGTAACATAAGATTCCCGAATCCGTTTGTCTGTATGTAATGACCGAAAGAGAAACACTCTTCTGAAACGTCTATTTAAAATTGTATTTCTGTAAAATTAGCCACCTGGCTGTCGAAATTGGGATGCAACACCGTACACCACTAAAACTTGTCACTACAACAAACTACTTAGATAAAGACGGAATTTTTGTCCAGCTAGCAAGCACTAAGCAAACAGTTAAATGTGCGACTAACTCTCAAGCAACCATTTCACGAATGACCAGAATAGATATCAATATCTCAAACTCACGTACGCAGTACTGTGACGTAATAGTGAAAGACATTGTCACGCAATTCAAACAGGTGTTCAAAGGTGATGATGCAATATTTCATGTTTAAACAGGTTTGACACAAGTCTTACGAACGATGGTGCAATTTTGGCTCACTTTTAAGAAAAATTCCATGACGTAATACGCCAAGATTCAGTAGACCTGAACGGTTTTTATATGACGTTTGATTAGGTGAACAATTGTCGGGAACATAGCGGCCCCTAGTTATGACAGTCTGACATGGCATAACTAAAAAAGAATTGACGACAATTGTGAGCCAATGAATAAAAACACATGATACACAAATTGTTTGAATCACTCACGTTTAAGTTAATACGCAAATACAAAGGGCATGCAACGAATGAACAGCAATACGAATAAACACGACGATACATGAAATTGCTGGTACCATAGGTACACGCTAAAATGACGCTATATACAATGGTTGCGATAATAACCGACTGTTCTGGGCTCAGACAAGTATCGGCCACCGCAGACAAAACCAGGCTCAAACCCTAACACTTAAGTGTTCTTTACGGGGGCGAGGCACGAAATATCCCTCAACACGTAGTCTACTTTCACTTTCCCTGTACTCTTATCATAGTTGCAGACGGCAACTTTAGCTCTACGAACCACAGGCTTCCCTTTCCTAATTTGTGGAACTACCTCATGCACCCTCCCAAGTTGATACTTCCCACGTTTACCAATGTCTTGGAGAGAACCGACCACTACAAGTTGACCAGGCTCCAAATTTTCGGCCATTTTTAGCCATTTTTTCCGGCCCTGAAAACCTGGCAAGTAAAAATCGATCCATTTACTCCGAAACTGCTGAGAAAGTGACAAATTGAACCGATAATCCCTTCTTAATTGGTCACGATCATGTGGTTGCCCAACAGCACAGTATGGGTCTAAGTATGGGGTCAAAAGTGAGGCAGGGGTGATGACAGTAAAATCCCTAGGGTCGTCACTCAAAGGTACCAAAGGGCGTTCGTTCACGATCCGAACGGCACTGCTTGTGTACGTAAGCAGTTCAATGAAATTGGGCTTACGAATTGAAGAGTCCAAAATGTGAAAAAAGTATTTGGTCATATCGGCCATGAAACCAAACCTTTCAAGCTGAAATCTAGCCAAGACATCTGCCAGAGGGTTTAACAAATCAGAACCCGAAAACATTACATCATTAACACAAGTTCCTCGAAATTCAGACTTGCCATCGTAAACAATGCGCTTTTTTGATTGTGACGTAACAAAGTAAGGTAAATACCATTCAAATCCCTTGACATTTCCTGCTTCACCAGCACGCTCAATATAGCCATTAGATTTAAGATCCTTCATGGTGTCAGTAAGGAAATCACGAAGTTCAGGTTGTTTTAAAGCCTTCTTCCTTAAAGCAACAGCTCTATCTGACGCCAACACAAAATTGTTAGGTAAATCAATATCTTCCTTCAACGGTACAGGTATCTCAAATTGACCATCTTTCAACTCAATATTCGGTTCAACAAGTTCTCTAGCCAAATTGTCATTGCGAGACAATTCACAGGTTTCATTTTGCAAAGTCAAATCCTGAATGACTTTATTCAGGTCTGCTATTTCCATATCACGACACTCAATTTTACGCTGAAAGCCAGAGATGACATCCGACTCTGAAGACGTCTGCACTCTGCACACTTTAGCAACGCTTTCAACTAAGGGTGACTTACCACCACAAGCCAACCAACCGAGAGGAGTGAGTAAAGCATGCGGTTCATTACGATTTTCACCAACACATTCTTCTTTTGCCCACATCAAATAAGCGTTGTCGTTGCCAATCAGTACATCTACAGTACTACAATCATTCAAATGAAACATATTCACGTCATGAAAATGACGGAAACCACTTAAATCTTGTTTATGCAATAAAGTTTTAACATCGTCAGCCCAAGCTGGGTTAACCACCGAAGTTATATCACAAAACAGTTCATCTGTCTCTAACGACTGGATGTTGAGTTTAACAAGGTTAGCACAAGTAGGTTTCTGACCAGCTAGAGTGTCCATTTTAAACGACGCTTTATCATACGGTTTAAGACCAAGTTCGCACACCAAATCACTCGAAACAAACGTCAACTGCGAACCAGGATCATGCTGACAATACACCAACTTCGATTTACCCGTCATTGGATTCAAAACACAAGCAGCAGTAATGCGGTTAAAAGCTGCTTTAACATTTCCAATCTTAACATTACGCACAGGAACTCTGGCACCAGCATCATCTTTGCCGATCGAATCCAGAGAATCACGTGACGTCACATAAAAATCATGCAGAAGAAAATAGTGTTTCCTATCGTTGTTAGGCCCACACTTACGACAGTTGTTTGCATGAACGCAATCCCTAACCATATGCTGGCGCAAAAAATTCAAGCATTTGCCAGCTTTCACAATAACTTCTCTCCGATCTTTAGGTGTCAAGCGCAAAAATTCTTTACAGTTAGACAAAAAATGATATTCAACTTGACCACGTGACGAACAACAAATGCATGCCGGTAGGTTTTTACGTCTGGCTTCACCACCGCGCGGCGCGCCAACAGCAGTCGAGCACTGCGAACTCCCCGACACCACATCACCATGGGGTTCCACCGACGTCTGCCTAACCGGACATGAAGGCAATTTTCCTTTGCCAAACTTTTTAAAATGCTGCGACTCACCAGAATCGCCCATTAGCATAATGCTAAAATCAGTCGACTTGCGCGTTTCCTCCCGTACTACAAATTCAAACAAACTCTGAAAAGTAGGCTCATCAGTGCCACCATACTGATCACCTAAAAAGTCAAGATAACGCTGCTTAGCGTCAAACGGGAGTCGCTTAGCCAAATCCAAAACAAAACGTCCTTCTAATTTATCACGCTGACCATAAGCTTGCGCGTAAAGCAAACACTGTGACAATTCATCTTTAAACTCTTTCAAATCACTGGAAGAGATTGAATTCAATTTGCTACCATAGCGATACTTTCTAATTTCCGGTTCGGCGAAAAGACCTCCACGAACTCCAAAACGTTGGGACAAGCGAGCTAATGACATTTCTATCCTGTCTTCCTCTGACAAGCCAGGAGTGTCAGAAACCAAATTAGCAATCGTTTGCGCAGCTGTTTTAACACAAGCTGCTTGTAACAAAGTCAAACGAGTCCCCTTTAAAGGGCGAAGCTGCCATCAAGGCCGTAATACGATTTTTAAAGAAGACAAATGGCATATTATTACCATCGTAACCAATCAAGGCCGCCTTATCGAAAAACGTCCTACTATTTTGGTATTCAAAAAAGCAATCCCAGCGGGAGAAGACAAACTATATCCCTTAAGGGGCTGATGGGGCTCAGTCACATGCCCAGCCCGATCACGATCCTCACACACGTTAAAATCAGGAGACGCGACACGCCTCTCACAACCACCCAAATTACGTGTAGCTGGGCGATCAAAAACTAGCGGCGCAGAAAACTGTTAAGGGGGCAAAGCATTACTGCTAATGGCGGCCCCGTGACCTGTACGCTCTGGGGGAGGAGTTCGGCTATAATTCGCAGGCCTTGACTCTACAGCCTTCGGAAGACCCTTAGCCGCGGCCCCGAGACCTCCTGAAACAGCTGGAAAACGTGTGGATTGCACTGGTCCACTCACGGACTGAACAGGCGTCTGGAAAAGGTTATGTAAATTAAACTGCGATTGATGTTCACTTCTGGAATGGCTAGAAGAGCCCTTCTTAGAACTACGCCGGGAGCCCACCTCTGATCGATATTCAGCCAAAGCTACCTCTTTACGTTGTTCAGCCCTCAACTGTGCGTCTTTGAGTGCGAACTCAGCAGCTCTCGCTTCAGCTTTCGCGGCGGCCTCAGCAGCTCTCGCTTCGGCCTCAGCTTGGATCTGGAGCTCCTCTCGTCTTAGCTGTAGGTTAATTTGTGCAACTATCCGAGACGAAGTCCTAGACATCCTAGTGCTTACATTTGAGGCGCTATCCTCAGGATGTATGTCAGCATCCAACATATCTGAGAACTCACTTACTTTTTGTTGGAAGTTATTTTTTAACGAGTTAAATTCGGGATCTACCCTATCACGAAGTTCTGCCAAGATTGCAGAGTTAAAAATTTTACTCAAAAGAGCTTGGAAATGCCGTAAATCCTTTTCCAAAGTAGATAAGTTAGATCGAAAAATTAACAGTTCCTGCTTATCACTCAAAGAACCTAGGGCTACAGAAAGCTCCCCAATTTGAGTCAAAATATCCCTTCTAAGATGCCGGGCCTCTCGAACTGACTTAGCCTCATCGTTACTGGGTCCCCCCCAGAATGGCCTGCCCGACCGCAAAGAACATCATCAGGCTTAAACTCAGTCGAGTCGACGGCGGTCGAGTCCTTGTCGCCACCGAGGGTAGACATATTAAATGTTGAGGCTAAATTTACCAATTAAAAAAATTAAGTTACACAAACACACAAATTATTACAGTAGTTATAAAAAACTTAACTGCAAAGACCGTAAAAATACAAAAAGAATTTAAATGCACAATACCGTAGTTGTAAGGGTATATGAAGTCCTAAAGTTCCACAAAACTTGCTTGGATTCGTTCACTTGAATCTTCAAGCACAGATCGATTGTCTTAATCTTTTTTCTTGCCAATGAATGTCAATGTTGTTTTTTCCTCAGAACCAACAAAGAAACGCCTTTAATTTTTAGCTTGAAGTTCTTCAGTACCAGAGGTGGGCAGTAGCGCGCTACTTTTGTAGCGGCGCTACTAGCGGCGCTACTTTTTGGTAAAAGTAGCGGTAGCGGCACTACTTTTTAGCTGGAGTAGCGGCAGCAGTAGCAGCGCTATTTTTTTCCAAAGTAGCGGTAGCGGGAGAGGCGCTACTTTTTTTCAGTCGCATTCCCGCTACCCGCTACTTTTTAATTTAAATTGAAAAAATTGCTTGTTTTTTGCAATACTGGCGTGGTCAAGCAGCTTTATAATCGGCTTGGTTGCAAAGTTTTGGTCTTTTCTAGCTGACGACAACTTCTTCGGCGAATATCTCCGTGTGATGAAGCCTATCTGCCAGGCTTTAGACATTCTTCAGGGCGAGTCCAAGGCATATTACGGAGTCTTGCTTCCAACCATCACAATTTGCGAGAAGAATTTGACCGAGATCAGTGATCTTGTGACCTGTGAGGAGTTGAAAGTGAAAGTCCTTGGAGGGGTGAAGAAACGATTCAACAAGTGCTTCAACAACATGAAATGCGTTATGGCATCATGTCTTCATCCCTCCTTCAAGACGTCGTGGCTACAATTTCTGCACTACGTTTCCACGGATGATGCTGACGCACTGCGAGAAAAAGTCAAGACAGATGTAATTCAACTGTTGAGCGTGGTCAAGCAGCTATATAATCGGTTTGGTTGCAAAGTTTCGGTCGTTGCGTCAACTGTTGCGGGAGACAGCAAGCCAGGTTGTTACCGAGAAGAGTGACACCAACACCAGTCACGACTCCGATGATGTATTTTTTGGTGTGTTGACGCCATTCCGTGAAACGTCGGTGCAGAAGGAAGCAGCAATTGTGGACGCCTTTTTTACGGACAGGAGCAAGTCCTTGAGCTTTTCGAATACCGAGTTAAAACATACCTGTTCATTAAATACAGCACCCCCATTCCTTCCAGTGCTGCGGTGGAGAGACTTTTCTCTGTTGGAAAAGATGTGCTTAAGCGAAAGCGGGCAGAACATAGAGACTCTCATTTTGAAATGCTCGTGTTTTTGAAAGATGCGTAACAATAAATTTCCCTTAGAATGTGTTTTCTATAACGACGTTAAAATGACAGCGTAAAGCGTAAACGAATGATAACATTCGTTTTCAAGGTCATTTTTGCGTCACTAGGGACTTGAGTGTTTCCTAGTGTCATTTTAGACAAAAGTAGCGGAAGAAGTAGCGGTAGCGCGCGCTACTTTGGTCCGAGTAGCGGTAGCGGGTAGCGCGCTACTTTTGTAAATTGGTAGCGGGTAGCGGTAGCGCGCGCTACTTTGGCCAAAGTAGCGGTAGCGGGTAGCGCGCTACTTTAAAAGTAGCGGGTGCCCACCTCTGTTCAGTACCAACTGAGAAGAAATGTCTTTAATTTTCTTTTGCTTCTGCACCAAACACTAGACAGAGTAGGGTAGGTGCGGGACCCATGGGACAGGTTTTTTCATTTGTTAATAACGACTCCAATATAAATGCTACGTCTTCATTTTTTCATAGTTTGTAGATCCAGAGACTTACGAGGTATTATGCAAAAATTATTGAAATGTTATAATTAGTTATTGAGTTATTCGAAATTTTATCAATGTTGTTGGTTGTCCCATGGGTCCCATACCTATGGGACCGATGGGACAGTGTTATGGGACCGATGGGACACATCTATAATTGCACAAAAGAAGTACAAAAAAATGATTGTAAGAACTGAAATTGGTTTATTTACATTAAAAGTGAAAGATCAACATGAAAGGTCAAGTTCTTTTGTTATTGTTCTCAAGCAATTGCAATATCCATGTGTAGATTGTCTATACAGACGAAACATTCTCTGAGAAACGTAGAATGCCGCTTAGGCGTGTTGTTGTAGAAACTGGTTGTGGCAAGGATAATTTTTTTACTATATCTTTTTGAGAAATTGAAGCAACATCCTCATTGTTTGGAAAGACAAAACCGTTTTTGATCTTTCGCGACCTCTCCAAAAAACTTATTTCCCAGTCATTGTCATCGTCTGGACCATTACATATTTTTCCAATAAAATGTTTTGGCTTGCCATTTCGGCCTGTAGCATGAACTTTGGCAATCACAAAATCACCAACATGCACTTCTGAGACTGACTCTTCACAAACCGAATCTGACGAGTCAGTAAACACTTCACTGGAATCATCCTCAGAATCCATGAGCTTCACTTCCTCTTCTTCTGAGCTTGACGAAATATCACTAATAAGTCTTCGTCTAGGAAAAAGCCGTTGCTTTTGCGGTGTGTCTGTGATCACCGCCGAAATAACCTTTTTTCTATTAGATGGTTGTCTCGGCTTAGCTTTCGGCAAAGAGCGAACAGCTTCTAACAACATGGTATCAGATTGTGGTGTTGAAGAGCAAGGGTTGACGCTGGTGGGGCATTCACTTGGAACATCAAGTGGTTCAGTATCGGGAAATGCACTATGCGTGGAAGTGAGTGGCAAATCTTTTTGTGAAGAATTTTCTGCACTGATGCCGGTCGAAGGGCTACTGATTTGCTCAGTCACTGTGGATGGCAAAAAATCTTCTTCAGTGAAGACCTCACTGTTAAAAGGATAAATACCTGTGCGCCTGAAAGCAGATGTAACATTCTCAGGAGTGAATGATTTCATCATAGCTTTGGAAAACAATTCTGCCACGTAATATATAGTTAGCCATTGCCCTGGGTGTGCTGTGTGCCATTCATCGCACATTTTACTGTAAAATTTTTTAAATGGTCCAAAAACTCCAACGTCCAACGGTTGCAGCTTGTGGCTGCAATGCGGGGGTAATGTAAGTAATGACAGCCCATTTTCCCGAGCAAGATCTATCACTTCAAGTGATATATGACTTGAATGATTATCCATGATGAGCACTCCTGGATTTTCTTTTGAAACACTCATGCACGAAATGAAGTGACGTAAGACAGTAGGAAAACAATCAGACTTCATCCAACCGCTACGATTGGCCAATCCCAGACTTCCCGGAGGTGCTCCACGTAGCATTTCATTTTTAAAATTGACCTTAGGAAAGAGGAAAGCCGGGGGAATATAAGCACCAGTGGCATTAATACAGCAACAAACGGTGACGTTCACACCCCGTTCAGCAGATCGAATTTGGCCAACTTGTCTCATACCAGTTTGGCACAAAACTTGTCTGGAGTTAGGTGCAGTATTAACTCCAGTTTCATCCAAATTCCAAATATTAACAGCAGAAATTTTTTTTCGATCAAACAGGTTTTCAGATTTTCAAAAATCAGTTTTACATTACATGGGTTAAAGGACATCGCTCTTGCTAAACTAGTTGACTCAGTTTTCCTTAAACTGATCCCACCAACTCGTTTACGGAAACCACGGAGCCAATCTTCGCCAGCCTTTTCATTATTTTTCCACGACTCTGGAATTTTTTTTTCTTAACAACTGCAAATTCGTAGGCCAAACGTTTTGCCTGCGATTTGTCAAGACCATAGAATGTCTTCGCCGAATCGATCAAGTACTTTTTCAAGGTTTTTTCTTCCTCTTTGGTGAAAATCTGTAAAACAAGCAATTGAATATTTAATAACAATAACCTGCGGTAATGAATGGTCACAGCATCAATCGTTAAATTGGTAAGCTACAGGCCTATTCTACACGAAAGTACAATTTGTGAAAAAAATTTGCAAAGAACAAGATTAGGCCATCAGTCAATTTATGATGCTCCAACTACCGTACAGCATAAACAAATCTAGAAAATGCAATCTGTATTGTAGTATACTATAGCCTAAAGCTTACTTGAGTTGTGACAACAGACAACTTGGAAACCCTTGCATCTTCTAATGAGGATTTGCAATAACGATGGAGAGTAGATTTGGGTATACCATACAAATTAGCAGCACTTCTTATGGTTAATTTCCCTTCTTTTATATCAGATAAAGCATCATTTAGTGTACTTTCAGAAAACAAACCTCTTTCAGACTTTCTTTTCTTAAATGTAGGCATATTTCTAAAAAATACTAATGAAAAAGCCTATAAGGGACCGATGGGACAAGTTGTCCCATCGGTCCCGCAATCAGCCATTTTGAGAAATATTCTTCTGCTGTCCATACTGTTGACATCTAAAACTCCTTAGTAACACAAACCTTGCTTCTTACATAACTGATTTAAAACAACTTTATTGTCAATCAATGTTATTTCTGATATTTTCTACAGATTTTTTTTAATCGTATAGCTAACATTTACTTTAGGGTCTTAAAATTAATATTTTGCCGCCATTGCTTACACAGTTGAGCAAGATCCTTTTTCTTTCACGTGCGCAACACGAGATACATATCTCGTGTCCAACATTAATATTGCCAAAAATTATTCACTAGGGGGCAAGATATCGCGCTGTCCCTTCGGTCCCCGTGTCCCATCGGTCCCGCACTTCCCCTAACGTCTTTTATTCTTTATGTGCTTCTATAGTGCTTCTTGGCCTACCAGCTAACAAGCCACGTCTTTATTATTTCTGTCTTGCCTGTGCTTCTGTACAAACACTAGCCAGAGAATCGTCTTTATTTTTTATGTGCTTCTAAGTGCTTCTTGGCCTACCAACTAACAAGCCACGTCTTTATTATTTATGGTCACAGCGGTAAACCATAATCTCTTCGTGGGAAAATTGTAACATAAGATTCCCGAATCCGTTCGTCTGTATGTAATGACCGAAAGAGAAACACTCTTCTGAAACGTCTATTCAAAATTGTATTTCTGTAAAATTAGCCACCTGGCTGTCGAAATTGGGATGCAACACCGTACACCACTAAAACTTGTCACTACAACAAATTACTTAGATAAAGACGGAATTTTTGTCCAGCTAGCAAGCATTAAGCAAACAGTTAAATGTGCGACTAACTCTCAAGCAACCATTTCACGAATGACCAGAATAGATATCAATATCTCAAACTCACGTACGCAGTACTGTGACGTAATAGTGAAAGACATTGTCACGCAATTCAAACAGGTGTTCAAAGGTGATGATGCAATATTTCATGTTTAAACAGGTTTGACACAAGTCTTACGAACGATGGTGCAATTTTGGCTCATTTTTAAGAAAAATTCCATGACGTAAGATTCAGTAGACCTGAACGGTTTTTATATGACGTTTGATTAGGTGAACAATTGTCTGGAACAGGTAGAAAGGCAAGGTGCGAAAAAAATAATTTTGAAATACAGAGAGCAAGAAAGACGACCCGCAAGCATACAATTGTCTGTTCAAAAGTGGATTGTGACGTTTTATGTACAAGGCTTCCAAGATCTTAGTTTGATACTCAGACCTGCCTCTGGAAATGATCTCAAATTGCTTGATAGAAACGTTGTTTTGACATTCTGTGCATGAGAAAATGTGATCTTTAATTGCGCTTTTCTGTACAGAATTCAAACTGAGGTGTTCCCCAGCTCTAGTCGATAAATGTCTTGTTGACATGTAGGTTGACATTTACCGATGTATGTCAGGCTTGCATTACGCAAACAACTGAATTTATAAACAACATTAGAACATAGAGCAAAGGGCGTAGGCGACTTCAGCTGGAAATATCTGCCTACTTTGAACGTTCTATATAGGCTACAGGGTAAATGTCACCATCAATCGCCGCCTGGAAGAAGGGAATGGAAGCAAAGGGCCTAAGAGTGAACATGGGTAAGACCAAAATAATGATCTCTGGCATCAACCAGAACTCCCTAAGAAGATCAGGAAAGCACCCTTGCTCGGTATGCCTAAGTGGAACCGGTAGCAACTCTATCTTCTGCACCAATTGCTCCCACTGGGTCCACAAAAAGTGTAGTGGAATTAAAGGGTCACTCAGACCGGACCCACACTACTCATGCCCACGCTGTCAGGGCACAGCAAGACCAATAGATGGCAGGCCGGTAAGCGAGGTTGAGATTGAAGGTGGCACACTTGACGTGGTAGCTGACTTCTGCTACCTTGGTGATACCATGTCTTCTGGAGGGGGGTGTGAGCATGCGGCTATAACTCGGTGCAAGTCAGCCTGGAAAAAGTTTAGAGAACTTCTCCCTATCCTCACAAGCAAGCAACTTCCTGCTGCAACCAGAGGACAAGTTTACTCCAGTTGTGTGAGGAGTGTCATGCTCTATGGCTCTGAAACGTGGGCTACTTTAGCAAGCACCGTCAAGCGCCTACAACGTAATGACAGAGCGATGGTAAGATGGACCTGTCTGGTCGGGCCTGAGGACAACATCCGGTTTGAGACTCTGCTATCAAAGCTCAAATTAAAAGACATCAGTGAAGTTCTCCAATTAGGCAGACTGAGATGGCTTGGTCACGTTGAGCGCAGCTCAAGCTGGATCTCACAGGTCAGATGTGTCAACATCGCAGCACAGCGGGGTCAAGGTAGACCAAAACTTTCTTGGGAAGAACTTGTAAAACGTGACCTTGTAGCCCTGAACATGGACTCTGCCAACCCAATAAATCGCGAAGTGTGGAGGGGAAGACTTCGTTCTCGACAGACAGACAGGCCACACCCTCGACAATGAGGATTAATTCATGGCCTGTATAATCTAAATTGGTTGATGATGATGATGATGATGATCAAATTTCTTTTTGACAATTTTAGCTAGATTTTTTGAAAATCTTACCGAATCTTTTCCCAAGAATCGCATATCAAAAAAAGTTGCTAAAATCGTCTTCTTCGGGTTCAACTTTCGGTTTCGTATCTAAAAAAGCTTTTAATGTTTCTTTTGTGTTTCTATATGTAATAAACTTGAAGATGTTAAACTTGATCACGTTACTCGGCTTCGTATGCCTATGGTTTAACAAGACAAACTCTCTACCGAAGCTTTGTAATTAAATTTAATTGATTCGGGTAAATGCAGAATCGTGCTTTCCAACGATACCGTAGTAAAATTGTTAAATTCCAATCAGAAATGAGAAAGTTACAGCACATTTGGTGGAGGTAGGCTACTATAAACTTTAAAAAAAAATTTATATCCATTCCTCTTAATCACTTCTATTCCACCGTTTTTCACCTTCCTCCTTCTTTCCAAAAGTAGTTGCACCTTTTTGTGTGACGTCACATCGTGTGATGACGTCATACAAAAAGCAGCAGATTCCAGGAGCACTAGAAATACCACCGTCATTCTGGCAGAATAATTTTTCCGCTTTCCGCCTAAAAAAGTTATCCGTGAATAAGTGCGAGGCACAAAATACGACATGACATACCTTCGAAAGATCTTCGAATAAAACTATAATCCGCAACACGTGCCACTTAAATTTTACATGCATCGGATTTAGTATTAAATTACCTTTCCAGGGATGTGCACCAATAGGTCGGCATTTGGAAGGAACTCCCAGCAGAACGCTTCAAAGGTGGAACATATATTTACGATAAACATTAAAATAATACGATTTTTGCATAATAGACACCACTCCAAACATCTTCGAATAAAACTATAATCCGCAACACGTGCCACTTAAATTTTACATGCATCGGATTCAGTATTAAATTACCTTTTCAGGGATGTGCACCAATAGGTCGGCATTTGGAAGGAACTCCCAGCAGAACGCTTCAAAGGTGGAACATATATTTACGATAAACATTAAAATAATACGATTTTTGCATAATAGACACCACTCCAAACATCTTCGAATGAAACTATCATCCGCAACACGTGCCACTTAAATTTTACATGAATCGGATTCAAATATTGTTGCAAAGTACAGTGGCATTTAATTACCAACTAAAACTAAAGAGTTACGATAAATACGTTGATTTTTGAAAATGTTACTGTATTGTTAAGTTGTTTTTTTCAAGGGCATGCGCAACAAGCGAACTTGTCGACTTTTTTCCACACTGCATTACACAGTACCTAAAAGTCAATCAGAGTTGCTATACGGTTAAGGTTTGTTTCAACAACCTGCTGCATTCAAGGTGAAACATCATGGGGTGCAATAAAATATTTTTCTCTTCTGAAAGGTGGCGAAAGCCTTAAAAGATTGGGATCCATGTGGGTCTGCGACCAAAAATAATGCAATGTGAAAGAACAGGCGCGGTCATAGAAAAACATATCGCGAGCCGGACTTTGGACACCCCTGGCCTAAGTTGTAAAAACTGCAGATAAGAGCGATATGGGAGCATTAGCAGAAAGTACGCTTGTATTCAACTTCGCCAACATCAAATTTAATGTAAATCCTGACACAAATAATTGTCACATATGGTTGTCATCATTGTTCTGTCATAGATTCACTCCAGGCAGGTAGAATATGGCTACTGGCGATAGGTCTTGCCTCAACAAAAAAACCTAGCGACCGCATGAGGTTGCCTCAATGGCGCGGTTGGAAAACCTTGCACATCACATCGATTAGTTTTATTTGAAGATGTTTGGAGTGGTGTCTATTATGCAAAATCGTATTATTTTAATGTTTATCGTAAATGTATCTTCCTGCATCTTTGAAGCGTTCTGCTGGGAGTTCCTTCCAAATGCCGACCTATTGGTGCACATCCCTGGAAAGGTAATTTAATACTGAATCCGATGCATGTAAAATTTAAGTGGCACATGTTGCGAATTATAGTTTTATTCGAAGATGTTTGGAGTGGTGTTTATTTGCAAAAATCGTATTAATTTCTTGAATATCGTAAATGTATCCTCCTGCATCTTTGAACCGTTCTGCTGGGAGTTCCTTCCAAATGCCGACCTATTGGTGCACATTCCTGGAAAGGTAATTTAATACTGAATCCGATGCATGTAAAAATTAAGTGGCACGTGTTGCGGATTATAGTTTTATTCGAAGATGTTTGGAGTGGTGTCTATTATGCAAAAACCGTATTATTTTAATGTTTATCGTAAATATATGCTCCACTTTGAAGCTTTCTGCTGGGAGTTCCTTCCAAATGCCGACCTATTAGTGCACATCCCTGGAAAAGTAATTTAATACTGAATCCGATGCATGTAAAATTTAAGTGGCACGTGTTGCAGATTATAGTTTTATTCGAAGATGTTTGGAGTGGTGTCTATTATGCAAAAATCGTATTATTTTAATGTTTATCGATATCCTCCATTTTTGAAGCGTTCTGCCGGGAGTTCCTTTTAAATGCCGACCTATTGGTGCACATCCCTGGAAAGGTAAATTAATACTGAATCCGATGCATGTAAAATTTAAGTGGCACGTGTTGCGGATTATAGTTTTATTTGAAGATGTTTGGAGTGGTGTTTATTATGCAAAAATCGTATTATTTTAAAGTTTATCGTAAATATATCCTCCTGCATCTTTGAAGCGTTCTGCTGGGAGTTCCTTCCAAATGCCGACCTATTGGTGCACATCTCTGGAAAGGTAATTGAATACTAAATCCGATGCATGTAAAAATTAAGTGGCACGTGTTGCGGATTATAGTTTTATTTGAAGATGTTTGGAGTGGTGTTTATTTGCAAAAATCGTATTAATTTCTTGAATATCGTAAATGTATCCTCCTGCATCTTTGAAGCGTTCTGCTGGGAGTTCCTTCTACATGCCGACCTATTGGTGCACATCTCTGGAAAGGTAATTTAATACTAAATCCGATGCATGTAAAAATTAAGTGGCACGTGTTGCGGATTATAGTTTTATTTGAAGATGTTTGGAGTGGTGTTTTCCAAAATCAAGTAAAATTTCCAAAAGCAAGCAAAATTACTTGTGTCAAACTTGCAACCAAATTCCCAAGTTATGCCTCTTTCAGAGTTTCCTTGTGTGGCATTGCTTTTAAGGATTCATTGAACGTAGACAACTGGCCAAAAAATACCTTGGTGAAAAGATTTGTTTCAAACCCTATTGAAGCTGGAACAAGTGGCTCTAAGCAGATTACAGAAAAAAGTTCAATTTGAATGATTTAAAAGTTGTGTCTTATAATTGTAGGGGTTTATCTTCATCCCTGCATGATGTTAAAATGTTATGCAAAGATTATCACATCATATTTCTACAGGAAACCTGGCTTGCGAAGCAAAATCTGATGTCTTTATCCACTATCAGTAATTCCCACAATGGATTTGGTATCTCTAACATTGACTACGAGTCTGGTATTCTAGTTGGAAGACCACATGGTGGTACTGCCATCTTGTGGGATAAATCCTTGCAGGCCTCTGTCATCCAAAATGAAAATGCCACTATTATTGGTCTAGATGTTGATCATTCTACTTGTAAAATTTCTTTCATTAATGTGTATTTACCTTATTGTAGTACTTCCAATACAGATGCTTATTTACAATATCTAAGCAGTCTGCAATTTATGTGTGATAACCTTGCCAACTCTAATCTCTGTATATTAGGTGATTTCAATGCTGGAGAATCAAATGCATTTGGAAATTTTTTGAAAACTTTTAGTATGAAACACAGCTATTGTATATCTGATGGAGAGCTGCTCCCTAGAGACTCTTTCACATATGTAAGTGATTGCCATGGCTCAACTTCTTGGATTGATCACTGCCTAACCTCTTTTTCTGTTCATCAATCAATTTCCAAAATGACAATACTGCATGACTACATCTCTTCGGATCATAGACCACTTTCTGTGTACTTTTCTTGTACAAATCTACCTGTTCTTGAAGAAGTTTCAAATGTCTCTCCTCATAATACGATCAATTGGAACTGTATCTCCTCTGAGCAAAAATATGTCTTTGGTCTGGAATCTAAAAAATATCTATCCAAAATTTTTTTACCAACTGAAAGTATTGAATGCAATAATTCTCATTGTTCAGATGCTTCTCATATTGCCTCAATAGACTCTTTTTATAATAGTATAACTGCTGCTCTCAAAGCAGCTTCTGATCAAATCTTTGTTGATAAGAAAAAATGCAATAGATTTTCTGTCCCTGGTTGGAATAATGAAGTTAAGCAGGCTCATGCTATTGCCAGAGAAACTTACATCATGTGGGTGAAACATGGGAAACAACGAAATGGTTATCTGTATGAGTTGATGCAGAATAAACGAAAGGAGTTTAAAAAAGCCTTTCGCCGTTGCAAAAATGCCTCTGAACAACATAGAGCTAATGCACTTGCCTCAGCACTCAACTTGGACAGCTCACAAAAGTCATTTTGGCAGAAGGTAAAAAAATCTACTTGCAAAAATAGTTTTCTTCCTGTAAATGTTGGTGGAGCAAAAGGTCCTGAAGCAATTGCTGAGATGTGGAAGCATCATTACAGCTCCTTGCTAAATTCCAGCAAAATCAACACTAAAAAAGAATTTGTTAACTCGTGAATTTCTTCTAGGGATAAATATCATAATCTTTCAATATTTCGTTGCAACATGGACACAGTTGGTCCCTTGCTTGTCAAACTGCCATTAAATCGCGCTGCTGGTGCTGATAAAATTTCAGCTGAACACCTTGTAGGCCTATATGCTGATTATTCTATTCGTTTTTATATTAGTGTACTTTTTAATATGTGTCTTAGTCATGGTATTGTACCAAATTCTTGCTTGGACACTGTCTTAGTCCCAATTGTAAAGAATTTGAATGGCGACATTCAAGATTCAGGTAACTATAGACCTATTGCTGTAGCTACAGTAATCTCAAAACTGTTTGAACGTTTTATTTTGAATCATCTATTGCCTTTTTTGAATACTAGTGACAATCAATTTGGGTTTAAGTCTGCCCATAGTACTGACATGAGTGTTTTCTTATTAAAACAAGCAGTGTCCTCTTATATCAGTCATGACACTCCTGTATATTCTGTTTTTTTGGATGCTTCAAAAGCCTTCGACAAAGTCAATCATAATTTATTGTTTAAAACACTTATCACACGCAACGTGCCTATGTATTTTGTTCGCTTATTGGAATTCTGGTATAGTAAACAAACCATGCAAGTGAGGTGGGGAGGTCATCTGTCCCAATCATTTAATGTGTCCAATGGAGTCAGACAAGATGGGGTGTTAAGCCCCTATCTTTTTGCAGTATATATTGATCAGCTTTCTTATGAGCTCAATAAAACAAAAGTTGGTTGCTATGTTGGCAACTCTTGTCTAAACCATATTATGTTTGCTGATGACATTTGCTGCATCTCGCCTAGTTTGTGTGGCTTACAAAATTTGTTAGATGTTTGCCACAAGTATGCTGTTGAACATGAAATTACTTTCAATTCTAAAAAGTCATTTGGTATGTTATTTTCCCCAAAAAACTTTTATCTTTCACGTGCTCCTCTGCTACATCTAGGTAAATCTGAAATTGTGTTCACAGACTCTGTAAAATACCTGGGTGTATTTATTGAGAGTTCTCTCTCAGATGAAAATGATATTTCAAGGCAGGTACGCTCTCAGTACTGTGCTGCAAACAATGCAAAATCTCATTTCGCTAAATGCTCACCCTCTGTAAAAAACATTGTATTTCGCTCTTATTGTATGTCCTTTTACGCATCCCAGTTGTGGAACAAGTTTAGATCTTCTAGTATAAAACGATTACGTGTTGCTTACAATGATTCTTTTAGAATATTGCACAACTTGCCTCGTTATGTCAGTGCCCGTGAATATCAAGTAATGTATAATATAACAACGTTTGATGCTTTATTGAGAAAAAACATGTTTTCGTTTATCAACCGTTGCATTCACTCCTCCAATCGCTTTATATCAGACCTGATGTCATCTGATTGTTTTTATCGCTCTGAATACTTTCAATTCTTCCAACGCTCATTGTATATAAATTTGTAACAGTAGATAGCCCATTTAGTGAGCTTTTAAACCGACGGCATCCAAGGTGGCTCTCTGTGATCTTTGTGCATTTTCAGTTTGTGTATTATTTCGTTGTTTTTGTTTTGGATATGGACAACTTTGTTTGACGCAAATAAATAATAATAAAAATAATAATTTGCAAAAATCGTATTATTTTCATGAATATCTTAAATGTATCCTCCTGCATCTTTGAAGCGTTCTGCTGGGAGTTCCTTTTAAATGCCGACCTATTGGTGCACATCCCTGGAAAGGTAATTTAATACTAAATCCGATGCATGTAAAAATTAAGTGGCACGTGTTGCGGATTATAGTTTTATTTGAAGATGTTTGGAGTGGTGTTTATTATGTAAAAATCGTATTATTTTAATGTTTATCGTAAATATATCCTCCTGCATCTTTGAAGCGTTCTGCTGAGAGTTCCTTCCAAATGCCGACCTATTGGTGCACATCCCTGAAAAGGTAATTTAATACTAAATCCGATGCATGTAAAAATTAAGTGGCACGTGTTGCGGATTATAGGCCTAGTTTTATTCGAAGATCTTTCGAAGGTATGTTATGTCGCATTTTGTGCCTCGCACTTATTCACGGATAACTTTTTTAGGCGGAAAGCGGAAAAATTATTCTGCCAGAATAACGGTAGTCTAGAAATTTACATTCATTATTTTAGCAAAAAGTAAACAACTCTAAGATTTTCTAGAAAGAAATAGCTACGCCGATAATTTATTTATTTGAACCAGACTCAAGATGGTTAGTATTACAATCAAACATAAAAAGTAGAAACAAAGCAGATACTCGACTCTGAATCAGCTGTCGTAATGTACCGTACGAAGTAGGCTACAAAGATTGATAATAACAGTCTGTTTGCATTAGTTCATAAATCCATTGATTGGAAGACAAGTTACATCGGATTACAAACTGATATATTTTTTTACGAATGAGAGCTTGAAAAGTTGCGGTATTGTTATTAACGAATGCAGAGGTGATGCTGCATCATCTCTGCAGTCAGTCAGTCAGTTCATTTATTTGTCACAAACACAAACATGAAAAGAATACAAAGTATACAATAATTGGTTGTGTGTCATATGACGAGGAGACTGCGAAAAGACCAAACGGTCATCTAGTCAGCAGCCACCTCAAGCTAGGTGATGTAGGCCTAAATAACATATACGTATACAGTAAATACACAAACACATATACAAAAAATCAAGCATTTGGTGATACAGATACACATGTTTTCATTATGCAAAAAAGAAAAAAAAAAAAGAAAAAAAAAAGCAAACAAACTAAGCAGGTTTACCATGCTGCTGAATGAATTAATTGTGAGTGGAGTTTAAGAGATATTAATCGACAATTTTAATCAGTAAAAAAAGATAAAAAGCAACATATATATATATACCAAAGAGATGAGCAAATAGAATAGAATAATGTAATTATATAGACAAAACAGTTATTATTCAACAGTGTCGTTTAAATCAAGAAGGTAGTTTTTAAAGTTTCTTTTAAAAGAAGTTGGAGAAAGACTTTTGAGATCACCTGGGACCTCATGCCACACTTTAGGACCCCTTATTAACATCTGCCTTCAGATTAAACAACATTCTGTAACAATTATTACATCCAACACGTGAGCAATCACTACCGGTACTAGATAAAAGATAGTTACACCATAGTTGACAGGCGTATAAAGGCATACAATAGGAACAAAACAACACATTTTTAACAGCAATCAAACATTTGAAAAACCTTGCTTTTAACATGTTTCCAGCACAATACAACGATCGTAATTGTCTTTTCATGTCTTCATCTTCAGATAGCAAGTCGTTAATTATTACTTCTAAATATTTCACACAGGTCTCAAAGCAGATACGTTTTTCATTTAAATATATGATAGGATGAAAGTCAAGTTTCAACATCTTGGATTTAAATAAAGCACCAACACTTTTGTTGCAATTAAATATAATGTCGTTAGAAATCAGGCCTCGAAATTTGTACTTTTTTCCGGCGGTCAAGCATGTCCTACCGGACTGGCCCTTTCAGCGAACATTTAATATCTCAACCGGACATATTTTTTGCTTGCAAATAAATCAGTGCGTTAATGACAGTCCTGTAATGACGCAATAAACACAATTGAAAACAACAATCCAAATTTTCTTATTACAATTAAGCAACTCCGATCATTTATTCGGTGGTTTTCGCGTTATAGAATCGTTGTGCCAAGCGGTTACTGCCGGCGCGGGGTCGTAAATCTCCATGTCAGGACTGTCCAGACAAATGCGCATTAGTGACTCAATAGTGTAGTTGTCACCCTCCCTTATGTGCAGAAATTCCATTTCTATCAGCATCAGTGTGAATAAGGTCGCCACATTCGCCTAAGCACGTGCGGAACCCAGCTGAGACTTGCTCTGTGACGTTTCTTTTTAACAAACGATCAATGTAACGCAATAATCCTCATTGTTAAAATCAGAATACATATCCTGCCGAAAAGTTCAGACAACTTTATTTCAAGGCAACATTGCAAGGCGTTGAAATGATGTAAAAATGACTACTTTTACCATCAGCTCGTTAATCACGCCACTCTAATGTGATCTTTAAAGCAATTGCCTGTACTATTATTGTTTCAGCTCCGTATTTGTTCGCGTTAAATAAACAATTGTAACAATTCAAATTTAAAATATATTTTTGCTGCATTAGCTCTATTTTTGTCAAGAATTTTGCGGCGGTCATTTATGACCGACCAATGAGTCGGCTTCGGCAGACATTCGAGGTCATTCCGGAGGTCATGTCCGCCATGACCGCCGGAATTTCGAGGCCTGAGAAATAGCATATCTTTGACAAGGATTGATGGGTTTCTGGAGACCCTTGACACTTGGTGCAAAACAACACAAGTTATCAGCGTACATTACCGGTATACACGGTACATGATTTAGACAGGACATGGCAATGCAGCAGCCAACAGAAAGACCGTTCAATTTGGAAGATAAATCATTCATGAATATACAATGTAAAAAAGTAAGGGCTTAATACCCCCCTTGTCTCACCCCATTTGAAACATAAAAATATTGTGAGTAATGACAATCCCACTTTACAGCCATAGATTGATTTGCATACCAATAACATAACAATATGATTGGCACAGATCGTTCAATAAGTTTTAACAATAGAACCGAAAGATTCACTCGGTCAAATGTTTTGAGTCCAAAAACAGTAGTACCGTGTTTGACATAATGGGAAATGGTTTGTTTTAACAAAAATGCACACATATCAGTACTGTGCTTTGCTTTAAAGCCAAATTGATTATCCGCTGTAATTAAGAAAGGCTCAATTTGTTGCAAAATATAGTATTCAAAGTTTTCAGATATAATGGTGGCAATTGCGATTGGTCTATAGTTACCAGTATCACTTATGTCGCCATTGTTGTTTTTTACAGCAGGTACATTGTATATACCTGGTACAATGGTACAATCACTGTATGTATACATTATACAATTGTTAGGTACATATCCGTGATACAGACACATGTTAAACAATAGGAAGTGGCTACACTTACGGCGCCGTAAATACAGCCGTTTCATGCCTTTTTTTTAATCTACACGTTGCTATTACTGCGCACGCGCGCTGTTGCTGAAAAAAAAGTGCATATATAACTTCTAAATTCGTCTTCTAAAGGAGTCATATTGGGTGCAACCTAATTCGTCTCCTAAACACTTCATCCTCCGGTTTCGTTCCATGAAAAAATCGATAAAAAAATATAACAGAGCCGATGTCACTGATCTGTCATATTTAAGTCACCTTTTTATTATGCATCGGATCGAACTAATGTTGTACGTAATTGGGGTGTTGGGACAATGCACTTGTAATCAAGCTCTGTTGCTACTTTTTTAGGATCTTTTTAGGTCTTGTGCGGTCATTGGATAATTAATGCCTATTTTTGTTCATTTACCAGACGGTTCTATTCTTAGTTTTGCTCGATCGCAGAGTGGTCGACTTTTCCTATTTGCATTCAGTTCATTTTTGTTGAAATTGTGCTGTGTATTACTTTCTTGCTTGAAGTTATACCATTAAAATAAACTTGTGCGTGAAGGTCTGAAAACCTCATTCTCTGATCACCTCTTGACACCATTGCGTCCAGAGGTGTAGTCGACAGTCGTCATACTGATGTCTAGCATATGAGCAGGACAGCGGGTGGCTTGAACTAGAACACACCATGCCCGCTGCAGGATTAAAGATTTTTCAACAGGTGTAGGAAAGAAGAAGTGTACACTTGTCTGGATGAAGGGCTTGAAGGCTACATAGCGTTGGATGAAACAGACAATTTTGAAATGAATAGAATAAATATCTTCATGGTTCAACTAGGAACTGGATCAGGTTTTGAAATCCACTCAGCTGGTCTACCAGATCTAAACTAGTCTAGATTGCAAAAGTGACATTTTCTATTCAGGCAACTCAATGACTATACAGTTGATATCCTTTACAGAATGTTTTAAGTTTAGATCTTTACAAAGTTGTGACCAATTGCTCCTTGTTTCCAAAGACTGATAGAAATACAAAAATTACTGTGGTAGGTATAGCCTAATTGTTTGTATATATATATATGTTACATTTAAAGGACTTAGCTTACATATTTGTTCACAAACATTAAATATATTTTCTTCAGTTCTTCTTCTTGCATTTGAGGCCGCCACAGATAGGGGTGTTCAATTTCGATTTTCGATTTGATTCGATTTCGATTAAGGTGATATTCGAAATTCGTTTTCGTATCAGGCATATTCGAAATCATAGCTGCCTTTTCGGCTGAGTAATGCGAGTGGCGCGAAATCTGTCTTGTCGCATTTTGCAAGCGAAAAAAGACTTCGACGCATGCGCATCGTCGATCACGTGACTATCACACGCTCTCGCGGGTGCAACGGCCAGTCCTGCACACGTGCGTTGAGGAAAGTCGTGCGCAACGTCGTTGTCTTCCACGCGCGTGCAGCCAACGGGAGGTGTCTGTTCTTCCGATTCCGATAGCCCCGACGTTGAGCCAACACAGGCGATGAGCGAAGACGCCAGACCACTCTGACGGAACTCTTCTCCATGGGCAGGGTCCAGACGGAAGACTCCAACAACAGTGATGATGATGAAATCAGCTCAATCTCAAACGAGATTTCCTCTTTTATGAAGCAGAAGCTTGCTTCTGGGCAAGCTGATCCGCTTTTCTGGTGGAAAGCAAACGAAGGCGAGCTACCGCTGCTGAAAAAGCTAGCTGAGAAGGTGTTTGTGACCCCAGCGACCTCGGCTGGGGTCACAAACACGACTTTTCTAGTCACAAACACGACCAGCGACTTTTCTAGCGAATTTTCATGGCGTTTCTTTCAATAAAATCACATTTTGCAGTGTGGTGAATAGTTGTGATATTCGAAATCGAAATTCGGAAATCGAAAATAAATTGAATTTCGAATTCCGAATATTCAAATAATCGAAATTGAACACCCCTAGCCACAGACCACGTTGTTACATCCAGGCGCAGCAGCCAATGGATTGTGTACTCGGCGAGCGTTGTTAGGTCCGCATGTCTATCTTGTGGTCGGTATACAGGACATTGATAGATAATGTGGTGTGCAGTTTGAAAATCTGAGCCACACGCACAAGATGGGGAATCGGCGAGGCCCCACTGGAACATGTTGCTGCTGAAACGGCCCACTCTTCAGTTTATGATTTGTTTTGTGTAGCACACTAGATTTTACTGCAATTCAAATTCTTTGTGCATAGAACAAAATTTTTTGACACTATTCAAATTCCTTTAACCTGAATGACATGATCTCTATTTTACCATGCCTAAATGGGTGCAACCTATTTTGTCCCCTGAACACTTTGTCCCCTGAAAAGATTGAGAAAAAAATATAACAGAGCCGAAGTTGCTGATCAGAGTTGCCACAAAGTTTCCCTTGAAAAGATCAAGAGAAAAATTACAGAAGCATTGAAGTCGCTGATTGGAGTTGCCGAAACAGTTCACCACACACTAAGTATCTTGAAATAATAGTTGATAAACCCAACCTCATATTCAGGTTAGGGTTATTGAATTAAGATTGTAGCCCCTCCATTACAAAGGATCCCAAGCTGCCACACTGGAATGATCTACGGCAGGGGTCACCAACCTTTTTTGCATGCGGGCCACTTTGGCACTAAGGAGAGCTGTGGTGGGCCGCACTAATAAAATGTTAGGTAGGTTGACTCTTATGCTAGAAAAGAACGCATTACGTACCCAGTATCCAGCGTTGCATGTTGTTCATATTTATGTTAGAATACCGTAGCAACAAAATTAATCGAACAACGCTACTGCCAGGCCAAGCTCCTTTTACAACACTTTTGACTTTTTTAACAATGCCTAATAAATAGAGGCCACTTGTTTTGTGCACTTATAGCGAGGCGAGCGGTTTCATCAGAATATTCATCGCCAAGCAAGAGTGGTGTTGTTACTTCGCTTCGCAAAAGATATCTTGCAATTAACAGTTTCAGTAAACAAGGAAATGTTTGACACATCGCAATACAGGCAACAATAGTGACCTGCAAACATATCAGCAAAAGATAGGCTCCAATAACAGGGAAAAAGAAACCAGGTACCATCTTCTCTTCTCTCGTGTTGTCGCTATATGTCAGGGCATCCGTTGGTTAACCACTGCCTGGTGTCGTCATCGATGGAAACTAGGCCTTCCATACCATGAGGACATTGAGGAGGTCTGTATAGCCGGCAATCCTTGATAATGTGTGCTGCCACCTGCGTTTCACCACACTCACAAGCAGCACTCTCTGCCGACGAAAGCAAGTACCTCCACGTGGCCGCCCCCGCAAGTACCGACTTTGGGAAACTAAACTTGCTACAACTGTCGCTATAAAGTTATGCGGAAGAACAATCATCAGAATGGCACCCCCAGACCAAGCACAGCGCCCTTGTCAGGGCGAACAGCACCAGCTGTTGTAGGTCAAGGAGTGACCATTCTGCAACTAAATGTTGAAGGCACCACCAACGCTAAACTAGACATCATCACACCAGGTACCATGAAACAAACGCTTGTGGAAATCACCGAAAAATTGTAATTTATGAACAGTCTTCCCTCTAAAAAAGCAATGAGTTGGTTTTTCATCCTTTTTGTGAGAATCTATAAAACCGTCTTTCTTTTATTATAGACAACTGTCACTTGCGGTGCTCATCAACGTGGCAAGAGTTTGTTGATTAACAACATTTTGCAGTACTTGCTTCGGCAGTACATAGGCCTATACTATACCGGTAATTGGAACGATGCAGATTAGCACGGCTCCTGCGCAAGGATGACACGCAAATCGTGAAGCGTTCCATATTTCTTTAAAAAAAAAAACGTTTTGCAGTAGGCCTACTAAGCTAAATATTTTCATAATACAATCAGAAAAAGTCTTTAAATTTATATGTAATATATTGCCAATTTATTATAAATTGAGTGGGCACACCGACCGATTTTGCCAACAAAAACTTGTATAAAGAGAACACTGCTCGTGAAACACAATAACGGTGAAACTCGCACTAGTGTTTACATGACATTTGCAAACTTAAAATAAGCAACCCTATGCTCACAGACAATTTCAAAATTCGAAAACAGACGTTTTAATCAACCACTGGGACAGTGTGGCTGGACATCGCATTCGAATAACTTTAAGCAACCCCCACCTTGAACTATAATCTGATTGGTCGGTCGGTGGAATCGTATGCAATGCGAAAATATGCTTCCAGGAAAGTATTTTTTGCCTTCGTGCTCTTTAACTCCCTCAAGAAAAGTATTTTTGGTTATACTTGTACGCTGATACCTTCCGCGGGCCGCAGCGATACAGCGTGGCGGGCCGCCATTTGGTGACCCCTGATCTACGGTATTCACTTCCAACTAACAATAACATTTCTAGACAAAATTGGCATGTTCTATTTACTTCCAACCAACATTTCTAGACAACATTACAATAAAAAAGTGGTCCATAAAAATTCAATGATTATATTGATTAATTCAAGGGTAAAATTTTTAAATGTTTGTGGAAATTCCAATCAGCGACTTCAACTATGTTCTATTTTTTCTCTTGATCTTTTCAGGGGATGAAGTAAGAGGATGAAATAGGTTGCATCCTGCCTAAATGACCCGGGGTTATTTTTTTTTCAAAAAATAAGTGGCTGCGGAATGACGTCACCTCAAACTTCCAAGTCTTGGTTGTTGTGTTTGATGTTGAAGTGGCATTGCTCAATGCTCAAAGGAGTTGCTTAAAAAATTCAATTTCTGCTTTGCCAAAGCTTCACTGTTCAGTTTGTCTAATTGTTTTATAAGTTAAATTTTTAGTTTATTGATCACTTGTATATCAACAAACTACCCTGTTAGCTCAGTGGTTAAGCGCCTGACTCAAGTTCAAGCCATACTGGTTTGCGCTTGAGCAACGCATTTCAGGACTGCTCTGCAGACAGCGGCACCTAGTTGATTAATAATTCCCTGGCAACAACACTTTAACATGCAGAAACTTCACTCTGCCAATCTCGGTAACTGGCTCTGCATCAAAACCCTCTACAAGTATGTGAAACTGTCAAGAATAATCTATCAGAGGCTTTGTCGGACTGAGGATAAAGATTCAAAAACCAACCAACAGAAATTATGAAACAAAGTCACAAAATAAAAGTTAAACTTGCCAACAATCATTTTTTTTATTTTTATGGGCAGTTTGACACATGTCTGAAATAAAATCTTAATATATATAATATAAGATTACAGTCTGGGAGGCTGCTGAGTGCTGACTTAACTTCTTGCATTTAATGCGATGTCTCGCTACTTTATGTATGACATAAAAGGGCAGTTGCATACTCTTGTCAGACATAAAAACAGAAATGCAGCTTTTTGCAAAAATATTAACAAAATGTAGGCACATATGCAAGAAATTGAATGTTGCTAATGCTATACTAGCATTGAAAGTAATATCTCTGAAAGGCACAACCACATTATCAGCATAGGACATATTCAAGACTTGCGTCATTCAGGTTTAATTCATTGCAACGCTGCATTGTTACAGCCTTGCAAGCGTCATTATAGTCGAAATCACACAAATGGTGTCATCTAGTTCAGACTAGTTGTGAACTGAAGGAAGTGGAAGGGTTTCCAAATAATATTAATTATCATAATCAATTAATCATGCATCTCTTTTGCACTTAAAAAAATGAATAACTCTAACAATTTTTTAGAGTCTCAGTGTGCTTTTTGCTGTTTTGGTTATATATAGTGTGCTGTTGTTGATATTATTTGTGATGATTTAAATTGAATCAGCTTTTGTTTTTGAGAGTTATTTTTACCGTATTTCTTGATCTACCAAAAGTTTATGGTTTTATGTTGGTTGTACGATAATGTACCAGATCTAACATGTTAATTGAGGTACACAAACAAAAACGTTTAATGCAAATAGACTGTTTATATAAATAATGTTAAATCTGATTTTGTTACATAGTTGCATATATTTGTGGCACAAGAAAATAGACTTCCTATTAAAGCCAATTATGTTGTTTGGTTTTTGTTGCTAGTGTTCAGCATCTCTAGTTTGGCAATTTAATAAAGCTACACAATGCTTGCAGTGAAGAACAAATAATATATATATATAATATATACATAATCAGAGGTTGTGAAGCTGAGGTTAAACCGCCAGCTTTTTCAATAAAAATTGAATGCGTGTATTGTATTTAACCTCTTAAGTGCGTATAACGACAATTGTCGTCCGAGACAGTCGCTCTTGCTGTGCGTAAGACGACAATTGTCGTTTTCGTGATCGCAGCAATTCATGTCGCTTTTAATTTCGCTTTCCTCTATTCGCTTTGTCTGGAAGGCGCAATTATGGCGTGTGAAGAAACATAGATGCATTGTTTACACTACAATAGTGATTGCAGCCTGACGGAAATCATTAATCCCTAAATCACTCTGTTACTTAGGTAGCTTCTGCACTCACCTACAATATAACCACAATTGCAAGAATAAAAAGATTTCATCCTAAATGTGTTTTTTTTCTGAAATGGATTCCTTCCGGTGTTTAAAATTCGAACCACATCATGCGCGTTCAGTCAGTGTGAAGTCATTTTGATGTAATGTTGTAAGCAGTTTCAGAAATATTTTGTTGTGTTCGAAAACATATTTTGTAACATATAGTCAACAAAACAATAGGGTTTTGTGTTGATGCTAATGTTAGCACAAGCGTCGGAAAATGATACAGTTTGAATATTTCCAAACTAAACTTATGTGTACTTTGTTTAGTGTCCTATAAATGCTTAGAAATTATTCTGTTCTGTAAACTGATGTATTTTTTTCTTCATAATAAACAACTAGTTGAATAATTTCACAATGGTGAAAGGTATAATCACTTGAGAGTAATGCGACTACATCAGAAAACAATAGTCCAGCCGGAGACTTCTCCGCAATAGTCGATGAAAAATTAAAAGCAATAGACACAAAAGGAAATTGAACAAAAGCGTATTGTGCTGCATCATGGGGGTTCCCCAATATCCTAGCAAGCAATAATGCGACGAAAAATACTGCGAGTGATGAAATTAAATACGCACAGTAAGGAGAGTTTCGAAAAATTAATTACGCACTTAACGGGTTAATTGCTGGGTTATTACTGTGTAATCTTTTTGTGTTAAAAAATTATGCCTATTTAGAAAAATTGAAAAATAACTTGATCTGTGCATGTATATGACCTACTGCACATGGCATTTTGTGTTTTAAGTCTTTCTGACTTTCTACCTTGCACTAAAAGTTGCCAGCATTTTTAGACCATAGAATAGATGGTTTAGCATTATCATGTCACTTCAACCAAATCTCACTGTTTGTATAATTATACAGTATAAAATAAATACGACTTCTGGTAGATGGTAGTCACCAAGACATTGCAGATCTTCACAGATGTAAGCAATTGCTCTGTAAAGCTACTTATACAATTGCCATTGCTTTAAAGGAGCTTTATTGGGCATCACAATGCATTTTAATTTGTTATATATCTGTTTGTGATGTTGTGAAATTAGTTATACCACACATGGGTCTGCTACTATTCGGTGAGTCCTTTTCGGTGAGAGCCTTTTTCGGTGAGAGCCTTTTTCAGTGAGAGCCCTATTCGGTGATTTTTTTGAAAATTATTGGGTACCGTAGCCTAATTATCATTGCCGCTTTTACATCGTTTTAACGTCGCTAAACGTTGAAATAAGACCCTAACCCTTAACCACTAACCCCTAACCCTTACCCCCTAACCATATAACGGCAATGATAATTAGGCTAGGGTACCCAATAATTTTAAAAAAATCACCAAATAGGGCTCTCACCGAAAAAGGCTCTCATCGAATAGGGAACTCACCGAATCGGACTCACCGAAACGGGCCATTCCGCCACACATACCACACAAATGTGCATATTATTGTTGTGATTGACTAGTTTAAAAAGCAAAAAAATACAGTTAATATATATAAGTTACCGTATTTCCTGGTATTTACAGGTTTTCAGCTGTTGCTACTAACTTCTAAAATGTTTTGCTTATTTGTTTACAAACCTGAAAATTTAAACCGATTTAACACTCTCTTGAAAACGTTATAGTTTACTAAACATCATAACCGAATGATTTATTTTATCATCATTGCCATATTCAGAGTCCAAGAGCATAGTTAGTTAGACTTTAGTTTAGAGTATGGCAGCTGGTGCTACATAAATGCTAATACAGTGTTATACCATTTGCTTTGTACAGCTTGTCCTTGATGCTGTGCACTGTGCAGGATATAATTATGCACTATACAATATGATGAACATATTTAATCTTATGTTAAATTTTTTCAGCTTAGATCAACAAACTGTTCCACCGGGATTGTTCCAAAAATATCCAAATCATGGATTGGTTAATGGGGTAAGTTGAAGCTCTGCTTTGTTTATGTAAATGCTATAGACAACAAAATGTTGGCATTGTTTCACCACATTTAGGCAAAGTTGAAACAGTGGAATTTTATGTCTTTTCAAAAGATAGCCAGTTTTAGTATGAATACAAACTGGACGAAATGATGGATTTTTGCTTTGATGCATGTGCAATTTGTATTGTAAATTTAAACTCAACAATGTGATAGTAGATTAGTAGTAAATGAAGACTCAAATCTATTGTATTAAAGGTAAGCGTAATACCAGATATATTTGCACATTTATATACTTGTTTAGTAGGCTATTCCTTTTTCTAAGTTTACTTACTGTAAATTTGTACTATAAGTAGTTCAGTTGTTCTGGTAAGTTCAGTTGTGGTGTCAAAAAGGTTCTATAACTAAAGCCAGCAAACGTTCAACCAATTACATTTTTGACTGGTTGACCTTCTTTGCAAACAGTGAGTTTGCACATTTCTTGTGTTAGATGTTTTGTATATCAACATTGTCAGTAGGTCAAGTGTTTTGCCATAGTATTGATTGATTGATTGAATCTTTATCCTCGGACTGGGAAAGCTTCTTGAAGAGCTTAATCCTGGCAGTTTCGCATACTTGTAGAGGCTTTGAATCACTGACGCAGGCCTGGTCACAGAGATAGACAGAGTGAAGTTTCCGATTGTTGAAGTCTTGTTGCGGGGGAATTATTTCATCCATTAGATGCCGCTGAATGGAGAGCAGTCCTTAATGTGCGTTGCTCAAGCGCACACCCCGAGAGTCGAACCAGCTCCGCTTAATCTTGAAGCTTCTTCGTTCCAGAAGTGGCGCGCTAACCAACTGAGCTATCGGGGTTGGCATAGTAGTTGGTATATCGGGGTTGGCATAGTAGAAGATTAAAGAGTAACACTGTGTGGTTGCAACAACTAATGGTGGTTATTTCTTGTGGTTTAAAAGCCACTTGCATCACTGTCGCAAAAATGCGGAGTAATTTTCAAACGTTGCTCTTATGAACATTCGTTTTGCACTGGATTGAGTTGTGAATATGGTGCAGGCAAATTGAATTTGCAATCAAGATTGACGACAGTATCAGCTATAAATTGAGTTGCTATAATGACATTAGGAATATATATCCCACTACATACGGTATTACGGTAAGCCTGCATAGTTTACATGCCATACTTTTTTTATGAAATTAGCAGTAGGCCGACTGTGTTTTGATAATTTTCATTCACAAACTCAGTACACGCCTTTTGTATACTCCCATCATCAGAGCATCTCAAATTAAATTTATTGAGAATAGTATGGTACACTTTGGTACAGTATTTATTGTCTTGTGTCCTTCGTGAGTTTTGTCACCATGGAATACTTGTTAAATGATGTTTTTATTTCTCAATTCTCATTATAGCAATGCAAATTGATAAACTAAAAGGCAACATTATGCTTTTGCAACTGGCACACTTCACAAGAACAAGCCTATACTATAATCGTGTTTCACAGCAATGAGCAAGTGAAGTAAAACAAAGGACTTAAAAGTGTTTTGTTTGCTTCTTATCCAATGGAGACCACTTCTTTGACCCAAGATCAATTAGGCTGCTGGCCTGAGAAACTTGGTGCTACACATGGGGGCAATGTCAGCATCGTATAAGTTTTCTTCCCTTATAACTGCTTGAATGAAAAGACATTAGCCTATCACTCACTTTTTCTATTCGTTTTTATGTTAGTTTGACTGAACAAAGTTTGACTTTGCCGTCAATTCAAAAACGATCAATTTCCTTGTATATTTTGTGAAAGTGAATTGTGCTAGTGTATTTTATTTCCTTACCTATGTTGTTGCGCAGTTAAGGGATGATTGCATCAATAAGAAACACAAATTGAAAAAAGTTTGCACATTTGCTTAGTTTAATGCATTGCAAAGCAATTTAATCTTATAGCTTGTTTATTTCCAGTGTCAATGGTTAGCCTCCTCTATTGTGCGCTCATTCTGATGCAGTTTTATGCAATTATCTTTCAGCGAATGATAACGTCAACTGCTTGTTGTCTGTTGAGATAAGTTTTCGAATCTTTCCAGACCTAGACCAGGCTCGTAACTGAATCATGAATCAACTTCATAGGTCTCGAAATTGTGTGACAAACTTGTGCTTGGAATATGGGTTCGTGCTTATGTTTATCGCAAGAGAATGTCTATTGGTATACAAACAAAGCACAAGATAATGATATTTATGAAATAAAGTTCAACATAATAATAAGCAATTTGTGGCTTCGTAAATTTCCATAGGCTGCTGATAAGTTTGTAGCAAAAGCTTTCTTTCCTCACGTCGCTTTAACGTTTTGCGATGTAAAACAAGCTGATGATTAAGCTTCTGCGTATCAGTGCACATCATTTTACTAGACAACGATTGGCCGTTGTTCTCTCCTGATTTGAAGCCTGGTAGTTCTATCCTTTTTCCATGTGGTGGCGCTAAAGAGCAGTGTACATCATTTTACTGGACGACAATTGGCCATTATTCTCTCCTGATTTAAAGCCTGTTCCATGTAGTGGGCGCTAAAAAGCAGCAAAACGTGAAAAAGATTTTGAATAAAATGGAATTTTCAAGCATCTTGTCTGCTCACAATTTGGCGTAGGAGCACTATTACCCGTAACTTTGTTGCAAAATTTAATGCAGAACAAGTTGAATTGTCATTTTAAATCACAACGAAGGCGTTACTTTTAATGTATAAAAATACTGCCCTGGCTAGTAACACGAAAGCGCGTACGGTGACTTTGCTTAAACAAGCTTTAATTAGAAACGAAAAACAACAGTTGCGCGTTTATGTTTATCATTTCATATGTTTGAACAAAGTAAATTTGGACCTATTTATGATTTGAAGAAATGCAGAGAGGTTTTCAAACGATACTTCATCACATAAATTAACCTCACTGAGTCCGTTGTTAGACTTCATACATGGTTGATTGGTTGTTCATACAAAAGTTTGGCGATATCACTTTGGATTTGTGTTCTACTGTATTTAACGATTCCTTGTATTCACTGCGGGATGTTTTTGCATGGCGATCATATTTTCACTTTTATTGAGTGCGTAATTTGCTAAGTGGTTTGGCGTCTACGTTTTAATATTTTATTTCTGCCTTAACAGTTCAGGTGCTTCAATTTAACAAGCCAAGAAACAGAGTTGTTATTTTCACGTTGTTTCAACCAATTGAACGTCGCTACACGTTAAATTTACAAAAATGACAGCTTTTGTTGGCTTGCTAGAGCAATAAGAAAGATCCACCTGCCCATTTTTTTTACAACTTTGTTGATAGTGATCATTGTATTTTCCAACGGAATTAGGACACATTCTCGTGTGGAAGATTCGCTTCAAATCGCTTTCTATTTATGGCATTATTATTTGTGATTACATAATGGTGCTCTTTAACAATGCCTCTCCACAACGATTTGAGGTTAGGTGACTATCGAAAACCCTGACGTCCAGTTGTATTTGTTATCCACATTCCACATATTCATCCAACTGACAAAAGCCCATGTTGGGTAGTTTGTTTTGAAAACCGCAATTGCCTTTTAGATTTACTGTCGGCAATTGTGTCTGACATTTCTCGATTTTTGATATTGTCGTAAATTTCTATTTACGTGTCAAAGAAATGTGTATCCTAGCGTGTTGTTGAAGGATCGACTAGTTGTTGACTTACGGCGTTTTTGTTTTTCAGTGTATCTCACTCTAACAAATCTAAACTTAAAGATTCGATGTCAGTTTGTAGAGCGGAAAGGTATTTTTGTGATGTGCTGGAGGTTTAAGAAATGTAGAATCGTCAAGAGTTTTTCTTGCGGTACCGTAGTTAACAAAAAAAATATCATTTATGCTATGTCGGAAGCCGCCGGTTGTAAGGTATCGCCTTTAAATCGTAATATGTTTCAGAAAAGTGAGCATTGGTTGGATGAAAATTTGGTTTAATTAATGTTGATTGCTTAGTGAAAGCACTCAAGAACCGCATGTCTCTGGCTCTGCAGTGACATGTGATCGTACCCACTACAGTCTTATCATCGAAGAAAAGTGGCTACTGTTGGCTCGTTCAAAATACAGTGTCATGCTAGAAGAAAAAAATGAACAATTCTATAGCCTCCTATTCTGTTGCCGGTGCGTAATATCTGGGAAATTAGCAATTTTTGTTTCATTATTCAACTAATAGTGTCTTTTTGCATGTTTATCGTTGCAATGGCATAGAATTTGATAAATGTGTTCCACTACTGTAGTCGTGAATGCTTGTTAATTGAAGTCAGTATCTGTAGTTTCACTTGGAATGCTTTGCATTTTGTTGTCTTAGGTTGCCTATTTTTGAAGCTTAAAGTTTAATAAATAATGGTAGGCCTGAAATTAAAAATAGGCAGGAAATATTTACGAAAGTGAGCATCCGTAGTCGCCAATAATAATCATTTTTAACTGCATTGATGACCTTATTAGTCGGTGGTGTTGTGAAGATACTGCCTTTAATAAAAAAAAAAGTTGCAAAAGTAAGAGCGGACTTGAATGCAAAATGAAGGTATTGAATAAGCTAGAAAATGCATTTTTCAAAACTTATCACGGAAAGCACTTGTCCAGGGATTGGATTGCATGGTTGAACTATTACGAACTATGTTGCATGGTACGCTGGAAAAACTCTGGTTTAACTTGGATCAACTCGATACACCTGAGTAATCATGTATTTCTGTGTATTGAATCGGTGCGCCTGAGACATAGCAATCTAAGAAGCTAAGGTTTGTGATGTTTTTCGTGTTGCTCTATTGCAACTGAAGTACCAAAATCTATTTCTATTTTTAGGATGAACCATTTTACTGGAAAACTTGTTTAATGTCAAAGCACATAAACGCGTCTTAATGGGTCGTTGTGTTGATCACACCCTAATGCTTTTTGGGTGACCAGTGTTTTTGCTTTGCCGTGATGTTATGCTTACCGTTTGATAGCTTTCATTGTTTGAAGATCGTTGTGGTCTGTTGACTCTGTGTGCTTATCAAAAAGCTTAAGCTGTGTTATTAGGTTGCAGGTTTGGTTAAGGTTGGGCCCAGCTCCAAAGAATACGAATGTCGAATAGAAATGGTAGAATTAAGCTATGCCTCGTTTCCCACATTTTAGCACATTGCCGCTATTCCTTTCGCTGTAGCGAGTTTGATAAACCACGCCAGTAAAACGGAAGCCCACGAAAGTTTTCGTCAATATTGATCCAGACCTTCTTGTAAGCACAAGAACATTTGATATTTTTTAAACGTAAAAAAAGCATGAATTTAAATGGTCAGTTTTTGACGTAATTCTTGATCATAAAACTCTTTCCTTCTAACAAATGTGATGTGAAACTGTTTTTCATTTATTTTGAAGAACTGTGTAACATTAGTCTGTTTCTGCGATGCATGGGGTAGGTATACGTTTCATAACTCGTGAAATATGTAGCACGTGGGGTCGTAGGTGTATCATAAGAGAATGTGACTATAAAAGTACGGCACCTGTTTTATCTTGGTGCTGCATTAAACTTTATCAAAAGCGTTTACCAGCACCTGTGATTGTCTTTCAAGGTGTATCTCACATTTATTTTAATGCTGGCGTGTCATGCTCATTACTTCGGGAGTCCTGGTGCAATATTTCAACATAATATTTTTGAAATAGGTTAATTACCGCATACAACAAATACAGTATTTCATGCACTACACACCAATTCTCCGTCTTGAGTTTATTCATTTGTCTCCAGTTGGTCGAAAGTTGAGAAAAGAAAGTTTTGATAGACGACAATTTATATCGATTTGTTGCTTTCAGTAATGCTGGTATTTGTGGATTTACGAAGTAGACTCTGTGTTAGAGGGTTGATTGGCACTTTGACGTCAGCAATTTGGTTTGAAAATTCCATTTCCTTCATAATTTATTAACGAGTTAGTTTTTCATCCAATTGTAAACTAAAAGTGCTAAAATCTAATTTCTTTGCTTTCTTATTCGATCTGATGTATTTACAAAGTTTTAATTGACTTGCCATACCCTTGTCTTAGTTATATTAAAATTGAATTCCGCAGTAATGTCTATACCATACGCTTTCATTATAGCAGCTGATTTGATGTGCTGTAAAGAAGAATTTGAATTTTACCTGCAAACTTTTCATTAGTTAAACACATCATTTATTGTTTGTGGCGTTGCCCAGATTAGATCAGTTTCTTACTGACTCCATTAGGACGCAGAACACCAATCTTGTATGCACGAAAATTATTGTTCATCTATAAGGGCTTTTGTTTATCTTACAGGTAAGTTTATAAGAATAATTTGATGGTAGCCGGAATTTTGACGCTTGCTCGAAACGGAATGGCCCGTTTCGGTGAGTCTGATTCGGTGAGTCCGGGGTTAGGTATTAGGAACTCACCGAATCGGACTCACCGAATAGTAGCAGACCCTGCTCGAAACGATATAAATTGTTTGTGATGTTGTGGTTTGTGTATTGCTGATTATTATAACTTGACTACGCGCTAAAATATCGTGTAGTAGTTGATAGTGTAGTTGTGCGATTATTCGGATTCATATGTACCGGTAATAATATTGTTTGCAAAAGCTTTAGCTAAAAAAGAGATTTTTTTTCAGAAGGCTAATATTCCAAAACTTAACCAGGCCAAATGAAACATGAACTAGAGAGTTTTCTTAAATGGCGCCGCAGTTGGGTCCAATTCTTAGGAAAACGATAGTTCCCTTTGTACCAGCTTTATTTTGTGACGCACGACATAGATAGAAGACTGTATTGATCTAAAACCATTAGCGATTTACTTTCCTTGTGGCTGTTGTTTGTTACATTTGCGTTTCTGTCGGCCTTGTCGAAATGCTGAGTTCGATTTCTTCCGCCTCATTCAGTCAATACAGCGCTGTCAACGCAAGCAGGTGCGTCATCAAACCTCATAAAAAACCATGGTTCAATACAACTGTCGAGCTTTCAAATCATGAAGATTCACTTTTTTGCTTCAAAGTTTCAGTATATCGATTTCCAGCTACTATTTGCTTTCACTGGACATCAAAAAGACATCATTTGCATTTCCACTGATCTTGACTCACTGTTTGCTCTACATAAAGTATGTGATGTCACTACTAATAATTACTGAAAGAAAAATACGAATTGATTGGAGACATTTCAGTTCATGTTTCCAAAAGAATGTTGTAATGCCATTGTGTTAAGGTGAAAAGGAGCTAGTCTTCATTTAGGAAATACCGGCATTTATTTAGCTTCTTACGTTCCACTGTACCTATGTGGGCTTATCTTTTTCTTCAGGTAGAACAGATACAATTTTTAGCGTGGTAATTTACAACTAAAAAGCGGAATTTTTGCGCCAAACCGTTCAACAATGGTTTGCCACTGATCACTATGACGTAACTGATTGTTATTATGGTTTGAAAGGACGTCATGCTGTTCGATACTGAAATCTTGTTTGAATCATTTGGCACAAAATTTTCTCGTAAACTGTATAGCTTTTTCTCTTTAATTTGTTGAAGTTTTCCTCTACTTTTCGTGTGGAAGTATTTTTTTGCTTTCTAGTGGTTTCATCTTGGTATTTGTTAAGACTTTGAATGGGCATTGGGCATGGAATGTTTTGAATATAAATGCTTAATTTTGAAGACCATATCTGCATAATATGTTGTGGACTTGTCACGTAAACTGTTATGAAGTAAATGACAAAATATTAAGATCGCACCAACATCGATTCTCGAAACTGATCAGCTTGGATATCGCGTGAAAACCATTCGACACGCTATTCCTCCAATCAACAAGTTGCATTTGAAAACGTCAATGTACGACATTCCATGCTTTGCTTCATGTTACAAACATCAGACTGTTTTGGTGTGGATCATTGCGTTATGTCGTCATCACAGGAAATTTAATACTGTCGCACCTTTTCTGTAGAGCAGTTCCGCTTTCCTGTACTGATCGGAAATTTAGGCCCAAAAAGATGAAAGGCGCTGTTTTTTCTACTGCAGGGGTGTTGGTTTGCAAATTTTATTTCTGGGTCGTATTAATCTTTTGTATATGGTTTGGTAAGGTGATTTACCTTTCTGTTTGTGAAGTACATGCGCAATTGCGCATATAAAGTCAGCAAACAACGGTCGCTATTGTGCTCTTGAGAGGAGAGCTTGTGAAGATGAGTCAGTTGCAGAATCGCTTTATCGTCAACGTCTAGTGATGAATGACCGCTGGCGAAGAACTTTGTTGAACTTGCTGTCAAGTGGACCAGTGACCCGTCTGTTTTCGTCTTCCCAATGACACACTACTTAAACGCTGACTCATTGGAACGCGTATTGCTGCTGGGTATTTTTTTGGGTAGTTAAGTTGGCATACTGACCAAAGCTCTAGTAGTGTAGGATGGACTACAAGAACATATTGCATTATTTATCTTATTTCCAACATCATCGTTCGTCGTGGTTACATATCTAAATCAATTCACTCCATTGACAATGACTTTCTTGTTGCCAGGAAACAATATGCTCCATCACGACTTTCTCGTCATTGTTACGTGATTTTAGACGTTCAAATGCGGTTGCCAGGTTATTTTAGATAACTGGATTGTCATTATTGCTTCTAATTGCAGAGATTTTTCGTTTTCTGTTGCACTACCCTGATAAACTTCAGTGAATAAAATCTGTTCTTTCGTATTGATTCTACCTATCAACAGAATCCGAACCGGAGTCGGTCGCTTCCATTCCAACATGCACAGGTGGGGTCTGGCTCCCTCATCGGCCTGCGAATGCGGCGCAGAGGAACAAACTGCTGACCATGTCGTTCTCAAATGCCCCATCTCCAAGGCACCAAATGGAACGCATGGTATAGCAACGCTGGACGAAGCTACACTCACCTGGCTCTCCACCACCTGCCCTGAAATTTGATTTGATCTAGTCTCAAACGAAAGAAGAAGAAGATTCTACCTATGCAGTCATTAATCAAAGCAAAAAAATCTATCATTTTTATCTGATGCTGTTTCGTATAAAACATTTACGTGATCAGTGTTTCTTGACAAGCTGGTTGTAAAGCAACCGTGGAAACGTTAAAAAGGAAATTTTCCTCTTCAAGGCTTTACGTTAGTCGACAGAAAATCTTCGAGTCTGAAACTTTGGAAAGGATAAAGTTTTTCCCTTGAGGTACTTGTAATCCACAATGGCTCCAATACCTGTTTGTGGTTGGTGGCTAAAGTTGAGAAAAGTTTAATTGCTTCACAGTTGAACCCAAAAGTTTCCCCAACACTGCGTTTTACTTCTTTAAATTCTTTACTCCAAAACAACCGAACTTGTCTCATGAGCAATGAGCATGGCTTGCGTTTTTTTACTTTTGTATGTCTTTTGGATAATATTCAAAGTGAATTGTTGCGTTCACATTTTTTCTTGATAAAGCCAAAATGTTTCCTGAAAAAAATCGACTTCCCTCTTTGTTTGATCCTCGACTGCATTGCAGTTTATTTTTGATCCCATCAATATCAACCTATTGATGGGTGCAGTTCCAGGGAGCTAAATTTTTCCTTTTTTGCATTGATTCGACGTCGGCGCTGTTTGCATTTAAGCCATTTATACGCGACTGGCAGCTGAGCGTCGTATATCCTTATACGACGAAAGCTAACTGCTGCAGAAATGACATTTGACTTGATTAGTTGAAGAAAAACGATCTGGCGACTGGCGGTAGCTTCAGTCACCGTATTTGCAGAATTACGCGAAGGCAGTCAGTTTTACTGTGGTCTGAGTGTTTCTTTTGTGTACTTCAGGTGGCTTCTGCAAATTATTTTGTTGTGAGAAAAACATTTGAAAAGACAAGTATGTAAGCTGACTCTTGGTCGTGCCGAATGATAATACGATACGAGGAGTCAAATTAATAAACATTTCCAAACAATGTAGCGCAAAAGGGACTCACCGCTCAACTAGTTTGTTAATTAGTCAAACCATGACCAAACTCACCTAACTGTCTTATATTACATTGGTTTATCTCATCAAAGAATTGGTTGCTGATAGACATTTAACACTGTCGTATTAAGTTTCACACACATTGTGAAGCGGAATGGATCTTAAATATACGTCAGAGGTTTGTGATGTAACTGTTAAACGTTTTTTTTCAGTCTTTCTTAAGTCGCAATTTAACGGTAATTTAACATGACAATAAATGATCAAGTATGCAGCACCTGAAAGTATTAAGTGATAAAAACATGTTTACCGTGGCAGCAATTGATTCCTACGAATATTTAAAAAATAGAATAAAAAATTATAAGTTCGGTGTTCGTATAACATAAAGCCATGCCACTGTAGTTATCTCAAGCTTTATGCATTCTTGCAATCCTAGGGATCTGCAATATACTTCCAGAAATGAATCACCAGTATCACTGAAGAAAAAGTGTAATGCTCAATGCCACTTTCGTTTTTGCACAATATAACATCGCGCACAATACGCAAATCACTATAGTAGTATACGCGTTAAGTCAACAGCGTATTTAAAACTTTCGTGTTGTTGAAGCATGTTTGTGCCAAGTCATCCAGTTTTTTCAAAATGTTTTTGGCAGTTAGTGGTCTTACGTCTGAAAAACTCCTCTGTTGCAATATTCTCCATCTTTTAGTTTGTAGATTCACATTAGCAGAAAGATAGATTACCGAATGAGGTGTTTGTGTACTTTGTCATAGTCGTTGCCTTTAAACTCACAATGCGTTGCCTATTTCCACCAGAAAAAAGAAAGTTATCATCGCCCGAGCGCTATAATGTAATCATGGTCAGCTTATCTGGTCAATAAACGCGTTGTCGCGTGGTGGTTGATGGACCGATGATGTTTGAAAAGAAAAAGGCAGTAACCACGCCGTTGAAAACCCTATGATGTGACTTCTTTGCCTTCATGAATCATTCACTTGAAGGTAGCTTGATGAGAAAGAACAAGAAATCTGTTAACTTTATGCTGTCACTGTGCTTACTTAGCACAAAGAATAGGTTTAGAAAGTGAAGTATGATGTGAATGTTGGTGCTCTGATATGTTTTTTTGTTTTGACTGTTTCATAAACTAATTTGTTGAGTTGAGGCAGGGCATATTTCAATATTTCATCAGCTTATATCTTGTACAACAGCACTGACAAGACAAAGGTAGAACAATAGGTTTTTATTCAACTGAATAAATACTTTTCCAAAACGTGTTAGTTTAATCTGAGTGAAATTTGATTAACATGACCATGTTCAGTCAGATTTTGCAAATACTTTCACCACAGAAGGATTACGAGAAAGCCAAGAAAACATCTTCAACTGCGTCAGAGCACAAGTTTGGAAAATCAAAAAAGTAATGAATTTTTGAAATTGCTTTAGTTTAATCTCAATACTGAATCCTTTTTCGAGATAGCTCGACATTATGACTAGCTTGTTTGTTTATAGTTAGGAAAGTAAGAATTTTCGTAGATTTCTATCCGGAAGTTGTGGGTCACTTGAAATCATCAGGTGGGACGATGCGTCCTATCGACTAAGACCGACTGGAAAGTAAAACTAGTCAGCTTCTCACCTCACCAGAGTGGATCGCGTTACAACGAATTATAGCCTACACAAAATACTTTGGCAAAAATGTGTAGTGTGTAACTTATTTGGTGTGAGAAATAGGTGTTGGGTAGTTATTGTGCATGCAGATTTAGCATGTCCATGTCATGAAAATTCAAAGTGGATTTTGAGTTTGTGCTGCTATGTATTGCATTGCTTTATGCATTGCCACAAAAATGAGTACGGGAAGTTGTTTTATTTGATTACAGAGCAATTTATTTCTGGTTAAAGGAGTAGTTGAGTGTTTGAATTAAACCCCTTGCTATTTATACCCGTAGTAGTCTCGTGATTTGACGTCATTCTGCCTCAGTTGTTTTGCTTCTAAATTTATCGCATGAAAGTCGTAAAATTGTGTTTTTGTAACGATGTGGTGTAACAAGTGCGATTTGTCCAATTCGCCGCTTCCATCATTCGATTACGCTTGCAAAGTGCTATGCAATACACTATTGTGTTTACTGTAAATTACTGCTATTGTAGCATAAAGTTGTTGATGACACGGTGTTCACTTTCAACATTTGCAACTATTCTGGTATCACATTTACACCATTTTGAGGGGAAAAGCGAACCATGGGCATCATAAGCCAATGTACACGATTTCCCGAGCAAGGAAATGTGGTATTTTTACATTAATTTAGCGTCTACAGACTTTGAATCAATGTAAAAAAGACAGATTTTGCCATCTGGGTCAACAATCTTGACTAATTTTGCGATGATTTTGTGTCTGTATTTGGGTGAAGACAGCGTAGGAGATCATTTGTTTACTGGTTATTGTGTGACGATGCTGACGGTGGCGACATCTGTATCTGTATATATGGAATTTCACGCCAAGTTTTAACGGAAACAAAGCAGACTGGACTCTGCTTGAGGTGTGTCGCAGGATGGTTCCTCGAAAACATGAATTCCCCTTTTCAACAAACATTGGATTTTTGACTGAATAAAATTGGAATTCTTTCTATGACATCACGATTTTGACTGTCAAGCCGCGTGACGCTACAATTGATTCATCGCGGTAAAGTTTGTTATTCCTTCGTTCATTTTAAAATAACTCGTTCAATTGTCTGTTTTGTATTTTACGGTATGCGTTTGTGTACATGCCGTAGCGAGTAGCGTAGAGGATTTTCTGCGCTGGCAGCACGTTATGATGGCTGGTTTTGTTTGTGCAGTATTTAAAGCATCATGTAATTTTATTAACATCACTAGAGTTCATGCTCTGAAATCTTCATGCACTGCACCTTTGGCCTACTGAAATATTATTATTTTTTAACCACGATTGAACCAGTTAGTCAAATCGTACGTTTTTGGAGAAGCGCTTGTGCCTAGACCTAGTGGTCAATTGTTGCGTCAACACTTTCCTGCAACTTTCCTGAAAATCAACTGTTTTTCTTCAGCGCTTAATCATTCGACAAACCTTGAACTGGTCAATCGTTTGGGTTGGTTGTGTGGAGATCCAACAGCGTGTTCTGCTTCACATCTGTTGTAAAAAGTTAACAACTTCCATAAAACGTCAACTTTACTGACCTTTGAGTTTTGTAATGATTTGCCACTAAGGTTACAGGTGATATTTAATTATTATTGTGAACAGACGTCTCAAGACTTTTACTTTTCTAAGATGCCCCGTTCTTGTGTGCGCAGTATATGAGCTAATTTGTTCCATAGTACAGGTAAATGTTCTATTTAATCGATTTTAATAACATCTACCATGTACACTGCGTGATGGCATTAAGGATGACTAAGAACTTGTAATCAACAACGATTATAACAGAAGTTGTAGCCTTCAGTCTTGGTCATCATGGAAAATGTGCCGATGATTTGTGTGTTTGATAAAGGCGAGAAAGCGTTCAAATCTATACCGTGGTGGAAGGCAAGCATGTGCAATGTGTGCTTGCTCTGTGCCAATGAGACGGCCTGAAACAGCAGCTGGTTGCCGCTTCATGCTTATCACTCTCGACTGGCCGAAAAACGATATTGATCTGTCAAGCATTATACGAAAGAACGTGAAACAAACTTTTAATATCCAATTGTATTTTGAGCATGAGAGATCAGAATGGAGTGGAGATTTTGATGCGGTTCCTTTTCAAATAATTCGTAGAATTGAATACATACATATAAAAACGATTACAATAAAGTTTCACTCGGCAATGCTGCCTTTCTGTGAAAGCAGATTGTGAATGTAACCCTTTAAGAAGAACAATCAATCGTTAATTAATTGAACCATCAACATGTCAAGCAAAAAGTATACTTCGAGTTGCTACCAACTTGAGCTTTCACGCTTTATTGCCTAAAAATGTTTGAATTGCGTCATATGCTCGCATGATACTGTTGTGAAAATGCATTTCCTGTCTGTCCTCGGATCACACCATAACCACGCCACGCATTCACAGCTGGTAAATACACAATCAATGGAGTATAAGTCACGTGATTGGCACGAAACAAACGTTGGTGTCTATGAAGTTTTTCATGGGGCCATTTCTTGACACTACTCCGGATGTTGCAAATTTTGCCCACTTACTTTTTTGTTGTATCTGATGTTCTTTCATAGGGTCACTGCAAAGATTATTCAACCACTTGCACATAACTTAGTTCAGTGTGTTGTAATTACCTGGCGCCCGTCTTACTGGTTTATTTCAGCACTATAATAAAAAAATAGAGGGTTGCTTTTTATTGTAGTAAGCTAACGTATTCAAGTGAAAGGTGACGTTGATATCTTGTGAGTTTTCTCACTAGTGTATGTCTATTTTTATACAGTGGTACGTCAGTGTGGCCATATCCCGGAAATTAACGCAAACAAGGCAATATATTAGCCAGACGTTTTTCATGGTTGCGCTGTAGTATCAGTCTTCTTGTGGTAGGTGTCAACGTTTGCCAAATAATTGCAGTATCACAGAGAGAATACCTGTTTTCCAAGGTTTTGCAATTGTAGACATATTGCCTGAAGTTTAGAGACGCTTTTTGTTGACAGCAGCATTTCATTATCTGCCTCCTGTTCATCAACGCCGGATAAAGCAAGTAAACGCATCTGTCACATTTGTAGTTTTTGTCACGATTGATAGATCAATTTAGCTTAGACGTGATGCCTGATGTGGTACGATATGACTGTCGCGCAGTAAGAGTTCAACAGCTGGCCAGTCTTACGTAGAGGAATCATCACAGGATTCAACCTTATTTCCATATGATCAGTAGGTTTGTTGGCTCACACAGTTGCGCAGCATCGACCTATTTATGGCATGATGGAACTTGCTTTTTAATGTATTCAGTTCAGCAAGTGGCATCCAGCGTGTTAACTTTTTAAGACCAGATAGCCTCAGATCAGTTTGGTTTGTATTGCCAGAGAACAAGGTTGAGAAGGAGCAATCTTCCTGGCGTCAGCACTACCTGTGCATATCCTTAGCTACAGTTAGTTTAGTTGTTTTCTTTCCACAAACGTAAGGATTCAACTGACTGACAAAAGCAGCGGTTAAGAACTATGTGGCATGGATTAGTGGTGCGATACTGATGAGCCCAGTTTGAGTTGATGAGTTACGCGAAAAAAAGAGCCCAGCCTCATGGGCGAAACACGTGTCTATCGCTGTCAATTCTCGCTGCACTCGACTGCCGAGAAACAGAGAACAAGGTCATATTAAAATGCATGGCACTTAAATTTGTGAATGTTTCTGCAACGCTCTAATAACAGTTTTATGGCGTTGCTTTATGCGTTTGCGGTCAGTTTAGTTGCCACTTGATGAAACTTTCGTGAATTAAAACAAAATTTAACAATACGACAGCAAATGCCGAGTGTAAAATTAAGTTTGTTATAAAACTGCGATACAGACTAGCATGATAATACATGCATAGTTAAATACGTGGCTTATAGTTGAAGCTTAAAGATAGATTTGACGCATTTTTGTTGGTGTTTTAGTGAGAAAACTACCCCTCGAGTCAGGCGATCTGGCACGTAACTATGTTTGCTTCTGATGATACAATTCACTTCTTTGACTTCGTAATCTTCCAGGTTTAGGAATAAACTTTAAAGTATGGTGCTTTTTGTGTGAGTTCATATCTCAAAACTAGATGCTGGAATGGACATGATTAGTTATATTATCAGGTATACAGCAACCGATCTGTTAGTGGCCTGCATTTCTAAGCCTTAGTGTTTGTAACATTCCCCGGCATTCACAGAATTTATATTATACATTGTGTCTCACTGTTTGCTGTCATTCTTTTCAATTTGTTGCACTTCGTGATGCTGGGGTGAAACGAGTTATTGGTTACATAAGTTTTGTTCATGGTGAAATCATCGGATGTTACTATTTTAACACTGTTGATCTCCCACTCAACGTATTTTGAGACAGATTAACAGCAGGACGTAGTGACTGGTAACAGCATGTTCGTTCACTAAATACGCACCTTCATTAGGAATACTTGTCTTCATATAAAAATTACTGTAGGCTACCCATTTCAAGCGGTGCGGAGTACATTTCTGGCAGTATGTACTTTTTCAAAATTACTGTATACTATCTAAAAATATCCTTTTGCAAAGTCCGCATTGGGTAGTGTGTTAAGTGTTGGTGAAGCAATAATGCTTCATTTTTCTTATACTTTTGCTACCTTCAAATTGTACTTCTAGAATATTAATGAATGATTGAAATCATTGGTACCGTGTTGTGTTAACTTAATTAGCAACTGTAATATTCCTTGTGTTACTTTTGTGATCGGTGTCCTAGCGCTTATATTGTCATGATTTTTGTGTTGTGGTCTGTTCACGGTGAGAAGTGTCCATCTCTTACCGTTTCTATTTTATCGTACTTGACAGTATGTAGGCTTCAGCAACGTTTTTGTAGTGACGTAAATGTGACTCAGTTATGTGTGACTATGTCTACGGACCGGTCTGTTGTTTCATGACGCGCGACACATCACTAATTGGGATTTTGTGTCGTTTTAAGCTTGCACTACCTATTACAATTTCCCGCCTGTGATAGTGTCATCTCACAAAAAAGTGATAAAAAAAAGAAGAATGTTTATATTGATAACGTGAATTTCGGTTTTTTAAGTTTCATAAATCTATTGCAGGATTGTTTGTATTTTTGTCTGAATTTCTACTTGCTTCTCAAATAACAATTTTAGTCGCTTGTCAAGTCATTTGCGTTGATTTGATATCTTGTTGTAAGAACAGGCTGCATCCGACAAGAACACGCTATGCGGCTAGACTGCATGTGCATGGTATGTCGTAGCGCTTCACAAACTGGGGGTCACGTAACAAACTTCAGGGGACGCAGAGAGTATTTCAATTTTACACAAAGCAGACATTTGTTTCAAAACACAGTGTTAAAACTGATATAACCGTTCGAAACATTATTCTGAACTGAGCTGTAGATTCTACGTAAATAGGCCTAGCTTTAGGTGTGGGACTTCGTTAATTGACAGCGGATAAACGTTTTCTCATTCGTATCCCGGCTGGATGCGTAACTTTTTTTTGTCTCTTTGGTTTCTGACGTCATATAACTCTGTCTCTGCGAAGAAGAGGCTAGTTACTGAAAACAAAATATAACTTTTAGAACTGCATGCTAGTAGATCGATATTGAAAAAGTAAAATAATCGAATCAATTGATAGCTGATTAAAAAAATCGAACCATAACCCATAACTGTAATTTCGACGATTTTTTTCACAGAAGTGGGGCTATTTTGGAAGAACTGTGTTGGTGTGTGTAGCCTACTGAGGGAGCTGCTACAATAACAGGACATAGGCTACAGTTGGGTTGCATGCAAAAGTACTATGTGTATACGACTGATACACATAGTGCTTTTACACACTGTAGGCTGTGATTCATTGATAGACCCAAAGAGCTAAAAACATCTTATCTAGATGTTGTGAAGTTATTAAATTTTTTAGGAGTCGCACACTCAATACAAGTTCATATGGTGCAATGGAATCAGAGTTCAGAGTTTAAAATTCTTTTACTGTATGTATTGCAAAGTATGGTGGCTCACAAAACCAAAGCTTAAAGGCTATTAACGTTGAAAAGTGAATCGTGAGTTTTTCAACTTAACAAAAATCAAACTTGGTCCATCACCTTTGCATCACATCTGACATTCATTTAAAATATTCTTATCTGCTGATAAGTTTTTGGCTAACAATGATATGGAATCAAACGTTATGAGGCCTCTGGTTATCGACCATTTGTAGAATCTGCTGAAATAGTTTCAAAAGTTGTTTTTTTCAAAAAGGCCTAGCAAAGTTGTTTGATCCAAAAAACTAAAACAATTTGCAGTACTAAAACCAAGTATCAAGGAAGAACTGAAAAAAGCTTCATACTTTTTGGCTTAACTTTAGAAGGGGGGAATATCCATAAATACTCAGCAGCAACCGCACTCTTTCTTTACGTATCTGTGAGAGACAGCGTTTTCAACGTTACTGGCAATCAAAACAAACTACCGTTTCAGCCTAAACAACATTGAAACTGACTTAAGCCCAGCACTAAGAAACGTTGAACCGCGGCTTTGTAGCAGAAAACAGTCGCCAAAATTCACCAAAAAACTCCTTAACAGTCGCCCCATCAACCGAATTAAATGTGTTTGCTTTTTTGTTTTGTTTTCAGTAGGCTGCGTCACCTGCGTGTAAAGTGGCAGGCTTCAAGTTCCGGTGTATTGTTTTTATTTTTCATTCGAATTAAGCCTTTTAATAGATGTCGCAAATGTATATTTTGCATTGTTAATCATTTTAACCGTAAATGGTTGCGGAAAATAAGTTCGGGAAGCCCTGGTATATCGCACAATAACAACGACGCCAATACATCGGCACCTTTGGAGTGCTGATCTGTGATTGTTTTAGTATGACATTTGCAGACCATCTAAGTCAAGATTTCAACGGTCAACGTACATCAAATGGGCTGTTTTGGTCAGCGTGTAAATAATATTCCAAACGACCAAACGTTGTTGTCTGCATGCAATAAAACGCTATAGAAATTGTGGCATCCACAGTCAAAAACAACACGATGTGACACAAGATTGTTTTAAGCTTTTGTATTAAACCAAAGGTAGAAATGACAGGTTAACTTTTGCTCACGTTGGGGCCAGCTATCAATGTAACTATGAATGGATATTTTCATATCTGCATGTAATGAATCTTGGTAACCGGGTCTGCACCAGTTGTAAGTCCATGGTTAAGCTTTCAATATTTATTTTATTGTCTGAAATTAAATACGTGTGTTCACAATCAATCCAAAATCGATTGAAATAGTCTGCAAGTGCAATAATAAGGGACCCGACAAATCTTCTAATTTGCCATCTGAATGACGTATGCAGCGCTGCGTCAGGGACAATAAAACTGTCAGTAACAACCGACAGTGTTTATTTGAAAGTCAAACATTAGGTAGCCCAGTGTTGTTGTATCCTGGCAACGGGGATTTCACTTTGTCTTTCTTTGCTTGCTTAGTATTTTACCATCGATTCTATTGATTTTCCCCATGACAAAGCGTTTGACATCACATACGTCTGTTACCACAGTTTGTTATACACAGACATGTCTTAAAATTAAATGACATACACATTAAAACAGTGGAGTGTATGAAAATCAACATCCTGTTTTGGAAGCTGCAACAATTGTTAAAACTTCTTCAAAATTGCCTAATTTAAAGGCTTTAAAGAGACCATTGAGAGAGCTATGGTAGACTCAATATAAAAGTACACTAAAAAGTTTTGATTTTGCTTCTAGACTTTTAATTCCATTTTCAAGGCCGACATGCATTATTATGTGAGATATTTCGTAATGAGCAAATTTGCTTTTTATGACATCCAATAGCAGTAAAGGTTGTTCTTGGATGGAATAGAGTGTGCAACTGTGCACTTTTTGATGGCAATGACCGTTTTTATATATCACCAGAACCCAATGTACAAACTTTTTAATGATCTAAAATATGCTACTGGAGTGCGATTTTCTTGTGTGTAAGAGAGACATCTATCAGAGAAGTGAATTTAAGGTATTCTTAATTTTGTTTTATTTCAGAAAAGGGAAGAAAAACGACAAGAAGCCCGTGGTTGAGGAAAAAAAGCCATATTTAGAGCCCGAATTTTGTCAACACCGAGCGGCTGGTCTTGATCTTGCCAAGATTACTCGAAAGCCGGCTTATATCGAAAGCAAGGAGTGGGTAGCCACACACAGTAAGTTTTGTTGTGATTTAAATTCTTAAAAATATGCATTCAGTTGTTTTCGATGTTTAGTGGTGATTTGACTCAACTTCTGTAATGTGATCAATGCAATCAGATGTAGAAATTGCAGCAGCTGCTCAGCCAGTAAAGTAGTATGTTTTCACATTGATTCAACGTTTTTGTAGACATTTGTGGACCTTAAGCAATGTAAAAATAGGCCTATCTTGCTGTACGGATAGCACAGTAAAAATCTGGAAAACAGTCAAACAAACTTTATCTTGGTTTGAACAAAGACGTTTAGTGTAACAACAGTGCTTCTTAAAATCATACTAATAAACCTTTTGTCATTGAATTGGAAAACTCATGTTAAAAATTTATAAAAAAAATATACGTTTTTATTGCTTCGAAGTCTTGTAATAAGTAGACGTCGATGTATGGTCTAGTTTTAGATGCATGCTGAAGTTTAACAACGCTTTTGTGGAAGTTTCGACGCCCTTTATGCAAACAGTGTGTATTTAGACAGTGTGCTGTGTGAGCAAGTGCTGTGGTCATGTTTGTTATCTTCCATGCAAATTCGATTTTAAATAGGACATTGTGCCCCATAGCTACCTTCTTAAAAGATTTTCGTTTCCCCTCGCGCCTGAGAGAAGCACGTAGCACGTTAAGGATTAATTATTTGCTTCTCACAAACGCAAATTTTATTCAATAAAAATTGCGTCGAAACGAAAAGGAAATTCTTAAAGGGATACTAAAGGAAAAACCTGACTTGGCGATTTTCCACGTTCTTTGTGTTTAACTTGCTACCATAAAACGATTTTCAATAAAATTTTGCCCCATTGCGGTCTGATCAGCATTCCGCGCGTACTTTTGTCAGAGCTTTCAAAACCAGAATGGGCCTGAGCAGCGAAGCGTGCGACTGTACAGTCTACGTCACAAAAGACGAGCAATCAGCTGATCACGCAACAGTTGTTACTGCCAGCGATTTAACTGTAGGCTATGTATGTATGTACATCAAAATATCAGATTTCAACATCAAAACATCAAACAATTTGCTCAAAACCTCAGATCTGATGTTAAAACATCAGATGTGGTAACGTGGCTTTTGTTATTGTTGTCTTTTGTGACGTATTCTCGAGCAGTGTTTGCACTTTTTGGTCATTTTGAAAAAAAAATGAAAATAAATGAAACATTGGACTTTGGGCCTTGCCAGCGCCATAGAAAACAATTTTTTTTCGGTAATTTTTTTTTGAAATGTATTCTTGAATGTTCAGTTTGCGCATTTTAATGCTTAATTCCCGTTTGAAAATTTCATTTAGTATATATGCCTTTAAGTAGCCTAAATCCAAAACGAAATGAAACGAAATCCTTTTTTTTTTACTTTTTAAAATAGTTTTTTTTTAGTACACTCCTGAGGCTGTGTGATTGGGTTTTATATTCGCACAAGATAGCGCAAGGTCATGTACTGTACTGTGAATTGTATGGGTGTTCAGACTCTCTTGTGTTTTGATTTCCTTTCATACACAGCACGCAACGAAATCGTTTGAAATTTGAAAGAAAATAAAAGCAAGGCATACAGGTCGAACCGGTGCAAACTCTTTTTGTTTAATTTCATGAGTACAAAATAGTTTTGTTTTGAACTGATTCTGTTCTATAGCACTATGCCATAATTTTAAAACCATGCGAGATATTTATAAAGTATTTTCCATTTGTTGATCGACAAAGTTTGAATGACACAGCCATGATGAAAAAAAAAATCGTATTTAGAAGCTAATTTTAAGTCTTTTTGTGAAACCGAACTTTCCAAACGCCAACGTGTCACCCCTGCTAGGAAACGTCCACGAACGTTGAAACAGTTCTAAAAATATCGGCCTTTGCCATTTACGTTATGCAGTAAAACTAAATTAATACGAATCGTAAAAATTTCATTTTGTGTACTTTAAACAGTGAGGCCAAGATGTTTTACAGAGTCTATTGGAAAGCACCTGAAAACATTTCATACCAGTATACCTTGTCTTATGCAAACAAGGTTGCAGTCTCACAGTTTGTAAAGTGCACGTTGTTTATCTTTTGTAAAGTTAGTGTTGTAAATTAACGTCCAGTGTACTCGCGTCAATTAGGTTATAGAGTTTATAACACTTCTTCTATCGCCATGGATGACGGTGATTCATCTGCGGTCCTTAATTCTAAACAAAAACTTTCTAGCTGCGAGGTTTCAGCACACGTAGCAAAAACAAAAGCTTCACATCTAACGTGTCCAGCATCCTCTATTGGCGCGTGGCATTAAGTAGAAAGTTGTTTTTCTTCTGTTTTTAAAGACCTACAAATTAGAAGTGCATACGACATGTTCCGTGAACATGACTATAGTTTTAGTATGGCTGTCATTCTAATAGCGAAATGACCACAAACTATCATTTTCCCCGTTCTTGGCCTTGAGACATTTCCAAGAGTAAAAAGGTTCTGAAAGTGAGTGTGTCGTGTGGTGGTCATTTTGTTGCGATGGCTGTTGGTACATTTCACCTCATAATTGCTGCGAACTCTATTGGGTGCTACTTACTGCGTAGCGATGTTTATAACGTTGTCACAAAGTTTTTTTTACTGCGTTTGCTGAGGAGTTAGCAAACGTAGTACAGTGCTGCGTGTTGAAATTTTTCCCGAATCGACATGCAACGCGGTGTTAACTGCACTTTTTTACGATTATGAAATAAATTGTGTATATAAACGATCTGCTTGGATCTGTCTAGCGCAAGACATTACATAAGTTACCAATGCGTTGAAGAAGTTTTGCTAATTTATTATTGGATTAGCAGACCAACCAGCAATATGGCTTCCAGTTGTTAGTCATAGTGCAATTTTAATCGGCTTACCACAACCGGTTTTCCTAAAACTTTTCTTTCAAACATGTGACTTTAGAATGTTAAATTTTTAGACGATATTATAGGAAAACTCCGCCTACTGGATTACAATGAGCCACAAAAATCCGTCGCAACAATAGCACAAAACTCTATTCACTGTAAAATAGCCTTCGCTTTGCATCGCTGGATAGGTGCAAGTTACACTGCACGGTGGTTAAAGGTCCATTCCATAGCCGGTTTCGTATCGATTTTGATTAAAATGTAGTTATCCCAACTTTATTTTGTATAGTGTACATGGGTTTGTGACAAAACATTTTAAACTGCTGCGTTATGTTTCAGCAATATCTCTGTTCCACAACGTCAATCAACTGTACGGAAGCGTATCGGAATTTTGCACTGCCGAATCTTGCCCCCTCATGCAGGGACCTTGCCAAACGTACGTTCAGTGGATTACCTATTTGAAGGTTTTCTCGTTTGTATTGAAAGATTAGGATATTAAAGACTGGACAGGACTTGATTACTAATCTCCAACAGAGAAACTTGACTCTTTATTGCCTCCAACTCTCGACGAGAAAAAGGAACGATGATCATGATGTCCGTTTTGAAAAATAGTCTTTTTACATTTGCAGTAACGTACCGGTAGTTTTTTTAAACAGTGATTCATCAAATGATGACTAACCTTTTTAATTATTTTCCAGGCAATATACCTGGGTGGAAGAAAGAGGAAAAAAATTGAAATGCACTGCACCGCAATATATCGATTATGTGATGACATTTTGTCAAAAGTGTGTCAGCAATCAAGAATTGTTTCCAACCAAATATGGTAAGACTGAACAAATATGAAACGTGTCTTGTTTGATGTTAATGCTTTTCTACAACACTGTACGGGTCTTTGCTTTCCTACGGGTCTTTGCCATTTTTTAATATCATTGTTTTCAATTTCAGCACAAAATTTTTCGGACAACTTTTTGAATGACATCAAGAAAATGCTACGCTTTCTTTTCCACGTGCTATCACACATGTACTACGCTCATTCCAGTCGCATTCGACAGTTGGACCTCCATGTTTATCTCAACATTGTATTTAAACACTTCACTTATCTGGTTCGTGAATTTAACCTTTTGGAACGAAGAGACACAGCCAGTTTGGACGATTTAGTTGACATGATGGGCTTGTACAGTCCCAGTGCAAACTCGGAAAGTACCACGGCTTCCGACAGCGGTTCCGCTCCGCTGGTTCTATCAAACACTCAAAAGTCGTCAACTCCACCGACGCATAACTTTCAACAACCACAGCATGGTCACGTGACGCGCGGGAATGGAGCCGCCCCAGCCAGTATACCGTCCTTCCAAAGGTGGCCGACGTCCACTTGATTCGGTGTTTTAGAACAAATTTGTGGCCGATGCGTCCTTTCAACTGCCGCCATCTGAAACTGAAAGTAAATGCCCGCAAGGCGAATAGGCGATTTTCCTCTTGAAGCAAGAGTACTGTGGAATTGTCACAGGTGCTGTTGGCCCGTCCAGCACACAGCTGTTTCATCTGAATGAAATATGCGGTGCTTTTCAACTTTATCGCGAGTCATACCTTCATCTTAATTTATTTTAATGTCATTGGCGTTTAACTCGGTGCGTAGCAAGCAACACCGCTACAGTGTGCTCTGCTGGTAGTTCAGCAATGACGACACTTTGGGTGAAAGTCAAGTGACAGACTGAGTGACATTTGTTTTAGGTTGATTTTTTTTTCTGTAGCAATGTATCCTTCAAAGAACAGCGTCTCGATTTCTCATAAAGGAGAAGGTAATTTGCTTCATGACAGATGCAGTAGCTGACGACAACTTTCTTATTCTCTACTTTTATAGTGTTATTTTTCCATTGCTGAAGAGATGCAAGGTGTTCCTTTCATGTAGATTCGGAGGGAAAGCGTGGCTTTGGACAATGGGAAAGTTTATGAGATGTTTCTGTTCTTGACAACAATTTACTCTTACATAATGAATATACACGAGCATTGAAATGTTGAACGTTTATGCTGTTATAAATCTGTAACACCGGTGCAGGTAAAGTGAATAACTAAACAATTAAACTTGTTCAACAAATTCGTTAAAATCAATATTGAAAGATTTTGTTGGCTTTTGCTTGATGCCCTTGTTTATCAAATGTCGGACTAATGGTTACCTCTAACTAATAGCGCCTACTGATGTATTATAGGTCTTTCAAGGCTACATTTCTTAGTTAAACTTTATGAATATTGGTGTTTTTCATTTTCAATGACAACAGTGCAGCTTACCCAGCACGGCTTGAGCCGATTGATGACCACTGGATATTTTAACTAGAAAATGTCTCACGCCAATTTGTCGGCTGAGGCTTTGATGTGTATTTACTCGGTTTTACTTTCGCATCGAGTTCATTTAGTTACAAGTTGTTTATTCAAGGTAGAAAAGAAGGTTTGTCGATTTTTCGAAAGTTGTGATTAAACGTATGTTATATTTTCTGCTATTTCCTTTTAGGCTGGTAGCAGACGACTCAAAATATGTTACTTTTTTTTTAACAATGCTTCGTGTCCTTGCAAGCTGTCACCCTTCTCAAGTGACTGATATCTTTAAATCAACCATGCATGACGGTTTTTGATAGAAAAAAAGACAAGCTGCAGTAAGGACATCTATGCACAAGTTTGAGTTTGGTATAGGAAACACATACCTCGGGAGAGCTTAGTTGATTTTTTCTGTATATAAAAGGTATGCAATTTCTGCCTAATTGACGTATGCCTTGGTGGAATGTGTCACATCACTGCTTATGCGCATGCCATGAAGCAACGATTCGACAAGGCATCCTTCAAGCATGAATTTGAAAATTCTTAAGTCGTAATAGTGAAAATAATAATTTCTATATTTCTGAGCGCAAACGTTTGTTTAAAATTTTTCGCAAAGTCGGAGCGTAAGTGCAACAGCTGAGTTTTCAAAGTTTTTTTCACCATTCAAATTGATATTTTGTCATAGTTACTGTTCCAACAATGAAGCTAATGTTTGTGAATTCACTTAATTTTCTCACTAAATATATATCGCACGGGTCTGGTCTCCTTTGTGGGCATTTCTTGTACTGAACCTCAATTTTCTGTGTTGATGGTTTACTTCATATTTATTCACATGGAATTTTTATGTTGGCATATTTCGTAGTTTAACACATCCGGTCTGCAAATGTCTTATTTTTATTGAATCTACGTCTGCAGACGTAGAGCAGGCTATTATGCCATTGACATTGGCCCAAACACCTTCTGAAAAATATATGATGAAACTTATCTTTGCGAAAACTTTTATAGTTTGAATAATGAAAAATAGCAAATTTGCATTAAAATAGAGCTTTTAGCTACGGCTAAACCCACTCAAAGAACTTCTATCTGGTAATAGCGAAAAATATGGCTTATCTCCCGGTATTTGTTCTAAGTTGGTTGAACAAAGTGTTAGCATTGACATAATTGGAACCTTTTTTCTATAGCAGACATATTACGTTTATGCCTACCAATAGCTAGATTGTCTTGCCTTAGCATGTTATAAAGTGCTTCCTTATTTTAGCCACTCGCCTGCATTTCGTGATGATTTTATTTATTCAACTGTTGTTTTTGCGATGAATGTAAACAATGAATAGCGTAAAGTACCCTCCGTTTTAGTCCCTTTTAAAGATTATTTCGAATTAGACATTCACTTATGACGGTAAATTACAACCATTATTTTATTGCTATCAATATTTCTGCTTCGATTGTTAAATGTCGTTGAACCATATCGATATGACATAATAAAACACTGTTTTAAAAACAAGTTTAATGCAATTATACAACTCTGCAACCAGTCAAAACTAATCAAAGCTCTTTTGACAAATGCAGCCTATTGCGGAAGTAGGCTTACGACTTAGTGAATAGTGTGAGCTATGATACAGAAGGTCTACTTCGCTGTCATACTGGGTATAACTGCCTTAGCTGTTGTCTACTCTTCAGCAGAGTACTGTGCACCTGTCTGGTGTCGCAGTGCTCACTACCATAAACAGCGCCCTACGCACAGTGACCGGATGCCTGGGTCACACACCCAGGGTTTTTTTTAAGGTTTGGTTTGGGTGACCGCTAAGTAGTTTTAAGAGACCGCAAGTGTTTCATTTAAATACCAAAAAATAGCCATATTTGCTTAAGACATAGCGAGAAACAACCATTACTTTTCTACTGTAGTTGCAAGTCCAAATTTTGGGAAACCGCTGGAGAAATTTGGGGGACCGTTTCGGTCCCCCAAAACACCTTAAAAAAAACACTGCACACACCATTGGACAATCTCCCCCATTCTCGGATTGAACAGGTGTCTGGAAAAGGTTATCTAAATTTAACCGCGATTGATGTTCACTTCTGGAATGCCTAGAAGATCCCTTAGAGCAGTGGTTCTCAACCGGGGTGCCGCGGCACCCTAGGGTGCCGTTTACGTTTAGCAAGGGTGCCGCGAGCTATTGCATATTACAGTACAATTCTTATTACATCCAAATTAATTGGAACGGAATCTTATGACTTAGCATTGTGACGTGACGTAATCGGTTGCCTTTGTCTTACACGTGCTCAGTTGCCTTTGTCTTACTTACACGTTTGTCCTACATTTCGCAATCGTATTCAGTAACGAGGTGCAGTCGATCGAGATAGTTGGTTCTTTTCAGTGATTGTTGAGTTGTCTTTAATGTTGTGTTTTTCAGAGTTTATGTTACATTTTAAGTTGTTTAAAGCCTTAATAAATGATTAGCTTTATAACAGAGCAACGCAGTGTTTTTCATACAGGATACAATACTTTATTACAGATCACTAATACAGTACAATAGTTTACTTTTTGCATTATTGTAATGGAGAAGTTTATAACGAAAAAAAGAGCAGCTATCGAAAGTGGAAGTACATTAGAAAAAAAAGCAAAGAAAATTCGCCTATATTGCAACAGTTATCTGAACATCGGCTTTACTTGGTGTGGTGATGAAACCCAACCTTCGCCAGATTGTCTTATCTGTCACGCAAAATTGTCAAATGAAGCTATGGTGCCAAGTAAATTGAACAGGCACTTTTCGACAAAGCATGGGCACCTCTCCGACAAACCGCCGAGCTATTTCAAAAGACTCTTGGATGAGCGAAAACAACAAAGTCAGACATTCACCAAAACGTTTGAAGTTTCCACGAAATCGAAACAAGCCAGCTATCTGGTAGCAGAGATAATAGCTAAAAATTGTAAACCTCACACGGAAGCGGAGAGAGTTATTCTCCCTGCTTGCACTGCAATTGTGAAAACAATGTTTGGAACAGAGGCTGAGAAAGAAGTAAAAAAGATTCCTTTGTCAAATGATACCATTCGTAGACGTATTTGTGACATGTCCACGGATATACAAGATACTGTAATTTCTTCTGTGAAGGAAAGCAAAATCTTTACGATGCAAGTTGACGAATCAACTGATATCAGTGGGAAGGCCCAATTGTTGGCATTTATGCGGTTTGTCAATGATGGAAAAATAACTGACCAGTTTTTCTGCTGTAAAGAGCTCAAGGGAAGGACGACTGGTCAAGATATTTTTGATACTTTAAGTAAGTGTTTGGAAGAAAATGGATTAACATGGAAAGAATGTGTAGGAATTTGTACGGATGGAGCCCCATCCATGGTTGGGTCAATCAAAGGATTTGTGTCACTTTCAAAAAGGGTAAATAATGAAATAATAACAACACACTGTTTCCTTCATCGTGAAGTGCTTGTTGGGAAAACATTAGACTCGGATTTAAAGCAAGCTCTAAAACAAGTTGTAGAAATGGTTAATTACATCAAAGTTAGACCACTTAAGTCAAGATTATTTACCAAACTTTGCAAAGAAATGGAAGCAAATTATGAAAATCTTCTGCTACACACAGAGGCAAGATGGCTGTCCCGTGGAAAAGCATTATCACGAGTATATGCGCTGAAGGAAGAAATGTTAGCTTTTTTTAAACTTGAAAAACAAGAACAATTTTGTGATTTGCTTTGCGATGACATCTGGGTCTCCAAATTAGCATATTTGGTAGATATCTTTGACCATTTAAACAAGACAAACTCTAGTATGCAAGGCAAGAGTGAAAATCTCTTATCTTCAACTGACAAAATGAGAGCATTTCAAGAAAAATTAAAAGTGTGGTCAGTACGTGCAAAAGAAGGAACCTTTGGCATGTTCTCTCATTTCTCTGAAACAAATAACCGGGAAATAATCCCATTGATTATTCAGCATCTCAAATCTTTGCAAGCAAAAATAGAGAATTATTTTCCAACACTATGCTCAGAAAACTATACATGGGTCAGAAACCCATTTTTGCAGCAGGACAACCATTTTACTTTGAATCTCAAAGAAGAGGAAGAACTTATTGACATTCGCAATGACGGAAACATAAAGCTATTGTACAATGAGATGTCGCTCGATGAATTTTGGATTAAAATTCAAAATGAATTTCCTTGCATTGGAGAAAAGGCGGTTGTGATTTTACTTCAATTTTCGACTTCGTATCTATGTGAGACTGGATTTTCCGTTTTGACTAACATAAAAACAAAAAAACGAGAAAGGTTACTTGCGGTTGAAGAAGAGATGAGAGTAGCATTATCAAATGTGCGCCCAGACATTGAAAGGATTTGTGCTAAAAATCAAGCGCAAATTTCTCACTGACTTTGTTTAAAATGAACTTCATTAAATCGTTAATAATATGATACCGCAGCTGTTGTTAGTTTTGTTAAAACTCTTTTCTTTGGCTGTAGACTGTTTGCAGGGTGCCGCAAAATCTTTTGGTTATTTGCAGGGTGCCGTAAGCCAAAAAAGGTTGAGAACCACTGCCTTAGAGCTACGCCGGGAGCCCGCCTCTGATCGATATTCAGCTAAAGCTACCTCCTTACGTTGTTCAGCCCTCAACTGGGAGTCTTTGAGTGCGAACTCAGCAGCTCTCACTTCGGCTCTCGGGGCGGCCTTAGCAGCTCTCGCTTCGGCCTCAGCTCTCGCGGCAGCCTCAGCTCTTGCTTCGGCTTCGGCTTGTATCTGGAGCTCCTCTCGTCTTAGCTGCAAGTTAATTTGTGCAACTATCCGTGACGAGCTCCGAGACATCCTAGTGCTTACATTTGAGGCGCTATCCTCAGGATATATGTCAGCATCCAACATATCTGAGAACTCACTTTCTTTTTGTTCGAAGTTATTTTTTAACGAGTTAAATTCGGGATCTACCCTATCACAAAGTTCTGCCAAAATTGCAGAGTTGAAAATTTTACTCAAAAGAGCATGGAAATGCCGTAATTCCTCTTCTAAAGGAGATAAGTTAGATCGAAAAATTAACAGTTCCTGCTTGTTATTCAAAGAACCTTTGGCTACAGAAAGTTCCCCAATTTGAGTCAAAATATCCCTTCTAAGATACCGGGCCTCTCGAACTGACTTAGCCTCATCGTTACTGGGTCCCTCCCCAGAATGGCTTGCCCGACCGCAAAGAACATCATCAGGTTTAAACTCAGTCGAGTCTACGGCGGTCGAGTCCTTGTCGCCACCGAGTATAGATATATTAAATGTTGAGGCTAAATTTAACAATTAAAAAAATAAGTTACACAAACACATAAATTATTACAGTAGTTATAAAAAACTTAACTGCAAAGACCGTAAAAATACAAAAAGAATTTAAATGCACAATAGGCCTACCGTAGTTGTAGGGGTAGGCTATATGAAGTCCTACCACTTCTGGAGACTTCCAATCTAGGCTATTAAAAGTTCCACAAAACTTGCTTGGATTCGTCCACTTGAATCTTCAAGCACAGATCGATTGTCTTTAACCTTTTTTCTTGCCAATGAATGTCAATGTTGTTTTTCTTGATAACCAACAAAGAAACGTCTTTAATTTAAGCTTGAAGTTCTTCAGTACCAACTGAGAAGAAACGTCTTTATTATTTATGGTCACAACGGTAAACCATAATCTCTTCGTGGGAAAATTGTAACATAAGATTCTCGAATCCCTTCGTCTGTATGCAATGACTGAAGAAACACTCTTCTGAAAACGTCTATTCAAGAATTGTATTTCTGTAAAAATATCCTCAAGGCTGTCGAAATTGGGACGCAACACCGTACGCCACTAAAACTTGTCACTACAATACAAATTACTGAGATAAAGACGGAAATTTTATCCAGCTGGCATGCACTAAGCAAAACAGTTAATATGCGACCAACTTTTCAAGCAACAATTTTAAAATGACAAAAATAGATTGCAATATTTCAAACGCACGTAAGCAGCTTCTGTGACGTAATAATGATAAGCATTATGAAGCTATTCAAACACCTGTTGAATTTGGCTTACACCATATCTCGTAATTCAAGATTTAACGATTATGTAATGTTTCACAGGTGTGACCAGAGGTGATGCAATCTTTGCTTATTTCTAGCAACAGTCCATGACGTAAGACGTCAGGTTCAGTAGACAACGGTTCTATATGTGACGTTTGATTTAAAAGTTGTCCGTAACACTGCGAGATAACTTACTTTACATAGGGATGAAAGTTATCTTGTATTTTGGTTTGAGTCAGAGGCATTCAATCAAAACATTTCAATTTGGCAGATGAAGTGGTATATTCACCCAAGCAGGCAACGCAGGAATCGTAGCCTACACAATGAAAATATATCTGATATGATCATCGAGGCTAACATCATACATGCACTGCCTTTGTTTGCCTCAGAAATACATTATTAAAAAAGGAGGACATTTCAACATTTTTGAGTGTCCTCCGAGGACAATCCATTCTTGAAAAAAGATAGCATGTGCTAGCCTTAGGCTTAGCTTATAGCTGCGTATCACACACGCAGTGTTTCTATTGCTGGCAAATAGACCATTGATTTACTTATCGAAACTTTTGGAGAAGACGATTTTACTATAGACTCCGACTATTAAATAAGACATCCTTTAATTAAAAGTATCTAAATCAAATCCTAACGAGCCGAAGCAAACTAGCATATACAATTATACATAGCCTAACCCGCGAGAAAGTCGATAATTTTTTTGACGAGGGCATAGGCCTATAAAGCTTACTATGCTGTGCGTCGAAAACGCTCAAATTTGTTCTATGCTTGGCTTTGTCATTGTTTAAATGGTCTGTTTTTATTTATTCTTCTTCCATGTCACCAACGGAGTAAGGCAGGGAGGTGTTTTAAGTCCTTACCTGTTTTCTTTGTATATAGATGACTTATCGACTGAATTGAATTCCCTAGATGTCGGATGTAATACTGGTTCATCTCACTTGAATCACCTAATGTTTGCAGATGACTTGTGTGTATTTAGTCCAAGTGCTAAAGGTACGGTACCCAAAAACTCATTGATGTGTGTGAATCCTATGCTTCTAGACATGACATTATTTTCAACTGTAACAAAACTGTTGGATTGGTCCATCAATGTCGCAAATTTAAAGTTTTGACTTCTCCATGCATGCGGCTGTACAATACACAAATTAAATTTGTTATTAACTATAATCCACTTTTGCGCAATGTTATGTCTTCTGATTACTACTTTAATTCTACATTTTATATTCACTACAACAGTATTTTGTACGTTGTTTGATGTAGCCTGCTTGATGTTGTGTTAGTCTGATATTTTGTGTGATGACTGTTAAGAAATTTGAATTTTATGGACTTTGAGTCTGATTGCAAATAAATAATAATAATAATTATTACCGGTGTTTTTCTACCATCAGGCTACAGTTAAAAACAGTAGCCTACCATGATAAACTATTTTGAAGGCTACATTGGTTATTGGCTGATAGTGATAAGGGAAGAAAGCTCTGAAGATTTTGTTTTTGTTTCTGACCAATACAACGAAAAATAGTACGCCAAACATAGTAGAGATCAGGGATACGGTACCAGGCAAAAGTCTAGAAAAAAGTGGAAGTGACAAAACACGGACGATACTTATAACGTGCTTAATACCAAAACAGAATAATCAGTTTAAAGTATAGCACCGTCGCAACAAGGAAGCTGTTTCGGCTAAGTTGTCTTCAACAGAACAGAGTGAATCATAACTTGGGTTACCTTTCTTTTTTACATCTACTGCAGTATTTGTGTTTTGATTTGTCAAACATTTTGTTTTAATTCTGGACAACCTTGTCAGACACAAGTAAATAACTTTTTTATAGGAATGTCCCTGTCCCTAGTTTTTTTTTTTTTTTTTTTTTTATAACATAATATTGACAATGCATTTCAGGACTGCTCTCTATTCAGCGGCACCTAGTGAATAGAATAATTCTCCGGCAACAACGCTTCAACAATCGAAAACTTCACTCTGCCAATCTCGGTTACCGGCAGTGGCGTAGCTAGGGAATGTGCCGCCCGGGGCGGATTCAGATTTTGCCGCCCCTTCAAGAAAAAGCATGTGAAAATGAAATTTTTTTAATTGACTTAAAGTGGAATTATTGTATGTTTTGAACCAGTAGCGTAGCCAGTAATTTTGAAAAGGGGGGGTTTAAGGGCCGGCGGCCGAAGCCCGTCGGCGTCCTCGCCATAAACGACACCCAGCGCTGGGGGGCTTCCCCGAGAAAATTTTGAAAAATTACTTTGGATTTGGTGCATTCTGAGAGCATTTTCAACAAAAATGTGGGTATAAATCCCCTGGTATAAATATTCCTGTAAAATGGTGCTGTCCGGTGGCATAGCAAAAGGATAAGATCATGTTTTCTTGGGAATTTTTCGGTAACTTAATAAAGCTAAGTCTCTATGTTTTCTTGTTGCTAATTCCTGGCTGAGATATTTAAATGTTTGGTATTGGCAAAAACTCGCTCTTTTAATGGAGTTTCGTTTAAAATTAGGCAAACTTTGTTTTAGAGCAGGGGTGGGGAACCTTTTTAGTATTGCGGGCCACATAAAATGAGAAATAACACAGGCGGGCCACTAAAATTTCGAAATTTTATTTACAGATAAAAAATGCAGCGAAGTAGACAATGATTTATTTCACTTTCACAGCTAGTGGGATGGCTGAAAGTTTTTATTTTTGGTGAGTCGTGTGATGTCTGCTGACACGGAAGATGTTGCAACTCTTAACTACATCTCCACGTTTTTATCAGTCAGTCTGGAGCGAAGCCGACTTTTTGTTAGATTCAATTTGGAAAAAAAACTGCTCGCAACGGTAGGTGCTTCCAAACAGAGACACATATTTCAAAGCATGTTTCCGCATGACTGGAAAATCATCAGCATTTATGTAGCGTTGATAAAAGTTGAGCATTGGAATGTTTTGGTACATCGCTTTCAGCGTACCGTCACTCTGGAGCTCTACTATTTCATGTTGGAAGTTACTAGGAACATCAGTTGCAACCACATTGAAAGGAGAGGCAAAAATATCTAACTCCATTTCTTTACTCTTTATGTCCAAAAATCTTGCATTAAATGTCTCCATAAGATTGACACATACATAGGCAATGGGTAGCCTATATTTGGCTGTTGTAGAAAGCTTTTGCTCTTGCAAGGTAGGAAAATGTGCGGTGTTATTGTTTTCAAGTTGTACTTTCCACAGGTAATTTAGCTTCAAATGATTTCACTTTTGCAAAAGAAAAAAAAAAAATTTTTTACGAAATTTTGACGCGGGCCACATAGAACAGTTACGCGGGCCGCATTCGGCCCGCGGGCCGCAGGTTCCCCACCCCTGTTTTAGAGACATAGAGACTGAAAGCATCATTCTCAATATCGTGACGTCACATGCGTGCCAAAGGGGGGTTGTAACCCCCAAACCCCTTCTCCGCCTTGGCTACGCCACTGTTTTGAACGTTGTCATTCAGTTTGCTTTTATTTTCCGTGTACTTTTGCATTATCAACAAAAAAAATAAAACTTCCTGTCTGAAAGTGCCGCCCCCCAGACGTGCCGCCCGGGGCGGTCCGCCCCCCCGCCCCCCTAGCTACGCCACTGGTTACCGGACCTGTGTCAGGAGCCTCTACAAGTATGCGAAACTACCAGGAATAACCAATCAAGGTTTGGATCTGTACAGTCCGAGGATAAAGATTCAAAACCAACCATTAGTTTTGCCTTGAGCCTTGGAGACGAGGAAAGAACATAACAGTATCTACCATGGGTCACGGAATTAGAAGGATTGGAGTGTCCGCTTTTTCCGCTTTTAGGATATTTCACCAGTAGTCCAAGTTCTATCATTCCATTGCTTGTGATTCATGCACAGCCAGATACAGTGGTTTAGGCTATTCAAGTGCTTGCATGCAATGTACAGCCAGGCAGTAGAGTAGTTTTTTTACATTATCTTAAGAAATATATTTTAGTAGATGTGCAATGAAGCTATGTTTTTATTTTAACCAAGTTTAGCTGGACACTGAGGGGTTAAGGTCTTCATTTAGGTTGCTACATTTGCATATGATTTTGTCCTGCTAAGTAATGATATAGGCTAGGCAATAAAATTATTTCTTCCAAAACTAGTGTAACTTAGGCCTACTTTGTGATTTAAAAATGCTATATGGCTGCTCAGCACTAAATTGGTTATGAAACTCCAAAATTTAATGATAATGAACTTCAATGATATACGGTAGGCAATGAAGTTATTTGTTTATTCCAGAACTAGTATAAGTAACTTAGGCTTACTTTGTGATTCAAAAATGCCATATTGCTGCTCAGCATTGAATTGTAAAATTGGTTATGGAACTTCAAAAATTCCTTCTGGGGTTTCAATTCATAGGTAGGCTATCCGATAAACAATCCAGGTTTGTTGAAGTTGTGGTTGAAGAATATCAGTCGTGAGAATTTTACTCCTACCAAAAGTAGTCGCATATGTTCGTTGCATTTTCTACCAAGTGATTTCATTTCAACCAGTGTAGATAAAAATGTTACAAGACAGAAAAAACGTAAGAAGAAGTTGGTTCGCAAAATACTAAAACCTTGTGCCATTCCAACTGTGTTTGAAAATCTTCCTAAATACATTGTGTCTTCTCCATCAACTTCAAGATCAGGGAATGCTACCTCTACATCTAGACTTAATATAATAGAGCAACGTTGCATACAATCTATTGCTGAAATGTTTGAGAAGGATCGTGTCTATACCTTAAGTGAGATTGAAGCAGGACTCAACAAAGAGAAAACACCTAAAGGTTAGCTTAAGCATTTTATCATTTTAGGTTTATCAAAATGGACCCTTGTCAGGGCAATGACATATTAATTCTGATATTTTGTTCAAACTCAAAATTGGTTTTTGATGCAGTGGTAAAAGGAGGTGGCAATACTTATGGTGCCGTGCATATAAGCCTCATTGGTTACATATCGATTAGTTTAAAAATTGTTCAACACATCATTGGCGGCACTTTACTATAACTCGGCAAAAATACTTGTAGCCTATATTGTTGGCTTAAATTTTACATTTGATTGTGCCTTTTAGGATTTCATGTCTGGTTGGAAGATAACATTCTCTATGTATGCTACATTCAATTAAATGATGTTTTGATGCCATCTATTTCTGCAGCTGTCATGATAGAGGAAAATATGCAATTGAAAGTTTTTGTTGATAGCAATCCAATCAGATCCAAAGATTTTAAGCACTTACTGACAAACGGAAGAATTGAAACATTATCTCAATTGATCAATATGATGTCTTTAGTTAAAAGCTGGCTTCAAAGTCCTGAAAACATTTCATGGTTTCACATCTGTACAGACAGCTTACAAAAATGTATTGAATCCACGTACGATGACAATATGATTGGAAAATTAAAATTCATTTTAGAACAGCTTGACTTGAGCCAGAAACAACCACAGGGCCGTCGCTTTTCTCCAAGTTTAATGGTTTCTGCTTATGCCATACAAAGTTATGGTTCAAGAGCATATGAAGAAATGCGAAATCAAAATTTACTGATTTATCCATCTCAACGAAGGCTTAGGCAAATCACTCAATCCTTGGAAAGTCCTCAGAAGAACAAGAATGACTATTTGCGCTTGCGTATTAGTTCTCTGCCACAGTATGAAAAACATGTTTCTCTTGTCATAGATGAAATTTATGTAGCCAAAAGAGTTGAACTGGCCAGATCATCTGGACAAGTAATTGGTCTTACAACTGACCAAGAAGTCGCATCCACTGTACTTTGCTTTATGATTGCATCTGTTGCGGGAAAGAATAGAGATGTAGTAGCCATGTATCCAATCAAAAGGCTTACTGCAGCAAGACTTGAATTTGCTGCAAAGGAGGTTCTAGTTCGACTTGAAGAAATTGGATTCAATGTTGTAGGTAGGCTATGTCTGCAACTATTAGCTTGTGACTACATAATGTATGTAATATTACATTATAATTAAGAACTAAATCTGGTCAAAATATAAAGTAGGCTATTGACTAGAACTGTTTAAAGCATGCAAACACTGTTTGTATGTTTATTTTTACAAATTGTGTATTATATTTTTTGTATTCAGTGTAATCAGAGATGTACGTATGCGCTGCAAATTCTACGCCGCATACTTGCGGCGTATACTTTTTGTTTGCGCTAACGCTTGCGGCCACATTTTTTTGGATAGTTTGCGCTTGAGGATGCGCCGTAAAGTTTTCGCGGTTTTTTAGCGCATAGCGTCAACGCATACTTTTTAATGTCTTAGTTGTTGTTTGCAATTTTTTTTGCCAAACTGCGAAATGTTGACGTCTTGCAATTGCCCATTGTTCTAGTGTTGTGTCACAGTGTCATCTATTGTTCAGTCAGCTGGAGTTTGTTTGTATATCGCACTACTGCCTTTGACGCTAGAGTCCCACGTGGAGACTGAAGTCTTGCAGAAAAAAAGAAAGAATTAGTTAAAACAACTTAGCCCTACTGCGAAATTACTTAGTAAATTACGGATCAGAACAGGAATGTAATGTAAGCAAGCAAGTAGGTAGGTTGGTAATGTCGCTCCATGTAAAAAATGTAAACAATGACTTGGCTTCATAGTGTGAAGTTTTTTTAGTCAAGCAGTGTTGAAGGCGTTTGTAAGCAATTGTGAGCACTTTAATTAGTTAAGTCTTGCATTTTGGGGCAAATCAGAAACTTCTCAGGCAATGAGCACTCATTGAGCAGTGCAGCCTATGTATCTAAACAAACTCAAATATTTGGTCTCCGACCGTGATTACTTGCATGATGTTGTACTCTGTATGTTATATGTAGTACATTACTTTGCCTTTGCCGGTTATTCTTGTTGTAGACTATGTAGCGTAGTAATGTGTAGGCCTACATACAGTAGGCTATCAAGCTAAGGTAATTTTTACTTGACAATTTATACAGTCTGTTGCGTAAGTATGTAATTATATATGTTTTGTAACTTGATGAGCAGTTTAGCAAAACATGCATCCAGGGGCCAATTGTGAGAGGCTTTTGAGTAGCCTACTGCCAATAACACTAGTAATGCTAACTATCCCTGAATGCTAATAACAAAGAGTTGTGCAGTTCAGAATCTAAACTTGCTTGTGTCTGGCAGTTTTGTCTTCCATTAACCCACTTTTTAAAAATCTTATCAGAAAAAAGAATAGAGCTTACTTAGAGAATTATGGCATTAAAAGCAACATTAGTCTCATTCAAACGGAATCATTTTAAAAATAGTGTTTTTTATAATGGATTTTTAGGGAGCGACAGTTAGTATATTACTAGGAGCGACAGTTAGTATAATACTAGAATTTTCTTGATGGGCATATGCTACAGTTTCTTACACTACACTATTGTATTCAGGGAATAACTTACGGTAATACTCATCTACAAGTGAAATGGAGCATGATAATACAAATCCATGGCCCTACATGAAAAAGTATTTTAAGCTCTCTTCTTCGAAAGGCAAAAACTTATATTTTCAATGCCAGATGTGCCTTCAGGCCAAAAAGATAATTTCTTGTAACGAGAAATCGCGAAATGGCTTGAAAAGTGTGTTGTTTCGAGTGCTTTATACCATGTGAATATTTGGCACCTAGCAAACAAAATGAGTTTGCGCTAGAGTATGCGCTAACGCTGACGCCGCCAACTTTTTTTACAAGTTGCGTTGACGCATGCGGCGTATAGTTTTTCGAACGTTTGCGTTTGCGCTGACGGCGTCAATATTTTTTGTATGCGCGTACATCACTGAGTGTAATATATTATACGCTCTGACCCTTGTTGGCTACTATTTATTAATTTGAGTAACCAATGGAGCTCGTTGACAAGCCTAATAGGCTATTTGATGATTTTAAAAAATACATTACTAAAATAGTATTTTCATGTGCACTTTTCAGCTATTGTAACTGACAATCTTGCTGTAAATCGAAGGTTTATGGTAAATTTGAGTGGGACGAAACATCTTGAACCAGTTATTGCAAATCCAGCCAATCCTGAAAAAAATCTACATTTACTGTTTGACAGCACGCACAACCTTAAAAACGTTTATAACATTTGGCAACGGAAGGAGGTGCATAAGTTCCCATGTGGTGACAACTTAAATGACATAGAAGTTGCAGATTTCAGGTAAAAACACCTCTGATTTGTTATCTTTTAAAAACAAGGCTAGGAAGTTATTTCCTGTTTGCACTTGTGACCTACGTGTAGACAATTTTGAAAGCAACAAAGACACTATTTAGGCTACCACAACTTCAATGAAGGCATATTAGGCTACTTTTTCAGACATTTGGAAGAGCTACATGCAATGGAAGATAAAAAGACGTTGAAAATGGCGTATAAGCTCAGTACAAAAGTTATATTTCCCTCATCAATGGAAAAAATGTCCGTGAAACTTGCATTATCTGTTTTCTGCGAAAGCACAAGGATGCATTGAATTTGTAAGTGTATGAAATATCTGGATGATAGATAAACATCTCATTAAAAATAGGATATTTGTAAACTGAAATGTATAATCATCTATTCTAGTTACATCAATCAACATAACAAAGAATGGCATGGAACAGCACACTTCATTACTCTTATTTTACGATATTGGAATGTTGTAAATGTGAAAACTACCACTGCAGGTATGTTATAAAATGATTTATGACTACTTTGTAAAACTGTAATCGCTAAAGCAGTATTGCAATAACGTGGCATTATGCCTTGGTACAAATATTACTGCATGTTTTAAGTGTCACAAATTGTGCAAAAAGTATAGTTTAGCCTATGGCCATTGTTACGACATTTTTAACTTTGTAAAATATACTTTGGTTTAGAAATACAAAAGCGAGATAAAACTAAAGAGCCACTTCGGTCAACCGATGGTGAACAACTGCAATTTTTGGAAAAGTTTGTACATTTTCTTACAGCTTGAAAAAGTATGGCACAATCTGACCAGTTTGGACTGACTTCTCCTACATTCGCTGCATTGACACATAGGCCTACATCCAAAAGTCTTATCAAACTTTCACGATATTGTTTATGTGAGCTAGGGTTCCACTATGTCTTGCTTTCAAAGTTTTTGTCAGATTGTTTAGAGGGTTGCTTTGGCCGTTATCGGCAGATGAACGGGGGAAATTATTTTCTTTCTTGCCGACAACTCTTCGAAAATGAAAGAAAAGTGAGAGTAATTTCTTTGTTAAAATTTTCGAAATGTTCTCTTGCAGAAATGAATGAAATGAAAAGTAGTGCTACTGAGATTGCTGAATGCTGATGTTAGTGAAATAACTTCATCCGTGTCGCAGCACATAAAATCGTCATCCACACTTTCCGTTGCCGATGCCAATGTGTTGTATTATGTCACCGGAGCCCTAATTCGATCTGTTCTCAACCGCTTCATGTGTAAAGACTGTTGTATGCTGTTGCTTGAGTTTGGCGATGAGCAGGAAAAGCTGCCACTTCTGGTTTCTGATGGTAATATTCCGAGTGATGCGCAAGTTTTTTTGAATTCTATCAACAGGGGTGGCCTCCTGAAGCCCAGTGCTGTTGCATTTTCCATTGGTTTGAAGTGTTGGCATGTCTATTCTACTATTTTCTCGACTCCTCACTTGAAACATTGCTTTCTTTCTTATGCTAATCATAGAACCTGTTTTATGCATGTTGTTTTACAGCTACTTGCTAAGGATTGTGATGCTGGCAAAATCTCTACGGATTGCCTTACATGTGAATCCGGGCACTGCTCAGTCAGTGATTTAATTGCTCGTTTCTTCAACTGTATGTCGAAAAATCTTGTTTCTGACATGTCTGCCATTGACCGTAAGTCATCCGACACGATGAAACGAATGAAACTTACCGGACAGTTCCAAAAGTAAATTCCAAAATTTTCAAAGTGTGTTAACATATTTTGTAATTGTGTAAAAATATTCATACAAGCAGCTTTTTTCGCAAATATATTATCAGACGTGACACTAGAAACTTGCTTGCAAGTCTATTATTCAGATTTTGCTTGATTTCTCCATGGCTAAATTCCAGCTTTGGCACTTCTTACCTAAGCTTAACAGTAAATTTTATTAGAATAAAAGTATCTTGCTTTTGTTTATTGCTACTGTTCACTGGTGTTTTCATTCGTCATATCTCAAAAGTTTAACTGTTGCTTTGTTTCGGTGACTCGTTTCACATATGATCAGCGCCGGATTAACTATAGTAGCAGATGTAGCAGCTGCTACGGGCCCCGCGCTTCACAAGGCCCCGCGCTTGGTGAGCAAAATTTTTTTTTGCAAAAAAATATCGAACATGGCAATTAATTTTTGGCCTGCAAACTGGAATGGCATAGGAGAACATTATAATTGTAGGATTATAAATTACTAGTCCCAACGTCTTGTCCTTTCCTAATTATTTTAAACTTAAAAAACCGGTAATTTCCGCTGTAGGCAACTGCCTGTTCGAATGCCACTAGCCCACAATGCTAGTCCTAGTTGTTTGAAGGAATATTCGAGAAAATGGCAACTTCGCGCATTGTGTTTTCACAGGGAAGAGTTTAATCCACAAGAGCTGATGCCATTAAGGTTATTAAAGAACGTTTTCCTTTCATAAAGGAGGCACTGGAGAAACTTGCAAATGACCAAGAGCAAAAGGCAGAATGTCGACAGCAGGCTAATGGAGTTGCTCGAAACTGGAATCTTGGTGTTTTTTTTGGAATAGCTTACTCGATTGCTTCCAGGCAACTCAAGCCTCTCTTCAAACAAATCAGCAAAATCTCAATATTGCTTCAGCGTTGTGTGCCTCTTTGGCAGGATCTCTACAGACTTTCAGAGAACAATTTGCTAAGTTTGAGTCAGAGGCACAGAAGCTGACTCAAGTGCCGGATTACCGACCAACAAGCACAAGAAGAATTGTCCGAAATCGAAGGCGCGATGAGGATGTAGGCAGCGACCGTTCAGTTCCAGATGCAATGGATAATCAATAACCTAAAGACAGATTCCGGGTGGAAGTTTTCCTTGCAGTATTGGACAGCCTACAATCTGCGCTGGAGCAACGTCGCAAGGCATACACCTAATTGAACATACGGTTTCGTTTTTTGCGAAATCTGCATGACCTAACACCTGCGCAGATCCAAAAACGTCTGACAGACTTTTAGAAGCATATTCCCAGGATTTGGAAGATGGATTGAAAGATGAACTACCTCAGTTTTCAGAATTCGTAAAGCACATTGCTATTGATTGCTCCTCTACAGAACTCAACTATTTCACTTTGATTAAAGAAAACAATATTGACACCACGTTTCCTAACATTGACAATTTGTTGCGCATTTATCCATGTATGATGATAACTAATTGTACTGGAGAGAGATCATTTTTAAAATTGAAGTTGATTAAAAACTATCTGCGAAACACGATGGGGCAAAAGCGGCTACACTTATATGTAACTCTTTTGAGTATTGAAAATGACTTTCTGAAGTCATTGAACTCAACTGAAGCCAAATTTGCAGAGATCAAAATGCGTCGAAAAGACCTTTGAATGATATTGTTAAAGTTTTATATTTCTCCTTGCAAATAAAACATTACATTAGACTTTTGTTATTTTTGTTGTTGTAGAATGTAGATCAAATCTATAAAATATTCAATTACTTTCCGGGTATTATCTGTACATCAAGTCAAATCAATCTGCTACAGGCCCCGCACTTGGTTAATCCGGCACTGCATATGATGGGACGTTCATTGTTTACTTTCATTTAGTCTATTCTTTTCGAAACAGCAAATAAACGGTCAAACTGTGCAACCGTGTCGTTCGTTGTTGCTTCTAGCGTATCCATATGCTTATGAATTTTGATGCATTTAATTAACAGGCTAACAATGAAAGGAAAATAAACATTTTCTGTCATGACACTCTTTTATGTGGTTCCAGCTGTCTACTGCAGTGCATCTGTATTTATACTGTAGATCAAATGTGAAATAAAAATCTGGTATTATTACAGTTTTTGCACTTTTTTGAAATTGCTTACATCGTTGACTATATATTGTGACGTCACATTGCAATGCATCCTTTATGACGTCACGTAATGACTGACGCAAGAGAGAGAGAGAGAAACCTTTTATTTCGTCTGTTGCGACAATAGTACGGTACAATTATAAACAATACGAATAAAATAGTACCATAGCTATCTAAATACCACAACAGACAGGAAGCAGCGAAAGACTATATCAGTCATCGAGTCAGCTGCTTCCCAGTTCTTAATGTGACAAATGTCAAGCATCGGCAAATTACGTTGAAACAAGATAGGCTGATGTTCAGTAATATTAATGAAAGAAAAAAAAATCATGTGCTGCTGCGATCCTTAAGTGAAGTCCTGTGGTTTTATTCAAATATAAAGTTTATTCCGGGTGATTAAAAATAGGAAAAACTTTTGAAATCAATAAACTCTTGTAGCAAGGGCGTTTAAACTTCAGTGCAACCAAGAAAAGTTCAAGCCAATAAATAGTTCAAGGCTACGAGTAAAAAAATTTTCAGTAACAGTATTACAATACAAAAATAATCACAATTTAAAAAAAAGGTATAGCCTAGGCCTATTGTTCTGTCATAAAAGAAATGGCTGAGTGACTCTCAGTGGTACCTGTTAGGCTGCATGAAACTAGCGCAATGTGACCATATAATTTGACAAACAAATTGAATAGAATGTAAATGAGAAATAATTGAGTGTAACCGAATAAGACAATAGGTCAATAATGTTTTCTTCAGACGAAATTTAACAAAAATCAAATCCAGACGACGTATCATTACAAAGTTTGAGCCCAAAATAACAATTTATGACAATTTTTGTCACTTTTCCACTGACATAAAGCAACAAAATTTAAATTCAATTAAAAAAATCAAACACTTCGCATTGAAATAAAAGCATTTTTGTCGATTTAGGCTAAGGGAACGTTCAAATATTACGCAACGCTTTTTTTCCGAATTTTTGACCCCCCCCCTCCCCCATGCAACGCCAACGCAACGCATTTTTCAATCCCCCCCTCCCCCATGCAACGCCCCTTCACTACGAATTCAGCACAAAAAACCACCACTCCGCACTCGAAAGCGTTACGCAACGCTTTGCCCGAACCCCCTCCCCCCCGATGCGACGCCAACGCAACGCCCCGCATAAACCCCCCCCCCCCCCTCCCCCTCGAAGGCGCTACGCAAGACAACTCTGAATTTCAGGGTTTGAATATTGTAACAATTTTAAAATCTTAAATGATTTTAAACACCGGTGGTTAGCCGAGGTTACGAACGCAAAAGTTGCACCACTCCTGTAAAGCCGCGTTTAAACACTCTAATCCTTCTAATTCAGTGATCCATGTATCTACCCAGGGAAATAACCTTTTTCGCAAATTTTTGTCTTCTCTGTGTTGTTGCGAGTTCCCGCGGAAATTTGTAGCTTGTAGGCTATTCAAGTAAAATTGTCTGTAATCTGTATAGTAGCATCTTTCAGTAGGCTGCATCAGGCACACTTCTTTCTCTCCATCTACTGATGTGATAAATTTGAGAAAACGTCACAAAAAACAAAGACGTTCTAGTAAATAACTTGCTCAGTATTATTTCTCAGTATTATTTCTGATTATTTCTCACGTTCTAGTAACTTTGACTTAATGTTGAAATAAAAACAAGAGTAAATGTGAGTAGGCTATAACAAATTACATCAAGACAAAAAGTTATTAGGTTAATTACGTGTGTCTATTGCAGCGATATATCACTTGGATGGCAAGCCTTCGGAAGAGCAAGTTCGATATTTAAGCGTGTCTATTGCAGCGAAGAATATCACTTGGATGGCAAGCCTTCGGAAGAGCAAGTTCGATATTTAAGTCAAAACTGCCTCTTTCTCTCAAGAAACAAGTCTACGGTCAATGCATCCTTCCAACCGCTACATATGGTGCAGAAACTTGGAACCTTACAAAGAAATTAACATTTAAACTAAGAACTATGCAGAGAGCACACGAACGAATCATGATGGGTTTAACATGGCGAGATAAAAAGACTGCCGAATGGATCAGAAATCAAACGAAATTACGAGATATATTAAGCACAATCAAGAAACTAAAATGGTCCTGGGCAGGTCATATAGCAAGATATCAGGACAATAGATGGACTAAAAAATTAACAATATGGACACCACGAGAAACCACAAGAAAGAAAGGAAAACCAAAAGTAAGATGGAGGGATGACATTGACAAACAATGCAATATTACAACCAATTGGTACCAAGTAGCACATAATCATGTAAATTGGCATGAAAAGGGGAAGGCTTACGCTCTGCAGTGGGCTCTCACAGGCTGAAAATGATGATGATGATGATTGCAGCGATCTACAAGTGAACTGATTATTTTTTCTGACTATATCCAATTCACAGCAGAAAATCCCTATTGATGATCAAAAAATATAAAACTTATAAAAAGGAACTTAAACTCCTTACAAATAAACTGGAAATATGCTCTGCTTGTAAATGTGGTAATAAGAAAGGTCTGTAGCAAAAAAATATTTCAAGAAAGTGTGTTTAATATGTTAAAATGATATGGTAGAAGTAAAAACAAATTCTGTCATTATGAACAGTGAACACCTTTTTGATGTTGTTTTGTCTCAAGCGCTGATCCAAAAGAATCATTAAGCATCTTAGACCATATTAATTATTATCAATCATTCCAGTTTAAAAGTAAACACAAACATATGAAAATATGGTGAGGTGTTGCGTTTAGTCAAATACACAGTGCATTTTATTTGTTTTGGTATTTGAAAAACTGGTAATGTTCCACATAATGGAACAGTTAATAAAATCAAAACATGGTTCATTATCTAAAAATTGACAACGTAGGCCTATGTATGTAGAGTTGTACAACGTACATATGCACTTAATATTCAGTATTATTTAGTTTTAATTTTAATCTACAGCTAGACAAGCAGCCAAAGACAGTTTGTTTTAAGAGATTATTTGCTGATAAACATCAACTTGTTGAGCTTCTATTCCATTTGCTGCAAATCTTTACTTACATAGGCCATAAAACCTGTAACAGAAGAGATGCGATTTCGAGCTAAAGTTGTCAACATTGACTGCATTAACCATTTTACAAGTATGTTTATAATGTTTTATATTTGTAGTCATGAATGATTTCAAGTCTGCATAAGCCTTTGCTTTTAGGAAAAAATTTGAAGTTTTGTTGTAGTAGGCTATACATTGCACTGCCAACATAGGTTTTAAATATAGTTATGGCAAAGTTAACATTGCCATGTTTTTAAATAGTCTCTTTCAGCATCAGATTTGTCATTCTTGCTTTGTGAATGAATGTGAGGACACTTGGTGCTCTGATAGACGACATACTATTATCATATATACAGCAGAATTTTCCGATATTGATGTTATTTTTTACTGTTTATTGGTTACATAAACTTACTTATTGACTTTCGCAAGATGAAGTCAAATATATATTTTACCAAATTTTCTGCTGAAGCATGAAACAATGTTACATTAAAAGATTAATTTTTAGATGTAGTCAGCACTGTGAACAAGCTTCTTAAAAAGTGTACACTTCGTCTCACCACAGAAAAGTTGTATTTTATCCTTCCTGACCAAGTTTCAAACGGAGGTGTAAGCATGTGGTGTGAATTAAAACAGGCAAGTGAACAACTATTTTCTTTGATGTCCATAGATTTAAACATCGAATAATTCTGAGTGACATTGTGTTCAATAAGTTCAGTAGAACTACTTCCAATGTAAATAAGTTTCATTGCAACAACGTAAAAAGTTTTTTAAATTGATTTTGTTATTTAAATGCCATGTTGTTGCCTGGTTTTATGTTTTTCTGGTTTAACAAAATGATCTCTCCACCTAAGTTGTACTTGTACAAATAGTAGGCTACTAAAAATTTAAGAAGCGTATACTTTAATGACTGGTTCTGATAGAAATTGATACACTATAAGTATTGTTGAACCACAGGTAACATTTACAGAAAACAAAAAATTACATTGTAACAAATTTCGAACGTTTTCGTCATCACATGATGTAGTCTTCATGAATAATATACAGTAATTGTATCTATAATTTGTTCGAAATTTGCTACAATGTAGCTTTTGTTTTTTGTAAATATTACTATAATAAACTAAAATATGTTAAATCGGACTAAGTTACTTGGCTTCGTATGCCTGTGGTTCAACACGACAAACACTCTAAAGAAGCACTGTGCAGTTTTTTGTTCTGTTAGTAAATTTAATATTTAACCATTGTATTTTGTTTAAATGTAGATAAAAGTATCGTATTGTGTTATTCCTGAAGAGGACATCATGTAATGTCGAAAACGTTTGAAATTTGTTTCAATGTTGTTTTTTTGTTTTCTGTAAATGTTACTACTGTATAATAAATGAAACATGTTAAATCTGATTAAGTTACTTGGCTTTTGTATACCTATGGTTCAACAAGACACACTCTCTACCAAATCTTTATCACTATATATAAGTATTGTGTTGTATTGTAGAAAGTAGGCCAATTGAAATCTACAATCTCAATGATTCGACACCATTTTTAACAAAAGTAAGTTTCATGCACCGGCCACCGGTCATCAACAAGTAAACTTTTAAATAGGATTCCAATGTACCGGTTCCTAGTTTTATTTTAAGTTATTTTATCATTGGAAGTACCTATTGTAACTCCTGTTTTTTATCACATCTGCTACTGAATTAAACATCTTCATCTGTTTACCAACTCAATAACACTCCAATATTTTTAATTTGTATGTCAAGTAGAAAATGGACTATTTTAATGGTGTAGCCTAATTTGTAATTGTTTCTGGATACGAAAGGCAAACTTTTTTGATGAATATCAAATGGATGGAGTGAACAGCGAGTTCAATGAAATCTATTTGGAAGTAATGACGGAAAATATAGTTCGGGCATTGAAGTCTGCCCAAAGTGCAAAATCAATGAAAATAAAGCTTACCAAAAAAGAAACTCCTTGTCTTACAGTTGAAATTGAGTTGGTAAGTTCTGTAAATTTAACATTAAGGAAAAGTGTCAAAATTAGTAATCTGTTGGTCTTACCTTACATTTTCTTTTAACTTTTGTTCTTTCACCGCAAAGAAAAATTAGCTGAGGTAAATTAATCTGTGTTGTGGTAAAAAAAAAGACAACCATGATGATATAATGAAGCGAAACAATACAAAGAGATAGAATAGCGTCCCGGTAACAAGCAGAAGGCAACACTACGTACATCCAAAACAAAAAGGTCCGCTTCAATTGCAAAAAGGGATTTTACTAGATCAAGTTTTTACTACCAAACTCTAATACTGCATGTGATGTTCTCCTACTTCACCAGTACAGAATTTTATTCGCGTCAGTCCTCATGGCGGAGCACTATGCATAACTTGATTGGGCAGCCGAAAAGTACTGGTAGTGCTATGTTCAATCAAAAGCTATATGTTACTGGTCAGGAAACATTTAAACAATAATAGGCCGACCAGGCGACTAACCTATTTTCAATATTTTTGTAGCCGTCTTTAAGCAGTCGATCACGTGCAGTCATCCACGACATTCCTGTCTCCGTTATACCTCGTCGCTTATGGGATGAATATCAAGAACCGAAAATGCCAGAATTTCATGTCAGTATTTGTATGCCTTCATTGAAAAGGGTGAGTGAAAAACGCTTTGTTTGTTTTCAAAGTTTGCCTACATTGCAAATGACAAACACTCAGTCAAGAATCAAGATCAACTCTTCAGAGAATGCATCCTTAAAATTTGCCTTACATTGCTGCCGCTGCCTTCTAAACTTATAATTATGTTTCAGTTTCAATACAAACAACAATTTAAGATAACGAGCGATTTTTGTGTAATGCAATTAACATCTAAATACTGTATTATATTATTGACATTGTCTGCTTTGTAAAACGCTGAGGAGCAACGCATATCTGCGATGGGTACAGCGCGATTTAAAAACACTCATTATTATTAATCAGTGAAGAATACTTTGACGGGCCGATAGGTTGTTTTAATGGCATTGGAAGTATGCACGTTCCTCGTTCATAGCACTCAATCAAGAAATTTAAATATCCCTTGGCTCGCATTAAACAATATGAAATTTGGTAAAGTTTCTCATGGAATAGCAGTTTTGTCCTTTTATGGACATTCAAATCACCGAAATCAACTTTACAATGAAGTCTTTGTTATGAATATTATGTCTATCAGCTGAAAAATATTGCCGAGAGACTGAAGAATTTGAGTTCGTACTTGACAATATCTGCCAATCAAGAAGGAGATATGTTGATGAAAGTTTCCACTGAGCTTGTATCTGTGACAACAAGGTTTGTATTACCGTAATTGAAAATAATATATCATGTCAGGTAGTATGCAGTGACACTTTGTCGAAGGCTTGTCAAAACGAAAAACAGTTCGTTCCGGTATTCTATGTTTAGACTTTATTGTAAGCATCGTCATTCGTCATGTAGTAGCCTAGGCTATTAAGTAACTTTTCTGTAGGCCTACTTTAACTGACACGACAGGCTCACAAAGTTGTCAATTTTCAGGTTTCAAAATCTTGAACTGGTGCCGCATGATGACGATAATGAATCACATGCTTCATCGAAACTTTGGCCAACAAGCCAATTTGCCAGTGCTCGAATAGACATTAGAAAGTTCTTACAGTTCCTGGCGGGACAGCAAATAAATCCTTACAAAGTGATTTGCAGTAAGTTCCCATAGAGATATGATGTAACAGGTGCTCGACTGCTCGGCTACTGCCTTGGCGCAGGCCGAACCAGTCCGCGAAGTATGTTTTTCGATCCACACCAAAACTCATTTCTTTTTAAACATTTCAAACAAAGTTGTATCATTAAATGCACATGCAATTTAACCTCCATTGCTTCATATTTGATCATTAATTTGCTATGCTTCGATAGCTTAAACTGGTCCACAGTGCAGAAAGGCTTATTTTCATTGATTTTGCACTTATTTTCATTGATTTTGCACTTTGGACAGACTTCAATGCCCGAACTATATTTTCCGTCATTACTTCCAAATAGATTTCATTGAACTCGCTGTTCACTCCATCCATTTGATATTCATCAAAAAAGTTTGCCTTTCGTATCCAGAAACAATTACAAATTAGGCTACACCATTACATTAGTCCATTTTCTACTTGACATACAAATTAAAAATATTGGAGTGTTATTGAGTTGGTAAACAGATGAAGATGTTTAATTCAGTAGCAGATGTGATAAAAAACAGGAGTTACAATAGGTACTTCCAATGATAAAATAACTTAAAATAAAACTAGGAACCGGTACATTGGAATCCTATTTAAAAGTTGGACATATCGACTACCGTTACCCAGGACATAAAATGGAAGCGTTTCCACTCTAGCTAAGCTAGAATGCCCAACGTTATTTTACATGTCAAATAAGCAGGTTTTACTGTCACAACTCCATTTCATAATAGCTTCAAAATTTTAGCTAACGTATTAACATCCCAGATATTGGAACTGAGTAGCTCACATAGTTTGACAGGTTTCTTTGGTCTGTGGGATGTCTTGTCCTACCTAATGCTTCCACTTTGATCTAAACTCCACAAACTTGACTGGGTGATCAACGTTAAGCCACTTAAAAGTGGGGTCGGCTATACGGGGCGGAAAATTTGTGGTGGATTGCAGACAGCCGTTGCTTTTTTTCATATTTTAATAAGCATGGATTCAATACTTTAGTTTAGTGGTTATAACAGGTGTGGAGTGGACTATGGTAATTAATATACAAAGTTTAATAAATTGTCATCTAAATTTTCAGATATAATCGATCAGACCGCTGTTCATTTCTTTCTGATTCACGACGACATATCACTTCAGTTTTTAATCCCAGTCATGTCAGTGTGACATGTGTAGTGGACGCGGTAGACCTTGCCTTCCTGAAAGTGGATTCCACGAGTAGGATTTCATAACTTTCGTTTGTCCTGCAGACCTGTTGATCGCTAACTGAAAAAGCAAAGGAATCATTGTAGGATTGAAAGCAATATAAACAAGACCAGACCATGGTGACCTTTATATACATCGCTATGAGCAGTGTTCCCTCTAATAAAATTTTCCAGTGCGCATCAATATTTTTTAAAGCTGGGTTTGCAAAGTTGTTTGTTTGTTTATCTTTATCCGGGAAAGCGGACTTGAGCACTATGCATCGGTGTACGCCTTCCGACATACCCCTGACCCACGCTGCAGCCGACGGCAATGTCTGTTTCCGGTTGTATACTCTACTTACGACTTAAATTTGGTACTACCCATTACTCGAAATCGATCACTGGGTAGAGGCAATTATCGTAAAGTTTCTTGCCTAGAGAAACAACAGCAAGTGCGGGTGGCTGGAGTCGAACCATGACCCGTGATCCATGGTCGAACATGCAGGCTCTCGACTGCAAGCCCAACGCGCTAACCACTCGGCCACTGCTGCCGAGTGGATTGGATTGAGTTGAGTGGATTGATTGCAAGTGGATTGAGTTGTTACAATCAATTTCAAACTCTCAAAGAGCACGAACAATTTACAAACTGAATTCAAATGGTTCTTATTTGCTTTTGCGCTTTTCCGGTGATCACACACTTCATTTCACTGTCGTCTTCATCATCTATTAATTATTTCTGATGCTTTTGTCAACACAGATTGGACGTGGGGAGTCCAAATGTTTTTTCCAGGCGGGTCAAATTTGATAATGCGGAAGAGCCCGCGGGCCAACAGTATCTGATAATTTTGTTTTGCTCGAAAAAAGGTGCAATTTATTATATACCGTACTGTAGTAACATTGTGTTATTTAATATCATTTTCATACAATAAGGGAACGTTCAAATATTACGTAACGCTTTTTTTTCGAATTTTTGACCCCCCCCCTCCCCCATGTAACGCCAACGTAACGCTTTTTTCAATCCCCCCTCCCCCATGTAACGCTTTTTCACTACGAATTCAGCACAGAAAACTACCATTCCGTACTCCAAAGCGTTACGTAACGTTTTGCTTGAACCCCCTCCCCCCCCGATGTGACGCCAACGTAACGCTTTGCATAAACCCCCCCCCTCGAAGGCGTTACGTAATATTTGAACGTTCCCTAAGCCAACATGCAGGTTAAAGTTTTTTGTTACATAAGTTAGCCTACATATCACCGGATGTATTAAGTTATCTACTTTTCCATTACAAATTGAAACATTCAATGATTTTGTAAAACACAGCTGTGTTAATGTGAAGGATCAAACTGACGTCTTGATTAATGATTTCAATATCCAGGTTGAATTTGATTCGAGAGGTTCGAGGTCAGTGGTAGCCAAGCATAAAATATGTTGAGCCGAACAAGCTCAACGTTTTCTTTGCAAACGTTTGTATTTCTTGATTTTTTTTTATTCATTGAGGTAAAAAATCACAAGGAAAATGTTATAATGCTTTTTGTTTTAGAAGCGCTTTAACTGTATTTGAGTGTGATTCAACAAATCACAGATACGTTCTGTAGAAGTTATACTTAAAAGCTTTTTTAAGTTTGAAACGTTGGAAGTACGCAGAAATCAAATCACACTGTGTAGTAAATGGTTTGGTGTTCTTGCGCATTTGCGCACTTTAGAGCAGGGGTTCTTAACCTTTTTTCCCTTATTACCCATTTCTGTCCAGATCAAAGTCCCATTACCCAAAATCTAATTTTATCTATTTTACCATATTAAAAATATAAAACAGCGTTATTCAACAAAAACAACATTTAACGTAAAGAACGGCATCAATAGTTTCAGTGAGACATTTGCGCTTTTTTTTTGTGTACAATTGATGCAATATTGGGTGCGATTTTGGATACTGCACAAAGCAAATCTGACTTCAGATCTAACAGCTTGTTTCAAAATTTTGACTTCAAAGCAACAACACTTGAAAATGCTGATTCACAGAGATAAGTGGAAGGGAACATAGTCAACAATGTTAGTGGTTTTGCACAACATTTGGATATGCTTTTCCCATCATTTTCCCAAGTTTTCATCTTCAAAAGAATATAGCTCGCTCGTCTCAACACTAACTCTAAATGTACACTTAGCTATATAAACTACTTCAAACAACTGCTAACAGCAACGCAGCCATCAAGCTTGCTTATAAAACAACTGTAACTGAACTGATTATACAAGAAAAATCTTACTATTATGTCGCAAAAATGAAATACATAAAACCGTAGCTAACTGCTCTAGGCTGCTGCTGAGCTGAGTCGGAGTCTGCCTCGCTTTCTGACCTAGTCTTGTTCTAAAACGATCCCTGTTCCATATCTAGAAAGCTAAAACCTCAATTGCTAAGGTAACAGGGATCAGTAAGTCAGTAGATGTAACAGAAAATATATTTCGCATTTGTTAGTGCGTCGTCAGTTCCGATAAAGGGCAGTTAAAACCTACAAGTAATGTTTTTAATAACAACTTAACTGCCCTTTATCAGAACTGACGATAAACTAACAAGTGCGAAATATATTTTCTGTTACATCTACTGACTTACTGATCTCTGTTACCTTAGCAATTGAGGTTTTAGCTTACATAAAACCGGCAACAAAAATGATGCGAAAAATAAATCACTATGACGAAACAATTCTAAAAATGATAAAATATCACTGTGCTTGTTTGGTTGTTTTGAACGGACTCAAATAATAAAAAAAGCATAAGCAATAAAGCAACTTTACCACTTACAGCTGTGACATTGTTTGTTACATCTATAATTCTAAATATTCTGGTTCAGCTGATTACCCACCTGCTATCCTGAAATTACCCACATGTGGGTAATTACCCATAGGTTAAGAACCACTGCTTTAGAGGGAACACTGGCTATGAGCGAGACGATCTATTCGTTTTTTTAAGTGTTTGCGCAGTTGGCATTGTTCTTACAATATGTGATTGGCTGATTGTGTTGTAATAAAATTTTGAAAGATTTTGCTTTTGTCATTCAGATCGACTGAATTCGCCAGGTACACAAAACCGGTAGTACTGATTGTAATGTATAATAGGTGTTGGAAATACTCCGAAATATAGCCACTTTATGTCTACACAACACAAATAAGACTGAGAAAAATAATTGCAGTTGTATTTACATGCAATGTTGATGCAGACGGTACTATTTGCGGCGGTACCAATTGTAAGATATAAAGTTTAGTTCATAAATCGAATTTTTGTTAGCAAATTGGCTATGGTCAGTTGGTCACTACTTCTGAGAGCAGCATTCCTGATTGCAGCCAGCGCTTGTATTGGAGAATGGTGATAGTTTGTTCTGGATAAATTGTGGAGAAAATGAGTTTTACTGTAGGCCTAATCAGGGAATTATTTGATCGCTGATGATTATAACATATTTAGTCACCACGCAAGTAATGAGTTATACCAACGTTGTATAACAAATGTTTTCTATATTACCTGATAGGGTTACTGCAGTTATGTGACTAATTTTATTGCACAGTTAATCTTATTGTTTAAGTAAATATTAAAAACACAAAGTTCATACAAACACATCAATCAACAACAGGAATGATACTGTGGGAAGGTAGACATGAATTTCAAACAAAAACAACAACTTTAAACCTAATTAAAGACTGAATGTATTAATTATATAATACAGTAGTATTAATATGATAATACATCATAGTACGGTACTACGGTATATAATCAAACAATGATTCAATTTCAACTACCAAAAAAATTGCCAAAAACGGTTATAGAACCCATAACTGCCATGCTGTCAAGGTTGTGACAACAACAATTTTAAGCATTCAACTCATGTCCATATGTTACAAGGAAATATTAGTGGATGGTACCAGTTACATAAGTTCATTTCGTAGCTAAATATCTCACTTATTAACAAACACGTAAAATTCCATAGCAGTGCCATTGTGTTCACTAGTAAAACGTACTATTGAAATAATGGACAAAAAAAACTTGAGTGCAAAGATTTAAAAATTGTGTTAAATATTTCAGTCCATACAATCTTGCAACTCCACTTGTAGCGTTGTGTTACGAAAGCATAGAAAAGATAAAAAATTGTCTGTTTTTGGCATGCCATCAAAAACAGACGTTGGAGCATTTTTGTGCCCAGTCTGATTAAATCCACTGGTACGCTTTTTCTTTTTTTGCACTCTATCAATCAAAACAATGTCTGACTTTTCATTTTCTGAAGAACAAGCCCGTACTGCCCTTCCTCTTGCATAAAACTTTTCTTTACTTGGCATACGAGTACTTTGTTTTCTATTTGAGTCTGTAAAAAGAACTTTTCGCCTGTGCATTTTTACCGGACTATTGCTTCTTGTTTGTGGTGGAGAAGTGTTGCTGGCAAACTTCCGCTGAGCTCTCACTCTTGGCGTTAACGAACCATCATCAATATCAGAGAGATTACTTTTAAGTGGGCATGAGTGACTTGGCGATTCTTTTACTTTCCGCACCAAAGTAGTGTCTTTTTTTTCTATTTTGTCTTGACATGATGCTGTAACAACTTCGGCATCAGGATAAAGCATTCCAGCTTCTTCTAATAATTTTGACTGTAGACGAGTAAGTCGCAATTCACAAGAATCACTAACATGCAGCTTAGAGTTTGTGTTTGCATTTGGGAGTTGCATATCTTCATTATTGTTACTGATTGAAACTGAATGTTTATCTTTATTATCAATATCTTCCAATACTACTATGTTTGAAGACTGTGTTGCACTTCTAGATTCAACGCTTTTTGAAGAATCTGACAACACAATTTTATTACGAGATGATGGACCACTACTCTTTTCTGGTGTAGCTTGGTCATTTCTTTTAATGTTATTAGAATTTTTATGAGGTGAATCTTTGTCATGAAGAGACCGAAGAAAGGCTTTTTGTAATTGAGCTTCTTCAATCCAGTGCAGGTGATCTTCTCCATAATTTACAATCTTTCTGGTTCTTTTGGGTCTTTCACAAGACATTTTGCATTTGCTTCAAATATTTCTTAATTAACCAGCAAATGTACTGTTAGCAAAGACTAATCTATGTTAATTAGAACTGAAAAACATATAACTTTAACAAGAGCCATTTTTGACTTTTTGTAGGAGTTGATCCAGATGAAATGGTTAAGCGCATACTGTGTGAACATATCAATCGTATTGTATCAATATCTCAAATTCCTAACCAAAACCTATTTAATGTTAAGCAAACCTTATCGGATAAGTGTATCAGCATTGGCTTTTTGTTTGCATACTTCATTCATTTAATCATATTATTGTCTTTGCTTACAAACATCTGTACAATGACAATGGGTCAAGTAACAAACCTTTACCACAACCGAAAAAATATCTCTTTTCTTTTGCATAACTGTCCACCACTTGCAATTAAGCGAAGTAAAGAAAATGATGTCTCCAGACAGGTGCGTGCCATTAAAAGAAAAACAAGCGACTGTAATCCCGTGCTGTGATCTCATGCACATTGCACAAGACATCACACCAAAAAGATATAATTTTGAAGAATTCTACGGAAAAATCCATCTAATAAAACAATTTGTAAAAAACACAAATTAAATAATGCGATGACAGCAACAATACGCGGACCCTGATAAAAGCAGTTTTCATTAACATATTTATTTTTTATGCCGTTTGAAAGTCAGAGTGCCATTTATATCTTTTTTATTAAAATCGGAGTTTTCCAAACATGTAATTTGAAAACCAAAAAACAAGTTGCATAGTTAGCGAAAATAAATAAAACATACCGGTACACAAGTTATGATAACATTATTGATAAATAAACCAATAATTTTTTTCTGTCAAATTATTTTCAATTGCAAAATATTTACAAATGTATAAAGTGAATGCAATTACCTTGATGGTCTCAAATACGCACATCGACCCTACTGTACAACACAAACATGATAATAATAAAAAATAGATGCTATAAACTGTTGTGTGTCATATGACGAGGAGATTGCGAAAAGACCAGCTGGTCGTCGAGTCAGCAGCCATCTCATGTCAAATGATAAAAATAACATACACATTAAATATGGTAAGCAGGCCTCGAAATTTGTACTTTTTTGCGATGGTCAAGCATGTCCTCCCGGACTGGCCCTTTCAGTGGACATTTAACATCTCAACCGGACGTATTTTTTGCATGTAGATTTTGCACAAAATCACACTTACAGTATTGTGTAGTCGTGTTTGTAGAAGAAGATTTTCTGCAACAGAATAACTCTGCAATGGTTGATGGCTTAATTAACCGACCCTGAAGGAAACTGGAGCAGATTGCTGAGAGCAGACCGAGATTGGCAGAGTGAAGTTTTCCATTTGTTGAAGTTTTGTTGCTGGGGAATTATTCCATTCACTAGGTGCTGCTGAATGGAGAGCAGTCCTGAAATGCGTTGCTCAGGCGCACACCCCAAAAGTCGAACCAACGCTGCGTGATCTTGAGCCGGGCGAGTAACCACTGAGCTATCGGGGCTGAAATCCTGGCAGTGTCGCATACTTGTAGCGGCTTTGAATCACAGACGCAGGCCCGGTCACCGAGATTGAAAGAGTGAAGTTTCCGATTGTTGAAGTCTTGTTGCCTGGGAATTATTCCATCGATTAGATGCCGCTAAGTTAAGATATCAATTGACAATTATAATACAAATCCAAAGTTTTACGTTTAAAAACTATGGAGTATGAAGTCTTTCATTTACATTAGATCTACAATCACTGTACATGTCCATTACGAGCAGAAAATTTGTTATTGACATCTATCCTAGATTTCTCTTTTAAATTTTCACAATTTTCTTATTCATAATTTTTGAAGTCAGATGTCTTCAAATGAAGATCAATCAATGTTTTATTTGTTAGTAACAGGAACATAGGTACATGTTTGAAATATGCAATTAATATACATAATGCAAAGTTACACAAGTTCCCATACCGACAGAGAGACAACCATACGGTCTACTAGTCAATTGCCAAGATCACCAAAGCAAGCATTTTTTTTATAATAACAGGATAAAAATCGAACCCACGTCATGTAGCCTAAATGTATTCCCTAGGCCTAGTCCAACCCTGTAGGAGACAGCAAAACTGGTCTGAAAATCAAGCAAGTGGAATCTCTGAATTCCGGTCCGCTCGTCTGAACTGAATCTGAAAAAGTGTGATTTCACTGATTTGTGATTTTGTGAAGCGTGAACGCGAGTTGCCAAGTTTATGAAAAGAATTTACCTTGAAGACCAGGAGCCCGCGACATCCACCCTAGGTGAAAAAGTTATCAATTTCTATTCATACAGCGATGTCCGGTGGTATGTGGGTAGCCTACTCATAATCTGAAAATCTGCCGAGCCGCCGGTGGTGGGTATGGGAATGGGGGGCATTTTTTATGGCCTAAAAAATGCGCTAGGTCAGCTGAAATAGTTACCGCTTGAAACTTAGTTGGTTGTAAAGTAAATTGTTTCTAGATGATTGTCTGGTATGTGACAGACATTTTCGGTGATGGGGGGCTCTGACAGACAAGTTTTATACCTCCAAAATTTGCGCTAGGTCAGCTGAAAAAGTTATGGGATAAAACCAACTCATTATTAATCTGTGAGTGTTAAGCTTTACAAAAATATATGTGACAGACAAATTTGTTGGTGGGTGTCCCCTGACAGACGACCTAAAGTAGGTGACCCCCCTAACTGAGCTAGGTCAGCTGAAATAGTTACCGGATAAAACCAATTGAAAATTAATGTGTGAGTGTTAAGCTTCACAAAAATATATGTGACAGACAAATTTGTTGGTGGGTGTCCCCTGACAGACGACCTGAAGTAGGTGACCCCCTTAACTTGAGCTACGTCAGCTGAAATAGTTATCGAATAAAACCAATTGAAAATTAATGTGTGAGTGTTAAGCTTCACAAAAATGTATGTGACAGACAAATTTGCTGGTGGGTGTCCCCTGACAGACGACCTGAAGTAGGTCTAGGTAACCCCTTCCCTTTTTGGGCTAAATTAATGACAGGAGTTACCGCTAAAAAAAAATTGAAGAAGTGTTTTGTTTTATGTGTGCACAACTGAAAATAAGTATTACGCAGAGGTGGGCAGTAGCGCGCTACTTTTGTAAAAGTAAAAGGTAAAAGTTTTTTTTGGTAAAAGTAGCGGTAGCGGCGCTACTTTTTAGTTGTAGTAGCGGCTGCAGTAGCGGCGCTATTTTTTTTCCAAATTAGCGGGAGAGGCGTTACTTTTTTTCAGTCGCACTCCCGCTACCCGCTATTTTTTTAATTTAAATTGAAAAAAAAGCTTGTTTTTTTGCAATATTGGCGTGTCAAGCAGCTATATAATCGGTTTGGTTGCAAAGTTTCGTTCTTTTCTACCTGACGTCAATTTCTTCGGCGAATATCTCCGTATGATGAAGCCTATCTGCCAGGCTTTAGACATTTTCCAGGGCGAGTCCAAGGCGTATTACGGAGTCTTGCTTTCAACCATCACAATTTGCTGAAAGAAGTTGACCGAGATCAGTGATCTTGTGACCTGTGAGGAGTTGAAAGTGAAAGTCCTTGAAGGGGTGAAGAAACGATTCAACAAGTGCTTCAACGACATCAAATGCGTTATGGCATCATGTCTTCATCCCTCCTTCAGACGTCGTGGCTACAATTTCTGCACTACGTTTCCACGGAAGATGCTGACGCACTGCGAGAAAAAGTCAAGACAGATGTAATTCGACTGTTGCGGGAGCCATCAAGCCAGGTTGATACCGAGAAGAGTGACACCAACACCAGTCATGACTCCGAGAATGTATTTTTTGGAGTGTTTGCGCCATCCCGTGAAACGTCGGTGCAGAAAGGACAGTAATTGTGGACGCCTTTTTTTCAGACAAGAGCAAGTCCTTGAGCCTTTCAAATACCAAATTAAAACATCTGTTCATTAAATACAACACCCCATTCCTTCCAGTGCTGGAGAGACTTTTCTCTGTTGGAAAAGATGTGCTTAAGCGCCAGCGGGCAGGACTTATAGTGACTCTCATTTTGAAATGCTCGTGTTTTTGAAAGATACGTAACAATAAATTTCCCTTAGAATGTGTTTTCTATAACGACGTTAAAATGACAGCGTTAACAAATGATAACATTCGTTTTCAAGGTCATTTTTGCGTCACTAGGGACTTGAGTGTTTCCTAGTGTCATTTTAGACAAAAGTAGCGGAAGAAGTATCGGTAGCGCGCGCTACAAAACGCGCGCTACCGACAAAACAAAATTATTCGTGAAAGGTTAATAATAAATGACTGAAATTCAATAAAACTGCACTGACCTGCGTACAAGCTGCTGTTTTGTTTAGATGAATTAAGATATTTTCCTGAAGAGGGCAGAAAGTTTTGCCGAAAACGTTTGAAATTATGTATCTATTTCATTTCTGTATTAATTTTGAATTATGCAATTCAATGTTATTAAGTTGTTATCGATTGTCTGTCTATGGTTTTTAAAAAGTACCTCTCTACCAAAGCTTATTTAATCATCAATCACGTGCAATTTCAAAAGTTATCTAACTTACCTAAGCAAGGCTCGGTTTCCTCTGCAAGCGAAACCAGCTTACTTCCATTACGCTCCACGTAAGCTGGTAAGGGCCCCCATAACATTCATTAGCACAGGGGCCCCATTTGACCTTAATCCGGGCCTGGGTACAATAATCATGTAACCATATACGCCGTTCATCCTGACTCACCTCTGCACTTCTCGATAGAGTCGGTTTATTAAGAACACGTATAGTGTCCAGAACTGACAAGTTTCACCAAACACTCCATGCATGGACCTGTTAAAGCATTCTTCATACTTTTCCCGATGTTCGATGACGGCTGGATTGGCCAAGCATACTTTTACTTTATCAGGGTCAGTTGGAATAGTGGACATGACTTACTGGAAGTTGTCAATTTCATCTGCATCTAAAGTTGTCAAGAATCGATCGTATAGCTTTCTTTCCATGACCTTGACTGTAATTTCGTGCACACGAGTAGGCTACAGTACACCTGTTGTAAAATTTCTTATAATGAACCCTTGTAATGATCCCTCGGCAAGGATCTTTGACTCCGACAATATGGACTCTATCCCGCAATCATTTATGAAGGTTCCTTCTGCTCCGAAAAATGCAAGGTCCATATTATTGAAATTCCCAAGTATAATGAGGAGATTGTCAAAAAGAGGGGCTTCAATGGCTTGAATGGAGTCGGCTGTTTGTGCAACAAGGGGTGCGCAACAGCTACGTCATACGTCACCACGGCATATTGTTGGTGAGTTTCAGTTGCAACCTTCATGGTTCCAGCCAGTAACCAGTTTTTCTTTAAAAACGTTATTGTTGGTTGGTAATCTTGTTATTAGGTCCTTGTAACATATTTGCTGTCCCGGATTCGCTGTAGCGGTAGACAATCCACTCTATTATTGCTCATGAAACCAACATAGAGTGGAGTTGCAAAATCTCTACTTTTGCTGAACCAATTTGAATTTGGATTTCAACCCGCATAATAGTGTAGTATAAAAGAGTTGCAATGATTCGGAAAGTTTTGGGCCATATCCTTTAAGCTCTCTAGGTTTGTTGGATTTGGGGTTTTGGTTTTGATTAGCTTCAATATTTCACCTCGAAACTGGCTTGAAAATAATAAAGTAGCCAAGCCACCTGATAACTCTTGTAAAGTTAGGAGTACGTTTTGCAGACATTACCTGGGCATTACCAGACATAAATCGAAACCATACAAATAGTAGCAATACTTGTATTGGCTAATAACGTACACTAATTACTCCCAGACATCAAATCATTTTTTTTTTATTGATTCAACGTCTGCAGACGTTGAATTGATGTAAAAAACGGTTGATTTGCTGTCAATGTTTTTTCGAAAGGATGCTTTTTACATTGTTTTTGTATCATATTCTTCAACTTAGCCTACTAATACTTATCCATACTCGTTAGATCGCTAATTTGTTGCGTACTGAATTGTCACTGACTGCCTCTTTGAAAAGTCTTGTTCATGGAATAACGGTTTGGAAGAATAAAAAACGTAGAGTACATGATTATTTATCATTGTAATGTCATATAGTAGCTTATTGTAGGGAGTTTCGAAAAAAGTGTTATCACATAGCTGAATGGTTATTGGTTAGGGTATAGTCAGATGATCAAGCGCTTTAAGGAGTGAATTGTTAGTAATGTGTCGTTGCCCACTGTGACACAAAAGCAAATTCCTTTCAAACTAATTTAACAGCTTGCACTAGGGCTGTAAAATTCCTATCACCAAACTCGCTAAAAGTAATACAACCTGATTTCTCTATCTCAGACAGCAAATCAACCCTTTTTTAAATTGATTCAACGTCTGCAGACGTTAAGCCAATGTAGAAAACGGTTGATTTACTGGCTGAGATTGTAGTGAGCCAAGCAGATGCAAAAACGCTTGATATAGTTCCTTGCACTGAAACTATTTTTATTTGTGTGGACAGATGAAGTAAATAAATCACGTTGTGTTACTTAGTTTTGTATACCGTACTTCAAAAGCACAGCTTACAAATAGCTCCTATCAATTGACTTAGTGCAGATCTGGAGGTTACCTAGGCCTATTTCAGGTCGTCTGTCAGGGGACTCCCACCAACAAATTTGTCTGTCACATACATTTTTGTGAAGCTTAGCACTCACATATTAATTGCCAATTAGTTTTATCCGTTAACTATTTCAGCTGACCTAGCTCAGTTAGGGGGGGGTCACCTACTTTAGGTCGTCTGTCAGGGGACACCCACCAACAAATTTGTCTGTCACATTCATTTTTGTGAAGCTTAACACTCACACATTAATTTTCAATTGGTTTTATCCGGCAACTTTTTCAGCTGACCTAGCTCAGTTAGGGGGGTCACCTACTTTAGGTCGTCTGTCAGGGGACACCCACCAGCAAATTTGTCTGTCACATATATTTTTGTAAAGCTTAACACTCACAGATTAATAATGAGTTGGTTTTATCCCATAACTTTTTCAGCTGACCTAGCGCAAATTTTGGGGGTATAAAACTTGTCTGTCAGAGCCCCCCCCCACTACCGAAAATGTCTGTCACATACCAGACAATCATCTAAAAACAATTTACTTTACAACCAACTAAGTTTCAAGCGGTAACTATTTCAGCTGACCTAGCGCATTTTTTAGGCCATGAAAAATGCCCCCCATTCCCATACCCACCACCGGCGGCCCGGCAGATTTCCAGATTATGAGTAGGCTACCCACATACCACCGGACATCGCTGTATGAATAGAAATTGGTAACTTTTTCACCTAGGGTGGACGTCGCGGGCTCCTGGTCTACAGGTGAACACTAGAACCTACAAGGAAGATATTTGAATTTCCAATTTTTGAAACCCATACGTTTTTTTTACAGTTCATGCTTCTCTTTCTTACTCAACAACTGTGTAATGGTTTACCTTTTCGAAACCTTTAGTTTTTTTTTTTATTTTCCAAAAATTCAAATTCCTTTGTTGTCGATTCTATGGTCAAGTTGTAGTACAGTATTTAGCAGCTGATCACCACAATTCAGTGATCTTATTTTAAGAAATTACCACACATTTTCAAAAAAATGATTTAAAGCATTAAAACAGGTAGCCTATTTGCTTCATATGTCTTTATTGTTAAAAGTAACAAATGAACACGAAATTGGTTGATGAAACCAGGGCCACTAGGTAGGCACATTGTCACAATCAATGCGCGAGGTCTCGCGACGGGCTGCTTTGTATCTTGACAAAACGTGCTGTTTTCATTATGGAATTTTGAACGATGTGTTATTATCGGTTATTGACCTGAAGTAACCTTTGATTGCAGGTCTCTATTATGTAATGTGTTTCCAGAGCATTCGGGACATTCTTTCAGAACAAATCTGGAATGTTCTGTTGTTTTTCACAATAGACCTTTTGCACATTCAAAATCACCAGAGCGTGACGTTTGAGTTACGCGGAGTCTGAGAGTTGAGAATCGCTGGTTTACTACGGTTTATGAAGGCGTTTCTTGTTATTGCAAGCAAGCGTGAGGTCGGTGGCAGGTGAAAGTAAATTTTTTGTGTTTATGAATTGTTTTAGATTATCGGCACACTTCAATTCTTGTTCGTTTTAGTCATAGTGTTGGCTAACAGACTAGGAAAGGCAATTTTAGGACGCCATTGTGAAGCGTGTGCATTTTGACCGGGAATTATGGACCACGATAGTGGCACCTTGTCTTGCAACATTCTATTTTCATTCTGCATAACATAATATGCAACGAACCAACCACATTTTATTGATGATACCAAGCATAGTCACTGGTATTTTCCTGTCGAAGATGTGAAATTGACGAATTTTTTTATGGTCCTCTCTACATGAATGCGATGGCGTGCAATACTTCGTTTATTCAACACTTTGTCCTCACTCATTTGAGGCCTTCTACCTAGGAACGGTGAGATATTCAAATGTAGACCAATACCATGTAGGCTAAGTCTTTTTCTATAAGAAACCCTTTATCGGCCGTAACAGCATCATGAAGTGCAGTTCATTAGCAGCTATTTTCTGCTTCAAAAGGTGAAAAAATCCGCTCCTCTGATATATTTCTTTGTCACTCACATTACCAGTGTACAACTGAAATACAAACATATTACCCCCATTTGGATCAACTCCCACTAATGACTAATGCCTTTGCAGTGTTTGTACTTTTATAGTTCGAGTACGTTTGCGACTGACGGTGAAGTGAGGACAGTGTTTCGAGACGTAGGCCTACTTCAGTGCAGTCGATGATGATCATGGTGCTTGGGTAGTCCTTTTTGAAGTCTGGCTTCATGGTTGCTATGATAACGTCACGATGAGGGAATATGTTCAAACTAATCAACCTTAAATACATGAGGTGCATTCATGAATGAAAAATACGGTGTACAGTACATTACAGTACGAATGCAGAACTAATACCAAACCTTGTGCTTTAAGTCTGTATAAAACAAACCCAGACGAAGCTTCAACACCAGCAAAAATTCAATCTTCCACCGCTAATCTATGTAGATGCAGTGCTCCTGCAGCATTTTGAGGTATTTCGAAAGTAGCCTCGTCATTAAGTTCTGCATCAATATTTTGATTTGCATGCTTAGCTTTTGAAGCTGTATAATACAAGAAATTCTTCCTATCTTTGCCTGGCAAGATCGCTTCCAATACAGCAAAGAACTGGTCGAAGGTTTACACTTCTGTAGCCTAAGTTTACAACTTAAAAGAGTTTTATTTTCTGGCAAATTATACTGAAACACTGATACACGCCTGTAAAGACCACAAAACAACAGCTCAAGCAAACGTTAAACAATTTATTCGCCTGCAAACTACGCCACTAACCCTATCGCACAGCATTGTGAACAGCGGCTAGTCGTTCACGACTCCAGCGTCACGCTCTGTTGGTTTGTTATGCAAAAGGTCTATTGCCGAGTGACGTTTGTCATGACGTCATAAGGATGTTTATCAGTAGATCTGTGATTGCAAAATCTTTATTATGTAACGTGTTTTCTACAACCTTCTACTCCTACGTGACTATCTAGAAGCTTCTTTAAACCTGCTATAAATAGTGATGTATTATTACGAGTTGAGGGGAGTTGTATTATGATGAGTTGATTATTATTATGAGTTGGTGATGAGAGATCATTGTTGTAGTAGTAGCAGCTGTTAATAGACGCAAAGATTATCGTTGATCGAGAGTTGCAGTATTGAATACGAGTAAAGCAAGGTTGATGCTAATATAATTTCTGATTGAAATTAGAATCGTATGAGAAGCTGTAAGTGGATCACGTTAGACTCGATCAAAAGCCGCAAGCGTTGGAATCTATTGCTGTTCACTGTTACTTTGATTAATTGCTGGAAGTGGTGAACCATTCGTTGGAGTCCTTCAAGCGTTTTCATATATATCATTTCACTAGTAGAACTATCCGTGAATTTAATTGACTGCTTTTCGGTTTAACCCATTAAACTACGTCATTGAACCTTTCCAAGTCTTTTTCCTGGTAAGAGACAGAAAGAAATCGTGACACACATTAACATAGGACAGTTTTCCTTGCGAACCAGCTACCACCATTGCGGCGCATTGGTTAAGAAAGGTAGGACAATTTTCCTTATAAACTCAATTGATTACAGTCATTAAGATTCTCCTTGCACTCAGTTCAGTTGCAGAAGAAAGAAGAACATTAGCAGAGGGTGGTAATCGAACCCACACAATCGAAATGACTATTCCCTTGTGTTCCAGACGGTTGTTCGCCTGGTCAAACGTCATGTAGAAACCGTTCGGGTCTACTGAATATTACGTCATGGAAATTCCTAAAACATGAGCCAAAATTGCACCATCGTCCGTAAGACTCGTGTCAAACCTGTTTAAACCTGTTTCAGTTGAAACCTGTTTGGACATGAAATGTTGCGTCGCGCTACTGCTGGCGTGCCTTTGAGTTATCACAAATTTTTCTGATTCATTCTTGAAGTTGTGTGTTGGAAGTCGGTCGCACATTTAACTGGTTTATTTGGTGCTTGCTAGCTGGACAAATTCTCCGTCTTTTATCCAAGTAATCTGTATCGTAGTGACAGTTTTGAGGTGTAAGGCGTTGCATCTCGATTTCGATAGCCGCGGGCTAATTTTACAGGAATACACTTATGGAATAGACTTTTCAAGGAGTGTTTCTTTTCGGTCACTATATGCAGACAAACGGATCTGGGAACTTCATGTTACAATTTTCCCAGGAAGAGATTATGGTTTACCGCTGTGACCACCTTGCCTTAACCCATTAGGCCACGCTGCTTGTGGCGATATATTCACTTAATTTTCTTTGTATCAAAAATCTTTCGAGTAGATCGGTCAGAATATCACGTGTTGAGTCGCATTACTGAAATCAGCTGATTCGCAATAAAAACTGTCCTATGTCAAAGGGTCAAAGTGCCTACCGGGCCACTACGTAGCCTATATGGTGGTTCTGATACCACAACGATTGTTTGCTGTTTCAATGTTTAATTTTGTTTTAATATATTTGCCAACAAAAAGTGGTAAAACCAAAAATTCAACATAAGCAACTCTAAATAGTAGTAGCATAAAGGTAAATTCCACAGTCACCAAAACTACTTTCAACCCTGAATAGTCCACTGAAAGTAAAGGGCACCAGTGTTCCATTTTGCTCATTGCTAAATTAAGTAATGAAGCAACAACAAAATCGTTGATGATGTAGCAAAAGTACCAAAGCGTGATGCTGAAGATTAAATCCGCTTTTTGAAACCAACAGTGATTGTATTTATTCTGGATTTAACCATGTTCCCGACAATTTTCACCAAATCAAACGTCATATAAAAACCGTTCAAGTCTACTGAATATTACGTCATGGAAGTTGCTAGAAAATGTGCCAAAATTGCACCAGCGTTCATAAGAATTGTGTCAAACCTGTCAGACCTGTTTGGGCCTGTTTAAACAGGAAATATTACATCAGCTTTAAACACCTGTTGGAATGACTTCATAATTGTCTTTCATTATTGCGTCACAGTACTGCATACGTGAATTTGAGATATTGCTATCTATTCTGGTCATTCGTAAAATGATTGTTTGAAAGTTGGCCGCACATTTAACTGTTGGCTTAGTGCTTGCTAGCTGGACAAAGGTTCCGTCTTTTATCCAAGTAATTTGTATTGTAGTGACAGTTTTTAGGTGTACGGCGTTGCACCAGTCATCTCGATAGCCTCGGGCTAATTTTACTGGAATACACTTTTGAATAGACGTTTCGAAAGTGTGTTTATTTTTGGGTCATTGCATGCAGACGAACGGATTTGGGAATCTTACGTTACAATTTTCCCACGAAGAGATTATGGTTTACCGCTGTGACCAAACCAAAATAATAGTATTTAAAAATTCCATCATTCCATTAAATTTTTAAGCAATTAAAATGTCAAAAATTTTCACGTTGAGACCAGTCACACTCACGCAGGTTGTATATTAAAGTCAGGCCCCGATTTAGGAGGAGGCAGTTGCCCCGGGCCTCCCGACTTTTGAAGGCCCCCCCTATGTGGAAAAAAATGTGATTTTGTGTTATTTTTTTCCTTTTGGCCTTTAAAGTTTCTGCAAAATGCTGTGCAGTACTGGACTGATGCTACTGTAGACGTAGAGGTGGTTTTTCGCGCCTTGGCGCAAAATTTTTTTTGCACGGGGGCCCCCGATCTAAAAGTGCCCCGGGGCCCCCATCAGCTAAATCCGGCCCTGATTACAGTCGTTAGAATGCGTTGCTTTCGGGGTGTGCGCTTGAGCAAAGCATTCTAAAGACTGCTCTCCATTCAGCGGCACCTATTGGCTGGAGTAATTCCGGGCAACAACACTTCAACAATTGGAAACTTCACTGTGCCAATCCGTCACCATCGTAATAACTTGTTTGTTATCTCGGAGGTGACGGCCAATCTCAGTAACTGGTCCTGCGTCAAAAGTCACTTACAGCATGCGAAACTATCAGAAATAACATGTCAAGACTTTGTCACTCCGAGAATAAATATGCATCCCTATCCTCTTTACATATTTGTTTTCTCTCTCTTAAATTGAAGAATATCAACAGCCCCTTTTTGGTTTGATTTTGGAAGAATAATGGCGGGAAATATCTGTCGTCTGGCTTGATTTTGCTATTTACCAAAGGCCATACCCATGAGCATAGGCTATTGCAGGAAGTCAATTTAGGTAATTTGATTTTACATTCAAGTTAGATAAAAAGTTATTTATTGACATTTAGTATTTTCTAACAAATTATAGGCTACAATTTGTGGGTGAATGTGTCAACTGTTTGGACAGTGATGTTGGCTTGTTCCCTGCTCAAAACGATGTTTGTTCAAAAGCACACGCGTTTGTGTCTTGGTGGGGTCATTTATGCTAGTGGTTCCCAACCTGGGGTCCATGGACCCCTTGGGGGTCTATGATTACCTTGATGAATTTTGAAAAAAAAACTTTGTTTTATATGCACGGATGGAGCACCAGCTATGCTCGGGAACAAATCAGGATTTGCTGCTTTGGTAAAAAACGAAGCTCCTCGCGTGGTTGTTACCCATTGCTTCTTGCACAGGTACGGTACGCCTTAGCAGCAAAAACTTTACCAGCAAGTCTCAAAGAAATTCTGACAAATTGCATGTAAGTCGTTAATTTCATCAAAGGCAGAGCTGTAAACCACCCTACTTTTAAAGCGCTTTGTCAAGAAGTAGGGTCAGATTACAAAGTACGGTACTTTTGTAATTTGTATCATTCTGAGGTACGTTGGTTATCTAGAGGAGAAGTTTTAAAATGACTGCAGCAGCTAAAAATGAGATATTAACTCTTTTAAAAGCAAAAGGAAGTCCCCTCTGAAAATTGTTTGAGAGTAAAAGTTTTCGAAGCTGGTATACAATTCCTCTCCCTCCCTTGGTAACTCATAACAAAGAGGAATTGACCAAAACATTTGGATTGAAGTGTGTGAACAGTAAAGCAAAGGTAAAGTAGTTTCACCTTATGTGTTTGGTTGAGTCCTGTCCTTGTCATGAGTTACCAAGAGGGGGGGGGGGGCTTGGATACAAGCTCCAAGTTTTCTATACGGTATGGCCTACGTAGCCAATATTTTCGGTCATATTAACAATGTTGATCGTGGCATTCAAGGACCAGGTGTGACAATAATTAATGTATATATCTGAAAAACTGAATGCGTTTTTAGCCAAGTTGCCGGTTTGGAAACGCAGATCGGAAGCAGATAATTGCGCTAACTTTCCAATATTAGAAGATCTTATCTTGATGGATGAAACTCAAAGAGAATGTACTCTACAAGAGAAAAATTTTGCGCACACTTGGAAACCCTGCAAATCTCATTTCAATGTTATTTGAATTTAGAACACCTGCTGAACGAAGTTGAAACATGGATTCGAAATTGTTTTCTTTTTGACTTGAACAACATTAGCGATGACGATCTCAGTAAAGATGACCTAATTGATTTGAGATCAAAAGAGTTGTTACACATTGAATTTCATTCAAAAACTGTGGAAGAATTTAGGTGCTCACAACTGCAATCCTATCCATTGGCAAAGCAAGCGATTATAGACTTGTTACCATTCATAACCACTTACCTTTGCTAGGCAGGATTCTCAGCTCTTGTTACAATAAAAACTAAACATCAAAATCGCCTGGACATTGAAGATGACATGCGTTTTGCATTGTTAAAAACTCAACCACAGTGTTTTCTTACCTGAGTAAATGCAAAAACACAATATTCATTAACAGATTTAAAAAAAAATAAATTTTTGAAGGATTTTTTTATTTTAACTGTTGGCCCCAAGAATTTTGCTGCCATGAAGAATCTCTGGTAGACTATGCTTGGTCGCCAGAAAAATACCGGTTGCAAGCCTATCACATTCCGGAATGGCTCGTTTCGGTGAGTCCGATTTAGTGAGTCCGATCCCTTAACGGGGGATTTTTTCAATTTTTTTTTTTAATTATTGGGTACCGTAGCCTAATTATCATTGCCGTTTTAGGGTTAAGGGTTTGGGGTTAGGTTTAGAGGTTAAAGGTTAGGAACTCACCGAATTGGACTCACCGAATCGGACTCACCGAATAGTAGCAGACCCATCACATTCCGTAGTGGACTATAACTGACAGCTGTGGGCCAATGTCTCTGCTTTATGGAAAGGAAGATTTGAAGTTAATGCTACAAAGCAGACATGTATTCGATTTACGTAAATATGATTTTATGAAAGTGTGAGCATTTGTGATCTAACTATGGTGACTTTCATACACAGGTTATGACAACGTACATCTAACAAATTTGACTAAAGGTTGATCTGTTAGTAGCGAAAATCACTAGTATAAATTGATAATTTAAGTATTAATTAATAAATATAGTGTTTGACTGTTTGTGTATATTTTGTGTGATGTTAAGTTACTTCTGTGCTATTGTTGCCATTGAAATAAAGGATTAAGTTTTGATACTTGTGCTGGAAATCCAAAAGGCATCCTGCAATACTGGTAAACAGGAAAAAATTCTTATTTTTTTGCTGTAATAGTAAGAGTTTTGCAGTGTTTTGAGGTTCAGTGATCACACTTTTGCAAGTTTTGCAATTTGGATTCTCAAAACTATCATTTCAAAGAGAATACAGACGAAATCGGTTAATCGAATCACCTATTTGCCAGACATTTTGATACGGTTATACGATTGATTCGTTTAACCAATTTACTAAAAAAAAGGTTTATTGTGAATGGGCGTAATTGTTGGTAAGATGTCTGTGCTGACTAGGCTGCAACGCACATTACAACTGATGCTTCCTACAACTGTTTACAATTCTGGTTAAACTTTAAAGAGTTTACTAGTTCTGTGTTACATGAATGCGTTTTTAAAAACCGTTCAAGTGCTGTATGTTCCAGCCAGCAAAACTGGTCCTTTTTACATTGATTTATCATCTGCAGACGTTGAAACAATGTAAAAAAGACCAGCTTTGCTGACTTGACTGAGCAGGTATGATCAAAGCATTTTTCTGCAAACTGCGGCAATCGGACTTCTTTTAATCTCACCGATCTCTGTGATGTCACAACGCGAACTTTGACGTTGATGTTTTTGATTCAAGCGTGCTATTTTTAGCTCATACCAGCTGTGTAGTTTTGAGTATGGAACGTGGCCTACGAAAATAGTGGTATGGTAGAAAAACACAGCTCACACACATTGTTTTGAAATCGCAAAGTTTTTTTTCAAGTCTTTTGCGCTGTCTGGTAATGTTCTTCAACTGAACGAAACTGCAGAAATAAAATTATGAACTGCATTTCACAACAGTAGGCTACTTTTTTTCAGCAATTTAAAAAAAATCCTCCAAAGTTTTCTGGTAAAAACTTTTGGACATGCTTTCCAACACTTCCCTCTTAAGCCGAAATAATTTGTCCATGTCCATTCCTTGAAAGGCCAGTCGCCGACGGATGACATCAAAAGCATTTAAACTTCTTTAGTGTGATTATTCCTTTTGTGTGCTCTTCTGTTTTAATGAAGCCCAGCTGTGCGAAAATTGGTTCTTTGTAGTACGATGTCTAGCTCATAAGATTATGGCCCGGGATTACAGACACTTGTCTTTGTTTTGAGCGCATGCGTCTGTTTCACCTTTGCTTCATTTCGCCTTTGAACATTGCAGACAATAATGCGAAGCAAAAAAGAGACATTCTCTTTTTGCTAACGGATATAATTATACGATTAAATGAATGAAGTATGCAAACTTGAAGCAAATCCTGATGCTTTTATCCGACTTATTCTTTTAAGCGGTATGCGCTTAACCGATGTTTTTACTTAACATCAGATTGGATATGGTTTGGGATTTCAGGTTTTGATTCAAATAAACGATTGATACGTTTAAGCAGTATACTATTAACCGATTTCGTCTGTATAAAGTAAATTTAGCTTAGATTTCAAAATCAAAATTGTATTGGCCTTCAGTCAGGCTGTCAGCTGATGTCTATTTAAATTGAAATTATGTGATATCATACTGCTTATGAATTGTACGAAAATGATTGAAATGTAATCACTAGTAGAGTCCGGACTGGCCCGTTTCGGTGAGTCCGATCCCTATTCAGTGATTTTTTCAATTTTTTTTTTTAAATTATTGGGTACCGTAGCCTAATTATCATTGCCGTTTTAGGGTTAGAGGTTAGGAACTCACCGAATAGTAGTAGAGTCAGTGTTCAGCGGTGTATTCTCACCATGTCCATGTTTTGCCTGTGCTCAATTGCTTATGTGTGTATGTTTTGTTTAATCTAGCTTGTATTATGGTATCGATGTGTAACATGTAGGATTGTATGTTATTGCATGTCTGGAATAAATGATATACATATCACTAAGGTTTGTCCACTTGACTGTTGTATGAAACTACTTTTGCATGATCCTAAAATACTTGCTGAAACTATGCTAGAGTAAATGTGATATACTTTGGTTCCTTAAGTATTCCTAGATAAATTAGACCCCTCAAAGATTATGATATCATTTTTAGTCACTTTATATGCACTTTGTTGATGTGCTGCACAACAGGAAATAGGACTTTGAAAAATTCTTTATCTTGCTGTTTTACTTATTCAGGTGGCTTCCAGTTGTTACAATATGCAAGATCATATGGATTGTGATGACTATGAGAATGTAAATATATGTTTATTCTGTGTGTTTTATTGTGAAAAAATTAGTACTCTTTTAGATTAACTTACAAAATCATTTATTTTAGGACGAATATACATAGGCATCAAAATAGGGTGGGCGGCGCCCACCCTGCCATGAAACAAGGGTGGGCAAAATATGTTTTGCCCATCCTGTTTTCAGGACACTTATGAAGTGTTCGTTACAATTATTTCCGTTTTTGTTATACGCTGAATTATCCAACCAACTGCAGCGCAACTTCTTGGTTTACGCTATGTCTCTCGCTAGGTATCCGACAGAATAACGCAATTCCGCAGCAACGCAGCGTTGAAAAAAAGGCGGTACTCACTGCATTGTTTTGCTAAGGCAACTGCCACACGCTGGCAATTCCTGGTGAGATAAAGCCACGTTTGATCTTTTCTCCGAATGGTCTCACTTTCGTTACGTCACAATCAAACCTCAGTTCCGGGTCAGCTTAAGGGAATATGAGTATGACATCATAATGAACATGACAATGAAATAACCGATACAAACTAAAGACCTACTGAAACAAACGCTTTTTACAAATCTTTCCTCACAAACTTATTGCTGGGTATAGATTGGGGCACCGCGTGATATTTCATTATTGAAAAGTTAAACATGAAGCAAAGTCAAACCTATCAAAGCTTAATTGGTGCAGCGACGCTACACGCAGTCTTTGTGAGAAAGACTAACCATTGCGAATTTGCGAACATACACATTCAATAAAATCTGTTTAAAAACTCTCGCCCACCCAGAGTTCCTCTTTTGTAAGAAAAAATCGACGCCTATGGACGTATATACTTGGTGTAATCTATGAATATAGTTTCCAAAAACATACAAGCATAGCCTTTTACACTGACAAGTGACAAACTTCACTGAAGTCAAGCAAAGCATTTTATATACTGTAGATTAAATTTTCAGTGAAGTTTGACAATTAAAATGATATTTGTTTAGCAAAATTTCCACAAATAAAAGTGCAAGTAACTTCACCTTTCTGATATGGTATGTTCCAACGGTCTAATAAAACCTGTTTGATCTTTAGAACATAACCCAGGCTAACTACCTGAGAAGCAGTAAACTGACTTCTATCAGTATGTATAGATCAGGGCTTCCCAAACTGGGGGTCGCGTAACGAACCTCAGGGGTCGCAGAAAGTATACCAATTTGCACAAGGTACTGCAACTTAACACTTCTGTGCGAGATGCTGTGACAGTTATTAACTTTATTAAGAGTCGCGCCCTCAATAGGCTGCCTGTATTTTTGAAAATTTATGAGGCAAAATGGAATCGGATTTAAAAACTCTTTTTACTGTATCGTGAAGTGAGGTAGCTTTCAAAAGTTAAAGCTTTAAAAAAGCTAGCCAACTAACGTTGAAACACAAAATCATGATTTTTTCCCAACAGAATAAAATTCAGTCTTGGTCCACCATTTTCACAATAACATCTAGCTTTTGAAATTATGTCAAATGTCAGATTTGCTTGAAAAACTAAACGAATTTAATTTGCCCCCTCTTAGGAGAAAACATCAATATTTTGCATTAAAATCTAAACTTGATGGGTTCCTCAAAATATTGAACATCTGGAAACCAAAATTTCAAAACGATTTATCTAAAATGTTCTCACTTCGCCTACCGTTCCAACCTAAGCAACATTGAAACCGTCTTGAGACCAGCTTTAACTAATATTGAGCAACGGCTGGACTTGCTTTGTGGCAGAAAGCTCCCACATCACATATTTGTCGTTTAAGTGGTGCACGTGTGCTGTGAAAGCCTAAAATTTGGCCAAAATATCGTTTCTCAAGATCCAGTAGAGCTAGCTCTGTTATTTAGCACCAAAAGATGTGAAATCACCCTGTTTGTATCAGTGTGTGAAACTAAATATGCTAAATATAAATATTCTTGACGAAATTGAACAAAAACATAGTTTGGAGTGAAAATAGAAAAAGCCAAGCAATTGCTCTATAAGCTATCACTAAAGTCACAAATCCAGTTTTTGAAATTTTATGTATCATGACTAAGTAGTAGTCGTATGCATTAACAAACCAACCAAGCTGAATGATCCTAATAATGCAGTAATATTAACAATTACAGTATTATATATTATTCCAAAGTTAGGAACCATGATTGTGAAACCAAGGTTCTCGAACGTTGATTGGGTGTTGCATGTCTGGCGTTTTCAACCACTTGCAACACATTTTCGAACTTTTGCTCTTTATCTGCAGAGCCAATGAAATCATGACAAAGCTTCACACCGCGTTCAGCTGCGTCATTCACAACACTGATGCTGCTTACAACAGCTTTTATCTCATCGTAATCATTTTCCAACTGCCAATATTCCACGGGCTTGCCAAGGAAGTCCTGTTTTATTCTCACAATTTTGAAAAAAGACCACAAATCCATTCCAATATAATCAGACAAATCGTCCGAAACTTTTGTTGGCATGCTTGGAAAGCTAGGTTTTCCAAAGCCTGTGCCAAACCTTTTGGTGCACTGATCAGCTCCATCCACTCGGGACTCAAACAACTTTGCAATCATCCTCTTCTTGACATCAGTAGTGGTAGTGCTACTGAAAAGAGCCAACGGTACAAGCTCTTCAGTGAGATACCACAGATGGCTGCCAAAGGACTTACTGGCAAACTTCGCGACAACATCATCAACAGTTGAGTAGCGGATCAAAGAATTGATGATTGCTTGGTCACTTCCTGGGGCAGTGGATGGCACAGGTGCTGTCAGCCACCACGGAATGTAACAGAATACAACAAATTGCACAAAACGATGTACTTTCTCTGATTGCCCTGTGGCAAAGATGGCACCTTTTGGAAGCTCATTTTGAATCTTGCCTCCCATCAGGTCGAGCTTCATTGCATACATTATCTTCGCCATCCACCTGGCTTTATGCAATGCACCAGGTTTACGAAAAGAGGAAAAGTGTTGTGTCGACTCTCCATCGCTGAGATACAAAAGAACAAGAGTTACAAGCTCCTTATAGTCGCCTCTACTATATGTCTCCTGGATACAATCTTCGCAAAGGTTTACAATTCCCAATTTTAAAGGCAATAATGCAGCCGGTATTTGAGGAAAGTCAATATTTTCTGTATTTTGGTGTGTTAGTGCGAAAAAATTTTCTTTGAATCTTTGAAATATTGTGACTTCAGGACTCTTGGAAACTTCAATTTTTAAACCGTCCCACACATGGGTTAATACAACTTCGCCTATGTGGTGACGGCATGCAAACCATAAAAAAGGCTTGTCTAGTTCTCTTTATAGTGCCACACAACCTGCAGTTTTGGAACCAGTATTTGAGCTTGTTGTGTCGAAGACCATGCCTGCTAGACAATGTTTGGCATTCCACTTTGTCAAAAGCTTGCAAGTTGCATTTGCAATTAGATCTCCAGCTCTCTCGGATGACTTGTGAAGAAGTGCAGGCACGCCTAGCAATTTGGTTCCACCAACACCCGCCAAGAGAACAGGCAATCTTTCGACTTTAGTAGTTCTGTCCAGCGTGTCCATCAGTTTGCCGTCCCAATGTATATTGGCAACTGAAGGTGGAGACCAGTTTTCAGCTATCTTGTCATCGATGGAATTCACAGCTTTAATCCTGTACCTCTCAGTTGAAGTATAGCTGAGATTCAGTGTTTTTGGATCTCCATCAACTGACTTTATAATCTCCTGCATGACAGATGAGATGGCTGTTGAAGAAACATTGTTCCAAACATTGTGCCTGGACCACACGTGGGTTTTTAAAACATCAGGCGGTATATTTACCAAGCAACCAATTTTCACAGACCTCTTGTGAGATCTGGAAGGACCAGAGAATGAAACAGAATCATCTGATAATTCTTCATTTGGGACGTGTTCTTCTTCAGAGCTGGAGTTATTGTTTAAATCAGCGTTTCTTAACCTTTTCTGACTTTAGCACCCTTGTAAACAGGCCTGAACAGTCTAGCACCCCTAACTATCGCATACGACTATTACAGTGCCGGACAAAAGTTTTGTAGAGGCCGAAATTTTTACATTGCAGATCGCTGGCGATATATTTTGTAACGAAGACTCTTGTTGTCTAACAAACTGTGCTTTTGTTTTAACGAAGTTGATTCAGGATTTGGTATTTGACTTTCATTCACCAACAGAAATTCAATTACAACCATATGTAAGTGAATCAACTCTCTTAAAACAACAGCACAGTTTGTTAGACGATAAGAAACTTCACTACAAAATATACCGCCAGCGAGGAAAAAGCTTGTCAAAATTTTGGCGCCGCCATTAAACTTTGGCGAAGGAAAGCGATGTACAAATTCATCATTTTGTTCGTTCTTCAAAACTACTCTTCAGGGATACACGGGTCCTATAATATACCAAAATTTGTGTGCTTTAATACGCACAATTCAGGCATGCAGTAGCCATGCTGGTAAACACGCATGGTAAAGTTCTGTAGGTGAATACAAAACTGCAAGTACGCACCCACCAGGTAAGTTCGCACAAACTACTCAGGATCAAGTTGCGTAGCCTACAGTACTTGACTGGGAGATGGCTACAATAACAGCAAATCATGTAGGCTACTTCGAAACAGCAATCATTCATATGACAACTGCTGATACTGGCAGAAAGACGAAAAAATGCAGAAAAGTAAAATGGCATTTTTTGATATTATACTGCATGCATTTAGCACCCCCTACAGTCTATTCCAGCACCCCCAGGAGGTGCTAGCACCCCCGGTTAAGAAACACTGGTTTAAATGAACCACTGAACATTCAGCATTCTCTATCCTTGCTCTTTTTTCTATTCTTTTAAACTCATTGCTCTCTTCTCTTCTGCACCTTTTTTTCTGTGTCACTAAAGTTCTTATCAACTCTTCCCATAGTTGCTGTTCTGTCATTGATCATGGACTCAAGAAACTTTTTATCTTCCTCATTCTTCAATATTGCCATGACAATTCTGGGCCAAAATTTCATAGTTTTACCAAGGGATGCCTTGAAATTATCTATTCTCTGTTTAGACTTTCCTTCTATCCTCCAATAACGTTTTCGAATTTTCATTAAGCTCTCCATGTTGACATACAAATTCTCAACTTCCTCAGCCATTTTTTGCGGAAAAAGAGTCGGTATTCTTGCCTTGTCATAGATTTCCTGTACTATTTTAACAGTGCTGTTAGCCGCCCCACGGCGGTCGCTCTTTCTAGGGTTCGTGATGGTTTGGAAATGGGCTAAAAAGCACAGTAAAACTTGTTGAGATGTAGGCAATCGACATCCTTTTATCAACTTGTCCTCTTCTGTAGCAATTGTTCCAAGGAGAATAAATTCCATCTCTTTGGCAGCATTATCAAATTTAAACTTGGGCATTATGTTACTTTGTAGATAGTAATAATATGGTTTTACAATCTGCAATGAAAAACAATAAATTTTAGATAATACTTGTCAGAGTTACACAATTGTGTTCATTCTATATAATGAATAACGGTTACTGCCCTCTAGTGTCCAAAATACTAAAAAGTAACAATAAAAATGAACTCTTCACCCTTGAAAAATGGGGGGATAGACACTAGTTTTACATCATTTGGACAAACATGTCAAGAAATATTGTCAGTTATGTGTTGGCCACTAGAGGCGGTATTGTGCTATGGGAGAGGACAAAATTGCTTTCATCTTGGCTCCCCTTGCCTGAATTTAAACAATTTTTTTATCAATACTGCAGAATGAGGAGAAGCATCTTTTCAAAGTAAGTATACTGTCATATCTAAAATGTAGCTCCATCTAGTGGCACATTCGTGTAAAAAAATGCTCAATCTCCTTAGAAAAGGGCTGTGTGGGAGGCCAAAACTTAATGAATTTACAAATAAATTTCCAGAAGTTATTTTCTAAGCTAACCTCACCCACAAAAAAAAGTTAGGGTGTGTAGCATCATTTTAAAAAAATAGCTGGGCATACGGTGCACCCTACCGCCCATAGGCTTCGTTGTTATGGTCAAAAATAAATTAAAACAAACTGAATTGAGAACGGTAGCCTAAAGTGTTTTTGGTTTTCGTTAGATTTAATTTTAAGCTTTTCAATAAATATTACAAATGTATATTTCGCACTGTTTGTCGTTTTAATCGTAAGGGGCCGCGAAACATTTTAGGAGATTAAAAGGGGTCGCAAGCAAAAAAGTTTGGGAAGCCCTGCTATAGATGGTACAAGCACATTGTTAATTACACTGTCCAATCTCAAGCTTTGTTGATAAAAGTACATTTGTTTTTATAGCATCTCCATCTCCAGTTTGTCAATGTCAAATGTGATATGGTAAAAATTCTCTGAAGTTTTTTTTTTAGTTTGTGTCATAACAATTGATCTTGCAACAATAAAAATCACTATATAAAATCAATGAACAAAAACAACAGTAATTTTTCTTTTTCATATGCGAAAGAATGCGCTTTAAAATTTTTGCACGTATCAATTAAAAAATTCCCAAATTGTTTGATATTTATTCAAAGCAGGCCTCGAAATTCGTTTTTGTTGACGGCGGACAAACGTGTCCGGTCTGAGCAGCTATCTCGGCGGACAAATTAAGTCTCACGGCGGACACACCAGTTTTAACGTCGATCGTCATACTTAATCACTTTATCTTGATAAGTCTTCGCCATTTGAGAACCATAGTTAGGCTTTTTAAAATTTCAGCGAAGTCACTCTGAAAGGCTTTCATCAAACCAACGAGGTGCACTTGAAGAGTCAAAGCGCCGTGTAGCTGCTAAATATGATGATGATGATAATGTGATGTTTGTCAAAAATTTGAATTCTATGAACTTTGTGTCTGATGCAAATAAATAATAAAAAAAATAATACGCCGCATAACTCATTAACTTCCACCTCTGAGGTCATATGGCTTCTTGCTTCACAATGCTCTGGGCACGAGTCGGAAAACTTCTACACTAACTCTATTTTCTGCTGTGCAAAGCTTCACTAGGCTTTTTTCTTTAGGCTTATTTTTGCGTGTCATGTGAGCGAAAGTGACGAAAAAAATGAACAAAACATTAGAAAAAGCGCAGTTATTTTTTGCTCTCTCCGTGATGCGGTCGCCTCTCCAACATAGTATCAGTGACACATGTATTCCACGAGATCACGGCAGGCTCGGGGTTATAATCAGCGCAGTCAGGGCCATCCAGGCATATGCGCATGAGAGCGTTAATAGTATCGATCTTCAAAGACGTGCGCCAATCTCCACACGATCATTGCTTGTCGTTAAGATACGTAGTACCGAGATTTACTCCGTGTCTTCTCTCCAAAATGGCTAATTGATGGAAAAGCGCAAATGCGCGCTCTTGTTTAGCGATAAAATATGCGATTTCAAACAACCTCCTAATTTTAATTATTTTCGTTGTCACTCATATTGTTGAGGGCCTTGATGATCGGAAATTGATGGCTTGGGGTATTGCCGGCCAGATATGCTGAAGCTGTAGCCATAGGAGGTAACGATGTGTTGTGATCTTTGACAGAGCTAATCCTTACATTCGTTGTTCCTTTAATATATGCGTCTATCACCACTAAATTTCTTAGCATTAGGTTCATCGCCCTCATTCTCACTTTCAAAATTTTCCCTGGGCCTTTTCTTTCTTACTGTAATACCAAAAATTAAGTTTTGCTGCATCTTGCTGTAGTAGCCTACTCGTATTATCTAACTTTGTAACCAACCTTGCCTTATCAATATTACTCAGAGATCAAAGCCAGACATTGTGACATAAGACTTGAACTAAGTTGGGCGTGATTAGTGTAGAAGTACCGGTACTCCCATCGATTCTTAGCGAAGAATTCACCTTTGTTACGCTGATTCAATGTCATCAATTCTAGAAGCAACGTAAAAATGGAAAGTTTTTCTGCTTGAATGGAAGCTGAGGGATATAGTATACAGTATTAACTTTTTTTAGATGCGCACTGGGAATGCGATAATTTTGCATTCCCAGCGCAAATTATGTTCTTGCAAAGGTGCTCGTGCTATGAATGACGATTTGTATCGCTAGTTCCTGCGTTATTTCTCGGCGGACAAATATGACCGATCTAGAGGGTACTTCCCGCGGACATCACATGCTGTGACGGCGAACATGTCCGCCGTGAATTTCGAGGCCTGCAAAGACTTTAAAACTTATACCTTTAATATTGTTAGGCCCACAAAGCCCTACATTGCACAATTATTTGTCAGTTGACATCGGTCAAGAAGTGATGGGTATTTTGATAAAGCACATGAGAGTACCGGTACCTGATTTAAAAATATAATACGTTTAAACATAGTTTTTTGTTCTTTCTATTGGAATTTAATTTTTACTACATAAAATTATTAATCATTGCAGATACAACAACAAACTGAAAAAGTTAAAGTTGTTACTGATGTGATAAAAAGTTAGGATTTTTTAATTAGGAGGATTTCATTACAACTCAACCAATAGTAAACACCTTCAATTTTATCAGATTTTTTAGCTCTCCTCATTTTGAACATAACTTGGGTTCAAGACCAATTCCATAGAAAACTAATCATTTTTTGGTGTTTTTGACCTCATTTTTGAAACTCCAAAACATTTTGAGGCCCCAAAAATATACCGGACATTTTGTTCAGAAAATTCGAGTCAGAAATGTAGATTTGAGGCCAATTTTGTAAAACACCAAGGTGCACCCTAGTGGAAAAAATGCAACGTTTCAATACGCGATTACTCGAAAACCAAATAAGATGGAGATAAAATTTAAAATATGTCCTTTGTAACGGGAAACATAAGAAAAGCTGCAGGCGCTACAGCCGCTACATCCTTAATCATTTCTGTGTCATTAACATATCCAAAAAAAACTAAGATATAAGGGTTTTCAATTTTTTTGAAATTGGTTGAATTATAATGGAATGACCCATATTACCAATTGAAATTTTGTGCAAATTTGCTCTAAAAACCTGGACACCAAAATTGGTGTTGACCAGCACAGGCGTCGATTTTTTCTTTAAAGAGAGGAATTCTGGGTGGGCGAGAGTTTTCAAACAGATTTCATTGATTGTGTATGTTCGCAAATTCGCAATGGTTAGTCTTTCTCACAAAGACTGCGTTTAGCGTCGCTGCACCAATTAAGCTTTAATAGGTTTGATGTTTGCTTTCTTGCGATCTTATGAGCGCTGCTAAACTAAACAAACTTCTTTTATGTTTTCCTTTGCAACCTAAAAAGCGCGTGACTACAGTTACCTGTTATTTTTAAAGTGGCGCCTTCAGATTTGCCGCAAAATGTTCGGACAGGTGACTGCTGACTGTGCGGCAGTGTTACCGCGTATTGGCTTGATATCAAATCGTGCCCAAACGCAGGCCTCGAAATTCACGGCGGACATGTCTGTCGTCACAGCATGTGATGTCCGCGGGAAGTACCACCTAGATCGGTCATAAATGTCCGGCTGTCCGCTGAGAAATAACACAGGAACTAGCGATACAAATCGTCATTGCATAGCACGAATAATTGTTGCGAGAATGTAATTTCCCGCACATTCTAGCGCGCATCTAGAAAATGTGAATACTGTATCCCTTAGCTTCCATTCAACTTTCAAGCAAGAAAATTTTCGATTTTTACATTGCTTCAACGATTGATGACATTGAATCAGCGTAACAAAGGTGAATTCTTCGCTAAGAATCGATGGGAGTACCGGTACTTCTACACTAATCACGCGCAACTTAGCTCAAGTCTTACGTCACAATGTCTGGCTTTGATCTCCCAGCAAAATTGATAAGGCAAGGTTGGTTACAAAATTAGATTATACAGGCAGCAAGATGGCTATTATAGGCTATTACAGGCAGCAAGATGTAGCAAAATTTGTTAAGTTTTGGCGTTACAGTAAGAAAGAAAAGGCCCAGGGAAAATTCACTTTCGCTCACATGACACGCAAAAATAAACCTAAAGAAAAAGAACCTAGTGAAACTTTGCACAGCAGAAAATAGTAGCGTTAGTATACGGTAGATTGTAGAAGTTTTTCGATTCGTGCCCAGAGCATCGTGACGCAAGAAGCCACACGACCTCGTTCGGTGAAAGTTAATCAGTAATGCGGCGTATTAAGCAGCTACACGGCGCTTTGACTCTTCAAGCACACGTCGTTGGTCTGATGAAAGCCTTTCAGAATGACTTTGCTGAAATTTTAAAAAGGCTTAATCTAAACCGTATCCACTGTATAGTTCTCAAATGGCGAAGAATTATCAAGATAAAGTGATTAAGCAATGCATGACGATCGACGCTAAAACTGGTGTGTCCGTCGTGAGACTTAATTTGTCCGCCGAGATAGCTGCTCAGACCGGACACGTTTGTCCTCCGTCAACAAAAACGAATTTCGAGGCCTGCAAATACCTTTTTTCAACGCAGCGTTGTTGCGGAATTGCTTTGTTCTGCCGGATACCTAGCGAGATACATAGCGTAAAACAAGAAGTTGCGTGGCAGTTGGTTGGATAATTCAGCGTTTAACAAAAACGGAAATAATTGTAACAAACACTTCATAAGTGTCATGAAAACAGGGTGGGCGAAACATATTTTCACGGTAGGATGGGCGCCGGCCCACCCTATTTTGACGCCTATGTTGACCAGTGTATTTGTAAAAATGTAAAAATATTAGGCTACATTAAATTTTTTTAGGCTATGGATGTGCCTAATTAAATTTTTTTTTTGCCAATGGCTGTTTTATAGTTGTTAAAAGTATAGATTAAAAATCGTTGATGCATTGCATAAGTTTTCATAGCTGCATCTATCTATTCTTCAGGAATGGTTATCAGTCCCTCTTCATCTCAGAAAGTTTCAACACCTTTGGAACTTACTCAACAGAAGTATAATATATGCAAGCACTTTGCTTTCTGTCATTGAAGCCAAGCAGAAGAAAAGAAAAAAGCATAGAAAACTACAAAAGAAAAATTCGAAAGTATTATTTTCATATGTTAGGTTTAATTTGTTTTTTCATTATGTGTGTAGTCACCAAATTTTTATTCAGTATGCAACATATCATACAAGTTAATTCACATTTAATGATCTACTTGCATTTCGACTAATTTTGTTGCTGCGGTATTCTAAGATAAATAGTAACAACATGTAACGCTGAATACTGGGTACGAAATGCGTTCATTTTTAGCATAAGAGTCAACCTACCTAAAATTTTATTAGTGCGGCCCGCCACAGTTCTCCTTAGTGCCAAAGTGGCCCGCATGCAAAAAAGGTTGGTGACCCCTGGTTTAAGGCTCTTGGTCAAACTGCACAAGCACTGCAATATTGTCACTTGTCAGCCACTTGTACCGACTTTATTAGGTGAGACTCAGCTTTTGTCTTTGTTAGCAGAGTTCCACCAGTTTTTCAGTTTTCTTTTTAATGTTTCCCGGATGTTGATTTTGCCCAGTATCCTTGCTCTAAATGTCCTCTTTCATCAACTCTTGTCATCTTTTCTTAGATATCTTCTAATTTTTTTCCCTTTTCAGACTTGTCATATGAATTTCATAATCTAGCCTACTTGATTTTCTAAATTGCAGTTAAAATTGCTAATGTGTAAATACTTGTAGGCTATGTTTGGTACCGGTCTGCTACTATTCAGAGAATCCAATTTGGAGACAGCCTTTTTTTGGAGATTTCTAAAATCTTACAGCGGCATTTGCTTATTCAGAGAAGTTAGCTTAAATAATGAAAGGAAAGTCTCAGCTAAAAAGTTTCAACTGAAGTCTCAGCAAAAAAAATAAAACAGTTGTCAAACTGCGTTTCATGATTAACAATAGTGGTTAATCAAAAGAAGTCTCAGCGAAAATGTTTTGCAGCTAAATTTGCTAATCATCCTTTTATTTGCGCCTATTGCGATAACATACAGTAGGTACGCTGCGATCACAGATGCGATACAACAGACGACAGGAAGCAGCGAAGTGACATATAGTCTTCGAGTCAGCTGTTCCCCTTATTTTGGCTTGCTTTTAAGTGTCTTTCGCCGAAACACAGCCGCGTGCTCCGGAGCGGTGTCGAACCCACGTCCTTTCGAACGTTGCGCAGACGTTCTCACCACTCGGCTACGCAGCCGACAAACCCGTATACCCGTAAGATATCAGCTAACTTGCATCTACTGAAACAATAATTTTCTCGTTTGGGTATGGGAAAGTAAACACAAAAACCGCTTACCCAAATCATCCCTACAAATTCTCTAAATAAATAATAACCGTCGTTGGATTTAAGAAATCACCAAATCGGTTTTCTCCGAATTGGGATTTCTCTGAAACGGGCCATTCCGGTATGATGCAATGTACTACTTTGGATACTAAATTTAAAGTTCGTAAGTTCTTTTTATGCACAAGTATGCCAGATATGTTTGCGTAGTGCCTATGTTATGATTTTGGCATTGCACATAACTTTATGTTGAGTTATAATTATTAGGTTTTTATTTCAGAAATGAAAATGTCAGTTACTTTTCAGCATTGTGTTTTTTCATTTAGTTTTCCTGCATGAAAAGTTGCTATTTACTCGTGTTGCATGTCAGATGGTAGAACCAAAATTCTTATATCATTTCCGCCATCTTTATTAAAAGTAACAACGTATTTTACTTCAGATGAAAATATAAGGTGACCTTTCACAGTTCCTTTTTTATGTGCTAAGCAAAGAATTCATCACTAAGTAATCGACATACATTTTTCAGAAACAATGGAAAGATAATGGATCTAGTGTTTTATTCGATCATGAAGACGTAAATTGTATTATGCAGAACATGTTAGACAAAATTGAAGAAGAAAGCAAAAAGGTATCAGAGATTCTTTTTTCCTTGTCCTCGCCATCAAACTGCCAGTCTCTGAAGCTTGTTGGTGCAGATGATCTACATAACAACATTGAGTCTAGTCCTCAGCCAAAATATGTTTTTGATCTTGTGGAACCCGCTGATATGTCTGGTGATGTTTTGTCTGTTATCGACCAGAAAGTAGGAGACGACTTGGATTTATCAGAACTACATGAAAATGCATCTTCTTTTACTGCAGAGACTAGTTTCATCAGAGATAGTGGCATTGGAGCTTCAACAATTAAGACTGAATCATTGTCTATATCCAGTCCAGACGACATAGGGAGTACTTTAGAACATGATTTATCCTGTCTCAATTCAACAGAAGACATTCTTTTTCAGACTAAAAGCAATACAATTGTGGATGAATTATGCAACGAAGAAGATTACATCAAACAACTTGTCAGGAGAAGAGCTTATTGTAGCTCACCAAAATCTGATACGAAACAAAATCTTTTTACTCACCAAAACTCCCCACTCCAAGATATTAAAAAGTTTGATAGCTGCGTTCAATCTTTTGAAAACTCTCCGAAATTATCTTTAAGTTGTGAAGAACGTAAAACGGAAAAAGTTTCAGAAACGGAAGTTCTGGCATCAGTTACGTCACCAATAATGGGCTCTAAAGTATCTCTTTTACCTACAAATTGTACATCGTCCTCATTGCAAGACTCTTTACTGCCTATCCCTTCAGAAACCACTAACTCCATGGAGTTGAATGTTTCCTTAAACGAACCCAACTCATTCCAATGTCTTGAAGACAAACCTGATTCAGTGAAAGGTTGGTGTTTAATCTTTTGACTTTAAAGATAACATTTTTATAATTGAACTTGTGAAGAGGAAATGATAAATCAACGCATGAACTACATCAGTGTTTCCAATCTATGGGGCTGTCCATGGACTGCACTACCGGGTGGTTTCAACACAGTTTACCAATGCGGAAACATATTTAAAAACTGGCTGAAACGAGCTTCAAGTGTGAAAACGCTAAACGAAACTACTAAACTTATGGGTCGCAACCCAGCGACTTCATGTTGCTTTTGGCCGACCTAAAACTTCATCAACATACAACACCTAATGTTGCCATCATAAAAATGGTTACTGGATGCCTTCAAAATAAGATATTAGCTTATGCTGGGTCGTAAAATTCATTTTTTTTTTTAAATTTGGGTCGCTTTCAAAATAAGTTTGGGAACCACTGGTCTATATAGCCTGACTTGTAGGTTATTATACTTTGATAGAAATACAAATTCCGCCATTCTTTTAATCAGTACTTTCTTTACAAAAGATTGCGATGTTCACATAAAATTTATAATTTGATTTTCCTGCATCCAATTTAACTAGAATTATCTAAAAAAAAATTACAGGTAAACTAATTTGTAAAATTGAGGCTTTTTTTAACATAAAGCCTTTTTTCAGTTGCTTGCCCTATTTGTAGCAAAATGATGACAACCAAGAGCATCAACAAACATTTAGATACGTGCACTGGAGTGGCTACTAAGAAAGAAAGTCTACGCAAAAGGTAGGTTTTAATAGTGCAGTATTATGAAATCGTGGTTGAAGATATATATATATATATATTTAGTTATTCGATTGCATCAGGTTTAGCTTTGTTGTTCCTTTCAGTGGTATTGAAAACTCAAGCTGGGCCACAAGAAGTGGGGGTACTTCTGTCTCAACATTTGACATTGTCGTAGAAAGTTGAATATAAGCATGTATATTTCGAACCAACCCAAGCCAGTAAGCTAAACACTGAAAAATTTAAATATTTTGCGTTCGTAAAAATATGTTATTGTTATGTTACAAGCTGTATGTTAAAATATGATAATAGGTCTACCAATTAACTACTTTGAATTGTTCTATTCCAATTGTAGAAGTTCGTTTCCCTTACAAGGAAGAACAATAAGAAGATCAGTTGTGGCTTCAGTGAGTTAGCGTTTTTTGCGATGATTCAAAATGACCACGACCACGTGATGTTTCAATGCCTGTTCAGTGTTCTGCTTTCTCGTCATGGAGGTCTTGATTATGATTAGGTATCGGCAGATTCGGAATCAGCGCAAAAAAAAACATCTAAAATGAGATGCCCTCGCTCTTGTTTAAAAAATAAAGTCAAATTTTGTTAACCTGTGTTATTTTTGACTACGTATTTTTTGTATTTACCAGCTGTATAACTGGACCTGTTAAAAAGCAGCGACCGTCTTGTGAACCAAAAATAGAAAAAACTAAACTTAATCTTAGAACTATCATTAAGTGTTGAATGCACGAACGGTGAATTATATATCATTTAAGCAGCCTATTCCGAAGACTAATTTCAGGCCTCTAGGCTACGCTTCTTTATTTTTCTGGCGACCAAACATGGCCTACCAGAGCTTCTTCCCCGCGGCAAAATTCTTGCGCCGGGCAGCCAAATCCGTTAGAAAATTGTGGTTTTAAAAATCCGTTAAATATTATCGTGTTTTTGCGTTCACTCATGTAAGAACAACGTAAATAAAGCCCTGAAACATATTTGCAGTTGTACTTGAATGCACTTCTTCCCAAGTAAGTGTACAGCTAGTCTTCGAGTAAGTTAACGCTCAGACTTGTTGCAAAACTTTTATGAGCAATATTTCTTGCTGGCATGTGAGAGACAGATCCCACGAATTACACATAAGCCACGTCGAATTACCCAATAAGTGACGTCAAATTACCGTTAAATATTCATAAGTAACGTCGAATTACCCATAAGCCACGTCGAATTATCCATAAGTCACGTCAAACTACCCATAAGTCCGGCCGAATTACCCATAAGTCCGGCCGACCGGCCGAATTACCCGTAAGCCACGTCAAACTACCCATAAGCCACGTTGAATTACCCATGAGCAATGAGCATCTATAAGTAACGTTTACCATAAGTAGGCCTACCCATAAGCCACGTCGGGTAATTCGAATTGACTTGCGGTTAATTTGCCGGGACTTAACGGACTAATGGGTAATTTGACAGACTTATGAATAATTTGGCGTCACTTATGGGTAATTCGACTTGACTTTTGGGTAACTTGTACGGACTTATGGTTAATTCGATGCAACTTATGGGTAATTTGGCAGGACCTCTATGGGTGCTTCGACGTCACTTATGGATAATTCGGCAGGACTTAAGGTGCTTACGAGTAATTCGTGGGACCGGTGAGAGACTTGCCTTGTCTGTGATAAATGAATACGAGTAAAGAGAAAAAGTTTCACGTACAAACGCGAGTGGAGAAAAAGAAGTTAAAATACGAACGCGAGTAGAGAAGTGTTGGCTTGTGGAAGCTGGCGACCAAACATGGGCTGCCGGCGCGGTACGTGGTTTCGGAGGTCATTTAACGACTTCTCGGGGTCATGACCGCTTGGAGCTTGAGGCCTGAATTTATTTCTGTATGCACTACCTGTAATAGCCGTTTATTATGATACTTGATGCAATATTATAATCCAGAAAAAATGACTCCCAATTACTGTAACTCATGAAACAGCTTCGTCGGTCACGTAAAAGAATTCGTGTATTCCGTTATTCGTTTATTCCACTCGAAAAGTGTGTCGTGTTAAAGGAAGTGAGAATTTTTTAATACATGTTGAATGAATTACGTCTTTGTATGTTTCAGAATACTGTTAAAGTTGCTAATGATTTGAATGTACAAAAAGCTAACAACGAGGGCAAATCAGGTAAAAAGTAGCAAAATGTATATATTTCAGCTGTTATATTAGAAATTGAATGCCTGAGCTAAGCTTGATAAACATCAAGTCTATAACGTCGGACGAGCACCAATTTATATGTTTAAGCTTTTATTCCTTTTCTTTGTGCAGATGTCTGTAACGAAAAGCAGTATTCTCAATCTTCTGTAGATAAAAATGAAAGTGACAACTTGTCTGATGATGATGACGATGTTGAAGATACTAATTTGCCAACTGGAATGGAAAGTCTCAAATCAGCTTTAAAGGAAACCATTGCCAGCAACCAAGCTTTCAGTGAGCTCGTGGTACAAGCAGCAGCTGCAACTGCGAAAAAAGAAAAGGCGATGAAGTCCGAGGCAACGGTGTTAAAAAATAACAAAGAAAATCTTGATAATTGTCCTGCAAAGGAATCGAATGGTCTAAAGGAAATAAATTCACCGAAGTTTAAAGTGAAAATCCGAAATGTCGCATCAAGACGCAGAGCAAACCAGGACACTGAATCTGAAGAAGAAGAGGAGGAGGAGGACGTTGATGAAATCGAAATCCCTTCAGCACCGACAAGGAGATCGTGCAGGAAAACCACTTTAAGAAAATCGTACTGTGAAGTTAGTTCCGGCTCAGAAGATGAATTAGAAATTCAGCAAAAGGTGAGACAGTTAAAATTTATAAGTTATTACATGAATTGAAATATGCGTGACAAAAAATTAAATTAGTTATTGTAATTTTGCAGCCACTGAAGAAGAGATCTCGCATTCAAAATAAAACTCCTAAAAAGCGTGAATCTGATGAGGGTAAGCTATTAATTTCAACTAAGTATAACATTACATACTTTAATATTTATATTAGCTTCATCAATCATTATTGTGAATGCAACTCTAAGGAAATAATTGGCTTGAATTACAGTAAGTTTGTTCTGTTGTATATATATTTTTGTTGTTTTGTATTGTAAGCACCTTGTATTATGTTACAAACTACGCAAAACCATAAATTTTCAAGTTTTTTTTTTACTATTGTGCAATTAGACTAAGCAAAGCTTTTTGAATCTAATAACGGAAACGCGTAGAAATATGCTGTACTATTGGAGGAAAAAAAGTAAAACTATTGTGCAATTTTACAAAGACTATCGTGCATCAGAGGAAGAGCGTGAGGAGGATTCAACTGATAAAGCTGACAGAAAAGGAGATAAGACGGAGAAGAAATGTGAAAAGAGCGACTCAGAGGTTTTGAATATGACTGAGTAGATCATATTCTAAGGGTGTTGTGTTTCCACCTGGGAAAGTCTTAAAACTACGTGTTTCTTTAGCAACGACGTTAGATCAAGCCAAAATGAGCAGCGTACAATCAAAATAGATAACGCAATTTAAAGTGCGCAAAACAAAAACTCTGAATGTTAATCAAAACAGGAGAATTTGTGATATTCAGACAATCTTTCTAAAACGTAATTAGAGAACTAAAGCGCAAAGTACACGAAAGACCAAAGGAGATGAATGTTAGACTAGCCTATGCATTATGCAAAGTAGAAATTGCTTAACGTCATTATACAACAAAAGGAAAGTACAGTAATGGTGTGCAGCCGTATAGACATGACAAGTTAGAAATGTAACAGTAGCAATGTTCTTCAAAGGTTGTTTTTATTTCAACCAAAAAATAGTTTTGCTCTTATTCTAGTTCTAGTTTGTTTGATCACTAAGAATATTTGCCCAAATAACGATTGGTTCTCGAACCACTTACATCGTTTTGCACATATTCGGATATTTTTACTTACTTGGTTCATAAGCGCTGTACAAGTTTCGCGTGAATGCATTGTACCCTGTCCCTAGAAACCTAACTGTTAGCAGTTGTGGTGATGAATATTAAATAAAATTGTCATTTGACCTCATTGAAAGGCGTTTATCATTGATTTATAGGCATGAATAGATTTCAAAATACTTTTTTTTCACATATCTTTGCAGTTTCAAGTTTTTCTCATAAACCCAACCTCATACGTTGCTTTGAAAGAGATTGAAAATTGTTTGAATCCGGCCAATAGTTTGTCAACTGTTTTTTTTAATCATACTATGTAATCCTTGCAGGAAGGGGAGGTCGGACCATCTGATATTGATGTTGAAGAACTTTTGTCGAAAAAGTTTTACAAATGTGACATCAAGTGCGTCAGCAGTTCAATGGAAGTCATCGGCGGCGTTAGGTAATATGACGAGTCTACGTTTTTCTTCCTGGTTGTGATCGTTTCCAGTCAATAAATTAAACCGTGCTGTTGCTACGCAATCAACGTATCACACTACAAAGTTTGTTGTCGCAGGCATTACAACGGGACCGCTGTTGACCCTGCACAGCCGCGTTATCTAACTGGTGGTGCGTTGAGAGACTACCAGATTACAGGATTTCAGTGGTTAAAGGTGAATTGTTATTTTAACGGCCTATTGGGAATTGTGTGGACAAAACCTTAATGAGTACTGTGATGTAAAAAATAGAAATAAATCAATCTGGAAAGTAATAGATAATTTCAAAAACATATCCAGTGACTGCAAATGGATAACACCGGCTTGACAACAAAGAATGTATTGCACCTACAGTGAACTTTACGCTCGCAATGTTCTCCTTTCTTGCCAAAGGCCGTTTTTCGTTTCACCTTGCACCACTAGAAGCAATATTCATTAAAACTCTAGGCCCAGACTTATACCGTCAAAAAGATTTTGTTTACGCCTTAAAACTCCTTTGTTAAATTGAAATTATTTCACGTTGATTAAACAAAGTTTTCTTTCTGGTTCGTATTCATGATCAGATTTTGTTCGAGAATGGCGAAAGTGGTATTCTTGCTGATGAGATGGGGCTTGGGAAAACTGTGCAAACCATCGCAATAATCTGCAAGCTTGTCCAGTCTGGGGTCAAAGGCCCTTTTCTTGTTTGCGCGCCCACTTCTACTCTCAACAACTGGTTTTCGGAAATAAAGCGATTTGCTCCAAAAGTATGTTGCATCAGTTACGAGTTTTACTGCATCCTGTCTACTTTGCGTAGCTACAATCACTGAATGTCATCTTACGTTTGGATGTTTATCAGTTAGCTTAGATGAATTCAAAACTTCTTATTCTTCTGTAATGTCGACGTAACCTATTTGTACAGCGTTGATAAACCAAACCGTGGTCGCTCGATCTTGTTTTTCTTTGTTTGTATGTATCTAGGCTATATGTCAATTGTTGTGTGATGCAATTAAAAATCATCACTAACCATAGTGCAGCAGATGAAGAAAGAAAATTACCACGTTTTTCCACTGTTGTGAAGTCGGGCAAAACTATACGACTCCGACTCCTCGGTTTATAACTGACCAACTCCGACCCCACTGCCCTGGTTTTTACTACAGCTCCATAGCTCTGTGGCAACAGCATTTTTTTTATACTCAGCTAATATTAATAAAAACACTTCTTCCGTAGATAACGCTGCTACTCTACCATGGGACATCACCAGAGAGGATCCATCTGTTGCAGTGTTTTTCCGAGCAAGTCCGCAAGGCTGAACCGCTTGTGCTGATCACTTCGTACGACATTTTGATGCGCGATAAACTCGCTTTTTCTGTAAGTACCTACACAGACAGCAAATCAACCATTTTTTACATTTTTAACGTCTACAGACGTCAAATCAATGTAAAAAACTACTGATTTGCTATCTGGAGATTGGTTTATGTCACAAGCAAAAATGCGTATTTTGACACTGGTTTGCTACTTTGAATGCTACAGATAACAGATTTGAAGATGATTAATTAAATTTTCAATATCTACTGAATTTACGTTTTAGAGTTATTGTTGGAGTTACCTTGTTTTGGACGAAGGCCATCGGGTGAAAAACTTGAAAAGCAAGACGTTCCAAGAATTAAAAAGCTTAACAGTATGGATGAAATTCTTCAGTATAGTACCATGTTGATTTGCCTAATACTGAAAAATGCTTAACTTTATTATAATATGTACAACATTTTAACGACTCTAAACGTCTACATTATGTTACATTTTCTTAACCGCCAATTAAAGTAAGGAAAAAAGTGAATTTTGTAAATTGTTCGTACAGAATGATGTTTTTAATATCAGCTCCGTATTAATGTGCATTAATTTCAAAACGTCACACAACATGTTTTATTTAATGTGGCAATACACGCTTGGTCAGTTCTTGACGCATCAATATTCGATAACAGATTCAACACATTTTTGAGTACTATTTACGAAGCTTATTTCGTAAAAAATTTACGTGACTAAGTGACACCTTTCCATTAACTTTAATGTTATTACTAACGTGCCCAGGCGAGTGCTAAGTTGATGTTGACTGGAACTCCTCTCCAAAACAACCTCTCGGAATTGTGGTCGCTTCTCAATTTTCTCCTTCCGGAAGTGTTCGATGATATTCGGGCGTAAGTTTTCAAGCTGCCATTTACAACATTACTTACAAAATGATCGGTCTGTCTTTCTAGCTCAATCAGTAAATCTCAGGCCTTACATATAAAAAATAACAAAGTGAAACGACAACGATTTAACCTCAGCGTGTGGACTGTGAGTTAATCAGTCAATTTCTAGGCCAGCTCTACTTGGTTCACATTCAGAGGCACCCAATGGTTGTGTAGTTTTGTGACAGCAACAGTTTAGCAGTGGTAGTCAATTCAACTTCTTGTGTCACTGGTTCAAACCTTCTGCTGAGGACAGCTTATCTGACGCTACAAACTACATTTTAACCATTTTCATGACGTCACTTTAGAGTAAACAACATGGCCAATTTCAAATATTAAAAGGCAGTTGTGACGAAGGCTTTGTTTTGCAGATTCGAATCTTGGTTTGATGTCGATTGCATACAAACCAATGAAAAGATTTTGTCAATTCTTCATCAGGTATTTATCATATATCCCGATGCGGCGATACCAATAAATTCTCTTGTTGACTTACTTGACACTACGTTCTTTTTTAGGTGCTAACTCCATTTCTTCTGCGTCGGGTTAAAGCAGATGTGGAAGTAAAAATTCCTCGTAAACGGGAAGTCCTTGTCATGGCTCCTCTTGCTTCCTTGCAGGATAAATATTACAGAGCAACTGTCGATCGTTCCATTGTTCAACTTGTTACCAACAAAGAGGTAAAGTCTTCATATTTGAATTGTTTTCTCTGTTAAGCATTTGAAGTAGGTTACATTGTTTGTTCACTCAGTTACCCCACTACCTCGTAGAGTTTGGTGAAGAGGATGACTGCTCATCATTAATGGAAACGTCAAGCCATGGTTTTGGACTTTTTTGTTTTTAACGCCTACTGGGGTTGTGGATTCTCTAAGCAGTTTGATTTATATCCATTTATATTGAAATAAACCGACCATCAGCCAACTTAGCTTGTATTTCTTTTTTCTAGTGTATGTTTGTTTTTCATTTCTAACCTAAACAGATCGCACAAAAAATATCCCACAAAGATCAATTGAAATAAAGTTCTGTACATCGATTGCATTGATTATAAAAAAAAACTTTCAACCGAGTGAAACCAATTACTGGAGATGCTAAATAACATTGTAATTGACGATAAAGATCTACGTATTATTCAAAACCTTTACTTTAATTATTGGATATCAATCAAGAGAGGCGTTAGACAAGGATGTGTGCTCTCCCCAAACCTTTTTTCATTATATAGTGAGATCATCCTCTGATGTCTTGAAGATGAAGCTGGCGTAAATTTAAATGTTAGGGGAACTAACTTTAATAACCTGAGGTATGCTGATGACACTGTTTTAGAGGCTGATTCGGAAGCAACACTACAAAAATTTTTGAACAAATTAAATGAAAGAAGTAAAGAATTTGGAATGGAAATGAATGAAAAGAAAACGATGGTAATCACAAAGAAAAAAGAAAGTGAAATTCCAATCTGTCAAATTAAAATGAATGGAACAACTAAGTTATAAAACAAGTAAAAAGTTTTCGATATCTTGGGACAACAATAAACTTGGAGCAAAGATGATAAGCAGTTCAATATACTGTACGTATTGCTCAAGCAAAAACTACTTTTCAGCGAATGAAATCAATATTATGCAACAAGTACATTTCTTTCTCAACTAGATACAGAGCTTGGAATCAAGTGCGACAACAAAAGAAGAAGAATCTAAACAGTGTTTAAGTTGTGTTAAATTTTACGAAAAATGTCGGTTAAATTTTCATCAACATAGTTTTGTATCTTCAGTACTACAACGTCACTCCCGGTGTTGCCCATCCTGATAGTCGACCATCCAATAGTCAAGAAATGGCTGATGGAAAAGATAATAGAGCATCTAGAAAACTGAGCAGAAGCAAACAAACTGGTTTGTGAAATCACATTCTATATCTACCGTGTGTTTGTAAATTTCACGATTTCTTTTTCAGCCGTAAGTCATATTAACATAGCTTGCTGTATTGCGTAACTCACAGGTTCTAAAGCTGGGTACGCCTAGCCTACCTCCCGTGGAACGCAAAAATGTTTGTCGTATTGGCACTTTCACGATTTTTCGTTCCAAATTTCGAGTTGTGACACTTACTCAGAATCGATTTACTTGTGAAGCAACGCCAACCTCACGTATCACATTGGATGATTAAAACAGTTAATACTTTATTTGCTGTTTTTAAGGGGTACACCACACATAGACTATTGATTCAAGGAAAGCGTAGTATGCTACGTAGCTAAAAGTAGTACAATTATAGAGTAACCAAATGTTAGAGAATCTTTATCTTAGCTGAATCATATTTTATCCCGTTTCAGTCAATGAATTGGATGATTTTGACTTGTTTTAAATTTTTTTATGAATGTTTGAAAAATGTAATTTTAGTTTAGTTTTGTACAGAGGCTAAGCAGTAAGCATGCTTCACAATTCCTATCTTTTACTTCTGCATATAACAGAATACCTGAAGAAAAGGTACAACGTTGATTTGAATGATTTTGCCATTAACATTACACTGAACAATATGATGATGCAACTGCGCAAGTGCTGCAATCATCCCTACCTCGTGCAATATCCACTGGTTCCTGGCAGCGACGAATTTCGCGTCGATGAAGATATCGTGTTAACTTGCGGAAAAATGATGCTGTTAGATCGTATGTTGCCTACATTGAAAAGCCAAGGCCACAAGGTGAGCAAGAAAACGTGGATGTAAACTTAAGAAAAACTCAACCTAATTTCAAGTTTACAAGCTCAGCAATCTCAGAATAAGTAAAAAAAAAAGGAAATTTCAACCAGAATATAAGTTATTTGAGGCCGAATAGAAATCGATCGAGCAGGCGTCTCTGCAAGAAAACATTTAAGTTGCTGTTGTGTTATAAAGCAGCCTAGACCTCATCTGGGACATTATAGTTATATCTTGTGTCGACAAACATAACCCCACTTATTTGCATGAACAGGTTCTTCTGTTCAGTCAGATGACTTCCATGCTGGACGTACTCGAGGATTATTGCCAGCTTCGGGAGTATCGGTTTGTAAGATTGGATGGATCAACCAAGTGCGATGATCGTTTCAAATATGTAAGACTCCAGCTTACAAATACAGTATAGGACGACGGTTAACTGGATGAGCACATTCGAGATCGAAGTGATAACATGCCATCGTCTCATGTTTAAATCTAAATTTATTATGAGCAAAATGATTGGAACGGGTGGTTAAATGAGTTCAAAGTGTAGATACTAAACTCATTTGCAGATGAATTTTGTTGAACATGAGTTCAGTATTTACATTTTTTTTTTTTTTTATTAAACTAGGGTAATTTATGATCTTTTACTGTTTATTTCTTTTATTATCATCGCTTTCAGATCAAGGAGTTCAACGAAGACGTGGAAATCTTTATCTTTTTATTGTCAACTAGAGCTGGGGGTCTTGGAATCAATTTAACCGGAGCGGACACTGTCATTATTTATGATTCTGATTGGGTAAATATGAAAAAGACATCTTTTCCATTGAAACACTTGAAGCAGATCCACCATTCTTATTCTTTGTCATGGTTTCAGAATCCTCAAAGCGATTTGCAAGCCCAAGATCGTTGTCATAGAATCGGTCAGAAGAAACCTGTGCTCGTATACAGATTGGTCACCATGGGAACCATTGACCAACAGATTGTGGAAAGAGCTGCCATGAAACGAAAATTGGAAAAGATGATCATTCATCAGGTTACTATAGGCACCTTTTTTATTCATCGTATTCATTCCCATTTCATAGACTAAAGAAATCATTTATATAGAAAGGAGCGTCTATCGTTGTCAATTCCTACTAGGCTACAATCGTCTGCCAAGAAACATAGAAAGCATTTAGTGTTTCGGAAAAAAATTGCTGGGCTACAGGTCTGCTCAATGCATTATTTCTGACACACCAAGTAATTGATAAATTTTTCTTTTTCAGAAAAAGTTTAAAGGAAATTTGGAAAAGGAACTACGAAATTGTAAAGTTGTTACCCCTGATGAACTGTTGACTTTGCTGGAATCAAATGAACACGTAAAGTAGGTTTTTTTATAATAGTTCTTGCTTGAAAGTTTTTTTTTTTATGTTTTATCGTCATTGCTAAACTTAGCGTTTATAACCTGACGGATAAAGCGGAGGATAAATTTTCGACCTTTTCAGTGTCGCACTAACTCTGCCCACATCTGAGTTTACATGATAACTTTATTCTTCAGCGTGGCAGAAAGCAAAGAAAGTGCCATTAGTGAACACGACCTGCTGCGGCTTCTGGACAGATCGGACTTGTTTTCCGATCCAAATAATTCCACTGAGAAGATGGATTGGTTTGTGACGTCGCCGACCAGTGGCTCTTCTAGTCGCCGGCTGGTCTCAACTGCGCCGTTTCAAGTGATCGACGAGACGGCGAAAAGTAAAGAGCTCGTATTGTAACCTAATGTCACGTCTGATTTCATTTTCTGTTTTTGCCTTTGTTCTTGTGGAATCTACCTGCATCAGAAGCAGCCAAATATGGCTGATGGAGCCTTCTTTAATTAAAAAAAAAAAGAGTAAAATCTTAGGCTTTCCAAAATCAATCGACGGACACAAGTCGGTTTGAAAGAAACAGTGTTTTGATTTTCTAAAGTTTATTTCAAAAGATATCGAATGACAAATATTCTGCATTGTACTTGCTGTTGGTGTTATTTGATTGCGTTTTAACGTTTTTAATCAGTGTTTTTTAATGGTTGTTGAACATTTTATTTCACCATGTTTTTTTTCTGTTTATATTTTATCAAAATGATAGATATTTATGTTGTGATGGTTGTTCTTGACAATAACCTTAAAATTTAATGTTTGTTTGTGTTGAGTAGTTTGCAACGTCTTGGTGTTCAATTACAAAGTGTTTTGACAATTGAAAAGTCTGTTGTCGGCAGGAAATATTTAACCACAGCTGGCAAGTTGCCCTTCTTTCAACGTCATCTCGAGCCTACGGAAAGTCAGTTTTTATTTCCCAACGATGGTTTTCAGGTTTTGACTGAAATGTAATCGTCGTTAGCATTAACGCCTCGATTGTCACAAGCTTGCAGAAGTATCACAGCAGTCAATCAACGACAATACATTTTATGCGAGTTAGTGGTGAACGTGCTACGTCAATAATATTAAAGCAATACACATAAAGGCTTTTCTAAATTCAAGCACAAGCAATATCATCAGCTTAAAGAAAATTTAACCTTACTGTGAACAACATCAAAAACCTAATACCGGTAATGTTAGTTTTTTTCTTGTTTCGATTCAATGTGGAAATTAAACAAGAAAATAAGTCGCAAAGAACACAACATTAGTAGCCTAATAAGTCGGCTTCATTTTTTACAATCCGTTCAATAACAATTGGTAAAATAAATCTACAACATCAGCTGTAATGTTTTCCGTGCAAAATCTAGCACAGTATGATAAAAAAAACGTAGAGATCCAAAATTTTTATTTTATCAATACAAGCGAATGAAACACGACTAAATGATAAAACACCGTAAATTATACACTACGTATCATATACCATTGAAATTATTCAAATGTGTTATACCAGACGGTCCAGTAATTCCTCCTTGGTGAAACGAAGAATTAGAGCATACGACATGATCAACTAAAGATGGCAAGATATCATGATCGGATTCCATTAACCTGTTAAAACTTGTTAAAATACTTTGTTCATTTTGCACGTCAGAAGGCAACGAAGGAGCATTTAGATCATGATTGTTTGCCAGAAGCATGCTTTCTGTTAAGTTCGTGCAGTCAGGGATGTCTTTACACTGGAGGCCATCGCCTAGTGATTCTTCAAACATACAGCCACTTGTGCTAGGCAAAGACGAACCTGTGTTTTGAACGCATGCCTTCTTAGACGGGTTTTCGTCAAAGCTAAGCGGGCGTTTGCGTAGCTGGCTTTGAACTATGCTGGGGTTAGAGTTTTTAACTTTGCTTATCATTTTTTTCATCTGTTTTTCGGCTTTGTTGAGAATATCTTCATCGGTGCATGAGTGAATCAATGTCGAGAGCTCTTGTATGCTTTTCTTTATGTCTTCTTGGATTGATAACCTCTCGTTGATTATGCGATTAGTGCTCGCATCTTCCTTGGTTTGAACTTCAACAACCGCTGGACCAGTGATGGTAGACAAATATATGTAATCGTTTATCTCTTGCTCTGTTGGATACGCATCGCTGCCGTCGTAGGGTAGGCCATTTCTTATGAGCATTTCTCGGACAAAGTCATGGATTATCAGCTGTATGTGCCTTAACTCATAGTAGCCGATCGTCAAAAGCTCGTCGATCTTGTTTCTAACCAACGGATCCATGACACGAACAGGATGAGGAGCATTAGCATCCACTGGGTGGTCGGCATGAGCTTCTGGGAGTGGAATATTTAAAAAATAACGATGGACAGTTCTGATGTTTCCGGTATGCATGGCATCTTTTAACTGGTTTATTAAATTGGCTTTTTCTTTTCTAAGAATATGTTTGGAAGCATTGTAAACTTCAGAAGGTAATGAATATTCCGGAAATAAAACCACTTCACGGATATACATGTGTGCGGGACAATTTCGCTTTTTTGTTGGTTTTATTCTTCTTCGCCTAGTTTCTGGCTGTTGTGTTTGTTTTTCACTAAAAGTCACTGAGGGCTCTGTGTTCCAGAGACAATCATTGTTTTGAAAGTGCATCTGCAAAACCAATAAACGAATCAATTCAAATAAAATTGTAACGGTAAAGCATAAAGCAGCCTTTGGTTATAAATACCAGTAACTATGGGCATAACTCAATTGATTAGCAAAAGTTCGCCCCGATAGCTCAGTTGGTTAGCGCGTGACTTCGTGAACGAAGAAACTTCAAGATCAAGCGGCGCTGCTTCGACTCTCGGCGCTGTTTGTGCTTGAGCAACGCATTCTAAGGGCTGCTTTCCGTTTAGCGGAACCTAGTGGATGGAATAATTTCCCGGCAACACTTCAACAATTGGAAACTTCACTCTGTCAATCTCGGTAACCGGCCCTGGGTCAAAAGCCTCTACTCTACAAGTATGCGAAACTACCTGGAATAATCAGTTCGAGGATAAAGATTCAAAACCATAACCATAGCAACTGGACCTAATTAAATCTTCGAAATGTTGTTAAAATACTAGTTATTAAAAATGATTTCCATTTCAAAAGGGTTATTTTGGTACTGTTGTTTTTCTTAACAGGCAATACAGCAACAAACAAAAGTCTACTCAAACGTACTTGCGTTTTTTCAGCTTTCAACTTGTAATATTGAGCTCCATGTTGGCAGTGTTTAACTTGAGAACTATTGGTAACAAATGGAGTACCAGTAAAAGGAACAACAAGATTTCTATTGTTGAACTCCCAGTAAATTCTATCTGCAATGAAAGTAAAAATATTACACTGAATAGAAACCACTAGAGTAGAATGTAATTGAAAGGATGGATTTGATGATCACAATATTCTAACTCTATAGAGTTCATATTATTATCACTAAATTGACCCCTAATTTCTAAACGCAATAAATTACAGAAGCATATATTAATAGGGAAAGACATCATGTTTGCATCAGGGTTGCCAGATGGCCTTTTTTTAGGCCAAATTCCAGAAAACTGGCCTTTTTAAACGGCAGTTGGCCTAAAAAAATTGATGCAAATAAGGCCAGAAAATCTGGCCTTATTTGGCCCTTTTTATGGCTGCAAGTTTTGACCGGTTTAGAAAGTATTATTTTAAGGAAATTCAATTGTAATATAAAAGTATCACTTATCACTTAGAGCAGCGGTTCCCAAAGCGGGCGCCAGCGCCCCCCTGGGGGCGTTTGCGACCATGAAGGGGGCGCTGGCTATAAAGTGGGCGATTGGGGGGCGCTAAGAGTAAACCAGGGCAGTTACAAGAAAAAGTTTGCAAAGGATTTTTGTCATGCAATTATGTTGGCAACGTCGCTTCGCAGTGCCCTACAAGTTTGTTGAGGTCGTAACACATGACTTACTTTGAAGCACTGCGAATATGCAAACCCGATCTTTTGAGCGCTTACTACTCCACACCGAAGTACGATGGCTTTCCAAGGGAAATTGCCTTGCACGATTTTAATCGCTGTTTGAAACGGTCGTGGAATTTCCATAGAGTTGTGACCCTGGCCTTGCGAATGACGTCTTGGTTGTGAGAAATGATATCGCCTACTTGTCAGACATATTTTCCAAATTTAATGAGTCTATCCCTTCACGGTAACGAAGTAAACCTAATCAAGGTGAAATCGGCACTGTCTGGGTTCAGTGATAAGCTCGCGTTCTATCAGCAAAATTTGGCTAGACGAGAATTTTTCCAAATCTCAAGCTTGCATCAACTTGATACCAGTGACAGAGGCATATTTGATGTTGATGAAGAGACGTACAGCAATCATCTTCAAGAAGTACACAAAGACATGGGAGTTCGATTCCATGATGTATTTCAGTTGTTTGTTTGTTTTATCTTTACCCTGCATTGCGGGAAAGCGGACTTGAGCGCCATGCATCGGTGTACTCCTTCCGACGTACACCTGACCCACGCTGCAGCCGACGGCAATGTCTGTTTCCGGTTGTCTACTCTACTTATGACTTAAATTTGGTACTACCCATTACTCGAAATCGATCACTGGGTAGAGGCAATTATTGTAAAGTTTCTTGCCCAGAGAAACAACATCAAGTGCGGGTGGCTGGAGTCGAACATGCAGGCTCTCGACTGCGATCCCAACACGCTAACCACTCGGCCACTGCTGCGGAGTCTCACTAGATAATCTCTGACTAGATAATCGACCCATTCTGTGATATTTCCAAACATGGAATTCTTGAGGAGGAACTGATAACATTGCAAGGCGATTTTGCACTCAAACCGAAGTTCAATATCTCGCACCAATAGTTCTGGTTACAGAACCAAATCAAAGAGAAATACCCTCACGTGTGGAATCGGGTCAAATTTTTTATCATAGTCTTTCCCGGCTCAAACTTGGTGGAGCGTGCTTTCAGTGCCGTGACAACGCTTCTGGATAATAAAAGAAACCGTCTTGACATACTTAGATAGAGGGAGACTTAAGATTGTTCCTATGCAACTGAAGCCCGATGTCAAGAGACTGATGACATTGCACCAACCTCATCTGTCTCATTAGACTTGGACTTGAATGGAAAATAACTTTGGTTTTACTTTTTTGTCGAGGGGGCGTTTGATACTCTGTTTGTTGTCCAGGGGGGCGCTATTAAAAAAAAGTTTGGGAAACACTGACTTAGAGCCTAGCTTATATTCGTTTTAATTTTAATTCGTGAGTAGAGACATAGGTAGAGAGTAGAGAATGTGTTAGCAGTGGACAGGGCGGTTCTATTAAGTTGCACCTGCCGTAAACCGTAAAGTATATTATACACTTGCCTTGTTTGTTAATGTGATGTGTTTGCATTCCATTTGTGCAATCTTGTCGTATTTTGTTTGCTGCTAAATAATTTCAAAACCGAGTATTAGTTTTAGTTCTCATGACATCTTAAACGTAATTGATTTCATACTGGGTTGGTCTGTGAATAAGTTTATTATAAAAGCCTACGACAACACATTTCACTGATTGTTGAACACTCCACGTTTACTTCTGATCCGGTTTGCAATACGCAAAATGCTACAGAACGACAGGGAATCTTTCCATTCGTTTATTTTTGATTTTTTAGATTCGTGGTTTTAAACTTCTATACATCAAATAAGTTTTGATGTGAGTAAAGGCTATATTTTATATTGTTATTGCGAAATTGAATTTAGACATTCTTTAGTTGATACAAACAGTGTTATATTTTAATAATTCTTCTGTAGTCATGTATAGCACTGAAAATAGTTTCCAATCCTGTAGTTATAGACATCCCTGGTACATATACTCAATAAGACAAATTCATGCTTATTGCTTAGCTAGATGTTCCGAATAGCACTGTTCATGAATTGAAGTAATAATGGTTTCTAGTTTATCTGCTACTACAGTAATTTTTCATTAATCAAATTATGCAAACTGTCACAATCAATGTGTATTGCCTCGCGATGGGTTGCTTTGTGTCTTCAACGAGCGTTGTTGTTTTGATTGTAAAATTCTGGTGCGATGTGTTATTATCGGTTATGACCTGAAGTAACCTTGGATTGCGAATCTTTGTTATGTAACGTAGTTCTGGACCATTCTGTAAGATGCGAACCTCGTACATTCTGTTGTTTTCTCAATCACCAATTATCGTTTGTCATGATGTCATAAGGATGTTTATCAGTAAATGTCCGATTGCGAAATATTTATTATGTAAGAATCTTCTACACCACGTGATATTCTTTAAACTTCTTTGAGCTTCTGCTTGTTTACATTTTATGCAAATTGTCAGAACAATGAGTGATGTAATATTGCGTAACCTTCTCAAAGTTACTATACCGAGAAACCTTCTATAAATAGTGGTGTAATTTATTATGATGATTATTATGAGTTGATTAACTTATGAGAGTTGTGTTATGGGTTGTGGATTGGTAGTTGGTGCAGAAATTATTGTTGATTGAGAGTTGAAGTTAAACTGACTGGTAAAGCGGTGGTCGAATAAATTTGTGGCTAGAATACGGTGCGATACTGATGAGCCCAGCCTCATGGGCGAAACACGTGTCTATCGCTGTCAATTCTTGCTACAAATCGGCTGCCGAGAAACATATAGATGAGAATTGGTGCTGATATAAATTGTGTTCGAAATTAGAGTTATTTGAGAAGCCGTTCGTTAAAGTCCTTCAAGAAGTTAGATTATCATTTCACTAGTAGAACCATTCGACATTTAATTGACTGCTTTTCGGTTTGACCCATTAAACTACGTCATTGAACCTTTCCAAGTCTTTTTTCTGGTAAGAGATAGAAAGAAATCGTGACACAAACGAACCGGTCATTATGCTCTGACAGTGCTAAATTATTATCTGTCACATTTGATTGTAAAATGGCATTTTCAAAAAATTATTTCAATTAAGTTGTTAGCGTTTATTTAGCCTTAGAAGTAAATAAAAAATTTGGTCTTTTTTTGGCCTTATTTTATGATGCATTTGGCCTTATTATAGCTTGAGTATCTGGCAACCCTGGTTTGCATTAACATTTCCATGCAAAGCTTTATAAACTACATGCCGGTTCAACAAGAATAGAGTTTTTTTGACAAAATACATATATAAGTAACAACACTATATCATAAGCAGTGTCAGATTATGGTACTCAAAAGACGACAATGGACAATACAAACAATAAATTTCAGAAAATTAAAATGCTTTATTAGTTACCTGCTTTACCATATCTTGTACAGCTGACTGAGTTCCCCCCACCATCCTTAAGTGAATATTCTTTTGACTTTTTGCATGAAGATCTAATAATAAACTTTGTTTTTGATGAATTACTATATTCTTTAAGGAAGTTTTCTAGCTTTTCTTTTCCGTCAACAGATCCTTTGATGTAATTACCAACTTTTTGAGCATGGTCCACATACATAGCCAGCACCCGATATACTGACTTACCGGTACCACCAATATTACCACCAGACATGTCAAACTATGGAACAGTGCACTACACTTGCCTAAAATTAACACAAAAAAGCATTTCACTGATAGGCATTCACATCATTAAACGGAAGGCTACCATACTAAAATGGAAACAGTCATTATATCTTAACTCTACAAAAAGAGTGCTCAATGCCAAGAAAAAAAGCCAAGCATTGAGCACTCTTTTTATAGCGTTAAGATTTGTTAAGATTAGTTACGGTACAGGTAAAGCAAATGTAGATCTTTGCTACTCTCATAGCAATTCTAACAGCCTGTCTCACCCGCAGTGAATAAGATCCTTGCAAGGTTCTTATTCAAATAAAATATTATACATATTCAGGGGTCGATCTTAACTTTTTTTTCAATAGCCCATCGGACTAGTTGCTCCCCGTTTTCACTAGCCCGCACGATTTTTCACTAGTCCGATCAGTTTACCGACTTTTCACTTGTCTGATGACGTATTAAGATAAGTGTTTTGGCTTAGACTGATACTAACTAAAGGCTTTCAGATTTCAGTACGCACAAGAGAGCAACAATACGCACAAAAACACCTTCTAGGTCATGGAGGCACACGAGCTCTTCAACTACGACAAGGTAGCAATCCAAAGAAGAGGAGAAAAAACGAAATAAAAGTCGAATAAATTATTGTTTGTAAAAATGTTCAAGCTTGGGGACGTATTAATATTAGGCTACACAGTGACAACAAGCTCTTCTTCGCTGTCAGAATCAGAAGACATGTCAAAATCAGAATCAGCATATGCTTTCTTCCTGTCAGTCCTTGTAAAAACTACCGATAACTACCCAGCTAACACTAAGCGTTAGACACTTTGTAGTAGTAACGTTGAATCAGCATTTGATCACGATATATCAACAACAAAAACGTTAATTTCGCTAACTGCTGCTTGCTGGGATGCTGGCTTCTGCGTGCTGGCGTTACCACGTGTCGTGTCTAGCAAAAATGCGAGAAAAAAGTAGTCACGTGCTCAGTTGACCGACTTTGCAGCCTTCTTCATGCAATTTCGCCTCTGGCAAGCAAATTTTTGCAGTATTTCAGAGTGACGTCGCCAATCGCCATTTTGTAAACCAAAACTTTTCACCGGCGAATATTTTCACTAGCCAATCGGACTAGTACTGCAACATTACCACTAGTCCGCGCAAATTTTCACTAGCCATTGGCTAGCGGACTACCGCTAAGATCGAACCCTGATATAGACATTTTATTCAAATAAAATATACATCATATATACATATAGATATTTTATTTTAATAAATGAAAACTACTTTTTTAAAGATATCAAAATGGTTATATTTGCGCTGTGGCGTGGTCTGCACTAAAACAGACATTGTCAATGAATATTGCAAAGACCCAGCCTGACGATAATGAAACTATTGAAAACTCCTGCAGCAGAAGTTTTCAATCTGGGGCTCACGAACACCAAAGGAGTCTGTGGGAATTTTTAACTTAAAAGTTAATGCATTGCTTTTGAAAATACATTCAGATTTATATATCTAAAAGCAAGTTTTCAATAATTTTACTCAGTATAACTTTAGAACTTTTGGGATCTGTAAAATTTAGGATAGCCTGGCCTATAATTTTCAAAAGTACAGTACAGTATTATACACAATAATAGCTGACATAACTGAGGTAACTTAACATGGTACTTCTTCTTGATCAGGCTTTTAGGACAAGCTAACATCATTATATGCTTGTTATGTTGTACTTGCACACACAGCCATAGGAGCAAAAAGCTGTTGTGATTGCAAACAAAATTTGCCAAATTTTGTCTTTGCAAATATATTTTCGAAAACGCAGCAATTTAACGATTTTTTACAATTTTCCCAAATAACTGGACATTTTTTGCGATGTTTTTTCTGTAGCGGGGAAGCGACCGCCCTCGCACCCTACTCCTATCTATCCTTGCAAAGGTACATTCTGGTGCAACAACCACTAACACACCAGCTTCTTGCTGGATTCGGTCATTCGGAGTTCGGACTTTTTGTTTTATCCTGCTGGTGCTCTTTGGGACTAGTGTTGCCAGATTGTTGACACTACCCAATGAGTTTCCCCGTGATTGTTTTGCAAATTCCCACATTCCAATTTTATTCCACAAAGTTTGATAGGCTATAAGTTACTGAAAAATTGGGTGTTCATCAGGACAATTATCGTTTCTAGCACTAATTGCAAAGTTCATTTGATGAAATTGAAAGTAAAAGCAACGACAAACAAGTTGATTTATTGCTTCACTGACGTTTCGCGCATCATAACAATGCGCATCCTCAGAGCAAATAACATACAAAACAAAATTTACAAAGTTATCTGAAGTGCGATTAAAGGCAAGAAAAAATGAAACACACATTATTTTAAAAATTGGCCAAAAGATGTGTAAGCGGCTACTTTTCACGTTAAATTAAGTAAACACTTCCAACATAAAACATTAGCAAGTGTGATCTCTTTATGTTGCTGCCAATCAGCTTAGGTCCATGTTTGGTCATAATTTGTCGAGATACGATAGTGCTAGAGTGTATCCGGTACAAAACGACGTTTTAACTTTTGATGCTCTATTTAGAAAAAAAATTGCTACGGTATGCATTTGTAGAACGCTGTAAAAGATCTATTAATCCACTTTTGCGCAATGCTACCGTATTCGTATGTCTTCTGATTCTATGGTTTTTCTTCGTTTCTGATGTGTCTGATTGTCACGCTTTCTTTCTATCTCTTACCAGGAAAAAGACTTGGAAAGATTCAATGACGTAGTTTAATGGGTTATAATAACCGAAAAGCAGTCAATTAAATGTCGAATAATTCTACTAGCGAAATGATAATCTGACTTCTTGAAAAACTTTAACGAACGGCTTCTCAGATAACTCTAATTTCTGCATCAACTACCAATCCACAACTCATAGCACAACTCTCATAACCAACTCAATAATAATCATCATAATAATCAGAATAATCAGAATAAACATTACACAAACTACACCACTATTTATAGTTGGTTGTTCAGTCCAGTAACATCGAGAAGGTTACGTAACGTCACATTGTTCTGTCAAGTTGCAATAAATGTCAACAAGCAGAAGCTTATAGAAGTCTAAAGAATGTCACGTTCGCAAGAAGATTCTTACATAATAACGATTTCGTAATCAGAGGTCCATTCGTAAACAACCTTGTGACATCATGACAAACGATATTGGCAATTGTGAAAACAACAGAACGTTCCAGATACAGAATAATCTAGAATTACGTTGCAGAACAACGACTTCACAATTAGAGGTTACTACTGGTCATTGACCGATAATAACATACCGCTCAAGAATTCCATAATGAAAACAACACGCTTGTTGAAGATACAAAGCAAGCCATCGCGAGGCATTGCACCTTGATTGTGACACTGATGCAAATAAATAATAATAATAATACATTCGAAGCAGTGGAGACCAACAAAAATTCGAGACGAAATTAAATTAGCCTACAATAACGTTTTCAACTGTGTTCTAATAGGCACGAAGCCTGCGTGTCGAGACAAAAAAGATTTATAAGCTTTCTGTAATAATAGATTTCCGTCGTTTCGGTTGAGTAGCCTATATTGCATGGTTTTGAATTAATGTTGATGAAGCAACATTCTTCCGTGGTGCGTTGATAAATTAATCGTTTGTTTTATTTTTAAAAATTTTTGTTTCTGACCAGTTATTTCTGTAATCTTGTATGGCTTTCTTTTCTAAGCACTAATTTTTCCATTTGAAAATATACTTTCCTTTCACTGCAGGAGATAGGGAAGGCAAGGCATAAGTTATTGCATAAAAAGACCTGAATTGTGGTTGATGGTTTGCGCTCGGAGCTGAGTTTATAGTTAAAATTCTCAATATAAATTCTTGGAATAGCAGTGGAGTCACAAACATTGGAATCGGCGTGGAGCAAGAATCCAGAAATTGTGACTCTGTAGGCTACACCTCCATCTGGCACCCTTAGGCTACATTTTATTGTGAAGTACTCACTACCGGTATCTAAGTTACATACTAGGCTACTGTAGCCTATGTAACTTAGCTTTTTCAAATAATATTTAAATTAGGATACACACTTCTTAACCAATTATTCTAAAAAGGCGCGGTAAGGACCAAAACATTACCGTAGCCTACGCTACGCCAGGCCCGTAACTAGCTTGGAGCAGCAGGGGGGCAAAAAGTATTCTAGAGGGGGCCCAACTTTTACTTTCCGTATTATGTACGAAAACGACGTTTGTACACAATGTGGGTATATTTACGCAAGAACATTAATCGTAGGCCTAATACAACGTTTACATTAAACTAGTTTATCATAGAACCAGTCAGTGGCGTAGCCAGGAATTTTGAAAGGGGGTGGGGATTGACGGCCGACGGGCAAAGACCGACGGCGTCTTCGCCAAAGGCGACACCCAGCAGCGGGGGGTCTGGGGGGCCTCCCCCAGAAAATTTTGAAAAATTACTTTGAATTTGGTGCATTCTGAGAGCATTTTCAACAAACATGTGGGTATAAATATTCCTGTAAAATGGTGCTGTCCGGTGGCATAGCAAAAGGATAAGATCATGTTTTCTAGGGCATTTTTCGGTAATAAAGCTAAGTCTCTATGTTTTCTTGTTGCTAATTCCTGGCTGAGATATTTGAATGTTTGGTATTGGCAAAACTCGCTCTTTTAATGCAGTTTCGTTTAAAATTAGGCAAAATTTGTTTTAGAGACAACATTCTACCACACCCTTAAACACACAATGTTTACAATTAAATAACACAAGAAAATTGAGTATAAAACTGAAAAGTCAGCGAACAGAGCTAATTAACATAATTTTTTCCAGGGGGTGCCAACATTTTTGCAGGGGGGGCTTCGCCCCCCCTAGTTACGGGCCTGCGCTACGCTCAACTTTGAATGGAATTAAGCCATTTTAAAATATTTGGGTATCATCAAAAGCATCCGCTAAACCGTTTTTCCGTAGTGCAGTAGATTTTCCAAAACGATGTTTTAAGAGTGGGTAGCCTATAAAGCTTACACCAGTTTCATTACGGTAGCTGACAGTGGCTGTAGTAAGCCTTCCGTAAGAAATCTGTAATAGCTTATAAGTTTATAATCCACAGAAGTGGGCAGTAGCGGCGTAAAGCGCTACTTTTTTGGTAGATGGATTATGATGATGATGATAGCGGTAGCGCCGCTACATTTTTGTGGGAGTAGCGGCTACAGTGGTAGCGCTACTTGGTTTTCAATCTAGCGGAGAGGCGCTATAACTCTTTCAGACTCACTCCAGCTCCTTTCCAATCTTTTTTTATGAAAACAAAGCGTGAAAAAATCAAAGCAGAAATCATTACATTGGTTGGTAGATTTAACGAACAGAAACTTACTGCATAGTTAATATATGTAACTGGAAATGAGAGTACATGAACATTATGTATATTAACACTAAAAGATTAATGTCCGAAACTTATGCAAACTGCAGACGGTAGGTAAATACTAAATTAAAAAATTTACAAAATTAAATAATACACCAATGGCGGAAGAAAAAATAACCCTCTTAACAGATGGTAAGTAGGTCTAACACATCTCAACAGTCACAAACTTTTCTTTGTCTCTAACCATGATGACAATTACGTACAATTCTGTGTTAAAAAAAAAAAGAAGTAACTTCAGCGGGTTTATAGATATAACATAATTAAAGAATCAACTCAAACGTTTTCGACACGTACGTGTGTCCTCATCAGGAACTATTTTATTCTGCAACATACATAAAATGAAAATTAAAACAATGTTTTAATATTGCTCCTAAAATGAAAATTATAAGATAAATCTGATTATGCACAAGAACTGTAACGACACTCCGGACTGAAAAGCACAAACTGAACAAGTGATGCAAGAATGATTACGAGTAAATCATACGGCTTGAAACCAGGGATTGAGGAACCACGTGGGCCTGGGCCGACCTACTTTATTTTCTGGTTGGGCCTGGCCCATCCACTTTTGAAAACCAAATTTCTTTGAAAAGGTAGTGAAAACGGCAAATTAGAGAAGGAGTTCCAAAAAAAAGCTCTTCACTCATTTGATAGGCCTACACACTAGTTTGATTACACAGGCCAACAAAACAATTTTGACACAAAAGGTGAGAGTCATTTTAGAGTATTTCAGGGCCCCTGATTCCAAAAATGCACTTCGTTTTTTCGAAACTACCAGGAATTGAATTTCGAACTAGCGTTAGCGTTCGTCGTTAGCGTTTCGAACTAGCGTTAGCGAAGATCACATTTTTCCGTAACAAGGATAAAATTTTAAGCAGCTACTTTATTGATATAAATGGCCTTCGTACCTTGATGGGTGTTGCTCAGTAGGCCAATAGTAAGCCTACCATAATAAAGAATTACGTTTGTTCATCGATTACTTTGTTTTGCTTATTTGTCTAGTTTGTTAAGCAAAACAATGTACCGTATGTATCCTACTTAGTTAGTAAGTCTGATATTGTTGAAGTCAACAAATATATTAAGGTGATTGGTTTCAAATGGCGTTTGAGGCATTCCATTATAATTCAACAAATCCAAATAACCACTAAGTCTTCAATTTTGATGACTAAAGCATATGTCATAGTATGCGAAAAATGCATCTCGGCAAAAAAAAAATTTTGAAAATCGGACAAGCGGTTTTCGAAATATCGCGTTCTGAAGTTTTGTGGCTGTCACTAGGTGGCGCTGTTGATGTTCCAATGTTTTTTGATTTTAGGGTTATATTTGAGGTAGAAAGTCGGTTGAAGTGTCTATTCCACCATTTTTCATGAGGCAGAATTCAAAAATGATGTCAATTTTAGTCTACAAGAATTAGCTAAGGAGTTATGTGGCATTTAAAAAAAATTGGGGGACCAAATGCCAACCCCCAAATTGTCATGTGGGTAACAAGATATCCCAAAATTTTTTTTTGTTCTTTAAAGTTTCTTGCGTATACTTCATGATAATATACTGTTTATTTATGAGACTTCTGTCCTTTTTGCACAATGCAACCTTTTATCAAAGACTTGCATGAGAAGTTATATGATCTATTAATGCAATATTTGAATAATGCATGCTTATGATGTCACAATAACAAATTACAGATTTTCCCAAAAACCTTTTTTCATAGTGAAAATTGCTCAGGAAAACTAGCCCTTGTTTCAAAATTGCAGTCAAATTTTGTTTTCCCGGACAATTTTCACAATGAAAAAAAGTTTTTTGGGGAAATCTGTAATTTGTTATTGTGACGTCATAAGCAAGCATCATTCAAATATTGCATTAATAGATCTTTGATATAAGGTTGCATTGTGCAAAAAGGACAAAAGTCTCATAAAAAAATATTATACTATTATGAAGTATATGCAAGAAACTTTCAAGAACAGAATTTTTTTTCAGGATATCTCGTTACCCACATGACAATTTGAGGGTTGGCATTTGGTCCCCCAAATTTTTTTAAATGCCTCATAACTCCTTAGCTGATGCTTTTAGACTAAAATTGAGACCATTTTTGAATTCTGCATTATGAAAAATGGTGGAATAGACACTTCAACCAACTTTCTACCCCAAATATAACCCTAAAATCAAAAAACATTGGGAACATCAACAGCGCCACCTAGTGACAGCAACAAAATTTCAAAACGCGATATCTCAAAAACCACTTGTCCGATTTTCAAAATTTTTTTTTTGCCCAAGTTCAAATTTTTAACACAACAAAATATATCAAAACCAACACCTTTTGAAACCTAGTGGTTACATTTCTTTCTAAAATTTGTTGAATTATAATGGAATGCCTCGTTTATAAAACTCAGAAATGTGCCTAGGATTACTTTCAGTTTTGTCTATGTAATAAACGACACGATGTTAAATCAATAGGGGCTCAAAATTGCAAAAAAAATGTTTTTGCTGTAGGCTATCTTAAAAACTAGAGCCAATTCGAAAAAAAGTGCATTTTCGAAATCAGGGGCCTCGAAATACCCTAAAATGACTTTCACATGCCGTGTCTTTAAAAAAAAAATTTTTGTTTGCTGTGTTATCTTTGATAGCTCAATGATAAAATCTAATCTTCAAACTTTTCTGTCGAGCCCACTGTTGATGGGAAGCACGTGTGGGTGTGGCGTGTGGTTGCGTGTGATTGGTGGAGTAATCTATAAATCAATCTAATTGTTCTCCAAGGTTAAAACAATGATATCATTACATACTATGCAGTGCATGCACGTAGGCCTACTGTATAATGCTGCAGATTATTTCTCCCAGTTGGTATTTTAACTGTGTGTGTATATTGCCCTTTTATTTGTGTGTATATCGCCATATTTTGTACAGCGCTATAGAGTAATTTTGTAATTTGTTTGGCCAAATCGGACCCAAAAACCGAATTTTTTTGCTGGTTGGCACAAAAGGCAATCATGAAAACACAATGTATGAACAATTTAAAGTATTAGGAATGCAGCAATGTTATGGGGGGTCTGGGGGGCGAAGCCCCCTAGAAGTTTGATTAACTTTGACTGCTACGCCTTTGGGCCCACCTACTTTTAAAATGGTTCCTCCATCCCTGCTTGAAACAGACCACGAGTGGTAAAGTACAGGCATGTGACAAACAATTAGAACACACACAAAAGGAATGATGAACCACAGGCGAATAACTGCCTGTTGAGAGAAGGATTATTACGTTTGACTTGTCTTCCATGATCTTTGTCTAAAATTCACATCTGCCTCAAGCGATGATTTTAAACTGGTCAAGCTATTGTCAGTGCACGTTACACAAAAGGCGATGTGCTCTTTAATTGCATTTTTGGTTGTTTTTGGATTTAAGTGCTCCCCACCCTTGTCAACAAATGTCCATTTGACATACCAATGTATGTCTGGTTTGCGTCAAGAAAACAACTAAACTTATACACAACATTCGAAGAAATACTTAAACCATAAGTGCAATTAAAGAGCACACCGCCTCTTGTGTAACGTGCACTGACAATGTCTTCATCGACCAAATTAAAATCATCTCTCGAGACAGATGTGAATTTCAGACTAAGATCATGGAAGCCTTAAAGTGCCCCTGACAGGTTGGATCCAAGTATAGTAAGTTTTTAAAGCATTTCCTAACGCAGAATTACACTTAGCAAACTTTTTAATCTTAACCTCGTAGCTCGACTGGTTAGGGCGTTATTTAATAAAACGAATGCTCCGCAGCGCCACCACAGGCGAAACTCCATATTTCACTGCTCTGGGACGACTTTGGTGGTATTACGTCATCCTAAGTGGACGTCGTTAGCAACGGATGAAACCAACGCTTCTTAGATGTAATTGGTGGATCACAGTTTGGTCGGAGTTGGTACAAGCGGTTGCTTTTTTCGAAGATTTATTGTTTTTTGCAGTTTAATAAAACTGTACTGGATACGTTCCTACAAAACCTAAAATATACTTGAAGTGAAAAATGAAAAAATCGTACGAATCATCATTCATATTTAATTCATCATCACTATTCAAAAATAAATAAAAGTTTTCTCTCTCTCTCATAATGTGCCTTCAGTTGGCCATTGAAATCCTGTGTAACGGCCATCTGGATCTGGAAAATTGTTTCTGATTCTCCAAACAATGCATGACGGCATCACAATCCGATTGTTGCTTCCGAGAGCATCACCTTGTAGTATACACTCCAACACATGCCTGTATGCATTTTTACTTAGGTGGTATTAACAAAATCTTCTTCAGTGAAGTGAACATATACGACTAGTTTTGTATGGCCCATCCCACTTTCGAACACTTGAAGAAAACTTTGAACATTTTCTTCTCAGTACCTTGTTTTGTGGGAAAGTGGGCAAAGAAAGCACACGGTCTTTGTCACTGACAATGTCACATAAACAGCAATTTGTAGGCATTGCCTCAACCATAAATTATAGGTACTGTTTGTGAGATACTGTTGTTACACTGCAAATGGCTATAGCCAGATTAGGACAAATAAAAAAGTATGAAATTGTAGCCCTATGAAACTGCAATTTCAATTGAATTGAGATGCTGTTTGATAAAAGTAAACTCAACCTATTTGATCGAAACCTGATAGTAATAATAAGTTCACTTTTTCATTTCGGTAATTCTTAATTTGCACATGCTTTAGACCAACAGAGCCCCACACATTCACGTTTTGCAGTAGCCGTACCATACTTTACCAAGTCATCACAGAGAAAGAATGTATCCTTCCCGCTTACTGTGACGTCACAGCGGTGTTGCCGTTTTTATTTTCGCAATTGAATGAGTGCCAGATTCGCCGATGTCAACGAAAGTTTGCAAGCGTGTAACTTAGTAGCCTGTTGATATTTTTTACGATTTGTTGGTCAGGGAAGTTTGTTAGTGTCATTTTTTTGGTATCTTAGGTAAATTTAGCGAATTTATTTACCTGTCAAAGGCACTTTAAGAGTCAAACGTAATAATCCGTATCTTAACAGGCAGTTATTCGCCTGTGGCTCATTTTTTTGTGTGCTCTAATAGTTTGTCAATTACCTGTACTTTACACCTTATGTGATCTGTTTCAAGCGGTATAATTTACTCGTAATCATTCTTGCATCACTTGTTCAGTTTGTGCTTTTCAGTCCGGAGTGTCGTTACAGTTCTAGTGCATCGTCAGATTTATCTTATAATTTTCATTTTATGTATGTTGCAGAATAAAGTAATTTCTGATGAGGACACACGTATAGGCTACTGCGTGTCGAAAACGTTTGAGTTGATTCTTATTTTGAGTTTGATTATGTTATATCTATTAGTAATAAAACATGGTAAACCCGCTGAAGTTACTTTGTTTTTTTCTGTCTATGGTTTAACATCTGCTATGAGCAGGCTCTCTGGTAAGGTTGTAAGCTTCTCGTGACGAAAAGGCGCGGTATTCGAAGTCGTGCAGTTTTGATTGAGATTTGATCTAGGTCTATTATAATCGCACTTACAAAGATGCTCAATATAGGCTAATTGATAAGGCACGATTGGTTAGAGAGAATGTTTTGGTGTGACGCCACTTTCAAAGCGACTCAAGGAAAAAGGGCGAAGCGAACGGTCTGGTGATTGCCCGAGTGCTAACTTGCCAAGAACAGATCCAATCACCGGAGCCATTTTGAAGCCATGACCTGTACACACAAACACAAAATCAGCCAAACCCAACAAGAAAATATTTTTTTTCACGCTTTCAGAAATAAAAACAAACTAAATTATCACTGATTTCATAACCACACTTTCACGGTAGCACAGATGAAGATCTAACATCACTAAATGTCTTGTGATCACATTCCCGCATAGTATATAGCAGAATGTTCACAGCTTTTGTGTCTGTTCTTCGGTTGTGTTAGTACCTAACTCAATGCAGATTGTAATTAATTTCAGTCATTTATTATTGTCACTTTACGAATACTGCATTTGTTGGTTTGTTTTGTTTAGATGAAATAAGTTATATCCTGACGAGGGAAAAAAGTCTTGCCAAAAATGTTCGAATTTAAGATGGTGTTAGATGTATAGTTGCTTGAATTATGCAATTTAATCCTAGCAAGTTGTTATCAATCATATGTCTATGGACTAATTGGATTATGGTACTCAAGAATTATCTCTATACCAAAGCTATAAAAATCAATAGGCAGACCAATTCGTCTACATGTGGTCGAAAAAAGCTCTCTTCCAAAACTGCAAGGTAGTGTCATTGAGTACCTCAACTCCAAGGAACTTTGAAATGAATTATCTTTTACGGTACATTGATTGTACATCATTTAAACAAAAAACACAATCTTTCAATTGATACGAAGATGCAACAAGATGGCGGAAAGTGTTATTAGTTTGAAATTCTTTGATAACTGTTGTGTTACTAATTAAAATTGAGAAAAACTGCAATACCTGAAAAACCAGCGCCTATAATGATATTTTTGTACTTTGGATGCGTGTCCAATATAAACTCGTAATCCGGAGTTCTCTGCAAGAATCAGTCAAATTATCATTTTTTTTTCAAAAATAGACCTTTGCGTACTTGTGCGTTTAACAAGGGTTTTTCCACAAAACTGATATTTTGGAAGGTAATTCAGTGGAATAAAACAGGAGAGTGAAATTATTCGATCATGGAAGGAAAATTGTAGAACGAGTATTGAAGAAGCGGCTGAGAAAGGTGGTGGAATTGAATGACATGCAACTTGGATTCATGCCGGAAAGGGGAACAATAGATGCTTTGCTCATTTTAAGAAGAATGCAAGAATCTTACAAAGAAAAGGAGAAAAATCTGTACATAGGCTTTGTTGACTTGGAGAAGGCGTTTGACAGAGCCTGAGAAAAGTGATGGAATGGGAAACGAGAAAAAGACGGATACCGAAGGTGATAGTAAGGGTGGTGATATCGATGTATGAAGGTGCAAGAACAAAGTAAAAGTTGGTGCAAGTCAGTACTCAAATGAATTTTTTGCAAACGTCGGGATACATCAAGGATCGGTGCTGTCACCTCCTACATTTGGTATTGTGGTTGATTTTGTGACTGAAGGGGTAAGGGAGAGGAAATTGCTGAGCGAAATTTTGTATGCAGATGACCTGGTATTGATCAGTAATAGAGCGAAGGACCTAGAAAAAAGTTTGGGAAATGGAAAGAAGTGTTTGAGACAAAGGGTATGAAGATAAATTTAGAAAAAACGAAAGCGATGGTGAGTGGAGCAGAAGGTATAGCTGTACAGAGCAAAGTCGACCAATGCGCAGTATGTAGAAAAGGAGATGAGAAATTCGATGCAATGCAAGGTGTGTAGTAAGTGGGTACATGCAATATGTGTCAATACGAAGAGAGCTACAGCAAGACTGTCGTCAAACTGTTTTATTTGTGGAAAATGTGATAAAGGAAAATATTCAGTTGAAAATTGCAAAGAAAGTTTCTGTTATGGAATTGAAACAGTAATCAAATAAATGGAAGTGGTGGATGTGAAGCAGCTTTGACAAGAAGGCCGGGTTGGGCAAAGTTCAGGGAATGTAGAAAAATGTTATATTGTAGGTTGTGGAAAAAAGGTTTCGTTAAAAATGAAAGGGAAAGTCTATCGGAGTTGTGTGCGGCGTGCAATATTGTATGCCGTACGGCAGCGAAACATGAATATTGAGAGTGAACTGACATGATTCTGAGAAGAACGGAAAGGGCAATGGTGAAAGCAATGTGCGGAGTAAAAATCAGAAGGGAGAAAAAGACTGAAGAACATGCTTGAGATGAGGGAGACTATTGAACAACTTATTAAAGCAAACGGAGTAAGAGATGGCAGGACATATACTAAGGAGGGAGAAAAGAAGTTTTCTTCAAAAGGCAATGACTTTGAAGATAGAGGGAAAGAGGAAATAGGGATGTCCAAAAACGAGACGAAAGGAACCGGTGAAGAGGCAGACAAGGTCGGACTAAACAAAGACGATGCAATGGACAGAACGAGATGAAAAATAAGAGTAAAGGCCATCGCTGCAAGGAAAGAATCGGCCACCCCACAAGTGAGGAGCTTTCCAAAATTTAGAAATTCAACTTCTATAAAATACAGTCTAAAAAAAATTGAATAAGCACTTTCGACAAAGTTCAATAGCCTATCGTAAGGACTAATCCCTGCATGGGCTTGGAAGCGATACATTAAGCTGTCTCGATTGACATTTTGATGCTGAGTCAGCATACGTTGTACTGGCAATTGGCATCATAGCTTACGTCAAGACTGGTTTAAGACTCGCGTACCGTCCACAAACAGGTGTCTATGCTCGATGGTTCAGGAACGACATCAGGATAGTGATTCGTAATTATGTCCTTGATATTCTTCATAGCTTGTGGGTGATCATTCAAAAGAGACATCGTGGGAGAGTGATTTTTTTCTGATGGATGACTGATGTCTACACCGTCATGAATTCCAAACTGTTGTTAAATTATAATTCAACAGATGAATCATCAGAAATTACGTAAACGCCGAGTCTATAGAATGTGTCAATCATGTCATATGGTTGTTACAAATATAAAAACAGTATATACATATTATATAGGTAAAAGTTCAAACAAAAGAACAATTTTAAAAGGAAAATGAAAACAGCTTGGTGTGACAGAGTTTTCACAATCTCAGAATGATGCCATTGCCAACACAGTAATGAAAGGAATGGGTCATGAAACCAGCTGTAAACAGTGCTGTTTATGCAGAAAATCATGTAAAAAAATGTGTAAAAATATATGTGCACAATTACGGGCAATGCAAACAGATACAACTTCAATATCAAAAATACCCCTGCATCCTTTCACAATGGCAAGAAAGATGTACAATAAATAATATTGAATTGTTCAGTGAAAACATCCTTGTATCCTCTGTTAATGTTTCAAATTTATTAAAGTAGCTACTGTAAGAGAAAGTAGCTGGTAAAAGAAAGTTACATATGCCTGACAGAATCGCTACAGAATTTATGAAAAACACTTCGCTGGTTACAATGTTACTTTTCCTTATGCATACTAATTTGACAGTGCTGCAGTGCCTTACTTTGATATATCCAGGGTACTCTAAGGCTGGACAAGCATAACAGAGACAATGTGGTTTTGTAACACAAGTCAAAGGAAAATTAACTTCCCTGGAATAAGAATGAAGAAACTTTGTTTTCCAGTATAATATCCATGATTCAGCTATCTAAAAGTTCAATCACATCAATAAATATTATAAGACATCAAAAATAATTGTGGCTCGGTGGCTTAGTGCGTCCGCCTTTGAATCGGTAGGCATGGGTTCTATACCCTGTTGGTGTTGGGTCATACCAAAGACTTTTTAAAAATGATACTGAATCTAATTCCTGCTTGGCACTGAGCAATGGAATGGATTCGGGTAATAATGCACTCAGTTGCGCCTCTATACTGCTGCATTGACACTGACTGCTTATGTAAAGCGCTAAGGAGCAATGCATTCTGCGATGGATACAGCGCTATATACAAACAAAACAAGCATTATTATTATTATTTGTGAGAAATAGCATGATGACACAGATTTTAACGAACAAAAAATTAGAATAGTATAGCCTTGGTAGAGAGGTACTTTTTAAAAACCATAGACAGACAATCGATAACAACTTAATAACATTGAATTGCATAATTCAAAATTAATACAGAAATGAAATAGATACATAATTTCGAACGTTTTCGGCAAAACTTTCTGCCCTCTTCAGGAAAATATCTTAATTCATCTAAACAAAACAATTATTCAAAAATTAGAAATTATGACCTATAAATATGGCCTTGCAATCTTTACAGATATAAATTAACTTGAGTGTTCACCTTCAGTGGCAAATGTAGTTGAAGAGATTTCACCAAATCATTTATCCATGGTCCACAAGTAAGAACAACAGATTTACATAAGTAAGTTCCCTTGTTTGTTTTCACTTTTACTTGAGTTGAACTTACTGGATGTACATTCGATACACATTCTTGTTTCATGCATCCGTTTGCATCAATATATGACGCCTGAAAGAAACATAGATATATTCACAGTGTTTTATCTTTTCAGCATACAAATACCTTTAGAATTCACATATTTTAACATGATACGGTACTCTCATAGAGCAGTATAACTCATTTAATACTAATCATCTAAAATGAAACGAGGAAATTTCTACTTATAGTAATGTCACAAAGTTTTGAAGAACACTGAAAAGATTAAAATATTGCATCATACCTTCAATGCATTGATACAATCATCTGCCTTTAAAACACCCGCATCAGTTTCAAATACTCCTGACATTCCGCAAGCCTTAAGACCTGGAAACCTCTGTTCAATCTGAGCACTAGAAAGTACTTCATGTTTCACATTGGCATGTTGTAAGCTTTTTATCATACTCTTTTGTTCATCCTCATCACACATGCATATAATGCCAGTTTTTCTGCAAAAATAGCATACAATTGATCAAAACTGGTTTATGTACAAAGTTAAAGACTAAAAAAATTGAAAAACAGCATGAGCTATACAAATTGTTCCTTAACCAATTAATGTAACCGATTTTCATGTATACATTCAAATTAAACTCAACTTACTCCAGCAAAGTTGTGTTAGTCTCCTGCTCCAATTTCCTCCACTCTGGGATAGCATCAACTACCATTTGTACATAATGGGATTCTGTGTATGTGTGACGAAGACCACGGGATTTCCCATGTGAACTTCCATTAGAATGAGGCACTGAAAACTAAATTAGTGCCACACAATTAGACCACAGTTTTGCAATAAAACCACACTTGTTAATAAATTGCTTTCAAATTTGCTTTAGAGATAAAAAAAATAGATTCCCATGCATTTTGTGCTGAATCCAAAAATGTCAGTTAGAAATTTTCATCAGCTCTGGTTTGAAAGATATGCTTGTTGTCATTTTTTCTTGGGAGCTGGTATACAAGTCCCCCCCTTGGCAACTCATGACAAAAAGGAATTGACCAAAACATGTGGATTGAAGTGTGTGAACAGTAAAGCAAAGGTGAAGTAGTTTCATTCTATATGTTTGGTTGAGTTCTATCTTTATCATGAGTTACCAAGGGGGGGGACTTGTATACCAGCTCCTTTTCCTGTAAATGTGTATTACGACAAATTCTGTTGCCTTTTGTTTATGACAAAAGCAAAATTTGTGAAATTATTGCATGCTTTGAGCAATTCAATACTGAGAGTATTGTACAATTAATGCAATGATCTTTGTTTTATAGACATTAGACAAGTAGGCTACATGGTTTGTTCTTCATATTTTAGCCTGTCGCTATAATAATATTTAGCCTGTCGCTATATATGGCAACGTGGAAAGCTACCCCTAACAGCCTTTCAGCAAAACCTTGAAAGCATTGACAGACGCTGCTTTTTTGATCAACTTACCTCTTTCCAATTCAAGATATGCAACGATGAAATCTCTCATCATAATGTCATTCCTAGTTACTCTTCAATTTGTAAAAAATCATGACTCCAGTCCAAAAGTTTCATCTTAATTGAAGTTTTGCACCCTACAGGTCTACAATACATAGACTAGTAGGCTACATTAGTGCGTTTGGATATGAATTCATAAAAAATACACTTGCACCTGATCGAGTAGCAATGTTTGAACTCCATTCTTTGCAAGGTATCTTGCCGTTGCAAGTCCCTGAATTCCAGCTCCAACAACAATAACATCAAACATCTTTCAGTAGGAAAACAAGTATGTAAAAAATTATGGTGTGGCCTACCTACCAGTATAGGTAATAAATAGAGGTTATATTTCCAATACTAGTGTTGCCAGATAAGAAATTTTGCTCTAACTGAACAAAAATTTTAAGCCGTAAGACAAAAGCTTGTGATTTGGGAAACATTAAAATCTTTGGCAAAGAGCATACCATAACTCTGGCAACACCTGCCACAAAAAAAAACTTTTTGATCCCAAGCATGGCAACTGTTGGGTAAACACAGTGTTGTACGTTGACGCTGAGGCTAGCGCCGTCAATTTATTTTTCAGTTGACGAAAGTGATAGCGCCGTCAACTATTTTGCCGATTTTAAGCGTCAAGCGTTAAGCGTCATTTTTTTGTTTTCATGGAAAATCTCGTTTCACAATGTATTCTGGCCAGCGCGACTCATCCGAATTACCGGCTTTTGCGTTGGTTGGATAGCTCCCTGGAATACATGCGGAAGAAGTTCGCCAAATGGTGATCACCCATGTATTGAGAACGAGGGATCAGAGACAGAAAGCGAAAAATCCATGAATGGCATCGCGGACGTTGAATATACTTTATTTCAAGAGCTCTATGCCCCTAAAAAGAGCGATGTTGGTGCAGTGGACCTCGTTAAAAGATTTATACATGCTAAACTATCACAGCACGCTTGGAACAGTAATACATTTCCGACTAAACGTTTTCAACTTGTTTTTGAAATACAACACACCAATACCAACCAGCGCTGCTGTGGAACGCATGTTTTCACTTGGAAAGGACAATATGCGCAGGGGCGCCGGAAGCGGGGGGGGGGGGGGGCAGGGGGAGCGGATGCCCCCCTGCCCTCAAATTCTGTGGATGGGGAGGGAAGAGGGGGCAATGGTGCCCTTTTAAAGTCATGTAAGCTACTGCACACTTTGCAATATAACAATTTATGCTATTCGCTTTTAGCCTAATTATAATGTTCTATTTTTGCCTTAAAATAATATTCATGACACAAAATTCTCCATCACAGTAAGTTATATTACATCATTATAAAATAGCATGATGCCCTTCCGTGCCATTGTTCTTTGTATAGCGGACACTTGTATCATTACTCGATAATGAGCTGATAGATGAGCATTATCGCTATATCTTATCTTAAAAACTTACAAAAAAAATTGGCCTTTCAGCAACAAAAGTGCCCTTTTTTCATACTTCTGCCCATCCAGTCAAAAATCGCTCCGGCACCCCTGAATATGCGTCCCAAACACAGCAGATTGTCAGACAAACGTTTTGATATGCTTGTTTTTCTGCAAGGAAATAACTAATAGGCTGAGCAGCTAATTACAATACAGTCTCAAAACATAATACCTGCTCTTTATTTATAGCTATTGTTAGCCTGAACTTGGTTGAAATATTTCCGTTTTATGAGATGCTGGCAAAAAATAGCGCTAGAAATTAGCGCTGACGCCGTCAATTTCTTTAAGAGCTTACGCAGTCCTTTATGCCGTAAAGTTTTTAGGCAATTTGCGCTGACGCTGACACCGTCAAATTATTTCAATGACGCCTACAACACTGGGTAAACAATATAACCGCATGCAATAAATAATATGCCACAAATAAACAATAAAATGTGGAATTATCAATTTGAAGAAAAAGTAGCCTGGCCATATGGACGTGGAGGCAGTAACAGCAATACATACGTAGATAGGTAAGAGTGGCACTGTGGTAAACCATTAGCCTAGCACCTTGGTCATAATTTCGTGCAAATTTTCACACTATTAAAAACTTCACACACACAATGCTATTATTTTAATATGAAAACGTGTTTTTACTTGTTACCAGAATATTTTTGTTGGCGCAATACACCACAATTCAATTATAATCAATAAATTTGTTGAGCATTATCAGAGTTGCCAGTTCCAATCAGACCAGTTTAGCAATCAGGGTGAGGGTTAAGATCATATGGTCCGCCAATCCCTGAAAATGCCGACGATTTTTAGGGTTGCTAGTTTCGAGGTTCAATCGCGAAACTAGGCCAATTTTTCCTTCTAATTGCGGAAAAATTTTAAAAGTTGCGAATTGTGGTTGATTGAATCTTTAAAATCTCGGACTGGGAAATCTTCTTGAAAAGCTTGATCCTGGCAGTTTCGCATAGGCTACTTGTAGACTGTAGAGGTTTTAAATTACTGACGCGTGCGTTGCTCAAGCGCACACCCCGAGAGTCGAACCAGCGCGCATAATCTTAAAGCTGCTTCGTTGTAGGTCACGCGCTAACCAACTGATCAATTATTATTCCATTGGTTTTCTTAAGATTATGTATATTTCGAACCGACTTCAATAGAATAAACATCATTTTTACTTGAATACATCCTTCAAAACTGATAATGAGTATTTAGAGTCTAGAGATACCCGGGGTGCGCTTGAGTAATGGATTTTAATCAAGGACAGCTCTTCATGCCGATGGTACAATTCAGACAACACTTTACAAACAACATGGTGGTTGCATTTGCAAACTGGTTTGTGAGCAACAACTAGACCTTCCACTCCAACAATCCAGTGCTTTGAATCAGATCACATAGATGATAGAACATGTCTGTGCCATCATAAAACTGCAAACTTGAGCGAAAATAAAACCAACGCAGGCGCCAGGCAGCCTAGGCTAACTTGTTCAACCCGATAAATAAGCAAGCGATTTGAATTAACTGATTAAAATCCAAAAAGAAGGACATTTGGGTAAGCTTTGACATTTTTGGAAAAAGTATTTATAAAAAAGGATATATCTTCCAAAAAAGGGACTTTCGGAACCTTTAAGTAGCCTATCGATGAAGAAACTTAAACTTATGGTTGCTTTGGTCAAGTGAAGATTTGTTCTTTCGTCAGGGACAAAACGAGTCGGACTTGCAAATAGGCTACTCTGCCGTGTTCGCTGCGCATTGCCGAAAGTCAATTCAATAATTTATTATTTCCACAAGGCTATTTAGTTAAGAGCCAATTATTTTATAGCTAGGCTATTGGCTCTAGCCCAGATTGATTTCTTTTTTAAAGGTTGACTCCACACAACAAAAAAATTAAAAAAAAATTTTCATACAGCACAGTTTTTTTTTCAGAAACGTTTTTTCAAATAACAACGCATGCATACAAACTTTTCTAAAATTACTTAAGCTAATTCGGGAAAACGAGTTATGCTGATGTGGCACGGTGGTAATTTCCACTCGTAGACAGTTTCTTGATCTCCTCTCTCCTGCTTTGACTTTGTGATGTTGCCAGAAACTGGTCTTGAAGCATTTTTAGAGCAATCTCCAAGGTATTTAACCACTTGCTTTTTGAGTGTTACAATATTAATATCTTTATTTCCACCGAACATAGGCGAATTTCCAGGTACTTCGAAGAAACTGTAGTCTGCTCTATCTGTTTGTTTGTCTTCATCGTCGTTTCCGAAACTGGGGTGTTGACTAGTTGGCTTTGGTGGCCTCGGTTTTGGGGGCAATAAAATAGATCTAAAAATAATTGGATGGGCGAATCAGTAAGCTAGGTTAAAGCACTAAGTTAGTCTAGGCCTACTCAGTTTGGAAATGTAGGAGAGAATAAGCTGCATGTTGAATGAAAGGGTCAGATTGAGCCTAATTTTAAGAGTTAAATAGGGTTTCCGGGACGCTAAATTTTTTTCCCACGACATTTCTGTCTCATTGGTTCTAGTCACTCTAAAAGTAAGATTTTCCGAAAGTGTTTTGAGAGATTGGTTGATTCAGATTGCGAAATAACTATTTGCCAATGAAATTCTGCAATGATAATAAAATATAAGGTTTCCCTAACCCTACTTCTTTTGAAAAGCTCTTGTGCACCGCAAAGTTAATTTAAAGAAAACAAAAGTTTGACTTCGAACCCTCGTTCTGACGATCAGTAGGCAGACGATGAAACCACTGAACCAACCGTGCCAACGTCGAAATGTTGCATTCACACGGTTTTAATACAAACTTTTACCAAAATATGCAAATGAGACAGGAATGTCGTGGGAAAACAAATTTCGCTTCCGGGACAGCACCAGAGTAAAAATTTGACCAAGTCTGCATGCTTTTATTGAAATTGCCTAAATATACGTACCGGTATCAAAACAACTATCTGCGTTTAGCTTGAAAAAATATAGCCTACCCATAACTGCAAAAAGAGACTCTGTTTCAAACTGGTAGCCTAATGCAGGCTATGGCATTGCTGTAAGTTGGGAAACCCGCATAACTTCGAGGTCTCTGTTTCAAACTGGGTTTCTGCTTCAAACTGGTAATGCATCTGGTCTCTGTTTCAAACTAACATACACCTATAACTGAAAAAGAGTCTCTGTTTCAAACTGGTAATGCAGGCTATGGCATTGTTGTAAGTTGGGAAAACCGCTTAACTTCAAGCCCGGAAAAAGAAAACTATGATAGGCTAGCCTATCTCATCGCAAATTCAATGACAATTTATTTTTTTCACATTGGAAACACGCATGCCACGTGTAGTTTTTGTTAACCTAACGCATGAAGATACCCATATTTTTAGAAAACGTTCATAATTTTACGTTATAAAACTATTTAGTATTCACACAACTTACTTGTCTAACACAGGCTTCTTTGGCTGAGGTAAAGTGCTGCTTTTCTCTCGAATGTTTTGCAAAATTTTCATTATATCATGCCAATCAGAAGAGTCTAAATCTTTGATCTTGATAATACGGCCATCTTCGGTGAGCCAATAGCCTGATAAAATGACCGACAGCTTTTGCTTGAAAAGCTCGGGCGAAGAAGACGACGGTAAATTTTTCAAAGACTCAAAGATCTGCAACAATGTATTTTCAATCCATCTATAAGTACTAAGTAAGCTACAAACTACAGCATATTTACTAGAATTTTTATTAGATTTTGGTAGCCTACTTGAGTTGAAATCAGAAGATGATCTAGCAATACTGGTAACAGGGAAAGACCTATTCTTTTTTAATGTGAAACTAAGCGTTTTAAAGTGATTTAAAATTCGGGAATCCGAACTTTTAGAACTCGGATGGAACTTATTAGTTATCAACACCTCACTGTTAGCGTTTATGCGAAGAAGATCATTCTCGAAAACGAGGAATATAAACATCATCACAGCAGGTAGACGTAACAGACTCCAAAAGAAGAGTCAAATGGAAGTAGTTGAGATGCAGGACAGTAACAAATTATTAACAAGACAGTTAATAACTTTTAAACGGAGAATTGATCACAGGTAGCTTGAAATTTGTGCAAATACCTTGCATATTGCACAGGCTAATGCGAAACAGATGGTAGCCTACTTTGTGTAAACAACTATTTTCATCAACGAAACACACCAAGAACAAGTTGAGAGCAGAAGCTACTGATAACACCACACGCATGATGTTACTGCTTATTTCTATAGTATAGGCTACAATTACATGCAACTCACTACCGAAAGTTCAAGAACCTTCAAATCAAAAGCAGCATCAAAAACGATGTTAACATGTGTTGTTTTCACTGTGATGGTCAAAAATAAAAACAACTGAACTACATTTATGTTGTGGTATCAAAAAAAGTAGACTATGCTGGTTTTGTGCTTTCGTTATAAACTGTTGATCTGAACAAAACTTAATCCGTTTGCAATTTTAAGCAAGATGGACAATCAGCGAGACCTATGGCCCACTGAAATCTTGCTGAAGTTAGTTTTTGCCCGTGGCTGGGAATAGGTTACCGACCCCTAGCATGGACTACAAGAAACTATAAATAGGTTAAAAAGAAATTTTACCTCATCTAACTCTTGCTTGCTTGGTTGTAGCGACACAACCGGCAAGATGGGCTTGTCTTTTGTTGGCGTAATGATAGATTTCATCTGAAATGTGATACAACTGAGTTCTAGTTATTACGTCATGCAGTACAGCCTACGTCACAGGCTTGAGTTTTCATTGAACATTTAAGCAAAAAAAAAATATGCTGAGCTTTTTGTCTCACTTGATTTGACGATTCTTCGTCAAGCGTGGTTAGAACAGGTGAAGCCTTGTCATTCTCTTTCAGCGGCTGTAAAACTTCGGTTTCTTGTGAAGTTTCCTAAAGTTAAAGAACCTTCTCATTGCTGGTAGTTGTAAAAACTTACAAATGAGTAAAACCAATTAAGTGCCCAAAAGCTCAATCGCTCGCGACAAGAGTTGGGTTATTAATGTGTTAAGTTCATAGTCTGCTAGAAATACGATTGTTTTTTTTTTAATTTCTAAGACACAAAAGATGCGTCAAGGTAGTAATAGTCTGTTGCAAACATCAAATCATGTTGCTGACATCACCGGATTACTTTTTGAATGTTTTTGATGTCACAGATCATACTTTTAAATCATTTGCATACTGTTATAAATACAGCATGTAACTAATGGGTTCCAAGACAGCAAAATCATCATTTTTAAGTTGATTCAATGTCTGCAGATGTTGCAGTTGCAAGATGATGTCAAAGTAGGAATAGTCTGCTGCAAGACTCACACCATGGTTGTGACGTCACCGGATTGCCGTTTGAATGTTTTTGATATCACAAACCATACTTTTAAATTACTTGCATACTGTTAAAAATACAGCAAGTAACTAACAGTTCCCAAACAGCAACATCCGTCATTTTTACATTGATTCAACGTCTGCACACGTTTTTTTAGATCAATCAACTTTTCGAAAACTGAAAACTTGGAAAAAAACACATGCTGTTCTTGTTCACTCACACGCTGTCCTGCTTCAGAGCGCTTTTGCATTTCCTTGAATTTATTCAAAAGAATGACATCATTCCAACAACGACGCTTTAAAAAGAAACACGTTATTCCCAAACACCTTGTAGAACAATTTCTAACAAAAATTTTACAATTACAAAGATTCCAACAATCAATCAATTTATTTTAGTATAGTTCTTGTAAGTTATTAGCAGCGTGAATGTACATACTTTTTATATCCTAAAATAGCGTTATTAAAACCGATAATAAGTTTCTCTTGTCCAATCATTTAAACCTAAAAGTCAACAGAATTAGCCATCTTACTTTGGTTGACGGAGTTGTAGGTCGAGATTTTTGATTCAATGAAGCTGAAACTTCTCCGCTTCGTGAAATTGCCTGGAATTTACAATATTTGATCTACATACTTTGTAGAACGTCTCCAGAAAGCTCGGAGTCAAGTGAACAAACAAAACTACTTTTGCAATCTTTGATTGTAAGCCAAGTACCTATATACGATTATATGCGCAGCGGATAAGGCGCTCACTTTCTAATAATGCAATCCTGGTTCGACTCCTTCGACTCACCTGGGTTGAGGTGAGCGGTTGAAAAACACCGCTCACCTCAACCCAAGGTGTAATAAATTGGGTGGACGTAGTTGCTGAAGGAAAGGCGGCCGAAAGAAAGGAACTGGCCACCCTACTCTCGTTAATACCGACGGCTTAGTATAACGAGAACCTTGTCTTCTCATTCCCCGATGCTTAGATTAGATATGGGACTCATCTTTACCTTATTTACTTATGTACTCACGTGTGCTTCTAACTGAATTTTCTGGGCGCTGTTTCTTAGGTTAGTCAAAACTTTGTCATCCGGCAAGCGATTCTTTAAAATGTATAAGTTTAAAGTTAAAAATGTGTTTAGTAATAGGCTACTCGATATGTCGGCCAACATACAGTAGACACGGAATTTAATGATTTTTGGCAAGACCTTGGGAACAATATTTAGGTCATTATCGACAAAAGATATTAGTTGACTAACAACATTCAAGCTCCAAAAATATCCAAAACAAAGCGACAAAACTTTAAAATTTAAAGAAGTGGCATTGAAATAAAAACAGTCGTCTAAATAAAATGAAGCCGTAAAGAAGTCTTCCTAACAAATAACTAGTGTTTTTATAAGGGGTTCGGAATCTAGATTAACAAGTATTTTCTATATTCTTTAAAATATTAGCAGTAAAGTAAAGAAGCATTCCGTGCAATGTTAAGCCTTTAGCTGGAAATCAAATGAACGTTAAACAACACAGGCATGATCGTTGGACCACTTAGCATGCAGCAACTCAGCAAGTGCTTCAACTCAGCAATTACATTTCAGCTACTGCCAAGTCAGCAAATGAGATTTACGTGCTCACGTCGCACTTGCTTAGTCATCGCTTGCTGAACTGAATTTACTGACTTGAGACATGTCAAGTTATGGCTTGCTCAGTTGGTATTGCTCAGTTTCATCATTCACCAACTTCAGCCACTTGCTCAAATGTTGCTAGCTCAGTTGTCACTTGCTCAGTTGTCGCTTGCTCAGTTCACAACTGCTGACTTGTAGGAGACTCCATAGGCCTACACTATTCTCGTGTGCACTTAAGCTTAGGTTTAATGAAGCTGAAGCACTCACGCATGTGTCTGACGGTGTTGAAGGTTTTAGCTTTTCTTTTACTGGTGGTAAAATGTCTGGTTTTTGTGAAATTCCCTGAAGTTAAAAACATTTTATAATTTTTTAGTAAAATTATCAAACGTTCTAAAAATTTAGAAACTTTGAAAAGATAAGCACCAAATAAAAGCCATCACATGCGTCTTGACATCAAATAGACAAAAAAAACTTGTTGGCATCACGATGATCACGGTTGGCATTATTGGGAAAATCACATATCCCAGTTTTTATTTGTACAATGAGTTCTTGTGCAATAAACTTCCAATACTATTATTGTAGCACACCAGAGATGGATTTGTTAGATGGTTTACAAAGTCAGTCAATCTGCACAGAAAAGATTTTTTGTCTACTTGCTTTAAGTGAATTTTCCCCAAAAAAGATTGTTCAGTTAAGAAAAGTCAACGCTGTAGTTAGACCAGAAAAACTACAGAAAACTTCTTCTGGCTTTAAATCTAAGATGTGGTGTCGTCGGTAAAAACTTTTGTTTTCTAAAGATGTTCTGTACCATTTGCAAGAGGAGAAAGATGCAACTCTAAGTTTATTGGAAAAACATGACATTAGCACGGAGACAGTTGTGGGGCAGCTTCCGCAGTTGACGGTCAAACGTCCTCTTTATGCCGAAAAAAGTGTAGCGCTTTTATTTCGGCCACAAAGTCGGATCAATACAACAATATATACATCTAAATGTTAATAAGACATCTGCAACAACTTGAGCTTTCCTTGACCCCCACCCACCGATGTCAATTGAAGAAATGCTTTTTGGAAGCTTAATAGTACATTAACAAACAAGTTTAATAAACATTTACTTAAAAGTTAAATACTCACGCATATTTCCAACTCAATTTTCTTGTTACCGTCTTTGAGATCAATGGGAACTTTGTCGTCTGCTAAGCGATTCTTCAAAATATATTACAAGTCTTATTTTGATGTAGCATGCAAATAGCATAATGCAAATGCTATTTTTACAAAGTGCTTGGAATGACCCAACAACGTCTCAAAACCCATCTGCAGACTCGAGGGCAATTAGGCCCACCATGCTGCACAGCGAATCGATGAGTTAATCTATTTTATACATTTGTAGCAGGAATATAAATTGTAGCCACATAATAAGTTTGAACAATCGGCTTATGGAAGACTATCATCCAAACGGCGGTTGTTTTGCTCGTTTAAACTGTTAAGTTTAAAAAACAAAATAGTGGAGTGACTTGCTTTATTTGACAGAGTTGAAGGCTGGAGTTTTTCTTGCAGTGGAGTTTTCTAGAGTTGAAAACATTTCACATCATGCCAGTAAAATAGACAAAAATCTCAAAAATATATAGCCTAACAAGACACAAAACAAATTGCAGGTAACATAACAAGAAAATTTTCTGCTGTTTTGCTTATTTGATTTCGATGAATCTGCCAGAAAACAAGATTAATCTATCTGAAAAGTTTAAAAAAAAACACAATATTTTGTCCAAAAAGGTCGGTAACTGGTGGAAGCTGACTGAAAATTAAACGGTGCAAAAAGCTTGCCTCTAAAAGTAAGACACTATCCACCTAAAAACAGCGGTGCTACAATAGCGTGAGGTCTACCGTCATAAGCCAATTGACCTGCCCTTATAAAAGAAAATAAATGCAGGAATTAGAGATTGAAAGCATGTCTACTTTTACTATTTAAAGCATGAGGGAAGGATGGATAATGCAGCGGTAGACCTCACGCTGTAGTGACACCAAAACATCTTCAACGTCAATTGAAGAAATATTTAGTGTACTTTCAACAGCTTTTGATTTGAAAGTCGCAATATTTATAAATCTCATTCACTCATACACTAACGCATACACTCACACATGCTTCTGGTTCACTTTTCCTTTTGCTGTCTTTGAGACTGGCTGACGAAAACTTATCATTTGAGAAGGGATTCTTTAAAATAAATTTTAAAGATAAGAGTTTATTTGTTGATTGGATGTAATAGAAAATATAGTATGCAATTAATATAAAATAAAAATAAAGCAGACGCCAGAAAACCATAATGTTGAAGCTGACTTGGCAAGTGGCCTTAAAATTAAATGAACAGAGGAAGTAGTATGTCACCAAATGCTACAAACATGCATCAACCGACGAATATTTTATACTCCAAAACAAAAAATACTGTATATATGTGAGGAATTGCTGTGTGCTTTGGTAATTGATAAATGCTTCACTGTTTGCCAGGCATTTGCTTTGATAAAAAAACTCGTTACGATTAGCCTCAGTCAAGCCTTTTTTTTGCTTCTTCAATTGGCAAGTTTTTTTGATGAGTGATCACTGATCATACTCTTGTGTTCAAATAAAGAAAAGCGCACAGTGAAAACTCTGTCTATCTTACCTCATTTGTAGATTTCTCAAGTGTGAAGGTGAAAGATAAAGACTTGGCTTTATCCTGAAATGGATGCAAATAGTTGCATTTTCTCATTTTTGCGAAGTTTAAAATCAATCAAGCTTGAAGCAGCATCAATCCAGACAGCAAAATCCGTCATTTTTACATTGATTTAACGAATGTAGACGTCTGTAAAGGTTGAATAATCAGACGTCTGCAGACGTTAAATCAACGTAAAAATGAAGGATTTTGCTGTCTGGAAAGCTTTCACTGTTATGTCAAGTTGTCACCAAAGTACTTAGCGATGGTATACAAGGAAACTAACGTACCACGTTTGCAAAAAAACTGACACTGATGATATTGTTACGTCTGAAATAGTCCACTACGAAACAGATTCTCTTGATCACCACACGACAGTGAAGACACTGAGCCAAGATTTTCAATATCCAAAGAAAATCTGGTAACTTATCAAGTAATAAAGTATCAAAAACAGGGCAAGGCTAAAAAAATTTGATTTTACTTTACTTCCCCAAAAACTGTAACTAAAAAAAAAATTGTAAACACTTTGTCCAAACTACGTAATGAACGATGAAAACATTTATGTTGTAAAAAAGAAAATTTTCCACTTGTGAAGTAAACAAAAATAGCAAATAGTTTAAAATGTGTGCTTTCTTTGAAAGCTGCTTACATGAGTCAGGTTTTGGAAAGGATTTTCAATTTCCTTAGATTTCAACCAGGTATTAGCGCCATCCGACAAGCAGGGCTTTAAAATAAATAAGTCGTTTTATGTTAAACTTGTAAAATCGCATGCATTGCAAATTGCTACAGAGATTAAACATCATAACTGATAATTAGGCTACAAGTAAAATGCTGCTATTCCACTTTGCAAACTTGGTCATTTCTGCGTTAAGTCAACGTCTACGCTACAGACGTGGCTGGAATTGCATATCAGGCTAGTGCAAAAACTTCAACAAATGAGGTGATTAAACAAGACGTAAGACAAACAGAAATGACACCGTGAACGTCATTTTGTTAATGTCTAAATTACGTAAAATTCAACAAATTAGAGAAGTTATGTGACGCTTTTGAATTGATAGTGATGTTTTTTTTATATGCTTATTGCCTATACTATATGTATCAGTGCATTACCAACATACACAAACACAAAAAATGCACAACAAATAGTTATTTGACACATTTGTAACGGATAATGATTTCATTATTGCGCATTTTGAACAGATAATACAAGATTATAAGCAGGTTTAATCCATAACATACCCTAGTCAAGTTTTGCTTGTTCATCTCAGACAAGATATAGTGAGCCACCGTATTTCTCCTCGGTTTGTAAATCGTTTTGACCTGAAATTAAGATATAAATAACTCTGCAGTCAAGTTAAGCACAAATTCAATGCGTTGTATTCAAAACGTACTTATTTAGCTGAAAATTTCCACGACCTGCGTAGTATATTAGTATACAAAGAAAGAAGTGGTGTGCAAAGGAAGCAGTTCCAACGTTAGGTGAAGGCTCACCTTTGGTAATTCAAAACGAGGAGATTCTGCTGGAACAGAAGGTTCGACATTCTCTTCTGGTAATTTTTCTACTGTTGCTGACATCTTTTTCCGTAAAACAGACTGAAGATGCAATAATGCCTGCGGGTGAACAAGTGTTATGTAAAAACCATGAATCATCACAAAACAATCGTTATAATTCATTGATATTATTTGCCCGGACAAGAAAAAATGTATATAGTGATGGTCTTTATCAAACTGGGCGTGATATTAAAATATGTGATTATGAGTTAGGTCATTATATAAGCAGACATAACTGAGCAACAACACAGGCATTTGACATTATAAAAACAAAAACATTATCGCAACGTTTTCGGCCATGCATCTAGCCCTTATCAAGCCTTTAGAAGTCTGTTCAGTGTTCAACTGTTCATGCATAAAAAAAAGTAACTTCCCCACCCAAATTAAATCAGTACATGTTCACATTTAAACAACTGTTTAGTGTTTATGTGTCAGTCGGGTGAGTAGCCTCGAAGGTGGTGATCAATAATGTAAAAGGACGACATTTTGTGGTGGCGAATCACGTAGCGGTGTTTGAAAGGTTCCGCAAGTAAATGTCGTTCCTTCTTGGAAACAAACTTCAATTCTACACCGAGCGATAAAAAGCAACCAACTGAAAATTCTTCTTATCTGAGAAGACAGCTAACTAAACCCGGCAATGCTGGCCGCGGTTAGAAAGATAGATCGTTTATCCAAAGTGGATATCAAGAAAAATAAGTATATTGCCATGACAATACATTGCCAAGGTGAATCAGCGATTACTTCGGTCGACGCTTGTAATTCGTCAGTGGATGGTAAAGGTTCGATCTTTTCTTGTCCAGAGGCGCAAGAAGCTTGAGAATGAACAGAGGCAACCTGCGTTTGATGCAAAACGTGAAAAACTGGACCTTTGATGCAGTGCAAAAAGTTTTCAATATTTTGCAAAGCAAAAACATTCGAGTAATGAATGAACGTGATATGATCAACATAGCTAACAATCAAAAGATAGCGGTAACTTTTGAATAGAAAAAACACTGTGACAAACGGTAGGGAATAAGTAGAATGTAATACAAGGGAGTCAGTAAAACGACTGAAACATCTTGACTATTGCTCTTCCAAACGAATGTTAGCAACACAACCTAAAACAAATTTATTCATTAAGGTCGCTTCATTCAATACTTACAACAGGAAGATTCTGCTCTGACAAAACCTGTAAAAAATACAACTTTGCAATACGACAAGGTTTAAATTGGTCTTTGCTGTAGTAATCAAACTACTTGTTGCATAAAAAGTAAATATAAAAGTAGTTAATTAATTTTCTAGCAAAAAACACTGATAAAAAATTTTATGAAAAGTTAGCAGGATTGTCGGAGCATGCCATTCAATGGTAGTAATTTTACGCGAAACCTTCCAAATATTTGAATATGCACAAGTAAAATAACATTTACCAAAATTTAAAGATGTAGAAACAAAAAACAAAACCGATCTAACGCAATGCATTGGCTTGGTTTAGTTGCGAATCAGATCTCCAACGAAATGCAACATTTGCGTTAAAACGAAATACTCAGTCAGATTTTCAATTTTTATGTTTCGAACTCATGCATCAGTGATAGTTGCAAAATTGACTTGCATCTCGTTTGATCATTATTACTTGAGACGTGTTCCAACATCTATAAACTTCTTCATAAACCAACTAGCCAAATCGCAAATGACCTTGTCTGGCGATGACAAACTGTGGTGGGAGGAAGGTGCATGTGAAAAGGAAAGCTCCTCTAAGTGTGAACCAGCCATTGTAGATAAAAGGGTATCGCCTGATTTTGACTAAAAAACACAAACGTAAATCTTCTTTAATAAAATAAATTTCGTTGTTTATTTAGCAGTAAAAGTCCAATACTAAACATTAGTAGACGATACTAATTAGTTCAACGCAATAAGTTCGTACATGGTAGTCTTGGTCGGACTACACATATTTCTCTACTAGAACGGGCCGCAGACGATAGGTCAGACCTTCTGAAACTGTGATCAACAATATTCATTAAAAATATATCGACTTGGATCATATCAACAGAGGCTTTGGTCAGTCACGAGAGAAGTGCAAATGCTACAATGCCATCCAGTTTGTCGAAACGAACGTTGCAAACATATAAAATGCAAAGCCTACACTTGCTGAAGAAGAAAGGAGATTCGTATCTTGTGCTTGATCGTCTGCTTCTGGGACAAGAGCTGTTTGAGGGCTGTCAGTGCTTGATATCAAAGATTCTGAAACAACTTTCGTTTCAACGAGTAGCCCAGCTTCATCTCGTAGAGATCCCTGTTGTATTTGTGATCGACATTAAGACATAAAAATTAACTAAAAAAGATGATACAGTGATGCATTTTATTTATTCGAGAGCTGGGAAAAGGTAATTCACTCTTCTTCTTCTTCTTCAATTGCCTTGCCTGAACCAGGCATCGACGGCCTCAGAAAGAAGAGTTTTCAAAACCAACATTTTTTAAATGCAAACTTTTAGTATGCAATACTTTATACAGTGCATGAGTACAAAAGTATTTTGATCGTATCTATTCTGGAAATTATTATGCACTCAATTAGAAACAATCAGTTCTTACTGTGGCAGTAGCAGAATGGGAAAGAGACTTTTGTGGTTGCCGTGAGTCAGAAGAAGATATGATTGTTAAGGAAGAAATGGATGGCTCGGATTTGAAGCGATCTAAATCTCGTTCAGAAAATCTTTTCTTGTGTGTTTCTTTGTGTTTTTCTATAAAAGGACTCACTGAATTTCAGAAGTGATCTTTAACGCCATTTTCCAAATTTAATATTCAGTCTACTCAGTCAATTAAATTGGTTTTCGATAGGAATAATAGTTTATATAAATCCCACTAACGAAAAGCGAAGTTTTTATGACAGTAACAACCAAAGTACTGAAAATCTATAGTTTGCAAAGAACAAACCAGGATTTTTTGTGCAGTGCAGTTGGTTAAAATCACAGAAGTAACAAAAATGCTAATTAAAAAACGCGAAATCCAACCGCTTCGCTTCAAAGTTTAATTTATTCAAATAATGTTACTTAATGGGTGATCTTTAGTCGTAATAGAATGCGTTATAACTATAGTTACTAACCGCTGCTTATGTTTAACTTTATTTTTGAGGCAGGTGAAGCATGATCAGATAAAGTTTTGTGTTCACAAAAGGTATAACAAATTTTATAGAAGATAAGGCTACTAAAAATGGATTTTGGTGACCACTGTAATAAAATTATTTCCTTCTGAAGTTATTGTTTACTGAATGCAAATCGGTTGATGCCAATACGCTATGCAATCATTATCCTGAACATAGTGCATCAATGGCATAAGTCAATTAAATTGGTCCTACTTTTTCGTGCCCTGGCGTGACTGTGATCACTTTTCGTCATTATTGAGGTTCTACGTAAGTTGCGAAGGATTTGCAGCGACTCTCTGTTTGAGTTGCTCGATCGAGAATGAATTAACCTGTAAATATCAAGAAACATTTTTTTCAGTACAACATCATAATAGAAAATGCATTGATTGAATAGCTGTCAGCTGTAGGATCGAACGTTGAAAGCGAATGTACGCTTGATGTACGACGCTGGAATGAATCTAGGTTCTACAATGTAAGAGGACCTGGCTGTGTCTTCGAAACTTTTTATTACCATGTTAAAATGAGTGGAGCTGACTCGATAACTTTCTACTGTCTGTTATGGTGTATTTGAAAATACACTTTAGACCATTGTACGTCGACACAATGGTTGACACAAACAAAAATAGTGATTGCTTTTAGACCCATTGAAACAAACTAACCCTTTCCTACCACTGTTGACTGCTGCAGCCTACCTGTCAGACCTTCTAGATGACTTATGTTGTGTAGTCCTTGAAGTGTTACCACTGCTGTCGGTTAAATACACATAAGAATCTGAATCTTCTGACAAATCGTCACGTCTCTTCAGTGCAAGCGCTAAACAAAATTTGAACATCACAAACTGAAAGAAAAAGTTATAAGCATCATCATCCATTTTGCTTCAGAGTCGACCAGTTGTCTGCAGTGACTCCTCTATCTCTCTCATTATAAGCTATCATGCTAAACTTCCTTTTCAACAACAAGTTTATTGCAACTCCGTTCGTAGTCCTGTCATGCACCATAAAGGAAAAACTTTCCATAAAAAACATCCACACACATAAATAAACACAAAGTACACAGAAAATAACTCACCTTATGTAATAAGCATATATCATAGTATACAACAATAATAATATATAACACATTATAATCAATAATCATACATTTAACATAAAACTTATTCATACCTGATCGTAAAAAAATACTTGAAGAAGAGCTGGACAATGCTTGGTCGATTTTGATGCTGTTTGAAATCATTCAAAAAATATTTTAAAATTTTGAACAAACAACCAACACAAAGCTATAGTTGAAGCTGTATTTCATTTCATTTGCATTTCATCAGAAACTCGAAGGAACCCACCTTGATATCGATGGTTGGTCGTAGCCAGGTTCATCAGCAATGTCAGTTCCAGCTTCATCTTGATGATCAAGTGAAGAAGTAGAGTCCACAAAAGATTTGGAGTGTGGTATAGCTTCGAATTAAGAATTATTTTTGATTTCACTTTAAATCCGGTGTTACAAAATTTCAAAGCAAAGTCATTTATCACATTTCTTGATGACCAACATTTTCTGCGATGAGCAAAAAGCAACAAAAAGCCTCATTAGCAACAAAAGTTAAAGAGCTACCTAAAAACGAGACAGTTCGCTTTTGTTCAACATCTTCCTCCTGTGAATCAGCTTCATGTGATATCTGGAATAGATCCTTCTGTGATGTGGATGCAACACTCAAGGATGAACCTTCCGGTGAACTGCAATGATGACACTTCATAATGCACTTGATGTTTAATTAATTTATAAACCTGGTAATTTTATAACGGTTATGACGCTGAAAAAGCTCTTTGAAGGAAAATCTAAATCAAGCTAGAACCACCACCGCAACCGCCTCAGTAACTAACCGGCAGAACAACGCGTAGTTCAAGGTAAACAAAAAATACTTAAGTCGCTCCGTACAAGAAACACATAACAGAGCCGATCGGAGCAAGAAGATTACAAATTAAAACCCTACTTTGTTTTATATTACAATAACTAGCTGTCATGAATGGTACTTAAATTCGTGAGTTCTATTTGAATAAGGTCACCTTTCAACGTAACAAAACTTTAACAATTTGAAATAAGCATAAAACTTACTACAGTGCTGCATCTGAAGGTATGGCGTATTTTTCTTCTTTTTCTGCAAGACCTGGTTGTTTTGAAAGTAGTGGAAGGATAAAACTAGACCAGACCTAAAGAATAGAACAGGCTACTATTAGTGCACGGCTATTAGCGAGACTACGCAAAAATATAAATATTTATTAAAAACAATGAAAACTATTAATACTACAAAAAGTGCTCAATGCTAAGCAAAAAGGCAAAGCAGAGCGAATTAAATCAAATATAGGTTATTACTATCTGAAGCCTTTATATTTTATATGAAATATTTTAAAGCATACTCTATTATTATCGTTTGAACATTAATATACCATAATACAGTATTTTCTCATTAATATACCATAATACAGTATTTTCTCATTATATTTCCGCAGACCTAAAATAATAATAATTGTTATTAAGTTTGAAGTTCTTTTATTTTGCATCACCAGCATATGCGAAAAAAAAAAAAACGAAAACAATACAAGATTACAAAGTGAGCTAGGTTGTTTGCTGATGATGATAGGAGTGGCAGAAGGACCGAACTGGTCATCAATTCTGCCACAAATTAAGCCTAATCGATTATAAATAAATGAGTAATTCAACCTAATAAAAAAATAATAGGCTATTATATATTATGTCACATACTATTACATATCCATATTTTAATCTACTTTCACCCAAATTCATGCTGTGTCATATAAGATCCATTTTTCAAAGTCTTGTACTCTTGCACCCAGATAATCATTTCATAACTGCTTATTCACTTTGTATTATGCCTGAATGCGTATGGGAATAAAATACAATCAAGCATAACGGGTATTTCTCAGATTGTTAAAGTTACTGCTAGCCAAATATCAAACAACCAAATCAAATAAAAGTGAAAAAAAAAATAATAATCACTAGAAGGGTCTCGTTTACGTACTGTTCCATCAATAACATCGACTCCTGCTTTTAAGAGTGCCTTTGCCAAGCCAGAGGTACAAGCAACTTCATCATACTTTTTTCCACGATACTTGTTTACACCAATCATGCGTGACAACGTGTGGACTTGACCAATGTCGAGTTCCGTGGACATGAACTTAACCGCACGAGCAGCAGTGGCAACCACAACTTCTTGGGTTTGGAAAGATAGCAGAGGAGTGTTGGGGATTCGGCGAAGAAACTTTGGCATAATTGCAGACATAATGACATCCTAAAGAAAACAAGAAGATGAGGTAAAGCAAGAAAAAGAAAACACTTTACAATATTGTTGGAAGGTCTTTATAATTTCTATAAAACCTTAACAGCGGTAACGGTTTACGTGTACCAAATTTGATTTATGACAAGTATGTTGATCACGACCTTAATATGTACTAAGCAACTGTTGCTTATAACAAAATGCTCTACAAAAACGATTTTTTTTGTCGTAAGCAGGCTTACAACCAATAATCAGATTAAGAGGATAGAAGGTGAATCTTTGTGTTCATCTTCAACCATGCCTTTAAGTGTCTTGCCAAAGACACATATTCTTGAGCAGTGTCGAACCAGCGCCCTTTCGAACGTCAAACCAGAGCTCTCACCACTCGACCATGATTAACATGTTTCAGCTTGAAGGTTTAAAAAGAAATAAACATTGCAATCGGATATTTTATTAAAATGCAAGCAAACCAGCAGTTAAATCAAAATGATAGGTATATTGTCGTTACCAAATCGTAAGAAAGTGGTGCCTTATCCCATAGGTGCAGTTGAAACCTTCATAAATTTGAAAGCCGTTTAGATTAAGCGAAACTTCCTTTAGAAACTTGCCTTCAATACGTCATTTTCGAATTTGCACAGCAATTCAACTGCAGCTTTTTGTAAAGAAGGCAAAGTGCTTAAAAGCATGTCTTGAACAGCCTCACCATATCTTTTTTGAACTGGGAGCGAGAAATATCTAAAACAAGTAAAGTGGACAGGCCGGTGATGATTTCTTCAACTAAACTTCTAAAGCATCGCTATTTTCTTATAGCAGACCTCAAGTCGTGGTTTCACTTTCCAACTTTCTTTGTTTGTTTCATCATTTTAAACATCTTCATTCCTTCTTCATTTCTACGTTTATGCCTACGAAGGTGTATAACTTAACAATAGATAGAAGAGTTAACAAAAAAGTCGTTTTTTGTATCCACCATCAAGCGAGTCATGAACTGGTATAACAAAAATATAAAAAAATACATAGACGTGTTCTCAGTGGATGTGACGCTCACAACTTCAAGAAGGTCTCAGACATCACAAGACCACATAAATTTTCACATCAACGCTAACCTACCTGTGGTAAATTTTTTTCCCCTCTTTGCCTCTGCATACATCCCACAACATGCACAAAAATTTGCAAATTTCCACTGAAGTTCGGGCACTGGCATTTATAAGAATATCTGCTATTGCAAAAAGAGCTTCGTCAAGATTCTTCAACGTGACTATGGATGGGCACCACGCTTCCCTGCTCAGAACTTCAAGCAAATTGGTCAGCTTGTCAGGAACACGTGGCGAGTCCATTTCTTTTCCGCTTACGAATGACGATTTTCGCCTTTGCTTCTTCCCCTGGAAAAAGCCAACATGTTGCAAACATCAAATTCAAAAAAATGCAGGCAAAATAGCATAAACAGCTAAAAACAATATTTAGCCAACGATCTTTTAAATCCTGATACGTAGTTTTGCAAACATCAGATTGACAGGAAATGCCTTTTTTCTCACGTTTGGGACGGCGGCGGAAGCTTAGGCTAGGTGTTAAAATTTATTTATAATAAAGTTATACCTTAGCGTGTTCAGCTTGATTTTCTTTTTTCCTTGGCCTTCTGACAGGGAATCTATTTTGTAATGATTGACTCTCCAAGACTCCCTCTTTTCTCCTACCTTTCAGGTAACTTTTCAACTCCATCTCTCTTGTGACACTGTGTCTGTTAAAGGGTCTATAGCTGGTACCTTTGCACAAGACGTCAAACGTTAATTTAACGATCGTATAAGGTTGTGATTACTGGAACAAAGCCAATCTTCGGGTTCAAATCAAATATATCGTTACATGGTCTGCCGAAAAAGCAACGCGCTTTAAGTGGGTGTCGAACCGGCGTCCGATAAGCTTTAAGCAAACGGCTTATAATTATGTTTTAGTCTAACTAATATCATGTACAATTGTTGCTCAAGGATAACATTTTAATTTTAAACACTGCGTAAGTGCGTAATAAAATATACTTTACCCTAATTTAAAACTTATTATAGTAACGCTAAGCCCTAACCAATATAGGCTACTGTACGACTGAAACTTAAGGCTGTTAAAACGATTAACAACAGATCAACGAAAACAAAAAAATGAAATTCAAACAACATTTGTTGTTTAAATACATGCAGAAAAGATTCCTGCCTGCTTTGTGAACATCACACTTTTAAAGGTCTACCATTAATATATAAAACATAAAGGGCAGTGAACAACCTACCAGAACCGGAACTCGATGTATCCGATAGCACATAACGAACATCATCGTCGCTCTCCGAGGGGAAATTTGACAGGCTCCCCATATCTGAACACAAACATTCAGTTTTTAAAAAATGTCAGTGCTAACTGGTCATGCATGTTTTGCCTATTTCACTTTGTTAGTTATTCAGAAAAGAATTTTTATAACGAATCATGAACAACTTTATCCTAGGGCTGAAAAAGCCTCTTTGGAAACTTATTCCTGGCAGTTTGGTGGGTAGGGTACTTGTAGAAGCTGCAAACCACTTACGTAGGCCTGGTCACCAAGAATGGTAGAGTGAGAAAATTTTCACTTGTTGCCTGTGAACTAACCCATCCACTAGATGCGGTTGAATGGTTGGAGAGCTGATATTGAAAAGGGTTGCTCAAGCGCTTAGGCCTACTCCAAAAGTTCCACCAGCGTTGTTTGTTCAATCGTGCCATTTCTTTGTTCACAAAATCCAGCTCTTATCCAACTGAGCTATGTTATTTTATTTCACTTGTATCCAACTGAATATTGGAGTATTTTTTAAAAACACGAATTAAATTACTGTACGTATCATTTATTTACATGCAATACAAATAAACCAACCTACTGGAAAAAGAATAATGCATTGTTTTCCTTACAAGCACAAGGTAAATGATCAACCAAACAAAAGTATTTTGCGAAAAATGCTGCAGAGTTACCTAAACTGGAAAAAGTATCTTTGCTGCCGGTGAAAATGATAGTCCTGTTCTTTGAACCTTTTCTTTGCATGAAAGCAAAGGCTGGTCGAGGATAAATTGATTTAACTGCATCTCTGATCACTGAATTAGGGATGTAGCCATCCGGTGCAACAGCATGCTTAGCCATAGCCTGTGGATTCAAACTGGCCACTACAAAAAAATATAACGAATGACTCTTTAATACTTATTAATCATTTACATATTTCGCAATATGACATTGTGTTATTTCATTCAGACAAACTTTTGCTATAAAAAATAGCAAAAGTTCCATGTATAGGAAACGCTTTTTGTGTAGAAATTAACTACTGAGACAGTTTTCCTGTACTTCTTGCAGTGGCGATGCTTCAAAGGTTACAAGAAATGAAATTTAGGCGAAGGTAGAATTGAACGCGCTAAAGTTAATCGAGGCCTATAAGATAATACCACGCATGACGGGCTTTTAAATGCGTGGTACGCCAAATAAAAGAAAAATTTAAGTAAATTTTAAACAAATTTTTTTTTTTAATGTGCAAATTAATAATAGATAGGCCTATATATAAGGTGACATGAATGAATCAAAGAAAGAAAGCACAAGTATGCTGGTACACACGTCATCCACAAGTCAACGAAATCCAATGAAGTCAACCAGACAGACCAATACAGCAGAAAGAAAACGCTCTCATGAAGCAATGCAACCTTACCAAAATCAGCAGCGTTATCTTGAGGTTTCGTGACAGGAACAGCATCTTTCAATTCGATTCCAAAAACCGTTTCACGTTCCTGCAACGGTAGTCTTAGATTTAAAACAATCGCTAATTGCAACAAAAGCAAGTCATAACTGTAAATTCACTTCACAAAACCCGCGTTGCAACAAATCAGTGAACATTGATCGGTGCATTTTGTTGTGGCAGTCAGAGTAGTTGACATTTTGCACTACTCTGACTATGTAATCAGGGTAAACATTGGCACCTGGATGTGAGTAAAACAATCTCACAACTTAAGTAACACTGTAGCAACCAGTTCAAAACACACAGAGTAGCCTTTTATAGTCCAATGAAATTTCCCACACAAAACCTGTGGAGTAAGAATACAGCCTGGCATAAAGTTAATTTAGTTTAATGGTACGTATGCAGCATGATTATACGGATGTACGGTTAGAAGTCTGATTTACTGGAATTCGGACCTAACATGTTTAAATGTACACTGTACAGTATATCACTTTCAAGCCAACACTCTATGAGAAAGTTATAGATCTTAAATCAATTTTCAACTCATGAAACGTTCTGCATTGCCACTGCCAATTGTAGCCTATAGAGAATTTGCAAAAGTTCACTTAGTTCGAGTGAGGCATAACGCATGTAGTTACAGATCTTTTTGTATAGTTTTGTATCAATAATTTTTTTACATTTTTAAATTCCTCCATGGCTTGCATTGCAGTGGAGAAAAACGTCTTTCGTTTCTTCATGTATCGCAACATTTGATTGATTTGTTTTCGTTCTTCATTTTCCGAAAGGAGTTCTTCTGCCTGCGTTGGCAATATCATGTCCTCTGTAAAACAGTAAAGTATAGTCAACTTTCAGGACATGTGCTGTGCAATTGCAAAAACAAAGACTTCTTGAGTGAATAACCTGACATTCACACCTCTTGTTTTTGAGAAAAACGAGCATCACGCTAAAACAGGTCGTTAATATCTACATTTTGTAGTAAGCAACGATCATGCTGCTAAAAGCGAAACTGAATCTAACTTATTGCATAATTCTTCAATCTCCAGCATGCACACTCAACCAATAGTTCAACGATGGAAGCAGGAGAGGGTGGGCTATTCTGCTAAAACAGTGTTGTCAAATGACTAGGCGTTAAAATAAGGCTTTCTACTAGGCTACAGGCCTAAATTTAAATTTTCACCCAATTAAGTTATGCCTCCTCATCATTTTTCCGCTGAAGTTGTAGGCTACAGTAAGCCTGTTTCATTTAAATATCATCAATTGATTAATTTGTTTAAACATGAATTGAATCTTTTAACAAAGGGGCTAGGCTAATTACTGGACTTCAGTCAAAGCGTTCGTAGTATCAAGCAGGTTATAATGTTTGCGTTTTGTCGTTTCTACCTTTTTCTAGAACTCTGCTATGTTTGGCAATTTATACAGTCTATTGTTTTTTCGTTGTAATGACCAGGCATAAAAACAAACTGATAATATTAATCTAATATAATAACAAACCTTCTGAAATAGTTTGGTCTTTTACAAAAAAATAAATACTCTCAGCTGGGCCTTCCATTGGTTTGGGCTCTTCGGGCTCTATATCCTCAACACCTCCTGCTCTGTCAATTTCTAAAATCTTTAGCAAGTACTCTGTGGGAAGGTAGCGATGAACCTCGATTCTAAGGATGTGCGTACGCATCAATGCAAGGATATCTCGGCCACGAAGAAAGCAAGCAGACGGAACACTGTCACCAAGAAGTAATTCGCGAATCTACGCAGAGATGCGGCACCAAGTGAACGGAAGATTTTTAAAATATCACATAAAAGACACAATACATTTGGTTTGTTAGAAGCTGCAAGAAAAAAAAAAAAAAAAAACGATGTCAGGGATTTAAGTTTCAATACTACTGCTGAGATTGGATAAACTCTGCACTAAACAACGTTTTCGTTGATGAGTACGTAAAGATGATAGCCTACTGTTTGTTTAACACTAACGAATCTGCCAACCACGGGCATTCGTACTTCAAGCTTATTCAATTGCACAAAGTGAGTATAGAATAATAACAGCTTTCGTTCAAGTTTAAAATTCACAGAACTTTGATCGCAAGTTTACTTTGTGAAACTACATATAGGCTAGGCCTACTTAGTAAACTAAAGAACAACACAAGGTTTTACGTGATTTTCCAGGCATGAAACAATACATATGACGTGATAATTTGAACGCTTTTAGCTTCCACGAAGTCATAATCAATAAAGCAACATGTGCAAAAAATAAAAGCAACAGTCAAAAATTAAAATTTTGCCCAGACTAGTGACATGCTATGGTTATCATCATGATAATTTATTGGAGAATGCAATTTTTAGATTAAGTCGAGAAAACACAATGTTTTCAGTTTGTTTTAAACAATAGACATGACAACAAAATCAAACTTAAGTACAACATAAAAATTTGTGCAAAATGTTATTACAAACCAGTTGGCCTTCACAGTCCCAAATTTTCAAGGTATTATCTTTGGCGGTAGTTACGAACAACCTTAACAAATGCGACTCATATACACTTGTCACCGTTCCTTTGTGAAGAAGTTCAATGCCCAAGGGAATTTTCACAAAAGCATGCAAGGCTATGCTGGTGCACTCCAACTTAATTTTTGCTAAAAGAAAAGATAATTGTGCTGTAACCTACATGTTCGATGACCATATCTAGACTAACGATAAGGTAAAGACTTAGGCCTACTGTTTGCTCATCATGAGGGATTGTTTTTGTAACATTTTTTAGCCAATCTGCGTGTTCACCTTATAGCACGTCATAGTATCTTACCAAGACGCAGTCGTGCGTTCTCTATATGTATCGAACAGACGTTCCTTCAAACGCCATGCAGACGCCCTCACCATCTTGCCTTGCAGTGTTGTTTACACTCAACTACTCAATCTCTAACAACGTAAATCAGCTAACTTTTATACCAACCTGTTAAGTTCTCTGTTGTAATATTTTTTCCGCTTATAGTATGACCAACCAGCTGCAATTATTTATTTGAGAAATGGGCCATTGAACAAATATCAAATTTAAAGAGAATTTAATTAAAAAAAAAAACATAAAAAAACTCTTGTCATCAGCATTTAGTTGAGTTCTATTGTGATGCCAACGTTATATGACATGACTGATGCATAATGAATTTCGTAAATTGCTTTCAATAGAACTACACCAACATCTACTGTACCTCCACGAGTTGACAAATAGCGTTTCCAAATAAATTTATCCATTTGGAGAATGCCTTTGTGAAACCCAAACAGGACAACGTTGGAGGTCACTGCTAGACATGTTGGGGTAGCCGTTAGGTGCATAAGCCGCAACTTGTGCAAGAGAACCTGAAAGTCAGTTGCAGTTGCAGATATACACTATAAACGACATGCAAATCACAAAAAACAACAATATTTTCTTGAATTTTTCGAAATTACTTACTTTTATGCGTTTTTACATACTGTTGCACCATAATCACATAAGCTTAACGCTGCGTACCATCACCAAATTAAAAAAAATATTTTTAAACACGCACAAAAAAGCTATGTTAACAAAGATTTACATTGAAAGGTTTGGATACACCATAGAGTCCTCATCAAGAATAACCATGATAAAATTTAGCTACATCTAAAGAACAAATATATATGTACTGTTTAACAGCTAGAAATTTATTTTATCCAAAACTAGCAGTAGCAATCGACATTTCTGACCACCACAAATAAAAAGTGAAAAAACTACACAACCCGGAGCAGAGCAAATCACGCGAAGTGTTACAGATGAGCAAAATTGGAGAAACTAATTAGTTAGAACACACAAAACTGAAAAGATGAGCTGCAAGCATAAAACTTACTGCCTGCTTAACATAAAGTGGTGTTTAACATTTAATATAAAGGGGTGTCTTCATTCGATGAAAATGCCCATTGCCCATTCCAAAAGAACATGTTTTTCAAGTAGAGCAAGTGATTGATCTCCAATGCCACCGCCCAAGAAAGGTAGTCTTCTTTGTGATGAAGCTCAGCCGCGTGGATGAGAACAAAAACAAGAAATTTGTCCAAACACTTTAGATGCGGGCATCCAGTTACAGTGCACAAAAAGTAATAAGTGGCAATCCCAAAAATGCTGTGACATCAAATAGGCGCGTAGTAGGCTACTCTACCAAAGAATAGACAAAAGCTGCTGTATGTAGGCCTATTGTGTCACTTTCCCTGTTTGCCGCTTACGGTTAGTGACAGTAAACACAGTTCAGCAGACCATAAGCCTAAGAACTTCAAAGAAAGGCCGTAGATATTTCTCTCTACAACATCTTACTGTTCATAATCATGAAAAAAATCAAGGGCTATAATCGAGAAGGCTCCACTTTGCAATCGATGGTTTGTAATCAATATTACCTTGATATAGTCTCGCCCTTTCCCTCAAAAGGCATGACCTACAAGGCCATAGGTCGTTGAACAAGGTAGCACAACATTGCTCGTGTTCTACAGCTCGAATGAACAAATGTGTATTAGGAGACATTTCCTCCATCAGGGCAACTAGACCGATAGCATACGCATGTGGCTGAAATGTAATTATCGCCAACCTGTCAGAACAACTATCATAGTTTTCACACTATCCCACGATTCATTGTAGATACATTACTTCTAATTTTAATGGAGTCGCTCCAGGAACGGTTGAAACTCTCCAAACGATCACTTGGTGGTCCATGCCGCACGATATGAGGATGTTGTGTATCACAATCTGATGACCTTGATCCTCATTTTCCTCATCGCTGATACTCATGGCCAAACTTCCTTCGTATGGGGCATACAAGGAAGTTACCTTTCCAAGGTGAGCCTAAATTAAGAAATTTAGTGGTAAATCTTAAATTACTACTGAAAACATATTACTATAATCACTGTTTAAAGTCACACTGAAAAGTTTAAGCACGTTCAAATTACCTTCATAGAAGACATTGTAAGGACTGGTCCTATTTTGTTTATTGAACTCCTTTTTCTCTTGTTCCTTTTTCTGTTTATGCGTTCTGCAAAAATAATGTGTTAAAATTTCCAGGTCACATTCAACGGTATGCTTACATAAAGCTAAAAAGACCATTCACAAATCAAACAAAAAATACAAATGATAATATGAAAGTTTAAATACTACCCCACCATAGCCACGTTTGGGCTCCACCTTTTCGCCGCCATCATGCAGGCAGATGTTTCCATTTTCCAAACCTATGAAAACTCCTTGCCTTCGGAGGCCTGAAACATGAATACAAATACACAAGTGTAAGTGATGTTAGCAAATCGAGTTTTGGAAGTAAACAAGCAGACAGCGAAACAAAAACTAAATCAATATTTGTAAGCGATGATAAATAGTACGTGATAACAAGTAAAATTAACCACAACTAACAAAAGATGGGTCAGCTACGCTTTATTCATAAATAGACTTTAAAAGGGGAACTTCAGCAATACCTCAGTTTGTACATAACATACCTTAATAGTTGATCTGGGCTTGGTACTTTGCTTAGTATTTTTTTATGCTACCGGTACGGCACTTCAAAAATTCCGTCAGAATTTAAAGTCTGGTCAGTTTATTATGTAAAATATTATTCTAAGTTTTTGTAACTGTTCTGATTGATTGAATCTTTATCCTCGGACTGGGAAAGCTTCTTTGAAAGCTTAACCTTGGCAGTTTCGCACATTTGTAAAATCTTTGAACCACTGACGCAGGCCTGGTCACCGAGTTTGACATAGTAAATTTTTCCGATTGTTGAAGTGTTGTTGTCTGTGAATTATTTCATCCACTAGGTGTCGTTGTATGAAGACCTCGCATCACCTCGAGAGTCAAACCAGCGCCACTTGATCTTGAAGCTTCTTCATTCGTGAAGTTACGACTAACCAACTGAGCTAACGGGGCGGACTATTCTGATGTTAACATTTAGTTATCTTTGAGACAAAATTCCTTTCGTCGCTCACAAACAAACAGTATTTAGCATCTGACAATCATAGGGTTTGTTTAACAAAAAACAGTCACTGTATTACCTAGTTTGCTGCCTTCCTCAACGTAAAGTTCCATTGAAACAACAGCATACACCTTTAGAACCGTAAACAAAAGTGATGCATTGAGATTTTACCGTTTCGATATTTTGGAGCAAAGCAAAAGCAGGCAACATGCTACAGCTGCTCTTGTTTGCATAGTTATTATTTTGCTACAAAAGCTAAAAGGTAAAACTAAAAGAAGGAAGGTAATGCTAGTTAGAGAGCTTAATAATACGATGAACCTCATGATTATTAAAATCATAGCCTGGAAAGTGGGTACATGCAAGATGTGCTAATGTCAAGAGAGCCGCAACAAGATTGGCGAAGTGTTTTGTTTGTGGGAAATGCAGTAAAGGAAGGAATGAAGTGGAAGGCCATGATGATGAGTTCTGCCATGGCATCGAAACAGTGACAGACTTCTGTTATCTGGGTGATCGGATAAATGGAAGTGGTGGATGTGAAGCAGCGGTGACAACAAGGGCAAGATTGGGCTGGGCAAAGTTCAGGGAATGTGGGGAAATGTTGTATGGCAGAAAATTTTCACTAAGGATGAAAGGGAAAGTATATCGGAGCTGTGTGCGGCCTGCAATGCTATATGGTAGCGAGACATGGGTATTGAGAGAGAGAGTGAACTGGCAATCCTGAGAAGAACGGAAAGATCAATGGTGAGAGCAATGTGTGGGGTGAAAACGAGAAGGGAAAAAAGGACTGAAGAATTGTTGGATATGCTAGAGATGAGAGAGACCATAGACCAACTGGCAAGGGCAAATGGAGTAAGATGGTATGGACATGTGACAAGGAGGGAGGAAGGAAGTTTTCTTAGAAAGGCACTAGATCTAAAGGTGGATGGGAAGAGGAAACGCGGTCGTCCAAGAAGAACGTGGAAACAACAAGTGAAGGATGAATTTAAAAAAGTCGGACTGAAGGAGGAAGATGCGAGGGACAGGGTGAAATGGAGAAAAGGGATTAAAACAATTGCTGCGCGGAAACAATCGGCCACCCCCACCAGTGGGGAACAAACCGACGATGGATTATGATGATGATAGCCTTTAATGAACATGTGAATATAGAGTGGTGTCCCAAGTTCATCTAAAAACTTATAGTTTTTGTAAATATATTCCGCAATGAAGTGAACAATGTTGAAACGTAGGCAGTTGATGATATTGATCAATTTAAATAAAAAGGCAAGATGGATTTGTATGTCAAAACAAAAACTTACATGCATCATTTTTTCTTTTTCTGGCGTAAAAACGTTTGCAACTTGACCAGGGTTGACCGAACAGTCAAATTCAACAAGTTTTCCATCCGCTAAAGCAACATAGTGGGCGTTTCCAGAGTTTTCTATGTCGAGACATACAGGGGGGCGATCAGATTTTAGACTGGGATAAATGATATTCAAGACTTGCCCTGAAACAGGTGACACTCCCATTATACAGTGATTGTCCAGAACGCAAACAAGGCGTTGGTCAAGAAAGGATTCTTCATTTTCGTCGTAGTGTCCATCAAAGTCAACGCTGTATCTTATGTGTTGGGACTCATCTGAACGAAGTAATGGAGTAGACTGTGTAGAATCAGGTGTCTGGGGAAACCCATGACTAACATCGGAAGATGTAACAAAGGGAATCATTTTTTTTCCTCGGGTTTTTTCCATATGCCCAGCAGGACTGTGAATAATATCTTTAAACTTTTTAGAAATCTTCTTTTTGTTTTGGTTTTCTGTAGGTAAATCGTTGTTTATACGGCGTACAGAACAAACCTTAAAATACTCTGCTGGAGCAGACAATGTTGTAAAAATACTATACAGCACATTTACATCATAAATTCGCACTTCACTGTCACTAAGATAAAACAGTCTATCATCACGTGCAAGTTCAAGATGATTAATATTCTCAGAAAGAGTTGTTTCATTGGTTAACTCCAAAGTGTCTAGTCTCCACATCCGAAGAGAACCACTTGTGTGCGACCATGATATTAAAATCGGTTGATGTGGAAGCGTCAAAACACCTGTGATACCATCTCGGTGAGCAGAAAAAGTGCGAATGATAGCTTGTACTCCTGTAGCAAAATACATTGTATTAAACGCAAAATACATTATATTATAGAAAAATATATTATATAAATAAACGTTTTACCTTGTCACATATTATTTAAAATAAAAAATCAAATTACGGTAGTAAAAATATTAGTTAATTATATACAATGCAAATGATGCAAACAAAGGTATTTCTCAAAATGCATCGCATGTAACTTATTGTGCAGGCCAGGTGTTGTCGAGGTACAAAATATGCAAAATATTATGCTATCTGTTAAATAGAGATAAAACATGCCTGGAGAAAAAATACAAAAAAGTGTAAATATAAACATTAGGCCTACATAGGCATGTTCAAGAAAGAAAATTAAAAGTACCAATACACACATCAGAATTCAAAAAGGCTTGATATTGAGATATTTACGATACATTGAGATATATTCAATTAATTGTCAGTACTGATACATTTCGTAGATAACTTAAATGCAGACCTGTGTGGTAAATATGGATTGTACCATCTCGAGCTGCTGTGATGTAGTATAGGTAAGGATGATAAAATGCACAGCTTGTAAGAGAAGCCTTGTGTGTATTATGAATCATATCAATTTGCATTCTAGACACCAAGCTGATCATGTAAACAGTCTCATCAGTTAAGGCCATAAGAGTTTTTGTGTGTTTATCATAGAACAACCGATGAACCCATTCACGACTAGCTGAAAAATAAAATATCAAATTAACATGCAAAATTAGGTGCGTGCAATTCGGTTTCAGTGTATATTAGGTGTGCATAAAAAAGGCTGCATTTCAGAAACAAGATGTGGTAGTTGCAAACGTGCTCAACAGATCACAGCACAATTACACACAGAAACAGTAAAAAACTGCAACCAAAAGTTAAATAGGCCTACTAGGCTACTGATTTTCTTGGCAAGTAAATTCAAGGTGAAAATTTTATTCAAACAAAATTCTATTTAAACAATAAAAATGTGTTGGAAACTTTGTTGAAACAGAACATTATTTTATTTGATTAAATTTACACATCATGATTGTCTTGGCAAGAAAACTGGAGTAGCGCTTAACTCTTTTGTTAATTTTTTACAGAAAACACATGGCCTAGTCCACAACCAACTGGTTTGGGAGCACTAAGCTAACCCATTCTTTTGAAGCACAACAATCTCAGTGATTTGTAGCTTTATAAAAAAAAATGTCTAGTTTACTGTATTCAACTTACAATTTACATCACTTCTAAGAGGGGGTTCCTTTATGTCAACCAGAAGACCAAAAGCTACCATCCTTATAACCCATGAAAAAACATATCCTTGTCCAGCTGTAATCAGTTCATCAAAGTCTTCAACATAGATCATACACAAGACTGTGCTATGAACAGTTAATCGTGATTTCTCTTCAAATTTGACTCCCGTAAAGCCTCGAAGAGTCATATCTCCACAATATCCTAATAATAAAAAAATAAAATGGTTTATGTTGAATAAATTCATTGCCATAACATTTTAATGTTGAAACAGCAATACAATTTTTTTTAAATATTGGTCTATGTTTATTACTATTTGCTAATTTGTAAATGGTATAATTCTTTATATTTCTTTGACATCTACAAGTAACAAGTATGCCAAATTTCAATAAAATCTATGACGTGTGGTGTAACCCATTTGGCATGGAATGACCCATGTATAAAAAAATTAACCTGGGTTTATTACCATATGCTGGATTAGTAATAATAGAAACAACTAGAAGTAAAAAAACAAGTAGGCTAGTTAGTATGCTCAGTTGGACATTAAATTAACTAAATACAGAACGTGCTAGATATTTAAAAAAAAATTGTAAAGAAAAAAGTGAAATTGAAAGTAGAATGTTGCACCTTGCTCAAGGCTACAGGTTTAAGTCTGACTTCAGCTAACGTCAGTAATATGTTTATTTTATTCTGACGTTAGCTCTTGAAGAGAGTCAGAAGAAAACCTGCAGCTTTGAGCTATGTGCAATGCAACCATCTACTTGCAATTTCAAGTTTTATACAACCAATCAACATTTCATAATAAAAATTGGCATACAAAAATGTTACACTTGTAATACAAACTAGAGTTGTGCAAAAATTTCTAATAATATGTAGGCTACCGTACTGTTGTATCAGCTGTATATATGCTACAGTCTTACCAATATATGCACGTTGGTTAGGAATCCAAATTAAGATTTTTAAGCTTTGACGAATTGATATTTTCTTGATAACTTTGCTTGAATCATCTGTTGCACTAAACTTCCATTGACCTATCACACTCTCACCAGTATCTGAAGTTACATAGTTCACTATATAATATTCCAAGCCACTTTTCGAACCTTGTCGATAAACAGCACTGAACACATGGCAAGGGTAATGAGATAATGTGTGCCTGTAGTGGATTCCATAAGTCAAAGAAAGCTCATTGTCATATGCATCATATCGCCCAGCATTCAGAGTTTGCTCGATATTAGCTTTTGATTGTCCCCAAGTTTTAAAGCTGAGTCTTCTTATTGTGCTCATATTCGATATAGTAGACTAAGCAGATATGATCAGTTACGATGTCATATCAATAATTGAAGAAATCATTGTCTCTCACAAACCCAATCACAAACTCTCACAAACCTTCATTTGATATCACAAATTTAACCCAGCCACAAATTTTCTCATAATTGTCAACCTAGTTATATTCAAATTATGCTTTTTTGCATTGATTCAGTGTGACATAACAAATAGCAGGAAGGAGTTTTTGTTATTGGGATTTCCCCTACAGCCGATTACTTTTTTTTCAAATAAGTTCGGTTAGATCATGTTAGATCTGAAGTCATACAAATATATATTATGCGCAGCACTTTTGCACTAAAAATATAAGAATTTACCAAAAAGCAAATAAACAAATCTACAAAACTTAAAGCAGGCGAAGGCTGAGCAAACAACTTTCTTCTCTGTCCCTGAAATGCATATGCCTTTTTCTGTCTGTTGCGGAATTTAGTTTTTTATGGTGCTAGTTTTTTCATACAGGTGATGGCAAGTATTTTTTTTCGTTGTGATTGTCAGAAATGAAAACAAACTGAACTGAACAGTTGAAATAAAAGTTCTTTCACTCCCTCTTATTTTTCAAGGGAGTAGTGAAGTGAATTTTTCGGTGAAGTGCTTCCGCACTTTTATAAAAAAAATAATAATAAATAAATAAACCCATAATTTGGGAAATTTTGAAGGTCTACTCAGAGAGTAAACCTGGTCTGGGAATTTTTTACCAAATTTTGTAATTTTTCCAAGTTTAGTACAAGTTTTTTATCTGGCAACGCTTCCACAAATTAGAGCAATTTGATGATTTTGATTTTGTTACCATTTTTACCAGTTAGAATTAAGGCAAAGGCTTTAGATCAGTGGTGCCACTGGTACGGCTTGTGGTTTAGCACAAGATCTTGTGTTTTTATTATTATGTTATTATTAATATATGAGATTTTGTAAAGCAGAGTGCTTATTTACCTTTCAATCACGTACAGTAAACATCTTTCGGAGCTGGTATACATGCTCCCATCTTTCAATCATGTACACTTTTACTTTTGATCTTGTGCTTTCCAATCGATTTTTGGCTAAATCTTGTGCTTTTTGATCAAAGTCAAATTAATTGTTACTACCATGGTTTGAGTTTGGCAGAGAATTAAAGGCTGGAACTAAAAGGTTTTGGTAACTAGGTTTCTGGTACGTAGGCTACCGTACGTAGGCATATTGGGGTGCAACCTAATTCGTACCATGAACAATTCGTACCGTCAGTTCGTACCTTGAAAAGTTTGAGAGAAAAAATTAAAAAAAGCCGAAGTCGCTGATCGCAGTTTCCGCAAACATTTTAAAAAGGTTAGGGTATCGGATTCGAAGAATCGGTTAGGTATCCTTGTCCTTTTGATATCCGTTTCCTTTTGTTGGTTTTATTCCCGTAAACTGTTGGTAACTTTATCATTGCTGTTGTTTTCTGACAAAAAAAAATAAATTGAATTGTATCGGTATCCGCAAACCAACAAACTGAAAAGATTGAGAGAAAAAATAGAACATTGCTGATCACAGTTTCCGTTTTTCCGCAGTTTCCGCAAACATTTTATAATTTCCGGTAATGATCCTAAGAGTTTTCCAAAGTCGCTGATTGCAGTTTCCGCAAACATTTTAAAAGGGTTAAGGTTGATCGGAGTTTTCGCAAACATTTTAAAAGGGTTAGGCAGGGGTCAATCTTAACTTTTTTTTTCACTAGCCCACCGGACTAGTTGCTCCCCGTTTTCACTAGCCCGCACGATTTTTCACTAGTCCGACCAGTTTACTGACTTTTCACTTATCTGATGACGTATTAAGATAAGTGTTTTGGCTTAGACTGAAACTAACTAAAGTAAAGGCTTTCAGATTTTAGTACGCACAAGAGAGCAACAATATGCACAAAAACACCTCGTACTACAGACGCAAACAATGCAATTTTAAAACATAAAAAAACTTTTCACCGGCTAATATTTTCACTAGCCGATCGGACTAGTACTGCAACATTTCTACTAGTCCGCGCAAATTTTCACTAGCCATTGGCTAGCGGACTAGCGTTAAGATCGAACCCTGTTAGAGTTGATCAGAGTTTCCGCAAACATTTTAAAATTTCTGGTATTGATCCTAAGAGTTTTTGTTTGTTTGCAGAAAATTTTGAAATGTTTGCGGAAACTGCGATCAGCGACATCAACTTTTTTTAATTTTTTCTCTCGATCTTTTCAAGGTACGAACTGACGGTACGAATTGTTCATAGTACGAATTAGGTTGCATCCGGCATATTGACCAATTTTACTCATTGAGTTATCAAGCCTGACAAGGTTAGCTAAAAACTTGCTCTGAAGATGAGTACGGTATGTGCTCGTCGTCAGACTCAGAGGTTGTGTTGCTCGATCCTAGATAACAAGAGCAGCAAAAGCCGAAAAGAGTACCATACATCAGCATCAAATAATGACAATCATTCACCAAGTCCCAAAACAAAAAGTGGTATAAACAGCCTTTTAATTGTCAATGTTTGAATGATCCTGATTTTAAAAGTTCGATACAAGAAGACAAAACTGATTGATATGTAGCCTTTTGTGAGATTTGTAATTTTAAATTAAAGACAACGAATCGAAAGAGAACAGTGATTAGTAATTAGTAAGCATGTATCTTCTCAAACTGTTCATTTCAGAGTCATGTTATTCTTCAAATTGACACAAAATGGGTCGCAAAGGTTCAATTTTGCAATCTTGTGCTTTTGTATCCAAATCATGTGCTTTTTTTCTTAAATCTTGTGTTTTTTCCAAATTTGCCGTGACAGCATTGCTTTAGATAGATAGAGCAATGCAGCTACTTTCACCAAAATTTTAAAGCCTATATTTGTAAAACGCTTGTTTCCAAGCTAATTATATTTCAGAAGTATCAAAATCTATTTAAAAGCATTGAAGCGTAAAGTTAAGCAGCAGTGTTTTTTGTTGATGATATTTATTCACAATAATCGTTAAAATCTGTGCAACCTGTGGTCATGGGCCAAATGCAGTCTGCAAAACGAAAATATGTGACTCGTGACAGGTTATGATTTTCGGCCCTTGCCACAAACACTCTGACCAGAAGTCTTCTAGTTATCAAATCACCATAGAGCACATTACTCATGCAAGTGACTGCAAGACACTAATTAGACATTGCAGTTGTGGGTATGAACTTATGATAAAATACAGGTACTGCCTGATATCTTGCACTCAGAGGTGTAAAGTAGCGTGCTACTTTTATAACGCTGCTATTCTTTTGGTAATAGGAAAGGCATTACATTTTTCTTTAAGTAGCAGCTGCAATAGCAACACTGCTTTTTCCAATGTAGCGGATAATCGGATATGCACTTCAATTGTTTCAGTTGTCTTTTCACTGCCCACTAGCCTACTTTCAAATTTAAAGTGGAAAAAAAATTGTGTTGGATATTTTTGATAACACCAAATCATGGTTCTGTCATTTTGCATTCATCCAAATGCTGGCATTTGCACAATTTAACCTCTCAGTGTAATTTATTAAGAATCAATTTCACTATAGTATTAGCATCTTCACTTAGCTCATGTAAAAAACAACAAATCATAAGAATAAAATTTCACTAAGAATGTGTTTTCTATAATGATGTTGAAATGGGTAGCATGAACAGTAGTACTTTACTTTTTATTGACTGATAGTGAACACCGCTCTTTTGGCGTATTGTAGCAGTAGTGGGTTTACTTTCAATCAATCAAGTTTTTTTCGACATAGCTCCAAATTTATTTTAATTATATAAATATAGTATATTACTTTTATTCATATAGAAGCTACACCATGGAGGCATTCAAAAAACCATGCAGTTATCTAAGTCAAGGTGCCCCTGCTTTCTAAGTAGCGGAAGCCTATTGCCCACCTCTACCTGTACAGTACAGTTTCTCAGCATGTCATATTATTGAACTACTGGTATTTTAAAGATTTTGTTTTAAGTTTATTTATTGGCTTTCCTTTTCAGGTTTGGAGATGTTTTGGAGTGCACTCAATGTTAGTTCATCTGAGATTTATTGTGATGATAAGGCATTTCACAATGCTGTCCGTGTTTGGCTTGAAAGGCCCAATGTTTGTAGCAAGATAATCAGCTGTTGCAATCTTCTGCCTCTTGATTGTTTTTTGTCAAAAACTACTGAGATTCATGTGAAGTCTGAAATTGTTCCACCAGAGACCCAAAACTATGTAAAAGATCTTCAAAAACTGCCTTTTCCTTGCACTTTCTGTAAGGAAACACAACAGATTTGCTTGAATAGTTCATCAAGCAATGGTTTGTATTTTTTACGAAAACTAGTACCTCGTCGACTCAACTCCTTTCGCATCAGCTATGAACTTATTATTACATTTCAAACCTGTTATATTTTCTTACCACTGAACTCTGATGGATATACTCCAAAAGAAAAGGCAGATGTTTATATGATAAATTTTAGTAAATGCAAGAAGTGCTGTAGAAAAAATGATGATGGTAAAAGTTTTGGGTTTGTGACCGCATTTCAATTAGTATATGAACAGTCAGCATCCACAAGCAATTTATTGAAGATCATTAACAATGAAAATCAAGAAGAACTTAAACCAAGAGTGTCCAGTGCACTTGTTGTGAATGATAAATTTCAACAAGATTGCTTTGTTTCAAAACAATGGGTTATGGATAAATTGCTACCAAAATTATGTCAATGGTGTGAAGAAGAACAACAAAAAAGTGATGATAAATCAATGCTTCCCCCATCCCTATCTTTGCTAGACAAGGAACAGTACACAATTTTATATCATCAGCTGAAAATGAAGTATGGAATTGAGCTGTCGCGAGTATGTGTTTATGGCCATACATTTCTGTCACCTTACGGCTTAATGCTTCCAGATAGTGTGCAAAGCTTATGTCTTGAAAAAACACTTGCTTAGCTGTGGTTGCTTGCCCATAATTTCTTCAAGCTATGCCTCCATGCGTAAAAGCATGTTAATAATTAAATTTTCCAACTCATAAATAAAGATTTGTCTGTTTTTAAAGCTTCTTAATCTGTGAAATACCAATGATTCATCGATTTTTGTTGCAAGTGTCAATGACAATATAGCCATTCACAAAGCACATGCTGCGCTTATAAATTTATTTTAAAGAAAAAATGACTGATTTTTCTAATCTTTCAAATTAGCAGAATCTTGAGTTAAACTAAAACATTTTGTATTTCTCCTGATTAGGTTTGGCCAGAAGTGACAGATCCTCAAAAGTTTGTTTATGAAGACATTGCCATTGCAACTTATCTGATCATACTATGGAAAAAGGAACGGGAAATGTTTGGAATAAATTCTAAGCAATCTTTCATTGACCTTGGTTGTGGAAATGGTCTGTTGGTGCACATATTAACTTGTGAAGGGGTAGGTCACATATATGTTATTATACTAAGTTTCTTGTATTGGGTTGTGATTAAACATATCTAGATTAATAATAGAATTCACATTCAGTGACTTCAAAAAATGTTAGTAGTAGTGTATTAACGCATGGCACGATAGGCGAATTCTGCTGTCTTAATATGTTGAAATCCTGTCATTCGGTTATATTTCAGCATTTTGGTAAAGGGGTAGATATCAGAAAAAGAAAAATATGGGACATTTATGATGCAAAAACTAAACTGGAAGAAGCTACGGTCACTCCAGATGACTTGGCACTAGTTCAAGGCTATGACTGGTTGCTGGGAAACCATTCCGATGAGCTTACACCGTGGATTCCTGTGATGGCAATGAAGTATGTGAAATGTGAATGCTTTAAAGTTTCATCAACGCTTTAACCACAAATTATTGTCCAAACTGTTCTTTCCATTGATGGCTGTTCGTGCTGTTAACCTCCGAATCACTTTCCTTTTGGCATAATTCGTACGGTATGGCAGTAACAATGACATTTTTTTTTTCAACTTCACGCAGGTTTCTCTGTCACAACTTCGCTTTACAAAACATTGTGCTATTGACTCAGTCAGTCTGTTCTTCTCTCGTTCCACATGTTCAATTTTCATACTATCACGTGCATTTTTCTCAGATGTGGATATAATACTCGTTATTGGGTTCTCCCTTGTTGCTTCTATGATTTTCATGGAAAATATGAACGATCTCAGTCCTCAAGTGGACAATATGAAAACTATTTAACGTATGTTAGTCACATTGGTGAAAAATGTGGTTTTGATGTTCTGATGGATGTTATGAGGATACCGTCGACTAAGCGAGTAAGTTTTTAAAGTCGTTTTGAACGCTTTAAAGTCAGTTTTTTTACCTCGAGTTTCATTGTAATGCATGTAATGCGCAATTAAAGTAAAGTGCGTTAGTAAGGTGTAATGCTAAACAAGATCGTTCTCTTTATTTGCCGTTCATAAATGATTTTTAGGTGTGCTTTGTTGGAATGACAAAACGTCATGCCGAAGTTGAGCAGACGGATGCGGTCAACAAAGCGAACGAGTTTATTCGAGAGAGATGCAACTTGAAATCTGTTGGAGATTCCGAAAAACATTTTGAAGCAAGGCCGAAGGAAGAAAAAATTAAAAATTGTACAAAGATAGACAGGAACATTCAAACAGAAATTGTGCAAACGATATCTGCGCACTTGTTATCACAAAACAACTTAGTTTCAAACGCAAAAGGTAACACCAATAATAACATATTGTTCGCAGTAAGTTTAAATTGCAACTTGGTAAACTTGAAAAGGTAAAGGTTAAAAAATGCATTTTATTTGTTTTCTGCCATCACAAAAATCATCACTGTCGTCATTAAAAATCTATCAATGTGTTGGGCTTGCTCACTATTTTTTGGTAAATTGTGTAGAGTGGAACCGGGGCGGGGAACTTCGTTTGCCCGATGCCATGCTTTTGTTGAGAGACGCCGCCAAGCAACATTTGAAGAAGGAGTGTGGCGGATTGCAAACGTTATTGAGAAACAATAATCAGGTAAAATACATAAAACCGTGGCCGCGCACGTATAAGACACGCCAAGTATTTGGAACATTAACTGGTTAGCTGAAAACAACATAGATCTTCGGTACATACTTAAGTGCAGTAAATTTTTTTTCTTCAGATTTTCGAAATCATCAAAGGAACTGTTCGTATTCGTGATTGGTCGTCGCCTGATCAACCTCGACGTAAAAAGAGAAAATTCCAGAAAGCCTCACAAGGTTGTTGGAAAACTAAAAGATGTTGGTTTTATGACAATCATCCAAATGGATGCCCTCGTTCTGCAGAGGATTGTACGTTTCTGCACGACTCCATTGAACCAGATGCAACGAATAGTCTGGCGCATTAGTGCTAGTAAAAGCTGCTGACACTTGCATACGAATCGCCGGTCGGTAACCGAAAGCTCTTTGGCGACATGCGGGCGTTTTGCACACCGGTAGAGATAATCTCGTATTGCGGAGTGCTGAACATGTCGGACGATTGTCGCGAGCAAGACGTGAGGTCGTTTCTGCTCCATCGTTTTGAATCCCGCGTTGCCATGTTATCTCGGCTCTTTCCAGGTGGTGATGAAAACCAGGACAACCCGGTCACTGTGCGATCGGAAGTGGCCGTCTGTCTCTCCGATTGCTTGCTGTGTTGTAGTCCAGCCACACTTGAAACCCCGGTCGTCACACGCACGTCCATAGAACCAAGAATCTTTGACGCTTCCCTGAATTTTATAATACTCTTGAATAGTTAGTTGATGGTACAAAACTTGGCAAGAAGAAGGCGGTTTATGGCTCTCCAGTCTCCACCCAGAAAATCAATATTTTTTACATTAATTAAACGGCTACTTCAAGCCATGATCACTTTCCCACCTATCTCGCCATAATAACTTTAGATCAAAATGTAATCTAAATCAACTGCACAAGTTACCTCGCCAATGGCCCACCTCCTTTTTCCCTTTCACGCAGAGCTCTAACTACCCGGATGTCAGTGATTGCAAGGGCGTGAAACGTGCGCATGATCTGTAAAGCGTAATAAATCGAAAGGTGGTATTCGTTGTTGTAGCATAAAGGTTTCTCGCTGGCAGTGGCGGCTCGTGGTCTCAAAACATGGGGGGGCTGCATCAACCAGTAGGCTAACCTAATATAAATAATTATAAACCTGTATCGGACTGAGGTATAAATGCACTGAGTTAAGGTTAGTAACACAGTAACATGTTCTTTTAATTGGCTGTCGTTTAATGTTTTTATCATTTAAAGTAAACTTTTGATAATGGCTTGAATGTGGTCAAGTTTAGGTGGTCACCAGATGGAGCTAGTACTATTTTGGGACTTGGTATTAACTTAGTTGGTTAGATCTATGCTTGTGCTTTCCAACGATAGCAAATTTGTTGAAATTGAACAACAAATGAATAAATGGGAGACAATTTCCTTCAGGTGCTTTTCAGTGCCTTTCCACCCCGTACTTCCTCCTTTATAATAGTCTATTCCAACCTGTGTGACGTACATGACGTCATCAAAGAGCACCAATAATTAAAGTAATTGGCTTTACTTTACATCAAAACTAGTCTGTCTCGGTGACTTCTCAAAACACAGATCAAGTAAAGTAACCTACGATCCCTTTACCTAATCACCGATAGCTTCCACACGCTTAAACTAAAGATTTACGAGAACCAAAGTTGGAATCCCTGACCAGGGTCTGTTTTATTTGCAGTCCCCACAGCGCTTGTTCAGTGATGCTAGAAAACTTTTTTCTGAAAAACTACGTCATAAAAAAAGAACAAGCAACACCGGTGTAACGGTCCAGGAGTTACTGCGGTCTGAAAGTTACCGTAACTTCTGGACCGCGTATACGCGGTCTGAAAGTTACTGCCAGTCCAGAAGTTACTAAAACAGGGTTTTCAGATTTGACGCTTGCAGCAGATTTGTATAAATGATTTCAACATTGGAAACATGTTGAACTTGAAGACTTATCCACCATTGCATCTTAACAACATGATTTGCAGCTTGTTAGCCGCTGGTCTTGAGTTGTAGTTGACGAACATAGTCTTTGACTATTAATTTTATGTAGGCCTATTTCGTGAAAGTTAAAACCAAAGTTTTCTAGTGAATGAAGCACTGAGCCTATTTTTGGTCTGGTTTTTCATAATTACTGTTTTGAAGAAATATAAAGTAACTTAGGCTACATGTAGGCCAACCAGTAGTCAAAACGCCATCAACCTTCAGTGAGTAGGCTATCACAGTCTCACACGCGGGGAAGGCTTTAGCTTTTACGAAAGTGTTGAACACTTTGAGATTCCAATGAATTTCCGTTGGACTCCCATCGAAAACACGTGGCACGAAACTTAAAAGTCTAGAATTATGGTTTCGTGGTGAGAATATTTATCCTTGGGATTCATCTTTCGCACACTTGCAGAGGGTTTAATCTACTGACCAAGTGAAGTTTCAGTCCATTCACAAGTTTTCCCAAAAGAATTTCGAAAAAGCACACCCACTTACAATAGCAGTAACTTTTGGACTGCTTCTGCGGCGTTGCAGTCTGGAAGTTACTGTCAGTCCAAAAGTTACCAGCGGTGCCAGGCGTTTTCACAATCGATAGAAAAGCGAAAATTGTTTTAACTAAGTGTAATGAATTCATTGCTCTCAAACTAATGCAAGCTTTTCAGTTAACATTACAAAATACTTGTAATTATTAATCTGACCTTTTGAGAGGTTAAAAATTTAATTATTTTTTTTGAAACAAAATTAAATAAAATTTAAATGAAATATTTGGCAACTCTTGTAACTTTTGGCATGCAGTAACTCTTGGACTGCTACACCGGGTCTGCAGAATTTGCAGACCCAGAGTTGCCAAATAATTTTTGTAACACAAATTTTTAATATTAAGAGTTTTTTTAATTTTTCAAGCGAAATAAATTTAAAAAAACATGGCAAAACTATCTATATGTAATATAATTCACATATGCACAAAAATGTTGGGGGGGCTGCAGTCCCGCAGTCCCTTATGACGAGCCGCCACTGCTCGCTGGTATTTATCACCTTGGATCAATTACCTGCAGTCGAACATAATCGCTAGAGTCCAAGCCAAGCATTTCAACTAAAGATCTCAACGTTTTATCACTTCGTAGTCCGACAGCTGACATCGCCATGACCGCACGCGATCGAATTTCTGCACTGGTGCTATTGATTTGATTGCCCAAGTCTTCCAGCAGTCTGCAAGCAAAACACGTGCTTTGATCATATACACTTTAGTACACGTCGGCTCAGTGACTGACAGATTAGCGTAAATTTCTTATTTTAAAACGTCTTAAATCAGGGGTTCCCAACCTGGGGCCCATGGCCCCCTAGTGGGCCGTGAGCCTTTTTCAAGGGGGCCATGAAAAAAATTGAAAAATAATTATTTTTTTTAATTTACCATTTCTAAGTCCACTCCAACACTATACAAAAAAATAAATACATTAAAATTTAATAAAAAAGGCTTATTTTGGGCAAAACTAAGCAAATCGTACCCTAAGCTTAATCAAATTGTCGTGCCATTGCTGTTGCCATTCACATCAACATATCATTGTGAATGTTGGTTTTCAACAATGTTACTTCTGAACACAAAGCAGCGCAGTGTCTTGGATATTCAATATGACATACGGCTTGCTCTTTCCACTACCAAACCAGCAATTAAGACATTGTCAGAGCAAAAACAAGCTCAACCATCACATTAACTGCATACCGTATGTAATAACTAATTAATGTACTATTATGTTTATGGTGTGTTGTATTTATATCATTTTATCATTCTAACCACTGGTTACTGTATAAACAAGTTTTTAATTAAAATGACGTTTCTTAATTTTTTCAAAAGGTTGAAAAAATAGGGGGCCATTAATTATTCAAATTTTTTAAAGGGGGCCACGGTGTAAAAAAGGTTGGGAACCCCTGTCTTAAATGGACTTTTTTTTAGTAAACAGTTAATTTGGCAGGCCAACGTAACAAGCAATATTCGTTATTTACAATGGTTGAACGTCTGTTGACGTTGGATCAATGTAAAAAAGATGTTTCTTTTTCTCCAGTTAAATGACTGATAACGAAGCTTCTCACCTATTTCTCAAACCAAGTGAAGTAAATGCCTGCGACACACCAAGCCGAACTTCACGTTTCGGGTCGTCCCACAACTTGGGAAAGAAAATGTCGAAAGCATCTTTTTCTTCCATCAACCGGAACATCTACGTCACAAATCCGCAAATGAAGTACAACTTACCGAAAAAAGAAGCGTTTGTTCATGAATAACAAAAACAACAAACCCACCTGACTTGGCCCAACGTAGGCTATTAACAGCGCAGCAGACAGTCGGTCCTGCCACTTTCGAGCGTTTTTCAACTGCGTAATAATGGCCTTCAATGTGAGCTCATCAAAGTGGTGCAGCTGTCGAACGAGCACCTCCAATCCTTGTGAATGCCAATCCCATTTTGCTGTGCTCTGCACGAAGTTTAAGCATTAGTAGCTGAATACGCATTATCCTTGTAGCTAAGGAACTTAAGCACAAGAAGTTGCAGAACTACATTTTATTTCAAAGAAATGTGACTTCTTTCATCAATTTTTTTGGAATGTTGTTTACAATATGCACATAATATTCACTTGAATAACTTGTAGCAGCTTGGACGTGGCAATATTGGCTGAAACATCATCATAGGTCCCGCATATTTCTCCAAGGCAAACACTCGCTTGAAACGATATCTCATCATTCTCTTCATCACATGTAGCAAGTAGACGAAGTACCTACACAATGTATTTAGGGTGTTTCATATGTTCACTATTTTCAAAAGGCCTGGGACCTGATGTGGTTGACTTTTGGATAAAAACTGGACACCCAAATTTTTAGCTGACGTCATAAAGATACGGGGCACGGTCCAAAATACCCAAATTTTTACGTATTTTGAAAACTACTTATCGCAGAGTGTCAAAATACGCAGAACAGAATGTTTACTATGAAATGAAATATGACAACTTAAGCTAGTTTTAGGCACTACATTTTCTCTTGGCCATCATTGTCTGGCCGCGACTAAGTCCGCCTTCTTAAGTTCCTAAAAACCTCACCAGACCGAAATCCTTCCCATCGATAACAGTTTAACCTCATTGACCCAGGAAAAACATCTTTGAATCCCTTCCTAATCAAGAGGCTGTTCGAATATTACATGACACCTTCGGGATGAGGAGTCAAAACGGACACATTGCGTTGTAGTTAACGGGTCGATAAAAAAAATATTTGGCGGCGGGCTAATATACAGTACATACGTGAGTGATGGAAGCACTGCTACCATTTGAACAACCTCCAATGTGACAATCTGCATAAAATTTGCTCCTGAAAACTTTGTTTTATTTCACCTTGATCAACCTTTGAAGTTCCGGCTTATCTTCAATCTGTAAATGAACAAATGTAGCTTGATCGCTGCAAGCAAGTTGCTCGAGAACATCGGTGCGAATTTCATGCGTTCCTTTGCGCAATCGTGTGGTCAGTTCCTTTACAGCGAGTTCGTGCCACTCACCTGCGTAATCACAAAAACATAAACACTCTGTTGGTAAAATAGTTATCAATTTCTTTTTTCTGATATCACCATGGGATAACGATTCTCAAATTGTGATTGGCTTGAAACAATGCCGTGGTTGGAGGCTTAGTTGTTTTTGCAATATTTAAGATTAGCGTCTAGGCCTACACCACCCAGCCCATTTCACTAGTTACAAGCAGCCTAGGCCTCTATCATACCTAATCGAATGAGAGCTTTTGCGACCTCAAATGTAACATCAGCACTAGAGTCGTGAATAGCTTTTATCAAAACAGGGATCGTGTCTTCTGTGGCAGTGCTGCCAAGAGATGCGAGCGATCTTGCCGCGTAAACTCTGTCGTCAACTCTAGGAGAAGAACCCAAAGAATTCCACAGTTCCTGCAGAATGCAGTAATAAGATAATAATGATGGCTGAGTTATGTTCAACACAAGCCAAAGTAAGTAGGCTGTAGGGCCTAGTAGCTAAACAGAAAAAAACTGGTTGCTTTGTTGCATGTGCTTTAGCCTACGTGGGGGCTACTCGCAAAGTAAATTTCCTGAAGTCGATTCCTTAATATTACCTGGAGTCGATCTCTCTGAATGTATGAAAGTGCTGTTCCATTTGATGACTTGAGATTTTCAATAAACCGAACTGTGTTGTTTGCTTTGCGGTACGATCGGTTTGAAGTTACACTAGATGGGGTGATAAGGTCACGAGTTGCACTTTTTCTGCCAAAATGAAAGGAAACTGTTTCTTGTGTTATGTTAGAACGACAGGCTGACAAAATACAAAAAAAAATGCAACTGTAAATCAGAAATACAAACTACTACAGTATATCGTTCACCACGTTTTTACAAGATATTAACTTCACGGTAGGCCAATCTGCTCAAACAATAAGAAACAATTAAAGTTGTTTGAACCAATTAATATAATTAAAGTAGGCCTAGCCGTGCCTAGACGAATAATGTAAGCCATTTTAAACCAGTAGCATTCATGATATTAGGCTAATAGGCTTTATTATCATGAATCAAGTCATTTAACCCTTTTGTAAAGAACTCGAATTTCAAACAATTTGACGTCACAAAGGCGGCATAACGACAAGTACGAGACAATTGTTTTGAGGATGCTCCACATTCAGATTAAAATCTAGTATGGAATCACAGAAATAATCACATTTCACAACGACACTTGCGTGATTGCTCACAAAAATTTAGCAAATTGCAGAAGATTTTGCATTTCGGTGCGATGAGCCTACCTTTGTTTTATTCGTCGTGGAATGAACAGTCTCAGCTTTGTCTTATTTTTTAAATCTCTTTGGTTGACAATAGTTGGTTGAACAGCAAGGCCGTGTATATTTGGTTGAGCATTGGACCAATGTCCGCAAGAAAAAGGATACTTTTTTGTAGCATTCTAAATACAATCACGTAATCTGTTTGAGTCGATTATACAAGCAACAAAACTATAATAAAATTTACCAATTTTACTTCATAAAATGACCTCTGACGTAGCTAAAAATACAAATTTAAAAGAGGGTACCGTACGACAGTTTTAGGGTAAAAAACCTTTTTAATGAGCAAAGAAAAAGTACCGATAGTCTACCTAAAAATTCGCCTTTTATTGTTGAAAGATAAGATAAAACATTTGAGTCTTCGTTGGCCCAGGGTCTACTTCCCTATTATGTGCCTTAAGCCTATAACTCGATCGATAAATCTACAGACATTGCGAAGGAAGGAATAAAAAAACAAATAGCTTAACGACAGCTCAATTCTTTGTGTGTGCAGTTGTGCAACACCCAATTAGTGCACTGCTACCTAATCAACGGTAGGCCTACCAATTGTATGGAAAAGCTCACTGGCAGCAACAGAAGCCAAGCATTCGGCCATAGGCAAGGCAACAAGCCGAAAACTCATTGCTGTCAAACTTGATTAATTAATTCGCAAAGCAGCCTACCGTTTTAGTGAGTGGCAGAATACGTTGCTGATCATGCAAGAATTGTGATTGAGGAATGTCGATAGAATGAGCTGTTTTGTCACTTCCTGATAGATCGGATAATTGAGGAAAACTTTCACCAGCAATAGAGCGCGTGTAAGCTGCAAGCATTCACGAAGAAAATATTCATGAAAAAAATACAATGAACAGTGATCGCTGCTTACTCATAACCTTCAGAGCGGATATTAACTTTTTATACTGTACAAAGAATACTTTATTACGTAACACAATTTGGCTACTTAAATTTTTAAACGTCAGAACATAATGTATGACAATGGCAGATGCAAAATGTGATACTACTACTAACTTAGATTTTGAGTGACCAGACAAACTTAGTTTTTAAACAAGAGGTGTGAATACGTCCAACTTTTATCAGCTATTGAAAGAAATAATTGCGATTACTGAAAGAAAAAAACGTTTGCAAAAGAAATTTCCCAAACAAACATAATGGAAAAATCCAAACTACTTTAATGTTACAGTAGGTTACAGCACGCACAAAACAGGCAATCTAAGCTGCGTCAGACCTAATGACACCCATTTAACCTACTTCAAAAGAGCTGTCCTGATGAATCAAGTGGAAGGAATTCAATGCTTCTGCTGTATCTGCAATGTTTTACTCTCCGTCACTGATGTCCATTTTTCACGCTTCCTCCAAATAAATGAACAACGCATCAGTTGTTCTGACAACACACTAATTTTACTAAGCTTCGCCGTCGCACATGACTAGGGAACTGTGTTCCGTCAGCCAGTGCAAACCGCTACTACTACAGCGAACTCGCAGCATCAGGCCGTTAGTATCTACGTACATTGTGAAGTAACTTTACTAAGCTATACTGTATACTTTTTACTTCATAAACATTGGGCTAAGACTGTGTTACAAGACTATTGTATTCTCATTCTGTTTGAAATTTTTTGTTAGCTTTGTTGGTGCCCAAACGAACTGAAGTAATAAACAAAGTTCCATGTCGCCCTGACACTGCAAACTTAACCTGCGCTCACGAGTAATACAGATATTTCATTTTTTTCTACCCAGGAAACATTCTTGATTTTCGATGATAAATTCAGTTTCATCAGCCCACCTTGAATTGAATCCAAGAACATACTTAGATAACCCTAAACATCTGTTTAACCCAAAACATAAGTAATGTAGCCTACCTGGGATTAAATGGCGCCCAGAGTGTGAGGTAACAGGAGTTTGTGCCGCTTGCGGTGTCATATCTAAAAAAAACAAAAAAAACATGCCAGACCGTACTCTCCATATAACTTATTGGTACTGACAGCACCAGGTGTTAGAATATTTCGAGAGCATCATTTTATTTTACAGTAATCGTAAACTGAATTAAAACACTCCATGGTCGTATCTCATATCAAATTACACAGCGTCTTAACTAGACTATAGTGCATACTTACAGGTCCTCCGGATAGACTCCTGACTTTGAGGTTTTGGTGCCAGTGAATTATCAGGTTCCAACAAGTTAACTGAAAGGTTCGCTGCATTGTATATCTTCGTGTGAATACGATATATTCGCTTTTGAATGAGTTCTAGATCATCTCTCTGCAAGAAAAGTGGACTTTATAAACTACACCACCTAAGACCTAAGTGATAAAGCTAGGCCGAATCATAACAGCAACATACACTTGATATAAACATTTCTTGCATAAATAAACCCGTAGTTAGCTCTTTTAAACCTATGAAGTTAGGATTATATAAATTTCGTGAATTACCATAATGTCAAAATTTCCCTTCATTGGATCTTGATCGTCCATCCAAGGTATAGATGATCCGGTTTCGGCGGATAAAACATCTTTATCTACGTAGCTCGCGGGTACGGCAAGCCCAATGCTGTGGTATGACAATGGATTTTCCTACAAAACGTTTCAAGTAGATATGTTGTTTAAAGGAAACCACACAAAACTAAATAAACTCCGATAGCCCCGATTAATAAACAAAACTAAATAAACTCCGATAGGTCCGCCCCGATAGCTCAATTGGTTAGCGCGTCACTTCTGGAACGAAAAAGCTTCAAGATCAAGCGGCGCTGGTTCGACTCTCAGGGTGTGCGCTTGAGCAACGCACGTTAAGGACTGCTCTCCATTCAGCGGCATCTAATGGATGGAATAGTTCCCCGGCAACAAGACTTTAACAATCGGAAACTTCACTCTGTCAATCTCGGTGACCGGGCCTGCGTCAGCGATTCAAAGCCTCTACAAGTATGCGAAACTGCCAGAAGAAGCTCTGAAAAAAGAAGCTCTGCAAGAAGCTTTCCCAGTCCGAGGATAAAGATTCAATCAATCAACTTGATGATTGCACCTACTCGAGCCTTTGTATCATTGTACTGGCATTGCAATGCAATTTAAAGAAATAGTCATCAACGCCAGACAGTAGGCTATATTCATTCCTGAGAATGCTAACCTTCCACGTGTCTGTACTTTAATTACAACTAAATTACGTAGGCTATATAGCGGTTTCTTCTTTTTGCTCTTTTGCCGCATTTCATGCTTTTGTCCAAGGTAATGCAAGTAACAAAAAAAAACACAACCTGGAGCTAACGATTGTGTTTTAATTGATCGTTCATTTTTGCCTACCTTAAGCAATCGGCCCATGTTTGGAGTGTAAGAAAATCTATGATGACCAAACATCCAATATTTTTCACCTTCGTCCAAGTCTTCACCTACGCTTATTTCTTTGTCTAAATAAAAAAAAAACAAAAAAACATCAGCATATTAATTATACAGTATTGGTACTTGTAATCTGTAGGTAGATGCAACAGATAGGGTATATTGACCGGTAGACACTAACACAAGACAATTTTCTCTACGAACCAGCTGACTGTAGCATTGTGAGCCTTCTAGCACTCAGTCAAAGAGTTGATCCTTGGTTTGAATTTTTTTTGATAATTACAGAATAAAAAGAGTAGTGGCAGATGTGGGAATCGAACCCGTGTCATCGAAATGACTATTCCCTAACCCTTTTGGCCACGCTGGTGACGGTAAACCGTTTACTTTCTAGCGTGCATGAGCCGCACGACTGCAATCAGCTGATTTAAATCTTGCCTTCTGATTGGTTAATAAATCTCATCTGCTGCACCGACCTGCAGATTACAAATACGCATACAGTAGCCTACACTGGGTATGTATATGCCAGGTTTACAAATATATCACAAAAAATAATAAATAGGCTATATTGGTTCACAACGAATAATAGCTTGGTTAGTCATCAAACAATCATACTTTTGCAAAGCCTTTGCCAGTCAACCACATAGCTGGTTGTTGGATAAGTAAAGTAAATTTAATTTTGTGAACAAGTGTAGCAGCGTTTAACACTTTTGGTACAATTCAACATACGTATGTCAAAAACAGTCAAAAATACCTTCGTCTTTTGATTCCCCATGCATTAACACAACAGCTTTCTTGGAAGGAAACAATGGCCTAGAAAAGCGTATTTCTCCATGCAAGATAGATTTCGGTGCTATTGTTTCAGGTGGAGGATGAAGTGATGGCAGTTCCTAAAAAATTTGTCAGAAGACTTGTGCCTTGCAAGTTGACAGTAGCTTTTTAATTTGACTCTATGATTCCAAATCACAAGTTGGAGAGAATGAAGTGTGACGCAGAGAATTACTTGTACATTCACTGAATTTTTTTCGTGTAATAGTGTAAATAGACCGATGAACGCCAATGGCAATACTTGTAGCCTTATAGGCTCCAATTACATATGAACTGAAGGCTAGGCATGTGGCTCGATGATGTGATCTAGTCTGAATGAATTTAAAAAAATGTTATATTCATTTGACTGCTTTTTTACTACATTGTGTCTTCAAACTGAAAATGAATCAATAAGAAACAAGTAACCTACCTGAAAAGTTTTTGATAATTTCTCTTCAGAATTACTGATGACAACTTTTTCCAGTCTTTTTTCAAGCCAATGAATTCGTTGTCGAATCAGTTCCGATACCTGAGATAATTACGTTTGATAATACCGGCTCGAAGGCTTAAGGTTTCCGCCTCTGAATGGATAGGCATGGGTTCAATGCAATGTCAGGTCATACCAAAGACTTTTTAAAGTGGTACTGCATGGCACTCAGCAAAGATTCAAAATAATGTGCTTGGCTGCATAAAATAAGTTATGGCAGTTGTTTGTAATGGCTTCTTTCTAAGTGGATCAGGAAAAGAAAAGAAAGGTCCGAAAATAACATGGAAAAATAAGGTAAAAGATGAAGCAGGCAAAGTTGAACTGAAGAAGGAAGATGTAATAAATGGAATGAAGACAGAAAGAAAAAATAGGGTGAAGATAATCCCTGCAAGGAAAACATCGACTTAATTTAAAATAATGTTAATTAAAAAAAAGTTGAATTGTGTGATGTATAACAGTAGGAATCTGCAATTTAAGCTTAATACTTAATACAGACAATGACAATTCCAACAATATCTGACAGAACACAAATATAAAAGCATCACTGAATAGCAAGAAAGAAAGCAATAAAACTAAAATGTACAAAGATTTTATGTAAATTAAACTTACCTCCAAGTGACCTTTTATTGATTCATGCAACTTTTGGCGAAGATAATTTATTTCCACATTGATTTTGTTCAAAACTTCCAAAACAAGTTTCAAGTGTTGACTCTGACAAAAAATACTGAGTTGACTGCATATCAATTCATACATATTAATAATTATTAATATTAATTTTGAATAAATTGTAATTATTTCAAAGTTAATATCTTCCCAGGTCACTTTTGTTGAAATTCAACTTGGTTATTATTGCCAGCAAACTATTATGCAAACATTTCTTCATCGTTGCAGAGATCAACTGGTCAAAACAATGTGCAACCAATAAAACTTCTATAGCAAAATAATTAAAATACTCATGTTGAAACAAGTTTGCTTTTTGGTACTGTATTGAAAAGTTTAACTGTGGAAAAGTACTAGTATATAACAGCTTTGTTGCAACACTGATCTCAAATTTAAAAGTAATAATAAAATTTAGCACCACCGTTTCTAACCTTTCTTAAGTAACATGCAAACTTTTTCACACTTTAATAACTCAATATTTTTTATTAACTGAGCTATAATAATTTGATTAACTAGATTATAAAACTTCAAAAAATCAAACAAATAAGCTATATTAAATCCTATAATTAGTATACCTTTCTGTTTAAAAGAGCAATTTGTTGTAAAATTGACTTTTTCACTTCAGGTGATTTTTCCAACTTTTCTACAGCACGATTCAAAGACTGTATAACTTTTTTAGCAACAGTCATCTAAAAATATGATCAAAAAGATACTTGTCAGTAAGAACAATTCAAAAAAGAAATGATTAACAAGCATCATACGTTTTACAAGTACTAAGTTATATTTTTACAAATTTCCAAATAGGTTACAGTAAAAATAACGATTAACAAATTCAAGTTAATGAAATTATATTGCTGAGAGATCTTTGTAATTTCTATTTGCTTGGTTCTTGGTAAATGTAAATATTTATAAAAAGTAGAATTATTCAATGTTGCAATGATAGCTAGGTATATTGAGTTGTTTTAAACTTTTTATGGCTTGTACCCTCCTGCCGAAGATAATTATTAACACCTGTCACATTAAGACACATTAAAACATTAAGACACGTTAATACCAACAAGAGTGACACCAACATCAGTTACGACTCTGAGGATGAATTTTTTGGTGTTGGTGCCATCGCATAAAACATCGGTACAGGAAAAAGTCAAATGGAGAGCCCTTTTTTCATACAGAAGCAAGTCCTCAAGCTTTACTGGTGCCGATTTATAACATCACTGTAATAAATACAACACCTCCATTCCTTCCAGTGTTACGGTCGAAAAATTTTCTCTGTTGGAAAAGATGTGCTGAAGCCAAATCACGACGAATTCAGTAACTTGGATTTTTAAATGCTTGTGTTTTTGAAAGATGCATAACTGTAAATTTCACCCAGATTGTGCTTTCAATGACAAAGTCGAAATTGTTTTCAAATGAAAATGAGATCACTCAAAAACAAATTCATAATTGAACCTGAAAACATGTGATATCACTTGCTTTCAACATCATTTTCATGTCACAAAGTCCTTCCTGTGTCAGTTAAAGTTAAGACAAAAGCAGTGAGAGAAGTACCAATAGTGTGCGCTACTTCAGCCTGAGTAGCAGTAGCCGGTAGCGCGCTACTTTTATCGATTGGTGGCGGGTAGCAGTAGGCATGGTACTTTAGCCCGAGTAGCAGATAGTGTGCTACTTTTTAAAGTAGCAGATGCCTACCTATGTGTAAATTCAGAGGACATCAGGTCTGATATAAAGCGATTTGAGGAGTGAATGCAACAGTTGACAAACAAAAACATGTTTTTTTCTCAATAAAACATCAAGCGTTGTTATATTATTCATTACTTGATATTCACGGGCAGTCGGGCCTTGACATAACAAGGCAAGTTGTGCAATATTCTAAAAGAATCATTGTAATCATTTTATACTGGAAGATCGTCAGCGTATTGAAGTTCATCTGGTCCTTTGTCTCCATTTATAGAATTTGAGCATACGCTGACGACGACTGGAAGATCGAAACTTGTTCCACAACTGGGATGCGTAAAAGGACATACAATAAGAGCAAAATACAATGTTTTTACAGCGGGTGAACATTTAGCGAAATGAGATTTTGCATTGTTTGCAGCACAGTACTAAGAGAGTACCTGCCTTGAAATATCATTTTCATTTGAGAGAGAACTCTCAATAAACACACCCAGGTATTTTACAGAGTCTGTAAACACAATTTCAGATTTACCTGATTGATTGATTGATTGAATCTTTAGAGGCTTTGAATCACTGACGTAGGCCCGGTCACCGAGATTGACAAAGTGAAGTTTCCGATTGTTGAAGTCTTGTTGCCGGGGAACTATTTCATCCATTAGATGCCGCTGAATGGAGAACAGTCCTTAACGTGCATTGCTCAAGCGCACACCCCGAGAGTAATAATAATATTTATTTGCATCAGACAAAGCTGTCCATATCCAAAACAACGAAATACTACACAAACTGCAAATGCACAAATAACGAACAACAACAACAACGAAATAACAATGTAAAACAACGAAATAATACACAAACTGCAAATGCACAAAATCTCACTAAATAGGCTATCTACTGTTACAAGTTTACAGACAATGGTACGGTAGTGTTACAAGTTAGAAAAACTGAAAGTATATCAGAACGATAAAAACAATCAGATGACATGGCAGCCATCAAAACTAGATAACAGCATACATAGAATTATTATAATGAATACAGTAATTTGATACACGATGACAATCAGACCTCATCAGGTAGGCAACTATAGAGTTAGATGATACTTTGCATCTTCCAACAAAAGAAAAAACATATTTACAAAGTAATGCATCAAATGTTATAATGTTGCACAAGACTTGATGTTCACGTACGCTATAGTGTTTAGGAAAATTGTGTATAATTCTAAATATTAAAGATTAAATATCAAAATTTTTTTGCACGGGTGCCCCCCAATCTAAAAGTGCCCAGGGCCCCCCATCAGCTAATAAATAATAGTAGAGTTGTAAAAATATCATAACAGTTAAATAAAAGAAAATCCGCACTGCTAGTTTGGAGCTGGTGTACAAGTCTTTGCTCTGGTCAAAAATATAATGGCATCATTATTTGTCATACAATGATGTATGATGACCACCATTATGTTTTTGACCAGGGCATAGACTTGTACAGTGTACACCAACTTGTGACTATAATTCCAGTGATCATTTCCAATTAGACAACAATTTCTTACAATAACAAAAAATAACAACATAATCACCTGTTTCTCAAGAAGCATGTCAGATCGATGAAGTCTTTCTTCTGAACATATTTTCGTATCTGCATAAGATCCCGTTCCCCACAGATCAGAAGATGGGAGCTGTTCAAACTTTTTTTCCATTTTTGAATAGCATTTATATTTTATGTAGTTCACAGAGTTCAGTTTATTTTCGTAATAACATGGCACATAACTGATAGTTTAATTTGCACATAGGCATGCCATACGGAAATCGTAAAACCAACCTGAAGTCCAAAAATATAAAAGTAGGCTAGCCTTCCATTTCCAACCCAACTATTTCTGCGCGCGTTGGTCCAGACCAGTGGTTACCTTGGTGGCAGAGCTACCAAATTTTTTTCTTTAAATTCTAGCTCAAATGCGATTACATTAAAATAATGACTGTGGGGTAGAAAGTAATAAAAATAAATCTGTTTTATGATTATTAGCTTGATACGTTGACGTCGCTATGATAGTGAACATAATAACAATAATGCTACTTTAGCGTTGTAGCGACGTCCACGTTTTATGTAACAACTTGCAAGTGGAAGATGCATAGCAAAACAATATTTTCAAAGTGAAAAGTCCGATGGAAATCATTAGTAGCATATTAAATGCCCGATTTTGTGCACGACGAAACGGCAAGATTAAGCAGCACTAGTTCGGCTCTCAGGGTGTGCGCTTGAGCAACGGATGTAGCGCGCCCAGCCAGGCCAGAATTTAGGGGGGCAGAGGTTCAGGTGCCCCGGGCCCTCCGACTTTTAAAAGCCCCCTACGTGGAAAAAATATCATTTTGTGTTAAATTTTTTTCTTTCAGCACTTGAAGTTTCTACAAAATGCTGTGCAGTGCTAGATCAATGCTACTGTAGATGTAGAGGTAAATTTTTGCGCCGTAAATTTTTTTGCACGGGTGCCCCCCGATCTAAAAGTGCCCAGGGCCCCCCATCAGCTAAATCCAGTCCTGTGCCCAGCATGGGGTAGGGGGGCTCAAGCCCCCCCAAACCCGCCACAAATAATCAAGTTTTTGTATGTTTCCAATTTATACCTTTTTTTTACAGGTGAGATATGAATAAGACACAACAATACAACAGAGCTGAGCATTATAACAATATATTTTACATATTTACAAATAGTTATAACAGCCGAACGTTTTCGGCTTAACTTTAAGCTCTCATCAAGAATCTGAAAACAATTAAAAACTGCAATAAGTTTCAACTTCTTGAAGGTAAATTTACATCAGGAAAAGGCAACTATACATAAATAACTACAAAAAATTCGCACCACAGGGAATATGGTACACCAAGTAAATGATGAGGAGAATGGAACCGCCTCGAGCAAAATATTGTTTGTTTAATTTTGGGTTGTAGCGTTTAATTAACAGTGCTTCCTGAATTTTGGTATCAATTTGGGATTTGTCTTGTGTAAAATTTTAAATGAGACAACAGAGAGTTTTCAATCTGTGCCAAAAAAAACACTCCATGATAATATGATCTTTTTAATTGATGGTACTTTTCTCTCCATAAAGTTCAGATGCTCCCGTACTCCCATGGCCAAATGTCTGGTGGACACACCGATGTACCGTACGTCAATGCCGAATCACACGGACATGTAAAACTGTAGGCCTATATGATATTTGAGCAGAGAGACAAAGGCGTCAGAGACTTTAGTTAAAAATACGAACTAATTTTGAATGTTTTGTTAGTACGGTACGAAAATGTCCGAATCAAATTTACTGTTTACAAAATTAGTGTTTTGTTTCAAACTGTTTTCGTGCTAATTGTTGTTTTGGCACTTATTTGTCTTGGCAAACGGAAAACTAATTCTATTTTGTCATACATGACAAAAAAGTCGAGATCTATAGAAGATTGCAAAAGTGGACGTAGGAATGAGGGTGCTGATGATGCTAATAGCATGGGGTTCACTATAGGCCAACTTCTAATCTGATTGAGAGAACGAATCCTGATGTATTGGCTACCGGTGAGTTGTGGGCCGTGAGTGCCTTTAAATAATGATCAAACAAAGGGATGGGCATTGGCCTACTGTCACTATATTGTCGCAAATCACTCGGCCGACATTTCTGAATAATCCCCCCCCTAATTTTTTTCTTTCTGGGTGCGCTACTGAGGATTGCTCTCCATTTAGCCGCACACTGGGCAAAATGTAGCCTACAGACAACACTTCGACAATCGAAAACTTCACTCTTCTAACTTGGGTTAGCGGCCTGCTTCAGCAGTTCAAAACCTCTTTGAGCATGCGAAGTTGCCAGGAATAACCTATCACAGGCTTTCCAAATCCAAGGAATGATTAATTGAACCTTTATCTTCGTAGGCCGAGCCTACTAGGAAAGCTTGTACGAGATTTAATCCTGGCAGTTTGGCATGCTTGTAAAGGCTTTGATCCACTGACGCAGGCCCGGTCGCAAATTTTTTTCCCACAAACTTTTTGCTACTTCGCATAGAGTTTGTATTTATACCGTGAGAATGCAAACATTTTTCGTTGGCGTGTTTGCTTCAGTGGTTTCGCCTTTTGCCTTATAGCCTAATCGTGAATTTTTTTTCTTTGGGCCTAACTATAGGGACGGTACATTACGGGACGCAAGAGCTTTTCAAAAAAAGTAAGGTTAGGGCTAATGGGTTCGGTCATCGAGATTGACAGAGTAAAGATTCCGATTGTTAAAGTGTTGTTGGCAGGGGTGCCGGAACGACTTTTGACTGGGGGGGAGGGGGCAGGATTATGAAATAAGGGTACTTTTTTTTGCTGGAAGACTTTTTTTTGAAGTTTTAAGATAAAATAAGTTATAGCTAATGCTCATCTATCGGCTCATTATCGAGAAATGATACAAGTGTCCGTTATACAAAGAACAATTGCACGGAAGCGCATCAAACTATCCTATGTTGTAATGATGTAACCTACTGTGCTGATACAGAATTTTGTGTCGTGAATTGCTATATTGCAAAATGTGCAGTAACATGCATGATTTTAAAATGGCACCATTGCCCCCCATCCACAGAAAAATTGAGAACAAGGGGGGCATCCGCCCTTTCCAGCCTTCCTTATGTACAGTATTCCAAAATGTAGCCTTCTTGATTGGATGATTGATTTATTTTTTCGAAAATTTGATAAAAATGTTTATCATCGGAACGTCTTCAAGAAAAGAATTCGCCAAGGCAGAGATCTTTTTACTGTTTTCTCTGGGAGTCTGCTTAATTATACCAAACTAAACAGAATTGAATTTGATGGCTCAATGACTGTATTTCATCATTAGCTCCTTTTGGGCATTTGCTTGGTTATATTAATCTTTTTTTTCATTCTTTACTACAAAATATATCAACACGAAAACGATGAAAATCAACGCTAAAAAGTTCTTTGATCTGCAAGCAATAAACCATCTTGTTTGTTAAAACCAGAGAGAGACTGTTCACCAGGCATTTGGTAATAAAATTAATTTGCGTTCTTCTAGTAAATAGTCACCAGAAGAACGCAAATTAATTTTATTCATCTTGTTTGTTGTTAATTTTACTTTCAATTCGGGGTGTGCGCTTGAGCAACGCACGTTAAGGACTGCTCTCCATTCAGCGGCATCTAATGAATGGAATAGTTCCCCGGCAACAAAACTTCAACAATCGGAAACTTCACTCTGTCAATCTCGGTAACCGGGCCTGCGTCAGTGATTCAAAGCCTCAACAAGTATGCGAAACTGCCAGGATTAAGCTCTGCAAGAAGCTTTCCTAGTCCGAGGATAAAGATTCAATCAATCAATCAGATGAACGTAGCAACTTGTGCTAGAAACGAAGACTCACGGCTTGCTGTTACGAAACCGCCGCTGTCTCATTGGCCAATCAGCGTTGCAGCAGCTTTCACGACCTTTGGATGATATGGTTGACTGGTTCTTGTTGAAACACATTTCACTTGGCTGACTGACATTGTTTAGTTTGTTTTTATTTCTGACCATAGCGAATAAAAAACAATATATGACAAACATGGCAGAGGTCCAGAAAAAGGTAGAAGCGACAAAACGCGGACGTTATGGCGTGCATGATACCAAAGCAAGACAATCAGTTTAAATTATGGCACGGTCGGTCGCAACACCTGGGAGTGCGATTGTGTGGTGCCAGTTCAGCAGTTATATTTCTAATTTTTGAGCACATCCAAACCATAAAATACGTCTCATTAAAACAGAAAAATTTGGCAATTTTTAAGACGTTACAGTACGGTATGTAGAAAAAAGAATTGGAAGAATAATATTGGGGAATTTTTGCAGCAGCAATGTGGATATTAATTTGGGGTACCATGACCTTATCTGACTGAATGTTTATTCTCGACTGAGAAAGCTTACTTCTGGCAGTTTCGCATAGGCTTCATTTAACCAGCCCTGTGTCAAAAGCTTCTACAATTATGCAAACCTATCAGTCTGAATCCCCTATCAAGGCTTTGTCAGTCTAAAGATAAAGATTCAAAAACCAAACCACTGTGTTTGACAGAGTGAAGTTTCCGACTGTTGAAGTGCTGTTGTCTGCAAATTATGCTATCTACATAGTGCTACAGAATGGAAAACAGTCCTTGAACTACGATGTTTAAGTACACACCCCGAAAGTGGAACCAGTGCCGCTTGATCTTGCAGACTTTTATTTGTTTCAGGAGTCAATGCAAACCAACTGAGCTATCGGGGCAAACTGGCTGCTGACTGAGCTAATACAGACTTACCACTGGTTATAATTGGCAAATGGGTGTTATTTCAATTCGTTTTCGTTTCAATTTTAAAATTCAAAATTAATTTTGATGTTTGTATTTATTACAAACCTTGATAATGCAGATTAGTATAATTGCTGAATAAGATATTGAAATGGATGAATACAAAATCTCAGACTTTAAAGAGAAGTTTTTAGAAATACTCAAAGGTATGTAAAATACTTGGTGAATGTTTGCTGATTACAAAACCTGCTGTAGTAGGTTACAAAAACCATTTTTTATCAAGCATGACATATATACTATTTATTGACTTTTCTAAGTTTGAATTTTTAGATTCTGAAATAAAGGCAGCTGTCGATGAAAGAGATGTAAAACGTATCAATGATGTTGATAGATATGCCATGTGCTTTCTTAACTGGAAAAAGGGGGATGTTGATTCTGCTGTGTCTTTAGCAACAGATGTTTTGAAGTGGAGGAAAGAAAGAGATATTAATGGTACACTTATACAATAATTATTATGTAGTATTTAATTTAAATTAAATTAAATAATATATACAGCATTAAGAAGATTCAGGACACTATGCTGTACTTTCATACAGAAAACAAAACATTGAAGTGACCAATGATAACAAAATGTTTTATTGCCCAAACCAGTATTGAGCATATAAATAAGGCAGTGGCTATTTAACCGGCTCCGGTCTTTGAATCTGAAACACTATTTGACCGGTCATGACGTCACTACATAAGCACTTTTTTCTCTTTCAAAGCAAAGGACGATAAGCGCCTTTAGTTTTAAATTCAAAACGATCTCTTCAACTGAGTCCGTGGCGCATACGTAACGTCTCGGGCTGCCATTCTAGAGGGAATGAGTTCGATACTATCTGGAAGCGCTCTTTTTTTTTTTTTTTTAACTAAATTTTGACCCAAAGTGCATTTTTGTCGTCAATTTTTAATTTGAGTAGCCTACAGCCCATTTTTTTAAATCTTTCCAAATGTGAGTAATAAAGTTAAGTTTTTTTAATTTGTGAATAAAAGAATAACAGTTAACCTCTCAAGTACATGTAGCTCCACACAGAGTGAAATTTACATGCCTTTTGACTCCTTTTTATTTCTTTAAAAGTAATATCTAAAAATACATTATTGACCCAAAAAGAATGTCTAAAAAGACATTATGAAAAGCAACTACGGACAAAGGCCAGTGTTTCGATCTCTCGACCTCTTCAGCGTAGCGTAGTAAAGTGAAAGTGGAAAGTTGTCTAGAAGGGTTGGTTGAGATGATGATTTGAAACTTGACTGATTGTTGTGCGACAATGAGACTGGATTTAATTTTTAACTTCAGACTTCAGCGAAACGTAATCTTACAGCGTATTAGAAGGTGTGATTTTTTCAGAGAATTTGTGCTTAGAAATGAAAGGAATTTGTTAAAAACAAAGACTAGAAAAAACTTTTTTAATTCGTTTTGAAACTTTTTTATTCACTTGTTGATTCATTCATGTTTCTCTGGGCAAGAAACTTTACGATAATTGCCTCTACCCAGTGATCGATTTCGAGTAATGGGTAGTACCAAATTTAAGTCATAAGTAAAGTAGACAACCGGAAACAGACATTGCGGTCGGCTGCAGCGTGGGTCAGGTGTACGTCGGAAGGCATACACCGATGCATAGCGCTCAAGTCCGCTTTCCCGCAATGCAGGATAAAGATAAACAAACAAACAAAAACAAATATCAGTTTGTATCCTTTTGTAGTTAAAAAAAAAAAAAACAAAGAACGCTTCTAGATAGTATCGAACTCATTCCCTCTAGAATGGCAGCCCGAGACGTTACGTATGCGCCACGGACTCAGTTGAAGAAAACGTGTTGAATTTAAAACTTAACGCGCTTATCGTCTTTTGCTTTGAAAGAAAAAAGTGTTTATGTAGTGACGTCATGACCGGTCAAATAGTGTTTCAGATTCAAAGACCGGAGCCGGTCAAATAGCCACTGCCTATAAATAATTTAACTAAATTGTTACTGCAAAAATATCCTTAACACAACGTTTTTTGATGTTATTTTCATAAAGAGTTTAATGTGATACCTTTATGAATGTTGCTTGCTCAAGAACACTTAGTTTAATGTTTGTTAGAAAATAATACAGAAGTACATTGGATATTTTTAATACATTAGCTTGTGGAAAGATGTTTTAAAGTGACATATTTCCTAAAATTGGTGTTTCTTAGTTAAATATGGCACATTTTTTTTCGTGGTTGTAACCTGGGTTTTTTTATTCGCTGAGAGTTTTCGGTCATTTGTTCGAAATGACTTGAAAAAATTCGGTCATTTTTTATTTAATTCGGTCATTTTTTATTTAGTTCGGTCATTTTTTCTGATGAAAATATTTCCTTGAAGTAGCTGATACAAACCAAAATTTGCACTTCCTGACTAGCTACAACATTAAGTTTCGCTGAGAAACATTGTCGTGTTTTATCTGAGAAAAGTTAGAACAGACAAACGTCTCTTTAACGTTCATCAGCGAAACTCAACCTTGCAACTCCCGGCCGCAGACATTTTTTATTGTCAAGTCATAGCCTATCTATTTTGTGAGTCGTGCGCTTGAAATGGCTTTGCCGTGGCAGGATTTCTTTGTGGGCTTTTCTTTGCCTGCCTTGCTCTTTGCTATGAGCTAAACACATCAAGACGTGTTTCCCTCACGACCATCAGCACTCTTGATAACGCACTATGGCCGATCTTCATAGCAATTGTCCATACAAATCTGAAATATATCAGCTAAAGCTATGTTGGCTAATAAAGCTATAGCCTAAATATATGTTGTTTATTTTTATTTTTTGTAACATTTTCTTTTTTTTATTTTCCTTTTATATCTTAAATTTTTCTGAAGGTGTTGCGAGTTGCGACCGTGCCAAATTTCTTTCAACTCAATAACTTACTTCGGTCACATGCACGTTTCAACGTTCGTGTTTTGTTGCTTCTACTTTTATCTCGACCTTTGCTACGTTGACGTGTATTGTTTTTGATATGATGGTCAGAAATAAAAACAATTGAACTGAACAGTACAATTGAACTGAAAGGAATAAAAACAAGTAAGAATGACCAAATAAAAAAAACGTTACGCTCTTATGATTCGCCATCTTCAACAATTTCACCGCTCACGTTGTTAGCGTGCTCACTTTGCGTCACTGTGCTAGTGTGAGTAGGCCGCATCATAATTGAATGTTTTGTATGATGCAGCATGCATTTAACCTCAAACCATGGCGATCTATACTACTGGCCATCCCAACGTGGCAACAGCCAAATAATGTGGGGGCCTATACAAAATTTCAATTTACCGACTGGGATAAGTGTTAGCCTACAACATGAAATCAGCAATTTTCATTGCTCAAGTAATGTTTTTTAGCCTAAAAATTATAAATACAGTGCCAAAACGTAATTAAGATGTAATATTATTAAATAAGTGGCAAGAAAGCAGGACAATAGCTACATGTTAAGAATACCATGAGAATCAAGATATCAACAGAATCAAGGTACACGAAATCAAGAGTGACCCAACTTTCAAAACACTCAGTATGTTAAAAAATTCGTTTTCTAATCCAGAAGTATTTGTTTTTAATAATAATTCATGCAAAAACGCCTTTTTTACGCCTAATACCTGTTAGTTGCCAAAATTTAATAGGCCCCCACATTGTTTGGCTGTTGCCACGTTGGGAAGGCCAGTAGTATAGATCGCCATGCCTCAAACCCATAAGTTTATCTGCAGTTGAACAGCGCAAGCGATTTCTTGTTGGAGTTTGCAACCGAAAAAGCAAACTGAATCCACGTTCTACGGTTGCGTTCTCTGCATTAAAAGTCAGCAAAGCAATATTTTTTTTCGGACATTTTGACCGAATTTACTATATTTTTTTCGGACATTTTGCTAAAAAATCGGTCAATGACTGAAAAAAAAAACCCAGGTTGTAACCATTGTGCGTTGACATTTGTGTGCAAATTTTATGGAACATAATTAATATGTCTAATTGGGATGACCTGATACTAGTGACCAACTTATTTCACATGCTGTTGAATGGTTATTGTTGTGTTTTCATTGTTAGCCACTTGAGGCCGGCAGTTATTTTTATTTCGCTTAGCGTACAGAACGAGATTAATTTCAGAGAAATTTTTGTTACTGTAATTTTCTTTCTGAATGGTTTTTCAGTTTGGTGGTGTCTGCAGTGCACAACATAATAATGTTGCCAATATTTAAAATAAAGAATTGCTAAACCCGTTTTTTTGTCAACAGTCAAAATTCATATAATTATATTTGTCTTATGTATGTTATCTGTATATGTATGCCATCCGTCTGCAAGTGGTTGAGCATTGTGATCACAACAGGGATATCTAAAGAAGGGGATGCGATTGCGAAGGCTCACAGCGATTGCCTTATTCTTATGACACTACCAGGGCGGGAGTTTGTAGCGTGTAAAACAGGGAGCAAGTCTTTTAGGCGCAGACAGTTAGGCGCTGGTCTAATAGGCGCGCACACTGTGGCGTCTGGATATTTAGGTGCGGAGCACTGTGGCGCCCGGTCATTTAGGTGCTATTCCTAGTAAAGTATGTAGATTGTATCAGCATGGCAGCTTGCCAGAAAATTATATCATGGCTTCCGTGAGTGAAGCTGCTTAAACCGGCAATGCTTTTCACACAAAATGTTTCTCGATCAAAAAGACTGTAGGCTAAATTACATAAACTTTTTGCTTAAAATTTTCCAAATTTTCTCCATAATCATTCTGCTGTACCTCCTAAAGCATTGCGCGCAGAAACGAAGTAAAATTTTTCTCATGTGCAGAATTGTTTTGGCATTCGATTAAACTACATATATTTTCAAATTATTTTATCATGCTTGGGTAGTAAAGATTATAATGAAGTACACTTTTCTGCCAACTTTTAATTTTTTTAGAAATTAGAAAAAACACCGTATGGAAAGTTGCTAGTTGTACATTGAATGTTTTAAATTTTATTGCAAAGCTTTGCATCTTCGGATAGCTGAAGATGTATGCTTTCATTTGATGTCAAGATTGTGCGTCTACGTCGATCACATGAGATGTTTTTACGGCGTAAATACAACAGATTTGTGTGAAAAATGTCTGGTTATTTAGATTAAACGTCTTGACCTCGGTGGTTGCGAAAGAGTTAAGTCAAATAATAACTACACTAAACATCAGTAAAAAAATCATACCTTAGCCTATATTGAAGCGGGTGGTTAAAATTTTGGTGTGCAGTGCCTGACTTTGCAAGTAGCCTAGGCTACAGCAAAGAACCCACAGCAAGCTCTTTTGTTTGAGAAGGTAGGCTACACGAGGTGGAAGGATGAAGATTTTTATTAAACAATTAATAAATAGCCTACGAACAATGCGCAATCAAACACTGCAACGTATACATGAAGCCATCAGCAGCAATTTTTTCAAGCATAATGGTGGGACTTTGCTCGTTATTAAACCTAGTCGGGGCTTTGACGGAAAACTAAGTTACTCTTCACTTAAGCCTACCGCCCGGTTGAATACAGGCTACGGTACATTTTTTACTGATGTTTAGTGTAGTTATTATTTGACCTAACTAAAAGTGAACTCATACATGTTCGGAAACTTGAATAATTTATTGATAAAGCTTTCGCCGACGCAAACCTGGACTAACAAGAAATAAATGCTGAACACGCGCATTAAAAAAACAACATATTTTTCTGTTCAATATAACATTTTATGTGAAAATCATTCCCGGTTTAAGCAGCTTCACCCATATATTTTTTCTGTTGAATATAACATTTTGTGTGAAAAAGCATTGGCGGATTAAGCAACTTCACTCACTGAAGCCATGACCAACAACGCACACGCATTAACAAAACAATATATTTTCCTGTTCAATATAATATTTTGTGTGAAAAGCATTGCCCTACGCCCCTACCTGCTAAGCTGATACAATCTACAGACTTTACTAGGAATAGCACCTAAATGAACGGGCGCCACAGTGCTCCGCACCTAAATATCCAGACGCCACAGTGTGCACGCCTATTAGACCAGCGCCTAACTGTCAGCGCCTAAAAGACGTGGACCCGTAAAACATGCAGTTCTTTTCACAATTCCAGAAAGTTTTGTTGCACAGCTGGTACAGTCAGCTACAGAAGACAGTTAATAAATGTTGCATAGAACATATTTAAAGAATACTTGTTTGGAAAGACAGTTGAAAAGTTACCAGTAAGCCCTTTTTCTTAACAAAGCCTTTGCAGTAGGCCAGATGTAAAGCAAGTATACGAGTAGTTGAATTAACAAGTAACCATGAGCATGCAGTGAGTATTCAGGCCTGATGTTAATAGCGCAATGCAGGTTATCATAACAAGAGTTATTAAACTACTACCGGTGCTAATTCTCATTTTACGGTAAACAAAGATTATTTACGATAAACAGAAGCCCTTCTATTGTGAGACATATTAAAAGCCTTCGTATCCCCTTCTCTAGATATCCCTGGATCACAATTGTAGATTACAATTATGCACCTTGTCATGATTATTTGAGAAGTTTCAGGAATGTGTAGCGAAAAAGTTGAGAAATGTTGATCTACTAGTTCACTTAATGTGTCAAAATGATCAAAATAAAAAGTACTAGCATATTATAGATTCAGAAGCTAATAGTCCTTGCATTATCACACGTGTTTCATTCTTGATATTATATTTTTGGTAATATTAAGAGATTAGATACATTTTAGGTGTAACAGCCTCCACTGACACTGACAGTTGATCAACTACATTAACATAACACATCATTGTACATGTTAGATATAATCGCAGAAGACCTTGATCAGGATGTGCTAAAGCGTGGAGTGATTTTTAGTCATGGAAAAGCTACTGATGGCACGAGAGTAGGTATGGTATTCTGTTCATGGAATTATAAATTCATAATATTTTCATGGAATTAATAATTCATAATCATTGTAGGAGATTTGTTCAATGTAATTTTAAGTAATTTTTTATTCAGACTGTTGTAATGTTTTTCTCCATTCACATCGGAAGTTGACTCTACACATTTTGTGCTGATTATCTTGTGTATAAATTATGTTTTATATATATTACATGTAGTAATTATAGTATGGGTAATCCAGTTGAACAGTTAATTATAATCTGGCTACTTTTACATTACTTTTCCAAATTCCTTTTTCTGGTATTTCTACTTTCTAATGTTATGATTTATTTGTTGTGTGGACATTTTTAGTGTATTTTGTGGCACGGCATCAGACAAAAGATATCAAACCACAAGTCCAAAAAGTTATGTGTTTGTGGCTTGAGCGCTTGCAACACCAAGAACTTGGTCAGCACATCACGTTTGTGCTTGATGTTAGCAAGTCTAGTATGAGCAACGTCGATCTTGGAGGCATTAAGTTTTTGTTGGAATGTTTTACACAAAACTTTCCAGATATGTTAGGTAAGAGCACTCTAGATTTTTACGAAATAGTGTTCGTTTTATAACGCTGGTGTTCTTTATGTTTTGTTGAACATACTGCTGTCACAACATGGCATAAGTTGTAGTGTAGTTTTTTAATGTATAAAGTAAGTTTTGCTAAAGCTTTTATAAGAATGAAATATGGTGTACAAATGAAATGAAGCACCATCTAGTATTAAAATAAAATTGCTCAAATTTGAAATATGAGAGTCATGAACAAACAATGATACAATTATCTTTTGTTTGATATGAATGTTATGAAACGCTTTGATGAAGTTTTTCACATTTTAAGGTAAACTTGTTGCTGTTTATGAGGAAATGTCAAAAATTATCATAGGCTTTTACAATTGACATTAAAGGCATGCACAGATCAAAAATTCTCTTCTAACTCATTTAAAATTTTACGCAATTTTTAGGTGCGTCTATGCTCCTCAACGATTACTAAATGTATCATGTGGTGCAAATTCGTTTGTAGTTATGTAGTTGCCTTTTTCTAATGTAATTTATTTTTCCGTCTGTTTGTTTTCCGGGTCTGCTACTATTCGGTGAGTCCGATTTGGTGAGTCCGATTCGGTGAGTTCCTAACCTTTAACCCCAAACCCCTAACCATAAAACGGCAATGATAATTAGGCTACGGTACCCAATAATTTAAAAAAAAAAATTGAAAAAATCCCCCGTTAAGGGATCGGACTCTCCAAATCGGACTCACCGAAACGGGCCATTCCGCTGTTTTCCACACTATTGCTTTTAATCGCTGCGTATTTCTTGAGGCTTATTGTCAGTTAGCTAGTTACCTCGAAAAAGTTGAAATTTATTGCATTTTTATAAATATCTACAGATTCTTAATGTGAGCTTAAGTTAAGCCGAAAACGTTCAACTGTTAAAACTTAGTGAATATGTAAAATATATTGTTATAATGCGTAACCCTGTTGCATTGTTATGTCTTGCCTGTCTTTGGTACAAGAAACCAAACTCTCTCCTGAAACTCCAAATTTATATATAATATATATTGTATTGCTTTTGCAGAGCGAATAATTATTCTTGAAATGCCGTGGATTATGAATGGTAAGTTTTGCTTGACATTGAAAATGTATACATATTACATACTCATTTTTATCATTTATGAAATTATTAGCTTAATGAAAATTCGATATAAAATGATTAGAATGTTAGAAAATTCTACTGTGCCTCATTCAAAGTAACCTCAACAATATTTCACTAGTGTAGATTCAACATTATTTTTAGCCTTATGCTGCTGGTTCGCTATGGTTTTTCACGAGCCTTTGAAACACAGTTCCCTAGCCATGCGCAAATGATGAGTTGTCGTTTGCATCATGCACTTTTGGTCATTTGCACATGACTAGGGAATTATGTGAAAGCTCGTGAGCAGCCGCTTTAACCACAGCAAACCAGGAGCAGTAAGCTGAAAAAAAAACAATCAATCAATACTTGTAAAATAATGATCTATCGTGCTGCTAAAGCGAAATTCAATTTCTGAATTGGGGTGGCTTCCTGAATTGGGGGGGCTGCAAGCTGGCATATCCAGGAATTGTTGGTGGGCGATATTAGACGAGCTTCGCGGGCGTGTCGCCGAAGGCGACACCCACGGCGGGGGTCTGGGGGGCCTCCCCCGGAAAATTTTTTACGATTACATTTAATTTGGTGCATTTTGAGAGCATTTTCGAAAGAAATTTGGGAGTGGAATAACAGTCAAAAATGTTGCTGTAGAGCTTGAAAAGTACTAATATTTCAAATTTTTATATTCAAAATAAGTGCTAAATACAAAGGAAACTATGTTCTATGCACTTCGTCGTTTTCTCAATAGTTCGCTTAGTTTATTGTTTGCAAATATTTATTGTTGATCGCTGGCATCGGGTACGAATGTCCATATACAATCCACAAAAAAAAATACACAGAAACAAAGGACAAACAGAAGTACATTCACAGCAACGACGCTGAAGTAAGCAATAAATTAATTAATCAATCGTCCGACGTTCATTTCAGATCATGCGATCCATATCACACAAATTAAACATGCGAAACAAAATCAATTCAAAATGAAATATGACTTAATCTGTTCAAACACCCAACTATAAAAATAAATTTAAACTTTATCAATCGATGAATGTTGATATCACTTCTGTGCCATAGCAGCCATTAAGGTTAGGTAATATATACTTAGGAAATATATACGGCATACATAGATGATAGTGGTAGGTAGTTTTGTAGTAGTTTTTGTAATGAAGGAGGTAGTTTGAGTTGCGATAGCAGTCAGACATCATCAGGGAAGCAACAATAGAGTTTGACGATGATTCACATCTTCCAGCAAAAGAAAAGGCAGATTTCCGTTGTAATGCATCAAATGTTACACAAGACTTGATGTTCACGTACGCTATAATGTTTGGACAAATTGTGAATAATTCTAAATGCATTATTGAATGCAACACGCAAGTGATTAATGTCACGTTGGTGATAATTTTCCCAAAGGAGACATGCATACATTGGGGTACAAAATGAACGAAAGAGAACATTTTTAACTTCACTGGAGCTCTTGTAAAATTTTGATTTTAATTTATTAGCAAAACGGTATAATGATCGCACTTGTCGGTTTACATCCTTGTCATCACACATTGCCGTGTCAAGAAATACACCCAAATATCTGATGCTATCTACAAATTTGATTTGACTTCCGTTGAGCCGTGAAATTGGATTTAAATTTAACTTTAAGTGATTAGTTAGAAAACACATAGCAAACAACTTTTTGCAGTTAAAAACGATCTCATTACAAAGTGCATAATCTTCGCACACACGCAGTATATTGCAGCATACACGCAGTATATGTAACCGTAACTACGTCTTTTTTAGAGCACCCTGTAGGCTATATACCCACTGCTCCAGAACTAAAAATGCTTAAAAGTTAACAATTTTTATTCTTTCCTACAAAATTATCTTTTGCCAGCTGAAGCCAGCTAGCAACTCTGCATGTATCACAAAACAGAAGGACAAAGACAAAATCTTAATTTTATCACAAGTATAAATGCCCACTGGATGGCAAGTATAAGTCATAACCATTAACCATTGATCTCGCTCAAGCCATAGGTCCCACATTTCATCTTTGCTACACATTACTGAGCATCACATACAAAGGACAGCTGACCTTTATTTTAGATAAATTCCATTCGGCGACTTTTTGCATTGGCAAAATGGTCAATTACCCTCTCATTGAAATGTTTGGTTTCAGTTATCAAGCTATTTTCTATTGACACCATGGCTAATGCAGAAAGTCTTTCAGTACACATGGTGCTGCGAGAAAAGGTTTTAATCCTTTTTAGTGACGAAAAGCAACGTTTTGGTTCTGCTGTTGACATTGGAGTGGTAAGTAGAATTTTAGCTAGCTTTATTACTTCAGAAAAAGTTGATTGCATTCCTTCCAGGTTTAGCAATGAAAGCAGCTGCACAAGTCCACTCACTGAATGCATGTCATTTCTAGAATAGAGAACAGACAGCTCCGGTTTAAGCTTGTCTTTAATTAGCATAGGGTATGCTTCACAACATTTTTCTTAAGCTTTTTTTGGAAACTGTCTTGCATATTGTGAAGCATTTTTCAAATTAAATAAATTGCTTGCTTCAAGATGATTGGTGAACTTGAATCTTTCTTGACACTGCATTAAGACAACATCACATACTTCTTTAGCATCAATTATTTGGGATTCAGGCATTCTTCGTGTGGGTGAAGGTGACTCATTCTCTGCAGCAATGCCTTCCCTTACTCTTTGTATTGCTGACAGAAAATTATCTTGTGAGCACTGCACTTTGAATGACTTAAGCTCCACAGACTGCAGCTGAGCAAACAATCTGTCAACATGAGGCATGATTTTCGAAAAGAAATCTAACCAAAACACAAATTTTGGATCTATGAGCATTCGTTTTATACCAGCAGCAGCAAATCCAGTCACCGAAGAGTTGCTTTGTTCCAAAGTTGAGCAGCATTCTATCAGTGCGTCTTTTACCTCAGATACAGCATTCACTGTCCTGCTTTTAAAATTCCATCGTGTTGCTGATGGGCGAGGAATACGCCTTTGAGCAACTTAGTCCAAAGCAGCCATTCTTTGAGGAGATTTGGAGAAAAAACTTGGGATTCCTGAAAGACTGTTAAAAAAGACTCTGACACTGGTATTCTGCGAAGTGGCTTTTTGTATAACCAAGTTTAGCTGGTGTGCATAACAATGGACAAAGTGTGCATTGCTATATACTTGCTTGATTCTTGATTGGACACCATTTCTTGCACCATTCATAGCAGCAGCACCATCATAAGTTTGTGCTACAAGTTTGGATGTATTGCTCCCAAGCAAAACTTCCAGTTCCTGATTCCTGAAATAGGATTGAAGACAGAGCTTCTGCTATCTGGTTAGCAGGATTAAAAAAAAAAAAATCTTTTAACAGGCTTCCCATGACTTTCATACCATAGTACAATTACCATCTGTGTCTTCTCTGAGATGTCAGTAGTTTCATCACACATGATTGCTACAAACTCAGACTGTGATATTTCTTCTTTGATTTTGCTTTTGCAAAGCTCAAGAATCGTTTCTAAAAGCTCATTTTGAATAGTTTTGGATGTACCTTTGCAGAATTAAAATGATTTTGGAAGCGTGAGTCAAGATTGGAAGCAAAATCAATTAACCCTATGAACACACCAGGATTTTTTGAGCCTTAACTTTCATCATGTCCCCTTAATGGCAATTCAAATTTGCCACAAAATTTTATGCAATCTATAATCTTTGACAATACTGTTCTGTTCTTCATCATTATGTTTAGTAATGGAGAGTTGATATTCAGAATCTATAAGTGTAGCAATATTAACTCTGCCAAGCATTGAAAGGCTCAAAGTACTGTTCATGTGGAAAGTTGATCTACTATGCTTCTCTGTCTTTCTACTTAGATGTTTCAGGTCTTTCACACCTACTTTGGTCCAGGAATGTTCTTGATCTCCACCAAACAGGGAAAGCAAAAGAAAGCATTTTCACTGTTGCAGCCACACAGCCAGTCATGATCATCATACACAATTACACATTTCTGTTAAACTTCCTTGCATAAGGGTTACCTCTACTGGTGGATGATTGGGACATGTCAAGGTTTGGAGTGGGTCTTCCTTGTGCTTTGATGCTAAGTTTTTCTTGTAAAGACAACTAGGAAAACCTATTTTTTTTCAATGACATTACAGAATTATCCATTGTATATAAATTGCAAAATGTTCCAATTAAAGTGTAAATTATTATAGCATAAACCTGTTAAGACAAATGAAATCATAGTCAAAATTTTTAAATGAAGGTAGATTCAGAATCAAAATAAGAGTATCCATATATATCACTCCTGACGGATCACTGAGTGGAGACAATTATCGTTAAGTTCCTTGCCCTAGGAAATACTATAGCCTACCAACCATCAATATCATACAGTAGGCCTACCAAAGTGGTCCCTCAGCAGCATGGAGTCACATGCAAAGATCAAAACTGCGCAAAGATCAAAACCCTAACCTTATTCCTAATCCTAACTCTAACCCTTACCCAGGGTTGGAAGTAACGACTAGTTGTCACTATTCGATAGCGTTATTCGTTGCTTTCTGAATATCGAATGCTTATACCCATTCCTTTTAAAAATAAATATCGAATGCGCGTTATTCACTGCTTTTTTTATGCAAGCAACGAAATCATTAATCGTTTTTCACTAATCGATATTTAGGAGAACTGCTGAATCGTTTTTGTTGTTCACTTACTTCGTCGTCAAAACGAATTTACGAGATTTTGTTTTCGGATTAGCCTACTATCCGACCTGGACCCCTTCCGGTTTTTGAACTTTAAAGGATTAAGAAAGATTTTGCGGCAACACAGTGTAGAAAAACCAAGCCAGTGAGTCGTTAACAGTATTGCCAACCTTGGGGTTTTCCCCCAAGTTTGGGCTTGTTTTTTTCGAGTTTCCGTATTTTTTTTTAGTTTGCTGGTTGCTTTTTTTGGGCTTGTTTTTTGGCCAGTCAATTTTTAGTAATTGCTATTCATTGCTTTTTTTAAGTATTAATAGCAGAAAGTCATTGCTTTTTTGGGCACTATCGAATAATGAAATAGTCATTGCTTTTTGACTAACAACTTCCAACCCTGCCCTTACCTTAATTAACCCTTCCTAACTTTAATTCTAACTCTGGCAATACCTGATTGTAACTATGACAACAAGTGTGTAAAAATAGCCACTTCGTAATAATAATAGGACGGAAAAAGAAAACCGGACATAAAAGAAACCCATCCTCATGCAAAGGCAGGTTTCGATGTGGCCCAGGAGAGCAAGGTGTTGAGCTCTTTCTATGGTCAGGCTGCACGTCACACAGTAGCCTACGACAATTGAGGTTCGAGATCCAGTTTAAGTTATTATTTCTTGTCCTAGCACTTTTGTTTTCTTGCCCTAGTACAGGGGTCACCAACCTTTTTTGCATGCGGGCCACTTTGGCATTTAGGAAAGCTGTGGCGGGCCGCATTAATAAAATTTTAGGTTGGTTGACTCTTATGCTGGAAAAGAACGCATTTTGTACCCAGTATCCAGCGTTACACGTTGTTAATATTTATCTTAGAATACCGCAGCAACAAAATTAGTCAAACAACGCTACTGCCAGGCCAAGCTCCTTTCACAACACTTTTGACTTCTTTAACAATGCCTAATCAACGAGGCCACTTGTTTAGCTCACTTATAGCGAGGCGAGCGGTTTCATCAGAATATTCATCGCCAAGCAAGAGTGGTGTTGTCACTTCACTTCACAAAAGATATCTTGTCATTAACAGTTTCAGTAAACATGGAAATATTTGACACATCGCAATACAGGCAGCAATAGTGACCTGCAAACATATCAGCGAAAAATAGGCTTCTATAACAGGGAAAAACAAACCAGGCTCCATGAAACAAACACTTGTGGAAATCACCGAAAAAACGTTTCTATCGTAACTCATGAACAGTGTTCCCTCTAAAAAGCAATGAGTTGGTTTTTCATCCTTTTTGTGAGAGTCTATAAAACCGTCTTTTCTTGATTAATTATTAGACAAACGTCACTTGCGGTGCTTATTAGCAATACAAGAATTGTTGGTTAACAACATTTTGCAGTACTAAGCTAAATATTTTCATAATACAACCAGAAAAAGTCTTTAAATTTATATATAATATTTTACAGATTGTTATAAATTGAGTCGGCACACCGACCTATTTTGCCAACAAAAACTTGCATAAAGGAACACTCCTCGTGAAACCCAATAACGGTGAAACGCACACTAGTGTTTACAGGACATTTACAAACTTAAAATAAGCAACACTATTCTCACAGACATTGTCGAAATTCTAAAACAGACGTTTTAATCAACCATTGGGACAGTGTGGCTGGACATTGCATTGGAATAACTTTGAACGACCCCTACTTAAAACTACGATCTGATTGGTCGGTCGGTGGAATCGTATGCAAAGCGAAAATAAGCTTCCCGGAAAGTATTTTTTGCCTTCATGCTGTTTAACTCCTCAAGAAAAGTATTTTTGGTTATACTTGTGCGCTGATATCTTCTGCGGGCCGCACAAAAAAGCGTGGCGGGCCGCATGCGGCCCGCGGGCCGCCAGTTGGTGACCCCTGCCCTAGTACATCCTATAACCTGTTGAATACCCTAACCCTACAGCTATCACTCCTACATTCATGGCTCATCGCTACTCTGCGAAACAAAACCTAACTTTAAAAAGTCTGTAAAATTATTCGGTTAGGGAGGGCTGTTTTCCATGCAGCCCCAACAGATTCAAAAATTGCTGTAAAATACCAAAAGAGGTGGAGCTTCAAGGCTATTTTTTAGCCAATCAGAGCGCTCGAAATCCAAAATCTGGGGCTGCAGAGAATGTTGTCCAAAAGCCATGTTTCCAAACGAAACTTTAAATATTTTAATTTTCGATCCGCAATCCACAAGTGAAAAAAGTAATCGGGTCAGACAAACACAGAGGAAAACATATTTTCCCTCTTTTCTCTTTCTTTCAGGGGGGGGGGCTGCAGCCCCATGGCACGAGCCGCCACTGGACATAACCTTGACAAGGTTAAACTCTACACCCAGTATAACATTTTGTATAACATGTTGTTTTTATGTTATTGTGTAATAGCAATTTGGAAAATTGTAAAACAATGGATGACTGAGGAGCAAAGAAAAAAGACTGTGTTCTGCAATTTCAAAGGTTTAGCGCAATACATGTCTCCGGAAAATATACTGACGTACATGGGCGGTCAGGTATTATCTCGTGTACAAGTACCAGTGTAATGGTTGACGTTCTGCTTGTGACATGTCATTTACAAGTTGTTGTTTTTTCTTTTAAAAATAAACTGAAAATGTGTAACTATAAAAAAATGTATTTACATTGTCATTGCATTTTATTGATTAAAAAAAGGTTCTTCAAATGTGACCAAGCTAGTAAAATGTATTTTGCATCAGCATGATGTTGATATTTTTAGGACAATTGGAAGTACAAGTATCCCCCTGATGACGATGTTGTTCCGAATATATTTCTACAAACTGACTTCAGCAATTCACCAAACCATGTACCTTCAGAGAATTGTGAAAGCATGCAAGGTTTGCGCCGAACTTCGTTTCTATGTTGTATTTTTCTGATGACTGCGAGACAAAGCGTCGCTTTGAAAGCTTTGCAAAATTGTAATTTTACATACAGCATGTGCATTGTGCAGGTATAACTGTTTACTCGAGGAACATTTTGTCTGATTGTTTGTGCATCACGACTGAAGACCTTGATTTTTGATAATCATGCTTTTTGTATTGCAACTTATTTAATACAAAGGGAAAATTCTACCTGGTTCGCATAAAGATTAGAGTCTATTTCACTAAATAGTGCATGCCAATCATTGCCATTTACCATTGATCTCCCTGATGGTTCCTTAGCGTTGTATGGGCATCATTTACACTAAGCACTTTTTTAGACGAAAGCATAAATGAAGAGGATGAATACGTAATGGACGATGTTGAAATAACCACTTCGGAAACTACTTCCTCCCCTGGACCAGAGGTTGGGGCTTTATCCAACGCGGAAAAAGTTGATTCCGAAAATCCCGCAAGCCAGTCGACAAGCATTCGAGATCTAGACGAGATACCAACTCCAACTGTTGGTGCAGATTTGAAACCGACCATCTCCACTGCTAATGGTCATGTCACATCTGAAACACCACAAAGGACTGACAAACAACAGAGAAACGTTAGGACTGATATTTCTCGTGAACAGTCTGTGTTAGATGCAGAAATTGTTAGTCCCTCGTACAACGTGGAAAAGGGTAGGTTGAGTTGTGGAATGTTAGGAGTAGACTAAATTAACTTACAGATTTTTTGCGCTTATGTTACATTGTGGAAAAGGGTAAGTTGGTTTGTGAAATGTTGATGGTAGATTAAATTAGCTTCAATGCTTTTTTTTCGGTTATGTTACATTGTCACAACATTGCAGTTTCGTGTTTGTAATATTTCTGCTTGCAATGCTAATTAGATTTTACTAATAATATAATGAATGCTCTTTAATTATAGTTCTTTAGTTGATAAACACATTGATTGGTAGTTGGTACTTAGTCTGTTCAAATTCAAGTTGTTGTCTTGTATTTTTTCTAGGCATCCAACGAGATAACAAACAGTCATTTCAATCAACAAAAAGTACACCTGCCAATGAAATCAATTTAAAGTCTTTATTATTGATGCGGTATATGTTTTGATGTTATTTAAATCTTCAGCTTTTTAAATGGATGGTACAATATCATTTGTGAATGCATTTTTCTTGAATTTATTTTGTTAACTTCTACCTGACTATTGGCACAAAGTTTGAGCATTCAGTGCGCTCACGTTTACTCAACCATGCCGGTTTGGCTTGAAGATGGCCTTGACACTTGATCAAAGGCGCGATACTGCCGAGGTCCAAAGCAGCTACTTGTTACCATGGTTGTTTCTGCGGCCCGTTTGCGATAAGCATTTTTCATGGTGATAGAAAGCTTGAAAAATGTATTTACCCTGCTCAGACAGCAAATCAACTGTTTTTTACATGGATTCTACGTCTGCAGACGTTGAATCATTGTAAAAATGATTTCTGTTACCATGTCAGCAGTTTACGTTTTTTTTTCGACATAGTCGTCATGCTTCACGGAAAAAAAGATGACGCAAACATTAGACATTTTTTGTAATAATATTAAGAGGTGTTGAATTAATCGCAATGTTGTTAACAAATTGTAATCAGGCCGATCGCGGAAGTCGTGTTCCAGGAGAACGTCAAAGATCCCAAGTCCGGAAGATACCAATCTGTTATCACTTTGACAAATCCCAATGAAAGTTTCAGCGTCGCCTTTAAAGTAAAAACAAATTCCCCCGAACGCTACCACGTAAAGCCCAGCACGGGTTGCGTACGTGCAGGTACGATCCTTCGTTTGGGATTTGCGTAGTTTACGAAAATATTTAACTTCAAGAAGTTGCTGCGAGATTCTTCAAGAAGTTGCTGCGAGATTAGTTTGAGAAACTGTATACTCGTGTTGTTGAATAATAAATACTATCAACACTACAAAAAGTGCTCAATGGCAAGCAAAAAAGCCATGCAGAACGAATTATATCAAATATAGCTACAGGTCACTTAAAAACCTTTGCAGCTTGTTGCACCCTGTTTGTGTTTGAATAACCTTTTGATGATTCCAATTTGGGTGAACACAGGCTGTAACTGTTGTGTTGTTGTATAGATTTGTAACCGCTTGTAGTCATAAAATTGCTACACGATTTGCTTTGGCTGAATCTCCTATCACTGTTTAGTCGCTTGATAAATCACGAGATCCGGTTGCTTACACAGCTTAACTTAAAATGAGGTTGGTAAACAAACGGCGGTATTGCATATTTATGTCACAAGGAAATAAATAGCCTAGAACATTAATAGGTTGGCCGAAGTACTTCAAGCTTTTCGGTAGTTTTAATGTTACTTTTGATCTAGATATAATTGCAGTTATCGCACTGCTATGACTTTTGTAGTGGCATTATGGCTTAGTTTCATTCCAATATATACGTTTTAAACTAATAGTTCTTTATTCTATAAAGATTAGATGCAATTAATCCCATGACTGAGCAGTTGCCATGGGAGCTTTGTGCCTTTGTGTTAAAATACTGTCAAACCAAGTCGTGTTGATTTTGTACATTTGTGGTTTAAACTCAACCACCGCTCTCTTTTTGAAATCACTCAGGAGTGAATCAACCATCCTAAAATAAATTTCGTCTACAGAGCTAAATATACTAGAGCAGTGAAAATGAACTGCAAGATAAACGCCCGTAATCTGATGCAAATATAGATGATGACTATTTTAATCTTAATCGTTAAGTAGTTGTCGTATGCATCATATTCGATGCAACCTTCGATGAACTAGATCAGTGGTTCTTAACCTTTTCTAACCTGCCGAATCCTTACGCTAATCTGCAAGCTTTCGTTGAACCCCAAATTTTCGTTGAATTACAAAAACGAAAATCTACCACATTTAATAGTAATACATTACTGTATCAATGAGACTTCTGTTGATGTTTTTGTGGGACCAATAGTGAGATTCGAAGCTTTGTTTTGGAAATAGCAAATTCTCATGTCATTTTCGCATGCAAGCCGGTTTCGTTTTTTTTTTTTGCTTTAACATCCACCAAAATAGAAAACGCATGCTTGCATAAATAAATGGTTACGAATGGCATGAGAACTTCAAGGGCAACTTTTGTAATAAAAAGATAACTTTCCATTTGTTGGCACCAAACCGTTTGAAAATTTGTTGTGTTGAGGTTTTTTTTGTATGTTGCTTTCTTGAAGCTCGATAATGTCATCCAAGTAGCCTATGGACTGTTTATATCTGCTGTTGTTGAAAAAAATTAAAATAGAACTAAATTTCCTTAAACTAAGGAAGTTTCCTCAAAAGTGAGAGCCCTGCTTTTGCAGTTCCATGCAAATAGCAAACGTGAACAGGCCTCGAAATTCCGGCGGTCATGGCGGGCATGACCTCCGGAATGACCTCGAATGTCCGCCGAAGCCGACTCATTGGTCGGTCATAAATGACCGCCGCAAAATTCTTGACAAAAATAGAGCTAATGCAGCAAAAATATATTTTAAATTTGAATTGTTACAATTGTTTGTTTAACGCGAACAAATACGGAGCTGAAACAATAATAGTACAGGCAATTGCTTTAAAGATCACATTAGAGTAGCGTGATTAACAAGCTGATGGAAAAAGTAGCCATTTTTACATCATTTCAACGCCTTGCAATGTTGCCTTAAAATAAAGTTGTCTGAACTTTTCGGTAGGATATGTATTCTAATTTTAACAATGAGGATTATTGCGTTACATTGATCGTTTGTTGAAAAGAAACGTCACAGAGAAGCAAGTCTCAGCTGGGTTCCGCACGTGCTTAGGCGAGTGTGGCGACCTTATTCACGCTGATACTGATAGAAATAGAATTTCTGCACGGAAGGGAGTGTGTTAGACTAACACTATTATGTTAGTTAGTTAACACTAACACTATTGAGGGCTAACACTATTGAGTCACTGATGCGCATTTGTCTGGACGGTCCTGAGCTGGAGATTTACGATCCTGCGCCGGCAGCAATCGCTTGGCACAACGATTCTATAACGCGAAAACCACGGAATAAGTGATCGTAGTTGCTTTTGTAATAAGGAAATTTGGATTGTTGTTTTCAATTGTGTTTATTGCGTCGTTACACGACTGTCATTAACGCACTGATTTATTTGCAAGCAATCTGCTCCAGTATACTTCAGGGTCGGTTAATTAAGCCATAAACTATTGCAGAGTTATTCTGTTGTAGAAAATCTTCTTCTACAAACACGACTACCGTACACAATACTGTAGTGTGATTTTGTGCAAAATCTACATCCAAAAATATGTCCGGTTGAGATATTAAATGTCCGCTGAAAGGGCCAGTCCGGTAGGACATGCTTGACCGCCGGAAAAAAGTACAAATTTCGAGGCCTGGTGAAGAAATTCATGCTTTAAGAAAATAAAGTTTTTCATACCGATTGTTTTTACAATGTTAGGTAAAAATATAGTTTTTTGCATTCTGTGTTACATGCAGATGGCACCATTACATCACGCGTCAATCACACAGATGTTTATTTACCATCATGTAAGCCGCAATCAAGTCTCGGCTGGACAATATTTTCCAAAAATATTCGCTGATATACCATTCAGTAGGCCATGTGTTAATGTTTCAGAGGACGTTCGCGCCGAACCCCTGAAACAGCTTCGTCGAACCCTGGTTAAGAACCACTGAACTAGATGTTGAGCTTGTGATTCTTACTCAGCGTTCTTGGTGCCTTGCGGTGTCTCAAAATGATTTTGGTAACGTAATCGATTTATCTTATCGAAAATTTGATAAAAATGTTTGCCGACTACCTGCCACGCGCACGCCTTCCAAGGATGCGGTCACCGTGGCAGAGATCTTCATAGTCCTTATTTCCTGATAAGTCCGAGAAGTTTAAGTTTTCTTTCAATTATTGAACTATGCTGTTTGTAAGTTTTCTTTTTAGTTGCACCCTATTTAAAACTTCTACATTTGCGACATGACTATGTATAGCACCCGAGAATTCTTATGTAAAACAAGTAGAAGACAAGAAAATTTAAGAAGTGTTGATGTATAAGTTTTACTTACCTTAATTTAGGATGCTTTTTACGCTCCTAAAAGGTTAATTTTGTTTCAGGGGAGGAGCTCACCATCCGCATAAATTTAAGTCCTGGCCACGAGGAGTCTGTATCTAGCGACCGGTTTTTGATTTTATACCAAAAGAAAGAAGACGATCTCAATATTGCAGAATTTTGGAAGAATCACCTGAAAAGGGAATTAAGATTTGAGCACAGGTGCTAATGCAACCTTTGTCACTTTCGAGCACTCGTGTGAAATAACATTGGTCAACAGCAAATTTTAGTCAGAAATGGTTTTAAGTGTCCTTAAACGCATTTATGACGCTAATTTCAAAAATGTTTTTACTTTTTTTCTAGCTCATCACGTTTTTGAGATATTTACATTTTTTGCTTGTGTAGCTTGATCTGTGGTAATATATCGTAATGTATGGTTTTATATGACCTTGACAACGGTAAGCTTAATATAAATCCATCTGTTCCTGTGGCACACTCTGTGCATTTAAGGAATCTAATGAAAATATTGAAATCCTCTTAAGTGCGATTTAGTACAGTGAACACAAATTGAACATTCGTAGAGATCTTAAGGTCATCGGCATTTTAATGGGAATGCAGAAAGAATTCACTAAACACTGCTGCTTTCTCTGTCTGTGGGATAGTCGTGCTACTGCAGAACATTATGTCAGAAGAGACTGGCCAACAAGAGACTCATACATACCAATAAACGTTAACATATATAATACCAACAGTAGGCCCTTAATTGAGCCGAAGAATGTATCATTGTCACCACTTTATATAAAATTGAGCTTAATACAGAATTTTGTTGAACAGCTGGGGAAGGCCAATTCCAATGGTTTCGCATTTCTCTGCAACAAGTTTGCGAAAATAAGTGAAGCAAAAACGAAAGAAGACATACTGGCCCAAAAATTCAATAAGTTTTGAAAGATCCAGATTTTGAGAAAGCGCTAACTGCACTCAAACTGCGTGCTTGGAAAGCATTTGCGTGGCTGCGTACAGACTTTTTGAGCAATAGAATGACACGTTTGTGAAGAGAATTGGTTTGGTTTTTGAATCTTTATCCTTGGACTGACAAACCCCTTTGATAAGTTATTCCTGGTAGTTTCGCATACTTGTAGAGGCTTTTGACTCCTGACCGATTATCGAGATTGGCAGAGTGAAGTTTCCATTTGTTGAAATATTTTTACCTGGAAATTAGTACACCCACTAGTAGGGACAGTACATTACGGGACGCGCAACTCCATTGTTCCTTCAACATTAGAAGGGTCAATTGCCAATTTAACATTTTTTTTACGCTTTACTGCTGGCTTGCTTTCAACTAAAAACCTTAAATTACTTTAAAACCAACTTCACTCTTCTTATATAACCCATAAAAAGTAAAATATTTTGTAAATTAGAAAAAAACGTAACCCTTCTAGTGTTGCGGATAAGCCAAAAGCGGATGAAGTTTCGCATCCCTATGATCTACAATCCCTAACCCACTAGGTACCACTGAATGGAGAGCAGTTCTGAAATGTGTTGCTCAAGCGCACACCTCGTGAGCCGAAACAGCGCCGTGTGATCTTGAATCGGGCGTTTAACCACTGAGCTAACAGGGCAGACTTGCTTGAAGCTTACAAAGAGATGGGCTGTCGCATGTCTTTAAAAATACACGTTCCTCACTCACATCTAGATTTTTTTCCTTGCTAATCTTGGTGCAGTTAGTGATGAGCAAAGTAAACGATTTCATCAGGATATACAGGCAATGGAGGCACGCTTCCAAGGTTTATGGTATGAAGGAATGATGGCGATTGAGATTGCTGTATTGTGATGATCCGAGCCATTCTTACAAATGAAAATAATATTTAAAGCATATTTGAGGTGTTCATAGTAGTTTCCTTATCAACAAAGAAACCATGCGTTTGGTTAGGGGACCAAAGTGTTTAAAAGGTTTGTGAAGAACAACTAGTTGGGTAAGCGTATTCAATATGTGTCAATTCCACCAGTAAGAAAATCGAATTATATGCAATTGGATTTTTACATTTTTTTTCACCTTTTTTGCGTAGAGCTGCTGTTTTTGTTTCAAAACATTGATACGGTTTAATTCATTAATATTACTAAATAAAAATACGCAAAACATGAAAGTGTAAAGATTTTGAAAACCTGGTGTGCTAGAGAAAAAAATGACCGCATATTCGGAATCAGCCCAAAAATTCATCTAGAAAAGTTTAGTAGTATTTCTGATTAAAAAATGTGTTGACCAGCGTAATTTTCGCTTTACGTTCAAATTAATCCGAGTTTGAATGATAGAGGATTTTCACACAATGAGCATTTGTTCACTCTATACACCATGTCTACAGTATAGTCCATATCGATGTCCATATCTAAAGCTGTGGTTTTCAACTTGTAGTATTATAAAATTATTAAGTTTATAAAGCTCTTTTAAAAGTGAAATTCTTGCAAAAATACTCCAATCTAGAAATTGCCGTGCTTACATTTTACTTTTTTCTAAAATAATGCCTTTATTCATAAATCCTTTAAACTTTTCCGTGGACCCCAATTCATTTGAAAGCACTGTTCTAAAGCTGGGGCTATTCGAAGTCGTTATGGTAATTGTAACTGTGTGCTTACAATTCGTTTACAAAGAATCCAAAAATCGATCCTTTTCCAAGAATTTCCTTACGATTGCAAATTTCTTTAGGCGCGGTTTAGTTTAACATTTTTATCACAGTTTTTCATTTTCTCGACGTATGTAAAAAAACGTCACTTCATACAGGGTCCGCGCAAAATTTCATCTTCAGTCATCGCAAGGATCCGAATATTCACAATCAACTTCATCACCTAACGTCAGCAGATCGCACATGGCTGATCTACAAGGCATTTCGCCAATGCCTGCTGCAGCCCCCCAATCTTCAACGTCAATGTCCAGTGAACAACAACTAGAAAAACTCGCAAGAGACTTATCTGCTTTGAAAGCAAAGGTACAGATCTTTATTAGGTATTATTCTGATTTTTAATTTCTGTTTACGAATAATATGAGGTCAAATAAGATCGATTGACGACTTTTAGGCTTAAACACATAGACGCCTGCCAGATCCTTGGTGACAAATCCGTCATTTTTACATTAATTCAACGTCTGCAGACGCTGTCTGGCCAGGCACTTACACTATGGTGCTGAGATATTTAGTTTCTGCCGTATTGTGATGCCATATTGGACTAATAATGAAAAAAGTAAAGATTTTTTTGTCTTTATATATTGATTGTAGCCCATCAGCTGTGGTAGAAACAACCGTTGGAAATTTGGCATGCATCATTCCTTGTAGATGTTTGATGTTACTTATAGTTTTCATTGTCTTTTTTCAGCTGCTGCTATCGGAATATGAAGCCGCTCGCTTTCGCACCAAGTTCCAGTATTCAATGTTACTGCAAGGAGGTCTATTGCTTCTTCTTCTTTACATCATCTACAACCTCTCCTTAATAACGGCAATTCTTGAACTAGGTCTCAGTCTTAAAAATGTTTAATAATTGCTTAACAGTTGTTGTTTTTTTCTACAAAAGCTATTGAAAGGTGAATTTTCCTTAATCAATGTTAATTTTGCGTTTTCTTGTCCTTAGGCAATAGTCCGATGATTGATTTATTCTTACCAAGTGATTTGTGCCACTTAGTTTCCAGTGAGTAACCTTCCCACTATAAACTATGAAATCACATGAAAATTTTTCATATTGCAATGTCAAGTGTTTAATTCCACCTCAAGCTCAATCACTTTGTGTTCATTCCGATGACTTTTTGATCGCAAGTTATCACTGGTCATATTTTTTTGTTGCAACGCTGGCTGGATTTTATTTTTCATATCACGGGAGCTCTCAAGTCCAAAATTATATAAAAATTCTGTTCAACTAATCACACAGAACATTTCTTGTCACTCAACATACATACAACCAACAGTCCGCATGCGAAACAATAAAACAGTCGACTCTTTATTATGCACTGCAGTAGCTCTGGTGCTGATGCATTCGATTCTATGTGCTGACGGACTTGAGGACAATCGTGGCATAATCCAATAATATGCTCAGTGTGCAGAGATACGTTATGTCAAGGCCAATTGTAACAGAGAATAAAACTACAAATCGAAGGATAGTTTTGCTCGCACGAACTGTACAATCGTCTTGATGTCGCTTTTTCTGTTTATGGGATACCTCCGCTGATTTTCACGATACAAATTTCCCAGCACTAGTTGCGTTGCAATGATATTTTTTGGCAAGTTACATCATTTGACTTCAAGTCAAAAGGTTTTGTTTTAGTTTAATAATGATGCAATTTTACAATAATTTAGCCAAAATTATTAGTTTGTACAACTGACGATGCTTCAACTCCCACCACTCATTCAGCAAATCATTTAGTTTTTACATTGCTTCCACGTCTGAATGTTTGACCTGAATACGCAGAATCAGCGTAAAAGGGAGTGATTTGCTGGTTGTTCAGGCACTTCAGCAGTCATATAATATAGTTTCGTAGAGTTTCTCCTACTTTCTCACCAAACATATTTGAAATGCAAAAACAATTTACAACACCGTGTTTCTTGGTGTTTGTACTCAGGTTATCATACACAGAAGGGCCGAAGTCGACGTTAGTACATTCTGTCTGCAGTTTCCAACCACTTCGACATTTTATTTAATTTTTGTGACGTCGTTATGACATCACAGAGTCCCGATATACAAGTTGATTTAAGTGACCAAAAACGGCGTTGTCTCGTGTAAAGCACATTGTAACTGCTGTGGCATCATATATGTATGTACCAACATTTCTCAACAGCGTTGCCGCTGATAATTTTACAGTGTAACATTCAGTAAGTGCGTACTTTACAGATAGCCGTCTCTTCATATTTGTTGTTGATGGTTATCTAAAACTGTCAAGTTAAAAAATTCTACGTGTCAAAACATGTCGTGTGATTTTTCAGTCAAAACTTGTTATTTGAGGAAGAGAAAAGGCAACAAGTTATAACTCACCTAACTTATTAGTTACTGCGCAGAAACTCGTTCGCTTATTACTGCTATTTCAATTGCGTCATTATTTTCAGCCTATTGTTGCCATTCCGTGACAATGCCATTCGTTAAAAAATTCTTCCTGCACCACAACTTTACTTCAATACATTTTTGACGTAATTCTTCACATAATTATACGGTGAAATGGGGGACAGCGTAGGGTAGTTTGAATACAGCTGCGAAACTTTACTAATGTTGAAATTGTTAAAAATCCTTATTTTCGTAGAAAACAAAAATTACCTCTTTGTGCAAGTATACAGGCCCCCTCTTCATAAACGACGCGACAACAATTGAAGAGGTACAGTTGTTGACCGCCTCATCTGTGCATACTTGTAATTCTTATGCAAACGCACTTCATTTGGATAGACTCATAACTTCCCTGCAATTTGTCTACGTCATCAGGCATTAAAGCAACGTAGATATGAAAAATTTATCAATCTCGGTGATTGATTGGTTAAAAGAAACAGCGAAATGTAGTTTGATAGTAGCCTTAGACATGTGGTTTGTGCGAAAGCAACACTTTAGCGCACTCCGAACATTTTTAAGAATCTATACTGAAGTACCGTATTATACTTATAGCATATCAGAAATCTGCTAAAACCCAGCTAGCAAAATCCGTTCTTTATTAGTTTTGTAATTTTGATTCAACGTCATGAGACATAGGTAATCTGGAAGTTATTGATGAAGAATATTTACGTTTAAACGATGTTGTAAACAAGTTTTCTAATTGTCGTTGCGTGCACGTTCATTTTTAAAACTGTTTCCTCTTTACCTTGAGTGTAAAAAACATTTGTTATTACAAAATTTCATATTTAGAAACAGTAGACGTTTTACGTCCGGAAGAGATCATATTCCTATTGTTTTCTGGTTATGCATATTGGAAGACTTTGTCGAATAAAAAACCTCGCACTTAAGTGGTGCATATTTTTTTGCGAGTTGTGAAACATAGGTCATGCAGATGCAATGCATTGAGTTTCGCTTTCAGTTTCAGCAGCATGATCGTTGCTTACTTCCCAATGTAGATATTAACGGCCTGTTTTAGCCTGATGCTGCGAGTTCGCCTAACAACACAGAAACTCAACAGACAGCAGCCTCAAGCCAAACAAAAGAACCACATAAAACAACGACTCACTGACTTCAACACCATTCGTCATAGCACATGACTAGGAAACTGTATTCCGTAAGCTAGTGTAATTCGCTATTTCCACAGCGAACTTGCAGCATCAGGCTAATACAGGTCGTTAATATCTACATTGTGAAATGATAGGTCATGTATTATAGAACGTAACGGAGTGTTCTGGCTTACATTTCGATGATATGCAGTTTCGCAAAGTTATGATGTGTTTCAGCGGTCAATAAACTGTTAAGACTTGACTTGCAGCTGTCGTGTGATTTGCATTGATCATAGCGGACAGACAGAAGAGATCTACTTCCAGAAAGCAAGCGTTATCAGCTGTCGTGTTATACAAGGTTGAACATAAAAAAAAAGACTCAGCCTACCACGGCGTTGTTTGTTCAGTAACCGCCAACAAGGAAAGCGTTGCAGTCAGTTCGAAGTTACTGCATTAGTATAATTTGGTTGGTAGGGAGTGGCAAGAAGGCGGTGCATCGCGTATGAATTTGTCAAGTATGGTTGCACTTTCCAAAACGTTAAAGTTGTTGGGTAAGTGTACTCGGAAACAATGCGTTTGACTTTGAAACAATATAATTACCATTATGGAGTTTGGTTTGTTTGCGACTAGCCTAGTAGAGTTCAGTAAGGATAGAAAGAGTTCTGTGGTTGTAACACAGGCACCGATACATCATGGTTGCATCTGGAAACTCAAATCTTGTGGTATTTGTTTGTGATTAGGTTTTGTATTTTGCAGTGGGATGCTTCTTTGTTCATTTTACCCAAGCTGTCAGCAATGTGTCTATTATGGGCCTTCCTGATGACCGACCACTAATTATAGCTCACAGAGGAAGTTGTGGTGAGTAGTTGGTTGGTTTTGAACCTTTATCCTCGAACTGACAAAGCCTTGATAGGGGATTCCTGGTAGTTTCGCATACTTGTAGAGGCTCTTGACGCAGGGCCGGTTACCGAGATTGGCAGAGTGAAGTTTCCGATTGTTGAAGTGTTGTTCCTGGAAATTATTTCATTCACTATTTGCCGCTAAATGGAGAACAGTCCTGAAATGCGTTGCTCAAGCTTTAATATCGGTTGTAGAACCCAGTTTACTCTGCAACTGCAGTAATGATTGAAGTTTGATTTATTGAGTGAATGCTGCACAGATTTAACATAGATTTCTTTTTAATTTTGAGACTGTTTTTTCAAAATGATAAAATGCTTTACAGGAATGCTACCTGAGCATACAGTGGAAGCCTATCAATTAGCTGTGGCACAAGGAGCTGATGTTATTGAGTGTGACCTAGCCGTAACGAAGGTTGGCTAATGTGCTTAAGCGTTCACGGACAGTAAAATACTGGTGTTGATATCACGGATGAAATAAATGTCTTTCTTTTTAAATGATGATTAATGCAAACATACTTGCTTGCGCAGTATGAAGGCTATTGGTATTAGCAATGTCATAACGTAAAGCAAATGTTCAGAAAGTGACACCAATTCTTTATTTCAGGACCTGCAGTTAATTTGCACACATGACGCGTGGTTGAACGCAACTACAAACATTGCTACCATACCTGAGTTCAAAGGTCGTGTAAATACCTACAGAGTGGATGGTGTGGAAAGAACTGACTATTTTACGGTCGATTTTACAATGGCTGAGTTGAAACAAGTGCGCAAGGTAAGCGAATTTTGAATGTTTGACTTCTTCTTCAGCAAAGCAGCCAATGACATATTTCAAATATAGGTCTAGTTTTGATAAAAAAAGCAATTATTTTTACGACTATTTACTATGTTTATTAGGGTGTCCCACTTTTAGGCGACTTTTCAGGAAAATTAGGTTCGGGTCAAATTCTGAATGGATTTTCGTCACTGATTTCAAAAATGACGTTATTTTTTCATTATGACGTCATCTTGATGTGCCAGCTAGCGGATTTTTGCTATTTTGACCTTATCACGAATATGGCAAGAGCTAGAGACTTGGAACTTGTGCCAAAATGACTGGAAGGGACGATTTCCTATTTGTTGTCAATACAATATGAAACGCTAACTGCAACAGAAAAGGAGTTATTTTGAAAAAAACATGTTTTTGCTCATTTTTGGACAAAAAAATGAGAAACACGGCAATTTTGCTGCAATGATGCTTTTATTTTGATTGTTAAGTTGCTCCACCTTGTTTAGCAATTAAGTACAGTGGTAGTAGTAGTGGTACACACTCTTGAATGTCTCTTCCATGTAAATGAGATTTATTTTACACACGCAAAAAGCTTTTTGGAAGGCAAAGTGGAAGGCCCTAATGCATACGAAGATGGTGGTTTGATGAACATAATTAGGCTAAGAAAATATCAAAACTTAAGCCCCAACATCTGAAAATCCGACAATATTGTAAAGTTTCATCACAGCTATAGCCGCAAATCATTTAAAAGTCAAGATCTTATGGTTTTCTGAGCACAAGAAGCCAAGATTCATCTTTTCGGAGCGACCATATATGTCTTCTTGCTGTGGCAGTTCATTTAGTGATGAATGTTCCAGGAAATTTGAAACCCCTACTTTTTTATCGTCAAGAAAGGTTATCCAATGCGCGTTGAATAACAACAGCGAGTGGTTACTTAAGATTGCTGATTTTTGGGTATTGTGTTGCGCCTCAGGATATCCCTAAACTTCAACGTATGGTTTCTTTTATTGTTTGTGTTTATTTGCCAGCATTTTTAGTCATCCATCTTAAACCTTCAGCTGCTGAAGGTCCCTCAATTGGTACTGCTTACAAGAGATTTATTACATGCATATAAATTTGTGGATGAACCAGTATTCAACGCTGTTCTGAAACATTTCGTTAAGCATGCATCCCAATGGTTGAGCCCTAAAAACGTTGCTTTAAGTTTAAGTTCTCCACACTGAAGCTCCGCCTTTTGCTGCTGATGCGGCAAGACAGAAAAGTTTTCCAAGAAACGTTGATATCGAGCAGACGCTTTTGAAGCGTAACAACTTAAGTGATTTTTTTCTCCGAAGAAAGTAAAATGGCTCCACGCAATGCATGTTTTTCATCTCCATCAGTGTTTTTGCGTATGATCAACAACAACAATCGAGGAACAGAGCGCTTTATTGGCAGACTGAAACGCGTTGTGAACGGCTTGATTCGAGATGACCAAGATGATTTGGCCAAAACAGACTTGCGCATTTGTGCTGCTTTGCACAGTATGGTGTGATAAATAATCCCATTGACCTGTGTTGTGTTGTTGAATGGTGGTTTTGTTTGATAGATCTTTGATCGAAATTTTCAAGGGTTTAAAGTTAGCTAGTATTAGTAATTACAACATGCATGTAAAAATCAATGCTGAGCTATATAACCAATTGAAAAGACAATATGCTAGACTAACTACCACTGTACTTAATTGTTAAACAATGTGGCGCAGCACAGCAACTTAACAACCGAAATAAAAGCGTCACAGTAGCAAAATTGCCGTGTTTCTCATATTTTTGTCCAAAATGAGCAAAAACATGTTTTTTCAAAATAACTTCATTACTGTTGCAGTTAGCGTTTCATATTGTATTGACAACAAATAGGAAATCGTCCCTTCCAGTCATTTTGGCGCAAGTTCCAAGTCTCTAGCTCTTGCCATATTCGTGATAAGGCCAAAATAGCAAAAATCCGCTAGCTGGCACATCAAGATGACGTCATAATGAAAAAATAACGTCATTTTTGAAATCAGTGACGAAAATCCATTCAGAATTTGACCCGAACCTAATTTTCCTGAAAAGTCGCCTAAAAGTGGGACACCATGTCATAAGTCTGTAAATTAGGCGGCACTAAACATGTGCGTAATCTAGAAAAGCTTATAAATGTTCGCAGCAGCGTTATACTGACAGTGGCTCCGAGAGGGGGGGGGGAAGTCGGGCCATTTTCCCCCCTAGCAAAACATTGTAAAGGAAAAACGAGTAGTTTTTTGTTTTTGCACTTTTGAGGGGGGCCCATTTTTAGTACTAAAGTAAAAATGTACCAACTAAAAAATCAACAAATTCTTAAATGAAGTGTGTAGTTCCAAGTATTTCTCAATCATTGTAAATGTCACTCTCGATGCTTCTCATTAAGAACAAATCATTTTCGTGTTAAGGTAGGCGATGTTGAACAGCTTCAAGACATAAAATCTGAAGCTGAAATGATTTCTGTATCACTGAACGGTTTCGATTGTATTGATAGTTTCAACTTGAAAAGTGGCGCTGTTTTAGCTAAGCGGGAACTATTTTTGCTTGACAACTGAACCATAACTTCAAAATCTGCTTTGGCCATGCATAGGATGTTGTATCCAACATAAGTTATCTGGGAAAGTTAAAGGTATCAGTCCAAGCACGATTAAAGAAATTAAATCATGTATATTTTTTGTTTATGGATCATCATCATCATCAGTCATTATCTCCTCATGCATCAGATTGCGCATCAACATGAGTTATTTGCTTCCAAGAGTGGCGATTTGAGCCAGCTCGCCCAGTGTCGCCAAGTTCAAGTTGAGTCCGGTCCATGATTGGATGTTGTCTTGCCATCGTTTTGGTTGTCTGCCACGTTTTTTTTTTTCTTCTACTTTTCCCTCTGTGCAAACTTTGCTGATTCCGAATTGTGATCTTTTAGTGTGGCCGAACAGTTTTAAAACTTTTGATTTTATCAACTTATTGCTGCAATTGGATGTAATTTTGTCATAGTTAAAAGATCGTCTGTTTTCGTGTGGTCAAGTAGCCTTTGTTAGTCATGCTTCTCATGATGTGATTTGGAAGGTAGTGAGTTTTTTCTTTATTTGAGTTTTTTGTTTATGGATGTTGTTGCTTAAATCTGGTTGGAATTCATGATGTTGCCTACAGACAGCGTTGTTCAAATGTCTTATCCTTTTTGGAGTAATTGATTATCTGTAAGCTTGTGGCATCTTTAAAGTTATAGCCCAGTCAAAGGAAAATTTCTGAAAAATCTAAAGAAAGCTGTCCTATCATCTCGCAAAGAAAATTGACTTCGTGAAAGTAATCAAGGCGTGGTGCAGTCAAACCCAATGCTTTACATTACCCTTTTGCAATTGGAGCTCTAAAGACGTTTCTTAAATGCATCAAGTTAGAACCAACAAGAGCTTGATCGGAAGCTGAGTCAATGCTAAAGTAGCCTACAACTAGCAGTTTTAAATTTGTGACTGCTTTGCATTATGTGGATTACGGTCCTAAACAAGATTCACTGATGAATTTAATGAAATTAAAGGAAGATGTAATCTAAGTAAGAGAAAGCTGAGAAGAGTAGGCTACTACTCGCAAGCTAAAGTTGCAGTGGCAATTATAAATTTAAAAGAAAATGACTTTTTTTTCCTGAGGACAGAACGCTTTTATTACTCCACCTAACTAGCTGAATCATTCGAAGGAAATGTATTCTACCGTACATTGCAAAAGATTCGATAGTTGTTGGAATTGACAAATGTATCACCAAACACAAACATATCGTCGATGAGTTTGAAGTTCCATGAAAATTTCATCATATGTCTGTTGTGCAGTTGCGGGCATGTGGGACAAATTTAAACCATTTGTAGGCTACAACAATGACATTTTTGAAGACATTTTGGATGAGTTGGTACTTTTGACAGAAAGCCACACAGCAAACTTCAGCTGCAAACCAAAACGAACCACCCCATAATCTCTACACAAGGAATCATTGATTGCAATTTTCGAAAGGTTTTTCCCATGGACTTCTAAATAGTAGCATCTGGACTGGAAACGCAGTGACCAACAAAAGGCCAAACAGTTGGTACAACAGTTGGCCAACAGGGTTAGTTACTTGGCTGTTGGCCCACTGTTGGCCAACTGTTGTACCAACTGTTTGGCCTTTTGTTGGTCACTGCGTTTCCAGTCCAGATGCTACTATTTAGAAGTCCATGGTTTTTCCAAATAGTTTTGTTATGATTTTTTTTGTGTTCCGGTAGCTACCTCCAACGGTTGTGCTTTGAGAACGTGGTTTTAGCAATTACTGAAATTTGTAAAGAATTGTTTGCGCTCCAGTAGGCCTATGACTAGTAGGCCTATGACTCAAAACCGATTGAAAAGCCTAACTAGACATGTTGTGCATCATTTCAGACGTCGCAAAATTTTATCATTTGATGCTGTGATTCGTAACTTTGCGTTGCAAAAAGTCCAGAAAGAGTTGAATTAAATCAGGCATGTCCAAAGTTCCGCCCGCGAGCCAACTCCGGCCCACGAGACGTTTTTGTATGGCCCGCGCCTGTTGTTGTAGGCTACATTGTGTTATTTTTGGCCTGCAGACACACAAAAGACTCGCAATTTTACTCGCAATCATTCTCGTATCATTTGTTCAGTTTGTGCTTTCAGTCCAGTTTCGTTACAGTTACAGTGCATAGTCAAATTTATCTTACGATTTTTCATTTTATGTATTGCAGATTTAATTCCTGATGAGGACACACGTACGTGTCGAAAACGTTTGAGTTTATTTTATTTAATTATGTTATATTTTGTGTGAAATAAAGTATGCTAAACCCGCTAAAGTTACTATGTTTTATTTCTCTATGGTTCAACAAAGCAAACTCTCTACCAAAGCTTTAGACACACAAAAATCATATAAATTCAACTTGCAGTTTTCAGAAAAATTATTGTGGCTGTTGGCCCGCGAACACTTATTATCAAAACTGGCTCGCTTGGGAGAAAGTTTGGACACTCCTGAATTAAATGCTTGGTTGAACTATTTTCGTTGCCTGTCGGCCTATTGTGTGTTTACAAAACTTTCTAGACAAAATAGTTTGCCTCAGTGGCATTTTTGCTGCAAGTGTAATCCAGTGATTATATATTGATGACTTTTACATTGAACGAAGTTCTTTTCATGCTGAGGAAAGTAGGCTAATTTCAGCTTAACACGAACATGCAATGCAATATTTGCTAAAAAATATTATGGGGCCCATTTTTCGTGTTTTTTCCCGACCAGTGCTGAAGTCTCTCGGAGGCCCTGTATACTGATGGACAATTTTTTTTTCAACAGATGCAAGCTCGTAGTTACCGGGACCAGTCATACAACGGTCAATTTGCTATGGCTAGTTTTGAAGAATATGTCGCGGTTGCTCAGAATTCCAGCAATGGAAGAACAATAGGAATATACCCTGAAACTAAAAACCCAGCTTTTTTCAACTCAATACTGCAACCAAACAAAACTACAATGGAAGATATATTACTGGAATCCTTAGAAAAGCATGGTTATGTTCACGAGTCCTCACCATGCTTTGTGCAATCATTCAGCGAAACTAGTTTGCGTTACATGGCCAATCGAACCGCTTTACCGTTGATTTTTCTTACCTCTATAACACTGTCGGATGCCAAACTTGAAGAAATGTCGACATTCTGCTATGGTTTAGGTCCATCTAAAAACACTATTGTCGTTGTAAATCCGGCTACCAACAAAATTGCCACTACAACTGGGTTTGTTGAAAAGGCTCATTCGTATGGATTAAAGGTAAACTTTATGTTAAACTATCTCTTACTGTAGCAGAAGCTACGCAGACTTCTGTGATGTGTCAAACATTGTGCTGATAGCAGGGAAGAACGTCCCTTGTTTCACAAAGTCATATCAAGTTAGCAATTTGCGGCTAGCTAAAATTAACAACATGGTCGTGGTTTTTTCATGGAGGAATATTGTTTCTGAAAACATAGTAAAGCTTTTTGTGTCAATTAAGTTGCAAAATGTTTGGTCTATTCAGCATATGTGCATTGTGCAACGTTTTGTGCAAGTTTTTATCAAAACGACTTTTTGTTGCAGTTGCATCCGTACACATTTCGAAATGAGTACCAGTTCCTAGCCTGGGATTATGGATCTGATCCTTACCGAGAATACGAAAAGTTTTTAGAATCCGGCATAGACGGATATTTCACCGACTACCCATGGTCTTTGTCTAATTACTTATCGAATGTGACATTCACCTGCAGTGGTGTCGCCGCGTTTATGCAGGCATCAAAGCAAATGGCATTGTTACCAATACTCGGTACTGCTCTGCTTACATTCTACAATATTTGAGGCACTGAAAGCCCATTTGGATTGTTTCACATTATATTTGTTGAGAATCGTAAAGGTTTGAAAAACATGCTAGTAGATTGATTGTAGCCTACTGCATAATAGACCGAGCCACGTACATCTCGACCGATATTGACCTCCTCAGGCCCAAATACTCCATTTATAGATCACAGCTTTGTCGATATACGCTGTCGATGACATCGATCTTGGAAAGGATGAGACTATAATTCTGTTGCTTAATTAAATCCGTCGGCATGCTGATCATGCAAGTTATTATTTACTTTAAAGATTAACTCTTTATGACTTTGCGATTAGCTCAAGTGTAGTTTTTCCAGATAACAAAATTTGCCCTATTTCCTTATCTCTACTGGACTATTAAACGATGATAACACTGGACAACATCAAATTTATTCCTCAAATGAAAATATATGACCTAGACTAACTTTGGGATGCTGATTTCAAATCTGACCTCAGATTTATCCTATCACGTCAAGTTTGTGAGATATGATACAGGGATATCTAAAGAAGGGGATACGAAGGCTTTTATTACGTCTGACAATAGAAGGGCTTTTGATTATCGTAAATAAATCTGTGTTTATCGCAAAATGACAATTGGCACCGACAGTAGTTTAATAAATTTTGTTACGATAACTTGCATTGCGCTATCAGCATCAGGCCTGGATATTCACAGCATGCTCATGGTTGCTTGTTAATTCAACTACCCATATACTTGCTTTACATCTAGCCTACTGCAAAGGCTTTGTTAAGAAAAGCAGCTTATTGGTAACTTTTCAACTGTCTTTGTAAACAAGTATTCTTTAAATATGCTCTACGTAACATTTGCTAACTGTCTTCTGTAACTCATTGTACCAACTGCACTACAAACTTTCTACGATTTTAAAAGGAATCGCATGTTTAAAGCACTACAAACTACCGCCCTGGTAGTGTCATGAGAATAAGGCAATCGCTGCGAGCTTCCATATCCCCTTCTCTAGATATCCCTGATATGATAACAGCAAATTGTTACTTTTGCTAAAAGTGTAAGGTTTGAAGTTACGTTTATTACACATTGTGCTGCATCCAGAAATCCAGGCCATGGGGTGCATAATAGCTGATATACATCTACAAACTACAATTTTGATACTAATTTGTTTTGGAAGCAACATTATTAACAAAGCAATAATATCAAGCTAAAAGTAAGTAATTGACCCCCCCTGTCTATGTTTTGCATGAAATAACAAAGATTTAAGAAGGCTTATGGCAATGCTTGTCCAGTAATCTTATTTAAGCTATTTTGGCCTGTCTAACACTAACCTTTCACTATGGCACTGCATATGTTGGTGGTAAACGGTACGCCAGATCTTCCATTTTTGGCAAAAACAAGGTATTTTTATTATCATATCTCAACAATGTGATGCGTTAGAAAAAATCTAAGGCCAGATTTGGATTCAGCATGGCCACATTAGTCTAACCAAACTTGAAACGAGCAAGGAATAAAAAATAAGTTGTAAAATGTTGCCCAGTGTAATTCTTTACTGAGTAGTCACAGGCCGGCAATGGAAATCAAGTAGGTACATCGATGTATTTCACACAAATAAAGACACAGCAGCATAATAATGTATTTGTGGTGGGCTTTATGTATACTTTGAGGACCAGCCAGGCATTCGATGCCGCTACTTAGGCTTATAAGATTCAATGTATGGAGACTGGCTTGCTGGAAGAACTGTGGAGTCGGAGGGATTTTGGCGTGTCCAAATACGGCCAGTTAAACCGAGGAGTGGTATATTTTTCGCTCGACTCAGTTAGCCCTGCTTGCGGTTGTCTGGTAACACATTCGAGATAAACGTACGTTGGAGATGTTTGACACAAGTTTATAAGCAATGTGATAGCAACGTATCGACTAGGAATGAGAACTATTTCAAACATATACAGCGAAACATATCAGTGATCAATGTTGTAACACAGTGCAACTTCATGAAATTCAAGACTGAGTTTACTTCAAGTATTTTGAAACGTTATTGATTGACCTGAGTCCAAATATATTTCTATCTCGGCAAGCAATAAATACATTTTTTCATACGACTGTGTTTAATTCATAAATCATTTTCAAATGTCACCTCACTCAAGGGGACACTCGAACGCAATAACAAATGCATGGTTTGTAAAACAATGGATTGCACAGTGAAGGTTCCTCCATGAAAAACAAACAATCATAAAGGGCGCGGTTGATGCAAGTCTCTGATGTTAGGAGCCAGTGGAGGAACGTGGGGCACATTCGGAGGAGCCCAATTACCCAAACTAGGAACACCACTCGTCGACATCCGATGGGTCAGCTTGTACGTAATAGAGAAGGAACTATAGAAGTCCAGTTGGCTTAACACAATCAAGACTTGTCTGCGAAAGAAAATTAAACAAATTAATCGTGGGCAAGAAACCACATTCATAACAACGTAAGAGTATAGTATTGGGAATAAAAGATATGGAAGGATCAACCTCAGCTACTGGAAAGCATGGCGGAAAGGCTGCAAAATCTGACAGACCCCTGCTCGAAGGTGCAATCGCCGGGTCTTACCCATCAAAAATGAGTCAAGCGGATGATGGTGAGATGAGAGTAGCCTATAGCCTACAATGAAACGACTTGCAATGGTAAAACTTCTCAAATGTTGTGAAATAAACACAGGTAGTTGTTTTTTTGAGTTTATAAATACTGCACCAGTCAGTGGCGTAACCAAGGGGGGCAATTATCCCCTGAAAAAATGTCTTGCTTCCCTGTAAAATTCAGCTAATGAGACGTTAATCAAGAAGAACTGTTTATGATTAGAATTCTGTATCTCATAGTGCATTACAATAGTTCGCCTATTTTAATCAGATTCGCAAAATAGTTTTTTTGAAAAAATTTTATATGCTCCGAAACAATATGCTGGTTTGAATGATCTGAACCTTCATGAAAAAAATAAAAGTATATATAATTATATATTACAAAAATTGGTATTCCAAAGCGGAAATTGTCAGATCGTTCAAAGAGTAAATCGGTGCACACCTAAAATGTCGGCATGATTATAACGAAACTAATCGACTCAAGACTGACAATCTCTGATAGGCCATACCTGTGTAAAGGAGGAATTGCATCGGAGACACTGAGGGCTCCACGCGTGGAAACGATATTAGACGAGTTTTTGCAATCACATTGAACCTGAAAGACATTACTCGGGTGTCTGTTCTCCACAACAACGACCAAGCCAGCCCATCCTTTCGTCAATGAATAACACGCCACGCAATCCCGAATCTTCAAATAAAAATATATCAAATAAACTCAAGCACGATCGTTAAATATGTGTTAAAAATTGTTTAAACATGATCGTTGGATAACTAGCAACTATAGCCATGCGAATTACCTTCCACGCTATCAAATCAAGCAGAAACGACGCCAAAATAACAAATTCACTTCTCAATAGTTACGCAAAATCATCCAGTCAGAAAAATTGCCGTTTTTACAACGTTAAAATTATATCAAAATAACAACTTATGTTTGCTGCGTGAATAAAGTATATGCGGTTAGCCGGTTACGCGCCGACAAGGCGCAGCAAAAGCATTACATGATAACCACTGATTTTCCACGCGTTTCAATGCAATAAAAAAAATTCAAACTAAAGTCTACTCACGTTTTGTTCTTCGCCTTCTTTCAACGCCAACAAAATGACAGCATCAGCAAGAACGCCTTCCACAGCATTGCAATGCGTCAGCGCCACTGGGCGACTGCTGTGCAGAGCCAACACGTAGCGTGGCAAGATCGTGCGTTGTTCGTTTGTTTGTCTTGAAACTAAAATCAACAGTGACGACTGACTGGTAAATATTCAGAAATTGACCTCACTTGCGCACAGTGTTTGTGTATTCCATGGCAGTGATCTTTCCTAGTGGTATTTCGTTGATGTTTGTGCTATGTTTTCAAGCGGTGATATACATGTCCTACGTGCTGGTCTTGTAACTCGTTCATATTTCGTAATGAACATAAATCAGGTTTGCTTTCAAACGTTGGAGTAAAAGAAGATTCTTTGTAAGAATTGTTGTTGTGTTGGGAAATAGTCAGCTTTGGATACGACCCCAAAAATATGGAGTGTTTCTCTGTTACTGTAACTTTAGGTCGCTAACCTGTAAGGATTGTGGTTAAACTGTAGGCTACTTCTACATAACAATGCTACGTACCTTGTGAGTCTACAAAGCCAGACAACCAGTGATTGAAAGCCATACAAACCACCAGATAAGTACCGGGATCCAGAAGACAATGACAGCCCAAGTGTTTCTTGACCTGAACAAATCAAAACAAAGCTAGAAAAAAACTTGCTCAGTAGAAGCGAACCAACATCTTATAACCTTTGAAATCCATTCAAAGCCTGATCTTGCTGAGGTACCAAAACATCTAATACCTGTTGGCCTCACCTGTCGACGACCGCAAGCTACCAGCCTTCCCAGAGGAAATCTTCCGTCAGAGTTGGCTTCAGTTGATCGGTACACACATATGCACGTGTCCACTGGATGTTTGTCGGAGCCTTCTTGGGTTCTGCAAGTCAGCAAAAGAAAATAATCGGTGCCAATTGTCCAGAACACAAACTCATTAAACAAAGCTGTTGACGCTGTTGAAATGAGGTTATCGCTTGAAACTAACAAAATACACGACAAAAACACTTAAACAGAATCAAACGTCGGCTGCATAGCCGAGTGGTGAGCCCTGGAACGGCAATCGAAAGGGCGCCGGTTCGACACCGCTCAAGAGCATGCGGCTGTGTCTTTGGCAGGACACTTAAAGTCATGTCTGAAGGTGGACATGAAGATTGGCTTCCTTGCCTTCCCGTCCACTTAATCTAAACCTTCAACCACCAGGTGTAAGCCTGGATACGAAAAACAAAACAGAATCAAACCAAAGAAAGTTTCAAACTCACCTAGCCACTTGCTGAAACAAGCTGAAATCAAGCATGGATTGATCGAACACGGTCATGTGATATGCGCGAAGAGGCCGAGCGGCTGAATCCGGGAATTCCCCTTTCACTCTGACTTCCACCCAGTCGTCGCCGCGAACCTTGCAAATGTCGATGCAATCAAAATATCTGAAGCATAAAGAAAAACCAGTTTATTAAATTTAGTAAAAATAGTGCATACCTTGGCAATCCTCGGTTAGTGCAGATTTAACGTCTGCAGACGTTGAATCAAGGTAAAAATGACTGATTTTTCTGTGATAGTGATGCGCTATGAAGATGGCAACTTACGCAATGACATCATCCAAGCTCATCCAAAATCTCCCGTCCTCAGATCCATTCGGAAGTAATCGGCGGTTCAAAGCAGGATTTCGTTTCCATTGAGTCGAGCCATCTGACCAGTCACCTTTCCACGAGTACTGGCCCCATGGGTTGCGAAGTTGAATCAATCTGTACAATTTCATGTGACGTTTCAACAAAATAATCGGTTTGCGTCAAAAACAGCGTATTCAAAAACGTCAGAGTTACACAATTAAAATTAACTTCCATTCAGTGTTTAGCATGACTCAGTGTTAGTTCACCGGTGTTGTAACCATTCATTGCAAGACAAGAAAACCGTTACCAGGCAAGAAAAACACTGATCTTACTTGACCACACCACTCTCCACAGCCTCGGCTCTGACGTCAAGAACACTGTAGGCGTGTCTTGGCCTCAAGCCCTTTTCATGATATTCTCTCTCGGGTCTATTGGCGGTCCCACCACCACAAGATGCTCCCATTAAAAATCCAGCTTCCATGGAGCTAAGAAGTTGGGCCCATATCATTTGATCATGTATGTCCACCGAGTTCGGGTCACTATCTGTGAAAAAGACCAAAAAACTCATCGTTAAATCAAATAATATTTCTTAGCTGTGGTTTTACGATTTTACTTTTTTACCATTCAACTGACTCGCAAACTTCCTCCGAATATGTTTTTGTAGACTTTAAACTTAACAAAAAAATTTCAAACTGCAACAAAGTTTAGTAGGAGACTGCGTTACAAATTTGAAAATAACACTTTTGAAAAGCATGATTGAAGGCAAGCAAGCTTACTTGAAGCGTTGAGCTGCAAACTCTCGCAAGGAGCTCCCGTCAATGTGGCAAGACCTTCCAACGAGCGGCCAGCCTGCAAAGCTTCGTAGCAACTATGAAGTTTCGCGAGAGCTTTTTCTATCAGTGGAACCCAGAGTTGTTTTCGCTTGGCCTGCATTAAGTGACGTCATAGTCAGTTCAATGATTTGCTGAGCGGGGAACGTGCGGTTTCAAAATGGTTTCTTCTCCCATCCGAAATACGTACTTGTGTTTACTTTGACGGATACAGACGCTTTAAAGTTAATTATTATTCAGACATATAGCTTGAGATGCAGCGCATGAAAACAATGAAAATTTGTATCCTTGTTTATTTTGGCAACATGTAGTTTCGAGTAGTTTCTTGTATGAAGGTGGAATATTATGAACCAGAATATTATATATATATATTAGCCAATCAAAAACAGAGTATTGGGTCATTCCATTATAATTTTAAGAGTGAAAATAATCTGAAGACAATGTTAAAAAGTAACCTTAAATGACCTTCTGTTTAATTTGCATGAAATTTACAAAAATATTTATAAGATTTGCAAATTTTTCTTTGGTTAATACCAAACCGTAAATCATACATTTGATAGTAAAATGCAAATCATAAATTATGATTAAAAAAAAATTTGTCCTAAACTTTTCCAAACATTCCAAGTTCGTAATGTGCAAAGTATGAAAACTTATTTTGAAACGCGATTTTGACCCGTTTGGGCTAATATAAATGCATTCTACACGCCATATTTGAATTCCTTGGCCCCCAAAATAGGGGGATACGTATATTTACACTTAATAATGTGACCACAACATCATATATTAACAAAAAGGCCTGCTTGACCACTTCGCTCAGACATAAATCGCCACCTAGTGGTGAATATTTTAAACGACTGTATATCGAAAACCGTTTAACCAATTTCAATTTGTTTTGTTTATTAGTTTTCTACTGATCAACACACCAAAAATTATAAATGTTGGAAAACCCTCTGAAAAAAATCATGAATTCTCTTAAAAATTAAGAAAAGAAATCAATAGCCTTTTTTCTCTAAAGTCTGAACTTTAAAACATTTGACCCACTCACAATACTATTTCAATAAAATTTAATTTAGTGTTAGGTAGATCGCCCATTTGAGGAAGTGTCATAGTACCAGATCGCCTTTTCCAGTTAGTTTTTTCCAAATTTTGATTTTTTCTCCTAAAATTATAATAAAATGACCCTATTGTATTTTCAGACGGTCAGAGGTATATTAAAGACAAAGTATTCAAATACGACTGAAAAACAGAATAGAGGAGAGACACAATACAAGTTAAAAAATACCTGAGAATAAATCAATCTTTTGTTTTCATCGCAAGGCAATAAGTCATCAACGACAACAGGAATCCAAATTCCTGCTTTGCAGAGGCGCACGACATACACTCCCTCCTTGTTGTATTCTTTCGTCACCATGACATGTTTAAGCAGATTCGGCCTTTCGGCGAGCACTGCTAGTCCACTTAAAAACCTGAAAGAACACGGCAATGGTGGCTAATATTTTACATAGGCCTGGATTTAGGGGGGGTAAAGGGTGCAGGTGCCCCGGGTCCCCCGACTTTTGAAGGGCCCCCTACGTCAAAAAAATGTGATTTTGTGTTATTTTTTCTTTCTTTCAGCCTTTGAAGTTTCTGAAAAATGCTGTGCAGTACTGGATTAATGCTACTGTAGACGCAAAGGCGCAAAAATTTTTTTTGCACGGGAGCCCCACGATTTAAATGTGCCCCGGGCCCCCCATCAGCTAAATCCGGCCCTGATTGTACAGTCAATGTGAAGGGAGCGTTCTTCCTGGCTATCAGCACTAGGCTGAGCACTCACCAGTACAGCGAGCAGTTGCGATGGGCTAACCATAACGGTGTAGCTTCTTTTTTCTACCAAAATTAATTGGCTTGTAAACTTTAACCATGTTTTTCTTCTTTTATTGTTCGAAAACGAGTTGTTTCTACAAAAACATGGGCGAATTGCTTATTGTGACGTAACTTGAACGTAGCAAGACATTGCCTAGCAATTCAATCGAGAAGTTACTGGGAGGCTGAGTTGGTAATTATTTTACACTACAATAAAAAGTAAGATGTTGCGACAGCACCATATTTTAAACTGATTGTCCTGCTTTGATATCATACACGTTATAACGTCCGCGTTTTGTCGCTTCTACCTCTGCTATGTTTGGCATATATTGTTTTTCGTTGTGATGGTCAGAAATAAAAACAAACTGAACTAGACTCAAGCCTAATTTTACTATTTTAAAAGGATTTATTAAAAATTTAGCTTGCTACTGTAGTTGATACTTGGCTGCGTCATTGGTAACAAGACTTAGGTTAGTGAGAGGTTTTTACTAAATAGGCTACATAACCGTGCAGCAATATTTCGTGTACATCTTTTGAAACTTTAATAAAATCATTAGGATAAACATATCAAATCAAGCATGCAGTCCCTCCATTACAAATAATCACGAACCACCACTGAATCATGGAAAACTTTGAACAGCACGCTTTGCAACATGTTGCTGCAATAGGAAGCGAGATCAAGACACTGACGACCGAAATTTTAGTGGCGTGGAATCTTTGGCAGGCTAGTTTACTTATGAGGTAGATTCTTGCTGTCACGTGGAGTTGGACAGTCCCGGTTAATGGAATAATACTACAAGACTAATCAATTAGTCGGTAAGCAATTTCTTAAACAACGAGTACATCACGAAATACAGTAACCTACTTACTTCCTAGTTACAGTAACCTAGCAAATTACGGGAATAAAAAGCATGCCGGAAGCACTAATAAAAACAAAAGACAGAACAAAATGGAGGCAGTTCATAAGGGAAATCACAGCTGATCAAACATGATCAATCTGTTGAAGAAGGGAGTTACTTCCTGATAGAAACCCTTACCAACAATTTCCCAAGATTCCTTGCTTTATATCCGACGGTCGTGGGTTTCTTTGAAAAACTGTCCATTGCAGTGAAGAGTCATTTGAATACAACTGCGTTTCAATGTATTTGGTAAAATTAAATCGCACAATAATTAAATCTAATTTAAATTTCTGTGTTCAAGCTAATCCTGATCATACGTCATAGGATCAACCATGCAACAGTACATTCAATCTCTCAGAAAGTGTTCGGTTGCATAAACTTTATAGAACCAAACATCAGTGAAAAATTGACAAAGGAATGAAATTGTGTCCAAACCGTTCAAGTTCTTTATCGGCAGCTTTGTACGTATCAACAAGAATTTTGTGTTATTGAAAGCTATTACTATGTCAGCAAGGCCAGAAGTTCGCAACGCAATTTCCGCCTATTCTAATCAACGAACCTCATGAGGCCTCAACCATTGAACGGTTCTAGAACTCGAAGAGGAATTAGGAAAAGTTAATGCTTTAGGTGTTGGAGGAAACTGATCATCGACGAAGCTGTGGTTGTTCTGGAAAGTAAAAATATGTGCTTTTTATAAAGTAAGCGATTTCAGCAGATACGTAACCAAGATATGTCGACAAGTAGACGCAATTGCGTTAAGAAAACCTACGATGGAAGGACGTTCGTAAAAACACCGAAAACAAAATGGCACAAACAAGTCAACGTGTACGATAGAGCTTTGTCATGAGCTTACCGCAGTAACATAATTGTAAAGTTTATGATGAGCAGAGTTGGTACAGCTGACGTCTTGAAAACAATCAACGATTTTCAAATTCAATACATAAAGTCAAACGGTTCCGAAATGCACAAACAGTACCGTGAGTGGTTTACTATGTTAAGAAGCTGGGTCCGATTTACTTTGAAAGATCAAAACTTGTGTACAGTACTGCACTGAATAAATGAAGTAACCACAGAAGCAAACGGGTAATTTAACAAAATTCAAAACACGGTTCGTCTTACCACTCTACAATAGCTTTTTATGTGTTCGACGGTTTCGAGACTTTGCTTCTCGTCCATCTGTCGCTGGTATTCCATGCTGGCACTCTCTTGATAATGCCCTAGCCCAGGTTCATTGCCTTCTGAAGCAAAAGAGTTCTGCAAAGGGAATTTTAGCGTAATATTGGCAGGTTTTTGTTGAGTGAATAGTACACTGCACAATTGCAAACGACGTTTTGTGTAGTGCGCGAGTTAATTATGGAAGGTTGGGTGACCACCTCCAGCAGTTTTTTAACCACAGCTGCGATAAATATGAATGTAAACAACGTTTATCATAGATCACAAACTCGAAGATATTTGTTACCCAAAAAGTATATACTTCTATTTAAACAAAGCAGATGTCAAGTTTTGCAACATAGAAGAACCGAATACACCAAAACAATCTCAAAACAAGAAATTTAATCGCTGACAAGTTACATCACCTATTTATATTTGAATGAAACCTCAGTTGTAATAATAATAATGTGTCTTACATAGCGCTGTAACTATCGCAGATATTGTTGCTCTCAACGCTGTATAAAGCAGATAGTGCCAACGCAGCCGCACAGAAGCGTTTGCAAAACTCTTTTCACAAATGCAAAGCGTGTTTTGACACTAAATGGATACATTTTCCGCTTCCAACCAACGTGATTCATTATATAAATACAGCCCAAGTGTACGTTAACCTTGCAAGCAAACCTCACACTTTTACCATCGATGGTGACTGGTGAGCGCAATTAGAACCATCAATAGAAGGGGTGGGACAGTAGATTAAAGATGCCTTAAAGTGCTGTACCGATTCAAGGCCACATTCACCATTTTTATAAAATAAATGAAGAATGTTTTCTGGCTAAGCGAATTACTACATTTTTCAGACTTGTCTTGATGTTATGCCTTTAGAGACGCACCAACTACCAATACCTCTTTTAGACCGATATTGCCACCGAGACATCAGTACTACAAAAATACGTAACAATAGCTGCATAAGATAACGAGGAGTATTATCAAACGCCAAGACGGATTCAGATTGCACAAAACTGTTCAACGTCATTTTCGTTATGTTCTAATGTCGCAAGATTTCTTCGCCATGGTTTTGCTTCAAAGTCACTTTCTGAAAAATTTTGTTCGATTTGCTAACACGACACTTTTGCAAATAAATCGAAATTCGGTTTGAAAAAGTTCATTTTAAACGTCTGCAAACCTTGAAACAATGCAAAAACAAAAACAAAATATATATATTTTTTTTGTAGTTTTTCCAAATCAGTCACTGCTTCAAAAATGACTATCTTATAAACAAACCTTTTCAGCATTAGTATCAGTGATAATATCAGGCGAATTTTACCTGTGCCGATATAGCTATTGGTAAATCTCTACTCTTCATGTCGCAACAATGGGGGTCTTGTTTTACATTGTTTTAAATAGTCATCGAAGCTGGGATGGGAAACAACATTATCAGCTAAAAGCTCTCAAATGCAATAACTCCTTTCGTTTTTACAAGCATGACATCTCTGAAACACTAGGCCAGATCTTTGGAAGTTCTCAATTGTTAGTATCATTTTATCAATTCAATAGTTTTAGCAATTCTTGATATCCTAGCACTTACAGTAGGCAGGTTGCTAGCAGCGTCACTCCTAGTGTTGCCTGTTCGTGGCGTGGCTGTCGCTGGCGTGGCTGACGACGTGCTGGGTGTTGGGCCTGCTATAAAGCAAAAGAGAGCGGAAAATTAAAAAATTGCTTGTTGGTTTGTCGCCATATGTTGAGTATTGTATAGAGTTAATCAGCTTCTTAAGCCTGGCTTAAGGGATATTTTCAAATTTTCAATTCTCAATCAACTTACAGTTTGGAGATAACATACATTAACTAGAGAGAAATTTGTGAAAAAATGATTCTAATTTTTCGCCACTGATTTTTTAGGTAGAATGCATGTTTAATTGCTTGACCAGATGCTCCAATATGCCAATGCCAAATACTCTAGTTGTGATTGTTGTTCTTGCTTACCTTTATTACAATAGCAATTCACAGTACTTATTGAAAACAAAGATTTTATAATCCTACTTCATATTCCAATTTTTCCAGTAGGCTTTTAAGCTACAATCTACAGTATGTAAGCCGTAGTAGACCTATGCCATTGCGCTGTAAATCCTTAACTTCAAAATGATGTTTTAGGTAAGTAAAACTTTTTTCATTAAGTGCCGTTGCCAGAGAAAACCGTCATCCTTCGACTTCATATAAAACTTAATATTAGCCTTTAAAAACACATGAAAATGCTTAACAGTTCTGCTGCTGGAAACGAGTTAGCTCGTGCAATTGTGATGTAATTTAACGTCACATGACGTCACAATGCCCCAAAAATCCTAATGTGTTGCCAGTCTGGCGGCCTGACAGGTTGCTTCAATTTTAAACCAAAAAAAAAAACGATTTTTAACTCATTTCCCCGCCAAATTTTTAAAATTAAATAAAAGTCAAAACACCAATCAGTGTGAACAAACAATAAAAAATCAACCAGGTTTGGTAACTACAAAAATTTATTGGTAGAGCTTTCGCCGCCGTAAAGGCGGCTTCATCAGTACTCTTATTCAAATAGAAACTATTTTATATTTTTGTATGTTTCTATTTGAATAAGAGTACTGATGAAGCCGCCTTTACGGCGGCGAAAGCTCTACCAATAAATTTTTGTAGTTACCAAACCTGGTTGATTTTTTATTGATTATTATACGTTTGGTTGAATCCTCTCACATGGATCCTACAATTATTGATGATTAGCAATTTCCATAACACCGAGAAGCCAGAACTGAGGTTAAGAGTCTGCAGAAACCTTTAATTACTAGTGTGAACAAAGCTTGAAATTCAGCAATGACTTCGAGGTCTAGAGATTTTTAGACTGGGATCATGATGCCAGGCTACTAGTATATTGATCAATGCACATAGGTCACGTAAAAGAGCTTACTTTTTATGCAGCAAGGTAATTGAAATATTCTATTATTTTTTAAGGTTTAGACTAATTTACCTATTCATTTAGAGTCACTAGACTAGACTGCTTACTGCTACTAGCTAGAAGTCCTGTAGGCTATCTAACCCTAGTCGCTAAAAAAATCCAAGCAAGCATTTTCTTATGAATATAGCCTATAGGCCATGACTATGCTATGATGTCAACAAAACTTTTGAATGTAATGTAGCCTAAAGGCAAACCAAACGTGGTAGCCTATAGGTTTCATCGAAAGGAAATATGTTTGCAATCGCCTAGTTGGTTAAGTTAAACTTCGGTACCGTACAGTAGCCTAGCTACCGGCCAGCAAAAATTGTCATTTTTACATCGTTTCAACGTCTCCAGACGTTGAAATCGTGTAAAAAAGGAACTTTTGCTGACCAGGTATAGGTTGCAACTGAGAAATATTTACAAAAGCCATTCGATTTGTTCAAAGAACCGAATTAGCCTAACAGTTCGTATTTACATTGATTCAATGTTTGAATACGTTGAATCACTCGGCCTATCGTTTTTCTTTACATTGATTTCACGTCTGAACAGGTTGATTCAATGCAAAAAAAAAACTGTTTTGCTGACTGGCGCGCTTGTAAATGCAATGGTCATTTCGACGATCAATTGCAACACCGATTTGCTCCAAAATTTTAAAGTGCGTTTCAATAGTTTGGCAACCTATTTTGTCATTACCATGGCAACGAGAGAAAGAGGAGAACTTCTCTCACTTTTTCAAAATGCTGGCAGCTAAAGTGTAATGACATACCCGTTGGTAGGGTCAGTCGTTCAGAATCAGATGTAGCAATAAAACCTTGTGGGCAAGGATTTTGACAAATACCGCAACGAAGATCTGTGGCTTCATTATCGAAAGTGCAATGGCTACACCTCCAGCTGCGAGAAAGATAACAAAAACAACATCAACACTATTTACAGCTGCGTCAGTGACGCAGCGTCACAATCAAATAAAATCTCAGTAAATTGTCAAATAAAATCTCAGTAAAACTCTTTTCAATTTTCTAATCATTAAGTCAGTCAAAAGTGCAGCGGGCTCCGTTTATTATGGCCACTTTGGGCCAAACGCTGTGGCCTATATTTAGTGGAGGGCTACAACAAACGAAATTCAAAATTACTAAGAAGCACCGTGAGCTTTAAGGTTTTCTTCAGTCAAAGCATAGAGACAGAGCACTGGCGAACACAGAACCAAAACCTAAAATTATGCATCTGAATCTATTTCAAAATTGTTCATACCAGACAAACAATCAATTGAAAAACTCATCATTGTCTAACGTTTATTTATATTCTGCAATGCACAATCCTGCAGCTTGTTTACACACATCAAAAACATACACAAATTCCTCACTGTATCCACGTTCAATTATACATCAATGCAAAAATACAAGGTTTTCTTTCACTTCTGCATGTGTTATAAGTTGGCTGGGGAAACGATCGTCACTTTCTAAATCGTCGTTTGCAGGTGATAAGCAAATAGTTTTTGTTTTTGCTCCGCAAAAATGTCCTACAATAACCGGAGGCCATAACAAGCGAAGCTCACTGAACAACTTAATTGCAAAAAATGCTCTGTTCTTATTTTAATAACATATGATCATAAGCGCCGACTTTTCAAAAAACCTTGGGGGGCGAGAAAAGTGATGACGTCATAACCATAACGCTATTTTACTCAATTAAAGTAGTCTTTGATTAAGCTTAGTGTCTTGTTTATATTGACACCTAGGTCGCAAACCGAATTTATTAGAATCGCTGCTTGAAACGATTAGTTCTACGCATGCAGTCGTAAAAATTTTAATATTGTTAGCTCATAATTGGAACAGTTGGAAAACAAGCCGATTCATTTTCTTTTCGTGCGAGTGAATAACAACGATCAAGAAAGTGAAGTTATCGAAATAAAACGCAAAAATTTATGATCTCAAGCAGAGTGGAAACCCGCTATCAGTTTTATTAACCTCGTTTTGCTAATTACTTACCTTCAAAGCGTTAACAACGGCGAAGTCTTTTCTCTTCTGTTTTTTATCGAAAGTCTTTATCGTCTTTTATCGAATACCGTAGTGCAGGAGTGTATATTGATGAATGTATAAGACTGGGTTTTTTTTTCGCTCATTTATCGGTCATTGACCGATTTTTTAGCAAAATATCCGAAAAAAAATATAGTCAAATCGGTCAAAATGTCCGAAAAAATATATAGTCAATTGACTCAAATATAGTTATTACTATCTGAAGCCTTTACAAATTGTTTCACCTAACGGATCATCAGAAGGTCTTATTCAAATAGAATCAACTAGATTAATATAAATAGAATTAGAATAATAGAATTCAAATAGATTCTATTTGAATAAGACCTTCTGATGATCCGTTAGGTGAAACAATTTGTAAAGGCTTCAGATAGTAATAACTATATTTGATTTAATTCGCTCTGCTTTGCCTTTTTGCTTGGCATTGAGCACTTTTTGTAATATTAATGTCATTGTTTTTTATAGTCAATTGACTATATATGACCAAAAATGACCGAAATAAATAAAATCGACCGAACTTTTTCAAGTCATTTCGGACAAATGACCGAAAAGTCTCAGCGAAAAAAAAAAACCAGAATGAGATGTATATAATTTCACAATATATACATCAATGCAGTGCTTATTGAAGCAAAACACGGATGACAGTTTTGAAAATTCCATTTTTATTTCAGCTGTTTTTACGTAATTGTTCGTTGTGTCGTAGTTTCAACTCGATAAAGTTTGCTAAAATCGATTTCATGTTTGAAGTCACAAAAAATCTAACGGACGTTTGGATAGCTCCTGAAACGAGAATAAACATTCAACCTCGCATCGCTTTTTCGCTACCACGCGTTTTGACTTTGAAGTTGCTCCTCACGCGCGGGAAGATAAACAGAGTGTGACTGTGAGCGTGCCGTAGCAGCTCAGTAGTAATTCACGTTCCAGAGAAAGCCATGCGACCAGCTGCTGTTTTGCGGGCAAGAGCAACGTAGACTGTTTTTCGCTTTCCGCATTCTTCAAGTCTATTTAAAGTTTTTAAACGATCTAAATCTCTTTCGCAAAGTATTTTATCTTTGAAACAACACTTGCAACAGCCATTTTTGTTGCCCCTCAACCATAAATTTACGGGGGGTGCCGCCCCCGGAAGTCGGCGCGTGTGCATATGATGTAACAATGTTTCGAAAGTAAGCTTTCACATAAACGGGTCTTCTATATCAATCAAAAGACATGCCAATTTAAAACAAAACATGACAAAATAATAAGTTTAGCAGTGTGCAACTTAAATTTAATGTACAAGAATTATATAATTCAAGCTGGCAATAGAGATGAACAGTATTTTAGATGAATAATAATATGCAGCAAGATCAAAGGCAGTTTTATACCAAACTTCTATCAAATACTTCACTTCTACTCTGTATACCATGTTGTAATTTGCCAAACATGCCATTCCATGACTGTGCAGTAGGGGAACGTTCAAATATTACGTAACGCTTTTTTTCCGAATTTTTGACTCCCCCCTCCCCCATGTAACGCCAACGTAACGCTTTTTTCAATCCCCCCCTCCCCCATGTAACGCTTTTTCACTACGAATTCAGCATAAAAAACTACCATTCTGTACTCGAAAGCGTTACGTAACGTTTTGCTTGAACCCCCTCCCCCCCCGATGTGACGCTAACGTAACGCTTTGCATAAACCCCCCCCTCCCCCTCGAAGGCGTTACGTAATATTTGAACGTTCCCTAGGGTGGATCAAAAAAACGAATTTTTGAGTTCAGCTTAGTGCATCTGCCAAAAGATGCAGTTTAGGCTATCTTTTACATTGGTACTTGAAAAAACATTTTTTGACCCCGTTTGACCCCTATCCAAGAGCGCTCTAGTGGCCGCCAAGGCAAAATTCCTTAAATTAGCCATAATACTTTTTCTAGTGGGTGTAGGCTAATGATTTTGGTGTCTAACCCCACTAAATCAAGTCTTAGGAAGTCACTTCTGCAGTCTAAAATGATGCATGGGCAGCCAAAATTGCATAATGACATTTTTGCTCTAAAAAAGGCATTTTATGGGAAAGAAATGGCATTTTTAGATATTTTGGGCAGTTTTATGGATGAAATACTAAAAAAAGTGTAACCTAGGTAAAACACACGAGGATGTGACCATTTGTGTGCAAACTGGCCTCTAGTCCAATGAGGTGGTTGAGGTGATATGAGGTCCAATAGACTACAGAAGCATACGATAGTGCAGCTGCATGCCGCATATATATTTATTTGATAGTGTAAACTTAACTATTGCATTTATTACAGCTTTAGATATTGTTTATTTCAATGTTTGTAAGTATCCGATCACTCTTAACTTAATTGAGTTTATATAATGTTTAATAGAGGCAAAACTTGCATTTGGCTTCTGAATAAGCATCCCATTGAACACATCCTGGGTAGTGGGCACTCAACCCCCTTGTTTTTTACTTTTTTTTGTACTATTGACTTGTAGATTTGTGAGATTGTTCCACTAGCCAAGAATCTTTGCTGGTCCAAAAATCAGTAGAATTGGGGGCACGTTTATGTGGGCCACCATCCCATTCAAATTTTTAGGTTTGCCATGAAGTAAATATTGAATTACCAATATTTTCACGCTTCTCAACAGAATTTGTATGTTTCAACAAAATAATATGCATAAAACTTTTGCCTGTTCGACTATCTATCGTACAGGGAATTAAAAGAATATGCTTGTCTATACGAGTTGTCTGTGAATTCACATTTTTTACGCGTTGGAATAGCTAAAAATACAACTCCAGTGAGCGGAAGTGGTCTAAAATTCTAATTTCACACTGGAAATAGATCAAATGCCTTAGAAAGTTACCAATATAGGCTAGTAAGTTTGCTACATGAAAGCCTGGTATTGAATCTGCATGTATACAGTAACTGTAAACTTTTACTAACACATTTTGTCACAGAAGGCAATGTGATCGACTAGTCTAATCTGTGCAAGAGGATATTAGTTTTTTTCCTTTCTCAAATTAGGTGTGTCTTTTCTGTTAGCTTCCACTATGTATTTGTAAAGTGTTTTGATAGTGTTCCTCGTTTCTGGCACAATGTAGGTAATCGGTGCTCAGTTTAACTCCATGTTCAGCCACATTGTAAACAGCTTTCTGGTACGACTCTGATTCAAACCATTTCTCTACTGATAAAGGAAGAAAATCATCATTTATCTCTAAAACAGAGAAAAAGAATCGAGAGTCCTTTGTGATAAAATCTGTCAGTTTTGATTCCAGATTGATTTCTGATGGAAAACGTGGTCCGTAGCTGGCCAGTGCCAAACCGATCTGCTGGTGTAAAAACAGAATCTGTAGGTTTTACATGTATAAGTTCATCAGCCATCTGATGTTTACCTCTTCCTGAACTTCAGAGCTGAACGTGAACAGTGCCAGTCCAGTGGTACCATCTCAGCAGAGAGATACCAAAATTGACGTTTGAAGCTACGTTCAGCAGCATCTGATATCAACTTATGCACTGCTCCATATCTGAGAATGTTCTTGTACATAGTCAAACGGTTCCAAGGAGCATCTACAGCAACACTACACCGAAACCAATATATACAGTAGACGAGGGAAATAAAATTCATGAGATCTTTCAGTTTAGCCACTTGTGAACCTGATGTGATAGTTCCCTTAGGTAACTTAGCTATTTAATTTTCCAGTAGCATTAATTAATAGGAATGAATCAATTTGGCCATCCATCTGGCCTTGTGTGTGGCCCCAGAACGGTAGAATTTCACATTTTGTAGACCAGGACTGATATAAGCAATGCACATTGCACAAGTTCATAAGTTATTTATAGTCGCCTCAAATGAACTTGTATTTGCTTTGTGCAAGTTGAACAACGTCATTCTGAATGAGATCGTGTGTTGTTACTGGAAAGCTGTTGATATCCAGTGTACTTAGCAGTTAGCCACTGTGGAATAGAACCCCAGTTATTGCGGAGTCTTATGAAGATGCTCATTTCTGGTTATTTTAAAACCTCTAGCTTCAAATCTTCAAAGATACATGACACAACGATTTCACCAAAGTGATGTAAACAACCTGACCAGAGAAGTTCCTTATCTTAAGAGCTACAGTAGAAGCAGTTTTTGCGTTTCTTTTTTTAGAGTGTTTTTGTTGTTTTTCTGCACTAAGAATCCTACTTTCTTTCCTTCTGACTCGTGCGAATAAAATAGAGTCAAATCCAGCTATTGTGGCTGTCCTGTCTGTCATCATTCCTTTTAAGAATGATAAGTCTGCAGGATTTGATATAAGCTCCTCAACAAAACACTAACTCTAACATACTGATTTCGCCTGAACCCGTTGTCATGCATTTTGTGTCCATTACTGTATTGCTATGGATAATTGGATGCACAAATTAAAGGCCACATTTTTGCAATTAACTTCATACGGTAATTGTTTGCTTTTATATGTTTGCTTCAGTGTATTAACAGCAATACCTTTAGAAGGATTATGAATTTGTTTTTCTTTGCCCTTTTTTAAAAAAAAACAATAAATTTCCAACTTTTTCAAGCATTTTTGCTGAATAAAGGCTCTGATGTCATTTTGCTAGCCCATAGATGATTTTAGACTGCAGAAATGACTTCCCAAGACTTGATTTAGTGGGGATAGACACCAAAACCACTAGCCTGCACCCACTAGAAAAAAAATTATAGTCAGTTTAAGGAATTTTGCCTCGGCGGTCACTAGAGAGCTCTTGGATAGGGGTCAAACGGGGTCAAAAAATGTTTTTTCAAGTACCAATGTAAAAGATAGCCCAAACTGCATCTTTTGGCAGATGCACTAAGCTGAACCTAAAAATTCGTTTTTTTTGATCCACCCTACAGTGTGCAGTGCAATTCACTTGTTTTTTTCATTCATTTAGGTTTAGCACCACCACATATAAAGCTGTATTTATTATATTCCCTCTAATAATAAAAAGTTTAACATCAGGACATATTCAGAGAACCTTACAATACTGCCACAGCAAACCACTGCGACTAAACCACCACACTTAAATGCTGTGCACCTGGATAAATATGGTAATTGCAGAGTTAATAAACACACATTATTACAAAAACATCTTTATCAAAAAAACTACATACTTGTCTATAAAAGCTTTGTTTGATGTTTCTGCATTTGAGGTAGTGCTTGTATTTCTTGAAGAGTCATATTGTACTTCTGCATGTTGCGTGTGTCGCAAAGGATTTATGTCATTATTACGTTCATATGCCCCTCGCCTCTGCAAACATGATTGACATAAAACAGCAGAGGGAACATTTATGGTTCTGCAATGAAGACATTTCCACGATCCACTTGATAGAAGCGCTTCTGATAAGCATTGAGTTTGATCAGGGGAGAGTTGCACACTGACCATCGATGTCGGATCTGCATACATCGACATATTTATTCGGATTTGAGCTCAAGCTGATGAGCGATACTATTTTCACTTGTACAGTGCAGAAAAAAATCTTTATACATGATTGAAAATCTGCGAGGGTAGTCAACTGACTGTTCCTACCAAATGCATAGGCTAGTTTCATAAAAACACTCACAGTGTTATCTCATAGTCTCCGAATTGGCTATGCCTAACTACACAACCATTGCTGTTGCTGTTTCATTTTGTGTTTCAGCATAGTAAATATAAAGTCAATAAAAGTGAACAATATTTTTTATTTTCTAAAAACTTTGCGGAAATGTAACATTTATTTCAGAAGCTAAAATACATAGGTCAAAAGAAGCGGAATGGCCCGTTTCGGTGAGTCAGATTCGGTGAGTCCAATCCCTTAACGGGGTTTTTTTTCAATTTTTTTTTAAATTATCGGGTACCGTAGCCTAATTATCATTGCCGTTTTAGGGTTAGAGGTTAGGGGTTAGGAACTCACCGAATAGCAGCAGACCCCAAAAGAAGATGCAAACATATTGTGCCTTGATTTTGTAACAGTGTAAAGAGATTCTGTGAACTCCTCCAAAAACATATCAGACGTTGGTCTTTAAAGGACATTTTATAATTACAAGATTTGCTAGGGTGGGATGAAAAACAGTTTTTTTAATTTAGAAAAAGGGGTTCTGAAAAGCTGCCAAAGGACATAAAACTGATTTCTCAAAATTCCAAACCTAATCATTTCGTATGTCCAAAATTGTTATATCTCGAGAACTACATAAGCTGGAAGGGCCAAACAAAGCTCAAAATATGCAGAAATGCAAAGTTTAAGCCTGCCCCAAAGGGCCTGCTACTATTCGGTGAGTCCGATTCGGTGAGAGCCTTTTTCGGAGAGTTCCCTATTCGGTGATGTTTTGAAATTTTCTTTGAAAATTATCGGGTACCGTAGCCTAATTATCATTGCCGCTTTTACATCGTTTTAACGTCGCTAAACGTTGAAAAAAGACCTTTATATCCTAGTTGCATTGCAAAACGTAGGGTACATCCAACCAAAGTTAGCTACCTTGAGTGCACGATTAGACTAACCTCCATCAGCTTCAAGTCTAAGTCAACAGATCCAACCATCACAAACTTTATAAGCATAGGTTTGATTTGCACTGAGATCGTCAATAAAAAACAAAAAGTTTTAGTTGAAAATAGGAGAAACCCTGAAATACCTCTATCAGGTTGCCAGGCCTAGTCGACAGTCGTATGTTGGACTCATTGTTCATTGCCATTTTATTCATAGAATCAATAACCCTAGACCTGTAACAGTCACAGGCGACTGAGAAGCATAAAGTAATGCAATACACTGTTCAGCTCAGTAGAAGTGATATAACTTTATAATTTACAATCGCTGTGATTTTGACCTCTTGATTTAGCATAAAAAGTGTTTTTTTCAAATAGCTTAATTTAGAATGCAACTAGCATAAAAAGATCTCTTAGGGCAGATAGAAAATTTGAATTTCTGCTTCTTTTGAGCTTTGACCCTTCCAGCTTAAGTAGTTCTCGAGATATGGCAATTTAACCTTTTGGGCTGGGTGGCACGATCGTTAGAGGGGGCTACTCCAAAAAATTTGGAAAATGAGTTTATCCATTTGGAAGCTTTTTAGAACCCCTTTTTGAAATTAAAAAAAAATTCAGCCCAACCTAAAGATTAGCTAATTTTTTTATTTAAGAATTGCTTCTTTTAAGTTTAAGTAAACTAAAAGCCTGTGTCAAGTAATCTGTATATATCACAGATAAATAATTATAATAAAATATAACCAATACTCTATAAATGCAGTATATATCAGTTTAAATGTTTGGCAAACACCATATGCACAAGATAAGATAATTGATAGATAAGATTAATGAAAGTACACATCAACCTGGAAAATGATTTTCCACAATTTGTAAACTTGCTTGCATACCACCACTGCTTGTTTGACCAAAGTTAAGAGAATTGTTCATGTCAGACAGCATGTTAAGATTTTCCATAGATGGCAACATAAGACCATTGCCAGTTGTGTGTGTATCATTTGCACTGTAAATGTCATCATCACCTAACAACGCTTCATCTAATTCACCAATTTGAAAAGTGTCTTGTGGGTTATATGTGGTATTCTGAAAAACACTATTAGACTCTGCAGCATTAGTATCTTGTCTGTCATTTGCTGCGGTGCTTGATTCTTCTGATATGGGAAATGGAATTGCACGAGCAGACACTTTACTTCTTTGTTGGAAGGAGGTTTCTGGTGGCATCAAAATTGGAGATTTGAATGAAATAAGATCACCGGTTTCTTTAGACTCATTAGAGTAGTTGAAATCATCATTTAACATACTATTGGGCAAAATAGGAAAGGATAAGTTCTTCGGTCCATCGCATGCTGCACAGTTCTTTTTTGACTCCTCGTTAGACAAAGTACAGCGAGGGCAGTCCCACATAATATATGTACTTCTCAAAATTAACAATAGTATTATATATTGCTTTGTTAAAAACACTGCAAAAATAACAGTAATAAAAAGTCAAAATATGCAAATATTCAACATAAGCAAATTTCAATGTATGGCATCATTGCTTTTGCTAAAATAATAATGCACATCTTATTTGAAAGCAGCCATTGCAACAATAACAAAGCTACAAATATCAGGGAACTACACTGACCAATGGTGCCACTACCAGTGTTTTTTCCACTACATCTAGTGTTTTTGGATTGCATCTTAGCGTTGCAGCGCTATGTTGGTATGCATAACTTTGGACAGTGTTCAAAGTAGCCCTACCTATTGTTTTGTTTGGCTGCATCAATGTGTTTGTAGTGCTTTTCAAAGTGGACAACAAGTTTTTTGTCCGGTTATACCCAATGATGACTAAATTTGAGATATTTAGCATAAATACTTTAAAAAATAAACTCAAATAACTGTGAAAAATGTTCAAAGTAGCCCCACCTTATGGTATGGTTAGTCGCTTACATTTTAGCTATGGATTATAATGGTAAAAGATGAGGGCGAGGGGACATTTTATTTTGCTCCTAAAAACCTTTCCACTCGAGTTTTGAAGGTAAAACACAAGGGCCTTATCCAAACAGGTTATTTGTGCAGATTAAATTGCCATGAATTTGACTTGCTACACTTGTTTATTACAGTATAGCCTAACTACAAAGAGCTTGATCAAAGATGTTATAGACAAAGCTCCGCACAAAAGATATAGTACCTCAACAATGTAAAACAAAGGAGCGATTCACATGGTATTCCTTATGACTCTATTACAGACACAACACACATCTGAAATTTGTATCAACTTCAGGGCTCTCACCAGGGGTATCTAAAGAAGGGGATACAAAGGCTTTTATTACGTCTGACAATAGAAGGGCTTCTGTTTATCGTAAATAATCTCTGTTTATCGTAAAATGACCATTGGTACCGATAGCAGTTTAATAAATCTTGTTATGATAACTTGCATTGCGCTATTAACATCAGGCCTGGATATTCACAGCATGCTCGTGGTTGCTTGTTAATTCAACTACCCATATACTTGCTTTACATCTAGCCTCCTGCAAAGGCTTTGTTATAAAAAACAGCTTACTGACCAGTAACTTTTCAACTGTCTTTGTAAACAAGTATTCTTTAAACAGGCCTCGAAATTCACGGCGGTCATGTCCGCCGTGACAGCATGTGATGTCCGCGGGAAGTACCATCTAGATCGGTCATATTTGTCCGCTGAGAAATAACACAGTAACTAGCGTTACAAATCATCGTTGCATAGCACGAACATTCAAACAACTGTTGCGAGAATTTAATTTCCCGCGCATTCTAGCGCGCATCTATAAAATGTGAACACAGGGCTACTCAACTGGCGGACCGCGGTCCGAATCCGGACCTTCTGGGTATTGATAGTGGACCTTTTGGAAGAATTAACTTCTTTGCCACGTTTCAGGGCTTCTTTAAACATTTCTAGTTCATTTCTACTGGAAGGAAGCAATTTCTACTGTGATTATTCTAGTTGCTGGGGGCTTCGACTCCCAGACTCCCCAATAGTCACTCCCAGATAGTTTAACTTTCGTGATTGCGTGTGAAATAAAATTTTCACCGGACCACTAAAAATATTCAACTTGTCAAACTGAACCTTTGTTAAGGTAACGCTGCTGTATTATATCCCTTAGCTTCCATTCAAGCAGGAAAACTTTTGATTTTTACATTGCTTTAACGATTGATGACATTGAATCAGCGTAACAAAGGTGAATTCAGCATAACAAAGGTGAAATTCACTTTTGCTCACATGATACGCAAAAATAAACCTATAAAAAGCCTAGTGAAACTTTGCACAGCAGAAAATAGTAGCGTTAGTGTAGAAGTTTTCCGATTCGTGCCTAGAGCATTGTGACGCAAGAAGCCACACGACCTCGTTAGGTAATCAGTTATGCGGCGTATTAAGCAGCTACACGGCGCTTTGACTCTTCAAGCGCACGTCGTTGGTCTGATGAAAGCCTTTCAGAGTGACTTCGCTGAAATTAAAAAAAGCCTTCTAAGCCGTAGCTATAGTTCTCAAATGGCGAAGAATTATCACGATGAAGTGATTAAGCATGACGATCGACGTTAAAACTCGTGTGTCCGCCATGAGACTTAATTTGTCCGCCGAAATAGCTGCTCATACCTGAGACGTTTGTCCGCCGTCAACAAAAACGAATTTCGAGGCCTGTTTAAATATTCTCTACGTAACATTTGCTAACTGTCTTCTGTAGCTCATTGTACCAGCTGCACTACAACACTTCCTACGATTTTAAAAAAACCACATGTTTAAAACACTACAAACTACCGCCCTGGTAGTGTCATGAGAATAAGGCAATCGCTGCGAGCTTTCATATCCCCTTCTCTGAATATCCTTGGCTCTCACTTTCAAGGAAATGTCCTTATTTTATGGAAATTTAGTTCTATTTTGAACTTTAACACTCACTAAAAAATGCCATTGGCTGCTATTTTTGTACATTTTGAGGAGCTGGTATACAAGTCCCCCCACTCCCCCTTAGCAACTCATGACAAAGAGGAATTGACCAAAACATGTGGATTGAAGTGTGTGAACAGTAAAGCAAAGGTAAAGTAGTTTCACCCTATATGTTTGGTTGAGTCCTGTTTTTGTCATGAGTTACCAAGGGGGGAGGGGGGGACTTGTATGTGTATACCAGCTCCAATTTTGCCTGTAATTTGTAAATGATCGTGTATTTATCATACTAGTGTTTTTTTATGAATCCACTTTTTTTTTTCAGTCAAATCTAGTACTTTTCCATAACAAGAGAGTGGCAACATTGACACTGATATACCCTACCAAGTCCAGTCTTCGAAATTAAAAACACTGCAAAAATAACGGTAATAAAAAGTCAAAATATGCAAATATTCAATTGCCGAGGTGATTGGCAATTGCCGAGGCAGATGCATGAATGGCACATTAGCCTCGGCCATAAAAATGCCAAGGCCACACGAGCGCTTGTAGGGACCACTATATTACAAAAATAACCCTAATTTTCTTAGACCACACCAGACTAGGAGGTTGATTCAATCTTACTATTGCTTGATGTTTTTATTTGGGTTACTTTCTACTTCGCCGGCGCTTAGACACGTGCCCAGCTGGGAGAATTGAATCTTTTATAGAAATATCACCCTATTTGCATTGATTCAACGCCAGTAAAGGTCAAATTATTGTAAGCATTTACTCCTTATCGCGCTTCGCCTTCCGTTATCTCGTCCAGCTGTATCAGAAACGATCGCGCCGCTTTCACAACAAACCACACAACATCAACAGACGTCGAATACATGTAAGTAATAGGTTAACGCGTTAACCTTTTGAGTGAGCTTTGTTTATTGCGGTTTGTGATAGATGTCTGGTTGCGTAACAACAACAGGTGCAATTTTATGCGCTGACAATGCTCATGTGAACTATAAAAAAAGTTTGCAACCTTATAAATACTGGCTTAATTGTTATGCAAAAGTTATTCTTTCATCGAATGCTTGTTCTTTACCAGTGTCATTGCCAATATAAATTGGCAACGCGTTAACCTTTTGAGTGAGCTTTGTTTATTGCGGTTTGTGATAGATGTCTGGTTGCGTAACAACAACAGGTGCAATTTTATGCGCTGACAATGCTCATGTGAACTATAAAAAAAGTTTGCAACCTTATAAATACTGGCTTAATTGTTATGCAAAAGTTATTCTTTCATCGAATGCTTGTTCTTTACCAGTGTCATTGCCAATATAAATCATGGCAAAGGAAGATACCTGGAATTTACCTGCTATAGGTTATAAAACAGAGGGGACAGATGGAAAAGTTAGTGCAGTATTTTGCAAAATTTGTAAAGAATTTTATGACGGAAACAAATCGGAATTAGAAAAGTTACGGGGCCCAGTTAAAAACGGACTACAAAATTGGATACCGGTAAATGGTATTCGGCAGTAAAGAAAAGTAATGCTTCCGATCATATGACATTGCGCGTTCATGAACAGGCAGTTTTGCGTCTTCAAGCTTAACCTTCAAGCGTCTTAAGAAATGACGTCGTCGTCGTCATTTCTTATTGGGCATTGTTGTTATGCAATACAACCGGTCGGGAAAATTAAATCGATTTGTGCTGACTCGAACGTTGAATCAACCCAAAATTAACATATATTCCCCCCCCCTGTGAGTTATTTAACATGAATTATCGTAACAGCGTGCGTATCGCGTTGCTCGCTTTATCGCTACTTTTGGTATTATTACATCACAACAAATCAAACAATGCGGTCTTGATAGACTACTCTATTATATTTTTCGCTTTTCGTTTTACATGTTGTGGTAGCCTACAATTTTTTCGTAATAAACGTTCACAGCAATTGCCGAGGCGATTTCAACTTTTGCCGTTTGGCCTCGGCAACTTTTTTGCCGAAGTAAAAATATGCTAATTTCGAAGACTGCAAGTCAGCTTCACTGCCATCCTTGTTTTGTGAACTATTTCCCATTTGTGTTGGCACCCTGGTTTGCCAACAAAAGCAAATAAACTGAACTGGCCATCACAGCAAAGCCAATGCATGTAAACTGCAATATCAGTTTAAATTTAATAAAGCGAAAGGAAGAATGACGCATTTCAATAAGATTGTCGCCACAAAAACCTTTGTATTCAGTAGCCTACAGCTTCCAAAATGCCTTGAGGTCTTGTCGTAAATACCGAAACATCAGATGGCCGAAGACCAAGACGAAAGCCTAAGGTCCGAAACAAGACCGAGACGCTAAAAATAGTATCTCGAGACAGTCTCGAGATATATCACTACATTAGGCTACTGCCCCTTAACCTACTTTCACAGATGTTTTAAATATTTATTTTTAACTGAACTGCTTTGACATCTTCTTGTTGCTGACTAGGATTTTAGATACCACCGTCATTCCATGTCACCATCAGTTACTGTGTATGGCCTTATAGAACTTAAGTTTCACCTTTTTTAACTTGTTTTGATCAAATTTATCTTGACCACGTAGGTATTAAACTCCTCTTCAACTTCTATGTTTGGAAATTTTTGCTTTATATGACTGTCTAAGACATCTGTCAGGTGGACACCCGCCTTTTTTATCTGGAGGTGCTATAAATACTCCAGGCAAATACGTATTATTCGGTCATCAATAAGTCATTATTGTTTGAGAAATTACAGATATAATCATTCGCATTACGGTAGGCTACTGTTTGAGTCGTTCAGACACTTTCTGATAACTAGTTTATTTGCATAAGAATTCGTATGGTATTTAGTTGAGAGTCCATTCGCTGTCTCATTGGATTTCTGAATCCTACGTCTGTGTCTTCAAGTGTCATTTGTTCTTTCATCAGGGTGCATCCCTAGGTACGAACTAGGTTGCATCCCTTGCATCATCTATCAACAGTTCAAACTCACAAAAATATAAGAGTGGAGAGTCCTTTTAGCCAGCCTACCCCTCGTCAATGTAGGCTAGTAGGGTAACCGTTACGTTCAGAAGTGCTCGGACATTATCAGGGTCATCAATTTAATTCAAACATCACTTTAAACAAAAGAAATCAAAAAAAAAAAATTCTGAACACTCAAAAGTTTTGCCATGACCATAGACAGGTAGCCACTTTAACAAGGAAAAATTCTGCCACTGGAATTGACTAGAATGCACCGCCAACCAATCATAAGCAACGTTTTCTATGACGCAAAAAAGAGCAAAAAGATGATGATACAAAGCAAATCAAGTGATGGATTTTCTGTCAGCTGGTTGGCTTAGGGGTTAGGGATAGAAAGTAGTTATTTTGTTGACGCTGGTTCGATTCCCATCACTGCTATTGCCCTTTTTTCTTCTGTAATTACCAAATAAAGTTCAAAACAAGCATTAACTTTATGGCTGAATGCTAAAAAGGTCACAATTGGAGGGTAGCCTCTTATAAAATGTTCTGATTGGTTGGCGGTTGCATTCTAGTCAATTGCAGTGGCAGAATTTCTACTTGTTAATGTGCCTACCCCATAGACAAGCCATGACCAGGGTTGCCAACCTTTGAAAATGTTTCCAGCTCAAACTGATCACGGAACCAGACAATTTTCAATATGCTTTAAACTTTCAAAATATTTTTGACAGACTCAATTCAATCATATATATATACAGGGCCGGATTTAGCTGATGGGGGGCCCGGGGCACTTTTAGATCGGGGGGCCCCCGTGCAAAAAAATTTTTCGCGCCTACGGCGCGTAAACACTATCTCTACGTCTACAGTAGCATCAGTCCAGTACTGCACAGCATTTTGCAGAAACTTTAAAGGTCAAAAGGAATAAAATAACACAAAATCACATTTTTTTCCACATAGGGGGGCCCTTCAAAAGTCGGGGGGCCCGGGGCAACTGCCCCCTCTGCCCCCCCCTAAATCCGGGCCTGTATATATACTGATGTCTAACATATCTAGATCTTATAATTTTACGCTGAATTTAGCATTTAAGTGCAAAAAAAAAACAATCAATGTGTAAAAACCGAAATAATTACATTGCAAACAAAATAAGAAATATGTAACTTTACTAAACACAGGTCAGCACCGCAGGCACAGTTGGCTATGTCCAATTTTGACCAATTACACATTATCTACACGTTTATGATCATACATATTCAAATCAAACTTATCTAATAATTTCAGAGATGGCGATATTTTGCCCACTTTTCAATGGTAAACAATGCCTTGCTATAAACACAACAGCGTTGAGTAAAGCTTTGTAGGCCTACTGAACTTTTATGTAAACTTTCTTAATGAAAATAGAAAAATAATAAAACATTAATTTATGCATTTCACAAGCACAAAATAAAATTGCCTTCTTTATGAGACCAATCTAATGGCTGACATGACAGCAATAGAGCGGCAACTTACAGCATTCTATACAACCTAACTTCAGTACATTTGAATCTCGACTACATTCTCTTTTTTTAAGAAGCTTTAGCAATCTCATGTTGTTTTGAAACACATTACTCAAACCAGCCCAAAAACCGCAACCCGCAACCTTCAAAAAAATCCCGCAACTCAGGACAAAAGCCAGCCCAATTGGGCGTGAAAACCGCAAGGTTGGCAACTCTGGTCATGACTGTGATGGCAACCCTATAAATGAAAAAACGGAGAAATTTTTTGAAAGGGTCGCAAATATTCTATAAAGTTTTGATGGATAAAGTTCATAGAAAAAACATTAAATCAGCATATAACTTAGATTACCGTACTTAACTTTTGATGCTTTATTAAGAAAAAAAAGCTATGCATTTTCAGAACGTTGCTAAAGATCAAATAAAGCTAAAGATCAATCCACTTTTGCGCAATGTTATGTCTTCTGATTGTTTTTTCATATTTCATATCTTTATCCTGCATTGCGGGAAATTGCTATTTTAATTCTACATTTTATATTTACTACAACAGTATTTTGTATGTTGTAGCCTGCTTGGTTGCAATAAAATTATTATATAGACTAACAAGAAAAAAACAATTGCATGACAAGCTGCGCTAAATAGAACCATGGTAACCAAGTTTTACTCCACAGCAGAAACTAATAGAGCTGCAACATTGGTCACTAAATCTTATCAACGTTGCGTTTTGTGGTTGAAAACTTCGTTCTTTTTGGTGGACAATAGGGTAGAGTGAATTTCACTTAATGTTTTGGATTTTGATTTAAGGTGTTGTAATGTTGTTTTTGGGCCTAAAAAACAACCCCAAACATAATTTTGGTTCGCCTACCCCTAAATTGACCCTCCTACCTGAGGTCAAAATTGCTCTATCTCCACTTCTACTGGAGCTAGAAATCTGTTTAATAGCTTAAAAGATTCAGAAGACCCATATTTCTATCTGTTCTAAGAGAACTTTTTCTTCTATTGCTACTAGAATTTGACTAAACAGCCAAAATGTAGTTTTTGTGGTATTTTTGCATAAACAACATTATAGTTAGCAAACTTCAACAGCCAAAATAGTAAATTTCAGCAATTGGTTGAATTTGTTGTTTGAGAATAAGTGTATCAAACATCGAAATATTCTTATCTGTAGCATTGATGAGGAACTGAAGTTTGAGCTAAATATGAAATTAATGTTTTGATGCATTTAAGATGACATTTTAATGGTTGAAACTTGAAAGGCATGAAATTATTGAGAGAGAGATATCTTTTTTGCCAACAAGTCACACTGCGTACAATAATAATTATTACATAGGGCTACCATATGTCCTCTTTTAAGAGGATTTGTCCTCTTTTTTCAAGAACAATGAATTGTCCTCCGAGGACACTAAAAAATGTTCAAATGTCCTCTTTTTTGACAGTTTGAGTTTTCATGCTTATATTTTCAACGGGATTATATTGCTTGATGGCGTTTCAGTGACGGCTTGTAGGCTATTTGTTTTCTAAACATTTTGTATAACAACGTAGCCTAACATGTTGATTTATAAATTTTACAAGAAATTGGCGCATTTTATGGAACTGTTGTTGAACGTTTATGGCCTGGTTCATTGTAAGATATTAAACGACATTTTAAAGGCCATGCTCACACTTTCACAAAAAAAATATTTTTTTACGAACATACGTTTTATATTGATACAACACTTGTAGACGTTGCTGGTTACTAACCGAGTTTAGCTCGTTTGTTACTTGAAACAAATCAAAACGAATGTCTAAAAGTGCTCCACTCCAACTCCACCCACACTCCAACGCTGTTCGTTCAGGAGCAACTCATGAGTGAACGAATTCACAGACCCCTCCATTTCTCACTCTGTCAAACTCAGTGACTGGGTCTGTGTCAGTGGTTCAAGGCCTCTACACAGTGCAGCCTACTGTTTTCATATTTCCTGCAAATAATTTAACAACTTCGTTAAGGCTGACTATTCCTTGTTGAAAAAAGTTAAGGCTTGACGTGGAGGTCGTGCCTGATTTGTCACATTTTGCAGATTTTGTGATCATTGCTGTCTGACTGAAACTGTCTAAAAATTAGGTCTTTTTTTCACCTTTTGCTGACTTTTAAAAATGTAAAATCATTTGTTGTCTTAAGGAAGCACTAAAAATGAGAAAAAATAAGACGTTCAGTCAATCTGTTTTTTTTTTGTTTTTCTTTGGTAACTTTTGCTGCGTAGGCCTATACTGTAAAGGTAAAGGTGAGTCCCATTCTTGATCCAAGCATCCGGGGATGAGAAGATAAGGTTCTCATTATACTAAGCCTTCGGTACTAAAGAGAGTAGGGTGGCCAGTTCCTTTCTCTCGGCCGCCTTTACTTCAGCAATTACGCCCACACAATTTATTACACCTTAGGTAGAGGTGAGCGGTGATTTTCAACAACCAGGTTAAGCCGGGAGTCGAACCAGGATTGCATGATTGGAAAACGAGTGCCTTATCTGCTGCGCCATCCCACCGCCTATTCTGTAATCAGTGCCGGTCTTTGGGGTGTGCAAACCGTGCGATTGCACAGGGCCCGCAATTACTTAGAAAATGCAGAAAACATAGAGACTTAGCTTTATTTCCGAAAAATGTCGAAGAAAACATATGATCTTATCTTTTTGCTATAGCCTACCACCGGACAGCACCATTTTACAGTAATATTCATACCCAAATTTTTGTTAAACATGCTCTCAGAATGCACCAAAATCAACGTAATTTTTCAAAATTTTCTGGGGGAGCCCCCCCCCATACCTCCCGCCGCCTTTTGCCCGCCGGCCATCAAACCCCTTCCCCTTTCAAAATACCTAGCTAAGCTACTGAATTGGATGATTTGGATAATTATCATTGGGTTCCGCAAAGCATATTCCGCACAGGGCCCGAAATACCCTAAGACCTGCACTGCTGTAATGATCTAAAAACATGCAAAAGCTTCTTCAAGCATAAAATTCTACTTGCTGGCGATACGTGTCCTCTTTTTAGGCGATGAAAATATGGTAGGCCTATTATTACACAAACAATCAAAATTTAACTAGGCCTAACCAGCAACAACAGGAAGGCTGCGAAGGGACCACCGACAGGTCTTCAAGTCAAGCAGCATCTAATGAAAATCCCATTGCTTGAAAATGAAAATCCACTTGCGCTTTTAAACACTCAAAAAATGTCACAAAACATTTTGCTTCCCTCATTTTTAGGTCCCGGCTATGCCCCTGGTAACTATAACGAAACAAACAAGTGGTTTTTATGCAATCATATTCAGCAGTAAAATTGCTTTTTGGTGTTGAAAGAGGGCATCAACTTCCGTGATTTGATCTTTTTCCGGATCACACCATCCCGTCTTTCGAACCTAGCCACATGCATGGAAGCTTCTGTTACGAGCTCCACATGACGCTTTAGCCTACAGCTTGATTGTGGGCATGGGTGGTCAAGTTCAAGCTTGTTTGTTTTGAAATTTTGTATTGCATCATCATTTATGACTTTGTTTGTGGGTAGTTCTATGACATGAATTTCATTAAAATTTACCATGTTGTGGTAGAACTCGGCGTTGATATTGATCTCCGGTGTGATAAATTTTCGAACAGTTACTGTGCTCTCTGCAATAGATTTCGCCTTTGCACTTTCATCATCTGGGGTCATTTCAACATCTTTGCTTCTGCGTAGCGATAGCACAAATATTGACAGCTTGCGATCGAATTGTATCATCATCGTCAACCATCATCGAAAGAAGAATGTTTTCGTGGTGAGCTTTTTTTGTCGTATCCAGGCTTACACCCGGTGGTTGAAGATTCAGATTAAGTGGACGGGAAGGCAAGGAAGCCAATCTTCGTGTCCACTTTCAGGCATACCTCTAAGTGTCCTGCCACAGCCGCATGCTCTTGAGCGGTGTCGAACCGGCGCCCTTTCGAGTACCGTTTCAAGGTTCTCACCACTCGGCTACGCAGGGGTGAGCTGAAAAGCCATTACGTATCAAAGTTTTTGATGCAAGGTCTCTTGCTTGCTTCTAGGGAAGTTGGTTGATTCGTTTGAGCAAACAAAATTCTACCAGAATTCTCAAATTTTTGCTCGGCTTTATTTGGGAAGTGTAGCATTTTAAAATGCGACATGCAAGTGTCAACCATCTTGCATGTAACAAGCCACCTACTTCAAACTGTGCTAAGTCATTCTCAAGTTTTCCAGATATGACAGCCAAACAAATTTGGTACGGTATGCATAAAATTGATCGGAACTCATTGAGAAAATTCAATAGAATATAATGGCTTAAATTTAACCACATGCCAATCAGACACTAAACCAATTAGCTCTTTACCAATTGGGCCTGAAAACGAGTCGGAGTTTAAAGAGACTCCATCCAAGTGCTAAAGACTTGCCTGAGAGGTAGTTCGTTGGTATGCAGGAGACAGATTGCGAAGGTCTTTGCCGCAACTCTTCTAATGTGGCAATAGTGTTTACCTGTCATAATTGTTGTTCCATCTGAGCCTATGATCGACAAATTGTTTTGCAGGTCGGTATTTTCCAGTGCTTTGTGATGCTCAAATAACAATCCAACCAATTGCTGAAATTTACTATTTTAGCTGTTGAAGTTCGTTGACTATAATGTTGTAAGCCTATAGGTTAAGCAAAAATAACACAAAAACTATATTTTTGCTGTTTAGTCAAATTCTAGTAGCAATAGAAGAAAAAGTTCTCTTAGAACAGATAGAAATGTGGGTCTTCTGAATCTTTTAAGCCATGAAACAGATTTCTAGCATCAGTAGAAGTGGAGATAGAACAATTTTGACCTCGCGTGACCTTTAACCTCAGGTAGGAGGGTCAATTTAGGGGTAGGCGAACCAAAATTATGTTTGGGGTTGTTTTTTAGGCCCAAAGACAACATTACAACACCTTAAATCAAAATCCAAAACATTAAGTGAAATTCACTCCACCCTAGTGGACAATGTTTAAGCTGTGAATGCAATTCACTGTCCACAAACCTATCGCACGGGGGTTTTGACCGATTTTTCTTCAGGTTGCTACAAGGAGAATTTTTCTGGGTGACGTTAAGATCACTAACTTACATCATAAACAGGGCGTCCGTGAGCACCACCTTGCCTACCCTACGAAATCCACAAGTGGGCCCTATTTTTGGTAATGGTGACTAAAATGATTGTCAATGCATCATTAAAAAATTGGGCAAGGAAGCATTACGCTTGAGCATTAATTTTTTTTCTATGCAGAAAAAATAAAAATTTTACTTTTATCATTCTAGCAAACAATAAATTCTTTCTTTGTAGCACGGAATAACAATCGCTTTATGGGCATAACATGATATTTTGACTGCCCCCCACCCTACAGCAATAAACCAATTTAGGCTATTGTTACAAATTATCGTCTTTGTGGCATCGCCTGGAGTTTGGAATCTGGTTGTCCAAACAGAGGGCATAAAATCGCAAATGATGTGTAATAGACTACAAATTTTAATCAGATCATATTTGAACGCCAAGACTCGCACAAAATAAGATGCAAACATTGAAACGCTTTGCACACAATGCAATTTATTGTTGAAAACCTCAAACGAAAAACAGCAGGCTCTCACAATGTTGTAGGCTACTAAATTACCAAATGTAGCCTATAATGTACGTTCCACTACAAGCCGAACATGCGGTAACAGAACAAAAACGGGGCCGTTTTTAGGCGTTATTGTTGGGCTGCAGTCAGCGTATCAGCTCTTTTTCTTCAAAATGACAGACCCTAGACTTCGAAAAACGTAAAGTCGATGCTGTCGTGCAGGTAGGCTAATGATTACAAGTACTGAATCGACTCTGAAGCGGTGCTAGCCGTACCAAATTTGCCATAGTAAAATAGGGTGACACAGCAGGTTCTACTGCATATTCGCGTGGCAACGAGCTCCAAACAATGGACCATCTTCTGCGTGCCCTCAAGCTCCACTGCGCAGCAAGTTGAACCTTTCAGACTACAGCTTATATTTCTGAAGAATGTGTCAGTTTGTGAGCTGGTAATGAAACCCAGAAGACTTGGGAAAATCACCATAGCGAGAAATTGGCACGACCATACAAACCATAAACAAGCAATCTATCGTGAAACCTTTTGATCAGAATACAGCTGATGTACGTAGGTTATCAGTGCAACCAAAACAACTGTACTTTGGGCAAAGTTAGGTGACAAAAACATGATGCATAAAATGATATAAGCAGGGCTGTGGAGTCGGTAGGATTTTGGCGTGTCCGGAACCGTTAAAAAACGACTGACTCCGGCTTGAGAAAAAGCGATAAACAATAAGTTTTTTACGTGCAATACACTTTTTCAAAATATTGTTTCTTATTCTCAGTACTGCGCTCCAAACCTTTAGCAAAAAATAGAAGTGTTGGTTTTGGTAGTTTTAAAAAAAATAAAAAAAATTCAGAAAAATCTGTCAACACCGAAGGCGGAGTCGGCCCGTTATAAACCGAGGAGTCGAAGTCGTATATTTTTTCCTCGACTCCACAGCCCTGAATACCATTACTTAATCGAATTACTGTATTACAATACTCAAGTTTTACAAGTGTTCATAATTTTCATAGGTAGTAAGTTTCTAAAAAACCACCCCTTTTGCATTTGATACCATCTGAAACTTGATCAAAACCAAGCATATTAAAGCTAAAATGAGCCAAGGAATTGGTAAAAATATAAACGAGGTGTGGCCGATACATTATCAGTAAGTAATTTTTTGTAATCTTGGGTCTTAACTTTGTATAATTAAACGAGGCGTGGTATTTTCCTTTACGTCGGGGAGAGACGATTTAACATCAGATATTATTGTGTTTTAGTTGTCTTCAACTCTTTGATGGTAAGAAAACAGCAAAAAAACACAGAGGCCAAATATCCAGTGAGACATCCAATTACACACGGTATAGGCCAAACCTGCCAATTTCGGTCCCAATCTAGGGGTATTACAACAGCCGAAGCCCAGCTCCCAACGATTGCCCCCAGGGACTGAAGGTAAAGAAATCGTTCAGTAGCATTGGTAAAATCGCCACAAACCAACACTCTATACCAATCATAGGCATCTGAACCAAGTAGGCATAAAGTTGGTATTGCTATTATTGTTGTTAGTAAAAACGCCCATGTTGTGGTTTCCAACATATTTTGAACCAATGGAGCCCCAAACAATACACACATCGTGTGGCTTGTAAACCAACAAAGTACAAACATTGAAGATCCCTTCAACCAAACATCAATGTCATTTTTAGGCTTTGTTCCAAGGTCTGCTCTGTCGGTGACATCTTGAACCAATTTACAGCGCTTCCATATGTGGCAAAAAATAACGGATTGTATGATGCTAAAGCTAACAGCAAACTTTAAAGTAGCGGGGATAACAGAAGCTATAAAAGGAAACTCTCCAAATAAAATTGTTGGTAAGATACAATACATCAACGTGCAAGCTACCAATAGAAATTCTGGAAACACGATTTTGAAAAGAGAAATGGCATGAATATTTTGCTGGCTATGAGTTGACAAAGGAAGCATATTCAGTTGTTTTCATTTGATTCTTGCGGTTTTGGTTCGAAGGGATTTGACCAAACTCTCATGCCACCAGGTTGAATTTCTTCTTGGTTTATTCCACCACGTGCCTTTTCCTGAATTTCCTCTAAAAATACAGAAGGCAATAAGAATTAAAACATTGTTGAATAATTACACTTCATAATAACTAGTTGGTTATTACATTATGAACAGAGCATTATTTCTTTGGATCAATTCAACGGTCCAGTTTAATAACACCTGATTTCAAGTTATTTTAAATGAAAATTTGAAGAAGCATCATGCAACAGTGACCTTCAGCTACAATTCTATGGATTTTATAAAATAATACAAGAATCAAAGTTTTGTAATAAAAAAACAAATTGTGTAGCTTGCTTTAATAATAACTTTATGGCACCAAGGCAGGCCTCGAAATTCACGGCAGACACGGTGGTCAGGTCCGCCGTCACAGCATGTGATGTCCGCGGGAAGTACCATCTAGATCGGTCAAATTTGTCCGCCGAGAAATAGCGATAGAAATCGTCATTGCATAGCACGAACAATTGTTGCGAATATATAATTTCCAGCACATTCTAGCGCGCATCTAGAAAATGTTAATACTGTATCCCTTAGCTTCCATTCAAGCGGGAAAACTATCGATTTTTATGTTGCTTCAACGATTGATGACATTGAATCAACGTAACAAAGGTGAATTATTCGCTAAGAACCAATGGGAGTACCGGTACTTTTACACTAATCACGTGCAACTTAGTTCAAGTCTTACGTCACAATGTCTGGCTTTGATCTCCGATTAATATTGACAAGACAAGGTTGGTTACAAAATTAGATTATACGAGTAGGCTATTGCAGCAGTGCCGGTCTTTGCGGTGTGCAAACCGTGCGATCGCACAGGGCCCGCAAATTAGGGGGCCCGCAATTTACTTAGAAAATGCAGTAATTTTGTCATTTTCAATAGAAAAATTCAAAAAGTGAATTCAACAAAGGAATTAGCTACAAGAAAGCAGGGTCTGCTACTACTCGGTGAGTTCGATTCCGTGAGTTCCTAACCTCTAACCCCTAACCCTAAAACGGCAATGATAATTAGGCTACGGTACCCGATAATTTAAAAAAAAAAATTGAAAAAATCACTAAATAGGGATCGGACTCACCAAAACGGGCCATTCCGTTTTTGGTCATATATAGTCAATTGACTATATTTTTTTTTTCGAACATTTTGACCAAATTGACTATATTTTTTTCAGACATTTTGCTAAAAAATCGGTCAATGACCGATAAATGACCAAAAAAAAAAACCAGGTCCGATGACAAGGCGCCAGTGATGGCGAACAAGATTTCTGTCCAGGGAAAGAAAGTGGAAAGACCAAAAAAAGATGGTTAGAGTAGGTGAGAGGCGATATCAGTGTAAGGAACCTGGACAGAATCAACCATAACAGCAAAGCATGGCAAAAAGGCTGCAAAACTGGTGGATCTTTGCTGGCAGGGACCAACGCCAGGTCTCATCTACTAAAAACACACATGAATGATTATTACTGTTACTCCAGCAAAATGATGATTTCAACATGCACTCAGGTGTGTTGTCACATAGGCTCCATATCTTTTTGTGCAACCATAGCACTACGTGCAAAACGTAGTCGAGCATGGTTTAATAAATGTATCAAAGTAACAGTATTAAAAAAATGAACAAACTAAAACCCTTAAATAATACATATGTAATAAAGCTATTTTCTTGAAATAAGTATTGTGAATTTTTGCAGCCACCAAACTTACTCGTTGACATTAAAAGATAAAGTGCATAAAATCAGTCATTTGTAAACTAGGCTAGCAAATAACATAAAAAGAAACTTTGACACAGTGACCTGGAGTAAACAGTTGTGCCGTAAAGATCACATGCAAGTTTGTTCGGCAAGCGGGGTGACAACTTTTTTTAGCAAAAAAAAATTACCAAGAGCATTTCAATTTATTTTTCTTTATCAGAAAACAGAAGAAACGATTTTGTGGAAATGAAATACAGGAACAAACCTAACAAAAGGAAAAGGTGGCAAAACCTTAATGGTTTAAGTAAAATTAAAAAAAACAACTAAATTTGATTATTCATACTGTTACAGCTGGAAACAGCAAAAAGCACTATTTATGGATCAAGTTCTAAAAAAAAAACACACCTGGGCGGTGACTAACTGATATTCTTGGGGATCTGAAACCAATATAGACTCAATGAGCCACAGACCTTCACGTTAAAATCTGTCGAGTTTAGAGGTTATAAACCCAGCTTTTTTGTTGTTGAAGAGGCGAGAGAAAATATATCATGCTTGAGTGAACAAGTGAATATAGGCTTCAGGATTCAAGCTTTGGTACTCAGTGGGTGTAACCTATTTTGTCCCCTGAAAAGATTGAGAAAGAAATACAACACAGCCAAAGTCGCAGATCGGAGAAGCCGCAAACATTTCAAAATTTTTCCCTTGAAAAGTTCAAGACAAAAAAATACAGAAGCGCCGAAGTCGCTGATCAGAGTTGTCAAAACAGTTGACCACACTAGATATCTTGAAATAACAGTTGATACACCGAACCTCACTTTTGGGTTAGGGTTATCCAGAGATACGCCACAAATTCTACGCCGTAGACTTTTTGTTTGCGCTAACGCTTACGGCCACATTTTTTTGGATAGTTGTTGCTTGAGGCTACACCGTAAAGTTTTTGCGGTTTTTTAGCGTATAGCGTCAACGTATACTTTTTAATGGCTTAGCTGTTGTTTGCATTTTTTTTTATCAAACTTTCCAAATATTGAATAAGTTGAAAGAAGGTTTTTAATGGACAAAGACATATTGAAACCAAAATGCAGCAAAATGTCAGATGAACACTTTCAGATGCTTACAAGTGTTTCTTCGTGGAAATTTAAAATAAAACTTGTTTGTTTTGAGTGGTTTATACCGTGTGAATGTTTGGCACCTAGCAAACAAAATGAGTTTACGCTAGTGTATGCGCTGATGCAGCCAACTTTTTTACAAGTTACGTTGACGCATACAGCGTATGGATTTTCAAATGTTTGCGTTTACGCTGACGGCGTCAATTTTTTTTTTGTATACGGACTATACGCGTACATCACTGGGGTTATCGAAATAAGATTGTAGTACCTCCATTACAAGAGATCGCAAGCTATCATAAAATTACAAAGAAAAAATTACACTTGTTTTGTGCTGGCCCATAAAAGTTAAATGATTAATTCAAGGGGAAAATTTTAAAATGTTTGCGGAAACTCCGATCAGCGATTTCAGCTTTGTTCTATTTTTTCTCTGGATCTTTTTAGGGGACAAAATAGGTTGCATCCGTACTCAGCTGCACCTCTATATGGCTGCATAGTGCATAGTCAAAAACATAGCCTATGGTACTTATTAGTCTAAGTATTAACAATAACGGGATGGAACACTAATTCAAAACTATATCAACAAAAAGCTGTGGAATCTAAGTTATTACAGTGGTGCTATTTTATTTGTATTGTTTGTACTTGTACCATACTATTCTCGCAACAGATGAAATAAAAGTTTTCTCTCTCATTCTTACAATCCTAAAGTGCATTTATTACTGATAATATCAATATAGGCAAGCCACAAACGAATACAATAAGCCATACTTTGTATTCTGCTGGCCTAAAATTTACCAACTCAAATGACTTAGGGAAGCAAGTTGATAAATTTCTTTTAAAAATAGTTTTATGGAAGTGGCTATATTTCCACACTTAATGTCATGGTTACAATCAGGTGTTGCCAGAGTTAGGATTAAAGTTAGGAAGGGTCAACTAGAGTTAGGAATAATATTAGGGTTTTTATGTTTTCTCAAGACTAAAAAAAATTTCCAAAATACAAGTTTTTGTTTTCAACAGTTCTAAACTATTCTCAAATTAGCAGGCCTCGAAATTCCTGGCGGACATGTTCGCCGTCACAGCATGTGATATCCGTGGGAAGTACCATCTAGATCAGTCATATTTGTTCGCTGAGCAATAACACAAGAACTAGCGATACAAACCGTCACTGCATAGCACAAACAATTGTTGCGAGAATACAATTTTCCGCGCATTCTAGCGCGCATCTAGAAAATGTGAATACTGAATTTGTATCCTTAGCTTCCATTCAAGGAGAAAAACTTTTGATTTTTACATTGCTTTAACGATTGATGACATTGAATCATCGTAACAAGGGTGAATTCTTCGCTAAGTATCGACGGGAGTGTAGTACTTCTACACTAATCATGCGCAACTTAGTTCAAGTCTTACATCACAATGTCTGGCTTTGATCTCCGAGTAATATTGATAAGGCATTAAGGCAAGGTTGGTTAAAATTAAAAATGCGAGTAGGCTATTACAGCAAGATGCAGTAAAATTTGTTAAGTTTTGGGATTATATACAGTAAGAAAAGGCCCAGGAAAAATTCGGATGCAACCATTAACAATTTGTACCGTCAGTTCGTACCTTGAAACATAGACGCCTAAAACGCATATTTCTGCGTGGGAGCAACTTTTTATGTTGCATTGATATATAAAACAATAGTTGAACTAGCGATCGGCAGCAGGAAAACACTTTTAAATGCAAACCGCAACAGCTTCGCAATAAATAATCACTAGAACGAGTAGCGATGCTATAATCCCACCCCAGACAAAATTGATTCAACGTCTGCAGACGTTGAATCAATGTAAAAATGACAGATTTTGCTGCCTGAGACATAGCAAAAATCTACCATTTTGCGTCGATTCAATGTCATCAGATGTTGAATGCACCCAAAAACAACATAATTTGCTACGTTGACGCAGCGTGCGTTTAGCTTAATGCGCTTGCAAACAGACTCGATGTCGCTTTCGAAAGTCGAAATCTCTGCTGAGAATTGTCGTGGCAGTGAATCGCTTGCTGTGAAAATGAACTTGAAGTCTCGGCCTGAGGTAACCACTAATCAACGTAACAAGGGCTGGCACAAACCGCATTGCGCACACACGACATAATCAACACAACAACAGACTCACGCAAACTGCATGGCGCACACACGACCGTTGCCATAGAAACCCGATCAGAGGCGGGGAATATGCGCATCTTTTGTTTCATCTGCAACACGGGCGTATTACAGCAAATTGAAACTTGAAAGCTGGTCAGCGATATTGTAGTGAAAAGGGAGCAATGTCAAGTCGAAAACTTAATCAAACGTCTTTCCGTAACTATTTTTTAAGGGCTGTTTACGGATGTCAGCAGCTTTTAAATTTATTCAAGGTGACGTGCTGTTGAATTGATGTAAACTTGAATGATTTTACTTTCAACAGGTATATTTTCAAGCGTATGATCAAGTTAGTATTTTCATTCCATTTACAGTGTACCTTTTAGTAAATCTTTTCGTCTCTAGTTTTATGCTAATAAATCTAATTCATTGCTAAACTTTATGTTGTGCTTAGCTTAAAGAGTCGCAGTCCATCAACCGCCAGCCAACGCAGACGCATAGCATGTCACTGTGTTTTGGTCGAGTTTTGTTTATAATAATTAACAGTAAGTCAAACGTAGCGATAACTCCGAGTGTGGCAATAAAAGCAATTCTAGTGTGACGACATAATTACGTCATCCATCTGCGTAACATTTCGCTGAATTTACGTTGCTGCTGATGAAACACGCTTTCGCCCCCACGGCCAAAAAAATAGTTAGGCGCCTATGCCTTGAAAAAATCGAGAGAAAAAATTAAAAAAAGCCGAAGTCTTAATTTTAAAATGTTTGCGAAAACTCCGATCAACCCCAAACCCTTTTAAAATGTTTGCGGAAACTGCGATTAGCGACTTCGGCAAACTCTTAGGATCATTACTGGAAATTTTAAAATGTTTGCGAAAACTGCGGAAAAACGGAAACTGCGATCAGCGATGTTCTATTTTTTTCTCTTGATCTTTTTAGTTTGTTTGTTTGCGGATACCAATACCTAACCGATACTCCAATACCCTAACCCTTTTGAAATGTTTGCGGAAACTGCGATCAGCGAGTTCGGCTTTTTTTAATTTTTTTCTTGATTTTTTAAGGTACAAACTAACGGTACGAATTGTTCATGGTACGAATTAGGTTGCAACCAGTCACCGGAAAATTCACTTTCGCTCACATGATACGCAAAAATAAACTTGAAAAAAGCCTAGATACTTTGCACAGCAGAAAATAGTAGCGTTAGTGTAGAAGTTTTCCGATTCGTGCCCAGAGCATTGTGACGCAAGAAGCCACACGACCTCGTTCGGTAGAAGCTAATCAGTTATGCGGCGTATTAAGCAACTACAGGGCGCTTTGACTCTTTCAAGCGCACGCCGTTGGTCTGATGAAAGAGTTTCAGAGTGACTTCAAATGCTGAAATTTAAAAAAGCCTTCTAAACCATAGCTATAGTTCTCAAATGGCGAAGAATTATTAAGATTAAGTGATTAAGCATGACGATTGACATTAAAACTGGTGTGTGTGTGTGTCCGCCGTGAGACTTAATTTGTCCGCCGAGATAGCTGCTCAGACAGGACACGTTTGTCCGCCGTCAACAAAAACGAATTTTGAGGCTTGAATTAGGGCTGAATTCCTTATCTGGCAACACTATTGAGGCTTTTATTACACTATATAGTGTAAATATAGCCACAGCCTAGTTTTAATGACTTTTTTGTTGATATTTTGCCTGAACTTATAAACTGAAGCCATATAAATTTAAACCTGTGCTTTTTAAAAGACAGAACACGGTTTGAAACATAGGCCAGTGCAACCAATCAATCATCATATTATTTGTCATCATTGACGCATCTGGGACAAAAAAGATACTACTAACTACAAAAGTCGATATAGAACTACCAGCACATTACCGGTAATGAACAGGAAATAGCGGCAAAACCTTGAAAGGTTTAAAACGTGCCTGAATAGAAAATTATGTAGAAGGTTGTATGTCTGTAGTTAGCAACAAAACCCAAAAAACAAACAGCAAATAATAAAACAAAAACAGAGAGAAGCACACATGTAGTACAGTATCCCTACCGGTATCAGACCTTGTGTATAATACCAAACAATTCAGGCTAGCATACACTAGTCACCTACAAAATAAAATAATCTTAGCTGATTTTGATACTTACTAAATCTTTGTGGGTGATACAACGGAAATATATAAATCGGATACAAAGCTAAACCAATTGCTAGAACCCAGGCAACAACGGGATATATTGCGTTTGCTCTTCCCTTTCCAATTCTGCGCTTTATTCTAAAATCTGGTTTGGGAAGTTTAACTTTCTCAAATAAAAGCTTGCTTAAAATCATTCTTCCACAAACCACATCCAATCCAAACGTTTGTTTGCTGCCAGCGAAACCAACTCTGTTTCAGTTTTTCCAGATCCAGGTTGAAATTAGGAAAGGTCACCCCTTTTTTAGTTAAACGTTCAATCTCAATAAGTGTTTCTATATCGCAACTTAACAATTCACAGACAGAAAGGTATTTTTGCCTAACCTAAACTGAACACTGATAAAAATTGTTAAAATGGATTATAAATATTTCTTAAAATATAATTGTGTCCGAAACGTTTTCCTGTTGAACGTGTTATTTGCAGACGTATTTGAATGTAGTAGAAGCCAAGTACCACCAGACTCCATTTGTTCATCCTTGATTCCGACACACGTCCCATCGGCCTGACCCCACAAAGCCATGAGTAGGTGCGCGGCGCCTCAACCGTTTTCGCACGGGCGTTGAGTTTTTCTGCTCAAGCGGCGCCCGGCTCAAGATCACGCGGCGTTGGTTCGATTCTCGTGGTGTGCGCTTGAGCAACGCATTCAGGACTGCTCTCGGTTCAGCGGCACCAAGTAAATGCAATAATTAGCCTACCCTGCAACAAAACTTCAACAATCGGAAAACTTCACTCTGTCAATATCGGTAATCGACCCTGCGTCAAGAGCCTCTACAAGTAGGCCTATGCGAAACTACAAGGAATTAATAACCTACCAAGACTTTGTCAGTCCGAGGATAAAGATTCAAAACCAACCAACCAACTCATTTACCGAACCGCTAAAAATATTCAACTTGTCAAACTGGACCTTTGTTAACATTAGTTGAGTAATCTTGACCTATAGTATTCATATATATATATATCTCTTTATTGATGTTGAAATAAGGTTTGGTGGCCGAGCTAAACTATATTTATCGATGCTTTATCGACCACGGCATTCGGCCACGGCAGCCGTGGCCGAGTGGTTAGCGCGTTGGTCTCGCAGTCGAGAGCCTGCATGTTCGACTCCAGCCACCCGCACTTGCTGTTGTTTCTCTGGGCAAGAAACTTAACGATAATTGCCTCTACCTAGTGATCGATTTCGAGTAATGGGTAGTACCAAATTTAAGTCATAATTAAAGTAGACAACCGGAAAACAGACATTGCAGTCGGCTGCAGCGTGGGTCAGGTGTATGTCGGAAGGCGTACACCGATGCATAGCGCTCAAGTCCGCTTTCCCGCAATGCAGGATAAAGATAAACAAACAAACAAAACATATACTGCAATATTCAGTGTTGTACGCGTCATTGAAATAATTTGACGGCGTCAGCGTCAGCGCGAATTGCCTAAAAACTTTACGGCGTAAAGGACTGCGTAAGCTCTTAAAGAAATTGACGACGTCAGCGTCAGCGCTAATTTCTAGCGCTATTTTTTGCCAGTGTCTCATAAAACGGAAATATTTCAACCAAGTTCAGCCTAACAATAGCTATAAATAAAGAGCAGGTATTATGGTTTGAGACTGTATTGTAATTAGCTGCTCAGCCTATTAGTTGTTTCCTTGCAGAAAAACAAGCATTTTAAAACGTTTGTCTGACAATCTGCTGCGTTTGGAACGCATATTCAGGGGCGCCGGAGCGATTTTTGACTGGATGGGCAGGAGTATGAAAAAAGGGCACTTTTGTTGCTGACAGGCCAATTTTTTTTGTTAGTTTTAAGATAAGATATAGCGATAATGCTCATCTATCAGCTTATTGTCGAGTAATGATACAAGTGTCCGCTATACAAAGAACAATGGCACGGAAGGGCATAATGTTATTTTATAATGATGTAATATAACTTACTGTGATGGAGAATTTTGTGTCGTGAATATTATTTTGAGGCAAAAATAGAACATTATAATTAGGCTAATAGCGAATAGCATAAATTGTTATAATGCAAAGTGTGCAGTAGCTTACATGACCTTGAAAGGGCACCATTGCCCCTCTTCCCTCCCCATCCACAAAAATTTGAGGGCAGGGGGGCATTCGCTCCCCCTGCTCCCCCCCGTTTCCGGCGCCCCTGCGCATATTGTCTTTTCCATGTGAAAACATGCGTTCCACAGCAGCGCTGGTTGGTATTGGTGTGTTGTATTTCAAAAACAAGTTGAAAACGTTTAGTTGGAAAGGTATCACTGTTCCAAGCGTGCTGTGATAGTTTAGCATGTATAAATCTTTTAACGAGGTCCACTGCACCAACATCGCTCTTTTCAGGGGCATAGAGCTCTTGAAATAAAGTAGGCTATATTCAACGTCCGCGATGCCATTCATGGATTTTTCGCTTTCTGTCTCTGATCCCTCGTTCTCAATACATGGGTGATCACCATTTGGCGAAGTTCTTCCGCATGTATTCCAGGGAGCCATTCCAACCAACGCAAAAGCCGGTAATTCGGATGAGTCGCGCTGACCAGAATACATTGTGAAACTCTTATTGTGAAACGAGATTTTCCATGAAAACAAAAAATGACGCTTAGCGCTTGACGCTTAAAATCGGCAAAATAGTTGACGGCGCTATCACTTCCGTCAACTGAAAAATAATTTGACGGCGCTAGCCTCAGCGTCAACAAAAAGTTGACGCCGTCAAATGACGCCGTCAAATGACGCCGTCAAATTGACGGCGTCAACGTACAACACTGGCAATATTAGATCCTTTCATGCACGTCTTAAGCCATTATGGTTTTGCCACCTTTTCCTTTTGTTGGTTTTGTTAGGTGCTGTATTTCTTTTTCACAATATCATTTCTTTTGCATTCTGACAAAAAAAATAAATTGAATTGAATCCAGGGATATCCGAGAAGTGATCATTAACTTTTTGAAATTCTTTTAAAATTTTTTATTTATATGATTCTAAAATTGACAAATTGTTTGTGTTATGTTGTGATGTTTTTATTTTTTTATAAATTCAATTTAATAGTGTTTGATGTTTTTTTGCTCTGTTCTTTTTTTAATTTTTTTACACCAAATACAAACAAATAAATGTAACAAAATGAGATCATTATAATCGATACTGGGGATGGTAGAAGTAGAAGATTGCTCACTCAAAAGTAAGGTGGACAAATGAAAAGTCATAATGTTATGACAAAGTTTGATGCAACTATAGCCTACAGCTTGAGGTCTACTACCATATGTCGCATACTCAGGTGCAGTTCATATGACCTGTCCACGTTTGTACAAAGTGTGTATCGCCAAAATAAATGTAGGAAATATGTGATATCATGATTATTTAATAGTATTGGCCACAGCCGACTCGGCAGCTGTGGCCGAATCGGCAGCTGTGGCCAAGTGATTAGCGCGTTGGGCTCGCAGTCGAGAGCCTGTATGTTCGACTCCAGCCACCCGCACTTGCTGTTGTTTCTCTGGGCAAGAAACTTAACGATAATTGCCTCTACCCAGTGATCGATTTCGAGTAATGGGTAGTACCAAATTTAAGTCATAAGTAGAGTAGACAACCGGAAACAGACATTGCAGTCGGCTGCAGCGTGGGTCAAGTGTACGTCGGAAGGCGTACACCGATGCATAGCGCTCAAGTCCGCTTTCCCGCAATGCAGGATAAAGATAAAACAAACAAACAAACAAAGTCATGATAATGCAGTGGTAGACTTCATGCTACATTGGTAACGGTAGGTAGACTCACACTGCTTCCGTAAGGTTTAGAAGATTCTGTAGCACCCAAAATTTTAACCAAATATAGCAATTCATTTGATGAGAATGAATTTACCTAAAACCAAAGAAAACGTTGTGCAATTCTGCTAATTTTTGAACTTCTTAGTAACCCTCCAGCTGTCCATTTTGCAAGAAAAATCAGTAAAGTGAGTCGTCCCGATATTCTACTGTTCCTAATCGATACATTTCAAATATTTGCAAATAAGTTAAACAATTAATCGTTTTTGGCTTATCAATGAAGTCCTCATCAGGAATATTTGTTTTGTAATGGTAAAAAAAAAACTACAAAAAAAACTCAATGATCGGATTCTAAATTGAGTTGAAATCAACAACCTATTTGTAGTAAAAGTCCTTTTTGTGTAACAAAAACCGTATTTAATATTTCTATGGGGTTGAGATTTCAGTAAAACTACTCCGAAATTTCTCAAGCTTTCTTTCTTTTTCTAACACCATGGCGGTTCAGATGTCAAAAAAGCGGAAGGTAAGCTGAAGTTATCAAAATATCTCACAGCTAATTGTTTTGAAAAAAACAAATATGTATTTCGTGGCGCATTATCTATTCGCGTTTTTCGGATGTCTTTTGTTCTTGAAGATCTTTCATGATATAAAGTGGCTTCATATGACTTCAAAACTATGAATGTTGCATATGATCAACGAAGTGCGTAAAATGATGATTGTGAATTCCCCTAACTGAATTGTTGAATGTTGTGAATATGTCACGAATAATCTGATTTGCACTTCTTTTTTTTTTTTAATTTATGCCACCTTACTAAGTTGGAAATGTATAGTAGGCTATGTTTGTAAGCAATCATACAGTTTATAAAAATGATTGTCTTTTTAGTTTGTCCTTGATGGACTCTTCAAAGCTGAATTAAATGAGCTACTGTGGCGAGAATTGGCGGAAGATGGTTATAGTGGAGTTGAAGTCAGAGTTACTCCTTCAAGAACAGAAATCATCATTCTTGCAACTAGAACACAAAATGTTCTTGGTGAAAAGGGTCGTCGTATTCGGGAATTAACTGCTATGGTTCAGAAGCGTTTTAAGTTCAAAGCTGATGCTGTCGAGGTGAATATTAATCTTACTGGTCCAGTGCTGCCAAAGAAAATTTTATGTTAGTAGCCTTGTTAAGTTTAGCTTCATGTGCATTATGACTGAGTGATTAAGTAAACATACAATGTATTATAGCATATGGTAGGCTACGACACAAATTTTTCTTACATGGTCCGTATACATATTTTTAACAATATCTAAAAATGGGACCCTGACAATCGTATTTGTTAATGAATCAATGTAAAAATGACTGATAACGTTTCTCTTTTTATAATAGAAAGATATTGTCTTACTCTTAAGCATTTAATAATTTGATAGCACTGTTGTGTATTAAAATTACAATAGAGCATTTTGTGATTACTGTTTTAAATCCTAATGCTTCCAGACATCACTGTCATTGTGGCAGAATAACTCTGCACAAACTGCCTAATAAAAATCTGTAAAACAACGCCTTACCAACTCACAGACCCTGATAAAAACTAGGGATAGCACTCCTCGTTGACTAATTTATTTGGCAGTGGTTATTTGACCGGCTTGGTCTTTCAATCTAAAACACTATTTGACCGGTCATAACGTATTCTTTTTCTCTTTCAAAGCAAAGACGAAAGGATTTTTTTACTGTGGTTTTGTAATTAAGTCCTGACCAGTCTTCAATATCATTAGTCCAAATTTTTGGTGGTCTGCCCTGGATGCAACCTAGTTCGTACCCTGAACAGTTCGTACCCTGAAAAGATCGAGAGAAAACATTAAAAAAAGTGGAAGTCGCTGATCGCAGTTTCCGCAAACATTTTAAAATTTTCCCCCTGAAAAGATCGAGGGAAAGATAGCACAAAGCCGAAGTCGCTGATCGCAGTTTCCGCTAACCTTAACAGTAACCCTATCCTAACGCTAACCCTCACTCATCGCAGTTTCCGCAAACATTTTTCCGCAGTTTCCGCTAACCCTAACCATAGACTAATCTATGCTCTAACCCTAACCTTCGCTGATCGCAGTTTCCGCAAACATTGTTTCGCAATTTCCGCTAACTGCAGTTTCCGCTAACCTTTACCTTAACCATAGAGTAATCTATGCTCTAACCCTAACTGATCGTAGTTTCCGCAAACATTTTTTCGTAGTTTTGCAGTTTTCGTTAACTGCAGTTCCCGGTAACCTTTACCCTAACCATAGAGTAATCTATGCTCTAACCCTCACTGATCGCAGTTTCCGCAAATATTTTTCCGCAGTTTCCGCTAACCCTAACCCTCGAGTTTGTTTGCGGAAGCTCCGATCAGCGAGTTCGGCTTTGTGCTATGAAACTGCGACTTCGGCTTTTTTTAATTTTTCTCTGGATCTTTTCAGGGTACGAACTGAGGGTACGAACTGTTCAGGGTACGAACTAGGTTGCACCCGTCTGCCCTTATTTCGTTTGCTGTCCATTTTTCCTTCTAGTGCTTGTCTTTGAATAGAATTATTGCAAATCATGTGGACAAAATATTTGGGCAACACTAAAAGGCGGAAATAAGCCGGGCGTGAAAAGGCGTATTGTTCGCAGAAGTACGTAGCGATTTAACGCCGATGTAGAAAACGCGGAAATACGATCTTGGCGTCCATATTGTTTAACATAAGCGATAACTCAATGATATTTCAACATAAGAAAATGTTCGGTATTGAGTTGTGGCTAAAAATTGCATTTCTGCCTTTTTCCTATTTCAATATTTTCCATTAAATTTTGAAATTTACTCCAAATAACTGTAGAACTAAAACTGTCAAAAGTATTTAATTACCTCACAATTGCTTCTAAACAATATCTTTCAGGCCTCGAAACTGAAGGCGGCCATGGCCGCGATGAACCTACAAAAACCGACATTTTGTCCGCCGGGTCTCGCTCTTCCATCGGCCGCATTTGTCCGCCATGAAGTTCCGAAATTTTTTTATGCAAACGGTCTTGTGAATAAAGTACTTTGCCACTTATAATCACAAAGGATTAGAAAGCAGTCAAAGTATCCGATAAATCAAAATACACCCTATCTAATGTCTATGCTTGAATTGTTAACATTATTGATTGACCAAGCAGCTGATGTCTGACATCCGCAGGATGCAAGTGACATCACAATACTCTTTATTGATGCGATATATTCAGACTTCGAAAATAGCGTCGGCAATAAAAATGTCGAGGCCACACAAGCGCTTGTAAGGTTAGGGTTAGGCATTCCTCCCAGTCGTTATGGCACAGCCATAGATTTGTTCCTCAGTCAATACCCTGATGGCTCTCTATGAAAAAGAAAGAGGCGTGCGGATTGGTATCAAAGCCCGAAAGCCGCAAAACGTGGACGCTTCATTGCAAACGGCAAAGACAGTGTAGATTTACAGCCAAGCGATGAGCCTCTTGATGTGTCTGATTCCAGTGATGACGCGACAACCTCGTGCTCCGATGCAGCATCTGATGATTCCAATTCTGACAACTAGTTCTTTATCAAACAGACTTTGTGTTGTTCGCAGTATCCCAGTTGTGCCGAAGTTATGTTAGTGTAACAGGCCTCGAAATTCGTTTTTGTTGACGGCGGACAAACGTGTCCGGTCTGAGCAGCTATCTCGGCGGACAAATTAAGTCTTACGCCGGACACACCAGTTTTAATGTCGATCGTCATACTTAATACCTTTATCTTGATAAGTCTTCGCCATTTGAGAACCATACCTACGGTTTAGGCTTTTTAAAATTTCAGCGAAGTCACTCTGAAAGGCTTTCATCAGACCAACGACGTGCGCTTGACGCCGTGTAGCTACTAAATATGATGATGATAATATGATGATTGTTAAAAATTTAAATTCTATGGACTTTTTGTGTCTGATGCAAATAAATAATAAAAAAATAATTCGCCGCATAACTGATTAACTTCCACCGAACGAGGTCGTGTGGTTTCTTGCGTCACAATGCTCTGGGCACGAGTCGGAAAACTTCTACACTAACGCGTAACGCTACTATTTTCTGATGTGCAAAGTTTCACTAGGCTTTTTTCTTTAGGTTTATTTTTGCGTGTTATGTGAGCGAAAGTGACGAAAAGAATAAACAAAACATTAGAAAAAGCACAATTATTTTTTCCCCTCTCCGTGATGCGGTCGCCTCTCCAAAATAGTATCAGTATTCCACGAGACCACGGCAGGCTCGGAGGTATAATCAGCGCAGTCAAGGCCATTCAAACATATGCGCATGATTAGAGCTTCAATAACATCGATCTTCAAAGACGTGCGCCAATCTCCACGAGATCACTGCTTGTCGTTAAGATACGTGATACCGAGATCTATTCCGTGTCTTTTCTTCAGACCGGCTAGTTGAGGGAAAAGCGTAAATGCGAGCTCTTCTTTAGCGATAAAATATGCGGTTTTAAACAACCTCTTAATTTTGATTTTTTTTTGTCACTCATATTGTCGATGGCCTTGATGACCGGAAGTTGGTGGCTTGGGGTAAACGATGTGTTGTGATCTTTGACAGAGCTAATCCTTACATTCGTTGTTCCTTTAATATATGCGTCTATCACCACTAAAATTCCTAGTAGTAGGTTCATCGCCCTCATTCTCACTTTCAGAAATTTCCCTGGGCCTCTTCTTTCTTACTGTAATACCAAAACTTAAGTTTTGCGGCATCTTGCTGTAGTAGCCTATACTCTTATAATCTAACTTTGTAACCAACCTTGCATTATCAATATTACTCGGAGATCAAAGCCAGACATTGTGACATAAGACTTGAACTAAGTTGCGCGTGATTATAGTGTAGAAGTACCGGTACTCCCATCAATTCTTAGCTAAGAATTCACCTCTGTTACGCTGATTCAATGTCATCAATCGTTGAAGCAACGTAAAATTCGAAAGTTTTTCTGCTTGAATGGAAGGTAAGAGATACAGTATTAACTTTTTCTAGATGCGCGCTTGGAATGCGATAATTTCGCATTCCCAGCGCAAATTATATTCTTGCAACAGTTGTTCGTGCTAAGCAATGACGATTTGTATCGCCTGTTTCTGCGATATTTCTCGGCGGACAAATATGACCGATCTAGAAGGTACTTCCCGCGGACATCACATGCTGTGACGGCGGACGTGTCCGCCGTGAATTTCGAGGCCTGGTGTAATAATAGTGTATACGTAAATCGAGGCAATCTTCTCGCAGGGAGCTATTAATTTGTTATCGTTACCTAGTTGAGCAATTGACGTTATTTTATGATAATTCAACGTTGCTAGATGTCGAATTATTGTAAAACAAACGTAACTTTCTTATTGGGCATTGTTGTTACGCAATATAACCCGCTGGGAAAATTAAATCGATTTGTGCTGACTCGAACGTTGAATCAACCCAAAATTAACTTACTTTCATCCCATGAGTTATTTAACGTGAATTACTGTAACAGCGTGCGACATGCGTATCTTGTAGCTCGCTTTATCGCTACTTTTGGCATTATTACATCACAACAAATCAAACAGTGCGGTCGTGATAGACTACTCTAGTATATTTTTCGCCGAAGAAAAAATGTGCTAATTTCGAAGACTGTGTGTTGATGCGTGTCGAAGTTGCGATGGCCGCCATGTGCTTGTGATTGGCCGCCGAACAGCTTGCTTCAGTCGGACACGTTTGGCCACCGGAAAAAAAAAGTTGTTTCGAGGCCTGTCTTTCAATGATATTTCAACAAGAAAATGTTCGATATTAAGTTGTTAAAATCGCATTTCCGCCTTTTTCCTGTTTAGAAATCCAAGATTGTATTTCCGCATTTTCTACATCGATGTTAAAGCGCTACTTCTGCGGACAATACGCCATTTCACGCCCGGCTCATTTCCGCCTTTTAGTGTTGTGTGAAATATTTTTATTTTCTTGATTTAATTGTTTGTAGAATTTCCATGTTGGTTTGAATTCTGGATAGTACATCTTTGTTTGTGATTTTATTCCATAAAATTTTAAGCATTCTTAAATCCACATTTCAAATGCCTCAAGTCGTTTAACCATTTGTGATGACAGTGTTCATGTTTCTGCATTGTAAAGTAACAAAGTCCATATATAGCATTTCATAATTCGTTTTTTTAGTGTTGATGTTAATTTTGCATGTTAATGTATTTTTCAATTTTACGAAGTTGTTTCTTGCTATTTCTATTCGTCTCAATATTTCCGTATCGCATCTGCCATTTTCAGTTATTGCGTGTCCCAGATAGGTAAAGCTGAAAAACACTGCCTAGCCCTAAAAGTTAACTGAATGTTGATCAAACCATTTTTTTTTAAAGAAGTATTGTAACTTTTTACAGCCACCAAACTAACTTGTTGAGAGCAAAAATGTAATGCATCGTTCGGCAAACACGGTCACATCCTCTTATGACGAACTAAACTTACCCCGAGAAATTCTCAAATTCCAGCAAATTAAAAATTCTATAACTTTATTACTTATATTTGAAAAAACATAAAAGAGCTACTCGAATTAAAAATTGACCACAACAATGCAGCAGCCTAACGATTGAGTTCACTTTGGGTCAAAATTTGGTTAAAAACTGCTTAGGGGTAGTATCGAACTCACACCCTTGCGGATACCAGCCCGAGAAAGATCACACGCTCCACGGACTCTGTTAAATAAAATTGTTGAATTTAGAACTTATATAAGCACTTTTTTCTTTTCCTCTCGTCCTTTGCTTTGAAAGAGAAAAAGAATACGTCAAAAAGAATACCGGTCAAATAGTGTTTCAGATTAAAAGATCGGAGCCGGTTAAATAGCCACTGCCAATTTATTTTTATGCTGCTTGTAAGTCAGGATGCCATTTTTTATAAAAAGTAGTGTTTTTATAAAGACTTAATTTTAAAACCAAAAAGACAAGTTAAATAATTGTCTTAAAAAGATAAAACTTGTACAAATTGTGATAACATCGATAATTAATTTTTCTGTTAAATTATTTTCAGTTGCTATATATTTCTAATGTGGACGCAGTTATTTTCGATGGTCGCAAATATACCCATGGGCCCTATGTGTGCCATAGTTTATTAGTTTTATAATTTAAAATAGTTATTTTTTTAGCTATATGCTGAAAAAGTTGCGAATCGAGGTCTTTGTGCCACAGCTCAGTGTGAGTCATTACGTTACAAACTGTTAGGAGGTCTTGCAGTAAGAAGGTAAGTCTTTGCCTCCATTGTAAATTGTAGTGGTTAAATTTGTCAAACAGACACAGTGAAAGATATTATTTAAATGAACTTTTTGCTTTATTTTGTACTACATTGATTGTATTATTGCTTTGTATAGAGCTTGTTATGGTGTACTACGATTTATCATGGAATCTGGTGCAAAAGGTTGTGAAGTCGTTGTGTCTGGCAAACTTCGAGGTCAGCGTGCAAAGTCCATGAAGTTTGTGGATGGCTTGATGATTCATTCTGGTAATCCTGTACGGGACTATGTTGATACAGCTGTTCGGCATGTTCTACTTCGACAAGGTATCTTACATAGGTTACTTATGAAACATGTTTTTTGCACGTCTGTTAGGCTATTTGTTGCGCCAGGAAACGTTGTCTTCCGAAACTATGTTGCAACAGTCACTTGCGCATGAATGCAATGGAATTGGCTTTCTCATGAGCAGCATGAGTGTCCACTGTCAAAACAAACTAAAGCTAATTTAATAGCATCACATTTTTTCTTTTTGCAACAATTCACATAGTTGGCACAGCATCCATACCAAGCTGTGTTTAAGTTTTGTTTTGACACAGCTTAAAAATGCTTTTTCCTGACTCATTCAATGTATTCCTCCCGTTAGTTATTATAATTTTATTTTGTAAAGTAGGTGTTTCAAGATTGAGATTGCATTTTGTGCGTTCATCTATCATAGCTAGTTTTAAGCTATAATAATCAACTAAACTCGTACCAAGGCTTTTGAGTTATGTGTTACTGAACCTAGTAGTTGGGGCAAGTGTGTCCCATAGCATTTTTTGAGAGAATTTCTGATGCTTTTGCATATTGATTGTATCTTTTGGTCAGCATGTACCTGCATTGACACTTAAAAAGGCCTTATTGAAAGTTGATAAAATAAGAATTCCTCCCAGGTTGGAGACTACTGCTCCGAGATTGAAAGTGCCAGCAACTAACTTGGTGGTTATGTTTGTTTGCTTTTGCAGCTATCTCAAATGTAAATTTTCACTATATGACAACATACAGGACGCCACTGTTTTGACCTTAAAGGTCTTCTCAGTGCAGTAAATCATACACCAGACAGGAGCGCCTTATTGCTATATAAGCAATGCAGTGTGCTAAGCTCACTTGTTGGTTACTCATAGTTTTTCTATTGTTGGAATTTAAACCTTTTACCTATCAGCAGTTCTATAAGGAAAAAGTGATGGTGCATATGAAAAATCTGAGCTTACGTTTGCAAATGCTGTAGTGGACAAACTAAAACTGCTTATAGGCCTACCTATTCTGATAATCCTGATTTATTTTTGATTAAAGCGCAAAAAATGGTTTTCTCTGAATTTTGTGTTTCTGTGTGAAAAGAAGTTAATTTAAAACTGGCAAAGGATTTAACTCTAAGGATTTAACTCTATTCTAAGGATTAACCTCTTCCCTACAATGGAAATACAGTATATAAAATGATCTTGGTGTTTTTGTTGTTTTATGCTTGCGCATATGAAGTCTTGCCTGCAATACTGACACGTCTGGTAGGCTAGAAAGTTGGTGTCTGCTGTAATTTTGCCAAAACATTTACAAGAAACAAAATTTATTTACGTTTTTGTTCTTTTTTGATTGCAAACTGCTGTGTCCCTTTCTGCTCACCTACTGCGAAATTACTTAGTCTACTGTTACGTTAGTGGCGATTATTTTACTGCATCGTGTTTTTCAGGTGTTTTGGGAATTAAAGTAAAGATCATGCTTCCCTGGGACCCAACTGGAAAGATTGGACCCAAGAAGCCTTTACCTGACAACGTCAGCATTGTTGAGCCAAAGGAAGAGGAGCCCATTACTGGACCAAAAAGCGAAAGTAAAGGAGCTAAAGTTCTTCCTGATGCAATGCCAGTTCCCCAGCAAGCTCCCATGCCATCAATGCCTCAGGGTGTTCCTCCTGGTCAGCCTTTGTCATAATAACCCGGAGTGGAATAAATAAATATATTGAATGTACATTGAGTCTTGGTGTCGAAACAGTTTCTAAGGGCTAAGTGCAGTGGCCAGAAGATGGGTGGTAGCGCGCTACTATTTTTTCAATGTTGCGTTAGCAGAAAGGCGCCACTAGAGGTGTCAACGGTCAGGCAGAAGCCTCGACGGTCGGTTTGATAGTTGAAGCGTCAACGGCTGTAACGATCCAACTAAGGTCATTGTACAACAGTTATTTTTAGATCTAAGCATTGCGAGTAGTTATGCACGAATAGTTGATTCTCCAAGCATGCGCGAACGTTTTGCATAGGGCAGTAGAATATCGGACAAAATCTGCTAAACCTTACTGTTGCAGTGTGAAGCTACCTAAGTACCTACCGTTACCAGTGTAGCATGAAGTCTACCACTGCATTATCATGACTTGAATACTATTAAATAATCATGATATCACATATTTCCTACATTTATTTTGGCGATACACACTTTGTACAAACGTGGACATGTCATATAAACTGCACCTGAGTATACGACATATTATGGTAGTAGACCTCAAGCTGTAGGCTATAGTTGCATCAAATTTTGTCATAACATTATGACCCTCCAGTTGTCCACCTTACTTTTGAGTGAGCAATCCCTAGGTTAGCAGTACAGTATTTACTATTCTGTGAACTAATGATTGGACCTAGATACATATTAGTAAATCGCAGTACGGTATTTTTTCGTAGGATGAGCACTGAAAATCTTATAGGTTCATTCAAAATACAGTAGACCTATATGGTATTCACTGGAGTACGGTACGGTAATCATTATTTCATTCACATTTGCAAATTATAATTTCAGCAACTTAAGTATTTTTTCCAGTTTTACCCGGGTAAAAGTAAAGGGGGGGAACCTCCTTAGCCAACCTTGTTGACTAGCGTAGCTGATGCAACAAACATTACCTTATCATTTTTTGTATTGCAGTGTGTACCTTTACCGAGGATGCCAGTGCCCTAATACCGAGCAAGCTCTGTACAATGTAGTTCAGGCCCTTAGGGGCAAAAAATGAGCATCTTTAGGCTAAACGTGCTACACGTTGTTTTTTTGTAGTTGATGAATCTAACTTCAATTTTAATGGGTGCCGCAACTTTTTGGGGCACGTGATCACCCCCCAAATCGGGGATTCCCCCAAATCAATTTTGAGCTCTTCACGGCATTTCTATGCAATTAGATAGGCTACGCTATTTTTTTACATTTGGACCGACTGCCACTACAAAATACACGAGATAAAAATCACGCAAAATTATGTTATTAATGACGTCATTGTTACGTCACAACATTAATTTTTTGCTTATTTTTTTCTTATTGTAGTCGCTTGTTTGTTGCTGGTGTTACTTTTTTGGTTACAATAAGTTACCAATGCTAAAATAATTCCATCTTCAAGTAGGACGTCAGCATTGCATCATGAATGACGTCAGAGGTGGGCACCCGCTACTTTTAAAGTAGCGCGCTACCCGCTACTTGGGTCAAAGTAGCGCGCGCTACCCGCTACCAATTTACAAAAGTAGCGCGCTACCGCTACTCGGGCCAAAGTAGCGCGCGCTACTTCTTCTGCTACTTTTGTCTAAAATGACACTAGGAAACACTCAAGTCCCTAGTGACGCAAAAATGACCTTGAAAACGAATGTTATCATTCGTTTACACCAGGGGTCGGCAAACTTTCTGTACTACTGGGCCAAATCTACAAACTTCCGGTAACGCGCGGGCCGCATAAATTTCAACCCATAAACAATCGCCACATTATCCTTAAAATCATGGCGCACCTGCAACTCCTATTCCTGTGTCTATTGCACAATGAGACGTGTTTGTTGCCGTTTCATATTTATTGTCAAACACGTATTAAAACGCAATGCATTGTTTTTATTTAGTTATCATTTATCAATGTGAAGGATGATGTTGTTTCTGTGTCATGGCCAAGGTGTTTAAATCAACTGGCAACTTTGTTGATGATATTTGCAATACGTAATTCAAATGACGATCTGACAGGCGAGTGCGAAGTTTATTCTTTGCGTAATTCATTTTTGAAAAAAGCTGCTCACAGCAATATGTGCTTCCAAACATGCACATTACAGGTTTTGCATTGTCATACAGATGAGGATAGGTGGATTTCTGGACATATTCTTTAAAAAAGTTGGCAATTGGAACTGAATCGTATTTGGCCTTCAATATGTTGGATGATTGAAGTTCAATGTTCAACCAAAGACTGGCTGCTCTCTAGTAGCCTTCCACTGTAGTCCGGGAACATCGTGAATCTGGGGTGGTAAAAAGATAGACCCTTGGCCCCAGAGGCTCACACGACGACGAAGACGATTGAAGTTCAATTATTTCCATTTGCATCTCATGTGGCATAGTATTGACATCCATTGAAAATGGAAGGCAAATAAATCGAATCTGTTTTTTTGATTTTTTAAATCGCAAAATCGAGATTCAAAGTTAGTTTTAGTGGAAACGATAAGTGATATGTAGGCTACTTATCAGGGTTGGAAGGTTTACAAAGGCCAAAATTGGGAAAATAAGCAAAGTTGGAATTGATTAATTGAGTTTCCCAAAGACGTAGGCTAGCTTGTTTACGAAGGCATTAATATGATCATACATCTGATTAATAAATTGCTCCTTTCCTTGTAGTTGTAAGTTTAGCTTGTTCATATGAGAAGTGAAATCAGTGAGAAAGGCTAAATCTGTTAACCAATCAGGATCACTCAGTTCATCAATGCCGAAACCTGCATTCTTTTGTTTCAAGAAAGTCCCTATTTCGTTTCGCAAATCATAAAACCGTTGTAACATAGCACTGCGACTTAGCCATCTAACCTCGCAAAATACACCAGATCTTGATGCACAGCATTCATCACTCCAAGTAAACTTTTGAATTGGCTGTGGTTAAGGCCTCTTGCCAAAACAAAGTTGATTATTTTAACAACAGTAGACATTGTTATGATATAAAATGAATTCATGCGTACATAATGATGAAACTTTAGTGTATGCACTAAAAGTAAGATCGTTCGAGGGCCGCAAAAAGTTTGTCCGCGGGCCACATTTGGCCCGCGGGCCGCAGTTTGCCGACCCCTGGTTTACACTGTCATTTTAACGTCGTTATAGAAAACACATTCTAAGGGAAATTTATTTTTACGCATCTTTCAAAAACACGAGCATTTCAAAATGAGAGTCACTAAGTCCTGCCCGCTTTCGCTTAAGCACATCTTTTCCAACAGAGAAAAGTCTCTCCACCGCAGCACTGGATGGAATGGGGGTGTTGTATTTAATGAACATATGTTTTAACTCGGTATTTAAAAAGCTCAAGGACTTGCTCTTGCCCGAAAAAAAGGCGTCCACAATTGCTGCTTCCTTCTGCACCGACGTTTCACGGGATGGCGCCAACACACCAAAAAATACATCCTCGAAGTCATGACTGGTGTTGGTGTCACTCTTCTCGGTATCAACTTGGCTTGATATCTCCCGCAACAGTCGAATTACATCTGTCTTGACTTTTTCTCGCAGTGCGTCAGCATCATCCGTGGAAACGGTGATCGCCCAGTAATCGATTTCGAGTAATGGGTATTGGGTAGTACCAAATTTAAGTCATAAGTAGAGTAGACAACCGGAAACAGACATTGCCGTCGGCTGCAGCGTGGGTCAAGTGTAGGGGAAGATGAGGTAAGTTGAGCCACTTTTTACTTAAACGCTTCTACTAAGAAAACCGCTTGGTTTACAATAAAAGTGAAAGTGGCAGCATAATGGTTGATGCTTTGGCCTTAATTTAACAAAAAAAAAATTTTTCATAACTCATAAGAATATTGAAAAAAAGCATGTTTTAAATATTACGTCATTTTGGCTCAACTTACCTACCCCACGTGGTAAGTTGAGCCGGGGTGTGAGGTAAGTTGAGCCACTCGTTTAAGTTCAATAACAAAAGCTGTAGCGATGGTAGCCAACATATAAAATGCTATGCAGTACATATGTTCACGAAATTATTGCCCAGCTATTGGTCCAGAATTGTAATATGGACTGTGACGCAATGGTGACGCCATCATTGCGATGCACTGTCATGCTTGAGCAACAATCTCATTATTTTTTCTCTATTCACAAGCTCGTGTTTTCGCTGCTTGGTGAAAACGTGGTTCGGCCTTTTACAATGTGATAAATCTATCGGACGGACGTATTAGAGTGTGCAGTGACTATTCCACTTCACAATTGACCCAGTCTCTTGTTGACAATATGTAGGCTAATCTTCACTCAACACATGTGGAACTTGAGTCGAAAGTTAGAAAGAAGACAGGTTGGGTAGCAGTTAATACATAGCTGCTACCAGGAAGAAAGAACAACATGTGAAAGGAAAAATTTATTTTGTTGTGACTGTTCGACTGTGAAATTGCGCACTTCCCAGTCGACAAATCTGCTACTTTTTCGTTGATTGAACGTCAACAGACGTTGAATCAATGTAGTACTAGACTAGCAGATCGTGTTAACTGAGCTGCAGAACAGAATATAAAGCGATACATTAATACAGCACCATCCTGATTAAATAAACCTCCAAATGTGAATTTGATAAATCAATTTCCGTTGTCTGTCAGATCTTAACTTATTCCATATGCCACTGATCAAGAGAGCATGGAAACCGGAATTTCTGCTGACGGCAGAAAGTTTCTCCAAGTGGTCGTGTGAGGAAGCTTTAACGACATTCTCTTTAAGAAAAGCACACTCATCATCGTCTGCTTTAAAGACAAAGAACAACTTTTCCTCGGACTTTCCAGGCACTTTTCTTAAAAAGTTGGCCTCAATTTCTCCATCTTTATTGAAGTATTCGATTTTACCAATGTAATGCACAGGGTCGGGCTTTCCCTTGCATGTTGCTAGTAGGCTGCAGGTTGCACTACAAATAAATTTAAATTTCAATAGACCAATGGACAAATTATTTTTCCAGATATTTAGACTATTAAAGAGTAAAATACACTTTGTTATCTATTTAATGACTACATATATCATCACTTAACACTGGAAGCTGAAGTGAGGTAAGTTGAGCCACCGGCTCAACTTACCTGTATGTCACTGGCTCAACTTACCTCAAGGACGCCATTAAAAGTTAAACGGGAATTTCTCCAGTCTTATATGAGCTAGCAACCTCACTTTAATAATTTCTGAATAAGCTAACATTAGTGATTACTGTTAGACATATCAATACTGGTGAATGTCACAGACATTTTGTACAACTCAAAAAATCTTTTTTTTCAAAAAGTTCAAAAAACTTCCCAAAATCACTAAAAATAGATTTTCTGTCTTTCTACAAGACAAAGACCTATAATCTTTACAGAACAGCTCCATATAAGATAAACGGTCAGGTAGGTGGCAGTAGAAAGTTGATGCGATTTTTATTTTTCGAGTTACAGGGGGTGGCTCAACTTACCCACTGGCACAACTTACCTCATCTTCCCCTACGTCGGAAGGCGTACACCGATGCATAGCGCTCAAGTCCGCTTTCCCGCAATGCAGGATAAAGATATGAAAAAACAAAACAAAACGTAGTGCAGAAATTGTAGCCGCGACGTCTTGAAGGAGAGATGAAGACATATGATGCCATAACACATTTCATGTTGTTGAAGCACTTGTTGAATCGTTTCTTCACCATTTCAAGGACTTTCACTTTCAACTCCTCACAGGTCACAAGATCACTGATCTCGGTCAACTTCTTCCCGCAAATTGTGATGGTTGTAAGCAAGACAGGGGCGCCGGAAGCTGGGGGGCAATTGTGCCCTTTTAAAGTCATGTAAGCTACTGCACATTTTGCAATATAACAATTTCTGCTATTTGCTTTTAGCCTAATTATAATCTTTCATTTTTGCCTCAAAATAATATTTACGACACAAAATTTTGCAACACAGTACAGGCCTTGAAACTCGTTTTTTTTTCCGGTAGCCATCGTGGCCTACCGGAAGCTCCTTCTCGGCGGTCAAATCTGCGTGCTTGGAGACCAAAATACAAAAAAAAAAATAACGATAGCACAAGTAAATAGAATTAAACTTGAAACAATGCAAAAATGATCACTTAGCGTTGTTGAAGTCTGGGCCTGGGCGACGTCCTACAATAGAATCGTTGCACCACGCAATAACTGCTTAATCGGGATTGTAATCGAGTACGCTACTGCGGGACTATCTAACGATACTCGTACGAGTGTCTCCAATGTGGCTGATTTTAAAGAAGTTCGCCACTCCCCTAGAATTCTTTTTAGCAACGAAAAACAACGTTCAACATGTGTTGACGATGACGGCAAGGTAATAAAATAAGTATTTCAATGATGTGAAGGACATTACTAAAAGAAGCATAATTTTTGCAAAATATGATCCAAAAATATTTTCCCCTCGGATGTCAACTAACCTCGTTTTGATTGATTGATTTTATTTCGTTGTAGGTAAATATAGTAAGTTACAATAAGTACAGCAATAAAAAAGGAATTTCCAGCAACGGGAATCTGCGAAGAGACCATGGGTCTTCAAGTCAAGCAGATACCCCACCCGTTCTCCTTTTTAACAACGATTCAATGTCCGACAACATCGAATCGACATAAAAACGATAATATTGCCAGGCGATGTAAGTTAGCACTTAGGATTAAGGCTTTGTTAAAATAAACGTCGGGAATTACAAACAAGACTTAGCCTACAGCGCTGGTGATCGGAGATGGATATATTCCATCAATAACAAACATTCTCTCACAATGCAACAGTTTGCGATTATGACGCGCTGACCTAATTTTGCGTCAATTGGATAGAAGAGACCGGCAGCCAAACTTGGCCGATTGAGGTGGTAGCACTGGCGGTCATTCAAGCATTATTTAGCGGCCATGGCCGCAGGCTGCTTTAAGGCTTGACAGTAGGTTACATCATGATAACATAGCATGATGCCCTTTTTTGTATATCGGACACATGTAAGCTATCCTTACTCAGTAAATAGTGAGCTAATAGATTAGCATAATCGCTATGTCTTATGTTAAAACTTGAAAAAAATTGGCTTTTTAGTAAACAAAAGTGCCCTTTTTTCGTAATCTTGTCCCCTCCAGTCAAAAATCGTTCCGGCGCCCCTGAAGCAGGACTCCGTAATATGCCTTGAATTCGCCCTGGAGAATGTCTAAAGCCTGGCAGATAGACTTCATCACACGGAGATATTCGCCGAAGAAGTTGACGTCAGCTAGAAAAGACCGAAACTTTGCAACCAAGACGATTATATAGCTGCTTGACCACGCCAGTAGCCTATTGCAAAAAAACAAGCATTTTTTTCAATTTGAATTAAAAAGTAGCGGGAGTGCGACTGAAAAAAAGTAGCACCTCTCCCGCTACTTTGGAAAAACAATAGCGCTGCTACTCCAACTAAAAAGTAGCGCCGCTACCGCTACTTTTACCAAAAAAGTAGCGCCGCTACAAAAGTAGTGCGCTACTGCCCACCTCTGATGACGTCATAATTTTGTTTTGTGATTTTTTTTTCCAGATGTTTTTCTTACAGGTTAGTAGGCCTATAGTGGGTAGGCAATAACTAGTATTTCATACAGGTTGATTAGTGATAGGCCTATCATAAATGTAACTACCAAAACACTATTCATCATCGGCGTATGAGCAGATCTTTCCAGGCTAGATTGGAGGGCAGAAAATCATCAGCCACTCAACAGTCTCGTCGTCCAGGGCCCTCAGGCCATGCGCACTGTGTGGAGGCTGGTGGATTAGGCAGTGGTGAATGACATGGTCTGCATCAGCTCCCCGGCCGAAACCCGCCAATCGCCTCAAAAGTGCGACGCGTGTAGATAGTTTTTTGCGCAGTGACTCCAAGTGTCGGCTGTACGTGAGTGACCTGTCCAGAGTTATGCCGAGATAAGTAGGTTCAGCACAGTAGGGCAGGTGCTCCCCATCAATGTTGATCTCACGCTGAGATTGGACGGTAGCTCTTCGCATCCCCTGGGGGCTTCTTCGGCTTAGGAACTGCGACCACAAGGGCTCTTCTCTAGATTCTGGAAATTCTCAGGTGTCGAAAACAGCAGGAAAGAAAGTCTTTTAACCAGGACTTTAAGGAGGCAGCAGCATGGAGTATCAACTCCGGGCATAGGTGGTCAAGGCCCGAGGGTTTATCTGGCTTATGAGCTGGAGGGCGGCGGAAAATTTCTCCGGGGTGAACTCACCCGAGATGTTGTCGTCGTCTGGAGTCGTTACCCTCCAGAGGTCCTTTATTTCTTGTAAGACGGACCTGTCTGATTCACGGTCTCTCGATTTTTATTTCCCGTTCTCCACGAGTTGTGAGGCGATGAAATTTGCTGAAACGGGACATTGTCGACGAGAGACACGTGATCTGCCAGTTAGGTTGTTCAATGTACTCCATGCTACGTCTTGGGGGAGCAGAGATCTTGGAATGGAGAAAATGGTTGGGCTCTAATGCCCGTCGACCGAGAGGCTTCTTCGCGACGAAGCTCATACGGTTTCATACTCATACATGAAGTGATCATACAGGCCATGAATTAATCCTCATGTTGCACTATTCTAAAACGATTGATGCACAAAAGCAGGCAAAGAAAACGTCATAGGCTACGAGTTCAATTTTCCAAGAATTAAATTCAATAGTGCGCTACACCTACGCAGTAGAGAAAATAACACTTGTCAACAAATTTTAACTAATCTTTCTAATTGAAGATACAAGTAAAGTTTTCAAGACGAATTTTCGGCGCTGATTTCGAATCTGCGCTAGTTTTTTCTCTAGCACATATCAGGTTTTGAAAATATTTTCATTTTAATATTTCGGGTACTTTTGGTAGGCTATTAAGTTACAAAAAATACGTTTTTAAATGTAACGAGTAATCACCATGCATTGAGCAAGCTTGAGGTCAATATTATGTCACGTTGCGCCGCTATGAGTCAAATTAAAACAACAAAATATCAAACATCTTTAAAAACCTGGTGTGCTGGAAAAAAAATTAAGACATTTTCGGAATCAGCGTCAAAAATCGCCTAATTGGATCTCTGATTAAAATTTGCTGTTGACCAGTGTAATTTTCGAATTAAAGCACGCGTAAGAATCGTTATGAAGTTTTTTAGCTACCTGCTTACAAATTTCGTCACTTATTGCTCCTTAAAAAGAAATTTAGTCCTCCAGATGTGACAAATTGGCATACAATACCGATAGAGATATGTTGTCACGCTGTCAATACCACCACCACACTATGTAATATGTACCCAACTGTGTTGGCACTTGCAAAATTGATTTGAACTTTTGAAGCTCTGCTGATCATTTAGTACAAAATCAAAAAAGAAAAAAGTATTCAGCTTTTATTGCCTCATGAAAATAAACTGCATCGAAAGCCGCAAGTTTATTCATCAGAATCAACGTTCACGGTATGAAGTCCCTTGAAAGTCGCAACGGGAACATGGGTGACTAAAGTATAGAGTTTGTTTGGCGAATCTTCGTCTTCATTTCGCTTTCTAGCTAACTGGACACGAATTCGATAAGGAACGTTTCTGAAATACAAATAAAACGTTGCTTATCTCCTTGAGTTGATATAAGGCTGGTCATAATCAGTGGCGTAGCCAGATAAAAAACTTTAAAGGGGGGGAGGGGCAAAATTTTTGACTAATTATTTTGCATACCTCAACAAAAAAATGCTGAATTGGCAAACTAATTTACTCATTTGAAAGATTAGTAGCTAGCTTTATCAATATAAAATTCACTTTTCCATAACTAAAACATAATCAATATTTATAACATTATTAGCAAATACCATCACAATTAAAAGTCCTTTCATCGCTTTCACTAACTAGGCCAGCAGCCTAACAACTCGATTTATTTTCTCTGCATTAATCTTTTACGATAGTAATGAAGCACATACTAGTATGAGAGGAAATCTGGAGTCAGTGGCGTAGCCAGAAAATTTTTTTTGGAGGGGGCCAAATATTTGATGAATTGAAGAGAACGACAAAGTGTTCGATTTAAGTCATCGCCACCTGATGTGCAGTGGCGTATCCTGGTGAGTTGAGCAAGGGAAGCAATAAAACTGGTGGGGTGTTAGAGCGTGCCGAAGGCGCGTCTTCTAGGGGGATCCGGGGGCATGCTCCCCGGAAAAGTTTTGCAAAATTACACTCAAATAATGGATTATAGCGCTTTCTGGAAACACTTTTAGGGTAATATTTGTATGAAATTTATTAGCAGATAAACAGCTATTAACTTATTAAAGGTAGCTCTTGCACAACGGGCAAAACCTGCGGCTAAATTAGAGAACACCAAAAACTCAGCTATACAAAAACTCACTAACTACACAAAAACATAACAGAGTAAGCCATTCCGAAATTGCTTCCACAAATTAGTTAAAAGACACGTAAATCGCGTAAATTTTTCCCGATTTACGATTTGCAAAATTTATTGGTGTCTTTCTGTGTGTCTAAAACAAGTCCTTGGGGGTGTTAATAGCCAGATGACTTGGAAAACGGTATAAGTTTCTACAAATTATATTATATTTTCAACTTCGGAATCCAAACTTTGAAAATTTGGGGGGGCCATGGCCCCTTTCGCCCCCCTGGCTATGTCTGGAGTTATCGCTGAGCCGTGGTTTGACTCATTTCTTCCACTAAAAAGATCTCTCAACCTCAACAGTTGTTGCGGCTGACGCCACGGTTACATAGACTGCAAATGCGTGTTTGTTTACCACTTAAGTTACCTGCCATTATTGAAGAAGGCTGTCAAAGCCTGCCTGACACTTTTAGAAATCCACTCTTATCCTAGAGAGATGGACTAAAATACTTCATGAAAGTGATTCTGCTGAAACAAAATCTGTTTTGCCAATCATGTGATGCTTTTATGCACTGCTGCTTTTCATTGCACCTCAAAACAATACGGAGTTGTTCTTTGCTAGAAATACCTCACGACTCGCAAGCCTCGATGACGATCTCTTGCACTATCATATTGCTGACTACCCCGGGAATCTCATTTTGTTTCATTGGGTTTAGCCTTCATAGTGAGCGTTCCAGTCATTCGAGCAAAATGTTTTTTAAGTCTTCATCTTTGTAGTCAATGCAAACTTGAACTAGCTAAAATCAATTCTCCTATTTTTGAAATGTCCGCACAAAAATATGTGAGGCCTGCTTGAGGCACAAAACATCACATCTTAACAATTCCTGTTTTCTTTTGTTAACACAGCGAATTTTTCCTCCAAGTTCGCGCACACATTTTGACCAGTTTCCTTGCTTTTGACGAAAATGTTGCTTCATTGTGGTATCCAGCATCTCAGTGTCAACAGCTCTTCAGATTTTCCGACAAATTTCTAAAAATCTTGAGATTTTGTAGAAAAACACCATCCAATTATTTGCTTGTTTAGGGGTTGCTTTCATAAGAAACTCGGTAGAAAACTAATATAAGAAGCTGACTAAGCATTTAAAATTCGAAATCGCAGAGGGAAAATCTCGACGCAGCGAAAACTGACTGCAAATAAGACACAATGCTATTTCAATGACGAAAATTATAGTTGAGTACACGACTCACTAGTGAGTATGGAACAGGCGTAATAATGACCGGCTTCATGACCGACCTTCTGCTCATAAAATGCTAGAAGTACAAATTATTGACAGTTAAAGATTTAGAAATTTTGAGAGGGGCCATGGACCCTTTAACCCCCTGGCTACGTTTATGATCATACTGTCCATACAACTGACTCACCGCACACCATGAGCCCAAACAGCTTTATTCAAACGGGTATCAATTCGTACATCTTTAGTTCCCATCATTTGCAAGGCAAATTTTCGAATTTCTTTAATCGCTCTTGGTGCACGCTTTTTAAAACCTCTGAATAAAAAACAAACAAACGTGAAGAAGGGACGTTCTTCCCGCCCATCAGCACAAGGCTGATCACTCACTAGTACAGCGAGCAGCAGTTGCGATTCGCTAACCATAACGGTGTAGCTTCCACACTAGCCATTCAGACCTTCAATTCAGCCAGCCACTTCAACAAACGGAAACTTTACTCAGTGACTGATTTGGCTGGTTTTAAATCGTTATCCTCGGACTGACAAAGCCTTGATAGGTTATTCCTGGTAGTTTCGCAAACTTGTAAAGGCTCTTGACGCAGGGCCGGTTACCGAGATTGGCAGAGTGAAGTTTTCCGATTGTTAAAGTGTTGTTGCCGGGGATTTAGTACATTCACTAGGTCCCGCTGAATGGAGAGCAGTCCTGAAATGCATTGCTCAAGAGCACACCTCGAGAGTCAAACCAGCGCCACTTGGCGGTAAGCCAGGCACGTAACGACTGAGCTAATGAGGCGGACAGACCAGGCCTGCAACAATATTTTAAAACCTTTGTACAAGAATGCGAAATTGCCAGAATTAAGCTTTCCACCATCATCCAGAAAAAATATCCATGTTCAATCTTAGAAAGAAAATGGGATTCCTAACCAAACCTCTTTGTTTTTTAATTAGTATGCATCACAATTTCCTGATGCTGTCTACTTAGTTATAACTTTGATGATGTATCTGATCGTCACTAAACCCTATTTAGACTACTATATGGGTATGGGTAGCATTAGATGCAAGTAAGAATGAATTGAAACTAAGTAAAAATTTGACAGTGCTTCTGTGTATTTAATGCAGCATTATTGATAGGCAGTGGCTATTTGACCGGTCATGACGTATTTTTTCTTTTACCTTCTATTTCAAAGCAAAAGACGAGAGGAGAAAATAAGTACAGTACATATATAAGTTCTAAAGTCAACAATTTTATTCAACTGGATCAGTGGCGTGTACGATATTTCTCGGGCTGGTGTTCCCAAGGGAATGAGTTTGATACTACCCGGAAGCATTTTTTTTTTAACTAAATTTTTATCCTAAGTGATTCAATCGTTAGGCTGCTGCATTTTTGTGGTCAATTTTTAATTTGAATAGCCTACAGCTGAATTTTTATGTCTTTTCAAATATGAATAATAAAGTTAAATTATTTTTAATTTGCTGGAATTTGAGAATTTCTCTGGGTAAGTTTCCGTTTGTCATAAGAGAATGTGATCGTGTTTGCCGAACGATGCATTACATTTTTGCTCTCAACAAGTTAGTTTGGTGGCTGTATAAAGTTACAATACGTTAGCCTACTACTTTTAAAAAACTGGTTTTAGCAATGTCAAAGTTACTTTTAGGCAGTGGTTTTTAGCAGGCAATTTAGTTCGATAGAAAACGCTTCTGGGTAGTATCGAACTCATACCCTTGGGGATACCATCCCGAGAAACATTGTATGCGCCGCTAATTCAGTTGAATAAAACTATTGAATTTAGAAGTTATATAAGCACTTTTTTCTTCTCTCATCTTTTGCTTTGAAAGAGAAAAAGAAAACGTCATGACCAATCAAATAGTGTTTCGGATTAAAAGACCGGAGCCGGTCAAATAGCCACTGCCTTATTGATACAACCAAAAAAAAACAGAAGACTGATCAACCAAAAGCTAATTTCATTAAACAATGGTTGACAAAATAGGGTGCAACCTAGTTTGTACCCTGAACAGTTCGTACCCTCAGTTTGTACTCTGAAAAGATCGAGGGAAAAAGTTAAAAAAGTCGAAGTTGCTGATTGCAGTTTAATAGCACAAAGCCGAAGTCGCTGATCGGAGTTTCCGCAAACAACTCGAGGATTAGGGTTAGCGGAAACTGCATTTAGCAGAAACTGCGAAAAAATATTTGCGGAAACTGCGATCAACGAGGGTTAGGGTTAGAGGGCATAGATTACTCGATGGTTAGGGTAAGCTGAAACTGCGTAAAAATGTTTGCGGAAACTGCGATCAGTGAGGGTTAGAACTAGGGATATGGTTAGAACATAGATTACTCTATGGTTAGAGTTAGGATAAAGGTTAGCGGAAACTGCAGAAAAATGTTTGCGGAAACTGCAATCAGCGAGAGTTAGGGTTAGAGCAAAGATTACTCTAAGGTTAGGGTAAGGGTTAGCGGAAGCTACGGAAAAATGTTTGCGGAAACTGCGATCAGCGAGGGTAAGGGTTAGAGCATAGATTAGTGTATGGTTAGAATTAGGGTTAGCGGAAAGTGCAGAAAAATGTTTGCGGAAACTGCGATCAGCGAGGGTTAGCGTTAGCGGAAACTGCGATCAGCAACTTCGGCTTTGTGCTATCTTTCTCTCGATCTGTTCAGGGGGAAAATTTAAAAATGTTTGCGAAAACTGCGATCAGCGACTTCCGTTTTTTAATTTTTTCTCTCGATTCTTTCAGGGTACGAATTGAGGGTACGAACTGTTCAGGGTACGAACTAGGTTGCATCCGAGAAAATACAAGTAGCCCACACAGGCCTTGACGCATAGCCATTTGTAAGTTGCAATGAGAATATTTTGATTATCGGTTATGTTTGACAGAAAATATACTACTGAATTGTTTATTTCAACTATCCGATCATACAAGCAAAATTAAAAATTGCTTACATTCCATGTATTCTTTTATGCATATGAATAGTATATTCTCGAGTTACGACATCTTTCATAGCCTTGACGCCGGAGCGTCCCTTCTTCTCTTTCTTTGTCATCTAATTATGATATGACACATTAACACATAAGAATAAGATTATGGCATTGTACAACAACAGCGGTGGGATGGCGCAGCGGGTAAAGAGCTCGCTTTCCAATTAAGCAATCCTGGTTCGACTTCCCGCTTATGCTGGTTATTGACAAAACACCTCTCACCTCTACCCAAGTTGTAATAAATTGGGTCAGCGTAATTGCTGAAGTAAAGGCGGCCGAGAGAAAGGAACTGGCCACCATACTCTGATTAGTCCCGAAGGCTTAGTATAATGAGAACCCTATCTTCTTTTCAGCTCCGAATACTAATTGCCAGAGACAGCTAGTCACTGGCTTATAAGTTGCATGAAAATGTCATGCATTTCTAAAATTAGCTTCACAAACAACCTTTCTTTCTTATAATCGTAATACATTGTCCGCTTGAAGAGGTGATGATAGTTTACTTTGTAAAATTAGCCTATATTGGCGTGACTTGCCGTACCTTTCAAGTTTTACACTTCAACAAACAATCTCCCAAAGACCCAAAAGATCAGTTCAGTGTTGCCAGACGAAGAATAAATTTTCACAAAACGTCATGTTTTTCCTTTTTTTAATGAAGCCAATCAATCAATGGTTTATTTGTCAATAACAGGAACATTATACAAGTTTGAAATACGCAAGTAATATGCACAATGAAAAAGTTACACAAGTTCCCATACCGACAGGGAGACAACGAGACGACCAGACGCTTTTGCCATTTAAAATAGCCTACAAGAAAAATAAATAAAACGTTAAAAGGGATTAAGCCGGATTAAGAACATAAATTTGCAGAGCTTTTTTAAATTTTGAACACTAAAACGTAAATTCTCCCAAGTTTATGGCTCCAAACTCCACTCCAAATATTTTTGGGATATTGACCCAAACTCCATTCCGAGCTAAACCACAAACCACAACCAGGTTTTTTATGTTACAACCAAGACCGTTGAGAGGATAATTTGGGCTTGGTATCTATGGAATCGTCGGGCCCCAAATCCATACATTCCATAGAAAAACGAACTATGTTCTAAAAATGCGAGAAAGTTTTAAATCCGCAGCTTCTTAGAAATATTACCGGCTCCTAAAATCATTTCGGTCTCCGGTCCAAAAGTAACCCCCTGTCAACACTACTGGCTACAACTACAGCACCTCTACCTTCCCTATTCCTAGTCATCAGAAGCATACTTTTAAATGAAAAATTACTGCTTGGTAAAGAAAATCATAGAAGAAAGCTATTCTCACAAAAGTGATAACTGTGACAAGTGCAGCGTAAGTAGCAGTGTAAAAGTATCAACTGGTAAAAAAATTACTCTAACTTTGCTTTTTTCAAGAATTTGTGACTCCCACTTCAGTCCGACCTCGGCTGAAACCCGAGACTTCGGTTCCCAAACACTCCTCCTACAAACCTCTGATGTGTTAGCCAACTGCATAAAACGTAGGCCACATGTCATGCCTTTGCCTAGCAAATGCCATGCCGTTTTGCAAGCATCTTCTAGATCTAGAAGAAAAATAAATAGCTTTGTTAACTGTTCATGCAATAAAAAATTTCTTGAAAAAATTTTCAGACGCAAAATTAATTCGAATCTGAGGCCTGTGTCCCGGCAGCGAAAAAATTTTTCCCACCAGATTTCTGTCTCATTTACATATTTTGGTAAAAGTTTGTATTAAAACCGTGTGAATGCAACATTTTCTCGTTGGCACGGTTGGTTCGGTGGTTTCATCCTCTGCCTACTGATCGGGAGAACGGGGGTTCGACGCCCGTCGTAGTCAAACTTTTTTTTTCTTTAAATTAATTTTTGCGGTGCACAAGAGCTTTTCAAAAAAGTAGGGTTAAGGAAAGCTTATATTTTATTATCATTGCACAATTTCATTGGCAAATAGTTATTTCGCAATCTGAATCAACCAATCTCTCAAAACACTTTCGGAAAATCTTACTTTTAGAGTGGCTAGAATCAATGAGACAAAAATCTCGTGGGGAAAAAAATTTCGCGTCCCGGCAGCAAAAATTTTTTTCCCACGAGGTTTCTGTCTCATTTGCATATTTTGGTAAAAGTTTGTATTAAAACCGTGTGAATGCAATATTTGCTCGTTAGCGCGGTTGGTTCAGTGGTTTCATCCTCTGCCTAGTATTTGTGAGAACGAGAGTTCGACGCCGTCGAAGTCATATAGCCTACTTTTTTTTTTCTTTAAATTAATTTTGCGGTGCACAAGAGCTTTTCAAACAAAGTAGGGTTAGGGAAAGGCTGGAAAGCTTATATTTTATTATCATTGCACAATTTCATTGGCAAATAGTTATTTCGCAATCTGAATCAACCAATCTCTCAAAACACTTTCGGAAAATCTTACTTTTAGACTTAGAGTGACTAGAATCAATGAGACAGAAATCTCATGGGAAAAAAAATTTAGCGTCCCGGCAAAGACACTGAATAGCATGCCAAAAGTAAGGGCAGCTTAGAAACTGACTCGAAGACTATAGCCTATGACCGCTGTTTCCTGTTGTATCGCAGTGTAGCCGAGCCTACTGCTTATGTTGTCGCAATGGGCACAAAATAAAACATGATTATTATTAATTATCAACAGGAGAAATTGTCGGATCCGCACTGTAGCCTACACCTCAATTGTAACGTTGCAGCATAGTTGCAGTTATTTTGACCCCCAAATTAGTGCAACTGTTTTTCACCATAAATAAGCTACTTCTGCTCCAAACTTTTTTTTACTGTCATAGGTCTACAGTAGTGTTGACAAGGAGGTCCCGGGGAGACATTTTGAAGGCCTGAAACCTTTCCACAGGGATTTGCAACAAAAAACGAAAGAAATGCTTATTGTCTGCCTTCCTGAAGCCTGGCCTACAAACTATAGTTGGTATCGAAGTTTTCCTAGTTTTTATTTCTCGGAAAGTGCAGGTCACGAAAAGGCATAGTTGAAGTTCACGCAGCTACTTCAAGCGCAGTCAAGCCATCGTCCTGGTGCATTGTGTTCACCGGCTCCATACTATACGTAACCTAGGCTAGCCTAGAGCATTTGTATGTCCTGAGCGCTATGAAGAAGAGTGCTGCAACTCCTGCAAACACCAAGCTCTTATTGTTGAGCGCTTTAAACTTAAGGCCTCTGTTGTTGGTTTGCTCACTCTGTCCAAATTTTACAGGGATAGGCTAGATAGCTAAATAAAAATCTACGAAACTCGAGTTGCTCCAACCATAAGGCCCAGCATCAGCTGACAAGCCTGCGTTTATTCAGGAAAGTAAAGAAAAACACTAGTTGGCAAAATTTTTCGGTGACAATACGGAATATCAAATGCATAGCCGACATAGAAGACAAGCAGTAGGCCTACTTAATAGGAAAAAAACCTTGCACTAAATTCTGGAACAAATTATTCAAATATATTTCAAATGAGCTCCTACGATAGTGTGTCGTAGGCTACGTGCTAAGCAGTTTCATGTTTTCTTCTTCAACAGATTGATCACGTATATATAATATAACTTAGCTTAAATTAGTTGATATCAGCAGAGAAGATTAATATAACTTAGCTGTTTTTTACATTTTGCAATGATTTTATTGTTACACCAGGCCTGAAAGTAGGCTAATCCAATTTCATAATTTTTGCAACAACGATGAAAAACAAGGCATGTTGATTACTTGCTCTGGGACAAATTCGAGCCGATTATAATTACTTTTAGTCAGCCTGTTTCAAATTGGACAAGTCTTTCATATATCGTACAAATAAGAATGGTCGTAACAACAATAGGCTACAATTGCTTCAAAATCGGGCACAGAACGATTGGGTGAATTATTATCTTTGGAATCGAAAGCATTTCAAATGAGAAAAAAGGTATAGGGCAAAGTGGGGCGTGTTGTCACAATTTTTTCAAATCAGCATATATCTCGTTCTGTACCAATGGTATCGAGATGCTAGATAGTGCAATTGAAAGAGGTATCATTCGACTTCTTTTTGCTACAACTAAAGTTTTTCTGGATTATTTCGTCTTTACATAAATGCATGTTTAATGCAAGTGAATGGGCTGTGACAACACGCCCCACCCCGGGGCGTGTTGTCACAGAGCATGGGGCGTAGTGTCACAAAATTTCTGCACATGCTTTATGACTAAAATATGACAGAAACCAACAAAAAATGGTTTTAATACAGGCTGAACGAATAAAAAAATATGCGAAATGCAAAAAAATTTAATTTCAACATATTGGTAAAAATTTTATGCCCATTGTCAAAAACAATAGAAATGTCATCTTGAGAATTATGTGTCACTATCGAATATATGTGTGTATCATTATCTAATATTAATTTTTATTACCTAAAAAAGCGTTGTATTTTAACAAATACGCATATTACCTCGTTGTATAAGCATAAATAATTTTTTATGTTTCTTAATATTAAAAATGCACACCACGGGGCGTGTAGTCACAGCTGTGACAACACGCCCCATGGTATGAAATCACGTGGTTTCAACAACCATGTGTACATCTCATGGTTGTTGGGAAGTCGGGAAAGATAAAAACATATATTGGGAAGAAAAATGTAGGAAGATGGAATCAGCAAGTAAAACTGGGAACATGCGAGAGCTTTACTCACAAGTAAAGAAAGCAAGATCAACCCTCAAGGCCAAGAATGCTACAGTACGTGGAGAAAATGGAGAAGATCTGCATGACAAACAAGCAATTTTGAATCGGTGGAAGGAGTATGTTGAGCAGTTATATCAGGACCCTCAACTGCAACCACAGATTGAAGAACATAAAAGTCAACAGTTTGACCTTGAACCTGACATACTGGAAAAAGAAGTTATCTGGGCAAGAGACCAACTATCTAAACAAAAAGCTCCAGGAGTCGATGGAATTCCAGCAGAATTATTAAGACATGTGCCAATTCAAATACTATTGGCCTTATGCCAATGTATTTGGAAATCACAAGAATGGCCAAAAGAATGGAAAAGATCAATATTTATTCCAATTCCAAAGAAAGGAGACATACGGACATGTTCAAACTATCGAACCATAGCCTTAATACATGAGGTATTAAGGCTATGTTCAAACTAACGAACATAGCCTTAATACCTCATGCAAGCAAAATTCTTTTGAAAATCATCCAAAAACGACTGGGCTCAATTATTGAAAGAGAAATGCCAGATGAGCAGGCTGGTTTTAGAAAAGGCAAAGGTACCCGTGACCAAATTGCAAATCTCAGATGGATTATGCAAACCAGCAGGGAGTACAAAAAAGATCTGTACATGTGTTTTATTGATTATTCGAAAGCTTTTGATGTTATCCAACATAACATTCTTTGGAGTAGTCTGAGAGACATGGGAACGCCAATGCACCTGCTGGAACTCATAAGGTCATTGTATGAAAATCAAGAAGCTACAGTTCGAACAGCATACGGAAATACAGCTTGGTTTAAAATTGAAAAAGGAACACGCCAAGGGTGCATTTTATCTCCTTCTCTATTTAATATGTACACAGAAATGGTCATGAGGAGAGCAGGGTTGAGTAATTCCAATATAGGAGTGAAAATCGGTGGCAGAATTATAAACAACTTGAGATATGCAGATGACACTACCCTTTTGGCCGAGAACGCACAAGATCTTGAAGACTTAATCATCAAAGTGAAAAAGGAAAGTGAAAGGGCTGGATTGAAACTCAACATCAAAAAAACAAAAATTATAACAACTGGTAAAGCAGATAACATAAACATCAAGATCGAAAATCAAGAAATTGAAACAGTGAATGAATTCATATTTTTAGGCTCAAAAATAAGCTGGGATTCTAATAACTCACCAGAGATAAGGAGAAGAATAGCGCTGGGAAGAAATGCATTTGTTGGAATGAATAGCATTTGGAAGAGCAAGGATATAAAATTAGAAACAAAAAAGAAGCTGATCAAAACTATAATATTCCCAATTGCAACTTACGGATGCGAAACATGGACAATGAACAAAACAGACAGAAGAAAGATTGACGCATTTGAATTGTGGTGTTGGAGAAGGTTACTGCGTGTTCCTTGGACAGCCAAAATAACAAACGAGAAAATTCTTGAACAAATTAAACCGGACATATCCCTAGAAGCTAGAATCGTCAGGCAGAAACTTTCATATTTTGGCCACATAATGAGAAGCAAATCAATGGAAAAAGACATCATGCTTGGTTTGGTGAGCGGAGGAAGAGGAAGGGGGCGCCCGAAAACAAGATGGCTTGACACGATTGTAAATGACAGTGGCATGGGAGTGCATGAATTGAAGGAGGCTGCGTGGGATCGAGAGATGTGGAGAAAGATAACGTATAGAGTGACCGAGAGTCGTAAACGACTGAACGGATGATGATGATGTGTACATCTCTACTTGCATGTCTTATCTGTTTGGTATGATGAAAAGAACAGGCTTAAAGCTAACGAATGGTACCTTTCCTGATCAGTTATGATCATACCTTAGTTTGCCAGACCATTTTTTAGTTTAGTTATAAAACCTGATTTTGCCCAAAATTCAATGGCACTCCTCATAATTTCTGCTGTAGTGACAAATTTATTAACCTTCACTGCTTGTACGAAAGAGAACTGAAAACTATGCGTTCCATTGAAAACTCGTGGTTATACGCTTGGGTTATCACATGGAAATCGTGCTGTGACAACACGCCCCTGTGACAACACGCCCCACTTTGCCCTACGATGTTACAAAGTTTCTTTGTTGTTCTCATTCACAGAGTTAGTAAAAAACTTTTGCAACAAATCTTTCTTGTTGACTTTACCCATGAGGTTACGAGGTATTTCCAAAACGACAAGCATTTCTTTTGGTACTTGATAGCTTGCCATATGGTCTTTACACCAGTGTCGGAGGTCTTGGTAAAGCAACGCCTCTCCTTCCTTCAACTTTAAAATAGCAGCCACTCGCTGACCCCAGACAGGATCAGGTACACCGACTACGGAAGCCTAACGAAAAAAAATTAAACACAATCATTTGTTACACTCCACCTGTCAACCAATTTTCAGATCTAAATATTTTGGTTTAACTCTCATCATGAAATCTGTATGAAACCAAAGGATTAGTGTTCAGGGATTTAACCATTATGAAAACATCAGCATCATTTTACCAGGGCTGTGAAGTCGGAAGGATTTTGACATGTCCGGAGTCAGAGTCGTTAAAACAAGGCCAACTCCCACTTGATACAAAACAATCAACAACAAAATTTTCATTTGCAATCTTTTTTGAAAATATTGTTACTCGCAAATGTTCTCTGTATTGCGCTTTATAACTTCACCAAAAAAATATGAGTGTTTGTTCTTGTCAGTTTTTGTAAAAGTCCCCGTTTCAATAGCGATCGCAAGTTAAGTGTATTTTAAATTTCAAAAAAATAAAGACAAAAATTAAAATATCTGGCAACCCTCAAAATCTGACAGCACTGAAGTCGGCCAGTTATAAATCGAGGAGTCGGAGTCGTATATCTTTCGCCCAACTCCACATTCCTGATTTTTATTATCGCATACAGTAGTTAAGTTTCGATGCACTACGTTTTTAAGCACAAGAAAAAGCCTAAAAAATTGTGAAAGTTTTTTATTGCATCGGCGGACCACATTAGAGGTAGGTCAGATTGAATTGAACCCCAATCTAAAAAAAACGCCTGGTTAAACTTGCACGTAATGTTTAAAACGTAAACTTGACTACCTCATTGATTGCTGGATGGTTTAGCAATTGTTGTTCAATGCTGAGAGCACTGATTTTGTATCCTCCACTCTTAATTATATCAACTGAGCTTCTACCAACAATGCGAAACGTGCCGTTCTCGTACACAGCTGTATCACCTGTTATGAACCAGTCTGGAAAAAAAACAACTAAAAATATGAACTCAAAATAGGTTAGTACCGTAATGTTAAGGGTGTGAAAAACAGATTGTAAATGAACTCCATTTAAACTAAACTGAAGAAACTACTCAATTATATTACTACGTCACTTGTACGTGTGATATTGTTTAAGTACTTTGCCGTTTTACAACATTACATTTCATAGGATTGTTTCTCTTGATTGAGCACAACAACACAAGCCAATAAGATCAATGAATTATGCCTGTTTCCTCAACATTATAAAGAGTGTTAATTGAATTTAATTGAAAAGTTCAGATGATAAATAATTAATCAGTTGAAGCATGAGCTGAAAAAAAATTCTTTGCGATAAAGGATTAATCATTGCCAATGCATAAAATCTATCATGATGAAAGTGATTGCACTGCGCAGTGTGTAACGCGAGGCTCGCAATCGAAACCTTTAAATACATGTCCCCATATACGTTGTCTATATCGGTCATGGGAAATTGAGCATCTACCTTCGATGAAACTGTTTGTGGTTTCCCTTGCATTGTTCCAGTAGCTCTTGAACATGGAAGGAGACTTTACCAACAAACTCCCTTGTTCTCTTTCTCGTCCTGGTGTCTCATGCACAATATTTCCTTTGGCGTGCACAACGTAACTGAAGTGTAAATGCAGTTAACTAGTAGCGGAGTCGCATGATGTGCACACCTAGCATACAAATTTTATTAAGTTATGCGTGGATAACGAACGCGAGTTTTGGTTTGGGAAAGCATAAACCAGTCAATCACATGTTGGCTGATCGATCGATTTCGGAACATTTCGGTATGGTCGAGTGGACTTCAGAACATTTCGAATTCCCTGGCTTAGTTTCGGAATATTTCGGATAGACTATGAAATATTAGTTGCTCAATAACTTTTCCTACACATGTTCTTGAAGCAAATAAAATTGTAAAGCCTGACAAATCAAAATGACAAACTTACAGCGCTTTCTTTACACTTTAGCTGATGTTTCAGCAAATAGGCGAACAATAGAGAATATGAATCACAACAAAATAATAGAACTTAAGATTTTAGATGAATACACTTCATGTACGCATAGCATGCAATAAAAACATTTGTGGTACCGTTACTCAATTTAAGCTCGCCCATGAAAATCAATAAAATGAAATACTTGTTGATGTCAATCTTGTCATTTTCATCGGATGGCAGGATTTTCACTGAAACGCCGGGAAAGGGCAAACCCACCGAACCTAACAATGTAGAATCAACAAATAAGAATACGGACAAGAGTTTTTAACCTGATGGGAACCTCGTCCGATTTGAAAAAAGAAATATCTATCATAACCAACAAATAGAATTATGTAGTTAGTTCGAATATTGGCAAGGAAATTTTTTTTACAATACTCTGCAACATGAAATAGTACGACGACAAAAATTACGTTTTTAAACATTTTAACTTTCAAATTACAATCATCGCTGAAATTAAAAGGTGTTTAGTAAATTATTATTATATCAGTTTTGATTACAATCCTTCAAAGTATACAACACACGGATAAAACCCACAGCTTACCTGGTATTCTTGGACCGTCGTAAGAGTTTGTCAATGCCATTCCTATTTCAGTCATTCCATATCGTTCAAGCAATGTGTGTCTAGTTAAATCCTTCCATCTTTCAAGCAACGATACTGGCAGAGCGGCCGATCCTACAAAGTGATCAAAATTGCAAATTCACAGTCGTGAAACTCAGCTACAGGTGACATGAAGAAACTATCAAACTTTAAATCGGACGTTGACAGTGGACATGGACGTGCAATTAACATGGTGAGTTGATAAAAAAAACACACAATATAACTGCTTGATAATTGTCCTGATATGTAATCGTGGTCTCTGCTACCGTTCCAAGGGAGGAAAAAGGCAGTGTCTGTCGAACTTGGGACTGAAGAACAAGGAATAAGGAACTTAAGAAATAAAAGTCTAGTAGCTTTTACAACAAAGTGTATAAATAAATCAAAGAGAATGCTCCTAACATATTAAGAAACCTGACACCATCAAACGGACGTTCTTGCACAGCTCTCTTGTATCTTGTGCATTCATCTGGTTCTTATCAAAATACTCAATGAGCTTGGCATAAATCGTAGGCACGGCCATGAATACATTGATCTGAGGATCTGTCTTTTGTAGCAAATGCCTCCAAACCTACAACAAAGCCCAAGCCGTGCTGGTTTAAAGTTGGCCTGGTTGCAGTGAACCGAATTGACCCGATTTCAAGACTTAGCTGAGATTATCAAACTCAACTTTAACACCCCGAGAACTTTTCGTACATCTTTTTAAAAATATTATGTCATGAAACATTGACTGGTAAGCTAATTTTTCTTCGTTTTGATGATGTTAAAAAGATGTCAAATGCTACAGTGATTTACAGCAGAATAGGCAAACTAAGAAATAGTATTGTGAGTAAACTTTAATAAGTTAAGTGTTAAATGATAAAAATCAGACATAGTCATCCAGTCACTCACAGTTTTTGGGTCAAACTCATTTTCTATCACAACCAGAGCCCCAACAGACAAAGGACACAACAAGAGGTTGACAATACCATGCACATGATGTAGCGGCAAGACGTGCAATGCAATATCATCGGCGCTCCACTTCCACGCCTTCACCATGTCTTCTACCTACGTTTTGCAACACCATTATGATGCTAAGTCTTAGCAACCCTAAAAGTACAGTATTGTTGTTTTTAGTCAGTGATGTCGATTTCCATTGGAAAACATAAATCCAATGAATCTGTGCAATTCAACACAAAAAAGATCATTTTCTCGCAAAGAAATATATGTTTGACAGTGATTAAATTTGCAATAGTGCTAGATAAATCGACTGAGTTATGTTTTGTAACAAAATGTAATTTGTCCTCGCTAAAGTCAAGTACAATGATGTGGTTTTATACAGCAATGTATTGGTTGTTTGCAGCCGTTTACGAAACAGTGTCAGTGCAGTGCACACAGAGGCACAACCGACTGCATTATTACCCTGAATACATTCCGTTGCTGAATGCCAAGAAGTAATAATATTCAGTACTACTTTCACGAAGTTTTTGTTATGACCCGACAAGGTATCGAACCCACGTCTACCGATTCAGAGGCGGTCACTTGAACCACTAATTTAACGAGCCCGTGACAACGTGGTAAGAGTGCCAGTCATACTCAAAACTATTTTCGCTGAGTCAGATATTCACTTCCAGTGGCGGCTCGTCATAAGGGACTGCGGGACTGCAGCCCCCCCAGCATTTTTGTGCATATGTGAATTATATTACATATAGATAGTTTTGCCATGTTTTTTTTTAATTTATTTCGCTTGAAGAATTAAAAAAACTCTTAATATTAATTTTTTTTGTAAAAAAAAAACATTTGTGTTACAAAAATTAATTGGCAACTCTGGGTCTGCAAATTCTGCAGGTCCGGTATTGCTTGTTCTTTTTTTTATGACGTAGGTTTTTCAGAAAAAAGTTTTCTAGCGTCACTGAACAAGCGATGTAGGGACTGCAAATAGAACAGACCCTGGTCAGGGATTCCAACTTTGGTTCTCGTAAATCTTTAGGGTAAGCGTGTGGAAGCTATCGGTGATTAGGTGAAGGGATTGTAGGTTACTTTACTTGATCTGTGTTTTGAGAAGTCACTGAGACAGACTAGTTTTGATGTGAAGTAAAGCCAATTACTGTAATTATTGGTGCTCTTTCACAATTCGTCCTTTTGGGATGATGACGTCTTAGTACGTCACACAGGTTGGAATGGACTATTATAAAGGGGAAAGTACGGGGTGGAAATGCACTGAAAAACACCTGAAGGAAATTTTCTCCCATTTATTCATTTGTTGTTCAATTTCAACAAATTTGCTATCGTTGGAAAGCACAAGCATAGATCTAACCAACTAAGTTAATACCAAGTCCCAAAATAGTACTAGCTCCATTTGGTGACCACCTAAACTTGACCAAATTCAAGCCATTATCAAAAGTTTACTTTAAATGAAAAAAACATTAAACGACAGCCAATTAAAAGAACATGTTACTGTGTTACTAACCTTAACTCAGTGCATTTATAACTCAGTCCGGTACAGGTTTATAATTATTTATATTAGATTAGCCTACTGGTTGATGCAGCCCCCCCATGTTTTGAGACCACGAGCCGCCACTGTTCACTTCGACACCTCTATCCAACGTATTTGAAAAAAATGTTTTAGAACTGTTTCAAAGCAGCGAATTATAACTGAGCTGTTAGCAGCAATAAGCTCAACCTCTAACACCAGAGATTTTGCATCGTAGCAATTCCTTTCTTTCATACTATCTATATTACTATCTTTCATACATAATTGATAGGCCTAGCCTATAGCTGCTAATTTATAACTTTATTAGGAATAAAGCTGTTTAATATGTGACTATTTCTATTCACTTGAAAAGTAAATAGCTGTAGTCAAATAATGACGTAAATACGTAAACATTGAAGCGAAACAACATTAATGTTTATGCCGGTAACTAGAATAAATGAGTAAACAACCAGCAACCTGAGCGTTTAGGCTTGACATTGTATGCAGAACACCTTTTGGCTGACCTGTGCTTCCACTTGTGTATACAATCAAGCCACTTGTATCTTTGAAACTTTGCTCTGGAGATAATTTATCATCTTTGACGACTTTATTTTTATCTGGCACCATTCTTTTGGGCAGTAATATATGTTTGATGCATAGTTTTTTCGAAAGTTCTTTTCCTAACTAAAAAAAAAACGACAAACAGCAGATTTAATTAAATGATTTTCTGGTGTAAATTAAATTGAGCTATCACAAAGTGTTTCAGGTGATAATCTGCAGGTTTCACTGCACCAAACTATTGTATGTTTTAATTGAACCATATTAGAAACATTAAAACAAAAACAACCTGTTTCACAAAATTTTTAAAATTTAGCCCAAAATAACTTGGGTTATAAGTAACTGAAAACATTCGGATAATACGATAACAGACTTGCCGCTTGTAAAAAATAAAAACTACATGTTCTTACTTTATCGTACTGGTGTGCTGAGATAATCGTGTTTGCTTGCGAATTTCGTAAAACATATTCCACTTCCGAAGAAGGGTGCTTCGGGCATAATGGAACGGCAAAAGCTCCACTCAGCCATATAGCCCACAGACATATTATGTATTTGGCATCATTTCGAGTCATGTAGGCAACACGTTCACCAATCAACGAAGTTTGGCATTCAGCATGAAGCTTGTCTAAAATAGAAACGCTTGTCTCACTCAAGAAAAATGTAGACGGCCTACAGAAGCTTAAATAAAGTACTTTTGCGTGTCTTTTACGCTGGCTCACAAAACCATCACACTACCGAGCAAAATCCATTCGTTTTACATTGATTTAACGTCTGTAGACGTAAAAATCCAATCAACTCGTTAGTTTTGAGAAAACAATACAAACAGATCAGATTTCAGATTTCATTATTGCAGCATATCCAGTCATCCATGAAGCAATTTAGGAAAAGTTAATAAACAGGTTAAGAGAAACACCCTCAGAAGAAACCTAAATTCAATGTGATTATCCATTTTTATGAACATGATTCAGGCTATAAGATTCCGATATTTGTACATAAAATACATTTTTTGAATTTAAAGATTGCATGAAAAATACAGAGAAAAAGTATTTTGCAACAAACAACTTATGATGCCTACTGTTTGTGATTCCTGAATTACTACCAAATGCAAGAGCATTTAACTGAAAAGGTGCATAAATGCACTATGCAGACAACACATGCATCAAAAGCGTAAGTGATTGATTAACTTTCTAACCTTTAAGGTTGACGCTCAGTTGAAGTAGCTCCGAATATGTGTAAGCTCGTTCGCTATCAAGAATCGCTACCTGGTCGTTGTGATGCGCTGACAAAAAGTTTGACAAAGACCAAGCAGATTGGGAACTATAGATTCTGCGAACAGACGGTAGATGCCTACGACTAAAATAAGCTAAATATTTGATGCAAAATCTGGAAGACGAACTTAGTAGTTTCATTGTTTCAAGCTAGCAATCGAAACGTTTTTGCTGCTATTTCTAGGACATACCCTGCAATTTAAAGGATAGATTTATTAATCGTGACAAGGCTTTTCACAGAAAATTGCAACACCAGTGCAATGGAAACAGAGTAAAGTTAAGATATAAATCAAAAACCATTCACATAAATGTAGCAGCCAAGTCAGAAAATCAAGGCTTTTTCACAACGCCTGCAGACGCTGAATAAAAATAAAAAAGCTTGATTTGCCGTCTGTGAGCTGTCATGGACAATTGTGTGCGTGTCTTGAAATCGCTCACGGAATATAAAGTATCATTGCAGCACAAGCAAGCATTTTTACTTGCTACGCAAGCAAATCATATTTTTATTGCACAACAACAATTGAGTCAACGAGCGGAAAGCAACATAAACCGTAGTAGGCCATAGCTTAAAAAGCAACAACATTACTCACAGACTGATGAGTTTCAACAAAAATATGAAGATTGGATACTCTCACATAGCAAGAGAAACAAGTACATGAAATAGGCTGAAGTACCATAAAAGGAACAAACGAAGCAGGCACGGATGAAAGCCAGTAAAGCAAAATATTTACAAAAATCATACAAAAAACATCTCATTAGTAAAAGAACTGAATCTCATCAAAAAATTTTAATTTGGTGGAAAGTCTCGATTTTTCTTAAGGAGCGGTCAATAAAGCCATGGAAGCAACATCGTTTATATATATACAATATCTTGCAAGGTCAATTGAAATCAAAGATTTCTTACAGAACCTACAGGGAACTTGTTTGTAAAACATAGCAATTAGTCAAGTTTGGCGCTTGGTGACACAAATCAACAATCGGTAGCTTTTCTAGAGTCCGTTAATTCACCCTACCAGAAAAAAGCATTGGATTCAATTTTAGTGGTAAAATCAGTGCAAAATTACTGTAGTACATTACGAAAACATAAAGGTATGTTGTACCGCTATTGACAGAAAACAAAATATATATGAATCAAAAACAATGCGGAAACCTTAAAATGAAAACAAGCAGAGCAACGTCAAGTGGGTTGAATAAAAACAAACTATTTCATAAGTAGACGTTACAACATTACAAATACATGACACACAAAGCAAAAGCGAACATCACACGTACAGACGTTGAAGTGCAACACGAATGATAACAGTAAAGAGAGTACATCAATTCAGCAAAAAAAATGCACAGAGTTTTAAGAGAAATAAAACACAGAAACAAAAGCAAGAGAAAATGCTCTCGTATTGTACCGGAGTCGCTAGACATCGCACCAAATTAAGCTATCGCTTTCATGTATCGTTGTTGTTTATGCCATTATATGTTATTTGTTTCTGCGTGAAGCGATGTGCGCTTACTTGCCTCCGAATATTAATGGCCTGGATTCGTGGCCTACGCCTGGATTCAATTGGCTGACAATGGTAAAGATTCAATCGACTGACAAAAACAGCAGTTGAAAAGTATGTGGCATGAATTAATGGTGCGATACTGAGCCTCATGGGCGAAACACGTGTCCATCGCTGTCAATTCTTGCTACAATCGACTGCCGAAAAACACATGTTTTTGGAACAGTCTTGATGGCTAGTGTGAAGGCTACAATGGTATGGTTAGCGAAACACAATGCTCGCTGTTCTATGCTGAGTAGTCAGGTAGTGCTGACGCCAAGAAGATCACTCTTTCTCAACAGAACATTAATGGACGTTGGGATATCGTATTTAGAAATGTTTGCTTCGTGCAAACAAAACTCAATGCGACTGGCATTCCAGAAGTTTCACAAAACAGTTTCATTTTGAAAGTGGGAATTCAATCGACGAAATTAGCAAGGTTTTCAAAATTACAGTTCACACACTGGTGCAGTTCGGAAGCATTCAAAACTGGGCACATGGAGACAATTTTAATAAAAGCAAAAAATCTAATCAATAACTGTACTTTGAGTGAGATGAACTTCCAAAAATATAAACATTCGTTTTACGTATCTGGTAAATAAAATGAAACCGTTTTCAAAAACAAGTAAAATAGTGTAATAAGGCCATTCATTCAACATCAGCAAATAATAACTGTGATGATAACATAGTTTCTTCTGGAAACAATCACAAATGTTGAACTTGGTGAAGGTGGTGTGTAATACATGAAATAAAACATACCACGTGTTGGATGGTATGAACACACCCAATTAACAGCATTTTGAAAGTGTAAGCGTGAGCAAATAAATTTCTTAACCGCAGTAATTTCTGCTTAGCCTTGCATGTGGTGACGTCATGGTTCTGCTGCAATAAATTTTAAAACTTCATATTCAAAATGTCGATATCATACCAATTTTCATTGAAACGTAGCACCTGGAAGATTGCTTTGCCAAGTTGAGGATGTAAGAAAAGGAACACAAACAAGTTCCCTTGGTTTTGCTGGTACGCTAACGTCTTCCAGGTAAACGAAAAAACCTTGTTTCAATTTAGTGTTGCTCTTTATTCATCTGTTCAAAAAGTTTATTAACATGAAAAAAAGCAACCAATAAGAGATGAAGTAGACACTGATGTCTCTTAACCTCAGTTTAGGTTCCTCGATGTTATTGACAATGAAAAGTCACAAGGATCCTTTATTTTGGACGATTCTATTTGAATAAGATATTGACGAAGTCGCAATCACTGCAAGCAACAAACCTCGATGCGGGCACCGAGGCCGATGAGCTCGAAACTTCCGTTTGTAATCAGTAACCATTTTATAAAATCGCCCCTCTCTCCTCATTAAGGGTAAATACGTCTAAAAGAAAGCACTCACATGGGTAATTTTCACATAGTTGGCAGGAAACATTCCACTCTTACCATCCACCTTCCCCGCAAGCCATTCTTCATTGACTTTTTCTGAACACAATTTAGTAAACAGTTAAAATTTATATAAAGAACCAACAAAATTAAAATGCTGACTCTTTGCGTGCAATCGAAGTTATTTTCAACAGCTCACAACATAAGTTAAGAGAGCTGAAAAAAAAAGCATGTGATTGTGCTGTTGTTCATTTTCAATGCATTAAATTTTTAAAGTTAAAAATCGTATAAAGAAAGTCTAGTTTGTTAATGTTCCATTTAAATTCACCAACGAAATACACCCTACAACGTAGATTTTCGTCAAAATGTTGCCATGCTTGATTATTCTGAAAGCGCCTAGTTCAGTAGTTGGAAATAGTGCCTTCTTTAACCTATCAGGCATTGTGTCAATCCTTTGCTAACAAAAGCTTTGTTGACTAGTCTGGAATCTCCCTAAACTATTGTAATTGGGCTTACGATATCTGTATCTCATTCGAAATGACATGTATTGCTGAACAACGTTGAACTGTGAATAGATGTACGGTACAACAGATTAACAAAACGTGGCCACGACTTAGAAATGCCTACCTGTGATAGTTATGACATCATGGCCTTTGAAAGTTAACTCGGTATCGTTCTGTCCAATAAACCCATACAAAGCCACAGCAAACCCAAGAGGATGACCATCATCTTTATCATTTTCCGTGGATTTGTGTTGTTTAGAAATTGATTTTTCTGTGTTGTTGTTTGCATTCCCGATCAACGAAGAAGACGTTTCATTTTCAAGGGGAGAAGTTGTACAAGCCAAGTCGACAAATGCTGAAGGAAATATTCCAACCTTTCCCTGCTTCTTTCCTTGAAGCCACTCGTCGTCAATGCGACTTATAACTTCGACACGATCGCCGACACTAAGAGACAATTCGTTGTCGTGAATGCTTGTAAATTCGTACAAAGCGATGGCGACTGTTTTGCTTGCTTGAGCAGCAACAGGTCTAGAGTCCCGGCCAATATTAACGTGGGTGGGGGTAAACGAGACAAGGTTTCTGGGGAATATTCCGATGTCTTGGTCTATTCTTCCTTTCAACCACTCACTGCCGATATTGCCAACGATCTCAATCTCATTTCCTGCAACGAAGCTCAGATCATTCTCATCCCTAGCTTTATAATTATGCAAAGCAATCGCCTTGCCAAGCACGCAGATGTTTTCTGTATTGTTGCTGACACTGTTTGCATTACGATTTGTTCCAGAACTTGTAGTCTTGTACAGTGAAGATTCTGGTATCCCAGTTGCAAGTTTCTGCTCGTGAGATTCCAAAGATACGTACTTTCTTGGAAACGACCCTTCAACACCTTTTTTGTTTCGACCAAACAATAATTTATCATCAATTTGTTTTAAGACAAGAATCTCTTCACCAAAAGAAAAGGACAGGTCTGTAAAGTTAGGCGGTTGGTAGTCATGTGTAGCTACACACCATGTCTCATTTGCCATATAGTTTTTCATTTGTTGGTCTACTGTAGAAGCAGCTTCCTTACTTTCGCTGGAATTTTTGATGACATTAAAAGGGGAGTTTTCTGTTTCAGTGTGGTTTTTACTTTGCTTGACGTTCGGTTTGTTGGCGTGACTTAGTGCAGTTTTTATAAGCGGAGGACGAGCTGGTTTTGAAGATTTACCAACGTCGGGTATTGGTTTAACATTTTCGTTTAAAGCAGCAGCAGCTTGATTATGTGCTCTTGGTTTTGGGGAAGGAAATCCGGAAGAAGATGTCGGTGCTTTGGTTATTGCTGGAGTCGGTTGAGAAGGCAATGATTGTGATGCAGGATTGTTTGGCAAATGTGGCTGCACCGGTTTAGGATGAGAGTAATGTTGAACTGGAACTGAGTACACTTGTGCATTTCCTTTATTCGGAACTAATGCGGGACTAGGTGAAGTGCCAGTTCCTTCGTTTTGATGATGGTCATGTTTTGAATGTAAAGCTTTGTTTTGCATAATCAGTGGCAATGGAGGCCTTGGCGGAGGCGCACGCTTCGTTTTGTTATTTCTTGTAGAATGCGCTGATTGGTTGAGGCTTAAATCGGTTGATTTTGGACTTACTTTGACTCTGGGGTGTTGTTCCGATTCGCTTCTTTTTTTATGATGGTAAAACGAAAAGCTTTTAGATTTTGACATCAGTGTAGGGTCAGAGGTGCTGTTTGCTTGGGCATCAAAGGACTTGTCTGCAGGGCATTCATTACCATGAGAAACATACGATTTTGCGGATTTTTCTTTGAACGTATGGGCCTTTCTTTTTGAAGGAATATCTCTTGATGAGCATGCTTCTTTCTGAGTGAAAGCATTGTTGTTTGGTAATGATGTCTTGTAGCTGGAACGGCCGTGAAAACTTCGAGGAGTTGGAGGTAAAGGAGGTGGATTCAGCATGGGCTTAAAGGGAAGTTGCTTCACACGGGCAGCTGGAACAGGTTTTCGCCTTTCACTGACATCAGGGCTACTTGAACCATATAGTATTTGCTCATACGGAGATTCATTTAGGGAGGGATCGTTAGCTCTATTGACCTTTTCAGCACTTCCATTTTCACCGGGTAACGTATCAATCTTATCATCAGCTTTGTTCAAGTCTCGTTGATGTTTTGTTCTTTCCACCGACTTGGGGTGTCCACTTGCATCAATTTCACAAATATTGCTTTCATCTTCTTTAAGGAAGTCTTTTGCAACATTTGAATCTTTAGCCATAGTTGAAAAAATACCCTCATAGTCTTCTGGAGGAGGTCGTGACTCTGGTATTGGGGGAGGGAGTGGTTGCATTGCATGCGTGTTGGATGATGTATCTTCAACAACTTCGTACAGTTGTGTGGCAGCTAAAGCATGAGGTTGGTGAGTATGGTGACGAGGTTTTGGCTGTGGTGTTGGCTTTTTCTGTGAGAAAGATTTCTTCACAGAAGCATAAGTTGGTTCAGATACCTCAGCAGGTTTTAAGTTCTTTGCTGCAGATAAATTATCTGCTGCTTTGTAGCTTTGGTTCGGTGCAGCCTCGTTTCTGTCTTTAGCAGGAGCTTCTTCAGATTCAGTAGAAACTTGTCTGAGTTTTCCGACTCTCTTGTTTGCTGGTTCCTTAATAGTGGAATAAAGCCAATCTTCACCAGCATCCAACGAAACTCCCGAACCTCCACCATGTTGAAGAGGTGTTGCTGTTTGTTTAGGAGTAATATGGGGCTGTGGAGGGGGAGGTGGCAATTTACGTGCCGATGCAACAGGACTGCGGTTCGTCACATTTGAATGGGTGGGGCTTCGAGATGCTGATACAACCGGATTTTGAAACAACGGGCTAGTTTGACGATTGTCTCTTGATCCTTCATTTCGATGGTTTGCCACAGCAGCAATTAGTCCATGTTTTTTCGGAGGGATTGGTGGCTTTACAGTTTGTCGACCGGTTGAGATTGGCGATTTCATGACTGATGAAGAACCATGTGATGTTACCTACAGTAAAGCAACAAATAAACAAACTCAGAGAAGTGGCAAAAAAGTGAAAAACAATATCTTTTGATGTGATGTCTATCAAACTCTATATCTTTCCACTTGGTTTAAGTCTTAAACGACACCTGCGCGATTGATAGATAATAATTCTTTGATTATTATTGATTAAGACTATATATCAATAAGTTCAACTAATCTATTACTATTTAGTCAATATTAAAAATTGCTGGTTTCACTGATGGTGTAGCTTAATCATCAAAACAACCGTGCGCGGACATTTTGCCGAAAGACATTTTGCCGAAACTCATTTTGCCGAAAGACATTTTGCCGAAAGGACATTATGCCGATGGACATTTTGCCGAATGGACAAATTTCCGAAAGGACTAACTGCCGAATGGACAAATTGCCGAAACAATTTGGAAAAAAATTACTTCGAAGTGACACAAAGTCTCGTTACTATGCAAGCAATGCTTTTGAAATAGAATTACTTTGCTACTGTTGTTTGCCTAAAAATTACTTTGAAGCAACACCAAGTCTCGTTACTATGCAAGCAGTGCCTTTGAACTGGTAATTATTTTAAAGTGACACCAAGTCGCAAGTTTCATTGCTATGCAAGCAGTGCCTTTGAACTGGTATAATAATTATTTTGAAGTGACACCAAGTCTCGTTACCATGCAAGCAGTGGCTTTGAAATAGTAATTACTTTGCTACTGTGAGTTGTTTGCCTAAAAATTGCTTTATATACAGTCTCCACAGTATTTGGAAATCAGTATTAGTTTGAAGTGACACCAAGTCTCTTATAAGTATATATGCAGTCTCCACAGGTTTTGGAGATCAGTATTAGACGTTTGGTTAAACATATAACACTTCTGTCGGATACTTACGCGCTGTAGCACATAATTTGTGAGTGAAATCTGTTTGTGAATGACATTTATGTGTTATTAGGTTATGGTAAAACATATAATGCATTTGTATAATTTCGGCAATTTGTCCATTCGGCATTTAGTCCTTTCGGCAATAAGTCCTTTCGGCAAAATGTCTATCGGCAAAATGGGTTTCGGCAAAATGTCTTTCGGCAAAATGTCCGGATACCAAAACAACAAACCTTTGATAAAGTTTTGTCAATATCTCAATCTTTTGTCAACAAACTACAAATTAGCCACATGCATTTAATATTGCTGTTCTGAATTTAAGCACTTTGACAGAAAATGTACTCTTACCGCCATTAATAACAATTGCTTTTATTGCAGCAATAGCATTTTCCGTTTATTCAAATAGAGATAACTTAACAATACAGAAATAGAATATTTTATAATGTGCTGGTCATCTCAAAAATGAATCAAGACCGAGGTCATGCCGACTATCAATATGCTATATACATCACTGCACATTGCACAATAGAATGCAAGGCTAAACGTAAAATCAACAGCACACAATAAGAAACACTAACCTGGCTCTGAGTTGGGCGACTTGTATCTAAACTACTAGCATTAGCAGAATGTGAAGAGATTGCATTTGTTGAACGAGCGGCAATAAACGATGTTTGAGAGTTTTCTGATAGCGATGGCGTATTTGCCAATTGATCACTGTTGTTTTGGTTCCTATTGCAGTTTCCACCCTCAGAACTCTCTGATACCAGCCCAATGATAGAAGGCTGTTCATGCGCAAAAGCACTTGAAGTTGAGCTTGTGGAATTGAGGTTGCTGCGAACTGTTGGTGCTATTTCTGCTCTTGCATGATGTGTAGTCCCGGAAATAGCAGAGCCACTTTGAGCACCACCATTTTCTCTTCTATCAGTAGCATGTTCTGCAACAATCAAAATACCACACTTCCTTTGATGTGCTTTTCTAACTTGCATTAATATTTTATAAACCAAAGTTGAGGTGTAGACTTAAGTTTAAAACTAAAGAAAGCTTTAAGCTTTTTCTTTCAGAGTAAAGATGCCCAACACGTAGAATAGCCTATCAAACAACATGGTTTTTGCATTGAGGTTAGGACAAAGGTCTCAAACTCAATTTACTCTGTTGGCCAAATAAAACAATGTAATTCACTCAAAGACCACACTATTTTAAATTATAAAAAGCCAATATACAAGTTTAAAAAATGAGAAAAGCGAATGGAATTAGTGTTAAGGTCATTTTTGCTCTAGCTACTTAACTAGCAGAGTTTTACAACAAACGATCCTATGTGTCTATCGCTGTCAATTCTTACTACATTTAATTGTCAAGAAAAATTTGTTCATTGCCAGTTAGAATCACTTTTCTACATGACTAATCTGCATACTTTTTCAATTTTTTGGAATTTTCTTCATGCCCATGTGTGGGGGCACCTTCCATTTGAATAAAAATAATGTGATATATTTTCTGATATTGTAAATTGAAATGAATGAGGAGCTATGCCGAAATAAACTTGATTGTGTTTAAGACCATTTTGTTGGAAAGTCCATTATTACCCAAGCAATCCATACTTTTTTTAATTGAAACAAAATATTTTTTTTAAATTCTGACAGTTGCCGTTTCTTTTCACTTTCTTGTTATGCAACAACAGATTTGTCAATGGTTCAATCTTCAAAAGATAACTTATTACATAAGGATCAAAAAAGTAGTATGGGTGGCCGTACACAAAATACAACCAATTTACAAAAAATCAAATGTTAAAACAATAAATCAAAACTGAAAGATTTAGCAGAAACAAACCTGAATTGGATGATTGTGAGATTGATGCATGTATGGGTGAAGTGTTTTTCATTGCTTCATCATAGCTGGGTGGTGCTTCAGGAGGAACACAACTTCCCTTTGAACCATCTGCAAAGGCCGGATGATTTCGCATAGGCTGAGAAGAAATTATAGTAATCTCTGGCCGTGTTCTTTGAATTGACGGTTTTCGCACACTACGAGACTGTCGTATTTTTGAATTTGGAGCAATTTCTTGTACTTCCGTGTCCCCTTCACTCCCCCTGTAAGACATACAAATTAACACTTTAATTGAATTTCAACCTCCAACAAAATAACAAAACACCTACAAGTACTGGATCGTATTGGAATAAAAGCGGTATGTATTTGGTAATGTTAAAGACAACTGTTTTTATTAGAGCCAATAAATGTCAGAGTGGGAAAATTTTACAATATATTTCTTTGCTTCCGATATGCACACAACAAATGTTACACAATACACATCCATATGGAGTTACATGAGAAAAAAAATGACAAAGTGAGGAAAAATACATGTACACTGTACAGGGGAAAGACTACAAACATCTCAATCTTCCTTGTAAAACAATTTACAAGCAACATATAAAATTTTGATCTTAGATATACATCAGTATTTAGCAAGGTACAAATTAGATTATTTTCAAAGTCTGAGCAGTGTAACAGAAAATTATCCATATTTTTTCTCAATAGAGTATCAATAGTTAGTACTAACCTCCTTGGCATATCATTTGAAGATCCAGGAATTATCTCTGCATAAGTTGGGAGATTGCGATCTGGTGTTACACTTGTATTGGTGGATGATGCAGTTCCACTTCCTACTTGTCTGCATTTAATGGGAATGTTACAAACTATGCACATAAATTAGTTCTGTGATACTATGCATGAAATTTCAATGATTTTGAAGTTGTGTATTAGGTTTAATTCTAACTACAGTACCGGTTTAGTACTTCAAGATATACTAATCACTTGAAATGAACCACAACAGAAAAAAATTAGCCAAAACATTATATAATAGGTATAATATTCGATGAAATCATGCAAAGGCATTTATTTAAACCTGCCTTTTTTATTGGTAAACAATTTAAAATAACTTGAGACATCTACCTTTTGTTTGTCGGCCTTGGTGGTCTTGTTGGTGTAGGCCTGTTTGACATTTGTCCAGAATAAGATGCCATTTTACTATCACTAATAAATTAGGGAGTTCTAGCAGAACATTACAACATTGACTGTACATAGGTATAAAGACAATATATACATTATTGGTGTAGCGTAGCCTTTATCTCACATTTGACTCCAAAAAGCCAATATGGCAACCTTGTAAGAAACCTTTTCTTCATGAGGTTTGAATCAACCAAAAGTACGGTAAAGTGTGAATAGCTGTCAGAAGCGCACCAGTTCACTAGTTCTTGTTTCTGACCAACACAGCAAAAACAATACATGTAAACCATAGCAATTTATATATAATATATATATAGGGTCAATTGGCAACCATCAAAGTAATTGCATGCACTTCACAAACTTGTAAATGTTTTCCAATTAAAATAATTTGACAAAAAAAATTTAACAGTTTATTTATCAATAATGTTATCACAACTTGAGTAAGTTTTATCGTTTTATGCTAACTATGTGACTTGTTTTTTAGTTTGCAAATTACGTTTTCAGTAAAATTCCGTTTTTTATAAAAAAAATAATTAAAAATGGCTTTCAAGCAACATAAAAATAAGGCTGTTGCCAAATAAGGAATTCTGCCCTAATTTGAGAAAAGTTTAAAGCTGTTGAAAACAAAAACTTGTATTTCGGAAATTTTTTTAGTCCTGGGCAAAACCCTAACCTTATTCCTAACTCTAACCCTTACCTTAACCCTTCCTAACTTTAACCCTAACTAACTTTGGCAACACCTGATTGTAACCATGGCAACAAGTGGGTAAAAATAGCCACTACGTAAAAATAAATATATCAACGAAAAGTGCTTTTATTAGGGTCCGCATGCTGTTGCTGTCATTGCACTATTTACTGCGCATTTTTTTACATATTGTTTTATTATTAGGAAGATCGCACAGAATTATTCCACCAGAATGGCAGTGGTGTTTAGACAAATTTTTGATATAAAACAGCAATCACAAAATGCGGTATTGTAATTTCAATACACACAACAATACCACCAAATTATTACCATGCTTAAAAGCATGAAAATTTCTTTCTAATGATGAAAGAATAACTGTTTCAATTGAACAAATACAATTTTCAGAAATCCTTGAAACAAATAGTCACAAATGCGCACAGACTATAACCACCTAGTGGATGGAATAAATCCCCAGCAACAACACGTCAACAATCGAAAACTTCCCTCTGCCAATCTTGGTACAGTAACTAGCCCTGGGTCAAAAGCCTCTAGTCTACAAGTACGCGAAACTACTTGGAATAACAAATCAAGGTTTGGTAGGTCCGAGGATAGCCTAAAGATTCAGAAACCAAAACCAAATACACAGGCCTTAGCAATGTGCGAACTGGAGGCCTGACTGAAGGCTGATGTAATTTCGATTTTTAACTCTAAGCTAATTTTACTTTGTATCCACTTGAAATGATAATTTTGAGAATTCAAATTGCCAAAGTGTGATCACTGAAATCTCAAATCTGTCCGCCCCGATAGCTCAGTTGGTTAGCGCGTGACTTCTGGATGAAGAAGCTTCAAGATCAAGCAGTGCTGGTTCGAATCTTGGGGTATGCGCTTGAGCAACACACGTTGAGGACTGCTCTTCAGTCTCCGTTCAGCGGCATCTAATGAATGGAATAATTACCAGCAACAAGACTTCCACAATTGGAAACTTCACTCTGTCAATCTCGGTGACCTGGCCTGCGTCAGTGATTCAAAGCCTCTACAAGTATGCGAAACTGCCAGGATTAAGCTCTGCAGGAAGCTTTCCTAGTCCGAGGATAAAAGTTCAATCAAAACTCCTAATTTTATTTTTATGACAAATCCTCAACAATAACATCAAAAATTCAAAATGACAAATCTTTCACATTTAACAGTGTTGCCAGACGCTTTTTCAATTTCCAGCACAAGTGCCAAAAACAAAATCCAGTCCGTTATTAGAACAATAGCACTAATTAAAACAATAGCAACAAGAACAATAGCAATAACAATAGCAATTAGAACAATAGCAATAACAATAGCACTAACAATAGCACCACAGTGGCTCTGATAGCACAAAAGTAACTCAAAATCATGCAAGTAACAAAATATACACAGACTATATTTATTAATTAATACTCAAATTATCAATATATGCTAGCAATTTCAGCTACTTACAGATCGACCTTCAGTCAAAATTTAAGCTGCACGTAGTCATGGCCTGTGTATAAAAGTCGCCATGATGTCAACACAGGTTTAGAATAGATTCTAGTAAAGCTAGAAGCCACAACATGCAAATGTTAAAACGTGCTTGAGACCGAAGTTAGTTATTAAGTTTAAAAAAAATTAGCACGGTCTCAACACCTTCAGAAAAACTTAAAATGAAAAGGAATTAAGTCTTTTTAGATCATCATCATCGGCCATGCCTGAATATGGCGCCGGCTACCGTGAGTCTATATAGCGATAATGCTAATCTATCAGCTCACTATGTATTGAGTAGCCTAATGATAGCCTACAAGTGTCCGGTATACAAAGAAGGGCATCATATTATGTTACAATGATGTAACCTACTGTCAAGCGTTAAAGCAGCCTGCGGCCATGGCCGCTAAGTAGTGCTTGAATGACCGCCGATGCTACCTCTTCAATCGGCCAAGTTTGGTCGCTGGTTTCTTCTAGCCAATTATTTAGTTTCGCAATAGAATGATCGTGGATTAACCGTCGAAAAAATGTAGTATCAAAGAGTGACGAAAAATTAGGTCAGCGCGTCATAATCGCCACTGTTGCATTGTGCAGGAATATTTGTTATTGATGGAATATACCCATCTGCGATCACCAGCGCTGTAGGCTAAGTCTTGTTTGTAATTCCCGACGTTTATTTTAACAAAGTCTTCATCCGAAGTGCTCATTTACATCGGCTGGTAATATTGTCGTTTTTATGTCGATTCGATGTTGTCGGACATTGAATCATTGTTAAAAAGGAGAACTAAGCAGTGTTGTACGCGTCATTGAAATAAATTGACGGCGTCAGCGTCAGCGCGAATTGCCTAAAAAATTTACGGCGTAAAGTAGGCCTACTGCGTAAGCTCTTAAAGAAATTGACGGCGTCAGCGTCAGCGCTAATTTCTAGCACTATTTTTTGCCAGCGTCTCATAAAACGGAAATATTTCAACCAAGTTTAGGCTAACAATAGCTAAAAATAAAGAGCAGATATTATGTTTTGAGACTGTATTGTAATTAGCTGCTTAGCCTATTAGTTATTTCCTTATAGAAAAAGCAAGCATTTCAAAGCGTTTGTCTGACAATTTGCTGCGTTTGGGACGCATAGCCTAGGCTATTGTCCTTTCCAAGTGAAAACATGCGTTCCACAGCAGCGCTGGTTGGTATTGGTGTGTTGTATTTCAAAAATAAATTGAAAACGTTTACTCGGAAAGGTATCACTGTTCCTAACGTGCTGTGATAGTTTAGCATGTATAAATCTTTTAACCAGGTTCACTGCACCAACATCGCTCTTTTCAGAGGCATAAAGCTCTTGAAATAAAGTATCTTCAACGTTCCGCGAAGCCGATCATGGATTTTTCGCTTTCTGTCTCTGATCTCTCGTTCTCAATACATGGGTGATCACTAGGGCCCGCAAAAGTCAATAAAGTCAAAAATTTTTAAGGACCTCGTCTATCCACGAATCCAAGAATAGCCTATAGTTATTTTTAGCACCTAGGGGACTGTTTCTAAGAAGTTTATAGGTCAAAATAAAGTCAAAATTGACAATAAAGTCAAAATTTTCAATAAAGTCAAAATTTGTCAAATTATGGCTTTTGACAAACTTTTTGTGTTTTTTGAAAATAATTTTTGTCAAAATCCTCGTGGAAGCATTGTAAATCAGGAACTGCGACACAATTAAACCATATTAACCTATAAAAGCAGGAAATATGTCACAATGCTGACGGATCAGCAGTAGCCTACCTTTTATCGCAAATTGCCCATTGTTTATTCATTGTTACGTATTTAAATATTTTTTATAAAAAGCTCCATCTTCACAAACGTAGTCTTTTCGAAAATCAACAGTTTGGATTTTAGGAATAGCCAAGCTAAATCGTCTTCAGCAAAAGTTAGACAGATTTGTGGAGATTTTCCTATCGCCGAAAAACACGACGCACTTTTTAGGCCTATAATCCATAAAAACCTTGACTTTTCGACAAAATATTACGTTTGGGTCTGAAATCGACAAAATATTATGTTTGGATAACTAGTATCAATTCAAGGAAGAAATGTGACCTTTACAAATAAGCAATTTCGTTAGGTCAAAATAAAGTCAAAATTTGATAAAAATAAAGTCAAAAAATTATTTTTTTAGGTCAAAATAAAAATGGCCCTAGACTGATCACCATTTGGCGAACTTCTTCCGAGTGTATTCCAGGGAGCCATTCCAACCAACGCAAAAGCCGGTAATTCGGATGAGTCGCGCTGGCCAGAATACATTGTGAAACCATAGGTGAAACTCTACTTGTGAAACGAGATTTTTCATTTTTTTCCATGAAAATAAAAAATGACGCATAGCGCTTGACGCTTAAAATCGGCAAAATAGTTGACGGCGCTATCACTTCCGTCAACTGAAAAATAAATTGACGGCGCTAGCCTCAGCGTCAACAAAAAGTTGACGCCGTCAAATGACGCCGTCAAATGACGCCGTCAAATTGACGACGTCAACGTACAACACTGGAACTAAGTTAGTTGACATCCTTTTCGTTGCTAAACAGAATTCTAAGGGAGTGGCCAACTTCTTTAAAATCAGCCACATTGGAGACACTCGTGCGAGTGTCGTTAGATGGTCCCGCAGTACTGGATTACAATCCCAATAAAGCAGTTATTGCGTGGTGCAACGATTCTATTGTAGGACGTCGCCCAGGCCCAGCCTTCAACAACGCTAAGTGATCATCTTAGCATTGTTGCAAGTTTAATTCTATTAACTTGTGCTATCGTTATTTGTACTTTGGCCTCCAAGCACGCAAATTTGGCCGCCGAGAAGGAGCTCCCGGTAGGCCACGATGGCTGCCGAAAAAAAAAACGAGTTTTAAGGCCTGTAGGCTACTGTGTTGCAAAATTTTATGCCGTAAATATTATTTTGAGGCAAAAATGAAAGATTATAATTAGGCTAAAAGTTAATAGCAGAAATTGTTATATTGCGAAATGTGCAGTAGCTTACATGACTTTAAAAGAGCACCATTGCCCCCCTGCCCCTCCATCTACAGAAAAATTGAGGGCAGGGGGGCATCCTCCCCCCTGCCCCCCCGCTTCCGGCGCCCCTGACCATAGGTCTTACTGTATTAAGTTTACAAAATCTTGGTTTGTCCATGTTGAAAGATTTCCATACGTGAACGCCCAGGGAAGCCGGTTTTTGACTGGGAGGCAGGATTATGAAAAAAGGGCACGTTTTGTTAAAATGCCAATTTTTTAAAAGTTTTAAGATAAGATATAACGATAATGCTCACCTATCAGCTCACTATCGAGTAATGATACAAGTGTCTGGTATAACTTACAAAGAAATGGATCATGCTATGTTATAATGATGCAGTTCAGTTCAGTTGTTTTTTATTTCTGACCATCATATCAAAAACAATAGGCTACACGTCAACATAGCAAAGGTCAAGAAAAAGGTAGAAGCGACAAAACGCGAACGTTAAAACGTGCTTCAGACCGAAGTAAGTTATTGAGTTGAGAAATTTGGCACGGTCGCAACACCTTCAGAAAAATACTATGTTGCAGAATTTGGTGCCTTGAATATTATTTTGAGGTAAAAATGAAAGATTAGGCTAGCCTAATTAGGCTAAAGCGAATAGCAGATTGTTATGTTGCAAAATGTACAGTAGCTTACATGACCTTAAAAGGCACCATTGCCCCCCCTGCCCCTCCATCCACAGAAAAATTTAGGGCAGGGGGGTATCCGCCCCCCCGATTTCGGCGCCCTTGTGAACGCCCCCGATGCCTCTGATCAGGAAGTCGCCCCATCATTGCCGAGTGTTCAACTCCGTGTAACCGTGTTTGCGGTAGACATGCCCGATAAATGGCATTTTCCTTTTTTGATAATTAGTTACGATGAGGACTCCAGGGGTACACCCAGAGCGTCTTCACAGTTCTTCGTTAGTGATCTTATCCATCCAGTTAATTCCCATCATTATCCGTATGAACCAAATTTCAGCACTGTTGATCTTCTTTTCTATCTGAGGGCATATAGTCCAGGATTCACAGCCATATAGGAGAACTTACCAAATGTAGCCTACACGTGTAAAATTTGGCGTTTCTGGTTCCTTCGTCTTTCACAAATCCGCATCGCACATCTGAGATTTCGGTATTGACACATTTGCGTAGTCGATGGAATAAAACGGTCAGAAAAATTTTGGTGACCTGACTCATTAGACTGATTGTGCGATGTAGTTCGCAATCAATCGCCCCTGGCTTCTTTGGTAAAGTGATAACGATCGATTTTAAGAGGTCCCCGGATTTTTTCCGTTGTCGTAAATCTAATTTGCGATTTCAGTCAATTTCTTCAAAAGCCTTAAAAGTTTCTGTATGCACAGCGTCAGGTCCTGGAGCTTTTTTCAATTTGGCTTTATAACATGACGAAGACGTAATTTTTATGTTGGTTGTCGTTTGCTTAAACTCTGTTGATTTTTGTTTATGGTCAAAAGCTGAAGCCTGCGCTTTATCTCACATCTGTGTTAAATACTCGCAAGCAGTCCCTCCAAAGAGAAAAGGCTGAAATAGCTCAAGAACGCTTTGCCGCTGAAAAAAGTTTCTGACGAAAACTTAAAGGTGATTCGCGAAAAAGGTCCAGTTAAAGGCATACTAAATGAAATTTTCAAACAGGAATTAAGCATTAAAATGCGTAGCCTAATCTGAACATTCAAGAATAGCCTACATTTCAAAAAAAATACCGAAAATCAATGGCACTGGCCAGGCCCAAAGTTTCATTTATTTTTAATTTTTTCAAAATGACCAAAAAGTGAAAACACTGCTCGAGAATACGTCACTATCGACAGCAATAACAAAAGCCACGTTACCACATCTGATGTTTTGAGCAAACTGTCTGATGTTTTCATGTACATACATACATACTGCATAGCCTACAGTTAAATCGCCGTAGTGACAACTACAGTATTGCGCGATCAGCTGATTGCTAGTATAGTGTATAGTGACGTAGCTGTACAGTCGCACGCTTTGCTGCTCACGCCCAATTCCGTTTGCAGGTTTTTTCTTTAGTATCCCTTTAAAAAGCAGAATAGTTTTTAGAACCAAAACGAACATTTCATTTATCAATGGTGTGCAAAGCTTGGTTTGCTAGTCAAATGTGGCCGGCAAGCTAAAGCAAATTTCTGATTAAAAATGTAGTGTGGACATCAAGACAAGTTCAGTGCCTCGATCATTTTTACTTTTCCATTCATATCCATGGTTGCATCAAATGAGTAACATTTGGGAAACACTATTTCTTCTTTGGCAACTGGTGCGAATTTAATGAAACTGATATTTTCTGCTTGGCTTCTGGTAAGGCAGAAAGAATGACTGTTAGGCGTGAGGTAGCTACATGATCATTTATTCATTGCATGCGCGTTCGTCATTATCGTATACGCAACTAAGTCGTGACCTGCGGACCCAACTGATTATATAGGCCTATGTGATTTTTGATCCGGCAATAGGCTACTGCAAGTTTCCACTCCTGGTTAATCAATTATTCGTATTCCATTTAGGCATGGTCCAAAGGCTTATCATCTCCGCTTTCTGCATATCTCTGCAATACGATTACGGCATACTTTAATGACGCATCAGTCGTGGACACGAACAGTTCAACCGGCCCCAAAGTTTAGGCTATGCGTCATGAACCATGTTACAAAAGCACTCATAAGTGTTATGATGTGTGTCAGCCTGGGGGTAGGCTACAGCACGTTTTTTGTTGCAATTTGCGTAGCTTTATTGAACACAAAATAAAATGAACAGATCTTGGTAGGCTATTCCACCAAACGATTTTGCAGTTCACATCCGGTTTAAGATATGTTACTAAATTACAGCACTACTCACGTGCAATAACGTAGAAAACGTTTGTAAAACAAACCAAATGCAATTTTCTAATTTTGCTAATAAAACTCCCCGAAATACAATGAATGTAACAAAAACATGGGCTAAGTTCCTAATCGTCTGTGATTGCTGCGGTCTACGTTGTACTCCAGTAAACGATTACAACATCTCGAACTGTGGAAAGTCAAGAGCAAGATATTACAGATTTACAAATTTTTGTGCTTTCAATACCAGCTTTAACGACACAGTAATCGGCACATCACAAACATGCGCACATTACCTCTATGCAGGTTCGATTGAAAATTTCCAGTCAAGTTAAAATTGTCAAGCATATTCGAAAGAACAATTCATATTCAAAGAACAACAAATGATTTAAGTCTAATAAATCTTTTGTGGAAAAATAAAACGTACCGGTACCCTTTCTGAAACAAATGGCTGTTCATCGAGATCAAGATGACTTACATTTGTTACAATATGCATATGATAAAAATGTACAGCAAAATCGCAACACAAAAAAACGCAGTGCCTTCAAGCCTCACTAACGTCTCACACACCAGCATGGTCATTGAGAACCTAAGAGAAAATTGTAGAAAGATGGTTTGTAATATGTCTGTGAAGATTAAGCTTCTTTATATCTTTATGATGTAACTTTCTAATTGATTGAATAACAATGCCAGTAAAAAGTTAAAGATGGAAATGCAATAGAAGTCAGTGGCCGCCAGAGGTGATTGATAATGATGCTTTTTAAAGATTTGTGACCATGTAGACTACGAATGCATACACAATACACATCGCTGATGCCAAATTGCAAATGTATATCAGATATTCTGACATTTAAAAATTGCAATTTTTACAAACTTTCAATATCGGTAAACATTGAAGTGATATAAAATCGGCAACTTTGTTGGCTAGCAGAGAATCGCACGCACAACTATACAGAAGTCCAGTGTAAATAAACTTAAAAAAGTAAAGATAGTCTTTTACTTGATTTAAGTGTCGGGTAAGAAAAGATAAGGTTTTCGTTGTACTCCGCCTTCTGCACTAAGGAGAGTAGGGTGGCCAGTTCCTTTCTCTCGGCCGCCTTTTCGTTTAGCAATTATGTCCACAGAATTTATAACACTCCAGGTAGAGGTGAGCGGTGTTTTTAAAAAACAGCTAAAGCCGGGAGTCAAACTAGGTTTGCATTATTGCGCCATCCCACCGCTATCTCAAATAAACTTAACGTGTATAACTGTATAAAAAGATTGAGAATCAGTGATTTAGATTTAAAACAACAAAAGTTTTCCTTCGTGTGTTTATCACATATACTAACTAAACTGGAAGTGGAACATTGAACATATACTAAGTATAAGGTAAAGGTAAAATATACCAAGATCTAGCAAGCGCGTCAAAAATTGTGTAACAGTTTTTAATAAATAACAAAACTAGAATAAATAACGCGGAACTTTAAAGAAAGCGAATTGTGTAAAAGTTTCAAAATGCATTCAAAAGTAAAATTTCAATAAAACATCTATGAAGCACATGGATCGTAGCCCAGACAAAAAAATCCGTCATTTGACATTGATTCAACGCCTTTACACGTTGAAATTTTTTAATCAGATTTTTTGAATTAGAACAAAACATCTTAGTTTTTTGTCTTAAAGTAAGTCATTCCTGTACCTTAACAGTACCGTAGGTCACGCTCACGCTCTATAGTCTATAGGACCTACTTGTTTACGTATGCAGACGTTAAATCAATGTAAAAATGACGGGTTTTGCTGTAAAATTGTTTTTCAGAATTAGTTATACAGAGAAATGTACGGAATGCCGTTGGCTTGCAATGTGCAAGAACGTTGCAGTGACGTAAGACCTATCACGTGATGAAATTAAAATGAAGGATTGCCGTTTGAGAGTTGATGCTGTACCATGGTGTCCGCCATGACTACACTGGGCCGCGGTTTTGTACAATAATTTGTTGTGTATGACTGACTAAGCTACAAAGCACAACGCACCAATGACAACTAATAGTGCTTCAAAAGCAGGAAATGTCAACAGTAAGATCACCATATGTAATGCAATATGCAAATAGTAAAATTACGGAACAAAAATACACGACATAGAACTCCATATTAGTGTTGGGCGATATATCGAATTTTCGATTCGATATCTTTTCAATATCAATATTCATTTCAATATCGTTCGATATTTTAACTATTACAGCCCTAACTCGTAACTGCAAACCCCTACAAAAACGTTGCCGATGCCAAACGGCAAAAGTTGAAATTCCCTCGGCAATTGCTGTGAACGGTTATTACGAAAAGATTTTACCAAAACATGTGAAACAAGAAGCAAAAAATATACTAGAGTAGTCTATCACGACCGCACTGTTTGATTTGTTGTGATGTGATAATACCAAAAGTAACGATAAAGCGAACAACGCGATACGCACGCTGTTACTGTAATTCATGTTGAATAACTCACGGAGAGGAAAAGTAAGTTAATTTTGGGTTGATTTAACGTTCGGTCAGCACAAATCGATTTAATTTTCCTGGCGGGTTATATTGCGTAGCAACAATGCCCAACAAGAAATTTACGTTTGTTTTACATTAATTCGACATCTAACGACGTTAAATTATCATAAAATAACGTTAATTGCTCAACCAAGCACCGGTAACAAATTAATAGCTCCCTGCGAGAAGATTGCCTCGATTTACGTACAATTTACTAGCACAATTTCGGCACAATTGGGATACTGCCAACACCACAAAGTCTGTTTAATGAAGACACATCAAGAGGCTCATCGCTTGGCTGTAAATCTACACTGTCTTCGCCGTTCGCAATGAAGCGTCCACGTTTTGCCGCTTTCGTGCTTTGATACCCATCCACACGCCTCTTTTGCAGAGCTCCATCAGGGTGTTGACTAAGGATCAAATCTATGGCTGTGGCATAACGACTGGGAGGAATGTCTAACCCTAACCTTACAAGCGCTCGTTTGGCCTCGGCATTTTTATTGCCGACGCTAATGCGCCATTCATGCATCTGCGTCGGCAATCACCTCGGCAATTGACGGCACTAATTTTGAAGACTGAGAAACTCTTTTCTTAATTAGAACAAAAATATCGAAAAGTATCGAAATATCGAGTATTTTTTCAAATATCGTATCGTTTTGTTTTTTTTCAATATCGCCCAACACTACTCCATATGAGTCACTTTTGTCCAACTGATTGTTTGCAGCTAAAAATGCTACGTATTAAATCACTCATTATATTTAACATGGCATAAGAAATCTTCAACACAAAAAAAGTGTAAAAACATATGAACCAAACTTCTTAAATCAGAACAACACAACACAAGTTAGTTTTTCGTCTTAAAATAAGTCATTCTTGTACCTTAACACTCTCGTCGGTCACGCTACACAGGAACTACTTGTTTACAAACGATAAGTAGTTTCAGGATAAATGTGCATACTCGAAGATTGAAACAGAAGTATTGGAGTGAACAAGATCTTTAACCTCAGATTTTGGCAGAAATAACCAACACATCAAAACAGTACCAACAGCAGCAACATTGGAACAAATTCGTATAAATTAGAATTCATTTAATTCATCCAAAACGGAAAAAAATGCATTTTAAATAAATAACCTAAAATGTGCAATAAATCAGATCCTTTAATAGCTGAACAAAGAGACACAAGTATATCAACCTTAAAAGTAAAGTTTAAGACAAATGGTTGAAAAGTGGTGAGAGGTCCCGAATTTGTGCACAGCTATTTCATAAAATGATGCGACGACTGTAAGAGATATCAAGAAAAATTGATGTGGTAAAATTGCCACTAACATCAAAATACCGATAAAATTTTAACTTGCGTAAGCAAAAAGTGTTATTCACAGAGAAATGAATGAAATACGAGATCAAGCCAACCAACATAATCGTTGATGACAGTGATATTTTGATGATGCAATCCTCACGTGCCGATTTATAGAAATGAGAATGTGAACCGACTTGTCTTCATAAATCAGAATCATTATGGGTATTTTGAATAATGTAGAAAGTAGAAACCAAGGTATTTATTTAGAATGAATGTTATTGAGAAGAATGTGAACCGTCTTGTCTCCGTGATTCAAATCAGAATCATACATGTGTATTTTGAATAACGTAAAAACCAAGATAATCATATTTTTTTCAAAGTTGAACCATATCAATCGCAATACTGTCTGCTTTTGTGATAAAAACGTTGTAGTTGTGGCAAAAATATTTGGTCTGAAGCGAACATCAAATGCAAGTTCAACAAAGAAACTTTACAAAACGCCTTTGGCACATCATCGCGTCACGGTGGATGATCAGCCAGGTGATCGTAACTCACGGAAATCAACAACAAACCTGCCTCTCGTACAACCAATCACAAAGTAGAAAAAATGAAGGCGTAATTTTGAAAAGTGTCTGAATACCTCAAACCGGATATGGCAAGTGTACTTCTTTCAAAGATGGTTAGTGAGACGCTCATTCTTCTGTTTAATAAAAGCAGATTTGGTTTTGGTGAAAGTAGGCAATGACGTTGGGAGTTGGGAAGTTCTTAACGCTGCATGCGAACTACGCTTGACATAAAGCGGCAATTATTTCATGTAAATCTAATAAAAATAACCTAACCATCAGGCTTACAATGTATGTATTGGGGGTGAGATAAACAATCTTGAAACATTAAAGGCTTTTCAAACATTTTATTTGGAAAAATAGTGGAATTAAAGACAAGTAAGATTTGTCAAGAAATAAATTCAAAGACTGGTTCCCAAAGCAGGTTTTCGGGAATTCGCAGAAGGGACCGCATGGCAGAAAAATATTGCTGTCACAGCATCCTGTTTTGACAGTAACATTGGACAGGGAATAAGCTATTCGAAGAAAAACAAAACAGCCCAAGCCTTAAAGAACGTCACCAGACCAGGGTTTTACTTGTTGAAAATACAAAATATTATGAGCAAGACAAAATTTTCTTCTCGCCATTTTCAAATGTGACACAAAACCCGGGCATAGCGAGACGCCAGCAAAAAAAAAAAAACAGTTCATCAAATATCAAAGTACGTTTTCAGGAAAAATATCAAAATACATTCAAAAGAAAAACCCAGATAAAATAAACCTGCAACTCAACCAAAAACAAACCGCTCAATTTGGCTACTTTAAAAGTAATCAGCGATCATCTAAGTAACTGGAAAGTGCACGATGCACGTTGTGAGATGCATTCTACACAAAGAGAGTTTGGAAAACACAATATGATTAATTTCTTCGTAAAAACTTCCTGGTTTCTAGAGCGGTAAATTCACGGAAAGTTGTCAAGCGTAATTAATGGCGAAGTCTAAGTGTTGCACTTTAGCACCATTTTAACTATCCGCCAAAAACCTTGTGCAAGTATAATGAAACACACAAGGATTCTTACATAGCGTAAAGCAAGATAAAAAACCTTGCGGCCACATGACACCGATTATATCGCGTGGGAATAAAACGATTTCTTTCTAGTTACACAACTCAAAATTATAACATTAATTAAATGCCAATCACGGTCAAGTTTATGCAAAAACCTTAATATGACATGTTAAAATATTTCTCATCATGTCTGCTTTGGTGCCGTGAACCACAGTCTCGATTGCAACAAATTCAAATGGGCTGTCATGTAATTACATTAAACTTACACGGAAAACTTAACCACATGGTGGTCGTACCAGTGCTTTCTGTGCAATTCACTCAAAAAGCAGTGAGAAGGTCTTGGTAACCTTTCAAGCACGCACGAAAAAGTAAATTGATCAGGAAAATCGACACGTTGCGGTTACTGACGATATACAGACGTCGATGAGAACAGTTGTTCTGTCACTTTTGTGTATACGTATTTACCATTTGAAGATAAAAATTTTCATGTGAAATAATAAATTAAGCTTCATGTGCAGCAAAGTCGAAATTATGTTTTGGGAAGGAAAGTATCAAATGTGTAATGAATTCATACATGAAATTGCACATACAACTTCCGGTTGCACAGTGAATAATGAAGGCAGAAAACACGTGGTTTCATATTTTCTCGTCCCGCCAATGCTTCAATGCTCGCTGGAGAAATACATTAATCTGAGAATGATATTGTCTAAAAAGTACCGGTAAGTTTTATGGCTTGAGAAGGCACTAACCGCTGTTGACAGCACGTTTCATTCAATCTTTTCCGTGAGGGGTTGCGTTGATTCAGAGATTGCGCAAGTTGTGAATTCGATGTCGTGAGTTCGATGGTTTGTCGATCCACAAAACGTTTCGGGCTTGAACAGACCTTTTCTGTACAAGAACGCAACAAGTGGTATGCAAGCTACCGACACGAGGACAAGGACAACTATAAAAAAAATGCCCCAAGGAGGAAAAAAAAGTTTATCTTTCGAGCCAGTGGTTGAATTCCATCCTTGGTATGATGGCACTTCTGCAATCAAGCCATACAAACTGGCAAAGAGTATGGCGAGGAGAGCAGCAGGGCAGGTGAACCTCCATGATATTGTCCAATACAACCCTGGTCGTACACCAAGCATATCATGCAAGTCGTTTTCGAATCTGGAAACACGTTCAAGGTTGAAATAGATAAACGTACGATGCAGTTGAGGGTTTGCATGAAAAATAAATCTAATCCGTAAACTTTCTTTAAGTTGAGCGATGACTGAACCTCCACACTAGAATTGCTTTATGAAGTTTAGTGCAGACAAGACAACGACAAACAGTTTGAGATAAATTGTTTGTAACAACGACAAATTGTTAGTAATAACGACAACTTGTTTGTAATAAATATCACAAAAGCCAGACAAAAATTACTTACTTCTTTATTCCATACACATAGCTGACTGCCAAGACCTCAAACAGTGCGATTGTTATCAACGACAAAGTCGCAGAATATGAGTCAAATATATCGAGGAAGTAGCTTCCAGTATTTTGAGTAAACAGTAAGCCGATTATAAACATAGCTGCAAAAATAAATGCTAGTTAAAAAACTATGGTTTAAAGAGACAACTCTTAGGTAATAAATAACTATTAACTACCAAGTATTGACACCAGACAATGTAGATTGTATTTGTTCTGAACAGAATTTTTTAAAAGTCAGATCATTAAAACCAAATCACAAAGTTTTTGTTATTTGGATAATTTTTGCTCTAATGTTAAGACACATACCAGTGCACAACAAAGCAGACAACTTGGATTTCGATATGTTCAGACCAGTGTCTAGAACGGTTGTGATGACAGTTTGCAATATTCCGAATTCACTGCTCATTCCAATGTTGAGGATCATGAAGAAAAATATCACCGACCAAAAGGGGGCACCGGGAAACTTAAGAATTGCCTCCGTGAACGCAATGAACGCCAATCCAGTACCTTGCACATTCTGAAAACCAAAACAGCATTTTTTTTGGCTCGAGATAATGCTTTGTGGCGGATTCCGAAGTAATCGCTCGAGATGACCTCAGACGATTGAGAACACCCAGTCAGTAAATCAGTCTTTTTTGATTAATTCAACATCTGAGGACGTTGAATCAATGTTAAAAGGTCGATTTCCTGGCTGGGACTACATCTCTGTTAAACAGACTAACTAGTCCATGATCTATCGGTAAACAGGGCACAGATATAGTGTTGCTTGGTTGCGGACACGGATTCTGCCACAGCGATAGAATCGAATCAAGACTACTAGACTTGCCCATCAAATCAACTCTAAACACAAACACACCAACATCCTTTCAGCTCAACTGCTGTGGATTCAATCACCGCTATTATGTGCTGTCTACTCAAACAATTTGTATGTATGACGCTGAAAAAATTAAGCCTACGTGAAGACGTTGTAACTTTGAATCAAATGAAACTCAAATTATATCATAACACTTTGTTCAATTTCCGAGAAAAATCAATATTAAACCATTTGATTTATTTTTGGTGTAGGTGTGTGAATCAACATAGCAGTTGCTGAGAAAATTACAATTGAATTTGTTATACAGTTTCTGATTTCTTACAGTGAAAAGTGTGATACTCTTCTCCATTTTTTCATACATTTTAATGCAAATATTAAATTGTGCATATAATAGCTTTCACATCTTCATACAATCAAATCTAAAAAAAAATCTGGAACACATACATTATCAAGTTCACTTTTTACGGAGCAATTCAGTAAGCCTTGATAAAAGGTGTGATTGGTAGCATTTAAATTAATATCTTCGATGAATGAAGGCAATTGCATTGCTGAGATATTTTGGAGCGATTCTGAAAGATGGGGAAAGTTTTCGCTGATGTTCAGTTTGTTCCTGAAGAGCAAAAAAGATTTGAGATAACTCACAATTTCAAAGGAAATTCGTAAAACACGCCAAAGTAGAAGCAGCCGTTCGTTTACTTCCACCAAATAGTATTAGGCTACCTGTGGGGGATGCCCGTTTGGCCTTGCCAACAATATTTTTTGCGATCAGAGCAGCACACTTTCAAAAATCAAATGTATATAAAATTTGTTTCACAAATAAAACAATCTATCGAAAGATGGCTTTCTTCAATTATGAGGAACGTCAACCTCCCTATTCGTCCTAAACGCATCACCCTGACCAGCAAATCAATTCTTCGGTGTCTGCAAATGTGCGACCCATGTAAAATGGACTGGTTTGCTAGCCGAAACTGCATCTATGCTGCTTTTATACTGTGATCGCTACTTTCAAAAGAATTACACCGTGGGGAAATCCAAGGTCCAACATTCGTAAATGCTGTCCTGCACAAGTCAAGTTACCATTTTTAAATCGTTTTGACATTGTCAAACAGGAACTTTTTCTGGCTGAGTGTAAACATGAACTAAAAGATGCAAGAATATATGTAACAAGTGTCATCAAATAAAACCAATTACCTTTCAAAGCATTCTAGAGTTTTCACTTTGGCTTTGAATCCTAGGACTGAAAACACAGTGACACAAGCAAATATGGAGGTAAGACAGTTGGCAGTGGCTATGAAAAGAGCATCCTAAAAAAGATAATTTAGGATAAAAGACAAGTGATTTATTATTATTGAAAGTCAATTCGATGTGAAATACACAAACTATACTTTATAGCAGTTGTTCTTTTGAGGATTGTAGCTTGAATATGCTATAAGGCTTCCATACCCAAGTCCGAGGCTAAAGAAAATTTGCGTTGCAGCTTCTCGCCACACCACTGCATCCTTGAGCCGACTAAGCTGAAATGTACAATTGGCGATTAAAGAAGATTTGTCATGACAGAGGTTTATTTTCTTTTAAATTTTAAAAGAACAAAAAAGATAGCGGTAGCCTACCAATCACTAAACATCAACTAAACTAAACATAGTCTACTAAACATCAACGTAAGCTCGACATTTTGATGTTGCTAACACTGGGTTTGGGCCATGTTGGTGTCAGGCCTTAACTATATTCCGACTCCGAGTGAGGAATATTATATTAAATGGATAGGTAGATGACACAGTGTATTAATAAGCAGATAATAATCACACACAACAATATGCGTTTGTTATTATCTGCATTTAACAAATATTGTGAACCCAATTACAATGAATTTTTTTATTTTTTTATTAAAAGAATGCAATCAGCTGTGTGTCTTGCTATAAATAGATACACAATGCTTACTCGGATTTTATGCTTGACAACAAATATACAATAAAATTACCAGACAAGTTAAAACAAAAGATCAGCGCCGTTTTAGTTTGTCACACCTCCTGACACGCCCACACAACTACAGGATCGTATTCGCATTATCACACTTTTCCTATCTAATAATGGCACTAACTATGGAAGTCACCGAGGGTGTCATCACAACGCAGATGTCTGCAGAAGTTGGATCAATGTAAAATGACTGATATTTCTGTCTGGGAACTGCCCCGTACTTAACTCCAACCACTACAGAAATTAAACAGCCATATTATTGTTGTACGTGGATCATCATCTTATTTTTACAAACATTATTTACTTCTCATGTGCCCTCTAAGCATGAAAACAGTTCAACTCGAAAACTTGATTGCTGTTTACTTTGAGTAAACTTGACACTTATCAACCTTCTTCCCACTGCCACAACGGTGAGCATACTATTTCTGATACTTACTGCAAGGCACTTCTGAAATAACAACAACTGTGTAAGCAACGTCAAGTGTCAGTCATACTTACATCCGGAGAAAACATGTATTTGACGCCGTCAAGAGCCCCGTCTAGTGTCATTCCACGAAAGAAAAATGCAATCAATACGACATATGGAAACAATGTGGAAAAATACATGACTTTCCCTGACGACTTTATCCCTTTGTTTATCCCCAAAAAGACTAACATCCATGCAGATAGTAAAACTAGTACCATTCTCCAGTTCAGTTCACCTGATATCAAAGTCACAAGGTAAGACTTAGACGACACTTGCACATACCTTTTACGAAAATTACTCAATTAAATTTGAATCTGAAAATAACCTATTTATTATTATTACGCATAAACTTAAACAACGCTTATATGAATATGTGCATTGTGCATACGACTTTTTAGAAAAATTACTTAACTAAATCTAAAACTGAAAACAACCTATTTATTATTATTACGCATATATATTTCAAAGTATTACATCAAATATAGTTATTACTTTCTAAAACTTCTACAGCCTGTTTCACCCTAAACAGGGGATCATCAGAAGGTCCTTATTCAAAAAGAATGATTTTTTAATAGATTTTTGATTTAAATAGGTTTTATTTGAATGAGAAACTTCTGATGATCTTTTTTAAGGTGACACCGGCTGTAGAGGTTTTGGAAAGTAATAATTATATATATTTAATATAATTAGCTCTGCTTGGCTTTATGCTTGGTGCTGAGCCCTTTTTGTAGTATATATTTGTTTATTTTCAAGTATTTCTATCATTTATGCAAAAGGTAGTTGGTTTTGCATGAGCTGCATTTTTCCAGTCAACCGCCATCTAAATATTCTACATATGATTTACCTGTGTCTCCAATAGAGTAAGATATGTTCAGTGTTTCTCTGTACCAGAAATATGTTGTTGGGGAAGTAATATTGCATTCATGAACTGGAGTACTTTGATTAATGTAAGGACATGAAGACCAGGGCAAAGGGCTTTGAAATGAATTGAAAAGATAAAAGAGTGCCCATCCAAGAATCATGTTGTAATACAATCCAATCAAAAGTGACACCTAATATAGAAACGAATCTTATTCAGATGATTGTACACAACATCTAATGAGCACACAAATGACTACAAACAAATCCAAAGGTATTAATCATTTATGAATAGTTTTATTCATCAAGAATAAACAACACCAGCTTTGGAAAGTTGGAAACAGAGTAAAAGATTTCAGTGTTACAGTTGCTTTGGAATAGAAAAGAAAGAAAGTAAAATTTATTCTTCAATTGAGATTAAAAATACCAAGTACATAAACTTACAACATTGCTTGCTACACCAACACCTCCAAGATATGGATTGATATGCGTCCAAACACCAATGGTTCCTTTTCGAATTTTTTGACCAATTGCTAGTTCCAAATAATACAGTGGATATCCCTCAATGATAAGCATCAAAAGATAAGGAATGAGGAAAGCACCTGAATTGCATTGCAACTGTTTGGTACAAAAATTCAAACAAACTAAAATAATACCTCTCTTAACTTATACTGTACTTACATGACTTAGCAACAAATATTATTTATAAATGTAGTGCTAAAAATAAATAAATTCATTAATACCATGAAATTGTAAAATCATATTGGCCGGTCTAGTTAACATAATAAAAAAACACATCCTCCACTAACTAGGGAGAGAGCAAATACAAACCAAAATAACAACTAAAGATCGCTAGACTGTATGAGTTTGCTGTAAGCAATGAATCTCATATTATAATGTAAAAAAAAAAGACACACAGATACATCAAATACCTCCGCCATTCTTTTTGCATAGATAAGGAAATCTCCAAATGTTACCCAAGCCAACAGCAAATCCTAATGCAGCCATCATGTATTGAAACTTGTTATCCCATGATGGGCGGTTTCCTGCTTTTTGCTCCTTTGATGTCATTTCTCCATTATCTTCTTTAGTTTCAAACATAATTTGTTGTTAAACCTTGATAATATGTACAGAGAACAAGACTAGGGTAGTGATTTAACTGCATATATGTTACAAAAACATAGAATTGTGATAAGTTAAAGTATATGAGATACCGTACATAAATATAGTAATTATACAAAACTTCAGGGAGAAACTACATATATTATCTTTCAAAGAAATTAATAGCTAACCATGACGTCTAAATAAATTAAAATATTTTGCAAGGTTACCAAAACTGTTAAACGATAAGCACACACAATAATGACAAGTTATCTTTGAAATATCCTGAACAAAAAAGAACTTTCCATCAGACAAACCACTTAAACAAAAACGACAGCTGAAAGCACTTACAAAAAACAAAATGAACTGAAGAGGACACTCGCTTCATAAGTGCAATTTTATTGGTACAAATAAATGGAGATGAATTTAAGGCTCAACATTTAGGTTCACATACTTTGGCACCTGACAAGCAGGTACAAACACTGTGATGATGAGTTATTTAGGTTCTGCCACACTGTGCTGCCAAGTGGTTTTGGCACTATTCCAAGTAAAGTGTATTTTACTGGGTGTTTTGTGGTTATACATATACCAGTCAGTATATTATATGTATGATAACACTTATGTCCAAACCAAAACTATGATTTGTATTCTGTTTGGTGGGGAGGTCAATGCTCCACATAAAAATTGTAGATTATTAAACAACAAAAAACACGACATATATACAAAAAGATGTGATGAGTAAAATGTACTGATGAATAAGTTGCAATTTAAAAAAACAATGACAAGTTAATGGCCAATGTTGATTGTTGAAATGGAGGCTTTCTATGCAAGGAAAGTCCCATATAGTTTGACTCAAACAATGTTACACTTGTAAAGCTTCAACTTCTACTCAGGATGCATAGGTATGTCCTGTGGCAGAATGGCCCGTTTCGGTGAGTCCGATCCCTATTTGGTGATTTTTTCATTTTTTTTTTAAATTATTGGGTACCGTGGCCTAATTATCATTGCCGTTTTAGAGCTAGGGGTTAGGAACTCACCGAATAGTAGCAGACCCGTCCTGTGGAGATGTGGTTATATCAAGATTAAGAGGGCGTTTGTCTCACACTTGATCTCTACACGAACCCTATCCATTAGGGGTAGAAGCAAGTACGTGTTCAAACAAAATGAACATGCTAGGTGCGTTCTTAGCTGTATTTAAATAGTCAGGCACTGATGTTTTTTTCATCTACAAAGCCATCTCTTGCAAAATTTGTGACAATAAGTTAGAAATAAATCAGTTAAATAATAACCCACGGCACTGAGTAAGGCATAGTGAATATGCAATATGCATTAATAAAATATATTGTGCTGTTGCAAAGATCAAGCAACCAGTAAAACACATTTTGCTTGGTATAGTGTTGAAACCTGCAACACACAATGAGGTAGCTCCTACATATTAAGGAATCATACTGTGGGTGCCTACCTGGCAGTTGCCTACATGTCTGAGCTTAAAAATTGTGGACCTTAATTCTAGTTAACCAAGTAGTTACTTTGATAAAAAAAATTAGACGGTTTAACAAAGAAAGTATGTATTTATCCATAACTGTAAGATTAACTTTATCCACTTTCAACATGAATTACAACGTGTGAACAATTCATATAAGCACTTTCGACAAAATTCTTTTCACTTATTCATGTTAACCTTATCCACTATCCAGTCACTTCCAATTACAAATGAAACAAGTTAATCAATTACCGGTAATCATGATAATACATTTTGCATTTTCTCAGTAAGCAGATAAAATTTATCCTTGCATAATGTCACATAGCCTACAAAAAGGAGTTTTTTATTCACCATCTTTATATGGAAAAATACAAATATCCTCTGTTTTGTGTACAATTTGCACAGTTTATCAGTTCAAGGAGTTAACAAAATGTGATGGGATTGAGTGACTGAACCCCAAACACATGCTTCAACGTTAAAGTTGTTTTCTCTACAATTTTTAGATCATTGAGGTCAATGATAATCAACATACGAGATGTTGTAAAGCAGAGCGCTTAATAAGTACTGCGTATTCATTTTTTAATCACATATATTCAGTAAATAAACTAATAAAACTATAACAGTATTTAAGTCAGCAGTGATACGCATGCAAAACAGCTATGCCATATCAGTGTGAGGTGGAAAAAGCATGACACACACAAAATCATTACTAAAAATTTGTTATCAAACTAAAGTAATACTGGCATAGGTGCCGACTTTTATTTTTGCACGGGGTGGCGGATAGCACAATATGGCAACCTAAAAACTGTCAAACTGCATGTTTTATTTGATTTTTACTAAGCGTGTTTCGTAGATGCAGTCTTTTCACACCTGATTTGTAGCTCAATAATTTACAAAGCAACTTTAAAACAAAGCACAGGAGGTATGTCGTGAATTTTATTATTACGTTGCTGCTCTGACACTTAACAACCAATTTAAAAAATTTAAAAAAAGATTTTTGAGGGAGGCAATGGAAAGATCGTATTTTATTGATAAATAAATCCCATTGTAAACCTAACAAATGTAACAATGACTTATGACAAGTAACAAATAAAACGATCGCAACAACAAGGAAAAAACTCGTAGCCATGTGTTGCGTAATCTTCACGTGGCTTGCTTGATAATTACGCGAGTATCATGCTTGTGACAAAAACAATCATTTTCTTTGCAATATTGTATTGGTTCACCTCTTGCTTAACGCTGACTTGAAGCAAAAACCAATGATCAAAAAAAGATTTAAACGTCCGTTCAAATTACATTTATTTGCAGTAAGTAATGTAACCTAAACGGGGTGGCTACCACCCCACCACAGAGGTTACGGGGTGGCCACGCCTCCCCGTAAGTCGACGCCAGTGAATACTGGTATGCATCAATAAATGATTGCTAGTATGCCCAATGCTAACAGTGTAACTGGACACTAGAGGTGGTACAATAACAATAAGCCACATAATAGCATCAATCATCATCATCAACCAATTTTGATTATGCAGGCCATAAATTAATCCTCATGTCGAGGGTGTGGCAATAAATAGTACAATAAATATTACATCGCTTGTGGTCTGTTTTAGAGTCAAAGCATCAAAAAAGAAAGTTTCATTGGTGAAACCACACCATGTCCAGGGGCCCCGGAACGGTTTTTGACTGGGGAGGCAGGATTATGAAAAAAGGGCACTTTTATTGCTGAAAGGCCAATTTTTTTTGTTTAAGTTTTAAGATAAGATATAGCAATTAATGCTTATCTATCAGCTCATCATTAAGTAATGATACATTGATACAAGTGTCCGGTATACAAAAAACAATAGCACGGAAGAGCATCTTGCTATGTTATGATGATGTAGGCTAATTACTTACCGTGTTACAAAATTTTGTGTTGTGAATATTATTTTGAGGCAGAAATGAAACATTAAATATAGCAAGCCTCAAATTTCACGGCGGACATGTCCGCCATCACAGCATGTGATGTCCGCGGGAAGTACCATTTGGATCGGTCATATTTTTCCGCCGAGTAACATAAGAACTAGGCTAGCGATACAAATCGTCATTGCACAGCACGAACAATTGTTGCGAGAATATAATTTCCCGCGCAGCGCGCATTCTATCGCGCCTCTAGAAAATGTGAATACTGTTTCCCTTAGCTTCCATTCAAGAAGAAAAACTTTCGATTTTTATGTTGCTTTAACGATTAATGACATTAAATCAGCGTAACAAAGGTGAATTCTTCGCAAAAAATCAATAAAAAGCCTAATGAAACTTTGCACAGTAGAAAATAATGGCGTTAGTGTAGAAGTTTTTGGACTCATGCCCATTGCCCAGAGCATAGTGACGTAAGAAGCCACACGACCTCGTTCGGTGGAGGTTAATCAGTTACGCAGCGTAAGCAGCTACACGGCGCTTTGACTTTTCAAGCGCACGTCGTTGGTCTGATGAATGCCTTTCAGAGTGATTTCGATGAAATTTTAAAAAGCCTTCTAAGCCGTAGCTATAGTTCTCCAGTCTTCGAAATTAGCCTCGGCAATTGCCGAGGCAGATGCATGAATGGCACATTAGCCTTGGCAATAAAAATGCTGAGGCCACACGAGCGCTTGTAAGGACCACAAGATTACAAAAATAACCCTAATTTTCTCAGACCACACCAGACTAGGAGGTTGATTCAATCTTACTATTGCTTAATGTTTTTATTTGGGTTACTTTCTACTTCGTCGCCGCTTAGACACGTGCCCAGCTGGGAGAATTGAATCTTTTATAGAAATATCACCCTATTTGCATTGATTCAACGCCAGTAGACGTCAAATTATTGTAAGCATTTACTCCTTTTTGCGCTTTGCCTTCCGTTATCTCATCCAGCTGTATCAGAAACGATCGCGCCGCTTTCACAACGAACCACACAACATCAACAGACGTCGAATACATGTAAGTAATTGGTTAACGCGTTAACCTTTTGAGTGAGCTTTGTTTATTGCGGTTTGTGATAGATGTCTGGTTGCGTAACAACAACAGGTGCAATTTTATGCGCTGACAATGCTCATGTGAACTATACAAAAGTTTGCAACCTTATAAATACTGGCTTAATTGTTACGCAAAAGTTATTCTTTCATTGAATGCTTGTTCTTTACCAGTGTCATTGCCAATATAAATCATAAACAGACATAACTAAGCAACAACACTACATTTAACATTATAAAAACAAAAAACAACAAGCGAACGTTTTCGGCTAGTCATATAGCCCTTTTCAAGCCTATAAGAAAAATACATTATTGAAAGAAATGCTAAAGAAGCTCGCGAGCTCGAGACATTTGCTCGAACAATGACTGTTTCAATAATGAAATTAATAAATTACGCTCATACTTTGGTGCTAATCATTATCCGACTTGGTTTTTTAATAAGGTTCTTAGAGGGTTTTTGAATTCGGTTTCCACTACGTCTCCAGTTGAGGAGCCTGATTTCAAAAACTTTCTAACAATCCCGTTTGTTGGCAAGGAATCCAAACGTTTTGCCACAAGTTTGTCCAGATTTATTGCATTGAAGTTTAACGTTAAGATTTTTCCCGTTTATAAAACATTTAAAGCTGGTTATTATTTTCAGTTAAAGTCCAAAACTCCTTTCCGCTTATGTTCTAACGTCGTGTATAAGTTCACTTGCTCGCATGATGCGAGATCGTCATACATTGGTATGACCACGCGACATTTGGTGACGAGAGTGGGAGAGCATTTGAATTTGGCTAATTTTAATAAAAACAGTGCAATTAAAGACCATATTAGAAACTGCCAATCGTGCTCAAATAATAAACCGTCATTGCAGTCTTTTCAAATTGTACGCAAGTGTTTGTCCGAATTCGAAACCAAAATTCATGAGGCATTGATCATCGAATCTTTAAACCCAGGGCTCAACAGGCAATTATTTGCTTGCGGAGCTTCTTACCTTTTAACAGTTTTTTGATTAAATTATCACGTCTTGTGCTTTTCGCATTACTTTGTTTTGTGCCACTATCTCTTGTGCTTCTGTCTTTCTTGCGTAATCTGCCTGAGTCCTTGTCTGAACAATCAATTATTTTTACCTCTGAAATACTTGACCCGTTGCGCTGTGTAATTTTCAGTTATCATTTTGTGTGAGCGAGGCAGTTTCTCAAATGTTTAGATTTGACCATATTTTTGCTGTAATACTATATGATTCTTTAGCATTTCTTTCAATAATGTATTTTTCTTATAGGCTTGAAAAGGGCTATATGACTAGCCGAAAACGTTCGCTTGTTGTTTTTTGTTTTTATAATGTTAAATGTAGTGTTGTTGCTTAGTTATGTCTGTTTATGGTTTAAAAGAGTTACCTCTCTACCCAAATTGTAATATAAATCATGGTAAAGGAAGATACAGTTAAAAAGTAGAATTTACTTGCTATAGGTTATGAAACAGAGGGGACAGAAGGAAAAGTTAGTGTAGTATTTTGCAAAATTTGTAAAGAATTTTATGACGGAAACAAATCGGAATTAGAAAAGCTACGGGGCCCAGTTAAAAAAGTAGTACAAAATTGGATAAATGGTACTTCGGCAGAAAAGAAAAGTAATGCTTCCGATCATGTGACATCGCGCGTTCATGAACAGGCAGTTTTGCGTCTTAAGAAATGACGTCGTCATTTCTTATTGGGCATTGTTGTTACGCAATACAACCGGTCGGGAAAATTAAATCAATCTGTGCTGACTCTAACGTTGAATTAACCCAAAATTAACATACTCCCCCCCCCCCCGTGAGTTATTTAACATGAATTATCGTAACAGCGTGCGTATCGCGTTGCTCGCTTTATTGTTACTTTTGATATTATTACATCACAACAAATCAAACAATGCTGTCTTGATAGACTACTTTATTATATTTTTCGCTTTTCGTTTTACATGTTGTGGTAGCCTACAATTTTTTGTAATAAACGTTCACAGCAATTGCCGAGGCAATTTCAACTTTTGCCGTTTGGCCTCGGCAACGTTTTTGTCGAAGTAAAAATATGCTAATTTTGAAGACTGGTTCTCGAATGGCAAAGAATTATCAAGATGAAGTGATTAAGCATGGGTGCAACCTAGTTCGTACCCTGAAAAGATCGAGAGAAAAAATTAATAAAAGCCCAAGTCGCTGATCGCAGTTTCAGCAAATTTTAAAAATTTTCCCCCTGAAAAGATTGAGAAAAAAAATAGCACAAAGCCAAAGTCGTTGATCGCAGTTTTCGCAAACAAACAAACTGAAAAGATCGAGAGAAAAAAAAATAGAACAAAGCCGAAATCGCTGATCGGAGTTTTGTTTTTTTCGCAAACATTTTAAAATTTCCGGTAGTGATCCTAAGAGTTTGCCGAAGTCCTGATCGCAGTTTCAGCAAACATTTTAAAATGGTAGGAAAAGATCGAGAAAAAAAATTAAAAATAGCCGAAGTCGCTGATCGGCAAACAAAAAAACTGAAAAGATCGAGAGAAAAAAATAGAACAAAGCCGAAGTCGTTGATCGGAGTTTCTGTTTTTTCGCAAACATTTTAAAATTTCCGGTAATGATCCTAAGAGTTTGCCGAAGTCCTGATCGCAGTTTCAGCAAACATTTTAAAAGGGTTAGGGTTTAAGATTGGGAAAAGATCGAGAAGAAAAAATTAAAAATAGCCGAAGTCGCTGATCGGCAAACAAACTGAAAAGATTGAGAGAAAAAAATAGAACAAAGCCGAAGTCGCTAATCGCAGTTTCAGTTTTTCTGCAGTTCCGAAGTTGCTGATCGCAGTTTCCGCAAACATTTTAAAAGGGGTTAGGGTTAGGAAACAATCAAGAGAAAAAAATTAAAAAAAGCCGAAGTCGCTTATCGGAGTTTCCGCAAACAAACACACAACAAAATGCAGCAGCCTAGCGATTGAGTCAATTCGGGTCAAAATTTAGTTAAAAATTAAAAATAAAAGAACGCTTCCGCGTAGTATCGAACTCATTCCCTCTGGAGCACCAGCCGATACGTATCCTACGCGCCACAGAATCAGTTGAACATAGGTGTTGAATTTAGAACTTATATAGGCACTCTTCTTATCTTTTGCTTTGAAAGAGAAAAAAATGCCTATATAGTGACGTCATGACCGGTCAAATAGTGTTTCAGATTCAAAGACCGGCGCCGGTCAAATAGCCACTGCCTGTTTAAATAGCTTACCGTACCATACCTTGTTATGTCAGTGCATGTGAGTCTCAAGTTATGTGTGGTACAGTACACAATTGTTCAATACATTGCCAAAAAACATGAGTAGCTTCATTCGCGTCTGGACTCCTGTCACTATTGATCTTGAAAATATTTTTATGCGATCTTTAATGTCACCTTCTCAAAAAACCAAACAACTGATTACGATACGGTACTTCTTAGGCACTATTGCCATTCTTTATAGAGTATGTATAAGCTAATTTATCAGTTCTGATATTTGTTTGTCTTTGGGCTGTATAAATTACCTTAATCTAAAAAAAATAGGTAAGTGATAATAATAGACTCAAATCAAAACTCAAAAGCCCATGAAGCAAAGCGTTGAGTCTGTGCCCTGTGGAGATTGGAGAATGGAGAAATGAAGCATGACAAAATGATGTACTTGGAGCACAGACATCTTATTATAACTAGACTGCGCTTCTCGTATTTCGATTGAAGAAATTGAAAAAAGGCGGCGGCCATTGTTAGTGTCTCAAACTCGCGTGAAAGCTGCGCTGTTAACGATAACATTTCTGAGCTGGTTGCGCTTCTGCAGAAAACTAACTTGTTAACTATAATTTAAAACTTTGGTGTAATAGAGGTTTTATTCATCTATGAAATGAATAAAAGCATGTGTTAAATTGCACAGAATTATACATACAGTCTATAATATAAAGCAAAAACACTGCGATGCGAGAGCACGTATACGATACACTGAATGCATCATTTCCAGCAGTTCAGCAGAACTCTTACCGTATTCAATTTGGCGTTACAGCTGAGCTGATGATTAGCCTATTGTAAAAACAGCAACAAACAGTTTATTACATCAAACCTAAGCAAATGATACGCTATATTATAGCGGCTATAACGTAGGCCTATAGCTCAACAAAATCAAAACAAATTAAATATTCACCAATACTGATGTGATGTCGAAAGGAAGTAGTTTATTGGTGTTTGAAAAGCACTGTTTTGTTAAGCGTTTTACGAACCAATTTGCCTTGTATTTGCTTGCAGGTTTCCTTACCAATGTGGTAAAACCTAATTTTTAAATAACATTTGGACACAGTTTTGACTAGCGTAAAAATGTGATTATCGGTAACGGTGCATTCAAACACAAGATCCGTGAGATTAGTAAATATCTTGGAATGGTTTATATTTCCAAGCACAGCTACCGCAATAGCTTCCACAATGCCTGGATGAAGAGGTAATCTCCCAGCTGTGGTAGTTAGTAACCGTTTAATGCATAATTCAGTTTCTTCACAAATATATACAACACTGAAAGAAGGTTTAAAAAGTCCACTTCTATCTTTAAATGATAAGAAGCTGGGTTGAACAGGTAAAGTGTGTGAACTCAGTTCAAAGCGGCACCTTGCACATAACGTTATCTTTGCGCACATTTTGGCAGCATAAATTAACAAATTCTAACAATATGTTTGCGATTGTAGAACAGCAAAGGTGAAATCATATAAAGATTTCGTCATACTAGGTGAATTGCGGAGATATTTATTAGTTGTTATTTCACAGCAACTTGAAACTGAAGCTATTTCTTTAAAAGTTATTGTTGATGAAATCACACGAATTTACGTCATAATGCAACGTTTTGCTACAACGGAGAAAATCGAAAGCCATCAATCTCTATTGAACAGAATCCTGGTAAAAGCTGCGGTTGTGTTGTTGCATAGAAAACTATTTGTTTTGTCAATTATTTGTTCACAACAACTGAGTTTTTTAAGAAACGCAAATATTATAGGAGAATTACATTTTGTAGAAAGTTAAGTTGTGTTCAGTCGTGTTCTCATTGCTTTAAGAATTGGCGCTCCAGTTGTTTCAGGAACGAGGAGGCGACTGATTCTTAACTAATTAATTCATCTACTTCTACTTGTTTTAAAGTATCAGGTTTGGTGGGCGTGCTTAACTACTGTATATTTATCGATTCATATACCGCAATATTAGATCCGTTCATGCACGTCTTAAACCATAATAGTTTTGCCACCTTTTCCTTTTGTTGGTTTTGTTCCTGTATTTCTTTTTCACAATATCATTTGTTTTGCATTCTGACAAGGAAAAATAAATTGAATTGAATTCAAAACAATGAAAATTCATTACGGGTCCCTACAAAAGCATTGGCAAACGAGCGGAATAGGTACACTAATAATGGCTGACGTCTGAACCTGCTTTCTTCAAAAATCGTAAACGAGAGAAGTGACGATGCGCGGTCTAGTTATAATAAGATGTCTATGACTTGGAGTAATTTTGCGGCTTGTGTTGCCACTAATGTTTTGAAAATACTGGTCGACGCCAATTATAATCTTTCACGGCAATTAAAAGTTTCGAATTGTCGACGTGTTGTTGTCTATGAAGAATTGTTGTTGACTAAAAGTAAATTGTTTTTTAAACCGTGCGTGCCTTGACTCCCCACAAGTGTCAAAACCTTCAAGACGATCCAAAATCTTTCATAAATTTCAAATATAATTTGGAAAAAAGGCGATTGTGTTTCTCGGCTAGCGCAGCAAGAATTGACAGAGATATATACAGGTATTTCGCCCATGAAGCTGGGCTCTTTTTTTATACTCGCACAGACTGGGCTCATCAGTATCGCACTATTACCTCGTTTGAACTTTTATTTGCATCAGCAGCGATGAAACGTGAGTAACCAGTAGGCCTAACCACCGACAAAAAATAAAATGAAGACCTTGAATAAACGGCCTATCGCACCCCGCATATGCCAGGTGTGACGTGAGGGGGCGGGCGACTTTGCCCTCGGAAGCGTTTGGTTTACCAGCTAAGGACGCGGGGCCAGGGCTGGGGTGATGTGGTGCCTGTGAGAAGAGAATTGGTAGCCCAAATTCAGATTGATGAGGCCGAGTCCAGAAAATTAAAAAAGTTGGGACTGACCAGAAAGACGGGTACGAAGTGCCCTTTTGGAATGGGGTTTTGCCTTACGGCAATCTTGAGTCTGTCGGGGAGAATGGCTTACACCCACGGGGAAGATAACGCTTCGGAGAGCGTTCTCTCGCATCTCTCTCTCGCTGTCATCCTACAGACACACACCTGAGTTTTAATTCCTGGAAACTCCCGGCCAGCTACTTTTGTGAACGGCCGGAAACTAAAAGCTATGGTCTCTTGCAAAACGGAAGATTGATTTGATTGAAAAGGTGTGGCGTCCTGCAGGGGCTAAAAGTAAAAGTCGTTTGAATAAATTCTTTCAAAAGTAGACAACCGTAGCCTACTGGGTGATTTTGTTTCGGAGGATTGTAATTGAATTGATTGAATGTTACCCGCGGAGCACAGAGAGTTGTGCACAAGTTGAGAAAACCTCTGCTTTTGTCAGTCAATTGATTCCTTACTTGTTCGGAAAGAAAACAACTAAACTAACTGTCGCCAAGGATATGCACAGTTGAAGAGGAGGAATTTTCCTTGCGTCAACACTACCTGAATACTCACTATAAAATAGAACCAGAGCAATACAATGTCTCCCGTTTTAATGTTGGCATTCCTGGAACGCCATTTTGGTCGAGAAATTATCGATCGGGGGTATTCCTGTACCCATCTTCTCCAGAAACAGTCGGCGAGATACTGCACAGCCCGATATCGGTCACTATGCAAGCGGTCCTTTTCGGTTGAATATGGCGGGGGCAAACTGGGGTTGGTATTTAATTTTAACAAGTGATTAGGTGTCAGGGGTAGATCTTCATCTGCGCTGAGTTTAACTTCAGTTAGTGGCCTGGAGTTTACGATGTCCTCAACTTCAAGCAAGAGAGTGTGAAGAGTGTCGGCTGGTTCGACTCTCGGGGTGTGCGTTTGAGCAACGCATTTCAGGACTGCTCTCCATTCAGCGGCACCTAGTGAATGGAATAATTTCTCGGCAACAAGACTTCAACAATCGGAAAACTTCACTCTGCCAATCTCGGTAACCGGCCCTGCGTCAAGTGCCTCTACAAGTATGCGAACAAGTACCAGGAATAACCTATCAAGGCTTTGTCAGTCCGAGGATAAAGATTCAAAACCAAACCAAACCAAAATCTAATGGGCGCTTTGGTAAAATATTTAGAAGTAGGCTACTTGTCGGACGGTCCTTATCATTCTTTCCCATCCACCCCCCATATGGCTTGCTAGGGGTGGGTTAAATTCCCATTCGACTCCTTCCTGTCGAAGATAATCGTGAATTTGTTTTTTGTTCCAATTTTGAAGTTCTCTTTTCAGCGTTCTGTGGCAACCGACGAAGTTACTTCCGTTGTCGGAAAAGATCTTGGAATTGGTCCACGGCGAGCAATGAATCGTCGCAAAGCGTTCATGAATGAGTTGGTAGTTAAATCTGGCGCCAACTCTAGATGTGTGGCTCTAGTGGTTAAGCAAGTAAACAGGCAGCCGTATCTTTTCACGTCACTTCTCCTTTGGCGGACGACTATTGGTCCAAAGTAGTCAACGCCAGTACTGTTGCGAAATGGAGGCTCTGAAATTTGAAGTCGTGCTTCTGGAAGTTCAGCCATAAATTGCATTTCTGGCTTTGCGGTTCTACGTCGACAGCGTAAACACCTGTTCAGTATTTTTCAAACAGCAACTTTTCCATTCAGAATCCAATATTTATGACCCAGCAGGTTGATTGTGTGAGATGCACCAAAGTGCTTCGCTTTTTCAGCGTGGAAATAGTCGATGATCAAATCCGTTAGGTGTCGACCCGGAGCAAGGATGGCTGGATGTTTCGTTTCGTAAGGTAAGTTTGCTTTGTCAAGTCTACCTCCGATTCGAAGGGTGTTACCGTCCAGGATTGGGTTTAACTTCTCCATCGGCCCGAGTTGAGTCTTTGATTGTTTTGTTCGTTGTCCTTTTGGCAGTGACAAGAACCATGCCGGAAAGGCTTGGCGTTGTTCGTAACGCACCAACTCGTTTTCAGCGAACTGGAGTTCAGACACTTGAATCGGATTTTGGGTGAGGTTTGAAGTGATTTCGTCGCCACGTATTCGAGCAAGCAGGTAAGCCTTGACTCGTAGTAACCATGCTGTAGCAAGCTTTAGGTGATGCAGTGACGAAAAGTGGGAGATAAGTACATCAGTTCCTGTTGAAGATTTGTTATTTGTACCAATAGTGAACGAAGTTACCTTCTGGCGCCGTTCAGGTTGAAACTTGAAGTAGATATCGTCGTGTTGTTGTGGCTTAACGGGTTGTTGAGGCCATTCGGTTGGCGGTTTCTTTAAAAAGTCTGGCCCATTTAGCCATTGACCAGATTGCAGTAGAGCTTCAGCCGTCATACCTCGAGATGCCTGATCTGCTGGGTTGAGGGCCGTTGGTACGTGATGCCAGTCGTACACTTTGGTATGACCTAGAATTTTCTGCAGGCGATTGCGAGTGAAGGTTGGAAAACGTTTCGTATCAGCGTACAAGCTTTGCAGGACAATCATGGAATCTGTCCAAAAAATGCATGGACAATCACTTAGCTCGAGCTCTTGTTTAACGGTCCGAGCCAGATTGACGGTGTCCAAGGCAGCTTCTAGTTCTAGGCGCGGGATCGTGTGTCTTCCAGCGCCGGGTAGAAAGGATTTTCCTGTAACAAGACTGCAAAGAACGGTTGAATCAGGTAATATTGAACGTAGATAGCACACAGATCCCCTAGCTAATGTTGAAGTGTCGGAGAAGAAGTGAAGTTGAACTTCCGGGGTCGCAGTGGTGGACTTCAGCTTGTAGCAGCGAGGTATAGTAATCTCTTTTAGACGTTCTAAAGTGTTTTCCCATGATCTCCACCTTTTTAGAGTGTTTGGTTCGGCAGGGTCGTCCCACCCTACCTTTGCTAGACAAAGTTCACTGTATATGAGTCTAGCTTCAAGAACTACTGGGGCTACTAATCCCAATGGGTCAAACAATGCATTTGTAACTGACAGCACTTGTCTTTTAGTCAACGGTTTTGTAGACGGCTCTACGTTGAATCGAAATTCGTCGGTTTGTACGTCCCATTCCATGCCCAGGACGCGTTGCTTTGGTCCTTCTCCAGGCAGCTGGTTCTTTATCGATTTGGACTCGAAACGAAATGCATCGAAACATCGAAACGCAGGACATCGAAACGCAATGCATCGCGATCACGTGGTGAAACTTTTACTTGGTGAAACATTGCTTCAATGTCAGAGACTATTGCAATTCGGCCCTTGCGAAATCGCATTAATACACCGACCAAAGAATTGTTTAGGTCGGGGCCGGACATGAGGTAATCGTTTAAGCATCGATTGTGAGAGATAGCAGCGCAATCAAATACCACACGTACCTTGTCTGGCTTTTTTGGGTTGATAACTGGGTGATGCGGTATGTACCATTTTCGGTTAGTGTTGTTGATGTCGTCTTCTGGTACTTCTTCGGTGTAGCCTTTCTCTAGATTTGACTCCATTCGAGCGACGTATATTTCTAAAAGAGAGTTGTCTGCAAGCAGACGTTTCTTTAAGCCTTTCAGGCGCTTTTGCGCCATCTCGCGGCTGTCAGGAAGCGTAGCACAGTCATTGAGCCATAAAGTGGCAGCTGATAGTGTTTGTTTGTTTGTTTGTTTGTTTATCTTTATCCTGCATTGCGGGAAAGCGGACTTGAGCGCTATGCATCGGTGTACGCCTTCCGACATACACCTGACCCACGCTGCAGCCGACGGCAATGTCAGTTTCCGGTTGTCTACTCTACTTATGACTTAAATTTGGTACTACCCATTACTCGAAATCGATCACTAGGTAGAGGCAATTATCGTTAAGTTTCTTGCCCAGAGAAACAACAGCAAGTGCGGGTGGCTGGAGTCGAACATGCAGGCTCTCGACATCAGAGCGGGTTAACCGCCTGCACATCATGTCGTAGGCAATTGGGTCCTCACGTGAGAATTTAAAACCAAATTCTAGTAGCTCTCTATGAGATTGCAAGAACTTCATCAGGCTTTCCATGTCAAATAAATCTGTGTCGACTGAAGGTGAAATCGTTTTTTCTTTGTCGGTTATGATTAAGTCCTGGATGTCTTCGGTGTCTACGGGCCACTTAGCGCCTCTAACAAGAAGGCTTGTGCTATTTTCCTTTGGACAAGGGGCATCTTTGAAGTGTGAGCCACGAAGAAGCCAACCTAGTGGAGTGCGGATAGCATCTGGACTTTCGTTCGGACGTGGCGAAAATCTGCTTTCAAGACATCGATGGGTTACTGCATAGTTATTGCCAATCAATAACATTACTGAGCAATTTTCGACTGCAGGCAAATCAATACCTTGCAAATATTGATATGCTTGCAGTGTTTTCGGCTTTGAGCTCAGTTGCGGATCAACAGGGATTTTGTTGACTACTACGACTTCTTGTAGCTCGAAGTCTTGTTCTTTATCTAGAGATGATACTATAAAGGAGACGACGGGGGCTTCCAAACGTTGAGGACTCTCAGACGATAGCGTCTGGAGAGCCCTTTGTGAATTCACATAATATTCAATTTATTTTCATCAATAAAAGTGTTTTGTTCTAAAAAATTGTTAGGAGTAGCCTATGCAAAATTCATTTTCTGTCAGTTTAATTATTAGTTCATTTTTAACATTTACAATATTGTAATTATAAATATCCTTGACTAGTGATGTTGCGAGCAGGAAAACCTGTCTGCTGATGCACTGCACATGTCTCCTCACCACAAAAAATAAGAGTGCACTTGCGCCAGTGCAGAGCAAATCCAAGGAAATCTATTAAACAAAAGCAAATTTTGGAAAAAATCTAGGGCCTATTTAGGCAATTGAGTAACTTACAAAACTTATTATCCACCTTTGATAGCTCATCTTAGTTGCCTTTTATTAAATGCTGGGTACTTTTAGCAGAAACGTTCTTCTATATTTACTTTTTTTCTAAACAAATGCACAATGCACATGAAAATGCTCTTATCTTCAAATACCTTATAGACCTGGCATATCACGTGTTGTACAGTAGCCTACTGAACTCTGAAATTGCTTTGATCCAAAGCAAAAATTATTCTTATCACAAGCGACCTGTTTGTTTTTGCTACTAACCTAGGCTACCATACCCTAAAAACTTTAATTAACTTGAATGCCTGCATAAAATAATGAAAGCTTTGCCTTGGAATGAAATAATGTTGAATAAAAATAATTCCTCAAAACGCTTTATTACACTGTTTTTGTTTACAAATTACAATTACAATGTTTTTACCTTGGTTGACAGAACATGTAGTGTTGCCAGATAAACCATAAAAATGGTGAAAAACAATAATGTTACCAGATCAGGACTAGATGACCAAATCTGAATGAAAATTAATAATTTCTACAGTTTTGGTTTTATCCTCAGATTTTATCTGGGCGGTACCACGTGGCAAAGTTCAAATAGTCAAAATTCTGCACGGTACGGTGGTATAACCGAGTCGTGGCCATGCTCTATTATCAGAATCTTTTTTATTAGAAATTGTTGACACCTTTGGCTTTCATTCAAACAAACGTGTTGGTCACAGCGATAAACCATAATCTCTTCGTGGGAAAATTGTAACATAAAGTTCCCGGATCCGTTTGTCTGCATGTAATGACCGAAAAAGAAACACTCCTCGAAACGTCTATTCAAAAAGTGTATTCCTGTAAAATTAGCCCGCGGCTATCGAAAATGGGACGCAACACCGTACGCCTCTAAAACTGTCACTACAGAACAGATTACTTGGATAAAAGACGGAGAATTTGTCCAGCTAGCAAGCACCAAATAAACCAGTTAAATGTGCGACCGACTTCCAACAAACAACTTCCAGAATGAATCAGAAAAATTTGTGATAACTCAAAGGCACGTCAGCAGTTAGTGTGACGCAATATTTCATGTTTAAACAGGTTTCAAACTGAAACAGGTTTAAACAGGTTTGACACAAGTCTTACGAACGATGGTGCAATTTTGGCTCATGTTTTAGGAATTTCCATGACGTAAGTTTCAGTAGACCTGAACGGTTTTTATATGACGTTTGATTAGGTGAACAATTGTCTGGAACATAGCGGCCCCTAGTTATGACAGTCTGACATGGCATAACTAAAAAAGAATTGACGACAATTGTGAGCCAATGAATAAAACACATGATACACAAATTGTTTGAATCACTCACGTTTAAGTTAATACGCAAATACAAAGGACATGCAAAGAATGAACAGCAATAAGAATAAACACGACGATACATGAAATTGGTACCATAGGTAGTAGGTACACGCAAAAAATATACAATAATACAATACACAATATACAATGGTTGCGATAATAACCGACTGTTCTGGGCTCAGACAAGTGTCGGCCACCGCAGACAAACCCAGGCTCAAACCCTAACACTTAGGTGTTCTTTACGGGGGCGAGGCACGAAATATCCCTCAACACATAGTCTACTTTCACTTTCCCCGTACTCTCATCATAGTTGCAGACGGCAACTTTAGCTCTACGAACCACAGGCTTCCCTTTCCTAATTTGTGGAACTACCTCATGCACCCTCCCAAGTTGATACTTCCCACGTTTACCAATGTCCTGGAGAGAACCTACCACTACAAGTTGACCAGGCTCCAAATTCTCGGCCATTTTTAGCCATTTTTTCCGGCCCTGAAGACCTGGCAAGTAAAAATCGATCCATTTACTCCAAAACTGCTGAGAAAGTGACAAATTGAACCGATAATCTCTTCTTAATTGGTCACGATCATGTGGTTGCCCAACAGCACAGTATGGGTCTAAGTATGGGGTCAAAAGTGAGGCAGAAGTGATGACAGTAAAATCCCTAGGGTCGTCACTCAAAGGTACCAAAGGGCGTTCGTTCACGATCCGAACGGCACTGCCTGTGTACGTAAGCAGTTCAATAAAATTGGGCTTAACGAATTGAAGAGTCCAAAATGTGAAAAAATGCAATTTTAAATTGTTTAACCATTGCCTCCCAGGCGCCACCTTGAGCCGGAGCATACGGAGGTATAAATTCCCAGTTTATCTCTCTCTGTCTCAGGGCGTTGTGAAATTCAGCTGATTCTATCAACTCGGGTAACTTCTTAGATGCTGCCTGAAAGGTACTTCCATTGTCGGAATAGATAGCATTAACCTGCCCACGTAAATCTGTAAACCTTGTAAAGGCAAGTAAAAAATCACTCAGCGACAATGACGTAACCAGCTCAACATGAATAGCGCGAGATGCCATACATGTGAACAAGAGTCCCCAAGCTTTTTTGTGACTTCTACCTTCAACAAAGGTTAAAGGTCCAAGATAGTCTAAGCCGCAATCAAAAAAGGGTTTCCTATGCGCAGTTGTGCGAGACAAAGGTAAATCAGACATGAGCTGCCTTATAGGCCGTGCTTTCTCAATCGCACATACACCACAATCATTAAGATACCTCTTCACGGAGGCATTACCATTAGCGATCCAAAACTTCTGTCGCGTAGACAACAAAGTGTGCTGTACTCCACAGTGCGCATTTCCATTATGATGCGACAATACAACAAGCCTAGTGAAGGGGTGCTTCGAAGGCAAAACAATCGGATGCTTTGCTTCAAGAGAGATCTCGGGAGAATTACTTAAGCGCCCTTCAATGCGGATTACACCAGCGTCATCTACACAAGGTCTGTACTTTTTAAGTGAACGTAATTCTTTCAACCGTTCCTTCTCACGTTGCGAAGCGCCAACACTACCTCGCTTTATCACTTCCTCAAGGGCATCCGGCGATCGTTTGGTCATTAAATGTACCACATCGCCATACACGCTCTTCTGAACAAACTTCACAGCCAACTCTGAAGCACTGTTAAGATAAGATGCATCCAGTTTTGGCTTCACAAAGCTACGCTTTCTCGTTTTACAGCACAAAAATTCAACAAAAGCAACCAAATAAGCGATTCTCTTTTTCATAACATACAAAGAAGGTGCGGCCTCGATCAATCTGTGAAGGCCACCCTGTCCAACGTCGAGCGACCCCTCTTCGTCACGAAGGTATAGGCTATGGACAGGTACTGGAGTGGCGTTTTTTACAGATGGAATTTCTTCACACTGATAGAGAAGACTAGAACCATTCAACCACAACTCTCGAAATTCCTTTTTTGTAATAAGATTTGGCCTTGTGCCAACATCAGCTGGGTTCATATCGGTAGGGCAAAAACGCCAATCCTGGGCTCCAGACAACAATAAAATATGCTCAACTCGACGCGTAATAAACTTATTCAAACGTAAATCAGGGTTTTTAACCCACTGCAACACAGTACGAGAATCACACCAAAAATACTTAAGGCAGTCGGGCATCTTCAATGCCTCGTAGGCCTGCTTCACAAGTCTTGCTGTATTCAAAGCGGCAAAAAGCTCTTTCCTAGCTATCGACCAAGAAAACTGATTTTTTACAACAATGGTAGATTTACCCAGAACGAAAGACACACTCGGAACTCCGTTAACCAGTCTATGTAAGTAAACAACAGAAGAGAAAGCTTGATTCGAAGCATCACTAAACCCATGCAATTGATATGAAACAATATCATCCGGACTGCACACACCAGAGTTTGCAAAATACCATCTCGGTAACGAAAAATCCTTAAGCAGGTCCAAAGAGCGAAGCCACGACTCCCACTCTTTAACAAAGCTATCAGGGACCTCGGTGTCCCAATCAAACTTGTCTATCGCCAATTGCTGAAGTATAAGGCGTGCTTTTAGAAAAAATGGCACTCCAAAGCCTAGCAGGTCAAAATTTTGTCCAAGCTGACTGAGCATACTTCTGCGCGTGTGTTTAGCTAAGGGCTTTAAGGAACATGCGATACGCATCTCGTCAGACTCAGTTTGCCACACACAGCCCAATGTTTTCGCTGATGGCAAAGTCATATTTTCAGTCTGAAAGTCAATGTCACGAATCAAAGGTGAAAGCATCTCATTATCCAAATTTGACAAGACAATCATAGCCTCCTTGTTAGCACTCTACTTAACAAGTTTAAACCCACGGCTATCAAACAAAGCAATTGATTCATGAGTGATTTGCTGAGCTTCCTCTAAGCTATCAGCCAAAAATATAAAATCATCCATGTACATATTATTTGCAATATTGCAGAGAGTCAATTCACCAGCACTGCTGGGATTCTGCTCGATCATTTTCTTTATAGCCAAGCAAGCGATATACGGGCTACTCTTTATTCCCCAAGGGTGTACACAAAAACGAAATGGTACCATCCTACCATTTTCAAGGTCATCATCTTCAAACCACAATATACGAAACAAATCCCTTTGCGACTCAGGTAACTTTATTTGAAAGAAGCATTCAGTCACATCAGCCATGAGACCAAATCTACCAAGCCGAAATCTAGCCAAGACATCTACCAGAGGGTTTAACAAGTCAGGACCCGAAAACATTACATCATTAACACAAGTTCCTCGAAATTCAGACTTGCCATCGTAAACAATGCGCTTTTTTAATTGTGACGTCACAAAGTATGGTAAATACCACTCAGAACCCTTCACATTTCCTGCTTCACCAGCACGCTCAATATAACCATTAGATTTAAGATCTTTCATGGTGTCAGTAAGGAAATCACGAAGTTCAGGTTGTTTTAAAGCTTTCTTTCTTAAAGCAGCAGCTCTATCTGACGCCAACACAAAATTGTTAGGTAGTTCAATATCTTCCTTCAACGGAACAGGTATCTCAAATCGACGATCTTTCAACTCAATATTCGGTTCGACAAGTTCTCTAGCCAAATTATCATTGCGAGACAATTCACAGGTTTCATTTTGCAACGTCAAATCCTGAATGACTTTATTCAGGTCTGCTATTTCCATATCACGAGACTCAATTTTACGCTGAAAGCCAGAGATGACATCCGACTCTGAAGACGTCTGCACTCTGCACACTTTAGCAACGCTTTCATCTAAGGATGACTTACCACCACAAGCCAACCAACCGAGAGGAGTGAGCAAAGCATGTGATTCACTACGATTTTCACCAACACGCTCTTTTTTGGCCCACATCAAATAAGCGTTATCGTTGCCAATCAGTACATCTACAGTACTACAATCATTCAAATGAAACATATTCACGTCATGAAAATGACGGAAACCACTTAAATCCTTGTTCCCGACAATTTTCACCAAATCAAACGTCATATAAAAACCGTTCAAGTCTACTGAATATTACGTCATGGAAATTCCTAAAACATGAGCCAAAATTGCACCAGCGTTAATAAGACTTGTGTCAGACCTGTTTAAATCTGTTTGGACCTGTTTGGGCCTGTTTAAACATGAATGCATTGGTTCACTAGCTCGAACACCTGTTGAATGACTTCATAATTGTTTTTCATTATTGCGTCACAGTACTGCATACGTGAATTTGAGATATTGATATCTATTCTGGTCATTCGTAAAATGATTGCTTGAAAGTTGGCCGCTCATTTAACTGTTGGCTTAGTGCTTGCTAGCTGGACAAAAGTTCCGTCTTTTATCCAATTAATCTGTATTGTAGTGACAGTTTTTTTAGAGGTGTAGGCGTTACACCTATTTTCGATAGCCTCGGGCTAATTTTACTGGAATACACTGTTTGAATAGACGTTTCGAAAGTGTGTTTATTTTTGGGTCATTGCATGCAGACGAAAGGATTTGGGAATCTTACGTTACAATTTTCCCACGAAGAGATTATGGTTTACCGCTGTGACCAATCCTGCTTATGGGGTAAAGTTTTAACATCGTCAGCCCAAGCTGGGTTAACCACCGAAGTTATATCACAAAACAGTTCATCTGTCTCTAACGACTGGATGTTGAGTTTAACAAGGTCAGCACAAGTAGCTTTCTGACCAGCCAGGGTATCCATTTTAAACGACGCTTTATCGTACGGTTTAAGATCAAGTTCACACACCAAATCACTCGAAACAAACGTCAACTGCGAACCAGGATCATGCTGACAATACACCAACTTCGATTTGCCAGTCATTGGATTCAAAACACGAGCAGCAGTAACGCGGTTAAAAGCTGCTTTAACATTTCCAATCTTAACATTACGCACAGGAACTCTGGCACGAGCATCATCTTTCCCAACAGAATCCAGAGAATCACGTGACGTCACATAAAAATCATGCAGAAGAAAATAGTGTTTCCTATCGTTGTTAGGCCCACACTTACGACAGTTATTTGCATGAACGCAATCCCTAACCATATGCTGGCGCAAACAATTCAAGCATTTGCCAGCTTTCACAATGACATCTCTCCGATCTTTAGGTGTCAAGCGCAAAAATTCTTTACAATTAGACAAAAAATGATATTCAACTTGACCACGTGACGAACAACAAATACATGCCGGCAGGTCTTTACGTCTAGCCTCACCACCGCGCGGTGCGCCAACAACAGTCGAGTACTGCGAACTCCCTGACATCACATCATCATGGGGTTTTACGGATGTCTGCCTAACCGGACATGAAGGCAATTTTCCTTTGCCAAACTTTTTAAATTGCTACGACTCACCAGAATCGCCCATTAGCATAATGCTAAAATCAGTCGACTTACGCGTTTCCTCCCGTACTACAAATTCAAACAAACTCTGAAAAGTAGGCTCATCAGTGCCACCATACTGATCACCTAAAAAGTCAAGATAACGCTGCTTAGCGTCAAACGGGAGTCGCTTAGCCAAATCCAAAACAAAACGTCCTTCCAATTTGTCACGCTGACCATAAGCTTGCGCGTAAAGCAAACACTGCGATAATTCATCTTTAAACTCTTTCAGATCACTGGAAGAGGTCGAAGTCAATTTGCTACCATAGCGATACTTTCTAATTTCCGGTTCTGCAAAGAGACCTCCACGAACCCCAAAACGCTGGGACAAGCGAGCTAACGACATTTCTATCCTGTCTTCCTCTGACAAGCCAGGGGTGTCAGAAACCAAATTAGCAATCGTTTGCGCAGCTGTTCTAACACAAGCTGCTTGTAACAAAGTCAAACGAGTCCCCTTAAAAGGGCGAAGCTGCCATTAAGGCCGTAATACGATTTTTAAAGAAGATAAATGGCATATTATTACCATCGTAACCAATCAAGGCCGCCTTATCGAAAAACGTCCTACTATTTTGGTATTCAAAAAAGCAATCCTGCTGTTGAGAACTCGATTTAGCGGGAGAAGACAAGCTATATCCCTTAAGGGGCTGAGTGGGCTCAGTCACATGCACAGCCCGATCACGATCCTCACACACGTTAAAATCAGGAGACGCGATACGCCTCTCACAACCACCCAAATTACGTGTAGCTGGGCGATCAAAACCTAGCGGCGCAGAAAACTGTGAAGGGGGCAAGGCATTACTACTAATGGCGGCCCCGTGACCTGTACGCTCTGGAGGAGGAGTTCGGTTGTAATTCGCAGACCTTGGCTCTACAGCATTCGGAACACCCTTAGCCGCGGCCCCGAGACCTCCTGAAACAGCTGGAAAACGTGTGGATTGCCCTGGTCCACTCACAGGTTGAACGGGTGTTTGGAAAAGGTTATGTAAATTAAACTGCGAATGATGTTCATTTCTGGAATGCCTAGAAGAGCCCTTCTTAGAGCTACGCCGAGAGCCCACCTCTGATCGATATTCAGCTAAAACTACCTCTTTACGTTGTTCAGCCCTCAACTGAGCGTCTTTGAGTGCGAACTCAGCAGCTCTCGCTTCGGCTCTCGCGGCGGCCTCAGCTGCTCTCGCTTCGGCCTCAGCTCTCGCGGCAGCCTCAGCTCGAATGGCCTCAGCTCTCGCGGCAGCCTCAGCTCGAATGGCCTCAGCTCTCACGGCAGCCTCAGCAGCTCTCGCTTCGGCCTCAGCTTGTATCTGGAGCTCCTCTCGTCTTAGCTGCAGGTTAATTTGTGCCACTATCCGAGACGAAGTCATAGACATCCTAGTGCTTACATTTGAGGCGCTATCCTCAGGATGTATGTCAGCATCCAACATATCTGAGAACTCACTTTCTTTTTGTTCAAAGTTATTTTTTAACGAGTTAAATTCGGGATCTACCCTATCACGAAGTTCTGCCAAGATTGCAGAGTTAAAGATTTTAGTCAAAAGAGCATGGAAATGCCGTAATTCCTCTTCTAAAGTAGATAACTTAGATCTAAAAATTAACAGTTCCTGCTTATCACTCAAAGAACCTAGGGCTACAGAAAGTTCCCCAATTTCAGTCAAAATATCCCTTCTAAGATGCCGGGCCTCTCGAACTGACTTAGCCTCATCGTTACTGGGTCCCTCCCCAGAATGGCCTGCCCGACCGCAAAGAACATCATCAGGCTTAAACTCAGTCGAGTCTACGGCGGTCGAGTCCTTGTCGCCACCGAGTGTAGACATATTAAATGTTGGGGCTAAATTAACAATTAAAAAAATTAAGTTACACAAACACACAAAATTATTAGGCTACAGTAGTTATAAAAAACTTAACTGCAAAGACCGTAAAAATACAAAAAAGAATTTAAATGCACAATACCGTAGCTGTACGGGTATGAAGTCCTAAAGTCCACAAAACTTGCTTGGATTCTTCCACTTGAATCTACAAGCACAAATGGATTGTCTTTTAATCTTCTTTCTTGCCAATGAATGTCAAAGTTATTTTTCTTCAGTACCAAACTGAGAAGAAATGTCTTTACTTTTCTTTGCTTCTGTAAGAGTGTAGACTACCAACCAACAAATCTTCTTTTATTATTTCTTGTACTTCTAAGTAGTTCTTCTGCACTAGCTGACAACAACACGTCGTTTATTTTTATGCCTTCAAGTGCTTCTTGGCCTACCAGCTAACAAAAATCGTCTTTTATTTTTTATGGTCACAGCGGTAAACCATAATCTCTTCGTGGGAAAATTGTAACATAAAGTTCCCGGATCCGTTTGTCTGTATGTAGTGACCGAAAAAGAAACACTCCTCGAAACGTCTATTCAAAAAGTGTATTCCTGTAAAATTAGCCCGCGGCTATCGAAAATGGAACGCAACACCGTACGCCTCTAAAACTGTCACTACAGAACAGACTACTTGGATAAAAGACGGAGAATTTGTCCAGCTAGCAAGCACCAAATAAACCAGTTAAATGTGCGACCGACTTCCAACAAACAACTTCCAGAATGAATCAGAAAAATTTGTGATAACTCAAAGGCACGTCAGCAGTTAGTGTGACGCAATATTTCATGTTTAAACAGGTTTCAAACTGAAACAGGTTTAAACAGGTTTGACACAAGTCTTACGAACGATGGTGCAATTTTGGCTCATGTTTTAGGAATTTCCATGACGTAAGTTTCAGTAGACCTGAACGGTTTTTATATGACGTTTGATTAGGTGAACAATTGTCTGGAACACGTGTAGCTAAGAAATGATAGACCTATGTTTGTGTTTTCTTACATTTGTGTTGTTTTCTAAACTGGTGAAAAAGTCTATTGAAGTGAACCATATTTCCATATCGGTGCAGTAAAAATATACACAGTACTATGGGTCTGCTTGATGTTAGAGGGCCCAAAATTATTCTGGCCCCGGGGCCCACAAAGGGTTTAACACAGCATTGCCTACATTACAATTAAATTGACATATTCATGGAACTGCTATTTCGCATTCATCAAATGCTGGCATTTGCACAATGAAGTGGTAGGCTATGAAGTGAAACGTAGCCTACCTTGTATAAGCAATATAAGTTAGTAGGCTATAGCCTACGAAAGGTGGGACACCTTAGATGGATTTAGGAAATTTTATTTTTAAGCTCACACAATAACCTACTATATAGGCTAAGCTACAAACTTTCAACAAATAAATTATTGAAATTCTTCTGCAGTCGTGAATAAAAATTACATTTAAAAAAAGTAACTTCTATTTTAAATCAAAACTTGTCACTCAAACTTCTAAAAAAATCTAGTTTTAAATACAATATTCAATCAATCATTTTATTTTTCGTCATTAACGCGTCCGGACGAAAAAGATACTACTAACTACCGTACAAAAATCGATATAGACCTACCAGCACGTTAATGAACTGGATAGGTGGCAAAAACCTTGAAAGGTATAAAACATGCCTGGATTGAAAATCATGTAATAATAGTAGGCTAGGCTAGAAGAACGGCCACAAAACCCAAAAAACAAACAGCAAAAAATAAAACAAAAACAGAGAAAAGCACACATGTAGTAATGAATGACAGCCTAATTCGGCTGCATAGCCGAGTGGTAAGAGCCCTGGAACGGCAATCAAAATGGCGCCTGTTCGACACCGCTCAAGAGCATGCGGCTGTGTCTTTGGCAAGACACTTAAAGGCATGCCTGAAGGTGGACATGAAGATTGGCTTCCTTGCCTTCCCGTCCACTTAATCTAAATCTTCAACCACCAGGTGTAAGCCTGGATACGACAAACAAAAACAACCTAATGAGAGGTGTTGTGGACTGAATTTGCCAGCTCCAATAGTGATGTGGATGAGCAGTTCAGTTCAGTTTGTTTTTATTTATTTTATTTAGCAGTTATAATAATAATTGTTAAAGTAATTGGTCTGTAATAGACGAGTCAATATAAGGTTGAACCCCAAAAAAATTGATACAAAAGGTTTTTCAACGGATTCTGTTACCTATGGGCCTACTAAATAACATACTAAAAGTCTACCAAAATCGGACCTCGAGAAAGGGGTCATTTTCAAGATGGCGTCCAAGATGGCCGCCGGTATGTTATATTGCCTATATGTCAATTGCTATTCAAGCTAGAAAGGCGGTTTAGGTGTCTATCCCTAGGTTTTCGGGGTCAATGAATCGAATTAAATAGGTTAAATTACGATAGGCTGATTATCTACTGAGATACGTATGATTTGTATATAATATACGACCTGGAGGAGCCCGGGGACATTTCGGACGCAGCGATAGGCCAACATCAGACAGAGCAGAGCACGATATTAGCAAATTCACTTGAGGCTGGAGATAAACCGCAAACAAAATCATCTTGACTTCCATTATGTAACACGAGCTTGAGAAAAGTGGTTTTCCAACATTTCAGTTTCTATACTTTTGGCAGCTTGATAAGCCGAATAGTGATAAAATTTTCAGAGACAACTCCTCACTTTTCATCTGATAAATTCCATATGTATTAGTGCAAAACGGTTTCCAGTAGTCTACACTTTAAAATAAAACATTTTTCGAAAACAAACCACTCGAAATCCGTCTGTAGTATCCCCAATCTCCCCTAATAAGATGGAATTATCATAGCAGCATATTACATGCGGCATAACAGGTACCATCAATACAGGCATCTAAGAAAAACTGCAACCAACAGGAGGCTCATATTTGGCTTCCTACAGTAGATGAATACAGGGGATTAATCTGTTCCTTTGCTAGGAGGGATTGGAACACTGATGGACAGCACAGGACTTCAGGACATTCTAGGGGTAGTTTACGGTGAAAATTCTGTAGCCCATATGCTAACAGGCAAAGCAGTTCAGAGAGCATTCCGTGGTCATCTTCTTGTGGACAAATGTCTTAGCCGAAGGATGGTATCAGAGATGGAAAATGCTAGTCCCGAATTCGTAGCGATGGTTCAAGAGTCTAAAAGGATGTAGATTGCACTATCAAACGTTGAGATGGCATTAGAAACTGTATTCATATCAGCGACCCTCAGTAAGATAAATGAACAGCTGGAGAAAAGGAGGATAGAACTGGGTGCTAGATCCAAGACAAGTCAATTGTGGCTGAATTACCAAAGCATGGTAAAAGTTGCCAGGTCACTGATAAAGGCAGATCGAATAGGTTCTTGGCAGATGCACCTACGTGCTGTCAGTGACTGCATGCCGATATTTGCCGCAGCTGGGCATTACAACTACTTGAAATCAGCATACTTCTATATCCAACAGATGGGACAGCTTCACATTAACCACCCAGACGTATTCAGGAAGTTTGAAAAGGGTTTTCATGTTATCCGTCGCAGCAGCCAGTTCTGGGCAGGCCTCAGCTCAGATCTCGTCATCGAGACGACATTGATGAGGTCGTTGAAAACCACTGGGGGTATGACGCACGGAAGTGGAATGAATGAAAAGCAGAGAGCCCTTTGAACCATGTCCAAGTCCATAACATCAGAGTACAACATCGCTATGCAAAAGTTTACAAACTTGTCATTCACGACATCTGAACAGCACAAGGATTCAACAAAGGCAAGGATGAAAAGGGACGCTGCTGACCTGGAGAAGATCAGTTCAAAACTTGTCGTATGTTCACCTTTCTTGCAAGATGCTTCGTTATGGAACGTTGTCACTGGTGTTGTAGCCGATGATAGTGTCAACGTGCACGAATATGAGACTGTTGGACAAAAAATCTTACAAAAAATGACAGGACAACCTGCATTCGCATACTCATTCAGTAGAAAGGATAAAGCCAGGACCCTTGGGCAAAAATCTGCTATCAAGGTCGCTCCTGATCAAACCATTGATACTGCACTTATTTTTCAACGCTTCATGGTGGTCTCCCAAGCTGGACATCTATCACTGGAGCAAGTTATGTGTTACGACCTTAGTTCTTTTCCTCCTGCTCTCTTTGAATCGAGACATGTATTCCGAAAAGCTGATAAGCCACAGTTAGCACACGCGATCTGTGATCACGCAAGTAATGCAATCCTACATTCTGTGCCAAAAACGGAGTGCTACGTACTTGATGACGGTTCACTTCTTCACCGCATACCATGGCAGCGTGGACAAAGCTATAGTGAAATAGCACGGTCATATGCTGATTTCACCATCCGGCAATATGGATCCGGTACGAGCATTGTGTTTGACGGACCATGAAGAAGGGTCGACCATTAAAGACAACATGCATCAAAGAAGAGGACACAATCTTCATCCCGTTGTCAACTTTACAGCGGAGACTATGTTCACAGGCTAGAAGGAGGAGTTCCTTTCACAAGATGCCAATAAACAAAATTTGATTTGGATGATAAGTGGTAAACTTCGGGAACAAAATTGCACCGTGGTAAATGCATCGGGGATGCTGATGTAGAATTTGTGAAGGCCGCAGTGGAGACATCTCTTCTCCATACAACAACGCTGATTGGAGAAGATACCGATCTCCTTGTGTTAATTGTTTACTATGCAAAGAAGATAGTAAGGGCCTTTATTTCAGGTCAGACAAGTCCAAAGTACCAAAGTATACAACATCAACCGTTTGAAAAAAATCTTTGGACATGACATGTGTTCTGAGTTGATATTTATCCATGCCATGACTGGTTGTGACATTACGTCTCGGATATTCGGTGTTGGCAAGAAGACTGCTTTTCGGAAACTTGTGCATGGCGATCCTGTTCTTCGGTCTTGTGCTAAAGCATTCACTGCCCCAAACCAGACCACAGAGATTCGATGACCTTGGGTGCCAAGTAATGGCTGTCTTCTTTGATGGCGAGAGCACAGATTCCCTTGCGACAATACGATACAACACCTTTAGCAAGAAAGTTGTCTCTGCTTCATCATTTGTAACGCCCGAGCGCCTGCCACCAACTGAATCTGCTACCCAATTTCACTGTCGTCGAGTTTACTACCAGATAATGGTCTGGGTGGGAAAAGCAGAGAGTATGGATGTCATGAATTGGGGGTGGAACCTGCAAAAGAATCGGCTCATCCCACATGTCAAAAATGAAGGCTGCTCCAGACAGTCTCTTGAAGGTCATTCATTGCAACTGCTCCACTGCCTGTAAGACACTCCGCTGCTCCTGTAGAGGATACGGACTACCATGTTCCACTGCATGTGGACCATGCCAACTGCAAGAATGTGACAATCCACATAACAAGTTTTTTTTTAGACGAGTCGGAAGATGATGAATAGAGACCGCCGTAAGCAATAAGACAACAAACGGGCTGATCACCCTGGTTTACGATTTACCTTTGTAGTCAACTGTTGTAATTCCGATAATTTTCCGAATGTGTCTGTGTCCAGACTTTAATGGTACGCCATTCTTCAGAACAGATTAATCCCCTGTATTGATCTAATGATCTACTGCAGGAGGCCAAGTATGAGCCTCCTGTTGGTTGCAGTTTTTCTTAGATGCCTGTATAGATAGTACCTGTTATGCCGCATATAATATGCTGTCATGATAATTCCATCTTATTAGGGGAGATTGGGGATACTACGGACGGATTTCGAGTGGTTTGTTTTCGAAAAATGTTTTATTTTAAAGTGTACTGGAAACCGTTTTGTACCAATACATATGGAATTTATTCAGATGAAAAGTGAGGAGTTGTCTCTGAAAATTTTATCACTATTCGGCTTATCAAACTGCCAAAAGTATAGAAACTGAAATGTTGGAAAACCACTTTTCTCAAGCGCGTGTTACATAATGGAAGTCAAGATGATTTTGTTTGCGGTTTATCTCAAGCCTCAAGTGAATTTGCTAATATCGTGCTCTGCTCTGTCTGATGTTGGCCTATCGCTGCGTCCGAAATGTCCCCGGGCTCCCCCAGGTCGTATATTATATACAAATCATACGTATCTCAGTAGATAATCAGCCTATCGTAATTTAACCTATTTAATTCGATTCATTGACCCCGAAAACCTAGGGATAGACACCTAAACCGCCTTTCTAGCTTGAATAGCAATTGACATATAGGCAATATAACATACCGGCGGCCATCTTGGACGCCATCTTGAAAATGACCCCTTTCTCGAGGTCCGATTTTGGTAGACTTTTAGTATGTTATTTAGTAGGCCCATAGGTAACAGAATCCGTTGAAAAACCTTTTGTATCAATTTTTTTGGGGTTAGGTGCCTTTTTTCCGTATATTGACTCGTCTATAATTAGCCTATCAAATGAAGGATGTGCGTCTTAATTGAAAAATCATTATCGGGCCTAAAAGAGCACAAAAAGCGATCAAAACACTGTTAAATTAGTCAAATTTAAACCGCTATAAAATAACAACTAAAAAGCAGCCTACCCTAGAAACCAAACTTCGTTTTTCCTATTGCCGGTCAGCAAAGCTATTTTCATTTTAAAACCGGTTCATGAAAGAAAGAAAGGTCGGAAACCGCTGAGCGGGCCTGCGTGAGTGCATGGTTCAAAGTCTTTCCAAATATGTGAAACTACCAAAACTAAGCTCTTAAAGAAGCTTTCTCAGTCTAAGAATAAAAATTATCACAAAAAAAACAAAACAATTGACTGAAGTCCAATCCCCATCAGTGATTCAAGTGACAATGATTTCACTTCTCTATAAAAACAGAGATAAGTTAATTGAACAACCATCAGTGAAGAGTTAAGTTTCTGCTAAAAACTAGGATTTTTCTCAATTTTAAAGAGTAGGCTGCTATACAACTAATTTTCTTCAACCTCTACCTTTTTAAACATGTCCTTTTAACAAAAGACTGACATTCCCCCATTGCCTACCAGTTTTTTCCAACTTGGAGACCAAAGGTCAAAATTTTAATCTGTTTATCGATTTTGCCGTACGATAGCCTAAAAATGTCCACAAAGTTAATGGTGTACCGGCAGGCCCGGATTTAGGGGGGGAAGAGGGTACAAGTGCCCCGGCCCCCCCGACTTTTGAAGGGCCCCCCGACGTGGAAAAATGTAATTTTATGTTATTTTTTCTTTCTTTCTGCCTTTGAAGTTTCTGCACAATGCTGTGCAGTGCTGGATTATTGCTACTGTAGACGTAGTTTTTCGCGCCGTAGACGCGAAAATTTTTTTGCACGGGGCCCCCCAATCTAAAAGTGCCCCGGGCCCCCCATCAGCTAAATCCGGCCCTGTGTACCGGTATAGTTATTTTACTCATTTCTGTGAATTAAATTCTAACCTTTACGTTTCTGCAAAACTTAAAATCCACGCTACCCATGCATAACTAATATTTTAGTGCGCATGCGTAGCGTCCCATGTTTCCATGTTGAATGAACGAATGTTGACTTTAGATTAGCAGTTTTCAGTAAATGAAGCTTTTATTTTGAATTAACTGTCACAGTGTTTTTTTGTTTTTTTTAATGACAAACTAAGCTGTCTACACTAGTAGCATGCATGTCAAGGTCTAACCTGTATTGTTGAAATTGTTTTGATGGTGAGATGTTGTAAATGACCATTGACCACAGTCCACAGTTATAAGAAATTTTAAAGAATCAACACCATGCAACAGCAGTAAATTAAGGAATAATCAAATTATTAAGAAGCACTCAGCGAACATAGGCTATGCATACAGCTAATGTTTATTGCAATCAATGGAACCAGCTATCGTATCCTCGTGTATAGATCGAGATTTTCACAAGTGATTTTCACTTTCAGTGACTTTGGTGATTTTTCAATGATTTTCAGTTTCACTTTCAGTGACTTTCACTTCAAAAAACAGGGATCGACCCATAACAGGGAACGGGACAAGATGTTGTATCGGATGCAACCTAGTTCGTACCCTGAAAAGATCGAGAGAAAATTTTCAAAAAAGCCGAAGTCGCTGATTGCAGTTTTCGCAAACATTTAAAAATTTTCCCTCTGAAAAGATCGAGAGAAAAAATAGCACAAAGCCGAAGTCGCTGATCGCAGTTTCCGTAAACAAACAAAAACTCTCAGGATCATTACCGAAAATTTTAAAAGGTTTGCGGAAACTCCGATCTCAACCCTAATCCTTTTAAAATGTTTGCGGAACCTGCAATCAGCAACTTCGGCAAACTCTTAGGATCATTACCGGAAATTTTAAAATGTTTGCGGAAACTGCAAAAAAACGGAAACTGCGATCAGCGACTTAGTCTTTGTTCTATTTTTTCTCTCGATCTTTTCAGTTTGTTTGTTTGCGGAAACTCCGATCAGCGACTTTGGCTTTTTTTGATTTTTTCTTCTCGATCTTTTCCTAACCCTTTTAAAATGTTTGCGGAAACTGCAATCAGCGATTTTGGCAAACTTTTAGGATCATTACCGGAAATTTTAAAATGTTTACGGAAAAACGGAAACTGCGATCAGCGACTTAGGCTTTGTTCTATTTTTTTCTATCTATCTTTTCAGTTTGTTTGTTTGCGGAAACTCCGAACAGCAACTTCGGCTTTTTTGAATTTTTTTTGTCGATCTTTTCAGGGTACGAACTGTTCAGGGTATGAACTAGGTTGCACCCGTTGTATCTAACCCTGTTGCTTTATTTGACTTCTTACCCCTGGTTTTCGGTTTTATTTGACACACAAGTGAAAAGTTGGAGAAGCCACATGCTAATTCTCATATATTAATTAGCAAAATCATTTTGATTCTTATGCACCCAATATCAAAACAATTCTATCTGTTGAATCATAATTAAATTACTCAGCCTTTAAATCTGGCGTGGGCAATTGCTAACTAATTGAAAAAATAATGAATTGCATAAGCAAAAAAGTGCCATGTAAATTTATAACATGTGTTGATTTCATAATCCAGTATGCAAATCAACCCTTTTTGCATTGGTTCAATGCCTGCTGACGTTGAAAAAAACATATCTGGTGGTTAATTTTTTCATGTTTTTTTTATCTCTTCATTTAAATTGGTATTTTTTTAGATACATTAGGTTAATGAAATGCTTTCGTTCATGGTTGGCAATACTAGGGTAGGGATTCTTTTAATAGCAAAGTTTGTTGTTATACAGAGGTGCCATCCTTGTGCTTTGATACTTGTTCTTACCTGAGATTTTCAAAAAAGGCCATTTACTAAAGAACCACTTAAAGTTAGTTGAAAGTGTAAGCGCATATATAATTTTGAAAGTGTTCATTGCTCAACTGCGCAATGGCAGATGTTTTAAAGAAGAATTCGAAATAAATGTCAAGGCTTCTTATTGTACCAATCATGCAGGTCTTTTCATGCAGATGTTGTCACCATACTCTCAATAAAATACTGTGAAACAAAATCACAGTAAACAATGTGAATATAGGCTGAAAAAGATATTTTTGACATGTCACTGGCTAGATTTTCAAATCCTTATCACTCCCATACTTTGTATGTCACTGTGGGCCTACTTTAAATCTCAAATTTATTTTTAAATTGGTTTTATACAAATCTTTAAAAATTATAGACACAAGGACACTTCTAGGACTGAAATAGCTTTATTACCCTGCTAGAGCCGAGAGGTAAACCTTATTCAATTTCTCTAAAAGTTTTTCTGAGGTGTTTTACTGTTTTTACACAAAACCACCGCTGGAAAAAAGGTGAGTTGTTTTCTTACACCTCAGGGCACTTGCAACGCCTTAGCCCTTAACGTACATGCATCTACATCTTGTGCATCAATTAGAGCTTATCCTGAAGCTGTAAATTCCAAATTGTTTCAATGCAGTTTTTAATTGACCATAAATGCAACATTAGAAACCTGTTCTTCATTGTGAAATCCTGCAGCTCTTTGTAACATGCCATCTCGACTGAGTCAGTGAACATTGCAGAAATAAAGTAAGTCCCCAGAATTATGCTCTGCTTGTAAGATTAGTTAGCATAACTGACAAGGATTTAATGCTCAAGAAAGAAAAGTTTACAACCTTCTCCATTATGTCTACGGATTCATTAACTTTGTTGTACAATGTACAAGGTAGTTTTGTGTACAATGTTTTATTAATGAATGAGTCACTGTAAATTTACTATGTTGTGACTGATTTTGTGGTCTTTCATGTTTATTGGAAGCAAATCTACCAAACCAATACAGGTAGTTCTTTCAACTCTTGTTTGACCTCCTCCAGTGGTTTTATCATCACCAAAGCAAATTGTTATTGATAGAATCAGATTCATCAAACAATTGTAAGACTAAAGGCTTAGACAGGCCTTAGACCTTTACTTCAATTTAAACAAAATTGCAATCTGGATGGTTTTACTTGGTAGGTGGAATTCAGCTCATGGACTATAGGTTGCTGACCCCTGGTATAATACTTTATATTTATGGTAATAATACGATATTTAGTTTACTTTGTGTTTCTGATCTGTGAAGCCATTTAATACTTGGTTGTAAATAATAAAAAAATCTTTTTTATGATAAGATTTTAATTTAAGAACGTGTTACTGGTCTAAAAGTATGTCTGAAACAATACGTAGGTTAGCTAACAGCTCTTTGTTTTCTGCTTTGCAAGATAAAATTGATGCATTAAAAGACAGCTATACGGTAAGTAATTTGACTCCTGTTCGCTTATCTGTTTGTTTCAAGCATCTTCTTCAATTGATTATCAGTTTATAAAAGTGATATTAAAATTGTCCACATACTGCAGTTTTTCAAGGCAGACTTTATTTGTATTATTGTACTGTTAAAATTTTTTATTGACAATATGTGAAAAGGAGCTACCACACTGCTTGTATTAATAGAATTGCTGTTTTTTCTCTGTCTACAGTTTTAATCTTGCATGTTTTAACAGGAATTTGAATTAGACACCCAAATTTATAACTAAAGTTTTTATTGCTCTGTTAATACACCTAAGAAATTCATTATTGACTGTTTCGTGTTGAATAGCAATGATTTTATTATGTATAGTATATATAGTTTAATAACTGTGTTTAAGCTATATGCTTCAAAACTATTCAAATTCATGGGTTGTTTACTTGTAAATCTTGTCTTAGAATGCATCTTGTCATTGAACTTGAGATTCACTTGTAATGCTGTTTTGATTTTTTGTATTTTAATTTGTCATTTATTTCTTTGTTGGAAACGTTACCAAATACTATCTCTGTTGTCATGAGGTGGATTAGAAAACAATAAGACCCTATAAAACAAGCATTACACGAATACATGTGTAGTCATGTGGCAAGCCACTAGTGTCGTAAGTAATGTATTAACTTTACTAGCCCATGCTTTCAGTATGTTGCACTTTTTAATTATTATTTAATTGTATGATGCTTTCTAGATTAATAGCTGCGACACAAACCTTGGGCGAATATGTGAGTTAACCGAGCTCACATCCAAAATACAAAGTCAGCTTTTCACAGCAATGAGTTTAACTGCTTCAGAAGGTGGCACCTATGGTGGAGTTGATACGTTGAAGAGTAGACTACTCCCTTGGTTAGGTGCAGGGTTTATGGCTTCCGGAGCTGGTGTAACATCAGACACAAGTCTTGCTTTGATACAAGTACGTCATTGCTTAAGTTAGCGTAGTTTACAAATTATATTAAAAGGCTAATGTTCCGTGTTTGTAAATTTTACTGTATCACATTGTGTTGCATTAAGTTGTGATAAATGTAACATCACCTACAGTCCTACATATTGCTTGGTTGTATCTCATTTCTCATGTTTTGATTTGGTATGAATGTGGTATGAATTGCTATTTGCTATTGGATATGAATTGCTATTTCAGGAATCAGCTGAAAAAGATCGAAAAATTTCTCAACTGAAGTCAAAGCACAATGACGACCTTTCAAAGCTGGAAGCAGAGCTTGAGACTGCTCAAGGGGAGCTTAGCTTTACCAGGGAAGAGTGAGTGGGAAATATTGTGTTGTTATATTCTATTAGTAAGACGTCATAGAGCTTTGCAAAGTTTCTTCTGAAAGCACTATCTTCCCCAGAAATGACATGTTTTAATATTATTAAAACTGTGTACTGTATATGTTCTACCACCTTGGAGTAGGTTCATTTTGTAACTATGGATTACAAATATGTTTCACTATACACCCAAATTTTAAAGTAGTGGTCTCAACATTAAATCACATTATAAAAGCTCACGACCTCGCCGGAGTAACGTCGGCTCAAAGTCCCAAGATCAGGTGACATGCGCGGGGTTCTGTTTAGATAGGCTTCAATAGAACATTTATATCTTTGTAATTTGATGTCTTTTGTTTGAACGTTCGGCGTGACCTTTCATTTTGTATTAAAAAATCATTTACCCAAAGTAAGATCTTGTCATTACCTTTCAATACCTAGATTGAACGACAGCCAGGCTGAGTTGGAAAAGACGAAAGTGGAATCAGGAGGAACGATGCTTGCGTCTGAAGAAGAAATCGTCTTGTTGCGAGCTGAGTGAGTGATGCTGTACTCTAAGTAAAGTCAGCTTATTAATGTTTAATGACGTAGTTCGCAGTGACTTGACTTCACTTTCGATAATTTTGTTTCAAGTCTTCGTCTGGCAAAAGATGAAGCCGCAAGATACAAGTCACAGTTGGAACTTGTTGGAGATTATGAACGTCAAATTGACAGGCTGAGAGATGAAGTTAGTCTTCTTCGTAGCGAAAGAGATATTTTGGAAAGCCGGTGAGAATACTTTTCGATGGTTAATCGGCGTCGCTGAAACTGCCTGCTTTGTAAAGCACTCAGAGCATATCTATTATCGCTTCAGCGCTGTATAAAAGCACGCATAAGTTATTAGTTAATTGAATGGCTGAAATTAATAAAAAAAAAGCTTTATCGGTTTGAGATTGACGTTAAAATTTCATCATGCACTATTTTGCAATTAGGTTTATCTTCTGCCAATAGTTTTTTCATGTTAGAAAGTTATTACTCTTTTATTTCCTGTAGACTAGATGTAGCCGGCTTCATCGTGTTATAACATGATTTTACAATCCGCATATTAATGTTAGTTTTCTGTAGCAAAATGTATAACGTAGGAATGCATAATTATATTTTTTCATAACTCTTTTATTATTAATTTTTGTTTTATGATTGTATCGCTTTGCATGTGAAATTAACTTCATGTTAATTTTCTCAAAAGTAGAACTATCAGCTCTTCTAACCCCTTTTCTTCTTGGTCAGACTTCGTCGACGGGACCGTAGTTGCAGTCCCACGCGCCGTAGTTGCAGTCCCCCACGCCGTAGTTTCACTCCATCTAGACGAAGCAAATCTCCCGCGTGCGTATTTAAAATAATTATGTTAAAATGACGTTGTTTCAACATCTTATGCCTAGCATATTGCAATATCCAGACAGCAAATCAGTCACTTGTTACATTAATTCAACGTCTGTATATATGACGAAGTGTTGGCAAAGAAAAAGTAATGTTTTTCATGCTCAGTCGCAGACTTTTGTGTCAACGTCTATGATATTGTGTATACAGTTATTACTGCAGCTCTTTAAAATTTGGTAAAGCAATCTTTTATCTTCATAAACGAATGAAATATTACTTTTTATATATTAGCTTTTCTGTTCTTCACATGGCCTGGTTTCAGCGTAGTGACTTTTAGCGTCAAGGACACTCAAAACTAACCCGTTATCAGCGAACAATAGGTGTAGGGTCTTTGCGCATAATCAAAACAAGTGTTGAAAGAATGGAAATACTCAAAACCTATTAAATTCCATGCGATGGTAAGTCCAATGCTACAAACACTCGGAGATCGTGCGGTATCGGCCGGCTATTATGTTACTTCGCTTTCCACGCAAAACATTTGGAAACTATAATAGTTTGTCAAACAATTGACAATGGCGTGTTGCTTTTATGACTTTCTCGCGCGCAAAGCAAAATGTGCTTCTGGCCTAGCGAGATATTGGTCAAGCTACTACATTGTGTGGCGTAATCTTGAGTAAACACAAGCCGGGCAAGATGGGGCTCGTCATCTGGTTTTGTTCGGCTTTCAATATTGACTTATTCAGCTTATCACCGGGTTGTTGAAAAATATGCGCTTTTTGTGATTACTACAAAGAATAGGTGGGTGTTGAAAATAAGATATTGAAATATTGTTTGACAATATATTTTATAGTTTGAGAAAAATTAACACGGCTTCAAAGAAATATGAAATTGAACACTTGTAAGAATATTGTTGACTCATCGCGATCCAAGCGAATTCTTTAAAGTTTAAAAACCATGTATGCGAAATGTTGCGTCCCTACAATAGCCCAGTCACTACAATTACTGTAACAATTAGCATGAATCAAATTCTACGAATTTAATTCCAAGCATTCTGATCATCTGAGCGACTCTATTACAAACGAGAAGTTTAATTCTTACAAACAAAAGTGTTGCCTAATCGACGCTAATTGACAAAGGATGGATGGAATAATCGATCCAGTCTCTTCTGTCATGCTTTATTCTATTCATTCATTACACGTGTCGTAGTTGATTGATCAAAGGATTATTTATTGCATATTCAAACCATGGCTACCTAAAGATACGGCCTGATTTGTCACATTTTGCAGAAATTTCCAGATTTTGCTAACTTTGGGCGAATGTTTAAATGAATTTTTCTAAAAATTATACTTTTACGCTTTCTTTACTGTTTTCCCCAGATGACACAATAGGTTTTAACATCCTCAGATGTTGAAAAACAAAGACAATTTGATTTCGAAGATTTTAGTCAGACTGTTAATTTTTTAATAACAGTTTGATTGAGCGTTTTTCAACTAACTTTTTCTCATTTGCTACGGCTTTCCCAAGGTAAAAAAGCTTTTTATATCATTAAGAGACAGCCAAAAGTAAAAAAATCTTAGAAAATGTCAGACAAGCAGTAGCAGTAACCAAAATCTTCAAAATGTGACAAATCAGGCCGCATCTCCAGGTGACCATGTTTAAACTAAAAAAATCTTTTGTGACGTTCAATATTGATTGTTTAGTACACATGTAGAAGGTTTAATTTACATGCTGAAGTCTTAATCGATTAGATTTGAACGCGATGAGATATAAACATTAAACAATTCATTTAAATTCTATCACAGGTTAACCGACTACGACAGACCTCTCCCTCCACCCCCGTCGTCCCCCACTCATGCCGAGTTGACCAACTCGATTCGCCATTCCCGCTTGGTGGCGCGCTTCAACGACCTATACGCCGTCAACAGGCTTGACATGCAGGTGCAAAAGATATTTAGCTTTAGCAATCAATGGTTGGTTGCGATAACTGTGCCATTGTGTTCCGATCAGTATTTGAGGATTATAATTGTGAATTGGATTCAACTACCAGTCTATCTATTCATAATTTCACAGCTGTCTTTTTTACGTGACATGCAGGCCTTCCGATGGAAAATTACGAATGAAATCTTGCGATTGATTACTTACTGTTTCGGTCAACCTTTTGATGTTTGAAACAGTGTAGATGTAGGCATTGTAACTTTAGTTATTAGAAGCCACAGTACTTTTCAAAACATGTTGAAAATCATTTTTATTTCGTTTGTACCAAGTAGAAAGAAAAAACGTAAATTACGGTGTCGTTTTGAAGGATCGTCTTCGTCGGTTCGTCGATGACGACGAAATGATCAAGCGCATCATCTTCATCGCGGTGTGCGAGTCTTTCCACGTGGCAAAGATGGCTTATCGATCTTTCCGTCTCCGCGCCCGCAAGTTGCTCTCTCCGATCCACAGCGGGCCAGGGAGCTTGGAGGAGGCAGTGACCGACTACATCGTGAGGAATCTTGATCTCTATGATGTTGACAGAAGCGTGGATGTAAGTTTGTTTGTGAATTTAGAAGGAAGTGCAGTGATAGCTTTCGATCATAGCTCTCTTCATCATCATCGCTTTCAGCCTGTGGTGGCTCACTACAGAGCGAAAGCTTTCTCCTTTCATGCCAAATAACTCTTTTCAAATTACTATTGAAGCAAGTCATGCGTTAACTTGATTTACGCAAACCAGATCTAAACTTATGAGATAAGTTGTTCTTGTGACAGAATAGGTGGTTTCCTTAGATTAAGAGCCACATCCTAAAGACTTTTTAGTGTCATAGAATGTGTAGAAATTTATGCTATCAATCGGTTAAAGTCTAATCTAAGCTATTGTCCAGTAAAAGGTAAAGGTGAGTCCCATACTTGATCCAAGCATCGGGTGATGAGAAGATAATCTTCTCAATCCATATTAATTCATATTATTCTTCTCAATCCAACCCAAAGCCATATTAAGCTTTCGGCACTAACGAGAGTAAGGTGGCCAGTTCCTTTCTCTCGGCCGCCTTTCCTTCAGCAACTTCGCCCACCCAATTTTTTACACTCCGAGTAGAGGTGGGCGGTATTTTTCAACAACCAGCTTAAGTCGGGAGTTGAACCAGGATTGCATGATTTGCGCCATTTCACCGCTTTGTCTAGTATATCATCAAATTCATAACAAATTTTGTGGCAACCGGCGCAGGATGTCATCCGTGCGATGAACGTCAATCCGAAGATATCCTTCCCACCAGAATGCGAGTTTGTTCTTCTGAGCCCATTCATCCGGGAGGTTTGCAGGTTGGCTTACTCCATGCAAGCTCTTGATCCACCTCTTGACATCCCTCTGGCGACTGATGGTGAACTCATGAGTGAATCCAAGTATGTTCCACATAACGCAAAATGATTTTTGGTTTTTCGTAATTTAGCCTCCATGCTGAATGTTGTCTTAATTCAGTCAGTTTTACTAGAGTAGACATTCTATTTCTCTTGATACTTTTTTTTGCAAATCACGTTTCATGAGAAATTTAACGGATTTTGATAAATAGTAAATTTTGGATGAAGGTAATTTTTTCGCTTTTGGTATGGAATATGCATTGCCCTTGTGATGTCTTCAGAGGCAAAACTAACCTTTTTTACACAATTGTTGTTAGACAACAGTGCGATTTAAGTTTCATTAAAATAGCAGTACTTCGACACGTGTTTCATGTTTAACCGCCAGTACATAGGACTATTTGTCTAATTCTTTGCCAATCCTAACTTTAACATCTTCCTCTCTATTGTTATTTCAATTATACTTCAGGTATCGTCGCAGTTACGACAGTGAATTCACTGCGCCTCTGGTTGCCTACCACGTGTGGCCTGCTTTGATGGAGGACAGCAACGTGCTTATCAAGGGAGAATGTGTCACTCTGCGAGGGGCTGTGAGTTTAGTCTTATTTGTAGTAAAACTTAATGTTTGGTTAGGTTTAAACTTAGAAAACATCCTAGGTAGCACTTACAGCAAAATAAAAGATTTCTTAAAATAATACAGAAAATCCATAAAAAAGCTGAATTTATTGAAGAAATACACTAATTGTATTAGGCTATATTAGAATAGCCTACGACATGGTGGCAAGCTACTCTATAAATATAAAGGCATTCGGCGAAATGTATTCTGTTACCTAAACTTGAGGTTTGGCGACTGAAGTTGTTTCTACTAGCCCAGGGGTGGGCAAACTTTTTGTACTGAGGGCCACATTTGAAAAAATGTTGCAGCCGGGGGGTCGCACACTCTCATTACAAAGTAGGAAAATTTACCCGGTGTGTAAATAAACGCATATTCATATTAAACACAATTTTTTTATTTTACACTCAGTTAGGCCTACGTTTAAAGCTATGCAATCATCACAAAAGTTAATGAGACTTGTGCAACTGTTCACATTTTTTCACAATCTTTTGCAATTGGGAGCAAGTCTGCTGGTAGATATCCTCATAACACCATGCAAGTTGGTGTCTGTCAGCAAAGACCTGTTTTTCGACTTGTTTATTTTTAAACAAGAAAATGCTTGTTCGCATATGTATATGTGGATCCAAACAGTGTCAAAAACTTAGCAGCAAAGTTTTTTAAGTTTGAAAACAAATCGTCAGACAATGACTTGTAAAAGTCAGGCAGTGAATCTGATTTAAACTTCTCTTTCAAGTCATTATTTGCTTGCAAATCCAGCAGTTCCAGCTGTAAATCCTCAGGAGCCGAATAAACTTCTATAGTGAATGGAGAGCTAAGCATATTAAACTGCGGTTCCAGGTTTTTTAAGTCTTGGAACCTTCTGCTGAATTCGATAGCCAAGGTATCCAACTGAACTTTATACTTTGCTGCAAGTTCACCAGAAATGTTTGCTTTTTGCAGCAAAGGAAAGTGACAAAACCTGTTGTTACCAGCTTGTTTGAGGAACAATGACAGCTTCATTTGAAATGATTTAATGTGAACGTACATCTCGTGTGCAAATAAACCATTGCCCTGAAGTTTTACATTCACGTTCAACTTTTCCATGATATCAATGACAAACCTAAAGTCCAACCTCCACTCTTTATCAACTACGTTGGTACTAAAATCACATTGAATGCTTATGTGTGTTTACGCACTCAAACTGACGTGTGTGTGGTTACGCACTGAAAGTGAAGAGAAAAACACACTCGTAAAAGGAATAATATTTTGTCATGTCACCTGTTTAATTAAAACAATAAGTGATGAGTAAGAGTTTCTGCAAGTGCCGGCGGGCCGCATAAAATGGTCTTGCGGGCCGCATGCGGCCCGCGGGCTGTAGTTTGCCCACCCCTGTACTAGCTTATTGCAAATAATTCTGTCTAACACGGAAAGAATTTTTGTAATTAAAACACGTTTTGTTTCCGTTTTAAGTAATATGCCTTCAAAATAACCAATAAACTGATATTCTTCATCATCGTTTGTAGCTTTCATCTCCAAGACGAAGCCGTTCTCCCAGCGCCGGTCGATCCTCATCTCGTCTTTCCCGGAGCAGTTTGGTGAGTAATTAATTTTGTTACGAAATAATGCAAATAACGACTAATAATTTTTTTTTGCATTATCTCAACACAAAGCTGAACGAAAGAAGTTAAGTTTGCATGGGAGAGCATTGCGTCGAACACGATCTTAATTAGATTCTTCCTTAATATTTAGAGTCCACGAAGAAGTCGCAGTCCTACCCCGAGATCTCGTCGCTACTAACTTGTAAGTTGCATCTTTAATTTTTTGCCAAATTAAGTTAACTCGTCAGCATTGAGGGACAAGTTTTGTTGTTTTGATTTGTGCAAGTCAACAGTGTAACCAAGCCAGCAAACCAGTTTTCTTTACGCTATATTAATAAAGGACTAATCTGTACAATAAACCTGAAAAAAAAACTTTTATGATGAAAAAAGGACTGATTTGCTGGCTGGGATAAGATCTTGTGACAGCACCTAGCTAGTTGGGCAACAGCACCCATAGTTGGCCAACAGAGGTAGGCAGTAGCGCGCTACTTTTGTAGCGCCGCTACTTTTTGGTAAAAGTAGCGGCGCTACTTTTTAGTTGGAGTAGCGGATGCAGTAGCGGCGCTATTTTTTTCCAAAGTAGCGGTAGCGGGAAAGGCGCTACTTTTTTTTAGTTGCACTCCCGCTACCCGCTACTTTTTAATTAAAAAAAAAAAATACTCATTTTTTTGGCAAAACCGGCGTGGTCAAGCAGCTATATAATCGGTTTGGTTGCAAAGTTTCGGTCTTTCGGATGTAATTCGACTGTTGTACTTCGACTACAAGACAAATGTAATTCGATTGTTGCGGGAGACATCAAGCCAGGTTGATACCGAGAAGAGTGACACCAACACCAGTCATGACTCCGAGTATGAATTTTTTGGTGTGTTGGCGCCATCCCGTGAAACGTCGGTGCAGAAGGAAACAGCAATTGTGGACGCCTTTGGACAGAAGCAAGTCCTTGAGCTTTTCGAATACCGAGTTAAAACATCTGTTCATTAAATGCAACACCCCCATTTCTTCCAGTGCTGCGGTGGAGAGACTTTTCTCTGTTGGAAAAGATGTGCTTGAGCCAAAGCGGGCAGGACTTATAGTGACTCTCATTTTGAAATGCTCGTGTTTTTGAAAGATGCGTAACAATAAATTTCCCTTAGAATGTGTTTTCTATAACGACGTTAAAATGACAGTGTAAACGAATGATAAAGTTCATTGAAGAGTGTTTCCTAGTGTCATTTTAGACAAAAGTAGCAGAAGAAGTAGCGGTAGCGCGCGCTACTTTGGTCCGAGTAGCGGTAGCGCGCGCTATTTTGGTCCAAGTAGCGCGCTACTTTAAAAGTAGCGGGTGCCCACCTGTTGGCCAATGACCACTGTAGGCTACCTATCAAAACCATACAATGTTACACGCTGCGTTTGGTAAGGCAGCAATGATTTTAAGAAACCAGAATATGTTTTTTTGCAGGTATCGGCATCACCATGGGAGCATTGAACAGTTCATTTTCATATTTGCTCTTCAGATTCGGGCAAGATAATTGCAAGCAATTGCCCTTTGAACTTATAATTCCCTTTGACGTAATTTTATCACTTCAACTCGTACCAGATGACCTATTTTAACTGTGTATGAAAACATTAAGCCCGTAGTTGCCTTTAGGTTATTTCAATGTTGATTTTGAGAAACAAATTGTTTGACCTCAACGCTGAATGTGTTTTATGGCTGTAGCGCCTTCTCAGGTCAAACTTTGTGCTATGTCGACTTAGCAACAATGCATTTTCTGCAAAGCGTTCTTGCAAACCAGTGCCCATGCACTGTTTTAGTTGTAATCGATGTTGTTGTAGTTAATGCAAATTTTTTGTCACTGCACCAAGATAGCTTCAAATAAGCTTTATTTTTGTAGCGTATTAAAGATATTCTTAAAATATAAAACTCTTTTGTGTTTTTCAACTCACTTGCCGCAGATTGATGTCAAAAATGCGTAAATTGAACAAATTATTCGACTTTAGCGATCTTCACAATTGCGCGTCGTGCAATAAAGATGAAGCCGCAAAAGATTTTTTAAATTTTTTATTTTTTTACAAACTTTTTATTGGTTATGTATAAAGTTACTAAATTTTTGTTACGATGCATTCACGTAATTCACTGTATTTCAATGATGTAGCTAACTGTACATTTGTAGCATAGTTTAGTCTCATTTTACTCTACCACGCACTAATTGCCTGATCCCACCGCCCACAGCTTTCGCAGCTGTCTGACATGTCAAAGGATGTTTAGGCCTACTTATCGTGAAAATGGCAACTCATATTTAACTCAGTTCAATAAATAATACGTTTAGAATTAGCGATCGTAGTTGTCATAGGTTTCATTCAATCGTGTCAAAATAAACCGTGCCTTTACAAGAATCGATTCTCTCCTGTTGAAACCGTGGAAAGGAAATATCTTTAATGTTGTAAATTAGGTGTAACATGTATTCTTGGATACTATAGATCCAGGTGTGGATATCTGATACGACCCATGATAAATTTATTGCTTTCTGATGAAAAGTCTTCTTCCAATAAATTGCTCAAACGCTACTTTTTGCGTGAAACTGATGTTCAGCGAATCTAAGTCATTTAGTAGACATTGAAAAGCGAATGAAATGTTCACTTGGCATCTAAGTTGTATCATGGTGGGCCAAGAAAGATATCTTGGTTTGGTTGGTTTGGTTTTGAATCTTTATCCTCGGACTGACAAAGCCTTGATAGGTTATTCCTGGTACTTGTTCGCATACTTGTAGAGGCACTTGACGCAGGGCCGGTTACCGAGATTGGCAGAGTGAAGTTTTCCGATTGTTGAAGTCTTGTTGCCGAGAAATTATTCCATTCACTAGGTGCCGCTGAATGGAGAGCAGTCCTGAAATGCGTTGCTCAAACGCACACCCCGAGAGTCGAACCAGCGCCGTGTGATCTTGAGCCCGGCGCGTAACCACTGAGCTATCGGGGCGGACCATATATTGGTGATTAATTCTTTTGTCAGCTACATAAATTGTTCAGTCATTCTAGAATTATGTGAATCCAGCATTTTAAAATGAACTAAGTGATAACAATTTTAACATTTGCAAAAAAAAGTTGAATACCCACGCAGTAGGCCTACAGGCTACATTAAGTGTCGACGCTGCAAAGTAGGCTACTTTTGCAACTGTATGATCATTCACAACATCAGAAGAAGGAATACCGAACAGAGCCCAGACAAAAACTAGCTTATTTGCTTCTTTCAATAAAGCGAGAACATGTGTTAAGCAGCTGCAGAAAAATTTCCTGTTTTCATTTTTTTAGTCGTTCACATAAACAAGTTGCATCCTCTGTATAATGTTAAACAAACTGAAAGTGCGGATTCGGCGAAGTCGTGAAATCAGTCTACATCCTTCCTGGCACCCTCGCATCCTGTTCACGCCAAATTATCACAAGGAATCCTGAAACCCACTTTGTGTGGATTAAATAAAACAGGTTTAATAAGCTCTTTCACTTTATCATTGAGGTGCACTAGAAGATGGCCTATACTGGTAATAGGGTGTAACTGTAGTAACCTGACCGTGATGACATGTTACATAACGTTAAGAGACATGGAATTACAAGCGCGGTACAGAGATGTGATATAGGGCCAGCCCTATATCCTTGGAATGAATCAGTGCTTTGATGCATTAATTTAACATCTGCAAACGTCATTACCGGTACCTTGATCACCTGAAGAATCAATGTAAAAACAACTGGCTTTCAAGCTGGATGCTTCTGTACTAAAAATACACTGATGGTAGTAGTCAGCTGATAATCATCACAAACAAATACTACCTTGAAGAAAACCTTGTCGATATATTGCAAGGCTGTTATGCAGTCAGATGATCAAGATTCAAAAATACACAGTGTTAGCACGATTGTCTATTGCAGTGCTGATCAGAAGCGGCATTGAACAGCATATAACTTAATCATTTGACCAATATTATTTGATTTACATACCACAGTTGCACCTGCTTATCTGCAATGCATCTAATACTACAAGTTATTTCATCATACGCTGATAAGTTTGTTGCTGGTAAAAGTCAATCAAAGACTTAAGCTGGATTTAAATTAAATTGCGATGAGCAAGTTTGATTCAAATCAATGAACAAAATTCACCTACGGCCGTCTTAATTTTATTGATAGAAAGTAGCCTACGCAAAATATATAAGATAAAATAAACATTTAAAAAATGTAACTTACTGGAAACAATAGATAATAATAAAACTTAAAAAAACCTGAATGAACGCTAAACAATACCCATAACACAATCTCACTTGGCCTATCTTGAGCTAAGATGTAACACGGTCATGTCAACCGTAAATCTAACTTACAGTATAAAGCATTTGTAGCACTTCGTCAAAAGAGTCATTACTGAGTTACGCCACTAATGTGCGACTTTTAAAAAGCTGATACAAAACACTTTTAAGGAAACTTCACTTTGTTTAATTGAACATGATTGAAGCCGGATCTTCACCGTTCAGTTTGGCAATGTGGCGTAATAGATCTTTCTTCGTTATTATTCCCAGCAAGCACCTGCAATGCAAAGACATTTGTTGTATCATGCAACAAGCTAACATCAAGCCAACATTGACTTGAAGTCTGCGGGTGTTAGATCAATGCAAAAAGGATCAATTTATCTGGTAGTTGAATTCTAAAGAAAGCATCTTACCCATTGTGGGTCACCAACGTTTGCCTGATTCCCAGTTTAGAGAAAATTTCGACAACGATTTCCATCGGCGTGTGATCACTCACAATGATGGGACTGAGATCCACAATGTTAAATAAAGGAACAGGCTGAGGCTCGATGGACGTGGCCGAAAAGGTTGGCACTTGAAGGGTGAAGTAAACTTTTGATTCACTTTTCACGTTCTTGCAGTGCTTCCGAGCATTTTCTGTCACAATACGTTGTTGTTTCAAGTAAATTTTGTCACACAAACCCAATAAGCTTTCACTTTGCTTGCATACATATAGCACTTTATAGCAGTCATACGTGATCTTCTACGCCAAGGGTGACCAAACTTATTCCCACGCGGGCCAGGTTTGATAAGGCGGAAATGCCCGCGGGCTAACAGCCTCTCACAAATGACGATCTTGTTTTGCGCAGAGAAATATACGTTTATAGCATTATTGTATTTTTTAATGTCAGTTTCATACAACAAAGCAGTATGCAGATATTTTGTCCTACATATCACGGGATATGATAAGTTAGGCTACGTATATAAGTTATCCGCTTTTCCTCCAGAACTGAACACATCCAAAAACTTTGTAAAACACAGATGTGTTAATGTGAAAGATGAAGTTGATGTCTCGATTTTAATACCCAAGTCAAGTCTGGTTCGAGGTAGACAAGCGAAATATCAAATAATTGGCAAGCCTACTCAGTTTTGATCTCAAGCTGTTCTTATTTAAGTTTACAACCGAGTACGTCTTCTTGCACAAATATGTTGAACCGAACAAGCTCAACATTTTCTTCGCTAAGTTTCGCACTTTTGGATATTAGTTTATAGGTCCAGCTGCTGGTAAAAAGGCACGAGAGAAAGATGTTGTTGTCGGCTTCGCAGAAATGCTCCATAAGATCCTAACCTTAGCAAAGAAATGAAAGAATGCTGGACTGTATCTCTCACCAGCCTACAACACTCTCCAGGCAATAATAAATTAGTTGATTTCGCAATTATGACGCAACGATGATTCTAAGTTTTCCGCTTGACTTTTGTTTGTGAGAAAAGGTTGTCTTCATAAAAAATGCAAGTTGAATTTGCATGATTTCTGACTTCTGTATGTCTGCAGGCCAAAACTAATAGGCTACATTGTGCAACAATTTGCACGGGCCATACAAAAATGTATCGCGGGAGGGATTTGGCCCGCGGGCCGGACTTTGGACATGCCTGTTCTACGCCATAATTAATAAAATTAGGCCTAGGCTACTTATTAAAGTTGCAAACATTAGATAGCAGACCAAACAGTTGGCATAAGTTAATAAATGCTCGAAAGACTACTTCATACTTTACCTAAAGCAATAGTTAGATCTCTTCTGTACAAATAGCCAACCAATTTTTGAGATGCAACTGAGGTAATCACAGGGAAGCCATTAAACTTGGTCGTTTGAACCAGAACCTCTAAATCGTTGACGCTCAACCCTTCCTGGGTGACGACCTTCAACGGTGGCTCCCCAAGCTGAGGTTGCATCACATCAGCAGCTGCGTCAACAAGGTTTTAAAGTCATTTAAACATGTAGACTTACACGTAGGCTGTAGTGTATAAGGTAGACCTAGCCTATGTTACAGGTTCGTTTTGCATAGCAGAGGATAAATTTGCACGAACCATAGTCTTCGGTTTAAGCAAGAATGCAGCCAACCCATCTGTAATTTACATTTGTACTGAGTGTGGCATTAGAGGTCATCATTAACTTACTGTCGGGGCTGAATGATAAAGGCGTCTGCACTAGAACAGGAAAGACATGGGTTCGGCATGCTCCGAAAGCACGCGGCCATGTCTTGACAAGACACTTAATAAAAGGCATGAAGGTGGATACCAAAATCAAATTTCTTACCTTCCCAACCACTTCAAACCTTCTATCACAACGTATAAGCCCAGCAACAGTAGAAATGTTTAGTTAGTCGAGAAGCAAACCATAAAGATAAAAAGTTTGCATTTTGTACATTTTTCAGTAAATGTAATTTCGTTTAGGACTTTAGGTGGTTTACAATAAGATTTATCTTAAACAGCACTGAAGTTGTTGCATAACAAATTTTGTTTGAAAAAGCAATCGACTGAATTTACCTAAACTAGTATGAATGAACTCTTCTTTGTTGTCTAGAAAAGGGTAGCCGTTCAATCGTATGTGGCCGTCATATATTCCTTCTTTTCCAAACGCATCGCCAACCCATTTACTGAACATAGCCGCCGTCATCAATGGAACAATGTAGACAAAACCGCCAGTCAACTCAAACATGATCACAACTAATGACACTGTCATTCTTGTTACTCCGCCTGTAACAATACTGATGATAATTGATCTCATTTCATGCCAGAAAAGAGTGTCATGTTTTTAGATTAGATGCATGGTGAACAGTAAGGCGATGTGAAATTTGAATGGACAAAATCGAATTATCACACAGGGTGACTACTGTTGTGTAGAGTATTTTTGTGAAGTTTTATGCAATAAAATCCAGTATCCGTAAACATGTAAGCGTTTTAAGGTTAGTATTTTCTAATTCTTGCAAGGTGATTCCACAAAAAATACTATCACAACGCATCAATCCACGTGATCCAGATGGCGCGCTCTGAATGGCTAGTTAGGGAAAACGCGTTGTGTGCCGCACACACGCGAGCGCGAGCGATTGCTGTCTGCTGCTGAGAGATTTATAACTTGAGATGCTGAATTGCTGATTATATATTATTGAAGATAAGGCTGCAAAATTCAGATAAGAAGTTGTGTTCAGCCGAAATGTTTGCTATGATTTTATGCTTGGTTGTTAAATAATCATTCAGGCTTCGGTTCAAAGTTAGTTTAGGCTAGGTTTTCCAAATTGTGTAAAGTAGGCCTAAGAGGCAGTGTCTGTAATTATCAGGTCTTCTGGAATAAGAACTGCTTATTCAGGTGAAGTTGCTGTTTGTGGTTGTGTATTTTTTATACGTAGCTTTGAGAATGACACTAATAAAGTTCATAGTATTACGGAAGGCTCAGACAACTAAGTTTTCAGCACTTAAATTCTTAGTTCTGTGTACCGTACTGTAAGTGGGCTATGTTTTTTTTCTTCAAAAAAATACATTAATCTCTTCACATATTATCTTTAGTTCATAAAGCTGACCTTGTTGTGGGTAGCATTGTTAACTGTTTAATCATGCCTAAAAGTTCTAAAAAGAGAGTAAGAAGCATGGAAAGCTCTTCTGTCATTGGACCCTCCAAGGAGCTTCCCACTGCTGATTTACCAACACTACGATATGTTCTTGCATTCTGTACTTTGTTAAAGGTGATACTCATTACTCAAGTACTTTATGACTGCAAGTTTTTCTCTGACTGGTTTTAATTAAGCTTGGTAGTGACATAAAACATAGACCAACTCGTATATCTTCGTATGGATGAAGGGTAGTTGTTAAAAATACTAACATATAGCTTGCATGAATGAACAGTACACGTAGGCTACAATAACCAACTAGAAGACACTTTTCAAAACCTTAATGTGTTGAAATAATTAATGCACGTTTACAGAGACAGAGCACTCATAAGGAATTAATTTTTCAGGAAGCTGGAAAAAAGCTAACTATTCTCTTTTCAAATGAAGATCGCATTCCTAAAACAATTGAGGTTTCTCCTCTCCCAACGTTATCGTAGAGTAGAAGCACCGTTATACCAAATTGGGACTCTTGACAAAAGGACAACGAAAACGCTTCAAAAGAGAGTTAACAAAAAGGTAAGTTCTTACATACGGTATCTTTTCAAACTTTTTTGTCTAGTAATTTTCTATGAAATGTAAGGCTTTTATAAGTATATTCTTTGATAACAGGGTCATGCATAGACATGTCCCATGTTGTGTACTAGGGTTGGTTTGTTGTTATATTTGTTGAATGGAGCCATATGAGAAGGAGAATGGGTTACTGCCAATTCTACAACCCCACTTCACCATTGCAGATGTAGTTCAACCAACTCTAGATAGTAGGTGGTTTAAGGATTTTTCGATTTCCTAAAGCATTTCCTCGTGGGAAAGTGATTCAGATGTTCTGATTTCTATGTCTGTAAAGGCAGGCTTGTGCTTTCACTAAAGCTAGTCGTGCTATGGCGAGAAGATTTTTCTTGACTATCACTGATTTTTACTGCCATTTGTCCGAAAGAGTATTAATTGTTATGTTTGGCATATATTGTTTTTCGTTGTGACAGTCAGAAATAAAAACAAACTGAACTGATTTACATGGATTATTTTGTGTTCTTTACATTTATCAATCACACAAAAAACTTGTTTTTCAAGAGCCTCAAACAACAGCGAGGAGATGATTTCGCTGCAGCAAAAGAAGTCACAAGTGATAGAGGAAGAGAACTGGAAAAAACAGCAGTTTTCTGCAGCAATTGATGAAGAAATTGACTCTCCTTTCGAACCAGCTGCACTTGGTACATCTGAATGTGACAATGCCCGGTATTCAGTGATGATCCTGCTCTGCGATCTTTTTCTGTGAACATGTTAGAAAATATTCGCAAAGGCAGTAACTCTTGTGATGTTTCTGTCCGCACTTTTTCCAAACCAAAATTAAATTTGGATGCCAACTCACTGTTCTCTTTGATTGGGACCATGCCACGCTTACTGAGTCTATCCTTACTTCACACTTGACCATGGATGAACTAAAGGGTTTGATAAACACAAAGTTTGAATACCCTCATTTTCCTGCCCATACTCAGGCTGTGCGGGCAGTGCGGCGTCTCATTTGGGAAGTCACTAACGACTGTGGAAGTATTGCTGGCCATCAACAACGGGATGGTTTCATTCGGGCGAGAATTGCTTCGCGTAGGGTCTTGCCGAAAGCAGACACGAAATCTGACTTTCTTTCATTGGCTGCAGTATAATGTTTTGATATTCACCACTGTTTCTTGTTCATTGTCTTTATTCTTCATTCGTTTGTGCACGTTTTACAAGCACATATAAAGTTGGTTGGTTGATGTGTAAGCTACCATTGGAGAGTTGCAGTTACTATATCTGTCAAAAAACAAATGTAAATCGGCGAAAACAATCGAATATTAATGCAGTGCGTTGTGTGATTATGTAATACATATTACTACAACAAAACCAAAGTGTCATCTTATGCACAGTGCGTTCCTACTCTTGCCATGGAAGTGAAAAAGGCTTTAATATCATCAGTTTTTGCTGACCAAGCAAAAATAGGGTTGCCAGGTGATTGTTTAATATCTTACCGTACACCACCAGCCTTTACCTAAAAGGGCAACTAGCAGTCGCATCATATGTAATTGTTGTTGTGGTTGTTAAAGTTGGAAATTTTTACAATTTAAAAAAGATAAACAAAGTTTTTTCTTCAAAAAAATTTGTACCTGGCAACTCTGTGCTGGCAAGAAATGCCAAGGACAAAATCGACTACATGTTTAAGGTTACTGAATATTTTTGCGTGAAATTTTACAGAAATATTCTACATAGCAATAGTCACCCTGTGTGATAATTCGATTTTTGATTTTTTTAAATTTTTTGATTTTCACATCGCCTTAGTGAACAGTCTCATCCAGGTCGGATTGTTATGTTCTGAAACTTTATTTGAAAAGCATCGTTCAGCACTGCAAAATGAAATATTATCAATAAGTGTGGAGCGATGTACGCTATTTAAAAGCGTTCAGAAATTGTTTTGAAATAATTGTTGGAAATTTTCAATCTTATAAAGCCAATCATTGAACCTACCAAGAGTGGCAGCAGCTCCGACCATAGCATAAAGACCTGGAGTTACGCATGTGTGACCAGAACCGCAAGAATATTTCCACAATGGCCAGCTGGGGAAGTTTATAACAAGCTGCTCCATGCCAATGCCGACCAGCCTTCCCATGAGCGCACCAATGGCCATGCTCGGGATGAACAAACCGGCAGGTAACTGTGAAAGAATTTGCATCAATGCACAGTGCTACAATTTGATTCTATTTAGAAAGCTTAAATGAAAAAACTTTGAGTACAAAAGTTACTTTTTTAAACCATAAACAAACATAACCAAGCAACAACACTACATTTAACATTTTAAAAACAAAAAACAATACGCGAACGTTTTCGGCTCGTCATACAATCCTTTTCAAGCCTATAAAAAATATCATAAAAGAAATAGTGCAATTAAAGATCATATTAGTAATTGCCAATCGTGTTTAAATAACAAATTCTCATTGGAGTCGTTCGAAATAGTTCGTAAGTGTTTGTACGAGTTCGACACCAAGATTCACGAAGCATTTATCATTAAATCTTTCAATCCAGGGCTCAACAGGCAATTATTTGCTGGCGGAGCCTCCTATCTTTTAACCGTTTTGATTGAATTGTCACGCGTTGTGCTTCTCGTATTTTTGCTTTGTTTGTGCCATTATCTCATGTTATGCTTCTGTCCATCTTGCGTAATCTGCTTAGATACTTCTCTGAACAATTAATTAATTTTACCCCTCAAACACTTGACCCGTTGTGCTGCGTAATTTTTCAGTTTTTATTTTGTGTAAGCAAATTAAGCAGTTTCTTAACATATTTTTTCTGTGGTACTGTATAATTCTTCTAAAATATTTTTTTTATAGGCTTGTAAAGGCTGGTTTTTATAATGTTAAATGCAATGTTGTTGCTAAGCTATGTCTGTTAAATGAAAACAATAGCGCAAAAGCAAATGAAATACATCAGTCTAGCATAAACAAACCGTGTAAATGAATCGTACTCACTTTAATGCCGAAAGTGAATACAGTGATAGTGAATTTAAATATCAAAGCAGTGAGGAGTTTCACACAGGCCAAAGTAAGTCCACTCAACGCTGGCTGGTCCTTGTCGTTCAAACTACTGGTACGCTGAACAAAAATAGGGCTTGTACTGCATGTCGCATCAAACGTGACATGCTTTGGCTTTATTATCAGCTAAGCGTTACATCAAAATTGCCGGCAATTAGCTTTAGTGCACGGCAGGCCTAAACTGTTTACAGTATCGGCATATAGAGCTTTCAATTTGGAACACTATGTTTCAGATACATTTTTCAAACAAACTAAACTGTTTTCATTATTCGTGCAGTCACAAGCACACCACATATACCGTAAAATGGTCTTGACAAAGATCTTTGTTCGAAAACGGACCACAGTCTTGAACGAGCTCCCTTATCATGGCAGAGGCTCCCATCCTCGTATACGGGTTAAGATACCCAACAGCGGTAGTGATGATAGTCAATACAATGATTTCCACGATAGGATACTTTCCAAGCTGTGCTTACATATACAGAAATTTTGCTATGTTGATATGTTGCTTACTTGTACGTGCACAAAACCTATTTACAGGTGACTAACTGACTATGCTTTTGAGTTCCCAATACGCAATCACAAAACTGAGATGAGTAAAAACAGTATGTGATAGTAGTTGTTGTGCCACGAGTAGAATTAGAACTTACAATTTGGAAAATTATTAGATACACTTGTGAGCAAGAAATTAATGTCAAGTCGTCCACATATGATAAGCTTTTTATCAGATGACACAACACCATAGTTCTGCAAGTTTAATTGCAATTCGATGTATTTAGCTCTCTATAATGTGTTGTTTAAAACTTTTGCATTATTAATTTATAGTCTGGGTCAATCTATAAACACACAAACTATGACAAAAAATACGAAAATTTATTTTCGTTATAACGATGGTTTAACCCCTTTTAGAACGGCTTTATAGTTACAGTACTTTAAGTTAAGCTTTCCTAAGAACGGCAAAGACTGTGTTGATTTTATTACCGAATTGTTCAAAGTTACTTACTTTGGTCGTTGATCGGATTTTGCACCATTTTAAATTGGCATGGATGAAAGCGGCTCCGATCATCCCACCAATGACTCCTATGAGCGCAAACGGTATGAGTTCAAAAAGAAACCAAGGTTTGCTGTAGTTGACGTAAAACAGGACGGTATGTGGATCGTTAAACGGGTTGATTGAACGAAGAACAAACGCGGCAGTCAATGCACAAAAGAAAGATCGCCACAAGGTTTTCATTGGAAAATAGTAGCTAACCTGAAAAATTCACACAGTGAACACACTTTCCTTAGAGATATTAAACTCAAAATAGGTTTGGTTTTAAATCTTTATCCTCGGACTGACAAAGCCTTGATTGGTTATTCCTGGTAGTTTCGCATAAAATAGCAAAGTTACACTTGTTAGATTATTTACAAAGATTAATCGCTTGTTAGATTATTTACAAGTTACCTTATTGTCTAAAGGCAGCAATGTTAACTGTAGATTGATTCTGGTAAAACGGTTTCTATGCGTAATTCACATCGACAGTGCAAAATGGTAGTCTATTAGTCAAACAAATGTTAGCAACATCTAAAAATGCTGAAAAGATATTACTGATGATCCTCTTGCATGCTAAATTAGACTTGAAGTTGCAGGCTGCCACAACCGAGTTTACCCGTCGAGATAGCACAGTTCCTTGCAAATTTGTTGATAATAATCATTAACCCTTTGTTCATAATAACCAACCAAGTATGGTACACTTAACTTAAGCAAAAATTAAGTAAAGCACGTCGCAAACATGTATTGTCTTCTTTCACAAAAATGTACCTCTTCAAGACTGAAAAGAACACCTCCAATAGGTGCACCAAAGGCTACAGCAACTCCTGCTGCAGCAGCTGCAGCAAAAACTTCACGCTTCTTTGCTTCATTTCTGCTATATTTAGGAAACCAATAAGAAAATAGATTCCCACAGCATGCAGATATATGCACCAATGGCCCTTCCTTACCAAGACTCAAATTGGACGCCACGGCAAGTGGTGCAGTGACAGATTTTATAAGCAAGGTCCATTTACCAAGATAGCCGCGAATAATAAATCCACTGAGGATGGTTTTGACCTAAACAAGATAAAACTGCGTTTCAGTACAACATAAATATATAGGGTGTTTCATTTTTTCCACACTTTCGAAATTGAAAACGTTCGGGTTTGCGTATGATGGGATTTTGGACACTGATTTGAAAAATGTAATTTTTATTCCATTATGACGTCATTTAGATGTGGCACCGCGTGGTCGAAATTCGTGTGGGGCTAAAAATAGGGGATTTCCCGTAACTCGGTAACGGAACATGGTAGAGAGACGAAATTGGTGTCAAAATGCGCAGAAGGGCCGCTTTCCTATACCTTCTTAAGTGACTTCATTGCCGTATCTTTCCCGCAAAGCAAATTATATCGAAAGCGATATTTCGCATAAACAAGGTGTTGCTATAAGTTCAAATTTTTTCGTCAGTGGAGCTGTTGCTACAAATTTGGCTTGCATTACTGCTACAAAGCTAAGAAAAGAAAAAATAATGAAAGTTGAGAGTGAGACCCATTTGGCTAACTTGGAAAGTTCTGATAAAGACGAACTGATCCAACTTTTTTGCTAAAACCGATCACATGTGGGAGTCAGTTCGCAAGACTCTGAAAGTGAGTAGTGAAAGTTGCATACTCGCAGACCACCGAATGACAAGCATCCGTCAGCAATCCGACCAACCCTTGTGCTGTGGAGGTGCTGAAATCGCTGCTTCACCATCGACGATGTTCCGTCTACATAAAAAAGTTCGCATGATGGCATTGCAGAAAGTTGAAGTGCAGAATATTTTCCTTGGCCAGTTTATCAATGAGAAGCGTGGCAAGGCGGAAGCATTGATCGCAGTTAAATCTTTTTCTTCCGGTACATCTGCCACAAGTGAAATTTTGTACAATACCATCACACTAGATGCTTGCGAAAGTATTTTGCCTAATATTTATTCAGTAATGGCAGACACGACGGCGGACATTAAAAAGTCGGCGGTTAACAAACGTTTCAAATGCAGTAAAATCTTCAGGTCAATTAAAAAATCATATGCACAAACAAATCGAATGGTTTGCTGAACAGAAGGAAGTTACCGAAGGACAAAACGACGATTTTAGGAGCGATCAAACGTGCATGCTGGAGTTGGCTTGTTCTACATTTATGGATGTACCACACAATTTGAAGCATCTTTTGATTTATAAACAGAAACCATATGCATTATGCAACTCATATTGCAACATGCGTCATGTGCGCCCATGATGTACCTCCATCTTTCTGGAGGTCGATTGATCAGTAATCGTTCCACTGAGCGACGAATCCACGATCGTTCCACTGAGCGACTGATCGGAAAGCTCAAAAATGTTATAGGAGAACGAATTAGTGATGAAAGCAACCGACGTGCCGATTTGCGACTTCGTGCATTTTTGTGCAACACGGAATGATAGTGCTTATTATAGTACCGGTAGCGTTGTTTGCTGTTAAAGAGTTATGTTGTTATTAGAACGATCAGTTAATACAGGCAATAGAATGAAAGAAATGAGAACGTCCAGAAATGTAAGCCGGTTTTGCAAAACATCGTTCAGATATACAGTACTGCAAGATTAACTGTAGACATCATTAGCAAGTTTAACAGTATTGATATCGTACCACTACCAGTATCAATTTATCTCTGCAAATTCTCAGCTTTGTATTACGAATACAATTGCTAAGTTTGCAACAGAACAATTACCTCGAGACCGTTAAAGAAGTATTACGAAAAATAACTTATTTAGGAGCAAAACAAATACCGTGCATCATAAGTTGTAAAAAAACGTTTTTTTCGATATAATTCGTTTTGCGGCGAAGATACGGCAATGAAGTCTCTTAGGAAGGTATAGGAAAGCGGCCCTTCTGCGCATTTTGACACCAATTTCGTCTCTCTGCCATGTTCCGTTACCGAGCTACGGGAAATCCCCTATTTTTAGCCCCACACGAATTTCGACCACGCGGTGCCACATCTAAATGACGTCATAATGGAATAAAAATTACATTTTTCAAATCAGTGTCCAAAATCCCATCATACGCAAACCCGAACGTTTTTAATTTCGAAAGTGTGGAAAAAATGAAACACCCTAATAAATAACCTTAGGCTATATCCCACAATAAAACACAAATCCATTCCCAGCACGTTTCTATCAAAAGCTGGCATTCAGTGCAACCTACTAACCGTGACAATCTTCAATTTATATACTGTATTCAGAATCCTTGCTGATTGTGTTTGTACCAGAAACATGCACTGGACCTGCCTGCACAGTTTGCAAACCCAGACAGCAAACGTTGCCATTACAAATAGAACACAGTTAGATTTTTGTGATGTTGATATAAACCAAACATGATTCTAATCTTTTGATTGGTTGAATCTTTATCTTCGAATGGGAAAGCTTCTTGCAGCCTTCTTCTAAAGAAAACTATACAAAACAAAATTGTGTTTAACCTCATTTCCGTGCAGAAATACATACGTTCAAGCATCTGAATCCTAATTTCAAAATTTCATGACTTTTCAGCAAGACTTTTGAGAGATTGCTGTTTTTTGTGTGTCGGTAATACTTATGACGTTGTACCTTCACAGTTGATAAACTATCATTATTTGTGTTTATTCTTAAAAATACTGAAGCAGCGCTCATGGAAAAGTTGCAAGCTGACCTATCGTTGGCACCTACCTCAGGTATACCTGATCCACTGGCGTAAGGAGCAAGCACTTTAACTAAAATGCCTCCTAACGTTGCAAACCCAACAGCAGTCGCCATGAACATGAGATAATTCACCGCATAAATTGTAGTATCATTCTAAAAAATACAGCCTTCAACTGTTCATCAGTTGCGATAATTATTTTACGTTGTAGAAAATTGCATATTTGTGACATTTGTTATAGTTTTAAATACAGTACAATCCGCCTAAATCGACAATTTTTTCCTGGTCCCAATAGGAACGTCTATGATGGTTTTGTACATATCTGGAGAAGCTGACTGGTTGACCAAATGATATAATTATTATTAGATAACGTATTACCACTCACTTTGAAGAGTGGAGTGATAGCAACGGTTTGTGTTGTTCGTTTTATAATTGCATCTAAATTTCTTCGTCTGCTTATAAACAAACAATAGGCAAAGTTTGCCTTGATTAAGAAAATTCACGAGGTCTGTCTCACTTCACATTTTTTTCATACCCCTTCAGATGTCCAGTTAAACGAGTTCTATTAAATCTATATTTTAAATGATTTTTATTTGTAAATTGGTCATTAAACGACAATGCACAATGATAGAAACTAAAAGTCTAGCAACACAGCGATAAGCTTGTCAGTTTTGCATCGGGATCACACGAAATTATAATTAAACTAAAATATTTTTTTAGCATATATATACTATGAATACAGGTGCCTGTATGTATTTTTATACTATTTATTAGAAAAACGTTACAAACTTTCAAAATAGTACACACACATGGTTGTTTAAACCAAACATTTCATTCCACGTTGTCCAAGAGCATCCATTAGCGGGTGGTGAGAATACTCCATGAATCTGAATCGTTTCATTGCGTAAAGTGCCCCAACAGCAAGCCGCTTCGTTTAACCAAAATCTGTTAGAGCAAATTCCCAATTTTATGTCAGATAACCATCTTGTGGTGATATCAATCATGCCAGCATAAGCACCTGAAAAACAAAGCTGTAATAATGTGTTTGAAAACAAAGAATACAAGAAAGAGTGTTTTCTGCAACTTTCAGATAGTGTTAAACATTAAACATCTTGTAATAATCAGTACTTCACCGTTGGTTTCAGAGCCTAAGTCAATTTTGCATAAATTTTATGTCAATTACAACAATTAATATTTTACCACAAACATGCCATGAAAAAAAACAAGCTTCTGCTTTTATATTGTATATCAAAAACAGTCAACTAGATTTGTAAAATATTAAACGGCAATGAAACCATAAATGTTTCATCACAATCGGCTACTTATGTTACTCAACAATACTAGCAAAAGTGTCTAGTAAATTGACAACTCTGAACACACCAGTCATTTTGTAATAATTTGTGATTACAACTTTATGAAAGTACTGACATAGGCTACCTTATGACAAAATCAGTCATGTTTGTAAACGCTGCTACAGGATAACGTAATGTATGTTTGCTGTCAAATGGCTGATGATATATTAATTGCCAGTTGATATCTCTTCATTCTAGTTTTAAAAAATGGCATCAAAATAACAGTTTGTCTTCTTTTGTTTGTATTTAGAGACAAAAGAAAAATAATGACACATATTACAGTGTGGAGGAAGAGAAGTTTAAGTAAATTAAGACGAAGTGATATAAACATAACATTTAAAGTATAAACCAACATCATTTAATCAACACAAGATGACGAGAGGCAATGATCGAGAGGGACGGACGAATTTGAAATGATTACCTGCAGCTAATCCGACAAGAAACACTACAAACCAGCCTGATGAAGCATCATGCAGTCTTTTGATAGAGTGTATACATGAGTTATCTTCATTGTGAAGTTGTCGATGACGCAGTCGATTACGAGTCATTTCTCTCAACCAATCAATTGTATGAAAATCATCGTAAGTTCCCAAATCCTCCATGAAGGTAGCACTAGGATTATGTGAGCCAGAAGGACCCATAGTTGTTTGGTGAGCTGAACTTTCAACTGTTTAAAAATAAATACCATACAAATATATCTTGCAAGTTGTTGACATTATGATACTGATAAAGCTAGTCATTACCTGATCAAGATTCATCATGCACTCAGAAATTAATGATAACAACAAAGTTCATCACTGGCAAAGATAATTCAGCTTTTGTTTTTATATAGGGTTAATGTGCGTATTTATGACCATCAAGGTAATTGCATTCACTTCACAAATTTGTAAATATGTTTTATAATAATAATCATGCTTTTATTTGCGCCTATTGCGATAACATACAGTACACTGCGATCACAGATGCGATACAACAGATGACAGGAAGCAGCGAAGTGACATATAGTCTTCGAGTTAGCTGCTCCCTTTATTTTGGCTTGCCTTTAAGTGTCTTTCGCCGAGACACAGCCGCGTGCTCTGGAGCGGTGTCGAAGCCACGTTCTTTCGAACGTTGCACAGACGTTCTCACCACTCGGCTACGCAGCCTAAGTTATAATTGAAAATAATTTGACAGAAAAAAAAAATTATCATAATATCAACAGTTTTTTTATCAATTATGTTATCATGTAACTTGTGTACGTTTTATCTTTTTATGCTAACTATGTGACTTGTTTTTTTGGTTTTCAAACTACACTTTTAGAAAAACTCCAGAGTTAAAAATGGCATTCTGACTTTCAAGTGGCTTAAAAACAAATATGTTCATGAAAAGTGTTTTTATCAGGGTCCGTGTGTTGTTGCTGTCATCGCATTATTTACAGCATGTTTTTTTAAGAATTGTTTTATTGGACAGATTGCACAGAATTATTCTGCCAGAATGACAATGGTGTTGGGACGCATTTTGGAATTAAAACAGTAATCACAAATAAGCTATTGTTACTTTAACAGATGCAACCTATTCCTTCCCCTAAACACTTTGTTCCTGATTTCACCCCCTAAAAAGATCGAGAAAAAAATACAACAAAGCCGATGTCGCTGATCGGAGTTTCCGCAAACATATTAAAATTTTCCCTTTGAATTAATCATAAAATTTTTGTGGGCCAACACAAAATAAGTGTGACTAACCCAAATCCTAACCCGAAAGTGAGGTTCGGTTTATCAACTATTATTTTAAGATACTTAGCATGGACAACTGGTTCGACAACTCCAATCAGCGACTTCGGCGCTTCTGTATTTTTTCTCTAGATCATTTCAAAGGACAAATTTCGAAATGTTTGCATCAACTCCGATCAGCGACTTCGACTCTGTTGTATTATTTTTCTCGATCTTTTCAAAATCTATAAAACAGCACAGACTTACCAAGAAGTGGGTCACTTTCAGTGTGACCATAACGAAAAGGCTTTGCTGAAGAATTTGTCATAAGTTCAGTATTTAGCAGAAATATTACTTAGGTTATCTATTATTTACAATAACAACTATATATGATTCTTTCAATAATTATAACTTACAACATCAGCATAGGCCAACTATACAACCATCCACAATGATAACAGGCATTTATGTGTAAAATTAACTCAATAAACAGAAGTAATCCAGTACACAAAACTACATAAAATGAACTGAGTAGAAAAAAAATTGTAGTGACCTGTATAGAATAACCTACCTCATAAAATAAAACTTAAAATGTATGAAATTTGTGAGATTGTTAGCAATAATAGTAATATAAAGAAGGCAGGCAATATATAAAATCCTATAGCTGATATCATGCACGATTTTTATTGATTTTATTCTAGGCCAGAGTACAGTTCCACTGTGAACAAATATTGAAAGATGTTTGCTGTTGAAATGTCTATAATTTTCCAAAACATCTTTTCTTTTCAAATCACACTACATGACCTCACTGGTTGTTGTCATGTTGATTTATCGACAATCTAAGACAAAATTGCTACCAAAATACCACAGTACGGTCATTCCTGTTTATCTGCTACATGATAATGTTTAATGCTGTTTAAATGCTACATGATATACTATGATTACGAGACTGTTCTTGCCAAAGGAAAGCATGCTCAGTTTGGTTTTATATCTGGCCATCTCAACGAAAAACAATATATGCCAAACAAATGTAGGAAGTCAAGAAAGCTACGGTACTGTACTGTACAGTTGCCTGGATCCCGGATAAAAAAAAATTATCACCAAAGCATTATAAATTTCACTAAACTTTTAAAAATGGTTATTTTATACTGCACCACTACCCTAATTCTCATTTAGGAAGTGAAATTGTTGGCCTACGCTCCATCCCATCACGACCAACAAGCACACTTTGCTTATGTTTTTCTACATTATTTTGTTGACATGTCACGCTTCACGTTGTTCTACCGGTATGTGTTCATTCATGCAGAAAATTAAACAGTGTTTGAGTGTAAGGGACGAAATCATAAATAGTATCATAAATGGATATATTTTTTTAGATACGCCAGTTGATTAGTCTCAGATGATGAATTACAAAATACTCAGTAACTGCTCGCATAGCAGTCCTTACGTCACTTAACAGCTGGTACGTGCACACTGCACAGTGCCGCGTAGCCTAATTAGTAATTACTATTGCGTCGTTGCGTCTTAGAGCATAGCAGTGCACTATGCCTTTACATTTCTTCTTCTTTTATTGTCGCACTTGATTCCAAGCATTGACTGCCTCTTGCATGAAAAGCTTGCAAGACTCTGTGCTGTTTGCTTTGTGTATTAAGTGTATGTTGGTGTTAGTTTTGTCGGTTTGTTGGTTTGGTTTAAGTAGGTTAATCTTTGTCTGCATTGGGCAAGCTTCCTTTCAATTTTACCTGTGAGAGAGAGATGTTCTAACTTTCCTTTTCGCAGCACGTGTCCTAAAAATTGAAGTTGATTTTTTTTTATGTTTTCTAGTAGCTTCTTTGTTTGTTTGACTTGATTTAAAACAGTTTGGTTCCTTTTTCTATCAGTCCAGGAAATCCTCTGCATTTTTCGGAATGCACACATTTCAAACACATTTATTCTTTTATTAATTGATTTGGTAATTGTCCAGGTTTCTGAATTATATTTAAAAACTGGATAAATGTAACACTTCAATACTGTGAATCTGGTATCAAAAGATATGTTCTTGTTGCATAATGTTGTTTTCATTTGCTGGAAAAAGGCTTTTGCTTGAGCAATAGGTTACGTAGCCTAGCCTATATTGAACTTTATAATCTTTGGCGTCCCAGTTTATTGTTGTCCCAAGATATCGAAAACTTTTTACTTGTTTTATAACTTAGTTGTTCCATTCATTTCAATTTGACAGATTGGAATTACACTTTCTTTTTTCTTTGTGATTACCATCGTTTCCGTTTTCTTTTCATTCATTTCCGTTCCAAATTCTTTACTTCTTTCATTTACTTTGGTCAACAAATTTTGTAGTTTTGCTTCCGAATCAGCCACCACCATCAGACAGTGTCATCAGCATACCTCAGGTTATTAAAGTTTACGCCAGCTTCATCATCAAGACATCGGAGGATGATCTCACTGTATAATGAAAAAAGGCTTGGAGAGAGCACGCATCCCTGTCTAACGCCTCTCTTTATTGATATCCAATCGCTGATGTTGTGATTGATCTTTATTGCTGCAATTTGATCAAAGTAAAGGTTTTGAATAATACGTAGATCCTTATCGTCAATTCCAATGTTATCTAGCATCTCCAGTAATTTGGTATGTTTTACTCGGTCGAAAGCTTTCTTATAATCAGTGAAAGCGATGTGCAGATCTTTCTTCATTTCAATTGATCTTTGAGTATTGATATTTTTTAATACAAATCTCAAATACAGAACTTCTTGTGCCGCGGTCTGGCATGAATCCGTAGCCTACTGTTCTTCAGCAATTTCATCGTTGATTTTGTTTTTGATTCGGTTCATGATAATGCGTAGTAAAATTTTTGTAATATGTGATGTCAAGCTGATTGTGCGGTGGTTTTCACATTCCTTTGCTCCCGGTTTTTTAGGTAGCCTAATGCTATAAAAATTGATTTGTTCATGTCGGTAGGCAGGCGCGAATCTAAGAGTTTTTTTCGGGGGGGGGCCAGAAAATTTGAAAATCAATTAAAAAGAAAGAAAAAGCTAAACAGATGTGAACAATGATACTACGACATATACGATATGCTAGAAAATAGACATTAAAACAACCGTTTTCATCAATTGTGATGCCGAGGGACTAATATCAGCTGTTTAGAAGCATATCAAACCATTTGATGCGGAAACATACAATTTTTCACAAAATTTCGGGGGGGCCCGGGCCCCCTGGGCCCCCCCCATAAATCCGCGCCTGTCGGTAGGCATCTCTCCTGAATCATATATAGGCTATGTTATTAAAAAGTTCATGCAATGCATCCACACCTACATGTTCCAGTGTTTTTAGCATCTCAGTAGGCTACTGATCTCATCAGGTCCCACAGCCACAGCCTTATTCAATTTAGTTTGTTTTACGGCGTGTTCAATTTCACTTTTTAGAATATTTGGTCCTGACAATGGTTCAATGAATTTGAAAGATTTTACAGTTCGATCTGGATCGTCATATAAATCAGATAAATACTCTTGCCACCTTTTCTGTATTTCATTTTCTTCCAATAGTATTTCACCTGTTTTACTCTTTGAAAATCCTGACTTTGATGTAGAATTGTGCTTTGCAGTTAACGTTTTGGTTCTGATCCTTTACACTACAGAATGCATAACCGATTTCTTAAGTTTTGTTGTAGTTGACTAGTACCAAAAAATAGCTCGGTGGCCAAGTAGTTTCGCCCTTGGCTCTGGTGCTGGTAGATCTGAGATCGATTTCAGGTGAAGAAAACCGAAGACTTTATAAACCGATTGTGTTCTTTCTTGCATAACGTAATAAGAATAAGTCGAGTAATAATGTGATGACATTTACAATTTAAAATGAGCCCTGTCGTTAAGAGACCATAGCAGTTTTAAAGCGACAATAAATAAAGCCATAACATTATTATCACTAGTAGCCTAGGCCAGGCCATGGCCACCTTGAGATCCGGCCTGATTTGTCACATTTTGCAGATTTTGATTACAGCTACTGCTAGTGCTTGACTGACATTTTTTGAGATGTTTTTACTTTTTGCGGTTTCCTAATGACAAAAAACTTTTTTGTTGCCTTGGGAAAGCAGTAGCAAATGAGAAAAAGTAAGTTAAAAAACGCAAAATCAGACTGTTATTTAAAATTAACAGTCTGACTAAAATTTACAAAATCAAATTTTCTTTGTTTTTCAACCTGTGAGGTTGTTAAAACCTATTGTGTCATCTGAGGAAAAGAATAAACAAAGCGTAAAAATCTAATTTTTAGAAAAATTTATTTAAACGTTCGCCCAAAGTTAGAAAAACCTGGAAATTTCTGCAAAATGTGACAAATCAGGCCGTATCTTTAGGTGGTCATGGCCAGGCCTACTAAAAATGATTCTTGGAATCAACATAATTGAGTTGCGAATGACTTTTTGAAAGTTTTCATTTCTGGCAATTTTGCAACAGATTTGAGCCAAGGATGCAGGGTAGGCTACCTCAGCGAAAGTTGCGAATAATTCTTTGAAAGTTTTCGTTTCTGGGAATTTTGCAACAGATTTGAGCCAACGAAATTAGTAAAGTTTCCGCATTGTTGTTTCTTGTAACCTGTTCCATCTCAGCTGAACTCACACAAACAACCAAGTTATTTCTTGTCATCTTACGTCTTCTGTAGTGCAAAATTTTTCAAACGATGATTTACAAAAAAGTCTTGACTATCTCATTGTTATCGACGATAATTGTGGTAGAATAGAGTCACATGGTACGCACATCTAATGTGTGGTAGTTTAGTAAGGGAGGAAGTAGGCCTAATTTTAATTTCAACTTTAGCCCTGATTTTAGGATAAAACGGTAGCCTACATTCTAAGACCTCTAGAAAAAAAAATTGAAATTTTCGTACAACCTAGGGACTTTATATTACAAAAGTAAATAATATATAAAGTCCCTAGTCCAACCTACTCCCCCCCTGAAAATTACTTTTCACGTAAAATTGGCTTGTGTTTTATAGACTTCACTTTTTGTTTATGGCATTTAAAGTTCAAATAATATTTACTACTGTAGCCTACTAAAAAACGTTAATAATGTTGCAAGACAGCCGCAAACAGTATTTTTTGGTCTTGATTCATATTGAAGATAAAGACAAAGTGGCTGTCTTGGCTGTTGCCCGGACGGTTGTTTTAGAACGAGAAGTCGGCGACATTCTCGTGAGTGTGAGTAGCATAAGATACGGTACGGGAATGAACTTCTTTCTGCTTTAATCTTTATCACCAGCTTCATATTCTTGGGCCTAGATTACTCTACGATGCACAGCTAACAACATAAAAGTAAAAAAAAGTATTCTCAGCCATACTGAAGGTCCACGGACTCCCATACCCTAAGTGTGCACCAGCCGAGGTTCCATGCATATCTCAAGCTTCTATCATCCATCTTATTTTTGAAAAAGCATCGACCGGCCTCTAGTCTACTTTTCCTTTCGAACTATAGGCTATTCAACACAGTTGTACGTTTGTGTGGTATTTATGCTTTTATAACAAACAAAACATAATCATAATTGACGGCACCAAGCTACCCCACATGGCGCATACAACCTCAAAACATATGTACACATTTTAACCACCAGCAGCCCTATTGTTTTATCTTTTTATGATTGCCAACATCTTGATAAATTGCATCAACACAAATTGTTTTTATGATTGCCAACATCTTGGATAAATTGCATCAACACAAAGAACTTGAACGATTTCAAGTAGACCTACGGTATCTATTTTATACAATTTAGTGTTCTTCATTTTCAACTTTCGGTTATTTTCGAGTTTTTGGATTTGTGTCCAGTGTTTTCTGCTTTGTTGTCTAGCAACATGCTTAGTTTTCAAAGTCAATCTTCAAAAGGTTACTCCAGATAACTCAGTAGATAGGTACACAGCTTTGTCAACAAACAAACTATAAGGTCACTTGGCGATAATTCAACTCTTTGGTGTATGCGAGCAATGCACTTCAAGGACAGCTTTCTATTCAAAATGGCAGCTAGCAGCCTATGCTGTCAATGTAGATGGAATAATTTTAGGCAATAATCCTACAATAGCAAGTGGATACTACAAAAAGAAAAAGCTAACAAGCAGTGATCAAAACTTTTATGAAATAAGGATCCCTATTCTCAATGATCAGTCTTTTTAATTTCTTTTTTTTAAGGCAAACTCCAACAACCGATGTTTCTTCGAGTAAAGGAATTGTTGCTTTTTGAGTTGAAGGTACAGTAGAATGTGAAAAAAACGTTCAATTTCGCCAAACTTGTAGTTTTGCGTACCATGAAAGCTACACGACTAGTCAAAGTAAGTCACGATGCTTACAGTATTGCGTTGAATTTATAAATCAACTTTACTTCAGGGGTGGAGCTGAGAGAAGCTTGAGTGGTAATTGTTTCTCCAGTTTTGTTTTTTTGGCCTCCAAAAACAATATTTCATAACTTATATGGATACAATGTTTTTCGGTGGGCTAGTTTTTTCACCATTAGTAGTACTAGCCAATTCACCAAAATTCGTTCGCCTGGCTGTGTCACTATTACTCCGTTCTTCTTATATACATAGAGCAATATAAGAATGCAGCAACTTTTTATACTGTATCACAATTCGACTCAATACATTCCGGAATCTTGTGAAAGTTTTCGCATGATGCTTTAGATGATCTTCTAAATTTTTGGCTAGCAACAGCAACCACTCCAGAATCAGCCTCAGAATCAAATGCTTTCTTTTCCGCTGTCTCTTCGGTTTGATTTAGCCAGTTGTGGATTGACAAAGAGCGTTTAATGTGTTCTGTCAACGGAGGAATGCGATCTCGGGTCACCAAATATGATGAAAGATTCATAAGGTCGACGAAAACTTTATATCGGTCACTGAAATGGTAGATTGCAGTTATTTATTCATACAATAAAAAGCTTGGCAAATTAGTTTTTCTTAAATTGGTCGATTGGTATTTAAATTTTATGACTTCTTCTTGAAGCATGAAATTAACTTAAAAATGAGAATGACGTCATTGAAAATTAAAAAATGACGCAGAAAAAAAAAGATAAACTACGATTGGCAAATTTCAGTTTCATGTATATCTTAGTCACCTGCAAGTGGAGCGGAGATAAAGATAACCCGATGATCCGCCTGTTCCTATTCTTCCTCCAATCATTCTCTGCACCATACATGTATGACCGTCTGGAAAAATACAGAAGCACCATTTTATTCTTAGCTGTTAGTAAAAAGTAAAAATCAGCTTCGGCCTTCGGGCTTATTAGAGAAAATGTAGATATAATAATGTAAGGTTTAATGTTAAAAAATGGTCAATACACACGAGTTAAATTTCTTTAAAGCGATCTTTTTTCAGCCCATAACATTTAGATTTTTTAAAAGTTCATATCCGCCTGAACGGCATTTCTACGACCTGAGCATGGTTTGAGCTTACTTTGTCATTCCGTTCTTTTTGATAAAATAAACATAAACAAATCTTGATTATTTTGTTTTCAAGATCAAGATCACTCAAAAAGAGTGATCTTAGATTATGATCAAGATCATGCCTATCTCTGTGAATAGGCTACGTGAAAGTGGAAACACTTCAGACGGGTTTTCGAAATTTTACGAACCATTATGCAATTCCATAAAAACTTCGTCAAACAATAAGTTATGAAAATCAACCTACTCAACTCTGACTTGTGCAAAAACCTAGATTCAAACAAAAAGCATTATTGAGCCACAAAATACACAAAAGCAACCAAAACAAAGCAATTTTTTTAAATAAAGAAGCACATTTTCACCATGAATCCAAATTCCTGTGGCCAGATCACTTCAACGTTTCTCAAGGTCACATTGAAGTTTAGAAATTATTGAATTTTTATTTCATGTCAAAATCAACATATGCTTGGAAAAATTTCTTTATAAAACTATACAGGAAGCATTTAACGAAGGCGTACTGCATGACACTGTATTTATGATTTAGGGATCCATGATATATGATACTTAGGAGTCGCTATAACTACCTTAGATGCAAACGTAGATACTAAAAGTAGATGAAAGTAGAAAGGCAATCTACTGTATTTCGTTAGACTAATAAACTACTTATTTTATTTCACTTTTACATAAAAATTTATGCGCTTGTAAGTTGATGAAGTTTATTATCTATTAACTTTCTACTTTTTCTACACCTACCCAATCCACCAAGAAAATGCTAAGTGACTTATTGTTTCACTCTCACAAATCTTTTTAATTTTGACTGACTCGGACGGTATGGGCAAAATTCATAAAAAAAATCAGCAACTTGGTCACATACCCCGGTTTGAGAAATGCTGTTGCAATACTATGGTACTCAGGTACTGTAACTCAATATTCTACACAAAATTTTCAAAAGCTCCAAACATGCTCAAAGACAGTGCAACGTTTTTCGATAGCAAATTCAGGACGACCCTTGACGTTCAACGACGTTTAAATAACGCTATTCTTAATGATTGATGTAATTAGTAATAGTGACAACAAATAGAAAAGCAATCTAAGGGAGATTGAGGTAAGATGAGCACCTTTTTCTGAAGTTGTTTATGCAAGAAAACGGATAGTTTTAAAAACTTTTGGAATTGCGATTACTGGTGGACCATTACACCAAGTAGGTGTAGGTCTACTTAATATTCCCTCATTTTGCAATGTCAATGTTTATCAAATTTTTAAAGACTATGATGTAAGATCATTTGGAAGTGTAAGCTAAATGTTTGCATTTTTGATTTCTCAGGTTCTTGTACGTTTTCTTGCGAATGCGTAACAAAACGAAATGGCTTGGATTTCGAAACGAGACGAAACGCAAAATTTCCTCTAAAAATATTATTTTGAAACGGAAACAAGATAAGGAAGTTCGCCCCGAAACGAAATGTTCTGAAACACTTTCGAAATATTTTTATGTAGAAAAGCCAAACTTGTTAGGCTATACCATGGCCACCTGGAGATTTAGGTGGCCATGGCTATACCTATAAAAACAAAAAGCATATTTGCTTTACTGCTGTAACAATAAAACTATTCATAATTTTGCACCTGAAAAAAAAAATTGTTATTACAACATAAGCACAATATGCGCATACCATCATAAAATGCGGTTCTAAGTGGACATAACGAATACATTGACAAAAGTTGCATTATGGGTACGGTATCACATTCAGAACACGAAAAATGAAATTTCGCCTGCAATTTTTCTAAAATCAGGAGTTGCTAAATTTTTCCCGTTGTACATTTTATCCCATCTTCTCCTACAAGATTCTTAAAAAAGATTTTATCAGATGTTGATCAACACACTTACTCACAAAAAAGCGAAGGTAGGCCACTTCCGAAGTGTTAGCTCAGCTCTATCAAGCATTGCATAGCCTAAGCATAGGCTACTTTGCATACCTTGGTGAAAAATTGCCGATGTGGGTCTTATTTCAAATGCTTATTTTGAAAAAATAATACCAGTCTTTCTTACATCTCAGCTTGGTGAACTGACCATCAATATCCATGAGACATTGTAGTATTTGAAAAGGAAGATGGCATCGTGGTTCATCTCGATAAAGATAAACCATCATTGCTCCCTGATCGAAATATGAGAATAAGATAAAAAGATGATGTAGCCTAAAACAAACGAAAATATGATATTAGGCCTATGCAGTGGCCTACACGGCTACACTGGTAGTACTTTTACCACATTACAGTTGGTAAACGTCTTATTTGGCCGTTGCGTGGAAGCCCCAGATTAAATAGAAGGCTATTTAGTCTCACGATGACCGAAACTACTATAACAATAACACAAAACAAATAACCAAAAACGTAAAGAAAATGAACTTATGAGGACAGCAGATTGTCAGGTTGATATTTTGCATGTCACAAGGGGATGAGTATTTTTTCCTATCTTAAGTTTACAATTCATTTTAGCCTACGCTTAGTGTATATGCAAAAACTATAAATTTATTGCAGCATAGCTTCTCTTTTTGATGCATAATCCCCACCTGCATAGCTTTGTGAGAAAATCTTCTGTTACCTTTTGCCACAAGACTTTCATGAATATCCTCGTCAAAAAAGGACTTGAATATATCGCATTGCTTTTGATGTTCGAGACGTAGATTCTCTCTTTTATCAGGATCTGTACAGCTCTAAAAATAAATTAATGAAACCAAAAAACATATTATTATTGGTTGCCGGCAGCCTGTTTAGAAACATACAGTTGAACACCTCAACAACTTTTTTCGGTGTTGCGCGGTGAGACATCAACACAAGATATAGCTCAATCTATGATCCAACGTTCCAAGTAACGTTGGCAAAATTGTTTCTTTACAGAAAAGCACATAAACCTGTGATTTGTTGTTTTGATAACTGTGTGATTGGTTTACTATCTGATTTAAATAAGTAATTGATCACATCTTCACAAAACTAGAACAACTCATATTTTCTGACTGGAATAAATTGCTTTAGGCTCATGCAGCTTAGCCTAAAACTACTTATAATTCACATTTTTCCAGCCAGTCCCAAACCAAGGAACGACAATCCTACTTAAGCTTCGTGCTATCAAAAACCGAAAAAATACTATTACAATGATTAAATTATCTTATTTCAATAGTAATGTAAGTAAGAAGTATAATAAATAAAAAAAAACTTTGCAAACATTAGCCTACTCAAATGAAACTTGTTGCATTTACATTAAAAAATGACATCGCTTGTAGCCATTTTCCAGTCATAAAGTTAAATAACTGCTTATTAAAAGTATTTAAAGAATATTTATTTTTCGTTATTTTTACTTGGCAACTTTGGGGCTTTTTTTCCTTTAAAAACTTAAGGATTACTTTTGTTAAACAGAACACCAAGATTTACTTATTTCCAAGCATCAAACCTTTTGTACTTAAAAATGTAATTGAACCGTTCTGTGCTTTCTATATCTATCAATGAAAAATCCTGACAATTAAATTCCAATTGAAGTTATCCTACATGTTATTACAATGTTATTCATCTGATTTTTTTTGTCATCTGCACTGTTTACGATAACATTCACAAACCTTGCAATTTAAAAACTTACCTCCGCTTCGAGTTTGTTCTGAGCCAACATTCCATCGACGCTGCTTTTAAATTTACTTGTAAAATTAAACCCGTCCACCTCTAATCCTGGCGTGCGTTCCAACCAGTTGTTGACCAGCATAAAAAGAGAATTCTCCGTTTTTGCCTTTTCAATTTTTTTTCGTTCCTCTCCAAAGAAAACGTTTTCATAATTTGTTCGGTTGTACAAAACTCTCAATTCCTGTAGCAAAGTTAAAAGTGAAAAAAATGGCATATCAGAATAAATCTATTGACGCAAACATTTTGGGAGTAGTGCAGACTAGTTTCCGAAAGCCAATCCCTTCGTTTGTCAATCGTGTATCAAACAGATCGACGCAGGCCAGAAAAGTAAGAATTAGGCTACTAAACTTTCGTAAGGGACAACTGAACCGGGTTTAGTTTTAACTGTAGCAAGCCAAAGCTCGATCTAGATTCTAGAATTTCTTATTTTGCAACAAAAGTTGTGATTTTGAAACATAAATAGGTATTAGATCCTACAGCTATTAAAAGACCCCTAATCGGTGAGCGACAGTAACTTTTAGATTCAAATATTAAAAGTTTTTGTATCAATAAACGTTTATTGCAGATTTTTAGAGCCACAAAAGATGTTTTGCTTGGTAAGTTTAAGCTACAGTTAATTATTGTAATATTGTTGTGACATTTAATATGTTATGAAAGTAAAAAAGATTTTACTGATTTTATTGCATTTCCTGCTTCGTCCATTTCATTTTCAAAGTTAACAAAAGAATCATGATTAAGGGAAAGACGAATTGTATCAACATCCCAGTAAGGCAGGAAGAGCATGGAAAATTGACAATTTATAATATTGATTTGGAAAATTAAATATTGCTAAGAATACAATCGGTAACTAGGAAAACAAACGTCTTCATTGTTGAAGTTCATATTCAATAGTTTCATACTTTGTGCGTGTGGTGAGGCACAGTGACGCAACTAGAGATTTGTTCCAGAAATAAAACATAAATAACGTAGCCTACAGGTGCTATTTTTTTATGCAAATAATGTGTTTAAGTTTTTTTTTTAGGTTTTTAGCGCACCCAAAAAGAAGATCGAGTTTTTACTAAGTAGAATGGTTAAAAAAAGATATGGAATAACACAAAAGCATAGATGATACAAAGAAGTCATTGTTCATCCATAATATGTACTGTAACTAAACTGAAAGAAAGAACCATGTAGAGAGAAATTAGATGGTGGTTTATCAACTCATCCAAATTCAACCACACCCGAACAGAATTCAATTGATTTACTGAAGTCATTGCAGCGTACCGAAATCGGTTTTGAAATAATTGCCGAACTGTCAGTTTGCAGATCAACCTGCGGTCTATGTTGCAGCTAATTAAAACAACTATAGCTAAAACATGCACGATAGACTCCAGTAAGTGAAAATGAAGCCACTTACAATGTAGCACTAAGTAGCAATTATGTTGCCGCAGCAAACGGAAAAAATAAAATTACACTTGTGGGCACTCAAACATTTTGTTCAAATTTGATGCAAAAACAATAAAGATTTGCTGTAATGATAACATTTAAATACTTTGTAAATTATTTTTATAATACAGTCTACTTGACAAACCATTTAGACTTTAAAGTGAGACGAGTTACAAATTAGAATCCACCTACTGTGATTCACTTACAAATGCTTCATCCATTCATGAGCACAACAAAAGATATCAGACAACTAGCAAATTATTTCATAAATAGACCAAATCCATAGAAAAAAGTATCATTACTTTGTTAGAAAAAAGAGAGCAAAATGTTATTTTTACATAGCTAGGGCGCATCGCCAGTGATATGTAATGGAAATCAACTTATCAGTTTCATCCGCAATCATAAATGTTTCGTCGGAAATTTAAGTAATCTCTGCTTGCTTCTTGTAATTTTGTGTTTACGTTGTCTTAAAAATGTTTGTTTTCTTGTTTGGTGTGAATTTTGAAGCGTGGGATCGTTCTATTTTTCTGTTACATTTTATTACTAATTTAAGTGACAAAATTGTCATTACTGTAGAGTGGCAATTGACTAAGAAAGCGTATGTCGTCTCCCTGTCAGTAAGGGAATTTCTGCAACTTTGCAATGTGTGCATATTTCAAGCATGTACTTTTCCGGTTTCTAAGACTATTATCACATCGTCTACATTTTTAAAAGGACACTTTTGCTTGACCGATTCTTCTTTTTACATCATTGGTGTATCTTCCATCACGTGTAATGTGGGACCTTAGGTACGTGAAGGTAGTGACCTGTTCCAATTGTTCTCCTTCCAACGTAATTTTTATTTTTATATTTTTATTTCTTTTTTTTTATCAACATTGACTTTGTTTTTTTAACTTTAGTTTCATTCGTTACTTTTCGCTGATTTCATTGATGTTGTCCATACAACTTTTCCTCGGTTTCAGCCAGAATGACAGTGTCATCTGCATATCTTGTGTTGTTCATTACTTGCCTATTAAACCTGACTTCGTTTCTGTCCAGCGTAGTTTCCTTGATTACTGTATTGCTTCGCTATATGAATTAAACAAAATTGGTGAAAGTATGCACCCCTGTCGAACTCCTTTGGATATTGAAAAGAATTCAGTGAGACTGCTACCACTTCGAACTGTTACTCCCTGTGTTACTGTTAGTTAAAAATATATGTTTTTTATATGTCATCTTTCTAAGAATGGGACATTAAGTTTTCAAGCAATTGTAGTAATTTGATGTGTTTTATCCTGTCGAATGCTTTACTGCAATCGATATAGGCATTGTAAGTGTATTTTCGTTTTTCTATTTTCCGTTCGCCAAATTATCGTAGGAGGAAGGTTCCATTTGTTGTTCCGGGTACTTTTTTATATTCTACTTGATTTTCATCTATTTGTTGTTGTATTATTGGGGTTATTCTTTTTTTGGTAATGTGTAGTAGAATTTAGAATTTTGCTGGCGTGTGATGTTAGACTTGTAGTCCTGTGTTCCTCACATCTCATTGTTTTGTTACTTTTGGTATTGGGATTAGGATACTCTTGAAGTCATTTGGACATTCACCGCTGTTGCATATCTTGTTTATTAGCTTCGTCATGTTTTGCAATCCCCTTTCTCCCACTTGTTTCAGAAGTTCTGCAGAAATTTCATCCACTTCACTTGATTTTCCTTATAGGAGGCTTGCTATAACATCTCTAATTTCATCTTCCATAATTTTTTGTAGTTTCAGTTTTTGCTGGTGATACTTTTATATTGTCTCGTTCATCATCGTATAGTTTTGACACATATTCCTGCCATCTGATGGTTATTCCTTCTTGAGATTAAATTACTTTACCATCTTTATCGATCACCCCCACCTTTGCGGTTGGAGGTTGACCTTTCATCTTTTTTAGTTTGGTGTACAGTATTTAGAAAAGATGTTTCGAAAAGCCTTTTCAATGGAGATTAAAGTTAACGTCACTTTTTGTTTTAGGTTAGGATTTTTTTGAATTTTAAAACGTTGTTTAAAAAATCTTGCGTCCACAATTTGCTAACAACGTTGTTTAACATATTTCGTAGAAGAAAACGGAGCAATAATTTGAATAAAAAATTACAAAACAAACATATCATGTTGGACATTTTTTCAAGACAAAGAAGTGCAAGAACTGAATATGAGGTTTATCAGTCATCAAACCCTGGCTTATAAAAAGGAAAATTGGATGCTTCAGCTATAGGTTACTAAGTTACTTTATCGAAGCCGATTGCTTCATTTTCATGACCAAAACTGAATAAAGCAATCGAACCAGATTGACTGGATACGCATCTCATCCATAAACTTACCTCTCTCACTCCTAAACGTATCTCGATCATGCGGAATTGTAAGCTTTGAAAACCGGAAGAATTGCCAAGAAATTGTCTGCAGCAGAAAGATCAAGCTCATTTGTTGGCTTTGAAAAATAAAAGTGTGACATTCGAACACACAAAAAAAAAATCCAAAGTCAGTTTCTTCAACTGCAGTGTTTGTAAATGAAATAAAAACAATGTCCGCAGTATTTGAAGATGACATAACTATACTTGAAGATGATACATTGATATGATACAAAAAGACAATGTTGTATAACGTAGCCTACAGTATAAGACACTACAGTACACTGAGTACAGTGTCGCCACCTATAGATTGAAGACCACTGGCCTACTCCATAATAAAGTCAATAACACTGCAATACATTCAGTAGCCTAGGCCTACTGTACAATTATGAACATAACAATCTCGAACGGTGGGATACCGGTCAGTTTCGTAACACAGCATCAGCTGACTTTTGTAACACTTCAATAAATGAAAACTAATTGAAAAAATGTAAAAATTATAGAGCAGCAGTTCTCAACCAGGGGTCTGTGGACCTCCAAGGGGCCCGCGAAGCGTTCACAGAGGGTCCGAAAAAGTTTCCGATTTTGCAGCATGGTTCATAAATCACAACATTTAAAAATGGGTTATGTTTTATTTATACATTACAGTGATTCTCAAACTGTGCGTCGTTTGAAATTTCAAAGGGTGTCATACAAAGGTTTGGTTTCCTCATTAAAAAAATCATAAAAAAAATTGAATTTTTTCATAAGGCTATATAAGTTCAACTTAATGGTTTTGATACAGCAGGTTGTTGATTAATGCTTTATTTAGAGATGCAAAAGTTAGTTAGCACTTAGCAGCCTTTTATAACTCACAGTTTGCCATGAATGTGATAACAACAAATATTGATTACAGATAAAAAAAAAAAGGGCAGTAAATTCTTTGCAAAGGTTGCAAAAATTCTATTAATTTTCGACAAAATCTATAGAAAAACGTCATATCAGCATATAGATTCCAGATTTTTGATCTTGTGTGCCAACATAGCTCTTAATTTCGTTAATGCCATCAATCGTTATAAGTGCGTAGCGGGTTTTAGCAAATTCTTGTAAATATGTCGCTTCGAAACCTGTGAAACGTTTGTTTCCTTTAGATGACGCAATATACTAAAGTTTTTGATAAAATTTGTTTAGGAGTCCACGACCGCTTCAAGGGTACTAAAAGGGGTCCCCCAAGACAAAAAACCACTGCTATAGCCTAGAGTTACAGGATAGGCTACTTCAAAAAATTTCAAAACTTTTAACAAAAGTCCATTATAAAATAGATCAACTTTAAAGCAAAGGAACATATACCTCAATTCGAGAAAGTCTTGAGAAGTCATCGTTTCTAAGATTACAAATTGAGAACAAAGCAGCTATAAAAACAAAAAAACAATTAAATTCAATAAAATCTGAACTTACAGAAAGATAAAAACGTTTGGATAAACAGTCAATAAACATGATCATCAATCTCACTTTTAAAATCTGCGTCACTCTTCCCAATCTCGATATGACGGTGAGCTGATTGCGCTCTTCTAAATATTCCTCCGAAAATATATCGCGCACAGAATCAATGTCGAACAAGATTTGCTTGAACCATAGCTCGAATGCTGGAAAATCATTTTGCATTATAAGCAAGGTTTAAATTAAAAAAAATTGTTTACAGTGAAAAGCATTAACCTAAAAAAACTCAACTGTTAGGAAGTTGTGGCTTGTATTGCAATGCCTAAAAGTACCATTTTTCGTACAACATGTTACAATTAAGAGTCTTTGTTGATGGAAGTCTTGGCTGCGGGTCATGTAGTCTTATAGTTTACACTTGCTGGAGGGAAAGAGGCTTTAGTTTGGCAAGTGCGTTTGTTAACTTTCAAGTAGTTAAAAATTGTAGCCTGACGAGTTGTAATACGGTATAATCCGCCTAAATGGATACCGACAAACGAAGTTTTGCCTAATTTAACATTTTCCCCTGGTTCCGGCAGAAGGGTATGGGATGGCATGGAAGACGTTTTGCCATTTTCCATCCTGAGGTTTTCATCCATTTCATTACAGAGATCTTTCATTCCATTTTCCATCACATCTCAAAAGTTTCTTTCATCTTTCATTTCATCCTCCATCTGCAGTGCGATAGCAAGTTTCTATTTTGGGGAAACCGGTTGGTATATTTGTTTAACAGATAAGGCTGCTAAAAACTACGATTTCCGGCAGTGTCAGGAAAATCTTAAATTAAACATCAAAGCAATGATTGACTGCTTTTCAGACGTAATGTTCCAAAGGTCAAATCATAGCGATCACTAGAGGTTGCCATGTTCCAAATATTAAATTTTATACAATAATTTATAGAAAAGTTTTTATAAAATAGTAGGCAAACTAAAGGTCGGTAACACTAAACCGACAACTTTTCCAATTTCTGTAAGTCGCATGACTTTTTGCTGTGATATACACGAAGGAGGCATAGGAATGCCAGACATACAATCTTACATCTATGCGTTATAATCTCGATGGATAAGCAAACTGCTCGATGAAGATTATTTTGCTCCTTAGAAAATTGTTAAACAAGCTTTGGTATCCCCCACCATGCTCATGTGTCTAGCAACTAGCACTTTTACTTCAATAAACAAACAAAAAATCAAAATTATTATCCCCTTCCAGTCAACCTCTGCTTGCATGAAGTCTCTACACACCGAGACTTCGCATCAACCCCTGTGGTTAAATAAGTCAATAAAGCTCAATAGGAAATCTATGTATAATAAAGAATTAGCTGAGGCATAAATTCTTTGTTTTGGCCAATTGCTAGCTAGACCATAACAGACAGTACCAGTCTTATGATGACATATGCTCAGCTTACAACTTGACACCCAGCAATGAAACATTTGTTAGATTTATCGAACTCATCTCATCATTACCTCCTTCCTGGGATAGAGACAACGGTAATTTAAATCACCCAAACTACACCAACAACATTACCATACTCACATCCAACCTAAACACAATACGCGAAACAAAAACCGCATACCACTTTTACCTTGACAAAGTCAAATTAATTCCTATAAAGCAACAAAGCAGATGGCAGCACATTGCAGGGATGAATTGGAACTTGACGATGTAGGAAAACATTTACAAATCTGTACATTACAGCACGCCAGAGAACAAACTACAAGCATTCCAAATAAAGCTGAACCTCATGGCGATTGTGACAAATGACGCATTGTTTGCGTTTGGTCTGAAGGAGAGCAACCTCTGTACATTTTGCAAAATTGCTGTGGAGAATGCCTTTCATTTGTTTTGCGAATGTCATGTTGTACTAAATTATTGGGAAGATGTTTTTTTCTTGGATATCAGCAAAACTGAGATATCCTGTGATAGAAAATGACCAGTTGATTCTGTTGGGTACTGCGAATTCTAATTTGTTAAATTGTTTACTTTTATGCCCACGATATGTTGTTTATCGATGCAAATATGCCGAAGCTAACCCGACAATTTCCCAGTTCATTCGAACGGAGAAAAAAACTCAGCAATCAGATTGGTGATTGCCGTGGCGTAAAGTCTGAGAAATTGAAAAAATTCCAATTGAAATGGAACCACATGACATAATTATGAACTCGAACTTGCATGCATCTTGCTGATGTGCTGATGAATACAATGTCCTTTATCTTTGTGTTTTGTGTTTGTTATCTGTGTTGTTATTGTAGGTGTAATAAAAAAATAAATAAATAATCCTTAATTATGTCATATTCTGCGCTGTATAACTATGTAGACTTGCAGATACTTTGCGTAAAATTTGAGCAACAGTTTGTTTTATTGCAGTTCGTGTTTTTTTATGATTGCATCAAAATCTCATTCCAAACTCGTTTTATCTTGCGTAGGCCTACATGGCTAGCGTTGCTTATAAACGAACAAATTCCATAGTTTGCCTTGTTTGTTTGAAGATTTAAACCAGCAGGTCTTACCTTGACATTTCGCATAACTTAACAGCTTTTCCAATTTTCCTTCAGGTATGAAGTTAAGCGGATTCTACTGTATGTAGTTTGTATAAACTGTTTGTTAAGTAAGTTATTGTATAAATTTGCGTTTTAAAAAGCGGATTATCTTGTTGTCAAAACAACAGTTGTTTAGGTAAAACTACGTGCAAGCAATTCGGTTTGCAACCCAAAGCAACAAAAAACCGTGACTGAAAATAGTGTATGCGAAACCTGCAGTTGGGACGATTAATCTCCTATAAAAGCAATTATTTAGACACAGTGAATGAGTGAAATCTTTGTTACTCAAGCTTCTATTCTTGCAGCCTCATAATCCTCCACAATTTTTCTGGGAGCTTTTAATCACTGTAATCAACGAATCAATGCTGTCCTCGAAATGTTGAATTCCTCAATAAACTTTGTGTTGTGTTTTGTGTCTTCACTTTACCTTGTAGGCTACCAATGTTGCGCTTTTCTTGCAAAGTTTAACAATTTTGAGCAATATTGGGAAAATCGCTAAACTTTGAGCTTTAAGTTAAAAAGCTAGGTTTGATAGCAACAAGTTAATTTAAATTTAAAACCAGAATGCCTAGCATCAAAGTCAGGATCGTCACCGTCAGCAATCAACGATTTTAAACATCGGCTTCAAACATTTCATCATTAGAATGCTTTGTCTGTGTTGTATTTTTAGACATATAATAAAAATGAAGTAAGGTCGCAGTGACAAATAAACTGTCGACATACAAAACGTAGTGATAATAAATATAGCCAACCAAGTAAGTGAAAATCCATTTACCTCTTGATACTTACTTAACTGAGTGTATAGAAACAACGGAATGTATAGCAAGAAAGAAATGCAAGACATGCAACTAATAATAATAATAATGTTATGGTTTTATTTATTGTCGCTCTACAACAGCTAAGGTCTTTTAGCGACAGGGCTCATTTTTAATTTATGTCTGATTTACGATGTTATCACATTATCACCCGACTCATTCTCACTGCGCTATGCAGGATAGAACACAATCGGTACCGGTTTTTTTAAAGTCTTCGGTTTGACCCGACCTGGAATCGATCTCAGATCTACCAGCACCAGAGCCGAAGGCGAAACCACTCGGCCACTGAGCTGGTAAGACATGCAACTGAGGAACGTGCTACAGAACGCTAATTGATTACGACGCGCAGTGCGGCGGTAATCAATTCCAACGTATGTACCAGAAAACGCTGAAGGTGATTATGCAGTGACGCTGATCACGAGTTACATAATATCGACCTAAATTAAATGGCGACTACAACAGTCTGCAGCAACAATAGTGCAGTCAAAAAGTTATTACGAATAGGTCAGGGGCCCAGGACTACTGTTATAGGTTCTAACATAAAATCTCAAAGTGTCATTGCTGCACCATCTGTGAAGCGAAAGTATGCTCACTGCAACAACTTTGTTCTGGGACTGGAAACTTAAATGAAGATGGCAACGCAGTGACTATGAAGAATATTGTCTTGAAATATTAAAGGACGCTTTCATAACTGGGTTGTCTTGCAACTTTGTAGAAAAATCAAATATTCGAGTGTTTCGTTTAATGTGATACACAATCTGCCGGTACCCGGTCATTTGGTCGACAGACATTTGGTCGACAGTCATTTGGTCGACAGACATTTGGTCGTCAGGACGTTTGGTCGACAGACATTTGGTCGACAAGACATTTGGTCGTCAGGACGTTTGGTCGACAGACATTTGGTCGACAGGACGTTAGGTCGACATAACGATTCATTTTAGGGTTAGGGTTAGTTAACTAACTTTAACCTCAACCTAACCTAACCCTAACTCTAATCGTAACCTAACCCTAACCCAACTGTCCTGTCGACCAAATGTCTTGTCGACCAAATGTCCTGTCGACCAAATGCCCTGTCGACCAAATGTCTGTCGACCAAACGTCCTGTCGACCAAACGTCCTGTAGACCAAATGTCTGTCGACCAAATGATTGTCGACCAAATGTCTGTCGACCAAACTACCGGCTACGGCCAGTAGGTAGGGCAATATATGGTTTGACCCCAAAAAATTTACAACAAAAGGTTTTTCAACTGATTTGATTAGTATTGGGTGTCAGTGTTAACATATTCAAAATCTTAAGGGATCCAACTTCCGGAAAGTGGTTATTTTCAAGATGGCTTCCAAGATGGCCGCCAAACCATTAAAATAACAGTAAATTGACCATACCTCGGTCATCATATGACCAAAACATGTAATTTTGGTGTGTATATCTAGGTTTTATACCCTGTGAAGTCAATGAGACCATTCTCAGAATTGTTGAATTATCTGATAGCCTATAAATTCAATATAGCAATCCAAGATGGCCGCCAAACCAATAAAATAACAGTAAATTGACCATAACTCGGTCATCATATGACCAACACATGTAGTTTTGGTGTCTATATCTAGGTTTTTAAACCCTGTGAAGTCAATGAAACCATTCTCAGAATTGTTGAATTATCTGACAGCCTATAAATTCAATATGGCAATCCAAGATGGCTGCCAAACCAACAAAATAACAGTAAATTGACCATAACTCGGTCATCATATGACCATAACATGTAGTTTTAGTGTCTATATCTAAGTATTTATATCCTGTGAAGTCAATGAGACCATTCTCAGAATTATTGAATGATCTGATAGCCTATAAATTCAATATGGCAATCTAAGATGGCCGCCAAACCAATAACAGTTAATTGACCATAATTCGGTCATCATATGACCATAGCATGTAGTTTTGGTGTCTGTATCTAGGTTTTTATACCTGTGAAGTCAATGAGACCATTCTCAGAATTGTTGAATTATCTGATAGCCAATAAATTCAATATAGCAATCCAAGATGGCTGCCAAACCAACAAAATTACAGTAAACTGACCATAACTCGGTCATCATATGACCATAACATGTAGTTTTAGTGTCTATATCTAAGTTTTTATATCCTGTGAAGTCAATGAGACCATTCTCAGAACTATTGAATGATCTGATAGCCTATAAATTCAATATGGCAATCTAAGATGGCCGCCAAACCAATAACAGTTAATTGACCATAATTCGGTCATCATATGCCCATAGCATGTAGTTTTGGTGTCTATATCTAGGTTTTTATACCTGTGAAGTCAATGAGACCATTCTCAGAATTGTTGAATTATCTGATAGCCAATAAATTCAATATAGCAATCCAAGATGGCTGCCAAAACAATTAAAAATGAACAATAGCAATGTATTGGTTTTAAAAAAACCGTTAAATTTCTATATAGATTGGAGTAAACTAAGCAGGCATAAAGAATTCATACGATGTGGTTATGTATAGTAGACTCTTGACATAATCAGTGTAAAGAAAGCACATGGATCAAGTATTAATACTATTACTAAAGCTCATCGCTGTCACTCTCGATGTCATCGTCTGTAATTATGTGATTGTTGTATGGGTTGACATATGAACCTGTTTGGCATGGTCCACATCCAGCATGGCATGGTAGCCCATATCTCCGGCAACTACAGTGAGGTGGACAAGATTCGCAATTGCAGTGTATCATTTTCAGTAGGTTGTCCGGGGCAGCTTTCATGTCCGTCATGATTGGAACCATCTGATTATTGTCTACTTTCCACCCCCAGTCTAGAGCATCCATACCATCGTCAGTAGCCTACCCATCCAGACCATAATCTGGTAGTAAACTCTGAGGCAGTGGAATTTGGTAGAGGATGCTGTATGTGGCAAACGTTCAGGGTGAACAAACTACATGTTTGTTCGAACAAACTACGGTTCAAAACTACCTGTTTTGGTCATATGATGACCGAGTTAAGATCAATTTACTGTTATTTTATCGGTTTGGCGGCCATCTTGGATTGCCATATTGAATTTATAGGTTATCAGATCATTCAATAATTCTCAGAATGGTCTCATACATGTAATTTTGGTGTGTATATCTAGTTTTTTATACCCTGTGAAGTCAATGAGACCATTCTCAGAATTATTGATTTTGAATATGTTAATACTGACACTCAATACTAATCAAATCAGTTGAAAAACCTTTTGTTGCAAATTTTTTTGGGGTAAAGATAAATTATGTCATAAATTGCCCTACCTAACAGTCTCTTCACAACTTTTTATGTAGATGTCAATCTTCAAAAAGTTGTTACACGAATGCTCTCTACAATTCTGACGCTTTTATCAAATCGTCGTATTTCAATGGTGCCATTAGCAGTTTAATCGTTGACAATTTTTCGCAACAGCGTTATCTGTCAACTGGGATATTGTGATTATTACTTGTAGGCCTATTATTCTTTTTTTTTTTTTGCATGTTTGGTAGTACAGTAAATATAGACGTGTTGGTTTGATGCAAATAAATAATAAATAAATAAATTAACTGACAAACATAGAATATGTTCCAAACACTTTTAAACAGTCACGAGAATGTGAAACTAAGTTGCAAAAAGTGTAAAGATTTAAAAAATGACTAAAACAAAACATGCTGTCAAATCTGATCAAGGTCTCTTGCAAATAATTGGCCTACATTCCATATTACCTTGGTGTGTGATTATGAAGAGATGCTCATCGTGCACTGGAGGAAATTTTCCCCCTTCCGTACTTTTCAGTTCTTGTGCTGATAAAATCTTGGAAGTCTGATAACAAAAAAATTATATTTTATTTTAGTTGAAACAAGTACAACTGTCAAATCAATTTAAGCTATGTCTAAGTGTCGAAGTGTTAAAGCTATTGAAAACTACAAAGCTATAAATCAATCTGACGATTGAGGAAACATTGCAGCTGATTTAACAATTTTGTTTATTGTTGTAAATATGTACTGTGTTAAAAGGAATCTATTATTTCATACAGTTGTCATAATGTTGAGAGCTATCAACTTACCGAGACCTAAATAACGCTTCTGTGGGTCAACTTATGATGATTTACAAACAATCCGAATAAATAGGGCACAAACACGACAGTTATATCCAATGACTTTATATTAATGACTAATGACAGAGAGGTTTGGAAGACCATGATCGCGAACGTCTATATCAGACCAGGTAAACAAACATCTTGTTGGCTAATCGTTTGACCTCTTTATTAGTGAAAAGGCTTGATGCATGTGTTCAACAAAAGTTCTTTGAAGACATGTTGTTACGTAAGTTCTGTAAACATAAGCTATGTTGTTTTCCATACAGAAACTAGTTTCAAAATGATCAACAAGATGGAGTAGCTATAACTTCTTTTACTGAAAGGTGTTCGGGCACTGAGAGTTTTTTTATCATAAATACTCGCTTGTCACCATGGTTTAAAATTTACCGTTGATACTGACAAAGCAAGATCGAAAAAAAAATTAACGACACGGAAAAAATGTGAACACACCACGATTAGTTGATTACATAACACTTTTTACCATTTTTAGCACACGCGTATACTGTCGCGAAATTTATGCCATTCATACTTCACTGCTAAAAAATTAGCATAAATATGCATAAAAAGCAAAAAGTCAGCCCTTGTACAAAAACGTCCTGACTTCTAAGCAACACAAACGACCTTTGGCAGGATGATAATTTTGATTATATAAAATTGTTATCCTTATTGGCTAGAACTACGCGGATAACGATTTCTTTTAATTAAGAATACATTCATTAAATCTTAGTGATACGGTACTAAAATTGATTTAGCTAAACTCAAAATGACTACAAATAAAAAAATTGATTCTGAAAAGCAAAATTTTAAGAATGAATGATGCGAAAAACTTTCTCCTTTAATATCAAGAATATATCATTTAGACATAGTGTCATAAATATATTCACGGTACCCTAAAATATCATAAAGAATGACCTGATTTCTTAAAATAAACGGACAGAAAAAACAAATAATTTGTTAGAAAATTTGTCAACATGTTGCTTCATTTCAACAGAAATAACGTCTCCTGCGAATGCGATTGGTTAAAGCATGAACGTTTCAACTTCCAAAATATCAAACACAAAAGTTTGAATAACCAATATAAAAAGTGATTGAAAGATCACCTTCATTAAATTATTTGTAACACGCTTTGGAGATGTTTAAGATGACTTTATCGACTTTTGACATTTGATTGATTGACCCTTTATTTTCGGACTGAAAGAGCTTTACGAGCTTATTCTTGACACAATTTCACATACTTTGAACAACTGACACAGACCCGGTTTCTCAGTTTGTCAAAGCAAAGTTCCGATTGTTCAAGTGATGAACTGTTCCAGAGCTGCACTTGAAATGCGTTGCTCAAGAGCACACCCCGCTCGATCTTGCAGTTTTTTTCGTTCTTAATATTAGGCGCTTAACCAACTGAGCTATCGGGGCGGACTTATGCTTATGTGTTCAAACTTGCTTGTTGAGATTGTTTCACACCTTTTTTAGTTAAAAAAAGTAAAATTGCAACTGCCAAATTTTAATTGAACTCAAACAGCTTACACCGAAAAAAAAAATTGACCTTACATATTACACAGTCAAGCTTTGCGTATTGAAATTGGTATACAAAAGTTTATAAAGTGGAGCACGAAATTGTCTTTTCCGAAACATATGAGAAGCAGCATTTTTTTAAAGGAAAAGCTGTTCGTTTCGGATAACACCATAATGCCGAACACTTGTCTGTTCAATTCTTTTGTCAAAGCCGACATTGGCAAGATATGCAAAAAATTCGTATTTCATACATATCAATATCACTATGAGTAAAATGGTTGCAAAAACCTTTTGGTGAGGTTATAAAAGTTTTGCATAAAATTTTCAGATTACCTGATTTGCATCATTAGGCTATGACGTTAGTACTTTAAGAAATGAAGCAAGGTCCAATTCATTTTACGTCAGCCACTGGTAGACAACACATATGTTCAATAAAAGTGTGGCCCGCAGTCAAATCCAATTAAGTGTATTTAGTCTTCAGACAAAAATAATTGCACTCCTTGGTTTACAAACTATATTTGCAGTAAACATGGCCAGGCTTTTAATGACACTGCACACAAAATGTAGCTGAAGGTATTCTGGGTTCATTGTGCCATCAATTCAATGTAGTCTTGACGGCGCCAATTTCTGTGTGTCTTGATTTCTAAACCAACATTGTCTATGTGACAAAGTTCGCGATGCGCCATTGTATCTGCATCAACACTTGCAAACAGCATTGAAACCTCATACTGCGTTTATCAAAAACGTGCAGTCCAATGCTAACGACCCGAGCAGAACCGTATCGATAAATAGAAGTACGCTATAGTATGGCTAATTTAGTTAATGTAATGAAATCCAATGCTTATTTTTTAGGTTTCTTTTATGAAAAATGTATAAATCACATATATAGTATTAAAAAGAACAGCATATTTATTTACATGTCTTACTTGCAAATATTTTCCATACGTCAACTGCTTTTCGTCTTCTATTCCATTAAAACCTTCCTGGGAAGAAATTGGATGAGCATCTACGTCATCTCCAGTTTGACGCATCCACAGTATATCTGATTCTCGTCTCCTGCGACATCACACAATATGCAAGAATATACAGAACACACTGATGCAAAGTGGTAAGCTGCACAAGCAACAAAAACTTTACTGAATAATGTGTTGCAAAATATATAATTTAAATGTAGGCTACGTAGGTAAATTGCTATTTTTCGATAACTGAAGTAATAAAACCTAATAAACCTTACCTCTTTTCAAAAAATGGGCAACTCATATTTTTGCGCTTGCTTGCTTTCAAGTATTCACGAAGAGCCCTGTGGCTATAATGATCGCGTGTCTACTGAAACTACAACTTATAGCGCTTCAATTACTGACTCAAAACACTTCTCTGTAAGAAAATGTGATTAACATCACTTGAATGTTCGTTTTCTCAGCCATGGTATTTTGTTATGTTACCAGGTTAATGAAAACAAGCTACAAAGCTGGAAATTAAATTGACATTGAAAGGCACAATGTTTGCTCGGGACCTATCTCCATTTTGTTTTGTTTCTTCGATTGCTTGCGTCAAATTACTGTTGCAAAAAGGATGTTGAACGTACAAGGGTAGCTTTCAGCCTCCACTAATTTTGGTATGCCTGGGCTTGATTTTGACAGATTGAATCATGGATTTTAACAAAAACGAGACTTTTCCATCGAAGTTAATGTCAGTTTGCATTTTGCTTTCTGGCAGCAAGGGAAAGCTGTTGCTATTGCAGGCAATTTGGTTTGAAGATGTTTTCTTGGACACGCCACTGATATCACCATCACAAGTCGCCGAGTAATTACCCAGTTTATTATGCTTTTCGAAAAGTTGGTTTATCAGACTAGCTTGCACTGCTCACAACAGCATGGTTCAACTTTTTTGACCAGCGGGCCACTTTTTTTCAAAAGCTTGTCGATTTTCGTGGTTGTTCTAACAAAAAATGTATGAAGCAACGGTTTTTAATGTTTACATGGTTTACAGCTAAGACAACAGCGAAAACCGGTGAATACATAACCTAATTGAGATTACAACGCGATAGTAAATAGCAACTTCTTTTGATTAACTTCAAGAAAGTTTCTTGGATTTTACTTTTCCTTGAAAGCAAGAATGGTTTTCGCTGAAGCTTATAGAGCACAAGCTGAAATAGAGACATTTGTGTCTGCACCAGGCCCGCAACCAGCAAATATTTTCGGGGGGGGCATTTAATTTTTATCAAAGAACAAACATTAAAATGATGCATTGTGACATTTTTTCGTTAATGTCCACGCCCATTGATAGAGTGTGTGGCACTACCATGTTACGGTTCAGTGGTCATAACTTATGTCAATCACGTTTTTGTTTAGTACAGCATTAAAGGAAACTAGCATTTGTAACCTTTTCTCATTTAGCTATGACTACCCAAGGAAGAAAATTACGATAATACAGTAATGTGTTCAGTCGATTACAAATGAAATACAACATCTGTAGGCTACGAACTGCATTGGCACGACTGGAGTCATAAACTGACTGGAGTCTACAGTATGGCTGTACGTGTACGACGTACGTTCATAGTACATTTCATATTGCATAGAACACTTAAAAAATTTCGGGGGGGGCAAATGCCCCCAATGCCCCCCCTGGTTGCGGGCTTGGTCTGCACAATAACTTTCATAGATTTTTTCGGCTACGTTGAAAATTCGATATTATTTTGCCACAATTTTCAACTCTACTTTCAAACTCACAAGACATGAAGCTGCAAGCTCAATTTTAAAAAGCTTTGTCTAACGCCACCAAAAGGTGTTACGTAATGATTACTGAAACGTCCGACGGAAGCAAAACGTGTGCCGCATGCCTGTAATTGATTTACGGTGGCGCACCCCTGGCTGCATTTCGCAATGTTGCTAATTTTCTTTTATTTCGTTAACGCCCACAACTTGCTGATTTTGCTATCCAATCATGCACGTCAGAAGTAAGAATAACAAAATGCCACTCTAGGATAAGACAGAAGCTCTTCGTCACGCTGAGCTGTAGCACGCCGCAGGTCTTGCACGTTAAGTTAACACTGATTCATAACATTGAAGTACTTTGTTGCTATTGTTCACTATTGTCGCTTTAAACAAACGTTAACGTTGTTCAGATGTATGGATCTGATAAGAAAATGCGAAATAAATTTACCGTGTTGGAATCTGTTCCAAGTGAAACTGTGAAAGAGAAATCCTGCTAAAAGGTTGGCGCAGTACAGGGTTTAACATTTAAATTTATATACATAGTATCATTGCATATTTTAGAAATGACAGTGCATTTTATTAAATTACAAAAGGGGGGTTTGCGACACTTTTTAACCTTGAATGGGCGTAATGTCCACAAGGGATCCACGTAAAGCAGATACTTAAAGCATCTAAATACAGTGAAAAAAATATTTGAATCAATTTTAAGATATTAGATAGATATTATAGATAAGATATTATTATAAGATATATTATAAGATATTATTTTTAAGATATTGATAGACGTTAATATCTTAAAATTGATTCAAATATATTTTCACCATTTTATTAAAATCTGTTTTTTTTTTCAGACAGAAAAATGAAAAGCATTGATCAGCTACTCATGTATCCGTATCCCACAACGTTACTTTTCTCACTTAGAAATTTATCTCTGAATACTAAAAATTTGTTTGTTTATCAAGATGATTATCATTTCTAGCACTAGTTGCAACATTCATCTGATGAAAGTGAAAGTTCAATTCAATTCAATTCAATTTATTTTTCTTTGTCAGAATGCAAAAGAAATGATATTGAGAAAAAGAAATACAGTAACAAAACTAACAAAAGGAAAAGGTGGCAAAACCTTAATGGTTTAAGACGTGCGTGAAAGGATCTAATATTGCGGTATATGCATCAATAAATATAGTCAAGCACGGCCACCAAACCTGATACTTTAAACTAAGTTGATGAATTAGTTAAGAATCAGTCGCCTCCTCGTTCCTGGAACAACTGGAGCGCCAATTCTTAAAGCAACGAGAACAACAGTAAAGACTAACAAGTTGATGTATTACTTCACTGACGTTTCACGCACCATGGTAATACGCATCCTCAAAGCGAATAACATACAAAATAGCATTGACGAAGTTATATACGGCAGTGCGGTGAAAGGCAGGAAAAAAAGTGAAGAACACATTATTGTAAAGGTTGATCAAAAGATGTGTGATCGGTTACTCTGCTATGTGGAGTTGAAAATTCTCAAATCCTAAAAAAAACTTTTTAAGGTGTCCTTTCACCTCCAGAGTGTTGCTAATCTCATACGTAGACTGGCCCATTTTTATTTAAAAAAAAACTTGACTTCGATGTGTGGGTCAACGAAACAGCCCTGTTTGTCCGCCCTTATTCAGTTGACGATTTGGTAGCCTACACTTAAAATACGTCACTAAAAATTAACAAGTAAACTTGCTAACCCTGACAATCGCAATTCTGCAATAAGTCTTGAGCTATTTTGCCCATTAGGCTACACCGATGCGTGTATTACAGTTGAAGTAACATTAGCTTGGTTTAAGTTTTAACTTACTTTTTTAAGTTAAAGTGCACATTTTTTTCATACTTATTTTGACAAGTTTGTAGTAACATAGTAGGTCGAGAACTAGCTCCAGCTGACTGAATATTAAATTGGTTCAACGCAGTGGCGTATCCTGGTTGGTTGAGCAAGGGAAGCAATGAAACTCGTGGGGGAATAGAGCGTGCCGAAGGCACGTGTTTTCTAGGGGGGTCCGGGGGCATGCTCCCCCGGAAAATTTTTGCAAAATTACACTCAAATAATGAATTATACTGCTTTCTGGAAACACTTTTAGGGTAATTTTTGTATGAAATTTATTAGCAGATAAACAGCTATTAACTTATTAAAGGTAGCTCTTACACACGAACGGGCAAAGGGCAAAAAAATGCGACTATAATTAGAGAACACCAAAAACTCAGCTACAAAGTCAAGTCTAGCTTAGACCTCACATATCATGTCTTATTCCAAAGTCTATCCAGCCAGGATAACAGTGTAAAGCCAACATTTGGCTCAAACTTTTGCTTACAAGGCCGATATTATAACCATAACAGTGCCCTAGATTTTCTCATTACATAGCTCACTGGCACAACATCCAACAGAGCAGAGTTGCCAGACTATGAAAAAGTCTTAAAGTCAAAATAATACAAAGAAAAGGCCAAAACAAAGAAAATATTAGACAAAAAAGGTCAAATGGATATATTTACCAGTTTCTATCAAAAATAATAAAATTTACATATATATTTTATAACTTGTAGTGGATTTTAATAAATTGTAGCAAAAATAATTCTGAAAGTAGCCCAAAAAATAGCAAGTTAGCCTATAAAAGTAGCGGATGAGTTTTGATCCGCCACATTACGAGTATTAAACAAGTATAGAACATGTATTGAACAATGTTGAATATGGTTTCATCTGGTAAGGTTACAATATTAGAGACATATTGATTATTATGCATTTTGAAGAGTTATTTGAAAAAAAAACTAATTCGCGGAATTTGGCTAATCTGGCAACCCCGCGACTGGAAGCAATTTTTAAATCGCTTCCAGCGATTAGTTAAAAGAAACCTAAATTGCGAAAACTTTGCGCTGCTTTTTTCCTTTCTTTCAAACTTGTTTCTTCTTATTGCAAAAACGAGAGCAACGGATGCAATACGAATCTTCGCTTCCGTTGGCTTCCAACTTTTTTAAAATTAAAACCGAGTTAAAATCATACGGGGGGCATGAGTTAAAAACCGTTCTAAATCGCATTTAGGTAAAGAAATTACGAAATCGTTTTACTGAAAAATATCAGCTTCTCTTTTTTCAATTTTGACAGGGGAAGCAATGCTTCCCTTGCTTCCATTGAGGATACGCCCCTGGTTCAACGAGTCTTTCGAGGTTCTGTAAAGCGTGTTTATATTAAATCTAGGTTCCACATTCATAGCTTGGTTAGCTGTGGCGTCTCAGTTGGACCACTTTAAGAGATAGCAATAAGTAAAACAATCTAAACATAACGTTTTCTGATTCTATTCTTTGCTTTTTCTTTATGTGTGAAACACTAGCGTGCAATTTCTTTTAAGACACAAAGATAGGCTACTTTAACCTCTCCACAAGGTTACATAAACCTGACAAAATTTGACGGCAAGCGTGAAAAAACTTGAAGCGTTTTGTTGCTTAATATGTATAGTTGGTGTCCATAAAATGAATCACTGCTAAAGTATTGCACGCTTTTAGACAACGCTTTGTTTGTTCATCTTTATGTTTTTAAGCGTCACGAACAGGATAAAGGCCTAAACAGAAGGCGGAAAACACTAGTTCTTGCTTTTAATTTTATAACATTTATATATCAGAACATAACACAGGCTGTGAGGAGTAACGCTAATCCAAGATACCAAGGATTCTTTGGGATCTCGTTTGGAATAATTTGAGGGATTCGAGAAGTTAAAAAACTCTGCATTATTTTTGCATCAAATTTATTTTGATTTAAAGATAACTTTCGTTAGTTGAAAGAAATCTACCTCTTTTCTAACTGGTTTTATTAGTATTTCTTAAAAAAATAGGCTGTAGCTTTGAAAAGAGGTAATTTTAAAATACCATAGACATTGACAGATGATTGACAACAACTTGTTTGAATTGAATGACATTCTTTAAAAACAGTAGGCTACAATAAACTAACAAAGTAACATAACATAAACAAAAATGAATGATAATAATAAGGATGAACAGCTGAAAATTAATTGCAATTTGTATGGAGCTGAGTCCAGACAAATTGAAGAAACAGACACCAAAATATCTAACATTTTGTGAAACGTATGTCCACGAGGGCAGGGTTAGCAAACTTTTTCTGTTGCATGGGTCACAAAAGAGATCTTCATCGCTAGAATAAACAAAAGTGGGTCGTACATTTAATAACATGTTAATATTAATGCGAAACTTGCTGCTGCATCTTCTCTACAAGTCTTACTATCCTTAGCATAGTTGTTAGCTTTACACATGCAGCACTTAGGCCTATATCTGAAACGATTCCGTGTGCTTGGTTGCACAGTATAAAATTCACGTGCAAAATAATGATTCGCACGAATATGAAGAACCGTACAACGTTAATAAGAAAGCCACCGCAAATCTTTTTATCATTTCAAACGAATTTGGCAGGGAGTTCTTTTTTGTAAGGATTATTATATTTCCAGCATGGGACTTTCAACAGTAGGAAGGTCACATCCACCACGTCCGTTTTTATTTCAATTTTACTTCCAGACCACACTTATCCTAAACAACCAAAATTCTTGCGGTCACGGTTTATACCAAAAAGTATAAACAAGTAAAATGATGTGCTAAAATTAAGGGAACTGTAGCATAATTACGCTAAAGCACTCAGTTACTTTCCATGATGATACACAAATGCATTACGGTCTTAGTTGTGTAAGACTTTTATAATATGGCAAATCGGTACGATACTAGATTATAATAGGTTGGGATCTTACGGACCTTATTGCAAATATTTAGTGAAACCTTTTTTCTTTGCTGAAATGTTTGCTTGCATTTCAGAACTTTTGAAAGGGCAAGTGGGTCACTAAAAATCTGTGACGTGATACTTCGTGACCTGCGTGTCAGTAGTTCGCCATCCATGCAGTGGAGCTTTGTCACGAGACAAGATTGTGAAATAGCGAGCGGTAACAATCTTAAGAAATCCAAGCAAACGACCATTATTATTATTTGCATCAGACAAGAATGTCCTAATTCACATAAAAAAAAAAATAATAAAAAAAATAGAAGGCATCTACTGTAGTTCTACACAAACAGTAGTAGGCCAGTAGCGCAAAAATAGCCAGAGTCCATTTCAGCACAATCACAAGCCGATGTAATATATTGCGATAGAACCAAAAACAAAAGTAATTTAATAACTTCGGCAGAAAAGATGCCCCTCCAGTGAATACGTGTTTGTCAAGTTTAGGGTTACTTTGGTTTACTTGAAGTGCCTCCTCAATTTTGGTTTCAAATTCTGATTGACAATTTCGAATGCTTTCAAATGAGTTCAACACAAAATTGGCATTGAAACAAATAGTGCAGTCACATGTAAGTGGTGGTATCTGCTAATTTAAGACTCTTTAAATTTATGACCTTTACTTTTACAGTCAAGTGTTTTGTGGACATACGCGTCATAATCACGTCACACGAACAAGTGAATTTACAGACAACGTTGAACCGGCGAGATTGGGAAACGTAAGGCTTCAGTGAGATGTATCTACTGATATTAACGGTTATCACGCTTATCACCAATTTTATCCAATTTCTTTATTCACTGCAATAAAATTGAAATTAAAACGGAAGTGATGGTTGTGACCTTGCAGCTGTTGAAAGCTCCACGATGAAAATATAATCCTAACAATAAAAAGGTTCGCCAATCCTACTCTAGTAGATACCTAACAGAATGTCAGCCGCTTTAAATATAAGTTATGTTTCTTCAGTTTGTCTGAACAACAGAGAGTTTTGCAGAAAAAGTTTTTTTTTTGCACCACCAGCCTTGAAACCGATTGCTTTGCGAAAGCCTAGGTTTGTTAATCGCATCTTCCTTGCAATGTCAGCAAAGCGTTAATCTCTGAATATGGTTTTTACTGTCTCGCTTTGTAGACCTATCTTGGTTTCGTTAGTTTATTTATAATGTACGTAATCTTAGGCACAGTTAAGGTTGCATTTGTTTTGTTCCTTTTCTGCACTAAACTGCTTTCTGGGATCGTGCGGTGTTAGGAAAAGATAATCTTCAAAGCGATCCCTAGTATGCTCTCTACTTATATACAGGGCCTCCAAGAGAAGTTAGCACGGGTCGGGAAACAATACATAGGCTGAAATGGTCCACAAAATAATATTTAGTAAAAATGGAGAGAAGTATCAATTTGTATCTTGCGTTGCATGTTCGTGTTAAGCTGAAGTTAGCCTACTTTCCTCAGCATGAAAAAAACTTCGTTCAATACGAAAATCAAAAAACAACAACACTGTATTACACTTGCAGCAAAAATGCCATTTTGGCTAACTATTTTGTCCAGAAAGCTTTATAAACACACAATAGAAAGCAATCGCCTACAGATTTAATTATATTATTGTATACATATCGACGGGTATGATGTTAGGATCAACTGCTTTATTTATCAGAACTTAAAACATCCAGAAACTCTGTAAGATAGGCTACAGCTATGTTAATGCAAAGGATAAAACTGACCAAGGGCGTAGCCAGCACAAAACTTCGGGAAGGAGCTCAACTAAGTATTTTTGCGCATGTGAGTTGTTGTTTCGTATGACGTCATAAGTTCAAGTAGTTTTCATTAAGCCAGTCCATGAGGACGTTGTTACATTGGTGAATGGTGGACTATGAGGTATCTTTCAGCTTGGTAACTGGGTACTCCAATATGGTCTGTGGACTGATTTGGGGCGTTGCATTTTGGGCAGTTTTGTTGAGTTGTCATCTTCAACCTAGTAATGAGTCACCGAAGGCGGAGCACCCACAGGAGGGCTATGGAAGATCTCCCCGTGAAAATTTTGAAAAATACCTTCAAATTGTGCATTTTGAGACTACTTTTAGCCTAAAAAAATCAACAGTAAAACTTCGTCAAATGATGCTATAACAAAGTGTGAAATTTTTGTTTAAAATATTTAGGGGTGGGGAAGGAATGGAGCAAGGTTCATTGTTCAGGGTTCAAGCAAAAAGGAGTGAATAGTAATAAGTCCTTTACATTTGCGACAAAATCTCGAGAGCAATCGTTGAATTTCCCGGATATGTTGGATACGACATCATAATGCCTGGCCAGTGGCCAACACAGATTTTGAAGTTAAGGTTCAGTTGTCAAGCAAAAATAGTTTACGCTCAGCCAAAGCAGCACCAGTTTTCAAGTTGAAACTATCAAAATAATCAAAACCTGTACAACCTTTGGAGAATTTGATGATGATTTTATTGCTCTCCAAGCTGGTTGTTATCGCATGGTATCCCACGGTGTTCTTGCAGTTGACGACAAAGTGCAAATTGAAAGACGAACTGCTTGAAGTCAGCTTCAATTTAGATAAGGATTTAAACTATTTGGTTAACTAGACGGATTCAAACTTAGTTTTAAGCCAAGTTGCGTAACATCTGATTACAGTGTACCTAGATCTTTTTAACGTTAACTGTAGTAGCTAAACATTGAGAACTTTGCTCAATTCTATCTGTTAAACCTGCTATAATAACAATTGTTGAACGCTCTGTGAAAACGTGGAGATATTGTCGTTTCAAGTAGTCTGGATAAATTTTTCTATCAAGTATAGCAATCTGTTTCTGTACAAACACTCACTATCTTTAATGTCTACGACAAAACTTTCTTGAACAAACATATTATGTAAAAAATCCGAGTCACGGTAAAAATCAAACAAAACAAGAGAACGCGTAGAAACAATGCATGCAAACACTCTAGTCAAAGATGGGAGGCTTCTCTCCATGCAATTCGGCGATATGACGAAGGACATCTTTTTTTGTTATTAATCCAAGCAATCGTCTGTACGAAAATAAAGCATCTGTTATTATTTTTATCATCAATATCTTCCTTTGGATTAAAAAACTATTTGCAAATGTTTATTACAAATCAGTTGCTAGTATTTCATCATATAACAGCGTACGTAGTGTTGCAATTAGCGCAGTAATGATCTAATCCTTATTTTCTTAAAATTCTTTTTTTCATATTTGTTTCCAACATTTTTTCCTGATTTTGATGAAAGAAAGTTCGATTGTGCTCATTGAAAGCAGCTGCAAAATTTCTTACAAAAGTCAAGAAATTCTGTTCGAGATTAAAACAAAAAATAAAGGCAATTACTTACCCATTGTGAGTAACTAAAATTTGTCGGACGCCAAGTTTTGCAAACAAGTCAATGACTATGTCTAAGGGAGTGTGATCAGTTACTGTGATTGGACCAAGATCAACAATGTCAAAAAGCTGAACTGGCATGGGATTTCTTGTTGATTCTGGAGCAGATGGCTCATGTGTAAAATAGACTTTAGAATTGCTAGCAACATTGTCACTTTTGGATCTGGCGTTAGCTGAAAAAGAATTGTTGTAGAATAGTGAAAATAGTGCGGAAGCTACCTTACAAACTAACATTAGTCTACGTCAGTCGTGACAATACAAAACTTAAATAATGTGAATAATTTTTCATAATATTGTAAACTATTTTTTAGCATTTTTTCTAAATAGTTTTGTGATGATTTTAATCTAGAACGCATTTCCGATTGATCAATTACCTAAAGCTATTATCAAATCTCTTCTGTATAGATATCCGACCAGTCTTTCCGAATCACTTGATGTAACGACGGGAAATCCTTTAAACTGTGTAGTTTTGATTAATGCGTCCAGATCTTTTACAGTCATATCTTCTTGTGAAACAACTTTCAAAGGAGGATCGTCCGCTTTCGGTCGCATCATTGAATAAGCTAAGATCCAAAACATACTTGTTAGCCTATGTAGAGGTAGACGGACTTGTCAACAGTAGCCTACAATAACCATACAATTACGGTTTAATTTTAATCGATACTCCATCGCAATGTTTTAGCTTAATGACTTATTTGTTTGATCCAGTAATGTCCAATCCACAAAGCAGGGAGTCACAAAGTTTATGACTAGCCATGGTAAAGATTATTCTGAAACATGTAGTCTACGACAATGATGGTACCCATAATGTATCAGATAGAACAAACAATTGGCTACATACAGTCATACACCCGTACCTAAAGTTGCATGAGTAAGTTCTTCTTCATTTGATAAGTAAGGATATCCATTCAAGCGAATGTGGCCGGCGTATATGCCTTCTCTGCTCAAAGCATCACCGACCCACTTACTGAACATCGCAGCAAGCATGAGAGGAACTATGTAGGACAGGCCTCCGGTAAGCTCGTATACAACCACAACCAGTGATATTGTCATTCGCGTCACACCTCCTATAAAAAAATAATGATAAAAAATAAATATAAATTAAAAAGATTTTTTGTCATTAATGACAATTTCATACAGCACTTTCGAAACCTTTATCTTTACCTAGCATAGCTGCCGCTCCAACCATTGCATAAAGACCAGGTGTAATGCAGCTGTGTTCACTGTATCGGCAACTGTTTTCCCACAAAAAGCAATTTGGGTAAGTGTAGACCAACTGCTCAATTCCTGTTCCTAGCAGTCGTCCCATAAGTGCTCCTATGCCCAAACTAGGAATGAACAACCCAGTGGGAATCTGTTGATTAAAGGCATACTAAATGAAATCTTCAAACCCGAATTAAGCATTGAAATGTGTAAACTGAACATTCAAGAATACATTTCAAAAAAAATTACCGAAAAAAAAATGTTTTCGATGGCGCTGGCAAGGTCCAAAGTCCAATGTGTCATTCATTTTTAATTTTTTCAAAATGACCAAAAAGTAGGAACACTGCTCGAGAATACGTCACTATCGACAGCAATAACAAAAGCCACGATAATTGTCCTGATGAACACAAAAGCCACGTTACCTCATCTGATGTTTTAACATCAGATCTAATGTTTTAAGCAAACTGTCATGATGTTTTGATGTACATACATACATAGCCTACAGTTAAATCGCCCGCAGTAACAACTATTGCTCGATCAGCTGATTGCCAGTCTACAGTGAGTAGTGACGTAGACTGTACAGTTGCACGCTTCGCTGCTCACGCCGGCCCATTCCCGTTTTGAAAGCTCTGACAAAAGCACGCGCGGAATGCTGATCAGACCGCAAAGGGGCAAAATTTTATTGAAAATCGTTTTATGGTAGCAAGTTAAACACAAAGAACGTGTACAATCGCCAAGTCAGGTTTTTTATTTAGTATCACTTTAACCCTCTGTCTACCGAAAAAAAAATGCAAGTTTTACCGTTGGACCCCAAATTTCAAAGTAGGCTACTTGTTTTGGACAAAAAAAATCAGCTCCGATGATGAAATTAAAGCTCAATAAGAAAGGACGTAACAGACTTCAAAAATCATAACTTATAAAAACTGTAGAAAAACCAAAAATAGTCGAAACTTAACAAACAAGTCATACAGTAGCCCATGCACAAAACAAAATGATACGGAATTGGTATATTTTTGAGCGGTGGTCAAACTATTGAGAGATTTGGCTGAAAAATGCATATTAGGCCTACATATTAGTTCACAAGAAATATTGTGAGTTTGTATATTATCGCATTCATTGCAAATGATTTGCGAATGCTCTTGGCAAACGTTGAGTTTGCAAGTAGTACAGCATTGTCTGCATTTTAGGTGTTTGTGTCTTTCGCAAAGATAGCATCTAGCCTTCTTTGATTTTGGCGCCTGATCTTCAACAGCTGTTTCTTTTATTTTGTTGCGGATTTTGATGTCTTGTTGATATTGAAGGCGAAGCCGGTAATCCAGCAAGCTCTTTTCCTAGTTGGATCTAAAATTTTCTTCTCTTTCATACTGAATGTTGTGCTGCTATTTTCGCTTGCAATTGATGCCATATCACAAAGCATTGACAGTGCGAGTGACATCGATTGTATTCTAAAATAGAGTTATCGGCAATCTTCTCGTTATTCTTTTGAAAGTGCATTTCCTAACCATAGTGTCCACTCCTCTTTTTGTGCTGTTGCAATACAAGATTACTTCGAACGCAGCAGTCTTGGGGTCCATTGGACCCCACGGTACAAGATGCTATTATTTTTTCTATACTACCAACTTTTGTTTGAGATCAATAATTATTATATTGTCCTAAAGATCAAGCAAAGCTGTGAAAAGTCAAGGTAGATCAATATCGCATCTGCTATATGTCCTGAGAAATCGCAGAGCGAAATTTGTTTTAGGGTCCATTGGACCCCACGGTAGACAGAGGGATAATCACAATATTCGATAGGCTAAACTATTGCTTAAAACAAAGTTAAAATATTTACACTGCAAAAACATGTTTTTTTACGAAAACTTTGTTAAAATATCAAATTTTATCCTTGTCCACCTCAATCACTTTTATCTAAATTTATTGAGAAACTTCGATGATTTTTTGTACAGGACATTTTGTTTATTTTTGGAGATTAGAACTATTCCTTTGGAGAACAGTTTCACATCAGTAGCTCAGGCTACTGTATGCTGTTGTATGCTGATGTGTTTTGAAAATTGCTTTTTGTGATGTTCGCATACCTTGAGTCCGAAAGTAAAAACTGTGATGACACATTTGAAAAGGAAAGCAAGTACAAGCTGGCCGGCCGCAGTTTTTAAACCATCTCCGAGTTCACCAATCATTTGCACTTTATTGGATGAAGGGTCTCCACTAGAAAAATTTTGTGCCTGCAATGTAAAGCAAGTACACAGTATTAAAAAATATGCATTTAATGATGTTAACCTTTCTAGCTATTTGAGTAGTTGGCGAAATGCACAGCTTTGATTACATAGGTAGGCTAAAACTCTCAACATCTATCAAAAGTGATCGTTTTTGTTGTTTCACAGGATATTTCATAGCCTAACTTTGGAGTAGTTCACTGCAAGTTTTATTGCTTTTGCGCTTTCAAACGAAACTTCTAGAATCTAGAGTAGGCAAGAAAACAGTGTGCGAGCCATGCCCTCACAGTGCTCACACATCTCAGATCTCACCAACAGTTTTTATTAAGTCCGTCAAAATCTTTCCTAAAACACGATAATAAACCATCAAGTCATGATCTTGAACTTTATACTTCATGGTCAGCCACGAAATGGCAGACTTATTTTACACATTTAACGCGCGATATTTTGAGACAGATTGTAAACTAATTTGTAACGCGAATGCAGCATATAACGATGTCATTGTTCAATAATCTAATGGCTAACTCTACTGTCAAAAATGGCGAAAGAAAAACCTCAAAAATGCTTTAGTTGCGTCAGGATATGATCAACTGCCATTGCTGAGCATCTACTGCTGCATGTGCAGGAAAACTAACAACTCAAGCAAGTTTTACAGCAACTTTCTTGCTAGACATATAGTTTTTTGAGACGCTCTCATTAAAGAAATGATAATATTATGGTCCGCTATAGACTTTGGCTTTGACTAGTTAGTAAGGCGATGTGAAATTTGAATGGACAAAATCGAATTATCACACAGGGTGACTACTGTTGTGTAGAGTATTTTTGTGAAGTTTTATGCAATAAAATCCAGTATCCGTAAACATGTAAGCGTTTTAAGGTTAGTATTTTCTAATTCTTGCAAGGTGATTCCACAAAAAATACTATCACAACGCATCAATCCACGTGATCCAGATGGCGCGCTCTGAATGGCTAGTTAGGGAAAACGCGTTGTGTGCCGCACACACGCGAGCGCGAGCGATTGCTGTCTGCTGCTGAGAGATTTATAACTTGAGATGCTGAATTGCTGATTATACATTATTGAAGATAAGGCTGCAAAATTCAGATAAGAAGTTGTGTTCAGCCGAAATGTTTGCTATGATTTTATGCTTGGTTGTTAAATAATCATTCAGGCTTCGGTTCAAAGTTAGTTTAGGCTAGGTTTTCCAAATTGTGTAAAGTAGGCCTAAGAGGCAGTGTCTGTAATTATCAGGTCTTCTGGAATAAGAACTGCTTATTCAGGTGAAGTTGCTGTTTGTGGTTGTGTATTTTTTATACGTAGCTTTGAGAATGACACTAATAAAGTTCATAGTATTACGGAAGGCTCAGACAACTAAGTTTTCAGCACTTAAATTCTTAGTTCTGTGTACCGTACTGTAAGTGGGCTATGTTTTTTTTCTTCAAAAAAATACATTAATCTCTTCACATATTATCTTTAGTTCATAAAGCTGACCTTGTTGTGGGTAGCATTGTTAACTGTTTAATCATGCCTAAAAGTTCTAAAAAGAGAGTAAGAAGCATGGAAAGCTCTTCTGTCATTGGACCCTCCAAGGAGCTTCCCACTGCTGATTTACCAACACTACGATATGTTCTTGCATTCTGTACTTTGTTAAAGGTGATACTCATTACTCAAGTACTTTATGACTGCAAGTTTTTCTCTGACTGGTTTTAATTAAGCTTGGTAGTGACATAAAACATAGACCAACTCGTATATCTTCGTATGGATGAAGGGTAGTTGTTAAAAATACTAACATATAGCTTGCATGAATGAACAGTACACGTAGGCTACAATAACCAACTAGAAGACACTTTTCAAAACCTTAATGTGTTGAAATAATTAATGCACGTTTACAGAGACAGAGCACTCATAAGGAATTAATTTTTCAGGAAGCTGGAAAAAAGCTAACTATTCTCTTTTCAAATGAAGATCGCATTCCTAAAACAATTGAGGTTTCTCCTCTCCCAACGTTATCGTAGAGTAGAAGCACCGTTATACCAAATTGGGACTCTTGACAAAAGGACAACGAAAACGCTTCAAAAGAGAGTTAACAAAAAGGTAAGTTCTTACATACGGTATCTTTTCAAACTTTTTTGTCTAGTAATTTTCTATGAAATGTAAGGCTTTTATAAGTATATTCTTTGATAACAGGGTCATGCATAGACATGTCCCATGTTGTGTACTAGGGTTGGTTTGTTGTTATATTTGTTGAATGGAGCCATATGAGAAGGAGAATGGGTTACTGCCAATTCTACAACCCCACTTCACCATTGCAGATGTAGTTCAACCAACTCTAGATAGTAGGTGGTTTAAGGATTTTTCGATTTCCTAAAGCATTTCCTCGTGGGAAAGTGATTCAGATGTTCTGATTTCTATGTCTGTAAAGGCAGGCTTGTGCTTTCACTAAAGCTAGTCGTGCTATGGCGAGAAGATTTTTCTTGACTATCACTGATTTTTACTGCCATTTGTCCGAAAGAGTATTAATTGTTATGTTTGGCATATATTGTTTTTCGTTGTGACAGTCAGAAATAAAAACAAACTGAACTGATTTACATGGATTATTTTGTGTTCTTTACATTTATCAATCACACAAAAAACTTGTTTTTCAAGAGCCTCAAACAACAGCGAGGAGATGATTTCGCTGCAGCAAAAGAAGTCACAAGTGATAGAGGAAGAGAACTGGAAAAAACAGCAGTTTTCTGCAGCAATTGATGAAGAAATTGACTCTCCTTTCGAACCAGCTGCACTTGGTACATCTGAATGTGACAATGCCCGGTATTCAGTGATGATCCTGCTCTGCGATCTTTTTCTGTGAACATGTTAGAAAATATTCGCAAAGGCAGTAACTCTTGTGATGTTTCTGTCCGCACTTTTTCCAAACCAAAATTAAATTTGGATGCCAACTCACTGTTCTCTTTGATTGGGACCATGCCACGCTTACTGAGTCTATCCTTACTTCACACTTGACCATGGATGAACTAAAGGGTTTGATAAACACAAAGTTTGAATACCCTCATTTTCCTGCCCATACTCAGGCTGTGCGGGCAGTGCGGCGTCTCATTTGGGAAGTCACTAACGACTGTGGAAGTATTGCTGGCCATCAACAACGGGATGGTTTCATTCGGGCGAGAATTGCTTCGCGTAGGGTCTTGCCGAAAGCAGACACGAAATCTGACTTTCTTTCATTGGCTGCAGTATAATGTTTTGATATTCACCACTGTTTCTTGTTCATTGTCTTTATTCTTCATTCGTTTGTGCACGTTTTACAAGCACATATAAAGTTGGTTGGTTGATGTGTAAGCTACCATTGGAGAGTTGCAGTTACTATATCTGTCAAAAAACAAATGTAAATCGGCGAAAACAATCGAATATTAATGCAGTGCGTTGTGTGATTATGTAATACATATTACTACAACAAAACCAAAGTGTCATCTTATGCACAGTGCGTTCCTACTCTTGCCATGGAAGTGAAAAAGGCTTTAATATCATCAGTTTTTGCTGACCAAGCAAAAATAGGGTTGCCAGGTGATTGTTTAATATCTTACCGTACACCACCAGCCTTTACCTAAAAGGGCAACTAGCAGTCGCATCATATGTAATTGTTGTTGTGGTTGTTAAAGTTGGAAATTTTTACAATTTAAAAAAGATAAACAAAGTTTTTTCTTCAAAAAAATTTGTACCTGGCAACTCTGTGCTGGCAAGAAATGCCAAGGACAAAATCGACTACATGTTTAAGGTTACTGAATATTTTTGCGTGAAATTTTACAGAAATATTCTACATAGCAATAGTCACCCTGTGTGATAATTCGATTTTTGATTTTTTTAAATTTTTTGATTTTCACATCGCCTTACTAGTTAGTCCTTAGCAATGGCTGGGAGTAAACTGTTAGTTACTTACAACCATATGATAGTCACATAAATCTCCTTGTAGTTTAGGTCCACATTCTTGTACAAGTTTGTTGATCATCGTTGTTGCGTCCATTCTTGTGTATGGGTTATGAAATGCTATTGCAGTCGTTATCAAAGTTATGACCATAACTTCAAGAATCGGGTGATGGCGAAGCTTGACCATAAATAGCAACAAAAAATGTTTATAGAAACGATGCTTTAATAAACGAAGGCAAATTTCAATGCAATTGTTTCATGCAATAAGTTGCTTTTTGATTAGTTTTAACAGTGGCAATTTTTGATATCAAACGAGTGCACAATGAAACAAAACATTCATTTACTCACTTTTGTCGTTTTTCTAATTTTGCACCACCACAAATTTGCACGAACAAAAGCAGCTCCCAGAGCTCCGCCTAAAATTCCAAGTAAGCCAAATGGAATCAGCTCAAACATCAACCAAGGTCTGTCATAGGTAACGTAAAACAGAACAAAATTTTCTGTATTGCTCCCATACGGATTAAGTGATCTCAACACAAACGCAGCCACCATCGCACAGAAAAAGGATCTCCATAAAGTTTTCATTGGAAAGTAGTAGCTCACCTAAGCGCATGGAAATTTATAGTAGCCTAGCCCAGGCTACAGGTCAGTAGGTCTACAACGTTTTCGTTTGTAAATGGAATTTTCAACAAAATTTCTGATTTCATATTCATTTTAACCATTTGGACACAGAGAAGAATGTTAATTTTTCTGCTAACCTTTTTCAGAAACAAAGAAGTTGTTATTGTGGCTTATTTCGTCCAATAGAGATTTTTTCTCATAAATGTAGACTAATGAAGAGTGGAATCAACAAACAATTTTGTAGTCAATGTCGTGCTACTCAATGCTACATTATAGCAAAACAGCGTTTATGTTTGTAAATGTAGTCTGTAACTTGAGAAGCGCTCGTCAATCCTGGATCTGCTTTGTTTTGGTTAAGTTTTAGTTGTCCAATTCACAATATTTTTTTTTCTGTTAAAAAACCATTGGCCTGAAAGTTCCCAAAAAATTGCAATATTTGTGTTAGATTTAGAATTCAGCAATCTTTGAAAATTGGAATTCGAGGTCACAAGGTTGAAGTTTCAAACGAAGTTCCGCCAAGACTTCATTGAAAAATCATCAAAAATAATATCTTACATGCAACAAAAAGTCAAAAACAAAACATTCAAGCGCGTTGTTTTAAACGTCATAACAAGCGTGATAAAATTAACCTTACACATGTTACAAATTAAACATTTAGTGGACACTTTTCAAGAAAGTTGTAACGTTGTAAAGATCCTTGTGCAGGCCAAACTGCCTCCACAAACTATTTTATTCTGTAAAGGTGAGTCCATACTTGCATTGAAGCATCGGGAGATGAGAAGATAAGGTTCTCATTATACTAAGCCTTCAGCACTAACAGGAGTAGTGTGGCCAGTTCCTTTCTCTCGGCCGCCTTACCTTCAACAACTAACCCCACCCAATTTATTATTTTCTGGGTATCGGCGAGCAGTGTTTTTCGACAACCAGCCGAAGCATGGAGTCGAACCTTGATTGGAAAGCGAGCGCTTTACTGGCTGTGCCCTCCTACCACCCATTCTAACGTTACGTGAGGTATATTCAGTAATTAGGCCTACTGTAATGCAAAATTATTAATTAGGTTATATGCACAAGCGATATACGCTAACAGCATTAATTCGATTACTTACTTCCTCTAGACTGAAAAGCACTCCTCCAACAGGAACTCCAAATGCCACTGATACGCCAGCTGCGGCGGCTGCAGACAAAACTTCCCGCTTATTGGCTTCATTCTGCCCATACTTTGGAAACAAATGTGCAAAGACGTTTCCACAGCATGAAGAAATATGAACCAACGGTCCTTCCTTTCCAAGACTGAGATTAGATGAAACGGCGAGAGAAGCAGTGATGCATTTTATCACTAATACCATTTTACCAAGGAAACCGCGGATGATAAATCCTCCTAAAATGGTCTTGACCTAGCAAACAAGCAAAACCGTAAGTGGAAGCTATAGCCTAAGTGTTGCTGGTTCAATTCTTGGGGTGTGCAAATGTACATTTTGAGCAATGCATTTTAAGGACAGCTCTCCATTCAGCGGCACGTAGTGGATAGAGTAATTCACAGACAACAGCAAGCAGAAACTTTGCTATACGCCAAACTCTGCTATCGGGCCTGCGTCAGAGGTTCAAAACCTAGTCTGTAGCCTACAAGTAGACCTATGCGTCACTGCCAAAATTGAGCTTGCAAAGAAGGTGTTTCCGTTCGAGGATAAAGAATCTCTCAACTACAATCAATTTTTTTGCTAAACATTTCTACTACGCCTAATGAACAAATCTCGATAACATGATCTTGTATGGTATTTGCTTACCTCGGGGATTCCAGAACCGGCGGCTTGAGGTGCCAAGCAATAAACAAGAATGGCCGCAGTGGTAGAAAAACACAAAGCAATCACAACATACATGATGTATTGAACAGCATAATCCGATATGTTTGCCTGCAAACATCATGTAGAGTTGTAGACTGTAGACAAATGAGATGTCGCTGCAAGTGAATGTCTGTTGGATCAAAGAGACCGACTAAGACCTAGTTTAAACAAGTGGCTACCGCGAATTCATAACAGTTAAGAGATGTTGCAACTCAGTTTCAGTTGGACCTCGTTTTAGTTAACAACTTTTTAACTTACGTTTAACAATTTATCCCAACTTCGCCAACTTGTGCAATTCAGGTCGTCTCCGTAACCATCTACCTCTTGAAAGTGTGAACAGCAAGACTCTCTATGTAGCCAAAATTTAGAAGTGCAAATTCCAAATTTCAGGTCTATCAACCACTTGGCTGAAGTGTCAATAAATCCAGCACATGTCCCTGCAAAGTTTAAAGGTATTTCCTCAAATGTGATAAAATAGCAAACAGGCTATAAATAAAATGTTTTAGGCCTACTTGCGGAATATTGATATTTTTAAAGACATTTATGACTTGTAATGTTGAAATTATTATACAAGAGGTAAATGTGACAAACAAGGTGTGAACCTACCATTTTAAATGAAAGGCAAAACCTTTATCAATTTCTCTAAAAATGAATATTACGCGCTTATTGGGTAGTCGGTTTGTAGCCTAAATGGCACGAGTATTTATAGCCTATAGTGCATAGTTACCTGCGGCCAATCCTATCAGCAACAAGATCAACCAAACGATACAAGCATCCTGAAGTCTTTTCAGTTTGGCAATTATCGATCTGCTGGCAGAACTGTTGTAAATTTGCCTGAACCGCAGTCGGTTCAAGGTTGTTTCTCTCAGCCAGTCGATAGTATGATAATTTTCGTATCTTTCAGTTGTTTCTACTTCTTTTAGTTTTGCTTTCTTTTCGGGTGCAGAACTTCGATCCCAAGAAAACGAACCTATTTTAATAAAACAACAGTTGTCTTTTCTTTCTACAGTTAGATTGGCTCATTCAACACAATAGGCTACATTACAAACAAATCTAAACTGGGCTCTTTACAGTATATTTAAAAATAGTGATAAAGGTAATATAACCCAAGAAAACAACCGCGCGCCCAGCAAGCTGGTGCTAGAGAGAAGCCCAAGCACGTATCCATAGGATTCACTGCCTGGTATGATATATTCAAGAAAAATGTACGACGAGTTTAAATTACTTCAAGTTAACATGCTGTCTGTCACGATTTCGAACATTAGATTCTCTTCTGCACAACTTTATAACAGGCATAGTAAAATCTTTAGTAGTTCAGTTTAAGGATACAGCAGTTAAGTTCAGAAAGAAACCAACAATAGTGTTTTTAGGCTGCTAAGAAACAAATAAATTTAGTTTATGAGCAGTAGTTACAATCAGTAGCGTAGCCAGGAATTTTGAAAGGGAGGGGTTTTGACGACCGGCGGGCGAAGCCCGTCGTCGTCTTCGCCAAAAGCGACACCCAGCGGCGGGGGGTCTGGGGGGCCTCCCCCAGACAATTTTGAAAAATTACTTTGAATTTGATGCATTCTGAGAGCATGTTCAACAAAAATTTGGGTATGAATATTACTGTAAAATGGTGCTGTCCGGTGGCATAGCAAAAGGATAAGATCATGTTTTCTTGGGCATTTTTCGGTAATAAAGCTAAGTCTCTGTGTTTTCTTGTTGCTAATTCTTGGCTGAGATATTTGAATGTTTGGTATTGGCAAAACTCGTTCTTTTAGTGCAGTTTTGTTTAAAATTAGGCAAACTTTGTTTTACAGACATACAGACTGAAAGTATCATTCTCAATATCGTGACGTCACACGCGTACCAAAGGGGGGGGGGGAGTTGTAACCCCCAAACCCCCCCCTTGGTTACGTCACTGGTTACAATATTATAAACAATATCATTATATATGACAACATTAAAAGATTATTGTTGGTTTCTTTCTGAATTTAACTGTTGTATCCTTAAACTGAACTACTGAAGATTTTACTATTTCTGTTATAAAGTTGTGCTGAAGAGAATTTCATATTCGAAATCGCGATACACAACATAACTTGATGTAATTTGAACTCGTCGTACATTTTTCTTTCTATTCACCTGATTTTTTCCAACTTCTACGCAATGGCAATCTTTCTTCTTTTTCTGTTGTAGGAAACGAGACTTTGCGTTTTATAGATGTTTCACTGGCCATGAAGACGGTTTTATGCTTTGATAGCGCTCACCTTTTTGTAAAAACATTGACTACCATATTAGTAAACCCAATTTGTTTTCCAAACCTGCTGCTATTTCAAATACGGTAAACAAAAAGCATGCAGCTCACACAATAGTTTTTGTTAATAAAATAACACTTATAGGTTTCAAGATTTCAATATGACTATTTAATGACATTATAAGCTGGCTTTATTTAACAGTCGTAGGCCTATAACTTTAATTATTTACAGGTTTTTGACAAGTTGAAAGGAACAATTTCAGCTTGACCAGCTCATCAAACAATAGTTTATCAAAACAAACTATTAAGTTTTATTTCATATCATTTGTATTTAGTTTTTAATTCATGATTTCTTGAAACTAGGTTTTATCAAAGAGAAACGAATTAGCCTATTATCAAACATGAAATAGTTTTTGTTCTAGAATTAAGCAAAATATTTCGGTTAACGTCTTTGTTCTTTCGATAAAATGTCGTTGGGAAAATTGTCTCCGATGAACTGTGGTTCGATAAGCTGTCGCAATAATCGAAAACAAACTAAAAATATAATTATTTTTCTCACTTTGGTTCCGCTGGCTATAGCCTACCGTGTAATCACTGCGCCTTTGGCAATTCTGTTCACGAGTGTAATGAAATGCCTCAGTACCACAACAGTGTGTTGAATAAAACCGGAAACATAATACAGTTTTCATACAAGTTTATTGTTGTAGCGTAAAATCCAATTGTTTGTATATTGTAATTCAATCCGCGTGTTTTGTTTACCTTTTGGTAATGTCAAGCAGGACAAATTAAGTCCAATTTTCGTAGGCTATGGCCCAAAATAGCTTTCCTTAAGAGTACCGTAGTAAATTTCTTTGTTTTATTAACCTCCAGATAAAAAGAGAAATCATATTCGTATTTTCACGAAGGCAGCCTACTATGAGAACATCTCAATTGATGACCTTCACTGCAGTGTCGGTCTTAGTAGAGCTAAAATGTTCTTCTTTGTTTGAGTTTCGGAGTCGCCGATTTATCTTTTTGCTGCGTATAGGTGTATGCAACCAGGGCCGTAGGCTATATCTTTCTGTTGTGTATAACAACTAGGACCGTATTAACCGCCCATTGTACTTTCCGGGCGGGGGCACGGGTGTTTTAAAGGCCCACTCATTTCAATTTGTTTATTTGTTTGGCTATTTAAAATAAAAAAATGATGTAAATTGCCTTCTGCTACAGAAGCACGATATTCAGTAACTTAAATGACGTAAGGCCGTATTTACCGTTTCCAAAAGCCATGGTTGAGGACCTACATACATTCATATTTATTTGGTAGGCTACAAAGTTTTTCGGCTATTAGAAATAAACAAAATGCGACAATAGGCAAGCAGCTACAAAAGCTTGACAGTTCACAACTTAGGCTGCATCAATCGGGTTTTGTATTGTCGATCGTCATTTGGAATGACTATTTGAATCAGCGAAACCAGTAAATCTATGTTATTTTGTTAAAGTTAATAGAAGAAAAAACAATTAGGCTACTGGGCTACTCGCTCGCATTCTTGGAAAATGTTTTTAGGCTGACTATAGGCTACAACGCACAAATTTGTATACAACGAGCAGAGAACCACTGTAGAGGCATGCAAAAATAACAGTTCGTTAAGAATTATTAAATATTTTCCTTGATGACTATTAACAGTTAAGCCGTTTGCAAACTAACAGTTAAAGGAGTATTAAAGGAAAAACCTGACTTGGCGATTTTCCACGTTCTTTGTGTTTAACATGCTACCATAAAACGATTTTCAATAAAATTTTGCCCCATTGCGGTCTGACCACCATTGTGCGCGTGCTTTTGTCAGAGCTTTCAAAACGAGATTGGCCTGAGCAACGAAGCGTGCGACTGTAAAAAACGTCATAAAGTCTACGTCATAAAGTCTAGCAATCAACCGATCACGCAATAATTGTTACTGCGGGCGATTTGACTGTAGGCTATGTATGTATTTACATCAAAACAGCACATTTTAACATCAAAACAGCAGACAGTTTGCTCAAAACATCAGATTGGTAACGTGGCTTTTGTTATTGCTGGACTTTATGACGTATTCTTGAGCTGTGTTTGCACGTTTTGGTCATTTTGAAAAAAATGAAAATAAATGAAACACTGGACTTTGGGCCTTGCCAGCGCCATTGAAAACAAATTTTTTTGGGTAATTGTTTTTGAAATGTATTCTTGAATGTTCAGTTTACTCATTTTAATGCTTAATTCCGGTTTGAAATTTTCCTTTAGTATGCCTTTAAACGATGTTTAATAAACATGTGATTTTAAGCTGTATATTTCCTTTCCTTAAAAAGCAAACACACCAGAAACTTGCATTAGGCCTACAACTCGTTTATGAATACCAGTAGGCTACCTACTTCATTAGAACTGGTTGCCAGAAAATGTCACGTTATTTCCAGGTGAAAGTTTCTACAAATATATGTTTAAACTTTAAACGTTGTTAAATATAGGTGGCACGTTTTAAATTTTGAAGCCCCCTAAATCGTGGTGCACGGTCGTTTGGTCGACAGACATACGTCTGTCGACCAAACGTCCTGTCGACCAAATGACCGGGTACCTAAATCGTGAGGCCCTAGGTTTCAGCCTTTCCAATTCCAGTGTAGTGGTAAATCCGGCACTGATTTGAAGCACCGTAAGGTCCACCGGTGGCCATGCAGTCATTGCGTTACAACTAGGCTACAATTCAATTTATTTCTCATTACTGGTGCAAACATGTAGCGTAAGAACTACAAAGTAAATACACAAATTTGGCACCAACAAAAGAAAAAGATTACAAAACGAAAAGGTTTAAAATATGCATCGATAAAATAGTGTTTGGAAAACATTAGCCTACCGGTAGCCTACCTTAAAAATGCACAACCACCAACCTAGAAAAGAAAAAAAAAGAAAACTTTTACTTCGTTGGTTGAAAAAATAGGCCTACAATTAACATTTGCAAGTGCAACAAGGGCGATTTAATTTTTAAAATGCACAAAAGAAATTCAAAAAGTGACAAGTTTCCCGAACTTTTTACTTTGAGAGTCTGGCATTCAAAAACTTAATTGTGATGTCAAAAGACTCAGCGAGGTAAAAGTTCGATTCAATTCATTTTATTTTTCTTTGCCGGAAAACAACAATTCAATTCAATTTATTATTTTTTTTATGTTGCTGCTGGCGCAAACATTTACAAAACGACAAAGTAAACATACAAATATAAACAGCAGTGATAAAGTTACAAATAGTGTAGCCTACCGGAACAAAACCAATAAAAACTGGCTCAGTGTGACCTTGCGGATTGAGAAAAAAGTAAATAAAAATAGAGATATAAAAATATAAGTATCTTACTGTTCACATAAACATTGATCAATCAACTCAAGGTTCAATTTCCAAAGGTTTTACAAAAGATAAAATTGAAATAAATTTTGGGCAATTAAATGCAATTATTTCACCAAAAAAAGTTGCTAAAATAATAAAAAAGCAAAAAAATTGAATTTAAAAGAAAATATAGAGAAAGATTATAATTGTTACAATTGGTATACCGTAGGCTAAAACATTAAAACTACAAAAATGAAGTATTTTGGATGATACGCATTTTAGTACAAAAAATATAAAAAGTTCTGACGGCACCAGGCTACTTCTAAAAATACAGTTAGACTATCAGTCAGCTAATAATTTTATGAACATTTTGATGAAAAAAATAGCTAATTTGCACAACTGCACAATTAATGATAATCGGGTACCCGGACATTTTGCCGAAAGACATTTTGCCGAAAGGACATTTTGCCGAAAGACATTTTGCTAAATGGACATTTTGCCGAAACTCATTTTTGTGTTATATGTATCGATATTCTCCACAATGTGTTTTAGTCTATCGTTCACAACCTTAGTCCTTTCGGCAATTTGTTCATCGGCAAAATGTCTTTCGGCAAAATGTTCTTTCGGCAAAATGTCTTTCGGCAAAATGTCTTTCGGCAAAATGTCCTTTCGGCAAAATGTCCGTGCACGGATAATCGCATCTCTGTCCAGTAGGCTACAGGTAACTTTTTTATATGACGGAATTTCCATTTGATTGCGTACTTCTTATCTTTTTTTCCGCATTTTTCCGAAATTTTACTTAGTAATTCCTTTGCAAATTTTTGAAGAAGATAAAATTGTAATTTTTCTGTAATATTTCCTTGAGTTTAGTTTATCTTCTGGTCCCAAATTTGCACAAATCCAGTTTTAAGACTTGGGCTTGGAGAGCAAAAATCCTGCAACCAACTTTTAAAAAAAGGCGGAAAACCATTAATAACCCCCCGAATAAAACCACAATAAATTATTCAGTAAAATGTGATAGGCCTACTCAGTGGACATAACAAATAGTTGAATAAAAAGATTGTGGCATTATATGTAAGCCCAAAAATTTCAATCTGTCTGCTTCCCCAAGAATTATTGTTGACCAAGAACCGATCGAGTTTGTTGAAAATATTAAGTAGCCTATTTAGGTGTGCATAGCCTATCACGTCCTCATTATCAGATGACAAGGACATACTGCCACAAGTTAAATCTCTTTATTGTACTGTAAACAATTTAAAAAATAAATATAGCAAATGTTCACGAAGAGTAAAAAATGTGTTGTTTCGCTCTTACTGTACATCTCTTTATGTTTGTCAACTTTGGCACAATTAGCCTATCGCCGTTCTTCGATCAATCGGATTAGAATTGCCTATAATGACTCATTTCGAATTCTACACAATATGCCTCGCTTTACTAGTGCACGGGAATGTCAAGTTAATGCAAATGTTATAACTTTTGATGCTCTATTGCGAAAAACAGTTTATGCTTTTGTGCAACGTTGTTACAAATCTCTCAATTCTCTTATCATAGCATTAATGTCCTCAGAAGTCAGACGCTTTCTATAAAACGACATTTTTTAAGCACTACAATGATATGTTGCACATGCCATCCAAGTGACTCCTTACGTCTTGTCTTTGTGTGTTTTTTGTGTTTTGGTTTTAATATGGACAACCTTGTCTGATACAAATAAATAATAATAATAATAATAGGCTGAAGGTTGCATTCACAATACGAAAAAATCCGACGGCAAGTATTTCCAAAAATAGGGGTTGCTCGACTTATCCTATTCCATTGCACAGTCTATTCCATTCTCTCCTCGTTGAAGGTGAGCAGTCAACTAACATAGCCATCTGGGCGGATTTTTCTATGCCGTGGTGGCGTTCAACAAATTTTTTTAAAAACCACTTTTAACCAAAATCTATTGTAAATCACAACTAATTCTTAGGATAAGCTATCGTAGTTGATTCATTCAGTCTCCTATGAAGTCCGGTATGAAGTCCTTGTAGTCGATTACGATACTTTCATCAAACAGCCAACGGTGCCATCGTTGTTTGAGTTTTGCTACGAGAAAGGATTTATCATTTAATTATCCCACAGATTGTCGATACTTTTCCAGACTGCAAACGTTAAAAGAAGTCAACGCATAATTAATCCAAGTGGACTAGCCTACTATTTTTTAGCATTAAGTAGGCTATACTTCTGCGAAGTGAAATTGAAGCTTCTCTAGCTGACAAGGTCAGCTAGTTCAGTTGTTTTTATTTCTGACCATCACATCAAAGAAAAGGTAGAAGGTGCAAATCGCGAACGTTAAAACGTGCTTGAGACCGAAATAAGTCATAAGGTTAAAAGAGAATTGACACGGTCGCAACACCTTCAAAAAAATTAAAAATAAATGCTTTTTTTAATATACTTTGTTCTAGTTCTTTGCTATGTTGACGTGTATTGTTTTCGCTGTGATGGTCAGAACAGAAATAAAAACAACTGAACTGAACTTAAAAAAACTGGACCCTCTTTGCATTTTGCGTTTTAAACGGCGGCAACTCTGGTCACTGCACTTGAGCTTTTTGCTTCTTCCGAAATTAAGGGAATTTGGATTTGTACCCTGGCCTTGGATTTAGGTAAATTTGCTAAATTGTAGCTAGTTGATAAATCATAGGTAATCTCCAGCGATCTAGACTTTTGATAGTTTATGACTGCTCATCCACATCAATATTGGAACTGGCAAATTCAATCCACAACACTTTTCATTAGGCTGTCATTCATTACCGTACTACATGTGTGCTTCTCTCTGTTTTTGTTTTATTTTTTGCATTGCTATTTGTTTTTTTTTTGGGTTTTGTGGCCGTGCTAACTACTGATATATAGCCTACTACATAATTTTTCATTCAGGCACGTTTTAAACCTTTCAAGGTTTTGCCACCTTTTCCCGTTGGAAGTGGCTACGTTTACGGCGCCGTAAATACAGCCGTTCCATGCCTTTTTTTTAATCTTTACGTCGCTTTTACTGCGCATGCGCGCTGGTGCATATTTTTTCTTTTTTCACCTTCTCTTTGAAAGAAAAAGTGAATATATACGGTAACTTCTAAATTCAACCGCCTTTGCCAAGTGAGTCAGTGGCGCGTGCGATTTTTGTCTGATTCTTACTCCCAAGGATGTGAGTTCGATACCACCAGGAGGTGATTCTTTTTTTTAAACTAAATTCTAACCCGAAGTGACTCAATCGTTAGGCTACGCATTTTTGTGGCCGTTCAGTTTAGTTTGTTTTCAGTTCTGACCATCACAACGAAAAAACAGTATATGATTAACACAGCAGAGGTCTAGAAAAAGGTAGAAGCGACAAAAAGCGGATGTTATAGGCAGTGGCGTATTTAGAAAGTTTGTTAGGAGGAGGCCAAGACATTGTGTCAGTCAGCCGCGTGGCGGCTGACTCGGCGGCTGTATACCAAAATGTCATATGAATATGATGCGTCAGAAAGGGGGGGAAGAGGGTTAGCTGAAACCGTCACATAAGGGGAGGGGGTCCAAAATCAAGAGCGAATCCGAAGAATTAAGTTACTGTTCCAATCAATGAACTAACGAAAGATATCAAACACTTCAGAACATAAACAATAAGTTAGATCTTCCGACCTCGAATACCTTTTGAACATTCTCGGTGATTCGAATTGACAATTTACAGTTTAATGCGATGGCTGTGCTTGGCAAATATATCAATGACTGCATCAGGCGCGGATTTATGGGGGGGCCCGGGCCCCCCCAAAATTTTGTGAAAAATTGTATGTTTCCGCATCAAATGGTTTGATATGCTTCTAAACAGCTGATATTAGTCCCTCGGCATCACAATTGATGAAAATGGTTGTTTTAATGTCTATTTTCTAGCATATTGTATATGTCGTAGTATCATTGTTCATACCTGTTTAGCTTTTTCTTTCTTTTTAATTGATTTTCAAATTTTCTGGCCCACCCCGAAAAAAACTCTTAGATTCGCGCCTGGACTGCATCATACTCGAGTACAATATCCTTGTTTAGAAACATCGGAGCTAGACCATTACGTGGCTCGGTCATGGTCGTGCGGTAATAATTTTTCAGGTAGGCTACTTCAGTGAACTGAAACATCACTCATTGGAGGCAGTTGTAACTGGAAGCGAAGCAAAGGTTCGAAGTAATTCATGGATAATCGGATAAGTGCCGAGTTGTTCATCAGCTTGACACGCATCCACAAGAGTTGCAGATCGTTTATCCACAGAAACGGCAAGCCAATTCGCTTTCTCCATCTTCGCAATTCAACAGTAGCTGCAAAGCAATTGCTTGGTTCAACATCCAGCATTTCATGGTAGCAGTCGAAAATCTCCTCGATCGGGCAGTCTTCATCTTCATGAATCAATGAAAGCAGAAATGTGCTGACTTTAAAAGCTAGCGAGCAGTGTTCATTAAATCTCTCATGAATTTGTGCCATGCAATTGTCAAGGAAGAAAAACTGTTGACAAATTACATTGCAAAACGTAGGCTATACCCCCGCCCCCTTCCCGCGCTAGGACGAATCATCCAAGCAATTATGTGTTGGGTTAAAACTTTTTTTTGCAAAATTTGTATTTTTTTACCTGATCATTAGGGGGAGGCCATCGCCCTTTATCCTCCCCCCTAAATACGCTACTGGTTATAGGCTAGCGTGCATGATACCGAAACAGGACAATCAGTTTAAAATATGGCACGGCCGTAAGCCCGTAACACCTTAATAAAATTTTTATAAATTTAAAACGAAGAGGAATAAAAGGCTAGCGACTTTTTCTAAATTCATAAAAATTTTAGGTGTTACGACCGTGCCATATTTTAAACTGATTATCCTGCTTTGCTATCATGCATGCTATAACCAGTGGCGCACGGTATAGCCAGAAAAAAAATTTGGGGGGGGCCAAATATTTGATGAATTGAAGAGAACGACAAAGTATTTGATTTAAGACATCGCCACCTGTGCAATGGCGTATCCTGGTGGCTTAAGCAAGGGAAGCAATAAAGCTGTTGGGGGTTAGAGCGTGCCGAAGGCACGCTCTAGGGGGGTCCGGGGGCATGCTCTCCCGGAAAATTTTTGCAAAATTACACTCAAATAATGGATTATAGCGCTTTTTGGAAACACTTTCAGGGTAATATTTGTATGAAATTTATTAGCAGATAAACAGCTATTAACTTATTAAAGGTAGCTGTTACACACGAACGGGCAAAAACTGCGGCTAAAATTAGAGAACACAAAAAACTCAGCTACACAAAAACTGCACAAAAACCCAACAGAGTAAGCGATTCTGAAATTGCTTCCACAAATTAGTTAAAAGAAGCGTAAATCGGGTAAACTTTGCGCGATTTACGATTTGCAAAATTTATTGGTGTCTTTCTGTGTGTCTAAAACAAGTCCTGGGAGTTGTTAATAATCAGATGTCTTAGAAAACAATATAAATTTATACAAATTATATTAGGAGCTAGTTGAGCACTCTCTTTTGATACAAACATTATATATATTATATTTTCAACAAAGGGTTCAACTTCGGAATCCAAACTTTGAAAAATTGGGGAGGGGGGCATGGCCCCTTTCGTGCAAGAAGCAATGGGCAACAACCATGAGAGGAGCTTCGTTTTTTACTAAAGCAGCAAATCCGGGTTTGTTTTCAAGCATAGCTGGTGCTCTATCCGTGCATATAACTTAGAACAAAGTATATTTTTTTTCTCCAAAATTCATCAAGGTAATCACGGACCCCCAAATGCTTTTTCACGGACCCCCAAGGGGTCCGCGAACCCCAGGTTGGGAACCACTGCTTTAAAGCATAGCCTATGCGAAGTTTCTATGAATTAAACATGATTTTGTTCCGACATAAATTTACAGAGCCTTTACATTTCTAATAATTTACTTGAAAACAAAAGCAAAGTAGGTTACGGTAGCCTAATCCAAAAACTTTTCATGTCATTGTGTTTTGTCAATGAAAAGAACACTTTAAATTTATTACATATATTAGTAGGCTACCAACGCAAACCTTTGCTTTTTGTTCTAAATAGACATAGTGGCTCAGAGTAAGTTTTGAGTAGCCTACTGCAATCGTTTCAATCTTAGAATATCGCAGCAACAAAATTAGTCGAACAACGCTACTGCTGGCCAAGCTTCTTTAACAACATGGATTAACTGTAGAAAATATGTAGTATCAAAGAGTGACACAAAATTAGGTCAGCGAGTCATAATCGCCACTGTTGCATTGTGCGGGGACATATGATTTGTTATTGATGAAATATATTCATCTGCGATCACCAGCGCTGTATAAGTCTTGTTTGTAATATGTTTATTTTAACAAAGTCTTAATCCGAAGTGCTAATTTACATCGGCTGGCAATATTGTTGTTTTTATGTCGATTCGATGTTGTCGGACATTGAATCGTTGTTAAAAAGGAGAACTAGGTTAGTTGACATCCAAGGTGAAAACATTTTTTGATCATATTTTGCAAAAATTATGCTTCTTTTAGTAATGTCCTTCACATCATTGAAATACTTATTTTATTACCTCGACGTCATCGTCAACACAATCATGTCGAGCGTTGTTTTTCGTTGCTAAAAAGAATTCTAGGGAGTGGCGAACTTCTTTAAAATCAGCCACATTGGAGACTCTCGTGCGAGTGTCGTTAGATGGTCCCGCAGTAATTCGTTGTCGTTCTCTTCAATTCATTAAATATTTGGCCCCCCCAAATTTTTTTTCTGGCTACGCCACTGGTTATAGCGTGCATGATAGCAAAGCAGGACAATCAGTTTAAAATATGGCACGGTCGTAACACCCAAAAATTTTATGAATTTAGAAAAAATCACTAGCTTTTTTTCCTCTTCGTTCTAAATTTATAAAATTTTTATTAAGGTGTTACGGCCGTGCCATATTTAAACTGATTGTCCTGTTTCGGTATCATGCACGCTAGCCTATAACGTCCGTTCTTTGTCGCTTCTACCTTTTTCTAGACCTCTGCTGTGTTTGTCATATACTGTTTTTTCGTTGTGATGGTCAGAACTGAAAACAAACTAAACTGAACGGCCACAAAAATGCGTAGCCTAACGATTGAGTCACTTCGGGTTAGAATTTAGTTTAAAAAAAAGAATCACCTCCTGGTGGTATCGAACTCACATCCTTGGGAGTAAGAATCAGACAAAAATCGCACGCGCCACTGACTCACTTGGCAAAGGCGGTTGAATTTAGAAGTTATATATTCACTTTTTCTTTCAAAGAGAAGGTGAAAAAAGAAAAAATACGCACCAGCGCGCATGCGCAGTAAAAGCGACGTAAAGATTAAAAAAAAGGCATGGAACGGCTGTATTTACGGCGCCGTAAACGTAGCCACTTCCTTTCCCGTTCGTTAACATGCTGGTAGGTTTATAGCCTATCGATTTTTGTAGTTAGTATCTTTTTCGTCCCGGACGCGTTAATGACAAAAAATAAAATGATTGATTTTATGTAATTTACTACCTCGCTTTTGTATTGTGTAGAACTGCTTAACTGGAAGTATGTAAAGCCTGTAATTTTGGGTTTATTTACCAATCAATCAATGTTTTATTTGTCAGTAACAGGAACATAGGTACATGTTTGAAATATGCAAGCAATATACACAATGCAAAAGTTACACAAGTTCCCATACCGACAGGGAGACAACGAGATGACCATACGGTCTACTAGTCAATTGCCACCCTACGGAAATGACGATTTTGCCATTTAAAATAAGCTTACAAGAGAAAAATAAAATAAAACGTTCCCGCGCTTCAACATACGCACCAAAAAAACAAAAACAAAACATATTTAAGATAACGTAGGCCTAAACACAAAATTCCAAGAAGCAAGCAGAGATTAATAAAGTTTCCGACTGAACATGTTGTATTGCATAATTATGAAACTGGCTAAGTTGGTTTCCATAACATATCGCTTACGATGCACCGTAGCTTTGTAAAATTAACATTTTGATCTCTTTTTTGAAACAATGACATGATAAGTTTTTTAGCCTAGTTGGAACCTCTGACCAGACCATTGGTCTCAATACCTGCATAGACTTTTTGGGTCATTCCACATCAAATCACCCAAAAAAAAATGAAATTTTTAACACCACCACCTCCGATTTTCTTCAAATTTGGTTTGTGTGTGAGTTCTGGGTAAAAAAGCAAGAATTCCAAATTTTATCAAAATCCGGCCAGTGGTTTTAGAGATATGGGCCTGTAAAATTTCGTCTTTTGGGGGGAAATGGGGGTACCCAGCTTATTTCAAAATGCCATTTCTCAACAACCACTGGGTGTATTTTAATGAAATTGGTGTCAATTTGCAGGAAATTGGTCAAGGATTTCATTTCTGTGGTTAATTTTCAAAAATAAGCGTGTTTGGGGGTAATGACCTTTTGACCTTAGCTTTGACCTTGACTTTGACCCTGTGGATCACGTGATACAAAAAACTTGTCTACATGAAAAATATTCTTTGACACTATCTCTATAACATATGAAAAAATGGAAGAGGTAATATTTCTATTTTAGCCATAGTTTTCACTCAAAGTTTGCATGTCTCATGATTTTTCAACAAATTTTGTTAAAATCACTTTTAAAAGTAGTATGGCATGTACAAATGTAACGATATGCACATTGCATCATCAGAAAGAATGGGTCCAAAATGATGATAAGGGCTATTTTTTTTTTTTTTTTTTGTGAAATAAGCTTATAACATTGGGAAATGATGGCAAATGGGGGAGGGGGTAAAATATCTCAAATTCTGATGGTGTAATACATAAACACTCCCAATTAACACTGCATAAAAATGAGTTAAATGACACAGTTTAGTCAAGACACAACAGACAAAATGTTAGGTTCTGAAAGTTTTCCATAGACAGCAATCACTGAGCTGACCAGTTTTTAAACAACCTGTGAAGTTTAATTGTATCGTTTTTGGAAATAGTGTAACGACATCTGCCAGATGCAATCATGGAAGGAGTTTCAATGATACAAACAATGTTATTAATATCGATCCAGCATTTATCAGCAGAGGAAGGCCAGTAGAAGATTCTGGCTGGACCATGAGGATGCATAAAGTTTACATGGTAGTCTCCAAACCAAACTCATCAGAAATGTCTTCCACCAAACCTATCCACGGTTCATAATCATATATACATCATACATATGTCTGTGTTGCGATGTTGAAAGGTTCATTCAATGCTTCAAGTGCAAGGTTTTCATCACTCCCTCCTGTCACTGACACTATTTCAGGCAGATTTTTTTGAGCACTGAGTTTGTACCCGAATAACTTTGTTTCAGAAATCGGAACAAATCTATGGGATTTTAGTGTTCCTTTTATTGTCTTTGCCAACAAGAATCTTTTTTTCAATTTTTCTTTGCAAGCTTCATACCGGTCAGGCTTGACATTGAAAAATTGAATTCTTTGTACTGTATGCTAGTTTTGCAAACCTTCAACATCAAACAACGTTGATTCGCCGTTAAAGGAGCAAAAGTGTCCAGCCGCGGCGTTTGTCTCCACTCTGCCACTCGTAGCCCAGTGATATAAATCAAGTAAATTGCGCAAACCTGTAAGGAACTTCATTTGCGGCAAAAGTCTGACCGCAATTTCCACTGCTTTTACATCGTTTTAACATTGCCAGATGTTAAATCGGTGTAAAAACTGTAGCGTTGTTCTTCAAAGGAGTAATTTTCTTTCAAATGATGTTATCAATTAACTCTGCTACCAAACTGCTCTAAATTTGTCGTCTCTATCATCACAGTTGCGTCTGTTACGTCACTGATATTAAACTCGCAAGTTTCGTCTCGTAACCCGCACATACCAATCACAAAAAATATGCGGAACTGAATTACCAGGACCAGACGTTGTTGCGTAGCCTACCAATTATATTTATTACTTGTTTCCAAATCGTGTTAGAGGAGACATAAACTTAAATGTAAAACTAGGCTAGCCCAACAACCTAGCAAAATCGCCCTTTTGAAAAACGCACAAAATAACCTTTATGACGTGACAGTATGTGTTCGCCCGCCCAGCTATTTTGAAAACTCGGCGCCTATGGATAACGATATACCTTAATATCAGACTGACTAGTGACCATGCTATAACAGTATGGCGAAATCGATTTCTGATTATTAAAAATGAAGCTGGTACACTGTTGTTGCCAGAGCAGCAAGACTTATTCTACAATATAAGGTTTAAGCTATAACCGGATTTTATGAAAATTTCACAGATATCGTCCTCTTTGAATGAAAACTATGGCTAAACTAAAAATATTACCTCTCCCATTTTTTCATATGTTATAGAGATGGTATCAAGGAATATTTTTTATGTAGACAAGTTTTTTGTATCACGTGATCCACAGGGTCAAAGTCAAGGTCAAAGCAAAGGTCAAAAGGTCATTACCCCCAAACATGCTTATTTTTGAAAATTAACCACAGAAATGAAATCCTTGGCTAATTTCCTGCAAAATGACACCAATTTCATTAAAATACACCCAGTGGTTGCTGAGAAATGGCATTTAGAAATAAGCTGGGTACCCCCATTTTTCCCCAAAATACGAAATTTCACAGGGCCATATCTCCAAAACCACTGGCCGGATTTTGATAAAATTTAAAATTTATGCGTTTTTGCCCAAAACTTAACCACAAACCAAATTTGATGTAAATCGGTGATGGTGGTGTTAACAGCACTGGGTGAATTGAGCTGGAATGACCCTTTTGCCAAATTCTGTGTTTGATCTATTTATAAAATAGTTGTTGCTTGTTTGATATCTTGTGTTATGTGGATGAATGGATGAAGCATTTGTAAATAAATCACAATATGTAGACGGATGATACGATCACAATACGTTTACCAGTAGCCTATTGATGTTCTATTCCCATGATTCAGCTGTAACAACTTTAACCAGCTTTGCCAGCCATTAACCTTTTAATTACCTTGCATTTTTATTCAATACCAGTACCAATGCTCATTTTTTAAGAACATACAAAAGTTTTATGTGCTAGTTTTGTTCTGCACAACTTACCGTACAATTACTGCATTGGTAGGGTACTAGGGTAGGCTATACTCTCAGCACTTTTTTTGGCAAACTTGATTCTAAGCACGCGATTAAAGTTTGTTTTTATTTTTTTTTCTATTGTGAGTTTGTGACTAATTAGTTGAATTGCCAAAGTTTTTCAATTGTGTAGAATTTGAGAATTTCTCCAGAAGAATTTTTATTTGAAAGAGTACAGTAGCCTAGCCGGCATGTGGCCATGTTTATCAAATGATATTGTATATGATTTTATTGCTTTGTTTGTTCTAATTCACTCAATCACTTTTGTGCTAGTGGGATTCACTGCAACCTATTTTGTCCACTGAACAGTTTGTTCCAAACCCCGATTTCGTCCTCTGAAAGGATCGAGAGAAAAAATAGAACAAAGCCAAAGTCGCTGATTGGAGTTTTCGCAAACATTTTAAAATTTTCCCCTTTAATTAATCATTGAATTTTTATGGGCCACCACAAAATAGGTGTGACTTTTTCTTTGTAATTTTGTCTAAAAATTGGTGCAAGTATAGAATCCGCCACCCTAGTCAACATGACGTCACAAAACGGACGCAACTACTACATACATGTATTGATAAAATGGTGTGGAAACATATGTGGAGGCCATCTGCCAATAGCAGCATGACTGGCTGATGATGATAATTGATGGCTGTACTAATGAAAGCCTAAGTAATTATTATCAATGCATGTTTTTAACTTTTTGGTTTTACAATTTTTTCTGGCATTTAGCTATTAACATATACTAGCGATTTTGGCTAATAACAGATCGACTTTCAGTCAAAGTTGAAGCTGAACGTTGGCATGGCATGTCTATAAAGATCTCCATATTTCATACCGATTAATGAACATAGTATTTTTATAACTTTTATTTAAAATATAATGAAGTGTGTTACTGTCAGCCTGTGTTATTGCAAATCTAAGCTTGAGTTATAATTGTTTGAATAAGTCAATATGGGAGATAGTGGAGATGAATTTGATAGACAACGGCGTGAAAAGTTCCAAAGAGAGAGAAGTGACCAATTTGACCGCCGTGCTCGTGAAAGGGATTGGAGCAGAGAAAGGTATCTTTTAAGAAAATTTGTTCTAAGTTATGTATGTACAATCTTTTTTAATTCTGTGTATAATGGTTGTAAAAATCTGATGCCGGTACATTAATTATATCTTTTTCATGAAGCTATTTTTGATTTGTCAGACCAAGAGGATGGAATGGTTCACCAAGTATGGCAAGTGGGGAAATGAAACAAGCTGGAATGCGACCAGTTTCAAGTGAAACAATGCATCGTCGTCGCATGCCAGATTATCCTCCACCTCATGAAATGAAGAGACGGTATAGCCCTGGACGTGAGCCTGATATGCGGGCATCAAAGCGAATGAGGTTGAAATATTTGTGGAAATAATTTTGCTACATCAGTGTTGAAGAATTTTATCATTTTGCTGCATCAGTGTTGACGAATTTTAATTTAATAGTTCAAACATTTTATTTTTATTCCTTTCTGCACGTTTAGCGACGTTAAAACGATGTGTAACAGTTAGGCTACGGTACCCGATAATTCCCTTTCAAAAATAAAATTTCAAAAACTCGCCGAATAGGGCTCTCGCCGAATCGGACTTGCCGAAATGGGCCATTCAGGCCTGTTTCACCTAAAGGAGGATCATTGTCAGAAGGTCTTGAAAAACATGCAAAAGCAATAAATCGATAATTCCTGAAAAGATATTAAAAATATTATAACTGTAATTTAATCTGCAAAAAAATCCTTTAAATCTGTAATTCCTGAAAAGATATTAAATATTATAACCATAATCCAATCTGCAAAAAAAACCTCAGAATTACAAAGGGCTACCATCCATTGCTTACCACAAAACCTCAATTAAAATGTCTAGATTGAAACCAAGCAGATTGATGCCAACACCTGTGACATCACAAAGAAGCAAAATACAATAAGGATGAAGTAACCTGTAGTAACTGTCACTGTAGTACAAATTAAACTGTACAAATATATATAACTGTTAGTAACCTGAACAAATGAAATGAAATTTATTTTTAAAAACTTGTAAAAACCAAATGAAATTTATTTTTAGATTTATAACCTGTAAAAACCAAATGAAATTTATAACCTGTAAAATTCAAAAGGTATTTATTTTATTTTAAAGTACTTGAGTTTAAATTTGTTTCTATGACGAGTTGACGACATTTACCCACCAGTTCCGAAGTGGCCACCTTCTGAACACGGAATGGCCTGTTTCGGTGAGTCCGATCCCTTAACGGGGGATTTAAAAAAATTTTTTTTTGTTGGGTACCGTAGCCTAATTATGATTGCCGTTTTAGGGTTAGGGGTTAAGGTTAGGGGTTAGAAGTTAGGAACTCACCGAATCAGACTCACCGAATAGTAGCAGACCCTTCTGAACAAGCGTTCGGAACTGGTGGGTAAATGTCGTCATAGAAACAAATTTAAACCCAAGTACTTTAAAATAAAATAAATTCCTTTTGTCTTTGTTGTAAGAAGACGACAATCATAAAATTGGTATTTCTGATTTTAACTTAGTTTAAGTATTTTGGCATGTGCATAGTTTTGCAGTTAATATATATATGTTTATTTTATTTTAGACCGTTTGAACCTGGCTTTGAGCAAGGTGCATGGGGAAGCCCAGGATGGGAGCAAGCTGGGGCACGGCCTCCGTTCCACCCAAGAGAAAAGTGGGGAGGAGGTAATTCTTTGCTCTCATTCTTTGGAAAGTTTCTAAATTGAGCTAAGTTGTCTACATGCAAAAAATGCATAGGCTATTCTGTGAGTAAAGTGCTAATATAGTGAAGGGGAGTCTCACTAATTTTTATTTTAGCTTGTTGGTAAAGGTCCCATACTCAGATACTAAGCTTTGGGGAATGAGAAGATAAGTTTCTCATTATACTAAGCCTTCGGCACTAGGGAGAGTAGGGTGGCCAGTTCCTTTCTCTCGGCCGCCTTTACTTCAGCAACTAGGCCCACCCAATTTATTACACCCTGGGTAGAGGTGAGCGGTGTTTTTTAACAACAGCTGAAGCCGGGAGTCGAACCAGATTTGCATAATAGGAAAGCCAACGCCTTATCCGTTGCGCCATCCCACCGCTGTTGGACATTTCATTGAAAAAACGTCATTTCTAAAGAACATTATTATGATTACTGCAGGTGACAGAGGCATGGGTCATCCAGGGGAAATGGAACAAATGGGAGCACGCATGATGACCTTTAAGCAGTGGCTAAACATGCAAGTAAGAAATGCGCATGCTCAACTTCTGAACCTAGCTAAAGCTTAATATTTAAATATAGCTAATTGCGTTTCCTGTTTTGACAGAGTGATGACATTACTGATGAAGAAGCTGTAACAAAGTACACTGAATACAAAGTCAACTTTCGACGACAACAATTGCAAGAATTTTTTGTTGCCCATAAAGATGAAGAATGGTGAGTGGTACAAATCGATACTTTAGTTAATTTACTACATTAATTAACAGAAAAGCTTTAACATTATGTTTGTGTTCATTTTCGCACAGGCAGTAAATTTGCTCCCGGTTCCAAATGCGGAACACACACGTTGTTTCGATATGCCGAGCTCTTACTGTTGTTGCTCAACAGCAACAAAAAAGGGGAATCTTGCAAAACTTTAAGCAAGTTAATGCTTTTTATGTCTTGGATTAAATGACTGGTTTATTTCTTCATCAATTTCGTATTAATACCACATACGTACTAAAGCTAATAATATTATACACTTTTTCAGTTTGCTCTTGCTCAACCAAGAAACTTTGCTTTGACAGGTTCAGTCCCAAGACAATGTCCCGCACACATCGTGTATGCGTACTTTGGATAGCTAGACAGTTTTTAAATCTCGATGCTTTTAATCGAGAGTAGTTACAAAGGCAGGATGTTGTCACTGATTATATCTGAAACTAGTGATGCTGTCATACATGAACACAATATTCTGGTTCATTGTAAAATTGTATTCTGCTGAATAGAAAATGCAGCGAAAGTGAGGCTTAGTTGAGCATAGAAATATATGCCGGTACTTCGTAGACTCTTTAATCTTTGCCGAAGCCTTAAGGTAAACTTGACAAACAGAGGTGCATATAATTACTGTAGAAGTAGACATTACTTGTAATTCATGAATATTAAAACCTTGCAATGTAAAAGTAGCTAGTATTTAACTACTTTGTTTAAAAATTCTCTATGGCGATTTTTATTTATTTAGGTTGTAAATAAGATCTTTTGTTCATGAAATGAGATGTTGCCATATTCTTCCACCTGAAATCGCATCATAAAGTTCCTCTTTTGTAAATTATTTAAAATTTACTTTTCTTTCTCTCGCTTTGTGCAGGTTCAAAGAGAAGTATCACCCCGACGAAGCAGAGAAGCGATTCGTCGATGAACAAGCTTGCATTCAGTGGCGAGCTGATGTTTTCAAGCAGCTCAACGCATTGCTTTTGTTGGACGGTGTTGACCTTGACCTTGCCAATGAAACTTCTATTGTGAAACTGTTAGATTCAGGTGCTTGTGAATATTGGGTACTATTTTTCACTACGAATTAACTTCGGCATGCGTCAAAATCAAAGCCATATACGTAGTTACGTTATGCTTGCGTTGTTAAACATCAAACTAAAACGCTTTTCCAACCACTAATAGCCTGATATTATGATGACGCACAGAGTAAAATAAGTCGTCGATGTCAATGTAAGATATTAAAAGATAAATCTTCAGGAATGTTAACAAAATTGTGCATCAGTCTTTCATTTATTATGATAGGAAGAGAAAAGTGTAGAAAAACAAGATAAGATTCCCACTGACTAACTCCTAGATGTCATTTTCATCTTGCAATAGTTATTCTTTCATCAACGGTGACTGATTGGAAGTAAACTATTTTAAATGAAAGACAGCATATGATGTCTGCCTGACTTATGTTGATATATGGGAGGGAACAACTTTGTGATACATTACATTTCGTTTTCAGCTGTTATTTTCATGGAAGGAGGTAATGTGGAGGATCTTAAGGTTTTAGACATGGATCCAAATGCGCTGGATGAGACTGTATTGAAACCTGAAGGTGGAGTAACAGGGAAGAGTGATGCAAACCCTCAGAGTGGCAGCAACGATGGAGCAGATTCGGCAGGGATGAAGGTTATTGAATGTCCTTAAAATGGCCTTGCTGCTGATGTTTTAATTTTGACGTTGCTGACTGTCAAATCATTGATTACAATGACTTTATTATGAGGGACACGACATTACAGCGCATCTGACCTAACGCGAGACGATTGACTGCGGCCGACCTTTCGCAAGGACATCTTACTGCGAGACTATTTGGCGCAAATTTTATTTCATCCATTGAGTATATGTCACATTGTGAAGTGTCCAGTGAAAGAATTGTGATGGGCATTCAGCATTGGTAAACAAAAATATCCTCGTAAGATGTACCCTGCGATATGTCGACCGCAGTCGATTATTTCGGTCGGTCTCGCCTTCAAGAATGTCCTGATTCCTTCATCATAACATTCATCACTTAGATTTATTTTTTATTTGAAGTTGTCGACATTTGTTGTAGCAAACACGCCTTATTTTAAAGAAACCTGCCGTGTTAACGGAAGAGCAATATGAGTTGAAGAAGCAAGCAGAACTATATAAACAGCTCGTCGACCAAGAGCCAGGAAGCGCTGCTGAACAGGTATTCTAACTAGTATTGGAGTGAAATCACTTAACAGTGGAGTACCAGCTGCTTTGGCATAATATTACAAAAAACAATGCCATACTCTCAAAGCCTTCTTGTATAACTTTGTTAAAAATACGTAAGTATCGTACACAGTGTTAGTCATCAAGCATCGATATAATCTGGTTGATTTTAATGTAGCCGTCCAGCGAAAATGAAGCTGTGAAAGCGAAGAAGAAAAAACGAGACAGAGGATACATGGGCTACGATGATGAGGATGGAGTTTCGAGCGATTCAAGTGGCTCAGAAACGCAAGGTGATCTTTTCATCTCAAGCTGAAGCACTATTTAGTGACAATGTAAATCAATGAAGTTCTCTCAGAACTCCTTCGTGTTTTATTGTAAATTATAGCGTGATAATTGCATAATATCCTGCGTTGTTTTGCGTATCTTGCTCGTAACTGATAAAAATAATGCTAGTTTTTATGTAGCGCTGTATCCATCGCAGAATGCGTTGCTCCTCAGCGCTTTACAAAGCAGACAGTGTCATTGCAGCTGTATAGAGGCGCAACTGAGTACATTTTTTTTAGGAAATATGGAACACTTTTTTAGACATTTCCTTTCGTTTCAGATTCCGAAAAGAATACAAAGGAAGCTGACTCTTCTGAACCAGGTTTGTTCAAGTGACGTTTACTGACTAAACTTGTAACTAATGTATGTTTGTTTAAAAAAAAAACAACGCATTGGCCTGGCTATTGGTTAAAGCATTTGTCTCTGCAGAACAGAGATTCACATCAGGGGCAGCTTTCTTCTCTCATGTTGTCGCTATGTATCAGGGCACCCGTCGGTTAGCCATAGCCACTGCCTGATGTCATCGTCAAGGTACAGGCAATCCCAAAACACAGAGATTTGCCGCCGCTTTTTATCCCAACTAGGCAAGAAATGAACAGTACTCATGTCAAAACTGATTGTATTAACGAATCTTGTTATTTGAAGGGAAAGGCGAGGAGAGCAAGGATAACAAGGAAGAAGGAGAGGTAAGGTTTGCTTCAAACTCTCACCAGTGGTGATGTCTTCATGCTTGGAAGTCGTCACTACTTTTGGTGGGCTTGTGTTTGACGGCGTTATTTGCTGACCCGGGCAAGGACTTCTAATAAATAAAAAAATACAACTGATACGCTCTGCAAGCGAGTAGTTCTGTTATAAATAGAAATCGTGGTGTTTTATCTTCAATCTTCATTGGCATTTTTTTGTTAGGAAATCGTTCAGGCAAAGATTAGGAAATTTGTGTTCATTTCAAACACATTTTGCTTTAAGGTCTCCATTGTAAAGACTCCAAGAGCGCTTCATCGGACTCACTCCATTTTTATGAGGAATCTTCCTCCTTCTGTTAACAAGCAAGAGATCGTCAACTTGTGCAAAAAGTTTCCCGGTTTCATTCGCGTTGCTTTTTCCCATCCACTGGAAGATAGAAAGTAAGACATTAAAACCACTGCTTGAAGTGACCATGTTGTTGTTTTTTTTGAAAGTTTGTTACTTTTTAAATCTGTAGACGTTAAATCAATGTAAAAAAAGAATGATGTGCTGGCTTGGATCGAGCAGTGGAATCAACCCGTCGATGAAATGTTGCAAGCCACGTATCAAACTTGTTTTTGTTGTTGCAGTCGTTTCTTTCGCCGTTGCTGGGCAACCTTCGATAGAAGTGTCAACATCAAGGATATTTGCTGGAATTTGAATAATCTCAGGGTAGGAAAACGCAAGAAGCATTTGCAATTGTTTTTGCTGTGTTGCCATTGTTTTGGTCTTATGTAGATTTTTTCTTTAAATAGTTTGCTAGAACTAACATCGGTAATTTTGCTACAGTCTTTTATCATGCGTTCATTACGCTTATTTTTATCTTCAGTTTTCCAGCAAGTAAAATCTGCATTTTTTACTTAGTTTCAGCATCTGGCAACAGTGAAAACGAACAGATGAAAACAGAAACTTTGGCCTAGTTGGTTCTTTATTCTCATTATTTTTCTTCGACAGCTTCGCGATCTTGAGCTCAACCCGGTCGTGAATCGTGACCTCGCCCGACGAGTTCGTCCGATATCCGGCATCGCCCAGCATGCGTCGTGCGCTCGCAATGACCTTCGAAACATTGTCAGACTGATCGTGCATCTCGATACAAAGTGGAAGTTGTGGATGAATGCCGAGGTAAAGTCATTATAACATCGATTCAACGTGAAGTTGGTATTGTCAAAGCCAACTGAAGAGATGCAACACGATTTAAATCGCTATTGGTATTTGTTAGAATCAAAACAGGTAGTTATAGAAGGCAAGTTGAGATATCTACTCGTTTTTTATTGTTTTTTAACAAACGTTTGCCTTTAAATAGACTTTAGTTATAAGAAATTCAGCATTTTATTACAGTTGATTTTGATGTGTGCAGAAATCTGATGACACCACAGATGAGAAAAGCCGTGATGCAAACTCTTCTGAAAATCCGTTTCTAAAAAACATCTCTGAATTTCTGGTTGATGAGAGCAGCGCGGAGGAAGAGGAGTTGGTTGGAGAGAAGGAGGAAAAAGAAGAGGGGGAAGAACCAGGAGAGGCTACGTCAATCGTGAAGATCGCAAGAGATCCTAAACTCATCAAAGTAAGATCGCTTTTATTTACAATTTCTGGTTTTCATTGCAACAACGCACGTTGTGAGAGGCTTTTCCCACTGTTTGAATCTATGCAAATATGTTCAAGTGCTTAGATGGCTCATTTTATTTACTTTTTTATTTTTAAACGACTTACAACTTCGTTTAAAAAGTCTCGGGCCAAAGTTTTGATTTTTTTTGCGCTGTACTAAATGATTTTGTTTGCTTATTTTCAAAAAGAAGAGCCAAGCTTAAACATGTCTTAAGGATGTTCACAATAAAGTTTTTTTTTTCTTGTCTTTTTTTCAATGTATTTGAAGCCTATTGAGTTGCGGAACTCTGTCACAATGTGACTGCTGGTGAAAATTTCGGTCTTGGTTTGGCTGTGATGTACACAACGTGAACTATGATGCACTCTATCCAACAACTTCTTTGACGTTTAATCAATGTAGAAATTGTGTCATCTGTTTATAGACTGTTGGTTTATTTCATGAAACGTACAAACTTCCCCAATATTGTCTTTAGATTTTATTCACTAATTTCCTATATTTGACTGTAGGTTCTCGATCGTCTGCTTTACTACTTACGTATCGTCCACTCGGTGGATTATTACAACGCGAGTGAATATCCTTGCGAAGATGAAATGCCGAACAGGTAACCTTCCGCGATTGTTTTACGCATTTAAAAAAAATCAATACAAAATTAAGGAAGGCCACTCATCGACAGGTGATGTCAAAGTTTCACGCTTTTATCGTTAAATCATTCTTTCAGATGCGGCATCATACACGCCAGAGGCCCCATACCACCCAACATGTTGACAAAGACGGACATCAACGAGTTTCAAAAGCGTTTTAACGACAAACTTGTTCATATTCTCAACTTCAAGGAACGCTTAACTGAAGAGGAATCTAAGAAATTGGGTAAGAAAACCAATGCCATTGTGTGTGAAACTTGTTTTTGGTACAACTTGTAAACTTGTATTTTAAACTATTGAAGGACCAAAAGACGTTGAAACCGAAGTAGAAAAATTCGTCACGGCCAACACACAAGAACTCGGTAAAGACAAATGGCTGTGTCCTCTCAGCGGAAAGAAATTCAAGGTACGTGTGGTCACTTACACTTACGCTTGCTGTTGTGTGTCTACGATTGACTGTTTTAGTAGTAAACTATTGCTATTCTAAACCACATTTCAGGGTCCGGATTACATTCGCAAGCACATCTTCAACAAGCACGCCGACAAAGTCGAGTCTGTGAAAAAAGATGTCGCTTACTTCAACAACTACTTGATGGACCCGCGCAGACCAGGACCGATGGAAGGACAGGCCGCAAAGCCATCTGGACCGGCATCAGCTCCGCATCCTCCTAACCCTGGATTTGTGGGTCCTCCTCCAGTGAGAGGATACGGACCTCCTCTACCGGGAACGCCACAATTTCGAGGAGAACCTGGTGATTATATTTGATTCCTGGCAAATTTAGTGAACTTTGCTCAGTCACTTTTTAATGACATGAGCCAAGACCGACTTTAACTTACAGACCTGGAAGCGAATTAAAGATGGCGTCCACAAACTAGCAATACGTTCAGCGGCGTATCGAAAGTTTACGTCTTTAAAGCATTAAAATTAAACTGCTGGTATTAAAATTAATGCTCATATCGAATCCACTTTTATTTTAAATTTTTTCATTCACTTGAAACAAATATTCACTGAAGTTTGGCAGCTAGGTAAAAAGCTGACCGTATTGTTCAAAGCGGCTTTCTAGCTTGCCTGTTTGAAATTTCCCAGTCAATACAAACTGAAAGTTGTGCTCGTGTTACAAGTGCATCACCAGACAGCACAAAAAGATGCAAAATGTGTGGTCTAAAATCTAAATTATCTGACTAAACAAGACTACTGTATCACCACTTTCATAACCGAAGGTTACTGGTAGACTACAGCTGCCTACTCTCTAACCTCGCCATAAGTTTAAACTTAAATGAAAATAAATTCTGAAACCTGCAAAAACAACTTCGATCTTTCAAAAAACTGGGCTGTTAAATATTTAGCTCTTCTAAACGTTGCCATTTGTCTTGTAGAGGGGCTGCCAGATTTCAACCTCTGCTTTGTTTGGCATATCTTGTGTTTCGTTGTGATGGTTAGAAATAAAAACAAACTGAACTTGCAACGCTGTCTAGCAACAACTATCACTGCAATTTGTGTTGTGCAAGCACATGCATGCACACAATAAAGAGAGTTCTGAACAGTAAGCCTCTGATGATTTCCCAATTCTTATGACCAAGAACCGCTTCCAGGCCTGTAAAGTTAAAATCGGTCTTGTATGAGCTGTTCAAAGCTATGACATGTTTCTGCTTAGTGTTTCCTGTGATATCGTATTCGTGTAGGACTGTAGGTCTATCTGCTTGGCCAGAATATCCAATCCCATTGAATTTGTTATTAAAGTATTTTATTTTTAGCGCGTGGACAATTTTCAACTCCACAATTTCACCAGCGGCCACCACATCCTTATGGCAATGGGGGAGGAAGAACATTCCCTCCGAAGAGTCGAGACATCAGACCAAGGTAGAGAAGTTGTTTTGACTCCTCTCGGCTGATCGCCATGAAATGATTGAAATCTAATAATCGTTTTTTTTTTCAGTGGCGATCCGTTTGCTCAACGACCAATAGTCGGCTATCAAGATCTGGACGCTCCTGATGACACTGACTTTTTCTAAACGCTGATGATGATTCTGTACCAGCGGATGGACCGTCAGTGGCAATAATGTCCTACCAGCCATGTCGCATGGTTATTCTGATGAACCTTTTCTTTTGTGGAGATCTTATTTTAAGGTCGATGTAATCACTTGAATGTTGTAAATAAAAATAACAAAACTGAGTGTTTGTGGATAATTACTTTCCCTCAGAACTCTAAAAATTTGCTGAAACACTTCCGGTGGGCAACATGAAGTGAAATCTTTTTGTAATGTACAGGCCTCGAAATTCACGGCGGATATGTCCGCCGTCACAACATGTGATGCGATGTACCATCTAGATCGGTCATATTTGTCCACCGAGAAATAACACAGGAACTAGCGATACAACTCGTCATTGCACAGCACGAACAATTGTTGCGAGAATATAATTTCCCGCACTTCTACACCTATCACGCGCAACTTAGTTCAAGTCTTATGTCACAATGTCTGGCTTTGATCTCTGAGTAATATCGATAAGGCAAGGTTGGTTACAAAATTAGATTATACGAGTAGGTTTTTACAGCAAGATGCAGCAAAATTTAAGTTTATAATTACAGTAAAAAAGAAACGGCCCAGGAAAAATTCCCTTTCGCTCACATGACACGCAAAAGTAAACCTAAAGAAAAAAGCCTAGTGAATCTTTGCACAGCAGAAAATAGTAGCATTAGTGTAGAAGTTTTCCGACTCGTGTCCAGTGCTGGATTAACCATTAGGCAAAGTAGGCACGTGTCTGCCCTACAGGCCAGTCAAAAATCCAGGCCACTTTAAAATCAGTAGAAATTTAGTCACAAAATTAGTTGACTGAGTACGACTCCATGCCTGTTAAAGACATCGATGTTGCAGGTCTGGTTGGTGTGTATTCAAAGGACCTGTCTTCCCATCAGAATTTTGTCAGTTTATATGCTGGTATAAAGAGCAAAGACGATATGAAACAACAACAACAGGAAGTGCCCAGAAGATGTTTAAAATGCTGCACACTACTGGTGTTAATAATGCATTTCCGAACACTGAAGTAGCACTTAAAATGTACTTCAGTACTTGCCTCTAATATCTACGAATTGCTCGGGGGGACAGCTCGTTTTTACAACTGAAACGAATTAAAGACGTTAAATTATCAACAATGTGTCAACAACGTCTTGGTACACTGGAATTTTTTATATTGAAAGCGATCTAATCCGTAAGATTTACCTCCAAAACTAGTTAACGCGTTTTCAATTGCAAAAACGCGCAAAGTTGTTATTTAGTTAGGCATATGACCAAGTTTTTGCACGGTACCATGTGTTACTTATAGTTGCAACAACGATCTTTATGACAATGCTTTGGCAACACTGGTAATTTTAATTTTTTTAGTTGGCAACCCTGATTTTCGCGCCACTTATAAAATGTGGAAGGCACTTTAACATGCAGATATCCAATCCATGGACTTCTGTCCAATCCAACCACGAACCAATGAGATGCTACGTTATCTGTCCAATTGTGACCATTCCAGCATTCACCCAGAGAATTAATTACACTGGTCAACAAAAAAAAATTTTTTTTTCCTGCATGGGCTTTGAGAACTGATTTAGGGTAACTTTGGGGTGCTGAATCCGAATCTGACCTCAGATTTATCCTATCACGTCAGGTTTGTGAGATATGATAACAGCAAATTGCTACTTTTGTCAAAAGTGGAAGATTTGGCGTTTCGTTTACCACCAACATATGCAGTGCTATAACGAAAGGTTAGTGTTAGACAGGTCAAAACAGCTTAAATAAGGTTACTGAACAAGCATTGCCATAGACCTGTGTTCCAGACAATTGTTCACCTAATCAAACGTCATATAAAAACCGTTCAGGTTTACTGAATCTTACGTCATGGAATTTTTCTTAAAAATGAGCCGAAATTGCATCCATCACCTTTGAAAAAAAAAAATAATAAAATAAAAGACGTGACTTGTTAGCTGGTAGGCCAAGAAGCACTAGAAGCACAACCTGTTTAAATCTTTGTGGTTTCATGCAAAACGTTGACGGGGGTGGGGGTCGGTTATACTTTTAGCCTCCCTTTTAGCTTGTTACTACATGATTAATAATGTTGCTTAGAAAACAAATTTGTATCAAAATTATAGTTGGTGGGTGTATTTTAGCTACTTATGTAGGCTACTACATGGCCTGGATTTCTGGTTATAGCACAATGCTGTGTATGTGCAATAAACGCAACGTCAAATCTTCCACTTTTGACAAAAGTAACAATTTGCTGTTAGTGTTATCATATCTCACAAACCTGATGTGATAGGATAAATCTGAGGTCAGATTCGGTTTCAGCACCCCAAAGTTACCCTAAGACCATTGACAAACTCCATGCAAGAAAAGTTGTGTTGACCAGTGTAATTATTACTTTGAACTTTGTTTGGTAATTACAAAAGAAAAAAGAGCTGTAACAGAGGTGGGAGTCAAGCCCACGTCAATGTAATGACTACCACCGCCCTAACCCAATGCGCCAAGTCAACCGATGGCAAAGTATTGATTTAATTTAGCTAGAATTTGCGTTTTTCCTTTATTCTTCCTCAACGCAACCTTGATGACGGCATGAACAGCGTAGCTTCTGATTGGTTCGTGGTTTATTAGAAATCTGCTTGTTAAAGTGCCTACCATAAAATGTGCCATCAGGCCAGCAGACCATTAATCCGGCACTGCTCGTGTCCAGAGCATTGTGACGCAAAAAGCCACACGACCTCGTTCTGTGGAAGTTAATAAGTTATGCGGCGTATTAAGCAGCTACACGACGCTTTGGCTCTTCAAGCGCACGTCGTTGGTTTGATGAAAGGATGAAAGCCTTTCCGAGTGACTTTGCTGAAATTTTAAAAAGCCTTTTAATCCGTAGCTATAGTTCTCAAATGGCGAAGAGGCTGAAAAAACAAGCAGCTAAGACTCTTATCTTTGAAAACATCTACACAACTTGATATAATCACAATTGTATTGCACTAGGATTTAAAGGCAATTGAACAAGACAATATAGAAATCACGGTGTGAAAAAAGTGAACTGTCATACCAAATCAACAGTGTACCAAAACAGATTTTTAACAAATAGCGCCCAAGTCATCAAATACTAAGTTCAAGGATATCACACAGGAAATTCTTAATGCGACCAATCACTGTCGTCTGCAGCAGCTTCTCTGCAGGGCTGTGGAATCGCAGGAACTTTGGCGTATTCGAGAGAAGACCGACTCCGGCTTAATACAAAACGATAAACAATAATCATTATCTTTGTATTTTTTTGTTTCAAAATATTGTTTCTTGTTATTCGCATTCGCAAGTCGCCGTTTAAATTCGATCATAACTTAAAGTACCGTGAAAAAAGTCGTATATTTTTCGCCTGACTCCACAGCCCTGGTTTTCTGGAGAGGCCGCAGTATTGGAACCAGTAACACAAATAAAAAGTGCTTCGCTGTCAAGCACTGGAAACGTCATGAAGCTTGCTATTGAGTAACTGTAGATGGGAATAAATACACAGGGAGGTTAAGTTTGGATGATAAAAATGTGATAGGAATTGCGCACAATGGTGAGTCTAGACTTAGGAACATTCGGTACTGCAAGGTAATAAATCATCAGCAAAGATCAAGAATCGAGTGTCAAATTATTGCACTGCACGACAAGTGGCATCTTTCAAGAAATTCTCAACAAGTTAGATATCAGCTTGGAAGTTTGAATACGCAAATGCAACACATCAACTGAACATTAATTATGGTGAATAAGACAAATATGATTAGCTGCCGTTTAGAAATAACATGCTATGATATTTGTTGCACATCATTGCAAAAGCAATAAAAATTATTGCGAAGAATTGTTTCGGTTCATTGATATGGCATTGTTGCTGTTTTCAATATTTCTGAAAGCGTATTTCAAAAATCAGCAAAAAATACAAGATTCATCTAGATCAGGGGTTCTTAACCTTTTTTCCCTTATTACCCATTTCTGTCCAGATCAAAGTCCGATTACCCAAAATCGAATTTTATCTATTTTGCCGTATTAAAAATATAGAACAGCGTTATTCAACAAAAATAACATTTAATGCAAAGAACAACATCAATAGTGTCAGTGAGACATTTGTTCTTGTTTTTTGTGTACAATCGATGCAATATTGGGTGCGATTTTGGATACTGCACAACTCAAATCTGACTCCAGATCTAACAGCTTGTTTCGGGATTTTGATTTCAAAGCAACAACACTTGAAATTGCTGATTTACAGAGATAAGTAGAATATACATAGGCTACATCGTCTCTAATAAGCTGAACTATCGTAAGTCCAAATCGGGGGTCTAAATTTTGCAAAATTGCGTTTTTGATGGATTTGGTATCTTTATAGACTACAGTTTATTTTGTTAAAGCATCGTAACTCTATCTACTTTAGTTTTGATGATACAGAACGATGAACTATCGTAAATGAATGTACAGCAAACACAGCGTGAACTTTAAAATTCAATTTTCTCAAAACTGCATTTTTGGAGTTACGATAGTTCAGCTTATTAGAGACGACATGGTTAACAATATTAGTGATTTTTGGATATGCTTTCCCCAGAATTTTCCCAAGCTTTCATCTTCAAAAGAATATAGCTCGCTCGTCTCAACACTAACTCTAAATGTACACTTAGCTATACTACTTCAAACAGCAACGCAGCCATCAAGCTTGCTCATAAAACAACTGTAACTGAACTGATTATACAAGAAAAATCTTATTATTATGTCACAAAAATAAAATACATAAAATCGGCGACAAAAATGTTGAGAAAATAAATTACTATGACGAAACAATTTTAAAAATGATAAAATATTACTGTGCTTATTTGGTTGTTTTGAAAGGACTCAAAACATCAAAAAAAGTGTAAGTAATAAAGCAACTTTACCACTTACAGCTGTGACATTGTTTGTTACATCTATAATTCTGGTTCAGCTGATTAACCACCTGCTATCTTCAAATTACCCACATGTGGGTAATTACCCATAGGTTAAGAACCACTGATCTAGATTCTAGTTTGAATAAACAATAAACATGTTGGTAAGAGGCGACAAAATGCTTCACCCAACATTATGTTGAGGATGGTGTCAATAGAAATTGGAATCAGCTCGTTTACTTCGAATGAATGTTTGGACATAACGTTATGCAAAATTGATTAATAGTAAACTAAAATCGTTAACACGGGGTGAGGTATCGACTAATCAGATACAAAAATCCTACAAGCCGATACCAAAAGCTTAAAGACATCTTACAAAACGAGAATGTTGGTCTACCTTGATACTTCGAGCAAATACTAAAAGACAGGTTGCCAGAAAGACAAAATCTTGAACGAGAAAGAAAACGCATAAAAGTTCAATGAAATTAAAAAACAACAATGCCGCCAAGCAACTGCGACAACAAAAACCTTTGTTAACGTAATTAAATTAACTCAGCTAGAAGATGAATCTACTTGTCCATTCTCACTTAACGTTGAAGTTACCAGTCGAATTGATTGGATTTTTTAAAGGTTGCGTGGGTGCTTGTAGTTCTTGCTCGGGGCTAGGTAAGCAGGTAGCAGCCGACATGGCGACACAAGACGATTGAACAATCGCCTTCCCCAGTGACGTGAGCTTCTTGTTAGATGACGCTCCACTTGATCCACCCGGCACAGTGAGCGATGAAGCTAACTGCGTAGATGCATCCGCATCAGTTGCGTCTTCTGACTTAAGACTTGAAATGTCTTGGGCTTGCTGTTTGGCACCTGTCAAATAAGCATTAAGCATCAGCTGGTATCAGACCTTACTACAGAAACAGTTTCCAAAATTTTGTTTGTGTCATTTCAAACAGTAGAATATCAAATCGCTTTGCAACGGTGGTGTTGATAAGTCATGATTACGAAATACGTTGAATATCAATAAGCACAACTGTAGGTGAAGCATGTAAGCTATTAAAGTAACAGCTGAAGGCCAGGAAATTCGGAATACCGATCAAGCGAAGATTTTCACAATGTTTAAGGCTGAGGGCTCAAATTCCAAAATAAGAGGGTTGAGAGAAATGTATTTCTTTCATTTAGCAAACTTTGAAAAATAGACAATAAAATTCCAGTGATTACTTGTGATTGCAGGTTTGCTTTCTGTTTTAAGCATCTTCTGCAAGAAGGCGCTGCGACTTTTCATGTCATTCAAGTTCTTAGTAAGCTGCACTGTTTCTCCATGCAAAGCTTTCACAATCGAAGCTACGGATTCCTTTGGCTGTATGCTCTTGTCAAATCTAATGCAATAAAGAAGAATAACATAACGCATACAATTTTGTTTCAGAAGTCATTTTTCCGATGTCGTCCGTGCATTAAAAGGTTGTACCTTTAAAATTCTACAACGGTAAAAAGTTGTACTGTATTCAACTAAAAAGCACACGACGAAGCGCTACGTCCACCTGTTGTACATGCCCGTCCATAGCTTAACGAATTGGGGGGTGGTGGGTGGAAGGATCAGCTGACTTTCTATGCCGTTTTTCTCCGGTGTTTTGTACAGAGGGTTGGTGTAGACATCGAGCCGGTTCATCATCCAACCCCACAGTGAGTAGGTGCGAGTGGGAAGGCTGCAATACGAAAACCCGTGCTTGTACTTTCGATGAAGTTATTCCAGCTTACAACTGCGCTTCGCAACATTTTCTGATAAAGCCTGCTTGATTGTGAATTTACCAAAAAATTATTTTCTGTTTAGAAAAGCTCTAAGCTTTGCAACGTTTTTGAAAGGTATTAATTCAGCGCGTGCTTTGATGCACAAGCGAGTTAGACGTTAGCCACAATCTAAAACCTTGTACGAACCGCAAATAAAACCAATACTACGTCATAATCAAACGCCAAGCGACAAAAATTACGTACCAGATCTGGCAAAAAGTTCTCGTTGAAGAAAAGATGGCCCAACAAACCTGAGTTCTTGCCTTGCCTTGGCGGAATTTCCTAAGAAAGTACCAAACTGGCACGAATACGCGTGGTCGTGCAAGTCCAACAGCAAGTGCTCGTTGAATTGGAAAGAACACGGCTTCAGTCGTATGAGCTGCCACACTGCATCGAGGAATTGCGTGAATACAGGCGACGTCTCCCTGACATCGAAGTCAAGATGGCCACACCTATCACATAGTCCACTGTCAACCACGTGCTTATGTAAGGCGCGCATTTAGAAAGTACGCAGAACAAGTGGCTTTTACGTCAAGCTAAGAAATACAGTACGTACATTTCTTGACAACTTCCTCTGTTATACTGGCTAAGAATAGTTCGGATGGTTAACACTCAGTTTGTAAATTAAACAGTGATAACAATTTTTAATATAAACACAGCGATTTAACTACATAATATAATGCATGCTGCTGAAAATAATGTGCTAATACAACTATGTGAAAAAAATGTGAACAAAATGTGAACAAGTTATATCGTGCAAACTAGACTTAGAAAAACTCCATTAAATTTGCATTATTGTTTAAAATGTAAAGGTGGTCCCATACTTGATTCAAGTGTTGGAAATGAGAAGATAAGGTTTTCATTGCACTAAGCCTTCGGCACTAAGGAGAGTAGGGTGGCCAGTTCCTTTCTTTCGGCCGCCTTTACTTCAGCAACTACGCCCACCCAATAGAGGTGAGCGGTGTTTCCAATAACCAGCTTAGCCGGGAGTCGAACCAGGTTTGCATAATTGGAAAGCCAACGCCTTATCCGTTGCGCCATCCCATTATTGTTTAAGTAGTGGAAAAAAATCCAATCAAAAACTTGTTGCCAAAGATTTTTACAACAAAGCGGCAAAAATATGAAAATGCAAATGATTTCAAGCTAATGAATGGATGGAGCACAAACTTTTGGGGAAGCAAAGTTGTGAAAGCTCAATTTCGTATTCATCCGAACATCGATGACGTCTTTGTGCATGTCAAAAATATGTCAAGTTTCAGAAATGAACCTACGGGCCACATACCTGTGTTCAAATTTATGCCCAAATTGTATCCAATCTTTTTGGATTAAAGCCAAAAAACCTTCGATAGTGCGGTAACGAGGGTTGAGCATGATGGACGCCAGTGCGCACGTCTGAGCTGTCCTATCCCATCCATCGCTGCAGTGTACCATAACGCTACGTCTCTCCACAGCAACAGCCTTGAAACATAAACAAATAGCTTCCAAAAATAACCGAATAGTTTTCTCGACTATGGTCACTGGACAACGTGACTCTGGTCACATGACCAGAGTAACACAATGGCAATGGATCTAATGCGATATTGTGAAAACAATGAAAACAAGCACTTGCGGCTGCTTGTAGTAGTTGGATGCATTTACTTACATTGGCGATGAACCGCGATACTTGGATCACATTGTGGATGTGCTTCAACCATCCACTGCTGTTTACAGATTCCAGCCAAGTTCCAACACTGACACTTGAATCTTCGCAAGCTGAACAACGTTGAACAAGATGTTTCTATTCTATTTTTACTAACTTCTATAACAAAATTATTGAAAAGGTTCAAGTCAGTGAAATACAGTTTAAAGGGAAAACGTTGAAACACGGACAGCAAAATCCGTCAATTTTACACTGATTCAACGTCTGCAGACGTTGGATCAGTATAAAATTGACGGATTTTGCTGTATGGGTATAGATCAGACCTAGAGCACATTTCCTAGTAAATCTCAGAACAGTGAAGAAACTTGGGACAAATTCGAGAAAAGCAAATCCCCTGTTTAGTTTACTTTACAAGCACATCATCTCTGATGATCTCTTGCTGCCAAAGCAAGCACACCTTTAACAACAAATCTAAACTCATCTACCTTCGAGCATCTTATTCAAACTACTCCTCATCACATGGATGTTGTCGATGCCCAAAAAGCGATACTTGATGTTCTCATAGCGATCAGTGTTTTCGTATCCTTTTCCTTGGGCACGGTTGGCAACGGCATTGATCTAAGTGAAAAAAAAATCCAAGTTGTATCTAATGCCTAAAATAATAATTGATCGCCAGCATGTCATCGCACGTTGATGAAGCGCACGCGCAGTACGGTACGCAGTAGCGTGACGTTTAAAGGCCAAAACTTTGCAGAATAAAAATTTTTCTTATGTCCCTTTTATCACAGCTTTGACGTCAAAGTCGTATTTATAAAACAAAACCCGAGTTGATCAACTGAAAAAGTTTACAGAAAAACAAATCATTAGAGTAATGCATTTAAAACGCATCAGATCTAATGGCTAATCCCAAAGACATACCATTGGCCGCGTATCAACGATGTACATCAAAGTGTTTCCTTCTGACTTTGAGCGACGGATCAGGTCGACAAATGATTCATCTTCGATGGACCGAGAGTTGAAACCCGCCATTGGCTGACTGCACCTGAAGCAAAACACAACCCCAGTTAGCAAAAGTTACTTTACAATGCTTCCCAACCCTTTCCAGTTCGCGATCACTTTTATTGCCATTTGTTTTGTGCGACCCACAGTGAGATGTCATGACGAAACGAATGAAAAACAAATCAATGTCTAACATAAAACAACGTATCCTCATGCAATTTCCTATCAATTCGAAACATTTAGAAATGCTTCGCGGCCCCCCAGAAACAGCTTTGCAACCCACTGGCTGGGAAGGACTGCTTTAGAATGCGTTCTAAACGGATGTTAACTAGAAAACAACACTTTGTTAAAGCACGAGTAAAACTTCATCGAAAGTATCACTTTTAAATACCACTGAATGAACACCAAAACGACCACAAATCACAGAGTCTCCTGGAAGTCGGCAGTTGTGAACTGAGCAAATGTCAGTTGAGCAGGGAACAACTGAGCTACCAACATTTCAGCAAGTGGTTGAAGTTGGCGAATGGTTAACTCTGAGCAAGTAACAACTGAGCAAGCGGAAGCTTGGCATGTGACAAGTCAGCAAGATCAGTTTAAAATGCAAAGACCCACCAAGTAAAGGTGCGTCTACACGAGAAAGTGTTCTTGCTTAGAAATTCTTGCTTAAGCTAGTGATTAAGGTCGTTTCGTCTACACTGGCAACCTCGACGAAGATTTTGCTCGCTTGAATCGCGGTCACGTGAGTATCTAATCCCCAATGACGTCATGTTTTAAAAAGTTCCCGCCAAAGCATAGCAGTTCGCGCTAAAGTACAGCAGAGTACACCAAGCAACTGACTGTTCTTTAACCATTTGAAGTTGTTCAAGTTATTGCAGTCTTTCAGTCATGGCTTCCCAGAAGTTGTGTAAAAAATGCTGCAAAAAGCGAAGGATGCAAACCCGCAATTTACTGCTTATTGAAGCATTCAGACACCTCAGTGAGGTTGAAATGTTGGAAACAGAATTTCGTGTCAGCGTGGGTGACTGGTAACAACCAGCAAGATCATTCCTCCGCTATTTTTATTACCCAGTGTACAATGGCAATGGTTTTCTGCTGAGATCCTGTTTTGGATTTGAAATTGGAAAATATTGTGCTTTCTGTGGGCTATTTCGAGTACGGTTACCGCCAGTTCAGCCCACAACATTAATAAGAACGGGTTGGGATCAAAACTTAACGAAATCCTTTAACGATACCGCGCTGCCCTGTCTGGATACTGAGCTGAGAGGAGACCTGAGATTTTGGCGGGAAAAAACATTTCTAAGCAAGAGAACTCACTTAAGCGCCCAGTTTTTCGCTCTGGAGCGTATTTTTTCTCGACGGCTCGCTTACTCGCCCATTTTCTTAAAAGTAAGCGGCACAAACTGCGATTAACTTAAAGAAACAAGAAGTTTGGCTAGCTTAAGCAAGAAAACAGTCGTCGTGTAGACGCACCTTAAATCTCATTTACCGACTTGACGGTAGCTGAAATGTACTTGCTGAGTTATCGCATGCCGAGTGGTCTGACGACCCAAATCACATTGAGTTATTGGATTGATATGAATGAGGTCAAACTAACAATCAGTACCTAACAATAAAAGAACCATTTTTATGCAGATAGGACAATATTGGAAGACGCCTTTTACTGCGAAACGCAGCACTGCCGACCATAAGCGCAGGTGTGGCGAGGGAAGGCACACACAACAGCTTGGGATATGTTTCACATAAACCTGCAAACAATAACACATGATGTATGCACGTAACCAAAAATAAAACTAAGACGTTTCGTTAAAACCACTGGAGTGACTTTTCGCCCTGGTTTAAACAAACTAGTGATAAAATAGTGGTACAAGAAAAAATATTATACTGACTAATGACTTATAGTCTTGATGGTGGTAACAACAACTAATTGCTTACACTCAGTGTGCAAACCATACGAATACGATTGCAATATTTCATTGAAGATCATGTGGTGAGGAAAAAACTTACTAAGCTTTTCTAGTGCTTTTGTAGAGTTAAGCAGTACAGTACATAACGCGTAAGCCATACATATTGCACGATTTGATATGGACAGTTGATGAAAGGTCTTGTGAAAATCAGAATCACTTTCCAAAAACAGTCAATCATACCAAAATCATTGTTAATTCTTGATAATTTCCAGAATCTCGTCGGCAAACCCATTTGAGAATAGATGCTTTTCATTCCAAACAAGTCCCATCCTTCTTGCTGCGCCAGCTCGCCTCCGGGAGGATTGTATGAGAATGCATGTAAATCTTCCACCTTGACTGCAATCATAAGAAAGAGTTCAAATAACAGCAGGTCAACAACTTGAAAAGTTTTCTGGTGCACGAGCGTAGCGTAGTTTCTGGTGCACAAATCGTAGAAAACAAGGAAGACTCAAGAATACGTGGAAAAGGCAAGTTGAAGAGGAAAGCAGCAAGGTGGGCTTAACAACAGAGGATGCGTTGCCTTGGACAGGTCGATGTGGAGGCAGGGTGTGAAGGCGATTGCGGCACTTGGAGGTGAATCCGCCACCCTCGGTAACAGGGACATCACCGGATTAAAACTGGACTACTACTACTAGTCATCACGTTAACGTATGATGCAGTGAAAAAAACAGATTTGACACGGGAAAACGGGCTTTATTTGCGGATTCCCCACCTCGAAAACCCCTCTTATCTTTGTTGCACCAAAAATGATGTTGACCAGTGTAATCACTTGCAATGTTTCACAACTGAAACCCCAAAGAAATACATGTGTATTACCATACAAGAAAACAGCAATAACAACGCAGTCAAATGAGTTTTGTGCTATTAGCAGACGTTTGCTTGGTTATTATCCATTTGCGACACCATCAAACCAGCAAGCCATCATTGCAAATCACACAGCACGATATTGCCTTCGCAACCACAATAACGTGAAAAAGAAGATTACCTGGTTTGGAAAGCTTAACCAACGAAGAATACAAATCATTATAATCCTTCTCCTGGGCGACAACAAACGTGAATATTTCAAATGTTTTGCATCTGTAATAAACGGCATTAACATTAAGAATGTAACCGCATTGACGAAGGTAAATTTGAGATTTTATTCCAAACTGCTGAAGTTAATTATATACACAGTTTTTTTTTTGTAAAGTAGTATACCCAGCATGTACGAATGCAAGACCAATAGACCATAGATCAGAAAAGTTTTTCCAAACGAACAAAAATTACTTTCGAACCATTTAAAAAATATAGAAGTATTTTTTTGTAAAAACCTTCACGTAGCGCCCTTTACAGAACTGATTGAAAAGCATTTTATCAATTCCATCATGGTAAGCATTCATTATTATCGGCATACCGTATTTGTAAAGGCAAGCCATTTGGTGTTGGGCCGAACTTCTCAAGGGTTTGTATATGACTGTGCAATATCCACTTTTCCTTCTTGTGAGAATTGTCAACAAAAATGAGATGGGATGCTGTCACATACAATATGCCTTTAACAGCAGTATTGGAATAGTTGTTGACCAGATGTACGTCCTCTACCTGCAAGACAGAAGCTTTCAAGGACTATGAGTACCGTATTGAGTATGCTAATAGAGCATTAAGAAAGGTTACAAAGTAGTTCACTACTGTTTAAAAACTGTGACAAACTGACAACGTTAACTTGCCAAAGCGAACGTCAAATTGTTCGCTTTGCCAATTACTTTCCAGAATAAAATCAAAATTTCAGTTTAAAAATCAAACACAAAGCAACAATACGAATATATACGTTGTGTTTGTAAATGCGCAAGCAGACCTTTGGTATGTAAATGTGATCCATCTGATAGTTGTTTCACTAAGAAACCTATTAAGCAAATAAAATTTCCATGAAGAAAAGCCCAACTTAGTAAACACTATGAAGGTATCAAACTCTAAACAGGAGAAAACAAAACACTTTAGTGACAGAAGCTTGGATGCGTGGGTTTCTTAACCCACGGGCCACGGCACGCAGTACAATGCAAACCAACTGTTATGATTTCAATCCAAACTTACAGTTCATGCAATGAAAGTTGTACATTTCAGTAAAAGACTTTATAAAAAAGACAATACGGGACTGTACAAGAATACACTTTCGGCACGTCAACACAAAACATGTTTTTAATTTTCTGTGCGTTGATGTAATTTTCCCTTAGTAACAAAACAGTAAATTGAATTTAAAGCAAGGAATGTGAATTGTAGTGCAGTATTAAAAACACAAACACTTGTCAGAAAATGACAAAATGATTTGACCTGTCTGAATACACATCGAAATCTTTGTGGAATATACTAGAAATGTAATACAGGTATATAAGACATGCAATATGCTTACATTAAGCTTTTTACCACGTCAACTTATAGCATTGATGCAGTTAACTATCTGTACCCTCTGAAGCACCATTTGAAACAAGGTCTTGGTCTGCAAAATTTTAATCCTTGAAAACGTTCACAATTTTTCCACAGAAGCATAGAACTAAAAAAAGTTGAGTTCAATGCAAATGAACTATCCACATTCACAATTCTATTTACAAATGGCCAAAGCCCAAAGGAAATTCTAAATGATAGATAGATTGTTGAAACGCATTTTCCGATAAAATGCCATTTTTAAACTGTATTCAAAACTTTTTTTGATTGATTCATCTTAGTCCAGGTCGACATATAATTATTTAATTGGTAAAAGTGCAATGCATCAGATATAACACAAACAATCAACCTTGCCAGGACAACGCAATTGTAATGAGGAATAACCAACAAAATGGGCTATTCAATATTGTCGTTGAATTATTCATTTCATGTTGTTATTTATATAAGTATTAGTGACAATCATTTTTCAGCTTAAAAAGTGAAAAAAAGCACACAGCCATATTTATCCGAGAAAAAAAAGGAGAATTTTGTGCCAAATATTTAGGCACAAAGTCAGACTGCGATTTATACTCAAATAAATACGGCACTGCATAACACTGCAATTTGCCCACCTCAATTGTAAATGTGCTTTATGGTTTGAACAAAGTTTGTTTTTAACTCTTACTCAACACAACAATTTTTGTTACTGAACTATTCTATTGTGAAACCACACATGAAAAACTGAAGTAAAATCAGTAGATGATTATGAAAACATGTCCTCTGCCATAAGAGCACTCAGCAGTAGTTTCTACTACAAGTACAAGTGATAGTTTTTCACTAACACACAGTTAAGTAGGCTAATCAATACTCAATACTGAATACAAGTAACATGATATTATGCTTGCCAAATTTTGAAATAAGCTATATTATTATATGTTTTGAAAACTGAGTTTGATCTGGAAATGTCAATTTAAAAACGTGCCAAGAGGTGCTTATGTACAGATAAAAAGCAGCTTTGCAACTATTTGTACGATATCTTACAAACAGCATTTGTAGAATTGTAGATTGATGTTGACAAAAGTATGCAACTTATTTCAGCTTTTCAAAATCATCGTCTACGGATCAATGAAGACACAGTGCTGGTTGCCCCAGCAAACAATGCAGAATTAGAGCTTCCTCGGGAAGCCAGTTGCCTGTCTTGCTGCATTCTAGCTTGGGCCAGCTTAAATGCCTCAATTGGTTTGTCATTTTCTGAGTAGTGCTTTAATACAGGACGAACATCATCCACATTGCTAGAAGCAATTGCCCGCAATAAGCCTGCAAGGTCATACAAGGTAGTGTCATTGGTAGAACCATCCCACTTTTCCAAACATAAACCATTCTCTGGTTGAAGTTCAAATGCTCTTTTTTCACTGTCGATGATTATTACTTTTTTAAGGTCTCGATTAAGATATTTTAAGTCTTTTTGATAATATGGATCAAGCTTTGGCATTTCGCCATCCAGTACATTCCCTAAAGAAAAACCAGACTTGTACCTTGCAGCGTCACGAAACAATCTGTACATTATGTAACCTTTTTGGTCCATAGACTCAATCAGAGGAAATGCAGTCATGCCAGTTTCTCTGGTAAAAATGACAATTTCATACAAAGGAGGTCCGACTTGAGCTAAAAAATAGTCAATGCCAGGGCGCTTTTTAAATCTCCATCCTGATACTGAGTCATACACAGGTCGCAAGAAAATGTCCATTAGCTCAATCACTAAAGTATAAGGAGGTTGGTAATATGGTTCCTGCAAAGGATCAGGTAACAATTTGTTTGCTGATGGTTCCACAATATCTCGTTTTACAACCTTTATTTCACCCCAAGCTCGTCGCAGATATGCTTTCACCAGAGGTAAGTCAGAATACTGATCTTTAACTTCTTCACCGAGTTCATTAACAGGGGGAGCACCATTAGTTAAAACAAATAATGGAGCCCCAATTCCAAAACTTCCCAAAAGCATCCATTTGGCATACCTTTGACTTCGCAAAAATGCTGACTCAGAGCTGCTTTCTTTCTGGTCATCAGTTTTTTGTTGGTCTTTGTTGTCACCTTTGTTATCAGAAGAACCATCTTTTGAATTTATATCTGGAGTTCGATCAATTCCAATTGAATCAAGAACAGAAGCATTAGATGAAGTGGACTTTTCTCTGATGTATATCTTTGTTCTGCCACTTTTATCATTTGATGAATTTCTATCTTCAGTTGATTTATCTGATGAATAACTTCTGTATGGATGAATGCACATGACTTGGGACATTAGAAAAGACGTTTTTCTGTTTTCTAGAGGCTGCGACGACACTTTTAATCTAAAACTTTCATGTGTAGGTTTCAGATCGATTAAGTTATGCGATATGGTTGTATAATCTTTAGCAGAAACTTGTTGACTTGATAAAATGTCAGATTTGATAAGATGCTGCATAGATGTATCCACATTTGAATTTTTATTTTTCACAAAATATCGCAATGGCTCAATTTGAGATCTGTGTTCTTGATCACTAGAATCTTGTAAATGCTGACAGCGTTCTGAAACTTTGTTCCAATACTTATTTCCGACTTTTAATTTTGACCAAAATTTTATGCTCGCCATAACTTCAAATTCATAAACCTGTAAAAATGATAAGCAGAAATTAACACAAGGTATGATAATTTAACTGTCAAATTAAAATAAAGGTAAGGGCCAGGGGTAATAGAGTTATTTGGATTTTACTCTATTTTTCAACATTTTTTTTACAAAATTTTTTATTTTAAATCACTGTTCATAAACCAAATTTGATTTTGACTGAACATTGATTTTGAACAACCTTAGTATATGCACGGATGTAATATCATCATCATCATAATCCATCGTCGGTTTGTTCCCCACTAGTGGGGGTGGCCGATTGTTTCCGCGCAGCATTATGTATTTTATGTAATATATGTATATATGTAATATATATATCAAATATAGTTATTACTATCTGAAGCCTTTACAAATTGTTTCACCTAACGGATCATCAGAAGGTCTGTAAAAACATGTAAACAGTAAAGAATCGATAATTCTGAAAAGATATTAAATATTACAACTGTAATTTAATCTGCCAAAAAAAAAAAAAAAAAAAATCTCTAAACCTGTACTTCCTGAGGAGATATTAAATATTACAACTGTAATTTAATCTGCAAAAAAAACCTCTAAACCTGAATTCCTGAAAAGATATTAAATATTATAACCGTAATCCAATCTGCAGAAAAAACTCCAGAACTACTAAGGACAGCCTCCATCCGCCACGATAAAGTTTCAATCAATTTGTCCCAATGGAAACCAAGCAACTGATGGCAACATCTATGACATCACAAAGAAGCAAAATGCTTGTTATGATCGGCGCATCCTGTAGTAATCTGAACAGAATGAACAAAAATTGTTTTTAAACCTGTAAAAATTAAATGAGATTTACAACCTGTAAAAATGAAATGAAATTCAATTTTTTCAAAATTATAACCTGTAAAAATCCCAAGGAATTGTGATGATGTAACCTGTAGTGTCCTGAACAAATGAAATAAAATCTGTTTATAAACCTGTAAAAATTAAATGAGATTTATAGCCTGTAAAAATCAAATGAAATTTTAAAAACCTGTGAAAATCAAAAGGAATTTTCTATGACGACATTTGCCGACCAGTTCCGAACGCTTGTTCAAAAGGTGGCCACTATCAGCCTTCAGAATGGCCAGCTTTTCAGCCAAACATAGGCCACAATTGTTACGACCACCACCACTATAAGGCCGAGCACAGCTGTGGATGGACCAAGTTATTTTAGGATCAACACCCTTGTCCTTAAGGTCCCAAACTGCCTTAGATAGTTCGGTACTGTTTCGTTTAGACCTATCCATGAAGGTACATTTATGGTTGGAAAAACGTTTTTTAAAAGTAGTTTCACAACAACCAATGTAATTAAGAACCTTCGGGCTGTTATCAATGGTAGCTTTGTAAACAATGGCCTTCTGCAAGCATTGCCCATTCAAAGGACATTCTAGCCTCACCCTACAATTGCAACCAGGCTGCGATGGTATATTATCAGCCTGCAATATTGCTTTATTGTGGGAGGATATGACGCTTGCAACATTCGGAGTACAACTGTAGCTCAGCTTAATAGTATTACGGTTGAATATTTTGTGCAATCTATGATGGGGTGGAAAGTGTATGGAAACAAGTTTGAAAAATTCCTTACCAATATTGCTATCAACCTGCAAGCTGAAAGGAGGGTTAAACCATAAAATTTTCCGGCTCCTTTTCCTAGATGTTCGTAAGTTATTAGCAGGGTTGTAGCAAACTCTCTCCGCAAGAATGTCCTTTGAATGGGCAATGCTTGCAGAAGGCCATTGTTTACAAAGCTACCATTGATAACAGCCCGAAGGTTCTTAATTACATTGGTTGTTGTGAAACTACTTTTAAAAAACGTTTTTCCAACCATAAATGTACCTTCATGGATAGGTCTAAACGAAACAGTACCGAACTATCTAAGGCAGTTTGGGACCTTAAGGACAAGGGTGTTGATCCTAAAATAACTTGGTCCATCCACAGCTGTGCTCGGCCTTATAGTGGTGGTGGTCGTAACAATTGTGGCCTATGTTTGGCTGAAAAGCTGGCCATTCTGAAGGCTGATAGTGGCCACCTTTTGAACAAGCGTTCGGAACTGGTCGGCAAATGTCGTCATAGAAACAAATTTAAACTCAAGTACTTCAAAATAAAATAAATTCCTTTTGATTTTCACAGGTTTTTAAAATTTCATTTGATTTTTACAGGCTATAAATCTCATTTAATTTTTACAGGTTTATAAACAGATTTTATTTCATTTGTTCAGGACACTACAGGTTACATCATCACAATTCCTTGGGATTTTTACAGGTTATAATTTTGAAAAAATTGAATTTCATTTCATTTTTACAGGTTGTAAATCTCATTTAATTTTTACAGGTTTAAAAACAATTATTGTTCATTCTGTTCAGATTACTACAGGATGCGCCGATCATAACAAGCATTTTGCTTCTTTGTGATGTCATAGATGTTGCCATCAGTTGCTTGGTTTCCATTGGGACAAATTGATTGAAACCTTATCGTGGCGGATGGAGGCTGTCCTTAGTAGTTCTGGAGTTTTTTCTGCAGATTGGATTACGGTTATAATATTTAATATCTTTTCAGGAATTCAGGTTTAGAGGTTTTTTTTGCAGATTAAATTACAGTTGTAATATTTAATATCTCCTCAGGAAGTACAGGTTTAGAGATTTTTTTTTTTTTTTTTTTTTGGCAGATTAAATTACAGTTGTAATATTTAATATCTTTTCAGAATTATCGATTCTTTACTGTTTACATGTTTTTACAGACCTTCTGATGATCCGTTAGGTGAAACAATTTGTAAAGGCTTCAGATAGTAATAACTATATTTGATTTAATTTGCTCTGCTTTGCTTTTTTGCTTAGCATTGAGCACTTTTTTGTAGTATTGATAGTTTTCATTGTTGTAATATATATATGTATTTTATATAGGCAAGGCTAAAATTATACCAGTATGACCAACTGTTTATGACATCCAGATTGCTTAGAACAAAAATTTTCCGTTCATTTCATATAACTGTATAAAAAGACAGAGGCTATAGTTACAAGACTATGTAGCCTAGTAATTATAACCTACTGGCTATGATTCCTTTGTAAACATCACTCAAGCACTCAAGTCTTCAAATTGTATTTTTAGAAAATGTTTAGCCTTAATTGTACTTTAGGTTGCCACAATAACTTATTATCATAAAATTTCATTCTACATTTATATGCTGAATAAAATTTGTCTATGCTGTTTCCATTGTGACTACTGAGTAAGCTACAATAATAAAGTGTTAAATTGTTTCAAATTTTTTATTTAAAATGTATTGTATTATATAGGCCATAGGCGCCTAAGCCGTGGGGGCCAGGCCCCCACGCATATTTCTGCGTGGAAGCAACTTTTTATGCTGCATTGATACGCTGCATTGATACATAAAACAATAGATGAACTAGCGATCGGCAGCAAGAAAACATTTTTAAATGCAAACCGTAACAGCTTTGCAATAAATAATCACTAGAACGAGTGGCGATGCTACAATCCCACCCCAGACAAAAAAAATCTGTCATTTTCACATTGATTTAACGTCTGCAGATGTTATCTGCAGACAAATCAATGTAAAAACGACTGATTTTGCTGCCTGAGACATAGCAAAAATCTACTATTTTGCGTCGATTCAATGTCATCAAATGTTGAATGCACCCAAAAACAACATAATTTGCTACGTTGACGCAGCGTGCGTTTAGCTTAATGCGCTTGCAAACAGACTCGATGTCGCTTTCGAAAGTCGAAACCTCTGCAGAGAATTGTTGCGGCAGTGAATCGCTTGCTGTGAAAATGAACTTGAAGTCTCGGCCCGAGGTAACCACTAACCAACGTAACAAGGGCTAGTATAAACCGCATTGCGCACACTCAATCATTGGCATAATCACCGCAGTAACGGACTCACGCAAACTGCATGGCGCACACACAACCATTGCCATAGAAACCCGATCAAAGGCGGGAAATATGCGCATTTTTTGTTTCACCTGCAACACGAAAACGGGCGTATTACAGCCAATTGAAACTTGAAAGCTGGTCAATGATAAGTTGCGATATTGTAGTGAAAAGGGAGCAATGTCAAGTCGAAAACTTAATCAAACGTCTCTCCGTAACTATTTTTAAGGGCTGTTTACGGATGTCAGAAACTTTTAAATGTATTCAAGGTGACGTGCTGTTCGCTGTTGAATTGATGTAAACATGAATGATTTTACTTTCAACAGGTATATTTTCAAGCGTATGATCAAGTTAGTATTTTCATTCCATTTACAGTATATATACCTTTTAGTAAACCTTTTCGTCTCTTGTTTCATGCTAATAAATCTAGTTCGTTGCTAAACTTTATGTTGTGCTTAGCTTAAAGAGTCGCAGTCCATCAATCGCGAGCCAACGCAGACGCATAGCATGTGTTTTGGTCGAGTTTTGTTGATAATAATTAACGGTAGGTCGAACGTAGCGATAACTCCGAGTGTGGCAATAAAAGCAATCCTAGTGTGATGACATACTGTAATTACGTCATCCATCTGCGTGACATTTCGCTGAATTTACGTTGCTGCTGATGAAACACGCTTTTGCCCCCACGGCCAAAAAATAGTTAGGCGCCTATGATATAGGCTATATATAATTTAAAAAATTTTCTAGAGGAATTTGTGAACACCAAAAGGGATGCAGTCAGCCCACCATCTACGTTTGCTGAAAGAAATTCCAGGCGATCCACACAACTGTTTTCTCAAATCAAATTTTGTTTCAGTGTCAGACTAGTTACTTTCAGCACTAATTTAGGCAATTGAGTCATTTTTTGCTGTTAACGATGTTAATTTTACACAAAACTTTTTATTAATTTCACAGGCTAGGCTATAATTATATTTAATTTTTTTGTGTTGTCATTTTCTTTTGTTTGTGTGTTTTGTGTATGCAAAAGCTTACATTTTGCAGATATGTATCCTACGGTTGAGCATATGATGCCATGCTCGAGTGCCATAACTTGTAAAGTAGCTAATGATAACCGGATGCAACCTAATTCGTACCATGAACAATTCGTACCGTCAGTTCGTACCTTGAAAAGATCGAGAGAAAATATTAAACAAGCCGAAGTCGCTGATTGCAGTTTCCGCAAACATTTTAAAATTTTTCGCAAACAAAGAAAAACTCTTCAGATCATTACCAGAAATTTTTAAATGTTTGCGGAAACTCCGATCAACCCTAACCCTTTTAAAATGTTTGTGGAAACTCCGATCAACCCTAACCTTTTTAAAATGTTTGTGGAAACTGCAATCAGCGACTTCGGCAAACTCTTAGGATCATTACCGGAAATTTTAAAATGTTTGCAGAAACTGCGATGCGACTTCAGCTTTGTTTTATTTTTTTCTCTCAATCTTTTCAGTTTGTTTGCGGAAACACCCTAACCCTTTTAAAATGTTTGCGGAAACTACGATCAACCTTAACTCTTTTAAAATGTTTGCGGAAACTGCGATCAGCGACTTCAGCAAACTCTTAGGATCATTACCAGAAATTTTAAAATGTTTGCGGAAAAACGAAAACTGTGATCAGCGAATTCGGCTTTGTTCTATTTTTTTCTCTCGATCTTTTCAGTTTGTTTGTTTGCGAAAACACCCTAACCCTTTTAAAATGTTTGCGGAAACTACGATCAACCCTAATCCTCCTTTTAAAATGTTTACAGAAACTGCGATCAGCGACTTCGGCAAACTCTTAGGATCATTACTGGAAATTATAAAATGTTTACGGAAAAACGGAAACTGCGATCAGCAATGTTCTATTTTTTTCTCTCGATCTTTTCAGTTTGTTTGTTTGCGGATACCGATACAATTCAATACCAACAGTAGGGTGCGGCTGGTGCCCCTTGTATGGATGTTTCACCCTTACTTTTTTTTGGTGGGGAGGTTAGGGGTATAAAACAATCTGTTAAAATTTCAGGAAAAATAAACAATGTTTAGGGGTAGCAGGTCACCTTCAAACTTTTGAACCCCCTCGCTCGCCCCGATAATCACGATTTTACAGTATCTACAGTTATACTTGGGCTAGAGAGTTGATTTATAGCTCAAAATGACCAGAAACCTCATATTTATATTAGTCTTTCTAACATTATACTGTATAGGTCTATTTCCGTTAGAAAAAGAGATATATATTGCCAAAAATGGTGTTTTAGGGTTTTTATAGTTAGGAGTTCCAGCACTACCACATAAGTCATCACAAAAGTCAGGAGAATTAATTTCAAAAGCTACCATTGAACATTTCAAGGAATGGAATTGCACTGAGTGTGTTGGAGGGATGGTGTTTGACACAACGGCTTCTAATACCGGTAGTATTATATAGAATAGAAAATTCAGTCAGGCATTTATAATCAGAATTCAGTAAAATACAGTTCAATAAAGGCTAACTCAATACAGTAATATCTATACAATTGCAGAAGGCAGACCAGATTAATAAGATTATTATGAATTATTCTTGTAAGGCTATATTTTATGAGTAGTAAGTAACAATAAAATATGAAACAGTATGCATATTATAACAGAAATATAAATAGATGTACAGTAACAAATGCAGTATCTAAGAGAAATATTATTTCTTAGCAAGTTCAGCAACTAGGCATATAGATTATATGATTTCAGGATCTCAAACGGCAGCATGTGTATCTATTCAAAAGAAGTTGAATCGAAAATTACTGTGGTTTGCATGCAGACACCATATAGGCGAAGTTGTACTAACGCATTCATGGAATAGTTTAAACATGGAAGTTTCTAAAAGTCCTAATATCATGGTATTTAAAAGGTAAGTACAGAGTCAGATATCTTTTTGTTAAAAAACTTGATCACTGTGTTAGGGCTGAAAGATGATGATGATAAGATTACCTATACGAGTCAGTCCGGTATAGATTTGCAAAAGTTTGGACAGATTTGCAGTCTTTGTTACATACAGTAGTTGTGTTCCATTTAGTGATTTTTCAGTTATGATACTAAATTTTATTTAACTAAATTAAAAAACTAAATTGAAACTAAATTAAATTTTTATTTTTCTAAATTTTTGGAAATGGTTTGGTACGGTACTGTATACAAATTTTATTTACCAAAGGGAATGCATGATACATTATTTACCAGATTCAAAGAAAACTATGATTCTTGGACCCATGGAGATGTTGATGATTTGGATATTCCAATCACACCAACTCATCTCCAGGATCGAAGGCATAGCATTATTGATCTATGTAACAATGCATTGACACAATCGTTTGTACGTGGTGATTATAAAGAATTGGTGCATTTGACGCTGGTTTATCTTCGTGATAGTGAGATGTCAAGAACTTTGCATTTCGTAAACCAGGTGCCATGCATAAAGCACGTTGGATGTCGAAGTTGTTGTATTGCTTGAAGATGGACTTAATGAGTTCTAAAATTGTGACGGAATTGCCCAAAGCAAAAGTGGTTACACCACTGCAACAGACCAAAATCCACCAATTTGTCCAGTTTATAGTTTATTGTTACATTCCATGGTGGTTGACAACCACTGATCCTGCCACTGCATCTAAGAATGATCTTGGTTTAATTAACTCGTTATTGCATTATGTTCGTATTGACCAAACGCTTGCTACTTCTGGCCTCAGAGGCTTTGCAAACCATCTTTGGTATTTCACAGAAGAACTGGTGCCATTGGCTCTTCAGTCAACATGTCCCTCCCGAAGAGAAGCTGAAAATGGCTGATTGTTTGCTCTCGGTAAGATCCACAACTGCTTCCAACCGATATGGAACAGGTTTTGGCAGACCGTGTTTTCCCAGAATGCCTACTGAAGAATCCATGGATTTGATACAATTTTTTGGAAGTGGTTTGTGGATGTTTTTCGAGGCATTAAAGATTGGGCATACCTTCCTCTTGCGACCAATTAAAGAATGGTCAGAAGATGAGCAGTACAAAAAAGCTAACACTATTGTACAAAGTCTTCATGTGGTCAACGATGCCGCCGAGAGAGGGGTAAGGCTATGCCATGATTTTTTGGGGGCAGCAGAGAGAGAAGGTCGTCATCAAGATATCCTGCAAGTGGTTGAGAAGCCAGACATCAGCACCAAATCAAAGAAAGAAAAATCTGAAATCAGCATCGTGGTTTCTAGCATTATAAATTAATGCAATACTACCTTACTGCTTTACCTTGCAATGTGTTGAATGTTTGTTTCTGTTGAAATTAAATATGCAAATTACAATAGTTAGCAATTATTTTAAAAGTAGGTATTAGTTACACACTTACACGGTTATAGAACAAGTTTTTTAAATAAATTTTATGTATATTATATACCATTATTCTTGTCGTACAAGAGAAAAATAGTTTTTTCTCATTATCTTTATTTCTCAAGGATATAGACCTATACAGTAGAATTCGCCTATAACGGCTTCGTTTATAACGTCAATTCGCCTATTACGTCACAATTCGCTCGGTCCCGGCAGAATTCCTATCTTTTATATACATTGTAGTTCGGCTACAACAGCATCCCTATAACGTCAATTCGCATGTAACAGCACCCTTTATTGGTCCCCAGACGTCTTTTGTTCGTTTATAAAATAACGTCACTTTAAGCCATCACCTTCACCACGAACGGTCAGTCTTTTAATCCAGTTAGCGCTGCTGCTTGCAAAATGTCTTTCCTTTATTTCGCTACGTCGTTCTCAGCAGGGATTTTAACTGAATTAACTTTTTTCCCGCGTGAAAAACTATCACGTGTAAAAAGCAGCTCTACAGGTGACCTTTAAACAACCCAAAGCAACAGTTGTACAATGTACGTGCAGTAGCCTACTGTATAAACTAATTAACTTTTTTTTCCCCGCGTGAAAAACTATCACGTGTAAAAAACAGCTCTACAGCTGTGTCAAATCCGTGTCAAAACCAAAACAGCTCAAGATCAATGCCTTTTTTGCTAATAAACAATGAACTTTTCTACTACTGTATGTAACGAGCTGTATTGCGCAAATTTCCTGTATTATATCTTTTGCTGTAGGTTATTTTTTTAAAACAATTTCTTTGTTTATAATACTATATTTTCTGCGTGCCCTTTGTCAGTTTGGTGGTACATAGTAACCCTGATTGGATTATACACCTCTTTCTTTAATCAAAAAACGTTGTGGAATAGTTTGCGGTAGTTCGTCTATAACGTCAATTCGGCTATAACGTCAGTTTTTGCAAATCCCCTAGAGGTGCCGTTATAGGCAAATTCTACTGTATAATGTTAGAAAGACTAATATAAATATGAGGTTTTTGAGCTATAAATCAACTCTCTAGCCCAAGTATAACTGTAGAGTGTAGATACTGTAAAATCGTGATTATCGGGGCGAGCGAGGGGGTTCAAAAGTTTGGGGGTGACCTGCTACCCCTAAACATTGTTTATTTTTCCTGAAATTTGAACAGATTGTTTTATACCCCTAACCTCCCCACCAAAAAAAAGTAAGGGTCAATCAATTCCAGTTTTGAAAATCATGGGGCACCAGCCGCACCCTAACCAACAGTTTACGGGAATTCGATTCTCCAAATCCGATTCTCCAAATCCGATACTCTAACCCTTTTAAAATTTTTGCGGAAACTCCGATCAACCCTAATCCTCCTTTTAAAATGTTTACGGAAACTGCGATCAGCGACTGCGGCAAACTCTTAGGATCATTACCGGAAATTATAAAATGTTTGCGAAAAAACGGAAACTGCAATCAGCGATGTTCTACTTTTTTCTCTCAATCTTTTCAATTTGTTTGTTTGCGGATACCGATACAATTCAATACCAACAGTTTACGGAAATTCGATTCTCCGCATCCGATACTCTAACCCTTTTAAAATGTTTGCGGAAACTGCGATCAGCGACTTCGGCTTTTTTTAATTTTTTCTCTTGATCTTTTCATGGTACGAACTGACGGTATGAATAGTTCATGGTACGAATTGGTTGCACCCGATGAAGGCACTGTAGCAGGGATATCTAAAGAAGGGGGTACAAAGGTTTAGAACGATTGCTGATTCTCATGACACTAGAAGGGCAGTAGTTGGTATCGCGTTAAACATGCGGTTCTTTTTAAAATTGCAGAAAGTTTTGTAGTGCAGCTGGTACACTCAGCTACACAAGGCAGTTAGCAAGTGTTATGTAGAACATATATATTTAAAGAATACTTGTTTGAAAAGACAGTTGAAAGGTTACCAGTTAGCTGTTTTTTTGACAAAACCATTACAGTTGGCTAGGTGTAAAGCAAGTATACGAGTAGTTGAATTAACAAGCAATTATGAGCATTCATTGAATATCCATACCTGATGGGAAGGGTGCAACCTAGTTTGTACCCTGAACAGTTCGTACCCTGAAAAGATTGAGAGAAAAAATTAAAAAAAGCCGAAGTCACTGATTGCAGTTTAATAGCACAAAGCCGAAGTCGTTGATCGGAGTTTTCGCAAACAACTCGAGGGTTAGGGTTAGCGGAAACTGCTGAAAAATATTTGCGGAAACTGCGGTCAGCGAGGGAGCATAGATTACTCGATGGTTAGAGTTAAGGTAAGCGAAAACTGCGGAAAAATGTGTGCGGAAACTGCGATCAGCGAGGGTTAGAGCATAGATTACTCTATGGTTAGCGGGTCATTCCATGTCAATTCAACCAGGGCAGTTAACCCAAAGTCTCAGATTTGGCTAAAATTAAGCTGAAAAGAATAATTATGTAATTCTGAGCAAAATAAAGTTTGTTTTAGCAAAATCGGACTAGAGGTCGCAGAGTTATAGCATTTCAAAAAAGAACACTTTTTGTGCTCATTCAACCATGACATGTATTGATTTTGACACCTGTGACATTGAAACAGTCATAACTTTGCTTAGGTGGGAAGATAAGACTTGAAACCAAGTTCTATAAACAGATTATTGATTGATCTTCACTTTTAGCTAACTTTCATATATTTCTGTTAGAGGTCAAAGGTCAAATATGGCAACAAAAATCATCAACTTTTTGAAATCAGTCAAGCGTAACAGAAGTTTGGAGTCGAATAACTCAAATCTAGTTAAACGAATTTTTTTGAGTAAGGTATCATATGAAAGCTCTGTTCATGTAGAATCTATTTAAACTAGTGTCATAAGTGATATTAACTGATATCATGTTCATAAGAGGGTAACAACAGAAACAAACAAAATTGTTGAAATAATCATCGTTTTGCATTTGTTCAGTGTGCTACTTTTTTTGAGCAACACAAGTAAGTGTTTGTAATGTGTTAATGTTTGAGTGTTTAACTGTTTAAGTATCACAGCTTGTTAAAATAGCACGATTTTCACCAGTACGTATGCTGCTATGTATTTTGACATTATGAGTATGATTGAAGAAATCCAGTTTTGTAGCATTGGAATCCTTAAGAGTAAAGAAATACAGAGTCACAAACTTACAATTGTCAGGTCCAAAGCGCTAATATTATTTGCATCACTTATCAATCATACAGAAGAAGATAAAACGAAACTTTTATACAGAGCTGATTTAGTGGAAGAAAAAGATGAAGTTCTAACTGTCTGTGCACACCACAAAGCCCTGATAATTGACAGATATGAAGTCCTGCAAAAGAATTGTTGTAACCCTTTTAAAACGCACAAAAAATATATCAAACAAAATTTACAAGTGATCAGTGTAAAATTTGCTTTAGAATTGCAAGAAAAAGAATTTGCAGTAATTCCTGGAAAAAAAGTTTGTGGAAACTGTAAAACAAGATTGAACAAAGACAAGATTGAACAAACTTTAAGTTCTCCTTCAGATGCTGACTTAACAGGGCAGAGTACTGACAGTGAAGAAAGTACTGCTGCTGCTGATTTATTGAATAGTCAGCTAAATACAAGTTGATTAGGCAGTCTCCAATGAAGCTGCACAGTGTCCCTTCAAGGAGCCGATCTTGTTATGGAAAGCGTAAACTTGTTTCAATTAACAACGAAATGACAAAAAGAGCAGCAATTGCCCTGAAAGTGCCCCTGCATGATCTTACAAGAAAGAAGAAATCGGAAGATTATGAAAGCAAACGTAAGGCTAGAGACCTTGACATTTTAATGGAAAAGATAAAAGCTGTGGATTGTTTCACTGTGCTTCCTAATTCCATCACAGGCAGATTTACCATGACTGGTAACAAAAAAAGACCATTCAGCACAAACACCAAAATCTTCTTCATGTTTACACAAATTTTGCTATTTTTGCACTGAGATGCACAACCGTCTGTAAAATATTCAACTTTGTTGATAGATCCCAACTTGTTCTTCAGAAAATAGATTGTTTTTTTTTTTGGATTTCATACACCATCATGCTTATATCATGATTTAAATCATTAGAAAGAAAGCATAAACTGCAGTGTTGCAGATCACCATTTGTACTGTAATAGCATACCACTGGATGCACAGTACAGTTACTGTGTGTCCAGTAATAGCCTTGAGCTTCATCTTGCACATGAAAAGCATAATTTTTTCTGAAATCCATCAGGCATAAAACAATGCCTGAAAAAATTTGATTGTTGCCTGGCAATAAAAGAGTGTGGAAGAAGTTTTATGAGTTTGGCCATGAGCAAGTTAAGGTATTCATTGACAGGGAGCGTTTGATGAATCATTTCTGTTCTGTCTCTAGTTATCCACTGAGTAAAGTTAATATTTTCACTAGTGTCATCAAATTTACTTTCTAGGTAATCTGCAACAACACTATCTCCTGGACAATTTGCACATCGTTGTAACATACAGTGTTTGTTATTTACATCACATACCATCATAGAAATGAAATCTTGGTAACTTTCCTCAATTTGTGTAGATTTTAACATTAAAATGACATTTTGATGGATTGTACATACACACACAGCATGAGTACCAGCAGATCCACCGAGGACACACCGTTTCGGCCTTAATGTTGCAAATGTAGAAAATCCAACCTTAATATCTGGATATTTCTCTTTAAGTGATAGGTAAAGTTCCTTCAATCAATGTACACAAAATCAGCCTTTTTTGTTCATAAATATTAGGAGCAATGCTGACTTTGTCACGAGCACTAGCCATGATTCTTGTATTTTCATTATCACAATAAAAATCAATCGTAATCTTATTTAATTCTGTACTCAAAGTTTTTCCTTTTCTTGCTGGTGGCTTGCTGCAAATTCCATGTGTTGTTGCTAATGATCTAGCAGCCCTGACCATATAATGAGTTACATGGAAGTATTCCACAACAGTATTCTATGACCATGAGTCTGGAACAAGTGTTAATAACTGTATCTTTTCTGAACGTGTTGTTTCTTCTTTGCTTTTTTTTTTTTTATCTTTTCCATTAAAATGTCAAGGTCTCTAGCCTTACGTTTGCCAGGGTATGGGATGGAATGGAAGACGTTTTTTCCATCTTCCATCCTGAGATTTTCCTCCATTCCATCTTAGAAATCTTCCATTCCATTTTCCATTCCATTTCAAATATCTCTTCCATCTTCACATTGTGTGATCTCCGCTTTGAATATGCCACAAATAAACCTAAAAACCATAGGCTAAATTTAAGCAAAGAATTTAACAGCAGTATTTTCCTAAGGATTACGTACCGTTTGAATTATTGTTTGATCGTACCGTTCGAATTATTTCAGCAAGCAACGTTATATTTTGCATGTCTTGATAAAGCGTTACAAAGTTAATGATGGAATTGGGATGGAATGATGGAATTGGGATGGAATGATGGAAGATTGTCTTCCATCCCATCATCAAGATCTTCCATTCCTTTCCATCCTTGACATTTTCCATCTTCCATCCTAAAATCTGTCTTCCATCCCATTCCCTGACGTTTGCTTTCATAATCTTCCGATTTCTTCTCTCTTGTAACTTCATGCAGGGGCACTTTCAGGGCAATTGCTGCTCTTTTTGTCATTTCGTTGTTAATTGAAACAAGTTTACGCTTTCCATAACAAGATCGGCTCCTTGAAGGGACACTGTGCAGCTTCATTGGAGACTGTCCAATTTCAGATAAATTTGTATTTAGCTGACTATTCAATAAATCAGCAGCAGCAGTACTTTCTTCACTGTCAGTACTCTGCCCTGTTAAGTCAGCATCTGAAGGAGAACTTAAAGTTTGTTCAATCTTGTCTTTGTTCAATCTTGTTTTACAGTTTCCACAAACTTTTTTTCCAGGAATTACTGCAAATTCTTTTTCTTGCAATTCTAAAGCAAATTTTACACTGATCACTTGTAAATTTTGTTTGATATATTTTTTGTGCGTTTTAAAAGGGTTACAACAATTCTTTTGCAGGACTTCATATCTGTCAATTATCAGGGCTTTGTGGTGTGCACAGACAGTTAGAACTTTATCTTTTTCTTCCACTAAATCAGCTCTGTATAAAAGTTTCGTTTTATCTTCTTCTGTATGATAAGTGATGCAAATAATATTAGCGCTTTGGACCTGACAATTGTAATTGTTTGTTACACTGTATTTCTTTGCTCTTAAGGATTCCAATGCTACAAAACTGGATTTCTTCAATCATACTCATAATGTTAAAATACTTAACAGCATACCTACTGGTGAAAATCGTGCTATTTTAACAAGCTGTGATACTTAAACACTCAAACATTAACACATTACAAACAGGAGGTAACCTAGTAAATAGTCACCAGAAGAACGCAAATTACTTTTATTATCAAATGCCTGGTGAACAGTCTCTCTCTGTTTTTACATTACAAACACTTACTTGTGTTGCTCAAAAAAAGTAGCACACTGAACAAATGCAAAACGATGATTATTTCAACAATTTTGTTTGTTTCTGTTGTTACCTTCTTATGAACATGATATCCAGGCCTCGAAACAACTTTTTTTTTCCGGCGGCCAAACGTGTCCGACCGAAGCAAGCTGTTCGGCGGCCAATCACAAGCACATGGCGGCCATCGGAACGTCGACACGCATCAACATACAGTCTTCAAAATTAGCACATTTTTACGTCGGCAAAAACGTTGCCGAGGCCAAATGAAAAAAGTTGAAATTGCCTCGGCAATTGCTGTGAACGTTTATTACGAAACAATTGTACCAAAACGAGAAGCGAAAAATATACTAGAGTAGTCTATCACGACACTGTTTGATTTGTTGTGATGTAATAATACCAAAAGTAGCGATAAAGCGAGCAACAAGATACGCACGTCGCACGCTGTTACAGTAATTCACGTTAAATAACTTACAGGCGGAAAAGTAAGTTAATTTTGGGTTGATTCAACGTTCGAGTCAGCACAGATCGATTTAATTTTCCCGGCGGGTTATACTGCGTAACAACAATGCCCAATAAGAAATTTACGTTTGTTTTACATTAAATCGACATCTAGTAACGTTGAATTATCATAAAATAACGTTAATTGCTCAACCAGGTACCGGTAACAAATTAATAGCTCCCTGCGAGAAGATTGCCTCGATTTACGTATACACTGACATAATTTCGGCACAATTGCGACACTGCGAACAACACAAAGTCTGTTTGATAAAGAACTAGCTGTCAGAATCGGAATCATCAGATGCTGTATCGGAGCACGAGGTTGTCACGTCATCACTGGAATCAGACGTTTTCGCCTTTCGCCACAAAGCGTCCACGTTTTGCGGCTTTCGGGCTTTGATACCAATGCACACGCCTCTTTCTTTTTCATAGAGCTCCATCAGGGTGTTGACTAAGGAACAAATCTATGGCTGTGCCATAACGACTGGGAGGAATGTCTAACCCTAACCTTACAAGCGCTCGTGTGGCCTCGACATTTTTATTGCCGACGCTAATTTCGAAGACTGAATATATCGCATCAACAAAGTGTATTGTGATGTCACTTGCATCCTGCGGATGTCAGACATCAGCTGCATTGTCAATCAATAATGTTAACAATTCAAGCATAGACAGTGTGTATTGTGATTTATCGGGTGCTTTGACTGCTTTCTAATCCTTTGTGATTATAAGTGGCAAAGTACTTTATTCACAAGGCCGCTTGCGTAAAATTTTCTCGGAACTTTATGGCGGACAAATGCGGCCGACGGAAGGGCAAGACCGGCGGACAAAATGGCGGTTTTTGTAGGTTAATCGCGGCCATGGCCGCGATGGCCGCCTTCAGTTTCGAGGCCTGATATCAGTTAATATCATTTATGACACTAGTTTAAATAGATTCTACATGAACAGAGCTTTCATATGATACCTTACTCAAAAAAATTCGTTTAACTAGATTTGAGTTATTCGACTCCAAACTTCTGTTATGCTTGACTGATTTCAAAAAGTTGATGATTTTTGTTGCCATATTTGACCTTTGACCTCTAACAGAAATATATGAAAGTTAGCTTAAAGTGAAGATCAATCAATAATCTGTTTATAGAACTTGGTTTCAAGTCTTATCTTCCCACCTAAGCAAAGTTATGACTGTTTCAATGTCACAGGTGTCAAAATCAATACATGTCATGGTTGAATGAGCACAAAAAGTGTTCTTTTTTGAAATGCTATAACTCTGCGACCTCTAGTCCAAGTTTGCTAAAACAAACTTTATTTTGCTCAGAATTACATAATTATTCTTTTCAGCTTAATTTTAGCAAAATCTGAGAGTTTGGGTTAACATTTTGCTTTTTTTTGGTTGAATTGACATGGAATGACCCTAGCGTTAGGGTAAAGGTTAGCGAAAACTGCGGAAAAATGTGTGCGGAAACTGCGATCAGCGAGGGTTAGAGCATAGATTACTCTATGGTTAGCGTTAGGGTAAAGGTTAGCGGAAACTGCGGAAAAATGTTTGCGAAAACTGTGATCAGCGAGGGTTAGAGCCTAGTTAGAGCATAGATTAGTCTATGGTTAGAGTTAGGGCTAGCAGAAAGTGCAGAAAAATGTTTGCAGAAACTGCGATCAGCGAGGGTTAGCGTTAGGGTGAGGGTTACGGTTAGGGTTAGCGGAAACTGCGATCAGCGACTTCGGCTTTGTGCTATCTTTGAGACTTTCTCTCGATCTTTTCAAGGGGAAAATTTTAAAATGTTTGCGGAAGCTGCGATCAGTGACTTTCGCTTTTTTTAATTTTTTCTCTCGATCTTTTCAGGGTACGAACTGAGGGTACGAACTGTTCAGGGTACGAACTAGGTTGCATCCTGGTGGGAATAGTGTAATGCAGGCTGTCATAACAAAGTTTGTTAAATTACTATAGGTGCCAATTGTCATTTTACCATAAACAGAGATTATTTAAAATAAATAGAAGCCTTTCTATTGTCAGATGTAATGAAAGCCTTCGTATCCCCTTCTCTAGATATCCCTGACTGTAGGGTATAATCTTGCTTTTCAAAATTCTAATGTTAATATTCAAAATGTTATTTTCAAATGTTATAACAGCTTTGACAAAGCACACAATAAAGCTAACGGTAATATTTTTAATTCCTTCTATATCAATAAGGTAAGAAAACATAACTTCTGCAATACTTGCCAAACGTTTACGAAATTAAGAAAATTTTGTTAAAACTAAAGAAAGTGTAAGGTGTTGCCATCTAGGTTTTTTAAAAAATAAACTGGATGAAGCTAAAAAAAAAGACCAGAATAAACCAAATCACGCAGAACTGTACCGGTAGGTTACCAGTTATATGCCATGGGTGTTTTTTTGCCACAATTGACTTTCTAAAAAATAACGCGTTAAAATATTTTTTAAAAATTTTGTAATTGGCGATGTGCGGTGCAGTGCAGTGTCAAAGTTCCAGATAAATTGCGCTGTGCGGATAAAAATTTTGGCTTCACTGCATCTCTAACATACAATACTGATGACAAATCACATCACGACACATGAAACTAAACAAAAAAGACCAGAATAAGCCAAATTGAAGCAGAAATAAACTAAAAAATAAGACTTAAAGTATGTCCAAAAAAACAAACATCAACCAAAAAAATAAAAAATAAACTATAAACCAAATCGAAAAAAAAAAAAACCAAAACGGTTGCAAAATAAACCAGATTTGGTTTAAAAAAGACTAAAATGGTAACACTAAGAAGTTTACTCAAGTCACAAGTGGAATTGTCGTGCGTCATCATCAATATCATCCTGGCATTATAAATTTGTGCTGCCAGGTTCTCAGAAAATTTCATGCCTAATCTGCATAGCATTGAGCGGAGTGTGATTTTTGAGACTCCGACTTCGAGGGGCAATCCGACTCCACTCCTACTCCATGAAATCAGACTCCACTCTAATCTGACTTCAAAAAATATTAGCCTATCAATTTGAATTCTGAATCTACTCTAAAATAAGATTCTAAATTAACGTGATAGGCCTACTTGCCAATGCGTAAGCCCAGGGCCGGATTTAGCTGATGGGGGCCCGGGGCACTTTTAGATCGGGGGGCCCCCTGCAAAAAAAATTTTCGCGCCTACGGCGCGAAAAACCACCTCTGCGTCCATAGTAGCATCAATCCAGCACTGCACAGCATTTTTCAGAAACTTCAAAGGCTGAAAGGAAGAAAAAATAACACAAAATCACATTTTTTCCACGTAGGGGGGCCCTTCAAAAGTCGGGGGGCCCGGGGCACCTGCCCCCCCTAAATCCGGGCCTGCGTAAGCCTATATGCTAACTCAAAATAGCTTTGGGGAGCAAAAATCATTGTCAACTTTAGTAGCACGTAAATGTTTTAAGTGAAGTAGTTATAAGCATTACTGCTAGGTAAAACATTTTGGAGACAGTTTGCATTTTTTTCTTCTACAAGCAGAATTTGACCTCAGCGCCCAGATTTTGATCGGACTTGGATTCAAGCTATTTTAACAACCGAATTTGGATTTGAGCTTCTGATAATTTGGATACCGTATGATTTTGATGTCTTCCTGAGAAAAAAAATTATTGATCTACATTTTAATTGATTGAGTTAGTCTTCATTCTCTAACAGGGAAGGCTGCTTTGAGGCTAATTGTAGAGGCTTTAAACCGCTAATACTGGCCGAGTCACCGAGAATGACGGAATGAAGTTTCCGCTTGTTGTTGAAGTATCGTTGCCGAAGAATTATTCTATTCACTTGATGCTACTAAATGGAAAGCAGTTTTAAAATGCGTTTCTTTATAAGCGCATAAACCAGGAGCCGAACTAACGCCACTTGACCTTGAGTCGGGCGCTTAACCACTGAGCTAACGGGGCTGGCCTAAATTGTTATCAGCCTATACCAGCTTTTTTGCTGTTGTAGCTCCTGAGGCTTTTTTCTTTGCCCCATTTTTGTGTTCCCTTGAGTGCTTCTTAGGAATTTGGAACGCTAACTAATAGACTAATTTGAGCGCATTCTTGCAATTGGTAGTTTGATACATATACCCTGCACGTAGTTTTATGTCTTTTTAGCGTTGTGCATCTGCTACATGCCACTGTGCGTTTGTATGTAGCCTTCAGGCGTTTTTGGTAGCTTCAGGCGTTTTTGGTGGTCTATGCTTTCTACTGCTTGATCAAAACTAAACTTTAGTTTATTGAGAGCAGAATATATAAAAAGATGGCCTATATTCGAAGAAATAGAAAACATAGATTATTGTTGTTCAAGATTCAATAAAGCTAGCGGAAGCGATAGATGTAGACTGAAAGTGGTTGACGAAATAGTCACTGAATACTGAAAAGTTTGGGTGTTCATCAGGACAATTATCGTTTCTAGCACTAGTTGCTACGTTCATCTGATGAAATTGAAAGTAAAATTAACAACAAACAAGATGGTTTATTGCTTCACTGACGTTTCGCGCACCATGACAATGCGCATCCTCAGAGCGAATAACATACAAAAATAAACCATCTTGTTTGTTGTTAATTTTACTTTCAATTTCATCAGATGAACGTAGCAACTAGTGCTAGAAACGGAAATAGTCACTCCCACTTCCCTGATCACAAAGCTAGTAGGGGAAGGGAAGGTAATTTGATACACTTTTAATATTTTTGCCTGTTAACTGAAAATTACGCGACACAAACTATTGATTTTAAGCTGAAATGAAAGTCTGATCCCTTACACACTTTTTAAAAACATTTTCACTTTTCTATTTTTGTTACTTTTTTTTTAATTGAAATTTTAAAAACGTCACTCAAATGTATCAATTTACCTTCCACGGAAGGTAAATTGATACACCCGGAAGGTAATTTGATACAGTAAAACTAATACAGAAATCCCTTTTGACAGCAAAGCAATAAATGAAAATTTAAAATGTGGTTGGCGTGCTTGGGTGCAAGGATGACTATTGAGGCCTATGTGTGCGGCGAAGCTTCTGCAGCGGAATGGACATGGGAAGGATCATTGGCTGGAGTTCTTATTCAAGGGGGGTGCTTCGCGCTTTTCTCATTTTTTGAAAGCATATAGCGTGTAGACCTACGAAAGCCCATATAATAGTTGTTTCCCAAAGTAGCAGGTCTTGTTAATGAAGAATAACTTATTTAAATCAACTAGATCAATAACAGCATTTATTACAGTCACAAAAAGAATTTAATATACTGTATCAATTTACCTTCTCTACATGTATCAATTTACCTTTTTCAAAAAAAGTTATAAAATTCTGATTTATGTATGCTTGGATGCACATTGCAGAAAAAACGTGACATGCCCTTGAAGCCTTATCAATGAACTGTCAAATGAGTTAGGTTTCATCTTTCAGGAACTTTTCTTTAATTTTCCAGACGAAAATAATCATGAGTTAAAAATTTTACAAAAATACTCAAAAAACACACTTTTACAATTTTATGCCATAAAAGCACGAGTTAGCTGCATGGTGCAATTTTTGTAGGCATTATTTTCACAGATCTTCCACCTAATGACAATATTTTTGACTAATATTTTTTGTACATTTCTGTAGGGGGGGTGTATCAAATTACCTTCCGTATCAAATTACCTTCCCTTCCCCTACGGTAGATCTAAACATAGTCTAACAACAAATAAACAATAATTTTAAGAACCCTAAAAGTACCACTTGGTCTTTTTGTAGCCTAGTAGGTCGTATTATGTGAACTGTGAAAGCCAGATCACTAACTCTTGCGTGATCGTCCTCAGCAGCTTAATTTTGATTGTCAGTTGTTAAATCTTCAACAATATCCAACTTTCTTGCATATTGGGGACGTTATCGGCTAAAGCACTTACATTAGCAGCATCGCAATTCGCAAATCACTTTATCATATTCCTTTCTCTCATTGTCAGACTTGCAACTGAAAAGAGCGAATTTTCTCTAACTGTAAAACCTCATGGTCATTTTTTTGTCTGTGGTTCCGATTTAATCTGTTTAGTTGTAGTTCGTTTGCTTTTTGACAAAAACCTTCCATTATGATACAATGTCAATTTAATAACGAATGATCAACTGAGATATCACCTATTCACCATACGAAGTAGCTGGTCACTGTGGTGCAAACAACTCCTACAATAAACCTGCAACTTAGGCTACTCCCTGCAGCTGCTCTGACACTTTCATAATTTTTGCAGCGGGAATTTCATGAGCTCACTCATACATAGCAGAAATCAAAAATTTTCTAAAAATTAATTGTAAAATATTGTTTTCAGCTGTATCAAGGAAAACGAGTGTATTTAACCTCAGACAGCAAAATCCGTCATTTTTACATTGATTCAATGTAAAAACCAATGTGAAAATGACGGATTTTTCTGTCTGGGTCAGAATCTGGTGAAATTAGGCAAGTTACTGTAGCCTAATGCTCTATTAGAAACTGAATTCTAATCAAAACAGTTCTCCCTGATCAACGTCTCATGAATTGGATGTTTACAGGAGGGGAGGCAATTGCCACCTTTGGCTACGCCACCGTTGTGGACTAACGGCTGTGAAAGCCGTGTGGATGACAAGCATAAGTTGCTTAAATTAAAGTGTATTAACAATAAAACACAAACTGAAAAAGAAGGGAAGAAATTATTTTTTTTTATTAGCATTATACAGAGCTGGTCGTAGAAACGCGGAATGGGCCCACAAATTAAAGTTTTTTTTTTCATAAATAAGTTTTAGATGCGGCAGAATTTAACAAAAAAAAACTTCAGAGCAGTTTGTTTGTTGATATTTTCGTTTAGGCGTTTGCTGCGCCAGCCCTGTATGATCCATAAACGATCCAAATTGTATGGTGCACATCCATAGCCTATATGCAGAAACTTCTATCATGGTGTAAAAATAGGCGATGAAAAGGAAAACGTCGATTAGACCTTATCTGATTACAATATTATACTCAAGGTTAGATGCAGTTGCTCTCCATCTCTCCAATTACAATTCACAAAGCATCACTACGTCATGTTTGAGTGACAGAAAAGCAAGCATTAGCGTAATTGTAACATTCTTTAGATGCGACTGGGCAACAAGTCTTCTTTACTTTTACATCGTTCAAGTAAAAAATATGAACAAATCATGCACAATTGAACCTTGAAATAGATTGATGTTGACAACCAGCTTTACGAAATAACAACACAGGTTGCGCTTTCTAATGATAATAATTAGTGTATGAAGGAACGCAAAGTTCGACATCAATATTTTTACTCCAAACGTTTCCATCAGGAATACTTCAATCAGTGGCACCGAGTAGGCAAATTGGAATAGTGTGCACTTAAGAAAGAAAACTTTAACTGCGTGTATGGGATTGGGGAACCGTCAATTTTTCAGCCCTGTTCTCGACAGACATGCGGAACTGTCAGAATAGTGCTTTCTAAACCATGTTCTTTGTCTTAAAATAAATATTCTTCCAAAAAATCAAAGACTATCTTCATCTTCATCTATGAGCGGTTGTAATTCTTTTTCTTTGTTTGCACGTTCACGATAGTAGGTCGGTTTTATGACAACAATTATGAGAGAACAAATAAACGTCATGACAATTGGAAACGAAGTGGACCACCCCGGGCCAACTTGTTTCAACATCAGTCTCCCAAGTAAGGGGAAAGTTAAACGAAAAAGACCTAATATGACAATTGTGATCATAGTAACAAACATTGGAGGAACAGGATAGGTTACTTCTGCTAAAAGTTCAAACAGTGAAGTATTTGCCATCCCGATGAAAAGTCCTTGTGCCATAACCGCAGCGTACACAATATTTAAATATTTGACCTGTATACCTACCAAAATGAGAACACAAGTAACAAGTAATGAGATTACACTGAACATGACCACTTCTTTATAACGTTTTGTTTTTGTGATAAGCGGTCCAGCAATAAACCCACCCAATGTGTACATTGACCAGGCTACCAACAACACTATGCCTGATTGTTTATTAATTTTATCGTTATTGGAAAATCGATGATGTAAAACCGACGTAAGAAGAACGTTGTTGTTTCTAAGTATTGGGTTGATGGCGCCAAATACAAACCACACGGCTATGAATACCTTATTTGCAAACAACGATTTCACAACAGTGGCAAATTCTCTGAAAATAGACTTTGCATCAGCTTTTTCTTCCTTGATTTTGTTTGCTCGCACAATTTTTGCTTGTGCTTTGGAAGGTGGCGTCGGTGGACAATTTCTTACAACGGAGATGGATAGCACAGCCAGCAAAAATGCCACGGAAGAAAGTCCAGAAAACATATACACCAAACTTGTGCTTGTCTGACAAATGAATAAGTTTAGATTGTTAAAAATGCAAGAAAAATAATTCTTAGTTTTACATGTCTAGGCTATATGTAAAAATATGCTGAGTGTAGAGGCAAATTGTAGACCAAGTAGGCATAGTATCTATCATAACATTTAGTGTGGTAGATTACTTTCTGAGTTCTGAAAATATCAGCTAAATAAATTAACGATATGTTGCTATCGATAAACCAAGTTAATTATATAATGGGTGATCATTTGAGTCCCTGTTCTGTTTGCAGTCCCTACTGCGCTTGTTCAGTGATGCTAGAAAACTTTTTTCTGAAAAACCTACGTCATTAAAAAAAGAACAAGCAACACCGGAGGTAGGCACTTTAACATTACCCACTGGTCGAAGAGGTACGCAATCATGCGTGACATGTTCAATCAATATTTGTGTTTTAGTCACAATTTCGACTTGTTAAAGTGGCTACCATTAAGATCCTTCTTGCACTCAGTTCAGTTGCAGAAGAAAAAATAGTATTAGCAGAGGGTGGGAATCGAACCCACGAAATCGAAATTACTATACTCCTCTGCCCTAACCATTAGACAACGGTGGTTGTGGTGAAGCATTCAGTTAAATTTCTTTGTATCAAAATTTTTGATCAGAATATCACGTCACGAGTCACATGACTGAAATCAGCTGAATCGCGAATGAACATGTCACGCATGATTGCGTACCTCTTCGACCAGTGGGTAATGTTAAAGTGCTTACCAACACCGGACCTACAAAATTTGCAGACCCAGAGTTACCAATTAAATTTTGTAATATAAATTTTTTTTTGATTACAAAAAAATTCTTCAAGCGAAATAAATTTAAAAAAAAGCATGGCAAAACTATCTATATGTAACATAATTCACATATGCACAAAAATGTTGGGGGAGCTGCAGTCCCGCAGTCCCTTATGACGAGCCGCCACTGTACAAAACATGATTTAGCTTAGTTTAGATAGCTACTGCTGTTTACAGTGGGAGATCCAGGAGGGAGAGGGCGATCGCCCTCCTAAAACAAATCAGTGACTTTATTCACTGTGTATTTGCAAGGTCGGATTGATATAGATAGACCTTTACATTATTGTGTTTTGTTTGTCGCCTCCTTGACGCTACTGCGGCTACTTGCTGGATCTGCCCCTGGTTATGTGTGTAGTCTATAAAGCAGTGATGTAGTGCTCACCTCTTTGACTGAAGTTGTGTTCGTCATTATAACTGTAGGCAAAAAGGACCCAATTGCTTCTCCAACGCCTCGTCCCACAACTTGAAAAGCTACAGCTGTTGCTACTTCGTGCTTAGGAAACCAAATGGCGGCTGTTGCAGGAGGTAGGGACCAAGATATGATGTTACTGAAACCCATGACTGCTTGACCTATCAAAACAGTACCAAAGCCTCCTCTCCATGTAACTCCAACAGATGTGAGAACAAAGCCAATTGTTAGTGTTGCAGTGACAAGGATAACGGAAAGTTTGTAACCTAGTTTGGTAGTTAGCAGTGACATTGGAAGAGAGAACACCAAAAAAATAACGGATTGAATTATAATCAGCCAATCAACCTGCCAAGGTTCAACGCTAAAATATTTGCTGTAAACATCGTTAATCGGCCCATAGCAAGACTGATTATATCCTCGCAATGCAATTGCCACACACGCAACTAATAGAACAAGCCAGCGGCGTGGGTAAGCTTTCAATGGCATTTCTTCCAATCCATCGTCGGTGACTGGCCGATCACATTCTTTGGCCTTTGCTTCAGACGTCATATTGATCAAGGGTTTGAGATGTGTTGAGTTTAAAGCTTCAAGTTGTTAAATATTTGTTGATCAGCAACAATGGACTTAACAAACGTCCACTATCAACCTCAATACACAAGTTATCGTACAAATTAATTATATGTTCTACATTTTACAATCTGCTGATGACATATTTTTTCAACATTGTTAAAATTAATCTTCAATAGCATTTGTTCCTCTAAGTAGCAAATTTCGTTAACCCAATCAAATGCCGGTACGTATAGTTGCTGCCAAATTTTGCTAGATATCATTCAAATAGCGAGGAATTATTCGAAAATTATTATTTTGATAAACTATATTTTTCCCAAACACCACTCTGAAACGTACCATAATGAAACCTACTACTTTTATGTCTGCACAAAAGTGGAATGCCTCAAACGGAATTCTGTTGAAACTGCAAAGCAACTAAACTCTAAAGTTTTAATTTATGAGCCTGGGGCATTTTGTCTACTATCCTGACTAAAACGTTTAGGGGCCGTGTGCAAAGGCATGTGCTACAAATCTGACTTACATATTTCAAGCGTATTTTTAACATTTGAAACTTTTGGTGAGTAGCACAAGTCAATCAATAAATACATTTGAATACCAGCAAACGTTCAGCTGGTTAACAGCCAAATGAGCCTACAAGACTGCCATTTGTAAATTACATGAACATAATTCGACATACAAGAAGAGGCCGAGTGACAGTGGCTGAAACGGGACGTCGCTACAATGGCATCTGGACTGGAACCTAAAACGCTAGACCTCATCTTGCCAACAGACAAGATTGCCATATAGGCGGTTTTGAAAATTTTTAGTTTTTTTTTTGACTTTGTTATTTTGACAAATTTTTGGCATTTTTTTTTAGCATTGTAAATAGGTTACTGTACTGTAGTTTAAAAAACTCTGTTTTATCAATGCGTATTACCCTATATTAGGGCTACCATACGTCCTCTTTTAGGAGGATTTGTCCTCTTTTTTCAAGAAAAATGAATTTTCCTCCGAGGACACCAAAAATGCTCAAATGTCCTCTTTTTTGACAATTTGGGTTTTCATGCTTATATTTTCAACGGGATTATATTGCTTGATGACGTTTCAGCGACGGATTGCAGGCTATTTGTTTTCTAAACATTTTGCATACCAATCTACCATGCTGATTTATAAATTCTACAAGAAATTGGCGCATTTTATGGAACTGTTGTCGAACGTTCATTGCCTGGTTCACTGTAAGACATTAAACGACATTTTAAAGGTCACGCTCACACTTTCACAAATATTCTTTTACCTACATACGTTTTACATTGATACAACGCTTGCAGACGTTGTTGATTACCAACTCAGTTTGGTTCGTTTATTACTTGAGACAAATCGAAACGAATGTCTAAAAGTGCATTGTGTATGATACCTAACCTACAGCAAAAGAAATCGTGGCATGGATATTGGATAGGCCTACAGATTTGCAAGGAAAGGAACAGCTTTTTAGTTCACGCCGTTTTTAGCATCTTAACGGTTATGAGCACTGAGCAGCTTACTGTTTTAGTCGTATTTCTTGCAAATAATTTAACAATTTCCGGCTGACCATTCCTTGTTGGAAAAAGTTAAGGCTTGGCTACCTGGAGGACGTGCCTGATTTGTCACATTTTGCAGATTTTTGCAATCATTGCTGTCTGACTGAAACTGTCGAAAAATTAGGAGATATATCACTGACTCTTAATTCTAAAATAATTTGTTGTCTTAAGGAAGCACTAAAAAAAGAAAAAAAAAAGTTAAACGTTCAGTCAATTTGTTTTCTTGTTTTTTTATTTTGGTAACTTTTGCTACGTAGGCCTACAGTGGCGTACGCAGGGGGGCATTGGGCCATGCCCCTCCCCCCCCCCCCCCCTTAAAATTGTTTTAGTAGTTAACGACGTAGATTAAGCATTTAATTTGTTTTGCATTGCTTTGTCAAAGCAATTACTGTAACAATGTTGTTTTATAGACTAAGCCAATACGAAATGCATGGCCCACTCCACCTACCCCACCCCAGGTATGCCAATGTAGCATAGTGTTCTGTAAGCCTATTACAGTGATTAGTGAGAGAGAAATGGATAGAGTCTAAACTAAAACCATACTGGGATATCATGAAGACATCTGGGATATCAATGGCTAGTGGCGTAGCCAAGGGGGGGTGGGGGGGGGCTGGTTACAGCCCCACTTGGCACGCGTGTGACGTCACGATATTGAGAATGATGCTTTCAGTCTCTTTATGCTTGGGAATGATGCTTTCAGTCTAAAAAAATTAGCCTAATTTTAAACAAAACTGCATTAAAAGAGCGAGTTTTGCCAATACCAAACATTCCAACATTTCAGCCAGGAATTAACAAGAAAACATAGAGACTTAGCTTTATTTCCGAAAAATGCCGAAGAAAACATGATCTTATCCTTTTGCTATGCCACCTGACAGCACCATTTTACAGGAATATTCATACCCACATTTTTGTTGAAAATGCTCTCAGAATGCACCAAATTCAAAGTAATTTTTCAAAATTTTCTGGGGGAGGTCCCCCAGACCCCCCGCCGCTGGGTGTCGTATTAAGCGAAAACGCCGTCGGGCTTCGCCCGCCGGTCGTCAAAACCCCTCCTTTCAAAATTCCTGGCTACGCTACTCTCAATGGCCCCCCCCTTGAGAAAATCCTGCGTACGCCACTGTAGGCCTATATTGTATAATGATCGAAAGAGATGTAAAAGATTCTTCAAGCGTAAAATTCTACTTGCTGGCGAAACGTGTCCTCTTTTTAGGCCATGAAATATATGGTAGATCTACCTATATATAAAACATCAGGTTTGAAAAGGCAAGTTTTCCCGAATCTTGATCATGTTTTTCATAATATTGCATTTTGGGCTGATTTTGTCAGCAGCATGACTTGCCTACTACTTACTATAGCTTAAAGTGTTGCGACTGTACCATATGTTAACTTGAGAATCTATTAAAAAAACGCCAAATTTCTAAATGGTGGCATTAAAACCCCCAATATGGCAATCCTGTTTGCTGCCAAGATGAAGCCTAGCGTTTTAGCTTCGTTGGGGCTGAAAGACCTAACCTAGGCTACATAGAGAGAAGTAGGCCTATGCGGAATGTCAACAGAAAGGAAACAACCAGAAAGGAAAATGTAGGCTAAGGTCAAAAAAAAAAAAAAAAAAGAATAAAATAATAGGAGTTATTGAAGACAAAAAACCTGAAGGTACAATAGGCTGATCATCTATCAAGGATGAAGAACAAGACATGATTCAAAACAACATTTAGTTGACTGCAAGAGTTTTAAGAGAACTTGAGAAAATACTCGAGAAAGTAACAAGGTATTCATTGTTCTCAACTATTAATGCTGAATTTTACCGCTGCTGCTGTAGTGCTGTATTTTACCGACTGTTTTTATATCCGATCAAGTCCAACAACAGTGATGGGAATTTTTTACAAACAAAGTATTAAACTGACGTTCTGAAATTTTGGATGTCGCGACTGACCTAGAATGAGCAAAACCAAAACAATGAATTCACACGAAACATCTATCCCAGCTAGCAAAAGGTGCTGTTTTTACATCGTTAGGCAACGTTGAATCTATGACAAATTAAATTATACATTTTACATGATGAGATTTAGTTTACATTATTTTTGGATAACCGTGAACGGCAAGAATAACAAGTAGAGTCAACAATAAGTCATAATACTGTAGCAGCCTAAATGGCCTACTTTGTAATAAGTTAATTTGTATAAAAAAAAACCCATTTGTGATTCAACCTCGACCCTGCCTCCTGTTAGTTACGCTCCTGAGTTTGACCTTGCTTGAGACTCAATATCACAACATTCTAGTAATATTTGTTCTTGTGCCTTTGTCTTAACAATTTAAATTTTCAGTCTACGAAAGTACGGTACCGTACCAAAATTTTCTGAAACAGTTGAACTCGATGTCGGCGTGGGTGAGTTGAACGAGACCAAACGTCTGTGAATACCATGTAATATAGTGTAGTGTCAAAATAAGAAAGGAATTTATTAGGCTACCATTTGCATATAGAATTATACATGTACAAAGTTTTAAGACATTTCATTGAGTGATGGATTCCTAACAATAGTCTTCATCTGAAAATCAATAGTCTGACATTCAATTTAAATGTTGAATACATGAACGACTGTTAATTGTTGCGCGTTATTAAAGAAAGCTCATCATGACTACTTAACTTTGAGTCATAGTAGGCTAACCAAGGAAGGAAACAAGCGAAAGCTTAATCTGCAAGTCTGTCTTTCAATAAACGTAGTTTATAAAGTAGGCTTATAGTTCCTATAAGACGGCAGAGGTGGGCACCCGCTACTTTTAAAGTAGCGCGCTACCCGCTACCGCTACTTGGACCAAAATAGCGCGCGCTACCGCTACCCGCTACCAATTTACAAAAGTAGCGCGCTACCCGCTACCGCTACTCGGACCAAAGTAGCGCGCGCTACGGCTACTTCTTCCGCTACTTTTGTCTAAAATGACACTAGGAAACACTCTTAAAGTCCCTATAGTCAGGGTTGCATTCCTGGGGGGGCTCGGAGGGGCTCAGCCCCCCGAAAAACGAAAAGGCTTGATGTAGGGGGGGCTCAGGGGGGGCTCGTTCAAGCTTCCATTTTTCAGCTTTTCTGGCTGAACAACAACTTCTCGACTGAACAAGTAACACTTTAACAGCTTTCTCACAACAGAACTGCAAAAAAACACGAACATAAGTTGATAGCAATCGCCAATTATCACTTTTGTCAGAAACTCTCCAGACTGGGATATCAACTTCGTAGTAGCTAATCGTCATGTCAAATGGACTGTTAGTTCTCTACTTCAAATAAAAAAAGCTATTCAAGAAGGAAAGTATTCGTTTGATGAAGTTGTTAACTTGAGTCCCGGAAGTACAAAAAACTACTCCTTTAAAGGCACAACATTGGACCAGTTCAAAGCTCGACGTAGAGACTAGCCTACCCTTCTTTTGATCGTAATCAGTTTATTCAAGCTTTGGTTGAGAACATTGGAAGCAGGATGGTGGACACCAACAATGAAAATTCTGTAAAGAGCTTGGAAATTATTGTACCAGAGTTATGGCCTGCTGCAGTCGAAGTTCCATGGCAAGAAGGGGAGCAGAGATTACGAAAAATAGAGGAGAGATTTCATGTCATCACTCCTATTTCCAATTTTTGATTGTATGTTGACAATCCTTGTCATATACCAGATATTGCTCAAGAACGTAGTAGCCTACTAAACATGATTGCTATAAGTTCTGCTGAAGCCGAACGTGGATTTTCACAAATGAACTTGGTCATCACACAGCTACGATCACGGCTGACCATATCACTTGTTTCAGCATTGTTGTTCATCAGCATCAATGGACCACCTCCTCATTTATGGAATGGCACTGCGGCAACTCAGAAGTGGTTGCAGACTCATCGGTCGGCTGTGGATGTTCAAGTTAAGCATTCTAAGCTGCCCACATTGAATGGACTCAGATCTCCGCAAAAACTGTTTGCTGGCTAAAATCAAGGACTGTCGTGGTGCTTTAAACTTAGCCCATAAAACCAAAGACCTGGCAGACAGGCTGTTTGTTTTGTGTAATCTCGTTTGCACCAACTTGGAATATGCTTTTGCTGTAATTGGAGTTTTTTAAACTGTTCGTTAATAACTAAATGAGATTTTAGTGTAACTGTCAGATTGGTAGCTTATTGGTTCTTATATAGCAAATCTGCAACCACAAGCGCTCATTTCAAGAATTGCATTTCCTTACTTTTAATTCCTATTGCAGGCAATGTTTTTGCAAGTGTGCTTAGGATTGGCTCATACAAATAAGTTTACAATTGAGTTAAGAGATTGGAATTAGCTCATGCAAATCGAGTTTCAAGTGTAGGCCTACGCAGTAAAAAAAAAGCAAAGGAGATTGCAGTGTAGCAACCAAGCCAAATTTCAAACTTATAATTTTATATCGGATTCAACCACGCTTTCACGTTTTGTTGCTTCTACATTTTTCTGTACTTCAAGCTATGTTTTAGCATGGGTTGTTTTTCGACATGATGTTCAGAAGTAAAAACATACTGAACAGTGTTTCCTTTTAAAAAAGGTAAACATTGTTGGCTAACCTACACCGATTACTTATACATACTTTGTCTATAACAACACAGCTAAGTGTTAGAGCCCCCCCAAAAAAAATTTTAGGAATGCACCCATGCCTATAGTGACGCAAAAATGACCTTGAAAACGAATGTTATCATTCGTTTACGCTGTCATTTTAACGTCGTTATAGAAAACACATTCTAAGGGAAATTTTTTGTTACGCATCTTTCAAAAACACGACCATTTCAAAATGAGAGTCATTAAGTCCTGCCCGCTTTGGCTTAAGCACATCTTTTCCAACAGAGAAAAGCCTCTCTACCGCAGCACTGAAAGGAATGGGGGTGTTGTATGTAATGAACAGATGTTTTAACTCGGTATTCGAAAAGCTCAAGGACTTGCTCCTGTCCGAAAAAAGGCGTCCACAATTGCTGTTTCCTTTTGCACCGACGTTTCACGGGATGGCGCCAACACACCAAAAAGTTCATCCTCGGAGTCGTGACTGGTGTTGGTGTCACTCTTCTCGGTATCAACCTGGCTTGATATCTCCCGCAACAGTCGAATTACATCTGTCTTGACTTTTTCTTGCAGTGCGTCAGCATCATCCGTGGAAACGTAGTGCAGAAATTGTAGCCACGACGTCTTGAAGGAGAGATGAAGACACGATGCTATAGGCTAACGCATTTCATGTCGTTGAAGCACTTGTTGAATCGTTTCTTCACCCCTTCAAGGACTTTCACTCTCAACTCCTCACAGGTCACAAGATCACTGATCTCGGTCAACTTCTTTGCGCAAATTGTAATTGTTGGAAGCAAGACTCCGTAATACGCCTTACACTCGCCCTGGAGAATGTCTAAAGCCTGACAGATAAGCTTCATCACACGGAGATATTCGCCGAAAAAGTTGACGTCAGCTAGAAATAAATCAGCTCTTTAGAAATAAGATAAACTATGTTGTAACTTTTAAGTTGTAAGCAGGGCTGATGAAAATTGAATGGCTGAATCTGGCTGATGACAACCGAATTGGCATCAAAATTGCCTTGTTATGATTTCTTTTAACAAAAACCATCGTGTAAGAAAATTTTATCAGCAACAAATATCTTAGCTAATCATTTGTCAACAGTTTTACTTTAAACAATATGATAAAACCCTATTTTTGGACATCTTAGCATAGGTGATGACTGATGAGGCAATGCTCACTGAATGTAGTCTATATTCTATAAACCATATACAACTTTACTTCCGCTATTATTAAAATTACAATGAACATTAGGCTATCGATTTCATACCTTGATCGCCGGATCGCAGCTCCACACCAGAAAACGAGATTCCCAAAACATCGAAACTTTGCCAGTATTGACCAGAAAAATGCCAGTATTGACCAAAAAAACAAGCATTTTTTTCACTTTAAATTAAAAAGTAGCGGTAGCGGGAGTGCGACTGAAAAAAAGTAGCGCCTCTCCCGCTACCGCTACTTTGGAAAAAAAATAGCGTCGCTACTGCAGCCGCTACTCCAACTAAAAAGTAGCGCCGCTACCGCTACTTTTACCAAAAAAATAGCGCCGCTAGTAGCGGCGCTACAAAGGTAGCGCGCTACTGCCCACCTCTGTAAGACGGTAACAGTATATCATGCTTTCCTGTTCCACACTTCCCACGTCTTTTTTATTGAATTACAAAGACCCGAAATACGTGAAAGTAGGCTGCTGTAATATAGGCTTTCTATAATTTTTAAAAAGCAACCTCCCGGTAAAGCAGGTCATCGGCTATTTGCTGTGAGGAATGGATACTTTGCATCCATAAGGTTTAACTTATGCTACATAAGCAAACAAAAAGCTGTTATGTTTATTGTTTATATTATCTCCACACGCATCTGCCAGCTAACAATAAAGTGAACGGTTTTTTCTGGATGCGTGAGTGCTACTTGTGATTTCCTTTGAGCTCAGCGTATGCAAAACGTGCTATTTCTACATTGTTACAAATACTGACGGGATTAAAACGACGAAGAAAAAACACTTTTATTTAGGTGCTTTCTATCGACCCTTCCTATTACCTGCTTCTCATTAAAAATACGAACATAAGCCTAATGCAAATTATTCGAGGCAAAATATGACAAAATCGACAAAAATTAAAAAGAAACAACTTTTTTGTGAAGACAGGTTTTGTTTCTTCGCTGTTATCTGTTTAACATTTTTGCAAACTCAAAGAAATGCTTCGTTATTAAAACGTGATTCATCCTGTTTTACATTTGTACTAATAAGAAGAAATGCAGCTGGCAAAGTTTTACTTTTTTTATCACTTTAACTAAAAAATCAAGTGCCCACTTACTGTATTTTCTAAACATTAGATACCACTTTGTCTTTCTCGGCCAACCTTCACAATTTGAAGTTTGAAGTTTGTTACATCGAGTCTAGTATGCCTAGAACTAAATGCAAATCTCAACCACAAAACGTAATAAACCAACGAGAAGCGGAATTAAAAACCCGAAAAGAAGCTTGAAATGCAACAACATGGTAAAACAGTGCCATAATGCCGAGATTCAGTTCTTCTATTTAACGGCAATCTAGAAACTATAGCTAGAAACTAATGTTCTCATAACCTAAACTCTTTTTACAAAGGGTATGCGTCCTATAGGCTACGAATAACCTAACCGCTGATTAAATGATCTTGAACAATTTTTTGTCAGAAACTAAAACATTTATCAATTAGCAAACCATTTTAAAATACCCATGTTTTTCAACTTTTAAAATCACATTGTCAAAATTAAAAATGACTGGCCTGCTTCCATTGCTGGCAACAGGAAAGCGTGACAATGCTTGCTTTCAATAAAACCGGTCCTACGGGCTTCGTTGGTTGTGTCGGTGTGCTAGTGCGCTGCTATGTGTTGAATAAGGTAGCTTAAAGGGTAATGTTGGGGGTCTCACCACAACTTTCCAATAAAAGGTAAAAGCTCTTTTCAACAATTTTCAAAGGTGTTGCTTGCCTTATAAGAATAGACTAACGGTTTTGCCGCCTTTCCCGATGCATTCAATTTTCCGTTTTCTACTTGGACCTATCAAAATTTCCGATCTTTTATTTAAAAGTTTCTTTACCAATAACAGTTCTTCTGATCAAAATCGCCTACGCAAAGTTTAGTTAACGTCGCAGTAAAAACGAAAGCATGGTAATCACAAAAACACATCCCTGTCCTTAACTTAAAGGCTCAATTAGGCTAATCTGTTTTAACTAAACTTTAAAATCAGGCAAATTGTTTTCCTGCTGTCAACGGAGGTTCGTATGCTAGCTATGTGTTGTAGTTTTACGTTTTATAACCAAACATTGACATATCTAGTCAACACTCATTACTTTTATTACATGTTGCACAATAGGTTTTAAGTTATGCATGGTTGACGAAGAATTGGCTTCACCATTTTTTACTAATCAGCTTCCGAAATCGAATAACCAGCTTCCGAAATCGAATAACCAGTATGATAGTTTTGGTGAAAATAAATCTAAAAAAGGTCCCTGTAATGTCAACGATGAGATAGGATAAAAAGGTATGTTGATGAATACTGCATTAGACAAGAGAACGCGTTGAAAATCTCACCTCCTCCATGTATTATTATTGGTGGAGGAGATGAATAAACCAAAAAATGTTTTCATGCGCCCTTGATCCATGAAATATGGCATAAATGTGCTTGTGTTAAATCAACATCATTTGTTTTAGGCTACAATTTTTTTCTATACCCGGAGCAAAATGTAATGTCTGAAGTATAGCCTAGAATGCATGCTTCTATAGGCAACAAAGCTGGTCATATTTATATAGTTTTTTTTTTATTTTAACGTTTCTTCAATGAGCGAGCTAAACAATCCAACCTCAAATGGCTCCGTAATGCACAGCCTTACTTACCTGTGCGCAACTTATATTAATTAAAACTAGACGGACTGCACAACAGGTATTGGCCAACTTACCTCAGGTCATTGCTCAACTTATCCCGGAAAATTTTTGTCGAAGTACGCTTTGTCGAAATGTTTGTCGAAGGAGCTTGAGTAAAAGGTGCTCTGTTTACCCCTATCGCCAAAAACTCAGAATTCACAAGTGGAACGCAAAGCTAACCTTATTTGAAAATGGTTTTCTTATGACACTGAAACATTTTCTAATCTCCTTCTGGAAAGCAGAAGCCTACTCCTTGACTTACTTCATGCAATTCCCTCTGATGAATACGTCTACAAATTTAAAAGATTGGATGAAATTTAAGAAAGCTATCTGAATCACAAAACATTATAATATCCTCTTTACAAAATTATTTCCGTGTTAAGTGACCGCTTGTGCCTGGTCATACAGTAGGCTAGATGCAAATTCCTCTGAAACGTAAGAGTATTGAATTAGAAAGGTGAAGGCATCAATCTAATACTTTTTCGGGTAAAAACGTATGTTGCCTGCATGTGTTCAGAAATGAATTCACTGTTGCTTGGATTGATTTTTTTTATGTTGCCTTGGTTGACACTATAATGTTCATATACTAGCCTACTGTACATGTTATAAGTTTTTACAAAATAGAAAATAACGTTTGGTTATAATCAATGTAAAGTATAAACCTGATACATTACAAGTGATGAAAATATCAAAATTAAGGATTGTGTAGGACGTAGGTGATATTATTCAGACGAGCTGTTGTTGGTAGAAAAAGATGAAATGAAAGACAGGAAGTTTTGATAATGCAAGAACGGAAAAGTAAAACCTTCGTGCAAAGACGGTAAAGCACGTTTAAAGATGTTTACACACAATCAGAGATGTACATATACGCTGCAAATTCTAAGCCGTAGACTTGAGGCGTAGACTTTTGTTTACGCTAACGCTTGCGGCCACATATTTTTGGATAGTTGTCGCTTGAGGCTACGCCGTAAAGCATAGGTGTACGGGAAGCATATTTTTTGGGGGTGCGAAAGAATTCTTGCCCAAATATATTCAACTGCGCCTAAACAAAAGTACACACGTAAGAAAAAGCAATAAAGCAGTGTAAGGCATCAATTGACAAGACTTCCACAAAGCCACTGGTATGATTAAGTAGGCTATAACTTACCATTATGCTAATTTACAAAACAAAAAATTCATCAAAAGACAATTGAAGGGTGTAATTGACACTAGGCCTACACTAACGAACCAGTAGAATGCAATACTACCGGTACATGGCTCTAAAACCGCAAAACTAAGCTAAAAAGTATTGAGTACGGTCAGAGCCGGATTAAGGGTACTGTAGGCCAAAGGCTGTTTACTAGAGAAGGGCCTAATTTTGCAAACCAAGCTACAAAAAGTAATAAAAATACATACATGAAAAATTGAAATTATTTACTGCAAAATAACATAAACATAAAAATGGCTAATGATGGCGCATAATTGGTTTTCGAAACAAACGCAATTTTTATTGTCTAATTTGAAGTAGATGAAAAAGATTTTGGAAAGAAAGAAATGGATAGTAGGTACACATGGTAATACGTTACCTAATGACACTCTAACCAGGGGTTTTCAAGCTTTTTTCCACCGCGACCCCTCAAAACAATCAATGTAGTCTCGCGCCCCCCCCCCCCCCTTTAAAGTATTTAACAAAAGCATATTTAATGTAAAATTTAACCAAATTTGATTCATGCCAACATCCAGTTATATTTAGTTTTGCTGTTCCAACGTAAACTTCCGAAACGAAATACGTTTTTTTGCGATATTATCACGGCTTTTATTACATTTTCTGCGATTGTTATTTCCATTTTGTATCAAGCTTAGCTAAATAGCCTAATAGGAGAAAAAATAATGGGATTATCTACGTTTTCGCACTTTCACCGGTTGAATTTATTGCAATCTTTTATGGATTTATTTAAATCAATTTCAGTGAGATGGTTGGTGCTGCATATTTTTAACTATTAAGTTTGTCAATGCTTGCACCTGTTGCTGAAAGAACTTTTAAACAAAATAGCCGACACAATTTTTTTTCAATGCCATTGAAAACGATAGTGAGAAATCTATATTTTGCATAGGATTCTACATCATTTTTGCTTTTTTTACCATAGCGTTATTGATACTGGTTAACTTTAGTCTGACAAAACAACGTACCGTACAAGAACTTGGTGAAAAATGTCGAATGCTTTCCTATAGTTAAAGCCTTTGCAACGTCTGAAAGCTTAAACGATATCATAATCTCAAGTAGAGGAATGGGCGATTGCGAAAAAAACACGGTTTTTAATCTTTTCTTGCAAAAAAGAATTGAAAACACTACATTAGAATTTCAAGCGCCTCGCGAACCTCTGAAAAACGGCTCGCGACCCCCAGGTTGAAAAGCTCTGCTCTAAACTCAATTTCGGTAAAAGTGACGCCTACGTGGTTTTGGAAATGGGCTCTTCATAAGTATTGACTCAACTCCGTCATTCATTTTTAAGCAAAAACTTTACTGTTCTGGTGTTGGATCTGTATCACTATCAGCCTTACAAAATTTGAGGGCCGAAATTTTCCAGAGCCTAAGGCTATAGCCTTGTTAGCCTAATGGTTCATCCGGCCCTGAGTACGGTAGCCTAGTAGATTAAATGCAGTGGTAGACTGGTGGACGGTATACACAAATTAAAAAAAAGTAATTGTTTCGCTCACTTTGTTGTCCAAATATATCTACAATGCGATTGACATCCACTTTATTTCTTGTTGGTCTTTCCAAGTGCAACAAAGCTAAGTTTGACTCTCAGCTGAACATGAAGTTGCAGGAACTGTTGCTAGAATTTTTGCAGTTTGTGCAAAGTGAGGCATAGTTTTATTCTAATCCATTTGAAATTAGGAATTTTGTACATTGTACAGCAGTTTTGATTTCTCTGTTTCGAGTGAGTTGGCGAAAAAGTTGATATTCCGATTCCAGGAAATCCTGTTCCACGGTGTAGAATTCAGATATCAACTTCAAGCTTTGTTGGTTGGCATTATTTGTATCTTTCAAAAATTCTCTTTTTGAAGACTAAGGAGGGTAGATAGGTAAGAAATCTTGCCCAAATATGAAATCTTGCCCAAATTCTCGACAGATTAGGGGTGCGATTGCACCCCTTGCACCCCTGGCTCGTACACCTATGCCGTAAAATTTTCGCGGTTTTTAGCGCATAGCGTCAACGCATACTTTTTAATGTCTTTTTTTCGCTACAACACGCCAATACTTTCCAGCGCTGCAGTTGAAAGAATGTTTTCAATGGGCAAAGACATATTGAAACCAAAACGCAGCACAATGTCAGATAAACCCTTTCAGATGCTTGTGTTTCTTCGTGGAAATTTAAAATAAAACTTGTTTGCTTCGAGTGGTTTATACCGTGTGAATGTTTGGCACCTAGCAAACAAAATGAGTTTACGCTAGTGTATGCGCTGACGCTGACGCCGCCAACATTTTTTACAAGTTACGTTGACGCATTCGCCGTATGGTTTTTCGAACGTTTGCGTTTACTCTGACGGCGTCAATATTTTTTGTATGCGCGTACATCACTGCACACAATATGGTACCAAAATCAATAGCAGACTACAAAATCCATTTCTTTCATCCAGATCGTAAAATAATTTTAGCAATTGCAAATAATTTTGCTATCGGTTTATGCCAAACTAAATAATTAGCAGTTTAGTGAAATGATGTATTTATTTGGTAGGCTACACAGAATTTTATTGAAAAGGATTCAGTAAGATTTGCAATGCTTGTGGTTTTATATTTTATAAAAAAACAAAAACATAATTTACATGGCTCGTAGAGTCAAAAGAAAGCTTTTGGTTAAATTTAGTGGAACATATCTTTTGCGTAGGCCTATGTTACTCTATGGTTGGCATAATTAAATTAGGCCGGCAAATATAGCCTATACGGATATGAAACAGCTGCATTGGAAAGATCACCCAGCAAATCGCAAAACAAATATCAGTATTTACTGGTCAACAGCTTGCACTGTACCAAATTATGTGCGTCATTTTGGATTCCAAAGTAGCCCAGCACCAATCTAAATTGCGCTATAATATTTTATTTACATTTAGCAAACGACATATTAACGGTTAGCCCACATAAAGCATTGGCAATCTAACTTTAAGTTCTATAGTTGTGGATCTAGAAAAACGTTGATTAAGCACTCCTAAGTTACAATTTCTTTGAAATAAAATTGTAAGAGCAGATAGACAAAATAAACGTAAAGATTCAAAGAGTTAAGGACAACGACTTCAAAGGGTCTGAGGGGCTTGCCCTGGAAAGTTATGATAGCCTAAACGTTAGTCTACTTCAGTTTGATCACTATTTAGGCCTACGTGTTTCTTGAAGGCTTGTATGATTATAATGATTGCCAAATTAAACAAGATTTCGAAAGTTAGATTACAACTAAATAGCCTAAGCTATGACAAAAATATAAAAATATCGATCAGAACAACGTCACAAAGTTTGATGGTTTATTTGCTTGAGAAAAGGATATGTTGGTCACAGCGGAAAACCATAATATCTTCGTGGGAAAATTGAAACATAAAATTCCCGAATCCTTTCGTCTGTATGCGATGACACCGAAAAAATACTTTTCTGAAAACGTCTTTTCACGAATTGGGTATTTCAAGAAAAAATAGCCACAGGCTGTCGAAAAGGAGGCGCAACGCGGTACGCACTCAAACTTGTCACCACAATACAAATTACTAGGATAAAAGACGGAAATTTCGTCTAGTTGGTAAGCACAAGCAAAACAGTTTTAATATTCGACCAACCTTTCTAACGACAATTCTAAAAACGACGAATTGATTGCGATATTTCAAATGCACGTAACCAGCTTCTGTGACATAATAGTCCATATGCATTGTTATGCAATTTCACAGGTGTTCAAAAGGATTGTGCAACGTTTTACAGATGTTACGAAGAGATGATGCAATCTCTGCTCATTTTTTTTAGCAATATTCCATAACGTTAGACGCAGTGGCGTATCCTGGTTGGATGAGCAAGGGAAGCAATAAAACTCGTGGGGGAATAGAGCGTGCCGAAGGCACGTGTTTCTAGGGGGTCCGGGGGCATGCTCCCCCGGAAAATTTTGCAAAATTACACTCAAATAATGAATTATACTGCTTTCTGGAAACACTTTTAGGGTAACTTTTGTATGAAATTTATTAGCAGATAAACAGCTATTAACTTATTAAAGGTAGCTCTTACACACGAACGGGCAAAGGGCAAAAATGCAACTATAATTAGAGAACACCAAAAACTCAGCTACATAGTCAAGTCTAGCTTAGACCTCACATATCCTGTCTTATTCCAAAGTCTATCCAGCCAGGATAACAGTGTAAAGCCAACATTTGGCTCAAACTTTTGCTTACAAGGCCGATATTATAACCATAACAGTGCCCTAGATTTTCTCATTACACAGCTCACTGGCACAGCATCCAACAGAGCAGAGTTGCCAGACTATGAAAAAGTCTTAAAGCCAAAATAATACAAAGAAAAGGCCAAAACAAGGAAAATATTAGACAAAAAAGACCAAATGGATATATTTGCCTGTTTCTATCAAAAATAATAAAATATACATATATATTTTATAACTTGTAGGGAATTTTAATAAATTGTAGCAAAAATAATTCTGAAAGTAGCCCGAAAAATAGCAAGTTAGCCTATAAAAGTAGCGGATGAGTTTTGATCCGCCACATTACGAGTATTAAACAAGTATAGAACATGTATTGAACAATGTTGAATATGGTTTCATCTGGTAAGGTTACAATATTAGAGAAATATTGATTATTATGCATTTTGAAAAGTTATTTTAAAAAAAACTAATTCGCGGAATTTGGCTAATCTGGCAACTTCGAGATTGGAAGCAATTTTTAAATCGCTTCCAGCGATTAGTTAAAAGAAACGTAAATTGCGAAAACTTTGCGCTGCTTTTTTCCTTTCTTTCAAAGTTGTTTCTTCTTATTGCAAAAACGAGAGCAACGGATGCAATACGAATCTTCGCTTCCGTTGGCTTCCAACTTTTTTAAAATTAAAACCGAATTCAAAATCATACGGGGGGCATGAGTTAAAAACCGTTCTAAATCGCATTTAGGTAAAGAAATTACGAAATCGTTTTACTGAAAAATATCAGCTTCTTTTTTTTCAATTTTGACAGGAGAAGCAATGCTTCCCTTGCTTCCATTGAGGATACGCCCCTGGTTAGACGCCAGGTTAAGTAGACTTTAACGGTTTTATGTGACGTTTGATTTGGGGAACGATTGTCCGTAACACGTTACACAGAGCAAGTGGTAGAGGGCTAGGTCAGGAAACGTTTTTCACTATTTTTGAAATCATGATCCGGACTAAAACATGTTTTCAATTTCGTGGTTTGCAGGGGCACTCAGTGATTGCGTGATGGTTAGCAGTTTGTTCCTTTTCAATGCGCGTGCCCAGCGTAGAACAAAAGAAGTAATTGGAGCTAACCGCTACTGGCGCAAGCATGAGTGAAAGTGATCAAATCCCGTTCGCATTTGATTTTTCCAAAATGGATGAAGACAGGCTTTCGTTTAGCCTAGGGAACGTTCAAATATTACGTAACGCTTTTTTTCCGAATTTTTGACCCCCCCCTCCCCCATGTAACGCCAACGTAACGCTTTTTTCAATCCCCCCCTCCCCCATGTAACGCTTTTTCACTACGAGTTCAGCACAAAAAACTACCATTCCGTACTCGAAAGCGTTACGTAACGTTTTGCTTGAACCCCCTCCCCCCCGATGTGACGCTAACGTAACGCTTTGCATAAACCCCCCTCCCCTCGAAGGCGTTACGTAATATTTGAACGTTCTCCTATAGGTCGCTAAATAAGCGAAAAAAATTTGTAAAATTGAAAAGAAATTGCATGTTTTTACTCCGATTTGGAAGGGGTCACGTGGGAAAGTAGGCCCTACCGGGCCTACCTCCCTTAATCTGCTACTACTGCGCTAAGAATGTATAAAACTTAGTATTACGTCAATTGGTTCAACATATTTTTAATTTTATTTTTTGTTTAGGCTAAAGATATATGCACCTAACATAAATAAACAAGGAAAAATGTTTTTTAAACATTGTTGTATCAGAACCATAGTGGCTCTGGTTGTATCCTTATCACTTATCAGAAATAGTTTAATTTTGATTAGCCTGCATCTGCAATAAAAAATAAAATAAAAATTAGAAGTTCAATTTAAAATAACAATAAAGTTGAAACTCTTCAGATTACCGGTACTGAAAAGAGCCACTTTAAATCAGAAAATTCTAAATGAAAAGATATTCGGTTTCGTCTTGTTGAATTAAACGAAATTGTGTTAAGTAACGCTTATGGAGTTTGACAAATGAGCAAAGAGGAAATACAATAGTAGCCTATGGCCTTAAAAGCCTTTATGTTTTTCTCTGATCTGACATGAGTACATTTCCGTGTAGTGACCTACCAATCACAGTAATACATAAGCCTGTGGCTAAACTGTTTCCAATGGAAACGATTTTACTCAAGTCCACTGTTTAGTGACATTTTACAAAGTGAAACCTTTAGTTTTGGTTTAAAACTACGATTTACAAGATTTGAAATTCTGATGCAATTTTGCAGCATTTGGTGAAATTCCATGAGATTTCCGGTGATAAATTTATTTGACAATCTGGCAACACTGTGTTGTGGTGTAGTAGTTGGTAGCCACTTTAACAAGTCGAAATTCTGCCACTGAAATTGACTACAATGCAACCGCCAACCAATCAGAACGTGTTATAAGAGGCTACCGTCCAATTGTGACCCTTCTAGCACTCATCCAGAGAGTTAATGCTTGTTTTGAACTTTATTTGGTAATTACAGAAGAAGAAGAGCAATAGCAGTGGTGAGAATCGAACACGCGTCAATGAAATGACTACTTTCTAACCCTATCCCCTAAGCCAACCAGCTTACAAAAAATCCATCACTTAAATTGCTTTCTATGATCTTCTTTTCGCCATTTTTTACGTCACTTAAACCGTAGCTTATGATTGGTTGGTGGTTTCATTCTAGTCAATTTCAGTGGCAGAATTTCGACTTGTTAAAGTGGCTACCGTAGTAGTTCTGTTTCTGTTTGACTATGGAGGCTGGTCTCATCGACATAGACATCGTAATGGTATAACAACAGTTGTTATTACGATGGCTATGGCTTGACTTGACTTTTTAACTCTTCAAGAGTCCAGACAAGACTCTGAACGGTACTCACTACTCAGTAGACTCAGACTGTAGAAATCATTCTTGAGAAACATTTTTTAGTTCACTTCTTCTTAATTGTTGGCAAAGTAAAACCGACAATCTCCTAAAATTTTTCCAAATCAGCCTATATTGTAGTGCTTTTACAGTACTTAATGTTATTAGGATATTGCTGTAAATGCCTTTTTGCTGACTTTATTGCCTTAACAGATTTGGACTGTAACAAAATTTGTATTTTCAACTTTAATTTTAATGAAAATGGGTTGCTGTAGTTCTAAAAAGAGCACAAAATCTACAACAAATTCAAGTGAAAAAAAGCAATACAGTTGGGATAAGAGAGAAGCAGTATGTGAAATGAATTTGAAAAAATGACAATTGCCACAAACTTTTACTTCTAGCAGCAGGCTACTTATTTCTTAAAATATAGGCTATACCTTATTGACAGACCTGTGTTTCAAGACAACTGTTCCTATGTCTATGAAATATCACCAATAACTGGATTTCCATCTTTTGTCATAGTTTTTTATTTGAAGTTATTGTACAATTTAGTGTAATAGATTTATTAAATCTTTTTGCTATTACATAAAGAAGTTGAAAAGAAAATAATGTTTGTTTCTGACAAGCATGTTTTTGTTAAATCTATAATAATGTTATTTTGTGAATATTTTTTAATTTTTGTCTTATGCATTGCAATGATGACAATGTGTAATCTTAGAAGATTATTGCAACCACTATATTACATTTACTGATATACAATGCGCATCTTGAGAAGTATTTTTTTATGAGAAAATTATTGTAAAATGAACTTATTTTTTCTGTAGATTGACCTTTCCAAGTATATCATTGATGGAAAAAATGACACCTTGATTGTACGAAACCCAGGAACAATTAATGGACAACAATTTGTGATACAAAATTGTAACAATGCTAGAATCTTTTTGCTTGATCACATGGCTACTGTCACTGTTGATGACTGCATTGGTTGCCAGATCATCTTGGGGCCAATTGAGTGAGTAATTTGTTTTTTGTCATAAATACATTAACTTAGTTAAATGCTAGAGAAAACAGTGAATACTTTATCCAGTGAAGTTGATTTACAATTAGAATTTTACATATATGCTTACTAATTTATTAAACCTGAATATAATTCATTCCAGCCACGTTGGTTGCTATCATCATCTTCTAAATTCAGTTTTGTCCCTGCTAGTGGTGGTGGAATGGTTGGTTCTTTCCTTGCCACATTTTTTTACCTTATTTTTTAATCTCATTCAGTTTATTGCATCTATCTCTTTTAGTGGGGTGCAATCTAATTCGTACCGTGAACAATTCGTACCATCAGTTCGTACCTTGAAAAGATCGAGAGAAAAAAAAAGGCAAAGTTGCTGATCGCAGTTTCCGCAAACATTTTAAAAGGGTTAGGGTATCGGAGTATCGGTCAGGTATCCGCAAACAAACAAACTGAAAAGACCTGGAGAAAAAACTAGAACATCGCTGATCGCAGTTTCCGGAAACATTTTAAAAGAGTTAGGGTTTTTCTGCAAACAAACACACTGAAAAGATCAAGAGAAAAAAATAGAACAAAGCCGAAGTCGCTAATCGTAGTTTCCGTTTTTCTGCAGTTTCCGCAAACATTTTAAAATTTCCGGTAATGATCCTAAGAGTTTGCCGAAGTCGCTGATCGCAGTTTCCGCAAACATTTTGAAAGGGATAGGGTTTAGGGTTAGGGTTGATTGGAGTTTCTGCAAACATTTCAAAAGGGTTAGGGTTGATCGGAGTTTCCGCAAACATTTTAAAATTAATGGTAATGGTCCTAGGAGTTATTGTTTATTTGCGGAAATTTTTAAAATGTTTGCGGAAACTGCAATCAGTGACTTCGGCTTTTTAAAATTTTTTCCTTAGATCTTTTCAAGGTACGAACTGACGGTACGAATTGTTCATGGTACGAATTAGGTTGCATCCCTTTTAGTGCAACCTTGGCAACCTTCATCTGCTCTTTCCACGTTCCTTTTGGATGTCCCCATTTTCTTCAGTCACAACATTAACAACAATAGCATGTACTAGAGATGACAGTATATACTTATCATTGGTGTACACTGGCGTAGAGTAAGGGGGTGCAGGGGTGCGGCGCACCCCCTGCTCTTGTCGGTATTGACATAGGGTGAGGAAATTTCAAAGCAGAGCGTACAGTACCTTGCGCTGCTGGAATAGTCACGTGACACTATTCACGGCAATAATAAGTAAACCCGCTAAATTAGACGCACTATTTTCAACAAGGTCTTCCCGCAGTGAGATCAATTATGATTCAACAGAACGCATTGTTTTGAATCAGAGCACGAGAATCGAAATCCGCTCATTAACACATGGACATTCAACACTGGCAGACATTGAATTAATGTAAAAAAATGGGCTAATGTCCGCCAGCAATTGTTTATCTCGAGTGAAAAAGCTTATTCAGTAGTGCAAAGGAAAAACTGTAACTTCTGACCTGAGTGGATGAACTCAAACAAAACTAGGCCAGCAAAATATGCTATTATGACTCCCCACGATGTTCTTGAAGCAAAGATAGTTTGCAATGTGTGAAAATTAAATCGAAAGCCGATAAAAGAAAAGGCGTTTAATAGTCTTGGTCGCAGATATTGCCTGCAGTAACGAGGTCTCTTACCGCTATTATCACCTAGTCCTAGCCAACCTGACATCGTTGTTTTATGCGGCCGCTAAGGTTTGACAGCGACTTCAACGATCATGGAATGTTACGTAATAAGAACAATTATATCCTTCACGCAAAAATTAAAAAATGATCGGTTAACAAGTGTAATAGTGTATAAAGTTTAGATTTGACAAGAAATCATTAAATTTGAATCACTGCAAATAAATGTATTCAAAACTTTTACTTTGGCCGACGCCATTTCACAACCCGTAATCTACGTCGGCAATGATTTTTCTATAGCAAATATGCATTAATTTTGAAGGCTGTCGAGCTGGAGACAACAGCTTGTCCCGTGTAGTCTATAAGTCGAACCTGCTTTTAAGGTGAAAATCACTTGCGAAAAATCTTGACCTATACTCGGGTATATACGGTATTTGATGTTTATGCGTGTGATACAGTATTCTGATATAACTGCACCCCCGGTAATTTCTAAAACTCTACGCCTATGTTGGTGTACCCCAAGTTTAACGAAAAAAAATTAGTGTGAACCAACTCTCACTTTTGTTCTTACACCCTTATACATTAATATACATTGACATCATTGCACATCAGCACAGGCCTCGAAATTCATGGCGGACATGTCCTCCGTCACAGCATGTGATGTCTGTGGGAGGGTCTGCTACTATTCGGTGAGTCCGATTCGGTGAGTTCCTAACCTCTAACCCCCAACCCTAAAACGGCAATGATAATTAGGCTACGATACCCGATAATTAAAAAAAAAATTAAAAAAATCCCCCGTTAAGGGATCGGACTCACCGAATTGGACTCACCGAATCGGACTCACCGAATCGGACTCACCGAAACGGGCCATTCCGCCGCGTGAAGTACCATCTAGATCGGTCATATTTGTCCGCCAAGAAATAACACAGGAACCAGCGATACAAATTGCCATTGCAATTGAACAATTGTTGCGAGAATATAATTTCCCGTGCATTCTAGTGCGCATCTAGAAAATGTGAATACTGTATCCCTTAGCTTCCATTCAAGCAGGAAAACTTTCGATTTTTACGTTGCTTCAACAATTGATGACATTGACTCGACGTAACAAAGGTGAATTTTTTGCTAAGAATCGATGGGATAGGAGTACCTGTACTTCCACACTAATCACGCGCAACTTAGTTCTAGTCTTACGTCACACTGTCTGGCTTTGATCTCCGAGTAATTTTGATAAGGCAGCTAGGTTGGTTACAAAATTGGATTATACGAGTGGGCTATTACAGCAAGATGCAACAAAATTTGTTAAGTTTTGGTATTACAGTAACAAAGAAAAGGCCCATGGAAAATTCACTTTCGCTCACATGATATGCAAAAATAAACCTAAAGAAGCCTATTTGAAACTTTGCACTGCAGAAAATAGTAGCGTTAGTGTGGAAGTTTTCCGACTCTTGCCCAGAGCATTGTGACGCAAGAAGCCATACGAACTCCTTCGGTGGAAGTTAAGCAGCTACACGGCGCTTTGACTCTTCAAGCGCACGTCGTTGGTCTGATGAAAGCCTTTCAGGGTGACTCGGCTGAAATTTTATAAAGCCTTCTAAACCGTAGCTATAATTCTCAAATGGCGAAGAATTATCAAGATAAAGCGATTAAGCATGACGATCGACGCTAAAACTGGTGTGTCCGCCGTGAAACTTAATTTGTCCGCCGAGATAGCTGCTCAGACCGGACACGTTGGTCCGCCGTCAACAAAAACGAATTTCGAGGCCTGTCAGCACTTTTAGCATACCAGTACCTCTTTTCCTCATTGCTCACTCCTAACTCTGACTAACCTTTGGATTCTGTCAAAATCTTTCTCTAAGTCTTTATGACACAATTTTCAGCTTTTTCTGTTTTTCTTGGCACTCTTGCTGCATTTTTCTCGGCATAATCATTAGTGTTCTTTCATTATTTCTTTTTTACAATGCTCAATTTCTGAATTTCCACAAAACTTTACTAAACCTTCAGCAAGCAACTTTGGTCTAATTCTAAAGAAAAACAATCAACCATTTTTCTGCCGGTTGTTTTCACCACAAACATGCAAACCAAAGTGTCATCACCAAACTGAAAGTTACTTTCAAGACTTTGTAAAACATTTTACCTTCCATAAGGCCTTTATCAGAAACGACCAGCACAACTTGATAATATAAGTACTAAGCAGACTCACAGACTTTAAATACAGTACTCGAGGAAATACATTGTATCTGAATCTGTAAGTGATAAGCTACTTATGCAGAGAAATTAATCAGCGATTTACACAGTATAATATGTAATACAGTATATACACAGTATGTATGTGTAATATATATAATTTTCATTGCATTGTTTAGGACCTCCGTTTTTTTCCGTGACTGTCAGGATTGCAAATGTATTGTATCTTGTCAACAATTTCGAACAAGGGACTGCTCTAAAATGGATGTATTTTTGAGTTGTTCCACACAACCAATCATTGAGTCATCTGTAAGTAACATTGACAACCGTACTGTAAAATCATCAGCATAAAATATTTGTTCCTTTTCAAATTCAAAGAGTAATTATTTTCGGCCATTTATAAGTGTCTAGAATAATATAGTTTGGTTGATTCGAAAATGATTGAAATGCTTTAAAGAACTTATACAAACAAATTTATTTTCACATTTTGAGTTAGTTCAAGCATAAACAACCTCGTGTGGAAATAAATTCGTTTATATTACAAGACATGTAACCGAGTCGTTCATATCAAGCATTGTTGTGGGTTTGACATCTGTCAGAAGATATTTTATTTTCTAAAATATACTGTATTCTGTACAGTGTACAACTGTACATATAATATATGTACACTGTATTCCTTTTTCTAATGTTATATACCTAAGCTGTAACACTTTAAACATACATTACATAGAAATGTATTTTGTAGTTTGTTGTGATATACGATTTTTCTGTGTTCTTTACAGGTGGCAGAGCTCTTGCTTTTTTGTTTTGTAGTGATATATTTTTATACATTCGGTTCCTTCTTGTGTTGTGTTATTTCATGTTAACAATGTGCAATCAAGGGTTGACGACAGTTTGGCGTTGGCGAGTGGTTAGCGCGTTGGGCTCACAGTCGAAAGCCTGCATGTTCGACTCCAGCCACCCGCACTTGCTGTTGTTTCTCTAGGCAAGAAACTTTACGATAATTGCCTCTACCCAGTGATCGATTTCGAGTAATGGGTAGTACCAAATTTAAGTCATAAGTATAGTAGACAACCGGAAACAGACATTGCAGTCGGCTGCAGCGTGGGTCAGGTGTACGTCGGAAGGCGTACACCGATGCATAGCGCTCAAGTCCGCTTTCCCGCAATGCAGGATAAAGATAAACAAACAAACAAACAAACAAATGGTAAAAACAATAGATAATTGGTTGCATTAATTATATCAATCATTTACATGTTATAAATGCTGAATTCCAGGCTCGCATGCGTTTTGGGTGCTATCAATTGTTTTATGACGGTCTCAAGCAGCAGTTCAAGAATGCTTCTCTCAGCCTCTTCAACAACAACTGGAGCAACATCCATGACTTTACTCCTGTCTCTGACGATAAAAACTGGGTTTCCATTCCTGCAAGTGAACATGTTTCTAAACTTTTCAACTTGAATATAACTGATCAAGGTTCTGCTGGAGATGGTAATGCGAACGAAGTTGAAGGTATGTACACTACAGTAGAGAATTAATATCACGGATAAATTATTTTACATTATATGTACAATTCACTTTGAACAATAAATGCTGTTAATTCTACAACAAGTGCTCAATGCAAAGCAAAAAAGCCAAGCAGAGTGAATTACATTGACATTGATGTGGACTGAAGAAACTTATATGCTGCATAGAATATAACGTATTCCACCATGATTTTGCATGAACATTCCTTTATGTTTGTTTTGGCACTGTTTAATTAAATTTGAAGCACATTGGTATTTCTTGCTGTACCTTCACTTGTCAGTCCAAGCGGAAAGTGATACGGACGCCATCAGCATGCAGTGCAGCAGAGTGTAACAGTCTTTGGCGCATCAACAGAATCGATACAGAAGACTTGAACGACTCTTGCTATTATTGTCAGGCCGAAGCCGAATTTTCATTCAAGCATAGAAATTGTTTTTCAGAAATAGTAAACTCGCCAAATGTTTGCCCCCTTTCGATGCTCTGCTTCATTTCTTTCAATTTCTCAGTTTCTTATCAGTGATAATACGCTTGCCGTTTTCCGGGATTTTGATTATTTTTATGTGCTTTATTATTATCTACTGCAGTGCGTAAGGCGTTTTTGGCATACTTTCTTTTAAAATATTTTTATTGTCGGTTTTATCAATTTTTAAAAATTCGATATTCTTAAACGATTCTGGCATAATGAAAAAGATTTGGAATTATTCAAAATGTAGGCTACCAACCTTTCTAAATGAGCATCTTAATTCAACCTTTTCATTTGAAAATGGAATGGTTGCTGCATTACATTAAGGGGTTTAATCTGATTAGCTTGGTTATTGATCGATTTGCAGCAACCGTAGGTGGCTTATTGTGTTGTCAGGTCGTTACAGGGTTTCCGTCACTCGTGCGTTCAACACAATGTTTTTATTAAGAAATTGTATAAGTCATAGAAGGTGATAATAAAATTTCACTATCGCGCAGGAAATGCTAAATGTTTCGAATATTGCACTCTCAACTTAACTTGTGTAATTAATTTGTCAACTTATAAAGTTTTTTCGAATTATGTGCCTTGTTTTTCTCACAGCCGTTTCTCCGACAGTGCAACTTTCGGTAGATGGCAGTGTCGTGCCACTTACTCTTAGCAACCGACAAAAAAACTCTGATGAGTCTTCTTTCGTCATTGTTTTTCATCACGATGAAGCCACTGAGGTAAGAATTGGTCACAAGATATTTTGTTGTAACATTTTTTTAAATGTATTCTATTTGTACATCGTGGCCATATCCTTTTAAAGTTTAGCTGATTAATCTGATGAACAATTTTTATCATTTTTATTGTTTTGTGTTTTTGACTTTATTATTTATTGCAAGCCTCGATATTGTCATTCTTAGTCAGACTGTTACTTTGCATTCCATAAGATCTGCCATCAGATATCAGATTTTTTTCCCGAATGTTTCAAGTATCCAAAAATACCTGGTGAGTTAAGCTGGGTGAAAGAGAAAGAAAGCATGGCATCCTGCTTTAGGTGCAACACAGAAACTTGTCTAGCCTTGGTATTGTGGAGAACAGCTGTTGGGTGGCTGCAAATAGAGACACGGCAATGAGACATCGAATATGGCTCAGCGATGGTCACACTAGAGCTGTTTGAAAGAAAATTTTTCAGTCGAAACGAAACCTAATCTTTTACAAAGTAGGCTCACTTATTTCGAAACGAGACGAAACAAAATCAACGCAACTAGCCTACCGTATCTTTGCTTCGAAATGGTACGTCATATTTCGAAACGAAATCTTTTCTAAACGTGTCGAATCCTCTAATTGTCTCAAAAATATGGTAGGCTACCGAAGGTGTAAAAACACTCCATAGGTTGAGATCAAAAGTCATAACAAAGGGGAAGGTTTACACTTCCCTAGAAGCGTGTGTCACTATTTGGTTTATCATTTGATTTAGCATATGACAAAGCTGCTAAATTGAGGCCGAATGGAGCAAACAACTGTGCATTGTGTAATACACGTGTTAAGATCTACGTATACAATATTTTTACAATTTGCTGCGGTCCAAGGCGTACTAGATGCTTCCGCTTGGTTTTTGATCACCTACATAACTGTACTTTTTGTATGGAAGTTGTGATACATCTCTCTAAAATAGTCTGCTTTTCGAGTTTGTCTGTTCAAAGGTAACATTATGTTCTCCCTCCCTCAAACTCCTGCCTGCACTAATTTCTACAAGTATTTTAATGGCTGCTTTGAGCAAGACCATGTCAACCACTCTCGAAGAGTTTTAGGTTCCCCGATTTGGTTCGACAAAGTTATCTGCGGCCGACTACAAACATCTACTCATGATAGAACTATCTAGAACAGCTAACAACATATGCTAGCTTTGCCACCATTGGAAACGATTTTGATTGGCTTTTCATTTGTTTTCTTGTATTATTACTTGGGTTTTAAAGTTGTTGCGCCATTTGATATCCTTTCGATATCCTTTTCAACTATATTGCTTTTTTGAAACCCCAGTAAGCATGATTATGGTATAACAAGGCAGTAAGGAGGGGCAGTGTCGCGCTTACGGAGCTATTGTCGTCCAAAAGTTACCGAATTTTCCGATTATTCTTTGTCAATTTCCATTTTTAAACTTTGCTAAGAAACCTAATTTTCAAACTGCATATTTTTGATTGATATTTTCGATTCTCGAATGCATAACGAAACGAAACGGCTTGAATTTCGATGCGAAATTCTTCACGAAGAAAACTACTTCAAAACGACAATAAGATAAGGAATTTCGCCTGGAACAGAACGCAATATTTCGAAAAATTTTCGTTAAGCTATTTGTTTAGAACAACCTTCGTGGAGTTCATGCCATCCGCGATGTATCATATAGTGTGTTGCACACGATTTGGTTGAAAACGTGTACTACGCCACCCAACTAGCAAAGTTACTGTTGTCAAATCACTTTAACGTTGTCAGATGTTGACTATAATCAATATCTTTTCTACCCGCTGTTATTGCTTCTTTGTCTGGTTTACTTCTAAAATAGTATGATGTGTGGGATTCAGAAGCACAAGACCGCAATGCGGCTTTATCTCTGCATAGCATTGCTTGTGAGCGTAAAATTGTTGAAGTTTGAACGTTTGCTATCAAAACATAACCTTCTCATACTTTTTCAATAATCTAACGACGACACCGTTGGTTTAGACGGCGTTGAATGTTGTTGAAAAGCTAAAATCTCGGCTGGATTTGGTCCGAACCAAGGAAATTGTGCTTTCCGCCGATGATGTCTCGAGAGTGTTTGGCACTGATGCTTCAAAGATAGCGACGTCGTCTGCAAACGGTAAATCGTGGTAGTTTTTGTAACTCTGTGAATCTCCGTTTGTTTATGCTGTACTACATTGTGTAATAATGTTCGTGCTTTATGATATTATCGCGAGCAACTTGCAACCTTTCCTTCGAAGTATCTCAACACGGCTTGGCAGCTAGTAAATCTTTTAAAGGGATACAAATTGAAGAAGTCTTTTTTGAAGTTGTGTATTTTTGTAACCAGCTCAGTCGGTGCATAACTGCACATCCGACTTTGCAATCGAGAAAAGTCGATCAAATAGCGATGGTTCTGTGCTCGGAATGTCAATTTGATCAGGGCAGTTCAGGGATAGCTCTTTTTTTATTGGATTTTAATGAATAAGATAATTATTTTTAACTACAAGCGTAAACAACGCTAATGACTGGGCTTGCGTTCATGACTCACAGCTTTTATACAATGCAGTTATACAATACTATAAAAGCAGTGTACAAAATTCATAGAATTCAGCTTCAAAAGAAGATTTTCCTTCGAGATCAAACACGCATGTAATCGATCATGTTACAAAGTCTGCGTCAATTGCCATCTCAGTTTGTTTTTGTTTAAAGCCGAATATGCATCGATTCCTTTTCACCACACAGGTCCTGTTATTGGTTTGGAATTCAACGGCGAAGATGCAGTGAAGTTATGCGCTGAGGTTGTTAACGAACTTGGAAGCCACGAGCACCATCTCTATTCTTCGCCAAGCCCCTCCGCCGCACTGCAGGAAGTCGAACATTTCTATAACTTCTGCGACATGCAATTATCGGCTTAAAAAGAACCGGGCGCGGGGCTACGTGCAAGGAGTTGGTAGATTTGGCGTAATTATCATGCGCTGCGCACAAAACCGCTGTTGTTCGTTGAAACACTTTTAGGAAATTGTTACCATTTGGAACGTTTTATCTTGACAAGCCCAATTATTTTGTGATGATGGCATATGTTTGCTGAAGGTGAAAAAACTGACCAAGGTTAACATTGATTTTCGGTATTTATGTGACAAAACGCAGGAAATGGAAACCACAAGTACAACGGCGTTTTCATCGAAGTCTTTAATCTCGTTATATCCCACTGTGCGCGGTACGTGAAACTGCTCGAAAAAGCAATGCTTTGTTTGCACAATTAGTTTTTGTCCCAGACATAATGAATTTGTGATTAATGTTCATTGTTCAAAAATAAAAAAAATATTTTTCCTTAGAAAGCGTTGCAGAATATTTAAAAGCTAATTTTCTTTGTTTTTACAAACTGGTGTATCTAAATGTTGGCTTTTTTGACGATATTTACTAAATCTGTCGTGCTTGCACGCACACCACAACTTTTTTATTTCACCGTTTAATTCCCACTGTGACAATGGTCCACTACTTTTGTTCATTTTCTAACATTCCAAACTTTATTACATATATCTGACTACTGTGTATTAATTATAATTATATATGACGTCATATATTAGGTGCTCATTTTGTAGATGTTAAAATAAGTCGAAATCGCTTTTATCTCATCGCCGTCTGTGTTCTCCTAATGCAGCCATTGAATACGCTTCGACAGTCGTAATGATTTGCGCAATTAATAATTGGCTTTATGTTCATGCCCCACCCGAGCTATTCTCCCAGTGAACTACAGAGGTAAGCGAAGTGGTCTAATTACCTCATTGAAAAGTTAATAACCGGTTGCTCTGCGTAGCTCATAATTCCAGTTATATTGTCTCGTTTTGCTGTGTTTTCAGCCAAATAGTTTAATTGCTTTTTTTCACTTTCCATCCTACATCACAAAAGTCCTTTTGCAGATATCCGAGGCGTTGAGTTGGTCAAATGCATCCACAGTTTTATTGAAACTGCAACCAGCGCAAAATAACGATCAAGAAAAGTTATAAGCAGACATACCTTGGTCAATCATGTATAAAACAAATAGCATAAACTACACTAATAAGAATAAAAGAAAGCTGCGTATGCACAAGTTTATGGTGTATAAGAACGCAATTGATTTATCGTACAATAACTGCTTCACAAAGTGTTTATTTTATATATTTTTCTTTTATAAATGTACTGTACAATATAGTGTCATACCTTGTAGTTGTTTTTGTGTTAGTCGCATGGATACGGTTCAATAGCGTTCAAAAATACGTTTCGTGAAACGAAGGTGCCCCAGCCAGCAAAAGTGCTCTTTTTCATGGTTTTAACGCTGCTAGACGTTGAAACGATGTTGAAGTTGCACCTCTGTCAGCTGGAGCGCATAAACAAAACTGTCAGCGTGTTAAATCGCTTGCGGTCATGCACTTTGCGCGATCAGAAAAGCTTTTTGTTGGCAAGAAAAACAATTTTATTGCACATGTGTTCGATTTGATCTCAATGCGGCTCATTGTGCGATTGGATAACTGTAATACACACCTAGCGCTTAAAATAATAGGCTCTAATGTGCAGATTGTGCACATTTGCCATGTTTCTGTGCAAAAGTATTTCTCTGCAAGCTGTGCAAACATTTCCGAATGTAATGTAGATTGTTTTGCTGGTTAGTGAACAGCATGGATGGCATTGTTTGTGTCCGTGGTATGAAAATTCAGCGTCTGCTTGCTGATAAGGCACCAATTTAGATAATACCCTCCAATTATTGCTATCAGTGTACCGTCTCAGCGTCAGGGTGTGCAAGATCACATGTTGGAAAACTGCAGTACAACGATCTGCTGTGCAGTTTGAGGTTCACCACAGACACAGCCTGGAGAGTTACACAAGCTGCTCTTGAAACATGTTTTCAAGGTGATCATTTTGATGTAGTTGAAGTGCTGACATTTCTTGAAGGAATTCTATCTGGACGAATAGAATGTTACCTTTGATCATGTTTTCATAAACTCAATCTTTCTGAACCCATGGAATGTATTCTTTTGTATCTTTCATTGTAAGTCGATTCCAGTTACAATTGTTCCTGGAATGTAGAAAATATGATTCTTCCAATGAGGGTTCACATCTGTAACTCCATGATGTAATCCAATTGGTTGAGAAAGTCTGTTTCATGGCTACTCATTTCTGTCAGACCAGTTTTTGTGATGTAACTGTCCGGGTTGTTTTGACGCTGAGTCAAATATATCTTAATCTCTGCATTTGCATGCTTCGTGGCTTCGTTCAAATCCATGTCCGAATCAGCATGCAAGGTTTGCGGGGAGAGTGTGAGAGACGGTGTATGCAACAGAGATTCCTGTCCTGGTTCAGTCGCGCTGATTTCACTGTCTGAAGATATGAAATCTTCCACAAACGGATCTAACGAATTCTGCACTCTTGAAGGGAATTTATCTGGAAGGTTTGTGGACATTTTCTTCGTTGCTCCCGTCATGGTGACGTCAGATGAGGAATCACCGAGTCTCGAGGCGGCCGTAAGTCGAGCTTGATCGTGTGATCTTTGTCGCTGGATAGCGCTTTGTTGCAAGGTGAGGTGACCCACAGGTTTATAAAATAAACTGGCGTTGCTCTGCGCAGTGTTGTCTTTACTGGACTGGTTGACAGACGCGGGAACGTCTGCTTCCAGAAGGGAAAGATAATCGATTTCTTCGTTGTCCGATCCCGTATCGGTCAACCACTTCAGCAAGCTGTTGCTTTGGCCGTTTTCCCCATTTGCTTGTATGGTCGTTCTAAATGGCTCGGAATGGTTTGTGATCGTATAAGTCGTCTGGTGATCGTCGCAAGAGAGCTTTCTCTTCGTTCCTTGCTCGTTGATTCTCACTGTTGACTGCACGGTAGAGAAGTTGCCGATGGCGTCATGGGCTGACACGAAGTGTGATCGAACTTGTTCGGAAGCAGATTTGTTACCCGGATGCTCCTCGTTTCTCCAACGTCTTCTACTCGTGCGTTCCATGTGACCTTGATCACTTCTTGTTGACGAGGTCAACCTGTTTGTTCTCCCCTGTTGAAATAAAGTAAAACGTTTGCGAATTGCAAGTTTTTTGTTAACTTGACGTATTTAGTTGGAGAGCCAGGCATTGATTCGCATTGATTCTACAACAAAACTTTCCGTTCCCACCTTTTCACTGGCCAGTTGTGATTTTATGACTTGGGCCGCACGTAAAGTTTGTTGAGCAGTTTCCTTCCAGCCCCTGGCCTGCCGTTCCAGCTCACTAATTCTGTCTTGGGCCCGATCCAGCTGTCTTTGCAAGTCTGATATCGTTCTGTGCAAATCGGCATCATCAGGCGAATTCTGTAAATGCAACATAGATTAAATGTGTAAATTGTTTAAATTCTGATGTAAATATGCTTCGAATTAAGTGCGATTAACCACATTTTGTAGTCAGTCCTGTTCAGGAACTTCAATTCCTTGAACGCAGCGCGGTCACAATTAATCTTCGCAAAGCTGCTTTTTTGTTTTGCATCGTCAGATAATGTGGTGCAATATCTTTCAATGTTATTCCTAAATTTCTATGATAAACAATCATTGGGTTTTGTTCAATTGCAATCCGCCCGGCCGTTTGTGTTTTCCACACCGGTAACAAGCCGTGGAGTTTCGCGCATACCACAAACAGACACCAGTAGCGACTTCGGTGCCTGGCGAGAGTAGCATGTAACAAATAACAATCCATGATCCAGCTTAGGAATTTACAGTGGAGCATCAGACATTCGCTTTCCATGTCACAGACTGCGGCGCGTTACCGAGAATCATAACAAACTGCACACGTGCGGTCTGGGTCGCGGTTGCCGCTCCTTCGTCCTCAAATCCACTTTTTGTGATTTGAACTGACATTTAGCTTACGATAATTGCTCGTATTTCTTTCAAAAGTGTAGCTTGCAAAATTTGCATGACATTAAACACACAAGCAGGTTTTTGACCACAGACAATTTTACGATTATTTGAAATGGATCCTTGAGAAATGCCATCGCAATAACTACCTTTATCTAACATAGATCAATTTTTAGAACAGCATTGTCATCGAGAAGTTACAGTTTTTGACGGTGTAGGCTATCTGTATAATGGCTTATGTTGGTGTCGCCAACGTGGTCTAACTTGCATGCATGTCCGTTCTTTATAGATCCTACGAAGAGTCCCTAGCCTAGATAAATAAATTACAGTACCGTAGGCCTAGTTATTGGGAGAATACCGACTTCGTATTTGATTTTTGGTCTAAGTAAGATATTTTCTAGCTTAGGCTTTAAGATTTGAGTCGGATTTAACGATATGAATGATTCAGGAAGCGAGTGTCACCAATTTAATTCAGCTATTTGCGATAAAGCTCCCAAATAATTGTCATCATGATCATCATCGATGATTCATTTTCGTCGCAAACAAAACAGTCGCTGTAAAGGAGTAGATCTTATCTCGTGCAGTATTCTAAAGGCAGAATATCAGTTCGATCTTTATCGACAACGAAAACAATTGTCACAGGTCAGCACTCTGATACAATGCCACTCGCAATCTCATGTAAAAAAGGAGTGGTTTTTGATATCAGTAATAACAACGTCACAACTTCGATCTAATGTAGATCTCATGGGCGCTAACCTATTCTCTCTTAAGAGCAAAACGTGATCAAACTGATTGCCGATTTTGTTTACAGAAAAACAAAATTTGACTAATCTTTTTTTCTAAGTCTTTTTGAATACTTTTTTGTTTGAAATTGTTTCATTCAAAAGTGATACTGAAGAAAATAAAAATGTGGCTAATTGATACCAATCGTAAAAACATAGTTTACCAGGCATTTTAATAAATGAAATGAATGAATTGCGTTCTTCTGGTGACTATAGGTTACCGTACCTCCTGATGTTGAGGATGATATCAAGCTTTTATTACCGACGTTTCATCAGTCAGCACGACAGACTTTACCAAGGGGACTGGAACAGGTAAACACAACCTGTTCACCAGCAAATGGCACAACACAAAAACATACTGACGAACAGTCTGTCGTGTTGACTGACGAAATGTCGGCGATAAAAGCTGGGCATCATCTTTAACATGAAGAGGTACGGTAATCTTGTAGTCTGTAACCACCAGAAGAATGCAAGTCATTTTATTTATTGATACCAATCGGTTATACAGTTGTGTAGGCCTACTGTGCATTGCCGGAAATTACAATTTTTGTTTAATTTAGCGAACAAGACTTGTAGCCTACCTCATGTCCTAATGACGTCATCAAGGCGTTGCAAGGTCCTAAGTAACACTCAATAATTATATGTATAGCGAAAAGTTTGTACATTATTCATTCAATTTACAAAATGTGCCAAATCCATAACTTGGTTGCAATTAGCAACTGATCAAAACTTTGACAATCACAATTAGCTTACCTGATCGTAGCTGTCGATCGGTGAAGATTGCCTTGAGGGTTGTTTCAATGGATATCTGCTGATTTTGAATCCTTCTGGAGGGAGAGGTTGCTTCTCCACAGGGATGTGAAGAGACTTTTTCAATTCATCATGAGTTTCTTCTGTTTCTGCAGCATCCGAAATCATCATTGGCTCCGAATCCACCGTGACTGAGGAGAGATTGTTGTCATTTTGCAGCGTTGTGTATGGAGTACTGGTCACCGTGATTCCACATGAAGACGGGTGTCTCTTTCGGAAAGCTTTTTCCACAGAAGGAATTCCTCCTCCTGATTTTAAACTCCTTTTTGAAAGAATTTCATTAATGCTCCTCCTACTCACGGTCACGTTGTTGTTTACTTCTTCTCCCACGATAGGTTGCCTTACGGTTGACGGCACGTTGGATGGGCTTACAACAGGTCCATCGAATGCTGTGCTTGATATTGTGTAAGACGATTCATTGTTAGAATCTTGGCGCGTTTTCCGATTTGCCTGTCCATTTCTTTGTGTCATCTTTCCATAATGTCGTTCCTTTGTCTTACTGGATGCACAAGTGTGTTTATTGCAGCTTTTCTCGGCTTTTTCTTGAGCCATCAATCTATCGTGCTCTTCTGATAAATGCGATATTGCAGAGAAATCAATTTGTGATGAGTAAAATGAAGGAGAATCTAGTTTCGAATTGCTATCAACTTTTGTATCTGGGCTGGAATAGTTTTTGCTATCTACATCTTGTTGGATAGAATTTTCCGGCCATGTTGGACACTTCAACAGTGGTGGTCTATTTTTCTTTTTGCTTTCTTGGACGTTCAAATGCCTTTCCACTTTGTCGGAAATGTTTTCATTTTCATAAAACAGATCCTGATGCACTATTGAGACTGTTGGCTGCGTGCTACTGTGCCGAATTCTCTTCGAAGTGCAATGACGCATTTTTGATTTACTACAGAACTGAACTTTTCTCGTGTTGCTTCTTCCAACGACAACACTTCATCGAATGAAAAGTCTCGACAATCAACATGCTTAACATTGGCAAGTGCAGGTTTCCTTTCTTCTTCTGCGTCAAGCGAATTATCACTGACAGGTAAATTTTTGAAAAAAGAGATCTCGCTCGGTGTCACGTTACAGTTTGAGCTGTTCAAACCTTCTCGTTTGGGGTTGATAAAGGGTCAAAAGGTAAAGATTTCTTATCATAGTCGTCGAAAGCCATGGAAGAATTTCCCATGCATGTTTTGTTTGACGGTTGTGGCTTTCTATTGTTACTCAATATACTATTATCGTTATCGCTTGTGACTTTAATGTAATGTTTGTGTTTTAAAAAGATATTGTCTGTGAATGAACTTTTAGATGGCAAAAAGCATGCAGCCAATATAATTATTATTTTTAAACTAGGCTACTGTAAAATAACTTTCCGGCTACGAATCTACTATCCGTAGTAGGCTATGTTTGAATTCTGATGTCTTTACTTGAACGAAACAACATGAAGACTTTTTCGTCTCTATGGGTACCGCAATTGCTTTTCTACTGTTGTTTTACTTAAACTGAATGAGCTACCTCCACAAAGTAGGCTATAGCCTACTTTACTTTTTTATAGTGTAGCGTTGACTACTATTCTACATCTCGTAAAGTCTCTAATGCACTAGTGGGCATTCAATAACAGTGTTTGCTGCAGTGTCGTGTCACTGACAACTGCATTTCAGAATTGCCTTATTTTAAACTTGCAGTGTCAAAGAGCTGTGTTCCAGGTTTTTCTTGTTGCTATTTGAAGTTTGATTTTAAATTACTCGCACTCTTCTTTTTGACATCACCGATTGGAAATGACCGTGTTTCGGATTAATCGGTTGTAGCCTTGTCAACATTACAGTTTATATTTTCACTTCTTAGGATAAAATTCCATATAAGCCAACAGCGGTTTTGATATTACAGTGACAACTGTGACAGTTTGTTGTTTTTCAGCTTGCCATTTTGAAAGGAATATTAAATAACAACAGCAAAAAACGACATGTTTGGAATAGGAAATAGGCTGCTGCCACCAAATGAACTAGCCTATTGCCATTCTTTCATATGCGATTATGTGTTATAAGTAAGCAAAATATGCATTTCGTAGTTTTTATAACTTAGAAAATCTATGGTGCAAACTCCTATCCTTTTGCTTTCAACTTGAAATACATTCATATTAGTAATTAGTGTAACTACACAATTTTGATGTTGGAATTTAGGTCTCTGGTTGGATAAAGAAATTGTTATGGGCGGCAGTTTCTTGAGCTTTTCGTGTAGGCTAATAGTTTAAAGTTCTTATGAAGAAGTTTGCAGAACACTAAACGATGCTGACCATTTACGGCGAAACTGAAGTATTTCCAAGTAATAACACAGGTTGGTGATGGATATTAAACAGCGGTTTTGATAATATTTTATCATTTCAAAATCACGTTCTTTCACTTTTTGTAAATCAATACCCGCTTTGCCCAGAGGGGATGGTTACAATTGCTGTGGCGTTTACAAAATGGGAACGTCAAGTTTTACCACATCCTACATCATAATTGCATTTCTGCATCGGCCTTTCTCCACTTAACCTACTTGATATGGCGTATCCATTTATCTTGTGTAGTGTTATCAAGTAATCGATTTGAGGGTCACTTTAAACTGTACAAAATTGCAACGTGCTAGCGAATTTTAAGCAAAAGGCCTAAAACAACATACAGAGACAGTAAAAAAAAAGTCAATCGGGGTAGCAACTTCTGCAATGTTATGCAACATTGCAGCAAACCTTCAATGCAAGGATCTATGCTTGGCAATCATAAAGAGAATAGAACAAGGCGAATCAAATATTTTGAAAGGAACTTGTTATAAATATATGTAAGCCTATTTTTTGTTCTTCCACTTACCAGATTAACAATGCCATTCAAGTTTCAGCAATTGTTGTTGCACGTTAGTTATGCGAAGAGAGAGCTCTAAATAGTTATTGGTAAAGAAACTTCCAATTTCCTTGGACGGTAGCTCGATTTTATGCACGAAGAGACCTCAATATCAAGCGGATCTGGTTCGGCTCTCAGGATGGACAACTGCACACACTTGAGCAACTCATTTTAATGACTCCATTCAGCGGCATCTGGTGATGGAATCATTCAAACAACATTTCAACAATCAGAAACTTCACTCTGCCAATCTCTGTAACCGGACCTGCGTTAGTGGCTCAAAGCCCTTTACAAGTATGCAAAATGCTAATAATAACCTACCAGAGGCTTTCTAAGTCCGAGGATAAGGAATCAAAACAAGTCATCTAATTATTTTTTATGCAAAAATGTCTCTGGACCGAAGGAAAGGTTTGCTCATCTTTTGTGTAAATAAAATCTCTGTCAGCGTAATAGCGCAACTTTCTCCAAAGGTAAACGATGTTCTATTTCAGGAAATCTTGAAAGACTTCAAGAGAAAAAAGCTGACATGCAACGTTAACAAAACGTAACAAATGTGATTCACTAAATTCTTTTTTTGAGCCCAAGTAGCAAAATCTGTCATTTTTACATTGATTCAACGTCTGCAGACGGACTTGGCTATCTGAGAAACCGCGCCATGTGGGAAAGTACGAGATTGTACGTCAGAGATGATCATCTTTGAAACATGACACAATCTCTTAATTTGTTATCCTCATCTGAGCGAAGTGTATCAGATAACCGCAATTTTCCATGAGATATTTTGTTGTATTTTCGCCATGAGTGGGCTGCAGCTTTACTTTTATGGACTGCCACGTGAAGTGAATACGTCAGTAGTGGTGGGTACAGTTGCACAGTCTTCCACAAGTCAGCAGTTGTGAACTGAGCACATGACAGTTGAGCAAGTGACAACTGAGCTAGCAACGTTTCAGCGAGCGGTGGAAAATGTTGAAAACTATGCAAGCCGAAACCTGGCATGTCACAAGTCAGTAAATTTAGTTTAGCAAGCGATAACCAAGCAAGACCGATACTTGCTGAGTTGTCACATGCCGAGTGGTCTGACGACCTAGTTTTACAATAGAATTCGTCATCGTTTAATTTTTCAGTTCGCCTTACTCGTCACATTTTTGTTCTTCCGGTTGCATAATTCACAAAGTTGATAGCCTATTGTCACCGTTTGCATAATTTGTCACTTTCTTCTAATCTCTTTGAGACAGGGGCGTATCCTCAATGGAAGCAAGGGAAGCATTGCTTCCCCTGTCAAAATTGAAAAAAGAGAAGCTGATATTTTTCAGTAAAACGATTTCGTAATTTCTTTACCTAAATGCGATTTAGAACGGTTTTTAACTCATGCCCCCCGTACAAGCCCGCAACCAGGGGGGGGCATTGGGGGCATTTGCCCCCCCCGAAATTTTTTGAAAACATTTTAAGCGTTTTATGCAGTATGAAATGTACTATGAATAGACGTAAGTCGTACACTTACAGCCATACTGTAGTGTAGAGTGTAGACTATCGAAACCGAAAGTAGGCTACGCTGGTTGGAAGCCATGCTAACGACTTTGTTCGATAAATTAGGCTGGCATCCTCATTATCTGCATCGATGAAAGGGTACGTTAATGGTGTGCAGGCACATGTAAAAAGACAGTACCCTACTGCTGTGTACTGTATATGCACTGTGCTTCACACGTATTGAATCTGGTTGTTTGTAAGGCTTCCAGTGTAGCTGCCATATCTAATTGCGTGAGCACAATTAAAGACATCACCACATTTGTTAGAGGTTCAGCAAAGCGCATGAAAGCATTGCAACAGAGCAGTGAATCCATTTCGGGTGCATGTAGGAGTAAGTCACTCACACGCCTGTGTGAAACCAAACCAGGTGGGTGGATCGTTCTACCATCCCTAGTGGATCGTCACAAGAATGTCACAAAATTTGTGGAAATGTTTCCTGTCGTGCTTGACACACTTGAAGGAATGACAGAGTGGTCAGATACAACTGCTGCTGCCAAGGCATCGCAATATTTATGTGCTATGCTTTCTCCAAAATTTGTTGTATCTCTTTGTGTGTGCGCCAGATTTTCAAGATTACTTTTGCCGATTTCTAAAATTCTTCAATCTCCAAATATAGACCTCACACAGTGTGCAAAGGAAATTAGCGGAGTTCAAGCAGTTGTATTTGATTGCAGAGAAAATGCAGTTGCTGATTTCAAAATAATATATTCTAAGGCCCAAGAGCTGCTTCTAGATGCAATAACAATACCTAGGAAAGCTGGTCGCCAATCAATGAGAGAAAACTACGAGACAAATGATCCGGAAGATTTCTATCGTCAATCTGTATAGGCTACATACCGTATGTAGATGGCCTTCTACAAGAATTGCAAGGAAGATTTCATGAGCATTTTAAAACAGCTGCCCAAATTCAACTCATTGTGCCTAGAAATGTCGCTTCAACGAGGTAGCCTATAGTGACATTGACAATACAGTACAATTTTACAAAGGAGACATTGACTGCGAAGCCATGATAGATGAACTTGCCAGGTGGAAAATTAAGTGGGAACGAATTCTTGAAAGTGAAAGGCCAGCAAGTGCGATTGATGCGGTGTCAGCAATAGAATCCCAAAAAGAGTTTTATCCAAACATTTACAAACTCTTGATAATTTTGGCTACACTTCCAGTCACAACTGCTTCTGCAAAAAGAACATTTAGCTGTCTACGACGCTTGAAAAGTTACCTTAGAAGCACTATGGGGCAGGACAGGCTTTCTGGACTAGCTCTCATGCAAATCCATCGTAGCCTACTTAAATTCCAAGCGCGGAATTGGTGTCACATGAACTTGCTAAATCAAGTAGAAAGTTAGACATTATGCTCTAAATTAAAATGTCATTTTGCATTTGCAAAGTCAACTTCTTTGGGCCTACAAACATAAAAACTTGTTGAGCCAACAAAATGTTTCAGGATTGTAATTTGTAATTACCGTGTTGAGTTTATTCATATGTATCTGTTTGTTTATGTTGATGTAAATATATGTTATTGATTAATTTATGACTCCAGTCGTGCCAATGCAGTTCGTAGCCTACAGATGTTGTATTTTATTTGTAATCGACTGAACACGTTACTGTATTATCGTAATTTTCTTCCTTGGGTAGTCATAGCTAAATGAGAAAGGGTTACAAAGGCTAGTTTCCTTTAATGCTGTACTAAACAAAAACGTGATTGACATAAGTTATGACCACTGAACCGTAACATGGTAGTGCCACACACTCTATCAATGGGCGCGGACATTAACATAACAATGTCACAATGCATTATTTTAATGTTTGTTCTTTGATAAAAATTAAATGCCCTCCCCGAAAATATTTGCTGGTTGCGGGCCTGCCCCCGTATGATTTTAACTCGGTTTTAATTTTAAAAAAGTTGGAAGCCAACGGAAGCGAAGATTCGTATTGCATCCGTTGCTCTCGTTTTTGCAATAAGAAGAAACAAGTTTGAAAGAAAGGAAAAAAGCAGCGCAAAGTTTTCGCAATTTAGGTTTCTTTTAACTAATCGCTGGAAGCGATTTAAAAATTGCTTCCAGTCGCGGAGTTGCCAGATTAGCCAAATTCCGCGAATTAGTTTTTTTTTCAAATAACTCTTCAAAATGCATAATAATCAATATGTCTCTAATATTGTAACCTTACCAGATGAAACCATATTCAACATTGTTCAATACATGTTCTATACTTGTTTAATACTCGTAATGTGGCGGATCAAAACTCATCCGCTACTTTTATAGGCTAACTTGCTATTTTTTGGGCTACTTTCAGAATTATTTTTGCTACAATTTATTAAAATCCACTACAAGTTATAAAATATATATGTAAATTTTATTATTTTTGATAGAAACTGGTAAATATATCCATTTGACCTTTTTTGTCTAATATTTTCTTTGTTTTGGCCTTTTCTTTGTATTATTTTGACTTTAAGACTTTTTCATAGTCTGGCAACTCTGCTCTGTTGGATGTTGTGCCAGTGAGCTATGTAATGAGAAAATCTAGGGCACTGTTATGGTTATAATATCGGCCTTGTAAGCAAAAGTTTGAGCCAAATGTTGGCTTTACACTGTTATCCTGGCTGGATAGACTTTGGAATAAGACATGATATGTGAGGTCTAAGCTAGACTTGACTTTGTAGCTGAGTTTTTGGTGTTCTCTAATTATAGTCGCATTTTTTGCCCTTTGCCCGTTCGTGTGTAAGAGCTACCTTTAATAAGTTAATAGCTGTTTATCTGCTAATAAATTTCATACAAAAATTACCCTAAAAGTGTTTCCAGAAAGCAGTATAATTCATTATTTGAGTGTAATTTTGCAAAAATTTTCCGGGGGAGCATGCCCCCGGACCCCCCTAAAAAACACGTGCCTTCGGCACGCTCTATTCCCCCACGAGTTTCATTGCTTCCCTTGCTCAACCAACCAGGATACGCCACTGCGAGTTGAGATGACGAATTCCATTGTATTTCTATCACGCAGCCAGTTGATTATCCCACTGTTACAACGTAAGCTTATGCCGAAGTAAATAAGCTAAAAACTGACGTAAAAATTGAACCACTGACGCAAGCTCGATCACAGAGATCGACAGAGTGGAGTTTCCGATAGTTTTTGCCGGGGAGATATTGCACCCACTAAGTACCGCTGAATGGAGAGCAGTCCTAAAATGCGTTGCCCAACGATCAATATCATTAAATGTTTGCACTGGATTTTACTCAAGAGCAGAAATCATGCACAAAAGGTACCCCCAGACAGAACAAACATTAATCAGCAAAACGTTCAAGTAGAGTTTCCGGTTTCAACTCGCTGCACGTTGAAACAAAAGCTTCATGCCAACACTCTCTTCGTAATACTGCTGGAACCAGTAAGCTATTTGATTCCACACACTTGCCCTATTATTTGGTAGAGAGTCTGTAAGATACCACGAGGTCACGATTACATTACATCAATGCGGAAGTGCTGAATTTTATAAGGAATGAGTATAAACCAACCAACAGCAACCAATGAAAACTAATCATTCTCTTTCGGAAAGCATACTAACTTATGACACGCTGATGAAACGAACAAGAACCTTGCAATGTACTTCTATATTTTGACACAAACCTTCCGTTGATTCACTTGAACACGAAACGTTTCGGGATCTAATTTTCGTACATAAGCTAAACTTACTACCGGTAATCTACTTGCACGCATGCAAGGTAAAATTCTTAAGATAAAAACAAAGACCCAAGTCGAAACGTGCAACTGCACTCCAAAGTCCATTACGAAAAGTAAATCATGTGAGGTCTTAGATAAAATCATCAGCAGAATAGAACTTCACTGTTTGCAATGAGCTTCAACGAGTTCATAACGGGGAATTTACATTTCAACCATACATCAAAATCAAGGTCCATCACGAAAAAGCAAAGCATGCGACCTCTAAGGTAAAACTATTGGCAGAATAGAACTTCTCTTTATATTTGAACGGCACTACTACAATAGCTTGAACGAGTTCAAAAAGGGGAATTTACAATTCGAAAGGTAGAAGCATACAAAAGATACCAGAATTGCCAAATAATATATGCATTTCTCGTGAAAAGACACCACTTTTCGGAAACAGCGACAACCAGATTGACAATAATAAGTATAGTTTTCAATAATTAAAAGATAATGCAATGCATTGAAAATGGTAAGTAGTTTAACTCCAGTCAATGAATCTCATGCTGTTGGATCGGTAGCCACTTAACGAAACAACTTTTGTAAGAGCCTATGAAGCATGAACCAATCAGAAGCTACGTTGTCTGTGACGTCATTCGTAAATGGAAGTTAGAGATAAAACAGAGAAAAATCGCAAACAGTTCTGATAGACAAGTAATTAGGTGAATGTTCCGCCGTAGTGGCCTACAGGGTTAGGGCTAGGCAATACATTTCGATGACATGGGTTTGATTCCCACCCAAACCATAACTTTTTTCTTTTGTAATTACCAAACAAGGTTCAAAGCATGGATCAACTCTGGCTGAGTGCTAGAAGGGTAGGGACGGTACATTACGGGACGCGCAACTCCGTTGTTCCTTCAACATTAGAAGGGTCAATTGCCAATTTTACATTTTTTTTACGCTTTACTGCTGGCTTGCTTTCAACTAAAAACCTCAAATTACTTTAAAACCAACTTCACTCTTCTTATATAACCCATAAAAAGTAAAATATTTTGTAAATTACAAAAAAACGTAACCCTTCTAGTGTTGCGGATAAGCCAAAAGCGGATGAAGTTTCGCATCCCTATGATCTACAATCCCTATAGAAGGGTCACAATCGGACGATAGCCACTTAAACATGTTTTAATTGGTTGACGGTGTCATTGGGTCTTACTGATGATTGACATGCTAAAGTGGCTACCCGTTGGATCTGGCAATGACGGGCTGCCAGACGCTTTAACTTGAAACCTACATTGATACTGAACTAGGGTTAAGAAGTCCACCATTCCATACGCAACGCCCTGTTGTTAATAATGAAGCAATTTTAACAGTCAATCTGACCTTTTACCTGAAAGTGATGCGTTTTTCAGAAAATCAATGAAAAAAAAGTGGTAACTTCTGCACGGTTACACCTGAAAGAACGTATACTGCGAATTAAAAAGCAAGTAAACTGGAAGCGCAAACAATGCCATAACATCAAATAGTAGTACATATTAACAATGCATAACTGATAGTACAATCGGCATGTATTCGGACCAAGAAAGAATATGAATGGGCAGCCGTGCAATTCACTTGGCGTGGGTAGTTCAAACTTGCATAACGATTAAAAAACATTAAAATGTATCATAAAAGCGTTGCATTGGAAATTGACAATACAGCTTTTAACCAGTGCTTGGTAGGACAGAAACAAATCCATGGAAGTACGATCAAATAAAGTAACAACTGCCAATACCTGACTTTTAATTGTACCATGATTGGAATGATGTTAAAAAACGTTAAAATCGCAATGTAAGGAAATGATTGAAACTTAAAATTCGACGGGATATGAAAATATACTGCATAAAGCAACTGCTGAAACATAAACGAAAAATATGTAACAGGAAATAAAAGCGATTGCAGCTAGTTCAACACATAACAAGAATTTTACAAGTAACATGCTACAATTGGAGCAGCATTAAAATGCCTCGTGCGTTCTTTCACTAATTCCACAGTTTATTCAAATAATGCCGCAAAGATTCTTTTCAGCAAAAAAATTGACTCAAAACAACTTCAACGTCTTCACCGTCGGGCAATCACAGCTATGCTGTTTGGAGAGCAAATCTATTCCATGTTGTCTGAAACGTCACTAGCTGGCGAGAAAACGTTGCTCGGGGCAGGAGAAAAGCTGGAGCCTAAAAACAAGAAACAATTGGTTTAAAATTTGAAGTTGAACATTAATCACACCATTGAAATGGAAAGAAATGAAATGCTATATCAGTGGTTCTCAAACTATGTTAAGTATCCCAATAGTCATCAGTTGAAACAAGCTCAAAAATAGCTTTAAATCGAAAATTTCGAACAAAGTGAAGTCATCATACGACATATAAAAGCAAATTTTTTTAAGTAAAAACGATTTTTATTCTATGAAAGCCGGTTCGAAATAAAACGAAACCAAATAAATCAACCAACAAACAAAAACTGCAAAAATTTTCCGGAAACAAAACTAGCCTAATTCCACGGGAAAAGCACGGAAGTGACAATTATTTTCTAAAAATGATAAAGCGATTCTTTGTTGCGAAACAAGCATAACATCCGGCGGATAGATGCGGAACGTTCAAATTCTAACAAAACATACCTACGCGTGGTTTGAGTCGCTTGTGTTTTGAAAAATTTACCTTACTACCTAATTATACTTAGATTCAAGTCCGTGTGTGTGCGAATAAAACATCAAATCCTTACACGCACCAGTTAGGGAACCGCTCTCGATATGATTCATCACGATTAACGTTTTTTGTTTTAATTTTAGACAAGACCAAGTTTGTTACACAACAATGCTATTATTATCGATCATCGTATATTCCAAGACTAGTCAACGACGATTGGAGTGCATTTGATGACGCCAGTTAATTTCTCAGCATCCAGCAAGCAATATTTGTTAATGGTTAGTTGAGTCTGTGGTCAAAGTTACATTTTACTATGCAATATGAAGCATCTTAACCTTGTTTGTTAGTAATCTACTTTTTTTGCCGTATTCAGGCTTACGCCCCCAGTAGTTGCAGTTTTAAATTAAGTGGAGGCGAAGGCACGGAAGTCAATCTTCGTGTCCACCTTCAGGCATGCCTTTGAGTGTCTTGCCAAAGACACAGCCACGTGTTCTTGACCGGTGTCGAACCGGTGACCTTTCGAACGCCGATTCAAGGCTCTCAACCATCGGCTAACCAGTATCCTACATTAACCCATATCTTCATCTCTGCTATATCATGCCATGTACTTACGAGAAGCAGGAGAAAATCCACCACGTGACGATAGTGCGTTCATTTGAATCTGTGGCATGAAGGAACTTCCGGGGGACAGGGGAGTACCCGGTGTCCCATCTGTGGGGACACCGCCAAGGCCATCATTATTGGCTACCATGTGAAGCTCTTTCGTCCAGTAATCGTTCGGAGAATTTTGCGGTTTTGCTAAAAAAAATGATTTATGAACCCACTAGGCCTATATGTGAGTTTAATTGCAATTATAGTTGATTTTCAGCACAACTTAACAACTTCTTTTTATGAAAAAATAGGGTAGCAATTTACCTTTGGTGTAAAACTGTCCAAAAGCGGTATCTTTAGGAAGATCAGGATAAAGAAAATGCAAAAACTTTATGTCCTTCACAATGTCTGGTAAACTGCGAGCCCTGAACTTTGCAACGGTGTCTGGCTCTAGGTGACCGACTTCATTTGCTCCTGAAACAAACAATTGCAAATATCTGTGAGTGTCATTCATAAATTAATTATTTTAGTGTATTGTTGTTTTCTCGTTTTTTTCAACAGTGCTGTCTACTAACATGTGTTTATCACCCAAACAACTGCTCATGCACGCTCTATCTTACAAGGATTTGCCACCTTTTTCCATTCATATTTCGCATATTGTAGCAAGTAATTTTTTTTGCTTTGGCATGTCTGTGATCTACGGTAGAATGATAAACATCACAAAGGACTGATCTTCAAAACTTTTAAACAAAATGAAATCAATGAACGCCTCTTGCGTGTAGACAAGAAAAACTCATGATCAATGTAAAAGTTGCAAGCATTCTACTTCTTCACCTGAGAACTTGCTCAACGTGTAGCACGAGATGGATACAGCTCCTAACGTCGAGTCGCTGAAGCGAAAGAGGAACGTTCCAAGAGGACGCTGCATCAGCAACCTCTGGCAATCCGCCTTGCTGATGAATCCTTTGATCCTCCTGCCAAGTAGCATAAAGATCAGTTGTTATAACAATTGCTCGTTCAAATGCATTGTCTCCAAAATAATAGACTTTGCTCAATCCAGCACCAGGCAGACATTGAAGTGAGATGTGGTGTAAAAACATTTGCAGACCCTAACACTGAAACAATATACTGGTAGTAAAATTTGGAGGGTGTTACCGGAATCCTATCTCATACACAAGAAAGAAGGAAACCGATTACCAACGTAGAGCAAGTGATTGGTGTAGCGACAGATGGAGATTACGTCAATGTAGGTTTCTCACCCAGCGTTCCAATGCTTCTTCACGTATGGGCTTGAAACGAGCTCCATTATTTTGAAAAGCCAGGTCCAGAAGGTGAAGTTTTGCCCGGAAAGATTGTCGCGGTTGAACTGACGCCAATTGACCGTTATATTGCGTTCGTCTCTGCCTGCGATTGTTTCGTTAGTATTACATCAGTGTGACGCAAATGTTATCATCAGTCACATGACGCACATACTCGTCATAAAACGTCACTTCATGAAAATAAAAAGTAGGCCCTAACAGATTTACCCCACAATTTGATGGTGAGATATCTTTTTGCTTCTTCATCTAAGCCACGAGGCTCATCTTGGATTCCTCCGCCACTTCCTTGGCAATTCTTCTTCCATATCCAGTCCAACTCATCCAACATCACGTTCCACGGAAGAGAGTCGGGAACTTCAAAAGGGCGTCGTCGGAGCTGAAGAAAAAAAAATTGAATTAAAATTTTAACATTTATTTGAACATTCGTTCACTTCTACCATCCTACTGTTGTATCCAGTCTAATGTTGGTTGTTGGAGATTTTGATTGAATGACAAAAGAACAAGAGAGATAATCTTAGCGTCCATCGTCAAGTAATACCATCAGGTGTCTTGCCAAAAAATAAGACGCCTTTCCAACCATCGTGCAGAAGACATCATCCCTTGGTTTTGCACCGGAAACTTTCTCAGATAAAGAAAGTTATAGAAAAGTAAGCCCCTCTCATCTCAACACAAGGAAAACGAACCATTGGTTCGATTTAAAAATATACTTCAATAAACAGACACGCTTTGTTTTGAACATTAACCAAGACATTTGAGCGATTTGGTAGCCAATCAGGTTGTTTAAAAAAGCTTTCGGGGAGCAATTGTAGTGCAAAAGAAAGAACAGAACGTGCCTTAAAAAGAACCTACCTACATACTTTACAAACAATGCTTACGTTTTCTGAGAACGCATTATCCCAAAATATTGTGGCTTGCGCGTCGGGTTCTTGTTTTCCATGCGATATGACAACTATGGGCAGCGACATGGTCTGCAAATCAAAAGCAATTATGCGAAGCGATCTTATCGCGCATCTCGCTGAGCTATGCGAAGAAATGTAAGGTGAGTTCAATAGTTTCTACATCTTCTTTTTACTCCAATTACAGCAATCGTAAGAACGTTAATTTACTTGAGCAACCACGTTGCATTCGGTGTTGGATGGGAAGCGCAGGGATATGTTTGAACGGAAAATCATGCAAAACTTCTCTTCTGCAACCGAGTCCGCTCTTCCTCGATCTCCCCGCTGCCGCATCCGAAGACTCTGAAAGACAGAAACAGAAAAAGAGTGAAACAAAGAAGTGAAACTTAATAACAAAAATGTTAAAGGTTTTAGAGTGTGGAAAGTTTTGTTATTCAAGTTTCAAGTCCTTGTTTCACTTATGCTCGAAATGGCGCAGTTACCATATTTCTCATGTGGACATGGAGCTGCTTGGTTTGATCAACAAAATCCGCCTTTGCTGAATTGTTGAGAATTTCACCAGAAGGTTGTCTGTAAGAAGCATAACAATATTTTCAAACTGTCAGCAAAAATTACTTACGAATTGAAAAGATCGGTAAATTTCTTAATATTCTAGTTAAAAAAAACAGTCAATACGCGTAAGGGTAGTTTAAAGTCTAAAACTTGTTATTTGTGAAACAAGTGTTTCGAAAAAAGGAACTAAAGTAACGTAATTCTAGATAGCATTTAAATTAAATTTCATTTTTTTCTGAGCTAATTTATGTATACAGACTAAAAATAATCAATCAACTAGTCTAACAACACTTACTACCAACCCACAGCAGGACAACAGTTTAAAAAAACGTTAAAAGCATGGATGCAATGATATATTTGTGATTTCGTTTTGCTCTTCCCACTAAAACTTAGGCTATTCATGAAGAATGGACTTACATTTCAACTTTGTGACCTCCTTCCAATATAGCGGAAGCGGATTCTGTGTTGATCAGCCATACTTTGGTGTCGAAGCGAAACTGAAACACAAACCGAGGTATTGAAAGATCCATGTCAAGTAACGCTAGTCGCATCAGTGTTGCATCAAGTCATCGAAAAATACTAATAATACACTACAATTCTAAAAGATAATAATCAAACTTGTCATGTCGAGGAAAAGTCAAAATATGAAGAAAAAACCATGAAGCAGCCTGAACATTGTGAAAGGTTTAATTTATTTCGTACCAACATTTTGTGACACATAAATTGAGAGGCATTGATGTGTGGTTTTTTTGTATGAACGAATAGACATCAGGCTAATCACAACACTCTAGACTAGGTAAAAAGGTGGTAAATTTTATCAAACTAACGTCGTATTGACATAAACCAAACCTGATGGCTGCTCAATCCATTGCCAAGCAAATGGCGAAGCTGGCAGGCGAATTTTTTGTCTTTCATCAGAACCTGAGGCGGTTGCTTCTCTACAACCAGTGAGCTGCAAATATTATTAAAAACTAAATCTTAAAAATCGACTATGATAAACCACACTCCAAGAAATATTGTGAAAGTTCAGTAAGCGTTGATACAGCTACAGAAACATACAATGGGATTACTTCAGTTGTCATTGTCACGAGCAGACGACCAGTGGACTATACTGTACTATGAAATGATGTCAGCTCGGGAACAGTTTTGCGGCGCTTACTTTTCAACGAGATCTTTGACAGTGGCTTCGTAGTGCTGCTGTAGGACGTTGAGGTTTTGCTGATCAGACGGTCCGTCTACGTCCAAGTACAGTAACTTGACGATCTGCTCCAGGCTCGTGTTCAATAGTTGGGCCAACGGTTTGCAGCTAAACAAAACTCATTTTTGACAATCTCAAAATATTATTGTCAATGATTGATTTGCAAAATGAAAGCTCTTCGTCGGTAACGTAACGTTGCTTGTCCTGATTTGATGCTACGCTGTCGCGACTGAAATACTTTTAAGTTTTGTTTATAACTTTCTCTCAACGTTTTCCTTGGACTTACCAGTCTTCAAGCTGGTCAATATCGCAGTAGTCGGGTATGCTTTTGCCATTACTCAGGTATGCTTGTCCTCTTTTCCAAACCGCTAGTTCTTGTTTCATGTTCAACACCAGAGCTGGTATTTGACGAGAGAACTTCTCTTGATGATATTGAACAATCAAATACTGCAAAGACACAATTTGAATGCTTCAATGAGCACCGAGCAGGAGAAAAGCACAGCGCAGACAGCAAGACTTTCCTTTACGTAGACTTTTACTGGCGAGAGTAAATTGAAGCGATCAAAAACAGGTGACAGATGAAAACAGTTGAAAAAAGAGGAGTATTCTGACAACGCGTGGGTTGCAAGATTCCATGTACATTACAATTTACAATAAATTAGAAAAAATTATACACCAGTAGCATATCACTCAATACTTTCTCAAGACACTCATTCCAACATAAACAAAATTTAGAGCAATTCCACAGTTTTAATTCCTTCTTGTCGTTCACTGGAAAAGATTTCATCTAACTTCACGAAAGTGGTGAGAAGTTATAGTTCATCTACAACTGGATTGATAATATTCAACTTGCCGTAACAATTATGGTGATAAAACACTTGCACACTGCACCTGCTTGTTTCGAATAAGAGATTCGTGGAGCTTGCAGAGTGATCTCCAAGTATTCTGAGCTTCACGGGTGGGAAAGTTTTGTGGGTTGGAAAGTGCTCGAACTAAATGAAACATAATATCAAATTTGAATTTAAGAATAATTTTTAACGAATCCACAAACCTGTTTTTGTAACTAACGACAATGCGTTTTAGAAACATCTTTTCAAGTTAATAGAAACAGCAGAAGATCGGCCAACACAAACTAAGAAAAAGTCTAATAACTTCATTAATGTGCTAATTTTGTGAGAACAACCCAGCAAGCAAGAGTTTCCTTTTGAAACGTTTTGATACGCAGTCTGTAACGTGAAACTATGCAAAAAAGGCAACTCTTGGAGGTTTGGAAAGCCAGTATTATTCGTCTCGAAAAGTTGCTTTTTTCACATCGCTTTCGATGTTTGGCAGCATTGAAGTGATGTAAAAAGGACAATTTTATTGGCTGGGATGCAGAACTGCAACGGTTCATCTCGCAATACTCCTTGAAGTTGCAAAGGCGTGAGAACAAACAATACTTAGAACTAAATCACCCGAGGCACAGAGTGGGAGAGCAAGAATCGAGTTAAAACTTCAGATGGTGTTTGCCATTATACGTCGATGTTTGCAGCATCCACAATCACTAGCAAGGGTTTTGAATGGGATACAAATTTTAAGCCCGAACACAAAAGTTCAAACTAGTGCATTAACAAAATTAGCAGGAATAGAATGCGTCTATCAATATTTAGACATTTAAAGTCTGCATCTGTGCCTAAAGTATATCCAAACACGAGCTGGCTGGAACCAGTACTGAAAAGCCTCTCCCAATTTGCAGCTTTCTGGCTTCCCGATAAACTTCACTGTGTTGCTTTTTATTGGAACAATACAATTCGAACAACTCAAAATAGCAAAAAAATAATTTGATCTTATAGACCATTTAGATGAAGTAATTTTACCATTTCCAGAGGTGCAAAGTTGCAGTTGTTGATATTCCGACGTCATTTTATCTAGTCGAAGGGTCACATCCTTGCTGTGTATTTCTAATTCGCTGATTTGCTGCAAATAAATGCTACTGTAAGGATACATTTACCATGAGTTTCATATGCACTATTTTCCAATCGATTATGGCGGAAAAGCATAAACAACAGAAAGAAATTCGGACGAATTTTTGTCTTCAATACGAAGTTGAAGACCTGAATAGTTTAAGACAATGCCAGTGCATACAAAAAGCACAGTCTGTAAATTAAACAATAAAAAAAGTATGGACTTCTGTAGACTTTTGGCAAACTGCCAGTTCCTATCAACCGTGCTTCACAACCAGTCTCTATATTGTGATATCACTCAACATAACGCAGTCCACAAAGTGTCTCCATGGATTCACAGTAGGCTACCTACACAGTAACGTAGTCTACAGCATCCCAATTTCAATTTGAAAGTATGATGTACTAAAAAAGTGTTTTTTTTTTAATAAGACCATAGCTACAATGCAAACGAGCTTATACGTTCATGATTTTTTGTATTCTCTCGAGCTGGGATGACTTTGCCACTCCTTGCATTGTGGTTCCTCCATTAGATAAAAACCCAGCGTTAACCGTAGCCGTTGCTTGCTGCAAATAATGACGTCATAAGTGTTGTAAATTGTCGACCAATTCGTTTGTCAATCTACTGTATTATGTTGGCGTGGAAGCAATATAAAAAATACAGACGACAGGATATTCGACCATCATAGAAGTTTAAACAGAAAATTAGTCCAACGACAGTAGATCTTTGCAAATTTCTATAAAGTATCACCAAGAAAAAAAAAGGACAACACTGAGGCGTTCATCTGAAGGTCATACAATAAATTTGTGTTAATTTCAAGCTATAAAATTCTCCATCAAACTAGTTGCTAAATCAACAACAGGGTAATTGTTTTTTTAATATCTTTCCAAACAACGACATTCAACACTCAACAGTATCGATTTAAGTCTTACATTTGCTGCAAATTCCATAATGCTGCGTTCCTTTTTCAACATTTTCACCATCAATTGTACCAGTTCCATAGGTTGCTCACAATACCGCTCCTAAAACATTTGTAGAGAAAAAGCAGTTAGTTACCTGCAAACATGATCAGACATTTGAAAATTGTCAACTCTTACACAAGTCGCATGTATCCAGACTCACAAAGAAAGTGTTGCGACATGACCCACTAGAACACGGCCAAATATGTTGCTATTTGAGGAAATTTCTAAGAGTCTGAATTGTTACAATCCTAGCTATGACAAACCTGTCATCTTCCCATTTCCAGAAGTAAGTAAAATAATCAGTATTTGCACCTAGACATATGTTTGGCTTTTTTAACGGTAGATTAGGTATGTACGTTGAGCACAGTTTACACAATAATAATGTAATATGTAAGACTTTCCAACTGCATCCTGGAGGTAGTCTCATCATACAGTCGTTAGGTTTTTTTGTATTGCAGGATTTTTCGCCAAAACACATATTTTACTTGCAAAATTAAACTTGGCAAAAAACAAAACAAACTAAAATTTAAATTGGCACATCAAATGAACAGCTTACAACATATATACAATTCACAAAAAATCCTTGATATTTTAAATGGAACATGCAATTGCACCAAACGATGCTACCTCCAAGATGCAGTTGAAAAGTCTTACATATTAAATTTTTATTGTGTAAAGTGTGCTCAACTGCTCAACGTACATACCTAATCTCCAGTTAAATAAGCCAAACATATGTCTAGGTGCAAATACTGATTATTTTACTTACTTCTGCAAGTGGGAAGATGACAGGTTTGTCATAGCTAGGATTGTAACAATTCAGACTCTTAGAAATTTCCTCAAATAGCAACATATTTGGCCGTGTTCTAGTGGGTCATGGTTGCGATGTTGCGATATGATCAATAAAAGCCACGCAACTGAATTTCTAAACTGATTAAGCAAAGTATTTTCTAAGAATTAAAAAGATCTTTCCAGCTGAAGATGATTTGACGAATCCTGACGAATTTGAAACCACGAAAAGATTGTGCTAAAGCTGCCTAAGACCAAACTGTTAAAGAATGGTAAACAAGTAGGTTTTCAATTCTTTGCGTCAACTATGAAATGAAAAACAAAGGCAAAGATCAGCATTGCCAATTACCACGCCATACTAAACCATACTACTATCGTTTTCACACTTTTGCCCTCCAATGAAAGCTATTGGTTGAGACCAAACAACTAAGCAGACCGAGAATAAAAACTCTTTCACAAAGAAGTTGCCACGAATCAATAAGCTGTGGGCGAACTGCATCGGAAAATAGCTATCTTATTTTTCTTATACCGGTACTTTAATTGAAGTTACAAAACCAGAGTTACCAACAACACTATTGTTGTAACTGCAACAAACAAGAGAACAAGACAACCTGTCGATGAACAATTACAAAACCAAAACTACTTCAAATGCATCGACAACCTTTAACAGAAAAAAGAAAAAAATGCTTTATATATTCGTTTTTTCATGATTTTTTTTTTATTGCAGCGCAGGAATTCAGAAAAAAAAACATTCTCTTGCTGTCCACTGCTTTGAGGATACGAAGTCGGAAAAGAAAAAAATGTCATGCTTTGGCTTTGCTTGAAGTCGAAAGAGTTACAACAGTTTTCGCAAATCCCTTTGGCCACTATGCGACATGCGTGCACTACTTCTAATAACAAAACAATATTAACCGAAGAATGAATGATCGTTAAAAAGAAGAGTCAACAACTTGATGTTGATTGTAGTCGGATTCTATAGTTCGACTGTCCTCGCTTGTATGGGAGGAACAACTACGGTTAATGAAAGCAAGATCCCTCTTACAAAAAGAAGATTCGACTTACAAAAACAATTTAGATTTCAGTTTAAAGTGCTTGGCTTTTAACCCCTACATTGGATCACGACTGAACTTGTACGGATAAATGAAACTGTGGGTTTGCATTAGACATGCAACCAATCTGGGTAAGATACAACAGATGTGAACAAGATTAAAAAAAAATACTTTTGAAGGTCTTACAGCAAATTAGCAAACATGATAACAAAGCAAATGTGACGGAAAGCAAATGTGACGGAAAGCATCAATAACGTTATGAGGTTGCTTTCTTTTCGTCAGAACAGCCAACATCATAATTAAACAAAAATTCTCATATGACGAGCAGGTTCCGTGTTGATTTAATCAACAAACTAACGACGAATCCCACCTAGTAGACTGCGACAAATTATGAAGTCAACTGTGCGCTAGATCCAATGAATAACATAATGACTAATGAGCAACAAAAATAGTGTGATGGAAAGAATTCAGAAATTTTGTTTTTGCATGCTGAAAACCCTAATCAACATGCTGAACAAACTCGCGCTTATAGAATCGCTAACCGTTTGACAAAGCTATGCAAATAAAAAATATGAAATCGAACACAAACAGCAGTTTACAATATACACGTGGTGGTACTTTTATTGGGTCTTTAGAAGCAATACAGTCGAAGCAGTTTTGTAGCATCATGAAACATAAAAGTATTAAAATAGAAAACAGAATTGTTAGGACGTGGAACTGTTGTGTGATGCGTGTGAGTAAAACCAGTTCTACTTGTAGTCTTTGCACGTTCTGATAGCCGGCACATTGGAAAAGATTGATTGCATGACTGTCAAAAAATGACGTAAAGCATATAATGTTTTCGTTTTTCTAACGATAACAAAACTAATTCTGATTCCCCAGAAGTCACATTAATCTCAATAAGCCAAGTCAAATTAATTGCAATAAATAACGTGACAAATGAGAAACGTTGCAAACCAATTCCTATTCCATGACAGGCATTTCATAGATCGTAAAACAACCGCACACATGTGCTAACTTTGGTATTCTAGACCAGAAAATAGACGTAGGCTACAAGTTCGGTTGACATGCACAGTTTGCACACACGAAATACTGTAAAGCAATGTACATTGTACATGAAATCACCAACAAAATACCTGAAGTTCTCTCTGCCATTGCTGAAGCCTTGCAACCAACTCAAACGACATCTTGTTGTTGCCATCGGACAAGAATATGTTGATTTCCACCAGTAGATTGGACACGATGGCTCTGGCGCGCTTAGTGCTCTCATCACCCACTTGATAGTTGACAGGGTCAATCATGTCCCTGTGTGTTTAAGGTCAATTAAATACTTACCGCTGTAACGTATGCAAACATCTTATTTATTAATAAGAACCATCGACAATCAATCAAACCAGCGACGGTTGTCGACTAAATGGAACAGGATATCTGCATGGCATAGGTGACGAGACCGAATGCTAGCTGTTTTCCTGTAGTCTTCCTGTGTCGCAGAAATCATCGCCTTTCTGGCGTGAAAAAAAATAGAACCTCGGCCGGAAAAGATGAAGCGAAGATGAACGAAGATGCTAAAAATACTTACCAGCATTTTCTTTCAATGGCATCAGCAAACTGTGCACGAAACTCAAGAATGGCCGTGAATTCTCGGCTGTAGCGATCCATTTGACTTCTGACCGCGTTGTTGGTTGTGGTTGAAGCCAACTGACAAAACTGATTCCATTGGCCAATCCAACGACTGTCAGCTGCAAGAAAGAAGCGTCACCTTGCTTTATAAAAAAATATTGGTAACTTAAAACGAAAATAAAGCTTTTGTTTTGTACAAACAAATAAATGATGCACTAATGTCATTATTTCACTAACACTAATCTTTTAGTGGTGTAAAAATGAACACTTGAACAGTGATGATATTTAGCCTACACAAGAAGTTGTTGAATGTTAGAATAGATTTTTATTGGATGTTCACAAAGCTACATGCCCCCAGAGAGTTTCACACGATAGGATAGACCACTTGTCTTCAACTGATCACAAGTGTAGAATGTAATAACAATAAGAAAATGGAGAAACTGCAATTAATGGTTCTGCAAATCTAGCAAACGGTTCATGGTGAGTTGGTGACCCTGAAAGTATCGTCAATGAAAAATATAATTAACTAAGTTTAGTGTCCTCTCCCAGTCATACTGAAGTCACCAAGCCAGTGGTATCAGACCGGATGTATCTGTTTTAACAGCAACTACCGTAGGTCGAAGTTAGGTTGCTCAATGCTGACCTGTGTAATCATATCAACATTATTAATCACATATCTGTCAATCACCGAAAGGACTATAAAACAAAATTATCCACATGTCTTGGATGGAGAGATCAAACACTGGCTGCTCTCCAGCAGTCTGTTAGGGCAGTTTAGGAAAGTATCGACAAGCTGAGAAAGTAAAACGATAAACCCATCCATGGCCTTAAAAGCTTAAAAAAGAAGTAGCCTACCGGTACTAATTTGTCAAGAAACATAATTTGAAATGAACGACAGTGTTTCAAATTTCCCATGCTATAGGTGACTGTTTACAAACGTGCTCTGTTCAGTAAATAAGATAGTAATAAAATTTACAAACCTGTATCTACTATGATTGAAGAGAACTGTGATGGCATTTGTAAGCCAGATAGAAGTTGTCCCACTTCACCATCCATGCCTAGCTCAAGTAACAACTCATCAACCACGTTTTCATTTAGTTCTTCAGTAAAAGTTGGCTGCAGATCCTAAATAAAAGATTAGGCTGAACTCAATATAAGCTAGTTGGTAAATGTAACATTTTTATAATTGAAATACCGTATTTACTTGATTGTAAGACGCGGCTTATAAAGTTTTTTTTCCATCATGTTTGCGGCTTAAATTCAAGGGCGGCTTACAATCAAAGGCGGCTTACATTTTTCTTTTTTCCTTGTTGACTTTGCCATAGATGTTTTGCCGTACTGCGTTGTCTGATGCCGACAATTGTGAAGTTGTGATGTGCATTTTAAATGGTCACATGCATTTATGACGTGCATTCGAAAAAAAAAGGAGTTGTCAGTTTTATTTATGGTACTTAACAGTAAACAGTTTCAGCTTTGCGTGTAAACAGTATTTGCGGCTTACATTAAATTTTTAACACTATCACATGCGGCTTACAATCAAGGGCGGCTTACAATCAAGCGCGGCTTACAATCAAGTAAATATGGTAGATATAATACAAATGTATTTATTATGGACTGACTAATATATTTCTGTTGTTTTTTTACATTTTCTACAGATATAAGTGCAAAGCTGTCCAAGTTTTGACAGAACCTAACTTTCAGTCTCTTATACAAAAAGTTCCACATGAATTTGCATGTCATGCTGCTTCACCAACTACAGCCCTGATGACTGGTCCGGCATTGATTAAACTAGCAATTAGCCAAAACTAACAGCTTCGGTGAAAAAAACAATATGTTAAAGGCAAAAACACACTTCATCATTATCATTACGTTCATTCCTCGTATTGAGGGTTGGATACAATGCGCCATTGTTCTCGACCATGAGCTGTTTGTACTGCATTTTCATAACTTAATTTTGTCCATTTAGTGATGTTTGATGTCCAAATCATTCTTGGTCTACCTTTGTTTCTTTTACCGTTTATCTTCCCTTCTATTAATGATCTATGTAACGAGTTTTGCCTTATTGTGTGTCCAAAATATTTTAATTTTCTTCTTTTGACTATTTGTAATAGAATTTTGCTTGAAATACATTTGGATAATACTTCATCGTTAGTGATCTTTTGTTTCCATGAAATTTTTAACATTTGCCTGTATGACCAGAGCTCAAAGGCATCGATCCGTTTTTCCATTTTTAGTGACACTGTCCAAGTTTTAGAGTTGTATAATATAAAAGAGTTGACCAGACATAGCATTTTAATATTTGTTGACGAATTGATAAATTTAAACTTTGATTGATTAAAACATTTTTCATTTTTCCAAATGTAGTTCTTGCAATTTCTATCCGTCTTAGAATTTCATGTTCACACCTCCCATCTTCAGTTATTAAATGTCCAAGATAAGAAAAAGATTTAACTTTTTGTATATTTTGATTGTCAATTATAATTTGGAGCTGGGTTTTTTTTTTCGGTCATTTATCGGTCATTGACCGATTTTTTAGCAAAATGTCCGAAAAAAATATAGTCAATTCGGTCAAAATGTCCGAAAAATATATAGTCAAATCTGGTGTTGCAAGGTTGAGTTTCGCTGATGAACGTTGAAGAAAGTTTTCTCAGATAAAACACGACAACGTTTCTCAGCGAAACATAATGTTGTAGCCATGGCTTGGTTGTAGCTCATAGGCGCCTAACTATTTTTTTGGCCGTGGGGGCGAAAGCGTGTTTCATCAGCAGCAACGTAAATTCAGCAAAATGTCACGCAGATGGATGACATAATTATGTCGTCACACTAGGATTGCTTTTATTGCCACACTCGGAGTTATCGCTACGTTCGACCTACCGTTAATTATTATAAACAAAACTCGACCACTTCGGTTAAGCAAACACATGCCATGCGTCTGCGTAGGCTAGCGGTTGATGGACTGCGACTCTAAAAGCTAAGCACAACATAAAGTTTAGCAACGAGCTAGATTTATTACCATGAAACAAGAGACGAAAAGGTTTACTAAAAAGTAAAAGGTAAACTGTGAATGGAATGACAATGTCTTGAAAATGGAATGCAAATACTAACTTGATTATACGCTTGAAAATGTGCCTGTTGAAAGTAAAATCATTCACGTTTACATCAATTCAACAGCACGTTAGGGCACCTTGAATAAATTTAGAAGTTGCTAACATCCGTAAACAGCCCTTGAGAAATAGTTACGGAGAGACGTCTGATTAAGTTTTCGACTTGACATAGCTCCCTTTTCACTACAATATCGCAACTTATGACTGACTTGCTTTCAACTTACGACTGACCTGTTTTCGTGTTGCAGATGAAACAAAAGATGCGCATATTCCGCCTTTGATCAGGTTTCTATGGCAACGGTCGTGTGTGCGCCATGCAGTTTGCGCGAGCCCGTTGTTGCGTTGATTATTCCGCATGTGCGCAATGCGGTTTGTACCAGCCCTTGTTACGTTGGTTGGTGGTTACGTCAGCGAGCGGTTCACTGCCGCGACAATTCACTGTAGAGGTTTCGACTTTCGAAAGCAACATCGAGTCTGTTTGCAAGCGCATAAAGCCAAACGCACGCTCCGTCTACGTAGCAAATTATGATGTTTTTGGGTGCATTCAACATCTGATGACATTGAATCGACACAAAATGGTAGATTTTTGCTATGTCGCAGGCAGCAAAATCAGTCATTTTTACATTGATTCAACGTCTGCAGACGTTAAATCAATGTAAAAATGACAGATTTTGTCTGGTGTGGAATTGTAGCATCCTACTCGTTCTAGTGATTATTTATCGCGAAGCTGTTGCGGTTTGCATTAAAAAAATGTTGTCCTGCTGCCGATCGCTAGTTCATCTATTGTTTTATGTATCAATACAGCATAAAAAGTTGGCGCCTATGTTGTAGCTAGTCAGGAAGTGCAAATTTTGGTTTGTATCAGCTACTTGAAAGGAAATATTTTCATCAGAAAAAATGACCGAAATAAATAAAAAAATGACCGAATTTTTTCAAGTCATTTCGGACAAATGACCGAAAAGTGTCAGCGAAAAAAAAACCCAGGATTTGGAGTACTGGAGTGTCTGGTGATTTTGAGATTATCATTGATTCAGTCTTTTTAGCATTAATTTTCATATTAAATTCTTTTCCAATTGAGTTAACATTGTCCAATATTTCTTGAAGATTTTCTTGTGATTCAGCCAAAAGAACAGTATCATCATCAGCATAGCGTAAATTTGTTATGTTCAATCCGCCAACATTTACCCCTTTTATATCATCAATGCGTCGAAAAATCATTTCTGTATACAAATTAAAAATACATGGAGAGAGTACACAGAGTCCAGCTTGAAGTACAGTATATGTATATACTATAATCAAGCCTTTTCACTGTATATTTTTTCAACCACTTTAACAGTTTTACAAAGAGATATAACTAGGCTTACCATATTTTTGTGACCTTATAACGGGACGCCTCCAAAGACCAAGACCGCTTAGCTGTGATTTTTTAACTTTACATTTTCCGATATTATTACATAGGCCTACATCAGTGGTTCTCAACAGGGGCGGTACCGCCCCCCGGGGGGCATTTTGATTTTGCAGGGGGCGATATGATTACCTTGGCTTAAGGGGGGCGTTTTGATTATTAGGGGGCATTCTGGTTTAAACCATCTTCCGGCACCGCCCAGCGTAACAAGTTCGTCAAAGAGCTCGTGTCTTCGTGGTAGCATTTCCTACCTCATACCTGGTGGAAAAGGGATTTCAGCTGTGTTGTTCTGCTGCATAGCCTACCAAACAGCGATACCCACTTGACATATCCAAAAGAGGTGATCTTCGAATGTTTCTCACTGGCTTTACACCGGATGTGAAGAAACTGATACTTTCTCATCAAGCGCAAGGTTCACACTGACTACCAGTAGGCCTATACTGTTTTCATGCTCACAAATATATATTTGCTTTTCATCAAATATGGTTACTAGTCTCTAAAACCCTTACAGCCTGTTTCACTCTAAAAGGGGGATCATCAAAAGGGGATCATCAATCATTTGAATAAGGACCTTCTGATGATCCCCCTTTTAGGGTAAAACAGGCTGTAAGGGTTTTGGAGACTGGTAACTAGTCTATATTTGATGTATTTCACTCTGCTTGGCTTTTGCTTGGCATTGAGCACTTTTTGTAGTATTAATAGTATTTTTTTCGCTTTTTGTAATTAATTGTTTTTGTTGGGGGGCGGTAAAATTTTGCCAGTTCATGAAGGGGGCGTTGGGCCAAAAAAGGTTGAGAAACACTGGCCTACATTAAAGCCATCCCGGCTGTCTTCATTGACCGTATTGTCATCGAGAGTTCATGCGCATATTCTCTGTCTAAATATCGGTTTCAGTTCGAAAAAGAGAAAGAAATTGACGTTAATGATACAAAATAATTCGAATTTAGATTTTTTCTATAAAGCAAAAGGAAGAAAGAATAATAAAATAGCCCGCGGTTTTCAAGTCGATAAGTAACTCCCAATTGCACTGAATTTACCCCACACTGCGTACAAGCATTTGCGAATTTACTTATTTGCCCAATCATACTTTTCTGTAGATAACACCTTCTTCAAAAAGACATTGTTCAATTTTACATTCTCGTAAAAGTCAGAGCAGGACCAATCAGTATTGATTTTACATGTGATAACGGCTTTCACGTTCTGCTCCAGCATCCTGCTTCTGCTCTCAGACCACATGCTCTTCATGATGGAAAAAATTCACCTTCAGCAAGTAGGCTACACAGCAACAACAGTAACGAGAACATGCTAATTGGTAATGTTCGTGTATTATGCTGGCTGGTTAAACGCCCAAGCGGGACGTTTGGCTGACCGGTCGGGACAAGACGTTAAAAAGCGGGACTGTCCCGCCTAAAACGGGACGTATGGTAAGCCTAGATATAACATAATTAAAAAATCTACTCAATCGTTTTTGACACATACATGTGTCCTTATCAGAAATTACTTAAAGCTGATAAAATGAAAATTATAAGATAAATCCAACAAAGCAAACTCTCTACCAAAGCTTTATCACTCTAACAGTAAGTAATAAATAACATATCATACTATTTTCATTTCATCAAATCCAACCTTTATGTAATTATGTTGTGCAAGAAAGTATATTATTATCATTAAATTATCCATCAAATTCAACATCTCTTTTCAAATACAAAAGATGACAAATTATGTTGAATGTCTATGTAATTCTGTATATATAAGATTTATATAAATGTTACGGTATTTCATCTAAATAACATTTCTATTAATGCAACTTAACAAGAACAACTTAACAAGCAACTTAACCAGACCTTACATTTAACTTACCACATCTTGATATTGGCCATTGAGTGATCCAGGAGCAGAAGATTGAGATTGGTCATGTACATTCATGTTATTTCCAGCTATTGCATCCTCTTTGACACCAAGCACAAACTGGTCAGACCTACTTGGAGCTCCACTTTGAGGAGAGCCAAGGCTGCCCGAAGGCATTGAATCATCATTGGCAGAGGGACTAAAAGTAAAATCCATCAACCTACTTCAAAAAAATCTAAAAAAAACATGGGAGAAAGTTTGTTCATGGGTTCTTCAGTGGACACTTGCCAATAATTTTTTTTTAAAACATGAGAAGTTGGAGTGATTTTAATGTAATTTTATGACCCTGATTCAGAAAATGCACTCGTTTTTTTTTCGAGTCGGTTCTAGTTTTAGAAATACAGTAAAATTACTTTTACCATAGTTTGCAAATACCATACACAAAATATAGTACATTTGTTTTTTTTACATAACATAACTGGAAGTAAGTCTAGACATATTTCTGAGTTATAATATATGTATATATGATACATATATAAATGGCTAAGCTATTTGATGCCTATCAAGTTGATTACAACCAAACGTTTCATTTTTGATTTATTTTATTTTCCATGTACCCTAGTTCATTTTATCTCTTGCTTGTGATTCGAACTATTTACAATAGTAACCAATTGAACTAGGTAGACAAATGCAATTTTGACACCACAATAATGAAAAGTGCTAAAAATGAGTGATTTTACCAATGAAAAATTTGAAGTGACTATTTCTACACGCCAGTTGCCATGGTTGCAATCAAAAAGCATGAATCTTTGTGGCATGTATTGCCAAAGTTTGGATTAAAGTTCTATCACCCATCACTGAAGAAGTGCTTAAACATCTGAACAATTTGTCATGCTCTAAAAGTATTGGATTCAATGGAATACCTAAGAAATTTATAAAGCTATCTTCATTAGTGATAGCACCCATCTCAACAAATCTATTCAATGGATGTATTAATCAAAGTGATTATCATGACGTGCTAAAATTGCTCAAGTGACTCCTATATATAAATACTACATAAAAATGGATTTAAAAAAGCTGCAGCAACTATTATAGCCTACAGAGTACAGACCAATATCAAACCTGTCACTGTTCACAAAAGTATTTGACAAATGCCTGTTTGACAAAATGCGCAAATATCTAGCAAAAAAAAACAACTTAATATTACACCTCACCAATTTGGTTTTAGGCCAGAGTAATCCACTTCACTTGCTGTTTCAAATATTTGTGATGACATTTTAGCAAACCTTGACAATAAAAAACCACCTGTTTGGTATTTCTTAACCTTGCTAAGGCTTTTGATACAGTCATTCAGTCAACCATACTATGCTCATAAAAAATTAGAAAAGTATAGATTTCGAGGCAATTCTCAACAATTGTTAAACAGTTACATAAGCAACCGTCAACAATACATAGTTGTAAATAGTGTTCCATCCAGTTCTACAAAAGTTATCTGTGGAGTTTCCCAAGGTTGCAAAGAGTTCTTGGTCACTATTAAAACTGAGGAAATATGTGAATTCAGACACCTTGACAACCGTTTATTATATTTTAATTTACTCCCACCTTCATATTGCATTACTAGCTGGGGTAAAGCTTGCAACAAACTTCTAAACCCTCTCAAAAAAATGCAAAAAAGATTAATAAAATAATTATAATTTTAGCAATTATAAAGCCCATACCAGTTCATTATTTTTAAAATGAATACCGGTACCGGTATCTTAAAGCTGGAAGACATATGTTCACTAGAAATAAGAAAACACGTGTTCAGAGTCTGCATGAACCTATACCCTTCTGTTCTGTCTACTGTACATTGTTTACAAATTTTTCACTCATCCACAACCATGATGCTAGATATCAATCAAACAATAATTATTATGTTAATCGCATTAATATCATACAGAATTTGGCGAAAACCCATACAAGTATTCGAACCAGTGGTGTGGTCAGAGGTTCCAAGCAATCTCAAAAAGTTCTTTTTTTATGATTTCAAAAAACGTAGCAAAGCATTAGCATTGAAAAGTTATGATACTTCATAAGTGGGTCTTCATTTGGCCTAAGCATATTCTAATATTCAACAATGTCTATTGTTATGGTGTCCACTGTCTATCTGTGATTTCCATCATTAATCTCGTATACAATTCTAAGTAGCTGACAATTAATTGTAAGATACTAATTGAAGTATTAGTCTTGTTTGTATTTTCTTTTTAGAATGTAATCGATTTGGTTGAACTGTTGATTAGTTCCATAACTCAAATTGTATGCTCTCCAGGGTGGCAACTGACTAGTAGACTGTATGGTCGTTTCGTTGTCTCGTTATCAATAACTAAACCTAAACTATTTTTCTTCTGTAGTACCATGTGTACTGGACCAGAATACAATATTGATAATAATAATAATCATCCTTTTCATTTTTTTAATTTCAATGGTTGATTTCAATATTGTCATCAGCAAATAAAAAAAACTACTATTCACAGTGTTGCCAACCTTGTGGTATTTCAGCAAATTTGGACTTGTATTTTTTTAGTTTGCTTATATTTTTGCGGGTTGTTTGGATTTGGGCTTGTTTGTTTAAAATGTTTGAGAAAGAAAAGTTGTAATGACAAAGCAGGGCGAAGAGGAAACCTTCAAAAACAGCGAAAACCTGCAGTTGTTTCATTTTTACAGATTAATTTGCAGCAGTTCACATACGTAAAAATCATGCATGTGAGTAGTGGAATTTTATTTCACTTGTGACTCAGCAAAAAATCACCATTTTTTTTGTTGACTTTCTTATTTTAGTTTTTTTTTCAAGTCTCCTTCAAGTCAGCAGTTGTGAACTAAACAAATAACAGCTAAGCAAGTAACAACTGAGCTAGCAACAATTCAGATAGTGGTTGAAGTTGGTAGATGATTTCAGGTCCGATAGCTCAGTTGGTTAGCGCGTGACATTGGCGTAGCCAGTGATGGGCATTATCGGCGATAAATTTTTATCGCTTATCGTTATCGCTCAATTATTTTTTCAGTTATCGTTTATCGTTATCGCCAAAGGCAATATTTGATTATCGCCGATAATTATTCGCCGATAAATTTTATTTCGGATCAACACACAAGTGGAAAGATCATGAAAAGTAATATTTTAACTAGCCATCTAGTTAATGAAACTAAAATTAAAACCAGTTCTTCTTCAGTGCCTGAAGTGTGTGTGCACAGGTCGTTATCAGGGAAGGGGGCACGCCCCCCTGCAGCGACGGCCCTGACAACACAATAACTTTTAGAGTTGCAAATTGCAATGCATGCAACATACGAGGGCGCTTTTACAGCGGAAACACGTCTTTGGTCTTTCGCGCCACCTCACAATCAACTATTTTATTCTTGCGTTTTCTTTTTTCGTTGGAAGTGTTAGTTTTTAGTAATTGTCGTAAAAAAATAAAATCACTCTCGCCAAAACATGAAACTTACTGTTTTAAGCGCATTAAATCTTTAGATGAGTAGATTAACTAAAATTGCAAGAATTGCCTTGAGACGTGCGGTTACGTCACAAGCTCAGATTAAAAGACAGAATTCACACACAATAACAACACAAGATCGGTTATAGACTGTAAGATCGATTTTTTTCTAGCTTGGCGATATAACTTTAATCCAAAAATAATAACCAAATGCATAAGTGCCATTTAACTTAAAAAGTTAACCCATTTGTGCCTAAAGTGAAAGTACTTAAAAAATTTTTCGGAAGATTTAAACATTGCATAATTACTAGGGCCATTTTTATATGACCTTAAAAAATCAATAATATGACTTTATTTTTTGGAAAATATGACTTTATATGACTTTATGTGAAAATCGTTTATTTTTACATGCGAACAACGTCACTCACGGAACTAAGAAGTAAAACATAAGCAACATAATACACATCCATTTTTAATTTAAATCACTGTTGTAGTACAGTTTCATGTAGTGTGGAACGTTAGAGTCTTTGAAGTTACGATTTGGACGTAAAAATGACTTTAGTAAGGAAAATGAGCGCTCCACAGACTCTGATGTGGGTTGACACTTCTGCAGTTTTGCATAAAGCGCTGGTGAAATGTCTTGTCTTTGTAGCTCCATAATTTGTTTCACATCGTTTTTGTCCAATCGCTTCTTAATGTTATTTTTGAGCTCAAGCGGATCTTTTCCGAAATCAAGGGCATTTAGATCAGCATGGGCCTCTTTGATGGTGTACGTACAACTTTTCATTTTGAATATTAAGTTGACCTCAATGTGTGACCGCATAAAATATAGGTCTGTGACTGTAAGTGTTATGTAGGCTAATCCTAAAGTTTGCATTCGTTCAATCAGAAATTGCCTTACTTTCTTAGTGCTTAATTGTTTTACCGCTTAAATTGATATTTTTTATTTAAAGTGTACAACGGTATGACTTTACAACTCAAAAATATGACTATATAACTTAAAAAGCTGATTTATGACCTAACCAGGAAAATATGACTTTATATGACTTCATAACTTTCTTAATATACCTCATAGGGATGCGGTTTTTGCGTTAAAATTGATTTCACGACTTACTGATGCATAGAAAAAAATATGACTTTAATGACTTTAAATGGCCCTAATAATTACTGTATGACCTAAAAAACATATCACAATTATTTTTTTCCTAATTGTGTGTGTACTTTTTGAGAAAAAAGCCGTCCTATATATAAGACGCTAGGCAAATCCGTTATCAAATTACACAAGTTTCTTGTGCGTAATGCTTAAGCGTTATTACATTTTACTTATCGCTAAAGTGGTAAATGGGAAATGTCTTTTTCATGTCTTGTCATGTCATTATTGTAATCGAGCATTTTATTGACATGAAAGTTCAAAAAATATGAAGATGAAAATTAGCAAAGTAACAAAACATCACTGAAACAAGTCATTGCGGAATATGATATTGCTTGAAGCATTTAACATGCAGACCGACATCACATTTTTTGCATCTTGTAGTATAGTTTTTGCACGACAATAGGCGGACCGAGTTGCGTGGTAAAATTATGCTAAATACAGTATAACCTTTCTCATTTACTGTAGCCTACCTATGCGACATAGCCTACTTCAATCAAATATTTCTATTCCCACTAATACAGTGCCTACATTGTAATTCTTATCTCAACAACTCAGCGTTCTGCCATTGCTTTAATGATGGTGTTCACAAAAAAAAACAAAAACAATCATCTGAAATTATCAGTAAATTACGATAATTATGTTATTGTTCTTAAACAAACACGACTAATTTGACAAGCTTGATGAATTTCACAGTATGCACATTTTTACTACCAATAACGCTTAAGATTACTGATAAATTTTCAAGCATTTTGCGTTTTTGGGAATTTTTTCAATTATTGCTGACTTTGCTGTGAACAGCCCTTTAAGCAGAAAGCAAAATACAAAGTTTGGAATTTTTTATGGTATTTTCATTTGATTTAATTATTTTGCCTACTGCACGTAAGCGGCAGTGTAACTCAATTAATAAAAGCATCCAACTGGTATCTGAAGGTATAATTATAAGCACGGCGGTTACCTCAGTGGTTTCTGGATCAAGAGGTTGAAGATTCGATACCCACTGCCGCTATTGCGATTCTATTGATGCATATTGCATAACTTACAAATAGTTTTGTCCCTTTACACTATATTATGTTTGATTTTTCGGCATGTTGATGAAAACAGTTCGTGCTGCATGGGATGGGGCAGCGCTAATCAAGAAAAAAAAATTTATCGTTATCGGACATTATCGGCGATAATTTATCGTTATCGCTATCGCTTAACTTTTTTTTGATTTATCGTTTATCGTTATCGCTTTAGGCATTTTTCGTTTATCGATTATCGTTATCGCTTAACTGAAAAATGAGTTATCGCGCCCAACACTGGGCGTAGCCAAGGGGGGGGGGGGGGCAAAAGGGGCCATGGCCCCCCAAAATTTTCCAAGTTTGGATTCCAATGTTGAGTCCTTTGTTAAAAATGTAATAAAATTTGTAGAAATTTATAACGTTTTCCAAGACATCTGACTATTAACACCTCCAAGGACTTGTTTTAGACACACAGAAAGACACCAATAAATTTTGCAAATCGTAAATCGAGCAAAATTTACGCGATTTACGTTTCTTTGAACTAATTTGTGGAAGCAATTTCAAAATGGCTTAGGCTACTCTGTTGGGTTTTTGTGTAGTTATTGAGTTTTTTGTGAAGCTGAGTTTTTGGTGTTCTCTACTTTTAGCCGCAGTTTTTGCCCGTTTGTGTGTAAGAGCTACCTTTAATAAGTTAATAGTAATAGCTGTTTATTTGCTAATAAATTTCATACAAATATTACCCTAAAAGCTGCCAGAAGTGTTTTCAGAAAGCGCTATAATCCATTATTTGAGTGTAATTTTTCAAAAAATTTCCGGGGGAGCATGCCCCCAGACCTTTTTAGAATACGCGTGCCTCCTAGAATACGCTTCGTGCACGCTTTAAACCCCAATCACTTTTATTGCTTCCCGTGCTCAACCCACCAGGATACGCCACTGCACATCAAGTGGCGATGGCCTAAATCAAACACTTTGTTGTTCTCTACATTTCATTAAATATTTGGCTCTTCTCCCCATTTTTTTCTGGCTACGCCACTGGCGCGTGACTTTGTGCACGAAGAAGCTTCAAGAACAAGAGTCAAGAGGCGATGGTTCGATTCTACAGAAGTGCGCTAAAGCAACTCATTTTAAAGACTGCCCTCCATTCAGCGGCACTTAATGGATGGAATTATTCCCCGGCAACAACACTTCAACAGTCAAAAAATTCACTCACTCAAACTTGGTAATCGGCCGTGCGTCAAAAGCCTCTAGCCTACAAGTATAGTATGCAAAAATAACTTATCAATAACAAGGTTTTGTTGTTGAGATAGAGCGATCTTCCTGACGCCAACACTACCTTGATAAAAGTTAGTTTAGTTGTTTTCTTTCCACAAAGAGCTGTCAATTCTTGCTACGCTCGATTGCCGAGAAACCTATCAAGACTTTGTCATTCCGAGGATAAAGATTCAAAACAAACCAAACCAAATACCGTAATAAAACTGAGAAAGTATTAAATACTAAAACTGAAAAATTAACAATTCAATTTTTGAGCAAGCGGCGTTGCAAGTCTGATGCAAGCTGAAAATCTCGTTTGCTGACTTGGACTGTAGCTGAAATGCTGAGGTGAAGCACTTCTTGAGTTGTCGCACCTAGTCTAGAAGTACATGGCCGAGTGGTCTGATCAGAGTCACTATATTTATAGTGATTCTGGTCTGACGACATGTTTTTTTCAGATTTATTTTGTAAATTAACCTGGCAACTCTGATTAGAAATCAGAACAAAGATTTAAGATTCCTTAGATGTTAGATTAGTTAGATCACTTTTTAAGTCAGAGTCTGCACTCTAGTACAAGCCAGCAGTTGTGAACTGAGCTAGCAACATTTCAGCAAGTGGCTGAAGTTGGTAAATGATAAAACTTAGCAAGCCATAACTTGGCATGTCACAAGTCAGCCCCGATCGATAGCTCAGTTGGTTAGCGTACAACTTTTGGAACGAGGAAGGTTCAAGATCAAGCGGCGCTGGTTCATCTCGGTGTGTGCGCTTGAGCAACGCACGTTAAGGACTGCTCTCTATTCAACAGCACCTAATGGATGGAATAATTCCCCGGCAACAAGATTTCAACAATCGGAAGCTTCACTCTGTCAATCTTGGCAAACAGCCCTGCGTAAGTGGTTCAAAGCCTCTACTAGTATGCAAAACTGCCAGAATTAAGCTTTGTAAAAAGTTTTCCCAGTTTGAGGATACAGATTCAATCAATCAGTAAATTCAGTTTCACAAGAAACTCTGGTGTGAGCACATAAATCTTATTTGCTGACTTAGTAGTAACTGAAATGTAATTGCTGAGTTGTTGCATACCGTACTGAGTGGTGTGACGACCTTTCACAAAGTATTAAATTAATTTTTCATAACTGGTGCAAACATGTAGAAAACAATAAAGTAAACACACAAACCTGGCAACAAAAAAAAGACAAAACCCAAAGGTTTAAAATAGGAAGTGGCTACACTTACGACGCTGTAAATACAGCTGTTCCATGCCCTTTGTTTAATCTTTACGTCACTTTTACTGCACATGCGTGCTGGTACTGCGTATTTTTTTCTTCTTTCACCTTCTTTTTCAAAGCAAAAGACGAAAGAACAAATGAAAAAAGTCCATATATAACTTCTAAATTCAACTGTTTTTGCCAAGTGAATCAGTGGCACGTGCGATCTTTGTCTGGCTCGTACTCGCAAGGACATGAGTTTGATACCACCAGGCGGTAATTTTTTTTTTCAAACTAAATTCTAACCCAAAGTGACTCATCCGTTAGGCTACGCATTTTTGTGGCCGTTCAGTTTAGTTTGTTTTTAGTTCTGACCATCACAACGAAAAAACAGTATATATGTGACAAACCATGGCGACCTTTATACACAGGCCATGGCAACGTGCAGCTTAAAATTTGACTAAAGGCCGATCTGTTAGTAGCCAAAATCGCGAGTATAAGTTGATAGTTTGAGTATTAGTTGATAAATAGAGTCTTTGTCTATATTTTGTGAGAGTTTGAGTTACTTTTGTGCTGTTTTTACCATTCAAATAACAGAATAGATTTTGGCACCTGTACTGGAAATCCAAAAAGCGTCTGGCAACACCAGTATTTCGGAAACTATTGTCATTTTGTCAACATAATTTTAAGAGTTTTGCAGTGATTTGGGATTCAGTGATCACACTTTGGCAATTTAAATTGTTTAAATTAGGCAGTGGCTATTTGACCGGCTCCGGTCTTTGAATCTGAAACACTATTTGACCGGTCATGACGTCACTACATAAGCACTTTTTTCTTTCAAAGCAAAAGACGATAAGCGCGTTAAGTTTTAAATTCAACACGTTTCCTTCAACTGAGTCCGTGGCGCATACGTAACGTCTGGGGCTGCCATTTTAGAGGGAATGAGTTCGATACTATCCGGAAGCGTTTTTTTTTTTTTTTTAACTACAAAAGGATACAAACTGGTATGAATGAATCAACAAGTGAATAAAAAAGTTTCAAAACGAATTAAAAAAGTTTTTTCTAGTCTTTATTTTTAACAAATTCCTTTCATTTCTTAGCACAAATTCTCTGAAAAAATCACACCTTCTAATAGGCTGTAAGATTACGTTTCGCTAAAGTCCGAAGTTAAAAATTAAATCCAGTCTCATTGTCGCACAACAATCAGTCAAGTTTCAAATCATCATCTCAACCAACCCTTCAAGACAACTTTCCACTTTCAAAAATTTAATTAAAAAAAAAAAAAAAGAACACTTCCGGATAGAATCGAACTCTTTCCCTCTACAATGGCAGCCCGATACGTTACGTATGCGCCACGGATTCAGTTGAAAAAATCGTATTGAATTTAAAACTTAAGGCGCTTATCGTCTTTTGCTTTGAAAGAGAAAAAGAAAAAAGTGCTTATGTAGTGACGTCATGACCGGTCAAATAGTGTTTCAGATTCAAAGACCGGAGCCGGTCAAATAGCCACTGCCTTTAAATTATCATTTAAAAGGAATATATATATATAAAGTGAATTTAGCTTAAACTTCAAAATTGAACATACATCGGCCTTCAGTCAGCCCTCCAGTTCGTACGTTGTCAAGGCCTGTGTATACAGATCGCTATGTGACAAACATAGCAGAGGTCTAGAAAAAGGTAGAAGCGACAAAACGCGGAGGTTATAGCGTGCATGATACCAAAGCAGGACAACCAGTTTGAAATATGGCACGGTCGTAACACCTTAATAAAAATTTTATAAATTTAAAATAAAGAGAAAAAAAAGGCTAGTGAGTTTTTTTTTAACAATTAAAATGAGTAAAAAAATTCTTAATTTATAAAATTTTCAGCCGTTGGGCTTCGCCCGCCGGTCGTCAAACCCCTCCCCCCCTTTAAAGTTTCTGGCTACGCTACTGTCAATGGCCCCCTCTTGAGAAAATCCTGCGTACGCCACTGTGCACCACACTCTATAAAATCTGTTTCATTAACAGTTGTGCCTAAATTGCTTGTAGCTACAATGACAGGGAATCTTAATCAATTATTGCTACAGTGAAGGTGCCTAATCGACATGTACCGTACCTATTTGACTTCGCCTGAGTGATTGTTTCTCACTCCACCTGGGTTTTTTTTCAGTCATTGAACGATTTTTTAGCAAAATGTCCGAAAAATATATAGTCAATTTGGTCAAAATGTCTAAAAAAATATACAGTCAATTGACTATATATATGTGACTAAAAATGACCGAAATAAATAAAATTGACCGAAGTTTTTTAAGTCATTTCAGACAAATGACCAAAAAGTCTCAGCGAAAAAGAAAACCCAGCACGCCACTAATTTTTGGATATTACATCAAGGGTCGGATGCAGCAAACGTGGTTAACTGCTGGTTAAGTTAACCAATCTGTTAACTTTCATTTAACCAAAATGTGATATGCACCAACGCTAACAATGAGTTAACCGCAGGTTAACTTGGCTGACTTAACCGAAAAGTTAACCCAACAGACGATGTGGGTTAACCATTGGTTAACTTGATGAAGTTGTTTGTTTTCGCTTCAGTTAGCTTACTGGTGCTGATTGCTGAGTTTAATTATCATTAGCTGTATTTTACCACATGTTTGTATTATATAAACAACAAGTTTGTACATCGCGACATCAACATTAAAAATGAATTTCAATAATTCAGTTATGGTCACTGTAAATTTTCTTTTTCAGCTTTCTCTAATTTTAATTTCAGAATTTTCATTTTTATTTCATGTTCTTCCCTCTTCCAATCAAGTTCTTTCTTCCTGCAGTCGATTTCATGCTCTAACGTTTCCATTTTTCTTTTCAACAGATCATCCATTGTTATTTTCTTTCGTTTGTGTAATGATTCCACAATCTCTGCACCGGTACTTGCTTTTTGCTTCTATGATTTGTGTGGTGTTTATGAGGGTACTGCTGTTTGCCACAAGGCTATCATGTATGAACACCAGTTCCACTGGGTCTGTTGCTTCTTGTGAACATTTTGCAATAAAAAAATTGACATCACAAAGATTGTGCTTCAGGTGTTAAGTAAAATGACTGTTACAGTCACTTGAATTTGATCTAGCAGAGTTTATTAATGGTTCCTTGAAATCTGTGAAAGCATTGACTTTTTTGCATATGATGGAAGGTTGGCATGGCACAACTTTTCACTACCTACACCTAATATAAAAAAAAGTTGGGGGCCCCAAAAACCAGGGGGGCTGAGGTCTGTGTCTCATGGTTAATTGGGCCCTGGTTACAGTGAAGTAATTCAGCTATTTACCTCCACAATCTTGTACTTCAAGATTCCCAGCATCAAGCACTGCATCGTCATCATATTGAGTGGGTAAAGGATTTATTTGTTCGGCTATCATACCTGTTCCACAAATACAATATTGTATTATACTAAGCATTAAGGCTGCATGAAAATAAAGTGTTGAAAATGTATGCATAAATCCACTCACCTTCAACTTCATCCAAAATCGGGTCATCAAGTTTCTGGGGAGGACCACCACCAGTTTTGTATAGCTTAGTGAACGCCTTAGGTCTGCTGTGCAAATGAATTAGCCTATTGTTAAAGCTACTACATCATGTTAAATGTAAGAACATAACCTACGGTATCAAACGGAACGACTCGCTGCCATGCTTTCTTGTATTTGATAAAAGTGACTGTGTAACCTTTAAAATGATATTAACAAAACACGTAATGCCTCTAAGAACGCAATAACAAACTGTTTTCTGGTTGACTGCTGCTGATGACTCAGCAAATTCCGACTGTTCACGCGGTTACCTAACCAGCGGTTGGTGCATTCGGTGGTAACTTTAACCGGCGGTTAAGTTAACCGATGGTCAGCTAACCACCGGTTAAAGTTAACCGCCGGTTAATTTAACCACGTTTGGTGCATCCGACCCCAAGTGTACTATGACAACAAGTTTGTTTTTTAACAAAGTTTGTTAATTTTCAGGCAATATTATAACCTAGTTTATTTCAAATACGTATGCAATTGTATGGTTGACTTCATAATGGAAAGCAATAGAGAAGAAGCACATCGATGTATTCATATTGCTTTGAATGCAAAAAAGGAAGGTGACTATAGAAAGGCAGTAAAGTTTTTAAAAAAATCTATCAAACTTTATCCAACTATCGAAGCAACAGGTAAAACTTATATATACAGTCGTGGCCAAAAGTTTAAGACCAAACCGCAAATTTCGAGAAAATCAGTTCTCCCTCCTATTTCTTGTCGTTTTTTCACTTATTTCTTGCTAACTGTATATAATGACAAAGTAATAAGCATGTATATTGTATTTTGCATCAAAATCTCAAATTTTTAATATTTGGTGTGTCTTCCTTTCACTTTGATGACGGCCTTGATTCGTCTGGGCATAGTTTCGATTAAATTTTTGCAAAGTTTTTCAGGAATTTCACGGATCCAAACTAATTTGATTACTTCAAGTAGGGAAGAGTACTGGAGGGATGTTTTTCAGCAACATTATTTTTGAGAAAAGTCCAAAAGTTTTCGATAGGGTTAAGATTGGGACTGTTCCCCGGCCACTGCAGAGGAGTGATTTTCTTAGCCCTAAAAAACTCTGTTACTGTCTTTAAACGATGACATAGGGCTCCATCTTGCACCAAAATTGTACACTCGTGCACCGACATGTGCATTACTGTGCAGTTGTAGCTTCTCTTTCATTAAGTTCAAGTATTTCTGGCCGTTCATCCTGGTTCCTGGTTTTAGAAAAAAGAGGCCGGCTGTACCTTTGGTCGAAATGGCTCCCCATATCATCACACCTGGTGGATGTTTCACCGTTCGTCGTGTATACTTTTCATCAATTTGTGTACCTGAGGGTCGACGGACATTTCTTTTTCTTACACCAAACTGTTGGACACTTGATTCGTCTGAAAATGAAACTTTAAACCATTGGGCAGAAATCCAGTCTTTGTGCTGCAATGCAAACAGGAGACCCTTCTTCTTCATCGCTAGTGTAAGCCTCGATTTTCTTGCTGGTTTTCGTGATTTCAGACCAAATTCTACAACTAAACGGCGGCTAACAGTCCTCCTGCTGACTGGAATACCAGCTTCATTTAAATCGGCCCTGATTTGTTTGGCTGAACATGTTGGAGACTTCACCACTTGCCTTTTCATGAAGATGTCAGACTAGGAGTTGTTTTTCAAGGACAACCACTGCGTTTTGCATCAACATAAGTTGCTGATTTCTTAAATTTCACAATTGCCTGATGCACAAAAGTTTTTCTAAATCCAAGCTGCTCACCAATTTGATGTTCTGTGTAGCCTTCCCTGAGGAGAACAACAATTTGACATCGCTGAACCTCCAAAAGGGAGCACATTTTGCCCATTTTGGGCAGATAAGAAATACAGAAAAGTGATCTCTACTGGCTGATGTTCAATTGATATTTGCTGAATAATGACTGATTACATCAGATTTCGACCCAGAATAAAGATGGTGTAACTTAAACAATATCTGATGCAGTATTATGGCGTAATACAAAAAACGTCATAAATCAAGCCTGGTCTTAAACTTTTGGCCACGACTATCTTTTTGTAAAATTATTGTATTTCTTTGCATTGAATGAGTTTTTTATACATTGCACTGATTGCTTTATTTATTTAAAAAAAAATTTGGTTGAGAGTTTGTTGTGTTGAAGGTGTTAAGTTTCATTTTGATAATAAAAAATGAAGTGCTTCAAGCCAGGGGTCCGCAAATATTGGGTCGCGAGTCGCGACCCAACCATCTATAGTCTGGGAGCCAAACGCCATTTTTCCCTTGCATTGCTGTATTAAGTTTTTTTTACTGTTGATTTTGGTAGCCAAGGGTCTCTATTTTCAGAAACTGCTTGATGACCTGTTGTCACCTTTGGGCAATTTGAGAAATTCAAGATGGCCGCCATTACCTATAAATGACCATAACTCCCTATCCATTCACCTTAGGAAAATGATTTTTGTCTCTATACCTAGGTTGTAGGGGTCAAGCTATCTATTAGAACTAATTATTATCTTAATATCGTATTACATAGGCCTAATGGTAATTTCCAAGATGGCGTCCAAGATGGCCGCCATTACCTATAAATGACCGTAACTCCCTATCCACTCACCTTTTAGGAAGGCGATTTTTTGTCTCTATACCTAGGTTGTAGGGGTCAAGCTATCCATTAGAACTAATTATTATCTTAATATCGTATTACATAATGGTAATTTCCAAGATGGCGTCCAAGATGGCCACCATTACCTATTATAAATGGCCATAACTCCCTATCCATTCATCTTAGGAAGGTGATTTTTGTCTCTATACTTAAGTTGTAGGGGTCAAGCTATCCATAGAACAAAGTATTTATCTTAATATCGTATTACATAATGGTAATTAATTTCCAAGATGGCCGCCATTACCTATAAATGACCATAACTTCCTATCCATTCATCTTAGGAAGGTGATTTTTGTCTATACCTAGGTTGTAGGGGTCAAGCTATCCATTAGAACTAAGTATTATCTTAATATCGTATTACATACATAATGGTAATTTCCAAGATGGCCGTAGTAACACTAAATTATCTTACATACTATTCTATGATGTCAGGTTATAGCAACCCGATTATAGCAGGCGCAAAATATTGTGCATTTCATGTTAGCAGAGTTGCAACTACAAGCACGTGAACTGCATGGAGTAGTACTGTGGCATCCATATTTTATTAGACGCCGTACCATCTCTGGAGCTAGTTCGACTTCATCAGGTAGGGTGACTGGTTGAAGGGACTTGTTTTGGTCATCCTTTACCCAACCATATTTCGTTTGATCTATCGAAGTGTTTTGAATGCAGTAGCCTTCCCAATTTTGAAATAGGAGGCGACGATGTCACAGCCAGAAAGTGCATATGCCGTGAGTAGTCATTTGACTACCTGACAATGCTTCTGTACAGTTTTTTTCCTATATCAAGCACCGCGCTTCCTTTGATTGGGGACTCCATCAATACAACATTCTTGAGATTTGCCATGTGATGATAATGCAGCAACAGTACAAAGACGTCAGTGTCATCGGCAACGACAATGATTTTGCTTTCAGCATTTTGCGCGGCACCACTCAAGACCTATTGAACAATGACGTTATCTGCTTTTTCGTGTGAGGTTAACAGATCTGCCCGTGAGATGACAACTCCACCTTCACTGATTTTGATTGGCACCGGATCTGCTCCTGTTACCACTAACTTATGATGTTGTGTGTTGTTCTCATGAAACTTCTTATCCTGGACAAAATCATCAACTATCAGTTGCTTCTTGTTTAAATTGGAAGAGGTTAGTAGAACCTTCTGCGCTGCCAGCAACTCTATCAGACACCTCAACTTGTAGAATTTTCTTTAAGGTAGATTTAGATTTCACAACCCTCATATCTCCAGTATCATCAAACATGGATGTTAAAACTGACGCAAGTTCATGACCAAGCACAACCTTGTCCTGCCCAATAACCTGCAGGCAAATCACCCTTGCGTAAATCTGGTTTGGGACAATTAAACGACGTGTGAGACTATCACTCCCGAATTCATTGTATGCTTCATGCAACTCAACTGAATTCAGGAAGCCGGACGAGTCTTTGATCATTACAACAAGTGATTCAAAGGCACGATCAATGTTAGTTTGGCTATCAGACTTGGTTGCAGCTGAAGCCACATTTTTTCTGACAAGAAGCTATTTCGGCAATCCACATGATACCTTGCATCAGCTGCGTGAAGGTCACTTACAGTGCTATCTACCCTTTGTCGCACAACTTCTGATAGCTCATCTTGATGCCGTTCGCAGGCTTCACGTATAGTTTGCTTGAGTGACTTCTTGCCACCTGCGCTGCCTATTTCCCGACATGAATATGCTGGTCGCCAACGTTTTGGGTGTTTCGGATATTTTTCAAGCACACAAGTTTCACCACAAAACAAACAATGTACTTTGAAGATAAACCCTGGTAGTGATGACCGTCTCCTGGTCGGAATGTAAAATGAGTAACTTTCTGGATTCTTCCTTTTATGCCTTTGAACCTGGAGGCTTGAAGTGTATGTTGAAGCACAGTTTCCGTGACATTTAACTGTGCATTCAGGATTTTCACTAACTTTTTCTTCAAGAAGTTCATGATACCTGCCCCCATAGATTTTGCTATGCTTGATAAAGTTTTGAATACTGACAGGACCAGTGTCTTTCAGCGGTTCAGCCTTATTCTCACATCCAAATTTGAACACGAAAAATCACTGTTCTCCATTCATGCTTCACTATTGGTGATCGTCAATACTATATTATAGGCTTCGGGCAGCAGGGCTTGATTAAGGCTGACGGGGCCCCGAGGCACAGCTAAGTTTAGGGGCTCCTATTGCCAATCGCTTTCAATGCAGAGCAGGAGTGCTCAACTGTTACTGCAAAATCGTTACACAATTTGAAATTGTTACTAAAAAATAACAACTGTGGACACACTGGCACAACAACTTTCACTACCTACGGATACGGTACTAATGTAAAAAAAAAGAGGGCCCCTAAAACCAGGGGGCCTGAGGCCTGTGCCTCATGTGCATCATGGTTAATCGGGCCCTGACCGGCAGCACCTAAAAAGACAATAGTGAATTATTAGTGCCCGTCTACTACAATATGATATTTACATGGGATTTAGGCTACCGTACAGAGAGTTATGCTATGCTCATTTATAGGTAATGGCGGCCATCTTGGACGCCATCTTGGAAATTACCATTATGTATGTAATACGATATTAAGATAATTCTTAGTTCCAATGGATAGCTTGACCCCTACAACCTAGGCATAGAGACAAAATCACCTTCCTAAGATGAATGGATAGGGAATTATGGTCATTTAATAGGTAATGGTGGCCATCTTGGAAATTGCTATTATGTAATACAATATTAAGATAATACTTTGTTCTATGGATAGCTTGACCCCTACAACTTAAGTATAGAGACAAAAATCACCTTCCTAAGGTGAATGAATAGGGAGTTATGGCCATTTATAGGTAATGGCGGCCATCTTGGACGCCATCTTGGAAATTACGATTATGTAATACGATATTAAGATAATAATTAGTTCTAATGGATAGCTTGACCCCTACAACCTAGGTATAGAGACAAAAATCACCTTCCTAAGGTGAATGGATAAGGAGTTATGGTCATTTATAGGTAATGGCGGCCATCTTGGACGCCATCTTGAATTTCTCAAATTGCCCAAAGGTGACAACATGTCATCAAGCAGTTTCTGAAAGTAGAGACCCTTGGCTACCAAAATCAACAGTAAAAAAAACTTATTACAACAATACAAGGTCAACCATCCCCGCTCCCGGACTACTACATTGGGTCGCAAAACGGTTTAAACTTACTATAAATATAACTTGTATGGCAAAAATAAATACAATCACATAGGCTTTGATGTGCTGAGTTTCGTACAATTTTGTACAAGAAAACTTATACTTTCTATTGTAGTGCAGCAGTTAAGCCCACGGTTATACAAATATACAGCCTAGAAGACACCTTGAGCCAGGACATGAAAACTCTCTCAGCTTATCTCCAGAACTGGTGACTGAAACTCAGCCAAATTTTTCCAGCTGTTTTCCACCTACACAATCGGGAAGCTGATCGTGAGCTACATGTTCAGAACAATGGAAAACCTCTGTCCTTCTGCCCCGAACCAAGATATCTTTGGGTGACGCTAGACAGATCGCTCACATACCGCCACCAGTTGGTGCACTGCGCAAGAAACTCACATCCAGCGCTGCGCTACTCAAGCGCCTGCCAGGCTCTAGCTGGGGGGCAAGGGCCAACAGTTTGCGTATAGCAGCCTTAGCCTTTGTCTACTCTTCAACAGAGTATTGTGCACCTGTTTGGTACTGCAGTACTCACTGCCATAGACAGCGCCCTGCGCACAATGACCGGATGTCTGCGTCTCACATTATTGGACAATCTCCGCATTCTCGCTGGCATCCAACCTACTGAGCTTTGTCGCGAAGAAGCCACTCTGTCTCTCGACCGACGGGCACTAGAGCCTAACCATCTTCTCAACCACAAGATCTTTGATCCCCCAAACTAGCACCCCGTCGACTGAAATCAAGACACCCATTCGTGCCAGCCGCTCAACTTGTGAGTAACGAAGCAGATGAACAAGACATCTGTACGGCTACTTAGGCGGATCATAAATGGAATTCTGAAGGGAAGTCAAGCACCACCAGACTCCATTTGTTCATCTCCGACGCCGACACATGCCCCATCAGCCTGACACTTCTTCTTCTTCTCTCGTTTGACTTGTAGTAGCTTAGATTGGCAATGCCTCCTCGACTCCTCGTGCAGCCAAGATACGGTAGTTGGGTCCAGTTGTCGAATACCAGTGATTCCACTTGGGGGCCGTAAGATGGAACATTCGTGGAGTATGTGTTGCATTGTTTGTTCTACCGTTCCGCAGACACATATCGGGGAATTATGCAACCCCCACCTAAACAGTTTAGCTCCAGTGCAGCCAACGTCACATCTGATCCTGTTCAATGTGACCCGTGCCTTTCTTGAGAGGTCTACTCCAGGAGGGATGGAGAGTGCTGGTATAACTGAAAACTGGGGAGGGATATGTGGCAGCTCGTTCCATTCCTGGGCCCATGTTTCCATGCAGCTGAAGTTCTTATCCACAAGTTGTGTAGCATATTGATGGAATTGGCGCCTTGATCATAGGCTTTGAGGTCTGACTGATCCATTTGTTTGGAAGTGACTGTGGAGAAAGTGTTGAGGATCGAGTCTCGCATACAAAGCCAGTTTGTGAGAGGCTTCTTCCCTACAGACATGAGCAGGAGCAATGCCAGCCAAAGTTGGCAGATAAGCAGTAGGCGTGGGGCGGAGACAGCCAGTGATAATGCGCAAGGTGAATACTGAAAAGTTGGGTGTTCATCAGGACAATTATCGTTTCTAGCACTAGTTGCTACGTTCATCTGATGAAATTAAAAGTAAAATTAACAACAAACAAGATGATTTATTGCTTCATTGACGTTTCGCGCACCATGACAATGCGCATCCTCAGAGCGAATAACATACAAAATAAAATTTCACCAGGTTATATAGTATATACTGCAGTGCGATTGAAGGCAAGAAAAAATAAAACGTGGAGACAATAATGATTTATAAGGTTGCAACGTACTCAACCGGAACGACGGAAACCTTTTACCAAAACCTTATAAATCATTATTGTCTCAACGTGCAGGCTTCAAGCCTACTTAAACACAGTTGGAAACGTTATTGCAATCTAATTTTGTCTCGAATTTCTAGTGGTCTTCAGTGCTTCGAATTTATGTTTATTGTTGGAAGTTTTTACGTAATTTAACGTCGAAAGTAACCGCACTTCATTAGCCAATCTTTAAAACATTGTGTTCTATTTCTCTTGCCTTCAATCGCACTTTTTCTGTTGGTTGTCACCGCTTCGAATTTTTTATGTCTATTGTTGGAAGTTTTTACGTAATTTAACGTGGAAAGTAACCGCTCACACATCATTGGCCAATTTTTAAAATATTGCGTGTTTTCTTTTTTCTTGCCTTCAATCGCACTGCAGTATATAACCTGGTGAAATTTTATTTTGTATGTTATTCGCTCTGAGGATGCGCATTGTCATGGTGCGCGAAACGTCAGTGAAGCAGTAAACCATTTTGTTTGTTGTTAATTTTACTTTCAATTTCATCAGATGAACGTAGCAATTAGTGCTAGAAACGATGCGCAAGGTGTCGTTAATACAATATACATCCATCTTTTTTGTGTGTCTGCTGCGGTTCCACACAGCTGAGGCATATTCGGCTGAGCTGTAGACCAAGGCTAGTGCACTTGTACGCAAGGTTGATGCTCGGGCTCCCCATCCTGTTCCTGCTAGTCTTCTCAAGGGGTTATTTGCGATACTACATGATAGGCATGGGTAAGCTACAAAGATTAACACTACAAAGATAGGCATGGGTGCGCCTCAACCGTCTTCGTACGGGCGTCGTGCTTTTCCGCTCAATCATGCACCAATGGCCTCTTCCTCCTCCTGTGAATGTGGTGCTGAGAAACAGACCACAGACCACATCATCAATGACTGTACCACCTTCAATGACAATACATCATCAATGATTGTACCATCTTCAAGCCACCTAACGGAATGGAAGGTCTACTCTACTCGTCATGGGTGATGAAATCAGACTGGCTGCTCTCTAGTAGCCTTCCAGTGTAGTCTGGGAACATCGTGAGTCTGGGTTGATAAAAGGATAAACACTTAGCCTCAGAATCTTGCACGACGACGACGACGAAGCCCACAGTTAGTAGGTCCACCCGCTTATTAAGCCCAATTTGGTCCATTCCGAAATTACTGAAAGTATATCAGTGATAAAAAATTGTCCCCCGCTTAATAAGCCCAAAGTCGTTCGGTCCTGATGTGGGCTTTAATAAGCGGGGACGACCGTGTTGGAATTGCTATTAAATTGCAAAGTATTTTGCACAATTTTATATACTTCCAAAACGTTTTGGTCGCAAAGATTTCAAACGATTGTTTTTTGGGTTGCGCCAACAAGTGCGGGCCCCTGCTCCAAGCCATCTTGGACATGTCATTGCTCACCATGTCAAATGTGTTATCATTTTGAGCACGTTTTCTTGAAATACGTATGGTTGAACTAACCAAGCTTAAGCATGATAATTATGGACTTCTGACAGAATGTTAGGAATCTATCATGTCCCCAGCAAATTCCATTGCTGTACCAATCTCATTTAATAATCTCATTCATTCCTTTTTTCTCCATTTGCTTATAAATTTTTAATAAGTTTTTTGACATTTTTTTACATTTAGCCTATTGTTTGATTTCAGTTTTGATTTGAATCAAACAACCCTGGTTGTTTATCAATAACTGTAGTGTATATCTTTTGTATTACCACTTTAAAGACAGTTTTTTTTTTTAGTGTCACCTTGTGGTGGATAAATAGCTTGCTGTCAGCAACAGCAGGCTACCATACACACAAAAAACATCACACTGTTGGTTTCAGCTATGTGATTGCATCAGTGCCTGCATCAGTGATTTGAAAATATTTTGAAACAAACAGAACTAAATTTCAGAAGATGAGTTCTCACTTTAAAAAGAAAATATTTTATCAACTTGTATTTTAGCAGTTTTGTTATAAAATCCATACATGAGCACTTTGAGCAGTTATTATTGCATGGCTTAAAACATGGCATTATGTTTTGTTGTACAGTACAGTAATTGCTTGTGAAAAATGGTTAGATATCATTGATTTATTTTTAGATTTACTCTCTGGCTTCGAATCTGATTCTCAAAAAAACAATCAGCCTGATCATAATGCAAGATCTTCAAATACATCAGGAAGATCCACTGCCATGCCAGATTTTTCTGAATTACATGGAACTTCTGAACCTGAAAGTACAGCATACACAGAAGCACAGAAAACATTAGCAAATCGGTAGCGTATTTATAGTATTTTGACAACTATTTCAATTATTGTTTAAACCTACAGAAACCAAAGTCCTAATATGCTGGTGTTCTTTATTGTCATCATAAATTGTACCATAAGGTCCTTCTTTCTGAAACACTCTGTATTTAAACTATTGTCATAAAAGTTGTGTGCAGTGATGCAAATTTTTGTTTTTGGGTAGATTGCAAATTGGATGATAATTAATTCAATGATGATAAAATATGTTCTAGGGAAAGACTGAGTCAAACATTAATAAATTATTAATACTATAACAAATTGAGTACTAATAGCACAAACCAACAAATGCAGTATAGTAATAAACTGCTTATTGTACAGAATCAACCATTGCAAAGATTATTATGAAATTTTGGGTGTTCAAAAAGATGCACCTGAAGCTGACATTAAGAAGGCATATAGGAAAATGGCTCTGCAGCTTCATCCGGATAAGAACTTTGCACCTGGTTCCACCGAGGCATTTAAAGGTATCCTTCGTTCATTTGCAATTTTATGGTATATTGATGAATAGTAAACTACGTTTCGTCTTTGACATGTGGCACTTTTAATTGTAGTTAAAAATTCATTGAAGCTTTTTTGGAAACGGTTAAAAATCTTTCCTTTTGCTTATATTTTCCGCGAACCAGACTACAGAGCTTTGACAGGTTGATAGTCTTGGTTTGAACTTTTATAGTCCAGTGTCCATTTTGTTCTTCAGATATTTGACGTAGCCTACTCCACCGAAAAATTGCTGGAATCCAATCAGTCTTGGCTTCGCCAGTGTTCCTCAACATCACACTTTCCTAAACTTAAAGATGCTATTTCCCATTTTGTTTGTAACTTAAGAATATAACTTTAAACAATTACTCTGTACATTTCAAGCTGTAGGAAAAGCGTTTTCTGTTTTGAATGACTCTGAAAAGAGACGTCGGTACGACCTCTATGGACCGGAAGTCGTCAACTCAACGACGCGACGACGACGTCACAGCGACAGCGAAGATGACGGCAGTGACGCGTTTGATCCTCAAGAACTGTTCAACATGTTTTTTGGTGGTGGTTTTCCTTCAGGTAGGGAATATGTGATAGCAATACGCAATTGCGAGTTGTTTCCGGCATGCTGCAATGTAGACACTTTCAGTATTGTCACGTAAAAATGTTGTCATGCTTTTCACACTAATATTTGCATTAAATACAAATTATGCAGAAAGTTGAGATAAAAATAAAATAGAAGCAACGCCCAAATCATTTCCTCATGTTCTTCAGAAATGTCCCAGATATGTAACAGATCTTTGAGTTGGAATGGCCTTTAATCTCCTGTCTTGTTGCATGTTATTCAAAACCTGTATATATATTTGCAAATGTAATTTAACACATCCGCAGCATTAAAATGTTTGCTACTTAAACGTTGCACCAAGTTTCAGCATTGACTCTGTGTTTCGCTTCTGTGCTAGAGAACATACCACAGTCTAAAATAAATTAAAAAAATCGAACCTTGAAAGGAATCCAGGGTATGTCAGATCGTGTGCGATTTTCTTAGCGGTCCATTTTGGTCAATCCAACTGGGGTTCGATTTTGGCAACAGACAACGTTTGTAAGATTGCTTTTCGTACCACAGGGAACGTCCGTGTATTTCGCCGAGGCAACACATTCTACTATGACGGAAACGCGGGTCGCAGAAGGCAAGAACAGCATCAACAACAGGTTGGCTTGCTTTGCTATATACACAAAACTTTTATACTGACTGTTTTGATACTTACAAAATATTTTTTTCCTTTTTTTTGCGACGCCATTTGTTATTTTAAGAAGACTCACTACCAATATAGGCGAAATAATATCATTCAACATGTTATCGAAGGTAGCACGAGTTCTACGATAAGATATTCACCAGCATACAAATCGCAACTCGTTGCTATTACGTCGACTCCGACTCTTTGACAATAAGTGAGGCAGTCAATTAATTATTTATTCAATGACTTTACCATCGAATTATTAACAGTCAGTTGTTTGAAGGCATGTAAGGGCGTGAAAGAATACCAGTGTTTTCTATTTAACTTTTTCGTGAATACGGACGTGTGTATACGTTTTTGGATTTTTGCCATGACGACCATCGACGTGCCCATACATTGAAGGTAAAACGGTTCTCCAAGCGAAAAATGTTACATTTTTAACCGTTTTACCTTGAACTTATGGGCACGTCCTTGGTCGTCATGAAAAGAATCCAAAGACGTATACACACGTCCGTGGTCGCGAAAGTAATCTTGTGAGCTGTTAATCAACGTTCTGCTTCTGATTAGTTGATTTAGTAGAATATACTGGGCCGTATTAACCACCCTGGTACTCCTCGGGGGAGCCTACTTCTGATTAGGGGCCCACTCATTTTAGCCTAATATTTTTTGACTATGTAAAAAATAAAACAATACTACAGAAGCTCGATAATAATCAATAGCTAATTAAATCATGCAAGGCCGTATTTACTGCTTTCCAAACTCCCGACTGGGGCCTACCTCTAATTATGGGTCTACTCAATACTTATATATAGTTCGTGCAGCGTTTTTCGGCTTGTAATTTGACAACTTTATTTCCATTTTTACAATTCCCCATTTCGTTCAACTCGGCGATGGCGGTATTGGGAAAGCATAATTGGGGATTATGTTAACATTCTGTTATAAACTATGCGGAGTGTGGTCACAAGACAAGATAGAGAGCTGTAACAACGTTAAGGCAATTAAGAAAACCACTAAGCAACATAAAACAAACGTAATTTAGTATAAATTTAACTAGAAAGATGCCCCTCCAGCAAGCTTTTTACTGATCTGTCTTCTGTTTAGCATCCTGCCGCTCAGTGGCTACAGTTCCTCCCTATCATTGCCCTCATCGTCATGACTATTCTGGGGAACATTCTTACACCATCACCGGCGTATCATCTGTCAGCGTATGGGTAGGTACTTTCCCAAACAGCAAAATCCGTCATTTTTACATTGGTTCAACCTCTGCTGACGTTGAATTGCTATCTGGGTTATAACAGGATTTCTTAACAATTCCGATTGGTATAGAAGCGTGATTTTGCGTTGTGGCTGAATCTCCTCTTTATATTGGATTTGAATCCTGGGAAATTAGTAAAATGCGAGTAACTTTGTCATCTGCTTGTCGTATCCAGGCTTACACCTGATGGTTAAAGATTTAGTAGAATTTAGTAGTTTACCTTCAGACATGTCTTTAAGCGTCCTGCCAAAGACACAGCTGCATGCTCTTGATCTTTGGTTTTATCGTTTGTGAAAAGAAGTATGGCATTCCGGTTTTTCGATTTAACTGGCAATTTTTTTCTTTTCAGAGAGTACAGACAAGTCAGACATACAGCTAGCCTCAACGTAAAGTACTATGTGAAATCGGATTTTGACCAACAATACAAGAGAGGAACCTCGTCGCGTAGGACCATAGAAAACATGGTTGAATCAGATTACGTGGACAGTCTCAGAAGCCATTGTTACAACGAGCGAACACAAAGTAAGTTTTAGTGTTTTTTTTTTAATTGACAATACTTCTGGTATGCATGTAGAACGTTAAAAAGCCGTCTTTGTATGAGTGCATACTGTTTAAGCATAAAATGTCAACAAAAATCCTTTTTCAACTCTTTCTTTCTGTTGCAGAAGAAAACTTGCGACGTAAAGGGATCTATCTTCAACAAAAGAAAATCATAACGCGCGCGGAGAACATGAAAACACCTTCCTGCGATAGGCTTGAAGACATCGTGAATCGGATTTCTTAGTTTATCTTTGCATTGATTTCCTCGTATGTTTCATTCATTGCATTTTGCAGCGCCAGGAATGCGACCAGTATTTGACAGGCACCCCCTTCCTTTGGGCGGCCATTTTGACGGCACATTATGGTAGATAGACCATGTGGCGGTTATTTGTCTGTCAGCATAAAATACTGCTTACCTTGTCGATATGTATGAATAATACAGGGCAGGTATGTTAATTAGTTTAATTTATAACCGTGTGATGCTTAGAAAAACAACTGTTTGAAAGAAATCTCCATGAAGTGCTGTCTGTTCAAGGTCTTGAAACGTCAGCGCAGAGTGCAGTGTTGAAAATTGGTGTGGTATTTTTGTCGTAAATATTTTATAAAAAAGTTAGTGCATCATGTTATATATGTACTGTGCATTTCTGTACTTGCAAAACATAAAACAAACGGAAAGAGAAATAGGAATTTTAGTTGCTTCGCATACTGATGTGTGCTAATGACTATGCAATGTATACTTAATTATTTAAGATAGAAAATCCGACCCTGCAACATTCAGTTTGCAAGTTCAATTCTCCATGAAGCATCAATATTTATAATTACCCACCTGTTGACTTGCTTTGCAGGAGTCAGCATTATTTTGCTGTCTTTTAGCGTTTGAAAACGTACGCAAAGCATTTAAAGCAAGTATTTTATCAACATCTTGTGCAAAATCAGTGAGTTTGTTTCGCAGTCAATCTTTCGCCTTCATGAAGATTGCATGGTGGGGATGGGTGAGAAATCTCTGCATGACTTATGTGAGGACATAGTTCCACACCTGTCTGGAACACACGGCTGTCTCTTTGCAAGACATGCTTTGAATGTCCACAACGTTTTCTTTTTTGTCTTGCTGTTCCCTTAGTCTCAATCTACAACCACCGGCAAAAACTAGGGTCACAAAAAATTGAGAATCTAATAAATATTAAATCTAGGCTATTTGAAGAAGTTAAAGTCATATTGTATTTGTTCAGTTCATCCGACTCCAGCGAGAGTTAAGTAAGGGCGGGATTCATGCGTTTGTGATAACCTTGGGCCAAATTTAGTTTTGTTGGCTATGTCGGAGATCTATGTAGGTTGCTTTGTCTGTATTGATTTGATTCGTTTAAAAATTAACTTTTGAGTGTTCAGACTTACATTTTTGATTCGAGCTTAAAATCCTGGTCTTAAGGAACGCATTGAACGTTGCAATATCACTCGATGCATTCGCTGTTGACTTGCATGAGTGTGTGATTTGTTAACATTTTTATGTTGTCGCATGTGCAGGGCATTTGCTATAGATTTTTATTGAACTAATTTAGTCTCTTGTTTCCACATTTATATCATCAATGGATAGAATATTACTTTCTAAAGCTTAATTACTATTAGGCTGTGTCTTTACTGTTTATATCGATCTGCAATAAATGTTTTTTTCCTGATACTTCGTATGCTATGCTCAGTCCATAGACGGATTCTATTGAACAGATTTGTTCTAGGTCGTCTCGAACAGTTTTCGAGCACTTTACCGTATGCGTGTTTGTGATTTGCAGGTCGCTGCAGCAGATGTGGTTTATTAACCAACCAAAAGGCCAAATTTAAATCAGGTGATTCACTTGTAGACATGCGACTCATGAACGTTTCGCCGTCGCCAGCGTGGCACCGATGGTTAGGGAATATTCATTTTGATGGCGTGAGTTCGATTTCCACCCCCTGTCATTGCTCTTTTTTCTGTAACTAAACCTACTTATCAAACAAACTTCAAAGCAAGAATTAACTTTCTGGCTGAGTACGACAAGGCTCACAATGCTGCAGTCAGCTGGTTTATAGAGGAATCAATGGTCTACCCGTCAAAATACTCCATCTGCTGCAGCGACCTACAGATTACAAATATGATTACAAAAAGTCTACATGATGATACTCCCCGGAGTGGCTCATTCAAATTATGTCCAAACCATGACTCCGAAATTGAGCAGTCCAAATGTCAACAATCATTCAATAAAAGTTAATCTCATCAGTCAGTCTAATGCAATGGTTGCGCCTAGCCAGTTAAGTTAGATCTCGGAGTGACTGTTATACCACCCCCACGAATGTCATTTCCTCAGTAGTAGGACGTAAACTATGCACTTAAAACAACTACATATATTGATAAAGCGAAAAGAGTACAATAGTGTACAACAAAGAAGCAACGCGTATCAGTGACAAAATATCTAGTTTCTACTGATTAAAATTGTGCATGATACTAGGTAATAATCACATGCTATAAAAAAAGCCAACATGTTCATTTTTGATACGATCTTTCTTGAGTTTCACCAACCGGCAACTGAATACAAATCAGGAATGCCATTTTTTTTTGTAACAAAGGGAAGTTCTTGGCTTGAAATCCGAAACTAATGCGTTGCACAATGACATAAATAGATTTACAAGAATTTTATTAAAACGAAGAGTTGACAATGCAACCTGACTGCATGATGAGTCAGTTACGGGAAAAGCATTGTTGAAGCTCTGCGCTGTCTGCTGTACGTCGCGCGGGAAGCTTTATCACATGCTCTCGGCGTGAATGCCCACTGTGCCACGTGCATTGCTACTGCAAAATAATTCTTTGGAACTTGTAAGTGGTTTCATAAACAGTAAAAGGCTAACTGCAAACGCATTCAGTCACTATCATGTCTTCATGCTCCCTTTGTTTAACTACACCATCTTCGTAATAAAGAATGCTCATTGACTGCAGTTTGAAAGGAACACAACAAGGTTCGGGTATTGCTGAACGATGAAATGACAGAAGGCTTTGCATAAATGCGTGGCTGCTTGGTTTTCCTTGTCCAAGAAGTGGAATCCTGCATGCACCTTCGCACCTGTACGCGTTAAAACGTTTGGGGTAAATTATCCAGTCACCCCAGCCGATTTTCTCAAAGTCTATTGTGTAATCTACTCTTCTGCAATGCACTGGTTTCCGTGGTTGGTAGTTTGGTGGAACGACAGGGACTGGGGAAACTTTTGGAGGAACAACCACCTTTGCGCTTTCCTGCTCAATTCTATCCTCGACAATTGTGACATCACTGGTTTGTTCTCGACGCCATCCTTCCACTTCGTCTTCAGCATCGCTTAACTGATTTCTTTTTTCAAAACTTAACTGATTTTTTACGGGGCCCATTTGACGGGAATATTGAATATTATTTTCAATATCGTTAAATCGTGTTTCGGGCACAACGACATGCTGCTTTTCAGTTTTATTTTTCTTTCGATTTCGTTGCTTTGAATATCGATATCTACGGTAAACTTTCTTCTTCAGTTGACCCCTTTTAGAAGAACGTCTGTGACGATTTTGACGAGCCACAGCCACGTCTATGAGACCAATGTTTTTGGTAGTTGAGTAAACAAATAGCAAGTTGCTTTCAGGAGAAGACGAAGAGAAACGCTGCCAATCAATCGGCAGTTTAAAAATGGTGGAGTTTAAAAATTGCTTGTCTTTTCTATTTGCTTTCGTATCGCTGCTTCGGTTAGATTCATCAGCATCTTTGTTTCTTTGTTCGTTATTGTACCACCGCCGAAGCACACGAGTGACATCACCAGTGATTCTAAAAAAAAATAGTGCAACAGTTGTTAGCAATATGATACTGTTTGTTGTGTCAATAATTTTGAAAATTATTTCATGTGCAGTTGTGCACATTGCCAAAACGGTTCCAAGTTTCTGCTAGCGAATTTGATGTACGGTATCTGGGGCTGTCCCCACGACAAGACAGTGAAGTACCATAAGCTATTTTTAAGCATGATCACAGATTCGCTGACCGAGGAGTGTGCATGAAGAGATTTTACAGCACTATAAGGAGAGTATTGAATTAAACTCCTCTCTCACGGCCTTCTTTTTTATAGCAAATATTTTTACATCCATCCATGATCCATCTTAGTTTGATGTCAGACCAGAGTACTAAGCCTATGGTTGGAAACCAAATTCCATTCATCCTCCCACTACATGGTTCACGGTTCAATAGAAAATAAACAAGTTAGTTTTACCTCATAAAAAGTTGCCATAATAAAAACATTGTGAGAAAGTATAATAATCTCAACACCGATAAAATTTATTGTTTGCATAAGAGGTCACATTGCACGATTTTGAATGCGTAATTTTTGATGAGAAAATGCTTCTCCAATTCAAATTCGCACAGTAAAATTAAGCTAGAAACTCTTCATAAACAAGTAGCCTTGGCCCATTTTTTAACAAAATATGACACTACCTTTGTCTGTCCAACAATCTGCTTCCGCCAAAGTCAACGCTCCCAATTTTTCTTCTTATCAATTCCAGGCCGGTAGAAGAGATAGTTTTTCTCTGATCCCACACTTCGATTGTTTTGGCATCGCGATAATGCGTGAACATGGTGACTTGAATCTCAGCCAAACGGATGCGTTCGTGTCCAATTTCCGAAAGATCAAAAACGAGAATCCATTTTTTCGATTCTTTATACGACTCTGCCAAATAAACGAGAGTACATTATCATTCTTTTTACCTTCAGTGACAAGGCTACATTACGTAATTAAGGCTACTTTATAGCACAGTAGCAAAGCGCTTGTACGATCGAAAAATTGACCATTAACAAAGTCAACTATCTGAACGACAAAAGCGTCTCAGCAGAGCTGTTGCTTAATGTTTTGTTCATCAAACGTGTTTTCTGTTGTCATCAGCTGCCTTGGTTTTATCTCACAAACTTAATTTTCTACCAGGAAGGAATCAGTTTTATTTTGCTGAAAATTGTTCAGCGCAAACGTCGTGTAAAAACATAAACAGCTGAACATGGTTTTTGTATGAAGAAAACAAGCTTTCAATGTTTTACGAACTAATTCAAACATTTACCCTACTTTTAACTAACATTCTTCAAGGTAAACTCCTAATTGAAAGTAGACTAGAATTGTTCTTCTAGTTCGTAATTACTTTTTTTTTTTACTGTAGATATGATTTTTAGCATATTGATCATATAAACGTTACAGTAGGCTGTGTGACATTATTCTTACACCAGCTGGCAACCCAAATAATAATTTCGTCACTTCGATGGTGTGAACTTTATTGCTTAAAAGTGATAACTAAATGCGATTAAATTAGCAGATTATTATCTGAATTTAAATCCTAAAACATTTGGATTGCAATGATTAGATTGAGCTGTCAAAGACTTACTCCTTTAAAATCGCATGAAATTTAAAATTTCTCGGTTTGTCTATTCCCAAAACTGCTTGGTAAGTCGTGTGCTCAAGTTTCGCAATTACAGCCGCCCGGAGTGCAATTTTTTCTTCACAGTTTAGAATGGAAAGTTGTGATGCAAACGTTGCTTGTCAGGTTTTATTACCAGACAAAATATGACCAATTTGTTGCAAACTAAACAGGGGCCATCAACGGTGACGCTTGTGGAAATGGTTGTTTTAGTCATCGCTTGTGACGGCATAGACAGGTGACGTGGTATCATGTTTCATGCAATACACAAACAGGTCTAAGTGTAATGACGACAGTGACCTTTAAATATTTCTTTTAAAAATTACACTTTTTTAAACTATCTTACATGGATGCTACAAAACATAATTATACTGATAAATTAATTAGTTGAAATGGTTTCAACTACGCCTATGAAATATTGGCTGGCGTATCTTATTTTTTCAATGCCTATACTCACAGAACATGTTACTTCTCGTTACTGAAGTTGCTACATAGTGACAGTATGAATTTAAACTATAAAATACATTATACTAATATGTTACATATATTTATAGTCAGTCACAGTTTTAGTTGAAATATAGTCTGCAGTGGCAAAAGTTACAAGATCCACTATTGTTTTAAACCGATCGCTGCTGAGTGGTGTCGTGTGAACTGGTTTTTAATACACAAATTTGTCTGTGTGCAGATTTTCACAATTGCGTCTTGCAAAGAGAAGATTAGACGTTCATTTGTAATCACCTTCGTGGTGCTCACGTGCCAAGTGACGTGATGTATTTTTAATGCAATGACATTCACTTTTAAAAAGCTGTAAGCTACCGGATTTAAGAAGCAGCTCTGATCACAAACATTTAGTTCAATACTTCACAATGTAGATATTAACAACCTGTTTTAGCCTGATGCTGCGAGTTCGCTGTCGTAACAGCGAATTAAGCAACTCTCATGCTGCCAAAAGCAAAACTCAATCCATTGCATTTAGTTCAATGTTCGTTGATATCAAAAACATACGTTCTCGATGAAAAAGCTTAAACAAAATTTTCTCTTGAAATTTGGTACGCAGCCCATATATTAATGGTGCAACACTCAGATTCTTCTAAGAGTCAAATATCTTTTAATTTAGTGACCTTTAAATTGACGTCGATGACAGAAATACCAAAGAAAAGGTAAATAAAACGTTAATACAATAATAAAAATAATGTGTGAAAAATTGAGTGGTGCATTGGTTAAATGCTAAGTTTTTTGCGAGCAAATTACTATATCATTGCGGATCGCATGTTTGAGATCCTTTTAGGCTAGTATTTAGCGTAGGCATGTTCATCATCGAAACGTCAGATGGTTGGATCGCATGAAAACACCCAATTAAAAAAAAACTTACCGACTGCTTCAAAACTTCTGACAACATCCGACCTTCTTAAAGCGCTTTTTTGCTTTATGTTCATTTCGTTCCGTCGAGTAGGAAATCCTACTTTGTGGTTATAAAGATTGACCATGTACTTTGGAGAATCTTGAAGCAGTTTGTTATGGTTTCCTGAAGAGCCTTGAATGTGTTCAAGAACTTTCCGGTGAAATTCTCTCATGTGACTAGGAACTGAATCCGGAACAGGTTTTGGATTTTTCTTTTCAAAACTTGGAAGTAACGATGCCGGGTTAGGCGGCAGACGCGGTTGGGAGCGCAATGCAACCTTAGATTGTTTACTGACTTTGCTTTCGACGGTTTTTGCATGCATTTCTTGGAGATGAACGTGGCTTGAAAATGGCGAACTTGTGTTTCTATTTCCCATGGTTTTCAACAAAATGGCAGATAGAGTCATTGTAAAAAGATTTAATGCGATTAACTGCATTCTAAATGTTTCTGAAAAATAAAATTTGGAGATAAAGATAAAAGATTTAAGGATCCTTATAATTTTACAAAATACTGATAGCCTAAATATCATATTTTCAAATGCAATTTTTAATTGAAACAAAGAGTGAGATTTTGCTGAAACGTCCGCAAAATTAAACCTACATTTAAACAAGATCAAACGACCAATGCAAAAAATTAACATTTTTTTAATCTGTTGTAGCTGTTTTTGTAAGATCGCCTACCCTATTTCAAACAGTTTCACTTATACTATACTGCAGCTGCGCCACTTCGCTTTCATGAAACAAATAAAATTTCTAAAAACAATGAGTATAAAAAGATTGACTATAATTTCTTCTTACATAAAACGATTAATTTTTACACTAACGCTTCTATTCTTTAAAGTAGATAAAAGAAAAATAGCTATCATTGAATGCAGACTTCTTTCCGCTTCCTTGTAGACTATGAATGGTATTGTCTATGCCCTGGTCACAATGCTGTCTGCGATATGGATTCAATAAATATATTACCAAGAAATTTAAAATCTTTTTTCTTCTACTCTACAAAGATTTGAAAACAACAACTTACCAACATTGCAATATTTAATTAGTTGTTGGACTTTTTTTCATCGTCGCATTTCTTCGATCACCTGGAGTGACACCTTTTATTCACACTTAAACCGAAACTCGATTGCATTTAAATTTCTTCACTGTGCTAGTTTTGCAGTCCTTGAAAGCAATATTTGCTGAAAAGAAACATAGCATTATGAACGCGATTATTATATAACACACAAAACGAAAACTTGTAGCATGATTGTAGCCTATATTTTATTTGTTAAATTAGCCACGGTTTGAGAAGTGCTGATGGCAGAAGAACGAGAATGAAAAATTCGTATTTTCTAAAATGCTTGTATTTTTCTGATATGGCCGCTAGAAACAAAAGTGATGTAAATACGCTAATGGTGCATTTTGTTTAAATTTGAGCTTATGCATTGCGTAAAAAGTGTTTATCAAACATACTTGTATAAACCTATATACAAGCATAAATGTAGTATTGATAAAACATTTGTGTTTAACTGTAGGCTAGGGGAAAAATTCTAATTGCTGTATCATAATAATAACCTAAACTAAATGAAAACCAATAAACACTTTTGCGTTTTAGCATCGAGCATGCCTCAAATATCTTGCTACTCTCAAAGAATATTCGCAATCAAATACGCAATCCATGTAAATGAAAGAAATCCATGCACAGGAAAATTAGTTGTTGTTTAAAGGCATCCCAAGGTCTAAAAATGATAGGAGTAAGCTAGCAGTATCACGCCAATTTTCAAATGATTTATTTTTCAGCATTTCGTAGGCCTAATAAACCATATATGCTTTGGGGCCAGTGTTATTGAAATCAAAGATTTGTAACCAACAATTTGGCACTGACTTACAAAACTAGCTAAGTTGTTGCAAATTTTAACTTTTAGGCGTCGATAGCGGGTCAAAGTTTTTCAAACTGCAACTTGGTCTCTTCCTTTCAGCTCTTTTCAATAAATGCAAGTTCAGTTTTGAGACTTTTATTGAAACATCTACATCTCTTCAAAATCACCCTAAATTTGCAAAAAGCTCAAACAATCTACAGGCAGCTTTAAAAATTTGTCTAACTGGACAGAAATGAAACATTTTCTAGCTTTAGCACTGTAATAACTTACACTTTAGAATTTCAGTAGATTAGTATGAACAATTAAGCTTAAGCTTTTTATTTCAAAGAATCATTCTGCTGAAGTGTCATTTCTCGCAACTATCACCCTCTTGCCAGCTGATGAGAAAGATCTAAAAACTGGCTAAACTTCCAGCAGAGCTTGTCATCATTAGTGAAACACAAGTGCCCAAAGCTGAAAATTTGTTATCCACACATTTGCCTGCCAGATCCGTACAATTTCACAAAATTCAATTGCCTTGCTACAAATTAGGCTGCAAGCTAACTGACTGGCCTATCGGATATAAACAGTGAGAATCAACGATTTATTTTGAGATTTTTTTAAATACGATGAAACGTTTTTTAACGAAATCAAATTTTACGCTGGCCTGTGTTGTTGAAATGTGCAAATCGAACATTACAAGCATAAGTGTTAAATATGGTCACCAAAAAACAACGTTAGCAATACATTATTTAATCTTCAATCAGTTGTAACCTATTGAATGCATCATAAGCTATCAATTTTTTTTTTTTTTGAATAAAGTACGCTATTTGGGCCATGTATATTTTGTCCTGCCGTTTTCTCCAAAAACAAAAATCAACAGACGAACAAGCAGCAACCGGGTAATGAAAAACCTTTTTTCTTTTTGTTTTCTTATTGTTGTTTTCTGTTTTGTAGGCTATAATTCCATGAAAAGCACTGTTGTTACAGCTTAGTAGCTTACATGAAAACCGACATCAAACGTAATGGCTGTCATTTTTTCATAACATCTTCTATATCTTTGTATAGTTTTCATTTTGCTGAACGAACTCATGAAAAGCTGTATCGATCACTTTCACCTCTCTTGTGGTAATTCCTTTTTCTGTAAGAAATCATCCATCACTTCACATTACTAAACAAAGTACATTGTTTGGTCGCATGGCCACACAATAGATAAAATAGATAATCTACTTGCAACTAACAATAACGTCTCTTCAAATCTCGCGGTGTTATTTTGATTAATCATTACACAAAGTAGCAACTGCACAAAGACGTCTTTTGTTTCTTTTGTTCCAGCAACTCTATCAAGTAAACCAATCCGTATCTCGGAAGCTGTTTCTAATTTCGCTTTCGCTGCAATGCAGACAGGAGACACAACAAGCAAACGAATAGTTGAAGAGAAAGTGGCTTGAATTCCTCATCTGGGTGGATAAATGCAAGTGTCTTTTTAGCAGTAGCCTACAATTTTATGCATAAGCCGAGTAGCCTATCGCGTAAAGCATAATTGATGCTGAGCAATAAACTGGGCCTGTGATTTCCAAATAAAATTTACTATTAAGCCTAATACACTTGCAAATCTTTGATTACAAAATTGATTGGTATTCTCGATATCATAAGTCACTTCTTATCCTTGATTTCTTGCGGTTATTTGTAAGATAACTTGTTCGAAACACCGACGTTAACTCTAAGATAGTTCTTGTTTGCAAGACTAAAATATACTTTGTGGCATCTGCATGTATTCCAACTCCCACTTTTTGTTTTTCTGCTGGTCTGCTCACACTGAGATTTGAACCATCGTCAGTTGGTCTTGGTACTCTTTTGTTCGCAAAAGCAAGTGTATGCATGGAGTTGTTGAGACCAAAATTTGTGTATTATGCAGTTCGTTTGAAACATCTTTGACACGTCGTAAATTGATTGTATGGCTGTTAAATGTTCGTCTGGCTGAATGCATCATCTATTTTATTGGCCGCTAGTCTTATCAATAGAATACTAATAAGATTTGTTTCCTTTTGTTCTTCTTTTGTGTAATAAACTGTCGCGAATATTTTCAACGACTGCATTCCTTCGCTGTACAAAGCGTAAACAACGTGGACCCCAGCCGCCTCTAATGGTGCTTTTGATTTTTATCTGTTTCAAACTTTTTGTTGGGTTTTCCTTGCCAAAACTATGTCTATGATGCCAAGATTTCTCAAACTATAAAGCGCGACCCCATATGACATCGCAAATTGTAATGTTTGGGACGCAAAACAAACCGGCTGCTCACGACGATAGGCTGCCAGTATTGAAGGCCTACACCAGAGGCGTGCAACATACGGCCCGCGGGCCAGAGCACGGCCCGCGGTACCCATTTACGTGGCCCGCACATTCTTCATCAAGTAGCCCATTATTTTTAAATACTTTTCACTGTTAGATCGGAGGATGTTGTTATTTGTAACGTCATCATTAGCATTAATGACTTTTAGCATTATTACATCATTAGCATTATTATTGCGTCATTAGTAAGCGTCGTAGAAAACCGCCTTGTTCTTCTGGCAATGATTCAGTAACATAAATCTTACTTTATGGGTGCAGTGTGGTGAATATATTAATATTTATTCTACAAAAAGCTTAGCATAGTAAAAATGTCTACAAGTAAGAAAAGGAAGGTTGATTATGAAAGGCGGAAGTTCAACAATGAGTGGTGTATAAATTACTTCGTTGTTTAACACAATCAAGATGTTGTTTGCCTGATTTGTCAAAACACTATAGCAGTAATGAAAGAGCACAATATCAAGCGACACTACTGTGCAAAACACTCTGCTAATTATGATAGCATTGTGGGTCAATTACGGTTGACAAAATGCAGCAGTTGAAAAAAATCTTTGAGCAAACAGCAAGAGGTATTTCACGGTTACAAGAAAGACATTGAGCTTGTTACAAAACTGAGCTTCAAGATATCTGAAACTTAATGTGTAACTTGATTGTGTGTACTTTTCCATTAAATAAATTGTTCATATATATTCATGTGTTATTCGATAGACTGGCCCTCAGCATCATTATAATTGTACGTTGTGGCCCATTGCGATAAACAGTTGCACGCCCCTGGCCTACACAAAATAAATTTAAAGGTAGGCCAATGTTGAAAATTTATTTGGATTTTGGTGCTAACTTCATGTTTAACTCTCAGTTTCTATATTTTGAATGAATGAATATTTCGATAAATATACAGTATGTTAAAACAGAAATTTTTTACACATACACCTTAAGCAACTGTGAAAAAGCCTTGCAAGTTCAAACATTAATGAATACAAATCCCATATCTGAAAATATGGGATGATAACAATCATGACGAATCCACCAACCACACCTAGAGTAGTTATTCCTTCTTCTTGACATTTATCCTAGACACCGATGTCCATCCCGGCATGTCTGTTCCTACCACGACAGACGTGGTGGTGTTTCAACAGATTTGCATGGATGTCGAGATTTTCCGCTCAAACGCTCCCTAATGAAGAGTGACATCTTCATTTTGTGAGTGTGGCTTTGAAAAACACAAAGAACATATCATCAACGATTGTACCATCCAACTTTCCTCTCTGGTAGCTCCTTTGATATTAAAAAACTGGCAAGATCTACTATCGATGGTTTAACTCTCGGCTGACTTGTGCGTTTCATAAAAAGTTTTTAACATGTAGTAGTTCACTGTCAATCTCGGTGACTGGGACTGCATCTTTCTTTCTCCGGCATTGTCAGTGGTTCAAGGCTTTTGTAGATACGGCACTGAAAATGCCAAGATGAAACAAAACGTTTTGTTAGTTCGGCAGTAGCCTAAAGGTTCCTTTCTATCCATCAATAACATTTAAAAAAACCTCTATTAAAAAAGTATCTTTTTTGAAATTTGAAATCAATAAACTATTGCCTTTGTTTCAGCGCTATCGCTCACTCCTTTTTAATTAAATGCATCTTCTCAAACCAAAAAACGACGCAATTGAGTTAACTCCCGGAGTGTGAGCTTAACTAAACAATGCTCTCAGTAAAGTGATAGGCTACTCAGTGGAATGAGTTACAGAGTAAATCAAGCTAAAATTTTCTTTGTCAAGGTGTGTGTCCGCGCTTGCGTCAGTGATTCCAGGACTCTGCGAGTATGCAAAACTGTCAGGAAAAAAGCTTACAAAGTGGCTTTCCCTGTACGATACAGCCTACGTTTTTACCTCATTGGAAAGAGCTTCATGGAAATCTGGATCATTTTTTCACAAATGAGATTAGCCTTTATTAGCAGTAAAAATTGTCTGATTGGTCTGTTTGATTTTACCGACATTTAGGGCAGCTAGAAATCATATCCGCTTCTGTGATTTACTTGTAACGTTTGCTTTGCTGATATTTAGATAAGTATCGTCTGCTGTTATTTTTGTTTAGTTCACGTTAGGAAGTAACAAGATTTGCGACACTAAATTAATCGATTTAACGACACGATTTGTATCAGAACAAAAAATCAAAGAAAACATAATTGCGTAGACCAGACTATTGTTCATATCGAATTTTTTAAAGCTTGTTTGATTTACAGAAAATGAAAACTTTGTGGCAACAAAAATCATGCCATCCAAAACACAGGTTATCTGCCTTGCAAAACGGTTGCATAACGTTAGTTTTGCGTAACCCGTTTTTCAGCTCGTAAACAAAAAAAAGATGGAGCAGATGATTTCATTTGTTTAAAAGTTTCCATTTTACTTTTGATGCGCAAACATTTCCTCCTTTCCGGTTTCACAAAAAGCGGCTAGGTAAAATATAATGTCACGCACAGATAACTAGAAAACAAGCTGATTCAAACAAACGCTGTTGACCGATTTTATTGAATTGAAAAGCACAGCTCAGAGGCACAGTGACATCAAAAAATAGCCATAAAGTATTTGACAGCGGGAGCCATAAATATCATGTGGAAGAAAAGTTTTGATTGGCTGAAAGTAAAGTTTGTTCTTTTTCTGTGGCGCTGCCACTTGGTGATGCTGCATCGTCGTGTTTTGCTGTGCATCTCTTTGGGAACACTTTTTGTCTTCATGTCAAGAACTGAAAACACGAAGAAAAGGAAACAATATTCTGTCCAAACTTTTTCTAAGCCCGAATATCATACTTTATTTTCTTCAGGTTTGGAATACATGTTATATTTTAACTATTTTGCTGTTTGAATAATTTTGATGGTGGTTTTACGAAATGAAATTTCATTTTAATGAATGAAACTACCTTTTCGGTAATTTCACCAGTTTTAGCCTACAAAGTTGATGGAAAATCCACCTTGCTTAAAAATTTCAAAAGCTTGCTTACAATTTTAAGGGTTTTCAATTTTTTCATGCTTGTGGTTTATTGAAACTGAAAAAAATTAGTGGTTGCCCTTGAGTAGGCTATGTTATTATAGCAAGAATTATTATTTATATTATCTAGTTTATTGCAAACTAGGGCAGTCCATATAACACAAAAACAAACGAAAAAAACAATACAGATATCAGAGCTGATGAAATTACCCTACGTATAGAGAATAGTTTTGGAGTAATTAGGGCGATAAAAATCATCAGAGACTGTACAAAAATATTATCAGTCATCGAGACATAAATGAAAGCATTCGTTTCCTTAAAGATAACTCGTTGTAGAATTAGAAGCTTCAACGCGTATGTATGTTGCTCATCGGTAAAATACTATTGATAATTTATTAGAAAAACCTTATTCTGGAATTCATGAACTGTCTCTGGAGGATCCATATCTCAGAAGAATCCTCAGAATACACAAGGAGTGCGTACACAAGAAAGAAAAAACATACAATTTAAACTCATCCTCATTCAAATATGAAAATAGAGCAAAAGTGGTTATGTGCGAAACACCTAAAGTAAGTTTACTTATGCATCGGGTAAATGATGGGCCTGTGTAACAAAATACATCTTAAATGGGTGAAACAAAAGAGATAAAATACAGGATGCATATTTACCTAAATAGCCCTGTAGGTTATTCGTTATCAGATCTATATTCTCTGCGAAGACACTATCATAGCATGGTGTTAATGCAGAAGCGAATGAATAATAATTTAGTCTACACGTAGTCGGAGTTTAAACAATCAACTATCAACACTAAAAAAAACTGCTACAACAGTCTTCACCATTTTTAAGGCTTAGATATGTTGATTGAAAGGATGCATATCTACTGTAAAACAAAAGTATGGTTTAAAGTTATGATGCGTTTGAAGACAGGTTGTTAAGCCTTCGTCTGCGCAACTTATTTTTAAGGCAGCGAGCACCATTTGGCAATTGATGTTGTTGCGCTTAGCTGGGTACCAAGGAGACTTCACAAGGGAAGTTCTTAAAGGATGGGCTTACAACGTGATTCCAAACAAACGCTTCGATCAGTAAGTTTAATCAAATTCTTCTGAATTGTGTGGAAAAGTAAAAGTGTGACCTTTTTCCATATCTTTCTTGGAGTGTCCTACACACTCTCGACCTCGAGTTTTTCTATAAGTTGGCCTAGTTGTGCATTTTGGTTGAACTGCTGCTTCAAAATAGATTTTTTTGAAAATGAACTTCATCAGAGTCGCTGATTGTGACTTAGTAGTTCAGAAATTCCAGTATGGCTTCTAAAGTTTCCAAAGATCGAAAATTCACCATAGAAAGCTCATATGAACCAGACTAACAAAATGTGTGAACAAAACATAAAACTGCATGATGAGCAACGATAGTGCAACTCTCACTGAGTGCAGCTGAACAGCGTACTTCAAAGATCACTTTATTCAGCTGCACTACTGTATGTCTAGATCATAACACTGGAAATGAAAGGAACAATCACTACAACAATAAGCGGAAACGTGTACTATTCACTGCCAACAACGCAAAAAAAACTTTTTGAAAAGTTAAGCTTGCGTAGCCTATAGCAAAGCTTAGTTCATAGGCTACGCTGTGGTTTATCTGTATTCTGTGATGGATGAAAACATCTTTTATATGCCAACTGTGAATGCTTAGTAACGTATAAACTGATAATGTTTACAGACTTTCACGTGATGAAGCATGGAAACGGGCGAGGAACTACACATCTTTTCTTATAACACGACATCCATTTGAAAGACTGGTATCAGCCTACTATGACAAGTTTTCCAATCGGTCTACGTATCTTTTCTACAGAAAAAGTTTCGGCAGAAAGATTGCAAGGGCACACGCCAATAACTACCTACAAGAAATAAAAATTCCGTATGTTTTTTAGTTAGCCGCACCATGGCCACCTAAAGATATGGCCTGATTTGTCACATTTTTCAGAAATTTCCAGGTTTTTCAAACTTTAGGCGAACGTTTTAACAAATTTTTCTAAAAATTAGATTTTTATGCTTTTTTTATTCTTTTCCCCAGATGACACAATAGGTTTTAACATTCTCATATGTTGAAAAACAAAGAAAATTTGATTTCGAAGATTTTAGTCAGACTATTAATGTTTCAATAACAGTCTGATTTTGCGTTTTTCAACTTACTTTTTCTCATTTGCTACTGCTTCTCCAAGGCAACAAAAAAGTTCTATGTCATTAGGAAACCGCAAAAAGTAAAAACATCTCAAAAAATGTCAGTCAAGCACTAGCAGTAGCTGTAATCAAAATCTGCAAAATGTGACAAATCAGGCCGCATCTCCAGGTGGCCATGGCCGCACCCACAAACTGCAGCGTGTGTGTCATGTTTTTGTAACAAATTCTGATTACCGTTAATTTTAAGTGGTTTGTTAAGGATTGTTTCACTACTCTTTATAGTTATAATGCTAGTTCAGTAAATAAGTTTATCAAATGCTAACTTGGCAGCATTTCTTAATCCAATTTAATTTTCATATTCATAATTTCAATCTCATAATCTCGTGTATAATGTTGCACGGGGCGATTGAGTGAGCTGTTACAGTTTAAAAATACAGTAAAACACCGTCTTCAAAACATTAACCTTGTCGACCAAAAGCCAAACAAACGAATAAGGTTGAGGAGAAACAAGAAAGCAAAAAAAAATATTTCGCCATCCACCAAAAGCTTAATTTTACTATAATTTTTCGATAAAGTAGTTGAGCCGAACAAAAAATATCCGAGTTCGAGGCTGTTATATGGTGTCATCTAGCGACCGGTTCTGATTCCAGACAAAGCCACCATTTTTCCAACTCCAACCATTGCGTGCGACTTACAGTCCTGATTTACACTTTGAAATCAATTGGACAATTAGAAATCAAACTACACAACTATTGTACAGGAAGTACTAAGAGCTGTTGAGCATTGGCAAACGACTCAACAGCATAGCTAATCTGGTGGCTTGGGTAGACAACAAATCAACAAATCGCCGCAATGGAGCATGGATGAGTTAAGGGCATTGGGCCACGATTTAGCTTTGAATATGTTTCTAACAAATTTTTTTTTGTTTTCTCAACAGAACGATTACACTGGTCAACAAAATGACAAAAAAGTTTTTTGGCAGAACATCTAAAAGTGCTTTCTGGGGTTTTCAAGGTCGCTGATTACGAATATGACATTGGTTTTGCCAGATTGACTCTAGTTTAGAAGATACATATACCCCTAGATATACCAAGTATCTTTGCTTCCTGTGTTTGTGGACAGCAGGGCGAGAACCCAGCACTGGCGCAAGAAAAACTGGCCAGAAGGCATCAGTCTTCAAGTTGTGGCAGCCAATGTAATCAATGAACCTTTAGTTCCCAGGAATAGAATTGTATTTCCTTCTCTGCACATCAAATTAGGGTTCATGAAGCAGTTCGTCAAAACATTAAACAAGGAGGGAATTACTTCAAGTACATTTGCAGTCAATTTCCAGGACTCTCCGATGAAAAGCTTAAAGCTGGTGTCTTTGATGGACCTCAGATTCGAACGTTGATGAAAGATTCGGATTTCACCAGTCACATGAACATCAATGAACTAACTGCATGGAACTCCTTCAAGGATGTAGTACAAAACTTCTTGGGGAGTCACAAAGCACCTAATTACAGAGAATTAGTTCGGAAGATGTTATTCTGCATTTGGAAAACTTGGAGCTAACATGAGCATTAAAGTTCACTTCCTATCCAGCCACCTTGACAGATTTCCTGACAATCTTGGTGATTACAGTGAGGAGCAGGGGAAAGGTTCCACCAAGACAATGGAAGAAAGATATCAGGGCAGATGGAATGAGCACATGATGGCAGACTATTGCTGGAACCTGTTGAGAAACTGTCCAAAAGTTTCTCACAAGCGAAAATCTTACAAGAGAATTTTTTTTGGCGCAAATTAGTTAATAGTTTTAATCTTATTGTATTTCATACCATTGTTTTCAATTTACAATGAAAACGATATTGTGGTTCCTTTTATCTAAATTTTATGATACAAGGTTGATTGACTGATTTAATGCAACATTTTTTAGTGTTTTTTGTACTTACACTACTGTATATGATTGTGTATTTTGTGTATATGACATCGGTAATATCAAGTTTTGAAGTATGACAAATCTAATATCCCTAAAAATTTCGTGATGTTGCTGTATTTAAACTTAAAACTGTCTTTATTGTTCACAATTAACCTTTAAATTGCATTTCTGAAATATCTAATATGGTTAAACTGTTTTTTTTTTTTTTATCCACATCACAAGGCCCAAATATGGGATTTTGGTCAAAATGACCCTATGCGATATCTCCAAAACTAGAGCCAATTCAAAAAAACTAAGGCCATATTCGGAATCAGCGCCCTTCAAAACCCCCAAAAACATTTTAACTTTGTCTGCCAAAAAATTTGTGTTGACCAGTGTTATCATCCAAATAATAATCAAACTGTTAGTTCAAAATTTAATCGTAAAGAGAAAAATTTCAAAGAGAAGGGCATGGTCCAACGGTCCATAGACTTCTTATTAGAAACAGTAATGAAGTCTTTGTTTTTTTGTAATTCTAGTTGTCTTTTGAACTCGCAGGAATTTCAGTAAAGTTAGTCAACTTCTAAGAATTCAGCCACAAGAAATACACATTTTAAAAGAATTTAAACACTTGAAGAAATCACAGAAACAAAAGCTGATGGAATATATGAAAGCTATGGAGAGTGGTGTCTTGTCCTTTCCTCAATTTGCTAAGTAAGTGCAAGCTGTGGTAGAGAGTTCACTGTTTTGTGTTGAGTAGGTAACATCCCAGACAGCAAAGTCCGTCATTCTGCTAATATAAAAATGATGGATTTTGTTTTAAGTTAACCTTTGGTTTATGCGCTGGTTGGTAAACACAAATAGAACCATATTCAGTACTTTTATAGCAATTTGTGTTTGTATATAAACAATTCCACTTCTGAATTAACCACTAACCAGCTTTTCCCATGAAGAAGCAGACTTTATTTAAGCACGCCAACAACAGAAATAGTTTAATTACTGAGATTTACTGGTGCAAGAACATTTTGAATTATACTTGAAACTAATTTTCATGCTAAATCGGAAGCTACTTTAAGGGCAGTAAGCTTACAAACTGCGTGCTGGAAATATAAAGTATTCCGAGATAAAAAGTTTTTATATTTTTTTAAGTTTTAACGAGTAGGCCTATTGCTTATTGAACAACAAAATTTGCACAAAATTCCTGAAAATTTAGTAATGCAATGCTGATTTTCCTTTTGTCAGAGTATAGCTGAGTAAGTTTGAGCAATGACGTTATTTCTGGTTTAAAATCAATCATCCGATTAGTCTGTCACAGACTAAAAACCGCAAATGTGCAAAATAGCAGTCAATTTCATGCCTAATCACTTTATAAGCTGCCAAAAGCATCCATCATAGTATGGAATCCTATAAAACGTTTCGTCATATTACGGTGCATCATATTTTGCAGGTATCTGATCACCCGATATAAAGAGGGCATGGTTGCAGAGATGGACATTCATTGGAGACCGCAAACAATGTTGTGCCAAATATGTGCTTTCAACTATAGCTACGTCATCAGATTCGAAAATATTGTTTCGGAATCAAATCGACTTTTGACTTATCTTCAGGAAAAGAATCTCGAAACACCGTTGTTTGAAAAGCTTGTGTTTTCTCAAAACGTGAAAGGAAGTGTTCATGAAAAGGACACCAAGGAGGCCTTCAAGCAGCTGTCTGATGCTGATGTGGATATTCTTAGAAAAATTTATAAAGATGACTTCAAATTTTTCAATTTCGATGCTTATCAATACAAAGGTTACTGAAAAGCTAGGAACTGTTATGCTGTAACAAATGGTAAACTTGTAGCAATTTCATCAATTACAAGAGTTAGGCTAAAGTAAATTAAATAACAGGTTGTAGTCTAAAGTATTATTTTGAAGAAACGGATTTTTAGTTTGTAAAATCGCTTATGACAAAAACTACCACACTGTCGTATAACTATCAAAAGGTGGCCAGACAGATAGCTCAGTTAGGTAAGTGTCAGACGTTGTGTGCAAAGAATCCGCAAAGATGAAGAAGCGGTGGTTCGGCCTCGGGCTGTGCGCTTGAGCAACTCATGCCCAGGAATGCTTTCCACTTAGCTGTACCTAGCGAATGGCATAATTCACAGACAACACTTTAATGATTGGAAACTTCACTCTGCCATCTTCTTTTAACCGGGCACGCGCTAGCAAAACTGCTAGGAATTAGGCTACCTATCAAAGGCTTTCTCAGTCCGAGAATAAACATTCCACCTATACCACTTTAAAGAATGCTCTTCATTCAGCGCCCTCTGGTGGATGGAAAATGTACATTTAATAAAACTTCAGTAAGCGGAAAACTTCACGCTATCAATCTCGGTAACCGGCCTGCGTCAATGGTTTAAAGTCTCCGCAAGTAGGCTAAGCAAAACTGCCAGAAATAACCTATCAGAGGCTTTGTCAATCCGCGGATAAAGATTCAATACCAACCGTTTGAAGCAAATAAAATAAAAACTTGAAGAAGCTTTGAATGACATTAGCTACAATCAAAACCACCACAACAAAGAACATTTTTCAAGATATGATGGAATTCGAAACCATTTGATCTAACCTTCTCCTCCAGTATTACCTGCACAAGAAAAATTAGAGTTAGGTTACTTTTCTTTTGATTATCTGACCAAAAAAATTCAATGCCATATAAACTTCCAAATAAAAATATAATGACCAATATCGATTTCTATGCCAACAAGTCATTAAACTAAATAACTTTCTTTTCTGCCTCTCGTTTCATTTATAAATAAAAGTTTTTACTCTAGCTCTAATTAAAGAACACCATTACATTCAATCACAACTTTCAGGAGTTAATATGGGCTACCGTATATCTATGAATTGACTTTGTAGACGTAAGCAAGTACAGATGTTATATAACTTACTCTATATGCCCGTGCATCGCATTTTTTTATATTGTTGTATGAAATAAACAAAATCTTGTTAGCAACAGCATTTATTTACTTTATTTGTATTTGTTATGTAGGTCTAGCTAGTTCAGTTTCTTCTTAGATGTTATCTTGTCCGGTCCGTTAGCTCAGTGGTTACGCGCCCGGCTCAAGATCACGCGGCGCAAGTTCGACTCTCGAGGTGTGCGCTTGAGCAACGCATTCTAAGGAATGCTCTCCATTCAGCGGCACCTAGTCAATGGAATAATTCCCCGGCAACAACACTTCAACAATCGGAAAACTTTCACTCTGCCAATCTCGGAAACCGGCCCTGCGTCAAGAGCCTCTACAAGTATGCGAAACGACCAGGAATAACCTATCAAGGCTTTGTCAGTCCGAGGATAAAGATTCAAAACCAACCAACCTTGTAAGAGAAAGTTCATTTTCAAACATTGCCTACATTATTCTTATGTCATGGTGGAACTTCTTTGTGCTGAATATTGTTTATTAGTCCTACAAAGCTTTTGATTTCTCTAATCCGCTCAAACAGAGCAACGAACATGATGTAATGCGTTTTAGCTGAAATCGTACGTAACCTAAAGCTTTCTAGAAAATATTTTACGTCTTCTCACTCCTAGAGGCCGGATCACTTTCATGTGCCTACTTTACGTGCACGTTCAAGTGCCCATTTTACGTCTGAAAGTGTCTACATCAGTGGTTCTCAACGGGGGCGGTACCGCCCCCCAGGGGGCGTTTTGATTTTTCAGGAGGGCGGTATGATTACCTCGGCTTAAGGGGGCGTTTTGATTATTAGGAGGCATTCTGGTTTAAACCATCTACCGCCCAGCATAACGATTTCATCAAAATCAAAGAGCTCGTATCTTCGTGGTAGCATTTCCTACCTCATACCTGGTGGAAAAGGGATTCATCTGTGTTGTTCTGCTACATACCAAACAGCAAAACCCACTTGACATATCCATAAGAGGTGATCTTCGAATGTTTTTCACTGGCCTACAGCGGATGTGAAGAAAATGGCACTTTCTCACCAAGCCCAAGGTTCACACTCGTACCAGTAGGGCTATACTGTTTTCATGCTCGCAAATATATATTTGCAAATATATATCAATTATAATTACTAGTCTCTAAAACCCTTACAGCCTTTTTTACCCTAACAGGGGATCATCAAAAAGTCCTTACCGTATTCTAATAGAAATAGAATTCTATTTGAATAAGGTCCTTCTGATGATCCCCCTTTTAGGGTAAAACAGGCTGTAAGGGTTTTAGAGACTGGTAACTAGTCTAAATTTGATGTTACTCACTCTGCTTGGCTTTTTTCTTGGCATTGAGCACTTTTTATAGTATTAAAAGTATTTTTTTCTCTTTTCGTAATTAATCGTTTTTGTTGGGGGGGGGGGGCGGTAAAATTTTGCCAGTTTATAAAGGGGGCGCTGGGCCAAAAAAGGTTGAGAAACACTGGTCTACATGTTGTGATATCAATTGATAGTACAGTAAGCTATGTAGATTGTTAGATGTTACAAAACACACAAGCACACTTTTTAAAAGGAATAACAAGTTAATAAGTGATAAGTAGCATACAGTCAAACGAAAAATGTCATCGATTTTGTAAAATTGCTTCTGTTAAAGCGGTGAGAAAATAACTTTTCATAAAGGCACATAATATTTGTAATGAAAAAAAGAAGTCCAAATTATACAATGCGATCATATTTATAAGGATCATAGTTATAGAACAGAAAGTCATGTTTGTAAATCTTGCGTAGAACATTGACTTGTTGCACTGACAGCTTTTCAAAAGCTTCTTGCGTTTTTGCATCATTTGCTGTAGACTTTGCTTTATCGGGAAAAAAGATTTTCTTTGGCAATTTTGTATTTAGATTCTTTTCCTGAAGATAAGTCAAAAGTCGATTGGATTCCGAAACGATATTTTCGAATCTGATGACGTAGCTATAGTTGAAAGCACATATTTGACACAACATTGTTTGCGGTCTCCAGTGGATGTCCATTTGTCCAAGTCGGTTTGATTCGTAGAAGTTCGCAAGAAATCTGAAGTCAAAACAAATGCTCGTTTTACCTGAAAAAGTGTTTGTTCCATTTTACGTATTCGCGTGGGGTCTTTATAATGTATCTATGATGGCTGCCTTATGTATTGATATAAGCCTAAAAATTTGCGATTTTTTAATCAACTGTAGGGCTACAGCGCAAAAAAAACATCAAGATGTCTATTTGCATTTAACATCTCACTGAATTTCATTCCTCACAAACGATTCTTTCATTATCAATTATTTATCTGTCCGCCTCGTTAGCTCGGTGGTTTCACGCCTGGCTCAAGATCACGGCATCCAGGCCGGATAGCGACTGTCAAAACAGCGACTGTCATAATGGCGACTTCATAATAGCGACTTCATAATAGCGACTTCATAATTTTTGGATTTATATCATGCCAGTCAGCAGGTTTTGACTTGGAGGCCAAATTTCGAGGTCGCTGTTTTTAATTAATCGAGTTCTTGATGAATCGCTGTCGTGTAGTCGCTCTATTGACAGTCGCTGTTTTTAATTAATCGCTGTCGTGTGGTCGCTCTATTGACAGTCGCTGTTCTGACAGTCGCTATTTGGAACCCGAGCCAAGATCACGCGGCGCTGGTTCGACTCTCGGGGTGTGCGCTTGAGCTACGCATTTCAGGATTGCTCTCCATTCAGCGGCATTTAGTGAATAGAATAATTCCCTGGCAACAACACTTCAACAATCGGAAAAATTCACTCTGCCAATCTCGGTAACCGGCCCTGCGTCAAGAGCCTCCACGGGGATAAAGCGTTTATAATAACAAAATATTTGTCTATATTGCTATCTACTGGCCACTGGTGCTGGAAAAGTGAACTATTTTGTTTGTATAAATTGCTGATGAATCAGCAATGGGAAAGCTGTTTCATAGCTTAGTGAAGTTCACTTGACTATATGAAAGAAAGAGTAAAAGTCTCACGCGAAAAAACTCGAGAGAGGAAACATTTTTGTCAATCGGTTAATTTGACATTTCATTTGCAAAAAAACAAGGAGATAGTTTAATAAAATAAATTATTATACTTTACAAGTTGAGGAAATGAAACTTCGCCAGTTTTCATAACTCGGATGTAACTCAATACGTCCTTCTTCTGTGAAGAATTCAACATCTTGAATGATTTCATCGTTTTTATGGCATCTTCTGGCACACGAGACAAAAACTTGTACCTTGCATATAAAATATCAAATAACGCTAATCAAATACAGCAAAACTCAACACAATTTTACGGAGAAACACGAGGTAGGCTAGTAGCTTAGGTACCACGATTGTCGTCATCTTAAATATATTTTCTTAAAAAGCTTAACTTTGTAACTTATGATGCCTGCATGTGCATTTTGAAAATCATTTAATACATTTCCGTTTTCACATATTTCAGCTTTCACATTTTGGTTTCATCGGACATGTGTAATCGAGCAGCTAATCTAACTAAACTATGGTTAAACTATAAGCTGCTAATAGCGCTAATATTAACTTTAAAGCAGTGAAAATATCGATTTGTCAAACTTTCGCTTTTTCATTTTGTTCGCGCGGTAATGATTATTCTTAGGGCAGGCTACTGATGTTACACCGTTCAGCTAACGAGGCTCCAACAGCGAACAAAATGATAAAAGCAACTCAGAGATGGTGAAAGGCTCAACAATAACATCTCAAGTTTTCTTCCGTGTCGCATCACAAAATAAAGAGCCAAAGCATCAGTCTTACAACTATTGTTGCCTCATACACTCAGCTTCTGAACTAGTTGAAGAATCCAGGTGCAAAACAATCAAACTACCAAAACCAACATTTCGAGTAAACCGAAAATTAAAGTTTGAAACCTCAAAAGTGTAAATTTGAGGTCATTAATTGTAATGTTTGTGAGGAAAGCATTTCTGAACAATAACATGAAGTTGGGTATCCACATTTAACACAACGGGAGATAGTAAAGTCTAATAATCACAAATAATGGAGTTTGATCGTTATGCACCTGGACTCTTCAGTTATTGACTGGAAGTTTGAACGACTAGTGTGGATGCTGCACAGCCTCAGGTATGGTTAGTGAAACATGATATACTTCCTACACGAGTGAGTGCTTATTGCTCAGCTTAGCGCTGATAACCAGAAACTTTCCACAAGTACTGTAGCTCATCACTTTATTCGGCTTACCCGAAACGCTTTCCAAAACCGTGCATGTGTTCTTCAGCTTGCTCCAAAGCAATTTTTCTTCCTGTTATCTGCTTGTAGGCGGCGTATGTAGACTGATTAGTTAACTTGTCATAGTAAGCTGAAACCAGTCTATTAAAAGGATGTCTAGTGATCAGGAATGACGTGTAACTCCTAGCACGAGTCAAAGCTTCTTCGTTGGATGAAAGTCTGGATGTTGAGACACAAAAGTAAAAAAAAAATGTTTTGGCCTAGTAGAAAACTATTTGTGTAATTGTATGCCGATAAAATGAATAATCATCATGAGGCTAAACGCTAAAGTTTTACCGTTTGCTTGTCACCATACCTTCAAGATAAGTTTTGCAAATGAGATTTTTAGGCCTACCATATTTTCATCGCCTAAAAAGAGGACACGTTTCGCCAGCAAGTAGAATTTTACGCTTGAAGAATTGTTTACACCATTTTAGATAATTACAGTAGGCCTATAGGCCTACGCAGCAAAAGTTACCAAAAAAAAACAACAAGAAAACAGATTAACTAAACGTTTAACTTATTTTTTCTCATTTTTAGTGCTTCCTTAAGAGAACAAATGATTTTATATTATTAAGAGTCAGCAAAAAGTGAAAAAATGCCTAATTTTTAAACAGTTTCAGTCAGACAGCCATGTTCACAAAAATCTGCAAAATGTGACAAATCAGGCACGATCTCCAAGTAGCCAAGCCTTAACTTTTTTCAACAAGGCATAACCAGCCTTAACGAAATTGTTAAATACTTGCAAGAAATATGATTAAAACATGAAGCTGCACATAACCGTTAAGATGCTAAAAACGGCGTGAACTAAAAATCTGTCCCTTTTCTTGCAAAGCTGTAGGCCTACCCACGCCACGATTTCTTTTGCGTGAAGTTAGGCGTTACACTGTTACACACATTGCACTTATAGACTTTCGATTTGTTTCAAGTAACAAACGAACCAAACTGAGTTGGGCAATCAACAATGTCTATAAGCGTTGTATCAATATAAAACGTATGTAGGTAAAAAAATAATTTTTTTGTGAAAGTGTGAGCATGGCCTTTAAAATGTTGTTTAATGTTTTACAGTGAACCAGGAAATGATTGTTCAACAACAGTTCCATAAAATGCGCCAATTTCTTGTAGAATTAATACATCAGCATGTTACATTACATTGGTAGCCTATACAAAATGTTTAGAAATAAATAGCCTACAAGTCGTCGCTGAAACGTCATCAAGCAATATAATCCCGTTGAAAATACAAGCAAGAAAACCTAAACTATCAAAAAAGAGGACATTTGAGCATTCTTTAGTGTCCTCGGAGGACAGTTCATTTTTCTTGAAAAAAGAGAACAAATCCTCTTAAGAGGACATATGATAGCCCTACTTCAATTTTAGGCAACACTACTTTATCAAACACGGAAACTTTCTTCTGTCAATACCAATGACCGGCCTGCGTCAGTGGTTCAAATGCATCTATAAGTTAGCACGACGCACGACGCGAACTGTACATACACTGGTATGCCCACGCGGCATTTGGCCACGAGAATGAGGGAGCACTTAGATTTAACTAATTTGAACAGAAGAAGTGCCATTAAAGACCATATATTCGATTGCCAATCATGTTTAAACAACAAACCATCCTTGAAATTTTTTAGAGTTTTGCGTAAATGTTTCACCGCATTTGACACTAAAATCCACGAGGCTTTGCTAATAAAATCATGCAATCCTAGCCTCAATACGCAGTTGTTTGCCGCAGGTGCTTCTTATTTGCTTAACGTCTTTTCTTAATTCATCATATGATGCGTGTTTGCCTCGCGGAATTAACCGCCATGTGATGTGCCTTTCTCCTCTGCTTTGCGGTTTCATTCTTATGCATTTCGTTTTCAATTTAGTGTAAAGATCAGTTATTTATTTCAATGTACATGTAAAATCAGTTATTTTTTCGTTACTTGAAAGGGCTAACATGTGTATGGCTGAAAACGTTCGTAGATAGTTTATGTTCAGTTTAATACAGTGGTTCCCAACCTGGGGTTTGCGGACCCCTTGGGGGTCCGTGAGAAAGCATTTGGGGGTCCGTGATTACCTTGATGAATTTTGGAAAAACAACAACTTTGTTCTATATGCACGGATGGAGCATCAGCTATGCTCGGGAACAAATCCGGATTTGCTGCTTTAGTAAAAAACGAAGCTCCTCGCGTGGTTGTTACCTATTGCTTCTTGCACGGGTACGCCGTAGCAGCAAAAACTTTACTAGCAAGTCTCAAAGAAATTCTGACAAATTGCATGAAAGTCGTTAATTTCATCAAAAGCAGAGCTGTAAACCACCGTACTTTTAAAGCGCTCTGTCAAGAAGTAGGGTCAGATAACGGAATACTTTTGTATCATTCTTAGGTAGGCTACGTTGGTTATCTTGAGAAGTTTTAAAACGACTGCAGCAGCTAAAAAATGAGGTATCAACTCTTCTGAAAGCAAAAGGAAGTCCTCTCTCAAAACTGTTCGAGAGTAAAAGTTTTCTATACGGCATGGCCTACTTAGCCGATATTTTCGGTCATATTAACAATGTTAATCGGGGCACTCAAGGACCAGGTGTGACAATAATTGATGCAGCTCAAAAAACTGAAAGCGTTTTTTGCCGAGTTGCCGGTTTGAAAACGCAGATTGGAAGCAGGTAATTACGCTAACTTTCCAATGTTAGAAGGTCTTATCTTGATGGATGAAACTCCAAGAGAATGTAGCCTACTCTTTTGATCGCTATGAGAGAAAAATTTTGCGCACACTTGAAACCCTGCAAATCTCATTTCAACGTTATTTTAATTTAGAACACCTGCCGAACAAAGTTGAAACATGGATTTGAAATCCTTTTCTTTTTGACTTAAACAACATTAGCGATGACGATCTCAGTAAAGATGACCTAATTGATTTGAGATCAAAAGAGTTATTATGCATTGAGTTTCATTCAAAAACTATGGAAGAATTTTGGTGCTCACAACTGCAAACCTACCCATTCTTGGCAAATAAGCAAATGATTATTGTTTTGTTACCATTTATAACCAGTTAACCACTTAACCTTTGCGAGGCAGGATTCTCAGCTCTTGTTACAATAAAAACAACATCGAAATCGCCTGGAGAGTGGACGTTGAAGATGACATGCGTGTTGTATTGTCAAAAACTCAGCCGCAGTTCAGTCGTTTAGTTCAGGAAAGGCAACAACAACCATCATTAAATTTGCTTACGTTAAAAAAGTTTCGGCATGGCACTTTGGGTCACCTTAATATTGAAATACTGCTGACATTTCTTGAACAATTCATTCATTTTCTTATTTGAGCAACTGTTTAACCTGATATTTGCCGCAGGAGTCACAGCGGCAATGCAATATGACACAGTACAGTAGTTGAGTAGCATAATTATTACAATAGTCAATAGTACTGTGATTGAACTGACTCGTGTGGAAATAAAGTTCTTTGCAATAGTCAATAGTATGTTAATTGAGTTTCAGGCAAAATTTAGATAGAGGTCCGCAGAATTAATAATTTGTCTAAAGGGGTCCGTGACAACAAAAAGGTTGAGAACCACTGGTTTAATATATTATGTTAAATGCCGTGTGGTTGCTTGGTTTCATCTGTTTATGGTTGAAGAAAGTCACCTCTTTACCAAAATTGTATCTATAAGTTGAGTATACAAAACTGCCAGGTTAAGCATCCAACCAGGTTTTCTCAGACCGAGGACAAAGATTCTCAGACTGAACCAGTAGGTTACTAGTAGTAACTTAATACATTTTTCTTACTGTTTGAAATTGTGGTTAGGAATTATATCGTATGCCCATTTGGCCAGAAGTTCATCTGTAAAATTTCTTTTGAAACCACTCAATCGTAAAAGTAATAGCTGCCAAGTTGTACTTGCGGCCTGCAGGAAAAAAAGAACGGATGTTACTATGTTGATGTTGATCAAGGCATCGGTATTCGGTAATCCTAATCTTAATAACAGACTGTATCAGCGTAATTGACCTCGAAATGAAAAGATTTTGAAGTACCATTTCAATCGTATCGGTGACAGAGTTGCCACACTCTCTCTGGCTCGGCGGCCTATAGAGCCACTCTATGCGCCCCACACCAACATTACCAGGCCGACGACAAAGAAGCGCCTCTAATCAAGAAACCTTTTTGTTGCTCAGCCTAATTCTTACTGGAGCATAACACCAGTGCTTCATCTTGGGTTACTAACACCTCGAAAGAGGAGTGGACGCAATACCTCCAGAGTCCACTCCTTTGTCCCCGACGCTGAACCCATGTCTTCAGGAAAGAAACCCAGCCGACAAGCCGGAGTACGGCTGAATCGCTTCCGTGCAGGCGTCTTCAAATTCATGATCCAATGGTTGGCCTATACCCATCTGCGGCATGCAACTGTGGTGCAGAAGAACAGATGACACATCATATCGACTTTTCCCGATTTCACTCCACCAAGGGCAGTTGGTTTATCAACGCTGAAGAACTCTATACCATCAAGTTGCTGCTCGAAGAAGTCACCCATCTTCTCCTCACACTTATTTGACCTTCGATTGTTGTAGTCATTGATATAGTTTCTGCCGACTCTCCTTCGGTATGACGTATCCTAAGAATCTCAGCTGATTTTATTTAAAATTATATTAAATATTTAAGTACTAATTTTTTTTTATAGACGCTTTAAATTTTTGCACATTTGTTTAAATGTAGGCTATGTTTTTTTTCTTGCTTGAATATTTGCTTTACTGGAAAGGTGCATGCCTGCATACAGGACTGTGACAACACACAACGTGATATGAGAATAAAATAGTTTTTGGCAAATAAATTGCAAACTGTTCTCTTAATGTAACATACAAAGAACTTGTACCACTCATTAATTCCACATCGCTACTTGACATTTGCATACCTTTGGTGTCTCACACATAATCAAACCCAGGTCGTCATTGTACTTGAAAGACGTTGTTCGAAAATTGGAACTCGTTTGATCATTTAAAAGTTTGCATTCCTCATGAATGTGAATTATTCTGCTTTTGTATGGCTCAGTGAGAGACAATTCATGGATTTTGAAATACTTGCCAAGATCTGAAATTGAAGTAGTGACCATGAGTCCAAAAACAGTCATTCTTTCATTTGTATTTTAACGACTTATAGTGCACTATCTTATCATAAAAGTGCTCATAAAATTTAGTGCTTTACCTCGGAGAAGTGCATTACACAACCATCATACAATGCTAATAGGCCTAGTAGACCGTAGCTTACAGTACAAGTAGAATATACAAACACAATATAGGCTACAAGTCAACAACGACCACAAATAATTTATGAAGATAACAAGTATAGCCTACTCCGTTATTTGAATTTGTATTAGGCAGTAGCGTTAACAAGAGGGTCCAGAGAGTAGTTTTAGACCCGGGCCTGTTATGATTTTAGAAAGCCGTAACCTTTTTAAGGGGCCTTGAAACTTGAAAAGCCACCGCGTATTTTGGTGCATTTTCTTAAAAATTGGCTTGATTTTGGGCCCGAGGATCTCATTGGCGCTGGGCCCAAATTAACTTGTCAACGGTCCTGGAAAACTACAGTATATATTTTAAAATGCTTTACGAAGTTCACCTTGTTTTTATTTCTGCCATCACAATGAAAAGCAGTAGTAGGTTATATACTAAACGTAGCAGAGGTCTAGAAAAAAGTAGACGCGACAAAACACGACCAAAATAAAATATAAATTAAGGTGTTGCGACCTGCCTTATTTTAAACTGATTTGCTCGCTTTAGTATTATGCACAATATAACATCCGCGTTTTGTCGCTTCTACCTTTTTCTAGACTACTGCTATGTTTGGCACATATTCATGGTCAGAAATAAAAACAAACTGAACTGATAGATTTTCTGTAATGCTTAGCAAAGTCCATCCTAGCTCACATTCTTAGAGTACATATTTGTAAGTTATTGTAGATGCTTATCATAATATGGAAGATCATTTTTTTTTCATTCCTTGTCTTACCAGAGATATAGTGAGATGTTGATTTCCGAAATTCATTGGAGAAGTTTGTGACATGCAATGACATCAAAAAGGATAATCCAAAAGTCAGTGAAAACATTAAGTAGGCTTGTAGTATTTGCAGTGCGGTCAGGCGACGTAATAAATAGAACATGGCTAAAGCCTAATGTTCACTTTAATACTGTAAAATATTTCAAAATTCACATTGTCATTGCTAACTATTGCTGTTTATTTTGCATGCGAATAAAGTCAGCCATCGTATAGCTACAGCAGTACAAATGTTTATTCCAAGCGATAGATTTCAAATTTAAAACCTTTTCATGAAACATTTGTGCTTGATAGGCTATTTTTTACAGACTATTTCAACATTTTGCCAGCAATAACAGACAAAAATTACTTTATTCTATAGGCCTAATATAATTTTTATGTCGTAGCCAGCTGTAATGAAATATTATTTCTTATTTATGTAGGCAGCAGCTGATGTAGGCTACGTCAGGAGTAGCAGCAGCTAGTCTACCTCAGTGCTCTATTTATCTCCGTGGCCATACCCAGTGTAGGCTACCTGTCTGCAGTCAAGATTCCAATTTAGAAAAAGGCGAAAGATTTATTCTGTCATTGTAATGCCGCACATAGTTTTCTCACTCCGGCCAAACCGAAAACTACCGTTGTTTGCTAAACTGAAGGGGACCCGAGTTAAAAATCGCTTCTCGACTCTCAAGTTGTTGGAAATAAGTCAGTTTATTGCTCTGCAGTCAATACAAATCAAAACATTGGTCAGGAAAATGTATACAAAAAGTTTTAGCGGCTTTAGGAAAATTGCCAGTTTTAGTAGCCTACACAGTTTTGAGCCAATTCGAAAAAGTAACGAAAGAAAATTCATCCCAGTTCAATCAACTCAGAAGACTCGTACCCAACCTCTAATCTAGCTTAGTGAACCTTTCCCACCCTTATCAAGTACCGGGATTCGCAATTCCAGCCCGGGCTTGTTATCCCCCATCTTTACCCCGAAGACCACAGTATTTTTAGTTTAAGAAGAAAGAAAAGACTTTAAAATTGTAATTATTTGTGTTTTATTGTCATTTTTGTACGGTAGTAACCTTCATTCATAAATTTTAAATCCAGTTGTAATATTTAAAAAAAAATTAAGCCTATCAATGTATTGAATCAATGTAAATTAATTTTTATTTGTCAAATATTTAGTAAATCATGTCCTTTTCAAGCCTATAGTCCTTGTAATCTGTACTTATAGTCCTTTTCAAGCCTATAAAAGAAAACGTAATTATACATTGCATGAGAAAATACTAGAGGAACACAGTATAACATCAAAATACTGTTTAATCTAAACATTGAAAAGCTGCCTATCCTGCTCACATACAAAGTGACTGCACAACACAACGAATCAAGTAGAGAATTAAGTTCTGAGGAAGTTTTCAAACAGATTGCGCAAGATAGACTAAAACAGAAAGCGAGATCTGCCTGGATTTGGCCTGGATACATCTCCTCTGAACTTAATTCACTTGATTAATTTCAATGTTTGGATTAAACAGCATTTTTGATGTAATACTGTGTTCCTCTAGTATTTTCTCATGCAATGTATAATTACGTTTCTTTCATAAGCTTAAAAAGGACTATGAGTATTGTAGAAAACGTTCGCTTTATTTTTGTGTTACAATGTTAAAGATCATTTTGTTGCTGAGCTATGCCTGTTTCTGCTTTATTGGTAAGCTATGTACTGTATAAAAATTTATCTTTAAATGTACGTGCAGGTAAACTGCTGTAACGTCTAAATCTAAACAATCGGACTGTTAGCGTTCTTAGACTGCCAGTGGACAACAATGCACTGTAGCTGGAATGGTTACTTCGATTGTTTTTTGTAGTGTTTTGCAGACGGATACACTATAAATTTATATGAAAACTTTAATTTTGGACTTTAGAATGTACTTTGTAGAAACATCTTGCATTAGAATGCTATTTGAATGTCGTGTATAATTCGTGGGTTTAAATCTAAACCACCACTTTACAAGTCATCAAATGGTTTAAAACACTTTTGTGCTGTTGTAGACTATGTTGTGTGCATTTTTTAGCAACTGGTTACATGGCTATCATGTTTTTAACGAACCACTTATAATATTTTACAAGAGTTATATGCCGAAGAGTATGTTTTAGCTTTTTACTTTGGTGCAGCACGAGTTGATCTAATATTTTTCAGTTAGCGATAAGCCTACTTTGATTCATGATTGTGAATGGGTATGCTTGTAAATTGCAACAAGAGCAGCCCGGTCAGTTTCAAACGTATTTATTTCACAAACCTCTTCATTATGCCAGAGTTTGTCACAGCGTACAAGATCATCAAGATGGATGACAATCGAACGGCGAACTAGCCTGCCGAATTATTGAAACAAGAAATCTAACTATTGCGCTCGTCTTACGTATAATAAACACAAAATAACGTTTCTTTCTGTATACTAACAGCGATGGTAAGTTTAGTTTCCCAAGTTGGTACTTGCGAGGAAGACCACGTGAAATTACTTTCTTTCATCCCACGTTGCTACTTATAGTAACGATTCTAAAGTCATAGAGCGACAAAATCGGAGCAACAAACAAAGATATGATGAAAAACGTCTCGGCCAACAGCAATACCTACAGCTTCAGTCACCAATGCACTCAAAATAATGCATAGCCTACTTGAATGACTTTTCGTCCAGTGTTTTTTCGCTGAAATAAACAATACAAGAAAGCCATTTTTCGCTCGAAAGTCGAAAAACGGTTGTTTTACAATGCTACAAAGAGGAAGTATTTGCGGTGAATGTTTTTTGATAGTCAAACTACAGGTGTGAAAGGACGATTGCGATTCCCTCATATCTAGTGCTCACATCATCACATGCATCACGAATTATTTTTGAAGCAATGGTTGTAACAATGAGGCCGTTTTGATGAAGCAACTTTGCACTGTAGCGCAAGGAGCAATTTTATTCAACATAAGCTGTTTTTGTGCGTCCACAGCTTCCAAGAGGTACTTTTGGATTAGGGGTGAGGGCCGGAATGACTTTACGGTTCGGAACTTTCCCAAGGAAAGAAAACTTAAAAATAGCAAATATATATTTTTTTATAGGCCTAGTGTGTTTACATTGACTCCATATTACTCCTTAATAAATTTGTTAACTTTGCAAGTATTTTCATACGTCTTTGAGGTAGAGTTTTTTTAAGGTTTCTTGTTTTTTAAAGATGTTGTTTAGGGCCGGATTATCATTGGTGTCTGGTCCAACCTATTCTTTCAACGGCCAAGTGTGCGTATACAGATGCAGATTTTATTCTTAGGCAATTAAATGGGCTGATCAGGATAGAAGAATACATCCCTACTTCTACAACCTATATAAAACGTAAGGAAGATTATAATACAACTCCAACGATAAAATGGTCCTTAAAGTTAAAAAGTTTTAATTTTTGACAAATTAATCTACAAGTTTCTAACTACCATCGGTTTCATCACTACCATAACTACCATTTAGGTATGGGATAATCAAATATTTCATAATCAGGCTTAAATAGTTTCAATAGTTTTTCTAGTTTGTCTTTTCCAAGCGTTTGCAGTAAGTTCTTTGTACGCTTCGACGTTGTTAAGCTTTTTCCAGCCTGACCATATCCTTCGGGATATTGAAGATCAGATGGTGCGTCGATGCGTTTCAATATGTATCTGAACACAAATCAGTATTGTGACCATTCATCACTTAAATGTTATTAAAATAATAAGCATTTAAGTTCTATGACTTTGCGTAAAGATGCTTGTAACTTGTTCAATGTCCAACCTTGCGTCTTCTTTGATGGTCTCCATATGAGCTATGACGTCATAATCAATATGGCAGGGATAACTCAGTTTATGAATCAATTCCCAATGGCGAATACTCGTTTGCTTCATGGTTGCAGAACCGTGATCAATGATATCTTTAGAGAAGTCAGCATTGGCAGGATCCAACAAATACGAAACAAACTCGTCAAACGTTGCATGGAGATCGTACTTTCTGTTGATCAGACACAAATTTAAAGCAGAACTGGCACAACAGCTAAAGAGTTTCGATGGCACTTTTGTGCTAGGCTACGTAAATTACAGTTTAGTGGAATGTTATAAACGGCAGTGGACATCGGTATAATGAGAGTTGACGTGGCACTACAGAGCACGAGCAAGGGCGTCGTTTACAGGTCATTCTCGCTGTAAAGTTTGATTCTACATTCGACTAAAAACTACAATGACGGGTAACAGATGCTGTAAGATTAGCAGAGCAAAAGAAAAAAAAAGAAGCTAGGCCTAGTGATAATTGAAATTTGCTAAGTGCCAGAGCTTAGTATTATTGTTGCCTACTATAATCCGGGAGCCTGTGACGTATTTGTAACATCATGAGGTAAAAAAGATTTCGGTGAAACTACTTTACTGTGGGATGTTCACAAACCCACATTCGAGGTTTTACTGCTGGGCGTTTGAGGGCTACGGCCCGATGAAACACTCATTTTGGGGTCAAAAAATATTATAAGGTACAAGAACAAAACCTTCGCCAGATTTTATGCTTTTACTTGATTTGGGTGCCCTAGATGGGGTATTCCTGAATAAGGGGCATCCAAAGTTGGCCCAAAATACGTAAAAATAACATCGTAAAGTACAAAGATAGATCTTGTACCATTGGTTGGGGTAATATCAATAAAAGAAAGCATAAAACAGATATTTGATCAAAGTCACCTTTTTTATGATCACAAACCTACTAAGGCTAGGCTCAAGTCACGCAAAAGCTTTGTCAAAGTTAGCCCATTGCAACACACAAGCGCGGCAACTGCACGATTAGAACAATGGTTATCCGAGTTTGATGGCACACAACATCCTGCTATTCCAAGTTTTTCCGAAAGCCTCCAACAAGCTCAAAAAATGGCACAGGAAATGTGGCAAGGAAAAATGTCACAAGAAAAAATAGCACAAATGTAAAAGAAGAAAAAATGCCACAATGACATTTCCAACTGTCAACGACTGCCCCAGAACCAAAAACCAGTATATGAGGGATAAAACTGTCGTTTCTTCCATCCCGTTGACTAGCACCACTCTTTCATCCGGAAGTGTATGAAGGCATTTAGGCAGGAAAAAGCTACAGTCTTTAGCATGCTAGCAGAAAATACTGTAGGGCAACATCTCAAGAAGAAGTGAAAAAGAGTCTACGTTGAAGAACCTCTGTGTGCAGACTACATTGCGGGCGCATGACAATAGCACAGATCATGTCTGGTGCCAGTCACAGTATTCGCTTTGGAGACTCCTAGTGTAAATCATGTGAATCGTCCACCCCGTTAGTTCAGTGGTACGCACCTGACTCAAGATCAAGCGGCGCTGGTTTGGTTCTCGGAGTGTGCGCTCAAGCAATGCATTTCAGGACTGCTCTCCATTCAGCTACACTTAGTGGATGGAATAATTCCCCGGCACGGGCTCCCGAACTATTAGCTTATCAAACTATCATTATGAATAAAACAGTTTTACCTTCCGATAGAACCAGATGGTTTGTATACCGACGAATTGAGACGTTTTCCTTCAAACATATGAAATAAAAGTTGATAAAACTGTTGAAAGTTTTCATGAAAGTTACAAAAGAAATAATTTTAGCATTTGAAACTGAATCAAATTTTTTTAACATAAAATCTGATTTTCGATAACATTTCTTGACTACCCTATTTATGATAGATTTTGTGCTGCATGCAGATGTTTGGTTTTAAAAATACTATATGCATTACCTTTCACTGGAACAGGTGATATTTCTCTTTTCGTATCTGTATCATCAGACAAGTGTTTCTTTTCAGTTTCTTGAAGAATGTTGTCGCTTTTAGAAGCTGCAACAAACATTAATATTACGCTCTATAAACGTAGAAAATACAATAGGCTACTGTGATATCTAGAGAAAGTATTTGGACTTTTGCAACTATTTTTCCAGGTTTAAACAGCTGCCAAAGTAAACAAGATTTATGCAGCAAGATATTTTAAGCTGTTCCCAAGAACTTATGACGCATTTTTTTACAACTGCTGTCTTCTTTTTAAATCCAAGTTTTCATCGCAACTTTGTCCAATTATTGTGTCAAGCGAAAAGCAATAAAAATGTTTTGTTTTGATTTTTATATCGAACAAGTTGAGAGAAACTTGTATTTCGATCATTGGCATGAACTAAAATTAACAAATAGTAACCTAAACAAGGTTGTAGAAATATTTCAGTCAAACATTACTCCCGCATTCCAGTATATGCACAATTGCACATTTGCCTACCTCTGCGGTTCTCAACCGGTGGGCCATGGCTCACTAGTGGGCCATGGAAAAAATTTAAGGTGGGCCACAAACCTATTTAAAAATTTGCAAGATTAGTGAAAAATTTAGTTTTATTTGTGTTACTATAGTTAATGTTACACTTGTGTGTTTCGTTTAGTACTTTAGTCGTTTTGACTGTAGCAACAATAAATGGTGCTGCAGCTGCTGTAATTTGCTGAAGAATGGTAATTTCCATTATAATTATTGAAATAATAATTTTGATGGCGTGATGTAATCAATGCCGTCCGTTGCATAATGCATAATAATATACGAACGTTGATTTTAAGCAACTACAACAGTGTGGTTCTTATAGGGAGCCACTTGGCTCCGTAAGAAGAAACTTTTTAACTTAAAGGGAGGAATAATCGTGTTGAAAAGAATTGGGAAGAAACTTAAATCAAATGTAAATTTATCTAAATAATCTATTAAAATGGTTAATTTATTTATGACTGAGCACGTAGTTTTAGATCAACGTTGAGTTTTTACAGCACTTTAGGATGTAGGCTAATAGACCACTCTTTGATTACAGTCAAGTCATAGCCTAACTGAAAGTGGAAGCCTACTGAAACTTCTGCAGATCTGTAATTAGTATTTTTTTGTGATGTATTGTGGGAAGAAATTGACAATAGTTGTGTCTCTGAAAGGAGGAATGCGGCATTAATGTTGAGAACCACTGCAACTACAAGTTGGTCAATAACGTTCAAGAGCACGTATCTCATTGATACACGGTTGAATAAATAATTTGTTTTGAAATATTTTCTGCTTTTTTTTTGTTTTTAAACCTATTTTGCAGTTTTTTTCTTGCATAAACAATTAATGGACCATAAGAATTTTTGTGTAACGAAAATGGGCAACGGAAGAAAAAAGGTTGAGAACCACTGGCCTAGCTACTTCGTAGCCTGCAGTGTATTGCGAAGCTTTACCATGCTAGGAAAGCGATTGTTAAAGCTTGAAAATTTCCAACGGAATACGTTTTAGTTTTTAGAAAGTTTCCAACGCAATACGGAAATTTCCAACGGAATACAATTAAAAACATCTGGCATTATACGCAAATCAATCATTTAAATAATGTACGCCTACCCTGGTTTGATATGCTCGTTCAAACCTGCAAATTTTTATTGCAACAAACACTTTCCCTAGTGATTACAAATCAGCAACTAGGTTGCTTACCTGTGCAAGTAAACCAAACTTGCAGATACTTTGTTGTGGCTGGACACAAGCCGACAGCTTGAAGCCATTTTGGTGTAGCATGCACTGTGCAAGCCGATTTGCCATCGCATTCCGTGCTTAAAACAGCAGTTGCTGTGTCACTGCTGCATTCGGTATTTAGCATGGAAGCACGAAACGAACATCTGCGTTAGAAATAGCAATTTAAGTGGAAAATTACTACGAAAATATAAGCCAACTTGAATATTCAGCTGAGCAAAGAAAAGTGGAGTAGTAATCAGTTTTTTTTATTTTTTGAGTTTAATTTCTCCATTTTCTTTCAAGGTATTTTGTCGGAGTGGCATTCCACCATTTCTGAAGCAAGGTGAGATTAGTTTCCAAAGACAATCCTTAGATTGATACCATTCAAATGTAACAAAGCTTCAGTCGCTCATCAGAGTGTTTATAAGTAAACTACTGGGTTTTGCTTACGTTTTTAGGTTCTTTCTTCCATAAAACGCTGACCAAATAGAAATAGCTCCTCCAGGTGGACATGTCATCGAGTATGCATCTTCATGGCACACTGTCACTATATTCATTTCCTCCAAGTCTGATAAAAACAACGGTTTGTTGTAACACTTGCAGTTGTTTTGTATGGCCTACAATATAATATATATTAAAATAACCCTTGTGACGTAAGTTTAAAGAGTATTGGTAAAGCGGATAGGCTGATACTTATTTGAATAAAAGTAGTATTTACAAGTTTCTAAATCGGAATGCTGAACTACGGCGCCAACGTGCTGTTCTTTCCCTGAGCCGTAAAGCCCTAAACCCTGGCCATCCGCTACACACAACCACGCTGAGATATCCACCAAAGCAGCGGCTAAAATCAAGAAAGCCATTTGTACGCGCTGCACAAGACCTTCTGGCAGCCTCTGGTGGAAGCCCTAGCAAACAGTGGTGCCACGCGGCGTGGTGTGAACAATGGTCAAGCAGCACGTCCCCACTTCGCCAAGTATTCAGATCCCCGTCCGAAAACCAGCTGGGACATGGCCTCTCTAGACTTGCCTCATCAAGGCGTAACCGTTTGCTTACTGGTGTTGGACGCTATGGTGCAGACATGTTGCGCTGGGGCTTGGCAGAGAGTGCTGCTTGTGAGTGTGGCGAAATGCAGACGGCAGCCCACATTATCAAGGATTGCCGGCTATACAGACCACCCCATGGTATGGAAGGCCTAATTTCCATCGATGATGACACCAGGCAGTGGCTAACCAACGGATGCCCTGACATATAGCGACAACACGAGAGAAGAAGAAGAAGGAATGCTGAACACAGAATACTTTCAATTTCCAAATATGATTAGGTTGGCAACAAAAATATATTTTTTAATGTTATTACTATATAGAAATAAAACAAAGTAACTTCAGCGGGTTTAACATGATGTATTACATACACAAATATAACATAATTAAAAATAAACTCTAACGTTTTCGACACATACGGGTGTCCTCATCAGGAATTACATATCTGCAATATACATAAAATAAAAATTGTAAGGTAAATTTGACTTTGCACTATAACTGTATACTAACGACACTCCAGACTGAAAAGCACAAACTGAACGAGTGACACAGGAATGATTACAAGTAAATTATACGTGGAAAACAGATCACATGAGGTGTAAACTACAGGCATTAATTTGACAAACAATTAGAACACACACAAGAGGAACGATGAGCCACACGCGAATAACTGCCGGTTGAGAGACGGATTATTACGTTTGATTCTTAAGGCTTCCATGATCTTAGTCTGAAATTCAGATCTGCCTCGAGAGAAGATTTTAAATTGGTCAACCGAGACATTGTCAGTGCACGTTTCACAACAGGCGATGTGCTCTTTAATTGCACTTTTGGTTGTAAAGTTTGGGTTTAAGTGCTCCCCGGCCTTTGTCAACAGATGTCTGGTTGACATACCAATGTATGTCTGGTTTTCGTCACGCAAACAAATAAATTTATACACAACTTTCGAAGAAAGAGCAAAGGGGGTCAGGCGACTTCAGTTGAAAATATTGGTGCACTTTAAATGTTTTATATACAGGATGAATGTCACATGAAAACTTCTTTTTTATAAGTTTAGCCAGGTTTATTGCAAAGCTTGTTGAATCTTTTCCTAAAAAGGGTATACTAATAAAATAACTAAAATCTACTTCTTCAGGCGAGTCTTTTGGTTCATCAGCCATAAAGGTGTTTAAGACTTTATTGAAAAAGTGGGAAGGATATCCATTTAAATAAAACATATTTTTCAATTTCTTGATTTGTTTCTGAAACAATTGATTATCAGAACACACCAAACGAGCACGAGACAACAGACACAAAATTAAACCAGATTTCCATTTGTTAGGGCATAGAGCGTTATAATTTAAAAGCAAGCCAGTGTTGGTAAGTTTTCACCAAATTCAAGTGTCAAAAGAATTGTGTTTAATTTCAATTTCATCAAGAAAAGCGATGGTATCATTAGATTTTTCAAGTGTAAATTCGATATTTTTATGCTGCGAGTTTAAGAGGTTAAAAAATTTTGAGCACGATTCATCATCATCAAAAATGGCGAAAATATCATCGACATAACGTAAATACAGTTTGGGATAAAAATCACGATAGAATTCAAATATTTTGGTTTCGATGTGTGCCAAGAAGAAGTTTGCCATTGTTGGGCCCAATGGGGGACCCATGGTGACGCCATCTATCTGTTGAAACAAACCATTGTTGTACAAGAACATGCCTTCTGTGGCTAAATGTAATATTATTTAAGAAATGTTTTTTCTCAATGGGCGGTTGATTAGGTTGGTTTTCATAAAAAATATGGTCATAAAAAATATCTTGATTGATGCCTTCGAGCTCTGGTCATACCGGCAAATGTTAAAAATTTCATGGAAACAAAAGATCACTAACGATGAAGTATTATCCAAATTTATTTCAAGCAAAATTCCCTTACAAATACTCAAAAAAAGAAAATTAAAGTATTTTGGACACACAATAAGGCAAAACTCGTTACAAAGATCATTAATAGAAGTGAAGATAAACGGTAAAAGAAACAAAGGTAGACCAAGAATGATTTGGTCATCAAACATCACTAAATAGACAAAATTAAGTTATGAAAATGCAGTACGAACAGCTCGTGGTCGAGAACAATGGCGCATTGTATCCAACCCTCAATACGAGGAAGGAACGTAATGATGATGATGATGAATGGAGAGCAGTCCTTTACGAGCGTTGCTCAAGCGCACACCCTGAGAGTCAAACCAGCGCCGCTTGATCTTGAAGCTACTTCGTTCCAGAAGTGACGCGCCAAACAATTGAGCTATCGAGGCGGCGTCAGCTTCGGCTTGCTTTTAAATTATAACGCTCTATGCCCTATCAAATGGAAATCTGGTTTAATTTTGTGTCTGTTGTCTCGTGCTCGTTTGGTGTGTTCTGATAATCAGTTGTTTCAGAAACAAATCAAGCAATTGAAAAATATGTTTTATTTAAATGGATATCCTTCCCACTTTTTCAATAAAGTCTTAAACACCTTTATGGCTGATGAACCAAAAGACACGCCTGAAGAAGTAAATTTTAGTTATTTTATTAGTATACCCTTTTTAGGAAAAGGTCCAACAAGCTTTGCAATAAACCTGGCTAAACTTATAAAAAAGAAGTTTTCATGTGACATTCATCCTGTATATAAAACATTTAAAGTGCACCAATATTTTCATCTGAAGTCGCCTGACCCCCTTTGCTCTTTCTTCGAATGTTATGTATAAATTTATTTGTTTGCGTGACGAAAACCAGACATACATTGGTATGTCAACCAGACATTTGTTGACAAAGGCCGGGGAGCACTTAAACCCAAACTTAACAACCAAAAGTACAATTAAAGAGCACATCGCCTCTTGTGAAACGTGCACTGACAATGTCTCGATCGACCAATTTAAAATCTTCTCTCGAGGCAGATCTGAATTTCAGACTAAGATCATGGAAGCCTTAAAGTGCAACTGCACGATCGAATTAACATTGGCTAAAATCCATTGCCAAGACATCCGGTACCTGTTGAAAAACTCACTTTCTTACAATTGAGGCCCACAGCCGAGAAACCGACCCTTTTCCCACGCTCTCTAGCGCTTCTCTCTCACGCTACCTGGAAGTGACAAACTCGTCAACGCCACCTAGTGATATGACGTCAGTTGGAGTCGAGCTTAGTAGAGACCAAACTAGCCGAGATAGGCTTGGTTGCTAGTGAATGTGCAAATTTATAAGGCATGCATAATGAAGACGCATCTTTCAGCCAGCATTATAGGCTACAAATTTAGTTGTTCATGCCTGTGTGCCAGTAGTGGTTTGCGAAGCCCATCGCCGAAGGCTAGTTTCGTAGATTACAACAGCCAAACTTGGTTATATCGAAAACATTTTGTATTGTATTGTAGGACATAGTACAGTCGACTATCAAGCGATAACGCTTTAGCATTCATTGGGACTGTCTTCGGCAGTGTTGACATCTAGGTTTTTTTAAAATAATGTAGATGAAGCTAAAAAAAGACCAGATTAAACCAAATTGAAGCAGAAATAAACTAAAAAATAAACCAACATACAATACTAATGTGAAGAAAGGCGTTCTTCCCGGCTATCAGCACAAGGCTGATTACTCACTAGCACAGCGAGCAGCAGTAACGCTTCGCTAACCAGAACGGTGTAGCTTCCACGCTAGCCATAAAGACCTCCAATAATACAATACTAATGACAAATCGCATTACGACACACAAATCGAAAACAAACCAAACCAAAAAATTACTCCAAATCGAAAAAAAATAAACCAAACGGTTGCAAATACACCAGATTTGGTTTTAAAAAGACTAAAATGGAAACACTGATCTTCGGAACCCAGCATAATCTCCATCGTCGCTGGGGTAGGCTACTTTCTGCGGATGAAAGAGACAATGCAGGATGGCAGCACAGCTCTGTTCGACTTGCCCAGAACTTCTCCATCCACCAGCCACTCCAGCACGTGCCTATAAGCGACCAGCCTGGATTGCCTGAGAGATATAACAGCTTCGTTTAAATATGAATGGAACAATTAAGCAACCAGCTCTTGAAAGGCTGTTAAACAGTAAACATGCTCAAGTAAAACTCACTCATTTGACAACTTTCCCTCGCGTCCTCTGGGCTTGCCATCTTCTTCCCAATTCTTCCTATCAACCCTGAAGAAGGTTTGTAGGACTGCTGGATTGACCATTGCATGGAAGTCGTCCAACACAGTGATGCAAGAGGTACTCTCCGCCATGATGTTAAGCACCCTTACAGCTTACACATTGTTCGATTTTGTGGTTCGAATGTCACATAACATTGGTTAAAACGTACCGTACCTTACCTCGCATGGGCCTATGACAGCTTTGGTCTGTCCCTTAACCAATAATTTCAATGGATAAATCAACAGACCTGGCTTATTTTTTTCAAACTCGAGATTGCAAAGACCCTATAGGCTACTACCTGCCTTCACAAAAAAAGCACGTGCAACAAGATCGAAGCAGCGAAAAGAAAACCTCCTTCCTCTAGGACAGTAGTCGGTAACCTGCAGCTCCGGAGCCGCATGCGGCTCTGTAGCTCCTCTGAAGCGGCTCCCTCCAGATTTGACTGGATTTGGTATAGCCCATGCCTTCGACTGTGATAATGAAACAAAAAAAAAAAAAACGGCATCAAAACGTTGTTTACTAGTTGTGCAAGATGATGCAGCAATGAGCCAACTCTGATCGAGTGATAGGCTACTCTGTCAGAAAATAATAGACTTTTTTTAACAATTTTTGTTATTCAAGTTTTGACTTTATCAGGTCAGTTTACAGCTTTTGGCGTGAACACTGAACAGCACCCTTTTTTATCAGTAGCCATGCACAAATAAAAAATAGAAAAGTTTTAGGCAAAAACAGAGATGTTACTCAGCATGGACAATTGGACATAAACATGAACTTTGCATTCAATGCAAATGATGTTGGCATTTCTGCATGCTTAATAGCATATGTGGAGAAAAGTCCCAAAATAAATGACTTCAAAAGGCACTGTCAGAACAGCCATAGAGCATTAATTTTGTTGCACATGATTATCCCCTTTTGGAGATTAGATAGGATGGTCATTTTATTTTTGTTTGGATGCGAAACGCCAAAACATACATAAAACAAAAACTGACAGTGTGCATCCAATAAGAGAGTGCGAAAGACCGTAGCCCTGAAGGCGTAGGAGGTCGTCGAGTCTGCACTCTCTCATATTGAGGCAGTATTGGAACTTATGCAAAGATCGGAGCAGAGTAAGGAAGCTTTCAATAAATGGAAAACAACCCCATGCCACACCAATGCTGCTAGTTTTGTGGCAGCTCAATAGATTGTAAGCGAGGAAAGCCGTACACAGACAGAGATGATGGCATAAAAAAGAAATGTTCGGGAGCAAAGAAACTGTTGTCTGATCTACTTGAAACACATATATTACGTTTTGTGGCTCTCAGCTGGTCATTTCTGCCAAAATATGTAACAGAATCGCTCTTTTGTTAAAAAAGGTTGCCGACCACTGCTCTAGAACAAACACAACTAAAGGACTTGCAAAAGCGATTGTCGCTTCTGTCTGACTCCAACTGACGTCATAATCCGCGTGTTGCGCAATGCAATCCGCCATTGTAGGAACGTGGCCAAAAATACAAGCGCGTGGAAAACCATAGTTTTGATAATTTTTATTGAGATAAATATAGCCTTAAAAAGTAAGGGCGAGGTTGGTATTTATAGATTGAAACATGCTCTTTCAGATAAAGTGCGGTCAAAGTCATCGTGCAGTTGCACTTTAAGAATCAAACGTAATAATCCGTCTCTCAACCGGCAGTTATTCGCCTGTGGCTCATCGTTCCTCTTGTGTGTGTTCTAATTGTTTGTCAAATTAATGCCTGTAGTTTACACCTCATGTGATCTGTTTTCCACGTATAATTTACTTGTAATCATTCCTGTGTCACTCGTTCAGTTTGTGCTTTTCAGTCTGGAGTGTCGTTAGTATACAGTTATAGTGCAAAGTCAAATTTACCTTACAATTTTCATTTTATGTATATTGCAGATATGTAATTCCTGATGAGGACACCCGTATGTGTCGAAAACGTTAGAGTTTATTTTTAATTATGTTATGTTTGTGTATGTAATACATCATGTTAAACCCGCTGAAGTTACTTTGTTTTATTTCTGTATGGTTCAACAAAGCAAACTCTCTACCAAAGCTTTAATAACTATAGTATATTTGATTTAATTCGCTCTGCTTTGCTTTTTTGCTTAACCCTTTGAAGGTTGGGGGGGGGCTGTCAATTCAACTTTTTTGTATCAACAGTTGTATCTCTAAAACCACTGAGGCTGCGACTATGAGACTTTTTGACTTTTCCTAACTTTTATTCACCTCTATTGAGCTGAAGTTTTGAGCGAATAAAGGTTATAAATTGAAAGATATAAGGCATTTCTCAGCACATCCTCTGAAATATTTCATATTTTATTGATCAAAATTTTCCCACCAGCTGGATAAAAGTAATTAATTTGGCCTCGTTAATCAAATGATTCGTTAATCACATGATTCAAATTGAGATTATGTAAAAAAAATTTAATCACAACATTGCAATGCATGTTTTTCATTACTCTACCAAAAAATACCAAATAACCCAAACGTCATAAGTCACCTCAACATTTCAACGTATATGATCAGTTCTAAAACTCACATAGTTTTAATTTTCGGATATGCTCAGCGTGAATAATTTTACAAAGTAAATCCCAAGTTTTGAAACCGTGCCTTAAAAAATAACAGAGATATCACTCCTAAAGCATAAGAAGAATCGACAGCCCCCCCCCCAAACTGAGCAAGACTCCAGAGAGCCCAACCTTCTAAGGGTTAACATTGAGCACTTTTTGTAGTATTAATAGTTTTCATTGTTTAATTTTTAATGCTTATTGATGGATGTAACCTGCTCGGTCTCATAAAAAATTAGTTGCAGGCAGTCATTTGTTTATAGGTCATGTAGATCAGTCCAACTTCATCATAAAAAATTGTCTGGAGATTTAAAAATTATGGTGATGGAGTTTTCAAAGCTCTTTTTCATCAATGCAGTATCTCGCTAATTCAAATTATTGATCTTTGTGATTATCCACTGAAAGGGATCTTTCTAAAGAAATTTAGCCTAGATAGGGTTGAGCAATGAGCATGATAATACTGTAATATTGCTCTTGGAAAGTGAACTTGAATCTAATAACTAATTACAATAATTGCTAAACACATTGACACTCAGTATTACTTACTAATGCAGTGGTACGTGATAGTAAGGTATTTGAAAAGATTGGGGCATTCAGTGACTACGCCGAACTGTGCTTGAGACGCCACTACGCCACACTTCTTCTTGCCGTTGCACACTTGGGATGTGACGTAATACGCTCGCTGGGATGAACAACTTTGACCTTTCCATCTTGACTCGGTTTGACAGCTTTTGTATAAAAATATTGAATTGATCTACAATATTATTTTGATTAATGTACGAAAACTTATCAAAGGGACAGCCTAATAAATAAAACTGTGTTGTTTTAGTTGAGGTCTCTCACGAATTTTTATGTGAAAAGACACAAATCTCTTGTTTTACCTTTTCGTACACGGAAAGCACGTCACGGGCTATCTTAGCCCCGTGCTAATTAATCGCTAATACGGGAGCTATGAGAATCACAGAGCCAAAAGATTTACAAGACAATAGCCATGTGTATTGTGCGTATAGAAATTAAATTTTTACACAACAAATTCATTGAAATAAAGTGTTTGAGATGAAAAAACGTCAGAAAATCGATTTTTATTTTAATTTCCCAAAAATAGCTTCAAAATTGAAATTTTTGAACTATAACGTCATAGAGGAATGCTAAACTAAAGAAAAAGTTACTTTTGCTCAAAAATATAAGGCATTTTTGGGCGTTTTTACATTTCAAAGTAATTGCACTAACATTTATATTGCACTAACATTAAATTATATCAAATATAGTTATTACTATCTGAAGCCTTTACAAATTGTTTCACCTAACGGATCATCAGAAGGTCTTATTCAAATAGAATCTAATATTCTATTCTATTTGAATATTTTGAATATTCTATTTTGAATATTCTATTCTAATATTCTATTCTATTCTATACTATTCTATTTGAATAAGACCTTCTGATGATCCGTTAGGTGAAACAATTAGTAAAGGCTTCAGATAGTAATAACTATATTTGATTTAATTCGCTCTGCTTTGCCTTTTTGCTTGGCATTGAGCACATTTTGTAGTATTAATAGTTTTCATTGTTTTAACATTAAATTATATATATCTAACATCGCACGAAAATGTCTAGCCACTTGAGACAAAATGCTTATTGTGAAGGGCAGAAAGGTAGAAAAATGGCCAGTGTAGGTTTAGAAAATTTGCAAAGAATAAGAACTAAAAGTCACGAAATTTCACATTTCTAGCATATTTCCTTCTGAGAAATATTTCACTACTAGAGTGGGGCGTCCTCATAAAACCCCGCGTCTCTACAGATAGGGTTAAAAGAAGATCACTTAAAACTAAAACAAAAGCCGTAGATTGACCAAATGTTTTTTATGGTATATTTGTATACACTCTCACGTCTCAAGCTTTATCCGTTCATTCACAACTCTTCAAACAATACAGTAGGCTATAAATCAAAGATATGCACTTTGAATTTTACTGCGCTTTTGTCATTCTGATTATATCTTGGGCTTTGCTTTTCAAAAGCATATAGAAGTAAAAACTATCACGAATCAAAGGAGAGAATTTTTTATTTTAGAACATTTTTTTTCTAACAAATCGTTTTATTTTGAACATTTATACTCGGACATGAAAAGCTTTTATTGAACCTAACCTTGTTCTTCAACACGAAAGTTTTCCGTCAAAGGTAACAAATAGGTGACTGATTAAATATGGTACAGAAAATATCTTGCCTTTTTGATTGTATTATTTTTAAATAGCAGCAGTAGGCAATGTGATCATATTTTTAAGTCGTTGCCTTGCTGGAGAAAGTTAAAGCAGTAATGTCATTGACGTATTCTAGATGAGAGGTTTTAACCACATTTTTGTAAAGAAATATTTTACGTCTTGTTGTCGTAACGGCCGAACGTGGCGTTCAAAATCTTTATAACTTCTCCAGATTTTTCGCATGATAGTTCGGCCTCTCGAAGTTCACATGTTGTCAATGATTTAGTTCCGTTCGGAAAATCTAAAAACACGTTCAGAACTCTTTTGGGAGACTTTACAAATGCTGAGACATGCTTTCAAGAGAAGTAGATGGAAGTCAAATGCAAATAGGTTTAAATATTGGAGTAAGCCTACAACGCTTTGATTTGTTTGAAAACAACTTGTTTTATTTCTATGGATCATAATTCATAAGCGCAATAATTATTTCTTACACGTTGTTGGATCTGTCCATCGATTTCCATACTTTTTTGAAACTTCTGAAGAAAATTTTGCAAACAATGGTGCTTGAGTGTTTGACTTTTTTGCTACCTTATCCACGTAAGCCGACAACAATCTTTCCATCGGGTCTCTGACAACCACAAGTTTTGTCATGTGTCTGTAACTTTTTATTTCCTCATCCGATGGTGAATACTGAACAAAACTGTCAACTGCAGCGTGCTCCTGGCCCTGCCATAAAAACGATCATTTTAGATAAACTACTATTCTGTGAACAAAACTAATTTTACAGGAATTTATATATCGACAATCTGGTGGCATTTTGAAAAAATCGTTAAGGACATGCTTAAAGAAAACTATGGCGTTTGGCTTCACTGTTTTTCCATCTAAACCACTCAGTGTCTCAAGCATTCAGTGTAAATTTGCACGGTGGCGGATCCAGGAGGCGATTGAGGCGTTTCCTCCCACACCCCCCAACTAACAGAAAAGTAACTTAATTCACGGTGTAATTGCAAGAGCACATTAATGTAGACAATGTGGTTGCCTTGTTTAAATCTCCCCTCTCAAGCTAGGTTTCTTGCTAGATCCGTCCCTGGACAGTGGATAAGACAGACAAGTAATGCTGGTCAGTCAAGCCATTTTGTTACAACACTTAGCTTGTGCCAATTTTGGAAACTAAAGACGTGTAGAATTTGATGGTAACTGTTTGAAAAAAATACTAAGTTAAAGAAATAAAGACAATTTGAAATCTTTAGAAACTTTTTGCTGAGATTACCACTGAATTCTGTTGTCTAATTCTACAGTACAGATTGCACAAATTTCCATGATATAAAACAGTTTGTGCTTTTTTTTATTCTTTTTTTTTATCAAGTGTACGCACAAATTAAAATGATTAAAAAGAAATAGAAAAGATAAATGGACCGAAAACATCAGTGAGCTTACAATTCTATTTCCTCGTTCATTAGTAAGTTGGGCTTTTATTGTAAATAAAATCCGTCTTAAACTTACTGGTTTGATTTCTGCTGTACTATTAGCCAATCCATTCAAAACCATCAGCACTTTCTTCCAGTTGCTGCAACCAGTCTTAGGAACCTCCATATACATTAACCCATATTTATTTGATACAAACGGCCAAGGTAACGGTGATGGGAGTCTTGTGCTCCAAAATTGGAAAGTCGTGTTGCTTGTGTTTATACCTAAAGAGAGCGTAATTGTTAGCACACATGCAGTAAATAGGCATAAAAACAAAAATATTATAGTGTTTTTACATTTTTGAAATTTCAATGCAACCTGAAACAAATATAAAACAAACGTATAACCTGAAGCAATTATAAGTTTATCAATATTGTCGAAGTCAACCACATGACAATAAACGGGAATTTGTGAATATTATAGGCTATGGGTGTACAAACTATTTTCCGAGGGCCACATTCAAAAGAACATATACCAAACTCCACCTCAGACGCTAAACAAAGCACAAAAGACTCCTCTCTTATATACATAAATCTTTGCAAACAGCACGACTTAGTGTAAGCAGTGATGCTGCACTTTGGCCTGCATGATGGCCGGCAAGAGCGAATCCAGCAAGTAGCCTTGGGGGAGAGGGGCGGTTTCAACAAAACACAATGATGTGTAGGATATGTTCACATTAACCGACCTTGCAAATAAACCGTGAATAAAGTTAGTTTTCTGTGTATTAAGGGGAGAGGGAGGCGATTGCTTTCCTGAATCTGCCACTGATAGTCAACAAATTCATCATTTGTTCAACATTGCGTATCACCAAGCAGGTGGCCATGCACCAAGTGATAGCCTATTTGTTCCCAGTTTCGGGAAAAGTCTGAAAGAGAGAGCGAAAATTGATTTCTTAATCAACTCTCACAACTCGATAAGTTCAAGAGCCACTTCCACTTCTTGCACATCCATTTCCAGCGCGTGCGCTGAAATCCTTTGGGTATGTGGCGCGATCTATCTCAAACGAAAATATCGAATTGACAACTCAACATGTTTTGTGAACCTTTTAAATCGTCATAGAAATTTTGTTATCTTTGCAGAGTTCTACTTTCCAAAGAGATGCTATCGGGCCATATTAGATCACATTTTCAAAATTAATCTCTGACGGAGTTGGCCCTCCAGCCATAGGTTGGACACCCCTGGTTCTACGTCAACAATGCATAGCAATTTTTGAAGACATTTAGAAATAATATTTGGCTCACAGAACGTCTACCAACATTTGCAAACATACCCTACTCCAATGAGTAGTTTCACATCTTCTAGTTCTAGTGAAAGAAGCTTGATTAGTTAGAAACTCATTTTGAAGATTCATAGACTACTTTACTTTGTAGGCTACAGATGCAGTTGAAGCAAAATCTTGCGGGTGCCCAAGTTAGGGCGTGACCTTTTTTGACGCATTTGTCAAATTATTTAATTTCAAATACTTTTTAATCAGTAAAAGTGTTATTTTACTTTTGATAGTGTATTACAATAATGGTTACATAATAAAATCACTGCCTCCAATATAGCAAAAAAGTAATAAATATAGACCACGGTGACACACCTAATCTAATCCATCAATCAAATAAATCAATCATACAACAAACATGCGATTACATACAGTATTCTATGGGAAAATTATCACCGAATGACGAGTCATTGCAACAACAAAACATTGTTCTGATGAGCTTTTATGTGATAATTACGCCAGCGTGACGTTTATTACTAAATCCCCAATTACAGTTTGTTCAAAAAGGTAATCTCGCTTCACGGAATCGTGCAGGGGCAACAAAATTGTTTTTTTTTTATCACATGTCGTCCGATAAGCTGTCGTACGACAAAGTATCGGATCACCCATTTGAAACTCTTTTGTTGGATTAAATTACAGTCGAATGATCGATATAATGAAAAAGTAATCCCACTATTAGCAAACTATCTGGATGCAATAGGCCTACCTAATTTTTCACACACTTGTTTAGCTGCATTTCTTCTTCTTTTCATTCTGATTTCCATTCTTCGAAAGAATTCCTCATCAGTTTCGTAAGAAGATGAGTGTTCGTCTAAAATCTTTTTGCTATCGAAGGAAAAATCATAATCCGTCTGTAATGTGTGTAACTTGTCTGTACAAGAGGAGTAGCGCTAGTTTAATCCGGTAAATGCTCACCAAATCAAAAAACATAGCCTACTCAAGTATTCAACCAAAAGTGCTAAGAATGAAAACATGTCCGATTGGATTTTCTAAAAAGTGCTCTCTCACATGTCTGTCAAGCTCACATTCTATTGTACATGCTCTTGTTTTTGTGAACTGTTTTAATTCTATCACCATATATCACGAAAGTATAAGCAAAATAATCATTGTCACGTTTGTTGTATTCACTTGCAACTATCAGACCTATCCATTGTTTGCATTTATTGAAACTTTTCAAACCATGTTAAAACCCTTCAAGATTTTGCCAGCTTTTCCCGTTCATTCGTACATCGTTTAATTATTGTAGTAGCCTAAGTATAAGTAAGCCTACCATCTTTTTCTTTCCGGACACGTTAATAAGCAAAAAATGATATGAATACCTCAAGTAAGTGTTTCTGCTGTTTCTGAGAAGTTGTCTTGGAGAATGCATCAGTTGTGCTCCAATAGTGTGATGTATAAAGATTATTTTTCATATGCAATTCAATGTTGAAAAACCAGGAGCTAATATCATAATGCAGATAATGTAATAAACTGCTTCCTCCGTATAGCATGAGTGCAACACAGCATATTACACGCAAAAACCGCTTGAAAAACTTTACTTTACGCAGCATATTAACTTTATCTGCAATGGTTAGTAATAAATAATTTGTTACTATACTATAGCGAAATCGATTCTTACTTAATAAATAACACTAAGAGGTTAGATTGTTGTGCAAATGCCAGCATTTGATCAATGCAAAATAGCAGTAGCCTATAGGCTACCAGTCTAATAATGAACAGAAACAGTTTCCTTGAATTTGCGAGATAAGTGAATCTTCATTCCGCAAACCGAACTAACTTGACTCAAAAACCATCATTTTTCAAAGAAAAAACATTCAGCAACACGTTTGTAGTTCTGTTATAAGCTGTGATTTGCAAACGCTTCGGTTACTTAGTTATGCTAGTAATAAGACGTAACGTTACCTACAATGCTATAGACTTTGTTGCAAGAGTAGCTTCTGCTTTTTCTTGGGATGCACTTTACATTGCAGCGCGATAGACTGTGTTTACTTTATCTACTGTACTGTAAGCGTCGTCTCAACCAAACCAAAAAGATTTCTGTTTAACCTATTTCGTTTGAAACATTCTTGCTACCTGTATAGGCTACTATATACGGTACAGTACAAAATCGGCTACTTTATCAAACACCAATTTTGTGGTCACTGAAATGGAACCTTGAAGTTGAATATTAACCAAGCAACGATAGAACTATGTCACTGCACTGTATTACAGTCTACAGATTGCCTAACATGTAGACTAGTAAGTCTACAGGATAAAAGTCCAGCATCGTCGGCAGGCCCGGATTTAGGGGGGGGCAGAGGGGGCAGTTGCCCCGGGCCCCCCGACTTTTGAAGGGCCCCTCTATGTGGAAAAAAATGTGATTTTGTGTTATTTTTTTCCTTTTGGCCTTTAAAGTTTCTGCAAAATGCTGTGCAGTACTGGACTGATGCTACTGTAGACGTAGAGGTGGTTTTTCGCGCCGTAGGCACGAAAAAATTTTTTCACGGGGGCCCCCCGGTCTAAAAGTGCCCCGGGCCCCCCATCAGCTAAATCCGGCCCTGATCGTCGGTAAGCTCTCACTAATAGCTTGTGTGTGGCACTTGACTGGATATTCTGGAATTTGATGTGGTTACATAGAACGTGTTTGGCTTTACATTTAGCTTTTGTCATAAGAAAAACTGATTTAATGTTACTCTTTAAACGAGATTCATAATTTAGTATGCAAACTTGAAACGGCACTTTTGTTTAAGTTGCAATAAATGCTCCTCCCTTTAGTGTCGAGTACTCTGGTGAATAGAAATGGGTGTTTATTACATAAGGTTAAAGTTAGTTCACTGTGTATTTGTGTGTTTTTGATTGTGGCTGTGGGCCTACCTACTTTCCTCAACGTGCTGACGTAGCCTGTGTATCAGGTATTACTAAGATATATTTCAAGAGAACGTCAGACATACAGTACTTTATGACGAGTCAAATGTCTTTTAATACTGGTATTGTTTTTGAAATGATTTAAACTAAACAAATAAAGCTGTAATCAACTTGATAACTACCCTTTAATGCCAGGACTACTTTCTACAAACGAAAAAAATTTTTTTTTTGTTTTTTAGTGACATTTGTGACCCAATAAATCCATTTTTATCAAAAATTTTATTTTTTGTGTTTTAAATAAAAAATTAAAAAATGTTGCCAAATGGCTACATTGGGCATACAGAGTGCGCAAATATGAAAATTCTTAGATACAAATTATCCTGTAAATTCGATCGCTGAAGGTCAAAAACCGAAGAAGAAATGTTATATGCATTTTACAAAGAGTAACCAGAAAACTAAAATGGCTTTAAGATTCTTTGGCAGGCTATTTGCAATTTATATTATATTCCTCCGGAGGAATTTGCGGACATTTCGATAACAGATGCTCTATCAAGGGATTCACTTCGATTGTCATAGCCTTCCTCGCCTCTTTTCTTCATATCTGTGTTATCATTGAAGTGCATGCAACAGCATTTTAAATCTGTTGCGTGGCATTCAGTCAGCTATTAGAGAGTATCTCGTTCGTCTTTCCCATTACATCCTTCTCGAAGGCATCTTTACAATACTGATGTGTAGGAGGAGCACTCCTATAAGCTTTTTCATTTCAGCAATAGATGTAATCAAGACATGTCCGTCATTTTGATGAGCGTAGAGTTTTGATTCACGGACAATATTTCCAAACAGCTCGTCATCAAAAAACTCTAAAAAATACTCCAAAGGGGTTTCATATTCAGATAGAGTATACCCTTGATCCTCCCACTGAACATCCAAACTGGGTTTAAATACCTCCTTACCTCCTTCTTCCACGTACACTGGCGTTTTGTGGTTTTACTGGTTGAGCGTTTTGTCGGTTGAACCTCTTTCACACTTTCCTCAACCACTTCAACTTGTGGCTGTCTTGTAGTAGAAGGCGCCGAAGATAACCTTGATGAAGAAGTAGGCATTCCGCATCTTCATCGGACTCATCCTCTTACTCTGAAATGTCACCAGCGGGCACAACTATCGCAATATCCCATTCAACACCAAATCTACATTATTTTCATCAATTGTAGATAATTCAGGCAGCGTTACAGTAAAGAACGTATCTGCATAAAAAGTAAAAAAAAATCAGAAATTTATTCTATTCCATGGAATTTGGACTCTTTCTACGCCCAATGTAGCCATTTGGCTACATCAAAATTTCGGGTAACATAACTAAGATTAAAAACATTAACTTCAAAATTAAAGTATTTAGGCTAGTTATTTGTTGATATGACTTTGTGAAAACACACAAAAGTGCAATCATTTCTTCAAATAAACAAATCTGCAGTGCTCTGAAGCTGCCTCATTTTCTGACTATTTCAACTTTTCAATGGTCACCTCATCACCATACTTTCTTCGGAAGGGAATTGTGGGTAATTAGTGTTTCCAATAAATTTCTTTGCTATTATTGTCTTCACAAGAGATAGAATGGTGGATTAAACCATGACAAGGAAACATATTTGTTTTTAAAAAAGTTACAGGGGCCCCTCAATTAAGGTGTGCCAATTGGCTACACTGGGCATTAAAGGGTTAAGTGTTTGGCCGAGTGACGAGAGCAACGGCACAGGTAGGCTACAACGTACGAAAGGAACATAGGTTGGACACGGCTAGAGAACACGAGTTTTGGTGTGTACACAAGAGTCCAAGACACTTACTGAAATAATGGCATGCCAAAATAAAAGGAGTAGTTGATTTCAGCTGTCTGATAAATCTGTCATTAGACCTATATCGCATTACATGCAATTGAATTGTAGAATGTGACATTAACATAAAGTACCGGTAGTTGTTTTTGGACATTTGGTGTTGCATTATTTCTTTATCAAATCAACTTTATGAATATAATGACGCAAGTTAATCTAAGCATCTTCCATGCAATTACCGTTTGGATACCATATCTCATAACCTACCATTTAATAGCTTACTGCGTGCTATTCTTGTATGTATGCTACTGTATTACTGTACTGTACTTACTGCAGGCTGTTTGATCTTTTCATAAATTTTTACGAATCAAGTATAATGTTTGGTGGTTGGCTATTTAGACCTTGGCGGTTAAAAAAGAATACTATTGTTTGTTCTTATAACTGCCTTATTAGACTTATTTGAGCTGCAGTTTTAACCTTCACGTGAAACAAACTTGCCTGCACAAATAAATACTTGCCGATACAAAATGAAACGAGGTTACTGTGCTCATATTAGACATGTGGTAATATTCTCAAGCCAAACTTCATGATCATGTTTAATAAGCGTTGAAAACGAACTAACAGTGGAACAGCAAACAAAAACTTAAAAAGCGCACTATTTGTTTTTTTCGTTTCCAACAATAAAAAGATAAAACAAAAACGTTCGGGAGCGGGAAGAAAAGACGCAGCATCTGCTGGTGTTCTACAGATTCGCCTTTTTTTTATTTGAAATCCAGACCATTTGGTAATAAAATAACAAGCAAAATCTACAGTCTCGCTGTCATTTTAAAATTACAGAAAAAAACATTTGTGATACTAAGATATAAATATACAATTGCCTTACTCTGTTGCTCATTGCGCTGTGACATTACCAAGTGCTTATCACGTAAAACTGTGTTGTATCTTGAAATCCAATAAACTTTTCAACTATTTTTTCAACTCTCCACACTTTGTAGTGAGAAATAGAGAGACGAGAGACACGGCGACAGTTTTAGTCTTGGTATCGCATTGACACATTTTAGTGTTGTTCAAGTTTCATAATCAAATTTGTAGGATACTGTTTATTTCGTACTTACTTTACACGTTGGATATGGTTGTTGATTTTATTACTGATCAATGGAATAGTTTGCAACTACCGTAATTAAAAGTATCCTCTCGACAGGCGTAATAAGCAACCAGCGTTACCGTATTGCAGGGATAGCTCATATCCGCCCCGATAGCTCAATTGGTTAGCGCGTCACTTCTGGAACGAAGATACTTCAAGATCAAGCGGCGCTGGTTCGACTCTCGGGGTGTGCGCTTGAGCAACGCACGTTAAGGACTGCTCTCCATTCAGCGGCATCTAATGGATGGAATAGTTCCCCGGCAACAAGACTTCAACAATCGGAAACTTCACTCTGTCAATCTCGGTGACCGGCCCTGCGTCAGTGATTCAAAGCCTCTACAAGTATGCGAAACTGCCAGGATTAAGCTCTGCAAGAAACTTTCCCAGTCCGAGGATAAAGATTTAATCAATCAATCAATCAATCAATAGCAGTCTGCTATTATTTTTTAGAAAAGCAGCTTTTTCCTTGTCGTATTGGCAAGTCTAATGGAGGGATTGTTTGGATAGATCACAAATCATCATCGTCATCGGGTTTTGTTTTTTAACGGGCTAGTTTTGCGAGGCATTTCTATACTCGTAGGAATTTCTACAAAAATGTTGCTAAGAAAATTTCATTGTCTATTGACACAACAATTGTTTGAATTAAACTTTAAATTGTATGTAAGCATCCTTATCTATTTCACAATATTCTTTTCTAAACAAAACAGTTTACCAGCGCGAATGTAAAAATCCATCGCAGCAGCGTTGCGGGAAAGAAAACGTACAATTGCACAATGCACAGTGATAAAATTGGACTTCATCTCAAACGAGCGTTTCGGGCAAATGTTGCTTGTCTTTCACCACGGCATGCCATGATAAGTGCCCTTTGTTGGTTGCTGATTGCAATCCGTTTTTCTTTTTGGAAGAATAGTGACGACCGCGTGGTTTTGAGTCATTCAAACTCAAATCAGTCTTACCAAGCAAGCCTGACGACGTCCAGCGAGAGCCAGGTACTTGATTTAATTTTTCAGCCAGAGCTGAATCGTCTTTGCTATAGCGACGTACCAGTGAGGCAACATTAGTTTTTTGTGTTCGTAGTCCGTTTGTTTCGGAGTTTATCTTGTCACTTTCTTCACAGCGAGTTGAGCCTGGTTTGGATCCTTTATGAGCTCGTTTTCTAGCCATGGCCAGGACAACTCCTTCTTCATTGTGCTGTTGAACAATTGTTGGTTCAAGAGACTCAGTTTTTGTATTTTTGTTTACCTGGTTTAAATCAGCACTAGTTCCTTCGGCCATCATGCTTTCAGAAATCAAGCTCTTTAGTGGACTGGATATTGGTAACGGACCATACTGCCGTTGGATGCGCGGGCTTAAGCCCTTTGGCATACGTTTTCGAGGTAACGGTTTAGGCCCTTCTTCTTTTTTAGAAGACATTGTTTCTACAGGAGTGTCATTTTCAGCTGAATGCTTCAATCTGTTCGAAGAAGTACTTCCTATATCAAAGTCGGGACTCAAAACAGCGTTAATAGCTGAAACTGTGGATGGACGAAGTTGCAGTAATTGATTTTCCGTATCAGCAACGCAGCTTGGACTGTCGCTATTGTTGTTATTATTATTGTTTTGGTTATCAGCGGTGGGAATTTCTACGCGCACATTCATACGAGATTTAAATTTGCGACTGCGGACTCTGGAAGTTTTTTCAACGACCGTATGTTCACTTTGATGAGTTGATGAAGACTTATGTCCGTTTTGCATCAGTTGGGCATTGTTTGTTTTCAAGTTGTTTTTATTTGAATCATTTGGTATTGAAAGATCCTCTTGCTCAATGTCACTGTTCCTTTGTACTTTCTGGTCAATGCTCGCAGATGACAGAGGATCACTATTTATTGACTTTAAGTCACTGTATACGTCGGGGCCTAGCTTGGTTTGCGTATGGAGACTAAATCCACCACGACGTTTCACTCGGTCTTCTGAAACATTGGTAGGGACATTACTTCTAGCTGCAGCAGATTTATTTGAATCTGATAAATCTGTGACTCGCACAGCTTGGTCTTTCATAACGTACACTTTGTGTTCTGTACATTGCGCTTGTTCAAAATCTTCCCCTTTTATTTCAACGGCTTGCTGCAAGATTGATTGATCGTTTGTGTTGTCACAGCATTCATCGCTACAGCGAAATTCGTATATAACGGGTACTAGCGGATGTCTTTTCACGTTGTCTTTGCGGCCAATAATTTGCAGCAGGTCGTCGTCAGTGAAAGACATTGATCTGTTCTTTGTAATCTCTGACATCGATGACGATTCTACAAATTCACTTCTGTCTCCAGGGTTTCCTCCAACCTTTAAAATTAATTCAATTTTTAATTAACTTATGGTAACAGCTGTAGACCTACGTTGTTCAAACAAACAAGTATTGGGCTACTGTGCATTAAAAGTAATACAGTAGATTCTTGATGTTTTTAGCATAAACCAACAATATCAAAAATCGTTGACGCAGACGATATCTGTAAGTTAAATAGCTTAAATAAATAGCTTACAATTGACACAGCTTTAAAATCAAACAAAAATATTTAAAGTATGAAACAAGGCGGAAGATTGAACCAGGAAACATCTTTTATTGTGAAGCACTTTACTTACATGTTCTGAGATTTCCAAGCCAACTTTATCATTAGTCTCATCAATATCATCCAATCCACTGCTGCTACTGCTGTCGCATTCATCAATATCAGACCAATCGGTGAGCGGCCGTGACTGTTGTTGAACTTTCTTGAAAATCGGCCTAAAACATGATGTTCTTAGCAACATGTGAAGCACGTGGGTTTTTAAGAAGATTAGGGTACAGTTTGCAACGTGAAATCTAATTAATGCTAAATGGATAAAGTCATCAAGATATGAGTCAGAAAACATGAAAAAACTTTTAATAAAATCGATATTTTGAACGTGGGCTTGATACTCTCGTTACTCATTACAGCGTTTGAACGATTGTAGCTGAGGTGGCAGAAATATCAAGATGGATTTTTTGCCCAGTTTTTCATTCAACTGTGACACCATAAGTTTTGAAACTGACTGAAACAAAAGCAAAAAATTTTTGATTTATTATTATTTGCATGCATTGGTGACTACTAATGTTCTGTTAAATCGCGTAAAGTCGTGATTAACTGTATTTTTTGCTATTGCAATGAGGTCAAACGTTGCTTGCGTTATAGGTGGATTTTTAGATTACACATGAACTACTGGAAAGCTATTTTTATAGCAACAAAATTGTATAAATGACACAGATAATCAAAAGCAAAAAGATTAGAAAACTCTATTCAAATCATAAGTTTTTCACCTCTTAAACTTTAACTTTCCCTTCTCTCGTTTCTCTTCTTTTTCTGACACAAGAACATGACCAGTGGCTTGTTGGTAGCTCAACCTCATAGCTGAATACACTCGCGGAGCATCGTCATCAGCAGCTTGATGAGTTTCTTGCGACGAGCTAGCGTCTTCTTGGTTGGGCAGGCAATCAACAGGAGGATCGGTGTAATCAGGTGTTGAGTATGGGCTAACGCTCTCGCTTTCTTGATCAAAACTTTTTGAACTATTTGGGGCAGCAGTTTCGAGAGCACGAGACTTTTCCCTAAATAAAAATCATTGATATTACAGACAAGTTTGTAGCTGAAAACAACGTTACTCGTAGTTGGCAACATGAATCAAATTACAAATCACGAGTTATCTCGTGCATTGGTTGTCGACGAGTTTATTGAAGGCTGCAATCTCAAAGCAACTTGTATACCACTTCAGCGTCTTTAACAATGACAAGGATCGCTGTAATGGCCTATGAAAAGTTGGTACAGAGAAAACATCTTGCGTGACTCAGGCTCAAACATGAACCGAAACAAAATAGTGGCCGAAATAATAATAGTTTTTTTTTTTCAAAATTTTCGTTAGCGGTCCAGCACGTTGGTACTTATATAAACTTTTTTTACCTCATGTGATTGGCTGCTTTTCTGCGAAGTAAGAAATCCACAGCTTCAGGATCAGTTTCTTTCAAAACTCGCAACATTTCGTGATGTTCCTCTTTTGGAACCTGACAATTAAGTTTATGTGAGCATGGCCTACCGTTTGCAGTCTAGCAAATGTGTGTTGCAAATGACTGTGACCGAGCAGGTTGGATATTTACAACGCATTCAAATTAAGTTCTTTTTGTGAATTTTATCAAAACTAGAAAAAAACATGTATCAATACATGAATTATATATAAAATGTAAAATGTAATAAAAAATAAAATATAAAATGTAATAAAAAATATTTATAACAAACTAAGGTGCTACATAATTATCTAATATCTATTTTATGTGAGAGTTTTGAAATGGACAAAATAAGTATGAACATTTTTAAATAATAAACGTACTTGAAAGAGTTGCACTTGATTGGTGATTAAATCCTCCACGATTTTGATCACCGAAGAGCTTTCTTCTGGTTTTTCTAAGATTGGAGCCTTGTGCCAATAAAATATAGATTCAACTAACATAAATTGTAAAACAAAATTGTGGTTTAAAATTAAAAAATAAGATAAAATATCATAAAAAAAACAAATGATCTCTGAGATCTGTGGGTAAAATGCATAAAATCGTTGGTTAATATTTACAAACGTTAGTCGTGGAAATAAAATTTCTAACATTTTTATGTTAAAATATGAGATTTTTGAAGAGAACTCACTTGATAGTGATTGTCATTGCTTTGTTGGGACGTTTTTTTGAGTCGATGCATGATATTGGGACCAAATATCATCGCCAAGTTGCTGATGTTCATTTTATTTCCGGGTACCTGTTGATAAAAACTTGAACGTCATTTAATCGTTTTGCAAAACTTCTTAAACTGCAAAATATGGGGTCTCTTTGATAGTAAGCAGCTTTAATCTTTACAATAACATTGGCACAACCGAGTTATTTAACGCGTAAAACAAATAGGTTTGTGCAAAATTCACGACATAAAAATCTTACTTTGCCTCCAGATCGGTCGAAGCTGGTTTCAGAGTGCGCAGCAACAATAGCAAGAAAATTTAGAAGAGTGTGCAAAGTGTCTCGGTTGGAAAGGGGCAAAAGCCACAACAAATAACGGAGGCAGGAAATACGCTCATGCTTTGAAAGTTCTAAACATTGGGAAAAAAGATTTAGATTCTGGAGAATTAGGAATAGCGAGTATAGAAACACGAGAAATGCAATTAAGTGATCGTTGGAGTGTATCAATATCTTCAGCAAACTATTACAACAATCCATGGCTACCTGGAGATGCGGCCTGATTTGTCACATTTTGCAGATTTTGATTACAGCTACTGCTATTGTTTGACTGACATTTTCTAAGATTTTTTTACTTTTTGGTGTTTTCTTATGATATAAAAGCTATTTGCTGCCTTGGGGAAGCAATAGCAAATGAGAAAAAGTAAGTTGAAAAACGCTGAATCAGACTGATATTGAAAAATTAATAGTCTGACTAAAATCTTCGAAATCGAATTTTCTTTGTTTTTCAACATCTTTCAAAATCTATTGTGTCATCTGGGGAAAACAGTAAGGAAAGCGTAAAAATATAATTTTTAGAAAGACTTATTTAAACAGTCGCCCAAAGTTAGCAAAATCTGGAAATTTTTGCAAAATGTGACAAATCAGGCCGTATCTTTAGGTAGTCATGCAACAATCTCAGATCCAATCCAACTTGCGTAATTGCAGTGCGTATACTTTTGTAGCATTTTTCTATTTGTTATAGCAGTTACTTTACTTTTGGTTTGACAGAGAATTTTTTTTATTATAGACCAACTACTGCATAGAAATACAAAAGCAAACATCACGCAGAATTTCATAATATCTTAATTTAAGACGGAAAACATCATCTTTGAACTTTGTTGGAAGTAATAACTGAGACTTTTGTGAAACAATTTCATTTTCAGCTTACAAACAGTTATGATGACCATAAATTCACATTTACTCACTGGCAGTTTGTATGAATGCTGGGTATAGTTCCCGGGTAAGCAGAGCCTCAGGCAAATCTCTGAAAAACTCCTTTAACAACGCAGCGACATCGTGTGGATTATAGTCTTCGTCTATCGTTACATCCATTCCTCCATCAAACTCTTCACGCAGCTGTAAAGGACACGTTTTAATGTTTGGCAGCTGAATGAAGTGAAAACCAGGGATACTAAAATCAATTACTTACCTGCTTTACTCGTTTTTTTGAGCCAGCAATCCGAAATATCCCGGTGACGTCAAGACCTAGGGAGAAAGTAATCCAGATCATGAATAATTAATGTTTGCATAAAAAAAAATTAAATATACATTAAATGTGAAAACAAGCGCAGCCATCAAATGCTTCAACCAAATATAAATAAATCACAACACAGAACTTTGGCCCATTACTCAGCGAAATACGTTGAACTTTTACCGTATTTTTTGATATGATCGCAACATTTTTGCACGACATATGGTACAGAGGGCATGGAAGGTGGCAGCAAAGAGCGCTTTTTTTCTTTCCGCTGGCTGGTTGTGGTTCCGGAAACTGACAAAGATAATGCCTCCAACAGCTGAGATTGGTAAGGGTCGATCTCGTTTATTGAATTAGCGGCAATTGCACCCTGTAACATGAAGAAAAATGTGTAATTTTAATTGAATGCAAATAGCCGAACGACAAGTTTGAAAATAGAAAATGGAGAACTAAATCAAATAGATGTTGACCAAGATGAAATAAATTAGTTAGAGCTGAGGTAGGCAAAGTGGAAAGTAAGTAAGGGAATTGTCCCTTTCGTTTTTGAATAACAAAGTCGAGTTAGATACAAGTCTACACGCATCAAGAATGTCTAATAACATTATTTTATGACATAGCAATTATTCGGCTGAAGAAACTTCATAAACCTCTTCACGGTTGCCAAACAAAAGTGTATTGGTTACTAGCCTCACTTAGCAAGTTACTTAAAAGCATTTTAGGGCTTTTAAATTACAAGCTTGTAAGAAAAACATAGTCTGTTGCTAATGATAAATTATATTGTGCGGATTTACAATCGCAAGTTTCAGCGACTTATACACGGAAACGTTAAAAAGAAGCCTTATATGTCACGTGTAGAAAGCAGTTTAATTAACCACAATACAGGCCGAAAAACGTTTATTTCGCCACGAGACTCTAATCGTTATTAAATCGATTGATAAATGCGCTTGTTTCAAATCAACTTCAATTTATGATCTTGTCGTCAAAGGAGGAGCTCGTTTGGTGTTGTCTTGGTACCTTTTCCTCCTTCAAAAACAAGTTTTATTGTTCTGAAAGCATTCATGGAAGTGTTCTCATCTTTTAAAAGCAGTTTTGAAAAATGAACTTTTGGAGATTTGGACTTAAATTTTTGTATAAGTAAACTAAGTGTAGGCTACTTTTTCCTAATTTGTAGGCTGAAGTAGGCCATGTCACAAATTCCTGGCCAGCAGAATTAATTTAACTTTTTTCTGCAAATTCAGACCGATGTTTTAAAAACCATGTGTCGTAATTAGTAGCAGGAAAAAAAATTCAAAAATATCTTACTCTGCGCCTAAGAGGTTGAGCTGCTGTGGATGAATTAGATTTTGCCGAAGTTGGCGTTTGTGCTTGATTTGGGCTGTCATTTTCTTTTCCGTTTGTGGTGCTGAAGACGTTGTCCGCACCGGCCACATCTACATTGTTAACATATTCGTTCGTGCTCAGGTTTTCAGAAGATGCAGTTCTGTAAATAAAGCAATAAAAAAGAACATTATATAAATTATCACTCCGAAAAAAGTAGGCAAATACTGTCATGGTAAATCAAGTAATAGGTTTATGTAATCACTTTTAATATTATACTAACCATGATAAATCTTTCAAGGAAGTTAAAATCGTTTGATTACTTTTGTTTGTCAAACCTCTAGAAAACGTTTTACGTACGAAATTGCAAACATTACTAAATATTCTTTGTCAAATCAAAACTTTATCTATTGCAAATAAATTAAAAGTAGGCTACACGTTGTACTTGTGTGATAAAATTGTCATTGTTGTTGTCATATAACTTAAACAGCAAATATGACTGTAATCTCAGCCTATATAATACAAAATACGTCAACAAAACATGCACTGAAAATCAAAGTAGCAAACATTATGACACTGTTACTGACTTTGTTATAGGTCTCAGTGCTTGAGTATTTTCTCTTAATGGGTTGAACTGAGAAAGTTGCTGAGGAGAAGTGTGAATGCTTGAAGAACTGCCCGAACAGCTGCTGGTGTTGCTCGATAAACTGGAACCAGCACCAGCTGCGGTGGCTACTGCTGGGTCAGTGTTTGCCTCTTGTGACTGGTAATCAAGTGGTGTGGCAAACGATGCCGACTTTTGAAGACGAAGAAGTTGATCGTTTTCAACGACGTTGACAAGAGGGATGCCAAATACGTGCTCGTAATCTTAAAATAGCAAAAAAAAAATTAGATTTATTACGACTTTTACAACGCTTAGCTAAAAATAGGTTTATCACCGACTACAATTGTAGCCATTTAAACTAACTTTAGTAAACACAAATTCACTGAATAATGCAGTAGTGTGATCTTTGCTTAACTTTGAGTTAACGTAAAATGACTAATAAACTTCATCATGAGGCTGGTGTTGAACAAATCATTACCTCACAACGCCATATTGGCTGAACATCAAACTCGTTAACTCCCGAAACGTTTAGTAAACGCAATGTTAATTGTTAATATCTTTAGAAAATATATCTGCTAAAATAATATTGCTAATTTTGAGCAATAGCTTACACACCAAGGTGTTGGATGGCAAGTAGATGCTATAGCCTATTGATAGCAATTAGCAACATTAGGTCTAATATTGCTTTACATTTTCTCACTTACTCTTGTCTTTATTTTTATCTTTTAACGAAAGGACTCCATATTTTTTCTTCAACGAAATTTTTCGATTTAAGATTTTTGATTCATCTAAATAGCATAAAAGAGGTCTTTCATTAAATGAAATTTGAAATTGTTTTCTCTATAAGTTATTCTTATTCACAATGGAAGGTTTATAAAAAAAATTGGTTTTAGAAGTGCCAAAAAAGCGGTAATACAGTACGGTACTGCGAAAGAGACTGAAGCAAAACATCTTTTTACACAAACATGTGGAGAACAGTGCACAACATAAGAGATTGCATAAAAATCTAACAAAAACAAATTTAGGTGTTGATTTGGCATTCGTATTGCCCAAGGTGCAACAATTTTCTACGTCAACCGACACTGTCTGCTTTGTAAAGCGCTGAGGAGCAACGCATTCTGCGATGGATACAGCGCTATATAAAAATTAACATTATTATTATTATTATCATTAAAATGCATGAACTTGTGAATGATTTCTTTTAAAACTTCCTGCTCGCGTTCCAAGAAAATAAGAAGGCTGATGAGTGATGACAACAACAAACAAATACTTTTGCAGTAAAAGTTTGACACAGCAATCTACAAAATAAGATCTTAATTTAAGTTCAATACCTTTGGGGACAATAATAGTAACACCGAGTTCAGCGTCGTGTAAATGGTTGAGAGAAACTTTTTGGAGTGCGTCACTTTCCAACTCGGACAAGCTTTGGAGTCGAGTGCTGCCAAGCTCTACTCGTTTCCCACTCATATTTCCCCATGTACAGTCTCCCTGAAACAAAAACGAGCTTCAAAGCGTTGTCGTAAATAAAAAATCAATAGTTAATTCTCAGAACTATTCTGAGCCAATGCGTTTTGCCTTGCAAATGCGCTTGCTAGGATGTGAGCAAGTCAACATAGCAGTCACATGATTCAAATAATCAATACACAAAAGGGTATGCAAAGTGCTTGTACGTATTTATGACATTGTGTTTTGCTAAAAACGCAATTCTAGAACTTTCTCGCATTTTAAGGACGCATGTTTTTGTTTAAATGAACTTTCATTTTGCTAATGCGGAGCTTGCAATTCCTGTTAAGTAGGCTACAATGAATCATAAAAAAGCTTTTGTGCAATTAAATATGCTATGTCCAGTTGTCCACTCCGACACAGGGCCGGACTTAGCTGATGGGGGTCCGGGGCACTTTTAGATCGGGGGGCCCCCGTGCAAAAAATTTTACGGCGCGAAAAACCACCTCTACGTCTACAGTAGCATTAATCCAGCACTGCACAGCATTTTGCAGAAACTTCGAAGGCTAAAAGAAAAAAAATAGCACAAAATTACATTTTTTCTACGTAGGGGGGCCCGGGGCACCTGCACCCTCTACCCCCCTCCCCTAAATCCGGGCCTGCTCCGACAAGGTAAGCTACAGAATTGTAGATATCAAACGACAATCTCAAAGTTTCAAGTGGTATTTTCTTACCATATCCTCATGAAGCAGAGCTGCGTTAGCCACAACTGGCCTGCATAACATTTCTAAACTGACAATCAACTGTCCTTTAATCATGTTCAACAAAATTTCACGACATACCACGAGTTAACATTAGCAAACTAACAACAAAAATAAAACAAAATCGATTTTTAGGTTAGGCCCGCTCATTTACAAAAAATTTGCCAAATTATAGTGCAACATTGACGTTTCTGGCGTTATAACCGTTTTCTACATCTCATCGCATTCGCATGTTACTCAGCAACCACCTACACAACACTTCTCTGCCTTGTGTGGCACAATTTTCCAATGCATACCCTACCACTATTTTGAAAAGACAAAATTGCTTCTCAAACTTGCTTTCTGTCAGAATATATATTCAAATTCATGGTACTCGTATAAGAATCGTTTTATAGTTCCGAAAACAAAAACTATGATCAAGATGGTTTGTCACAATTAGGTGTGAGAAATGTTGAACTTTCAATAGAAATAAACGTTAGAAATAGTTCTTCTTGCCCTTCCTTGAATTGCAAAGCCAGGTGCTTGTTTACGGATGAGTTAAGCATAGAAAGAAAATTAACATTCGCAAAATATTAAAAATGCGCTGTTACAGCTTCGGTTTTTAAACATCTTTTGTCTTTGCATTTAAACTTATTCTATGCAACTTGCAATTCAACTAAAAGCTTTGCAATCTAGTGTAGTAGTTCTGAGTTTAAAACGTTTTATAGCTGATTTATCTAGATCTTTGCTGCATTGACCAATCTCTTTTTTGTTGTCATGCCTCACAAACTCCAAACGTGATGCCAAACCGTGCTACTGCGTGAAGCACTGTATTTACTTTGTGTCACATACGCCAATTTTAATAACTTGGCAGCAGCTTTGCTGAAGTCACTCTGATCAGAAAGTCCAGTGCTTGAGATAAACTGCTTTGACATTACGAAAAATTTCGCAAAATCGATCCACCGATAGCTTGCGGAAAGATTAATGCATTGCTACCAACTAGATGGCAGAACGATACAAGCCAATCCAGCAAAAGCTTTAAGGAAAGTGGGTTCTTATTTGCGAAAAAGTAAATTGTAAAACCTCAAAACTGTGCTTTTACTTTTAATTAAAAGCTAAACAGACTAATTTATCTAGATAAAAGCTAGAAAAGAAAATAGACAAAAAATACAGATCTTTTATAACTTTTTGCAACACATGACGTGGCAGAATATAACAAACTAAGCACGTAATCTTTTAAAGCTAAAACTTAACCCCTTAGGATTTTCCTAATAAACAACCTAACTCAGAGTCCATAGCGCACTGGCCCATGTGCAACATGTGGCACATGACGTAATTTTTGAACCTCCAAAACTACTGTACTTCAACTTTTCTTTTTGTTTCACTTCGACTACAGTAGGCTACTCACTACTCATTCAATTTTCTTAAACTTCTTTATTTTAAATCTTCTTGGGCAATAGATCATCTCTGTTACCAATTAAAAGTGTGTAGTATTTCTCGTTGTGACATTTCAATAATTCTCGTTTGGTCTACACTTTCAAAAACGGATCAATCAAAAGGGCGTACTATTCAGTGTGGCAGCTTTTGCATTCGACACACTTGCTTCCCGATTGCGTTAGCATGGCCTCCAGGCTCCAGCAACCACGCGTGTCTCCTTGCAGGACCCGATTGCACACTGAACTCACTTCAGAAGGAGGAGAGATGCTCAGCATACATCATCAGCTTACTTGTTATGCGACTTAAAGGGATACTAAAGGAAAAACCTGACTTGGCGATTTTCCACGTTCTTTCTGTTTAACATGCTACCATAAAACGATTTTCAATAAAATTTTGCCCCATTGCGGTCTGATCAGTATTCCGCGCGTGCTTTTGTCAGAGCTTTCAAACTGGAAATGGGCATGAGCAGCGAAGCGTGCGACTGTACAGCCTACGTCACTATAGACTAGCAATCAACTGATTGCGCAAAAGTTGTTACTGTGGGCGATTTAACTGTAGGCTATGTAGGCCTATGTATGTACGTCAAAACATCAGATTTCAACATCAAAACATCACACAGTTTGCTCAAAACATCAGATCTGATGTTACAACATCAGATAACGTGGCTTTTGTAATTGCTGTAGATAGTGACGTAATTCTCGAGCAGTTTTCCACTTTTTGGTCATTTAAAAAAAATAAAAAATAAATGAAACATTGGACTTTGGGCCTTGCCAGTGCCATTGAAAACAAATTTTATTCGGTAATTTTTTTTGAAATGTATTCTTGAATGTTCAGTTTACGCATTTTAATGCTTAATTCCCGTTTGAAAATTTCATTTAGTAGGCCTAAAGACAAAGAAAAATGGTGTCGCAGTTTTGGAAAGCATAAAAGTAGGAAACACTAAATTTGAGTTTTTTTTTTATGCACATAATGTACATTTTTGATGAATCCTTTGTCACTTCACAGTTCACACGATTGCGAATTTCTGATGAAGTCTAGCCAACTACTGAAATCCGTAGTTTTTTTTATCTGATGCCAAATCAATGTTGAAAAGACGATTTTTTTTCATCTGTACATGTTGAGTAGCTTGATGTGATACTTCCATCACCAACTTTTAAGTCTATCTAATTTTAACTCATTGGTGGCGCAACTTTACAGTTGATTTGTTGAAGGAAGCACTATAAAGCAAATGGAGTGAAAGTAAAACTGAAGACGCAGGCACACGAAACCAAGTTTTATGTTTAGTGCACATTGTTGTTGAGAAACTTTTGAAAAGTGGTCTGTATTTTCGTTCAACTGTTCAACTGAAGCTTAATTCAAGCTTTGTGTAGCTTTTGCACTATTTCTGTGGAGTGTTGCAACTTGCACTACCCGGTATAGTTTCAACATAGTTTACCAATGTGAAATATATTTAAAAACTGGCTAAAAAACAACGAGTTTCAAGAGTGAAAACCCCCAACGAAACTACCACTACCACTACTTTTGTAGAAAGCAAGCGTTGGTTAATGCCAAGCAAACAGTAGGATTAAACGAAGACAAAAACAAGAAAAGCCATTTTCATGTCCACCTTCCGACATGTCATGTATCTCACTAGACGTAATTGAGCGCTTTCGATACTGGATGGGCGCCGAAGTGTCGGTCAGACGCTCTCATTCCTCGGCCACACAAACGACAGACCATTTCTAAAGTTACGCATTAGGCTCATACCACACTACGATATTGAAGGGACATCAATGTGTTTATGCTATATACAGTATATCTAAGCTATAAACGTTTGAATCATGACCATAAAAAAGTTTTACAGAAATAAAGAAGACATTTTATAACGAAATACATTTTTTAGCAATTTAGAATAAAACTTACCCTCACAGGTACCCTAAGTACTTCAAAATAACTTTATTTATCAACATATCCCAGGGATAGTTAATCACAATATTTACTGCTCCTGAGGAGAGACTACCTCATAACAGTGAAAAATAGGCTATATAATCAAAGCTACGGTATAACACATGGCTGAAGTTTTAGTGTTTCTAGCCATTTTTGACTCCCACTGTCGATAACTAATTTTCACTTTGTTTCTTCATTAAATCTCATAGTTATTTGGTTTACGTAGCATGCTGTATCACAGAAACGTATGTTTCGGGTCAAGCTGAATAATAGCCAAGCAGAAGCTAAGGTTAAACAATGCTATTATGCTCCAGAAACATCATGTAGGCTAAGTCTTTGCCATTTATAATGATTGCTATAAGGCCAAAAAAGTTTAAGTTTCAACCAAAAGCCACTCACTCTCCGAACGATATTTGCTCTGAAAACATAGATACCTTTCAGCTTTGAGTTATGACGTTAGTTCAAAGAGAATGGGGCGTTGATCGTCAAATAAGCCGCAAATCTGTTTTTTTAGTGTTCAGATTATTAAATCTCTAGCCGATGAACATTTCGTATCGAGCTTTTGGAAAACTTAAGCAAACATTTGTGGTAAATATCTTCATTCAATAGAAAATGACAATAGCCAAAAGTAATCCCATGTACCTCATCTCAATACATTGGAAGTGATCACAACACCTTCCCACCAGAACCCAATTTGATGATTAGCCAATGTCATAATGAAAACAATCATATGTTTGGTTTTGAAGACAGTTGCGAAGACATTTTGCATATTTAAATAAATACTTTATTATCACACACAGTTATTTTCAATTTTGTAATAATCTTGACATTGCCATTGGCATTGAAGAAAGGTTTCAAAACGCAGCATTAGCGTGAAATTGTTCGACAACTATTTAATTTGTAACCAGCATTAAAACAACGTATCTTGGCATTAGTGTCACCTAACACTGGCTGCTTAGGCCACGTAAGGTTTGTTTGCGGATGGAAGAGTATGGTAACTTATACTAGAACTACAGTAGCACAGGTCAACATCAAAGCCATAAACAAAATTGTTGATGTTTTACGCCCGTTTAACAACCAGTTAGTAACAAACAACAATTGATTTGGACTCGAAAGAGGTTGAGACAGGTTTTGTTTTTCCTAAACCAAGAAAAACCACAGGATCTATTAGCATCATATTTAATCCGAAGGCACAGGTTAAACGTCGTTTACATCCGTGGAGTTTTAATTTGAGATTAAAATAACTTGTGACGTATGAACATAAATGACAATTAATCCTAACACTTTTGGTGTCATCTGAATTTTATGAGTAATACTCGAGGCACAACTATTTTTTTCAAAATTGCGACCTCAAATTCATTTTTTATTATAAAAGTGTGTTTTTTGGAGAAAGCATCATCATTATCAGACAAAGCCTTTGTGTAAGATGCTTCCAAAACACGAAGCGTTTATTAAAGGTTTCAAAGTTTTCTGTCAATCGGCAGTGTTTTTGCTTTCACATCAAACAGAGCTTTTTTCTTTAGCATACTATCGAGCATTGCTCCAGCTAGACTGCGCAGCGAAAATCATGTACGCAGTCTCATTTTACAAGTCACATTAACTGAAGATCATCAATACGGCACAGTGAACGGAAAAGGAACTGGAGTGGGCCGTTTCAATAGGCTTCACCGACTCGCCTTAACCTTTGTGGTTCATTGTCAGAAATCTCTGGTCACGCATCCTTATAACCATACGTCAACGTATCCTCTCAACATAACAATCCTCAACATAACCATATGTCACGTATCCTTATACTATATGCCAACGGATTTATGCAGGTTAAATTGCACGCACACACAACATAACCTTGCTAAAAGTTGGTGTAGAATCAGTGGCGTAGCTAGGGAATGTGCCGCCCGGGGCGGATTCAGATTTTGCCGCCCCTTCAAGAAAAAGCATGTGAAAATAAAATGCGTTTTTTTATCAGATTATAATCAAAATCAAAAATCGTAGTCTGAAAGTGCCGCCCCCAGTCGTGCCGCCCGGGGCGGTCCCCCCCCCCGCAGCTACGCCACTGAGTAGAATTAAACCATCATTTAGATAGGTGCAGTCTACAGCCACGCACCTTACTAATGCACATTACACCTTCCTGCACACTACCGTGTGGGCCAAAAGGTTTAACAACCAAACACAACCAAAAGATTACCGGAGTAGCGACAGTTGATATTGGGAACCAGTTATCTTTGCCACGGCATGTCAGGTACTCTGTGTTGCGACTGAAGAGCGGCCATTTCACATGTTTCGTTTCACACGCAAGGTGCGGATGTGGATGAGGCTGTCGTTTCCAGTGAAGCATGACCGCAACCATCAACCTGACTTGCTTCAAGTTTGACCTCCATCTTCTGTCTTGTCTTAGATGTTCTTTTGCTATTCCTTGAGGTGTCGACATGGTAGAACTATTTTGTCCAGATTGGTTTATTCAAAATGTGTCGTCTCGTAACCGTAGTGATCGACATCAACAACGACATTGTATAAGTTTTTATAAGGACCTATATTAAATCCTTCCGTCAATGTGCTGCACATGCGTGTTGCATTCTTTAATTTGTTGATTAATTCCGGATTTTTTTTGCTTGCTATCACTACCGTTTTGAATAACCGCTTCGTTGTTAAAACGGAAATTTTATTTTGCCACACTTTTCTCACTTTGCCTTGCTTTTGATTTCGGATATCATCATGTCCTTATTGTTAAACCGCGTTACTTTTTTCTCTTTTTTTTCTTTTAAAGCTTGTCACAAGACAAAAAATCGACAATTGAACTCAATAATCATGGTGCAGTTGATCTGATCTGTTTCCAAAATCGATATGTAGTATTTGTGAGGGGAGGAAGTGAGGTACAACCAGTGACAAGAATTGGAAGGGAAGTGCATAGAGATTCAAGTCCCGTGAGAAAACACAAGAAAGTGCGTTTCTAGAATGGAAGTGGTACACAGCACTGCACAACCTCATTGGCGTTTTCAAAAGTAATTTCGTTACGAATAGGTCATCCGGTTTAAGGCGATCAACAAAATTGTGAAGTCGCAGATCGATAACAATAGTTTTAAACTAACAGCTTGAGAAAAGTGGAGCTGTGTTAGAGAGTTTTCTTTCTGAACCGTGGTTTATGTTTCGAACAAGATTTCTACCGTTCTTTTTGAAGATTTAGATTAAGTGGACGGGAAGGGAGCCAATCTACGTGTCCACCTTCATGCATGCCTTTAATTATTTTGCCAAAGACACAGCCGCATGCTCTTGAGCGGTATCGAACCGGCGCCCTTTCGAGTGTCGTTGCAGGGTTCTCACCACTCGGCAATGCAGCTGTGACATTACATGACAGCTTTTATAACCAAAGGCGAATAACCGGACGGTGTTGTCATGAGGGGTGGATCAAAATAAACTTTAAGGGCGGTTATATATTCATTCCTACATATTAATTGGGGGATTCAATTTTGTAAAAGGAAATTACGTTTGTTTTGATTTCAATAAAGATATAATCTATTTCGAAACTATTTATAATTTAGATTTATTATTTTTAAGTTCCTTAGAAGTTGAACGGTAATAAAAAAAACTGCAACGCACTATCAGAATTTAACTCCTCAATTTCAAAATGTTTTGTATGGTTTTTGCAAGTGTAAATGTCATTCAAACTCTTACCCATCCATAACTAAAACTTGATTGGTTACATGAAGGTTTTTGCTGGGTAATCCTCTTGTTTCTTATCCAGTAGTGCTTCTTAACTTCTTCGAGTGATTTGCTGTGAGTGGTACACGATGCTGTTGGCTTAGTAGAGCGAAAATGTACATCACGGATTCTCATAAGCCTTGCCGATTTTGTTTTTTTGATTCCAATTGCATTAAAACTGTTCTTAGAAAAGTTCGAGTTTGTTGAACTAGTTCTTTGATTGCGCCGCCAACTTTTGTAGTTGTAGCTAGTAGATTTTTCTTTAGTCAATAAATTGCAGTTATCTTGTATTTTCTGTTGAAAGCTTTCGCCACTTGACCCTTGAATGCATATTTCATCAGTTACACAATTTTCCGAAAGAATAATGTCATTGTCTTTCGATGTAGTACGAGAAACTATGCGGCCTTTACGACAAGATGTTCTTGAGCGAGATGCAACTACATCCGTGTTTCCAACATGTTTTTCACACTTTGGGTTAGATATTGTTTTACTTCTAGACGAAGAGTAGGCTCGACGCCTCGACATTGGTCGACGAACCACAGTAGCAGGGTATCGTGGACCGCATTTTTTAGTAGTTTTGTGGTGATCCTTTGTACATGTCTCAGCGCAATGAAACTCTGAGTCCCGAATTGTGAAACACTGGTGGTGGTTTTCTTCGCTTGACAATTTTGCTATAATCGCACTCGCATCATCATCTAATAATGAGTTACTGGTGGTAGAAGAGAAATAGAAAGTTGATTGTGATGGAGACCATGATAGGGGGTCGCTATGAACAGTATCGGTTTCGGTGATTTTGTTCTTTTGTTCCTTGCTTGATTTCAAAGAACCATTTTTTGTAGATATTTTTGGGCTGTGAGTAAAAAAATCAGTTAACTTCTTGTGCGGTTGTTTATCTAAATGCGTTTCACCCTGCTTCAAGATAGCTCCTGGAAGAGATACTGTGGAGAGCTTCGTGCGTTTGTCGCTTGTGCTGCTGGTCATCACTCTGGGGCTTTCCGACCATCTCCTGTCAAACTTTGCATCAACTTTATCGCCATTGTGTGGTGGCCGAAGTTTATAAAACTTTTTCTTCAAGAACTGTGGAACTAGATTTCCTGCTTTGTCATTTCTTGCTTGCTTTTTTGACACTGACATTTTAAAGATCAATTTCGTTTCTCCTTGAACAAAATAACTGCAAAGCAACACGCATATTAAAGTTTGTATAGTAAAAATTCTAAAAACAAACTTAAAAAGACATTTCTGATTTGTCTGAATTTGTAAACGTTGTGGATTTTTCACCTGCTACACTGCTGATCTGTTGCACATGTTGTTGATTGCATAGGTCTGCATCCATATTGCAGCTTTGGAAACTAAAACACTGCAAATAGCAGCAGTTGGCAAACTATATTTTTGTTGTTGAAAAACGTCATTTCTCAGCAATTTGCTTGCATCAAACTACAGCTTTGTGCAATTCTCTCAGCTGTTTTATTGTTTTCAAGGATTTTTTACCTCATCAGCCATCAGATTGTCTCATGGTAGACATTCATGGTTTATTATACGGTCACCATGCCTTCTCACACATTTTATTGCCCGTTTCTTGATATAAAACTGTTTTACTGCAATTCTCTGTGATGACTGAAAGCGTCTGAACTGAATTCACTAGTTGTTTTTACCATTGCCAAAACAAGTTCATGGCGTAAAAGCTGTTTCGGCGAGTTGTTTCCTTTCATTAGTAGCTTTGGCTACAAACGGTTTCAGCTTAAACGCATTAAAATTGCCTGAAGCTAGAATGCGGATAACTCATTAATGTCCTAATACTTGTTGTAATGGAGCTTATCTTCCGATCAAGTCAAAACATCAATAACTTATAAAGTAACAAGATCTTTCACTAGTCCATGAACACCTAAGGACGTGAAATAATGCAAAAAGGATGCTTTTGTATCGTAAAAATCTTTATGCATTATTGTATGTTTCCTTGCACAGGAAGGCCTTTGCAGATACAGATTCATGACGTGCTAAATTTAGCGAACTTCATCTTTTACTTTTCACCCACTAATTGAGGAAATAGTTGGGTTTGTATTGCTTTGCTATTAAATGTCGGATGCTATTCTATGGACTTATATGTACTTTTGTACCCACTTTCTGTTGCAATTGCAACAGATCTGACTTTCTCATATCTTTGTAGACGCATGCACACGTTTGTATTGAAGTTCAGTAGATGGACTTCCTCAGAATGTATTATCTTGTAGACTATTGGTAATTTTTAACTGGTGTTTTACAGACCATGGTCCCAGGTGTTCTACAAAAAATCACCTCCACTCTCAGGGGAAGGATGCATGCCTGTTATACGGTGAGGCGCCATTACTCATTTGCTGTTTCAAGTGAAGTAAATCTGCTTAAACTTAGCCTAAGCCTGATTGTAGACTAATAGTTTATGCTACAATTTACCTTTTGCACAAACAGCAAAACCGGTCCAAGTATGAAATTGAAAAAAAAATCAATAAACTTTAGTTTAGTAGACTGAAGCTATATTGTTTTTCTACAAGGCTATATAAAATTCATTTAGTTTGATTTGGACTTCCACAAGATTTTTAATACAAAAAGTGTTCCGTGACGCAAATATGATTAAAACCTTGTATGAGAATAAGACTCTGTTCTATGCTTTAAGGATTGTAGCCTAATGTTAATATAGTCTATATCTGTTGGGCAAACTTTTTTTATCATCACAAAAAGAACTAAGTTAGTATTAGCAAAAACGTTTTCCTATTTCGAATTTCCTTCAAGTACTACTTGCAATAGCCACTCAAACATAAAGCTCTCAAAATACCGTAAGGTTGGAGATACCCAAAAAAACGATACACCATTACACTACCATACTACCTACACTGCACCACATACTACAGCTACCATACTACACTGCCAAATTCCTAATAAGGTATATAACCAACAATTCATTATTAAATTATCATCTTCCCAAAGAAACGTTTTTATTAACTTCCTCTTTGACGTCAAATCAATGTAAAATGAATGGTTTGTTGCCTGAAACAATTCTATCCATTAGTTTGCTGCAATCAATAAAATTTAGCACTAATTTTGATGAGCTGTCTTGAACATCAAGGAGTATTGCGGTGGTAAAATGTATGACGAGAAGGGGTCAAAATCCATTGCTGACATAAGCGGCTGTGTACAATATCAATATGTTTACAAAATACTGTTAGAGATTAGGTTACTATGACTGCATGGGATATGAACAAATAAATCAAGATTAATGAAAGGTGAAGTACGTCCGTTTAACTTTGAGAAAGCTGCTATGACAACTACAAACTGAACTTACAAAACAAGCAAACATAGCCTTCTACAGCTTTCATTACGACTTTCGTGGGATATCTTCACAAACGCAGCTGTGATTAGTTATTAAACCTCTAAAAATAAAACCAATTCAGTTTGTTTTTATTTCTACCATCACTGAGACAACAATCCTTGCCACAACAGAGCAGATGTGTAGAAAATGGCAGATAAAGTTTACTTTGATTTAAAAATAATGCTTTTACCCAGCGACTTACCGTTGGTGCCCATGTCCTCTCCGCCATTTCGTCTGCGTCATGAATGGTAACGGAAGTTGATTTTTTGAGCGTTTTTCGTAGTCTGAAATAAACAGAAACTCGTCACTTGCAGTCACGTGTTACGTACATTTGGGTTAAGCCTGGAAAAGCAGTGATATGGTTGAAATTCGAGCTAATGCCTTCTCGAGAGTGAGACGAAGGCTGTGTGCGACATGGCGCCATGACACAGAAACAAGAACGACGTTGATCGAAATCACATTTCATTCAGTTTTTAAAGAGAAAATATTTTCCTTCAAAATCTTCTTCTTCGATAAACCTGGTTTCTGTAAATTTTGAAATAAAAATCATTTTCAATAAATTGTCTAATCAACGTGCCGCACAGTCACGCAAACCCAATTATTTCGTCAATGCGACGTTTGTATTTTCTGACAAATGGCAAATTATTCTTTCATCTCTTTAACCAAACTTTTCACAGGAATTACGACAAGTTTGGTTTCAAAAACTTGAAGATGTTTGATTTGGAATCTTTATCCTCGGACTTACAAAACCTTGATAGGTTATTACTGGTAGTTTTGCATTCTTGTAAAGGCTCTTGACGCAAGGCCGGTTACCGAGATTGACAGAGTGAAGTTTTCCGATTGTGGAAATGTTGTTACAAGGAATTATTCCACCCATTAGGTGCCGCTGAATGAAGAGCAGTCCTAAAATGCGTTGCTCAAGCGCACACCCCGAGAGTCGAACCAGCGCCGCTTGATCTTGAAGCTTTCTTTGTTCACAAAGTTACGCGCTAACCAACTGAGCTATCGCGGCAGGTGCACAATTGCACATCTAATGAAGCTGGCCTTAATGCCAAGTCGTGTTTTTGAGTATGAAAGAAACAAGCTCGGGGTTAGAACTAACGAATGCCACCCTTTCTTTCAAGTCAATATCTTCCAAACTTGGCACAAACCGCAAGTCATTACCATACAATGTGCGCCACCTGCTGACTACCTTACTCAACCATTAAACTTAACAGATGACGCTGCATCACTCGATGAGTATATAATCACGACTAGTCCATATATAATTGTGCTATACAGTAGCTTCATACTGTCCCTATTTCATATGTATGAAAAATAGTCTTACAGTATAATCGTTTATGTACATGAACTTATGAAAAAAAAGGTAAACGTCTGTTTTACACAAACGTAACTCTAAACTGTTTAGTAGAGGCAAATTCCTCTAAATAACTCATAAACTGTTTGACCAACTATACCAAACAAGTGAAACAACGATTCTGTAAGAATGATATCTAACGAAAACGTAATTTTAGCAAGACTATTAGTCCATTTTTCATCTTGAAAGAAGTCACCTTTTCTTGTGCGACACTGTTCTGTGTTTTGCAATGCTGTAACATAACATGACAAACTACAAAATATCTTTCAAAAAGCCTCTCTCTTTCGAACCAGCTACATCTCGGTTTTGTGAACCTTGCATTTGATCAAGCCTGAATTACCTTGAATTGCCTTGCAACAACAGCTACAGTTTGCATTCAATCAGGTACCAGCGAGTGCTTAACAAAAGAGCTGTTGTTTTATGAAAACAAATCTCATTTGCTCGAACAAAAAAAAATGTTGATGTCGTAGCAAATTGTTTTTACATCTTACTTAGATGCGCTCTGTTTTCGTTCGGTTAACATCAATTTGCGTTTGTTGGCAAAAAGTAAAATACTTACTTTTATTAAACTCTGTTCGTAGGCAATATAGACATCACGTGACCGAAGTAGCCTAGAATGAATATAGTTCGAAACCGTGATTACCTCACCAGTGGCTGTGATCAAACGTGACACATGACAGCAGAAGTTAAGAAACTTGTAGACCAACACTAATAATAACTTTGTCAACGATACGCTCGCCAGTTATTTTCCATTTTCTGAGATCTTATGCCTCACAGTTAAAAGTTCGCAATCTTTGATTTTTGTTTCTTGAGGTTATGCGACTTATGAGATATAGAATAGCAGATCTGAAAAGGGGGTGGTCGGTCACGGTTGCTCCACCAAACCAAATTTGAAAAAAAAAACAACATTTTCTTCAATAAAAAAATCGCTTGTCCAGTTTGTTTGCTCAACTCCATAAAATTAATTTATTTTGGCAGTTTATGATGGTGAATAATGAATATGTTTTAAGCTAACAGTTACAAAACTTTGTAAGCTTACAGAGTTCTGTAGCAGTTGCGGAACTTTGTAAGCTAACAGTTAAATAAAAATGTTCCTGCGAGAATTGGAGTAAAAGGTAATGCATCTTACATCAATAAGTACAAGCACTATGTTAATTAGTATGAATACCCAGCAAGTTACAATTAGGCTGCTGTGTCGAATAACCTTTTTTTGCTTGAACTTGGAAAATTATATTCCTTGAAATTACACAAAAATTTTCACCTGGGTGCAAATTTCTCAAATAGGAAGTCCGAAGGTTGCAACTGTCTTGCTGCTTTTATTCAGTAAAGTTGGGACACACCACAAAGAATTTTTTATTAGGCTAACTATGCAAAAATGTTAAACGTACAATTCTGCAGTGAAAAACTTTTTACAATGGAGTATTACTGAAATGTGCACGCATGGGTGCATTCATGGTGCATTGCATGTTGAAAGTAGCACTTTCGTGCACTTGAAGCTTTTTATAAAACACTTTCTCCTTTTTGTTTTATAGTTATATTCATTAAGCCTATTAACCATGACAACTTACTGTAGCAACAGTTTGGCTGAAAAAACGTTTTGCAAACAAACGGCAAATATGCTGAACAACTGTTAAATTTTTACTATATAAAATATAAGATTTAAACACGTTTAACAAAAGTCCAGCTTAATAACTTACTAGGCTCTTCATACTGATTCATTGGCAACAAAACAAATACTTTTCACTGTTTTCAATGTCACCTAAAATATCTCTGACTTGTAGATCAGCATTTATATGACTTGTCTGTCACTTGCGGATCAACTTGAAGCTTTTTAAAAAAATACCTTTGATGCAAACCTCATGATAAAGGTCACTTAATAATCACATCATTTAGCCAGCATGGATAGCAGAAAGTGGTCATTAAGAAATATAATCATACGTTTAGTTATAGTTTGATAATTTTTGTATTTTCTAACATGACTTTGCAGCACGCACTGCCAGTTATTAGTTGACCTAGCCAAATGCTTGCCTTTTTTTCGTTCAGCAAAATCACAATATTCTTACTAGCTTCGTCCATTCAAAATCTTGTCAGAGTGACTTCTTTCCTATATCAATAAAACTATATCTCCTTGCAGCCTCTTCTGGTCAAGTGGTCAATTGAACGTCATGTGCCTGAATTCCTAACTATAGATGTAAAAGGAACAAACACAAAGTGTTGAGAGTAGAAATATATTTATAAACTTCACATTGAAAGCAAAACAGAAGGCTTTCGATTTCTTTTCCGTTCACATTGCGGTGATGTTGCTTTATCTTTTTTTTCAAATAAATCTTTCTGTATTAAAAGAAACTTCTATTACATCGATCGATATCAAGTCAAGCAAAATCATCTGCACTGCACTAAAATTCTCAAAAAAAGCTAGCTGAAAAACTTTACTACTCTAGCCTCAAAACTTAAAAGGTATGCACATGTTAGTAAGTACAGTGTACAATGCTGCAAAAAGTTGAAGATTTTGTATTCTTTGGCTCATCTACGCAAGTATGGTGATAAATGTACACCAACTTGCCAGCAAGAAACCATAAATTTGTTATCTGCTAAAATTTGCTGAGTTTGGTGCAATTGTCGTTGGTAAATCTTGACTGAGCGATGATTAAAAACATTATTGTGTTGAATGACTAAATTAATGAGACAAGATTTCAAGCCCGCTCGCAAACCATTCGTATAGGCAAGCATGCCATTACGACACGCAGCTTCAATAAAACTATAATCTAAATTTAAATGTCAGGGCTGTAGCTTTAATCACGACATCGCAATTTGGCTAAAATGCAATAAATGAGTGATTTATATTATAATGCCACTTGATTTTATAAAATGATGAGAAAACATGCTTAGAGCTTGTTCCATTAGGCTACAATAGTCACTATAATGTGCTACAAAAATATGGATAAAGCATATCTTACTGGTGCGGTCATGTGTAAGTGACTTGTTCTCACCTGTTACGATACAAAGATAAAATTAATCAAAAAAATTTTGTTTAAAACAATTTGATTTAAAAAAATGCTAAAAATATCCCACTACAGTCTGCACTATGTAGAATGACTTGGGCTATGATTGTCACAACACACCCGTTCATTACAAAATTGTAATTGGGTAAGAACTCCAACGGATGGAACGTTCTATTTTTCGTTAAAGCAGCGCAATAAGCTTACTGTCATGAAACTACAGTCATAGAGTGTTATTTTAACTTGGGGTCCTCGAATTTATCCAGCTTGAATTTGCTCTCTTATCTTTAATAAGAGGAATAGAAGGTTGAAAGCAAACAACATTATCAGTATTGCGCTACGTTGCACAAACGGTATGCTGGTGTAGTGTAGGTGAAGGATATCATCAAACGAAAATAAGTCAAAACTCAGATGTTAAATATCTGCACTGTACATAAAAATTGTAAACGATTTTCAAATATTGGCTTCAGATCTTATTCAATACGATTTTATTCAGTACTTATTCATATTGTAATCATACACAATGACGTAACTAATATGCAAGCTAGAAGGGCAGTATAGCAGGCCACTTGAAAGAGACTCTGCACTTTCGTGAATAGGTTATACCACATTGTGATGCAAAACTTAAACATATTTGTATGATTTGCTTTCCATGTGGCAATTTGGTTAGCCTTCTGTCCTACGTCAGCCACACCACAGGTCATGCATCTCACTATTAGAAACATTGTACACTAAATTTAATCGCCGCATACAAAGCCTGAGTATCCGGTGGGCAAGACCACAAGTCGAGATTACAAGCAGCTCAGCAATGCGCTCGAAAATGCAATCACGTTGAGTGCCCACAATTCAGATTGAATGGAGTCGATAAATCTGCCGAATTACTGCTCAATAACTCAACGAACGTGAACACAAATAATCACCTCCAGTAGTGTATCACGTTATTTAAGCAACGAGCTGTAATGGGAGATATCTAGCTAACGTAACCAAACGTTATTTGCTTTGTATTCATACTCCCAAGCACTTTTTAATTTACTTATATCAAACGTTTTTTAACAAATTTTAAACGTTTTTTTCAACAGTTTTCGTTTTTAAATCAAATCCTTTTTCTTGGTGTTCATTTGTGCTGCAGTTCTCTGCTATGTATGGTCGTCAACCGTTCACACAAATAAGTCGAATTTTTGGGGCAGTAATTCTTTTTAAGAGAAACTACAACCATTTGAGAAAATGTTTAATGAGGCATGTCACTTTGTACAGTTTCGGTAATCTTGCCGAAGACTTGGGGGAACAGATGCCCGTTGCAAAATTCATTGTGACACCACACTTGCAAAACAATAACTGCTGTTAGTAAATTTTTACCCCAGAGATTAGGTTATTTAGTCTGTTCACATTGATTCAACACATTCAAACGTTAACCCAATGCAAAAAAATCTGATTTACTGGTTGAATAGAGGCTGCTGATTAATATCCTATCTGCAACGTAGTTCACGTGCACAGATTTGAACTGGACGTTATTACCTATTATAACAACGTTATAAGTAACCCATGTTATCAACATATGAAATCAAGTTGCCAAAATCTACATTAGACAGTAGGATAAGAAAAAAAAGTAGCAAAATTAGCGAAAAGAGAAACGTATCAAAAAAACGTTGGGAACCATTCGTTACCAACTAGTCTTGAAATATAAAAACTCTTGTACTCGAGTAACGTTAAAAAAATATTGCAAACACTAAAAAAAATAAAAATCAACAAAAGTACTTACTTGTTTTTCTTTGTTATCATGGTTGCTAATTTGGCAATGGAATCCAAGCTGTTTTGTTCAGTCAAACTCTCATATTGTCTTCCTGGTCGTCTTTGCCTAGAACAGTTAGCACTTCTCACTGCACTCTCGTCATCGTCCAAACTGTCTTGCGAATCTCGCAAGGAGCCATCGGAATCAATCTGTAGCCATTGCTGAGGAGAAGCATAAGCTTGGCTGTTACTAGTAGGTCCGTTTCCTTGCTGCCACCTTCTAGGCAGGGATGAATACATTGTATCTGTGTCGTTCCCGTGCAATAGAGATTTTTTAGATGGTGTTGTGTCTAGAAAATTGGGTCGTAATGGAGTTGAATCCATCGTAGCTCTTCTCCGACGACCACCATCTTCTGTTAGAACAGTCTCGCTGCAGTCTACCGAAGTAAAATCTGTAATCAAAATTGAATTACCCGATGAAGTTACTTTACAATAATATGTAACGATCGTTTCAGATACATAGGCCTAAGAACAATATCAGATAGCCGTGGGATACGATAAGATATAAGGTTAATGTTTTTAAAACTTTAAAGTTTAAAATGTCATCTTTAACTGGAATCTTATTAAGTCTAAAGACCTTATGGATTGCATGGAGTCTGTTTAAAAAGAAGCAAATAAAACTGACCACAAGTTAAAAACACGAAAACACTGAAGCTTTCTGTGCTCACTACTGAAATAGATTTTCAGATTTAAAACTTTTGATACAGCTTTCCTTACTGTTTTGTTTTAAAAAGACGTTTAAGCAACACCGTCTTGGAAGAAGGCTTGTCCGTAAGTTTAAATTACTTTTTTTCAATGTTAAACTTACCAGGCTCTTTATTGCTGATGGCCAACGCTTTATCTTCTTGGTCCGAATATTTGTAATATGAAGGAATGTTTTTGTCAGGTGCGAAACGACCAGAATCAAAGTCTTCGTTTACGCCCGATATTTTTGTCTGAGTGATGTCACCACGAGACCCTATGCTGCTCACCTTGTATTGGCTTACATGCGATGACTTATTCATGAGAAATCGCATTCGATCTAATGTTCCTTTGCCTGCAGTGTCGGTACAAACTGGTGTTGTGGACGGGGAAAAACGAAGCTTTCCATTTTTTTTCAAATTTTCTCTAATTGGAAATTCTTTCGGTTGACTTTTGTCGTCAAGGTCTAATGCTGATACGTCTTCAGTGTTCGATGAACAATCGGAGTCTACTTCTTCAACAGAATTTTTCGCGTCAAAACTCTGTGATCGACGAAAGTATGACCCAAACTTTTTTTGTTTTGCCAAGAATGTTTTTCGTCTTGTTAGCGATTTTTGATTTTTACTAGATTGTTTATTATTAGAAGTGTCAACTGCACTGGGTTGTGGAAGTTCGAACGAAGAACTGTGTTTTCTGTTTCCATTATCTTGGATCTGAAAACAAGTACAATTCGACGCGGTTGCTTGCAGCTTCTTCAAATCAACTGGTTCTTTACCTTTACTTATTTTTCTTTTAGGTAGCAGAGCTTTTATTACGGCTATTTGACTTTCTTTGTAAGAAGTGACTTTCACCGGGAGACTGGTGACAGCCTTTAGCTTTTTCTTTTCCTTTACTTTATGTGCGGGTTCTTCCTGCTGACCCTCCCAAGCAGGAGTTATGGAAGATGTATCAATATCAATGGAAAACGTTCCACTGTCTACAGAATTACGTGCAAAAAAGGCAGGAGAATTTTCGGAATTTGCTTTTTTGAACACTTTTCTTTTTGCATTTTTGTCAAAATTACTGCAAATGTTGTAGTCGCCACTTGGTACTTCACTTATTTTTTCGAGATCTTTTGCTTTTTTCTCAAGACAATCTTCTGTGTTGGAGTGATTGTTATTGATAGAGACATCAATACTTGGACCACCGACCTCCTCACTCAATCGCTCTTTTGATTGAAATAGCTTCTCTGTTGATGGCAATTCTTTATTAAAATCTGTGGAGTACTCAAATTCTGGTTGCGTCATTTGTTTTTCTTGCCACGCTGCTGGTTTGTCTTTGCCTTTCAGAGATTTCATTTCCGAACTGATTTCCGCTCCTTCTAAAATTTTATTAAATATTTCATTTTTCAGTGTTGCATCACTCTCGGTGAAGAAATTGTTTTCTTTTGTCTGGTCACGTGATTCGTCGAATTCGTTTCCAGCTCCATTGTGGCTGCAGCTTGCTTGCGTCATCGTGTTATCGGTGGCGAATGAGTTGTGATGTTTGCTTGCACCTGTTATGGAGATATTTTTATTCAACAGCAAACTTTCTGACGTTGGCACACTCTTCAAATTATCGATAAGTCCGCAAGTGTCGACACGAAACGTGCCTTTGCGCGATTCTTCGGTTGGAATGTGATCATCATTGCAGCAATTATCGTCAAATTCAATATTGAGACACTCAATGAGCTGGTTTACACCGGCCAAAACCGCATCGAGTTTGGCTGCTTCTTCTGGCCCATAATCGTTCATTTTTCTTTCGCACACTTTCGCATGAACACAAATCGTCGGAAATCCGTCCATAGGTGTCGCATCAGGTCTGCCTTGAGGCAGCTCACCAAGGTCACTGTGGTTGCTTCTATGTGATATATGCACATTTGGGTAATCTTCCATCAAGATAAGAAACGAACTAAAAAAGCAGTATTTATTTTAAAGACACTTAATCAAGTTGAAAGAGCCTAAACAGATCAATGTGTCAATAATACGCCACAGGCATGCACGTTTTTGAAAATAAAGCAAACTTCTGCCGGTTACTAAATAGCTTATTTATAACCCTAACGACCATACTTAGCAATCACATAAATAAAACATGCAAAACAATTTATGCCAAGGCAGATGGAGTGTTTTGTTCTTATTGATATAGAATAGACTGAGGCTAACAATGATTTCTTTTTCTTCATTGTCTTATTCTAACAGTAATCACATTGTAACTAACAAGATTGTGGATGCTACCTCCTTCCTGGTTGCTGTTTGGTAAGAATTTCGTCTATCCTATCAAACATTGAACAAAAAGGTCCAAACAAAGCTGGCAAGCAAAGTAGCCTACTTGATATCACGGCAGAAGATGAGGCTGTGCTAGTACAGAAAACCTATTAAATTGGTTTGTGAAAGCGAAATTGCATACGCTGGATTCTTCAATTGATGTATTTCTTTGAACCTTTTTCCTTTTATGTTGGAAGCACAAAAAGTCTCAATAATTAGGGGGGTTAATTTTAATTTAAACTTTAGCCTTGGTTGTAGAGTACAACAGGACATTCTAAGATCTCTGAGAAAAATATTTTGAACTTTCCGTCCAAACCCCCCAACCCCTACCTCGAAAATTACTTTTCGGATTTAATTGCCTTGTATTTTGCATTGACGTTACTGACATGTAAAGTTCACATATTGTTTGCTACTGTACTAAAATACGTTAATAATGTTGCACGACAACCACAAACAGTTTGTCTGGTTCTGGTTTATCGTAAAACACTGTAAAGTGGTAGTTTCGATTTGTGCGCATGACTATGCGCATGCGCAAAAATGTACCAAAAATACATGTATTCTGGAATAAATAAAGAATAGTTTACCAAATCAAATTAATCTAAGGGTATTGTACAGCTTTTACCTCACAAGTATGGCTTCTTAAGTGCACCTATCATTCTTACAAAAGTACAACTTTAAACCTTCTTTGATAAAATAGATATGTTGTCACTAACGAAGCCATAATTGTGTGGTAAAGGCTGCACAATATACTTGAATTTATCAATTTAGTACGGTAGCCTATACTCTTTACTTCTTTGATTAGTATTGATTGCATTACACGTCCATTTGGATCATCGGTAAATTCAATAGAAGATTGAAAAATTCACAAAGTTTTATTTTCGAATTTTGTTGGATATTGAGCTGGCTAAATTAACAAATAAAACATATACAACCATATCCACTAAAAATATTTTTCTAAACTTTTACAAGCTTTTTGCTCTTTCGTATACTGTATGAACATTTCTGTAAGCTTATAATTTTTTGTGCAAATAGGCTGCATGCAAAAATCTACTCCAGATTGAAGTCCCTGGCGGTAACATGTTCGTACTATAGGCCTAGCCTATGCAGCCTTTTCTACCACGATAGAAATATCCTACTTTCGGGCAGTAAATAATTTTCCATACAACAACGTTGGATTTTTTATAGAAATATTTACATGGAATTTTTTTTATACAGCCGTATAATCATGTTATATGTTGTATCGTAAAATTCCTGTTTAGACACTGTACAAAGTTTAATGACAAGATCCGTTGTAAATCATGTCCAGGAGTAGGCCTAATGTATGTAATTGGTGATGGATGCTACTATTGCTAGAACAGTTAGTGCTGGCAATCGCCTACTGTCATTATGAAACAAGTCAAATGTGCATCTAATGGATAAAGGGTCAAGGTAGTCAATATCCATGGCTGGTTGACCTATAGAATCAAGCTGTCTGAGCTTCCACCTTTGTGTATAGACCTACAGGTTAAGCAAAAACTGTGGTGTCAAAGCAGCTCTCCCCGGCTTGTGGATCAAAAAACAATCGGGGAAACACGGTAGGTTTCAATGTAAGTAAGGGGATTTACCGTGCATTGTAAGGGGATTTAAGAAAAGACCTTCTGAAAGTTGACTCCATTGTGTAGTGTCCTTTTAGTAGAGCATTCTTAACAACCACCTCACGTCGACAACCATGCATTACAACAGTTTGGACGGAAATTTCAATTTTTTTTCAGAAGCCTTAGAATGTCCTGTTGTATTCTAAAACCAGGGCTAATGTTGGATTTGAAACAAAAGCCGATTAACCCTTCTTCCCCTACAATAATGCGGAATTCCTTGTCACCAAATGAAAAGTAATTTCTAGTAATGTCCAGATCAAAAAACACGAGAAAATACCGATAGTAAAAAAAAGTTCGGTTTTCACCTAAGGTCTTAACATAGAACAATTTTCAGTTAAAATGCAATTTATACGCGATATGTCAATTTAACGTATATTTAAAGTCTGACCTTTTCTTTGTTCTTAATCTATTTATATCTGAAGTATTGACTTAAAATAGTCGTCGTAAAAAGAATGATACTGCAAGGTACGCCTAAAGCAATCACAGTAGGTGACTAGGCACACTAAATGTTTGCTTTAAGAAAATTTCTATGGGTTTAAGAATGCACAGTTCCATACCAGTTATCTTTTTCCCATACCCCAATATGGCACCAAAATGCAACCAGAAAAAAATAATTATTTACATCATGATAGACCATTGCATGTTTGTTCATCAGTCCACCGCCATCGAATCTCCCTGTTTGAACAATGCCCACAAAAATTACTTACCTTACCTATTTGCTGAGAAAGCAAAATCATGGCCACCTGGAGATGTTAGGTATAGCCATGGCAAAACTTCACATTTTAGCCACCATTATTAAATCAAACTCTAAATTGCTTAAACTGTCAGCCTTATTTGAAAACTTCCAACACCTTACAGAATGTTATGTTATTTTATTAATAAATGTGAAGTAGTCTTATCTGCATGATTTTACGGTACTTGACACTCAATTTTACTAAAAAATAAGTGGTTTGAGTCAAATTACAAATGAAATAGTTCAAACGTCGTTGAATCAGGAAGGAAAGCAAGTTATTCGCGATATTTCTGGTTAGGGTTGAGCTTGAAAATTTAAAGACGTTTTCAATCACTTAATGTCACTAATTAGTTTTTGCGACGCCAAGACGCCAACTTGCAGTCAGACACCCATTTTAATGAAATTGTAATCTGCTGGCTTTGGATTTCAGCATCAAATTGATTTTCGACAAACTCACAAGCATAGTTTACGGGATGCAAAACGTATAAGCTCGTGAAACTTGGTCAAGCAAAACTTAACCACAATCACACTTTATTATTTACAGTTTAATTTTGTTTGATATCACGCCCTTTAGATAAACAACGGATATTCCACAGCACATGCACTATTCGATTTAACATTTTTAATCATTTCTTATAAAAGTTTATTGTTAGTCAAACTTCAAAGGCTTTGCGGTTGCTTCTCTTGTGACAGGAGACACTTTTGTCACCCAAACTGCTTCTGTTGTCTTTGTTTTTGCTTTTTTTTCATTATAACAATGTTAACCGACACAAGCATATCATAGTAATAATGTGATAGAGAGCGTGGAATAATGTTTGAGAACGAACACCAAACTTTGCTGTAAATTCAAACTATTGTACAGGGTGAAGAAAATCAGAAAAAAATGAACGATTTTAGCAACATTTTACATTTTTTACAACAACATTTAGCAACAAGAACAAAGCCAGTGAGAAAAAATCCACGCCACTCAACTTTTTATTATTGTCTAATTACACACAGGAGACAGTTAATAACTCTCGGAGCGATATATTCCTTGAAGAAATGCTTTTCTCAGATTAAGTAAATACATTTGGTGAAGCTCAGCTTTAAGTAAATCAAACATTCGACATCTACATTAGCTTCAAAACTCTATCCGAAATATAGTTGAAACGGATCTCGACCAGGTTTACAATCTTCACGCGCATTGACACGTCTGTTATGTTACACTCACAAGTAAAATTTCCAAAACGTCCTGTCTAAAACTCCCAATCGCCTTCCCTTATTCAAAGCGGTCAGGAAAACAAAAAGAATATTTCTAAAAGACAAAAAACTATTGCTAAGTCTTGCAGTTTTTTGTTTAATTGTCCAGATATAATTGCCTGACCATAGTCGTAATAGAAGTTGTTTAGTGTGGGACATTATGATTTCAACATACTCTTATATGCACATTTTCATTAGTTACAGTAAGTGTACGAAAGAAGTAAAGTTACCCAGTTTGTCAGCATATTTTGAATCACATGATCATGGTCTACAACTTGGCAACATATCATAAAGTTTCGATTTTGTTATTTTATTTTTCATCATAAACGTGTTATTACTGCAGCACTAAAGCTTTTTCTTACGGTTGATTTTACTTTTTGCCGATAATGATGTTCTTAACTTAAACAAAACTCAAGTTTTAGATTTTCAGAAGAATGTTCAAATTTTTCTCATGCATATGATGTTGAATGAGTTAATTTTTAATGAAACGTTACTTTTTTATGCAAATAAATGTTTTTGTATTGCAGTCGCAAAATAAGAGCTACAAAAGTGCTCTATTTGGTGCCTAATACAAAAATTCTTTTGTTAATTTTTGAAGCAACTGCCGTTTCATGTATTATAAAATTTAGCTGTTTCTATCTGATCAAGTAAGATCTCCATGTAGAACTGTAAGTGTTATGATCGAAAGTGTAATATTAGATCTGAACATTACCACTAGTCTTATAATTATCCTGGAAACTTTAAGATTTGCGTACCTTGATTCGAATTTTGATTACAAAAAGTTATAACAGTTTAAATTTAAACAGATGGTCAGTAATAACAATGTTCAAACGCCATAGCTTACTAATTGTCTTTACACAAAATACTAATCTTTACAGCATTATGAAAAAAATGTGCACAAACACAACTGGTCTCATTTTCTGAGTTTTTGTATGCCTCAACCGGGAATTGAACATAGACTTATTAGCAACATAGTTGGGCTCACTAGCGTGTTTACCATGGTGGTGGTAATTAAGTGATTACGTTTATAGGACTTCTTATAAAACAAGACATTCTGTGCTATTGATATGCAGCTAATTGCTCTTGATCTACCTCCTCTTTGCCTTTTCTTTTGCTACATTTTATAAGTTATCCATATTTATATAGAAGAAAGTTTAAACAGCACGAATTTATTATTACTACTTCGAAATGTCTCATATATTTTTAACCGTTTAGCATTAGGCTACTTATATAGGCTCCATGGTGGTTATCGTTACCATTATAGTAGGCTATATGTAAGCTACTATAGTTTACTGTACAAGCTTCTAATAGCCACGTTAACAAGCTATAAGGTAAAAATATAAAAATTCTGTTCTCGTTTTGAATTTGGTGCTAAGGTATGTAATTACAAGAAAAAACTAAATTGTTGCCAAAATGAATTATATATTGCCATTTCAAGTGCCTGCATTTACAAAACTTGAAATCATACAATTTTATTGGAAATATGACTGCTTAAGCACATACAGTCATACGTATGTTGTCATAAATCTTGGTTTTTCATTTTCAAACCAGATTGAGCAATTGCAAATAGAGTTATAAGCACTTGGATAGGTAGTAGTACCATCGTGAGACACTTCGATCAAAGCAAATGGCAAAGAAGTCAAAAAGTGACAACTCGAAGCGAGCAACTCACCTTAATTTGTGACTGAAACAACAATAGAAACAATTGAAGCGAAATGTGTAATGTTACGTCATTTATACCAATGTTTATTTAAGATTAATGACCAACTAGAAAATATCATAACAAATATTATGAGCGACATTTTGGTTGAGATTGTAAATGCGATACAAAAATATTTTATATCTCTTCCATCTATATTTTACCATCATTCTTGCATTAATTTGATGTGGAATGCTATCATGTTGCGTACTATCAAAAGGTTATCAATAAAAATAATTTTAACAACTCTCCTTTTAGAAATCAACACCAAATTCTGATTTCGTTTTCATAAAGTTTATCTTAGATAAGCCTCATTTAAGAAATTACCAGTGAGAGGCTGAACTTCTTTATGCGTAGGCCTATAACAAGTATAACATACCCATCGCGTCACTTAATCGAGCTCCTTCGCAACTCAAGTCACTTGCAATACGTTTATGTTGCTTTATGTTGGTCGTTAGTCGTTTGCCAATACTAAGTCTTTAGTCTCTTCATTAACTGTACCGTAAATCAGGTGTGAAATGTGCTGGCCTGACCCTCTAACAAATATGATTGAATGATGAACTCTAGGGTAAAATATTATGCAGCAGTGTACCGGTAGTTGAAAATTGATATCATCTAAAACTTGCACTGTCTTTCTTTTTTGTCGATGTAGCGGCTACTTTTAATCCAACGCTACAGTAAACTAACAAAAAATCTTACTCAAATTACATACAAATACAATGTCTATGATGGAAAAAGCTGTTAACAGGCTGTCAGCCATTTCTAGTAGATAAGCAACTACTAAACTGCCTGGCATACTACCCGAGACTGATAAAAAACACTTTTGTTTAGTTGCAGCCTACCCTTGAATCTTATTTACATATTTATTCATTTGATGATAAAGATTGCACCCTAGTGACTTTTCACAGTTGTTCGTCATGTCTGTGGTTCCCGGTCGTTATTTGGTTCAGTTGTAGTTGCTTCAGTTTTAGAGTTATTTAGTCCTTTTAGTTTGAAAACTCTCTGGTCAGAATTTTCACATTAGAGTTTAAAACCTTCACCAAGTTCAAAGTGAGGCTCACATCTACCAAGAACGATTTAACGGTTTCTTGGAGAGTTGGAAATTCTCAAGTTTCTTTTTGTCGACCCAAAACTTTTGGAAGCCTCTTGTATTGGAATTGATTAAATGTTACGCAGTGATGGAGATCTAATATACAGTAGTTTACATCACAAAGTTTATCTAACCGCAAACCAACGATTTAAAACGACTTTGACTACAAAGGAATTGCAAAATTAAGCTTCTTTTTATTTAAGCCTACTTTCTGTCTGTCAATTAGCTATACTGTATTTCAATTGATCAAAAATATACTGTATATATTAGGAAAATAGATCAATATCTGTCATGTACTACACAAAACCATTTATGAAAGATGCAGCTTTGTATTAAAGTAAGAATGGTCGATGACACCCATCAAGAAGTCAATCATATTTTTAACAGAAAACAGTAAAGTAGCCTACTCACAGATTATCCATCAATGCTTAATTATTTACCAACTAACGAACAGTAAAAGCCATTATGTGAAAGCGCAATCGTCTTGGAAGATGCAGCTAACAAAGGAAGCACTGATAGGATCAAAAGCAAACTACTGTACTTAATAGCTATTGTTATTGCTTTCTGCAAAGTCCAAACAATTGCTAGAATTATACCTATCAATGCAATGGAAAAAACTTAACTTCTCCATTCTTTTAAGTTGACTCTACTTCAAATAACATTGAATTATGATCAAACGAACAAAACATTCAACTTGAACACTTCTTTTACCAACTTCTATCACTGAACGTTGCAAGATTAATTTGAAATGATAGGCTTTCTTCTCAACTATCATGATCAGAAATTGGAATATCATAGCATGAAACGAAGACTGTCATTTGCTTTCTCTCTATCGCATTAATAAATAAAAATCACTTGTTGTAAGGTCTTGTGCAAACACGAAATATCGTATTTGCTGTGTCCCAACATTTTATGACGCTTGAAAGAGCCCTGTTACTATGTTAAACATTTCATATGACAACAAAACACATTGCAAGCATACTTTGATGACCAGGATAAAATATGAAAGAATCTTAATATGTTACCATCAAATCAGGGATGTAATGGAGCTTGAGCAACTGGAAACATTTCTTAAGCAAGCCGGAACAAAGGATATTATAAAGGTAATGGTGCCGAAGAGTTTTGACTGTAGTCCATTGCTTGATAGTTTTCACATTTCTTGCTTTGTAAAAGCTAGGTATCCCTGGTAAAAGCTATTGGTGTTTGACTAACTATTGCCACGGTTAGTCACGCGTTTATCACAATAATAGACTGGTAGTCTTGCTCTTTATACCGTGATATATTTAGTTCATATAATTTAATTTTATATAATTTTTGGTATAATAAAAGTTCGTAGAATGGTTCGTATAAAAAAGATGTACTAAACTTTCGCGATTACATTATCTACATAATATGCAAGCCATTTAATACTGTGACTCTGGCTACTATAAAATATATTCAATTTTTACCAACAAAAATTGTAACTTCTTTCCTTGACATTTTTTCATATGGAAATATTACCGGTCAACAACGAAGTTTCTTTTTATATCACTAGAGTTGCTTTCCAACCTTGTTACATTTACACATCGAGCTTCCATATTATTATTTACAATGCAACAGCGCAGTAGTTACACTTATATTGCCTGGCCACGTGCAGACGTGCAGTGCACAATATTCTGTGTGGCTGTTCTACTTGGGAACACCAACTCTACAAATCATCATAAATATTGTGGAAACATGCAATGAGCGAGGTAGCACGTCAAGACAAAAACCGAAAAATTAACGTTTACTCAACCAGCCTCCAGCAGTAGTCTTCCTAACATCGTTTTAACAATACCAGACGTTGAAACAGTGTTAAAAACTGCAACTTGCACTAGCTGGAAGTCATTTATTTACACAATAGCGGTTTTGGAATAATGATACCTAAATCAAATTATGTAGTTTCAGTAATAGAAAAAATAACGGGATACGAAAATTATAACAACCCTTTATAACCACTAACTTTTATAAAATATAAAACCCTTTATATAAACTTTTATAAAATATACATATGCAACACTTTATAAAATAATTTTCTTGACACAAGACAGTATTAAACTATTTACTCAATTTTAGAAAACTCAGTAACTATAATTTAAAGTTGACGGCTAATACTTTAAAGTACAGCAAACTGCAAATAGCTTTATTCTACTTTTTAGAAATGTCATGCACAGTAGAAGTCCTTGGATCCGCAAATTAGTCAATATCTGAACTGCAACACACTTTAGCTTAAACAATCTAATGTAAAGAGCATAGAAGTCAAAGTTATAAAATTAAGCATCCATTTTCCAAACTAAATCACACTCGAGCTGAGTCACTGACTAAGTAAACTTCATCTTCTGCATACAGATGCTTGGCAGATTGATTCTCCTCACTTACAATGATAAACAGTCTTTATGTGAAGTCGTAACTTTTTATTGACTTCTAACTAACGTCCATGCTTTTCGAAACTTGTTTCTCAAGCAGTCTGTTACATCAATTCTACATATGATTACATTGATTGTAAAAGTGAGTTTTGTTAACAGAAAGTTGCATTTTAATTGTCAACAACCGATGAAATCATGATCGTACGGCACATTACACCGGTGTACTTTATGAAAACAACGCACAAGCTGTACGATTTCCTGTGACTTTCAATTCAAACTATCCTGAGTTGTTCTCGGAGACAGAAAATTATATGACACCTGCTTAGGTAAAAGTCAGGGGTCACCAAACTCCGCCCCCGGGCCGGAACCAGCCCGCTAACTGATTTCATCCGGCCGCCACGTGCTGCGGAAATAACAGCTGCACTACAACTGTTAAGAAAAAAAGTTGCCAAACTTTTTGTAAAGGACTGACATTGCTCTTTATCATTAGGCCTCCACAAATGGGGACAGCCTAGGCCAAATTTGGAAAGATGTAATGTTTTTTCAAGAGCACGATGCCCTGTAGTGTATCACAGCAGGGGATAACTTTTCCAGCAACCTATTGATTTTCATCACAACTTTGCTATTCCACCGCTGACGTTGTTATTTATTGTGCTCAATTCAAGTCAATGGAGATTCTAAATATTTGTAAATCTCTTCCCAATTTGCATCCGGCCGCTGCTGTTAATCTCGCAGCAATCCGGCTCTCAGAGAAAAAAGTTTGATGACCCCTGCTCTAAGTGAAGACTTAAAACTGCACTTTTGGTTTCAGTTGCCTCAGTCTTCTAGTTATCGAAAGAAATCTTCAAATATTTGACTATTTTTTATTTACTTGTTATTGGGTTCATAGCACCAATTTAAAGTACCTTGACGTTTAGTAAATTTCCAATGAGCTTAATGTCAATATGTTCTCAACTCAAGAATTCCATCGAAATAGATGACTCGCTTGGTTTGTGTGTTGTTTCTTACTCTACGGTTCATTACCATGGTGAAAGTGAAACTTTGTAAACGGCACCGTCCTTCAGTGACCCCGGCAGTGGTTGACACTGTAAGCCTCTATTGAAAGTTTAACAAAGTGACAAAACAGGCCCCACTTGAAAGAGATCGCACACAGCAAACTAAAAGTAAAAAAACATCACTGGTTTATTACACTTTGCAATCGAGAAAATACGTAAGGATTGGCAGTACAGCACTACGGCGAAAGCCGTAGTCAAATTAACTGAAATTTTCCGATCTTCTGCAATTCAGCACGTTTCCCTTGAGCATGAACTAACTTTTGATTGACGCAAGTTGATTGCCGACGTGTTTGCTAAGTATTGCTCGTTGCTGTGAAACATTCTGAACATACCTTTTTACAAGCATAACTTTTATTTTACTGTAGTTTGACGTCGTAAACCACTAAATCAATGAAAAAGAGATTTGCAAAAAATTTCTACCATCCGTTGATTTCGTGGAGTGAGCAATAAAGATGTTTAAACAACGTTTGAAAATGTATAACATATTGTGGTCGTTTGAGCTCGAGGGACCGAGATTGACATGCTTGATCCACTCAAAACTATAAGCGTTTGCTTCCCAACTTTAATCTGTCTGATAACTTATCCGCACATGAGTATCCTGCGGGCACTTCAAAATCAATTATGTTTACAGTTATTCATTGATATCTATGGACCACTTGAAATTTTTTAAACTCAGCGGTACTGACTTGACAAATTATTTCATGGAAGCATAAAGCAACAACTCGTAGTCGACAAAAAGTTACACAGAATTCAACATGTTCCGCTGGTTCTCATGGATCGTTTATGTGACTTGTTAAACTGCTCGCATTCTGCTTCTGAAACTACGGTCCATCGATTTCAGTAGAACTCGAAAGGTTGATCACAAAAAGAAAAAGTTTACGGCTATATTTCTTTCTTTGTTAGCTACAATCGCACAGAAGTGCGTGCAACATCGCAATTATCGTTCATTTCGGCTAAACCTGATTTAAACTCCATCGTCAAGTGAAACAAAAATATTTGCACTTGGAGAAATTCATCAGAAAAGTTGTTAATTATCAGTAGGTTGCTCATTGAGCATGAAGGCATGAGCAAATATATATGACAAGTCAGATTTACTGGGAAATTACTCCTTGGAGCAGGCAACGATTTTTTTTCTATTTGGTTATGTGATCAAACGTTTAAATAATGAAACTGTTATGCAAAGATCTGATCCTGTTTTTTAAAGAGTAAATTTCCTATTTTTCTTCCTGCTTAGACGTAATCGTCACCTGCACGATGCCAACTAACACCAACAAATAGACGTACAACTGGTACTATATGAAAGATACTATTCTATTAGCCCAATCTTATTTTGTGGAATTCTTGTTTCAAACACTATGACGTCAACACCGCAATGAGAGCCATCACAACAAACAACTTTCTAAACAAATTACTGAAAGAATACTTCCGACTTTGACTGACGTTCGCAGGCAAACCCCAAAAAACAGGTTAGGCTGTGATCTCAAGCGTTTTTGCCAAATTCCAAAAACCGATAGAATATTCACTGTAAAAGTAAAAAAAGTTCACAAAAATAAATGTAAATGAGTCGTCTGATGCGAACCACAACACCACTTTTTCTACCAGATTGAAAAAAACCTCACTTAATGGGCGGTAAAATAACCTGATACGTTCTACTGGTGCAAACTAAGCTGAACTATCACAAGAAGTATAAGGTGATAATCTGCTTATATTCCGACGTTTAATCAATCAGACACGACTGACTTCTTCAGGGGGCTAGGTCAGATAGAGAATACCTGTCTAGCGTGGCAAAACACAGGACCATGGTGCTACATGTAACATGTTACAGCAACATGGTCCTGTGTTTTTCCACGCAAGACAGGCAGTCATTACCTGGTCTAGCCCCCTGAAGAAGTCAGTCGTTTCTGATTGACGAAACGTCGGAATAAAAGCAGATTATCACCTTATACGTCTTGTGATAGTTCAGCTTAGTTTGTACCAGTAAAACGTATAATGTTATTTAAGTAAATGCCTGGTGAACAGCCTCATTCAATTTTTAATGGGCGGAGTGGCATCTGATTAAGTTTTATAAATGGCGGTGCATCAGGTTAAGTGTAAACTCAAAATTCAACTTTTTACATTAAATCAAACGTAATAAACAAACGTCAGCATATGATTATCTTTAAACATACTTACAAATCCAGAAAGTAACTGAAAAAAGCCATGTGACTTCACATAAACAGCAACACCTATCACTGCACTGCACTAAAAAAATGAGGCTACATAAGTGTGTCATTTCCGTTTACGTTTGTTGATGTTATGCACAAGTTCAGCTCAATGTTGACCAAAATCAAGTGCATGTCATCATTTTTTCGAACCTCAAATTTTCTCTGAGCTTGCACTTTTTACGACGTTCAAACAACGTAAAAAATGAAATTTTGCCGACTGGGATAGCAACTTATCGATAGTTGTAGCATCACATCGTTAGAGCAACAAATAAAACTACGTTGTATACGCTTCATGCCATTGGTAAAAGAACATCAAGTCACTGTATTGAGTGTATTGGTGTAAACTATGTGTTGAAAGAAAAATTTTGCCAGCCACGCATATATCCTAGCCGTGAAGTTATTTGATACAGCAGAGTACAAATTTCAAAGTGGCATTAAGTATGTAGTCAGACAATAATTCCAATATTTAGCGAACCCAACAACAGCGAAGGAAATTTGCACAGCTGTGACCTTGCTTGAATCTTCACGCATCCACTGCACCATAAGCAGAATGTGCAGGAACAAACGTGTAAGAACCTTGCTGACTTTCTTTTCGTTGATTTAGCTGGCAGGTCACTGTATTTAAAATTACTTTCGAGTTTTTAAAAACATTTTTGTTATAAATGCAGCATCAGAGCAAAGGTAGAGCCAGCCTGGGTCGGATTGTCCATTAAAACAAATGAAAATCAATCATTTGCTTCTGTGCTTGAGAAAAAGCAATCGGTTGACCTCTCACAGCGAGGATTACTAAACTTGATCGATCAATCTCGATAAGGTGAGCTTCATTTCTAAGTTCAACTAATTAAGAAAGTTTGTCTTCGTTGTATTACAAAAGGTTTCAAAAACAACTCGTAATGAACTGTCAGTTTTATCATCATCAAAACTTAGCTTTCCCATACAAGCTCAAAATCCTTTATGGTAACCTACATGTTTAGCAAAAAGTGGTTCGACAATGCAGCTGAGAATAATCATCCGTACATTTTTATGAATTCGACTGACTTGTTTTCCATTTCCAAAACAACAAAACAAGATATTTGTGAGAAAGCCCAACAGAAGTACATTAAAACGTCACAGGCAAAAGACGTTGTTTTAGAAAAATCAAATATGTTTACTGAAGTTTTGAGAAGCAATTCAATGCATGGGCGAAAAACTTGTAAAACACGTTCTTTCCAAAATGCTCAGTGTCCCATACTTATATTTCAAACTGCTTGAATGCAAAACACAAAGATAATATGATTTGATTTTTGAAAGTTGTTGTTTATTGAATAAAAAGTGATTACTTACCGACTGAATTTCATGCAAAAAATAAAAAGCTTTTTTCAATGAAAGCTTAAAACAAATAAGAATAAAGCATCATTTGACAGTAGAGTAACAACAAAATTATTGATTGTACTGTAGCTTGTTAAAAAATCTGCAAATTTACTCTTGAGAAAGTGATTGCTGCCTCTATCGTAATGAACGGAATGACAGGGGCATGTGCCACATAACTAGGAACAAAAAAGTTTTATTTTTAACTGCTTGTTTTTAAGCCATTGCCTGTATGAAGTGCCCGACTGCTTCAGCCTAACATTTTGTTTACCTGCCTGGTCGCGTAATGAGCGCGAAATTATCTCATAATCATGCTTCTTCTTTTTTGTTCAATTTGCTACTTTTTTTTATCAACATACCTGAGAGAGGCTGCTTGACTCAAAAACCTTCCAAGCCACTTCGTAGCCCCCGATGCGATATTCACGCATTCTACAAAACAGTTCGTTTTATGATTGATTGATTGATTGATTGATTCTTTATCCTCGGACTGGAAAAGCTTCTTTGAGAGCTTAATCCTGGTAGTTTCGCATACTTGTAGAGGCTTTGAACCACTGACGCAGGCCGGTCATCGAGATTGACAAATTGAAGCTTCCGATTGTTGAAGTGTTGTTGCCAAGGAATTATTCCGTCCATTAGATGCCGCTGAATGGAGAGCAATCCTGAAATGCGTTGCTCATGCGCACACCCCAAGAGTCGAACTAGCGCCGCTTGATCTTGAAGCTCTTTCGGTCGCGAAGTCATGCGCTGACCAATTGAGTTATCGGGGACATATTGCTTTGTGAATGTGATTTTTTTAATATGTCTACTGCTTTTTATTTTTCTCACCTATGTGTTATTGCAGTTGCAACAAAATAAACCAATCACTTATTGTGATAACAGGAAGACATTGTATTTTAACAACTTCGAACCACGGCCTGATTTGTCACATTTTGCAGAAATTTCCAGATTTTGCTAACTTTTTGCGCATGTTTAAATAAATTTTTCTAAAAATTATATTTTTACGAATTCTGTACTGTTTTTTCCAGATGACACAATAGGTTTTAACATCCTCACATGTTGAAAAACAAAGAAAATTTGATTTCGAAGATTTTAGTCAGACTGCTAAATTTTCAATAACAGTCTGATTCAGCGTTTTTCAACTTACTTTTTCTCATTTTCTACTGCTTCCCCAAGGCAACAAAAAGTTTTTATATGATTAGGAGACAACAAAAAGTAAAAAAATCTTAGAAAGTGTCAGTCAAACACTAGCAGTAGCTGTATTCAAAATCTGCAAAATGTGACAAATCAGGCCGCATCTCCAGGTGGCCATGTTCGAACCTATTTATGCTATAACCATGTTTTGCTTTCAGCAATGCAATGATAGTAATTTTTCAGAACTCATCAATTTCTTTTAAAACTTTCTTATTCTAATTATCTAGATTTGTGAGAATAATTTACCAACAAGTTAAATCCTGCTGCAAAGCAAATATGACTCTCAGTTAGACCTTAGAAGTAAAATTTAGAAACGATGCAAATACGTGAAAATAACGTAGCCTGCTACTGTCGTTTTTGCTTCAATATCACAGAGGCACAAAGACATTGCACCCGCACAAACCAAAGCAACACGAGCTGAAATATGCTGACGAATAATAAAAAAGATTTGCAATGACAATGAGAAAAGATCTTTAGCTCTGCTTCAAATGAATTCGATTCACCATAGTGCGCATTTGCCAGGATTGTTGTTGGGTCATGTTTGAAGAGCATGCCCTTTATTTAATTAGGTTATTCAACTTCTCAAAAGAAAAATTTCTTCATATCGGTGGCAAATATTTGCGCATTTCAACTTGGGCTTATTTCAACTGGCAAACAGAAACCGTATTTACATCATTTTAACATGAAAAAACGTTTAAACGATGTAAAATATACGTTGTTTTTTATTCTCTTTGAGGCAGGACCACCCACTGGCCATTCAGTTTGCATTCAGTGCCTACAATTGAAGTAAAACTACAACACAGAACTAGCAAGAACCTTGATCAATAAAATCTCTCTACCTCATGATCTGTGAGGTTTGTCATTTGCAACACCTGCGGTTATGATCGGTTGAAAACTACAAAAGGCTTAATTTATTTTTCCTGCTAACTTGACGACAAACAGTAGTGAAGTAATGAAAATAAAGAAAAAATTCTCAAATTCGAAGTGCAATTTAGTGACGTTCCAGGTGATTAAAATTGATTAATGCCAACCGCATGTTTATATACGTCCTCAATGCTGACTTAAGCCATCTTCAAGATAAACCTGACATTGAAGAAGTATTGGAATCTCCTTAATAGGAGCCGCCAATGTTAGAGGATGTTATGAATAGTGTGCGGTTATTTCTATGCACCTGCCAGAAACACTTCTTCGCTATCTGGTAAACCTTGAGTTTAATGCGGTGGTTGGCTCTGGGCTTCTTCGTGACGAAGCCCAAACGCTAAAGGATTAAATTCTAGAATCACATAAAGTATGACAAGGAATTAAGCTTCAAGAGGAAAAACGTGATTACCTCTGAAGATTGAAAGATTATGTTCAACTTATATATCCGAGCGTTAACATAAACAGCTTAAAAATTTTCTACACAACGTAGCTTACAAAGTTTTACAGCGTTCATAGCATGGCAGGTTAATTTTTTATGTCTATAAAAAACAGTTTTAAACCACAAAAAGAAACCATGTTTTGGTATTTTTTTCTACAGTATGTTGCGCTAACAGATTCCCTAAAAACCTTGACTTCGCTAAACGCATTGGTGATGTCCAAGTTCAAAACGAATAGAAACAGTTATAGCCATGATATAGTTTTTAGTTACCACTTTCCCTGTTCAGTCTTCTACTACTCTGAACATCTAAACAAAGCCGACGTTGCCTTGCTGTTGAGTCCGCAACACGCCTTGCTGTAAATGCACTAAGCGAGACTTTAAACTGGAAAAGAAATAACTTTGACCGTACCGAGAATCCTTTTATTACACTGAAAAATATATAGCAATCTTTACTCTACGGCTGTGCAACAAACACAGAAAACCATTTTCAACTGAATGGGTAACAAGCAAGATGTAATGATCGCATAAAACAAAGTAAATCTCAGATTTAATGATATGTCAATAAAACAAGCTCACTGAAGCATCTTCTTCACATATAAGCTATAGATGTTGAAACAGTGTTTACTAAGATAATCCTGAACTACAGTTTTTGGTTTAACACATGCAGCACATGCAGTTGGGCTGAAATAATTTTCATTGGGCATGTTTTAGTTTTATGATTGCATGAAGTGTAGTGACAGAAGGCAATTCAGGTAATCGATCAAAATAAGGTCTGGATAATTAGAATACTTGGTATTGCACTCTATGCGTCAATAAAAATATATCATCAATGCAGGGGCGCCGGAACGATTTTTGACTGGGGGGGCAAGATTACGAAAAAAGGGCACTTTTTTTTACTAAAAGGCAAATTTTTTTTCAATTTTTAAGATAAGATTTAGCGATAATGCTACTGTAATCTATCAGCTCACTATGTATTGAGTAATAATAGCCTACAAGTGTCCAGTATACAAAGAAGGGCATCATGCTATATGTTATAATGATGTAACCTACTGTCAAGCCTTAAAGCAGCCTGCGGCCATGGCCGCTAAGTAGTGCTTAAATGACCACCGGTGCTACCTTCACAATCGGCCAAGTTTGGCCACCGGTCTCTTCTAGCCAAATATTTAATTTCGCAATAGAATGATCGTGGATTAACTGTCGAAAATATGTAGTATCAAAGAGTGACGCAAAATTAGGTCAGCGCGTCATAATCGCCACTGTTGCATTGTGCGTGGATATTTGTTATTGATGAAATATATCCATCTGCGATCACCAACGCTGTAAGTCTTGTTTGTAATTCTCGACGTTTATATTAACAAAATCTTAATCCGAAGTGCTAATTTACATCGGCTGGCAATATTGTCGTTTTTATGTCGATTCGATGTTGTCGGACATTGAATCGTTGTTAAAAAGGAGAACTAGATTAGTTGACATCCAAGGGGAAAACATTTTTTGATCATATTTTGCAAAAATTATGCTTCTTTTAGTAATGTCCTTCACATCATTGAAATACTTATTTTATTACCTTGTCGTCATCGTCAACACAATCATGTCGAGCGTTGTTTTTCGTTGCTAAAAAGAATTCTAGGGGAGTGGCGAACTTCTTTAAAATCAGCCACATTGGAGACACTCGTGCAAGTGTCGTTAGATGGTCCCGCCGTACTGGATTACAATCCCGATAAAGCAGTTATTGCGTGGTGCAACGATTCTATTGTATAGGACGTCGCCCAGGCCCAGATTTCAACAACGCTAAGTGATCACTTTAGCATTGTTGCAAGTTTAATTCTATTTACTTGTGCTATCGTTATTTTTATTTTGTATTTTGGTCTCCAAGCACGCAGATTTGGCCGCCGAGAAGGAGCTCTAGAAAAAAAAAACGAGTTTTAAGGTCTGATAGGCTACTGCGTTGCAAAATTTTCTGCCGTAAATATTATTATTAGGCTAAAAGCGAATAGCAGAAATTGTTATATTGCAAAATGTGCAGTTGCTTACATGACTTTAAAAGGGCACCATTGCCCCCCCTGCCCCTCCATCTGCAGAAAATTTGAGGGCAGGGGGGCATCCGCCCCCCCTGCCCCCCCGCTTCCGGCGCCCCTGCATCAATGATCAGGTTCATTTGTGAGGTTTGAAACAACAGTTTGGTTTGTGAATGGGTTACTTTGTGATCCGTGGAAAGTCGGAACGCCATATAACAGTTACATCGATGAAGCGTAGCCTATATCTTGCTACGCAAGTCTTTGTATGTAAAAAGTATATTTCGGGTGGAGTTTGACAGAAATAATCAGCTTTCTTTCGGCCGGAAGGTTAGTCTCAGAGCAGGCGCGGATTTATGAGGGGGGGGGCCAGGGGGCCCGGGTCCCCCCGAAATTTTGTGAGAAATTGTATGTTTTCACATCAAATGGTTTGATATGCTTCTAAACAGCTGATATTAGTCCCACAGCGGACTTAACTTATCCCGGGGGGAGGGGAGGGAATAATTTTTTGTTATTAGCCTACTTTGGTTGAAATTATTCATCAATCAGACTCCGTTATTTTCTTTCATACAACTTCAAATTCATTTTAATAGCAACATTTGTTGGAGCTGACTCAGCTGAAACCAACGCTAAACCAAATGACGTCAGTTGAAATAGTCTGAAACTATGAATGGCTGTTTTATAGTTTTTGGTCTTCATCATAATTTCAATCAATTGCCGTATATGCCTGCAAACATACAAACATCCAATTGGTTATGGACACTGCATACAGGGTTTTAAAGCAGATTTCAAGTTTACTTTGCATGCTTAGCAATTTTTATTCAAGCAAAATTTATTTTTTAAACATTCACAATTGATAAAAATGGCTGTTTTGATGTCTATTTTATAGCATATCGTATATGTCGTAGTATCATTGTTCATATCTGTTTTATCTTTCTTTTTAGTTAATTTTCAAATTTTTGCCCCCCCCTCCCCCACGAAAAAAACTCCTAGATCCGCGCCTGTATCAGAGCATTTGCTTACTGTCATGAATCTTATTTAAAACCATACAGAAAATACCAGCGGGCTCTAAGCCATGTCTTCTTTTCAAGCTCAGAGCAAAGACGTTTTGGCTGTCTTGTATGCGCTCAATTTGTTTTCTGAGTGTTATCTTTGGCTCAACTCTATCTTTTTTGCTATTTTAGTGTTATGAAAATTTGTTTGTTACTTGTTTAGTGCAATTAATTACTGTAGGTCTATTTCAAGATTCTAACCTAGTCTTTAACAATATTACCATTTCCCATTGTGAGTGGCTAAATTTGCACTTCGCTAAACGAAATTTTTAAAACGGCTGTCAATGTAGGCAACAGTGTGGAGTGTGCTTGCAAATTTTACGGATATTACTTTTCACTCACTATTTACTTAAAACTTTAGAAATTTACAGAAACAATAAAGAATGAGAAATTTCTTTCTACCTAGGCAATGCTATATCGACTGCACAAGCCATCAATTCTTAATTTCTTCCTACGCTATACGCTAGTGTTTACTGCTTTACATATTGCATGACTGTGACTGTTAGGTCTAAAAAACATACCTCTGAATTGAAGTATATTAAATCGAAGTAATTCAGATACCGCAGGGTCTACAGCATAACATGGCCCGATCGCAAAAAGATTATATTTTTATAAATCTATGTTCGATTATTAGTTGACATTTTCTATTGCAATTAAACCTATGTCAACTAAAAACAGTGATTTTTCAGGCACACACGTTCCACACAACCCCTGGTGGCATTCACCACGTGACTGCACCGCAGTTTTAATACAAATTACTGTAAACAGTAAATGCACATCACACAATTGCTACAGTGCTCACTTGCATCGGCTGGACAAATGCCATGATATTTTGTGCAATCATCTTAAAGTACCTCATTTAAAAATTCAGTGTCTTTAATAATGAAAAATGTAACCCAGCCCTAAGTCTCTATTTAATCAGATTGTTCCAAATACGGAATCAAGTACAGGTACTTGAGCGTTTGGCGGGCTTGAAGCATACCTTGTCACGCAGTGTTAGCGATACACTAATTTGCGCCACCTGAGGCCCACCTGCATGATAAATTGCAAATAGCTTCAAAAAAATACCAGCTTTAAATACTAAAGAAAAGTTATAAATCTTTGCTCGCCGTGGACATTACAACAGTTATCCACTGATATGATCATTGCCTGGTACAAATTGCGATTTTCATTTGTGGTTCACACTTTACCCTATTGCTCACGCAAGTGACAGTTAGATTTATAGTTGTGAGTTACACTACTTTTAATTAGTTTACAAATCTTGTGGCTCATTTCTTTTTTTTTCTACTTTGAGGTTGGTAGCCCACTAAAATACTAAAATAAAGAGAAGAATTGCATTGCTTGGAATGTCCTGATTTCAAGTGATTTTAAAAATCTGTATAATCTTATTACGACAAGCATAAATTAGATTATGTCTGAATTATAAGCTGTAATCGATCGCAATTTTTTTGTTGACATTGTGCACGCCTCACTTGCTTTATGGTGCGCAGCGAAACTATACTAGTCTACACCTTGAAGATTTACAAAAGCAGCAAGTGTTGCATGACTTCATTCACTATTGAACAATATAATTTAATTATAAGATAAATCAAAATACTTTTTGAGAAAGATGTTTATATGAAAAGTATCGCCAATCATAAACTTTACAAGAAACTTTGTGACACAACCATTTAAGCCTGCACGTATGTATTTGGATTTGGGGAACTTGACTTCAGCCAAACTATACCTTGTGGTTCAACATCTTTGCACTGCAACCCTTGATTAATGCAATGCAATCAGCTTTCTTCTTTCTGCATTTCATCTTGTTGAGCAGCGTGCTATAGCGAAACTTTCTATTTCACGTCATCTAGTGGATAAAGTAGATTACTCTGAATAGAAGTCAAGCACCACCAGACTGTGTTCATTCAGCCGTCCCATCGGCCTGACCCTTCCGAGACAGGTATGGGTACGCCTCAACCGTCTTCGTACGGGCGTTGGGCGTTTCCGCTCGACCATGCATCAATGAGGAATGGCCTCATCCTCTTTTTGAGAATGTGGTGCTGAAGAACAGACCGCAGAAGCGCAAACCACATCATTAACGGTTACACAATCTTCAACTTATCCAACAACCAACCAAGCGGAAGGTCTGTTTGTCTTAGATCAGGGGTTCTTAACCTTTTTTGTCTCGTTTACCCCTTGCCGAATGAAAAAAGTAAAATTTACCCCCACCGTTTTGGTGGCCCCTTGTGATGTCCGTGTCCAGATTTCGAGGTCAGAAATCTCGTTGCGACTTCTACTGACTTTCCAATCACTAAATGTTGGAAATTTTGCGTAAATTCCTTTTTAAACTCTTCTACTCCACAGATCTAATTTTGTCTGAAAGCCCTGAATTTGATCATGTAGGCTACATCTATAATGGTCACTTTTTCCTTGCATGTGCATATTGAGCTGGTTCAAACTTGAAAAAATGTCTGTCAAGTAGGTAAGCCAATGCACCAATAAATTTGTTGTCTTCAAAGTGCTTACTCAACGGGGATTTGCGTTCTCGAAGAAAAATCTCGATTTCACCATGTAGTTAGAAAACTCGAGACACAACAAGGCCCCTAGAGAGCCACTGAACTTCGGTGTGATAAAGGAGAACAGAGTGTTGATTCCATCTGATCACAAACCACTTTGAAAAGACGATGATTAAGAGCACGTGCCCTGATAAAATTCACACATTTAACCACATGCTTCAATACTGCTTTCAAATATTCTGGAAGGGTTTTACTTGCCAGTGCATGTCGATGAAGGGCACAGTGAGTAGATATGATGTTCGGTGCACGTTTTTTCGTTCGTTGAGTTGTAAAGCCAGACTTAGCACCGAGCATAGAAGGGGCACCGTCTGTGCAAAGTGAACCCACATAGGCTAATTCCAGGATATATTAGTTTGTTGAAAGAAATTATCTATTTTTTCCAGAACATTAACCGCTTTGGTAGTCGTCTCTAAACTTTCGCACATCAAAAATTCCTCTTTCAACCCACCAGCATGCACTTATTGACAGTAAACCAACGTATTTTGTATTTTAGTTTATTTGCATTGAAACGAGGTACTTTGTTTTCGTTTCCCTCAGGTCTTCTCTTTTGCTTAGTATTCATCCGCCTGCTTTTGTTAATTGGCACTTCTCGTTTTGGGCTTACTTCGCAGGTTTCACACTATATCTTGGTTGTGCAATTTTATAATAAAACAGAATTCCAGTACGACTCTGATTGAATGAGCTAAGAACACAACAGAGTTATTTGGCGACGAGGATGGGATGCTGAACGTCTGAACGAGAAACTTACAGTGGTACGCAGAAGTGTTCAGTTTTAGTCCCTACGAGTTTTACTTCCTACAACTTTTAATTTTTACAATATGGACAAGGTGGTTGAATTAATGCAGTCGCAGCTAGAACATATGCGACAACAAATGCAGCAACAAGAAGAACAGGCGCGACAACAAAGGCAGCAACAAGAAGAACAGGCGCGACAACAAAGGCAACAGCAAGAAGAACAGGCACGACAACAAATGCAACAGCAAGAAGAACAGGCACGACAACAAATGCAACAGCAAGAACGTCATCATGAAGAACAACTGAAGGAGTTGATTTCAGCCCTCAAAATTCCATGCGAATCAGAAAACCAAAATCGATTATCTCAAGCCATTCCAAAATTTTGTGAGTTTGATTCAGCTTTAGAACTTTGGACTGATTATTGGTCACGTTTTTGCACATTTGTAAAAGCACAGTCCGTTCCTGATGATAAGAAGGCTCAAGTTTTCCTCACTAACCAGTCAGCCAGCATCTACAAGATGATCCTCAATCTGGCCGCACAAGAGTCTACAGCAAAGCCAATCAATGAACTTACAATGGAGGAAATTTCGAATTACATGAAGGCACAGTTCGACCCTATGCGCTTCGTTATTCGTGAACGATTTCGCTTCTGGAGCAACTTGAAGCGGAAACCAGGTGAGACTGTTCCAGAATTGGGTGCACGAATAAGGCAAGCCGCTGCCACGTGCGACTTTTCTTCTATTACTAATCCTTTAGATGAAGCTTTGCGTACTTGTTTTATGTGCTCGGTAGGAAACGAAGCAGTTCTTAAAGCGCTCTTTAAAATTAAACCTGACGATCTTACTTTTTCACGTGCTCTTGAAATAGCCATAGAAACTGAAGACGCTGCCAAAGTGGCTAAGGAGACGGTGTTTGGCACTGAACCGTCGGTGGTACATAAAGTTAAAGGCACCGATAGACGATATTCTTTCAAGAAAGCTACAGTGGCCAGTGCTAATGCGAACAAGCAAAGTAAGTGCTATCGATGTGGTAACTCTAATCACCTTGCTAACAACTGCAGATTTAAAAATGCGATCTGTCATTTCTGTAAACTTACAGGGCATGTACAATCCGCATGTCGTAAAAAAGCCGCTCAAGTTCATTCTTCTAAGGTCAACTGCATACAGGAGGTAAATACTGTTCATAATTCGTCGAGTAAAGTTCCTAAACTCGAGGTTCAAATTTTTATTAAGTCTTTTCCCGTCTTAATGGAACTTGATACAGCTACAGGGGGAAATTTCATCTCTTCTGAAGTTTGGTCGCAGCTAGGCAAACCTATCTTGCAGACTCTGCAGCTACGTTTTCAGTCGGCAAGTAAGCACTCGATGCCTATTATTGGATCTTTCACTGCCGAAGCGAGCTGCAACAAATCGGGAAAGACGACCACAGTTCAATTTATGGTATGTGAAATCCCTAACCTTAACTTATTAGGGCGTGATGCTATTCAAGCACTAGATATTTCGGTAGATAAGTTCTTTTCTTCATCTTTACATGCTATTCATCGTCACAACGACATAGATTTTAACTTGCAAAAATCATGTTCCGAGTTATGTGACCAATACGAAGACTTATTTAAACCTGAGTTAGGTTGTCTTCAGGATTACGAATTAGAGATTGAGTTTAACTCTGATTGTAAACCAGTGTTTTCAAAGCCCAGACCAGTGCCTTTCGCCATTCAAGAAGACTTAGCTCTTGCCTATGACGCCGGCATAGAAAAAGGTATCTGGACACCTGTACAATTTTGCGACTGGGGAACTCCTGTAGTACCAGTTCGCAAGGCTTCTACCGAAGGTAAGAAATCCAAATTAAGAGTTTGTGGTGACTATTCTTCGACGGTTAATCCACAACTTAAAACTCACAGGCACCCTTTGCCTCTTCCAGAGGATTTAATGCGTAAACTAGGGGGTGGCCACGGATTCACTAAGATTGACCTGGCAGATGCTTATAACCAGATTAGGTTAGGTCCAAAGAGTCGAAAAATATTGGCATTAAGTACCCATAGAGGGGTTTTATTGCAAAATGTTATGCCGTTTGGCATCTCTTCTGCCCCAGGCCATTTCCAAAAGATAATGGATGATTTAACCAGTGACCTTCCAGGTGTAGCAGTGTACCTGGATGACATTTTGATAAGTGGAGCTACAGCGGAAGAGCATTTCCAGAACCTTAAACGACTACTCGATCGTTTATCTTCGAAAGGTCTTAGATGTAGGAAGGAAAAATGTAGATTTGCCCAGGCAAATGTCGAGTACTTAGGTCATGTTCTTTCTAAACAGGGGATTTCAAAGGGTCCTAAAGTCGATGCAGTACTGAACATGCCTGCTCCTTCCAATGCTGGTACCTTACGTTCTTTTCTGGGGTCGGTTCAATTTTATTCTAAGTTTATGCCCCCAGAATTTTCTACGGTAGCGCAACCGTTATATCATTTAACCAAGAGTGGTGTTCCTTGGAGCTGGGAACACAAAGAAAAATGCGCTTTTGCAAAATTAAAAACGTTTCTTTCCGCAGAAGATGTTCTCGTACACTTTAACCCGTTGCTTCCTTTAGGAATTGCGTGCGACGCATCAAGCGTGGGCATTGGCGCCACACTGTTTCACCGCTCCCCGGACGGAAGCGAGAGGCCAATAGCCAATGTGTCGAAAATCTTGACGAAGGCTCAAAGAAACTACAGCCAAATCCAAAAGGAGGCCTTGTCTATCATCTTCGCTTTGAAGAAATTTTATCAATACCTCTACGGTAGGAATTTTATTTTGGTAACGGATCATAAGCCTTTACTTTCACTTTTTGGTTCAGATAAACTTACCCCTTCGCTGGCGGCTAACCGGTTAGCACGCTGGGCGTTGTTTTTGAGTCAATTTAGTTATACTATAGAGTATCGCAAAACAACGCATCACCAAAATGCTGACGCCTTGAGCCGTCTTCCGTCCAACGATGACACAATTTTTGATGGGGAGGAAAGTGCAGATGATGTTGATATTGTCTGCGCAATTGATACGTTGGATTCGCAGGTTAGTCATTCCGGTTCTTCTACTTTGCGCAAGGAAACTTCCAAGGATCCAGTCTTGTCTAAAATCATTCGCTTTACACAAGAAGGATGGCCTGCGAAATCAAATGCTAACGATCCAATCGAACAGTTTAGAAGAGTTGCTGACTCTCTAACAACATGTTATGGTTGTTTATTATATGGTTCTAGAGTAGTTATTCCTTTTAAACTTCGCAATGATATTCTTTCTCTTTTACACGAAGGTCATTTCGGCATGCAGCGAATGAAACAGCTGGCCAGGACAGCAGTCTACTGGCCCAAGATCGATGCGGACATTGTCGACCTCTGCCGAACATGTACTACATGTGGTGAGCATCAAGCTGCACCAAGCAAGGCTGCTATCCACCCATGGATAGCTCCAGAGAAGCCTTGGAGTCGAATTCATGTCGATCACGCTATTAATTTTTTAGGTTCTAATTGGCTTATTGTTACCGATGCTTATAGTAAGTATCCTTCTATTCACCCAACTTCTTCCATATCGACGTCTGTTACTATTGATCTTTTAGAGCAGGATTTTGCCCATTTTGGATACCCCCACTCCATTGTCTCAGACAATGCGACTACGTTTTCTTCAGAAGACTTCAAGAATTATTGTAAAGCTAGGAGTATAGTCCACATCACTGGAGCACCATACCATCCAGCTACGAATGGTGCTGCCGAGCGTTTGGTGCGCACTTTCAAGCAGGCGTTGAGAAAATCGTCGTTACCGCCTAAAAGTGCCACCACTCAATTCTTGATGCAGTTTCGCCGTACGCCTAATGCCAGTGGTTACTCTCCCAGTGAGTTATTAAACCACCGACAACTACGTACTAAATTAGATATTTTACTTCCTTCCTCAGCTCAGATCACGAAACCATCGACGAGTCCTTCGCCTCGGAAACAAAACCGGAAAACAATTAACTTCGATGTTGGTGATCCTTGTTATGCTTTATACTTTGGTTCCAGGCAAAGCCGAAGCCCTCGGTGGGTTCCTGCCGTCGTGGTGAAGCGACACGGGAGTCGTAGTTTGCAGGTTCGAGTGGACCCTCGAGGTCCAATATGGAGACGCCATATCAACCAGCTACGTCCGCGTTACATCTCGCCGGAAGACGGGGACCCAGGGGAGACTACTTTCACGTCGTCATCGACAGCTGACGAGTTTCCGGTTCCATCGACGCCGATTGCGACCGAGGATTCATCGACGCCGACAGCGACCGAGGATTCATCGACGCCGATTGCGACCGAGGATTCATCGACGCCGATAGCGACCGAGGACTCATCGACGCCGATAGCGACCGACGATCCATCATCGTCATCGCATCAAGAACAAACATTAAGGCGATCAAAGAGAAGACGCCAACCACCTCTTCGTTATGGGTGGTCATAAATTTTATTGGGGAGGTGTTATGTATTTTAGTTTATTTGCATTGAAACGAGGTACTTTGTTTTCGTTTCCCTCAGGTCTTCTCTTTTGCTTAGTATTCATCCGCCTGCTTTTGTTAATTGGCACTTCTCGTTTTGGGCTTACTTCGCAGGTTTCACACTATATCTTGGTTGTGCAATTTTATAATAAAACAGAATTCCAGTACGACTCTGATTGAATGAGCTAAGAACACAACACTTCAATACTGCTTTCAAATATTCTGGAAGGGTTTTACTTGCCAGTGCATGTCGATGAAGGGCACAGTGAGTAGATATGATGTTCGGTGCACGTTTTTTCGTTCGTTGAGTTGTAAAGCCAGACTTAGCACCGAGCATAGAAGGGGCACCGTCTGTGCAAAGTGAACCCACATAGGCTAATTCCAGGATATTAGTTTGTTGAAAGAAATTATCTATTTTTTCCAGAACATTAACCGCTTTGGTAGTCGTCTCTAAACTTTCGCACATCAAAAATTCCTCTTTCAACCCACCAGCATGCACTTATTGACAGTAAACCAACAAATATGCACAGTTCGACACGTCAATTGACTCCTCTAGCTGAAGACTAATTCTTGCCTTATACTAGCTCGAATTTCGTCTTTGTGGTCGAAGTCCTAATTAGGTTGTATAGCCTACAGTGAAAATGCAGCACACACACGCTGCTGAAATGAAACTGGTAGTCTACTTCCGTGGAGATAAAAGAAAAAGACGAAAACTTACAATAAGCATAAATTTGAATCAAAATCGAGTGTAACACTACCAGTTTTTTAATAACTGAAAAGATGAAGTTTGCTTTAATTTATGATTCAGTAAATTTACCCCCTCGGTAGGTGACATTTACCCCCAGAGGGTAAATTTACCCCCGGTTAAGAACCCCTGTCTTAGATGATGAAAAACAAAGACTGGATGCTCTCTAGTAGCCTTCCAGTGTAGTTCAGGAACATCGTGAAGCTGGGTTGGTACAAGGATAAACCCTTGACCCCAGCAGCTCAAACGACGAAGAAGATTACAGTCAACAACATCACAAACGGAAACTCTCGGTATAACTCAGACGGTGTAGGAAGTTCAAAGATTTTTCACGTGCAGTTTGTAAAACTTTCAATATTAAATTTCCGAAGATACCTCATCAGTTGAAAGATAAACATTTCCTTAACCAAACGATTACCCTTAAGACATAAACCAATGTCAACCCAAAAATGCAAAAAGGTGACCTCTACCTACTCACATCCAGAAAGTTTCAGTCTCTTGCAAGAATTTGATAGATGCTAAACTTGTTTTTCAAACCACTGCATTCATGGAGTAGAATAAATATTGTAATCTGAATAGTCTTGATCGTATTAGTTTTACTCACTTTTTTATAATTGGCTTTTCAACTAATGACTAAATATATTATATAGTAGATTTATTAGAGTTTAATGGGCATGCATACACCATTTGTCATCTCTCTTCCTCTGGACAAGCCTTGATTTATGTGATAACCGGTAATTATTAAATCTGAAAATATACAGTAATCAAATAAAGTGTCTTCCACTTAGAATAGCGATATGACATGTTATTGAGGTAATTTGTGTTTTCGCAAGAACTTGTGCTGAGCTGTTAAGACAAGCACCTCTCGGAAAACTGAATCAACGATTTCAGGACAAAACAAACGTCAAGCCTTTCCACTGAAAAACGTTGGAAAAAAATTAGTTGTTTGCTAAAAATTCCGCAAAGATAAGAAAATAAAGAAAAGCTTCAACTTTGAAAGCACAGTCCCTTAGCCTACATCTAGAAACTACAAATTTTCTAGACCACACAGAAAAAGTAGAATTACCATATTGATGTCGTGTTGGTAAAAATGTATTCCATTACACTTGCGGTATAACAATTAACAAACTCTGAAAAAATATAAACTAGCTACAGTACAAGCAATTGAAAACAATATGTTATTGTGGAAAAGTGCATGATTTTTAACTTGAGCATATGAATTAAATTCTAATACTGTATCCTCACATTTTAACCGCGAAAACTTACTTTCGGAAATTCAAGGGAAGGATTAGTGGCAAAATTACGTAGCGATCGTATTCATATCATGTGATGAAGCAGCATGCTTTAGGGTCTCGGTCATGTGTTTATTTTGGAGGAAGTTTGTGCATAAAACAGTTTATGATGAATTGGTGGAACACAACCAACCCCCAGCAGTAATTTCGAGGTGTCAATGTTTGTGATTTACTTGACGTTCGTGCATTTAGCGTCTACAAGTATATAAATGTGCATAAAACAAATTTTTAAAAATGTATTGTCCGTGCCAAAATAAACATCTTCCAAACTGAAATTTTGTACCAAAGTAAAAAAAAAATTCGCCTTGCATTTATTAAATCTAGTCACTATTGGCTTTCTTGCACCACCTTGTGAGTGAAAATGCCTGATTTAGCTTGTTCCAATTCGATTTTCTAAATTATGTGCTACTACTTCTCCTAAAATTATAATTCCAAAGCTTTTAAGCTATCTAATAAATAAAAAAACAAAATGAAAAAAATTATGCATATCAGTCTGTATCCTCTGTGGATCCTTCTCTTGTATCATGGGCTAATCCAATAGATGTTTGCCGCTACACCCCTTCCTTTTCTTTGAAATTTAAATTATCCATGTTAATTTTAAAAATTTTCTGTTATTTGAAAGGTCCGATTGTTTTCAGCCCCTGTTTTATTTTCTCATTAATTTGTCGTTTCACGAGACTCGAAGTTGACGCCGTTGACCCTGCAGTTTTTTGCTGCCATTTTAGTATTTCGCTGCCATTTTAGTCAGCACTACACCAGCTTTCCAGCTACATACATATGCATATCATCAGAGCCGTTGAAAGAATAATTTCCGTTTGGTACCTACAAAACGATCGGGATTTCCAACAAACACCTCCAAAAACAAGACAATACCTCAGGGAACAGAAAAAGAAAAATTACTCTATAAGTTCATACAAAAAGTGGTAATTTTCATATAAAATAAAGGGTTGTATGTCTAAAAAAAGTAATCCGGCATGGATGCAGATAACGACTTAAACAGGGGTGACAAACCTTTTTGCGGTCGCGGGACACTTTGGTTTGGTTTGGTTTGGTTTGGTTTTGAATCTTTATCCTCGGACTGACAAAGCCTTGATAGGTTATTCCTGGTACTTGTTCGCATACTTGTAGAGGCACTTGACGCAGGGCCGGTTACCGAGATTGGCAGAGTGAAGTTTTCCGATTGTTGAAGTCTTGTTGCCGAGAAATTATTCCATTCACTAGGTGCCGCTGAATGGAGAGCAGTCCTGAAATGCGTTGCTCAAACGCACACCCCGAGAGTCGAACCAGCGCCGTGTGTTACACATGAGTTATCGGGCCACACAACTTTTTAATCGTGACGTCATAGATTGGAATCGACCAAAAATGCAAGGTGAAGTTGGTGAATAGTGTTTTCTGAACTTCGCCTTATAGCTTTCCTATTTTCTAACTTTAAACCCTGAAATTTAGTGTTTAGGGCAAAAAAATAGCAAAGGAAAGGTGTACCAGTGAAGGCATAAAACAGCTTTGAGATGTATTTAGTCTTTAATGCATGAGCGATTGTCAAATTGTTTTGCGGGTCGCACAAAATTCTTTGACGGGCCGCAGGTTCGTCACCTCTGACTTAAAAGAACGTGCGGTGTTTTCTTTCAGTTTCCGACCATAAACAAGTAAAAATATTAACGAAGAGCACCTACTCAGAAAGGGCGTTTCTTTCGTGTATGGATTTTCATCATGTTGTTGTAAATAAGCTACTCTGAGTTGAGCACGACTAAGGTAAGTTGTAGGCTAAAAGCTGTCATGGGCCATGGCAAACTTTTAGCAAACGTTGAAACATAGCAAACGTTGAAATATGCTCGAAACCAAAATGACATATTAAACAGAAAGAATAGTAGGCCTACAGTCGCAACCCCTTAAGCGGTTTAAAAATAAAGGTTATGTGAAAAAATAGGGAAAAAAACATATTCAAAAAACTAGTTCTGCGAGAGTGCCGATGCCGACTACAAACTCTCCCCAGTTACAGCCAAAGAGACTTTGTTAATTTGGAGCGAAACATGAAACAAACATCATGAAGTAGCTGAGTGACCCTAGGTAGGCTATTATTGAAAACTGAAATTTCACTGCCGAGATAGCTATGTAGCCAACCTGTAGACAAGTCATGTTATTTGAGTAGCCTACCTTTCTCAGAAAGAAATAGAGAGCAATGATTTTAAAATTTTTTGGGCCACGGTTGGCCTAAAAAATACGGAGGCTTGGCTACCGTACCGTAGCACATTGATTTGTTATGCCAATGATTTGTTCGAAATATTACTTTTATGATGATATTGTGTTATACCATACACACGACACAGCTTAATGGTGATGTTTGCTGTGAAATCGCTTGTGTACGTGAAGCAATATTACAAACAATATTGTTATTATGCTGTCTAGTAGGCGCAAATAAAAAACACGATTATTAGTAGGCTAGATGGTTTAGGCTTTTTTGGAGGCACTTCGTTTTTCACCGACATCTGCATCTCGTTTATGCTATTACTGCCCAAATGTTTATTTATATTCCTATAACTCACTGTTTTCTTGCCTAAACTAAATTTTCACAGCTGTCTCTTCGAAAAGTCTGGTTGTTCATCGAATAACGGTCTGGTAGAATGAAATCGTACATGATGATTAATCATTAAAACGTCATATAATATTGTGAGAATTTATGCGAATAATTTGATAACGCAGTTTAATGGTAGGAGTTGTGCGCAGTCTGATGGAAAGCAAATGCTCCCTTTTGAACTAATTTGACCCTTGGCAGCTTTGCATTATGACTTAGGGATGGTAGATCATAGGGATGCGAAACTTCATCCGCTTTTGGCTTATCCGCAACACTAGAAGGGTTACGTTTTTTTGTAATTTACAAAACATTTTACTTTTTATGGGTTATATAAGAAGAGTGAAGTTGGTTTTAAAGTAATTTAAGGTTTTCAGTTGAAAGCAAGCCAGCAGTAAAGCGTAAAAAAAAAAGTCAAATTGGCAATTGACCCTTTGTTCCCGACAATTTTCACCAAATCAAACGTCATATAAAAACCGTTCAAGTCTACTGAATATTACGTCATGGAAGTTGCTAGAAAATGTGCCAAAATTGCACCAGCGTTCATAAGAATTGTGTCAAACCTGTTTGGGCCTGTTTGGGCCTGTTTAAACAGGAAATATTACATCAGCTTTAAACACCTGTTGGAATGACTTCATAATTGTCTTTCATTATTGCGTCACAGTACTGCATACGTGAATTTGAGATATTGCTATCTATTCTGGTCATTCGTAAAATGATTGTTTGAAAGTTGGCCGCACATTTAACTGTTGGCTTAGTGCTTGCTAGCTGGACAAAGGTTCCGTCTTTTATTTTTTATGCTGCCTGTGCTTCCGTACAAACACTAGCCAGAGAATCGTCTTTTATTTTTTTATGGTCACAGCGGTAAACCATAATTTCTTCGTGGGAAAATTGTAACTTAAAGTTCCCGGATCCTTTCGTCTGCATATAATGACCGAAGAAATACACTTTTTGAAAAGAAGTTCAAGTGTGTGTTTCTTCGGTCATTATATGCAGACGAAAGGATCCGGGAACTTTAAGTTACAATTTTCCCACGAAGAAATTATGGTTTACCGCTGTGACCATAAAAAAATAAAAGACGATTCTCTGGCTAGTGTTTGTACGGAAGCACAGGCAGCATAAAAAATAAAAGACGAAGTTAGTTAGTTGGTAGGCCAAGAAGCACTTAGAAGCAAAGAAATAATAAAAGAAGATCTTGTTGGTTGGTAGTCTAAAGAAGCAAAGAAAATTAAAGACATTTCTTCTCAGTTTGGTACAGAAAAAAAAAATAACTTTGACATTCATTGGCAAGAAAGAAGATTAAAGGCAATCCATCTGTGCTTGAAGATTCAAGTGGAAGAATCCAAGCAAGTTTTGTGGACGTTTGGACTTCACATACTCGTACAGCTACGGTATCGTGCATTTAAATTCTTTTTTGTATTTTTACGGTCTTTGCAGTTAAGTTTTTTATAACTACTGTAATTTTGTGTGTTTGTGTAACTTAATTTTTTAATTGTTAAATTTAGCCCTAACATTTAATATGTCTACACTCGGTGGTGACAGGGACTCGACCGCCGTCGACTCGACTGAGTTTAAGCCTGATGATGTTCTTTGCGGTCGGGCAGGCCATTCTGGGGAGGGACCCATTAACGATGAGGCTAAGTCAGTTCGAGAGGCCCGGCATCTTAGACGGGATATTTTGACTCAAATTGGGAAACTTTCTGTAGCCCTAGGTTCTTTGAGTGATAAGCAGGAACTGCTAATTTTTAGATCTAAGTTATCTACTTTAGAAGAGGAATTACGGCATTTCCATGCTCTTTTGAGTAAAATTGTTAACTCTGCAATCTTGGCAGAACTTCGTGATAGGGTAGATCCCGAATTTAACTCGTTAAAAAATAACTTCGAACAAAAAGAAAGTGAGTTCTCAGATAGGTTGGATGCTGACATACATCCTAAGGATAGCGCCTCAAATGTAAGCACTAGGATGTCTGAGAGCTCGTCACGGATAGTTGCACAAATTAACCTACAGTTAAGACGAGAGGAGCTCCAGATCCAAGCTGAGGCCGAAGCAAGAGCTGCTGAGGCCATCGCAAGAGCTGAAGCCATACGAGCTGAGGCTGCCGCGAGAGCTGAGGCCGACGCGAGAGCTGCTGAGGCCGCACGAGCAGAGGCTGCCGCGAGAGCTGAGGCCGAAGCGAGAGCTGCTGAGGCCGCCGCGAGAGCCGAAGCTAGAGCTGCTGAGTTCGCACTCAAAGACGCTCAGTTGAGGGCCGAACAACGTAAAGAGGTAGTTTTAGCTGAATATCGTTCTGAGTTGGGCTCCCGGCGGAGTTCTAGGAAGGGCTCTTCTAGGCATTCCAGAAGTGAGCATCAATCACAGTTTAATTTACCTAACCTTTTCCAGACGCCTGTTCAATCCGTAAGTGGACCTGTACAATCCACATGTTTTCCAGCTGTTTCAGGAGGTCTCGGGGCCGCGGCTAAGGGTCTTCCGAAGGCTGTAGAGCCAAGGCCTGCAAATTACAACCGAACTCCTCCCCCAGAGCGTACAGGTCACGGGGCCGCCATTAGCAGTAATGCTTTGCCCCCTTCACAGTTTTCAGCGCCGCTAGTTTTTGATCGCCCAGCTACACGTAATTTGGGTGGTTGTGAGAGGCGTATCGCGTCTCCTGATTTTAACGTGTGTGAGGATCGTGATCGGGCTGTGCATGTGACTGAGCCCACTCAGCCCCTTAAGGGATATAGCTTGTCTTCTCCCGCTAAATCGAGTTCTCAACAGCAGGATTGCTTTTTTGAATACCAAAATAGTAGGACGTTCTTCGATAAGGCGGCCTTGATTGGTTACGATGGTAATAATATGCCATTTGTCTTCTTTAAAAATCGTGTTATGGCCTTGATGGCAGCTTCGCCCTTTAAGGGAACTCGTTTGACTTTGTTGCAAGCAGCTTGTGTTAGAACAGCTGCACAAACGATTGCTAATTTGGTTTCTGACACTCCTGGCTTGTCAGAGGAAGACAGGATAGAAATGTCGTTAGCTCGCTTGTCCCAACGTTTTGGAGTTCGTGGAGGTCTTTTTGCAGAACCAGAAATTAGAAAGTATCGCTATGGTAGCAAATTGACTTCGATCTCTTCCAGTGATTTGAAAGAGTTTAAAGATGAATTGTCGCAGTGTTTGCTTTACGCGAAAGCTTATGGTCAGCGTGATAAATTAGAAGGACGTTTTGTTTTGGATTTGGCTAAGCGACTCCCGTTTGACGCTAAGCAGCGTTATCTTGACTTTTTAGGTGATCAGTATGGTAGCACTGAGGAACCTACTTTTCAGAGTTTGTTTGAATTTGTAGTACGGGAGGAAACGCGCAAGTCGACTGATTTTAGCATTATGCTAATGGGCGATTCTGGTGAGTCGCAGCATTTTAAAAAGTTTGGCAAAAGAAAATTGCCTTCATGTCCGGTTAGGCAGACGTCTGTAAAACCCCATGATATTGTCATGTCAGGAAGTTCGCAGTACTCGACTGCTGTTGGCGCACCGCGCGGTGGTGAGGCTAGACGTAAAGACCTACCGGCATGTTTTTGTTGTTCGTCACGTGGTCAAGTTGAATATCATTTTTTGTCTAATTGTAAAGAATTTTTGCGCTTGACACCTAAAGGTCGGAGAGATGTCATTGTGAAAGCTGGAAAATGCTTGAATTGTTTGCGCCAGCATATGGTTAGAGACTGTAATCATGCAAATAACTGTCGTAAGTGTGGACCCACCAACGATAGGAAACACTATTTTCTTCTGCATGATTTTTATGTGACGTCACGTGATTCTCTGGATTCGGTCGGTAAAGATGATGCTGGTGCCAGAGTTCCTGTGCGTAATGTTAAGATTGGAAATGTTAAAGCAGCCTTTAACCGCGTTACTGCTGCTCGTGTTTTGAATCCAATGACTGGCAAATCGAAGTTGGTGTATTGTCAGCATGATCCTGGTTCGCAGTTGACCTTTGTTTCGAGTGACTTGGTGTGCGAACTTGGTCTTAAACCGTATGATAAAGCGTCGTTTAAAATGGATACTCTGGCTGGTCAGAAACCTACTTGTGCTGAACTTGTTAAACTCAACATCCAGTCGTTAGAGACTGATGAACTGTTTTGTGATATAACTTCGGTGGTTAACCCAGCTTGGGCTGACGATGTTAAGACTTTACCACATAAGCAGGATTTAAGTAGTTTCCGTCATTTTCATGACGTGAATATGTTTCATTTGAATGATTGTAGTACTGTAGATGTACTGATTGGAAACGACAACGCTTATTTGATGTGGGCAAAAGAAGAACGTGTTGGTGAAAATCGCAGTGAACCGCATGCTTTACTCACTCCTCTCGGTTGGTTGGCTTGTGGTGGTAAGTCACCCTTAGTTGAAAGCGTTGCTAAAGTGTGCAGAGTGCAGACGTCTTCAGAGTCGGATGTCATCTCTGGCTTTCAGCGTAAAATTGAGTCTCGTGATATGGAAATAGCAGACCTGAATAAAGTCATTCAGGATTTGACTTTGCAAAATGAAACCTGTGAATTGTCTCGCAATGATATTTTGGCTAGAGAACTTGTCGAACCGAATATTGAGTTGAAAGATGGTCGATTTGAGATACCTGTACCGTTGAAGGAAGATATTGATTTACCTAACAAATTTGTTTTGGCGTCAGATAGAGCTGCTGCTTTAAGGAAGAAGGCTTTAAAACAATCTGAATTTCGAGGAACTTGTGTTAATGAGGTAATGTTTTCGCGTCCTGATTTGTTAAATCCTCTGGCAGATCTCTTGGCTGGATTTCGGCTGAGTAGATTTGGTTTCGTGGCCGATATGACCAAGTACTTTTTTCACATTTTGGACTCTTCAATTCGTAAGCCCAGTTTTATTGAACTGCTTACGTACACAGGTAGTGCCGTTCGGATCGTGAACGAACGCCCTTTGGTACCTTTGAGTGACGACCCTAGGGATTTTACTGTCATCACCCCTGCCTCACTTTTGACCCCATACTTAGACCCATACTGTGCTGTTGGGCAACCACATGATCGTGACCAATTAAGAAGGGATTATCGGTTCAATTTGTCACTTTCTCAGCAGTTTTGGAGTAAATGGATCGATTTTTACTTGCCAGGTCTTCAGGGCCGGAAAAAATGGCTAAAAATGGCCGAGAATTTGGAGCCTGGTCAACTTGTAGTGGTAGGTTCTCTCCAAGACATTGGTAAACGTGGGAAGTATCAACTTGGGAGGGTGCATGAGGTAGTTCCACAAATTAGGAAAGGGAAGCCTGTGGTTCGTAGAGCCAAAGTTGCCGTCTGCAACTATGATGAGAGTACGGGGAAAGTGAAAGTAGACTACGTGTTGAGGGATATTTCGTGCCTCGCCCCCGTAAAGAACACCTAAGTGTTAGGGTTTGAGCCTGGTTTTGTCTGCGGTGGCCGACCCTTGTCTGAGCCCGGAACAGTCGGTTATTATCGCAACTATTGTATATAGCGTCATTTTAGCGTGTACCTATGGTACCAATTTCATGTATCGTCGTGTATTATTCCGTATTGTTGTTCATTCTTTGCATGCCCTTTGTATTTACGTATTAACTTAAACGTGAGTGATTCAAACAATTTGTGTATCATGTGTTTTTATTCATTGGCTCACAATTGTCGTCATTTCTTTTTAGTTATGCCATGTCAGACTGTCATAACTAGGGGCCGCTATGTTCCCGACAATTTTCACCAAATCAAACGTCATATAAAAACCGTTCAAGTCTACTGAATATTACGTCATGGAAGTTGCTAGAAAATGTGCCAAAATTGCACCAGCGTTCATAAGAATTGTGTCAAACCTGTTTGGGCCTGTTTGGGCCTGTTTAAACAGGAAATATTACATCAGCTTTAAACACCTGTTGGAATGACTTCATAATTGTCTTTCATTATTGCGTCACAGTACTGCATACGTGAATTTGAGATATTGCTATCTATTCTGGTCATTCGTAAAATGATTGTTTGAAAGTTGGCCGCACATTTAACTGTTGGCTTAGTGCTTGCTAGCTGGACAAAGGTTCCGTCTTTTATCCAAGTAATCTGTTCTGTAGTGACAGTTTTCAGTGGTGTACGCGTTGCACCCCCTCGTTTTCGGTAGCCGTGGGCTAATTTTTACAGAAATACACTTTTTGAAAAGAAGTTCAAGTGTGTGTTTCTTCGGTCATTATATGCAGACGAAAGGATCCGGGAACTTTAAGTTACAATTTTCCCACGAAGAAATTATGGTTTACCGCTGTGACCACCCTTCTAATGTTGAAGGAACAACGGAGTTGCGCGTCCCGTAATGTACCGTCCCTAGTTATGACTGTAGCATTTAAATCACCTGACTTTCCGTACGCTTGCGATCCTCTTGCGGCAGACCAGTGTATCGCAGCACACAGTTTGGGAAGTCCAAGCATAGAGACGTCCGTGCTGGCCAGCCGTGATGTATGTCATGTAACATGAATGGAGCGAATCCTCAAGCGGTTTCAATACGGAATACATCAGCCACAATTCGCCTATGCCAATGAGACAGAACATTGGTGCGGCACACTTTTACCAGCTATTTATCTATGCGTTCAACGATGCGATATTACAAGCTGTCCATTGCGCTGTAGGATTTAAGCTACTTCCCTTAGGCTGCCAGAGATTTGAATGAATGGAAAAATTTGAGATATCGACCAAACTAATTATAAAAACTACAGATGATCGATGTCTCAATTTAGAGCACGAGCACTATGTGCTGTGACATAAACTATGTGGATCATCTCCCCAGACTACTATTTGTTTGTTTGTTTTGTTTTTTCATATCTTTACCTTGCATTGCGGGAAAGCGGACTTGAGAGCTATGCATCGGTGTACGCCTTCCGACGTACACCTGACCCACGCTGCAGCCGACGGCAATGACTGTTTCCGGTTGTCTACTCTACTTATGACTTAAATTTGGTACTACCCATTACTCGAAATCGATCACTGGGTAGAGGCAATTATCGTAAAGTTTCTTGCCCAGAGAAACAACAGCAAGTGCGGGTGGCTGGAGTCGAACATGCAGGCTCTCGACTGCGAGCCCAACGCCCAGGGCCGGATTAAGGTTTTGATGGACCTGGGGCTATATGGTAATCTGAGGCCTATATTTCATTCCCCTCATTGTACCACTCACAATTAAAATGAACTAACAAAAATTATACCCGAACTACAGTATTTACTTATTAAACACATTCAAAGGACATGTTTTCTGGATTTAGACAAAGCAAAGAGCTTTACATTCCTTAGCTCTACTCTGCATTGAAAAGAAAGCTTTGGAAAAAAATATAGCCTACACCGATGAAGTTATTACCAGCTCTGGAATGCAACCTTTTCTGGCCCATGGATGAACGCAGTTGATTCTTTACTCTTTTAAGCACTGAAAATGAGCGCTCAGCACCTGAGCAATTAGAAATCATGAGACAAAGATACATTCTTAGTAGGCTACAACAGATAGGCCTCCGTTAGGAAATGCATACATCTACTCTTTTCATTAATAAATCTAAACATTTGAGTTTCTATCCTGCATCGCTGTTAAAATGGAGTTGTTTTAGCAGTGCAGAAAAATGAATCATCTCTTCAAGCAGTAGGCTAATTCTTCTAGATAGATCATCTGGATAATTGCGAAGCAATGTTTTTGCACTCTCTTCAATGTTTCAGTTAGACATGGTGTTTAATTCCGCCAGAAACGAAAATCTTATGTGAAGACGATCAAATGCTGCAATTCGGAATTTCATACACAAAATAATTTGGGCAATGATGGACAAATATGAGTCTACTTTGAATCTGCTCGATGGATCAGGTGTTGTGTCTCCAGATCCACCTCCGCTATCCAAGCATACTTTTCTTCTCTTCTTTCTTGAAATTTCTTCAATATAATGATGACAGACACTTAGGCCTAATACTCTACCCTTTTCTTCGAGATCTTGAAATTGGGATCTTAATGTTTTAACAAAATAATGTGGACCATGAAGAAAATTTGTTAGCCTATCTTATTCAAAGTAGTTTTGCTATCCTGCAGCGCCGGACTAGTTTTATGAAACCGTTCCATTATGCACGACCATAACTCAATTAAATTAACGGTTTCAAGTTGTAGAGCACGTTAGGTCTCGCACCCCCCTTGGAAATTAGCTTACTCCCCCTGGGGAGGCGTACCCCTAAGAACCACTGGTCTACACAGTTAGCATTCGTTCCATGATTCTCGTCCTTTATTCTTTAGATCCTGACAATAAGCATGTCAGTTGCTCTTAGTAAGTTGTTATCGGTGTGCCTATTTTCTTGGTGGGCCTGGGGCTGCAGCCCCATCAGCCCCCGCCTTAATCCGGCCCTGCCAACGCCTTAACCACTCGGCCACTGCTGCCGATGGTTATTACTGCGGTTATTACTGCGTCAACTGAGAGTACATCACCTTTTGCCAACTTTCTTCACATTGTTTTATAACAAGCATTTTCTTGATAGTCGTTTATTATTTGAAATTGAAGCATTTTGATTGTCCTTCAAAACTTACAGCACAAGATCGCACTGTTGATCGAGACTATATTTCAAACACAAGGCACTCGTAGCATATACGAAGAAGTACGATATTTAAACAATCGGCAATTAGCACGTATGGACGACAGCAAAGCCAAGTATAGAGACTATTGTAAATTTTTAAACATTCAAGAAGTGAACTCATAGCTACAAAACTGTTGTTATATTCGTGCTTAGCAATTTGTTCAATTCAAAGGAAGCAACTGGAGTAAGCATCTATGCATCAGTTTAGATTGCTTTCACGTCAGCAAATGTTGAACATAACTCATGGCAATTCATGTCATTGCAAATTCGAGCTTAAAGATGTCCTAAGAGCGGCTGGCAAGATAAGTTGTAATATAAAAGATACTATGGCAAATATACATCACGACACGCTTTATCGAGGTTTACTTCTTAGGATTTGTTTCATTTTGTTCATAAACTTCAACGCAATGTGCTTTCTGTGCTTTAATATGACGTTTCGAAAATATTGCGCAATACTTCGTTTCGTAATAGAATTCCTCGTCTTGGTTTTGTTCGAAATTATGGGCCGGCTATTCGAAATTAAAATGAAGATGACAATATTTTGTTTCAGTTCTACGCTAAACTTGTTGCCTCCATTTCGTTTCTCTTCAAGAGAAAAAAAACTTCGTTGTAAATTAGAAGCGAAACGGTTTACATGGTTAATTGGTTATTCACTATTCGGGCTTACATGAGTTCTGCAAAAAAAATGTATTCAATTTTCAAAATAGATGGTTTCGGCAAAACATTCCTGATCTTGATTTGTTTCTCTTTGAATGAGTTTCTTTGTGAAGAATTTCGCTTCGATCGAAAAAACTTTCGTTTTCATCGCTGTATTTTTAGTGTATAACTTCGTTTCGAAACGTCTTTATTTTCTATGGTTTTGCCAAAGCCATTTATTTAGAACAAAGCCGTGCAATAACAGTACAAAAAAATCTTCACATGTAATTTTGTTCTTCCAGTTACAACCCAGATAGCAAAATCCGTCATTTTTCGTTGATTCAACGTCCGCAGACATTGTTATTAAATAAAATGGCAAATTTTGCTATATCGGTAGGATGCGAGTTTTCCATAAAAAGTATCGACAACAAAACCAATCGACATGTACGTGAAAATAAACAAAATTGCAATGTTTGATCGACAACATTCTATACACAGCGTGTCAGGCAATGAATTGGCAACATCACACACAGTGTTGGGGGAATGGCTTTGCAACTGTTGCCTTCTTTGAGGTTGCAATTATTTTAGAGGGATAACTTTGATGCTTTGTGGTGGCTCTGAGCAAGCGAAGTGCACTGCACAAGCAAAGGAATTGTTTGAAACGTAATCTACGATTTGAAGACCACTGATTGACTGCTTTATTGAAGAAGCGTAGCGCATGGGAACGGCAGTCGACTGTGCTTGTCAGGCTTACTAGAGTACCTTGGTAGAACATGGAATTTAAACGTAAGTGGCAATCATTGTTTTTTTGCTGGTTTTATTCCTGTTATTATTAAATGTGTTTCTTTGCATTCTGACAATGAAGAATAAAATGTATCTGCAGTACTTTGGCTATGCTTCATCGTCAGCAACGAAAAATATCTACTCGTTTTATTGCGGTTAGAATAGTTTGCAGATGACTCACCAGTATCAAAATGCTTTCAGGTTTCATTGCATTACAAAATAGTAAAAAGCCGCAGAATAGCTTAAGTAGCACGAGCATTGGGCAATTCACGGAATAAAACAATTACAAAGTTCTCAGACTCTGCAACCTTTCGCATGCAAGCCTTGCATTCAGTTTTCCTGCTTCGGAATTGATCAAATAAAATATATTTATCCCACGAAGGTTATAACGAAGTCTTTTCGAGTCCAGCCTTGGATAAAATTTGGTTTCTTCACCGGTTACATGTTGAATAAATACGCACAAACGTCGAGGAATGTTCATTCCAAATTGCTGTTTGTTCATGTTGCTAATCGTAACCCGTTTGCTGTCAGCCAATCCACATTTGTAGGCTGCGATGCTAAGATGTGTTGCAACTGCAATGGTTGCTGGTTGGCCACAATGCCAGGTAGAGCTGGAAGTGTTGCTGAATAAGTTGCTCCTGGGGCCAATGTGGGAAGCTGTGGAGCGCCAACATACACAATTTCACGAGCTGGTATCAAACTTCCGTCTTGAAGCATAAATGAAGCTTGCTTCAAATGTGCTGTTGTAGGCGCTGGGTTAGGGGCAGGCACGTAGCGCCCAGGCAGAGATGCGAGAGTGTTTATTCCGGAAAGAATAGTTGGAATCGATGAACTAGCCACAGGTGCCGTAGAATGTGAGGGTCCAAGTAATGACTGAGTAGGTAAGGTTTTAAAAGGAAGTCGCTGTAAGAAAATAACAATAAATTGATTTAGGCACTGATTATGATTTTTGTTTTATCTGAAGTAGTCGAAAAATGTTTAGTCAGAACTCATAACTTGTCACATCACACTGCGCCGAGTGAAAAAAGAAACTCAGCACACTACTTTCAGTTAGTAGAATAAACGACATAACTTACCAGTCCTGGCGCTGTATGCAAAAGCGCTTGTTGATTTCTTTCATACGGAGACCATCGTGGTTTTGGCGGTTTTCCTTCCAGCATATTTTTATGTCTTTGACTTGCCAGGTGCTGGGATAAAGATATTATTCATACTTTTGCGTTTTCAACCTAATGAATAATTTACCGTGAACAAGTGCAGCGGGAACTAGCCTACCAAATAATTACCTGAGAAAGTTGAATATCTGAGTTGAGGGTGACTTTGCAAACGCTGCATCGATATTGCTCCTGAAAAGAAAAGAAAGTATGCAAAAAATGGTCAAAAGAGTGAAGTGAATAGGCCTACTCCAAAAAATTAACAATTTTAAACAGAAAATCTTTCATAAAAAGACCTCCAAATACAGCATGTTAACAATTGTAAGCAGGGTTGAGTCCGGGGCATAGAGACTTGGCAATCAAAATACAAAAAAATCTAGTGTTGGAAGGGCTTCGGGAGGGCCCTGCTCACCTGTCAATATAACAGGGTTGAGTCCGGGGCATAGAGACTTGGCAATCAAAATACAAAAAAATCTAGTGTTGGAAGGGCTTCGGGAGGGCCCTGCTCACCTGTCAATATAACCCTGTAAAGATTCCACTTTGTGAATTTTAATTCTGTCAAAGTTGCAATTGCAGACCACAAGTTGCACTACATTGTTTGTTTGTTTGTTTGTCGTATCCAGGCTTACACCCGGTGGTTGAAGATTTATATTAAGTGGACGGGAAGGCAAGGAAGCCAATCTTCGTGCCCACCTTCAGGCATGCCTTTAAGTGTCCTGCCACAGACACAGCCGCATGCTCTTGAGCGGTGTCGAACCGGCGGCCTTTCGATTGCCGCTCCAGTGTTCTCACCACTCGGCTATGCAGCTGGTTGGCCACAATGGTTGGCTACATTGATCATCGGTAAATCAACGTCACTCTTAGAAAATCATGCATAATAGTATGGCCTATTTAGGCGATGCAATATGTGCGGTGCGATGGTGAATCACCAACAAACATGGCATACTTTTAGATGTTTATGAAGCAACATTGATGGAAAAGGTTCATTCTCTGCTTGTGAGACAATTATAAAACTACTGAAGGAAAATTATTCCAATGAAGCTTATATGAAACAGCAGTTGGTATCTTTCGCATCTGAAGGTGCATCTTTAAGGTTAGGTTGGGCACCAAAGAGCAGAATAGGGTTTGAAACAAAACAAGAGTATTTTCAAACATTATTTTCAGGCATTGTTTGGCTACAATGAACTGTATTGGATGCAATAGCATCTCTTGGTGGAATTCATCACATGGCATTTTTTGACTAATTTTACAACAGCAATAAGCTGAAGCATCGTTGTGAACTGCACACCGAGGTCTTCATCAGTTTGAAAAAAAATTAGCGTTGTTACTAATTTGTTAGTTGGTAAAAGCAAGCTTCAACCTCTCTATCATTGTCTCAATGATGATTAATGACAAACTACTGATGTGTAACTTCATCTACAAACACTTATTAAGAGAAATACATATCGGTATCTTATTTCTAGGCCAGGCCTACTATAACACAACTCGGCGCTAACAAGGGCCCACCTAAATTACTGTAAATGTTAGAAAAACACCTATGATTGCCAAGGAAAGGTTTGTATAAAAATTAAAATATTGTCAGTATAGAATGACAGATTGCACATAGCCTGAAGCCATAAGATGAAACAAAACCTTTTTTACTTCTCATTTTATTAACGTTGTTTTAATGTTGTGATGTTATGCATAGATCTAAGACTGCTTTTGATGTTTACAATTTGTGAAAATTCTGGACAACTATGCGATGAAATCTTTTTCTTCCACTAAACAATATTAGCAGCTTAATCAGTAATAAAATATTTTAGAACCAGGTTATACACAATTTTCAAGTTATTAAAGTTGCAGCGTTTGAGATTCGCAGATTGATGAAGGTACTAAAAAGGAAAAAAAAATAATGTTCGGGGTTGCCATATGAAATTTTTTATCTACCATTTTTTCCGTAGAACCGGTTCTACACGCTTTGAAACTTGTTTCAAAGACTCCCCAATCTAAGAGACTCCCCAAAACGCACGACCTTTGTCACATTATCCTGCTGAGTAACTAGACTCCACACAGGCCCTGACTATCACTTACCGCCCGTAATTTCGGTTTTTCTTCACGGCCCGGTTTCGGTGGCAGCGGAATTCCTTGAAGGGTGTTTTTGTGACGCAAGCTGTTGATATGTTGCTTCATTTGGTTCTCTGAATTAACGTAAACATCGCATGTTGTACAGTGAAGCGATTCTTTTAGAACTGGAAAATAATAATTTAAAACAAATTAATGAACTGTCTGTGATAATGTCGACACAAGCGTTTGTATACGGGCCATGTTTTCTGGAAATGTAATTACAACCTAGTTTATTAGATTGTTTTCCCAGACTTTTCAAAAACAACAGTTGGATTAATTAATGCCTTTGCTTCAGTGATTTTGGTTTCTAAAAGATGCTAATTATTATTTTGTGAAGTAGCAATTTTAATCTTTCAAACAGCAACTAACTCGATTGTAGTTTTTCTTTTCACAAACAGACTCAAACTGAAAAGTGCATTTTTTTAAACTAGTTGCCATTTAACCTGCCATTCTGCATACCTTTGTTGAAATTTAAACTAACTTAGCACACACCATACAATCCATGCATGTACTACCTTCAGTACTTTGTACCGCAGGTTGACATATTGGCATTGGAATATTTTGTAAAAGTTAAGTTAGGAAAGATTGATAGTTAACAGTTGTATTTACAACTAGATGTACTTGCCTCTACCCGGAGGTCTGTCTACTTTGGTGATGTAGCTAGGCAGAGGATCAGGAAGATTTACGTCTCTTCCTGGAATAGGTGACTCTATTTCTTTTGGTGATGCTTTGCTGTCACTTTCAGAGCTTTCTTTGGTCATGCCTGACAAAGTTTCAGCATTTAAAGCGTCAGTTGGCGGCTTATCCTCTAATTTTGATTCATCCACTTCAATTTCGTTTTTTGTGTCCTCCTTTGCGTCTGTTCCACAGGACTGCATGGCTGACATCTCGGTAAACAACAAACTGGTAGCAGAGGTTGAGTTCGAAGAGTTGGTTTCTAGTAAAGTCTAATACAAAATAAAATCACTTTGTTAGAGCCTCAGATCAAACTTGGGCAGATTCAAACACTAGTTGGTTTCATACGCGCCGACTTCCGGGGGGGGCGGCGCCCCCCGTGAATTTGTGGTTGAGGGGCAACAAAAATGGTTATTACAAGTGGTGTTTCAAAGATAAAGCACTTCATGAAAAAGATTTAGATCATTTAAACGGACTTAAAGATTGCCGAAAGCGAAAAACAGCCTACGTTGCTCTTGCCCGCAAAACAGCAGCTGATCGCATGGCTTTCTCATACGGTATGGAAATTTCAAAGTAGATTGTAAAGTAACTTACGCTGCTGGAATAGTCACGTAACCATTCACTGCAATATTAAGTAAACCAGCTAAATTAGACGCGCTATTTTTAACGAGGTCTTCTCGCTGTGAGATTAATTATGATTCAACAGAACGCATTGTTTTGTTCGCAATGTGTGAGAATTAAATCGAAGACCGATAAAAGAAAAGGTGTTTGATAGTCTTGGTCGCAGATATTGCCTGCAATAACGACGTCTATTACCGCTATTATCACCTAGCTAACCTGACATCATTGTTTTATGCGGCCGCAAAGGTTTGACATCGACTTCAACGAACAAGTGCATAAAGTTTAGAATTGACAAAATCATTAAATTTGAAAATTAAACTTAATGAATCACTGCAAATAAACGTAGGTATTCAAAACTTTTACTTTGGTCGACGCCATTTCACACTTCGTAATCTACGTCGGCAATGATTTTGCTGCAGCAAAACTGCGTTCATTTTGAAAACTACCGATCTGGAGACAACAACTTGTCCCGTGTATAAGTTGTTGAACCTGTCTTTTTGAGGTGAAAATCACTTGCGAACATCTCGACCTATACTCGAGTATATACAGTACCGTATCCGATATAACACTATAAAGACTTTCTATAACAATAGAAGAGAAAACACTTCGCCGTTGTTAATGCTTTGAAGGTAAGTAATTAGCAAAACGAGCGAAATGAGGTTAATAAAACTGATAGCGGGTTTTCACTCTGCTTGAGATCATGATTTTTTGCGTTTTATTTCGATAACTTCACTGCCTTGATCGTTGTTATTCACTCGCACGAAAAAGAAATAAAGCGGCTGGTTTTCCAACTGTTCCAATTATGAGCTAACAATATCAAAATTTTTACGACTAGGCGTACTGCATGCGCAAAACTAATCGTTTCCAGCAGCGGTTGTAATAAATTCGGTTTGCAACCTAGGTGTCAATATAAACAAGACACTAAGCTTAATCAAAGACTATTTTAATTGAGTAAAATAGCGTTATGGTTGTGACGTCATCACCTTTCTTGCCCCCCAAGGTTTTTTGAAAAGTCGGCGCCTATGGTTGGCTTTTAAACAAATCAAATTTAAAAGAGGATAAACTTACATTGATTGATAAGCGTTTAATTGTTTATAGATTTTCAACGATGTAGGCTAGGCCACGTGAACGCAAAAACGGATTTTTCGTTTAGCTCATTTGTGGCAAATTTAAAGTGAAATTGGTGTATATGCTTAAAAAAACATGAAAACGGCGAAGTAACGTCGTCTTCAATTTTTTACCTCAGTGTCATTTGGCAGTTTCTTTTTCATATCTTGATCCACCATCTGTGTCAAATTTCCGAATGGTGAACTTTGTTTTGGTGCAAGTGCGTGGCTTTCTTCGGAGGACGAAGACACGCAATGAACTGCACTTGATGCAACCGAGTTCTGTTTTATTGGCGATGACAACTGATCATTTGATGAATGGTCTTCTTCGTTTGTCTTGCCAGTTGATCTCTTATTTGTGGAACTGCTTGAGGAAGACTGGTCATTTTCTATTTTGCAATCTTTTTGTGTTGGCGAGGTTCGTTCTGCATTGTGATAAGGATGATATCGAATTGCTGGGACAGGAGCGCTTTTGGTAATCAGCTTTGTCACGGTCTGTTGTACTTCCATTGATTGCAATACAACGTTGGGATCCGATCTGGGAGATTTCTTTAATGCAAAGCTCTGATCCGTGTTGCTTTGTGACAAAATAGGCAAACCTTGTGAAAAAGATGCTTCTGAGGCTTTTTCTCTCTGTCCTGCGTTGCTGGCAACACTTCCATCTGCAGTAAACGTTGACAGCAAAGTAGAAATGGTGATTTCAGCAACCATAAAGTCACATGTATCCGTAAATTGTTGCTCTGGCCTTTCAGCACCAAAAGCCATTGTCTTTCATGCAAAATTACATTTTAACAGTGATAGGAAGGACATTTTGCACTTCTATATTCGGATAAGCAACAGCGCAACGAACAACCTAACAAATTTTAAGTGTAAAATTTGCTACAGCATGCAACGGGCAGGTTTCTCACCTCTGATAATTTGCTGCTCAAACATTACAGGGAAATGTTTTGTGCTCCTGAAGTGCATATCAGATTTGGCCTACAACCACAATAGGAACATGAAAAATAACAAGAATTTGTTATATTTCCCGCTGACAGACATGACAGAAAAGAGAATGATGTGCATGTGCATAAGCTAATCCAGTTAAAACGCGTCAGCTTTGCATTTATTTACTGAAACTGGACGTTCAATAAATGCAGAATTAACTAAATTTATAAACTGGATATTCATATCAAAATCAACTTTCAGCCAAAAGCAGAAATATCGATTTCGCTGTTCACATAGCACGTCTCTTTCAACAGCCGTTTGTTTTGCTTTTAGCTACTAACAAACAAGCTATTTTTCATCAATAGAAACCTTTGATTGTTGAAAAACAGCTTTATGTTGTGATTTGGTGAAATATCACGTCACACTGAATTGACAATGAGAGTTTTAACAAACAAACAAACAATGAATTTTGTTTCGGCAAATTGATGCAATTCATTTCCTCTTTCAGTGCCAGCAGTTAGATCAGAGGTCGGCAAACGTTTGTCTTTGAGAAGTCCATACCACGTCTGTGCACAACATTCCACTTCATGTGTAGTCAGCAATATTTTTTCAAGTCAGCGTTCTATTTTCTACTTTTTATTCTTCTATTTTATTACAAAAAGATCTTGCAATGAAGCAAACTAGAAAAAAGACACTTGCAAAATTGTGAAACACACCTCAAAGTTGAGGTTTTGATTTCAGGAATCTATGCGATTTTTGTAAATTTGTCTAATTTTGTCACCTGATCTCATTCAATAGGTAGGACCAGGCCCTGAGCTGAAAAAGTAGACTACAATTCTACCAAGCATTTGCTGTAAAAGTTGCAACGACAGTTTATCGGGTCTTTGAAGAATAGAAGCTTTGTTATTTCTGTGCCCACGCTTTGCCGACCTCTGATCTATTTCGAGCCGAAACACAAGAAGTAATCGGTGATTTTAATAACTTGAAAGTTATTAAAACGCAACATTTGCACCGTCTCAGCAACGTTTTCTGTAGTCAATAAAATAACAAAGCAGCTGACTAGTAATCTTGTGAGAAATATAAAATTTATTATTAAATCTCGAAATTGGCAACTTGCAACATCGCCCGTCATATTTCAAGCATTTATATTGCATGATGAATGGAACGGGAAATCAATAATAGAGACAAGATGAAAACATGTAATTAATTAATTTCGCGTAACTACCTTATTTAAATAAGTTTAGCAACACAAACGTATTTGCTTTTGAAAAGCAAAGTTGATATGTTCCACTTAGATTTTTTTAAAAATCTACCAACATTTTGTTGGTATAAAAAAAAACTTTGTCATAGCTTTCAAAATTTACACACTTTAATCAGTTTTACAATTATTATTGCACAAGATTTAGAAAGAAAATGATAAACATGATATAACTCCTCCCTCATAAAATAATCATTATCTTTTTCATAATAAATAAAATAGCTTCTCCTTTTCACTCTTTTTACAATAACAAAAGATTAAAGCGGCAGTGTTATAACCAAAGTTAACGATAATCTTCAAACTCCGGTAGCTCTACAATTCAAGATTTTCCGTTGGTCTACCTCGTGAGGTCAAGCGAAGACGCTAACTGTTTCTGTTTTATTAATTGGAAATCGCTTCACAGTTCGCACAAACTGGTTTCGCATTTTAACGAGAAGATGAAAGCGCTGCTGATTAGCAAAGAAACTGCAAAACACTAAGCAATATTGTAGCCAGGGATTTTTCAACAAGGCGGTTAGGATTGAGTTTGTAATTTTGCGTCTAACTTCAGGTCTCCATGTTTTTCTACACTCTGGCTAAAAGTTGCACATTCATGTTTACCATTCCATGGAAGAATATTACATACAACACAAACATACTGAAGAAAATGTGTTTTCAGAACGTCCACAGCCCCATCTTTTTCTTCCATCCACTCAGTTGAGCACATTTTCTTTAATTTTTTACATCGATAACAACTTTTAATTTTGAAATTTCAACAGTTTGGGCAATTACTTAAGTAAGTTTTCTTTGTAGATCACAAACGAGAAATCGATAAGAAGACGATTAATTTTTATGATTACCACATGACGCCATTGTGGGAGAGAAGATTATTATCAAAACACGTAAGTCGTAGATTGATAATTATGAAAAAGGGAGAGTGAAACTCAGCACTACAATTTTTTTGCTACCGTCTCCCTTTGGTGTACAAGGCCAGCTCGGGTGATTAAGGCAGCTACATAGTGAAAAAAAATATTCTACACCGTGCAGAATTTTCCATTTCATTCTAAGAATATCTCGTGTCATTCTATAATTCTTCCAGACTTTTAACAACGTTTCAGTTAGACTCCCAGCCGCTTAGAAAACTACGTCAACGCAGCAATTAGTGCTCGTAAGACGAGTAAGATGAAAAACTAATTCGTTCCCTGATATTCACAAAATATGGTAACTTCAAATTCTAAAGAAATAATCTCAAACCTTGGTACGACACAACAATATTAAGGCAACGGTATAATGATTAAGTATGAAAGGTTTTCCATTCCACACACAAGGGCTTTCCCTTCATTTCACAATAAGAAAACGCCATGCTGAAAACTTCTACTCTATCCTTTATTTCATAACGTGTCCTGCTGGAAACATTTTTCACTGTATTGGAATAAAGCGTTGTCAATATAATTTGCACGCAGTGATAGGTGTTCAATTCGATCGCTGGCACGCCCGCTCATTATTGTGACGTCACAAACGTTTCATGACCCGTAGATCCCCACACTCCTTACTACTTTGCTGGACCATTTAATTATTTCTTTTGACATGCGGCAAACTCTCCATTATCGTCACTTGCCTGGTTCCAGTTTCAGATAGGACATACTAGAGCCAAAAGTCATGGTAACTATACACCTGCTCCACTTGGAAATCATCTGGCACTGGAACGATTAAAAAAGTTCTCACAAATGCATTTTGGAAAGACAATGGCACACAAACCGATACAATTACCTTAAACACTGAAAAATTTGGGTGTTCATCAGGACAATTACCGTTTCTGGCACTGGTTGCAACGTTCATCTGATGAAAGTGAAAGTAAAAACACCGACAAATGGCCGATTTTGCTGTCTGGGAGAGTCGACTACTAATCATTGGCGTTTGATGCAAAAAGCAATTAAGCAATTTTTTAAACTATTAAGCTAAAATCAACAGATGCCGTGCAATCTATGGCGGATCCAAAACACACAAAAGTAACTTTAGTTATGGTGTATTGCAAGGTCTGATTAATTTAGTCATATCCATCATTGTTTTGTTGAAATCGCCATCCTCCCTAAGGTCACTTGTTGGATCCACCCCTGCCTACATATGACGCAAGGACAAATGCAAGGTCGGGGCCACGTTTTTTTGTTTTCATACAACAACTTTCTGAATGTTATTAACCGTTTTTACTCAATCATGATTACTCTGTTTAAGCTCAAAAATCGTTTACTTTAAAACGAGGTAAGTCGGCTTTTGTTTTTACAGCAATGGGCACCCGCAGTCGTCTGCAGGCTGTAATGTCTTTCATCAGTCGCCGTCAGTTTGTAAACGCATCAGAGGCCTGCTTTGAAAACTTATCCACGTCTGCAACGATTAAACTCAACTAATCCTTGCGGTTTCGAAATATTTTCCTCAAATCGCGTGAGTATAAAAAGAAAACCAACGAGTTGAGAAGATAGATGACGTAATTTAATTGATCACAGAATTCTCTGTCTATCCTTTCTCATGAGTGTGTGCGCTCTATTTGTCATCAGCTTCCATAGCATGTGATACCACAAGAGAAAAATACATATTGTTTTCGCTGTTTCAAAGCTGAAATATTTTACAAAATATCTTCACTATTTCTTCAATTAACTTTATATTTTGCTGCGGATAGCCTGCAAAACTAGCACCGAGATAACGATAATAATGGTAATAACTCAAGATAGCCAAATAACTTCATAAGTGTTGGTACGGATGGTACCAAAACACAAATGCTATTTTTGTTCAACTATCAAGATACTTCATTTACTGTTAAATCTAAACCATAGCGAGCTCTAAACCAAAGAACGTGCAGAACTTTGAATACTGCAGCTGCAACAAGTTCGCGGCTAAAAGCTGGTTTGAGTAATGTTTTGTTTTAGTCCTGCACAGGAAGACAACGTTGCTTCTATTTATAATAACAACAAAAACCTTAACTCTTTACCTGTGGTGTGTAAGCACTATTGGCGGTGTTGCTTTTCTGTTTCCCTGCCAGTTTTTTGTTCTGTTTTGATAATGCTTGCTTGAAGATGGCCTTTTCCACAGGTCCAAGCTGCTGGTTGTAAAGAAAATAACAAATCTATCAACTGTCTACTTGGACTACAAACTACAAAACCCTTGAGATACTTATTGAAATACATGGGATAATAGTGAATATGTACGAAAAGTGTTCTGGGTTTAGAGCTTTTACTACTTTTAATTATTGTTTATTTAAAACTTGAATTAATAGGCATGCGCATGCAAAACAGTACAAGATATTGTCCTCCATAACTACTTCAAAATCGCTACTTTTTTTAGGTTGTGAAAAATCTCTGTAGTTCTGGTGTAAGTGTGCATAGTTCAGCCCTCGAAATTAGCTTCCATCTACGACGGCAAAAACATTGCCGTCGCCAAATCAGCAAACCTTGGATTGCGGCGGCAATTGCTGTATGCTTTAAAGTTTAAACAAACGAAATTTTAATCGTTTATTCTTAGTGTTTCTTACGGCGGTAGCGGAGAGCATCACGCAAGCTATTTTACGCGCTGACAATGCTCTTGTAAACTGTAAAAAGTTTGCAACCTTGTAAATACTGGCTTAATTGTTACGAAAAAGTTATTGTTACATCGAATGCTTATTGTTTACCGGTGCCGTTGCGAATATAAATCATGGTGAAGGATACAGTTGAAAAGTAGAATTTACCTGCTATAGGTTATCAAACAGAGGGAACAGAAGGAAAAAGTTAGTGTGGTATTTTACAAAATTTATAAAGAATTTTATGACGGAAACAAATCGGAATTAGAAAAGCTAAGGGGTCAAGTTAAAAAAGTAGAACAAAATTGGATAAATGGTTCTTCGGCAGTAAAATAATGCTTCCGATCACATGGCATTGCGCGTTCACGAACGGGCAGTTTTGCGTCTTCAAGTATTCCAGTGACGACGCGACAACCTCATCCTCCGATACAGCATCTGATGATTCCGATTTATATATGATATCCGACTAGTTCTTTATCCAACAGACTTTGTGTTGCTCGCACGCAGTATCCCAATTGTGCCGAAATTATGTTAGGATAAACATAAATCGAGCCAATCTTCTCGCAGGGAGCTATTAATTTGTTACCGGTACCTGTTTGAGCAATTAACGTTATTTTATGATGGTTCAACGTCGCTAGATGTCGAAAAACAAACGTAAATTTCTTATTGGGCATTGTTGTTACCCAGGCAGCATAATTCGTTATTTTTGCATTGATTTTGCGTCTGTAGACGTTGAATCGATGTAGAAATGATGGTTTTGCTGTCTGGGTGCGCAATATAACCCGCCGGGAAAATTGTAAATCGATTTGTGCTGACTCGAACGTTGAATCAACCCAAAATTAACTTACTTTTCCGCTGAGCTATTTTACGTGAATTAACGTAACAGCGTGCGTATTGCGTTGCTCGCTTTATCGCTACTTTATGTATTATTACAACACAACAAATCAAACGGTGCGGTCGTGATAGACTACTCTAGTCTACTTTTCCCTTCTCGTTTCACATGTTTTGGTACAATTGTTTCGTAATAAACGTTCAGAGCAATTGCCGACGCAATTTCAACTTTTGCCCTTTGGCCTCGGCAAAGTTCTTGCCAAGTAAAAATATGCTATAAAATATAATATTTTCGAAGACTGCGTGAGTGTTCACAGCAACTAAAATAGTCCGAGGTGAGGTCTTGGTGCGATGTTTCTGATGATTAAACTCCCGCTGCGAGTAAATAACACAGGAAGAAATTTTGAACAAGTTTTGTTCTAATTAAGTGCTCATTTTGCGGCGGCATTTTTATTGCCGTAGCGGAATGGCCATTATGACGTTTACGGCGGCATTTACCACGGCAATTGCCGAGTGCCGCCGCTAATTTCGGGGACTGTAGTTAGAATAATTATATTCTAACACACATAGAATTGTGTTTCGTTGATAAGTGTTTCGTCAAAAAAAATTATTTTAAGGTTCCCGTTTTTTTGCAAGTAAAAAAGCATGAACTTAAATATTTCACAAAAGTGAATTAATTTTAGTAGCTAATTTTCTCAACAGAAGGTCTCCCGCTAAATTAATGGCGAAGGCAATCCATATTGCAAACACAGGTATCAAATTAAAATATTATTCACGAAAGAAGTTTGTTTCAAAATTGCGAAAACTTGACAAAGTATGGGCATGAAGATAATCAAATCATAGTAGACTTATCTTGCCATCCTTAATGAGCATAAATTAATTGCACTTTGCTATACTTGGAGCTGATGCTGTTTGTGTCAAAGTATTGTGCAATACTTTGCAGCTCCAACCTATCTTCCAAACTTCCTCACACTTGAAGTTGAAAAGAAACCGCCCAGACAGTAAATTCAGCCGTTTTTTTTTATATAGGTTCAAATGTAAAAATAATGTAAATTTCAGGTTTTAATGTAAAAATAATGCAAAATGTAATGTAAAAACGGCTGATTTGCTGTCTGGGCGAGATTGAAAAAGAACTGTCATAATTATTAACCTCTCAATGAAAGACTCTGTATTTTCTATGACAACCCAGTGATTTTTCTGCATCATTTTCTGCAGAAATATTGGGTAAAAATACTAAAACCGCTTAGATAATGCTAGCAACTAAATATTAAAAATTAACTTTAAAGCATGGAGTTCGTATTGAACACAAACCTACAAAGGTTTTAAGGCGGACTCTTCCATCAAAAATAACTTTTTCCAAAAATTGTAACTCATTATGTTAACTGTGTAGCTAGTAATAAAAGCAATCTAAACTCAAACATTCAACCTGTGCCGTCTAGCCGAGTTGACACAAAGGAAGGAACCCGCTTTACTATCAAGTAATGAGAATTGAATCATAGAAGTAAATATGACGTCATGACAAGAAAAATAACTTGAAGGTAGCCATAAACTCCTACATACTACGCTTTTATGATCCATCGATGTTTTGTTTATACCGCAGAGACTTCATTCCACAATCCACATATTCATCTGTCTTGCAAAGTCATGAAATCATTTCAATGCCAAGAAAAAAATAGAGATGTCTTGATATTTGCACATTATTAGTTTCCTTCTCAAGTGGATTATCTCTCGGTTCATTATTATATAAACTCGACTGAACTGACTTGAACAAGTGAGACTGTAATTCCTATTAACTTGTACTGAATCTTTTCCTCAGTTGGCATATTTTGCTACCAAACACAGATTGGAAACTGGTGGGCGATGATTTTAGACGCCGACTAGCCGCAGTCAAACCGTAACCTGTTACGCTCCATTTATCACATTGAGATAATTAGTTTTTGCTTGTTGACATAAGCTCTAACGTTAAAAAAACGTTCAATCAACTTGCAATTTTGTGTGAATAAAAATCAGAACCTTTTGATCTCAATTCGAGCAAGAGTAAATCTTCTTTCTCGTAAAAGATGGTTTCGGATACTAATGATATGGAGTCTTTGCGAGCACAACAGTTAGTTTTCTAATGCAATCCCTGTGTTTCTGTACTGAACAAGCATAACCTTGACTATACATCAAAGTATGAGTTGTTGCATCACTGAACTTGTGTGCTGCCACAGTCAGACCTGTAGATCTCCTTTATAATTGAATTTAGATACAACGCACAACTGGCTGAGATAATAAGTAAGCTTAAATTATAACTGAGTGTTTTAGGTTTATTGCAAGTACAGCGTTCAGCATACTGACAATTTTGACATTATGTTTTTCATAAGTTGTATTGCACATCATGATTCAGCGACACTATGACATTTTCAACCAATAGTCATAACGTCAGCATATTACCTCTGCCACACCATCGCAGTCACTGTACTTGCCTTGCAATGTTGCGCCAACAACAAAATCTTGCAATCGCCGCAAAGTGAACGTTGTTATTTTGGCAAAGAGTTTTTTAGACAACAATCCATTTCAATTGACGTTCAAAATCACGTGACCATTAAGCTTTTCTCCACAGAATGGAAACCACATCTGACTGGTGATCTCTTTTGGGGTAAAAATTAAGTCCTGCGATCGGGTATCAATTTTTCACATAATAGTGTGGCTTGTGTTTTCTAACTGCTGTGGTAACGGCAGCCTCTGTGCTGCAGCTATTACGAAATGTCTTAGCAATGACTTTTTGCACAGTGTTTATTACAAAATATAAGATAGCATTCTAAAGATTGGCCGAGAAAAGCAGATTTAATGTTGTAAAGTTTTAAATGAAAAAAAAAATAATCTTTTGATCCAAGATGCTCTTGTAAACATTTTTGCATCTTTGATTTTTCCATTTCATAATATCTACACCTAAAAAACACAACTTTTCACAGTTTGCATTTTTGCTTAGATTTCCAAATTAATTTTCCAACTAAGCTATCAGAAACTGAATTTTTCTTATAACAAAGCAATTAATTGGACGAAAGCTTTCACCTTTTCAAGACCCCCCTACTCCTCACCATTAAAATATGGTCTTCACCTGTTTAAATTCTACAAATTTTAATAAATTCTTGTAAAAATATTTAGAAGTTGGTATGTGCAATTTTGATACCCTAATTTCAATTTTATGACAAACGAGACAACCATTTAGCCAAATCTCAATGATTACACCTTTTAACTCAACTCTCTTTCCAAAGCAGGCTACTCCACTTTTTCTGCTTCTGAATGCAACCACAGTCCACCCCACAGTCTTCGAAGTCGTACGCTGTAATGTATTGCTAGTCCTTGACTGCTGCGATTGTTTTTAGAAAAATATCATTGTTACCAATTCAGGCTGCGATTTCTGTTTGATGCTTCAAACGAAAGCTTTGTATGCATGGTTACGTCAGCTTTCTGTTAAGGACTTTCAATGTGCAATAATACAATGTCTAATAAATATCATCAATGCCTTTAACAGAGAGACCGGCTTCCCTTTACTGCTGAGCACAGATGTCTATTGATGTACCAGCATAATGCTAATGCTGACGCCACTCGACCTTCTGCGCTGCTGCAAGCGTCAGAATATTAAATTATGAAGAGCAACTGGGAGATTCAACCTTATCCGGTTCGTAAATTAAAGCTGTGTTTAGACTACACTCTCTGCAATGTGTGTAGTCTAACTAAGCGTTTTCAAACCAACGCTTTTGGATTCTTGCAAGAAGTCAAAAGGTTACAAATGGCAAAAGCAGTTAACTAAATCCCTTGACGCGCATAAAATCCGTATAAAAGAACTTTGTTTGATTTAAGCATTTTAGCTAGTCAATAAATTTAAAGTGGACTTCATACTCGAAAAATCGATCAGCTTCTGCTCTTTTTCTCCAATTTAATTCAATATCTTCATTAGGCTACTTAATCACAAGATTAAAGCGGCTTTTAAAAATATTCCGCCCAGTGCTATCAATCCACTTTATTTGATTGAGAGGATGCGACAATATTTTCATTTCCTTCTTGTGATGGTAGCAACATAACTTTTGGTGATAAAGAAATCATTCAATTTAAAAGTAACTTGAAATATTGTGCAGCTTATTAATTTTTTTCATTTTGCGTTCTACGCCTTTTGTTCAAAGCGCAACTGATAATAACGCTCATGAATCAGTTCGCTGTTTTAACAAACCTTGCGATATTTCTCTTGACGCTATTTTAGCATTTTATGCCGCTTTTTCAAGTGCAATATGCTAACTTATTGAATACAGTCGTCCGGAACTAATTTATATTTCAAGAGTGTATAAAGAGTCAGGTTTTATAATATTTGGTTTGAAATAACAACTACGTAAAATAAGCTAAATTAAGTTCATCAATTACGTATTACCGGATCTTCGTTGTATTGATGGTTAGGTGGCTTTGTTCTGTAGGGAGGCTTTTCAGGCTGGTTATGCGGCTGGACAAACGGAAGAGTGGATTGTCCGGGCGCTGTGCTTATCCCTGATGCAAGAAACACGTCATTTTGTGTCCCAAAAACTGCAGAAAAACAGAAAGTTCACATAAAATCATACTGCATGTGATATATTTCCAAAAGCAAGCAGCTTTTCTAAATTAAAAAAAAAACTTTGCAAATTAAACACAAAAAGTCAATTTAGAGTTTGGGCTTGAGAACGCAGCCATACTACAGTACGTCCTGAGGACCTAAGTAAAATTTCGATTTGTATTCTGCGTCTATCAACACCCTCAATTCAAAGGAACTACACATCACACCTAAAGCCCACTTGGGAAAGGTGACCACTTTATCATAACAACGTTAGTAAGAGCCAGTAAAGCTTCGAAGCAATCAACCAATCGTAAGTTACAAGTAGAATAGTGTTTCGAGTTTCGACCAATCAGAAGCTAGAAGTAGAACAGAGAAAAAACACAAAACAGTTCTAATATAGAGTAAACAAAATAAAGGTTCCGGCGTAAAGAATGCTTTTCGATGACGCGGGTTCCATTCCCATCCCCGTCATAACTCTTTTTTTCTTCTGTAATTACCAAACAAAGTTCAAAGCGCGGATCAACTCTCTGGCTGATCGAGTGCTAGAAGGGTCACAATCGGACGGTAGCCACTTAAACATGTTCTGATTGGTTGACGGTGTCATTGGGTCTTAAGGAGAACTGATATGGTAAAGTGGCTATCTTTAGGAAACTAGGATTCTAGCTTAGTTACATTTGAACACTGCGAGCTCGCAGAATCATCAACACTTGTGATTTGTGTTTTTCTTCGAGTTGTGCTCTGAACCATTTGAAATGTTGCTGCAAGGAAACTCAAAGTAACCGAGTTTGTGGAGTCTGTCTTCCTAGCCATTTTTTACGACAGTTGATTACTTCTTGGGATACAGTTTGAATTTTTATTGCACATTTTAATGGATAAGCTACAATGGGTGCTATAAAAAGAGCGATAAAAAAGCTTCAAAGTAGATAGAAAAAATTTATCGGGGCTATTGACGCCTTCCAGGAACGATTTGTGCACATTGCCTTTAAAGATAGTTTTCGTTTCATGGCAAAGACCAACTTCACAACCATACAATATGTCAATGTTGTAGTCAAAGTGACGCAGCGGATATTTAGCTTATTAATTAAGTACGGTACACTATGGAGCTTTTTAGACAATACCCTTTTCGGAGCTACACACAGCCGCACTCTACGCGCACCGTTTCGTTGTGATATGTATGCGTCACGGTATGGAATTTTACATTCTTTCAATTGGCTGGGGAATTTTTTTATTGATTTAACTTGCATATCCAGCCATAAGCTATTATTGGCAAAGATTTATATTTTCTTTCTGATCGATACAAATTAACTTTCGGACGACAAATAGACTATGTAAATAAGATCAAAACCAATCTATTGTCTGTGTTGGCTTTGCAAATGCAACCGCAGAACACGTGAGGTGCAATGTCTCAAATCTGCCTTTGGAGAAAAAAATAATACCAATTGTTTAACTTGTTAAATGTTGAACTAAAAGATTTTGCCACCTTTCTAAATTCGTTGCGTCAACTAAGATATTTTCAGGTTATGGCAAGGACTTTGAATCCTTTCACTTTTTTTCCTTCCTGGTCGAATCTCCGAAAGAATTCACCTCACCATCTGTTTTACCTTAAAACCTATACGTTCATCACACAGTCTGTCTTCTTTTATTCACTCATTTCACCCAATGTTAGAATTTGTTTACCCGCCAGAGGATAAGTTTATCTCGGTTAAGAACTTCTGAACTACAGGAAGGAAACGTATTGTTGCTGATTGACAACTTGAGGTATGTCGAAATGGCGAGTGTGTGAAGCAATAAGTCGAATTTCTGCCTATACATGTAAAATGTACATTGTAAACCAAAAGCAAGCGAAACAACGCGTTCGAAATTAGCTTGCAAGTAAAAATTGTAGGTATACACACATCTAAAAACGAAGGCAGTTAGCTAAACTGCTAAAGTATGAAACATTTCCGTCAAAAACAACCGAAAAGAAATGCCTTAGTGACGTAGTAGCTAGATCAAAAGCAAAACGTCTCACCTTTTGGTTTTTGATTTTACTGTTTTATAAGTAAGTTCATTGTATAATGTTATGTCAAAGCCTTGTGCAAATAAAAATATTCTTTAAATATTATTGCAGAGAATCGGTTTGATTTCAGCACATGAAAAATATAAACAGCCAAGTCTGTTTATATTTTATCGAAAAATTTTCTAAAATGACCTCGCATAAAAAACATATATACATATAAAAAACATATAAAAAACATAAAAAACATAAAAAACAATGTTTATGAACATATATATATATATGTTCATAAACATTGTTTTATGTTTTATAAATTTGCCAGAAGTATTTATAAATTTCATCCCTTTTCCTAAAAACCAATTACTTTAAAGTTTCAAATAATAAATCCTTTCTTCAAACGAGAGAATTCATCTTACTGAACAAATTGCCACAGCAGTACAGACCTACCTGTTGTCAACTAACTACATTGTTCTCCTCTATACAATATTTATATATGGCTACAACGCAGGCATATTCATCGCAAAAATGGAACTGTTATTTATTGTGGCCGTTAAATCATAATTTTCGATTTCATACCATAGACTCAACACACAAAGCATACTGTCATCAAAAATAGATGAAGATATCAATAGGTTCACTTGCTTTCTTTCTTGTTACATAAACATCGCTGCACAGTGCACACTGCACAGCATACACTCGCCAGACTGCTGTAACGAGTTATGGATACGATAATTTGTTTAGGTAATTCAATAAGAATGCATCTTTGAAGATATCAATCCTCCTTTTTCACCTCTTTATCATGTCATATTTTACGTAAATATCGATTCTGATGCTTTATCGTTACGCAAAACCACTGAAGCAGAAAAACTGTTTAATTTTTTTTTATCGTTTACGAGAAAGATCAAATTTCATCTTTTGACAACGCTATGAGATACAGCATATGGCTATGTAATTTTAGTTTTTTTGGCAAGTCCATTACAGTCGACATGTTATGGTCAATCTCTTATTTTTAAAAACGAAAGAAAATAACTTGTAGTCTTATCATTATTCATTATACATTAACTTTGCTTCAACATGCCACACATGGTGATAGGCTATTTTTCTGTATGGGATAAGCTGCTAAAATTTAAATTAATATATTTTAATGTCGACTTTCTCTTTGTCTGTGTAGATAAGTCGGACGCCGAACCATTGACGCTGATGTACCCATAACAATGATCGAAATTCAAAATAGAAGTCGCTAAAACCTTCAGCTGAGTGATGATAAACAAACCATAACATTTTAGCAAGAAGGGGAGCATTTCAGGACCGTGTGTCAGATACCAATGGAGATGTCATCCTGCTCGATATTGCAAGTCAAGGCGGGAAAAAGTAAAGCTAACTAGAAAACGTTTTTATATTTATATTCAGCTCAAGATTTTATCTGGACTAAAAATATAAGTTTAGATTTTTATCTTTGTTTCGTTTGAATAAATGATGATAATGCATTCCGCAGAGTTCAGAACTAGACGTAAATTAAAAAAAACTTTTATGTCTTTCTTGGCGCAGTGATGATATTTCAAGGATAAAAAAAATGGAGTAGAACTTGGCATACCACAATTTAAACTGGAAAAGGCTTTCATATGAATTTAACGTTTGAAAAATTTGACTTGCACCAAAATGTCAAATGCTTTAATTGGATTCAGTATATTTAGTTTTGATCATTGTTTTATTTTACAGTGTCATTTCACATGTTTCATTTAACACTATACAATAGCTGGTTGTCAGAAAGCAGAGAATCCTTATTGTTGATGGTAAATAAAACAACCTAGCCTCGGAAACTACGTTAGTAATCATTTGTCTTTTATTTACAGATCCCCTTTGCTTTGTTGTTTGAAGGTTTTATAATAAAGTGACTTAAACTTATTTATTGCTACTGTAAATAATTGCATAGGAATTCGGTTAAAGTTAGAACAAACAACAAAAATTGCATTTTAAAAATTGTACCTTTTTATGAGCCTGTAGCTCAAATTTCATCAACATTGAATGAACTCTTAATTATATTAACGTTTCACATTTTATGTTCCTCTGCGTTTAGTCAAGTTTTAAACTGGCATTGCAAAAGGCCTGTAACCAGAGATATATTGTCGGAACAATATCATAAAAAAAAAAACGAAAAAACCGAACATTCAAAGCACAAAAACGTTCTCTCTTTCTTCAAACTTTAAATGTACAGTTGAGAGCTAACAAAAAAGAGAAAGCCAAATGATGCAGTCTACCAATCACGATAAAAATGACAATTGAAAGTTTGCTGATGCAGCATTCCTTATTAGAAAAGCATTGTTTGTTGAATCAACTAAAAATAATACATTTTAAAACAGGTAGCCTATACCTACCAACAGACGAAGTGTTTTTTTCGCTCGAAAGTATTGATGCTTCTGTAGCATTTCCTTGGAACTGGGCAAAAACTTTGTTCTGGCTTTGCATAATCATCGGTTTTTCATGGTTTTGAAGTTGGACGAAGTTATTGTAGCAGCCACTACTGAAGTTTGCTTGACTTGACATTAAATCGATTGGCTTTATTGTGGCGTTTGAGTTGTTAGGATTGGTTGGCAATGAAATGACGCCATTCTGCACGTGGTGCATGAGATAACTATCAACGATGTTAGGCTGAAGATGTGGTTGCTGATTACGAGATCTCATAGCATCCCGTTGGATGGCGTTCAAGCGCATCGCGTTTGTCACGTGACTGGCATGCGACGTCATGGCACCTTGGGTATTTCCATTTAAACTTCCCTGCATGCAATACATCATTTCTCCGCCGGGGCCAATGACAGGAACTAAAGGCATTTGCTCTCCTGGTATCATCCCGTCTATGTTAATCGGTGCACTTCCAGCAGAAGGTAAACTGTCTTGAGATACCGTAAACATCAAAGCTCTATCTATGTAGCAAACCAACGCTACGAGACAGATTTATTATCACGCGGCCTCTTCTCACAAAGTTGATAAAATAAACATTATGGAAAACTTGGCAACAAAACAAAGACAGCTGATGCATAAATCAGTAAAATATCTGTAAAAAGTAAAAAAAATCTGAGTTTGAACGTTGATCAGGTGTTACTGATTATCCTATATCCTCAATAACTCAAACCAAGCCCAAACTATCAATTGCTTTCAGCTGTTTTTTACATGATGCTTTATCAATTTTTCAGCAATTCTTTTAGTACTTTAATTTTATTTTACAACTTGCTTTAAGCATTCGCAAGTAGTTGATCATTATCTTCGCTTATAATGAGTTCCAATCAAACGGATTACAAAAGTATGCCGCAAGCCAAACAGAAACGAAATCCTGCTGTAAAACTCTGTCGTCATTGTTTTAATAGCTTGGAGGCAATTTGCCCACTGAGCTAACTGCAACGTCTATATCTATTTTCATCGCAAACCATCGCAACTAGCAAACCATATCTGTATTTTGTCAACAGAAAATCGATATTATTTAAACAAATGGACAACAAAAACGGAACACCTGATTAAATCAGAATGAACCAGGCTCGCAATTTTGTTGATTGCGACATGTTTAGCTGAATCACTAATAAACTTATGGTGCTGCAATATCGAATAATTTTTGATTATTTGTCTGGAATTTGATATAAAAGTATGCTATAGATCTGCTTCAACAGATGTCCTAGTCATATGATTTGCTTTATTTAATGCTGTTTATAGAATGGAAATATCTGTTGCCAAAACATTTCACAGCTAGACAGTTTTAAGATACATTTCAAAACTTTACTAACAAAATTCGACAAAGTATCAACTACAGATTTCGATTATTACTTTTGTCATGGGCGTTCTTGCATGATTAGCAGCATAAAAGTGAGTTAGTCATGAATATACTAGCCATGGCTTATAGCAGGGGTGGGGAACCTTTTTAGTATTGCGGGCCACATAAAATGAGAAATAACACAGGTGGGCCACTAGAAATTTCGAAATTTTATTTACAGATAAAAAAAATGCAGCGAAGTAGACAATGATTTATATCACTTTTACAGCTAGTGGGATGGCTGAAAGTTTTTATTTTTGGTGAGTCGTGTGATGTCTGCTAACACGGAAGATGTTGCAACTCTTAACTGCATCTCCACGTTTTTATCAGTCAGTCTGGAGCGAAGCCGACTTTTTGTTAGATTCAATTTGGAAAAAAACTGCTCGCAACGGTAGGTGCTTCCAAACAGAGACACATATTTCAAAGCATGTTTCCGCATGTCTGATGACTATGATGGATTAACTAGTCATAGAAGGCCATTCCCAACATACTGAGAATGCAGAGACTACTCTTTTTTGAGCTGTTGTTTCAATATATTTTGGGTAAAGAAATTTTGATGCGGGCCACACGGAACAGTCACGCGGGCCGCATTCGGCCCGCGGGCCGCAGGTTCCCCACCCCTGGCTTATAGCATCTTTCATGCGTAGCGTATATAATCCTGTAAAGTTTGATACAAGCTGTTGCATTTTAGATTGCAAAAATATTGGTTGATTCATAAATTGTTGTAAAATATAGTTTTTTGCTTTTATAACTATCGTGAGGGAAAGATTCACATGACAGTTTCAAAGGTGTCCCACTGAATGGGTGGTTTACTGAAACGTTCTTCCTCAAAATAATCTGCAAACGTAATACGAATACTGTCACGTTGATACTGTTGAGTTGAAGACCTACAAACTTTTTCCAAGTAGGTTGTGGGTTTGAGCCAGACTTGTGGTTTTAAATAAAATTTCTCACGAAAATCTTCAGTTTTAAATTAAAACGCCTAAATTCTTACTGTCATCACAAAAATACTAAAGCATAAGCCTAATCTTCTTAGTCTTGTATCACGAAACAGCCAGATACAAATAATAAGGAAAAGCAGTTACAAAATTTATTTTTAGTTTACTTTCTCTTAGCAAGTTGCTTGGTAATGTTCACAAACCATCAATATGTCTTTGGATATTTGAAATACATTGATTTTTTGTTTGAAGTTTGACATAAACGATCCTTTGTCTATACTTCCACACTTCATGACTGAGCCAGATTATAATTATCAATGCGTTTATCGTATCTTCGAAATTTGGTTATGAAAATGCAGCCTACCGTCGAACGGAAACGTTTCTGAATATTTTTTAAAATAGCAACGCTTCCAACTATTGTGCCAACTGAGAATCCAAACTATAAACGCATGGAGGATATTGTGTCTGAAAAAAGTACGAAGCTTAGCATGCCATATTCTATACGTCACAAAGATTTCATGTTCCTTACAAAGGTGTGATAGGCATATTTTGAGTAACTTGAGCTAGTCTTTAACTACAAAGGGAGCCTTGAACTTTGTATACCATGACAGCGAGATTCCACTCAAATAAGGTCTTCCCAGAACTTGCAGTCCACACTGGCTCTTCTCAGAAGTTCTGATTGTGCTGATTCCTTTCTTCCTGCTTGTACGATCCCAAAATTGCAAAAATTTGGAAAGCTTAAGCGGTTATGAGCCTTCAAGTTCACAAGCCATCCCAAGAAGCTATACTCCGAAACCTAACAGCTACCTACATTCCTGCATTATAACACCGCCTCAGCCTACTTGCAGACTGCTTGCTTCTTCTGCTTTTTGACAAACACGTTGTTCGTATGGTCATAAAGCTTGCCCGTTATAGAAGCTTCATCTTTACAATCGGCAAGTCGCAAGCAAGCAGAGACGTTTGAAAAATGTCGTCTAGTTTGCATCAGTCTTAGCTCTCTATGACTCTATGACTTCTACAACATACGCACAATTTGCCAAGCACAGTCTCTACAAAGTAGGCCTATACATACACGAATGATCTGGTTAAGTGGTTGTTCTTCATCGTGTAACTTTGTGGGATAATTCACATTCTAGAAGACACTCTGAGCCAGGAAATAAAAATCTTTTCACTCTATCTCCAGAAATAGCAAGTAAAAATGAACGAAACAAATATGCGACCGCAAATTTTTACTTATAGCCTACAATCGCGGAAGCAATAGAAAAAATAGCTAAATGTTAAGTTTTGCGGCAACAAAAAGCAGTTTAAGACGCAGAATTCCATTAATAGACATTTCTCCATTGGCTCACTTGCTTCTCCTCACTCACACCTAACCAACAGGCTGATCTTTTATCACGAGTGCAAAAGAAAATTATATAATAATGTTTCTACACCTAATGTTCTAACTGTCTCTCTGCAGCGAGTTGTTGAATTCGCTTTGATAGACTACGTAGCTGTTCTGTATCTATCGTGGCGTTTTTAGCACTTAAATGCTTTATTTACATTGCAGCTTTGTAAGCAATCGTCACTTGTGCCAAAAAAGCATGCGCTGCAATTAACTTCTTTATCTCGCTCGTACACTTGCACAGCAGCATCATACATTCCTAATGATCATTTATTGCTTTCATCTGCAAACCTTCATTTTACCCTTTCTCCAAAAAATTGTAGCTATCTCTGACATGGATCGTCAGGACTGTGAGTAAAGCCAAAGCATAAATGGTTTTACAAAGCAGAGTGTCCAAACAAATGTCTTTCTCATTGATTTTTTCATTCTTTACCACTGTCATAAATCTTGATTATCTCTTCGAAAAATATTATTTTCCCCTTCTCTACAGCAAAATGACATCGTTCAATGCACACTGGTGCGTAGAAAATACCAAAACTTGTTTTTAATTTATCGGATAGTGTAACAAAAAAAAACTGTATGCCATTGCAAAAGCATACATTTGAAAATAAAATATTGTAAAATATTTGACACGTATTCTAATATTTTTTGAGTGTCGTGTACTTTACAAGTAATTTTGACGTAAAAAAATGTGCAACTAGTGTAAAGATAGTAGGATGTTCCAACAGGACATGAGCTCTTAAATTTTACCACTTGAATGAAGCTTGAGATTGTTCGTGGTGCAGCAGCGATGAGTTAATCTAAAGATGGTATCGATTTTGGAGAATAGCAAATGCACTTACGTTCTGCGACAAGTGTTTGCGCCTATTCATCTGTTTGTGTATACGTAATATGTGTATGACAGTCAACGAGCGTATAGAAAAATTACTTATCGCCTACACTTTTACACAGTAAAGTAGCTTCAAATAATAACGTAGTTAAGACTGTTTTAGAAAAGCTACTACACTGCATCATTGATAGCCCACTTGGTTATATTGCTTTGTGAATATTAGATTAGATAGTTTTAACGTTTTATAAAGACCATGCTTAAAATATCTTCGATAAGTACTGCAATTGTAAGGCATATAACTGCATCTAAACTATCTCTTTGTGTTGTCTTTCTTACCAAAAAGCACATTTTGAATTTTGATTCTTAGTTTCTGTATTTAATCTTCCCTTGCAAAAGCGTTTCCCTCTTACAGTGAATCCATGCTTAGGTAAGCAGCAAGATAGGAAAACAGCTACACAAAATACAGTCTATCTCTGGTTGAATGCAAATAGCATACAGGGAGCACTGTACGGTTTACGTGATCCACAGCCTTTACAATCGCACAGAAAAAGTGGCAGCTGATGTTAACACGATGAGAAATCTTATAATTACAGCACTAAGATAACAATTATAGCATTACAAAAATTCCCCGTATTTGATCAGAATATGGGAGTACAAATCTTGCGTTCAAGTTTTTTTTAACATTGTTATTTTACCTTTTCTTCCGCTTAATCTTTTGTGATTCGCGGATCAAAACAATAAGAGCGACAAGAATGCTAATCTGTCTTCTAGTTTGAGTCCATCAGAAAAACAAAGCTGAGGTAAGATCGACATACTAATAACTACCATGCCCTACAGGGCTGATACCTGCAGCATTATAGCGTTAGTGAAATCTTTTCATTGTAAATCTTCAATCAACTCTTCATTTAGATTGAAGGTACTTTGAAAAGTGCTTTATATCTTAGCAAGTATGCTGTAAGCAATACAACTATTACAGATAAAATTATAGTTTATACTACAATGCTCTTTAAAGTATAAACAGAAAAAAAGAAAATCCTTAAGCTGCGTTGATTGAATTAAGTTACTCAAAAATTCTTTGGAAATATGTGTACAGTAATATTATTCTTAAAGGATGTGCTTCAAATCTTTCTAATATTCAGTGTTTCTTTCTAACCCAATTGCTGCTTGGTAAAGCTATTTGAACTTATCTGTTACTCCAAGTCTAAGGGTTGGTAGTACTACCACCCAGTGGCGTAGCCAAGGGGGGGGGGTTGGGGGTTACAATCAACCCCTTTGGCACGCGTGTGACGTCACGATATTGGGAATGATGCTTTCAGTCTCTTTATGCTTAAGAATGATGCTTTCAGTCTAAAAACAAATTGCCTAATTTTAAACAAAACTGCATTAAAAGACCGAGTTTTGCCAATACCAAACATTCAAACATCTCAGCCAGAAATTAGCAACAAGAAAACATCGAGACGGTGTCCGACAAATTGTTCGTAAGCAATTGTTCGTAAAGCAATTGTTCGTAAGCAATTGTTCGTAAAACAATTGTTCGTAAAATTAATTCTTCGTAAAACAATTCTTCCTAAAGCATTTTTTCGTGCATGCAGTTAAAATTTGATGTATACGAAGAAATGCTTTACGAAAAATTGTTTTACGGATTTTATTTTACGAACAATTGTTTTACGAACAACTGCTTACGAACAACTGCTTACGAACAATTGCTTTACGAAAAATTGCTTACAAACAATTTGCCTATAACCCATAGAGACTTAGCTTTATTTCCGAAAAATGCCGAAGAAAACATGATCTTATCCTTTTGCTATGCCACCGGACAGCACCATTTTACAGAATTATTCATACCCACATTTTTGTTGAAAATGCTCTCAGAATGCACCAAATTCAAAGTAATTTTTCAAATTTTTCTGGGGGAGGCCTCCAGACCCCCCGCCGCTGGGTCGTCAACCCCCCCCCTTTTTTTTAAATTCCTGGCTACGCTACTGCTACCACCAATAGATAGCCGAGTAAGCTAACTCTTTGATTTGTTACTCGAAAAGCGTTTGTTTGACGTTCATCCATAGATGAGCAATCGACGATTCCCGTCAGCGGATTGCGGTTGGTGAATAGGATGGAAGGATTCTTCGCACGTTAAACTTCTTAATCAGCCGATTTGTTTATTCCATGAATGAATTACTGTCGGTGAATCCAACCTAAGCACCCATCAAAAACACAGGGCTGCGTTTTAGCATGGCATTTACCGATTTACCTTTGAAGCTAAACAGACAGATTAGCTTTCATAACTTCTGCCTTTCTGCACACTAAATTTAAATCATCTAGAATCTTGGCATATCTCAGAATGCAATAAGAATAACTCAAATCCAGTCAGTTTATTCTGTCGCTGAAAAAATTTAAGTCCAACCTTTCCATTTTTCGCTGCGCTGTCGACTTTATAACGTCATCATAAAACCTAAACATTCTCATATCACGTCACACTTGGCAACAAAATTCTATAATTTACTTGGTTCAAAATTAGTCTTCTGCAAGCAGCAGTTACACAATGGAAAATTGCCTTTATTTATAGAGTGAGATTTGTGCTGTAGATGTACGGTGTAGGCTTTGAATTGATGCAGGAAGCTGCGTTGTACCTTCACCTGCTTTATGATGTGAACTTCCTCATTAAAGCCGACGCTTCGTACAAAGTATCAACAGCATATTGACTGCATTCGGCTATTTATTATGACGTATCTTCCCATATCCGTAATGTGCTTTTGCAATCTAATTTTTAGCCTGAAAGCGAAAGAAATACATGAAATAGATGTTTTCAGTTGCACTTTCTAATACAAATGGCTTTGTCGTTGTCTCTATTGATGATCTTTGTTGCGTTCGCACGATGTATTCAAAGCAGTGGCAAAAAAAGTGGTTTCTCACTTCAGCAGATACCAATCCAAACAAAATAAAACTCTTCATGTGCCAGTTGGGCAAGAATTTGCAAAGGAGTAGAGAGCAGTTGAGTTTGGAATCTTATTTAGAGAAGAAATGTCTTTTTTATGACACAAATAATGTGCTTTCTCACAGACCAAAAGACATTGCCTGGTAGTTGTTTTTCGAAAAACTAACTTTTATGGATATTAGCTGAAAATTAGCAAGACTTTGTTTCAAAGGCAAAAGTTCATTCGGTTTTAAAATTTATTAATTTTAACTCAAAAAGTAGCTTGTTATGTCAATTTTTGTTTACGGATGACTGAAAACCAATCTTATGATTCATCATGTTTCAAGAAAGCATGAAAGTTTCTTTTGCAAATATTTATGAAATTGAAAAAAAAAAAAATTGAGTTTCTCTGAATACTCATGTTTGCTTGCAAAAAGTTTTACCTTGGGCAAAAAATGATTTCTCTCAAGGTTGTTATCATGAGATGTCACTGGATGACAACTGAATGCTATCACTTTGCAGTGATGGACACTTTTTATTGTTAATCTGCAACTACAAGCCCCAGCTCAAATGAATACTGTAGGTGGAGAAATCATTCTCCTAGACTCTTCTTCGACTGCAATATGGCATTCATTATTGCTTGTTGGTCATCTATTTTGATCTCAAAGCTTATTTCAATGTACACCTAGCCATTTCAGATTATTCAAAACTGACCCAAGGTTCTTCCAGTGATATGACACAATCTAAAATAATTGAAGAAAATGCTCACAGCTGATAGACACAGACAATAACATGCCTTCAAAACCAAATCATCATTTGTTTGACACTTTCGTAAGCTAGATTCATTTATCGTAACATGATGCACCATAAAGAGGGTGGTAGCCTTTAAAAAATTTCTACACTGATATGTAGGCTAAATAGTAATTACTATTGGTTTCTTGAGAATTTTGTGTTTTATATTCTTCGCATCGATTTTTTCAACAAAACATTTTATTTCATCTTCAACAACACTGCTCATGTAAAGCTGGCAAGCATTTCATAAACTTTAAATACATCTCTAAAACTTTTTTTTTTGGAAAGGAGTTTTGATAAATCATTCCTAAAAAAATATGCCTTTTTTCAATCATTACTGTATCTATGCGTACTGTATGTTAACTCAGGTGGCAGAAGAAAATAGTTGTAGCATATTAAAACTTGTGAATTCACTTGTAATTTATCAGTCTGTCTACTACGCAAACAGTTGGCTTCTGAGATGTAGTGTGCCGCAAACAATACAAACAAACTAGTAAAATTACGTCATATTGACTACCTGGTTGTATGAGCAAAAAATAAGAAAATATTGAAGAATGCAAATGTTTTGATGACAAAAATGCAAAGCAACAATGATTTGGCGCAATGTAACATTTCTAGTCTGCAACTTCTTTGGCTGATAGTTTAAACTAGCAAATGTTTTAGAAAAAGAAAAAATGAAAAATTGTTTCAATGCTTCATTATGAGCCAGGAAATTAGCAACCCAGTTTCCTTTGACCCCAAGTCCAGTTTGAAAACGAAATTAGTGATTACCGCAACGTTAGACTTTGCCAATCAATAAAACCATAAAAATGCGCAACCATGTACGCAATTTACAGAACGCTTTACAAAATCTTTCTTGCCTTGAATCTTTCTGTCAGTCAATTTTATTACTGCAGATTTAAAATAACTCTACCTTGCAGAAAGTCGTATAAATTCTCTCGCCTTTACTGTCAACGCAATTTCAACATCAATGGATTGAGTTCCTCCATCATAACCCACTTTTGAAAACCATCCAGACTTAATGGAAAACATGTTGGATTGATATTTGTTTGAAAAGATGCTCTTCGAAATAGGTTTTCGCTTTCAAAACTGTGGGTTGAACTTGAAAGACAAGATTCTCAGGCTTTACAATTAACATGATAGTCTTATTTTATCTTTCACTGTTTGCACATGCAGTTCTATGCACTGTTTACAGGATTAGCATGTACTTTCGAATATACCCAATATACAGTAGCCCAACTCTTCTTTTTGTTAAATCTGTTTAGAAAAATCATACAAGAACGACATTTCTCTGTTCCTGGGCAAATATTTTATTTCGCTGTGTGTGATTTGGTAAGTTTGTTCAAAATCCAGTTCAACAAAGCAATTATCCAAGCAGTTTTACCAGTTTAATTTTTAGGTGATAAAATGAAAGCTAATATCTCTCAACCTCCGTTCTGGTTTCTCTATGTCACACAGACTTTTAAGCTATACAGTAGCCTTCAAGAATCCATCAACTAGAATACATCCAAGCGTTTGGACAATAAATAAATGAAATCGGTCACATTCGGTAATTTTTGATACCGAACCAGGCTTCGGCACTCAATCTGGCTGGTTTTATTTAACTAACATCTTGGTTCTGCCTCAATCCAAGATCTTTCAAACCTTGTGCAACATAAGCTGCTGATTGATACAAAAGCGACGGATACTGTGTTTTGTGACTAAAAATAAAAACGGTTCATATGACTTACAATACCGTAATGCAAATGTTATGCAAAACATGCAAAATATAAAGTGTATAAATTATGTAAATTCAACCGGATCTATCCGTTTTTATTTGATTTACAAACTGCTTTATATTACGTCAATACATCAATGCTTCATATTGCTGTCTTTTTCATGGTTAGTCTTCTGCCAGAAAACCAGTTCTGTTTTACATTGATTTAATGTCTGCAGCTGTTGATTCAATGTCTGCAAATGTTCAATCAAATTAGTAAGAGATTGATGTACTGGCTTCATTTACTATTTCAGCATGTTAAATTTCAGTGGCTGGTTCTCAAATCATATTTCTGTTTTGCTGAAATCACTGTTCTGTTCAGCCATACGCTTGTTGTAGCCACATAAAATTCTGCTTGCTTAAGAACAATGTCTGGTGGTAGACTAGTAATTTTATTAATTGGCAAATTCACGGCGGGAAACATGTCATTAAACCTATGTACAAGTTTCCTGTAAAAGGTGGCTACAATATTTATGACGATAATGATAGCATAGGCACATCCTGAGTAATTAATATACCACGGTTACACGACGTGGCTTGGATAAAGCACAGCAAGAATACGAACAAGAACACGGTTGTGTTTGAAAGTGGTTGAATGGACTTCGCTCTCATAATGATGTGCCACTGAGGACACACTGTTGTCTTTGGGAAAGGCAGTGTGCCAAAAGAGACACACAAAGTAGTTTCATTGTCTTCCAGTTTGCTGGAGTAAACTCGAAATGCTCTTTTCCTGCAGAGGAGCTAAGTTGATGGCAAAATTTGATCTCTTGCTGCTTTAACTCAGAAACTGACATTGCGTCATCACAATTTCGTTACTCCGCTTGCGATCGTGTGCTGCCGTAATCCACACATTAAAACTATTTCATTTTTCTGCAAATAAAGGAAACCAATATTTTTTTTGTTGTGCTACCAATTAGGTGTCGCCTAATTTCGATTAAACTGTTCAAAACAAAAAGTTTTATTTCATAAAAAAAATTATTAGAATTCGTTTCAAAATAAAACAAAATATGAAAAAAATTCATTCCGAGATGATTTTATTGACCCGAAAACTTTTGAGGGGCTAAACTCAAAAAACCATCGCGTTATTTTGATGTAGTGCGCCTTCTTCTAATACAGTTTGCTTCAGACACAATTCTTGCTTGTTAGTGGAAAACTAACTCTTTCCTTTTTGACTTTATATAGATATTTTTGCCTTGAAAAATGTCTTGCTTTTTAGATGTGTCTTGTTATGTTGTCATGGTTGCCTAGTGACTTCAATAGCACTATAGGCCCCAAATATCCACTTAACGATCCTAGTTGTTGTTAAGTTGCTGTCAGGTCTTCAAGGAAGCAATGAAAACAGATATTCCATGCTTGATTTTTCTGTAGTGAAGTATATCAAAAAATTGTTTTTTTGCATTGTTTAATATCTATTAGTTTTTCGCTTATTCAAGGTTTTAATTTTCACATGTTTTTTCTGTTTTCCGTACTGGAAGCAAATGTATTTACTGTATTAACAAGGAGTTGGCACAAATTATTTCAATGCTTTTCAAACACTACGATTTTGTAAACACTTTCTATGTTGTATGAATAGTTCATGAAAGCGATGCCGATACACACAACTGATAAATGGTGCAGTCAGTGATGCAGTCAATTTGCTGTCACTTGTTCGAAGCTGCAAGACAAAGAAAACTGTGCTTGTGACCGAAGTAAGTTATTGAGTTCAAAGAAATTTGGCACGGTCGCAACACCTGTTCATCGAGCGTTAGAAGGTCCACATATCTATCCTTGGGTCGGTGTGTTGGACATTGATAGATAATGTGGTGTGTGGTCTGTAAGTCTGAGCGACAGGCACAAGATGGTGACACAGCGAGGACCCATTGGAATATGTTGCTGTTGACATGGCCCACTCCACTTTTTAAGTGATTGAGCTTCACTCATCATTGACTTGACCCATTCTTCCTAGGTAGTTGTGCTCTTGATCGAACCTTAGTATTAGGAAGTAGCCTGATCCTAGTGCAAATGGAATTAGTCTCACGACTTCTTTTCGTTCACTGATCTAAACTTCGAAAATACTGAGGTTGGAGTTACAGACGTGTAACTACAGCATCGCTGGAAAAAAGGATATTCTGCAACTTGGGCCATGTCGTCTGCAAGTGCTCTGTCACAACAGCATTTTTAGGATTGATGAAATAAGCAACACCTGCCTATACTTCGAATTGCATAGCCTACTGTTTCTTCTCGCTGTCAAGACGACCAACCTTGGTCAGGAATGTGTATTGAGTAAATCCTGGTTCTTGAAAAACTCTTTAAGTCTTATTTAGTCCAATACAACTCTAAATCATATGCAAGTTTCTTGGGTATCCTGAGTAGGCTGCATGTTCAGGTTTTATTACTGGGTGAACAAAATAGTTAATCTACTGACAACACAACTTCAACAAACAACCGTTCCTAGTTATAAAAATTGGTTCATTTTACATTGATTCGATTGATCTCTTTAAGGTTATTGGCTCAAGACCAGGTTTGAGTTTAACGTGTTAAGTCACGTTTTTCAAAGAAGCCAGAATTTTTTTTCCACAAAAAATGGGCTGCAGTCTGAAAGTCATTACTTTCATAAAATTGAAGATTGATATTTTTTAATGTGTTATTTGTCGTGTTTATCCTAACATAAATATTACACATTTCATTTTAATGTGTCTCGGTAACATTTGGATGTGGTCTAGTCTACAACAACTTAAGCAGCCCCAAAAAAATTGTAAACAAATGTGGTCAGAAGATTGTCTAATGTGTTCTACCATGGTTATACAAACCAACAAAGCAGATAGATGCATAGCATAGGCTAAATGTGAGATGCGTCAAAGTTGAAAAAAAAATTAAAAGCTTTAGCAAGTTTGTGGACTTCAAGCTTTTGTGCAGAATAGGCTACATACTAAGGCGACTTGCAACCGTTCTCCTGTAGTGCCTAGGTAACTGTAGCGCACCCAGCATGGGGTTAAGGGGCTCAAGCCCTCCCCAAACCCGCCACCAAAAATGAAGTTTTTGTATGTTCCCCATTTATACCTTTTGCTTTCAGGTTAGATATGGATAAGACACAACAGGGCACATCATTATAACAATATATTTTACATATTTACATATAGTTTTAACAGTCGAGCGTTTTCGGCTAAACTTTAAGCCCTCATCAGGAATCTGAAAATAATTAAAAAATGCAATAAATTTCAACTTCTTCAAGGTAAATTTACATTAGGAAAAGGCAACTACATAAATAACTATAAAAAAATTGCACCACAGGGAACATGATAGGCCACATCAAGTAAATGTTGAGGAGAATGGACGCGCCTCCAGCAAATAATTGTTTGTTTGAATTTGGGTTGTAGCTTTTGATTAACAGTGCTTTCTGAATTTTGGTGTCAAATTGAGATTTGCCTTGGCGTAAAATTTTAAATGAGTCAGCAGAGAATTTTCGATCTGTGCAAAAAGAACACTCCGTGATATGGTCTTTGATGGCACTTTTCTTTAACTCCCTAAAGTTCAGATGCTCCCGTACTCTCGTGGTCAAATGTCTGGTGGACATACCGCTGTACCGTACGTCAATGCCAAATCACACGGACATGTAAAACTGTATACGACATTTGAGCAGAGAGACGAAGGCGTCAGGGACTTTAGTTGAAAATACGAACTAATTTTAAATGTTTTGCTAGTAGGAAAAATGTCCACATCAAATTTATTGTTGACAAAATTAGAGTTTTGTTTCAAACTGTTTTCGTGCTAGTTGTTTTCGTGCTGTTTTCGTGCTCGTTTCAAACTGTTTTGTCATACATGACGAAAAAGTCCAGATCTATAGAAGATTGCGAGAGTGGACGTAGGGATGAGGGTGCTGATGGTGCTAATAGCATGGAGTTCACTAGGCCAACTTCTAATCTGATTGAGGGAACGAATCCTGATGTATCGGCAACCGGTGGGTTGAGGGCGTGAGTGCCTTTAAATATAAATCAAAGGGATGGGCACATAGGCGTAGCCAGGGGGGGGCGAACGGGGCCATGGCCCCCCCCCCAAATTTTCAAAGTTTGGATTCCGAAGTTGAACCCTTTGTTGAAAATATAATATAATTTGTATAAATTTATATTGTTTTCCAAGACATCTGGCTATTAACACCCCCCAGGACTTGTTTTAGACACACAAAAAGACACCAATAAATTTTGCAAATCGTAAATCGCGCAAAGTTTACGCGATTTACGCTTCTTTTAACTAATCTGTGGAAGCAATTTCAGAATCGCTTACTCTGTAGGGTTTTTGTGTTCCCTAATTTTAGCCGCAGTTTTTGCCCGTTTGTGTGTAGATAAAAGCTACCTTTAATAAGTTAATAGCTGTTTATCTGCTAATAAGTTTCATACAAATATTACCCTGAAAGTGTTTCCAGAAAGCGTTATAATCCATTATTTAAGTGTAATTTTGCAAAAATTTTCCGGGAGAGCATGCCCCCGGACCCCCCTAGAATACGCGTGCCTTCGGCACGCTCTAACCCCCACCAGCTTTATTGCTTGCCTTGCTTAACCCACCAGGATGCGCCACTGCACATCAGGTGGCGATGTCTTAAATCAAACATTTTGTCGTTCTCTTCAATTCATCAAATATTTGGCCCCCCCAAAAATTTTTTCTGGCTACGCCACTGGATGGGCATTGGCCTACTGTCACTATTGCCGCAAACCACTCGACCGTCATTTCTGAATTAGGCCCCCTCCTATTTTTTTTCTGGGTGCGCTACTGCGAGATAATCATATTTGCCAGTGGATAAGTTACTCCGCAGATGTTTATCTGGGACTTTTGTTTTGTATTTAAAATGTTTATCCAAGGTGCAAATATTTATACGCAACGCGTTGGAGTCTTACACCTAAAACAATTGTTGGTGTTCAATGTATGAAGTGATTACGGTAAAAAGACTTCGATGTTTGTTGATCATACATAGGCGACCTATTGAAGTGCGGCTGAAGTACCCATAGTGAATTTCAATAATTTCCCTGTATTAAAGTCCAAAAACAAGTTACAATCAAATAATTGTGTTTTATAAAATGGTCAGCATTGACAAAATGAAATGACTGGGTAATCAATCTGAGCAAAACTTTTTTGTTGATAAAAAGATGTGCTTTCGAAAAACGTCACTCATTAGAAAATAAATTGATCTTATTATTCAAGTTATGCCAAAGCTAAACAATGAACATCCGGTGAGTTAAACACGTCAAGTTGGAAGATAAAAAGTGCGCGTTATGTAAAGTTAGTCTTCTCTTCCATTAAAAGTTGTCTTTTTTCATCTACAGAACATAACACATTTTCACAATTCTATTTTTAAATAGCCATTCAGACTATTCTGCAACACTATTTTTGGATAGATGTTCATGCTGATAACTCGAACGCTATCGAAGACAAGACACTTCTCCACTGGTGAGGTAACGCATAAACAATACAACAAAAAGTTGCACTCATTGTGTCTTATGCCAATCCATAGTTTATCGCAAGTTATGTTTGTAGCTAGTCTCATAATCAGAGCCACAAGTCAAAGAAAATTTCCCTTTTAAAGTGATCGTGTTCGGTTTTAATACTTTTTGCAAAGATTTTTCACCGGCAAAGTTGTTTCTTTTTGTCAACGTCTTTTGATAGCCATGAAATCGCTGACACGGCTTGTTAATCTCGCCACGCCTCCTTGTTTGCGAAGCTTTTCATCTATGAATTTCAACGAATTTCTTCATCTTCAATCGAAGAACGTTCATTTTTGTACTGGTTTGCTTCCTTATATCAAAAATAGTACAATCAACCTTGACAAAAATAAGAACACGTTTGAGTACGAATTGTTCATAAAGTAATGAGTGTTAGAATTATTTAGTAAGAAATAGTTCTACGTGCACTAAGAAATATGACCACTGTAGGCTATGAACTACAATCTCAATCCGAAGGTGTCACTCATACAGTAGCCTTCAACTTCTAATCTTCAGAATATAAAAAAGAAAAGATAATTGTCGCTTTTTGTTGAAAACAGATAAAGTTGCTACAGAAATAACAAGAGCAAAATGAAATGAGCTTTTAAGGTTTACGTTTGTGGTAGCCCACTGTCTTGATTCAATCATTGTTTTCTGAGTACCATCCGTGGTATCGAAACAAACTTGCCTCTACAACGTGCACAAGCGTGATCAGGAGAGGAAGCAAAACACTGCTCACTTTCAATGTTAGAAAAGCGAAGATGGCACAAATATAGCTACTTTATGTTACTTCAACAAGCAATTGATTAGTTGTAAAACTGTAAATAATTGGTGCAGGAAATATTTATCTCAGGACTCAGAAAGCCTCTTGACGACTGTTTATGTGCAAAATATCTACATTTTTAATAATATACAAATATCTTATACAAAATATTTAATATCTGAAACATCGAGAAATATCCGCTAAAAATAAGAATATTATTTAACGCTTTCAAAAATGTTTTGCCTCATAGCATTGTGTTTTATTTGATAAATTGAACGTTGCAATTAGATTATAGGAATATTGTTGAGGTAAATTTAACATAATCGATAAATTCTTTTGCTGAACTTGATACGACACTTCTTGTAGCCTGTTTTGCATACAACGAATCATTAAAACATTTTTCTCGGAAGTTTTCAAAAATTAATCTAACTACGTTCTTAGACATTTTTGATCAAAGCAAAAAATTTTCTGTTAAATAATTCTGTAATCTTAAAGATTGAGATTAAAAAAATTCTCTCGCTGTTTAGGCAAAACTTTAAAAACCACGAACTCAATTTGATCGAAAAAAACTGGACTCGTTGATTGAATTATGAGTGGCATAGCCTACAATGAGCTGACCATGAATACAATCAGCTGTACGTGCGAGATCAACCACTTGTTGAAAGATATGAAATCGATATTTTTTTAAAGTAACAGTATTTGGTATTAGTTATGCGACCTAAACTTACTGTATTGTCACTGTTTATGGGATGTTTCAGTGGTAAAACACAACAAGTGTGTATGTTACACATTAACTGTACTCACTAATGCAATAATGGATTGTTTCAAGTTTCTTTGTGAATCGTGTAATTGCATGGTTTTCCCATAAACAATCGCTTCTCCAAACATCGAAATATTGCTCTTACCTTTCTTTTGTTAAAAGTAAAACGCAGCAATGGTGGTTTGAACTGTGTTGGGCGTTGTACGAATTGTTGCTACACCATAAACAGCTTTGCAACAGTGGATGGTATTTCTACGGCAACAAAGGCGTTGCCGTTGCAAATATCTCAAACATGTCGCAGGGGTTTTCCATCGAGATGCCGATAACGACCACTCAAAAACAAACAAACACGTTCATGTTAGAATAATTCGAGGCTTGGGCGTTACCGCAATTTTTTTCAATTCTCGTAGCTTTGCCAACCACTCAGTTATTTTCTTAATGAAGGCTAAATAATTTATTATTTCTGTTATTGAAAGAAGTGTATAAATAGTTGCCTGCTGTTCAGCCTTTGAAACTATATTAATAATGTTTTTTTAATCACTTTGTGATGTAGCCGACAAGGTGCGGCTGTTGCAGAAATGCTATTAGCTTTGAATTCACCGTTTATTTTTGCATTAATTTCTAATCAATTTTTATAAAAATCTTATTCTTCAGTTTCAAATGTGAGTTGCTGTTGAGTAAAAATTTCCTTTGAGCGATTGTTGTTAATTTATTTCTTTGTCACTTAAGATCATTGAAAAAAAAAATGTTCCACTTTAACATTTTTTGCAACTTTTCGGTAATTCTTTTGTTGATTTAAGTAGCAACAATGCTTGATTTAAAATAATTACTAACTATCAATGTTTTCTTAGACAATTCATCAGCAATACTACTACAAACTCGACAGAATTTTTATTTCACTTTAGAACGTACTGTATATGCAAGTCTGTGTTCAAGTTTGAATTAGATTATTTACTTTTTATTTTTCGCATGTTTGGTAGCGCTAGATTTTCTAATTGCAACAAAAATGTAAGTTTTCTCAATCAGTCCTGGAAACGTATCGAAAATGCAAACGGCTATTTTAACGATATCTGATAGCAGGCCTATTGATATTCCAACACATCCCAAACTCGCAACTTCAAATTATAATGCTCAAGAGTAAATAAGCTTTATTAATCAAGTAGTAGCCACATACACAAATGCGTGATATCCAGTTATTGGACAATGCAGAGAAAACGCTGAGGTCTTTGTTTATTGGAGCACATTCAGTGTCTACAGTAAGTTACGCAGGCGACATCTTCCATCTTATCGCTGACTACAGGACCGAGTGGCGAATGTGCTTGACGGACGATGTGCCATGCACGAATAAGAAGACGCAAACAGCAATGCCATGTTCTAGTGTGTTTATTTATTTTCGAAAATTAATTTATCGTGCCCTACTCACTTTACTTTATTTCAAAACATTTTTCTGGTATACTGCCTTTTATTTTCCCTGCATAGCAGCCGGCGACTTTTCAGACTTCTCTGTCAATCTGACAGGCAGGGTATAAGTTGACGTGACAACTTTTTATAGAAAATAAATTCCTCCATGCTTTGTGGCTTCCGCAGTAACATGGCTGATAGCTTTATAACATCATAAACCATGGCAAAGAAAAAAAAAAACAATGATGTTCATTCTAGCTAATTTACAAAGATAAAAAATATATCTATTACGTTAGCACATTAGCTTATCACCATATTACGGCAATAAAACTCTATTGTAATCTACAATTAGTAATGTACGTTTTTCATTGCCTGTTTGGCCAATATCTCACCAATAAGCAACGCCTATTTTTTGTTTTGATTTTAACAATTAGCCTATACAAATCAATATAACAAAACTTGACTATTCAATTCAGGATAAAGCTTTGCTAGAAAGTTGTAATTTTGTATATCATACATATCATCAGTTTCTTGCTTGAGGATGTTGGTTAGGACAACGACTGTACTGTGAAACCCTAAAAATACCAATCAGTCCAATTATTATCGTAGCACTAAATGTTCTACTACATTCAAAGCAACCGAGGTGAGCATGGTAAGCAGATTTTGGGAATGCCATACCTTTCTCTTATGCTTGTAGCTTACAAGATGTGTCATTTTCAAATAGTGTAAATTCTTCAGAAATAATGGATCTCCTAGAATCTAGGACCTAGATGAGGTATCTGATGCCGTTTCTTTCATGGCGGCTACGTAGAGATCGATTCTGAGCACCTAGTCGAAACAAAAATCCTTGAAACTCTGAAGTAGAACCTGAAGTACAATTTGCCAAATCTGTAGCCTACCTTGTGGTGTTGCTTTGCAGTAATGGTTTCAAGCTAAAACGTCTTCCGGGTAGTCTATTGCAACTATTGCAAAACTTCCCAAATCAGTTTTTGTATTGACTATGAAGAAATAACCAAGAGTTACGCATCGCAAACATTGAAAGAATAACTATAGTTTTAAACATGTTCTTACACTTTTTGTGTTTCTAAATTATCTTTGTAGACAGAACAAAACTTTTACTGGCATTTTAAACGTGATTTCTTTACATTCATCGTGGTATGACGACTTCCTAAAACGCAACGAATCTCTCACTGCGTCAATTCCTCACCGCGCTCTTTGTGTCGCTATGGGATAACTCAGATTTTTTTAGCTAATTTTAGCTCAGGCAGAAACAAAAGTGACGACTTTGTGCAACCAAACAACACTTTTTGTTGACGCAGAATCCCAGGCTAAACCTAAGATTAGATTGAGTTTTGCTTTTAGCAGCATGATCATTATTTATTTCACGAGTGTAGGTACAAACAACCTTTTTGTCTGTCATTGTACACTCGTCGTTGCACATGACAAGGGAACTGTGTTCAGCAAGCTCATGACAAACCGTAAGTCCGTAACTACCACAGTAAACTTGCAGCATCAAGCTAAAACAGTCGTTTTTAACTACACTTGTGAAATAAACAAAATAAACCTAAGATTTTAGTCTTTTGTACAGTTTAAAGATATATCACGGCATATAGTCACAACATGCATGGTTCACAAAACATGCATAAAAACTTTTTAATTTTTTTATCAAAAGTGTTTTGTTTTTTTTAATCTTTATCCTCGGACTGACCAAGCTTTTAATAGGTTATTCCTGGTACCTGTAGTTTCGCAAACTTGTAGAGATAGACGCAGGGCCAGTTACCGAGATTGGCAGTTTCAAGTTTTTCGATTGTTAAAGTGTTGTTGCAACATTGCAGAGGAAATTTTGCAGCAAAGCATTGCTAAGAAAACGTAGCCTATACTCGACTAAGAAAATGTACTTGTTTTATTGGAAGCGTTTGAGTTTAGTAAGGTCGTAAGCTGTGAATCATTCAGGAGTTTATGGAAGGTGCTGCGCGCATGTAAAGTCGGAACACTTTTTAGTTTATTTTTTATAAACTAATAACTCAAAAAGTTTCTGCTCGTTGACCTGAATATGAAATTTTGTTGAAGAGGTAATTTATTGACGAAAAGCGGCTCGAATTAAAATGCACTTTACGTTTCGGTAAATGTCGTATTCAAGTTGCCCGTCAAAGTTGTTGGCTTGAAATGACTTTTGCAGATGTAGATAACTTGCATAGATAGCACCCCAAGTTAGCGAAAACGCGTAAGCTACGGTATGTCATGTTCATGTCTCCATGCTTATAACTAACATATTGAAAATAGCCAGATAGATGGTATCTAACATTGGGCTATACTATTCTATAATCTTTGACTTCCCGATAGCTCAGTTGGTTAGCGCGTGACTTCGTGAATGAAGAAGCTTCAAAATCAAGCGGCGCTGGATCGACTCTCGGGGTGTGCGCTTGAGTAACGCATTCTAAGGACTGCTCTCCGTTCGGCGACACCTAAAGGATGGAATGATTTCCCACTTCAACAATCAGAAGCTTTACTCTGTCTGTAACCGGTCCTGCGTCAAAAGCCTCTACAACAGGCCCGTAGCCAGCCGGGGGCCAGGGAGGGCCTCGCCCCCCCTGGCAAAATCCCAACATTCTTGAGCAACAGCTGCAATTATAATGATTTTGCCCATTTTCCCGTTGCACAGCTCCAACTGGCCCAATTAACTACAATTGTTTTGTTTAGTTAACAGCTATGATGATTAAACAATTTCGCCCCCCCCCCCTAACTCCTCCTTTGGCAACCTCAACAGGTTCAATTCAACCAAGGCCAACACGTGTTAGGTTGGTAAAAAAATTGTCAGAAACTGTGTAAAATAAAAATGTTTTGGGAAAGAATGATAACCTAACAAAGAGGGAATGGATTTCCAGCAGGCCTATAAACCGGTACAAATTAGGCTATTCTTAATTCTTACCATTCTTAAATACTTACCATACTTAATTCATACTTAATTCATACCCATTACTTACCATACTTAATTCTAAGGGTCAGTGATAACCAATCTGTGCAGTGATAAACCAAATTTGTGCAGTTAAGCAGTGTTTATTTTTTTTCTTCAATCCAATCAGTGTAAATAAATTTTGTTTCTAGTTTTCTGATCTGTGAAGTGTTCAACCTTGCAGCAGATATTGCTACATTTGAATCTAGCACTGCCGTTTGTGAGTGTGGATTCTCAGTGTTAACAAGGGCTGATGCTCCCACTAGACGGAGCATGTTACAACCAAGACAGGCAAACTTAGTGCTTATGGCCTTTGAACATTCTGTATCGAAATCTATCGATTTAGACTTGTTTGTGAGACGGCTTGCATCCAAACATCCGCGACTGCAATTGCAATAGACTAGCTCACGGTTGTATAGGCGGAATGTAATCATATATATCAAAATCCTCGGCACTAGCTTCTTCGAGCCAGTTAAAGTTTTTGCTCGTAACAAGTACCGCTATTTATACAACAAGTCAACAATTGCTTTGTTATGTTGGTCATTGTAATATGGTTGCCGTGATAAGAGACCAGTGTTGGTCTTAACCAGTGGCGTAGCCAAAGGGGGGGGGGGTTACAACCCCCCCCCCCTTTGGCACGCGTGTGACGTCACGATATTGAGAATGATGCTTTCAGTCTCTTTATGCTTGAGCATGATGCTTTCAGTCTAAAAAAATTTGCCTAATTTTAAACAAAACTGCATTAAAAGAGCGAGTTGTGCCAATACCTAACATTCAAACATCTCAGCCAGGAATTAGCAACAAGAAAACATAGAGACTTAGCTTTATTTCCGAAAAATGCCGAAGAAAACATGATCTTATCCTTTTGCTATGCCACCTGACAGCACCATTTTACAGGAATATTCATACCCATATTTTTGTTGAAAACGCTCTCAGAATGCACCAAATTCAAAGTAATTTTTCAAAATTTTCTGGGGGAGGCCCCCCAGACCCCCCGTCGCTGGGTGTCGTCTTAGGCGAACACGCCGTCGGGCTCCGCCCGCCGGTCGTCAAAACCTCTCCTTTCAAATTTCCTGGCTACGCTACTGGTCTTAACACTAAACTGACATATTGCAATTTTTGTGGATACCGGTGTTTAAGAGGTTAAAATGCCAAAATCATTCAAATTTTTTTGCCCCCCCTAACGAAAAGTTGGCCCCCCCTTGCTCTGCGGTCTAGCTACGGCCCTGCTCTACAAGTATACGAAACTACCAGGAATAAACCTATCAAGGCTTTGTTAGTCCGATGATAAAGATTCAAAACTAAACCAATATCGTTCTTTTTTCATTTTTACTGTAATTTGTAAAACATTTAGTGCGATATAAATGTGTGCCCTATGAACAATGGTGTTACAGTACGTACGACCTTGAGAGTTATGTTGAAGACCTTTTGTACAATATAATTAGAGGGGTAGCCTACTATTCAAAACAAAAATATTTCGAAACTGGCTCAAAATCAAAGCCAAACTTTTGTATCGTCAGAAAATGCGGTTGTTGTAGTTTCGTTTCGAAGCGTCTTTAATAGAAACATGCTTTCTTCTAAATATTGTAAAGTTCTTTCCGAACATGCCTAGTCATTAAACGACGATAATAGGTTTACATCCCATTTGTAGTAACACAATTTGAGATGATCGTTTGCTGTTAGTCGTTTTTTTCGCAAGCTGGTAACAAATCGTGGGATAGTCGTGTTGCGAGAGTCAAATAACAGGAACATATTTTTGCAAGCGCAACAATGATGAAATACGATCCATGATATGCTGGAGTATAATACGCCTACTCTACTAGATGATTTATTTCTTTCCTGAAGGCCCTTACTCCAGGCATATGTTTGTGAGAGCAAAAATCCTTGACTGTAGAGTATGGTGTTACATAAAAAAATGACACAAGTCTTTTCAGACATGTGACAAAGAAAGCTTTGAATGCCACGGTAAAAATATTTCACAGTTTAACCCTGAACTTCTTATTGTTTTACGAAATAACTATTTTTCACCATTGCTGCATTAGCTATTTTTGTTCTAAACATTGTTAACTGGCCAGTGTCTGTATGAGGCGATTTGGGATCAGGACATTGGGGTTAAAAATCACCCAGAGGTTAACCAACAAATGATTTAGCAGTTGGTCAAATATTTACACAGAAACAACCAAAACAATTTTAAACTATGCTTAGTGAAACTTGTTTCTACAACATCAACACAACTTCTAAAATCAATCAAAATAAAAACCTACTAATTTCTAACCAAAGTAACAATTTCTATATGCGTACATGATTCTTGTATAATTTACTTCATAGAAACGCAAGGTGAAAATACATGTTCGCATCACAATTGCTTTCGAAGCCTATAGAAGTTGGAGGTCTCGTTTCACAAGTCTTCTGTTGCGGTATATTTTAGCTTCCTACCGAGCCACTGTAAAAATCTGGTCATAGAAATAGGTGAGAAAACTGTGGGCAGTAAGAACGCATCAAACGAATGCTTACAATTTGCAGTCTTCTAATGTCTGATAAACAACGGATTTAAGGCCATTTTTAGGATTGCCCCCATTGGTTGTGGACACTCCCTCCATTTCTGAACTGGACATGCTTTTGAAAAAAAGCAAAACTTGAAAAAAAATTCTTTAAAAGTGTTAAAAAAATATTGAAGTAGCCTATTAAATAAAAACCAAGAAAACAAACCGGAAAAAATATGTAAAATTAATAAAGGTCTGCCGAAAAGAAGACGGAGAGATTGTGAGACAAAAAATATAAAAATAGTGGGAGTGAAGGAGGAAGATGCTGTTAACAGAATGATGTGGAAGACTGCAATCTGCATCGGTGACCCCACTTGAAGTTGGAATAAATTCAGAAGAATAACAAAGGTCGTAGGGAGACATTATCAAAAGTAGTTTTTTCATGAAATGTTAGTCTATAGTGATGGGTGCGAGAAGATGAAACAGCCGCCAAGAATTTTGGGGGGGGGCCAAATATTTGATGAATTGAAGAGAACGACAAAGTGTTTGATTTAAGACATCGCCACCTGATGTGCAGTGGTGTATCCTGGTGAGTTAAGCAAGGGAAACAATAAAGCTGGTGGGAGGTTAGAGCGTGCCGAAGGCACGCGTATTCTAAGGGGGTCCGAGGGCATGCTCCCCTGGAAAATTTTTGCAAAATATCACTCAAATAATGGATTATAGCGCTTTCTGGAAACACTTTCATGGTAATATTTGTATGAAATTTATTAGCAGATAAACAGCTATTAACTCATTAAAGGTAGCTATTACACGCGAACGGGCAAAAACTGCGGCTAAAATTAGAAAACACAAAAAACTCAGCTACACAATAACCCAACAGAGTAAGCGATTCTGAAATTGCTTCCACACAATAATTAAAAGAAGCGTACATCGCGTAAACTTTGCTCGATTTACGATTTGCAAAATTTATTGGTGTCTTTCTGTGTGTCTAAAACAAGTCCTGGGGGTGTTAATAGCCAGATGTCTTAGAAAACGATATAAATTTATACAAATTATATTATATTTTCAACAAAGGGCTCAACTTCGGAATCCAAACTTTGAAAATTTGGGGGGGCCATGGCCCCTTTCGCCCCCCCTGGCTACGCCTATCATTCCTTCAGAACTTTAAGCGATATACCTACTACGTTATAGTTTTGAATTTAAAGTTTAATGTACCTACATTCCTACCATCTGTTATTCGTCCTCAAAACCCCGCCTTGACAAACTTTCAATGCAACTTGTACAAAACTTAAGAGTTTTCGTAGCTTGCAATAACTCACACGATGTTGTCACGTTTGCTGGAATATTTGATGGCTTTCGTTCTAATGTCTTCACGTAATTTTGCGTCATTGGTTTGTGTCTTAATGTGATTTTGCCTCTCCTCTGCCTTGCCGTTTCATTCTTATGCGTTTTATTTTTTCGATTTTTGTGTGCGTAGATCAGTTTTGCAATTTCAAATCATGAAGAACATTAGCCAGTTGGTTACTTAAAAAGGGTTAACATGAGTATGGCCAAAAACGTTTGTAATTTTTAGTTTAATTTCGTGTTATTATATTAATGTTAAATGCCGTCTGGTTGTTAGGTTTTAATTGTGTATGGTTCAAAAAAATCAAGTTTCGACTAAAGTTGTATTATTTCTAAGTATTTGCAAAAGCACTCCAGTTATTAGCGTTAAAACTAAACTAAATCAGCCAACTAACCTATTGTAGATGAAACCAGGTGGCCATGATGAAACATATACCGTTCCACATGAAATAATCTCAACCAACTCATTTTCTCGCTTAAAGCGTTTCTGGAAATCCCGGTAATAGGTTTTCAGTGGCGTGCACAAATAAAAGGGAATTTGTTTTTTTCTAACAAACAGTAGAACTTTTTTGAGCTTTCCGTTTTTTAGATGCAATTTACACAAAATTTGATGAAATATTTTGTACTTTTTGCATAAAAATACACTGCTGTGAAAAAATGAAAGAGATGGAAAATAAATTTTTCTTATGCCTTCTCAAGCATTTTGAAAAATATAATTTCCATGTTTAAGAGTAAAGATCAGTATTTGGCTAGAGTTAAGTTTAAGTATAAGTTAATGGTTAGGTTTTTTGTGGAGAGTATTTGGTTATGGAGAAAACAACGTAACCCAAATCGATTAAATTAAACATATCGCAGTTATTCGTAACATTCAATCCGGTATTCGCATTGCCAACCTTTGCTTTCCAGTGCTCCACTGAACGTGGTTTTTAAAGCTTTTCATCTATCGGCTCAAAAATTTTCTCACTCACCTGAGTGCCAACGTATAGCTCATAATAACATAATCTCGCCAATGTCATTAATCGTCAGAAGTGCGTCGCGAGTTCCGCAAATTCTTCTAAGGTCTAAGTGTGTCGCTTTGAAACTTATGAAACTTTTGTTTCCGTTTATATACTAAAATTTCAGATATATCGTTGCAAGAGATTTTAAACCTCTTTCACTGCCCTTGCTGTGCTCTTAAAATGAACAAACTCATGGAGTTATACAACCAAACACTAAAAGTCTCAAGTTTTCACTCTAATTCAGGCCAAATAAAATGACAGGCAAACATACCGGCATCAAAGATTCTTGCATACAGTAGCCTACAGACAGTGGCGTAGCCAGGAAAAAAATTTGGAGTGGGGGCCAAATATTTGATGAATTGAAGAGAACGACAAAGTGTTTGATTTAAGACATCGCCACCTGATGTGCAGTGGCGTATCCTGGTGGGTTGAGCAAGGGGAAGCAATGAAACTGGTGGGAGGTTAGAGCATGCCGAAGGCATGCGTATTCTAGGGGGGTCCGAGGGCATGCTCCCCTGGAAAATTTTTGCAAAATTACACTCAAATAATGGATTATAGCGCTTTCTGGAAACACTTTTAGGATAATATTTGTATGAAATTTATTAGTAGATAAACAGCTATTAACTTATTAAAGGTAGCTCTTACACACGAACGGGCAAAATCTGCGGCTAACATTAGAGAACACCAAAAACTCAGCTACACAAAAACCCAACAGAGTAAGCCATTCTGAAATTGCTTCTACAAATTAGTTCAAAGAAACGTAAATCGAGTAAATTTTGCGCGATTTACAATTTGCAAAATTTATTGGTGTCTTTCTGTGTGTCTAAAACAAGTCCTTGGGGTGTAATAGCCAGATGTCTTGGAAAACGTTATAAATTTCTACAAATTTTATTATATTTTCAACAAAGGGCTCAACTTCGGAATGCAAGCTTTGAAAATTTGGGGGGGGCCATGGCCCCTTCCCCCCCTGGCTACGCCTATGCCTACAGATACAAAACTTTCATGTTCGCCGAGGTAAAGTTTTATCATCAAATAAAAGTGATTATAAAACGTTAGTTTTGTAAAAAGGTTAAAATGTGGGGCATTCAAAAACCAACGACAAAAGCTTGCGGACGCGAAGGGCGTGTCAGGTCTCGTTTTGCTTCAATGATTTTCTTTTTGCGGAAAGGCGGTGTGCTGAGGTGAGGAAACACGTGATTTTAATTATGCATTTGATGATTCAGCGAGCCATCTAGAAATGGTTGGTTACTGTTCTCTACAGAGTCTATACGTACCAGTTTGGTAGATATCTTTTGACGTTTTGATGACGCCCATTTTCTGCATATACCTGGAGGTCCACTTCAATCTGGTTTCATTTTCTCTCATGGGGCACGATAACAACTTATGTGGTGTAATAAATCAAATGAGCGATGTGCTGTTTTAGAATAAGTTTTGAATTACGAAGAGGATAAATCTGTTGAAAGCGAATATTTTTGAAAAAATGGTAAATCAAAAGTCTAAGTTTCTGACAAAAACACCATTTCTGCTGAAAAGCGGGAAATAAAATATGAAATGGACTAAATATCTTCAGCACGTTTCCTTGAAATCACAGCTGAAGTTCAAACTTCAAGATCATTACTTTGTAGTAAGGGTAACCTTGAGTGGGACAACTAACATCTTGACTAAATGAGAGAATGAGTTTATAATTTTTGCAGAAGTACGGTTGGTTAAAATCGTATGAAAGCGATATTTTGTCTGAGGAGGCAATTAACAATTTATTAAACTACTTCAGGAAGTTGAAGACCAAATGATTTTAATTCTTCGGACTTTGTGGACGGACTCAGTAACAGCAAAACGAAGCAACAAACACTCAACATCGACTGCTCACTGATAATGTTCTGTAATTCCAATTGTTCTTAGAATATTGCATGTAACAAGGGTTGCGGCATAGAGTTTAGAAAAAAGAAAAAGGGCACGTTTTTTCTCTCCGAGTTGACACGATCAGAAGAAAGTGCACACTGGGATGCTTCGTCTCAATTCATTGCCAGTCTTTGCCATGTTGACTTGTTGCACTTGGAGGGTTATTGAATCATGGACAGTCGAAACGTTACTGAAAGATTGCTTGCATAGTTTGCTGCAAGTGCTGTCGCTATTTTCAGTGAACAAGTCTCTTTAAAGTGTTTACAGTTTAACAGTAGGCTACATAGTTTAGTCAGAACAGTTACTCTGAGATGAATGAATTTGAAAAAAGTGTTAGACTATAAAAAACAAAGTAATAAAAGACCCAAATTAATCAAGCTCAATGTATAATTAATTAATTTTTGCCTCTATTTTTGCCTCAAAAAGAAATAAGTTGTTTTGAATTGTTTTTGTTTTTCACAGTCCTAGATCAAACATAAACATGAAGACTTCAGAAATTCAGAAAACGCTGTGAGATTCCATAAGAGTTCGGCCTTGCGGCGTACATTTCGAAGATTTACTAATTTTCAGTCTTACGAGTAGTGTTTAGAATAATAATACGTAGAAAAGTTTTTCAATAAAAGTTTGTTTCAACAAGTTTCTTTAAATTAGTTCGGCGGTTTCATAACGAGTCACCTTTCAAAAGACAAAAATAAGTCTATTTCCTTTCGATGAAGGAAATCAGTTTCGATCAGCCCTATTAGGCTATGTCATTCTTAGTAAAAACGTATGGAACGAATCTGTTCCTTTCACGAACTTCAAATCAAACGGAAACAGTTTGAACTGTCAACTTTGTTAGTAAGAAAGAAACCAAGTTGTTGATGAGAAGTTGTAGCATGTGAAATAACATAAATTAATACAAAATAATAAATAATACCAATTAAAATGCATCTTTCGTTTCAGTTTGTCGTATGCGTTGCATTTTTAACTTCAACGTAACTTTTAAAATTTGTTGAAGAAAGCGATCGCTACCGTTTTGATTGTTGTTGCTTTCCTTGCCAGCATCGGATGCAAAGTTATGACGTAGCGATATCTGGCTAGCTGTACATAGTCGCTTGAATGTGAATGTAGTGGTTGAGCGATGCCAACTGTTTGGTACGTTATTCACCTGTTGGAGCAGTTTATGAATTTGAAGTTCAAAGTAAATGCCTCCAACAGAACCAATCTGATAATGTTTTGCAAACTGAAGGAAATGTTTTCACAAATTCCTCATTTCATGACAGACAATGAGCCTTTTGGTTTATAAACCGATTTACTAAAAAATCATTTTTAAACCATTGCAATTTTTGCTGAGGCTTAGACTAAAAGTAATCGTTTTATATTTTAAAAACGATGACGCTGAACCAGAATATCCATTTGCCACCAAATCGTTAAGTATTGAACATGAAGACAAAAGCCATTAATTTACAAGTAACCTTGTGAAACCATATTTTCCATGGCGGTGGGGTAACGTTTGTCACTTTTTGTATATTGGTTATCACTAGTTGTGATAGGTAGCTACAGTAAACAAGGTTTGAAGATAGGTACTTTAAACAGAGTTGAAATGGTTTGGGCGTGTGTGCTAATTTCCCGTAGGTCACTGCATGACGTGTTTGTTGTATTGCAGCATTTCAATATAGCAATGAAACAGGATATGGCTTGGCTGTCTGCCTGCCAGAATAAAATAAATATCTTCTGTTTCAATTGTATTCCTGTTAATAAATATTCCTGCTAAGAATAGTTTTACCTTGCAGAAAGTTAGAGTGAAGCATAGATACCTATGCTAGATCTGTATATTTCATGATACATGTACTGGTGAAAGTTCAACGTCGTAACGTATGAAGGCATGACCCCAACGAACAATATTCGTATAAATAATTTAATGTCAGAAAAGCACGTTTCTAGTGAACAGGAAAACGACACAAACTATTCTACGAAGTCAAGCCGTGTTTACCCAAACATCTGTCCCACCCTTTCCTGTTCTCGGGCACTTGATCAAGAAGAAATGAAAAGGTACCTACAAAATGGAGGCAGTTCCCCACCACATTTTAGTAAAAAAGAAAAAAAATGTCAGTCATTTTTGTCTCCAACTTTATGTCGTAGCAGTTCAAAAGATGCTGAAACTCTCCCAAAACCTAAATCAAATGCAGATGAAGAAACACAATTTGAGACATCCAACTTTTCTGAAAACATTAATGAATTACAACTGAAACGGCTCTGTAGGAAAGATAGTACTGAAGTAGTTGAAGCATACTCGAACGAAAAATGTACCTGGTTACTTGTGGGAGAAGATGGAAAAGTTTTGATGAAAGCTGCTGCAATAAAAGAAAAAATAGTAAGTTGAACAACACTTGCATTTTAATCAATTTAAGCAGTAAACTTGGTTGGTTTTGAATCTTGATCCCCGGACTGACAGCTTTTGATTGGTTATTCCTGGTAGTTGCGCATGCTTGTAGTGACTTTAGACGCAGGGCTGGTTGCCGAGATTGGCACAGTAAAGTTTCCTTAGTTGTTGAAGTGTTGTTGAACTTGTTGGCTGTAAGCTATTCCATCCACTATGTGCCGATGAATGGAGAGCAATCCGGACATGCGTTGCTCAAACGCACACCCCGAGAGCCGACCAGCGCCGCGTGATCTTGAGTCGGGTGCGTTTCCACTGAGCTAACAGTGCGGAGACGTCAGTTCGACACCGCTCCAAAACACTGACTTGGTGACTCGGTGACTGCATGTCCCTTCGTTGTTTCCAGATGTTTGTTGTGTTGAATCTGTGATTCGCATTGTACTGTATGTTGTCGCAATGGGCCCAAAATAAAATTGATTAGTACAAATTACGTTCATAGCGGTTGCAAAAGCGTGACATTTGACGACGGTGGATCAGTTAAACAGCCTCATCAAATGATGTAAGAGTGGTTTGGGCCTAATGAAAACGCCATGTAAGCATTTTTTTAAAACAAATTTTTTTCTTATGATGCAGAATGACTACTACGTCATTTCAAAACCTCCAAAACAACCAACGCGCGATTTAGAAAACGGTGGAGACAAAGATGACTTGAACAAAAAACCCATGTTGCAAGAGAAAAGAAACGTTTTTCAATCCAGTGAGTTTCTTGACCGCACAACAAGCTCTCCACCTGTTGTTGAGGATGAGGTGTGCCAAGCACTTGATTTGTCGAACCGCTCATATCGTAAATCGACGAACCACTGTACCACTGAAAAAAAGGAACTTCAAACTACTTCGGAGGAAGAAAAACAGCATAGCGAAAACCAAAAATATCGTCATTCCGACTTCACTGTACGCAGCATTATGTCCCTACCAGAAAGGTCATCATCACCTATGCTGTTATCGAGCAAGGATCAATGCAGTAATTCCTCATCTCTTCAATCTTTCCCTACGATCAACACTTCTACCTATGGACAAGACTTTTTATCCAAGCGGGGTAAAGCTTCCAGCTTAGACTACTCAAAGGAATCAAACGTTCAATTTTCAAAGCAATTTTCAAAGCGATGCAAGCTTCAAGAAAGCAATAGATTTTCTGTAGATAACGGTAAGAATTTTGTTGTTAACTATTCGGGTGTATAAAACAAAACGTTATTTTTTCACTTTTTATAAATCTTTCTGTTCTTGAACCGTCTTTCTGAACCATATGCAATATGTAATATAAGCTCTTTATTACTGTACAGACTTGCAACAGCCACGTGGTTCAGAACGGCCTCATGCTCTTACTCTTTCAAACAACTTCCTAAATGGAATGCCCCATACGTTTGTCCCATCTTGTCCTCCAAGCAATAAGCTTCATCGCCAAACTGTTTTTTCACCAACTTATTCGTCGTTTTCCTCACCCCCAACTTCTCCTCACTCTCACCAGAGTATGACCTCCTTTTCTGAAAGAACTGCTGCATCAAATTTTGGTCCTTACTCAGCTAACGCCGATTCGGCATACGGTGCGTATCTAGTACCATATGATTTTAATCACACATCGAATACTGTAACGTTAGTAAAGATAACAGCAGTTTATTGTGTAAACAGCTGGTTACATTTGATGATAATGTAGATTACGCTTATGCTGTTTGATTATAGGCCTACAATAAAATTCATCATTAGCATTGCCCTTGTCCTTAACCCAGTGGCGTAGCTAGGGAATGTGCCGCCCGGGGCGGATTCAGATTTTGCCTTCCCTTCAAGAAAAAGCATGTGAAAATGAAATTTTTTTAATTGACTGAAAGTGGAATTATTGTATGTTTTGAACCAGTAGCGTAGCCAGTAATTTTGAAAGGGGGGGTTTTAAGGGCCGGCGGGCGAAGCCCGACGGCGTCCTCGCCAAAGACGACACCCAGCGGCGGGGGGTCTGGGGGGCCTCCTCCAGAAAATTTTGAAAAATTACTTTGGATTTGGTGCATTCTGAGAGCATTTTCAACAAAAATGTGGGTATAAATCCCCTAGTATAAATATTCCTGTAAAATGGTGCTGTCCGGTGGCATAGCAAAAGGATAAGATCATGTTTTCTTGGGAATTTTCCGGTAACTTAATAAAGCTAAGTCTCTATGTTTTAAAAACAGAGAGAGACTGTTCACCAGGCATTTGGTAATAAAATTAATTTGCGTTCTTCTGGTGACTATTTACTAGGTTACCTCGTGATGTTAAAGATGATAACTAGCTTTTTTTTCCGACGTTTCGTCAGTCAGCACGACTGACTTTATCAAGGTGGCTAAAACAGGTTAATACAACCTGTTCAGCAACGATGGCACAACACAAAAACATACTGATAAAATGAGTAAAGTAAAGCAGCAAGAATCAGAATTAAAACACGCAACAAGATACCTAGAGGTTAAACTAAATACTTGTCTTCCTTACATAAGGGGGGTAACCGATAAAATTCAGCGTATCCTCTATGGCATAGGAATCAAGGTTGCGATGAAACCCTATCTGACAATAGGTAAATACCTTCCCTCGGCTAAAGACCCCATGAAAGAAGGTGAAGTTTCTGGATTGATCTACCAAGTTCCGTGTCATGACTGTGATTTAATCTACATTGGACAGACAAAACGTGATCTTAAATCTAGAATCAACGAGCACCAAAGAGCTATTAAATTTCAACGTCCAGAGCATTCCGCTCTTTGCAAACACTCTATAAACTCAGACCATAAAATTACTTGGACCAACGCCACCATTCTTAAAACTGAAAAGGATTATACAAAAAGATTGTTCACAGAAAAATGGTACATAAACCAGAAGGCACAACATGCTCTTAACCAAAAAGATGGTCAGAATTTCCCCTCTGTGTACAACAAATTACTTTAACTTTAGCTTCACCTTTTCCATTCTCAGTGCGTCTTTTCTACCATTGTTATTGCTAATCCCATTGCTTTCTGTCTTGTCTGATGTCTTTTCAACGTTTCTTGACAGTGGCCCAATAGATAGATAAATTTACGCTGCGGGAAGTAGCCTACTGGTTTTAGGCATTCACTGCATTTAGTTTAACCTCTAGGTATCTTGTTGCGTGTTTTAATTCTGATTCTTGCTGCTTTACTTTACTCATTTTATCAGTATGTTTTTGTGTTGTGCCATCGTTGCTGAACAGGTTGTATTAACCTGTTTTAGCCACCTTGATAAAGTCAGTCGTGCTGACTGACGAAACGTCGGAAAAAAAAGCTAGTTATCATCTTTAACATCACGAGGTAACCTAGTAAATAGTCACCAGAAGAACGCAAATTAATTTTATTCTCTATGTTTTCTTGTTGCTAACTCCTGGCTGAGATATTTGAATGTTTGGTATTGGCAAAACTCGCTCTTTTAATGGAGTTTCGTTTAAAATTAGGCAAACTTTGTTTTAGAGACATAGAGACTGAAAGCATCATTCTCAATGTCGTGACGTCACATACGTGCCAAAGGGGGGGTTGTAACTCCCAAACCCCTCTTCCCCCTTGGCTACGCCACTGTTTTGAACGTTGCCATTCTGTTTGCTTTTATTTTCCGTGTACTTTTGCATTGTCAACAAAACAAACAAAACGTCCTGTCTGAAAGTACCGCCCCCCAGACGTGCCGCCCGGGGCGGTCCGCCCCCCCTCCCCTAGCTACGCCACTGCCTTAACCAGCATCAGTGGTTCTTAATTATTTTCAATTTACGTGAACCTCCATAAATATTATTAAAATTCTTTGATCGACTTGTAAATTACGTGGATTGTTCATTTCAAATGATATTTACTTTTAATTCAGGATCTTCCCCAGATGATGGAGTTGGACGGAAGCTCAGTTTTCCACTCGAAAATCCTGCAAAGGGTAAAGATGATAGGCCACTTTCACCCGTATCGCCGGAACTAAATACATCAGCTACTATGGTACCAAATCCATACTACAGGCTTATTGCAAATCAATGCGGCAGATTCAGAGAGTTCGATACAGTTTGCTTAAATGTGAAGTAAGTTGTTAAAATCTTTTCAGTGCAGTGCTTAATCAAAAACACCGTTTAATATTAAAGCCGTACATACAGTGTAATGGTATCTTTCAATCTAATTTTGAAATTTGGGCTTAAATCAGTATTAAACAGTATACTTCGACTTTTATTGGTGGAAGATTGAAAAGAGGGTCTGTAACAAAATTCACAGCTGAGAGACTAAGATTGTGTTACGCTTGTACGTATTGTCGAATAGCTACAGAAACACACAAACGTAAAGGAATTAAACAGAGGTCTCAACACGAGTACAGCGCTATGTGTACAAGTAACTAATAATTGTGTAGTTACCAAGTCCTGCTGCAATAATTACGAACTTTTCACAGCCATAAGGAGGCACGACGTAATCAACCACACGTGACTCGGTGTAATGCACCAACAATAAGGCAATAACCATTACGCAAAACTAACGTTATTGAACTGTATCAGATTGATATCAGGTCTCCGAAGGTGCTGAGCTTCGTCGCGAAGAAGCCACTCTGTCCCTCGGTCGACGGGCACTGGAGCCTAACCATCTTCTCCACCACAAGATCTCTGCCTTCCCAAACGGGCACCCCCGCCGACTGAAATCAAGACACCCATTCGTGCCAGCCGCTCGGCTTCTGATCAACGAAGCTGATGAACAAGACATCTCTGCGGCTACTTGGGCGGACCATAAATGGAATTCTGAATGGAAGTCAAGCACCACCAGACTCCATTCATTCATCCCCGACGCCGACACACGCCCCATCGGCCTGACACTACAGAGACAGGCATGGGTGCGCCTCAACCGTCTCCGTACGGGCGTCGGGCTTTTCCGCTCAACCATGCACCAATGGGGAATGGCTTCTTCCTCCTCCTGTGAATGTGGTGCCGAGGAACAGACCGCAGACCACATCATCAATGACTGTACCATCTTCAAACCACCTAACGGAGTGGAAGGTCTGCGCGTCATGGATGATGAAACTAAAGACTGGCTGCTCTCTAGCAGCCTTCCAGTGTAGTCCGGGAACATCGTGAATCTGGGGTGGTAAAAGGATAGACCCTCGGCCCCAGAAGCTCAGACGACGACGACGACGATCAGGTCTCCATAACTTTTTGACAGCAATAACATTTTTCACAAACCTGTCGTTTCGGGAGCAAGATCATTGATAGAAATTTTTCCTGAGTATACAAAGATGATTAAATTGATTAATAATAACAGTTAGAAAGCGCCAAGTGCAATTTGTAAGTCATATTCACCGACATGGAGATTTGGAAAAATTAGCACCATTGGGCATGATACAAAGAAAACGATGCAGAGGTCGGCAAAGATTATCATATTTAAACAGATTAAGCCAATGGGCCACAAACACAACAATCAATGCAATCGATTTTTTAAGGATGTCAAATGACAGAGAAGTTTGATATACCATGGTCTCCAACGTTTGCATCGGATCAGGCACAAATCATACAAAGATGACGCCTAAAAAAAGAAACCACTGATACAGAGAAACTACTTTTGCATCCTTTCAAGACCTTACCGTTCATCATTTCTCCGGGTCTCTTTTAGGTCCGGCTAGGCCACGACGTCTTCCCTGTAGACTACCCTCACCTCATAGGGCTAGGCGGTGATTCAAAACATTAAGCTGTAGAGTTACAGTAAAGAGATTTGAGTTTTTTTTTTCATTTTTTAAAGGTTTGCATGTATTGCACAATTGCCTAAGCAAATTTTATTTTTAGTTCCCGACCTTTTGGTGCTGGTGTCAGAATGCACGAATCGGTACAAAGGTATAAAAGACAAATGCCTTCGGTAAGTTTACTAAGTAACATAATTATATACAACATTTGAGGTAGTCTACTAACTACATTATTTACAATACAAGTAATATTTTTTGCACCTATGTTTGCATATAGGCAACTGCTGTTGACCGCGTCCGATAATTCCATCACACTTTCATTCTGTCAGTATAGCAAATATATGTTACAGTTTATTCATAAATTAATTTAGGAAGGTAGCTTTATCTTCATGATTTTTCACATGAAAATATATTTTTAGATGGATATGAACATGATCTTGTCACGGAGTGCTGAACCACGAAATTCTTTACGTTTATCTCCGCTCGCGGATAACTATGACAGCATGCAAAACTTTCCCTCTTCTGGCGAAACGTCTCCTGTGCAAGTTATTCACGATACTCACGCTTACCAGAAAAAAAGACAAGAAGCCTCTGATGCTTCTTCGCATGTTTTTTCCCCAAGATCACCCTTAGCTCTCAAAATGTTTTCCAAATCCAGATCCTCTTCTGGGGAGCTAATGATGAACGATTGTAAAGATGATGTCACTGTCACGTCATCCAAAAAACGACGAATACATTTCTGCGACTTCGATGGTTGTAAGAAAGCTTACACTAAAAGCTCTCATCTAAAAGCGCACCGAAGAACTCATACAGGTGTGTATAGGCTATACGGATTTTGTTCTAAATTCTAAATTGTGATGCGTGTTTATTATATTCTTTTTTTGAGGGATTTTACTGGTAGGCTTAGACTTACTTACAAGATGGAGAAGTAGAATTGACTAATAAATCAACAACATTCCAAAGCTGGAAAGTTGCTTTAACTTTGTAGAAAATAAAAACTGGGAAACAAATGAAGCAACGGCAGCACTTGTAGTCAAGTGCATGTGTAATCAATTGTAAAACAATGTGCTTTGCGCATCTGTGGCCGAGGATCTATCTTTTACCACCCTAGATTGATGATGCTTCCGGGACTACACCGAAAGGCTACTAGAAAGAAGCCAGACTTTGGCCTCATTATTGAACACACAAATCTTCCGCTCCACTTTGTAGAAAGTTGGTGCACCGGCAGTTTCAGCAGCAAAACTAAAATCAGATGCTCATGCATTTTTATAAAACAGTTTACGTGTTTAAAATCTGAGTCACAACCCAATGAAATCAAACTTTCACGTAGGATTATTGTGGTTTTCGCATCGACAAACATACTGTGTAGGCTTCTGTATGAAAATGATTTGGGTACCGGTATTTAATTGCCAAACACCTTACGTTAAGAACAATAACTGCAGACAGAGCCTCTGTGTTCGGTGCCTCATAGTCAATTTATCACTGCGCCTCATGTCTTACTTCAAATAATACATGACTACTTACCACAACCTTTAGCTTCTACATTAACGGTCCCCAGTGATTTGTTGCAAGCGAATAACCCTTTTGGCAATCTGAACGCTTGAAAGTCATTGCTTGATTGCTAGTTGGCACAGAAACGCAGAGATAAGTAGATCACTGGTGCTGAGAAATCAATGATGTCAGAGGGCCATACCCACTAGTAGTTACAAAACCATTGCTTTGCAACAAAGATTCATCGCAACAAATTGTTTCTAAGTTTCTTTCATGAAAACGAAATTTACTACAGTAGCTACTTTTCTTACATGTGAATCAGACTTTGTTTGAAAATTGATTGACAGGCAAGTTTGTTGGTGGTTTTCCCAAAAATTACTGAGCAGATGATTAAATAGTGCTGCCAGTGGAAAAACGCCCATCTTGTTAGGGGTTTGCAGTTGCGTTGGCAGCGCTGTTCCGAGCAAGACCTTCATCAGGAAGCAGCTTCCTGTTTCTGCTTCCACTTCTCAGTTTATTGAACATGCCGTTGACAAAATTTGAACCATTTTGTGAAACTTGGCAGTGGTCACATCACGAGTTTGTGAAAACGTGTTTAGTTTACAGCTGTGGTTGGTTTGTTGTTTGAGGTTTACTCTTCACAGATAACTTGGTAAGAAGATGAGTGACACGTCTATTCATGGAATCGTCAAATGGGTTTTGAGGACAAACAATTTACGAGCAAAAACATATGACACAGCAGACAGAAGAATTTGAAAGAGCTGACAAACCGGCCCAATTAGCATCTAATCTATATTTGCGACCAACCTGTTAACTGGGAGGCCGACAGCAGCTACCTGTGCTTTTGCTGATTGGTTGCTAGAATGCTAGTGATATTCAATTGTTGATACCCGCACGGAACGTTTTGCTTTTTTTTTCGCAAGGTTAAAACATCCATAGACTGCTGCTTCCATGCGTCCAGACAATTTGCAGCTTTAGGCAGTGCGTTTCAAATCGTAGGAGTAGGACCCAAGGGTGCAGGGGATGTAATCGCACCCCCAAACGTTTCGTTTGGTCGAAAATTTGGGCAAGAACTTTCAGCATATTTCAAAAATTTCATTACGATTGAACTTATTTTTGATTTTTTGCCCGAGTGATGGTTATCCAAATATCAAATAAAATGCAACCGCACCCCTAAACTATTGAATTAGTCAAAAAAAATTGGCAAAATTTGATAAAAATTTGAGCAAGAATTTTTATCATGTTTCCAAAATTTCATTAAGATTGAACTTATTTAATATTTTTTGCTCAAATAATCAAAACTATACTTTTGGGTTGAATTTACTGCATGTCAAATTAAACAAATCCACTGAAATTCAGCATGATTTAAGTTGTGAGAGACGAGAGTTAAGAAATAAATGTGTAATTTGTTGAGAGTTCGAAAAATTTAAGCAGAAAATATCCAGATGTTTACAAAATTTTATAAAAAGTATATCCCAATCCTATGTGCTCCAATATTGAAAGTAATGCTTCAAACGTATAACTTGCAATATCAACAGGCTCAGCTGAAATCGTAGCCTGCAAGTTTAGTCGATAAGATTTGAAATAACTTTTCAACTTATTTTCAACATCTGGAAATATCCATATGCTTGCAAATTTTATGAAAAATATATCCTAATTGACCTAAAAAACATTGAATTTGTATCAGCAAAGATGCACTGTTTGTACAGTAGCCTATATTGCGGACTGAGGTCACCCATGGTTACAGACTTGGCAGGCTACTTCATGTGTAACGAATTTAAAGATTTTGTTCGTTTTCTTATGCAATTGCAGCGTTGAAGCAACAAAACGACAACGTTTTTTTTACTCAATGTGTAGCCTGGAGAAAACAATTTGATACAACCTTTCGCCACACCCAGTTTAATATGCATGAGAGCTTGCATGCTAATTTTAGATTTGTATTATTCAGTCGTGTGCCGTCGCGGCCAATTATGCAACTATTGGTGACAACCTGTAAGTGTTGGCTGTTTTGTTTTTCTGCACCGACCCTCCCACATGACCAAAACTGTAAGAAAGAATATGCATATCAATGCAAAGGCAGTAACACTTTCGTCAGTTTGCTTGAACAGTTCTGTGGTCTTTCATACAATAGATAAAAAGCATGCATTGCATTTGATGGTTGAATTGCCAGAATTAAGACATGAGGCAGATTCTTTGAAGCTTCACTGAAGCGCAACAACACAGATAAACAGAAATGCTCGCTTGTTTGCAGACAAAATATTTTTCAGTTTTAAGTTATTGGTTTAACAACTATGGACGTTTTACCAACGTCAGAGAAAAAATGCTACAGAGAAACATTAACTGGCGATTAGGTTTGACTGCGATAACTTAGATGAAAATTGTTCACGGGTTGAGACGTAAGAATGCCACTTGAAATATTTTGGGCGGATAACTGTGTTTCTTTGTTTGGTAGAATATTTTTGACGACTTCGTTTTCACATACTAAAGTCAACATTCCGATTTTCAGACATTTCTCCAGTAAAGAAAGCCCAAGCGGATGTTGCAGACGGCTTAGTTATGATAAAACTTTTTTAATCTATTGAACCACAACTTGGCTGGAAGTCAACCGTTGCAAAAATGCCTTGATGCAAGGGGATCTTTTATCACTTCGACAATTACCTCACGTTGGACAGACCCAATGTCATTTACGGTTAAATAGGCGCTTGTGCAGAAGCAGACAAGCAGTTTATCGACAGCGTGTCAAATTGCAATTTAAAAAATAGCTCAACGTTGAAGAAACCGATAAGGAAATTAATAATAATAAATAATCGCCGAACCGATTTGCTAAAAAAATGTAGCGATATTTTGTAAGGCTTATCGTCAGCTTCCTAGAGCCGATGACAAAGCTGTAGGCCTATTGTCAAACATGAAACAAGCTGCGTCTGTAAGCTTGCAAAGCGGGAATTTGCTGTTATGCATGCAGTTTGTAATAGAAGCCTGACCAAGACCAATAAAGGTCGAATTACTGTGGGATACGTCCTTGGGTGTGCTTGTGATGACTCGCCTCTCTTGTATTTATAAGATTTTAAGAAGGCAACGCCCTTATTAATTGATTGATTGGTAGTCTTTGGAGTGGAAACGAGCTTAACACTTGAGGCTGTGCTATATTAAGAACGACCGCCCTTACCCTTGTCAGAAATTCTTTGCTTTCTGGTTCTTTGGCTGAAATAGTCAAGAACACCAAAAGCTTTCAGCAATGCTGTACGCATCTGCTCAAAATCGATCGTGTCCAATAATCTTGAGTCAAACAGTCACTGTGCAAGTGTGCATTGTGCATGCTTAAATCAGCAATGGAAGCAATGGAACATATAAATATGGAAGATTTTTTGTTGAAATTTGTGTACTTTTGAAGCAATTTCATTAGAATGACCAGCGGTCATATGATAAAAAAAATATCGAGTTAATTTATGGTTAAAAATTCATACCTTGTGCAAAAGGGTCTCAACTTTTATGCTTTCAGGCGAGAAACCATATCAATGTACATGGGAGGGTTGTACGTGGAAGTTTGCCCGATCGGATGAGTTAACCAGGCATTACCGCAAACACACGGGCTACAAGCCATTCCGATGCCGACAATGTGAACGTGCTTTTTCAAGATCTGACCATTTGGCTCTCCACATGAAACGTCATCAATTAGCTTCTGTCTAAGAGCAATCTACTGACACTTTCTACCGATATTAGTTGCGTATCAAAGTGAAATCATTTTGAATGAGGTTGTAAGTGAGCAAAACGTTTTCATCTTTCGGCTGAAAAGGTGTATTTTTTATAGTCAATCCAGAATAATTCTGACGATCCAAATATGTTTAGTTGAATCCCTTCTCTTTCTACTGCTTTTTTAAAAATATACTCTTATCTATCGTCAGCTTTTCACGTTTGCAGCAAGATAACTGGTGCATATGTAACATTTTTGAGAACATTATTTTTGCAGTGTTACCCACTAGCAATGTAATTTTACGTCTATTCGATGCAAAAAACGTTTTTATGATAACAAGGCAATGGAACGAGTTGGAGAATCTTGAAAAAAATAAAGTTTGTTTTTCAACTATCCATATTGTTGTCCACAATGTGCTACCGTGGCCTCAACGATCACTCGAACGGAGTTTCGTTGTTTTAATAACTTTCTGTTCATCACCACAACTATGCTTAGGCCTACAATGCCACCTTTCTAAAAGAGCGATGGACAAAAATAATTGAAAGTTTTATGATTCTCAAGGAGCAATTTTTTAAACTCATGTGTAGGTTAGACTTTAAATTTTCTCATACAATTCTTGTATCTTAACATGGTTGTGTTTGTCTCATTGGGAGTTTTTGTGTGTTTGTGTGCCATTGTTTGCAACTCTCCGTGTTTAACCAAAGATGTTTTTTTAGACTTGTTTTCTTACAAAGTTTTTAAAAATACGATTGGTAAATTTAAATGAAGTTCTCAATGCTTGTTGCTCTGCTTGTTTTTGCTTTGTTGTACCAAACATAAAGCATGTTTACTACAACTGTTTACAGATACAAGAGCACTTACTGGTCAATTGTCTTTTTTGTTCGCTTAGTTAAATATGCCACTGCGGCAGTTCTTCAACTGCACTAACTTTGTTCACAATTCAGACAGGAATCAGGAGAGATGTCAGGAAAAGAAAATTGCTTCAAATTTTGACGTAAAAGCTGTTGGACAAGGGCGAGCTTCTTTCGTTCGAGTTCGCCAGACACGCCTTGTCGTTAATTCTTTTTGGCAAACTCAGTGCGGGAAGCAAATAAAAAAATGTAAATCAGCTAGTCGCATGGTTCATTTGTTTGAAGGGCATTAAACTTGACAAACGAGAAGTGATCTGCCTAGGCCTAGGGATCGAAACCACGTGTTATGGAAGTTCAAAACAAACACAGAACTTTTGTTTGTCTTTGTAGTGCAGTCGTGGGAGCTTAAAAAGTGGTGTTTGTGGGAAAATTTTTTTATCAAGCTGATACTTTTCTCAGACCTTTGCCATATTATGCAGATGGCTCAGAAGAAAATCCCCATCAATCGGATGATGGGAACCCCCCTTTTGGACCCTTTTTCCAAATGACGTCACAATCCCTTTATGAAAATTTTAAGTTTTTCAAAATAGGACATATTATACATCATTTTTTAGCTTTTTTCAAGGGGAACAACTTTTTCTATTAACAAGAACCCTGAAAATGTACAGAAAAAGAGTTATTACCGATTAAGCAAAAGGATAGATTTGTCAATTTCAGGCAAATTTGAAATTATTCGTCACTGTTGGACTTATTCTTCTATATTCTATAACAAGAATTAAACAAAGTAAGCGAAATGTAAATTGAAGCTATCATCAAAAACGACAAAGATGTTGCTTTCCTCCTCGTCTTGTCCCGTTTCATATCTTCATTGTACGAGAATTCTTTTTCTTCGGTACCAACATCGACGTTACGCAAAAGTGAAAAAAAAAACTTCATTCTTAAGTTTTTCGTCTAGTCTCTGGAATATGTCGTTCATACAAATTATTACTTAGATACGAAAAAGATGTGAAACTATCTTTGTATTTCAAGCATACTTAGGCTACTATACTATTACATTCCACACCATGACATTCACCACACGAAGAAACACATGCCATTCCATAATTGCGACAGGTGCAAGTTTTCGTTCCACATGGATTTTTCGTTGATTTCTTACATCTGCATCTAATTACTTTGGTAAATGCTTCTGGTGCTATAGGCATATCCGTCATTATTGGGACAAGTTCGTTGTTGCTATTGTTTCTCCATCCCCATTCACAAACATTGAATTTAAATTCTAAAGACGTAACCCATGGAAGCAGGCTGCTCTTTGGCTCGGTGGTAGCTTTTCGGTGCAATTATCCCTTCGCATGCCATATACATGTAATTGTCATGTCTAAAAGTAAACAAAGATAAATATTACATACAGGGTATCTAGAATTGGACAATATCTTGAAAGTGTAAACATTATTATATAATCCCTATGTAAAAATACATACCTGAGTTTAGTAAGCGTTGAATCTTCATTGCCACAATACCAGATCTTGAATGCAGTTATAGAGGCTTCTCCGACCTCGTTTTGGGAACTCCAGACATTGCTGATAATTGCAGAATTCTCTTTCAGCGATTCTGATTTTCGCAAACTTTTTTTCCCTTTTTCAAATATCGATGACGTTGTGTCGCATCCTGACCATGCATGGAGGAAAAGAAGATCTTCTTTAATATCTTTAATACTTGGGTTGGCTTCTTTGATTCTCCAGGCTTTGTTGAAGCGCTCCTTGGTCGAAGTAAATATCATCATGAGTGTCAGTCTTCCAATGATGCAGTAACATAGTAACTACATCAGTATCATTAGCAATGACATTTACTGGACCTTTTCGAAGAAGAGCATAATCAAGGGGTTTCGCTACAATGGAACCGTCAGCATCATCAGAGCATTTTGCCTCGCGTAATTAACCGCCATGCGATGTGCCCTTTTCCTCTGCTTTGCAGTTTTATTCTTGTGCATTTCGTTTTTCAATATTCATTGTGTAGATCAGTTATTTTCAATGTAGATGTTATTGTAAAATCATCAGAGCAGTTGTGAACTTCAACTTCTGATTGTCTCAGAAGGGTAGAAACAAACTTGATGAATTCAGCCTTGGTTTCGATGCAGCTGAGGTAGCGATCTTGAGTAAAAAGAAGTGAATTGCTCGGATCAATTTTCACAAACGTGCTCTGTGGAACGGAATTTCGGCGCAAGTGCTCGTGACGTTTAGTACTTTCGTCATGATAGACATCAAATACAACTACAGCATGGGTATAATGTTTTTGGATATATTTCACATACGAATTTCAAACTTCCGAAAACTTCATTCCTTTTTTCCAGCGAACTTTATGTAGTAGGCCTAATGCACCACCGTCGATATAATAGAAGTTGCTTGTTGATTTCCTCTAAGGCATGCGACGAAGAACCAGGCAAAAGAATTTTTCGAAGAGAGGGTTTGTCAGGCTTTCTCATCATGCCTTCCTTGAACATCGACATTGGCTCTGAAGTCAACTCGAATTCGAAAAATTGCTCAAGGCTTTCCTCGCTTTCAGCAACGGCAAACATCCTATTGAACATGACTTTCGAACCAATACCACTTGCACTACTTTTTGTTTTGTTTACTTCCATTAAGGATTCTAATGGTTTGAACAATTGATTGGTGCGATAGTAATTGCTACCCCATCTAAACCTTTTTGGATATTTTGACCAATTTGCTCCGCTTGTTCACAATTGACGTCATCTTTTCCGGCGATGGACACTAGACCGTTTGAAGGAGAAGATTGGTTTACATCTGGTACTAAGAATGGGTTTTTCGTTGTTAACCAGGCCAGAAACTTTTACAATCTTCGTAATCCCTCTTTTTTCTTGAAGCACCCAACTCTTCATGCTGGTTAGCCTACTTCATAGAAACTGAGCCTTGTTTAATGTTTAGTTGGGTCATTGCTTCATGAATACTTGCCGAGTGACTCACACCAAAAACCCAAAGATGTCGAACACTTTCTGCATACTTTTCCTTCCGTTAATCCTCCACGCGACTTAATTGAGCGCATAAGAGCTTACTCGATCGCAAGATCTTTCCAAATTCCGGTGAAGCTTTTTGCTGTCCTCTTTACTGTGTGCTGCTCGGTTAGAAGTTGATCGTAGGCCTACAACCATAGATGAAAAGAGAATTCTGCAATATCTGGAGTCATGGTGTCGAATGTAATAGTATAGTAGCCTAAGTATGCTTCAAATACAAAGATAGTTTCACATCTTTTTCGTATCTATGTGTAATAAGTATGAACGACATACTCCAGAGACTAGACGAAAAACTTAAGAATGAAGTTTTTTTTTTCACTTTTGCGTAACGTCGATGTTGGTACCGAAGAGGAGTGCTCTTACAATGAAGATGAAACGGGACAAGACGAGGAGGAAAGCAACATCTTTGACGTTTTTTATGATAGCTTCAATTTTTGTTTCGCTTACTTTGCTTAATTCTTGTTAACGAATGTAGAAGAATAAGTCCAACAGTGACGAATAATTTCAAATTTGCCTGGAATTCATAAATTTATCCTTTTGCTTAATCGGTAATAACTCTTTTTCTGTACATTTTCAGGGTTCTTGTTAATAGAAAAAATTATTCCCCTTGAAAAAAGCTAAAAAATGATGTATAATATGTCTTATTTTGAAAAACTTAAAATTTTCATAAAGGGATTGTGACGTCATTTGGAAAAAGGGCCCAAAAGGGGGTTTCTCATCATCCGATTGATGGTGATTTTTTTCTGAGCCATTTGTATAGTATGGGGAAGGTCTGAGAAAAGTATCAACTTGATAAAAAAATTTCCCACAAAAAACCTTCCACGACTGCACTATTGCAGATCTTTGCATTAGGCCTACTATGCAAGGTTGTAATCCCGGAGGACTTAAGGGCCTCGGCAGTCGGCTCCTCAAAATAAGAAAAAGCTCGACAGAGCAGAGTAGCCTAGATTTAGCTTTCATTTTTCAGCTCTTCTGGCTGAATAATAATTTTTCGATTGAATGGTAAATAGCTTCATAGACTCCATAGACAGATTTTATCACTTGCAGGCTTTTTCTTGACAAACTCTACAGCTGTTAGCCTACTCAAGTTGTGAGAAGTTCCAAGGAATTCGTAGAAGATCTGGCGCTTTTAGCAGGTAGTCTTCGGCAGTCCTTCCCTATAGCTCAGTTGGTTAACACGTGAGTTTGTGAACAAAGAAGCTAAAATCAAGTGGTCCTGGTTCCACTCTCAAGATGTGCGCTTGAGCAACGCATTCTAAGAACTGCTCTGCATTCAGCGGCACCTAATGGATGGAATAATTTCCAGCAACAAGACTTCAACGATCAGAACCTTCACTCTGTCAGTCTCGGTAACCGGCCCTGCGTCAAATTCCTGTAATCAAATGCCTGCGTCAAAAGCGAAACTACCAGGAGTAACCTACCAAGGCTTTGTTAGTCCGAGGATAAAGATTCAAAAGCCAAACAACTAGTCAACGCTTTTGTCAGAAACTCTCTATTTCGGTAATGCAAACTTTGTAGCAGTATATCGTCACGAAAACTACTCCTTTAAAAGCATATAGCCCTACTGCTAGACCAGTTCAACGTTCGACGAAAATACTACAGTAGCCCACGCTTTTTTAACAGTAGGCTACTCGCAGTGGCGTAGCCAAAGGGGGAGGGGGGTGGGGGTTTCAACCCCTCCCTTTGGCACGCGTGTGACGTAACGATATTGAGAATGATGCTTTCAGTCTCTTTATGTCTCTAAAACAAAATTTGCCTGATTTTATACGAAACTGCATTAAAAGAACGACTTTTGCCAACTACCAAACATTCAAACATCTCAACCAGGAATTAGCAACAAGAAAACATAGAGACTTAGCTTTATTTCCGAAAAATGCCGAAGAAAACATGATCTTATCCTTTTGCTATGCCACCGGATAGCACCATTTTACAGGAATATTTAACTCACATTTTTGTTGAATATGCTCTCAGAATGCACCAAATTCAAAGTAATTTTTCAAAATTTTCTGGGGGAAGGCCCCAGACCTCCCATCGCTGGGTGTCGTCTTAGGTGAACACGCTGTCGGGCTTCGCCCGCCGGCCGTCAAAACCCCCTTTCAAAATTCCAGGCTACGCCATTGGCTAATCGCTTCCCCCTTATAACTCACGAAACCGATTTTATTTACAATGTATTTGCTTGGTCGGATTAATGTAGACTTACTGTAGGGCGTAGGCTACACATCATTGTGTTTTGTTGAAATCCCCCCTTTCTAAGGCTACTTGCAGGATCCGCCTCTGGCTCTGATCAACAACATTGGAAGCAAAATTTGAACACCAATTATGAATACCCTATCCTTTTGAAAACTTACAAACGATTGTAAACGTACCAGAGTTATGGCCTGCTGCAATCGAAGTTCTATGGCAAGGAGAGGAGCAGAGATTACGAGAAACAGAAGAGAGATTTCATGCCATCACTCTTAAGTTATTTCTGATTTTCGATTGTAATCTACATTTACAACACTTCTCATAGCCTACAGCTTACTTTTGTTCCCGTACCGTACACTATTTGTAACTTTATCATTGCTGTTGTTTTCCGACAAAGAAAAATAAATTGAAAATTGAATTAGGCTATACAACGCAGTAGGCTAGTTTATCAACAAGTCCATTAGCTATTACAAATGATTGCAAAAAAGTTATGCTGAACCCGAACGTGGATTTTCGTAAATGAGCTTGCTCATAACACCACTCCGATCACGGCTGACCACATCACTTGTTGCAGCATCATTGTTTATCAGCATCAATGTAGCCTAGGCTATAGCAGGCTACCACCAACCTCCTCAGTTAACATTTATGGAATGACATTGTAGCGATTCAGAAATGGTTGGACACTTATCCATTCGCTGTGGACAGATTAGGCATTAGACTCAGATTAGGCAATTAAGTTGACCACATTGAATAAACCCAGATCAGAAGTTACATCAGCTCAGTGGTTACGCGCCCGACTCAAGATCAAGCGGCGCTGGTTCTGCTCTCGGGGTGTGCACTTGAGCAATCTATTTCAATACTGCTTTCCATTCAGCGCCTATAGTGATTTTTGGTTAAATTGACAAAAAGGATAAAGTCTGCGCATTAAACCGCAAGGCGCCTGCTCTTCTAAATATAGCGACAAAAAGATTTATCTACATCAAATCAGAGATGATATGCATGAGGTAACCTGACAAGTAGCCCACCTACACAATCTTTTTTTAATCTTTTTTGTCAACTTAACAAATAATTTTGCATAGCCTACAGCAAACATTTCAGATATTTCCTAGTTAGGCTTATGACGATGCAATTTTATATCGTATTTTTTGTGTATCTTTCATTTTCTTCTGCTTTTGGTTGTTTTGTTTTTTTTGGTTGTTATTGTTGTTGCGTTGTATTTTTCTGTTACATTTTTTTGTGTCTGAAGTGACAAAATTATCATTTCTGTATGGTGGCAATTGACTAGTAGACGTATAGTCGGTTTGTCTCCCTGTCAGTATGAAAACTTGTGCCCATTTTGCAGTGCATAGCCTAAACAACTTGCCTATTTCGACCATGTAGGCTACTGATCCTGTTTCTAGTAAGTAGGCTAAACCATTGGTTGGTTATGGTTAGTCATTTCCATCAGTTTTTTGATGTAGCAAGAGAGAAACATTTTTCATTCTTTCGCGCCTTCATTTGTGCTGTTTTCTTTCAGGTTAACTGAAAATGAACTGGCTGCTAGCTGATCGAAATTGATTTTTAGCTGTTTATGATTGAACTGACTCGTGTGATAAATTCGTTTGTATGTATTTCATTTTGTTATTTTAAATTTTAATTGAGAAACGCTGAAAAGTAACTTCCTTCCCAGAGTTGCCAGTTCATAAATTATAAACAGACACAACTCAGCAACAACACCCATATAACATTACAAAAAAAAACAATAAGTGAACATTCTCGGATAGTCATACAGCTCTTTTCAAGGCTATAAGAAAAATATTTTAAAAGAAATACTAAAGGACCACAGCAAAAAATATGGTCAAATCTAAACATTTGAGAAACTGCTAAACTTGCTCACACAAAATGATAACTGAAAAACTAGCACAACACGTGACAATTCAACAAGTCAAGTCAATTTATTTTGTTTTAACAGCGCCATATATTAACAAACAATCAGAGTAAAATGTGATTGTCAAAACAATGCATTGTACAACTGTTGGTTAGATTATGGCGCAATCAGGATGGTAGCGAAAGACCATAAGCAGTCATCTAGTCAGCCACCACCCCATCACAGTAAATCTAACTACACATTCATACACACTCGTGTGCAGAGGCAGGCACACTGCTTCATTGAATAAAAAAGGTTCGCCACTGAGATTAAAAAACAACTGCCGTTGGTTTGAATCTACATTCTCAGACCGAGTAAGCCGAGAATGAAGATTCAAACCAGCGACCAAGAATTAACCAACGACCAATAAGTGATTGTGTGCTATAATAGACTACAGCACTTGCGAAAGTTTTCCTGCAATAATGGGGAAAAACGTGTGAATACCACCACCGAATTGCAACAATTTTTATATAAAGCATACAAAAATAGGACAATTTGATACTAACTGTAGAGAACAAAGATTAATAAGTACCGTAGCCTACGATATGATAATATACTGTAAAGGTAAGTTATCCTTTGTATTGAGCAGTTAAGGTACGCACGTATATTCATGTAACAGTTGGTTTTTGACATTTTTTTTAAAGCACCGGAATGGAACGGTAAATTTTTTATATCGTGTGAAATTTCACTCCACACTTTCATGTTGTGCTTCTCGTATTTTTGCTTTGTGCCAACTGCCAGTTAAGTCTGTCCAAAAGACAAACAGTTTGAAAGAATTTTTTCCAGTGAAAGATTACTTTGTCGATTTTCTTCATTTTTGAGGAAGTTACTTCATTCCACTGCAGCATGGGCTACATAAACTGCCCCCTATCATCGAACCAAAAGTATGGAGCCTCATAACTTATTTCAATAAAGAATTAACTTCTTTTTTGTGAAAACGTCACATGAAAAAACAAGGCTAGCAACGATTTGGTCTGTGTACTGGATGTTATTCAGTTGGTTGGTTTTGCATTTTCATCCTCGGAATGACAAAGCCTTGATAGGTTATTCCTGATAGTTTTGCATACTTGTAGATGTAGAGGCTTTGACGCGAATTACCGAAGCCGGTTACCGAAATTGGTAGAGTGAATTTTTCCGATTGTTGTTGGAGTGTTGTTACTGGGGAATTATTCCATCCTCTAAGTGCACTAAATAGGGAACAGTCCTTAGAATGCGTTGCAAGCGCATACTACCAGAGTCGAACCGATGGCATGTGCTTGTTCCAGACCAGTGCTGGTAGACAGTGGCGTAGCCAAGGGGGGGGTTTTGGGGGTTACAACCCCCCCCCTTTGGCACGCGTGTGACGTCACGATATTGAGAATGATGCTTTAGTCTAAAAAAAATTTGCCTAATTTTAAACAAATCTGCATTTAAAGAGCGAGTTTTGCCAATACCAAACACTCAAATATCTCAGCCTGGAAGTAGCAACAAGAAAACATAAAGACTTAGCTTTATTTCCGAAAAATGCCGAAAAAAAACATGATCTAATGCTTTTGCTATGCCACCGGACAGCACCATTTTACAGGAATATTCATACCCACATTTTTGTTGAAAATGCTCTCAAAATGCACCAAATTCAATGTAATTTTTCAAAATTTTCTGGGGGAGGCCCCCCAGACCCCCCGCCGCTGGGTGTCGTCTTAGGCGAAAACCCCCCCCCCTTTCAAAATTCCTGGCTACGCTACTGCTGGTAGATGAGGAATTTTGGAAAATTTAAAAATTGTCAAAAACAAAAATTTAAAATTGAAGAACTACCTTATTCAGAAAACTTAGAATGGGCAAAAACTTTTTTCTATGATCACGTTTTAGTTTGATTTGAGATTACATTCACGGTTCTGTTGTCTTGCAACATTTAAAAACTCATTCGGTGGTATTTGGCAACACTATTTTAAACTTATTATAAAACTAAAAGTAAAAAGCTAAGCAGAGGAGCAAGGCGAAAATTTTTATTTTGTTCCTTTTAATCAAAAATGAGAAATATGAGTGTATCTGGTCCATACAGCCATTTAGATGCTGACATAAGATTTTTGAAAAAAAAGTGGCAGTCAGTTTTGAAACTTGAGATGCACAGAATGGATGACAATGATGGAATTTATGGATGACAATTCATAAAAGCACTCGAGGCTACATCATTAGGCAATCTCCATGTAGGACCTCAACAACAACACCTTTTCATTTTGTTAGAAAATTTGATTTTCGTGTGTAGTTTTAATATCTTGTTCCATTGTACTGGTAAGATGTCATCGCTGCTTGTAAAGTAATGTACTGTAGGCCTATACTAGTAATCCATTGAAGTTTACCTTGAAATCATCTTATGATGTTATGTATTAAGTGACAGTACTATTGTGTATGTATTTTTCATGTTCATATGATCATATTTTTTTCATTTTCTGCTCCCACTAATATGTCTTCTAAAAGTTCATATATGTTATCAGGTTATTAATGGTTAGAGTTATTAGTTATGAAACTAGCTGTTAACCTACGGTAATTAACAGCAAATGCGTTATGTAGGCCTATATCAGAATGATGAAAAAGTACCTCGGTGCTTGCAACATCAAATATTTATTATTATTATTATGGTTAACAGGCCTCTGAGCTCTTGGCGGCCATGGCTGTCAAATAGTCATTAAATGGCCTCTGAATAGGCCATGTCTGGTCGCCAGCTTTATAAACCAACATTTCTCCACTCGTGTTTGTACGTGAAACATTTTGGATGCAACCTAGTTCGTACCCTGAACAGTTCGTACCCTCAGTTCGTACCCTGAAAAGATCGAGAGAAAGATAGCACAAAGCCGAAGTCGCTGATCGCAGTTTCCGCTAACCCTCACCCTAACGCTAATCCTCGCTGATTGCAGTTTCCGCAAACATTTCTCTGCACTTTCCGCTAACCCTAACCATAGACTAATCTATACTCTAACCCTAACCCACGCTGATCGCAGTTTCCGCAAACATTTTTTCGTAGTTTCCGCTAACTGCAGTTTCCGCTAACTCTTTTCCTAACCTTAGAGTAATCTATGCTCTCTAACCCTAACCCTCGTTGATCGCAGTTTCCGCAAATATTTTTCAAATAGCTTTCCCAAATATTTTTCCACAGTTTCTGCTAACCGCAGTTTCCGCTAACCCTAACCCTCGAGTTGTTTGAGGAAACTCCGATCAGCGACTTCGGCTTTGTGCTATTAAACTGCGATCAGCGACTTCGGCTTTTTTTAATTTTTTCTTTCGATCTTTTCAGGGTATAAACTGAGGGTACGAACTGTTCAGGGTACGAACTAGGTTGCACCCAAACATTTTCTCTTCACTTGTATTCACAACCTTTTTTCACAAACAAAAACAAGGCAAAGTCTCTTACACACCAAGAAATATTGCTGATAAATATTTCACAAAAAGTTTGAGATTGGACCTATAAAAACCTGAAGACTAGCTGTACACCTATTTGAAAAGCAGTGCATTCAAGCAGGCTGCGACTGCAAATATGTTTCAGGGTGTTGTTCTTACCTGAAGGAATGCAAAAACATGATATTAAGGTAATTAACATATTTTGTTGGCTGCTGGGTGCAAGAATTTGGCCATCAAATAAAACCTCTGGTAGGCCATGCTTAGTCGCAGGAAAAATAAAGGAGATTAGAGGCTTCAACTGATGTAAACTAATGTACAAGGTAACAGTCCAGGAGTGACTCCGATCCAGAAGTTACCTCAGCTTTCAGATTGTGTATACGCCATAGGCACCGACTCCAGGGGGGCGGCGCCCCCCCCCCCGTAAATTTAGCTCGGGGTGGCTGCCCCCTTGCAAATTATTTAAAAAAATTCTAAATCAAAAGTTTCTAAGTTCAGATTTGCGTTAGTTTGACCTTCATTGCGGATCGATCTCAATTAAAAGATCTACGGTACTTGTTGCAACAAGAGCGCTGCTCCTAAGATAACAAAAAAAACAGATGTACGGTAGCTGATAAACGCCAGCATGGTGCTGTTGAAGCATAGTAACAATGATTGAAAAACGTTTTTCTTGATTTCTTTTGCTTTGTTTTTTTTTGGGAGTGTCAATAACGAGGTACGGTTTGCTGTTTGCTCAGTTTAGTATCTAAGCGTATTAAGAGCTAAAGTTCAAAGTGACCAGCATATAATTCGAAGTAGCCTATAGGCCTCGAATTTCGTTTTTTTGACGGCGAACAAACGTGTCTGGTCTGAGCAGCTATCTCGGCGGACAAATTAAGTCTCACGGCTGACACACCACTTTTAGCCGTCGATCGTCATGCTTAATCACTTTATCTTGATCATAATTCTTCGCCATTTCAGAACTATAACTACGGTTTTAGAAGGCTTTTTAAAAATTCAGTAAAGTCACTCTAAAAGGTTTTCATCAGACCAACGACTTGTGCTTGAAGAGTCAAAGCGTGTGTATAGCTGGTCTATACGTCACAATACTGATTAACTTCCACCAAAAGAGGTCAAGTGGCTTATTGTGTCACAATGCTCTGGGCAGGAGTCGGAAAATTTCTACACTAACGCTACTATTTTCTGCTGTGCAAAGTTTCACAGGCTTTTTTCTTTAAGTGTATTTTTGCGTGTCATGTGAGCGAAAGTGAATTTTCCTTGGGTCTTTTCTTTCTTACTGTAATACCAAAACTTAACAAATTTTGTTGCATCTTGCTGTAATAGCCTACTCGTATAATCTAATTTAGTAACCAACCTTGCCGTATCATTATTACTCGGAGATCAAAGCCAGACATTGTGACGTAAACTTGAACTAAATTGCGCGTGATTAGTGTAGAGAAGTACCTGTACTATCGATTCTTAGCGAAGAAATCACCTTTGTTACGCTGATTTAATGTCATCAATCGTTGAAGCAATGTAAAAATCGAAAGGTTTCCTCCTTGAATGGAAGTTAAGGGATACAGTATTCACATTTTCTAGATGCGCACTAGAATGCGCTGGAAATTATATTATTGTGCATGCTATGCAATGACGATTTGTATCGCTAGTTCCTGTGTTATTTCTTGGCGGACAAATATGACCGATCTAGATGGTACTTCTCGCGGACATCACATGCTGTGACGGCGGACATGTCCGATGTTCGCCGTGAATTTCGAGGCCTGAGCCTACATTATAAAGCTTGGCGATATACAATGGCATATAGACGCAAAAAAACATCAATGCTGACAAACAAACATCAGCATTTTGAATGTAAGCAATCAGTCGGCTAGAAACTTTGCCCCCCCGGCGATTTTCAAAACCCGGCGCCTATGGTATACGCAGTCCAGAAGTGACCAACAAAGGTTGCCAGATTTAGTAGTTGAGCAGCTTCAACAAAAATAAGATAAAAATTAAAACAAAATCTTGTTACAAAAGTAATTGTTGTGTTTGTATATATAAAAAAATGTTTGAAACAAGGCATCGCTTAGGATGTTTGGATTATGACAGTCTTCAATACAGACCTCGATAATACATCATGCAAGCTTTGAATTTGATTCAAGATAGACTTTTTTGCACTTGAAGGCAGGCTAAATAGTAAATACTATAGCAAAAGTACCGGTAAGCTGCTTGTCTGAGTTGTAGTTGAAAAACACAGACTGACTACAGTTTATGTAATTTTGCACAACCTTTTTATGTGTGGCGACGATTTTGTCCCCCGCCGATGTTGTCCCCTCCCCTCATACGTCTAGATGCGCAATCATTTATGTTGCCAGAATAAGCTTCATATGCAACGGGCTGTTGAATTTCAGGTCGAGCGTCAATGCCCATGTTATCCCCGGTGAGTGATTATGAATAACGTTGCCGAATAAACTTCATATGCGGCGGACTGTTGCATTTCAGCCCGAGCGTCAATGCGCATGTCGTTGCCAGTGAGTGATTATGAATAACGTTGCCGAAAAGACTTGATATTTGCTGGGAATATGCTTTTTGCTGAAGCATAGGCTACAAAAGCAGAATTGCGAAAGTAGGCTATTACATTTGCAATATTTATTGTGGTGTTTGTTACGTTATTCTTTCAGCTTGGTACAACTTGTGGAATTAGTTGATGAATAAACAAAAAAATAATAATTTGGTAGACTACCCAGGCTTCGAAAATGAAGGCGGTTGTCGCCATCATTCCCCTACAAACACTGACATTTTGTCCACCGGTGCAGAAACTCCGATCAGCGACTTCGGTTTTGTTCTATTTTTCTCTCGTTCTTTTCAAAGTACGAAATGGGGGTACAAAGTGTTCAGGGTACGAAATAGGTTAAACCCTATAATTGTCTACCCATTTGCAAGTTTTATCAAATCAATTTTGAAACAGCATTTGTGATAGCAGTTACTTCTGGACTGCTACAGCAGAAAGACAGTCTTGAAAGTGACTGCCATACCAGAAGTAACAAGGGCTGCCAGGCGTGTCGGCAAAGGATACAAAAGTGAAAATTTTGGAACTAAGTAAAATTGGATGCAACCTAGTTTGTACCATGAACAGTTCGGACCGTCAGTTCGTACCTTCAAAAGATCGAGAAAAAAAATTAAAAAAAGCCGAAGTTGCTGATCGCAGTTTCCGCAATCATTTTAAAAATTTTCCCCTGAAAAGATCGAGAGAAAAAATAGCTCAAAACCGAAGTCCGCTGATTGCAGTTTCCGCAAACATTTTTCCGCAGTTTCAGCTAACTCTAACCATAGAGTAATCTATGCTCTAACCCTAACTCTTGCTGATCGCAGTTTCCGTTAACCCATTACCCTAATTCTAACCATAGAGTAATCTATGCTCTAACCCTAACCTGGGTTTTTTTTTTCGGTCATTTATCGGTCATTGACCGATTTTTTAGCAAAATGTCCGAAAAAAATATAGTCAATTCGGTCAAAATGTCCGAAAAATATATAGTCAATTCGGTCAAAATGTCCGAAAAATATATAGTCAAGTCGGGTGTTGTAAGGTTGAGTTTCGCTGATGAACGTTGAAGAAAGTTTTCTCGGATAAAACACGACAACGTTTCTCAGCGAAAGTTAATGTTGTAGCTCATAGGCGCCTAACTATTTTTTTGGCCGTGGGAGCGAAAGCGTGTTTCATCAGCAGCAACGTAAATTCAGCAAAATGTCACGCAGATGGATGACATAATTATGTCGTCACACTAGGATTGCTTTTATTGCCACACTCGGAGTTATCGCTACGTTCGACCTACCGTTAATTATTATAAACAAAACTCGACCACTTCGGTTAAGCAAACACATGCCATGCGTCTGCGTAAACTAGCGGTTGATGGACTGCGACTCTTTAAGCTAAGCATAACATAAAGTTCAGCAACGAATTAGATTTATTACCATGAAACAAGAGACGAAAAGGTTTACTTAAAAGTAAAAGGTATACTGTAAATGGAATGACAATGTCTTGAAAATGGAATGCAAATACTAACTTGATTATACGCTTGAAAATGTACCTGTTGAAAGTAAAATCATTCACGTTTACATCAATTCAACAGCACGTTACCTTGAATAAATTTAGAAGTTGCTGACATCCGTAAACAGCTCTTTAAAAGTAGTTACGGAGAGACGTTTGATTATAGCTCCCTTTTCACTACAATATCGCAACTTATGACTGACCTGTTTTCGTGTTGCAGATGAAACAAAAGATGCGCATATTCCCCGCCTTTGATCGGGTTTCTGTGGCAACGGTCGTGTGTGCGCCATGCAGTTTGCGCGAGTCCGTTGTTGCGTTGATTATTCCGCATGTGCGCAGTGCGGTTTGTACCAGCCCTTGTTGCGTTATTTAGTGGTTACCTCGGGCCGAGACTTCAAGTTCGTTTTCACAGCGAGCGGTTCACTGCCGCGACAATTCACTGCAGAGGTTTCGACTTTCGAAAGCAACATCGAGTCTGTTTGCAAGCGCATAAAGCTAAACGCACGCTCCGTCTACGTAGCAAATTATGTTGTTTTTGGGTGCATTCAACATCTGATGACATTGAATCGACACAAAATGGTAGATTTTTGCTATGTCACAGGCAGCAAAATGAGTCATTTTTACATTGATTCAACGTCTGCAGACGTTAAATCAATGTAAAAATGACAGATTTTGTCTGGTGTGGAATTTTAGCATCGCTACTCGTTCTAGTGATCATTTATCGCGAAGCTGTTGCGGTTTGCATTCAAAAAATGTTGTCCTGCTGCTGATCGCTAGTTCATCTATTGTTTTATGTATCAATACAGCATAAAAAGTTGGCGCCTATGTTGTAGCTAGTCAGGAAGTGCAAATTTTGGTTTGTATCAGCTACTTGAAAGGAAATATTTTCCTCAGAAAAAATGACCGAAATAAATAAAAAATGACCGAATTTTTTCAAGTCATTTCAGGCAAATGACCGAAAAGTGTCAGCAAAAAAAAAACCCAGACCCTAACCCTCGCTGATCGCAGTTTCCGCAAACATTTTTCCACAGTTTCCGCTAACTCTAACCATAGATTAATCTATGCTCTAACCCTAACCATCGCTGATCGCAGTTTCCGCAAAAATTTTTCTGCAGTTTCTGTTAACCCTTACCCTAACCATAGAGTAATCTATGCTCTAACCCTCGCTGATCGCAGTTTCCGCAAACATTTTCCCTCTCCGCTAACCTTTACCCTAACCATAGAGTAATCTATGCTCTAACCCTCGCTGATTGCAGTTTCCGCAAACATTTTTCCGCAGTTTCCGCTAACCGCAGAAACTCCGATCAGCGACTTCGGCTTTGTGCTATTAAACTGCGATCAGCAACTTCGGCTTTTTTTATTTTTTTTTCTTGATCTTTTCAGGGTACGAACTGAATGTACGAATGGTTCAAGGTACGAACTAGGTTGCACCCAGTAAAATTAACTTGCTGCTTTCAAACTAATGCATATATAAATTTTTATTTAATATTAGTTAATGCTTAAAACTGTCACTGTGATTTTTTGAGGGGTTATAAATTTTAATAAAAAAAAAAAAAGCTTACTAAAACATTTGGCAATCCTGATAATTTATTGTCTGCAGTAACTTCTTCGTAACTTCTGCATACCGTTATTCCAGAACTACATACGGATGTGTGCAATTCCAAACAAATTGTTGAATCAAGGTTAATGTTATTTCAGACTTTATGTGAATGTGTAATTGTGTGTATATCGTACTGAAAGCAGCTGTACTACAGCTTTGGTCCATTTAGAATAGTTTTATTTCAGCTAATCCAGTGAAGAAGAGTTTGCTGCAACTCTGTAAAATTCAAAATGACAACTAATGTTATGTTGGAAGATGCTCTTTCTAATGTTGATTTACTAGAAGAACTGCCACTTCCTGATCAACAACCATGTATTGAACCTGTTCCAACATCGATTGTGTACCAAGCAAACTTTGACACTAATTTTGAAGACAGAAATGCATTTGTTACGGGTGTCGCAAAGTACATTGAAGAAGCCACTGTTCATTCTAATATGGTGAGACTTCAAACATTTGTACTATATTTTAATTAATTTATCATTGAAAACTTTGTGTTAAATCTTGTTGCTATTTGTATATACAGAATGCAATGCTTGAAGAAGGTCACACATATGCTGTTATGTTGTATACGTGGCGAAGTTGTTCACGTGCAATTCCTCAGGTCAAATGCAATGAACAAGCAAATCGCTCTGAAATTTATGAAAAGACTGTTCAAGTTCTTGAACCTGAAGTTCAGAAATTGATGAACTTCATGCACTTTCAGGTTTGTATTCTATAAGCCTAGGTGCAATATGTAATTATATTTTTTGACTTGCTGATAAAATAAATCCATTACTTTTGATATGTTTATGATTGACACAAAGACTTGGAATAACTTTTCGTAAAACTTTAAATTCAATTGTATTGGAATGAAACTCGACAACTTTCAGCTTTCAAATAAGTTGGATCTGAAGAAACCTATAGATATTTATATATACAGGCAGAATCAGTTAGTTGCATACTGCTTGAATGTATCAATCCTTTTGCTGCATCAAAATCTGAAATCTCAACCAAATCTTACTGTCAAGAAAAAGCATCGGTTAATTGTATAGCTTACCACTTAAAGGAACATATTGCATAGTTGTATCAGGATTTGCTTGCATAGGCTACATCTTTAATGTAACTATTGTCTTCGGCCTGATGGTTAAAGGAAATAATTTACTTGGCAAACGTTTACCATCAACCTAAAGGAGAATGTCCCCTTTTTCATTTTCATAGTTTGTCAAAGATCTGATGTTCGCACAGCTGGACTTTGTTGAGGTATGCAGCAGTTATGGAGCTGATAATAGCACACTTGAACCAAATAAGAGAAAACATTAAAGATAAAAAGGCGCAATGGCCACAGTTTGTGGAAAAATGCTTTAGTCATATCACCCAAGATCATCATTGACAATGCACTGTTTTGTATAACACAAGTCAACACTGATAAACTCTCCCAAATCTTAAGCATAATTGTAGGATAGTATCACACAGTTGTAATGCCCATTGCATAGCTATCTATTTTCACACAACTTGTCATTGTTATGTTATGAACCTATAATAATGACTAGGGACGATGTAATTTGGTTTTAAATATGCTTTATATCTCTTTGAAACAGTAGTTTTGAGAATTCAAATTGTCAAAGTGTGCTCAGTGAATCTCATATCACTGCATAATTCTGAGTTTTACGTTAAAAAAGATTTTTTTTCTTGTTTGCCAAAATCGAGTCCTGTAGTTCTTAACCTTTTGGTCTTGGTGGATCCCTTTTGGTGCCCTTGAAGCGGACCTGTAAAAAAATTTTGCTTGAAATTTTAGTATTGCGTCTAACGGAAACAACTGTCTCATAAAATTCAAAGCGACACGCTTAGAAGAATTTGCGACGTACTTATGACGATGCATGACACTGCCAAAGTTATGTTATGAGCTTTATGTTTGCAGACAGGATCAAAAACCATTAATATATATACAGATTTGATGCTTTTGTATGGATTTTATCAAAAATTAATATATTTTTTGCTCCGTTTGCAAGAAATTTTTCCCTTTTTCATTTGTGAACCTTATTTTAGTGTAAGAACAGTCATGGCGCAACCGGAATGGCCCGTTTCGGTGAGTCCGATTCGGTGAGTCCGATCCCTTAAAGGGGGATTTTTTTAATTTATTAAAATTATCGGGTACCGTAGCCTAATTATCATTGCCGTTTTGGGGTTAGGGGTTAAGGTTAGAGGTTAGGAACTCACCGAATCGGACTCACCGAATAGTAGCAGACCCTGGCGCAACTGTAGCTGACTAAAGTTTTGCATTTCCAAGTTAAGCATTGATCAACAACACAAATAACCTTATAAAAAGGTTTAACTTTTTTATATGTATCAATTTTATTTAGTTAAGAAATTGAACCTTATTGCAACACTCTTTAAAATGTCCAACTTCGCACCAGGTTGTCACATGTACAGTTTGAAAGTCACTGTAATACGCAAATAAAATATACCCTAATCAATTTTTAATGTTAGAATTATCAATCATGCTGCAAATTCATAAACTTTCAAGGACCCTTTAAAAATGCTTTGCAGATGCCTTGTTGAAAACCGCTGATCTAGTCCATTATTTACTATAAGCTGACGGTTTGAGTAGTAGCCTAGTTAATAAATATAGTTTTTGTATATTTAGTGTAATTTTGACCTACGTTTGTGTTTTAATTTTCATACTACTACCACTACTCCATCGATTTTGGAGTAGCGTCCCTTCGACTGTAGCCCTTGATTTCTCTTATGATTATGAACAGTATCTTGTTTTAGAAATGGCTACGGCCCTCCTGAGGGCTATGGCATACTCAACGGGAGCAAGTTTTTTAGGCGCAGATAGTTAGGCGCCGATCAAATAGGCGCGCACTGTGGCGTCAGGATATTTAGGTGCGGAACACTGTGGCGCCCGTTCATTTAGGTGCTATTCCTAATAAAGTCTGCAGATTGCATCAGCTTGGCAGGTAGGGCAATGTTTTTCACACAAAATGTTATATTGAACAAAAAAATACATCATTGCTTCCGTGCGTGAAACTTCTTAAACTGGCAATGCTTTTCACACAAAATGTTATATTGAACAGAAAAATATGTCATGGCTTCCGTGAGTGAAGCTGCTTAAACCGGCAATGCTTGTCACACAAAATGTTAAATTGAACAGAAAAATATATATATTGTTTTTTTAATGCGCGTGTTCGGCATTTATTTGTTGTTAGTCCAGGTTTGCGTCGGCGCAAGCTTTATCAATAAACTATTCAAGTTTCCGAACATGACTGAGTTCACTTTTAGTTATAACTACACTAAACATCAGTAAAAAATATACCGTAGCCTATATTCAAGCGGGTGGTAGGCTTGAGTGAAGCACTGAAGCATAACTTAGTTTTTCGTGAAAACCTCGACTAGGTTTTGCCAAAGCTGAGCTGATACAATCTGCAGACTTTACTAGAAATAGCACCTAAATGAAGGGGCGCCACAGTGTTCCGCACCTAAATATCCAGACGCCTGGAATGGCCCGTTTCGGTGAGTCCGATTTGGTGAGTCCGATCCCTTAACGGGGGATTTTTTCAATTTTTTTTTTAAATTATTGGGTACCGTAGCCTAATTATCATTGCCGTTTTAGGATTAGGGGTTAGGAGTTAAGGTTAGGGGTTAGAGGTTAGGAACTCACCAAATCAGACTCACCGAATCGGACTCACCGAATAGTAGCAGACCCCCAGACGCCACATCGTGCGGCGTGCGCGCCTATTTGACCGGCGCCTAACTGTCTGCGCCCTACTGAACTGAGCTCAAACCGTCAGCTTATACTAGCAATTTTGACTGCCATCAAGCATAGCAGATGGGCTTCTAGTCAAACTGGCAACTTACGCATTGGTATGTCTTGTGTATATATAGGTTGCCTTGGCCCATTGCAACTGATTTACCATATGCACATTTCTAACAATAATACCCATTCGCAACAAACTTTTTTTTAGCAAATTGATTAAATCATCAATCGGATAATCTTATCAAAATGTCTGGCAAATAGGGTACATGATTGACCTGTTTTGTCTGACATTATAATTTATAATAAATCTTTCATTTGAAGTAATAAAAAGGAAACTATGTGGCCATGTCTTTTCAGCAAAATATCAGTGTCATTTGGTATTTTTCATTTAGGTTCATGCTGTGGTATTTTTATACATTGCATTTGTTTGTAACACATTGAAAATATCATATAGATACTGCTGTAATTCGTGTGCTTGAAAATTGTTTTAAAAGCTAGGATAAACTTAGTTGTACGGTACATACATGGCCTATGCTTTGATTCACTCTTTTCTTCTGCGTGGTGTCAATTTATGAAAATGCAGCTTGTTGAATGGAATCAAGAAATAGACTTTGAAGTATCGGCAGTCGGCACCATATGTTGAATTTGATTGGCAACACGTTTTTAAAGCTGTAACATGGTGACAGTTTTGATGATTTGTGTGATCATTTTTGTTGGGTCACAGGTTATGTAATTTGATTGGTGCATGATCACTAAATAGTGATAAAGTTAAAATTTGTCTTTTTAGGATTTATTACCTGAATATAGCTTCCAAAATTGTTAATTGGCTGAAAAGCCATTCGTTGCATTCAGTTGATTCACAAGGCAGTCTATACTTGTGTGGTTTGGGGTTATATATATTTACAAGTTACAACTAGTATATATATATACAATTTAGTTCCATTTTGGTTTGTAATGTAAGGTGTGGCTGCATCGGGTCTGCTACTATTCGGCGAGTCCGATTCGGCGAGTCCGATTCGACTAGTCCGATTCGGCGAGTTCCCTATTCGGCGAGAGCCCTTTTCGGCGAGTGCCCTATTTGGCGAGTTTTTGAAATTTTTGAAAGGAAATTATCGGGTACCGTAGCCTAATTATAATTGCCGTTTTTACATCGTTTTAACGTCGCTTAACGTTGAAATTGTGCAGAAAGGAATAAAAAGAAAATGTTTGAACTATTAAATTAAAATTCATCATGTCAGTTCAGTTGTTTTTATTTCTGACCATCATATGAAAAACAATACACGTCAACATAGCAAAGGTAGAAGCGACAAAACGCGAACGTTTAAACGTGCTTGAATTCGTCATGTCAGTTCAGTTGTTTTTATTTCTGATCATGATATCAAAAACAATACACGTCAACATAGCAAAGGTGTAGAAAAAGGTAGAAGCGACAAAACACGAACGTTAAAACGTGCTTGTGACCGAAGTAAGTTATTGAGTTGAAAGAAATTTGGCACGGTCGCAACACTTTCAGAAAAATTTAAGATATGAAGGGAAAATAAAACAAAGAAAACGTTACAAAAAAAAAGAAAAAAAGATCATGTTTATGTCTATAAGTTAGTACTTTTGAATAGTTAAAATGATTAGTTTGGACCAACAAATGTGTGGCCTACAGCTTGGATTGAAAGGAAGTTATCGGGTACCGTAGCCTAGTTATCCCGACCAGCAAAAATTTGTTCCAAGAACACAGTTCATTTTTACATTGTAGTAACAGAATGAAAAGGCTAAACAAATGTGTGGCCTATCGTGTTAACGTCGCTAAACGTTGAAATCGTGTAGAAAAGGGAGTTTTTGCTGACTAGGATACTTTGAAACTGAGAAACATTCACAGAAGCCCTACGCTTTGTTCCAAGAACCCATTTAGCATAACATTTCATTTGTACATTGATTCAACGTCTGAATACATTATCTTAAAAATGCAACGTATTGTAGGGCTTCTGTGAATGTTTCTCAGTTTCAACGTATCCTAGTCAGCAAAAGCACCCTTTTCTACACGATTTCAACGTTTAGCGACGTTAAAACGATAGGCCACACACTTGGTTAGCCTTTTCATTCTGCTACTACAATGTAAAAATGAACTGTTAGGCTAACTGGGTTCTTGGAACAAATTTTTGCTGGTCGGGATAACTAGACTACGGTAGCCTACCCGATAATTTCCTTTCAATCTAAGCTGTAGGAGTGTAGGTCACACATTTGTTGATCCAAACTAATCATTTTAACCATAGGCGACTAAGCCGTGGGGACCAGGCCCCCACGCATATTTCCGCGTGGGAGCAACTTTTTATGCGGCATTGATACATAAAACAATAGATGAACTAGCGATCGGCAGCAGGAAAACATTTTTAAATGCAAACCGCAACAGCTTCGCAGTAAATAATCACTAGAACGAGTAGCGATGCTACAATCCCACCCCAGACAAAAAAATCTGTCATTTTTACGTTGATTTAACGTCTGCAGACGTTGAATCAATGTAAAAATGACTGATTTTGCTGCCTGTGACATAGCAAAAATCTACCATTTTGCGTCGATTCAATGTCATCAGATGTTGAATGCACCCAAAAACAACATAATTTGCTACGTTGACGCAGCGTGCGTTTAACTTAATGCGCTTGCAAACAGCCTCGCTGTCGCTTTCGGAAGTCGAAACCTCTGCAGAGAATTGTCGCGGCAGTGAATCGGTTGCTGTGAAAATGAACTTGAATATGTTGCTATGTTTACTACCTTTGCTATGTTGACGTGTATTGTTTTTGACATGATGGTCAAAAATATAAATAACTGAACTGACATGACGAATTTTAATTTAATAGTTCAAACATTATATTTTTATTCCTTTCTGCACGATTTCAACGTTTAGCGACGTTAAAACGATGTAAAAACGGCAATTGTAATTAGGCTACGGTACCCGATAATTTCCTTTTAAAAATTTCAAAAACTCGCCGAATAGGGCACTCGCCGAAAAAGGCTCTCGCCGAATAGGGAACTCGCCGAATCGGACTAGTCGAATCGGACTCGCCGAATCGGACTCGCCGAAACGGGACATTCCGGGCTGCATCAGTAGGCCTATTCACTAATTAACTATTTCTGTCAACTTATTATCAACCAAACTGATTATAAAACACCAGAAAAGAGCCGTGGAGATGTTTTATGGAGAGGTTCTACGGATGTCTGGTGATGAACACAAAAAACAGTTTGTGTCAGAAGGCTACCTGCTTAAACTGGGCCGATTTCTCAACATGATAGCTGTATTAGATGCATTGAAAAACATGAAGTCATCTTGCAGCAACGATCTATCATTGTACCGCAGGTTGGGGCATGGCACTGCCACAAAATGCGTACTTCGCTTCTTGAAAGCATTTTACTTTCTCACAATCTCAGTGTTTTGATTTTAAGCATTTTTGTTTGCTGTTGCACATGGCATCACTCATATACAGTATCATATGTAATGCATATTATTTTGACTTGCTAATCATCATGTTGAAAACATCATTGCAATCACTTAATTTTCTTCTGTTAGTGATTGTTGATCGAAAGTTTAAGATGAGAAAGAAACTTAGAATTGCAGTATTTTTTAGCAACTCTAGTTTTACTAGAAGAATGAAAGGACAGACAGGCATGTTTCAATTTTCAGAACTACATTTTGCCTCTGAATTTTGCTCTCTCTAAAACATGTCTAACGGTCTTCTTAATTTCAGAAAATTGCAGTGGACAAATTTACAGGTGAAGTAAAACGTCTCTGCCATCAAGAGAGAAGAAAAGACTTTGTCTCAGAAGCATATCTTCTCACACTTGGAAAGTTTATCAACATGTTTGCTGTTTTGGATGCATTGAAGAACATGAAAAGTAGCGTTAAAAATGATTACTCTGCGTACAGAAGGTATGACCAGCCGTTGTAATTGCAACGTGTTTTTCCTTGTTGTGTTGTTTCAGTGATTTTGTTTTATAACTAATACTTGTTGTCAAACATAATATTTGGTTGCTCTTTCATTGTTGTGTTCTTGATTTTGATGGGATGGTGCTAAGCTGGGGGTTAACAAACTTCTGTTATTTTTCGACTGTAATATATTATAGGATTGAGGAACATCTTTAATTGATATTCTTCCTATGTTCCTATTCCACATGTTATAATATATATATTTATGTTCTATTGAACATAATTTTTGAAGTTAATAATAAAAAAATCTGACATCAATTTTAATTCACAAAAATTCTATTTCAATTTGAAAAATAACTTTATCGTACATTATAATTTTTAGTTGTTCCATCATTGCCAACTGCAAAATCATAACTTGCAATACAGTTTAGATTTTGTTGTTTTGTCAATTGAATTTTTAGGTAGGAAGATTGTTAACAAACATGTGGTTCTTGGAAGCAAGGAGACATGTTACTAAGTAATAGTGAACAAGGTTAAACTGAAATTATTGCGCTTGGGTGATTAAAAAATTACTATCTTGAGTGAACAGTTTAAGTGCTGTAGAACAGTTTTATCTGACGCAAAAGTCTCATTGTCAATGCTAGAGAATAGACGGAGAAAGTAAATCGAACGCTTTAGTGACATAGAGAAAGAAAATAGAACAGTTTAGCGACATGAGTCTGAAAGACTCAGAAATTCATACTTTCTCACCACTGTGATGTGATGTCATATGGAATGTTACCTTTTGCATGAAATAATAGTCACAGTTTAAATGGATTTAAGTTGATTCATTACATTTTCGTTTGCATGGAGAGATATATACTGGATGTTTACATGAATGCAAACATTAAACATTTTATTTTCTGCAGCTTTTGTGTTGCGTACGTGCAGTGCACTGTTCAGTGTTCATTTCATTTTATACTGGTTTAAGGTTAACACTTTAAGTTCCTATGTTACATTATAAACAGCCCATATCCTTGAAGTACCGTACGTCATTAGAAATACGTGATATGCGATCTTTATTTCAGTGAAATGTAAAAATTTGTGAAAAAATGTTAATGTTCTGCGATCTTTGACAAAGTGTGTTTTTGATTCTAACACGAGTATGTAACTCTAGTTTAATGGAATAATTGCGATTGCCTTTTTCTTGTGCACAGTAGATTTTTATGTGTTCTTTGTCATAAACATTTCATTGTCACAATAACATTCATTACAGAGCTGCACAATTTCTCAAAAAAATGTCGGATCCCCAGTCTATTCAAGAGTCACAAAATCTTTCAATGTTCTTGGCTAATCATGACAAGATCACCCAGTCTCTGAAGTTGGCTCTTTCAGGTGACGTTGGCTACCAAAATAGCCAGCCTGTTTAACTGGCCAATGGCGTACTCTACGTTTTTATTTTCTTTCATTTGAAGATCCTTTAGTTCTGTAGCTTCAAGGTAGACCAAGAATGATTTGGACATCAAACATCACTAAATGGACAAAATTAATTTATGAAAATGCAGTACGAACAGCTCATGGTCGAGAACAATGGCGCATTGTATCCAACCCTCAATACGAGGAAGGAACGTAATGATGATGATGATGATGTAGCTTCATAATCATCAGAAGGTCACAATATATTCGTTTCACTCAATGCAATTCACTTCAATTCACTCACAATATATATATCGTATTTTTTTGTTGCTCAAAACAAATTGTTTACTCAACACCTATTCTGTGGTTTTCAGGCATCAACGGATATGAAGACCTAATCTGTGATATTGTGAATATCAGCATGAATTACTATGAAAATAAGATGTATCTGGTCCCTTCCGAAAAACACATGCTTTTAAAGGTGGGGTGATATGGAATTTCTATTTTATTTGGTTTTCATTACTAGTTGTAATTGTAAGAAATTTTACTAAGCCCTGTGATTTGTGCAGCATTTTATTAACCCCGTTTCAATATAGCTTGCCCAGACAACAAATCAGTCGTTTTTTACTTTGATTCAACGTCTGTAGACGTTGAACCAAAGTCAAAAACGACTGAATTGCTGTCTGGGTGACTATGAACCGAAGCAAAGTAGGAAATTTAATTTATATCATGTCAAGGTGATGGGATTCGGTTTGTTCCTGCTGAACAACCGAGATGTGAGTATTTACAAGCTCAACGACAAGAAGAGACTCAACCTAAACAAGATAGACAAATTGTTCAAGGTACAATTTTTTATATTATGTTATGAGTAGGGCAACCAATTTTTTGACCTAAAAACTTGAAATTTTGACTATAAAATTTACAAATTTTGACCAATAACTTTCTGCGTTTGCAACCCTAATGCGAAATACAAAGCATCTTAGAAATCAAGCCGTTATGTAAGGATACATAGGCGCCGACTTTTATTTTTGCACGGGGTGGCGGATAGCACAATATGGCAACCTAAAAACTTTCAAACTGCATGTTTTTGTTTGATTTTTACTAAGCGTGTTTCGTAGATGAAATTGTCTTTTCACACCTGATTTGTAGCTCGATAATTTACAAAGCAACTTTAAAACAAAGCACAGAAGGTATGTCGTGAATTTTATTGTTACGTTGCTGCTCTGACACTTAACATTTGGACAGAACTGACAGAATCTATCGTATGCATCTATCATATTCTAGCCACGGGAATTCGTTCTCCCATGATATTTGATAGCTTCTCCCTTCAACAGCGATTATCCTGCTCGTGCTGCCTTTTGGCACGGGCACACTTTCGTTTCGTTCAGGCGTTTGGTCACTTTCATGCTGGCTGAAATCCTGACTAGACGCAACAAAAAATTACTCAATGGAGGGCTGCAACTTTGAACGCTTTTTCGGTGGCATCTTTAAGCTGAATAAAACTGGAATGTCGGCAAAAACTTTTACTGGACGACTTTTCGTAATTTTTTCTGTGATGTAACAAGCAACTCCTATGTCAGACCAATAAATTCCCGCCTCACAGTTTGTCACGCATTGACACGTAATATTACTGCATGAAGTATATCACAGTACAGTACACTCCAACTGAAATCGGAAAATAATTCAAAATGCAAAATCTTGAGTAATTGAAAAAGGTTGCTTTTATTATTGGGAATTGGTAGGGGGTGTAGCTTTCCCCGAATAGAATCATGTAAACGTGTAAATTTGCAAAACGTTAAAACTGCTACTTTACTAAGTGCACTTTTTAAATAAAACTCAAAAAGTTTCAAAAATTGCATTTTTTTAATGAAACTTAAAAATAGATATTCATTTAGGGGGTGGAGCTATCAATCATCGAGATAATTTTATTTCCAAGTATTTTATAGCTGGCATAATTTATAGCGATATTATGAGCAGTTTAAAAATTTTCAAAAAAGATTTTTGAGGGAGGCAAGGGAAAGATCGTATTTTATTGATTAATAAATCCCATTGTAAACCTAACAAATGTAACATGACTTATGACAAGTAACAAATAAAACGATCGCAACAACAAGGAAAAAACTCGTAGTCACGTGTTGCGTAATCTTCACGTAGCTTGCTTGATGTTACGCGAGTATCATGCTTGTGACAAAAACAATCAGTTTCTTCGCAATACTGTATTGGTTCACCTCTTGCTTTACGTTGACTTGAAGCGAAAACTAATGACCAAAAAAAGATTTAAACGTCCGTTCAAATTACATTTATTTGCAGTAAGTAATGTAACCTAAACGGGGTGGCTGCCACCCCGCCACAGCCGTTACGGGGTGGCGTGGCCACCCCGTAACCCCGTAAGTCGGCGCCAGTGTAAGGATATATTCTTTTTTCTAATGAAATATAAGAAAAATGTGGAAGACTCAACGACACCACAGCTAACGAACAGGTACCGTAATGAAAGTAACTAGAAAAACTGCAAAAGATAAATATGGAGTGTCTTTAAATACCCCGAAATTACTGAGAAGGTTCTGCAGTATTATACTTCAACATCAAGTAATATTTCACATTATCGCCTTTGAAGTTCCTGTCTTCTGTCATTCACCTTTAGGTGCTGAGGTGAACTCAGAAGCGTAATCAAGCAGTGTAGGCTACTACGAACTTTAGAAGAATTTGATTAGCTACCACGACATCGACCACGTTACCTGCCTTCCACGCCTAGCCTGTGACTTAATATTCAATCGTCAGTACTGGGCGAAACAAGATTATTACCTCAGAAATTGCAACAAATGGATCATTACGTCAGAACTGCAACAGAAATTGGAAAAAAATCAAAATCTGTGTAGTTTTAACAAAATATCAATAGAAAGAAGAAAAACTATGTTAAAAGAGAATTTTGACCTAACCATGAAATTTGACTTTTTTTTACTTAATAACTTTGAAACCTCTCTTCGTGTCAGCCTGAAATTTAGTTTGTGGGCGTTTTATCAACTTTGAACAAGGCAGAAAAATTTTGGCTTTATTGACTTTTGGTTGCCCTAGTTATGAGCTATATGTTTTTTTTTTAGGTACAATGCTTTAAACTGTAAGTAATGGGATGCTCGTGATGAATTGCGATAGAAAACTGAAGGCACTTTGTTATTTGAACATTTACTGTTCTGTTTGTTTTAGCTATTGTGTCACAGTATAATTTTCCTGCGATGACTTCTGTGGGGCCTCTTTGTAAACAAATCTCTCTATTTCCAGCAACTGCAAGTGGTCCCTCTGTTTGGAGATATGCAAATCCCCCTGGCAACCTACATTCAGAACATGACAGATTACGAGGAAAACAAGTCCAGGTGGTCCTGCACAAGTGCCAGTCTTGCGCAAACTACCGGCGCTACAGTGATCCCACAATACAACTTGACAGAACAACTTGTGTCCATACGGGAAGATCACATCAAGTATACAAGTGAATTGGCGAGGCACAGCAACAACGAGGTATATAGCTCGTACAATTGTGCATGGTGTCAGTGATCGTGAAAAATTGCAATTGCCTGTTGACTTGGCTACTTTCATAGATTTGTGGATGCTTACACAACGAGTTTGGTGTTATAGGCAAAGTATAGCACTTTAGCTGATCACAACACAACCACTACTTTCAGGTTGTGACGACAGCTCAACGAGACCAACCGCGGTCGGATGAAGAAAGTGCAGAACTCTACAACTTGGCATTAAAAGGTTTGCTCAGTTGCACTCGGTAGGTTTAAAGCACATGATGCGCATCTTTTTCTCTCACTAACACAGCATAGTCAATATCGGCCAATGGGTTGCGAGCAAGAGATTGAAAAGAGATGCATGAGATGCCCAAAAGCACTCGAACCTATACTCTATTGCTTTCTTCTTGCAGTCGTAGTTCCAAATCGAATTGTAAAGTTGGGGATTCGACTCCAATATTTATGCTCTGAAGCCCACATCTCCAGTATGAAACACTTTTTATAATGAGCAAATTGTAATGCTCGCTTCCAGGTATCCAGTTGCTCTTGCGTTGGAGTTCACATGTCATGGAGGTTTACTCCTGGAAGTTGGTTCATCCGACGGACAAGTACAGCAACCCGGAATGCCCTGATGATGCTGAGGAATACGAACGCGCAACAAGATACAACTACTCGAGCCAAGAGAAATATGCCCTAGTGGAGGTACTTTTTACCACACAGAATGTTCTCTACCTTTGCTTCCCACACGTGTTTTTACAATATATTTACTTTACCACTATTTTTAGAGTGTTGTGTTTACAACACTTTTTTGTCAGATAGTTCTACTTTTAGGTGATTGCCATGATCAAGGGACTACAGGTTCTCATGGGTAGGATGGAAAGTGTGTTTAACGAAGCCATTCGATGCCATATCTATGGGAAACTACAAGATTTCGTTCAGCTCAAACTGCGAGATCCACTGCGGATGTCCATCAAAAAGAAGAAAAATCACGTCAAAAGGTAACTGGTTATAAATGATAGATTTGGTCGTTGATTTTTACTCGTGCATTGAGGTTTTATAACACGAATGCGGACCACGATGTGCGCATGAAGTTTTCTACCCGATTGTCTATGATGACACAGCCATGCTAATGCTGAGTTGAAGCATCGCTTTAGCAATGAGCTCATCTTTCATAGCACTGAGACAAGATTTGCACCACAGATTTTCTTGATGATCAGATATCATCGTTTATTTCCATCATCAAATTATTGAAATATCTTCTATTGATCACTCAGCATCATCAGTTCAGTTCGTGAAACTTGCGCCGATTGGTTCCAAGGTTTCGAACCCCCCAACGACCCGGCTATAAAGGGTGAAAAGGACCCAAAAACTGGCTTTCACATCGATGTACCGAGACGTAATGTTGGACCGTCGAGTACCCAGGTTAGTGGAATAGCATGTTTGATCCGTGCATCGGGTGAAGATGATTATGTGTGTTTTATTAAATGCATTTAAATAGTTCATAACGTGTAATGTGTTCATAACTTTAAGATTATACTTTTATATTTACCCATTTGACTTGTTAAGTCATGCCACTCGTTTTTTTGCCATTCGAAAATAATTTACTTTTTTAAAACTTGTTTTTTACTGTGCACGAAATTTCTTCTGATAACAGTTGCAGCAAATCTTGTCCATGATGATTGTGCCATGCTAATACTGAGTAAGCCTTGTATGGCTTTTCAATGAGTACAGCTTTCACTGGCCTGAGACTTGATCCTGTGCTGTCCGAAGCGAATTTGCAAAGCGACGGTGTCTACTGTCTGGTTTGAAGATAAATCGTCCATCACAACTATGTGTTGGCAATGCACTCTAGTTCTCTTTGCAATGCTCTGTGTAATATTTTTCTGTCTAAATGCAGATTTCCAGACGAGAGGTGTAAAAATGCAAAACAATGTTCTGCGACATGTGCAACACTCACGGGATCGATTTTTTTAAACGGCCAAAAAGTTTAATGTCAAGTGTTATATAAATGGCAATAAATGAAACAACCTATTAAGAAAATGCCAGCAAAACTTAGCGGGGTTCCAGTTTCCACTGAGTTAGCACTTTTCGGTTATCAACATTTTTATACATTAATTATATTTCTAAAGAAACGAAGCCATTTATTACTTGTTTTTTTTGTTTTTTTTGTTTTTTTTTTACCAAGCTCAAACCCTCCAACTCCTGCTAACCCTGCCATCGGTAACGAAATCTGCAACAATATGATTTTTACCCGCACTGAAGTATCCCGAAGGCACAGAAAGAATTGTGCCAATGCCAATGTTTACGTGGTAGCTTAGTGTGTGTGGTTGCTTTAACTCTGAATCAAATAGAACGTGACTGTTTTGCATTTATCCGTGTCACTGTTTTCTTAATCTCTTTTTCCAACTGCAGCTTTACATGGCCCGTGTGTTGGTCGAGTCCTTGTTTAAAGGACCGTTAAAGAAAGCCATGAAAAAAGAGCAAGATTTAGACAATTTTAAGAACTTTCATAGAGACTCCTATATTTACCCTCAAATGTTGCATTTCTCCGGTGAGCAGCCTTATGTGTGTGTGTCTGCGAGCCGCATCATTTCTTGATTGTCGGATTTAATTTGCATTTTGCACTGCAATTAATGGATTGCCGAATTGAAATCATGCAATTTTGATGATGATTTGATGTCTTATGATGTTTAATCAACACAAAAGTGGCAACGTGGGGGGTGGGATGGTGAGTAGCCGGTAGATTCTGTGGTAGTTGCAACTTGCAAGTTGGTGGGTCTGGTCATCTACTTACCAACATTAGTGGAAGAGCTGAAGCACACTTGTAGTCAACCTAATGATTTTGTTTATTTGTTTCGGTTTTAAGCGAGAAGCGACTTCACAGAAACAATTATCTTCCAAAGCCAGGTATGCGTCGCGGCTTATCGAAATATTTTATCGATAGAAGAAATTAAAAATCTGACCCTTTTTGGACTTATTGTGGATTATCAGAGTACAGGATTGTAATTGTTTCTGTGATCAGTCTGATTATTTCATGATAGTTCCAGTTGTGGAGGAATAAAGATTTAATTTTTGATTTCATTACAAATCATGCTTTACTCCCACGACCTTCTGCATGCTTGTAGTAACCCATTGTAATCATTTCACTTAGTTATACATGGTGCGTACCATGCTTGAATCGTTGATCGCTGATAAAAGTGGAACGAAGAAGACCTTGCGAGCATCTCTGGACTCCCACACAATCGAAGCAATAGAGAAGTTTCACAGAGACTCGTTTTACTACGCAGCGCTGCTTGAGTTTAGCGGTATTTTCTATACTGTATAGTCATTTTTCTAAATTCATTTGTTAGTTATCGTAGTTTCACATCTGAAGCTGGCTTCGTTGATAAAACTACAAAATTTGAGGTTATCGTGTTTTATTCCGTGAGCAATCGTGTGAATGCATCGACATTATGTTTACAAACCATAACTCATTAGGTGGTGTCTAGAATTAGTGCTTAGCCGTAATTTTAAAATATATTGTATGATACCTTTTATAAACTTTGATTTGATATAGAGTTGATGATTTTTTCCATTTTTATTTTTGTTAGCATGGAGCGTATATTCAAGTTTACTAATCTATGCCCAATTTGCCATTATGTACCTTTTGTACAGCACTATGTAATTTGCACGCTATGATTTTGGTGTTGTAGTTTGATTTTCTCTATATTACAGAACCGTGAGAATGCGTTGATTTTACAAATCAGATTTTATAGCGATTGCTTTCAGCTATTTTATGATTGGAACTTCAGACGTGGGCTTATCGGCACACATCTACATCCTGCTTGTTATTTTTGTAACTAGACTATATGCCTATGACTGCCTCACTTTTAAAACTGTTTAAACCTCATATGATAATTTAATTTTACTATAAGTTGAAAGAAATCTGTGAAGTTGCACTGCTTGTTTGGTAATGTAGAATTATGTCTGGAGAAGACCTCAAAACAAGAGTTGTTAATATTTCTACATTGGTCCTGACTCCTGCATATCAGTAAATCAAGCCTGCACTGTATATTCAATCATCGCCTTTAGAGTTACGGCTAGCTATGTCACATTTTGTGACCAATTTCTAAAAGGCCTACTTTTGTTTTCTTGGTCTTTTCAAAAGTATAGAACTGTAGTGTTTGTTGAGGTGACTAACAGTTCGGGAAACTTCTTGTAGTTGTTTTAGTTTTGTTATATCATTCAAATTTAATTACACGACATCAGTTTGATGAAACATATAGCACATCAATTTTTAGTGAATACAGTACGGGTAGGGTAATCGGCTTTACTTTCAAATCCAACTTTAGCCATGGGTTTAGGATAGCTTATAACCTTATATTCTAAGACCTCCGGTAAAAAAAATAATTGAAATTTACGTCCAAAACTTTTGAAAATCACGTACAGTAGATTGACTATTTTGTATTATAGCGTTGAGGTTTGTTTGAGTTTGTAGAGCTCCGGCTGCATGTAGTGCTTTCTTGGTGCTACTTGTGCATAAAATTTTACCATTTTCGTTTGTAGTAATGAAGTATTATCAAGCCAAGCAAATTTCACCGAACTGTCAGTAACCTCAACAAACACTTAAACTCTATACTTTTGAAAAGATCAAGAAAACAAAAGTAGGCCTTTTAGAAATTGGTCACAAAATGTGACATAGCTAGCCGTAACTCAATATAGGCCATGGCACAATACAAAGCAACAGCAACGTCACATTGTCTGATTGGTCAAAATTTTATTTGTTTTACGCGCTGCAGCAATTGCAGCCCGAACATCAAATTATTTTGTTAAGGTTGCAATACTTATTTAAATTTTGGTTTTCTCAATCGAAACTAGGTTGAGATTGAGTTGTCAAGTTAACAACTTCTTGGAAACTAGAAGTGGAGATGGTTATTTTAGTTCTGTCTTCGTAATTATTAATAGGTGCAGATCATGACGTACTCAACAGAGGCCATGTCATCGTGCGTGCTGGAGTCTAAACTGGAGGCGAACATGTTTTCATGACTTTGACATACCATATTGAAAAGATATGTATAAAAAGTTGAAGTGAATGTTTTTTACCTTAAATATTTATCTTATATGAAAAAGTTTGCTAGAAAATCAATTTTTAATTGTATATTCATTCGCCATTTGCGCAAGCATACTAAAACGATGCAGAGTTGCCAGGTGTGAAAAGTAAACCCCAACAGATATCTGTGTGCTTTAATCGGTACTGTCCCGTTGTTCTGTTATTGAATTTGCACAGTTGTTTTAACATACCCTTCTTTGAACAGGAAAAATCTACAAGAACTATCTTTACTTTTCAAAAACGCAGAAAAGTTTTAGTTTTTAAAATACTTTTTTTTTCTTTCAATTTTAATATAATTCCTATATGATGAAACTTTACTGAACGTTTCATTTCGCAGCTTTATCTGTGGTTTTTATAATTTATATATTGAACAATTTTTTTAATTTTACTCAGCTTTGTTTTGAAAATTGCACTTCTTTTCATGGCATTTCCTTTAAAAAGTTAATTGTTTTAAACTTCTGGCAACACTGATATTGTGTTCAATAATTGAATTAGGTTTTGCGGTGGTTTTTAAGGTGCTTGCTGTTGAAATGTTATTTAGGGTAGGATATTTGGATAAATGAAATGTTGATTTATTGAAATACTGGCCATGCAAACAAATATTGAGTACCGAGGCTGAAGGCTAGTTAGCGAATGCCGGTAGCCGCATCGGTTTTGGTAAAATAATGTTAGGCTACTTGAGGGCACACCCAGAAGTGTTATGAAATTGTGTGAAAAGTAACTTACTGTACGGTACCTTTGAGAATGATGGGAATTGTTGAGGCTAGCTTTGTTTTTTTTTTCCAAATTGGTGTAGCTGTTTTTATTTTTAGTAGAGGTGTAGTATATTAAACGCATGATTGCAAGGTCAGCCTTCAGCTCTTGAGCCTAAAATTGCTTGCATAGTCAGTATTTCAAGGTTGCCATGGCTCAGACAAATCTAGAAATCCTATGCAGCATTTTGAAATTCTACTTTAGAAAAATAATTGCTTAGTCTGGCTAGACTTGTGCAGGCTAATACTTTGCTACACTGTAGAACAGTACAGCAAAAATGTAGCATGAAGGCACCCAGGAATTAAAAGACACTCTCATTTTCGAACCTGGTTTTAAAATTTTGTTGCAGTCTAAAATACCCGATTGTTCTATACTGTGCATGTAGTATAAATAGGAATAGTCTAATGTGGTATAAGAAGGAATAGTCTAACAAACGCTTTTAAGTTTGTGTGCATTAATAAAAATTTAGTCTCCAATTTTGAGACCAGCAAAGTTTTTAAAAAAAAAGCAAAACGTTAACATGTTTAGATTGTTCTTATAAAAACTGTGCATTTAAATTGTGCTGCTTAAAGTTTGATAAGTTGAATTTGGTCAGTTCATGCGGTCTCAAAGCATCATTTGTGACCTTAATTTTGTCAAACTTGTGCCATTGCAAAGTGTAGCTTATAGTTAGTGCAGGCATAGTTTTCATTACATCTTCATTTTCATGTATATTTCAAAGTATGTTAAGAGGTTATTTGATATTTAATTAAGATGGGTAGAAAATGTTGTGACTAATTGCCATGGAAATTATGATGAGGCAAACAAAGAAACAACTTCTCGTTTACCTCGAAATCCTGAAGAGAAATATACCATATATATGCATATACCAGGTGACACAGTTTGCCAATGGGTACTTTATGGTTATATCATGTTTCATGAAGTTGTTAACCACTGTTGCAGAACCTCGTTATGTCGTGTTTTTCACTTTATATCAGATCAATACCAGGTATCTGTGAACAAAAAGTATGCAGCTACATTGGCCAATATTATGTTTAAAAATTATTGTTGTCTATTTTCACCTGTATCAGAAAAGGAAGTAAAACAAAAGATTTTAAAACTTATGCATTAAAAACTTGTTTTTTGTTTGTTTTTCTTTGTTGTCGAGACTTCTGTAAGGACTGTTATAGAACTTCTTTAAATGTCCATTTTCATTCCTGAGAAGTCCTTGCACTGATATTATTTAAAGTTGTCGTAACAGATAATTTTTTCGTTCATTATCTGAACTAAAGTAGCACCACATTAGTTGCGCAACCAGGGGGCTTGGTTTAGCCCCCCCCCCCCACTTTACTAAAATCCTAGTTGCGCTACTAGCCACAGTCCTTTCATGTAGTAGTTTTGACCATGTAGGTACATTGTATTTTTGTGAATCAGCTCTATACAAAATAATAACTTCAAAGTTAAAACCTTACACATCTACTGTAATTGTTTTTATTATTGTAACACACACGGGAACAACTATTCATTGGAATAGACTATGTCAAGCATATGAAATGCCATGGATGAAAATGTATTTTACATTTTGAAATTTGAAAGCAAAGTTTTCATTATAATCGTTTTAGGTTTAAATATACTGTGTTTGCAATGCAATATGTCAATGAAAATGTTCGCCTCCAGTTTAGACTCCAGCACGCACGTTGGTTTGGCCTCTGTTAAGTACGCCATGGTGCAGATGCATGCCAGAATATACTTTGCCTCGAAATACCTCTGCTCACTTATCCAGTCTCTCGCTCTAATGCCGTTGGCAGGCGATCAACTCGAATCAATTTCTTAAGCAAAAACTAATCGCAGAAACACTTCAAGAATGCTGCGATCTGTCCCAGCTCTGGTACAGAGAGTTCTACCTTGAGCTGACTATGGGTCGACGAATTCAATTTCCGATCGAAATGTCTTTGCCATGGATTTTGACCGATCACATTTTAGAGAAGAAGGAACCATCTATGATGGAGTGGGTTGCTGTGTGATGTAAACTGTTTTTGAAATTATCTGAAATTGCATAACTATCGTATTATCAAGACTGCAGATAATCAGGTGTTGCTCATCCTCCAAATTTCTTTAACGAAAGGCATAAAACTAAGTAACGGCTTAGAATGTAGCATCATTTCAATTCAAACACAAAAACAGTGAAAACACACAAAGAATACGAAGTGTTTATGTTTGGTGATAATATGATGAAATCCTGTGGCGTTGCTAAATTAATATGTTTCAGTGTTTAACTGTTTATTGTGCAAAAAATTGAACTTATTACCAAAGGTCTAGCTCTAGCTTATTGGACAAAACAAAGTTAGTGTTATGTCAATTCAAACTTAAAATGCATGTGTTGTTTAGATTCGTCTTGTATCCGCTTGACTTGTACAGCGACAGCGCCCACTACGCGTTGACCAAATTCAAGAAGCAGTTTCTATACGACGAAGTCGAGGCTGAAGTCAATTTGTGCTTTGATCAGTTCGTCTACAAACTGTCCGATCAGATTTTTGCCTATTTCAAGGTGACATGTCTTTCCAGGTTTATTCGGCACTGTTTCATTCAGTTTAAAATTAAACATTGATTTTTTGATTCCATTTATCATCACCTGAATAACAGACACCATGTCCAGAATCTTCAACGGTTCGAGGGTCAATCTCACTGAATATTTTGCATGACGTTAAGGCTCGTTGTTGGAGTGAACTTGCCGACAGATATCATTAATCATTAGTAGTTCTACTGTTGACGCAGCCGATAGCTTGAAAAGTCTATCGTTTATAGTTCACGTCCAGTTAAACCGGCTAAGACTAAACAAAAAAGAGGGTACCGCAATTTTTCTTTATCGTAAACATCAAATCAAATGCCTCAAAGCTTGAGTTTAGCGTATGGGACGCAGTGTAACTTTTACTACATCCTCACATTTTAATGGCAGCATTTGGCGGGATCCATCCTTCTCGACCAGCAATTCCGACAAGAGTGCGGCGCACAGGTCCCCTACCCACCCGCCAACAAGTACGAGACTTTACTCAAGCAGCGGCATGTTCAGGTCAGAAAGTCAAAGTTGAGTTGCCAATGTAATCGCGTGTGATGCAAAACCTGAACGCACGAACGTTTAACAAACGCCCTTGCTGATCTACTTTGTGCTTTTCTAGTTGTTGGGCCGATCTATCGACTTGAACCGATTGATAACACAGCGCGTGCAAGTCGCCATGCATCGATCTGTTGACCTCGCTATTGGAAAGTTCGAAAGTGGAGACATCACAGGAATCATGGTACATGCTTGTTTTGTGTACAACGTTGTATCCTGCTGTACTGCCATCCAAAATTTTTATCATTTTTACTTTTGATTGAAACTACTTTGTTCAATTTGCTTTTTTCTTTTTTTGTCTTCATACCCGTGTTGGATCAAGTTGAAAAAGAGCGGGATTTTTTTAAAACTTGACTCATTTCCGTGTCACAGGAACTGGAAATGCTTCTCGACGTGAACCGGCAAACGCACAAGTTGTTGTCAGAGCATCTGACGCTGGATAGCTTCAGCTCCATATTGCGTGAAGCCAATCACAACGTCGCCGCGCCGTATGGTCGCATCACTCTGCACGTTTTCTGGGAGTTGAATTATGACTTTTTGCCCAACTACTGCTACAACATTTCCACAAACAGGTAGAGTTTTTGTTATCTGACAATAACCAAATAACGATTAAAGCATCGGACAAGATTTTATGATTGCTGAATGATAGTATTTCGTTAACTAAGGCAAGTCCTCTGAGAGATATCTTCCACAGCTGTAGGAAACCCATTCGGGTGTTCGAAGTTGTTTATTGTGTGGGGAATTCAACAAATATCCAACCTGTTTAGTCGATCCTTTAGTTGCAAAACTTTTCTAGCTTATAGGTCCTACACAAACTGTCTGCTGAACTCTCTTTTTACACTTTCAAATGAGTTCAACTAAAGAAGTTAGAACAGGAGTGGGTAATCTTTTTAACACAAGAGAGAGTTAGGAAAATGTAGTGCTTACTACGGATAAACACTGATTGATATTTCCAGATTTTACCTGGAAATCACTGGAAGTACATGCAGATATAAAGCATTGCAAATGTATACTCGTGTAAATGTTAAAATAAAAGGCATGAAAAGTACCTTATGTTATGACAAGTATGTCAATGTTCCTTATTTATGAAAGTTTAGTATTTGGTAGTGCGTTTAAACTGTAAGCAAAGTCGAAAGAGCAAAGGTTTCAACATGACCAACATTCGGATTTCCTTATTTGAGGGAATATAGGTAGAAGAAGAGGAAAGGTCTCACTAAAAGTGGAGAAAAACCACGTGGCTGCGTGCTTCCACCTCTGAGTTAGATGCTCCCAGTGATATCTTTTTAGTATCGACTTTCACGCCACACCCCGGGCAATGTGCAGTTTTCAATATTTTAATATGAAGAAACAATTGTGACATGTTGCGCAGATTTGTCCGCACTCCAATCACGTTTTCCCAGGAACTGACTCGAGAGAAGCCTCCGAACGTAGCTCATCATTATCTCTTTGGCTCAAAACAACTCAACACAGCTTATAAAGAGATAGCAGGTAAAAGGCTGATAATAATCAATAATTCTTGATGTTAATGATGATGATAAATGTTAAAAGCTTGTGCTTAGTGAAGAAGTTTTAGATTACCGGTAAGTAAGTTGAAAAGCAAGAAAGTTAAGAATGTCATTGATTCTTAAAGCACTAAAGTGTGCTTCCGGTGAGCGTCGAACTGGCAGCCTATTGAAGGTCGATCAGATGCCATCACCTCGCAACCGGTTGCGCTTGTCATTTCAATAAGTGATGACAGTTAAGTTTTTTTTTCTTGAACGCGATAACTTTGTCCTGGAAGAAGTCAAACATTGTGCAAGCCGACGATAGTTAAATTGTTACCGTTGCTTTCGCCAGGTTTGTATTCACAATTCATTGGATATCCTCATTTCGCTGCCATCTGTCGACTGATCGGCTACCAAGGAATTGCTGTCGTCATTGAGGAACTGCTGAAGATTGTCAAAAGCTTGGTAAGCGTTCTAACTTAAGCTGCACCCTCTCTGCGTAAGTGCGATGTGTTAACGGCTATTTTTCTTCATACAGCTTCAAGGTACCATCCTTCAGTACGTGACAACTCTTCTAGGAGTGATGCCACCTATTTGCAAACTTCCTCGCTTTGACTACGGATCGCCTGGTGTCCTGGAATATTACCAGCATCAGCTGAAGGATATTTTCGGATATTCCGAATTGAAAACTCTCGTGTTTCAAAACTTCCGAGAAGTGGGAAACGCCATTTTGTTCTGCCTCATGATCGAACAAAATCTGGTAAACATCCATTGATGTTATTTTAATGCAAACTTGGCGCAACATTAATCTGTGATGCCAAGTTTTGTAATCCCGTTCATAGCGTAGAAGTTTTTTTCTAAAAAAGATCTTCTACTCAATTTGAAAGTTTAGTTTGACAATCATCCTTCCATGCAGAATCAGGAGGAAATCTGTGATCTTCTCCATGCTGCTCCCTTCCAGAACATCATCCCTCGTCCGTTTGTGAAAGAAGGCGAGAAGTTGGAAGCGAAAGTGAAAAAGCTCGAAGGAAAATACGCGTCGCTCCATCTGGTTCCTCTCATAGAGAAGTTTGGGACACCCCAGGTTTGCATAAACTTTCCTTTTTAGTAATATCGTTTTACTTGAACAGTTATTTCTATCCTCTGCTAGTTGATAAGAAATCATCGACAATTATATGAGGGCAACTTCTTGCAATAATCAAAATCAAAGTACAAAGCAAGAATCAAAGTCAAAAGGCCTCAAACGTTTGTACTGCTGTTGAGACTCATGTAAAACTGCTGTAACGTTGTGTTTTATTTCAGCAAATAGCTATCGCCCGAGAAGGGGACTTGCTGACAAGGGAGCGATTGTGTTGCGGGCTTTCCATGTTCGAGGTTGTTCTCAACCGCATCAAGTCATACCTCGATGATCCGATTTGGAAGGTAGGCTTTCGTGCACGACAAATCAACGGTTTGCTTTGTTGTGTGATCGAGATGCGAAACAATGCAAAGCTTTAGGATTGTATTCATTTAATTTAAATATTCAAAAAAGCATCTGACTTATCTGGAGCCCTTGTCAGGCATAATAAAAAGCTGCTTAATAAAAGTGGCAGTTGGTGAAAAGGGAGCGATGCAGCAATTGCAAAAACTTTTCAAAAAGACCAGCATACTGTATTTGGATGTGACAGAAGAGATTATTAATGTCGAACTTGTTCAGTTTCATTTGCAGTGCTTGATTTATTGTTTGCGATCATCATCCAAATTCGTCCAAATTTCATCCCCACTAGTGAGGGTTCATCATCCAAATTTCATCCCCTCTAGTGAGGGTTCATCATCCAAATTTCATCCCCTCTAGTGAGGGTTCATCATCCAAATTTCATCCCCTCTGGTGAGGGTTCATCATTCAAAGTTTGTCCCCACTAGTGAGGGTGATCTGTTATTTTATGTTCATTGATTTATGCTTGTTCCAGGGTCCCACTCCAGCCAACGGAGTGATGCACGTTGACGAATGCAACGAGTTTTACAGACTTTGGAGCGCCATCCAGTTCGTGTACTGCCTTCCTGTGCGCGAAAACGAATTCACAACAGAGTGAGTTCATTCTTTCTGCACTTTTACATACAGATCGCTTTCTATTTATCAACGCATCTCAACAGCTTTATACGACTGATATTTTTGAACTTTCAGGCAGTTGTTTGGAGATGGTCTGCACTGGGCTGCCTGTGCCATCATGACTCTGCTTCAACAGCACAGACGATTCGACGTGCTTGACTTTTCCTACCACATCATGAAAGTACAAAGATATGACGGGAAAGATGAAGTCATCAAGCAAGTTGTAAGTTTGTTGTGGATATATGACTGTTCACTAGGGTGTTTCATTTTTTCACCATTTTTGAAATTCAAAATGCCTGGGGTCCCATCTGGTGGTATTTGGGGAAAAAAGTTTACACCCCAAATTTTTTTCAATTATGACGTCATATTGAGGTGGTCCACGAGGTTTGAAATTTTTGGGCCTCAAAATCTCGAAATTTGGGCGTATCTCCGGAACCACACATCATAGATCGACAAAATTAGTATCAAAATGCGCAGAAGGGTCGGTTTCCTATACCTGATGTAGAGAATATTAAGGTCTATCTGCTTGAGAAAAAAAGTTATTTCAAAAAATTTGATTTTCGGTCTATTTTCTCCTGATGAACAGAGATCAGGTGATCAAGATAATAAGTTTTTCTGTATTTTTCCACTCTTGGAAGCTGCTATTGCGTAATAATAGTCCTTGTTCGTTTTGCAAGAGACGAAAGGGTAATAATTGAAGGTAATGCTATTATAATGATGATGATGGCTATTCCTCGTCGAGGATATTATAATGTAACCGTTGAGGAAGAGGTATGTATGCTCACCTGCTTTAGATTTTGATTAAGTGTCATTATGGCATTAAGGCCAAGTATTAGTAAGTCGATGCAAAACTTCAAGGAATCGGAGAAAAATGTGCTTCCCCTTAATTCAGATATAATCATCACTATTTTTACTTGAGGAAGAGAGTACGGTAGCCGAAACTAATCCCAAGTTTTTGAAGAAAATACGGTACTCTATTTCAAAGATTTGAAAGATGAACTGCTGAAAGATGTAGTTGGCATATGGAACAAAACTGGTCTTCCAGTGCTTAGCAAACAGAGAATTAAAGCCAAGTTAAAAGACGTGATAGAGAAGTACAATGCAGCAAGAAAAAAAGAAATGAAACGCAGAGGTAATGAGGTTAATCAAGAATGGTTACAGAACTTGTTCGATATATGTGCATGTAAGTGAAGTGTTCGATCTCCGAAAATCTGGTTGTTTTTCAAAAGAAACTCTCTTGCACCTGTGAACTCGAAAACCGAGTCCAGGAGAAAGAAATCGCTTTCTTGAAAGATCAGCAAAAAGATTGAAAAATGCTTATCAGTGGCGTAGATGTCAACCATGTAGAAAAGGCTTTAGAACGGGAAAATCATAAAAGGAGGTGGGAAACGAGCAGTGAAGTTGAACAACCGAGCACTTCTGGCATACAATCTGCCAAAGCATCGGCATTACTATGTTCGAAACAAAGAAAAAGAAATGAAGCAGTTAGATGTCTACACAGTAGCGAAAGCGACTCTGATGGGGATATGAATTAGGAAGATGATAGGGAATACGAGCCTCTGAAACCAGCTATTGGGGGAAAAGTGTACAAGAAAGTACATTCTTTTTCAATAAATGATAGAAGTTGTTTACTTGCTGATCGTAGGATGACTTCGGTACGCCAACAGTCAGATCTTATGAGGTCGGTTCTTGGAAAAGATCAAATAGCTGCAGCACCTTCGACAGTATACCGCCAACGACAAAAAACAAGAGAAAAATCTCTGATGGAAAGTGAGAACCTTCTCAACTCAGCTTCTGCCATGCAGTTATGTTATGATGGGCGCGTTGTCGATAAAATAGATCGATACGTTTTCTTGGGTCAACTTGTTGATGATAATGGCATGAAGCACGAAAGTGTGCTTGCTGTTAAATATTTTCCCAAAATTGTGTCGGTCACTGCAGCACTGATTTTTGACACCATCATCCAGGAGGCTTGCAGAGTTCACCTATCCCAAGTATATTCAGTCATGGCTGATACGACTGCTCTCAATACAGGAAAAAAGTCCGGAGTCAATACTCGACTGGTCAATTATTATAATGATGAAGTTGGTCATGATATTCATACCCTTAAATGTATGTCCCACATAAACGAAATATATCTTTCCCACGTCATTTCTTTTGTGGACGGCGCCAAGAAGGGACCCGGAGCAATGCAAGATGGGGCTTTGCTTAACCAGATAGCAAGACTAGACAAGCCCAGTACTGAAACCTTAACACCAACTATTACTACGCAATAACAGCTTCCAAGAGTGGAAAAATACAGAAAAACTTAATATCTTGATCACCTGATCTCTGTTCATCAGGAGAAAATAGACCGAAAATCAGATTTTTTGAAATAACTTTTTTTCTCAAGCAGATAGACCTTAATATTCTCTACATCAGGTATAGGAAACCGACCCTTCTGCGCATTTTGATACTAATTTTGTCGATCTATGATGTGTGGTTCCGGAGATACGCCCAAATTTCGAGATTTTGAGGCCCAAAAATTTCAAACCTCGTGGACCACCTCAATATGACGTCATAATTGAAAAAAAATTGGGGTGTAAACTTTTTTCCCCAAATACCACCAGATGGGACCCCAGGCATTTTGAATTTCAAAAGTGGTGAAAAAATGAAACACCCTACTGTTCACGCTCATGCCTGGCTGCACACGGCCAGTACGAATGTTTCTGCTTTTGTTCTTTTTACAGTGACGTTGGTTGTGTATTGTTGCTTGTGTGCTCGAAGAATGAGAGCACCCACCCCGCCCTTGAGAGGTTTCAAGACAGCAAATCAGTCGTTTTTTGCATAAATTGATTCAACGTGTGCAGACGTTAAATCAATGTAAAAAACGATTGATTTACTGTCTGGGTTGTAAGTTATATGCCCATTGAGAAAACACCGCTGCGCTTCAGGAAATACACGTTGACCATCATCCTTTTTTTTCTTCCTATTTGCTAAAAATTCAAAACTTCTCCACCACGTATAAGTCTACATTATTAAGTCAGTTGATCGCATTGAAGTTTTAATCCCTCGCTTCACTACGCTTCAAAGAATTTGTGTGTTTGTTTTTCTCCAGTTTGCTGAGTTGTGAATCGACGCTGGTCATCTAACGCTACGCATATGTGCAAACTGTCTCAGATCTTTAACGAATCTTTAAAATCCAAAAATATATTGAATCATGATAGTTAAGTCTTTTGTTGTTGCATGGGATTTTCAAACAGCTAATTCCAATAACATCGATTTTCACCTTGATGCTGATGAATGATTTTCAGTCTCTGAAAAAGTTTGTGGAGCGAGTTCGAAAGTTCCAGATTCTCAACAACGAGATCTTCGGGATTCTTTACAAGTACTTGAATCCTCCAACGGAGACAAGCTCACCGATGGAGAACGTGCGATGCTTCCAACCTCCCATACACAGTTCTGTGATGCACTAAAAGCTCACCCGATTCAACCAATCATCAGTTTGTTGAAGTTGATCTACTAATCGATCGAGAAGCGATACCACCTACCCGATGACTTAACTTCCCTTTGTCTCAATCATGCATGATTGATCATGATACCGTTTGTGGTAAAATCGCATTTCTTTCATCTTGGTTTAATGAAGTGATATTTCATTGCGAATCATCTGAGTTTTCGATTGTTGTCCTTTGATCTATCACGGTATGGGTGAGCGTTTACTTCTTGTATAATATATAACAAATCAATACATTACATATTCATAATGTTTTTTTATTATTTTATGTTGTTCTTTTCTGTGCATTTAAAGCGTTTTCACCGATTTGATTTAGCATTGTCTTTGTCACATAACAGAAGACTTGCTTGAAGACAAGATGATTTCTTAACTAAGTTTCTCACCCAGCAAAAGTACATCTTTTGCTTGCTGAGTTACTATAGCCTTGGCAGTTCGTTGTCAAACTGAACATTTCAAAGACTGCGAGCTTGCCATATCATACTTATACAAACATTCGTTAGTTTGTTGTAGAATGCAGATATTTCTAATAATTGTGTATTTCCATTCATCGGTTATAAATGGTCACCACTGACCTTGATAAGTAGCCTATTGGAGTTTGTTTGCTGCAACAGCCGTAGTTCATCTATGACCAGACATTCCCACATTGCTGGCTGAAAACTGGTTTGCTTTTCGCCGCTGATATAACCCAGTTTGACGTTTTTGAAGACGAGCTTGTCTTAGAATGTAAAAAGCATTAATAGTCTTTGTTTTTCGTTGTTCGTCTTCATATAAGTTGCTCTATAGTCAGTTATCTGTTGCGAAAGGCAACCGCTCTTTTTACGTTGATTCAACTAACAGCTATATTGAATCGATATATTTAGGAGAATTCATGACAGTCACAAACGTGAAGATCTTTTAGCTGCTCGTCACTTTTTTGTCACTTTTGCCCTTTTCACAATTTATTTGTTTGTTTGTTTTTCAATGTGGCAACTCTTGATTGGCAATTCCTGATTTCCAGAAATCTTTACAACATGCGTTTAGCGAAGCTTCACGATCATTCAGCTTGAAACTTGATTGACATAACAGGAATTCTGTGTAGAAATACTTGCGTACTTTGTTTTCACCAACGTTTAGCCTACCTTTGTATTATTGTTGTGTAATCATAACGTTTGATGAATATCCAAGAATGAAATGTAATTCTTATACGTGGTCAACGGTAATTCTCATCTGTACCAATACCGTGATGAAATGGCTATTTTTTTGTCATCTTAACCTCGTGTTTGAGATAAAAGCTAAGTTGCTGTCTAGAACCCCACTCACTTAACACATTGAGGTAATTTGCCTAACATGCTCGATATTGTTTGATTGTTTTGTATTCAATAAACCACATACTCTATATTTTGTTGATCTCACCTCTTATCAGTGACAACAAGCAAGCAACAAAAATGTTATTTATCCAACTTAAGTCACTGCACAGAGGCATGTGATGAGATATAGTCCAATTATGATGTGATACAGTCCACCCAGATGGCTCAGTTTAGCGTTTGTAAACGAAGAAATGGCAAGATCAAGTAGTGCCAGTTAGACTCCTGTGGTGTGCGCTTGAGTAACACATTTCAAAGGCCGCTCTCCATTCGGCTGCACCTTCTGGATAGAATCAGGGACTACAAGCGGAAACTTTACTTTGTTGATGACCATACGTGCGTCAGTGGTTCAAAACCGACAAGCAGAAGTATACGAAACTCGAGATGAATTTTCAACGAAGCTTTATCAACACTTAAATAAAGATTCCCACATTTAATCATAGGCTAGTTAGGGCACGTTCAAATATTACTCCCCCATGTAACGCCAACGTAACGCTTTTTTCAATCCCCCCTCCCCCATGTAACGCTTTTTCACTACGAATTCAGCACAAAAAACTACCATTTCGTACTCGAAAGCGTTACGTAACGTTTTGCTTGAACCCCCTCCCCCTCGAAGGCGTTACGTAATATTTGAACGTTCCCTTACATGAAATTATCAACCAACCCACGATTGGTTGTGGAAATCTTTACCATCGAACAAAAAAGTCTCGTTCGAAGATAGGAATGTAATCTTGACAGGATCGCATTCAGTGGCGTAGCCAGATCCGATTTACAGGGGGTTAAAGAAGGGGCAAGGCTTTTTGCAGGACGGACAATATTTTTCGTGACGTCATAAATGAAAGCGATATAAATTGCTCTAAAATTGATGATAGCGTTAAATTTTAATTGACGATAAAAGATTAACTTTCTGCTTTGGACTGGTCATTCGAATTGCATTTGCTGATTCTGGTTCGCTTATAACTGAAGGAAAAGCGACACAAATGACAGTTTCTAAACGATCATGGTTTGGTTGTTTGTTTGTTTTTTTATCTTTATCCTGCATTGCGGGAAAGCGGACCTGAGCGCTATGCATCGGTGTACGCCTTCCGACGTACACCTGACCCACGCTGCAGCCGACGGTAATGTCTGTTTCCGGTTGTCTACTCTACTTATGACTTCAATTTGGTACTACCCATTACTCGAAATCGATCACTGGGTAGAGGCAATTATCGTAAAGTTTCTTGCCCAGAGAAACAACAGCAATTGCAGGTGGCTGGAGTCGAACATGCAGGCTCTCGACTGCGAGCCCAACGCGCTAACCACTCGGCCACTGGTAAAGGAAAACTACCAGCACCACTTACACCAAAACGATTCTTCAATCATTGTGGTTATTTGCAAATATATCAACGAATTCGTTTAGATCGAGATCAGTTGACCTGTCCTTTTGTATGTTAATGACATCAAGATCACTAAGCCTTTTCTCTGTCAAATGATAAGTCATACTCTTGATTCTATTTTGGCGCAGGGGGTTATTTGTCGGATAGTGTTCGCTAAGCATGTAACAACCCCATATCACCAATTACAGTACACAGCTAGGTCACAACTTCATATAACTGGATTTGTTAAAGACTATACTTGACGCATTAGGCCTATATCTAAGCATCTTAGTGTTTCATAAACCAAATGGTGGTTTGCCGAAAATAATGTTGATGCCTCGGAAATGCATGCGAAGCGTGGCCCAAAGACTATACACATACGGTAGTGTTGTTATTTCCCCAGATCATTTATCGGAGTTTCACGATCGGCGATATCGTGTTTGAGTTGTTGGGTCGTTTTACTGTATATATGTTGGAGCTTTTGTAAACATATCGGACCCATTCATGATTTACTCGGAGGATGTCACGTCAGCGTCGGATTAAATTACTTAATGCAGAGTGATAAATTCCATAAACTTTCGTAGTTGCATTTATTTGATTGGTCAATGAAGTGTCTATGTGGACCTATTTGAGTATTTCATTGGCTGGACCGCAGACATAAAGCAGGTGTTTGCTTGCCAGAAGTTAGTTGGGTTTAGTTGGGTTTTCATCTAGACCAGTTCAGATGCGCGGCAAGCATCAGCATATGTTTATATGGCTGGACCTATGTGTTAGACCGTTTCAGCGCATTAATATATATTAATCAATGTAGGCAGAGATGGGTGTGATCTTGATCTTGAAGATCACAAGTGATCTTGAAGATCAAGATCGTGATCTTGATCTTGATCTTCAAGATCACTTTTTTTGGTGATCTTGATCTAAGATCACTTTTTTTGTGTGATCTTGATCTTGAAGAACAATAAGATCAAGACGGGGATCAAGATCACTTTAAAATTGAAGTTTACTTACTAAACAGAGGAATTTTTTTAGAACTCGTACTGTACAAAGTAGTTAGTGGCAACTACTAACATTAAGCCACTGTTAATATGATATGTATCCCAGTGTTGTACGTTGACGCCGTCAAATTGACGGCGTCATTTGACGGCGTCAACTTTTTGTTGACGCTGAGGCTAGCGCCGTCAATTTATTTTTCAGTTGACGGAAATGATAGCGCCGTCAACTATTTTGCCGATTTTAAGCGTCAAGCGCTAAGCGTCATTTTTTGTTTCCATGGAAAATCTCGTTTCACAATAAGAGTTTCACAATGTATTCTGGCCAGCGCGACTTATCCGAATTACCAGTTTTTGAGTTGGTTGGAATGGCTCCTTGGAATACATGCGGAAGAAGTTCGCCAAATGGTGATCACCCATGTATTGAGAACGAGGGATCAAAGACAGAAAGCGAAAAATCCATGAATGGCATCACGGACGTTGAATATACTTTATTTCAAGAGCTCTATGCCCCTGAAAAGAGCGATGTTGGTGCAGTGGACCTCGTTAAAAGATTTATACATGCTAAACTATCACAGCACGCTTGGAACAGTGATATCTTTCCGACTAAACGTTTTCAACTTGTTTTTGAAATACAACACACCAATACCAACCAGCGCTGGTGTGGAACGCATGTTTTCACTTGGAAAGGACAATATGCGCAAGGGCGCCGGAACCGGGGGTGGAGCAGGGGGAGCGGATGCCCCCCTGCCCTCAAATTTCTGTGGATGGGGAGGGAAGAGGGGGCAATGGTGCCCTTTTATGGTCATGTAAGCTACTGCACACTTTGCAATATAACGATTTATGCTATACGCTTTTAGCCTAATTATAATGTTTTATTTTTGCCTCAAAATAATATTCACGACACAAAATTCTCCATCACAGTAAGTTATATTACCGTACATGATTATAAAATAGCATGATGCCTTTCCGTGCCATTGTTCTTTGTGTAGCGGATACTTGTATCATTACTCGATAATGAGCTGATAGATGAGCATTATCGCTATATCTTATCTTAAAACTTAAAAAAAAAATTGGCCTTTCAGCAACAAAAGTGCCCTTATTTCATACTCCTGCCCCTCCAGTCAAAAATCGCTTCGGCGCCCCTGAATATGCGTCCCATACGCAGCAGATTGTCAGACAAACGTTTTGAAATGCTTGTTTTTCTGAAAGGAAATAACTAATAGGCTGAGCAGCTAGTTACAATACAGTCTCAAAACATAATACCTGCTCTTTATTTATAGCTATTGTTAGCCTTAACTTGGTTGAAATATTTGCGTTTTATGAGACGCTGGCAAAAAATAGCGCTAGAAATTAGCGCTGACGCTGACAATTTCTTTAAGAGCTTACGCAGTCCTTTACGCCGTAAAGTTTTTAAGCAATTCGCGCTGACGCTGACGCCGTCAAATTATTTCAATGACGCGTACAACACTGATGTATCCAACAAAAGACAATTTAAAGTCTCCATCTAATTTGGTCAGTGTTGCCATTTCAAAATTGAAAAAGTTTTCTGTGTTGGTCATAATAAAGAAGTCAACTTCCGTGTACTTTATGTTGACGTATAGTAAAAAATGATTTAACTTTGTTCACAATTTCTATGTGTGAATTTTAAAGAAATGTTTGCTTTCTTTGACTCAATTTTAGATGTTTCAAAAGTCTAGGATGATGGTGTTAAAAATTCTGGACTCTAGCCGACTTTGGTCATGTAAAGTGGTTTATTGCAGCAAATCAACGAGACCAAGACTTGTTTAAGGTCTGAGTATGGAGCGGTTTGTCTGACCGCAAATCTCTGAACTTTTTTGATAGCAGACAACAGTATCAAGGTTGCCAGATGGGTAAATGGTGCAATAAACATTGACATAACACAGTGAAAGTTAAAACTACTTAGTAACACGAATAAAAACTCCCACAAAAACCAGACAAAAGTTTGGTAAAAAAATGATGCAGTTCAAAGTTTATTTTCATTTATTTATTATAAATAAAAAGTATAAAACTAATTGCAAATTTTGCGACTTTTTCAGTACTATTGTAATTAACTTTGGCCTTGGGTGTGACGTTGCGGTTCTACGCAAACTACGTCAGCAATTGATAGACCTAATAGCAACAGTCACTAACTTATTACAATTCTTAGGCCAGTGATCGAGTAGTTAAAAGTAAAAGTTAGCAATACCAACTATATACCTTTACCCAGGTTGCTTATAGTACGGTAATTATTTTTTGCAACATCATTGATCAAAAACTTCATTTTTTTTCAAGTAACTTACACAAAAAGTGATCTTGAAAGTGATCTTGATCTTCAAGATGACATAGTTTGGTGATCTTGATCTTCAAGATCACATAGTTTGGTGATCTTGATCTTGATCTTCAAGATCCCCTATTCTTGGTGATCTTGATCTTGATCTTCAAGATCACCAATACTGGTGATCTTGCCCATCTCTGAATGTAGGCTATAATATAACTTAACATGTGTTGTAGTGTTGTCCAGAAAAGTTAAGCCATGGCAATAATCAGGACTCACGAACAATTTAGACAATGAACTCAGCTCAAACCCCAAATAAGTCAACTTAATTAAATTACGCCAATTGGAACTATAGGCCTACAATAGTTGGGTCTGCTACTATTCGGTGAGTCCGATTCATTGAGTCTGATTCGGTGAGTTCCTAACCTCTAACCCCTAACCCTAACCTCTAACCCCTAACCCTAAAACGGCAATGATAATTAGGCTATGGTACCCGATAATTTAAAAAAAAAATTGAAAAAATCTCCCGTTAAGGGATCGGACTCACCGAATCCGACTCACCGAATCGGACTCACCGAAACAGGCCATTCCGACAATAGTTATATGAGCACTCTAGGAGACATGTGGGTGTCATATTCAATTAAATTACTTAATGCAGGTTGCAGAGTGATGAATTATATAAACTTTCGTAGTTGCATTTATTTGATTGGTCAATGAAATACTCGAATAGGACCACGTAGACACTTCATTGACCAATCAAATAAATGCAACTACGAAAGTTTATAGGAATTTATCACTCGCTGCATTAAAGGCATACTAAATGAAATTTTCAAACGGGAATTAAGCATTAAAATGCGTAAACTGAACATTCAAAAATACATTTTTAAAAAAATTACCGAAAAAAAATTGTTTTCAATGGCGCTGGCAAGGCCCAAAGTTCAATGTTTCATTTATTTTCATTTTTTTTCAAAATGACCAAAAAGTGCAAACACAGCTCGAGAATACGTCACAAAAGACAGCAATAACAAAAGCCACGTTACAACATCTGATGTTTTAACATCAGATATGAGGTTTTGAGCAAACTGTCTGATGTTTTGACGTTGAAAGTTGATGATACATATGTTTTGATGTCATGTTTTGATATACTGATGTTTTGATGTAGGCTACATACGGTACATACATAGCCTACAGTTAAATCGCCGACAGCAGGGCCTCCGAGAGAAATCAGCACTGGTCGGGAAACAATACGAAAAATGGGCCCCATAATATTTTTTTGCAAATATTGCGTTGTATGTTCGTGTTAAGCTGAAATTAGCCTACTTTCCTCAGCATAAAAAGAACTTTGTTCAATGTAAAAATCATCAATAATTAATCACTAAATTACACTTGCAGCAAAAATGCCATTGAGGCAAACTATTTTGCTAGAAAGCTTTGTAAACACACAATAGGCCTACAGGCAACGAAAATAGTTCAACCAGCAAGCATTTAATTGAGGAGTGTCCAAACTTTTTAACACGCGAGCCAGATTTGATAATAAGTGTTCGCGGGCCAACAGCCACAATAATTTTTCTGAAAACTTCAAGTTGAATTTATATGATTTTTGTGTGTCTGCAGGCCAAAAATAACACATTGTACAACAACAGGCGCGGGCTACACAAAAACGTCTCGTGGGCCGGAGTTGGCTCGCGGGCCGGACTTTGGACATCCCTGATTTAATCCAACCCTTTCTGGACTTTTTGCAATGCAAAGTGACGGATCACAGCATCAAATAATAAAATTTTGCGACATCTGAATTGATGCACAATATGTATAGTTAGGCTTTTCAATCGGTTTTGAGTCATAGGCCTACTGGAGGGCAAACAATTCTTTACAAATTACAGTAAGCTAATTGCTAAAACCACGTTTTCAAAGCTCGAAAGTTGCAATCAATGATTCTTTCTGTAGAGATTATGGGGTGGTTCGTTCTGGTTTGCAGCTGAAGTTTGCTGTGTGGCTTTCTGTCAAAAGTACCAACTCATCCAAAATGTCTTGAAAAATGTCATTGTTGTAGCCTACAAATGGTTTAAATTTGTCCCACATGCCCGCAACTGCACAACAGACATACGATGAAATTTTCATGGAACTTCAAACTCATCGACGATATGTTTGAGTTTGTTGATACATTTGTCAATTCCAACAACTATCGAATGCTTTGCAATGTACGGTAGAATCATGGACTTCTAAATAGTAGCATCTGGACTGGAAACGCCGTGACCAACAAAAGGCCAAACAGTTGGTACAACAGTGGGCCAACAGGGTTAGATACTTGGCTGTTGGCCCACTGTTGGCCAACTGTTGTACCAACTGTTTGGCCTTTTGTTGGTCACTGCGTTTCCAGTCCAGATGCTACTATTTAGAAGTCCATGGGTAGAATACATTTCCTTTGAATGATTCAGCTAGTTAAGTGGAGTTATAAAAGTGTTCTGTCCTCAGGAAAAGAAAATCATTTTCTTTTAAATTTATAATTGCCACTGCAACTTTAGCTTGCGAGTAGTAGCCTACTCTTCTCAGCTTTCTCTTACTTAGATTCCATCTTCCTTTAATTTCATTAAATTCATCAGTGAATCTTGTTTAGGACCGTAATCCACATAATGCAAACCAATCACAAATTTAAAACTGCTAGTTGTAGGCTGTTTTAGCATTGACTCAGCTTCAGATCAAGCTCTTGTTGGTCTTTGCAAAATTGCAATTGCAAAAGGGTAATGTAAAGCATTGGGTTTGACTGCACCACGCCTTGATTACCCTCTCGAAGTCAATTTTTTTTTGCAAGATGATAGGACAGCTTTTATTAGATTTTTCAGAATTTTTCCTCTGACTGGACTATAACTTTAAAGATGCCACTAGCTTACAGATAATTAATCAATTACTCCAAAAATGATAAGACATTTGAACAACGCTGTCTGTAGGCAACATTATGAATTCCAACTAGATTTAAGCAACAACATCCATAAACAAAAAACTCAAATAAAGAAAAAACTTACTACCTTCCAAAATCACATCATGAGAAGCATGACCAACAAAAGGCTACTTGACCACACGAAAACAGAAGATCTTTTAACTATGACAAAATTACATCCAATTGCAGCAATAATAAAATCAAAAGTTTTAAAACTGTTCGGCCACACTAAAAGATCACAATTCGGAATCAGCAAAGTTTGCACAGAAGGAAAAGTAGAAGGAAAAAGAAAACGTGGCAGACAACCAAAACGATGGCAAGACAACATCCAATCATGGACCGGACTCAACTTGGCGACACTGGGAGAGCTGGCTCAAAATCGCCACTCTTGGATGCAAATAACTCATGTTGATGCGCAATCTGCTGCAGGCGGAGATGATGACTGATGATGATGATGATGATCCATAAACAAAAAATATACAGGATTTACTTTCTTTAATTGTGCTTGGACTGATACCTTTAACTTTCCCAGATAACTTATGTTGAATACAACATCCTATGCCTGGCCAACGCAGATTTTGAAGTTAAGGTTTAGTTGTCAAGCAAAAATAGTTCCCGCTTAGCTAAAACAGCACCAGTTTTCAAGTTGACACTATCAATACAATCAAAACCGTTCAGTGATACAGAAATCAATTCAGCTTCAGATTTTAAGTCTTGAAGCTGTTACACATCGCCTACCTTAACACGAAAACGATTTGTTCTTGATGAGAAGCATCGAGAGTGACATTTACAATGATTGAGAAACACTTGGAACTACGCACTTCATTTAAGAATTTGTTGATTATTTAGTTGGTACATTTTTACTTTAGTACTAAAAATGGGCCCCCTTCAAAAGTGCAAAAACAAAAAACTACTCGTTTTTCCTTTACAATGTTTTGCTAGGGGGGAAACTGGCCCGACTTCCCCCCCCTCTCGGAGCCACTGGCCGACAGTAACAACTGTTGCGTGATTAGCTGATTGCTCGTCTTTTATTACGTAGACTGTACAGTCGCACGCTTCGCTGCTTAGGCCCATTCTGGTTTTGAAAGCTCTGACAAAAGTAGTCGCGGAATGCTGATCAGACCGCAATGGGGCAAAATTGTATTGAAAATCGTTTTATGGTAGCAAGTTAAACACAAAGAACGTGGAAAATCGCCAAGTCAGTTTTTCCTTTAGTACCCTTTTAAGTAATTTAATCCGACGCTGACGTGACATCCATGAATGGGTCCGATATGTTTACAAAAGCTCCGACATACATAAAACGACCCAACAACTCAAACACGATATCGCCGATCGTGAAACTCCGATAAATAATCCGTGGAAATAACAACACTATGTGCATAGTCTTTGCCTCTTTGGGCTACGCTTCGCATGCATTTCCGAGGCATCAACAAGATGCTTAGATACAAATAGGTCATGTACAGTCTTTACCAAATCCGGTTATTTCAAGTTGTGACGTAGGCCGTTGAAGGGGTCCGAGCAAAAAAGTTTGGGATCATTGTGATTATTTGCAAGTATATCAACGAATTTGTTTAGATCGAGATCAGTTGACCTTTCCTTTTCGATGTTAATGACATCGAGATCACTAAGCCTTTTCTCTGTCATATGATAGCCTAAGTCAGGGTTTCCCAAACTGTGGTCCGCGGACCACTGGTGGTCCGCAACGACTGCATAGGCTGCAACGACTGCAACGACTGCCAAATTTTAGAAATTTGGCCTTTTTAAAAAGTGTTTGGCTGGACAATTTTTGTTTGGCCGCTTGGCCTTTTTTTGGCCTTTTTTAGTTTCCCGATTGGCATTTGTTTGGCCTTTTTTTCTTTTGGTTTTCATAGTTCTTTTGGTTATCCCTAGCAACAGTGAAAAGTTTTGGTGTAGCGTTTTACATCATGGCCATTTCAAAGACCTTGCTAGCTATGCTTTAACATGTCTCTGCATAGGCGTCGATTTTTTCTTAGAAGAGAGGAATTCTGGGTGGGCAAGAGTTTTCAAACAGATTTCATTGAATGTGTGTTTGCAAATTCGCAATGGTCCAGTCTTCGAAATGAGCATATTTTTACTTCAGGCAAAAACGTTGCCGAGGCCAAACGGCAAAATTTGAAATTGCCTCGGCAATTACTGTGAATCTTTATTAGGAAAAGATTGTACTAAAACAGTCATGTAAAACGAGAAGCGAGAAATATACTAGAGTAGTCTATTACGAACGCATTGTTTGATTTATTGTGGTGTAATAATACCAAAGGTAGTGATAAAGCGAGCAACGCGATACGCACTCTGTTACGGTAATTCACGTTAAAAAACTCACCGGGAGGGGAAAGTAAGTTAATTTTGGGTTGATTCAACGTTCGAGTCAGCACAAATTGATTTAATTTTTCCGGCGGGTTATATTGCGTAACAACAATGCCCAATAAGAAATTTACGTTTGTTTTACATTAATTCGACATCTAGCGATGTTGAATTATCATAAAATAACGTGAATTACTCAACCAGGTACAGGTAACATATTAATAGCTCCCTGCGAGAAGATCGCCTCGATTTACCTAAGCTTATAAGCCAACATAATTTCGGCACAATTGGGACACTGCGAGCAACACAAAGTCTGTTTGATGAACTAGTCAGAATCGGTATCATCAGATGCTGTATCAGCTGGACGAGATAACGGAAAGCGAGGCGCAATAAGGAGAATAGATGCTTACAATAATTTGACGTCTAGTTAAATCAATGCAAATAGCAGGCCTTGAAACAACTTTTTTTTTCCGGCGGCCAAACGTGTCCGACTGAAGCAAGCTGTTCGGCGGTCAATCACAAGCACATGGCGGCTATCGGAACTTCGACACACATTTTTACTTTGGCAGAAGCGAAAAATATACTAGAGTAGTCTATCACGACCGCACTGTTTGATTTGTTGTGATGTAATAATGCCAAAAGTAGCGATAAAGCGAGCTACAAAGATATGCACGTGGCACGCTGTTGCAGGAATTCACGTTAAATACCTCACGGGGAAAAGTAAGTTAATTTTGGGTTGATTCAACGTTCGAGTCAGCACAAATCGATTTAATTTTTCCGCTCGGTTATATTGCGTGTTGCTCAACCTCAACGTCAATTGCTCAACCAGATACAGGTAACAAATTAATAGCTCCCTGCGAGAAGATTGCCTCGATTTACGTATACACTAACGTAATTTCGGCACAATTGGGATACTGCGAACAACACAAAGTCTGTTTGATAAAGAACTAGCTGTCAGAATCGGAATCATCAGATGCTGTATCGGAGCACGAGGTTGTCGCGTCATCACTGGAATCAGACACATCAAGAGGCTCATAGCTTGGCTGTAAATCTACACCGTCTTTGCCGTTCGCAATGAAGCGTCCACGTTTTGCGGCTTTCGGGCTTTGATACCACTCCACAGGCCTCTTGTTTTTTCATAAAGATCTATCAGGGTGTTGACTAGGGAATAAATCTATGCTGTGCCATAACGACTGGGAGGAATGTTTAACTCAAACATTACAAGCGCTCGTGTGGCCTCGGCATTTTCATTGCCGACGCTAATGCGCCATTTGCCGACGCTAATTTTGAAGACTGAATTTATCGCATCAATAAAGTGTATTGTGGTGTCACTTGCATCCAGCTTATCGTCAGACATCAGTTGCTTGATCACTCAATAATGTTAACAATTCAAGCATAATAAAGGGTGTATTGTGATTTATCGAGTGCTTTAACTCTTTTCTAGTCCTTTGTGATTATAAGTGGCAAAGTACTACTACTTTATTTACAAGGCCGCTTGTGTAAAATTTTCTCGGAACTTCATGGCGGACAAATGCGGCCGACGGAAGGGCGAGACCCGGCGGACAAAATGTCGGTTTTTGTAGGTTAATCGCGGCGATGGCCGCCTTCAGTTTCGAGGCCTGAATTATAGGGTGATATTTTTATAAAAGATTCTCCCAGCTGGGCACGTGTCTAAGCGCCGGCGAAGTAGGAAGTAACCCAAATAAAACATCCAGCAATAGTAAGATTGAATCAACATTCTAGTCTGGTGTAGTCTAAGAAAATTAGTTTTTTCTAGTGATCTTGTTGTCCTTACCATCACCTCGGCAATTGCCGACGCTAATTTCGAAAAGTGTGGTTAGTCTTTCTCACAAACACTGTGTTTAGCGTCGCTGCAGCAATTAAGCTTTAATAGGTTGGATGTTTTCTTTCTTGCATCTTGCGATCTTATGAGCGCTGCTAAACTAAACAAACTTCTTTTATGTTTTCCTTTGCGACCTAAAAAGCGCGTGACTCGTGACCTGTTATCTTTAAAGTGGCGCCTTCGGATTTGCCGCATTTGTAAAAGCGATTGTTTTTAGTACGTCTTTAGTTTGTATCGGTTATTTTATTGTCATGTTCATTATGATGTCATATTCACATTCCCTTACGCCGACCGGGAACTGAAGTTTGATTGTGACGTAACGAAAGAGAGACCATTCGGAGAAAAGATCAAATTGCTGACGCAAATTTGGAGAAAAGATCAAACGTGGCTTTCTCTCACCAGGAATTGCCAGCTGTGGCAGTTGCCGTAGCAACAACAATGCAGTGCGTACCGCCGTTTTTCCACGCAGCGTTGTTACGGAATTGCTTTGTTCTGTCGGATACCTAGCGAGAGACATAGCGTAAAACAAGAAGTTGCGCTGCAGTTGGTTGGATAGTCCAGCGTTTAAGAAAAACGGAAATAATTGTAACGAACACTTCATAAGTGGCATGAAAACAGGGTGGGCGAAACATATTTTGCCCACCCTCGCTTCACGGCAGGGTGGGCGTCGCCCACCCTGCCCACCCTATTTCGACGCCTATGTGTCTCTGCATCCCTGTCAGTAATGCAGTAGTACAGAGGATTTTTTCATTGCTTACTGCAGTGAAAATAAACACGAAACAAAATGCAGACTGAGCTTTTGGAAACGATTTTGCGAATACAAACGGACAGGCTGCTGAATGGAAAATGTTGCACAAACTTTGATGGCAGTGCCATAATGATAAGACGTTTCACATCTGATATTGTTTATGGTGAAACTAGCAGTAACGAAATGGCAGAGGCGCTAGCTTTCCTATAATAAGGAGTGTTCAACTGTTCATTGTGGAAAGATGTTGGACATAAATGCAATTGATTTCTCTGATTTTGCAGTGTTGGGTGTTTAATGTAGCCTACAAGTAATTATATTGGGTATAAATATTGTAGATATATACTATTTCATATTGCATTAAGTGATATGCCAATATTAACTCCTTCTCACTAGTCACCTGGGTCTCACTGGTGGACGTTAATGGCTTTTTAGTCTACAGGATGACGCTTAGCCTAATGTTGTATGCATATTTCAGTTGTATTGTAATTGTTTCCATACCTATCTGTTTGTATTTTATGGATTGTATTTTTTCAGGAATTTTACTAAGCGATTCTTCTTTAACAGATAACATGTACAACAATAGAAACTGGGTAAATATTATCTAATTTGTTGTTGAAAGTAAGTGCAAAAACACCACTGATTTCAACAAAGAGAACAAAACCTCAGGTTTGGCCTTTTTTTCTATAATTTGGCCTTTTTTGGGGATGCATTTGGCCTTTTTTGTTTTATCAATCTGGCAACCCTGTGCATAGGTGGTCCGTGGCGATATGGTAAGAAATTAAAATTTAAAAAGTCACACTTATACGTTGTACAGTACGTAGCCTACCCTGTTGAAGATAATTGCCGGAGTTCTTAATTAATACAGAGTTGATTTTTCAGGACTTCACTTGAGGATCGCAGCAGCACATGATTTGTTTTCTTTCATTAATATTACTGAACATCAGCCTATCTTGTTTCAACGTAGTTTGCCGATGCTTGGCATTTGTCACAATAAGAACTGGGAAGCAGCTGACTCGATGACTGATATAGTCTTTCGCTGCTTCCTGTCTGTTGTGGTATTTAGATAGCTATGGTACTATTTCATTCGTATTGTGTATAATTGTACCGTACTATTGTCGCAACAGACAAAATAAAAGGTTTCTTTCTCTCTCTCTTCTCTGATGTTACACTTACACAACATTTAGAATTGTTTCTGCACATTTCAAGAAGTGCTTTTTAAGAGACATACGAGAATTTTGACTGGATTTTAAACCCTTTTGATGTTACAAAGACTGATCTGTCAGGACGCGAAGAAGAAGAATTAGCCGAATTATCATCTGATCGAACTTTAATGATTAGTTTCAATCAAACAGCTATTGCATCTTTCTGGTTGAGTGTTGTGAAGGAACACCCATTGCTATCGCAAAAGGCAACTAAAATTTTATTGCCTTTTGCCACGACCTACCGGTACATGTGTGAGAGTGAGACAGCATTTTCATCTCTTACCAACATGAAAACAAAATACAGGTCCAGACTTTCCGTGGACCCTGACTTACGAGTATGCCTTTAACAAATAACTCCCAGAATTGATGACTTGTGCAATAAGAAGCAATCCCATTGATGTTGTCACTTTTTTTTAAATAAACAAAATTCGGTTTTATTCATTTTTACTTTTGTATTAAAATTGGGGGTCCGCAAATAAACAGATTCACAAATAGTGGTCCGTGGCCCAAAAAAATTTGGGAAACCTTGGCCTAAGTCATACTCTTGATTCTATCTCTTTAGCTGTAGTTGGTTTGCTTTTTGAAAAAAAAAACGCTCCATTCTGATACAATGTGAATGTAGCAACTATACTGATCAACTGAGAATTTGAGATATCACCTATTCACCATACAAAGTAGCTGGTAACTGTGGCAGGGCTACCAAGCCAAATTCCTCAAATCTGGCTCTTTTTTAAGGCCTTTAGCTGGAAGATTTACGGTTTGGCTTTTTTTGTAATTTGGCTTTATTTTGGCTTTTTTTAGCTTTGGCTTTTTTTAGCTTTGGCTTTTTGCAGTTATAGAGTTTTTTTACTTTTTCGGTAGCCTACTGAACATATAAATCTGCAATTTTTCCTGTTGCTAATTCCGTAAAATCCTGACTAAGTGTGAACATCCCAGACAGCAAAATCCGCCATATTTATGTTGACTTAACGTCTGCAGACGTTAAATCAATGTAAAAATAACAAATTTTGCTGTTTGGGATGTACCCTAGGGTGACTTATATAGGCTACTGACCAGCCTTGTTTGACTCTCGATTGTCTGGAAAGTAAAAAGCTATTGGTGGCAACAATGTTAGATGAAACAGCAGAACCTCCATCAAGGAGACGAAGCGTCAAAGTAGATGCGTTTCTTGGCAATAAAGTCTAGAACAGTATTGCACCTCTAATTCAAAACGGCTCCTTCAGCTGTTGTGTGTACTGTAGATGAAGCAATACTTTCGAAGGATCCTGCTCATTGGACTGAATATGGTGCATTTATTCAAGCTTTACACATAGCAAAGGGACTTTCAGCAGTCAATGGCAGAGCAGAGAGAGGAGTTGCTGTAATCCAGGATTTTAACAAACTCTTATCTAAAAATGAGGTCCAACTTCAGTTTCTTTTGCAAGTTGTTACTGAATACAGGAAACTGTTTTGCAAATTGCAACAAGAACAATATTGTCAATAACATCGCTATAGAGCTAATGCTATTGTACCTTTTGTGTTGAAATGTGTTTTTTCTAAATCACTGCTTTTCTACTTAAGATAGATCCATTTAATGTTCAGAAAGTAGATAGGAAACTATGTTTTCTGCATCTTTTAACACAAAACCGTAGCCTACAGTATCTCTAGCTCAAGTGTTTTTTGAGATACCTTAGGCTACGCAGATTTGGTATTTTGAGGGAGGGCACAGTAGCCTACTTTAGAGGGGAAGGCCACCCCTAAATCAACTTCAAATTTAAAAAAAGTTTGCATGAGTGCTTTACTTTTTCTGACAATCTCACCATTTGAAAGGGTGTCCCAAGCATTGGCGTATTATTTCACCTAATATGCAACTAAATCACATCAACTTTCATTTTTTGTAAAAGGGTTATTTGATTGCTTATTTTAAAAAAAAATAGTCTAGTCAAAATGAAGTTGTTACTTTTTATCACATTTCTTGTGTTTTTTCAAGTTGCATGCAAAGCTCAAGACGTCCCACCTGTAAGTAGCCAATAATTGTGGGTATATATGATATCACTTCTGTTTAATTCTGTTTTCATTGAGTGTCACGCACTTATTTCACATCACACAGCTCTACTGTTTTGTTTTCAAAATTGACTTTATGCTCATATTACTCAGGTTTTGAAGCAATCTACTGAAAAGATATTGCTGTATTGTGTGAAATTGTTAAAATAGTTTAAATTGAGCATGCTTTGTATAAATTTACTCTTTGCTTTTACAGCTCTAGTGCTAGTACTTTTTTAGTAGGGAGGCCATCTTAGTTTAATTGTAGTGGGTATGATACTGTTTTACCAATAGTAATTTTTCTATGTTGCCTGCTGCTTTCATCCTCTCTCCTCAGACTACTACCTTAACGTGGTGAGAGAGTTTCCGTGCCTCAGTGACCTCTAGAGCAGTATTGGCGGGAGCTAACTACTCCCAGATTGTTCACCAATGCCAGGTTGGTCAAAAGGTAGAGGCCAGACAAAATGTAGTCCAAAGTACCCAAGTCCCCAACGGCAGAACAGGCGGATGAAGTCAGCCAAGCTAAACGACTGTGAAGGCGGATGAAGGCTGCAGCATGCCACCAGCTCCAATCGTCTTGGCTTGCCACTGGATAAAGCTGATGGCCTTGTCAAGTTTATATGTCCTTGATGAGTGTGCGCCATCAAGTCCATGCTAATCAACTCACGCACAGGCATCTTTGCAAGACATTCAAACCTAATGGCGATCGTTTATTGCGAAGGCTATCATCCTCGAAGACGAGGGATAGCCATCATCGCTACTTTCACTTTTAAAATGAATTTTTTTTATCTATTTCAGATCACTTTGGTGTGAAACATTGGCTTGGTAAAACAAGCTGTTTGTTTAAAAGCTTTGGTAATCATTTACAATTGCATTGCAAAAATGTCTGAGAAACAAGTTTGTTTTCATAGCCGTTTTAACCTTACAAAGTGCTTGAGTACAGCCTACCATGTCAGCTCAAGACAAAACATAGAATGTGGAAGTAGCAAGTACCCCTGCTACTTTCAACCAAGAGTAGTGAAAGGGGTAGCATGTTATTCTACATGAACTGGTAGCGGGAGCACCATCTGTGTATATATTGTATCGATAGTGAGAGCACACATCTTTCAAAGTAGTAGATGTTCAGTTATTCACCTCTTCACAAACAAAATTATGTAAAAACACATTTTTTAGTTTACAGAAGATTGTCGGCATGGAATGTACCAGAACCATGCTCGATCAACTGGATCTCCACAAACATTCCAAGTTAATTTAGATTTGGATCCATCTGTTCGATGGAATGAAGTTGTCAAACACAAAGGAAAAGAAGTTAGATTTTGCAATGTTTTTTTTTATATATATTACTTAAAATATTCGAAGAAGCATCTATTTTGTTGACTTTTAAGCGACACTACTTTGGATGTTTTAAAACTTTTCTACGTTCTTAGTAAACATCTGCAGATGTAATTGTATATATCATGATTATTGATTACACATGTCTAGGGATGGTTAAAAACAGTTTTTTTTAGTCGCCGTTTTTTTAATTGTTTTTTTTATATATATATAGTCTTGATAGCAGAATCTGCAAACAATCTACAGGACTTATTAAATTCTGTTGTCAATAACAGTAAAGCAATGGGTTTAGAGTTAAATTCAAGAAAAACAGAATGCATGACGGTATCAAAAAAGAAAACTTATCCAAATTGCAACCTAACACTCAATGGTGTTACAGTGAAACAAGTTGATAAATTTAAATATCTTGGATATATTATAACTTCCGATGGCAAAAGTGACACTGAAATTAAAAAGAGAATCGCCATAGCAAAGAATACTTTCAGTAAAATGAGCACAGTCTTCAGGAATCGCAACATGACAATAAAGACCAAAATTAAAGTTTTAAAAGCATATGTAGAATCAATTCTAACCTACGGATGTGAATGCTGGACAATAAGTAAAGATATGAAGAAAAGACTAGAGGCTGCTGAGATGTGGTTTCTCAGAAGGATGTTGAGGATATCTTGGACTGAAAAGAAGAGTAATGACGAAGTTATGAAATTGGCAAATGCAGAAAGGAGATTAATAACAACAGTTAGAAGGCGTCAGATGCAATTTGTAGGTCATATTCACAGACATGGAGATTTGGAAAAATTAGCTCTATTGGGGATGATACAGGGAAAAAGAAGCAGAGGTCGACAAAGATTAACTTATTTAAACAGCTTGAATCAATGGGCCACAAACACAACAGTTAAAACGAACGATTTTATACGAATGGCAAATGACAGAGAAGTTTGGAAGACCATGATCGCCAACGTCTGTATCAGATCAGGCACATAATCATCATCATCATATATATACTATGTCCAATTACATTTTTGCAAGTAACAACTGTTTTTATTTATCATAACAAAGAACTGCAAAAGAAGCTGTAAAATTATCTGCTGAATAACTTATTATGAATTAGGTTACTGCAGTTTTGACTAAGCTCTGTAAGTCAGAAGTGTGGCCGCATACTCAGCAAGTGGTTCTATTGAACCACCCAACTTTAAGTAGTACTACCTATGATGAGCATGAGGACTGTTTGGATGATAAATCCTGTAAAATAGTCCAGTAGTAACCATGCAACAGTCAACCACCTTTGTTACTTGTCTCAAGTCTTTTTAGTTTGTTTATTATGATGAGTAAGTGTTCTTTAAAGTCTAATTAGTAAATCTGCAGTCTGATCGACTGATCAGGTTAACTTATGTATAAAAAAAACATTAGAGATTAGCCTACCAGGCTAAATTGGCAAATTCAAGTTCTTTCAATTCAAACTCAAAATTAATGAACTTGAATTTGCCAATTTAATGGTGTATATATAGTATTTAAAGTAATCTTTACTTTTTTTGATTATTTGGTGAAGTCAAAAGAAGATTTTAATGAAAAGTTTAATCTTGATTATTTCAGAACAGATATTTCAGAAAAAAGTGCAAATTTTGCTCCAGCATTTCAATGTTAGACAAACTCTTTGCGCAAAAACAAGATTGTTTTTTTTTAAACATGTTTTTTAAAAAAAAAAGATAGAAAGCGAAAAAAACATCGTAAAAAAAAATCACATCTCTTCACATGTCATACACTTTATGTCATACACGTCAGCATCAAAATATGAGTATTTCTTAAAGCTTTAATTTTCAGTTGTACAACTGAAAAAAAAACTCTACATTTTTTAATTTTGCATATTTCATAGATTGAAGCAATGCTAGTTCAAGTGAAAAAGCTGGTTGGTTATATTTCACCAAAACTTATTTCAGCGGTGGATGAGTACTTGGTAAGAACATAACATTTAATGACAACTTTTGTCAAGTAATAATCTGTGTTGTTTGGCATATATCGGTATGTTTAATAAATTCATCATTTTAGTTAGATGTACTATATCGATTTAGTGAAACCGGGTCTTTAAGATAATTGGTAAGCTCATGTGATATTTACTAGTATATCTGCTTTATTTATGGAGTACAACATAAATTATGTGCTGTAGTCCGGATGTACATATGGTATTAAGAATTAATACACAAGAATTGTATCACAAGGGAAATAATTGAACCAGTTTATGCACCCTTTTACTTTATGTACCGTACGCTTCTTTTTACATTTTTGTGCCACGTTCGTGGAGTACTACCGGTAGTCATTTTGACACTGCCGACCTCACATGAGACATCTCACCATGAGACTATTAGACGAAAATTCTATCTATTATTGTACAGACATTTTTGTTTACCATTCCAATGCTGAATATATAATTGCTGCCAAGGTAAAGAAACTGGCCACTCTACCTCGTTAGTGCCGATGGCTGAGTGTGATGAGAACCTTATCTTCTCATTCCCCGTAGCTCAGTAACTGAGAATTAAGTGTGGGATCACCTAAACTAAAGTTTTTAAAACAGAAGAAATGGTTAAAACATGAAATATATTACCTCGTTGCTTGATCTGTTTTAAATTTTTTTACAGCCTGAAATAATTGAAAAGCTTCCGTCTCCTTACGACGCTGAAATCACAGGAATCGCAAAAGCGAGTGGCATTCCTCAAGGGGAAATTCTTTTGTTCAATATTTTCTATGAAGTGTTCACTGTTTGTACATCAGTGGTGGCTCAAGACAAAATGGGTACGCACCACAAGGCAATCTTATGACAGCGCTTGTTAATCCATTTGTGATTGGTGACAATTGTTTCGTAAGCAATTTCGTTTTCAAAAATCGTCACTTTGTGTATTGCAGGTAATTTATATCACGCTCGAAACTTGGACTTCGGCTTGTTCATGGGGTAAGTCTTGTAGGCTTAAATTCACTGTTTACAATTCAGCCATTAATATAATGCATGCACTATACATTATGCATTTACTACGTTACAGGAGGTGGTGGAGTTTAGCCTGGTCCGTGATTTGAGAATCACTGCATATGCTAAAAGCTTTAATTTGACAATCGTTTGTAACTGAGCTAGATGTTACCATCAACATTACCGGTACTCAACGTTCAAATAGTTATATCGAAACATTCCTTGAAGCTTCTGTGAATGAATTTCAGATGGGATACAAAAAATCACACTTGGCTCATTAGCGAGTACCTTCGCCCATTAGTGATAAATGTGGACTATGTCAAGGGTGGAAAGACATTGTACAAGTCCGTCAGCTTTGCCGGATATGTCGGTATACTCAGTGGCATGAAACCGGTATGTACACAACACCAGATACATATACTTCGATGCAATCTAAACTGTACACTACCACAAATGGCTGTAAATGATTTTGCAGTTTCCGACGTTTGCTTTTGGTACATTGGTTTAGCATGCACAATTGCACATTATCACCATTTCATGTCTTTAAGGCGATTTTTATTTATTACGCTACGGTACTTCAGGGCGTCTTTTCGTTTACATTGAATGAGAGGTTTAACATAGACGGCGGATTTATTGGTATCATTGAATGGATACTTGGAGACAGAACTGGTCGCTGGACCAGCTTCTTGCCTCGAGATGCTTTAGAGAAGGCCAGCAGGTTAGTTTAATGAAATGATCTTTTTATGATTCTATGCAAAATCTCAAACTTCCACCATCAGAGCCAAGGCTTAAAAACATAATATGATTATTCGTATGCGTAGTTTTTGTCTACACCTCACGTTTTTATAAAAGTAACCTATCTGAAAATGTCTACTCACAACAGTAGGCTAAATGGTAGTAAAAACAGAGAGAGAGTAAGTAGGCTAAATGTAACCAGAAATGAGTTAGCGTAATATCTATTTAGTATTACACTATTAGATATTAACAACCCTAGCTTACCAATTTGTGATGTCAATGCAGATTTCGATTTTATCATGGAAATTGTGGACTATCGGTACTTTTATTCAAAGATATTAATATTATTTTAATTTTTAAGAGTTAAGCAAGACGTAATGCTTCCTCAGCTAGACCAGTGGTGGTAGTGTCACCGCTTCGAAATTCACGTAACTTTCATTGGAGTTGAAGTATCGACTGAAGCAGCAAGTCTTGTTTTTCAGCTACGATGATGCTGTGAAAATGCTTTCAAATGATGAACTTCTTGCTCCAGTTTATTACATTGTGGGTGGATCGAAGCCTGGTCAAGGTGCAATCATCACCAGAGATCGCGAGTCCATCGCTAATACTTTATCATTAAATTTAACTGCAGGTAAATATTTATGCAAGGCTATTCACGTGATGTTCTTAAGCTGTTGTAAGTTTTGTTATTTTAGCTTAGTCATTATAACATTAACTGCTGGTTTTCCAAGTGATTGCATTCAGTAAACAACGCTGCTTTATAAATCAGCTATTTTCAAAATGCACTGTACAGAATTTGCTCAGTGACGTTGGTTGTCAGGTTCCTAATATGTAACTTCAGTATTGATCTACATCTCTTGTTTCCTGTATTGCGAGTGTTAGACGCCAACGAATGCTTCTTTATTTCACAAGTGTAGATACAAACGACCTGTTTTAGCCTGATGATGCGGGTTGGCGCTGGTAGTTTGTCACTAGCTTTCGGAACAAATGTCAACAACAATACAGTAGAATTCGCCTATAACAGCACCTCTAGGTGATTGCAAAAATTGACGTTATAGCCGAATTGACGTTATAGACGAACTACCGCAAACTATTCCAAAACTGCCTTTTGATTAAAGAAAGAGGTGTATAATCCTGTCGGGTTTACTGTGTACCACTGTACCACCAAACTGACAAAAGTCACGCAGAAAATACAGTAAACAAAGAAATTGTTTTAAAAAAATAACCTACAGCGAAAGGTAGGCTACAGGAAATTTGCGCAATACAGCTCGTTACATATAGTATAGTAGAGAAGTTCATTGTTTATTAGCAAAAAAGGCATTGATCTTCAGCTGTTTCGGTTTTGACAATGATTTCTCTACCACATAGCGTTCAGCTTTTGCTAAATAATGTAGGATTTGCTCGCTATCGTCGTGACTTCGGAAGTATCGGTCTAGTTGTCTGATTGACTTTAGGGCTTCTACTGGGGTTGAAAGGCTTCTACAGGATCGTCGCCATCATCATCGGCCTCCTCTTGTACGACATCTTCTGCAGCAGTTTGTACATGAATGTCATGCAAAATGTCGCTCTCTGTTACTGTTTCACGCGGGAAAAAAAGTTAATTAGTTTATACAGTAGGCTACTGCACGTACATTGTACAACCGTTGCTTTGAGTTGCTTAAAGGTCAGCTGTAGAGCTGCTTTTTACACGTGATAGTTTTTCACGCGGGAAAAAAGTTAATTCAGTTAATTAAAATCCCTGCTGCGAACGACGTAGCAAAATACAGGGAAGACATTTTGCAAGCAGCAGCGCTAACTGGATTAAAAGGCTGACCGTTCGTGGTGAAGGTGATGGGCTGATGGCTTAAAGTGACGTTATAAACGAACAAAATACGTCTGGGGACCAATAAAGGGTGCTGTTACATGCGAATTGACGTTATAGGCGATGCTGTTGTAGCCGAACTACAATGTACGTAAAAGATAGGAATTCTGCCCGGACCGAGCGAAATGTGACTTAATAGGCGAATTGACGTTATAAACGAAGCCGTTATGGCGAATTCTACTGTATCTACTTTGTCTGATGGCATTTCTCCATGCCACCCGGACCTGAGGGTCAACCGAAAGAATGCATTCCCTGATGTTGTCGAGTAAACGCTTCTTCGGACGTCTCCGAGAGTTATTCCCACGGACGCCAATGAACTGGGTTTTCTTCGGTTACGCGACTTCCATTTAGATAAAGCACCTGGAAGAAACCATTTTATATGTGTGGCCAATGGCCTTCACATAATCGATGGAGTTAAGTTTTCAAATTAGGGAAAAAATCAATAATTTCGAACCTTGATGCTGCATTTCCAATATGCAAGTAAATAATTACACTCACTTCACCATTAGTTTCGAGCATGCCTGCACGGACGATTAAGCGCGTTTCACCTACCCGTACTTGGATATTTTTTGCGACAGTTTATTTTGTCTTTAGGCGAATGGTTCGTTGTTGAAACCAATTATGATAACTGGACAAACCCACCGTTCTTTGATGATCGCAGAAAACCTGCCAAGAAATGTCTTTCTGGGATTGGCCAGCAGGTAAGACATCTCTACAAGGCAGAGTCAGTTTAAAACTTGTATTGATGCGCATGATGCTTTACTGTACAATGTATTATTTTGCAGAACATTGGATTCTCCGGTTTATATGATGTTTTGTCTACCAAGCCCATGCTAAACCAGGTAATTTGTAACGACGACAGTGTCGCACTGCACTATCTGGAATTACTCTGTTAAGCTTGAATTGGGTCAATACATATTCATGGCTACCACTTTGTGTGAAAGAGATATACCGGTAAATAGCTTTATTTGCCAATCATTATCAGTTGTGTCCCCACTTGTGGGGTTGGCCGGTTCTTTCCTTGCAGCGATTACATTCACCCCTATTCTCCGTCTCATCTTCTTTCTTCAGTCCGACGTTCAACTGACATCCCGCGCTGCACTACTGAAACGCCTGGCAGGCTCTAGCTGGGGGGCGAGCGCTGAGACTTTGCGAATAGCAGCCTTAGCCCTTGTCTACTCTTCTGCAGAGTACTGTGCACCTGCCTGGTGCCGCAGTGCTCACTGCCACAACATCGACACTGCCATAAACAGCGCCTTGCGCACAGCGACCGGATGCCTGCGTCCCACACTATTGGACAATCTCCCCATTCTCGCTGGCATCCAACCTGCTGAGCTTCGTCGCGAAGAAGCCACTCTGTCCCTCGGTCGACGGGCACTGGAGCCTAACCATCTTCTCCACCACAAGATCTCTGCCTTCCCAAACGGGCACCCCCGCCGACTGAAATCAAGACACCCATTTGTGCCAGCCGCTCGGCTTCTGATCAACGAAGCTGATGAACAAGACATCTCTGCGGCTACTTGGGCGGACCATAAAAGGAGTTCTGAATGGAGGTCAAGCACCACCAGATTCCATTCATTCATCCCCGACGCCGACACACGCCCCATCGGCCTGACACTACAGAGACAGGCATGGGTGCGCCTCAACCGTCTCCGTACGGGCGTCGGGCTTTTCCGCTCAACCATGCACCAATGGGGAATGGCTTCTTCCTCCTCCTGTAAATGTGGTGCCGAGGAACAGACTACATCATCAATAACTGTACCATCTTCAAGCCACCTAACGGAGTGGAGGGTCTGCGCGTCATGGATGATGAAACTAAAGACCGGCTGCTCTCTAGCAGCCTTCCAGTGTAGTCCGGGAACATCGTGAATCTGGGGTGGTAAAAGGATAGACCCTCGGCCCCAGAAGCTCAGACGACGACGAGTCCGACGTTGTCAGCCTCATTCTTTCCCTGTTCTATCATAGTAGTCTACGGACTACGGTACTCAATAAGCTTACGTCACAATGATATACAATTTACAAACTCAGAGAAACACTCCAGTGTTGAATAATTCAATCTGATTAGCTTGGAGCAGCGAAAGACCACTGGGTCATCTAGTCAGCTGTCCCCAATACAATGAACTAAGTCACTAAGATAATACCTACGTTGGGGTTGTTTTTGTAGATTTCTTTACTTAATTCAACTTTACGGGAAGTATAGAATTTGTCAACACAACGTAGGCTATGCCTAAATAATTTTTTGTCAATTTGCCCGTTGTTGAGCCAATCGTTGAATTGAAACTATTATCTCTTACAAAAAATGTATATCTTTCAGCTAACCACTTACACCGCTTTGATGCAAGTCAACAATGGAACCATGGAAACGTATATTCGCTTTTGCGAAAATCCTTGCTGGCCGTGGTAGTGTGACGTCATTCTGAGGGATGGTTTCGTTATTTGCTACATCGTGTTGATAGATTGTAATTTTTTATTCTCATGTATTTTTACTTTTCAATTATAATAACGGTGCGTCATTGAGCCGCAAAGAAGATTGTTCCAGTGGTAATAAAAATGTCGCAAAGTGTGAGCAATGAGCATACCCGCAATATGCAACCATCCTTTGAGATACAAGCAATGTATATTAACCACTTTTAATGGAAAAAAAAAAAAGATTTTTGAATTCGCAAATGTTTTTGAGTGATCACTGTGCTCCGAGAAGTTAAATTGGATGTTTTTAGATCGAAGCTGTTAATAAAGATTCATTTGATCAAACATCTCTGGTAGTCATCCTTACTACCAGCTGACCGAGCCATTGGTATATTGTAAGACCATTTCTCGCAACTTTATGGAATTCCTTAACAGTTGCCAAATCATTGGTAAAGAGTTGACAGACAAAACTGAACCACAGACAGACAAAACTTGTCTGTACAGTGTACATTACACATGACCAATTGACCATAGAATTAAGGAAATTAATTTCTCGTTTTCGAAACCCACACATGTTGCCTTGCAGCTCATGCTTCTCTTTCTTCCTTGTTAAATCTATGGTCATGTGAAAAGGTTTACCGCTAAACTTTGCTCTCTGCTGCTAGTGCGTCCTATACTCATGGCGATCTATGACAACCGAAACTTAAAAGCAATAAAATAACACCGCATTGTATAAAATGATAGTTATCAAACACAATACAAACAATAGATTGCACAAAGTGGTCTATCGCACACAGTTTAGCAGGAAAACTTCGCATAAATGATGCTGGTTTGTGAGAGCACAGAACAAGTACAAATAATCACAACACTACGGCAGCATTACACACAGTTGTTCATCACCAAATTACATTGAAATGGGTTTCTGCAGAGGAAAGAATGCAAATTTCTTCCATCTGAAGTGCGCCCGTCTATGCAGCTTTGCATGCGAAACCAAAAGTTACAGACTATGGGGTGAACGCGCTGATCCAGCGTGGTGATCTTTTTAATGGCCAATAATGAACATAAAGATTTCGTATTAACTGTTGCCTTGTAGTTTTAACAAAGTGAACAATGTCAATACCAGGCACAACATCACACGTAAATCGTTGATAACTGCTTTAGTTTTTGTCTTTAAACATTGATAGTGCGTGATTAGCCTAGTTGTCTTGGAAATACACACACATACGATATTTTTATGTAATGTACGCTAATCGAAATATTTAACATAACAACAAAAATTTGTACAATCATTGGGTTTACAGGCAGGAGTAGATGAAATTAAATCCCTGATTGAAAATTTTGAGAAAAAAAAAAGTCTTGCAGTCACAACGTTGTAGCTTTATCCATGATCGTGCAATGGTAAAACATAAAAGCATTCAAATTTTGTGTTAGAGGTTGTTGTATGGGAGTGTTCAAAATATAGGCTATATGTATATTATTTTAGTACAGGTAGTTGGAGTAATCAGTGTATGGTGTAGCCCCAGTTTTAGTATCAGACAGAGACAAGAAAAATTGTTGTTTCTTGTTTGTTCTTTAAGTTTTCACGACTACCAACTATAGCATGGGTTCAACTTCAAGGCAAGTCTCCTATGACATGGATGTGGTAGTGAATGATTGTGTCAATGGGTAGCTTGGTGGCTGTACAAATTAACATTACTGATTTGAAAGACCACCAGCGCATATTTGGCAAATGAATGTTTTTTTCGTTTTGCAACTTTTTGTTTGGGTTGGTTCCAAATTCGTGTGTTAATCTTAATGGTAAAACTTGTTCCATACTTGCGCTAACAACGCGATCATTGAGTTGGGAAATAAATTTCAACTAAAAAAGTATTATGTATTAGTAAAAACGGTCTTTAAAATCAGTGGCTGTAAGTAATTTGTACATCCACAAACGAAGTAAAAAATTTGGAAATTCGTTGAGACGACTTCTAGCTGGCAACTTACACAACGAGAAAATAGGACTTTTCGAAATAATCGTTTAACGAATTAAACCAAATTATTAAAATTGTACTGACATACTTCGGCCTTAGTGTGTATTTTGGAGCAGATTAATGGATTGGTACAGTACGACATTCATCTTAAAAAACGTCAAAACCTAGAACTTACAACAAATTAACACCATTTTTTAAAGTTGTTGCCTCACAAAGCTTGCCCTTTCTTTTTTTCTAAATAAACGAACTGAGATGATAAATATAGTTTTTAAGGTAAAATAATACTGCATTTCAATGTCTTCTCATTTTACAATTTGATTGGTAAAGCACAATACCTTGCTTTTAAAACAAAGAAATTTTCACAAAATATAAATGTACGGTATCTACTATCTTTTTACATACCGTATTTGTTACAATGAAACAATTTCACCTTCATGAGATGTGTAAAAAATATTTTTACCCTGCGTATTTTTTACTTTTGCATGGTGTTGATAACTTGTACACGACCCAAATATTTCGAAAGTTAATTTCGGTGATGTAATTTTTTTGTATCGATTGCATTTTAAACGTACAGTAAATATACACTGTATTATATAATACCAGAAGATTTTATGATCATCGGCGGTTTTAACTAAAATACGTCCGTAGACCAACACGCTCCAGCTATCACGTGTAAGAAGTTGATGTGCAAGTACGTCCTTGCTATGCTGTAATATTCGTAAAATTCAGCAATGCAATGTGTTAAAATTCAGCTTTCAGAAAAGAAAAAGTTCACTGGCACAAATAGTAAAATCATAGCGACGGTAAAACACAATGCACTTACAGGTACGTTTTCTGTAGTAGCCTAACACTTCAAAAACTTAACAAAATCGACACATTATCACTAATACACGAAGAAAATATTGCTAACGGTAACACAAGTCGTTAGCAAGCACAATTGCTTTCAGAGCCGCTACGAACCACTTCTTTATCAGCTGAGAGGACGGTCGCGCGCTTCATGGAGGGGTAATCCTGCGTCATCATTGGTTGGTGACATTTCAACTTATGCGCTATTGTTAAGAATATAGCCTCAACATTGTCACAATCATTGTCGTCCTTTGCCGAAGTTTCGAAAAGTGGCATTGAATGACTATCGGAAAACATTTGTGCAGCATTGGTGTTCACCTAACAATCAATTACAAGTGTCAATTGCGTATTTTGAAAGATGACGTAACCGGAAACTATTATCCCCATAATAAAGGCATACGAGACCAGAATATCAACTCTGACAACGAAGCACTAGCGTCTAGCATGGCGGCAGCGAACTTCCAACTTCAATTGAATGACACATGAATCTACCCGTTCTCAGAGCACAAAAAACATTCGTTTCTTAGGATAAAATTTACAAACAATATGTATTACCGCGCCTACAGGCTATGTCATAAGTTTTAAGCGGAATACAGATATATACCTGTTTATGCTGATAAGTTGTTTGTTTACTTTAAATAGATATTGCGTAGTATTCAGCACGAAACAAAAGCATGCTTAGGTTTGGTAGCGTCGGTTGCATAGAGTTACAGTACTGCTATTTTCATTCATCGAATGCTGACATTTGCACAACAATCTAACCATAATTACCATAATTTATTTAAAATTGATTTCGCTACAATACAAGTATCTTCAGGTTAATCAAATACATTCTTTGGCTCAATACTTATTCAGCTTATTACAGCACATAATCAAGTATCGTTTTTTGTTTGGTGTGAACAGGAAATAACTAGCCTTGGAACTTCATCAGTCATCACAGGCAATGACCGAGCTAAACTTACTGTAACGTCATCGGCAACAACACTCACTTATGGTAGAAACTGTGTCGCATCTAAAAACGATCAACTTATGACTAACGTGAGCTAGGACACCAGGCTACTGAAAGGCAATGAAGTAGCAATGTATTTTCATGTCCTAGTTAAAGAAAAAAATATTTATAGAAACTTGCACAATAGACTAACCTGGACTTTATCTTTTAAATCGCACTTGTTTCCGACTAAAACTCTAGGAATATCAACAGAGTTTTGAGTAAATCTTTCACATTCTTCTATCCAAGAAGGCAATCCTGTGAAAGACTCCATCTATGGTAGCAAAGAAAAGTATGTTTTCTTGCAAAAAAGTCCTTTTCAAATGGTAGATAGTAACTCCGATGATAAAAATATTAAAGATTGTTTGTAAGTTTCTATTTTTTGAATTTAATAAAAAGACGACAACAACCTATTTAATGTAAAGTACACTACATGTTGCAATTTCAACCGTTTCATACTTCAGTGAAATATTCTGACTGCTACCAGAGAACAATGGTAAGAAATCCAGCTTTACAGTGACCAAATAAATACAGACCAGGCAAACAATAGCACCTAGATTCTAAAATAAGGAAGCAAGACTCGTTCAATGTTGCTAGCTTGCTATTTTTCCTTCCAAATTCAAGAAATGTGGCGGTCTTTCACCTCGTTTGGCTCGAAACTAAACATTTCTCGGACAACCTTACACTGACAGTGTGAAAAATCTCCGATAGCTCAGTTGGTTAAGCGCCCGACTCTATGAACAAAAAATCTTCAATCATAACTTAAGTGGCACTGTTTTGACTAGGGGTGTGCGTATGAGCAACGCAATTCGACAACAGCTCTCGATCCTAGTGCATAGAATAATTCACAGACAACACTCCAACAACAAGCAGAAACTTCCCGATGACCGGACCTGAATCAGATTCAAAGTCTCTACAAGTATACGAAACTGCCAGGTTTAAGACCATGTTTATGTTTTATAAAAACAATTGTTAGATTAAATTAAGACTTACATTTGTAACATCATATACAAAAACAATAGCTTCGACATTGCGATAGTAATGAGTAACCATAGATTTTCGAAATCTTTCTTGTCCAGCTGTATCCCAAAGCTGCAACTACAATGCATAAAATAACATTTTAATAATACAGTAGCAATACCACGTCAAAATGTTACGTTTGATTAAGCAAGGTATGTGAAGAATCACGAAGGGGTATTTAGAGAATGACATTGTTTTAAACAACAGAATATTACTGCAATGACTGCAAATCTTAACAAACTTTATTTAAATGAATACCTTCTGAAGATCTCAGTTAGGGTGAAACATGCAGTTTAGGAAGCATCTGTATTTGCTATGCTTGGCATTGAGCACTGTTTCAGTAGTGTTGATATTTTTATTGCATAATAATGACACCGCAGTCATTGCAGTTCTACATTGCTCCAAGAGATTTATAAAGAAACAGTTTCAACAAAAGTGCATAGAGTAATTGAGTACATACATTTTCATCATAAGTTTATATCTTGCTATTTTTGTATAATATTTGGTATAAATTGACAAGGTAACAAGCTTATGTCTACAAATTCAGAGAAAAAATTTCACTAGGCCAGAAAGTGGGTCTACTAGCAGTTGAGCAAGTACTTTAATCACTTCTATGTTGTATGTTTGGAAGAACTAAACAAAACATTTAGCAGCAAAATACTATAACTGAAGTCTGAAGTTCATTTATTGATTATTGAACTTACTTTGATCAATTCTCCATCAATGTCAATTGTTCTTTCTCTGAAATCAACTCCAATAGTTGACTCAGTTTTTTCTGGAAATTTACCAGCACAAAACCTGAAAAGTTGTTTGTAAAATGACAAGACGAACCATAAACTAAGCCATGCAAGCTTCGTGTTAATGGTAAAAGTATTCATGTATATACAGTTTGTATCACCTCAAACTACCAAAGTAAGATTGCTTTGTGACTTCTCGTTAAATGTATGCTCATTGCTCACTTACCTAAAAGTGAGACAGGTTTTTCCAACATCTGAATCCCCAATCACAATAATTTTGAATAGTCGTTTATCAGTTGAAATATCATTCTTTTCCATGATTTCTCTGTGATAGGGTCCACTTAATTATACTGTAGATCAGCTAAGCGAATTATCACTTGGCCTATAATGATGAGACTACAAGACAAGTCTGTATGTACAACAAAATTGTAATATGTGAGTTAATAAAATGAAATAATTCTATTTCCTTTTTATTTGAAATTGAAGTTCTACTCTTGAACTATGATACTTGAGATTATAAATAAAATGCTCGAAGCTCGACCTTTCCTTTTTCAAACATGGGAGCTAGTGTACAAGTCTCCGCCCTGGTCATAAATAATATGACGTGAATATACATCAAAAATTGGAATCGACTAAGACATATATGATAAAGTGAATTAACACAACAGCATTCAACAAAGCGAAAGCTGTTTAATGTTTATGCCTGTACTAGTTTCTCTTTACTTCACTATTTTCCAACCCTAACCTTCATTCAGGGTTAAGTGAGGGTTTCGTTTGGGGTTAGAAAATAGTAAAGCGAACTTATAGTAGTCAAGAATCCAAGCCTGTAATTGCCGCATGTAGCAACCAAGCGGTTGACTCGACAGCCTCAGCTTTGAAAGAAACGGGGTGAGTGAACTGAAATTATTATCCAGTAAAGCACTTGGGCACAAATTTTATCAAACAACGATTAGTAAGCCATAAGACCTAATCGCATAACATGCTGTATTTATTGTTCAACAATAACATCTCGCTTGCTGCCCATAATCAAATTGGTTCAAAGTTTGTCCTAAAATTCTTTGTTTTTAAATTCAGTTAAATTTGCTGGGTTTGTATGTGTTGTCTTGCTATAAATCAATCTAAATAACCAGCTCAAGAGTTATCAATGATAAATTACTTAGTTTTTGACACTAAAATCCACGATTGGCCAGCAGCAGAGCCTAGCTAGTTTTTGGAAGCAGGAGTATGGTACCAGGCAATTTTGAATCAATCGCATTTAAATCTACAAAACTGCTTTTCCTTTGTTGCTTTTATTGGCCGTCTTTAAATGTAGCAAACCTCGCAAACGTAGCAAACCACAAGGTTGCCAGATGGTATTTTTTATAGTATTTTTTTATTTCTGGGCGCTTTATTTATCAGGCGCATGTTTTTTAAAGGCCTTTTGAATATGTTATTTGTTTAGTGTTGATGTTGCAGATGTTCTATTCTCATTTATAAAAAGATATCAAAATCTCTGCTTTGTTGGTTATGGTAAGTTTTGATATAAATACATTTCAAGCAATGCCTTTGCGATCAACATTTGTGAGATATTGAAAGTTAATATTAACGCAATATTTGGTAGTCAGACATTCGGATATCAGTACTCAATCCCTTTGACAATGGTTGGATGAGTTCACTAATCACTGGTTTTCTAAAAACCGGGCTGCAGACGATAAATAAAACTTAACTTTTGCAGGTGACCGTAGTTCCTGCCCTGGGCTACGCCGTGTGACACACAAAAAAGAAGTTCCTAATGACAAGTTTTTGTGTGTGTTCAGAAAGTAAGGGATATTTTGTGAACGAAACCGGTTTTTCCAAGTTTTGGTCATTTGAAGTGTGTTTAAGATACCTATGTCCTATATGATTTAGCTCTTTTTTGGGCTACTTGCAAAAAAATTAGTTTGTTTTTGGAATTGGTTTGAAACGTGTTTTTGGCTGGATAATTTTGTGAAATCTGGCAACTCTGCAAAGTTTGCTTCTTTAAATGTAGCAAACCTAGCAAACCTCACAAGGTTTGTACAATTACCTAGTGATGGTAACTACTATCTATGCTATGACTTTTAATAAGGTTTGTGCATTTGTCAATTGATAATTATGAGGTTTTCTTAGCGGGCGTCTTTAAATGTCGTAAACTCCGAATTCCTCGAAGGTTTCTGCATTTGAAAGCCTTCCAATAGGTTTTCATAGTCTCCCTAAAGAAGATAGATTTAGGGGTCCACGTCTCTTAGGCGCAGACAGTTAGGCGCCGGTCAGATAGGCGCGCACACTGTGGCGTCTGGATATTTAGGTGCGGAGCACTGTGGCACCCGTTCATTTAGGTGCTATTACTAGTAAAGTCTACAGATTGTATCAGCTTGGCAGGTAGGGAAATGCTTTTCACACAAAATCATATATTGAACAGAAAGATAAAATGTTGTTTTGTTAATGCACGTGTGGAGATGAGGTGCGAGACAACGCTCTACCACTCTTGATATTAGCACATCTCCACAGGACATTTGCTATGCATCCTGAACACAGGTTGCAGCTAGATGGAACCTTACTTAATCTGTTTTCTTTCGCAATTACTTCTACTCGGGATGAATTGGTTGTGTGGCGAGTTTGTATGAGACGACGCTCTACTACATGAATACGTTTCTATAGGGCATATGAACCCTGGCTACAAGTTGCAAGCATAATGGTGCAACTTTGCTCATTATTAAACTTAGTCAGGGTTTTGACGAAAAACTAAGTTACTCTTCACTCAAGCCTACCACCCGCTTGAATCGGAATGGCCCGTTTCGGTGAGTCTGATTCGGTGAGTCCGGTCCCTATTAGGTGATTTTTCAATTTTTTTTTTAAATTATCAGGTACCGTAGCCTAATTATCATTGCCGTTTTAGGGTTAGAGGTTAGGAACTCACCGAATCGGACTCACCGAATAGTAGCAGACCCCGCTTGAATATAGGCTAAGGTATATTTTTTACTGATGTTTAGTGTGGTTATTATTTGACTCACTAAAAGTGAACTCAGTCATGTTCGGAAACTTGAATAATTTATTGATAAAGCTTTCGCCGACGCAAACCTAGACTAACAACAAATAAATGCCGAACACGCACATTAAAATACAATATCTTTTTCTGTTCAATATAACATTTTGTTTGAAAAGCATTGTCGGTTTAAGCAGCTTCACTCATGGAAACCATGACATATTTTTCTGTTCAATACAACAGTTTGTGGGAAAAGCATTGCCCTACCTGTCAAGCTGATACAATCTGCAGACTTTACTAGGAATAGCACCTAAATGAATGGGCGCCACAGTGCTCTAGACGCCACAGTGCTCCGCACCTAAATATCTAGACGCCACAGTGTGCGTACCTATTTGACCAGCGCCTAACTGTCTGCGCCTAAAAGACTTGCTCCCAGATTTAGACTAGCAGCAAGTAATGGTAAGCAGGGTTGATCGGTTTAAACCGGGGCGGTTTAAACCACCCGGTTAAAACCGGTTAAAACCTGGTTTAAACCGGGCAGTTTTGACCACCTATTGCTGGTCAAAATCCCTTTAGTGTATGAATCAAGTTGCTTTTCAATTGAATTAAAAGTATTACCCTCCATGTTATTAGTAATGATGTTCAACTATATTTTGTTTTGATCAACAATAACCTAAATGCTGGATTTGGAACAAAAAATATTCAACTTCTCTGTTTGTTTTTGATATTTCAATCAGTTGGTTATTTTAATTATTGAGAAAATTCAAATTCTAAAAATAAGTTTCTGATGACCCGAAAAATGCTTGGTAAAACGATGAACAATTTGCACAGCCAACTGAAGTACAAGAATTTATTCCAACAATTTTTTTTTTTATGAAAAACATTTGCCATCAAATTTTATCCAGTTAAAATAAAACAATGCAAATGCATATTCTAAGATGCTTTAAAAATTAAAGACAGGATAGTTTATGATTCGTTCTTTGAAGCAAAGTACACGTCAAGCCAAGAAAGGATTATCAGAAAAGGAACAAGTTGTGATGCCTTATGCCTATCTACTTTATGCAAGTTAGAACACCTCAATTGAACAATTGGAATTAACAAGTCTCTCCAGTATATTCAAATGCTTCATTCACCAGTCAATTTCATCTTTTCCTTCTCCCTCACCTTCTACCATCTCCCTCACGTTTTCAGTGATTTTCTGGCGAACACGATCAAGCAACTCATTGCGGGGTTTTGACCAGTCAGGTCAGGGTTTTGTTCACCAGTTTTGACCGGTTTAAACCTAGTTTTGGCCGGTTAAAACCAGGTTTGAACCGCTTACTGGTCAAAACCCAGTTTTGACCACTTAGAGCAGTGGTTCTCAACCGGGGGTCCGCGGACCCCAAGGGGTCCGTGAAGCGATTTCCGGGGGTCCACAAAAGTTTCCGAGTTTTCAACATGACGGATAAATTAAGAAATTTAAAAATTGTTTGTGCTTTGTTTATGTATTAGCCTACAGTGATTGTTAAACTGTAAGTCGCAACGCACTGGTGCGTCGTTTGAAATTGCAAAGGACATTGCACAAAGTTTTGGTTTCTTAACTAAAATATCATATAAATTACTTAAACTCTTTAATAAGGCTATGTTGGCTATGTTCAACTTAATTCTTTTGAGACAGCAGATTGTTGATCAATGATTAATTTAGAAATACAAACGTTAGTCAGCAGTCTATCACCACTCACAGGTTTGCAATGACTGTGATCATAACGAATTAATATTGATTTCAAATGAAAAAAGGGAGAAATTCTTTGTAACAGTTGCAAGTATTCTATTAACTTTTGATAAAAGTTATAGAAAAACATCAAATGAGCATATAGCATACCGATGTTTGATCCTGTGTGCCAACATATAGCTCATAAGTCATAACATAATTTCGTCAATCTCATCAATCGTCAAGTGCGTTGCGAATTCAGCAAATTCTTTTAAGTGTGTTGCTTTGAAACTTATGTAACATATGATTCCATAAGGAAACGCGATATACCAAAATTTCAAATTGAAATTTTTAGTGGTCCGCGACCGCTTCGAAGACACCAAAAGGGGTCCACCAAGACAAAAAGGTTGAGAACCACTGACTTAGAGATCAACCCTGATGGTAAGGTTGTCTGTAGTCTAGGCCTATCTATTTTATGCAAACTATGAACAGTTGAAAACCTCATCGGCCATCAATTGTAGAAACCTTTCTCAAGATTTGCGAGGTTTGCTACATTCAAAAAAGCAAACCTTGCAGAGTGCCAGATTCCACAAAATTATCCAGCCAAAACTACGTTTCAAACTAATCCCAAAATCAAACCAATTTTTTACAAGTAGCCCAAAAAAGAGCTAAAGCATACAGGTATATTGAACACACTTCAAATGACCAAATCTTTTGGAAAAACCGGTTTCGTTTACAAAATATTCCTTACATTCTAAACACACACAAAAATTTGTCATTAGGAACTTCTTCCTTGTGTGTCACACGGTGTAGCCCAGAAACTACGGTCACCTGCAAAAGTTAAGTTTTATTTATCGTCTGCATCCCGGTTTTTAAAGAACCACTGATTAGTGAACTCATCCAACCATGGTCTAAGGGATTGAGTACTGATTTTTTCTCTACACAGTTTTTTTATGTTGCCCTGTGTTATTCCATTGTTGTAAAGTGCTGGTAATGTGCTATATATTATATATGTGTTAATGTTCTTAATTTTGGGTCTTTTGTTTCAATGTTTGGGTGGCAGCTGACTTTGGTGACCTTTTGGTCTTTCGCTGCCATCCTTGTTGTGCAAATTATTTGTGTTTATTGTGTTTTTGCTTTTTGTGTCTTTTTTTTTTCGCCAACAAAACAAAAAAATAAACTGAACTGATTCCCGAATGTCTGACTACCAAATATTGCGTTAATATTACTTTTCAGCATCTCACAAATGTTGATCGCAAAGCATTGCTTTAAACGTATTTATATCAAAACTAACCATACCCAACAAAGCAGAGATTTTGATATCTTTTTATTGATAAAAATAAAACATTAGCAGTCAGCACCAAACAAACAACATATTCAAAAAGGTTTTAAAAAACATGCGCCTGATAAATAAAACGCCAAGAAATTAAAAAAAATACAACTAAAAAACATACCATCTGGCAACCTTGTGGTTTGCGAGGTTTGCTACATTTAAAAACGGCCCTTTTATTTCAATGAAAAGTATTTTTATTTTTTTATTGAAGTTAAATCCATTTTGTCGCTTTATGGCAATGGAGGAATGACATACGTGCATTTAAACCGTCCTATTGTTATTTTGAACTCAAACGTTTGAATGATAGGTAATTGAGTTTGATCTGTTAAATTTCATCTGAAGAAAACATTATTCACCTATTGGTATGCGCTTCTACTTAATTATTTCTCATTTACATGCTATATAATTTCTTTCTCAATTTATACGATCACATTGAGCTAGTTTCCTGCAGCCTAACTGGTCATACAGAGAGTCAGTCAACCATTTCTTTTATAACAGAACAATATGGGTGCAACCTAATTCGTAACCTGAACAATTCGTACCCTCACTTCGTACCCTGAAAAGATCGAGAGAAAAAATAGCACAAAGCCGAAGTCGCTGATTGCAACAAAGCCGAAGTCGCTAATTGGAGTTTCCGCAAACATTTTAAAGTTAGGGCTAGGGTTAAGCAGAAACTCTGATTCATATGCTATTTTGGCTTTTTTAATTTTTTTCTCGATTTTTTCAGGGTACAAAATGAGGGTACGAATGGTTCAGGGTACAAATTAGTTTGCATCCGAACAATATAACCTTTTTTACAAGGTGATTATTTTTTGTAGTACTGTACAGAAAATGTTTTTGCTTACGTACTATTAATTGGCTTAAACTCTTATTGGTTGCACTGAAGTTTAAACGCTCTTGCTTATAAAAGTTTATTGACTTTAAAAGCTTTCTTAAATTTCTATTACTTTTAAACAGTCAAAATAAAGTATAAATTTGAATAATACCACAGGACTTCACTTGAGTATTGCATCAGCACATGCCTTATGTTTCTATCTGTTTTACGAACATCAGCCTATGTTGTTTCAAGGGGATGCCACCGATGTCGTCTCCTAAACACTGATGTCCAATATTGCGCATGCGCGCTGGTGCGTATTTTTTCTTTTTTCTGAAAATAACAAATGAAAAAGAGTGCATATATAACTTCTAAATTCAACCGCTTTTGCCAAGTGGATCTGTGGCGCGTGCGATCTTTGTCGAACTCATATCCTTGGGTGTACAAGCCAGACAAAGATCGCACGCGCCACAGATTCACTTGGCAAAAGCGGTTGAATTTAGAAGTTATATATGCACTTTTTTCATTTGTTATTTCGAGAAAAAAGAAAAATACGCACCAGCGCACAGTAAAAGCGACGTAAAGATTAAAAAAAAAGTCATGGCACGGCTGTATTTACGGTGCCGTAACTGTAGCCACTTCCATTTTATAACTATGGAATATTCGTTGATAAATTTCAAAACCATTCATTGAAATTCTGCTCCAGTTTTGCACCCCTTATCAGTGTAAACAAAACTTTTCATTTTTAGCATTGACTCTGCTTTTGAAAGAAGTTGGTGTAGCACGTTTGAAAATTGTTTGCATCAAAAAGATTGATCCATATATTTTATAGGCCTATTTTAAAGTTACTTTTTTAGGCTCAAAAACAAGTTTTTCATATCAGACAAAAATCGCCAGTTTTCAAAACATTCGGCCAATTTTCTGAAAATCTTCAAAATTTTGCTTAACTATTATCATTAGGTAGAGAAATGAATCACTAAATTATTTTTTTTGATTTTGCAAGAAAACTTCAAATTGCCAACCTGAACCTTGACTTGTTAATTTGCTTTGTTTGTCTTCGCGATGGATGAGTGATTGTTCTGGAAAAGTTACCGCACCAATGAACGCCTCGACATTTGGCAAGGAGTGATAAAAACAGGTCCTCTCGACCGGTCAAGTCAGTTTATTTTGTTTCAATAGCGCCACATACAAACAAATAAGAAAAGTAAATGGAAATTAAAAACTATGCATAGTCAGTTACGGCTGTTGGTTAGATTATTTGCGCAATCAGGATAGTAGCAAAAAACTATAAGCAGTCAGCCAGTCACCTAGTCAGCCACCACCCAATAACAATAAATCTAACTAGGCCTAATAGCCTACATTCATACACACACGTGCGCAGAGGCAGGTGCACTACTTCAGTAAATAAAACGATTTTAGCCGATGACATTAAAAAACAACAACTTCTGTTGGTTTGAATCTCCAGTAGAGTTTGAATTTCCAGTCTCAAATTGAGAAAACCGAAGATAAAGACTCAGAATGCAACCCAGAATAAGCCAACGACCAATCTGTTATTGTGTGTCTTAAATCGCCTTTTTTGCAATGATTTGGCTCAACTCTTCTACGTGGTGGGGAGAGTTCAGCCATGCTATTTGGTGATCTGGGATATGTAGGGGAGACTTGGGACAGTGAAATTTGCTATAGATGAAACACATAGGGGAAGGGCGGACCTACGAGCCGATTTTTACAAAATTTCATATATTTTTTGTTTAGTGTCTACAATTCCTCTCAAAGTTTACGTATATCTTTCTACCTACAGTCTCCATACTTTCATGGAGTTTAAGCATGTTCCAATGGAAGCGGAAGTCCCTAGAGCGAAAAATGTAGCTTCCTCCAAAGTGATTCATACGACCCGCAAGTGAGGGTCCTACGACCATACGTGGAGGGTCCTGCAAGCCGCTTAAAAAACATGCAATATTTTCGATTTTCTATTTATTTAACAGTTTTATGTTGTGCTGTTGTTGTAACAGATTGAATGATTAGGCCTATAGCGCCATCTACCACTTGTATATATGTGCGGTTACCATTACTATGACGAAATATATATTCTCACGAGTTACTGATGTATGCGCAAGACGCTAGTTTGATGAAGCTATAATTCAGTATAAGAATCAACATATCTTGAGAGATCAAGACGTTACATGGTGTCAGAACTTACTTGAACCTACGTATTGCAAGAAGAATTATCAATAGTCGTTTTTTTAGTCTTAAAACATGGCAGATTTTAAGCAGCCTGCCCCGATGAACTTCAACAGTTCAAGCATGGAAAAAATGGGAGATGTCTTTCCGAACCTATTATGTAGCCGCTGAGATCAGTAAGAAGTCAGCAGAGACGCAAGTCGCAATCTTGCTACACTGTGCTGGGACTGCAGCACAAGAAATCTTTAGCAATTTTGTCTTTCCAGACAATGATGATAATGATAGCAAAGACAATTACGACCACGTACTGAGAAAATTTCGGTTATATTGTGAACCAAAGAAGAATGAAATTTTTTCCACGTACAAGTTTTGGCATAGAAATCAACTTGATGGTGAGTCTTTTGATTGTTGGATTAATGATCTCAGAACACTTGCAAATAACTGTGCATTTCATAATCAAGCTGTTAAAGAGAGAAATCTTCGTGATCAAATTGTCTGTGGTATTTCAAACCAGAGTATTAGAGAAAAGCTGATGCAAACCTCAGACTTAACGCTGGCAAAAGCCATTGATTTATGCCACGCTTATGACGCAACAAGAAGCCATTTGTTGGTCATGAATAACACACAACCACAACATATCGACAGCATTAGTAGTAAACGCCAGTCAACCATGACGAACCGCGCAGCCTCTGCGATGCAACCCGTTCCAAAGCCAAGAGACAGTTGCAGATACTGTGGTAAAGTCCACGCACCCAGAAAATGCCCTGCTTATGGTAAAACATGTCTCAACTGTGGTGTGCGTAATCATTTTAAATCGGTGTGTCGAAAGCCACCTACGAAGCCGATGCACGACATCAAAGCCGAAGAATCAGAACCAACATTTCTACAAGTTTCTACCATTGATGAACAAGAAAACAGCACGAAAATGAAAACTCGCTTGCTTATTGGTGATCCTGATGGTCACAAATATTCTGTATTGTGTAAGCTTGACACTGGTGCAGCTGCAAATGTTATTCCTTACAATTTTTTTGCACAAATGTCCGGTCTTGAATTGCAGCAGACGAGCACCAAGCTTTGTGGTTTTGGTAATAGCGTTGTTAAGCCGCATGGCACCACCGTAATCAAATGCTATGATAAAAGCGACAATTGTTTTGACTTGTTATTTTACGTAACTGATGTCATTGATATTGCTATTCTTGGTGAACATGCATGTGCTATTTTAAACCTTGTTAAACGTATCGACGCATACACACAAAATGGCACTGGTACTATTGCAAATATTACCCATGAATATGCTGATATTTTTTCTGGCATTGGAGCTTATGATAAAGAATACCACATAATGCTCAAGCCTGATGCCAAAGCTGTAATCCAGCACCCCAGAAAAATCCCTTATGCTATAAGATCACACTTGCAAGAGCATCTTGAAAAACTTAAAACACAAAAAATCATTGCTGATGTTGATATGCCAACTGATTGGGTAAATAACCTTGTTGTAGTTGAAAAGAAAGACAAATCGTTGCGCATTTGTTTAGACCCAAAACCATTGAATACTTTTATTAAGCGTGAACGTCATAATATTCCCACACCAGCGGATGTCCAATCCCAACTGTCCGGAAAGAATTTATTTACTGTAATTGACATGAAAGACGCTTACTGGCATGTAAAGTTGACAGAAGAATCTTCGTACCTCACTACGTTTCACACCCCTTGGGGTAGAAAACGATTTCTTCGAATGCCTTTTGGACTGTCGTCCGCATCTGAAATAATGCAGAAACGAAATGAAGAGACATTTGGTGACATTGCCAATGTGCATGTCATAGCTGATGACATCATCATAGCAGCATCTTCTGAGAAAGAACATGATGAAATTCTCAAAGCTGTGCTAGACAGAGCTCGTCAAAAAGGAGTGAAGTTTAACAAAAAGAAAATCCAACTCAAAGTGAAAACTGTTGAATATATGGGTAACATTGTTTCACAAGATGATCTGAAGCCGGATGAAAAGAAAATTGACGCTATTGTGAACATGCCCAAGCCCACAGATGTCCATTCTTTGCAGCGATTGCTAGGAATGACGAAGTTCTTATCTCAATATATACCTAATGAATCCTCCATTACAGCGCCTTTACGTGATCTGTTAAAGAAAGGAGTTGAATGGAAGTGGACTGATGCTCATGACGAAGCATTAACTCATCTTAAATTACTTTTGACAAGTAAGCCAGTTTTATCGTTCTACGATGTCATGAAGCCTGTAACAATCCAGTCCGACGCTTCTCAAAAGGGACTCGGAGCGTGCTTACTTCAAGATGGAAAACCGATTGCCTATGCTTCTAGGTCCATGACTTCCGCCGAACAAAACTATGCACAAATAGAAAAAGAGATGCTCTCTATCGTTTTTGCAGCAAAAAAGTTCCATCAGTACATTTATGGAAAAGACTCTATTGTTGTTGAGTCTGATCACAAACCAATTGAATCAATTATGAAGAAGCCATTGTGCAAAGCTCCGCCTAGACTTCAACGTTTAATGCTTTGTTTGCAGCCATACGATTTAAAAATCAAATTTGTTCCAGGAAAAGAAATGTACCTAGCTGATACTTTATCACGTGCTTATCTCAATGTTGTGCCAGACAATGAATTGAATGATGACCTTGTTCGTGTAATCCACACTCTTATAACTAGCCTTCCAGTTACGCCATCTCGCATGGACGAGCTTATTGAGGCTACAGAGCGAGATGCAGGTCTAAAAAAGGTCAAAAGCTATTGCAAAAATGGATGGCCTCGTGCACAAAGAGACGTTCCAGTCGAAGCTAGAAGTTACTGGAATATGCGTGACATATTGCATGAAGCCGAACACTTAATAATGGCCAACGATCGAATCGTTGTTCCAGTCGAGTTACGATCGTTTATGTTGAATTTAATCCATGAAAGCCACTATGGAATGGAAAAATGCAAATCCAGAGCGCAGGACTTGCTTTATTGGCCTAGGATGTTATCAGACATCGAAAACATTGTTGCAAAATGCAATGTTTGTTGTGCTCATCAACGAAACAACCAACGTGAATCGCTAGTTTCTCACGAAATTCCAGATGGACGTTTTTTAAAAATTGCTATGGACATAATGACTGTTAAAAATCGCGATTATCTTGTTGTTGTTGACTATTATTCCAAGTACCCAGAACTGCTTTCCTTAGCTGACAAGACAGCAAAGACTGTTGTAGAACAAGTTAAAAGTGTCTGTGCGAGACACGGTATTCCTGAAGAAATTGTCAGCGACAATATGCCGTTTCGAAGCAAAGAGTTTGTTGAGTTTTGTAAAGAGTATGGTGTTAAGAGTATTACCTCCAGCCCCGAATATCCTCAGAGTAATGGCCAGGCTGAACGCACTGTTCAGACGTTAAAGAAAATGCTCAAAAAAGCTTTTGATGCAGGCACTGACCCCTATTTAGCTTTGTTAGAGTACCGTAATACACCCATTGCTGGTCTTGGTTACTCACCTGCTCAAATTTTGATGAGTCGTCGTCTTCGCAGTAAATTGCCTATTGCTAACACTTTACTTGTGCCTAAAGTTGTTGATGTGTATGCTGATTTACGCAAACGTCAAAATCGCCAGAAGTCTTATTTTGATCGTCATACAAAACCCTTACCTACTTTGCAAAAAGGAGATAAAGTACGTTATAAAACACGTAATTATTGGAACAATGCTGTTGTTTCGAATGTATGCAATGAACCTCGATCTTACATTGTTCGCAATGAACGTGGACCTCTTCGACGTAATCGTAGACATCTATTGCAAATGCCCGCTGATCCGTACTGTCATGGTGATTTCAATTTTGATCCTGATGAAAACTGTATCGCAAATAATCATGATTTGAATCAAAATGTGCCTGATGTTCGAAATGAATCAAGTACTTCTCGACTTGAAAATAGGACAACGCGATCTGGCAGACAAGTTGTCACCCCACAAAGATATCGTGATTGATTTATTCACCGACTTGTGACTTACAAGCATTTGTGTTACTGTTCATATTTCACGATTGTATTTTTATGCTGTGTAAATAATGTTGGCCTATTTGAAGAAGGAAGATGTAACAGATTGAATGATTAGGCCTATAGCGCCACCTACCACTTGTATATATGTGCGGTTACCATTACTATGACGAAATATATATTCTCACGAGTTACTGATGTATGCGCAAGACGCTAGTTTGATGAAGCTATAATTCAGTATAAGAATCAACATATCTTGAGAGATCAAGACATTACAGTTGTCATATGCTACTACAAGAAAGGTCAAATGAGAAGCACTAAATGTAGCCTATGCGGTAATCGGAAAATCTCTCTGTTACGAACACAGATGATTTTACTATCAGCACAAATAGTCCGTGCACAAAGTTTAATTCGTAATCAGCAAATTGGACAAACACGACTGTACTTCATCACCACAAACTTGTTTATTCAAAATTGTACATAGACAAGTCAACAGGTATTAATTAATTTTTTTGGATCATGTTGTTGACCCAAAACAAAATGGTTGGCAGGTCACTCCAACAGGGAGGTTCACAGGTCACGCACCACATGACCGGTAATTTTTTTGCTCCCAGCCTAAAACCTGAACTTTTAGTCTCACTCAACATTCCTAAAAACAATGCTAATTTATGGCACATTAATCACTTATCACTGAAAGCCAAGACATCACTCAAGTTAAACAAATGGAAAACATGTTGTACGACCTCAAAAATTTACAAAATTATGTCAAAATCAGCAATGAAGTCTCCCGTCCAAAAATCAGCTCAAAAAATGACGTTACTTCCTTGGAAAACCTAACGGTGGTCAACTATCATATTATCAAGAAAACTTAGTCACAAATTGTTGCGTCTGGTCTACTGTCTACGCTAGAAGCAAAAATAAAAGCCCAAGGAATTTTAACAAGCTTAGTTAAAGCTGAAACATCATTTGGATTTGTGCTGATTTTGAAGCCTTTGTCACTTATGGAGCAATGTAGCATCACGCTGCAAGGAGAAAAGCTTCTTGACATTGGCTCTTGTGAAGTGCTGTTTTAGACCCTGAAAAGCACTCGAGAGAAATATCGTGATTTAGAGTTTGAGAACAATTACAAAAATGCAGTTTCACTCCCGGAAAAATTTGCTGCTAATTTTATCACGCCTTTGCAAGCACCACGGCAAAGAAGAGTCCCTAAAAGATTGGGAAGAGGCTCAATGGCAGCTACTGCAGACACTCAAGTGCATTATAAAATACTTTACAATCAGTTTGTAGCGCCCTGCGTTTTCACTTTAGGTCTTTTCAATCTTCCTTAACGCTTGTTACCGCCTTGATATCATTGTTCTGTTGCATATATGTAATGTTACTCTGTAAGTCAACCAATTCAGGTAGTTTGGCAAGTATGCTTCGGGCTTCCTGAAGTATGATTAGGAATTTGATTAGGAATTTGCTTACCTCTGAAGAAATCGTTCGCCAATCAGCTAAAAGCATTCTTACAACCTGTAGCTTCAATCACATATGCGTAGTTTTCGTCTTTTCAACGTTATAGCTTACAGATGTTTCATTCCTCAGCGACTATGTATATCGCGTTTTGGCCAACCAATCGACAGACCGAGAATTTTAGTTTTGGGTGTAAAGGATATGGTACTTGTAATCGAGAACTTTACTAGACCTTTACTGTAATAGATTTTACTTTACTATTCAACTATATTATTCGAGACGATTCAAGAAGGTTCGCTATTATTTTCTGGTTGCAACCAAGCTGGCTATTTGATTTCTGCAAGTTGAAGTTCTATTCTTTCAAAGTTCGGTGTTCTTAGTTCGCTATGTTTAAATCTCTGTTCTCCTGAAAATAGTGGATCGATTAATAAACGACGGAGCCTTGGAGAATTCAATCTCGTAGTCAAGCATTAGCTGTCAAGCCAGTTAGTAAATAGACAGTGTGAAGACCACCGTGTCCTGGTCATTCCTTGCCAGTCCGAATCTCGTTCTGCCCAGGAATGTCGCTGTCAGCACGGACGGCAGCATATGAGCGCGCGCACTAACCGACGCGTCCGCGACAAGTTCATGGACAGAGTTATCTCTGAACTGACCAAACGGTTTGAAAATAGCCTGAATTCCGATTCGGCAAAGAACTTGCACGAATTTTCAAGACCGGCTTATAGTTCCTGAAATGGTCAAAAATTATCCAGAGCTGAATAACAATCGATGAGTTATCGCCCCGATAGCTCAATTGGTTAGCGCGTCACTTCTGGAACGAAGAAGCTTCAAGATCAAGCGGCGCTGGTTTGACTCTCGGGGTGTGCGCTTGAGCAACGCACGTTAAGGACTGCTCTCCATTCAGCGGCATCTAATGGATGGAATAGTTCCTCGGCAACAAGACTTCAACAATCGGAAACTTCACTCTGTCAATCTCGGTGACCGTGCCTGCGTCAGTGATTCAAAGCCTCTACAAGTAGGCTATGCGAAACTGCCAGGATTAAGCTCTGCAAGAAGCTTTCCCAGTCCGAGGATAAAGATTCAATCAATCAATCAAATTGATTCATTCAGAAAGGCAGCAGGAGCAACATCTCTGTACGATGCTAAAAGAGCTTACCACAGCAGGCATTGTCCGAGCTGGAAAAACCTCTCTATTCTCAAATACTCCAGCTGATTAAAATCTTCTTACTTTGCCCGGATAGCTCTGCTGCTTGTGAGAGGTCGTTTTCCAATCTTCGTAGATTGAAAACCTGACTGAGAAATACTTTGGGACAGGAAAGGTTGAATGCTAGCATTGCTTGCAACATTCACCAAAATATTCTTAATGACATCAGCATAAATGACATTACTAATGAGTTTTCAATGCGCACTACCGTAAGACGCAATATGTTCGGTTGTAACAAGTTCTTGTGATGTGTTTGAAAGTTATTATTTTTGTCAATAAATTTGCAGATGTTCTTCTGTGCTTCGATTGTTTTCAGTCTCCTGACTAGTGACTTTGTCCTATAGTGCTAGTGTAGTGATTCTAGTGAAGGAGAGGACATGAAGAAAAGTATAACTTCTGTTTTTTTTGGAAAAACTAAGTATTCATTGGAAGGTCATAAGTTCGAATCCCGATGGAGATAGGCCTACCAATTTTTCTTTGGCTGCTGCAAGATTAAGAAATAAGCATTCACAAGAGCACTGGTAGCACTTTTATCCCCATGATTTCTTATCTGTACCATATATTATGCTGTTAGCAGCTAATTTACCGAGGTTCGGTGATTGTTAATAAACTTAATAGGCCTACCAGTAAAATTGTGTATAAAAATTTGCATCCCTCCCAATGTTCAAAATTGTTAAAAATTTGATAAAATGTAGATTTATCCCCCCCAATCCTCAACTAACTTCGGCACCACTGGGTGAGATCAACCTGATCGATCAAGTTTTTGTGAATTTGTTCAACTGTTCATCCTATGGTTCAAGTGCTCTTGGGTTAATCTGCATTTTAAGTAATTTTTCACCAGTCTGTGGCACGAAAAAGACCTTTTTGCAGTAGCATTAAACATAGGGGTTTTCAGGTAAAACTGTATCAGTTTTGATAGATTTATGTAAATGTTTTATCTATTTTAACAACTTGAGTTCATTTTCGAGAGAATTAACATCAATTTCCTCATCTAGCCTGGTTTAAGTGCCTTCTTTTATAGACAAAGTTGCTACATCCTCTACTCTTGCTGCAGCTAAAATTACTTTTTGTATATCACAAAAAACTGCAGGTTATCTTGGTCAAATCTTTTGCTACCTTTTCAAAAATATTTGGCTTCCAAAAGTAAGTGGGCTAAAAAATAAAGTAGGTGGGACCAGGCCCACGTGGTTCCTCCATCCCTGCTTGAGAAGTTACTGTTATTTTTTTATTCTTTACCAAAGCTTTATCATTGTGATAAAATAGTTGGCCCCGAAATTTTCATGAATGTCAAACGGTACAAGGGCGTCATCGTACGGATGTTTTCATGATCTGGTAACTACGATACAAAACAAATTCAATGCTTGTTATTTATACTGAAAGGCTTGGAAACTGAAGCTTGTATTGGGAAAATTTGGGCATTAGCAATGGATAAAACAGGTATTTTAAATTTATTGTTCCGTTAAATGTGACCATGCTTTCTAAAATTTATGCACATGGAACATTTAAGGGCGGATTAGCCCAATAGCAATTCAGGAATATATCTATCAACTTTTTTGGTAAGCTGGTTTAGATTAGTTTTTGGATGTGGGCAGTCGGTTCTCATTGGCTTTTATATATTTATAATGCTTTGGTAGAGAGTTTGCATAATTTTTAAACTATAGACAAGCAAAACAAAGTAACCTTAGCTAGTTTAACATAATGTACCGGTATTACATACAAAACAAAATATCTAACATAATAACCCAAACGTTTTCGACACGTACATGTATCATCATCAGGAATTAAATCTGCAATATACCGTACATAAAATGAAAAATCGTAAGGTAAATTTGACTTTGCACTAACTGTAAGACACTATGGACTGAAAAGCACAAACTGAACAAATAATACAAGTAAATATATTCATACTGCACATATGTCGGTACATTTTCTGATTCTTACCATTGGCATAACCATCTTACCATGGCATAGCCTAATCATCTGTCACCTTCCTGGTCTTACGATCTAATCTGGTAGACTTTCTTTCAGTGAAAGAAGATAAAAACTCGGATACTGATGCAGAGATGTACTGCTGATGCTTGACTGCTTATTTGATAGGAAGTTACAAAGCATAGGAATCATTTAAAAATTCAATGCCAGGAGTTGCCTAATCAGACAATAGGTTAAGTTCTGCTTTAGAAGATATGGTTAGACTACATGTTCTAAATCACTTGAGTATAAAGTTATTTGTAGTAATCCACAGTAACTAAACTATTTTGTAGTAATTTACAGTAACTGAAGTAATGTGTTTGTATTTTGGTTTGACTTATTAGTTTATGTACGGTAGTCGGTACTACTACTATAGTCTAAATCAGAGGTGACAAACCTGCGGTCTGCGGGCCGCATGCAGCCAGTCAAAGAATTTTGTGCGGCCCGCAAAAAATTTGACAATCGCTCATGCAGACATCTCAAAGCTGTTTTATGCCTTCACTGGTATACCTTTCATTTGCTATTTTCTTAAGTCGTTTCAGGTCGAGGCTGACAGATGAAAATCTTAGTATGCAGTTGAGAGTTGCCACATCGCCTGTTCGACCTAATATTGAACGCTTAGTCAAGCAAAAAATGTTCCAAAAATCCCACTAAGCAAAAAATTTAATGCTTCCAGCCTATGCTATTTTTTAATATTTTAAGCTTCAATGCTGCATTAGATGGCTTCAGCTGTATGATTCGCATGGGCTTTTGTTTGTTGTTTGAAAAAGAAATTTCATTAACTGATTTGCTGTTTTGGAGCATAATGGTCGAAGTATTTAGTTAACTTGAGCAAAAATGATAGAGTCAAAAAAAGAAGAAATCATATTTATATGAAAGCAAACGCTCCGAAAATTAAACTGTCTTCATTATCAGTGCAAGTACTGTTGCTCTATCCTTTTTGCTCAAGTTAATTTGTTTTTATTTTTTGCTGTTGTATGTTTCGATTCTGCGTAAGTTAGGATAATTTTAACTGTGTGGGTTTTATTACTTTCATCTGCCGTTTGTTATCGTACTTTTCATGAATAATATCTTGAGTCGCTTCTAAAGGATTTCATAGTAGGTTACGATTAAAAAGTTGTGTGGCCCGATAACTCATGTGTAATTGACAAAGTGGCCTGCGACCGCAAAAAGGTTTGTCACCCCTGGTCTAAATCTAGGAAATTTTTTATCTGGCCTCTAGTAAACATAGGTTATATAAATTAGCATTTCTGGAAAACTTTGGGAGATCCCAAATTTGTGTTTTACTAGTTTGCGGTAATGAAAATGAACATAATATTGAGTGGCATAACTTTTCTGTGTAGTAGTACCACACTCTGCCAGTTTATGTTCAAAACCCGATACATTCATTGAGTTATAATTGGTATTCATGAAAATACAACCAAAGTGGCCAGTTGCCTTTAGTAAGTTGTAATAAGTAGGCTATCGTACAGAAAAAATACAAACTAAGCAGTACGCACGTTGGCAATTTTTAAAGGTTCGACTTTGGTGACTACTGAGAAATTTTAAGATACCGTACCACAACTATCATGGCCAAGAACAGAGTGTAAAAATAAATGTTACAGCACTCACTTACAAAGACCAACTGCTAATTCTCTGCTATAGTTTCAAAAGTAGGTTATACTTTGAGAGACCATTAGAGAGATTTGAGATACCGTTTCAGTACCTCAAAACACCTTAAAAGAATAATAAAACTGCTCTTTTATGTTACCGTATAGCAAAACATGTATTACTGCATCCGGTCTTTCACTATCACATATAACATCAATTTGATAAAAATCACACTGAAGATATATAATAGAGAACAGACAATTACTTTGCTATCACAGTAGGCTACTAAGTGAATCTTCTATTCCTGTGTATTGTTAGTTTAATATAATCAAAGTAAGTTAACTTTAAGAGTTTTTATTTGCCAACTCAAAGGTTGCTTCAGTGTTTGTGAAAAATCACATATTTTCCTAAGTCTTAACATCGACCTTATATTAGGGTCAAGTTCACAGGAATTGGTCAGTTTTAATATGTTCAAAACATCTTAGGTATACGGTTATACAGCTTATTCCTTTGTGTCCAGGTTATTCTTTATGTTTATGGGATATGTATGCTTGGTGGATGGTCTCAAGAAGGTTTATTTTATATATTAGTTTCATGGAGTAATCTACAATGTATGTTGCTTGGCTTTGCCTGCAATATAAAGTTTTTGTCACAATTGAAGAGCTGCCTTCGTATGTGTCATTATTTCTGCATAAATGGCAGTAGTTGAGCCATTGATGTTTGCTCTTACTACAGTATTCATTTATTTATAGAGCCCGATGCTAACTCCTGTAGGTATTAGTGTGATCAAATAAAAAAAGCTTCATGAGCTGGGTTTCATTTTACTGCTACCGTATATGTTGTAAAAATGGTATGTGCTATTTGTTCAGTGTATCACGGAAGAGAATTGATAAGAGCGGTGGAAAATGGAGATATTAATATGGCTAAAAAATTACTCCGAAATCAACAAGTAAGGTACTAACCAGCCATTGGTTGACTGCACTTACTTACTACCTTTGGTAGAGCTTTTGCCTTGTATTCATTCATTGTTTTATGTTATTGTTGATTTCTATACCCGATTTTTGTGTAATGTTTAGGTCAATTTGCTTAGGACAAAACTTTCTTTAAAATTGATTTTTATTGGCCTGATTTCTTAAACATTTATTCAGATTAATCCAAATTCAAGTAGCCGGGATAATGGAGGGGAGATGAGGTCAGCACTTCATAGAGCCGCCGCGTACGGTCAAGTTGAAATTATTTATGCATTATTGCAGGTATACTTATGAATTATTATGAATTAAACCGAGCTTTGCTTTATATTGTTTTTTTTCAAAGTAACCCATGAATTCCTAATTTATAGTTCCGCAATACTAGTCATGTAATGCAGCAGTGCTTTAATTAAAGCAAGTAGCTGGTGACAGTTTGCGTTTCGCAACTTTTCTTAGGTCTTGTAATATAAATATTAATTTGCTAGATAGAAAATAAAAACAATACTGAAATCAGAGCCAAAAGTATTCTAGAGACAAGTAAAGCCATCGCTGATTTAGATTCATTGCTGACCAGTGTTTTCTTTTTCAACAGGCTGGAGCCGATGCGAACATGAAAAGTTCTGCTAACAGACTGCCGTTGCATGAAGCATGCATTGGTGGCCATCCGAAGGTTGTGGAAGCACTAGGTAATTGGATTATATTTTTCTCTACTCTATGTGTAGCTTAGATGTCACATCCGTTGTTCAATAATCTTAAAAACCAATCTACCTGCAACATACAGTAATTTGCAACATAAAATGAAAAATAAACAAGGATCGTTTGATTTCTTGAAAATCGAAAGATCCACATGAAATAATGTTTATACATTTGATATATTGTCAGTCAGATGCGTAGACCGAATTGATGAACAGGATGTTAATGGTCAAACGCCATGTCATCTTGCGGCACTGAATGGAGAAGCGGACTGCATCAAGATATTGGTGGAACATGGTTAGTGCCGCAGTAATGGGAAATATATTTTGTAAACTTTATCGTAATTGATACGTCGGCGGGGCTGGGTGAACTATTAGGCCAGATTAAGCTCGGGTTTAAGCATCTAAGTAATAGTCAAAACAGAAGAACGATGTTTAAAAACAAAAAAACCACAATGAACAAGAGAACAAGGTGTGAAAACGGTAAGAATGTCTCGTTTTTTAGAGATGTTCGTGAATTCGACCGCATTTGTGGAATTGCGTGGGGCACTAAAGTCCCTATTGATTATGGCATCTGCAGGGCTTACAGTTGATACAAAGCTTACCGAGAATGGTCAATTTGTGATTGGTTTTTGCATGTTAAGCATGCGGTCAAGTCAATGGTTTACTAGCCTTTTATCGTAAAACGGCCTTCAGTAATTCAGTTTGTCTATTATATTACAGGCTGTGAACCCCTGACGGGTGATAAAGAAGGAAGATCCGTCGCACATGTCGCATGCACAAGAGATCAAAGCAAAGTGTTGGAGCTTCTCTTTCATCTGGGTGTTGATATGCAAGTAACAGATAATCGAGGTCGTTATCCACTGCATACAGCAGCTACAAGTGGAGGTGAAAGTTGCACCATCACTAACTTGATCTTTATAATACGCCGATACGCCATAACCTTGTTTAATGTTTATTTAGGCTACTTGGAAGACCTATATCTAACCTATAGCCAGTTGTTTGAAGATTTCAAAATAAGCGTAATGTTGTTCTAAAACTCGCTTGTAGGTTAGGATGTGGAAAAAGGTAGTTAACATAAAATATCGAGTGTTTAGTTCACCAAAAAGTTAATTAAGTTTACACAGCTGATCCCCTGTGTAGGCTATATACTCAGCTTTGTCTCTGTTTGCTCACTTTTCATATCTGTGTTTGTTTAGCTTTTTTCAATTTCTTTGATGACCTTGTTAAACGTGTTTTCAGGTTTGACATCTATCAAGTTACTAATAAATTTTGACGGCGATATTCACGCCAAAGATGCATCTGGCTGCCAACCTCTCCATTATGCAGCTTCACAGAATCACCTCGATTGCTTGAAGTATTTAGCGAAACAAGGTAGGAAAGAGATTTGTTTAGAATGAAAAGTAGATGATTAAAGAAAGCATCACATCCTCTCATACAATCAAAGCAGATGGCCTACTGACAAGCAAAACAAAAATTAACCCAGCAGTTGATGTCTCATGCTGCATCGTTTCCTTATATTTTATGAGGAACAAGCCGAAGCAACAGGCTTCACTTTTTTGTTTGTTTTACTGGTTTATTGTGTTTAAATGTCTTTGGATAGTTTGGCAGCTCACTGATTTGGATATCAGGCTACGTTGTCTGCTGCAATGTAAATGGTGCTTTGATATAATAATTGAAAGTTAAACAAAACTAGGTGCAAAGTTACAAGCACTTGACGGCGTCGGACGGTCACCACTGCATTACGCGGCCAAGCACGGAGCTGCAAACGTATTGCACTGGCTAGCTGAAGCCAAACTGGATGTGAATGTTCAAGATGGTGAGTGCCTAATTTTCTAAGTCTTGAAACAGGTCACAATAGCTTACTGATGAAGCCTGCGTTTTAACTTGGAATTGTGTTGGATCAACTGCGGGGATTCGGTGCAAAATACTGCCAGTGAGTGACATGCAAGGTTTAACGGTAGTGTTTGCAAACCACAAAAACGTGGACAACTCTAGATGCGTTGCAACATGGCCAGTCATTACAATAGGTGATTATTAGATGGTGGTTGTTTTTACTCGATTTGCTCGCACGACAAGTCCTTATCATGTAAAATAATCTGATCCTGTACTTCAGTAAGTTGAAAACCCTACATAGTACATAGAAGCAACAAACTCTGGTTGGCCTTTGCAGCTTTTTATCGCTGTCACGATTTCTTTCTATCTCTTACCAAGAAAGAGACTTGGAAAGGTTCAATGACGTAGTTTAATGGAATATTACCGAAAGGCAGTCAATTAAATGTTGAATAGTTCTACTAGTGAAATGATATATGAAAATTCTTGAAGGACTCTAACGAAGTTCACTCACAGCTTCTTTTGTAACTCTAATTTCGATCTCAATTTATATCAGCACCAACTCTCATCTACTTGTATTCAATTACTTCAACTCTCAATCAACAATAATCTCTGCACCTATTAGTTACCAACTACTACAACAACAATCTACAACTCATAATAGTCATAATTCGTAATTTACGCAAATTACACCACTATTTATAGCTGGTTGTTTGGTCTAGTAACTTCGAGAAGGTTACATAATGTTACATCATAAAAACTCATTGTTCTGTCAAGTTGCACTACACGTAAAGTAAACAAGCAAGTTAAAGAAGCTTCCAAATTTTCAGGTAGGGTAGAATGTTCTAGAAATACGTCACATAATAAAGATTTTGCAATCAGAGGTTACTACAGAACAGTAACGGATAATAACATATAGCATTCCACAATAAAGACAGCACGTTCGGTCAAGATACGAAGCAGCCTGTCGCGAGGCCTTGCACATTGATTGTGACAATCGCGTAAGGCGATGTTGCGTCCCAATAGCTTACTTATTTTTTTCTTTGCGATTAGGCTTATGTGCGTTAATTTATAAAAATCGAAAGAAATAACATCTTTCTGCAGAAGTGGTACTTCAACTAGGCCTAACTGTAAGCTATGTTTTGCAGACAGTGGAGATACACCACTGCATGTTGCAGTAAAAAGTGGAGAAGGAAAATGTGCAAATTGTCTTTTGCAGCACAACGCCGATGGTCAAATAAAAAATAACGCTGGCGATGATCCTGTGCAGTGTGCAAGAAGTTCCGGTCATCCAAGGCTAATGCAGGGTACGGATGGAGTAGGCTACTTGTCGTCTTTGACAATGTGTTCTGTATGTGTCATGCTAGGCCATTGATGTAGAAAACACAACATCGCTGGGTTCCGCTTTTACGATCTAACATTTTTGTTGTTGAGTGGTCTGATGATTCTATCTCTATTTAAAATGCAAAGCACGGCCGTCTACAGTGATGGCTGGTGAGTCCAAGAAATGGGGTTGCTGCGGACGGGCGAAGCCCGGCCTCGTGTCCGCTGATGGCGAATACAACAGCAGGGGGTTTCCCTCAGAAAAAATACATTTGATTTGGTGCATTCTGAGCATATTTTAGCTCTAAATTGTGATAAAAGTTTGAGTAAAACTTGGCGTTTCGCAAATGTGTAGGCTAATATTTTGAAGGGGACAATGAACAAACATGTGAATAACACGTTCTAAATGATAAAACGCTTGCTTTTTTTCATTACTTATTCTACAAAAAAATTTCCCGTGGCCTATGTCACTTTACATTTTAGATACGTTGCTTATTGGATGACATATTAAATTCAAGCAGTTTTTCTCCAAGGATGGGAAGTAGGCTAGACCATGGCCACCTAAAGATATGGCCTGATTTGTCACATTTTGCAGAAATTTCCAGGTTTTTCTAACTTTGGGCAAACGTTTAAATAAATTTTTCTAAAAATTTGATTTTTACGCTTTCTTTATTTTTTTCCCCAGATGACACAATAGGTTTTAACATCCTCACATGTTGAAAAACAAAGAAAATTTGATTTCGAAGATTTTAGTCAGACTGTTAATTTTCAATAACAGTCTGATTTTGCGTTTTTTAACTTACTTTTTCTCATTTGCTACTGCTTCCCCAAGGCAAAAAAAAAGTTTTTTGTCATTAGGAAACCGCAAAAATTAAAAACATCTCAAAAAATGTCAGTCAAGCACTAGCAGTAGCTGTAATCAAAATCTGCAAAATGTGACAAATCAGGCCGCATCTCCAGGTGGCCATGGCTAGACCTATCCAAAAAAGTATCAGTTTTTCTAGTGCCTCTCTTATTTGCGTTCTTCTGTAACTGAGACTACCGTAACCGTATTTCTAATCAGCGAAAATGTAAACTAATTGGTTTAGTATTGCATAACACTTAACAATGCGTAATTTCACAACGTAAAGGCGGATTCACACTGGCGTCGCTATTGCGCCGTTAGCTGCTTTTGATGTTACCACGACGCCAGACACTCATCAACTTTTCACACTGCCTTTTTGCTCGTGTGCTGTTTTAATATAGCACATCGTTTTGCTATTCGTTTGAATTGGCAATTCAAGAAAACTCGCGGCTCTCCGAAGTCACAAACGAGTGTCTCTTTTGTTGTAACCAGGGCCTCCAAGAGCCCTGCCGGGCCCCGGTGCAGATCATGCTGCCGGGCCCCCCAGCGCAACATGTCGCGTGATATCTCACAAATCACAAGCAAAATTTGCGGTGCGCGTTAATCCACAAGGCCAATGCATACATGGTGTTCCGTACAGTGTTTTTATTTTAAAACCAGACCTATTTAAAAATACTACAAAGAATACATTAGGTTAAAGTATTACCACTCCACTATTTCACAAAGAATGCAGTATTGTAGTGGTGTTTATGACTTTAAATTCACAGATACACACTAGTTATACAAAGATAAAAGGCTGTGGCTATAGTTATATAACTATAGTATATAACTATAGCCTCAATAGCGTTGCCAGATAAGGAATTCTGTTTTAATTTGAGGAAACGTTTATAGCTGTTGAAAACAAAAACTTGTATTTTGGAAAAAATGTTTAGTCATGGTCAAAGATCAAAACCCTAACCTTATTCCTAACTCTAACCCTTACCCCTTCCTAACTTTAATCCTAACTCTGGCAACACCTGATTGTAACCATGGCAAAAAGTGGGTAAAAATAGCCACTTTGAAGATAAAAATGGCAACACTATCCGGCATGGCTGACATACAAGTAGCATTGCATATGTGTGCATACACCTTTACATTAACATACCATACAATATCATTTCTGACCTTAAAATCAGCAGAGACTAGGAGACCAAACTTGGATGAATGCATTGCTATTGTTCATGACATCAAGAAATACCAACTTTATTTCAGGATCAATAGGCAGCTTCTTATTTTTACTCCTTTAGTTTTCTTTGCTTGTTTGAGTGAAACTGCATTCACGCATGATTGAGGGTCACTTTCTCTTCATTTCTACAGCAAGTGGTCAGGAGAAACCAAAGTTGAATATATTTCTATTTTTAAGTCCTATCAATATAAATGCACCTACATCTATCACTATACTATGTATCGAGACCTTTACAAATACCCTGCATAATGACAGAATGGCTGTTTTGAGTCAATATTGACACTGTTCCTGAAATTCAAGAGTAAGATTGGCTTGGCCTGGCTGGAGAAGACTGCTAAAAAATAAATAGTGAAAACAAACAAAAAGGAAAACTTCTTCGAAACAAATGTTTGTTTATATACTAATCATTAGCTTTGAAAATCAACACCTTTCTGCAGTGCTGGAAAAAGTAAGCTGCATTGCAATTAGGACACTTCTGATTCTGTCTATAGTTGAAAGAAACTGCACTTCAACAGAAGTAAAGATCTATGATTTTTACTCAAAAAATCACACTTCCACTAATCTTTTAACTTTTTTTCGAATTTTGTTAGACTGTTATGACATTTGGCCCTGCTACAAGGACAAAATTATTTTCTTGCATTGCCTCCATGAAACTTGCTTGCATTCCAATATAGCAAAATCATTCAACAAGTCCTAAAAACTCAAAAATACTGTAACTGTCTCAGGCTATATTAGACAAGTTCCATAATTTCAGTACATGTAATTAGTATCATATCCAAAACAAAAAATACTTGAGCATTTCTGTACTGAAAAAGTGACAGTAACGACTTCTTGCTAAGTATTTTAACAATATTTCAAAACTTTTTACTATTTTCTGAACTCTTAAAATATCACGCTAAACAAGATTATATATACAACTAAAATTGTACCAGTTCAACATGATCAGCCTACACATAACAGTCACTGCTTGCTTGTGTCATAATTGACAAGACGTCAGCAAATGCATAGAATACCTTCTGTATGACTGTAACCTAACCTGATCAATCAATTGCTTATTAAAACATGCCGTACACGTACCCAAATATTCACAATAAAACACCCAGACTAACACTGAAATAAACTAAAATATTCATTCATACCCATGAGGGGGCCCAATCGAAATATGAAAATACCGCTAATATAAAAAAAATAGGCTATATTATGCAAAATCGACCTGAGCACGCAAATTTAAACATTTTGTCGGGCCCTTTGAACTAAAAAAACTGAAAATGCTGTAGTTTTGAAAAAGGGCATACCCATGAGGGGGCCCAATTAAAATATGAAACCATAACCGGTAATATAAAAAACAATAATTTATGCAAAATCGACCTGAGCACGCAAATTTTAACATTTTGTCGGGCCCCCTGAACTCAAAACATTAAAAATTCTGTAGTTTTAAAAAAGGGCATACCCATGAGGGGGCCCTATCAACATAGGCCTACGGCTACGGAACTAATATAAAAACAATATTTTATGCAAAATCGTTGAAATCAACTTTAACGCGTGAATTTAGATATTTTGTCGGGCCCCCTTGAACTCACCGGGCCCCGGTGCAATGCACCGGTTGTCCCCCCCTCTTGTGGGCCCTGGTTGTAACCTTGCGCAAAATATTTTACAGCACGCAGATTTTCCAAATATAATTTACACTTATATCAGTCAGCAATTCTGTGAACATAAAATACATTTTGGGCAGAAGAAGCGCTAAGATATTTGAGAAATTTTTTATGAAAACTTTCATGGGAGTGCTGCAGCACCGCAGCACACACTAGCGAGCCGCTCCTGGCTGTCTTTTTTAATTCGATCGTTCAAACGTGACCTCCTACTGGAAAACCATTTGCTGTCACTGGTTCGCAAGTAGGCTAAAATCTAAAATAAATCTTACTTTCGTTTCCAGACGTAATTGACAACAAAGTTTGCTGCCGTCTTTGCGAAAAGCAATATCATGTATTCAGCTGGGAGAGCAAGAACCAACCAAACAATGTGAAGCGTTTTTTGAATAATACTTCACCGGGCTACAAACTTCCACAAACGCAACTGAAGTGAGTGACGCGCGACAATATGTTCCAGCTTTTGTGACGTCAAAAAATCGTATATTTGTTTCATGGTTTGCAGGTCCACCAGAGGCCCAACTTTTTTGGAAAAAAATCGTCAGAAAAGAGACAAGATTCTTTTACAAAAAGCAAAACGAGAACAAACCGCTGTGCTGCCTGACAGACATTTGGCGACAAAGTATTATGGGAACTATCCAAAAGAACTGGAGCAAGACAAACATTAACATGCCATCGCAAATATTTTATTCTGATACAATCGTACAAATTTTAAAATAAAAACTATATTTTTTTTAAAATGCTGATTCAAGATTGACCTGAACACAAGGTTTAGCAAACGATTGTTTAAGTACAGTAAATATCGTTAACGTGTTTCGTTTAAGTGGAAACGAAACAATTTAGAAACAAAAGTTCATTGCCATCACTACAATCTAATAATAACCGTTCAGTTTCCTATCCTTAGCCACATACTGGTCAGAACGAAGTTTTTCTTTGTCGGGTCATTCAAACCATATGTACAGTGTTAATTAAAACAATACTTTAAAGTTGATTACGGTACTTTAAATCTTGTGTTTACTATAGACTCTATGGTGTCATGGGATAAACGAAGTTCCTGGATTAAGTTGATGTGGTTCGTAAATATAGGCTGTGATTTGCAAGCTACTCTTGTGAGGAATTGCACCAGGGACCTCGTTCATTGGCAGATTAAAAATCAACACAACTGCGTACAACGCATGTGCACGACAGTGTTTTAGAAGGGTGCTCGTAGGCAGTGATACCACATACTGCGGTATTCAACTATCCATGTGCAATAGGGTGGGTCGAAATTTGGATTTTTTCTCCGATTTCATTGCTACAAACTTTTTTTCTTGCAAATAGTCATAAAACGACATTCCTGAAAATTTGAGCTTGATCGGACATCCTCTTCATTTCTAAAAATCGTGATTTATAAAGGTACCTGAAGCGATTTTTTCGAGGCTTGAAAATGCATTGTTTTTAATAGGGAGTTGTTTTCACGAGATTTGAAAACGTCATAACTTACTTAATTCTTATTGTAAAAAGATGATTTATGCGTCAGCGGATTCAATATAATTAGGAGAATCCAATTCATTGTGTACTGACTCCGAAAAATGATGACGTCATCAACGACGTCATTAAACAGTAATTTGGAAATAGCGATAAAATTGATAACCCTACATGCTTCATTTCCAAGTTATTTGATAATGAATTGATGTACTTTCTAAACATAAACATCATGCTGGTACTTGATGACGTAATTGATGACGTCACCTACTTTATTAAGATGAAACTGTTAAGATAGCATCAAGAACAGGTGGCAAGATTTTTGTTCGCGAAGAACTCTACAGTGTTGTTCAGAAACCTGGAAATCAGTATTTAACTGTTGTCAGTCCAATATCAGGAACAGCTGAAGATATTACAAATGCTCTCATGGACTGTATCAAAAAATATAATATGGTGCATTGTGTCAAAGTAGTTGGGTGTGATTCCGTGAATGTAAACACTGGATTTAAATCAGGTGTGATAACCGGACTGGAACAACGCCTTGGTCATCGTGTGAGTTGGTTTATATGCATGTTGCACAGTTGCAGCCAATGAGTTACCCCTTCGACACGTCTTCGCTACATTAGATAGACCTACCAGTGGTGACAGACCATTTAAAGGGCCAATAGGGAAGCTTCTAAGTAGAGTTGAATTTGAAGAAGTCAACTCATTATTTGTGCCTGTGAATATGGGGCCAGGAAATCGTTTGCTACCGGAGCACATAGTAAAAGATCTATCGACTGATCAAAGGTATCTGTACGAGATTACCAATGCCATTAGGAATGACTATGTTTCATCTAAACTGATGTACGCAAAGATTGGTCTGTTAAATCATACGTGGTGGTTAACTTTCGCTTCACGTTGCTACAAACTATACATCAGTGATCACAAATTGCCAAGTAACGTTGCAGAAAACTTGAAAATAATTGTTGCGCGTAATATAGTCATTAAATATGCCCCATGTTGGTTCAATATAAAATGTGAACCATTGTACAAAGACGGATCAAAGCATATCCTTAAATCATTGCAGTGCTGTTCACTTTTGCCTGATAAAATTCGAGACATTGCGTTGAAATATGTTAAAAAGAATGCCTATTGCCTATTTTGCACACCCGGAAAGGTAGTGTGGAACTAATCTTTAAAGAGCAATATTGTTATTTAAAATCAAGCGAATCATAACTAATTGATAACGATCCATTATCTATCAGAAACACGCAATATTTTCCAGAAGCCATCATAGTGATGTAATTTAGTAATGTAGATGACGTCATCAAGCACCAGCATGATGTTTATGTTTAGAAAGTACATCAATTCATTATCAAATAACTTAGAGATGAAGCATGTAGGATTATCAGTTTTATCGTTATTTGCAAATTACTGTTTAATGACGTCATTGATGACGTCATTATTTTTTTGGAGTCAGTACACAATGAATTGGATTCTCCTAATTATATTGAATCCGTTGACGCATAAATCATCTTTCCACAATAAGAATTAAGTTATGACGTTTTCAAATCTCGTGAAAACAACTTCCTATTAAAAACAATGCATTTTCAAGCCTCGAAAAAATCGCTTCAGGTACCTTTATAAATCGCGATTTTTAGAAATGAAGACGATGTCCGATCAAGCTCAAATTTTCAGGAATGTCGTTTTATGACTATTCGCAAAAAAAAGTTTGTAGCAATGAAATTGGAGAAAAAGTCCAAATTTCGACCCACCCTAATGTGCAATCATTAGGTTTATGTAATGTCTACGTAGTAGGCTACCTTGTATTTTCATGTGTAATCAAGTATCTCAACTGGATTCTATAAGACTGAAGAGCAGTAGGCCTAGCAGTTCACTGTATGCTTAACTTTTCGCCTGGCGACAAAACGAACGTGGATCTTCCACTTCCATAGACATTATTAGCGCTGGCGCAACTTGTTATGGCTCCTTAGAAGCACACAACCCATGCTGGAAGCCAGTAGTCCACTGCAATAACCTCATTCCTTTGCCCGAGGAGGTGTCCACTTAAGCGAGTTTGGATCAATGACTTTTCGTGAGTTATCAGATGCTCGTTCGTCTCGCTTCTTTGTCCATTTTTCAAGCACGTCTTGTTTTTTCAAAATAATGTGCTTTCCTTTCCAGTACTTAAGCATTTCCAATGCTTGCAGTGTACTTACAATATCGGCAGGATTTACGGCAGTTTCTTGACTTATATCGCGGATGGACATTTCTCCAGCGGAATCTCTCTTCGACAAGTAATGCAGTATCACATCCGTCCAATAACTTCGATACGAAAGTAAACCAAGATCAGACAAAGGCCTTTCTGGAGACCCGGTTTTACCTTCATGTCTTGAGAGCAAGTAACTAAAATCTATCAGCATCTTCCCATATCTAAAAATACAAAGATTTGCTTGAGATTAAAGTCTGCTCCGATAGCTCGGTTAGTTAAACGCCCGACTTTCTTCACAAAGAAATATAAAAATCAAGAAGCACTGGCTTGGCTGTGTGCGCATAAGCAATGCATTATAAGGACTGCTTTCCCTTCAGTTGCACCTAGCGGATGGAATATATCACATACAACAATCGGAAACTTTACTCTGTCATTTTCGGTGACCGAGCCTGTGTCAGTGGTTTAAAGTTTCCACAAGTATGCAAAACTGTCAGGATTGTACTTTTATATAAGCTTTCCCAGTCCGAGGATAAAGATTTTTACAATCAGATACAGAAATGCTTCTAAAAGGTCTTTTTTGTCTAACATCGACTTATAAAGCTTATCATCATCTTATATTAATGGCAATCTTTACATACATTGTGTGTCGATGTGCTCACAAATGTTCTTACCCTTTTCTCATGTATTGTGGCATTGTGAGAATGCAAGACACGTTATAGTTTAGAAACGAATTTTTCTCCTTCGAAAAATACCCAATCATGTGACAACCAGTCAAATCAGATTCCGTCATCACGTAAAACAAAAATGGTTCCACATCATAGTAAAGCGTTTTGTGGTCAAGAAACAACTTTGCGAGCAAGCACAAGTTTTGGCAGTAGATTTTATTCTTTTTACCATCTACCTGAAAACAGCAAAAACACAATTTAAAAACTGACGTTTAAATAAAAGCATAGGGTATTTCAAATTTTTCATTGAGCAGTGAATAATCTACTTACCTCAAAAAAGGAAATTGTTCCCTTTCTGTAAATTTCATCACCGGGAGGGTGTCTCCACACGCACTTTGCCATGTGCCGACGAAGGATAGTTGCACTTTTCATGTATTTCAAACAAAATTCGCAAATATACAATTTTGGTAGTCTGATATACTCTTCGGGATAAGGGGATGAATACCTGATAAATGATTGTGGTTAACTTAATGAGATGATGCGCAATAATCAATCATACTAATTGGGGAATTTGTAAGCACTACAAAAGGTCAAAGTACAATCTTTGACGTAATGCCATGTCAGCATTCAACAAAGAACGGGCGAGGCTTGTTAAACATATTAAAAGAAAAGTTTACATCAAAATTGGTTACTAGTTTACAAAAAACCTTAAAACCTCAGAAGTGCCTGCTGACGATCCTATTGAAGTGAAACAGGCTGTTGAGATTTGTAAAGAACTATTAACTAATTTTGATGTAATTCGCTCTGCTTGGCTTTTCGCTAGGCATTGAGCACTTTTTGTAGTATTAATAGCATTTACTGTTTAAAAGAAAAGTTTATATGATATTTTTATAAATTCCTTTGCAACATAATACAAGACTGAGACAATAAAATATCATTTTGAAAGACGTATAATTAGTGAAAATGCTTCTTTGCTGTTACAGTTTTAAGCCTAGCATTGACAAAACAACGGTGTTTACGTTAGTGTACTGTACCATGTATCCATTTCGTATTGACCAATCTCAATAACTCGAAGTCGTCGATCTTGGTTACTGCTTGTGGAAAGACCGGACTCTTGAAGACGTACCAACTCATCCTCTAAAACCTCCGAAGCAAATGCCTACAAAACCAAACAGCCTCATAACAAAAACGCATTGTGTATAAACAGCCTGCAACAATCTACTGTGCGGACGACTTCCAGACCATTTGAATAAAAATCATATGTATTTTTTTGATTTGACCACAAAGAAATGTTAAAAAGGTGCAGTAAAACTAAAACCCAGAAATACAAGCGCGTAAGTAGCAAAAGCTTTGAGCATGCGCTGTGCTGTACAATTACCTGAGCACGGCGAAATAAATCGATATCATACTCAGAAGCAATTCCATCAAGCAGGGGTTCTCTTGAAGTGTCAAACTTCCCTTTGTGTTCCCTGTTTGCATTCTTAGTTTCAGCAGTAACAGTGCTGCCGTTTTTGCCACGAAGCTGATTCACCTTCTTCTTGTATCTGTAAACGGACGTTGCAAACACGTAACATTACGTGCCTACTTTGTATCGCTTAAATGACGTAATTATTGATGTTTCACAACCACAACAGTGTTTCCATGAGGACAAATAGGTAACTAAGCGAAGTCTCGCACATCACATATATCGGTAGCCCTTGTAGTTAGCACAATTTGATAACGGCGAAATGCAGCGTAAAGCAAAATGTGTTCACCACACTTTATGTAACATCAATCTCAAATGAAGTCCAATGGAAAAAAAAAACATATTAGAGTAATTAAAGGTTAAATCAATGCTATACAAACAGATACAAAATCTGAGTATTCTTTTTTTGCTTCTATAATTTCCTATATAAGAGCTACTATAACCCAACGTTTTTATTTTAGTTTACTTAGAAGTAAACTAAACTATTTTAAATTTTAAAGTAAACTATAAAGTATTATTTTGAAGTAAACTATTTTAGTTTACTTAGAAGTAAACTAAAATAAAAACGTTGGGTTATAGTAGCTCTTATATACCGTAGGAAATTATAGAAGCAAAAAAAGAATACTCAGATTTTGTATAAAAAACGAGCTTCTTACTTTACTTGATTGACTGTTGGTCCAATATCACTCTGTTTTCGTGTGTTGTGGTGTTTTTCCACTTCTTCCGCTTCATTTGCCTGTTCCTGCTTTAATCTTTCATAGGCTTCGTGGTTTTCGCGGCATCGCTCCGGAGTTAAGTTGTGATAAATTGGACATGCCGCAAGAGTGAAGTGTCTTTCAAATTTTCCCATTAAGTGTCCACGGGAATCACATCCAGCAACAGGGCATTGCTTCATGTCAACTTGATATGAATGATTAAACTTTCGTTTCCTTAGCCGGCCACCACTTTCATCTAAAGCTAAAAGAAGTTCATGTTCAGATATTCCAAGAGGATTAGACCTTTTTGGAATACCAACTTTGCCTGGCTGCTTTTTTGGACTCTTGTCATCGTTCACCTTACTTTTCGGACTATCCAAAGTATTTGTTGTCGATTTTTCTTTGTTGGTAATTTCAGAAGTGGCAGATTTACCTCTTGTCGACATTCTAGGCGTTACTTTCATATTTAAAGACTTTGTATCAAAATCAGCACTGATAGATTCATCGATGTTCTTTGTCTTAATCTTCTGTTTTTTTATTGGGGGACCACCTTCGTTTTCCATTTGCTTTTTTTCATGTTTTGATGGTGCATCTACAATGTTATCTTTTTTTGGATTGCTAGTGGTTTGCGACTTTAGAAATGTTGTGGAAGACCTTCTGGTCATTCTTGTGCTGCAACCGCTATGTTGGTCATCCGAGGAGCTGTTCAGGGAAGACCTTTTAGCATCTTCATCTCCTTTGTTGTCCAAATTGCCTCTTTTATGACTAGACATTATGTCATTTTATATTTTCAAAAAATGCAGCTCATTTTATGCTTATACACATATTTATAATATGAAACACGTTCGTTTATATAAGCGTGGAAAGTTTTGCAAGGAAACGTACCTGCAACTAAAACAATAAAATTATTACTAAATGATAGTGGTATGTCACAAAAAAGCAACCAAATATTAAAATGATCATTCGAAACCTTTGATATTCACTAGCCTATTGTTGCAGTTTATGTAAAACCACACAACCATACGTTACTGATACAATAAAAACAGAAAAAGTAAACACTGTCAATTATTGGCTTGTTTAACAACGTTCATATCAACGAGGCAAAACATTTCACAAAAGGAAGATAAATGTTCATATTTTGTTGGTTTTGCTATTGTCTGGACATTGTTATCAAATCCAATTGGATTGTTGTCAGTTACCTGTTCACGGTACAGAAAAATTATATTTAATTGCACATGAAAACTAAATAAACTAATACTTTAGACTTGCATTCAAGTTGAAGAGGGAGACATAGTACACATTGTGTGAAGTTTTTTTCTTTATTTATCAGCAACAAGCCACTGTAACTGTCCACTTTGATACAAATGGGATAAAAAAATCATCAGTTTGCTTGTAAACAATTTATTGAAAAACAAGATTGGCTTCTGTTTTAACACAAAGTATCTGGTACATTTACCAGAGTTTTGGCTACAAAGTATATAACACAACGATTTTATACATTTTTAGCGATGTTCAATTGTTCATTAAAGTAAACAATGGCATCACTCAAATCTACCATAGAAATTATACATGCTATCAATTTCAATATAATCAAACTATAAAATTGTCAACGTTAGGCTACCCGACATACCGTACTATGCAAAAATGAGTAAATGCATGTTCACATTCTCTAGTCTGAATCTTTTTTCTGTTCAAATTTACTTTAAGTGTATATTTCTTAATTTAGATATTTTCTTCCACTGTTCAAAATATATCAAAATGCTGCTAAAAACATTAATTGTTCTTCCGCCTTTCATTGCCCGGACACTTTAAAGCAATTTAACTCTCCACGTGAACAAAAATAATATTTGCTGTAAAAAACATAACTACGTTCAAGCAGTTACTTTAATTTAACTTTTAATCCATAATACAAACGCCATCAAAACATTTGAGACTTTCATGGTGGAAGATTAATAGGTTTTTCGATAAAGTGATATTATAAGATGGAGACAACCCAATTACACATGATAGATTAAAACTTGGAAACAAAAACATAATACACATACAATCACAGTCACAGTAAGTTTTTTTCATAAAGTCGCTTTCAAAGTAACAGCAAGTAAACCAAGCAACATGTTGACATAAACAATGGCCAAAACGAGATGACAAGAACATAATAAATCAAAGAAATAGTTGCTTCTTGTGAAGTGAAAACATAAAGAAATGAAGGCAGCATATGGTAGCATTTTAACGAGCTACATACCAGCTAAGTCTGAATATCACAACAAAAGCATTTTTTTTTTAATGTTTTGTTGCTTAATGATGATGCATATAGAGTGGCAGACTATCTTACCATATATATATATAATATTTAAGGTTTAAGACCATTGTTGTCATCATTACTTTTTCAATCCGTTTCGGTAAGTAATAATCCGGGCTAAATTTCCATGAAACAGTAACTTCCATCTATGAAACCTGGTGGCAATCTTACACGATCTCAAACTAGCACACAGACTGCTAGGACTAAGTTTCTAAAGGTAAACAGTCTCTCAGCCAATAAAAGTGAAAGATTAGATATATACAATGTAAAAACCTAACTGTCTTATTCAATAACCAGTACAATGTGGTAAAATGCCAAGATTAAAGCGGCAACACTTCAACAGACGGTGTACATAGTAACCAATCTGAAAAAAAAAATAAAGGAGAATTGTAGAACTTTTCCTCTGTGATCAATTAAAAGCATATGTATATGTTCTTTTCATGGTGAAATTATAATATATTTACAGCTGGTTTAGTTACAGTGCATGTGGTTATATAGTGTAAGGTAAAAACTACAGATTACAGTAGTAAAAATTGTAACAGTAAATCTTGGTAATGCTTAAATTATTGTGTGTGCTGAGAATCATACTACTGTAAAATTTGTATCAGTATGCCAAACACCATACTATCAAATACAGGGATTGTATGACACAGAAATCTTGCAACAAAAACTATAATGGAAGGATGTGCTGTTTGCTGGGATTAGGAAGATCTAGCATAAACAGTGTGATAGATGAAAGAATATGTAGTGAATGTAACCTAATGCATGAATAATAATCAAAGAACAGTACATAAGAAAAGAACAACTTACACAGTCTTAATGTGAGTATATTACATTAACACTTCTACACCTAAAATGGCAGTCAACTACATTTTAACGATAATTAAACATTTGTTTTTTCAATTAAGCTCAATGCGCAAACATTTCTGAATAATATAGCTTTAACAGCTTCATAAAATACGAAGACAAATTAAGACAGCTCAAAATGTGCTGACAAAAATGTAAACACAAAAAACATGTGGTATAATTTTTTCTACATCAATACTTCATTGGTTTCAAAGCATAAGCCAGCCACCCATCGTTTAACCCTCTATCGCCCAAATCATCAAATCAGTTAAGTTTAGAGTTTCTTTGTTTTATTGGTCAACAAAACAGATTTTTGCTTCATCACTCACATCACCATATTTATTACGTTTCATATTTTTATTTTATTTTGAAAACCCTGATCAAGCTTGTGAGTTGATAATCACCTTTTTGTTTTTCTTTGTGTGAAGGCATGGCAGAAACTGCTAAGTAGTCCATTTTCTGGTATATTTCAGCAGGTTTAGAAAAATCTTCGAAAGTCAGTACTTTTTTTGATTGACTGGTTAGGTATATATTTGAATATATGCGTGAAAAGTTTTGTTAACTTGATTCCTGGAAGCATAATTAGCCTAGGTCTAATTTGAGCACTTGGTTTTTTAGTCTATTAGTAAGCCTGCTCATGTGGACAGTTTTAGTGGACTAACTGCAGCAGAAGTATCCCAATTGGCATGGGTGGTAGAATTTGGCAAAGCTATAATATTAGTCAGTTGACTGGTCTGTGACTCTGCGTGAACTGGATGACAAATCAATTCAATGGCTGCTCGACACCTGCCCAAATATCTAGACCGCATCGCAGCCACTGCTCAAGGGTGGTAAAAGGCAGAGCTCCTCGAGCCCTGGAGTGGCGAAGAAGGTTCAAACAAAGAAGATTGGGTAAAATGTACTACTAATCTCAATTGTTTAGTACTGGCCTAAGTTGTATTATACATTGTAATAGCTGACTTCAGTGACATTTTAGTCTTTTGCTGTCATCCTTGCTGTGGAAATAATTCTTGTTGATTCGGCAGAAGAAAAAATAAATAAACTGATCTGCATTTCAGCATTACAGTTTTTCAGCTTTAATAATAAAAAACAAAGGAAAGTAGCACATTTTATGGTAAACGTAGGCCAACAAGAGTTCCATTATTTTCAACAGCTATTGCTGGAGAAAATGATGATGAAAACTTATCTTGATTCTGATGGGGAATACTCACCTGAATCTGAGCAAGCTAGCATTGGTGAAAGTGATGAATCAAAGTGATTCAGGTGGGGTTCTTTATTTACTATGTTTGATAATCCACTGATGGCGTTTGATGTGTTTGTTTTTTTTTCAGATGATGATGAGAATGTGATGGATGTCTCTGTTCCAAATGCTTCTAAGAAAACATTGTCTTGCAAGGACATTTATGGAGTATCTACATCTCACTGCGCACCACAATAGTTAGGAAGTGCACAGGGCTGACTGCATTTTAGCATACATCAACTACTTTCATTCTTTTTTTGATGCTACTATCATGGGTCACATTGTATTACAATCAAACTTGTATGCAGTGCAAGTTGATCCATCGAAGCTATTGGGAATTACGGCAGGTAAACTTGAAAAATTCTTTGCAGTTTTAATGTTAATGTCCATAATTTATCTTCTAAACAATACTTTATTGGACTGTGGGCCTTGGAATAACTAAGGTTTTAGAAATTATGTCAAGGTATCATTTTGAAGAGATCAATGATCGAATTTGATAAGTTGTTTAAATAGAGGCCACTTTTGGACCATCTTCAAAAGCAATATAATTCTATCCCAATGACACAAACACTTGGTATTGATGAACAAATGGTTCCCTTCAAGGGGAAGTCATGCATGAAGCAGTACATATCAAGCAAACCTCATAAGTATGGCTACAAAGTTTTTGTGCAGTTCAACAGCAAAGGTGTCACACATGGCTTATATACTAGAAATATACAGAACCAGACCTAGAAGCCAGCTCGAATATTGTGGTGCAGTTGTCGAAAGTTATCCCAGCTGAAAAAAAATCTTTTACTTTTTTTTGACAATTGGTTTACATCCGTACCCCTGGTCTGTCACCTTGCAAAATCAAAAGTCTTTGCCTTAGAATAGTGAGAAGCAACAGGCTATGAAGCTGTGACCTACCATCAGACAAGGAAATAAAAAAGGAAGAGGAGCACACAAGGAAAAAGAATGTAAAATGAACCAGAGCTTTCAAATGGCAAGATACAAAAGAAGTGACGCTTCTGACAAGTTTTTATTCTGCCCCTTCATTGATTTTAGCTGAACAATATGATCGTTCTAGCAAAAATAGAATTGAAGTTAGTTGTCCTATAGCTGTGTCCACATACAATAAGTACATGGTAAGGGTCAATGTGCTTGATTCCTTGATTGCTCTTTATCGTATCAAGATTTGCTCAAAAAAATGTTACCAAGGCTTTTCTTCCACTTTATGGATTAAACAGTAGTCACTTGCTGGCTACTTTACAGAAGAGATTGTGATGACTTGGGTCTGCCAAAGATCAAGCAACTTCCTTTGCTCTTGTTCAAACATGACATGGCTGAGGCTCTATACAAAGAAGGTAAGGTCACGGCCACGGGTGCAGCAAGACATAGAAGATCATCTGTTTCAGTAGAAAGAAGGTATGAAGAAAAGAAAGCCAGAAGCCACAACTTTAAAGTTAGTTATACCACACCAGGTTGTTTGACAAGATAATTTTGATCACTTTCCGATCTACAAGAAGAGACCTCAATGCAAGTTGCCTGGATGTAAAAGCCGGAATGGTCCGTTTCGGTGAGTTCGATCCCTATTCGGTGATTTTTCAATTATTTTTTTTAAATTATTGGGTACCGTAGCCAAATTATCATTGCCGTTTTAGGGTTAGGGGATAAGGTTAGGGGTTAGAGGTTAGGAACTCACCGAATCGGACTCACCAAATAGTAGCAGACCCGTAAAAGCAGCCCACACCTTTTTTGCCAGAAGTGTGAGGTCTATCTTTGTATCAATAAAAATAAAAGCTGTTTTGTGAAATTTCATAAGTGCTGAACAAGCTCTATTCTAGTTTCTTTTCAGAATGTTAGATTTAAATGATATATATATATAATTATATATATATGCTTGTTTTTTCAACCAGTTTAATGGATTTTGTTTGTTTATATAGTTTTCCACATATTTTCTCCATAGATAACCGGCCAGAGGTCAATGCAGCGTAATTATATTTGTGGGATCACTGGATGACAACAAAGGAGTAGCAAAAGAGATATGGAGAAAAACATAACTTCCACAATAATTACATTGAGCTGATGTTTTGATTTGCTTTCAAGCTTTGTTTATCTGTGTTGTGTGTATTAGTATTATTATGAATAGCATTGAATAAGGCATAAACAGATGCCCTATTCTCATTTCATTCTTTATATTGTAGATCGTGATTTAAACTGCTTTTGGGCTTATTAAAATTCAAACAAACATGTTTTTGATTTACTTTGTCACACAAAATGACTTTTTATGTCAAATACGAAGATTTTATGTAGCTTAGGGGACCAGCATTACCAATTTGTAACGTTTCAAAAATGGGATAAAGTAGAAAAAAATTTGTAACAATGCACTGCTTGATGTAATTGAAGAAAACACACCTAGTTATTGTTTTATACACAAAACAAAAAAGTGAACGGTAGAGGGTTAAACAACGTTTGCTTTGATTTTCTTGCCAACAATCATAACGTAGTCATAAACTCAAGTTTCATTTTGCATTTAATAGAAAATAAACCTTTCTATCTCGTATCCAGGTTAATAGAAAAACAGTTGTGAGAAAATGCCTCAACTCAAAGATGTTTATTTTCCAAATCATCCCAGAAAGGACATTCTGGCACGGCTAACCTGGTGTAAGACAATTGACCATGGATGACCTGTCATAGTGACATCTTTATTGCAAGACTATTTGGCATAAATTCTATTTCATCCTCTGAACAAATCTTGCATTGTGCAGATATTCTTGTTTGCCAGTGATGAATTCCTATCACAATTTTTTTTTCACTGAACAGTTACGGTAACACTTGCTATGAAAGTTGTCCATTATATCTTTGAAACAAAAAAGACAAGCTAAGAACAAACAAAAAAGCTAACTACTGGAAGTTAGATGATGCTACAGTACAATTCTAATGCATTGTAATTGAATGAAATTGTTTGGATTGTCGTAACAGAAACAAATCTGGGGAAGCTCGTGTTAGTAATGAAATAGACGCTGATGTGTTTCAATCTCTGTTCTGGTTCCACAATGTTAACTGATTTTGTTTACTTATAAGCTTGTGTTAAATGAAATATCTTTTTTGTGTATATTATTTGTTTCAAATAGTATTATCCACTACTTTTACAACAGTTTCAAAGCAATCATCAGCACTTTCAATGCACGTTATTCCATTGCGCCAACACACTTTGCCACAATACCTCAGTAGTCCACCCCGATAGCTCAGTTAGATAGCGTGTGATTTCATGTACGAAGAAGCTTCAAAATCAAGCTGCGCTGGTTCGACTCTCGGCCCCTCGGGGTGTGCACTTGAATAACGCATTCAAAGGACTGCTCTCCATTCAGTAATGGATGGAATGATTCTCTGACAACAAGACTTCAACAATTGGAAATTTCACTCTGTCAATCTCGGTTACTGGCCCTGTGTCAAAAGCCTCTAAGTCTACAAGTATGCAAAACTATCAGGAATAACCTATCAAGGCTTTGTCAGTCCGAGAATAAAGATTCAAAACCAACCAATCATTCCATTGTAGCTTAAGTTTACTTTACTCATTTAAATCACATTATAGCTTGTTAAAACTTTTTGATGGTACAAAAGATCTATGTTCAAATTACAATATTTTAGCATTACTGTCTGCTAGAACTGCAAAAGTAAAATACCTTAAAAAGGAATTTCAATTAAAAAAAATTATAATCGTATTGTAACATCCTACTTCCGTAGGTTAGCTGTTTGTAGCTCTTGTATTGCCTTGGTTCAAATATATAATTATATATATAGTGAACAACTTTTGCATCAAGACCAGCGTCTAGTGAAAAAAAGTGTGATGAGAATGGGAATTTTTATTAAAAAAAGATCTGCAGGCATGATATTCTCATTTCTCAATGGATGAAATATAATTTGTGCCAAACAGTCGTGCATTTGAAAGGTCATTCAAAAAATGCAAATGCAATTCATACAATTTACTGTTTGGGGCTGTCCATAAAAGACGTCCACAGTCAAAGGGGGGAGGGTTTGCAAATTGCAGATATTTCTATGACACAGTGCAGAGATTTTGCAAAGATAGGGGGTGGGAGTGTCATTTTTTGTAATTTTATGAAAACGTCTTTTAAGGACAGCCCCTTTCAATAATATTTCACAAAGCTTCATAACATAAACATGTCAGCATGCTTGACAAGATAGAGTAAATACTAAATAAACCCACTTTGATATCAGCTAGCTATGCATTTACTGTAGTGGATTCAACTGTGGAATGAAAAAAGACGAAATAATGAGAATAATGCATGATCAGCAACACATTAAACAACCGTAGCTCATAATGTAGGTTAACAATGATAACAGTAGATGTGAATTGCTTTGCTAAGTCATCTGGATATAGCATTCCATTCCACTTCATGGCAATGAATGGCTAATCTTTGGACAGAACATGAAAATGTTACGGTACATATTACATAATCAGGGTTGTAGAGGGCAGCTGCCTGGGTGGGCTGGTTTCTTTTATGAAAAAAACTCGAGTTTTTTTTAAAAGAATGTGGCTAGATCTACAAAACTAGTGTAGCTAGATGAGAAATTCTGTTCCAATTCGAGAAAACTTTAAAGCTGTTCAAGAAAAAAACTTATGGCAACATCCGCTGTGACAGAACAAAGCTTTTCTTAAAACTTTCAAACAACTAACCAAAAAAATCTGCTAAGTTTGGATGTTCATCGGGATTGTAATCTTTTCTAGCACAAGTTTTGTTGCAACTATTGCTACAAATTCAGAAAAAAAAAACTAATCAAATTCGTGTCACATTTAGCAGGCTTAGCAACTCACTGATTAGGAGCATGATTTTTCACATGAATGCATAATTGCATATGACACAAATAATAATCAAGGAATTCACTGTACATGGCGTTTATAGAACTCTATAAAGTTTTTGACTGCATCTCAAGAGAGCTCCTGCAGGATGTTCTTTCTACATAGAGATATTAGGACAAATTTCTTCGTATCTTGCATCTTTCTTGGTTAACTCTGGAGTGAAACAGGGTTGCGTAATGCCGTAATAGCACCAACTTTTTTTAAAATTTTTATTGCATTTATCTTGGAAATCGTCCACCATGACCTCCCATTTGGCATAGATATGTCTTGCTGCATGGATAGAAAGCTTTTTAACCTTGCTCACTTTTAAAGTAAAGGAAGGACTACAACATGTAGTATCATAGAATTTCAATATGCCGATGGTAACAGTGTAGCAGTCCTAAGTGAAAATCACCTAAAGCAGATTTTGAACGTTTTCCTTTTAGTATACAAGAGGCTTGGACTTAGCATCAATATTAACATGACTAAAGTACTCTTTCAATCACTTCTCAAAGATCATAACAATGTTCTGCCATAGATGCTTCTCGATGGTATACCACTAAAGAATGTAAAACACTTTTGCTATCTATGAAGTGAAATTTCAGATAGCGTTGACATTCAGGATGAAATACAACTCTGTTTAAAGTGTGCTAGCTATGCTTTTGTGCTAGCACTTTGCTTACAAATATTTGATAATAATCATAACATACAAAAGATACAAAGCTCGCTGTCTACCATGCAGTAGTTATCACGACACTACTGTATGCTTCCGAAACCTGGACCACCTACCGAAACCATATTACAATTTTTGAAAGATTTCAATATTAATAATGCTGCCTGCACAAAATTCTGAATATCAGCTGAGAAGGAAAAAGAACAAACTTGAGCATGCTAGAAGATGCTGAAACAACAAGCATTGAGTCCCGCAATATTCAAAACCAACTCAGATGGTGCGGGCAAGCCGGGCATGTAGTGCGAATGCCAGACCAGTTACAGCAAACATCTTCACAAGCAAATGCTTTACTCAGATTTGGCTAAAGGTAAGCGTTCAATAGGTGGACAAAAAAGCGGTATAAGGACTCACTGAAGAGTAATCTTAACAAGTGCAGTATCAATTACACAAACTGGGAGGAAACAACAGAGAATAGGCTGCTTTGGAGATCTTCCACTCATGATGGTGTTGCCCTGTTTGAGAAGAGTCCATCTAAAAGGTTAAAAGAATAGAAACAAAAAATGTCAATTACACCCACAACCAGCTCTCCCAAAGGATATTAAATGTAGCAAATGTAACCAGAGTTTTAAAATCAGGATTAGACTCATTAGCCATTCAAAAACTCATTGTTAGCATTTTAGCAACTTAATGACTAGGAGCATGATTTTTCACATGAATGCATATTATAATAGTCATCTGATTTTTAAACCAATAAACAAATTTCACAAAAAAAAATAGTTTTGGTTATTTTTACATGATAAAGCCCAGTTTGCCCATAAAACCTGGATTTTTTTACCAAAAAGCCCTTTTCCGCCCATAAAAACCCGTGTGGGGTAAGTATTATTCAAAAAACTGAGTTTTTAACAACCTGCACATATTGCGAAAGAAACACAGGTTTATTGATCTATTTTTGTTACAAATCAGGAATTGAGAAAAACTTTTAGCAAACAATTTATCACATGTAAATGTCAAACATAAATAACATAACCTACTATTCAAAAGAAACACATACAAACTGAAGATAATGAAGTATACAGTATACACATTACACAACTAAACTGAGGAATGCAGCCTGTAAGAAAAACGATTTTATCACAAGACTGTACTATTCTGAAATAAATCTGACAGCAATTAGATCACAGGTTAAGTTAAGTTCAACAATTCATTTTCTATATATACTGCTATTTATTTTTTCAATTTTTTTGACCACCATGAAGAAACTGATGATTTAGCAGAGCCAAATGCAGTGCTCATATATTTTCCTGTGTTGGTCACTGCTTGGTTGGCACTAGACATAGCACCTTCAATTTTTCGTCCCCGATCAGTGCTTTGTAAATTGTGATGAATGCGTAATCTTACATCACTCACAGAGTATTGGGCTTGGAATGGATGTGGTTGTGAAACATTGTTCATAGCTGGATGATCACCAGATAGCCAGACTTTATAATTTTGAGTTTGTTTCCAAGCAGCAAGAAAAAACTCATTAAAATCTTGAGCATCTTTTGGGTTTCCGTTTACGGCCGTTGACACCGACAGCATTGAAATAAGATAATCCATAAATTGTGTCTGAATCCATTCATCACCACCCTCCCAGCCAGTGGCATCTAAAAAAACGTCATCTACCTGACTGTCTGAAACATTGTTAAGTAAATTGTCTGCAAACCGAAGATCAGCAGCTGTAAGATGAAGCAAACGTTTGAGGTTGTTATCACGAACTTCTAAGTTTGCATTTTCAATGTCAACTACAACATCTGCAATGTGTGATTGAGTAGTAAACAAAATATTTGTTGCTCCTACTATGTAGCCTCTTTCCAAATTCTCTTTTAAGTCATTAAATTGCTGTAATGAAACATATGGCAAGCAAAAATGTCCTCTTGTAAACACAGAGAGAGGAAACCCATATCTGTTAGTTTTCAGATGGGAAACATAGTTATCTGATTTTAGAAGATCACCCATATGATTTTCTGCAAAACAAGGGGTGTTGATAGATGGAGAAAAATGGCTATTTGTGTCATGTTTTGCAGGAGAATCAGTTTTAATTTCAAGTCTTGAATTTCCAAAACTGGTTGTTAGTTTGTGATCTTCATCATCATCCTCTATCTCACTTATAGATTCAGAGCGATGAGAAATTTCAAAATTTTCATCATTATACAAAGTGGTGGTTAATGCAGATGAAAAGTTTTCAATTTTTGATGATACCGAAGCTGCTATGTTTAATGCAGTTACAGAAGTAACATCCCAAATACTAGATGAAGTATGACGAGAAGACTGGTCAAGAATATCCACATCTTCAGACAATGTACTCAGAACGACCCCATCATTGTTACTAACATCAAGCTTGAGTTCTTCCATGCTATTATTCTGTTGCTCAATCGAAGCATTTAAATCTGAAGAATTCTGCTCAGACTGGTCAATTTCAGCGAGGCCTACTTCATTGCTTTCAGTTTCAAAGTTCTTTGGCATAGATATATTTACAAATGTTTCATTGTTTATGTCAGTATCATTGATAACATCTTCCATCACGGTCTGGCCAGAAGCTAAAGGAATTTCTGAATTGATTTCTAACTCACTGGAAACAGACTCAGCATGTTGATGTAAGGTCGTAGTGCACTGTGCTAAGCCTCTTTCAATCATATCAGGATACAAAGACAACAGTGCCATAATACCACCAACCAGTTTCTTCACAGGAGAAGTATAAAACACCACTCTGCGTTCAAGCAAAATCAATTTGAAAAGCATCAGGACTTTGTGCTGAAATTTTAAAACCAGTGATCTTGCAGAAAGTCCAAGGAACCTCCTTGAATCTTCCATGCTACTTCCACTTATAGACATATTAACATGGTCAAACAATTCTTTTAAAATATCATTTTTAGCAAAATCCTTCTCTTCAAAATAAGCTTGAGTAATCATTTGAAGTTTAGCATGGAGTATTCCAAAAATAGGCATTTGACTTAAAACAACAACACTTTTTTGAACAGTTTCTCTTGTGACATCATCATCTTTGCGCTTTAATAAATGTGTGGAAATTTGACGATAGCAAGAGACGCCATACACAGTGGTTTTTGCAGAATAATGAGCACGTGGTGGAAGATGAAAATAAATTGTGTCATCATCATAATTATGGGCTCCATCAGGTAATGCTAAAAATGGAAGACATTTCCATTCTTCAGGAACATTGGAGCTGTCATGATCTTCCCCATCTATCAAAGGAGGATATGAATATTCTACTTGACAACCTTTTTTATGATGAAAACCAATAACGATAATGTGAATTACAGCTTTTTGTGTAAAATCTGATTCTTCCATTGATAATCCGGTTTGGCTTGGCATAACATATATATAGTCATTACAAAAACTGGTATTATATATATGCTTTTGACAGTTTGCTAATACCTACAAGGCAAATAAAAACAATGTGATAAATAATTTATTTGCTGAATCTTTGTCTATGAAAATCAGATATGAAAAAGACTTTTGCAATTGATTTTCAGCAACATCGTCTAAAGCAGCGGTTCTCAACGGGGGCGTTTTGATTTTTTAGGGGGGCGGTATGATTACCTCGGCTTAAGGGGGGCATTTTGATTATTTAGGAGGCATTCTTTAACCCTATCTACCGCCCAGCGTAACGATTTCGTTAAAGGGCTCGTATCTTCGTGGTGGCATTTCCTACCGCATAGGCTACCTGATGGAAAAGGGATGCTGTGTTGTTCTGCTACATACCAAACAGCGAAACCCACTTGAGATATCCATATAAGAGGTGATCTTCGAAAGTTTCTCACTGGCTTTACACCGGATGTGAAGAAACTGGCACTTTCTCACCAAGCCCAAGATTCACACTGACTACCACTGGGCCTATAATGTTTTCATTTTTCACGCTCGCAAATATATATTTGCTTTTCATCAAATTTAGCTACTAGCTTCCAAAACCCTTACAGTCTGTTTCACCCTAAACAGTGGATCATCAGAAGGTCCTTAGGCTATATTCTAACAGAAATATAATTCTGTTTGAATAAGGACCTTTTGATGATCCACCTTTTAGGGTAAAACAGGCTGTAAGAGTTTCAGAGACTGGTAAAAGCCTATATTGGATGTAATTCGCTCTGCTTGGCATTGAACACTTTTTGTAGCATTAATAGTATTTACTGTTTTATATTTGCTTTTTGTAATTAATCGTTATTGTTGGGGGGCGGTAAAATTTTTCAGTTCATGAAGGGGGCGTTGGGCCAAAAAAAGATTGAGAAACACTGGTCTAAAGCAATACACACCACACCTGCAAAATTATGATTTTAGCAAAACTATGAAATAGTAACAACTTAAATTAGGTACTTTTTTTTGGGCAACCTAGCTTGTTAGCAGTAGACCAAAGCAAACTTAATTAAATTGTTTTTATTTTTCATGTTTAAATTTTCGTGAGACCAATAATTGATTAGATTAGTTAAAAATTAGTATGTGATATCAATATCATTAGTCCAAATCCTTGGTGTACTGCCCTTATTTCAATTTCCATTCATTATCGTATCTAATATCAAGATAAAGCTTATTAGTGGATGCCACCTATTACGGTACCCAGACTTTTTGCCAAAAAACATTTTGCCAAAAGGACATTTTGCCGAAAGACATTTTGCTGAATGGACATTTTGCCGAAACTCCTTTTTGTGTTATATGTATCGATATTCTCCACAGTGTGTTTTAGTCTATCGTTCACAACCTTAGCCCTTTCGGCAATTTGTCCATCGGCAAAATGTCTTTCGGCAAAATGTCCGTGCACGACCTATTACATCCCTTGAACACTTCATTCCCAGAAAAGATTGAGAGAGATTAATTAATTAGTTGAAATTTTGTTAGTAGGCTATGATTTTTTTATCAGTACCGGTAATCAGTACTATTCTTTTTCAGTCGTTGAGTGGTGACATTGTTCAATCAGTCCACCATGTTCTATTCGTAATCAAAGCATGATTTCAGTTCAATTGCGGTGATGGTTTAATTTATGAGATATAAATTGATTTGAGTTTATTTTGAGTTGCAACCCTTTAAGTTAGTGTGATGGTTTGAAAATTTGCTTCTACAATAAATACATACATGAAATCAAGAAGGCTAGATATCGTTCTGGTCATTCCCACCGCACTACCGCGCTCGGAATATTGCTGTAGGCACAGCTAGGTATGACTGTGAGTAGATAGTCTGGACCAGTGTTTCTCAAACTTTTTTAGTCCATCACCCCCTTTTCGTTATTGAAATAAAATTTCGCCCTCCTAATTCTGTCAAGTAAAATAAACATTGATAATAGAGTGATAGACAAATTTAGTTTTGGGAATTTAATCAACGAAATTGACAGTAACATGAATACATGATAATGTTCAATGGGATGGATGAGCTTGGCGACTTTTACAAAGTTTTGAAATGTTTGGCGACATCTTTGTAAGATACAGTCGAAGATCATCCCGTTTATGAACTACCAAGCGATTTCTTTGCTTTGAAAGCATCAATGCCACAGCCGAAAACCCTTTTTCAACCATATATGAAGTAGGAAACGACAAAATCCACATTCTAGCTTCTTTCCGAGAAGCTCATATTTGCCAGCAACCTGGCACCAAAACAAATCGTATCGATCATTTCTGAATTTCACTCTTGACTCATCATCTGTTTGCATATCAATGAACTGCTCTTGAAGTTCCACTTCTGCAGTATGTCTGTAGGTTCGGTAGAAAATAGTTGTACCACCCAGTTTGGAACATGGGGGTCCACGAGATCTGTAAAGCGAAGTTTCATGTCTTTATGAAGCATGTCTAAATGTGAGCAGTTTTTGTGCAGTGGTTGTTCTTCTGTAATAACATTCTCGCTCAAATTGGGAAACTGAGTTAAGACATTTTGACCTGCGCTTTTCCTATTTTGTTGACGCATTTTATCACAATATTCAGTGATTCATGCAGTTCAGGACTGAGCTTACGGGCAACCAAACGCTGACGGTGAATTACACAATGTATTGCATTAAGTCCAGGAATTGCTCTTTTCATCAGCGCAATGAACCCTCGATGCTTTCCAACCATTGCCGGAGCACTATCAGTTGTGCATTGTAGAATATTCTTCAGTGGAATCCTCTTCTCTTCGTAGAAGTTTTTCACTGCATTAAAGATGCTTGATGCCCGAATATCTGTAGGAAGACTGAGGGCAAAAATCATTTCTTCTTGTTCTCATATTATGAACAAAACGCACATATCCAAGCAGCAGCAGCAATACATTGTCGGTCAAGGTGGAATCATCTATTTGCAGTAGGCTAAATGGTTTGCACGTTGGACTGTTGTTAGCGCGTTGGACTGTTATTGGTGGTTTGATAAATTTGCCCCCTTAGACTTTTTTCGCCCACTTTGAGAAACGCTGGTCTGGACTATACGACGTCCGCTACAATAGGTTATTCCTGGTAGTTTCGCATACTGTAGGGCTGTAGGCTAGGGTGTTGCAGGCGCCCCATGAAATTTAAATCTTGGTTTCACCATGCTTACCTTTTTTGTGGTACTGTGTTTAGATCAGTAGACCACAAATATGAAGTTTCATAAATTTTCATCGACGTTTACCTCCACCGCTGAGGCCATTTTGAGGCCCACTTTTTGAAATTTTTCATGTATTTTGCCACTAGAGGGCAGTGTATAAGTTTTGCAATATTGGGGTATATTTAAAGGATGCCCTATGATGTTCTGAATTGTTTTAAAAAAAAATTGGAGAAATGGGATAAGTATATCCTAAAATATTCAAGTTTTGTCACTCATTTTTTGCACATTACTGCCCCTAGTGGTGAAAAGAAAATTAAAATATCTTGAAAACTACTCATCATATTGTTATGGAACTTGCATGCACCCCCCCATTTTCATGGGTAAGGAATTTGATTTTAGCAATATTTTTGCAAAATATTACCACTAGAGGGCGGTAGTTCTAATTTTGAACTATTTTCCTGTGAAAAGGCGATATTGTTGCATTTCTTGAGCTGTGCTTCTGAAGAATACAATTTCATGGCTTATGCACAACAAAATTTATTCAATTGTAAAGAAACTGCATGCATACCTGTACTATATCAATAAATCCAAATAGGCAATGTGAGTCTTAGTTAACACAATGTCCGCAAAGGCAGTTTTGTGTTGATAAACGACGTTTTCTAAGATTTGGTATCTTTCTTCAATCCTCCTCCACTGCTTGAATATAGTTTTGCGGATTTTTTTCTTGTTTTGCTACATGAAGAAAGTCGGATACCAGTTTTACCCTCTCTGCTGTGTCATTACAGACTCTGAGTGCACTTATGATACCATTTGCAGAAGCATTGCCATCATCTATTTCCCACTCTTTCGGGTGTTTGACATGAAAAGTTGTTGAAATGTGCAAAAGTTCAAAAAATATTTTGCTGCTGGCATTTGCATAGGAGCACAATGACAATGAGTTATCATTAACAATGTCTGGCAGCTCTGGCTTACCGTATCCATTACCAAACCTGTTTGTAACCTGGCCATGGAAACTTGCATTTAAATGCAGCAGAGTTCTAGCCAAAGCTTCCTTTTCATCAATAGTGACTTGTTCGAATGTTTGTCCCATAGAGCTAATGGGATCAGCTCCCCAGTTACATACCATGTGTGCCTACCTAAAGTTTTTAAAGCAGCAATACTGATAGTTTTGTCTACTGCATCATAGCTTTTGATATTACTTACCAGTTGCAAATCTTCTCAGGGTGCTGATGCAGCAATTGGACAGTTGAACCACCATCCATTAAATTAATACAAAAGCACAAAGGTCAACAAATCACTCTAATTTTTGTATTTGTGACTTGAAAATGATTCCTTGCGGTAGAAAGTCTTACAGCATAACTATCTTATAGCAATAGAGCTGCTTTCCCATCCACCTTGCTCGATGGACTGTACCACATTTCATGAAGTTGTACTGTCCACTGTTGATTCCAATCTACACCGTCATCAGGTCTAAAAGTTCTTTGTAATCACCCCTCTGATAATTTTGCATATCTCTCTCAAACTTTATGTGCTTACACTTTTCTGCTTTGAGTTGTTACAAATTCTCCCAACTCTTTTGAGGATTTTTGGTGTGCAGTACAGCTGCAGCATGTGGGGTTGCATTGAATCCTTTGTTCCGGAATCTTTCGAATAGTTCAATGCCTGGAGATCTTGACGTTTCGACTTACAGGGCTTCCCACACATGAGAAAGTATAACTTCTCCAATATGTTTTCTGCATGCTAGGCAGAGAAGTGGTTTGTCTAGCTTTATTTGAAAAAAAAATGCATGCAGCAAAGAGATGGCTTGAAAAAAGTTTTTGGGTGTTGTTGTTTTAAATTTTTCTTTTTTTAAGGCCATTTCTCTGCTGCATGCATTTCTCTCTGCTGTCCATCGAGCAAGGTGGATGGGAAAGCAGCTCTATTGCTATGAGATAGTAATGTTGCAAGACTTTCTACCGCAAGGAATCATTTCCAAGTCACAAATACAAAACATAGAGTGATTTGTTGACCTTTGCAGTTTTGTATTTAATGGATGGTGGTTCAACTGTCCAATTGCTGCATCAGCACCCCGAGAAGATTTGCAACTGGTAAGTGACATCAAAAGCTATGCTGCAGTAGACAAAATTATCAGTCTTGCTGCTTTAAAAGCTTTAGGTAGGCACACATGGTATGTAACTGGGGAGCTGATCCCCTTAGTTCTATGGGACAAACAAGTCACTATTGATAAAAAGGAAGCTTTGGCTGGAACTCTGCTGCGTTTAAATGCAAGTTTCCATGGCCAGGTTACAAACAGGTTTGGTAATGGATACGGTAAGCCAGAGCTGCCAGACATTGTTAATGGTAACTCATTGTCATTGTGCTCCTATGCAAATGCCAGCAGCAAAATGTTATTTGAACTTTTGCACATTTCAACAGCTTTTCTTGTCAAACACCCAAAAAAGTGGGAAATAGATGATGGCTATGCTTCTGCTAATGGTATCATAAGTGCACTCAAAGTCTGTAATGATTCAGCAGAGAGAGGGGTAAAACTGGTATCCGACTTTCTTCATGTAGCAAAACAAGAAAAAAATCTGCAAAACTATATTCAAGTGGTGGAGGAGAATCGAAGAAAGATACCAAATCTTAGAAAACGTCATTTATCAACACAATGAAGATGCACAACTGCCTTTGCGGAAATTGTGTTAACTAAGACTCACATTGCCTGTTTGGATTTATTGATATAGTACATGCATGCATGCAGTTTCTTTACAATTGAATAAATTTTGTTGTGCATAAACCATGAAATTGTATTCTTCAGAAGCACAGCTCAAGAAATGCAACAATATCGCCTTTTCACAGGAAAATAGTTCAAAATTAGAACTACCGCCCTCTAGTGGTAATATTTTGCAAAAATATTGCTGAAATCAAAGTCCTTACCCATGAAAATGGGGGGGTGCATGCAAGTTCCATAACAATATGATGAGTAGTTTTCAAGATATTTTAACTTTTCTTTTTACCGCTAGGGGCAGTATTGTGCAAAAAATTAGTGACAAAACTTGAATATTTTAGGATATACTTATCCCATTTCTCCAATTTTTTTTTAAAACAATTCAGAACATCATAGAGCATCTTTTAAATGTACCCCCAATATTGCAAAACTTATACACTGCCCTCTGGTGGCAAAATACATGAAAAATTTCACAAAGTGGGCCTCAAAATGGCCTCGGCGGTGGAGGTAAACGTCGATGAAAATTTATGAAACTTCATATTTGTGATCTACTGAGCTAAACACAGTACCACAAAAAAGGTAAGCAAAATCCGAGAGGGTCGGGGCGCCTGCAACACCCTACTGTAGGCCTACCTACTTGTAGACAGTGTTGTACGCGTCAATGAAATAAATTGACGGCGTCAGCGGCTCAGCGCGAATCGCCTAAAAACTTTACGGCATAAAGTATTGCGTAAACTCTTAAAGAAATTGACGGCGTGATTGTCAGCACTAATTTCTAGCGCTATTTTAGCCAAGTTCTCACAAAACGGAAGTATTTCAACAAAGTTTAGGCTAACAATAGCTATAAATAAAGAGCAGGTATTATGTTTTGAGACTGTATTGTAATTAGCCGCTTGGCTTATTAGTTATTTCCTTGTAGAAATACAAGCATTTCAAAATGTTTGTTTGACAATCTGCTGCGTTTGGGACGCATAATGTCCTTTCCATGTGAAAACATGTGTTCCACAGCAGCGCTGGATGGTATGGTGTGTTGTGTTGTATTTAAAAAACAAGCCTTGAAAACATTCACTCGGAAAGGTATCACTGTTTCAAATTCTTTTTGAAACAGTGTTTCAAATTCGTTTGAAATTCTTAGGCCCAAAAATATGGAATGATTTACCTTCAGAAATAACTGGGGCTACGAGTATTAAAACTTTCACAAAAAAACTAAAAATTTATTATATGAATGAACTTGGTCCGTGACTGTTTTTATTGTCACAACATTGACGATTATTTCGGATTGAACATTGTTAGTACTATACGTATAGGCTTACTACTCACGAACTTGTGCTACGTACTACTTATATAACGACTGCAATTTTATTAACTGTACTCAAGTCGGCCTATAAACTGACTAATTTTGTTAAAGTAGGCTATGAATTTATAAAGATAGGCCTACTTTTAGTGTTTTTGCTTCGTCCTTTATGCTAGAAGTTAACAGTTGTTGTTTTGCATAGGTGTTTTTTTTTTTTTTTCTCATACTAACTTACTTTTGTAGGGCATGATATTTTTTGATGTTACAATGAAACCACAGGAATCCACTTTTTTGTTTACATTTTTGCGAAACTTATGCTTATCTTGTTTGCAACGTAATGCCGATGCTTTACATTTGTCACATTAAAAACACGGGAAGCAGCTGACTCGATGACTAATATAGTCTTTCGCTGCTTCCTGTCTGTTATTGAATATATTTGTACCGTATACTATTTCGCAGCAGACAAAATAAAAGGTTTCTCTCTCTCTCTTTCAAGCGTGCTGTGATGGTTTACCATATATAAATCTTTTAACGAGGTCCACTGCAACAAAATCGCTCTTTTCAGGGGCATAGAGCTCTTGAAAGAACCTATCTTTAACCTCCGCGATGACATTCATTGATTTTGATTGAATCTTTATCCTTGGACTGGGAAAGCTTCTTGCAGAGCTTAATCCTGGCATTTTCGCATACTTGTAGAGGCTTTGAATCACTGACTCAGGCCCGGTCACCGAGATTGACAAAGTGAAGTTTCTGATTGTTGAAGTCTTGTTGCCAGGAAATTATTTCACTCCATCTATTAGATTCCGCTGAATGGACAGCAGTCCTTAGAATGTGTTGCTCAAGCGCACACCCTGAGAGTTGAACCAGCGCAGCTTGATCTTGAAGCTTCTTCGTTCCAGAAGTCACGCGTTATCCAACTGAGCTATCAAGGCGGACTTCGCTTTCTCTGTCTGATATATTTTTCGTTTTCTCTGTCTGATCCCTCGTTCTCGATAGGCTACTAGCCTACTGCTCAAGATATGAGTGATCACCATTTGGCGAAATTCTTCCGCTTGTACTCCAGGTAGCCATTCCAACCAACGCGAAAGCCAGTAATACATTGTGAAACTCTCATTATGAAACAAGATAAAAAATTACGCTTAAAATCGGTAAAATAGTTGACAGCGCTATCCAGGGGCGGATCCAGGTATTCACTTTAGAGGGGGCGATGTCATTGACATTCAGGCAAGTGATCAGCCAGGCACAAACAACGACGAGGGTCTCCCCTAGAAAATTTAGATCAAATTTGATGCGTTCTGAGAGCATTTCGAACACAAATTATGAGAAATTGAAATTCTATAACTTAAAAAAACCTTCAACAATGCTGTTGTTTAACAAACGGAGGGATGAAAAGCTGATATGCCCTTGCCATGTCAAGTTGAAGCCTGAGCAACCTAGCCGCATTTATAGTTGAGAAAGAAGGTTTCACTCTTGATTGTTTCACGGCAATTTAAAAATTGATCTCGGAAAGATAATAACAGGTAATTCTGTCTTTCCAATACTGATACAGACATTGAGGTTGTTATAGACTTACTGTATAACTTTGAGGTTTTATTCCTCTGACAAGTTTTGAATTGTTACAAAGAGCAATGAGGAAAGGTTATGCATACATTCAACATAATGAGCAACAAAAGTGGGGGCCAGGTCAAAACACTGGGTTATGCTCCCCCCCCCGTAGAATCGCCACTATAGGCTAGGTATCGATTGTAAATTTTTATTTTGGACCAGCGAAACACTACAATTTGTACAATAGAATGGCAGCTAAACATAATTAAATGACGACCAAAAGATATAGTCCTCCTGAAAACGTGTCATGCACGGTTGCTGCACCGGACAAAAAAGAAACTAACAATAACAGAAACAACTATTTCTGGACTTCACAAATAAATCGAAAATAAAAAGCTACTTTGCCGGTACAGTAATACTAACAGGTGTCGTATTTTGACTACAACACAAAGTCAAGTTTGCGGTTTCTACTGTTGGCAAATCGATTTATCACGGAGTCTGTGTCAATTAAAATGTCCCGATGCTGGTATAGTAAGGCCAATCAATTTAGTCTTTCCTCGCCGATGTTGTTTCTCAGTCAGGTTTTCAACGACCGAAGAGATGAAAAGCTTCTTTCGGCTGATGCTACGTTGACTGGCAAGGTTAATAGCATTTTTAGAAGAGAGTGTACGATTGTGTACACATTTCCATCACACTGTTGTAAAGCTTCTTCCGCAGTCATCAATAAGACTGCAGCAGTCGCCGGAACAATTTTATTTTCCCACTTCTCCTTTCACAGTTGGATCTCTGAACCTTGAGCAGATTCCACTGATCCTACACTATATATATGACGTAACAAGCCGTTGTAGGCATTGAAAATGACTTTTGTCAATGCTATCGGGTCGATACTTGAGCAATTTCGTGGTAGCAATGATGTTAGGTGTCGAGATGCTAAAGTCTCATCGAAAAAAATTGAGCTTTGCTGTATCTAGATGCAATTTCAAGGTAGAATTCCAATGGTTTTAGTTCCACGTCTGACCGTCAAAGTTGCCAATAACCTGCTCTGTCAACTAACTTATCTAGGCTAAGGGATTTATCGCTATGCTCTACACTACAGTGCTGGCAAAAAGTTTAGAAACTTTTTAAATTTTAGTAATTTCGTTCGGTAATTAGACTCTGCGACAAAATAATAGCCTTATACTATGTTATTATTATAGCCTACGGTACCTTATAGCCTAACCTAATCTTTGCACATGGCGAAAGACTTATTCAGCATTGCTTTCGATATGTTGTTTTCCAAATCGTATACATATAAATGAAGAATAAAGCTGCTTTCTTGGGTTTTAGGGGTGGCAATCGCCCCAATCGCCCCCCTCTGGATCCGCCCATGGCGCTATCACTTCCGTCAATTTAAAAAAAATGACGGCGCTAGCCTCAGCGTCAACGAACAACACTGCTTGTAGAGGCTTTTGACGCAAGGCAAGTTAAATAATCTAATTTGGTTGAAGAAACTGTTCTGGTAGTTTTGTAAGCATTCGGTACAAGTGTGTTCGGTGCTGGTTTAGGATCGGCCGCCTTGGTTAGTGACGTCACAAAAATCTGTGACGTCATGCAAAAAAACGCAACTACTTGTAGGAAGGGTGCAAAAACGCGGAATAGAAGTAAAAGCGGAAAGCCTATTGATTTTTAAATATTTGTAGGCATTATTATTGATCTAGCGCTAACTTAACTGTTACTATTTTGTACCAATTCTCAGCAATTGAATTTTTACAATAAAAATACTTGCTTTATTAACGTAACAACTTTCACGTTTATATGTTATCTACAAAACGAGCAATCGTGGTTCAGTATAAGCCGCCCACAGTTTGCTGTGATCGATGAATACTGCCTCCACCAAATATGCTGTAGCTTTCTCATTTCTGCTTGGATTCTAACAATTTTACTATCGTTGGATGGCATTATGATTCATCTACTCGAATGGATTAATTGCCAGTCTAAAGTAGGCATTACATTTATGTAGCGCTAACTTAAACTTTACTATTTTGTACCAATTCTCAGCAATTCATTTTTTACAATAAAAATACCAAACCAACACAAATTAAAAGAGTATGTCTTGGTTTATTCATATGTTAACTTTCACATTTATATCTAATCCACAAAACGAGCAATCGTTGTTCAAACGTAACCGCTCGACGAAGCTTTTTACCAAAACAATGCAAACACAAACCGATCAGTTTCGAGTGTTCATTACAAGCCGCCCACAGTTTGACGCGATCGGTGAATAGTGCCTCCACCAAATATCCTGTAGCTTTCTCATTTCTGCTCGGATTTTAACAATTTTACTATCGTTGGAAAGCACGATACTGCATCTATCCGAATTAATTGGTTGCAAGTTTAAAGTAGGCATTATATTGATCTAGCGCTAACTTAAACTTTACTATTTTGTACCAATTCTAAGCAATTCAATTTTTTACAATAAAAATACCAAACCAACACAAATTAAAAGAGTATGTCTTGGTTTATTCATATGTTAACTTTCACATTTATATCTAATCAACAAAACGAGCAATCGTTGTTCAAACGTAACCGCTCGACGAAGCTTCTTTCCAATTCATTTTTCAAGGCGATTCGATTGTGGTTCAATATAAGCCGCCCACAGTTTGCTGTGATCGATGAATACTGCCTCCACCAAATATGCTGTAGCTTTCTTATTTCTGCTCGGATTTTAATAATTTTACTATCGTTGGATGGCATTATGCTTCATCTACCCGAATGGATTAATTGCCAATCTAAAGTAGGCATTACATTTATGTAGCGTTAACTTAAACTTTACTATTTTGTACCAATTCTTAGCAATTCATTTTTTACAATAAAAGTACCAAACCAACACAAATTAAAAGAGTATGTCTTGGTTTATTCATATGTTAACTTTCACATTTATACCTAATCCACAAAACGAGCAATCGTTTTTCAAACGTAACCGCTCGACGAAGCTTTTTTCCAATGCATTTTTCAAATCGATTCGATCGTGGTTCAGTATGAGCCGCCCACAGTTTGCTGTGATCGATGAATACTGCCTCCACCAAATATGCTGTAGCTTTCTCATTTCTGCTCGGATTCTAACAATTTTACCATCGTTGGAAAGCACGATACTGCATCTATCCGAATTAATTGGTTGCAAGTTTAAAGTAGGCATTATATTGATCTAGCGCTAACTTAAACTTTACTATTTTGTACCAATTCTTAGCAATTCATTTTTTACAATAAAAGTACCAAACCAACACAAATTAAAAGAGTATGTCTTGGTTTATTCATATGTTAACTTTCACATTTATATCTAATCAACAAAACGAGCAATCGTTGTTCAAACGTAACCGCTCGACGAAGCTTCTTTCCAATTCATTTTTCAAGGCGATTCGATTGTGGTTCAATATAAGCCGCCCACAGTTTGCTGTGATCGATGAATACTGCCTCCACCAAATATGCTGTAGCTTTCTTATTTCTGCTCGGATTTTAATAATTTTACTATCGTTGGATGGCATTATGCTTCATCTACCCGAATGGATTAATTGCCAGTCTAAAGTAGGCATTACATTTATGTAGCGTTAACTTAAACTTTACTATTTTGTACCAATTCTTAGCAATTCATTTTTTACAATAAAAATACCAAACCAACACAAATTAAAAGAGTATGTCTTGGTTTATTCATATGTTAACTTTCACATTTATACCTAATCCACAAAACGAGCAATCGTTTTTCAAACGTAACCGCTCGACGAAGCTTTTTTCCAATGCATTTTTCAAATCGATTCGATCGTGGTTCAGTATGAGCCGCCCACAGTTTGCTGTGATCGATGAATACTGCCTCCACCAAATATGCTGTAGCTTTCTCATTTCTGCTCGGATTCTAACAATTTTACCATCGTTGGAAAGCACGATACTGCATCTATCCGAATTAATTGGTTGCAAGTTTAAAGTAGGCATTATATTGATCTAGCGCTAACTTAACACTTTGCTCCTCAAAGGGAGGCCGGATTTGGCCCCCCCCTCATATTTCCTTTAATTATTTGAAGCACAGTAACGCCATGCACTTGGTTTTTCTTGACTTTTCCTAAAATTGCCAGGCGGATCTGATGATATTAAATTTGATGCTAAAAGTTGTGTAGTTTTCTTGTAAATTCAAGATTTTGGTGAATTTTTGCTATTTCTAGCTAACTTCCAGCAAAGCGTGAAATGGATTACATTGCGATGACAAGCCATAAGCTCATAATTGCTTCGTGCATCGATATGCGCGAGCAGAGAGAAGCATTCTCTTGCTTTCTTTTGTTTGGTTTGACCTCAATAATACAAAGCGCGTTATTTCTTATGCTACAAAGAAAAGCCAGTGATCGCAAAGCTGTTAATTAGAAACAATAATAGCAAACGTTTTTTGCGTTATCAGCTCTACAAAGAAGAATAGCAATCCACGATCAAAATAGTAGACTATGGAGGCCACAAACTATTCAAAACAGTTGTTTCAAGCAGATAATATTCATTGACGAATAAAAAACGTTACAATAAGAAATCTTCTCTTGGATAAAGACACGAAAACTTGGTTTCGAAATAAACGTTCTATGGAAATGCTCTCATTGACAAAACTTGCAATTGAGGAAATGTATCACTGCAAATGCTTTTGGGAGAAGCCGGAGAAATAGCGTTTTTGCAAACAGTAATTGTGAGATACTCAAAATTATGAGATAGGCTTCATTTACACGTAGCAGCTAACTCGATGGCGTCCCTTCACTGATTTATGTCGCCTACTTGTTGTTATGTCCTGTATTTTTGTTTCACAGTGCACTGTGTTTTGTTCCAAAGAGCGCAAAATAAAGATGATAATGCTTCATCTACATTACAAAATATTTTGTAATGTAGGCCTACAAACAAAATGTACAATGTACACAATGTACATTACAAAATATTTTGTACTGTAGACGAGGCATAAAGTTAGGCGTCACATAAGACAAACAACAAATCAGCTTTCTTCATCATTGATTCAACATCTGAATACGTTGCGCCAATGTATAAGAGGCCGGCTATTGTGAAGACCCGCCATTTAGGCTATAAACGATCCGATTATACCAAAAGTGGGACAAACTAGTGGATCAAAGAATGAATAAACAATGCTGAGAAAACTAAATCTAAGTGACGAACAATACCGATGTCTTCATTTATCTTGGAAAAATGCTGCCCAAACTTATCAACAAAAAATACCGTAAATAACGGCAAGGATCCCGAAAGCAGAATTTGCTCAACTTTGGCATGAATTTAGTCAGACATCTACAGTAATAATTCCACACATACAATAACGGGCTCTCAACTGCTGTAAGATAACACGATGGTTCTGGTTCTGGGCGATTTGTGTAACAGTTTAGGGGAAGACACTACTTGAAATGATGCACCACACAAAAGATTTTCAATGAAGACTGAGTCTAAAAACCGATGTGGATTGTGCTGCACAATGACTTCAAGTTCAGGACAGACAAGGCACAAAAATATCACGATAAAAATAAAGACCTTGTGGGAGATTTTCGAGAATCATAACACGATGCAAATACCAAAAACGCATGGTTTGCATGCTGCTCTAAGCTGGCCGGCAACCACAAAGGTAGACAATACAGGCAGTTTATAATTCGATAACAGCGCAATAAACATTATAAATACGTAAACCGACAATTTTCTTTTACAAACGTTTTACGTCTAATAGTAAATTTTCCCTCAACAATTTTTTGTGAAGCACTTGCAAACCACGGTTTTATAAAATAATTCATCATTATTATTTTTTACTTCTCGGATATTGTAAAACGTCATCAGCAAAATCACAAAAAAAATTTCATTACTTCAATGTAGTAGGCCTAAGAATTTCTTATAGAATTGTAGCCACGTTGTTTCAACAAAGAAGCCATTTTTTAGCAATATAGAGTTATAGAAAATAATTTGCAATCATGCAAATGGTTGGAAAGAATCTAGGAAGTCTTCTCACAATCTGGCACAAAATGATTATGTTTATTGTATCTCTGTAAAATGTTTTACGACAAACTTTGAAGCTTCGTTATAATCATTTTTATCTTTGAAGTCAAAAGTTATTTTTTTTTTTTTGGCCAGAAACATAATCACTGCCTTGCTGATGTTGTCGATATTACGCGTATTTTTAGTGCTTCAAACAATAAGGACCCAGTCAGCAATCCAGTCCTTTTACATTGATTCAACATTTGTAAACGTTAAATTTATGTAGATTTGCTGACTGTGGGTTATTTCACATTTCCTTTGTTTACGCACGTTCCTCAATTCGCTGTTGCATTATTTCGACGCTGGCGGCAATTCGCTGTTGCATTATTTCGAATTGATTGACACAATCTTCAATAAAAAGTGAGCTTCGAACTTAGCTTTGTTGATATAAATGCTGTATTTTTTGTGGATGTAATTTATGAGTCATGTTTATAAACACCCGTAAGCGAAATGACTTATGATGTGGCCTGCATGATATTTGTGATGCGACTTGACACAAATCCACAATTTCAAAAGCACCTAATTTGAACTTAGAAATTTCAGATAATTTCAACAACTTGTTCAACTGTCTTCTCTCTACTAAAAATATTCATACTACAAACTCAATTGTAGACCTAAATACACAAACGAAGATGTAAACAGCTATTCAAGCAGGCTAAGGTGTTACTTATGAGAAATTTGGTTCCATAAAACTAGAAGCTAGCCATGAGTTTGGGAATGCATTAGTTTAGGATAAAAATGTAAGACAACAAACGCAGTTTTGTTTTTTTTTCAAATTCGTGTAACAATGTTACTTTGATTGTAACTATTTTAGAATCAGTGAGTAGCTTACAATAAGATTTGCTCGCAAGTCGTAAATTCTAATCAATGCAATGATTCGGCACACCGCACACACACTTCGTGCGTTCGATCGAGCTCTTTGTTATTCAGAAGTTTGCATGAAATCGGATTAGCACGGTAATTAAATAGCGGCAAGTTAAATCAAAATTGTCGTTTTTGGGTACCTTTGCAAAAATTGAAATATCAAGTTTAACATATAAAATTTTAAAATAATGACTTTTCAAACTTATATACAAATGATTTGCTTTCACACCAGTGCAACTTCTGTTCAAATAGCATCAGCGGATAACACGTAACAGCTGATTGAATTTGATCCAAAAACGGCCCCCCCTTGAGCAGTTAACTTCCAAAAAAACGTTGAAAAGCAAAGGGTTAAACTTTACTATTTTGTACCAATTCTTAGCAATTCATTTTTTACAATAAAAGTACCAAACCAACACAAATTAAAAGAGTATGTCTTGGTTTATTCATATGTTAACTTTCACATTTATATCTAATCAACAAAACGAGCAATCGTTGTTCAAACGTAACCGCTCGACGAAGCTTCTTTCCAATTCATTTTTCAAGGCGATTCGATTGTGGTTCAATATAAGCCGCCCACAGTTTGCTGTGATCGATGAATACTGCCTCCACCAAATATGCTGTAGCTTTCTTATTTCTGCTCGGATTTTAATAATTTTACTATCGTTGGATGGCATTATGCTTCATCTACCCGAATGGATTAATTGCCAGTCTAAAGTAGGCATTACATTTATGTAGCGTTAACTTAAACTTTACTATTTTGTACCAATTCTTAGCAATTCATTTTTTACAATAAAAGTACCAAACCAACACAAATTAAAAGAGTATGTCTTGGTTTATTCATATGTTAACTTTCACATTTATACCTAATCCACAAAACGAGCAATCGTTTTTCAAACGTAACCGCTCGACGAAGCTTTTTTCCAATGCATTTTTCAAATCGATTCGATCGTGGTTCAGTATGAGCCGCCCACAGTTTGCTGTGATCGATGAATACTGCCTCCACCAAATATGCTGTAGCTTTCTCATTTCTGCTCGGATTCTAACAATTTTACTATCGTTGGATGGCATTATGCTTCATCTACCCGAATGGATTAATTGCCAATCCAAAGTAGGCATTATATGTATGTAGCGTTAACTTAAACTTTACTATTTTGTACCAATTCTCCGCAATTCATTTTTTACAATAAAAATACCAAACCAAAGTATTTTAAAAACTCTGAAAGAGGCCAGTGACACCCCTTTTTGGGGTTGGCAATGAGCATGTCTTGAAAAAAGATTACTGCTTATAGTTTTTTTAAAACACTGGAGTGAAAACCACTTATATTTTTTTTTTTTTTTTAAACTCTACGCATGGACCAAATGACTTCAAACTTGGTAACATGTAAGGTCTCTTGATAGCCCTCAATATGGGTAAACTAAAGTTTTCTCCCAGAACCATTGTAAAATTAAAGTAAGCGGTGTCTCATAACTGGACCAAAGTCACCCCATTCTACTTCTCGTATTAAGATAGGCGATGTTAAACTGCTTCAAGACGTAAAATTTGATGCTGTTAAGACTACTGATTTCTGCATCATTAAAGGGTTTCTATTGTTCAATCTTGAAAAGTGGTGCTGCTGCGTTTGGCTAAATGTGTAGCCTACTATTTTTGCTTGACCAACTGAATCTTGACTTCAAAAACTGCGTAGGCCAAGCACATTCATCCAACATGTCTGGAATAATTAAAAATGTTCAAGCAAGATTCAATTAAAGGGAATTAGTAAACACTTTTTGCCTATTGTCTGCTTATGGATATCATAGCTTAAGTCTGTTTGGAGTTCATGGTGTTGTCCAAATGTCATAGGCCTATCACTTTTGGAGTAATTGATGTTTTAATAGTAAAGTTTAAATTAGCGTTAGATAAATGTAGGCTACTGTATACCTTGGACATGCAACCAATTGATTCGGGTAGATGCAGTATCGTGCTTTTCAACGATGGTAAAATTGTCAAAAAAGCTTCGTCGAGCGGCTACGTTTGAACAACGATTTCTCGTTTTTTAGATATAATATAAATGTGAAAGTTGTTAGGTTAATAAACCAAGACATACTCTTTTAATTTGTGTTGGTTTGGTATTTTTATTGTAAAAAATAAATTGCGGAGAATTGGTACAAAATAGTAAAGTTTAAGTTAATGCTACATAAATATAATGCATACTTTAGATTGGCAATTACTCCATTCGGGTAGATGAAGCATAATGCCATCCAACGATAGTAAAATTGTTAGAATCCGAGCAGAAATGAGAAAGCTACAGCATATTTGGTGGAGGCAGTATTCATCGATCACAGCAAACTGTGGGCGGCTTATACTGAACCACGATCGAATCGCCTTGAAAAATGCATTGGAAAAAAGCTTCGTCGAGCGGTTACGTTTGAACAACGATTGCTCGTTTTGTTGATTAGATATAAATGTGAAAGTTAACATATGAATAAACCAAGACATACTCTTTTAATTTGTGTTGGTTTGGTATTTTTATTGTAAAAAATGAATTGCTAAGAATTGGTACAAAATAGTAAAGTTTAAGTTAACGCTACATAAATGTAATGCCTACTTTAGACTGGCAATTAATCCATTCGGGTAGATGAAGCATAATGCCATCCAACGATAGTAAAATTATTAAAATCCGAGCAGAAATAAGAAAGCTACAGCATATTTGGTGGAGGCAGTATTCATCGATCACAGCAAACTGTGGGCGGCTTATATTGAACCACAATCGAATCGCCTTGAAAAATGAATTGGAAAGAAGCTTCGTCGAGCGGTTACGTTTGAACAACGATTGCTCGTTTTGTTGATTAGATATAAATGTGAAAGTTAACATATGAATAAACCAAGACATACTCTTTTAATTTGTGTTGGTTTGGTATTTTTATTGTAAAAAATTGAATTGCTTAGAATTGGTACAAAATAGTAAAGTTTAAGTTAGCGCTAGATCAATATAATGCCTACTTTAAACTTGCAACCAATTAATTCGGATAGATGCAGTATCGTGCTTTCCAACGATGGTAAAATTGTTAGAATCCGAGCAGAAATGAGAAAGCTACAGCATATTTGGTGGAGGCAGTATTCATCGATCACAGCAAACTGTGGGCGGCTCATACTGAACCACGATCGAATCGATTTGAAAAATGCATTGGAAAAAAGCTTCGTCGAGCGGTTACGTTTGAAAAACGATTGCTCGTTTTGTGGATTAGGTATAAATGTGAAAGTTAACATATGAATAAACCAAGACATACTCTTTTAATTTGTGTTGGTTTGGTATTTTTATTGTAAAAAATGAATTGCTAAGAATTGGTACAAAATAGTAAAGTTTAAGTTAACGCTACATAAATGTAATGCCTACTTTAGACTGGCAATTAATCCATTCGGGTAGATGAAGCATAATGCCATCCAACGATAGTAAAATTATTAAAATCCGAGCAGAAATAAGAAAGCTACAGCATATTTGGTGGAGGCAGTATTCATCGATCACAGCAAACTGTGGGCGGCTTATATTGAACCACAATCGAATCGCCTTGAAAAATGAATTGGAAAGAAGCTTCGTCGAGCGGTTACGTTTGAACAACGATTGCTCGTTTTGTTGATTAGATATAAATGTGAAAGTTAACATATGAATAAACCAAGACATACTCTTTTAATTTGTGTTGGTTTGGTACTTTTATTGTAAAAAATGAATTGCTAAGAATTGGTACAAAATAGTAAAGTTTAAGTTAGCGCTAGGTCAATGTAATGCATACTTTAAACTTGCAACCAATTTAATCGGATAGATGCAGTATCGTGCTTTCCAACGATGGTAAAACTGTTAAAGTCCGAGCAGAAATGAGAAAGCTACAGCATATTTGGTGGAGGCAGTATTCATCGATCACTGCAAACAGTGGGCGGCTTATAGGCTACTGAACCACGATCGAATCGCCTTGAGAAATGCATTGGAAAAAAGCTTCGTCGAGCGGTTACGTTTGAACAACGATTGCTCGTTTTGTGGATTAGTCGAGCGGTTACGTTTGAACAACGATTGCTCGTTTTGTGGATTAGATATAAATGTGAAAGTTAACATATGAATAAACCAAGACATAATCTTTTAATTTGTGTTGGTTTGGTACTTTTATTGTAAAAAATGATCTGCTAAGAATTGGTACAAAATAGTAAAGTTTAAGTTAACGCTACATAAATGCAATGCCTACTTTAGACTGGCAATTAATCCATTCGGGTAGATGAAGCATAATGCCATCCAACAATAGTAAAATTATTAAAATCCGAGCAGAAATAAGAAAGCTACAGCATATTTGGTGGAGGCAGTATTCATCGATCACAGCAAACTGTGGGCGGCTTATATTGAACCACAATCGAATCGCCTTGAAAAATGAATTGGAAAGAAGCTTCGTCGAGCGGTTACGTTTGAACAACGATTGCTCGTTTTGTTGATTAGATATAAATGTGAAAGTTAACATATGAATAAACCAAGACATACTCTTTTAATTTGTGTTGGTTTGGTACTTTTATTGTAAAAAATGAATTGCTAAGAATTGGTACAAAATAGTAAAGTTTAAGTTAACGCTACATAAATGTAATGCCTACTTTAGATTGGCAATTAATCCATTCGGGTAGATGAAGCATAATGCCATCCAACGATAGTAAAATTATTAAAATCCGAGCAGAAATAAGAAAGCTACAGCATATTTGGTGGAGGCAGTATTCATCGATCACAGCAAACTGTGGGCGGCTTATATTGAACCACAATCGAATCGCCTTGAAAAATGAATTGGAAAGAAGCTTCGTCGAGCGGTTACGTTTGAACAACGATTGCTCGTTTTGTTGATTAGATATAAATGTGAAAGTTAACATATGAATAAACCAAGACATACTCTTTTAATTTGTGTTGGTTTGGTATTTTTATTGTAAAAAATTGAATTGCTTAGAATTGGTACAAAATAGTAAAGTTTAAGTTAGCGCTAGATCAATATAATGCCTACTTTAAACTTGCAACCAATTAATTCGGATAGATGCAGTATCGTGCTTTCCAACGATGGTAAAATTGTTAGAATCCGAGCAGAAATGAGAAAGCTACAGCATATTTGGTGGAGGCAGTATTCATCGATCACAGCAAACTGTGGGCGGCTCATACTGAACCACGATCGAATCGATTTGAAAAATGCATTGGAAAAAAGCTTCGTCGAGCGGTTACGTTTGAAAAACGATTGCTCGTTTTGTGGATTAGGTATAAATGTGAAAGTTAACATATGAATAAACCAAGACATACTCTTTTAATTTGTGTTGGTTTGGTACTTTTATTGTAAAAAATGAATTGCTAAGAATTGGTACAAAATAGTAAAGTTTAAGTTAACGCTACATAAATGCAATGCCTACTTTAGACTGGCAATTAATCCATTCGGGTAGATGAAGCATAATGCCATCCAACGATAGTAAAATTATTAAAATCCGAGCAGAAATAAGAAAGCTACAGCATATTTGGTGGAGGCAGTATTCATCGATCACAGCAAACTGTGGGCGGCTTATATTGAACCACAATCGAATCGCCTTGAAAAATGAATTGGAAAGAAGCTTCGTCGAGCGGTTACGTTTGAACAACGATTGCTCGTTTTGTTGATTAGATATAAATGTGAAAGTTAACATATGAATAAACCAAGACATAATCTTTTAATTTGTGTTGGTTTGGTATTTTTATTGTAAAAAATGAATTGCGGAGAATTGGTACAAAATAGTAAAGTTTAAGTTAGCGCTACATAAATGTAATGCCTACTTTAGACTGACAAATAATCCATTCGGGTAGATCCGCTTTTACTTCTGTTCCGCGTTTTTGCACCCTTTTTAAAAGTAGTTGCGTTTTTTTGCATGACGTCACACATTTTAATGACGTCACTGACCAAGGCGGCCGATGCTAAACCAGCACCGTGTGTTCTTCTTAAGGCCATCAATTCTTTTGATAACGCACCAAAGCCGATCTTCTAATGTAACCTAGTCCTAGTGAATGGAACAATTCCCCGTCAAGAACATTTTAACAATCAGAAACTTTACTCTGCCAAGCTGGGTAACTGGCCCTGCGTCACAAACACCACCGTCATTCTGGCAGAATATTTTTTCCGCTTTCCGCCTAAAAAAGTCATCCGTGAATAAGTGCGAGGCATAAAATGCGACCTGACATACCTTCGAAAAACCTTAAATAAAACAATAACTCGCAACACGTGCCACTTAAATTTTACATGCATCGGATTCAGTATTAAATTACCTTTCCAGGGATGTGCACCAATAGGTGGGCATTTGGAAGGAACTCCCAGCAGAACGCTTCAAAGATGGAGGATATATTTACGATAAACATTAAAACAATACGATGTTTGCCTAATAGACACCACTTCAAACATCTTCAAATAGAACTATAATCCGCAACACGTGCCACTTAAATTTTGCATGCATCGGATTCAGTATTAAATTACCTTTCCAGGGATGTGCACCAATAGGTGGGCATTTGGAAGGAACTCCCAGCAGAACGCTTCAAAGATGGAGGATATATTTACGATAAACATTAAAATAATATGATTTTTGCATAATAGACACCACTTCAAACATCTTGAAATAGAACTATAATCCGCAACACGTGCCACTTAAATTTTGCATGCATCGGATTTAGTATTGAATTACCTTTCCAGGGATGTGCATCAATAGGTGGGCATTTGGAAGGAACTCCCAGCAGAACGCTCCAAAGATGGAGGATATATTTACGATAAACATTAAAATAATACGATTTTTGCATAATAGACACCACTTCAAACATCTTCGAATAGTGTTACGGCCAATCTCTGTACAAATCAAACGTCATATAAAACCGTTCAAGTCTACTGAATATTACGTCATGGAAGTTGCTAGAAAATGTGCCAAAATTGCACCATCGTTCATAGACTTGTGTCAAACTTGTTTGGACTTGTTTGGGCCTGTTTAAACAGGAAATATTACATCAGCTTTAAACACCTGTTGGAATGACTTCATAATTGTCTTTCATTTATTGCGTCACAGTTACTTTCTACGTGAATTTGAGATATTGATATCTATTCTGGTCATTCGTAAAATGATTGTTTGAAAGTTGGCCGCACATTTAACTGTTGGCTTAGTGCTTGCTAGCTGGACAAAGGTTCCGTCTTTTATCCAAGTAATCTGTTCTGTAGTGACAGTTTTCAGTGGTGTACGCGTTGCACCCCCTCGTTTTTGGTAGCCGTGGGCTAATTTTTACAGAAATACACTGTTTGAAAAGAAGTTCAAGTGTGTGTTTCTTCGGTCATTATATGCAGACGAAAGGATCCGGGAACTTTAAGTTACAATTTTCCCACGAAGAAATTATGGTTTACCGCTGTGACCAAATAGAACTATAATCCGCAACACGTGCCACTTAAATTTTGCATGCATCGGATTCAGTATTAAATTACCTTTCCAGGGATGTGCACCAATAGGTAGGCATTTGGAAGGAACTCCCAGCAGAACGCTTCAAAGATGGAGGATATATTTACGATAAACATTAAAACAATACGATGTTTGCATAATAGACACCACTTCAAACATCTTCAAATAGAACTATAATCCGCAACACGTGCCACTTAAATTTTGCATGCATCGGATTCAGTATTAAATTACCTTTCCAGGGATGTGCACCAATAGGTGGGCATTTAGAAGGAACTCCCAGCAGAACGCTTCAAAGATGGAGGATATATTTACGATAAACATTAAAATAATATGATTTTTGCATAGTTGACACCTCTTCAAACATCTTGAAATAAAACTTTAATCCGCAACACGTGCCACTTAAATTTTGCATGCATCGGATTTAGTATTGAATTACCTTTCCAGGGATGTGCATCAATAGGTGGGCATTTGGAAGGAACTCCCAGCAGAACGCTTCAAAGATGGAGGATATATTTACGATAAACATTAAAATAATATGATTTTTGCATAATTGACACCTCTTCAAACATCTTGAAATAAAACTTTAATCCGCAACACGTGCAACTTAAATTTTGCATGCATCGGATTTAGTATTGAATTACCTTTCCAGGGATGTGCATCAATAGGTGGGCATTTGGAAGGAACTCCCAGCAGAACGCTCCAAAGATAGAGGATATATTTACGATAAACATTAAAATAATACGATTTTTGCATAATAGACACCACTTCAAACATCTTCGAATAGAACTATAATCCGCAACACGTGCCACTTAAATTTTGCATGCATCGGATTCAGTATTAAATTACCTTTCCAGGGATGTGCACCAATAGGTGGGCATTTGGAAGGAACTCCCAGCAGAACGCTTCAAAGATGGAGGATATATTTACGATAAACATTAAAACAATACGATGTTTGCATAATAGACACCACTTCAAACATCTTCAAATAGAACTATAATCCGCAACACGTGCCACTTAAATTTTGCATGCATCGGATTCAGTATTAAATTACCTTTCCAGGGATGTGCACCAATAGGTGGGCATTTGGAAGGAACTCCCAGCAGAACGCTTCAAAGATGGAGGATATATTTACGATAAACATTAAAATAATATGATTTTTGCATAATTGACACCTCTTCAAACATCTTGAAATAAAACTTTAATCCGCAACACGTGCCACTTAAATTTTGCATGCATCGGATTTAGTATTGAATTACCTTTCCAGGGATGTGCATCAATAGGTAGGCATTTGGAAGGAACTCCCAGCAGAACGCTCCAAAGATGGAGGATATATTTACGATAAACATTAAAATAATATGATTTTTGCATAAATAATAGACACCACTTCAAACATCTTCAAATAGAACTATAATCCGCAACACGTGCCACTTAACTTTTGCATGCATCGGATTCAGTATTAAATTACCTTTCCAGGGATGTGCACCAATAGGTGGGCATTTGGAAGGAACTCCCAGCAGAACGCTTCAAAGATGGAGAATATATTTACGATAAACATTAAAATAATACGATTTTTGCATAATTGACACCTCTTCAAACATCTTGAAATAAAACTTTAATCCGCAACACGTGCTACTTAAATTTTGCATGCATCGGATTTAGTATTGAATTACCTTTCCAGGGATGTGCATCAATAGGTGGGCATTTGGAAGGAACTCCCAGCAGAACGCTCCAAAGATAGAGGATATATTTACGATAAACATTAAAACAATACGATTTTTGCATAATAGACACCACTTCAAACATCTTCGAATAGAACTATAATCCGCAACACGTGCCACTTAAATTTTGCATGCATCGGATTCAGTATTAAATTACCTTTCCAGGGATGTGCACCAATAGGTGGGCATTTGGAAGGAACTCCCAGCAGAACGCTTCAAAGATGGAGGATATATTTACGATAAACATTAAAACAATACGATGTTTGCATTATAGACACCACTTCAAACATCTTCAAATAGAACTATAATCCGCAACACGTGCCACTTAAATTTTGCATGCATCGGATTCAGTATTAAATTACCTTTCCAGGGATGTGCACCAATAGGTGGGCATTTGGAAGGAACTCCCAGCAGAACGCTTCAAAGATGGAGGATATATTTACGATAAACATTAAAATAATATGATTTTTGCGTAATTGACACTTTTCTAAACATCTTCGAATAGAACTATTATCGGTGTGATATACAAGGTTTTCCTACCGCGCCATTGAGGCAACCTCATGCGGTCGCTAGGTTTTTTGTTGAGGCAGGACCTATCGCCAGTAGCCATATTCTACCTGCCTGGTGTGTATCTGACTGAACAATGACGACAACCAAGCATAGATACGTGACAATTAATTGTGTCAGGATTTCCTTTAAACTTGATATTGGCGAGGTTGTATGCAAGTGCACTTTCTACTAATGATTCCACATCGCTCTCATTTGCAGTTTTTACAATTTAGGCCAGGGTTGTTGCCGGGGAAATATTCCATTCACTAGGTGCCGCTGAATGGAGAGCAGTCCTAAAAAGGCATTTCTCAAGCGCACACCCCGAGAGTTCAACTTGCGCCGAATGATCTTGAGCCAGGCGCGTAACCACTGAGCTAACGGGGCGGACAAGCATATTGACCCCATAACCATGAAATTTTGGTTTTACACTTTTTTTATTAATTGGTACAACTAAAAAAAAGTAACTTTAGTGACAAAAAAAATCGCTTTTGTAATGAGTGATAGGCGAGCATTTATTGATTTTTCTGCTAGCGAATTCAACGACTGCTTTCGCAATTTCGCTGTAATTGACAAAGACTTAGCTGATTGCTATTTACTTCTTTCTGTGTGAACCTGATGAGGTTCAAGTTCATTGAGCTTCGCTAGACACTTCAACATAGACCATTAGGCTACTCTGTGCAATGGAGAAAAAACATCAAGAAACGCTTAGAAAACATTGTAAAGCTGAGTAGACCAGACATTTCTCCATCATTGCATGGCAAAATTGTTCCTACTTTAGCATATGTGGAGCGATGATTTTCCTTTTTGAAATCAATGCTATATCCAAACATAAATTTTGCAGACGCAAACATTGTATATGCATAGGTCCAATAAATGAAATTGTACTTAGATGCATTAGAGTTAGACATTTGAATTCTTCTTGAGATTTTGAAGTGATATAACGTAAAAGTTTGGGTTCGTTGTTCGAATATGTTATTCGAATTCGAATATGTTATTCTTAATTATGAATATTAGCATAAACTTGATGTTTAAAAATTAAAGTCATATATTGTCATATACAGGGTGACCCAAAAAGATTCGTACCCATGAAAATTTCAATTGTGACTTTGATTGAAAAGCTATTTATTTCAAATTACAACCACACATTATTCAGTTTATGAAAGACCATTGACCAGAGTTTTAGCTTTTTCTGTCAATTTTTAGTCAATTTATGGCTTTTCCAAGATGTGTTCCAAATGTGAAAAAATCGAATAAAACATGGGTACGAATCTTTTTGGGTCACCCTGTATCTCAAAAAATAAAGTCATATCTTTTGATTTTTTATATCATAAAAAAGCCCTTTATTAAAGCCCTTGATTAATGATGTAACAAAAGCAAACGTGCTTCCAAATTCTTATCAGCAACAATGATTCTAGCTAATTAATTATGTGAAAACAGATAAAAATGAATATGAGAAATAGCTCGCGGCACCCCAGAGTAGGCTGTTGTAAATGGCACCCAGGTTGAGAACCACTAAATTAGACAATGGAGAATTAGTTGGAGCGAAGTTTTTCGGTAGATCTGTAGGCTATCCTATTCATAACAGCGGGTTAAGTTTGGTGCAAAAATAGTAATTCTTGAAATAAGTTGGTTAATCAACACAATTGCTATATTGGTGAATAATAACATATTTCTTTGAAGAGCTAACGGGGCGTATTGATGTTAAACTTCGCTCGACGAATAAAGCGACAAAACTGGCGCTGTAGACATCAGAGGTAAAGACTGGCAGCAAATATAATATCTCGCTTGATGAGGCAGATGCCTTCCGCGAATTTATTTTCCAGTTGAGTATTTCCAATCGCCTTCGCCGCGTGGCACATTTCTCGTAGAAGTTCTTCTAATCTTCTCATGCACCTGATGATGCTGCCTTCGTATGTGTCGGTCATCTCAGCTATCTGAGCGAACGTGGAACCATTGCACCAGCTATGAACAACGTCCATCAGCATGGTCTTGAACGACTGAATGTATTCCTCCTCATCCAAAGGTAACTTCGATTCTGACGAAATCTTTGCAATTCTCCTGGCAGGTTCGTGCATTAACCGAAGAGGTCCAGCTAATGCTTCACTCTTCACTCTTCCAGCTTCGCTTCCATCTTTGAAGCGTTCTGCTGGGAGTTCCTTCCAAATGCCCACCTATTGGTGCACATCCCTGGAAAGGTAATTTAATACTGAATCCGATGCATGTAAAATTTAAGTGGCACGTGTTGCGGATTATAGTTCTATTCGAAGATGTTTGAAGTGGTGTCTATTATGCAAAAATCATATTAGTTTAATGTTTATCGTAAATATATCCTCCATCTTTGAAGCGTTCTGCTGAGAGTTCCTTCCAAATGCCCACCTATTGATGCACATCCCTGGAAAGGTAATTCAATACTAAATCCGATGCATGCAAAATTTAAGTGGCACGTGTTGCGGATTAAAGTTTTATTTCAAGATGTTTGAAAAGGTGTCAATTATGCAAAAATCATATTATTTTAATGTTTATCGTAAATATATCCTCCATCTTTGAAGCGTTCTGCTGGGAGTTCCTTCCAAATGCCCACCAATTGGTGCACATCCCTGGAAAGGTAATTTAATACTAAATCCGATGCATGCAAAATTTAAGTGGCACGTGTTGCGGATTATAGTTCTATTTGAAGATGTTTGAAGTGGTGTCTATTATGCAAACATCGTATTGTTTTAATGTTTATCGTAAATATATCCTCCATCTTTGAAGCGTTCTGCTGGGAGTTCCTTCCAAATGCCCACCTATTGGTGCACATCCCTGGAAAGGTAATTTAATACTGAATCCGATGCATGCAAAATTTAAGTGGCACGTGTTGCGAATTATAGTTCTATTCGAAGATGTTTGAAGTGGTGTCTATTATTTATGCAAAAATCATATTAGTTTAATGTTTATCGTAAATATATCCTCCATCTTTGGAGCGTTCTGCTGGGAGTTCCTTCCAAATGCCCACCTATTGATGCACATCCCTGGAAAGGTAATTCAATACTAAATCCGATGCATGCAAAATTTAAGTAGCACGTGTTGCGGATTATAGTTCTATTTGAAGATGTTTGAAGTGGTGTCTATTATGCAAACATCGTATTGTTTTAATGTTTATCGTAAATATATCCTCCATCTTTGAAGCGTTCTGCTGGGAGTTCCTTCCAAATGCCCACCTATTGGTGCACATCCCTGGAAAGGTAATTTAATACTGAATCCGATGCATGTAAAATTTAAGTGGCACGTGTTGCGGATTATAGTTCTATTCGAAGATGTTTGAAGTGGTGTCTATTATTTATGCAAAAATCATATTATTTTAATGTTTATCGTAAATATATCCTCCATCTTTGGAGCGTTCTGCTGGGAGTTCCTTCCAAATGCCCACCTATTGATGCACATCCCTGGAAAGGTAATTCAATACTAAATCCGATGCATGCAAAATTTAAGTGGCACGTGTTGCGGATTAAAGTTCTATTTGAAGATGTTTGAAGTGGTGTCCATTATGCAAACATCGTATTGTTTTAATGTTTATCGTAAATATATCCTCCATCTTTGAAGCGTTCTGCTGGGAGTTCCTTCCAAATTCCCACCTATTGGTGCACATCCCTGGAAAGGTAATTTAATACTGAATCCGATGCATGTAAAATTTAAGTGGCACGTGTTGCGAGTTATTGTTTTATTTAAGGTTTTTCGAAGCTATGTCAGGTCGCATTTTATGCCTCGCACTTATTCACGGATGACTTTTTTAGGCGGAAAGCGGAAAAACTATTCTGCCGGAATGACGGTGGTGTCACAAACCTATCAGAGGCTGATTCAAAACCACCAGTGTTGTACGCGTCATTGAAATAATTTGACGGCGTCAGCGTCAGCGCGAATTGCCTAAAAACTTTACGGCGTAAAGGACTGCGTAAGCTCTTAAAAAAATTGACGGCGTCAGCGCTAATTTCTAGCGCTATTTTTTGCCAGCGTCTCATAAAACGCAAATATTTCAACCAAGTTCAGGCTAACAATAGCTATAAATAAAGAGCAGGTATTATGTTTTGAGATTGTATTGTAATTAGCTGCTCAGCCTATTAGTTATTTACTTGCAGAAAAACAAGCATTTCAAAACGTTTGTCTGACAATCTGCTGCGTTTGGGACGCATATTCAGGGGCGCCGAAGCGATTTTTGACTGGAGGGGCAGGAGTATGAAATAAGGGCACTTTTGTTGCTGAAAGGTCAATTTTTTTTTTAAGTTTTAAGATAAGATATAGCGATAATGCTCATCTATCAGCTCATTATCGAGTAATGATACAAGTATCCGCTATACAAAGAACAATGGCACGGAAAGGCATCATGCTATTTTATAATCATGTAATATAACTTACTGTGATGGAGAATTTTGTGTCGTGAATATTATTTTGAGGCAAAAATAAAACATTATAATTAGGCTAAAAGCGAATAGCATAAATTGTTATATTGCAAAGTGTGCAGTAGCTTACATGACCTTAAAAGGGCACCATTGCCCCCTCTTCCCTCCCCATCCACAGAAATTTGAGGGCAGGGGGGCATCCGCTCCCCCTGCTCCATCCCTGGTTCCGACGCCCCTGCGCATATTGTCCTTTCCAAGTGAAAACATGCGTTCCACACCAGCGCTGGTTGGTAGCCTATTGGTGTGTTGTATTATTTTCAAAAACAAGTTGAAAACGTTTAGTTGGAAAGGTAGGCTATCACTGTTCCAAGCGTGCTGTGATAGTTTAGCATGTATAAATCTTTTAACGAGGTCCACTGCACCAACATTGCTCTTTTCAGGGCCATAGAGCTCTTGAAATAAAGTATATTCAACTTCCGCGATGCCATTCATGGATTTTTCGCTTTCTGTCTCTGATCCCTCGTTCTCAATACATGGGTGATCACCATTTGGCGAACTTCTTCCGCATGTATACCAGGGAGCCATTCCAACCAACGCAAAAACTGATAATTCGGATGAGTCGCGCTGGCCAGAATACATTGCGAAACTCTTATTGTGAAACGAGATTTTCCATGAAAACAAAAAATGATGCTTAGCGCTTGACGCTTAAAATCGGCAAAATAGTTGACGGCGCTATCACTTCCGTCAACTGAAAAATAAATTGACGGCGCTAGCCTCAGCGTCAACAAAAAGTTGACGCCGTCAACGTACAACACTGAATACCACTAAGCACTTGTTTATTTATAGAAATCGCACAACTATTTGGCCTACAGCCTTTTTATTATCGTGCAACAAGTTTCACCCAATCCAATCTTGCTAAAATATCTTTTTTATAGGCCTAACTCCAAGATTTTGTGACCTGTCATGGGTCTATTTTTTGTACGGTAGGTTGTTTCGTTTTTGTCTTTGTGGTTGTCGCGACCACTCACTTCTGTAGCTTAGATGTCACAATTGGTTGCCTCTTTTTGTTTTTGTGGAAGTCAGTCAGAAATTTTATTTTTGGTGCGCATGAAAAACATACCGGTAGGCCTACACACATAGCCTACAAGACAGCGGACAAAAAGTCCTCGAAAAATACCGTAAACGCAAAGTTATGGAGGCTCATTTGACGTTCTTTAGATTAGCGGTTCTGCAAAACTTTTTCTAGGGGCTCTGTTGTGTTGAAAATGAATTCTTAGTTCCGCCCGTGAACTCACACCCATAGATGAGAAGTATAAAACCAATGATAACTTTAATGTACAAGCGATACCACTCAGTACATCGTGGACGCGTGAAAATAGCAAGACAGTCCGACCCTCGTGTCGTTATCTTCTATCGTTGATCACGGTCTTTCTGTAACGAAAAGACCTTGGCTACTAACATGAAATAATTGCGCTTAAAATTACGTTATAAACACGTTCAAATTAAAGAATCTATAAAACGACAAACAAGTCTACAAATCGATGTTACGTCAGAGAACCGCATTATTAAACATTACATCGAAATGTGCTCTGTTGATCAAATTTATAAAACAATAATGAAATAGCAAAATACACTCACCGAAATTTTGTCGGGCGATCCTTATAACTACTAACTTAAATCAATTCTCAACAGAACTGGTACGCTCATGTAGTGTGGTTAACTAATGTAACATTAAAATTATGAATTTCGCTAAGAACAGACGTCATATATAGTACGAAAAGAGAAGAGAAATGATTCGAATGATTCAATTCAATTTATTTATTTTTTTTTATAAACTTTATAATTCAATTTTTTTTTTATAAACTTTATAAATGATAGCGTCATATATAAAAATGTACAAGCAGCCTTTGCCCGCGCAAACTTCTAACTACGTTGATTCAACGTCAAGAAACACAGAGTCAATAAAAGGCAAAATTTTGCTGGCGCACAAATAAATGGCTAAACGAAGCGGCGTTCACAAATGACAACACAATTGCCATTACGCAGCTGCTTTTGCATCAAAACAAATCAGTCAGTTGAGGTCAGTCGCCTAAAAACTCTGTTTATGGCACAAATTATCAGCAGGGGTTATATCAATCAGTGGGGACATTCTCTTTAAATGCTCGAAACAAAGGAAATAATTTGTTTTTCTTGTTATGACCCGAAGTTACTTAGACATCGACTTCCGATTTCGAAACTAAAAAACAATGATGTAATAAGGGTGCGAACAGTGAACGTAACAGGGTCATAAAGCGTTTTCTGGTTAGTTTTCAAATCTGTATCAGTTTTTCAAAGCCTTCGCCAGTATATCAATCTGCCAAAATAAAGTTTTTTGAAAGACTCTCTCTTTCTGAGAATAAAAAATTCCACAATCAATCAAAAAAAACTTTGTGCATCTGACCTTTGGATAATTAAGAAAAAAATTACACGCATGACAAAATATCATGTAGGCAACCAATCCTTTGGGCGTCATTTCAACTCTGGGAAACCGTTTTTCGTTTTCGAATGTTCTGGAAACCTTGTTGAAGTTTAGGTGAAATGCTTTCCTTACCCTTGTGTAGCCTTGCTTAGATGGTTCTCTAGTTCAATTTAGTGGAATCAAAGTGCAAAGTAACGCCTGTCACACAGTAACAAAGTAACGCCTGTGTTGGTGTATGTGCAGAAAAAAGCAATAAAAGATACGTAATGTGAAGACTTGCTGCTGTCTGGATTAGATAATCCCAGATATCTCAGTTCATTAAGCGCCCCACTTTGCAACAAGAAGGAAATAAGATCTAATTTAGCACTCGGGGTGTATGCTTGAGCAATGCACTTTAAGGACACTTTTTGCTTTTTGATAACCATGGCAATTACCATGGAAAAATAAACACTTTGTAGAAAAATAATGAATGTGAAAGCAAAGCAAATGTATTTTAAGCTTGTTGGGCAAACAAATAACACCTAGGATATAAGCATTGGTTGTTGCAGTTCTAAAACCAAACAACCCGATAACCGACCCAAAGAGCTATCGCCCTCAGGGGTCAATCTTAACTTTTTTTTTCACTAGCCCACCGGACTACCAGTAGTTGCTCCCCGTTTTCACTAGTCCGGCCAGTTTACTGACTTTTCACTTGTCTGATGACGTATTAAGATAAGTGTTTTGACTTAGACTGAAACTAACTAAATTAAAGGCTTTCAGATTTTAGTACGCACAAGAGTGCAATAATACGCACAAAAACACCTTCTCGTACTACAGACGCAAACAATGCAATTTTAAAACATTAAAAAACTTTTCACCGGCTAATATTTTCACTAGCCGATCGGACTAGTACTGCAACATTTCTACTAGTTTGCGCAAATTTTCACTAGCCATTGGCTAGCGGACTAGCGTTAAGATCAAACCCTGGCCCTTATCTCCCTGATGTGTGTGACAGTCAAATTATTGGAGCATCTGTCAGCATTGTATGTATGTCATATACCAAAGAATAATTTGAACTCATTATTATGCCCAAACTCCCACAAAATCAGGTGAAGTTCAGTAGAGGAAGATCAACTGGGCTAGATTACTTAGTTACCGGTAAGTTAGAAAAATAAAAACATCTCCACAAACCATACTGTGTTCAACTGTTCATAGATTTCCAGGTAAGAACAAAAGGAAAGAGAGTCAGAAATATATTTGTGATACGGTAACTTTTATTTTACAGCCAATAAGAAGAAAACACAAAGTGGCAATAAATAAAAAATGTCATCTGTTGGTACAGTTGCGTTTGATGAGTATGGTCGCCCATTTATAATTTTAAGAGATCAAGAAACAAAATCACGATTGTCGGGCACTGATGCTATTAAGGTTTGTTGTGAATACAATTTAGAACTGCAGTTGTATTTCATAAAGTTGTATAATTTGGTGTCTATGGTAATCATAAATCCGCTGTCGTTTTCACATATCTGGATGAATACTGTGGTAATGCATAATGTAGTACGGTACCTGGTAATGCACTGAGGGCTGCCCCCCCGCAAATTATTTTAAAAAAGTCCTAAATCAAATAATTAATTAAACTACCATTCAACGTTTTATAGGCAGAGAAAACTTTTTCTCAAACCGTAGAAAATTTCATTATCAGATCACCGCTTCAATGCGTGATAGATTTCCATCACGCATTGAAGCGGTGATCTGATAATGAAATTTTCTACGGTTTGAGAAAAAGTTTTCTCTGCCTATAAAACGTTGAATGGTAGTTTAATTAATTATTTCTGAAAGTTCCTTGGTTTCATATTATCCTAAATCAAATGTTTCTAAGTTCAGATTTGCGTTAGTTTGACTTTCATTGCGGATCGATCTCAATTAAAAGATCTACTTGTTGCAACAAGAGCGCTGCTCCTAAGATAACAAAAGAAACAGAAGTACGGTAGCTGATAAACGCCATCATGGTGCCGTTGAAGCACAGTAACAATGATTGAAAAACATTTTTCTTGATTTCTTCTGCTTTGTTTTTTCTTGGGAGTGTCAATAACGAGGTGCGGTTTGCTCAGTTTAGTATCTACGCATATTAAGAGCTAAAGTTCAAAGTGACCAGCGTATAATTCGAAGTAGCCTACAGGCCTCGAAATTCGTTTTTGTTGACGGCGGACACACCAGTTTTAGCCGTCGATCGTCATGCTTAATTACTTTATCTTGATAATAATTCTTCGCCATTTCAGAACTATAACTACGGTTTTAGAAGGCTTTTTAAAAATTTATTAAAGTCACTCTGAAAGGCTTTCATCAGACCAACGACTTGCGCTTGAAGAGTCAAAGCGACGGGTAGCTGGTCAATACGTCACATAACTGATTAACTTCCACCGAATGAGGTCGTGTGGCTTATTGCGTCACAATGCTCTGGGCAGGAGTCGGAAAATTTCTACTGTAATACCAAAACTTAACAAATTTTGTTGCATCTTGCTGTAATAGCCTACTCGTATAATCTAATTTAGTAACCAACCTTGTCGTATCATTATTACTCGGAGATCAAAGCCAGACATTGTGACGTAAAACTTGAACTAACTTGCGCGTGATTAGTGTAGAAGTACCTGTACTCCTATCGATTCTTAGCGAAGAATTCACCTTTGTTACGCTGATTCAATGTCATCAATCGTTGAAGCAATGTAAAAATTGAAAGTTTTCCTCTTTAAATGGAAGCTAGGTAAGGGATCATACAGTATTCACATTTTAAGATGCGCGCTAGAATGCGCTGGAAAATATATTATCGCAACAATTGTTTATGCTATGCATTGACGATTTGTATCACTAGTTCCTATGTTATTTCTCGGCGGACAAATATGACCGATCTAGATGGCACTTCCCGCGGCCATCACATGCTGTGACGGCGGACAAGTCCGCCGTGAATTTCGAGGCCTGAGCCTACATTATAAAGCTTGGCGATATACAATGGCAGATAGACACAAACAAACATCAATGCTGACATACAAACATCAGCATTTTGAATGTAAGCAATCAGTCGGCTAGAAAGTTTGCCCCCCCAGCAATTTTCAAAACCCGGCGCCTATGTGACAAACTCATTGGTACTGGGTAGAAATTATCTTGTCAACGGCCCTGGTTATTGGTATACAACTCTTATCAAGCATTGAATCGATACCATAACCAGACAGACACTCTTAAAGAAGGTGCTCTAATGCTTACAGTCCTTTAAAAGGGTTCATTCGAAAATAGATATTTGGGTAGAATTCAAATGTGACTATGTTTTCTATCCACCTGATGTAGCAGCCTATTGTTTTTAATATAGGCCTATTGAAGATTTTTGATTGACTTCCCTGAACCCATTTTCAATCTTACGTAAACGTTTAAAGCCAATGTTACAGCCAACATGTGTAATTGTGTATTCTTCTCATGCATCACTACAATATCATGATGATACATAAAATTAGATTTATCCAAGGTCATGAGCTTGACCACAGCCATACACACACCTCCGGGCCAGAACCACTATCATTTCCAGCCCAGAGATGGAGTTGAAAAGAATAATTTTGTGCAATGTGTAGTTTTATATGCCAATCACATAATTTTTTTTTGAATTTCTAGTCTCATATCCTTGCTGCTAAGACTGTTGCAAACACAGTCAGAACATCCTTAGGACCCAATGGTGAGTGAATTATAATTTGAGTCTTGTTTAGTGAATCCTGCATTTTAAATTAAGTTAGTTTACAGTTATAACTCGTAGTAAAACTTGTATATATCTTATTTACAAACTATTTATGCTATATTTATGAACTATTATTTATGCTGTTATATCATGTTTAGTGTTCACTTAAGGTTATGTAAATACTTCCTTTTTGAATAAGATTAACCTGACTCGTTATTAACTACCTTTTTTGTTTACCACTTGCGCAATACAGTAGCATAGGCATAGGCGCCTAACTATTTTTTTGGCCGTGGGAGAGAAAGCGTGTTTCATCAGCAGCAACGTAAATTCAGCGAAATGTCACGCAGATGGATGACGTAATTATGTCGTCACACTAGGATTGCTTTTATTGCCACACTCGGAGTTATCGCTACGTTCGACCTACCGTTAATTATTATAAACAAAACTCGACCAAAACACATGCTATGCGTCTGCGTTGGCTAGCGGTTGATGGACTGCGACTCTTTAAGCTAAGCACAACATAAAGTTTAGCAACGAACTAGATTTATTAGCATGAAACAAGAGACGAAAAGGTTTACTAAAAGGTATACTGTAAATGGAATGCAAATACTAACTTGATCATACGCTTGAAAATATACCTGGTGAAAATAAAATCATTCATGTTTACATCAATTCAACAGCACGCCGCCATGAATAAATTTAAAAGTTGCTGACATCCGTAAACAGCCCTTGAAAAGTAGTTACGGAGAGACGTTTCATAAAGTTTTCGACTTGACATTGCTCCCTTTTCACTACCCTGCTTTCAAGTTTTAATTTGCCGTAATACGCCCGTTTTCGTGTTGCTAATGAAACAAAACATGCGCATATTCCCCGCCTTTGATCGGGTTTCTATGGCAACGGTCGTGTGTGCGCCATGCAGTTTGCGCGAGTCCGTTGCTGCGTTGATTATGCCGCGTGTGCGCAATGCGGTTTGTACCAGCCCTTGTTACGTTGGTTAGTGGTTACCTCGGGCCGAGACTTCAAGTTCATTTTCACAGCAAGCGAATCACTGCCGCGACAACTCTCTGCAGAGGTTTCGACTTTCAAAAGCGACATCGAGTCTGTTTGCAAGCGCATTAAGCTAAACGCACGCTGCGTCAACGTAGCAAATTATGTTGTTTTTGTGTACATTCAACATCTGATGACATTGTATCGACGCAAAATGGTAGATTTTTGATATGTCTCAGGCAGCAAAATCAGTCATTTTTACATTGATTCAACGTCTGCAGACGTTTCATGTATCAATGTTTCATGTATCAATGCAGCATAAAAAGTTGCTCCCATGCAGAAATATGCGTGGGGGCCTGGCCCCCACGGCTTAGGCGCCTACGAGCATAGGCCCACTGCAAGCAATAGTCTACCACCTTCACGACTCCCTTGGAGGATCTTCACACCCCCCAGTTTAAGAGCCACTGGCCTGGAGGAACGAATCAAACAACTTGTCTCTAAAATAATAAGAGAAAAAAAAACAATACAACCAGAACCCAACCAGATCGCGCATGCTAATCTAAGTGCTTACTGAAGGCTGTTCTTTGTTCCACCTTGCAACCCGGAAACAATCGTTATAAAAACTCTTGATCCAATCTTTCATTGCCAAAGGGAATTTGTGTAACGTTTATTCCTTAAAGATCCTTCGCTAATTTGAATTCTTCTAATTAGCCAAGTTTACATTCCACTTTTCTTTTATAACTTCTTTACACCACATTTAGATTTATTTCACTCTGACGTTAGCTCCTAAAGAGAGTCAGATAACCTGCAGCTTCGAGCTATGTGCAACTTTCTACTCGCAATTTTCAAGTCTTCTGCCACTCCACTAATCAACTTTTCGAATATCAACCATTATGAATTTGACACCTGTCAGAGGGATATTTTTTTCTTGATTAGCTGTTAGCTTTACTATTTTTGCCAACGCATAGTCTTTCCCTCAGTGCAAAGCGATCACAGATTGTTTTTGTATTGTACGTTTGAAGTTTGACTGTAGAGATACGTTTCTTAAAACAAAATTTTTCAGGCTTGGATAAAATGATGGTGTCTCCTGATGGGGATGTGACTGTAACAAATGATGGTGCCACTATTCTTGACAAAATGGATGTAAGTCATCAGATCGCCAAACTGATGGTTGAACTCTCTAAATCTCAAGATGATGAAATTGGTGATGGCACAACTGGAGTTGTAGGCAAGTACCATAGGCTACTGAAATGTTGACCTGCTAATTTACTCTCACCACTTGATTTTGTTTTCATTAGTTTTCGAAATACCACATAAATTTTATTGCTTGTGAATATCGTAGATTATAACCAAAAGTTAAAACAGGAGAGAACTTTTGGTTGGATTGATTCTGGGAATTTTTCTCTGTCTGGGTTTTTCTCTTTTGAAATTAATCTTGGCAGTTGTATATATATATTTGTAGATGCTTTAATCCTCTGATGCAGGTCTGGTCACAGTGATTGACAAAGTGAAGTTTCCAACTGAAGTGCATTGATTGAATTGTCTAACGTCTATGCTAAATTGCATAATTTTTTACTGTGTCAATGTTTGCTTCCTCTTTTGTGTTGCAGTGTTAGCTGGTGCTTTGCTGGAGCAAGCTGAAGAGTTAATTGATCGTGGTATTCATCCGATTCGAATTGCTGATGGCTATGAGACAGCCATGCGAGTTGCTCTGTCAAAACTAGATGAAATTGCAGATAATTTTCCCATAGATAAAAATGATACCGAGAATCTAGTTCAAGTTGCCATGACTACTCTTGGTTCAAAAATGTATGTGTTTGTTGTTATATGTTTTTTCAGTAAAAATCACTTATATACATTCTGAAGTTAATCAAACAGTAAATCAACTGCAGTTTGCTTTGGAGCTAGATTTTTGTACTAAAAAGAGTTTTAACACAAAAAGCTGTCGACAACCCCCCCCCCCCCCCCCCCCCGTATGTAAAGTATCTATCATCAGTCATAGTGAACTGGAGTTTCCTTGTCATTAATTACCTGCTTTTCATTTGTCTTTAATGGTGATTTAGTATACCATCATACTGTACTATATATACTATACAATGGAAATAGATGCATTAGCTGTCACTTCTTGCAAGGTTATTTTCACCTATACAATTTACGCATTGTCTTGCAGAGTCACAAAATGTCATCGGCAGTTTGCAAAAATTGCAGTTGACGCAATTTTGTCAGTTGCTGATTTTGAAAGACGAGATGTTGATTTTGAGTTGATTAAAGTTGAAGGAAAGCGAGGTGGCAAACTGGAAGACAGCCAACTCATCAAAGGCGTTTTGATTGATAAGGACATGAGCCATCCCCAAATGCCAAAAGTAAAAACAGCTTTTAATACATTCAAAACTAGAGATGTACTGGTATATCGGTATCGATATCAGCCATTTTTGGAGTATCGGTACCGTATCGGTAAAATTTGGCCGATACTAAAATGTAAAAAACATATTTGCTGCGGATTTCTCACAGTCAGCAAAGATATAGATTTTTTGATCCTGTTCACATTTTTGATACCTCATACTCCCACGACCACGTGCGGGCGCCTTTTAGCATTTATTGCTTGCAAAGATTGTTTCAGCTCAAACAAAACGTTTTGTTTCAGCAGTTTTGGGTTGCTCGATTCTTAAAATTGTAAAGGAGACTCAATTTCTCCAATGTTTGTCATCTGTGTCTCTTTTTTACTACCAACAGAGCATAAAACTTTAGTTTTTCGTCCATACGACGTTATGAAATTACATCTCAAAGCGGCGTAATGACGTGACATCATTTCAACATTTTAGCAAATAATGAATCAACAAATCCGATTACACAGTTGAGAAGAAGCGATTTTCCTAGAGTCAGCACTATCTGACTACTCACTATAGAACAGCGAGCATCTTTGGCGAGTGGCGACAGTTAATTGACTTGTTTTCTTTCCACAAAGATAAGGGTTCAATTGACTGACAAAATCAGCGGTTGAAAACTATGTGGCATGAATTAGTGGTGCAATACTGATGAGCCCAGCCTCATGGGCGAAACACGCGTCTATCGCTGAATTCATGTTACACTCGACAGCCGAGAAACAAATTCGATTACATGTGATCGAGTCTACAAATTACATGGATTTTTTAAACGTCTAGCTACGTAGAAACGGTGCAAAAGTATACGTTTTTGCTGCCTGGGTAATATTATCAAGCCTGACAAAAGCAACAACCAAACAACAAGCTCCCTTAGGTTGAACATCACTTGTCGAATAGTTTTTGTATGACTATTATACAATATACATTAAAGGCAGGGTTGTCGATATTTTACCCGACCCAAAAAAACCCACTTAAAAAAAAAAAAAAAAACATAAAAAAACCCAGAGCATCATATTTGTCCAGTTTTTAATAGAAAATTAAAAAAATGAACAAAAACAGTTAAAACACTACAAGGCACTTAACACAAACTTTAAATTAGGACTTAAGGATGTGATTGTGAAGTAAATTTCCAAGAATAAACTGAAAACGCAGTGGATATTGTCCACTGTACAGTGCACAAAAATCAAGTAATGCCACTTTGTGTAGCCTATACTACACTAAAACTCATTTATGCAAGAAGGCATTATAGTTAAACTGGTGAAAGTACTACTCTATTGTAGTCTGTATATATGATGTGAAATGCAATTTAGGAGGCTATTTACCAATTACAGATTCTGGATTCTAATGCATGGCTGTTTCATAGCATTTGCCTAAATGGCCATTGGCCACGCAATTGCACAATGCTCATCCATTAGTCATTACTATATATAATATATATATATATATATATAAATGATAAAAAATATTTAAACATGATGGCATAAATGCTCCTTGCCTTCAAATCTAAAGCAAATGATGCAATAATGTGATTTCTACCACGGTAGCATCAACTTGGTATAGAAATCAGTGGATGATGCAACATCCAACTTGATCTTGAAATTAATGGATGATGCAGCATTCAAGCAACAACAGCCCTAGTGCAATATTTTATTGAGTTATGCAAGCATGTACTGTGAGTGAAAGGCACTTCATTCGTAAAAAGTAGTTTTGAGGTGAAATAAGCATGAATCTACCTTTTTTGCATCTTTTTTAAAAAAACCTGGGTTTTTCTCAACCCTGATTAAAGGACTTGGTTTAAAATTTATATGTTATTTTAAATTATGATAGCATATTTAGAGAGTTTGCGCAAACCCTTTATTAATCTTTCAGAAACCGCAATTATAATGTTTGTTTCCTTATGCCCCAGTTCTTAATCATGGCGGCCTTTTATTACTAAACACTACTATTAGTGTTATGGCACAACAATACAGAGAAATTGGATTAATTGAATCTTTACAACTAAATTATGCCAATTTAAAGCTTTTTTTAATAGTTTTATGCAAATAAGGTCAAACTTAGCATTTGATCACACTCCTTGCAAATACTAAAACTGCTTTATTTTGTAACACTGAACTGAAGTATCGGCAAAATATCGGCACCGGCTTAAAAAAGTGATATCGGTATCGGCGAAAATATTGGTATCGGTACATCTCTACTCAAAACTTGTGTGCGAAAATAAACTTATTTTTGCTATGTAGTGTCAGCAACATTTATAAATCTACTGTTGTTGGCTACATTACTTCATTTTCTGCAGTTTATAACATTTCTTAACTTTGATTTGATTCGTGTTAGGATTACTATGAGGAAATTATTTGTTTTAGAAAATCAAGGACGCAAAATTGGCAATTTTAACTTGCCCATTTGAACCTCCCAAGCCCAAGACAAAACATAAGCTTGACGTCACCTCAGTTGAAGATTACAAAAAGCTCCAGGTTTATGAGCGAGAAAAATTTCAAGAAATGGTTAAACAGGTACCACTGCGAATTATGCTTAGTGTAACACTCCGGAAACTCTCTATTTCTGTAACGGTGCGTGACCCTGATGTTTGGACGTCAAGTAATTGTTTTCAGCTAGCTGCCACCCCATGCAAAATTGGACATTTTGAGCAAACATAATAAATGGCAGCCTAAGCTACCCTCAGTGGTCGAACAAAATCCTGTGCTATCGGAATGATACGCTTCAATTTTATAATCTTATGTCATTCACTGTTGCCAAGCTAACTTCAAATCTGTGCACTTTTTTTAAGCGACAGTTGCAGTACCGATATTTTAATTTATTTGATGTTTTTGTGACATGGTTTCAAACGAATCCTAAAAGATAACATGCATGTTCTTTCACTTTGCTCATAAAGGTGAAAGACTGTGGTGCCAATCTTGCGATATGTCAATGGGGTTTTGACGATGAAGCAAATCACTTATTGCTTCAAAATGAACTTCCAGCTGTGCGATGGGTTGGTGGGCCAGAAATCGAAGTAAGAAAATGCAATTTGTTTTTAGAAAAATTCTGTACGGCGTGAAGTGAGCGTAGCTACAATACTCCCGTGAGGTCTTATTCCACTTTGGCAAGTCTGATTGCATGCAGAGATGAAAACAACATGATCTTTTTTCAACGTATGCTTTTTCTCGTTTTGCAGCTAATCGCCATTGCAACTGGTGGCCGAATAGTTCCCAGATTTTCTGAATTATCTGCTGGCAAACTTGGCCATGCTGGCATTGTTAGGGAACTTACCTTCGGAACGACAAAAGATCGTATGCTGGTCATTGAAGGATGCAAGAACACGAAAGCAGTCACTATCTTCCTACGCGGAGGAAACAAAATGGTAAAGTTTCAGCTATAGTCTTGTTTTGAGACAGTTTTACTGCCAGTGGGGTGGTTTTGTTTCAATTGTTAATAGTTAATTTTTACTACATAGTTGACCCAATTTTGATTGCCCTTTGATGAGATATGCCTATACTGCTGTATCTTGTAGCTCTTCGTTTTGGAGTTAATCTAAAAAACATCTTTTTGTACTTGGTTTATAACTCAAACCTGAATGAATGTTCTTGCTAATAAAGATTGTGGAAGAAGCCAAGCGCTCGGTCCATGACGCGTTGTGCGTCATTCGAAATTTGGTTCGAGACAACAGAGTTGTGTATGGTGGAGGTGCCTGTGAAATCGCCTGTGCGATTGCTGTCAACAAGGCGGCTGATCTGGTAAGATATTGACGCGTTTTCTATCACATTAAATGGGTTTTAAGAAGTTTAAATAATTTCAGTGTCAGACGATTGTTTTTCAAAATAGTAACATGCTGTATATACCAGAGTTGAATTAATTACAGAATTCATTATTCTAAACGTATTTATAACGCCAGTTAATATGAAATGTTTAATGCCAGTTTAGTATCATATAATTTTTAGGGGAAGGTCCGGTTAGTTGACTCTTTTATTAGTTAAAAGCTTTTAATTTCAAACAAATTTTATCTACCAAGCTGAAAATTTCATCAAATATAAAGAACGCTTTACTCCAACTCCAGGACTTGTTTTAGTGCGATAATGAGTTTTTAAGTATGATTTTCAGAAGCTTCAAAACTTGTACTGAATTGAGTCAACTAACCTAACCCGATGCTGAGGGTTAATTTACTCATCTTGTAGAATTGTTGACTTATGCTGAACAGGTAGCTACATCATGAATACATACATTGTTGCACAATTAGTGTCAGCATTAAAAAATTGTATGTAGCACTTCTAGTGTTAAGGGTAGACAGAGGCTACTTATAATGGAAAATTAAGTCGTTTCATAAATGACCACAACTGCTCTCTTCCTTCTTGTTGTCTGATCAATTTTTGGGAATGGTGACTACTGACTTGGTTTTGCTCAGCAAACTCGAAATCTCGCATTTTTACTTTAACTATATAAATAGGCCATGATGTTGCTTTACCAAATTAATGCAGTGTCCCGCCTAATCTTTCTAAATTTCATCCGTGAAAATTTTCCTGTTTTCTGCATAGCCCATTTTTACGTTGCCTGATGAGCTTTTGGAAACCTTTTTTTAAATACCGTACCATCGAAACGTTGATTGGTCCATTCCAAACTGCTTTGCAGCACTCCGCCCAGATGTACCAGCACACATGGCGTTTGCAGCTTGTTCATACACGTGTATTGGAATTCTCTTTTAGTTTTGAGTATCTTTTTTCCCATAGTTGAGTAGCAATACAATAGATTTACAGTATTAGAATTTAGATTTTGTTTACTTTAAAAAAAGTTCTCTGTAAATTCAACATTCCGATCTGCTATTGCAAATGAATAAAAGCTATTTAGCCTTTAATTTCCATAAAAAATATGCCATGTTCTGATGTTGCTTGCTGTAGAGTCAACTGACTCACTGATTCAACTTGGACGATCGTCAGTGAGTCAACTAACCTTTCGGTGCCTTAATCAGAAAAAATATCTGCCACTAACTCTTTGCTGAGAAGAGAGCAACCAAAATTAGAGAGAATGTGCATCACACTTTAGTTATAACGTGTGAAAAATATTGTTTCATAGATACCGCTACATCTGGGGTCACCAAACTACGGCCCGCGGGCCGGAACCAGCCCGCGAACTGATTTCATCCGGCCCTCCACGTGCTGCAGAAGTAACAGCTGCACTACAACTGTTAGCCCTTAAAAGGTTGGGTTCCTAAAGTCTTGCTCAGTTTGGGGGGGACTGTCGATTCTTCTTATGCTTTAGGAGTGATATCACTGTTATTTTTTAAGGCACGGTTTCAAAATTTGGGACTCACTTTGTTAAATTATTCACGCTGAGCATATCTGAAAATTAAAACTATGTGAATTTTAGAACTGCTCATTAGACCTCCCCAATCCCCGGACTTTTTTTGTTTTCATCTATATTGTGACTTTTCTGCATGGGTTTTCAATGCTGATTTCAAAAATATGCATAAAAAGTTTTTTCGATCTACTTCTGGGAAGTTATTCGCTGTTGCTTAGCAACAACTTTTCATAAAATTACAAAACTCCCCTTTAAAACCCCTTTACTTTTAACCTAGTCTGCTGATATCTAGATTATCTGAAAGCATTTCTTCTGCTGAAGAATTTGAAATTTTTTTTATTAAAATTGGACAATCGGTACCAAAGTTATGACCGTTTAAGTACCCAGATTACGCAGTCATGCATGACTGATTTTTGTTAATTTATTGCCAAATGATACTAGAAAAATGGTAAAAGTTGCTGTCAAGGGGTTTTTGAGGGTAAGGAGTTCAAAAAATATATTAAAAAGTGTCTCAGAGCAACCGAAAAAAAGTTATTAAAAAAATTGATACGAACAGTCATGCATAAATGATTTTCTCGCAGTCGCTTCATTCGTACAACGAGATGTATTCCTTAGGCACCACAAACGTTAAATGCCTGGAGTCATATACAATATAACGTGGAACCGATCATCTCAATGTAGCTAACATCTGGATACCCATTGCACTTGATGTTAGAATACACGCTTCATTGCTCGGAAAGAGCTCTGATCAAGTGCAAGATGGTCACGGTCCGCCACAATTTCAATAGTATCTCTCATCCAGCATAATGTAGCCTATGTATCTAAATCATGTGGCAAAAAATGGATTAAGTCAGCTGAACTTAACGATAACCTTCTGTAATGCATTTCAGGTTTCACTATTGATCAGTTAGCATTTTCTACATGTATTTTGTATGATTATATAACGTATTGTATACACTTCTACTGTCTAATATTTCGTGTGTATTCATGTATCCATCATGGCGCTGAGGAAGAGTAAAATGAACAATGGTTGTTTGCTTGGTAATTTGCAGCCTTTAAAACATTTTAAGGAAGGACAATTTAGACCAACTACTGGAGATGTTCTTCAGAAATACATATATATATCATCTTCAATTAAATCCTCGTAACCACCAGAATGGGAAGCTCGCAGCTTGGGATACAGTAGTATGTCTAGCAAAAGTATGGCAGCCTGCTTGCATTCCACTGATGACAAAACAAAATATCTAAAACAAAATTATTCGTTTGGTTGATGAATACAAGAAATACAAACATGCCAAAAAGGAATCTGCTGCCTTAATTAAATTTCGAGAAACACTGACAACACGATTTATGATATCTGCTAAGAATGCCGAAAATCTTATTAACAAAAATAAAACATTGCTACCAGAAGATAAGCCTGAAGACATACAGTTTCTTAAATTAGTTGAAACAAACCAACCAGCAGCTCTTGGACCCCCTTTAATTAAGGCAGCAGATTCCTTTTTGGCATGTTTGTATTTCTTGCATACATCAACCAAACCAATAATTTTGTTTTGGATATTTTGTTTTGTCATCAGTGGAATGCAAGCAGGCTGCCATACTTTTGCTAGACATACTGCTGTATCCCAAGCTGCGAGCTTCCCACTCTGGTGGTTGCGAGGATGTAATTGAAGATGATATATATATGTATTTCTGAAGAACATCTCCAGTAGTTGGTCTAAATTGTCCTTCCTTGAAATGTTTTAAAGGCTGCAAATTACCAAGCAAACAACCATTGTTCGTTTTACTCTTCCTCAGCTCCATGATGGATACATGAATACATACGGAATATTAGACAGTAGAAGTGTATACAATACGTTATATAATCATACAAAATACATGTAGAAAATGCTAACTGATCAATAGTGAAACCTGAAATGCATTACAGAAGGTTATCGTTAAGTTCAGCTGACTTAATCCATTTTTTGCCACATGATTTAGATACATAGACTACATTATGCTGGGTGAGAGATACTATTGAAATTGTGGCGGACCGTGACCATCTTGCACTTGATCAGAGCTCTTTCCGAGCAATGAAGCGTGTATTCTAACATCAAGTGCAATGGGTACCCAGATGTTAGCTACATTGAGATGATCGGTTCCACGTTATATTGTATATGACTCCAGGCATTTAACGTTTGTGGAATGTGGTGCCTAAGGAATACATCTCGTTGTAGGAATGAAGCGACTGCGAGAAAATCATTCATGCATGACTGTTCGTATCAATTTTTTAATAACTTTTTTTCTGTTGCTCTGAGACACTTTTTAATATAATTTTTGAACTCCTTACCCCCAAAAACTCCTTGACAGCAACTTTCACCATTTTTCTAGTATTATTTGGCAATAAATTAACAAAAATCAGTCATGCATGACTGCGTAACCTGGGTACTTAAACGGTCATAACTCTGGTACCGATTGTCCAATTTTAATAAAAAAAATTTCAAATTCTTCAGCAGAAGAAATGCTTTCAGATAATCTAGATATTAGCATACTAGGTTAAAAGTAAAGGGGATTTTTGTAATTTTTATGAAAAGTTGTTGCTAAGCAACAGCGAATAACTTCCCAGAAGTAGATCGAAAAAAAAATGTTATGCATATTTTTGAAATCAGCATTGAAAACCCATGCAGAAAAGTCACAATATAGATGAAAACAAAAGAAAGTCCGGGGATTGGGGAGGTCTACTGCTCATATACGTTGAAATGTTGAAGTGACTTATGACTTTTGGATTATTTTGCGATTGCTTGAGTTTACACATTATTTTTTTGGTGGAGTAATGAAGATTGAAGAACATGCATTGCAATGTTGTGATTAAAATTTTTCTACACAATCTCAATTTGAATTTATATTTTTCATGCAAAATAATATAATAATGCAAAATAACATATATTTATAAATAGAATAATGAAACAATAAAAACTATTAATACTACAAAAAGTGCTCAATCCTGAGCAAAAAAACAAAGCAGAGCGAATTAAATCAAATATATTTATTACTATCTGAATCCTTAACAACCTGTTTCACCTTTAACGGATCATCAGAAGGTCTTATTCAAATAGAAATAGATTCTATAGAAGTAGATTCTATTTGAATAAGACCTTCTGATGATCCGTTAAAGGTGAAACAGGCTGTTAAAGATTCAGATAGTAATAACTATATTTGATTTAAATAAAATATGAAATATTTCAGAGGATGTGCTGAAAAATGACTTATATCGTTCAATTTATAACCTTTATTCGCTCAAAATTTCAGCTCAATAGAGGTAAATAAAAGTTAGAAAAAGTCAAGAAATCTCGTAGTAGCAGCCTCAGTGGTTTTAGAGATACAAAAAAGTTGAATTGACAGCCCCCCTCCCCAACCTCCAAAGGGTTAAGGAAAAAAAGTTACCAAACTTTTTGTAAAGGACCGACTTTGCTGTTGAGCTACACGCAACCTGCTAATGGTTTTCCATATTAATTTTTCTTATCTTTCTTTTATCATTAGGCCACCACAAATGGGAACACCCTAGGCCAAGTTTGGAAAGTTTTTTCAAGTGCACGATGCCCTGTAGTGTATCACAACAGGGTAGGCCTATAACTTTTCCAGCAACCTTTCGATTTTCATCACAACTTTTCTATTCCACCGCTGACTTTGTTATTTATTGTGCTCAATTCAAGTCAATGGAGATTCTAAATAGTTGTATATCTTTTCGCAATTTGCATCCGGCCCGCAGCTGTTAATCTCGCAGCAATCCGGCCCTCAGAGAAAAAAGTTTGGTGACCCCTGCTCTACATTAAGAGATACAACCTTATGTAGTATGTACTACCATATCAAATTGAACTTTTTTTGTCAAAAACATACTTTCTCGCATAACTCGTCAACCGTTGCATTCAGACATTTGAACTTTTTAAGGCTGGCTTTAAATGATGTAACCACTTAAACAATGGAATGACTTTTGCGCATGATTGGTTAGATATTAGCGCTGAGTCAACTAACCTGACCTTTCCCGAATGATAAATATGAAATAACCGGTCGAGATGTTGTATCAACAAGGATGCGAGATATTCACGGAATTTGTAGAAGTTTTTATCATCACTGACTTATTTTTTCTATTCCAGAATAAAAAGTAAACAATTAACCAAATACCTCGTGCAGTGCTTATGGACAGTGGATTGCATTCATAGTTTATTTTGCATTTAACATTAGTGTAGCTTATATGTTCCCATGTTTTTCTCCATTTGTGTTAGCTTCATAATTGTGATTTACTTTTTGTAGAATCCATCGCTGGAACAATACGCCATGCGTTCGTATGCGCAAGCTCTCGAAACCGTGCCGCTCGCTTTGTCAGAAAATAGTGGTCTAAATCCGATTCAAACATTGTCTGATATCCGTTCCCAGCAAGTCAATTCAAATAATCCTCATCTTGGAATAGATTGTCTTCAGAAAGGCTCGTCAGGTAAGTTTCTTTTTTGAACTGTTTGTGTAATATTTTTGATAATGTGATGGTGAACGTTGGTTTTTAAAATGCAGATAGCTGCATTTTCATTTTGATGTCGATAGAACAGTTTCTACTGGTAGGACATGTATATTTCTAACGTTGTTTTAAATTTTTGAACGGCGAAAACGTTGATATATAATATATTCCACATCCACTCGTCTTATCACACTGTAGCGTATGTCAACTGCACTTTATAAACAAAACTCGATCTTTCATTTGATAACGACATGTTTAAGTTGTTTGGAAAGTTCACAACTTTAAAATCTTATTCAGTCAACGATGCTTGAAGAAGATTAAAAATATTGAAATTATTTTTATTACGTCAGCTGTTTACTATGTCTTGTATGTTTTCAGACATGAAAGAGCAGCACGTAATCGAAACGTTGGTTGGCAAAAAGCAGCAAATTTCTCTCGCTACTCAACTGGTTAGAATGATCCTCAAAATTGACGACGTTCGCTCGCCTGGCGAAGGCTGATTGATGGATTCTCTATGCATGAAGGAAATGTTAAATGTCAAAATGCGTGTGTGGTTTTAAACTGTGTCGCATGAGTAATAACTTATACAGTTGCGTATAGCCTACGTATTATCTATTACCTGCGTATAGCCTACGTTGCCTACTACTGTAAGCTGCAACGATTAAGTGTTCTTTTGTCATTTTCCAATAATAAACAAATTTCCACCTTCGGAAGTTGTTCTGTAACCAGTATGTTGCACGCTTTTGTGTTTTAAAGGGGTATTAAAGGAAAAACCTGACTTGGCGATTTTCCACGTTCTTTGTGTTTAACATGCTACCATAAAACCATTTTCAATAAAATTTTGCCCCATTGCGGTCTGACCACCATTGTGCGCGTGCTTTTGTCAGAGCTTTCAAAACGAGATTGGCCTGAGCAACGAAGCGTGCGACTGTAAAAAACGTCATAAAGTCTACGTCATAAAGTCTAGCAATCAACCGATCACGCAATAATTGTTACTGCGGGCGATTTGACTGTAGGCTATGTAATATGTATTTACATCAAAACAGCACATTTTAACATCAAAACAGCAGACAGTTTGCTCAAAACATCAGATTGGTAACGTGGCTTTTGTTATTGCTGGACTTTATGACGTATTCTTGAGCTGTGTTTGCACGTTTTGGTCATTTTGAAAAAAATGAAAATAAATGAAACACTGGACTTTGGGCCTTGCCAGCGCCATTGAAAACAAATTTTTTTGGGTAATTGTTTTTGAAATGTCTTCTTGAATGTTCAGTTTACTCATTTTAATGCTTAATTCCGGTTTGAAATTTTCCTTTAGTATGCCTTTAAGAGGAATATTGGGAGTTAGAACAGGAAAACATGTAACTTATAGGCAGGGTTGGAAGTAACGACTAGTTGTCACTATTCGATAGCGTTATTCGTTGCTTTCTGAATATCGAATGCTCATACCCATTCCTTTTAAAAATAAATATCGAATGCGCGTTATTCACTGCTTTTTTATGCAAGCAACGAAATCATTATTCGCTTTTCACTAATCGGTATTTAGGAGAACTGCTGAATCATTTTTTGTTGTTCATTTACTTCGTCGTCAAAACGAATTTTCGAGATTTAGTTTTCGGATTACTATTCGACCTAGTCCCCTTCCGGTTTTCGAACTTTAAAGGGTTAAGGAAAATTTTGCAGCAACACAGTTCAGAAAAACCATGCCAGAGTCATTAACAGTGTTGCCAACCTTGCGGTGTTCCCACAAGTTTGGGCTTGTTTTTGTTTTCAAGTTTGCGTATTTTTTTTTTTGAGTTTGCGGGTTGCTTGTTTTTTGGCCAGTCAAACTTTTTTTAACTTGTTTTAGACACTGAAATTGCGAGGTTTTTATTGTAGTCAACATTGTATCCTTTCTTTTCAAGATAATTATTGCTTGGAATGGCGTAAACAAATGTCATTCTTGAAATAAACGTGCTGTATGGACTGCAAAGGTTATATTGAAAATTGAACTGCTAAACTGCGTGCTTTATGCTAATTAGTATTGGTTGCAAATTATTGGGCTTGTTTTTGTGTTGATATGCCTGTTTTAGGCTTGTATTTTAGATTCACTTGTTTGTTTAAAAAAAAAAACCTGGCATCACTGGTCATTAAATAGGCAAATGCAATATTTTTAGTAATTGCTATTCATTGCTTTTTTTAAGTATCGATAGCGGAGAGTCATTGCTTTTTTGGGCACTATCGAATAGTGAAATAGTCATTGCTTTTTGACTAACGACTTCCAACCCTGCTTATAGGCTATGTCTTGCTAATCGCGCATGGCAATTTCAAGATCGTTGAAGACAAAAGAAGTAACTTAGAATAAAGGAGATATCCAGGTCTTGGTAGTTATAATGGGTACAAAGGCTTGCACAGGAGGTCTGGCGTTTCATGAGTAATTGTAAATACTATAGGCTAACCTTTTTTTTTGAGATGCTTAAAAAAAATTAAAAACGTTTAAATGGTAGAGAAATTGGCGGGAAAAAAAGACAGGTCAGAATTTTTTATCGGAGTCTGTAAAAAAAAGCGTTGCCTGCTTGAGCCAAATTGATGAACAACATTTTGTTTGATTTATTGCGAGAATTGTCATTCTCCGACTGAGAAAGCTTAATCTTGGTAGTTTCGAATACTGGTAGCCTACTTATAGGCTTGAACCACTGACGCAGACCCGGTCACCGAGATCGATAAGAGTGAAGTTTTCAAGGTGTCGCTGAATGGCTACCAGATCTGCAAATGCTTTGCTCAAGCGCACATCCAGTAGCCTAAGTCGAACCAGCGATTTCGTTTTCCCAGTCATTGCTCTCCAACTCGTCGTTTTAATTTTGATTACAATTTCCAAAATACTGCATATTTTAAAATTTAAATTGCCTACAGGCCGACTGCTTGAAAAGAAGTATGCACTATGCAATATATTAATTAAAAATAAACTGTCGTTCACCCCATCAAACAGGCCCGGATTTAGGGGGGCAGAGAGTACAGGTGTTCCGGGCCCCCCAAACTTTTGAAGGGCCCCCTACGTGAAAAAAATGTGGTTTTATGTTTTTTTTTCTTTCAGCCTTTGAAGTTTCTGCAAAATGCTGTGCAGTGCTGGATTAATGCTACTGTAGACGTAGAGATGGTTTTTGCACGGAGGTCCCCCAATCTAAAAGTGCCCTGGGCTCCCCATCAGCTAAATCCGACCCTGCCATCAAATATTAAAAAAAGACGAGAACCGGAACCTAATTTCTTGCAAGACGAGAACCTAATTCTATGCAAAAATCGTATTATTTTCTTGCATATCGTAAAAATATCCTCCATCTTTGAACCGTTCTGCTGGACGTTCCTCCCAAATGCCCACCTATTGATGCACATCCCTGGAAAGGTAATTTAATACTGAATCTAATGCATGTAAAATTTAAGGGGCACGTGATGCGGATTATAGTTTTATTCGAAGATGTTTGGAGTGGTGTTTTTTATACAAAGTTATATTATTTTCTTGAATATCGTAAAAATATCCTCCATCTTTGAACCATTCTGCTGGACGTTCCTCCCAAATGCCCACCTATTAATGCACATCTCTGAAAAGGTAATTTAATACTGAATCCGATGCATGTAAAATTTTAGTGGCACGTGTTGCGGAATATAGTTTTATTCCAAGATGTTATGAGGTGTCTATTATGCAAAAATCGTATTATTTTAATGTTTATTGTAAATATCTTCTAGCATTTTTAAAGCGTTCTGCTGGAAGTTCCTTCCAAATGCCGACTTATTGGTGCACATCCCTGGAAAGGCAATTTAATACTGAATCTAATGCATGTAAAATTTAAGTGGCACGTGTTGCGGATTATAGTTTTATTCCAAGATGTATATGAGGTGTCGATTATGCAAAATCGTATTATTTTAATGTTTATTGTAAATATCTTCCAGCATTTTTAAAGCGTTCTGCTGGAATTTTCTTCCAAATGCCCACCTATTGGTGCACATCCCTGGAAAGGTAATTTAATACTGAATTAAATGCATGTAAAATTTAAGTGGCACGTGTTGCGGATTATAGTTTTATTCGAAGATGTTTGAAGAGGTGTCAACAATGCAAAAATGTTATTGTTGTCAGGTCGCATTGTGTGGCTCGCACTTATTCATGGATAACTTTTTTAGGAGCGGAAGTCGCTGATCGCAGTTTCTGAAAACATTTTAAAATTTTCCACCTGAAAAGATCGAGAGAAAGATAGCACAAAGCCGAAGTCACTGAGTGCAGTTTCCGCTAACCCTCACCCTAACGCTAACCCTCGCTGATCGCAGCTTCCAAAAACATTTTTTCTGCACTTTCCGCTAACCCTAACTCTAACCGCTCTAACCACAGACTAATCTATGCTCTAACCCTCGCTGATTGCAGTTTCCGCAAGCATTTTTGCGTAGTTTCCGCTAACCACAGTTTCGCTAACCCTTACCCTAACCTTAGAGCAGTGTTTCTCAACCTTTTTTGGCCCAACGGCCCCTTCATGAACTGAAAAAATTTTACCGCCCCCCAACAATAACGATTAATTACAAAAAGCGAATATAAAACAATAAATACTATTAATGCTACAAAAAGTGTTCAATGCCAAGCAGAGCGAATTACATCCAATATAGGCTTTTACCACTCTCTGAAACCCTTACAGCCTGTTTTACCCTAAAAGGTGGATCATCAAAAGGTCCTTATTCAAGCAGAATTATATTTCTGTTAGAATATAGCTTAAGGAGTTAAGGACCTTCTGATGATACCACCGTCTTTCTGGCAGAATAATTTTTCCGCTTTCCGCCTAAAAAAGTTATCCGTGAATAAGTGCGAGAAACAAAATGCGACATGACATACCTTCGAAAGATCTTCGAATAAAACTATAATCCGCAACACGTGCCACTTAAATTTTACATGCATCGGATTCAGTATTAAATTACCTTTCCAGGGATGTGCATCAATAGGTCGGCATTTGGAAGGAACTCCCAGCAGAACGCTTCAAAGATGGAGCATATATTTACGATAAACATTAAAATAATACGATTTTTGTATAATAGACACTACTCCAAACATCTTCGAATAAAACTATAATCCGCAACACGTGCCACTTAAATTTTACATGCATCGGATTCAGTATTAAATTACTTTTCCAGGGATGTGCACCAATAGGTCGGCATTTGGAAGGAACTCCCAGCAGAACGCTTCAAAGATGCAGGAGGATATATTTATGATAAACATTAATCCGATGCATGTAAAATTTAAGTGGCACGTGTTGCGGATCATAGTTTTATTCGAAAATGTTTGGAGTGGTGTCTGTTATGCAAAATCGTATTATTTTAATGTTTATCGTGAATATATCCTCCATTTTTGAAGCGTTCTGCTGGGAGTTCCTTCCAAATTCCGACCTATTGATGCACATCCCTGGAAAGGTAATTTAATACTGAATCCGATGCATGTAAAATTTAAGTGGCACGTGTTGCGGATTATAGTTTTATTCGAAGATGTTTGGAGTGGTGTCTATTATGCAAAATCGTATTATTTTAATGTTTATCGTAAATATATCCTCCTGCATGTTTGAAGCGTTCTGCTGGGAGTTCCTTCCAAATGCTGACCTATTGGTGCACATCCCTGAAAAGGTAATTTAATACTGAATCCGATGCATGTAAAATTTAAGTGGCACGTGTTGCGGATTATAGTTTTATTTGAAGATGTTTGGAGTAGTGTCTATTATACAAAAATCGTATTATTTTAATGTTTATCGTAAATATATGCTCCATCTTTGAAGCGTTCTGCTGGGAGTTCCTTCCAAATGCCGACCTATTGGTGCACATCCCTGGAAAGGTAATTTAATACTGAATCCGATGCATGTAAAATTTAAGTGGCACGTGTTGCGGATTATAGTTTTATTAGAAGATGTTTGGAGTAGTGTCTATTATACAAAAATCGTATTATTTTAATGTTTATCGTAAATATATCCTCCATCTTTGAAGCGTTCTGCTGGGAGTTCCTTTCAAATGCCGACCCATTGGTGCACATCCCTGGAAAATTAATTTAATACTAAATCCGATGCATGTAAAATTTAAGTGGCACGTGTTGCGGATTATAGTTTTATTCAAAGATGTTTGGAGTAGTGTCTATTATACAAAAATCGTATTATTTTAATGTTTATCGTAAATATATCCTCCTGCATCTTTGAAGCGTTCTGCTGGGAGTTCCTTCCAAATGCCGACCTATTGGTGCACATCCCTGGAAAGGTAATTTAATACTAAATCCGATGCATGTAAAATTTAAGTGGCACGTGTTGCGGATTATAGTTTTATTTGAAGATGTTTGGAGTAGTGTCTATTATACAAAAATTGTATTATTTTAATGTTTATCGTAAATATATGCTCCATCTTTGAAGCGTTCTGCTGGGAGTTCCTTCCAAATGCCGACCTATTGGTGCACATCCCTGGAAAGGTAATTTAATACTGAATCCGATGCATGTAAAATTTAAGTGGCACGTGTTGCGGATTATAGTTTCATTTGAAAATGTTTGGAGTGGTGTCCATTATGCAAAATCGTATTATTTTAATGTTTATCGTAAATATATCTTCCTGCATCTTTGAAGCGTTCTGCTGGGAGTTCCTTCCAAATGCCGACCTATTGGTGCACATCCCTGGAAAAGTAATTTAATACTGAATCCGATGCATGTAAAATTTAAGTGGCACGTGTTGCGGATTATAGTTTTATTCAAAGATGTTTGGAGTAGTGTCTATTATACAAAAATCGTATTATTTTAATGTTTATCGTAAATATATGCTCCATCTTTGAAGCGTTCTGCTGGGAGTTCCTTCCAAATGCCGACCTATTGATGCACATCCCTGGAAAGGTAATTTAATACTGAATCCGATGCATGTAAAATTTAAGTGGCACGTGTTGCGGATTATAGTTTTATTCGAAGATGTTTGGAGTAGTGTCTATTATACAAAAATCGTATTATTTTAATGTTTATCGTAAATATATCCTCCTGCATCTTTGAAGCGTTCTGCTGAGAGTTCCTTCCAAATGCCGACCCATTGGTGCACATCCCTGGAAAGGTAATTTAATACTGAATCCGATGCATGTAAAATTTAAGTGGCACGTGTTGCGAATTATAGTTTTATTCGAAGATGTTTGGAGTGGTGTGTATTATGCAAAATCGTATTATTTTAATGTTTATCGTAAATATATCCTCCTGCATCTCTAAAGCGTTCTGCTGGGAGTTCCTTCCAAATGCCGACTTATTGGTGCACATCCCTGGAAAGGTAATTTAATACTGAATCCGATGCATGTAAAATTTAAGTGGCACGTGTTGCGGATTATAGTTTTATTCAAAGATGTTTGGAGTAGTGTCTATTATACAAAAATCGTATTATTTTAATGTTTATCGTAAATATATGCTCCTGCATCTTTGAAGCGTTCTGCTGGGAGTTCCTTCCAAATGCCGACCCATTGGTGCACATCCCTGGAAAAGTAATTTAATACTACATCCGATGCATGTAAAATTTAAGTGGCACGTGTTGCGGATTATAGTTTTATTCGAAGATGTTTGGAGTAGTGTCTATTATACAAAAATCGTATTATTTTAATGTTTATCGTAAATATATCCTCCTGCATCTTTGAAGCATTCTGCTGGGAGTTCCTTCCAAATGCCCACCTATTGGTGCACATCCCTGGAAAGGTAATTTAATACTGAATCCGATGCATGTAAAATTTAAGTGGCACGTGTTGCGGATTATAGTTTTATTTGAAGATGTTTGGAGTAGTGTCTATTATACAAAAATCGTATTATTTTAATGTTTATCGTAAATATATCCTCCTGCATCTTTGAAGCATTCTGCTGAGAGTTCCTTCCAAATGCCGACCCATTGGTGCACATCCCTGGAAAGGTAATTTAATACTGAATCCGATGCATGTAAAATTTAAGTGGCACGTGTTGCGGATTATAGTTTTATTAGAAGATGTTTGGAGTGGTGTCTATTATGCAAAATCGTATTATTTTAATGTTTATCGTAAATATATCCTCCTGCATCTCTAAAGCGTTCTGCTGGGAGTTCCTTCCAAATGCCGACTTATTGGTGCACATCCCTGGAAAGGTAATTTAATACTGAATCCGATGCATGTAAAATTTAAGTGGCACGTGTTGCGGATTATAGTTTTATTCAAAGATGTTTGGAGTAGTGTCTATTATACAAAAATCGTATTATTTTAATGTTTATCGTAAATGTATGCTCCTGCATCTTTGAAGCGTTCTGCTGGGAGTTCCTTCCAAATGCCGACCCATTGGTGCACATCCCTGGAAAAGTAATTTAATACTAAATCCGATGCATGTAAAATTTAAGTGGCACGTGTTGCGGATTATAGTTTTATTCGAAGATGTTTGGAGTAGTGTCTATTATACAAAAATCGTATTATTTTAATGTTTATCGTAAATATATCCTCCATCTTTGAAGCGTTCTGCTGGGAGTTCCTTCCAAATGCCGACCTATTGGTGCACATCCCTGGAAAGGTAATTTAATACTGAATCCGATGCATGTAAAATTTAAGTGGCACGTGTTGCGGATTATAGTTTTATTCGAAGATGTTTGGAATAGTGTCTATTATACAAAAATCGTATTATTTTAATGTTTATCGTAAATATATCCTCCATCTTTGAAGCGTTCTGCTGGGAGTTCCTTCCAAATGCCGACCCATTGATGCACCTCCCTGGAAAGGTAATTTAATACTGAATCCGATGCATGTAAAATTTAAGTGGCACGTGTTGCGGATTATAGTTTTATTCGAAATGTTTGGAGTGGTGTCTATTATGCAAAGTCGTATTATTTTAATGTTTATCGTAAATATATGCTCCATCTTTGAAGCGTTCTGCTGAAAGTTCCTTCCAAATGCCGACCTATTGGTGCACATCCCTGGAAAGGTAATTTAATACTGAATCCGATGCATGTAAAATTTAAGTGGCACGTGTTGCGGATTATAGTTTTATTCGGAGATCTTTCGAAGGTATGTCATGTCGCATTTTGTTCCTCGCACTTATTCACGGATAACTTTTTTAGGCGGAAAGCGGAAAAATTATTCTGCCAGAAAGACGGTGGTCTGATGATCCACTGTTTAGGGTGAAACAGGCTCATCCCTAAACAGGCTGTAAGGGTTTTGGAAGCTAGTAGCTATATTTGATGAAAAGCAAATATATATTTGCGAGCATTAAAACATTATAGGCCCAGTGGTAGTCAGTGTGAATCTTGGGCTTGGTGAGAAAGTGCCAGTTTTTTCACATCCGGTGTAAAGCCAGTGAGAAACTTTTAAAGATCACCTTTTATATGGATATGTCAAGTGGGTTTCGCTGTTTGGTATGTCAAGTGGGTTTCGCTGTTTGGTATGTAGCAGAACAACACAGCATCCCTTTTCCATCAGGTAGCCTATGCATGAGGAAATGCCACCACGAAGATACGAGCCCTTTAACGAAATCGTTACGCTAGGCGGTAGATAGGGTTAAAGAATGCCTCCTAATAATCAAAACGCCCCCCTTAAGCTGAGGTAATCATACCGCCCCCCTAAAAAATCAAAACGCCCCTTGGGGGCTATACTAGGGTTGCCATACCGTCCGGAAAATTCCGGACATGTCCGGAATTTAGGGTTAAATTTTGCGTCCGGGAGGAATTTAAAAAAAGGCAGTGGCTATTTGACCGGCGCCGGTCTTTGTATCTGAAACACTATTTGACCGGTCATCACGTCACTCTATAGGCACTTCTTTCTTTTTCTCTTTCAAAGCAAAAGACGAGAAGAGTGCGTATATAACTTGTAAATTCGACGATTATCTTCAGCTGATTGGATGGCGCGTGGGTTACGTCTCTGGTTGCTGTTCCAGAGGGAATGAGTTCGATACTTCGCGGAAGCGTTTTTTTTTTTTAATTTTTAACTAAATTTTAACCCGAAGTGACTCAATCGTTAGGCTGCTGCATTTTTGTAGTCAATTTCTATTTTCGGAAGCCTACAGCCCAATTTTTTATGTCTTTTCAACTATGAGTAATAAAGTCAGAGTTTTTTATGACCGTGTTTGCCGAACGACGCAAAAATGTAATGCGTCGTTCGGCAAACACGGTCACATCGCAAAAATGTAATGGGTCGTTCGGAAAACACGGTCACGGAAAATTATCCAGAGAAATTCTCAAATTCAAGAAAATTAAAAAACTCTGACTTTATTACTCATAGTTGAAAAGACATAAAAAATTGGGCTGTAGGCTTCCGAAAATAAAAATTGACTACAAAAATGCAGCAGCCTAACGATTGAGTCACTTCGGGTCAAAATTTAGTTAAAAATTAAATAAAAAAAAACGCTTCCGCGAAGTATCGAACTCATTCCCTCTGGATCAGCAACCAGAGACGTAACCCACGCGCCATCCAATCAGTTGAAGATAATCGTCGAATTTACAAGTTATATACGCACTCTTCTCGTCTTTTGCTTTGAAAGAAAAAAAGAAAGAAGTGCCTATAGAGTGACGTCATGACCGGTCAAATAGTGTTTCAGATTCAAAGACCGGCGCCGGTCAAATAGCCACTGCCTTAAAAAAATGCTCAAATGTCCGGAATTTTATGATGGGCGTTTTGGAGGAATTAAAATTGCGGGAATAATCCTGTAAATTAGGGGTGTCCTAGAAAAATCGCTCAGCCAGCTCATTTTACTGCATCTGCATTCGTACTGTGCACACTGCCAATCCAAAACATTGTTATTTCGTACCGTGTGCATTTTTTTTACTACAAGGTTGTACGGAATTATGATGTAACAGAGCGTTTTCCTTATCAATGATGTTTACCACTTAGAAGTCAGTGTTACCATTTTAGTCTTTTTAAAACCAAATCTGTTTTTTTTTGCAGCCGTTTGGTTTATTTTTTTCGATTTGGTTTATTATTTTTTTTAATTTTATTTTTCTTTTGGTTTATAATTTGTTTTTTTAACATACTTTACGTCAGGTATTCGGTTCGTTGCAGTGATTATTTCACTCGAACAATTTCTTCAGTCTATTTCTGCTATAGTTATTCAATATTTTGACTGGAGGAAAGGTGGTTTGCAATCAAAATTGATTGAGTTTACAAACAAGGCAAACGAGACTGCCGACACAATAGCCACTTATGTAAAAGACACCTTAGAAAAAAGGATGCTTTTGAAAAAATGTGTGACATTTACAGGAGACAACTGCAATACTATGTTTGGAGGACTTAAGCGTAATGAGCAAGGAAACAATGTGTTTGCAAAGTTGAAGAAAATGTTAAACCCATCATTAATTGGGGTTGGCTGTTCAGCACACGTTTTGAATAATTGTATCCATCATGGGGCTGAAAGAATAAACATCGATATTGAAAATACTATCAATAAGATATATCAATATTTTTCTATTTACACAATTAGAACTCAACAACTGAAAGAATACTGTGAATTTGTAAATTGTGAATACAAGAGACTTCTCTCTCATAGCAAGACTCGCTGGCTCTCCTTGTTTCCTGGAATTTCAAGATTGTTAGAAATGTTTTCACCCCTGAAGTCCTACTTTTTGTCACAAAAACATCCACTAATAGTTATTAAACGGTTCTTTGAGAATGGAATGAGCGAGTTATACCTTTGGCATATGCACTCACTAATGTCCGTGTTTCATGGACGTATTCAAGCAGTTGAGAGAGAAAACAATTCCGTTGCAGAAGTGCTAGAAAATTTGGAGCTGGTTCATAAGGTGCTTGTGGAAAGGAAGAATGAAAACTTTATGTTCTTGAAAGTTAAAAGGCTTTTAGTTGAAAAAAGAGAAGAGGGATATGAAGATGAATCACAACATGAATGTAACAATTTTCTTTCCGAAGTTGCAAACCTCTATGAGAGATGCTTGGAGTAGGCCTACCTGTGCAAATGGATGAAACCAATGGAAGAGTTTGCTTGTTTCAAATGGATGACCTTAAACGAGATACCAAGTTGGAAGGATGTAGAGCCTTGCCTGGAATATCTGATTGGTAATGGGGTTGATTAGAGTGGTTCAAAAAAACACAATTTTCTCGGAATCTTCCTCCACAAGGCTTAAAATGTGCCATTTTCCCATAGAAGTGCCCTTGCAAAAAATTAGACTGATTGGAAGTCGTTTAGAGGTCAATCAGATTTTCACTTTTTTACCACATTCTGCCTATGCCAAACCCTATCGCACACAGGCCGATATTGTGTGCAAGACTTACAGAGAGGGAATGCCCCCTATTGTTTTGAAAACCACAGCAGAGAATGAGCTAGACTTCTATATGATGCATAATTAAACTTCGTGTGTATGTAAACAGATTTATTAACTTAACACCCAACAAAGCAAAAATCTTATTTTCATACTAAACTATCGGCAATTCGGCATCTACCATTTTTATTGAAAAACACTCGAAACCGGCAGTAGTCTCATCAGTCATCACTTCAATTATTTTGATAGGTTAAATAAGTTTAAACATAATACAATTTTCCTTTTATCACAAAGAGACATCCATATCACGATAAATGAATTAAAATACAATGTTAGCATCAAGGACTGTGGTGTTAAATCAGATATGACATTCGGCCACTGTTTTCGTCACAGTCTCATTTCAGGCTTTGTTGAGATTAAGGGTTGCTTTGGTTGGCACCGGAAACCTTTTCCTGTAGATGCTTACTAACTGCAGTAGGTACTGGTACTGTTTCTGAGTCTCATGAAAATGATTGAAGTGATGACTGATGAGACTAATGCCGGTTTCGAGTGTTTTTCAATAATAATGGTAGATGCCAAATTGCCGATAGTTTAGTATGGAAATAAGATTTTTGCTTTGTTGGGTGTTAAGTTAATAAATCTGTTTACATACACACTAAGTTTAATTCTGCATCATTTAGAAGTCTAGCTCATTCTCTGCTGTGGTTTTCAAGATGATAGCGGGCATTTCCCCCTCTGTAATTCTTGTACACAATATCGGCCTGTGTACTATAGGGTTTGACATAGGCAGAATGTGGTAAAAAAGTGAAAATCTGATTGATCTTTAAACGACTTCCAATCAGTCTAATTTTTTGCAAGGGCACTTCTATGGGGAAATGGCACATTTTAAGCCTTGTGGAGGAAGATTCTGAGAAAATTGTATTTTTTTGAACCACTCTAGGGTTGATGTGGACGATGCAAGTGCTTTGATCAAATCTGTAACTTGAAGCAGTTTGTGGAAAGTTACCTACAGGACGAAGAATTTATTAAATTGCCAACGCATAAGAAATGGTGCAAATATTTCGATCAGTCTACGAACATCAGATGCCACTCAGAAATTTTAAGGATTGTTCAGTTTTTCTTTGCTGTTACATCCCACAATGCCAATGTAGAGAGACTCTTTTCACTGATGCAAAATCAGTGGACTAAAGAAAGAAACAAGTTGAGCGTTGCGACTATGAAAGGCATATTGACTCTTCAATATAATTTCAAAGATATGTGCTGTAGTGAATTTTTCTCATTTTTGAAATCACGCAAGGCCCTATTGAAGAGAATCAGATCTTCAGAAAAATATGCATGGTCAGAAGAGTAAATGTGTAGTGAGTTGACTTGCAAGCGTGTCTTTAATTTGTTTTAAGCATTGCTGTTCTTCCTTTTTCGGCACAATCTAATTCTCATTAGCCTATTATTTTTCACTCTGAAGTTGAGATTTTTTTCAGTGACGGTCCGTAGCTATATTTAGAGAGTGTGTAGCGGACAGCCAGTAACTTAACTTATCCGCCCACGATAATTTCAAAGCGGTAACAGGCGTTTAAGAAAAGTTGAAAAGACCTAAGGTGAAACGCAGGGCGCTACAAGTGCTTACCCTGCCTGGTGTGAGATTCTGCTCGTGACAGAAGACAATACTTTTCATTTCGGTAGCTGGCGCTTTAGCATGTGTATCGTACAACGTTTGCAGCTTTAGCATTTCGGTAGCGCATATATATGGTCTCATGAAAATAGTCATGCACTGTCCGGAATTTTGCTCTTTCAAATATGGTAACCCTAGGCTATACCCCCTCCGTTGAGAACCACGGGTGGCGCTGATATCGTCCCTTGCCGATATCGTCCCACTAATATCGTCCCCTCATTTATCGGTATGCGCAATTATTTACGCCGCCAGAAAAAGCGTCACATGCGGCGGGCTGTTGGATTTCAACTCGAGCGTTAATGCCGATATCGTCTCTCAACGAGATTTGCAATTATTTACGCCGCCAAATAAAGCTTTATATGCGGCGGCTGTTGGATTTCAGCTGAAGCGTTAATGCTCATGTGTACCAACGACGACGTTTCCTTTTGTCGGTGATTTTTTTCAGATGCTTGCTAGGCTGGGTTAAGATCATTTTGTTTGCGATGTGGGACGATGTGTTCAGGGGACGATATCGGTGGCATTCGAGATCCACTGCCTTAGAGTAATCTATGCTCTAACCCTCGCTGATAGCAGTTTCCGCAAACAGTTTTTTGCAGTTTCCGCTAACCTTTACCCTAACTCTAACCATAGTGTAATCTATGTTCTAACCCTCGTTGATAGCAGTTTCCGCTAACCCTAACCCTCGAGTTGTTTGCGGAAACTCCGATTAACGACTTCGGCTTTGTGCTGTTAAACTGCGATCAGCGACTTCGGATTTTTTAATTTTTTTTCTTAATGTTTTCAGGGTACGAACTAGGTTGCACCCGTGGTACTATAAACATAAAGCGTGATACTTCAAGGAATTTTAATCTGGGCTACTGTGCATGGATACAGTTCAGTCATTCCTTGCTCCCTCTAGCTAGCTGCACCATTGCTTCTGTGTATCAGAACCACTAGCAATGAAAAATAAACTTGAATTGAATTAAAAGGAGCCTGAAAGTTTTCAAAAACTTTGTTACCTACCGGTACTGTTTAGTGTATGTTAAATAAATGTATAAATTTGACTGATTAACACTTATTCAGTGGCCTTCTCCGCCTAAAGCAGACTGCACATTAATATGAGCCTGTAACAATCCCATATTATCAGCCACATCACAATTTGTTGGATTGTTGTTTGGCAAAGACTATAGCCTACGTGATTCATTATATCAAAGTATTTTAGTGTTTCTTAACCAAGTAGTATTGTCCTGAAAACAAGAGCCTATTGATGAATTGGAAATGCGTGCGAAGCGTGGCCAGAAGACTGCACAAATGATTATTGTTTTATCCCCAGATCACCTATCGGAGCTTCGCAATTAAGGATATTGTGTGTGAAATTTTAGGTCATTCTTTATTTGTCGGAACTTTTGTAAAGATATCGGACTCACTCATAAATCATTCGAAGGATGTCACATCTGCGTCAGATTAAATTAGGCTACTTAAGTGCAGAGTGATAAATTATATAAATTTTCGTACGGTACTTGCAATTATTTCATTGGTCAACAAAACGCATATGTGGCCCTATTTGATTATTTCATTGGCTAGACCAGACATATAAGCAGGTGTTTGCTTGCCAGAGTTCAGTTGGGTTTTCATCTAGACCAACTCAGATGCGCAGCAAGCATCGGCACATGTTTATATGGCTGGTCCTAACTCCTATTGTGTTAGGCTGTTTCAGAGCATTAATATAATCAATGTAACTTATAATATAACATGAGTTGTGGTCTTGTCCAGAAAAGTTAAACCAGGCAATAATCAGGACTCACAAACAATTTCAATAAAAACTCAAACCCCGAATAAGTCAAAATTACGCTAATCGGTACTATACAATTCTCATATGTGCACTCTAGGCGACATGTGGGTGTCATAAGCCATTTGCCTCCGTGAGCCGCGGTTTTGTGCTAGCTCGCCCGGTGTCACCACATTTAGTTCGGTCCACTGCCGGATGTTGTCATGTCATCGTTTTGTTAGTCTGCCTCGTTTTTTTCTGTTGACCTTACCTTTAATGTAGATTTTGCTGACTTTGTATTTTAATCTTTCAGTATGGCCGAACTTTTGATTGTTAGGTACGGTACTGCAATTGGTTGTAGCTTCATTAAAATCATTTAAGGAGTATAATATATGTAGTGACACTTCACCGTGTAAGCTAGGTTCTCTAAAATGGCAACCCAACTCAAAAATGGAAGCAATGTTTCTCATCGCTCTGTTCTTATTCAGCAAACTGAGAAGATGTACCATATTGCTGACGAAAAACTTTGTACAGGCCAGAAGCAACACAGTATATCGGAGTTAGGAAAGTTGTGGAAGAATTTATTTCACTCTTCAGTACCTGTGACTGGTGTCGGATCATGTAACGCTATTCTCGCATTAGTTGCTGCAGAAAAGCTAACTGTGTCTAATGCTTTAGAAAAAATAGTAAATTCAGCAGCTTCAGCAACTCAATATCATTGGCTTGTTTGTTTAACTTTAAAGCTTCTGAAACTAGAGTTCTTTAAATCTGCTGAAAAATGTGAGCATTGTGAAAAACTATGTTTTCATAGTCCATACCAACTTCGATTGCATACTCATCCACTTATTTCTATTGTAACATCTTCTCCACAGTCATGGACGACTATATTGTCTGAAATACATTCACTGCTTTTTGAATGTTCCTTACCAGAATTGAACGGTTCTTGCACGATATCCAATGCAATCGAAATTTTAAAACCCTTTTTACTGTACGTGTTTTTCAACCCAATGGATGAAACGTTTTCTTTGTTTCAAATGTCTAATTTGTTTAACGCTTTGCTCAGCCACATACACTATACCACTACCGATGCAATTGATCACTGTGACCACAAAGAACTTACAATTGTGACATTTTTAGCCGATATGTTGTTGGACATAAAAGTAACAGAAATAAGCCTACAATTGAATTTGCAGTTGTGTGCTGCGGTACAATCATCTTCATTCTGCAACAATGGTCATCTGATGACTCAATTATGTCTTTCTTTGTTGTCGTCATGCTTGACCTTGAATTGCACACATCAAATAACTTCAGCAGCTACTTTTCTGAACTCTTTTGTTCAAACATCATTGCTTTACATTGAGCAGTTAGATGTCATTACAATTGGGCTAGCACGCTTAATATGTGAAAGTACTGTAGATTCAACAAAGTCACTTTTATATGCTGCTTTAAAAATCTTGGATTCATCAAATTGGAAATTGATCAATAAAGCAACAAAAGTTTTATGCTTTTGCTCATTAAAAGCATCTGTGTTGCCATTGCTGTTGAACAAAACTGCTCTAGCACTTCAAACCGTGTTACCTTTGATTAATCAGCTGTTAAAAAAAATGGACTGCTTATTTGAAATCTTCAAAAATGAAGATAGCAGTGAACAGAATGTTGTAAAACCAGAATTTTTTAAACGGCTTGATACTCCTTTGCAAAATGTTTTTGCCATTTTTCAAGCATTTCAGTCATTTGAAGAAAACCAAGGGTTAACTAATTTTCAATTCATTTTGCAATTACATGAGTCACATGCCACTGCTCTAAATATTGCATTATCAGTTTGTGGAATTTTGGTATCCTTTTCTGTGAGTAACTGTTTTGAGAAAATGTTGCATGAGGAGTGTCTGGAATTTTTGAGTCAGATTTCCTTAACATACCCAGATCTTACATTGACCATATTGCCTTCAATTTTCTATGCTATGAAAACTGAAGAATGCTCTAATCATCACAGAAATTTAGCATTAATGTTGCCAACGTTTGCAACTCATAAAGACTGTGTTGCTCCTATTCTTGCTACAATACAAGCATTTTGTAGCATACCAGCTTTACAGCCACTTGCCTTATATTTGCTACTTGATGTGTGGAAAAAACAAGAACGTACATTTCCATTCCTTCAAAAAGCTATGACCACAACTTCACATTTCAATCCAGTGTTGCAAAATGAATTGAACATTATTAAAGTTGTTGCCATCAAAGAGATGTGCATCTTGAGACCTTTCAGAAATACCAGCGAGTTGTTAGCTGAAGTGTTTTCCATGCTGAACACAGGTTTGCTCCCAGGTCATGTTGTTATCTTAATAGAGGGTCTGTATAATCTAGTTTTGCATGAAGTTGTAAATTTGCGATCTACATGGCTTAAACTGAAAGAAAAATTGACTGCTTTTCATTCTGACGTAGTTGATGCAGCAATTTTGATGGTCTTATCACTTTTGCCTAAACATGAAGATGACACATCTTCTTTTCAGCAATTCAAAGAAGAGGTCTTGTGCTGGATATGGGAAAAATTAGAGCATCAAAGCACTGAAGTGTATGGTGCTGCTCTTGTTTGTCTCAGCTATTTTAAAAAAGAAGATTTTTTTATTAAATATCTTCCTGCTAAATTTCGTCCAGAAAAAGTTGAGTTAGATGAAGAATCACTTGACGATTTTCTCATGCAACCTATTCCAGGTTCATGTTACTTGAAGCTGATTCGTTCCCAAGTACCAACTCAGGCCCAGTACTTTTTAAGTTCTCTTTTAGAACAGGAAATTGAAGCTTTGCCACGAGACATCAAACACAGAGCACTTCAGTCTCAACAAAAGTCATCCAATTCAAAAGTTCTTTCAGATGTCCCCAACTACATTTTGAACATGTATGAAAAGAACAAACAGCCAAATCTGAAGTCAGCATTTGCTACAAGCTTACTTATGTGTTATGACCCTGCTATTGGTGATGCATCACCCAAAGCTCTTGTTTCTCTTGGTAGAAATGCTTTACAGCATTTTCAGGCTCTACTGTCTGAAGTAATCGTTGATCCTAAAAACTGGAAACTCATGCTTTGGCTTACAAATGCTTGGACAACTTTCATGCAAAAGTGTTTCAAAACTATGATTCAAGGTAGGGAAGCCGAACTTAAGATGCAGTTGCAACAAAAAGGCTGTGATAGAGATGATGTTTTACACAAGTTAGATGGTGTAGATTTTTGGTGCCGGGACAAAATCACTGATTTGTTGAAAACTGTTTCAAAAGGAACTCCTGGAATGCAAGGAAATTCTGTACTTGCTCTTGCTGGGCTGATCCATGCTGTGAAATTGCACAAGCTAAAAATGAAGGAAAAATCATGCACAGAGAATCAAACTGAGGGATACTTGAGTTATGAGCATTGGATTGGAATGGCAATTGATACAATAATAAGTATTGTTGATTCAGACTATCAACCATCTGGGAGAATATTTAGCTGGTGCCAGTACAAAGCTGTATCACATACTGGACGATTGACAACATCAAAACTTGGGGAAATTTGTGCAATGCATTCTTTGAGGATCTTTTTGCCTGCTTTGTTACCTCATGACAGTCAGCGAATAGCTTCTGCCATCCAAGTTTTGTATAAGCCTGTGGAAAAACAGTCAAAGTTGCATCACTCCCAGGGTCATGACTCTAATCCAGTTAAACTGTTGAATCTTTACCTGTCCTTAGGCAGTATTGTGGCAAAGCTGTACAGTGAAAAAGTACAAGATGTTTGCAGCACTGCTTTAAAGCAACAGCTTGAAAATTGCACTGCTGTTCTAACAAAGAGCATTTTTGATAGTGTTTTACAAAATGATTGTGACAGTGACAAGAGCTCAGATGAAGAAACCTCTGAAGTGTTTATTGGTTCACTGCTGGGAGTTGGACAGCTCCTACCATCAATGTTTCTTTCTGGCAACTTGATTTTGCAAGAAAAGGCAATCAATGTACTTAAGCACTTAGAAGACCAGATAGATAATTTAGAAGAACAGTCTTATAGTTATCTTGAAGCTTACTTCTCAGTATTGTCTTGGAGTTACATTGCTGGTAAAGCGTCGTCAGCTGTCACAAGCTCTTTGGTTAACGTTATGCTGACAAAAGTACATAATGCCTTCCTTGAAAACAAAAACAACACAGCATTGTCACAATCACTTGCTGATATCTGTTTTGCAATGCAATTGGATACAGACACAGAAGCATCCTCTCTATTTCAGGACTTGTTTGCACAGTGGATGAAACAGGCAACAAATGATCGATTGCCAACTCGTCAGAAGTTGTCTTCTATAAGTGGTTTGGCTTCGTTGGTTGGTTCTGAATCAATTTTCATTCACCAATCTTTAAAATGTACTCAACAATCAGAAGAAAGTTTATCTAAGATTGTAAAGTTGTTGCAGCGACTCACTTCCACTGTAAAGGATTCTGGTATATCAAGCAACTCAGCTTTATTGTTAGGTCACTTGTATCTTTCTTCACAAACAGCATCTCATCAAACCACGTCAATGCCTTCATCATATGCATATCTTTCTGATTTGAGTATTCTTCGACCAATGTATGCAATGTTGGTAGATGCTCAAAACAACAAAGGCGCTGTTTATAAAAGCACTGCAACTGCTACTGTGATGAAATCATTAGCTGAAACATCAGCTAGAGTTAGCAAAGCTTTACCACCCGTAAATTGGTCAGTGCTGCTTACTTCGTTGATTCAAATGAATCTTTCCGAGAAAGAGCAAACTGCTTGTTTTGTAATTGCTCTCACACAAAGCAAAGAAAACCAAACTGCGGTTGCATTTTTAATGAACTGGACGCAACCAGTACTATTTAAAACATTGCAAGTGCCAGTCCAATGCATTCTTCTCAAGTCAGTTAATCTTTTGATACGCAGTTTGCCAAGTGCTAATGTGTTGGCTTTTTTGAGCTTGGTAGAAGATGTCTCTCTCAATACTGCATTGTTGTTTCAATCTACTTTGTATGGGTTACTTTCCTCGTTAAAAATGGATAATATACCACAAGGCATACCGAATCGGCTGTATGCTCTGACAATGAGTTTTGTTGAACATCGTTCATTGCAAATTGATGCTCAACAAGCAGTTGATCAATGGAAGCTGATTGCTGACTGTATCGGAATGTGTCAAAATGGCGGATGTTTGGATAATTATGAAGCAAATAACAAATCAGCTCTGAAAATTGTTTTTGTCAAATGCCACTTGATTTCAAAAGGCTTGAAACCGATTGAGTGGTTGAATGATTCTCTCAAGTCTTGTGCATCGTTTGAAGATGTTTCGATAAAGAAATCAATTTTGTTCCTGATCTACCATTATTTGCTTTCTATGTTGAATTCAGCACCAGAGGGATTGCAATTAGAAGCATTTAAAGTGTGGGTTCAAGAGCTTATGGGGCACATTCGTAAACTTCCATCAAACGATGTCTCTGGCGTTTTCTTTATAAAATTGTTTGCTGTGGCCATTGTTATTTGGAACAAAAAAACAAAAAAATTTCGAGGTTAGTAAACTTATGTACAATACATGGCATGTAAATATATCTATATATAATTATCAGTGGTGTGTTTTTTAAATTGTTTTGTTTATTCCAGCACATGCTTATTAAAGCTTGACTAATGACTATATGAATTAACTTTGAGTTGTGAAAATGTATAATATATGAAAATGTCCTGAAATTTGCACACAATGTTTTGCTTCAAAGACTAAAAATGCATTGTTATATTTTGTAATGCACAACACATAAACTTTGAAGTTCTTGGTTCAAATTTGTTTAAAGTGCAATTGATTGATGGTTAATCAGTTTTATTGGTAAACTGAAAGACATATTAAACAGTTATTGTTTATTTTATTTGTTTTTTATGCATACTGTTTGATGTTCAAATTACATAGCAGTACCATACTTAACTAATTTATCAAACTTGAGGCTACATGCGGTATCTCTTTTGCATTAAACTCTTAAACTTTGTTTTAGATGAATTGACTGATGACAGATTTTCGCTTTCTTTCGCTGTGAGAAAAAACTTTTTGTGGGATCACTGCCTTGAACTCCTACCATCAGCACTTGAAGAATTGCTGCTTGAAGTTACATGGGAAGAAGACCTCACCCATGAGATAGTAGACTGTTTATTGAATACATATAAAAGCAGCTTCAATAATGACTGTTCTATCGCAACAAGCATTCATAAAACACTTCTAAACTTGCATCAACACAATGTGCTCAACAAGTGTTCACTGTGGACAACTGTTGTAAATTCGTTATTTTTGTAAGAATGCATATTTCTTGTTATGGTTGCATGGGAGAGCATGGCAAGTTGTAACGCATTTGTTTTTAATTAGATTCATGTTTTCGTTGTTAAAATGGGAAATCTTGCAACATACTGAGATTTTAAAGCCTTGTCATGACTTTTCTCTAGTTCTGTAAAGCTCGATGTTCGACCTCATCATTTTTTCGTCTTGTGATACTACTACGAGTAATAGGCATATTGGCTTTGCGCATAATTTTCTTTATTCTCAGTTAATCCTTGCTGTTTTCCTCTGTAACTCATTTGGATAACTGCTTTGCTTGACTTTGTGAATGATAAAAAGACGCAATTAAGCAACACTGATTTAACTCTTGGGGTGTGCGCTTGAGCAATACATTACAAGGACAGCTCTCCACTCAGTCTCAGAAGCACGCTATTGATGAAATAATTTACATGCAACAATTTGAACCAACTCAGTCAATCTTGGTGACCGGGCTTGCATCAGCAGCTTCTAAAAATGTGAAACTGCCATTAACACCTTATAAAGATGATTTGTTGGTCAGAGTATAAAGATTTCCATTGTCATTCTGTATTGCTATTTTAAAGCAGCCAAGCTTTTTATCATTCGCATATTTGCCTATAAAAATAAGGAGTGTTATTCACTATATACATCATAGTTTTAGCAGGCTTTGTCTGAAGTGTGAAGCTCAATTATTTTGTCTTGAGCTATAGGCCAGGGCTACTCAACTAATGTTAGCGAAGGTCCATTTTGACAAGTTGAATATTTTTGCAGTCCTATGAATATTTCATATGCAACCGCAAAAATTAAACAACCAATTGCCTGCGAGCACCGAAACATTTTTCAGGTAGCCTAGTATGTAACACGACTTGGATTTTTGTCTGACACAAACAAAGAAATAAAAAAGGAAAAATGTATTATGTTTCTTTGTAGTGTAGTGGTGTGGATCGCACATCAGAGAAGACGGCAAAGCGTTGGGGGGTCTGGGGGCGAAGCCCCCAGCCCCATGGATAATCACAAAAATTGCTTTTCTCTAATGGAAATCTGTTTAAAGAGGCCCTAAAATGTGGCAATGAGGTTATTCTTCCAGAAACTCAAGGTCCACCTTCAACACCCAGAAGGTCCGGATTCGGACTTCGGTCCACCAGTTGAGTAGCCCTGCTATAGGCTATGGTTTCGAGACTTTTTACAAATATACTGTATAATAATAATGATTCTGTGATTTGAACGCATTTTCTATTAGGCTGGTACTAAAAACAAAATGTGGACTAAGTGTGTGATGATATTAATTATTAAACCTGATGTTTTGTAGCTATGTACTGTAGAAGTGTAGATGACTCCATTGAGCTCATCTTTTCCAATGAATGAATACTTAAATAGCCTACAAAGGCTTGCTAGGAAGCTCACAGTATTGTATCCACAAACAATGAAAATTATTATAAAGCAGCGGTGACCCCGAAGGGGTCTAGGAAAGTTTTCAACTTTGCATCATAATTGATAAATTATTTGTGCTTTATGTATTTATAGTGATTCTCAAACTGTGCGTCACAATGCTTTTTTGGAGATGCAAATGTTAGTTAGCATTCTATTAGCACTCACAGTTTTGCCATGATTATAAATACAAATGGAATATTCATTATAAATGGAAAAAGTGAAAAACATCTTTGTAAATGTCACAAAAATTTTATTTATTTTTGATAACATTTACAGAAAAACATAAAATCAGCCTATAGGTTACTGATTTTGCTCCTGTGTACCAACATAATATAGCTCATAACATAACTTTGTCAATGTCACCGATCGTCATAGGCTAAGTGTGTTGCGAGTGTAGCAAATACTTTCAAGTGTGTCGATTCGAATCTTATGACATATTTGTTTCTGTTAAGAGACAAGGTATACTAAAGTTTCAAATACAATTTTTTAGGGGACCGGGATGCGAATTTTTTTTCCCATGAACCTTCTGTCTCATTTGCATATTTCAGTAAGTGTAGCCATTATTTGTTGCCCTCGCACAGTTGTTTTGAGAGAAAAACTCTAATATGAATGATTTATCGTGGGATGGGGTGGTTTTGCCTGATTTTGACACATTTTTCCGTTTTTATCTGCTAATATTTAATTAATTGCAACCAAATTCCTCTCATTAATAAAGAAGCATATTTCTACAAGAACACTTAGCTCAAGTCAATGCTAATTTTTTTTTTATACCTTTCATTTTGTTTCCATATTAGTGTGTTTATTTTCATTACTAATGTAATTTCTTTTTTCGAGGAAGATGAAGAGGTGTCTTCATCTTCACGTTTAGTTTCTTCAGGATGTTGCTCAACTTCTTTCTCCTCTTCATCTTCTGATTCTGCACTGAGGGCTTCTGATACTTCTCATTGTTTATTTTTCTTAGATGTCGCAGCTGTTCCTTTTTGCTTAGTGGTTGATTTCTTTTATCTTGCAATTTCTTTAATTTGGTCTGCAGAAAAATGCTTCGCAGAAATTGACGCTCCAGGCATGACAGTCACTTTCTTTCGACATTTGCTAGAACCGTTTTAAAATTAAGAACGGCATCACTGGCCTTTTCGTGTATTGCTTACTGGTTGATGATTACATGCGGGTATTTTTTGCAGTATTTTTTGTGCATTGAATGGTACAATTGATGCCAGTTGCTTCAAACACAGCTTGCAAATTTTCCCCCTTTCACATCAGATGCTTCGATGACCTTGTTATTGTTCCTGCTTACTTGTTCCTTGCACAAGCTGTCTGAAACCAAGCAGCTGAAATGTCATACTCGTGGGCAGATGAATATATAAACTGACGAAGCCAGCAAAATACCAATTTGTCTCATCCTAGCACATTTTTAATGCAAAAATGAAAGTTTGGTTCTATGAATCAATGCTACGGGACGTATATGTCCCGATGGGATCGAAAGGGTTAAGGCATATTTCAAATATGTGATGTCGACAGGGAATCCAAAGCAGCTTCAAATTACTGTTAAGCTTTGCTTGCAGCCTTACTGCAATGCCCTTGTGAACACCAGTATTCACACTGGTGGTGTCGAAGCCCATTCCAATTATCGAATTGTGGTTAATGCCTAAGGCATTGATAACATCAATTATGTGGCTAGAAACAACTTTAGCAGTGATGGAAACATGTTGAACATGAGATAAGGAGAGCCAGATTTCTTTGTCTTCACGTGTTGATGATAGCAGCACAGCATAAACCTCTTCTTTTTTACTAGTATACAATAAATACATGTCAAGCTTTTGAGTTGTTTTCCATCCCAATGCAAGATGAATTTGTTTTCAACAGTGCTGTTTGCGATGTCTGATTGTCCGTGTCATTTTTCAATAACTCTAGAGCTGTTTGTGTACGGGCTGTAATTCGTGATCGACGGATGGTATCTTTTGACAATTTAATGCCATTAAGATTTTCGCCACCAGCAGCTACAACAGATGAGTGAATTTTCATAAGGCTACGATGGCTCACTTGACCTTCATCCACTGCAGAAGTGATGTTCATCAGCCAGGTTCTTGGATTAAAACTAAGGTTAAAAGTATTAGAGCTTGGCATTGTGGAGACCATTTCGAAATCAGAATCTGATGCAGAACTTGCATTAGTAAGTCCGTCAACTGAACGTAAAGTTCAAACTAGTTTCTTCAGTTTTTCGTTTCTTTTCCTTTTCAATGTTTTTCTGTGCTGCTTCTTCACGTTGCATTTTATTTGTATGAGTTTTGTCTATTGGACCAATTGCACCGATCCTGTTAGTTAACATGTTTTGCAGATATTGCCGGGTGTCACTTGGAAGGAAGGGGCTGTCCAAAGCATTTGAAGCAGGAAACCAAAATATCTTCTCCATGGCTGCCAAAAACTTTTCCCGTTTGAGAGATTCCAAAGGATACATTCTATTCCTTTTTTGATACATTAACTGCCACTGTTTGTGCATTTGCACAATATCAGGTGGGAATCTAGCAATGAGATTTCACAGCAGCTTCTGTAGTCTATTGAACCTCATATCACCACTACCTGGACCACTTCATTGGACTAGAGGCCAGTTTGCGCACAAATGATCATAAAATAGTGTGTTATACGTAGGTTACACTTTTTTTAGTATTTCATCCATAAAACTGCCCAAATATTTAAAAATGCCATTTCTTCCTCATAAAATGCGTTTTTTAAAGCAAAAATGTCATTATGCATATTTGGCTGCCCATTTTGCATCATTTTAGACCGCAGAAGTGACTTCCCAAGACTTGATTTCGTGAGGTTAGACACCAAAATCATTAGTCTACACTCACTAGAAAAAGTATTATAGCCGATTTAAATAATTTTGGCTCGGCGGCCACTAGAGAAATCTTGGATAGGGGTCAAACGGGGCAAAAATGTTTTTTAAGTGCCAATGTAACGGAATAGCCCGTTTCGATGAGTCCGATCCCTTAACGGGGGATTTTTTCAATTTTTTTAAAAAAATTATTGGGTACCGTAGCCTAATTATCATTGCCGTTTTACGGTTAGGGGTTAGAGGTTAGGAACTCACCGAATCGGACTCACCAAATAGTAGCAGACCCCAATGTAAAAGATAGCCCAAATTGCAACTTTTGGCAGATGCACTAAGCTGAACCCAAAAAATCGTTTTTTTTTTTATCTACCCTAGTCACCAGTTTGTCTGATCATGTCCTGGTCAATTCCAGTACCTGCTTTGCTGTGAGGTAGGAACCTGGACTGCAGTGCTCTATCCAGGCGATTGTTGCAAATATTCAAAATAGTCACATTAGGCTTCAAGTCGAGTCATAATGAAGTCCACTAACTGGATGACATTGTACGCTTTGGTCCTTTCAAATATTTAGTCTTTCAGAATCCTCATCCTAGCCTCGGTAAAGTTGTTTGTTTGGTTATTACGGCTATTTAGTCCTTTACGGTGACATAAGGCCCATGACGACCTCTGAGAATATGTAGATTTCAGATGTTTTGCAACCTTATACTTTTGGAGCACGGCATTGTCTAATGCATTTACATACTTATTGTAGAGAGACAGTTCAGTCTCTGCATATACCATATTTTTCAAGAAAAGAAGTATTGGTTTGTCCTCCTTTCTCACTCCATTCTTGGAGTCCCAAAGAAACTGTCAGAAAGCCTAAAGCACATGAAATACACAGAGCAGTAGAGTTGCCTGTGGGTAATTAGTGTGCAGAGATTGTCTTTTCAACGCACTATCATCTGTCATAAAAATCTCTGGTCCCAGACTTGCTCTCCTGCCAGAGTATGATTCCTCGTCTAGAAGGGATCGATGGACAGCAAGTGCCCGAGTTAAAGTTTCTGTGCTCTCACTTTTGGTTACCAAAACACCTAGGGGAACTCCCCCAGCACAACTGTGCGTAAGTAGAAAAAACCCACAACATCCATGCCTGTCCATATTTCCAGACGCATCGATGAACACCAACTCTCCTGAGTGTTTTATGTTCTTGTGGACACGGTACATTAGCGGAGTAACTATTGCAATGACAATGTCCCTTTTCTTATCACCGACTACTTGCATTTTGGCACCTGGACCACCACACGCTTCATTGTATTCTTTTATCTTTAGTTCCAGTCGTTCAAAAACTTCTCCTTTGGCCGGTCCATATTCAACAGCGAAGCTTTTGTAGTATAATCTGAGAAAATCAGTATTGCATTTTCAATGTGAATTTAACAATCTATTTAATCACTTGTTAATACAGATTTTGAATTAACTTTTTTCGTTTCTCTTACATCTCTTTCTCTCAAAAATTTACAGCAGAAACATACACTACAAAACGTTATATGCCAGGTCCAAGGAATTGAGCACTGTGCCAAAAATAAAGTTTCGCCTCGTTCTATTCGATGTCTCTTCTGCCTCTTCACTCCCACTTGGTTCTGAACTTCAGAGAAGGGAGTGGGTGACACTGAACCAAATAAGAACGGTAGTTGGCCGCTTCAATGCTTGCTTGACACGCTGGGACATAAGGGACTCTGTTGCTTGTCAGTGCGGTGCGATGGAGCAAACAGCTAACCACATCATCTTTGGGTGTCCCATCTATTCCCCTCCCAATGGAATAACAGGTCTCCGCACACTTGACAATCTGACGAAAAGTTGGCTCCAAGTCCTTCCATTCGGCTGACCACAAACTTTCTGCTTCATATGAACGACGACGACGAGCCACTGCTGTGCTTCTTCTCAAGATGTTAACCCCAATCTAAGCTTGGCTGAAAACATCCCTATTTCTTCCTTTTATTATAACAAAATTGCAAATGTGATGATCATATTAATAAGGAGGAAGCGTAACCTGAAAAGTAAAAGAGGAATTTATCAAAACCTTCTTACACAAGGTGACCCAAAAAAATGCCACTCATCATCATAATCCATCGTCGGTTTGTTCCCCACTAGTGGGGGTGGCAGATTGTTTCCGCGCAGCAATTGTCTTAATCCCTTTTCTCCATTTCACCCTGTCCCTCATGAAAACATCAATAAAATGCACACTCTTTTTTGTATTTCATCCATATTTGGTACACATAAAGTTCATGCTTTGCCTGACATGTCTACCCAGTTTCAATGGTTTCTGACAAACCATATTCGTTTTAGTGCCGTTCAAGGATGTGCTCTAAATGTCCACCTTTGCGTTGCAAGCTCACCTGGATGCGGCGTGCAAAATTGTCAATTACTCTGGCACATTCCTCTCTAGAAATTGTCCTGATTTTGGCACTGATAGCTGTCTTCAGTTCAGGGATAGTCTGAGGATTGTCTTTGTAGACATTATCTTTGAGATAACCCCACAGATAAAAATCTGGGGGGATGAGGTCCGGCGAGTGTGAGACCCATTCAGGATCACACCTCCTACTGATGAGACGATCACCAAATCGTTCCCGCAGCCATTGCAATGAGTCGTTTGAAGTATGGGGAGTTGCTCCATCTTGTTGTAACCATTGTTCATCCCTCACAACACCTCTACGTTTACCCAAGGCTGTCCAAAACTTCCTAAGAACTCGTAGAAAACGCTCCGTATTGATTGTGACTGAATGTTGGTTTTTGTCTTCAAACCAAAATGGCCCAATTATTCCATGCTTGGAGATTGCAACCCAAGCTGTGCACTTGATGGAATAAAGTGGCCTTTGCAGACAGTCCTCTGGAAGTGTTGTTCCCCAGAAGATGTTGTTTTTTGAGTTCACATATCCAGACAATGGAAAGTGAGCCTCATCAGAGAACCAAACATCGTGCAGATAGTGTGGGTCCTCGTCGATCTTGTCACAGAACCATCGACACATCACTACACGCATCTCCTTATCCCTTTGAGTAAGTTTATGCTTAACCTGTATTCTATAGGGATACAATTGCAGATCCTGCACTAAGATCTTTCTAATTGACTCCTGAGGAATTGCGAGTTCTTGGCTGTGGCGCCGTATTGATTTGCTTGGACTGTGATCAACCGAATACCTGACAGCATCAATATTGATCTGGGATCGAGAACTCTTAGGCCGACCAGAATGGGTAGCTCTATTACTCTTGGCATTTAAGTTTAAGATTGTTCCATGGGCTCCGAACTTGTGGATCCAGGTGTACATGAGTTTTTTGTCCGAACAATCACGACATCAAAACTTTTTTTTGAATCGGGCTTGCACTGCCACCATCGATGTCGTCTCAAAATACGATTCTACACAAAAAGTCTTTTCTTCAACTGTCCAAGGCATTTCTAAAATACTTTATTTTTATTTTTACAGGCAATGATTCTTCTACATAAATCTGAAATATAAAAGCATTTGGTTAATCATTATTGATTTTATTGACATTTTTATGGGGGGCATTTTCTTTGGGTCACCCTGTATTTATCCGACATTGCAAATGGCTATATGAAAGTCTTTCCACATTGGCCTTGACGTTAAAAGAAAGTAGGCTACACAAGCTATAAATTTAAAGTTAAAAAAAATCACCTACCACTCTGCAAACGCGGCCTAAAAATTGTAATGTGCACAAAACAATTTTTTGAGCAGTGTAAAATTTTCTTAGAGGGTGCACTGCCCAGGGATAGTTTAAATTAAGCTCAACTACAATAAACTTACCGCTAACAGTTCATCAGTAAGATTTTTTTTCAAACAATGTTGACATGAAATGAGGGTCCATACCTACAATCAGCTGTCACTTCGGTAATTTCATCTTTGTTGTTATGATAAGGAGAAAGCTCGGAAACAGTGTTCTCACAAAAGCATACATAAAATTCCCTAAATCTATGTTCAAAGGTTTTCTAGATTGAAAAAAAACTAATTCTGCAAAAATCAAAATAACTAGGTGTAGTGTTGCAGCAATATCGATTAAAAGGCTACAAATTGTTTGTTTGTTTAAATGTGATGTTGGTGCTTGCTTACAACATCTAGGTTTTTTACACCACAGCTAGGAAATTCTAATGGCTAATAACTGTCAAATTTGTTGTTTGCAATCCTTCACATATTTCTACGGATTGGGTACCCCAGCACCAGCATGGTTCATTAACAAATTTTTCAGATTAAAAGCAATTCCCAACTTTTGCAGATGGTATTTTAGAAAATTTTGTTGAGCTGTAAATTCAAAACAATCTATGACAAAATGTCGAACCGTTGCTGGAAGGTTACAAGCAGGGATATCTAAAGAAGGGGATACGAAGGCTCAGAGCGATTGCCTTATTCTCAGGACACTAGAAGGGCGGTAGTTGGTACCGCATTAAACATGCGGTTCTTTTTGAAATTGTAGAAAGTTTTGTAGTGCAGCTGGTACACTCAGCTACACAAGACAGTTAGCAAGTGTTATGTAGAACATATTTAAAGAATACTTGTTTGAAAAGACAGTTTAAAGGTTTCCAGTTAGCTGTTTTTTTTTTTGACAAAACCTTTGCAGTTGGCTAGGTATAAAGCAAGTACACGGGTAGTTGAATTAACAAGTAATTATGAGCATTCATTGAATATCCATACCTGGTGATAATAGTGCAATGCAGGTTGCCATAACAAAGTTCATTAAATTACTATAGGTGCCAATTGTTATTTTACCATAAACAGAGATTATTTAAGATAAATAGAAGCCCTTCTATTGTCAGACGTAATAAAAGCCTTCGTATCCCCTTCTCTAGATATCCCTGTGGTTACAAGTTTTGCAAAGACCTGTTGAGTGGCAACCCATTTGAATAAAATCTTACGCTAGCGAAAATGTGTTTCTAACTCTGAAAACCGCAGGGAAAAAAGTAACCGTAAGAAAAAATTTACTGCGCGATGTAACGAAGAATGACTACACTTACCTAAATATGCAAATGAGACAGAAATTTGTGGGAAACAAATTTTCGCTTTCGGGACCGCTTCAAGGCACCAAAAGGGTCCCCAAGACAAGAACGTTGTGATCCACTATTATAAACCATCTAGCCATTTAAATTCTTGATTGGTTGCATTTTGGTACACATAATTTTTGGCTGGTAGTGGTACATAGTACCATGTAGCTTGCTTTTCTACATTTTGTTTATCATCACTTTAAAAAGCATTCAAGTGGCTTGGTTAACCTGCAACAAATGTCAGTTTTATTCCAACATTTAATGTATTTATGGATGCAATGTAGCTTATTGTACTGTAAGTATTTTAGGAAACTAGTAACCCATGTAATGTTTTAGGTTCTTGGTTTTTCTGTTATAGTTTTTAGTTTATTACCAACAGTTTCAAAAAATCAACATTGGTATCACGAATTTGAAATGCAAAAAGAAACATTGAATGATAATCACATGGCTGAAACTGAAGAAAAGTTTCCTATTCAATGTGCCACCCTGCACCCTTTATATGGTTCCCCAGCACGATTGTTTATTGCAGACATACTTCTTTTAAAGAAAGTTTTGGGAAGCAACAGTCTATTTATGTACAAATCTCATCCCATAAACTGTGTAGAGGTGTGTGGTATTGTTACATCGATGAAGAAAAAAGATGACTGCATTGTCTGCAATGTTGATGATGGTTCTGGAACGATTCAGTGCTATTGTTCATCATCAGTTTGTGATAATGAAAGATTGCCGACAGCTGATGAGCAAATTTATTCACGACTTTCTAAATCACTTAGCAAACGATTATGTAAAAGTAGCCAGAATCCCATTATGTTGGGAGATTTTGTAATTGTTAATGGTTGTTTGAAAATGGGTATATGGAGCAAATCTATTTATGTTAACAATTGCAAATGCAAAGTTGTAAGTCGCAGCAATGCAGATGATATCTGGTTGGAACTACTGCAAGATCAGATTGATTTATACAAACAAGTTTATGACAAAACTTTTTGTCTGGACGAAAAATTGCAAAAGGCATCAAAGTCTTTTCTTGTTTCTGAAGCCTACCGACAACTATGCAGTTCACTTGAACATATTATTAATGAATTTGTTTTGAAAGCTAAATCTACAAATGAATTTTTCGGATATGAACTATTAGAAATGTCTGAAGTCAAACAAGCAGTGTCAGAGTGTGCATATTTGTCAAGTAAGTCTGATTCTGGGCAGTGTCATTTGCTTGCCAGAAATGAATGGAGATTTGTATCATCCACTGCTATTGCTTCACTGTTACATAGGCATGTTGTAAAAGGCCATGTAATAAAAAAGAAATGTCTAAAACATGAAGCGGTCACTAATATGGATCAAATGGATTCACGTTATTTTATAACACTACAGTGTATACCGGCAAGAAAAGCAGTCAAAGAAGCTGTTGCACATATAATTAGTACTGGTCTATTACCAGATGCGTGCTCAGTGCTTCGTGTATTTAATGAAATAGAATTTAATTTTATTCGTAGCAGCAAACACGGATTGGCGATTGTTTCTGTTTTAATGAAAGAAGTAATGCAAGAATTCACTTAAAGCATACCCTTTTTATTTTGTCACTTTGATTGAATGCTGCATAACTTGCAAGGTGATTGATTTCCAAGGCTCAAATATATTCTGCTGTTTCATATCAATTCTTTAACATGTTAACTGGAATATGGGGTCTTACATTTGGATCGGAGCCTTAATAATATTAATTTTTTTGAATAGCTTATGTTAATATTTTTGATGTCATGTTTACCGGTACATTGTTATACCACAGACATACTGTTACGTCAATAAATTCAACCTACTTTTGTTTATATGAAAAAAGAAATATATGTTTAACATAAACAAACAAATAAAAATTCTTTTTCGTTTTTGTGTTCTTGTTAGGGTCTCATTAAATTGTCATCTAATGAATTTTGTGATCTCTGCCCTTTTTTCCTCAAAGTTGACCTGCCTGTTTTGTTGTACTACCAGTAGGGCTCTATCATTATCGCTTTTAGATGACAACTTTTAACCTTGATAAACCCATACTAGTTTTCTATGTTGCTTTGTGGCTATTGGGAGTTTTGTCAACAATGTAAAGTTAAGGTGACAAATGGTTTTGAAATTGCTTAGTCTACTGTTTTCTTCCAGTATCAGTATGTTGTGGATTAACCATAAGCAGACGAATCTTGTTGATGTTCATATTGTGTTGCAATATGTCTTGTCATTTTTAGGTAATTTATCTCATGGTTTGAGAGTTTTTTTAAGATTTTTATTTTGAAAGTTACCAATCCAGGTGATGATTAAAGATAAAGAGTCAAATTCACAGAAGTCATCTTTTTTTATATCTTGAAGACAATATTTTTGCTGACGATTCATAAATTCTGCTGTTTTAGTTTCTTGTTTGGTCATGAAATTTCAAACTATAAGTTTTGCAGAGCTTCATTTGTAATGAGATAATGTTTCAGTATATCAAGCTGTACTGAATAAATTACTTCAGTGAATCCCGGAAGTATTATCAGGTTTGCATGCCACTGACTTTGTAGTACCATACGTAACATCAACGATTTTAAACCTCTGCTTCACACATTGTACTTTCTTAGGCAGAAATATGTGATTTTTTGGACTGAATCTAAAATGTTGCTTTTCAGTTTGTTGAATAAATTGTTTACATTATATTTAATTGACCAATTTGTTATGCAATTTGTAATTGTGCCACTACTTACAGTTAGCAAAGAGTTGCTATATAATATATATACTGAGTTACTGGTATTGGTATTACAGTGTCATTTGTGTTGTTGAAACTATTTGCTTTGCAAAGCGCTGAGAGCAACCGGTATCTACAATGGATATACTGTAGAACTATAAAAATACACATTAGTAGAAATCCTATATCGTTTATAAGTGACATGTATTACAGACATGGACTATTTACATGCAAATCAAGTTAGTTAAACAGTAGATTTAAATTCAAAAGGTATATGATGGCATCGCAGCAGGAAAAGGAGAGCATGCAGTATGTTTGGTGAGTTCGATTGGTTTGCAGTGTTTGGTTTACACAGGAGCAAACTTCTGTACGTTAAAAATGCTTTGTTGCATTAGTGAAACACCGTTGAGAATGTATGTAATTCACTTGCAACATTCTCATGCTTTCAAGCCATTAAATATCTTTAAGTCATAATTTGTCTTGGTAATTATGCAAGATAACACCCAAATGTTCTCAGTTGCTGCTTTTGCAAGAGTTACAGCTTTAACATCAATGACCGATGCAATCGGTTTACAGATTTTGTGTTCATTTGCTTAAAGTAAACATTGATCCAAACCAGTTTGTAAAATTTTTATAGGTAAAGATTAGTCTAGTCGTTCAATCGTTCATGGTAAATGATATATTTTAGTAACTGCGAGTGTTGACTGAAACTTCAATGTCCTTGGTAAACCATTAGTTTCTGATGGTCATTTTTTACAAAGTTTGAAAATACTTTTCGTGAATGAATCAAATGTACGATTATTCATATATCGGTAGCTATGCCTTTTGGAATAATAGAAGTTTTTTTCTTTATTTGCAAGTAGGTTAAAATTTGTGCAATTGTCGCTTAAATTAAATTATAAAGCATATACATGTGCAGAAATTTGTCAGGCAGGACTAGGGTTGTAAAATACTGTATTTTTGGTTGTGCGTAAAATACAAATGTAAAATACAGTTATTACTATCTGAAGCCTTTACAAATTGTTTCACCTAACGGATCATCAGAAGGTCTTATTCAAATTATTTTGAATTCAAATTATATTCAATCTATTTGAATAAGACCTTCTGATGATCCGTTAGGTGAAACAATTTGTAAAGGCTTCAGATAGTAATAACTATATTTGATTTAATTCGCTCTGCTTTGCCTTTTTGCTTGGCATTGAGCACTTTTTGTAGTATTAATAGTTTTCATTGTTTTAATGTAAAATACATGTATTTTTCGTATTTTTTCTGTATTTTTCGTATTTTTCGAAACTCATGAGTACAGTGACTATGCCAATAAAAGCAGTCAATATTTTGGTCCATTTCACCTTTATTTCTCATAAGTCATACGTACGTTTTGTTTTGTTGAATGTAATGAAGCTTACCTTGGCGCGAAAATGATCGCTCCACTGCAGCCGACGTCGCCGGAATGCTCAGTATTCTTTTGGCAATCTTGTGCAGCGGCGTGTTGGCGAAATAGCAGTCCTACCAGCAAGTAGGAGAAACCTGCAGTCGCTGTCGAATTGCGATCGTCACTTGATTCGGGTCACCTGGCATATTCCGCCAAAGGCACTGAGCCGCGAAATTTCCTGTCTGCGTTTTGAATTGGGGAAAGGCTGAGACGGCAGCTTTCGCCTCTTCTTCAGAGAGCAGCTTCTCGCACTGATTGAAGATGCACTGCGTTCCATTCACTGTTTCTTCCATTGTGAGCCAGATTCCTCGAAAATACGGATCTAGGATATGCGCAGCGATGTGAACGTTGGTCTTTCCCAGGATGAACTCAAACCGCTTGTCAATGAGAGACAAGGCAACGTCTAACAGATCTGCTCGCTCAGATTGAACTTCTTCAAACGTCGAACGCAGATTGGCTCTTGTCACTGGAATCAAAGATAGGGCAGGTACGTCGCTTTCCAGATATCGTATCCACTTAGACACTGCCTGCACGATTTTGTTTGTCAATGCTAAATTGGACCAGAAGTCATCAGCTAGCAATTTTGTCTTCATTCTAGGTTCTCGTTTAGGTCGCGACAATGAGTTTGGGAACCACTGACCTACAAGGACCAAGAACTTCGCGTAGCGAGCGGATGCTCCCTGCCATTACGCTGTTGCCGGAGCATGACGCGAGCTTTTAATAAGTTTTAATTTAATACGAAAAATACATGTATTTTTCCGTCGATGTATGTTTCTTGTATTTTACACATGTGTATTTTACACAAAATGTACTTTTACAACCCTAGGCAGGACATTTACCTTTGTCATTTCGTTGACATTGACCCACAACTGTTAAATGTTGTTTCCACCCTTGTGTTATTTCTAAAACATAGAAGTAACTTCATTAATCTTTATTCGGCCTGATGATTTGAAGATAACTATTGAAATTTTACTGTTACATCTGCAACCTTTTCCTTTTCTAAGCAACTTTATAAAATTTATATACGTTATCTTTTTCAGGAAACCTCGTTACTTCAAATATAAAAATGACAAGGAGCACAGAAAGTTAAAACCCCATAAAGTCGGTCATTCCGAATACCACCCCCTGAAACCAATCACTGTTACAGAAGCCGTTTCTTTAAAAGTTGTGCATGGCGTTGGAAAAGCAAAGAATAGTGAAACCATCAGCAGCAAGTAAAAAATTGTTGTTAACGTGAAGCATGTTTACTGGCTCAGTTGATGATCTTTCATTCATTCACTTTACTTCTTACATTTTTTTAGGTCAAATTCAAACTCTGAAGTTGTGTCTTCTTCTGAATTTATCGACCCATTGTCTGCACTTGCAATATCGGACCCTCTATCAAGTGTGCAACCAAGTGAAGTTACAGTGAGGATATTACTTTTTTTATATGAAATGAAAAAAAATTGTTGAAAAAAATTAAGCTCCAAGATAAATAATTAAAGGGAGTGTGTCGACCTGACTGGTTGAATGTATAAGACGAAGTAACGAACTCTTATGGAGGGGTTTGTAAAGAAGACAAACTGATGTGGAGATATTTGAACCCATTCATATATTGCCCTAGCCACTGAACTGCAGTCCCGGTTGCAGTTGCTTTGTTTAATTTTATATTTTCTTTTTTTAAATATATAATGTTTTATTTTGTAATGTCTGGCAGGTTCTGTAACTTGTATACATCATGTAATCATAAGGCTTTTGCCGGCGTAAAGGCAGCTTTTGTAGTTCTTATTAAATGAATCACCCGTATTTTGTACACTGTTTGTTTTTCGAGTGATGTAAATTTTTTCTCTGATGAAATGCCACCTGTAAAAACTATATCAATGAACGCTTCAATAGTTTTAATCTGGAATTATACAATTATACATAATGCTCGATTTGCCCCTCAGAGTACTGGTCATGCAATGAAAAAAGTTATGACTTTGCATATTCAACAAAAATACTACCATTTCACACAGAAAGAAAAAAGTGATTCCCCATCCAAAAAGTTCACTGGCGATGATGATTTTCTACCGTGGTCAGAAAGAGACTTTGTGAAAGTAAGTTAGATTTTGGATGCGGTTAAGTGCCAAACTGTACGCCTGGTACACCAGCCATTAAAATCGTAATGATTACACACGAAAGGTTTCAAATAGTTTCTTTACTTTGTTTTTGCAACAAGCAATGTTGTAGTCATTCGAACAATTAAAGTTGCTGTTTCAAATCGGCGCGCTATTATTTTGCTAAAATATTTTCATTTTCTGTTTTTACCTCTTGCAGGCCACGTTTGCTGAGAGTGAAGCCAGAGAAGGTTGGTGGATTTTTTGAGGGTTGTTAAAGAAGAGGGTGTAACATTTTATACAATCGCTACCAAGTTAATGTGAATTGTGAAAGTTATACCGTATCTGGTTATACACAGTGAGGTTACGCATTTGTATTTATTTAGCATGATAAAATGTTTTCTTTATTTGCGTAGTGCCCAAGCGATACCAACCTGGAATATCTGTATCAGAAAAGCTGAAAGATCGCTTAGAAGAACTTGATGATTTTGAAGAGGTTTATTTTAGTTTTTTATATTTTTTGTTACTGCACATGTTTTAAGCTGCAGTCAATTAAGAGTACTGCATACCAATGTAAAATGTTTATGCTTTTTGGAAAAAAAAACTTGCTATAGATTTAGTCTAGGTAAGGCATCCAATCAATGCATAGTTAAGTTTAAGTCAATGTAAATGCTTACTTTGAAATGAAATAGAACAGATACGATGTAAATTGTAAAAGCATACAATATATTGTAGTGTTGTATTAGAATACATGTTAACGGAAGCTCCATAATAAAATTAAATCAAAACTTTAAAGCAATTTCGTTTTTCAACTTAAAATGACCCCATGAAGACCCACTTACTACGTATTGGATTTTTGCAAGGTTAACTTCTGGTCTCGAAGCAATAGACTACTGAGTATTTACAACTGCTTAGACCCTCCAACCAGACCACTCATCTCTAACCATATCTGTGCAGTTGTTTTGTTAAACCTGATGATAATAATCGTTATTTGATTGCTACCTGTTGTTTAAAGGATAAGCAAAACCGCTTGCAATAAATGTTTTACGTGTAGAGAAAAACACTTTTCCATTTGAACTTTATTTGTCAAAAGATATGCTCTGAAACAGAGTACATCAAACCTGTTATCACTAAAGGCTTCTGATTCGCCCTAAACACACTGTTAAAAATAACAAATTAGTGTTGTGGTGCAGTTGTTTTGCTTTTTATATGTTACTCATCAATGTTATGCAATCATCAATCATCATGTGTATGTGGACACTGGACATTGTACAATGTACATGTACAGTACATGATTTTAACTGACAGAAATAATGCGAAAAAAAATTTAGGGTGGATTTATGGAAATGCAAAACCTGACGCAGAAGGAATTCATTTATCGCATTGAAAAGTTGGATAAGACTTTAACTCAAGCGTGGGATGCCAATCAAAAAGTGAAGGCATTGAAAATTGCCATTCAGGTAAAGTTCTATTTGTTTAATCATGATCTAAAAGGCGACCATTTCTTATTTCCTGTGCAAGTGTGCATGCTTTCATTCAGCAGGAAACAGTTTCATAAATTCTTCAAATTTGTTTGCAGTGTTCAAAACTGTTGGGAAGCGTGTCAGTTTTGTCCTTTTACCCGAGCAAGTTCGTTTTAATTGCTAAACTTCTCAACACATTCGGTAAGAATATTATTAACAGTGTAGCGACTATTGTTTGCCGACATAATGGAGCGTTCAGGTTACCACATTGACACTTTCACAGACTTAGTTTGAAGCAGCACTTTTTCAGCGTTGTGATTTTAATATGCGTGTGAACTGTGTGTAGTTTGTCCGATGTCCATATCCTACATAAAGTAGTCAAAGATTTTTCTTTCCCACTTTTATTCTAATCACAAGACGTCTTGCTATATCTACCCACTGTCTGCTGTACTAAATTTTTACAACAGTTTCTCATGCTAAATGTTAACATTGCTCACATTTTTGCGTCAGGTTCTTTGGTGTTCAAGAGAATTTTATCGATGTGCAACGGCATGAGTGAAGGTCAGTAGCATCTCATTTGTGTGATTTATTACGAAGTACTCTGATCGAGATTTTTTCCTTTTAAAGAATCTTTTTCGAAATGGGTTTTTGTAGTTTTCCTTAGATTATCTTGTATGGTATACATAAGAGATAGCAGTTGATGTAGAGATTGCTGAGAAATATTTTTACCACAAAAATACATTATTTTTACTTCACGCATCATAAATTTTTGTTCGACTCAGGCAACGTTGATGCACAGAAGGTTCCAGAAAATGCGAGAGAGGTTTGCGTCAACTGGATGCTAAAGATTGCATCCATTCGTGAACTGCTTCCACGTATCTGCATCGAAGCTGCCACGTTGCACTGCAACGAGTTCTTGAAAACCGGGTAGATTTTGTTTGAGTTTTCACTGCATCCAGCGAGCAGAAATGTACCTTTTGATTGATTTTCTCACAAATTTCGAATCGTTGATTGGTGGTACAGAGCTTGAAAATTGCGGGTAGATTGTTGCATATCTCTAGTGGCTATAGGACAACACCTGTTGGATAACGAAGAATGTGCATTGAACTTTAGACTAGAAATGCTTTCAATTCTTGCTGAAGACCGTTCCTCGTTCCACCGCGCAGCACTGTAAGCAATTTTTGTAAAGACTCTCAATCCAATCTTATGCCGCCAAAAAGAATTCGTTCATGCTTTAAAACTTCTTCGTTAGTTTTGTATTATTCTGATTAGCCAAACATTTCGTTTTTCTTCTACTATAAATTCTTCACCACTTTTAGGCTTATTTATTCTGACGATAGCTCCTGAAGAGCGTCAGACGAAAACCAATTGCTTTGTGCTGCCATGAGCAACATTCTACTCGCAATTTTCAATTGTTGAATCAATGCAGAAGGTTCAAGTTTGCTAGCTCGATATTGATCATAACGTAACAACGCAAGGTAACTATAAAGGACTTGGTTTCTGCTTTTTACTCTGCGGCTTTACACACTCCTACTGCGTAGTGAACACAACGGAAATTCCTAACGTTTAGTTTTTCTAACATGCATGAACGCCAAAATAATATGAGATTGTAGATTTTATATCCACTATGACTGTATCTTTGTCGCCATACCTCGATAGTGAAGCATTCACCTAACAGAATATTTTTGTTCAGCGAGAGCAAAAGCGTCTTGGTTCGGCTCACTAACGTTGCTCGTGGCATTGGAGACCCTCTTGTCGCTGTGTACGTTCGTACTTACTTGTGCCGGGTGAGGTTTCTTATTTACTCTTTCGTATGAATCCCCAATCGGCCACCCCCACTAGTGGGGAACAAACCGACGATGGATTCTGATGATGATGTATGACACTGTGACGTCATATTGGTGCAAGCCACCTAGAAATGTTGGTTCGACATTGTCTTCGTAGCTTTGATGTGGTTGTGTGACTTCGTGCGAAATTATGTTTAGGTCGGTCAACTCTACTTGCCCGAGTTCAAAGGTCATCTTCGATCAAACCTGTACGATTTCATTGCAACCTACAAGCAGGTAACACACTGGTTGAAAACAAGCCATGTGCAAACCGGCTTTGTACAAGTTTTTGTCGATTGAATGCAAGGCGATATTACAACATTTACAAGAATAGTGTTTTTAAACATACCAGGTAGAAAGGTCCGTGCGTAGACGTTGAATCAATGTTACAAGGACTGGTTTTGCCAGCTGGGATATAAATTTACTTGGTAACATCGATTTTGCGTCACACATTTCGCCTTTCGTCCAAAGCAAGAGCTCGAAAATAATGCACAACCCAGACTGCAAACCAACCGTTTTTTACATTGATTCAACGTCTGCAGGCGATTGATTTGCTGTCTGGGAAGTGACCAGTTGTAACAAGATACCACGCTTCTTACATTGGAAGCAAGGTCATTTCAACGTTTGTTTGCAGATCCACACTGCTCCCGTTCAAAATGTCATGGCTGCTCAAAAGATTGACATGGCAACTTACTTGAGCTCCTACACTCCAGCCCTGGAGTGGATTCTGTCTTGCTTAGCTCATAACGCTCACGAAGTAAGTCTTTTGTATTCATCGTTTCTCTGTGGTTACTATCTAATGTTACTACGTGTTGTGGAAATTGGCTTGGTTGTCTAAATCCACCATAGGCTGTTCGAGTGTGCGCATACTTACAATAGTCCTGGTGCGACTTAGAAAACAAATTTTGTCCAAAAAGTTTTCAGATTTGAATTAAAATTTTGGAAACTACAAACTGAGCTAAAAGTCAATAAAATAGAACTTTCCTTATACCAATTCAGGGGGTCTGCTACTATTCGGTGAGTGCGATTCGGTGAGTCCGATTCGGTGAGTTCCTAACCTCTAACCCTAACCCAAACCCTAAAACGGCAATGATAATTAGGCTACGGTACCCAATAATTTAAAAAAAAAATTAAAAAAATCCCCCTTTAAGAGATCGGACTCACCGAAACGGGCCATTCCGCAATTTAAGTCAGTTGCCGTATTTTATTTGATTGCCACTGTCTACAGTTATATGTTATTTTATATTGTTATTTCTGTAAGCCTTGGTGCCCAAAGGTAGCCGTAGAATTCAAGGTACCGTAATCATTTTTGTTTTATTTCTTCAAAGGCAACCTTGGCTGAGGTTATGGATAAATGCGAGAAAGGCGTGAGCAGTCTTCTGCTCTTCAATTGCTGCATTTCTTCGTTCCGAGCCGATTTCATTGCATCCCACGTTCTTGCATTATCTTTGATCATCAGCGAATCCAAAGATGACCTGTTTCCAAAGGTGACTTGTCTTCAAAGCTCTCACAAATTAACCAAATCAACGTTGGAATGACTTCGTCACAAAAAACGCTCTTCATTATCGGCTGAGTGGAGAGAGCATTTGACCGACGTTCGAAAGGAGTTGGGTTTGACGCTTACCAAGAGCACGTGACTATCTATTAAGTCACGTAATCGCATGCTTTAAAGTCAACATAAAAGTTGGCTTCTTTTTCTTTCCATCTACGACCTACGTTATTTAAAATTTTTACCATCAGCCACAAACGTAGCCTCGATTAAAGAATTATCACAACATCAGCGTCATTTATTTTTCAGTACGTTGTTTACCGATCGCTTGGAACGAAAGTTGTCAAAGTTAAACCACCCGAGGGTGATAGACTCACTCTGCTGAACGTGGTTTGGAAAGTGTTGGTTAAAATACGCAACCCTCAGGTATGTTAATGAAGTAGTTAAATGAAAGTTTATTATGTTCCCAACTTACCCTATATTGTATCCACCACAGTAACATTATAATTAACATTATATCTACGTTTGTCTTTCCGCGTGTAAAATTTATTCACTTTGTTTCAGCATTACATCTCATGTGTTGAAGTTTGGGTTGAATACGTGGCGATGAACTTTACGGTAAGTTGGTGGCTTTCATCAACCTGATTTGCACGTGAATGTGAAATGCACACAGCCTATCGAACAACTCTTTACCTCTCAATTCGCATTCTCCATATATTAACGTAAAGTGAACGTAATTTATTATTTTAGAAAAAAGAAGTTAATACCGTTCTTAATGACGTCATCAAGCACATGATACCTGACAGAGCGTACGAGAAACACTACGGAGAGGTGAGAAGGTTCTGGTTTTAATGAAAATGAATAAAAACATTAATTAATTTTTGACCAAGAATTGCATTTTGATTTTTGAATTAATTGCTCAACGTTCAGTGTCAAGAAGCAACATTTTAATTTGATAAATACAAAGTAACGAATTCTATTGTTCCAAGCAACTATCGAACCTCCGCTTTATTGTTGATCACCCCTGCTTTGTTTTTGATTTCAAAGTCACTTTATTTGACGTAACCGTATTTGCTTTTCATCAGAAATGCCTGAAGAAGAAGATCAGAAATGCCAAAACTTTCTGAGAAAGTCTTATAAATTTATCCGTGCTTGAGATGATTTTACTATATTCGCTTTGTCGAAGGACAATTGCCACTTATGATGCTTAAATTCTTTTCCTTAAAATGATCATTGATCGAATGGTTTCAACGCTCACTTATGATTTTGTTTTCTTGTAGCTTCACACGGTCGTTGTAAAGGTGCTGGATCACATGACCAACTTCACAGACGTCTTTTCAATGGTAAGCGTGTGCACTGGCAACGATAGGATTTGTATGTCTTCGCTACTGTAATTGGTTATTTACATCGCGTTGCAAATTTCAGGAAAAGTTTCTGCCTTTCGTCGATTTGTTTCAAAAGGAAGACAGAAAAATTGAAGTTTGCAAGTTGATCGCGGAATCCTTCATTAAAAGGTAAAGGGCGGCGTGCGTTGTGATGAAGCTGCATTTGTTAGAATCGATGTTTCGATATTTTACTTCACAAGTCTCTATGTATGTGCCTAGGGACATCAAGGACACATCGGATGCGGTGACCATAAATGGATTGATGTACATTTGCAAGACCATGCACGACACCATCAAGTAAGAATCGTCTACATTTAACTTCAACATTTTGTTCACTGAGCTATCATGCATAATCTTTTTGCTTTGTTTTCAATGCAGTCTACTGTCTCTGTTGTCTTGCTTGGAGCTTTCTGGATATCTACTGGCACAAACACATACTGATAGCCACACTCGAAATAAAATTAGAAAATTACAACAGTTTATTAATTGAACTTGAAGCTGTGATACAGCACAATGCCAGCATGTATCGTAATTAATTAATCAATCACTTTTTTAATCTTTGATGTCAATCCCGATGTGTGCATGTATTGTTTTCGGTAAATAGTGATGTTGATATCAAATTTTCTTTTAAAACAAATTAAACATGGAATTATTTGCATGTTTTCACTCTTATGCATTACCGTCGTACGGTTTGCATTACCGTCTTACGGTTTGCATTACCGTCTTACGGTTTGCATTACCGTCTTACGGTTTGCATTACCGTCTTACGGTTTGCATTACCGTCTTACGGTTTGCATTACCGTCGTAACGTGTGATTATCGTGTTTTGTTATGACAGTTATTGTAATCCATTTAGTTTTTTTTTTCGATTTCAGTGCTTTGAGCTTAGACGATGACAGAAAATCTGTGAGTTCTCTCATTCGCGGTGTGATTTTGAAGGTACGCACATAGTAAGAACGTATGGCGTTGATGTTGGGAATATACACGACACGTGTGCAACGTGTGTTGTTTCATTACCTCAGGTTTCTTTTGGAAAAGATTTCGAGCAGCAGTTGAGTTTCTACGTGGAATGCAGAGCTTCTTTTCGTGGTCTTGACGCTGTATTGGTTTCTTTGGTGCATGCGGTGAACAAGCTCTCGGCCATGGTCACCTCCATCGTGAAAGGAAATCACACAAGAAAGACGGCAGCGTTTGTGCGGGTATGTGTCGTCGAGCACACTTTGCGTTTTGTTTTTTTATGACGTCGTTAATGCGATGTATTTTTGACGTTTAGGCTTGCACAGCGTACGCTTTTATTACCATACCATCGCTTGAGGACATCCAGGCAAGAATGTCGCTCTATTTGGAGTCTGGTCAAGTCGCCCTCATAAGCCAGTGTGTGACACAAGGTAATATAATTTGTCACTTGCACGTTCCATTCAAGCTTTTTTTTTAAATTGGCAAGAACTAAACAGTTTGGTTGTTTAATGTGTAACAGGAGTTTGCTAAACAGGTTTATATCTTTGAAACTATGAAAAACCCGTTTGCTTATGATCATGTGTGTTTTGTCGTCCATGCTGCTTAAAATGTATTCTGTTCAGCCGATGCTATGTACAAGTCGGCGGTTAGCATGGTTTACGAGCTAGCATCGATTCCGGATACCAAGAAGACATCCCCGCAACAGTTTTTTACTAACTTTGTTGTGAATTTTCTTTCAAGCTTGCTAACAGTCCCGGTGAGTGGTTGGTTGATGATCTTAAAGTTTCAAAATCGAATAGCCGCCCCGTATCTTTGTGCATCAAAGCTAACAGTTTTAAAAAGTTACCGGTATCCCCTTTCTTTGGCAGCTTAAAACTGCCATATTACAAATACGCATAGATGGTTCAGGTACGAAACTATGTTTAACCCATTAAAAGCCGCCACAAGTTCCCATTGCTCTTTTTAGGAAATATTTCAGCCACAAAGTTGTATTGCCATAACTTTTGAATTAGTTTAAAAAATTTGACGATTTTTGCTTTTTTGATGCATTTTTTTGTTTGCCTTTTAAAAGGACACCGGCCACATAGTCAAATGTAAATCTCGCGATGCCTTAACATAAGAAGGTGTTTGTTTCGGTAGAAATTTGTCAGATCTTTCTTGAAGGACGTTTCAAAGTTATTGTATGAACATATTATATTCACAATAACCATCGGCGTAGCTAGTGGGAGGGTGCCCCCCATTAGGCAGTCCCCCCCCCGGTAGGAAGCTGGTAGCGGCAGAATATTTTTAAACCTAAACGAAAAAGCATAGTAAAAATATTTTTTGAAAAGGATTTGGCTCGAATTCTATTTGCTGGTTCCTACTTCACGCGTTCAGGGGTGCAAAATCATGGTCCGCCGCGGGCGGCACAAACCATAGCGATACCCCACTGACAGTCGTCAGCTCCAGCTCGTGACCGAGCATTGGTTTCGTCATCAAATCGAATTTGGCTTTGTATGGTGATGTCATATATGGCTTTGGAGGCCAATCTGTGATGGAAAAGACGTAGGCAAAAGTCACATTGTATGGGGGGGTATGGATTGTATGGAGGGAGGGACGTGGTAGTTTTAGCTTTTCTAGTGTTCGTTTTTCTTGGGCTTTTTGTATCTTTTTTTTTTAAATTTCCGTGCCTTCCTTAGATCTTTTTCTCCAGAGTAATCTGTCACTAGCAAGGTTTTCCCATGAATCCAGATCAATGTTTGCATGGTTGAGGGAGACTTTCAGCAGATCTTTGTATCTCATTTTTGGTCTTCTGGGGAAGGTTTCCTGTCTCTAGTTGTCCCTCCTCGTTGTCCCTCTCATGACATGTCCTGTCCAGCGAAGACAGTGTTGCAATATGGTGGCTTCTGAACTGGGCAACCTAGCGCGATCAAGGAGTGCATCTTTGGTGAGACAATCGTCCCAACGAGTGCCTAGCATTTGACCCAGTTTCTTTCCTCTGCTGAAAATTTTCAAGACGTTTGATGTCACGGCGGTAGGAATGTCCAGGTTTCACAAGCATAGAGAAGAGTGGATAGAACGACTGCCCGGAGGACCATAATTTTGTGCGGATAGATATAGCATGGTTGTTGAAAACACGATGGTTAAGTCTTCCATAGGCGCAATGTGCTGCTTTTACACGATGTTCATATATTCTTTGACAGTGTTACAAACAAGCAAAAAAATGTGGCCATGTGGCCGGTGTCCTTTTAAAAGGCAACAATAAATATAAAGCAAAATAAACAAATAAAAGAAGCAAAACCTTACACAAATTAGAGTGTAGTAGGAAGCACAATATTATAGAGTGTCAAACTATGAAGAGACATAATTCATATCTATTACCAATAGGCAATAAAACATGCATGTTCCTCCTCACTTTACTTCATCCGGCTCTTCTCATTTTTCAACAATTTTCAAACTTTCACAAAATTCAGAAAAAGTACGTTGTTTGCAAATATTTATCAACACCTTCCAAAACAGACCCTAAACAACTACTAGCAAGTCCAAAATGATTCAATCAAAATAAGATGATGCAATACTGATGCATTCAAAACGATGTCCTTTTAAAAGGACACCGGCCGTAAATGGGTTAAGAACATGGACATTGAAACTTTTGTTGGCTACTGTCTTAACTTTACATGCTTCTTTTGTTGACTTTTGTGTTTGTGGGCATCGCCAATAATAAAACTTTGGATTTGCAGGACAACACAGAGCAAGGTGTTCTGGTGCTTCTGCGAGGTTTGCTCAATGTTATATCTCAGTCAAGCAGCGTCATCAACGCGGATGTGAAGTGCACGATTTACATCAAAGTTCTGTCTCTTCTGACCGCCTATAGCCAAGACCAATATATTTATCGTGTGGAGAAAGGTTTTCTTTTTTCTTATATTGTTCGTTTATTTGACGAAAGTGCGTAAAATTGTCACAAAAAATTAAATTGGTTGTGGTCTACATTGATCGCCTTGTCACCACACAACTCTATTCAAGTTAGCAGAACATACGAAACACTTGACGTTGTTGTCTTAACTACACTCTATACTATACTATCTTCGGTTGAGTTCAGCAGTATTTAAGTACAACATGGCCACATGGTTAAATGTTTCTTACACAACTTGCAACGAGAATAATTTTGTAAAACACTTTTTCAACCACAAAGTCTAATGCATCTTTTCATCTCCGGCACTGGATTGTCAAGGTAATAATGTAATTCAAAATCATATGACGCCCTCTGGGGTAGGTAGTGATGATGATGTTCGCCCTTCGTTTCCGAAGATGGCCAATGAGACTGAGGTCAAACTTTTTTAGTGTAGTGTTTTAGTGGGGTAGGTAGTGAGATCATATTGCCGTGGTTGGCGAACAACGTCACATTGGCGCCATAGAGAGGATGAAGCTCAAGAAATGAGAGTTGTGTGGTATTTGCACGCCGCCAACACAGTGGGCCTTTCTGCCTACCTCCTCCCAAAGAAGTCATACGATATTTGGACAACCTCTTACTCCTATCCACTCGTGACATGGAGGTCTCGCCGCACCTTTCAACTTGTATTTCAGTTCAAACTTTATCTATTGAATATAACTCAACATTGCGGCACCGTAGTTTAGTAAAAGTTTTCTCGCTGTTAACTCGTCATACTACCCTGTGACATGCTGCACTCACTGGACAATCTTATGTTTGCAGTGGATTCGAATGAAACGATGTACAGCAGCGACGCCAAGTTCCTAGCTGAAATCAGCGCCATCAGTACCACAGTGCTGGACGAGATACTCGGCTACTTGGTAGCAGTTCGTCAACATGTGAGCACACTGTGTTGTTTCGGCTACCTACCTTGAGTTTGTTATGACGCCACCTCATGTTAACATTTTGCTGTCCAATTTTTGAGACGTGATTGGTATCTCGAATATGTATTAATCCTAACTTGTTGCCATATGTTTTCTAAATGAGAATCTTTTTAACAGAACGATACCATTTGCTCAAGAAACTGATTAATAATTGCGCAAGTTCTTTAAATACATTACTTGTCTGCTCAACGGGCGTCACACCGCACAAATAAGGACGTTTAGACGAAATTGAGGATTGAGGAACTCTTTTTTATTGTTTGACCTCTTCCAGCTACGGGTTCAACAGCAAGCCTATATTATGACACCACAGCCACTAATCAAACGACGTTCTATCTTAATAGGAACAGAAACAACAAAGTGCATGTGCGTTTCATTTATTTGAGACAATCGTCGCACACGGAGATTTACGCGACCAAAGCATGCAACACCTCGCCATCACAGTGTGGGATCTTTCCAATGAGCATGGAACTATCGAAACAAAACCTATGGTGTGTATCAACTTTTTTGTCAATTCAATGCTTCGCACACACAAGAGTAAATATGACTACATTTTTTGAAATGGATCTTACCACTTTGCGTACATACAAGCTTAATTGTAGTTCATGCAGGCATGGCACAATAACTCCGCGCCGAAGTGTAGCTGCACATTGCATGAAGGATTGCCGTATTAAAAACTTTGGCTTATCTTTCCATCCAGAATTGTTTTGCTTTTACTTAACGTTTGTAGACTAGCCAAGTAGCCACCATTACAATTGCATAGATGCACCAGTGCGTGGTGTAACAATAAAAAACATTCATACTTGAAACCGTAATTTAATTTAGGTGCGAATGTTGGAATACCTGAAGAAGAATGAGCAATTCGCAAAATTTTCCAACACGTTGCAGCTCCACTCGAGGGCGTGATGCCACGTGATTATCATTCAGCATTCTTCCATGTCGTGTTGATTCAGTTATTACTACTATTTTCAATTTTTCATATTAGCCATAAGCTATACTGTATAGTGTATAGTGTATATGATTGCGTTGCGCTATTAATTTTATTTTATGAATTATTTCCCGAATACCCTACCAATATTGAGATTGCCGTGTCTAATTTAGCAATTTTCCAGCCTGAATCGTTTGTAACCATAGGTTTGGTAATCTCTTTGAAAAGATATTGCGCGAGCTTGGAGAATTCTTCACAATTATCACTATGATTGGTGTCATACCTACCAATTCATGCGTGATTTACTTCACAAATCAAATAAGGTTGTTGTGTCCATGTTACCGAAAGTGCAATAAATAGTTTCACGAGCAGAACATCTGTTGGATGTACAGCTACACAAGTTGTTTCAGTCTCCCTTTGTTGTGTAAGTCTTTGACCGTCGTCCCGCCACCAACGTACTGCTCATCAATGAACACGTATGGAACAGTTTTAACTTCAGTTAGTTTTGCCAGCTCTGCCTGAAAAAAATAAGTTCTTTCACTTATCAAAGCCTGCATCATCATCTGTTCAGACGTACCAGGACACCATTAATACAGTTAATCCAAACATCTCTGTCTCATCAAACTACACAGTTCGAGTCTCAATAATTTGTCGAAATTCTCTTTTGTACCATAAAGCAGCTTTCTTACCTGAATTTCTCGGCTATCCTCTCGGTGATCGAGTTCAATAACATAAGGCTGCTGAGCTCCAGCATCATCCAACGCTTTTTTCGCCATGTCGCAGAAAGGACAATAGGATTTAGAAAAAACTGCAACGCGATTGGCAGAGACTATCGACCTGACTAAAAAGCTTGCAGCAGAACTAGCAGTCATTGTACAACGTTTTGTTCCTAGAAATACATTCATCAGTCACGGTAGTGTACTGCAACTTACATTGAAAAAGAACACTTAAAACGTTCTTTGCGATTTACATGTGTAACGATGAAAAGTATTACGGTACAAAGTAAATCATTTTACACAAACGGACAAAAACATTGAATTATAAAGTAAAAAGTACTCACAAATTCGATTAAAACAAGCATGTAAATGCGTACCGTATTGTTTTAGCTGTCAAGTAGGCTACGAAGCAGATGCACTGCAATACCGTATTATAGGCGACTATTGCTTATAGGGTTGCTTTCAGAACAGATGGTCAAGGTGTGACAAACAAAAACTTTTTGAGTATTATTACACCAGTCGCGTACGGTGACCATTTTTTGAGTGTTCACTTTTTTTCAGCAGTCTCTTAGATCATACGAAAATAAACTGATCAATGTGATATGATATAAACTTATAAAGAGTCACTGCGCAAATCAACCGTTTAATACTTTCCGAAAAAAGTGAACACCCAAAGAAAATGGTCACCGTATGCCACTGTTACACAGCATCTATCTATCACCACCCAATTGCTATTACCAAAATTTAAACTTCTTGTGACATTTTGCCCCACATTGTTGCCTAAAAATAATCATACACAAAACTAAAGCAAAGAATGTACTCTTGCTCACCATTAAGTGTCGCGAGTACGACACGGTTTGGGGTTACAATAAGCACTCTATACGATACAGGGAAGGGTAGTGTTTCACTCATAGTGATGTTTACAAGGCAAGTAATCGGAATATTTAAAGAGAAATTTCCTTGTGAGAAGTGTAAAGTGCTCCCTCCTTTGTGAACGGTTTCATGGAGCTGCGTTGATTGACGTGTTTTACAAATACGCAGTCGCCTACAATACTTGTTAGTCGGTCTTTTTACATACGTTGTTGAATATTTTTCAAAAATGTCAATAGGCCAACGCAATCAAGGGGTCTATGGAATTTAGGTGCTCTCTATATGCTGAAAGTGTAGACTCAGATTGTTGCATGTACACGGTGATGGCTACGGCACGGTCTAAGTATCTTGAGTGGTCTGTCTAGCAGTGCAAAACAAAATATCCGGGCCTATTATGAGGATGGTTAAGGGTTAAGGCTAAAATACAAGCTTGCTGAATTAAACTAAAAGTGTTGTAATCTGTAAACAATGAGAGCTTGGTCTAACACTCTTTTGAGATTTTGGCAAAAAATTAAATTTTTATATTGCCAACTCATAGGTACGTAGCATGCAGCAACATAACGAATCTGGTCAACTGGAACGTTTTTATGCATACATTTTACGCAGTGAAACTCAAAATTTACATATCGCATTACTTTTTGTTCTGATACCATTTACACACTTTCATGTGGAAAGCATTGTTATTAGATCTACCTATTGCGTGAGATAAGTACTTGTTTATACAGTAAATAAAATATACCCTGCTTCGCACAACAACTATGATGCAAAAAAAACTCACTTTCCTCGAAATAGGGCCTAAATAATCATGTGACAAAGTAAATACAACACCTAAATCGACCGGTGTCGTCTGCCTGGCTTGTGCCTTAATACCAAGGTAGCAGAACACGAGAAAGTTCGGAACACCTGATGTTGCTTTAACCTTTAAAGCATCTTCAAAAGAGTTCACTAAACTATCGAAAAAATTTAATGCATTGCCGTTTATTTGATTAATACCTTTAAGGCTAGTTAACATTACACAAAAGCATGCTATGGAATGCACAACAGGGTAAACCACAGAAATGAATTGAAGTACGGTACGGTATAACAATCAAAAGTATATTTGTAGTAAGTAATTTTACTTTAAACTGTCAAGATGTATGTTCTTGGGAACCATTCCACAAAATTAAGTTGTAAATTTTCATGCACACTCTGTAATAACTGAAATTGTCAGCTTAAGCCTAGTTGATAATGACCACAAAACATACAATTTCATATGCAATGCCCTTGATCACAACCAGAATTTTATTTAAATCATGAAATAAGGTATGCTACAGTTAGCCAGTTTGTAAACTAGCTAACGTGCAGTAGTAGTCCACATTAAATACCAATAAAGTTTCTCTCAAATATACAGCACAAAACTTTCACATGAATATTTTGCTTAATTACAAACATAATTCCTTTTCTTGGCAAGGGTTGAGACCATCCGATCAATGCCTGAAAGTATTGTACCTTGATTCACCACAGGGCATACAGCTGTGACTAGGCAAGAAACAAAAAGGTTTGGTATTTCATAACTGAGCATGCAAGTGTCTCTCTTTATGTTTCTTAAAAAATTCTTTTGAATTACATTCCTGACTCAACTTTACGCTCATCCCAATAAGCATCCAATGTTTGAAAGCTTACAGTGGACATTGCATCATATACAGCAGATGCAAAGGCAGTGTTTTCATTCGCATGTTTTTCCAACAAATTACACATTTCAAACATATAAGAATCTATTGTTTCAACCGAAGGCAATTTCTGTGTAGTTGGCAATGGAATGTGTGAAAACGCACCATGTAACAACTCTTTAAAATACTGTAGTTTGGAATCTAAATTTATATTTTTTTCTTCTTGTATTTTAGTTTCAGTTTCCAACTTTACAATAGCGTTCTTTAAATTATCAATATGTGCTTCCATTAAACTGTTATGTTGCTCGTATTCAGCGTTTGTACGATTGAACTGATGTAATTCACTTTCTTTCGCTTTATTATAATCAAGAAAGGACTCAGTAAAAATTGGATCTTCAAACTTAGTTGCAGTTACTTTTTTAGTTCCAGATTCAACAGACACATCTTTGTGTTGGGTTAAATTTATTTGATAGGACTTTTTTACAAAATTTTTATATGTTTCGCTTTGCTGGTAAGTCTTAAGTTCTTTCAGATAAAACTCTTTTTGTTTTTCTGCTTGATCTAAGTATACTGATTTTAGATCATTAGACATCGAGCTCCATTCTTCACCAAGTAACTTCGTTATTTCAGCAAATGACATTGATGGGTTTTCTTTTGCTAAAGATTCTCTTCGTTCATTCATAAATCTCACATACCCATTTACAGGTTTTTTAGGAGCATTCTCATCTTTCAACAACTTTTTTCCACGCTTCTTACCCTTAGGCCAACCTCTCTTTTTTTGACCAGCATTGTCAGCATTATCACACATAACTAGGCTACAGTGTAAGTATGAAGATTTAATTTAAATTTCTTAAAGTGAATACCCTGAAAGCACATGTTGCAGCAACCTTAGAAATGTGCCACACAATAACCTGCTCTAATTAATGCTACAATAATACAAAACATTAGAACATTTATTCCTTAGTTGTGGTTTTTCAATAATTTATATGCTTTGAACTGCTATTTTACCAACTAAGTTAAGGGTCACAGAATTTTTTTAGAAGTTTAAAGGGGTAACAGACAAAAAGGTTTGAAAGCTCTGATACATATGACAAGTGTCACATAGTTTTGTATCTGCTGCAAGTCAATCAATCAGTTTATTTATTTTTCACAAACATAAAAAGCATACAAAACATCCAATAATCTGTTTTGTGTCATATGACAAGGAGACTGCGAAAAGACCGTGGTCAACCTTTGGATTATAGTTGGGGTGGTTAGACTGCCTTGGAGGTTCGGTTATATCTGGTTATTATGCAACTAATTTATGAAAATATTCTTTTCGCATTTGCAAAAGAATGATATAAGACTGTGATAGTTGTCACAAAATACAAACACAACAACTTACCTAAGCAAATAATTATTACAGAAGTTCCACCACAACGATAAATAACCGAAATAATTAAAACATTTATCTCAAAAACACTTTTGTAGAAATTAGGCCCTTCTTGAAATCACATTTTCAATTGTCACGACCAAATTTAACAATTTTCAAAAGGAATGCGTCTATTTTTTTCCAAATAGAATATATTTTTTTCCAAACAGGTATAATGATCAATGAAGACTTTGAGTTGTTCTATTTTTAACTACAATTGTATCAAGCAAAGCATTAATAATGCTACTGTGTCAGGCGCGGATTTGTGGGGGGGGCCCGGGCCCCCCCGAAAGTTTGTGAAAAATTGTATGTTTTCGCATCAAATGGTTTGATATGCTTCTAAACAGCTGATATTAGTCCCTCGGCATCACAATTGATGAAAATGGTTGTTTTAATGTCTATTTTCTAGCATATCGTATATGTCGTAGTATCATTGTTCATATCTGTTTAGCTTTTTCTTTCTTTTTAATTGATTTTCAAATTTTCTGGCCCCCCCGAAAAAAACTCTTAGATTCGCGCCTGTACTGTGTAGTAACAGTTATTGTGCTATGTAGGCTACTACACCGGTAAATCATCACCAATAATGCACTGCGTTGCTGCAAATTGTAAATGTCCACAAAACTCACTCGTCTCGTTTCCTTGTCTCAGCAAACTTTTCTTTGAGTGAGGTAAATGTTGCCAAATGCCACCAGAGTAAAAATTTATACAAAATTTGTTACCTTCCTATGCCTCACTAACTTATATTGTATTGTATTCTGGTCCAGTACACATGGTACTACAGAGATTGCTTTACTAATTACTAATCGGTGGAACGAGTTACTACAGTGTAGTGTAGAAAGATATCTATGGTAGTACAGTGTAGTAACTCTTTCCACCGATTGGCAGACATCTTTTTTTTTTAAATATGAAAAGGATCTACAAATAATGGCATTTTTTTCAATTTTTTTCTCCAAGCCAAAGCATGAATAAAAGAGAGAAGGATAGTAAACTTTTAATTCGTCTGTTGCGAAAATAGTATGATACAATTATAAACATTACAAATAAAACAGCACCATAGCAATCTAGATACCACAACAGACAGGAAGCAGCGAAAGACTATATCAGTCATCGAGTCAGCTGGTTCACAGTTCTTAATGTGACAAATGTCAAGCATTGACAAGTTACGTTTACATTATTTTTCTCGTTTCCCTTTTCTTGTTGCCAAATTCATGTATTCACTTTACGGTTCCCTACATGTTTGTGCAAGCAATAAACAATAAAATTGAATTGAAAGAAATTAAAAAAGTGGCAAGCTTCCTGAACGTTTTACTTTTTACTTATTTTTCTGTTTAAGGAGACGACATCGGGGGTATGATACCCCACTAAACATCGTCTCAACCCCCTCTAAATACCTACGGTATTGTCAGTGTTGCCGGATTGTTTATTGTAAATAGTATTTATTCTATTAAAGTCGATTCAAAATAGTAGAAAACTCTTGTTTGTAAAACAAACAAAAAACAGTACAAAATCAACGGAATTAACGATATCACATTTTGCAACTGCTAAATTCTTTTCGCAACCGGGAAGCAACACTAGCCCAGTTTTGGGGCAAAACTCGCGAATCTGGCAATCTTAAAAAACGTTCAGGTCTTGTCACTTGTCAGGCTTGCCAGATTGGCCTTTTTTAGAGGTAGTTGGCCCAAAAAAAAATTGTTTGGCCCCTTGGCCCTTTGTTTTCAATATTTGGCTCTTTTTGGAAGCAGTTGGCACATACTATCAAACTAGCTATTTAAATAAATGTCTTTCGGAAATTGAGACTGAAAAGTGTTATTACGATTTTTTAGACAGTGTTTAGCTGACAATATTTATGCCAATGCCAAAGATTCGAGTGGAAACACTGTAGAAGATGAAGATTTAGATTTTAGAATTGTTCTTGTTGAATGTAGACTGCTGTGTTGTTGTAATGTTGTAACGTTATTGACGTTATTATATTTTATTAGCAACGTTATTAACATTATTCAACAATTTGGCTCTTTTTTACCCAGTTTTCCTTTTTTCGACATTGTTTGGCTTTTTTTCTCAAAAGCTGTCTGACAACCCTGTCACTTGTCAGACGTCAAAAATTGGCAAACATTTTTATAGGTTGTCCGAGTCCGACCATAGTTTTAACCCAAACTGTAATCCTCAATCTCAAAACTGGTCCAATTAGAACTAACAACGCTGACAATGTTAGGCAAAAGGCGACTATGCCTGACACTGGGCAATTGGAGGTACCACCATTCGGTATCATGCAAGACTAAGCTGTTAAGCATTTATGGAGCTGGTATACAAGTCCCCCCCCCCTCCCTGGCAAAGTGGCAACTCATGACAAAGAGGAATTGACCAAAACTTGTGGATTGAAGTGTGTGAACAGTACCGTAAAGCAAAGGTAAAGTAGTTTCACCCTATAATATGTTTGGTTGAATCCTGTCTTTGTCATGAGTTACCGTACCAAGGGGGGGGGGGTGGGACTTATATACCAGCTCCGCATTTATATACTATTGTAGTGCAGCAAACATTTGTTTTTGTTATCTATATGTCTTGCTGTGGTGTGCATGGGCTGTATCCAAGGGGGGGTGATCACCCTTCCACTTATTGGAATGACTAAGACGACTTTAGCCCTCTGCCTAAAAATGACCCCCTCGAATTCTAAAAGTGGATAGAGCCTCTGGTGGTGCGTTATTAACTATGGTAACCGAACCTGTGTCAATGCTTAAAAATTTTGAAAGTACTTGAAATATGTCGGCTGGATAACCGAGTGGTGAGAACGTCTGCACGACATTCGAAAGGACGTGGGTTCGACAACGCTTCAGAGCATGCGGCTGTGTCTCAGCAAAGACACTTAATGGCAAGCCAAAATAAGGAGAGCAGCTGACTCGAAGACTACGGTATATGTCAGTTCGCTGCTTCCTGTCTGTTGTATCGCATCATAGCTGTGATCGCAGTGTACTGTAACTGTATTTTATCCCAATGGGCGCAAATAAAAACATGATTAATATAGTATAGCCTACTGTGTAAACCTAGAATTTACATATTAAAACAGGTTTGTTTCAATCCAAACATGTAGCCTACATTGTACTAATGCCTTGCAAAACATAAAGATTTTCTTGTTTCAATCTCATGTTCAAATTGAAACTTTACAAATAGAAAAAAGCTTTGAATTTATAATGATATGTTTTTCTAAGATGTTTTATTAAATGAGATATGAGTCAATATAAAGGAAATGTGTCAAAATTGAATAATCCTGCTACAAACCCTTGCATTGCGGAGCAGTTAGAATCATTGTCTTGCATGAAAGTCAACTTGTACAAAAAAGATAAGTGCATCACAGAGTTTGTAAACTATCAAGACTGTAAAACATTTTGGGGTGAAGTTAGTAAAAAACGTGTAATTCAAGGAATCACACCTTCTCTTCCATTGGAAGAAGATCGCAAGCAAATAATTGATTTTCTTGGTGACAAACTACCATACATTCCTTTGTAAAAAGTATTCTCCTCAGTAAATATGGATGTGGAGGATATTCCACTCATTTATGGACTTGAACTTCCTGCGCGTTGTATGTGCACTCAAGTCGCAGAGACCAATGTAACTAGATTCCTTGTTGCAACACAATCATTAAAACAAGACAATCAGATTCATTTGATTTCTTTTGATGATGAAAATAATCAACTTGAGAAGTCTGTGTTTACACACACAAGTGGAGAGGTATTTTGCAAAAATGAATGATTTATTAAACTAGTTTCTAAGTTAGCTTTTTTAATATTTTAGTTTTTTTTGATTATTACAGGGTGGTCAAACCAAGTGTAGACTTATATTTATTGAAATAGCAGTACATCCAAGCAGGAAAAAAATTACACATATAAAGAAAAATACAAAGAAAAGTATAAATAGCCTAAACAAAATGTACTGTTATTTTTCAATATATTATATCCTCTCTTTGCCTTCACCAAACACCTTGGTCTGTTGTTCACTTGACTGCATGAGGCACGCAGCCACCAGTTGTTTGGACAGATGAAAAGTTATGCACTGTCCAGGCTGTGCATAATCATCAGAATGACCGTATTTATGCAAAGAATAAAGAAGATATCCAACTGAATTAAAGGCTGGTGTTCCGGAGACAGAAACCAGCCTCTGTGATGGCTTGGGGTGGGGTAACTTCAACTGATGAAAAAACTCCCCTCTTCTCCATTGAAGAGGGAATAATAGTTAATCAACCTGTTGATTTCAATATGTCGAAGGAGCAATTGATTTCTTGGATCAATGCAACTTTTGGAGGAGACAGAGTAACTCTTTAAGAAGATGGGGCTTTGTCCCACACAGCAAATCTTGTCCAGAACTAGGGTAAAGAGAATATGGCAGGGTTTTGGCCAAAGAAATTATGGCCATCCTCTCCTGTTTTAAACCCTATGGACTTTGCAATATGGAGTATCTTGGAGAGTGAAGCCTGTTTTTCAAATCATTCAAGCGTTACAGCTCTGAAGTCAAAATTGCGCAATGGAAAAAATATCATCAGGCACCATACGTGCCTCATGCAGTCAAGTGCACAACAGACTAAGGTGTTTGGTGAAGGCAAAGGGAGGATATATTGAATAATAAGAGTGCATTTTGTTTATTTATACTTTTCTTTGTATTTGTCTTCATATGTGCAGTTTTTTCCTGTTTGGATGTACTGTTATTTCAATAAACATTTGTCTACACTTTGTTTGATCACCCTGTAGATAACATTTAAATTGTTTTTGTGATTACCGGTGTATATTTTATATTTTTCTTCAATGTAAATTTTTTTTTTAATCTTTTTTGTATCAGTGTCATTCTTGAAATGTAATTTTTGCAATGGAAATGCACTAATATACTTTCTGCCACTATTATATGCAAGCATTTTTCATAATGAACTTGCAAAGCAAAACATAATATTCATTATCATTTTGCTTAAATTGTTTATTTTGTGAAAAAACATCGATTCTACTTTCAGGTGTGGCATATTTCATCAAGTTACAATGATCCTTCAGTTTTTGCCACTTGCTACAACAAGTATTATGATGGTGACATACATTCCGGTTGCAAGCTGTGGAAGTTACCTCCAGAAGAGAGTTCACAAAGTGGTTTATCACAAACGAGTTCTTCTGACCATATTAATCATCAAAATTTGAGCAGTATTGAAGAAGTAGCTGACTTTGACTTGACTGAAGTTAAAAATATTTCCCATATCTTATGGAAACCTTCAGAAAGCGACTCGCAGGTGATGAGTCTCGGAGAGGGAGCAATGAATCTTTGGGATTTGTCTGGCACTGTGCCCAATCTAGTAACGACCTATCAATTGCCTGAGAAGAAGGGTTACCCGGGTACAATCACCAATGGAAAGTGGAATCCTCATCACGGAGCAAAGCAATTTGCTGTGGCATCTGGTGTTAATGTTTTATCATGGGATGTAAGGGCAAATGAACCTTCATTTCACATTGAAAACGCTCATGGGCAGCTTGTACGTGACATAGATTTTAATCCAAATAAGCAATACTACATGGCCACGTGTGGGGATGATTGCTTGGTGAAATTTTGGGACATTAGGGAACCATCTGAACCAGTTTCAATGATCAAAGGTGAGCACTCGCATTGGGTTTGGGCTGCTCGTTTCAATCCTTTTCACGATCAATTGGTTCTTAGCTGTGGAAGTGACAGTCGGGTTGTGCTTTATAACAAAACTTCGATATCCTCTGAACCGTTTGGTCACCTTGTGGATGACGATGATAGCGATGCGGAAAATAGCAATGAGGAAGTGAAAGAGCCCGTGAAAGATGGCTTGGTTGCTGTTTATGAAGAACATGAAGACAGCGTTTATTGTGTTGAATGGAGTGCAGCCGATCCATGGTCCTTTGCATCATTAAGTTACGACGGACGAGTGGTTATTAATAAAGTTCCCAAAAAGGTGAAATTCGACATTTTATTGTAACTGTAGGCTATTGATAAATGATATTTCAACTGTAAGAAATATATTATGTTGTTTTTGTGCTACGTAAAAATTATCAGGTGTTTGTACATCAAGTTGAAAGTTGTGATTACCGTATGTTATAGTTAGACAGCAGTTTATCCCAGACAGAAAACCAGTTCTTTTTTTCGTTGATTTGCTGTTTCGGATAACTCCAAGCAAGATTTTATATTTATTCAGTACATATTGAAATTACGTATCAAGATAACATCATTGTTGAAGCATTCACCTTCTGGCTAGTGCTTGTCAGTGAAACAGATATAACCGATTTGTGGCACCGTAATCTATCATTTTTAGTGCTGTATGTTCTTATTTCAAACCGAAAAAGTTTCTATCAAGAAAAGGCGAATAGCTGTCAAGTGATGGTGAGGTTTAGGCTTGCCAGTGTTCAAAACAAAAAAAATTTTAATTGAAATAAAATTCCCATATCTTGACTTCGTTTTGAATTATTTATTTTTTTAAAAACTTTGTTTTGCCCACCCCAACAGCTCATTTGGGTAATCGCCCGACTATGTGCTCGGAAAAACAGCTAGATAAAGTGGTTCGGCTCTCGGGGTGTGCTTTGGCAACGCGTTTAAAGACTGCTCCCATCTAGCAGCACCTAACGGTGGAGTCATTACAGGCAACAACAATCGAAAACTTCACTCTGTCAAACTTGATGACTGCGTCAGTGTATCAAAGCGCCTCTACAAGTATGCGAAACTGTCAGGATTAAATTTTCGAGAAGCTCTCAGTCCGAGGATCAAGATTCCTACAATCATTCGTTCCAAGTTGGTATTTATGGACAAAATTTCGTGTCATTGCGATAAACATCGTTTCGAAAAGTTCTAGTTGAAAGCAAGTATAGTTTGTATTGATGTTATTTTCTATCAATATCGAGGAAGTATCATATGAAATATTGGCTTTCCCCGCACCTACAATGATGAGTGTGGCTATACACGACTCCCGAAAGGATATTGATTTAGCACTGTTGGAGAACAAGTAGCCTATAGCTGTGTCCTAGCAAGACAGTTGGAGAGTCTTCCCTGGGACGCACCGTCGCAAATCAATTATTGTTACAAATCTGTTTTTATCAGTCTCACTATATTTTATCTGAGTGAGTGAGACTGATAAAATATAGGGGAGAGTGGGGTTAGTTGAAAAATGACCATTTTTTTAACTTTCTATTACATTTTTAAATATTTACTGCCAACATGTGAAGTAGTTTATAAAAACACATAATCCATGTCAGTTTCGATTTGTTGAGTTAAGGTATGCTCGTTTGGCTGACAATTTTGTATTATCTTACTTTCGAAGTAAAATTTTTAGCGTATTAAAAAACATCTTATGCGGTGATATCGTTAAAGATAGGCAGAAGTTTTTTGGTGTGTGTCAGCTGTAGGTGTTCTACAACACTAAGACATAACTTAGACAAATTTTAGTCCAATGCACCATGCTTGAATATTTTATGAAAATAGTTTGTCATATGCTAATGGGGCTAGTTGGAAAATAGTGGGTGTGGTTAGTTGGAAAATGGCTTGATAACGGTAGTATGATACGAGTATATCGTCGTGGTGTGATAATAAGTAGTATAAGCTCCAATGTAGGGGAGAGTGGGGGAAGTTGGGCCGTTTTTCACATTTTTGAATGTAGATCACTTAACTCTAATTCGATTGTAGAACGCTATGCATCATTATGATCTTGATCCTTCGAGTAATTTTTTCTGAATTTTGAATTTATTCTAAGTTATTCAGGCAAAAAGGTATTAAGGTTTAAAAAACGATAACTTTTCGGCCCAATGTACCCCCACCCCTGGGGTATATTGGGCCGTGCATGGGGCACGTTGGGCCGGTGTGCAGAACAATAAAGAAATAACCATACTAAATCAGTGTTAACTGCAAATGATGAATTAATATCATAAATGGACACTTTTCTAACAGGACACTTGCCCGAAAATAAAGTGTATTTTATGCAATGTTCTTTCAGGGAAGTGCAATTGCTGGTAAGGGTCCTTTCGGGCAAGTATCATTTTGGACAAGTGTCCTTTTGGGTAAGTGTTCTTTCGGGCAAGCGTCTTTCGGATAATTGTGTACAGGTTCCCATAATTACAACAAAACATTTTTACACAAACAATGCAGAAATAGGTCGAAAATTAATGTTTTTCAAAGTGGCCCAACTTACCCCAACAACAGCCATATTGTTTTGTACAACTTGCCAAACTGACCTGTGAAAGATTCGACAAAATTGAGTACCATAAACTGACACTTATCTCCTGGCGATGTAAATATATATGAGCCACAAGCAGGGGCGCCGGAACGATTTTTGACTGGGGGGGCAAGATTACGAAAAAAGGCCACTTTTGTTTACTGAAAGGGCAATTTTTTTTTAAGTTTTAAGATAAGATATAGCGATAATGCTAATGTATCAGCTCACTATGTATTGAGTAATGATAGCCTACAAGCGTCCGGTATATAAAGAAGGGCATCATGCTATGTTATAATGATGTAACCTATTGTCAAGCCTTAAAGCAACCTGCGGCCATGGCCGCTAAGTAGTGCTTGAATGACCGCCGGTGCTACCTCCTCAATCGGCCAAGTTTGGCCGCCGGTCTCTTCTTAGCCAATTATTTAATTTCGCAATAGAATGATCGTGGATTAACTGTCGAAAATATGTAGTATGAAAGAGTGACGCAAAATTAGGTCAGCGCGTCATAACCTCCACTGTTGAATTGTGCGGGAATGTTTGTTATTGATGGAATATATCCATCTGCGATCACCAGCGCTGTAAGTCTTGTTTGTAATTTCCGACGTTTATTTTAACAAAGTCTTAATCCGAAGTGCTAATTTACATCGGCTGGCATTATTGTCGTTTTTATGTCGATTCGATGTTGTCGGACATTGAATCGTTGTTAAAAAGGAGAACTAGGTTAGACTGGTTAGTTTGACATCGGAGGGGAAAACATTTTTTGATCATTGCAAATGCTTCTTTTAGTAATGTCCTTCACATCATTGAAATACTTATTTTATTACCTTGCCGTCATCGTCAACACAAGTCGAACGTTGTTTTTCGTTGCTAAAAAGAATTCTAGGAGAGTGGCGAACTTCTTTAAAATCAGCTACATTGGAGACACTCGTGCGAGTGTCGTTAGATGGTCCCGCAGTACTGGATTACAATCCCGATAAAGCAGTTATTGCGTGGTGCAACGATTCTATAATTGTAGGACGTCGCCCAGGCCCAGACTTCAACAACGCTAAGTGATTTTAGCATTGTTGCAAGTTTAATTCTATTTAAGCTTACTTGTGCTATCGTTATTTTGTATTTTGGCCTCCAAGCACGCAGATTTGGCCGCCGAGAAGGAGCTCCCGGTAGGCCACGATGGCTGCCGAAAAAAAAAACGAGGTTTAAGGCCTGTACTGTGTTGCAAAATTTTGTGCAGTAAATATTATTTTGAGGCAAAAATGAAAGATTATAATTAGGCTAAAAGCGAAAAGCAGAAATTGTTATATTGCAAAATGTGCAGTAGCTCAGGCCCGTAGCCAGGGGGGGTTCTCGGGGTTCCCGGGAACCCCCCCTTGAGCCGAAAAGGTCCACATTTTGGAGAAGGTGTAGTGTAGCCTACTTTTCCGGCGGGTCCATTGCCTTCTTGATTATAATTGTGAAATTGTGATGAATTTTGTAAACGTGAATTTGCGTTGTTCCTGTGTTCTCCGTGACGTGGCTTGCCTGACTACCAAGACATTTCACCTCTGATTGTCGCTTTCAGCCGCGTGCCGGGAGCCGTTGTTTCTGGAGACCATTTGCCTTTTGTGTTGGGTTTCAGTATCGGTAAAGCAAGCTAGAGATATGCCAGGTCAACTCTGCGCTATGTTTGAAATTCGGATGTAAGTGTAGTGTAATCGTTATTAAGAATTGTAAGTGTGTACAAAAATTCAGCTTTTTATCCCTACTCACTAAATCACTTCAGACTCAATCAATAGAAAAAATACAAGAAACGATTGCAAGTATGGTTGAGGCAGGAAGAGGGATTGTAGGAAAGCAATGAGCGCCTACTATTGTAACCACCTAGCCTACATACGATCACAGAATCAGCTACCTATGATCAGCTGAAAATTTCCAGATAGTTCTGAATAAGAGGTTTCTGAAAGATAAATAGAAGATTGTAGCCTACATTGTACAATAGTGAAGTATTAAACTTTGATCATTGCTGCGTCACATTGCCTTGTGTTGCAATGTCAATAAATCTAATCTAATCCATCACTATGTTGCTAATAGGCTACCATCCCTAATCCATCACATGTTTGTGAATAGTCGCAAATATTCGGTTGTTTTAACTGTTGTCTGTCATTGTGGTAAGAACTAAGAAGCAACGTTTTTACTCGCCTCATGGCGCTAAAACTGCGTTCAGCATTGACCAAGACGAGCACGATTGTTCGATAAATGCGCAAAGGTTTGTGTATTTCTGAAAGATAGTCTTTGTTGCTTGTTTAGATTACAGGGGTCCGCAAATACTTGTTGGCATGACCCAAAAAACAATCGTTCGAAATCTTCACGGCCAAAACGTTTTAGAAGCATATAATTGCGCAAAATACTTAGCAATTTAATGTCAATTTCAATAATATGGTCGTCCCCGCTTATTAAGCCAACATCGGGACCGGACAATTTTGAGCTTATTGAGCGGAGGAAACTTTCTACCAGTCCTATAGGCTGCCTTCACTAATTCAGGAATGGACCAAATTGGGCTTAATAAGCGAGTGGACCTATTAACCATGGACTTCGTCGTGTAAGCCTCTGGGGCCGAGGGTCTATCCTTTTACCACTCCAGATTCACGATGTTTCCGGACTACACTGGAAGGCTACTAGAGAGCAGCCAGTCTTTGGTTTCATCATCCATGACACGCAAACCTTCCACTCCATTGGGTGGCTTGAAGATGGAGCAGTCATTGATGATGTGGTCTGCGGTCTGTTCCTCGGCACCACATTCACAGGAGGAGGAAGAGGCCATTTCCCATTGGTGCATAATAGAACGGAAAAGCTCGACGCCCGTACAAAGACGGTTGATCCTGTCTTTGTAGTGTCAGACCTATAGAGCATGTGTCGGCGTAGGAAATGAACGAATGGAGTCTGGTGGTAGGCTACTTTGACTTCTGTTCAGAATTCCATTTATGGTCCACCCAAGCAGCCGCAGAGATGTTTTGTTCATCAGTTTCGTTGATCAGAAGTTGAGCGGCTGGCACGAATGGGTGTCTTGATTTCAGTTGACGGGGATGCTCGTTTGGGAGAGCTGAGATCTTGAGGTGAAGAAGATGGTTAGGCTCCCGTCGGCCGAGAGACAGAGTGGCTTCTTCGCGACGAAGCTCAGAAGGTTGGATGCCAGCGAGAATGGGGAGATTGTCCAATGGTGTAGGACGCAGGCATCCGGTCACTGTGCGCAGGGCGCTGTTTATGGCAGTGTCGATGTGGCAGTGAGCACTGCAGCACCAATGAGGTGCACAGTACTCTGCTGAAGAGTAGACAAGGGCTTAGGCTGCTATACGTAAAGTGTCAGCTGGAGCCTGCCAGGCGCTTGAGTAGCCCAGATGTCAGTTTCTTGCGCAGTGACATCAACTTATGGTGGTATGTGAGCAATCTGTCTAGTGTCACCCCAAGATACTTTAGTTCTGGGCAGAAGGACAGAGGTTTTCCATTGTTCTGAACCTGTAGCTCACGATCAGCTTCCCGATTGTTTAGGTGGAAAGCTTCTGCCACAGTTTTGGTTTTGCTGAGTTTCAGTAACCAGTTCTGGAGATAAGCTGAGAGAGTTTTCATGCCCTGCTGGCTCAAGGTGTTTTCTAGACTTTATAACCATGGGCTTAATAAGCGGGGACTACCGTACTCTACTACTGTACTTTGGAAAGTAGAAATGTTCTTGTACAAAATTGTACGAAACTCAGCATGTCAAAGAGTATATGATTGTATTTATTTTTGCCATATAAGTTATATTTATATAGTAGGCTAAGTTTAAACCCTTTTGATGGTCTCGCAACCCACTATTTGCGGATCCGTAGTTTAGAACCTCGCATATCATAGACAATTTAGGCTAAAAGCGAATAAAAGCAGTTGTTATATTGCAAAATGTGCAGTAGATTACATGACCTTAAAAGGATATCGCCTTCCCTCTTTCCAGCGCCCCTGTCGGTTCAACTGTAGATGTGCTTAATATTGTTAATGATATTGATGATCTTGATGATATTGTTAATGTGAAAATTGTTTGAAGCCTATTTATTTCGTTTTTGTGATGTTGACAATTTGAAGTTTGTTGGTCTATACAGGGGCGCCGGATGCGGGGGGCAGGGGGGGGGCGAATGCCCCCTCTGCCCTCAAATTTTCTGCAGATGGAGGGGCAGGGGGGCAATGGTGCCCTTTTAAAGCCATGTAAGCTACTGCACATTTTGCAATATAACAATTTCTGTTATTCGCTTTTAGCTTAATTAAAATCTTTTATTTTTGCCTCAAAATAATATTTATGGCACAAAATTTTGCAACACAGTAGCCTACAGGCCTTAAAACTCGTTTTTTTTTTCGGCAGCCATCGTGGCCTAGCGGGAGCTCCTTCTCGGCGGCCAAATCTGCGTGCTTGGAGGCCAAAATACAAAATAACGATAGCACAAGTAAATAGCATTAAACTTGCAACAATGCTAAAATGATCACTTAGCGTTGTTGAAGTCTGGGCCTGGGCGACGTCCTACAATAGAATCGTTGCACCACGCAATAACTGCTTTATCGGGATTGTAATCCAGTACTATTCAAACGACACTCGAACGAGTGTCTCCAATGTGGCTGATTTTATAGAAGTTCGCCACTCCCCTAGAATTCTTTTTAGCAACGAAAAACAACGTTCGACATGATTGTGTTGACGATGACTGCAAGGTAATAAAATAAGTATTTCAATGATTAAAACATTACTTGTAGGCTTAAACTGTGCTTAAACTGCCCTTTATCAGAACTGACGATGCACTAGCAAGTGCGAAATATTTTTTATGTTACATCTACTGACATCTGATCCCTGTTGCCTTAGCAATTGAGGTATTAGCTATTTCAATGATGTACATTACTAAAAGACATTACGGTACTAAAAGAAGCATAATTTTTGCAAAATATGATAAAAAAATGCTTTCCCCATTGATGTCAACTAACTTAGTTCCCCTTTTTAACAACGGTTCAATGTCCGACAACATCGAATCGACATAAAAACGACACTATTGCCAGCAGATGTAAATTAGCACTTCGGATTAAGACTTTGTTAAAATAAACGTCGGGAATTACAAACAAGACTTACAGCGCTGGCGATCACAGCTGGATATATTCCATCAATAACAAGTATTCCCGCACAATCCAACAGTGGCGATTATGACGCGCTGACCTAATTTTGCATCACTCTTCAGTTAATCCACGATCATTCTATTGCGAAATTAAATAATTGGCTAAAAGAGACCGGCGGCCAAGCTTGGCCGATTGAGGAGGTAGCACCGGCGGTTTATTCAAGCACTACTTAGCGGCCATGGCCGCAGGCTGCTTTAAGGCTCGACAATAGGTTACATCATTATAACATAGCATGGTGCCCTTCTTTGTATACCGGATTATCATTATCGCTATATTTCATCTTAAAACTTGAAAAAAAATTGGCCTTTTAGTAAACAAAAGTGCCCTTTTTTCGTAATCTTGCCCCCCCCAGTCAAAAATCGTTCCGGCGCCCCTGGGTCTATATAGTATGTATCGCCACTTCTTATGTCTTGATTGCTTGCTAGTGGACACGCCAACAAGAAAGTGTTATCAAAAGGTCCATATTTTTTGATTTGGGAACCCCCCCTTGAAAATGTCTGGCTACGGGCCTGCAGTAGCTTACATGACTTTAAAAGGGCACCATTGCCCCCCCTGCCCCCCCCGCTTTCGGCGCCCCTGGCCACAAGTATAGCACTTTCAGTTACAGTTCTGCATGCTTACGTTTCAAGTAGATAATTTTTCAAAAAAACACTAAAAACTAAACTTTCTTACTTCACTCATAAACGGTGACTGCAATCAACTTCACCTCACCGTTGTATGACCTGAGAACGAAACGGCATCACATGACGCCATCACGTGACATGCAGTGATTGTGTATCGCAAGATATATGGGTGGCCCAACGTGCCCCACCGGCCCAACTTCCCCCACTCTCCCCTACTTTTTTTAAGCAGACATACATTGTAAAATTTTAATTTGCATACCGGTACCTTGAAAAGTGTTATATATACGGCATCACAAGTTTTAACAATGCGTTTATTAAAAAATGTTTTTATGATAATTATAGGTGTACAATTTACTGCATTTTGATTTTAAAGCAGGTTAACATATTTGCTTACAACCCCATGTAAATGTTTTTTGGTTGAAAAAAGAGTATCCAGTTCATTAGTGGGCATTGAACTGGCGTTTTTCAACTAACCCCAGGCATGGGGTTAGTTGAAAAATCAATTGTATGTTTGTTTATTTTAAATTTTTATTAAAAGTTGAATTAACTCAATACTTCTTTTTGGTTGTATGATAGAAGACACCATGATAATTTAAGCCGCTTCAAGTTGTCAGGTTATGCGCCAATTGTTTTAAATTTCACTTTAAAGAAAAAACTTTCCGACTAGCCCCACTCTCCCCTAGTCTTACTATATTTTATCAGTCTCTCTGTTTTTATTGTTACAAATATGATTCTCGTTCAAAACCTTCATGATTACTTGTAGCCATTACACAACCCAATCTTTTTCATCAAGTTTACGATCAAAAGACATATTTTTAAAAATAGTAGGCCTGTTATCACAAGTAGCCTAAGCTGGCTGTGACAACAAGGGGACACTTCACTTTGTTGGGTGCAACAATCAGATTAACGCTGGTAATTCGAAGTAAAACTACCTGTTGTAAAGCAATATGCGACGTTTTTTCAACTTTACAAGCCCCTAGAAAAGTTGCGGGCTCCAGACATCATTTCGTGCCCTGGTGTAAAAATGCCTTTTGGACGTTACCACGTGTAAGGTTGGGGCGTTCGTCGTTAAATACCGAATTCCTTAGTTCAAATTTATTTCAAATTTGGGAGGCTGAGCCACTCAAATGAACACAACTGGGCATTAGGTGTAGTGTAGGCGTAGCCTACTAAGCTACGGTACTAGACTACTCTTTACATTCACCAAACATCGCTATATTGTGAAAGCTGATGTATGCTGTCGTGTCTGCTGCACAGATAACGCAAACTTTATTGCTATGCCCTCAAGCTATCGCTGCTGTATCAATGTTAGATTCCCATTTGGCGTACTCTATGAAGAATAGTAGTGACAGGCTAACTCTAACCCATTTCTATAGTTCAGCATAAAGATTGATGAAACAGCTCAATTCATGAGATAAGAACGCATATTCCGGAGGAAACGGTTTTCCAGTAGGCCCAGTGCTGTATTCGAGGGTATACGCAGTAAACTCTATGCTTCAGGCTGTTTGGAATGTATTCATAGAAAAATAAACAATTTTGTACAGTAGCCTAGGCTACTTCTCGTCTAATTTAGATGTTGATATAATTCATGTTATGGTAGAATAAAGATTAGCATTTTGCAAGTTGTGTATTATTTATCATTTTGGCAATTCTGACAGTATACCCTGTGCTTTTTTTTACCAATACAGCACTGAGTAGGCCTACTGTATGAATTAGATAGAATAGTTCAAACTGTAAGGTTTGCTTTGGCAGGAAATAAAACGTCTAGGCTGTCAATTTTCTGGCTTACGGTAGGCCTACTGTTGTTTGCAAAAAGCTAACACAACTAAAAATGCTTTGTTTCTTTAATGCTGTTTCGCAACGAATTGTCAATGTCACTACGAAACTGTCCGTTATTTTGACAGTCACAAATTTTATTCTGAGTGCTTTTTTGATACTTACAAAGCAACAAAATACTGCCGTGAAACCTTCACAAGATATCTTTTCTATATCTCGAAAATTTAGTAAGTTTAGTCTATAGTAAAATAAAAGTTTTGTGAAAGAGAATAGCCTACGTTGATATAGGCCTAACTGGGTTTGTTTAGTACGGTTTACGTTGAAAAGTTAGCTTGGAAATCAGAATCATTATCAGTCTATTTGTCATATAACACAAACATAAAAATGAGAAAAAAATATGCCATGAACCGTTATGTGCCATAGAACGAAGAGACTGTGAAAAGACCAGCTGGTCAACGAGTCAGCAGCCACCTCATGTTAAATGGTGAAAATAACATCCACATTTACGGTACCGTACATAAACGCACACAAAAAATCAAGTAGCCTATTTGCTGATAGAGATGCATGTTTCCATTGAGTAAAAAAGAATGAACTGTTGAACAGTGCATAGACCAGTTTAGGATATTAGCCTAATTGACAATTATAATACGTAAAAATAATGCATAGCATACCAACCAGATACAGCAAATGGCGGTATGTAATTATTTATACAAAACAGTTAATATTTATTCAGCGTCATTTAAATCAAAGTACCGTTTAAAGTTTTAAACTTTCTATTACAAGAAGTTGTAGAAATACTTTTGAAGTTACCTGAAACCTCATGCCATACTTCAGGACCTCTTATTAACATCTGCCTTTTACCCAATTCTGTAGGTTACGCACTCATGAAATAAAATAGTTAGGCTACTGCTGGATGATTGGCGAGTCCTATTGTGTAAGTGGCATTCCAATAGTCCGTGGAAGATATCACGTTCTGTTTCTGGCAATAAATTTAAATGATGGACTTTATGCATGCATTTCTCTATTTCTAGTTTATAAATTTCTGGTGTAGCGGTGTAGCCTATTTAGCAGCTGTAGTTTATGGAAAAGTTGCAATGTGTGAGCTGCATAGTTGCTGAGTGTCGTGACTGTAACAACTCTTTTATGTACCGTAGCTTAATTAAATAATCTAGTGCATTATCACCAGCTCCACCCCGCTGGATATGCAGTACCGGTATTGAAAATGAGAATAAATAAGACCTCTGTAGCCTAGTATACAATTTTCAGTGTGTTATTGTCCACATAATTTCTAAGCTTCAGAATTGGCCAGGAACCTCTAGCAAGCTTTTTACAAACATTTTGAATGTGACATTTCCAGCTAAGAAAATCATCTATTAATACACCAAGATATTTAATACAATTCTTTCTTTGCCATTCATTTCCATTTATTGTCACAGGCATCTTTACATCAAGCTTTTGTTTGGTTAGTATTATGTAGGCCTACTCAGCAAAATACCTAGCAACCTCCTGTACACTAATATTTTGTTTTACAAAGCGAGAGGTTAACAAAAACATCGGCAGTAGCAAATAGGATTAGCTAGGCTACTTAATTTGGTTTAGGTTGCCCAACCAATTAAAGCAATTTTTTTGAAGATAAAGATTTTTACTCCGTGCAATCCACTTGGCGTCACAATGAACTTCGACTTCGAACAAAATATTTTCTTAGTTCACATGAAGAAAAGTCAATTATTCCTAATGTTCCTCTTCTTCAATATCCTTTTCCTCAAGGAGCATTTCTGAAACCTTCTCGAAGAAATAAGTGAGTAGGTTTAGCTTAGATCTAAGCTATTTGTGAATGTAGACATTTTCCTTTTTTCAAATTCTACCATGATTTCTTCATCGTAAATAAAAAAATTACTGTTTAATTTAGGCGTACCGGTACTTGATTTACCTATTTTTATTTTTTGTTTACAACGTATAGACCAGAATTACAATCGCGGTTGTCCCTGCTTTCCAAAGAAGATCTTGATGAAGGAATGACTTCAGTGAAGCGAGGTGACTTCAGCAACCTAATTTCTACTACTCGTACAAGTAGGGTTAAGCGGAAAAAATAGATTGCACAAAATAAGTTACTTTCTAGTTAACGAAATCAATAGCATTTAGAAATATAACGAAATATAACAAAATCGAAATCATTTTAATCGTACCATTTTTACATTCTTCTTTCTTGATGCTTCTTTCTTCGTGCATCTTCCATCTTGTGTAATGAGGGACCCTAGGTCCGCATTCATTATACGGTCAGCATCCATCACAACAAAACAAATAACTATAAATAATGGTAGGCTAATAACAAGAGGTTGAACAAATAACTGCAATAAGCACTGAGATAAGTACAAGCACAACTTTTTTTTATTAGATGTATTAAGTATATCCTAATGAGGGTAAAGAGTCTTGTCAAAAACGTTTGAATTTAATATGTTGTTATTTTGTTAGTAGCCTATATTGTTTTGTTTTTTTGAGTAGGCTAACGCTATTCATTTCTATTAAGTGATTGTCGGTCATCTGTTTATGGTATTCTAAAACTACTTCTCTCCCAAAGCTAAATGTTAAATTATACGGAAAACCGTAGGTCACAATATGGCCACAATATGGAAGCTTATGATGTTAACCTTTTATTGCAGATCCTTCTGATGTTTATTTTAGCGTTCGAACAACATCTGCCAATCATGAAAGCCGTCTTTCAGTTATGATTAACACCTGGATATCAATGGTACCAGAACAAGTGAAAATAACGACAGGTCAGGTCGTCAACTCTAATGTGCTTTACAGAATTACAGTAGTAGTTTTTACAAGAATCGCTTTTAAAATATCTGACGTTTTCTCTCTTCCAGATCTTTATCCAGCTCTGGACCAAATTGTTGGAACACCAAGTCAATCTAATAAAATAAAGTGTTGAAGTGTTGTTGTCTGTAAACTATTCCATCCACTAGGGGCCGCTGAATAAAGAACTGTCCTTCAAAATACTTTTCTCAAACACACACCTCGAGAGCCGAACTGGTACAGCTTGATCTTGCGTTACTTGGTACACAATGTACACAAACGTTCACTTACCCAACTGAGCCATTGGAACGGAATAATAATTATTAGATGTAGTAGAATATTCGAATCGGTTTACATGTCCATTACAATTTCTTAACCTTTTTACAGATGCTGATGACAAGGTTATACGCAAGCAAATGCAGATGTTTGGTTTTCGCCAGCCAGAAATTATTGTTGTAGATTGTTCAACATATTCTAAAAAGAAATGGGCACTATTTTGTAAAACTTATTGGGAATTAAAACATTTTATGCTTCCACACGTAAAAGTAAGTTGGATCAACGAGACTAGATCCAGAGCTTTCCAAACTATGAATGCACTAAGACTTTGGTTGCAGAAAGTGTGCTAGGACACTTTGGATAAGAAGTTTAAAAACCAATCCTAAGATATTAATATTACACACACCTTATTTTCATTGCTTTTATTGTTGGCTAACAGAGTGTACTTTACGGGCATATTACTAATTGTGGCTCTGGCATTTCTCCAAGCATAGAACGCTCATAGTCCCAAGCAAGAGATAATGATAAATAACAAGCATAAACCAATCTGGTAGTGCATTCACTGACGTAAAAAAATATGGTGTGAATAGGTTTATTACTCCCATTGATATGGCCCATACCAAATGCTCATTTTACCGCAGGTCTGTAACTTAGATAAATTCGGTTTTCTTTGTTCAATTTTATTACAACGCTATGTTTTAGGAAAATTGGTTCTGTCATTTTGATGATGACAGCTATGTGAACGTAATTGCATTGTTGAATATGTTGAACGATTTTGATCCGTTGACACCGATCTACATTGGTCGTTCTCTACCCAAACCAACCATCACCAGAGTATACAAGTCTAATGATACCTCAAACAAACCACAATACCTCACACGAAGAGTAAGTGACCAACTAATAGTTTTAGGCTACATATCTGCCAATTGGTTATTACCAAATGAACATTTCATTTGTAAGGTACAGTGCTTATACGTAAGCTAGTTATGGCTATATACTAAAAAACACAGTTTGACACTTCTTTACAGTGTTCTACTGGTCTGCTTGTCTACGAAATGCAGTATAGGCTACCATTGCATGTTTGCAAATCTTTCCTACAAAAAAACTTCTCTAAAAACGCTATTTTAAGAGTGCGTATAAACGTAATTGGAATTACAATCTTCCCAACATTGGGTACTTCAGTGGCGGCTGGTAAGTCCTAGAAACGGGGGTGCTGCGGCCGGGCTTCGCCCGTCCGCGTCTCTGCCGAAGGCGAATACAACAGCGGGGGGGTCACCTTCAGAAAATTACATTTGATGTGGTGCATTCTGAGCATATTTTAGCTCTAAATTGTGATAAAAGTTTAATGTAAAACTTGGCTTATAAGTTTTGCAAATGTGTAATATTTTGAAGGGGACGATCAACAAACATATGTGAATAACATGTTCTTAATGATTAAAAGAGAAAACGCTTGTTTTTTTTTCATTACCTACTCGACAAAAAATTCTCCTGTGGCCTATTATTATATGTCACTTTACATTTTGGATGTTGCTTGTTGCATGACATATTAAATTTAAGCAGTTTTTTCCAAGGATGGGAAGTAGACCTATTCTAAAAAGTATCAGTTTTTCTAATGTCTTCGTATTTGCGTTCTTCTTTAACTAAAACTACCCTAATACTAATCAGCGAAAATGTAAACTACTAATTGGTTTATTGCGTAATATTTAACAATACGTGACTTACGTAATTTCACAACGTGAAGGTGGATTCACACTGGTGTCGCTATTGCGTCGTAAACTACTTTTGACGTCACAACGAAGCCAGACACAGTGCATCGACTTTTCACTACTCGACGCCTCTACGACGTTCTGCTGGTGTGCTGTTTCAAAACGGAAGGCACTTTTACATGCAGATATCCGGTAGGGTAGGCACTTTAACAAGCAGATTTCTAATAAACCACGAACCAATCAGAAGCTACGCTGTTCATGACGTCTTCAAGGTTGCGTTTAGGAAGAATAAAGGAAAAACGCAAATTCTAGCTAAATCAAATCATCGTTTTGCCATCGGTTGACTTGGCGCATTGGGTTAGGGCGGTGGTAGTCATTACATTGACGTTGGTTTGATTCCCACCTCTACTATAGGTCTTTGTTCTTCTGTAATTACCAAACAAAGTTTAAAGTAATAATTAATTCTCTGGCTGAATGCTGGAATAGTCACAATTGGACAGATAACATAGCATCTCATTGGTTCGTGGTTGGATTGGATACGTTCGTGGATTATTAGAAATCTGCTTGTTAAAGTGCCTACCTTTCAAAACGGTAGGCACTTTAACATTACCCACTCGTCGAAAAGGTACGCAATCATGCGTGACATGTTCATTCGCGATTCAGCTGATTTCAGTCATGTGACTCGACACGTGATATTCTGATCGAAAAATTTTGATACAAATAAATTTAACTGAATGCTTCACCACCACCACCGTTGCCTAATGGTTAGGGCAGAGGAGTAGTAATTTCGATTTCGTGGGTTCGATTCCCACCCTCTGCTAATACTATTTTTTCTTCTGCAACTGAACTGAGTGCAAGAACGATCTCAATGGTAGCGACTTTAACAAGTCGAAATTGTGACTAAAACACAAAGCAATTTCACATTGAAAAGCAGGCACTCTTCGACGAGTGGGTGATGTAAAAGTGCCTACCTTTCAAAACAGCACATATTTCCTAGCACGCAGAGTTTCCAAATATAATTTACACTTATAACAGTCAGCAATTCTGTGAACAGAGAACATAAAATACATTTTGGGCAGAATAAACGCTAAGATATTTGAGAAACTTTTGTGAAAACTTTTATGGGAGTGCTGCAGCACCGCAGCACACACTAACGAGCCGCCCCTGGGTACTTGTATAATTGCTACACTTTACGTAGGAATGGAAACAAGCCGACGCTTCTTATCTGGCTTCATTCAACTTTGCATTAGGAGGAGCAGGATACTGTTTATCAAAAGCGCTCACTAACAAACTTGTGCCGTATTTTGAGGTATGACAAAATTTTTTGATTGGCTATTTCAAAACGTAGTCAGCTATAACTGAAATAAAATAGCTTTAAGCGTAAAGTTTCTGACCGTATCGTAAAATGTTCTAATTGAGTTAGCCTATACGTACCTTAGCATAGAATACTCTCACTCTTATTTTTTTTATCAATATAAGTAAAACTCCGAACCAATGTACTTTTATATTTTTCGAAAAGGGGCCAATTATCATCCGAACAGCTGCATCAATCTCTTTGCCGGATGACTGCGTAATGGGTTTCATCATCACCCACTTGTTGAATACATCTATGGTGAACAGCTACGTCATGCATTCCCACTTAGAAGACTTCTCGGACTTTTCTTTTGAAGATTTTTTTTCACAAGTTACTTTTCCTATCAATTCAAGGACTCTTCCACGTGTTGTTGAAAAAACTGTTGTAAGCACCGAACAATCAAGCAACGCACTTTCTTCAAGCAAAGACCTGAAAGATATAGTAACAGAAACACCAGAAAGTTTTGACTCCGAATTTGTGCTAAAGTTTCATGATACTTTGGTTAAGAATATCAAACTTCCCCTTTAAGGTCACCATCAAAGATGACAGGTAAACGATAAATCTTAGTCACAACAATAACGTGCAAAGACATAGCTACCAAATCACATTTATTTGCAAAAGAGCACATTGAGGTGCAACAGGCTACACTGTAGCCGCGACAGGATAGAAAGAATACGTGGTTGCGCTTGTTAATAAGTTATTGAACCTACCAGAGAAGACCTGGGTTAGCCTACCCCACACTATGTTTGTTGGATAGGAAGAAATCTCACGTAATGTTGCTTCAGTAGAACTGGTGTTTTTGACGGCAGATTAAACTTTCACAAATTTTCTAACAAAAAGAGTTTGACTTGTTTTGATGTGTATCTAAACGTTTTAAATTTTAATAAACAAATCAACTTTTCAATGGAATCAGTATCTTTTATTTCCCTAAAGGTAAAAAAGTGCCAGGTCAGTTTATATTAAAAATGCTTTTGCAACTGTTTTCACATACTCATGTAAGCTACGAAAGCCTGTTGTTTAACGTGTGGTCAAGTTAAAATCACGTGGGTCTACATCAAAGATAACTTGTCCACGCAAGGGAGCTCACAAGCTCTTGCATCTTTGCTTATCCAACAACAAGGTTAGAACTTGCAGTAGAAGTTTATTTTTCTTTGGTGAATTGTTCATCCTAGCCAAAAAATATAGGCCGTTTTTGCATTGATCCAAAGTACTGCAAATTTACAAAATACGATGAATAAAATACCAAAGATTAAGGATTCGTGGTTAGGTTTAAGATTGCATGATTTAATGCGATACAATTTCTCGTAGCCCATCACGTTTTAATTTGATTTTAATTGTTTTTGTGGCATAGCACCAGCGCAACATTTTTCCTACTTTTACTCTGCTTTATCGTCTTAATATTGTATGGAACTGACTAGCGTGAAAATAAATTAATTTGTATTCCAAGACATGTAACCGAGTCGTTTATGTCAAGCATTCATGTGTCCTTGCATTTATGTAGAAAGCAAGAGTGTAGTTTTAAAATGCCTTTGAATCTCATTTTGCTAAGTTGGAGTTAACGCTGAAAAAAGTGCTTTTGGCAGTCACCTAAACATTGTTGTGAAATCTCAGCACGAAAAAAGTGTTGAACTCCACTTTGGAATGTCACAGATTTCACGACAGGCAAAACTTTCTTTTTAAAAGTATTTAAGTCCTGTCTTAAGTTTACTAATTTAGGAACTTAATTTGGAATTTTTAGACTTAGGCACTTTTAAAATTACACTCTTTCTTTGGTCTTTTTTTTATAAAGTTAATCTATTAAGTATTTTAGTAAGAGAATTCTTAGAGAAGCTTTCTATTAATTTATTGTCAGTAAATTTTTCTCATAGTCATACATACTTTTCTCATAACTTAATTCTGCTAAAACTTGATTTCTACGTATCAACAAGACAATTATGTGTTTTTAGGCCGTTGCACATAGCTTACTGACAATGAAAAGATCACCTAATGTTGCATGATATGGTCTGTTGAACCTCTTTGGGAAATAATTGCGTAATTTCTGTTGCATCTCAATACATGCAAGTGCAACGTTTAACACTAATACAGTATAGAACGTGTAAATGTAAACCAAATCTGAATTATCAGGAAAACTATTGAACGAAAGCACGGTATAGGCCTATTGGAGTGTGGTGAATTGTGGTAGGCGAGTTTGAACTTACGCACGTTTAAAGTATGCAAACATAGCCCTTTTTCTTCTGCAAAATATGTAATCGATATCTAATCCATTTTGGTAAGAATATAAACTTGTTTCACTTTATTCGTTTTACCTGAGTATTGATGTTTCTTGGGTTATGAATTATGCACAAACTGTCGATCACATTTACCCGTCTTTGACGCCAATCATGTTTAAAAGGTTTTTAAGCAGTCTCTTAATTAAGACATGTACCTTATTTTGCCTAAGCGTTTTTAAATAAGCTTTCAAGAAACTTCAGGTGGCTTGAATTTTCTAAATAAAGACTTTCCATATTCAAAGATGTGGTTTGTATGTCGAGTAGTTTACGATAGAAGGCTACAAATAAAACTCCTAAATTTGTCTGTTAATGATAATGCTGCATAAAAAATATTATAAATTCCACAAAAAAGTGACCAATGCCAAGCAAAAAAACAAAAACAAACAAAAAAGTAAAGCGAATTAAACAAATACAAATAGGCCTACTGTGCTTGTTCAATAACAATGCAAACTGGTGTGTGGATCCAGTGCCGGATTAACCAAGTGCGGGGCCTGTAGCAGATTGAATTGATGTACATATAATACCCGGGAAGTAATTGAATATTGTATAGATTTGATCCACATTCTACAACAACAAAAATTACAAAAGTCTAATGTAATATTTTATTCGCAAGGTGTAATATAAAATATTTGATAAAACTACCATTCAACGTTTTATAGGCAGAGAAAACTTTTTCTCCAACCGTTGAAAATTCCATGATCAGATCACCGCTTTAATGCGTGATGGAAATCTACAGGTAAATCTGCATCCGGCATTGTAGAGTGCAAAAACAGTGTTGCAGAACGCGTTTTCGAATATTAAATTCTCATCAGTGCAACTACGTTTATGAACGCAATAACAACGGTTAAATTTAAACTCAATACATTACAAAGATTATAAGGACACATTCTCAAACACCGATGCAGATTTGATATAGATTTCCATCACGCATTAAAGCGGTGATCTGATCATGAAATTTTCAATGGTTCGAGAAAAAGTTTTCTCTGCCTATAAAACGTTGAATGATAGTTTTATCAAATATTTCTGGAAACTTCCTTGGTTTCGTATTATAAGTAATATAAAACTTCAACAATATCATTCAAAGGTCTTTTCGACGCATTTTGATCCCTGCAAATTGGCAATTACAGTATTTCAGATGAGTTCAGTGACTTCAGAATGTCATTTTCAATGGTATTCAAAAGAGTTACATAGTGCAGCCGCTCTTGCCCCATCGTGTTTCGCAGATAGTTTTTAATCAACTTCAATTTTCAAAATGATTTCTCTCCAGTACAATTATTAGTTACCATCATAGCCTACATAATTATGTACATAAATGCGCAACAAATTGTCAATGTTAGGAAACGTGGTGTCAATATTGTTTTCTTTAATCAAAGTGAAATAGTTGAGTTCTGGAGAGGAGCAATCAATAGCAATGTGCTTTACGAATTCTGAAAACTGAGGTAGTTCATCTTCCAATCCGTGTTCCAAATCCTGGGAATATGCTTCTAAAAGTCTGTCAGCACTTTCTTGGATCTGCGCACTGCGCAGGTGTTAGGTCATGCAGATTTCCCAAAAAACTAAACCGTGTGTTCAATTGGGTGTATGCCTTGCGACGTAGCTCCAGCGCAGATTGTAGGCTATCCAATACTGCAAGGAAAACTTCCACCCGGAATCTGTCTTTAGGTGATTGATTTTATCCATTGCATCTGGAACTGAACGGCCGATGCCCACATCCTCATCGCATCTTCGATTTCGGTCAATTCTTCTTGTGCTTGTTGGTCGATAATCCGGCACTTGAGTCAGTTTCTGCGCCTCTGACTCAAACTTAGCGAATTGTTTTCTGAAAGTCTGTAGAGATCCTGCCAAAAAGGCACACAACGCTGAAGCAATTTTGAGATTTTGCTGCTTTTCTTGGAGAGGCTTGAGTTTCCTGGAAGCAATCTAGTAAGCTACGGTACTCCAAAAAACCACTAAGATTCCAGTTTTGAGCAACTCCATTTTCTCCAAGTCCATTTGCCTGCTGCCGACATTCGCCTTTTGCTTTTGGTCATTCGCAAGTTTCTCCAGTGCCTTCTTTATGAAAGGAAAACGTTCTTTAATAACCTTAATGGCATCAGCTCTTGTGGACCATTGTGTTGCAGAGAGCTTCTTTAGCACTCCACCACCTGAACACTCCAGAACTGACCACCGATGTGTTGAAGCAGCAAAGAATACATAGATATTTTCAACGAAGTCAAAGAACTGAACTGTTTCTGGACACGATTATGCAGCGCATACACCAACTAAATTCAACGAATGAGCATAGCATGGAACATATTCTGCAACAGCACCAAATTTTTTTTTAACAAGTGCCTGTATTCCGTTGTATTTCTCGCTCATTTTCGACGCGTTGTCATAACTCTGTCCTCGGCAATCGGCCAGATTGATACCCTTTTCACTGGTGAACAGTAGCCTACCAGGCTGTCAAAAATCTGCGGAGCAGTATGGCCCTCCATTGGCAGAAATAGCAGAATACTTTCCAGAGGCCCTGTTGGCTTGACATGTCTTACCGTGAAACAAAGCTGGTCTATGTGAGTAATGTCCGGGGTTGGATCTAGTGATATGAAAAAGTATTTAGCTTCTTTCAGTTCACTAACGATTATATCTTCAGCTGCTTTTCCCAATATGTTGATAACCTCTTCGCAAATGGTTTTTGATAAGTAGGAAGTGTGCCCTTTTCCACGATTCGCATGCATCTTGATGTGTTGGCACGAAATAGCTAGTTAAAATTTACTTACAATTTTCTCCTAGAAGCAATAGGCTAAATCCAGTTCAAATCAAATGTCTTCGCCTCTTCCAATGCAAGAAAAACTATTTACACAAATAACTAACCATAAAATCGCACACAAGTATTCAAGTAACGATTAAATTCTTCCCTGTGACAACACAATGCGCGAAGTTGCCATTCTCTAGAATGTTTCTTCAAACAGCTAGGGCTAGCATCGTGGGCTAGTGGCATTTGAACAGGCAGTTGTCTCCAGCAGAAATTACCATTTTTTTCAGTTTAGAATAATTTGGAAGGGACAAGACGTTGGGACTAGTAATTTAATCCTACAATTATAATGTTCTCCTATGCCATTCCAGTTTGTAAGCCAAAAATTACTTGCCATGTTCGACATTTTTTTTGCAAAAAAAAAATGTTTTTCTCGCCAAGCGCGGGGCCTTGTGAAGCGCGGGGCCCGTTGCAGCTGCTACATCTGCTACTATAGTTAATCCGGCCCTGTGTGGATCATGTTCTTTAATGTTGCTGTATCTTATTCTTACGCAAGTTATTAACGGGGATTTAGCCATACTTACCTTACAATTTACAGTACAAAAAAAAACTCTTGCTAGAAATAAAACAAATATTTCAGACATTTTTCGTGTTTATTTTATAGTTTGTTTGCCAATAAAAGTTTTTTTGTCATATTTAGCAGTTAGCACAATGTCATCGCAATTCACTCATGTAAAGCGAATTTATATTTACTTTTCTTGGGTATTTAAAACAGTTGCTGTGATCTTGTATAAAAGATTGCTAAACTAAATTTTATATGAAAATCAATGCACTCAAAGAAAACCACCATATGGATGGCCAAAGTTCTGAACAAACTTTAATTCATTCATTTCGCCATCAAGTCAATAAAATAATTAAAATTTTAAAACTATATTCAATAGAAATTCTTGCTAAACTGAACTGAACAAGCCACAAAAGGTCAGAAGATTACGATTAAACAAAAAAGAGTAGACTACGTCAAATTGAGGCCATGTTAGATGTTGTGGAAATAAATTTTAAAAACATAAAAAACTGTCATCAATCGGGAGGAAACTTAAACACAAACACGACCCCAACCATTTCGGTTTGTTTGCAATTTTTATCTTGTCATAGTTGTATCAAGATATATCTTGTATGTCAACTTTTCTAAAAGTTTATACCAAAATAAATAACCGAGTGTGCGCTCAACTGAAAAGAAACACAGCAGCCAAGACATGTCGACGAACCATCCATGCGATAAAGCTTGTGAATGAATTTAACTATTTGCTGTTACCACTTCTTGTCAAACAGAAGAGAGCAAACAGCACTTTTTCCCTGCGAAAGAAAGAAAACAAGCAAGCTGGAACCAGGGTTGCCAGATTGATAAAACAAAAAAGGCCAAATGCATTCCCAAAAAAGGCCAAATTATAGAAAAAAAGGCCAAACCTGAGGTTTTATTCTCTTTGTTGAAATCAGTGGTGTTTTTGCACTTACTTTCAACAAAAATTATATAATATTTACCCAGTTTCTATTGTTTTACATGTTATCTGTTAAAGAAGAATCGCTTAGTAAAATTCCTGAAAAAATGCAATCCATAAAATGCAAACAGATAGGCATGGAAACAATTACAATACAACTGAAATATGCATACAACATTAGGCTAAGCATCATCCTGTAGACTAAAACACCATTAACGTCCACCAGTGAGACCCTGGTGACTAGTGAGAAGGAGTTAATATTGGCATATCACTTAATGCAATATGAAATAGTATACAATATTTATACCCAATACAATTACTTGTAGGCTACATTAAACACCCAACACTGCAAAATCAGAGAAATCAATTGCATTTATGTCCAACATCCTTCCACAATGAACACTCCTTACTATTCTAGGAATGCTAGCGCCTCTGCCATTTCGTTACTGCTAGTTTCACCATAAACAATATCAGATGTGAAACGCCTTATCATTATGGCACTGGCAGTCTGGCATCAAAGTTTGTGCAACATTTTCCATTCAGCAGCATGTCCATTTGTATTCGCAAAATCGTTTCCAAAAGCTCAGTCTGCATTTTGTTTCGTGTTTTTTTTTTCACTGCAGTAAGTAATGAAAAATCCTCTCTACTACTGCATTACTGACAGGGATGCAGAGACATGTTAAAGCATAGCTAGCAAGGTCTTTGAAATGGGCATGATGTAAAACGCTACACCAAAACTTTTCACTGTTGCTAGGAATAACCAAAAGAACTATGAAAACCAAAAGAAAAAAAGGCCAAACAAATGCCAATCGGGAAACTAAAAAAGGCCAAAAAAAGGCCAAGCGGCCAAACAAAAATTGTCCAGCCAAACACTTTTCAAAAAGGCCAAATTTCTGACATTTGGCCGTAAAAAGGCCAATCTGGCAACCCTGGCTGGAACGAGCATGACACCGATTTAAACAATGGCTGGTTTGTATTACACTTCAATGGAGAGAAAAAGGTTTTTCTTTCAAGAGAGGTTGAAAAAAAAACTTTTGAAGTGCGCATCGAATTCTTCTGAAAATGCGTTGATTGCAATAGGAATTGAATGAAAAAACAATTAAAAAATATTTTAAGTACGGTACATAGAAGTGTAGGCTATTGAAGTGTATGCAGTCTTGAACCATAATTAGAATAAACCAAAAAACAAAAGTTATGTCATCAAGTAACGTAACCGCAGTTTTAGCCAGCTGTTTAGAGTTACAGTGACAAGGCACAGGCTTTCTTTTTGTGCTAGTTGCAGTGTTCGTTATCCGACGAATGAGAAAGTAGGCCTAAACGTGGAAGCATAAAGAATTGTTCTATTGCTTTTAATTGTTGAACTTTATTAATATCTGAACCAAGCACTTGTAACCTACTTGGAGAAAAAGATTACTTCGCTGATGTTTCGCAGCAGGGTGTCTGATTAGGAGAATAGGCTATGAAATAGAATGAGTCTCCGTCTGAAAATGGCAAATGCACAGTTGTAATCCTAAAATATGTTCTAGTGTAGTACTGTATTAATGACGTAACTTGGGATATAAGTCAAGGAGGCTACTAATCTAAGATAAGCTCACAGCAAGACAAGGCCTTTTTAGAACATTTCGCTTGGGAGTGGGGAGAACAAATTTTCGTCCGGGTATTCCAACGGATGGGGGCGACGAAATTGCCCACCACTTTCCCCGTTTGAAAGGGTCTTCTGCAAACTTTGTAAATTACTGTAGGCCGTAGGCCTACATGGAGAAAAAAACTCTCTTGTTGAGTGCAAGATAGGGAAGCTGAGACCCATTCGTTATATTTTGTTATAAAGCAAAGTCAGTAACGCTTTGAGCTACGTTTAGTTTATCCTTTGAAACATACTGAAAATTTTGCTTTTTGGCCACCGAGAATTATTTGAAGTAATTTATTGTGATAAAAAATGCCTTAATGTGAACGCAGTATATCGGTAAAGAGGGGAAGAGAACTCAATTTAATATATGTATTTGTCAGGGGCAGTTTGCTCCCTGGCCCTATGTATGACCGAGAGCATTAGTTTACAATTGCCATATATAGTTTTAGAGCCTACTGCAAACAATAGGCTACGTATTATGAAAAACGTTGTGATATTTGAAAAGATTACACTGTGACCTACATTTCTAATCTAAAAGGTCTTTATTGAGGTTTGATCCCACATTTAGACCTCATCAATTCAACCGACTTTGTACAACATGTTGGTTAAACAATGGTGCCTGATTGTATTTGGGATTCAAAGAAAAAGGATAAAACCATTACTTATTAAAAGAAATACGATGTAACAGATTTACGTCGAATGCTAAACATCAGTTATATCGAAGTTTTGATTAAATAGAGTTCGTTTGCCGACGAATTGTTTTCTCTTACATCATTTGGGCCTAGCTCAATTACAGCACTGCCTGCACAACGACTTTCAATTTGTTGATTTATACTTATTTGTATGCATGGAATATTGCTCAGACAGACAAGTTGTAGAAAATGTTGCCATCTCGATGCTTTTACAAATGCGATTTCCAAATACAAGTGGCACAGAATCAAAAAGGTTTGACAAGCTGACTAACATTAAAAAAACAAAACGAAAGTGAGGAGATAAGCAATGTAAGTTTGGAATATTGTAAGGCAAGCTTTCGCACCCATGCAAACATTTTTCTTTGTTTAAATACATTCTGAGACATTCTATGACATCTGTCAACTGTCACACGTCAAACAAAGGTGAAAAGCATAAAAATGAAATATTGCAATCCGATGATCAACGATTTCCCGTTATGGCCTTTTTATTTTTGCCTGCAAACCGCAAAACAATGGAGACGTTACAACTAACGAAACTATACAGCTCATTAACACTTTCTGGTACGATGAGAAAAAAACCTACCTCATTGTAGAATTCTTTGCGGCCTAAATGCTATAGGCTTCGCCAATTAATCACACGTTACAATAAAATATGAGTCCTTGTCATACGACTCCTACCAGTTAGTCTATCAAGCATGTGTGCTGATCATGCAGACAATATTCGCTTTTTTAGTTGTAATCGTTTCTTAGAAATTGATTTTGTTGTCTCATTGAGTGGTAGCCAGGCCCGGATTTAGGGGGGGGGGGGGGGCAGAGGGGGCAGTTGCCCCGGGCCTCCCGCATTTGAAGGCCCCCCTATGTGGAAAAAAATGTAATTTTGTGTTATTTTTTTCATTTTGGCCTTTAAAGTTTCTGCAAAATGCTGTGCAGTACTGGACTGATGCTACTGTAGACGCAGAGGTGGTTTTTCGCGCCATAGGCGCGAAAAATGTTTTTGCACGGGGCCCCCCGATCTAAACGTGCCCCGGACCCCCCATCAGTTAAATCCGGCCCTGGTGGTAGCGCGTAGGCTGCATCTTGATATGGCGTAGTTTAGGCTTCTCATGCGAGTCTACAACGCAATCCACAAAAAAACGTTAGGCCTACAAATTTAAAACTCTCGAAAACTATTTGAGTTTCAATAAAAGCTTTCGCACAAAAACTTTACTGAAAACTTAACACAGCTGCGAATGCACCGGTTTGAGATTTTTTTTGTAAAAATATGACTTAAAAATACATTCGTGTTCGAAGATTTGTCTAAGTAGAAAATGTAGCTTTTGCTGATTGTTATCCTACTACTGTCCAACATAAAGTATTCTTAAACCTCGTATCGAGCATGAAACATATGATAAGTGTCAGCAGGGCACTATTAGCTATTACGCATTTGTCGAGGAGTTATGTTGCGAAAACTATGTGAAAGCTAAGTCTCCACTTAATACAGCAGTTGACATAAGTGTTACATATGTAATAACATTTCCCACTCAAGTTTGAAGTACTATTTCTGAGATGTCTCACACAACGCTGTCTTTATAATATTCCTACTTGTACAACACGGTATAAGCACACAAATGCGCAACAAGGCATTTGAACGCATTTTCAAAAGTGTTTCCAAAACGAGAAACAAGATTGATTGGTCTAAAATTTATTCTAGAAGTTAAATAACAAAGTCGTAGTTTATTATTATCTTGGCGTTTGCAATGTGTCAGTGCGACTTGAAAGTATGCTCTTTCCTTCAACGAACAGATAACTTTTTAACTTGTTCACATCTAGCAATAATGCTTTTCTTTTGTGTTTTATAGAAAGGCTTATCATGAAGATTTGCAACTGCTTGTTGTTTTTACTTGTTTCATTGCTAACATTTGTTTGCGGACTAAAAGTCTACAAAATTGACGAAGAAACTGGACAAGATGCGTACATAGGAAATATACCTAAGGATTTAAAGCTTCCTTCTCTATCTTCAAATGGTTCTCCACTCCAATATACCATTCTCAGTGGAAATGACAAAATTAGAGTGGATAGCAATAGCGGTGACTTACATACTATTATTAATCTTGATCGAGAACTGTTATGTCCGAATACCCCGCCTGAATGCAGTATTGATGTTGAAGTGCTGGTTACTCCTTTAGACCCTTTCACGCTTATCAAAGTTAAATTGATCCTGAAAGATTTAAATGACAATTCACCTGCTTTTCCGAGTGATATTATTCAACAGGAAATTTCTGAAAGCGCAATCGTTGGTTCTCTGATTCGCTTGGATAGCGCGGTTGATCCGGATTTTGGTTTAAATTCTATCCAACGATATGAAATATCAACTTTGAAACCAAGTCAGCATGGTAAAGATGAAAAATCGGTGCCGTATTTTCGCTTGGAAACTATTGAAAACCTTGATGGGACTAAAATCCCTCAACTCATCCTTTCCAAAATGCTTGATCGTGAAAAGATTTCATCTTATGAGCTTCTTTTAACTGCAATTGATGGTGGATCTTCTCCATTATCTGGAACCTCCACGGTACTTATTACCGTAACTGATGCAAATGACAATCCTCCTTCATTTCCGCAAAGCAGTTACGTAGTTGAAGTTCCTGAGGATGTCGGTAGTGGGTACTCTGTCATCCAACTACAAGCTTCCGACCTGGATGCAGGATCAAATGCTCTTATAACATATAGTTTTCCAAGCGCTGTAAGCAGAGAAGATCGATCACGCTTCAACTTAAATGAAGATACAGGGGTTCTGTCTGTAAGCGATGTGGGATTAGATTATGAAACCAAAAAAATACATCATTTAACTGTTGAAGCCAAAGATCAAGGTTCTAATCCAGCTTCGACCTACACAACAGTGACTGTTAAAGTTCAAGACGTGAATGACGAAGCACCCCATATAGATATAAACTTCATGGGATTAGTTCAACAAATTGATGATGGAACTGCAGTAACAGACAGAAATTCTAAACAAATATCTATTAAAGAAAATGTCAAGGTCGGTACATACATTGCTTTTTTAACTATAACCGACCGAGATACTGGAATTAATGGAAATGTTAGTTGTCGATTGAAAGAAAGCACAAGTTTCAAAATGGTGACTGTGGACAAAAACGAAAACAGGCAAGTTGTGTATTGTAGGCTTACTTCATTGCTAGATTGTCAAATAAACTTTTCGTTTTTCAAAGAAATTAGCATTTATAAAAAAGCATTGAGTGTTGCATACTTTCGTGTAACCTGTCCCATAGAATGTATACTGTAGATCCTTGTTTTTGTGACGTTTAAAATTGTAGCTTATTTTAATAGAAAATTTAAAGAAAACTTTTAGTTTTAACAAATGGCTTTCATACTGAGTGTAAGGCTAAGTTTCAAAAAAGATTTAATTTACTCACAGATACCTAATCAAAACGAAAGCAGAGCTCGATCGCGAGGTAGAACGCTTTCACAACATAGAAATAGAAGCTTGGGATTTTGGTCACCCTGTGCACACTAGCAGTATGATGATTGTTGTTGAATTATTGGATGAAAATGACAATGATCCTAGCTTTGGAAAAGATGTGTACCGACTGGCAGTTAGCGAAAGCGTTTCTGGCGGTGCTGACATCGCTGTACTAAAAGCTCAAGACGTCGATGATGGAATAAATGCAGAAATCCGCTACTCTGCAAGGCCAGAATCGAATGCCACCATCGTGCCTTTTGTCATAGATCCAGTGTCTGGGCACGTTTCTTTTGTCAAAGGAGCAGCACCGTTGGATGCTGAAAACCGAACTGGTCCTTTTCGCCTCAAGGTTACTGCAACTGACAACGGAGATCCTTCACGCAAAACTAGCACTACTCTCATAGTAAGAAAAGTGTTAATTTTACAACTATCTTAGGCGATTGAAAACTGTTGATTTAAAACGTCACCCTTAACTCTAAAGGTAATTTAAAACAGTATCTGAAACTTCAACGTCAATGCAACTGCTTTGAAATAGATTTCCATCGCCGACGAAAATGACAACTCTCCCCGGTTCCAACAAGAGAGTTACGCGTTTCATATAAAAGAGGACGAAAACTTAGGAAAGTATTTGGGTCGTGTTCTTGCTACCGACAAGGATGTGGACAAAGCAACCAATGGAAGAATAACTTATAGCTTTTTGAGAGATGAGACAGCATTTACTATCAAAGCTGAAACCGGTACGTCAAATTTATTGGAATGATCTAAGTACAAATATGCCTTGTGTTGTATTTGACTCGATTGGGAAAAAAGGTGCACACTAATATAACGATTCTTCTCCTTTTTTGATTTTATTAAGGCCAATAGAAATTTTGTGTGACGTATGTTTATCAAAATAAAAGTTGTCAAAAGCTGGTTTTCAATACTTGATAATCATTTATACATACCGTGTTTAGGTGAAATATTTTTTAACGGCAACCCGGAAGACCTGGATCGAGAAGCACGTCATTCGAAATCCTACACGCTGTCAGTGATTGCCACGGACCACGGAGAGTCATCACAAACGGATCAAACCACAGTTCACATTTACTTAATAGATGTGAATGACAATCATCCAAAAATTTTGTTCCCCAATGTGACCAAAGACATATCGTTTCTTTATATAAAATCACAGCCGTCAAAACCAGAAGCTCTTCGCATGTCCCTTAAAGCCACGGATGCTTCATCATCCGGTGACGAGCATCCTATGGTGTTGAGAGATGAAGGCAGTGCAAACAGCACAGTCAACCGTTTGCCAAGCATTCGTGTCAAAAAAGTAGCTAAGCCAAGTTTGAAAGATGTTTTGTTAATTGGATTGTCTTCATCGAAAAAAGCATGGATTCCAAAAAGCACACCAGTCGTCATAACTAAAATCAAAGCTGATGACCCGGATGAAGGTGAAAATGGACGTGTAAGATATACAATGGTGGAAGGAAATACTTACAATTACTTTAGTGCTCATATGCATTCGGGAAACATAACTTTAAGAATCACCGACGAAACGAAAGTGCGCCAAATGAAACGAGGATGTCATGTTATTAAAATTAATGTTGATGATCTTGGAAAGCCGTCGCTTCGTTCCTCAGCATGGGTACGTTGAATGCAACATGTATCTTTTTGAAATCGGTTGGTTCACGGTTAGTTTATGTGTAGAGTTTGACATTGTGTTACACTCCAATTATACAAAAAAAAAAACAAGATTACATACTAACCTACAAAGTTGTGTCGAAGAGTATAAGTTTTATTTATTTGTGTTAAAGTCTTTCCAATTTCTTAAAATCTTAAAATAACTCCCTTTTTATAATTCACATCTATCTTATACTTCAAGTTTGTACTTATCGTTTTAAGTTGTGCAGGGATAATAATCCGAACTATTTTTAATGAACTTTTTCAGGTCAATATATATGTGACTGACGCAAGCCCAGGAACTGTTAATGTAACTGAAGCTATGAAGGGATGTAGAAACAACACTTTCTACCCAAGGAAGTTCATTTCACCTGACGACGAAATAATCATAGCAGGATTGAGCCTGATTGCGTGGATTGCAATTATTGCTGGATGTTTAGTTTTTTTGCTTTTCATTCTCTTGATTATTGTGAGTTTTAGTTTTGAAGGCCTTACTTTGGTAATTTCTTGTGGCAATACAACTTTATCAACAATAATTGTTTGTGTTGTTGTTGAAGATGATAAAGCTTCGGTGCTGCTGTCGCGCTAAGAAACCACGCACACGCAAGAGTCCCGTCGACGCGTACAACGAAACTGCTTACTCTCATGGTGCTCATACTGATGGCAAAAAGAAGAAAGGTATGGCAAATATGAGTTGACGACGATTGAAGCTTGTTTCCACTGTACATGTGGCTGCTATTTTCACAAAACAGCGTGTTTTTAATCAAAAATCCAAAATGAAGATACTAAACTCATGTTCAGCAAACGTTTCGAAAACTAAACTGTGTTCATCTTCAATGCTATTGAACTTTGAGTGGCCTACTATAAAACTTTCGAAATTTTGAAATGAAACTTTTTTATAGCGCTAAAGATGGAAAACGTTTAATTTTTGAAACGTTTGCTGAACGTGAGTTTCGTATCTACATTTTGCTTTTTACATTTTTTTATTAAATTGACCAAGCGTCCCAACCATTTTGCTTTATACGTGATTTTATTAATTAGCTACTTTATTCTTTGCGCCAATGTCTAACATTGATCATCAAGGCAACATAAACAACCTAATCGTATCTTGCCGCAGATCATCATCGTTTTCCGAGCGGAACCATTGACAGTCGAACTTCTTACTGCTCTGATTGGACAGCTTCCCACATGCCAATGACGCGGGTCAGTCAACACTTGTATAACATTTTTAAAACCATTTTATGAAGCGTTTTCCATTTTTTAAAGTTCTTGTGGACAAAGCCGTTGAGAGGATAATTTGGGCCGGTACCACTGAGATCCTCGAGTCACAAATAAACACACTTTTGTTAAAAAGAAAAAATGCACTAGATTCAAAGAATACGACGTGGTCTCCAGGTTCGCGGACCTCTTGGAAACATTAAGGGCCTCTAAAATCATTCCGGGCCAGGGTGCCAAAGAATCCTTGACCCCCTCCCTGTCAACGCCAGCTCACAGCATAAGTGAATTGAAATTAACTAAAAGTTAGAGCATATAGCCTACAATAAGTTATGTTATTAATCAATCTGCTTTTTTATTTAGGTCTCTTTGTTTTGTCAATAAATAAAAGTTATTGGATATCTGGGGACGTTTCAAAAAAAATTTTTTTTTTCAAAACAATGCGTAGAGTTAGACCTTTGAGACAGGCCCTGAGGTTTTTTTTTCACGTATTACACGAAACGAATTCAAGATGCATGTTGAATACAGTTCAAAGGTTTTGAGGTTTTACTTGCTTAATTTGTAAACACAAGTCTTCAAGGACAAAGCCTTATGTTTGAAACAGAAAGGTGCTTTAATAGTGCGTGAGTCCACTGAGAAGTGATACGATATATCGCTTTAATTATTAAAAAAAAAATTACGTGTACTCTATATGTTGCCAGATACTAATGTCTAATGCCAATTATCTTGAAATAAATAATACATTAGGTACGCGGTCGATGCAAGCGTATTACATTATACCAGATTAATTGGATTTTTTATCGGTTATAATGCTTTAAAATTTTTGTGGCAAATTTTTTTAAGTTATTGGAAACAGATTTGCTTATACTTTTTAGCCTGTCTTATTTCTATGTTGCATGGTTTTATTTCAGTTTTATCAGTTGAAAATTTAAGAAACAATAAGCTAGTAGTAATATATCACTATGCTTGTCAATATTCGCACACTGTTTTCGTCCGGACTGTGCATGAAGTATCGTCTGTAGTTTTTGACATACCATGCTCAATCTTACCCAATAACGTTGTTTAAATGTCGTCAGACGATGCAATGATGAATTAAAATGGGCATCACCGTTGAGGTTAACATGACATTATGACAAGCCTCTCACTGGTTGGACACGATAATGCGACATTTTATTCCTTGTGCAATTTTATGGTTTCAAAATCTATGTGATTCACAATACGCCATCGATAGATCTATGTTTTAGTGTTAACTGACTCACACAGGAAAAATTAGGCAGCATGACATGCTTCATATTCACAAACGTTGATGAAACGAAGGTGACAATAAATGTTGCTTATCACCGTTCCAAAAACTCTCAGTCAGGATTCAGCATGATGACGTAATTCCACAAAAAATCCGTACTTATTTCTTGTTTTGAAACAGGGGGACCATAAATAGTTGAATCAAGATGAAAAGTTTCATTATAGTATTACTTTGGAGTGTTTTTGTGGTTGCCACAGCAAACTCTGTGAACAATTGCTTTCCTGAGTTATTGAATGGTGTTGCTTGTCCTCCGCTACGTAGCTTCAAGTATTTTTGGCTTTAATTGAAGATAGGCCTACCCAGATATTGTAAGAAAAAGAGGGAGATGTAACCTACCCACAAAAGATGAGCTTGTGCCTACAAAACAACGATCTATATATCTAGATATATTCATTGTTTTTATAAACCTTGTCCTCAAGTGACTTTAATGATGTTCTTTTCGGAATGTTTTAGTTGCGTTATTGAACTCATTTTCTTGCAAGATGAATTACTGCGTGTTTGTTGCATCCAAAATGTTTTCATTTAACAAAAATACATAATTGATTGATGGTTAGTTTATTTCCATTGACTAAAATAGGCAAGTAGTGACAGTAGCCCACTGTACGCATAGGCCTACAAAGCTTTCGAAAACCTCTACATATTATTATGTGAGAAAAAATGATTCAATACAATTTATTTATAATAACTGAGAACTTGGTTAAAGTTAAAAAATGATGGGAAACAAACCAGCTTGCATTATAAGCAACCCGAAGATTTTTCACTTGTGCTGGGTTTACCCAAAAGCGTTAAGACGCCATATAAAAGACTGCGGATAGAGATAAAGTGAAAGTTACATTACATTTAGTTGAGCATGGACTCCGAATTTCTAATCTTTAAAGCATTTAGATTTTTGGAACAAGATTAAATAATTTAGCGAGCTTGGGCTGCTGCATGCCATTATTTGGAATCGATATTAAATGGATCAAGATATTTTTTGTATTAAACTGTCAACTAGTAATCGGTGGTGGTAAGGGTGATAATGATGATGATGATACTTATGCACAACCATGCTTCAAAACTCAACTATATGGCTTTCCACTACGCCTGCCAATGTGAAATTAGCTTTTTAATTTTTCACGTATTGACAATAGCCTACGTCACGTGTCTTTTGGGAGTTTCTGTTGTTACAGAAATTATGACGATTTCTTTCGTATGTAACAGTGTACTGTGTAACCTACAGTATGTATCTAGCAATGCCTTCTACAGCATAATGAAATAAACCATTGGCAATCAAGTTGAAGTTTTAACAGGAAATAGTCTTTGCTACATTGCTACTTCATTTGGAACTTTCAAAGCGAAAAGGGCCACCGTTGCACCACATTACCACATTGCATTATTCATAAGCGTTCATGAGCTGTCAACATCAACCGACATGTCACGAAAATTCATTTAGAAGTCGTAACGAGCAGAGTTGTGACTTCAATTAAAATTTTTGCCTTTGGCAAAGTATGGTCCAAAGTAAACCTCCAAAACTTTTAAATCATCCAATGGTTTACAACCTAGAACGTAACAAAAACGCATTTTTGTGTAACAAACAAAACGCATTGTTGTGTAACAAACAAAACGCATTGTTGTGTAACAAAAACGCAGAGTCAACTTTTCAGAAGGCTTCTCACAGTTGCTTTGTAACAATTGATGTATTTGGTTGTTGCAAGTTTTTAGTTTTCTGCCTTTAATGTGGCAATATCCGAGACCTAGGTCTACTAACTTTAGTAATCTGAATGATCTTTATGTGCTGGACCAAAATTAGGTCGCGCTTTTTAAAGGACCAGCTCCGACTTTGTGGCTCCTTTTGCCAACAGATCCTGGCTGCTAGATTACTGAAGGGATTCCAACGCTGAGTCAGCAATCAATCTTTTTAAACTTATGCAACTTTTTCGTTTTATCAGTAAAGAAGCACTTGTTTTTAGCAGCTTATTGGTGCACTCTCAGTTTATTGATGAGTTGACCGAGCGTGTAAAAAACAAGACAGCTTTCTAAACTCAAGTCACCGGTTCTAATCATTTAATGCACTCCGCCGAGTTTTGCTATACTTGGTTGTAAAATTCTTTTTCGTGTTTGCTAACGTCTGGTGGCGTAAAAGCAATGCTAAAATGGCAATAGTTTTTGGTGTTTTTTTTTCTGTGCGTTCTAAAGCGACTACAAATCCCTTAAATAAGGGTATGGCGATGACTGAATTTGTTCGATTTTTGTTTTTAATAACTTCACATTCCGCCAACGGTTATATCGTTGTTGAAAAGTTATGTTTATTTTGGTTGATTTGACGTTAGACAGCATGGCATAGCAAAACAATCTTTAAACATTGTGATGGAAATGCCAGTAGTTATTTTTAGATAAATTGCTAATGCAATTTATGTTAAAAGGAAGCGTGCAGTAATGAACTAGCTTCTTGACCAGTTAAAGAAAACAACTTGAATACATCGTTTAAACACTTGTCGGTTTTTGGTGTTATTTTACGGTTTTTATGCTTCTTTTGAGATTACTTTTGCATACTCTTGACTATTGGTCATTAATGGCAAGTTGGTGTTAGTACGGCCATCTTGTAATAGGCATTTCAATTGTGAACGTAGATTTTGTATATATAGGCAGAATATGTATTTCAAAAAGTTAATTGTTGCTGTTTGATGAAAGTGATAATGACCCATTGCAATAGTGCAGGTTCATATATGCCATTGCATTTTTTGCATATTGGCTACGTCTCACCCAGCGCATTGTATTGCAGTTTCAATGCTGTTGTTCAGACGTACAGTCGATAGAAACATTAATGGAAAAATACTGTATAAAATTATTGATTGAAAAATCTTTCTTTCGCTTTGATCTTAATGTAGCTTTAATAAACTTTAATTGAAGGGTTGATGTAAGCGTCAATACTGCATATGGCTAAGAATTTATCAACCTTTGATTAGCGCACATTGAATATTACTTCACAGAAATGCTGATAGTTTGTGCTTCTGATGGCAATAAACCCACAGAAAGCTAATGCTTTTGTTGAACTGAATTCGCTACAGTTTATATCGACGAAATAAATGTCTTGTTGGTTTTGATAGGCAACGCTTGTTTGCACTGTTAGTTGGTTTCTATTTTACACTCGAGCGGTTTTAGAGAGATTTGCGTAACATACCGCACTTTTTGACAAGCCTGTTGCATTTAATTGTTAAGTAGTAAGTATTCGTGTCTTCACAGAACTTCTCGCTGTTTCGTTAACTCACTTGTCTACAATTTTTGCTAAGCTTGTCAGTTTTAATTATCTTTTTATGCTTTTATTGATAGACGCTGTCGGACCAGTTGAGCGGTCAATTCCACCTTGGTAATATGATATCTGCGCTTGTTCAAGTGTGAAAGGAAAAAAAGTAGATATTTTGTGACAGGCCATAAAGCATGACAATCTTCGTTATTTCTGCGATGAAATTTCAATTTATAATTCCAAGACCATTGTTCAATATTTGGCCTCCGAATAACAGATTGCATGGGCCAGCTGTCAGCTCACGCCTTGCCAACTTTTAATATCTTGCACTGGAAATCGACAAGAAACTGATGCAAAAAAAAGAAAATAATCCACTAAAAATGACAAAACTTTTCGACTTGCATAATCAGACGACAGCATTCAATCAAATTCTATTTTGTCTGCACATTTGTTGATTTAATTAGTTCATTGTGGAATCCCAAATGGTGTCCTAGTAAAGTCACTTTAAACCCATAACTTGCTTACAACGAAAATTGACTTTCAATGCGAAAACGTCTGTGTAGGTATATAATCGCATCAGGGCGTTACTGTGTGGAAAATGTGATAAAACCATAACAGTTTGCTTTATTGTTTCACGTATTGAGTTTGTATGCTCAGTGTGCTTACAAACATCTGTTGCTAAAAAAAAATGTCCTGTTCCATCTCTAAAGTCAAGTTTGAATTTTGCTGTGGAAATTCTTGACTGAAAAAAGTAGATCAATGTGCCATCTCGGGGTATCAACTGCGTAGATATTCTGCTCGGTGACGTTAAAGTAATGCAGAAATAGAAATTTCTGTGAGCTGGAAAGAGAGTGATCAAACCTTGACCACTTCATGGCTACGCAATTTCTATCTTTCTGCAAGAAAGTTGGAAGTTTGAACTCAGTTACCATTTTGCAGACAACAGCATCCCAACTGCAGTTTGACAACTTCCAGTGAAGTAATTGCGCTGTCTTTACATTTTGTACTCTTACTCATTCTGGAACTTGGGGAGTGGTTTTTACTTTGCAAAATAAGCGGTACATGAGTTGCATATTTTGCTTTTCGCTTGACCGCTTCAGCGGAAATCAACAATGCGCGTGGTTGGTGCTGCGTCACTGCGTTCAACTTCTGTGGCCCTGCTGTCATCGCAGCCGTTTTAACCTATTTTCGAAAATGTGGCTGAAAACAGTTTTTGGTAAGGTTTGCACACTTTGTTTTCTCGCTCAAGGGTTCCCAATTCGGAGTAAATTTACAACCCCCTCGGGGCTCGGGATAAATCTCACTTGTATGGGTGTAAATTTACTCAAGCTGGAAAGATAATGTTTTGATAAATGTCCAACTTTGATTCGAAAATAAATGATAGGGGTAAATTTATTGAACTAATTTTCTGCAAGAGGTAAACGAGAGCAAAAAGTCGAAAATCCCTTAGCTTTTACGCAGCCACAATGTTCTTGACTGATATAACAAAAACAGCAAATATGCACTATGCAGTACGCCTTGTTGCCGTTACTGTGTTCCAGTGTTCATATACATTCTATCCTTTAAAGCAAACAAAATGTTATAAAATCAAAACTACTAATAGTCTAAATTGAATTGAAACAAACTTTTCAGAATCGCAGAAGTTCTTTA